>NC_090299.1:93707601-103707601 GCF_039906515.1 Pseudorca crassidens | reverse complement strand
CATTGTACGTAAGTACCACAACTTCTTTATCCATTTCTCGCTTTCTGCGATATTGAACTTATACCGTAAACGAGGTTCTTGTAAACAGAGCCGTCCCAAACTTTGGGGTGGCTGTGTCTTTTTGATTTTAATTTCCCTAAGCTATAGGACCATAAGTGGAAGTGCCCTAGGCTCTGTTGCTTTGTTTTTTAGATGTTTCAGGAAACACCATACACTTCTCCAGAGTGGCTGTTTGCAATTTTCAACCCCCCATGAGCATAACAAGGCTCCCAGTTCTCCATGGCCTGTCCTGCCTTTCTGGATTTTACACTTTTTTCTGATGGCCCTTTTGACCAGGGGGCAGTGAGACTTCTTTGTAGTGCAGATTTCCTTTGCAAGCTTGCTTGCTTGGCCAAAAAGAGCGTATGCGTTTTTTCCTGAATATATTCAGGAAAAAACGCATACGCCCTTTTTGGCCAAGTGCATCATTGTGGACGTTCTGCCTCTTTTCCTATGCTTTACATGCAATTCCAGTCTACCTCCTGAAATCGGTTTCCTGCAATTCTGTCCCGCTTTCAAGTCCTCTTGGCAGCCTTACTTCAATATATTTTTGGACGATAGCTGTCATTTATAACTCTGCAGGTCTGTGAATGACAGTGCCCCTGAGCTCCTTTCTTCAACTCGCTTTCTTGTGAGCTGGCCGCAACACCGCAGGATTGCTTCAAGCCCTAGTGTGGTTCCGGCACGGCACGCTGAGCCTTTGGTTAATTCCTCTTCCTGGTGGGAAATGAGAGTTAAGTTTGCCCGTCCAGATACCTCCAGCTAGTCTCTCATTGGTTCTCCCTATTCCTGTTCATTTTCCGCAGAAATTGCAAACTGGGCCAAACAGGAGGTTAAAGGCACTGACTCTCCAAGTGGGGAGAGTGTTAGTAAAGCTTCTGGAATGTTGCACCCGAGTACCAGGGGACGAAAACTGACACATTTGAACACGTTTCCCGATCACACGGTGGATCATACTCTGGGTTCCACATGCATGTTTTAGCTGAAGGAAGAATCCCTTAAACCTGGAGAGTTGAGACCCATGGAATGGGTACCATGCAATATGACTTCAAAGGGTCTGCATGGGCTGAGCGCATCTCACCAATCCTATCACTGCTGCGTTTATGCCACTGTACACACGCTTGATTATCTTTCGGAGACATATAAATCCATAGGTTTTAAGATTCTTACTAGTCAGGTATATTCTCAGGCGTTTAATATGGGGTGTTGAGTCCATTTCGTTGATCAAGGAGTAGCTCTTGTCTATTACATATTTGGCTTATGGAATGGTATCTGTGCTAATTTCAATCTCTGGTTTTATGCAGCACGCCATCTCACCTTTCCCCTTAAGCAAGCATAAGTTGGTTTTCTACATTTGAGACCCTGTTCTGTTTTGTAATTCAGTTCCTGTGTAGCCATGTATACATTCCGTGTAGTAGTGATATCTTATGATGTTTCATTTTCTGTGTGACTTATGTTACTTAGAATCTTCGTACCTGAATCCACTCATTATGCTTCTATGGGCCTGATGACATAGATTTCATTGCTGAGTGATATTGCATTGTACGTAAGTACCACAACTTCTTTATCCATTTTTCGCTTTCTGTGATATTGAACTTGTACCGTAAACGAGGTTCTTGTAAACAGAGCCGTCCCAAACTTTGGGGTGGCTGTGTCTTTTTGATTTTAATTTCCCTAAGCTATAGGACCATAAGTGGAAGTGCCCTAGGCTCTGTTGCTTTGTTTTTTAGATGTTTCAGGAAACACCAAACCCTTCTCCAGAGTAGCTGTTGGCAATTTACATCCCACCCATCAGCATAACAAGGCTCCCAGTTCTCCATGGCGTGTCCTGCCTTTCTGGATTTTACACTTTTTTCAGATGGCCCTTTTGATCAGGGGGCAGTGAGACTTCATTGTAGTGCAGATTTCCTTTGCAAGCTTGCTTGGTTGGCCAAAAAGGGCGTATGCGTTTTTTCCTGAATATATTCAGGAAAAAACGCATACGCCCTTTTTGGCCAAGTGCATCATTGTGGACGTTCTGCCTCTTTTCCTATGCTTTACATGCAATTCCAGTCTACCTCCTGAAATCGGTTTCCTGCAATTCTGCCCCGCTTTCAAGTCCTCTTGGCAGCCTTACTTCAATATATTTTTGGACGATAGCTGTCATTTATTACTCTGCAGGTTTGTGAATGACAGTGCCCCTGAGCTCCTTTCTTCAACTCGCTTTCTTGTGAGCTGGCCGCAACACCGCAGCCTTGCTTCAGGCCCTAGTGTGGTTCCGGCACGGCACGCTGAGCCTTTGGTTAATTCCTCTTCCTGGTGGGAAATGAGAGTTAAATTTGCCCGTCCAGACACCTCCAGCTACTCTCTCATTGGTTCTCCCTATTCCTGTACATTTTCCACAGAAATTGCAAACTGGGCCAAACAGGAGGTTGAAGGCACTGACTCTCCAAGTAGGGAGAGTGTTAGTAAAGCGTCTGGAATGTTGCACCCGAGTACCAGGGGACGAAAAGTGACACATTTGAACACGTTTCCCGATCACACGGTGGATCATACTCTGGGTTCCACATGCATGTTTTAGCTGAAGGAAGAATCCCTTAAACCTGGAGAGTTGAGACCCATGGAACGGGTACCATGCGATATGACTTCAAAGGGTCTGCATTTGCTCACTGATCCTCACCAATCCTATCACTGCTGCGTTTATGCCGCTGTACACACGCTTGATCCTCTTTCGGGACATATAAATCCATAGGTTTTAAGATTCTTACTAGTCACGTATATTCTTAGGCGTTTAATATGGGGTGTTGAGTCCACTTCGTTGAGCAGGGAGTAGCTGTTGTCTATTACATATTTGGCTTATGGAACGGTATCTGTGCTAATTTCAATCTCTGGTTTTATGCAGCACCCCAACTCACCTTTCCCCTTAAGCAAGCATAAGTTGGTTTTCTACATTTGAGACACTGTTCTGTTTTGTAATTCAGTTCCTGTGTAGCCAAGTTTACATTCCATGTAGTAGTGATATCTTATGATGTTTCTTTTTCTCTGTGACTTATTTCACTTAGAATCATCGTACCTGAATCCACTCGTTATGCTGCTACGGGCCTGATGACATAGATTTCATTGCTGAGTGATATTGCATTGTACGTAAGTACCACAACTTTTTATCCATTTTTCGCTTTCTGCGATATTGTACTTGTACCGTAAACGAGGTTCTTGTAAACAGATCCGTCCCAAACTTTTCAGTGGCTGTGTCTTTTTGATTTTAATTTCCCTAAGCTATAGGACCATAAGTGGAAGTGCCCTAGGCTCTGTTGCTTTGTTTTGTCTTTTTGTTTTTAATTTCCCTAAGCTATAGGACCATAAGTGGAAGTGCCCTAGGCTCTGTTGCTTTGTTTTGTAGATGTTTCAGGAAACACCATACACTTCTCCAGAGTGGCTGTTGGCAATTTACATCCCGCCCATCAGCATAACAAGGCTCCCAGTTCTCCATGGCCTGTCCCGCCTTTCTGGATTTTACACTTTTTTCAGATGGCCCTTTTGACCGGGGGGCAGTGAGACTTCATTGTAGTGCAGATTTCCTTTGCAAGCTTGCTTGGTTGGCCAAAAAGCACGTATGAGTTTTTTCCTGAATATATTCAGGAAAAAACGCATACGCCCTTTTTGGCCAAGTGCATCATTGTGGACGTTCTGCCTCTTTTGCTATGCTTTACATGCAATTCCTGTCTACCTCCTGCAATCCCTTTCCTGCAATTCTGCCCCTCTTTCACGTCCTCTTGGCAGCCTTACTTCAATATATTTTTGGACGATAGCTGTCATTTATAACTCTGCAGGTTTGTGAATGACAGTGCCCCTGACCTCCTTTCTTCAACTCGCTTTCTTGTGAGCTGGCCGCAACACCGCAGGATTGCTTCAGGCCCTACTGTGGTTCCGGCATGGCATGCTGAGCCTTTGGTTAATTCCTCTTCCTGGTGGGAAATGAGAGTTAAATTTGCCCGTCCAGACACCTCCAGCTAGTCTCTCATTGGTTCTCCCTATTCCTGTTCATTTTCTGTATAAATTGCAAACTGGGACAAACAGGAGGTTAAAGGCACTGACTCTCCAAGTGGGGAGAGTGTTAGTAAAGCATCTGGAATGTTGCACCCGAGTACCAGGGAACGAAAACTGAGACACCTTTGAACACGTTTCCCAATCACACGGTGGATCATACTCTGGGTTCCACATGCATGTTTTAGCTGAAGTAAGAATCCCTTAAACCTGGAGAGTTGAGACCTATGGAATGGGAACCATGCAATATGACTTCAAAGGGTCTGCATTTGCTCACCGAATCTCACCAATCCTATCACTGCTGCGTTTATGCCGCTGTACACACGCTTGATTCTCTTTTGGAGCATATAAATCCATAGGTTTTAAGATTCTTACTTGTCAGGTATATTCTTAGGCGTTTAATATGGGGTGTTGAGTCCACTTCGTTGAGCAAGGAGTAGCTCTTGTCTATTACACATTTGGCTTATGGAACGGTATCTGTGCTAATTTCAATCTCTGGTTTTATGCAGCACCCCAACTCACCTTTCCCCTTAAGGAAGCATAAGTTGGTTTTCTACATTGGAGACCCTGTTCTGTTTTGTAATTCAGTTCCTGTGTAGCCAAGTTTACATTCCGTGTAGTAGTGATATCTTATGATGTTTCTTTTTCTGTGTGACTTATTTCACTTAGAATCATCGTATCTGAATCCACTCATTATGTTGCTACGGGCCTGATGACATAGATTTCATTGCTGAGTGATATTGCATTGTACGTAAGTACCACAAGTTCTTTAGCAATTTTTCGCGTTCTGTGATATTGAACTTGTAACGTAAACGAGGTTCTTGTAAACAGAGCCATCCCAAACATTGGGGAGGCGGTGTCTTATAGATTTTAATTTCCCTAAGCTATAGGACCATAAGTGGAAGTGCCCTAGGCTCTGTTGCCTTGTTTTTTAGATGTCTCAGGAAACACCATACACTTCTCCAGTGTGGCTGTTGGCAATTTACATCCCGACCATCAGCATAACAAGGCTCCCAGTTCTCCATGGCCTGTCCTGCCTTTCTGGATTTTACACTTTTTTCAGATGGCCCTTTTGACCGGGGGGCTGTGAGACTTCATTGTAGTGCAGATTTCCTTTGCAAGCTTGCTTGGTTGGCCAAAAAGGGCGTATGCGTTTTTTCCTGAATATATTCAGGAAAAAACGCATACGCCCTTTTTGGCCAAGTGCATCATTGTGGACGTTCTGCCTCTTTTCCTATGCTTTACATGCAATTCCAGTCTACCTCCTGAAATCGGTTTCCTGCAATTCTGCCCCCGATTCAAGTCCTCTTGGCAGCCTTACTTCAATATATTTTTGGACGATAGCTGTCATTTATAACTCTGCAGGTTTGTGAATGACAGTGCCCCTGAGCTCCTTTCTTCAACTCGCTTTCTTGTGAGCTGGCCGCAACACCGCATGATTGCTTCAGGCCCCAGTGTGGTTCCGGCACGCCACGCTGAGCCTTTGGTTAATTCCTCTTCCTGGTGGGAAATGAGAGTTAAATTTGCCCGTCCAGACACCTCCAGCTAGTCTCTCATTGGTTCTCCCTATTCCTGTTCATTTTCCGCAGAAATTGCAAACTGGGCCAAACAGGAGGTTAGAGGCACTGACTCTCCAAGTGGGGAGAGTGTTAGTAAAGCGTCTGGAATGTTGCACCCGAGTACCGGGGGACGAAAGCTGAGTCACATTTGAACACGTTTCCCGATCACACGGTGGATCATACTCTGGGTTCCACATGCATGTTTTAGCTGAAGGAAGAATCCCTTAAACCTGGAGAGTTGAGACCCATGGAATGGGTACCATGCAATATGACTTCAAAGGGTCTGCATTTGCTCACCGATCCTCACCAATCCTATCACTGCTGCGTTTATGCCGCTGTACACACGCTTGATTTTCTTTCGGAGACATATAAATCCATAGGTTTTAAGATTCTTGCTAGTCAGGTATATTCTTAGGCGTTTAATATGGGGTGTTGAGTCCACTTCGTTGAGCAAGGAGTAGCTCTTGTCTATTACATATTTGGCTTATGGAACGGTATGTGTGCTAATTTCAATCTCTGGTTTTATGCAGCACCCCAACTCACCTTTCCCCTTAAGCAAGCATAAGTTGGTTTTCTACATTTGAGGCCCTGTTCTGTTTTGTAATTCAGTTCCTGTGTAGCCAACTTTACATTCCATGTACTAGTGATATCTTATGATGTTTCTTTTTCTCTGTGACTTATTTCACTTAGAATCATCGTACCTGAATCCACTCATTATGCTGCTACGGGCCTGATGACATAGATTTCATTGCTGAGTGATATTGCATTGTACGTAAGTACCACAACTTCTTTATCCATTTTTTGCTTTCTGCGATATTGAACTTGTACCGTAAACGAGGTTCTTGTAAACAGAACCGTCCCAAACTTTGGGGTGGCTGTGTCTTTTTGATTTTAATTTCCCTAAGCTATAGGACCATAAGTGGAAGTGCCCTAGGCTCTGTTGCTTTGTTTTTTAGATGTTTCAGGAAACACCATACACTTCTCCAGAGTGGCTGTTGGCAATGTACATCCCGCCCATCAGCATAACAAGGCTCCCAGTTCTCCATGACCTGTCCTGCCTTTCTAGATTTTACACTTTTTTCAGATGACCCTTTTGACCGTGGGGCAGTGAGACTTCATTGTAGTGCAGATTTCCTTTGCAAGCTTGCTTGGTTGGCCAAAAAGGGCGTATGCGTTTTTTCCTGAATATATTCAGGAAAAAAATCATACGCACTTTTTGGCCAAGTGCATCATTGTGGACGTTCTGCCTCTTTTCCTATGCTTTACATGTAATTCCAGTCTACCTCCTGAAATCGGTTTCCTGCAATACTGCCCCGCTTTCAAGTCCACTTGGCAGCCTACTTCAATATATTTTTGGACGATAGCTGTCATTTATAACTCTGCAGGTTTGTGAATTACAGTGCCCCTGAGCTCCTTTCTTCAACTCGCTTTCTTGTGAGCTGGCCGCAACACCGCAGGATTGCATCAGGCCCCAGTGTGGTTCCGGCACGGCACGCTGAGCCTTTGGTTAATTCCTCTTCCTGGTGGGAAATGAGAGTTAAATTTGCCCGTCCAGACACCTCCAGCTAGTCTCTCATTGGTTCTCTCTATTGCTGTTCATTTTCCGCAGAAATTGCAAACTGGGCCAAACAGGAGGTTAAAGGCACAGACTCTCCAAGTGGGGAGAGTGTTAGTAAAGCGTCTGGAATGTTGCACCCGAGTACCGGGGGATGAAAACTGAGTCACATTTGAACACTTTTCCCGATCACACGGTGGATCATACTCTGGGTTCCACATGCATGTTTTAGCTGAAGGAAGAATCCCTTAAACCTGGAGAGTTGAGACCCATGGAATGGGTACCATGCAATATGACTTCAAAGGGACTGCATTTGCTTACCGATCCTCACCAATCCTATGACTGCTGCGTTTATGCCGCTGTACACACGCTTGATTTTCTTTCGGAGACATATAAATCCATAGGTTTTAAGATTCTTGCTAGTCAGGTATATTCTTAGGCATTTAATATGGGGTGTTGAGTCCACTTCGTTGAGCAAGGAGTAGCTCTTGTCTATTACATATTTGGCTTATGGAACGGTATGTGTGCTAATTTCAATCTCTGGTTTTATGCAGCACCCCAACTCACCTTTCCCCTTAAGCAAGCATAAGTTGGTTTTCTACATTTGAGACCCTGTTCTGTTTTGTAATTCAGTTCCTGTGTAGCCAACTTTACATTCCATGTACTAGTGATATCTTATGATGTTTCTTTTTCTGTGTGACTTATTTCACTTAGAATCATCGTACCTGAATCCACTCATTATGCTGCTACGGGCCTGATGACATAGATTTCATTGCTGAGTGATATTGCATTGTACGTAAGTACCACAACTTCTTTATCCATTTTTCGCTTTCTGCGATATTGAACTTGTACCGTAAACGAGGTTCTTGTAAACAGAACCGTCCCAAACTTTGGGGTGGCTGTGTCTTTTTGATTTTAATTTCCCTAAGCTATAGGACCATAAGTGGAAGTGCCCTAGGCTCTGTTGCTTTGTTTTTTAGATGTTTCAGGAAACACCATACACTTCTCCAGAGTGGCTGGTGGCAATGTACATCCCGCCCATCAGCATAACAAGGCTCCCAGTTCTCCATGACCTGTCCTGCCTTTCTAGATTTTACACTTTTTTCAGATGACCCTTTTGACCGTGGGGCAGTGAGACTTCATTGTAGTGCAGATTTCCTTTGCAAGCTTGCTTGGTTGGCCAAAAAGTGCGTATGCTTTTTTTCCTGAATATATTCAGGAAAAAACGCATACGCCCTTTTTGGCCAAGTGCATCATTGTGGACGTTCTGCCTCTTTTCCTATGCTTTACATGTAATTCCAGTCTACCTCCTGAAATCGGTTTCCTGCAATACTGCCCCGCTTTCAAGTCCACTTGGCAGCCTACTTCAATATATTTTTGGACGATAGCTGTCATTTATAACTCTGCAGGTTTGTGAATTACAGTGCCCCTGAGCTCCTTTCTTCAACTCGCTTTCTTGTGAGCTGGCCGCAACACCGCAGGATTGCATCAGGCCCCAGTGTGGTTCCGGCACGGCACGCTGAGCCTTTGGTTAATTCCTCTTCCTGGTGGGAAATGAGAGTTAAATTTGCCCGTCCAGACACCTCCAGCTAGTCTCTCATTGGTTCTCTCTATTCCTGTTCATTTTCCGCAGAAATTGCAAACTGGGCCCAACAGGAGGTTAAAGGCACAGACTCTCCAAGTGGGGAGAGTGTTAGTAAAGCGTCTGGAATGTTGCACCCGAGTACCGGGGGATGAAAACTGAGTCACATTTGAACACTTTTCCCGATCACACGGTGGATCATACTCTGGGTTCCACATGTATGCTTTAGCTGAAGGAAGAATCCCTTAAACCTGGAGCGTTGAGACCCATGGAATGGGTACCATGCAATATGACTTCAAAGGGACTGCATTTGCTTACCGATCCTCACCAATCCTATCACTGCTGCGTTTATGCCGCTGTACACACGCTTGATTCTCTTTCGGAGACATATAAATCCATAGGTTTTAAGATTCTTGCTAGTCAGGTATATTCTTAGGCGTTTAATATGGGGTGTTGAGTCCACTTCGTTGAGCAAGGAGTAGCTCTTGTCTATTACAAATTTGGCTTATGGAACGGTATCTGTGCTAATTTCAATCTCTGGTTTTATGCAGCACCCCAACTCACCTTTCCCCTTAAGCAAGCATAAGTTGGTTTTCTACATTTGAGATGCTGTTCTGTTTTGTAATTCAGTAGCTGTGTAGCCAAGTTTACATTTCGTGTAGTAGTGATATCTTATGATGTTTCATTTTCTGTGTGACTTATTTCACTTAGAATCATCGTACCTGAATCCACTCATTATGCTGCTACGGGCCTGATGACATAGATTTCATTGCTGAGTGATATTGCATTATACGTAAGTACCACAATTTCTTTATCCATTTTTCGCTTTCTGTGATATTGAACTTGTACCGTAAACGAGGTTCTTATAAACAGAGCCGTCCCAAACTTTGGGGTGGCTGTGTCTTTTTGGTTTTAATTTCCCTAAGCTATAGGACCATAAGTGGAAGTGCCCTAGGCTCTGTTGCTTTGTTTTTTAGATGTTTCAGGAAACACCATACACTTCTTCAGAGTGGCTGTTGGCAATTTACATCCCGCCCATCAACATAACAAGGCTCCCAGTTCTCCATGGCCTGTCCTGCCTTTCTGGATTTTACATTTTTTTCAGATGGCCCTTTTGACCGGGGGGGGGGGGGGGGGGGGGGCAGTGAGACTTCATTGTAGTGCAGATTTCCTTTGCAAGCTTGCTTGGTTGGCCAAAAAGGGCGTATGCGTTTTTTCCTGAATATATTCAGGAAAAAACGCATACGCCCTTTTTGGCCAAGTGCATCATTGTGGACGTTCTGCCTCTTTTCCTATGCTTTACATGCAATTCCAGTCTACCTCCTGAAATCGGTTTCCTGCAATTCTGCCCCGCTTTCAAGTCCACTTGGCAGCCTACTTCAATATATTTTTGGACGATAGCTGTCATTTATAACTCTGCAGGTTTGTGAATTACAGTGCCCCTGAGCTCCTTTCTTCAACTCGCTTTCTTGTGAGCTGGCCTCAACACCGCAGGATTGCTTCAGGCCCCAGTGTGGTTCCGGCACGGCACGCTGAGCCTTTGGTTAATTCCTCTTCCTGGTGGGAAATGAGAGTTAAATTTGCCCGTCCAGACACCTCCAGCTAGTCTCTCATTGGTTCTCCCTATTCCTCTTCATTTTCCGCAGAAATTGCAAACTGGGCCAAACAGGAGGTTAGAGGCACTGACTCTCCAAGTGGGGAGAGTGTTAGTAAAGCGTCTGGAATGTTGCACCCGAGTACCGGGGGACGAAAGCTGAGTCACATTTGAACACGTTTCCCGATCACACGGTGGATCATACTCTGGGTTCCACATGCATGTTTTAGCTGAAGGAAGAATCCCTTAAACCTGGAGATTTGAGACCCATGGAATGGGTACCACGCAATATGACTTCAAAGGGTCTGCATTTGCGCACCGATCCTCACCAATCCTATCACTGCTGCGTTTATGCCGCTGTACACACGCTTGATTCTCTTTCGGAGACATATCAATCTATAGGTTTTAAGATTCTTGCTAGTCAGGTATATTCTTAGGCGTTTAATATGGGGTGTTGAGTCCACTTCGTTGAGCAAGGAGTAGCTCTTGTCTATTACATATTTGGCTTATGGAACGGTATGTGTGCTAATTTCAATCTCTGGTTTTATGCAGCACCCCAACTCACCTTTCCCCTTAAGCAAGCATACGTTGGTTTTCTACATTTGAGACCCTGTTCTGTTTTGTAATTCAGTTCCTGTGTAGCCAAGTTTACATTCCGTGTACTAGTGATATCTTATGATGTTTCTTTTTCTGTGCGACTTATTTCACTTAGAATCATCGTACCTGAATCCACTCATTATGCTGCTACGGGCCTGATGACATAGATTTCATTGCTGAGTGATATTGCATTGTACGTAAGTACCACAACTTCTTTATCCATTTTTCACTTTCTGTGATATTGAACTTGTACCGTAAACGAGGTTCTTGTAATCAGAACCGTCTCAAACTTTGGGGTGGCTGTTTCTTTTTGATTTTAATTTCCCTAAGCTATAGGACCATAAGTGGAAGTGCCCTAGGCTCTGTTGCTTTGTTTTGTAGATGTTTCAGGAAACACCATACACTTCTCCAGAGTGGCTGTTGGCTATTTACATCCCGCCCATGAGCATAACAAGGCTCCCACGTCTCCATGGCCTGTCCTGCCTTTCTGGATTTTACACTTTCTTCAGATGGCCCTTTTAACCGGGAGGCAGTGAGACTTCATTGTAGTGCAGATTTCCTTTGCAAGCTTGCTTGGTTGGCCAAAAAGGGCGTATGCGTTTTTTCCTGAATATATTCAGGAAAAAACGCATACGCCCTTTTTGGCCAAGTGCATCATTGTGGACGTTCTGCCTCTTTTCATATGCTTTGCATGCAATTCCAGTCTACCTCCTGAAATCGGTTTCCTGCAATTCTGCCCCGCTTTCAAGTCCACTTGGCAGCCTACTTCAATATATTTTTGGACGATAGCTGTCATTTATAACTCTGCAGATTTGTGAATTACAGTGCCCCTGAGCTCCTTTCTTCAACTCGCTTTCTTGTGAGCTGGCCGCAACACCGCAGGATTGCATCAGGCCCCAGTGTGGTTCCGGCATGGCACGCTGAGCCTTTGGTTAATTCCTCTTCCTGGTGGGAAATGAGAGTTAAATTTGCCCGTCCAGACACCTCCAGCTAGTCTCTCATTGGTTCTCTCTATTCCTGTTCATTTTCCGCAGAAATTGCAAACTGGGCCAAACAGGAGGTTAAAGGCACAGACTCTCCAAGTGGGGAGAGTGTTAGTAAAGCGTCTGGAATGTTGCACCCGAGTACCGGGGGATGAAAACTGAGTCACATTTGAACACTTTTCCCGATCACACGGTGGATCATACTCTGGGTTCCACATGCATGTTTTAGCTGAAGGAAGAATCCCTTAAACCTGGAGAGTTGAGACCCATGGAATGGGTACCATGCAATATGACTTCAAAGGGTCTGCATTTGCTCACCTATCCTCACCAATCCTATCACTGCTGCGTTTATGCCGCTGTACACACGCTTGATTCTCTTTCGGAGACATATAAATCCATAGGTTTTAAGATTCTTGCTAGTCAGGTATATTCTTAGGCGTTTAATATGGGGTGTTGAGTCCACTTCGTTGAGCAAGGAGTAGCTCTTGTCTATTACATATTTGGCTTATGGAATGGTATCTGTGCTAATTTCAATCTCTGGTTTTATGCAGCACCCCAACTCACCTTTCCCCTTAAGCAAGCATACGTTGGTTTTCTACATTTGAGACCCTGTTCTGTTTTGTAATTCAGTTCCTGTGTAGCCAAGTTTACATTCCGTGTAGTAGTGATATGTTATGATGTTTCTTTTTCTGTGCGACTTATTTCACTTAGAATCATCGTACCTGAATCCACTCATTATGCTGCTACGGGCCTGATGACATAGATTTCATTGCTGAGTGATATTGCATTGTACGTAAGTACCACAACTTCTTTATCCATTTTTCACTTTCTGTGATATTGAACTTGTACCGTAAACGAGGTTCTTGTAAACAGAACCGTCTCAAACTTTGGGGTGGCTGTGTCTTTTTGATTTTAATTTCCCTAAGCTATAGGACCATAAGTGGAAGTGCCCTAGGCTCTGTTGCTTTGTTTTGTAGATGTTTCAGGAAACACCATACACTTCTCCAGAGTGGCTGTTGGCTATTTACATCCCGCCCATGAGCATAACAAGGCTCCCACGTCTCCATGGCCTGTCCTGCCTTTCTGGATTTTACACTTTTTTCAGATGGCCCTTTTAACCGGGAGGCAGTGAGACTTCATTGTAGTGCAGATTTCCTTTGCAAGCTTGCTTGGTTGGCCAAAAAGGGCGTATGCGTTTTTTCCTGAATATATTCAGGAAAAAACGCATACGCCCTTTTTGGCCAAGTGCATCATTGTGGACGTTCTGCCTCTTTTCCTATGCTTTGCATGCAATTCCAGTCTACCTCCTGAAATCGGTTTCCTGCAATTCTGCCCCGCTTTCAAGTCCACTTGGCAGCCTACTTCAATATATTTTTGGACGATAGCTGTCATTTATAACTCTGCAGATTTGTGAATTACAGTGCCCCTGAGCTCCTTTCTTCAACTCGCTTTCTTGTGAGCTGGCCGCAACACCGCAGGATTGCATCAGGCCCCAGTGTGGTTCCGGCACGGCACGCTGAGCCTTTGGTTAATTCCTCTTCCTGGTGGGAAATGAGAGTTAAATTTGCCCGTCCAGACACCTCCAGCTAGTCTCTCATTGGTTCTCCCTATTCCTGTTTATTTTCCGCAGAAATTGCAAACTGGGCCAAACAGGAGGTTAAAGGCACAGACTCTCCAAGTGGGGAGAGTGTTAGTAAAGCGTCTGGAATGTTGCACCCGAGTACCGGGGGATGAAAACTGAGTCACATTTGAACACTTTTCCCGATCACACGGTGGATCATACTCTGGGTTCCACATGCATGTTTTAGCTGAAGGAAGAATCCCTTAAACCTGGAGAGTTGAGACCCATGGAATGGGTACCATGCAATATGACTTCAAAGGGTCTGCATTTGCTCACCTATCCTCACCAATCCTATCACTGCTGCGTTTATGCCGCTGTACACACGCTTGATTCTCTTTCGGAGACATATAAATCCATAGGTTTTAAGATTCTTGCTAGTCAGGTATATTCTTAGGCGTTTAATATGGGGTGTTGAGTCCACTTCGTTGAGCAAGGAGTAGCTCTTGTCTATTACATATTTGGCTTATGGAATGGTATCTGTGCTAATTTCAATCTCTGGTTTTATGCAGCACCCCAACTCACCTTTCCCCTTAAGCAAGCATACGTTGGTTTTCTACATTTGAGACCCTGTTCTGTTTTGTAATTCAGTTCCTGTGTAGCCAAGTTTACATTCCGTGTAGTAGTGATATGTTATGATGTTTCTTTTTCTGTGCGACTTATTTCACTTAGAATCATCGTACCTGAATCCACTCATTATGCTGCTACGGGCCTGATGACATAGATTTCATTGCTGAGTGATATTGCATTGTACGTAAGTACCACAACTTCTTTATCCATTTTTCACTTTCTGTGATATTGAACTTGTACCGTAAACGAGGTTCTTGTAAACAGAACCGTCTCAAACTTTGGGGTGGCTGTGTCTTTTTGATTTTAATTTCCCTAAGCTATAGGACCATAAGTGGAAGTGCCCTAGGCTCTGTTGCTTTGTTTTGTAGATGTTTCAGGAAACACCATACACTTCTCCAGAGTGGCTGTTGGCTATTTACATCCCGCCCATGAGCATAACAAGGCTCCCACGTCTCCATGGCCTGTCCTGCCTTTCTGGATTTTACACTTTTTTCAGATGGCCCTTTTAACCGGGAGGCAGTGAGACTTCATTGTAGTGCAGATTTCCTTTGCAAGCTTGCTTGGTTGGCCAAAAAGGGCGTATGCGTTTTTTCCTGAATATATTCAGGAAAAAACGCATACGCCCTTTTTGGCCAAGTGCATCATTGTGGACGTTCTGCCTCTTTTCCTATGCTTTGCATGCAATTCCAGTCTACCTCCTGAAATCGGTTTCCTGCAATTCTGCCCCGCTTTCAAGTCCACTTGGCAGCCTACTTCAATATATTTTTGGACGATAGCTGTCATTTATAACTCTGCAGATTTGTGAATTACAGTGCCCCTGAGCTCCTTTCTTCAACTCGCTTTCTTGTGAGCTGGCCGCAACACCGCAGGATTGCATCAGGCCCCAGTGTGGTTCCGGCACGGCACGCTGAGCCTTTGGTTAATTCCTCTTCCTGGTGGGAAATGAGAGTTAAATTTGCCCGTCCAGACACCTCCAGCTAGTCTCTCATTGGTTCTCCCTATTCCTGTTTATTTTCCGCAGAAATTGCAAACTGGGCCAAACAGGAGGTTAAAGGCACAGACTCTCCAAGTGGGGAGAGTGTTAGTAAAGCGTCTGGAATGTTGCACCCGAGTACCGGGGGATGAAAACTGAGTCACATTTGAACACTTTTCCCGATCACATGGTGGATCATACTCTGGGTTCCACATGCATGTTTTAGCTGAAGGAAGAATCCCTTAAACCTGGAGAGTTGAGACCCATGGAATGGGTACCATGCAATATGACTTCAAAGGGACTGCATTTGCTTACCGATCCTCACCAATCCTATCACTGCTGCGTTTATGACGCTGTACACACGCTTGATTCTCTTTCGGAGACATATAAATCCATAGGTTTTAAGATTCTTGCTAGTCAGGTATATTCTTAGGCGTTTAATATGGGGTGTTGAGTCCACTTCGTTGAGCAAGGAGTAGCTCTTGTCTATTACATATTTGGCTTATGGAACGGTATCTGTGCTAATTTCAATCTCTGGTTTTATGCAGCACCCCAACTCACCTTTCCCCTTAAGCAAGCATAAGTTGGTTTTCTACATTTGAGATGCTGTTCTGTTTTGTAATTCAGTAGCTGTGTAGCCAAGTTTACATTTCGTGTAGTAGTGATATCTTATGATGTTTCTTTTTCTGTGTGACTTATTTCACTTAGAATCATCGTACCTGAATCCACTCATTATGCTGCTACGGGCCTGATGACATAGATTTCATTGCTGAGTGATATTGCATTATACGTAAGTACCACAATTTCTTTATCCATTTTTCGCTTTCTGTGATATTGAACTTGTACCGTAAACGAGGTTCTTATAAACAGAGCCGTCCCAAACTTTGTGGTGGCTGTGTCTTTTTGGTTTTAATTTCCCTAAGCTATAGGACCATAAGTGGAAGTGCCCTAGGCTCTGTTGCTTTGTTTTTTAGATGTTTCAGGAAACACCATACACTTCTTCAGAGTGGCTGTTGGCAATTTACATCCCGCCCATCAACATAACAAGGCTCCCAGTTCTCCATGGCCTGTCCTGCCTTTCTGGATTTTACATTTTTTTCAGATGGCCCTTTTGACCGGGGGGCAGTGAGACTTCATTGTAGTGCAGATTTCCTTTGCAAGCTTGCTTGGTTGGCCAAAAAGTGCGTATGCGTTTTTTCCTGAATATATTCAGGAAAAACCGCATACGCCCTTTTTGGCCAAGTGCATCATTGTGGACGTTCTGCCTCTTTTCCTATGCTTTACATGCAATTCCAGTCTACCTCCTGAAATCGGTTTCCTGCAATTCTGCCCCGCTTTCAAGTCCACTTGGCAGCCTACTTCAATATATTTTTGGACGATAGCTGTCATTTATAACTCTGCAGGTTTGTGAATTACAGTGCCCCTGAGCTCCTTTCTTCAACTCGCTTTCTTGTGAGCTGGCCTCAACACCGCAGGATTGCTTCAGGCCCCAGTGTGGTTCCGGCACGGCACGCTGAGCCTTTGGTTAATTCCTCTTCCTGGTGGGAAATGAGAGTTAAATTTGCCCGTCCAGACACCTCCAGCTAGTCTCTCATTGGTTCTCTCTATTCCTGTTCATTTTCCGCAGAAATTGCAAACTGGGCCAAACAGGAGGTTAGAGGCACTGACTCTCCAAGTGGGGAGAGTGTTAGTAAAGCGTCTGGAATGTTGCACCCGAGTACCGGGTGACGAAAGCTGAGTCACATTTGAACACGTTTCCCGATCACACGGTGGATCATACTCTGGGTTCCACATGCATGTTTTAGCTGAAGGAAGAATCCCTTAAACCTGGAGATTTGAGACCCATGGAATGGGTACCATGCAATATGACTTCAAAGGGTCTGCATTTGCTCACCGATCCTCACCAATCCTATCACTGCTGCGTTTATGCCGCTGTACACACGCTTGATTCTCTTTCGGAGACATATAAATCTATAGGTTTTAAGATTCTTGCTAGTCAGGTATATTCTTAGGCGTTTAATATGGGGTGTTGAGTCCACTTCGTTGAGCAAGGAGTAGCTCTTGTCTATTACAAATTTGGCTTATGGAATGGTATCTGTGCTAATTTCAATCTCTGGTTTTATGCAGCACCCCAACTCACCTTTCCCCTTAAGCAAGCATAAGTTGGTTTTCTACATTTGAGATGCTGTTCTGTTTTGTAATTCAGTAGCTGTGTAGCCAAGTTTACATTTCGTGTAGTAGTGATATCTTATGATGTTTCTTTTTCTGTGTGACTTATTTCACTTAGAATCATCGTACCTGAATCCACTCATTATGCTGCTACGGGCCTGATGACATAGATTTCATTGCTGAGTGATATTGCATTATACGTAAGTACCACAATTTCTTTATCCATTTTTCGCTTTCTGTGATATTGAACTTGTACCGTAAATGAGGTTCTTATAAACAGAGCCGTCCCAAACTTTGGGGTGGCTGTGTCTTTTTGGTTTTAATTTCCCTAAGCTATAGGACCATAAGTGGAAGTGCCCTAGGCTCTGTTGCTTTGTGTTTTAGATGTTTCAGGAAACACCATACACTTCTTCAGAGTGGCTGTTGGCAATTTACATCCCGCCCATCAACATAACAAGGCTCCCAGTTCTCCATGGCCTGTCCTGCCTTTCTGGATTTTACATTTTTTTCAGATGGCCCTTTTGACCGTGGGGGCAGTGAGATTTCATTGTAGTGCAGATTTCCTTTGCAAGCTTGCTTGGTTGGCCAAAAAGGGCGTATGCGTTTTTTCCTGAATATATTCAGGAAAAAACGCATACGCCCTTTTTGGCCAAGTGCATCATTGTGGACGTTCTGCCTCTTTTCCTATGCTTTACATGCAATTCCAGTCTACCTCCTGAAATCGGTTTCCTGCAATTCTGCCCCGCTTTCAAGTCCACTTGGCAGCCTACTTCAATATATTTTTGGACGATAGCTGTCATTTATAACTCTGCAGGTTTGTGAATTACAGTGCCCCTGAGCTCCTTTCTTCAACTCGCTTTCTTGTGAGCTGGCCTCAACACCGCAGGATTGCTTCAGGCCCCAGTGTGGTTCCGGCACGGCACGCTGAGCCTTTGGTTAATTCCTCTTCCTGGTGGGAAATGAGAGTTAAATTTGCCCGTCCAGACACCTCCAGCTAGTCTCTCATTGGTTCTCCCTATTCCTGTTCATTTTCCGCAGAAATTGCAAACTGGGCCAAACAGGAGGTTAGAGGCACTGACTCTCCAAGTGGGGAGAGTGTTAGTAAAGCGTCTGGAATGTTGCACGCGAGTACCGGGGGACGAAAGCTGAGTCACATTTGAACACGTTTCCTGATCACACGGTGGATCATACTCTGGGTTCCACATGCATGTTTTAGCTGAAGGAAGAATCCCTTAAACCTGGAGATTTGAGACCCATGGAATGGGTACCATGCAATATGACTTCAAAGGGTCTGCATTTGCTCACCGATCCTCACCAATCCTATCACTGCTGCGTTTATGCCGCTGTACACACGCTTGATTCTCTTTCGGAGACATATCAATCTATAGGTTTTAAGATTCTTGCTAGTCAGGTATATTCTTAGGCGTTTAATATGGGGTGTTGAGTCCACTTCGTTGAGCAAGGAGTAGCTCTTGTCTATTACATATTTGGCTTATGGAACGTTATGTGTGCTAATTTCAATCTCTGGTTTTATGCAGCACCCCAACTCACCTTTCCCCTTAAGCAAGCATAAGTTGGTTTTCTACATTTGAGACCCTGTTCTGTTTTGTAATTCAGTTCCTGTGTAGCCAACTTTACATTCCATGTACTAGTGATATCTTATGATGTTTCTTTTTCTCTGTGACTTATTTCACTTAGAATCATCGTACCTGAATCCACTCATTATGCTGCTACGGGTCTGATGACATAGATTTCATTGCTGAGTGATATTGCATTGTACGTAAGTACCACAACTTCTTTATCCATTTTTCGCTTTCTGCGATATTGAACTTGTACCGTAAACGAGGTTCTTGTAAACAGAACCGTCCCAAACGTTGGGGTGGCTGTGTCTTTTTGATTTTAATTTCCCTATAGGACCAGAAGTGGAAGTGCCCTAGGCTCTGTTGCTTTGTTTTTTAGATGTTTCAGGAAACACCATACACTTCTCCAGAGTGGCTGGTGGCAATGTACATCCCGCCCATCAACATAACAAGGCTCCCAGTTCTCCATGACCTGTCCTGCCTTTCTAGATTTTACACTTTTTTCAGATGACCCTTTTGACCGTGGGGCAGTGAGACTTCATTGTAGTGCAGATTTCCTTTGCAAGCTTGCTTGGTTGGCCAAAAAGGGCGTATGCGTTTTTTCCTGAATATATTCAGGAAAAACCGCATACGCCCTTTTTGGCCAAGTGCATCATTGTGGACGTTCTGCCTCTTTTCCTATGCTTTACATGTAATTCCAGTCTACCTCCTGAAATCGGTTTCCTGCAATACTGCCCCGCTTTCAAGTCCACTTGGCAGCCTACTTCAATATATTTTTGGACGATAGCTGTCATTTATAACTCTGCAGGTTTGTGAATTACAGTGCCCCTGAGCTCCTTTCTTCAACTCGCTTTCTTGTGAGCTGGCCGCAACACCGCAGGATTGCATCAGGCCCCCGTGTGGTTCCGGCACGGCACGCTGAGCCTTTGGTTAATTCCTCTTCCTGGTGGGAAATGAGAGTTAAATTTGCCCGTCCAGACACCTCCAGCTAGTCTCTCATTGGTTCTCTCTATTCCTGTTCATTTTCCGCAGAAATTGCAAACTGGGCCAAACAGGAGGTTAAAGGCACAGACTCTCCAAGTGGGGAGAGTGTTAGTAAAGCGTCTGGAATGTTGCACCCGAGTACCGGGGGATGAAAACTGAGTCACATTTGAACACTTTTCCCGATCACATGGTGGATCATACTCTGGGTTCCACATGCATGTTTTAGCTGAAGGAAGAATCCCTTAAACCTGGAGCGTTGAGACCCATGGAATGGGTACCATGCAATATGACTTCAAAGGGACTGCATTTGCTTACCGATCCTCACCAATCCTATCACTGCTGCGTTTATGCCGCTGTACACACGCTTGATTCTCTTTCGGAGACATATAAATCCATAGGTTTTAAGATTCTTGCTAGTCAGGTATATTCTTAGGCGTTTAATATGGGGTGTTGAGTCCACTTCGTTGAGCAAGGAGTAGCTCTTGTCTATTACAAATTTGGCTTATGGAACGGTATCTGTGCTAATTTCAGTCTCTGGTTTTATGCAGCACCCCAACTCACCTTTCCCCTTAAGCAAGCATAAGTTGGTTTTCTACATTTGAGATGCTGTTCTGTTTTGTAATTCAGTAGCTGTGTAGCCAAGTTTACATTTCGTGTAGTAGTGATATCTTATGATGTTTCTTTTTCTGTGTGACTTATTTCACTTAGAATCATCGTACCTGAATCCACTCATTATGCTGCTACGGGCCTGATGACATAGATTTCATTGCTGAGTGATATTGCATTATACGTAAGTACCACAATTACTTTATCCATTTTTCGCTTTCTGTGATATTGAACTTGTACCGTAAACGAGGTTCTTATAAACAGAGCCGTCCCAAACTTTGGGGTGGCTGTGTCTTTTTGGTTTTAATTTCCCTAAGCTATAGGACCATAAGTGGAAGTGCCCTAGGCTCTGTTGCTTTGTTTTTTAGATGTTTCAGGAAACACCATACACTTCTTCAGAGTGGCTGTTGGCAATTTACATCCCGCCCATCAACATAACAAGGCTCCCAGTTCTCCATGGCCTGTCCTGCCTTTCTGGATTTTACATTTTTTTCAGATGGCCCTTTTGACCGGGGGGCAGTGAGACTTCATTGTAGTGCAGATTTCCTTTGCAAGCTTGCTTGGTTGGCCAAAAAGGGCGTATGCGTTTTTTCCTGAATATATTCAGGAAAAAACGCATACGCCCTTTTTGGCCAAGTGCATCATTGTGGACGTTCTGCCTCTTTTCCTATGCTTTACATGAAATTCAAGTCTACCTCCTGAAATGGGTTTCCTGCAATTCTGCCCTGCTTTCAAGTCCTCTTGGCAGCCTTACTTCAATATATTTTTGGACGATAGCTGTCATTTATAACTCTGCAGGTCTGTGAATGACAGTGCCCCTGAGCTCCTTTCTTCAACTCGCTTTCTTCTGAGCTGGCCGCAACACCGCAGGATTGCTTCAGGCCCTAGTTTGGTTCCGGCATGGCACGCTGAGCCTTTGGTTAATTCCTCTTCCTGATGGGAAATGAGAGTTAAATTTGCCCATCCAGACACCTCCAGCTAGTCTCTCATTGGTTCCCTCTATTCCTGTTCATTTTCCGCAGAAATTGCAAACTGGGCCAAACAGGAGGTTAAAGGCACTGACTCTCAAAGTGGGGAGAGTGTTAGTAAAGCGTCTGGAATGTTGCACCCAAGTACCGGGGGACGAAAACTGAGTCACATTTAAACACGTTTCCCGATCACACGGTGGATCATACTCTGGGTTCCACATGCATGTTTTAGCTGAAGGAAGAATCCCTTAAACCTGGAGAGTTGAGACCCATGGAATGGGTACCATGCAATATGACTTCAAAGGGTCTGCATTTGCTCACCGATCCTCACCAATCCTATCACTGCTGCGTTTATGCCACTGTACACACGCTTGATTCTCTTTCGGAGACATATAAATCCATAGGTTTTAAGATTCTTACTAGTCAGGTATATTCTTAGGCATTTAATATGGGGTGTTGAGTCCACTTCGTTGAGCAAGAAGTAGCTCTTGTCTATTACGTATTTGGCTTATGGAACGGTATCTGTGCTAATTTCAATCTCTGGTTTTATGCAACACCCCAACTCACCTTTCCCCTTAAGCAAGCATACGTTGGTTTTCTACATTTGAGACCCTGTTCTGTTTTGTAATTCAGTTCCTGTGTAGCCAAGATTATATTCTGTGTAGTAGTGATATCTTATGATGTTTCTTTTTCTGTGTGACTTATTTCACTTAGAATCATCGTACCTGAATCCACTCATTATGCTGCTACGGGCCTGATGACATAGATTTCATTGCTGAGTGATATTGCATTGTACGTAAGTACCACAACTTCTTTATCCATTTTTCACTTTCTGTGATATTGAACTTGTTCCGTAAACGAGGTTCTTGTAAACAGAACCGTCTCAAACTTTGGGGTGGCTGTGTCTTTTTGATTTTAATTTCCCTAAGCTATAGGACCATAAATGGAAGTGCCCTAGGCTGTGTTGCTTTGTTTTGTAGATGTTTCAGGAAACACCATACACTTCTCCAGAGTGGCTGTTGGCTATTTACATCCCGCCCATGAGCATAACAAGGCTCCCACGTCTCCATGGCCTGTCCTGCCTTTCTGGATTTTACACTTTTTTCAGATGGCCCTTTTGACCGGGGGGCAGTGAGACTTCATTGTAGTGCAGATTTCCTTTGCAAGCTTGCTTGGTTGGCCAAAAAGTGCATATGCGTTTTTTCCTGAATATATTCAGGAAAAAACGCATACGCCCTTTTTGGCCAAGTGCATCATTGTGGACGTTCTGCCTCTTTTCCTATGCTTTACATGCAATTCCAGTCTACCTCCTGAAATCGGTTTCCTGCAATTCTGCCCCGCTTTCAAGTCCACTTGGCAGCCTACTTCAATATATTTTTGGACGATAGCTGTCATTTATAACTCTGCAGGTTTGTGAATTACAGTGCCCCTGAGCTCCTTTCTTCAACTCGCTTTCTTGTGAGCTGGCCTCAGCACCGCAGGATTGCTTCAGGCCCCAGTGTGGTTCCGGCACGGCACGCTGAGCCTTTGGTTAATTCCTCTTCCTGGTGGGAAATGAGAGTTAAATTTGCCCGTCCAGACACCTCCAGCTAGTCTCTCATTGGTTCTCCCTATTCCTGTTCATTTTCCGCAGAAATTGCAAACTGGGCCAAACAGGAGGTTAGAGGCACTGACTCTCCAAGTGGGGAGAGTGTTAGTAAAGCGTCTGGAATGTTGCACGCGAGTACCGGGGGACGAAAGCTGAGTCACATTTGAACACGTTTCCTGATCACACGGTGGATCATACTCTGGGTTCCACATGCATGTTTTAGCTGAAGGAAGAATCCCTTAAACCTGGAGATTTGAGACCCATGGAATGGGTACCATGCAATATGACTACAAAGGGTCTGCATTTGCTCACCGATCCTCACCAATCCTATCACTGCTGCGTTTATGCCGCTGTACACACGCTTGATTCTCTTTCGGAGACATATCAATCTATAGGTTTTAAGATTCTTGCTAGTCAGGTATATTCTTAGGCGTTTAATATGGGGTGTTGAGTCCACTTCGTTGAGCAAGGAGTAGCTCTTGTCTATTACATATTTGGCTTATGGAACGTTATGTGTGCTAATTTCAATCTCTGGTTTTATGCAGCACCCCAACTCACCTTTCCCCTTAAGCAAGCATAAGTTGGTTTTCTACATTTGAGACCCTGTTCTGTTTTGTAATTCAGTTCCTGTGTAGCCAACTTTACATTCCATGTACTAGTGATATCTTATGATGTTTCTTTTTCTCTGTGACTTATTTCACTTAGAATCATCGTACCTGAATCCACTCATTATGCTGCTACGGGCCTGATGACATAGATTTCATTGCTGAGTGATATTGCATTGTACGTAAGTACCACAACTTCTTTATCCATTTTTCGCTTTCTGCGATATTGAACTTGTACCGTAAACGAGGTTCTTGTAAACAGAACCGTCTCAAACTTTGGGGTGGCTGTGTCTTTTTGATTTTAATTTCCCTAAGCTATAGGACCAGAAGTGGAAGTGCCCTAGGCTCTGTTGCTTTGTTTTTTAGATGTTTCAGGAAACACCATACACTTCTCCAGAGTGGCTGGTGGCAATGTACATCCCGCCCATCAACATAACAAGGCTCCCAGTTCTCCATGACCTGTCCTGCCTTTCTAGATTTTACACTTTTTTCAGATGACCCTTTTGACCGTGGGGCAGTGAGACTTCATTGTAGTGCAGATTTCCTTTGCAAGCTTGCTTGGTTGGCCAAAAATGGCGTATGCGTTTTTTCCTGAATATATTCAGGAAAAACCGCATACGCCCTTTTTGGCCAAGTGCATCATTGTGGACGTTCTGCCTCTTTTCCTATGCTTTACATGTAATTCCAGTCTACCTCCTGAAATCGGTTTCCTGCAATACTGCCCCGCTTTCAAGTCCACTTGGCAGCCTACTTCAATATATTTTTGGACGATAGCTGTCATTTATAACTCTGCAGGTTTGTGAATTACAGTGCCCCTGAGCTCCTTTCTTCAACTCGCTTTCTTGTGAGCTGGCCGCAACACCGCAGGATTGCATCAGGCCCCCGTGTGGTTCCGGCACGGCACGCTGAGCCTTTGGTTAATTCCTCTTCCTGGTGGGAAATGAGAGTTAAATTTGCCCGTCCAGACACCTCCAGCTAGTCTCTCATTGGTTCTCTCTATTCCTGTTCATTTTCCGCAGAAATTGCAAACTGGGCCAAACAGGAGGTTAAAGGCACAGACTCTCCAAGTGGGGAGAGTGTTAGTAAAGCGTCTGGAATGTTGCACCCGAGTACCGGGGGATGAAAACTGAGTCACATTTGAACACTTTTCCCGATCACACGGTGGATCATACTCTGGGTTCCACATGCATGTTTTAGCTGAAGGAAGAATCCCTTAAACCTGGAGCGTTGAGACCCATGGAATGGGTACCATGCAATATGACTTCAAAGGGACTGCATTTGCTTACCGATCCTCACCAATCCTATCACTGCTGCGTTTATGCCGCTGTACACACGCTTGATTCTCTTTCGGAGACATATAAATCCATAGGTTTTAAGATTCTTGCTAGTCAGGTATATTCTTAGGCGTTTAATATGGGGTGTTGAGTCCACTTCGTTGAGCAAGGAGTAGCTCTTGTCTATTACAAATTTGGCTTATGGAACGGTATCTGTGCTAATTTCAGTCTCTGGTTTTATGCAGCACCCCAACTCACCTTTCCCCTTAAGCAAGCATAAGTTGGTTTTCTACATTTGAGATGCTGTTCTGTTTTGTAATTCAGTAGCTGTGTAGCCAAGTTTACATTTCGTGTAGTAGTGATATCTTATGATGTTTCTTTTTCTGTGTGACTTATTTCACTTAGAATCATCGTACCTGAATCCACTCATTATGCTGCTACGGGCCTGATGACATAGATTTCATTGCTGAGTGATATTGCATTATACGTAAGTACCACAATTACTTTATCCATTTTTCGCTTTCTGTGATATTGAACTTGTACCGTAAACGAGGTTCTTATAAACAGAGCCATCCCAAACTTTGGGGTGGCTGTGTCTTTTTGGTTTTAATTTCCCTAAGCTATAGGACCATAAGTGGAAGTGCCCTACGCTCTGTTGCTTTGTTTTTTAGATGTTTCAGGAAACACCATACACATCTTCAGGGTGGCTGTTGGCAATTTACATCCCGCCCATCAACATAACAAGGCTCCCAGTTCTCCATGGCCTGTCCTGCCTTTCTGGATTTTACATTTTTTTCAGATGGCCCTTTTGACCGGGGGGCAGTGAGACTTCATTGTAGTGCAGATTTCCTTTGCAAGCTTGCTTGGTTGGCCAAAAAGGGCGTATGCGTTTTTTCCTGAATATATTCAGGAAAAAACGCATACGCCCTTTTTGGCCAAGTGCATCATTGTGGACGTTCTGCCTCTTTTCCTATGCTTTACATGAAATTCAAGTCTACCTCCTGAAATCGGTTTCCTGCAATTCTGCCCCGCTTTCAAGTCCTCTTGGCAGCCTTACTTCAATATATTTTTGGACGATAGCTGTCATTTATAACTCTGCAGGTCTGTGAATGACAGTGCCCCTGAGCTCCTTTCTTCAACTCGCTTTCTTCTGAGCTGGCCGCAACACCGCAGGATTGCTTCAGGCCCTAGTTTGGTTCCGGCATGGCACGCTGAGCCTTTGGTTAATTCCTCTTCCTGATGGGAAATGAGAGTTAAATTTGCCCATCCAGACACCTCCAGCTAGTCTCTCATTGGTTCCCTCTATTCCTGTTCATTTTCCGCAGAAATTGCAAACTGGGCCAAACAGGAGGTTAAAGGCACTGACTCTCAAAGTGGGGAGAGTGTTAGTAAAGCGTCTGGAATGTTGCACCCAAGTACCGGGGGACGAAAACTGAGTCACATTTAAACACGTTTCCCGATCACACGGTGGATCATACTCTGGGTTCCACATGCATGTTTTAGCTGAAGGAAGAATCCCTTAAACCTGGAGAGTTGAGACCCATGGAATGGGTACCATGCAATATGACTTCAAAGGGTCTGCATTTGCTCACCGATCCTCACCAATCCTATCACTGCTGCGTTTATGCCACTGTACACACGCTTGATTCTCTTTCGGAGACATATAAATCCATAGGTTTTAAGATTCTTACTAGTCAGGTATATTCTTAGGCATTTAATATGGGGTGTTGAGTCCACTTCGTTGAGCAAGGAGTAGCTCTTGTCTATTACGTATTTGGCTTATGGAACGGTATCTGTGCTAATTTCAATCTCTGGTTTTATGCAACACCCCAACTCACCTTTCCCCTTAAGCAAGCATACGTTGGTTTTCTACATTTGAGACCCTGTTCTGTTTTGTAATTCAGTTCCTGTGTAGCCAAGTTTATATTCTGTGTAGTAGTGATATCTTATGATGTTTCTTTTTCTGTGTGACTTATTTCACTTAGAATCATCGTACCTGAATCCACTCATTATGCTGCTACGGGCCTGATGACATAGATTTCATTGCTGAGTGATATTGCATTGTACGTAAGTACCACAACTTCTTTATCCATTTTTCACTTTCTGTGATATTGAACTTGTTCCGTAAACGAGGTTCTTGTAAACAGAACCGTCTCAAACTTTGGGGTGGCTGTGTCTTTTTGATTTGAATTTCCCTAAGCTATAGGACCATAAGTGGAAGTGCCCTAGGCTGTGTTGCTTTGTTTTGTAGATGTTTCAGGAAACACCATACACTTCTCCAGAGTGGCTGTTGGCTATTTACATCCCGCCCATGAGCATAACAAGGCTCCCACGTCTCCATGGCCTGTCCTGCCTTTCTGGATTTTACACTTTTTTCAGATGGCCCTTTTGACCGGGGGGCAGTGAGACTTCATTGTAGTGCAGATTTCCTTTGCAAGCTTGCTTGGTTGGCCAAAAAGGGCGTATGCGTTTTTTCCTGAATATATTCAGGAAAAAACGCATACGCCCTTTTTGGCCAAGTGCATCATTGTGGACGTTCTGCCTCTTTTCCTATGCTTTACATGCAATTCCAGTCTACCTCCTGAAATCGGTTTCCTGCAATTCTGCCCCGCTTTCAAGTCCTCTTGGCAGCCTTACTTCAATATATTTTTGGACGATAGCTGTCATTTATAACTCTGCAGGTCTGTGAATGACAGTGCCCCTGAGCTCCTTTCTTCAACTCGCTTTCTTCTGAGCTGGCCGCAACACCGCAGGATTGCTTCAGGCCCTAGATTGGTTCCAGCATGGCACGCTGAGCCTTTGGTTAATTCCTCTTCCTGGTGGGAAATGAGAGTTAAATTTGCCGGTCCAGACACCTCCAGCTGGTCTCTCATTGGTTCCCTCTATTCCTGTTCATTTTCCACAGAATTTGCAAACTGGGCCAAACAGGAGGTTAAAGGCACTGACTCTCCAAGTGGGGAGAGTGTTAGTAAAGCGTCTGGAATGTTGCACCCGAGTACCGGGGGATGAAAACTGAGTCACATTTGAACACGTTTCCCGATCACACGGTGGATCATACTCTGGGTTCCACATGCATGTTTTAGCTGAAGGAAGAATCCCTTAAACCTGGAGAGTTGAGACCCATGGAATGGGTACCATGCAATATGACTTCAAAGGGTCTGCATTTGCTCACCGATCCTCACCAATCCTATCACTGCTGCGTTTATGCCGCTGTACACACGCTTGATTCTCTTTCGGAGACATATAAATCCATAGGTTTTAAGATTCTTGCTAGTCAGGTATATTCTTAGGCGTTTAATATGGGGTGTTGAGTCCACTTCGTTGAGCAATGAGTAGCTCTTGTCTATTACATATTTGGCTTATGGAATGGTATCTGTGCTAATTTCAATCTCTGGTTTTATGCAGCACCCCAACTCACCTTTCCCCTTAAGCAAGCATACGTTGGTTTTCTACATTTGAGACCCTGTTCTGTTTTGTAATTCAGTTCCTGTGTAGCCAAGTTTACATTCCGTGTACTAGTGATATCTTACGATGTTTCTTTTTCTGTGCGACTTATTTCACTTAGAATCATCGTACCTGAATCCACTCATTATGCTGCTACGGGCCTGATGACATAGATTTCATTGCTGAGTGATATTACATTATACGTAAGTACCACAATTTCTTTATCCATTTTTCGCTTTCTGTGATATTGAACTTGTACCGTAAACGAGGTTCTTATAAACAGAGCCGTCCCAAACTTTGGGGTGGCTGTGTCTTTTTGGTTTTAATTTCCCTAAGCTATAGGACCATAAGTGGAAGTGCCCTAGGCTCTGTTGCTTTGTTTTTTAGATGTTTCAGGAAACACCATACACTTCTTCAGAGTGGCTGTTGGCAATTTACATCCCGCCCATCAACATAACAAGGCTCCCAGTTCTCCATGGCCTGTCCTGCCTTTCTGGATTTTACATTTTTTTCAGATGGCCCTTTTGACCGGGGGGCAGTGAGACTTCATTGTAGTGCAGATTTCCTTTGCAAGCTTGCTTGGTTGGCCAAAAAGGGCGTATTCGTTTTTTCCTGAATATATTCAGGAAAAACCGCATACGCCCTTTTTGGCCAAGTGCATCATTGTGGACGTTCTGCCTCTTTTCCTATGCTTTACATGCAATTCCAGTCTACCTCCTGAAATCGGTTTCCTGCAATACTGCCCCGCTTTCAAGTCCACTTGGCAGCCTACTTCAATATATTTTTGGACGATAGCTGTCATTTATAACTCTGCAGGTTTGTGAATTACAGTGCCCCTGAGCTCCTTTCTTCAACTCGCTTTCTTGTGAGCTGGCCTCAACACCGCAGGATTGCTTCAGGCCCCAGTGTGGTTCCGGCACGGCACGCTGAGCCTTTGGTTAATTCCTCTTCCTGGTGGGAAATGAGAGTTAAATTTGCCCGTCCAGACACCTCCAGCTAGTCTCTCATTGGTTCTCCCTATTCCTGTTCATTTTCCGCAGAAATTGCAAACTGGGCCAAACAGGAGGTTAGAGGCACTGACTCTCCAAGTGGGGAGAGTGTTAGTAAAGCGTCTGGAATGTTGCACGCGAGTACCGGGGGACGAAAGCTGAGTCACATTTGAACACGTTTCCTGATCACACGGTGGATCATACTCTGGGTTCCACATGCATGTTTTAGCTGAAGGAAGAATCCCTTAAACCTGGAGATTTGAGACCCATGGAATGGGTACCATGCAATATGACTTCAAAGGGTCTGCATTTGCTCACCGATCCTCACCAATCCTATCACTGCTGCGTTTATGCCGCTGTACACACGCTTGATTCTCTTTCGGAGACATATAAATCTATAGGTTTTAAGATTCTTGCTAGTCAGGTATATTCTTAGGCGTTTAATATGGGGTGTTGAGTCCACTTCGTTGAGCAAGGAGTAGCTCTTGTCTATTACATATTTGGCTTATGGAACGTTATGTGTGCTAATTTCAATCTTTGGTTTTATGCAGCACCCCAACTCACCTTTCCCCTTAAGCAAGCATAAGTTGGTTTTCTACATTTGAGACCCTGTTCTGTTTTGTAATTCAGTTCCTGTGTAGCCAACTTTACATTCCATGTACTAGTGATATCTTATGATGTTTCTTTTTCTCTGTGACTTATTTCACTTAGAATCATCGTACCTGAATCCACTCATTATGCTGCTACGGGCCTGATGACATAGATTTCATTGCTGAGTGATATTGCATTGTACGTAAGTACCACAACTTCTTTATCCATTTTTCGCTTTCTGCGATATTGAACTTGTACCGTAAACGAGGTTCTTGTAAACAGAACCGTCCCAAACTTTGGGGTGGCTGTGTCTTTTTGATTTTAATTTCCCTAAGCTATAGGACCATAAGTGGAAGTGCCCTAGGCTCTGTTGCTTTGTTTTTTAGATGTTTCAGGAAACACCATACACTTCTCCAGAGTGGCTGGTGGCAATGTACATCCCGCCCATCAGCATAACAAGGCTCCCAGTTCTCCATGACCTGTCCTGCCTTTCTAGATTTTACACTTTTTTCAGATGACCCTTTTGACCGTGGGGCAGTGAGACTTCATTGTAGTGCAGATTTCTTTGCAAGCTTGCTTGGTTGGCCAAAAAGTGCGTATGCTTTTTTTCCTGAATATATTCAGGAAAAAACGCATACGCCCTTTTTGGCCAAGTGCATCATTGTGGACGTTCTGCCTCTTTTCCTATGCTTTACCTGTAATTCCAGTCTACCTCCTGAAATCGGTTTCCTGCAATACTGCCCCGCTTTCAAGTCCACTTGGCAGCCTACTTCAATATATTTTTGGACGATAGCTGTCATTTATAACTCTGCAGGTTTGTGAATTACAGTGCCCCTGAGCTCCTTTCTTCAACTCGCTTTCTTGTGAGCTGGCCGCAACACCGCAGGATTGCATCAGGCCCCAGTGTGGTTCCGGCACGGCACGCTGAGCCTTTGGTTAATTCCTCTTCCTGGTGGGAAATGAGAGTTAAATTTGCCGGTCCAGACACCTCCAGCTGGTCTCTCATTGGTTCCCTCTATTCCTGTTCATTTTCCACAGAAATTGCAAACTGGGCCAAACAGGAGGTTAGAGGCACTGACTCTCCAAGTGGGGAGAGTGTTAGTAAAGCATCTGGAATGTTGCACCCGAGTACCGGGGGACGAAAGCTGAGTCACATTTGAACACGTTTCCAGATCACACGGTGGATCATACTCTGGGTTCCACATGCATGTTTTAGCTGAAGGAAGAATCCCTTAAACCTGGAGATTTGAGACCCATGGAATGGGTACCATGCAATATGACTTCAAAGGGTCTGCATTTGCTCACTGATCCTCACCAATCCTATCACTGCTGCGTTTATGCCGCTGTACACACGCTTGATTCTCTTTCGGAGACATATAAATCCATAGGTTTTAAGATTCTTGCTAGTCAGGTATATTCTTAGGCGTTTAATATGGGGTGTTGAGTCCACTTCGTTGAGCAAGGAGTAGCTCTTGTCTATTACAAATTTGGCTTATGGAATGGTATCTGTGCTAATTTCAATCTCTGGTTTTATGCAGCACCCCAACTCACCTTTCCCCTTAAGCAAGCATAAGTTGGTTTTCTACATTTGAAATGCTGTTCTGTTTTGTAATTCAGTAGCTGTGTAGCCAAGTTTACATTTCGTGTAGTAGTGATATCTTATGATGTTTCTTTTTCTGTGTGACTTATTTCACTTAGAATCATCATACCTGAATCCACTCATTATGCTGCTACGGGCCTGATGACATAGATTTCATTGCTGAGTGATATTGCATTATACGTAAGTACCACAACTTCTTTATCCATTTTTCGCTTTCTGTGATATTGAACTTGTACCGTAAACGAGGTTCTTATAAACAGAGCCGTCCCAAACTTTGGGGTGGCTGTGTCTTTTTGGTTTTAATTTCCCTAAGCTATAGGACCATAAGTGGAAGTGCCCTAGGCTCTGTTGCTTTGTTTTTTAGATGTATCAGGAAACACCATACACTTCTTCAGAGTGGCTGTTGGCAATTTACATCCCGCCCACCAGCATAACAAGGCTCCCAGTTCTCCATGGCCTGTCCTGCCTTTCTGGATTTTACACTTTTTTCAGATGGCCCTTTTGACCGGGGGGCAGTGAGACTTCATTGTAGTGCAGCTTTCCTTTGCAAGCTTGCTTGGTTGTCCAAAAAGGGCGTATGCGTTTTTTCCTGAATATATTCAGGAAAAAACGCATACGCCCTTTTTGGCCAAGTGCATCATTGTGGACGTTCTGCCTCTTTTCCTATGCTTTACATGCAATTCCAGTCTACCTCCTGAAATCGGTTTCCTGCAATTCTGCCCCGCTTTCAAGTCCTCTTGGCAGCCTTACTTCAATATATTTTTGGACGATAATTGTCATTTATAACTCTGCAGGTCTGTGAATGACAGTGCCCCTGAGCTCCTTTCTTCAACTCGCTTTCTTCTGAGCTGGCCGCAACACCGCAGGATTGCTTCAGGCCATAGTTTGGTTCCGGCATGGCACGCTGAGCCTTTGGTTAATTCCTCTTCCTGATGGGAAATGAGAGATAAATTTGCCCATCCAGACACCTCCAGCTGGTCTCTCATTGGTTCCCTCTATTCCTGTTCATTTTCCACAGAAACTGCAAACTGGGCCAAACAGGAGGTTAAAGGCAGTGACTCTCCAAGTGGGGAGAGTGTTAGTAAAGCGTCTGGAATGTTGCACCCGAGTACCGGGGGACGAAAACTGAGTCATATTTAAACACGTTTCCCGATCACACGGTGGATCATACTCTGGGTTCCACATGCATGTTTTAGCTGAAGGAAGAATCCCTTAAACCTGGAGAGTTGAGACCCATGGAATGGGTACCATGCAATATGACTTCAAAGGGTCTGCATTTGCTCACCGATCCTCAACAATCCTATCACTGCTGCGTTTATCCCGCTGTACACACGCTTGATTCTCTTTCGGAGACATATAAATCTATAGGTTTTAAGATTCTTGCTAGTCAGGTATATTCTTAGGCGTTTAATATGGGGTGTTGAGTCCACTTCGTTGAGCAAGGAGTAGCTCTTGTCTATTACATATTTGGCTTATGGAACGTTATGTGTGCTAATTTCAATCTCTGGTTTTATGCAGCACCCCAACTCACCTTTCCCCTTAAGCAAGCATAAGTTGGTTTTCTACATTTGAGACCCTGTTCTGTTTTGTAATTCAGTTCCTGTGTAGCCAACTTTACATTCCATGTACTAGTGATATCTTATGATGTTTCTTTTTCTCTGTGACTTATTTCACTTAGAATCATCGTACCTGAATCCACTCATTATGCTGCTACGGGCCTGATGACATAGATTTCATTGCTGAGTGATATTGCATTGTACGTAAGTACCACAACTTCTTTATCCATTTTTCGCTTTCTGCGATATTGAACTTGTACCGTAAACGAGGTTCTTGTAAACAGAACCGTCCCAAACTTTGGGGTGGCTGTGTCTTTTTGATTTTAATTTCCGTAAGCTATAGGACCATAAGTGGAAGTGCCCTAGGCTCTGTTGCTTTGTTTTTTAGATGTTTCAGGAAACACCATACACTTCTCCAGAGTGGCTGGTGGCAATGTACATCCCGCCCATCAGCATAACAAGGCTCCCAGTTCTCCATGACCTGTCCTGCCTTTCTAGATTTTACACTTTTTTCAGATGACCCTTTTGACCGTGGGGCAGTGAGACTTCATTGTAGTGCAGATTTCCTTTGCAAGCTTGCTTGGTTGGCCAAAAAGTGCGTATGCTTTTTTTCCTGAATATATTCAGGAAAAAACGCATACGCCCTTTTTGGCCAAGTGCATCATTGTGGACGTTCTGCCTCTTTTCCTATGCTTTACATGTAATTCCAGTCTACCTCCTGAAATCGGTTTCCTGCAATACTGCCCCGCTTTCAAGTCCACTTGGCAGCCTACTTCAATATATTTTTGGACGATAGCTGTCATTTATAACTCTGCAGGTTTGTGAATTACAGTGCCCCTGAGCTCCTTTCTTCAACTCGCTTTCTTGTGAGCTGGCCGCAACACCGCAGGATTGCATCAGGCCCCAGTGTGGTTCCGGCACGGCACGCTGAGCCTTTGGTTAATTCCTCTTCCTGGTGGGAAATGAGAGTTAAATTTGCCCGTCCAGACACCTCCAGCTAGTCTCTCATTGGTTCTCTCTATTCCTGTTCATTTTCCGCAGAAATTGCAAACTGGGCCAAACAGGAGGTTAAAGGCACAGACTCTCCAAGTGGGGAGAGTGTTAGTAAAGCGTCTGGAATGTTGCACCCGAGTACCGGGGGATGAAAACTGAGTCACATTTGAACACTTTTCCCGATCACACGGTGGATCATACTCTGGGTTCCACATGCATGTTTTAGCTGAAGGAAGAATCCCTTAAACCTGAAGCGTTGAGACCCATGGAATGGGTACCATGCAATATGACTTCAAAGGGTCTGCATTTGCTCACCGATCCTCACCAATCCTATCACTGCTGCGTTTATGCCGCTGTACACACGCTTGATTCTCTTTCGGAGACATATAAATCCATAGGTTTTAAGATTCTTGCTAGTCAGGTATATTCTTAGGCGTTTAATATGGGGTGTTGAGTCCACTTCGTTGAGCAAGGAGTAGCTCTTGTCTATTACAAATTTGGCTTATGGAATGGTATCTGTGCTAATTTCAATCTCTGGTTTTATGCAGCACCCCAACTCACCTTTCCCCTTAAGCAAGCATAAGTTGGTTTTCTACATTTGAAATGCTGTTCTGTTTTGTAATTCAGTAGCTGTGTAGCCAAGTTTACATTTCGTGTAGTAGTGATATCTTATGATGTTTCTTTTTCTGTGTGACTTATTTCACTTAGAATCATCGTACCTGAATCCACTCATTATGCTGCTACGGGCCTGATGACATAGATTTCATTGCTGAGTGATATTGCATTATACGTAAGTACCACAACTTCTTTATCCATTTTTCGCTTTCTGTGATATTGAACTTGTACCGTAAACGAGGTTCTTATAAACAGAGCCGTCCCAAACTTTGGGGTGGCTGTGTCTTTTTGGTTTTAATTTCCCTAAGCTATAGGACCATAAGTGGAAGTGCCCTAGGCTCTGTTGCTTTTTTTTTTATATGTTTCAGGAAACACCATACAATTCTTCAGAGTGGCTGTTGGCAATTTACATCCCGCCCACCAGCATAACAAGGCTCCCAGTTCTCCATGGCCTGTCCTGCCTTTCTGGATTTTACACTTTTTTCATATGGCCCTTTTGACCGGGAGGCAGTGAGACTTCATTGTAGTGCAGCTTTCCTTTGCAAGCTTGCTTGGTTGTCCAAAAAGGGCGTATGCGTTTTTTCCTGAATATATTCAGGAAAAAACGCATACGCCCTTTTTGGCCAAGTGCATCATTGTGGACGTTCTGCCTCTTTTCCTATGCTTTACATGCAATTCCAGTCTACCTCCTGAAATCGGTTTCCTGCAATTCTGCCCCGCTTTCAAGTCCTCTTGGCAGCCTTACTTCAATATATTTTTGGACGATAGCTGTCATTTATAACTCTGCAGGTCTGTGAATGACAGTGACCCTGAGCTCCTTTCTTCAACTCGCTTTCTTCTGAGCTGGCCGCAACACCGCAGGATTGCTTCAGGCCCTAGTTTGGTTGCGGCATGGCACGCTGAGCCTTTGGTTAATTCCTCTTCCTGATGGGAAATGAGAGGTAAATTTGCCCGTCCAGACACCTCCAGCTGGTCTCTCATTGGTTCCCTCTATTCCTGTTCATTTTCCACAGAAACTGCAAACTGGGCCAAACAGGAGGTTAAAGGCAGTGACTCTCCAAGTGGGGAGAGTGTTAGTAAAGCGTCTGGAATGTTGCACCCGAGTACCGGGGGACGAAAACTGAGTCATATTTAAACACGTTTCCCGATCACACGGTGGATCATACTCTGGGTTCCACATGCATGTTTTAGCTGAAGGAAGAATCCCTTAAACCTGGAGAGTTGAGACCCATGGAATGGGTACCATGCAATATGACTTCAAAGGGTCTGCATTTGCTCACCGATCCTCAACAATCCTATCACTGCTGCGTTTATCCCGCTGTACACACGCTTGATTCTCTTTCGGAGACATATAAATCTATAGGTTTTAAGATTCTTGCTAGTCAGGTATATTCTTAGGCGTTTAATATGGGGTGTTGAGTCCACTTCGTTGAGCAAGGAGTAGCTCTTGTCTATTACATATTTGGCTTATGGAACGTTATGTGTGCTAATTTCAATCTCTGGTTTTATGCAGCACCCCAACTCACCTTTCCCCTTAAGCAAGCATAAGTTGGTTTTCTACATTTGAGACCCTGTTCTGTTTTGTAATTCAGTTCCTGTGTAGCCAACTTTACATTCCATGTACTAGTGATATCTTATGATGTTTCTTTTTCTCTGTGACTTATTTCACTTAGAATCATCGTACCTGAATCCACTCATTATGCTGCTACGGGCCTGATGACATAGATTTCATTGCTGAGTGATATTGCATTGTACGTAAGTACCACAACTTCTTTATCCATTTTTCGCTTTCTGCGATATTGAACTTGTACCGTAAACGAGGTTCTTGTAAACAGAACCGTCCCAAACTTTGGGGTGGCTGTGTCTTTTTGATTTTAATTTCCGTAAGCTATAGGACCATAAGTGGAAGTGCCCTAGGCTCTGTTGCTTTGTTTTTTAGATGTTTCAGGAAACACCATACACTTCTCCAGAGTGGCTGGTGGCAATGTACATCCCGCCCATCAGCATAACAAGGCTCCCAGTTCTCCATGACCTGTCCTGCCTTTCTAGATTTTACACTTTTTTCAGATGACCCTTTTGACCGTGGGGCAGTGAGACTTCATTGTAGTGCAGATTTCCTTTGCAAGCTTGCTTGGTTGGCCAAAAAGTGCGTATGCTTTTTTTCCTGAATATATTCAGGAAAAAACGCATACGCCCTTTTTGGCCAAGTGCATCATTGTGGACGTTCTGCCTCTTTTCCTATGCTTTACATGTAATTCCAGTCTACCTCCTGAAATCGGTTTCCTGCAATACTGCCCCGCTTTCAAGTCCACTTGGCAGCCTACTTCAATATATTTTTGGACGATAGCTGTCATTTATAACTCTGCAGGTTTGTGAATTACAGTGCCCCTGAGCTCCTTTCTTCAACTCGCTTTCTTGTGAGCTGGCCGCAACACCGCAGGATTGCATCAGGCCCCAGTGTGGTTCCGGCACGGCACGCTGAGCCTTTGGTTAATTCCTCTTCCTGGTGGGAAATGAGAGTTAAATTTGCCCGTCCAGACACCTCCAGCTAGTCTCTCATTGGTTCTCTCTATTCCTGTTCATTTTCCGCAGAAATTGCAAACTGGGCCAAACAGGAGGTTAAAGGCACAGACTCTCCAAGTGGGGAGAGTGTTAGTAAAGCGTCTGGAATGTTGCACCCGAGTACCGGGGGATGAAAACTGAGTCACATTTGAACACTTTTCCCGATCACACGGTGGATCATACTCTGGGTTCCACATGCATGTTTTAGCTGAAGGAAGAATCCCTTAAACCTGAAGCGTTGAGACCCATGGAATGGGTACCATGCAATATGACTTCAAAGGGTCTGCATTTGCTCACCGATCCTCACCAATCCTATCACTGCTGCGTTTATGCCGCTGTACACACGCTTGATTCTCTTTCGGAGACATATAAATCCATAGGTTTTAAGATTCTTGCTAGTCAGGTATATTCTTAGGCGTTTAATATGGGGTGTTGAGTCCACTTCGTTGAGCAAGGAGTAGCTCTTGTCTATTACAAATTTGGCTTATGGAATGGTATCTGTGCTAATTTCAATCTCTGGTTTTATGCAGCACCCCAACTCACCTTTCCCCTTAAGCAAGCATAAGTTGGTTTTCTACATTTGAAATGCTGTTCTGTTTTGTAATTCAGTAGCTGTGTAGCCAAGTTTACATTTCGTGTAGTAGTGATATCTTATGATGTTTCTTTTTCTGTGTGACTTATTTCACTTAGAATCATCGTACCTGAATCCACTCATTATGCTGCTACGGGCCTGATGACATAGATTTCATTGCTGAGTGATATTGCATTATACGTAAGTACCACAACTTCTTTATCCATTTTTCGCTTTCTGTGATATTGAACTTGTACCGTAAACGAGGTTCTTATAAACAGAGCCGTCCCAAACTTTGGGGTGGCTGTGTCTTTTTGGTTTTAATTTCCCTAAGCTATAGGACCATAAGTGGAAGTGCCCTAGGCTCTGTTGCTTTTTTTTTTATATGTTTCAGGAAACACCATACAATTCTTCAGAGTGGCTGTTGGCAATTTACATCCCGCCCACCAGCATAACAAGGCTCCCAGTTCTCCATGGCCTGTCCTGCCTTTCTGGATTTTACACTTTTTTCATATGGCCCTTTTGACCGGGAGGCAGTGAGACTTCATTGTAGTGCAGCTTTCCTTTGCAAGCTTGCTTGGTTGTCCAAAAAGGGCGTATGCGTTTTTTCCTGAATATATTCAGGAAAAAACGCATACGCCCTTTTTGGCCAAGTGCATCATTGTGGACGTTCTGCCTCTTTTCCTATGCTTTACATGCAATTCCAGTCTACCTCCTGAAATCGGTTTCCTGCAATTCTGCCCCGCTTTCAAGTCCTCTTGGCAGCCTTACTTCAATATATTTTTGGACGATAGCTGTCATTTATAACTCTGCAGGTCTGTGAATGACAGTGACCCTGAGCTCCTTTCTTCAACTCGCTTTCTTCTGAGCTGGCCGCAACACCGCAGGATTGCTTCAGGCCCTAGTTTGGTTGCGGCATGGCACGCTGAGCCTTTGGTTAATTCCTCTTCCTGATGGGAAATGAGAGGTAAATTTGCCCGTCCAGACACCTCCAGCTGGTCTCTCATTGGTTCCCTCTATTCCTGTTCATTTTCCACAGAAACTGCAAACTGGGCCAAACAGGAGGTTAAAGGCAGTGACTCTCCAAGTGGGGAGAGTGTTAGTAAAGCGTCTGGAATGTTGCACCCGAGTACCGGGGGACGAAAACTGAGTCATATTTAAACACGTTTCCCGATCACACGGTGGATCATACTCTGGGTTCCACATGCATGTTTTAGCTGAAGGAAGAATCCCTTAAACCTGGAGAGTTGAGACCCATGGAATGGGTACCATGCAATATGACTTCAAAGGGTCTGCATTTGCTCACCGATCCTCACCAATCCTATCACTGCTGCGTTTATCCCGCTGTACACACGCTTGATTCTCTTTCGGAGACATATAAATCTATAGGTTTTAAGATTCTTGCTAGTCAGGTATATTCTTAGGCGTTTAATATGGGGTGTTGAGTCCACTTCGTTGAGCAAGGAGTAGCTCTAGTCTATTACAAATTTGGCTTATGGAATGGTATCTGTGCTAATTTCAATCTCTGGTTTTATGCAGCACCCCAACTCACCTTTCCCCTTAAGCAAGCATAAGTTGGTTTTCTACATTTGAGATGCTGTTCTGTTTTGTAATTCAGTAGCTGTGTAGCCAAGTTTACATTTCGTGTAGTAGTGATATCTTATGATGTTTCTTTTTCTGTGTGACTTATTTCACTTAGAATCATCGTACCTGAATCCACTCATTATGCTGCTACGGGCCTGATGACATAGATTTCATTGCTGAGTGATATTGCATTATACGTAAGTACCACAACTTCTTTATCCATTTTTCGCTTTCTGTGATATTGAACTTGTACCGTAAACGAGGTTCTTATAAACAGAGCCGTCCCAAACTTTGGGGTGGCTGTGTCTTTTTGGTTTTAATTTCCCTAAGCTATAGGACCATAAGTGGAAGTGCCCTAGGCTCTGTTGCTTTGTTTTTTAGATGTTTCAGGAAACACCATACACTTCTTCAGAGTGGCTGTTGGCAATTTACATCCCGCCCACCAGCATAACAAGGCTCCCAGTTCTCCATGGCCTGTCCTGCCTTTCTGGATTTTACACTTTTTTCAGATGGCCCTTTTGACCGGGGGGCAGTGAGACTTCATTGTAGTGCAGCTTTCCTTTGCAAGCTTGCTTGGTTGTCCAAAAAGAGCGTATGCGTTTTTTCCTGAATATATTCAGGAAAAAACGCATACGCCCTTTTTGGCCAAGTGCATCATTGTGGACGTTCTGCCTCTTTTCCTATGCTTTACATGCAATTCCAGTCTACCTCCTGAAATCGGTTTCCTGCAATTCTGCCCCGCTTTCAAGTCCTCTTGGCAGCCTTACTTCAATATATTTTTGGACGATAGCTGTCATTTATAACTCTGCAGGTCTGTGAATGACAGTGACCCTGAGCTCCTTTCTTCAACTCGCTTTCTTCTGAGCTGGCCGCAACACCGCAGGATTGCTTCAGGCCCTAGTTTGGTTCCGGCATGGCACGCTGAGCCTTTGGTTAATTCCTCTTCCTGATGGGAAATGAGAGATAAATTTGCCCGTCCAGACACCTCCAGCTGGTCTCTCATTGGTTCCCTCTATTCCTGTTCATTTTCCACAGAAACTGCAAACTGGGCCAAACAGGAGGTTAAAGGCAGTGACTCTCCAAGTGGGGAGAGTGTTAGTAAAGCGTCTGGAATGTTGCACCCGAGTACCGGGGGACGAAAACTGAGTCATATTTAAACACGTTTCCCGATCACACGGTGGATCATACTCTGGGTTCCACATGCATGTTTTAGCTGAAGGAAGAATCCCTTAAACCTGGAGAGTTGAGACCCATGGAATGGGTACCATGCAATGTGACTTCAAAGGGTCTGCATTTGCTCACCGATCCTCACCAATCCTATCACTGCTGCGTTTATGCCGCTGTACACACGCTTGATTCTCTTTCGGAGACATATAAATCCATAGGTTTTAAGATTCTTACTAGTCAGGTATATTCTTAGGCGTTTAATATGGGGTGTTGAGTCCACTTTGTTGAGCAAGGAGTAGCTCTTGTCTATTACATATTTGGCTTATGGAACGGTATCTGTGCTAATTTCAATCTCTGGTTTTATGCAGCACCCCAACTCACCTTTCCCCTTAAGCAAGCATAAGTTGGTTTTCTACATTTGAGATGCTGTTCTGTTTTGTAATTCAGTAGCTGTGTAGCCAAGTTTACATTTCGTGTAGTAGTGATATCTTATGATGTTTCTTTTTCTGTGTGACTTATTTCACTTAGAATCATCGTACCTGAATCCACTCATTATGCTGCTACGGGCCTGATGACATAGATTTCATTGCTGAGTGATATTGCATTATACGTAAGTACCACAACTTCTTTATCCATTTTTCGCTTTCTGTGATATTGAACTTGTACCGTAAACGAGGTTCTTATAAACAGAGCCGTCCCAAACTTTGGGGTGGCTGTGTCTTTTTGGTTTTAATTTCCCTAAGCTATAGGACCATAAGTGGAAGTGCCCTAGGCTCTGTTGCTTTGTTTTTTAGATGTTTCAGGAAACACCATACACTTCTTCAGAGTGGCTGTTGGCAATTTACATCCCGCCCACCAGCATAACAAGGCTCCCAGTTCTCCATGGCCTGTCCTGCCTTTCTGGATTTTACACTTTTTTCAGATGGCCCTTTTGACCGGGGGGCAGTGAGACTTCATTGTAGTGCAGCTTTCCTTTGCAAGCTTGCTTGGTTGTCCAAAAAGGGCGTATGCGTTTTTTCCTGAATATATTCAGGAAAAAACGCATACGCCCTTTTTGGCCAAGTGCATCATTGTGGACGTTCTGCCTCTTTTCCTATGCTTTACATGCAATTCCAGTCTACCTCCTGAAATCGGTTTCCTGCAATTCTGCCCCGCTTTCAAGTCCTCTTGGCAGCCTTACTTCAATATATTTTTGGACGATAGCTGTCATTTATAACTCTGCAGGTCTGTGAATGACAGTGACCCTGAGCTCCTTTCTTCAACTCGCTTTCTTCTGAGCTGGCCGCAACACCGCAGGATTGCTTCAGGCCCTAGTTTGGTTCCGGCATGGCACGCTGAGCCTTTGGTTAATTCCTCTTCCTGATGGGAAATGAGAGATAAATTTGCCCGTCCAGACACCTCCAGCTGGTCTCTCATTGGTTCCCTCTATTCCTGTTCATTTTCCACAGAAACTGCAAACTGGGCCAAACAGGAGGTTAAAGGCAGTGACTCTCCAAGTGGGGAGAGTGTTAGTAAAGCGTCTGGAATGTTGCACCCGAGTACCGGGGGACGAAAACTGAGTCATATTTAAACACGTTTCCCGATCACACGGTGGATCATACTCTGGGTTCCACATGCATGTTTTAGCTGAAGGAAGAATCCCTTAAACCTGGAGAGTTGAGACCCATGGAATGGGTACCATGCAATATGACTTCAAAGGGTCTGCATTTGCTCACCGATCCTCACCAATCCTATCACTGCTGCGTTTATGCCGCTGTACACACGCTTGATTCTCTTTCGGAGACATATAAATCCATAGGTTTTAAGATTCTTACTAGTCAGGTATATTCTTAGGCGTTTAATATGGGGTGTTGAGTCCACTTTGTTGAGCAAGGAGTAGCTCTTGTCTATTACATATTTGGCTTATGGAACGGTATCTGTGCTAATTTCAATCTCTGGTTTTATGCAGCACCCCAACTCACCTTTCCCCTTAAGCAAGCATAAGTTGGTTTTCTACATTTGAAATGCTGTTCTGTTTTGTAATTCAGTAGCTGTGTAGCCAAGTTTACATTTCGTGTAGTAGTGATATCTTATGATGTTTCTTTTTCTGTGTGACTTATTTCACTTAGAATCATCGTACCTGAATCCACTCATTATGCTGCTACGGGCCTGATGACATAGATTTCATTGCTGAGTGATATTGCATTATACGTAAGTACCACAACTTCTTTATCCATTTTTCGCTTTCTGTGATATTGAACTTGTACCGTAAACGAGGTTCTTATAAACAGAGCCGTCCCAAACTTTGGGGTGGCTGTGTCTTTTTGGTTTTAATTTCCCTAAGCTATAGGACCATAAGTGGAAGTGCCCTAGGCTCTGTTGCTTTGTTTTTTAGATGTTTCAGGAAACACCATACACTTCTTCAGAGTGGCTGTTGGCAATTTACATCCCGCCCACCAGCATAACAAGGCTCCCAGTTCTCCATGGCCTGTCCTGCCTTTCTGGATTTTACACTTTTTTCAGATGGCCCTTTTGACCGGGGGGCAGTGAGACTTCATTGTAGTGCAGCTTTCCTTTGCAAGCTTGCTTGGTTGTCCAAAAAGGGCGTATGTGTTTTTTCCTGAATATATTCAGGAAAAAACGCATACGCCCTTTTTGGCCAAGTGCATCATTGTGGACGTTCTGCCTCTTTTCCTATGCTTTACATGCAATTCCAGTCTACCTCCTGAAATCGGTTTCCTGCAATTCTGCCCCGCTTTCAAGTCCTCTTGGCAGCCTTACTTCAATATATTTTTGGACGATAGCTGTCATTTATAACTCTGCAGGTCTGTGAATGACAGTGACCCTGAGCTCCTTTCTTCAACTCGCTTTCTTCTGAGCTGGCCGCAACACCGCAGGATTGCTTCAGGCCCTAGTTTGGTTCCGGCATGGCACGCTGAGCCTTTGGTTAATTCCTCTTCCTGATGGGAAATGAGAGATAAATTTGCCCGTCCAGACACCTCCAGCTGGTCTCTCATTGGTTCCCTCTATTCCTGTTCATTTTCCACAGAAACTGCAAACTGGGCCAAACAGGAGGTTAAAGGCAGTGACTCTCCAAGTGGGGAGAGTGTTAGTAAAGCGTCTGGAATGTTGCACCCGAGTACCGGGGGACGAAAACTGAGTCATATTTAAACACGTTTCCCGATCACACGGTGGATCATACTCTGGGTTCCACATGCATGTTTTAGCTGAAGGAAGAATCCCTTAAACCTGGAGAGTTGAGACCCATGGAATGGGTACCATGCAATGTGACTTCAAAGGGTCTGCATTTGCTCACCGATCCTCACCAATCCTATCACTGCTGCGTTTATGCCGCTGTACACACGCTTGATTCTCTTTCGGAGACATATAAATCCATAGGTTTTAAGATTCTTACTAGTCAGGTATATTCTTAGGCGTTTAATATGGGGTGTTGAGTCCACTTTGTTGAGCAAGGAGTAGCTCTTGTCTATTACATATTTGGCTTATGGAACGGTATCTGTGCTAATTTCAATCTCTGGTTTTATGCAGCACCCCAACTCACCTTTCCCCTTAAGCAAGCATAAGTTGGTTTTCTACATTTGAGATGCTGTTCTGTTTTGTAATTCAGTAGCTGTGTAGCCAAGTTTACATTTCGTGTAGTAGTGATATCTTATGATGTTTCTTTTTCTGTGTGACTTATTTCACTTAGAATCATCGTACCTGAATCCACTCATTATGCTGCTACGGGCCTGATGACATAGATTTCATTGCTGAGTGATATTGCATTATACGTAAGTACCACAACTTCTTTATCCATTTTTCGCTTTCTGTGATATTGAACTTGTACCGTAAACGAGGTTCTTATAAACAGAGCCGTCCCAAACTTTGGGGTGGCTGTGTCTTTTTGGTTTTAATTTCCCTAAGCTATAGGACCATAAGTGGAAGTGCCCTAGGCTCTGTTGCTTTGTTTTTTAGATGTTTCAGGAAACACCATACACTTCTTCAGAGTGGCTGTTGGCAATTTACATCCCGCCCACCAGCATAACAAGGCTCCCAGTTCTCCATGGCCTGTCCTGCCTTTCTGGATTTTACACTTTTTTCAGATGGCCCTTTTGACCGGGGGGCAGTGAGACTTCATTGTAGTGCAGCTTTCCTTTGCAAGCTTGCTTGGTTGTCCAAAAAGGGCGTATGCGTTTTTTCCTGAATATATTCAGGAAAAAACGCATACGCCCTTTTTGGCCAAGTGCATCATTGTGGACGTTCTGCCTCTTTTCCTATGCTTTACATGCAATTCCAGTCTACCTCCTGAAATCGGTTTCCTGCAATTCTGCCCCGCTTTCAAGTCCTCTTGGCAGCCTTACTTCAATATATTTTTGGACGATAGCTGTCATTTATAACTCTGCAGGTCTGTGAATGACAGTGACCCTGAGCTCCTTTCTTCAACTCGCTTTCTTCTGAGCTGGCCGCAACACCGCAGGATTGCTTCAGGCCCTAGTTTGGTTCCGGCATGGCACGCTGAGCCTTTGGTTAATTCCTCTTCCTGATGGGAAATGAGAGATAAATTTGCCCGTCCAGACACCTCCAGCTGGTCTCTCATTGGTTCCCTCTATTCCTGTTCATTTTCCACAGAAACTGCAAACTGGGCCAAACAGGAGGTTAAAGGCAGTGACTCTCCAAGTGGGGAGAGTGTTAGTAAAGCGTCTGGAATGTTGCACCCGAGTACCGGGGGACGAAAACTGAGTCATATTTAAACACGTTTCCCGATCACACGGTGGATCATACTCTGGGTTCCACATGCATGTTTTAGCTGAAGGAAGAATCCCTTAAACCTGGAGAGTTGAGACCCATGGAATGGGTACCATGCAATATGACTTCAAAGGGTCTGCATTTGCTCACCGATCCTCACCAATCCTATCACTGCTGCGTTTATGCCGCTGTACACACGCTTGATTCTCTTTCGGAGACATATAAATCCATAGGTTTTAAGATTCTTACTAGTCAGGTATATTCTTAGGCGTTTAATATGGGGTGTTGAGTCCACTTTGTTGAGCAAGGAGTAGCTCTTGTCTATTACATATTTGGCTTATGGAACGGTATCTGTGCTAATTTCAATCTCTGGTTTTATGCAGCACCCCAACTCACCTTTCCCCTTAAGCAAGCATAAGTTGGTTTTCTACATTTGAAATGCTGTTCTGTTTTGTAATTCAGTAGCTGTGTAGCCAAGTTTACATTTCGTGTAGTAGTGATATCTTATGATGTTTCTTTTTCTGTGTGACTTATTTCACTTAGAATCATCGTACCTGAATCCACTCATTATGCTGCTACGGGCCTGATGACATAGATTTCATTGCTGAGTGATATTGCATTATACGTAAGTACCACAACTTCTTTATCCATTTTTCGCTTTCTGTGATATTGAACTTGTACCGTAAACGAGGTTCTTATAAACAGAGCCGTCCCAAACTTTGGGGTGGCTGTGTCTTTTTGGTTTTAATTTCCCTAAGCTATAGGACCATAAGTGGAAGTGCCCTAGGCTCTGTTGCTTTGTTTTTTAGATGTTTCAGGAAACACCATACACTTCTTCAGAGTGGCTGTTGGCAATTTACATCCCGCCCACCAGCATAACAAGGCTCCCAGTTCTCCATGGCCTGTCCTGCCTTTCTGGATTTTACACTTTTTTCAGATGGCCCTTTTGACCGGGGGGCAGTGAGACTTCATTGTAGTGCAGCTTTCCTTTGCAAGCTTGCTTGGTTGTCCAAAAAGGGCGTATGCGTTTTTTCCTGAATATATTCAGGAAAAAACGCATACGCCCTTTTTGGCCAAGTGCATCATTGTGGACGTTCTGCCTCTTTTCCTATGCTTTACATGCAATTCCAGTCTACCTCCTGAAATCGGTTTCCTGCAATTCTGCCCCGCTTTCAAGTCCTCTTGGCAGCCTTACTTCAATATATTTTTGGACGATAGCTGTCATTTATAACTCTGCAGGTCTGTGAATGACAGTGACCCTGAGCTCCTTTCTTCAACTCGCTTTCTTCTGAGCTGGCCGCAACACCGCAGGATTGCTTCAGGCCCTAGTTTGGTTCCGGCATGGCACGCTGAGCCTTTGGTTAATTCCTCTTCCTGATGGGAAATGAGAGATAAATTTGCCCGTCCAGACACCTCCAGCTGGTCTCTCATTGGTTCCCTCTATTCCTGTTCATTTTCCACAGAAACTGCAAACTGGGCCAAACAGGAGGTTAAAGGCAGTGACTCTCCAAGTGGGGAGAGTGTTAGTAAAGCGTCTGGAATGTTGCACCCGAGTACCGGGGGACGAAAACTGAGTCATATTTAAACACGTTTCCCGATCACACGGTGGATCATACTCTGGGTTCCACATGCATGTTTTAGCTGAAGGAAGAATCCCTTAAACCTGGAGAGTTGAGACCCATGGAATGGGTACCATGCAATATGACTTCAAAGGGTCTGCATTTGCTCACCGATCCTCACCAATCCTATCACTGCTGCGTTTATGCCGCTGTACACACGCTTGATTCTCTTTCGGAGACATATAAATCCATAGGTTTTAAGATTCTTACTAGTCAGGTATATTCTTAGGCGTTTAATATGGGGTGTTGAGTCCACTTTGTTGAGCAAGGAGTAGCTCTTGTCTATTACATATTTGGCTTATGGAACGGTATCTGTGCTAATTTCAATCTCTGGTTTTATGCAGCACCCCAACTCACCTTTCCCCTTAAGCAAGCATAAGTTGGTTTTCTACATTTGAAATGCTGTTCTGTTTTGTAATTCAGTAGCTGTGTAGCCAAGTTTACATTTCGTGTAGTAGTGATATCTTATGATGTTTCTTTTTCTGTGTGACTTATTTCACTTAGAATCATCGTACCTGAATCCACTCATTATGCTGCTACGGGCCTGATGACATAGATTTCATTGCTGAGTGATATTGCATTATACATAAGTACCACAACTTCTTTATCCATTTTTCGCTTTCTGTGATATTGAACTTGTACCGTAAACGAGGTTCTTATAAACAGAGCCGTCCCAAACTTTGGGGTGGCTGTGTCTTTTTGGTTTTAATTTCCCTAAGCTATAGGACCATAAGTGGAAGTGCCCTAGGCTCTGTTGCTTTGTTTTTTAGATGTTTCAGGAAACACCATACACTTCTTCAGAGTGGCTGTTGGCAATTTACATCCCGCCCACCAGCATAACAAGGCTCCCAGTTCTCCATGGCCTGTCCTGCCTTTCTGGATTTTACACTTTTTTCAGATGGCCCTTTTGACCGGGGGGCAGTGAGACTTCATTGTAGTGCAGCTTTCCTTTGCAAGCTTGCTTGGTTGTCCAAAAAGGGCGTATGCGTTTTTTCCTGAATATATTCAGGAAAAAACGCATACGCCCTTTTTGGCCAAGTGCATCATTGTGGACGTTCTGCCTCTTTTCCTATGCTTTACATGCAATTCCAGTCTACCTCCTGAAATCGGTTTCCTGCAATTCTGCCCCGCTTTCAAGTCCTCTTGGCAGCCTTACTTCAATATATTTTTGGACGATAGCTGTCATTTATAACTCTGCAGGTCTGTGAATGACAGTGCCCCTGAGCTCCTTTCTTCAACTCGCTTTCTTCTGAGCTGGCCGCAACACCGCAGGATTGCTTCAGGCCCTAGTTTGGTTCCGGCATGGCACGCTGAGCCTTTGGTTAATTCCTCTTCCTGATGGGAAATGAGAGATAAATTTGCCCGTCCAGACACCTCCAGCTGGTCTCTCATTGGTTCCCTCTATTCCTGTTCATTTTCCACAGAAACTGCAAACTGGGCCAAACAGGAGGTTAAAGGCAGTGACTCTCCAAGTGGGGAGAGTGTTAGTAAAGCGTCTGGAATGTTGCACCCGAGTACCGGGGGACGAAAACTGAGTCATATTTAAACACGTTTCCCGATCACACGGTGGATCATACTCTGGGTTCCACATGCATGTTTTAGCTGAAGGAAGAATCCCTTAAACCTGGAGAGTTGAGACCCATGGAATGGGTACCATGCAATATGACTTCAAAGGGTCTGCATTTGCTCACCGATCCTCACCAATCCTATCACTGCTGCGTTTATGCCGCTGTACACACACTTGATTCTCTTTCGGAGACATATAAATCCATAGGTTTTAAGATTCTTACTAGTCAGGTATATTCTTAGGCGTTTAATATGGGGTGTTGAGTCCACTTTGTTGAGCAAGGAGTAGCTCTTGTGTATTACATATTTGGCTTATGGAACGGTATCTGTGCTAATTTCAATCTCTGGTTTTATGCAGCACCCCAACTCACCTTTCCCCTTAAGCAAGCATACGTTGGTTTTCTACATTTGAGACCCTGTTCTGTTTTGTAATTCAGTTCCTGTGTAGCCAAGTTTACATTCCGTGTACTAGTGATATCTTATGATATTTCTTTTTCAGTGCGACTTATTTCACTTAGAATCATCGTACCTGAATCCACTCATTATGCTGCTATGGGCCTGATGACATAGATTTCATTGCTGAGTGATATTGCATTGTACGTAAGTACCACAACTTCTTTATCCATTTTTCACTTTCTGTGATATTGAACTTGTACCGTAAACGAGGTTCTGGTAAACAGAACCGTCTCAAACTATGGGGTGGCTGTGTCTTTTTGATTTTAATTTCCCTAAGCTATAGGACCATAAGTGGAAGTGCCCTAGGCTCTGTTGCTTTGTTTTGTAGATGTTTCAGGAAACACCAAACACTTCTCCAGAGTGGCTGTTGGCAATTTACATCCCGCCATTCAGCATAACAAGGCTCCCAGTTCTCCATGGCCTGTCCTGCCTTTCTGGATTTTACACTTTTTTCAGATGGCCCTTTTGACCGTGGGGCAGTGAGACTTCATTGTAGTGCGGATTTCCTTTGCAAGCTTGCTTGGTTGGCCCAAAAGTGCGTATGCGTTTTTTCCTGAATATATTCAGGAAAAAACGCATACGCCCTTTTTGGCCAAGTGCATCATTGTGGACGTTCTGCCTCTTTTCCTATGCTTTACATGCAATTCCAGTCTACCTCCTGAAATCGGTTTACTGCAATACTGCCCCACTTTCAAGTCCTCTTGGCAGCCTTACTTCAATATATTTTTGGACGATTGCTGTCATTTATAACTCTGCAGGTCTGTGAATGACAGTGCCCCTGAGCTCCTTTCTTCAACTCGCTTTCTTGTGAGCTGGCCGCAACACCGCAGGATTGCTTCAGGCCCCAGTGTGGTTCCGGCACGGCACGCTGAGCCTTTGGTTAATTCCTCTTCCTGGTGGGAAATGAGAGTTAAATTGGCCCGTCCAGACACCTCCAGCTAGTCTCTCATTGGTTCTTCCTATTCCTGTTCATTTTCCGCAGAAATTGCAAACTGGGCCAAACAGGAGGTTAGAGGCACTGACTCTCCAAGTGGGGAGAGTGTTAGTAAAGCGTCTGGAATGTTGCACCCGAGTACCGGGGGACGAAAGCTGAGTCACATTTGAACACGTTTCCCGATCACACGGTGGATCATACTCTGGGTTCCACATGCATGTTTTAGCTGAAGGAAGAATCCCTTAAACCTGGAGAGTTGAGACCCATGGAATGGGTACCATGCAATATGACTTCAAAGGGTCTGCATTTGCTCACCGATCCTCACCAATCCTATCACTGCTGCGTTTATGCCGCTGTACACACACTTGATTCTCTTTCGGAGACATATAAATCCATAGGTTTTAAGATTCTTGCTAGTCAGGTATATTCTTAGGCGTTTAATATGGGGTGTTGAGTCCACTTCGTTTAGCAAGGAGTAGCTCTTGTCTATTACATATTTGGCTTATGGAATGGTATCTGTGCTAATTTCAATCTCTGGTTTTATGCAGCACCCCAACTCACCTTTCCCCTTAAGCAAGCATAAGTTGGTTTTCTACATTTGAGACCCTGTTCTGTTTTGTAATTCAGTTCCTGTGTAGCCAAGTTTACATTCCGTGTACTAGTGATATCTTATGATGTTTCTTTTTCTGTGCGACTTATTTCTCTTAGAATCATCGTACCTGAATCCACTCATTATGCTGCTACGGGCCTGATGACATAGATTTCATTGCTGAGTGATATTGCATTGTACGTAAGTACCACAACTTCTTTATCCATTTTTCACTTTCTGTGATATTGAACTTGTACCGTAAACGAGGTTCTTGTAAACAGAACCGTCTCAAACTTTGGGGTGGCTGTGTCTTTTTGATTTTAATTTCCCTAAGCTATAGGACCATAAGTGGAAGTGCCCTAGGCTCTGTTGCTTTGTTTTGTAGATGTTTCAGGAAACACCATACACTTCTCCAGAGTGGCTGTTGGCTATTTACATCCCGCCCATGAGCATAACAAGGCTCCCACGTCTCCATGGCCTGTCCTGCCTTTCTGGATTTTACACTTTTTTCAGATGGCCCTTTTAACCGGGAGGCAGTGAGACTTCATTGTAGTGCAGATTTCCTTTGCAAGCTTGCTTGGTTGGCCAAAAAGGGCGTATGCGTTTTTTCCTGAATATATTCAGGAAAAAACGCATACGCCCTTTTTGGCCAAGTGCATCATTGTGGACGTTCTGCCTCTTTTCCTATGCTTTGCATGCAATTCCAGTCTACCTCCTGAAATCGGTTTCCTGCAATTCTGCCCCGCTTTCAAGTCCACTTGGCAGCCTACTTCAATATATTTTTGGACGATAGCTGTCATTTATAATTCTGCAGATTTGTGAATTACAGTGCCCCTGAGCTCCTTTCTTCAACTCGCTTTCTTGTGATCTGGCCGCAACACCGCAGGATGGCTTCAGGCCCCAGTGTGGTTCCGGCACGGCACGCTCAGCATTTGGTTAATTCCTCTTCCTGGTGGGCAATGAGAGTTAAATTTGCCCGTCCAGACACCTCCAGCTAGTCTCTCATTGGTTCTCCCTATTCCTGTTCATTTTCCGCAGAAATTGCAAACTGGGCCAAACAGGAGGTTAGAGGCACTGACTCTCCAAGTGGGGAGAGTGTTAGTAAAGCATCTGGAATGTTGCACCCGAGTACCGGGGGACGAAAGCTGAGTCACATTTGAACACGTTTCCCGATCACACGGTGGATCATACTCTGGGTTCCACATGCATGTTTTAGCTGAAGGAAGAATCCCTTAAACCTGGAGATTTGAGACCCATGGAATGGGTACCATGCAATATGACTTCAAAGGGTCTGCATTTGCTCACTGATCCTCACCAATCCTATCACTGCTGCGTTTATGCCGCTGTACACACGCTTGATTCTCTTTCGGAGACATATAAATCCATAGGTTTTAAGATTCTTGCTAGTCAGGTATATTCTTAGGCGTTTAATATGGGGTGTTGAGTCCACTTCGTTGAGCAAGGAGTAGCTCTTGTCTATTACAAATTTGGCTTATGGAATGGTATCTGTGCTAATTTCAATCTCTGGTTTTATGCAGCACCCCAACTCACCTTTCCCCTTAAGCAAGCATAAGTTGGTTTTCTACATTTGAAATGCTGTTCTGTTTTGTAATTCAGTAGCTGTGTAGCCAAGTTTACATTTCGTGTAGTAGTGATATCTTATGATGTTTCTTTTTCTGTGTGACTTATTTCACTTAGAATCATCGTACCTGAATCCACTCATTATGCTGCTACGGGCCTGATGACATAGATTTCATTGCTGAGTGATATTGCATTATACGTAAGTACCACAACTTCTTTATCCATTTTTCGCTTTCTGTGATATTGAACTTGTACCGTAAACGAGGTTCTTATAAACAGAGCCGTCCCAAACTTTGGGGTGGCTGTGTCTTTTTGGTTTTAATTTCCCTAAGCTATAGGACCATAAGTGGAAGTGCCCTAGGCTCTGTTGCTTTGTTTTTTAGATGTTTCAGGAAACACCATACACTTCTTCAGAGTGGCTGTTGGCAATTTACATCCCGCCCACCAGCATAACAAGGCTCCCAGTTCTCCATGGCCTGTCCTGCCTTTCTGGATTTTACACTTTTTTCAGATGGCCCTTTTGACCGGGGGGCAGTGAGACTTCATTGTAGTGCAGCTTTCCTTTGCAAGCTTGCTTGGTTGTCCAAAAAGGGCGTATGCGTTTTTTCCTGAATATATTCAGGAAAAAACGCATACGCCCTTTTTGGCCAAGTGCATCATTGTGGACGTTCTGCCTCTTTTCCTATGCTTTACATGCAATTCCAGTCTACCTCCTGAAATCGGTTTCCTGCAATTCTGCCCCGCTTTCAAGTCCTCTTGGCAGCCTTACTTCAATATATTTTTGGACGATAGCTGTCATTTATAGCTCTGCAGGTCTGTGAATGACAGTGACCCTGAGCTCCTTTCTTCAACTCGCTTTCTTCTGAGCTGGCCGAAACACCGCAGGATTGCTTCAGGCCCTAGTTTGGTTCCGGCATGGCACGCTGAGCCTTTGGTTAATTCCTCTTCCTGATGGGAAATGAGAGATAAATTTGCCCGTCCAGACACCTCCAGCTGGTCTCTCATTGGTTCCCTCTATTCCTGTTCATTTTCCACAGAAACTGCAAACTGGGCCAAACAGGAGGTTAAAGGCAGTGACTCTCCAAGTGGGGAGAGTGTTAGTAAAGCGTCTGGAATGTTGCACCCGAGTACCGGGGGACGAAAACTGAGTCATATTTAAACACGTTTCCCGATCACACGGTGGATCATACTCTGGGTTCCACATGCATGTTTTAGCTGAAGGAAGAATCCCTTAAACCTGGAGAGTTGAGACCCATGGAATGGGTACCATGCAATATGACTTCAAAGGGTCTGCATTTGCTCACCGATCCTCACCAATCCTATCACTGCTGCGTTTATGCCGCTGTACACACGCTTGATTCTCTTTCGGAGACATATAAATCCATAGGTTTTAAGATTCTTACTAGTCAGGTATATTCTTAGGCGTTTAATATGGGGTGTTGAGTCCACTTTGTTGAGCAAGGAGTAGCTCTTGTCTATTACATATTTGGCTTATGGAACGGTATCTGTGCTAATTTCAATCTCTGGTTTTATGCAGCACCCCAACTCACCTTTCCCCTTAAGCAAGCATACGTTGGTTTTCTACATTTGAGACCCTGTTCTGTTTTGTAATTCAGTTCCTGTGTAGCCAAGTTTACATTCCGTGTACTAGTGATATCTTATGATGTTTCTTTTTCAGTGCGACTTATTTCACTTAGAATCATCGTACCTGAATCCACTCATTATGCTGCTATGGGCCTGATGACATAGATTTCATTGCTGAGTGATATTGCATTGTACGTAAGTACCACAACTTCTTTATCCATTTTTCACTTTCTGTGATATTGAACTTGTACCGTAAACGAGGTTCTGGTAAACAGAACCGTCTCAAACTATGGGGTGGCTGTGTCTTTTTGATTTTAATTTCCCTAAGCTATAGGACCATAAGTGGAAGTGCCCTAGGCTCTGTTGCTTTGTTTTGTAGATGTTTCAGGAAACACCATACATTTCTTCAGAGTGGCTGTTGGCAATTTACATCCCGCCATTCAGCATAACAAGGCTCCCAGTTCTCCATGGCCTGTCCTGCCTTTCTGGATTTTACACTTTTTTCAGATGGCCCTTTTGACCGTGGGGCAGTGAGACTTCATTGTAGTGCAGATTTCCTTTGCAAGCTTGCTTGGTTGGCCCAAAAGGGCGTATGCGTTTTTTCCTGAATATATTCAGGAAAAAACGCATATGCCCTTTTTGGCCAAGTGCATCATTGTGGACGTTCTGCCTCTTTTCCTATGCTTTACATGCAATTCCAGTCTACCTCCTGAAATCGGTTTACTGCAATACTGCCCCACTTTCAAGTCCTCTTGGCAGCCTTACTTCAATATATTTTTGGACGATTGCTGTCATTTATAACTCTGCAGGTCTGTGAATGACAGTGCCCCTGAGCTCCTTTCTTCAACTCGCTTTCTTGTGAGCTGGCCGCAACACCGCAGGATTGCTTCAGGCCCCAGTGTGGTTCCGGCACGGCACGCTGAGCCTTTGGTTAATTCCTCTTCCTGGTGGGAAATGAGAGTTAAATTTGCCCGTCCAGACACCTCCAGCTAGTCTCTCATTGGTTCTCCCTATTCCTGTTCATTTTCCGCAGAAATTGCAAACTGGGCCAAACAGGAGGTTAGAGGCACTGACTCTCCAAGTGGGGAGAGTGTTAGTAAAGCGTCTGGAATGTTGCACCCGAGTACCGGGGGACGAAAGCTGAGTCACATTTGAACACGTTTCCCGATCACACGGTGGATCATACTCTGGGTTCCACATGCATGTTTTAGCTGAAGGAAGAATCCCTTAAACCTGGAGAGTTGAGACCCATGGAATGGGTACCATGCAATATGACTTCAAAGGGTCTGCATTTGCTCACCGATCCTCACCAATCCTATCACTGCTGCGTTTATGCCGCTGTACACACACTTGATTCTCTTTCGGAGACATATAAATCCATAGGTTTTAAGATTCTTGCTAGTCAGGTATATTCTTAGGCGTTTAATATGGGGTGTTGAGTCCACTTCGTTGAGCAAGGAGTAGCTCTTGTCTATTACATATTTGGCTTATGGAATGGTATCTGTGCTAATTTCAATCTCTGGTTTTATGCAGCACCCCAACTCACCTTTCCCCTTAAGCAAGCATACGTTGGTTTTCTACATTTGAGACCCTGTTCTGTTTTGTAATTCAGTTCCTGTGTAGCCAAGTTTACATTCCGTGTACTAGTGATATCTTATGATGTTTCTTTTTCTGTGCGACTTATTTCACTTAGAATCATCGTACCTGAATCCACTCATTATGCTGCTACGGGCCTGATGACATAGATTTCATTGCTGAGTGATATTGCATTGTACGTAAGTACCACAACTTCTTTATCCATTTTTCACTTTCTGTGATATTGAACTTGTACCGTAAACGAGGTTCTTGTAAACAGAACCGTCTCAAACTTTGGGGTGGCTGTGTCTTTTTGCTTTTAATTTCCCTAAGCTATAGGACCATAAGTGGAAGTGCCCTAGGCTCTGTTGCTTTGTTTTGTAGATGTTTCAGGAAACACCATACACTTCTCCAGAGTGGCTGTTGGCTATTTACATCCCGCCCATGAGCATAACAAGGCTCCCACGTCTCCATGGCCTGTCCTGCCTTTCTGGATTTTACACTTTTTTCAGATGGCCCTTTTAACCGGGAGGCAGTGAGACTTCATTGTAGTGCAGATTTCCTTTGCAAGCTTGCTTGGTTGGCCAAAAAGGGCGTATGCGTTTTTTCCTGAATATATTCAGGAAAAAACGCATACGCCCTTTTTGGCCAAGTGCATCATTGTGGACGTTCTGCCTCTTTTCCTATGCTTTGCATGCAATTCCAGTCTACCTTCTGAAATCGGTTTCCTGCAATTCTGCCCCGCTTTCAAGTCCACTTGGCAGCCTACTTCAATATATTTTTGGACGATAGCTGTCATTTATAACTCTGCAGATTTGTGAATTACAGTGCCCCTGAGCTCCTTTCTTCAACTCGCTTTCTTGTGATCTGGCCGCAACACCGCAGGATGGCTTCAGGCCCCAGTGTGGTTCCGGCACGGCACGCTCAGCATTTGGTTAATTCCTCTTCCTGGTGGGCAATGAGAGTTAAATTTGCCCGTCCAGACACCTCCAGCTAGTCTCTCATTGGTTCTCCCTATTCCTGTTCATTTTCCGCAGAAATTGCAAACTGGGCCAAACAGGAGGTTAGAGGCACTGACTCTCCAAGTGGGGAGAGTGTTAGTAAAGCATCTGGAATGTTGCACCCGAGTACCGGGGGACGAAAGCTGAGTCACATTTGAACACGTTTCCCGATCACACGGTGGATCATACTCTGGGTTCCACATGCATGTTTTAGCTGAAGGAAGAATCCCTTAAACCTGGAGATTTGAGACCCATGGAATGGGTACCATGCAATATGACTTCAAAGGGTCTGCATTTGCTCACTGATCCTCACCAATCCTATCACTGCTGCGTTTATGCCGCTGTACACACGCTTGATTCTCTTTCGGAGACATATAAATCCATAGGTTTTAAGATTCTTGCTAGTCAGGTATATTCTTAGGCGTTTAATATGGGGTGTTGAGTCCACTTCGTTGAGCAAGGAGTAGCTCTTGTCTATTACAAATTTGGCTTATGGAATGGTATCTGTGCTAATTTCAATCTCTGGTTTTATGCAGCACCCCAACTCACCTTTCCCCTTAAGCAAGCATAAGTTGGTTTTCTACATTTGAAATGCTGTTCTGTTTTGTAATTCAGTAGCTGTGTAGCCAAGTTTACATTTCGTGTAGTAGTGATATCTTATGATGTTTCTTTTTCTGTGTGACTTATTTCACTTAGAATCATCGTACCTGAATCCACTCATTATGCTGCTACGGGCCTGATGACATAGATTACATTGCTGAGTGATATTGCATTATACGTAAGTACCACAACTTCTTTATCCATTTTTCGCTTTCTGTGATATTGAACTTGTACCGTAAACGAGGTTCTTATAAACAGAGCCGTCCCAAACTTTGGGGTGGCTGTGTCTTTTTGGTTTTAATTTCCCTAAGCTATAGGACCATAAGTGGAAGTGCCCTAGGCTCTGTTGCTTTGTTTTTTAGATGTTTCAGGAAACACCATACACTTCTTCAGAGTGGCTGTTGGCAATTTACATCCCGCCCACCAGCATAACAAGGCTCCCAGTTCTCCATGGCCTGTCCTGCCTTTCTGGATTTTACACTTTTTTCAGATGGCCCTTTTGACCGGGGGGCAGTGAGACTTCATTGTAGTGCAGCTTTCCTTTGCAAGCTTGCTTGGTTGTCCAAAAAGGGCGTATGCGTTTTTTCCTGAATATATTCAGGAAAAAACGCATACGCCCTTTTTGGCCAAGTGCATCATTGTGGACGTTCTGCCTCTTTTCCTATGCTTTACATGCAATTCCAGTCTACCTCCTGAAATCGGTTTCCTGCAATTCTGCCCCGCTTTCAAGTCCTCTTGGCAGCCTTACTTCAATATATTTTTGGACGATAGCTGTCATTTATAACTCTGCAGGTCTGTGAATGACAGTGACCCTGAGCTCCTTTCTTCAACTCGCTTTCTTCTGAGCTGGCCGCAACACCGCAGGATTGCTTCAGGCCCTAGTTTGGTTCCGGCATGGCACGCTGAGCCTTTGGTTAATTCCTCTTCCTGATGGGAAATGAGAGATAAATTTGCCCGTCCAGACACCTCCAGCTGGTCTCTTATTGGTTCCCTCTATTCCTGTTCATTTTCCACAGAAACTGCAAACTGGGCCAAACAGGAGGTTAAAGGCAGTGACTCTCCAAGTGGGGAGAGTGTTAGTAAAGCGTCTGGAATGTTGCACCCGAGTACCGGGGGACGAAAACTGAGTCATATTTAAACACGTTTCCCGATCACACGGTGGATCATACTCTGGGTTCCACATGCATGTTTTAGCTGAAGGAAGAATCCCTTAAACCTGGAGAGTTGAGACCCATGGAATGGGTACCATGCAATATGACTTCAAAGGGTCTGCATTTGCTCACCGATCCTCACCAATCCTATCACTGCTGCGTTTATGCCGCTGTACACACGCTTGATTCTCTTTCGGAGACATATAAATCCATAGGTTTTAAGATTCTTGCTAGTCAGGTATATTCTTAGGCGTTTAATATGGGGTGTTGAGTCCACTTTGTTGAGCAAGGAGTAGCTCTTGTCTATTACATATTTGGCTTATGGAACGGTATCTGTGCTAATTTCAATCTCTGGTTTTATGCAGCACCCCAACTCACCTTTCCCCTTAAGCAAGCATACGTTGGTTTTCTACATATGAGACCCTGTTCTGTTTTGTAATTCAGTTCCTGTGTAGCCAAGTTTACATTCCGTGTACTAGTGATATCTTATGATGTTTCTTTTTCAGTGCGACTTATTTCACTTAGAATCATCGTACCTGAATCCACTCATTATGCTGCTATGGGCCTGATGACATAGATTTCATTGCTGAGTGATATTGCATTGTACGTAAGTACCACAACTTCTTTATCCATTTTTCACTTTCTGTGATATTGAACTTGTACCGTAAACGAGGTTCTGGTAAACAGAACCGTCTCAAACTATGGGGTGGCTGTGTCTTTTTGATTTTAATTTCCCTAAGCTATAGGACCATAAGTGGAAGTGCCCTAGGCTCTGTTGCTTTGTTTTGTAGATGTTTCAGGAAACACCATACACTTCTTCAGAGTGGCTGTTGGCAATTTACATCCCGCCCATCAGCATAACAAGGCTCCCAGTTCTCCATGGCCTGTCCTGCCTTTCTGGATTTTACACTTTTTTCAGATGGCCCTTTTGACCGTGGGGCAGTGAGACTTCATTGTAGTGCAGATTTCCTTTGCAAGCTTGCTTGGTTGGCCCAAAAGGGCGTATGCGTTTTTTCCTGAATATATTCAGGAAAAAACGCATACGCCCTTTTTGGCCAAGTGCATCATTGTGGACGTTCTGCCTCTTTTCCTATGCTTTACATGCAATTCCAGTCTACCTCCTGAAATCGGTTTACTGCAATACTGCCCCACTTTCAAGTCCTCTTGGCAGCCTTACTTCAATATATTTTTGGACGATTGCTGTCATTTATAACTCTGCAGGTCTGTGAATGACAGTGCCCCTGAGCTCCTTTCTTCAACTCGCTTTCTTGTGAGCTGGCCGCAACACTGCAGCATTGCTTCAGGTCCCAGTGTGGTTCCGCACGGCACGCTGAGCCTTTGGTTAATTCCTCTTCCTGGTGGGAAATGAGAGTTAAATTTGCCCGTCCAGACACCTCCAGCTAATCTCTCATTGGTTCTCCTTATTCCTGTTTGTCTTACACAGAAATTGCAAACTGGGCCAAACAGGAGGTTAAAGGCACTGACTCTCCAAGTGGGGAGAGTGTTAGTAAAGCCTCTGGAATGTTGAACCCGAGTACCAGGGCATGAAAACTGAGACACATTTGAACACGTTTCCCGATCACATGGTGGATCATACTCTGGATTCCACATGCATGTTTTAGCTGAAGGAAGAATCCCTTAAACCTGGAGAGTTGAGACCCATGGAATGGGTACCATGCAATATGACTTCAAAGGGTCTGCATTTGCTCACCAAATCTGACCAATCCTATCACTGCTGCGTTTATGCCGCTGTACACACCCTTGATTCTCTTTCGGAGAGATATAAATCCATAGGTTTTAAGATTCTTACTAGTCAGGTATATACTTAGGCGTTTAATATGGGGTGTTGAGTCCAGTTCGTTGAGCAAGGAGTAGCTCTTGTCTATTACATATTTGGCTTATGGAACGGTATCTGTGCTAATTTCAATCTCTGGTTTTATGCAGCACCCCAACTCACATTTCCCCTTAAGCAAGCATAAGTTGGTTTTCTACATTTGAGATGCTGTTCTGTTTTGTAATTCAGTTCCTGTGTAGCCAAGTTTACATTCCATGTATTAGTGATATCTTATGATGATTCTTTTCTGTGTGATTTATTTCACTTAGAATCATCGTACCTGAATCCACTCATTATGCAGCTACGGGCCTGATGACATAGATTTCATTGCTGAGTGATATTGCTTTCAAAGTAAGTACCACAACTTCTTTATCCATTTCTCGCTTTCTCTGATATTGAACTTGTACCGTAAACGAGCTTCTTGTAAACACAGCTGTCCCAAACTTTGGGGTGGCTGAGTCTTTTTGATTTTAATTTCCCTAAGCTATAGGACCATAAGTGGAAGTGCCCTAGGCTCTGTTGCTTTGTTTTTTAGACGTTTCAGGAAACACCATACACTTCTCCAGATTGGCTGTTGGCAAATTACCACCCGCCCATCAGCAATACAAGGCTCCCAGTTCTCCATGGCCAGTCCTGCCTTTCTGGATTTTACACTTTTTTCAGATGGCCCTTTTGACCGGGGGGCAGTGAGACTTCATTGTAGTGCAGATTTCCTTTGCAAGCTTGCTTGGTTGGCCAATAAGGGAGTATGCGTTTTTTCCTGAATATATTCAGGAAAAAACGCATACGCCCTTTTTGGCCAAGTGCATCATTGTGGACGTTCTGCCTCTTTTCCTATGCTTTACATGCAATTCCAGTCTACTTCTTGAAATCGGTTTCCTGCAATTCTGCCCCGCTTTCAAGTCCTCTTGGCAGCCTTACTTCAATATATTTTTGGACGATAGCTGTCATTTATAACTCTGCATGTTTGTGAATTACAGTGCCCCTGAGCTCCTTTCTTCAACTCGCTTTCTTGTGAGCTGGCCGGAACAGGGCACGATTGCTTCACGCCCTAGTGTGGTTCCGGCATCGCACGCTGAGCCTTTGGTTAATTCCTCTTCCTGGTGGGAAATGAGAGTTAAATTTGCCCGTCCAGACACCTCCAGCTAGTCTCTCATTTGTTCTCCCTATTCCTGTTTGTCTTACACAGAAATTGCAAACTGGGCCAAACAGGAGGTTAAAGGCACTGACTCTCCAAGTGGGGAGAGTGTTAGTAAAGCGTCTGGAATGTTGCACCCGAGTACCAGGGCATGAAAACTGACACACATTTGAACACGTTTCCCGATCACATGGTGGATCATACTCTGGGTTCCACATGCATGTTTTAGCTGAAGGAAGAATCCCTTCAACCTGGAGAGTTGAGACCCATGGAATGGGTACCATGCAATATGACTTGAAAGGGTCTGCATTTGCTCACCGAACCTCACCAATCCTAACACTGCTGCGTTTATGCCGCTGTACACACGCTTGATTCCCTTTCGGAGAGATATAAATCCATAGGTTTTAAGATTCTTACTAGTCAGGTATATTCTTATGCGTTTAATATGGGGTGTTGAGTCCACTTCGTTGAGCAAGGAGTAGCTATTGTCTATTACATATTTGGCTTATGGAACGGTATCCGTTCTAATTTCAATCTCTGGTTTTATGAAGCACCCCAACTCATCTTTCCCCTTAAGCAAGCATAAGTTGGTTTTCTACATTTGAGACCCTGTTCTGTTTTGTAATTCAGTTCCTGTGTAGCCAAGTTTACATTCCATGTGGTAGAGATATCTTATGATGTTTCTTTTTCTCTGTGACTTATTTCACTTAGAATCATCGTACCTGAATCCACTCATTATGCTGCTATGGGCCTGATGACATAGATTTCATTGCTGAGTGATATTGCGTTGTACGTAAGTACCACAACTTCTTTATCCATTTTTCACTTTCTGTGATTTTGAACTTGTACTGTAAACGAGGTTCTTGTAAACAGAGCCTTCCCAAACTTTGGGGTGGCTGTGTCTTTTTGATTTTAATTTCCCTAAGCTATAGGACCATAAGTGGAAGAGCCCTAGGCTCTGTTGCTTTGTTTTTTAGATGTTTCAGGAAACACCATACACTTCTCCAGAGTGGCTGTTGGCAATTTACATCCCGCCCATCAGCATAACAAGGCTCCCAGTTCTCCATGGCCTGTCCTGCCTTTCTGGATTTTACACTTTTTTCAGATGGCCCTTTTGACCGGGGGGCAGTGAGACTTCATTGTAGTGCAGATTTCCTTTGCAATCTTGCTTGGTTGGCCAAAAAGGGAGTATGCGTTTTTTCCTGAATATATTCAGGAAAAAACGCATACTCCCTTTTTGGCCAAGTGCATCAATCATTGTGGACGTTCTGCCTCTTTTCCTTTGCTTTACATGCAATTCCAGTCTACCTCCTGAAATTGGTTTCCTGCAATTCTGCCCCGCTTTCAAGTCCTCTTGGCAGCCTTACTTCAATATATTTTTGGACGATAGCTGTCATTTATAACTCTGCAGGTTTGTGAATGACAGTGCCCCTGAGCTCCTTTCTTCAACTCGCTTTCTTGTGAGCTGGCCGCAACACCGCAGCATTGCTTCAGGCCCTAGTGTGGTTCCGGCATGACATGCTGAGCCTTTGGTTAATTCCTCTTCCTGGTGGGAAATGAGAGTTAAATTTGCCCGTCCAGACACCTCCAGCTAGTCTCTCATTGGTTCTCCCTATTCCTGTTCATTTTCCGCAGAAATTGCAAACTGGGCCAAACAGGAGGTTAAAGGCACTGACTCTCCAAGTGGGGAGAGTGTTAGTAAAGCGTCTGGAATGTTGCACCCGAGTACCAGGGGACGAAAACTGAGACACATTTGAACACGTTTCCCGATCACATGGTGGATCATACTCTGGGTTCCACATGCATGTTTTAGCTGAAGGAAGAATCCCTTAAACCTGGAGAGTTGAGACCCCTGGAATGGGTACCATGCAATATGACTTCAAAGGGTCTGCATTTGCTCACCGAACCTCACCAATCCTAGCACTGCTGCATTTATGCCACTGTACACACGCTTGATTCTCTTTCTGAGACATATAAATCCATAGGTTTTAAGATTCTTACTAGTCAGGTATATTCTTAGACGTTTAATATGGGGTGTAGAGTCCACTTCATTGAGCAAGGAGTAGCTCTTGTCTATTACATATTTGGCTTATGGAACGGTATCTGTGCTAATTTCAATCTCTGGTTTTATGCAGCACCCCAACTCACCTTTCCCCTTAAGCAAGCATAAGTCGGTTTTCTACATTTGAGACCCTGTTCTGTTTTGTAGTTCAGTTCCTGTGTAGCCAAGTTTACATTCCATGTGGTAGAGATATCTTATGATGTTTCTTTTTCTGTGTGACTTATTTCACTTAGAATCATCGTACCTGAATCCACTCATTATGCTGCTATGGGCCTGATGACATAGATTTCATTGCTGAGTGATATTGCATTGTACGTAAGTACCACAACTTCTTTATCCATTTTTCACTTTCTGTGATTTTGAACTTATACTGTAAACGAGGTTCTTGTAAACAGAGCCTTCCCAAACTTTGGGGTGGCTGTGTCTTTTTGATTTTAATTTCCCTAAGCTATAGGACCATAAGTGGAAGTGCCCTAGGCTCTGTTGCTTTGTTTTGTAGATGTTTCAGGAAACACCATACACTTCTCCAGAGTGGCTGTTGGCAATTTACATCCCGCCCATCAGCATAACAAGGCTCCCAGTTCTCCATGGCCTGTCCTGCCTTTCTGGATTTTACACATTTTTCAGATGGCCCTTTTGACCGGGGGGCAGTGAGACTTCATTGTAGTGCAGATTTCCTTTGCAAGCTTGCTTGGTTGGCCAAAAAGGGCGTATGCGTTTTTTCCTGAATATATTCAGGAAAAAACGCATACGCCCTTTTTGGCCAAGTGCATCATTGTGGACGTTCTGCCTCTTTTCCTATGCTTTACATGCAATTCCAGTCTACCTCCTGAAATCGGTTTCCTGCAATTCTGCCCCACTTTCAAGTCCTCTTGGCAGCCTTACTTCAATATATTTTTGGACGATAGCTATCATTTATAACTCTGCAGGTATGTGAATGACAGTGTCCCTGAGCTCCTTTCTTCAACTCGCTTTCTTGTGAGCTGGCCGCAACACCGCAGGATTGCTTCAGGCCCTAGTGTGGTTCTGGCATGGCACGCTGAGCCTTTGTTTAATTCCTCTTCCTGGTGGGAAATGAGAGTTAAATTTGCCCATCCAGACACTTCCAGCTAGTCTCTCATTGGTTCTCTCTATTCCTGTTCATTTTCCGCAGAAATTGCAAACTGGGCCAAACAGGAGGTTAAAGGCACTGACTCTCCAAGTGGGGAGAGTGTTAGTAAAGCGTCTGGAATGTTGCACCCGAGTACCACGGGATGAAAACTGAGACACATTTGAACACGTTTCCCGATCACATGGTGGATCATACTCTGGGTTCCACATGCATGTTTTAGCTGAAGGAAGAATCCCTTAAACCTGGAGAGTTGAGACCCCTGCAATGGGTACCATGCAATATGACTTCAAAGGGTGTGCATTTGCTCACCGAACCTCACCAATCCTATCACTGCTGCATTTATGCCACTGTACACACGCTTGATTCTCTTTCTGAGACATATAAATCCATAGGTTTTAAGATGCTTACTAGTCAGGTATATTCTTAGGCGTTTAATATGGGGTGTAGAGTCCACTTCGTTGAGCAAGGAGTAGCTCTTGTCTATTACATATTTGGCTTATGGAACGGTATCTGTGCTAATTTCAATCTCTGGTTTTATGCAGCACCCCAACTCACCTTTCCCCTTAAGCAAGCATAAGTCGGTTTTCTACATTTGAGACCCTGTTCTGTTTTGTAATTCAGTTCCTGTGTAGCCAAGTTTACATTCCATGTGGTAGAGATATCTTATGATGTTTCTTTTTCTGTGTGACTTATTTCACTTAGAATCATCGTACCTGAATCCACTCATTATGCTGCTATGGGCCTGATGACATAGATTTCATTGCTGAGTGATATTGCATTGTACGTAAGTACCACAACTTCTTTATCCATTTTTCACTTTCTGTGATTTTGAACTTGTACTGTAAACGAGGTTCTTTTAAACAGAGCCTTCCCAAACTTTGGGGTGGCTGTGTCTTTTTGATTTTAATTTCCCTAAGCTATAGGACCATAAGTGGAAGTGCCCTAGGCTCTGTTGCTTTGTTTTTTAGATGTTTCAGGAAACACCATACACTTCTCCAGAGTGGCTGTTGGCAAATTACATCCCGCCCATCAGCATAACAAGGCTCCCAGTTCTCCATGGCCTGTCCTGCCTTTCTGGATTTTACACTTTTTTCAGATGGCCCTTTTGACCGGGGGGCAGTGAGACTTCATTGTAGTGCAGATTTCCTTTGCAAGCTTGCTTGGTTGGCCAAAAAGGGCGTATGCGTTTTTTCCTGAATATATTCAGGAAAAAACGCATACGCCCTTTTTGGCTAAGTGCATCATTGTGGACGTTCTGCCTCTTTTCCTTTGCTTTACATGCAATTCCAGTCTACCTCCTGAAATCGGTTTCCTGCAATTCTGCCCAGCATTCAAGTCCTCTTGGCAGCCTTACTTCAATATATTTTTGGACGATAGCTGTCATTTATAACTCTGCAGGTATGTGAATGACAGTGTCCCTGAGCTCCTTTCTTCAACTCGCTTTCTTGTGAGCTGGCCGCAACACTGCAGCATTGCTTCAGGCCCTAGTGTGGTTCCGGCATGACATGCTGAGCGTTTGGTTAATTCCTCTTCCTGGTGGGAAATGAGAGTTAAATTTGCCCGTCCAGACACCTCCAGCTAGTCTCTCATTGGTTCTCCCTATTCCTGTTCATTTTCTGCAGAAATTGCAAACTGGGCCAAACAAGAGGTTAAAGGCACTGACTCTCCAAGTGGGGAGAGTGTTAGTAAAGCGTCTGGAATGTTGCACCCGAGTACCAGGGGATGAAAACTGACACAATTAAACACGTTTCCCGATCACACGGTGGATCATACTCTGGGTTCCACATGCATGTTTTAGCTGAAGGAAGAATCCCTTAAACCTGGAGAGTTGAGACCCATGGAATGGGTACCATGCAATATGACTTCAAAGGGTCTGCATTTGCTCACCGAACCTCACCAATCCTATCACTGCTGCGTTTATGACACTGTACACACGCTTGATTCTCTTTCGGAGACATATAAATCCATAGGTTTTAAGATTCTTTCTAGTCAGGTATATTCTTACGTGTTTAATATGGGGTGTAGAGTCCACTTCGTTGAGCAAGGAGTAGCTCTTGTCTATTAAATATTTGGCTTATTGAACGGTATCTGTTCTAATTTCAATCTCTGGTTTTATGCAGCAACCCAACTCACCTTTCGCCTTAAGCAAGCATAAGTTGGTTTTCTACATTTGAGACCCTGTTCTGTTTTGTAATTCAGTTCCTGTGTAGCCAAGTTTACATTCCTTGTAGTAGTGATATCTTATGATGTTTGTTTTTCTGTGTGACTTATTTCACTTAGAATCATCGTACCTGAATCCACTCATTATGCTGCTACGGGCCTGATGACATAGATTTCATTGCTGAGTGATATTGCATTGTACATAAGTACCACAACTTCTTTATCCATTTTTCGCTTTCTGTGATATTGAACTTGGACCATAAATGAGGTTCTTGTAAACAGAGCTGTCCCTAACTTTGGGGTGGCTGAGTCTTTTTGATTTTAATTTCCCTAAGCTATAGGACCATAAGTGGAAGTGCCCTAGGCTCTGTTGCTTTGTTTTTTAGATGTTTCAGGAAACACCATACACTTCTCCAGAGTGGCTGTTGGCAATTTACATCCCGCCCATCAGCATAACAAGGCTCCCAGTTCTCCATGGCCTGTCCTGCCTTTCTGGATTTTACACTTTTTTCAGATGGCCCTTTTGACCGGGGAGCAGTGAGACTTCATTGTTGTGCAGATTTCCTTTGCAAGCTTGCTTGGTTGGCCAAAAAGGGCGTATGCGTTTTTTCCTGAATATATTCAGGAAAAAACGCATACGCCCTTTTTGGCCAAGTGCATCATTGTGGACGTTCTGCCTCTTTTCCTATGCTTTACATGCAATTCCAGTCTACCTCCTGAAATCGGTTTCCTGCAATTCTGCCCCGCTTTCAAGTCCTCTTGGCAGCCTTACTTCAATATATTTTTGGACGATACCTATCATTTATAACTCTGCAGGTATGTGAATGACAGTGTCCCTGAGCTCCTTTCTTCAACTCGCTTTCTTGTGAGCTGGCCGCAACACCACAGGATTGCTTCAGGCCCTAGTGTGGTTCCGGCATGGCACGCTGAGCCTTTGTTTAATTCCTCTTCCTGGTGGGAAATGAGAGTTAAATTTGCCCATCCAGACACCTCCAGCTAGTCTCTCATTGGTTCTCTCTATTCCTGTTCATTTTCCGCAGAAATTGCAAACTGGGCCAAACAGGAGGTTAAAGGCACTGACTCTCCAAGTGGGGAGAGTGTTAGTAAAGCGTCTGGAATGTTGCACCCGAGTACCAGGGGATGAAAACTGAGACACATTTGAACACGTTTCCCGATCACATGGTGGATCATACTCTGGGTTCCACATGCATGTTTTAGCTGAAGGAAGAATCCCTTAAACCTGGAGAGTTGAGACCCCTGCAATGGGTACCATGCAATATGACTTCAAAGGGTCTGCATTTGCTCACCGAACCTCACCAATCCTATCACTGCTGCATTTATGCCACTGTACACACGCTTGATTCTCTTTCTGAGACATATAAATCCATAGGTTTTAAGATTCTTACTAGTCAGGTATATTCTTAGGCGTTTAATATGGGGTGTAGAGTCCACTTCGTTGAGCAAGGAGTAGCTCTTGTCTATTACATATTTGGCTTATGGAATGGTATCTGTGCTAATTTCAATCTCTGGTTTTATGCAGCACCCCAACTCACCTTTCCCCTTAAGCAAGCATAAGTTGGTTTTCTACATTTGAGACCCTGTTCTGTTTTGTAATTCAGTTCCTGTGTAGCCAAGTTTACATTCCATGTGGTAGAGATATCTTATGATGTTTCTTTTTCTGTGTGACTTATTTCACTTAGAATCATCGTACCTGAATCCACTCATTATGCTGCTATGGGCCTGATGACATAGATTTCATTGCTGAGTGATATTGCATTGTACGTAAGTACCACAACTTCTTTATCCATTTTTCACTTTCTGTGATTTTGAACTTGTACTGTAAACGAGGTTCTTGTAAACAGAGCCTTCCCAAACTTTGGGGTGGCTGTGTCTTTTTGATTTTAATTTCCCTAAGCTATAGGACCATAAGTGGAAGAGCCCTAGGCTCTGTTGCTTTGTTTTTTAGATGTTTCAGGAAACACCATACACTTCTCCAGAGTGGCTGTTGGCAATTTACATCCCGCCCATCAGCATAACAAGGCTCCCAGTTCTCCATGGCCTGTCCTGCCTTTCTGGATTTTACACTTTTTTCAGATGGCCCTTTTGACCGGGGGGCAGTGAGACTTCATTGTAGTGCAGATTTCCTTTGCAAGCTTGCTTGGTTGGCCAAAAAGGGCGTATGCGTTTTTTCCTGAATATATTCAGGAAAAAACGCATACGCACTTTTTGGCTAAGTGCATCATTGTGGACGTTCTGCCTCTTTTACTTTGCTTTACATGCAATTCCAGTCTACCTCCTGAAATCGGTTTCCTGCAATTCTGCCCAGCATTCAAGTCCTCTTGGCAGCCTTACTTCAATATATTTTTGGACGATAGCTGTCATTTATAACTCTGCAGGTTTGTGAATGACAGTGCCCCTGAGCTCCTTTCTTCAACTCGCTTTCTTGTGAGCTGGCCGCAACACTGCAGCATTGCTTCAGGCCCTAGTGTGGTTCCGGCATGACATGCTGAGCGTTTGGTTAATTCCTCTTCCTGGTGGGAAATGAGAGTTAAATTTGCCCGTCCAGACACCTCCAGCTAGTCTCTCATTGGTTCTCCCTATTCCTGTTCATTTTCCGCAGAAATTGCAAACTGGGCCAAACAAGAGGTTAAAGGCACTGACTCTCCAAGTGGGGAGAGTGTTAGTAAAGCATCTGGAATGTTGCACCCGAGTACCAGGGGATGAAAACTGACACAATTAAACACGTTTCCCGATCACACGGTGGATCATACTCTGGGTTCCACATGCATGTTTTAGCTGAAGGAAGAATCCCTTAAACCTGGAGAGTTGAGACCCATGGAATGGGTACCATGCAATATGACTTCAAAGGGTCTGCATTTGCTCACCGAACCTCACCAATCCTATCACTGCTGCGTTTATGACACTGTACACACGCTTGATTCTCTTTCGGAGACATATAAATCCATAGGTTTTAAGATTCTTTCTAGTCAGGTATATTCTTACGTGTTTAATATGGGGTGTAGAGTCCACTTCGTTGAGCAAGGAGTAGCTCTTGTCTATTAAATATTTGGCTTATTGAACGGTATCTGTTCTAATTTCAATCTCTGGTTTTATGCAGCACCCCAACTCACCTTTCGCCTTAAGCAAGCATAAGTTGGTTTTCTACATTTGAGACCCTGTTCTGTTTTGTAATTCAGTTCCTGTGTAGCCAAGTTTACATTCCGTGTAGTAGTGATATCTTATGATGTTTCTTTTTCTGTGTGACTTATTTCACTTAGAATCATCGTACCTGAATCCACTCATTATGCTGCTATGGGCCTGATGACATAGATTTCATTGCTGAGTGATATTGCATTGTAGGTAAGTACCACAACTTCTTTATCCATTTTTCACTTTCTTTGTTATTGAACTTGTACCGTAAACGAGGTTCCTGTAAACAGAACCATCCCAAACTTTGGGGTGGCTGTGTCTTTTTGATTTTAATTTCCCTAAGCTATAGGACCATAAGTGGAAGTGCCCTAGGCTCTGTTGTTTTGTTTTTTAGATGTTTCAGGAAACACCATACACTTCTCCAGAGTGGCTGTTGGCAATTTACATCCCGCCCATCAGCATAACAAGGCTCCCAGTTCTCCATGGCCTGTCCTGCTTTGCTGGATTTTATACTTTTTTCAGATGGCCCTTTTGCCCGCGGGGTAGTGAGACTTCATTGTAGTGCAGATTCCCTTTGCAAGCTTTCTTGGTTGGCCAAATAGGGCGTATGCGTTTTTTCCTGAATATATTCAGGAAAAAACGCATACGCCCTTTTTGGCCAAGTGCATCATTGTGGGCGTTCTGCTTCTTTACCTATGCTTTACATGCAATTCCAGTCTACCTCCTGAAATCGGTTTCCTGCAATTCTGCCCCGTTTTCAAGTCCTCTTGGCAGCCTTACTTCAATATATTTTTGGACGATAGCTGTCATTTATAACTCTGCAGGTTTGTGAATTACAGTGCCCCTGAGCTCCTTTCTTCAACTCGTTTTCTTGTGAGCTGTCCGCAACTCCGCAGCATTGCTTCAGGCCCTAGTGTGGTTCCAGAATGGCACGCTGAGCTTTTGGTTAATTCCTCTTCCTCGTGGGCAATGAGAGTTAAATTTGCCCGTCCAGACACCTCCAGCTAGTCTCTCATTGGTTCTCTCTATTCCTGTTCATTTTCCGCAGAAATTGCAAACTGGGCCAAACAGGAGGTTAAAGGCACTGACTCTCCAAGTGGGGAGAGTGTTAGTAAAGCGTCTGGAATGTTGCACCCGAGTACCGGGGGACGAAACCTGAGACACATTTGAACACGTTTCCCGATCACATGGTGGATCATACTCTGGGTTCCACATGCATGTTTTAGCTGAAGGAAGAATCCCTTAAACCTGGAGAGTTGAGACCCCTGGAATGGGTACCATGCAATATGACTTCAAAGGGTCTGCATTTGCTCACCGAACCTCACCAATCCTAGCACTGCTGCATTTATGCCACTGTACACACGCTTGATTATCTTTCTGAGACATATAAATCCATAGGTTTTAAGATTCTTACTAGTCAGGTATATTCTTAGGCGTTTAATATGGGGTGTAGAGTCCACTTCGTTGAGCAAGGAGTAGCTCTTGTCTATTACATATTTGGCTTATGGAACCGTATCTGTGCTAATTTCAATCTCTGGTTTTATGCAGCACCCCAACTCACCTTTCCCCTTAAGCAAGCATAAGTCGGTTTTCTACATTTGAGACCCTGTTCTGTTTTGTAGTTCAGTTCCTGTGTAGCCAAGTTTACATTCCATGTGGTAGAGATATCTTATGATGTTTCTTTTTCTGTGTGACTTATTTCACTTAGAATCATCGTACCTGAATCCACTCATTATGCTGCTATGGGCCTGATGACATAGATTTCATTGCTGAGTGATATTGCATTGTACGTAAGTACCACAACTTCTTTATCCATTTTTCGCTTTCTGTGATATTGAACTTGGACCATAAATGAGGTTCTTGTAAACAGAGCTGTCCCTAAATTTGGGGTGGCTGAGTCTTTTTGATTTTAATTTCCCTAAGCTATAGGACCATAAGTGGAAGTGCCCTAGGCTCTGTTGCTTTGTTTTTTAGATGTTTCAGGAAACACCATACACTTCTCCAGAGTGGCTGTTGGCAATTTACATCCCGCCCATCAGCATAACAAGGCTCCCAGTTCTCCATGGCCTGTCCTGCCTTTCTGGATTTTACATTTTTTTCAGATGGCCCTTTTGACCAGGGAGCAGTGAGACTTCATTGTTGTGCAGATTTCCTTTGCAAGCTTGCTTGGTTGGCCAAAAAGGGCGTATGCGTTTTTTCCTGAATATATTCAGGAAAAAACGCATACGCCCTTTTTGGCCAAGTGCATCATTGTGGACGTTCTGCCTCTTTTCCTATGCTTTACATGCAATTCCAGTCTACCTCCTGAAATCGGTTTCCTGCAATTCTGCCCCGCTTTCAAGTCCTCTTGGCAGCCTTACTTCAATATATTTTTGGACGATAGCTATCATTTATAACTCTGCAGGTATGTGAATGACAGTGTCCCTGAGCTCCTTTCTTCAACTCGCTTTCTTGTGAGCTGGCCGCAACACCGCAGGATTGCTTCAGGCCCTAGTGTGGTTCCGGCATGGCACGCTGAGCCTTTGTTTAATTCCTCTTCCTGGTGGGAAATGAGAGTTAAATTTGCCCATCCAGACACCTCCAGCTAGTCTCTCATTGGTTCTCCCTATTCCTGTTCATTTTCCGCAGAAATTGCAAACTGGGCCAAACAGGAGGTTAAAGGCACTGACTCTCCAAGTGGGGAGAGTGTTAGTAAAGCGTCTGGAATGTTGCACCCGAGTACCAGGGGATGAAAACTGAGACACATTTGAACACGTTTCCCGATCACATGGTGGATCATACTCTGGGTTCCACATGCATGTTTTAGCTGAAGGAAGAATCCCTTAAACCTGGAGAGTTGAGACCCCTGCAATGGGTACCATGCAATATGACTTCAAAGGGTCTGCATTTGCTCACCAAACCTCACCAATCCTATCACTGCTGCATTTATGCCACTGTACACACGCTTGATTCTCTTTCTGAGACATATAAATCCATAGGTTTTAAGATTCTTACTAGTCAGGTATATTCTTAGGCGTTTAATATGGGGTGTAGAGTCCACTTCGTTGAGCAAGGAGTAGCTCTTGTCTATTACATATTTGGCTTATGGAACGGTATCTGTGCTAATTTCAATCTCTGGTTTTATGCAGCACCCCAACTCACCTTTCCCCTTAAGCAAGCATAAGTCGGTTTTCTACATTTGAGACCCTGTTCTGTTTTGTAATTCAGTTCCTGTGTAGCCAAGTTTACATTCCATGTGGTAGAGATATCTTATGATGTTTCTTTTTCTGTGTGACTTATTTCACTTAGAATCATCGTACCTGAATCCACTCATTATGCTGCTATGGGCCTGATGACATAGATTTCATTGCTGAGTGATATTGCATTGTACATAAGTACCACAACTTCTTTATCCATTTTTCACTTTCTGTGATTTTGAACTTGTACTGTAAATGAGGTTCTTTTAAACAGAGCCTTCCCAAACTTTGGGGTGGCTGTGTCTTTTTGATTTTAATTTCCCTAAGCTATAGGACCATAAGTGGAAGTGCCCTAGGCTCTGTTGCTTTGTTTTTTAGATGTTTCAGGAAACACCATACACTTCTCCAGAGTGGCTGTTGGCAAATTACATCCCGCCCATCAGCATAACAAGGCTCCCAGTTCTCCATGGCCTGTCCTGCCTTTCTGGATTTTACACTTTTTTCAGATGGCCCTTTTGACCGGGGGGCAGTGAGACTTCATTGTAGTGCAGATTTCCTTTGCAAGCTTGCTTGGTTGGCCAAAAAGGGCGTATGCGTTTTTTCCTGAATATATTCAGGAAAAAACGCATACGCCCTTTTTGGCCAAGTGCATCATTGTGGACGTTCTGCCTCTTTTCCTTTGCTTTACATGCAATTCCAGTCTACCTCCTGAAATCGGTTTCCTGCAATTCTGCCCAGCATTCAAGTCCTCTTGGCAGCCTTACTTCAATATATTTTTGGACGATAGCTGTCATTTATATCTCTGCAGGTTTGTGAATGACAGTGCCCCTGAGCTCCTTTCTTCAACTCGCTTTCTTGTGAGCTGGCCGCAACACTGCAGCATTGCTTCAGGCCCTAGTGTGGTTCCGGCATGGCACGCTGAGCCTTTGTTTAATTCCTCTTCCTGGTGGGAAATGAGAGTTAAATTTGCCCATCCAGACACCTCCAGCTAGTCTCTCATTGGTTCTCTCTATTCCTGTTCATTTTCCGCAGAAATTGCAAACTGGGCCAAACAGGAGGTTAAAGGCACTGACTCTCCAAGTGGGGAGAGTGTTAGTAAAGCGTCTGGAATGTTGCACCCGAGTACCAGGGGACCAAAACTGACACATTTGAACACGTTTCCCGATCACACGGTGGATCATACTCTGGGTTCCACATGCATGTTTTAGCTGAAGGAAGAATCCCTTAAACCTGGAGAGTTGAGACCCATGGAATGGGTACCATGCAATATGACTTCAAAGGGTCTGCATTTGCTCACCGAACCTCAACAATCCTATCACTGCTGCGTTTATGCCGCTATACACACGCTTGATTCTCTTTAGGAGATATATAAATCCATAGGTTTTAAGATTCTTACTCGTCAGGTATATTCTTATGCGTTTAATATGGGGTGTTGAGTCCACTTCGTTGAGCAAGGTGTAGCTCTTTTCTATTACATATTTGGCTTATGGAACGATATCTGTGCTAATTACAATGTCTGGTTTTATGCAGCACCCCAACTCACCTTTCCCCTTAAGGAAGCATAAGTTGGTTTTCTACATTTGAGACCCTGTTCTGTTTTGTAATTCAGTTCCTGTGTAGCCAAGTTTACATTCCGTGTAGTAGTGATATCTTATGATGTTTCTTTTTCTGTGTGACTTATTTCACTTAGAATCATCGTACCTGAATCCACTCATTATGCTGCTATGGGCCTGATGACATAGATTTCATTGCTGAATGATATTGCATTGTAGGTAAGTACCACAACTTCTTTATTCATTTTTCACTTTCTTTGATATTGAACTTGTACCGTAAACGAGGTTCCTGTAAACAGAACCATCCCAAACTTTGGGGTGGCTGTGTCTTTTTGATTTTAATTTCCCTAAGCTATAGGACCATAAGTGGAAGTGCCCTAGGCTCTGTTGCTTTGTTTTTTAGATGTTTCAGGAAACACCATACACTTCTCCAGAGTGGCTGTTGGCAATTTACATCCCGCCCATCAGCATAACAAGGCTCCCAGTTCTCCTTGGCCTGTCCTGCTTTGCTGGATTTTATACTTTTTTCAGATGGCCCTTTTGCCCGCGGGGTAGTGAGACTTCATTGTAGTGCAGATTCCCTTTGCAAGCTTTCTTGGTTGGCCAAATAGGGCGTATGCGTTTTTTCCTGAATATATTCAGGAAAAAACGCATACGCCCTTTTTGGCCAAGTGCATCATTGTGGGCGTTCTGCCTCTTTTCCTATGCTTTACATGCAATTCCAGTCTACCTCCTGAAATCGGTTTCCTGCAATTCTGCCCCGTTTTCAAGTCCTCTTGGCAGCCTTACTTCAATATATTTTTGGACGATAGCTGTCATTTATAACTCTGCAGGTTTGTGAATTACAGTGCCCCTGAGCTCCTTTCTTCAACTCGTTTTCTTGTGAGCTGGCCGCAACTCCGCAGCATTGCTTCAGGCCCTAGTGTGGTTCCAGAATGGCACGCTGAGCTTTTGGTTAATTCCTCTTCCTTGTGGGCAATGAGAGTTAAATTTGCCCGTCCAGACACCTCCAGCTAGTCTCTCATTGGTTCTCTCTATTCCTGTTCATTTTCCGCAGAAATTGCAAACTGGGCCAAACAGGAGGTTAAAGGCACTGACTCTCCAAGTGGGGAGAGTGTTAGTAAAGCGTCTGGAATGTTGCACCCGAGTACCAGGGGACGAAACCTGAGACACATTTGAACACGTTTCCCGATCACATGGTGGATCATACTCTGGGTTCCACATGCATGTTTTAGCTGAAGGAAGAATCCCTTAAACCTGGAGAGTTGAGACCCCTGCAATGGGTACCATGCAATATGACTTCAAAGGGTCTGCATTTGCTCACCGAACCTCACCAATCCTATCACTGCTGCATTTATGCCACTGTACACACGCTTGATTCTCTTTCTGAGACATATAAATCCATAGGTTTTAAGATTCTTACTAGTCAGGTATATTCTTAGGCGTTTAATATGGGGTGTAGAGTCCACTTCGTTGAGCAAGGAGTAGCTCTTGTCTATTACATATTTGTCTTATGGAACGGTATCTGTGCTAATTTCAATCTTTGGTTTTATGCAGCACCCCAACTCACCTTTCCCCTTAAGCAAGCATAAGTCGGTTTTCTACATTTGAGACCCTGTTCTGTTTTGTAATTCAGTTCCTGTGTAGCCAAGTTTACATGCCATGTGGTAGAGATATCTTATGATGTTTCTTTTTCTGTGTGACTTATTTCACTTAGAATCATCGTACCTGAATCCACTCATTATGCTGCTATGGGCCTGATGACATAGATTTCATTGCTGAGTGATATTGCATTGTACGTAAGTACCACAACTTCTTTATCCATTTTTCACTTTCTGTGATTTTGAACTTGTACTGTAAACGAGGTTCTTGTAAACAGAGCCTTCCCAAACTTTGGGGTGGCTGTGTCTTTTTGATTTTAATTTCCCTAAGCTATAGGACCATAAGTGGAAGAGCCCTAGGCTCTGTTGCTTTGTTTTTTAGATGTTTCAGGAAACACCATACACTTCTCCAGAGTGGCTGTTGGCAATTTACATCCCGCCCATCAGCATAACAAGGCTCCCAGTTCTCCATGGCCTGTCCTGCCTTTCTGGATTTTACACTTTTTTCAGATGGCCCTTTTGACCGGGGGGCAGTGAGACTTCATTGTAGTGCAGATTTCCTTTGCAAGCTTGCTTGGTTGGCCAAAAAGGGCGTATGCGTTTTTTCCTGAATATATTCAGGAGAAAACGCATACGCCCTTTTTGGCCAAGTGCATCATTGTGGACGTTCTGCCTCTTTTCCTTTGCTTTACATGCAATTCCAGTCTACCTCCTGAAATCGGTTTCCTGCAATTCTGCCCAGCATTCAAGTCCTCTTGGCAGCCTTACTTCAATATATTTTTGGACGATAGCTGTCATTTATAACTCTGCAGGTTTGTGAATGACAGTGCCCCTGAGCTCCTTTCTTCAACTCGCTTTCTGGTGAGCTGGCCGCAACACTGCAGGATTGCTTCAGGCCCTACTGTGGTTCCGGCATGACATGCTGAGCCTTTGGTTAATTCCTCTTCCTGGTGGGAAATGAGAGTTAAATTTGCCCGTCCAGACACCTCCAGCTAGTCTCTCATTGGTTCTCCCTATTCCTGTTCATTTTCCGCAGAAATTGCAAACTGGGCCAAACAAGAGGTTAAAGGCACTGACTCTCCAAGTGGGGAGAGTGTTATTAAAGCGTCTGGAATGTTGCACCCGAGTACCAGGGGATGAAAACTAACACAATTAAACACGTTTCCCGATCACACGGTGGATCATACTCTGGTTCCACATGCATGTTTTAGCTGAAGGAAGAATCCCTTAAACCTGGAGAGTTGAGACCCATGGAATGGGTACCATGCAATATGACTTGAAAGGGTCTGCATTTGCTCACGGAACCTCACCAATCCTATCACTGCTGCGTTTATGACACTGTACACACGCTTGATTCTCTTTCGGAGACATATAAATCCATAGGTTTTAAGATTCTTTCTAGTCAGGTATATTCTTAGGCGTTTAATATGGGGTGTAGAGTCCACTTCGTTGAGCAAGGAGTAGCTCTTGTCTATTAAATATTTGGCTTATTGAACGGTATCTGTTCTAATTTTAATCTCTGGTTTTATGCAGCACCCCAACTCACCTTTCGCCTTAAGCAAGCATAAGTTGGTTTCCTACATTTGAGACCCTGTTCTGTTTTGTAATTCAGTTCCTGTGTAGCCAAGTTTACATTCCTTGTAGTAGTGATATCTTATGATGTTTGTTTTTCTGTGTGACTTATTTCACTTAGAATCATCGTACCTGAATCCACTCATTATGCTGCTACGGGCCTGATGACATAGATTTCATTGCTGAGTGATATTGCATTGTACGTAAGTACCACAACTTCTTTATCCATTTTTCGCTTTCTGTGATATTGAACTTGGACCATAAATGAGGTTCTTGTAAACAGAGCTGTCCCTAACTTTGGGGTGGCTGAGTCTTTTTTATTTTAATTTCCCTAAGCTATAGGACCATAAGTGGAAGTGCCCTAGGCTCTGTTGCTTTGTTTTTTAGATGTTTCAGGAAACACCATACACTTCTCCAGAGTGACTGTTGGCAATTTACATCCCGCCCATCAGCATAACAAGGCTCCCAGTTCTCCATGGCCTGTCCTGCCTTTGTGGATTTTACACTTTTTTCAGATGGCCCTTTTAACCGGGGGGCAGTGAGACTTCATTGTAGTGCAGATTTACTTTGCAAGCTTGCTTGGTTGTCCAAAAAGGGCGTATGCGTTTTTTCCTGAATATATTCAGGAAAAAACGCATACGCCCTTTTTGGCCAAGTGCATCATTGTGGACGTTCTGCCTCTTTTCCTATGCTTTACATGCTATTCCAGTCTACCTCCTGAAATCGGTTTCCTGCAATTCTGCCCCGCTTTCAAGTCCTCTTGGCAGCCTTACTTCAATATATTTTTGGACGATAGCTGTCATTTATAACTCTGCAGGTATGTGAATGACAGTGCCCCTGAGCTCCTTTCTTCAACTCGTTTTCTTGTGAGCTGGCCGCAACACCGCAGGATTGCTTCAGGCCCTAGTGTGGTTCCGGCATGGCACGCTGAGCCTTTGGTTAATTCCTCTTCCTGGTGGGAAATGAGAGTTAAATTTGCCCGTCCAGACACCTCCAGCTAGTCTCTCATTGTTTCTCCCTATTCCTGTTCATTTTCCGCAGAAATTGCAAACTGGGCCAAACAGGAGGTTAAAGGCACTGACTCTCCAAGTGGGGAGAGTGTTAGTAAAGTGTCTGGAATGTTGCACCCGAGTACCAGGGGACGAAAACTGAGACACATTTGAACACGTTTCCCGATCACATGTTGGATCATACTCTGGGTTCCACATGCATGTTTTAGCTGAAGGAAGAATCCCTTAAACCTGGAGAGTTGAGACCCCTGGAATGGGTACCATGCAATATGACTTCAAAGGGTCTGCATTTGCTCACCGAACCTCACCAATCCTAGCACTGCTGCATTTATGCCACTGTACACACGCTTGATTCTCTTTTGGAGACATATAAATCCATAGGTTTTAAGATTCTTACTAGTCAGGTATATTCTTAGGCGTTTAATATGGGGTGTAGAGTCCACTTCGTTGAGCAAGGAGTAGCTCTTGTCTATTACATATTTGGCTTATGGAACGGTATCTGTGCTAATTTCAATCTTTGGTTTTATGCAGCACCCCAACTCACCTATACTCTTAAGCAAGCATAAGTCGGTTTTCTACATTTGAGACCCTGTTCTGTTTTGTAATTCAGTTCCTGTGTAGCCAAGTTTACATTCCATGTGGTAGAGATATCTCATGATATTTCTTTCTCTGTGTGACTTATTTCACTTACAATCATCGTACCTGAATCCACTCATTATGCTGCTATGGGCCTGATGACACAGATTTCATTGCTGAGTGATATTGCATTGTACGTAAGTACCACAACTTCTTTATCCATTTTGCGCTTTCTGTGATATTGAACTTGTACCGTAAACGAGGTTCTTGTAAACAGAGCTGTCCCAAACATTGGGGTGGTTGTGTCTTTTTGATTTTAATTTCCCTAAGCTATAGGACCATAAGTGGAAGTGCCCTAGGCTCTGTTGCTTTGTTTTTTAGATGTTTCAGGAAACACCATACACTTCTCCAGAGTGACTGTTGGCAATTTACATCCCGCCCATCAGCATAACAAGGCTCCCAGTTCTCCGTGGCCTGTCCTGCCTTTCTGGATTTTACACTTTTTTCAGATGGCCCTTTTGACCGGGGGGCAGTGAGACTTCATTGTAGTGCAGATTTCCTTTGCAAGCTTGCTTGGTTGGCCAAAAAGGGCGTATGCGTTTTTTCCTGAATATATTCAGGAAAAAACGCATACGCCCTTTTTGGCCAAGTGCATCATTGTGGACGTTCTGCCTCTTTTCCTATGCTTTACATGCAATTCCAGTCTACCTCCTGAAATCGGTTTCCTGCAATTCTGCCCCGCTTTCAAGTCCTCTTGGCAGCCTTACTTCAATATATTTTTGGACGATAGCTGTCATTTATAACTCTGCAGGTATGTGAATGACAGTGCCCCTGAGCTCCTTTCTTCAACTCACTTTCTTGTGAGCTGGCCGCAACACCGCTGCATTGCTTCAGGCCCTAGTGTGGATCCGGCATGGCACACTGAGCCTTTGGTTAATTCCTCTTCCTGGTGGGCAATGAGAGTTAAATTTGCCCGTCCAGACACCTCCAGCTAGTCTCTCATTGGTTCTCCCTATTCCTGTTCATTTTCCGCAGAAATTGCAAACTGGGCCAAACAGGAGGTTAAAGGCACTGACTGTCCAAGTGGGGAGAGTGTTAGTAAAGCGTCTGGAATGTTGCACCCGAGTACCGGGGGACGAAAACTGAGTCACATTTGAACACGTTTCCCGATCACACGGTGGATCATACTCTGGGTTCCACATGCATGTTTTAGCTGAAGGAAGAATCCCTTAAACCTGGAGAGTTGAGACCCATGGAATGGGTACCATGCAATATGACTTCAAAGGGTCTGCATTTGTCCACCGAACCTCACCAATAATATCACTGCTGCGTTTATGCCGCTGTACACACGCTTGATTCTCTTTCGGAGACATATAAATCCATAGGTTTTAAGATTCTTACTAGTCAGGTATATTCTTAGGCGTTTAATATGGGGTGTAGAGTCCACTTCGTTGAGCAAGGAGTAGCTCTTGTCTATTACATATTTGGCTTATGGAACCGTATCTGTGCTAATTTCAATCTTTGGTTTTATGTAGCACCCAAACTCACCTTTCCTCTTAAGCAAGCATAAGTCGGTTTTCTACATTTGAGACCCTGTTCTGTTTTGTAATTCAGTTCCTGTGTAGCCAAGTTTACATTCCATGTGGTAGAGATATCTTATGATGTTTCTTTTTCTGTGTGACTTATTTCACTTAGAATCATCGTACCTGAATCCACTCATTATGCTGCTACGGGCCTGATGACATAGATTTCATTGCTGAGTGATATTGCATTGTACGTAAGTACCACAACTTCTTTATCCATTTTTCGCTTTCTGTGATATTGAACTTGTACCGTAAACGAGGTTCTTGTAAACAGAGCTGTCCCAAACATTGGGGTGGTTGTGTCTTTTTGATTTTAATTTCCCTAAGCTATAGGACCATAAGTGGAAGTGCCCTAGGCTCTGTTGCTTTGTTTTTTAGATGTTTCAGGAAACACCATACACTTCTCCAGAGTGGCTGTTGGCAATTTACATCCCGCCCATCAGCATAACAAGGCTCCCAGTTCTCCATTGCCTGTTCTGCCTTTCTGGATTTTACACTTTTCTCAGATGGCCCTTTTGACCGGGGGGCAGTGAGACTTCATTGTAGTGCAGATTCCCTTTGCAAGCTTGCTTGCTTGGCCAAAAAGGGCGTAGGCTTTTTTTCTTGAGGAAAAAAACGCATATGCCCTTTTTGGCCAAGTGCATCATTGTGGACGTTCTGCCTCTTTTCCTATGCTTTACATGCAATTCCAGTCTACCTCCTGAAATCGGTTTCCTGCAATTCTGCCCCGCTTTCAAGTCCTCTTGGCAGCCTTACTTCAATATATTTTTGGACGATAGCTGTCATTTATAACTCTGCAGGTTTGTGAATTACAGTGCCCCTGAGCTCCTTTCTTCAACTTGTTTTCTTGTGAGCTGGCCGCAAGACCGCAGCATCGCTTCAGGCCATAGTGTTGTTCCGGCATGGCACGCTGAGCCTTTGGTTAATTCCTCTTCCTTGTGGGAAATGAGAGTTAAATTTGCCCGTCCAGACACCTCCAGCTAGTCTCTCATTGGTTCTCCCTATTCCTGTTCATTTTCCGCAGAAATTGCAAACTGGGCCAAACAGGAGGTTAAAGGCACTGACTCTCCAAGTGGGGAGAGTGTTAGTAAAGCGTCTGGAATGTTGCACCCGAGTACCAGGGGACGAAAACTGACACATTTGAACACGTTTCCCGATCACACGGTGGATCATACTCTGGGTTCCACATGCATGTTTTAGCTGAAGGAAGAATCCCTTAAACCTGGAGAGTTGAGACCCATGGAATGGGTACCATGCAATATGACTTCAAAGGGTCTGCATTTGCTCAACGAACCTCATCAATCCTATCACTGCTGCGTTTATGCCGCTATACACACGCTTGATTCTCTTTCGGAGATATATAAATCCATAGGTTTTAAGATTCTTACTAGTCAGGTATATTCTTAGGCGTTTAATATGGGGTGTTGAGTCCACTTCGTTGAGCAAGGTGTAGCTCTTTTCTATTACATATTTGGCTTATGGAACGATATCTGTGCTAATTTCAATGTCTGGTTTTATGCAGCACCCCAACTCACCTTTCCCCTTAAGGAAGCATAAGTTGGTTTTCTACATTTGAGACCCTGTTCTGTTTTGTAATTCAGTTCCTGTGTAGCCAAGTTTACATTCCGTGTAGTAGTTATATCTTATGATGTTTGTTTTTCTGTGTGACTTATTTCACTTAGAATCATCGTACCTGAATCCACTCATTATGCTGCTATGGGCCTGAGGACATAGATTTCATTGCTGAGTGATATTGCATTGTAGGTAAGTACCACAACTTCTTTATCCATTTTTCACTTTCTGTGATATTGAACTTGTACCGTAAACGAGGTTCCTGCAAACAGAACCGTCCCAAACATTGTGGTGGCTGTGTCTTTTTGATTTTAATTTCCCTAAGCTATAGGACCATAAGTGGAAGTGCCCTAGGCTCTGTTGTTTCGTTTTTTAGATGTTTCAGGAAACACCATACACTTCTCCAGAGTGGCTGTTGGCAATTTACATCCCGCCCATCAGCATAACAAGGCTCCCAGTTCTCCATGGCCTGTCCTGCTTTGCTGGATTTTATACTTTTTTCAGATGGCCCTTTTGCCCGCGGGGTAGTGAGACTTCATTGTAGTGCAGATTCCCTTTGCAAGCTTGCTTGGTTGGCCAAAAAGGGCGTATGCGTTTTTTCCTGAATATATTCAGGAAAAAACGCATACGCCCTTTTTGGCCAAGTGCATCATTGTGGACGTTCTGCCTCTTTTCCTATGCTTTACATGCAATTCCAGTCTACCTCCTGAAATCGGTTTCCTGCAATTCTGCCCCGCTTTCAAGTCCTCTTGGCAGCCTTACTTCAATATATTTTTGGACGATAGCTGTCATTTATAACTCTGCAGGTATGTGAATTACAGTGCCCCTGAGCTCCTTTCTTCAACTCGCTTTCTTGTGAGCTGGCCGCAACACCGCAGCATTGCTTCAGGCCCTAGTGTGGTTCCGGCATGGCACACTGAGCCTTTGGTTAATTCCTCTTCCTGGTGGGAAATGAGAGTTAAATTTGCCCGTCCAGACACCTCCAGCTAGTCTCTCATTGGTTCTCCCTATTCCTGTTCATTTTCCGCAGAAATTGCAAACTGGGCCAAACAGGAGGTTAAAGGCACTGACTCTCCAAGTGGGGAGAGTGTTAGTAAAGCGTCTGGAATGTTGCACCCGAGTACCAGGGGACGAAAACTGACACAATTGAACACGTTTCCCTATCACACGGTGGATCATACTCTGGGTTCCACATGCATGTTTTAGCTGAAGGAAGAATCCCTTAAACCTGGAGAGTTGAGACCCATGGAATGGGTACCATGCAATATGACTTCAAAGGGTCTGCATTTGTCCACCGAACCTCACCAATAATATCACTGCTGCGTTTATGCCGCTGTACACACGCTTGATTCTCTTTCGGAGACATATAAATCCATAGGTTTTAAGATTCTTACTAGTCAGGTATATTCTTAGGCGTTTAATATGGGGTGTAGAGTCCACTTCGTTGAGCAAGGAGTAGCTCTTGTCTATTACATATTTGGCTTATGGAACCGTATCTGTGCTAATTTCAATCTTTGGTTTTATGTAGCACCCCAACTCACCTTTCCTCTTAAGCAAGCATAAGTCGGTTTTCTACATTTGAGACCCTGTTCTGTTTTGTAATTCAGTTCCTGTGTAGCCAAGTTTACATTCCATGTGGTAGAGATATCTTATGATGTTTCTTTTTCTGTGTGACTTATTTCACTTAGAATCATCGTACCTGAATCCACTCATTATGCTGCTACGGGCCTGATGACATAGATTTCATTGCTGAGTGATATTGCATTGTACGTAAGTACCACAACTTCTTTATCCATTTTTCGCTTTCTGTGATATTGAACTTGTACCGTAAACGAGGTTCTTGTAAACAGAGCTGTCCCAAACATTGGGGTGGTTGTGTCTTTTTGATTTTAATTTCCCTAAGCTATAGGACCATAAGTGGAAGTGCCCTAGGCTCTGTTGCTTTGTTTTTTAGATGTTTCAGGAAACACCATACACTTCTCCAGAGTGGCTGTTGGCAATTTACATCCCGCCCATCAGCATAACAAGGCTCCCAGTTCTCCATTGCCTGTCCTGCCTTTCTGGATTTTACACTTTTCTCAGATGGCCCTTTTGACCGGGGGGCAGTGAGACTTCATTGTAGTGCAGATTCCCTTTGCAAGCTTGCTTGCTTGGCCAAAAAGGGCGTAGGCTTTTTTTCTTGAGGAAAAAAACGCATATGCCCTTTTTGGCCAAGTGCATCATTGTGGACGTTCTGCCTCTTTTCCTATGCTTTACATGCAATTCCAGTCTACCTCCTGAAATCGGTTTCCTGCAATTCTGCCCCGCTTTCAAGTCCTCTTGGCAGCCTTACTTCAATATATTTTTGGACGATAGCTGTCATTTATAACTCTGCAGGTTTGTGAATTACAGTGCCCCTGAGCTCCTTTCTTCAACTTGTTTTCTTGTGAGCTGGCCGCAAGACCGCAGCATCGCTTCAGGCCATAGTGTTGTTCCGGCATGGCACGCTGAGCCTTTGGTTAATTCCTCTTCCTTGTGGGAAATGAGAGTTAAATTTGCCCGTCCAGACACCTCCAGCTAGTCTCTCATTGGTTCTCCCTATTCCTGTTCATTTTCCGCAGAAATTGCAAACTGGGCCAAACAGGAGGTTAAAGGCACTGACTCTCCAAGTGGGGAGAGTGTTAGTAAAGCGTCTGGAATGTTGCACCCGAGTACCAGGGGACGAGAACTGACACATTTGAACACGTTTCCCGATCACACGGTGGATCATACTCTGGGTTCCACATGCATGTTTTAGCTGAAGGAAGAATCCCTTAAACCTGGAGAGTTGAGACCCATGGAATGGGTACCATGCAATATGACTTCAAAGGGTCTGCATTTGCTCACCGAACCTCATCAATCCTATCACTGCTGCGTTTATGCCGCTATACACACGCTTGATTCTCTTTCGGAGATATATAAATCCATAGGTTTTAAGATTCTTACTAGTCAGGTATATTCTTAGGCGTTTAATATGGGGTGTTGAGTCCACTTCGTTGAGCAAGGTGTAGCTCTTTTCTATTACATATTTGGCTTATGGAACGATATCTGTGCTAATTTCAATGTCTGGTTTTATGCAGCACCCCAACTCACCTTTCCCCTTAAGGAAGCATAAGTTGGTTTTCTACATTTGAGACCCTGTTCTGTTTTGTAATTTAGTTCCTGTGTAGCCAAGTTTACATTCCGTGTAGTAGTTATATCTTATGATGTTTGTTTTTCTGTGTGACTTATTTCACTTAGAATCATCGTACCTGAATCCACTCATTATGCTGCTATGGGCCTGAGGACATAGATTTCATTGCTGAGTGATATTGCATTGTAGGTAAGTACCACAACTTCTTTATCCATTTTTCACTTTCTGTGATATTGAACTTCTACCGTAAACGAGGTTCCTGCAAACAGAACCGTCCCAAACATTGGGGTGGCTGTGTCTTTTTGATTTTAATTTCCCTAAGCTATAGGACCATAAGTGGAAGTGCCCTAGGCTCTGTTGTTTCGTTTTTTAGATGTTTCAGGAAACACCATACACTTCTCCAGAGTGGCTGTTGGCAATTTACATCCCGCCCATCAGCATAACAAGGCTCCCAGTTCTCCATGGCCTGTCCTGCTTTGCTGGATTTTATACTTTTTTCAGATGGCCCTTTTGCCCGCGGGGTAGTGAGACTTCATTGTAGTGCAGATTCCCTTTGCAAGCTTGCTTGGTTGGCCAAAAAGGGCGTATGCGTTTTTTCCTGAATATATTCAGGAAAAAACGCATACGCCCTTTTTGGCCAAGTGCATCATTGTGGACGTTCTGCCTCTTTTCCTATGCTTTACATGCAATTCCAGTCTACCTCCTGAAATCGGTTTCCTGCAATTCTGCCCCGCTTTCAAGTCCGCTTGGCAGCCTTACTTCAATATATTTTTGGACGATAGCTGTCATTTATAACTCTGCAGGTATGTGAATTACAGTGCCCCTGAGCTCCTTTCTTCAACTTGTTTTCTTGTGAGCTGGCCGCAAGACCGCAGCATCGCTTCAGGCCATAGTGTTGTTCCGGCATGGCACACTGAGCCTTTGGTTAATTCCTCTTCCTGGTGGGCAATGAGAGTTAAATTTGCCCGTCCAGACACCTCCAGCTAGTCTCTCATTGGTTCTCCCTATTCCTGTTCATTTTCCGCAGAAATTGCAAACTGAGCCAAACAGGAGGTTAAAGGCACTGACTCTCCAAGTGGGGAGAGTGTTAGTAAAGCATCTGGAATGTTGCAGCCGACTACCGGAGGACGAAAACTGAGTCACATTTGAACACGTTTCCCGATCACACGGTGGATCATACTCTGGGTTCCACATGCATGTTTTAGCTGAAGGAAGAATCCCTTAAACCTGGAGAGTTGAGACCCATGGAATGGGTACCATGCAATATGACATGAAAGGGTCTGCATTTGCTCACCGAACCTCACCAATCCTAACACTGCTGCGTTTATGCCGCTGTACACATGCTTGATTCTCTTTCGGAGACATATAAATCCATAGGTTTTAAGATTCTTACTAGTCAGGTATATTCTTATGCGTTTAATATTGGGTGTTGCATCCACTTCGTTGAGCAATGTGTAGCTCTTGTCTATTACATATTTGGCTTATGGAACGGTATCCGTTCTAATTTCAATCTCTGGTTTTATGCAGCACCCCAACTCACCTTTCCCCTTAAGCAAGCATAAGTTGGTTTTCTACATTTGAGACCCTGTTCTGTTTTGTAATTCAGTTCCTGTGTAGCCATGTTTACGTTCCGTGTAGTAGTGATATCTTATGATGTTTCTTTTTCTGTGTGACTTATTTCACTTAGAATCATCGTACCTGAATCCACTCATTATGCTGCTACGGGCCTGATGACATAGATTTCATTGCTGAGTGATATTGCATTGTACGTAAGTACCACAACTTCTTTACCCATTTTTCGCTTTCTGCGATATTGAACTTGTACCGTAAACGAGGTTCTTGTAAACAGAGCCGTCCCAAACTTTGGGTTGGCTGTGTCTTTTTGATTTTAATTTCCCTAAGCTATAGGACCATAAGTGGAAGTGCCCTAGGCTCTGTTGCTTTGTTTTGTAGATGTTTCAGGAAACACCATACACTTCTCCAGAGTGGCTGTTGGCAATTTACATCCCACCCATCAGCATAACAAGGCTCCCAGTTCTCCATGGCCTGTCCTGTCTTTCTGGATTTTACACTTTTTTCAGATGGCCCTTTTGACTGGGGGGCAGTGAGACTTCATTGTAGTGCAGATTTCCTTTGCAAGCTTGCTTGGTTGGCCAAAAAGGGCGTATGCGTTTTTTCCTGAACATATTCAGGAAAAAATGCATACGCCCTTTTTGGCCAAGGGCATCATTGTGGACGTTCTGCCTCTTTTCCTATGCTTTACATGCAATTCCAGTCTACCTCCTGAAATCGGTTTCCTGCAATTCTGCCCCGCTTTCAAGTCCTCTTGGCAGCCTTACTTCAATATATTTTTGGATGATAGCTGTCATTTATAACTCTGCATGTCTGTGAATGACAGTGCCCCTGAGCTCCTTTCTTCAACTCGCTTTCTTGTGAGCTGGCCGCAACACCGTAGGATTGCTTCAGGCCCTAGTGTGGTTCCGGCACGGCACGCTGAGCCTTTGGTTAATTCCTCTTCCTGATGGGTAATGAGAGTTAAATTTGCCCGTCCAGACACCTCCAGCTAGTCTCTCTTGGTTCTCCCTATTCCTGTTCATTTTCCGCAGAAATTGCAAACTGGGCCAAACAGGAGGTTAAAGGTACTGACTCTCCAAGTGGGGAGAGTGTTAGTAAAGCGTCTAGAATGTTGCACCCGAGTACCGGGGGACGAAAACTGAGACACATTTGAACACGTTTCCCGATCACACGGTGGATCATACTCTGGGTTCCACATGCATGTTTTAGCTGAAGGAAGAATCCCTTAAACCTGGAGAGTTGAGACCCATGGAATGGGTACCATGCAATATGACTTCAAAGGGTCTGCATTTGCTCACCGATCCTCACCAATCCTATCACTGCTGCATTTATGCCGCTGTACACACGCTTGATTCTCTTGCAGAGACATATAAATCCATAGGTTTTAAGATTCTTACTAGTCAGGTATATTCATAGACGTTTAATATGTGGTGTTGAGTCCACTTCGTTGAGCAAGGAGAAGCTCTTGTCTATTACATATTTGGCTTATGGAACGGTATCTGTGCTAATTTCAATCTCTGGTTTTATGCAGCACCCCAACTCACCTTTCCCCTTAAGCAAGCATAATTTGGTTTTCTACATTTGAGACCCTGTTCTGTTTTGTAATTCAGTTCCTGTGTAGCCAAGTTTACATTCCGTGTAGTAGTGATATCTTATGATGTTTCTTTTTTTGTGTGACTTATTTCACTTAGAATCATCGTACCTGAATCCACTCATTATGCTGCTACGGGCCTGATGACATAGATTTCATTGCTGAGTGATATTGCATTGTACGTAAGTACCACAACTTCTTTATCCATTTTTCGCTTTCTGCGATATTGAACTTGAACCGTAAACGAGGTTCTTGTAAACAGAACCGTCCCAAACTTTGGGGTGGCTGTGTCTTTTTGATTTTAAATTCCCTAAGCTATAGGACCATAAGTGGAATTGCACTAGGCTTTGTTGCTTTGTTTTGTAGATGTTTCAGGAAACACCATACACTTCTCCAGAGTGGCTTTTGGCAATTTACATCCCGCCCATGAGCATAACAAGGCTCCCACGTCTCCATGGCCTGTCCTGCCTTTCTGGATTTTACACTTTTTTCAGATGGCCCTTTTGACCGGGGGGCAGTGAGACTTCATTGTAGTGCAGATTTCCTTTGTAAGCTTGCTTGGTTGACCAAAAAGGGCATATACGTTTTTTCCTGAATATATTCAGGAAAAAATGCATACGCCCTTTTAGGCCAAGTGCATCATTGTGGACGTTCTGCCTCTTTTCCTATGCTTTACATGCAATTCCAGTCTACCTCCTGAAATCGGTTTCCTGCAATTCTGCCCCGCTTTCAAGTCCTCTTGGCAGACTTATTTCAATATATTTTTGGACGATAGCTGTCATTTATAACTCTGCAGGTTTGTGAATGACAGTGTCCCTGAGCTCCTTTCTTCAACTCGCTTTCTTGTGAGCTGGCCGCAACACCGCAGGATTGCTTCAGGCCCTACTGTGGTTCCGGCATGGCACGCTGAGCCTTTGGTTAATTCCTATTCCTGGTGGGAAATGAGAGTTAAATTTGCCCGTCCAGACACCTCCAGCTAGTCTCTCATTGGTTCTCCCTATTCCTGTTCATTTTCCGCAGAAATTGCAAACTGGGCCAAACAGGAGGTTAAAGGCACTGACTCTCCAAGTGGGGAGAGTGTTAGTAAAGCGTCTGGAATGTTGTACCCGAGTACCAGGGGACGAAAACTGAGACACATTTGAACACGTTTCCCAATCACACGGTGGATCATACTCTGGGTTCCACATGCATGTGTTAGGTGAAGGAAGAATCCCTTAAACCTGGAGAGTTGAGACCCATGGAATGCGTACCATGCAATATGACTTCAAATGGTCTGCATTTGCTCACCTATCCTCACCAATCCTATCACTGCTGCATTTATGCCGCTGTACACATGCTTGATTCTCTTTCGGAGACATATAAATCCATAGGTTTTAAGATTCTTACTAGTCAGGTATATTCTTACGCGTTTAATATGGGGTGTTGGGTCCACTTCGTTGAGCAAGGAGTAGCTCTTGTCTATTATATATTTGGCTTATGGAACGGTATCTGTGCTTATTTCAATCTCTGGTTTTATGCAACACCCCAACTCACCTTTCCCCTTAAGCAAGCATAAGTTGGTTTTCTACATTTGAGACCCTGTTCTGTTTTGTAATTCAGTTCCTGTGTAGCCAAGTTTACATTCCGTGTAGTAGTGATATCTTATGATGTTTCTTTTTCTGTGTGACTTATTTCACTTCGAATCATCGTACCTGAATCCACTCATTATGCTTCTACGGGCCTGATGACATAGATTTCATTGCTGAGTGATATTGCATTGTACGTAAGTACCACAACTTCTTTATCCATTTTTCACTTTCTGCGATATTAAACTTGTACCGTAAACGAGGTTCTTGTAAACAGAGCTGTCCCAAACTTTGGGGTGGCTGTGTCTTTTTGATTTTAATTTCCCTAAGCTATAGGACCATAAGTGGAAGTGCCCTAGGCTCTCTTGCTTTGTTTTTTAGATATTTCAAGAAACACCATACACTTCTCCAGAGTGGCTGTTGGCAATTTACATCCCGCCCATCAGCATAACAAGGCTCCCAGTTCTCCATGGCTTGTCCTGCCTTTCTGGATTTTATACTTTTTTCAGATAGCCCTTTTGACCGGGGGGCAGTGAGACTTCATTGTAGTGCAGATTTCCTTTGCAAGCTTGCTTGGTTGGCCAAAAAGTGCGTATGCGTTTTTTCCTGAATATATTCAGGAAAAAACGCATACGCCCTTTTTGGCCAAGTGCATCATTGTGGACGTTCTGCCTCTTTTCCTGTGGTTTACATGCAAATCCAGTCTACCTCCTGAAATCGGTTTCCTGCAATTTTGCCCCGCTTTCAAGTCCTCTTGGCAGCCTTACTTCAATATATTTTTGGACGATAGCTGTCATTTTTAACTCTGCAGGTTTGTGAATTACAGTGCCCCTGAGCTCCTTTCTTCAACTCGTTTTCTTGTGAGCTGGCCGCAACACCGCAGCATTGCTTCAGGCCCTAGTGTGGTTCCAGAATGGCACGCTGAGCCTTTGGTTAATTCCTCTTCCTGGTGGGCAATGAGAGTTAAATTTGCCCGTCCAGACACCTCCAGCTAGTCTCTCATTGGTTCTCCCTATTCCTCTTCATTTTCTGCAGAAATTGCAAACTGGGCCAAACAGGAGGTTAAAGGCACTGACTCTCCAAGTGGGGAGAGTGTTAGTAAAGCGTCTGGAATGTTGCACCCGAGTACCAGGGGACGAAAACTGAGACACCTTTGAACACGTTTCCGGATCACAAGGTGGATCATACTCTGGGTTCCACATGCACGTTTTAGCTGAAGGAAGAATCCCTTAAACCTGGAGAGTTGAGACCCATGGAATGGGTACCATGCAATATGACTTCAAAGGGTCTGCATTTGCTCACCGAACCTCACCAATCCTAACACTGCTGCGTTTAGGCCGCTGTACACACGCTTGATTCTCTTTCGGAGACATATAAATCCATAGGTTTTAAGATTCTTACTAGTCAGGTATATTCTTATGCGTTTAATATGCGGTGTTGTGTCCACTTCGTTGAGCAACGAGTAGCTCTTGTCTATTACATATTTGGCTTATGGAACGGTATCTGTTCTAATTTCAATCTCTGGTTTTATGCAGCACCCCAACTCACCTTTCCCCTTAAGGAAGCATAAGTTGGTTTTCTACATTTGAGACCCTGTTCTGTTTTGTAATTCAGTTCCTGTGTAGCCAAGTTTACATTCCGTGTAGTAGTGATATCTTATGATGTATCTTTTTCTCTGTGACTTATTTCACTTAGAATCATCGTACCTGAATCCACTCATTATGCTGCTACGGGCCTGATGACATAGATTTCATTGCTGAGTGATATTGCATTGTACGTAAGTACCACAACTTCTTTATCCATTTTTCGCTTTCTGTGATATTGAACTTGTACCGTAAACGAGGTTCTTGTAAACAGAGCCGTCCCAAACTTTGGGGTGGCTGTGTCTTTTTGATTTTAATTTCCCTAAGCTATAGGACCATAAGTGGAAGTGCCCTAGGCTCTGTTGCTTTGTTTTTTAGATGTTTCAGGAAACACCATACACTTCTCCAGAGTGGCTGTTGGCAATTTACATCCCGCCCATCAGCATAACAAGGCTCCCAGTTCTCCATGGCCTGTCCTGCCTTTCTGGATTTTACACTTTTCTCAGATGGCCCTTTTGACCGGGGGGCAGTGAGACTTCATTGTAGTGCAGATTTCCTTTGCAAGCTTGCTTGCTTGGCCAAAAAGGGCGTAGGCTTTTTTTCTTGAGGAAAAAACGCATATGCCCTTTTTGGCCAAGTGCATCATTGTGGACGTTCTGCCTCTTTTCCTATGCTTTACATGCAATTCCAGTCTACCTCCTGAAATCGGTTTCCTGCAATTCTGCCCCGCTTTCAAGTCCTCTTGGCAGCCTCACTTCAATATATTTTTGGACGATAACTGTCATTTATAACTCTGCAGTTTTGTGAATTACAGTGCCCCTGAGCTCCTTTCTTCAACTTGTTTTATTGTGAGCTGGCCGCAACACCGCAGCATCGCTTCAGGCCATAGTGTTGTTCCGGCATGGCACGCTGAGCCTTTGGTTAATTCCTCTTCCTTGTGGGAAATGAGAGTTAAATTTGCCCGTCCAGACACCTCATGCTAGTCTCTCTTGTTTCTCCCTATTCCTGTTCATTTTCTGCAGAAATTGCAAACTGGGCCAAACAGGAGGTTAAAGGCACTGACTCTCCAAGTGGGGAGAGTGTTAGTAAAGCGTCTGGAATGTTGCACCCGAGTACCGGGGGACGAAAACTGAGACACATTTGAACACGTTTCCCGATCACACGGTGGATCATACTCTGGGTTCCACATGCATGTTTTAGCTGAAGGAAGAATCCCTTAAACCTGGAGAGTTGAGACCCCTGCAATGGGTACCATGCAATATGACTTCAAAGGGTCTGCATTTGCTCACCGATCCTCAACAATCCTATCACTGCTGCGTTTATGCCACTGTACACACGCTTGATTCTCTTTCGGAGACATATAAATCCATAGGTTTTAAGATTCTTACTAATCAGGTATATTTTTAGGCGTTTAATATGGGGTGTTGAGTCCACTTCGTTGAGCAAGGAGTAGCTCTTGTCTATTACATATTTGGCTTATGGAACGGTATCTGTGCTAATTTCAATCTCTGGTTTTATGCAACACCCCAACTCACCTTTCCCCTTAAGCAATCATAAGTTGGTTTTCTACATTTGAGACCCCGTTCTGTTTTGTAATTCAGTTCCTGTGTAGCCAAGTTTACATTCCGTGTAGTAGTGATATCTTATGATGTTTCTTTTTCTCTGTGACTTATTTCACTTAGAATCATCGTACCTGAATCCACTCATTATGCTGCTATGGGCCTGATGACATAGATTTCATTGCTGAGTGATATTGCATTGTACGTAAGTACCACAACTTCTTTATCCATTTTTCGCTTTCTGCGATATTGAACTTGTACCGTAAACGAGGTTCTTGTAAACAGAACCGTCCCAAATTTGCGGTGGCTGTGTCTTTTTGATTTTAATTTCCCTAAGCTATAGGACCATAATTGGAAGTGCCCTAGGCTCTGTTGCTTTGTTTTTTGGATGTTTCAGGAAACACCATACACTTCTCCAGAGTGGTTGTTGGCAATTTACATCCCGCCCATCAGCATAACAAGGCTCCCAGTTCTCCATGGCCTCTCCTGCCTTTCTGGATTTTACAATTTTTTCAGATGGCCCTTTTGACCGGGGGGCAGTGAGACTTCATTGTAGTGCAGATTTCCTTTGCAAGCTTGCTTGGTTGGCCAAAAAGGGCGTATGCGTTTTTTCCTGAATATATTCAGGAAAAAACGCATACGCCCTTTTTGGCCAAGTGCATCATTGTGGACGTTCTGCCTCTTTTCCTGTGGTTTACATGCAAATCCAGTCTACCTCCTGAAATCGGTTTCCTGCAATTCTGCCCCGCTTTCAAGTCCTCTTGGCAGCCTTACTTCAATATATTTTTGGACGATAGCTGTCATTTATAACTCTGCAGGTTTGTGAATGACAGTGCCCCTGAGCTCCTTTCTTCAACTCGCTTTCTTGTGAGCTGGCCGCAACACCGCAGGATTGCTTCAGACCCTAGTGTGGTTCCGGCACGGCACGCTTAGCCTTTGGTTAATTCCTCTTCCTGGTGGGAAACGAGAGTTAACTTTGCGCGTCCAGACACCTCCAGCTAGTTTCTCATTGGTTCTCCCTATTCCTGTTCATTTTCCGCAGAAATTGCAAACTGGGCCAAACAGGAGGTTAAAGGCACTGACTCTCCAAGTGGGGAGAGTGTTAGTAAAGCGTCTGGAATGTTGCACCCGAGAACCGCGGGACGAAAACTGAGACACATTTGAACACGTTTCCGATCACACAGTGGATCATACTCTGTGTTCCACATGCATGTTTTAGCTGAAGGAAGAATCCCTTAAACCTGGAGAGTTGAGACCCATGGAATGGGTACCATGCAATATGACTTCAAAGGGTCTGCATTTGCTCACCGAACCTCACCAATCCTATCACTGCTGCATTTATGCCGCTGTACACACGCTTGATTCTCTTTCGGAGACATAGAAATCCATAGGTTTAAGATTCTTACTAGTGAGGTATATTCTTAGGCGTTTAATATGGGGTGTTGAGTCCACTTCGTTGAGCAAGGAGTAGCTCTTGTCTATTACATATTTGGCTTATGGAATGGTATCTGTGCTAATTTCAATCTCTGGTTTTATGTAGCACCCCAACTCACCTTTCGCCTTAAGCAAGCATAAGTTGGTTTTCTACATTTGAGACCCTGTTCTGTTTTGTAATTCAGTTCCTGTGTAGCCAAGTTTACATTCCGTTTAGTAGTGATATCTTATGATGTTTCTTTTTCTGTGTGATTTATTTCACTTAGAATCATCGTACCTGAATCCACTCATTATGCTGCTACGGGCAGATGACATAGATTTCATTGCTGAGTGATATTGCATTGTACGTAAGTACCACAACTTCTTTACCCATTTTTCACTTTCTGCGATATTGAACTTGGACCGTAAACGAGGTTCTTGTAAACAGAGCCGTCCCAAACTTTGGGGTGGCTGTGTCTTTTTGATTTTAATTTCCCTAAGCTATAGGACCATAAGTGGAAGTGCCCTAGGCTCTGTTGCTTTGTTTTTTAGATGTTTCAGGAAACACCATACACTTCTCCAGAGTGGCTGTTGGCAATTTACATCCCGCCCATCAGCATAACAAGGCTCCCAGTTCTCCATGGCCTGTCCTGCTTTTCTGGATTTTACACTTTTTTCAGATGGCCCATTTGACCGGGGCGCAGTGAGACCTTATTGTAGTGCAGATTTCCTTTTCAAGCTTGATTGGTTGGCCAAAAAGGGCATATGCATGTTTTTCTGAATATATTCAGGAAAAAACGCGTATGCCCTTTTTGGCCAAGTCCATCATTGTGGACGTTCTGCCTCTTTTCCTATGCTTTACATGCAATTCCAGTCTACCTCCTGAAATCGGTTTCCTGCAATTCTGCCCCGCTTTCAAGTCCTCTTGGCAGCCTTACTTCAATATATTTTTGGACGATAGCTATCATTTATAACTCTGCAGGTTTGTGAATGACAGTGCCCCTGAGCTCCTTTCTTCAACTCGCTTTCTTGTGAGCTGGCCACAACACCGCAGGATTGCTTCAGGCCCTAGTGTTGTTCCAGCACAGCACGCTGAGCCTTTGGTTAATTCCTCTTCCTGGTGGGTAATGAGAGTTAAATTTGCCCGTCCAGACACCTCAAGCTAGTCTCCCTTGTTTCTCCCTATTGCTGTTCATTTTCTGCAGAAATTGCAAACTGGGCCAAACAGGAGGTTAAAGGCCCTGACTCTCCAAGTGGGGAGAGTGTTAGTAAAGCGTCTGGAATGTTGCACCCGAGTACCGGGGGACGAATAATGAGACACATTTGAACACGTTTCCCGATCACACGGTGGATCATACTCTGGGTTCCACATGCATGTTTTAGCTGAAGGAAGAATCCCTTAAACCTGGAGAGTTGAGACCCATGGAATGGGTACCATGCAATATGACTTCAAAGGGTCTGCATTTGCTCACCGATCCTCAACAATCCTATCACTGCTGCGTTTATGCCACTGTACACACGCTTGATTCTCTTTCGGAGACATATAAATCCATAGGTTTTAAGATTCTTACTAATCAGGTATATTTTTAGGCGTTTAATATGGAGTGTTGAGTCCACTTCGTTGAGCAAGGAGTAGCTCTTGTCTATTACATATTTGGCTTATGGAACGGTATCTGTGCTAATTTCAATCTCTGGTTTTATGCAGCACCCCAACTCACCTTTCCCCTTAAGCAAGCATAAGTTGGTTTTCTACATTTGAGACCCTGTTCTGTTTTGTAATTCAGTTCCTGTGTAGCCAAGTTTACATTCCGTGTAGTAGTGATATCTTATGATGTTTCTTTTTCTCTGTGACTTATTTCACTTAGAATCATCGTACCTGAATCCACTCATTATGCTGCTACGGGCCTGATGACATAGATTTCATTGCTGAGTGATATTGCATTGTACGTAAGTACCACAACTTCTTTATCCATTTTTCGCTTTCTGCGATATTAAACTTGTACCGTAAACGAGGTTCTTGTAAACAGAGCTGTCCCAAACTTTTGGGTGGCTGTGTGTTTTTGATTTTAATTTCCCTAAGCTATAGGACCATAAGTGGAAGTGCCCTAGGCTCTGTTGCTTTGTTTTTTAGATGTTTCAGGAAACACCATACACTTCTCCAGAGTGGCTGTTGGCAATTTACATCCCGCCCATCAGCATAACAAGGCTCCCATTTCTCCATGGCCTGTCCTGCCTTTCTGGATTTTACACTTTTTTCAGATGGCCCTTTTGACCGGGGGGCAGTGAGACTTCATTGTAGTGCAGATTTCCTTTGCAAGCTTGCTTGGTTGGCCAAAAAGGGTGTATGCGGTTTTTCCTGAATATATTCAGGAAAAAACGCATACGCCCTTTTTGGCCAAGTGCATCATTGTGGACGTTCTGCCTCTTTTCCTATGCTTTACATGCAATTCCAGTCTACCTCCTGAAATCGGTTTCCTGCAATTCTGCCCCGCTTTCAAGTCCTCTTGGCAGCCTTACTTCAATATATTTTTGGATGATAGCTGTCATTTATAACTCTGCATGTCTGTGAATGACAGTGCCCCTGAGCTCCTTTCTTCAACTCGCTTTCTTGTGAGCTGGCCGCAACACCGCAGGATTGCTTCAGGCCCTAGTGTGTTTCCGGCACGGCACGCTTAGCCTTTGGTTAATTCCTCTTCCTGGTGGGAAACGAGAGTTAACTTTGCGCGTCCAGACACCTCCAGCTAGTTTCTCATTGGTTCTCCCTATTCCTGTTCATTTTCCGCAGAAATTGCAAACTGGGCCAAACAGGAGGTTAAAGGCACTGACTCTCCAAGTGGGGAGAGTGTTAGTAAAGCGTCTGGAATGTTGCACCCTAGAACCGGGGGACGAAAACTGAGACACTTTTGAACACGTTTCCGATCACACAGTGGATCATACTCTGGGTTCCACATGCATGTTTTAGCTGAAGGAAGAATCCCTTAAACCTGGAGAGTTGAGACCCATGGAATGGGTTCCATGCAATATGACTTCAAAGGGTCTGCATTTGCTCACCGAACCTCACCAATCCTATCACTGCTGCGTTTATGCCGCTGTACACACGCTTGATTCTCTTTCGGAGACATATAAATCCATAGGTTTTAAGATTCTTGCTAGTCAGGTATATTCTTAGGCGTTTAATATGGGGTGTTGAGTCCACTTCGTTGAGCAAGGAGTAGCTCTTGTCTATTACATATTTGGCTTATGGAACGGTATCTGTGCTAATTTCAATCTCTGGTATTATGTAGCACCCCAACTTACCTTTCCCCTTAAGCAAGCATAAGTTGGTTTTGTACATTTGAGACCCTGTTCTGTTTTGTAATTCAGTTCCTGTGTAGCCAAGTTTACATTCCGTGTAGTAGTGATATCTTATGATGTTTCGTTTTCTGTGTGACTTATTTCACTTAGAATCATCGTACCTGAATCCACTCATTATGCTTCTACGGGCAGATGACATAGATTTCATTGCTGAGTGATATTGCATTGTACGTAAGTACCACAACTTCTTTATCCATTTTTCACTTTCTGCAATATTGAACTTGTACCGTAAACTTGGTTCTTGTAAACAGAACCGTCCCAAACTTTGGGGTGGCTGTGTCTTTTTGATTTTAATTTCCCTAAGCTATAGGACCATAAGTGGAAGTGCCCTAGGCTCTGTTGCTTTGTTTTTTAGATGTTTCAGGAAACACCATACACTTCTCCAGAGTGGCTGTTGGCAATTTACATCCCGCCCATCAGCATAACAAGGCTCCCAGTTCTCCATGGCCTGTCCTGCCTTTCTGGATTTTACACTTTTTTCAGATGGCCCTTTTGACCGGGGGGCAGTGAGACTTCATTTTAGTGCAGATTTCCTTTGTAAGCTTGCTTGGTTGACCAAAAAGGGCGTATGCGTTTTTTCCTGAATATATTCAGGAAAAAACGCATACGCCCTTTTTGGCCAAGTGCATCATTGTGGACGTTCTGCCTCTTTTCCTATGCTTTACATGCAATTCCAGTCTACCTCCTGAAATCGGTTTCCTGCAATTCTGCCCCGCTTTCAAGTCCTCTTGGCAGCCTTACTTCAATATATTTTTGGACGATAGCTGTCATTTATAACTCTGCAGGTTTGTGAATTACAGTGCCCCTGAGCTCCTTTCTTCAACTCGTTTTCTTGTGAGCTGGCCGCAACACCGCAGCATTGCTTCAGGCCCTAGTGTGGTTCCAGAATGGCACGCTGAGCCTTTGGTTAATTCCTCTTCCTGGTGGGCAATGAGAGTTAAATTTGCCCGTCCAGACACCTCCAGCTAGTCTCTCATTGGTTCTCCCTATTCCTCTTCATTTTCTGCAGAAATTGCAAACTGGGCCAAACAGGAGGTTAAAGGCACTGACTCTCCAAGTGGGGAGAGTGTTAGTAAAGCGTCTGGAATGTTGCACCCGAGTACCGGGGGAAAAAAACTGAGTCACATTTGAACATGTTTCCCGATCACACGGTGGATCATACTCTGGGTTCCACATGCATGTTTTAGCTGAAGGAAGAATCCCTTAAACCTGGAGAGTTGAGACCCATGGAATGGGTACCATGCAATATGACTTCAAAGGGTCTGCATTTGCTCACCGAACCTCACCAATCCTAACACTGCTGCGTTTAGGCCGCTGTACACACGCTTGATTCTCTTTCGGAGACATATAAATCCATAGGTTTTAAGATTCTTACTAGTCAGGTATATTCTTATGCGTTTAATATGCGGTGTTGTGTCCACTTCGTTGAGCAACGAGTAGCTCTTGTCTATTACATATTTGGCTTATGGAACGGTATCTGTTCTAATTTCAATCTCTGGTTTTATGCAGCACCCCAACTCACCTTTCCCCTTAAGGAAGCATAAGTTGGTTTTCTACATTTGAGACCCTGTTCTGTTTTGTAATTCAGTTCCTGTGTAGCCAAGTTTACATTCCGTGTAGTAGTGATATCTTATGATGTATCTTTTTCTGTGTGACTTATTTCACTTAGAATCATCGTACCTGAATCCACTCATTATGCTGCTACGGGCCTGATGACATAGATTTCATTGCTGAGTGATATTGCATTGTACGTAAGTACCACAACTTCTTTATCCATTTTTCGCTTTCTGTGATATTGAACTTGTACCGTAAACGAGGTTCTTGTAAACAGAGCCGTCCCAAACTTTGGGGTGGCTGTGTCTTTTTGATTTTAATTTCCCTAAGCTATAGGACCATAAGTGGAAGTGCCCTAGGCTCTGTTGCTTTGTTTTTTAGATGTTTCAGGAAACACCATACACTTCTCCAGAGTGGCTGTTGGCAATTTACATCCCGCCCATCAGCATAACAAGGCTCCCAGTTCTCCATGGCCTGTCCTGCCTTTCTGGATTTTACACTTTTCTCAGATGGCCCTTTTGACCGGGGGGCAGTGAGACTTCATTGTAGTGCAGATTTCCTTTGCAAGCTTGCTTGCTTGGCCAAAAAGGGCGTAGGCTTTTTTTCTTGAGGAAAAAACGCATATGCCCTTTTTGGCCAAGTGCATCATTGTGGACGTTCTGCCTCTTTTCCTATGCTTTACATGCAATTCCAGTCTACCTCCTGAAATCGGTTTCCTGCAATTCTGCCCCGCTTTCAAGTCCTCTTGGCAGCCTCACTTCAATATATTTTTGGACGATAACTGTCATTTATAACTCTGCAGTTTTGTGAATTACAGTGCCCCTGAGCTCCTTTCTTCAACTTGTTTTATTGTGAGCTGGCCGCAACACCGCAGCATCGCTTCAGGCCATAGTGTTGTTCCGGCATGGCACGCTGAGCCTTTGGTTAATTCCTCTTCCTTGTGGGAAATGAGAGTTAAATTTGCCCGTCCAGACACCTCATGCTAGTCTCTCTTGTTTCTCCCTATTCCTGTTCATTATCTGCAGAAATTGCAAACTGGGCCAAACAGGAGGTTAAAGGCACTGACTCTCCAAGTGGGGAGAGTGTTAGTAAAGCGTCTGGAATGTTGCACCCGAGTACCGGGGGACGAAAACTGAGACACATTTGAACACGTTTCCCGATCACACGGTGGATCATACTCTGGGTTCCACATGCATGTTTTAGCTGAAGGAAGAATCCCTTAAACCTGGAGAGTTGAGACCCCTGCAATGGGTACCATGCAATATGACTTCAAAGGGTCTGCATTTGCTCACCGATCCTCAACAATCCTATCACTGCTGCGTTTATGCCACTGTACACACGCTTGATTCTCTTTCGGAGACATATAAATCCATAGGTTTTAAGATTCTTACTAATCAGGTATATTTTTAGGCGTTTAATATGGGGTGTTGAGTCCACTTCGTTGAGCAAGGAGTAGCTCTTGTCTATTACATATTTGGCTTATGGAACGGTATCTGTGCTAATTTCAATCTCTGGTTTTATGCAACACCCCAACTCACCTTTCGCCTTAAGCAATCATAAGTTGGTTTTCTACATTTGAGACCCCGTTCTGTTTTGTAATTCAGTTCCTGTGTAGCCAAGTTTACATTCCGTGTAGTAGTGATATCTTATGATGTTTCTTTTTCTCTGTGACTTATTTCACTTAGAATCATCGTACCTGAATCCACTCATTATGCTGCTACGGGCCTGATGACATAGATTTCATTGCTGAGTGATATTGCATTGTACGTAAGTACCACAACTTCTTTATCCATTTTTCGCTTTCTGCGATATTGAACTTGTACCGTAAACGAGGTTCTTGTAAACAGAACCGTCCCAAATTTGCGGTGGCTGTGTCTTTTTGATTTTAATTTCCCTAAGCTATAGGACCATAATTGGAAGTGCCCTAGGCTCTGTTGCTTTGTTTTTTGGATGTTTCAGGAAACACCATACACTTCTCCAGAGTGGTTGTTGGCAATTTACATCCCGCCCATCAGCATAACAAGGCTCCCAGTTCTCCATGGCCTCTCCTGCCTTTCTGGATTTTACAATTTTTTCAGATGGCCCTTTTGACCGGGGGGCAGTGAGACTTCATTGTAGTGCAGATTTCCTTTGCAAGCTTGCTTGGTTGGCCAAAAAGGGCGTATGCGTTTTTTCCTGAATATATTCAGGAAAAAACGCATACGCCCTTTTTGGCCAAGTGCATCATTGTGGACGTTCTGCCTCTTTTCCTATGCTTTACATGCAATTCCAGTCTACCTCCTGAAATCGGTTTCCTGCAATTCTGCCCCGCTTTCAAGTCCTCTTGGCAGCCTTACTTCAATATATTTTTGGACGATAGCTGTCATTTATAACTCTGCAGGTTTGTGAATTACAGTGCCCCTGAGCTCCTTTCTTCAACTCGCTTTCTTGTGAGCTGGCCGCAACACCGCAGGATTGCTTCAGGCCCTAGTGTGGTTCCGGCACGGCACGCTTAGCCTTTGGTTAATTCCTCTTCCTGGTGGGAAACGAGAGTTAACTTTGCGCGTCCAGACACCTCCAGCTAGTTTCTCATTGGTTCTCCCTATTCCTGTTCATTTTCCGCAGAAATTGCAAACTGGGCCAAACAGGAGGTTAAAGGCACTGACTCTCCAAGTGGGGAGAGTGTTAGTAAAGCGTCTGGAATGTTGCACCCGAGTACCAGGAGACGAAAACTGAGACACATTTGAACACGTTTCCGATCACACAGTGGATCATACTCTGTGTTCCACATGCATGTTTTAGCTGAAGGAAGAATCCCTTAAACCTGGAGAGTTGAGACCCATGGAATGGGTACCATGCGATATGACTTCAAAGGGTCTGCATTTGCTCACCGAACCTCACCAATCCTAACACTGCTGCATTTATGCCGCTGTACACACGCTTGATTCTCTTTCGGAGACATAGAAATCCATAGGTTTAAGATTCTTACTAGTCAGGTATATTCTTAGGCGTTTAATATGGGGTGTTGAGTCCACTTCGTTGAGCAAGGAGTAGCTCTTGTCTATTACATATTTGGCTTATGGAACGGTATCTGTGCTAATTTCAATCTCTGGTTTTATGTAGCACCCCAACTCACCTTTCGCCTTAAGCAAGCATAAGTTGGTTTTCTACATTTGAGACCATGTTCTGTTTTGTAATTCAGTTCCTGTGTAGCCAAGTTTACATTCCGTTTAGTAGTGATATCTTATGATGTTTCTTTTTCTGTGTGATTTATTTCACTTAGAATCATCGTACCTGAATCCACTCATTATGCTGCTACGGGCAGATGACATAGATTTCATTGCTGAGTGATATTGCATTGTACGTAAGTACCACAACTTCTTTACCCATTTTTCACTTTCTGCGATATTGAACTTGTACCGTAAACGAGGTTCTTGTAAACAGAGCCGTCCCAAACTTTGGGGTGGCTGTGTCTTTTTGATTTTAATTTCCCTAAGCTATAGGACCATAAGTGGAAGTGCCCTAGGCTCTGTTGCTTTGTTTTTTAGATGTTTCAGGAAACACCATACACTTCTCCAGAGTGGCTGTTGGCAATTTACATCCCGCCCATCAGCATAACAAGGCTCCCAGTTCTCCATGGCCTGTCCTGCTTTTCTGGATTTTACACTTTTTTCAGATGGCCCATTTGACCGGGGCGCAGTGAGACCTTATTGTAGTGCAGATTTCCTTTTCAAGCTTGATTGGTTGGCCAAAAAGGGCATATGCATGTTTTCCTGAATATATTCAGGAAAAAACGCGTATGCCCTTTTTGGCCAAGTCCATCATTGTGGACGTTCTGCCTCTTTTCCTATGCTTTACATGCAATTCCAGTCTACCTCCTGAAATCGGTTTCCTGCAATTCTGCCCCGCTTTCAAGTCCTCTTGGCAGCCTTACTTCAATATATTTTTGGACGATAGCTATCATTTATAACTCTGCAGGTTTGTGAATGACAGTGCCCCTGAGCTCCTTTCTTCAACTCGCTTTCTTGTGAGCTGGCCACAACACCGCAGGATTGCTTCAGGCCCTAGTGTTGTTCCAGCACAGCACGCTGAGCCTTTGGTTAATTCCTCTTCCTGGTGGGTAATGAGAGTTAAATTTGCCCGTCCAGACACCTCAAGCTAGTCTCCCTTGTTTCTCCCTATTGCTGTTCATTTTCTGCAGAAATTGCAAACTGGGCCAAACAGGAGGTTAAAGGCCCTGACTCTCCAAGTGGGGAGAGTGTTAGTAAAGCGTCTGGAATGTTGCACCCGAGTACCGGGGGACGAATAATGAGACACATTTGAACACGTTTCCCGATCACACGGTGGATCATACTCTGGGTTCCACATGCATGTTTTAGCTGAAGGAAGAATCCCTTAAACCTGGAGAGTTGAGACCCATGGAATGGGTACCATGCAATATGACTTCAAAGGGTCTGCATTTGCTCACCGATCCTCAACAATCCTATCACTGCTGCGTTTATGCCACTGTACACACGCTTGATTCTCTTTCGGAGACATATAAATCCATAGGTTTTAAGATTCTTACTAATCAGGTATATTTTTAGGCGTTTAATATGGAGTGTTGAGTCCACTTCGTTGAGCAAGGAGTAGCTCTTGTCTATTACATATTTGGCTTATGGAACGGTATCTGTGCTAATTTCAATCTCTGGTTTTATGCAGCACCCCAACTCACCTTTCCCCTTAAGCAAGCATAAGTTGGTTTTCTACATTTGAGACCCCGTTCTGTTTTGTAATTCAGTTCCTGTGTAGCCAAGTTTACATTCCGTGTAGTAGTGATATCTTATGATGTTTCTTTTTCTCTGTGACTTATTTCACTTAGAATCATCGTACCTGAATCCACTCATTATGCTGCTACGGGCCTGATGACATAGATTTCATTGCTGAGTGATATTGCATTGTACGTAAGTACCACAACTTCTTTATCCATTTTTCGCTTTCTGTGATATTGAACTTGGACCATAAATGAGGTTCTTGTAAACAGAGCTGTCCCTAACTTTGGGGTGGCTGAGTCTTTTTGATTTTAATTTCCCTAAGCTAAAGGACCATAAGTGGAAATGCCCTAGGCTCTGTTGCTTTGTTTTTTGGATGTTTCAGGAAACACCATACACTTCTCCAGAGTGGTTGTTGGCAATTTACATCCCGCCCATCAGCATAACAAGGCTCCCAGTTCTCCATGGCCTCTCCTGCCTTTCTGGATTTTACACTTTATTCAGATGGCCCTTTTGACCAGGGGGCAGTGAGACTTCATTTTAGTGCAGATTTCCTTTGCAAGCTTGCTTGGTTGGCCAAAAAGGGCGTATGCGTTTTTTCCTGAATATATTCAGGAAAAAACGCATACGCCCTTTTTGGCCAAGTGCATCATTGTGGACGTTCTGCCTCTTTTCCTATGCTTTACATGCAATTCCAGTCTACCTCCTGAAATTGGTTTCCTGCAATTCTGCCCCGCTTTCAAGTCCTCTTGGCAGCCTTACTTCAATATATTTTTTGACGATAGCTGTCATTTATAACTCTGCAGGTTTTTGAATGACAGTGCCCCTGAGCTCCTTTCTTCAACTCGCTTTCTTGTGAGCTGGCCGCAACACCGCAGCATAGCTTCAGGCCCTAGTGTGGTTTCGGCATGGCCCGCTGAGGCTTTGGTTAATTCCTCTTCCTGGTGGGAAATGAGAGTTAAATTTGCCCGTCCGGACACCTCCAGCTAGTCTCTCATTGGTTCTCCCTATTCCTGTTCATTTTCCGCAGAAATTGCAAACTGGGACAAACAGGAGGTTAAAGGCACTGACTCTCCAAGTGGGGAGAGTGTTAGTAAAGCGTCTGGAATGTTGCACCCGAGTATCAGGACACGAAAACTGAGACACATTTGAACACGTTTCCTGATCACACGGTGGATCATACTCTGGGTTCCACATGCATGTTTTAGCTGAAGGAAGAATCCCTTAAACCTGGAGAGTTGAGATCCATGGAATGGGTACCATGCAATATGACTTCAAAGGGGCTGCATTTGCTCACCGAACCTCAACAATCCTATCACTGCTGCGTTTATGCCGCTGTACACACGCTTGATTCTCTTTCGGAGCATATAAATCCATAGGTTTTAAGATTCTTACTAGTCAGGTATATTCTTAGGCGTTTAATATGGGGTGTTGAGTCCCCTTCGTTGAGCATGGAGTAGCTCTTGTCTATTACATATTTGGCTTATGGAACGGTATATGTGCTAATTTCAATCTCTGGTTTTATGCAGCACCCCAACTCACCTTTCCCCTTAAGCAAGCATAAGTTGGTTTTCTACATTTGAGACCCTGTTCTGTTTTGTAATTCAGTTCCTGTGTAGCCAAGTTTACATTCCGTGTAGTAGTGATATCTTATGATGTTTCTTTTTCTCTGTGACTTATTTCACTTAGAATCATCGTACCTGAATCCACTCATTATGCTGCTACGGGCCTGATGACATAGATTTCATTGCTGAGTGATATTGCATTGTACGTAAGTACCACAACTTCTTCATCCATTTTTCGCTTTCTGTGATATTGAACTTGTATCGTAAACGAGGTGCTTGTAAACAGAGCCATCCCAAACTTTGGGGTGGCTGTGTCTTTTAGATTTTAATTTCCCTAAGCTATAGGACCATAAGTGGAATTGCACTAGGCTCTGTTGCTTTGTTTTGTAGATGTTTCAGGAAACACCATACACTTCTCCAGAGTGGCTGTTGGCAATTTACATCCCGCCCATCAGCATAACAAGGCTCCCAGTTCTCCATGGCCTGTCCTGCCTTTCTGGATTTTACACTTTTTTCAGATGGCCCATTTGACCGGGGGGCAGTGAGACTTCATTGTAGTGCAGATTTCCTTTGCAAGCTTGCTTGGTTGGCCTAAAAGTGCGTATGCGTTTTTTCCTGAATATATTCAGGAAAAAACGCATACGCCCTTTTTGGCCAAGTGCATCATTGTGGACGTTCTGCCTCTTTTCCTGTGGTTTACATGCAAATCCAGTCTACCTCCTGAAATCGGTTTCCTGCAATTCTGCCCCGCTTTCAAGTCCTCTTGGCAGCCTTACTTCAATATATTTTTGGACGATAGCTGTCATTTTTAACTCTGCAGGTTTGTGAATGACAGTGCCCCTGAGCTCCTTTCTTCAACTCGCTTTCTTGTGAGCTGGCCGCAACACCGCAGGATTGCTTCAGACTCCAGTGTGGTTCCTGCATGGCACGGTGAGCCTTTGGTTAATTCCTCTTCCTGGTGGGAAATGAGAGTTAAATTTGCCCGTCCAGACACCTCCAGCTAGTCTCTTATTGGTTCTCCCTATTCCTGTTCATTTTCCGCAGAAATTGCAAACTGGGCCAAACAGGAGGTTAAAGGCACTGACTCTCCAAGTGGGGAGAGTGTTAGTAAAGCGTCTGGAATGTTGCATCCGAGTACCAGGGGACGAAAACTGAGACACCTTTGAACACGTTTCCCAATCACATGGTGTATCATACTCTGGGTTCCACATGCATGTTTTAGCTGAAGGAAGAATCCCTTAAACCTGGAGAGTTGAGACCCATGGAATGGGTACCATGCAATATGACTTCAAAGGGTCTGCATTTGCTCACCGAACCTCATCAATCCTATCACTGCTGCGTTTATGCCGCTATACACACGCTTGATTCTCTTTCGGAGATATATAAATCCATAGGTTTTAAGATTCTTACTAGTCAGGTATATTCTTAGGCGTTTAATATGGGGTGTTGAGTCCACTTCGTTGAGCAAGGTGTAGCTCTTTTCTATTACATATTTGGCTTATGGAACGATATCTGTGCTAATTTCAATGTCTGGTTTTATGCAGCACCCCAACTCACCTTTCCCCTTAAGGAAGCATAAGTTGGTTTTCTACATTTGAGACCCTGTTCTGTTTTGTAATTCAGTTCGTGTGTAGCCAAGTTTACATTCCGTGTAGTAGTGATATCTTATGATGTTTCTTTTTCTGTGTGACTTATTTCACTTAGAATCATCGTACCTGAATCCACTCATTATGCTGCTATGGGCCTGATGACATAGATTTCATTGCTGAGTGATATTGCATTGTAGGTAAGTACCACAACTTCTTTATCCATTTTTCACTTTCTGTGATATTGAACTTGTACCGCATACGAGGTTCCTGTAAACAGAACCGTCCCAAACTTTGGGGTGGCTGTGTCTTTCTGATTTTAATTTCCCTAAGCTATAGGACCATAAGTGGAAGTGCCCTAGGCTCTGTTGTTTTGTTTTTTAGATGTTTCAGGAAACACCATACACTTCTCCAGAGTGGCTGTTGGCAATTTACATCCCGCCCATCAGCATAACAAGGCTCCCAGTTCTCCATGGCCTGTCCTGCTTTGCTGTATTTTATACTTTTTTCAGATGGCCCTTTTGCCCGCGGGGTAGTGAGACTTCATTGTAGTGCAGATTCCCTTTGCAAGCTTGCTTGGTTGGCCAAAAAGGGCGTATGCGTTTTTTCCTGAATATATTCAGGAAAAAACGCATACGCCCTTTTTGGCCAAGTGCATCATTGTGGACGTTCTGCCTCTTTTTCTATGCTTTACATGCAATTCCAGTCTACCTCCTGAAATCGGTTTCCTGCAATTCTGCCCCGCTTTCAAGTCCTCTTGGCAGCCTTACTTCAATATATTTTTGGACGATAGCTGTCATTTATAACTCTGCAGGTTTGTGAATTACAGTGCCCCTGAGCTCCTTTCTTCAACTTGTTTTCTTGTGAGCTGGCCGCAACACCGCAGCATTGCTTCAGGCCCTAGTGTGGTTCCAGAATGGCACGCTGAGCCTTTGGTTAATTCCTCTTCCTGGTGGGCAATGAGAGTTAAATTTGCCCGTCCAGACACCTCCAGCTAGTCTCTCATTGGTTCTCCCTATTCCTGTTCATTTTCCGCAGAAATTGCAAACTGGGCCAAACAGGAGGTTAAAGGCACTGACTCTCCAAGTGGGGAGAGTGTTAGTAAAGCGTCTGGAATGTTGCACCCGAGTACTGGGGGACGAAAACTGAGTCACATTTGAACACGTTTCCCGATCACACGGTGGATCATACTCTGGGTTCCACATGCATGTTTTAGCTGAAGGAAGAATCCCTTAAACCTGGAGAGTTGAGACCCATGGAATGGGTACCATGCAATATGACTTCAAAGGGTCTGCATTTGCTCACCGAACCTCACCAATCGTAACACTGCTGCGTTTATGCCGCTGTACACACGCTTGATTCCCTTTCTGAGACATATAAATCCATAGGTTTTAAGATTCTTACTAGTCAGGTATATTCTTATGCGTTTAATATGGGGTGTTGAGTCCACTTCGTTGAGCAATGAGTAGCTCTTGTCTATTACATATTTGGCTTATGGAACGGTTCCGTTCTAATTTCAATCTCTGGTTTTATGAAGCACCCCAACTCACCTTTCCCCTTAAGCAAGCATAAGTTGGTTTTCTACATTTGAGACCCTGTTCTGTTTTGTAATTCAGTTCCTGTGTAGCCAAGTTTACATTCCGTGTAGTAGTGATATCTTATGATGTTTCTTTTTCTGTGTGACTTATTTCACTTAGAATCATCGTACCTGAATCCACTCATTATGCTGCTACGGGCCTGATGACATAGATTTCATTGCTGAGTGATATTGCATTGTACGTAAGTACCACAACTTCTTTACCCATTTTTCCCTTTCTGCGATATTGAACTTGTACCGTAAACGAGGTTCTTGTAAACAGAGCCGTCCCAAACTTTGGGGTGGCTGTGTCTTTTTGATTTTAATTTCCCTAAGCTATAGGACCATAAGTGGAAGTGCCCTAGGCTCTGTTGCTTTGTTTTTTAGATGTTTCAGGAAACACCATACACTTCTCCAGAGTGGCTGTTGGCAATTTACATCCCGCCCATCAGCATAACAAGGCTCCCAGTTCTCCATGGCCTGTCCTGCCTTTCTGGATTTTACACATTTTTCAGATGGCCCTTTTGACCAGGGGGCAGTGAGACTTCATTGTTGTGCAGATTTCCTTTGCAAGCTTGCTTGGTTGGCCAAAAAGGGCGTATGCGTTTTTTCCTGAATATATTCAGGAAAAAACGCATTCGCCCTTTTTGGCCAAGTGCATCATTGTGGACGTTCTGCCTCTTTTCCTATGCTTTACATGCAATTCCAGTCTACCTCCTGAAATCGGTTTCCTGCAATTCTGCCCCGCTTTCAAGTCCTCTTGGCAGCCTTACTTCAATATATTTTTGGACGATAGCTGTCATTTATAACTCTGCAGGTATGTGAATGACAGTGCCCCTGAGCTCCTTTCTTCAACTCGCTTTCTTGTGAGCTGGCCGCAACACCGCAGGATTGAATCAGGCCCTAGTGTGGTTCAGGCATGGCACGCTGAGCCTTTGTTTAATTCCTCTTCCTGGTGGGAAATGAGAGTTAAATTTGCCCGTCCAGACACCTCCAGCTAGTCTCTCATTGGTTCTCCCTATTCCTGTTCATTTTCCGCAGAAATTGCAAACTGGGCCAAATAGGAGGTTAAAGGCACTGACTCTCCAAGTGGGGAGAGTGTTAGTAAAGCGTCTGGAATGTTGCACCCGAGTACCAGGGGACGAAAACTGAGACACATTTGAACACGTTTCCCGATCACATGGTGGATCATACTCTGGGTTCCACATGCATGTTTTAGCTGAAGGAAGAATCCCTTAAACCTGGAGAGTTGAGACCCCTGCAATGGGTACCATGCAATATGACTTCAAAGGTTCTGCATTTGCTCACCGAACCTCACCAATCCTATCACTGCTGCATTTATGCCACTGTACACACGCTTGATTCTCTTTCTGAGACATATAAATCCATAGGTTTTAAGATTCTTACTAGTCAGGTATATTCTTAGGCGTTTAATATGGGGTGTAGAGTCCACTTCGTTGAGCAAGGAGTAGCTCTTGTCTATTACATATTTGGCTTATGGAACGGTATCTGTGCTAATTTCAATCTCTGGTTTTATGCAGCACCCCAACTCACCTTTCCCCTTAAGCAAGCATAAGTCGGTTTTCTGCATTTGAGACCCTGTTCTGTTTTGTAATTCAGTTCCTGTGTAGCCAAGTTTACATTCCATGTGGTAGAGATATCTTATGATGTTTCTTTTTCTGTGTGACTTATTTCACTTAGAATCATCGTACCTGAATCCACTCATTATGCTGCTACGGGCCTGATGACATAGATTTCATTGCTGAGTGATATTGCATTGTACGTAAGTACCACAACTTCTTTATCCATTTTTCACTTTCTGTGATTTTGAACTTGTACTGTAAACGAGGTTCTTTTAAACAGAGCCTTCCCAAACTTTGGGGTGGCTGTGTCTTTTTGATTTTAATTTCCCTAAGCTATAGGACCATAAGTGGAAGTGCCCTAGGCTCTGTTGCTTTGTTTTTTAGATGTTTCAGGAAACACCATACACTTCTCCAGAGTGGCTGTTGGCAATATACATCCCGCCCATCAGCATAACAAGGCTCCCAGTTCTCCATGGCCTGTCCTGCCTTTCTGGATTTTACACTTTTTTCAGATGGCCCTTTTGACCGAGGGGCAGTGAGACTTCATTGTAGTGCAGATTTCCTTTGCAAGCTTGCTTGGTTGGCCAAAAAGGGCGTATGCGTTTTTTCCTGAATATATTCAGGATAAAACGCATACGCCCTTTTTGGCCAAGTGCATCATTGTGGACGTTCTGCCTCTTTTCCTTTGCTTTACATGCAATTCCAGTCTACCTCCTGAAATCGGTTTCCTGCAATTCTGCCCAGCATTCAAGTCCTCTTGGCAGCCTTACTTCAATATATTTTTGGACGATAGCTGTCATTTATAACTCTGCAGGTTTGTGAATGACAGTGCCCCTGAGCTCCTTTCTTCAACTCGCTTTCTTGTGAGCTGGCCGCAACACCGCAGCATTGCTTCAGGCCCTAGTGTGGTTCCGGCATGACATGCTGAGCCTTTGGTTAATTCCTCTTCCTGGTGGGAAATGAGAGTTAAATTTGCCCGTCCAGACACCTCCAGCTAGTCTCTCATTGGTTCTCCCTATTCCTGTTCATTTTCCGCAGAAATTGCAAACTGGGCCAAACAAGAGGTTAAAGGCACTGACTCTCCAAGTGGGGAGAGTGTTAGTAAAGCGTCTGGAATGTTGCACCCGAGTACCAGGGGACGAAAACTGAGACACATTTGAACACGTTTCCCGATCACATGGTGGATCATACTAAGGGTTCCACATGCATGTTTTAGCTGAAGGAAGAATCCCTTAAACCTGGAGAGTTGAGACCCCTGCAATGGGTACCATGCAATATGACTTCAAAGGTTCTGCATTTGCTCACCGAACCTCACCAATCCTATCACTGCTGCATTTATGCCACTGTACACACGCTTGATTCTCTTTCTGAGACATATAAATCCATAGGTTTTAAGATTCTTACTAGTCAGGTATATTCTTAGGCGTTTAATATGGGGTGTAGAGTCCACTTCGTTGAGCAAGGAGTAGCTCTTGTCTATTACATATTTGGCTTATGGAACGGTATCTGTGCTAATTTCAATCTCTGGTTTTATGCAGCACCCCAACTCACCTTTCCCCTTAAGCAAGCATAAGTCGGTTTTCTGCATTTGAGACCCTGTTCTGTTTTGTAATTCAGTTCCTGTGTAGCCAAGTTTACATTCCATGTGGTAGAGATATCTTATGATGTTTCTTTTTCTGTGTGACTTATTTCACTTAGAATCATCGTACCTGAATCCACTCATTATGCTGCTATGGGCCTGATGACATAGATTTCATTGCTGAGTGATATTGCATTGTACGTAAGTTCCACAACTTCTTTATCCATTTTTCGCTTTCTGTGATATTGAACTTGGACCATAAATGAGGTTCTTGTAAACAGAGCTGTCCCTAACTTTGGGGTGGCTGAGTCTTTTTGATTTTAATTTCCCTAAGCTATTGGACCATAAGTGGAAGTGCCCTAGGCTCTGTTGCTTTGTTTTTTAGATGTTTCAGGAAACACCATACACTTCTCCAGAGTGGCTGTTGGCAATTTACATCCCGCCCATCAGCATAACAAGGCTCCCAGTTCTCCATGGCCTGTCCTGCCTTTCTGGATTTTACACATTTTTCAGATGGCCCTTTTGACCGGGGAGCAGTGAGACTTCATTGTTGTGCAGATTTCCTTTGCAAGCTTGCTTGGTTGACCAAAAAGGGCGTATGCGTTTTTTCCTGAATATATTCAGGAAAAAACGCATACGCCCCTTTTGGCCAAGTGCATCATTGTGGACGTTCTGCCTCTTTTCCTATGCTTTACATGCAATTCCAGTCTACCTCCTGAAATCGGTTTCCTGCAATTCTGCCCCGCTTTCAAGTCCTCTTGGCAGCCTTACTTCAATATATTTTTGGACGATAGCTATCATTTATAACTCTGCAGGTATGTGAATGACAGTGTCCCTGAGCTCCTTTCTTCAACTCGCTTTCTTGTGAGCTGGCCGCAACACCGCAGGATTGCTTCAGGCCCTAGTGTGGTTCCGGCATGGCACGCTGAGCCTTTGTTTAATTCCTCTTCCTGGTGGGAAATGAGAGTTAAATTTGCCCATCCAGACACCTCCAGCTAGTCTCTCATTGGTTCTCTCTATTCCTGTTCATTTTCCGCAGAAATTGCAAACTGGGCCAAACAGGAGGTTAAAGGCACTGACTCTCCAAGTGGGGAGAGTGTTAGTAAAGCGTCTGGAATGTTGCACCTGAGTACCAGGGGATGAAAACTGAGACACATTTGAACACGTTTCCCGATCACATGGTGGATCATACTCTGGGTTCCACATGCATGTTTTAGCTGAAGGAAGAATCCCTTAAACCTGGAGAGTTGAGACCCCTGCAATGGGTACCATGCAACATGACTTCAAAGGGTCTGTATTTGCTCACCGAACCTCACCAATCCTATCACTGCTGCATTTATGCCACTGTACACACGCTTGATTCTCTTTCTGAGACATATAAATCCATAGGTTTTAAGATTCTTACTAGTCAGGTATATTCTTAGGCGTTTAATATGGGGTGTAGAGTCCACTTCGTTGGGCAAGGAGTAGCTCTTGTCTATTACATATTTGGCTTATGGAACGGTATCTGTGCTAATTTCAATCTCTGGTTTTATGCAGCACCCCAACTCACCTTTCCCCTTAAGCAAGCATAAGTTGGTTTTCTACATTTGAGACCCTGTTCTGTTTTGTAATTCAGTTCCTGTGTAGCCAAGTTTACATTCAATGTGGTAGAGATATCTTATGATGTTTCTTTTTCTGTGTGACTTATTTCACTTAGAATCATCGTACCTGAATCCACTCATTATGCTGCTATGGGCCTGATGACATAGATTTCATTGCTGAGTGATATTGCATTGTACGTAAGTACCACAACTTCTTTATCCATTTTTCACTTTCTGTGATTTTGAACTTGTACTGTAAACGAGGTTCTTTTAAACAGAGCCTTCCCAAACTTTGGGGTGGCTGTGTCTTTTTGATTTTAATTTCCCTAAGCTATAGGACCATAAGTGGAAGTGCCCTAGGCTCTGTTGCTTTGTTTTTTAGATGTTTCAGGAAACACCATACACTTCTCCAGAGTGGCTGTTGGCAATTTACATCCCGCCCATCAGCATAACAAGGCTCCCAGTTCTCCATGGCCTGTCCTGCCTTTCTGGATTTTACACTTTTTTCAGATGGCCCTTTTGACCGGGGGGCAGTGAGACTTCATTGTAGTGCAGATTTCCTTTGCAAGCTTGCTTGGTTGGCCAAAAAGGGCGTATGCGTTTTTTCCTGAATATATTCAGGATAAAACGCATACGCCCTTTTTGGCCAAGTGCATCATTGTGGACGTTCTGCCTCTTTTCCTTTGCTTTACATGCAATTCCTGTCTACCTCCTGAAATCGGTATCCTGCAATTCTGCCCAGCATTCAAGTCCTCTTGGCAGCCTTACTTCAATATATTTTTGGACGATAGCTGTCATTTATAACTCTGCAGGTTTGTGAATGACAGTGCCCCTGAGCTCCTTTCTTCAACTCGCTTTCTTGTGAGCTGGCCGCAACACCGCAGCATTGCTTCAGGCCCTAGTGTGGTTCCGGCATGACATGCTGAGCCTTTGGTTAATTCCTCTTCCTGGTGGGAAATGAGAGTTAAATTTGCCCGTCCAGACACCTCCAGCTAGTCTCTCATTGGTTCTCCCTATTCCTGTTCATTTTCCTCAGAAATTGCAAACTGGGCCAAACAAGAGGTTAAAGGCACTGACTCTCCAAGTGGGGAGAGTGTTAGTAAAGCGTCTGGAATGTTGCACCCGAGTACCAGGGGATGAAAACTGACACAATTAAACACGTTTCCCGATCACACGGTGGATCATACTCTGGGTTCCACATGCATGTTTTAGCTGAAGGAAGAATCCCTTAAACCTGGAGAGTTGAGACCCATGGAATGGGTACCATGCAATATGACTTCAAAGGGTCTGCATTTGCTCACCGATCCTCACCAATCCTATCACTGCTGCGTTTATGACACTGTACACACGCTTGATTCTCTTTCTGAGACATATAAATCCATAGGTTTTAAGATTCTTTCTAGTCAGGTATATTCTTACGCGTTTAATATGGGGTGTAGAGTCCACTTCGTTGAGCAAGGAGTAGCTCTTGTCTATTAAATATTTGGCTTATGGAACGGTATCTGTTCTAATTTCAATCTCTGGTTTTATGCAGCACCCCAACTCACCTTTCGCCTTAAGCAAGCATAAGTTGGTTTTCTACATTTGAGACCCTGTTCTGTTTTGTAATTCAGTTCCTGTGTAGCCAAGTTTACATTCCTTGTAGTAGTGATATCTTATGATGTTTGTTTTTCTGTGTGACTTATTTCACTTAGAATCATCGTACCTGAATCCACTCATTATGCTGCTACGGGCCTGATGACATAGATTTCATTGCTGAGTGATATTGCATTGTACGTAAGTACCACAACTTCTTTATCCATTTTTCGCTTTCTGTGATATTGAACTTGGACCATAAATGAGGTTCTTGTAAACAGAGCTGTCCCTAACTTTGGGGTGGCTGTGTCTTTTTGATTTTAATTTCCCTAAGCTATAGGACCATAAGTGGAAGTGCCCTAGGCTCTGTTGCTTTGTTTTTTAGATGTTTCAGGAAACACCATACACTTCTCCAGAGTGGCTGTTGGCAATTTACATCCCGCCCATCAGCATAACAAGGCTCCCAGTTCTCCATGGCCTGTCCTGCCTTTCTGGATTTTACACTTTTTTCAGATGGCCCTTTTGACCGGGGAGCAGTGAGACTTCATTGTTGTGCAGATTTCCTTTGCAAGCTTGCTTGGTTGGCCAAAAAGGGCGTATGCGTTTTTTCCTGAATATATTCAGGAAAAAACGCATACGCCCTTTTTGGCCAAGTGCATCATTGTGGACGTTCTGCCTCTTTTCCTATGCTTTACATGCAATTCCAGTCTACCTCCTGAAATCGGTTTCCTGCAATTCTGCCCCGCTTTCAAGTCCTCTTGGCAGCCTTACTTCAATATATTTTTGGACGATAGCTATCATTTATAACTCTGCAGGTATGTGAATGACAGTGCCCCTGAGCTCCTTTCTTCAACTCGCTTTCTTGTGAGCTGGCCGCAACACCGCAGGATTGCTTCAGGCCCTAGTGTGGTTCCGGCATGGCACGCTGAGCCTTTGTTTAATTCCTCTTCCTGGTGGGAAATGAGAGTTAAATTTGCCCATCCAGACACCTCCAGCTAGTCTCTCATTGGTTCTCTCTATTCCTGTTCATTTTCCGCAGAAATTGCAAACTGGGCCAAACAGGAGGTTAAAGGCACTGACTCTCCAAGTGGGGAGAGTGTTAGTAAAGCGTCTGGAATGTTGCACCCGAGTACCAGGGGATGAAAACTGAGACACATTTGAACACGTTTCCCGATCACATGGTGGATCATACTCTGGGTTCCACATGCATGTTTTAGCTGAAGGAAGAATCCCTTAAACCTGGAGAGTTGAGACCCCTGCAATGGGTACCATGCAATATGACTTCAAAGGGTCTGCATTTGCTCACCGAACCTCACCAACCCTATCACTGCTGCATTTATGCCACTGTACACACGCTTGATTCTCTTTCTGAGACATATAAATCCATAGGTTTTAAGATTCTTACTAGTCAGGTATATTCTTAGGCGTTTAATATGGGGTGTAGAGTCCACTTCGTTGAGCAAGGAGTAGCTCTTGTCTATTACATATTTGGCTTATGGAATGGTATCTGTGCTAATTTCAATCTTTGGTTTTATGCAGCACCCCAACTCACCTTTCCCCTTAAGCAAGCATAAGTCGGTTTTCTACATTTGAGACCCTGTTCTGTTTTGTAATTCAGTTCCTGTGTAGCCAAGTTTACATTCCATGTGGTAGAGATATCTTATGATGTTTCTTTTTCTGTGTGACTTATTTCACTTAGAATCATCGTACCTGAATCCACTCATTATGCTGCTATGGGCCTGATGACATAGATTTCATTGCTGAGTGATATTGCATTGTACGTAAGTACCACAACTTCTTTATCCATTTTTCACTTTCTGTGATTTTGAACTTGTACTGTAAACGAGGTTCTTTTAAACAGAGCCTTCCCAAACTTTGGGGTGGCTGTGTCTTTTTGATTTTAATTTCCCTAAGCTATAGGACCATAAGTGGAAGTGCCCTAGGCTCTGTTGCTTTGTTTTTTAGATGTTTCAGGAAACACCATACACTTCTCCAGAGTGGCTGTTGGCAATTTACATCCCGCCCATCAGCATAACAAGGCTCCCAGTTCTCCATGGCCTGTCCTGCCTTTCTGGATTTTACACTTTTTTCAGATGGCCCTTTTGACCGGGGGGCAGTGAGACTTCATTGTAGTGCAGATTTCCTTTGCAAGCTTGCTTGGTTGGCCAAAAAGGGCGTATGCGTTTTTTCCTGAATATATTCAGGAAAAAACGCATACGCCCTTTTTGGCCAAGTGCATCATTGTGGACGTTCTGCCTCTTTTCCTTTGCTTTACATGCAATTCCAGTCTACCTCCTGAAATCGGTTTCCTGCAATTCTGCCCCGCTTTCAAGTCCTCTTGGCAGCCTTACTTCAATATATTTTTGGACGATAGCTGTCATTTATAACTCTGCAGGTTTGTGAATGACAGTGCCCCTGAGCTCCTTTCTTCAACTCGCTTTCTTGTGAGCTGGCCGCAACACCGCAGCATTGCTTCAGGCCCTAGTGTGGTTCCAGCATGACATGCTGAGCCTTTGGTTAATTCCTCTTCCTGGTGGGAAATGAGAGTTAAATTTGCCCGTCCAGACACCTCCAGCTAGTCTCTAATTGGTTCTCCCTATTCCTGTTCATTTTCCGCAGAAATTGCAAACTGGGCCAAACAGGAGGTTAAAGGCACTGACTCTCCAAGTGGGGAGAGTGTTAGTAAAGCGTCTGGAATGTTGCACCCGAGTACCGGGGGATGAAAACTGACACAATTAAACACGTTTCCCGATCACACGGTGGATCATACTCTGGGTTCCACATGCATGTTTTAGCTGAAGGAAGAATCCCTTAAACCTGGAGAGTTGAGACCCATGGAATGGGTACCATGCAATATGACTTCAAAGGGTCTGCATTTGCTCACCGAACCTCACCAATCCTATCACTGCTGCGTTTATGACACTGTACACACGCTTGATTCTCTTTCGGAGACATATAAATCCATAGGTTTTAAGATTCTTACTAGTCAGGTATATTTTTAGGCGTTTAATATGGGGTGTAGAGTCCACTTCGTTGAGCAAGGAGTAGCTCTTGTCTATTACATATTTGGCTTATGGAACGGTATCTGTGCTAATTTCAATCTTTGGTTTTATGCAGCACCCCAACTCACCTTTCCCCTTAAGCAAGCATAAGTCGGTTTTCTACATTTGAGACCCTGTTCTGTTTTGTAATTCAGTTCCTGTGTAGCCAAGTTTACATTCCATGTGGTAGAGATATCTTATGATGTTTCTATTTCTGTGTGACTTATTTCACTTAGAATCATCGTACCTGAATCCACTCATTATGCTGCTATGGGCCTGATGACATAGATTTCATTGCTGAGTGATATTGCATTGTACGTAAGTACCACAACTTCTTTATCCATTTTTCACTTTCTGTGATTTTGAACTTGTACTGTAAACGAGGTTCTTTTAAACAGAGCCTTCCCAAACTTTGGGGTGGCTGTGTCTTTTTGATTTTAATTTCCCTAAGCTATAGGACCATAAGTGGAAGTGCCCTAGGCTCTGTTGCTTTGTTTTTTAGATGTTTCAGGAAACACCATACACTTCTCCAGAGTGGCTGTTGGCAATTTACATCCCGCCCATCAGCATAACAAGGCTCCCAGTTCTCCATGGCCTGTCCTGCCTTTCTGGACTTTACACTTTTTTCAGATGGCCCTTTTGACCGGGGGGCAGTGAGAATTCATTGTAGTGCAGATTTCCTTTGCAAGCTTGCTTGGTTGGCCAAAAAGGGCGTATGCGTTTTTTCCTGAATATATTCAGGAAAAAACGCATACGCCCTTTTTAGCCAAGTGCATCATTGTGGACGTTCTGCCTCTTTTCCTTTGCTTTACATGCAATTCCAGTCTACCTCCTGAAATCGGTTTCCTGCAATTCTGCCCAGCATTCAAGTCCTCTTGGCAGCCTTACTTCAATATATTTTTGGACGATAGCTGTCATTTATAACTCTGCAGGTTTGTGAATGACAGTGCCCCTGAGCTCCTTTCTTCAACTCGCTTTCTTGTGAGCTGGCCGCAACACCGCAGCATTGCTTCAGGCCCTAGTGTGGTTCCAGCATGACATGCTGAGCCTTTGGTTAATTCCTCTTCCTGGTGGGAAATGAGAGTTAAATTTGCCCGTCCAGACACCTCCAGCTAGTCTCTCATTGGTTCTCCCTATTCCTGTTCATTTTCCGCAGAAATTGCAAACTGGGCCAAACAGGAGGTTAAAGGCACTGACTCTCCAAGTGGGGAGAGTGTTAGTAAAGCGTCTGGAATGTTGCACCCGAGTACCGGGGGATGAAAACTGACACAATTAAACACGTTTCCCGATCACACGGTGGATCATACTCTGGGTTCCACATGCATGTTTTAGCTGAAGGAACAATCCCTTAAACCTGGAGAGTTGAGACCCATGGAATGGGTACCATGCAATATGACTTCAAAGGGTCTGCATTTGTCCACCGAACCTCACCAATCCTATCACTGCTGCGTTTATGACACTGTACACACGCTTGATTCTCTTTCGGAGACATATAAATCCAAAGGTTTTAAGATTCTTTCTAGTCAGGTATATTCTTAGGCGTTTAATATGGGGTGTAGAATCCAGTTCGTTGAGCAAGGAGTAGCTCTTGTCTATTACATATTTGGCTTATGGAACCGTATCTGTGCTAATTTCAATCTTTGGTTTTATGCAGCACCCCAACTCACCTTTACTCTTAAGCAAGCATAAGTCGGTTTTCTACATTTGAGACCCTGTTCTGTTTTGTAATTCAGTTCCTGTGTAGCCAAGTTTACATTCCATGTGGTAGAGATATCTTATGATGTTTCTTTCTCTGTGTGACTTATTTCACTTACAATCATCGTACCTGAATCCACTCATTATGCTGCTACCGGCCTGATGACACAGATTTCATTGCTGAGTGATATTGCATTGTACGTAAGTACCACAACTTCTTTATCCATTTTGCGCTTTCTGTGATATTGAACTTGAACCTAAACGATGTTCTTGTAAACAGAGCTGTCCCAAAGATTGGGGTGGTTGTGTCTTTTTGATTTTAATTTCCCTAAGCTATAGGACCATAAGTGGAAGTGCCCTAGGCTCTGTTGCTTTGTTTTTTAGATGTTTCAGGAAACACCATACACTTCTCCAGAGTGACTGTTGGCAATTTACATCCCGCCCATCAGCATAACAAGGCTCCCAGTTCTCCATGGCCTGTCCTGCCTTTGTGGATTTTACACTTTTTTCAGATGGCCCTTTTGACCGGGGGGCAGTGAGACTTCATTGTAGTGCAGATTTCCTTTGCAAGCTTGCTTGGTTGGCCAAAAGGTGCGTATGCGTTTATTCCTGAATATATTCAGGAAAAAACGCATACGCCCTTTTTGGCCAAGTGCATCATTGTGGACGTTCTGCCTCTTTTCCTATGCTTTACATGCAATTCCAGTCTACCTCCTGAAATCGGTTTCCTGTAATTCTGCCCCGCTTTCAAGTCCTCTTGGCAGCCTTACTTCAATATATTTTTGGACGATAGCTGTCATTTATAACTCTGCAGGTATGTGAATGACAGTGCCCCTGAGCTCCTTTCTTCAACTCGCTTTCTTGTGAGCTGGCCGCAACACCGCAGCATTGCTGCAGGCCCTAGTGTGGTTCCGGCATGGCACACTGAGCCTTTGGTTAATTCCTCTTCCTGGTGGGCAATGAGAGTTAAATTTGCCCGTCCAGACACCTCCAGCTAGTCTCTCATTGGTTCTCCCTATTCCTGTTCATTTTCCGCAGAAATTGCAAACTGGGCCAAACAGGAGGTTAAAGGCACTGACTCTCCAAGTGGGGAGAGTGTTAGTAAAGCATCTGGAATGTTGCACCCGAGTACCAGGGGACGAAAACTGACACAATTGAACACGTTTCCCGAGCACACGGTGGATCATACTCTGGATTCCACATGCATGTTTTAGCTGAAGGAAGAATCCCTTAAACCTGGAGAGTTGAGACCCATGGAATGGGTACCATGCAATATGACTTCAAAGGGTCTGCATTTGTCCACCGAACCTCACCAATCCTATCACTGCTGCGTTTCTGCCGCTGTACACACGCTTGATTCTCTTTCTGAGACATATAAATCCATAGGTTTTAAGATTCTTCCTAGTCAGGTATATTCTTAGGCGTTTATTATGGGGTGTAGAGTCCACTTCGTTGAGCAATGAGTAGCTCTTGTCTATTACATATTTGGCTTATGGAACGGTATCTGTGCTAATTTCAATCTCTGGTTTTATGCAGCACCCCAACTCACCTTTCCCCTTAAGCAAGCATAAGTTGGTTTTCTACATTTGAGACCCTGTTCTGTTTTGTAATTCAGTTCCTGTGTAGCCAAGTTTACATTCCCTGTAGTAGTGATATCTTATGATGTTTCTTTTTCTGTGTGACTTATTTCACTTAGAATCATCGTACCTGAATCCACTCATTATGCTGCTACGGGCCTGATGACATAGATTTCATTGCTGAGTGATATTGCATTGTACGTAAGTACCACAACTTCTTTATCCATTTTTCGCTTTCTGTGATATTGAACTTGGACCATAAATGAGGTTCTTGTAAACAGAGCTGTCCCTAACTTTGGGGTGGCTGAGTCTTTTTGATTTTAATTTCCCTAAGCTATTGGACCATAAGTGGAAGTGCCCTAGGCTCTGTTGCTTTGTTTTTTAGATGTTTCAGGAAACACCATACACTTCTCCAGAGTGGCTGTTGGCAATTTACATCCCGCCCATCAGCATAACAAGGCTCCCAGTTCTCCATGGCCTGTCCTGCCTTTCTGGATTTTACACTTTTTTCAGATGGCCCTTTTGACCGGGGAGCAGTGAGACTTCATTGTTGTGCAGATTTCCTTTGCAAGCTTGCTTGGTTGACCAAAAAGGGCGTATGCGTTTTTTCCTGAATATATTCAGGAAAAAACGCATACGCCCCTTTTGGCCAAGTGCATCATTGTGGACGTTCTGCCTCTTTTCCTATGCTTTACATGCAATTCCAGTCTACCTCCTGAAATCGGTTTCCTGCAATTCTGCCCCGCTTTCAAGTCCTCTTGGCAGCCTTACTTCAATATATTTTTGGACGATAGCTATCATTTATAACTCTGCAGGTATGTGAATGACAGTGTCCCTGAGCTCCTTTCTTCAACTCGCTTTCTTGTGAGCTGGCCGCAACACCGCAGGATTGCTTCAGGCCCTAGTGTGGTTCCGGCATGGCACGCTGAGCCTTTGTTTAATTCCTCTTCCTGGTGGGAAATGAGAGTTAAATTTGCCCGTCCAGACACCTCCAGCTAGTCTCTCATTGGTTCTACCTATTCCTGTTCATTTTCCGCAGAAATTGCAAACTGGGCCAAACAGGAGGTTAAAGGCACTGACTCTCCAAGTGGGGAGAGTGTTAGTAAAGCGTCTGGAATGTTGCACCCGAGTACCGGGGGATGAAAACTGACACAATTAAACACGTTTCCCGATCACACGGTGGATCATACTCTGGGTTCCACATGCATGTTTTAGCTGAAGGAACAATCCCTTAAACCTGGAGAGTTGAGACCCATGGAATGGGTACCATGCAATATGACTTCAAAGGGTCTGCATTTGTCCACCGAACCTCACCAATCCTATCACTGCTGCGTTTATGACACTGTACACACGCTTGATTCTCTTTCGGAGACATATAAATCCAAAGGTTTTAAGATTCTTTCTAGTCAGGTATATTCTTAGGCGTTTAATATGGGGTGTAGAATCCAGTTCGTTGAGCAAGGAGTAGCTCTTGTCTATTACATATTTGGCTTATGGAACCGTATCTGTGCTAATTTCAATCTTTGGTTTTATGCAGCACCCCAACTCACCTTTACTCTTAAGCAAGCATAAGTCGGTTTTCTACATTTGAGACCCTGTTCTGTTTTGTAATTCAGTTCCTGTGTAGCCAAGTTTACATTCCATGTGGTAGAGATATCTTATGATGTTTCTTTCTCTGTGTGACTTATTTCACTTACAATCATCGTACCTGAATCCACTCATTATGCTGCTACCGGCCTGATGACACAGATTTCATTGCTGAGTGATATTGCATTGTACGTAAGTACCACAACTTCTTTATCCATTTTGCGCTTTCTGTGATATTGAACTTGTACCGTAAACGATGTTCTTGTAAACAGAGCTGTCCCAAAGATTGGGGTGGTTGTGTCTTTTTGATTTTAATTTCCCTAAGCTATAGGACCATAAGTGGAAGTGCCCTAGGCTCTGTTGCTTTGTTTTTTAGATGTTTCAGGAAACACCATACACTTCTCCAGAGTGACTGTTGGCAATTTACATCCCGCCCATCAGCATAACAAGGCTCCCAGTTCTCCATGGCCTGTCCTGCCTTTGTGGATTTTACACTTTTTTCAGATGGCCCTTTTGACCGGGGGGCAGTGAGACTTCATTATAGTGCAGATTTCCTTTGCAAGCTTGCTTGGTTGGCCAAAAGGTGCGTATGCGTTTATTCCTGAATATATTCAGGAAAAAACGCATACGCCCTTTTTGGCCAAGTGCATCATTGTGGACGTTCTGCCTCTTTTCCTATGCTTTACATGCAATTCCAGTCTACCTCCTGAAATCGGTTTCCTGTAATTCTGCCCCGCTTTCAAGTCCTCTTGGCAGCCTTACTTCAATATATTTTTGGACGATAGCTGTCATTTATAACTCTGCAGGTATGTGAATGACAGTGCCCCTGAGCTCCTTTCTTCAACTCGCTTTCTTGTGAGCTGGCCGCAACACCGCAGCATTGCTGCAGGCCCTAGTGTGGTTCCGGCATGGCACACTGAGCCTTTGGTTAATTCCTCTTCCTGGTGGGCAATGAGAGTTAAATTTGCCCGTCCAGACACCTCCAGCTAGTCTCTCATTGGTTCTCCCTATTCCTGTTCATTTTCCGCAGAAATTGCAAACTGGGCCAAACAGGAGGTTAAAGGCACTGACTCTCCAAGTGGGGAGAGTGTTAGTAAAGCATCTGGAATGTTGCACCCGAGTACCAGGGGACGAAAACTGACACAATTGAACACGTTTCCCGAGCACACGGTGGATCATACTCTGGATTCCACATGCATGTTTTAGCTGAAGGAAGAATCCCTTAAACCTGGAGAGTTGAGACCCATGGAATGGGTACCATGCAATATGACTTCAAAGGGTCTGCATTTGTCCACCGAACCTCACCAATCCTATCACTGCTGCGTTTCTGCCGCTGTACACACGCTTGATTCTCTTTCTGAGACATATAAATCCATAGGTTTTAAGATTCTTCCTAGTCAGGTATATTCTTAGGCGTTTATTATGGGGTGTAGAGTCCACTTCGTTGAGCAATGAGTAGCTCTTGTCTATTACATATTTGGCTTATGGAACGGTATCTGTGCTAATTTCAATCTCTGGTTTTATGCAGCACCCCAACTCACCTTTCCCCTTAAGCAAGCATAAGTTGGTTTTCTACATTTGAGACCCTGTTCTGTTTTGTAATTCAGTTCCTGTGTAGCCAAGTTTACATTCCCTGTAGTAGTGATATCTTATGATGTTTCTTTTTCTGTGTGACTTATTTCACTTAGAATCATCGTACCTGAATCCACTCATTATGCTGCTACGGGCCTGATGACATAGATTTCATTGCTGAGTGATATTGCATTGTACGTAAGTACCACAACTTCTTTATCCATTTTTCGCTTTCTGTGATATTGAACTTGGACCATAAATGAGGTTCTTGTAAACAGAGCTGTCCCTAACTTTGGGGTGGCTGAGTCTTTTTGATTTTAATTTCCCTAAGCTATTGGACCATAAGTGGAAGTGCCCTAGGCTCTGTTGCTTTGTTTTTTAGATGTTTCAGGAAACACCATACACTTCTCCAGAGTGGCTGTTGGCAATTTACATCCCGCCCATCAGCATAACAAGGCTCCCAGTTCTCCATGGCCTGTCCTGCCTTTCTGGATTTTACACTTTTTTCAGATGGCCCTTTTGACCGGGGAGCAGTGAGACTTCATTGTTGTGCAGATTTCCTTTGCAAGCTTGCTTGGTTGGCCAAAAAGGGCGTATGCGTTTTTTCCTGAATATATTCAGGAAAAAACGCATACGCCCCTTTTGGCCAAGTGCATCATTGTGGACGTTCTGCCTCTTTTCCTATGCTTTACATGCAATTCCAGTCTACCTCCTGAAATCGGTTTCCTGCAATTCTGCCCCGCTTTCAAGTCCTCTTGGCAGCCTTACTTCAATATATTTTTGGACGATAGCTATCATTTATAACTCTGAAGGTATGTGAATGACAGTGTCCCTGAGCTCCTTTCTTCAACTCGCTTTCTTGTGAGCTGGCCGCAACACCGCAGGATTGCTTCAGGCCCTAGTGTGGTTCCGGCAGGGCACGCTGAGCCTTTGTTTAATTCCTCTTCCTGGTGGGAAATGAGAGTTAAATTTGCCCATCCAGACACCTCCAGCTAGTCTCTCATTGGTTCTCTCTATTCCTGTTCATTTTCCGCAGAAATTGCAAACTGGGCCAAACAGGAGGTTAAAGGCACTGACTCTCCAAGTGGGGAGAGTGTTAGTAAAGCGTCTGGAATGTTGCACCCGAGTACCAGGGGATGAAAACTGAGACACATTTGAACACGTTTCCCGATCACATGGTGGATCATACTCTGGGTTCCACATGCATGTTTTAGCTGAAGGAAGAATCCCTTAAACCTGGAGAGTTGAGACCCCTGCAATGGGTACCATGCAATATGACTTCAAAGGGTCTGCATTTGCTCACCGAACCTCACCAACCCTATCACTGCTGCATTTATGCCACTGTACACACGCTTGATTCTCTTTCTGAGACATATAAATCCATAGGTTTTAAGATTCTTACTAGTCAGGTATATTCTTAGGCGTTTAATATGGGGTGTAGAGTCCACTTCGTTGAGCAAGGAGTAGCTCTTGTCTATTACATATTTGGCTTATGGAACGGTATCTGTGCTAATTTCAATCTTTGGTTTTATGCAGCACCCCAACTCACCTTTCCCCTTAAGCAAGCATAAGTCGGATTTCTACATTTGAGACCCTGTTCTGTTTTGTAATTCAGTTCCTGTGTAGCCAAGTTTACATTCCATGTGGTAGAGATATCTTATGATGTTTCTTTTTCTGTGTGACTTATTTCACTTAGAATCATCGTACCTGAATCCACTCATTATGCTGCTATGGGCCTGATGACATAGATTTCATTGCTGAGTGATATTGCATTGTACGTAAGTACCACAACTTCTTTATCCATTTTTCACTTTCTGTGATTTTGAACTTGTACTGTAAACGAGGTTGTTTTAAACAGAGGCTTCCCAAACTTTGGGGTGGCTGTGTCTTTTTGATTTTAATTTCCCTAAGCTATAGGACCATAAGTGGAAGTGCCCTAGGCTCTGTTGCTTTGTTTTTTAGATGTTTCAGGAAACACCATACACTTCTCCAGAGTGGCTGTTGGCAATTTACATCCCGCCCATCAGCATAACAAGGCTCCCAGTTCTCCATGGCCTGTCCTGCCTTTCTGGATTTTACACTTTTTTCAGATGGCCCTTTTGACCGGGGGGCAGTGAGACTTCATTGTAGTGCAGATTTCCTTTGCAAGCTTGCTTGGTTGGCCAAAAAGGGCGTATGCGTTTTTTCCTGAATATATTCAGGAAAAAACGCATACGCCCTTTTTGGCCAAGTGCATCATTGTGGACGTTCTGCCTCTTTTCCTTTGCTTTACATGCAATTCCAGTCTACCTCCTGAAATCGGTTTCCTGCAATTCTGCCCCGCTTTCAAGTCCTCTTGGCAGCCTTACTTCAATATATTTTTGGACGATAGCTGTCATTTATAACTCTGCAGGTTTGTGAATGACAGTGCCCCTGAGCTCCTTTCTTCAACTCGCTTTCTTGTGAGCTGGCCGCAACACTGCAGCATTGCTTCAGGCCCTAGTGTGGTTCCAGCATGACATGCTGAGCCTTTGGTTAATTCCTCTTCCTGGTGGGAAATGAGAGTTAAATTTCCCCGTCCAGACACCTCCAGCTAGTCTCTCATTGGTTCTCCCTATTCCTGTTCATTTTCCGCAGAAATTGCAAACTGGGCCAAACAGGAGGTTAAAGGCACTGACTCTCCAAGTGGGGAGAGTGTTAGTAAAGCGTCTGGAATGTTGCACCCGAGTACCGGGGGATGAAAACTGACACAATTAAACACGTTTCCCGATCACACGGTGGATCATACTCTGGGTTCCACATGCATGTTTTAGCTGAAGGAAGAATCCCTTAAACCTGGAGAGTTGAGACCCATGGAATGGGTACCATGCAATATGACTTCAAAGGGTCTGCATTTGCTCACCGAACCTCACCAATCCTATCACTGCTGCGTTTATGACACTGTACACACGCTTGATTCTCTTTCGGAGACATATAAATCCATAGGTTTTAAGATTCTTTCTAGTCAGGTATATTCTTACGCGTTTAATATGGGGTGTAGAGTCCACTTCGTTGAGCAAGGAGTAGCTCTTGTCTATTAAATATTTGGCTTATGGAACGGTATCTGTTCTAATTTCAATCTCTGGTTTTATGCAGCACCCCAACTCACCTTTCGCCTTAAGCAAGCATAAGTTGGTTTTCTACATTTGAGACCCTGTTCTGTTTTGTAATTCAGTTCCTGTGTAGCCAAGTTTACATTCCTTGTAGTAGTGATATCTTATGATGTTTGTTTTTCTGTGTGACTTATTTCACTTAGAATCATCGTACCTGAATCCACTCATTATGCTGCTACGGGCCTGATGACATAGATTTCATTGCTGAGTGATATTGCATTGTACGTAAGTACCACAACTTCTTTATCCATTTTTCGCTTTCTGTGATATTGAACTTGGACCATAAATGAGGTTCTTGTAAACAGAGCTGTCCCTAACTTTGGGGTGGCTGAGTCTTTTTTATTTTAATTTCCCTAAGCTATAGGACCATAAGTGGAAGTGCCCTAGGCTCTGTTGCTTTGTTTTTTAGATGTTTCAGGAAACACCATACACTTCTCCAGAGTGGCTGTTGGCAATTTACATCCCGCCCATCAGCATAACAAGGCTCCCAGTTCTCCATGGCCTGTCCTGCCTTTCTGGATTTTACACTTTTTTCAGATGGCCCTTTTGACCGGGGAGCAGTGAGACTTCATTGTTGTGCAGATTTCCTTTGCAAGCTTGCTTGGTTGGCCAAAAAGGGCGTATGCGTTTTTTCCTGAATATATTCAGGAAAAAACGCATACGCCCTTTTTGGCCAAGTGCATCATTGTGGACGTTCTGCCTCTTTTCCTATGCTTTACATGCAATTCCAGTCTACCTCCTGAAATCGGTTTCCTGCAATTCTGCCCCGCTTTCAAGTCCTCTTGGCAGCCTTACTTCAATATATTTTTGGACGATAGCTATCATTTATAACTCTGCAGGTATGTGAATGACAGTGTCCCTGAGCTCCTTTCTTCAACTCGCTTTCTTGTGAGCTGGCCGCAACACCGCAGGATTGCTTCAGGCCCTAGTGTGGTTCCGGCATGGCACGCTGAGCCTTTGTTTAATTCCTCTTCCTGGTGGGAAATGAGAGTTAAATTTGCCCATCCAGACACCTCCAGCTAGTCTCTCATTGGTTCTCTCTATTCCTGTTCATTTTCCGCAGAAATTGCAAACTGGGCCAAACAGGAGGTTAAAGGCACTGACTCTCCAAGTGGGGAGAGTGTTAGTAAAGCGTCTGGAATGTTGCACCCGAGTACCGGGGGACGAAAACTGAGACACATTTGAACACGTTTCCCGATCACATGGTGGATCATACTCTGGGTTCCACATGCATGTTTTAGCTGAAGGAAGAATCCCTTAAACCTGGAGAGTTGAGACCCCTGCAATGGGTACCATGCAATATGACTTCAAAGGGTCTGCATTTGCTCACCGAACCTCACCAACCCTATCACTGCTGCATTTATGCCACTGTACACACGCTTGATTCTCTTTCTGAGACATATAAATCCATAGGTTTTAAGATTCTTACCAGTCAAGTATATTCTTAGGCGTTTAATATGGGGTGTAGAGTCCACTTCGTTGAGCAAGGAGTAGCTCTTGGCTATTACATATTTGGCTTATGGAACGGTATCTGTGCTAATTTCAATCTTTGGTTTTATGCAGCACCCCAACTCACCTTTCCCCTTAAGCAAGCATAAGTCGGTTTTCTACATTTGAGACCCTGTTCTGTTTTGTAATTCAGTTCCTGTGTAGCCAAGTTTACATTCCATGTGGTAGAGATATCTTATGATGTTTCTATTTCTGTGTGACTTATTTCACTTAGAATCATCGTACCTGAATCCACTCATTATGCTGCTATGGGCCTGATGACATAGATTTCATTGCTGAGTGATATTGCATTGTACGTAAGTACCACAACTTCTTTATCCATTTTTCACTTTCTGTGATTTTGAACTTGTACTGTAAACGAGGTTGTTTTAAACAGAGGCTTCCCAAACTTTGGGGTGGCTGTGTCTTTTTGATTTTAATTTCCCTAAGCTATAGGACCATAAGTGGAAGTGCCCTAGGCTCTGTTGCTTTGTTTTTTAGATGTTTCAGGAAACACCATACACTTCTCCAGAGTGGCTGTTGGCAATTTACATCCCGCCCATCAGCATAACAAGGCTCCCAGTTCTCCATGACCTGTCCTGCCTTTCTGGACTTTACACTTTTTTCAGATGGCCCTTTTGACCGGGGGGCAGTGAGACTTCATTGTAGTGCAGATTTCCTTTGCAAGCTTGCTTGGTTGGCCAAAAAGGGCGTATGCGTTTTTTCCTGAATATATTCAGGAAAAAACGCATACGCCCTTTTTGGCCAAGTGCATCATTGTGGACGTTCTGCCTCTTTTCCTTTGCTTTACATGCAGTTCCAGTCTACCTCCTGAAATCGGTTTCCTGCAATTCTGCCCAGCATTCAAGTCCTCTTGGCAGCCTTACTTCAATATATTTTTGGACGATAGCTGTCATTTATAACTCTGCAGGTTTGTGAATGACAGTGCCCCTGAGCTCCTTTCTTCAACTCGCTTTCTTGTGAGCTGGCCGCAACACCGCAGCATTGCTTCAGGCCCTAGTGTGGTTCCAGCATGACATGCTGAGCCTTTGGTTAATTCCTCTTCCTGGTGGGAAATGAGAGTTAAATTTGCCCGTCCAGACACCTCCAGCTAGTCTCTCATTGGTTCTCCCTATTCCTGTTCATTTTCCGCAGAAATTGCAAACTGGGCCAAACAGGAGGTTAAAGGCACTGACTCTCCAAGTGGGGAGAGTGTTAGTAAAGCGTCTGGAATGTTGCACCCGAGTACCGGGGGATGAAAACTGACACAATTAAACACGTTTCCCGATCACACGGTGGATCATACTCTGGGTTCCACATGCATGTTTTAGCTGAAGGAAGAATCCCTTAAACCTGGAGAGTTGAGACCCATGGAATGGGGACCATGCAATATGACTTCAAAGGGTCTGCATTTGTCCACCGAACCTCACCAATCCTATCACTGCTGCGTTTATGACACTGTACACACGCTTGATTCTCTTTCGGAGACATATAAATCCAAAGGTTTTAAGATTCTTTCTAGTCAGGTATATTCTTAGGCGTTTAATATGGGGTGTAGAATCCAGTTCGTTGAGCAAGGAGTAGCTCTTGTCTATTACATATTTGGCTTATGGAACCGTATCTGTGCTAATTTCAATCTTTGGTTTTATGCAGCACCCCAACTCACCTTTCCCCTTAAGCAAGCATAAGTTGGTTTTCTACATTTGAGACCCTGTTCTGTTTTGTAATTCAGTTCCTGTGTAGCCAAGTTTACATTCCATGTGGTAGAGATATCTTATGATGTTTCTTTCTCTGTGTGACTTATTTCACTTACAATCATCGTACCTGAATCCACTCATTATGCTGCTACCGGCCTGATGACACAGATTTCATTGCTGAGTGATATTGCATTGTACGTAAGTACCACAACTTCTTTATCCATTTTGCGCTTTCTGTGATATTGAACTTGTACCGTAAACAATGTTCTTGTAAACAGAGCTGTCCCAAAGATTGGGGTGGTTGTGTCTTTTTGATTTTAATTTCCCTAAGCTATAGGACCATAAGTGGAAGTGCCCTAGGCTCTGTTGCTTTGTTTTTTAGATGTTTCAGGAAACACCATACACTTCTCCAGAGTGACTGTTGGCAATTTACATCCCGCCCATCAGCATAACAAGGCTCCCAGTTCTCCATGGCCTGTCCTGCCTTTGTGGATTTTACACTTTTTTCAGATGGCCCTTTTGACCGGGGGGCAGTGAGACTTCATTGTAGTGCAGATTTCCTTTGCAAGCTTGCTTGGTTGGCCAAAAGGTGCGTATGCGTTTATTCCTGAATATATTCAGGAAAAAACGCATACGCCCTTTTTGGCCAAGTGCATCATTGTGGACGTTCTGCCTCTTTTCCTATGCTTTACATGCAATTCCAGTCTACCTCCTGAAATCGGTTTCCTGTAATTCTGCCCCGCTTTCAAGTCCTCTTGGCAGCCTTACTTCAATATATTTTTGGACGATAGCTGTCATTTATAACTCTGCAGGTATGTGAATGACAGTGCCCCTGAGCTCCTTTCTTCAACTCGCTTTCTTGTGAGCTGGCCGCAACACCGCAGCATTGCTTCAGGCCCTAGTGTGATTCCGGCATGGCACACTGAGCCTTTGGTTAATTCCTCTTCCTGGTGGGCAATGAGAGTTAAATTTGCCCGTCCAGACACCTCCAGCTAGTCTCTCATTGGTTCTCCCTATTCCTGTTCATTTTCCGCAGAAATTGCAAACTGGGCCAAACAGGAGGTTAAAGGTACTGACTCTCCAAGTGGGGAGAGTGTTAGTAAAGCATCTGGAATGTTGCACCCGAGTACCAGGGGACGAAAACTGACACAATTGAACACGTTTCCCGAGCACACGGTGGATCATACTCTGGATTCCACATGCATGTTTTAGCTGAAGGAAGAATCCCTTAAACCTGGAGAGTTGAGACCCATGGAATGGGTACCATGCAATATGACTTCAAAGGGTCTGCATTTGTCCACCGAACCTCACCAATCCTATCACTGCTGCGTTTATGCCGCTGTACACACGCTTGATTCTCTTTCGGAGACATATAAATCCATAGATTTTAAGATTCTTACTAGTCAGGTATATTCTTATGCGTTTAATATGGGGTGTTGAGTCCACTTCGTTGAGCAATGAGTAGCTCTTGTCTATTACATATTTGGCTTATGGAACGGTATCTGTGCTAATTTCAATCTCTGGTTTTATGCAGCACCCCAACTCACCTTTCCCCTTAAGCAAGCATAAGTTGGTTTTCTACATTTGAGACCCTGTTCTGTTTTGTAATTCAGTTCCTGTGTAGCCAAGTTTACATTCCGTGTAGTAGTGATATCTTATGATGTTTCTTTTTCTCTGTGACTTTTTTCACTTAGAATCATCGTACCTGAATCCACTCATTATGCTGCTACGGGCCTGATGACATAGATTTCATTGCTGAGTGATATTGCATTGTACGTAAGTACCACAACTTCTTTATCCATTTTTCGCTTTCTGCGATATTGAACTTGTACCGTAAACGAGGTTCTTGTAAACAGAGCCGTCCCAAACTTTGGGTTGCCTGTGTCTTTTTGATTTTAATTTCCCTAAGCTATAGGACCATAAGTGGAAGTGCCCTAGGCTCTGTTGCTTTGCTTTTTAGATGTGTCAGGAAACACCATACACTTCTCCATTGTCGCTGTTGGCAATTTACATCCCGCCCATCAGCATAACAAGGCTCTCACTTCTCCATGGCCTGTCCTGCCTTTCTGGATTTTACACTTTTATCAGATGGCCTTTTGACTGGGGGCCAGTGAGACTTCATTGTAGTGCAGATTTCCTTTGCAAGCTTGCTTGGTTGGCCAAAAAGGGCGTATGCGTTTTTTCCTGAATATATTCAGGAAAAAACGCATACGCCCCTTTTGGCCAAGTGCATCATTGTGGACGTTCTGCCTCTTTTCCTATGCTTTACATGCAATTCCAGTCTACCTCCTGAAATCGGTTTCCTGCAATTCTGCCCCGCTTTCAAGTCCTCTTGGCAGCCTTACTTCAATATATTTTTGGACGATAGCTGTCATTTATAACTCTGCAGGTTTGTGAATTACAGGGCCCCTGAGCTCCTTTCTTCAACTCGTTTTCTTGTGAGCTGGCCGCAACACCGCAGCATTGCTTCAGGCCCTAGTGTGGTTCCAGAATGGCACGCTGAGCCTTTGGTTAATTCCTCTTCCTGGTGGGCAATGAGAGTTAAATTTGCCCGTCCAGACACCTCCAGCTAGTCTCTCATTGGTTCTCCCTATTCCTGTTCATTTTCCGCAGAAATTGCAAACTGGGCCAAACAGGAGGTTAAAGGCACTGACTCTCCAAGTGGGGAGAGTGTTAGTAAAGCGTCTGGAATGTTGCACCCGAGTACCGGGGGACGAAAACTGAGACACATTTGAACACGTTTCCCGATCACACGGTGGATCATACTCTGGGTTCCACATGCATGTTTTAGCTGAAGGAAGAATCCCTTAAACCTGGAGAGTTGAGACCCATGGAATGGGTACCATGCAATATGACTTGAAAGGGTCTGCATTTGCTCACCGAACCTCACCAATCCTAACACTGCTGCGTTTATGCCGCTGTACACACGCTTGATTCTCTTTCGGAGACATATAAATCCATAGATTTTAAGATTCTTACTAGTCAGGTATATTCTTATGCGTTTAATATGGGGTGTTGAGTCCACTTCGTTGAGCAATGAGTAGCTCTTGTCTATTACATATTTGGCTTATGGAACGGTATCTGTGCTAATTTCAATCTCTGGTTTTATGCAGCACCCCAACTCACATTTCCCCTTAAGCAAGCATAAGTTGGTTTTCTACATTTGAGACCCTGTTCTGTTTTGTAATTCAGTTCCTGTGTAGCCAAGTTTACATTCCGTGTAGTAGTGATATCTTATGATGTTTCTTTTTCTCTGTGACTTTTTTCACTTAGAATCATCGTACCTGAATCCACTCATTATGCTGCTACGGGCCTGATGACATAGATTTCATTGCTGAGTGATATTGCATTGTACGTAAGTACCACAACTTCTTTATCCATTTTTCGCTTTCTGCGATATTGAACTTGTACCGTAAACGAGGTTCTTGTAAACAGAGCCGTCCCAAACTTTGGGTTGCCTGTGTCTTTTTGATTTTAATTTCCCTAAGCTATAGGACCATAAGTGGAAGTGCCCTAGGCTCTGTTGCTTTGTTTTTTAGATGTTTCAGGAAACACCATACACTTCTCCATTGTCGCTGTTGGCAATTTACATCCCGCCCATCAGCATAACAAGGCTCTCACTTCTCCATGGCCTGTCCTGCCTTTCTGGATTTTACACTTTTATCAGATGGCCCTTTTGACTGGTGGCCAGTGAGACTTCATTGTAGTGCAGATTTCCTTTGCAAGCTTGCTTGGTTGGCCAAAAAGGGCGTATGCGTTTTTTCCTGAATATATTCAGGAAAAAACGCATACGCCCCTTTTGGCCAAGTGCATCATTGTGGACGTTCTGCCTCTTTTCCTATGCTTTGCATGCAATTCCAGTCTACCTCCTGAAATCGGTTTCCTGCAATTCTGCCCCGCTTTCAAGTCCTCTTGGCAGACTTACTTCAATATATTTTTGGACGATAGCTGTCATTTATAACTCTGCAGGTTTGTGAATGACAGTGCCCCTGAGCTCCTTTCTTCAACTCGCTTTCTTGTGAGCTGGCCACAACACCGCAGGATTGCTTCAGACCCTAGTGTTGTTCTGGCACAGCACGCTGAGCCTTTGGTTAATTCCTCTTCCTGGTGGGTAATGAGAGTTAAATTTGCCCGTCCAGACACCTCAAGCTAGTCTGTCTTGTTTCTCCCTATTGCTGTTCATTTTCTGCAGAAATTGCAAACTGGGCCAAACAGGAGGTTAAAGGCACTGACTCTCCAAGTGGGGAGAGTGTTAGTAAAGCGTCTGGAATGTTGCACCCGAGTACCGGGGGACGAATACTGAGGCACATTTGAACACGTTTCCCGATCACACGGTGGATCATACTCTGGGTTCCACATGCATGTTTTAGCTGAAGGAAGAATCCCTTAAACCTGGAGAGTTGAGACCCATGGAATGGGTACCATGCAATATGACTTCAAAGGGTCTGCATTTGCTCACCGAACCTCACCAATCCTATCACTGCTGCATTTATGCCGCTGTACACACGCTTGATTCTCTTTCGGAGACATATAAATCCATAGGTTTTAAGATTCTTACTAGTCAGGTATATTCTTATGCGTTTAATATGGGGTGTTGAGTCCACTTCGTTGAGCAATGAGTAGCTCTTGTCTATTACATATTTGGCTTATGGAACGGTATCTGTGCTAATTTCAATCTCTGGTTTTATGCAGCACCCCAACTCACCTTTCCCCTTAAGCAAGCATAAGTTGGTTTTCTACATTTGAGACCCTGTTCTGTTTTGTAATTCAGTTCCTGTGTAGCCAAGTTTACATTCCGTGTAGTAGTGATATCTTATGATGTTTCTTTTTCTCTGTGACTTTTTTCACTTAGAATCATCGTACCTGAATCCACTCATTATGCTGCTACAGGCCTGATGACATAGATTTCATTGCTGAGTGATATTGCATTGTACGTAAGTACCACAACTTCTTTATCCATTTTTTGCTTTCTGCGATATTGAACTTGTACCGTAAACGAGGTTCTTGTAAACAGAGCCGTCCCAAACTTTGGGTTGCCTGTGTCTTTTTGATTTTAATTTCCCTAAGCTATAGGACCATAAGTGGAAGTGCCCTAGGCTCTGTTGCTTTGTTTTTTAGATGTTTCAGGAAACACCATGCACTTCTCCAGAGTGGCTGTTGGCAATTTACATCCCGCCCATCAGCATAACAAGGCTCCCAGTTCTCCATGGCCTGTCCTGCCTTTCTGGATTTTACACTTTTTTCAGATGGCCCTTTTGACCGGGGGGCAGTGAGACTTCATTGTAGTGCAGATTTCCTTTGCAAGCTTGCTTGGTTGGCCAAAAAGGGCGTATGCGTTTTTTCCTGAATATATTCAGGAAAAAACGCATACGCCCTTTTTGGCCAAGTGCATCATTGTGGACGTTCTGCCTCTTTTCCTATGCTTTACATGCAGTTCCAGTCTACCTCCTGAAATCGGTTTCCTGCAATTCTGCCCCGCTTTCAAGTCCTCTTGGCAGCCTTACTTCAATATATTTTTGGACGATAGCTGTCATTTATAACTCTGCAGGTTTGGGAATTACAGTGCCCCTGAGCTCCTTTCTTCAACTCGTTTTCTTGTGAGCTGGCCGCAACACCGCAGCATTGCTTCAGGCCCTAGTGTGGTTCCAGAATGGCACGCTGAGCCTTTGGTTAATTCCTCTTCCTGGTGGGCAATGAGAGTTAAATTTGCCCGTCCAGACACCTCCAGCTAGTCTCTCATTGGTTCTCCCTATTCCTGTTCATTTTCCGCAGAAATTGCAAACTGGGCCAAACAGGAGGTTAAAGGCACTGACTCTCCAAGTGGGGAGAGTGTTAGTAAAGCGTCTGGAATGTTGCACCCGAGTACCGGGGGACGAAAACTGAGACACATTTGAACACGTTTCCCGATCACACGGTGGATCATACTCTGGGTTCCACATGCATGTTTTAGCTGAAGGAAGAATCCCTTAAACCTGGAGAGTTGAGACCCATGGAATGGGTACCATGCAATATGACTTGAAAGGGTCTGCATTTGCTCACCGAACCTCACCAATCCTATCACTGCTGCGTTTATGCCGCTGTACACACGCTTGATTCTCTTTCGGAGACATATAAATCCATAGATTTTAAGATTCTTACTAGTCAGGTATATTCTTATGCGTTTAATATGGGGTGTTGAGTCCACTTCGTTGAGCAATGAGTAGCTCTTGTCTATTACATATTTGGCTTATGGAACCGTATCTGTGCTAATTTCAATCTCTGGTTTTATGCAGCACCCCAACTCACCTTTCCCCTTAAGCAAGCATAAGTTGGTTTTCTACATTTGAGACCCTGTTCTGTTTTGTAATTCAGTTCCTGTGTAGCCAAGTTTACATTCCGTGTAGTAGTGATATCTTATGATGTTTCTTTTTCTCTGTGACTTTTTTCACTTAGAATCATCGTACCTGAATCCACTCATTATGCTGCTACGGGCCTGATGACATAGATTTCATTGCTGAGTGATATTGCATTGTACGTAAGTACCACAACTTCTTTATCCATTTTTCGCTTTCTGCGATATTGAACTTGTACCGTAAACGAGGTTCTTGTAAACAGAGCCGTCCCAAACTTTGGGTTGGCTGTGTCTTTTTGATTTTAATTTCCCTAAGCTATAGGACCATAAGTGGAAGTGCCCTAGGCTCTGTTGCTTTGTTTTTTAGATGTTTCAGGAAACACCATACACTTCTCCATTGTCGCTGTTGGCAATTTACATCCCGCCCATCAGCATAACAAGGCTCTCACTTCTCCATGGCCTGTCCTGCCTTTCTGGATTTTACACTTTTATCAGATGGCCCTTTTGACTGGTGGCCAGTGAGACTTCATTGTAGTGCAGATTTCCTTTGCAAGCTTGCTTGGTTGGCCAAAAAGGGCGTATGCGTTTTTTCCTGAATATATTCAGGAAAAAACGCATACGCCCCTTTTGACCAAGTGCATCATTGTGGACGTTCTGCCTCTTTTCCTATGCTTTACATGCAATTCCAGTCTACCTCCTGAAATCGGTTTCCTGCAATTCTGCCCCGCTTTCAAGTCCTCTTGGCAGACTTACTTCAATATATTTTTGGACGATAGCTGTCATTTATAACTCTGCAGGTTTGTGAATGACAGTGCCCCTGAGCTCCTTTCTTCAACTCGCTTTCTTGTGAGCTGGCCACAACACCGCAGGATTGCTTCAGGCCCTAGTGTTGTTCTGGCACAGCACGCTGAGCCTTTGGTTAATTCCTCTTCCTGGTGGGTAATGAGAGTTAAATTTGCCCGTCCAGACACCTCAAGCTAGTCTGTCTTGTTTCTCCCTATTGCTGTTCATTTTCTGCAGAAATTGCAAACTGGGCCAAACAGGAGGTTAAAGGCACTGACTCTCCAAGTGGGGAGAGTGTTAGTAAAGCGTCTGGAATGTTGCACCCGAGTACCGGGGGACGAATACTGAGGCACATTTGAACACGTTTCCCGATCACACGGTGGATCATACTCTGGGTTCCACATGCATGTTTTAGCTGAAGGAAGAATCCCTTAAACCTGGAGAGTTGAGACCCATGGAATGGGTACCATGCAATATGACTTCAAAGGGTCTGCATTTGCTCACCGAACCTCACCAATCCTATCACTGCTGCGTTTATGCCGCTGTACACACGCTTGATTCTCTTTCGGAGACATATAAATCCATAGGTTTTAAGATTCTTACTAGTCAGGTATATTCTTATGCGTTTAATATGGGGTGTTGAGTCCACTTCGTTGAGCAATGAGTAGCTCTTGTCTATTACATATTTGGCTTATGGAACGGTATCTGTGCTAATTTCAATCTCTGGTTTTATGCAGCACCCCAACTCACCTTTCCCCTTAAGCAAGCATAAGTTGGTTTTCTACATTTGAGACCCTGTTCTGTTTTGTAATTCAGTTCCTGTGTAACCAAGTTTACATTCCGTGTAGTAGTGATATCTTATGATGTTTCTTTTTCTCTGTGACTTTTTTCACTTAGAATCATCGTACCTGAATCCACTCATTATGCTGCTACAGGCCTGATGACATAGATTTCATTGCTGAGTGATATTGCATTGTACGTAAGTACCACAACTTCTTTATCCATTTTTCGCTTTCTGCGATATTGAACTTGTACCGTAAACGAGGTTCTTGTAAACAGAGCCGTCCCAAACTTTGGGTTGCCTGTGTCTTTTTGATTTTAATTTCCCTAAGCTATAGGACCATAAGTGGAAGTGCCCTAGGCTCTGTTGCTTTGTTTTTTAGATGTTTCAGGAAACACCATGCACTTCTCCAGAGTGGCTGTTGGCAATTTACATCCCGCCCATCAGCATAACAAGGCTCCCAGTTCTCCATGGCCTGTCCTGCCTTTCTGGATTTTACACTTTTTTCAGATGGCCCTTTTGACCGGGGGGCAGTGAGACTTCATTGTAGTGCAGATTTCCTTTGCAAGCTTGCTTGGTTGGCCAAAAAGGGCGTATGCGTTTTTTCATGAATATATTCAGGAAAAAACGCATACGCCCTTTTTGGCCAAGTGCATCATTGTGGACGTTCTGCCTCTTTTCCTATGCTTTACATGCAGTTCCAGTCTACCTCCTGAAATCGGTTTCCTGCAATTCTGACCCGCTTTCAAGTCCTCTTGGCAGCCTTACTTCAATATATTTTTGGACGATAGCTGTCATTTATAACTCTGCAGGTTTGGGAATTACAGTGCCCCTGAGCTCCTTTCTTCAACTCGTTTTCTTGTGAGCTGGCCGCAACACCGCAGCATTGCTTCAGGCCCTAGTGTGGTTCCAGAATGGCACGCTGAGCCTTTGGTTAATTCCTCTTCCTGGTGGGCAATGAGAGTTAAATTTGCCCGTCCAGACACCTCCAGCTAGTCTCTCATTGGTTCTCCCTATTCCTGTTCATTTTCCGCAGAAATTGCAAACTGGGCCAAACAGGAGGTTAAAGGCACTGACTCTCCAAGTGGGGAGAGTGTTAGTAAAGCGTCTGGAATGTTGCACCCGAGTACCGGGGGACGAAAACTGAGACACATTTGAACACGTTTCCCGATCACACGGTGGATCATACTCTGGGTTCCACATGCATGTTTTAGCTGAAGGAAGAATCCCTTAAACCTGGAGAGTTGAGACCCATGGAATGGGTACCATGCAATATGACTTGAAAGGGTCTGCATTTGCTCACCGAACCTCACCAATCCTAACACTGCTGCGTTTATGCCGCTGTACACATGCTTGATTCTCTTTCGGAGACATATAAATCCATAGATTTTAAGATTCTTACTAGTCAGGTATATTCTTATGCGTTTAATATGGGGTGTTGAGTCCACTTCGTTGAGCAATGAGTAGCTCTTGTCTATTACATATTTGGCTTATGGAACCATATCTGTGCTAATTTCAATCTCTGGTTTTATGCAGCACCCCAACTCACCTTTCCCCTTAAGCAAGCATAAGTTGGTTTTCTACATTTGAGACCCTGTTCTGTTTTGTAATTCAGTTCCTGTGTAGCCAAGTTTACATTCCGTGTAGTAGTGATATCTTATGATGTTTCTTTTTCTCTGTGACTTTTTTCACTTAGAATCATCGTACCTGAATCCACTCATTATGCTGCTACGGGCCTGATGACATAGATTTCATTGCTGAGTGATATTGCATTGTACGTAAGTACCACAACTTCTTTATCCATTTTTCGCTTTCTGCGATATTGAACTTGTACCGTAAACGAGGTTCTTGTAAACAGAGCCGTCCTAAACTTTGGGTTGGCTGTGTCTTTTTGATTTTAATTTCCCTAAGCTATAGGACCATAAGTGGAAGTGCCCTAGGCTCTGTTGCTTTGTTTTTTAGATGTTTCAGGAAACACCATACACTTCTCCATTGTCGCTGTTGGCAATTTACATCCCGCCCATCAGCATAACAAGGCTCTCACTTCTCCATGGCCTGTCCTGCCTTTCTGGATTTTACACTTTTATCAGATGGCCCTTTTGACTGGGGGCCAGTGAGACTTCATTGTAGTGCAGATTTCCTTTGCAAGCTTGCTTGGTTGGCCAAAAAGGGCGTATGCGTTTTTTCCTCAATATATTCAGGAAAAAACGCATACGCCCCTTTTGGCCAAGTGCATCATTGTGGACGTTCTGCCTCTTTTCCTATGCTTTACATGCAATTCCAGTCTACCTCCTGAAATCGGTTTCCTGCAATTCTGCCCCGCTTTCAAGTCCTCTTGGCAGACTTACTTCAATATATTTTTGGACGATAGCTGTCATTTATAACTCTGCAGGTTTGTGAATGACAGTGCCCCTGAGCTCCTTTCTTCAACTCGCTTTCTTGTGAGCTGGCCACAACACCGCAGGATTGCTTCAGGCCCTAGTGTTGTTCTGGCACAGCACGCTGAGCCTTTGGTTAATTCATCTTCCTGGTGGGTAATGAGAGTTAAATTTGCCCGTCCAGACACCTCAAGCTAGTCTGTCTTGTTTCTCCCTATTGCTGTTCATTTTCTGCAGAAATTGCAAACTGGGCAAAACAGGAGGTTAAAGGCACTGACTCTCCAAGTGGGGAGAGTGTTAGTAAAGCGTCTGGAATGTTGCACCCGAGTACCGGGGGACGAATACTGAGGCACATTTGAACACGTTTCCCGATCACACGGTGGATCATACTCTGGGTTCCACATGCATGTTTTAGCTGAAGGAATAATCCCTTAAACCTGGAGAGTTGAGACCCATGGAATGGGTACCATGCAATATGACTTGAAAGGGTCTGCATTTGCTCACCGAACCTCACCAATCCTAACACTGCTGTGTTTATGCCGCTGTACACACGCTTGATTCTCTTTCGGAGACATATAAATCCATAGATTTTAAGATTCTTACTAGTCAGGTATATGCTTATGCGTTTAATATGGGGTGTTGAGTCCACTTCGTTGAGCAATGAGTAGCTCTTGTCTATTACATATTTGGCTTATGGAACGGTATCTGTGCTAATTTCAATCTCTGGTTTTATGCAGCACCCCAACTCACCTTTCCCCTTAAGCAAGCATAAGTTGGTTTTCTACATTTGAGACCCTGTTCTGTTTTGTAATTCAGTTCCTGTGTAGCCAAGTTTACATTCCGTGTAGTAGTGATATCTTATGATGTTTCTTTTTCTCTGTGACTTTTTTCACTTAGAATCATCGTACCTGAATCCACTCATTATGCTGCTACGGGCCTGATGACATAGATTTCATTGCTGAGTGATATTGCATTGTACGTAAGTACCACAACTTCTTTATCCATTTTTCGCTTTCTGCGATATTGAACTTGTACCGTAAACGAGGTTCTTGTAAACAGAGCTGTCCCAAACTTTGGGTTGCCTGTGTCTTTTTGATTTTAATTTCCCTAAGCTATAGGACCATAAGTGGAAGTGCCCTAGGCTCTGTTGCTTTGTTTTTTAGATGTTTCAGGAAACACCATACACTTCTCCATTGTCACTGTTGGCAATTTACATCCCGCCCATCAGCATAACAAGGCTCTCACTTCTCCATGGCCTGTCCTGCCTTTCTGGATTTTACACTTTTATCAGATGGCCCTTTTGACTGGGGGCCAGTGAGACTTCATTGTAGTGCAGATTTCCTTTGCAAGCTTGCTTGGTTGGCCAAAAAGGGCGTATGCGTTTTTTCCTGAATATATTCAGGAAAAAACGCATACGCCCCTTTTGGCCAAGTGCATCATTGTGGACGTTCTGCCTCTTTTCCTATGCTTTACATGCAATTCCAGTCTACCTCCTGAAATCGGTTTCCTGCAATTCTGCCCCGCTTTCAAGTCCTCTTGGCAGACTTACTTCAATATATTTTTGGACGATAGCTGTCATTTATAACTCTGCAGGTTTGTGAATGACAGTGCCCCTGAGCTCCTTTCTTCAACTCGCTTTCTTGTGAGCTGGCCGCAACACCGCAGGATTGCTTCAGGCCCTAGTGTGGTTCCGGCACGGCACGCTTAGCCTTTGGTTAATTCCTCTTCCTGGTGGGAAATGAGAGTTAACGTTGCGCGTCCAGACACCTCCAGCTAGTCTCTCATTGGTTCTCCCTATTCCTGTTCATTTTCCATAGAAATTGCAAACTGGGCCAAACAGGAGGTTAAAGGCACTGACTCTCCAAGTGGGGAGAGTGTTAGTAAAGCGTCTGGAATGTTGCACCCGAGAACCGCGGGACGAAAACTGAGACACATTTGAACACGTTTCCGATCACACAGTGGATCATACTCTGGGTTCCACATGCATGTTTTAGCTGAAGGAAGAATCCCTTAAACCTGGAGAGTTGAGACCCATGGAATGGGTACCATGCAATATGACTTCAAAGGGTCTGCATTTGGTCACCGAACCTCACCAATCCTATCACTGCTGCGTTTATGCCGCTGTACACACGCTTGATTCTCTTTCGGAGACATATAAATCCATAGGTTTTAAGATTCTTACTAGTCAGGTATATTCTTATGCGTTTAATATGGGGTGTTGAGTCCACTTCGTTGAGCAATGAGTAGCTCTTGTCTATTACATATTTGGCTTATGGAACGGTATCTGTGCTAATTTCAATCTCTGGTTTTATGTAGCACCCCAACTCACCTTTCCCCTTAAGCAAGCATAAGTTGGTTTTCTACATTTGAGACCCTGTGCTGTTTTGTAATTCAGTTCCTGTGTAGCCAAGTTTACATTCCGTTTAGTAGTGATATCTTATGATGTTTCTTTTTCTGTGTGACTTATTTCACTTAGAATCATCGTACCTTAATCCACTCATTATGCTGCTATGGGCAGATGACATAGATTTCATTGCTGAGTGATATTGCATTGTACGTAAGTACCACAACTTCTTTATCCATTTTTCACTTTCTGCGATATTGAACTTGTACCGTAAACGAGGTTCTTGTAAACAGAGCCGTCCCAAACTTTGGGGTGGCTGTGTCTTTTTGATTTTAATTTCCCTAAGCTATAGGACCATAAGTGGAAGTGCCCTAGGCTCTGTTGCTTTGTTTTTTAGATGTTTCAGGAAACACCATACACTTCTCCAGAGTGGCTATTGGCAATTTACGTCCCACCCATCAGCATAACAAGGCTCCCAGTTCTCCATGGCCTGTCCTGCGTTTCTGGATTTTACACTTTTTTCAGATGGCCCATTTGACCGGGGCGCAGTGAGACCTTATTGTAGTGCAGATTTCCTTTTCAAGCTTGATTGGTTGGCCAAAAAGGGCATATGCATGTTTTCCTGAATATATTCAGGAAAAACGCGTATGCCCTTTTTGGCCAAGTCCATCATTTTGGACGTTCTGCCTCTTTTCCTATGCTATACATGCAATTCCAGTCTACCTCCTGAAATCGGTTTCCTGCAATTCTGCCCCGCTTTCAAGTCCTCTTGGCAGCCTTACTTCAATATATTTTTGGACGATAGCTGTCATTTATAACTCTGCAGGTTTGTGAATGACAGTGCCCCTGAGCTCCTTTCTTCAACTCGCTTTCTTGTGAGCTGGCCACAACACCGCAGGATTGCTTCAGGCCCTAGTGTTGTTCCGGCACAGCACGCTGAGCCTTTGGTTAATTCCTCTTCCTGGTGGGTAATGAGAGTTAAATTTGCCCGTCCAGACACCTCAAGCTAGTCTGCCTTGTTTCTCCCTATTGCTGTTCATTTTCTGCAGAAATTGCAAACTGGGCCAAACAGGAGGTTAAAGGCACTGACTCTCCAAGTGGGGAGAGTGTTAGTAAAGCGTCTGGAATGTTGCACCCGAGTACTGGGGGACGAATACTGAGACACATTTGAACACGTTTCCCGATCACACGGTGGATCATACTCTGGGTTGCACATGCATGTTTTAGCTGAAGGAAGAATCCCTTAAACCTGGAGAGTTGAGACCCATGGAATGGGTACCATGCAATATGACTTCAAAGGGTCTGCATTTGCTCACCGATCCTCACCAATCCTATCACTGCTGCGTTTATGCCACTGTACACACGCTTGATTCTCTTTCGGAGACATATAAATCCATAGGTTTTAAGATTCTTACTAATCAGGTATATTTTTAGGCGTTTAATATGGGGTGTTGAGTCCACTTCGTTGAGCAAGGAGTAGCTCTTGTTTATTACATATTTGGCTTATGGAACGGTATCTGTGCTAATTTCAATCTCTGGTTTTATGCAGCACCCCAACTCACCTTTCCCCTTAAGGAAGCATAAGTTGGTTTTCTACATTTGAGACCCCGTTCTGTTTTGTAATTCAGTTCCTGTGTAGCCAAGTTTACATTCCGTGTAGTAGTGATATCTTATGATGTTTCTTTTTCTCTGTGACTTATTTCACTTAGAATCATCGTACCTGAATCCACTCATTATGCTGCTACGGGCCTGATGACATAGATTTCATTGCTGAGTGATATTGCATTGTACGTAAGTACCACAACTTCTTTATCCATTTTTCGCTTTCTGTGATATTGAACTTGTATCGTAAACGAGGTTCTTGTAAACAGAGCCGTCCCAAACTTTGGGGTGGCTGTGTCTTTTAGATTTTAATTTCCCTAAGCTATAGGACCATAAGTGGAATTGCACTAGGCTCTGTTGCTTTGTTTTGTAGATGTTTCAGGAAACACCATACACTTCTCCAGAGTGGCTGTTGGCAATTTACATCCCGCCCATCAGTATAACAAGGCTCCCAGTTCTCCATGGCCTGTCCTTCCTTTCTGGATTTTACACTTTTTTCAGATGGCCCATTTGACCGGGGCGCAGTGAGACCTTATTGTAGTGCAGATTTCATTTTCAAGCTTGATTGGTTGGCCAAAAAGGGCATATGCATGTTTTCCTGAATATATTCCGGAAAAAACGCGTATGCCCTTTTTGGCCAAGTGCATCATTGTGGACGTTCTGCCTCTTTTCCTATGCTTTACATGCAATTCCAGTCTACCTCCTGAAATCGGTTTCCTGCAATTCTGCCCCGCTTTCAAGTCCTCTTGGCAGCCTTACTTCTATATATTTTTGGACGATAGCTGTCATTTATAACTCTGCAGGTTTGTGAATGACAGTGCCCCTGAGCTCCTTTCTTCAACTCGCTTTCTTGTGAGCTGGCCACAATACCGCAGGATTGCTTCAGGCCCTAGTGTTGTTCCGGCACAGCATGCTGAGCCTTTGGTTAATTCCTCTTTTTGGTGGGTAATGAGAGTTAAATTTGCCCGTCTAGACACCTCAAGCTAGTCTCTCTTGTTTCTCCCTATTCCTGTTCATTTTCTGCAGAAATTGCAAACTGGGCCAAACAGGAGGTTAAAGGCACTGACTCTCCAAGTGGGGAGAGTGTTAGTAAAGCGTCTGGAATGTTGCACCCGAGTACCGGGGGAGGAATACTGAGACACATTTGAACACGTTTCCCAATCATACGGTGGATCATACTCTGGATTCCACATGCATGTTTTAGCTGAAGGAAGAATCCCTTAAACCTGGAGAGTTGAGACCCATGGAATGGGTTCCATGCAATATGACTTCAAAGGGTCTGCATTTGCTCACCGAACCTCACCAATCCTATCACTGCTGCGTTTATGCCGCTGTACACACGCTTGATTCTCTTTCGGAGACATATAAATCCATAGGTTTTAAGATTCTTACTAGTCAGGTATATTCTTAGGCGTTTAATATGGGGTGTTGAGTCCACTTCGTTGAGCAAGGAGTAGCTCTTGTCTATTAAATATTTGGCTTATGGAACGGTATCTGTGCTAATTTCAATCTCTGGTTTTATGTAGCACACCAACTTACCTTTCCCCTTAAGCAAGCATAAGTTGGTTTTCTACATTTGAGACCCTGTTCTGTTTTGTAATTCAGTTCCTGTGTAGCCAAGTTTACATTCCGTGTAGTAGTGATATCTTATGATGTTTCTTTTTCTGTGTGACTTATTTCACTTAGAATCATCGTACCTGAATCCACTCATTATGCTGCTACGGGCAGATGACATAGATTTCATTGCTGAGTGATATTGCATTGTACGTAAGTACCACAACTTCTTTATCCATTTTTCACTTTCTGCAATATTGAACTTGTACCGTAAACGAGGTTCTTGTAAACAGAGCCGTCCCAAACTTTGGGGTGGCTGTGTCTTTTTGATTTTAATTTCCCTAAGCTATAGGACCATAAGTGGAAGTGCCCTAGGCTCTGTTGCTTTGTTTTTTAGATGTTTCAGGAAACACCATACACTTCTCCAGAGTGGCTGTTGGCAATTTACATCCCGCCCATCAGCATAACAAGGCTCCCAGTTCTCCATGGCCTGTCCTGCCTTTCTGGATTTTACACTTTTTTCAGATGGCCCTTTTGACCGGGGGGCAGTGAGACTTCATTTTAGTGCAGATTTCCTTTGCAAGCTTGCTTGCTTGGCCAAAAAGGGCGTAGGCTTTTTTTCTTGAGGAAAAAACGCATATGCCCTTTTTGGCCAAGTGCATCATTGTGGACGTTCTGCCTCTTTTCCTATGCTTTACATGCAATTCCAGTCTACCTCCTGAAATCGGTTTCCTGCAATTCTGCCCCGCTTTCAAGTCCTCTTGGCAGCCTTACTTCAATATATTTTTGGACGATAGCTGTCATTTATAACTCTGCAGGTTTGGGAATTACAGTGCCCCTGAGCTCCTTTCTTCAACTCGTTTTCTTGTGAGCTGGCCGCAACACCGCAGTATTGCTTCAGGCCCTAGTGTGGTTCCAGAATGGCACGCTGAGCCTTTGGTTAATTCCTCTTCCTGGTGGGCAATGAGAGTTAAATTTGCCCGTCCAGACACCTCCAGCTAGTCTCTCATTGGTTCTCCCTATTCCTGTTCATTTTCCGCAGAAATTGCAAACTGGGCCAAACAGGAGGTTAAAGGCACTGACTCTCCAAGTGGGGAGAGTGTTAGTAAAGCGTCTGGAATGTTGCACCCGAGTTCCGGGGGACGAAAACTGAGTCACATTTGAACACGTTTCCCGATCACACAGTGGATCATACTCTGGGTTCCACATGCATGTTTTAGCTGAAGGAAGAATCCCTTAAACCTGGAGAGTTGAGACCCATGGAATGGGTACCATGCAATATGACTTGAAAGGGTCTGCATTTGCTCACCGAACCTCACCAATCCTAACACTGCTGCGTTTATGCCGCTGTACACACGCTTGATTCTCTTTCGGAGACATATAAATCCATAGGATTTAAGATTCTTACTAGTCAGGTATATTCTTAGGCGTTTAATATGTGGTGTTGAGTCCACTTCGTTGAGCAAGGAGAAGCTCTTGTCTATTACATATTTGGCTTATGGAACGGTATCTGTGCTTATTTCAATCTCTGGTTTTATGCAGCACCCCAACTCACATTTCCGCTTAAGCAAGCATAAGTTGGTTTTCTACATTTGAGACCCTGTTCTGTTTTGTAATTCATTTCCTGTGTAGCCAAGTTTACATTCCGTGTAGTAGTGATATCTGATGATGTTTCTTTTTCTGTGTGACTTATTTCACTTAGAATCATCGTACCTGAATCCACTCATTATGCTGCTACAGGCCTGATGACATAGATTTCATTGCTGAGTGATATTGCATTGTACGTAAGTACCACAACTTCTTTATCCATTTTTCGCTTTCTGCGATATTAAACTTGTACTGTAAACGAGGTTCTTGTAAACAGAGCTGTCCCAAACTTTTGGGTGGCTGTGTGTTTTTGATTTTTATTTCCCTAAGCTATAGGACCATAAGTGGAAGTGCCCTAGGCTCTGTTGCTTTGTTTTTTAGATGTTTCAGGAAACACCATACACTTCTCCAGAGTGGCTGTGGGCAATTTACATCCCGCCCATCAGCATAACAAGGCTCCCAGTTCTCCATGGCCTGTCCTGCCTTTCTGGATTTTACACTTTTTTCAGATGGCCCTTTTGACCGGGGGGCAGTGAGACTTCATTGTAGTGCAGATTTCCTTTGCAAGCTTGCTTGGTTGGCCAAAAAGGGCGTATGCGTTTTTTCCTGAATATATTCAGGAAAAAACGCATACGCCCTTTTTGGCCAAGTGCATCATTGTGGACGTTCTGCCTCTTTTCCTATGCTTTACATGCAATTCCAGTCTACCTCCTGAAATCGGTTTCCTGCAATTCTGCCCCGCTTTCAAGTCCTCTTGGCAGCCTTACTTCAATATATTTTTGGACGATAGCTGTCATTTATAACTCTGCAGGTTTGTGAATTACAGTGCCCCTGAGCTCCTTTCTTCAACTCGTTTTCTTGTGAGCTGGCCGCAACACCGCAGTATTGCTTCAGGCCCTAGTGTGGTTCCAGAATGGCACGCTGAGCCTTTGGTTAATTCCTCTTCCTGGTGTGCAATGAGAGTTAAATTTGCCCGTCCAGACACCTCCAGCTTGTCTCTCATTGGTTCTCCCTATTCCTGTTCATTTTCCGCAGAAATTGCAAACTGGGCCAAACAGGAGGTTAAAGGCACTGACTCTCCAAGTGGGGAGAGTGTTAGTAAAGCGTCTGGAATGTTGCACCCGAGTACCGGGGGACGAAAACTGAGTCACATTTGAACACGTTTCCCGATCACACGGTGGATCATACTCTGGGTTCCACATGCATGTTTTAGCTGAAGGAAGAATCCCTTAAACCTGGAGAGTTGAGACCCATGGAATGGGTACCATGCAATATGACTTGAAAGGGTCTGCATTTGCTCACCGAACCTCACCAATCCTAACACTGCTGCGTTTATGCCGCTGTACACACGCTTGATTCTCTTTCGGAGACATATAAATCCATAGGATTTAAGATTCTTACTAGTCAGGTATATTCTTAGGCGTTTAATATGTGGTGTTGAGTCCACTTCGTTGAGCAAGGGGAAGCTCTTGTCTATTACATATTTGGCTTATGGAACGGTATCTGTGCTTATTTCAATCTCTGGTTTTATGCAGCACCCCAACTCACATTTCCGCTTAAGCAAGCATAAGTTGGTTTTCTACATTTGAGACCCTGTTCTGTTTTGTAATTCATTTCCTGTGTAGCCAAGTTTACATTCCGTGTAGTAGTGATATCTTATGATGTTTCTTTTTCTCTGTGACTTATTTCACTTAGAATCATCGTACCTGAATCCACTCATTATGCTGCTACGGGCCTGATGACATAGATTTCATTGCTGAGTGATATTGCATTGTACGTAAGTACCACAACTTCTTTACCCATTTTTCGTTTTCTGCGATATTGAACTTGTACCGTAAACGAGGTTCTTGTAAACAGAGCCGTCCCAAACTTTGGGTTGGCTGTGTCTTTTTGATTTTAATTTCCCTAAGCTATAGGACCATAAGTGGAAGTGCCCTAGGCTCTGTTGCTTTGTTTTTTAGATGTTTCAGGAAACACCATACACTTCTCCAGAGTGGCTGTTGGCAATTTACATCCCGCCCATCAGCATAACAAGGCTCCCAGTTCTCCATGGCCTGTCCTGCCTTTCTGGATTTTACACTTTTTTCAGATGGCCCTTTTGACCGGGGGGGCAGTGAGACTTCATTGTAGTGCAGATTTCCTTTGCAAGCTTGCTTGGTTGGCCAAAAAGTGCGTATGCGTTTTTTCCTGAATATATTCAGGAAAAAACGCATACGCCCTTTTTGGCCAAGTGCATCATTGTGGACGTTCTGCCTCTTTTCCTATGCTTTACATGCAATTCCAGTCTACCTCCTGAAATCGGTTTCCTGCAATTCTGCCCCGCTTTCAAGTCCTCTTGGCAGCCTTACTTCAATATATTTTTGGATGATAGCTGTCATTTATAACTCTGCATGTCTGTGAATGACAGTGCCCCTGAGCTCCTTTCTTCAACTCGCTTTCTTGTGAGCTGGCCGCAACACCGCAGGATTGCTTCAGGCCCTAGTGTGGTTCCGGCATGGCACGCTTAGCCTTTGGTTAATTCCTCTTCCTGGTGGGAAACAAGAGTTAACTTTGCGCGTCCAGACACCTCCAGCTAGTTTCTCATTGGTTCTCCCTATTCCTCTTCATTTTCCGTAGAAATTGCAAACTGGGCCAAACAGGAGGTTAAAGGCACTGACTCTCCAAGTGGGGAGAGTGTTAGTAAAGCGTCTGGAATGTTGCACCCGAGAACCGGGGGACGAAAACTGAGACATATTTGAACACGTTTCCGATCACACAGTGGATCATACTCTGGGTTCCACATGCATGTTTTAGCTGAAAGAAGAATCCCTTAAACCTGGAGAGTTGAGACCCATGGAATGGGTTCCATGCAATATGACTTCAAAGGGTCTGCATTTGCTCACCGAACCTCACCAATCCTATCACTGCTGCGTTTATGCCGCTGTACACACGCTTGATTCTCTTTCGGAGACATATAAATCCATAGGTTTTAAGATTCTTACTAGTCAGGTATATTCTTAGGCGTTTAATATGGGGTGTTGAGTCCACTTCGTTGAGCAAGGAGTAGCTCTTGTCTATTACATATTTGGCTTATGGAACGGTATCTGTGCTAATTTCAATCTCTGGTTTTATGTAGCACCCCAACTCACCTTTCCCCTTAAGCAAGCATAAGTTGGTTTTCTACATTTGAGACCCTGTTCTGTTTTGTAATTCAGTTCCTGTGTAGCCAAGTTTACATTCCGTGTAGTAGTGATATCTTATGATGTTTCTTTTTCTGTGTGACTTATTTCACTTAGAATCATCGTACCTGAATCCACTCATTATGCTGCTACGGGCAGATGACATAGATTTCATTGCTGAGTGATATTGCATTGTACGTAAGTACCACAACTTCTTTATCCATTTTTCACTTTCTGCGATATTGAACTTGTACCGTAAACGAGGTTCTTGTAAACAGAGCTGTCCCAAACATTTGGGTGGTTGTGTCTTTTTGATTTTAATTTCCCTAAGCTATAGGACCATAAGTGGAAGTGCCCTAGGCTCTGTTGCTTTGTTTTGTAGATGTTTCAGGAAACACCATACATTTCTCCAGAGTGGCTGTTGGCAATTTACATCCCGCCCATCAGCATAACAAGGCTCCCAGTTCTCCATGGCCTGTCCTGCCTTTCTGGATTTTACACTTTTTTCAGATGGCCCTTTTGACCGGGGGGCAGTGAGACTTCATTGTAGTGCAGATTTCCTTTGCAAGCTTGCTTGGTTGACCAAAAAGGGCGTATGCGTTTTTTCCTGAATATATTCAGGAAAAAACGCATACGCCCTTTTTGGCCAAGTGCATCATTGTGGACGTTCTGCCTCTTTTCCTATGCTTTACATGCAATTCCAGTCTACCTCCTGAAATCGGTTTCCTGCAATTCTGCCCCGCTTTAAAGTCCTCTTGGCAGCCTTACTTCAATATATTTTTGGACGATAGCTGTCATTTATAACTCTGCAGGTTTGTGAATCACAGTGCCCCTGAGCTCCTTTCTTCAACTCGTTTTCTTGTGAGCTGGCCGCAACACCGCAGCATTGCTTCAGGCCCTAGTGTGGTTCCAGAATGGCACGCTGAGCCTTTGGTTAATTCCTCTTCCTGGTGGGCAATGAGAGTTAAATTTGCCCGTCCAGACACCTCCAGCTAGTCTCTCATTGGTTCTCCCTATTCCTCTTCATTTTCCGCAGAAATTGCAAACTGGGCCAAACAGGAGGTTAAAGGCACTGACTCTCCAAGTGGGGAGAGTGTTAATAAAGCGTCTGGAATGTTGCACCCGAGTACCGGGGGACAAAAACTGAGTCACATTTGAACACGTTTCCCGATCACACGGTGGATCATACTCTGGGTTCCACATGCATGTTTTAGCTGAAGGAAGAATCCCTTAAACCTGGAGAGTTGAGACCCATGGAATGGGTACCATGCAATATGACTTGAAAGGGTCTGCATTTGCTCACCGAACCTCACCAATCCTAACACTGCTGCGTTTATGCCGCTGTACACACGCTTGATTCTCTTTCGGAGACATATAAATTCATAGGTTTTAAGATTCTTACTAGTCAGGTATATTCTTATGCGTTTAATATGGGGTGTTGTGTCCACTTCGTTGAGCAATGAGTAGCTCTTGTCTATTACATATTTGGCTTATGGAACGGTATCTGTTCTAATTTCAATCTCTGGTTTTATGCAGCACCCCAACTCACCTTTCCCCTTAAGCAAGCATAAGTTGGTTTTCTACATTTGAGACCCTGTTCTGTTTTGTAATTCAGTTCCTGTGTAGCCAAGTTTACATTCCATGTGGTAGAGATATCTTATGATGTTTCTTTTTCTGTGTGACTTATTTCACTTAGAATCATCGTACCTGAATCCACTCATTATGCTGCTACGGGCCTGATGACATAGATTTCATTGCTGAGTGATATTGCATTGTACGTAAGTACCACAACTTCTTTACCCATTTTTCGTTTTCTGCGATATTGAACTTGTACCGTAAACGAGGTTCTTGTAAACAGAGCCGTCCCAAACTTTGGGCTGGCTGTGTCTTTTTGATTTTAATTTCCTTAAGCTATAGGACCATAAGTGGAAGTGCCCTAGGCTCTGTTGCTTTGTTTTTTAGATGTTTCAGGAAACACCATACACTTCTCCAGAGTGGCTGTTGGCAATTTACATCCCGCCCATCAGCATAACAAGGCTCCCAGTTCTCCATGGCCTGTCCTGCCTTTCTGGATTTTACACTTTTTTCAGATGGCCCTTTTGACCGGGGGGCAGTGAGACTTCATTGTAGTGCAGAATTCCTTTGCAAGCTTGCTTGGTTGGCCAAAAAGGGCGTATGCGTTTTTTCCTGAATATATTCAGGAAAAAACGCATACGCCCTTTTTGGCCAAGTGCATCATTGTGGACGTTCTGCCTCTTTTCCTATGCTTTACATGCAATTCCAGTCTACCTCCTGAAATCGGTTTCCTGCAATTCTGCCCCGCTTTCAAGTCCTTTTGGCAGCCTTACTTCAATATATTTTTGGACGATAGCTGTCATTTATAACTCTGCAGGTTTGTGAATTACAGTGCCCCTGAGCTCCTTTCTTCAACTCGTTTTCTTGTGAGCTGGCCGCAACACCGCAGTATTGCTTCAGGCCCTAGTGTGGTTCCAGAATGGCACGCTGAGCCTTTGGTTAATTCCTCTTCCTGGTGTGCAATGAGAGTTAAATTTGCCCGTCCAGACACCTCCAGCTAGTCTCTCATTGGTTCTCCCTATTCCTGTTCATTTTCCGCAGAAATTGCAAACTGGGCCAAACAGGAGGTTAAAGGCACTGACTCTCCAAGTGGGGAGAGTGTTAGTAAAGCGTCTGGAATGTTGCACCCGAGTACCGGGGGACGAAAACTGAGTCACATTTGAACACGTTTCCCGATCACACGGTGGATCATACTCTGGGTTCCACATGCATGTTTTAGCTGAAGGAAGAATCCCTTAAACCTGGAGAGTTGAGACCCATGGAATGGGTACCATGCAATATGACTTGAAAGGGTCTGCATTTGCTCACCGAACCTCACCAATCCTAACACTGCTGCGTTTATGCCGCTGTACACACGCTTGATTCTCTTTCGGAGACATATAAATCCATAGGATTTAAGATTCTTACTAGTCAGGTATATTCTTAGGCGTTTAATATGTCGTGTTGAGTCCACTTCGTTGAGCAAGGGGAAGCTCTTGTCTATTACATATTTGGCTTATGGAACGGTATCTGTGCTTATTTCAATCTCTGGTTTTATGCAGCACCCCAACTCACATTTCCGCTTAAGCAAGCATAAGTTGGTTTTCTACATTTGAGACCCTGTTCTGTTTTGTAATTCATTTCCTGTGTAGCCAAGTTTACATTCCGTGTAGTAGTGATATCTGATGATGTTTCTTTTTCTGTGTGACTTATTTCACTTAGAATCATCGTACCTGAATCCACTCATTATGCTGCTACAGGCCTGATGACATAGATTTCATTGCTGAGTGATATTGCATTGTACGTAAGTACCACAACTTCTTTATCCATTTTTCGCTTTCTGCGATATTAAACTTGTACCGTAAACGAGGTTCTTGTAAACAGAGCTGTCCCAAACTTTTGGGTGGCTGTGTGTTTTTGATTTTAATTTCCCTAAGCTATAGGACCATAAGTGGAAGTGCCCTAGGCTCTGTTGCTTTGTTTTTTAGATGTTTCAGGAAACACCATACACTTCTCCAGAGTGGCTGTTGGCAATTTACATCCCGCCCATCAGCATAACAAGGCTCCCAGTTCTCCATGGCTTGTCCTGCCTTTCTGGATTTTACACTTTTTTCAGATGGCCCTTTTGACCGGGGGGCAGTGAGACTTCATTGTAGTGCAGATTTCCTTTGCAAGCTTGCTTGGTTGGCCGAAAAGTGCGTATGCGTTTTTTCCTGAATATATTCAGGAAAAAACGCATACGCCCTTTTTGGCCAAGTGCATCATTGTGGACGTTCTGCCTCTTTTCCTATGCTTTACATGCAATTCCAGTCTACCTCCTGAAATCGGTTTCCTGCAATTCTGCCCCGCTTTCAAGTCCTCTTGGCAGCCTTACTTCAATATATTTTTGGACGATAGCTATCATTTATAACTCTGCAGGTTTGTGAATGACAGTGCCCCTGAGCTCCTTTCTTCAACTCGCTTTCTTGTGAGCTGGCCGCAACACCTCAGGATTGCTTCAGGCCCTAGTGTGGTTCCGGCATGGCACCATGAGCCTTTGGTTAATTCCTCTTCCTGGTGGGAAATGAGAGTTAAATTTGCCCATCCAGACACCTCCAGCTAGTCTCTCATTGGTTCTCCCTATTCCTGTTCATTTTCCGCAGAAATTGCAAACTGGGCCAAACAGGAGGTTAAAGGCACTGACTCTCCAAGTGGGGAGAGTGTTAGTAAAGCGTCTGGAATATTGCACCCGAGTACCAGGGGACGAAAACTGAGACACATTTGAACACGTTTCCCGATCACATGGTGGATCATACTCTGCGTTCCACATGCATGTTTTAGCTGAAGGAAGAATCCCTTAAACCTGGAGAGTTGAGACCCCTGGAATGGGTACCATGCAATATGACTTCAAAGGGTCTGCATTTGCTCATCGAACGTCACCAATCCTAGCACTGCTGCATTTATGCCACTGTACACACGCTTGATTCTCTTTCGGAGACATATAAATCCATAGGTTTTAAGATTCTTACTAGTCAGGTATATTCTTAGGAGTTTAATATGGGGTGTAGAGTCCACTTCGTTGAGCAAGGAGTAGCTCTTGTCTATTACATATTTGGCTTATGGAACCGTATCTGTGATAATTTCAATCTTTCGTTTTATGCAGCACGCCAACTCACCTTTACTCTTAAGCAAGCATAAGTCGGTTTTCTATATTTGAGACCCTGTTCTGTTTTGTAATTCAGTTCCTGTGTAGCCAAGTTTACATTCCATGTGGTAGAGATATCTTATGATGTTTCTTTCTCTGTGTGACTTATTTCACTTAGAATCATCGTACCTGAATCCACTCATTATGCTGCTATGGGCCTGATGACATAGATTTCATTGCTGAGTGATATTGCATTGTACGTAAGTACCACAACTTCTTTATCCATTTTGCGCTTTCTGTGATATTGAACTTGTACCGTAAACGAGGTTCCTGTAAACAGAACCGTCCCAAACTTTGGGGTGGCTGTGTCTTTTTGATTTTAATTTCCCTAAGCTATAGGACCATAAGTGGAAGTGCCCTAGGCTCTGTTGCTTTGTTTTTTAGATGTTTCAGGAAACACCATACACTTCTCCAGAGTGACTGTTGGCAATTTACATCCCGACCATCAGCATAACAAGGCTCCCAGTTCTCCATGGCCTGTCCTGCCTTTCTGGATTTTACACTTTTTTCAGATGGCCCTTTTGACCGGGGGGCAGTGAGACTTCATTGTAGTGCAGATTTCCTTTGCAAGCTTGCTTGGTTGGCCAAAAAGTGCGTATGCGTATATTCCTGAATATATTCAGGAAAAAACGCATACGCCATTTTTGGCCAAGTGCATCATTGTGGACGTTCTGCCTCTTTTCCTATGCTTTACATGCAATTCCAGTCTACCTCCTGAAATCGGTTTCCTGCAATTCTGCCCCGCTTTCAAGTCCTCTTGGCAGCCTTACTTCAATATATTTTTGGACGATAGCTGTCATTTATAACTCTGCAGGTTTGTGAATGACAGTGCCCCTGAGCTCCTTTCTTCAACTCGCTTTCTTGTGAGCTGACCGCAACACCGCTGCATTGCTTCAGACCCTAGTGTGGTTCCGGCATGGCACACTGAGCCTTTGGTTAATTCCTCTTCATGGTGGGAAATGAGAGTTAAATTTGCCCGTCCAGACACCTCCAGCTAGTCTCTCATTGGTTCTCCCTATTCCTGTTCATTTTCCGCAGAAATTGCAAACTGGGCCAAATAGGAGATTAAAGGCACTGACTCTCCAAGTGGGGAGAGTGTTAGTAAAGCATCTGGAATGTTGCACCCGAGTACCAGGGGACGAAAACTGACACAATTGAACACGTTTCCCGAGCACACGGTGGATCATACTCTGGGTTCCACATGCATGTTTTAGCTGAAGGAAGAATCCCTTAAACCTGGAGAGTTGAGACCCATGGAATGGGTACCATGCAATATGACTTCAAAGGGTCTGCATTTGTCCACCAAACCTCACCAATCCTATCACTGCTGCGTTTATGCCGCTGTACACACGCTTGATTCTCTTTTGGAGACATATAAATCCATAGTTTTTAAGATTCTTCCTAGTCAGGTATATTCTTAGGCGTTTAATATGGGGTGTTGAGTCCACTTCGTTGAGCAAGGAGTAGCTCTTTTCTATTACATATTTGGCTTATGGAACCGTATCTGTGCTAATTTCAATCTCTGGTTTTATGCAGCACCCCAACTCACCTTTCCCCTTAAGCAAGCATAAGTTGGTTTTCTACATTTGAGACCCTGTTCTGTTTTGTAATTCAGTTCCTGTGTAGCCAAGTTTACATTCCGTGTAGTAGTGATATCTTATGATGTTTCTTTTTCTCTGTGACTTATTTCACTTAGAATCATCGTACCTGAATTCACTCATTATGCTGCTATGGGCCTGATGACATAGATTTCATTGCTGCGTGATATTGCATTGTACGTAATTACCACAACTTCTTTATCCATTTTTAACTTTCTGTGATATTGAACTTGTACCGTAAACGAGGTTCTTGTAAACAGAGCCGTCCCAAACTTTGGGGTGGCTGTGTCTTTTTGATTTTAATTTCCCTAAGCTATAGGACCATAAGTGGAAGTGCCCTAGGCTCTGTTGCTTTGCTTTTTAGATGTTTCAGGAAACACCATACACTTCTCCAGAGTGGCTGTTCGCAATTTACATCCCGCACATCAGCATAACAAGGTTCCCAATTCTCCATGGCCTGTCCTGCCTTTCTGGATTTTACACTTTTTTCAGATGGCCCTTTTGACCGGGGGCAGTGAGACTTCATTGTAGTGCAGATTTCGTTTGCAAGCTTGCTTGGTTGGCCAAAAAGGGCGTATGCGTTTTTTCCCGAATATATTCAGGAAAAAACGCATACGCCCTTTTTGGCCAAGTGCATCATTGTGGACGTTCTGCCTCTTTTCCTATGCTTTACATGCAATTCCAGTCTACCTCCTGAAATTGGTTTCCTGCAATTCTGCCCCACTTTCACGTCCTCTTGGCAGCCTTACTTCAATATATTTTTGGACGATAGCTGTCATTTATAACTCTGCAGGTTTGTGAATGACAGTGCCCCTGAGCTCCTTTCTTCAACTCGCTTTCTTGTGAGCTGGCCACAACACAGCAGGATTGCTTCAGGCCCTAGTGTGGTTCCGGCATGGCACGCTGAGCCTTTGGTAAATTCCTCTTCCTGGTGGGAAATGAGAGTTAAATTTGCCCGTCCAGACACCTCCAGCTAGTCTCTCATTGGTTCTCCCTATTCCTGTTCATTTTCCGCAGAAATTGCAAACTGGGCCAAACAGGAGGTTAAAGGCACTGACTCTCCAAGTGGGGAGAGTGTTAGTAAAGCGTCTGGAATGTTGCACCCGAGAACCGCGGGACGAAAACTGAGACACATTTGAACACGTTTCCGATCACACAGTGGATCATACTCTGGGTTCCACATGCATGTTTTAGCTGAAGGAAGAATCCCTTAAACCTGGAGAGTTGAGACCCATGGAATGGGTACCATGCAATATGACTTCAAAGGGTCTGCATTTGCTCACCGAACCTCACCAATCCTATCACTGCTGCGTTTATGCCGCTGTACACACGCTTGATTCTCTTTCGGAGACATATAAATCCATAGGTTTTAAGATTCTTACTGGTCAGGTATATTCTTAGGCGTTTAATATGGGGTGTAGAGTCCACTTCGTTGAGCAAGGAGTAGCTCTTGTCTATTACATATTTGGCTTATGGAACGGTATCTGTGCTAATTTCAATCTCTGGTTTTATGTAGCACCCCAACTCACCTTTCCCCTTAAGCAAGCATAAGTTGGTTTTCTACATTTGAGACCCTGTTCTGTTTTGTAATTCAGTTCCTGTGTAGCCAAGTTTACATTCCGTTTAGTAGTGATATCTTATGATGTTTCTTTTTCTGTGTGACTTATTTCACTTAGAATCATCGTACCTGAATCCACTCATTATGCTGCTACGGGCAGATGACATAGATTTCATTGCTGAGTGATATTGCATTGTACGTAAGTACCACAACTTCTTTATCCATTTTTCACTTTCTGCGATATTGAACTTGTACCGTAAACGAGGTTCTTGTAAACAGAGCCGTCCCAAACTTTGGGGTGGCTGTGTCTTTTTGATTTTAATTTCCCTAAGCTATAGGACCATAAGTGGAAGTGCCCTAGGCTCTGTTGCTTTGTTTTTTAGATGTTTCAGGAAACATCATACACTTCTCCAGAGTGGCTGTTGGCAATTTACATCCCACCCATCAGCATAACAAGGCTCCCAGTTCTCCATGGCCTGTCCTGCCTTTCTGGATTTTACACTTTTTTCAGATGGCCCATTTGACCGGGGCGCAGTGAGACCTTATTGTAGTGCAGATTTCCTATTCAAGCTTGATTGGTTGGCCAAAAAGGGCATATGCATGTTTTCCTGAATATATTCAGGAAAAACGCGTATGCCCTTTTTGGCCAAGTCCATCATTGTGGACGTTCTGCCTCTTTTCCTATGCTTTACATGCAATTCCAGTCTACCTCCTGAAATCGGTTTCCTGCAATTCTGCCCCGCTTTCAAGTCCTCTTGGCAGCCTTACTTCAATATATTTTTGGACGATAGCTGTCATTTATAACTCTGCAGGTTTGTGAATGACAGTGCCCCTGAGCTCCTTTCTTCAACTCGCTTTCTTGTGAGCTGGCCACAACACCGCAGGATTGCTTCAGGCCCTAGTGTTGTTCCGGCACAGCACGCTGAGCCTTTGGTTAATTCCTCTTCCTGGTGGGTAATGAGAGTTAAATTTGCCCGTCCAGACACCTCAAGCTAGTCTCTCTTGTTTCTCCCTATTGCTGTTCATTTTCTGCAGAAATTGCAAACTGGGCCAAACAGGAGGTTAAAGGCACTGACTCTCCAAGTGGGGAGAGTGTTAGTAAAGCGTCTGGAATGTTGCACCCGAGTACTGGGGGACGAATACTGAGACACATTTGAACACGTTTCCCGATCACACGGTGGATCATACTCTGGGTTCCACATGCATGTTTTAGCTGAAGGAAGAATCCCTTAAACCTGGAGAGTTGAGACCCATGGAATTGGTACCATGCAATATGACTTGAAAGGGTCTGCATTTGCTCACCGAACCTCACCAATCCTAACACTGCTGCGTTTATGCCGCTGTACACACGCTTGATTCTCTTTCTGAGACATATAAATCCATAGGTTTTAAGATTCTTACTAGTCAGGTATATTCTTAGGCGTTTAATATGTGGTGTTGAGTCCACTTCGTTGAGCAAGGAGTAGCTCTTGTCTATTACATATTTGGCTTATGGAACGGTATCTGTGCTAATTTCAATCTCTGGTTTTATGTAGCACCCCAACTCACCTTTCCCCTTAAGGAAGCATAAGTTGGTTTTCTACATTTGAGACCCTGTTCTGTTTTGTAATTCAGTTCCTGTGTAGCCAAGTTTACATTCCGTGTAGTAGTGATATCTTATGATGTTTCTTTTCTTGTGTGACTTATTTCACTTAGAATCATCTTACCTGAATCCACTCATTATGCTACTACGGGCCTGATGACATACATTTCATTGCTGAGTGATATTGCATTGTACGTAAGTACCACAACTTCTTTATCCATTTTTCGCTTTGTGTGATATTGAACTTGTACCGTAAACGAGGTTCTTGTAAACTGAGCCGTCCCAAACTTTGGGGTGGCTGTGTCTTTTTGATTTTAATTTCCCTAAGCTATAGGACCATAAGTGGAAGTGCCCTAGGCTCTGTTGCTTTGTTTTTTAGATGTTTCAGGAAACACCATACACTTCTCCATTGTCGCTGTTTGCAATTTACATCCCGCCCATCAGCATAACAAGGCTCTCACATCTCCATGGCCTGTCCTGCCTTTCTGGATTTTACACTTTTAACAGATGGCCCTTTTGACTGGGGACGAGTGAGACTTCATTGTAGTGCAGATTTCCTTTGCAAGCTTGCTTGGTTGGCCAAAAGGGGCGTATGCGTTTTTTCCTGAATATATTCAGGAAAAAACGCATACGCCCCTTTTGGCCAAGTGCATCATTGTGGACGTTCTGCCTCTTTTCCTATGCTTTACATGCAATTCCAGTCTACCTCCTGAAATCGGTTTCCTGCAATTCTGCCCCGCTTTCAAGTCCTCTTGGCAGCCTTACTTCAATATATTTTTGGACGATAGCTGTCATTTATAACTCTGCAGGTTTGTGAATGACAGTGCCCCTGAGCTCCTTTCTTCAACTCGCTTTCTTGTGAGCTGGTCACAACACCGCAGGATTGCTTCAGGCCCTAGTGTTGTTCCGGCACAGCACGCTGAGCCTTTGGTTAATTCCTCTTCCTGGAGGGAAATGAGAGTCAAATTTGCCCGTTCAGACATCTCCAGCTAGTCTCTCATTGGTTCTCCATATTCCTGTTCATTTTCCGCAGAAATTGCAAACTGGGACAAACAGGAGGTTAAAGGCACTGACTCTCCAAGTGGGGAGAGTGTTAGTAAAGCATCTGGAATGTTGCACCCGAGAACCGGGGCACGAAAACTGAGACACATTTGAACACGTTTCCGATCACACAGTGGATCATACTCTGGGTTCCACATGCATGTTTTAGCTGAAGGAAGAATCCCTTAAACCTGGAGAGTTGAGACCCATGGAATGGGTACCATGCAATATGACTTCAAAGGGTCTGCATTTGCTCACCGAACCTCACCAATCCTATCACTGCTGCATTTATGCCGCTGTACACACGCTTGATTCTCTTTCGGAGCATATAAATCCATAGGTTTTAAGATTCTTACTAGTCAGGTATATTCTTAGGCGTTTAATATGGGGTGTTGAGTCCACTTCGTTGAGCAAGGAGTAGCTCTTGTCTATGACATATTTGGCTTATGGAACGGTATCTGTGCTAATTTCAATCTCTGGTTTTATGCAGCCCCCCAACTCACCTTTCCCCTTAAGCAAGCATAAGTTGGTTTTCTACATTTGAGACCCTGTTCTGTTTTGTAATTCAGTTCCTGTGTAGCCAAGTTTACATTCCATGTAGTAGTGATATCTTATGATGTTTCTTTTTCTCTGTGAATTATTTCACTTAGAATCATCGTACCTGAATCCACTCATTATGCTGCTACGGGCCTCATGACATAGATTTCATTGCTGAGTGATATTGCATTGTAGGTAAGTACCACAACTTCTTTATCCATTTTTCGCTTTCTGCGATATTGAACTTGTACCGTAAACGAGGTTCTTGTAAACAGAGCCGTCCCAAACATTGGGGTGGCTGAGTCTTTTTGATTTTAATTTCCCTAAGCTATAGGACCATAAGTGGAAGTGCCCTAGGCTCTGTTGCTTTGTTTTTTAGATGTTTCAGGAAACACCATACACTTCTCCAGAGTGGCTGTTGGCAATTTACATCCCGCCCATCAGCATAACAAGGCTCCCAGTTCTCCATGGCCTGTCCTGCCTTTCTGGATTTTACACTTTTTTCAGATGGCCCTTTTGACCGGGGGGCAGTGAGACTTCATTTTAGTGCAGATTTCCTTTGTAAGCTTGCTTGGATGACCAAAAAGGGCGTATGCGTTTTTTCCCGAATATATTCAGGAAAAAACGCATACGCCCGTTTTTGCCAAGTGCATCATTGTGGACGTTCTGCCTCTTTTCCTATGCTTTACATGCAATTCCAGTCTACCTCCTGAAATCGGTTTCCTGCAATTCTGCCACGCTTTCAAGTCCTCTTGGCAGCCTTACTTCAATATATTTTTGGACGATAGCTGTCATTTTTAACTCTGCAGGTTTGTGAATGACAGTGCCCCTGAGCTCCTTTCTTCAACTCGCTTTCTTGTGAGCTGGCCGCAACACCGCAGGATTGCTTCAGGCTCCAGTGTGGTTCCGGCATGGCACGCTGAGCCTCTGGTTAATTCCTCTTCCTGGTGGGAAATGAGAGTTAAATTTGCCCGTGCAGACACCTCCAGCTAGTCTCTTATTGGTTCTCCCTATTCCTGTTCATTTTCCGCAGAAATTGCAAACTGGGCCAAACAGGAGGTTAAAGGCACTGACTATCCAAGTGGGGAGAGTGTTAGTAAAGCGTCTGGAATGTTGCATCCGAGCACCAGGGGACAAAAACTGAGACACCTTTGAACACGTTTCCCAATCACATGGTGTATCATACTCTGGGTTCCACATGCATGTTTTAGCTGAAGGAAGAATCCCTTAAACCTGGAGAGTTGAGACCCATGGAATGGGTACCATGTAATATGACTTCAAAGGGTCTGGATTTGCTCACCGATCCTCACCAATCCAATCACTGCTGCGTTTATGCCGCTGTACACACGCTTGATTCTCTTTCGGAGACATATAAATCCATAGGTTTTAAGATTCTTACAAGTCAGGTATATTCTTAGGCGTTTAATATGGGGTGTTGAGTCCACTTCGTTGAGCAAGGAGTAGTTCTTGTCTATTACATATTTGGCTGAAGGAACGGTATCTGTGCTAATTTCAATCTCTGGTTTTATGCAGCACCCCAACTCACCTTTCCCCTTAAGGAAGCATACGTTGGTTTTCTTCATTTGAGACTCTGTTCTGTTTTGTAATTCAGTTCCTGTGTAGCCAAGTTTACATTCCGTGTAGTACTGATATCTTATGATGTTTCTTTTTCTGTGTGACTTATTTCACTTAAAATCATCGTACCTGAATCCACTCATTATGCTGCTACGGGCCTGATGACATAGATTTCATTGCTGAGTGATATTGCATTGTACGTAAGTACCACAACTTCTTTATCCATTTTTCACTTTCTGTGATTTTGAACTTGTACTGTAAACGAGGTTCTTGTAAACAGAGCCGTCTCAAATTTGGGGGGGCTGTGTCTTTTTGATTTTAATTTCCCTAAGCTATAGGACCATAAGTGGAAGTGCCCTAGGCTCTGTTGCTTTGTTTTTTAGATGTTTCAGGAAACACTGTACACTTCTCCATAGTGGCTGCTGGCAATTTACATCCCGCCCATGAGCATAACAAGGCTCCCAGTTCTCCATGGCCTGTCCTGCCTTTCTGGATTTTACACTTTTTTCAGATGGCCCTTTTGACCGGGGAGCAGTGAGACTTCATTGTAGTGCAGATTTCCTTTGCAAGTTGCTTGCTTGGCCAAAAAGGACGTATGCATTTTTTCCTGAATATATTCAGGAAAAAACGCATACGTCCTTTTTGGCCAAGTGCATCATTGTGGACTTTCTGCCTCTTTTGCTATGCTTTACATGCAATTCCAGTCTACCTCCTGAAATCGGTTTCCTGCAATTCTACCCCGCTTTCAAGCCCTGTTGGCAGCCTTACTTCAATATATTTTTGGACGATAGCTGTCATTTATAACTCTGCAGGTTTGTGAATGACAGTGCCCCTGAGCTCCTTTCTTCAACTCGCTTTCTTGTGAGCTGGCCGCAACACCGCAGGATTGCTTCAGGCCCTAGTGTGGTTCCGGCACGGCACGCTGAGCCTTTGGTTAATTCCTCTTCCTGGTGGGAAATGAGAGTTAAATTTGCCCGTCCAGACACCTCCAGCTAGTCTCTAATTTGTTCTCCCTATTCCTGTTCATTTTCCGCAGAAATTGCAAACTGGGACAAACAGGAGGTTAAAGGCACTGACTCTCCAAGTGGAGAGAGTGTTAGTAAAGCGTCTGGAATGTTGCACCCGAGTACCAGGGGACGAAAACTGAGACACATTTGAACACGTTTCCCGATCACACGGTGGATCGTACTCTGGGTTCCACATGCTGTTTTAGCTGAAGGAAGAATCCCTTAAACCTGGAGAGTTGAAACACATGGAATGGGTACCCTGCAATATGACTTCAAAGGGTCTGCATTTGCTCACCGAACCTCACCAATCCTATCACTGCTGCGTTTATGCCGCTGTACACATGCTTGATTCTCTTTCGGAGACATATGAATCCATAGGTTTTAAGATTCTTACAAGTCAGGTATATTCTTAGGTGTTTAATATGGGGTGTTGAATCCACTTCGTTGAGCAAGGAGAAGCTCTTGTCTATTACATATTTGGCTTATGGAACGGTATCTGTACTAATTTCAATATCTGGTTTTATGCAGCACCCCAACTCACCTTTCCCCTTCAGCAAGCATAAGTTGGTTTTCTACATTTGAGACCCTGTTCTGTTTTGTAATTCAGTTCCTGTGTAGCCAAGTTTACATTCCGTGTAGTAGTGATATTTTATGATGTTTCTTTTTCTGTGTGACTTATTTCACTTAGAATCATCGTACCTGAATCCACTCATTATGCAGCTACGGGCCTGATGACATAGATTTCATTGCTGAGTGATATTGCATTGTACGTAAGTACCACAACTTCTTTATCCATTTTTCGCTTTCTGTGATATTGAACTTGTACCGTAAACGAGGTTCTTGTAAACAGAGCCGTCCCAAACTTTGGGGTGGCTGTGTCTTTTTGATTTTAATTTCCCTAAGCTATAGGACCATAAGTGGAAGTGCCCTAGGCTCTGTTGCTTTGTTTTCTAGATGTTTCAGGAAACACCATACACTTCTCCAGAGTGGCTCTTGGCAATTTACATCCCGCCCATGAGCATAACAAGGCTCCCACGACTCCATGGCCTGTCCTGCTTTTCTGGATTTTACACTTTTTTCAGATGGCCCTTTTGACCGGGAGGCAGTGAGACTTCATTGTAATGAAGATTTCCTTTGCAAGCTTGCTTGTTTGGCCAAAAAGGGTGTATGCGTTTTTTCCTGAATATATTCAGGAAAGAACGCATACACCCTTTTTGGCCAAGTGCATCATTGTGGAAGTTCTGCCTCTTTTCCTATGCTTTACATGCAATTCTAGTCTACCTCCTGAAATCGGTTTCCTGCAATTCTGCCCCGCTTTCAAGTCCTCTTGGCAGCCTTACTTCAATATATTTTTGGACGATAGCTGTCATTTATAACTGTGCAGGTTTGTGAATGACAGTGCCCCTGAGCTCCTTTCTTCAACTCGCTTTCTTGTGAGCTGGCCGCAACACCGCAGGATTGCTTCAGGCCCTAGTGTGGTTCCGGCATGGCACGCTGAACCTTTGTTTAATTCCTCTTTCTGGTGGGAAATGAGAGTTAAATTTGCCCGTCCAGACAACTCCAGCTAGTCTCTCATTGGTTCTCCCTATTCCTGTTCATTTTCCACAGAAATTGCAAACTGGTCCAAACAGGAGGTTAAAGGCACTGACTCTCCAAGTGGGGAGAGTGTTAGTAAAGCGTCTGGAATGTTGCACCCGAGTACCGGGGGACGAAAACTGAGACACATTTGAACACGTTTCCCGATCACACGGTGGATCATACTCTGGGTTCCACATGCATGTTTTAGCTGAAGGAAGAATCCCTTCAACCTGGAGAGTTGAGACCCATGGAATGGGTACCATGCAATATGACTTCAAAGGGTCTGCATTTGCTCACCGAACCGCACCAAACCTATCACTGCTGCATTTATGCCGCTGTACACACGCTTGATTCTCTTTCGGAGACATATAAATCCATAGGTTTTAAGATTCTTACAAGTCAGGTATATTCTTAGGCGTTTAATATGGGGTGTTGAGTCCACTTCGTTGAGCAAGGAGTAGCTCTTGTCTATTATATATTTGGCTTATGGAATGGTATCTGTGCTAATTTCAATCTCTGGTTTTATGCAGCACCCCAACTCACCTTTCCTCTTAAGCAAGCATATGTTGGTTTTCTACATTTGAGACCCTATTCTGTTTTGTAATTCAGTTCCTGTGTAGACAAGTTTACATTCCGTGTAGTAGTGATATCTTATGACGTTTCTTTTTCTCTGTGACTTATTTCACTTAGAATCATCGTACCTGAATCCACTCGTTATGCTGCTACGGGCCTGATGACATAGATTTCATTGCTGAGTGATATTGCATTGTACGTAAGTACCACAACTTCTTTATCCATTTTTCGCTTTCTGTGATATTGAACATGTACCGTAAACGAGGTTCTTGTAAACAGAGCCATCCCAAACTTTGGGGTGGCTGTGTCTTTTTGATTTTAATTTCCCTAAGCTATAGGACCATAAGTGGAAGTGCCCTAGGCTCTGTTGCTTTGTTTTTTAGATGTTTCAGGAAACACCATACACTTCTCCAGAGTGGCTGTTGGCAATTTACATCCCGCCCACCAGCATAACAAGGCTCCCAGTTCTCCATGGCCTGTCCTTCCTTTCTGGATTTTATACTTTTTTCAGATGGCCCTTTTGACCGGGGGGAAGTGAGACTTCATTGTAGTGCAGATTTCCTTTGCAAGGTTGTTTGGTTGGACAGAAAGGGCATATGCGTTTCTTCCTGAATATATTAAGGAAAAAACGCATGCGTCCTTTTTGGCCAAGTGCATCATTGTCGACGTTCTGAGTCTTTTCATATGTTGTCAATGCAATTCTAGTCTACCTCTTGAAATCGGTTTCCTTCAATTCTGCCTTGCTGTCAGTGCCTCTTCATAGCCTTACCTCAATATACTTTTGGAAAATAGTTGGCCTTTATAACTCTGCAGGTTTTTGAATTGCAGTGGCCCTTAGCTCCATTTTTCAGCTCTTATTTTTGTGATCTTGCCTCATATCCACAGGATTTTTTCATGCCCTATTCTTCTTCTGGGGCGCCTTGCTCTGCCTTTGGTTAATTCTTCTTCCTGATGTGAAATTAGAGTGACATGTGCCCATTGAAACCGCTACAGCTATTTTCTCACTGTTTCCCCCTATTCCCATTCATCCTCCGCACTAACTGCAGACTGTGCGATACCGGAACTTAAAGGCATTGACTCTCCGTGTGGGGATGTTGTTAGTAAAGTGGCTGGAATGTTGATCCGGAGCCCCAGGAGAGGAAAATGAGGTGCGTTTTAGAAACCTTTCCCATGATTGGAAGTGCCCTATGCTCTGTAGCTCTGTTTTTTAGATGATTTAGGAACCACCATACACTTCTCCACAGTGGCTCTCGGCAGTTCACACACTGTCCATCAGCGTATAAAGGCTCCCTGTTCTCCATGGCCTGTCCTGCATTTCTGGTTTTTACAATTTTTTCCGATGGCCCTTTTGACTGGTGGGAAATGAGACTTCTTTGTTGTGCACATTTGCATTGCTTGCTTGCTTGTTTGCCCATAAAGTGCGTATGCGTTTTTTCCTGGATATATTCAGGAAAAAATGCATACTCCCTTTTGGGCCAACTGCATCATTGTCGAAATTCTGCCGCTTTTCATGTGCTTTAAAGACGAGTCCAATCTATCTCTTGAAATCTGTTTCTTGCAATTCTGTCTTGCATTCAGATCCTCTTCTTTGCCTTACCTCAACATATTTTTGGACGTTAGTTTTCATTTATAACTCTGCAGGTTTGTGAATTGCAGTGACCCTGAGCTCCATTTTTTAAGTTGCTCTTTTGTGAGCTGGTCTCAAAGCCGCAGGATTGCTTCAGGCCCTATTTTGGCTCCGGCGAGGCGGGCTGAGCCTTTTTTTAATTCTTATTCTTAATGGGAAATTAGAGTGACATGTGCCCGTCCAAACCCCTACAACTATTCTCTCATTGGTTCCCCCTCTTCCCGTTCATCCTCCTCACAATTTGCAAAATGTGTGAAACAGAAGTTTAAATGTGCTGATTCTCTAAGTGGGGAGATTCTAAGTAACGTGGCTGGAATGATGAACAGGAGCACCAGGAGAGGATAAATGAGGTGCATTTTAGACACATCTCCCCATCACATGGTGTACAGTCCTCTGGGTTTTCCATGCATGTTTTAGCTGTAGGAAGATCCCTTGAACCTGCAGATTTGGGACCCATTGAATGGGTACCAGGTAGTATTACTTTAAAGGGTGTGCATTTCCTCACCCAACCTCACATTTCTCTTAGCACGAACAGTTTCCAGCCTTATGTGTCATCCTGCTGTGGGTCTAGATGTGTTCAATCCATGTTGCATCACCGTCCCTGAGGAAAAGTTGTAAGAGGTTTTCTCTGTCTCTCTGTCGTTTATTTTTTTCAATTTATTACTATATTGGTTACAGCTGATTTTCAAAGCTCTGTTTCTTGCTGCTGTACATCCACTTGATTCACATACAGAGAGACATCAATAAATTCTTTTTCAGATTCTTACCAGTCATATATATTCTTTTCCGGTGACTTGAGTGTGCTGAGTGCAGTTCTTTTAGCTACCGTGTAGGCCTTGTTGATTATCAGTTTGGTATTTGGAATGGTATCTTTGCTAATTTCAACCTCCTGGATGATGCCTCACCCCTCCCCACCTTTCCCGTTTAGCAGCCTTACGCGTGTTTTCTACATACTTGACTATGTTTTTCTTTTGTAATTTATTTCATGTGTAGCCATTTTGGATTCCACCTTTAAGTGATATCTTATGATATGTGTCTTTTTCTTTTTGAATTATGTCACTTAGAATGATCATACGTAACTCCTCCGGAGTTGTTACAACTGGCCATATTTCATTGATTTCCAGGCTGAGTAATATTCCACTCTACATAAGTACCACATCTCTATCCATTTTTTCCCTCCAGAGACATTTAAGTTATATCCTAGTCGAGGATCTTTTAAACAGAGAGGCAGTAAACATTGGGGTGCCTGTGTCCTCTCGATTTTTGTTTTTCCCAAGACATACGCCCATGAGTGCAAGTGCCCTATGCTCTGTAGCTCATTTTTTAGATGCTTTAGTAAACACAATACACTTCTCCAGAATGGCCGTTGGCAATATACATTTCCACTATAAGCCTCACAGGGCTCCCTCTTCTCCTTGCCCTGTCCTGCATTTCTGGTGTTTACACTTTATGAGGATGGCTCTTCTGACTGATGCGAAGTGATATCTTTTGTAGTATTGATTTCCAGTGCCCACCTGTTTGGTTGGCTAAAAAAGTGTATGCCCTTTTCTTGAATATATACAGAAAAAAACGCATACAGCCTTTTTGGCCAACTGCAATGTTGGCAATGTTCAGCCCCTTTTCTTGTGCTTAATGGCGAGTCCTTTCTACCTCCTCAAATCCCTTTCCTGCCATTCTCCCTTGCTTACCAATCCTTTTCTCTGACTTTCCTCAAGACATTTTTCAGTGATAGATATTTTCAACTCTGCAGTTTCATGAATTTTACTGCCCCTGAGTTCCATTGTTCAACTTGTGTTTATGGGAACTGGCCACAAAGCAGTGGGATTTCCTCAAGCCCTATACTGTTTCCATGGGCAACCCTAGCCTTTGGTCAATTCGTCTTCCTGATTGGAAATTAGAGTGACATGTGCCTGTCTGAACACCTAGGACTTGTCTCTCATTGTTCCTCATCCTTCTGCTTCATCCTCTGGACAAATTCCAAACTGTACGCAACAGGATGTTGACAGTGCTGACATCTCCAAGTGGGGAGACTGTTAGTAAAGACGCTGGAGGGGTGAACCCGAGCACCAGGAGATGAGGAGATGAGATGCCTTTTCCAAACTCTTCCCGATCAGACGGTATACCATCCTCTGGGTGTGACAGACATGTTTTAGCAGTAGGAAGAGTCCCATTCATGTAAGGAGAACACCAGGGCTTTTTCAAAATCAGTGTCTCCCCGAAACCCAAACTGGGGAATTTTTTAAGCTACGGCTACACATATGTTCATTAAGGGCCTTGGGAAGTAGGCAGAGTCCAAACTTTAGATGATTGAAGTCTTCAGGGTCAGAAGCACTCACCACCGGCTTCCCTTAGGTTACACTTTAACTGTCATTGATAGATGATGTCAATAAAAATATCTATTCTTTTTCCGATTATTTCCCCTTATAGGTTATTGCAAAATATTGAGTGTAGTTCCCTGTGCTATACAGTAGTTCCTTGTTGATGATCTATTTTATACATAGCAGTGTGTATGTGTTAATTCCAAACTGTTAATTTATCCCTCCTCCCACCTTTCCCCTTTGGTAATAATAAATTATAAGATTTTATACTTCTCAGAAATGGGGGAGCTGAAAGAGAGGTATCATTTTCAATGGAAAAGCATTTAAAACAAGATTGAAGCTTTAACCAAGATTATTAGGTGTACATCCTTGGAAAGAAATCACTTCATTTCTCTAATATTGACCTGACAAATAAGACAAACCTTTTCACTGAACTTGCTTATAATAAAGTGATGGAAATATCAAATGGAAGTGTTAGAAACATCTTATTTTACCCGAGCCTTATAAACTGTTCTATGTTAACTACAGTTTGGCTCACACATCTGTTCATTGAAGTTACAATAGTCTCAATTTCTGTTACTGATCCCCAGAGTGGACCCCAACAAGTGTCCCCCTGCCCAGTGTCATTGGGGCCAACAGATCGAGACTGAGTTTGGTTCACAAGCAAAGGAAACTTTATATTTTGATCAGAGAATGGAGAGGTGAGAGCATGCACTACCCCGTGGGCTGTGGGCTGGGCTGCTGTGTAGAGATCCTGTCAGAGTCAGTGGGAGGGAGGGGGTGGAGCACTCGAGGGCCGGGTTGGCTGCAGCTCAGGCTCTATATCTCGGAGTCTGCACTGGGCCCCAGGAGCTGAGGTGTCGACCCAGCCATTCTGCACTAGGAAATCTGGTCTGAAGTGCCGGGTGTGGAACCTCTGCATGCGGGACCCTAGGAGCACGTGAAATTAGACAAAGCACAAAAGATAAAAAAGGTCAGACTTGACTTTATTGCCCAGATTCTATTTTTATCTCCCAGGGATTTTTAATGGGCTTTGCTGGGGACAAACCCCTCCTCTGCCTTTTGTCCCGTTCCTCATTCTTGGAGTGCTGAGGGTGCAGACCCTTCTTCTGTAACTGCTGAGTGCTGAGTTGGGAGCCCTCATACCAGGGGACGAGGGTCAGAACTTCTCCCCAGCAGCCTCCAGGTGACGTTGATTGGCCCCAGGACCCCTGCCTCCCTGCTCGTCCGCCTGAGCACCAGCATTGGAAGTGTTATAGATTCTAATGACCTTTAAGGGTCCAGGAAAGAGATGTGCAGAGACGCTGTGGGGGCCGGTTTCACCCCGCCCCACATTTGTTCGGCCACCTTAGGCTGACCGTTTCTGCCAGCCTAGACGCTCTGACCAGTAGTCTGCTCTTTCTTCAATTAGGCCCCTGAATTAACGTAAAAACAGCACCAGGTGTCAGAGCCCTGCCCGCTCAACTCCCAGACAGTCCAGGGTCAGTGGTGATCAAGGACCATGATGGCCACTGAGTCAACAGCCTTTTGAAGTAAACAGGAGTCCAGCCGGTCTTATTGGCCACCATCATCACGGTGTCTGTAGGCTTTTCTATGGTGACAGTGTGATATACGTTTCCCCCGCCAAGATTATTAGCTCCCCTCCGGGTGCAGTAAGTCCTGCAAGCAGTAGTCTACTCCTTCGGGACACACTATTGTTGTTTTATGAGAGAAACTCCAGGTCAAGTGATGTTCACACAAGTCGTCATGGTGCCCTGTTGCCCCCGGTTATCTCTCTGGATGTTGGAGTTGGAGGGCCTCCTCACTCGAGGTCGGTGTGCCCACGGAGCGAACCCTGCAACTTCAGGGCATGGTTGGTGATTAGGATCACCACGTGGGGTCCTTTTCCCTTAGGAGGGAGGTGGCCTTTTGGGTTGCTGATTTCCACGTTTTTAGATACCGCCAGTATCTTGGCCAGATGTGGCAGTGGGCCAAGCCCCTTGGTGACTGTAGTTTATCCTACCTGGATGGCATTCTTGCGTTGTTCCATTTCAAGTGGTCCCAGTTTTTGCACTAATTCTCCAATGGCGATTCACCTTTCACCGGGAATGGAAAGGTCAAAGGGTTTAGCTCAATTAGGGAGTTCCAGGGCAAGGGTCTGAATTGACTGCTCTTTCCATTCTTGAAAGGCCACTTCTGGATTCTGTTCAAAAGGATCATCATCTTTTCCTTTCAGTGTTTCATATAGAGGCCCAGCTAGTAGACTGTAGTTAGGGATCCAGAAGCAGCAAACCCTGGCCTCCCCAGGAACCCCTAAGCTGTCTTCTAGTTTTAGAAAGGGGTAAGGCTGCAAATGGTTTCTTCCCTTTCCTGGGATGGACTTCTCCGACCTTCTGTGAGAATGAAGCCCAGGCAGGTCACCGCAGTCTGTGATATTTGAGCTTTTTCTTGGACAACTTCTATCCTTTATTGGCTTGGTAGTTCAGAGGCCTCCTTAGTAGGGCTGGCGATCAGAATGTCATCTGCATATTGAAGGAGGGTTTCCTTTTCCAGAGGTAGAACTTTTCGGTCTTTAGCTAAGCTTTCCCCAAAGATGGTGTGGGATTTTTTGAACCCTTGGGGCAAGACGGCCCGGAAGTATTGTTTTAGTTGTATGTTGAGTCCTGCCACTCACAAGCCAAAATTTCTTGTGACTCTGGGACTAATGGAATACAAAAGAAGGCATCATTGAGACTAATACAGAATACCATGTCCTGGTGGTTGGTAGAATGACCAGCAGGGTGTAGGAATTAGGAGCAACTGGAGGTATATCCTTGGTGGCTTCACTGACTGTCCTGACATCCTTTACCAGGTCCCCAGCAGCCCATGGGGCTCTCGTGGTCAGGCCAATCCCAGGATATGGAGCTCTCCTGGGCAGGTACCCCACCCCCAACCCAGCCCACGGGGCTCTCGTGGTCAGGCCTCTCCCAGGATACAGAGCTACCCTTGCAGGTACCGTGGCAGGGCTGGGCACACAGGAACCGTGCACATAGCTCTCACTGAAGAGCACCCCCATCTCACCTGTCGCTCAGAGCTGACACAGAGCACCTCAGAGCAGGACTTGAACTAACAAACAGCAGCTGCGACAGGTCTGTGACCCTGGGCATCACTCTGTGTGGCCTCCCTCCACCTGGTCTTCCAGAGACTTCCACTGCACCCAGGGCACCAGGCCTCTGTCTCCAACCACCACCCACCCCTCCTCTCCCTGACTCCTGGGTTCCTCTCATTAGGAGAGGCTTTTCTTGAAGTTGTCTCCCACTCATGGGCCAGATAAAATGATTAGAAAACAAGCCAAAGCTGCAGCCCCTTGTCTATCCTGACTCTCAGGAGCCCACACCTGTTCCTTGGACCTGGCCGGTTCAGCAAGTTCCATTTTCTGCAACTGTGAGCCCCTGAGGGGTGATGATTGGCTGACCTGGGCAGCCTTACCGTGCCGGCCAGCCCTCCCCAGGTGTGCCTGGGTTGAGATCAATATAAATACCACTCCAGGCAGCAAGAGCCCCTGCAGCTGTGCCTGACGCCATTTTCTCTGCCCTGTCAGCAGTCTCGGGGCTGGGCTGGTGGGAGGGAGTGAGAGGCCACGGCTTTGTGGGTGGCCCAGTGTGAGTGGGGCTCTGCTGGACTTTCTGCAGCAGTTGCCAGGCTGCCACCTGCTAAAGAAGAGGATGTGTCACCCATACCTGCTGCTGGAATTTCTCCCTGGGCAGAGGTGAGGAAGGAAAAAAGCAGTGGGAGCAGGGACAGGACGGGTATCTCAGGCAGGGAAATGGAAATCTTCCAGAAGAGCACCCAGGACCAGGGCCATCCTGGCTGGCCTGCAGGCACCAAGTCAGCTGGCATGCTGTCACTCATGTGGCTCCATGGCCCTTCCTCTAGGCTTTCAAGTCCTTGTATATATTCAGGTGTTTTACCTGGGAAGGGTGGGAACAGTTCAGCAGCAACTGGCCTGGGGCTCAGCTCACGTTCACTCACAGATGCCTCGGCACGGTGCCCCAGCTTTGCAATGAGGACGCTTGTTGTGTGGGGGCTGCTGGCTGAATGGGAGACGATTCCCCACCACTGACCAACTTCAGAATTGTTTACAACTGGAGCAAGGGCCCTGATACGGTTTTCCTCTGAGTAACTGGTGGGTTCTGTTTTTTTTTTCTCTTTTTCGTTTTTGGTTCAAGGTAGAATTTATTCCTCTTTTTTGTATTTACAGATATAAGCATGGAAATAATTTATTCATATAAATACATGTATGTGAAGGGAATAATTGTTTTTTCTGTTTTGTTTTTTAAATTTTATTTCTTTTTAATTTTGAATTTTATTTCATATTTTTATACAGCAAGTTCTTATTGGTTATCTATTTTATACATATAAATGTTTACATGCCAATCCCAATCTCTCAACTCCTCCCACCACCACCCCCCCAAGAGCTTTCCCCCCTTGTTGTCCATACGATTGTTGTCTACATCTGTTGCTCTATTTATGCCTTGCAAAACGGTTAATCTGTACAGTTTTTCTAGGTTCCACATATATGCATGAATATACAAGATTTGTTTTTCTCTTTCTGACTTACTTCACTCTGTATGACAGACTCTAGATCCATCGACGTCTCTACAAATGACCCAATTTCATTCCTTTCATGGCTTAGTAATATTCCATTTTATATATGTACCACATCTTTATGCATTCGTCTGTCTGTGGGCATTTAGGTTGCTTCCATTACCTCGATATTGTAAATAGTGATGCAATGAACATTGCGGTGAATGTCTCTTTTTGATTTATGGTTTTGTCTGGGTATACGTCCAGTACTGGGATTGCTGTATCATATGGTAATTCTATTAATAGTTTCTTAAGAAACTCCATATTGTTCTCCATAGTGACTGTATCAATTTATATTCCCAACAATAGTAGAAGAGGCTTCCTTTTCTCCACACCCTTTCCAGCATTTGTTGTTTGTAGATTTTCAGATGATGCCCATTCTAACAGGTGTGAGGTGATACCTCATTGTTGAGTCCATTTCGTTGAGCAAGGGGTAGGTCTTGTCTATTACATATTTGGCTTATGGAACGGTATCTGTGCTAATTTCAAACTCTGGTTTTATGCAGCACCCCAACTCACCTTTCCCCTTAAGCAAGCATAAGTTGGTTTTCTAAACTTGAGACCCTGTTCTGTTTTGTAATTCAGTTCCTGTGTAGCCAAGTTTACATTCCGTGCATTAGTGATACCTTATGATGTTTCTTTTTCTGTGTGACTTATTTCACTTAGAATCATCGTGCCTCAATCCACTCATTATGCTGGTACAGGCCTGGTGACACAGATTTCATTGCTGAGTGGTATTCTGTTGTACATAAGTACCGCAACTTCTTTATCAATTATTTGTTCTCTGGGATATTTAACTTGTACCGTAGAAGAGGTTCCTGTAAACAGAGCCATCCCAAATATGGGGTGGCTGTGTCTTTTTGATTTTAATTTCCCTAAGCTATAGGACCATAAGTGGAAATGCCCTAGACTCTGTTGCTTTGTTTTTCAGATGTATCAGGAAACACTATACACTTCTCCAGAGTGGCTGTTGGCAATTTACATCCCGCCCATCAGCATAACAAGGCTCCCAGTTCTCCATGGCCTGTCCTGCCTTTCTGGATTTTACACTTTTTTCAGATGGCCCTTTAGACCGGGGGGAAGTGACACTTCATAGAAGTTCGGATTTCCATTGCAAGCTTGCTTGGTTTGCCAAAAAGGGCGTATGTGTTTTTTCCTGAATATATTCAGGAACAAACTCATACGCCCTTTTTTGTCACGTGCATCATTGTCGATGTTCTGCCTCTTTTCCTATGCTTTAAATGCAAATCCAGTCTACCTCCTGAAATCGGTTTCCTGAAATTCTGCCCCGCTTTCAAGTCCTCTTGGCAGCCTTACTTCAATATATTTTTGGACGTTATCTGTCATTTATAACTCTGCAGCTTTGTGAATGACAGTGCCCCTGAGCTCCTTTCTTCAACTCGCTTTCTTGTGAGCTGGCCGCAAACCCGCAAGACTGCTTCAGGCCCTAATCTGCTTCTGGCAGGGCACGCTGAGCCTTTGGTTAATTCCTCTTCCTGGTGGGAAATGAGTGTTAAATATGCCCGTCCAGACACCTACCTCACTCTCAACCCCTTGGTAATGTGGGTCCTCTGGTTTGTGGCCACCTTTGCTGGGTTCCTCACCTTTCGATGATGTGGCCCCACTAGTGTGAGGACACTCCTGCCTGGTTCTCATCCACGTGGTTATGTGGACCCCCTGGTGAGAGTCTGTTCCTGGCTGTGTTCCTCACCCTTCTGTGAGGGAGACCCTCTGCTGATAGGTCACTCCTGCATGGCTGGCACACATTGCCTTGGTGAAGTCAGCTGTGTGGTGGCAGTTGGAGCGTGCTGGGAATCTCCTCTCCCCGGTGATGAGGGCCCTCTTGCGTCAGGCCCTAACTGCTGGGCTCACCAACTTTTCTTAGTGAGCCCAATGATGCTTGGGCACTCCTCTTAGGATCCCATCTCCATGGGGATGTGGGCCTTCTGCTCTGAGGTCCCAACGGCTGGGTTGTTCACATTTTCATGATGTGGGCTCTCTGGTGTTAGTTCACAGAGGCCTGGATCCCATAGCCTCTGTGCTCTTGGCCGCCTGCTGGGAGGTTCCAACGGCTGGATTCCTCACTTTTTTAATTTTTTGGGTCCTCTGTTGTGAGTATCCTCTTGCCTGCCTCACTCCCAGCCCCTTCGTGATGTGTGTCCTCTGGTTTGAGGCCACATGTGCTGGGTTCCTCACCTTTCGATGATGTGGGACCAATGGTCTTAGGAGACTCCTGCCTGGTTCACATCCCCTTGGTGATGTGGGCCCTCTGTTGAGAGTCTGATCCTGGCTGGGTTCCTCACCCATCTGTGAGGTGGGCCGTCTGCTGTGAGGTCACTCCTGCCTGGCTTGCTCACCTCGCCTTGTGGACATGAGCCCTCTGGTGGCACTTGGAGCCTGCTGGGAGCCTCCTCCCCTCGGTGATGAGGGCCCTCTGGCGTCAGGCCCTAACGGCTGGGCTCCCCACATTTTGTGATGTGCGCCCAGTGGTGCGAGGACACTCCAGCCAGGTTCACATCCCCATTGGGATGTGGGCCTTCTGCTCTGAGGTCCCAATGCCTGGGTTACTCACAGTTTCATGATGTGGGCTCTCTGCTGTTAGTTCACTCCTGCCTGCATCCCATAGCTTCTGTGCTCTCGGCCGCCTGCTGGGAGGTTCTAACTGCTGGATTCCTCACCTTTCTTATTCTTTGGGCCCTCTGTTTTTAGGCTACACCTGCCTGCCTCACTCCCATTCCCTTTGTGATATGTGTCCTCTGATTTGAGGCCACATGTGCTGGGTTCCGCACCTTTCGATGATGTGGCCCCACTGGAGGGAAGATAGTCCGGACTGGTTCCCATCCCCTTGCTGATGTGGGCCCTCAGGTGAGAGTCTGATCCTGGCTGGGTTCCTCACCCTTCTGTGAGGTGGGCCCTCTGCTGTGAGGTCAATCATGCCTGTCTGGCACACGTCACCTTGGCGACGTGGGCCCTCTGGTGGCAGTTGGAGTGTGCTGGGATCCTCCTCCCCTCGGTGATGAGGGCCCTCTTGCCTTAGGCCATAACTGCTGGGCTCCCCACATTTTCTGATGTGCGCCAAGTGAGTGAGGACACTCTTGCCAGGTTCCCATCCCCATGGGGATATGGGCCTTCTGCTCTGAGGTCAAAACGGCTGGCTTGCTCACAGTACCATGATGTGGGCCCTCTGCTGTGAGTTCACTCCGGCAAGGATCCCTTATCATCGGTGCTCTGAGCCGCCTCCTGGGAGGTTCTAACTGCTGGATTCCTCAACATTTTATTCTATGTGCCCTCTGTTGTGAGGCTCCTCCTGCCTGCCTCACTGCCAGCCCCTTGGTGATGACTGTCTTATGGCTTGAGGCCACATGTGCTGCGTTCCTCACCTTTCGATGATGTGGCCCCACTCGTGTGAGGACACTCCTGCCTGGTTCCCATCCCCTTGGTGAGGTGGGCCCTCTGGCGAGAGTCTAATCCTGGCTGGGTTCCTCAACGTTCTGTGAGGTAGGCCCTCTTCTGTGAGGTCACTCCTGCCTGGCTGGCACACGTCACCTTGGAGACGTGAGCCCTCTGGTGGCAGTTGGAGCATGCAGGGTGTCGCTTCCTCTCGGTGATGACGGCCCTCTGGTGTCAGGCCCTAAATGGTGGGCTCCCCACATTTTCTGATGTGCGCCCAGTGGTGCGAGGACACTCCAGCCAGGTTCCCATTCCCATGAGGATGTGGGCCTTCTGCGCTGAGGTCCCAACGCCTGGGTTGCTCACAGTTTTATGATGTGGGCCCTCTGCTGTGAGTTCACTGCGGCCTGGATCCCATAGCCTCGGTGTTCTGAGCCGCCTGCTGGAAGGTCTAAATGCTGGAATCCTCACGTTTTTTATATTATGTGCCCTGTGTTGTGAGGCTACTCCTGCCTGCCTCACTCCAAGGCCCTTGGTGATGTGGGTCCTCTGGTTTGAGGACACGTGTGCTGGCTTCCTCACCTTAAGATGATGAGGCCCCACTGGTGTGAGGATAATCCTGACTGGTTCCCATCCCCTTTGTGATGTGGGCCCTCTGGTGAGAGTCTGATCCTGGCTGGGTTCCTCACCCATCTGTGAGGTGGGCCCTCTACTATCAGGTAACTCTTGCCTGGCTTGCTCATCTCGCCTTGTTGACATGAGCCCTCTGGTGGCACTTGGACCCAGCTGGGAGACTCCTCACCTCTGTGATGAGGGCCCTCTGACGTCAGGCCCTAACTGCTGGGCTCACCAACTTTTCTTAGTGAGCCCAGTGATGCTCGGGCACTCCTCTTAGGTTCCCATCTCCATGGGGATGTGAGCCTTCTGCTCTGAGGTTCCAACGGCTGGGTTGATCACAGTTTCATGATGTGGGCTCTCTGGTGTTAGTTCACTGTGGCCTGGATCCCATAGCCTCTGTGCTCTTGGCCGCCTGCTGGGAGGTTCCAACGGCTGGATTCCTCACTTTTTTAATTTTTTAGGCCCTCTGTTGTGAGGATCCTCCTGCCTGCCTCACTCCCAGCCCCTTCGTGATGTGTGTCCTCTGGTTTGAGGCCACATGTGCTGGGTTCCTCACCTTTCGATGATGTGGGACCAATGGTCTTAGGAGACTCCTGCCTGGTTCACATCCCCTTGGTGATGTGGGCCCTCTGTTGAGAGTCTGATCCTGGCTGGGTTCCTCACCCTTCTGTGAGGTGGGCCGTCTGCTGTGAGGTCACTCCTGCCTGGCTTGCTCACCTCGCCTTGTGGACATGAGCCCTCTGGTGGCACTTGGAGCCTGCTGGGAGCCTCCTCCCCTCGGTGATGAGGGCCCTCTGGCATCAGGCCCTAACGGCTGGGCTCCCCACATTTTGTGATGTGCGCCCAGTGGTTCGAAGACACTCCATCCAGGTTCACATCCCCATTGGGATGTGGGCCTTCTGCTCTGAGGTCCCAACGGCTGGGTTGTTCACAGTTTCATGATGTGGGCTCTCTGCTGTTAGTTCACTCTGGCCTGGATGCCATAGCCTCTGTGCTCTGGGCCGCCTGCTGGAAGGTTCCAACTGCTCGATTCCTCAACTTTTGTATTCTATGGGTCCTGTGTTGCGATGCTCCTCCTGCCTGCCTCACTCGCAACCCCTTCGTGATGTGGGTCCTCTGGTTTGAGGCCACATGTGCTGGGTTCCGCAACTTTCAATGATGTGGCCCCACTGGTGTGAGGACACTCCTGCCTGGTTCCCATCCCCTTGGTGATGTGGGCCTTCTGGTGACAGTCTTATCCTGGCTGGGTTCCTCACTCTTCTGTGAGGTAGGCCCTCTGCTGTGAGGTCAATCCTGCCTGACTTGCACACATCACCTTGGCGATGTGGGCCCTCTGTTGGCACATGGAACCTGCTGGGAACCTCCTGCCCTGGGTGATGACAGCCCTCTAGCATCAGGCCCTAACTGCTGGGCTCCCCACGTTTTCTGATGTGAGCCCAGTGATGCCAGGACACTCCTGTCAGGTTCCCATCCCCATGGGGATGTGGGCTTTCTGCTCTGAGGTCCCAACGCCTGGGTGGCTCACAGTTTCATGATGTGGGCTCTCTGGTGTTAGTTCACTCCTGCCTGCATCCCATAGCTTCTGTGCTCTCGGCCGCCTGCTGGGAGGTTCCAAATGCTGGATTCCTCACCTTTTTTATTCTTTGGGCCCTCTGTTTTTAGGCTACTCCTACCTGCCTCACTCCCATCCCCTTTGTGATGTATGTCCTCTGATATGAGGCCGCATGTGCTGAGTTCCTCACCTTTCGATGATGTGGCCCCACTGGTGGGAGGACAGTCCTGACTGGTTCCCATCCCCTTGGTGTTGTGGGCCCTCTGGCAAGAGTCTCATCCTACCTCGGTTCCTCACCCTTCTGTGAGATAGGCCCTCTGCTGTGAGGTCGCTACTGCCTGGCTGGCGCATGCCACCTTGTAGACGTGAGCCCTCTGTTGGCAGTTGGAACCTGCTGGGAGTCTCCTCCCCTCAGTTATGAGGGCCCCCTGGCGTCAGGCCCTAACTGCTGGGCTCCTAACATTTTCTGATATGTGCTAAGTGGTGCGAAGCCACTCCTGCCAGGTTCCCATCCCAATGGGGATGTGGGCCTTCTGTTCTGAGGTCCCAACGGCTGGGCTGCTCACAGGTTCATGATGTGGGCCCTCTGCTGTGAGTTCACTGCGGCCTAGATCCCATAGACTCGGTGCTCTGGGCCGCTTGCTGGGAGGTTCCAACTGCTGGATTCCTCAACTTTTATATTCTATGGACCCTGTGTTGTGAGGCCAGTCCTGCCAGCCTCATTCCGAAACCCTTGGTGATGTGGTTCCTCTGGTTTGAGGCTACATGTGCTGGGATCCTCACCTTTCGATGATGTTGTCCCACTGGTGTGGGGACACGCCTGCCTGGTTCCCATCCCCTTGGTGATGTGGACCCTCTGGTGAGAGTCTGATCCTGGCTGTGTTCCTCACCCTTCTGTGAGGTGGGCCCTCTGCTGTGAGGTCACTCCTGCCGGGCTGGCACACATCGCCTTGGTGACGTTGGCCCTCTGGTGGCAGCTGGAGCCTGCTGGGAGCCTCCTCCCCTCGGTGATGAGTGCCCTCTAGCGTCAGGCCCTAACTTCTGAGCACCCCACGTTTTCTGATGTGAGCCCAGTGATGCCAGGACACTCCTGTCATGTTCCCATCACCATGGGGATGTGGGCCTTCTGCTCTGAGGTCCCAATGTCTGGGTTGCTCACAGTTTCATGATGTGGGCTGTCTGGTGTTAGTTCACTCTGGCTTGGATCCCCTAGCCTCTGTGCTCTGGGCCGCCTGCTGGGAGGTTCCAACTGCTGGATTCCTCACCTTTCTTATTTTTGGGCCCTCTGTTGTGAGGCTCCTCCTGCCTGCCTCACTCCCAGCCCCTTGGTGATGGGTGTCCTATGGTTTGAAGTCACATGTTCTGGGTTCCTCACCTTTAGATGATGTGGCCCTACTCATGTGAGGACACTCCTGTCTGGTTCCAATCCATTTGGTGATGTGGGCCCTCTGGTGCGAGTCTGACCCTAACTGGGTTCGTCACACTTCTCTGAGGTGGGCCCTCTGCTGTGAGGTCATTCGTGCCTGGTTGGCACACATCACCTTGGCGACGTCAGCCCTCTGGTGGCAGTTGGAGCCTGCTGGGAGCCTCCTTCCCTTGGTGATGAGGGTCCTCTGGCGTCAGGCCCTAACTGCTGGTCTCCCAAAATTTTCTGATACGTTCTCAGTGGTGCGAGGACACTCCTACCAGATTTATATCCCCATGGGGATGTGGGCCTCCTGCTCTGAGGCCCCAATGGCTGGGTTGCTCAGTTTCATGACATGGGCCCTCTTCTGTGAGTTCACTGTGGCTTGGATCCCATAGCCTCGGTGCTCTGGGCCGCCTGCTGGGAGGTTCCAACTGCTGGATTCCTCACTTTTTTATTCTATGGGCCCAGTGTTGTGAGGCTACTCCTGCCTGCCTCACTCCGAGGCCCTTGGTGATGTGGGTCCTCTGGTTTGAGGACACATGTGCTGAGTAGCTCACCTTTCGCTGATGTGGCCCAACTGGTGTGAAGACACTCCTGCCTGGTTCCCATCCTCTTAGTGATGCGGGCCCTCTGGTGAGAGTCTGATATTGGCTGGGTTTCTCAACCTTCTGTGAGGTGGGACCTCTGCTGTGAGGTAACTCCTGCCTGGCTTGCTCACGTTGCCTTGGCAACGTGAGCCCTCAGGTGGCAGTTGGAGCCTGCTGGGATTCTCCTCCCCTCAGTTATGAGAGCTCTGGATAAAACACATATGCCCTTTTTTGCCAAGTGCATTATTTTCCAAGTTCTGTCTCTTTTCCTATGCTTTAAGAGCGACTCCCGTGTACCTTCTGAAATCGGTTTCCAGCAATTGTGCCCCGCATTCAAGTCCTCTTCGCAGCCTTACTTCAGTATAATTTTGGATGATAGCTGTCATTTATAACTCTGCAGGTTTGTGAATTACAGTGTCCCTGAGCTCCTTTCTTCAACTCGCTTTCTTGTGAGCTGGCCGCAACACCGCAAGATTGCTTCAGGCCCTAGTGTAGTTCCGGCATGGCACGTTGAGCCTTTGGTTAATTCCTCTTCCTGGTGGGAAATGAGAGTTAAATTTGCCCGTCCAGACACCTCCAGCTAGTCTCTCATTGGTTCTCCCTATTCCTGTTCAGTTTTCCGCAGAAATTGCAAACTGGGCCAAACAGGAGGTTAAAGGCACTGACTCTCCAAGTGGGGAGAGTGTTAGTAAAGCGTCTGAAATGTTGCACCCGAGTACCAGGGAACGAAAACTGAGACACATTTGAACACGTTTCCCGATCACACGGTGGATCATACTCTGGGTTCCACATGCATGTTTTAGCTGAAGGAAGAATCCCTTAAAACTGGAGAGCTGAGACGCATGGAATGGGTACCATGCATTATGACTTCAAAGGGTCTGCATTTGCTCACCGAACCTCACCAATCCTATCACTGCTGCGTTTATGCCACTGTACACACGCTTGATTCTCTTTCGGAGACATATAAATCCATAGGTTTTAAGATTCTTACTAGTCAGGTATATTCTTAGGCATTTAATATGGGGCGTTGAGTCCACTTCATTGAGCAAGGTGTGGCTCTGGTCTATTACATATTTGGCTTATGGAATTGTATCTGTGCTAATTTCAAACGCTGGTTTTATGCAGCACCCCAACTCACCTTTCCCCTTAAGCAAGCATAAGTTCGTTTTCTACATTTGAGACCCTATTCTGTTTTGTAATTCAGTTCCTGGGTAGCCAAGTTTACATTCCGTGTAGTAGTGATAATTTATGATGTTTCTTTTTCTGTTTGAATTATTTCACTTAGAATCATCGTACCTGAATCCACTCATTATGCTACTATGGGCCTCATGACATCGATTTCATTGCTGAGTGATATTGCATTGTAGGTAAGTACCACAACTTCTTTATCCATTTTTCACTTTCTGTGATATTGAACTTGTACCGTAAATGAGGTTCTTGTAAACAGAGCCGTCCCAAACTTTGGGGTGGCTGTGTCTTTTTGATTTTAATTTCCCTAAGCTATAGGACCATAAGTGGAAGTGCCCTAGGCTCTGTTGCTTCGTTTTTTAGATGTTTCAGGAAACACAATACACTTCTCCAGAGTGGCTGCTGGCAATTTACATCCCGCCCATCAGCATAACAAGGCTCCCAGTTCTCCATGGCCTGTCCTGCCTTTCTGGATTTTACACTTTTTTCAGATGGCCCTTTTGACCGGGGGGCAGTGAGACTTCATTGTAGTGCAGATTTCCTTTGCAAGCTTGCTTGGTTGGCCAAAAAGGGCGTATGCGTTTTTTCCTGAATATATTCAGGAAAAAACGCATACGCCCTTTTTGGCCAAGTGCATCATTGTGGACGTTCTGCCTCTTTTCCTATGCTTTACATGCAATTCCAGTCTACCTCCTGAGATCGGTTTCCTGCAATTCTGCCCCACTTTCACGTACTCTTGGCAGCCTTACTTCAATATATTTTTGGACGATAGCTGTCATTTATAACTCTGCAGGTTTGTGAATGACAGTGCCCCTGAGCTCCTTTCTTCAACTCGCTTTCTTGTAAGCTGGCCACAACACTGCAGGATTGCTTCAGGCCCTAGTGTGGTTCCGGCATGGCAAGCTGAGCCTTTGGTTAATTCCTCTTACTGGTGGGAAATGAGAGTTAAATTTGCCCGTCCAGACACCTCCAGCTAGTCTCTCATTGGTTCTCCCTATTCCTGTTCATTTTCCACAGAAATTGCAAACTGGGTCAACAGGAGTTTAAAGGCACTGACTCTCCAAGTGGGGAGAGTGTTAGTAAAGCGTCTGGAATGTTGCACCCGAGTACCAGGGCACGAAATCTGAGTCACATTTTAACACGTTTCCCGATCACACGGTGGATCATACTCTGGGTTCCACATGCATGTTTTAGCTGAAGGAAGAATCTCTTAAACCTGGACAGTTGAGACCCATGGAATGGGTACCATGCAATATGACTTCAAAGGGTCTGCATTTGCTCACCGATCCTCACCAATCCTATCACTGCTGCGTTTATGCCACTGTACAAATGCTTGATTCTCTTTCGGAGACATATAAATCCATAGGATTTAAGATTCTTACTAGTCAGGTATATTCTTAGGCGTTTAATATGGGGTGTTGAGTCAACTTCGTTGAGCAAGGTGTAGCTCATTTCTATTACATATTTGGCTTATGGAACGGTATCTGTGCTAATTTCAATCTCTGGTTTTATGCAGCACCCCAACTCACCTTTCCCCTTAAGCAAGCATAAGTTGGTTTTCTACATTTGAGACCCTGTTCTGTTTTGTAATTCAGTTCCTGTGTAGCCAAGTTTACATTCCGTGTAGTAGTGATATCTTATGATGTTTCTTTTTCTGTGTGACTTATTTCACTTAGAATCATCGTACCTGAATCCACTCGTTATGCTGCTATGGGCCTGATGACATAGATTTCATTGCTGAGTGATATTACATTGTAGGTAAGTACCACAACTTCTTTATCCATTTTTCACTTTCTGTGATATTAAACTTGTACCGTAAACTAGGTTCTTGTAAACAGAGCTGTCCCAAACTTTGGGGTGGCTGTGTCTTTTTGATTTTAATTTCCCTAAGCTATAGGACCATAAGTGGAAGTGCCCTAGGCTCTGTTGCTTTGTTTTTTAGATGTTTCAGGAAACACCATACACTTCTCCAGAGTGGCTGTTGGCAATTTACATCCCGCCCATCAGCATAACAAGGCTCCCAGTTCTCCATGGCCTGTCCTGTCTTTCTGGATTTTATACTTTTTTCAGATGGCCCTTTTGACCGGGGGGGTAGTGAGACTTCATTGTAGTGCAGATTTCCTTTGCAAGCTTGCTTGGTTAGCCAAAAAGGGCGTATGCGTTTTTTCCTGAATATATTCAGGAAAAAACGCATACGCCCTTTTTGGCCAAGTGCATCATTGTGGACGTTCTGCCTCTTTTCCTATGCTTTACATGCAATTCCAGTCTACCTCCTGAAATCAGTTTCCTGCAATTCTTCCCCTCTTTCTAATCCTCTTGGCAGCCTTACTTCAATATATTTTTGGATGATAGCTGTCATTTATAACTCTGCAGGTTTGTGAATTACAGTGCCCCTGAGCTCCTTTCTTCAACTCGCTTTCTTGTGAGCTGGCCGCAACACCGCAGCATTGCTTCAGGCCCTAGTGTGGTTCTGGCATGGCACGCTGAGCCTTTGGTTAATTCGTCTTCCTGGTGTGCAATGAGAGTTAAATTTGCCCGTCCAGACACCTCCAGCTAGTCTCTCATTGGTTCTCCCTATTCCTGTTCATTTTCCGCAGAAATTGCAAACTGGGCCAAACAGGAGGTTAAAGGCACTGACTCTCTAAGTGGGGAGAGTGGAGAGTGTTAGTAAAGCGTCTGGAATGTTGCACCCGAGTACCGGGGGACGGAAACTGAGACACATTTGAACACGTTTCCCGATCACACGGTGGATCATACTCTGGGTTCCACATGCATGTTTTAGCTGAAGGAAGAATCCCTTAAACCTGGAGAGTTGAGACCCATTGAATGGGTACCAGGTAATATGACTTCAAAGATTCTGCATTTGCTCACCGATCCTCACCAATCCTATCACTGCTGCGTTTATGCCGCTGTACACACACTTGATTCTCTTTCGGAGACATATAAATCCATAGGTTTTAAGATTCTTACTAGTCAGGTATATTCTTAGGCGTTTAATATGGGGTGTTGAGTCCACTTAGTTGAGCAAGGAGTAGCTCTTGTCTATTACATATTTGGCTTATGGAACGGTATCTGTGCTAATTTCAATGTGTGGTTTTATGCAACACCCCAACTCACCTTTCCCCTTAAGGAAGCATAAGTTGGTTTTCTACATTTGAGACCCTGTTCTGTTTTGTAATTCAGTTCCTGTGTAGCCAAGTTTACATGCCGTGTAGTAGTGATATCTTATGATGTTTCTTTTTCTGTGTGACTTATTTCACTTAGAATCATCGTACCTGAATCCACTCATTATGCTGCTACGGGCCTGATGACATAGATTTCATTGCTGAGTGATATTGCATTGTACGTAAGTATCACAACTTCTTTATCCATTTTTCGCTTTCTGTGATATTGAACTTGAACCGTAAACAACGTTCTTGTAAACAAAGCTGTCCCAAAATTTGGGGTGGCTGTGTCTTTTTGATTTTAATTTCCCTAAGCTATAGGACCATAAGTAGAAGTGCCCTAGGCTCTGTTGCTTTGTTTTTTAGATGTTTCAGGAAACACCATACACTTCTCCAGAGTGGCTGTTGGCAATTTACATCCCGCCCATCAGCATAACAAGGCTCCCAGTTCTCCATGGCCTGTCCTGCCTTTCTGGATTTTACACTTTTTTCAGATGGCCCTTTTGACCGGGGGGCAGTGAGACTTCATTGTAGTGCAGATTTCCTTTGCAAGCTTGCTTGGTTGGCCAAAAAGGGCGTATGCGTTATTTACTGAGGAAAAAACGCATACGCCCTTTTTGGCCAAGTGCATCATTGTGGACGTTCTGCCTCTTTTCCTATGCTTTACATGCAATTCCAGTCTACCTCCTGAAATCGGTTTCCTGCAATTCTGCCCCGCTTTCAAGTCCTCTTGGCAGCCTTACTTCAATATATTTTTGGACGATAGCTGTCATTTATAACTCTACAGGTTTGTGAATGACAGTGCCCCTGAGCTCCTTTCTTCAACTCGCTTTCTTGTGAGCTGGCCGCAACACCGCAGGATTGCTTCAGGCCCTAGTGTGGTTCTGGCATGGCACGCTGAGCCTTTGGTTAATTCCTCTTCCTGGTGGGAAATGAGAGTTAAATTTGCCCGTCCAGACACCTCCAGCTAGTCTCTCATTGGTTCTCCCTATTCCTGTTCATTTTCCGCAGAAATTGCAAACTGGGCCAAACAGGAGGTTAAAGGCACTGACTCTCCAAGTGGGGAGAGTGTTAGTAAAGCGTCTGGAATGTTGCACCCGAGTACCAGGGGACGAAACCTGAGACACATTTGAACACGTTTCCCGATCACACGGTGGATCATACTCTGGGTTCCACATGCATGTTTTAGCTGAAGGAAGAATCCCTTAAACCTGGAGAGTTGAGACCCATGGAATGGGTACCATGCAATATGACTTCAAAGGGTCTGTATTGGCTCAGCGCACCTCACCAATCCTATCACTGCTGCGCTTATGCCACTGTACACACACTTGATTCTCTTTCGGAGACATATAAATCCATAAGTTTTAAGATTCTTACAAGTCAGGTATATTCTCAGGCGTTTAATATGGGGTGTTGAGTCCACTTCGTTGAGCAAGGAGTAGCTCTTGTGTATTACATGTTTGGCTTATGGAACGGTATCTGTGCTAATTTCAATCTTTGGTTTTATGCAGCACGCCAACTCACCTTTCGTCTTAAGCAAGCATAAGTTGGTTTTCTACATTTGAGACCCTGTTCTGTTTTGTAATTCAGTTCCTGTGTAGCCAAGTTTACATTCCGTGTAGTAGTGATATCCTATGATGTTTCTTTTTCTGTGTGACTTATTTCACTTAGAATCATCGTACCTGAATCCACTCATTATGCCGCTACGGGCCTGATGACTTAGATTTCATTGCTGAGTGATATTGCATTGTACGTAAGTACCACAACTTCTTTATCCATTTTTCGCTTTCTGTGATATTGAACTTGTACCGTAAACGAGGTTCTTGTAAACAGAGCCATCCCAAACTTTGGGGTGGCTGTGTCTTTTTGATTTTAATTTCCCTAAGCTATAGGACCATAAGTGGAAGTGCCCTAGGCTCTGTTGCTTTGTTTTTTAGATGTTTCAGGAAACACCAAACACTTCTCCAGAGTGGCTGTTGGCAATTTACATCCCGCCCATCAGCATAACAAGGCTCCCAGTTCTCCATGGCCTGTCCTGCCTTTCTGGATTTTACACATTTCTCAGATGGCCCTTTTGACCGGAGGGCAGTGAGACTTCATTGTAGTGCAGATTTCCTTTGCAAGCTTGCTTGGTTGGCCAAAAAGGGCGTATGCGTTTTTTCATGAATATATTCCGGAAAAAACGCATATGCCCTTTTTGGCCAAGTGTATCATTGTGGACGTTCTGCCTCTTTTCCTATGCTTTACATGCAATTCCAGTCTACCTCCTGAAATTGGTTTCCTGCAATTCTGCCCCGCTTTCAAGTCCTCTTGGCAGCCTTACTTCAATATATTTTTGGACGATAGCTGTCATTTATAACTCTGCAGGTTTGTGAATTACAGTGCCCCTGAGCTCCTTTCTTCAACTCGCTTTCTTGTGAGCTGGCCGCAACACCGCAGCATTGCTTCAGGCCCTAGTGTGGTTCTGGCATGGCACGCTGAGCCTTTGGTTAATTCCTCTTCCTGGTGGGAAATGAGAGTTAAATTTGCCCGTCCAGACACCTCCAGCTAGTCTCTCATTGGTTCTCCCTATTCCTGTTCATTTTCCGCAGAAATTGCAAACTGGGCCAAACAGGAGGTTAAAGGCACTGACTCTCCAAGTGGGGAGAGTGTTAGTAAAGCGTCTGGAATGTTGCACCCGAGTACCAGGGGACGAAACGTGAGACACATTTGAACACGTTTCCCGATCACACGGTGGATCATACTCTGGTTTCCACATGCATGTTTTAGCTGAAGGAAGAATCCCTTAAACCTGGAGAGTTGAGACCCATGGAATGGGTACCATGCAATATGACTTCAAAGGGTCTGTATTGGCTCAGCGCACCTCACCAATCCTATCACTGCTGCGTTTATGCCGCTGTACACACACTTGATTCTCTTTCGGAGACATATAAATCCATAAGTTTTAAGATTCTTACTAGTCAGGTATATTCTCAGGCGTTTAATATGGGGTGTTGAGTCCACTTCGTTGAGCAAGGAGTAGCTCTTGTGTATTACATGTTTGGCTTATGGAACGGTATCTGTGCTAATTTCAATCTTTGGTTTTATGCAGCACGCCAACTCACCTTTCCTCTTAAGCAAGCATAAGTTGGTTTTCTACATTTGAGACTCTGTTCTGTTTTGTAATTCAGTTCCTGTGTAGCCAAGTTTACATTCCGTGTAGTAGTGATATCTTATGATGTTTCTTTTTCTGTGTGACTTATTTCACTTAGAATCATCGTACCTGAATCCACTCATTATGCTGCTACAGGCCTGATGACATAGATTTCATTGCTGAGTGATATTGCATTGTACGTAAGTACCACAACTTCTTTATCCATTTTTCGCTTTCTGTGATATTGAACTTGTACCGTAAACTAGGTTCTTGTAAACAGAGCCATCCCAAACTTTGGGGTGGCTGTGTCTTTTTGATTTTAATTTCCCTAAGCTATAGGACCATAAGTGGAAGTGCCCTAGGCTCTGTTGCTTTGTTTTTTAGATGTTTCAGGAAACACCAAACACTTCTCCAGAGTGGCTGTTGGCAATTTACATCCCGCCCATCAGCATAACAAGGCTCCCAGTTCTCCATGGCCTGTCCTGCCTTTCTGGATTTTACACATTTATCAGATGGCCCTTTTGACCGGAGGGCAGTGAGACTTCATTGTAGTGCAGATTTCCTTTGCAAGCTTGCTTGGTTGGCCAAAAAGGGCGTATGCGTTTTTTCATGAATATATTCCGGAAAAAACGCATATGCCCTTTTTGGCCAAGTGCATCATTGTGGACGTTCTGCCTCTTTTCCTATGCTTTACATGCAATTCCAGTCTACCTCCTGAAATTGGTTTCCTGCAATTCTGCCCCGCTTTCAAGTCCTCTTGGCAGCCTTACTTCAATATATTTTTGGACGATAGCTGTCATTTATAACTCTGCAGGTTTGTGAATTACAGTGCCCCTGAGCTCCTTTCTTCAACTCGCTTTCTTGTGAGCTGGCCGCAACACCGCAGCATTGCTTCAGGCCCTAGTGTGGTTCTGGCATGGCACGCTGAGCCTTTGGTTAATTCCTCTTCCTGGTGGGAAATGAGAGTTAAATTTGCCCGTCCAGACACCTCCAGCTAGTCTCTCATTGGTTCTCCCTATTCCTGTTCATTTTCCGCAGAAATTGCAAACTGGGCCAAACAGGAGGTTAAAGGCACTGACTCTCCAAGTGGGGAGAGTGTTAGTAAAGCGTCTGGAATGTTGCACCCGAGTACCAGGGGACGAAACCTGAGACACATTTGAACACGTTTCCCGATCACACGGTGGATCATACTCTGGGTTCCACATGCATGTTTTAGCTGAAGGAAGAATCCCTTAAACCTAGAGAGTTGAGACCCATGGAATGGGTACCATGCAATATGACTTCAAAGGGTCTGTATTGGCTGAGCGCACCTCACCAATCCTATCACTGCTGCATTTATGCCACTGTACACACACTTGATTCTCTTTCGGAGACATATAAATCCATAAGTTTTAAGATTCTTACTAGTCAGGTATATTCTCAGGCGTTTAATATGGGGTGTTGAGTTCACTTCGTTGAGCAAGGATTAGCTCTTGTGTATTACATGTTTGGCTTATGGAACGGTATCTGTGCTAATTTCAATCTTTGGTTTTATGCAGCACGCCAACTCACCTTTCCTCTTAAGCAAGCATAAGTTGGTTTTCTACATTTGAGACTCTGTTCTGTTTTGTAATTCAGTTCCTGTGTAGCCAAGTTTACATTCCATGTAGTAGTGATATCTTATGATGTTTCTTTTTCTGTGTGACTTATTTCACTTAGAATCATCGTACCTGAATCCACTCATTATGCTGCTACGGGCCTGATGACATAGATTTCATTGCTGAGTGATATTGCATTGTACGTAAGTACCACAACTTCTTTATCCATTTTTCGCTTTCTGTGATATTGAACTTGTACCGTAAACTAGGTTCTTGTAAACAGAGCCATCCCAAACTTTGGGGTGGCTGTGTCTTTTTGATTTTAATTTCCCTAAGCTATAGGACCATAAGTGGAAGTGCCCTAGGCTCTGTTGCTTTGTTTTTTAGATGTTTCAGGAAACACCAAACACTTCTCCAGAGTGGCTGTTGGCAATTTACATCCCGCCCATCAGCATAACAAGGCTCCCAGTTCTCCATGGCCTGTCCTGCCTTTCTGGATTTTACACTTTTTTCAGATGGCCCTTTTGACCGGGGGGCAGTGAGCCTTCATTTTAGTGCAGATTTCCTTTGCAAGCTTGCTTGGTTGGCCAAAAAGGGCGTATGCGTTTTTTCCTGAATATATTCAAGAAAAAACGCATACGCCCTTTATGGCCAAGTGCATCATTGTGGACGTTCTGCCTCTTTTCCTATGCTTTACATGCAATTCCAGTCTACCTCCTGAAATTGGTTTCCTGCAATTCTGCCCCGCTTTCAAGTCCTCTTGGCAGCCTTACTTCAATATATTTTTGGACGATAGCTGTCATTTATAACTCTGCAGGTTTGTGAATGACAGTGCCCCTGAGCTCCTTTCTTCAACTCGCTTTCTTGTGAGCTGGCCGCAACACCGCAAGATTGCTTCAGGCCCTAGTGTGGTTCTGGCATGGCACGCTGAGCCTTTGGTTAATTCCTCTTCCTGGTGGGAAATGAGAGTTAAATTTGCCCGTCCAGACACCTCCAGCTAGTCTCTCATTGGTTCTCCCTATTCCTGTTCATTTTCCGCAGAAATTGCAAACTGGGCCAAACAGGAGGTTAAAGGCACTGACTCTCCAAGTGGGGAGAGTGTTAGTAAAGCGTCTGGAATGTTGCACCCGAGTACCAGGGGACGAAACCTGAGACACATTTGAACACGTTTCCCGATCACACGGTGGATCATACACTGGGTTTCACATGCATGTTTTAGCTGAAGGAAGAATCCCTTAAACCTGGAGAGTTGAGACCCATGGAATGGGTACCATGCAATATGACTTCAAAGGGTCTGCATTGGCTCAGCGCACCTCACCAATCCTATCACTGCTGCGTTTATGCCACTGTACACACACTTGATTCTCTTTCAGAGACATATAAATCCATAGGTTTTAAGATTCTTACTAGACAGGTATATTCTTAGGCATTTAATATGGGGTGTTGAGTCCACTTCGTTGAGCATGGAGTAGCTCTTGTGTATTACATGTTTGGCTTATGGAACGGTATCTGTGCTAATTTCAATGTCTGGTTTTATGCAGCACCCCAACTCACCTTTCCCCTTAAGCAAGCATAAGTTGGTTTTCTACATTTGAGACCCTGTTCTGTTTTGTAATTCAGTTCCTGTGTAGCCAAGTTTACATTCCGTGTAGTAGTGATATCTTATGATGTTTCTTTTTCTGTGTGACTTATTTCACTTAGAATCATCGTACCTGAATCCACTCGTTATGCTGCTATGGGCCTGATGACATAGATTTCATTGCTGAGTGATATTACATTGTAGGTAAGTACCACAACTTCTTTATCCATTTTTCACTTTCTGTGATATTAAACTTGTACCGTAAACTAGGTTCTTGTAAACAGAGCTGTCCCAAACTTTGGGGTGGCTGTGTCTTTTTGATTTTAATTTCCCTAAGCTATAGGACCATAAGTGGAAGTGCCCTAGGCTCTGTTGCTTTGTTTTTTAGATGTTTCAGGAAACACCAAACACTTCTCCAGAGTGGCTGTTGGCAATTTACATCCCGCCCATCAGCATAACAAGGCTCCCAGTTCTCCATGGCCTGTCCTGTCTTTCTGGATTTTATACTTTTTTCAGATGGCCCTTTTGACCGGGGGGTAGTGAGACTTCATTGTAGTGCAGATTTCCTTTGCAAGCTTGCTTGGTTAGCCAAAAAGGGCGTATGCGTTTTTTCCTGAATATATTCAGGAAAAAACGCATACGCCCTTTTTGGCCAAGTGCATCATTGTGGACGTTCTGCCTCTTTTCCTATGCTTTACATGCAATTCCAGTCTACCTCCTGAAATCGGTTTCCTGCAATTCTTCCCCGCTTTCAAATCCTCTTGGCAGCCTTACTTCAATATATTTTTGGATGATAGCTGTCATTTATAACTCTGCATGTTTGTGAATAACAGTGCCCCTGAGCTCCTTTCTTCAACTCGCTTTCTTGTGAGCTGGCCGCAACACCGCAGGATTGCTTCAGGCCCTAGTGTGGTTCCAGAATGGCACGCTGAGCCTTTGGTTAATTCCTCTTCCTGGTGGGAAATGAGAGTTAAATTTGCCCGTCCAGACACCTCCAGCTAGTCTCTCATTGGTTCTCCCTATTCCTGTTCATTTTCCGCAGAAATTGCAAACTGGGCCAAACAGGAGGTTAAAGGCACTGACTCTCCAAGTGGGGAGAGTGTTAGTAAAGCGTCTGGAATGTTGCACCCGAGTACCAGGGCATGAAAACTGAGACACATTTGAACACGTTTCCCAATCACATGGTGGATCATACTCTGGGTTCCACATGCATGTTTTAGCTGAAGGAAGAATCCCTTCAACCTGGAGAGTTGAGACCCATGGAATGGGTACCATGCAATATGACTTCAAAGGGTCTGCATTTGCTCACCAAAACTCACCAATCCTATCACTGCTGCGTTTATGCCGCTGTACACACGCTTGATTCTCTTTCGGAGACATATAAATCCATAGGTTTTAAGATTCTTACTAGTCAGGTATATTCTTAGGCGTTTAATATGGGGTGTTGAGTCCAGTTCGTTGAGCAAGGTGTAGCTCTTGTCTATTACATATTTGGCTTATGGAATGGTATCTGTGCTAATTTCAATCTCTGGTTTTATGCAGCACCCCAACTCACATTTCCCCTTAAGCAAGCATAAGTTGATTTTCTACATTTGAGACCCTGTTCTGTTTTGTAATTCAGTTCCTGTTTAGCCAAGTTTACATTCCATGTATTAGTGATATCTTATGATGTTTCTTTTCTGTATGATTTATTTCACTTAGAATCATCGTACTAAATCCACTCATTATGCTGCTACGGGCCTGATGACATAGATTTCATTGCTGAGTGATATTGCATTGTACGTAAGTACCACAACTTCGTTATCCATTTCTTGCTTTCTGTGATATTGAACTTGTACCGTAAAGGAGGTTTTTGTAAACAGAGCCGTCCCAAACATTGGGGTGGCTGTGTCTTTTTGATTTTAATTTCCCTAAGCTATAGGACCATAAGTGGATGTGCCGTAGGCTCTGTTGCTTTTTTTTTAGATGTTTCAGGAAACACCATACACTTCTCCTGAGTGGCTGTTGGCAATTTATATCCCGCCCATGAGCATAACAAGGCTCCCAGTTCTCCATGGCCTGTCCTGCCTTTCTGGATTTTACACTTTTTTCAGATGGCCCTTTTGACCAGGGGGCAGTGAGACTTCATTGTAGTGCAGATTTCCTTTGCAAGCTTGCTTGGTTGGCCAAAAAGGGCGTATGCGTTTTTTCCTGAATATATTCAGGAAAAAACGCATACGCCCTTTTTGGCCAAGTGCATCATTGTGGACGTTCTGCCTCTTTTCTTATGCTTTACATGCAATTCCAGTCTACCTCCTGAAATCGGTTTCCTGCAATTCTGATACGCTTTCAAGTCCTCTTGGCAGCCTTACTTCAATATCATTTTGGACGATAGCTGTCATTTATAACTCTGCAGGTTTGTGAATTACAGTGCCCCTGAGCTCCTTTCTTCAACTCGCTTTGTTGTGAGCTGGCCGCAACACCGCAGCATTGCCTCAGGCCCTAGTGTGGTTCCGGCACGGCACGCTGAGCCTTTGGTTAATTCCTCTTCCTGGTGGGAAATGAGAGTTAAATTTGCCTGTCCAGACACCTCCAGCTAGTCTCTCATTGGTTCTCCCTATTCCTGTTCATTTTCCGCAGAAATTGCAAACTGGGACAAACAGGAGGTTAAAGGCACTGACTCTCCAAGTGGGGAGAGTGTTAGTAAAGCGTCTGGAATGTTGCACCCGAGTACCGGGGTATGAAAACTGAGTCACATTTGAACACGTTTCCCGATCACATGGTGGATCATACTCTGGGTTCCACATGCATGTTTTAGCTGAAGGAAGAATCCCTTAAACCTGGAGAGTTGAGACCCATGGAATGGGTACCATGCAATATAACTTCAAAGGGTCTGCATTTGCTCACCGATCCTCACCAATCCTATCACTGCTGCGTTTATGCCGCTGTACACACGCTTGATTCTCTTTCGGAGACATATAAATCCATAGGTTTTAAGATTCTTCCTAGTCAGGTATATTCTTAGGCGTTTAATATGGGGTGTTGAGTCCACTTCGTTGAGCAAGGTTTAGCTCTTGTCTATTACATATTTGTCTTATGGAACGGTATCTGTGCTAATTTCAATCTCTGGTTTTGTGCAGCACCCCAACTCACCTTTCCCGTTAGCAAGCATAAGTTGGTTTTCTACATTTGAGACCCTGTTCTGTTTTGTAATTCAGTTCCTGTGTAGCCAAGTTTACATTCCGTGTAGTAGTGATATTTTATGATGTTTCTTCTTCTGTGTGACTTATTTCTCTTAGAAACATCGTACCTGAATCCACTCATTATGCTGCTACGGGCCTGATGACATAGATTTCATTGTTGAGTGATATTGCATTGTACGTAAGTACCACAACTTCTTTATCCATTTTTCGCTTTTTGTGATATTGAACTTGTACCGTAAACGAGGTTCTTGTAAACAGAACCGTCCCAAACTTTGGGGTGGCTTTGTCTTTTTGATTTTAATTTCCCTAAGCTATAGGACCATAAGTGGAAGTGCCCCAGGCTCTGTTGCTTTTTTTTTAGATGTTTCAGGAAACACCATACACTTCTTCAGAGTGGCTGTTGGCAATTTACATCCCGCCCATCAGCATAACAAGGCTCCCAGTTCTCCATGGCCTATTCTGCCTTTCTGGATTTTACACTTTTTTCAGATGGCCCTTTTGACCAGGGGGCAGTGAGACTTCATTGTAGTGCAGATTTCCTTTGCAAGCTTGCTTGGTTGGCCAAAAAGGGCGTATGCGTTTTTTCCTGAATATATTCAGGAAAAAACGCATACGCCCTTTTTGGCCAAGTGCATCATTGTGGACGTTCTGCCTCTTTTCCTATGCTTTACATGCAATTCCAGTCTACCACCTGAAATCGGTTTCCGGCAATTCTGCCCCGCTTTCAAGTCCTCTTGGCAGCCTTACTTCAATATATTTTTGGACGATAGCTGTCATTTATAACTCTGAAGTTTTGTGAATTACAGTGTCCCTGAGCTCCTTTCTTCAACTCGCTTTCTTGTGAGCTGGCCGCAACACCGCAGCCTTGCTTCAGGCCCTAGTGTGGTTCCGGCTTGGCACGTTGAGCCTTTGGTTAATTCCTCTTCCTGGTGGGAAATGAGAGTTAAATTTTCCCTCCAGACACCTCCATCTATTCTCTCATTGGTTCTCCCTATTCCTGTTCATTTCCCGCAGATATTGCAAACTGGGCCAAACAGAAGTTTAAAGGCACTGACTCTCCAAGTGGAAAGAGTGTTAGTAAAACGTCTGGAATGTTGCACCCGAGTACCAGGGGACGAAACCTGAGACACATTTGAATACGTTTCTCGATCACACGGTGGATCATACTCTGGGTTCCACATGCATGTTTTAGCTGAAGGAAGAATCCCTTAAACCTGAAGAGTTGTGACCCATGGAATGTGTACCATGCAATATGACTTCAAAGGGTATGCATTTGCTCTCCGAACCTCACCAATCCTATCACTGCTGCGTTTATTCCGCTGTACACATCCTTGATTCTCTTTCGGAGACATATATATCCATAGATTTTAAGATTCTTACTAGTCAGGTATATTCTTAGGCGTTTAATATGGGGTGTTGAGTCCACTTCGTTGAGCAAGGAGTAGCTCTTGTCTATTACATATTTGGCTTATGGAACGGTATCTGTGCTAATTTCAATCTCTGGTTTTATGCAGCACCCCAACTCACCTTTCCCCTTAAGCAAGCATAAGTTCGTTTTCTACATTTGAGACCCTGTTCTGTTTTGTAATTCAGTTCCTGTGTAGCCAAGTTTACATTCCGTGTAGTAGTGATATCTTATGATGTTTCTTTTTCTGTGTGACTTATTTCACTTAGAATCATCGTACCTGAATCCACTCATTATGCTGCTATGGGCCTGATGACATAGATTTCATTGCTGAGTGATATTGCATTGTACGTAAGTACCACAACTTCTTTATCCATTTTTCGCTTTCTGCGATATTGAACTTGTACCGTAAACGAGGTTCTTGTAAACAGAGCCTTCCCAAACTTTGGGGTGGCTGTGTCTTTTTTATTTTAATTTCCCTAAGCTATAGGACCATAAGTGGAAGTGCCCTAGGCTCTGTTGCTTTGTTTTTTAGATGTTTCAGGAAACACCATACACTTCTTCAGAGTGGCTGTTGCCAATTTACATCCCGCCCACCAGCATAACAAGGCTCCCAGTTCTCCATGGCCTGTCCTGCCTTTCTGGGTTTTACAGTTTTTCAGATGGCCCTTTTGACCTGGCGGAAGTGAGACTTCATTGTAGTGCAGATTTCCTTTGCAAGCTTGCTTGGTTGGCCAGAAAGGGCATATGCGTTTCTTCCTGAATATATTCAGGAAAAAACGCATGCGCCCTTTTTGGCCAAGTGCATCATTGTCGACGTTCTGAGTCTTTTCATATGTTGTCAATGCAATTCTAGTCTACCTCTTGAAATCGGTTTCCTGCAATTCTACCTTGCTGTCAGTGCCTCTTCATAGCCTTACCTCAATATACTTTTGGAAAATAGTTGGCCTTTATAACTCTGCAGGTTTTTGAATTGCAGTGGCCCTTAGCTCCATTTTTCAGCTCTTATTTTTGTGATCTTGCCTCATATCCACAGGATTTTTTCATGCCCTATTCTTCTTCTGGGGCGCCTTGCTCTGCCTTTGGTTAATTCTTCTTCCTGATGTGAAATTAGAGTGACATGTGCCCATCGAAACCGCTACAGCTATTTTCTCACTGGTTCCCCCTATTCCCATTCATCCTCCGCACTAACTGCAGACTGTGCGATACCGGAACTTAAAGGCATTGACTCTCCGTGTGGGGATGTTGTTAGTAAAGTGGCTGGAATGTTGATCCGGAGCCCCAGGAGAGGAAAATGAGGTGCGTTTTAGAAACCTTTCCCGATCATATGGTATACCATCCGCTGGATTTCCCATGCATGGTTTAGCTGTAGGAAGATTCCCTTCAACCTGGAGTGTTGGGACCCTTGGAATGAGTAGCATGAAGTATTGCATTAAACTTTCGGCAGTTGCTCACCAAAGCTCACCAATCCTCTCAGCCCCAAGTGTCCAGCCTTATGTCTTATCCAGCTGTGGGTTTATATGTGGTCATTCCAGGTTGCATCACAGCCCCTGAGCGAATTTTGTAAGAATTTTTCTCTCTTTCATTGTTTCTGCGTTTTGGTTTTAAAATTTATTTCTATAATGGGGTTTAGCTCATTTTCACTGCTGTGTTTGGCCACTCTGCACACACTTGATTCCCTTATGGAGATATATCAATACATGGGTTTTAAGATTCTTATTACTCAGATATATTTCTCTGCGGTGTATAGGGTGTGTTGAGGCCAGTTCATTGAGCAAGGTGTAGATCTTGTCTAATACCTATTTGGTTTATTGAACGGTATCTGTGCTAATTTCAAACTCTGGTTTTATGCATCACCCCACCTCTCCTTTCCCCTTAAGCTGACATAAGTGTGTTTTCTAAATGTGAGACACTGTTCTGTTTTGTAATTCATTTTTTGTGCAGCCATATTTATCCTCCCTCTATAAGTGATATCTTATGATATGTTTCTTTTTCTGTTTGACTTATTTCAAGTAGTATTATCGGACCTAAATCCACTCTTTATCCTTCTACTAGCCTTATTACATTGATTTCATGGTGAAGAGATATTCCATTGTACATAAGTACCACATTTTCTTTATCCATTGTTCTCTTTCCTGGGATATTTAAGGTGTACTGAAGTTGAGGTTCTTGTAAACAGAGTAGCCCTAAACTGTGGTGTGCTTGTGTCTTGTTGATTTTTAGACTTCCCTAGATATACTTCCATGATTGGAAGTGCCCTATGCTCTGTAGCTCTGTTTTTTAGATGATTTAGGAACCACCATACACTTCTCCAGAGTGGCTCTCGGCAGTTCACACACTGTCCATCAGCGTATAAAGGCTCCCTGTTCTCCATGGCCTGTCCTGCATTTCTGGTTTTTACAATTTTTTCGGATGGCCCTTTTGACCGGTGGGAAATGAGACTTCTTTGTTGTGCACATTTGCATTGCTTGCTTGCTTGGTTGCCCATAAAGTGCGTATGCGTTTTTTCCTGGATATATTCAGGAAAAAACGCATACTCCTTTTTGGGCCAACTGCATCATTGTCGAAATTCTGCCGCTTTTCATGTGCTTTAAAGACGAGTCCAATCTATCTCTTGAAATCTGTTTCTTGCAATTCTGTCTTGCATTCAGATCCTCTTCTTTGCCTTACCTCAACATATTTTTGGACGTTAGTTTTCATTTATAACTCTGCAGGTTTGTGAATTGCAGTGACCCTGAGCTCCATTTTTTAAGTTGCTCTTTTGTGAGCTGGCCTCAAAGCCGCAGGATTGCTTCAGGCCCTATTTTGGCTCCAGCGAGGCGGGCTGAGCCTTTTTTTACTTCTTATTCTTTTTTTTTTTTTTTTTTTTTTTTTTTTTTTTTTGCTGTACGCGGGCCTCTCACTGCTGTGGCCTCTCCCGTCGCGGAGCACAGGCTCTGGATGCACAGGCTCAGTGGCCACGGCTCACGGGCCCAACCAGTCCGTGGCATGTGGGATCCTCCCAGACCGGGACACGAACCCGTGTCCCCTGCATCGGCAGGTGGACTCTCAACCACTGCGCCACCAGGGAAGCCCCCTCTACTTCTTATTCTTAATGGGAAATTAGAGTGACATATGCCCGTCCAAACCCCTACAACTATTCTCTCATTGGTTCCCCCTCTTCCCGTTCATCCTCCTCACAATTTGCAAAATGTGTGAAACAGAAGTTTAAATGTGCTGATTCTCTAAGTGGGGAGATTCTAAGTAACGTGGCTGGAATGATGAACAGGAGCACCAGGAGAGGATAAATGAGGTGCATTTTAGACACATCTCCCCATCACATGGTGTACAGTCCTCTGGGTTTTCCATGCATGTTTTAGCTGTAGGAAGATCCCTTGAACCTGCAGATTTGGGACCCATTGAATGGGTACCAGGTAGTATTACTTTAAAGGGTGTGCATTTCCTCACCCAACCTCACATTTCTCTTAGCACGAACAGTTTCCAGCCTTATGTGTCATCCTGCTGTGGGTCTAGATGTGTTCAATCCATGTTGCATCACCGTCCCTGAGGAAAAGTTGTAAGAGGTTTTCTCTGTCTCTCTGTCGTTTATTTTTTTCAATTTATTACTATATTGGTTACAGCTGATTTTCAAAGCTCTGTTTCTTGCTGCTGTACATCCACTTGATTCACATACAGAGAGACATCAATAAATTCTTTTTCAGATTCTTACCAGTCATATATATTCTTTTCCGGTGACTTGAGTGTGCTGAGTGCAGTTCTTTTAGCTACCGTGTAGGCCTTGTTGATTATCAGTTTGGTATTTGGAATGGTATCTTTGCTAATTTCAACCTCCTGGATGATGCCTCACCCCTCCCCACCTTTCCCGTTTAGCAGCCTTACGCGTGTTTTCTACATACTTGACTATGTTTTTCTTTTGTAATTTATTTCATGTGTAGCCATTTTGGATTCCACCTTTAAGTGATATCTTATGATATGTGTCTTTTTCTTTTTGAATTATGTCACTTAGAATGATCATACGTAACTCCTCCGGAGTTGTTACAACTGGCCATATTTCATTGATTTCCAGGCTGAGTAATATTCCACTCTACATAAGTACCACATCTCTATCCATTTTTTCCCTCCAGAGACATTTAAGTTATATCCTAGTCGAGGATCTTTTAAACAGAGAGGCAGTAAACATCGGGGTGCCTGTGTCCTCTCGATTTTTGTTTTTCCCAAGACATACGCCCATGAGTGCAAGTGCCCTATGCTCTGTAGCTCATTTTTTAGATGCTTTAGTAAACACAATACACTTCTCCAGAATGGCCTTTGGCAATATACATTTCCACTATAAGCCTCACAGGGCTCCCTCTTCTCCTTGCCCTGTCCTGCATTTCTGGTGTTTACACTTTATGAGGATGGCTCTTCTGACTGATGCGAAGTGATATCTTTTGTAGTATTGATTTCCAGTGCCCACCTGTTTGGTTGGCTAAAAAAGTGTATGCCCTTTTCTTGAATATATACAGAAAAAAACGCATACAGCCTTTTTGGCCAACTGCAATGTTGGCAATGTTCAGCCCCTTTTCTTGTGCTTAATGGCGAGTCCTTTCTACCTCCTCAAATCCCTTTCCTGCCATTCTCCCTTGCTTACCAATCCTTTTCTCTGACTTTCCTCAAGACATTTTTCAGTGATAGATATTTTCAACTCTGCAGTTTCATGAATTTTACTGCCCCTGAGTTCCATTGTTCAACTTGTGTTTATGGGAACTGGCCACAAAGCAGTGGGATTTCCTCAAGCCCTATACTGTTTCCATGGGCAACCCTAGCCTTTGGTCAATTCGTCTTCCTGATTGGAAATTAGAGTGACATGTGCCTGTCTGAACACCTAGGACTTGTCTCTCATTGTTCCTCATCCTTCCGCTTCATCCTCTGGACAAATTCCAAACTGTACGCAACAGGATGTTGACAGTGCTGACATCTCCAAGTGGGGAGACTGTTAGTAAAGACGCTGGAGGGGTGAACCCGAGCACCAGGAGATGAGGAGATGAGATGCCTTTTCCAAACTCTTCCCGATCAGACGGTATACCATCCTCTGGGTGTGACAGACATGTTTTAGCAGTAGGAAGAGTCCCATTCATGTAAGGAGAACACCAGGGCTTTTTCAAAATCAGTGTCTCCCCGAAACCCAAACTGGGGAATTTTTTAAGCTACGGCTACACATATGTTCATTAAGGGCCTTGGGAAGTAGGCAGAGTCCAAACTTTAGATGTTTGAAGTCTTCAGGGTCAGAAGCACTCACCACCGGCTTCCCTTAGGTTACACTTTAACTGTCATTGATAGATGATGTCAATAAAAATATCTATTCTTTTTCCGATTATTTCCCCTTATAGGTTATTGCAAAATATTGAGTGTAGTTCCCTGTGCTATACAGTAGTTCCTTGTTGATGATCTATTTTATACATAGCAGTGTGTATGTGTTAATTCCAAACTGTTAATTTATCCCTCCTCCCACCTTTCCCCTTTGGTAATAATAAATTATAAGATTTTATACTTCTCAGAAATGGGGGAGCTGAAAGAGAGGTATCATTTTCAATGGAAAAGCATTTAAAACAAGATTGAAGCTTTAACCAAGATTATTAGGTGTACATCCTTGGAAAGAAATCACTTCATTTCTCTAATATTGACCTGACAAATAAGACAAACCTTTTCACTGAACTTGCTTATAATAAAGTGATGGAAATATCAAATGGAAGTGTTAGAAACATCTTATTTTACCCGAGCCTTATAAACTGTTCTATGTTAACTACAGTTTGGCTCACACATCTGTTCATTGAAGTTACAATAGTCTCAATTTCTGTTACTGATCCTCCAGAGTGGACCCCAACAAGTGTCCCCCTGCCCAGTGTCATTTGGGCCAACAGATCGAGACTGAGTTTGGTTCACAAGCAAAGGAAACTTTATATTTTAAACAGAGAATGGAGAGGTGAGAGCACGCACTACCCCGTGGGCTGTGGGCTGGGCTGCTGTGTAGAGATCCTGTCAGAGTCAGTGGGAGGGAGGGGGCGGAGCACTCGAGGGCCGGGTTGGCTGCAGCTCAGGCTCTATATCTCGGAGTCTGCACTGGGCCCCAGGAGCTGAGGTGTCGACCCAGCCATTCTGCACTAGGAAATCTGGTCTGAAGTGCCGGGTGTGGAACCTCTGCATGCGGGACCCTAGGAGCACGTGAAATTAGACAAAGCACAAAGGATAAAAAAGGTCAGACTTGACTTTATTGCCCAGATTCTATTTTTATCTCCCAGGGATTTTTAATGGGCTTTGCTGGGGACAAACCCCTCCTCTGCCTTTTGTCCCGTTCCTCATTCTTGGAGTGCTGAGGGTGCAGACCCTTCTTCTGTAACTGCTGAGTGCTGAGTTGGGAGCCCTCATACCAGGGGACGAGGGTCAGAACTTCTCCCCAGCAGCCTCCAGGTGACGTTGATTGGCCCCAGGACCCCTGCCTCCCTGCTCGTCCGCCTGAGCACCAGCATTGGAAGTGTTATAGATTCTAATGACCTTTAAGGGTCCAGGAAAGAGATGTGCAGAGACGCTGTGGGGGCCGGTTTCACCCCGCCCCACATTTGTTCGGCCACCTTAGGCTGACCGTTTCTGCCAGCCTAGATGCTCTGACCAGTAGTCTGCTCTTTCTTCAATTAGGCCCCTGAATTAACGTAAAAACAGCACCAGGTGTCAGAGCCCTGCCCGCTCAACTCCCAGACAGTCCAGGGTCAATGGTGATCAAGGACCATGATGGCCACTGAGTCAACAGCCTTTTGAAGTAAACAGGAGTCCAGCCGGTCTTATTGGCCACCATCATCACGGTGTCTGTAGGCTTTTCTATGGTGACAGTGTGATATACGTTTCCCCCGCCAAGATTATTAGCTCCCCTCCGGGTGCAGTAAGTCCTGCAAGCAGTAGTCTACTCCTTTGGGACACACTATTGTTTTATGAGAGAAACTCCAGGTCAAGTGATGTTCATACGAGTCGTCATGGTGCCCTGTTGCCCCCGGTTATCTCTCTGGATGTTGGAGTTGGAGGGCCTCCTCACTCGAGGTCGGTGTGCCCACGGAGCGAACCCTGCAACTTCAGGGCATGGTTGGTGATTAGGATCACCACGTGGGGTCCTTTTCCCTTAGGAGAGAGGTGGCCTTTTGGGCTGCTGATTTTCAGGTTTTTAGATACCGCCAGTATCTTGGCCAGATGTGGCAGTGGGCCAAGCCCCTTGGTGACTGTAGTTTATCCTACCTGGATGGCATTCTTGCGTTGTTCCATTTCAAGTGGTCCCAGTTTTTGCACTAATTCTCCAATGGCGACTCACCTTTCACCGGGAATGGAAAGGTCAAAGGGTTTAGCTCAATTAGGGAGTTCCAGGGCAAGGGTCTGAATTGACTGCTCTTTCCATTCTTGAAAGGCCACTTCTGGATTCTGTTCAAAAGGATCATCATCTTTTCCTTTCAGTGTTTCATATAGAGGCCCAGCTAGTAGACTGTAGTTAGGGATCCAGAAGCAGCAAACCCTGGCCTCCCCAGGAACCCCTAAGCTGTCTTCTAGTTTTAGAAAGGGGTAAGGCTGCAAATGGTTTCTTCCCTTTCCTGGGATGGGCTTCTCCGACCTTCTGTGAGAATGAAGCCCAGGCAGGTCACCGCAGTCTGTGATATTTGAGCTTTTTCTTGGACAACTTCTATCCTTTATTGGCTTGGTAGTTCAGAGGCCTCCTTAGTAGGGCTGGCGATCAGAATGTCGTCTGCATATTGAAGGAGGGTTTCCTTTTCCAGAGGTAGAACTTTTCGGTCTTTAGCTAAGCTTTCCCCAAAGATGGTGTGGGAATTTTTGAACCCTTGGGGCAAGACGGCCCGGAAGTATTGTTTTAGTTGTATGTTGAGTCCTGCCACTCACAAGCCAAAATTTCTTGTGACTCTGGGACTAATGGAATACAAAAGAAGGCATCATTGAAGACTAATACAGAATACCATGTCCTGGTGGTTGGTAGAATGACCAGCAGGGTGTAGGAATTAGGAGCAACTGGAGGTATATCCTCAGTGGCTTCACTGACTGTCCTGACATCCTTTACCAGGTCCCCAGCAGCCCATGGGGCTCTCGTGGTCAGGCCAATCCCAGGATATGGAGCTCTCCTGGGCAGGTACCCCACCCCCAACCCAGCCCACGGGGCTCTCGTGGTCAGGCCTCTCCCAGGATACAGAGCTACCCTTGCAGGTACCGTGGCAGGGCTGGGCACACAGGAACCGTGCACATAGCTCTCACTGAAGAGCACCCCCATCTCACCTGTCGCTCAGAGCTGACACAGAGCACCTCAGAGCAGGACTTGAACTAACAAACAGCAGCTGCAACAGGTCTGTGACCCTGGGCATCACTCTGTGTGGCCTCCCTCCACCTGGTCTTCCAGAGACTTCCACTGCACCCGGGGCACCAGGCCTCTGTCTCCAACCACCACCCACCCCTCCTCTCCCTGACTCCTGGGTTCCTCTCATTAGGAGAGGCTTTTCTTGAAGTTGTCTCCCACTCATGGGCCAGATAAAATGATTAGAAAACAAGCCAAAGCTGCAGCCCCTTGTCTATCCTGACTCTCAGGAGCCCACACCTGTTCCTTGGACCTGGCCGGTTCAGCAAGTTCCATTTTCTGCAACTGTGAGCCCCTGAGGGGTGATGATTGGCTGACCTGGGCAGCCTTACCGTGCCGGCCAGCCCTCCCCAGGTGTGCCTGGGTTGAGATCAATATAAATACCACTCCAGGCAGCAAGAGCCCCTGCAGCTGTGCCTGACGCCATTTTCTCTGCCCTGTCAGCAGTCTCGGGGCTGGGCTGGTGGGAGGGAGTGAGAGGCCACGGCTTTGTGGGTGGCCCAGTGTGAGTGGGGCTCTGCTGGACTTTCTGCAGCAGTTGCCAGGCTGCCACCTGCTAAAGAAGAGGATGTGTCACCCATACCTGCTGCTGGAATTTCTCCCTGGGCAGAGGTGAGGAAGGAAAAAAGCAGTGGGAGCAGGGACAGGACGGGTATCTCAGGCAGGGAAATGGAAATCTTCCAGAAGAGCACCCAGGACCAGGGCCATCCTGGCTGGCCTGCAGGCACCAAGTCAGCTGGCATGCTGTCACTCATGTGGCTCCATGGCCCTTCCTCTAGGCTTTCAAGTCCTTGTATATATTCAGGTGTTTTACCTGGGAAGGGTGGGAACAGTTCAGCAGCAACTGGCCTGGGGCTCAGCTCACGTTCACTCACAGATGCCTTGGCACGGTGCCCCAGCTTTGCAATGAGGACGCTTGTTGTGTGGGGGCTGCTGGCTGAATGGGAGACGATTCCCCACCACTGACCAACTTCAGAATTGTTTACAACAGGAGCAAGGGCCCTGATACGGTTTTCCTCTGAGTAACTGGTGGGTTCTGTTTTTTTTTTCTCTTTTTCGTTTTTGGTTCAAGGTAGAATTTATTCCTCTTTCTTGTATTTACAGATATAAGCATGGAAATAATTTATTCATATAAATACATGTATGTGAAGGGAATAATTGTTTTTTCTGTTTTGTTTTTTAAATTTTATTTCTTTTTAATTTTGAATTTTATTTTATATTTTTATACAGCAAGTTCTTATTGGTTATCTATTTTATACATATAAATGTTTACATGCCAATCCCAATCTCTCAACTCCTCCCACCACCACCCCCCCAAGAGCTTTCCCCCCTTGTTGTCCATACGATTGTTGTCTACATCTGTTGCTCTATTTATGCCTTGCAAAACGGTTAATCTGTACAGTTTTTCTAGGTTCCACATATATGCATGAATATACAAGATTTGTTTTTCTCTTTCTGACTTACTTCACTCTGTATGACAGACTCTAGATCCATCGACGTCTCTACAAATGACCCAATTTCATTCCTTTCATGGCTTAGTAATATTCCATTTTATATATGTACCACATCTTTATGCATTCGTCTGTCTGTGGGCATTTAGATTGCTTCCATTACCTCGATATTGTAAATAGTGATGCAATGAACATTGCGGTGAATGTCTCTTTTTGATTTATGGTTTTGTCTGGGTATACGTCCAGTACTGGGATTGCTGTATCATATGGTAATTCTATTAATAGTTTCTTAAGAAACTCCATATTGTTCTCCATAGTGACTGTATCAATTTATATTCCCAACAATAGTGGAAGAGGCTTCCTTTTCTCCACACCCTTTCCAGCATTTGTTGTTTGTAGATTTTCAGATGATGCCCATTCTAACAGGTGTGAGGTGATACCTCATTGTTGAGTCCATTTCGTTGAGCAAGGGGTAGGTCTTCTCTATTACATATTTGGCTTATGGAACGGTATCTGTCCTAATTTCAAACTCTGGTTTTATGCAGCACCCCAACTCACCTTTCCCCTTAAGCAAGCATAAGTTGGTTTTCTAAACTTGAGACCCTGTTCTGTTTTGTAATTCAGTTCCTGTGTAGCCAAGTTTACATTCCGTGCATTAGTGATACCTTATGATGTTTCTTTTTCTGTGTGACTTATTTCACTTAGAATCATCGTGCCTCAATCCACTCATTATGCTGGTACAGGCCTGGTGACACAGATTTCATTGCTGAGTGGTATTCTGTTGTACGTAAGTACCGCAACTTCTTTATCAATTATTTGTTCTCTGGGATATTTAACTTGTACCGTAGAAGAGGTTCCTATAAACAGAGCCATCCCAAATTTTGGGGTGGCTGTGTCTTTTTGATTTTAATTTCCCTAAGCTATAGGACCATAAGTGGAAATGCCCTAGACTCTGTTGCTTTGTTTTTCAGATGTATCAGGAAACACTATACACTTCTCCAGAGTGACTGTTGGCAATTTACATCCCGCCCATCAGCATAACAAGGCTCCTAGTTCTCCATGGCCTGTCCTGCCTTTCTGGATTTTACACTTTTTTCAGATGGCCCTTTAGACCGGGGGGAAGTGACACTTCATAGTAGTTCGGATTTCCATTGCAAGCTTGCTTGGTTTGCCAAAAAGGGCGTATGTGTTTTTTCCTGAATATATTCAGGAACAAACTCATACGCCCTTTTTTGTCACGTGCATCATTGTCGATGTTCTGCCTCTTTTCCTATGCTTTAAATGCAAATCCAGTCTACCTCCTGAAATCGGTTTCCTGAAATTCTGCCCCGCTTTCAAGTCCTCTTCGCAGCCTTACTTCAATATATTTTTGGACATTATCTGTCATTTATAACTCTGCAGGTTTTTGAATTACAGGGCCCCTGAGCTCCTTTCTTCAACTCGCTTTCTTGTGAGCTGGCCGCAAACCCGCAAGACTGCTTCAGGCCCTAATCTGCTTCTGGCAGGGCACGCTGAGCCTTTGGTTAATTCCTCTTCCTGGTGGGAAATGAGTGTTAAATATGCCCGTCCAGACACCTACCTCACTCTCAACCCCTTGGTGATGTGGGTCCTCTGGTTTGTGGCCACCTTTGCTGGGTTCCTCACCTTTCGATGATGTGGCCCCACTAGTGTGAGGACACTCCTGCCTGGTTCTCATCCACGTGGTTATGTGGACCCCCTGGTGAGAGTCTGTTCCTGGCTGTGTTCCTCACCCTTCTGTGAGGGAGACCCTCTGCTGATAGGTCACTCCTGCATGGCTGGCACACATTGCCTTGGTGAAGTCAGCTGTGTGGTGGCAGTTGGAGCGTGCTGGGGATCTCCTGCCCCCGGTGATGAGGGCCCTCTTGCATCAGGCCCTAACTGCTGGGCTCACCAACTTTTCTTAGTGAGCCCAATGATGCTTGGGCACTCCTCTTAGGACCCCATCTCCATGGGGATGTGGGCCTTCTGCTCTGAGGTCCCAACGGCTGGGTTGTTCACATTTTCATGATGTGGGCTCTCTGGTGTTAGTTCACAGAGGCCTGGATCCCATAGCCTCTGTGCTCTTGGCCGCCTGCTGGGAGGTTCCAACGGCTGGATTCCTCACTTTTTTAATTTTTTAGGCCCTCTGTTGTGAGGATCCTCCTGCCTGCCTCACTCCCAGCCCCTTCGTGATGTGTGTCCTCTGGTTTGAGGTTACATGTGCTGGGTTCCTCACCTTTCGATGATGTGGGACCAATGGTCTTAGGAGACTCCTGCCTGGTTCACATCCCCTTTGTGATGTGGGCCCTCTGTTGAGAGTCTGATCCTGGCTGGGTTCCTCACCCATCTGTGAGGTGGGCCCTCTACTCTCAGGTAACTCTTGCCTGGCTTGCTCACCTCGCCTTGTTGACATGAGCCCTCTGGTGGCACTTGGACCCTGCTGGGAGCCTCCTCACCTCTTTGATGAGGGCCCTCTGACGACAGGCCCTAACTGTTGGGCTCCCCAACTTTTCTTAGTGAGCCCAGTGATGCTCGGGCACTCCTCTTAGGTTCCCATCTCCATGGGGATGTGGGCCTTCTGCTCTGAGGTCCCAACGGCTGGGTTGATCACAGTTTCATGATGTGGGCTCTCTGGTGTTAGTTCACTGTGGCCTGGATCCCATAGCCTCTGTGCTCTTGGCCGCCTGCTGGGAGGTTCCAACTGCTGGATTCCTCACTTTTTAAATTTTTTAGGCCCTCTGTTGTGAGGATCCTCCTGCCTGCCTCACTCCCAGCCCCTTCGTGATGTGTGTCCTCTGGTTTGAGGCCACATGTGCTGGGTTCCTCACCTTTCGATGATGTGGGACCAATGGTCTTAGGAGACTCCTGCCTGGTTCACATCCCCTTGGTGATGTGGGCCCTCTGTTGAGAGTCTGATCCTGGCTGGGTTCCTCACCTTCTGTGAGGTGGGCCGTCTGCTGTGAGGTCACTCCTGCCTGGCTTGCTCACCTCGCCTTGTGGACATGAGCCCTCTGGTGGCACTTGGAGCCTGCTGGGAGTCTCCTCCCCTCGGTGATGAGGGCCCTCTTGCGTCAGGCCCTAACTGCTGGGCTCACCACATTTTGTGATGTGCGCCCAGTGGTTCGAAGACACTCCATCCAGGTTCACATCCCCATTGGGATGTGGGCCTTCTGCTCTGAGGTCCCAACGGCTGGGTTGTTCACAGTTTCATGATGTGGGCTCTCTGCTGTTAGTTCGCTCTGGCCTGGATGTCATAGCCTCTGTGCTCTGGGCCGCCTGCTGGAAGGTTCCAACTGCTCGATTCCTCAACTTTTGTATTCTATGGGTCCTGTGTTGCGATGCTCCTCCTGCCTGCCTCACTCGCAACCCCTTCTTGATGTGGGTCCTCTGGTTTGAGGCCACATGTGCTGGGTTCCGCAACTTTCAATGATGTGGCCCCACTGGTGTGAGGACACTCCTGCCTGGTTCCCATCCCCTTGGTGATGTGGGCCTTCTGGTGACAGTCTTATCCTGGCTGGGTTCCTCACTCTTCTGTGAGGTAGGCCCTCTGCTGTGAGGTCAATCCTGCCTGACTTGCACACATCACCTTGGCGACGTGGGCCCTCTGTTGGCACATGGAACCTGCTGGGAGCCTCCTGCCCTGGGTGATGACGGCCCTCTAGCATCAGGCCCTAACTGCTGGGCTCCCCACATTTTCTGATGTGAACCCAGTGATGCCAGGACACTCCTGTCAGGTTCCCATCCCCATGGGGATGTGGGCTTTCTGCTCTGAGGTCCCAACGCCTGGGTGGCTCACAGTTTCATGATGTGGGCTCTCTGGTGTTAGTTCACTCCTGCCTGCATCCCATAGCTTCTGTGCTCTCGGCCGCCTGCTGGGAGGTTCCAAATGCTGGATTCCTCACCTTTTTTATTCTTTGGGCCCTCTGTTTTTAGGCTACTCCTACCTGCCTCACTCCCATCCCCTTTGTGATGTATGTCCTCTGATATGAGGCAGCATGTGCTGGGTTCTTCACCTTTCAATGATGTGGCCCCACTGGTGGGAGGACAGTCCTGACTGGTTCCCATCCCCTTGGTGTTGTGGGCCCTCTGGCAAGAGTCTCATCCTACCTCGGTTCCTCACCCTTCTGTGAGATAGGCCCTCTGCTGTGAGGTCACTACTGCCTGGCTGGCGCATGCCACCTTGTAGACGTGGGCCCTCTGTTGGCAGTTGGAACCTGCTGGGAGTCTCCTCCCCTCAGTTATGAGGGCTCCCTTGCATCGGGCCCTAACTGCTGGGCTCCTAACATTTTCTGATATGTGCTAAGTGGTGCGAAGCCACTCCTGCCAGGTTCCCATCCCAATGGGGATGTGGGCCTTCTGTTCTGAGGTCCCAATGGCTGGGCTGCTCACAGGTTCATGATGTGGGCCCTCTGCTGTGAGTTCACTGTGGCCTGGATCCCATAGCCTCGGTGCTCTGGGCCACTTGCTGGGAGGTTCCAACTGCTGGATTCCTCAACTTTTATATTCTATGGACCCTGTGTTGTGAGGCCAGTCCTGCCAGCCTCATTCCGAAACCCTTGGTGATGTGGTTCCTCTGGTTTGAGGCTACATGTGCTGGGATCCTCACCTTTCGATGATGTTGTCCCACTGGTGTGGGGACACTCCTGCATGGTTCCCATCCCCTTGGCGATGTGGGCCCTCTGGTGAGAGTCTGATCCTGGCTGTGTTCCTCACCCTTCTGTGAGGTGGGCCCTCTGCTGTGAGGTCACTCCTGCCGGGCTGGCACACATCGCCTTGGTGACATTGGCCCTCTGGTGGCAGCTGGAGCCTGCTGGGAGCCTCCTCCCCTTGGTGATGAGTGCCCTCTAGCGTCAGGCCCTAACTTCTGAGCACCCCACGTTTTCTGATGTGAGCCCAGTGATGCCAGGACACTCCTGTCATGTTCCCATCACCATGGGGATGTGGGCCTTCTGCTCTGAGGTCCCAATGTCTGGGTTGCTCACAGTTTCATGATGTGGGCTGTCTGGTGTTAGTTCACTCTGGCTTGGATCCCCTAGCCTCTGTGCTCTGGGCCGCCTGCTGGGAGGTTCCAACTGCTGGATTCCTCACCTTTCTTATTTTTGGGCCCTCTGTTGTGAGGCTCCTCCTGCCTGCCTCACTCCCAGCCCCTTGGTGATGGGTGTCCTATGGTTTGAAGCCACATGTTCTGGGTTCCTCACCTTTAGATGATGTGGCCCTACTCATGTGAGGACACTCCTGCCTGGTTCCAATCCATTTGTTGATGTGGGCCCTCTGGTGCAAGTCTGATCCTGACTGGGTTCGTCACACTTCTCTGAGGTGGGCCCTCTGCTGTGAGGTCATTCGTGCCTGGTTGGCACACATCGCCTTGGTGACGTCAGCCCTCTGGTGGCAGTTGGAGCCTGCTGGGAGCCTCCTTCCCTTGGTGATGAGGGTCCTCTGGCGTCAGGCCCTAACTGCAGGTCTCCCAAAATTTTCTGACATGTTCTCAGTGGTGCGAGGACACTCCTACCAGATTTATATCCCCATGGGGATGTGGGCCTCCTGCTCTGAGGTCCCAATGGCTGGGTTGCTCAGTTTCATGACATGGGCCCTCTTCTGTGAGTTCACTGTGGCCTGGATCCCATAGTCTCGGTGCTCTGGGCCACCTGCTGGGAGGTTCCAACTGCTGGATTCCTCACTTTTTTATTCTATGGGCCCAGTGTTGTGAGGCTACTCCTGCCTGCCTCACTCCGAGGCCCTTGGTGATGTGGGTCCTCTGGTTTGAGGACACATGTGCTGAGTACGTCACCTTTCGCTGATGTGGCCCCACTGGTGTGAAGACACTCCTGCCTGGTTCCCATCCCCTTGGTGATGTGGGCCCTCTGGTGAGAGTCTGATGTTGGCTGGGTTTCTCACCCTTCTGTGAGGTGGGACCTCTGCTGTGAGGTAACTCATGCCTGGCTTGCTCATGTTGCCTTGGCAACGTGAGCACTCAGGTGGCAGTTGGGGCCTGCTGGGAATCTCCTCCCCTCGGATATGAGAGCTCTGGATAAAACACATATGCCCTTTTTTGCCAAGTGCATTATTTTCCAAGTTCTGTCTCTTTTCCTATGCTTTAAGAGCGACTCCCGTGTACCTTCTGAAATCGGTTTCCAGCAATTCTGCCCCGCATTCAAGTCCTCTTCGCAGCATTACTTCAGTATAATTTTGGATGATAGCTGTCATTTATAACTCTGCAGGTTTGTGAATAACAGTGTCCCTGAGCTCCTTTCTTCAACTCGCTTTCTTATGAGCTGGCCGTAAAACTGCAGGATCTCTTCAGGTCCTAATCTGGTCCCAGCATGGCATGCGGAGCCTCTGGTTCATTCGTCTTCCTGGTGGGAAATGAGAGTTAAATTTGCCCGTCCAGACACCTACAGATAGTCTCTCATTGGTTCTCCTTATTCCTGTTCATATTCCGCAGAAATTGCAAACTGGGCCAAACAGGAGGTTAAAGGCACTGACTCTCCAAGTGGGGAGAGTGTTAGTAAAGCGTCTGGAATGTTGCACCCGAGTACCAGGGGATGAAAACTGAGACACATTTGAACACGTTTCCCGATCACACGGTGGATCATACTCTGGGTTCCACATGCATGTTTTAGCTGAAGGAAGAATCCCTTAAACCTGGAGAGTTGAGACCCATGGAATGGGTACCATGCAATATGACTTCAAAGGGTCTGTATTGGCTCAGCGCACCTCACCAATCCTATCACTGCTGCGTTTATGCCGCTGTACACACACTTGATTCTCTTTCGGAGACATATAAATCCATAAGTTTTAAGATTCTTACTAGTCAGGTATATTCTCAGGCGTTTAATATGGGGTGTTGAGTCCACTTCGTTGAGCAAGGAGTAGCTCTTGTGTATTACATGTTTGGCTTATGGAACGGTATCTGTGCTAATTTCAATCTTTGGTTTTATGCAGCACGCCAACTCACCTTTCCTCTTAAGCAAGCATAAGTTGGTTTTCTACATTTGAGACTCTGTTCTGTTTTGTAATTCAGTTCCTGTGTAGCCAAGTTTACATTCCGTGTAGTAGTGATATCTTATGATGTTTCTTTTTCTGTGTGACTTATTTCACTTAGAATCATCGTACCTGAATCCACTCATTATGCTGCTACAGGCCTGATGACATAGATTTCATTGCTGAGTGATATTGCATTGTACGTAAGTACCACAACTTCTTTATCCATTTTTCGCTTTCTGTGATATTGAACTTGTACCGTAAACTAGGTTCTTGTAAACAGAGCCATCCCAAACTTTGGGGTGGCTGTGTCTTTTTGATTTTAATTTCCCTAAGCTATAGGACCATAAGTGGAAGTGCCCTAGGCTCTGTTGCTTTGTTTTTTAGATGTTTCAGGAAACACCAAACACTTCTCCAGAGTGGCTGTTGGCAATTTACATCCCGCCCATCAGCATAACAAGGCTCCCAGTTCTCCATGGCCTGTCCTGCCTTTCTGGATTTTACACTTTTTTCAGATGGCCCTTTTGACCGGGGGGCAGTGAGCCTTCATTTTAGTGCAGATTTCATTTGCAAGCTTGCTTGGTTGGCCAAAAAGGGCGTATGCGTTTTTTCCTGAATATATTCAAGAAAAAACGCATACGCCCTTTATGGCCAAGTGCATCATTGTGGACGTTCTGCCTCTTTTCCTATGCTTTACATGCAATTCCAGTCTACCTCCTGAAATTGGTTTCCTGCAATTCTGCCCCGCTTTCAAGTCCTCTTGGCAGCCTTACTTCAATATATTTTTGGACGATAGCTGTCATTTATAACTCTGCAGGTTTGTGAATGACAGTGCCCCTGAGCTCCTTTCTTCAACTCGCTTTCTTGTGAGCTGGCCGCAACACCGCAAGATTGCTTCAGGCCCTAGTGTGGTTCTGGCATGGCACGCTGAGCCTTTGGTTAATTCCTCTTCCTGGTGGGAAATGAGAGTTAAATTTGCCCGTCCAGACACCTCCAGCTAGTCTCTCATTGGTTCTCCCTATTCCTGTTCATTTTCCGCAGAAATTGCAAACTGGGCCAAACAGGAGGTTAAAGGCACTGACTCTCCAAGTGGGGAGAGTGTTAGTAAAGCGTCTGGAATGTTGCACCCGAGTACCAGGGGACGAAACCTGAGACACATTTGAACACGTTTCCCGATCACACGGTGGATCATACACTGGGTTTCACATGCATGTTTTAGCTGAAGGAAGAATCCCTTAAACCTGGAGAGTTGAGACCCATGGAATGGGTACCATGCAATATGACTTCAAAGGGTCTGCATTGGCTCAGCGCACCTCACCAATCCTATCACTGCTGCGTTTATGCCACTGTACACACACTTGATTCTCTTTCAGAGACATATAAATCCATAGGTTTTAAGATTCTTACTAGACAGGTATATTCTTAGGCATTTAATATGGGGTGTTGAGTCCACTTCGTTGAGCAAGGAGTAGCTCTTGTGTATTACATGTTTGGCTTATGGAACGGTATCTGTGCTAATTTCAATGTCTGGTTTTATGCAGCACCCCAACTCACCTTTCCCCTTAAGCAAGCATAAGTTGGTTTTCTACATTTGAGACCCTGTTCTGTTTTGTAATTCAGTTCCTGTGTAGCCAAGTTTACATTCCGTGTAGTAGTGATATCTTATGATGTTTCTTTTTCTGTGTGACTTATTTCACTTAGAATCATCGTACCTGAATCCACTCGTTATGCTGCTATGGGCCTGATGACATAGATTTCATTGCTGAGTGATATTACATTGTAGGTAAGTACCACAACTTCTTTATCCATTTTTCACTTTCTGTGATATTAAACTTGTACCGTAAACTAGGTTCTTGTAAACAGAGCTGTCCCAAACTTTGGGGTGGCTGTGTCTTTTTGATTTTAATTTCCCTAAGCTATAGGACCATAAGTGGAAGTGCCCTAGGCTCTGTTGCTTTGTTTTTTAGATGTTTCAGGAAACACCAAACACTTCTCCAGAGTGGCTGTTGGCAATTTACATCCCGCCCATCAGCATAACAAGGCTCCCAGTTCTCCATGGCCTGTCCTGTCTTTCTGGATTTTATACTTTTTTCAGATGGCCCTTTTGACCGGGGGGTAGTGAGACTTCATTGTAGTGCAGATTTCCTTTGCAAGCTTGCTTGGTTAGCCAAAAAGGGCGTATGCGTTTTTTCCTGAATATATTCAGGAAAAAACGCATACGCCCTTTTTGGCCAAGTGCATCATTGTGGACGTTCTGCCTCTTTTCCTATGCTTTACATGCAATTCCAGTCTACCTCCTGAAATCGGTTTCCTGCAATTCTTCCCCGCTTTCAAATCCTCTTGGCAGCCTTACTTCAATATATTTTTGGATGATAGCTGTCATTTATAACTCTGCATGTTTGTGAATAACAGTGCCCCTGAGCTCCTTTCTTCAACTCGCTTTCTTGTGAGCTGGCCGCAACACCGCAGGATTGCTTCAGGCCCTAGTGTGGTTCCAGAATGGCACGCTGAGCCTTTGGTTAATTCCTCTTCCTGGTGGGAAATGAGAGTTAAATTTGCCCGTCCAGACACCTCCAGCTAGTCTCTCATTGGTTCTCCCTATTCCTGTTCATTTTCCGCAGAAATTGCAAACTGGGCCAAACAGGAGGTTAAAGGCACTGACTCTCCAAGTGGGGAGAGTGTTAGTAAAGCGTCTGGAATGTTGCACCCGAGTACCAGGGCATGAAAACTGAGACACATTTGAACACGTTTCCCAATCACATGGTGGATCATACTCTGGGTTCCACATGCATGTTTTAGCTGAAGGAAGAATCCCTTCAACCTGGAGAGTTGAGACCCATGGAATGGGTACCATGCAATATGACTTCAAAGGGTCTGCATTTGCTCACCAAAACTCACCAATCCTATCACTGCTGCGTTTATGCCGCTGTACACACGCTTGATTCTCTTTCGGAGACATATAAATCCATAGGTTTTAAGATTCTTACTAGTCAGGTATATTCTTAGGCGTTTAATATGGGGTGTTGAGTCCAGTTCGTTGAGCAAGGTGTAGCTCTTGTCTATTACATATTTGGCTTATGGAATGGTATCTGTGCTAATTTCAATCTCTGGTTTTATGCAGCACCCCAACTCACATTTCCCCTTAAGCAAGCATAAGTTGATTTTCTACATTTGAGACCCTGTTCTGTTTTGTAATTCAGTTCCTGTTTAGCCAAGTTTACATTCCATGTATTAGTGATATCTTATGATGTTTCTTTTCTGTATGATTTATTTCACTTAGAATCATCGTACTAAATCCACTCATTATGCTGCTACGGGCCTGATGACATAGATTTCATTGCTGAGTGATATTGCATTGTACGTAAGTACCACAACTTCGTTATCCATTTCTTGCTTTCTGTGATATTGAACTTGTACCGTAAAGGAGGTTTTTGTAAACAGAGCCGTCCCAAACATTGGGGTGGCTGTGTCTTTTTGATTTTAATTTCCCTAAGCTATAGGACCATAAGTGGATGTGCCGTAGGCTCTGTTGCTTTTTTTTTAGATGTTTCAGGAAACACCATACACTTCTCCAGAGTGGCTGTTGGCAATTTATATCCCGCCCATGAGCATAACAAGGCTCCCAGTTCTCCATGGCCTGTCCTGCCTTTCTGGATTTTACACTTTTTTCAGATGGCCCTTTTGACCAGGGGGCAGTGAGACTTCATTGTAGTGCAGATTTCCTTTGCAAGCTTGCTTGGTTGGCCAAAAAGGGCGTATGCGTTTTTTCCTGAATATATTCAGGAAAAAACGCATACGCCCTTTTTGGCCAAGTGCATCATTGTGGACGTTCTGCCTCTTTTCTTATGCTTTACATGCAATTCCAGTCTACCTCCTGAAATCGGTTTCCTGCAATTCTGATACGCTTTCAAGTCCTCTTGGCAGCCTTACTTCAATATCATTTTGGACGATAGCTGTCATTTATAACTCTGCAGGTTTGTGAATTACAGTGCCCCTGAGCTCCTTTCTTCAACTCGCTTTGTTGTGAGCTGGCCGCAACACCGCAGCATTGCCTCAGGCCCTAGTGTGGTTCCGGCACGGCACGCTGAGCCTTTGGTTAATTCCTCTTCCTGGTGGGAAATGAGAGTTAAATTTGCCTGTCCAGACACCTCCAGCTAGTCTCTCATTGGTTCTCCCTATTCCTGTTCATTTTCCACAGAAATTGCAAACTGGGACAAACAGGAGGTTAAAGGCACTGACTCTCCAAGTGGGGAGAGTGTTAGTAAAGCGTCTGGAATGTTGCACCCGAGTACCGGGGTATGAAAACTGAGTCACATTTGAACACGTTTCCCGATCACATGGTGGATCATACTCTGGGTTCCACATGCATGTTTTAGCTGAAGGAAGAATCCCTTAAACCTGGAGAGTTGAGACCCATGGAATGGGTACCATGCAATATGACTTCAAAGGGTCTGCATTTGCTCACCGATCCTCACCAATCCTATCACTGCTGCGTTTATGCCGCTGTACACACGCTTGATTCTCTTTCGGAGACATATAAATCCATAGGTTTTAAGATTCTTACTAGTCAGGTATATTCTTAGGCGTTTAATATGGGGTGTTGAGTCCACTTCGTTGAGCAAGGTTTAGCTCTTGTCTATTACATATTTGTCTTATGGAACGGTATCTGTGCTAATTTCAATCTCTGGTTTTGTGCAGCACCCCAACTCACCTTTCCCGTTAGCAAGCATAAGTTGGTTTTCTACATTTGAGACCCTGTTCTGTTTTGTAATTCAGTTCCTGTGTAGCCAAGTTTACATTCCGTGTAGTAGTGATATTTTATGATGTTTCTTCTTCTGTGTGACTTATTTCTCTTAGAAACATCGTACCTGAATCCACTCATTATGCTGCTACGGGCCTGATGACATAGATTTCATTGTTGAGTGATATTGCATTGTACGTAAGTACCACAACTTCTTTATCCATTTTTCGCTTTTTGTGATATTGAACTTGTACCGTAAACGAGGTTCTTGTAAACAGAACCGTCCCAAACTTTGGGGTGGCTTTGTCTTTTTGATTTTAATTTCCCTAAGCTATAGGACCATAAGTGGAAGTGCCCCAGGCTCTGTTGCTTTTTTTTTAGATGTTTCAGGAAACACCATACACTTCTTCAGAGTGGCTGTTGGCAATTTACATCCCGCCCATCAGCATAACAAGGCTCCCAGTTCTCCATGGCCTATTCTGCCTTTCTGGATTTTACACTTTTTTCAGATGGCCCTTTTGACCAGGGGGCAGTGAGACTTCATTGTAGTGCAGATTTCCTTTGCAAGCTTGCTTGGTTGGCCAAAAAGGGCGTATGCGTTTTTTCCTGAATATATTCAGGAAAAAACGCATACGCCCTTTTTGGCCAAGTGCATCATTGTGGACGTTCTGCCTCTTTTCCTATGCTTTATATGCAATTCCAGTCTACCACCTGAAATCGGTTTCCGGCAATTCTGCCCCGCTTTCAAGTCCTCTTGGCAGCCTTACTTCAATATATTTTTGGACGATAGCTGTCATTTATAACTCTGAAGTTTTGTGAATTACAGTGTCCCTGAGCTCCTTTCTTCAACTCGCTTTCTTGTGAGCTGGCCGCAACACCGCAGCCTTGCTTCAGGCCCTAGTGTGGTTCCGGCTTGGCACGTTGAGCCTTTGGTTAATTCCTCTTCCTGGTGGGAAATGAGAGTTAAATTTTCCCTCCAGACACCTCCATCTATTCTCTCATTGGTTCTCCCTATTCCTGTTCATTTCCCGCAGATATTGCAAACTGGGCCAAACAGAAGTTTAAAGGCACTGACTCTCCAAGTGGAAAGAGTGTTAGTAAAACGTCTGGAATGTTGCACCCGAGTACCAGGGGACGAAACCTGAGACACATTTGAATACGTTTCTCGATCACACGGTGGATCATACTCTGGGTTCCACATGCATGTTTTAGCTGAAGGAAGAATCCCTTAAACCTGAAGAGTTGTGACCCATGGAATGTGTACCATGCAATATGACTTCAAAGGGTCTGCATTTGCTCACCGAACCTCACCAATCCTATCACTGCTGCGTTTATTCCGCTGTACACATGCTTGATTCTCTTTCGGAGACATATATATCCATAGATTTTAAGATTCTTACTAGTCAGGTATATTCTTAGGCGTTTAATATGGGGTGTTGAGTCCACTTCGTTGAGCAAGGAGTAGCTCTTGTCTATTACATATTTGGCTTATGGAACGGTATCTGTGCTAATTTCAATCTCTGGTTTTATGCAGCACCCCAACTCACCTTTCCCCTTAAGCAAGCATAAGTTCGTTTTCTACATTTGAGACCCTGTTCTGTTTTGTAATTCAGTTCCTGTGTAGCCAAGTTTACATTCCGTGTAGTAGTGATATCTTATGATGTTTCTTTTTCTGTGTGACTTATTTCACTTAGAATCATCGTACCTGAATCCACTCATTATGCTGCTATGGGCCTGATGACATAGATTTCATTGCTGAGTGATATTGCATTGTACGTAAGTACCACAACTTCTTTATCCATTTTTCGCTTTCTGCGATATTGAACTTGTACCGTAAACGAGGTTCTTGTAAACAGAGCCTTCCCAAACTTTGGGGTGGCTGTGTCTTTTTTATTTTAATTTCCCTAAGCTATAGGACCATAAGTGGAAGTGCCCTAGGCTCTGTTGCTTTGTTTTTTAGATGTTTCAGGAAACACCATACACTTCTTCAGAGTGGCTGTTGCCAATTTACATCCCGCCCACCAGCATAACAAGGCTCCCAGTTCTCCATGGCCTGTCCTGCCTTTCTGGGTTTTACAGTTTTTCAGATGGCCCTTTTGACCTGGCGGAAGTGAGACTTCATTGTAGTGCAGATTTCCTTTGCAAGCTTGCTTGGTTGGCCAGAAAGGGCATATGCGTTTCTTCCTGAATATATTCAGGAAAAAACGCATGCGCCCTTTTTGGCCAAGTGCATCATTGTCGACGTTCTGAGTCTTTTCATATGTTGTCAATGCAATTCTAGTCTACCTCTTGAAATCGGTTTCCTGCAATTCTACCTTGCTGTCAGTGCCTCTTCATAGCCTTACCTCAATATACTTTTGGAAAATAGTTGGCCTTTATAACTCTGCAGGTTTTTGAATTGCAGTGGCCCTTAGCTCCATTTTTCAGCTCTTATTTTTGTGATCTTGCCTCATATCCACAGGATTTTTTCATGCCCTATTCTTCTTCTGGGGCGCCTTGCTCTGCCTTTGGTTAATTCTTCTTCCTGATGTGAAATTAGAGTGACATGTGCCCATCGAAACCGCTACAGCTATTTTCTCACTGGTTCCCCCTATTCCCATTCATCCTCCGCACTAACTGCAGACTGTGCGATACCGGAACTTAAAGGCATTGACTCTCCGTGTGGGGATGTTGTTAGTAAAGTGGCTGGAATGTTGATCCGGAGCCCCAGGAGAGGAAAATGAGGTGCGTTTTAGAAACCTTTCCCGATCATATGGTATACCATCCGCTGGATTTCCCATGCATGGTTTAGCTGTAGGAAGATTCCCTTCAACCTGGAGTGTTGGGACCCTTGGAATGAGTAGCATGAAGTATTGCATTAAACTTTCGGCAGTTGCTCACCAAAGCTCACCAATCCTCTCAGCCCCAAGTGTCCAGCCTTATGTCTTATCCAGCTGTGGGTTTATATGTGGTCATTCCAGGTTGCATCACAGCCCCTGAGCGAATTTTGTAAGAATTTTTCTCTCTTTCATTGTTTCTGCGTTTTGGTTTTAAAATTTATTTCTATAATGGGGTTTAGCTCATTTTCACTGCTGTGTTTGGCCACTCTGCACACACTTGATTCCCTTATGGAGATATATCAATACATGGGTTTTAAGATTCTTATTACTCAGATATATTTCTCTGCGGTGTATAGGGTGTGTTGAGGCCAGTTCATTGAGCAAGGTGTAGATCTTGTCTAATACCTATTTGGTTTATTGAACGGTATCTGTGCTAATTTCAAACTCTGGTTTTATGCATCACCCCACCTCTCCTTTCCCCTTAAGCTGACATAAGTGTGTTTTCTAAATGTGAGACACTGTTCTGTTTTGTAATTCATTTTTTGTGCAGCCATATTTATCCTCCCTCTATAAGTGATATCTTATGATATGTTTCTTTTTCTGTTTGACTTATTTCAAGTAGTATTATCGGACCTAAATCCACTCTTTATCCTTCTACTAGCCTTATTACATTGATTTCATGGTGAAGAGATATTCCATTGTACATAAGTACCACATTTTCTTTATCCATTGTTCTCTTTCCTGGGATATTTAAGGTGTACTGAAGTTGAGGTTCTTGTAAACAGAGTAGCCCTAAACTGTGGTGTGCTTGTGTCTTGTTGATTTTTAGACTTCCCTAGATATACTTCCATGATTGGAAGTGCCCTATGCTCTGTAGCTCTGTTTTTTAGATGATTTAGGAACCACCATACACTTCTCCAGAGTGGCTCTCGGCAGTTCACACACTGTCCATCAGCGTATAAAGGCTCCCTGTTCTCCGTGGCCTGTCCTGCATTTCTGGTTTTTACAATTTTTTCGGATGGCCCTTTTGACCGGTGGGAAATGAGACTTCTTTGTTGTGCACATTTGCATTGCTTGCTTGCTTGGTTGCCCATAAAGTGCGTATGCGTTTTTTCCTGGATATATTCAGGAAAAAACGCATACTCCTTTTTGGGCCAACTGCATCATTGTCGAAATTCTGCCGCTTTTCATGTGCTTTAAAGACGAGTCCAATCTATCTCTTGAAATCTGTTTCTTGCAATTCTGTCTTGCATTCAGATCCTCTTCTTTGCCTTACCTCAACATATTTTTGGACGTTAGTTTTCATTTATAACTCTGCAGGTTTGTGAATTGCAGTGACCCTGAGCTCCATTTTTTAAGTTGCTCTTTTGTGAGCTGGCCTCAAAGCCGCAGGATTGCTTCAGGCCCTATTTTGGCTCCAGCGAGGCGGGCTGAGCCTTTTTTTACTTCTTATTCTTTTTTTTTTTTTTTTTTTTTTTTTTTTTTTTTTTTTTGCTGTACGCGGGCCTCTCACTGCTGTGGCCTCTCCCGTCGCGGAGCACAGGCTCTGGATGCGCAGGCTCAGTGGCCACGGCTCACGGGCCCAACCAGTCCGTGGCATGTGGGATCCTCCCAGACCGGGACACGAACCCGTGTCCCCTGCATCGGCAGGTGGACTCTCAACCACTGCGCCACCAGGGAAGCCCCCTCTACTTCTTATTCTTAATGGGAAATTAGAGTGACATATGCCCGTCCAAACCCCTACAACTATTCTCTCATTGGTTCCCCCTCTTCCCGTTCATCCTCCTCACAATTTGCAAAATGTGTGAAACAGAAGTTTAAATGTGCTGATTCTCTAAGTGGGGAGATTCTAAGTAACGTGGCTGGAATGATGAACAGGAGCACCAGGAGAGGATAAATGAGGTGCATTTTAGACACATCTCCCCATCACATGGTGTACAGTCCTCTGGGTTTTCCATGCATGTTTTAGCTGTAGGAAGATCCCTTGAACGTGCAGATTTGGGACCCATTGAATGGGTACCAGGTAGTATTACTTTAAAGGGTGTGCATTTCCTCACCCAACCTCACATTTCTCTTAGCACGAACAGTTTCCAGCCTTATGTGTCATCCTGCTGTGGGTCTAGATGTGTTCAATCCATGTTGCATCACCGTCCCTGAGGAAAAGTTGTAAGAGGTTTTCTCTTTCTCTCTGTCGTTTATTTTTTTCAATTTATTACTATATTGGTTACAGCTGATTTTCAAAGCTCTGTTTCTTGCTGCTGTACATCCACTTGATTCACATACAGAGAGACATCAATAAATTCTTTTTCAGATTCTTACCAGTCATATATATTCTTTTCCGGTGACTTGAGTGTGCTGAGTGCAGTTCTTTTAGCTACCGTGTAGGCCTTGTTGATTATCAGTTTGGTATTTGGAATGGTATCTTTGCTAATTTCAACCTCCTGGATGATGCCTCACCCCTCCCCACCTTTCCCGTTTAGCAGCCTTACGCGTGTTTTCTACATACTTGACTATGTTTTTCTTTTGTAATTTATTTCATGTGTAGCCATTTTGGATTCCACCTTTAAGTGATATCTTATGATATGTGTCTTTTTCTTTTTGAATTATGTCACTTAGAATGATCATACGTAACTCCTCCGGAGTTGTTACAACTGGCCATATTTCATTGATTTCCAGGCTGAGTAATATTCCACTCTACATAAGTACCACATCTCTATCCATTTTTTCCCTCCAGAGACATTTAAGTTATATCCTAGTCGAGGATCTTTTAAACAGAGAGGCAGTAAACATCGGGGTGCCTGTGTCCTCTCGATTTTTGTTTTTCCCAAGACATACGCCCATGAGTGCAAGTGCCCTATGCTCTGTAGCTCATTTTTTAGATGCTTTAGTAAACACAATACACTTCTCCAGAATGGCCTTTGGCAATATACATTTCCACTATAAGCCTCACAGGGCTCCCTCTTCTCCTTGCCCTGTCCTGCATTTCTGGTGTTTACACTTTATGAGGATGGCTCTTCTGACTGATGCGAAGTGATATCTTTTGTAGTATTGATTTCCAGTGCCCACCTGTTTGGTTGGCTAAAAAAGTGTATGCCCTTTTCTTGAATATATACAGAAAAAAACGCATACAGCCTTTTTGGCCAACTGCAATGTTGGCAATGTTCAGCCCCTTTTCTTGTGCTTAATGGCGAGTCCTTTCTACCTCCTCAAATCCCTTTCCTGCCATTCTCCCTTGCTTACCAATCCTTTTCTCTGACTTTCCTCAAGACATTTTTCAGTGATAGATATTTTCAACTCTGCAGTTTCATGAATTTTACTGCCCCTGAGTTCCATTGTTCAACTTGTGTTTATGGGAACTGGCCACAAAGCAGTGGGATTTCCTCAAGCCCTATACTGTTTCCATGGGCAACCCTAGCCTTTGGTCAATTCGTCTTCCTGATTGGAAATTAGAGTGACATGTGCCTGTCTGAACACCTAGGACTTGTCTCTCATTGTTCCTCATCCTTCCGCTTCATCCTCTGGACAAATTCCAAACTGTACGCAACAGGATGTTGACAGTGCTGACATCTCCAAGTGGGGAGACTGTTAGTAAAGACGCTGGAGGGGTGAACCCGAGCACCAGGAGATGAGGAGATGAGATGCCTTTTCCAAACTCTTCCCGATCAGACGGTATACCATCCTCTGGGTGTGACAGACATGTTTTAGCAGTAGGAAGAGTCCCATTCATGTAAGGAGAACACCAGGGCTTTTTCAAAATCAGTGTCTCCCCGAAACCCAAACTGGGGAATTTTTTAAGCTACGGCTACACATATGTTCATTAAGGGCCTTGGGAAGTAGGCAGAGTCCAAACTTTAGATGTTTGAAGTCTTCAGGGTCAGAAGCACTCACCACCGGCTTCCCTTAGGTTACACTTTAACTGTCATTGATAGATGATGTCAATAAAAATATCTATTCTTTTTCCGATTATTTCCCCTTATAGGTTATTGCAAAATATTGAGTGTAGTTCCCTGTGCTATACAGTAGTTCCTTGTTGATGATCTATTTTATACATAGCAGTGTGTATGTGTTAATTCCAAACTGTTAATTTATCCCTCCTCCCACCTTTCCCCTTTGGTAATAATAAATTATAAGATTTTATACTTCTCAGAAATGGGGGAGCTGAAAGAGAGGTATCATTTTCAATGGAAAAGCATTTAAAACAAGATTGAAGCTTTAACCAAGATTATTAGGTGTACATCCTTGGAAAGAAATCACTTCATTTCTCTAATATTGACCTGACAAATAAGACAAACCTTTTCACTGAACTTGCTTATAATAAAGTGATGGAAATATCAAATGGAAGTGTTAGAAACATCTTATTTTACCCGAGCCTTATAAACTGTTCTATGTTAACTACAGTTTGGCTCACACATCTGTTCATTGAAGTTACAATAGTCTCAATTTCTGTTACTGATCCTCCAGAGTGGACCCCAACAAGTGTCCCCCTGCCCAGTGTCATTTGGGCCAACAGATCGAGACTGAGTTTGGTTCACAAGCAAAGGAAACTTTATATTTTAAACAGAGAATGGAGAGGTGAGAGCACGCACTACCCCGTGGGCTGTGGGCTGGGCTGCTGTGTAGAGATCCTGTCAGAGTCAGTGGGAGGGAGGGGGCGGAGCACTCGAGGGCCGGGTTGGCTGCAGCTCAGGCTCTATATCTCGGAGTCTGCACTGGGCCCCAGGAGCTGAGGTGTCGACCCAGCCATTCTGCACTAGGAAATCTGGTCTGAAGTGCCGGGTGTGGAACCTCTGCATGCGGGACCCTAGGAGCACGTGAAATTAGACAAAGCACAAAGGATAAAAAAGGTCAGACTTGACTTTATTGCCCAGATTCTATTTTTATCTCCCAGGGATTTTTAATGGGCTTTGCTGGGGACAAACCCCTCCTCTGCCTTTTGTCCCGTTCCTCATTCTTGGAGTGCTGAGGGTGCAGACCCTTCTTCTGTAACTGCTGAGTGCTGAGTTGGGAGCCCTCATACCAGGGGACGAGGGTCAGAACTTCTCCCCAGCAGCCTCCAGGTGACGTTGATTGGCCCCAGGACCCCTGCCTCCCTGCTCGTCCGCCTGAGCACCAGCATTGGAAGTGTTATAGATTCTAATGACCTTTAAGGGTCCAGGAAAGAGATGTGCAGAGACGCTGTGGGGGCCGGTTTCACCCCGCCCCACATTTGTTCGGCCACCTTAGGCTGACCGTTTCTGCCAGCCTAGATGCTCTGACCAGTAGTCTGCTCTTTCTTCAATTAGGCCCCTGAATTAACGTAAAAACAGCACCAGGTGTCAGAGCCCTGCCCGCTCAACTCCCAGACAGTCCAGGGTCAATGGTGATCAAGGACCATGATGGCCACTGAGTCAACAGCCTTTTGAAGTAAACAGGAGTCCAGCCGGTCTTATTGGCCACCATCATCACGGTGTCTGTAGGCTTTTCTATGGTGACAGTGTGATATACGTTTCCCCCGCCAAGATTATTAGCTCCCCTCCGGGTGCAGTAAGTCCTGCAAGCAGTAGTCTACTCCTTTGGGACACACTATTGTTTTATGAGAGAAACTCCAGGTCAAGTGATGTTCATACGAGTCGTCATGGTGCCCTGTTGCCCCCGGTTATCTCTCTGGATGTTGGAGTTGGAGGGCCTCCTCACTCGAGGTCGGTGTGCCCACGGAGCGAACCCTGCAACTTCAGGGCATGGTTGGTGATTAGGATCACCACGTGGGGTCCTTTTCCCTTAGGAGAGAGGTGGCCTTTTGGGCTGCTGATTTTCAGGTTTTTAGATACCGCCAGTATCTTGGCCAGATGTGGCAGTGGGCCAAGCCCCTTGGTGACTGTAGTTTATCCTACCTGGATGGCATTCTTGCGTTGTTCCATTTCAAGTGGTCCCAGTTTTTGCACTAATTCTCCAATGGCGACTCACCTTTCACCGGGAATGGAAAGGTCAAAGGGTTTAGCTCAATTAGGGAGTTCCAGGGCAAGGGTCTGAATTGACTGCTCTTTCCATTCTTGAAAGGCCACTTCTGGATTCTGTTCAAAAGGATCATCATCTTTTCCTTTCAGTGTTTCATATAGAGGCCCAGCTAGTAGACTGTAGTTAGGGATCCAGAAGCAGCAAACCCTGGCCTCCCCAGGAACCCCTAAGCTGTCTTCTAGTTTTAGAAAGGGGTAAGGCTGCAAATGGTTTCTTCCCTTTCCTGGGATGGGCTTCTCCGACCTTCTGTGAGAATGAAGCCCAGGCAGGTCACCGCAGTCTGTGATATTTGAGCTTTTTCTTGGACAACTTCTATCCTTTATTGGCTTGGTAGTTCAGAGGCCTCCTTAGTAGGGCTGGCGATCAGAATGTCGTCTGCATATTGAAGGAGGGTTTCCTTTTCCAGAGGTAGAACTTTTCGGTCTTTAGCTAAGCTTTCCCCAAAGATGGTGTGGGAATTTTTGAACCCTTGGGGCAAGACGGCCCGGAAGTATTGTTTTAGTTGTATGTTGAGTCCTGCCACTCACAAGCCAAAATTTCTTGTGACTCTGGGACTAATGGAATACAAAAGAAGGCATCATTGAAGACTAATACAGAATACCATGTCCTGGTGGTTGGTAGAATGACCAGCAGGGTGTAGGAATTAGGAGCAACTGGAGGTATATCCTCAGTGGCTTCACTGACTGTCCTGACATCCTTTACCAGGTCCCCAGCAGCCCATGGGGCTCTCGTGGTCAGGCCAATCCCAGGATATGGAGCTCTCCTGGGCAGGTACCCCACCCCCAACCCAGCCCACGGGGCTCTCGTGGTCAGGCCTCTCCCAGGATACAGAGCTACCCTTGCAGGTACCGTGGCAGGGCTGGGCACACAGGAACCGTGCACATAGCTCTCACTGAAGAGCACCCCCATCTCACCTGTCGCTCAGAGCTGACACAGAGCACCTCAGAGCAGGACTTGAACTAACAAACAGCAGCTGCGACAGGTCTGTGACCCTGGGCATCACTCTGTGTGGCCTCCCTCCACCTGGTCTTCCAGAGACTTCCACTGCACCCGGGGCACCAGGCCTCTGTCTCCAACCACCACCCACCCCTCCTCTCCCTGACTCCTGGGTTCCTCTCATTAGGAGAGGCTTTTCTTGAAGTTGTCTCCCACTCATGGGCCAGATAAAATGATTAGAAAACAAGCCAAAGCTGCAGCCCCTTGTCTATCCTGACTCTCAGGAGCCCACACCTGTTCCTTGGACCTGGCCGGTTCAGCAAGTTCCATTTTCTGCAACTGTGAGCCCCTGAGGGGTGATGATTGGCTGACCTGGGCAGCCTTACCGTGCCGGCCAGCCCTCCCCAGGTGTGCCTGGGTTGAGATCAATATAAATACCACTCCAGGCAGCAAGAGCCCCTGCAGCTGTGCCTGACGCCATTTTCTCTGCCCTGTCAGCAGTCTCGGGGCTGGGCTGGTGGGAGGGAGTGAGAGGCCACGGCTTTGTGGGTGGCCCAGTGTGAGTGGGGCTCTGCTGGACTTTCTGCAGCAGTTGCCAGGCTGCCACCTGCTAAAGAAGAGGATGTGTCACCCATACCTGCTGCTGGAATTTCTCCCTGGGCAGAGGTGAGGAAGGAAAAAAGCAGTGGGAGCAGGGACAGGACGGGTATCTCAGGCAGGGAAATGGAAATCTTCCAGAAGAGCACCCAGGACCAGGGCCATCCTGGCTGGCCTGCAGGCACCAAGTCAGCTGGCATGCTGTCACTCATGTGGCTCCATGGCCCTTCCTCTAGGCTTTCAAGTCCTTGTATATATTCAGGTGTTTTACCTGGGAAGGGTGGGAACAGTTCAGCAGCAACTGGCCTGGGGCTCAGCTCACGTTCACTCACAGATGCCTTGGCACGGTGCCCCAGCTTTGCAATGAGGACGCTTGTTGTGTGGGGGCTGCTGGCTGAATGGGAGACGATTCCCCACCACTGACCAACTTCAGAATTGTTTACAACAGGAGCAAGGGCCCTGATACGGTTTTCCTCTGAGTAACTGGTGGGTTCTGTTTTTTTTTTCTCTTTTTCGTTTTTGGTTCAAGGTAGAATTTATTCCTCTTTCTTGTATTTACAGATATAAGCATGGAAATAATTTATTCATATAAATACATGTATGTGAAGGGAATAATTGTTTTTTCTGTTTTGTTTTTTAAATTTTATTTCTTTTTAATTTTGAATTTTATTTTATATTTTTATACAGCAAGTTCTTATTGGTTATCTATTTTATACATATAAATGTTTACATGCCAATCCCAATCTCTCAACTCCTCCCACCACCACCCCCCCAAGAGCTTTCCCCCCTTGTTGTCCATACGATTGTTGTCTACATCTGTTGCTCTATTTATGCCTTGCAAAACGGTTAATCTGTACAGTTTTTCTAGGTTCCACATATATGCATGAATATACAAGATTTGTTTTTCTCTTTCTGACTTACTTCACTCTGTATGACAGACTCTAGATCCATCGACGTCTCTACAAATGACCCAATTTCATTCCTTTCATGGCTTAGTAATATTCCATTTTATATATGTACCACATCTTTATGCATTCGTCTGTCTGTGGGCATTTAGATTGCTTCCATTACCTCGATATTGTAAATAGTGATGCAATGAACATTGCGGTGAATGTCTCTTTTTGATTTATGGTTTTGTCTGGGTATACGTCCAGTACTGGGATTGCTGTATCATATGGTAATTCTATTAATAGTTTCTTAAGAAACTCCATATTGTTCTCCATAGTGACTGTATCAATTTATATTCCCAACAATAGTGGAAGAGGCTTCCTTTTCTCCACACCCTTTCCAGCATTTGTTGTTTGTAGATTTTCAGATGATGCCCATTCTAACAGGTGTGAGGTGATACCTCATTGTTGAGTCCATTTCCTTGAGCAAGGGGTAGGTCTTGTCTATTACATATTTGGCTTATGGAACGGTATCTGTGCTAATTTCAAACTCTGGTTTTATGCAGCACCCCAACTCACCTTTCCCCTTAAGCAAGCATAAGTTGGTTTTCTAAACTTGAGACCCTGTTCTGTTTTGTAATTCAGTTCCTGTGTAGCCAAGTTTACATTCCGTGCATTAGTGATACCTTATGATGTTTCTTTTTCTGTGTGACTTATTTCACTTAGAATCATCGTGCCTCAATCCACTCATTATGCTGGTACAGGCCTGGTGACACAGATTTCATTGCTGAGTGGTATTCTGTTGTACGTAAGTACCGCAACTTCTTTATCAATTATTTGTTCTCTGGGATATTTAACTTGTACCGTAGAAGAGGTTCCTATAAACAGAGCCATCCCAAATTTTGGGGTGGCTGTGTCTTTTTGATTTTAATTTCCCTAAGCTATAGGACCATAAGTGGAAATGCCCTAGACTCTGTTGCTTTGTTTTTCAGATGTATCAGGAAACACTATACACTTCTCCAGAGTGACTGTTGGCAATTTACATCCCGCCCATCAGCATAACAAGGCTCCTAGTTCTCCATGGCCTGTCCTGCCTTTCTGGATTTTACACTTTTTTCAGATGGCCCTTTAGACCGGGGGGAAGTGACACTTCATAGTAGTTCGGATTTCCATTGCAAGCTTGCTTGGTTTGCCAAAAAGGGCGTATGTGTTTTTTCCTGAATATATTCAGGAACAAACTCATACGCCCTTTTTTGTCACGTGCATCATTGTCGATGTTCTGCCTCTTTTCCTATGCTTTAAATGCAAATCCAGTCTACCTCCTGAAATCGGTTTCCTGAAATTCTGCCCCGCTTTCAAGTCCTCTTCGCAGCCTTACTTCAATATATTTTTGGACATTATCTGTCATTTATAACTCTGCAGGTTTTTGAATTACAGGGCCCCTGAGCTCCTTTCTTCAACTCGCTTTCTTGTGAGCTGGCCGCAAACCCGCAAGACTGCTTCAGGCCCTAATCTGCTTCTGGCAGGGCACGCTGAGCCTTTGGTTAATTCCTCTTCCTGGTGGGAAATGAGTGTTAAATATGCCCGTCCAGACACCTACCTCACTCTCAACCCCTTGGTGATGTGGGTCCTCTGGTTTGTGGCCACCTTTGCTGGGTTCCTCACCTTTCGATGATGTGGCCCCACTAGTGTGAGGACACTCCTGCCTGGTTCTCATCCACGTGGTTATGTGGACCCCCTGGTGAGAGTCTGTTCCTGGCTGTGTTCCTCACCCTTCTGTGAGGGAGACCCTCTGCTGATAGGTCACTCCTGCATGGCTGGCACACATTGCCTTGGTGAAGTCAGCTGTGTGGTGGCAGTTGGAGCGTGCTGGGGATCTCCTGCCCCCGGTGATGAGGGCCCTCTTGCATCAGGCCCTAACTGCTGGGCTCACCAACTTTTCTTAGTGAGCCCAATGATGCTTGGGCACTCCTCTTAGGACCCCATCTCCATGGGGATGTGGGCCTTCTGCTCTGAGGTCCCAACGGCTGGGTTGTTCACATTTTCATGATGTGGGCTCTCTGGTGTTAGTTCACAGAGGCCTGGATCCCATAGCCTCTGTGCTCTTGGCCGCCTGCTGGGAGGTTCCAACGGCTGGATTCCTCACTTTTTTAATTTTTTAGGCCCTCTGTTGTGAGGATCCTCCTGCCTGCCTCACTCCCAGCCCCTTCGTGATGTGTGTCCTCTGGTTTGAGGTTACATGTGCTGGGTTCCTCACCTTTCGATGATGTGGGACCAATGGTCTTAGGAGACTCCTGCCTGGTTCACATCCCCTTTGTGATGTGGGCCCTCTGTTGAGAGTCTGATCCTGGCTGGGTTCCTCACCCATCTGTGAGGTGGGCCCTCTACTCTCAGGTAACTCTTGCCTGGCTTGCTCACCTCGCCTTGTTGACATGAGCCCTCTGGTGGCACTTGGACCCTGCTGGGAGCCTCCTCACCTCTTTGATGAGGGCCCTCTGACGACAGGCCCTAACTGTTGGGCTCCCCAACTTTTCTTAGTGAGCCCAGTGATGCTCGGGCACTCCTCTTAGGTTCCCATCTCCATGGGGATGTGGGCCTTCTGCTCTGAGGTTCCAACGGCTGGGTTGATCACAGTTTCATGATGTGGGCTCTCTGGTGTTAGTTCACTGTGGCCTGGATCCCATAGCCTCTGTGCTCTTGGCCGCCTGCTGGGAGGTTCCAACTGCTGGATTCCTCACTTTTTAAATTTTTTAGGCCCTCTGTTGTGAGGATCCTCCTGCCTGCCTCACTCCCAGCCCCTTCGTGATGTGTGTCCTCTGGTTTGAGGCCACATGTGCTGGGTTCCTCACCTTTCGATGATGTGGGACCAATGGTCTTAGGAGACTCCTGCCTGGTTCACATCCCCTTGGTGATGTGGGCCCTCTGTTGAGAGTCTGATCCTGGCTGGGTTCCTCACCTTCTGTGAGGTGGGCCGTCTGCTGTGAGGTCACTCCTGCCTGGCTTGCTCACCTCGCCTTGTGGACATGAGCCCTCTGGTGGCACTTGGAGCCTGCTGGGAGTCTCCTCCCCTCGGTGATGAGGGCCCTCTTGCGTCAGGCCCTAACTGCTGGGCTCACCACATTTTGTGATGTGCGCCCAGTGGTTCGAAGACACTCCATCCAGGTTCACATCCCCATTGGGATGTGGGCCTTCTGCTCTGAGGTCCCAACGGCTGGGTTGTTCACAGTTTCATGATGTGGGCTCTCTGCTGTTAGTTCGCTCTGGCCTGGATGTCATAGCCTCTGTGCTCTGGGCCGCCTGCTGGAAGGTTCCAACTGCTCGATTCCTCAACTTTTGTATTCTATGGGTCCTGTGTTGCGATGCTCCTCCTGCCTGCCTCACTCGCAACCCCTTCTTGATGTGGGTCCTCTGGTTTGAGGCCACATGTGCTGGGTTCCGCAACTTTCAATGATGTGGCCCCACTGGTGTGAGGACACTCCTGCCTGGTTCCCATCCCCTTGGTGATGTGGGCCTTCTGGTGACAGTCTTATCCTGGCTGGGTTCCTCACTCTTCTGTGAGGTAGGCCCTCTGCTGTGAGGTCAATCCTGCCTGACTTGCACACATCACCTTGGCGACGTGGGCCCTCTGTTGGCACATGGAACCTGCTGGGAGCCTCCTGCCCTGGGTGATGACGGCCCTCTAGCATCAGGCCCTAACTGCTGGGCTCCCCACGTTTTCTGATGTGAACCCAGTGATGCCAGGACACTCCTGTCAGGTTCCCATCCCCATGGGGATGTGGGCTTTCTGCTCTGAGGTCCCAACGCCTGGGTGGCTCACAGTTTCATGATGTGGGCTCTCTGGTGTTAGTTCACTCCTGCCTGCATCCCATAGCTTCTGTGCTCTCGGCCGCCTGCTGGGAGGTTCCAAATGCTGGATTCCTCACCTTTTTTATTCTTTGGGCCCTCTGTTTTTAGGCTACTCCTACCTGCCTCACTCCCATCCCCTTTGTGATGTATGTCCTCTGATATGAGGCAGCATGTGCTGGGTTCTTCACCTTTCAATGATGTGGCCCCACTGGTGGGAGGACAGTCCTGACTGGTTCCCATCCCCTTGGTGTTGTGGGCCCTCTGGCAAGAGTCTCATCCTACCTCGGTTCCTCACCCTTCTGTGAGATAGGCCCTCTGCTGTGAGGTCACTACTGCCTGGCTGGCGCATGCCACCTTGTAGACGTGGGCCCTCTGTTGGCAGTTGGAACCTGCTGGGAGTCTCCTCCCCTCAGTTATGAGGGCTCCCTTGCGTCGGGCCCTAACTGCTGGGCTCCTAACATTTTCTGATATGTGCTAAGTGGTGCGAAGCCACTCCTGCCAGGTTCCCATCCCAATGGGGATGTGGGCCTTCTGTTCTGAGGTCCCAATGGCTGGGCTGCTCACAGGTTCATGATGTGGGCCCTCTGCTGTGAGTTCACTGTGGCCTGGATCCCATAGCCTCGGTGCTCTGGGCCACTTGCTGGGAGGTTCCAACTGCTGGATTCCTCAACTTTTATATTCTATGGACCCTGTGTTGTGAGGCCAGTCCTGCCAGCCTCATTCCGAAACCCTTGGTGATGTGGTTCCTCTGGTTTGAGGCTACATGTGCTGGGATCCTCACCTTTCGATGATGTTGTCCCACTGGTGTGGGGACACTCCTGCATGGTTCCCATCCCCTTGGCGATGTGGGCCCTCTGGTGAGAGTCTGATCCTGGCTGTGTTCCTCACCCTTCTGTGAGGTGGGCCCTCTGCTGTGAGGTCACTCCTGCCGGGCTGGCACACATCGCCTTGGTGACATTGGCCCTCTGGTGGCAGCTGGAGCCTGCTGGGAGCCTCCTCCCCTTGGTGATGAGTGCCCTCTAGCGTCAGGCCCTAACTTCTGAGCACCCCACGTTTTCTGATGTGAGCCCAGTGATGCCAGGACACTCCTGTCATGTTCCCATCACCATGGGGATGTGGGCCTTCTGCTCTGAGGTCCCAATGTCTGGGTTGCTCACAGTTTCATGATGTGGGCTGTCTGGTGTTAGTTCACTCTGGCTTGGATCCCCTAGCCTCTGTGCTCTGGGCCGCCTGCTGGGAGGTTCCAACTGCTGGATTCCTCACCTTTCTTATTTTTGGGCCCTCTGTTGTGAGGCTCCTCCTGCCTGCCTCACTCCCAGCCCCTTGGTGATGGGTGTCCTATGGTTTGAAGCCACATGTTCTGGGTTCCTCACCTTTAGATGATGTGGCCCTACTCATGTGAGGACACTCCTGCCTGGTTCCAATCCATTTGTTGATGTGGGCCCTCTGGTGCAAGTCTGATCCTGACTGGGTTCGTCACACTTCTCTGAGGTGGGCCCTCTGCTGTGAGGTCATTCGTGCCTGGTTGGCACACATCGCCTTGGTGACGTCAGCCCTCTGGTGGCAGTTGGAGCCTGCTGGGAGCCTCCTTCCCTTGGTGATGAGGGTCCTCTGGCGTCAGGCCCTAACTGCAGGTCTCCCAAAATTTTCTGACATGTTCTCAGTGGTGCGAGGACACTCCTACCAGATTTATATCCCCATGGGGATGTGGGCCTCCTGCTCTGAGGTCCCAATGGCTGGGTTGCTCAGTTTCATGACATGGGCCCTCTTCTGTGAGTTCACTGTGGCCTGGATCCCATAGTCTCGGTGCTCTGGGCCACCTGCTGGGAGGTTCCAACTGCTGGATTCCTCACTTTTTTATTCTATGGGCCCAGTGTTGTGAGGCTACTCCTGCCTGCCTCACTCCGAGGCCCTTGGTGATGTGGGTCCTCTGGTTTGAGGACACATGTGCTGAGTACGTCACCTTTCGCTGATGTGGCCCCACTGGTGTGAAGACACTCCTGCCTGGTTCCCATCCCCTTGGTGATGTGGGCCCTCTGGTGAGAGTCTGATGTTGGCTGGGTTTCTCACCCTTCTGTGAGGTGGGACCTCTGCTGTGAGGTAACTCATGCCTGGCTTGCTCATGTTGCCTTGGCAACGTGAGCACTCAGGTGGCAGTTGGGGCCTGCTGGGAATCTCCTCCCCTCGGTTATGAGAGCTCTGGATAAAACACATATGCCCTTTTTTGCCAAGTGCATTATTTTCCAAGTTCTGTCTCTTTTCCTATGCTTTAAGAGCGACTCCCGTGTACCTTCTGAAATCGGTTTCCAGCAATTCTGCCCCGCATTCAAGTCCTCTTCGCAGCATTACTTCAGTATAATTTTGGATGATAGCTGTCATTTATAACTCTGCAGGTTTGTGAATAACAGTGTCCCTGAGCTCCTTTCTTCAACTCGCTTTCTTATGAGCTGGCCGTAAAACTGCAGGATCTCTTCAGGTCCTAATCTGGTCCCAGCATGGCATGCGGAGCCTCTGGTTCATTCGTCTTCCTGGTGGGAAATGAGAGTTAAATTTGCCCGTCCAGACACCTACAGATAGTCTCTCATTGGTTCTCCTTATTCCTGTTCATATTCCGCAGAAATTGCAAACTGGGCCAAACAGGAGGTTAAAGGCACTGACTCTCCAAGTGGGGAGAGTGTTAGTAAAGCGTCTGGAATGTTGCACCCGAGTACCAGGGGATGAAAACTGAGACACATTTGAACACGTTTCCCGATCACACGGTGGATCATACTCTGGGTTCCACATGCATGTTTTAGCTGAAGGAAGAATCCCTTAAACCTGGAGAGTTGAGACCCATGGAATGGGTACCATGCAATATGACTTGAAAGGGTCTGCATTTGCTCACCGAACCTCACTAATCCTATCACTGCTGCGTTTATGCCGCTGTACACACGCTTGATTCTCTTTCGGAGACATATAAATCCATAGGTTTTAAGATTCTTACTAGTCAGGTATATTCTTAGGCGTTTAATATGGGGTGTTGAGTCCACTTCGTTGAGCAAGGAGTAGCTCTTGTCTATTACATATTTGGCTTATGGAACGGTATCTGTGCTAATTTCAATCTCTGGTTTTATGCAGCACCCCAACTCACCTTTCCTTTTAAGCAAGCATAAGATGGTTTTCTACATTTGAGACCCTGTTCTGTTTTGTAATTCTGTTCCTGTGTAGCCAAGTTTACATTCCGTGCAGTAGTGATATCTTATGTTGTTTCTTTTTCTGTGTGACTTATTTCACTTAGAATCATTGTACCTGAATCCACTCATTATGCTGCTACGGGCCTGATGACATAGATTTCATTGCTGAGTGATATTGCATTGTACGTAAGTACCACAACTTCTTTATCCATTTTTCACTTTCTGTGATATTGAACTTGTAACGTAAACGAGGTTCTTGTAAACAGAGCCGTCCCAAACTTTGGGGTGGCTGTGTCTTTTTGATTTTAATTTCCCTAAGCTATAAGACCATAAGTGGAAGTGCCCTAGGCTCTGTTGCTTTGTTTTGTAGATGTTTCAGGAAACACCATATACTTCTCCAGAGTGGCTGTTGGCAATTTACATCCAGCCCATCAGCATAACAAGGCTCCCAGTTCTCTATGGCCTGTCCTTCCTTTCTGGATTTTACACTTTTTTCAGATGGCCCTTTTGACCGGGGGGCAGTGAGACTTCATTGTAGTGCAGATTTCCTTTGCAAGCTTGCTTGGTTGGCCAAAAAGGACGTATGCGTTTTTTCCTGAATATATTCAGGAAAAAACGCATATGCCCTTTTTGGCCAAGTGCATCATTGTGGACGTTCTGCTTCTTTTCCTATGCTTTAAAGGCAATTGCTATCTACCTCCTAAAATCGGTTTCCTGCAATTCTGCCCCGCTTTCGAGTCCTCTTGGTGGCCTTACTTCAATAAATTTTTGGAAGATAGCTGTCATTTATAACTCTGCAGGTTTGTGAATTACAGTGCCCCTGAGCTCCTTTCTTCAACTCGCTTTCTTGTGACTGGCCGCAACACCGCAGGATTTCTTCAGGCCCTAGTGTGGTTCCGGCACGGCACGCTGAGCCGTTGGTTAATTCCTCTTCCTGGTGGGAAATGAGAGTTAAATTTGCCCGTTCAGACACCTCCAGCTTGTCTCTCATTGGTTCTCCCTCTTCCTGTTCATTTTCGCCAGAAATTGCAAACTGGGCCAAACAGGAGGTTAAAGGCACTGACTCTCCAAGTGGGGAGAGTGTTAGTAAAGCGTCTGGAATGTTGCACCAGAGTACCGGTGGACGAAAACTGAGTCACATTTGAACACGTTTCCCAATCACACGGTGGATCATACTCTGGGTTCCACATGCATGTTTTAGCTGAAGGAAGAATCCCTTAAACCTGGAGAGTTGAGACCCATGGAATGGGTACCATGCAATATGACTTCAAAGGGTCTGCATTTGCTCACCGATTCTCACCAATCCTATCATTGCTGCATTTATGCCACTGTACACACACTAGACTCTCTTTCGGAGACATATAAATCCATAGGTTTTAGGATTCTTACTAGTCAGATATATTCTTAGACGTTTAATACGGGGTGTAGAGTCCACTTCGTTTAGCAAGGAGTAGCTCTTGTCTATTACATATTTGCCTTATGGAACGGTATATGTGCTAATTTCAATCTCTGGTTTTATGCAGCACCCCAACTCACATTTCCCCTTAAGCAAGCATAAGTCGGTTTTCTACATTTGAGACCCTGTTCTGTTTTGTAATTCAGTTCCTGTGTAGCCAAGTTTACATTCCGTGTGGTAGAGATATCTTATGATGTTTCTTTTTCTGTGTGACTTATTTCACTTAGAATCATCGTACCTGAATCCACTCATTATGCTGCTACGGGCCTGATGACATAGATTTCATTGCTGAGTGATATTGCATTGTACGTAAGTACCACAACTTCTTTATCCATTTTTCGCTTTCTGTGATATTGAACTTGTACCGTAAACGAGGTTCCTGTAAACAGAGCTGTCCCAAACATTGGGGTGGCTGTGTATTTTTCATTTTAATTTCCCTAAGCTATAGGACCTTAAGTGGAAGTGCCCTAGGCTCTGTTGTTTTGTTTTTTAGATGTTTCAGGAAACACCATACACTTCTCCAGAGTGGCTGTTGGCAATTTACATCCCACCCATCAGCATAACAAGGCTCCCATTTCTCCAAGGCCTCTCCTGCCTTTCTGGATTTTACACTTTTTTCAGATGGCCCTTTTGACCGGGGGGCAGTGAGACTTCATTGTAGTGCAGATTTCCTTTGCAAGCTTGCTTGGTTGGTCAAAAAGGGCGTATGAATTTTTTCCTGAATATATTCAGGAAAAAACGCATACACACTTTTTGGCCAAGTGCATCATTGTGGACGTTCTGCCTCTTTTCCTATACATTACATGCAATTCCAGTCTACCTCCTGAAATTGGTTTCCTGCAATTCTGCCCCGCTTTCAAGTCCTCTTGGCAGCCTTACTTCAATATATTTTTGGACGATAGCTGTCATTTATAACTCTGCAGGTTTGTGCATTACAGTGCCCCTGAGCTCCTTTCTTCAACTCGCTTTCTTGTGAGCTGGCCGCAACACCGCAGGATTGCTTCAGGCCCTAGTTTGGTTCCGGCATGGCATGCTGAGCCTTTGGTTAATTCCTCTTCCTGGTGGGAAATGAGAGTTAAATTTGCCCGTCCAGACACCTCCAGCTAGTCTCTCATTGGTTCTCCCTATTCCTGTTCATTTTCCGCAGAAATTGCAAACTGGGCCAAACAGGAGGTTAAAGGCACTGAATCTCCAAGTGGGGAGAGTGTTAGTAAAGCGTCTGGAATGTTGCACCCAAGTACCGGGGACGAAAACTGAGACACATTTGAACACGTTTCCCGATCACACGGTGGATCATACTCTGGGTTCCACATGCATGTTTTAGCTGAAGGAAGAATCCCTTAAACCTGGAGAGTTGAGACCCATGGAATGGGTACCATGCAATATGACTTCAAAGGGTCTGCATTTGCTCACCAAACCTCACCAATCCTATCACTGCTGCGTTTATGCCGCTGTAAACACGCTTGATTCTCTTTCGGAGACATATAAATCCATAGGTTTTAAGATTCTTACTTGTCACGTATATTCTTAGGCGTTTAATATGGGGCGTTGAGTCCACTTCGTTGAGCAAGGAGTAGCTCATGTCTATTACATATTTGGTTTATGGAACGGTATCTGTGCTAATTTCAATCTCTGGTTTTATGCAGCACCCCAACTCACCTTTCCCCTTAAGCAAGCATAAGTTGGTTTTCTACATTTGAGACCCTGTTCTGTTTTGTATTTCAGTTCCTGTGTAGCCAAGTTTACATTCCGTGTAGTAGTGATATCTTATGATGTTTCTTTTTCTGTGTGACTTATGTCACTTAGAATCATCGTACCTGAATCCACTCATTATGCTGCTATGGGCCTGATGACATAGATTTCATTGCTGAGTTATATTGCATTGTACGTAAGTACGACAAATTCTTTATCCATTTTTCGCTTTCTGTGATATTGAACTTGTACCGTAAACGAGGTTCTTGTAAACAGAGCTGTCCCAAACTTTGGGGTGGCTGTGTCTTTTTGATTTTAAATTCCCTAATCTATAGAACCATAAGTGGAAGTGCCCTAGGCTCTGTTGCTTTGTTTTTTAGATGTTTCAGGAAACACCATACTCTTCTCCAGAGTGGCTGTTGGCAATTTACATCCCGCCCATCAACATAACAAGGCTCCCAGTTCTCCATGGCCTGTCCTGCCTTTCTGGATTTTACACTTTTTTCAGATGGCCCTTTTGACCGGGGGGCAGTGAGACTTCATTGTAGTGCAGATTTCCTTTGCAAGCTTGCTTGGTTGGCCAAAAAGGGCGTATGCGTTTTTTCCTGAGCAAAAAACGCATATGCCCTTTTTGGCCAAGTGCATCATTGTGGAAGTTCTGCCTCTTTTCCTATGCTTTACATGCAATTCCAGTCTACCTCCTGCAATCGTTTCCTGCAATTCTGCCCCGCTTTCAACTCCACTTGGCGGCCTTACTTCAATATATTTTTGGACGATAGCTGTCATTTATAACTCTGCAGGTTTGTGAATTACAGTGCCCCTGAGCTCCTTTCTTCAACTCGCTTTCTTGTGAGCTGGCCGCAACACCGCAGGATTGCTTCAGGCCCTAGTGTGGTTCCGGCATGGCACGCTGAGCCTTTGGTTAATTCCTCTTCCTGGTGGGAAATGAGAGTTAAATTTGCCCATCCAGACACCTCCAGCTTGTCTCTCATTGGTTCTCCCTTTTCCTGTTCACTTTCCGCAGAAATTGCAAACTGGGCCAAACAGGAGGTTAAAGGCACTGACTCTCCAAGTGGGGAGAGTGTTAGTAAAGCGTCTGGAATGTTGCACCCGAGTACCAGGTGACGAAACCTGAGACAACTTTGAACACGTTTCCCGATCACACGGTGGATCATACTCTGGGTTCCACATGCATGTTTTAGCTGAAGGAAGAATCCCTTAAACCTGGAGAGTTGAGACCCATGGAATGGGTACCATGCAATATGACTTCAAAGGGTCTGCATTTGCTCACCGAACCTCACTAATCCTATCACTGCTGCGTTTATGCCGCTGTACACACGCTTGATTTTCTTTCGGAGACATATAAATCCATAGGTTTTAAGATTCTTACTAGTCAGGTATATTCTTAGGCGTTTAATATGGGGTGTTGAGTCCACTTCGTTGAGCAAGGAGTAGCTCTTGTCTATTACATATTTGGCTTATGGAACGGTATCTGTGCTAATTTCAATCTCTGGATTTTTGCAGCACCCCAACTCACCTTTCCCCTTAAGCAAGCATAAGTTGGTTTTCTACATTTGAGACCCTGTTCTGTTTTATAATCCAGTTCCTGTGTAGCCAAGTTTACATTCCGTGTAGTAGTGATATCTTATGATGTTTCTTTTTCTCTGTGACTTATTTCACTTAGAATCATCGTACCTGATTCCACTCGTTATGCTTCTCTGGGCCTGACGACATAGATTTCATTGCTGAGTGATATTGCATTGTACGTAAGTACCACAACTTCTTTATCCATTTTGCGCTTTCTGTGATATTGAACTTGTACCGTAAACGAGGTTTTTGTAAACAGAACCATCCCAAACTTTGGGGTGGCTGTGTCTTTTTGAATTTAATTTCCCTAAGCTATAGGACCATAAGTGGAATTGCCCTAGGCTCTGTTGCTTTGTTTTTTAGATGTTTCAGGAAACACCATACACTTCTCCAGAGTGGCTGTTGGCAATATACATCCCGCCCATGAGCATAACAAGGCTCCCAGTTCTCCATGGCTTGTCCTGCCTTTCTGGATTTTACACTTTTTTCAGATGGCCTTTTTGACCGGGGGGCAGTGAGACTTCATTGTAGTGCAGATTTCCTTTGCAAGCTTGCTTGGTTGGCCAAAAAGGGCGTATGCGTTTTTTCCTCAATATATTCAGGAAAAAACGCATACGCCCTTTTTGGCCAAGTGCATCATTGTGGACGTTCTGCCTCTTTTCCTGTGGTTTACATGCAAATCCAGTCTACCTCCTGAAATCGGTTTCCTGCAATTCTGCCCCGCTTTCAAGTCCTCTTGGCAGCCTTACTTCAATATATTTTTGGACGATAGCTGTCATTTATAACTCTGCAGGTATGTGAATGACAGTGCCCCTGAGCTCCTTTCTTCAACTTGCTTTCTTGTGAGCTGGCCGCAACACCGCTGCATTGCTTTAGTCCCTAGTGTGGTTCAGGCATGGCACGACGAGCCTTTGGTTAATTCCTCTTCCTGGTGGGAAATGAGAGTTAAATTTGCCCGTCCAGACACCTCCAGCTAGTCTCTCATTGGTTCTCCCTTTTCCTGTTCATTTTCCGCAGAAATTGCAAACTGGGCCAAACAGGAGGTTAAAGGCACTGACTCTCCAAGTGGGGAGAGTGTTAGTAAAGCGTCTGGAATGTGGCACCCGAGTACCAGGGGACGAAAACTGACACATTTGAACACGTTTACAAATCACACTGTGGATCATACTCTGCGTTCCACATGCATGTTTTAGCTGAAGGAAGAATCCCTTAAACCTGGAGAGTTGAGACCCATGGAATGGGTACCATGCAGTATGACTTCAAAGGGTTTGCATTTGTCCACCGAACCTCACCAATCCTATCACTGCTGCATTTATGCCGCTGTACACACGCTTGATTCTCTTTCGGAGACATATAAATCCATAGGTTTTAAGATTCTTACTAGTCAGGTATATTCTTAGGCGTTTAATGTGGGGTGTAGAGTCCACTTCGTTGAGCAAGGAGTAGCTCTTGTCTATTACATATTTGGCTTATGGAACGGTATCTGTGCTAATTTCAATCTCTGGTTTTATGCAGCACCCCAACTCACCTTTCCCCTTAAGCAAGCATAAGTTGGTTTTCTACATTTGAGACCCTGTTCTGTTTTGTAATTCAGTTCCTGTGTAGCCAAGTTTACATTCCGTGTAGTAGTGATATCTTATGATGTTTCTTTTTCTGTGTGACTTATTTCACTTAGAATCATCGTACCTGAATCCACTCATTTTGCTGCTATGGGCCTGATGACATAGATTTCATTGCTGAGTGATATTGCATTGTATGTAAGTACCACAAATTTTTTATCCATTTTTCGCTTTCTGTGATATTGAACTTGTACCGTAACCAAGGTTCTTGTAAACAGAGCCGTCCCAAACTTTGAGGTGGCTGTGCCTTTTTGATTTTAATTTCCCTAAGCTATAGGACCATAAGTGGAAGTGCCCTAGGCTCTGTTGTTTTGTTTTTTAGATGTTTCAGGAAACACCATACACTTCTCCAGAGTGGCTGTTGGCAATTTACATCCCGCCCATGCGCATAACAAGGCTCCCAGTTCTCCATGGCCTGTCCTGCTTTCTGGATTTTACACTTTTATCACATGGCCCATTTGACCGGGGGGCAATGAGACTTCATTGTAGTGCAGATTTCCTTTGCAAGCTTGCTTGGTTGGCCAAAAAGTGCGTATGCGTTTTTTCCTGAATATATTCAGGAAAAAACACATACGCCCTTTTTGGCCAAGTGCATCATTGTGGACGTTCTGCCTCTTTTCCTATGCTTTACATGCAATTCCAGTCTACCTCCTGAAATCGGTTTCCTGCAATTCTGCCCCGCTTTCAAGTCCTCTTGGCAGCCTTACTTCAATATATTTTTGGACGATAGCTGTCATTTATAACTCTGCAGGTTTGTGAATGACAGTGCCCCTGAGCTCCTTTCTTCAACTCGCTTTCTTGTGAGCTGGCCGCAACACCGTAGGATTGCTTCAGGCCCTAGTGTGGTTCCGGCATGGCATGCTGAGCCTTTGGTTAATTCCTCTTCCTGGTGGGAAATGAGAGTTAAATTTGCCCGTCCAGACACCTCCAGCTAGTCTCTCATTGGTTCTCCCTATTCCTGTTCATTTTCCGCAGAAATTGCAAACTGGGCCAAACAGGAGGTTAAAGGCACTGACTCTCCAAGTGGGGAGAGTGTTAGTAAAGCGTCTGGAATGTGTCATCCGAGTACCAGGGGATGAAAACTGACACAATTGAACACGTTTCCCGATCACACGGGGGATCATACTCTGGGTTCCACATGCATGTTTTAGCTGAAGGAAGAATCCCTTAAACCTGGAGAGTTGAGACCCATGGAATGGGTACCATGCAATATGACTTCAAAGGGTCTGCATTTGCTCACCAAACCTCACCAATCCTATCACTGCTGCGTTTATGCCGCTGTAAACACGCTTGATTCTCTTTCGGAGACATATAAATCCATAGGTTTTAAGATTCTTACTTGTCACGTATATTCTTAGGCGTTTAATATGGGGCGTTGTGTCCACTTCGTTGAGCAAGCAGTAGCTCATGTCTATTACATATTTGGTTTATGGAACGGTATCTGTGCTAATTTCAATCTCTGGTTTTATGCAGCACCCCAACTCACCTTTCCCCTTAAGCAAGCATAAGTTGGTTTTCTACATTTGAGACCCTGTTCTGTTTTGTAATTCAGTTCCTGTGTAGCCAAGTTTACATTCCGTGTAGTAGTGATATCTTATGATGTTTCTTTTTCTGTGTGACTTATGTCACTTAGAATCATCGTACCTGAATCCACTCATTATGCTGCTATGGGCCTGATGACATAGATTTCATTGCTGAGTTATATTGCATTGTACGTAAGTACGACAAATTCTTTATCCATTTTTCGCTTTCTGTGATATTGAACTTGTACTGTAAACGAGGTTCTTGTAAACAGAGCTGTCCCAAACTTTGGGGTGGCTGTGTCTTTTTGATTTTAAATTCCCTAATCTATAGAACCATAAGTGGAAGTGCCCTAGGCTCTGTTGCTTTGTTTTTTAGATGTTTCAGGAAACACCATACTCTTCTCCAGAGTGGCTGTTGGCAATTTACATCCCGCCCATCAACATAACAAGGCTCCCAGTTCTCCATGGCCTGTCCTGCCTTTCTGGATTTTACACTTTTTTCAGATGGCCCTTTTGACCGGGGGGCAGTGAGACTTCATTGTAGTGCAGATTTCCTTTGCAAGCTTGCTTGGTTGGCCAAAAAGGGCGTATGCGTTTTTTCCTGAGCAAAAAACGCATATGCCCTTTTTGGCCAAGTGCATCATTGTGGAAGTTCTGCCTCTTTTCCTATGCTTTACATGCAATTCCAGTCTACCTCCTGCAATCGTTTCCTGCAATTCTGCCCCGCTTTCAACTCCACTTGGCGGCCTTACTTCAATATATTTTTGGACGATAGCTGTCATTTATAACTCTGCAGGTTTGTGAATTACAGTGCCCCTGAGCTCCTTTCTTCAACTCGCTTTCTTGTGAGCTGGCCGCAACACCGCAGGATTGCTTCAGGCCCTAGTGTGGTTCCAGAATGGCACGCTGAGCCTTTGGTTAATTCCTCTTCCTGGTGGGAAATGAGAGTTAAATTTGCCCGTCCAGACACGTCCAGCTTGTCTCTCATTGGTTCTCCCTTTTCCTGTTCACTTTCCGCAGAAATTGCAAACTGGGCCAAACAGGAGGTTAAAGGCACTGACTCTCCAAGTGGGGAGAGTGTTAGTAAAGCGTCTGGAATGTTGCACCCGAGTACCGGGTGACGAAACCTGAGACAACTTTGAACACGTTTCCCGATCACACGGTGGATCATACTCTGGGTTCCACATGCATGTTTTAGCTGAAGGAAGAATCCCTTAAACCTGGAGAGTTGAGACCCATGGAATGGGTACCATGCAATATGACTTGAAAGGGTCTGCATTTGCTCACCGAACCTCACTAATCCTATCACTGCTGCGTTTATGCCGCTGTACACACGCTTGATTTTCTTTCGGAGACATATAAATCCATAGGTTTTAAGATTCTTACTAGTCAGGTATATTCTTAGGCGTTTAATATGGGGTGTTGAGTCCACTTCGTTGAGCAAGGAGTAGCTCTTGTCTATTACATATTTGGCTTATGGAACGGTATCTGTGCTAATTTCAATCTCTGGATTTTTGCAGCACCCCAACTCACATTTCCCCTTAAGCAAGCATAAGTTGGTTTTCTACATTTGAGACCCTGTTCTGTTTTATAATCCAGTTCCTGTGTAGCCAAGTTTACATTCCGTGTAGTAGTGATATCTTATGATGTTTCTTTTTCTCTGTGACTTATTTCACTTAGAATCATCGTACCTGATTCCACTCGTTATGCTTCTCTGGGCCTGACGACATAGATTTCATTGCTGAGTGATATTGCATTGTACGTAAGTACCACAACTTCTTTATCCATTTTGCGCTTTCTGTGATATTGAACTTGTACCGTAAACGAGGTTTTTGTAAACAGAACCATCCCAAACTTTGGGGTGGCTGTGTCTTTTTGAATTTAATTTCCCTAAGCTATAGGACCATAAGTGGAATTGCCCTAGGCTCTGTTGCTTTGTTTTTTAGATGTTTCAGGAAACACCATACACTTCTCCAGAGTGGCTGTTGGCAATATACATCCCGCCCATGAGCATAACAAGGCTCCCAGTTCTCCATGGCTTGTCCTGCCTTTCTGGATTTTACACTTTTTTCAGATGGCCTTTTTGACCGGGGGGCAGTGAGACTTCATTGTAGTGCAGATTTCCTTTGCAAGCTTGCTTGGTTGGCCAAAAAGGGCGTATGCGTTTTTTCCTCAATATATTCAGGAAAAAACGCATACGCCCTTTTTGGCCAAGTGCATCATTGTGGACGTTCTGCCTCTTTTCCTGTGGTTTACATGCAAATCCAGTCTACCTCCTGAAATCGGTTTCCTGCAATTCTGCCCCGCTTTCAAGTCCTCTTGGCAGCCTTACTTCAATATATTTTTGGACGATAGCTGTCATTTATAACTCTGCAGGTATGTGAATGACAGTGCCCCTGAGCTCCTTTCTTCAACTTGCTTTCTTGTGAGCTGGCCGCAACACCGCTGCATTGCTTTAGTCCCTAGTGTGGTTCAGGCATGGCACGACGAGCCTTTGGTTAATTCCTCTTCCTGGTGGGAAATGAGAGTTAAATTTGCCCGTCCAGACACCTCCAGCTAGTCTCTCATTGGTTCTCCCTTTTCCTGTTCATTTTCCGCAGAAATTGCAAACTGGGCCAAACAGGAGGTTAAAGGCACTGACTCTCCAAGTGGGGAGAGTGTTAGTAAAGCGTCTGGAATGTTGCACCCGAGTACCAGGGGACGAAAACTGACACATTTGAACACGTTTACCAATCACACTGTGGATCATACTCTGCGTTCCACATGCATGTTTTAGCTGAAGGAAGAATCCCTTAAACCTGGAGAGTTGAGACCCATGGAATGGGTACCATGCAGTATGACTTCAAAGGGTTTGCATTTGTCCACCGAACCTCACCAATCCTATCACTGCTGCATTTATGCCGCTGTACACACGCTTGATTCTCTTTCGGAGACATATAAATCCATAGGTTTTAAGATTCTTACTAGTCAGGTATATTCTTAGGCGTTTAATGTGGGGTGTAGAGTCCACTTCGTTGAGCAAGGAGTAGCTCTTGTCTATTACATATTTGGCTTATGGAACGGTATCTGTGCTAATTTCAATCTCTGGTTTTATGCAGCACCCCAACTCACCTTTCCCCTTAAGCAAGCATAAGTTGGTTTTCTACATTTGAGACCCTGTTCTGTTTTGTAATTCAGTTCCTGTGTAGCCAAGTTTACATTCCGTGTAGTAGTGATATCTTATGATGTTTCTTTTTCTGTGTGACTTATTTCACTTAGAATCATCGTACCTGAATCCACTCATTTTGCTGCTATGGGCCTGATGACATAGATTTCATTGCTGAGTGATATTGCATTGTATGTAAGTACCACAAATTTTTTATCCATTTTTCGCTTTCTGTGATATTGAACTTGTACCGTAACCAAGGTTCTTGTAAACAGAGCCGTCCCAAACTTTGAGGTGGCTGTGCCTTTTTGATTTTAATTTCCCTAAGCTATAGGACCATAAGTGGAAGTGCCCTAGGCTCTGTTGTTTTGTTTTTTAGATGTTTCAGGAAACACCATACACTTCTCCAGAGTGGCTGTTGGCAATTTACATCCCGCCCATGCGCATAACAAGGCTCCCAGTTCTCCATGGCCTGTCCTGCTTTCTGGATTTTACACTTTTATCACATGGCCCATTTGACCGGGGGGCAATGAGACTTCATTGTAGTGCAGATTTCCTTTGCAAGCTTGCTTGGTTGGCCAAAAAGTGCGTATGCGTTTTTTCCTGAATATATTCAGGAAAAAACACATACGCCCTTTTTGGCCAAGTGCATCATTGTGGACGTTCTGCCTCTTTTCCTATGCTTTACATGCAATTCCAGTCTACCTCCTGAAATCGGTTTCCTGCAATTCTGCCCCGCTTTCAAGTCCTCTTGGCAGCCTTACTTCAATATATTTTTGGACGATAGCTGTCATTTATAACTCTGCAGGTTTGTGAATGACAGTGCCCCTGAGCTCCTTTCTTCAACTCGCTTTCTTGTGAGCTGGCCGCAACACCTCAGGATTGCTTCAGGCCCTAGTGTGGTTCCGGCATGGCATGCTGAGCCTTTGGTTAATTCCTCTTCCTGGTGGGAAATGAGAGTTAAATTTGCCCGTCCAGACACCTCCAGCTAGTCTCTCATTGGTTCTCCCTATTCCTGTTCATTTTCCGCAGAAATTGCAAACTGGGCCAAACAGGAGGTTAAAGGCACTGACTCTCCAAGTGGGGAGAGTGTTAGTAAAGCGTCTGGAATGTGTCATCCGAGTACCAGGGGATGAAAACTGACACAATTGAACACGTTTCCCGATCACACGGGGGATCATACTCTGGGTTCCACATGCATGTTTTAGCTGAAGGAAGAATCCCTTAAACCTGGAGAGTTGAGACCCATGGAATGGGTACCATGCAATATGACTTCAAAGGGTCTGCATTTGCTCACCAAACCTCACCAATCCTATCACTGCTGCGTTTATGCCGCTGTAAACACGCTTGATTCTCTTTCGGAGACATATAAATCCATAGGTTTTAAGATTCTTACTTGTCACGTATATTCTTAGGCGTTTAATATGGGGCGTTGTGTCCACTTCGTTGAGCAAGCAGTAGCTCATGTCTATTACATATTTGGTTTATGGAACGGTATCTGTGCTAATTTCAATCTCTGGTTTTATGCAGCACCCCAACTCACCTTTCCCCTTAAGCAAGCATAAGTTGGTTTTCTACATTTGAGACCCTGTTCTGTTTTGTAATTCAGTTCCTGTGTAGCCAAGTTTACATTCCGTGTAGTAGTGATATCTTATGATGTTTCTTTTTCTGTGTGACTTATGTCACTTAGAATCATCGTACCTGAATCCACTCATTATGCTGCTATGGGCCTGATAACATAGATTTCATTGCTGAGTTATATTGCATTGTACGTAAGTACGACAAATTCTTTATCCATTTTTCGCTTTCTGTGATATTGAACTTGTACTGTAAACGAGGTTCTTGTAAACAGAGCTGTCCCAAACTTTGGGGTGGCTGTGTCTTTTTGATTTTAAATTCCCTAATCTATAGAACCATAAGTGGAAGTGCCCTAGGCTCTGTTGCTTTGTTTTTTAGATGTTTCAGGAAACACCATACTCTTCTCCAGAGTGGCTGTTGGCAATTTACATCCCGCCCATCAACATAACAAGGCTCCCAGTTCTCCATGGCCTGTCCTGCCTTTCTGGATTTTACACTTTTTTCAGATGGCCCTTTTGACCGGGGGGCAGTGAGACTTCATTGTAGTGCAGATTTCCTTTGCAAGCTTGCTTGGTTGGCCAAAAAGGGCGTATGCGTTTTTTCCTGAGCAAAAAACGCATATGCACTTTTTGGCCAAGTGCATCATTGTGGAAGTTCTGCCTCTTTTCCTATGCTTTACATGCAATTCCAGTCTACCTCCTGCAATCGTTTCCTGCAATTCTGCCCCGCTTTCAACTCCACTTGGCGGCCTTACTTCAATATATTTTTGGACGATAGCTGTCATTTATAACTCTGCAGGTTTGTGAATTACAGTGCCCCTGAGCTCCTTTCTTCAACTCGCTTTCTTGTGAGCTGGCCGCAACACCGCAGGATTGCTTCAGGCCCTAGTGTGGTTCCAGAATGGCACGCTGAGCCTTTGGTTAATTCCTCTTCCTGGTGGGAAATGAGAGTTAAATTTGCCCGTCCAGACACCTCCAGCTTGTCTCTCATTGGTTCTCCCTTTTCCTGTTCACTTTCCGCAGAAATTGCAAACTGGGCCAAACAGGAGGTTAAAGGCACTGACTCTCCAAGTGGGGAGAGTGTTAGTAAAGCGTCTGGAATGTTGCACCCGAGTACCGGGGGACAAAAACTGAGTCACATTTGAACACGTTTCCCGATCACACGGTGGATCATACTCTGGGTTCCACATGCATGTTTTAGCTGAAGGAAGAATCCCTTAAACCTGGAGAGTTGAGACCCATGGAATGGGTACCATGCAATATGACTTCAAAGGGTCTGCATTTGCTCACCGAACCTCACCAATCCTAACACTGCTGCGTTTATGCCGCTGTACACACGCTTGATTCTCTTTCGGAGACATATAAATCCATAGGTTTTAAGATTCTTACTAGTCAGGTATATTCTTATGCGTTTAATATGGGGTGTTGTGTCCACTTCGTTGAGCAATGAGTAGCTCTTGTCTATTACATATTTGGCTTATGGAACGGTATCTGTTGTAATTTCAATCTCTGGTTTTATGCAGCACCCCAACTCACCTTTCCCCTTAAGCAAGCATAAGTTGGTTTTCTACATTTGAGACCCTGTTCTGTTTTGTAATTCAGTTCCTGTGTAGCCAAGTTTACATTCCGTGTAGTAGTGATATCTTATGATGTTTCTTTTTCTCTGTGACTTATTTCACTTAGAATCATCGTACCTGAATCCACTCATTATGCTGCTACGGGCCTGATGACATAGATTTCATTGCTGAGTGATATTGCATTGTACGTAAGTACCACAACTTCTTTACCCATTTTTCGTTTTCTGCGATATTGAACTTGTACCGTAAACGAGGTTCTTGTAAACAGAGCCGTCCCAAACTTTGGGTTGGCTGTGTCTTTTTGATTTTAATTTCCCTAAGCTATAGGACCATAAGTGGAAGTGCCCTAGGCTCTGTTGCTTTGTTTTTTAGATATTTCAGGAAACACCATACATTTCTCCAGAGTGGCTGTTGGCAATTTACATCCCGCCCATCAGCATAACAAGGCTCCCAGTTCTCCATGGCCTGTCCTGCCTTTCTGGATTTTACACTTTTTTCAGATGGCCCTTTTGACCGGGGGGCAGTGAGACTTCATTGTAGTGCAGATTTCCTTTGCAAGCTTGCTTGGTTGGCCAAAAAGGGCGTATGCGTTTTTCCCTGAATATATTCAGGAAAAAACGCATACGCCCTTTTTGGCCAAGTGCATCATTGTGGACGTTCTGCCTCTTTTCCTATGCTTTACATGCAATTCCAGTCTACCTCCTGAAATCGGTTTCCTGCAATTCTGCCCCGCTTTCAAGTCCTCTTGGCAGCCTTACTTCAATATATTTTTGGATGATAGCTGTCATTTATAACTCTGCATGTCTGTGAATGACAGTGCCCCTGAGCTCCTTTCTTCAACTCGCTTTCTTGTGAGCTGGCCGCAACACCGCAGGATTGCTTCAGGCCCTAGTGTGGTTCCGGCACGGCACGCTTAGCCTTTGGTTAATTCCTCTTCCTGGTGGGAAACGAGAGTTAACTTTGCGCGTCCAGACACCTCCAGCTAGTTTCTCATTGGTTCTCCCTATTCCTCTTCATTTTCCGTAGAAATTGCAAACTGGGCCAAACAGGAGGTTAAAGGCACTGACTCTCCAAGTGGGGAGAGTGTTAGTAAAGCATCTGGAATGTTGCACCCGATAACCGGGGGACAAAAACTGAGACACATTTGAACACGTTTCCGATCACACAGTGGATCATACTCTGGGTTCCACATGCATGTTTTAGCTGAAGGAAGAATCCCTTAAACCTGGAGAGTTGAGACCCATGGAATGGGTACCATGCAATATGACTTCAAAGGGTCTGCATTTGCTCACCGAACCTCACCAATCCTATCACTGCTGCGTTTATGCCGCTGTACACACGCTTGATTCTCTTTCGGAGACATATAAATCCATAGGTTTTAAGATTCTTACTAGTCAGGTATATTCTTAGGCGTTTAATATGGGGTGTTGAGTCCACTTCGTTGAGCAAGGAGTAGCTCTTGTCTATTACATATTTGGCTTATGGAACGGTATCTGTGCTAATTTCAATCTCTGGTTTTATGTAGCACCCCAACTCACCTTTCCCCTTAAGCAAGCATAAGTTGGTTTTCTACATTTGAGACCCTGTTCTGTTTTGTAATTCAGTTCCTGTGTAGCCAAGTTTACATTCCGTGTAGTAGTGATATCTTATGATGTTTCTTTTTCTGTGTGACTTATTTCACTTAGAATCATCGTACCTGAATCCACTCATTATGCTGCTACGGGCAGATGACATAGATTTCATTGCTGAGTGATATTGCATTGTACGTAAGTACCACAACTTCTTTATCCATTTTTCACTTTCTGCGATATTGAACTTGTACCGTAAACGAGGTTCTTGTAAACAGAGCCGTCCCAAACTTTGGGGTGGCTGTGTCTTTTTGATTTTAATTTCCCTAAGCTATAGGACCATAAGTGGAAGTGCCCTAGGCTCTGTTGCTTTGTTTTGTACATGTTTCAGGAAACACCATACATTTCTCCAGAGTGGCTGTTGGCAATTTACATCCCGCCCATCAGCATAACAAGGCTCCCAGTTCTCCATGGCCTGTCCTGCCTTTCTGGATTTTACACTTTTTTCAGATGGCCCTTTTGACCGGGGGGCAGTGAGACTTCATTGTAGTGCAGATTTCCTTTGCAAGCTTGCTTGGTTGACCAAAAGGGCGTATGCGTTTTTTCCTGAATATATTCAGGAAAAAACGCATACGCCCTTTTTGGCCAAGTGCATCATTGTGGACGTTCTGCCTCTTTTCCTATGCTTTACATGCAATTCCAGTCTACCTCCTGAAATCGGTTTCCTGCAATTCTGCCCCGCTTTCAAGTCCTCTTGGCAGCCTTACTTCAATATATTTTTGGACGATAGCTGTCATTTGTAACTCTGCAGGTTTGTGAATTACAGTGCCCCTGAGCTCCTTTCTTCAACTTGCTTTCTTGTGAGCTGGCCGCAACACCGCTGCATCGCTTCAGGCCCTAGTGTTGTTCCGACATGGCACGCTGAGCCTTTGGTTAATTCGTCTTCCTGGTGGGAAATGAGAGTTAAATTTGCCCGTCCAGACACCTCCAGCTAGTCTCTCATTGGTTCTCCCTATTCCTGTTCATTTTCCGCAGAAATTGCAAACTGGGCCAAACAGGAGGTTAAAGGCACTGACTCTCCAAGTGGGGAGAGTGTTAGTAAAGCGTCTGGAATGTTGCACCCGAGTACCAGGGGACGAAAACTGACACATTTGAACAAGTTTCCCGATCACACGGTGGATCATACTCTGGGTTCCACATGCATGTTTTAGCTGAAGGAAGAATCCCTTAAACCTGGAGAGTTGAGACCCATGGAATGGGTACCATGCAATATGACTTCAAAGGGTCTGCATTTGCTCACCGAACCTCATCAATCCTATCACTGCTGCGTTTATGCCGCTATACACACGCTTGATTCTCTTTCGGAGATATATAAATCCATAGGTTTTAAGATTCTTACTAGTCAGGTATATTCTTAGGCGTTTAATATGGGGTGTTGAGTCCACTTCGTTGAGCAAGGTGTAGCTCTTTTCTATTACATATTTGGCTTATGGAACGATATCTGTGCTAATTTCAATGTCTGGTTTTATGCAGCACCCCAACTCACCTTTCCCCTTAAGGAAGCATAAGTTGGTTTTCTACATTTGAGACCCTGTTCCGTTTTGTAATTCAGTTCCTGTGTAACCAAGTTTACATTCCGTGTAGTAGTGATATCTTATGATGTTTCTTTTTCTGTGTGACTTATTTCACTTAGAATCATCGTACCTGAATCCACTCATTATGCTGCTACGGGCCTGATGACATAGATTTCATTGCTGAGTGATATTGCATTGTAGGTAAGTACCACAACTTCTTTATCCATTTTTCACTTTCTGTGATATTGAACTTGTAACGTAAACGAGGTTCCTGTAAACAGAACCGTCCCAAACTTTGGGGTGGCTGTGTCTTTTTGATTTTAATTTCCCTAAGCTATAGGACCATAAGTGGAAGTGCCCTAGGCTCTGTTGCTTTGTTTTTTAGATGTTTCAGGAAACACCATACACTTCTCCAGAGTGGCTGTTGGCAATTTACATCCCGCCCATCAGCATAACAAGGCTCCCAGTTCTCCATGGCCTGTCCTGCCTTTCTGGATTTTACACATTTTTCAGATGGCCCTTTTGACCTGGGGGCAGTGAGACTTCATTGTAGTGCAGATTTCCTTTGCAAGCTTGTTTGGTTGGCCAAAAAGGGCGTATGCGTTTTTTCCTGAATATATTCAGGAAAAAACGCATACGCCCTTTTTGGCCAAGTGCATCATTGTGGACGTTCTGCCTCTTTTCCTATGCTTTACATGCAATTCCAGTCTACTTCGTGAAATCGGTTTCCTGCAATTCTGCCCCGTTTTCAAGTCCGCTTGGCAGCCTTACTTCAATATATTTTTGGACGATAGCTGTCATTTATAACTCTGCAGGTTTGTGAATTACAGTGCCCCTGAGCTCCTTTCTTCAACTTGTTTTCTTGTGAGCTGGCCGCAACACCGCAGCATTGCTTCAGGCCCTAGTGTGGTTCCAGAATGGCACGCTGAGCCTTTGGTTAATTCCTCTTCCTGGTGGGCAATGAGAGTTAAATTTGCCCGTCCAGACACCTCCAGCTAGTCTCTCATTGGTTCTCCCTATTCCTGTTCATTTTCCGCAGAAATTGCAAACTGAGCCAAACAGGAGGTTAAAGGCACTGACTCTCCAAGTGGGGAGAGTGTTAGTAAAGCGTCTGGAATGTTGCACCCGAGTACCGGGGGACGAAAACTGAGTCACATTTGAACACGTTTCCCGATCACACGGTGGATCATACTCTGGGTTCCACATGCATGTTTTAGCTGAAGGAAGAATCCCTTAAACCTGGAGAGTTGAGACCCATGGAATGGGTACCATGCAATATGACTTGAAAGGGTCTGCATTTGCTCACCGAACCTCACCAATCCTATCACTGCTGCGTTTATGCCGCTGTACACACGCTTGATTCTCTTTCGGAGACATACAAATCCATAGATTTTAAGATTCTTACTAGTCAGGTATATTCTTATGCGTTTAATATGGGGTGTTGAGTCCACTTCGTTGAGCAATGAGTAGCTCTTGTCTATTACATATTTGGCTTATGGAACGGTATCTGTGCTAATTTCAATCTCTGGTTTTATGCAGCACCCCAACTCACCTTTCCCCTTAAGCAAGCATAAGTTGGTTTTCTACATTTGAGACCCTGTTCTGTTTTGTAATTCAGTTCCTGTGTAGCCAAGTTTACATTCCGTGTAGTAGTGATATCTGATGATGTTTCTTTTTCTCTGTGACTTATTTCACTTAGAATCATCGTACCTGAATCCACTCATTATGCTGCTACGGGCAGATGACATAGATTTCATTGCTGAGTGATATTGCATTGTACGTAAGTACCACAACTTCTTTACCCATTTTTCACTTTCTGCGATATTGAACATGTACCGTAAACGAGGTTTTTGTAAACAGAGCCGTCCCAAACTTTGGGGTGGCTGTGTCTTTTTGATTTTAATTTCCCTAAGCTATAGGACCATAAGTGGAAGTGCCCTAGGCTCTGTTGCTTTGTTTTTTAGATGTTTCAGGAAACACCATACACTTCTCCAGAGTGGCTGTTGGCAATTTACATCCCGCCCATGAGCATAACAAGGCTCCCAGTTCTCCATGGCCTGTCCTGCCTTTCTGGATTTTACACTTTTTTCAGATGGCCCATTTGACCGGGGCACAATGAGACCTTATTGTAGTGCAGATTTCCTTTGCAAGCTTGATTGGTTGGCCAAAAAGGGCATATGCATGTTTTCCTGAATATATTCAGGAAAAAACGCGTATGCCCTTTTTGGCCAAGTGCATCATTGTGGACGTTCTGCCTCTTTTCCTATGCTTTACATGCAATTCCAGTCTACCTCCTGAAATCGGTTTCCTGCAATTCTGCCCCGCTTTCAAGTCCTCTTGGCAGCCTTACTTCAATATATTTTTGGACGATAGCTGTCATTTATAACTCTGCAGGTTTGTGAATGACAGTGCCCCTGAGCTCCTTTTTTCAACTCGCTTTCTTGTGAGCTGGCCACAACACCGCAGGATTGCTTCAGGCCCTAGTGTTGTTCCGGCACAGCACGCTGAGCCTTTGGTTAATTCCTCTTCCTGGTGGGTAATGAGAGTTAAATTTGCCCGTCCAGACACCTCAAGCTAGTCTCTCTTGTTTCTCCCTATTCCTGTTCATTTTCTGCAGAAATTGCAAACTGGGCCAAACAGGAAGTTAAAGGCACTGACTCTCCAAGTGGGGAGAGTGTTAGTAAAGCGTCTGGAATGTTGCACCCGAGTACCGGGGGACGAAAACTGAGACACATTTGAACACGTTTCCCGATCACACGGTGGATCATACTCTGGGTTTCACATGCATGTTTTAGCTGAAGGAAGAATCCCTTAAACCTGGAGAGTTGAGACCCATGCAATGGGTACCATGCAATATGACTTCAAAGGGTCTGCATTTGCTCACCGATCCTCACCAATCCTATCACTGCTGCGTTTATGCCACTATACACACGCTTGATTCTCTTTCGGAGACATATAAATCCATAGGTTTTAAGATTCTTACTAATCAGGTATATTTTTAGGCGTTTAATATGGGGTGCTGAGTCCACTTCGTTGAGCAAGGAGTAGCTCTTGTCTATTACATATTTGGCTTATGGAACGGTATCTGTGCTAATTTCAATCTCTGGTTTTATGCAACACCCCAACTCACCTTTCCCCTTAAGCAAGCATAAGTTGGTTTTCTACATTTGAGACCCCGTTCTGTTTTGTAATTCAGTTCCTGTGTAGCCAAGTTTACATTCCGTGTAGTAGTGATATCTTATGATGTTTCTTTTTCTCTGTGACTTATTTCACTTAGAATCATCGTACCTGAATCCACTCATTATGCTGCTACGGGCAGATGACATAGATTTCATTGCTGAGTGATATTGCATTGTACGTAAGTACCACAACTTCTTTACCCATTTTTCACTTTCTGCGATATTGAACTTGTACCGTAAACGAGGTTCTTGTAAACAGAGCCGTCCCAAACTTTGGGGTGACTGTGTCTTTTTGATTTTAATTTCCCTAAGCTATAGGACCATAAGTGGAAGTGCCCTAGGCTCTGTTGCTTTGTTTTTTAGATGTTTCAGGAAACACCATACACTTCTCCAGAGTGGCTGTTGGCAATTTACATCCCGCCCATCAGCATAACAAGGCTCCCAGTTCTCCATGGCCTGTCCTGCCTTTCTGGATTTTACACTTTTTTCAGATGGCCCATTTGACCGGGGCGCAGTGAGACCCTATTGTAGTGCAGATTTCCTTTTCAAGCTTGATTGGTTGGCCAAAAAGGGCATATGCATGTTTTCCTGAATATATTCAGGAAAAAACGCGTATGCCCTTTTTGGCCAAGTCCATCATTGTGGACGTTCTGCCTCTTTTCCTATGCTTTACATGCAATTCCAGTCTACCTCCTGAAATCGGTTTCCTGCAATTCTGCCCCGCTTTCAAGTCCTCTTGGCAGCCTTACTTCAATATATTTTTGGACGATAGCTGTCATTTATAACTCTGCAGGTTTGTGAATGACAGTGCCCCTGAGCTCCTTTCTTCAACTCGCTTTCTTGTGAGCTGGCCACAACACCGCATGATTGCTTCAGGCCCTAGTGTTGTTCCGGCACAGCACGCTGAGCCTTTGGTTAATTCCTCTTCCTGGTGGGTAATGAGAGTTAAATTTGCCCGTCCAGACACCTCAAGCTAGTCTCTCTTGTTTCTCCCTATTGCTGTTCATTTTCTGCAGAAATTGCAAACTGGGCCAAACAGGAGGTTAAAGGCACTGACTCTCCAAGTGGGGAGAGTGTTAGTAAAGCATCTGGAATGTTGCACCCGAGTACCGGGGGACGAATACTGAGACACATTTGAACACGTTTCCCGATCACACGGTGGATCATACTCTGGGTTCCACATGCATGTTTTAGCTGAAGGAAGAATCCCTTAAACCTGGAGAGTTGAGACCCATGGAATGGGTACCATGCAATATGACTTCAAAGGGTCTGCATTTGCTCGCCGATCCTCAACAATCCTATCACTGCTGCGTTTATGCCACTGTACACACGCTTGATTCTCTTTCGGAGACATATAAATCCATAGGTTTTAAGATTCTTACTAATCAGGTATATTTTTAGGCGTTTAATATGGGGTGTTGAGTCCACTTCGTTGAGCAAGGAGTAGCTCTTGTCTATTACATATTTCGCTTATGGAACGGTATCTGTGCTAATTTCAATCTCTGGTTTTATGCAGCACCCCAACTCACCTTTCGCCTTAAGCAAGCATAGTTGGTTTTCTACATTTGAGACCCTGTTCTGTTTTGTAATTCAGTTCCTGTGTAGCCAAGTTTACATTCCGTGTAGTAGTGATATCTTATGATGTTTCTTTTTCTCTGTGACTTATTTCACTTAGAATCATCGTACCTGAATCCACTCATTATGCTGCTACGGGCAGATGACATAGATTTCATTGCTGAGTGATATTGCATTGTACGTAAGTACCACAACTTCTTTACCCATTTTTCACTTTCTGCGATATTGAACTTGTACCGTAAACGAGGTTCTTGTAAACAGAGCCGTCCCAAACTTTGGGGTGGCTGTGTCTTTTTGATTTTAATTTCCCTAAGCTATAGGACCATAAGTGGAAGTGCCCTAGGCTCTGTTGCTTTGTTTTTTAGATGTTTCAGGAAACACCATACACTTCTCCAGAGTGGCTGTTGGCAATTTACATCCCGCCCATCAGCATAACAAGGCTCCCAGTTCTCCATGGCCTGTCCTGCCTTTCTGGATTTTACACTTTTTTCAGATGGCCCATTTGACCGGGGCGCAGTGAGACCCTATTGTAGTGCAGATTTCCTTTTCAAGCTTGATTGGTTGGCCAAAAAGGGCATATGCATGTTTTCCTGAATATATTCAGGAAAAAACGCGTATGCCCTTTTTGGCCAAGTCCATCATTGTGGACGTTCTGCCTCTTTTCCTATGCTTTACATGCAATTCCAGTCTACCTCCTGAAATCGGTTTCCTGCAATTCTGCCCCGCTTTCAAGTCCTCTTGGCAGCCTTACTTCAATATATTTTTGGACGATAGCTGTCATTTATAACTCTGCAGGTTTGTGAATGACAGTGCCCCTGAGCTCCTTTCTTCAACTAGCTTTCTTGTGAGCTGGCCACAACACCGCAAGATTGCTTCAGGCCCTAGTGTTGTTCCGGCACAGCACGCTGAGCCTTTGGTTAATTCCTCTTCCTGGTGGGTAATGAGAGTTAAATTTGCCCGTCCAGACACCTCAAGCTAGTCTCTCTTGTTTCTCCCTATTCCTGTTCATTTTCTGCAGAAATTACAAACTGGGCCAAACAGGAGGTTAAAGGCACTGACTCTCCAAGTGGGGAGAGTGTTAGTAAAGCGTCTGGAATGTTGCACCCGAGTACCGGGGGACGAAAACTGAGACACATTTGAACACGTTTCCCGATCACACGGTGGATCATACTCTGGGTTTCACATGCATGTTTTAGCTGAAGGAAGAATCCCTTAAACCTGGAGAGTTGAGACCCATGCAATGGGTACCATGCAATATGACTTCAAAGGGTCTGCATTTGCTCACCGATCCTCACCAATCCTATCACTGCTGCGTTTATGCCACTGTACACACGCTTGATTCTCTTTCGGAGACATATAAATCCATAGGTTTTAAGATTCTTACTAATCAGGTATATTTTTAGGCGTTTAATATGGGGTGTTGAGTCCACTTCGTTGAGCAATGAGTAGCTCTTGTCTATTACATATTTGGCTTATGGAACGGTATCTGTGCTAATTTCAATCTCTGGTTTTATGCAACACCCCAACTCACCTTTCCCCTTAAGCAAGCATAAGTTGGTTTTCTACATTTGAGACCCCGTTCTGTTTTGTAATTCAGTTCCTGTGTAGCCAAGTTTACATTCCGTGTAGTAGTGATATCTTATGATGTTTCTTTTTCTCTGTGACTTATTTCACTTAGAATCATCGTACCTGAATCCACTCATTATGCTGCTACGGGCCTGATGACATAGATTTCATTGCTGAGTGATATTGCATTGTACGTAAGTACCACAACTTCTTTATCCATTTTTCACTTTCTGCGATATTGAACTTGTACCGTAAACGAGGTTCTTGTAAACAGAGCCGTCCCAAACTTTGGGGTGGCTGTGTCTTTTTGATTTTAATTTCCCTAAGCTATAGGACCATAAGTGGAAGTGCCCTAGGCTCTGTTGCTTTGTTTTTTAGATGTTTCAGGAAACACCATACACTTCTCCAGAGTGGCTGTTGGCAATTTACATCCCGCCCATGAGCATAACAAGGCTCCCAGTTCTCCATGGCCTGTCCTGCCTTTCTGGATTTTACACTTTTTTCAGATGGCCCATTTGACCGGGGCGCAGTGAGACCTTATTGTAGTGCAGATTTCCTTTTCAAGCTTGATTGGTTGGCCAAAAAGGTCATATGCATGTTTTCCTGAATATATTCAGGAAAAAACACGTATGCCCTTTTTGGCCAAGTCCATCATTGTGGACGTTCTGCCTCTTTTCCTATGCTTTACATGCAATTCCAGTCTACCTCCTGAAATCGGTTTCCTGCAATTCTGCCCCGCTTTCAAGTCCTCTTGGCAGCCTTACTTCAATATATTTTTGGACGATAGCTGTCATTTATAACTCTGCAGGTTTGTGAATGACAGTGCCCCTGAGCTCCTTTCTTCAACTCGCTTTCTTGTGAGCTGGCCACAACACCGCATGATTGCTTCAGGCCCTAGTGTTGTTCCGGCACAGCACGCTGAGCCTTTGGTTAATTCCTCTTCCTGGTGGGTAATGAGAGTTAAATTTGCCCGTCCAGACACCTCAAGCTAGTCTCTCTTGTTTCTCCCTATTGCTGTTCATTTTCTGCAGAAATTGCAAACTGGGCCAAACAGGAGGTTAAAGGCACTGACTCTCCAAGTGGGGAGAGTGTTAGTAAAGCGTCTGGAATGTTGCACCCGAGTACCGGGGGACGAATACTGAGACACATTTGAACACGTTTCCCGATCACACGGTGGATCATACTCTGGGTTCCACATGCATGTTTTAGCTGAAGGAAGAATCCCTTAAACCTGGAGAGTTGAGACCCATGGAATGGGTACCATGCAATATGACTTCAAAGGGTCTGCATTTGCTCACCGATCCTCAACAATCCTATCACTGCTGCGTTTATGCCACTGTACACACGCTTGATTCTCTTTTGGAGACATATAAATCCATAGGTTTTAAGATTCTTACTAATCAGGTATATTTTTAGGCGTTTAATATGGGGTGTTGAGTCCACTTCGTTGAGCAAGGAGTAGCTCTTGTCTATTACATATTTCGCTTATGGAACGGTATCTGTGCTAATTTCAATCTCTGGTTTTATGCAGCACCCCAACTCACCTTTCCCCTTAAGCAAGCATAAGTTGGTTTTCTACATTTGAGACCCCGTTCTGTTTTGTAATTCAGTTCCTGTGTAGCCAAGTTTACATTCCGTGTAGTAGTGATATCTTATGATGTTTCTTTTTCTCTGTGACTTATTTCACTTAGAATCATCGTACCTGAATCCACTCATTATGCTGCTACGGGCCTGATGACATAGATTTCATTGCTGAGTGATATTGCATTGTACGTAAGTACCACAACTTCTTTATCCATTTTTCGCTTTCTGCGATATTGAACTTGTACCGTAAATGAGGTTCTTGTAAACAGAACCGTCCCAAATTTGGGGTGGCTGTGTCTTTTTAATTTTAATTTCCCTAAGCTAAAGGACCATAAGTGGAAGTGCCCTAGGCTCTGTTGCTTTGTTTTTTGGATGTTTCAGGAAACACCATACACTTCTCCAGAGTGGTTGTTGGCAATTTACATCCCGCCCATCAGCATAACATGGCTCCCAGTTCTCCATGGCCTCTCCTGCCTTTCTGGATTTTACACTTTTTTCAGATGGCCCTTTTGACCGGGGGGCAGTGAGACTTCATTTTAGTGCAGATTTCCTTTGCAAGCTTGCTTGGTTGGCCAAAAAGGGCGTATGCGTTTTTTCCTGAATATATTCAGGAAAAAACGCATACGCCCTTTTTGGCCAAGTGCATCATTGTGGACGTTCTGCCTCTTTTCCTATGCTTTACATGCAATTCCAGTCTACCTCCTGAAATTGGTTTCCTGCAATTCTGCCCCGCTTTCAAGTCCTCTTGGCAGCCTTACTTCAATATATTTTTGGACGATAGCTGTCATTTATAACTCTGCAGGTTTTTGAATGACAGTGCCCCTGAGCTCCTTTCTTCAACTCGCTTTCTTGTGAGCTGGCCGCAACACCGCAGCATAGCTTCAGGCCCTAGTGTGGTTTCGGCATGGCCCGCTGAGGCTTTGGTTAATTCCTCTTCCTGGTGTGAAATGAGAGTTAAATTTGCCCGTTCAGACACCTCCAGCTAGTCTCTCATTGGTTCTCCCTATTCCTGTTCATTTTCCGCAGAAATTGCAAACTGGGCCAAACAGGAGGTTAAAGGCACTGACTCTCCAAGTGGGGAGAGTGTTAGTAAAGCGTCTGGTATGTTGCACCCGAGTACCAGGACACGAAAACTGAGACACATTTGAACACGTTTCTTGATCACACGGTGGATCATACTCTGGGTTCCACATGCATGTCTTAGCTGAAGGAAGAATCCCTTAAACCTGGAGAGTTGAGATCCATGGAATGGGTACCATGCAATATGACTTCAAAGGGTCTGCATTTGCTCACCGAACCTCACCAATCCTAACACTGCTGCGTTTATGCCGCTGTACACACGCTTGATTCTCTTTTGGAGCATATAAATCCATAGGTTTTAAGATTCTTACTAGTCAGGTATATTCTTAGGCGTTTAATATGGGGTGTTGAGTCCACTTCGTTGAGCAAGGAGTAGCTCTTGTCTATTACATATTTGGCTTATGGAACGGTATCTGTGCTAATTTCAATCTCTGGTTTTATGCAGCCCCCCAACTCACCTTTCCCCTTAAGCAAGCATAAGTTGGTTTTCTACATTTGAGACCCTGTTCTGTTTTGTAATTCAGTTCCTGTGTAGCCAAGTTTACATTCCATGTAGTAGTGATATCTTATGATGTTTCTTTTTCTCTGTGACTTATTTCACTTAGAATCATCGTACCTGAATCCACTCATTATGCTGCTACGGGCCTGATGACATAGATTTCATTGCTGAGTGATATTGCATTGTACGTAAGTACCACAACTTCTTTATCCATTTTTCGCTTTCTGTGATATTGAACTTGTACCGTAAACGAGGTTCTTGTAAACAGAGCCGTCCCAAACTTTGGGGTGGCTGTGTCTTTTTGATTTTAATTTCCCTAAGCTATAGGACCATAAGTGGAAGTGCCCTAGGCTCTGTTGCTTTGTTTTTTAGATGTTTCAAGAAACACCATACACTTCTCCAGAGTGGCTGTGGGCAATTCACATCCCGCCCATCAGCATAACAAGGCTCCCAGTTCTCCATGGCCTGTCCTGCCTTTCTGGATTTTACACTTTTTTCAGATGGCCCTTTTGACCGGGGGGCAGTGAGACTTCATTTTAGTGCAGATTTCCTTTGTAAGCTTGGTTGGTTGGCCAAAAAGGGCGTATGCGTTTTTTCCTGAATATATTCAGGAAAAAACGCATACGCCCTTTTTGGCCAAGTGCATCATTGTGGACGTTCTGCCTCTTTTCCTATGCTTTACATGCAATTCCAGTCTACCTCCTGAAATCGGTTTCCTGCAATTCTGCCCCGCTTTCAAGTCCTCTTGGCAGCCTTACTTCAATATATTGTTGGACGATAGCTGTCATTTATAACTCTGCATGTCTGTGAATGACAGTGCCCCTGAGCTCCTTTCTTCAACTCGCTTTCTTGTGAGCTGGCCGCAACACCGTAGGATTGCTTCAGGCCCTAGTGTGGTTCCGGCACGGCACGCCTAGCCTTTGGTTAATTCCTCTTCCTGGTGGGTAATGAGAGTTAAATTTGCCCGTCCAGACACCTCCAGCTAGTCTCTCTTGATTCTCCCTATTCCTGTTCATTTTCCGCAGAAATTGCAAACTGGGCCAAACAGGAGGTTAAAGGCACTGACTCTCCAAGTGGGGAGAGTGTTAGTAAAGCGTCTGGAATGTTGCACCCGAGTACCGGGGGACGAAAACTGAGACACATTTGAACACGTTTCCCGATCACACGGTGGATCATACTCTGGGTTCCACATGCATGTTTTAGCTGAAGGAAGAATCCCTTAAACCTGGAGAGTTGAGACCCATGGAATGGGTACCATGCAATATGACTTCAAAGCGTCTGCATTTGCTCACCGATCCTCACCAATCCTATCACTGCTGCATTTATGCCGCTGTACACACGCTTGATTCTCTTGCAGAGACATATAAATCCATAGTTTTAAGATTCTTACTAGTCAGGTATATTCTTAGGCGTTTAATATGAGGTGTTGAGTCCACTTCGTTGAGCAAGGAGAAGCCCTTGTCTATTAAATATTTGGCTTATGGAACGGTATCTGTGCTAATTTCAATCTCTGGTTTTATGCAGCACCCCAACTCACCTTTCCCCTTAAGGAAGCATAAGTTGGTTTTCTACATTTGAGACCCTGTTCTGTTTTGTAATTCAGTTCCTGTGTAGCCAAGTTTACATTCCGTGTAGTAGTGATATCTTATGATGTTTCTTTTTTTGTGTGACTTATTTCACTTAGAATCATCGTACCTGAATCCACTCATTATGCTGCTACGGGCCTGATGACATAGATTTCATTGCTGAGTGATATTGCATTGTACGTAAGTACCACAACTTCTTTATCCATTTTTCGCTTTCTGTGATATTGAACTTGTACCGTAAACGAGGTTCTTGTAAACAGAGCCGTCCCAAACTTTGGGGTGGCTGTGTCTTTTTGATTTTAATTTCCCTAAGCTATAGGACCATAAGTGGAAGTGCCCTAGGCTCTGTTGCTTTGTTTTCTAGATGTTTCAGGAAACCCCATACACTTCTCCAGAGGGGCTCTTGGCAATTTACATCCCGCCCATGAGCATAACAAGGCTCCCACGACTCCATGGCCTGTCCTGCTTTGCTGGATTTTATACTTTTTTCAGATGGCCCTTTTGCCCGCGGGGTAGTGAGACTTCATTGTAGTGCAGATTCCCTTTGCAAGCTTGCTTGGTTGGCCAAAAAGGGCGTATGCATTTTTTCCTGAATATATTCAGGAAAAAACGCATACGCCCTTTTTGGCCAAGTGCATCATTGTGGACGTTCTGCCTCTTTTCCTATGCTTTACATGCAATTCCAGTCTACCTCCTGAAATCGGTTTCCTGCAATTCTGCCCCGCTTTCAAGTCCTCTTGGCAGCCTTACTTCAATGTATTTTTGGACGATAGCTGTCATTTATAACTCTGCATGTCTGTGAATGACAGTGCCCCTGAGCTCCTTTCTTCAACTCGTTTTCTTGTGAGCTGGCCGCAACACCGCAGTATTGCTTCAGGCCCTAGTGTGGTTCCAGAATGGCACGCTGAGCCTTTGGTTAATTCCTCTTCCTGGTGGGCAATGAGAGTTAAATTTGCCCGTCCAGACACCTCCAGCTAGTCTCTCATTGGTTCTCCCTATTCCTGTTCATTTTCCGCAGAAATTGCAAACTGGGCCAAACAGGAGGTTAAAGGCACTGACTCTCCAAGTGGGGAGAGTGTTAGTAAAGCGTCTGGAATGTTGCACCCGAGTACCAGGGAACGAAAACTGAGTCACATTTGAACACGTTTCTCGATCACATAGTGGATCATACTCTGGGTTCCACATGCATGTTTTAGCTGAAGGAAGAATCCCTTAAACCTGGAGAGTTGAGACCCATGGAATTGGTACCATGCAATATGACTTGAAAGGGTCTGCATTTGCTCACCGAACCTCACCAATCCTAACACTGCTGCGTTTATGCCGCTGTACACACGCTTGATTCTCTTTCTGAGACATATAAATCCATAGGTTTTAAGATTCTTACTAGTCAGGTATATTCTTAGGCGTTTAATATGTGGTGTTGAGTCCACTTCGTTGAGCAAGGAGTAGCTCTTGTCTATTACATATTTGGCTTATGGAACGGTATCTGTGCTAATTTCAATCTCTGGTTTTATGTAGCACCCCAACTCACCTTTCCCCTTAAGGAAGCATAAGTTGGTTTTCTACATTTGAGACCCTGTTCTGTTTTGTAATTCAGTTCCTGTGTAGCCAAGTTTACATTCCGTGTAGTAGTGATATCTTATGATGTTTCTTTTCTTGTGTGACTTATTTCACTTAGAATCATCTTACCTGAATCCACTCATTATGCTACTACGGGCCTGATGACATACATTTCATTGCTGAGTGATATTTCATTGTACGTAAGTACCACAACTTCTTTATCCATTTTTCGCTTTGTGTGATATTGAACTTGTACCGTAAACGAGGTTCTTGTAAACTGAGCCGTCCCAAACTTTGGGGTGGCTGTGTCTTTTTGATTTTAATTTCCCTAAGCTATAGGACCATAAGTGGAAGTGCCCTAGGCTCTGTTGCTTTGTTTTTTAGATGTTTCAGGAAACACCATACACTTCTCCAGAGTGGCTGTTGGCAATTTACATCCCGCCCATCAGCATAACAAGGCTCCCAGTTCTCCATGGCCTGTCCTGCCTTTCTGGATTTTACACTTTTTTCAGATGGCCCTTTTGACCGGGGGGCAGTGAGACTTCATTTTAGTGCAGATTTCCTTTGTAAGCTTGCTTGGATGACCAAAAAGGGCGTATGCGTTTTTTCCCGAATATATTCAGGAAAAAACGCATACGCCCTTTTTTGCCAAGTGCATCATTGTGGACGTTCTGCCTCTTTTCCTATGCTTTACATGCAATTCCAGTCTACCTCCTGAAATCGGTTTCCTGCAATTCTGCCCCACTTTCACGTCCTCTTGGCAGCCTTACTTCAATATATTTTTGGACGATAGCTGTCATTTATAACTCTGCAGGTTTGTGAATGACAGTGCCCCTGAGCTCCTTTCTTCAACTCACTTTCTTGTGAGCTGGCTGCAACACCGCAGGATTGCTTCAGGCTCCAGTGTGGTTCCGGCATGGCACGCTGAGCCTTTGGTTAATTCCTCTTCCTGGTGGGAAATGAGAGTTAAATTTGCCCGTCCAGACACCTCCAGCTAGTCTCTTATTGGTTCTCCCTATTCCTGTTCATTTTCCGCAGAAATTGCAAACTGGGCCAAACAGGAGGTTAAAGGCACTGACTATCCAAGTGGGGAGAGTGTTAGTAAAGCGTCTGGAATGTTGCATCCGAGTACCAGGGGACGAAAACTGAGACACCTTTGAACACGTTTCCCAATCACATGGTGTATCATACTCTGGGTTCCACATGCATGTTTTAGCTGAAGGAAGAATCCCTTAAACCTGGAGAGTTGAGACCCATGGAATGGGTACCATGCAATATGACTTCAAAGGGTCTGCATTTGCTCACCGATCCTCACCAATCCAATCACTGCTGCGTTTATGCCGCTGTACACACGCTTGATTCTCTTTCTGAGACATATAAATCCATAGGTTTTAAGATTCTTACAAGTCAGGTATATTCTTAGGCGTTTAATATGTGGTGTTGTGTCCACTTCGTTGAGCAAGGAGTAGTTCTTGTCTATTACATATTTGGCTTATGGAACGGTATCTGTGCTAATTTCAATCTCTGGTTTTATGCAGCACCCCAACTCACCTTTCCCCTTAAGGAAGCATAAGTTGGTTTTCTACATTTCAGACTCTGTTCTGTTTTGTAATTCAGTTCCTGTGTAGCCAAGTTTACATTCCGTGTAGTACTGATATCTTATGATGTTTCTTTTTCTGTGTGACTTATTTCACTTAGAATCATCGTACCTGAATCCACTCATTATGCTGCTATGGGCCTGATGACATAGATTTCATTGCTGAGTGATATTGCATTGTACGTAAGTACCACAACTTCTTTATCCATTTTTCGCTTTCTGCGATATTGAACTGGTACCCTAAATGAGGTTCTTGTAAACAGAGCCGTCCCAAATTTGGGGGGGCTGTGTCTTTTTGATTTTAATTTCCCTAAGCTATAGGACCATAAGTGGAAGTGCCCTAGGCTCTGTTGCTTTGTTTTTTAGATGTTTCAGGAAACACCATACACTTCTCCGGAGTGGCTGTTGGCAATTTACATCCCGCCCATCAGCATAACAAGGCTCCCAGTTCTCTGTGGCCTGTCCTGCGTTTCTGGATTTTACACTTTTTTCAGATGGCCCTTTTGACCGGAGGGCAGTGAGACTTCATTGTAGTGCAGATTTCCTTTGCAAGCTTGCTTGGTTGGCCAAAAAGGGTGTATGCTTTTTTTCCTGAATGTATTCAGGAAAAACGCATACGCCCTTTTTGGCCAAGTGCATCATTGTGGACGTTCTGCCTCTTTTCCTATGCTTTACATGCAATTCCAGTCTACCTCCTGAAATCGGTTTCCTGCAATTCTGCCCCGCTTTCAAGTCCTCTTGGCAGCCTTACTTCAATATATTTTTGGACGATAGCTGTCATTTATAACTCTGCAGGTTTGTGAATGACAGTGCCCCTGAGCTCGTTTCTTCAACTCGCTTTCTTGTGAGCTGGCCGCAACACCGCAGCATTGCTTCAGGCCCTAGTGTGGTTCTGACATGGCACGCTGAGCCTTTGGTTAATTCTTCTTCATGGTGGGAAATGAGAGTTAAATTTGCCCGTCCAGACACCTCCAGCTAGTCTCTCATTGGTTCTCCCTATTCCTGTTCATTTTCCGCAGAAATTGCAAACTGGGACAAACAGGAGGTTAAAGGCACTGACTCTCCAAGTGGGGAGAGTGTTAGTAAAGCGTCTGGAATGTTGCATCCGAGCACCAGGGGACAAAAACTGAGACACCTTTGAACACGTTTCCCAATCACATGGTGTATCATACTCTGGGTTCCACATGCATGTTTTAGCTGAAGGAAGAATCCCTTAAACCTGGAGAGTTGAGACCCATGGAATGGGTACCATGTAATATGACTTCAAAGGGTCTGGATTTGCTCACCGATCCTCACCAATCCAATCACTGCTGCGTTTATGCCGCTGTACACACGCTTGATTCTCTTTCGGAGACATATAAATCCATAGGTTTTAAGATTCTTACAAGTCAGGTATATTCTTAGGCGTTTAATATGGGGTGTTGAGTCCACTTCGTTGAGCAAGGAGTAGTTCTTGTCTATTACATATTTGGCTGAAGGAACGGTATCTGTGCTAATTTCAATCTCTGGTTTTATGCAGCACCCAACTCACCTTTCCCCTTAAGGAAGCATACGTTGGTTTTCTTCATTTGAGACCCTGTTCTGTTTTGTAATTCAGTTCCTGTGTAGCCAAGTTTACATTCCATGTAGTACTGATATCTTATGATGTTTCTTTTTCTCTGTGACTTATTTCACTTAGAATCATCGTACCTGAATCCACTCATTATGCTGCTACGGGCCTGATGACATAGATTTCATTGCTGAGTGATATTGCATTGTACGTAAGTACCACAACTTCTTTATCCATTTTTCGCTTTCTGCGATATTGAACTTGTACCGTAAATGAGGTTCTTGTAAACAGAACCGTCCCAAATTTGGGGTGGCTGTGTCTTTTTGATTTTAATTTCCCTAAGCTAAAGGACCATAAGTGGAAGTGCCCTAGGCTCTGTTGCTTTGTTTTTTGGATGTTTCAGGAAACACCATACACTTCTCCAGAGTGGTTGTTGGCAATTTACATCCCGCCCATCAGCATAACATGGCTCCCAGTTCTCCATGGCCTCTCCTGCCTTTCTGGATTTTACACTTTTTTCAGATGGCCCTTTTGACCGGGGGGCAGTGAGACTTCATTGTAGTGCAGATTTCCTTTGCAAGCTTGCTTGGTTGGCCAAAAAGGGCGTATGCGTTTTTTCCTGAATATATTCAGGAAAAAACGCATACGCCCTTTTTGGCCAAGTGCATCATTGTGGACGTTCTGCCTCTTTTCCTATGCTTTACATGCAATTCCAGTCTACCTCCTGAAATTGGTTTCCTGCAATTCTGCCCCGCTTTCAAGTCCTCTTGGCAGCCTTACTTCAATATATTTTTGGACGATAGCTGTCATTTATAACTCTGCAGGTTTTTGAATGACAGTGCCCCTGAGCTCCTTTCTTCAACTCGCTTTCTTGTGAGCTGGCCGCAACACCGCAGCATAGCTTCAGGCCCTAGTGTGGTTTCGGCATGGCCCGCTGAGGCTTTGGTTAATTCCTCTTCCTGGTGGGAAATGAGAGTTAAATTTGCCCGTTCAGACACCTCCAGCTAGTCTCTCATTGGTTCTCCCTATTCCTGTTCATTTTCCGCAGAAATTGCAAACTGGGCCAAACAGGAGGTTAAAGGCACTGACTCTCCAAGTGGGGAGAGTGTTAGTAAAGCGTCTGGTATGTTGCACCCGAGTACCAGGACACGAAAACTGAGACACATTTGAACACGTTTCCTGATCACACGGTGGATCATACTCTGGGTTCCACATGCATGTTTTAGCTGAAGGAAGAATCCCTTAAACCTGGAGAGTTGAGATCCATGGAATGGGTACCATGCAATATGACTTCAAAGGGTCTGCATTTGCTCACCGAACCTCACCAATCCTAACACTGCTGCGTTTATGCCGCTGTACACACGCTTGATTCTCTTTTGGAGCATATAAATCCATAGGTTTTAAGATTCTTACTAGTCAGGTATATTCTTAGGCGTTTAATATGGGGTGTTGAGTCCACTTCGTTGAGCAAGGAGTAGCTCTTGTCTATTACATATTTGGCTTATGGAACGGTATCTGTGCTAATTTCAATCTCTGGTTTTATGCAGCCCCCCAACTCACCTTTCCCCTTAAGCAAGCATAAGTTGGTTTTCTACATTTGAGACCCTGTTCTGTTTTGTAATTCAGTTCCTGTGTAGCCAAGTTTACATTCCATGTAGTAGTGATATCTTATGATGTTTCTTTTTCTCTGTGACTTATTTCACTTAGAATCATCGTACCTGAATCCACTCATTATGCTGCTACGGGCCTGATGACATAGATTTCATTGCTGAGTGATATTGCATTGTACGTAAGTACCACAACTTCTTTATCCATTTTTCGCTTTCTGTGATATTGAACTTGTACCGTAAACGAGGTTCTTGTAAACAGAGCCGTCCCAAACTTTGGGGTGGCTGTGTCTTTTTGATTTTAATTTCCCTAAGCTATAGGACCATAAGTGGAAGTGCCCTAGGCTCTGTTGCTTTGTTTTCTAGATGTTTCAGGAAACACCATACACTTCTCCAGAGGGGCTCTTGGCAATTTACATCCCGCCCATGAGCATAACAAGGCTCCCACGACTCCATGGCCTGTCCTGCTTTGCTGGATTTTATACTTTTTTCAGATGGCCCTTTTGCCCGCGGGGTAGTGAGACTTCATTGTAGTGCAGATTCCCTTTGCAAGCTTGCTTGGTTGGCCAAAAAGGGCGTATGCATTTTTTCCTGAATATATTCAGGAAAAAACGCATACGCCCTTTTTGGCCAAGTGCATCATTGTGGACGTTCTGCCTCTTTTCCTATGCTTTACATGCAATTCCAGTCTACCTCCTGAAATCGGTTTCCTGCAATTCTGCCCCGCTTTCAAGTCCTCTTGGCAGCCTTACTTCAATGTATTTTTGGACGATAGCTGTCATTTATAACTCTGCATGTCTGTGAATGACAGTGCCCCTGAGCTCCTTTCTTCAACTCGTTTTCTTGTGAGCTGGCCGCAACACCGCAGTATTGCTTCAGGCCCTAGTGTGGTTCCAGAATGGCACGCTGAGCCTTTGGTTAATTCCTCTTCCTGGTGGGCAATGAGAGTTAAATTTGCCCGTCCAGACACCTCCAGCTAGTCTCTCATTGGTTCTCCCTATTCCTGTTCATTTTCCGCAGAAATTGCAATCTGGGCCAAACAGGAGGTTAAAGGCACTGACTCTCCAAGTGGGGAGAGTGTTAGTAAAGCGTCTGGAATGTTGCACCCGAGTACCAGGGAACGAAAACTGAGTCACATTTGAACACGTTTCTCGATCACATGGTGGATCATACTCTGGGTTCCACATGCATGTTTTAGCTGAAGGAAGAATCCCTTAAACCTGGAGAGTTGAGACCCATGGAATTGGTACCATGCAATATGACTTGAAAGGGTCTGCATTTGCTCACCGAACCTCACCAATCCTAACACTGCTGCGTTTATGCCGCTGTACACACGCTTGATTCTCTTTCTGAGACATATAAATCCATAGGTTTTAAGATTCTTACTAGTCAGGTATATTCTTAGGCGTTTAATATGTGGTGTTGAGTCCACTTCGTTGAGCAAGGAGTAGCTCTTGTCTATTACATATTTGGCTTATGGAACGGTATCTGTGCTAATTTCAATCTCTGGTTTTATGTAGCACCCCAACTCACCTTTCCCCTTAAGGAAGCATAAGTTGGTTTTCTACATTTGAGACCCTGTTCTGTTTTGTAATTCAGTTCCTGTGTAGCCAAGTTTACATTCCGTGTAGTAGTGATATCTTATGATGTTTCTTTTCTTGTGTGACTTATTTCACTTAGAATCATCTTACCTGAATCCACTCATTATGCTACTACGGGCCTGATGACATACATTTCATTGCTGAGTGATATTGCATTGTACGTAAGTACCACAACTTCTTTATCCATTTTTCGCTTTGTGTGATATTGAACTTGTACCGTAAACGAGGTTCTTGTAAACTGAGCCGTCCCAAACTTTGGGGTGGCTGTGTCTTTTTGATTTTAATTTCCCTAAGCTATAGGACCATAAGTGGAAGTGCCCTAGGCTCTGTTGCTTTGTTTTTTAGATGTTTCAGGAAACACCATACACTTCTCCATTGTCGCTGTTTGCAATTTACATCCCGCCCATCAGCATAACAAGGCTCTCACATCTCCATGGCCTGTCCTGCCTTTCTGGATTTTACACTTTTAACAGATGGCCCTTTTGACTGGGGACGAGTGAGACTTCATTGTAGTGCAGATTTCCTTTGCAAGCTTGCTTGGTTGGCCAAAAGGGGCGTATGCGTTTTTTCCTGAATATATTCAGGAAAAAACGCATACGCCCCTTTTGGCCAAGTGCATCATTGTGGACGTTCTGCCTCTTTTCCTATGCTTTACATGCAATTCCAGTCTACCTCCTGAAATCGGTTTCCTGCAATTCTGCCCCGCTTTCAAGTCCTCTTGGCAGCCTTACTTCAATATATTTTTGGACGATAGCTGTCATTTATAACTCTGCAGGTTTGTGAATGACAGTGCCCCTGAGCTCCTTTCTTCAACTCGCTTTCTTGTGAGCTGGTCACAACACCGCAGGATTGCTTCAGGCCCTAGTGTTGTTCCGGCACAGCACGCTGAGCCTTTGGTTAATTCCTCTTCCTGGAGGGAAATGAGAGTCAAATTTGCCCGTTCAGACATCTCCAGCTAGTCTCTCATTGGTTCTCCATATTCCTGTTCATTTTCCGCAGAAATTGCAAACTGGGACAAACAGGAGGTTAAAGGCACTGACTCTCCAAGTGGGGAGAGTGTTAGTAAAGCATCTGGAATGTTGCACCCGAGAACCGGGGCACGAAAACTGAGACACATTTGAACACGTTTCCGATCACACAGTGGATCATACTCTGGGTTCCACATGCATGTTTTAGCTGAAGGAAGAATCCCTTAAACCTGGAGAGTTGAGACCCATGGAATGGGTACCATGCAATATGACTTCAAAGGGTCTGCATTTGCTCACCGAACCTCACCAATCCTATCACTGCTGCATTTATGCCGCTGTACACACGCTTGATTCTCTTTCGGAGCATATAAATCCATAGGTTTTAAGATTCTTACTAGTCAGGTATATTCTTAGGCGTTTAATATGGGGTGTTGAGTCCACTTCGTTGAGCAAGGAGTAGCTCTTGTCTATGACATATTTGGCTTATGGAACGGTATCTGTGCTAATTTCAATCTCTGGTTTTATGCAGCCCCCCAACTCACCTTTCCCCTTAAGCAAGCATAAGTTGGTTTTCTACATTTGAGACCCTGTTCTGTTTTGTAATTCAGTTCCTGTGTAGCCAAGTTTACATTCCATGTAGTAGTGATATCTTATGATGTTTCTTTTTCTCTGTGAATTATTTCACTTAGAATCATCGTACCTGAATCCACTCATTATGCTGCTACGGGCCTCATGACATAGATTTCATTGCTGAGTGATATTGCATTGTAGGTAAGTACCACAACTTCTTTATCCATTTTTCGCTTTCTGCGATATTGAACTTGTACCGTAAACGAGGTTCTTGTAAACAGAGCCGTCCCAAACATTGGGGTGGCTGAGTCTTTTTGATTTTAATTTCCCTAAGCTATAGGACCATAAGTGGAAGTGCCCTAGGCTCTGTTGCTTTGTTTTTTAGATGTTTCAGGAAACACCATACACTTCTCCAGAGTGGCTGTTGGCAATTTACATCCCGCCCATCAGCATAACAAGGCTCCCAGTTCTCCATGGCCTGTCCTGCCTTTCTGGATTTTACACTTTTTTCAGATGGCCCTTTTGACCGGGGGGCAGTGAGACTTCATTTTAGTGCAGATTTCCTTTGTAAGCTTGCTTGGATGACCAAAAAGGGCGTATGCGTTTTTTCCCGAATATATTCAGGAAAAAACGCATACGCCCGTTTTTGCCAAGTGCATCATTGTGGACGTTCTGCCTCTTTTCCTATGCTTTACATGCAATTCCAGTCTACCTCCTGAAATCGGTTTCCTGCAATTCTGCCACGCTTTCAAGTCCTCTTGGCAGCCTTACTTCAATATATTTTTGGACGATAGCTGTCATTTTTAACTCTGCAGGTTTGTGAATGACAGTGCCCCTGAGCTCCTTTCTTCAACTCGCTTTCTTGTGAGCTGGCCGCAACACCGCAGGATTGCTTCAGGCTCCAGTGTGGTTCCGGCATGGCACGCTGAGCCTTTGGTTAATTCCTCTTCCTGGTGGGAAATGAGAGTTAAATTTGCCCGTGCAGACACCTCCAGCTAGTCTCTTATTGGTTCTCCCTATTCCTGTTCATTTTCCGCAGAAATTGCAAACTGGGCCAAACAGGAGGTTAAAGGCACTGACTATCCAAGTGGGGAGAGTGTTAGTAAAGCGTCTGGAATGTTGCATCCGAGCACCAGGGGACAAAAACTGAGACACCTTTGAACACGTTTCCCAATCACATGGTGTATCATACTCTGGGTTCCACATGCATGTTTTAGCTGAAGGAAGAATCCCTTAAACCTGGAGAGTTGAGACCCATGGAATGGGTACCATGTAATATGACTTCAAAGGGTCTGGATTTGCTCACCGATCCTCACCAATCCAATCACTGCTGCGTTTATGCCGCTGTACACACGCTTGATTCTCTTTCGGAGACATATAAATCCATAGGTTTTAAGATTCTTACAAGTCAGGTATATTCTTAGGCGTTTAATATGGGGTGTTGAGTCCACTTCGTTGAGCAAGGAGTAGTTCTTGTCTATTACATATTTGGCTGAAGGAACGGTATCTGTGCTAATTTCAATCTCTGGTTTTATGCAGCACCCCAACTCACCTTTCCCCTTAAGGAAGCATACGTTGGTTTTCTTCATTTGAGACTCTGTTCTGTTTTGTAATTCAGTTCCTGTGTAGCCAAGTTTACATTCCGTGTAGTCCTGATATCTTATGATGTTTCTTTTTCTGTGTGACTTATTTCACTTAAAATCATCGTACCTGAATCCACTCATTATGCTGCTACGGGCCTGATGACATAGATTTCATTGCTGAGTGATATTGCATTGTACGTAAGTACCACAACTTCTTTATCCATTTTTTGCTTTCTGCGATATTGAACTTGTACCGTAAACAAGGTTCTTGTAAACAGAGCCGTCTCAAATTTGGGGGGGCTGTGTCTTTTTGATTTTAATTTCCCTAAGCTATAGGACCATAAGTGGAAGTGCCCTAGGCTCTGTTGCTTTGTTTTTTAGATGTTTCAGGAAACACTGTACACTTCTCCATAGTGGCTGCTGGCAATTTACATCCCGCCCATGAGCATAACAAGGCTCCCAGTTCTCCATGGCCTGTCCTGCCTTTCTGGATTTTACACTTTTTTCAGATGGCCCTTTTGACCGGGGAGCAGTGAGACTTCATTGTAGTGCAGATTTCCTTTGCAAGTTGCTTGCTTGGCCAAAAAGGACGTATGCATTTTTTCCTGAATATATTCAGGAAAAAACGCATACGCCCTTTTTGGCCAAGTGCATCATTGTGGACTTTCTGCCTCTTTTGCTATGCTTTACATGCAATTCCAGTCTACCTCCTGAAATCGGTTTCCTGCAATTCTACCCCGCTTTCAAGCCCTGTTGGCAGCCTTACTTCAATATATTTTTGGACGATAGCTGTCATTTATAACTCTGCAGGTTTGTGAATGACAGTGCCCCTGAGCTCCTTTCTTCAACTCGCTGTCTTGTGAGCTGGCCGCAACACCGCAGGATTGCTTCAGGCCCTAGTGTGGTTCCGGCACGGCACGCTGAGCCTTTGGTTAATTCCTCTTCCTGGTGGGAAATGAGAGTTAAATTTGCCCGTCCAGACACCTCCAGCTAGTCTCTAATTTGTTCTCCCTATTCCTGTTCATTTTCCGCAGAAATTGCAAACTGGGACAAACAGGAGGTTAAAGGCACTGACTCTCCAAGTGGAGAGAGTGTTAGTAAAGCGTCTGGAATGTTGCACCCGAGTACCAGGGGACGAAAACTGAGACACATTTGAACACGTTTCCCGATCACACGGTGGATCGTACTCTGGGTTCCACATGCTGTTTTAGCTGAAGGAAGAATCCCTTAAACCTGGAGAGTTGAAACACATGGAATGGGTACCCTGCAATATGACTTCAAAGGGTCTGCATTTGCTCACCGAACCTCACCAATCCTATCACTGCTGCGTTTATGCCGCTGTACACATGCTTGATTCTCTTTCGGAGACATATGAATCCATAGGTTTTAAGATTCTTACAAGTCAGGTATATTCTTAGGTGTTTAATATGGGGTGTTGAATCCACTTCGTTGAGCAAGGAGAAGCTCTTGTCTATTACATATTTGGCTTATGGAACGGTATCTGTACTAATTTCAATATCTGGTTTTATGCAGCACCCCAACTCACCTTTCCCCTTCAGCAAGCATAAGTTGGTTTTCTACATTTGAGACCCTGTTCTGTTTTGTAATTCAGTTCCTGTGTAGCCAAGTTTACATTCCGTGTAGTAGTGATATTTTATGATGTTTCTTTTTCTGTGTGACTTATTTCACTTAGAATCATCGTACCTGAATCCACTCATTATGCAGCTACGGGCCTGATGACATAGATTTCATTGCTGAGTGATATTGCATTGTACGTAAGTACCACAACTTCTTTATCCATTTTTCGCTTTCTGTGATATTGAACTTGTACCGTAAACGAGGTTCTTGTAAACAGAGCCGTCCCAAACTTTGGGGTGGCTGTGTCTTTTTGATTTTAATTTCCCTAAGCTATAGGACCATAAGTGGAAGTGCCCTAGGCTCTGTTGCTTTGTTTTCTAGATGTTTCAGGAAACACCATACACTTCTCCAGAGTGGCTCTTGGCAATTTACATCCCGCCCATGAGCATAACAAGGCTCCCACGACTCCATGGCCTGTCCTGCTTTTCTGGATTTTACACTTTTTTCAGATGGCCCTTTTGACCGGGAGGCAGTGAGACTTCATTGTAATGAAGATTTCCTTTGCAAGCTTGCTTGTTTGGCCAAAAAGGGTGTATGCGTTTTTTCCTGAATATATTCAGGAAAGAACGCATACACCCTTTTTGGCCAAGTGCATCATTGTGGAAGTTCTGCCTCTTTTCCTATGCTTTACATGCAATTCTAGTCTACCTCCTGAAATCGGTTTCCTGCAATTCTGCCCCGCTTTCAAGTCCTCTTGGCAGCCTTACTTCAATATATTTTTGGACGATAGCTGTCATTTATAACTGTGCAGGTTTGTGAATGACAGTGCCCCTGAGCTCCTTTCTTCAACTCGCTTTCTTGTGAGCTGGCCGCAACACCGCAGGATTGCTTCAGGCCCTAGTGTGGTTCCGGCATGGCACGCTGAACCTTTGTTTAATTCCTCTTTCTGGTGGGAAATGAGAGTTAAATTTGCCCGTCCAGACAACTCCAGCTAGTCTCTCATTGGTTCTCCCTATTCCTGTTCATTTTCCACAGAAATTGCAAACTGGTCCAAACAGGAGGTTAAAGGCACTGACTCTCCAAGTGGGGAGAGTGTTAGTAAAGCGTCTGGAATGTTGCACCCGAGTACCGGGGGACGAAAACTGAGACACATTTGAACACGTTTCCCGATCACACGGTGGATCATACTCTGGGTTCCACATGCATGTTTTAGCTGAAGGAAGAATCCCTTCAACCTGGAGAGTTGAGACCCATGGAATGGGTACCATGCAATATGACTTCAAAGGGTCTGCATTTGCTCACCGAACCGCACCAAACCTATCACTGCTGCATTTATGCCGCTGTACACACGCTTGATTCTCTTTCGGAGACATATAAATCCATAGGTTTTAAGATTCTTACAAGTCAGGTATATTCTTAGGCGTTTAATATGGGGTGTTGAGTCCACTTCGTTGAGCAAGGAGTAGCTCTTGTCTATTATATATTTGGCTTATGGAATGGTATCTGTGCTAATTTCAATCTCTGGTTTTATGCAGCACCCCAACTCACCTTTCCTCTTAAGCAAGCATATGTTGGTTTTCTACATTTGAGACCCTATTCTGTTTTGTAATTCAGTTCCTGTGTAGACAAGTTTACATTCCGTGTAGTAGTGATATCTTATGACGCTTCTTTTTCTCTGTGACTTATTTCACTTAGAATCATCGTACCTGAATCCACTCGTTATGCTGCTACGGGCCTGATGACATAGATTTCATTGCTGAGTGATATTGCATTGTACATAAGTACCACAACTTCTTTATCCATTTTTCACTTTCTGTGATATTGAACATGTACCGTAAACGAGGTTCTTGTAAACAGAGCCATCCCAAACTTTGGGGTGGCTGTGTCTTTTTGATTTTAATTTCCCTAAGCTATAGGACCATAAGTGGAAGTGCCCTAGGCTCTGTTGCTTTGTTTTTTAGATGTTTCAGGAAACACCATACACTTCTCCAGAGTGGCTGTTGGCAATTTACATCCCGCCCACCAGCATAACAAGGCTCCCAGTTCTCCATGGCCTGTCCTTCCTTTCTGGATTTTATACTTTTTTCAGATGGCCCTTTTGACCGGGGGGAAGTGAGACTTCATTGTAGTGCAGATTTCCTTTGCAAGGTTGTTTGGTTGGACAGAAAGGGCATATGCGTTTCTTCCTGAATATATTAAGGAAAAAACGCATGCGTCCTTTTTGGCCAAGTGCATCATTGTCGACGTTCTGAGTCTTTTCATATGTTGTCAATGCAATTCTAGTCTACCTCTTGAAATCGGTTTCCTTCAATTCTGCCTTGCTGTCAGTGCCTCTTCATAGCCTTACCTCAATATACTTTTGGAAAATAGTTGGCCTTTATAACTCTGCAGGTTTTTGAATTGCAGTGGCCCTTAGCTCCATTTTTCAGCTCTTATTTTTGTGATCTTGCCTCATATCCACAGGATTTTTTCATGCCCTATTCTTCTTCTGGGGCGCCTTGCTCTGCCTTTGGTTAATTCTTCTTCCTGATGTGAAATTAGAGTGACATGTGCCCATTGAAACCGCTACAGCTATTTTCTCACTGTTTCCCCCTATTCCCATTCATCCTCCGCACTAACTGCAGACTGTGCGATACCGGAACTTAAAGGCATTGACTCTCCGTGTGGGGATGTTGTTAGTAAAGTGGCTGGAATGTTGATCCGGAGCCCCAGGAGAGGAAAATGAGGTGCGTTTTAGAAACCTTTCCCATGATTGGAAGTGCCCTATGCTCTGTAGCTCTGTTTTTTAGATGATTTAGGAACCACCATACACTTCTCCACAGTGGCTCTCGGCAGTTCACACACTGTCCATCAGCGTATAAAGGCTCCCTGTTCTCCATGGCCTGTCCTGCATTTCTGGTTTTTACAATTTTTTCCGATGGCCCTTTTGACTGGTGGGAAATGAGACTTCTTTGTTGTGCACATTTGCATTGCTTGCTTGCTTGTTTGCCCATAAAGTGCGTATGCGTTTTTTCCTGGATATATTCAGGAAAAAATGCATACTCCCTTTTGGGCCAACTGCATCATTGTCGAAATTCTGCCGCTTTTCATGTGCTTTAAAGACGAGTCCAATCTATCTCTTGAAATCTGTTTCTTGCAATTCTGTCTTGCATTCAGATCCTCTTCTTTGCCTTACCTCAACATATTTTTGGACGTTAGTTTTCATTTATAACTCTGCAGGTTTGTGAATTGCAGTGACCCTGAGCTCCATTTTTTAAGTTGCTCTTTTGTGAGCTGGCCTCAAAGCCGCAGGATTGCTTCAGGCCCTATTTTGGCTCCGGCGAGGCGGGCTGAGCCTTTTTTTAATTCTTATTCTTAATGGGAAATTAGAGTGACATGTGCCCGTCCAAACCCCTACAACTATTCTCTCATTGGTTCCCCCTCTTCCCGTTCATCCTCCTCACAATTTGCAAAATGTGTGAAACAGAAGTTTAAATGTGCTGATTCTCTAAGTGGGGAGATTCTAAGTAACGTGGCTGGAATGATGAACAGGAGCACCAGGAGAGGATAAATGAGGTGCATTTTAGACACATCTCCCCATCACATGGTGTACAGTCCTCTGGGTTTTCCATGCATGTTTTAGCTGTAGGAAGATCCCTTGAACCTGCAGATTTGGGACCCATTGAATGGGTACCAGGTAGTATTACTTTAAAGGGTGTGCATTTCCTCACCCAACCTCACATTTCTCTTAGCACGAACAGTTTCCAGCCTTATGTGTCATCCTGCTGTGGGTCTAGATGTGTTCAATCCATGTTGCATCACCGTCCCTGAGGAAAAGTTGTAAGAGGTTTTCTCTGTCTCTCTGTCGTTTATTTTTTTCAATTTATTACTATATTGGTTACAGCTGATTTTCAAAGCTCTGTTTCTTGCTGCTGTACATCCACTTGATTCACATACAGAGAGACATCAATAAATTCTTTTTCAGATTCTTACCAGTCATATATATTCTTTTCCGGTGACTTGAGTGTGCTGAGTGCAGTTCTTTTAGCTACCGTGTAGGCCTTGTTGATTATCAGTTTGGTATTTGGAATGGTATCTTTGCTAATTTCAACCTCCTGGATGATGCCTCACCCCTCCCCACCTTTCCCGTTTAGCAGCCTTACGCGTGTTTTCTACATACTTGACTATGTTTTTCTTTTGTAATTTATTTCATGTGTAGCCATTTTGGATTCCACCTTTAAGTGATATCTTATGATATGTGTCTTTTTCTTTTTGAATTATGTCACTTAGAATGATCATACGTAACTCCTCCGGAGTTGTTACAACTGGCCATATTTCATTGATTTCCAGGCTGAGTAATATTCCACTCTACATAAGTACCACATCTCTATCCATTTTTTCCCTCCAGAGACATTTAAGTTATATCCTAGTCGAGGATCTTTTAAACAGAGAGGCAGTAAACATTGGGGTGCCTGTGTCCTCTCGATTTTTGTTTTTCCCAAGACATACGCCCATGAGTGCAAGTGCCCTATGCTCTGTAGCTCATTTTTTAGATGCTTTAGTAAACACAATACACTTCTCCAGAATGGCCGTTGGCAATATACATTTCCACTATAAGCCTCACAGGGCTCCCTCTTCTCCTTGCCCTGTCCTGCATTTCTGGTGTTTACACTTTATGAGGATGGCTCTTCTGACTGATGCGAAGTGATATCTTTTGTAGTATTGATTTCCAGTGCCCACCTGTTTGGTTGGCTAAAAAAGTGTATGCCCTTTTCTTGAATATATACAGAAAAAAACGCATACAGCCTTTTTGGCCAACTGCAATGTTGGCAATGTTCAGCCCCTTTTCTTGTGCTTAATGGCGAGTCCTTTCTACCTCCTCAAATCCCTTTCCTGCCATTCTCCCTTGCTTACCAATCCTTTTCTCTGACTTTCCTCAAGACATTTTTCAGTGATAGATATTTTCAACTCTGCAGTTTCATGAATTTTACTGCCCCTGAGTTCCATTGTTCAACTTGTGTTTATGGGAACTGGCCACAAAGCAGTGGGATTTCCTCAAGCCCTATACTGTTTCCATGGGCAACCCTAGCCTTTGGTCAATTCGTCTTCCTGATTGGAAATTAGAGTGACATGTGCCTGTCTGAACACCTAGGACTTGTCTCTCATTGTTCCTCATCCTTCCGCTTCATCCTCTGGACAAATTCCAAACTGTACGCAACAGGATGTTGACAGTGCTGACATCTCCAAGTGGGGAGACTGTTAGTAAAGACGCTGGAGGGGTGAACCCGAGCACCAGGAGATGAGGAGATGAGATGCCTTTTCCAAACTCTTCCCGATCAGACGGTATACCATCCTCTGGGTGTGACAGACATGTTTTAGCAGTAGGAAGAGTCCCATTCATGTAAGGAGAACACCAGGGCTTTTTCAAAATCAGTGTCTCCCCGAAACCCAAACTGGGGAATTTTTTAAGCTACGGCTACACATATGTTCATTAAGGGCCTTGGGAAGTAGGCAGAGTCCAAACTTTAGATGATTGAAGTCTTCAGGGTCAGAAGCACTCACCACCGGCTTCCCTTAGGTTACACTTTAACTGTCATTGATAGATGATGTCAATAAAAATATCTATTCTTTTTCCGATTATTTCCCCTTATAGGTTATTGCAAAATATTGAGTGTAGTTCCCTGTGCTATACAGTAGTTCCTTGTTGATGATCTATTTTATACATAGCAGTGTGTATGTGTTAATTCCAAACTGTTAATTTATCCCTCCTCCCACCTTTCCCCTTTGGTAATAATAAATTATAAGATTTTATACTTCTCAGAAATGGGGGAGCTGAAAGAGAGGTATCATTTTCAATGGAAAAGCATTTAAAACAAGATTGAAGCTTTAACCAAGATTATTAGGTGTACATCCTTGGAAAGAAATCACTTCATTTCTCTAATATTGACCTGACAAATAAGACAAACCTTTTCACTGAACTTGCTTATAATAAAGTGATGGAAATATCAAATGGAAGTGTTAGAAACATCTTATTTTACCCGAGCCTTATAAACTGTTCTATGTTAACTACAGTTTGGCTCACACATCTGTTCATTGAAGTTACAATAGTCTCAATTTCTGTTACTGATCCCCAGAGTGGACCCCAACAAGTGTCCCCCTGCCCAGTGTCATTGGGGCCAACAGATCGAGACTGAGTTTGGTTCACAAGCAAAGGAAACTTTATATTTTGATCAGAGAATGGAGAGGTGAGAGCATGCACTACCCCGTGGGCTGTGGGCTGGGCTGCTGTGTAGAGATCCTGTCAGAGTCAGTGGGAGGGAGGGGGTGGAGCACTCGAGGGCCGGGTTGGCTGCAGCTCAGGCTCTATATCTCGGAGTCTGCACTGGGCCCCAGGAGCTGAGGTGTCGACCCAGCCATTCTGCACTAGGAAATCTGGTCTGAAGTGCCGGGTGTGGAACCTCTGCATGCGGGACCCTAGGAGCACGTGAAATTAGACAAAGCACAAAAGATAAAAAAGGTCAGACTTGACTTTATTGCCCAGATTCTATTTTTATCTCCCAGGGATTTTTAATGGGCTTTGCTGGGGACAAACCCCTCCTCTGCCTTTTGTCCCGTTCCTCATTCTTGGAGTGCTGAGGGTGCAGACCCTTCTTCTGTAACTGCTGAGTGCTGAGTTGGGAGCCCTCATACCAGGGGACGAGGGTCAGAACTTCTCCCCAGCAGCCTCCAGGTGACGTTGATTGGCCCCAGGACCCCTGCCTCCCTGCTCGTCCGCCTGAGCACCAGCATTGGAAGTGTTATAGATTCTAATGACCTTTAAGGGTCCAGGAAAGAGATGTGCAGAGACGCTGTGGGGGCCGGTTTCACCCCGCCCCACATTTGTTCGGCCACCTTAGGCTGACCGTTTCTGCCAGCCTAGACGCTCTGACCAGTAGTCTGCTCTTTCTTCAATTAGGCCCCTGAATTAACGTAAAAACAGCACCAGGTGTCAGAGCCCTGCCCGCTCAACTCCCAGACAGTCCAGGGTCAGTGGTGATCAAGGACCATGATGGCCACTGAGTCAACAGCCTTTTGAAGTAAACAGGAGTCCAGCCGGTCTTATTGGCCACCATCATCACGGTGTCTGTAGGCTTTTCTATGGTGACAGTGTGATATACGTTTCCCCCGCCAAGATTATTAGCTCCCCTCCGGGTGCAGTAAGTCCTGCAAGCAGTAGTCTACTCCTTCGGGACACACTATTGTTGTTTTATGAGAGAAACTCCAGGTCAAGTGATGTTCACACAAGTCGTCATGGTGCCCTGTTGCCCCCGGTTATCTCTCTGGATGTTGGAGTTGGAGGGCCTCCTCACTCGAGGTCGGTGTGCCCACGGAGCGAACCCTGCAACTTCAGGGCATGGTTGGTGATTAGGATCACCACGTGGGGTCCTTTTCCCTTAGGAGGGAGGTGGCCTTTTGGGTTGCTGATTTCCACGTTTTTAGATACCGCCAGTATCTTGGCCAGATGTGGCAGTGGGCCAAGCCCCTTGGTGACTGTAGTTTATCCTACCTGGATGGCATTCTTGCGTTGTTCCATTTCAAGTGGTCCCAGTTTTTGCACTAATTCTCCAATGGCGATTCACCTTTCACCGGGAATGGAAAGGTCAAAGGGTTTAGCTCAATTAGGGAGTTCCAGGGCAAGGGTCTGAATTGACTGCTCTTTCCATTCTTGAAAGGCCACTTCTGGATTCTGTTCAAAAGGATCATCATCTTTTCCTTTCAGTGTTTCATATAGAGGCCCAGCTAGTAGACTGTAGTTAGGGATCCAGAAGCAGCAAACCCTGGCCTCCCCAGGAACCCCTAAGCTGTCTTCTAGTTTTAGAAAGGGGTAAGGCTGCAAATGGTTTCTTCCCTTTCCTGGGATGGACTTCTCCGACCTTCTGTGAGAATGAAGCCCAGGCAGGTCACCGCAGTCTGTGATATTTGAGCTTTTTCTTGGACAACTTCTATCCTTTATTGGCTTGGTAGTTCAGAGGCCTCCTTAGTAGGGCTGGCGATCAGAATGTCATCTGCATATTGAAGGAGGGTTTCCTTTTCCAGAGGTAGAACTTTTCGGTCTTTAGCTAAGCTTTCCCCAAAGATGGTGTGGGATTTTTTGAACCCTTGGGGCAAGACGGCCCGGAAGTATTGTTTTAGTTGTATGTTGAGTCCTGCCACTCACAAGCCAAAATTTCTTGTGACTCTGGGACTAATGGAATACAAAAGAAGGCATCATTGAGACTAATACAGAATACCATGTCCTGGTGGTTGGTAGAATGACCAGCAGGGTGTAGGAATTAGGAGCAACTGGAGGTATATCCTTGGTGGCTTCACTGACTGTCCTGACATCCTTTACCAGGTCCCCAGCAGCCCATGGGGCTCTCGTGGTCAGGCCAATCCCAGGATATGGAGCTCTCCTGGGCAGGTACCCCACCCCCAACCCAGCCCACGGGGCTCTCGTGGTCAGGCCTCTCCCAGGATACAGAGCTACCCTTGCAGGTACCGTGGCAGGGCTGGGCACACAGGAACCGTGCACATAGCTCTCACTGAAGAGCACCCCCATCTCACCTGTCGCTCAGAGCTGACACAGAGCACCTCAGAGCAGGACTTGAACTAACAAACAGCAGCTGCGACAGGTCTGTGACCCTGGGCATCACTCTGTGTGGCCTCCCTCCACCTGGTCTTCCAGAGACTTCCACTGCACCCAGGGCACCAGGCCTCTGTCTCCAACCACCACCCACCCCTCCTCTCCCTGACTCCTGGGTTCCTCTCATTAGGAGAGGCTTTTCTTGAAGTTGTCTCCCACTCATGGGCCAGATAAAATGATTAGAAAACAAGCCAAAGCTGCAGCCCCTTGTCTATCCTGACTCTCAGGAGCCCACACCTGTTCCTTGGACCTGGCCGGTTCAGCAAGTTCCATTTTCTGCAACTGTGAGCCCCTGAGGGGTGATGATTGGCTGACCTGGGCAGCCTTACCGTGCCGGCCAGCCCTCCCCAGGTGTGCCTGGGTTGAGATCAATATAAATACCACTCCAGGCAGCAAGAGCCCCTGCAGCTGTGCCTGACGCCATTTTCTCTGCCCTGTCAGCAGTCTCGGGGCTGGGCTGGTGGGAGGGAGTGAGAGGCCACGGCTTTGTGGGTGGCCCAGTGTGAGTGGGGCTCTGCTGGACTTTCTGCAGCAGTTGCCAGGCTGCCACCTGCTAAAGAAGAGGATGTGTCACCCATACCTGCTGCTGGAATTTCTCCCTGGGCAGAGGTGAGGAAGGAAAAAAGCAGTGGGAGCAGGGACAGGACGGGTATCTCAGGCAGGGAAATGGAAATCTTCCAGAAGAGCACCCAGGACCAGGGCCATCCTGGCTGGCCTGCAGGCACCAAGTCAGCTGGCATGCTGTCACTCATGTGGCTCCATGGCCCTTCCTCTAGGCTTTCAAGTCCTTGTATATATTCAGGTGTTTTACCTGGGAAGGGTGGGAACAGTTCAGCAGCAACTGGCCTGGGGCTCAGCTCACGTTCACTCACAGATGCCTCGGCACGGTGCCCCAGCTTTGCAATGAGGACGCTTGTTGTGTGGGGGCTGCTGGCTGAATGGGAGACGATTCCCCACCACTGACCAACTTCAGAATTGTTTACAACTGGAGCAAGGGCCCTGATACGGTTTTCCTCTGAGTAACTGGTGGGTTCTGTTTTTTTTTTCTCTTTTTCGTTTTTGGTTCAAGGTAGAATTTATTCCTCTTTTTTGTATTTACAGATATAAGCATGGAAATAATTTATTCATATAAATACATGTATGTGAAGGGAATAATTGTTTTTTCTGTTTTGTTTTTTAAATTTTATTTCTTTTTAATTTTGAATTTTATTTCATATTTTTATACAGCAAGTTCTTATTGGTTATCTATTTTATACATATAAATGTTTACATGCCAATCCCAATCTCTCAACTCCTCCCACCACCACCCCCCCAAGAGCTTTCCCCCCTTGTTGTCCATACGATTGTTGTCTACATCTGTTGCTCTATTTATGCCTTGCAAAACGGTTAATCTGTACAGTTTTTCTAGGTTCCACATATATGCATGAATATACAAGATTTGTTTTTCTCTTTCTGACTTACTTCACTCTGTATGACAGACTCTAGATCCATCGACGTCTCTACAAATGACCCAATTTCATTCCTTTCATGGCTTAGTAATATTCCATTTTATATATGTACCACATCTTTATGCATTCGTCTGTCTGTGGGCATTTAGGTTGCTTCCATTACCTCGATATTGTAAATAGTGATGCAATGAACATTGCGGTGAATGTCTCTTTTTGATTTATGGTTTTGTCTGGGTATACGTCCAGTACTGGGATTGCTGTATCATATGGTAATTCTATTAATAGTTTCTTAAGAAACTCCATATTGTTCTCCATAGTGACTGTATCAATTTATATTCCCAACAATAGTAGAAGAGGCTTCCTTTTCTCCACACCCTTTCCAGCATTTGTTGTTTGTAGATTTTCAGATGATGCCCATTCTAACAGGTGTGAGGTGATACCTCATTGTTGAGTCCATTTCGTTGAGCAAGGGGTAGGTCTTGTCTATTACATATTTGGCTTATGGAACGGTATCTGTGCTAATTTCAAACTCTGGTTTTATGCAGCACCCCAACTCACCTTTCCCCTTAAGCAAGCATAAGTTGGTTTTCTAAACTTGAGACCCTGTTCTGTTTTGTAATTCAGTTCCTGTGTAGCCAAGTTTACATTCCGTGCATTAGTGATACCTTATGATGTTTCTTTTTCTGTGTGACTTATTTCACTTAGAATCATCGTGCCTCAATCCACTCATTATGCTGGTACAGGCCTGGTGACACAGATTTCATTGCTGAGTGGTATTCTGTTGTACATAAGTACCGCAACTTCTTTATCAATTATTTGTTCTCTGGGATATTTAACTTGTACCGTAGAAGAGGTTCCTGTAAACAGAGCCATCCCAAATATGGGGTGGCTGTGTCTTTTTGATTTTAATTTCCCTAAGCTATAGGACCATAAGTGGAAATGCCCTAGACTCTGTTGCTTTGTTTTTCAGATGTATCAGGAAACACTATACACTTCTCCAGAGTGGCTGTTGGCAATTTACATCCCGCCCATCAGCATAACAAGGCTCCCAGTTCTCCATGGCCTGTCCTGCCTTTCTGGATTTTACACTTTTTTCAGATGGCCCTTTAGACCGGGGGGAAGTGACACTTCATAGAAGTTCGGATTTCCATTGCAAGCTTGCTTGGTTTGCCAAAAAGGGCGTATGTGTTTTTTCCTGAATATATTCAGGAACAAACTCATACGCCCTTTTTTGTCACGTGCATCATTGTCGATGTTCTGCCTCTTTTCCTATGCTTTAAATGCAAATCCAGTCTACCTCCTGAAATCGGTTTCCTGAAATTCTGCCCCGCTTTCAAGTCCTCTTGGCAGCCTTACTTCAATATATTTTTGGACGTTATCTGTCATTTATAACTCTGCAGCTTTGTGAATGACAGTGCCCCTGAGCTCCTTTCTTCAACTCGCTTTCTTGTGAGCTGGCCGCAAACCCGCAAGACTGCTTCAGGCCCTAATCTGCTTCTGGCAGGGCACGCTGAGCCTTTGGTTAATTCCTCTTCCTGGTGGGAAATGAGTGTTAAATATGCCCGTCCAGACACCTACCTCACTCTCAACCCCTTGGTAATGTGGGTCCTCTGGTTTGTGGCCACCTTTGCTGGGTTCCTCACCTTTTGATGATGTGGCCCCACTAGTGTGAGGACACTCCTGCCTGGTTCTCATCCACGTGGTTATGTGGACCCCCTGGTGAGAGTCTGTTCCTGGCTGTGTTCCTCACCCTTCTGTGAGGGAGACCCTCTGCTGATAGGTCACTCCTGCATGGCTGGCACACATTGCCTTGGTGAAGTCAGCTGTGTGGTGGCAGTTGGAGCGTGCTGGGAATCTCCTCTCCCCGGTGATGAGGGCCCTCTTGCGTCAGGCCCTAACTGCTGGGCTCACCAACTTTTCTTAGTGAGCCCAATGATGCTTGGGCACTCCTCTTAGGATCCCATCTCCATGGGGATGTGGGCCTTCTGCTCTGAGGTCCCAACGGCTGGGTTGTTCACATTTTCATGATGTGGGCTCTCTGGTGTTAGTTCACAGAGGCCTGGATCCCATAGCCTCTGTGCTCTTGGCCGCCTGCTGGGAGGTTCCAACGGCTGGATTCCTCACTTTTTTAATTTTTTGGGTCCTCTGTTGTGAGTATCCTCTTGCCTGCCTCACTCCCAGCCCCTTCGTGATGTGTGTCCTCTGGTTTGAGGCCACATGTGCTGGGTTCCTCACCTTTCGATGATGTGGGACCAATGGTCTTAGGAGACTCCTGCCTGGTTCACATCCCCTTGGTGATGTGGGCCCTCTGTTGAGAGTCTGATCCTGGCTGGGTTCCTCACCCATCTGTGAGGTGGGCCGTCTGCTGTGAGGTCACTCCTGCCTGGCTTGCTCACCTCGCCTTGTGGACATGAGCCCTCTGGTGGCACTTGGAGCCTGCTGGGAGCCTCCTCCCCTCGGTGATGAGGGCCCTCTGGCGTCAGGCCCTAACGGCTGGGCTCCCCACATTTTGTGATGTGCGCCCAGTGGTGCGAGGACACTCCAGCCAGGTTCACATCCCCATTGGGATGTGGGCCTTCTGCTCTGAGGTCCCAATGCCTGGGTTACTCACAGTTTCATGATGTGGGCTCTCTGCTGTTAGTTCACTCCTGCCTGCATCCCATAGCTTCTGTGCTCTCGGCCGCCTGCTGGGAGGTTCTAACTGCTGGATTCCTCACCTTTCTTATTCTTTGGGCCCTCTGTTTTTAGGCTACACCTGCCTGCCTCACTCCCATTCCCTTTGTGATATGTGTCCTCTGATTTGAGGCCACATGTGCTGGGTTCCGCACCTTTCGATGATGTGGCCCCACTGGAGGGAAGATAGTCCGGACTGGTTCCCATCCCCTTGCTGATGTGGGCCCTCAGGTGAGAGTCTGATCCTGGCTGGGTTCCTCACCCTTCTGTGAGGTGGGCCCTCTGCTGTGAGGTCAATCATGCCTGTCTGGCACACGTCACCTTGGCGACGTGGGCCCTCTGGTGGCAGTTGGAGTGTGCTGGGATCCTCCTCCCCTCGGTGATGAGGGCCCTCTTGCCTTAGGCCATAACTGCTGGGCTCCCCACATTTTCTGATGTGCGCCAAGTGAGTGAGGACACTCTTGCCAGGTTCCCATCCCCATGGGGATATGGGCCTTCTGCTCTGAGGTCAAAACGGCTGGCTTGCTCACAGTACCATGATGTGGGCCCTCTGCTGTGAGTTCACTCCGGCAAGGATCCCTTATCATCGGTGCTCTGAGCCGCCTCCTGGGAGGTTCTAACTGCTGGATTCCTCAACATTTTATTCTATGTGCCCTCTGTTGTGAGGCTCCTCCTGCCTGCCTCACTGCCAGCCCCTTGGTGATGACTGTCTTATGGCTTGAGGCCACATGTGCTGCGTTCCTCACCTTTCGATGATGTGGCCCCACTCGTGTGAGGACACTCCTGCCTGGTTCCCATCCCCTTGGTGAGGTGGGCCCTCTGGCGAGAGTCTAATCCTGGCTGGGTTCCTCAACGTTCTGTGAGGTAGGCCCTCTTCTGTGAGGTCACTCCTGCCTGGCTGGCACACGTCACCTTGGAGACGTGAGCCCTCTGGTGGCAGTTGGAGCATGCAGGGTGTCGCTTCCTCTCGGTGATGACGGCCCTCTGGTGTCAGGCCCTAAATGGTGGGCTCCCCACATTTTCTGATGTGCGCCCAGTGGTGCGAGGACACTCCAGCCAGGTTCCCATTCCCATGAGGATGTGGGCCTTCTGCGCTGAGGTCCCAACGCCTGGGTTGCTCACAGTTTTATGATGTGGGCCCTCTGCTGTGAGTTCACTGCGGCCTGGATCCCATAGCCTCGGTGTTCTGAGCCGCCTGCTGGAAGGTCTAAATGCTGGAATCCTCACGTTTTTTATATTATGTGCCCTGTGTTGTGAGGCTACTCCTGCCTGCCTCACTCCAAGGCCCTTGGTGATGTGGGTCCTCTGGTTTGAGGACACGTGTGCTGGCTTCCTCACCTTAAGATGATGAGGCCCCACTGGTGTGAGGATAATCCTGACTGGTTCCCATCCCCTTTGTGATGTGGGCCCTCTGGTGAGAGTCTGATCCTGGCTGGGTTCCTCACCCATCTGTGAGGTGGGCCCTCTACTATCAGGTAACTCTTGCCTGGCTTGCTCATCTCGCCTTGTTGACATGAGCCCTCTGGTGGCACTTGGACCCAGCTGGGAGACTCCTCACCTCTGTGATGAGGGCCCTCTGACGTCAGGCCCTAACTGCTGGGCTCACCAACTTTTCTTAGTGAGCCCAGTGATGCTCGGGCACTCCTCTTAGGTTCCCATCTCCATGGGGATGTGAGCCTTCTGCTCTGAGGTTCCAACGGCTGGGTTGATCACAGTTTCATGATGTGGGCTCTCTGGTGTTAGTTCACTGTGGCCTGGATCCCATAGCCTCTGTGCTCTTGGCCGCCTGCTGGGAGGTTCCAACGGCTGGATTCCTCACTTTTTTAATTTTTTAGGCCCTCTGTTGTGAGGATCCTCCTGCCTGCCTCACTCCCAGCCCCTTCGTGATGTGTGTCCTCTGGTTTGAGGCCACATGTGCTGGGTTCCTCACCTTTCGATGATGTGGGACCAATGGTCTTAGGAGACTCCTGCCTGGTTCACATCCCCTTGGTGATGTGGGCCCTCTGTTGAGAGTCTGATCCTGGCTGGGTTCCTCACCCTTCTGTGAGGTGGGCCGTCTGCTGTGAGGTCACTCCTGCCTGGCTTGCTCACCTCGCCTTGTGGACATGAGCCCTCTGGTGGCACTTGGAGCCTGCTGGGAGCCTCCTCCCCTCGGTGATGAGGGCCCTCTGGCATCAGGCCCTAACGGCTGGGCTCCCCACATTTTGTGATGTGCGCCCAGTGGTTCGAAGACACTCCATCCAGGTTCACATCCCCATTGGGATGTGGGCCTTCTGCTCTGAGGTCCCAACGGCTGGGTTGTTCACAGTTTCATGATGTGGGCTCTCTGCTGTTAGTTCACTCTGGCCTGGATGCCATAGCCTCTGTGCTCTGGGCCGCCTGCTGGAAGGTTCCAACTGCTCGATTCCTCAACTTTTGTATTCTATGGGTCCTGTGTTGCGATGCTCCTCCTGCCTGCCTCACTCGCAACCCCTTCGTGATGTGGGTCCTCTGGTTTGAGGCCACATGTGCTGGGTTCCGCAACTTTCAATGATGTGGCCCCACTGGTGTGAGGACACTCCTGCCTGGTTCCCATCCCCTTGGTGATGTGGGCCTTCTGGTGACAGTCTTATCCTGGCTGGGTTCCTCACTCTTCTGTGAGGTAGGCCCTCTGCTGTGAGGTCAATCCTGCCTGACTTGCACACATCACCTTGGCGATGTGGGCCCTCTGTTGGCACATGGAACCTGCTGGGAACCTCCTGCCCTGGGTGATGACAGCCCTCTAGCATCAGGCCCTAACTGCTGGGCTCCCCACGTTTTCTGATGTGAGCCCAGTGATGCCAGGACACTCCTGTCAGGTTCCCATCCCCATGGGGATGTGGGCTTTCTGCTCTGAGGTCCCAACGCCTGGGTGGCTCACAGTTTCATGATGTGGGCTCTCTGGTGTTAGTTCACTCCTGCCTGCATCCCATAGCTTCTGTGCTCTCGGCCGCCTGCTGGGAGGTTCCAAATGCTGGATTCCTCACCTTTTTTATTCTTTGGGCCCTCTGTTTTTAGGCTACTCCTACCTGCCTCACTCCCATCCCCTTTGTGATGTATGTCCTCTGATATGAGGCCGCATGTGCTGAGTTCCTCACCTTTCGATGATGTGGCCCCACTGGTGGGAGGACAGTCCTGACTGGTTCCCATCCCCTTGGTGTTGTGGGCCCTCTGGCAAGAGTCTCATCCTACCTCGGTTCCTCACCCTTCTGTGAGATAGGCCCTCTGCTGTGAGGTCGCTACTGCCTGGCTGGCGCATGCCACCTTGTAGACGTGAGCCCTCTGTTGGCAGTTGGAACCTGCTGGGAGTCTCCTCCCCTCAGTTATGAGGGCCCCCTGGCGTCAGGCCCTAACTGCTGGGCTCCTAACATTTTCTGATATGTGCTAAGTGGTGCGAAGCCACTCCTGCCAGGTTCCCATCCCAATGGGGATGTGGGCCTTCTGTTCTGAGGTCCCAACGGCTGGGCTGCTCACAGGTTCATGATGTGGGCCCTCTGCTGTGAGTTCACTGCGGCCTAGATCCCATAGACTCGGTGCTCTGGGCCGCTTGCTGGGAGGTTCCAACTGCTGGATTCCTCAACTTTTATATTCTATGGACCCTGTGTTGTGAGGCCAGTCCTGCCAGCCTCATTCCGAAACCCTTGGTGATGTGGTTCCTCTGGTTTGAGGCTACATGTGCTGGGATCCTCACCTTTCGATGATGTTGTCCCACTGGTGTGGGGACACGCCTGCCTGGTTCCCATCCCCTTGGTGATGTGGACCCTCTGGTGAGAGTCTGATCCTGGCTGTGTTCCTCACCCTTCTGTGAGGTGGGCCCTCTGCTGTGAGGTCACTCCTGCCGGGCTGGCACACATCGCCTTGGTGACGTTGGCCCTCTGGTGGCAGCTGGAGCCTGCTGGGAGCCTCCTCCCCTCGGTGATGAGTGCCCTCTAGCGTCAGGCCCTAACTTCTGAGCACCCCACGTTTTCTGATGTGAGCCCAGTGATGCCAGGACACTCCTGTCATGTTCCCATCACCATGGGGATGTGGGCCTTCTGCTCTGAGGTCCCAATGTCTGGGTTGCTCACAGTTTCATGATGTGGGCTGTCTGGTGTTAGTTCACTCTGGCTTGGATCCCCTAGCCTCTGTGCTCTGGGCCGCCTGCTGGGAGGTTCCAACTGCTGGATTCCTCACCTTTCTTATTTTTGGGCCCTCTGTTGTGAGGCTCCTCCTGCCTGCCTCACTCCCAGCCCCTTGGTGATGGGTGTCCTATGGTTTGAAGTCACATGTTCTGGGTTCCTCACCTTTAGATGATGTGGCCCTACTCATGTGAGGACACTCCTGTCTGGTTCCAATCCATTTGGTGATGTGGGCCCTCTGGTGCGAGTCTGACCCTAACTGGGTTCGTCACACTTCTCTGAGGTGGGCCCTCTGCTGTGAGGTCATTCGTGCCTGGTTGGCACACATCACCTTGGCGACGTCAGCCCTCTGGTGGCAGTTGGAGCCTGCTGGGAGCCTCCTTCCCTTGGTGATGAGGGTCCTCTGGCGTCAGGCCCTAACTGCTGGTCTCCCAAAATTTTCTGATACGTTCTCAGTGGTGCGAGGACACTCCTACCAGATTTATATCCCCATGGGGATGTGGGCCTCCTGCTCTGAGGCCCCAATGGCTGGGTTGCTCAGTTTCATGACATGGGCCCTCTTCTGTGAGTTCACTGTGGCTTGGATCCCATAGCCTCGGTGCTCTGGGCCGCCTGCTGGGAGGTTCCAACTGCTGGATTCCTCACTTTTTTATTCTATGGGCCCAGTGTTGTGAGGCTACTCCTGCCTGCCTCACTCCGAGGCCCTTGGTGATGTGGGTCCTCTGGTTTGAGGACACATGTGCTGAGTAGCTCACCTTTCGCTGATGTGGCCCAACTGGTGTGAAGACACTCCTGCCTGGTTCCCATCCTCTTAGTGATGCGGGCCCTCTGGTGAGAGTCTGATATTGGCTGGGTTTCTCAACCTTCTGTGAGGTGGGACCTCTGCTGTGAGGTAACTCCTGCCTGGCTTGCTCACGTTGCCTTGGCAACGTGAGCCCTCAGGTGGCAGTTGGAGCCTGCTGGGATTCTCCTCCCCTCAGTTATGAGAGCTCTGGATAAAACACATATGCCCTTTTTTGCCAAGTGCATTATTTTCCAAGTTCTGTCTCTTTTCCTATGCTTTAAGAGCGACTCCCGTGTACCTTCTGAAATCGGTTTCCAGCAATTGTGCCCCGCATTCAAGTCCTCTTCGCAGCCTTACTTCAGTATAATTTTGGATGATAGCTGTCATTTATAACTCTGCAGGTTTGTGAATTACAGTGTCCCTGAGCTCCTTTCTTCAACTCGCTTTCTTGTGAGCTGGCCGCAACACCGCAAGATTGCTTCAGGCCCTAGTGTAGTTCCGGCATGGCACGTTGAGCCTTTGGTTAATTCCTCTTCCTGGTGGGAAATGAGAGTTAAATTTGCCCGTCCAGACACCTCCAGCTAGTCTCTCATTGGTTCTCCCTATTCCTGTTCAGTTTTCCGCAGAAATTGCAAACTGGGCCAAACAGGAGGTTAAAGGCACTGACTCTCCAAGTGGGGAGAGTGTTAGTAAAGCGTCTGAAATGTTGCACCCGAGTACCAGGGAACGAAAACTGAGACACATTTGAACACGTTTCCCGATCACACGGTGGATCATACTCTGGGTTCCACATGCATGTTTTAGCTGAAGGAAGAATCCCTTAAAACTGGAGAGCTGAGACGCATGGAATGGGTACCATGCATTATGACTTCAAAGGGTCTGCATTTGCTCACCGAACCTCACCAATCCTATCACTGCTGCGTTTATGCCACTGTACACACGCTTGATTCTCTTTCGGAGACATATAAATCCATAGGTTTTAAGATTCTTACTAGTCAGGTATATTCTTAGGCATTTAATATGGGGCGTTGAGTCCACTTCATTGAGCAAGGTGTGGCTCTGGTCTATTACATATTTGGCTTATGGAATTGTATCTGTGCTAATTTCAAACGCTGGTTTTATGCAGCACCCCAACTCACCTTTCCCCTTAAGCAAGCATAAGTTCGTTTTCTACATTTGAGACCCTATTCTGTTTTGTAATTCAGTTCCTGGGTAGCCAAGTTTACATTCCGTGTAGTAGTGATAATTTATGATGTTTCTTTTTCTGTTTGAATTATTTCACTTAGAATCATCGTACCTGAATCCACTCATTATGCTACTATGGGCCTCATGACATCGATTTCATTGCTGAGTGATATTGCATTGTAGGTAAGTACCACAACTTCTTTATCCATTTTTCACTTTCTGTGATATTGAACTTGTACCGTAAACGAGGTTCTTGTAAACAGAGCCGTCCCAAACTTTGGGGTGGCTGTGTGTTTTTGATTTTAATTTCCCTAAGCTATAGGACCATAAGTGGAAGTGCCCTAGGCTCTGTTGCTTCGTTTTTTAGATGTTTCAGGAAACACCATACACTTCTCCAGAGTGGCTGCTGGTAATTTACATCCCGCCCATCAGCATAACAAGGCTCCCAGTTCTCCATGGCCTGTCCTGCCTTTCTGGATTTTACACTTTTTTCAGATGGCCCTTTTGACCGGGGGGCAGTGAGACTTCATTGTAGTGCAGATTTCCTTTGCAAGCTTGCTTGGTTGGCCAAAAAGGGCGTATGCGTTTTTTCCTGAATATATTCAGGAAAAAACGCATACGCCCTTTTTGGCCAAGTGCATCATTGTGGACGTTCTGCCTCTTTTCCTATGCTTTACATGCAATTCCAGTCTACCTCCTGAAATCGGTTTCCTGCAATTCTGCCCCACTTTCACGTCCTCTTGGCAGCCTTACTTCAATATATTTTTGGACGATAGCTGTCATTTATAACTCTGCAGGTTTGTGAATGACAGTGCCCCTGAGCTCCTTTCTTCAACTCGCTTTCTTGTAAGCTGGCCACAACACTGCAGGATTGCTTCAGGCCCTAGTGTGGTTCCGGCATGGCAAGCTGAGCCTTTGGTTAATTCCTCTTACTGGTGGGAAATGAGAGTTAAATTTGCCCGTCCAGACACCTCCAGCTAGTCTCTCATTGGTTCTCCCTATTCCTGTTCATTTTCCACAGAAATTGCAAACTGGGTCAACAGGAGTTTAAAGGCACTGACTCTCCAAGTGGGGAGAGTGTTAGTAAAGCGTCTAGAATGTTGCACCCGAGTACCAGGGCACGAAATCTGAGTCACATTTTAACACGTTTCCCGATCACACGGTGGATCATACTCTGGGTTCCACATGCATGTTTTAGCTGAAGGAAGAATCTCTTAAACCTGGACAGTTGAGACCCATGGAATGGGTACCATGCAATATGACTTCAAAGGGTCTGCATTTGCTCACCGATCCTCACCAATCCTATCACTGCTGCGTTTATGCCACTGTACAAATGCTTGATTCTCTTTCGGAGACATATAAATCCATAGGATTTAAGATTCTTACTAGTCAGGTATATTCTTAGGCGTTTAATATGGGGTGTTGAGTCAACTTCGTTGAGCAAGGTGTAGCTCATTTCTATTACATATTTGGCTTATGGAACGGTATCTGTGCTAATTTCAATCTCTGGTTTTATGCAGCACCCCAACTCACCTTTCCCCTTAAGCAAGCATAAGTTGGTTTTCTACATTTGAGAACCTGTTCTGTTTTGTAATTCAGTTCCTGTGTAGCCAAGTTTACATTCCGTGTAGTAGTGATATCTTATGATGTTTCTTTTTCTGTGTGACTTATTTCACTTAGAATCATCGTACCTGAATCCACTCGTTATGCTGCTATGGGCCTGATGACATAGATTTCATTGCTGAGTGATATTACATTGTAGGTAAGTACCACAACTTCTTTATCCATTTTTCACTTTCTGTGATATTAAACTTGTACCGTAAACTAGGTTCTTGTAAACAGAGCTGTCCCAAACTTTGGGGTGGCTGTGTCTTTTTGATTTTAATTTCCCTAAGCTATAGGACCATAAGTGGAAGTGCCCTAGGCTCTGTTGCTTTATTTTTTAGATGTTTCAGGAAACACCATACACTTCTCCAGAGTGGCTGTTGGCAATTTACATCCCGCCCATCAGCATAACAAGGCTCCCAGTTCTCCATGGCCTGTCCTGTCTTTCTGGATTTTATACTTTTTTCAGATGGCCCTTTTGACCGGGGGGGTAGTGAGACTTCATTGTAGTGCAGATTTCCTTTGCAAGCTTGCTTGGTTAGCCAAAAAGGGCGTATGCGTTTTTTCCTGAATATATTCAGGAAAAAACGCATACGCCCTTTTTGGCCAAGTGCATCATTGTGGACGTTCTGCCTCTTTTCCTATGCTTTACATGCAATTCCAGTCTACCTCCTGAAATCAGTTTCCTGCAATTCTTCCCCTCTTTCAAATCCTCTTGGCAGCCTTACTTCAATATATTTTTGGATGATAGCTGTCATTTATAACTCTGCAGGTTTGTGAATTACAGTGCCCCTGAGCTCCTTTCTTCAACTCGCTTTCTTGTGAGCTGGCCGCAACACCGCAGCATTGCTTCAGGCCCTAGTGTTGTTCTGGCATGGCACGCTGAGCCTTTGGTTAATTCGTCTTCCTGGTGGGAAATGAGAGTTAAATTTGCCCGTCCAGACACCTCCAGCTAGTCTCTCATTGGTTCTCCCTATTCCTGTTCATTTTCCGCAGAAATTGCAAACTGGGCCAAACAGGAGGTTAAAGGCACTGACTCTCTAAGTGGGGAGAGTGGAGAGTGTTAGTAAAGCGTCTGGAATGTTGCACCCGAGTACCGGGGGACGGAAACTGAGACACATTTGAACACGTTTCCCGATCACACGGTGGATCATACTCTGGGTTCCACATGCATGTTTTAGCTGAAGGAAGAATCCCTTAAACCTGGAGAGTTGAGACCCATTGAATGGGTACCAGGTAATATGACTTCAAAGGTTCTGCATTTGCTCACCGATCCTCACCAATCCTATCACTGCTGCGTTTATGCCGCTGTACACACACTTGATTCTCTTTCGGAGACATATAAATCCATAGGTTTTAAGATTCTTACTTGTCAGGTATATTCTTAGGCGTTTAATATGGGGTGTTGAGTCCACTTCGTTGAGCAAGGAGTAGCTCTTGTCTATTACATATTTCGCTTATGGAACGGTATCTGTGCTAATTTCAATCTCTGGTTTTATGCAGCACCCCAACTCACCTTTACCCTTAAGCAAGCATAAGTTGGTTTTCTACATTTGAGACCCTGTTCTGTTTTGTAATTCAGTTCCTGTGTAGCCAAGTTTACATTCCGTGTAGTAGTGGTATCTTATGATGTTTCTTTCTCTCAGTGACTTATTTCACTTAGAATCATCGTATCTGAATCCACTCGTTATGCTGCTACGGGCCTGATGACATAGATTTCATTGCTGAGTGATATTACATTGTAGGTAAGTACCACAACTTCTTTATCCATTTTTCACTTTCTGTGATATTGAACTTGTACCGTAAACGAGGTTCTTTAAACAGAGCTGTCCCAAACTTTGGGGTGGCTGTGTCTTTTTGATTTTAATTTCCCTAAGCTATAGGACCATAAGTGGAAGTGCCCTAGGCTCTGTTGCTTTCTTTTTTAAATGTTTCAGGAAACACCATACACTTCTACAGAGTGGCTGTTGGCCATTTACATCCCGCCCATGAGCATAACAAGTCTCCCAGTTCTCCATGGCCTGTCCTGCTTTCTGGATTTTACACTTTTTTCAGATAGCCCATTTGACCGGGGGGCAATGAGACTTCATTGTAGTGCAGATTTCCTTTGCAAGCTTGCTTGGTTGGCCAAAAAGTGCGTATGCGTTTTTTCCTGAATATATTCAGGAAAAAACGCATACGCCCTTTTTGGCCAAGTGCATCATTGTGGACGTTCTGCCTCTTTTGCTATGCTTTACATGCAATTCCAGTGTACCTCGTGAAATCGGTTTCCTGCAATTCTGCCCCGCTTTCAAGTCCTCTTGGCAGCCTTACTTCAATATATTTTTGGACGATAGCTGTCATTTATAACTCTGCATGTTTGTGCATTACAGTGCCCCTGAGCTCCTTTCTTCAACTCGCTTTCTTGTGAGCTGGCCGCAACACCGCAGCCTTTCTTCAGGCCCTAGTGTGGTTCCGGCATGGGACGCTGAGCCTTTGGTTAATTCCTCTTCCTGGTGGGAAATGAGAGTTAAATTTGCCCGTCCAGACACCTCCAGCTAGTCTCTCATTGGTTCTCCCTATTCCTGTTCATTTTCCGCAGAAATTGCAAACTGGGCCAAACAGGAGGTTAAAGGCACTGACTCTCCAAGTGGGGAGAGTGTTAGTAAAGCGTCTGGAATGTTGCACCCGAGTACCAGGGGACGAAAACTGACACATTTGAACACGTTTCCCGATGACACGGTAGATCATACTCTGGGTTCCACATGCATGATTTAGCTGAAGGAAGAATCCCTTAAACCTGGAGAGTTGAGACCCATGGAATGGGTACCATGCAATATGACTTCATAGGGTCTGCATGTGTTCACCGAACCTCACCAAACCTATCACTGCTGCGTTTATGCCACTGTACACACACTTGATTCTCTTTCGGAGACATATAAATCCATAGGTTTTAAGATTCTTACTAGTCAGGTATATTCTTAGGCGTTTAATATGGGGTGTTGAGTCCACTTAGTTGAGCAAGGAGTAGCTCTTGTCTATTACATATTTGGCTTATGGAACGGTATCTGTGCTAATTTCAATGTGTGGTTTTATGCAACACCCCAACTCACCTTTCCCCTTAAGGAAGCATAAGTTGGTTTTCTACATTTGAGACCCTGTTCTGTTTTGTAATTCAGTTCCTGTGTAGCCAAGTTTACATGCCGTGTAGTAGTGATATCTTATGATGTTTCTTTTTCTGTGTGACTTATTTCACTTAGAATCATCGTACCTGAATCCACTCATTATGCTGCTACGGGCCTGATGACATAGATTTCATTGCTGAGTGATATTGCATTGTACGTAAGTATCACAACTTCTTTATCCATTTTTCGCTTTCTGTGATATTGAACTTGAACCGTAAACAACGTTCTTGTAAACAAAGCTGTCCCAAATTTTGGGGTGGCTGTGTCTTTTTGATTTTAATTTCCCTAAGCTATAGGACCATAAGTAGAAGTGCCCTAGGCTCTGTTGCTTTGTTTTTTAGATGTTTCAGGAAACACCATACACTTCTCCAGAGTGGCTGTTGGCAATTTACATCCCGCCCATCAGCATAACAAGGCTCCCAGTTCTCCATGGCCTGTCCTGCCTTTCTGGATTTTACACTTTTTTCAGATGGCCCTTTTGACCGGGGGGCAGTGAGACTTCATTGTAGTGCAGATTTCCTTTGCAAGCTTGCTTGGTTGGCCAAAAAGGGCGTATGCGTTATTTACTGAGGAAAAAACGCATACGCCCTTTTTGGCCAAGTGCATCATTGTGGACGTTCTGCCTCTTTTCCTATGCTTTACATGCAATTCCAGTCTACCTCCTGAAATCGGTTTCCTGCAATTCTGCCCCGCTTTCAAGTCCTCTTGGCAGCCTTACTTCAATATATTTTTGGACGATAGCTGTCATTTATAACTCTACAGGTTTGTGAATGACAGTGCCCCTGAGCTCCTTTCTTCAACTCGCTTTCTTGTGAGCTGGCCGCAACACCGCAGCATTGCTTCAGGCCCTAGTGTGGTTCTGGCATGGCACGCTGAGCCTTTGGTTAATTCGTCTTCCTGGTGGGAAATGAGAGTTAAATTTGCCCGTCCAGACACCTCCAGCTAGTCTCTCATTGGTTCTCCCTATTCCTGTTCATTTTCCGCAGAAATTGCAAACTGGGCCAAACAGGAGGTTAAAGGCACTGACTCTCCAAGTGGGGAGAGTGTTAGTAAAGCGTCTGGAATGTTGCACCCGAGTACCAGGGGACGAAACCTGAGACACATTTGAACACGTTTCCCGATCACACGGTGGATCATACTCTGGGTTCCACATGCATGTTTTAGCTGAAGGAAGAATCCCTTAAACCTGGAGAGTTGAGACCCATGTAATGGGTACCATGCAATATGACTTCAAAGGGTCTGTATTGGCTCAGCGCACCTCACCAATCCTATCACTGCTGCGCTTATGCCACTGTACACACACTTGATTCTCTTTCGGAGACATATAAATCCATAAGTTTTAAGATTCTTACAAGTCAGGTATATTCTCAGGCGTTTAATATGGGGTGTTGAGTTCACTTCGTTGAGCAAGGAGTAGCTCTTGTGTATTACATGTTTGGCTTATGGAACGGTATCTGTGCTAATTTCAATCTTTGGTTTTATGCAGCACGCCAACTCACCTTTCCTCTTAATCAAGCATAAGTTGGTTTTCTACATTTGAGACCCTGTTCTGTTTTGTAATTCAGTTCCTGTGTAGCCAAGTTTACATTCCGTGTAGTAGTGATATCCTATGATGTTTCTTTTTCTGTGTGACTTATTTCACTTAGAATCATCGTACCTGAATCCACTCATTATGCCGCTACGGGCCTGATGACTTAGATTTCATTGCTGAGTGATATTGCATTGTACGTAAGTACCACAACTTCTTTATCCATTTTTCGCTTTCTGTGATATTGAACTTGTACCGTAAACGAGGTTCTTGTAAACAGAGCCATCCCAAACTTTGGGGTGGCTGTGTCTTTTTGATTTTAATTTCCCTAAGCTATAGGACCATAAGTGGAAGTGCCCTAGGCTCTGTTGCTTTGTTTTTTAGATGTTTCAGGAAACACCAAACACTTCTCCAGAGTGGCTGTTGGCAATTTACATCCCGCCCATCAGCATAACAAGGCTCCCAGTTCTCCATGGCCTGTCCTGCCTTTCTGGATTTTACACATTTATCAGATGGCCCTTTTGACCGGAGGGCAGTGAGACTTCATTGTAGTGCAGATTTCCTTTGCAAGCTTGCTTGGTTGGCCAAAAAGGGCGTATGCGTTTTTTCATGAATATATTCCGGAAAAAACGCATATGCCCTTTTTGGCCAAGTGCATCATTGTGGACGTTCTGCCTCTTTTCCTATGCTTTACATGCAATTCCAGTCTACCTCCTGAAATTGGTTTCCTGCAATTCTGCCCCGCTTTCAAGTCCTCTTGGCAGCCTTACTTCAATATATTTTTGGACGATAGCTGTCATTTATAACTCTGCAGGTTTGTGAATTACAGTGCCCCTGAGCTCCTTTCTTCAACTCGCTTTCTTGTGAGCTGGCCGCAACACCGCAGCATTGCTTCAGGCCCTAGTGTGGTTCTGGCATGGCACGCTGAGCCTTTGGTTAATTCCTCTTCCTGGTGGGAAATGAGAGTTAAATTTGCCCGTCCAGACACCTCCAGCTAGTCTCTCATTGGTTCTCCCTATTCCTGTTCATTTTCCGCAGAAATTGCAAACTGGGCCAAACAGGAGGTTAAAGGCACTGACTCTCCAAGTGGGGAGAGTGTTAGTAAAGCGTCTGGAATGTTGCACCCGAGTACCAGGGGACGAAATCTGAGACACATTTGAACACGTTTCCCGATCACACGGTGGATCATACTCTGGGTTCCACATGCATGTTTTAGCTGAAGGAAGAATCCCTTAAACCTGGAGAGTTGAGACCCATGGAATGGGTACCATGCAATATGACTTCAAAGGGTCTGTATTGGCTCAGCGCACCTCACCAATCCTATCACTGCTGCGTTTATGCCGCTGTACACACACTTGATTCTCTTTCGGAGACATATAAATCCATAAGTTTTAAGATTCTTACTAGTCAGGTATATTCTCAGGCGTTTAATATGGGGTGTTGAGTCCACTTCGTTGAGCAAGGAGTAGCTCTTGTGTATTACATGTTTGGCTTATGGAACGGTATCTGTGCTAATTTCAATCTTTGGTTTTATGCAGCACGCCAACTCACCTTTCCTCTTAAGCAAGCATAAGTTGGTTTTCTACATTTGAGACTCTGTTCTGTTTTGTAATTCAGTTCCTGTGTAGCCAAGTTTACATTCCGTGTAGTAGTGATATCTTATGATGTTTCTTTTTCTGTGTGACTTATTTCACTTAGAATCATCGTACCTGAATCCACTCATTATGCTGCTACAGGCCTGATGACATAGATTTCATTGCTGAGTGATATTGCATTGTACGTAAGTACCACAACTTCTTTATCCATTTTTCGCTTTCTGTGATATTGAACTTGTACCGTAAACTAGGTTCTTGTAAACAGAGCCATCCCAAACTTTGGGGTGGCTGTGTCTTTTTGATTTTAATTTCCCTAAGCTATAGGACCATAAGTGGAAGTGCCCTAGGCTCTGTTGCTTTGTTTTTTAGATGTTTCAGGAAACACCAAACACTTCTCCAGAGTGGCTGTTGGCAATTTACATCCCGCCCATCAGCATAACAAGGCTCCCAGTTCTCCATGGCCTGTCCTGCCTTTCTGGATTTTACACATTTATCAGATGGCCCTTTTGACCGGAGGGCAGTGAGACTTCATTGTAGTGCAGATTTCCTTTGCAAGCTTGCTTGGTTGGCCAAAAAGGGCGTATGCGTTTTTTCATGAATATATTCCGGAAAAAACGCATATGCCCTTTTTGGCCAAGTGCATCATTGTGGACGTTCTGCCTCTTTTCCTATGCTTTACATGCAATTCCAGTCTACCTCCTGAAATTGGTTTCCTGCAATTCTGCCCCGCTTTCAAGTCCTCTTGGCAGCCTTACTTCAATATATTTTTGGACGATAGCTGTCATTTATAACTCTGCAGGTTTGTGAATTACAGTGCCCCTGAGCTCCTTTCTTCAACTCGCTTTCTTGTGAGCTGGCCGCAACACCGCAGCATTGCTTCAGGCCCTAGTGTGGTTCTGGCATGGCACGCTGAGCCTTTGGTTAATTCCTCTTCCTGGTGGGAAATGAGAGTTAAATTTGCCCGTCCAGACACCTCCAGCTAGTCTCTCATTGGTTCTCCCTATTCCTGTTCATTTTCCGCAGAAATTGCAAACTGGGCCAAACAGGAGGTTAAAGGCACTGACTCTCCAAGTGGGGAGAGTGTTAGTAAAGCGTCTGGAATGTTGCACCCGAGTACCAGGGGACGAAATCTGAGACACATTTGAACACGTTTCCCGATCACACGGTGGATCATACTCTGGGTTCCACATGCATGTTTTAGCTGAAGGAAGAATCCCTTAAACCTGGAGAGTTGAGACCCATGGAATGGGTACCATGCAATATGACTTCAAAGGGTCTGTATTGGCTCAGCGCACCTCACCAATCCTATCACTGCTGCGTTTATGCCGCTGTACACACACTTGATTCTCTTTCGGAGACATATAAATCCATAAGTTTTAAGATTCTTACTAGTCAGGTATATTCTCAGGCGTTTAATATGGGGTGTTGAGTCCACTTCGTTGAGCAAGGAGTAGCTCTTGTGTATTACATGTTTGGCTTATGGAACGGTATCTGTGCTAATTTCAATCTTTGGTTTTATGCAGCACGCCAACTCACCTTTCCTCTTAAGCAAGCATAAGTTGGTTTTCTACATTTGAGACTCTGTTCTGTTTTGTAATTCAGTTCCTGTGTAGCCAAGTTTACATTCCGTGTAGTAGTGATATCTTATGATGTTTCTTTTTCTGTGTGACTTATTTCACTTAGAATCATCGTACCTGAATCCACTCATTATGCTGCTACAGGCCTGATGACATAGATTTCATTGCTGAGTGATATTGCATTGTACGTAAGTACCACAACTTCTTTATCCATTTTTCGCTTTCTGTGATATTGAACTTGTACCGTAAACTAGGTTCTTGTAAACAGAGCCATCCCAAACTTTGGGGTGGCTGTGTCTTTTTGATTTTAATTTCCCTAAGCTATAGGACCATAAGTGGAAGTGCCCTAGGCTCTGTTGCTTTGTTTTTTAGATGTTTCAGGAAACACCAAACACTTCTCCAGAGTGGCTGTTGGCAATTTACATCCCGCCCATCAGCATAACAAGGCTCCCAGTTCTCCATGGCCTGTCCTGCCTTTCTGGATTTTACACATTTATCAGATGGCCCTTTTGACCGGAGGGCAGTGAGACTTCATTGTAGTGCAGATTTCCTTTGCAAGCTTGCTTGGTTGGCCAAAAAGGGCGTATGCGTTTTTTCATGAATATATTCCGGAAAAAACGCATATGCACTTTTTGGCCAAGTGCATCATTGTGGACGTTCTGCCTCTTTTCCTATGCTTTACATGCAATTCCAGTCTACCTCCTGAAATTGGTTTCCTGCAATTCTGCCCCGCTTTCAAGTCCTCTTGGCAGCCTTACTTCAATATATTTTTGGACGATAGCTGTCATTTATAACTCTGCAGGTTTGTGAATTACAGTGCCCCTGAGCTCCTTTCTTCAACTCGCTTTCTTGTGAGCTGGCCGCAACACCGCAGCATTGCTTCAGGCCCTAGTGTGGTTCTGGCATGGCACGCTGAGCCTTTGGTTAATTCCTCTTCCTGGTGGGAAATGAGAGTTAAATTTGCCCGTCCAGACACCTCCAGCTAGTCTCTCATTGGTTCTCCCTATTCCTGTTCATTTTCCGCAGAAATTGCAAACTGGGCCAAACAGGAGGTTAAAGGCACTGACTCTCCAAGTGGGGAGAGTGTTAGTAAAGCGTCTGGAATGTTGCACCCGAGTACCAGGGGACGAAACCTGAGACACATTTGAACACGTTTCCCGATCACACGGTGGATCATACTCTGGGTTCCACATGCATGTTTTAGCTGAAGGAAGAATCCCTTAAACCTAGAGAGTTGAGACCCATGGAATGGGTACCATGCAATATGACTTCAAAGGGTCTGTATTGGCTGAGCGCACCTCACCAATCCTATCACTGCTGCATTTATGCCACTGTACACACACTTGATTCTCTTTCGGAGACATATAAATCCATAAGTTTTAAGATTCTTACTAGTCAGGTATATTCTCAGGCGTTTAATATGGGGTGTTGAGTCCACTTCGTTGAGCAAGGAGTAGCTCTTGTGTATTACATGTTTGGCTTATGGAACGGTATCTGTGCTAATTTCAATCTTTGGTTTTATGCAGCACGCCAACTCACCTTTCCTCTTAAGCAACCATAAGTTGGTTTTCTACATTTGAGACTCTGTTCTGTTTTGTAATTCAGTTCCTGTGTAGCCAAGTTTACATTCCGTGTAGTAGTGATATCTTATGATGTTTCTTTTTCTGTGTGACTTATTTCACTTAGAATCATCGTACCTGAATCCACTCATTATGCTGCTACGGGCCTGATGACATAGATTTCATTGCTGAGTGATATTGCATTTTACGTAAGTACCACAACTTCTTTATCCATTTTTCGCTTTCTGTGATATTGAACTTGTACCGTAAACTAGGTTCTTGTAAACAGAGCCATCCCAAACTTTGGGGTGGCTGTGTCTTTTTGATTTTAATTTCCCTAAGCTATAGGACCATAAGTGGAAGTGCCCTAGGCTCTGTTGCTTTGTTTTTTAGATGTTTCAGGAAACACCAAACACTTCTCCAGAGTGGCTGTTGGCAATTTACATCCCGCCCATCAGCATAACAAGGCTCCCAGTTCTCCATGGCCTGTCCTGCCTTTCTGGATTTTACACATTTATCAGATGGCCCTTTTGACCGGAGGGCAGTGAGACTTCATTGTAGTGCAGATTTCCTTTGCAAGCTTGCTTGGTTGGCCAAAAAGGGCGTATGCGTTTTTTCATGAATATATTCCGGAAAAAACGCATATGCCCTTTTTGGCCAAGTGCATCATTGTGGACGTTCTGCCTCTTTTCCTATGCTTTACATGCAATTCCAGTCTACCTCCTGAAATTGGTTTCCTGCAATTCTGCCCCGCTTTCAAGTCCTCTTGGCAGCCTTACTTCAATATATTTTTGGACGATAGCTGTCATTTATAACTCTGCAGGTTTGTGAATTACAGTGCCCCTGAGCTCCTTTCTTCAACTCGCTTTCTTGTGAGCTGGCCGCAACACCGCAGCATTGCTTCAGGCCCTAGTGTGGTTCTGGCATGGCACGCTGAGCCTTTGGTTAATTCCTCTTCCTGGTGGGAAATGAGAGTTAAATTTGCCCGTCCAGACACCTCCAGCTAGTCTCTCATTGGTTCTCCCTATTCCTGTTCATTTTCCGCAGAAATTGCAAACTGGGCCAAACAGGAGGTTAAAGGCACTGACTCTCCAAGTGGGGAGAGTGTTAGTAAAGCGTCTGGAATGTTGCACCCGAGTACCAGGGGACGAAACCTGAGACACATTTGAACACGTTTCCCGATCACACGGTGGATCATACTCTGGGTTCCACATGCATGTTTTAGCTGAAGGAAGAATCCCTTAAACCTAGAGAGTTGAGACCCATGGAATGGGTACCATGCAATATGACTTCAAAGGGTCTGTATTGGCTGAGCGCACCTCACCAATCCTATCACTGCTGCATTTATGCCACTGTACACACACTTGATTCTCTTTCGGAGACATATAAATCCATAAGTTTTAAGATTCTTACTAGTCAGGTATATTCTCAGGCGTTTAATATGGGGTGTTGAGTCCACTTCGTTGAGCAAGGAGTAGCTCTTGTGTATTACATGTTTGGCTTATGGAACGGTATCTGTGCTAATTTCAATCTTTGGTTTTATGCAGCACGCCAACTCACCTTTCCTCTTAAGCAAGCATAAGTTGGTTTTCTACATTTGAGACTCTGTTCTGTTTTGTAATTCAGTTCCTGTGTAGCCAAGTTTACATTCCGTGTAGTAGTGATATCTTATGATGTTTCTTTTTCTGTGTGACTTATTTCACTTAGAATCATCGTACCTGAATCCACTCATTATGCTGCTACGGGCCTGATGACATAGATTTCATTGCTGAGTGATATTGCATTGTACGTAAGTACCACAACTTCTTTATCCATTTTTCGCTTTCTGTGATATTGAACTTGTACCGTAAACTAGGTTCTTGTAAACAGAGCCATCCCAAACTTTGGGGTGGCTGTGTCTTTTTGATTTTAATTTCCCTAAGCTATAGGACCATAAGTGGAAGTGCCCTAGGCTCTGTTGCTTTGTTTTTTAGATGTTTCAGGAAACACCAAACACTTCTCCAGAGTGGCTGTTGGCAATTTACATCCCGCCCATCAGCATAACAAGGCTCCCAGTTCTCCATGGCCTGTCCTGCCTTTCTGGATTTTACACTTTTTTCAGATGGCCCTTTTGACCGGGGGGCAGTGAGACTTCATTGTAGTGCAGATTTCCTTTGCAAGCTTGCTTGGTTAGCCAAAAAGGGCGTATGCGTTTTTTCCTGAATATATTCAGGAAAAAACGCATACGCCCTTTTTGGCCAAGTGCATCATTGTGGACGTTCTGCCTCTTTTCCTATGCTTTACATGCAATTCCAGTCTACCTCCTGAAATCGGTTTCCTGCAATTCTTCCCCGCTTTCAAATCCTCTTGGCAGCCTTACTTCAATATATTTTTGGATGATAGCTGTCATTTATAACTCTGCATGTTTGTGAATAACAGTGCCCCTGAGCTCCTTTCTTCAACTCGCTTTCTTGTGAGCTGGCCGCAACACCGCAGGATTGCTTCAGGACCTAGTGTGGTTCCAGAATGGCACGCTGAGCCTTTGGTTAATTCCTCTTCCTGGTGGGAAATGAGAGTTAAATTTGCCCGTCCAGACACCTCCAGCTAGTCTCTCATTGGTTCTCCCTATTCCTGTTCATTTTCCGCAGAAATTGCAAACTGGGCCAAACAGGAGGTTAAAGGCACTGACTCTCCAAGTGGGGAGAGTGTTAGTAAAGCGTCTGGAATGTTGCACCCGAGTACCAGGGCATGAAAACTGAGACACATTTGAACACGTTTCCCAATCACATGGTGGATCATACTCTGGGTTCCACATGCATGTTTTAGCTGAAGGAAGAATCCCTTCAACCTGGAGAGTTGAGACCCATGGAATGGGTACCATGCAATATGACTTCAAAGGGTCTGCATTTGCTCACCAAAACTCACCAATCCTATCACTGCTGCGTTTTTGCCGCTGTACACACGCTTGATTCTCTTTCGGAGACATATAAATCCATAGGTTTTAAGATTCTTACTAGTCAGGTATATTCTTAGGCGTTTAATATGGGGTGTTGAGTCCAGTTCGTTGAGCAAGGTGTAGCTCTTGTCTATTACATATTTGGCTTATGGAATGGTATCTGTGCTAATTTCAATCTCTGGTTTTATGCAGCACCCCAACTCACATTTCCCCTTAAGCAAGCATAAGTTGATTTTCTACATTTGAGACCCTGTTCTGTTTTGTAATTCAGTTCCTGTTTAGCCAAGTTTACATTCCATGTATTAGTGATATCTTATGATGTTTCTTTTCTGTATGATTTATTTCACTTAGAATCATCGTACTAAATCCACTCATTATGCTGCTACGGGCCTGATGACATAGATTTCATTGCTGAGTGATATTGCATTGTACGTAAGTACCACAACTTCGTTATCCATTTCTTGCTTTCTGTGATATTGAACTTGTACCGTAAAGGAGGTTTTTGTAAACAGAGCCGTCCCAAACATTGGGGTGGCTGTGTCTTTTTGATTTTAATTTCCCTAAGCTATAGGACCATAAGTGGAAGTGCCGTAGGCTCTGTTGCTTTTTTTTTAGATGTTTCAGGAAACACCATACACTTCTCCTGAGTGGCTGTTGGCAATTTATATCCCGCCCATGAGCATAACAAGGCTCCCAGTTCTCCATGGCCTGTCCTGCCTTTCTGGATTTTACACTTTTTTCAGATGGCCCTTTTGACCAGGGGGCAGTGAGACTTCATTGTAGTGCAGATTTCCTTTGCAAGCTTGCTTGGTTGGCCAAAAAGGGCGTATGCGTTTTTTCCTGAATATATTCAGGAAAAAACGCATACGCCCTTTTTGGCCAAGTGCATCATTGTGGACGTTCTGCCTCTTTTCTTATGCTTTACATGCAATTCCAGTCTACCTCCTGAAATCGGTTTCCTGCAATTCTGATACGCTTTCAAGTCCTCTTGGCAGCCTTACTTCAATATCATTTTGGACGATAGCTGTCATTTATAACTCTGCAGGTTTGTGAATTACAGTGCCCCTGAGCTCCTTTCTTCAACTCGCTTTGTTGTGAGCTGGCCGCAACACCGCAGCATTGCCTCAGGCCCTAGTGTGGTTCCGGCACGGCACGCTGAGCCTTTGGTTAATTCCTCTTCCTGGTGGGAAATGAGAGTTAAATTTGCCTGTCCAGACACCTCCAGCTAGTCTCTCATTGGTTCTCCCTATTCCTGTTCATTTTCCACAGAAATTGCAAACTGGGACAAACAGGAAGTTAAAGGCACTGACTCTCCAAGTGGGGAGAGTGTTAGTAAAGCGTCTGGAATGTTGCACCCGAGTACCGGGGTATGAAAACTGAGTCACATTTGAACACGTTTCCCGATCACATGGTGGATCATACTCTGGGTTCCACATGCATGTTTTAGCTGAAGGAAGAATCCCTTAAACCTGGAGAGTTGAGACCCATGGAATGGGTACCATGCAATATGACTTCAGAGGGTCTGCATTTGCTCACCGATCCTCACCAATCCTATCACTGCTGCGTTTATGCCGCTGTACACACGCTTGATTCTCTTTCGGAGACATATAAATCCATAGGTTTTAAGATTCTTACTAGTCAGGTATATTCTTAGGCGTTTAATATGGGGTGTTGAGTCCACTTCGTTGAGCAAGGTTTAGCTCTTGTCTATTACATATTTGTCTTATGGAACGGTATCTGTGCTAATTTCAATCTCTGGTTTTGTGCAGCACCCCAACTCACCTTTCCCGTTAGCAAGCATAAGTTGGTTTTCTACATTTGAGACCCTGTTCTGTTTTGTAATTCAGTTCCTGTGTAGCCAAGTTTACATTCCGTGTAGTAGTGATATTTTATGATGTTTCTTCTTCTGTGTGACTTATTTCTCTTAGAAACATCGTACCTGAATCCACTCATTATGCTGCTACGGGCCTGATGACATAGATTTCATTGTTGAGTGATATTGCATTGTACGTAAGTACCACAACTTCTTTATCCATTTTTTGCTTTTTGTGATATTGAACTTGTACCGTAAACGAGGTTCTTGTAAACAGAACCGTCCCAAACTTTGGGGTGGCTTTGTCTTTTTGATTTTAATTTCCCTCAGCTATAGGACCATAAGTGGAAGTGCCCCAGGCTCTGTTGCTTTTTTTTTAGATGTTTCAGGAAACACCATACACTTCTCCAGAGTGGCTGTGGGCAAGTTACATCCCACCCATGAGCATAACAAGGCTCCCAGTTCTCCATGGCCTGTCCTGCCTTTCTGGATTTTACACTTTTTTCAGATGGCCCTTTTGACCGGGGGGCAGTGAGACTTCATTGTAGTGCAGATTTCCTTTGCAAGCTTGCTTGGTTGGCCAAAAAGGGCGTATGCGTTCTTTCTTGAATATATTCAGGAAAAAACGCATACGCCCTTTTTGGCCAAGTGCATCATTGTGGACGTTCTGCCTCTTTTCCTATGCTTTACATGCAATTCCAGTCTACCTCCTGAAATCGGTTTCCTGCAATTCTGCCCCGCTTTCAAGTCCACTTGGCAACCTACTTCAATATATTTTTGGACGATAGCTGTCATTTATAACTCTGCAGGTTTGTGAATTACAGTGCCCCTGAGCTCCTTTCTTCAACTCGCTTTCTTGTGAGCTGGCCTCAACACCGCAGGATTGCTTCAGGCCCCAGTGTGGTTCCGGCACGGCACGCTGAGCCTTTGGTTAATTCCTCTTCCTGGTGGGAAATGAGAGTTAAATTTGCCCGTCCAGACACCTCCAGCTAGTCTCTCATTGGTTCTCCCTATTCCTGTTCATTTTCCGCAGAAATTGCAAACTGGGCCAAACAGGAGGTTAAAGGCACAGACTCTCCAAGTGGAGAGAGTGTTAGTAAAGCGTCTGGAATGTTACACCCGAGTACCAGCGGACGAAAACTGAGTCACATTTGAACACGTTTCCCGATAACACGGTGGATCATACTCTGGGTTCCACATGCATGTTTTAGCTGAAGGAAGAATCCCATAAAACCTGGAGAGTTGAGACCCATGGAATGGGTACCATGCAATATGACTTCAAAGGGTCTGCATTTGCTTACCGATCCTCACCAATCCTATCACTGCTGCGTTTATGCCGCTGTACACACGCTTGATTCTCTTTCGGAGACATATAAATCCATAGGTTTTAAGATTCTTGCTAGTCAGGTATATTCTTAGGCGTTTAATATGGGGTGTTGAGTCCACTTCGTTGAGCAAGGAGTAGCTCTTGTCTATTACATATTTGGCTTATGGAACGGTATGTGTGCTAATTTCAACCTCTGGTTTTATGCAGCACCCTAACTCACCTTTCCCCTTAAGCAAGCATAAGTTGGTTTTCTACATTTGAGACCCTGTTCTGTTTTGTAATTCAGTTCCTGTGTAGCCAAGTTTACATTCGGTGTAGTAGTGATATCTTATGATGTTTCTTTTTCTGTTTGACTTATTTCACTTAGAATCATCATACCTGAATCCACTCATTATGCTGCTACGGGCCTGATGACATAGATTTCATTGCTGAGTGATATTGCATTGTACGTAAGTACCACAACTTCTTTATCCATTTTTCGCTTTCTGCGATATTGAACTTGTACCATAAACGAGGTTCTTGTAAACAGAGCCGTACCAAACTTTGGGGTGGCTGTGTCTTTTTGGTTTTAATTTCCCTAAGCTATAGGACCATAAGTGGAAGTGCCCTAGGCTCTGTTGCTTTGTTTTGTAGATGTTTCAGGAAACACCATACATTTCTTCAGAGTGGCTGTTGGCAATTTACATCCCGCCCATCAGCATAACAAGGCTCCCAGTTCTCCATGGCCTATTCTGCCTTTCTGGATTTTACACTTTTTTCAGATGGCCCTTTTGACCAGGGGGCAGTGAGACTTCATTGTAGTGCAGATTTCCTTTGCAAGCTTGCTTGGTTGGCCAAAAAGGGCGTATGCGTTTTTTCCTGAATATATTCAGGAAAAAACGCATACGCCCTTTTTGGCCAAGTGCATCATTGTGGACGTTCTGCCTCTTTTCCTATGCTTTACATGCAATTCCAGTCTACCACCTGAAATCGGTTTCCGGCAATTCTGCCCCGCTTTCAAGTCCTCTTGGCAGCCTTACTTCAATATATTTTTGGACGATAGCTGTCATTTATAACTCTGAAGTTTTGTGAATTACAGTGTCCCTGAGCTCCTTTCTTCAACTCGCTTTCTTGTGAGCTGGCCGCAACACCGCAGCCTTGCTTCAGGCCCTAGTGTGGTTCCGGCTTGGCACGTTGAGCCTTTGGTTAATTCCTCTTCCTGGTGGGAAATGAGAGTTAAATTTTCCCTCCAGACACCTCCATCTAGTCTCTCATTGGTTCTCCCTATTCCTGTTCATTTCCCGCAGATATTGCAAACTGGGCCAAACAGAAGTTTAAAGGCACTGACTCTCCAAGTGGAAAGAGTGTTAGTAAAACGTCTGGAATGTTGCACCCGAGTACCAGGGGACGAAACCTGAGACACATTTGAATACGTTTCTCGATCACACGGTGGATCATACTCTGGGTTCCACATGCATGTTTTAGCTGAAGGAAGAATCCCTTAAACCTGGAGAGTTGTGACCCATGGAATGTGTACCATGCAATATGACTTCAAAGGGTCTGCATTTGCTCACCGAACCTCACCAATCCTATCACTGCTGCGTTTATTCCGCTGTACACATGCTTGATTCTCTTTCGGAGACATATATATCCATAGATTTTAAGATTCTTACTAGTCAGGTATATTCTTAGGCGTTTAATATGGGGTGTTGAGTCCACTTCGTTGAGCAAGGAGTAGCTCTTGTCTATTACATATTTGGCTTATGGAACGGTATCTGTGCTAATTTCAATCTCTGGTTTTATGCAGCACCCCAACTCACCTTTCCCCTTAAGCAAGCATAAGTTCGTTTTCTACATTTGAGACCCTGTTCTGTTTTGTAATTCAGTTCCTGTGTAGCCAAGTTTACATTCCGTGTAGTAGTGATATCTTATGATGTTTCTTTTTCTGTGTGACTTATTTCACTTAGAATCATCGTACCTGAATCCACTCATTATGCTGCTATGGGCCTGATGACATAGATTTCATTGCTGAGTGATATTGCATTGTACGTAAGTACCACAACTTCTTTATCCATTTTTCGCTTTCTGCGATATTGAACTTGTACCGTAAACGAGGTTCTTGTAAACAGAGCCTTCCCAAACTTTGGGGTGGCTGTGTCTTTTTTATTTTAATTTCCCTAAGCTATAGGACCATAAGTGGAAGTGCCCTAGGCTCTGTTGCTTTGTTTTTTAGATGTTTCAGGAAACACCATACACTTCTTCAGAGTGGCTGTTGCCAATTTACATCCCGCCCACCAGCATAACAAGGCTCCCAGTTCTCCATGGCCTGTCCTGCCTTTCTGGGTTTTACACTTTTTCAGATGGCCCTTTTGACCTGGGGGAAGTGAGACTTCATTGTAGTGCAGATTTCCTTTGCAAGCTTGCTTGGTTGGCCAGAAAGGGCATATGCGTTTCTTCCTGAATATATTCAGGAAAAAACGCATGCGCCCTTTTTGGCCAAGTGCATCATTGTCGACGTTCTGAGTCTTTTCATATGTTGTCAATGCAATTCTAGTCTACCTCTTGAAATCGGTTTCCTGCAATTCTACCTTGCTGTCAGTGCCTCTTCATAGCCTTACCTCAATATACTTTTGGAAAATAGTTGGCCTTTATAACTCTGCAGGTTTTTGAATTGCAGTGGCCCTTAGCTCCATTTTTCAGCTCTTATTTTTGTGATCTTGCCTCATATCCACAGGATTTTTTCATGCCCTATTCTTCTTCTGGGGCGCCTTGCTCTGCCTTTGGTTAATTCTTCTTCCTGATGTGAAATTAGAGTGACATGTGCCCATCGAAACCGCTACAGCTATTTTCTCACTGGTTCCCCCTATTCCCATTCATCCTCCGCACTAACTGCAGACTGTGCGATACCGGAACTTAAAGGCATTGACTCTCCGTGTGGGGATGTTGTTAGTAAAGTGGCTGGAATGTTGATCCGGAGCCCCAGGAGAGGAAAATGAGGTGCGTTTTAGAAACCTTTCCCGATCATATGGTATACCATCCGCTGGATTTCCCATGCATGGTTTAGCTGTAGGAAGATTCCCTTCAACCTGGAGTGTTGGGACCCTTGGAATGAGTAGCATGAAGTATTGCATTAAACTTTCGGCAGTTGCTCACCAAAGCTCACCAATCCTCTCAGCCCCAAGTGTCCAGCCTTATGTCTTATCCAGCTGTGGGTTTATATGTGGTCATTCCAGGTTGCATCACAGCCCCTGAGCGAATTTTGTAAGAATTTTTCTCTCTTTCATTGTTTCTGCGTTTTGGTTTTAAAATTTATTTCTATAATGGGGTTTAGCTCATTTTCACTGCTGTGTTTGGCCACTCTGCACACACTTGATTCCCTTATGGAGATATATCAATACATGGGTTTTAAGATTCTTATTACTCAGATATATTTCTCTGCGGTGTATAGGGTGTGTTGAGGCCAGTTCATTGAGCAAGGTGTAGATCTTGTCTAATACCTATTTGGTTTATTGAACGGTATCTGTGCTAATTTCAAACTCTGGTTTTATGCATCACCCCACCTCTCCTTTCCCCTTAAGCTGACATAAGTGTGTTTTCTAAATGTGAGACACTGTTCTGTTTTGTAATTCATTTTTTGTGCAGCCATATTTATCCTCCCTCTATAAGTGATATCTTATGATATGTTTCTTTTTCTGTTTGACTTATTTCAAGTAGTATTATCGGACCTAAATCCACTCTTTATCCTTCTACTAGCCTTATTACATTGATTTCATGGTGAAGAGATATTCCATTGTACATAAGTACCACATTTTCTTTATCCATTGTTCTCTTTCCTGGGATATTTAAGGTGTACTGAAGTTGAGGTTCTTGTAAACAGAGTAGCCCTAAACTGTGGTGTGCTTGTGTCTTGTTGATTTTTAGACTTCCCTAGATATACTTCCATGATTGGAAGTGCCCTATGCTCTGTAGCTCTGTTTTTTAGATGATTTAGGAACCACCATACACTTCTCCAGAGTGGCTCTCGGCAGTTCACACACTGTCCATCAGCGTATAAAGGCTCCCTGTTCTCCATGGCCTGTCCTGCATTTCTGGTTTTTACAATTTTTTCGGATGGCCCTTTTGACCGGTGGGAAATGAGACTTCTTTGTTGTGCACATTTGCATTGCTTGCTTGCTTGGTTGCCCATAAAGTGCGTATGCGTTTTTTCCTGGATATATTCAGGAAAAAACGCATACTCCTTTTTGGGCCAACTGCATCATTGTCGAAATTCTGCCGCTTTTCATGTGCTTTAAAGACGAGTCCAATCTATCTCTTGAAATCTGTTTCTTGCAATTCTGTCTTGCATTCAGATCCTCTTCTTTGCCTTACCTCAACATATTTTTGGACGTTAGTTTTCATTTATAACTCTGCAGGTTTGTGAATTGCAGTGACCCTGAGCTCCATTTTTTAAGTTGCTCTTTTGTGAGCTGGCCTCAAAGCCGCAGGATTGCTTCAGGCCCTATTTTGGCTCCAGCGAGGCGGGCTGAGCCTTTTTTTACTTCTTATTCTTTTTTTTTTTTTTTTTTTTTTTTTTTTTTTGCTGTACGCGGGCCTCTCACTGCTGTGGCCTCTCCCGTCGCGGAGCACAGGCTCTGGATGCGCAGGCTCAGTGGCCACGGCTCACGGGCCCAACCAGTCCGTGGCATGTGGGATCCTCCCAGACCGGGACACGAACCCGTGTCCCCTGCATCGGCAGGTGGACTCTCAACCACTGCGCCACCAGGGAAGCCCCCTCTACTTCTTATTCTTAATGGGAAATTAGAGTGACATATGCCCGTCCAAACCCCTACAACTATTCTCTCATTGGTTCCCCCTCTTCCCGTTCATCCTCCTCACAATTTGCAAAATGTGTGAAACAGAAGTTTAAATGTGCTGATTCTCTAAGTGGGGAGATTCTAAGTAACGTGGCTGGAATGATGAACAGGAGCACCAGGAGAGGATAAATGAGGTGCATTTTAGACACATCTCCCCATCACATGGTGTACAGTCCTCTGGGTTTTCCATGCATGTTTTAGCTGTAGGAAGATCCCTTGAACCTGCAGATTTGGGACCCATTGAATGGGTACCAGGTAGTATTACTTTAAAGGGTGTGCATTTCCTCACCCAACCTCACATTTCTCTTAGCACGAACAGTTTCCAGCCTTATGTGTCATCCTGCTGTGGGTCTAGATGTGTTCAATCCATGTTGCATCACCGTCCCTGAGGAAAAGTTGTAAGAGGTTTTCTCTGTCTCTCTGTCGTTTATTTTTTTCAATTTATTACTATATTGGTTACAGCTGATTTTCAAAGCTCTGTTTCTTGCTGCTGTACATCCACTTGATTCACATACAGAGAGACATCAATAAATTCTTTTTCAGATTCTTACCAGTCATATATATTCTTTTCCGGTGACTTGAGTGTGCTGAGTGCAGTTCTTTTAGCTACCGTGTAGGCCTTGTTGATTATCAGTTTGGTATTTGGAATGGTATCTTTGCTAATTTCAACCTCCTGGATGATGCCTCACCCCTCCCCACCTTTCCCGTTTAGCAGCCTTACGCGTGTTTTCTACATACTTGACTATGTTTTTCTTTTGTAATTTATTTCATGTGTAGCCATTTTGGATTCCACCTTTAAGTGATATCTTATGATATGTGTCTTTTTCTTTTTGAATTATGTCACTTAGAATGATCATACGTAACTCCTCCGGAGTTGTTACAACTGGCCATATTTCATTGATTTCCAGGCTGAGTAATATTCCACTCTACATAAGTACCACATCTCTATCCATTTTTTCCCTCCAGAGACATTTAAGTTATATCCTAGTCGAGGATCTTTTAAACAGAGAGGCAGTAAACATCGGGGTGCCTGTGTCCTCTCGATTTTTGTTTTTCCCAAGACATACGCCCATGAGTGCAAGTGCCCTATGCTCTGTAGCTCATTTTTTAGATGCTTTAGTAAACACAATACACTTCTCCAGAATGGCCTTTGGCAATATACATTTCCACTATAAGCCTCACAGGGCTCCCTCTTCTCCTTGCCCTGTCCTGCATTTCTGGTGTTTACACTTTATGAGGATGGCTCTTCTGACTGATGCGAAGTGATATCTTTTGTAGTATTGATTTCCAGTGCCCACCTGTTTGGTTGGCTAAAAAAGTGTATGCCCTTTTCTTGAATATATACAGAAAAAAACGCATACAGCCTTTTTGGCCAACTGCAATGTTGGCAATGTTCAGCCCCTTTTCTTGTGCTTAATGGCGAGTCCTTTCTACCTCCTCAAATCCCTTTCCTGCCATTCTCCCTTGCTTACCAATCCTTTTCTCTGACTTTCCTCAAGACATTTTTCAGTGATAGATATTTTCAACTCTGCAGTTTCATGAATTTTACTGCCCCTGAGTTCCATTGTTCAACTTGTGTTTATGGGAACTGGCCACAAAGCAGTGGGATTTCCTCAAGCCCTATACTGTTTCCATGGGCAACCCTAGCCTTTGGTCAATTCGTCCTCCTGATTGGAAATTAGAGTGACATGTGCCTGTCTGAACACCTAGGACTTGTCTCTCATTGTTCCTCATCCTTCCGCTTCATCCTCTGGACAAATTCCAAACTGTACGCAACAGGATGTTGACAGTGCTGACATCTCCAAGTGGGGAGACTGTTAGTAAAGACGCTGGAGGGGTGAACCCGAGCACCAGGAGATGAGGAGATGAGATGCCTTTTCCAAACTCTTCCCGATCAGACGGTATACCATCCTCTGGGTGTGACAGACATGTTTTAGCAGTAGGAAGAGTCCCATTCATGTAAGGAGAACACCAGGGCTTTTTCAAAATCAGTGTCTCCCCGAAACCCAAACTGGGGAATTTTTTAAGCTACGGCTACACATATGTTCATTAAGGGCCTTGGGAAGTAGGCAGAGTCCAAACTTTAGATGATTGAAGTCTTCAGGGTCAGAAGCACTCACCACCGGCTTCCCTTAGGTTACACTTTAACTGTCATTGATAGATGATGTCAATAAAAATATCTATTCTTTTTCCGATTATTTCCCCTTATAGGTTATTGCAAAATATTGAGTGTAGTTCCCTGTGCTATACAGTAGTTCCTTGTTGATGATCTATTTTATACATAGCAGTGTGTATGTGTTAATTCCAAACTGTTAATTTATCCCTCCTCCCACCTTTCCCCTTTGGTAATAATAAATTATAAGATTTTATACTTCTCAGAAATGGGGGAGCTGAAAGAGAGGTATCATTTTCAATGGAAAAGCATTTAAAACAAGATTGAAGCTTTAACCAAGATTATTAGGTGTACATCCTTGGAAAGAAATCACTTCATTTCTCTAATATTGACCTGACAAATAAGACAAACCTTTTCACTGAACTTGCTTATAATAAAGTGATGGAAATATCAAATGGAAGTGTTAGAAACATCTTATTTTACCCGAGCCTTATAAACTGTTCTATGTTAACTACAGTTTGGCTCACACATCTGTTCATTGAAGTTACAATAGTCTCAATTTCTGTTACTGATCCTCCAGAGTGGACCCCAACAAGTGTCCCCCTGCCCAGTGTCATTGGGGCCAACAGATCGAGACTGAGTTTGGTTCACAAGCAAAGGAAACTTTATATTTTGATCAGAGAATGGAGAGGTGAGAGCACGCACTACCCCGTGGGCTGTGGGCTGGGCTGCTGTGTAGAGATCCTGTCAGAGTCAGTGGGAGGGAGGGGGCGGAGCACTCGAGGGCCGGGTTGGCTGCAGCTCAGGCTCTATATCTCGGAGTCTGCACTGGGCCCCAGGAGCTGAGGTGTCGACCCAGCCATTCTGCACTAGGAAATCTGGTCTGAAGTGCCGGGTGTGGAACCTCTGCATGCGGGACCCTAGGAGCACGTGAAATTAGACAAAGCACAAAGGATAAAAAAGGTCAGACTTGACTTTATTGCCCAGATTCTATTTTTATCTCCCAGGGATTTTTAATGGGCTTTGCTGGGGACAAACCCCTCCTCTGCCTTTTGTCCCGTTCCTCATTCTTGGAGTGCTGAGGGTGCAGACCCTTCTTCTGTAACTGCTGAGTGCTGAGTTGGGAGCCCTCATACCAGGGGACGAGGGTCAGAACTTCTCCCCAGCAGCCTCCAGGTGACGTTGATTGGCCCCAGGACCCCTGCCTCCCTGCTCGTCCGCCTGAGCACCAGCATTGGAAGTGTTATAGATTCTAATGACCTTTAAGGGTCCAGGAAAGAGATGTGCAGAGACGCTGTGGGGGCCGGTTTCACCCCGCCCCACATTTGTTCGGCCACCTTAGGCTGACCGTTTCTGCCAGCCTAGATGCTCTGACCAGTAGTCTGCTCTTTCTTCAATTAGGCCCCTGAATTAACGTAAAAACAGCACCAGGTGTCAGAGCCCTGCCCGCTCAACTCCCAGACAGTCCAGGGTCAATGGTGATCAAGGACCATGATGGCCACTGAGTCAACAGCCTTTTGAAGTAAACAGGAGTCCAGCCGGTCTTATTGGCCACCATCATCACGGTGTCTGTAGGCTTTTCTATGGTGACAGTGTGATATACGTTTCCCCCGCCAAGATTATTAGCTCCCCTCCGGGTGCAGTAAGTCCTGCAAGCAGTAGTCTACTCCTTTGGGACACACTATTGTTTTATGAGAGAAACTCCAGGTCAAGTGATGTTCACACGAGTCGTCATGGTGCCCTGTTGCCCCCGGTTATCTCTCTGGATGTTGGAGTTGGAGGGCCTCCTCACTCGAGGTCGGTGTGCCCACGGAGCGAACCCTGCAACTTCAGGGCATGGTTGGTGATTAGGATCACCACGTGGGGTCCTTTTCCCTTAGGAGAGAGGTGGCCTTTTGGGCTGCTGATTTTCAGGTTTTTAGATACCGCCAGTATCTTGGCCAGATGTGGCAGTGGGCCAAGCCCCTTGGTGACTGTAGTTTATCCTACCTGGATGGCATTCTTGCGTTGTTCCATTTCAAGTGGTCCCAGTTTTTGCACTAATTCTCCAATGGCGACTCACCTTTCACCGGGAATGGAAAGGTCAAAGGGTTTAGCTCAATTAGGGAGTTCCAGGGCAAGGGTCTGAATTGACTGCTCTTTCCATTCTTGAAAGGCCACTTCTGGATTCTGTTCAAAAGGATCATCATCTTTTCCTTTCAGTGTTTCATATAGAGGCCCAGCTAGTAGACTGTAGTTAGGGATCCAGAAGCAGCAAACCCTGGCCTCCCCAGGAACCCCTAAGCTGTCTTCTAGTTTTAGAAAGGGGTAAGGCTGCAAATGGTTTCTTCCCTTTCCTGGGATGGGCTTCTCCGACCTTCTGTGAGAATGAAGCCCAGGCAGGTCACCGCAGTCTGTGATATTTGAGCTTTTTCTTGGACAACTTCTATCCTTTATTGGCTTGGTAGTTCAGAGGCCTCCTTAGTAGGGCTGGCGATCAGAATGTCGTCTGCATATTGAAGGAGGGTTTCCTTTTCCAGAGGTAGAACTTTTCGGTCTTTAGCTAAGCTTTCCCCAAAGATGGTGTGGGAATTTTTGAACCCTTGGGGCAAGACGGCCCGGAAGTATTGTTTTAGTTGTATGTTGAGTCCTGCCACTCACAAGCCAAAATTTCTTGTGACTCTGGGACTAATGGAATACAAAAGAAGGCATCATTGAAGACTAATACAGAATACCATGTCCTGGTGGTTGGTAGAATGACCAGCAGGGTGTAGGAATTAGGAGCAACTGGAGGTATATCCTCAGTGGCTTCACTGACTGTCCTGACATCCTTTACCAGGTCCCCAGCAGCCCATGGGGCTCTCGTGGTCAGGCCAATCCCAGGATATGGAGCTCTCCTGGGCAGGTACCCCACCCCCAACCCAGCCCACGGGGCTCTCGTGGTCAGGCCTCTCCCAGGATACAGAGCTACCCTTGCAGGTACCGTGGCAGGGCTGGGCACACAGGAACCGTGCACATAGCTCTCACTGAAGAGCACCCCCATCTCACCTGTCGCTCAGAGCTGACACAGAGCACCTCAGAGCAGGACTTGAACTAACAAACAGCAGCTGCGACAGGTCTGTGACCCTGGGCATCACTCTGTGTGGCCTCCCTCCACCTGGTCTTCCAGAGACTTCCACTGCACCCGGGGCACCAGGCCTCTGTCTCCAACCACCACCCACCCCTCCTCTCCCTGACTCCTGGGTTCCTCTCATTAGGAGAGGCTTTTCTTGAAGTTGTCTCCCACTCATGGGCCAGATAAAATGATTAGAAAACAAGCCAAAGCTGCAGCCCCTTGTCTATCCTGACTCTCAGGAGCCCACACCTGTTCCTTGGACCTGGCCGGTTCAGCAAGTTCCATTTTCTGCAACTGTGAGCCCCTGAGGGGTGATGATTGGCTGACCTGGGCAGCCTTACCGTGCCGGCCAGCCCTCCCCAGGTGTGCCTGGGTTGAGATCAATATAAATACCACTCCAGGCAGCAAGAGCCCCTGCAGCTGTGCCTGACGCCATTTTCTCTGCCCTGTCAGCAGTCTCGGGGCTGGGCTGGTGGGAGGGAGTGAGAGGCCACGGCTTTGTGGGTGGCCCAGTGTGAGTGGGGCTCTGCTGGACTTTCTGCAGCAGTTGCCAGGCTGCCACCTGCTAAAGAAGAGGATGTGTCACCCATACCTGCTGCTGGAATTTCTCCCTGGGCAGAGGTGAGGAAGGAAAAAAGCAGTGGGAGCAGGGACAGGACGGGTATCTCAGGCAGGGAAATGGAAATCTTCCAGAAGAGCACCCAGGACCAGGGCCATCCTGGCTGGCCTGCAGGCACCAAGTCAGCTGGCATGCTGTCACTCATGTGGCTCCATGGCCCTTCCTCTAGGCTTTCAAGTCCTTGTATATATTCAGGTGTTTTACCTGGGAAGGGTGGGAACAGTTCAGCAGCAACTGGCCTGGGGCTCAGCTCACGTTCACTCACAGATGCCTTGGCACGGTGCCCCAGCTTTGCAATGAGGACGCTTGTTGTGTGGGGGCTGCTGGCTGAATGGGAGACGATTCCCCACCACTGACCAACTTCAGAATTGTTTACAACAGGAGCAAGGGCCCTGATACGGTTTTCCTCTGAGTAACTGGTGGGTTCTGTTTTTTTTTTCTCTTTTTCGTTTTTGGTTCAAGGTAGAATTTATTCCTCTTTCTTGTATTTACAGATATAAGCATGGAAATAATTTATTCATATAAATACATGTATGTGAAGGGAATAATTGTTTTTTCTGTTTTGTTTTTTAAATTTTATTTCTTTTTAATTTTGAATTTTATTTTATATTTTTATACAGCAAGTTCTTATTGGTTATCTATTTTATACATATAAATGTTTACATGCCAATCCCAATCTCTCAACTCCTCCCACCACCACCCCCCCAAGAGCTTTCCCCCCTTGTTGTCCATACGATTGTTGTCTACATCTGTTGCTCTATTTATGCCTTGCAAAACGGTTAATCTGTACAGTTTTTCTAGGTTCCACATATATGCATGAATATACAAGATTTGTTTTTCTCTTTCTGACTTACTTCACTCTGTATGACAGACTCTAGATCCATCGACGTCTCTACAAATGACCCAATTTCATTCCTTTCATGGCTTAGTAATATTCCATTTTATATATGTACCACATCTTTATGCATTCGTCTGTCTGTGGGCATTTAGATTGCTTCCATTACCTCGATATTGTAAATAGTGATGCAATGAACATTGCGGTGAATGTCTCTTTTTGATTTATGGTTTTGTCTGGGTATACGTCCAGTACTGGGATTGCTGTATCATATGGTAATTCTATTAATAGTTTCTTAAGAAACTCCATATTGTTCTCCATAGTGACTGTATCAATTTATATTCCCAACAATAGTGGAAGAGGCTTCCTTTTCTCCACACCCTTTCCAGCATTTGTTGTTTGTAGATTTTCAGATGATGCCCATTCTAACAGGTGTGAGGTGATACCTCATTGTTGAGTCCATTTCGTTGAGCAAGGGGTAGGTCTTCTCTATTACATATTTGGCTTATGGAACGGTATCTGTCCTAATTTCAAACTCTGGTTTTATGCAGCACCCCAACTCACCTTTCCCCTTAAGCAAGCATAAGTTGGTTTTCTAAACTTGAGACCCTGTTCTGTTTTGTAATTCAGTTCCTGTGTAGCCAAGTTTACATTCCGTGCATTAGTGATACCTTATGATGTTTCTTTTTCTGTGTGACTTATTTCACTTAGAATCATCGTGCCTCAATCCACTCATTATGCTGGTACAGGCCTGGTGACACAGATTTCATTGCTGAGTGGTATTCTGTTGTACGTAAGTACCGCAACTTCTTTATCAATTATTTGTTCTCTGGGATATTTAACTTGTACCGTAGAAGAGGTTCCTATAAACAGAGCCATCCCAAATTTTGGGGTGGCTGTGTCTTTTTGATTTTAATTTCCCTAAGCTATAGGACCATAAGTGGAAATGCCCTAGACTCTGTTGCTTTGTTTTTCAGATGTATCAGGAAACACTATACACTTCTCCAGAGTGACTGTTGGCAATTTACATCCCGCCCATCAGCATAACAAGGCTCCCAGTTCTCCATGGCCTGTCCTGCCTTTCTGGATTTTACACTTTTTTCAGATGGCCCTTTAGACCGGGGGGAAGTGACACTTCATAGTAGTTCGGATTTCCATTGCAAGCTTGCTTGGTTTGCCAAAAAGGGCGTATGTGTTTTTTCCTGAATATATTCAGGAACAAACTCATACGCCCTTTTTTGTCACGTGCATCATTGTCGATGTTCTGCCTCTTTTCCTATGCTTTAAATGCAAATCCAGTCTACCTCCTGAAATCGGTTTCCTGAAATTCTGCCCCGCTTTCAAGTCCTCTTCGCAGCCTTACTTCAATATATTTTTGGACATTATCTGTCATTTATAACTCTGCAGGTTTGTGAATTACAGGGCCCCTGAGCTCCTTTCTTCAACTCGCTTTCTTGTGAGCTGGCCGCAAACCCGCAAGACTGCTTCAGGCCCTAATCTGCTTCTGGCAGGGCACGCTGAGCCTTTGGTTAATTCTTCTTCCTGGTGGGAAATGAGTGTTAAATATGCCCGTCCAGACACCTACCTCACTCTCAACCCCTTGGTGATGTGGGTCCTCTGGTTTGTGGCCACCTTTGCTGGGTTCCTCACCTTTCGATGATGTGGCCCCACTAGTGTGAGGACACTCCTGCCTGGTTCTCATCCACGTGGTTATGTGGACCCCCTGGTGAGAGTCTGTTCCTGGCTGTGTTCCTCACCCTTCTGTGAGGGAGACCCTCTGCTGATAGGTCACTCCTGCATGGCTGGCACACATTGCCTTGGTGAAGTCAGCTGTGTGGTGGCAGTTGGAGCGTGCTGGGGATCTCCTGCCCCCGGTGATGAGGGCCCTCTTGCATCAGGCCCTAACTGCTGGGCTCACCAACTTTTCTTAGTGAGCCCAATGATGCTTGGGCACTCCTCTTAGGACCCCATCTCCATGGGGATGTGGGCCTTCTGCTCTGAGGTCCCAACGGCTGGGTTGTTCACATTTTCATGATGTGGGCTCTCTGGTGTTAGTTCACAGAGGCCTGGATCCCATAGCCTCTGTGCTCTTGGCCGCCTGCTGGGAGGTTCCAACTGCTGGATTCCTCACTTTTTTAATTTTTTAGGCCCTCTGTTGTGAGGATCCTCCTGCCTGCCTCACTCCCAGCCCCTTCGTGATGTGTGTCCTCTGGTTTGAGGTTACATGTGCTGGGTTCCTCACCTTTCGATGATGTGGGACCAATGGTCTTAGGAGACTCCTGCCTGGTTCACATCCCCTTTGTGATGTGGGCCCTCTGTTGAGAGTCTGATCCTGGCTGGGTTCCTCACCCATCTGTGAGGTGGGCCCTCTACTCTCAGGTAACTCTTGCCTGGCTTGCTCACCTCGCCTTGTTGACATGAGCCCTCTGGTGGCACTTGGACCCTGCTGGGAGCCTCCTCACCTCTTTGATGAGGGCCCTCTGACGACAGGCCCTAACTGTTGGGCTCCCCAACTTTTCTTAGTGAGCCCAGTGATGCTCGGGCACTCCTCTTAGGTTCCCATCTCCATGGGGATGTGGGCCTTCTGCTCTGAGGTTCCAACGGCTGGGTTGATCACAGTTTCATGATGTGGGCTCTCTGGTGTTAGTTCACTGTGGCCTGGATCCCATAGCCTCTGTGCTCTTGGCCGCCTGCTGGGAGGTTCCAACTGCTGGATTCCTCACTTTTTAAATTTTTTAGGCCCTCTGTTGTGAGGATCCTCCTGCCTGCCTCACTCCCAGCCCCTTCGTGATGTGTGTCCTCTGGTTTGAGGCCACATGTGCTGGGTTCCTCACCTTTCGATGATGTGGGACCAATGGTCTTAGGAGACTCCTGCCTGGTTCACATCCCCTTGGTGATGTGGGCCCTCTGTTGAGAGTCTGATCCTGGCTGGGTTCCTCACCTTCTGTGAGGTGGGCCGTCTGCTGTGAGGTCACTCCTGCCTGGCTTGCTCACCTCGCCTTGTGGACATGAGCCCTCTGGTGGCACTTGGAGCCTGCTGGGAGTCTCCTCCCCTCGGTGATGAGGGCCCTCTTGCGTCAGGCCCTAACTGCTGGGCTCACCACATTTTGTGATGTGCGCCCAGTGGTTCGAAGACACTCCATCCAGGTTCACATCCCCATTGGGATGTGGGCCTTCTGCTCTGAGGTCCCAACGGCTGGTTTGTTCACAGTTTCATGATGTGGGCTCTCTGCTGTTAGTTCGCTCTGGCCTGGATGTCATAGCCTCTGTGCTCTGGGCCGCCTGCTGGAAGGTTCCAACTGCTCGATTCCTCAACTTTTGTATTCTATGGGTCCTGTGTTGCGATGCTCCTCCTGCCTGCCTCACTCGCAACCCCTTCTTGATGTGGGTCCTCTGGTTTGAGGCCACATGTGCTGGGTTCCGCAACTTTCAATGATGTGGCCCCACTGGTCTGAGGACACTCCTGCCTGGTTCCCATCCCCTTGGTGATGTGGGCCTTCTGGTGACAGTCTTATCCTGGCTGGGTTCCTCACTCTTCTGTGAGGTAGGCCCTCTGCTGTGAGGTCAATCCTGCCTGACTTGCACACATCACCTTGGCGACGTGGGCCCTCTGTTGGCACATGGAACCTGCTGGGAGCCTCCTGCCCTGGGTGATGACGGCCCTCTAGCATCAGGCCCTAACTGCTGGGCTCCCCACGTTTTCTGATGTGAACCCAGTGATGCCAGGACACTCCTGTCAGGTTCCCATCCCCATGGGGATGTGGGCTTTCTGCTCTGAGGTCCCAACGCCTGGGTGGCTCACAGTTTCATGATGTGGGCTCTCTGGTGTTAGTTCACTCCTGCCTGCATCCCATAGCTTCTGTGCTCTCGGCCGCCTGCTGGGAGGTTCCAAATGCTGGATTCCTCACCTTTTTTATTCTTTGGGCCCTCTGTTTTTAGGCTACTCCTACCTGCCTCACTCCCATCCCCTTTGTGATGTATGTCCTCTGATATGAGGCCGCATGTGCTGGGTTCTTCACCTTTCAATGATGTGGCCCCACTGGTGGGAGGACAGTCCTGACTGGTTCCCATCCCCTTGGTGTTGTGGGCCCTCTGGCAAGAGTCTCATCCTACCTCGGTTCCTCACCCTTCTGTGAGATAGGCCCTCTGCTGTGAGGTCACTACTGCCTGGCTGGTGCATGCCACCTTGTAGACGTGGGCCCTCTGTTGGCAGTTGGAACCTGCTGGGAGTCTCCTCCCCTCAGTTATGAGGGCTCCCTTGCGTCGGGCCCTAACTGCTGGGCTCCTAACATTTTCTGATATGTGCTAAGTGGTGCGAAGCCACTCCTGCCAGGTTCCCATCCCAATGGGGATGTGGGCCTTCTGTTCTGAGGTCCCAATGGCTGGGCTGCTCACAGGTTCATGATGTGGGCCCTCTGCTGTGAGTTCACTGTGGCCTGGATCCCATAGCCTCGGTGCTCTGGGCCACTTGCTGGGAGGTTCCAACTGCTGGATTCCTCAACTTTTATATTCTATGGACCCTGTGTTGTGAGGCCAGTCCTGCCAGCCTCATTCCGAAACCCTTGGTGATGTGGTTCCTCTGGTTTGAGGCTACATGTGCTGGGATCCTCACCTTTCGATGATGTTGTCCCACTGGTGTGGGGACACTCCTGCATGGTTCCCATCCCCTTGGCGATGTGGGCCCTCTGGTGAGAGTCTGATCCTGGCTGTGTTCCTCACCCTTCTGTGAGGTGGGCCCTCTGCTGTGAGGTCACTCCTGCCGGGCTGGCACACATCGCCTTGGTGACATTGGCCCTCTGGTGGCAGCTGGAGCCTGCTGGGAGCCTCCTCCCCTTGGTGATGAGTGCCCTCTAGCGTCAGGCCCTAACTTCTGAGCACCCCACGTTTTCTGATGTGAGCCCAGTGATGCCAGGACACTCCTGTCATGTTCCCATCACCATGGGGATGTGGGCCTTCTGCTCTGAGGTCCCAATGTCTGGGTTGCTCACAGTTTCATGATGTGGGCTGTCTGGTGTTAGTTCACTCTGGCTTGGATCCCCTAGCCTCTGTGCTCTGGGCCGCCTGCTGGGAGGTTCCAACTGCTGGATTCCTCACCTTTCTTATTTTTGGGCCCTCTGTTGTGAGGCTCCTCCTGCCTGCCTCACTCCCAGCCCCTTGGTGATGGGTGTCCTATGGTTTGAAGCCACATGTTCTGGGTTCCTCACCTTTAGATGATGTGGCCCTACTCATGTGAGGACACTCCTGCCTGGTTCCAATCCATTTGTTGATGTGGGCCCTCTGGTGCAAGTCTGATCCTGACTGGGTTCGTCACACTTCTCTGAGGTGGGCCCTCTGCTGTGAGGTCATTCGTGCCTGGTTGGCACACATCGCCTTGGTGACGTCAGCCCTCTGGTGGCAGTTGGAGCCTGCTGGGAGCCTCCTTCCCTTGGTGATGAGGGTCCTCTGGCGTCAGGCCCTAACTGCAGGTCTCCCAAAATTTTCTGACATGTTCTCAGTGGTGCGAGGACACTCCTACCAGATTTATATCCCCATGGGGATGTGGGCCTCCTGCTCTGAGGTCCCAATGGCTGGGTTGCTCAGTTTCATGACATGGGCCCTCTTCTGTGAGTTCACTGTGGCCTGGATCCCATAGTCTCGGTGCTCTGGGCCACCTGCTGGGAGGTTCCAACTGCTGGATTCCTCACTTTTTTATTCTATGGGCCCAGTGTTGTGAGGCTACTCCTGCCTGCCTCACTCCGAGGCCCTTGGTGATGTGGGTCCTCTGGTTTGAGGACACATGTGCTGAGTACGTCACCTTTCGCTGATGTGGCCCCACTGGTGTGAAGACACTCCTGCCTGGTTCCCATCCCCTTGGTGATGTGGGCCCTCTGGTGAGAGTCTGATGTTGGCTGGGTTTCTCACCCTTCTGTGAGGTGGGACCTCTGCTGTGAGGTAACTCATGCCTGGCTTGTTCATGTTGCCTTGGCAATGTGAGCACTCAGGTGGCAGTTGGGGCCTGCTGGGAATCTCCTCCCCTCGGTTATGAGAGCTCTGGATAAAACACATATGCCCTTTTTTGCCAAGTGCATTATTTTCCAAGTTCTGTCTCTTTTCCTATGCTTTAAGAGCGACTCCCGTGTACCTTCTGAAATCGGTTTCCAGCAATTCTGCCCCGCATTCAAGTCCTCTTCGCAGCATTACTTCAGTATAATTTTGGATGATAGCTGTCATTTATAACTCTGCAGGTTTGTGAATAACAGTGTCCCTGAGCTCCTTTCTTCAACTCGCTTTCTTATGAGCTGGCCGTAAAACTGCAGGATCTCTTCAGGTCCTAATCTGGTCCCAGCATGGCATGCGGAGCCTCTGGTTCATTCGTCTTCCTGGTGGGAAATGAGAGTTAAATTTGCCCGTCCAGACACTTACAGATAGTCTCTCATTGGTTCTCCTTATTCCTGTTCATATTCCGCAGAAATTGCAAACTGGGCCAAACAGGAGGTTAAAGGCACTGACTCTCCAAGTGGGGAGAGTGTTAGTAAAGCGTCTGGAATGTTGCACCCGAGTACCAGGGGATGAAAACTGAGACACATTTGAACACGTTTCCCGATCACACGGTGGATCATACTCTGGGTTCCACATGCATGTTTTAGCTGAAGGAAGAATCCCTTAAACCTGGAGAGTTGAGACCCATGGAATGGGTACCATCCAATATGACTTCAAAGGGTCTGCATTTGCTCACCGAACCTCACTAATCCTATCACTGCTGCGTTTATGCCGCTGTACACACGCTTGATTCTCTTTCGGAGACATATAAATCCATAGGTTTTAAGATTCTTACTAGTCAGGTATATTCTTAGGCGTTTAATATGGGGTGTTGAGTCCACTTCGTTGAGCAAGGAGTAGCTCTTGTCTATTACATATTTGGCTTATGGAACGGTATCTGTGCTAATTTCAATCTCTGGTTTTATGCAGCACCCCAACTCACCTTTCCTCTTAAGCAAGCATAAGATGGTTTTCTACATTTGAGACCCTGTTCTGTTTTGTAATTCTGTTCCTGTGTAGCCAAGTTTACATTCCGTGCAGTAGTGATATCTTATGTTGTTTCTTTTTCTGTGAGACTTATTTCACTTAGAATCATTGTACCTGAATCCACTCATTATGCTGCTACGGGACTGATGACATAGATTTCATTGCTGAGTGATATTGCATTGTACGTAAGTACCACAACTTCTTTATCCATTTTTCACTTTCTGTGATATTGAACTTGTAACGTAAACGAGGTTCTTGTAAACAGAGCCGTCCCAAACTTTGGGGTGGCTGTGTCTTTTTGATTTTAATTTCCCTAAGCTATAAGACCATAAGTGGAAGTGCCCTAGGCTCTGTTGCTTTGTTTTGTAGATGTTTCAGGAAACACCATACACTTCTCCAGAGTGGCTGTTGGCAATTTACATCCAGCCCATCAGCATAACAAGGCTCCCAGTTCTCTATGGCCTGTCCTTCCTTTCTGGATTTTACACTTTTTTCAGATGGCCCTTTTGACCGGGGGGCAGTGAGACTTCATTGTAGTGCAGATTTCCTTTGCAAGCTTGCTTGCTTGGCCAAAAAGGGCGTATGCATTTTTTCCTGAATATATTCAGGAAAAAACGCATACACACTTTTTGGCCAAGTGCATCATTGTGGACGTTCTGCCTCTTTTCCTATACATTACATGCAATTCCAGTCTACCTCCTGAAATCGGTTTCCTGCAATTCTGCCCCGCTTTCAAGTCCTCTTGGCAGCCTTACTTCAATATCATTTTGGACGATAGCTGTCATTTATAACTCTGCAGGTTTGTGAATTACAGTGTCCCTGAGCTCCTTTCTTCAACTCGCTTTCTTGTGAGCTGGCCGCAACACCGCAGGATTTCTTCAGGCCCTAGTGTGGTTCCGGCACGGCACGCTGAGCCTTTGGTTAATTCCTCTTCCTGGTGGGAAATGAGAGTTAAATTTGCCCGTCCAGACACCTCCAGCTAGTCTCTCATTGGTTCTCCCTCCTCCTGTTCATTTTCGCCAGAAATTGCAAACTGGGCCAAACAGGAGGTTAAAGGCACTGACTCTCCAAGTGGGGAGAGTGTTAGTAAAGCGTCTGGAATGTTGCACCAGAGTACCGGTGGACGAAAACTGAGACACATTTGAACACGTTTCCCGATCACACGGGGGATCATACTCTGGGTTCCACATGCATGTTTTAGCTGAAGGAAGAATCCCTTAAACCTGGAGAGTTGAGACCCATGGAATGGGTACCATGCAATATGACTTCAAAGGGTCTGCATTTGCTCACCAAACCTCACCAATCCTATCACTGCTGCGTTTATGCCGCTGTAAACACGCTTGATTCTCTTTCGGAGACATATAAATCCATAGGTTTTAAGATTCTTACTTGTCAGGTATATTCTTAGGCGTTTAATATGGGGCGTTGAGTCCACTTCGTTGAGCAAGGAGTAGCTCATGTCTATTACATATTTGGTTTATGGAACGGTATCTGTGCTAATTTCAATCTCTGGTTTTATGCAGCACCCCAACTCACCTTTCCCCTTAAGCAAGCATAAGTTGGTTTTCTACATTTGAGACCCTGTTCTGTTTTGTAATTCAGTTCCTGTGTAGCCAAGTTTACATTCCGTGTAGTAGTGATATCTTATGATGTTTCTTTTTCTGTGTGACTTATGTCACTTAGAATCATCGTACCTGAATCCACTCATTATGCTGCTATGGGCCTGATGACATAGATTTCATTGCTGAGTTATATTGCATTGTACGTAAGTACGACAAATTCTTTATCCATTTTTCGCTTTCTGTGATATTGAACTTGTACCGTAAACGAGGTTCTTGTAAACAGAGCTGTCCCAAACTTTGGGGTGGCTGTGTCTTTTTGATTTTAAATTCCCTAATCTATAGAACCATAAGTGGAAGTGCCCTAGGCTCTGTTGCTTTGTTTTTTAGATGTTTCAGGAAACACCATACTCTTCTCCAGAGTGGCTGTTGGCAATTTACATCCCGCCCATCAACATAACAAGGCTCCCAGTTCTCCATGGCCTGTCCTGCCTTTCTGGATTTTACACTTTTTTCAGATGGCCCTTTTGACCGGGGGGCAGTGAGACTTCATTGTAGTGCAGATTTCCTTTGCAAGCTTGCTTGGTTGGCCAAAAAGGGCGTATGCGTTTTTTCCTGAGCAAAAAACGCATATGCCCTTTTTGGCCAAGTGCATCATTGTGGAAGTTCTGCCTCTTTTCCTATGCTTTACATGCAATTCCAGTCTACCTCCTGCAATCGTTTCCTGCAATTCTGCCCCGCTTTCAACTCCACTTGGCGGCCTTACTTCAATATATTTTTGGACGATAGCTGTCATTTATAACTCTGCAGGTTTGTGAATTACAGTGCCCCTGAGCTCCTTTCTTCAACTCGCTTTCTTGTGAGCTGGCCGCAACACCGCAGGATTGCTTCAGGCCCTAGTGTGGTTCCGGCATGGCACGCTGAGCCTTTGGTTAATTCCTCTTCCTGGTGGGAAATGAGAGTTAAATTTGCCCATCCAGACACCTCCAGCTTGTCTCTCATTGGTTCTCCCTATTCCTGTTCACTTTCCGCAGAAATTGCAAACTGGGCCAAACAGGAGGTTAAAGGCACTGACTCTCCAAGTGGGGAGAGTGTTAGTAAAGCGTCTGGAATGTTGCACCCGAGTACCGGGTGACGAAACCTGAGACAACTTTGAACACGTTTCCCGATCACACGGTGGATCATACTCTGGGTTCCACATGCATGTTTTAGCTGAAGGAAGAATCCCTTAAACCTGGAGAGTTGAGACCCATGGAATGGGTACCATGAAATATGACTTCAAAGGGTCTGCATTTGCTCACCGAACCTCACTAATCCTATCACTGCTGCGTTTATGCCGCTGTACACACGCTTGATTTTCTTTCGGAGACATATAAATCCATAGGTTTTAAGATTCTTACTACTCAGGTATATTCTTAGGCGTTTAATATGGGGTGTTGAGTCCACTTCGTTGAGCAAGGAGTAGCTCTTGTCTATTACATATTTGTCTTATGGAACGGTATCTGTGCTAATTTCAATCTCTGGATTTTTGCAGCACCCCAACTCACATTTCCCCTTAAGCAAGCATAAGTTGGTTTTCTACATTTGAGACCCTGTTCTGTTTTATAATCCAGTTCCTGTGTAGCCAAGTTTACATTCCGTGTAGTAGTGATATCTTATGATGTTTCTTTTTCTCTGTGACTTATTTCACTTAGAATCATCGTACCTGATTCCACTCGTTATGCTTCTCTGGGCCTGACGACATAGATTTCATTGCTGAGTGATATTGCATTGTACGTAAGTACCACAACTTCTTTATCCATTTTGCGCTTTCTGTGATATTGAACTTGTACCGTAAACGAGGTTTTTGTAAACAGAACCATCCCAAACTTTGGGGTGGCTGTGTCTTTTTGAATTTAATTTCCCTAAGCTATAGGACCATAAGTGGAATTGCCCTAGGCTCTGTTGCTTTGTTTTTTAGATGTTTCAGGAAACACCATACACTTCTCCAGAGTGGCTGTTGGCAATATACATCCCGCCCATGAGCATAACAAGGCTCCCAGTTCTCCATGGCTTGTCCTGCCTTTCTGGATTTTACACTTTTTTCAGATGGCCTTTTTGACCGGGGGGCAGTGAGACTTCATTGTAGTGCAGATTTCCTTTGCAAGCTTGCTTGGTTGGCCAAAAGGGGCGTATGCGTTTTTTCCTCAATATATTCAGGAAAAAACGCATACGCCCTTTTTGGCCAAGTGCATCATTGTGGACGTTCTGCCTCTTTTCCTGTGGTTTACATGCAAATCCAGTCTGCCTCCTGAAATCGGTTTCCTGCAATTCTGCCCCGCTTTCAAGTCCTCTTGGCAGCCTTACTTCAATATATTTTTGGACGATAGCTGTCATTTATAACTCTGCAGGTATGTGAATGACAGTGCCCCTGAGCTCCTTTCTTCAACTCGCTTTCTTGTGAGCTGGCCGCAACACCGCTGCATTGCTTTAGTCCCTAGTGTGGTTCAGGCATGGCACGACGAGCCTTTGGTTAATTCCTCTTCCTGGTGGGAAATGAGAGTTAAATTTGCCCGTCCAGACACCTCCAGCTAGTCTCTCATTGGTTCTCCCTTTTCCTGTTCATTTTCCGCAGAAATTGCAAACTGGGCCAAACAGGAGGTTAAAGGCACTGACTCTCCAAGTGGGGAGAGTGTTAGTAAAGCGTCTGGAATGTTGCACCCGAGTACCAGGGGACGAAAACTGACACATTTGAACACGTTTACCAATCACACTGTGGATCATACTCTGCGTTCCACATGCATGTTTTAGCTGAAGGAAGAATCCCTTAAACCTGGAGAGTTGAGACCCATGGAATGGGTACCATGCAGTATGACTTCAAAGGGTTTGCATTTGTCCACCGAACCTCACCAATCCTATCACTGCTGCATTTATGCCGCTGTACACACGCTTGATTCTCTTTCGGAGACATATAAATCCATAGGTTTTAAGATTCTTACTAGTCAGGTATATTCTTAGGCGTTTAATGTGGGGTGTAGAGTCCACTTCGTTGAGCAAGGAGTAGCTCTTGTCTATTACATATTTGGCTTATGGAACGGTATCTGTGCTAATTTCAATCTCTGGTTTTATGCAGCACCCCAACTCACCTTTCCCCTTAAGCAAGCATAAGTTGGTTTTCTACATTTGAGACCCTGTTCTGTTTTGTAATTCAGTTCCTGTGTAGCCAAGTTTACATTCCGTGTAGTAGTGATATCTTATGATGTTTCTTTTTCTGTGTGACTTATTTCACTTAGAATCATCGTACCTGAATCCACTCATTTTGCTGCTATGGGCCTGATGACATTGATTTCATTGCTGAGTGATATTGCATTGTATGTAAGTACCACAATTTTTTTATCCATTTTTCGCTTTCTGTGATATTGAACTTGTACCGTAACCAAGGTTCTTGTAAACAGAGCCGTCCCAAACTTTGAGGTGGCTGTGCCTTTTTGGTTTTAATTTCCCTAAGCCTTAGGACCATAAGTGGAAGTGCCCTAGGCTCTGTTGTTTTGTTTTTTAGATGTTTCAGGAAACACCATACACTTCTCCAGAGTGGCTGTTGGCAATTTACATCCCGCCCATGCGCATAACAAGGCTCCCAGTTCTCCATGGCCTGTCCTGCCTTTCTGGATTTTACACTTTTATCACATGTCCCATTTGACCGGGGGGCAATGAGACTTCATTGTAGTGCAGATTTCCTTTGCAAGCTTGCTTGGTTGGCCAAAAAGTGCGTATGCGTTTTTTCCTGAATATATTCAGGAAAAAACGCATACTCCCTTTTTGGCCAAGTGCATCATTGTGGACGTTCTGCCTCTTTTCCTATGCTTTACATGCAATTCCAGTATACCTCCTGAAATCGGTTTCCTGCAATTCTGCCCCGCTTTCAAGTCCTCTTGGCAGCCTTACTTCAATATATTTTTGGACGATAGCTGTCATTTATAACTCTGCAGGTTTGTGAATGACAGTGCCCCTGAGCTCCTTTCTTCAACTCGCTTTCTTGTGAGCTGGCCGCAACACCTCAGGATTGCTTCAGGCCCTAGTGTGGTTCCGGCATGGCATGCTGAGCCTTTGGTTAATTCCTCTTTCTGGTGGGAAATGAGAGTTAAATTTGCCCGTCCAGACACCTCCAGCTAGTCTCTCATTGGTTCTCCCTATTCCTGTTCATTTTCCGCAGAAATTGCAAACTGGGCCAAACAGGAGGTTAAAGGCACTGACTCTCCAAGTGGGGAGAGTGTTAGTAAAGCGTCTGGAATGTGTCATCCGAGTACCAGGGGATGAAAACTGACACAATTGAACACGTTTCCCGATCACACGGGGGATCATACTCTGGGTTCCACCTGCATGTTTTAGCTGAAGGAAGAATCCCTTAAACCTGGAGAGTTGAGACCCATGGAATGGGTACCATGCAATATGACTTCAAAGGGTCTGCATTTGCTCACCGAACCTCACCAATCCTATCACTGCTGCGTTTATGCTGCTGTACACACGCTTGATTCTCTTTCGGAGACATATAAATCCATAGGTTTTAAGATTCTTACTAGTCAGGTATATTCTTAGGCGTTTAATATGTGGTGTAGAGTCCACTTCGTTGATCAAGGAGTAGCTCTTTTCTATTACATATTTGGCTTATGGAACGGTATCTGTGCTAATTTCAATCTCTGGTTTTATGCAGCACCCCAACTCACCTTTCCCCTTAAGCAAGCATACGTTGGTTTTCTACATTTGAGACCCTGTTCTGTTTTGTAATTCAGTTCCTGTGTAGCCAAGTTTACATTCCATGTGGTAGAGATATCTTATGATGTTTCTTTTTCTGTGTGACTTATTTCACTTAGAATCATCGTACCTGAATCCACTCATTATGCTGCTACGGGCCTGATGACATAGATTTCATTGCTGAGTGATATTGCATTGTACGTAAGTACCACAACTTCTTTATCCATTTTGCGCTTTCTGTGATATTGAACTTGTACCGTAAACGAGGTTCTTGTAAACAGAGCTGTCCCAAACATTTGGGTGGTTGTGTCTTTTTGATTTTAATTTCCCTAAGCTATAGGATCATAAGTGGAAGTGCCCTAGGCTCTGTTGCTTTGTTTTTTAGATGTTTCAGGAAACACCATACACTTCTCCAGTGTGGCTGTTGGCAATTTACATCCCGCCCATCAGCATAACAAGGCTCCCAGTTCTCCATGGCCTGTCCTGCCTTTCTGGATTTTACACTTTTTTCAGATGTCCCTTTTGACCGATGGGCAGTGAGACTTCATTGTAGTGCAGATTTCCTTTGCAAGCTTGCTTGCTTGGCCAAAAAGGGCGTATGTGTTTTTTCCTGAATATATTCAGGAAAAAACGCATACGCCCTTTTTGGCCAAGTGCATCATTGTGGACGTTCTGCCTCTTTTCCTATGCTTTACATGCAATTCCAGTCTACCTCCTGAAATCGGTTTCCTGCAATTCTGCCCCGCTTTCAAGTCCTCTTGGCAGCCTTACTTCAATATATTTTTGGACGATAGCTGTCATTTATAACTCTGCAGGTTTGTGAATGACAGTGCCCCTGAGCTCCTTTCTTCACCTCGCTTTCTTGTGAGCTGGCCGCAACACCGCACGATTGCTTCAGGCCCTAGTGTGGTTCCGGCATGGCACGCTGAGCCTTTGGTTAATTCCTCTTCCTGGTGGGAAATGAGAGTTAAATTTGCCCGTCCAGACACCTCCAGCTAGTCTCTCATTGGTTCTCCCTATTCCTGTTCATTTTCCGCAGAAATTGCAAACTGGGCCAAACAGGAGGTTAAAGGCACTGACTCTCCAAGTGGGCAGAGTGTTAGTAAAGCGTCTGGAATGTTGCACCCAAGTACCAGGGGACGAAAACTGAGACACATTTGAACACGTTTCCCGATCACATGGTGGATCATACTCTGGGTTCCACATGCATGTTTTAGCTGAAGGAAGAATCCCTTAAACCTGGAGAGTTGAGACCCCTGCAATGGGTACCATGCAATATGACTTCAAAGGGTCTGCATTTGCTCACCAAACCTCACCAGTCCTATCACTGCTGCATTTATGCCACTGTACACACGCTTGATTCTCTTTCGGAGACATATAAATCCATAGGTTTTAAGATTCTTCCTAGTCAGGTATATTCTTAGGCGTTTAATATGGGGTGTTGAGTCCACTTCGTTGAGCAAGGAGTAGCTCTTGTCTATTACATATTTGGCTTATGGAACGGTATCTGTGCTAATTTCAATCTCTGGTTTTATGCAGCAACCCAACTCACCTTTCCCCTTAAGCAAGCATAAGTCGGTTTTCTACATTTGAGACCCTGTTCTGTTTTGTAATTCAGTTCCTGTGTAGCCAAGTTTACATTCCATGTGGTAGAGATATCTTATGATGTTTCTTTTTCTTTGTGACTTATTTCACTTAGAATCATCGTACCTGAATCCACTCATTATGCTGCTATGGGCCTGATGACATAGATTTCATTGCTGAGTGATATTGCATTGTACGTAAGTACCACAACTTCTTTATCCATTTTTCACTTTCTGTGATTTTGAACTTGTACTGTAAACGAGGTTCTTGTAAACAGAGCCTTCCCAAACTTTGGGGTGGCTGTGTCTTTTTGATTTTAATTTCCCTAAGCTATAGGACCATAAGTGGAAGTGCCCTAGGCTCTGTTGCTTTGTTTTTTAGATGTTTCAGGAAACACCATACACTTCTCCAGAGTGGCTGTTGGCAATTTACATCCCACCCATCAGCATAACAAGGCTCCCAGTTCTCCATGGCCTGTCCTGCCTTTCTGGATTTTACACTTTTTTCAGATGGCCCTTTTGACCGGGGGGCAGTGAGACTTCATTGTAGTGCAGATTTCCTTTGCAAGCTTGCTTGGTTGGCCAAAAAGGGCGTATGCGTTTTTTCCTGAATATATTCAGGAAAAAACGCATACGCCCTTTTTGGCCAAGTGCATCATTGTGGATGTTCTGCCTCTTTTCCTATGCTTTACATGCAATTCCAGTATACCTCCTGAAATCGGTTTCCTGCAATTCTGCCCCGTTTTCAAGTCCTCTTGGCAGCCTTACTTCAATATATTTTTGGACGATAGCTATCATTTATAACTCTGCAGGTTTGTGAATGACAGTGCCCCTGAGCTCCTTTCTTCAACTCGCTTTCTTGTGAGCTGGCCGCAACACCTCAGGATTGCTTCAGGCCCTAGTGTGTTTCCGGCATGGCACGCTGAGCCTTTGGTTAATTCCTCTTCCTGGTGGGAAATGAGAGTTAAATTTGCCCGTCCAGACACCTCCAGCTAGTCTCTCATTGGTTCTCCCTATTCCTGTTCATTTTCCGCAGAAATTGCAAACTGGGCCAATCAGGAGGTTAAAGACACTGACTCTCCAAGTGGGGAGAGTGTTAGTAAAGCATCTGGAATGTTGCACCCGAGTACCAGGGGACGAAAACTGAGACACATTTGAACACGTTTCCCGATCACATGGTGGATCATACTCTGGGTTCCACATGCATGATTTAGCTGAAGGAAGAATCCCTTAAACCTGGAGAGTTGAGACCCCTGGAATGGGTACCATGCAATATGACTTCAAAGGGTCTGCATTTGCTCACCGAACCTCACCAATCCTATCACTGTTGCGTTTATGCCGCTGTACACACGCTTGATTCTCTTTCAGAGACATATAAATCCATAGGTTTTAAGATTCTTACTAGTCAGGTATATTCTTAGGAGTTTAATATGGGGCGTTGAGTCCAATTCGTTGAGCAAGGAGTAGCTCTTGTCTATTACATATTTGGCTTATGGAACGGTATCTGTGCTAATTTCAATCTCTGGTTTTATGCAGCACCCCAACTCACCTTTCCCCTTAAGCAAGCATAAGTCGGTTTTCTACATTTGAGACCCTGTTCTGTTTTGTAATTCAGTTCCTGTGTAGCCAAGTTTACATTCCATGTGGTAGAGATATCTTATGATGTTTCTTTTTCTTTGTGACTTATTTCACTTAGAATCATCGTACCTGAATCCACTCATTATGCTGCTATGGGCCTGATGACATATATTTCATTGCTGAGTGATATTGCATTGTACGTAAGTACCACAACTTCTTTATCCATTTTTCACTTTCTGTGATTTTGAACTTGTACTGTAAACGAGGTTCTTGTAAACAGAGCCTTCCCAAACTTTGGGGTGGCTGTGTCTTTTTGATTTTAATTTCCCTAAGCTATAGGACCATAAGTGGAAGTGCCCTAGGCTCTGTTGCTTTGTTTTTTAGATGTTTCAGGAAACACCATACACTTCTCCAGAGTGGCTGTTGGCAATTTACATCCCACCCATCAGCATAACAAGGCTCCCAGTTCTCCATGGCCTGTCCTGCCTTTCTGGATTTTACACTTTTTTCAGATGGCCCTTTTGACCGGGGGGCAGTGAGACTTCATTGTAGTGAAGATTTCCTTTGCAAGCTTGCTTGGTTGGCCAAAAAGGGCGTATGCGTTTTTTCCTGAATATATTCAGGAAAAAACGCATACGCACTTTTTGGCCAAGTGCATCATTGTGGATGTTCTGCCTCTTTTCCTATGCTTTACATGCAATTCCAGTATACCTCCTGAAATCGGTTTCCTGCAATTCTGCCCCGTTTTCAAGTCCTCTTGGCAGCCTTACTTCAATATATTTTTGGACGATAGCTATCATTTATAACTCTGCAGGTTTGTGAATGACAGTGCCCCTGAGCTCCTTTCTTCAACTCGCTTTCTTGTGAGCTGGCCGCAACACCTCAGGATTGCTTCAGGCCCTAGTGTGTTTCCGGCATGGCACGCTGAGCCTTTGGTTAATTCCTCTTCCTGGTGGGAAATGAGAGTTAAATTTGCCCGTCCAGACACCTCCAGCTAGTCTCTCATTGGTTCTCCCTATTCCTGTTCATTTTCCGCAGAAATTGCAAACTGGGCCAAACAGGAGGTTAAAGACACTGACTCTCCAAGTGGGGAGAGTGTTAGTAAAGCATCTGGAATGTTGCACCCGAGTACCAGGGGACGAAAACTGAGACACATTTGAACACGTTTCCCGATCACATGGTGGATCATACTCTGGGTTCCACATGCATGATTTAGCTGAAGGAAGAATCCCTTAAACCTGGAGAGTTGAGACCCCTGGAATGGGTACCATGCAATATGACTTCAAAGGGTCTGCATTTGCTCACCGAACCTCACCAATCCTATCACTGTTGCGTTTATGCCGCTGTACACACGCTTGATTCTCTTTCAGAGACATATAAATCCATAGGTTTTAAGATTCTTACTAGTCAGGTATATTCTTAGGAGTTTAATATGGGGCGTTGAGTCCACTTCGTTGAGCAAGGAGTAGCTCTTGTCTATTACATATTTGGCTTATGGAACGGTATCTGTGCTAATTTCAATCTCTGGTTTTATGCAGCACCCCAACTCACCTTTCCCCTTAAGCAAGCATAAGTTGGTTTTCTACATTTGAGACCCTGTTCTGTTTTGTAATTCAGTTCCTGTGTAGCCAAGTTTACATTCCATGTAGTAGTGATATCTTATGATGTTTCTTTTTCTGTGTGACTTATTTCACTTAGAATCATCGTACCTGAATCCACTCATTATGCTGCAATGGGCCTGATGACATAGATTTCATTGCTGAGTGATATTGCATTGTACGTAAGTACCACAACTTCTTTATCCATTTTTCAATTTCTGTGATTTTGAACTTGTACTGTAAACGAGGTTCTTGTAAACAGACCCGTCCCCAACTTTGGGGTGGCTGTGTCTTTTTGATTTTAATTTCCCTAAGCTATAGGACCATAAATGGAAGTGCCCTAGGCTCTGTTGCTTTGTTTTGTAGATGTTTCAGGAAACACCATACACTTCTCCAGAGTGGCTGTTGGCAATTTACATCCCGCCCATCAGCATAACAAGGCTCCCAATTCTCCATGGCTTGTCCTGCCTTTCTGGATTTTACACTTTTTTCAGATGGCCCTTTTGACCGGGGGGCAGTGAGACTTCATTGTAGTGCAGATTTCCTTTGCAAGCTTGCTTGGTTGGCCAAAAAGGGCATATGCGTTTTTTCCTGAATGTATTCAGGAAAAAACGCATACGCCCTTTTTGGCCAAGTGCATCATTGTGGACGTTCTGCCTCTTTTCCTATGCTTTACATGCAATTCCAGTCTACCTCCTGAAATCGGTTTCCTGCAATTCTGCCCCACTTTCAAGTCCTCTTGGCAGCCTTACTTCAATATATTTTTGGACGATAGCTGTCATTTATAACTCTGCAGGTGTGTGAATGACAGTGCCCCTGAGCTCCTTTCTTCAACTCGCTTTCTTGTGAGCTGGCCGCAACACCGCAGCATTGCTTCAGGCCCTAGTGTGGTTCTGGCATGGCATGCTGAGCCTTTGGATAATTCCTCTTCCTGGTGGAAAATGAGAGTTAAATTTGCCCGTCCAGACACCTCCAGCTAGTCTCTCATTGGTTCTCCCTATTCCTGTTCATTTTCCGCAGAAATTGCAAACTGGGCCAAACAGGAGGTTAAAGGCACTGACTCTCCAAGTGGGGAGAGTGTTAGTAAAGCGTCTGGAATGTTGCACCCGAGTACCAGGGGACGAAAACTGACACAATTGAACACGTTTCCCTATCACACGGTGGATCATACTCTGGGTTCCACATGCATGTTTTAGCTGAAGGAAGAATCCCTTAAACCTGGAGAGTTGAGACCCATGGAATGGGTACCATGCAATATGACTTCAAAGGGTCTGCATTTGTCCACCGAACCTCACCAATAATATCACTGCTCCGTTTATGCCGCTGTACACACGCTTGATTCTCTTTCGGAGACATATAAATCCATAGGTTTTAAGATTCTTACTAGTCAGGTATATTCTTAGGCCTTTAATATGGGGTGTAGAGTCCACTTCGTTGAGCAAGGAGTAGCTCTTGTCTATTACATATTTGGCTTATGGAACGGTATCTGTGCTAATTTCAATCTTTGGTTTTATGCAGCACCCCAACTCACCTTTACCCTTAAGCAAGCATAAGTCGGTTTTCTACATTTGAGACCCTGTTCTGTTTTGTTATTCTGTTCCTGTGTAGCCAAGTTTACATTCCGTGTAGTAGTGATATCTTATGATGTTTGTTTTTCTGTGTGACTTATTTCACTTAGAATCATAGTACCTGAATCCACTCATTATGCTGCTACGGGCCTGATGACATAGATTTCATTGCTGAGTGATATTGCATTGTACGTAAGTACCACAACTTCTTTATCCATTTTTCGCTTTCTGTGATATTGAACTTGTATCGTAAACGAGGTTCTTGTAAACAGAGCTGTCCCAAACATTGGGGTGGTTGTGTCTTTTTGATTTTAATTTCCCTAAGCTATAAGACCATAAGTGGAAGTGCCCAAGGCTCTGTTGCTTTGTTTTTTAGATGTTTCAGGAAACACCATACACTTCTCCAGAGTGGCTGTTGGCAATTTACATCCCGCCCATCAGCATAACAAGGCTCCCAGTTCTCCATGGCCTCTCCTGCCTTTCTGGATTTTACACTTTTTTCAGATGGCCCTTTTGACCGGGGGGCAGTGAGGCTTCATCGTAGTGCAGATTTCCTTTGCAAGCTTTCTTGGTTGGCCAAAAAGAGCGTATGCGTTTTTTCCTGAATATATTCAGGAAAAAACGCATACGCCCTTTTTGGCCAAGTGCATCATTGTGGACGTTCTGCCTCTTTTGCTATGCTTAACATGCAATTCCAGTCTACCTCCTGAAATTGGTTTCCTGCAATTCTGACCCGCTTTCAAGTCCTCTTGGCAGCCTTACTTCAATATATTTTTGGACGATAGCTGTCATTTATGACTCTGCAGGTCTTTGAATGACAGTGCCCCTGAGCTCCTTTCTTCAACTCGCTTTCTTGTGAGCTGGCCGCAACACCGCAGGATAGCTTCAGGCCCTAGTGTGGTTTCGGCATGGCCCGCTGAGGCTTTGGTTAATTCCTCTTCCTGGTGGGAAATGAGAGTTAAATTTGCCCGTTCAGACACCTCCAGCTAGTCTCTCATTGGTTCTCCCTATTCCTGTTCATTTTCCGCAGAAATTGCAAACTGGGACAAACAGGAGGTTAAAGGCACTGACTCTCCAAGTGGGGAGAGTGTTAGTAAAGCGTCTGGAATGTTGCACCCGAGTACCAGGACACGAAAACTGAGACACATTTGAACACGTTTCTTGATCACACGGTGGATCATACTCTGGGTTCCACATGCATGTTTTAGCTGAAGGAAGAATCCCTTAAACCTGGAGAGTTGAGACCCATGGAATGGGTACCATGCAATATGACTTCAAAGGGTCTGCATTTGCTCACCGATCCTCACCAATCCTATCACTGCTGCGTTTATGCCGCTGTACACACGCTTGATTCTCTTTCGGAGCATATAAATCCATAGGTTTTAAGATTCTTATTAGTCAGGTATATTCTTAGGAGTTTAATATGGGGTGTTGAGTCCACTTCGTTGAGCAAGGAGTAGTTCTTGTCTATTACATATTTGGCTTATGGAACGGTATCTGTACTAATTTCAATATCTGGTTTTATGCAGCACCCCAACTCACCTTTCCCCTTCAGCAAGCATAAGTTGGTTTTCTACATTTGAGACCCTGTTCTGTTTTGTAATTCAGTTCCTGTGTAGCCAAGTTTACATTCCGTGTAGTAGTGATATCTTATGATGTTTCTTTTTCTCTGTGACTTATTTCACTTAGAATCATCGTACCTGAATCCACTCATTATGCAGCTACGGGCCTGATGACATAGATTTCATTGCTGAGTGATATTGCATTGTACGTAAGTACCACAACTTCTTTATCCATTTTTCGCTTTCTGTGATATTGAACTTGTACCGTAAATGAGGTTCTTGTAAACAGAGCCGTCCCAAACTTTGGGGTGGCTGTGTCTGTTTGATTTTAATTTCCCTAAGCTATAGGACCATAAGTGGAAGTGCCCTAGGCTCTGTTGCTTTGTTTTGTAGATGTTTCAGGAAACACCATACACTTCTCCAGAGTGGCTGTTGGCAATTTACATCCCACCGATGAGCATAATAAGGCTCCCAGGTCTCCATGGCCTGTCCTGCCTTTCTGGATTTTACACTTTTATCAGATGTCCCTTTTGACCGGGGGGCAGTGAGACTTCATTGTAGTGCAGATTTCCTTTGCAAGCTTGCTTGCTTGGCCAAAAAGAGCATATGCGTTTTTTCCTGAATATATTCAGGAAAAAACGCATACACACTTTTTGGCCAAGTGCATCATTGTGGACGTTCTGCCTCTTTTGCTATGCTTTACATGCAATCCCAGTCTACCTCCTGAAATCGGTTTCCTGCAATTCTGCCCCGCTTTCAAGTCCTCTTGGCAGCCTTACTTCAATATATTTTTGGACGATTGCTGTCATTTATAACTCTGCAGGTTTGTGAATGACAGTGCCCCTGAGCTCCTTTCTTCAACTCGCTTTCTTGTGAGCTGGCCGCAACACCGCAGGATTGCTTCAGGCCCTAGTGTGGTTCTGGCACGGCACGCTGAGCCTTTGGTTAATTCCTCTTCCTGGTGGGAAATGAGAGTTAAATTTGCCCGTCCAGATACCTCCAGGTAGTCTCTCATTGGTTCTCCCTATTCCTGTTCATTTTCCACAGAAATTACAAACTGGGCCAAACAGGAGGTTAAAGGCACTGACTCTCCAAGTGGGGAGAGTATTTGTAAAGCGTCTGGAATGTTGCACCCGAGTACCGGGGGACGAAAACTGAGTCACATTTGAACACGTTTCCCGATCACACGGTGGATCATACTCTGGGTTCCACATGCTGCTTTAGCTGAAGGAAGAATCCCTTAAACCTGGAGAGTTGAGACCCATGGAATGGGTACCATGCAATTTGACTTCAAAGGGTCTGCATTGGCTCACCGATGCTCACCAATCCTATCACTGCTGTGTATATGCCGCTGTACACATGCTTGATTCTCTTTCGGAGACATATAAATCCATAGGTTTTAAGATTCTTACTAGTCAGGTATATTCTTAGGCGTTTAATATGGGGTGTTGAGTCCACTTCGTTGAGCAAGGAGTAGTTCTTGTCTATTACATATTTGGCTTATGGAACGGTATCTGTGCTAATTTCAATCTCTGGTTTTATGCAGCACCCCAACTCACCTTATCCCTTAAGGAAGCATAAGTTGGTTTTCTACATTTGAGACCCTGTTCTGTATTGTAATTCAGTTCCTGTGTAGCCAAGTTTACATTCCGTGTAGTAGTGATATCTTATGATGTTTCTTTTTCTCTGTGACTTATTTCACTTAGAATCATCGTACCTGAATCCACTCATTATGCTGCTACGGGCCTGATGACATAGATTTCATTGCTGAGTGATATTGCATTGTACGTAAGTACCACAACTTCTTTATCCATTTTTCGCTTTCTGTGATATTGAACTTGTACCGTAAATGAGGTTCTTGTAAACAGAGCCGTCCCAAACTTTGGGGTGGCTGTGTCTGTTTGATTTTAATTTCCCTAAGCTATAGGACCATAAGTGGAAGTGCCCTAGGCTCTGTTGCTTTGTTTTGTAGATGTTTCAGGAAACACCATACACTTCTCCAGAGTGGCTGTTGGCAATTTACATCCCACCCATGAGCATAATAAGGCTCCCAGGTCTCCATGGCCTGTCCTGCCTTTCTGGATTTTACACTTTTTTCAGATGGCCCTTTTGACCGGGGGGCAGTGAGACTTCATTGTAGTGCAGATTTCCTTTGCAAGCTTGCTTGCTTGGCCAAAAAGGGCCTATGTGTTTTTTCCTGAATATATTCAGGAAAGAACGCATACGCCCTTTTTGGCCAAGTGCATCATTGTGGACATTCTGCCTCTTTTCCTATGCTTTACATGCAATTCCAGTCTACCTCCTGAAATCGGTTTCCTGCAATTCTGCCCCTCTTTCAAGTCCTCTTGGCAGCCTTACTTCAATACATTTTTGGACGATAGCTGTCATTTATAACTCTGCAGGTTTGTGAATTACAGTGCCCCTGAGCTCCTTTCTTCAACTCGCTGTCTTGTGAGCTGGCCGCAACAGCGCAGGATTTCTTCAGGCCCTAGTGTGTTTCTGGCATGGCACACTGAGCCTTTGGTTAATTCCTCTTCCTGGTGGAAAATGAGAGTTAAATTTCCCCGTCCAGACACCTCCAGCTAGTCTCTCATTGGTTCTCCCTATTCCTGTTCATTTTCCGCAGAAATTGCAAACTGGGCCAAACAGGAGGTTAAAGGCACTGACTCTCCAAGTGGGGAGAGTGTTAGTAAAGCGTCTGGAATGTTGCACCCGAGTACCGGGGGACGAAAACTGAGACACATTTGAACACGTTTCCCGATCACACGGTGGATCATACTCTGGCTACCACATGCATGTTTTAGCTGAAGGAAGAATCCCTTAAACCTGCAGAGTTGAGACCCATGGAATGGGTACCATGCAATATGACTTCAAAGGGTCTGCATTTGCTCACCGATCCTCACCAATCCTATCACTGCTGCGTTTATGCCGCTGTACACACGCTTGATTCTCTTTCGGAGACATATAAATCCATAGGTTTTAAGATTCTTACTAGTCAGGTATATTCTTAGGCGTTTAATATGGGGTGTTGAGTCCACTTCGTTGAGCAAGGAGTAGCTCTTGTCTATTACATATTTGGCTTATGGAACGGTATCTGTGCTAATTTCAATCTCTGGTTTTATGCAGCACCCCAACTCACCTTTCCCCTTAAGGAAGCATAAGTTGGTTTTCTACATTTGAGACCCTGTTCTGTTTTGTAATTCAGTTCCTGTGTAGCCAAGTTTACATTCCATGTAGTAGTGACATCTTATGATGTTTCTTTTTCTCTGTGACTTATTTCACTTAGAATCATCGTACCTGAATCCACTCATTATGTTGCTACGGGCCTGATGACATAGATTTCATTGCTGAGTGATATTGCATTGTACATAAATACCACAACTTCTTTATCCATTTTTCGCTTTCTGCGATATTGAAGTTGTACCGTAAACGAGGTTCTTGTAAACAGAGCCGTCCCAAACTTTGGGGTGGCTGTGTCTTTTTGATTTTAATTTCCCTAAGCTATAGGACCATAAGTGGATGTGCCCTAGGCTCTGTTGCTTTGTTTTTTAGATGTTTCAGGAAACACCATACACTTCTCCAGAGTGGCTGTTTGCAATTTTCAACCCCCCATGAGCATAACAAGGCTCCCAGTTCTCCATGGCCTGTCCTGCCTTTCTGGATTTTACACTTTTTTCTGATGGCCCTTTTGACCAGGGGGCAGTGAGACTTCATTGTAGTGCAGATTTCCTTTGCAAGCTTGCTTGCTTGGCCAAAAAGAGCGTATGCGTTTTTTCCTGAATATATTCAGGAAAAAACGCATATGCCGTTTTTGGCCAAGTGCATCATTGTGGACGTTCTGCCTCTTTTGCTATGCTTTACATGCAATTCCAGTCTACCTCCTGAAATCGGTTTCCTGCAATTCTGCCCCGCTTTCAAGTCCTCTTGGCAGCCTTACTTCAATATATTTTTGGACGATAGCTGTCATTTATAACTCTGCAGGTCTGTGAATGACAGTGCCCCTGAGCTCCTTTCTTCAACTCGCTTTCTTGTGAGCTGGCCGCAACACCGCAGGATTGCTTCAAGCCCTAGTGTGGTTCCGGCACGGCACGCTGAGCCTTTGGTTAATTCCTCTTCCTGGTGGGAAATGAGAGTTAAGTTTGCCCGTCCAGATACCTCCAGCTAGTCTCTCATTGGTTCTCCCTATTCCTGTTCATTTTCCGCAGAAATTGCATACTGCGCCAAACAGGAGGTTAAAGGCACTGACTCTCCAAGTGGGGAGAGTGTTAGTAAAGCTTCTGGAATGTTGCACCCGAGTACCAGGGGACGAAAACTGACACATTTGAACACGTTTCCCGATCACACGGTGGATCATACTCTGGGTTCCACATGCATGTTTTAGCTGAAGGAAGAATCCCTTAAACATGGAGAGTTGAGACCCATGGAATGGGTACCATGCAATATGACTTCAAAGGGTCTGCATGGGCTGAGCGCATCTCACCAATCCTATCACTGCTGCGTTTATGCCACTGTACACACGCTTGATTATCTTTCGGAGACATATAAATCCATAGGTTTTAAGATTCTTACTAGTCAGGTATATTCTTAGGCGTTTAATATGGGGTGTTGAGTCCACTTCGTTGAGCAAGGAGTAGTTCTTGTCTATTACATATTTGGCTTATGGAACGGTATCTGTGCTAATTTCAATCTCTGGTTTTATGCAGCACCCCAACTCACCTTATCCCTTAAGGAAGCATAAGTTGGTTTTCTACATTTGAGACCCTGTTCTGTTTTGTAATTCAGTTCCTGTGTAGCCAAGTTTACATTCCGTGTAGTAGTGATATCTTATGATGTTTCTTTTTCTCTGTGACTTATTTCACTTAGAATCATCGTACCTGAATCCCCTCATTATGCTGCTACGGGCCTGATGACATAGATTTCATTGCTGAGTGATATTGCATTGTACGTAAGTACCACAACTTCTTTATCCATTTTTCGCTTTCTGTGATATTGAACTTGTACCGTAAATGAGGTTCTTGTAAACAGAGCCGTCCCAAACTTTGGGGTGGCTGTGTCTGTTTGATTTTAATTTCCCTAAGCTATAGGACCTTAAGTGGAAGTGCCCTAGGCTCTGTTGCTTTGTTTTGTAGATGTTTCAGGAAACACCATACACTTCTCCAGAGTGGCTGTTGGCAATTTACATCCCACCCATGAGCATAATAAGGCTCCCAGGTCTCCATGGCCTGTCCTGCCTTTCTGGATTTTACACTTTTTTCAGATGGCTCTTTTGACCGGGGGGCAGTGAGACTTCATTGTAGTGCAGATTTCCTTTGCAAGCTTGCTTGCTTGGCCAAAAAGGGCCTATGTGTTTTTTCCTGAATATATTCAGGAAAGAACGCATACGCCCTTTTTGGCCAAGTGCATCATTGTGGACATTCTGCCTCTTTTCCTATGCTTTACATGCAATTCCAGTCTACCTCCTGAAATCGGTTTCCTGCAATTCTGCCCCGCTTTCAAGTCCTCTTGGCAGCCTTACTTCAATACATTTTTGGACGATAGCTGTCATTTATAACTCTGCAGGTTTGTGAATGACAGTGCCCCTGAGCTCCTTTCTTCAACTCGCTGTCTTGTGAGCTGGCCGCAACAGCGCAGGATTTCTTCAGGCCCTAGTGTGTTTCTGGCATGGCACACTGAGCCTTTGGTTAATTCCTCTTCCTGGTGGAAAATGAGAGTTAAATTTCCCCGTCCAGACACCTCCAGCTAGTCTCTCATTGGTTCTCCCTATTCCTGTTCATTTTCCGCAGAAATTGCAAACTGGGCCAAACAGGAGGTTAAAGGCACTGACTCTCCAAGTGGGGAGAGTGTTAGTAAAGCGTCTGGAATGTTGCACCCGAGTACCGGGGGACGAAAACTGAGACACATTTGAACACGTTTCCCGATCACACGGTGGATCATACTCTGGCTACCACATGCATGTTTTAGCTGAAGGAAGAATCCCTTAAACCTGGAGAGTTGAGACCCATTGAATGGGTACCATGTAATATGACTTCAAAGGGTCTGCATTTGCTCACCGATCCTCACCAATCCTATCACTGCTGCGTTTATGCCGCTGTACACACGCTTGATTCTCTTTCGGAGACATATAAATCCATAGGTTTTAAGATTCTTACTAGTCAGGTATATTCTTAGGCGTTTAATATGGGGTGTTGAGTCCACTTCGTTGAGCAAGGATTAGTTCTTGTCTATTACATATTTGGCTTATGGAACGGTATTTGTGCTAATTTCAATCTCTGGTTTTATGCAGCACCCCAACTCACCTTATCCCTTAAGGAAGCATAAGTTGGTTTTCTACATTTGAGACCCTGTTCTGTTTTGTAATTCAGTTCCTGTGTAGCCAAGTTTACATTCCGTGTAGTAGTGATATCTTATGATGTTTCTTTTTCTCTGTGACTTATTTCACTTAGAATCATCGTACCTGAATCCACTCATTATGCTGCTACGGGCCTGATGACATAGATTTCATTGCTGAGTGATATTGCATTGTACGTAAGTACCACAACTTCTTTATCCATTTTTCGCTTTCTGTGATATTGAACTTGTACCGTAAATGAGGTTCTTGTAAACAGAGCCGTCCCAAACTTTGGGGTGGCTGTGTCTGTTTGATTTTAATTTCCCTAAGCTATAGGACCATAAGTGGAAGTGCCCTAGGCTCTGTTGCTTTGTTTTGTAGATGTTTCAGGAAACACCATACACTTCTCCAGAGTGGCTGTTTGCAATTTACATCCCACCCATGAGCATAATAAGGCTCCCAGGTCTCCATGGCCTGTCCTGCCTTTCTGGATTTTACACTTTTTTCAGATGGCCCTTTTGACCGGGGGGCAGGGAGACTTCATTGTAGTGCAGATTTCCTTTGCAAGCTTGCTTGCTTGGCCAAAAAGGGCCTATGTGTTTTTTCCTGAATATATTCAGGAAAGAACGCATACGCCCTTTTTGGCCAAGTGCATCATTGTGGACATTCTGCCTCTTTTCCTATGCTTTACATGCAATTCCAGTCTACCTCCTGAAATCGGTTTCCTGCAATTCTGCCCCGCTTTCAAGTCCTCTTGGCAGCCTTACTTCAATACATTTTTGGACGATAGCTGTCATTTATAACTCTGCAGGTTTGTGAATTACAGTGCCCCTGAGCTCCTTTCTTCAACTCGCTGTCTTGTGAGCTGGCCGCAACAGCGCAGGATTTCTTCAGGCCCTAGTGTGTTTCTGGCATGGCACACTGAGCCTTTGGTTAATTCCTCTTCCTGGTGGGAAATGAGAGTTAAATTTGCCCGTCCAGACACCTCCAGCTAGTCTCTCATTGGTTCTCCCTATTCCTGTTCATTTTCCGCAGAAATTGCAAACTGGGCCAAACAGGAGGTTAAAGGCACTGACTCTCCAAGTGGGGAGAGTGTTAGTAAAGCGTCTGGAATGTTGCACCCGAGTACCGGGGGACGAAAACTGAGACACATTTGAACACGTTTCCCGATCACACGGTGGATCATACTCTGGCTACCACATGCATGTTTTAGCTGAAGGAAGAATCCCTTAAACATGGAGAGTTGAGACCCATTGAATGGGTACCATGTAATATGACTTCAAAGGGTCTGCATTTGCTCACCGATGCTCACCAATCCTATCACTGCTGCGTTTATGCCGCTGTACACACGCTTGATTCTCTTTCGGAGACATATAAATCCATAGGTTTTAAGATTCTAACTAGTCAGGTATATTCTTAGGCGTTTAATATGGGGTGTTGAGTCCACTTTGTTGAGCAAGGAGTAGTTCTTGTCTATTATATATTTGGCTTATGGAACGGTATCTGTGCTAATTTCAATCTCTGGTTTTATGCAGCACCCCAACTCACCTTATCCCTTAAGTAAGCATAAGTAGGTTTTCTACATTTGAGACCCTGTTCTGTTTTGTAATTCAGTTCCTGTGTAGCCAAGTTTACATTCCGTGTAGTAGTGATATCTTATGATGTTTCTTTTTCTCTGTGACTTATTTCACTTAGAATCATCGTACCTGAATCCACTCATTATGCTGCTATGGGCCTGATGACATAGATTTCATTGCTGAGTGATATTGCATTGTACGTAAGTACCACAACTTCTTTATCCATTTTTCGCTTTCTGCGATATTGAACTTATAACGTAAACGAGGTTCTTGTAAACAGAGCCGTCCCAAACTTTGGGGTGGCTGTGTCTTTTTGATTTTAATTTCCCTAAGCTATAGGACCATAAGTGGAAGTGCCCTAGGCTCTGTTGCTTTGTTTTTTAGATGTTTCAGGAAACACCATACACTTCTCCAGAGTGGCTCTTGGCAATTTACATCCTGCCCATGAGCATAACAAGGCTCCCACGTCTCCATGGCCTGTCCTGCCTTTCTGGATTTTACACTTTTTTCAGATGTCCCTTTTGACCGGGGGGCAGTGAGACTTCATTGTAGTGCAGATTTCCTTTGCAAGCTTGCTTGCTTGGCTAAAAAGGGCGTATGCGTTTTTTCCTGAATATATTCAGGAAAAAACGCATACGCCCTTTTTGGCCAAGTGCATCATTGTGGACGTTCTGCCTCTTTTGCTATGCTTTACATGCAATTCCAGTCTACCTCCTGAAATCGGTTTCCTGCAATTCTGCCCCGCTTTCAAGTCCTCTTGGCAGCCTTACTTCAATATATTTTTGGACGATAGCTGTCATTTATAACTCTGCAGGTCTGTGAATGACAGTGCCCCTGAGCTCCTTTCTTCAACTCGCTTTCTTGTGAGCTGGCCGCAACACCGCAGGATTGCTTCAGGCCCTAGTGTGGTTCCGGCACGGCACGCTGAGCCTTTAGTTAATTCCTCTTCCTGGTGGGAAATGAGAGTTAAATTTGCCCGTCCAGACACCTCCAGCTAGTCTCTCATTTGTTTTCCCTATTCCTGTTCATTTTCCGCAGAAATTGCAAACTGGGCCAATCAGGAGGTTAAAGGCACTGACTCTCCAAGTGGAGAGAGTGTTAGTAAAGCGTCTGGAATGTTGCACCCGAGTACCAGGGAACGAAACCTGAGTCACATTTGAACACGTTTCCTGATCACACGGTGGATGATACTCTGGGTTCCACATGCATGTTTTAGCTGAAGGAAGAATCCCTTAAACCTGGAGAGTTGAGACCCATGGAATGGGTACCATGCAATATGACTTCAAAGGGTCTGCATTGGCTCAGCGCACCTCACCAATCCTATCACTGCTGCGTTTATGCCACTGTACACACGCTTGATTCTCTTTTGGAGACATATAAATCCATAGGTTTTAAGATTCTTACTAGTCAGGTATATTCTTAGTCGTTTAATATGGCGTGTTGAGTCCTTTTCGTTGAGCAAGGAGTAGCTCTTGTCTATTAAATATTTGGCTTATGGAATGGTATCTGTGCTAATTTCAATATCTGGTTTTATGCAGCACCCCAACTCACCTTTCCCCTTAAGCAAGCATAAGTTGGTTTTCTACATTTGAGACCCTGTTCTGTTTTGTAATTCAGTTCCTGTGTAGCCAAGTTTACATTCCGTGTAGTAGTGATATCTTATGATGTTTCTTTTTCTGTGTGACTTATTTCACTTAGAATCATCGTACCTGAATCCACTCATTATGCTGCTATGGGCCTGATGACATAGATTTCATTGCTGAGTGATATTGCATTGTACGTAAGTACCACAACTTCTTTATCCATTTTTCACTTTCTGTGATATTGAACTTGTACCATAAACGAGGTTCTTGTGAACAGAGCCGTCCCAAATTTTGGGGTGGCTGTGTCTTTTTGATTTTAATTTCCCTAAGCTATAGGACCATAAGTGGAAGTGCCCTAGGCTCTGTTGCTTTGTTTTTTAGATGTTTCAGGAAACACCATACACTTCTCCAGAGTGGCTGTGGGCAATTTACATCCCGCCCATCAGCATAACAAGGCTCCCAGTTCTCCATGGCCTGTCCTGCTTTTCTTGATTTTAAACGTTTTTTAGATGGCCGTTTTGACCGGGGGGCAGTGAGACTTCATTGTAGTGCAGATTTCCTTTGCAAGCTTGCTTGGTTGGCCAAAAAGGGCGTATGCGTTTTTTCCTGAATATATTCAGGAAAAAACGCATACGCCCTTTTTGGCCAACTGCATGATTGTGGACGTTCTGCCTCTTTTCCTATGCTTTACATGCAATTCCAGTCTACCTCCTGAAATCGGTTTCCTGCAGTTCTGCCCCGCTTTCGCGTCCTCTTGGCAGCCTTACTTCAATATATTTTTGGACGATAGCTGTCATTTATAACTCTGCAGGTCTGTGAATGACAGTGCCCCTGACCTCCTTTCTTCAACTCGCTTTCTTGTGAGCTGGCCGCAACACCGCAGGATTGCTTCAGGCCCTAGTGTGGTTCCGGCACGGCACGCTGAGCCTTTGGTTAATTCCTCTTCCTGGTGGGAAATGAGAGTTAAATTTGCCCGTCCAGACACCTCCAGCTACTCTCTCATTGGTTCTCCCTATTCCTGTACATTTTCCACAGAAATTGCAAACTGGGCCAAACAGGAGGTTAAAGGCACTGACTCTCCAAGTGGGGAGAGTGTTAGTAAAGCATCTGGAATGTTGCACCCGAGTACCAGGGGACGAAAAGTGACACATTTGAACACGTTTCCCGATCACATGGTGGATCATACTCTGGGTTCCACATGCATGTTTTAGCTGAAGGAAGAATCCCTTAAACCTGGAGAGTTGAGACCCATGGAATGGGTACCATGCAATATGACTTCAAAGGGTCTGCATTTGCTCACCGATCCTCACCAATCCTATCACTGCTGCGTTTATGCCGCTATACACACACTTGATTCTCTTTCGGAGACATATAAATCCATAGGTTTTAAGATTCTTACTTCTCAGGTATATTCTTAGGCGTTTAATATGGGGCGTTGAGTCCACTTCATTGAGCAAGGAGTAGCTCTTGTCTATTACATATTTGGCTTATGGAACGGTATCTGTGCTAATTTCAATCTCTGGTTTTATGCAGCACCCCAACTCACCTTTCCCCTTAAGCAAGCATAAGTTGGTTTTCTGCTTTTGAGACCCTGTTCTGTTTTGTAATTCAGTTCCTGTGTAGCCAAGTTTACATTCCGTGTAGTAGTGATATCTTATTATGTTTCTTTTTCTGTGTGACTTATTTCACTTAGAATCATCGTACCTGAATCTACTCATTATGTGGCTACGGGCCTGATGACATAGATTTCATTGCTGAGTGATATTGCATTGTACGTAAGTACCACAACTTCTTTATCCATTTTTCGCTTTCTGTGATATTGAACTTGTACCGTAAACGAGGTTCTTGTAAACAGAGCTGTCCCAAACTTTGGGGTGGCTGTGTCTTTTTGATTTTAATTTCCCTAAGCTATAGGACCATAAGTGGAAGTGCCCGAGGCTCTGTTGCTTTGTTTCTTAGATGTTTCAGGAAACACCATACACTTCTCCAGAGTGGCTGTTGGCAATTTACATCCCGCCCATCAGCATAAGAAGGCTCCCACGTCTCCATGGCCTGTCCTGCCTTTCTGGATTTTACACTTTTTTCAGATGGCCCTTTTGACCGGGGGGCAGTGAGACTTCATTGTAGTGCAGATTTCCTTTGCAAGCTTGCTTGGTTGGCCAAAAAGGGCGTATGCGTTTTTTCCTGAATATATTCAGGAAAAAACGCATACGCACTTTTTGGCCAAGTGCATCATTGTGGACGTTCTGCCTCTTTTCCTATGCTTTACATGCAATTCCAGTCTACCTCCTGAAATCGGTTTCCTGCAATTCTGCCCCGCTTTCAAGTCCTCTTGGCAGCCTTACTTCAATATATTTTTGGAAGATAGCTGTCATTTATAACTCTGCAGGTTTGTGAATGACAGTGCCCCTGAGCTCCTTTCTTCAACTCGCTTTCTTGTGAGCTGGCCACAACACCGCAGCCTTGCTTCAGGCCCTAGTGTGGTTCCGGCATGGCACGCTGAGCCTTTGGTTAATTCCTCTCCCTGGTGGGAAATGAGAGTTAAATTTGCCAGTCCAGACACCTCCAGCTAGTCTCTCATTGGTTCTCCCTATTCCTGTTCATTTTCCGCAGAAATTGCAAACTGGGCCAAACAGGAGGTTAAAGGCACTGACTCTCCAAGTTGGAAGAGTGTTAGTAAAGCGTCTGGAATGTTGCACCCGAGTACCGGGGGACGAAAACTGAGACATATTTGAACACGTTTCCCGATCAAACGGTGGATCATACTCTGGGTTCCACATGCATGTTTTAGCTGAAGGAAGAATCCCTTAACCCTGGAGAGTTGAGACCCATGGAATGGGTACCATGCAATATGACTTCAAAGGGTCTGCATTTGCTCACCGAACCTCACCAATCCTATCACTGCTGCGTTTATGCCGTTGTACACACGCTTGATTCTCTTTTGGAGACATAGAAATCCATAGGTTTTAAGATTCTTACTTGTCCGGTATATTCTTAGGCGTTTAATATAGGGCGTTGAGTCCACTTTGTTGAGCAAGGAGTAGCTCATGTCTATTACATATTTGTTTTATGGAACGGTATCTGTGCTAATTTCAATCTCTGGTTTTATGCAGCACCCCAACTCACCTTTCCCCTTAAGCAAGCATAAGTAATTTTTCTACATTTGAGACCCTGTTCTGTTTTGTAATTCAGTTCCTGTGTAGCCAAGTTTACATTCCGTGTAGTAGTGATATCTTATGATGTTTCTTTTTCTGTGTGACTTATGTCACTTAGAATCATCGTACCTGAATCCACTCATTATGCTGCTATGGGCCTGATGACATAGATTTCATTGCTGAGTTATATTGCATTGTACATAAGTACCACAAATTCTTTATCCATTTTTCGCTTTCTGTGATATTGAACTTGTACCGTAAACGAGGTTTTTGTAAACAGAGCTGTCCCAAACTTTGGGGTCGCTGTGTCTTTTTGATTTTAAATTCCCTAATCTATAGGACCATAAGTGGAAGTGCCCTAGGCTCTGTTGCTTTGTTTTTTAGATGTTTCAGGAAACACCATACACTTCTCCAGAGTGGCTGTTGGCAATTTACATCCCGCCCATCAGCATAACAAGGCTCCCAGTTCTCCATGGCCTGTCCTGCCTTTCTGGATTTTACACGTTTTTTCAGATGGCCCTTTTGACCGGGGGGCAGTGAGACTTCATTGTAGTGCAGATTTCCTTTGCAAGCTTGCTTGGTTGGCCAAAAAGGGCGTATGCGTTTTTTCCTGAATATATTCAGGAAAAAACGCATACGCCCTTTTTGGCCAAGTGCATCATTGTGGACGTTCTGCCTCTTTTCCTATGCTTTACATGCAATTCCAGTCTACCTCCTGAAATCGGTTTCCTGCAATTCTGCCCCGCTTTCAAGTCCTCTTGGCAGCCTTACTTCAATACATTTTTGGACGATAGCTGTCATTTATAACTCTGCAGGTTTGTGAATGACAGTGCCCCTGAGCTCCTTTCTTCAACTCGCTTTCTTGTGAGCTGGCCGCAACACCGCAGGATTGCTTCAGGCCCTAGTGTGGTTCCGGCACGGCACGCTGAGCCTTTAGTTAATTCCTCTTCCTGGTGGGAAATGAGAGTTAAATTTGCCCGTCCAGACACCTCCAGCTAGTCTCTCATTTGTTCTCCCTATTCCTGTTCATTTTCCGCAGAAATTGCAAACTGGGCCAATCAGGAGGTTAAAGGCACTGACTCTCCAAGTGGAGAGAGTGTTAGTAAAGCGTCTGGAATGTTGCACCCGAGTACCAGGGAACGAAACCTGAGTCACATTTGAACACGTTTCCTGATCACACGGTGGATGATACTCTGGGTTCCACATGCATGTTTTAGCTGAAGGAAGAATCACTTAAACCTGGAGAGTTGAGACCCATGGAACGGGTACCATGCGATATGACTTCAAAGGGTCTGCATTTGCTCACCGATCCTCACCAATCCTATCACTGCTGCGTTTATGCCGGTGTACACACGCTTGATCCTCTTTCAGGACATATAAATCCATAGGTTTTAAGATTCTTACTAGTCAGGTATATTCTTAGGCGTTTAATATGGGGTGTTGAGTCCACTTCGTTGAGCAAGGAGTAGCTGTTGTCTATTACATATTTGGCTTATGGAACGGTATCTGTGCTAATTTCAATCTCTGGTTTTATGCAGCACCCCAACTCACCTTTCCCCTTAAGCAAGCATAAGTTGGTTTTCTACATTTGAGACACTGTTCTGTTTTGTAATTCAGTTCCTGTGTAGCCAAGTTTACATTCCGTGTAGTAGTGATATCTTATGATGTTTCTTTTTCTCTGTGACTTATTTCACTTAGAATCATCGTACCTGAATCCACTCGTTATGCTGCTACGGGCCTGATGACATAGATTTCATTGCTGAGTGATATTGCATTGTACGTAAGTACCACAACTTTTTATCCATTTTTCGCTTTCTGTGATATTGAACTTGTACCGTAAACGAGGTTCTTGTAAACAGAGCCGTCCCAAACTTTTCAGTGGCTGTGTCTTTTTGATTTTAATTTCCCTAAGCTATAGGACCATAAGTGGAAGTGCCCTAGGCTCTGTTGCTTTGTTTTGTAGATGTTTCAGGAAACACCATACACTTCTCCAGAGTGGCTGTTGGCAATTTACATCCCGCCCATCCGCATAACAAGGCTCCCAGTTCTCCATGGCCTGTCCTGCCTTTCTGGATTTTACACTTTTTTCAGATGGCCCTTTTGACCGGGGGGCAGTGAGACTTCATGTAGTGCAGATTTCCTTTGCAAGCTTGCTTGGTTGGCCAAAAAGCGCATATGAGTTTTTTCCTGAATATATTCAGGAAAAAACGCATACGCCCTTTTTGGCCAAGTGCATCATTGTGGACGTTCTGCCTCTTTTGCTGTGCTTTACATGCAATTCCTGTCTACCTCCTGCAATCCCTTTCCTGCAATTCTGCCCCTCTTTCACGTCCTCTTGGCAGCCTTACTTCAATATATTTTTGGACGATAGCTGTCATTTATAACTCTGCAGGTTTGTGAATGACAGTGCCCCTGACCTCCTTTCTTCAACTCGCTTTCTTGTGAGCTGGCCGCAACACCGCAGGATTGCTTCAGGCCCTACTGTGGTTCCGGCATGGCATGCTGAGCCTTTAGTTAATTCCTCTTCCTGGTGGGAAATGAGAGTTAAATTTGCCCGTCCAGACACCTCCAGCTAGTCTCTCATTGGTTCTCCCTATTCGTGTTCATTTTCCGTATAAATTGCAAACTGGGCCAAACAGGAGGTTAAAGGCACTGACTCTCCAAGTGGGGAGAGTGTTAGTAAAGCGTCTGGAATGTTGCACCCGAGTACCAGGGGACGAAAACTGAGACACCTTTGAACACGTTTCCCAATCACACGGTGGATCATACTCTGGATTCCACATGCATGTTTTAGCTGAAGTAAGAATCCCTTAAACCTGGAGAGTTGAGACCTATGGAATGGGTACCATGCAATATGACTTCAAAGGGTCTGCATTTGCTCACCGAATCTCACCAATCCTATCACTGCTGCGTTTATGCCGCTATACACACGCTTGATTCTCTTTTGGAGCATATAAATCCATAGGTTTTAAGATTCTTACTAGTCAGGTATATTCTTAGGCGTTTAATATGGGGTGTTGAGTCCACTTCGTTGAGCAAGGAGTAGCTCTTGTCTATTACATATTTGGCTTATGGAACGGTATCTGTGCTAATTTCAATCTCTGGTTTTATGCAGCACCCCAACTCACCTTTCCCCTTAAGGAAGCATAAGTTGGTTTTCTACATTGGAGACCCTGTTCTGTTTTGTAATTCAGTTCCTGTGTAGCCAAGTTTACATTCCGTGTAGTAGTGATATCTTATGACGTTTCTTTTTCTGTGTGACTTATTTCACTTAGAATCATCGTATCTGAATCCACTCATTATGTTGCTACGGGCCTGATGACATAGATTTCATTGCTGAGTGATATTGAATTGTACGTAAGTACCACAAGTTCTTTAGCAATTTTTCGCGTTGTGTGATATTGAACTTGTAACGTAAACGAGGTTCTTGTAAACAGAGCCATCCCAAACATTGGGGAGGCGGTGTCTTATAGATTTTAATTTCCCTAAGCTATAGGACCATAAGTGGAAGTGCACTAGGCTCTGTTGCCTTGTTTTTTAGATGTTTCAGGAAACACCATACACTTCTCCAGAGTGGCTGTTGGCAATTTACATCCCGCCCTTCAGCATAACAAGGCTCCCAGTTCTCTGTGGCCTGTCCTGCCTTTCTGGATTTTACACTTTTTTCAGATTGTCCTTTTGACTGGAGGGCAGTGAGACTTCATTGTAGTGCAGAATTCCTTTGCAATCTTGCTTGGTTGGCCAAAAAGGGCGTATGCGTTTTTTCCTGAATATATTCAGGAAAAAACGCATACGCCCTTTTTGGCCAAGTGCATCATTGTGGACGTTCTGCCTCTTTTCCTATGCTTTACATGCAATTCCAGTCTACCTCCTGAAATCGGTTTCCTGCAATTCTGCCCCGCTTTCAAGTCCTCTTGGCAGCTTTACTTCAATATATTTTTGGACGATAGCTGTCATTTATAACTCTGCAGGTTTGTGAATGACAGTGCCCCTGAGCTCCTTTCTTCAACTCGCTTTCTTGTGAGCTGGCCGCAACACCGCAGCATTGCTTCAGACCCCAGTGTGGTTCCGGCATGGCACGCTGAGCCTTTGGTTAATTCCTCTTCCTGGTGGGAAATGAGAGTTAAATATGCCCGTCCAGACACCTCCAGCTAGTCTCTCATTGGTTCTCCCTATTCCTGTTCATTTTCCGCAGAAATTGCAAACTGGGCCAAACAGGAGGTTAAAGGCACTGACTCTCCAAGTGGGGAGAGTGTTAGTAAAGCATCTGGAATGTTGCACCCAAGTACCAGGGGAAGAAAACTGAGACACCTTTGAACACGTTTCCCGATCACACGGTGGATCATACTCTGGGTTCCACATGCATGTTTTAGCTGAAGGAAGAATCCCTTAAACCTGGAGAGTTGAGACCCATGGAATGTGTACCATGCGATATGACTTCAAAGGGTCTGCATTTGCTCACCGATCCTCACCAATCCTATCACTGCTGCGTTTATTCCGCTGTACACACGCTTGATTCTCTTTCGGAGACATATAAATCCATAGGTTTTAAGATTCTTACTAGTCAGGTATATTCTTAGGCGTTTAATATGGGGTGTTGAGTCCACTTCGTTGAGCAAGGAGTAGCTCTTGTCTATTACATATTTGGCTTATGGAACGGTATCTGTGCTAATTTCAATGTCTGGTTTTATGCAGCACCCCAACTCACCTTTCCCCTTCAGCAAGCATAAGTTGGTTTCCTACATTTGAGACCCTGTTCTGTTTTGTAATTCAGTTCCTGTGTAGCCAAGTTTACATTCCGTGTAGTAGTGATATGTTATGATGTTTCTTTTTCTGTGTGACTTATTTCACTTCGAATCATCGTACCTGAATCCACTCATTATGCAGCTACGGGCCTGATGACATAGATTTCATTGCTGAGTGATATTGCATTGTACGTAAGTACCACAACTTCTTTATCCATTTTTCGCTTTCTGCGATATTGAACTTGTACCGTAAACGAGGTTCTTGTAAACAGAGCCGTCCCAAACTTTGGGGTGGCTGTGTCTTTTTGATTTTAATTTCCCTAAGCTATAGGACCATAAGTGGAAGTGCCCTAGGCTCTGTTGCTTTGTTTTTTAGATGTTTCAGGAAACACCATACACTTCTCCAGAGTGGCTTTTGGCAATTTACATCCCGCCCATCAGCATAACAAGGCTCCCAGTACTCTGTGGCCTGTCCTGCCTTTCTGGATTTTACACTTTTTTCAGATGGCCCTTTTGACCGGGGGGCAGTGAGACTTCATTGTAGTGCAGATTTCCTTTGCAAGCTTGCTTGCTTGGCCAAAAAGGGCGTATGCGTTTTTTCCTCAATATATTCAGGAAAAAACGCATACGCCCTTTTTGGCCAAGTGCATCATTGTGGACGTTCTGCCTCTTTTGCTATGCTTTACATGCAATTCCAGTCTACCTCCTGAAATCGGTTTCCTGCAATTCTGCCCCGCTTTCAAGTCCTCTTGGCAGCCTTACTTCAATATATTTTTGGACGATAGCTGTCATTTATAACTCTGCAGGTTTGTGAATGACAGTGCCCCTGAGCTCCTTTCTTCAACTCGCTTTCTTGTGAGCTGGCCGCAACACCGCAGGATTGCTTCAGGCCCTAGTGTGGTTCCGGCATGGCACGCTGAGCCTTTGGTTAATTCCTCTTCCTGGTGGGAAATGAGAGTTAAATTTGCCCGTCCAGACACCTCCAGCTAGTCTCTCATTGGTTCTCCCTATTCCTGTTCATTTTCCGCAGAAATTGCAAACTGGGCCAAACAGGAGGTTAAAGGCACTGACTCTCCAAGTGGGGAGAGTGTTTGTAAAGCGTCTGGAATGTTGCACCCGAGTACCGGGGAATGAAAACTGAGTCACATTTGAACACGTTTCCCGATCACACGGTCGATCATTCTCTGGGTTCCACATGCTGCTTTTGCTGAAGGAAGAATCCCTTAAACCTGGAGAGTTGAGACCCATGGAATGGGTACCATGCAATTTGACTTCAAAGGGTCTGCATTTGCTCACCGATCCTCACCAATCCTATCACTGCTGCGTTGATGCCGCTGTACACACGCTTGATTCTCTTTCGGAGACATATAAATCCATAGGTTTTAAGATTCTTACTAGTCAGGTATATTCTTAGGCGTTTAATATGGGGTGTAGAGTCCACTTGGTTGAGCAAGGAGTAGTTCTTGTCTATTACATATTTGGCTTATGGAACGGTATCTGTGCTAATTTCAATCTCTGGTTTTATGCAGCACCCCAACTCACCTTTCCCCTTAAGCAAGCATAAGTTGGTTTTCTACATTGGAGACCCTGTTCTGTTTTGTAATTCAGTTCCTGTGTAGCCAAGTTTACATTCCGTGTAGTAGTGATATCTTATGACGTTTCTTTTTCTGTGTGACTTATTTCACTTAGAATCATCGTATCTGAATCCACTCATTATGTTGCTACGGGCCTGATGACATAGATTTCATTGCTGAGTGATATTGCATTGTACGTAAGTACCACAAGTTCTTTAGCAATTTTTCGCGTTCTGTGATATTGAACTTGTAACGTAAACGAGGTTCTTGTAAACAGAGCCATCCCAAACATTGGGGAGGCGGTGTCTTATAGATTTTAATTTCCCTAAGCTATAGGACCATAAGTGGAAGTGCACTAGGCTCTGTTGCCTTGTTTTTTAGATGTTTCAGGAAACACCATACACTTCTCCAGAGTGGCTGTTGGCAATTTACATCCCGCCCATCAGCATAACAAGGCTCCCAGTTCTCCAGGCCTGTCCTGCCTTTCTGGATTTTACACTTTTTTCAAATGGGCCTTTTGACCGGGGGGCCGTGACACTTCATTGTAGTGCAGACTTCCTTTGCACGCTTGCTTGGTTGGCCAAAAAGGGCGTATGCGTTTTTTCCTGAATATATTCAGGAAAAAACGCATACGCCCTTTTTGGCCGAGTGCATCATTGTGGACGTTCTGCCTCTTTTCCTATGCTTTACATGCAATTCCAGTCTACCTCCTGAAATCGGTTTCCTGCAATTCTGCCCCGCTTTCAAATCCTCTTGGCAGCCTTACTTCAATATATTTTTGGACGATAGCTGTTATTTATAACCCTGCAGGTTTGTGAATGACACTGCCCCTGAGCTCCTTTCTTCAACTCGCTTTCTTGTGAGCTGGCCTCAACACCGCAGCCTTGCTTCAGGCCCTAGTGTGGTTCTGGCATGGCACGCTGAGCCTTTGTTTAATTCCTCTTCCTGGTGGGAAATGAGAGTTAAATTTGTCCGTCCAGACACCTCCAGCTAGTCTCTCATTGGTTCTCCCTATTCCTGTTCATTTTCCGCAGAAATTGCAAACTGGGTCAAACAGGAGGTTAAAGGCACTGACTCTCCAAGTGGGGAGAGTGTTAGTAAAGCGTCTGGAATGTTGTACCCGAGTACCAGGGGACGAAACCTGAGACACATTTGAACACGTTTCACGATCACACGGTGGAACATACTCTGGGTTCCACATGCATGTTTTAGCTGAAGGAAGAATCCCTTAAACCTGGAGAGTTGAAACACATGGAATGGGTACCATGCAATATGACTTCAAAGGGTCTGCATTTGCTCACCGAACCTCACCAATCCTATCACTGCTGCATTTATGCCGCTGTACACATGCTTGATTCTCTTTTGGAGACATATGAATCCATAGGTTTTAAGATTCTTACAAGTCAGGTATATTCTTAGGCGTTTAATATGGGGTGTTGATTCCACTTCGTTGAGCAAGGAGAAGCTCTTGTCTATTACATATTTGGCTTATGGAACGGTATCTGTACTAATTTCAATATCTGGTTTTATGCAGCACCCCAACTCACCTTTCCCCTTCAGCAAGCATAAGTTGGTTTTCTACATTGGAGACCCTGTTCTGTTTTGTAATTCAGTTCCTGTGTAGCCAAGTTTACATTCCGTGTAGTAGTGATATCTTATGACGTTTCTTTTTCTGTGTGACTTATTTCACTTAGAATCATCGTATCTGAATCCACTCATTATGTTGCTACGGGCCTGATGACATAGATTTCATTGCTGAGTGATATTGCATTGTACGTAAGTACCACAACTTCTTTAGCAATTTTTCGCGTTCTGTGATATTGAACTTGTAACGTAAACGAGGTTCTTGTAAACAGAGCCATCCCAAACATTGGGGAGGCGGTGTCTTATAGATTTTAATTTCCCTAAGCTATAGGACCATAAGTGGAAGTGCACTAGGCTCTGTTGCCTTGTTTTTTAGATGTTTCAGGAAACACCATACACTTCTCCAGTGTGGCTGTTGGCAATTTACATCCCGCCCATCAGCATAACAAGGCTCCCAGTTCTCCATGGCCTGTCCTGCCTTTCTGGATTTTACACTTTTTTCAGATGGCCCTTTTGACCGGGGGGCTGTGAGACTTCATTGTAGTGCAGATTTCCTTTGCAAGCTTGCTTGGTTGGCCAAAAAGTGCGTATGCGTTTTTTCCTCAATATATTCAGGAAAAAACGCATACGCACTTTTTGGCCAAGTGCATCATTGTGGACGTTCTGCCTCTTTTACTATGCTTTACATGCAATTCCAGTCTACCTCCTGAAATCGGTTTCCTGCAATTCTGCCCCGCTTTCAAGTCCTCTTGGCATCCTTACTTCAATATATTTTTGGACGATAGCTGTCATTTATAACTCTGCAGGTTTGTGAATGACAGTGCCCCTGAGCTCCTTTCCTCAACTCGCTTTCTTGTGAGCTGGCCGCAACACCGCAGCATTGCTTCAGACCCCAGTGTGGTTCCGGCATGGCACGCTGAGCCTTTGGTTAATTCCTCTTCCTGGTGGGAAATGAGAGTTAAATATGCCCGTCCAGACACCTCCAGCTAGTCTCTCATTGGTTCTCCCTATTCCTGTTCATTTTCCGCAGAAATTGCAAACTGGGCCAAACAGGAGGTTAAAGGCACTGACTCTCCAAGTGGGGAGAGGGTTAGTAATGCGTCTGGAATGTTGCACCCGAGTACCAGGGGAAGAAAACTGAGACACCTTTGAACACGTTTCCCGATCACACGGTGGATCATACTCTGGGTTCCACATGCATGTTTTAGCTGAAGGAAGAATCCCTTAAACCTGGAGAGTTGAGACCCATGGAATGGGTACCATGCAATATGACTTCAAAGGGTCTGCATTTGCTCACCGATCCTCACCAATCCTATCACTGCTGCGTTTATGCCGCTGTACACACGCTTGATTCTCTTTCGGAGACATATAAATCCATAGGTTTTAAGATTCTTACTAGTCAGGTATATTCTTAGGCGTTTAATATGGGGTGTTGAGTCCACTTCGTTGAGCAAGGAGTAGCTCTTGTCTATTACATATTTGGCTTATGGAACGGTATCTGTGCTAATTTCAATCTCTGGTTTTATGCAGCACCCCAACTCACCTTTCCCCTTCAGCAAGCATAAGTTGGTTTTCTACATTGGAGACCCTGTTCTGTTTTGTAATTCAGTTCCTGTGTAGCCAAGTTTACATTCCGTGTAGTAGTGATATCTTATGATGTTTCTTTTTCTGTGTGACTTATTTCACTTCGAATCATCGTACCTGAATCCACTCATTATGCAGCTACGGGCCTGATGACATAGATTTCATTGCTGTGTGATATTGCATTGTACGTAAGTACCACAACTTCTTTATCCATTTTTCGCTTTCTGCGATATTGAACTTGTACCGTAAACGAGGTTCTTGTAAACAGAGCCGTCCCAAACTTTGGGGTGGCTGTGTCTTTTTGATTTTAATTTCCCTAAGCTATAGGACCATAAGTGGAAGTGCCCTAGGCTCTGTTGCTTTGTTTTTTAGATGTTTCAGGAAACACCATACACTTCTCCAGAGTGGCTGTTGGCAATTTACATCCCGCCCATCAGCATAACAAGGCTCCCAGTTCTCTGTGGCCTGTCCTGCCTTTCTGGATTTTACACTTTTTTCAGATGGCCCTTTTGACCGGGGGGAAGTGAGACTTCATTGTAGTGCAGATTTCCTTTGCAAGGTTGTTTGGTTGGACAGAAAGGGCATATGCGTTTCTTCCTGAATATATTAAGGAAAAAACGCATGCGTCCTTTTTGGCCAAGTGCATCATTGTCGACGTTCTGAGTCTTTTCATATGTTGTCAATGCAATTCTAGTCTACCTCTTGAAATCGGTTTCCTGCAATTCTGCCTTGCTGTCAGTGCCTCTTCATAGCCTTACCTCAATATACTTTTGGAAAATAGTTGGCCTTTATAACTCTGCAGGTTTTTGAATTGCAGTGGCCCTTAGCTCCATTTTTCAGCTCTTATTTTTGTGATCTTGCCTCATATCCACAGGATTTTTTCATGCCCTATTCTTCTTCTGGGGCGCCTTGCTCTGCCTTTGGTTAATTCTTCTTCCTGATGTGAAATTAGAGTGACATGTGCCCATCGAAACCGCTACAGCTATTTTCTCACTGGTTCCCCCTATTCCCATTCATCCTCCGCACTAACTGCAGACTGTGCGATACCGGAACTTAAAGGCATTGACTCTCCGTGTGGGGATGTTGTTAGTAAAGTGGCTGGAATGTTGATCCGGAGCCCCAGGAGAGGAAAATGAGGTGCGTTTTAGAAACCTTTCCCATGATTGGAAGTGCCCTATGCTCTGTAGCTCTGTTTTTTAGATGATTTAGGAACCACCATACACTTCTCCACAGTGGCTCTCGGCAGTTCACACACTGTCCATCAGCGTATAAAGGCTCCCTCTTCTCCATGGCCTGTCCTGCATTTCTGGTTTTTACAATTTTTTCCGATGGCCCTTTTGACTGGTGGGAAATGAGACTTCTTTGTTGTGCACATTTGCATTGCTTGCTTGCTTGGTTGCCCATAAAGTGCGTATGCGTTTTTTCCTGGATATATTCAGGAAAAAACGCATACTCCTTTTTGGGCCAACTGCATCATTGTCGAAATTCTGCCGCTTTTCATGTGCTTTAAAGACGAGTCCAATCTATCTCTTGAAATCTGTTTCTTGCAATTCTGTCTTGCATTCAGATCCTCTTCTTTGCCTTACCTCAACATATTTTTGGACGTTAGTTTTCATTTATAACTCTGCAGGTTTGTGAATTGCAGTGACCCTGAGCTCCATTTTTTAAGTTGCTCTTTTGTGAGCTGGCCTCAAAGCCGCAGGATTGCTTCAGGCCCTATTTTGGCTCCGGCGAGGCGGGCTGAGCCTTTTTTTAATTCTTATTCTTAATGGGAAATTAGAGTGACATGTGCCCGTCCAAACCCCTACAACTATTCTCTCATTGGTTCCCCCTCTTCCCGTTCATCCTCCTCACAATTTGCAAAATGTGTGAAACAGAAGTTTAAATGTGCTGATTCTCTAAGTGGGGAGATTCTAAGTAACGTGGCTGGAATGATGAACAGGAGCACCAGGAGAGGATAAATGAGGTGCATTTTAGACACATCTCCCCATCACATGGTGTACAGTCCTCTGGGTTTTCCATGCATGTTTTAGCTGTAGGAAGATCCCTTGAACGTGCAGATTTGGGACCCATTGAATGGGTACCAGGTAGTATTACTTTAAAGGGTGTGCATTTCCTCACCCAACCTCACATTTCTCTTAGCACGAACAGTTTCCAGCCTTATGTGTCATCCTGCTGTGGGTCTAGATGTGTTCAATCCATGTTGCATCACCGTCCCTGAGGAAAAGTTGTAAGAGGTTTTCTCTTTCTCTCTGTCGTTTATTTTTTTCAATTTATTACTATATTGGTTACAGCTGATTTTCAAAGCTCTGTTTCTTGCTGCTGTACATCCACTTGATTCACATACAGAGAGACATCAATAAATTCTTTTTCAGATTCTTACCAGTCATATATATTCTTTTCCGGTGACTTGAGTGTGCTGAGTGCAGTTCTTTTAGCTACCGTGTAGGCCTTGTTGATTATCAGTTTGGTATTTGGAATGGTATCTTTGCTAATTTCAACCTCCTGGATGATGCCTCACCCCTCCCCACCTTTCCCGTTTAGCAGCCTTACGCGTGTTTTCTACATATTTGACTATGTTTTTCTTTTGTAATTTATTTCATGTGTAGCCATTTTGGATTCCACCTTTAAGTGATATCTTATGATATGTGTCTTTTTCTTTTTGAATTATGTCACTTAGAATGATCATACGTAACTCCTCCGGAGTTGTTACAACTGGCCATATTTCATTGATTTCCAGGCTGAGTAATATTCCACTCTACATAAGTACCACATCTCTATCCATTTTTTCCCTCCAGAGACATTTAAGTTATATCCTAGTCGAGGATCTTTTAAACAGAGAGACAGTAAACATTGGGGTGCCTGTGTCCTCTCGATTTTTGTTTTTCCCAAGACATACGCCCATGAGTGCAAGTGCCCTATGCTCTGTAGCTCATTTTTTAGATGCTTTAGTAAACACAATACACTTCTCCAGAATGGCCGTTGGCAATATACATTTCCACTATAAGCCTCACAGGGCTCCCTCTTCTCCTTGCCCTGTCCTGCATTTCTGGTGTTTACACTTTATGAGGATGGCTCTTCTGACTGATGCGAAGTGATATCTTTTGTAGTATTGATTTCCAGTGCCCACCTGTTTGGTTGGCTAAAAAAGTGTATGCCCTTTTCTTGAATATATACAGAAAAAAACGCATACAGCCTTTTTGGCCAACTGCAATGTTGGCAATGTTCAGCCCCTTTTCTTGTGCTTAATGGCGAGTCCTTTCTACCTCCTCAAATCCCTTTCCTGCCATTCTCCCTTGCTTACCAATCCTTTTCTCTGACTTTCCTCAAGACATTTTTCAGTGATAGATATTTTCAACTCTGCAGTTTCATGAATTTTACTGCCCCTGAGTTCCATTGTTCAACTTGTGTTTATGGGAACTGGCCACAAAGCAGTGGGATTTCCTCAAGCCCTATACTGTTTCCATGGGCAACCCTAGCCTTTGGTCAATTCGTCTTCCTGATTGGAAATTAGAGTGACATGTGCCTGTCTGAACACCTAGGACTTGTCTCTCATTGTTCCTCATCCTTCCGCTTCATCCTCTGGACAAATTCCAAACTGTACGCAACAGGATGTTGACAGTGCTGACATCTCCAAGTGGGGAGACTGTTAGTAAAGACGCTGGAGGGGTGAACCCGAGCACCAGGAGATGAGGAGATGAGATGCCTTTTCCAAACTCTTCCCGATCAGACGGTATACCATCCTCTGGGTGTGACAGACATGTTTTAGCAGTAGGAAGAGTCCCATTCATGTAAGGAGAACACCAGGGCTTTTTCAAAATCAGTGTCTCCCCGAAACCCAAACTGGGGAATTTTTTAAGCTACGGCTACACATATGTTCATTAAGGGCCTTGGGAAGTAGGCAGAGTCCAAACTTTAGATGATTGAAGTCTTCAGGGTCAGAAGCACTCACCACCGGCTTCCCTTAGGTTACACTTTAACTGTCATTGATAGATGATGTCAATAAAAATATCTATTCTTTTTCCGATTATTTCCCCTTATAGGTTATTGCAAAATATTGAGTGTAGTTCCCTGTGCTATACAGTAGTTCCTTGTTGATGATCTATTTTATACATAGCAGTGTGTATGTGTTAATTCCAAACTGTTAATTTATCCCTCCTCCCACCTTTCCCCTTTGGTAATAATAAATTATAAGATTTTATACTTCTCAGAAATGGGGGAGCTGAAAGAGAGGTATCATTTTCAATGGAAAAGCATTTAAAACAAGATTGAAGCTTTAACCAAGATTATTAGGTGTACATCCTTGGAAAGAAATCACTTCATTTCTCTAATATTGACCTGACAAATAAGACAAACCTTTTCACTGAACTTGCTTATAATAAAGTGATGGAAATATCAAATGGAAGTGTTAGAAACATCTTATTTTACCCGAGCCTTATAAACTGTTCTATGTTAACTACAGTTTGGCTCACACATCTGTTCATTGAAGTTACAATAGTCTCAATTTCTGTTACTGATCCCCAGAGTGGACCCCAACAAGTGTCCCCCTGCCCAGTGTCATTGGGGCCAACAGATCGAGACTGAGTTTGGTTCACAAGCAAAGGAAACTTTATATTTTGATCAGAGAATGGAGAGGTGAGAGCATGCACTACCCCGTGGGCTGTGGGCTGGGCTGCTGTGTAGAGATCCTGTCAGAGTCAGTGGGAGGGAGGGGGTGGAGCACTCGAGGGCCGGGTTGGCTGCAGCTCAGGCTCTATATCTCGGAGTCTGCACTGGGCCCCAGGAGCTGAGGTGTCGACCCAGCCATTCTGCACTAGGAAATCTGGTCTGAAGTGCCGGGTGTGGAACCTCTGCATGCGGGACCCTAGGAGCACGTGAAATTAGACAAAGCACAAAAGATAAAAAAGGTCAGACTTGACTTTATTGCCCAGATTCTATTTTTATCTCCCAGGGATTTTTAATGGGCTTTGCTGGGGACAAACCCCTCCTCTGCCTTTTGTCCCGTTCCTCATTCTTGGAGTGCTGAGGGTGCAGACCCTTCTTCTGTAACTGCTGAGTGCTGAGTTGGGAGCCCTCATACCAGGGGACGAGGGTCAGAACTTCTCCCCAGCAGCCTCCAGGTGACGTTGATTGGCCCCAGGACCCCTGCCTCCCTGCTCGTCCGCCTGAGCACCAGCATTGGAAGTGTTATAGATTCTAATGACCTTTAAGGGTCCAGGAAAGAGATGTGCAGAGATGCTGTGGGGGCCGGTTTCACCCCGCCCCACATTTGTTCGGCCACCTTAGGCTGACCGTTTCTGCCAGCCTAGACGCTCTGACCAGTAGTCTGCTCTTTCTTCAATTAGGCCCCTGAATTAACGTAAAAACAGCACCAGGTGTCAGAGCCCTGCCCGCTCAACTCCCAGACAGTCCAGGGTCAGTGGTGATCAAGGACCATGATGGCCACTGAGTCAACAGCCTTTTGAAGTAAACAGGAGTCCAGCCGGTCTTATTGGCCACCATCATCACGGTGTCTGTAGGCTTTTCTATGGTGACAGTGTGATATACGTTTCCCCCGCCAAGATTATTAGCTCCCCTCCGGGTGCAGTAAGTCCTGCAAGCAGTAGTCTACTCCTTCGGGACACACTATTGTTGTTTTATGAGAGAAACTCCAGGTCAAGTGATGTTCACACAAGTCGTCATGGTGCCCTGTTGCCCCCGGTTATCTCTCTGGATGTTGGAGTTGGAGGGCCTCCTCACTCGAGGTCGGTGTGCCCATGGAGCGAACCCTGCAACTTCAGGGCATGGTTGGTGATTAGGATCACTACGTGGGGTCCTTTTCCCTTAGGAGGGAGGTGGCCTTTTGGGTTGCTGATTTCCACGTTTTTAGATACCGCCAGTATCTTGGCCAGATGTGGCAGTGGGCCAAGCCCCTTGGTGACTGTAGTTTATCCTACCTGGATGGCATTCTTGCGTTGTTCCATTTCAAGTGGTCCCAGTTTTTGCACTAATTCTCCAATGGCGATTCACCTTTCACCGGGAATGGAAAGGTCAAAGGGTTTAGCTCAATTAGGGAGTTCCAGGGCAAGGGTCTGAATTGACTGCTCTTTCCATTCTTGAAAGGCCACTTCTGGATTCTGTTCAAAAGGATCATCATCTTTTCCTTTCAGTGTTTCATATAGAGGCCCAGCTAGTAGACTGTAGTTAGGGATCCAGAAGCAGCAAACCCTGGCCTCCCCAGGAACCCCTAAGCTGTCTTCTAGTTTTAGAAAGGGGTAAGGCTGCAAATGGTTTCTTCCCTTTCCTGGGATGGGCTTCTCCGACCTTCTGTGAGAATGAAGCCCAGGCAGGTCACCGCAGTCTGTGATATTTGAGCTTTTTCTTGGACAACTTCTATCCTTTATTGGCTTGGTAGTTCAGAGGCCTCCTTAGTAGGGCTGGCGATCAGAATGTCGTCTGCATATTGAAGGAGGGTTTCCTTTTCCAGAGGTAGAACTTTTCGGTCTTTAGCTAAGCTTTCCCCAAAGATGGTGTGGGAATTTTTGAACCCTTGGGGCAAGACGGCCCGGAAGTATTGTTTTAGTTGTATGTTGAGTCCTGCCACTCACAAGCCAAAATTTCTTGTGACTCTGGGACTAATGGAATACAAAAGAAGGCATCATTGAAGACTAATACAGAATACCATGTCCTGGTGGTTGGTAGAATGACCAGCAGGGTGTAGGAATTAGGAGCAACTGGAGGTATATCCTCAGTGGCTTCACTGACTGTCCTGACATCCTTTACCAGGTCCCCAGCAGCCCATGGGGCTCTCGTGGTCAGGCCAATCCCAGGATATGGAGCTCTCCTGGGCAGGTACCCCACCCCCAACCCAGCCCACGGGGCTCTCGTGGTCAGGCCTCTCCCAGGATACAGAGCTACCCTTGCAGGTACCGTGGCAGGGCTGGGCACACAGGAACCGTGCACATAGCTCTCACTGAAGAGCACCCCCATCTCACCTGTCGCTCAGAGCTGACACAGAGCACCTCAGAGCAGGACTTGAACTAACAAACAGCAGCTGCGACAGGTCTGTGACCCTGGGCATCACTCTGTGTGGCCTCCCTCCACCTGGTCTTCCAGAGACTTCCACTGCACCCGGGGCACCAGGCCTCTGTCTCCAACCACCACCCACCCCTCCTCTCCCTGACTCCTGGGTTCCTCTCATTAGGAGAGGCTTTTCTTGAAGTTGTCTCCCACTCATGGGCCAGATAAAATGATTAGAAAACAAGCCAAAGCTGCAGCCCCTTGTCTATCCTGACTCTCAGGAGCCCACACCTGTTCCTTGGACCTGGCCGGTTCAGCAAGTTCCATTTTCTGCAACTGTGAGCCCCTGAGGGGTGATGATTGGCTGACCTGGGCAGCCTTACCGTGCCGGCCAGCCCTCCCCAGGTGTGCCTGGGTTGAGATCAATATAAATACCACTCCAGGCAGCAAGAGCCCCTGCAGCTGTGCCTGACGCCATTTTCTCTGCCCTGTCAGCAGTCTCGGGGCTGGGCTGGTGGGAGGGAGTGAGAGGCCACGGCTTTGTGGGTGGCCCAGTGTGAGTGGGGCTCTGCTGGACTTTCTGCAGCAGTTGCCAGGCTGCCACCTGCTAAAGAAGAGGATGTGTCACCCATACCTGCTGCTGGAATTTCTCCCTGGGCAGAGGTGAGGAAGGAAAAAAGCAGTGGGGGCAGGGACAGGACGGGTATCTCAGGCAGGGAAATGGAAATCTTCCAGAAGAGCACCCAGGACCAGGGCCATCCTGGCTGGCCTGCAGGCACCAAGTCAGCTGGCATGCTGTCACTCATGTGGCTCCATGGCCCTTCCTCTAGGCTTTCAAGTCCTTGTATATATTCAGGTGTTTTACCTGGGAAGGGTGGGAACAGTTCAGCAGCAACTGGCCTGGGGCTCAGCTCACGTTCACTCACAGATGCCTCGGCACGGTGCCCCAGCTTTGCAATGAGGACGCTTGTTGTGTGGGGGCTGCTGGCTGAATGGGAGACGATTCCCCACCACTGACCAACTTCAGAATTGTTTACAACTGGAGCAAGGGCCCTGATACGGTTTTCCTCTGAGTAACTGGTGGGTTCTGTTTTTTTTTTCTCTTTTTCGTTTTTGGTTCAAGGTAGAATTTATTCCTCTTTTTTGTATTTACAGATATAAGCATGGAAATAATTTATTCATATAAATACATGTATGTGAAGGGAATAATTGTTTTTTCTGTTTTGTTTTTTAAATTTTATTTCTTTTTAATTTTGAATTTTATTTCATATTTTTATACAGCAAGTTCTTATTGGTTATCTATTTTATACATATAAATGTTTACATGCCAATCCCAATCTCTCAACTCCTCCCACCACCACCCCCCCAAGAGCTTTCCCCCCTTGTTGTCCATACGATTGTTGTCTACATCTGTTGCTCTATTTATGCCTTGCAAAACGGTTAATCTGTACAGTTTTTCTAGGTTCCACATATATGCATGAATATACAAGATTTGTTTTTCTCTTTCTGACTTACTTCACTCTGTATGACAGACTCTAGATCCATCGACGTCTCTACAAATGACCCAATTTCATTCCTTTCATGGCTTAGTAATATTCCATTTTATATATGTACCACATCTTTATGCATTCGTCTGTCTGTGGGCATTTAGGTTGCTTCCATTACCTCGATATTGTAAATAGTGATGCAATGAACATTGCGGTGAATGTCTCTTTTTGATTTATGGTTTTGTCTGGGTATACGTCCAGTACTGGGATTGCTGTATCATATGGTAATTCTATTAATAGTTTCTTAAGAAACTCCATATTGTTCTCCATAGTGACTGTATCAATTTATATTCCCAACAATAGTAGAAGAGGCTTCCTTTTCTCCACACCCTTTCCAGCATTTGTTGTTTGTAGATTTTCAGATGATGCCCATTCTAACAGGTGTGAGGTGATACCTCATTGTTGAGTCCATTTCGTTGAGCAAGGGGTAGGTCTTGTCTATTACATATTTGGCTTATGGAATGGTATCTGTGCTAATTTCAAACTCTGGTTTTATGCAGCACCCCAACTCACCTTTCCCCTTAAGCAAGCATAAGTTGGTTTTCTAAACTTGAGACCCTGTTCTGTTTTGTAATTCAGTTCCTGTGTAGCCAAGTTTACATTCCGTGCATTAGTGATACCTTATGATGTTTCTTTTTCTGTGTGACTTATTTCACTTAGAATCATCGTGCCTCAATCCACTCATTATGCTGGTACAGGCCTGGTGACACAGATTTCATTGCTGAGTGGTATTCTGTTGTACATAAGTACCGCAACTTCTTTATCAATTATTTGTTCTCTGGGATATTTAACTTGTACCGTAGAAGAGGTTCCTGTAAACAGAGCCATCCCAAATATGGGGTGGCTGTGTCTTTTTGATTTTAATTTCCCTAAGCTATAGGACCATAAGTGGAAATGCCCTAGACTCTGTTGCTTTGTTTTTCAGATGTATCAGGAAACACTATACACTTCTCCAGAGTGGCTGTTGGCAATTTACAACCCGCCCATCAGCATAACAAGGCTCCCAGTTCTCCATGGCCTGTCCTGCCTTTCTGGATTTTACACTTTTTTCAGATGGCCCTTTAGACCGGGGGGAAGTGACACTTCATAGAAGTTCGGATTTCCATTGCAAGCTTGCTTGGTTTGCCAAAAAGGGCGTATGTGTTTTTTCCTGAATATATTCAGGAACAAACTCATACGCCCTTTTTTGTCACGTGCATCATTGTCGATGTTCTGCCTCTTTTCCTATGCTTTAAATGCAAATCCAGTCTACCTCCTGAAATCGGTTTCCTGAAATTCTGCCCCGCTTTCAAGTCCTCTTGGCAGCCTTACTTCAATATATTTTTGGACGTTATCTGTCATTTATAACTCTGCAGCTTTGTGAATGACAGTGCCCCTGAGCTCCTTTCTTCAACTCGCTTTCTTGTGAGCTGGCCGCAAACCCGCAAGACTGCTTCAGGCCCTAATCTGCTTCTGGCAGGGCACGCTGAGCCTTTGGTTAATTCCTCTTCCTGGTGGGAAATGAGTGTTAAATATGCCCGTCCAGACACCTACCTCACTCTCAACCCCTTGGTAATGTGGGTCCTCTGGTTTGTGGCCACCTTTGCTGGGTTCCTCACCTTTTGATGATGTGGCCCCACTAGTGTGAGGACACTCCTGCCTGGTTCTCATCCACGTGGTTATGTGGACCCCCTGGTGAGAGTCTGTTCCTGGCTGTGTTCCTCACCCTTCTGTGAGGGAGACCCTCTGCTGATAGGTCACTCCTGCATGGCTGGCACACATTGCCTTGGTGAAGTCAGCTGTGTGGTGGCAGTTGGAGCGTGCTGGGAATCTCCTCTCCCCGGTGATGAGGGCCCTCTTGCGTCAGGCCCTAACTGCTGGGCTCACCAACTTTTCTTAGTGAGCCCAATGATGCTTGGGCACTCCTCTTAGGATCCCATTTCCATGGGGATGTGGGCCTTCTGCTCTGAGGTCCCAACGGCTGGGTTGTTCACATTTTCATGATGTGGGCTCTCTGGTGTTAGTTCACAGAGGCCTGGATCCCATAGCCTCTGTGCTCTTGGCCGCCTGCTGGGAGGTTCCAACGGCTGGATTCCTCACTTTTTTAATTTTTTGGGCCCTCTGTTGTGAGTATCCTCTTGCCTGCCTCACTCCCAGCCCCTTCGTGATGTGTGTCCTCTGGTTTGAGGCCACATGTGCTGGGTTCCTCACCTTTCGATGATGTGGGACCAATGGTCTTAGGAGACTCCTGCCTGGTTCACATCCCCTTGGTGATGTGGGCCCTCTGTTGAGAGTCTGATCCTGGCTGGGTTCCTCACCCTTCTGTGAGGTGGGCCGTCTGCTGTGAGGTCACTCCTGCCTGGCTTGCTCACCTCGCCTTGTGGACATGAGCCCTCTGGTGGCACTTGGAGCCTGCTGGGAGCCTCCTCCCCTCGGTGATGAGGGCCCTCTGGCATCAGGCCCTAACGGCTGGGCTCCCCACATTTTGTGATGTGCGCCCAGTGGTTCGAAGACACTCCATCCAGGTTCACATCCCCATTGGGATGTGGGCCTTCTGCTCTGAGGTCCCAACGGCTGGGTTGTTCACAGTTTCATGATGTGGGCTCTCTGCTGTTAGTTCACTCTGGCCTGGATGCCATAGCCTCTGTGCTCTGGGCCGCCTGCTGGAAGGTTCCAACTGCTCGATTCCTCAACTTTTGTATTCTATGGGTCCTGTGTTGCGATGCTCCTCCTGCCTGCCTCACTCGCAACCCCTTCGTGATGTGGGTCCTCTGGTTTGAGGCCACATGTGCTGGGTTCCGCAACTTTCAATGATGTGGCCCCACTGGTGTGAGGACACTCCTGCCTGGTTCCCATCCCCTTGGTGATGTGGGCCTTCTGGTGACAGTCTTATCCTGGCTGGGTTCCTCACTCTTCTGTGAGGTAGGCCCTCTGCTGTGAGGTCAATCCTGCCTGACTTGCACACATCACCTTGGCGATGTGGGCCCTCTGTTGGCACATGGAACCTGCTGGGAACCTCCTGCCCTGGGTGATGACGGCCCTCTAGCATCAGGCCCTAACTGCTGGGCTCCCCACGTTTTCTGATGTGAGCCCAGTGATGCCAGGACACTCCTGTCAGGTTCCCATCCCCATGGGGATGTGGGCTTTCTGCTCTGAGGTCCCAACGCCTGGGTGGCTCACAGTTTCATGATGTGGGCTCTCTGGTGTTAGTTCACTCCTGCCTGCATCCCATAGCTTCTGTGCTCTCGGCCGCCTGCTGGGAGGTTCCAAATGCTGGATTCCTCACCTTTTTTATTCTTTGGGCCCTCTGTTTTTAGGCTACTCCTACCTGCCTCACTCCCATCCCCTTTGTGATGTATGTCCTCTGATATGAGGCCGCATGTGCTGAGTTCCTCACCTTTCGATGATGTGGCCCCACTGGTGGGAGGACAGTCCTGACTGGTTCCCATCCCCTTGGTGTTGTGGGCCCTCTGGCAAGAGTCTCATCCTACCTCAGTTCCTCACCCTTCTGTGAGATAGGCCCTCTGCTGTGAGGTCGCTACTGCCTGGCTGGCGCATGCCACCTTGTAGACGTGAGCCCTCTGTTGGCAGTTGGAACCTGCTGGGAGTCTCCTCCCCTCAGTTATGAGGGCCCCCTGGCGTCAGGCCCTAACTGCTGGGCTCCTAACATTTTCTGATATGTGCTAAGTGGTGCGAAGCCACTCCTGCCAGGTTCCCATCCCAATGGGGATGTGGGCCTTCTGTTCTGAGGTCCCAACGGCTGGGCTGCTCACAGGTTCATGATGTGGGCCCTCTGCTGTGAGTTCACTGCGGCCTAGATCCCATAGACTCGGTGCTCTGGGCCACTTGCTGGGAGGTTCCAACTGCTGGATTCCTCAACTTTTATATTCTATGGACCCGGTGTTGTGAGGCCGGTCCTGCCAGCCTCATTCCGAAACCCTTGGTGATGTGGTTCCTCTGGTTTGAGGCTACATGTGCTGGGATCCTCACCTTTCGATGATGTTGTCCCACTGGTGTGGGGACACGCCTGCCTGGTTCCCATCCCCTTGGTGATGTGGGCCCTCTGGTGAGAGTCTGATCCTGGCTGTGTTCCTCACCCTTCTGTGAGGTGGGCCCTCTGCTGTGAGGTCACTCCTGCCGGGCTGGCACACATCGCCTTGGTGACGTTGGCCCTCTGGTGGCAGCTGGAGCCTGCTGGGAGCCTCCTCCCCTCGGTGATGAGTGCCCTCTAGCGTCAGGCCCTAACTTCTGAGCACCCCACGTTTTCTGATGTGAGCCCAGTGATGCCAGGACACTCCTGTCATGTTCCCATCACCATGGGGATGTGGGCCTTCTGCTCTGAGGTCCCAATGTCTGGGTTGCTCACAGTTTCATGATGTGGGCTGTCTGGTGTTAGTTCACTCTGGCTTGGATCCCCTAGCCTCTGTGCTCTGGGCCGCCTGCTGGGAGGTTCCAACTGCTGGATTCCTCACCTTTCTTATTTTTGGGCCCTCTGTTGTGAGGCTCCTCCTGCCTGCCTCACTCCCAGCCCCTTGGTGATGGGTGTCCTATGGTTTGAAGTCACATGTTCTGGGTTCCTCACCTTTAGATGATGTGGCCCTACTCATGTGAGGACACTCCTGTCTGGTTCCAATCCATTTGGTGATGTGGGCCCTCTGGTGCGAGTCTGACCCTAACTGGGTTCGTCACACTTCTCTGAGGTGGGCCCTCTGCTGTGAGGTCATTCGTGCCTGGTTGGCACACATCGCCTTGGCGACGTCAGCCCTCTGGTGGCAGTTGGAGCCTGCTGGGAGCCTCCTTCCCTTGGTGATGAGGGTCCTCTGGCGTCAGGCCCTAACTGCTGGTCTCCCAAAATTTTCTGATACGTTCTCAGTGGTGCGAGGACACTCCTACCAGATTTATATCCCCATGGGGATGTGGGCCTCCTGCTCTGAGGCCCCAATGGCTGGGTTGCTCAGTTTCATGACATGGGCCCTCTTCTGTGAGTTCACTGTGGCTTGGATCCCATAGCCTCGGTGCTCTGGGCCGCCTGCTGGGAGGTTCCAACTGCTGGATTCCTCACTTTTTTATTCTATGGGCCCAGTGTTGTGAGGCTACTCCTGCCTGCCTCACTCCGAGGACCTTGGTGATGTGGGTCCTCTGGTTTGAGGACACATGTGCTGAGTACCTCACCTTTCGCTGATGTGGCCCAACTGGTGTGAAGACACTCCTGCCTGGTTCCCATCCTCTTAGTGATGCGGGCCCTCTGGTGAGAGTCTGATATTGGCTGGGTTTCTCAACCTTATGTGAGGTGGGACCTCTGCTGTGAGGTAACTCCTGCCTGGCTTGCTCACGTTGCCTTGGCAACGTGAGCCCTCAGGTGGCAGTTGGAGCCTGTTGGGATTCTCCTCCCCTCAGTTATGAGAGCTCTGGATAAAACACATATGCCCTTTTTTGCCAAGTGCATTATTTTCCAAGTTCTGTCTCTTTTCCTATGCTTTAAGAGCGACTCCCGTGTACCTTCTGAAATCGGTTTCCAGCAATTGTGCCCCGCATTCAAGTCCTCTTCGCAGCCTTACTTCAGTATAATTTTGGATGATAGCTGTCATTTATAACTCTGCAGGTTTGTGAATTACAGTGTCCCTGAGCTCCTTTCTTCAACTCGCTTTCTTGTGAGCTGGCCGCAACACCGCAAGATTGCTTCAGGCCCTAGTGTAGTTCCGGCATGGCACGCTGAGCCTTTGGTTAATTCCTCTTCCTGGTGGGAAATGAGAGTTAAATTTGCCCGTCCAGACACCTCCAGCTAGTCTCTCATTGGTTCTCCCTATTCCTGTTCATTTTCCGCAGAAATTGCAAACTGGGCCAAACAGGAGGTTAAAGGCACTGACTCTCCAAGTGGGGAGAGTGTTAGTAAAGCGTCTGAAATGTTGCACCCGAGTACCAGGGAACGAAAACTGAGACACATTTGAACACGTTTCCCGATCACACGGTGGATCATACTCTGGGTTCCACATGCATGTTTTAGCTGAAGGAAGAATCCCTTAAAACTGGAGAGCTGAGACGCATGGAATGGGTACCATGCATTATGACTTCAAAGGGTCTGCATTTGCTCACCGAACCTCACCAATCCTATCACTGCTGCGTTTATGCCACTGTACACACGCTTGATTCTCTTTCGGAGACATATAAATCCATAGGTTTTAAGATTCTTACTAGTCAGGTATATTCTTAGGCATTTAATATGGGGCGTTGAGTCCACTTCATTGAGCAAGGTGTGGCTCTGGTCTATTACATATTTGGCTTATGGAATTGTATCTGTGCTAATTTCAAACGCTGGTTTTATGCAGCACCCCAACTCACCTTTCCCCTTAAGCAAGCATAAGTTCGTTTTCTACATTTGAGACCCTATTCTGTTTTGTAATTCAGTTCCTGTGTAGCCAAGTTTACATTCCGTGTAGTAGTGATAATTTATGATGTTTCTTTTTCTGTTTGAATTATTTCACTTAGAATCATCGTACCTGAATCCACTCATTATGCTACTATGGGCCTGATGACATCGATTTCATTGCTGAGTGATATTGCATTGTAGGTAAGTACCACAACTTCTTTATCCATTTTTCACTTTCTGTGATATTGAACTTGTACCGTAAACGATGTTCTTGTAAACAGAGCCGTCCCAAACTTTGGGGTGGCTGTGTCTTTTTTATTTTAATTTCCCTAAGCTATAGGACCATAAGTGGAAGTGCCCTAGGCTCTGTTGCTTCGTTTTTTAGATGTTTCAGGAAACACCATACACTTCTCCAGAGTGGCTGCTGGCAATTTACATCCCGCCCATCAGCATAACAAGGCTCCCAGTTCTCCATGGCCTGTCCTGCCTTTCTGGATTTTACACTTTTTTCAGATGGCCCTTGTGACCGGGGGGCAGTGAGACTTCATTGTAGTGCAGATTTCCTTTGCAAGCTTGCTTGGTTGGCCAAAAAGGGCGTATGCGTTTTTTCCTGAATATATTCAGGAAAAAACGCATACGCCCTTTTTGGCCAAGTGCATCATTGTGGACGTTCTGCCTCTTTTCCTATGCTTTACATGCAATTCCAGTCTACCTCCTGAAATCGGTTTCCTGCAATTCTGCCCCACTTTCACGTCCTCTTGGCAGCCTTACTTCAATATATTTTTGGACGATAGCTGTCATTTATAACTCTGCAGGTTTGTGAATGACAGTGCCCCTGAGCTCCTTTCTTCAACTCGCTTTCTTGTAAGCTGGCCACAACACTGCAGGATTGCTTCAGGCCCTAGTGTGGTTCCGGCATGGCAAGCTGAGCCTTTGGTTAATTCCTCTTACTGGTGGGAAATGAGAGTTAACTTTGCCCGTCCAGACACCTCCAGCTAGTCTCTCATTGGTTCTCCCTATTCCTGTTCATTTTCCAGAGAAATTGCAAACTGGGTCAACAGGAGTTTAAAGGCACTGACTCTCCAAGTGGGGAGAGTGTTAGTAAAGCGTCTGGAATGTTGCACCCGAGTACCAGGTCATGAAATCTGAGTCACATTTTAACACGTTTCCCGATCACACGGTGGATCATACTCTGGGTTCCACATGCATGTTTTAGCTGAAGGAAGAATCTCTTAAACCTGGACAGTTGAGACCCATGCAATGGGTACCATGCAATATGACTTCAAAGGGTCTGCATTTGCTCACCGATCCTCACCAATCCTATCACTGCTGCGTTTATGCCACTGTACAAATGCTTGATTCTCTTTCGGAGACATATAAATCCATAGGATTTAAGATTCTTACTAGTCAGGTATATTCTTAGGCGTTTAATATGGAGTGTTGAGTCAACTTCGTTGAGCAAGGTGTAGCTCTTTTCTATTACATATTTGGCTTATGGAACGGTATCTGTGCTAATTTCAATGTCTGGTTTTATGCAGCACCCCAACTCACCTTTCCCCTTAAGCAAGCATAAGTTGGTTTTCTACATTTGAGACCCTGTTCTGTTTTGTAATTCAGTTCCTGTGTAGCCAAGTTTACATTCCGTGTTGTAGTGATATCTTATGATGTTTCTTTTTCTGTGTGACTTATTTCACTTAGAATCATCGTACCTGAATCCACTCGTTATGCTGCTATGGGCCTGATGACATAGATTTCATTGCTGAGTGATATTGCATTGTAGCTAAGTACCACAACTTCTTTATCCATTTTTCACTTTCTGTGATATTAAACTTGTACCGTAAACTAGGTTCTTGTAAACAGAGCTGTCCCAAACTTTGGGGTGGCTGTGTCTTTTTGATTTTAATTTCCCTAAGCTATAGGACCATAAGTGGAAGTGCCCTAGGCTCTGTTGCTTTGTTTTTTAGATGTTTCAGGAAACACCATACACTTCTCCAGAGTGGCTGTTGGCAATTTACATCCCGCCCATCAGCATAACAAGGCTCCCAGTTCTCCATGGCCTGTCCTGTCTTTCTGGATTTTATACTTTTTTCAGATGGCCCTTTTGACCCGGGGGTAGTGAGACTTCATTGTAGTGCAGATTTCCTTTGCAAGCTTGCTTGGTTAGCCAAAAAGGGCGTATGCGTTTTTTCCTGAATATATTCAGGAAAAAACGCATACTCCCTTTTTGGCCAAGTGCATCATTGTGGACATTCTGCCTCTTTTCCTATGCTTTACATGCAATTCCAGTCTACCTCCTGAAATCGGTTTCCTGCAATTCTGCCCCGCTTTCAAGTCCTCTTGGCAGCCTTACTTCAATACATTTTTGGACGATAGCTGTCATTTATAACTCTGCAGGTTTGTGAATTACAGTGCCCCTGAGCTCCTTTCTTCAACTCGCTGTCTTGTGAGCTGGCCGCAACAGCGCAGGATTTCTTCAGGCCCTAGTGTGTTTCTGGCATGGCACACTGAGCCTTTGGTTAATTCCTCTTCCTGGTGGGAAATGAGAGTTAAATTTCCCCGTCCAGACACCTCCAGCTAGTCTCTCATTGGTTCTCCCTATTCCTGTTCATTTTCCGCAGAAATTGCAAACTGGGCCAAACAGGAGGTTAAAGGCACTGACTCTCCAAGTGGGGAGAGTGTTAGTAAAGCGTCTGGAATGTTGCACCCGAGTACCGGGGGACGAAAACTGAGACACATTTGAACACGTTTCCCGATCACCCGGTGGATCATACTCTGGCTACCACATGCATGTTTTAGCTGAAGGAAGAATCCCTTAAACCTTGAGAGTTGAGACCCATGGAATGGGTACCATGCAATTTGACTTCAAAGGGTCTGCATTTGCTCACCGATGCTCACCAATCCTATCACTGCTGTGTTTATGCCGCTGTACACACGCTTGATTCTCTTTCGGAGACATATAAATCCATAGGTTTTAAGATTCTTACTAGTCAGGTATATTCTTAGGCGTTTAATATGGGGTGTTGAGTCCACTTCGTTGAGCAAGGAGTAGTTCTTGTCTATTACATATTTGGCTTATGGAACGGTATCTGTGCTAATTTCAATCTCTGGTTTTATGCAGCACCCCAACTCACCTTATCCCTTAAGGAAGCATAAGTTGGTTTTCTACATTTGAGACCCTGTTCTGTATTGTAATTCAGTTCCTGTGTAGCCAAGTTTACATTCCACGTAGTAGTGATATCTTATGATGTTTCTTTTTCTCTGTGACTTATTTCACTTAGAATCATCGTACCTGAATCCACTCATTATGCTGCTACGGGCCTGATGACATAGATTTCATTGCTGAGTGATATTGCATTGTACGTAAGTACCACAACTTCTTTATCCATTTTTCGCTTTCTGTGATATTGAACTTGTACCATAAACGAGGTTCTTGTAAACAGAGCCGTCCCAAACTTTGGGGTGGCTGTGTGTTTTAGATTTTAATTTCCCTAAGCTATAGGACCATAAGTGGAAGTGCCCTAGGCTCTGTTGCTTTGTTTTTTAGATGTTTCAGGAAACACCATACACTTCTCCAGAGTGGCTGTTGGCAATTTACATCCCGTCCATCAGCATAACAAGGCTCCCAGTTCTCCATGGCCTGTCCTGCCTTTCTAGATTTTACACTTTTTTCAGATGGCCCTTTGACCGGGGGGCAGTGACACTCCATTGTAGTGCAGTATTCCTTTGCACGCTTGCTTGGTTGGCCAAAAAGGGCGTATGCGTTTTTTCCTGAATATATTCAGGAAAAAACGCATACTCCCTTTTTGGCCAAGTGCATCATTGTGGACGTTCTGCCTCTTTTGCTATGCTTTACATGCAATTCCAGTCTACCTCCTGAAATCGGTTTCCTGCAATTCTGCCCCGCTTTCAAGTCCTCTTGGCAGCCTTACTTCAATATATTTTTGGACGATAGCTGTCATTTATAACTCTGCAGGTTCGTGAATGACAGTGCCCCTGAGCTCCTTTCTTCAACTCGCTTTCTTGTGAGCTGGCCGCAACACCGCAGGATTGCTTCAGGCCCTAGTGTGGTTCCGGCATGGCACATTGAGCCTTTGGTTAATTCCTCTTCCTGGTGGGAAATGAGAGTTAAATTTGCCCGTCCAGACACCTCCAGCTAGTCTCTCATTGGTTCTCCCTATTCCTGTTCATCTTCCGCAGAAATTGCAAACTGGGCCAAACAGGAGGTTAAAGGCACTGACTCTCCAAGTGGGGAGAGTGTTAGTAAAGCGTCTGGAATGTTGCACCCGAGTACCAGGGGACGAAAACTGGCACATTTGAACACGTTTCCCGATCACACGGTGGATGATACTCTGGGTTCCACATGCATGTTTTAGCTGAAGGAAGAATCCCTTAAACCTGGAGAGTTGAGATCCATGGAATGGGTACCATGCAATATGACTTCAAAGGGTCTGCATTTGCTCACCGATCCTCACCAATCCTATCACTGCTGCGTTTATGCCGCTGTACACACTCTTGATTCTCTTTCGGAGACATATAAATCCATAGGTTTTAAGATTCTTACTAGTCAGGTATATTCTTAGGCGTTTAATATGGGGTGTAGAGTCCACTTCGTTGAGCAAGGAGTAGCTCTTGTCTATTACATATTTGGCTTATGGAACGGTATCTGTGCTAATTTCAATCTCTGGTTTTATGCAGCACCCCAACTCACCTTTCCCCTTAAGCAAGCATAAGTCGGTTTTCTACATTTGAGACCCTGTTCTGTTTTGTAATTCAGTTCCTGTGTAGCCAAGTTTACATTCCATGTGGTAGAGATATCTTATGATGTTTCTTTTTCTGTGTGACTTATTTCACTTAGAATCATCGTACCTGAATCCACTCATTATGCTGCTACGGGCCTGGTGACGTAGATTTCATTGCTGAGTGATATTGCATTGTACGTAAGTACCACAACTTCTTTATCCATTTTTCGCTTTCTGTGATATTGAACTTGTACCGTTATCGAGGTTCTTGTAAACAGAGCAGTCCCAAACGTTGGGGTGGCTGTGTCTTTTTGATTTTAATTTCCCTATGCTATAGGACCATAAGTGGAAGTGCCCTAGGCTCTGTTGCTTTGTTTTGTAGATGTTTCAGGAAACACCATACACTTCTCCAGAGTGGCTGTTGGCAATTTACATCCCAACCATGAGCATAACAAGGCTCCCAGTTCTCCATGGCTTGTCCTGCCTTTCTGGATTTTACACTTTTTTCAGATGGCCCTTTTGACCGGGGGGCAGTGAGACTTCATTGTAGTGCAGATTTCCTTTGCAAGCTTGCTTGGTTGGCCAAAAAGGGCGTATGCGTTTTTTCCTCAATATATTCAGGAAAAAACGCATACGCCCTTTTTGGCCAAGTGCATCATTGTGGACGTTCTGCCTCTTTTCCTATGCTTTACATGCAATTCCAGTCTACCTCCTGAAATCGGTTTCCTGCAATTCTGCCCCGCTTTCAAGTCCTCTTGGCAGCCTTACTTCAATATATTTTTGGACGATAGCTGTCATTTATAACTCTGCAGGTTTGTGAATGACGGTGCCCCTAAGCTCCTTTCTTCAACTCGCTTTCTTGTGAGCTGGCCGCAACACCGCAGGATTGCTTCAGGCCCCAGTGTGGTTCCGGCATGGCATGCTGAGCCTTTGGTTAATTCCTCTTCCTGGTGGGAAATGAGAGTTAAATATGGCCGTCCAGACACCTCCAGCTAGTCTCTCATTGCTTCTCCCTATTCCTGTTCATTTTCCACAGAAATTGCAAAACTGGGCCAAACAGGAGTTTAAAGGCACTGACTCTCCAAGTGAGGAGAGTGTTAGTAAAGCGTGTGGAATGTTGCACCCGAGTACCAGGAGACGAAAACTGAGACACATTTGAACACGTTTCCTGATCACATCGTGGATGATACTCTGGGTTCCACATGCATGTTTTAGCTGAAGGAAGAATCCCTTAAACCTGGAGAGTTGAGATCCATGGAATGGGTACCATGCAATATGACTTCAAAGGGTCTGCATTTGCTCACCGAACCTCACCAATCCTATCACTGCTGCATTTATGCCGCTGTACACACGCTTGATTCTCTTTCGGAGACATATAAATCCATAGGATTTAAGATTCTTACTAGTCAGGTATATTCTTAGGCGTTTAATATGGGGTGTTGAGTCCACTTCGTTGAGCAAGGAGTACCTCTTGTCTATTACATATTTGGCTTATGGAATGGTATCTGTGCTAATTTCAATCTCTGGTTTTATGCAGCACCCCAACTCACCTTTCCCCTTAAGCAAGCATAAGTTGGTTTTCTACATTTGAGACCCTTTTCTGTTTTGTAATTCAGTTCCTGTGTAGCCAAGTTTACATTCCGTGTAGTAGTGATATCTTATGAAGTTTCTTTTTCTGTGTGACTTATTTCACTTAGAATCATCGTACCTGAATCCACTCATTATGCTGTTACGGGCCTGATGACATAGATTTCATTGCTGAGTGATATTGCATTGTACGTAAGTACCACAACTTCTTTATCCATTTTTCGTTTTATGCGATATTGAACTTGTACCGTAAACGAGGTTCTTGTAAACAGATACGTCTCAAATTTGGGTGGCTGTGTCTTTTTGATTTTAAGTTCCCTAAGCTATAGGACCATAAGTGGAAGTGCCCTAGGATCTGTTGCTTTGTTTTGTAGATGTTTCAGGAAACACCATACACTTCTCCAGAGTGGCTGTTGGCAATTTACATCCCGCCCATCTGCATAACAAGGCTCCCAGTTCTCCAGGCCTGTCCTGCCTTTCTGGATTTTACACTTTTTTCAAATGGCCCTTTTGACCGGGAGGCCGTGACACTTCATTGTAGTGCAGACTTCCTTTGCACGCTTGCTTGGTTGGCCAAAAAGGGCGTATGCGTTTTTTCCTGAATATATTCAGGAAAAAACGCATACGCCCTTTTTGGCCGAGTGCATCATTGTGGACGTTCTGCCTCTTTTCCTATGCTTTACATGCAATTCCAGTCTACCTCCTGAAATCGGTTTCCTGCAATTCTGCCCCGCTTTCAAATCCTCTTGGCAGCCTTACTTCAATATATTTTTGGACGATAGCTGTTATTTATAACCCTGCAGGTTTGTGAATGACACTGCCCCTGAGCTCCTTTCTTCAACTCGCTTTCTTGTGAGCTGGCCTCAACACCGCAGCCTTGCTTCAGGCCCTAGTGTGCTTCTGGCATGGCACGCTGAGCCTTTGGTTAATTCCTCTTCCTGGTGGGAAATGAGAGTTAAATTTGCCCGTCCAGACACCTCCAGCTAGTCTCTCATTGGTTCTCCCTATTCCTGTTCATTTTTCGCAGAAATTGCAAACTGGGCCAAACAGGAGGTTAAAGGCACTGACTCTCCAAGTGGGGAGAGTGTTAGTAAAGCGTCTGGAATGTTGTACCCGAGTACCAGGGGACGAAACCTGAGACACATTTGAACACGTTTCCCGATCACACGGTGGAACATACTCTGGGTTCCACATGCATGTTTTAGCTGAAGGAAGAATCCCTTAAACCTGGAGAGTTGAAACACATGGAATGGGTACCATGCAATATGACTTCAAAGGGTCTGCATTTGCTCACCGAACCTCACCAATCCTATCACTGCTGCGTTTATGCCGCTGTACACATGCTTGATTCTCTTTTGGAGACATATGAATCCATAGGTTTTAAGATTCTTACAAGTCAGGTATATTCTTAGGCGTTTAATATGGGGTGTTGATTCCACTTCGTTGAGCAAGGAGAAGCTCTTGTCTATTACATATTTGGCTTATGGAACGGTATCTGTACTAATTTCAATATCTGGTTTTATGCAGCACCCCAACTCACCTTTCCCCTTCAGCAAGCATAAGTTGGTTTTCTACATTTGAGACCCTGTTCTGTTTTGTAATTCAGTTCCTGTGTAGCCAAGTTTACATTCCGTGTAGTAGTGATATTTTATGATGTTTGTTTTTCTGTGTGACTTATTTCACTTAGAATCATCGTACCTGAATCCACTCATTATGCAGCTACGGGCCTGATGACATAGATTTCATTGCTGAGTGATATTGCATTGTACGTAAGTACCACAACTTCTTTATCCATTTTTCGCTTTCTGTGATATTGAACTTGTACCGTAAACGAGGTTCTTGTAAACAGAGCCGTCCCAAACTTTGGGGTGGCTGTGTCTTTTTGATTTTAATTTCCCTAAGCTATAGGACCATAAGTGGAAGTGCCCTAGGCTCTGTTGCTTTGTTTTCTAGTTGTTTCAGGAAGCACCATACACTTCTCCAGAGTGGCTCTTGGCAATTTACATCCCGCCCATGAGCATAACAAGGCTCCCACGACTCCATGGCCTGTCCTGCCTTTCTGGATTTTACACTTTTTTCAGATGGCCCTTTTGACCGGGAGGCAGTGAGACTTCATTGTAATGAAGATTTCCTTTGCAAGCTTGCTTGGTTGGCCAAAAAGGGTGTATGCGTTTTTTCCTGAATATATTCAGGAAAGAACGCATACGCCCTTTTTGGAAAGTGCATCATTGTGGACGTTCTGCCTCTTTTCCTATGCTTTACATGCAATTCCAGTCTACCTCCTGAAATCGGTTTCCTGCAATTCTGCCCCGCTTTCAAGTCCTCTTGGCAGCCTTACTTCAATATATTTTTGGACGATAGCTGTCATTTATAACTGTGCAGGTTTGTGAATGACAGTGCCCCTGAGCTCCTTTCTTCAACTCGCTTTCTTGTGAGCTGGCCGCAACACCGCAGGATTGCTTCAGGCCCTAGTGTGGTTCCGGCATGGCACGCTGAGCCTTTGTTTAATTCCTCTTTCTGGTGGGAAATGAGAGTTAAATTTGCCCGTCCAGACAACTCCAGCTAGTCTCTCATTGGTTCTCCCTATTCCTGTTCATTTTCCGCAGAAATTGCAAACTGGGCCAAACAGGAGGTTAAAGGCACTGACTCTCCAAGTGGGGAGAGTGTTAGTAAAGCGTCTGGAATGTTGCACCCGAGTACCGGGGGACGAAAACTGAGACACATTTGAACACGTTTCCCGATCACACGGTGGATGATACTCTGGGTTCCACATGCATGTTTTAGCTGAAGGAAGAATCCCTTCAACCTGGAGAGTTGAGACCCATGGAATGGGTACCATGCAATATGACTTCAAAGGGTCTGCATTTGCTCACCGAACCGCACCAATCCTATCACTGCTGCATTTATGCCGCTGTACACACGCTTGATTCTCTTTCGGAGACATATAAATCCATAGGTTTTAAGATTCTTACAAGTCAGGTATATTCTTAGGCGTTTAATATGGGGTGTTGAGTCCACTTCGTTGAGCAAGGAGTAGCTCTTGTCTATTATATATTTGGCTTATGGAATGGTATCTGTGCTAATTTCAATCTCTGGTTTTATGCAGCACCCCAACTCACCTTTCCTCTTAAGCAAGCATATGTTGGTTTTCTACATTTGAGACCCTATTCTGTTTTTTAATTCAGTTCCTGTGTAGACAAGTTTACATTCCGTGTAGTAGTGATATCTTATGACGCTTCTTTTTCTCTGTGACTTATTTCACTTAGAATCATCGTACCTGAATCCACTCGTTATGCTGCTACGGGCCTGATGACATAGATTTCATTGCTGAGTGATATTGCATTGTACGTAAGTACCACAACTTCTTTATCCATTTTTCGCTTTCTGTGATATTGAACATGTACCGTAAACGAGGTTCTTGTAAACAGATACGTCTCAAATTTGGGTGGCTGTGTCTTTTTGATTTTAAATTCCCTAAGCTATAGGACCATAAGTGGAAGTGCCCTAGGATCTGTTGCTTTGTTTTGTAGATGTTTCAGGAAACACCATACACTTCTCCAGAGTGGCTGTTGGCAATTTACATCCCGCCCATCAGCATAACAAGGCTCCCAGTTCTCCAGGCCTGTCCTGCCTTTCTGGATTTTACACTTTTTTCAAATGGCCCTTTTGACCGGGAGGCCGTGACACTTCATTGTAGTGCAGACTTCCTTTGCACGCTTGCTTGGTTGGCCAAAAAGGGCGTATGCGTTTTTTCCTGAATATATTCAGGAAAAAACGCATACGCCCTTTTTGGCCGAGTGCATCATTGTGGACGTTCTGCCTCTTTTCCTATGCTTTACATGCAATTCCAGTCTACCTCCTGAAATCGGTTTCCTGCAATTCTGCCCCGCTTTCAAATCCTCTTGGCAGCCTTACTTCAATATATTTTTGGACGATAGCTGTTATTTATAACCCTGCAGGTTTGTGAATGACACTGCCCCTGAGCTCCTTTCTTCAACTCGCTTTCTTGTGAGCTGGCCTCAACACCGCAGCCTTGCTTCAGGCCCTAGTGTGCTTCTGGCATGGCACGCTGAGCCTTTGGTTAATTCCTCTTCCTGGTGGGAAATGAGAGTTAAATTTGCCCGTCCAGACACCTCCAGCTAGTCTCTCATTGGTTCTCCCTATTCCTGTTCATTTTTCGCAGAAATTGCAAACTGGGCCAAACAGGAGGTTAAAGGCACTGACTCTCCAAGTGGGGAGAGTGTTAGTAAAGCGTCTGGAATGTTGTACCCGAGTACCAGGGGACGAAACCTGAGACACATTTGAACACGTTTCCCGATCACACGGTGGAACATACTCTGGGTTCCACATGCATGTTTTAGCTGAAGGAAGAATCCCTTAAACCTGGAGAGTTGAAACACATGGAATGGGTACCATGCAATATGACTTCAAAGGGTCTGCATTTGCTCACCGAACCTCACCAATCCTATCACTGCTGCGTTTATGCCGCTGTACACATGCTTGATTCTCTTTTGGAGACATATGAATCCATAGGTTTTAAGATTCTTACAAGTCAGGTATATTCTTAGGCGTTTAATATGGGGTGTTGATTCCACTTCGTTGAGCAAGGAGAAGCTCTTGTCTATTACATATTTGGCTTATGGAACGGTATCTGTACTAATTTCAATATCTGGTTTTATGCAGCACCCCAACTCACCTTTCCCCTTCAGCAAGCATAAGTTGGTTTTCTACATTTGAGACCCTGTTCTGTTTTGTAATTCAGTTCCTGTGTAGCCAAGTTTACATTCCGTGTAGTAGTGATATTTTATGATGTTTGTTTTTCTGTGTGACTTATTTCACTTAGAATCATCGTACCTGAATCCACTCATTATGCAGCTACGGGCCTGATGACATAGATTTCATTGCTGAGTGATATTGCATTGTACGTAAGTACCACAACTTCTTTATCCATTTTTCGCTTTCTGTGATATTGAACTTGTACCGTAAACGAGGTTCTTGTAAACAGAGCCGTCCCAAACTTTGGGGTGGCTGTGTCTTTTTGATTTTAATTTCCCTAAGCTATAGGACCATAAGTGGAAGTGCCCTAGGCTCTGTTGCTTTGTTTTCTAGTTGTTTCAGGAAGCACCATACACTTCTCCAGAGTGGCTCTTGGCAATTTACATCCCGCCCATGAGCATAACAAGGCTCCCACGACTCCATGGCCTGTCCTGCCTTTCTGGATTTTACACTTTTTTCAGATGGCCCTTTTGACCGGGAGGCAGTGAGACTTCATTGTAATGAAGATTTCCTTTGCAAGCTTGCTTGGTTGGCCAAAAAGGGTGTATGCGTTTTTTCCTGAATATATTCAGGAAAGAACGCATACGCCCTTTTTGGAAAGTGCATCATTGTGGACGTTCTGCCTCTTTTCCTATGCTTTACATGCAATTCCAGTCTACCTCCTGAAATCGGTTTCCTGCAATTCTGCCCCGCTTTCAAGTCCTCTTGGCAGCCTTACTTCAATATATTTTTGGACGATAGCTGTCATTTATAACTGTGCAGGTTTGTGAATGACAGTGCCCCTGAGCTCCTTTCTTCAACTCGCTTTCTTGTGAGCTGGCCGCAACACCGCAGGATTGCTTCAGGCCCTAGTGTGGTTCCGGCATGGCACGCTGAGCCTTTGTTTAATTCCTCTTTCTGGTGGGAAATGAGAGTTAAATTTGCCCGTCCAGACAACTCCAGCTAGTCTCTCATTGGTTCTCCCTATTCCTGTTCATTTTCCGCAGAAATTGCAAACTGGTCCAAACAGGAGGTTAAAGGCACTGACTCTCCAAGTGGGGAGAGTGTTAGTAAAGCGTCTGGAATGTTGCACCCGAGTACCGGGGGACGAAAACTGAGACACATTTGAACACGTTTCCCGATCACACGGTGGATGATACTCTGGGTTCCACATGCATGTTTTAGCTGAAGGAAGAATCCCTTCAACCTGGAGAGTTGAGACCCATGGAATGGGTACCATGCAATATGACTTCAAAGGGTCTGCATTTGCTCACCGAACCGCACCAATCCTATCACTGCTGCATTTATGCCGCTGTACACACGCTTGATTCTCTTTCGGAGACATATAAATCCATAGGTTTTAAGATTCTTACAAGTCAGGTATATTCTTAGGCGTTTAATATGGGGTGTTGAGTCCACTTCGTTGAGCAAGGAGTAGCTCTTGTCTATTATATATTTGGCTTATGGAATGGTATCTGTGCTAATTTCAATCTCTGGTTTTATGCAGCACCCCAACTCACCTTTCCTCTTAAGCAAGCATATGTTGGTTTTCTACATTTGAGACCCTATTCTGTTTTTTAATTCAGTTCCTGTGTAGACAAGTTTACATTCCGTGTAGTAGTGATATCTTATGACGCTTCTTTTTCTCTGTGACTTATTTCACTTAGAATCATCGTACCTGAATCCACTCGTTATGCTGCTACGGGCCTGATGACATAGATTTCATTGCTGAGTGATATTGCATTGTACGTAAGTACCACAACTTCTTTATCCATTTTTCGCTTTCTGTGATATTGAACATGTACCGTAAACGAGGTTCTTGTAAACAGAGCCATCCCAAACTTTGGGGTGGCTGTGTCTTTTTGATTTTAATTTCCCTAAGCTATAGGACCATAAGTGGAAGTGCCCTAGGCTCTGTTGCTTTGTTTTTTAGATGTTTCAGGAAACACCATACACTTCTCCAGAGTGGCTGTTGCCAATTTACATCCCGCCCACCAGCATAACAAGGCTCCCAGTTCTCCATGGCCTGTCCTTCCTTTCTGGATTTTATACTTTTTTCAGATGGCCCTTTTGACCGGGGGGAAGTGAGACTTCATTGTAGTGCAGATTTCCTTTGCAAGGTTGTTTGGTTGGACAGAAAGGGCATATGCGTTTCTTCCTGAATATATTAAGGAAAAAACGCATGCGTCCTTTTTGGCCAAGTGCATCATTGTCGACGTTCTGAGTCTTTTCATATGTTGTCAATGCAATTCTAGTCTACCTCTTGAAATCGGTTTCCTGCAATTCTGCCTTGCTGTCAGTGCCTCTTCATAGCCTTACCTCAATATACTTTTGGAAAATAGTTGGCCTTTATAACTCTGCAGGTTTTTGAATTGCAGTGGCCCTTAGCTCCATTTTTCAGCTCTTATTTTTGTGATCTTGCCTCATATCCACAGGATTTTTTCATGCCCTATTCTTCTTGTGGGGCGCCTTGCTCTGCCTTTGGTTAATTCTTCTTCCTGATGTGAAATTAGAGTGACATGTGCCCATTGAAACCACTACAGCTATTTTCTCACTGGTTCCCCCTATTCCCATTCATCCTCCGCACTAACTGCAGACTGTGCGATACCGGAACTTAAAGGCATTGACTCTCCGTGTGGGGATGTTGTTAGTAAAGTGGCTGGAATGTTGATCCGGAGCCCCAGGAGAGGAAAATGAGGTGCGTTTTAGAAACCTTTCCCATGATTGGAAGTGCCCTATGCTCTGTAGCTCTGTTTTTTAGATGATTTAGGAACCACCATACACTTCTCCACAGTGGCTCTCGGCAGTTCACACACTGTCCATCAGCGTATAAAGGCTCCCTCTTCTCCATGGCCTGTCCTGCATTTCTGGTTTTTACAATTTTTTCCGATGGCCCTTTTGACTGGTGGGAAATGAGACTTCTTTGTTGTGCACATTTGCATTGCTTGCTTGCTTGGTTGCCCATAAAGTGCGTATGCGTTTTTTCCTGGATATATTCAGGAAAAAACGCATACTCCTTTTTGGGCCAACTGCATCATTGTCGAAATTCTGCCGCTTTTCATGTGCTTTAAAGACGAGTCCAATCTATCTCTTGAAATCTGTTTCTTGCAATTCTGTCTTGCATTCAGATCCTCTTCTTTGCCTTACCTCAACATATTTTTGGACGTTAGTTTTCATTTATAACTCTGCAGGTTTGTGAATTGCAGTGACCCTGAGCTCCATTTTTTAAGTTGCTCTTTTGTGAGCTGGCCTCAAAGCCGCAGGATTGCTTCAGGCCCTATTTTGGCTCCGGCGAGGCGGGCTGAGCCTTTTTTTAATTCTTATTCTTAATGGGAAATTAGAGTGACATGTGCCCGTCCAAACCCCTACAACTATTCTCTCATTGGTTCCCCCTCTTCCCGTTCATCCTCCTCACAATTTGCAAAATGTGTGAAACAGAAGTTTAAATGTGCTGATTCTCTAAGTGGGGAGATTCTAAGTAACGTGGCTGGAATGATGAACAGGAGCACCAGGAGAGGATAAATGAGGTGCATTTTAGACACATCTCCCCATCACATGGTGTACAGTCCTCTGGGTTTTCCATGCATGTTTTAGCTGTAGGAAGATCCCTTGAACCTGCAGATTTGGGACCCATTGAATGGGTACCAGGTAGTATTACTTTAAAGGGTGTGCATTTCCTCACCCAACCTCACATTTCTCTTAGCACGAACAGTTTCCAGCCTTATGTGTCATCCTGCTGTGGGTCTAGATGTGTTCAATCCATGTTGCATCACCGTCTCTGAGGAAAAGTTGTAAGAGGTTTTCTCTTTCTCTCTGTCGTTTATTTTTTTCAATTTATTACTATATTGGTTACAGCTGATTTTCAAAGCTCTGTTTCTTGCTGCTGTACATCCACTTGATTCACATACAGAGAGACATCAATAAATTCTTTTTCAGATTCTTACCAGTCATATATATTCTTTTCCGGTGACTTGAGTGTGCTGAGTGCAGTTCTTTTAGCTACCGTGTAGGCCTTGTTGATTATCAGTTTGGTATTTGGAATGGTATCTTTGCTAATTTCAACCTCCTGGATGATGCCTCACCCCTCCCCACCTTTCCCGTTTAGCAGCCTTACGCGTGTTTTCTACATACTTGACTATGTTTTTCTTTTGTAATTTATTTCATGTGTAGCCATTTTGGATTCCACCTTTAAGTGATATCTTATGATATGTGTCTTTTTCTTTTTGAATTATGTCACTTAGAATGATCATACGTAACTCCTCCGGAGTTGTTACAACTGGCCATATTTCATTGATTTCCAGGCTGAGTAATATTCCACTCTACATAAGTACCACATCTCTATCCATTTTTTCCCTCCAGAGACATTTAAGTTATATCCTAGTCGAGGATCTTTTAAACAGAGAGGCAGTAAACATTGGGGTGCCTGTGTCCTCTCGATTTTTGTTTTTCCCAAGACATACGCCCATGAGTGCAAGTGCCCTATGCTCTGTAGCTCATTTTTTAGATGCTTTAGTAAACACAATACACTTCTCCAGAATGGCCGTTGGCAATATACATTTCCACTATAAGCCTCACAGGGCTCCCTCTTCTCCTTGCCCTGTCCTGCATTTCTGGTGTTTACACTTTATGAGGATGGCTCTTCTGACTGATGCGAAGTGATATCTTTTGTAGTATTGATTTCCAGTGCCCACCTGTTTGGTTGGCTAAAAAAGTGTATGCCCTTTTCTTGAATATATACAGAAAAAAACGCATACAGCCTTTTTGGCCAACTGCAATGTTGGCAATGTTCAGCCCCTTTTCTTGTGCTTAATGGCGAGTCCTTTCTACCTCCTCAAATCCCTTTCCTGCCATTCTCCCTTGCTTACCAATCCTTTTCTCTGACTTTCCTCAAGACATTTTTCAGTGATAGATATTTTCAACTCTGCAGTTTCATGAATTTTACTGCCCCTGAGTTCCATTGTTCAACTTGTGTTTATGGGAACTGGCCACAAAGCAGTGGGATTTCCTCAAGCCCTATACTGTTTCCATGGGCAACCCTAGCCTTTGGTCAATTCGTCTTCCTGATTGGAAATTAGAGTGACATGTGCCTGTCTGAACACCTAGGACTTGTCTCTCATTGTTCCTCATCCTTCCGCTTCATCCTCTGGACAAATTCCAAACTGTACGCAACAGGATGTTGACAGTGCTGACATCTCCAAGTGGGGAGACTGTTAGTAAAGACGCTGGAGGGGTGAACCCGAGCACCAGGAGATGAGGAGATGAGATGCCTTTTCCAAACTCTTCCCGATCAGACGGTATACCATCCTCTGGGTGTGACAGACATGTTTTAGCAGTAGGAAGAGTCCCATTCATGTAAGGAGAACACCAGGGCTTTTTCAAAATCAGTGTCTCCCCGAAACCCAAACTGGGGAATTTTTTAAGCTACGGCTACACATATGTTCATTAAGGGCCTTGGGAAGTAGGCAGAGTCCAAACTTTAGATGATTGAAGTCTTCAGGGTCAGAAGCACTCACCACCGGCTTCCCTTAGGTTACACTTTAACTGTCATTGATAGATGATGTCAATAAAAATATCTATTCTTTTTCCGATTATTTCCCCTTATAGGTTATTGCAAAATATTGAGTGTAGTTCCCTGTGCTATACAGTAGTTCCTTGTTGATGATCTATTTTATACATAGCAGTGTGTATGTGTTAATTCCAAACTGTTAATTTATCCCTCCTCCCACCTTTCCCCTTTGGTAATAATAAATTATAAGATTTTATACTTCTCAGAAATGGGGGAGCTGAAAGAGAGGTATCATTTTCAATGGAAAAGCATTTAAAACAAGATTGAAGCTTTAACCAAGATTATTAGGTGTACATCCTTGGAAAGAAATCACTTCATTTCTCTAATATTGACCTGACAAATAAGACAAACCTTTTCACTGAACTTGCTTATAATAAAGTGATGGAAATATCAAATGGAAGTGTTAGAAACATCTTATTTTACCCGAGCCTTATAAACTGTTCTATGTTAACTACAGTTTGGCTCACACATCTGTTCATTGAAGTTACAATAGTCTCAATTTCTGTTACTGATCCCCAGAGTGGACCCCAACAAGTGTCCCCCTGCCCAGTGTCATTGGGGCCAACAGATCGAGACTGAGTTTGGTTCACAAGCAAAGGAAACTTTATATTTTGATCAGAGAATGGAGAGGTGAGAGCATGCACTACCCCGTGGGCTGTGGGCTGGGCTGCTGTGTAGAGATCCTGTCAGAGTCAGTGGGAGGGAGGGGGTGGAGCACTCGAGGGCCGGGTTGGCTGCAGCTCAGGCTCTATATCTCGGAGTCTGCACTGGGCCCCAGGAGCTGAGGTGTCGACCCAGCCATTCTGCACTAGGAAATCTGGTCTGAAGTGCCGGGTGTGGAACCTCTGCATGCGGGACCCTAGGAGCACGTGAAATTAGACAAAGCACAAAAGATAAAAAAGGTCAGACTTGACTTTATTGCCCAGATTCTATTTTTATCTCCCAGGGATTTTTAATGGGCTTTGCTGGGGACAAACCCCTCCTCTGCCTTTTGTCCCGTTCCTCATTCTTGGAGTGCTGAGGGTGCAGACCCTTCTTCTGTAACTGCTGAGTGCTGAGTTGGGAGCCCTCATACCAGGGGACGAGGGTCAGAACTTCTCCCCAGCAGCCTCCAGGTGACGTTGATTGGCCCCAGGACCCCTGCCTCCCTGCTCGTCCGCCTGAGCACCAGCATTGGAAGTGTTATAGATTCTAATGACCTTTAAGGGTCCAGGAAAGAGATGTGCAGAGACGCTGTGGGGGCCGGTTTCACCCCGCCCCACATTTGTTCGGCCACCTTAGGCTGACCGTTTCTGCCAGCCTAGACGCTCTGACCAGTAGTCTGCTCTTTCTTCAATTAGGCCCCTGAATTAACGTAAAAACAGCACCAGGTGTCAGAGCCCTGCCCGCTCAACTCCCAGACAGTCCAGGGTCAATGGTGATCAAGGACCATGATGGCCACTGAGTCAACAGCCTTTTGAAGTAAACAGGAGTCCAGCCGGTCTTATTGGCCACCATCATCACGGTGTCTGTAGGCTTTTCTATGGTGACAGTGTGATATACGTTTCCCCCGCCAAGATTATTAGCTCCCCTCCGGGTGCAGTAAGTCCTGCAAGCAGTAGTCTACTCCTTCGGGACACACTATTGTTGTTTTATGAGAGAAACTCCAGGTCAAGTGATGTTCACACGAGTCGTCATGGTGCCCTGTTGCCCCCGGTTATCTCTCTGGATGTTGGAGTTGGAGGGCCTCCTCACTCGAGGTCGGTGTGCCCACGGAGCGAACCCTGCAACTTCAGGGCATGGTTGGTGATTAGGATCACCACGTGGGGTCCTTTTCCCTTAGGAGGGAGGTGGCCTTTTGGGTTGCTGATTTCCACGTTTTTAGATACTGCCAGTATCTTGGCCAGATGTGGCAGTGGGCCAAGCCCCTTGGTGACTGTAGTTTATCCTACCTGGATGGCATTCTTGCGTTGTTCCATTTCAAGTGGTCCCAGTTTTTGCACTAATTCTCCAATGGCGATTCACCTTTCACCGGGAATGGAAAGGTCAAAGGGTTTAGCTCAATTAGGGAGTTCCAGGGCAAGGGTCTGAATTGACTGCTCTTTCCATTCTTGAAAGGCCACTTCTGGATTCTATTCAAAAGGATCATCATCTTTTCCTTTCAGTGTTTCATATAGAGGCCCAGCTAGTAGACTGTAGTTAGGGATCCAGAAGCAGCAAACCCTGGCCTCCCCAGGAACCCCTAAGCTGTCTTCTAGTTTTAGAAAGGGGTAAGGCTGCAAATGGTTTCTTCCCTTTCCTGGGATGGGCTTCTCCGACCTTCTGTGAGAATGAAGCCCAGGCAGGTCACCGCAGTCTGTGATATTTGAGCTTTTTCTTGGACAACTTCTATCCTTTATTGGCTTGGTAGTTCAGAGGCCTCCTTAGTAGGGCTGGCGATCAGAATGTCGTCTGCATATTGAAGGAGGGTTTCCTTTTCCAGAGGTAGAACTTTTCGGTCTTTAGCTAAGCTTTCCCCAAAGATGGTGTGGGAATTTTTGAACCCTTGGGGCAAGACGGCCCGGAAGTATTGTTTTAGTTGTATGTTGAGTCCTGCCACTCACAAGCCAAAATTTCTTGTGACTCTGGGACTAATGGAATACAAAAGAAGGCATCATTGAAGACTAATACAGAATACCATGTCCTGGTGGTTGGTAGAATGACCAGCAGGGTGTAGGAATTAGGAGCAACTGGAGGTATATCCTCAGTGGCTTCACTGACTGTCCTGACATCCTTTACCAGGTCCCCAGCAGCCCATGGGGCTCTCGTGGTCAGGCCAATCCCAGGATATGGAGCTCTCCTGGGCAGGTACCCCACCCCCAACCCAGCCCACGGGGCTCTCGTGGTCAGGCCTCTCCCAGGATACAGAGCTACCCTTGCAGGTACCGTGGCAGGGCTGGGCACACAGGAACCGTGCACATAGCTCTCACTGAAGAGCACCCCCATCTCACCTGTCGCTCAGAGCTGACACAGAGCACCTCAGAGCAGGACTTGAACTAACAAACAGCAGCTGCGACAGGTCTGTGACCCTGGGCATCACTCTGTGTGGCCTCCCTCCACCTGGTCTTCCAGAGACTTCCACTGCACCCGGGGCACCAGGCCTCTGTCTCCAACCACCACCCACCCCTCCTCTCCCTGACTCCTGGGTTCCTCTCATTAGGAGAGGCTTTTCTTGAAGTTGTCTCCCACTCATGGGCCAGATAAAATGATTAGAAAACAAGCCAAAGCTGCAGCCCCTTGTCTATCCTGACTCTCAGGAGCCCACACCTGTTCCTTGGACCTGGCCGGTTCAGCAAGTTCCATTTTCTGCAACTGTGAGCCCCTGAGGGGTGATGATTGGCTGACCTGGGCAGCCTTACCGTGCCGGCCAGCCCTCCCCAGGTGTGCCTGGGTTGAGATCAATATAAATACCACTCCAGGCAGCAAGAGCCCCTGCAGCTGTGCCTGACGCCATTTTCTCTGCCCTGTCAGCAGTCTCGGGGCTGGGCTGGTGGGAGGGAGTGAGAGGCCACGGCTTTGTGGGTGGCCCAGTGTGAGTGGGGCTCTGCTGGACTTTCTGCAGCAGTTGCCAGGCTGCCACCTGCTAAAGAAGAGGATGTGTCACCCATACCTGCTGCTGGAATTTCTCCCTGGGCAGAGGTGAGGAAGGAAAAAAGCAGTGGGGGCAGGGACAGGACGGGTATCTCAGGCAGGGAAATGGAAATCTTCCAGAAGAGCACCCAGGACCAGGGCCATCCTGGCTGGCCTGCAGGCACCAAGTCAGCTGGCATGCTGTCACTCATGTGGCTCCATGGCCCTTCCTCTAGGCTTTCAAGTCCTTGTATATATTCAGGTGTTTTACCTGGGAAGGGTGGGAACAGTTCAGCAGCAACTGGCCTGGGGCTCAGCTCACGTTCACTCACAGATGCCTTGGCACGGTGCCCCAGCTTTGCAATGAGGACGCTTGTTGTGTGGGGGCTGCTGGCTGAATGGGAGACGATTCCCCACCACTGACCAACTTCAGAATTGTTTACAACAGGAGCAAGGGCCCTGATACGGTTTTCCTCTGAGTAACTGGTGGGTTCTGTTTTTTTTTTCTCTTTTTCGTTTTTGGTTCAAGGTAGAATTTATTCCTCTTTCTTGTATTTACAGATATAAGCATGGAAATAATTTATTCATATAAATACATGTATGTGAAGGGAATAATTGTTTTTTCTGTTTTGTTTTTTAAATTTTATTTCTTTTTAATTTTGAATTTTATTTTATATTTTTATACAGCAAGTTCTTATTGGTTATCTATTTTATACATATAAATGTTTACATGCCAATCCCAATCTCTCAACTCCTCCCACCACCACCCCCCCAAGAGCTTTCCCCCCTTGTTGTCCATACGATTGTTGTCTACATCTGTTGCTCTATTTATGCCTTGCAAAACGGTTAATCTGTACAGTTTTTCTAGGTTCCACATATATGCATGAATATACAAGATTTGTTTTTCTCTTTCTGACTTACTTCACTCTGTATGACAGACTCTAGATCCATCGACGTCTCTACAAATGACCCAATTTCATTCCTTTCATGGCTTAGTAATATTCCATTTTATATATGTACCACATCTTTATGCATTCGTCTGTCTGTGGGCATTTAGGTTGCTTCCATTACCTCGATATTGTAAATAGTGATGCAATGAACATTGCGGTGAATGTCTCTTTTTGATTTATGGTTTTGTCTGGGTATACGTCCAGTACTGGGATTGCTGTATCATATGGTAATTCTATTAATAGTTTCTTAAGAAACTCCATATTGTTCTCCATAGTGACTGTATCAATTTATATTCCCAACAATAGTAGAAGAGGCTTCCTTTTCTCCACACCCTTTCCAGCATTTGTTGTTTGTAGATTTTCAGATGATGCCCATTCTAACAGGTGTGAGGTGATACCTCATTGTTGAGTCCATTTCGTTGAGCAAGGGGTAGGTCTTGTTTATTACATATTTGGCTTATGGAACGGTATCTGTGCTAATTTCAAACTCTGGTTTTATGCAGCACCCCAACTCACCTTTCCCCTTAAGCAAGCATAAGTTGGTTTTCTAAACTTGAGACCCTGTTCTGTTTTGTAATTCAGTTCCTGTGTAGCCAAGTTTACATTCCGTGCATTAGTGATACCTTATGATGTTTCTTTTTCTGTGTGACTTATTTCACTTAGAATCATCGTGCCTCAATCCACTCATTATGCTGGTACAGGCCTGGTGACACAGATTTCATTGCTGAGTGGTATTCTGTTGTACATAAGTACCGCAACTTCTTTATCAATTATTTGTTCTCTGGGATATTTAACTTGTACCGTAGAAGAGGTTCCTGTAAACAGAGCCATCCCAAATATGGGGTGGCTGTGTCTTTTTGATTTTAATTTCCCTAAGCTATAGGACCATAAGTGGAAATGCCCTAGACTCTGTTGCTTTGTTTTTCAGATGTATCAGGAAACACTATACACTTCTCCAGAGTGGCTGTTGGCAATTTACATCCCGCCCATCAGCATAACAAGGCTCCCAGTTCTCCATGGCCTGTCCTGCCTTTCTGGATTTTACACTTTTTTCAGATGGCCCTTTAGACCGGGGGGAAGTGACACTTCATAGAAGTTCGGATTTCCATTGCAAGCTTGCTTGGTTTGCCAAAAAGGGCGTATGTGTTTTTTCCTGAATATATTCAGGAACAAACTCATACGCCCTTTTTTGTCACGTGCATCATTGTCGATGTTCTGCCTCTTTTCCTATGCTTTAAATGCAAATCCAGTCTACCTCCTGAAATCGGTTTCCTGAAATTCTGCCCCGCTTTCAAGTCCTCTTGGCAGCCTTACTTCAATATATTTTTGGACGTTATCTGTCATTTATAACTCTGCAGCTTTGTGAATGACAGTGCCCCTGAGCTCCTTTCTTCAACTCGCTTTCTTGTGAGCTGGCCGCAAACCCGCAAGACTGCTTCAGGCCCTAATCTGCTTCTGGCAGGGCACGCTGAGCCTTTGGTTAATTCCTCTTCCTGGTGGGAAATGAGTGTTAAATATGCCCGTCCAGACACCTACCTCACTCTCAACCCCTTGGTAATGTGGGTCCTCTGGTTTGTGGCCACCTTTGCTGGGTTCCTCACCTTTTGATGATGTGGCCCCACTAGTGTGAGGACACTCCTGCCTGGTTCTCATCCACGTGGTTATGTGGACCCCCTGGTGAGAGTCTGTTCCTGGCTGTGTTCCTCACCCTTCTGTGAGGGAGACCCTCTGCTGATAGGTCACTCCTGCATGGCTGGCACACATTGCCTTGGTGAAGTCAGCTGTGTGGTGGCAGTTGGAGCGTGCTGGGAATCTCCTCTCCCCGGTGATGAGGGCCCTCTTGCGTCAGGCCCTAACTGCTGGGCTCACCAACTTTTCTTAGTGAGCCCAATGATGCTTGGGCACTCCTCTTAGGATCCCATTTCCATGGGGATGTGGGCCTTCTGCTCTGAGGTCCCAACGGCTGGGTTGTTCACATTTTCATGATGTGGGCTCTCTGGTGTTAGTTCACAGAGGCCTGGATCCCATAGCCTCTGTGCTCTTGGCCGCCTGCTGGGAGGTTCCAACGGCTGGATTCCTCACTTTTTTAATTTTTTGGGCCCTCTGTTGTGAGTATCCTCTTGCCTGCCTCACTCCCAGCCCCTTCGTGATGTGTGTCCTCTGGTTTGAGGCCACATGTGCTGGGTTCCTCACCTTTCGAAGATGTGGGACCAATGGTCTTAGGAGACTCCTGCCTGGTTCACATCCCCTTGGTGATGTGGGCCCTCTGTTGAGAGTCTGATCCTGGCTGGGTTCCTCACCCTTCTGTGAGGTGGGCCGTCTGCTGTGAGGTCACTCCTGCCTGGCTTGCTCACCTCGCCTTGTGGACATGAGCCCTCTGGTGGCACTTGGAGCCTGCTGGGAGCCTCCTCCCCTCGGTGATGAGGGCCCTCTGGCATCAGGCCCTAACGGCTGGGCTCCCCACATTTTGTGATGTGCGCCCAGTGGTTCGAAGACACTCCATCCAGGTTCACATCCCCATTGGGATGTGGGCCTTCTGCTCTGAGGTCCCAACGGCTGGGTTGTTCACAGTTTCATGATGTGGGCTCTCTGCTGTTAGTTCACTCTGGCCTGGATGCCATAGCCTCTGTGCTCTGGGCCGCCTGCTGGAAGGTTCCAACTGCTCGATTCCTCAACTTTTGTATTCTATGGGTCCTGTGTTGCGATGCTCCTCCTGCCTGCCTCACTCGCAACCCCTTCGTGATGTGGGTCCTCTGGTTTGAGGCCACATGTGCTGGGTTCCGCAACTTTCAATGATGTGGCCCCACTGGTGTGAGGACACTCCTGCCTGGTTCCCATCCCCTTGGTGATGTGGGCCTTCTGGTGACAGTCTTATCCTGGCTGGGTTCCTCACTCTTCTGTGAGGTAGGCCCTCTGCTGTGAGGTCAATCCTGCCTGACTTGCACACATCACCTTGGCGATGTGGGCCCTCTGTTGGCACATGGAACCTGCTGGGAACCTCCTGCCCTGGGTGATGACGGCCCTCTAGCATCAGGCCCTAACTGCTGGGCTCCCCACGTTTTCTGATGTGAGCCCAGTGATGCCAGGACACTCCTGTCAGGTTCCCATCCCCATGGGGATGTGGGCTTTCTGCTCTGAGGTCCCAACGCCTGGGTGGCTCACAGTTTCATGATGTGGGCTCTCTGGTGTTAGTTCACTCCTGCCTGCATCCCATAGCTTCTGTGCTCTCGGCCGCCTGCTGGGAGGTTCCAAATGCTGGATTCCTCACCTTTTTTATTCTTTGGGCCCTCTGTTTTTAGGCTACTCCTACCTGCCTCACTCCCATCCCCTTTGTGATGTATGTCCTCTGATATGAGGCCGCATGTGCTGAGTTCCTCACCTTTCGATGATGTGGCCCCACTGGTGGGAGGACAGTCCTGACTGGTTCCCATCCCCTTGGTGTTGTGGGCCCTCTGGCAAGAGTCTCATCCTACCTCAGTTCCTCACCCTTCTGTGAGATAGGCCCTCTGCTGTGAGGTCGCTACTGCCTGGCTGGCGCATGCCACCTTGTAGACGTGAGCCCTCTGTTGGCAGTTGGAACCTGCTGGGAGTCTCCTCCCCTCAGTTATGAGGGCCCCCTGGCGTCAGGCCCTAACTGCTGGGCTCCTAACATTTTCTGATATGTGCTAAGTGGTGCGAAGCCACTCCTGCCAGGTTCCCATCCCAATGGGGATGTGGGCCTTCTGTTCTGAGGTCCCAACGGCTGGGCTGCTCACAGGTTCATGATGTGGGCCCTCTGCTGTGAGTTCACTGCGGCCTAGATCCCATAGACTCGGTGCTCTGGGCCGCTTGCTGGGAGGTTCCAACTGCTGGATTCCTCAACTTTTATATTCTATGGACCCGGTGTTGTGAGGCCGGTCCTGCCAGCCTCATTCCGAAACCCTTGGTGATGTGGTTCCTCTGGTTTGAGGCTACATGTGCTGGGATCCTCACCTTTCGATGATGTTGTCCCACTGGTGTGGGGACACGCCTGCCTGGTTCCCATCCCCTTGGTGATGTGGACCCTCTGGTGAGAGTCTGATCCTGGCTGTGTTCCTCACCCTTCTGTGAGGTGGGCCCTCTGCTGTGAGGTCACTCCTGCCGGGCTGGCACACATCGCCTTGGTGACGTTGGCCCTCTGGTGGCAGCTGGAGCCTGCTGGGAGCCTCCTCCCCTCGGTGATGAGTGCCCTCTAGCGTCAGGCCCTAACTTCTGAGCACCCCACGTTTTCTGATGTGAGCCCAGTGATGCCAGGACACTCCTGTCATGTTCCCATCACCATGGGGATGTGGGCCTTCTGCTCTGAGGTCCCAATGTCTGGGTTGCTCACAGTTTCATGATGTGGGCTGTCTGGTGTTAGTTCACTCTGGCTTGGATCCCCTAGCCTCTGTGCTCTGGGCCGCCTGCTGGGAGGTTCCAACTGCTGGATTCCTCACCTTTCTTATTTTTGGGCCCTCTGTTGTGAGGCTCCTCCTGCCTGCCTCACTCCCAGCCCCTTGGTGATGGGTGTCCTATGGTTTGAAGTCACATGTTCTGGGTTCCTCACCTTTAGATGATGTGGCCCTACTCATGTGAGGACACTCCTGTCTGGTTCCAATCCATTTGGTGATGTGGGCCCTCTGGTGCGAGTCTGACCCTAACTGGGTTCGTCACACTTCTCTGAGGTGGGCCCTCTGCTGTGAGGTCATTCGTGCCTGGTTGGCACACATCGCCTTGGCGACGTCAGCCCTCTGGTGGCAGTTGGAGCCTGCTGGGAGCCTCCTTCCCTTGGTGATGAGGGTCCTCTGGCGTCAGGCCCTAACTGCTGGTCTCCCAAAATTTTCTGATACGTTCTCAGTGGTGCGAGGACACTCCTACCAGATTTATATCCCCATGGGGATGTGGGCCTCCTGCTCTGAGGCCCCAATGGCTGGGTTGCTCAGTTTCATGACATGGGCCCTCTTCTGTGAGTTCACTGTGGCTTGGATCCCATAGCCTCGGTGCTCTGGGCCGCCTGCTGGGAGGTTCCAACTGCTGGATTCCTCACTTTTTTATTCTATGGGCCCAGTGTTGTGAGGCTACTCCTGCCTGCCTCACTCCGAGGCCCTTGGTGATGTGGGTCCTCTGGTTTGAGGACACATGTGCTGAGTAGCTCACCTTTCGCTGATGTGGCCCAACTGGTGTGAAGACACTCCTGCCTGGTTCCCATCCTCTTAGTGATGCGGGCCCTCTGGTGAGAGTCTGATATTGGCTGGGTTTCTCAACCTTATGTGAGGTGGGACCTCTGCTGTGAGGTAACTCCTGCCTGGCTTGCTCACGTTGCCTTGGCAACGTGAGCCCTCAGGTGGCAGTTGGAGCCTGTTGGGATTCTCCTCCCATCAGTTATGAGAGCTCTGGATAAAACACATATGCCCTTTTTTGCCAAGTGCATTATTTTCCAAGTTCTGTCTCTTTTCCTATGCTTTAAGAGCGACTCCCGTGTACCTTCTGAAATCGGTTTCCAGCAATTGTGCCCCGCATTCAAGTCCTCTTCGCAGCCTTACTTCAGTATAATTTTGGATGATAGCTGTCATTTATAACTCTGCAGGTTTGTGAATTACAGTGTCCCTGAGCTCCTTTCTTCAACTCGCTTTCTTGTGAGCTGGCCGCAACACCGCAAGATTGCTTCAGGCCCTAGTGTAGTTCCGGCATGGCACGCTGAGCCTTTGGTTAATTCCTCTTCCTGGTGGGAAATGAGAGTTAAATTTGCCCGTCCAGACACCTCCAGCTAGTCTCTCATTGGTTCTCCCTATTCCTGTTCATTTTCCGCAGAAATTGCAAACTGGGCCAAACAGGAGGTTAAAGGCACTGACTCTCCAAGTGGGGAGAGTGTTAGTAAAGCGTCTGAAATGTTGCACCCGAGTACCAGGGAACGAAAACTGAGACACATTTGAACACGTTTCCCGATCACACGGTGGATCATACTCTGGGTTCCACATGCATGTTTTAGCTGAAGGAAGAATCCCTTAAAACTGGAGAGCTGAGACGCATGGAATGGGTACCATGCATTATGACTTCAAAGGGTCTGCATTTGCTCACCGAACCTCACCAATCCTATCACTGCTGCGTTTATGCCACTGTACACACGCTTGATTCTCTTTCGGAGACATATAAATCCATAGGTTTTAAGATTCTTACTAGTCAGGTATATTCTTAGGCATTTAATATGGGGCGTTGAGTCCACTTCATTGAGCAAGGTGTGGCTCTGGTCTATTACATATTTGGCTTATGGAATTGTATCTGTGCTAATTTCAAACGCTGGTTTTATGCAGCACCCCAACTCACCTTTCCCCTTAAGCAAGCATAAGTTCGTTTTCTACATTTGAGACCCTATTCTGTTTTGTAATTCAGTTCCTGTGTAGCCAAATTTACATTCCGTGTAGTAGTGATAATTTATGATGTTTCTTTTTCTGTTTGAATTATTTCACTTAGAATCATCGTACCTGAATCCACTCATTATGCTACTATGGGCCTGATGACATCGATTTCATTGCTGAGTGATATTGCATTGTAGGTAAGTACCACAACTTCTTTATCCATTTTTCACTTTCTGTGATATTGAACTTGTACCGTAAACGATGTTCTTGTAAACAGAGCCGTCCCAAACTTTGGGGTGGCTGTGTCTTTTTGATTTTAATTTCCCTAAGCTATAGGACCATAAGTGGAAGTGCCCTAGGCTCTGTTGCTTCGTTTTTTAGATGTTTCAGGAAACACCATACACTTCTCCAGAGTGGCTGCTGGCAATTTACATCCCGCCCATCAGCATAACAAGGCTCCCAGTTCTCCATGGCCTGTCCTGCCTTTCTGGATTTTACACTTTTTTCAGATGGCCCTTGTGACCGGGGGGCAGTGAGACTTCATTGTAGTGCAGATTTCCTTTGCAAGCTTGCTTGGTTGGCCAAAAAGGGCGTATGCGTTTTTTCCTGAATATATTCAGGAAAAAACGCATACGCCCTTTTTGGCCAAGTGCATCATTGTGGACGTTCTGCCTCTTTTCCTATGCTTTACATGCAATTCCAGTCTACCTCCTGAAATCGGTTTCCTGCAATTCTGCCCCGCTTTCAAGTCCTCTTGGCAGCCTTACTTCAATACATTTTTGGACGATAGCTGTCATTTATAACTCTGCAGGTTTGTGAATTACAGTGCCCCTGAGCTCCTTTCTTCAACTCGCTGTCTTGTGAGCTGGCCGCAACAGCGCAGGATTTCTTCAGGCCCTAGTGTGTTTCTGGCATGGCACACTGAGCCTTTGGTTAATTCCTCTTCCTGGTGGGAAATGAGAGTTAAATTTCCCCGTCCAGACACCTCCAGCTAGTCTCTCATTGGTTCTCCCTATTCCTGTTCATTTTCCGCAGAAATTGCAAACTGGGCCAAACAGGAGGTTAAAGGCACTGACTCTCCAAGTGGGGAGAGTGTTAGTAAAGCGTCTGGAATGTTGCACCCGAGTACCGGGGGACGAAAACTGAGACACATTTGAACACGTTTCCCGATCACCCGGTGGATCATACTCTGGCTACCACATGCATGTTTTAGCTGAAGGAAGAATCCCTTAAACCTGGAGAGTTGAGACCCATGGAATGGGTACCATGCAATTTGACTTCAAAGGGTCTGCATTTGCTCACCGATGCTCACCAATCCTATCACTGCTGTGTTTATGCCGCTGTACACACGCTTGATTCTCTTTCGGAGACATATAAATCCATAGGTTTTAAGATTCTTACTAGTCAGGTATATTCTTAGGCGTTTAATATGGGGTGTTGAGTCCACTTCGTTGAGCAAGGAGTAGTTCTTGTCTATTACATATTTGGCTTATGGAACGGTATCTGTGCTAATTTCAATCTCTGGTTTTATGCAGCACCCCAACTCACCTTATCCCTTAAGGAAGCATAAGTTGGTTTTCTACATTTGAGACCCTGTTCTGTATTGTAATTCAGTTCCTGTGTAGCCAAGTTTACATTCCGCGTAGTAGTGATATCTTATGATGTTTCTTTTTCTCTGTGACTTATTTCACTTAGAATCATCGTACCTGAATCCACTCATTATGCTGCTACGGGCCTGATGACATAGATTTCATTGCTGAGTGATATTGCATTGTACGTAAGTACCACAACTTCTTTATCCATTTTTCGCTTTCTGTGATATTGAACTTGTACCATAAACGAGGTTCTTGTAAACAGAGCCGTCCCAAACTTTGGGGTGGCTGTGTGTTTTATATTTTAATTTCCCTAAGCTATAGGACCATAAGTGGAAGTGCCCTAGGCTCTGTTGCTTTGTTTTTTAGATGTTTCAGGAAACACCATACACTTCTCCAGAGTGGCTGTTGGCAATTTACATCCCGTCCATCAGCATAACAAGGCTCCCAGTTCTCCATGGCCTGTCCTGCCTTTCTAGATTTTACACTTTTTTCAGATGGCCCTTTGACCGGGGGGCAGTGACACTCCATTGTAGTGCAGACTTCCTTTGCACGCTTGCTTGGTTGGCCAAAAAGGGCGTATGCGTTTTTTCCTGAATATATTCAGGAAAAAACGCATACTCCCTTTTTGGCCAAGTGCATCATTGTGGACGTTCTGCCTCTTTTGCTATGCTTTACATGCAATTCCAGTCTACCTCCTGAAATCGGTTTCCTGCAATTCTGCCCCGCTTTCAAGTCCTCTTGGCAGCCTTACTTCAATATATTTTTGGACGATAGCTGTCATTTATAACTCTGCAGGTTCGTGAATGACAGTGCCCCTGAGCTCCTTTCTTCAACTCGTTTTCTTGTGAGCTGGCCGCAACACCGCAGCATTGCTTCAGGCCCTAGTGTGGTTCCAGAATGGCACGCTGAGCCTTTGGTTAATTCCTCTTCCTGGTGGGCAATGAGAGTTAAATTTGCCCGTCCAGACACCTCCAGCTAGTCTCTCATTGGTTCTCCCTATTCCTGTTCATTTTCCGCAGAAATTGCAAACTGGGCCAAACAGGAGGTTAAAGGCACTGACTCTCCAAGTGGGGAGAGTGTTAGTAAAGCGTCTGGAATGTTGCACCCGAGTACCAGGGGACGAAAACTGAGTCACATTTGAACACGTTTCCCGATCACACGGTGGATCATACTCTGGGTTCCACATGCATGTTTTAGCTGAAGGAAGAATCCCTTAAACCTGGAGAGTTGAGACCCATGGAATGGGTACCATGCAATATGACTTCAAAGGGTCTGCATTTGCTCACCGATACTCACCAATCCTATCACTGCTGCATTTATGTCGCTGTAAACACGCTTGATTCTCTTGCAGAGACATATAAATCCATAGGTTTTAAGATTCTTACTAGTCAGGTATATTCTTAGGCGTTTAATATGTGGTGTTGAGTCCACTTCGTTGAGCAAGGAGAAGCTCTTGTCTATTACATATTTGGCTTATGGAACTGTATCTGTGTTAATTTCAATCTCTGGTTTTATGCAGCACCCCAACTCACCTTTCCCCTTAAGGAAGCATAAGTTGGTTTCCTACATTTGATACCCTGTTCTGTTTTGTAATTCAGTTCCTGTGTAGCCAAGTTTACATTCCGTGTAGTAGTGATATCTTATGATGTTTCTTTTTTTGTGTGACTTATTTCACTTAGAATCATCGTACCTGAATCCACTCATTATGCTGCTACGGGCCTGATGACATAGATTTCATTGCTGAGTGATATTGCATTGTACGTAAGTACCACAACTTCTTTATCCATTTTTCGCTTTCTGTGATATTGAACTTGTACCATAAATGAGGTTCTTGTAAAGTGAGCCGTCCCAAACTTTGGGGTGGCTGTGTCTTTTTGATTTTAATTTCCTTAAGCTATAGGACCATAAGTGGAAGTGCCCTAGGCTCTGTTGCTTTGTTTTTTAGATGTTTCAGGAAACACCATACACTTCTCCAGAGTGCCTGTTGGCAATTTACATCCCGCCCATCAGCATAACAAGGCTCCCAGTTCTCCATGGCCTGTCCTGCCTTTCTGGATTTTACACTTTTATCAGATGGCCCTTTTGACTGGGGGCCAGTGAGACTTCATTGTAGTGCAGATTTCCTTTGCAAGCTTGCTTGGTTGGCCAAAAAGTGCGTATGCGTTTTTTCTTGAATATATTCAGGAAAAAACGCATACGCCCCTTTTGGCCAAGTGCATCATTGTGGACGTTCTGCCTCTTTTCCTATGCTTTACATGCAATTCCAGTCTACCTCCTGAAATCGGTTTCCTGCAATTCTGCCCCGCTTTCAAGTCCTCTTGGCAGCCTTACTTCAATATCTTTTCGGACGATAGCTGTCATTTATAACTCTGCAGGTTTGAAAATGACAGTGGCCCTGAGCTCCTTTCTTCAACTCGCTTTCTTGTGAGCTGGCCGCAACACCACAGGATTGCTTCAGGCCCTAGAGTGGTTCCGGCATGACACACTGAGTCTTTGGTTAATTCCTCTTCCTAGTGGGAAATGAGAGTTAAATTTGCCCGTCCAGACACCTCCAGCTAGTCTCTCATTGCTTCTCCCTATTCCTGTTCATTTTCCACAGAAATTGCAAAACTGGGCCAAACAGGAGGTTAAAGGCACTGACTCTCCAAGTGGGGAGAGTGTTAGTAAAGCGTCTGGAATGTTGCACCCGAGTACCAGGGGACGAAAACTGAGACACATTTGAACACGTTTCCTGATCACACGGTGGATGATACTCTGGGTTCCACATGCATGTTTTAGCTGAAGGAAGAATCCCTTAAACCTGGAGAGTTGAGATCCATGGAATGGGTACCATGCAATATGACTTCAAAGGGTCTGCATTTGCTCACCGAACCTCACCAATCCTATCACTGCTGCGTTTATGCCGCTGTACACACGCTTCATTCTCTTTCGGAGACATATAAATCCATAGGATTTAAGATTCTTACTAGTCAGGTATATTCTTAGGCGTTTAATATGGGGTGTTGAGTCCACTTCGTCGAGCAAGGAGTAGCTCTTGTCTATTACATATTGGGCTTATGGAACGGTATCTGTGCTAATTTCAATCTCTGGTTTTATGCAGCACCCCAACTCACCTTTCCCCTTAAGCAAGCATAAGTTGGTTTTCAACATTTGAGACCCTTTTCTGTTTTGTAATTCAGTTCCTGTGTAGCCAAGTTTACATTCCGTGTAGTAGTGATATCTTATGAAGTTTCTTTTTCTGTGTGACTTATTTCACTTAGAATCATCGTACCTGAATCCACTCATTATGCTGTTACGGGCCTGATGACATAGATTTCATTGCTGAATGATATTGCATTGTACGTAAGTACCACAACTTCTTTATCCATTTTTCGTTTTCTGCGATATTGAACTTGTACCGTAAACGAGGTTCTTGTAAACAGAGCTGTCCCAAATTTGGGTTGGCTGTGTCTTTTTTATTTTAAGTTCCCTAAGCTATAGGACCATAAGTGGAAGTGCCCTAGGCTCTGTTGCTTTGTTTTGTAGATGTTTCAAGAAACACCATAGACTTCTCCAGAGTGGCTGTTGGCAATTTACATCCCGCCCATCAGCATAACAAGGCTCCCAGTTCTCCATGGCCTGTCCTGCCTTTCTGGATTTTACACTTTTTTCAGATATCCCTTTTGACCGGGGGGCAGTGAGACTTCATTGTAGTGCAGATTTCCTTTGTAAGCTTGCTTGGTTGACCAAAAAGGGCGTATGCGTTTTTTCCTGAATATATTCAGGAAAAAACGCATACGCACTTTTTGGCCAAGTGCATCATTGTGGACGTTCTGCCTCTTTTCCTATGCTTTACATGCAATTCCAGTCTACCTCCTGAAATCGGTTTCCTGCAATTCTGCCCCGCTTTCAAGTCCTCTTGGCAGCCTTACTTCAATATATTTTTGGACGATAGCTGTCATTTATAACTCTGCAGGTTTGTGAATGACAGTGCCCCTGAGCTCCTTTCTTCAATTCGCTTTCTTGTGAGCTGGCCGCAACACCGCAGGATTGCTTCAGGCCCTACTGTGGTTCCGGCATGGCAAGCTGAGCCTTTGGTTAATTCCTATTCCTGGTGGGAAATGAGAGTTAAATTTGCCCGTCCAGACACCTCCAGCTAGTCTCTCATTGGTTCTCCCTATTCCTGTTCATTTTCCGCAGAAATTGCAAACTGGGCCAAACAGGAGGTTAAAGGCACTGACTCTCCAAGTGGGGAGAGTGTTAGTAAAGCGTCTGGAATGTTGTACCCGAGTACCGGGGGACGAAAACTGAGACACATTTGAACACGTTTCCCAATCACACGGTGTATCATACTCTGGGTTCCACATGCATGTTTTAGCTGAAGGAAGAATCCCTTAAACCTGGAGAGTTGAGACCCATGGAATGGGTACCATGCAATATGACTTCAAAGGGTCTGCATTTGCTCACCGAACCTCACCAATCCTATCACTGCTGCATTTATGCCACTGTACACATGCTTGATTCTCTTTCGGAGCATATAAATCCATAGGATTTAAGATTCTTACTATTCAGGTATATTCTTAGACGTTTAATATGGGGTGTTGAGTCCACTTCGTTGAGCAAGGAGTAGCTCTTTTCTATGACATATTTGGCTTATGGAACGGTATCTGTGCTAATTTCAATCTCTGGTTTTATGCAGCCCCCCAACTCACGTTTCCCCTTAAGCAAGCATAAGTTGGTTTTCTACATTTGAGACCCTGTTCTGTTTTGTAATTCAGTTCCTGTGTAGCCAAGTTTACATTACGTGTAGTAGTGATATCTTATGATGTTTCTTTTTCTGTGTGACTTATTTCACTTAGAATCATCGTACCTGAATCCACTCATTATGCTGCTACGGGCCTGATGACATAGATTTCATTGCTGAGTGATATTGCATTGTACGTAAGTACCACAAGTTCTTTATCCATTTTTCGCTTTCTGTGATATTGAACTTGTACCGTAAAAGAGGTTCTTGTAAACAGAGCCGTCCCAAACTTTGGGGTGGCTGTGTGTTTTAGATTTTAATTTCCCTAAGCTATAGGACCATAAGTGGAAGTGCCCTAGGCTCTGTTGCCTTGTTTTTTAGATGTTTCAGGAAACACCATACACTTCTTCAGAGTGGCTGTTGGCAATTTGCATCCCGCCCATCAGCATAACAAGGCTCCCAGTTCTCCATGGCCTGTCCTGCCTTTCTGGATTTTACACTTTTCTCAGATGGCCCTTTTGACCGGGGGGCAGTGAGACTTCATTGTAGTGCAGATTTCCTTTGCAAGCTTGCTTGCTTGGCCAAAAAGGGCGTAGGCTTTTTTTCTTGAGGAAAAAACGCATATGCCCTTTTTGGCCAAGTGCATCATTGTGGACGTTCTGCCTCTTTTCCTATGCTTTACATGCAATTCCAGTCTACCTCCTGAAATCGGTTTCCTGCAATTCTGCCCTGCTTTCAAGTCCTCTTGGCAGCCTTACTTCAATATATTTTTGGACGATAGCTGTCATTTATAACTCTGCAGTTTTGTGAATTACAGTGCCCCTGAGCTCCTTTCTTCAACTTGTTTTCTTGTGAGCTGGCCGCAACACCGCAGCATCTCTTCAGGCCATAGTGTTGTTCCGGCATGGCACGCTGAGCCTTTGGTTAATTCCTCTTCCTGGTGGGAAACGAGAGTTAACTTTGCATGTCCAGACACCTCCAGCTAGTTTCTCATTGGTTCTCCCTATTCCTGTTCATTTTCCATAGAAATTGCAAACTGGGCCAAACAGGAGGTTAAAGGCACTGACTCTCCAAGTGGGGAGAGTGTTAGTAAAGCGTCTGGAATGTTGCACCCGAGAACTGGGGGACGAATACTGAGACACATTTGAACAGGTTTCCGATCACACAGTGGATCGTACTCTGGGTTCCACATGCATGTTTTAGCTGAAGGAAGAATCCCTTAAACCTGGAGAGTTGAGATCCATGGAATGGGTACCATGCAATATGACTTCAAAGGGTCTGCATTTGCTCACCGAACCTCACCAATCCTATCACTGCTGCGTTTATGCCGCTGTACACACGCTTGATTCTCTTTCGGAGACATATAAATCCATAGGTTTTAAGATTCTTACTAGTCAGGTATATTCTTAGGCGTTTAATATGGGGTGTTGAGTCCACTTCGTTGAGCAAGGAGTAGCTCTTGTCTATTACATATTTGGCTTATGGAACGGTATCTGTGCTAATTTCAATCTCTGGTTTTATGTAGCACCCCAACTCACCTTTCCCCTTAAGCAAGCATAACTTGGTTTTCTACATTTGAGACCCTGTTCTGTTTTGTAATTCAGTTCCTGTGTAGCCAAGTTTACATTCCGTGTAGTAGTGATATCTTATGATGTTTCTTTTTCTGTGTGACTTATTTCACTTAGAATCATCGTACCTGAATCCACTCATTATGCTGCTACGGGCAGATGACATAGATTTCATTGCTGAGTGATATTGCATTGTACGTAAGTACCACAACTTCTTTATCCATTTTTCACTTTCTGTGATATTGAAATTGTACTGTAAACGAGGTTCTTGTAAACAGAGCCTTCCCAAACTTTGGGGTGGCTGTGTCTTTTTGATTTTAATTTCCCTAAGCTATAGGACCATAAGTGGAAGTGCCCTAGGCTCTGTTGCTTTGTTTTTTAGATGTTTCAGGAAACACCATACACTTCTCCAGAGTGGCTGTTGGCAATTTACATCCCGCCCATCAGCATAACAAGGCTCCCAGTTCTCCATGGCCTGTCCTGCCTTTCTGGATTTTACACTTTTTTCAGATGGCCCATTTGACCGGGGAGCAATGAGACCTTATTGTAGTGCAGATTTCCGTTTCAAGCTTGATTGGTTGGCCAAAAAGTGCATATGCATGTTTTCCTGAATATATTCAGGAAAAAACGCGTATGCCCTTTTTGGCCGAGTGCATCATTGTGGACGTTCTGCCTCTTTTGCTATGCTTTACATGCAATTCCAGTCTACCTCCTGAAATCGGTTTCCTGCAATTCTGCCCCGCTTTCAAGTCCTCTTGGCAGCCTTACTTCAATATATTTTTGGACGATAGCTGTCATTTATAACTCTGCAGGTTTGTGAATGACAGTGCCCCTGAGCTCCTTTCTTCAACTCGCTTTCTTGTGAGCTGGCCGCAACACCGCAGGATAGATTCAGGCCCTAGTGTGGTTTCGGCATGGCCCACTGAGGCTTTGGTTAATTCCTCTTCCTGGTGGGAAATGAGAGTTAAATTTGCCCGTTCAGATATCTCCAGCTAGTCTCTCATTGGTTCTCCCTATTCCTGTTCATTTTCCACAGAAATTGCAAAACTGGGCCAAACAGGAGTTTAAAGGCACTGACTCTCCAAGTGGGGAGAGTGTTAGTAAAGCATCTGGAATGTTGCACCCGAGTACCAGGGGACGAAAACTGAGACACATTTGAACACATTTCCTGATCACATGGTGGATGATACTCTGGGTTCCACATGCATGTTTTAGCTGAAGGAAGAATCCCTTAAACCTGGAGAGTTGAGATCCATGGAATGGGTACCATGCAATATGACTTCAAAGGGTCTGCATTTGCTCACCGAACCTCACCAATCCTATCACTGCTGCATTTATGCCACTGTACACACGCTTGATTCTCTTTCGGAGACATATAAATCCATAGGATTTAAGATTCTTACTAGTCAGGTATATTCTTAGGCGTTTAATATGGGGTGTTGAGTCCACTTCGTTGAGCAAGGAGTAGCTCTTGTCTATTACATATTTGGCTTATGGAATGGTATCTGTGCTAATTTCAATCTCTGGTTTTATGCAGCACCCCAACTCACCTTTCCCCTTAAGCAAGCATAAGATGGTTTTCTACATTTGAGACCCTTTTCTGTTTTGTAATTCAGTTCCTGTGTAGCCAAGTTTACATTCCGTGTAGTAGTGGTATCTTATGAAATTTCTTTTTCTGTGTGACTTATTTCACTTAGAATCATCGTACCTGAATCCACTCATTATGCTGTTACGGGCCTGATGACATAGATTTCATTGCTGAGTGATATTGCATTGTACGTAAGTACCACAACTTCTTTATCCATTTTTCGTTTTCTGCGATATTGAACTTGTACCGTAAATGAGGTTCTTGTAAACAGAGCCGTCCCAAATTTGGGGTGGCTGTGTCTTTTTGATTTTAAGTTCCCTAAGCTATAGGACCATAAGTGGAAGTGCCCTAGGCTCTGTTGCTTTGTTTTGTAGATATTTCAGGAAACACCATACACTTCTCCAGAGTGGCTGTTGGAAATTTACATCCCGCCCATCAGCATAACAAGGCTCCCAGTTCTCCATGGCCTGTCCTGCCTTTCTGGATTTACACTTTTTTCAGGTGGCCCTTTTAACCGGGGGGCAGTGACACTCCATTGTAGTGCAGACTTCCTTTGCACGCTTGCTTGGTTGGCCAAAAAGGGCGTATGCGTTTTTTCCTGAATATATTCAGGAAAAAACGCATACGCCCTTTTTGGCCGAGTGCATCATTGTGGACGTTCTGCCTCTTTTGCTATGCTTTACATGCAATTCCAGTCTACCTCCTGAAATCGGTTTCCTGCAATTCTGCCCCGCTTTCAAGTCCTCTTGGCAGCCTTACTTCAATATATTTTTGGACGATAGCTGTCATTTATAACTCTGCAGGTTTGTGAATGACAGTGGCCCTGAGCTCCTTTCTTCAACTCGCTTTCTTGTGAGCTGGCCGCAACACCGCAGGATTGCTTCAGGCCCTAGTGTGGTTCCGGCACGGCACATTGAGCCTTTGGTTAATTCCTCTTCCTGGTGGGAAATGAGAGTTAAATTTGCCCGTCCAGACACCTCCAGCTAGTCTCTCATTGGTTCTCCCTATTCCTGTTCATCTTCCGCAGAAATTGCAAACTGAGCCAAACAGGAGGTTAAAGGCACTGACTCTCCAAGTGGGGAGAGTGTTAGTAAAGCGTCTGGAATGTTGCACCCGAGTATCAGGGGACGAAAACTGAGACACCTTTGAACACGTTTCCCAATCACACGGTGTATCATACTCTGGGTTCCACATGCATGTTTTAGCTGAAGGAAGAATCCCTTAAACCTGGAGAGTTGAGACCCATGCAATGTGTACCATGAAATATGACTTCAAAGGGTCTACATTTGCTGACCGATCCTCACCAATACTATCACTGGTGCGTTTATGCCGCTGTACACATGCTTGATTCTCTTTCGGAGACATATGAATCCATAGGTTTTAAGATTCTTACAAGTCAGGTATATTCTTAGGCGTTTAATATGGGGTGTAGAGTCCACTTCGTTGAGCAAGGAGTAGCTCTTGTCTATTACATATTTGGCTTATGGAACGGTATTTGTACTAATTTCAATGTCTGGTTTTATGCAGCACCCCAACTCACCTTTCCCCTTAAGCAAGCATACAATGGTTTTCTACATTTGAGACCCTGTTCTGTTTTGTAATTCAGTTCCTGTGTAGCCAAGTTTACATTTCGTGTAGTAGTGATATTTTATGATGTTTCTTTTTCTGTGTGACTTATTTCACTTATAATCATCGTACCTGAATCCACTCATTATGCAGCTACGGGCCTGATGACATAGATTTCATTGCTGAGTGATATTGCATTGTACGTAAGTACCACAACTTCTTTATCCATTTTTCGCTTTCTGTGATATTGAACTTGTACCGTAAATGAGGTTCTTGTAAACAGAGCTGTCCCAAACTTTGGGGTGGCTGTGTCTTTTTGATTTTAATTTCCCTAAGCTATAGGACCATAAGTGGAAGTGCCCTAGGCTCTGTTGCTTTGTTTTCTAGATGTTTCAGGAAACACCATACACTTCTCTAGAGTGGCTCTTGGCAATTTACATCCCGCCCATGAGCATAACAAGGCTCCCACGTCTCCATGGCCTGTCCTGCCTTTCTGGATTTTACACTTTTTTCAGATTGCCCTTTTGACCGGGAGGCAGTGAGACTTCATTGTAATGAAGATTTCCTTTGCAAGCTTGCTTGGTTGGCCAAAAAGGGCGTATGCATTTTTTCCTGAATATATTCAGGAAAGAACGCATACGCCCTTTTTGGCCAAGTGCATCATTGTGGACGTTCTGCCTCTTTTCCTATGCTTTACATGCAATTCTAGTCTACCTACAGAAATCGGTTTCCTGCAATTCTGCCCCGCTTTCAAGTCCTCTTGGCAGCCTTACTTCAATATATTTTTGGACGATAGCTGTCATTTATAACTCTGCAGGTTTGTGAATGACAGTGCCCCTGAGCTCCTTTATTCAACTCGCTTTCTTGTGAGCTGGCCGCAACACCGCAGCATTGCTTCAGGCCCTAGTGTGGTTCCGGAATGGCACGCTGAGCCTTTGGTTAATTCCTCTTCCTGGTGGGAAATGAGAGTTAAATTTGCCCGTCCAGACACCTCCAGCTAGTCTCTCATTGGTTCTCCCTATTGCTGTTCATTTTCCGCAGAAATTGCAAACTGGGCCAATCAGGAGGTTAAAGGCACTGACTCTCCAAGTGTAGAGAGTGTTAGTAAAGCGTCTGGAATGTTGCACCCGAGTACCAGGGGACGAAACCTGAGTCACATTTGAACACGTTTCCCGATCACACGGTGGATCATACTCTGGGTTCCACATGCATGTTTTAGCTGAAGGAAGAATCCCTTAAACCTGGAGAGTTGAGATCCATGGAATGGGTACCATGCAATATGACTTCAAAGGGTCTGCATTTGCTCACCGATCCTCACCAATCCTATCACTGCTGCGTTTATGCCGCTGTACACACACTTGATTCTCTTTCGGAGACATATAAATCCATAGGTTTTAAGATTCTTACTAGTCAGGTATATTCTTAGGAGTTTAATATGGGGTGTTGAGTCCACTTCGTTGAGCAAGGAGTAGCTCTTGTCTATTACATATTTGGCTTATGGAACGGTATCTGTGCTAATTTCAATCTCTGGTTTTATGCAGCAACCCAACTCACCTTTCCCCTTAAGCAAGCATAAGTTGGTTTTCTACATTTGAGACCCTGTTCTGTTTTGTAATTCAGTTCCTGTGTAGCCAAGTTTACATTCCGTGTAGTAGTGATATCTTATGATGTTTCTTTTTCTGTGTGACTTATTTCACTTAGAATCATCGTACCTGAATCCACTCATTATGCTGCTACGGGCCTGATGACATAGATTTCATTGCTGAGTGATATTGCATTGTACGTAAGTACCACAACTTCTTTATCCATTTTTCACTTTCTGTGATATTTAACTTGTACCGTAAACGAGGTTCTTGTAAACAGAGCCGTCCCAAACTTTGGGGTGGTTGTGTCTTTTTGATTTTAATTTCCCTAAGCTATAGGACCATAAGTGGAAGAGCCCTAGGCTCTGTTGCTTTGTTTTGTAGATGTTTCATGAAAAACCATACACTTCTCCAGAGTGCCTGTTGGCAATTTACATCCCATCCATCAGCATAACAAGGCCTCCAGTTCTCCATTGCCTGTCCTGCCTTTCTGGATTTTATACTTTTTTCAGATGGCCCTTTTGACCGGGGGGCAGTGAGACTTCATTGTAGTGCAGATTTCCTTTGCAAGCTTGCTTGGTTGGCCAAAAAGGGCGTATGCCTTTTTTCCTGAATATATTCAGGAAAAAACGCATACGCCCTTTTTGGCCAAGTGCATCATTGTGGACGTTCTGCCTCTTTTCCTATGCTTTACATGCAATTCCAGTCTACCTCCTGAAATCGGTTTCCTGCAATTCTGCCCCGTTTTCAAGTCCTCTTGGCAGCCTTACTTCAATATATTTTTGGACGATAGCTGTCATTTATAACTCTGCAGGTCTGTGAATGACAGTGCCCCTGAGCTCCTTTCTTCAACTCGCTTTCTTGTGAGCTGGCCGCAACACCGCAGGATTGCTTCAGGCCTTAGTGTGGTTCCGGCACGGCACGCTGAGCCTTTGGTTAATTCCTCTTCCTGGTGGGAAATGAGAGTTAAATTTGCCCATACAGAAACCTCCAGCTAGTCTCTCATTGGTTCTCCCTATTCCTGTTCATTTTCTGCAGAAATTGCAAACTGGGCCAAACAGGAGGTTAAAGGCACTGACTCTCCAAGTGGGGAGAGTGTTAGTAAAGCGTCTGGAATGTTGCACCCGAGTACCAGGGCACGAAAACTGAGACACATATGAACACGTTTCCCGATCACACGGTGGATCATACTCTGGGTTCCACATGCATGTTTTAGCTGAAGGAAGAATCCCTTAAACCTGGAGAGTTGAGACCCATGGAATGGGTACCATGCAATATGACTTCAAAGGGTCTGCATTTGCTCACCGATCCCCACCAATCCTATCACTGCTGCGTTTTTGCCGCTATACACACACTTGATTCTCTTTTGGAGACATATAAATGCATAGGTTTTAAAATTCTTACTTCTCAGGTATATTCTTAGGCGTTTAATATGGGGCATTGAGTCCACTTCGTTGAGCAAGGAGTAGCTCTTGTCTATTACATATTTGGCTTATGGAACGGTATCTGTGCTAATTTCAATCTCTGGTTTTATGCAGCACCCCAACTCACCTTTCTCCTTAAGGAAGCATAAGTTGGTTTTCTACATTTGAGACCCTGTTCTGTTTTGTAATTCAGTTCCTGGGTAGCCAAGTTTACATTCCGTGTAGTAGTGATATCTCATGATGTTTCTTTTTCTGTGTGACTTATTTCACTTAGAATCATCGTACCTGAATCCCCTTATTATGCTGCTACGGGCCTGATGACATAGATTTCATTGCTGAGTGATATTGCATTGTACGTAAGTACCACAACTTCTTTATCCATTTTTTGCTTTCTGTGATATTGAACTTGTACCGTAAACGTGGTTCTTGTAAACAGAGCTGTCCCAAACTTTGGGGTGGCTGTGTCTTTTTGATTTTAATTTCCCTAAGCTATAGGACCATAAGTGGAAGTGCCCGAGGCTCTGTTGCTTTGTTTTTTAGATGTTTCAGGAAACACCATACACTTCTCCAGAGTGGCTGTTGGCAATTTACATCCCGCCCATGAGCATAACAAGGCTCCCAGTTCTCCATGGCCTGTCCTGCCTTTCTTGATTTTACACTTTTTTCAGATGGCCCTTTTGACCGGGGGGCAGTGAGACTTCATTGTAGTGAAGATTTCCTTTGCAAGCTTGCTTGGTTGGCCAAAAAGGGCGTATGCGTTTCTTCCTGAATATATTCAGGAAAAAACGCATACGCCCTTTTTGGAAAGTGCATCATTGTGGACGTTCTGCCTCTTTTCCTATGCTTTACATGCAATTCCAGTCTACCTCCTGAAATCGGTTTCCTGCAATTCTGCCCCGCTTTCAAGTCCTCTTGGCAGCCTTACTTCAATATATTTTTGGACGATAGCTGTCATTTATAACTCTGCAGGTCTGTGAATGACAGTGCCCCTGAGCTCCTTTCTTCAACTCGCTTTCTTGTGAGCTGGCCGCAACACCGCAGGATTGCTTCAGGCCTTAGTGTGGTTCCGGCACGGCACGCTGAGCCTTTGGTTAATTCCTCTTCCTGGTGGGAAATGAGAGTTAAATTTGCCCATACAGAAACCTCCAGCTAGTCTCTCATTGGTTCTCCCTATTCCTGTTCATTTTCTGCAGAAATTGCAAACTGGGCCAAAGAGGAGGTTAAAGGCACTGACTCTCCAAGTGGGGAGAGTGTTAGTAAAGCGTCTGGAATGTTGCACCCGAGTACCAGGGGACGAAAACTGACACATTTGACCACGTTTCCCGATCACACGGTGGATCATACTCTGGGTTCCACATGCATGTTTTAGCTGAAAGAAGAATCCCTTAAACCTGGAGAGTTGAGATCCATGGAATGGGTACCATGCAATATGACTTCAAAGGGTCTGCATTTGCTCACCGATCCTCACCAATCCTATCACTGCTGCGTTTATGCCACTGTACACATGCTTGATTCTCTTTTGGAGACATATAAATCCATAGATTTTAAGATTCTTACTAGTCAGGTGTATTCTTAGGCGTTTAATATGGGGCATTGAGTCCACTTCATTGAGCAAGGAGTAGCTCTTGTCTATTACATATTTGGCTTATGGAACGGTATCTGTGCTAATTTCAATCTCTGGTTTTATGCAGCACCCCAACTCACCTTTCCCCTTAAGGAAGCATAAGTTGGTTTTCTACATTTGAGACCCTGTTCTGTTTTGTAATTCAGTTCCTGTGTAGCCAAGTTTACATGCCGTGTAGTAGTGGTATCTTATGATGTTTCTTTTTCTGTGTGACTTATTTCACTTAGAATCATCGTACCTGAATCCACTCATTATGCTGCTACGGGCCTGATGACATAGATTTCATTGCTGAGTGATATTGCATTGTACGTAAGTACCACAACTTTTTATCCATTTTTCACTTTCTGCGATTTTTAACTTGTACCGTAAACGAGGTTCTTGTAAACAGAGCCATCCCAAGCTTTGGGCTGGCTGTGTCTTTTTGATTTTAATTTCCCTAAGCTATAGGACCATAAGTGGAAGTGCCCTAGGCTCTGTTGCTTTGTTTTGTAGATGTTTCAGGAAACACCATACACTTCTCCAGAGTGGCTGTTGGCAATTTACATCCCGCCCATCAGCATAACAAGGCTCCCAGTTCTCCATGGCCTGTCCTGCCTTTCTGGATTTTACTCTTTTTTCAGATGGCCCTTTTGACCTGGGGGCAGTGATACTTCATTGTAGTGCAGATTTCCTTTGCAAGCTTGCTTGCTTGGCCAAAAAGGGCGTATGCGTTTTTTCCTGAATATATTCAGGAAAAAACGCATACGCCCTTTTTGGCCAAGTGCATCATTGTGGACGTTCTGCCTCTTTTCCTATGCTTTACATGCAATTCCAGTCTACCTCCTGAAATCGGTTTCCTGCAATTCTGTCCCGCTTTCAAGTCCTCTTGGCAGCCTTACTTCAATATATTTTTGGACGATAGCTGTCATTTATAACTCTGCAAGTTTGTGAATGACAGTGCCCCTGAGCTCCTTTCTTCAACTCGTTTTCTTGTGAGCTGGCCGCAACACCACAGGATTGCTTCAGGACCTAGTGTGGTTCCGGCACGGCACGCTGAGCCTTTGGTTAATTCCTCTTTCTGGTGGGAAATGAGAGTTAAATTTGCCCGTCCAGACACCTCCAGCTAGTCTCTCACTGGTTCTCCCTATTCCTGTTCATTTTCTGCAGAAATTGCAAACTGGGCCAATCAGGAGGTTAAAGGCACTGACTCTCCAAGTGGAGAGAGTGTTAGTAAAGCGTCTGGAATGTTGCACCCCAGTACCAGGGGACGAAACCTGAGTCACATTTGAACACGTTTCCCGATCACACGGTGGATCATACTCTGGGTTCCACATGCATGTTTTAGCTGAAGGAAGAATCCCTTAAACCTGGAGAGTTGAGACCCATGGAACGGGTACCATGCAATATGACTTCCAAGGGTCTGCATTTGTTCACTGAACCTCAACAATCCTATCACTGCTGCGTTTATGCCGCTGTACACACGCTTGATTCTCTTTCGGAGACATATAAATCCATAGGTTTTAAGATTCTTACTAGTCAGGTATATTCTTAGGCGTTTAATATGGGGTGTTGAGTCCACTTGGTTGAGCAAGGAGTAGCTCTTGTCTATTACATATTTGGCTTATGGAATGGTATCTGTGCTAATTTTAATCTCTGGTCTTATGCAGCACCCCAACTCACCTTTCCCCTTAAGCAAGCATAAGTTGGTTTTCTACATTTGAGACCCTGTTCTGTTTTGTAATTCAGTTCCTGTGTAGCCAAGTTTACATTCCGTGTAGTAGTGATATCTTATGATGTTTCTTTTTCTGTGTGACTTATTTCACTTAGAATCATCGTAGCTGAATCCACTCATTATGCTGCTACGGTTCTGATGACATAGATTTCATTGCTGAGTGATATTGCATTGTACGTAAGTACCACAACTTCTTTATCCATTTTTTGCTTTCTGTGATATTGAACTTGTACCGTAAACGAGGTTCTTGTAAACAGTGCCGTCCCAAACTTTGGGGTGGCTGTGTCTTTTTTATTTTAATTTCCCTAAGCTATAGGACCATAAGTGGAAGTGCCCTAGGCTCTGTTGCTTTGTTTTTTAGATGTTTCAGGAAACACCATACACTTCTCCAGAGTGGCTGTTGGCAATTTACATCCCGCCCACCAGCATAACAAGGCTCCCAGTTCTCCATGGCCTGTCCTGCCTTTCTGGATTTTATACTTTTTTCAGATGGCCCTTTTGACCGGGGGGAAGTGAGACTTCATTGTAGTGCAGATTTCCTTTGCAAGCTTGTTTGGTTGGCCAGAAAGGGCATATGCGTTTCTTCCTGAATATATTAAGGAAAAAACGCATGTGCCCTTTTTGGCCAAGTGCATCATTGTCGACGTTCTGAGTCTTTTCATATGTTGTCAATGCAATTCTAGTCTACCTCTTAAAATCGGTTTCCTGCAATTCTGCCTTGCTGTCAGTGCCTCTTCATAGCCTTACCTCAATATACTTTTGGAAAATAGTTGGCCTTTATAACTCTGCAGGTTTTTGAATTGCAGTGGCCCGTAGCTCCATTTTTCAGCTCTTATTTTTGTGATCTTGCCTCATATCCACAGGATTTTTTCATGCCCTATTCTTCTTCTGGGGCGCCTTGCTCTGCTTTTGGTTAATTCTTCTTCCTGATGTGAAATTAGAGTGACATGTGCCCATTGAAACCGCTACAGCTATTTTCTCACTGGTTCCCCCTATTCCCATTCATCCTCCGCACTAACTGCAGACTGTGCAATACCGGAACTTAAAGGCATTGACTCTCCGTGTGGGGATGTTGTTAGTAAAGTGGCTGGAATGTTGATCCGGAGCCCCAGGAGAGGAAAATGATGTGCGTTTTAGAAAGCTTTCCCGATCATATGGTATACCATCCGCTGGATTTCCCATGCATGGTTTAGCTGTAGGAAGATTCCCTTCAACCTGGAATGTTGGGACCCTTGGAATGAGTAGCATGAAGTATTGCATTAAACTTTCGGCAGTTGCTCACCAAAGCTCACCAATCCTCTCAGCCCCAAGTGTCCAGCCTTATGTCTTATCCAGCTGTGGGTTTATATGTGGTCATTCCACGTTGCATCACAGCCCCTGAGCGAATTTTGTAAGAATTTTTCTCTCTTTCATTGTTTCTGCGTTTTGGTTTTAAAATTTATTTCTATAATGGGGTTTAGCTCATTTTCACTGCTGTGTTTGGCCGCTCTGCACACACTTGATTCCCTTATGGAGATAATTCAATACATGGGTTTTAAGATTCTTATTACTCAGATATATTTCTCTGCGGTGTATAGGGTGTGTTGAGGCCAGTTCATTGAGCAAGGTGTAGATCTTGTCTAATACCTATTTGGTTTATTGAACGGTATCTGTGCTAATTTCAAACTCTGGTTTTATGCATCACCCCACCTCTCCTTTCCCCTTAAGCTGACATAAGTGTGTTTTCTAAATGTGAGACACTGTTCTGTTTTGTAATTCATTTTTTGTGCAGCCATATTTATCCTCCCTCTATAAGTGATATCTTATGATATGTTTCTTTTTCTGTTTGACTTATTTCAAGTAGTATTATCGGACCTAAATCCACTCTTTATCCTTCTACTAGCCTTATTACATTGATTTCATGGTGAAGAGATATTCCATTGTACATAAGTACCACATTTTCTTTATCCATTGTTCTCTTTCCTGGGATATTTAAGGTGTACTGAAGTTGAGGTTCTTGTAAACAGAGTAGCCCTAAACTGTGGTGTGCTTGTGTCTTGTTGATTTTTAGACTTCCCTAGATATACTTCCATGATTGGAAGTGCCCTATGCTCTGTAGCTCTGTTTTTTAGATGATTTAGGAACCACCATACACTTCTCCAGAGTGGCTCTCGGCAGTTCACACACTGTCCATCAGCGTATAAAGGCTCCCTGTTCTCCATGGCCTGTCCTGCATTTCTGGTTTTTACAATTTTTTCGGATGGCCCTTTTGACCGGTGGGAAATGAGACTTCTTTGTTGTGCACATTTGCATTGCTTGCTTGCTTGGTTGCCCATAAAGTGCGTATGCATTTTTTCCTGGATATATTCAGGAAAAAACGCATACGCCCTTTTTGGCCAAGTGCATCATTGTGGACGTTCTGCCTCTTTTACTATGCTTTACATGCAATTCCAGTCTACCTCCTGAAATCGGTTTTCTGCAATTCTGCCCCGCTGTCAAGTCCTCTTGGCAGCCTTACTTCAATATATTTTTGGACGATAGCTGTCATTTATAACTCTGCAGTTCTGTGAATGACAGTGCCCCTGAGCTCCTTTCTTCAACTCGCTTTCTTGTGAGCTGGCCGCAACACCGCAGGATTGCTTCAGGCCCTAGTGTGGTTCCGGCATGGCATGCTGAGCCTTTGGTTAATTCCTCTTCCTGGTGGGAAATGAGAGTTAAATTTGCCCGTCCAGAAACCTCCAGCTAATCTCTCATTGCTTCTCCCTATTCCTGTTCATTTTCCGCAGAAATTGCAAACTGGGCCAAACAGGAGGTTAAAGGCACTGACTCTCCAAGTGGAGAGAGTGTTAGTAAAGCGTCTGGAATGTTGCACCCGAGTACCGGGGGACGAAAACTGAGACACATTTGAACACGTTTCCCGATCACACGGTGGATCATACTCTGGGTTCCACATGCATGTTTTAGCTGAAGGAAGAATCCCTTAAACCTGGAGAGTTGAGACCCATGGAATGGGTACCATGCAATATGACTTCAAAGGGTCTGCATTTGCTCACCGAACCTCACCAATCCTATCACTGCTGCGTTTATGCTGCTGTACACACGCTTGATTCTCTTTTGGAGACATATAAATCCATAGGTTTTAAGATTCTTACTAGTCAGGTATATTCTTAGGCGTTAAATATGGGGTGTTGAGTCCACTTCGTTGAGCAAGGAGTAGCTCTTGTCTATTACATATTTGGCTTATGGAACGGTATCTGTGCTAATTTCAATCTCTGGGTTTATGCAGCACCCCAACTCACCTTTCCCCTTAAGCAAGCATAAGTTGGTTTTCTACATTTGAGACCCTGTTCTGTTTTGTAATTCAGTTCCTGTGTAGCCAAGTTTACATTCCGTGTAGTAGTGATATCTTATGATGTTTCTTTTTCTGTGTGACTTATTTCACTTAGAATCATCGTACCTGAATCCACTCATTATGCTGCTACGGGCCTGATGACATAGATTTCATTGTTGAGTGATACTGCATTGTACGTAAGTACCACAACTACTTTATCCATTTTTCGCTTTCTGCGATATTAAACTTGTACCGTAAACTAGGTTCTTGTAATCAGAGCCGTCCCAAATTTTGGGGTGGCTGTTACTTTTTGATTTTAATTTCCCTAAGCTATAGGACCATAAGTGGAAGTGCGCTAGGCTCTGTTGCTTTGTTTTTTAGATGTTTCAGGAAACACCATACACTTCTCCAGAGTGGCTATTGGCAATTTACATCCCGCCCATCAGCATAACAAGGCTCCCAGGTCTCCATGGCCTGTCCTGCCTTTCTGGATTTCACACTTTTTTCAGATGGCCCTTTTGACCGGGGGGCAGTGAGACTTCATTGTAGTGCAGATTTCCTTTGCAGGCTTGCTTGGTTGGCCAAAAAGTGCCTATGCATTTTTTCCTGAATATATTCAGGAAAAAACGCATAGGACCTTTTTGGAGAAGTGCATCATTGTGGACGTTCTGCCTCTTTTCCTATGCTTTACATGCAATTCCAGTCTACCTCCTGAAATCGGTTTCCTGCAATTCTGCCCCGCGTTCAAGACCTCTTGGCAGCCTTACTTCAATACATTTTTGGATGATAGCTGTCATTTATAACTCTGCAGGTTTGTGAATGACAGTGCCCCTGACCTCCTTTCTTCAACTCGCTTTCTTGTGAGCTGGCCGCAACACCGCAGGATTGCTTCAGGCCCTAGTGTGGTTCCGGCATGGCACACTGAGCCTTTGGTTAATTCCTCATCCTGGTGGGAAATGAGAGTTAAATTTGCCCGTCCAGACACCTCCAGCTAGTCTCTCATTGGTTCTCCCTATTCCTGTTCATTTTCCGCAGAAATTGCAAACTGGGCCAAACAGGAGGTTAAAGGCACTGACTCTCCAAGTGGGGAGAGTGTTAGTAAAGCGTCTGGAGTGTTGCACCCGAGTACCGGGGGATGAAAACTGAGTCACATTTGAATACGTTTCCTGAAAACACGGTGGATCATACTCTGGGTTCCACATGCATGTTTTAGCTGAAGGAAGAATCCCTTAAACCTGGAGAGTTGAGACCCATGGAATGGGTACCATGCGATATGACTTCAAAGGGTCTGCATTTGCTCACCGATCCTCACCAATCCTATCACTGCTGCGTTTATGCCGCTGTACACACGCTTGATTCTCTTTCGGAGACATATAAATCCATAGGTTTTAAGATTCTTACTAGTCAGGTATATTCTTAGGCGTTTAATATGGGGTGTTGAGTCCACTTCGTTGAGCAAGGAGTAGCACTTGTCTATTACATATTTTGCTTATGGAACGGTATCTGTGCTAATTTCAATCTCTGGTTTTATGCAGCACCCCAACTCACCTTTCCCCTTAAGGAAGCATAAGTTGGCTTTCTACATTTGAGACCCTGTTCTGTTTTGTAATTCAGTTCCTGGGTAGCCAAGTTTACATTCCGTGTAGTAGTGATAACTTATGATGTTTCTTTTTCTGTGTGACTTATTTCACTTAGAATCATCGTACCTGAATCCACTCGTTATGCTGCTACGGGCCTGATGACATAGATTTCATTGCTGAGTGATATTGCATCGTACGTAAGTACCACAACTTCTTTATCCATTTTTCACTTTCTGCGATATTGAACTTGTAACGTAAACGAGGTTCTTGTAAACAGAGCTGTCCCAAACTTTGGGGTGGCTGTGTCTTTTTGATTTTAATTTCCCTAAGCTATAGGACCATAAGTGGAAGTGCCCTAGGCTCTGTTGCTTTGTTTTGTAGATGTTTCAGGAAACACCATACACTTTTCCAGAGTGGCTGTTTGCAATTTACATCCCACCCATGAGCATAACAAGGCTCCCAGTTCTCCATGGCCTGTCCTGCCTTTCTGGATTTTACACTTTTTTCAGATGGCCCTTTTGACCGGGGGGCAGTGAGACTTCATTGTAGTGCAGATTTCCTTTGCAAGCTTGCTTGGTTGGCCAAAAAGGGCGTATGCGTTTATTCCTGAATATATTCAGGAAAAAATGCATACGCCCTTTTTGGCCAAGTGCATCATTGTGGACGTTCTGCCTCTTTTGCTATGCTTTACATGCAATTCCAGTCTACCTCCTGAAATTGGTTTCCTGCAATTCTGCCCCGCTTTCAAGTCCTCTTGGCAGCCTTACTTCAATATATTTTTGGACGATAGCTGTCATTTATAACTCTGCAGGTTTGTGAATGACAGTGCCCCTGAGCTCCTTTCTTCAATTCGCTTTCTTGTGAGCTGACCTCAACACCGCAGCATTGCTTCAGGCCCTAGTGTGGTTCCGGCATGGCATGCTGAGCCTTTGGTTAATTCCTCTTCCTGGTGGGAAATGAGAGTTAAATTTGCCCGTCCAGACACCTCCAGCTTGTCTCTCATTGGTTCTCCCTATTCCTGTTCATTTTCCGCAGAAATTGCAAACTGGGCCAAACAGGAGGTTAAAGGCACTGACTCTCCAAGTGGAGAGAGTGTTAGTAAAGCGTCTGGAATGTTGCACCCGAGTACCGGGGGACGAAAACTGAGACACATTTGAACACGTTTCCCGATCACACGGTGGATCATACTCTGGGTTCCACATGCATGTTTTAGCTGAAGGAAGAATCCCTTAAACCTGGACAGTTGAGACCCCTGGTATGGGTACCATGCAATATGACTTCAAAGGGTCTGAATTTGCTCACCGAACCTCACCAATCCTATCACTGCTGCGTTTATGCCGCTGTACACACGCTTGATTCTCTTTCGGAGACATATAAATCCATAGGTTTTAAGATTCTTACTAGTCAGGTATATTCTTAGGTGTTTAATATGGGGCGTTGAGTCCACTTCGTTGAGCAAGGAGTAGCTCTTGTCTATTACATATTTGGCTTATGGAACGGTATCTGTGCTAATTTCAATCTCTGGTTTTATGCAGCACCCCAACTCACCTTTCCCCTTAAGCAAGCATAAGTTGGTTTTCTACATTTCAGACCCTGTTCTGTTTTGTAATTCAGTTCCTTTGTAGCCAAGTTTACATTCCGTGTAGTAGTGATATCTTATGATGTTTCTTTTTCTGTGTGACTTATTTCACTTAGAATCATCGTAGCTGAATCCACTCATTATGCTGCTATGGGCCTGATGACATAGATTTCATTGCTGAGTGATATTGCATTGTACGTAAGTACCACAACTTCTTTATCCATTTTCACTTTCTGTGATATTGAACTTGTACCGTAAACGAGGTTCTTGTAAACAGAGCCATCCCAAACTTTGGGGTGGCTGTGCCTTTTTGATTTTAATTTCCCTAAGCTATAGGACCATAAGTGGAAGTGCCCTAGGCTCTGTTGCTTTGTTTTTCAGATGTTTCAGGAAACACCATACACTTCTCCAGAGTGGCTGTTGGCAATTTACAGCCCGCCCATCAGCATAACAAGGCTACCAGTTCTCCATGGCCTGTCCTGCCTTTCTGGATTTTACACTTTTTTCAGATGACCCTTTTGACCGGGGGGCAGTGAGACTTCATTGTAGTGCAGATTTCCTTTGCAAGCTTGCTTGGTTGGCCAAAAAGGGTGTATGCGTTTTTTCCTGAATGTATTCAGGAAAAAACGCATATGCCCTTTTTGGCCAAGTGCATCATTGTGGACGTTCTGCCTCTTTTGCTTTGGTTTACATGCAATTCCAGTCGACCTCCTGAAATCGGTTTCCTGCAATTCTGCCCCGCTTTCAAGTCCTCTTGGCAGCCTTACTTCAATATATTTTTGGACGATAGCTGTCATTTATAACTCTGCATGTATGTGAATGACAGTGCCCCTGAGCTCCTTTCTTCAACTCGCTTTCTTGTGAGCTGGCCGCAACACCGCAGCATTGCTTCAGGCCCTAGTGTGGTTCCAGCATGGCACGATGAGGCTTTGGTTAATTCCTCTTCCTGGTGGGAAATGAGAGTTAAATTTGCCCGTCCAGACACCTCCAGCTAGTCTCTCATTGGTTCTCCCTATTCCTGTTCATTTTCCGCAGAAATTGCAAACTGGGCCAAACAAGAGGTTAAAGGCACTGACTCTCCAAGTGGGGAGAGTGTTAGTAAAGTGTCTGGAATGTTGCACCCGAGTACCAGGGGATGAAAAGTGAGACACATTTGATCACGTTTCCCGATCACATGGTGGATCATGCTCTGGGTTCCACATGCATGTTTTAGCTGAAGGAAGAATCCCTTAAACCTGGAGAGTTGAGACCCCTGCAATGGGTACCATGCAATATGACTTCAAAGGGTCTGCATTTGCTCACCGAACCTCACCAATCCTATCACTGCTGCATTTATGCCACTGTACACACGCTTGATTCTCTTTCTGAGACATATAAATCCATAGGTTTTAAGATTCTTACTAGTCAGCTATATTCTTAGGCGTTTAATATGGGGTGTAGAGTCCACTTCGTTGAGCAAGGAGTAGCTCTTGTCTATTACATATTTGGCTTATGGAACGGTATCTGTGCTAATTTCAATCTTTGGTTTTATGCAGCACCCCAACTCACCTTTCCTCTTAAGCAAGCATAGGTCGGTTTTCTACATTTGAGACCCTGTTCTGTTTTGTAATTCAGTTCCTGTGTAGCCAAGTTTACATTCCATGTGGTAGAGATATCTTACGATGTTTCTTTTTCTGTGTGTCTTATTTCACTTAGAATCATCGTACCTGAATCCACTCATTATGCTGCTATGGGCCTGATGACATAGATTTCATTGCTGAGTGATGTTGCATTGTACGTAAGTACCACAACTTCTTTATCCATTTTTCACTTTCTGTGATATTTAACTTGTAATGTAAACGAGGTTCTTGTAAACAGAGCTGTCCCTAACTTTGGGGTGGCTGTGTCTTTTTGATATTAATTTCCCTAAGCTATAGGACCATAAGTGGAAGTGCCCTAGGCTCTGTTGCTTTTTTTTTTAGATGTTTCAGGAAACACCATACACTTCTCCAGAGTGGCTGTTGGCAATTTACATCACGCCCATCAGCATAACAAGGCTCCCAGTTCTCCATGGCCTGTCCTGCCTTTCTGGATTTTACACTTTTTTCAGATGACCCTTTTGACCGGGGGGCAGTGAGACTTCATTGTAGTGCAGATTTCCTTTGCAAGCTTGCTTGATTGGCCAAAAAGGGCGTATGCGTTTAATCCTGAATATATTCAGGGAAGAATACATACGCCCTTTTTGGCCAAAAGCATCATTGTGGACGTTCTGCCTCTTTTCCTATGCTTTACATGCAATTCCAGTCTACCTCCTGAAATCGGTTTCCTGCAATTCTGCCCCGCTTTCAAGTCCTCTTGGCAGCCTTACTTCAATATATTTTTGGACGATAGCTGTCATTTATAACTCTGCAGGTTTGTGAATGACAGTGCCCCTGAGCTCCTTTCTTCAACTCGCTTTCTTCTGAGCTGGCCGCAACACCGCAGGATTGCTTCAGGTCCTAGTGTGGTTCCGGCATGGCATGCTGAGCCTTTGGTTAATTCCTCTTCCTGGTGGGAAATGAGAGTTAAATTTGCCCATCCAGACACCTCCAGCTAGTCTCCCTTTGGTTCTCCCTATTCCTGTTAGTCTTACACAGAAATTGCAAACTGGGCCAAACAGGAGGTTAAAGGCACTGACTCTCCAAGTGGGGAGAGTGTTAGTAAAGTGTCTGGAATGTTTCACCCGAGTACCAGGGCATGAAAAGTGAGACATATTTGAACACGTTTCCCGATCACACGGTGGATCATACTCTGGGTTCCCCATGCATGTTTTAGCTGAAGGAAGAATCCCTTAAACCTGGAGAGTTGAGACCCATGGAATGGGTACCATGCAATATGACTTCAAAGGGTCTGAATTTGCTCACCGAACATCACCAATCCTATCACTGCTGCGTTATGACACTGTACACACGCTTGATTCTCTTTTGCAGACATATAAATCCATAGGTTTTAAGATTCTTACTAGTTAGGTATATTCTTAGGTGATTAATATGGGGTGTTGAGTCCACTTCGTTGAGCAAGGAGTAGCTCTTGTCTATTACATATTTGGCTTATGGAACGGTATCTGTGCTAATTTCAATCTCTAGTTTTATGCAGCACCCCAACTCACCTTTCCCCTTAAGCAAGCATAAGTTGGTTTTCTACATTTGAGACCCTGTTCTGTTTTGTATTTCAGTTCCTGTGTAGCCAAGTTTACATTCTTGCAGTAGTGATATCTTATGATGTTTCTTTTTCTGTGCGACTTATTTCACTTAGAATCATCGTACCTGAATGCACTCATTATGCTGCTACGGGCCTGATGACATAGATTTCATTGCTGAGTGATATTACATTGTACATAAGTAGGACAACTTCTTTATCCATTTTTCGCTTTCTGTGATATTGAACTTGTACTGTAAACGAGGTTCTTGTAAACAGAGCCGTCCCAAACTTTGGGGTGGCTGTGTCTTTTTGATTTTAATTTCCCTAAGCTATAGGACCATAAGTGGAAGAACCCTAGGCTCTGTTGCTTTGTTTTTTAGATGTTTCAGGAAACACCATACACTTCTCCAGAGTGGCTGTTGGCAATTTACATCCCGCCCATCAGCATAACAAGGCTCCCAGGTCTCCATGGCCTGTCCTGCCTTTCTGGATTTTACACTTTTTTCAGATGGCCCTTTTGACCGGGGGGCAGTGAGACTTCATTGTAGTGCAGATTTCCTTTGCAAGCTTGCTTGGTTGTCCAAAAAGGGCGTATGCGTTTTTTCCTGAATATATTCAGGATAAAACGCATACGCCCTTTTTGCCCAAGTGCATCATTGTGGACGTTCTGCCTCTTTTCCTATGCTTTACATGCAATTCCAGTCTACCTCCTGAAATCGGTTTCCTGCAATTCTGCCCCGCTTTCAAGTCCACCTGGCAGCCTACTTCAATATATTTTTGGACGATAGCTGTCATTTATAACTCTGCAGGTTTGTGAATGACAGTGCCCCTGAGCTCCTTTCTTCAACTCGCTTTCTTGTGAGCTGGCCGCAACACCGCAGGATTGCTTCAGGCCCCAGTGTGGTTCCGGCATGGCACGCTGAGCCTTTGGTTAATTCCTCTTCCTGGTGGGAAATGAGAGTTAAATTTGCCCGTCCAGACACCTCCAGCTAGTCTCTCATTGGTTCTCCCTATTCCTGATCATTTTCCGCCGAAATTGCAAACTGGGCCAAACAGGAGGTTAAAGGCTCTGACTCTCCAAGTGGGGAGAGTGTTAGTAAAGCGTCTGGAATGTTGCACCCGAGTACCGGGGGACGAAACCTGAGTCACATTTGAACACGTTTCCCGATCACACGGTGGATGATACTCTGGGTTCCACATGCATGTTTTAGCTGAAGGAAGAATCCCTTAAACCTGGAGATTTGAGACCCATGGAATGGGTACCATGCAATATGACTTCAAAGGGTCTGCATTTGCTCACCGATCCTCACCAATCCTATCACTGCTGCGTTTATGCCGCTGTACACACGCTTGATTCTCTTTCGGAGACATATAAATCCATAGGTTTTAAGATTCCTGCTAGTCAGGTATATTCTTAGGCGTTTAATATGGGGTGTTGAGTCCACTTCGTTGAGCAAGGAGTAGCTCTTGTCTATTACATATTTGGCTTATGGAACGGTATGTGTGCTAATTTCAATCTCTGGTTTTATGCAGCACCCCAACTCACCTTTCCCCTTAAGCAAGCATAAGTTGGTTTTCTACATTTGAGACCCTGTTCGGTTTTGTAATTCAGTTCCAGTGTAGCCAACTTTACATTCCGTGTACTAGTGATATCTTATGATGTTTCTTTTTCTGTGTGACTTATTTCACTTAGAATCATCGTACCTGAATCCACTCATTATGCTGCTACGGGCCTGATGACATAGATTTCATTGCTGAGTGATATTGCATTGTACGTAAGTACCACAACTTCTTTATCCATTTTTCGCTTTCTGCGATATTGAACTTGTACCGTAAACGAGGTTCTTATAAACAGAGCTGTCCCAAACTTTGGGGTGGCTGTGTCTTTTTGATTTTAATTTCCCTAAGCTATAGGACCATAAGTGGAAGTACCCTAGGCTCTGTTGCTTTGTTTTTTAGATGTTTCAGGAAACACCATACACTTCTCCGAGTGGCTGTTGGCAATTTACATCCCGCCCATCAGCATAACAAGGCTCCCAGTTCTACATGGCCTCTCCTGCCATTCTGGATTTTACACTTTTTTCAGATGGCCCTTTTGACTGGGGGACAGTGAGACTTCATTGTAGTGCAGATTTCCTTTGCAAGCTTGCTTGGTTGGCCAAAAAGGGCGTATGCGTTTTTTCCTGAATATATTCAGGAAAAAACGCATATGCCCTTTTTGGCCAAGTGCATCATTGTGGACGTTCTGCTTCTTTTCCTATGCTTTACATGCAATTCCAGTCTACCTCCTGAAATCGGTTTCCTGCAATTCTGCCCCGCTTTCAAGTCCTCTTGGCAGCCTTACTTCAATATCTTTTTGGACGATAGCTGTCATTTATAACTCTGCAGGTTTGTGAATTACAGTGCCCCTGACCTCCTTTCCTCAACTCGCTTTCTTCTGAGCTGGCCGCAACACCGCAGGATTGCTTCAGGCCCTAGTTTGGTTCCGGCATGGCATGCTGAGCCTTTGGTTAATTCCTCTTCCTGATGGGAAATGAGAGTTAAATTTGCCCGTCCAGACACCTCCAGCTAGTCTCTCATTGGTTCCCTCTATTCCTGTAAATTTTCCACAGAAATTGCAAACTGGGCCAAACAGGAGGTTAAAGGCACTGACTCTCCAAGTGGGGAGAGTGTTAGTAAAGCGTCTGGAATGTTGCACCCGAGGACCGGGGGACGAAAACTGAGTCACATTTAAACACGTTTCCCGATCACACGGTGGATCATACTCTGGGTTCCACATGCATGTTTTAGCTGAAGGAAGAATCCCTTAAACCTGGAGAGTTGAGACCCATGGAATGGGTACCATGCAATATGACTTCAAAGGGTCTGCATTTGCTCACCGATCCTCACCAATCCTATCACTGCTGCATTTATGCCGCTGTACACACGCTTGATTCTCTTTCGGAGACATATAAATCCATAGGTTTTAAGATTCTTACTAGTCAGGTATATTCTTAGGCGTTTAATATGGGGTGTTGAGTCCACTTTGTTGAGCAAGGAGTAGCTCTTGTCTATTACATATTTGGCTTATGGAATGGTATCTGTGCTAATTTCAATCTCTGGTTTTATGCAGCACCCCAACTCACCTTTCCCCTTAAGCAACCATACGTTGGTTTTCTACATTTGAGACCCTGTTCTGTTTTGTAATTCAGTTCCTGTGTAGCCAAGTTTACATTCCGTGTACTAGTGATTTCTTATGATGTTTCTTTTTCTGTGCGACTTATTTCACTTAGAATCATCGTACCTGAATCCACTCATTATGCTGCTACGGGCCTGATGACATAGATTTCATTGCTGAGTGATATTGCTTTGTATGTAAGTACTACAACTTCTTTATCCATTTTTCGCTTTCTGCGATATTGAACTTGTATCGTAAACGAGGTTCTTGTAAACAGAGCCGTCCCAAACTTTGTGGTGGCTGTGTCTTTTTGATTTTAATTTCCCTAAGCTATAGGACCATAAGTGGAAGTGCCCTAGGCTCTGTTGCTTTGTTTTTTAGATGTTTCAGGTAACACCATACACTTCTCCAGAGTGGCTGTTGGCAATTTACATCCCGCCCATCAGTATAACAAGGCTCCCAGTTCTCCATGGCCTGTGCTGCCTTTCTTGATTTTACACATTTTTCAGATGGCCCTTTTGACCGGGGGGGAAGTGAGACTTCATTGTAGTGCAGATTTCCTTTGCAAGCTTGCTTGGTTTGCCAAAAAGGGCATATCCGTTTTTTCCTGAATATATTCAGGAAATATATTCAGGAAATATATTCAGGAAATATTCAGGATATATTCAGGAAAAAACGCATATGCCCTTTTTGGCCAAGTGCATCATTGTGGACGTTCTGCTTCTTTTCCTATGCTTTACATGCAATTCCAGTCTACCTCCTGAAATCGGTTTCCTGCAATTCTGCCCCGCTTTCAAGTCCTCTTGGCAGCCTTACTTCAATATATTTTTGGACGATAGCTGTCATTTATAACTCTGCTGGTTTGTGAATTACAGGGCCCTTGAGCTCCCTTCTTCATCTCGCTTTCTTGTGAGCTGGCCGCAAACCCACAAGACTGCTTCAGGCCCTAATCTTCTTCTGGCAGGGCACGCTGAGCTTTTGGTTAATTCCTCTTCCTGGTGGGAAATGAGTGTTAAATATGCCCGTCCAGACACCTACCTCACTCTCAACCCCTTGCTGATGTGGGTCCTCTGGTTTGTGGCCGCCTTTGCTGGGTTCCTCACCTTTCGATGATGTGGCCCCACTAGTGTGAGGACACTCCTGCCTGGTTCTCATCCACGTGGTTATGTGGACCCCCTGGTGAGAGTCTGTTCCTGGCTGTGTTCCTCACCCTTCTGTGAGGGAGACCCTCTGCTGATAGGTCACTCCTGCATGGCTGGCACACATTGCCTTGGTGAAGTCAGCTCTGTGGTGGCAGTTGGAGCGTGCTGGAATCTCCTCCCCCCAGTGATGAGGGCCTTCTTGCGTCAGGCCCTAACTGCTGGGCTCACCAACTTTTCTTAGTGAGCCCAATGATGCTTGGGCACTCCTCTTAGGATCCCATCTCCATGGGGATGTGGGTCTTCTGCTCTGAGGTCCCAACGGCTGGGTTGTTCACATTTTCATGATGTGGGCTCTCTGGTGTTAGTTCACAGAGGCCTGGATCCCATAGCCTCTGTGCTCTTGGCCGCCTGCTGGGAGGTTCCAACTGCTGGATTCCTCACTTTTTTAATTTTTTGGGCCCTCTGTTGTGAGGATCCTCCTGCCTGCCTCACTCCCAGCCCCTTCGTGATGTGTGTCCTCTGGTTTGAGGTCACATGTGCTGGGTTCCTCACCTTTCGATGATGTGGGACCAATGGTCTTAGGAGACTCCTGCCTGGTTCACATCCCCTTGGTGATGTGGGCCCTCTGTTGAGAGTCTGATCCTGGCTGGGTTCCTCACCCATCTGTGAGGTGGGCCGTCTGCTGTGAGGTCACTCCTGCCTGGCTTGCTCACCACGCCTTGTGGACATGAGCCCTCTGGTGGCACTTGGAGCCTGCTGGGAGCCTCCTCCCCTCGGTGATGAGGGCCCTCTGGCGTCAGACCCTAACTGCTGGTCTCCCAAAATTTTCTGATACGTTCTCAGTGGTGCGAGGACACTCCTACCAGATTTATATCCCCATGGGGATGTGGGCCTCCTGCTCTGAGGTCCCAATGGCTGGGTTGCTCAGTTCATGACATGGGCCCTCTTCTGTGAGTTCACTGTGGCCTGGATCCCATAGTCTCGTTGCTCTGGGCCGCCTGCTGGGAGGTTCCAACTGCTGGATTCCTCACTGTTTTATTCTATGGGCCCAGTGTTGTGAGGCTACTCCTCCCTGCCTCACTCCGAGGCCCTTGGTGATGTGGGTCCTCTGGTTTGAGGACACATGTGCTGCGTACCTCACCTTTCGATGATGTGGCCCCACTGGTGTGAAGACACTCCTGCCTGGTTCCCATCCCCTTGGTGATGTGGGCCCTCTGGTGAGAGTCTGATGTTGGCTGGGTTTCTCACCCTTCTGTGAGGTGGGACTTCTGCTGTGAGGTAACTCCTGCCTGGCTTGCTCACGTTGCCTTGGTAGTTGGAGCCTGCTGGGAATCTCCTCCCCTCGGTTATGAGAGCTCTGGATAAAACACATATGCCCTTTTTGGCCAAGTGCATCATTGTGGACGTTCTGCCTCTTTTCCTATGCTTTACATGCAATTCCAGTCTACCTCCTGAAATCGGTTTCCTGCAATTCTGCCCCGCGTTCAAGTCCTCTTGGCAGCCTTACTTCAATACATTTTTGGATGATAGCTGTCATTTATAACTCTGCAGGTTTGTGAATGACAGTGCCCCTGAGCTCCTTTCTTCAACTCGCTTTCTTGTGAGCTGGCCGCAACACCGCAGGATTGCTTCAGGCCCTAGTGTGGTTCCGGCATGGCACACTGAGCCTTTGGTTAATTCCTCATCCTGGTGGGAAATGAGAGTTAAATTTGCCGTCCAGACACCTCCAGCTAGTCTCTCATTGGTTCTCCCTATTCCTGTTCATTTTCCGCAGAAATTGCAAACTGGGCCAAACAGGAGGTTAAAGGCACTGACTCTCCAAGTGGGGAGAGTGTTAGTAAAGCGTCTGGAATGTTACACCCGAGTACCGGGGGATGAAAACTGAGTCACATTTGAATACGTTTCCTGAAAACACGGTGGATCATACTCTGGGTTCCACATGCATGTTTTAGCTGAAGGAAGAATCCCTTAAAACTGGAGAGTTGAGACCCATGGAATGGGTACCATGCAACATGACTTCAAAGGGTCTGCATTTGCTCACCGATCCTCACCAATCCTATCACTGCTGCGTTTATGCCGCTGTACACACGCTTGATTCTCTTTCGGAGACATATAAATCCATAGGTTTTAAGATTCTTACTAGTCAGGTATATTCTTAGGCGTTTAATATGGGGTGTTGAGTCCACTTCGTTGAGCAAGGAGTAGCACTTGTCTATTACATATTTGTCTTATGGAACGGTATCTGTGCTAATTTCAATCTCTGGTTTTATGCAGCACCCCAACTCACCTTTCCCCTTAAGCAAGCATAAGTTGGTTTTCTACATTTGAGACCCTGTTCTCTTTTGTAATTCAGTTCCTGTGTAGCCAAGTTTACATTCCGTGTAGTAGTGATATCTTATGATGTTTCTTTTTCTCTGTGACTTATTTCACTTAGAATCATCGTACCTGAATCCACTCGTTATGCTGCTACGGGCCTGATGACATAGATTTCATTGCTGAGTGATATTGCATTGTACGTAAGTACCACAACTTTTTATCCATTTTTCGCTTTCTGCGATATTGAACTTGTACCGTAAACGAGGTTCTTGTAAACAGAGCCGTCCCAAACTTTGGGGTGGCTGTGTCTTTTTGATTTTAATTTCCCTAAGCTATAGGACCATAAGTGGAAGTGCCCTAGGCTCTTTTGCTTTGTTTTGTAGATGTTTCAGGAAACACCATACACTTCTCCAGAGTGGCTGTTGGCAATTTACATCCTGCCCATCAGCATAACAAGGCTCCCACTTTTCCATGGCCTGTCCTGCCTTTCTGGATTTTACACTTTTTTCAGATGGCCCTTTTGACCGGGGGGCAGTTAGACTTCATTGTAGTGCAGATTTCCTTTGCAAGCTTGCTTGGTTGGCCAAAAAGGGCGTATGCGTTTTTTCCTGAATATATTCAGGAAAAAACGCATATGCCCTTTTTGGCCAAGTGCATCATTGTGGACGTTCTGCCTCATTTCCTATGCTTTAAAGGCAATTGCTATCTACCTCCTGAAATCGGTTTCCTGCAATTCTGCCCCGCTTTCGAGTCCTCTTGGCGGCCTTACTTCAATACATTTTTGGAAGATAGCTGTCATTTACAACTCTGCAGGTTTGTGAATGACAGTGCCCCTGAGCTCCTTTCTTCAACTCGCTTTCTTGTGAGCTGGCCGCAACACCGCAGGATTGCTTCAGGCCCTAGTGTGGTTCCGGCACGGCACGCTGAGCCTTTGGTTAATTCCTCTTCCTGGTGGGAAATGAGAGTTAAATTTGCCTGTCCAGACACCTCCAGCTAGTCTCTCATTGATTCTCCCTATTCCTGTTCATTTTCCGCAGAAATTGCAAACTGGGCCAAACAGGAGGTTAAAGGCACTGACTCTGCAAGTGCAGAGAGTGTTAGTAAAGCGTCTGGAATGTTGCATCCGAGTACCAGGGGACGAAAACTGAGACACATTTGAACACGTTTCCCGATCACACGGTGGATCATACTCTGGGTTCCACATGCATGTTTTAGCTGAAGGAAGAATCCCTTAAACCTGGAGAGTTGAGACCCATGGAATGGGTACCATGCGATATGACTTCAAAGGGTCTGCATTTGCTCACCAATCCTCACCAATCCTATCACTGCTGCGTTTATGTCGCTGTACACATGCTTGATTCTCCTTCGGGACATATAATTCCATAGGTTTTAAGATGCTTACTAGTCAGGTATATTCTTAGGCGTTTAATATGGGGTGTTGAGTCCACTTCGTTGAGCAAAGAGTAGCTCTTGTCTATTACATATTTGGCTTATGGAACGGTATCTGTGCTAATTTCAATCTCTGGTTTTATGCAGCACCCCAACTCACCTTTCCCCTTAAGGAAGCATAAGTTGGTTTTCTACATTTGAGACCCTGTTCTGTTTTGTAATTCAGTTCCTGTGTAGCCAAGTTTACATTCCGTGTAGTAGTGATATCTTATGATGTTTCTTTTTCTCTGTGACTTATTTCACTTAGAATCATCGTACCTGAATCCACTCGTTATGCTGCTACGGGCCTGATGACATAGATTTCATTGCTGAGTGATATTGCATTGTACATAAGTACCACAACTTTTTATCCATTTTTCGCTTTCTGCGATATTGAACTTGTACCGTAAACGAGGTTCTTGTAAACAGAGCCGTCCCAAACTTTGTGGTGGCTGTGTCTTTTTGATTTTAATTTCCCTAAGCTATAGGACCATAAGTGGAAGTGCCCTAGGCTCTGTTGCTTTCTTTTTTAGATGTTTCAGGAAACACCATACACTTCTCCAGAGTGGCTGTTGGCAATTTACATCCCGCCCATCAGCATAACAAGGCTCCCAGTTCTCCATGGCCTGTCCCTCCTTTCTGGATTTTATACTTTTTTCAGATGGCCCTTTTGACCTGGGGGCAGTGAGACTTCATTGTAGTGCAGATTTCCTTTGCAAGCTTGCTTGGTTGGCCAAAAAGGGCGTATACATTTTTTCCTGAGGAAAAAACGCATATGCCCGTATTGGCAAAGTGCATCATTGTGGACGTTCTGCCTCTTTTCCTGTGCTTTACATGCAATTCCAGTCTACCTCCTGAAATCGGTTTCCTGCAATTCTGCCCCGCTTTAAAGTCCTCTTGGCAGCCTTACTTCAATGCATTTTTGGACGATAGCTGTCATTTATAACTCTGCAGGTTTGTGAATTACAGTGCCCCTGAGCTCCTTTGTTCAACTCGGTTTCTTGTGAGCTGGCCGCAACACCGCAGCATTGCTTCAGGCCCTAGTGTGGTTCCGGCATGGCACGCTGAGCCTTTGGTTAATTCATCTTCCTGTTGGGAAATGAGAGTTAAATTTGCCCGTCCAGACACCTCCAGCTAGTCTCTCATTGGTTCTCCCTATTCCTGTTCATTTTCCGCAGAAATTGCAAACTGGGCCAAACAGGAGGTTAAAGGCACTGACTCTCCAAGTGGGGAGAGTGTTAGTAAAGCGTCTGGAATGTTGCACCCGTGTACCAGGGGACGAAAACTGACACATTTGAACACGTTTCCCGATCACACGGTGGATCATACTCTGGGTTCCACATGCATGTTTTAGCTGAAGGAAGAATCCCTTAAACCTTGAGAGTTGAGACCCATGGAATGGGTACCATGCAATATGACTTCAAAGGGTCTGCATTTGCTCACCGAACCTCACCAATCCTATCACTGCTGCGTTTATGCCGCTGTACACACGCTTAATTCTCTTTCGGAGACATAGAAATCCATAGGTTTTAAGATTCTTACTAGTCAGGTATATTCTTAGGCGTTTAATATGGGGTGTTGAGTCCACTTCGGTGAGCAAGGAGTATCTCTTGTCTATTACATATTTGGCTTATGGAACGGTATCTGTGCTAATTTCAATCTCTGGTTTTATGCAGCACCCCAACTCACCTTTCCCCTTAAGCAAGGATAAGTTGGTTTTCTACATTAGAGATCCTGTTCTGTTTTGTAATTCAATTCCTGTGTAGCCAAGTTTACATTCCGTGTAGTAGTGATATCTTATGATGTTTCTTTTTCTGTGTGACTTATTTCACTTAGAATCATCGTACCTGAATCCACTCATTATGCTGCTACGGGCCTGATGACATAGATTTCATTGCTGAGTGATATTGAATTGTACGTAAGTACCACAACTTCTTTATCCATTTATAGCTTTCTGCAATATTGAACTTGTACCGTAAACGAGGTTCTTGTAAACAGAGCCATCCCAAACTTTGGGGTGGCTGTGTCTTTTTGATTTTAATATCCCTAAGCTATAGGACCATAAGTGGAACTACCCTAGGTCTGTTGCTTTGCTTTGTAGATGTTTCAGGAAACACCATACACATCTCCAGAGTGGCTGTTGGCAATTTACATCCCGCCCATCAGCATAACAAGGCTCCCAGTTCTCCATGGCCTGTCCTGCCTTTCTGGATTTTACACTTTTTTCAGATGGCCCTTTTGACCAGGGGGCAGTGAGACTTCATTGTAGTGCAGATTTCCTTTGCAAGCTTGCTTGGTTGGTCAAAAAGGGCGTATGCGTTTTTTCCTGAATGTATTCAGGAAAAAACGCATATGCCCTTTTTGGCCAAGTGCATCATTGTGGACGTTCTGCCTCTTTTCCTATGCTTTACATGCAATTCCAGTCTACCTCCTGAAATCGGTTTCCTGCAATTCTGCCCCGCTTTCAAGTCCTCTTGGCAGCCTTACTTCAATATATTTTTGGACGATAGCTGTCATTTATAACTCTGCAGGTTTGTGAATGACAGTGCCCCTGAGCTCCTTTCTTCAACTCGCTTTCTTGTGAGCTGGCCGCAACACCGCAGCATTGCTTCAGGCCCTAGTGTGCTTCCGGCATGGCACGCTGAGCCTTTGGTTAATTCCTCTTCCTGGTGGGAAATGAGAGTTAAATTTGCCCATCCAGACACCTCCAGCTAGTCTCTCATTGGTTCTCCCTATTCCTGTTCATTTTCCGCAGAAATTGCAAACTGGGCCAAACAGGAGGTTAAAGGCACTGACTCTCCAAGTGGGGAGAGTGTTAGTAAAGCGTCTGGAATGTTGCACCCGAGTACCAGGGGACGAAAACTGAGACACATTTGAACACGTTTCCCGATCACATGGTGGATCATACTCTGGGTTCCACATGCATGTTTTAGCTGAAGGAAGAATCCCTTAAACCTGGAGGGTTGAGACCCCTGGAATGGGTACCATGCAATATGACTTCAAAGGGTCTGCATTTGTCCACCGAACTTCACCAATCCTATCACTGCTGCGTTTATGCCGCTGTACACACGCTTGATTCTCTTTCGGAGACATATAAATCCATAGGTTTTAAGATTCTCACTAGTCAGGTATATTCTTAGGCTTTTAATATGGGGTGTTGAGTCCACTTCGTTGAGCAAGGAGTAGCTCTTGTCTATTACATATTTGGCTTATGGAACGGTATCTGTGCTAATTTCAATCTCTGGTTTTATGCAGCACCTCAACTCACCTTTCCCCTTAAGCAAGCATAAGTTGGTTTTCTACATTTGAGACCCTGTTCTGTTTTGTAATTCAGTTCCTGTGTAGCCAAGTTTCCATTCCATGTAGTAGTGATAACTTATGATGTTTCTTTTTCTGTGTGACTTATTTCACTTAGAATCATCGTACCTGAATCCACTCATTATGCTGCTATGGGCCTGATGACATAGATTTAATTGCTGAGTGATATTGCATTGTACGTAATTACCAAACCTTCTTTATCCATTTTTCACTTTCTGTGATATTGAACTTGTACCATAAACGAGGTTCTTGTAAACAGAGCCGTCCAAATCTTTGGGGTGGCTGTGTCTTTTTGATTTTAATTTCCCTAAGCTATAGGACCATAAGTGGAAGTGCCCTAGGCTCTGTTGCTTTGCTTTTTAGATGTTTCAGGAAACACCATACACTTCTCCAGAGTGGCTGTTGGCAATTTACATCCCGCCCATGAGCATAACAAGGCTCCCAGTTCTCCATGGCCTGTCCTGCCTTTCTTGATTTTACACTTTTTTCAGATGGCCCTTTTGACCGGGGGGCAGTGAGACTTCATTGTAGTGAAGATTTCCTTTGCAAGCTTGCTTGGTTGGCCAAAAAGTGCGTATGCGTTTCTTCCTGAATATATTCAGGAAAAAACGCATACGCCCTTTTTGGAAAGTGCATCATTGTGGACGTTCTGCCTCTTTTCCTATGCTTTACATGCAATTCCAGTCTACCTCCTGAAATCGGTTTCCTGCAATTCTGCCCCGCTTTCAAGTCCTCTTGGCAGCCTTACTTCAATATATTTTTGGACGATAGCTGTCATTTATAACTCTGCAGGTCTGTGAATGACAGTGCCCCTGAGCTCCTTTCTTCAACTCGCTTTCTTGTGAGCTGGCCGCAACACCGCAGGATTGCTTCAGGCCTTAGTGTGGTTCCGGCACGGCACGCTGAGCCTTTGGTTAATTCCTCTTCCTGGTGGGAAATGAGAGTTAAATTTGCCCATACAGAAACCTCCAGCTAGTCTCTCATTGGTTCTCCCTATTCCTGTTCATTTTCTGCAGAAATTGCAAACTGGGCCAAAGAGGAGGTTAAAGGCACTGACTCTCCAAGTGGGGAGAGTGTTAGTAAAGCGTCTGGAATGTTGCACCCGAGTACCAGGGGACGAAAACTGACACATTTGACCACGTTTCCCGATCACACGGTGGATCATACTCTGGGTTCCACATGCATGTTTTAGCTGAAAGAAGAATCCCTTAAACCTGGAGAGTTGAGATCCATGGAATGGGTACCATGCAATATGACTTCAAAGGGTCTGCATTTGCTCACCGATCCTCACCAATCCTATCACTGCTGCGTTTATGCCACTGTACACATGCTTGATTCTCTTTTGGAGACATATAAATCCATAGATTTTAAGATTCTTACTAGTCAGGTGTATTCTTAGGCGTTTAATATGGGGCATTGAGTCCACTTCATTGAGCAAGGAGTAGCTCTTGTCTATTACATATTTGGCTTATGGAACGGTATCTGTGCTAATTTCAATCTCTGGTTTTATGCAGCACCCCAACTCACCTTTCCCCTTAAGGAAGCATAAGTTGGTTTTCTACATTTGAGACCCTGTTCTGTTTTGTAATTCAGTTCCTGTGTAGCCAAGTTTACATGCCGTGTAGTAGTGGTATCTTATGATGTTTCTTTTTCTGTGTGACTTATTTCACTTAGAATCATCGTACCTGAATCCACTCATTATGCTGCTACGGGCCTGATGACATAGATTTCATTGCTGAGTGATATTGCATTGTACGTAAGTACCACAACTTTTTATCCATTTTTCACTTTCTGCGATTTTTAACTTGTACCGTAAACGAGGTTCTTGTAAACAGAGCCATCCCAAGCTTTGGGCTGGCTGTGTCTTTTTGATTTTAATTTCCCTAAGCTATAGGACCATAAGTGGAAGTGCCCTAGGCTCTGTTGCTTTGTTTTGTAGATGTTTCAGGAAACACCATACACTTCTCCAGAGTGGCTGTTGGCAATTTACATCCCGCCCATCAGCATAACAAGGCTCCCAGTTCTCCATGGCCTGTCCTGCCTTTCTGGATTTTACTCTTTTTTCAGATGGCCCTTTTGACCTGGGGGCAGTGATACTTCATTGTAGTGCAGATTTCCTTTGCAAGCTTGCTTGCTTGGCCAAAAAGGGCGTATGCGTTTTTTCCTGAATATATTCAGGAAAAAACGCATACGCCCTTTTTGGCCAAGTGCATCATTGTGGACGTTCTGCCTCTTTTCCTATGCTTTACATGCAATTCCAGTCTACCTCCTGAAATCGGTTTCCTGCAATTCTGTCCCGCTTTCAAGTCCTCTTGGCAGCCTTACTTCAATATATTTTTGGACGATAGCTGTCATTTATAACTCTGCAAGTTTGTGAATGACAGTGCCCCTGAGCTCCTTTCTTCAACTCGTTTTCTTGTGAGCTGGCCGCAACACCACAGGATTGCTTCAGGACCTAGTGTGGTTCCGGCACGGCACGCTGAGCCTTTGGTTAATTCCTCTTTCTGGTGGGAAATGAGAGTTAAATTTGCCCGTCCAGACACCTCCAGCTAGTCTCTCACTGGTTCTCCCTATTCCTGTTCATTTTCCGCAGAAATTGCAAACTGGGCCAATCAGGAGGTTAAAGGCACTGACTCTCCAAGTGGAGAGAGTGTTAGTAAAGCGTCTGGAATGTTGCACCCCAGTACCAGGGGACGAAACCTGAGTCACATTTGAACACGTTTCCCGATCACACGGTGGATCATACTCTGGGTTCCACATGCATGTTTTAGCTGAAGGAAGAATCCCTTAAACCTGGAGAGTTGAGACCCATGGAACGGGTACCATGCAATATGACTTCCAAGGGTCTGCATTTGTTCACTGAACCTCAACAATCCTATCACTGCTGCGTTTATGCCGCTGTACACACGCTTGATTCTCTTTCGGAGACATATAAATCCATAGGTTTTAAGATTCTTACTAGTCAGGTATATTCTTAGGCGTTTAATATGGGGTGTTGAGTCCACTTGGTTGAGCAAGGAGTAGCTCTTGTCTATTACATATTTGGCTTATGGAATGGTATCTGTGCTAATTTTAATCTCTGGTCTTATGCAGCACCCCAACTCACCTTTCCCCTTAAGCAAGCATAAGTTGGTTTTCTACATTTGAGACCCTGTTCTGTTTTGTAATTCAGTTCCTGTGTAGCCAAGTTTACATTCCGTGTAGTAGTGATATCTTATGATGTTTCTTTTTCTGTGTGACTTATTTCACTTAGAATCATCGTAGCTGAATCCACTCATTATGCTGCTACGGTTCTGATGACATAGATTTCATTGCTGAGTGATATTGCATTGTACGTAAGTACCACAACTTCTTTATCCATTTTTTGCTTTCTGTGATATTGAACTTGTACCGTAAACGAGGTTCTTGTAAACAGTGCCGTCCCAAACTTTGGGGTGGCTGTGTCTTTTTTATTTTAATTTCCCTAAGCTATAGGACCATAAGTGGAAGTGCCCTAGGCTCTGTTGCTTTGTTTTTTAGATGTTTCAGGAAACACCATACACTTCTCCAGAGTGGCTGTTGGCAATTTACATCCCGCCCACCAGCATAACAAGGCTCCCAGTTCTCCATGGCCTGTCCTGCCTTTCTGGATTTTATACTTTTTTCAGATGGCCCTTTTGACCGGGGGGAAGTGAGACTTCATTGTAGTGCAGATTTCCTTTGCAAGCTTGTTTGGTTGGCCAGAAAGGGCATATGCGTTTCTTCCTGAATATATTAAGGAAAAAACGCATGTGCCCTTTTTGGCCAAGTGCATCATTGTCGACGTTCTGAGTCTTTTCATATGTTGTCAATGCAATTCTAGTCTACCTCTTGAAATCGGTTTCCTGCAATTCTGCCTTGCTGTCAGTGCCTCTTCATAGCCTTACCTCAATATACTTTTGGAAAATAGTTGGCCTTTATAACTCTGCAGGTTTTTGAATTGCAGTGGCCCGTAGCTCCATTTTTCAGCTCTTATTTTTGTGATCTTGCCTCATATCCACAGGATTTTTTCATGCCCTATTCTTCTTCTGGGGCTCCTTGCTCTGCTTTTGGTTAATTCTTCTTCCTGATGTGAAATTAGAGTGACATGTGCCCATTGAAACCGCTACAGCTATTTTCTCACTGGTTCCCCCTATTCCCATTCATCCTCCGCACTAACTGCAGACTGTGCAATACCGGAACTTAAAGGCATTGACTCTCCGTGTGGGGATGTTGTTAGTAAAGTGGCTGGAATGTTGATCCGGAGCCCCAGGAGAGGAAAATGAGGTGCGTTTTAGAAAGCTTTCCCGATCATATGGTATACCATCCGCTGGATTTCCCATGCATGGTTTAGCTGTAGGAAGATTCCCTTCAACCTGGAATGTTGGGACCCTTGGAATGAGTAGCATGAAGTATTGCATTAAACTTTCGGCAGTTGCTCACCAAAGCTCACCAATCCTCTCAGCCCCAAGTGTCCAGCCTTATGTCTTATCCAGCTGTGGGTTTATATGTGGTCATTCCACGTTGCATCACAGCCCCTGAGCGAATTTTGTAAGAATTTTTCTCTCTTTCATTGTTTCTGCGTTTTGGTTTTAAAATTTATTTCTATAATGGGGTTTAGCTCATTTTCACTGCTGTGTTTGGCCGCTCTGCACACACTTGATTCCCTTATGGAGATAATTCAATACATGGGTTTTAAGATTCTTATTACTCAGATATATTTCTCTGCGGTGTATAGGGTGTGTTGAGGCCAGTTCATTGAGCAAGGTGTAGATCTTGTCTAATACCTATTTGGTTTATTGAACGGTATCTGTGCTAATTTCAAACTCTGGTTTTATGCATCACCCCACCTCTCCTTTCCCCTTAAGCTGACATAAGTGTGTTTTCTAAATGTGAGACACTGTTCTGTTTTGTAATTCATTTTTTGTGCAGCCATATTTATCCTCCCTCTATAAGTGATATCTTATGATATGTTTCTTTTTCTGTTTGACTTATTTCAAGTAGTATTATCGGACCTAAATCCACTCTTTATCCTTCTACTAGCCTTATTACATTGATTTCATGGTGAAGAGATATTCCATTGTACATAAGTACCACATTTTCTTTATCCATTGTTCTCTTTCCTGGGATATTTAAGGTGTACTGAAGTTGAGGTTCTTGTAAACAGAGTAGCCCTAAACTGTGGTGTGCTTGTGTCTTGTTGATTTTTAGACTTCCCTAGATATACTTCCATGATTGGAAGTGCCCTATGCTCTGTAGCTCTGTTTTTTAGATGATTTAGGAACCACCATACACTTCTCCAGAGTGGCTCTCGGCAGTTCACACACTGTCCATCAGCGTATAAAGGCTCCCTGTTCTCCATGGCCTGTCCTGCATTTCTGGTTTTTACAATTTTTTCGGATGGCCCTTTTGACCGGTGGGAAATGAGACTTCTTTGTTGTGCACATTTGCATTGCTTGCTTGCTTGGTTGCCCATAAAGTGCGTATGCGTTTTTTCCTGGATATATTCAGGAAAAAACGCATACGCCCTTTTTGGCCAAGTGCATCATTGTGGACGTTCTGCCTCTTTTACTATGCTTTACATGCAATTCCAGTCTACCTCCTGAAATCGGTTTTCTGCAATTCTGCCCCGCTGTCAAGTCCTCTTGGCAGCCTTACTTCAATATATTTTTGGACGATAGCTGTCATTTATAACTCTGCAGTTCTGTGAATGACAGTGCCCCTGAGCTCCTTTCTTCAACTCGCTTTCTTGTGAGCTGGCCGCAACACCGCAGGATTGCTTCAGGCCCTAGTGTGGTTCCGGCATGGCATGCTGAGCCTTTGGTTAATTCCTCTTCCTGGTGGGAAATGAGAGTTAAATTTGCCCGTCCAGAAACCTCCAGCTAATCTCTCATTGCTTCTCCCTATTCCTGTTCATTTTCCGCAGAAATTGCAAACTGGGCCAAACAGGAGGTTAAAGGCACTGACTCTCCAAGTGGAGAGAGTGTTAGTAAAGCGTCTGGAATGTTGCACCCGAGTACCGGGGGACGAAAACTGAGACACATTTGAACACGTTTCCCGATCACACGGTGGATCATACTCTGGGTTCCACATGCATGTTTTAGCTGAAGGAAGAATCCCTTAAACCTGGAGAGTTGAGACCCATGGAATGGGTACCATGCAATATGACTTCAAAGGGTCTGCATTTGCTCACCGAACCTCACCAATCCTATCACTGCTGCGTTTATGCTGCTGTACACACGCTTGATTCTCTTTTGGAGACATATAAATCCATAGGTTTTAAGATTCTTACTAGTCAGGTATATTCTTAGGCGTTAAATATGGGGTGTTGAGTCCACTTCGTTGAGCAAGGAGTAGCTCTTGTCTATTACATATTTGGCTTATGGAACGGTATCTGTGCTAATTTCAATCTCTGGGTTTATGCAGCACCCCAACTCACCTTTCCCCTTAAGCAAGCATAAGTTGGTTTTCTACATTTGAGACCCTGTTCTGTTTTGTAATTCAGTTCCTGTGTAGCCAAGTTTACATTCCGTGTAGTAGTGATATCTTATGATGTTTCTTTTTCTGTGTGACTTATTTCACTTAGAATCATCGTACCTGAATCCACTCATTATGCTGCTACGGGCCTGATGACATAGATTTCATTGTTGAGTGATACTGCATTGTACGTAAGTACCACAACTACTTTATCCATTTTTCGCTTTCTGCGATATTAAACTTGTACCGTAAACGAGGTTCTTGTAATCAGAGCCGTCCCAAATTTTGGGGTGGCTGTTACTTTTTGATTTTAATTTCCCTAAGCTATAGGACCATAAGTGGAAGTGCGCTAGGCTCTGTTGCTTTGTTTTTTAGATGTTTCAGGAAACACCATACACTTCTCCAGAGTGGCTATTGGCAATTTACATCCCGCCCATCAGCATAACAAGGCTCCCAGGTCTCCATGGCCTGTCCTGCCTTTCTGGATTTTACACTTTTTTCAGATGGCCCTTTTGACCGGGGGGCAGTGAGACTTCATTGTAGTGCAGATTTCCTTTGCAAGCTTGCTTGGTTGGCCAAAAAGGGCGTATGCGTTTATTCCTGAATATATTCAGGAAAAAATGCATACGCCCTTTTTGGCCAAGTGCATCATTGTGGACGTTCTGCCTCTTTTGCTATGCTTTACATGCAATTCCAGTCTACCTCCTGAAATTGGTTTCCTGCAATTCTGCCCCGCTTTCAAGTCCTCTTGGCAGCCTTACTTCAATATATTTTTGGACGATAGCTGTCATTTATAACTCTGCATGTTTGTGAATGACAGTGCCCCTGAGCTCCTTTCTTCAACTCGCTTTCTTGTGAGCTGGCCGCAACACCGCAGCATCGCTTCAGGCCCTAGTGTGGTTCCGGCATGGCACGCTGAGCCTTTGGTTAATTCCTCTTTCTGGTGGGAAATGAGAGTTAAATTTGCCCGTCCAGACACCTCCAGCTAGTCTCTCATTCGTTCTCCCAATTCCTGTTCATTTTCCGCAGAAATTGCAAACTGGGCCAAACAGGAGGTTAAAGGCACTGACTCTCCAAGTGGAGAGAGTGTTAGTAAAGTGTCTGGAATGTTGCACCTGAGTAGCGGGGGACGAAAACTGAGACACATTTGAACACGTTTCCCGATCACACGGTGGATCATACTCTGGGTTCCACATGCATGTTTTAGCTGAAGTAAGAATCCCTTAAACCTGGAGAGTTGAGACCCATGGAATGGGTACCATGCGATATGACTTCAAAGGGTCTGCATTTGCTCACCAATCCTCACCAATCCTATCACTGCTGCGTTTATGTCGCTGTACACACGCTTGATTCTCTTTCGGGACATATAAATCCATAGGTTTTAAGATGCTTACTAGTCAGGTATATTCTTAGGCGTTTAATATGGGGTGTTGAGTCCACTTCGTTGAGCAAAGAGTAGATCTTGTCTATTACATATTTGGCTTATGGAACGGTATCTGTGCTAATTTCAATCTCTGGTTTTATGCAGAACCCCAACTCACCTTTCCCCTTAAGCAAGCATAAGTTGGTTTTCTACATTTGAGACCCTGTTCTGTTTTGTAATTCAGTTCCTGTGTAGCCAAGTTTACATTCCGTGTAGTAGTGATATCTTATGATGTTTCTTTTTCTCTGTGACTTATTTCACTTAGAATCATCGAACCTGAATCCACTCGTTATGCTGCTATGGGCCTGATGACATAGATTTCATTGCTGAGTGATATTGCATTGTACGTAAGTACCACAACTTTTTATCCATTTTTCGCTTTCTGCGATATTGAACTTGTACCGTAAACGAGGTTCTTGTAAACAGAGCCGTCCCAAACTTTGGGGTGGCTGTGTCTTTTTGATTTTAATTTCCCTAAGCTATAGGACCATAAGTGGAAGTGCCCTAGGCTCTGTTGCTTTGCTTTTTAGATGTTTCAGGAAACACCATACACTTCTCCAGAGTGGCTGTTGGCAATTTACATCCCGCACATCAGCATAACAAGGTTCTCAGTTCTCCATGGCCTGTCCTGCCTTTCTGGATTTTACACTTTTTTCAGATGGCCCTTTTGACCGGGGGACAGTGAGACTTCATTGTAGTGCAGATTTCCTTTGCAAGCTTGCTTGGTTGGCCAAAAAGGGCGTATGCGTTTTTTCCTGAATATATTCAGGAAAAAACGCATACGCCCTTTTTGGCCAAGTGCATCATTGTGGACGTTCTGCCTCTTTTCCTATGCTTTACATGCTATTCCAGTCTACCTCCTGAAATCGGTTTCCTGCAATTCTGCCCCGCTTTCAAGTCCTCTTGGCAGCCTTACTTCAATATATTTTTGGACGATAGCTGTCATTTATAACTCTGCAGGTTTGTGAATGACAGTGCCCCTGAGCTCCTTTCTTCAATTCGCTTTCTTGTGAGGTGACCTCAACACCGCAGCATTGCTTCAGGCCCTAGTGTGGTTCCGGCATGGCATGCTGAGCCTTTGGTTAATTCCTCTTCCTGGTGGGAAATGAGAGTTAAATTTGCCCGTCCAGACACCTCCAGCTTGTCTCTCATTGGTTCTCCCTATTCCTGTTCATTTTCCGCAGAAATTGCAAACTGGGCCAAACAGGAGGTTAAAGGCACTGACTCTCCAAGTGGAGAGAGTGTTAGTAAAGCGTCTGGAATGTTGCACCCGAGTACCGGGGGACGAAAACTGAGACACATTTGAACACGTTTCCCGATCACACGGTGGATCATACTCTGGGTTCCACATGCATGTTTTAGCTGAAGGAAGAATCCCTTAAACCTGGAGAGTTGAGACCCCTGCAATGGGTACCATGCAATATGACTTCAAAGGGTCTGAATTTGCTCACCGAACCTCACCAATCCTATCACTGCTGCGTTTATGCCGCTGTACACACGCTTGATTCTCTTTCGGAGACATATAAATCCATAGGTTTTAAGATTCTTACTAGTCAGGTATATTCTTAGGTGTTTAATATGGGGCGTTGAGTCCACTTCGTTGAGCAAGGAGTAGCTCTTGTCTATTACATATTTGGCTTATGGAACGGTATCTGTGCTAATTTCAATCTCTGGTTTTATGCAGCACCCCAACTCACCTTTCCCCTTAAGCAAGCATAAGTTGGTTTTCTACATTTCAGACCCTGTTCTGTTTTGTAATTCAGTTCCTTTGTAGCCAAGTTTACATTCCGTGTAGTAGTGATATCTTATGATGTTTCTTTTTCTGTGTGACTTATTTCACTTAGAATCATCGTACCTGAATCCACTCATTATGCTGCTATGGGCCTGATGACATAGATTTCATTGCTGAGTGATATTGCATTGTACGTAAGTACCACAACTTCTTTATCCATTTTCACTTTCTGTGATATTGAACTTGTAATGTAAACGAGGTTCTTGTAAACAGAGCTGTCCCTAACTTTGGGGTGGCTGTGTCTTTTTGATATTAATTTCCCTAAGCTATAGGACCATAAGTGGAAGTGCCCTAGGCTCTGTTGCTTTTTTTTTTAGATGTTTCAGGAAACACCATACACTTCTCCAGAGTGGCTGTTGGCAATTTACATCACGCCCATCAGCATAACAAGGCTCCCAGTTCTCCATGGCCTGTCCTGCCTTTCTGGATTTTACACTTTTTTCAGATGACCCTTTTGACCGGGGGGCAGTGAGACTTCATTGTAGTGCAGATTTCCTTTGCAAGCTTGCTTGATTGGCCAAAAAGGGCGTATGCGTTTAATCCTGAATATATTCAGGGAAGAATACATACGCCCTTTTTGGCCAAAAGCATCATTGTGGACGTTCTGCCTCTTTTCCTATGCTTTACATGCAATTCCAGTCTACCTCCTGAAATCGGTTTCCTGCAATTCTGCCCCGCTTTCAAGTCCTCTTGGCAGCCTTACTTCAATATATTTTTGGACGATAGCTGTCATTTATAACTCTGCAGGTTTGTGAATGACAGTGCCCCTGAGCTCCTTTCTTCAACTCGCTTTCTTCTGAGCTGGCCGCAACACCGCAGGATTGCTTCAGGTCCTAGTGTGGTTCCGGCATGGCATGCTGAGCCTTTGGTTAATTCCTCTTCCTGGTGGGAAATGAGAGTTAAATTTGCCCATCCAGACACCTCCAGCTAGTCTCCCTTTGGTTCTCCCTATTCCTGTTAGTCTTACACAGAAATTGCAAACTGGGCCAAACAGGAGGTTAAAGGCACTGACTCTCCAAGTGGGGAGAGTGTTAGTAAAGTGTCTGGAATGTTTCACCCGAGTACCAGGGCATGAAAAGTGAGACATATTTGAACACGTTTCCCGATCACACGGTGGATCATACTCTGGGTTCCCCATGCATGTTTTAGCTGAAGGAAGAATCCCTTAAACCTGGAGAGTTGAGACCCATGGAATGGGTACCATGCAATATGACTTCAAAGGGTCTGAATTTGCTCACCGAACATCACCAATCCTATCACTGCTGCGTTATGACACTGTACACACGCTTGATTCTCTTTTGCAGACATATAAATCCATAGGTTTTAAGATTCTTACTAGTTAGGTATATTCTTAGGTGATTAATATGGGGTGTTGAGTCCACTTCGTTGAGCAAGGAGTAGCTCTTGTCTATTACATATTTGGCTTATGGAACGGTATCTGTGCTAATTTCAATCTCTAGTTTTATGCAGCACCCCAACTCACCTTTCCCCTTAAGCAAGCATAAGTTGGTTTTCTACATTTGAGACCCTGTTCTGTTTTGTATTTCAGTTCCTGTGTAGCCAAGTTTACATTCTTGCAGTAGTGATATCTTATGATGTTTCTTTTTCTGTGCGACTTATTTCACTTAGAATCATCGTACCTGAATGCACTCATTATGCTGCTACGGGCCTGATGACATAGATTTCATTGCTGAGTGATATTACATTGTACATAAGTAGGACAACTTCTTTATCCATTTTTCGCTTTCTGTGATATTGAACTTGTACTGTAAACGAGGTTCTTGTAAACAGAGCCGTCCCAAACTTTGGGGTGGCTGTGTCTTTTTGATTTTAATTTCCCTAAGCTATAGGACCATAAGTGGAAGAACACTAGGCTCTGTTGCTTTGTTTTTTAGATGTTTCAGGAAACACCATACACTTCTCCAGAGTGGCTGTTGGCAATTTACATCCCGCCCATCAGCATAAAAAGGCTCCCAGGTCTCCATGGCCTGTCCTGCCTTTCTGGATTTTACACTTTTTTCAGATGGCCCTTTTGACCGGGGGGCAGTGAGACTTCATTGTAGTGCAGATTTCCTTTGCAAGCTTGCTTGGTTGTCCAAAAAGTGCGTATGCGTTTTTTCCTGAATATATTCAGGATAAAACGCATACGCCCTTTTTGGCCAAGTGCATCATTGTGGACGTTCTGCCTCTTTTCCTATGCTTTACATGCAATTCCAGTCTACCTCCTGAAATCGGTTTCCTGCAATTCTGCCCCGCTTTTAACTCCTCTTAGCAGCCTTACTTCAATATATTTTTGGACGATAGCTGTCATTTATAACTCTGCAGGTTTGTGAATTACAGTGCCCCTGAGCTCCTTTCTTCAACTCGCTTTCTTCTGAGCTGGCCGCAACACCGCAGGATTGCTTCAGGTCCTAGTGTGGTTCCGGCATGGCATGCTGAGCCTTTGGTTAATTCCTCTTCCTGGTGGGAAATGAGAGTTAAATTTGCCCATCCAGACACCTCCAGCTAGTCTCCATTTGGTTCTCCCTATTCCTGTTCGTCTTACACAGAAATTGCAAACTGGGCCAAACAGGAGGTTAAAGGCACTGACTCTCCAAGTGGGGAGAGTCTTAGTAAAGCGTCTCTAATGTTGCACCCGAGTACCAGGGCATGAAAACTGAGACACATTTGAACACGTTTCCCGATCACACGGTGGATCATACTCTGGGTTCCACATGCATGTTTTAGCTGAAGGAAGAATCCCTTAAACCTGGAGAGTTGAGACCCATGGAATGGGTACCATGCAATATGACTTCAAAGGGTCTGCATTTGCTCACCGAACATCACCAGTCCTATCACTGCTGCCTTATGCCACTGTACTCACGCTTGATTCTCTTTTGGAGACATATAAATCCATAGGTTTTAAGATTCTTACTAGTCAGGTATATTCTTAGGCGTTAATATGGTGTGTTGAGTCCACTTCGTTGAGCAAGGAGTAGCTCTTGTCTATTACATATTTGGCTTATGGAACGGTATCTGTGCTAATTTCAATGTTTGGTTTTATGCAGCACCACAACTCACCTTTCCCCTTAAGCAAGCATACGATGGTTTTCTACATTTGAGACCCTGTTCTGTTTTGTAATTCAGTTCCTGTGTAGCCAAGTTTACATTCCGTGTAGTAGTGATATCTTATGATGTTTCTTTTTCTCTATGACTTATTTCACATAGAATCATCGTACCTGAATCCACTCATTATGCTGCTACGGGCCTGATGACATAGATTTCATTGCTGAGTGATATTGCATTGTACGTAAGTACCACAACATCTTTATCCATTTTTCGCTTTCTGCGATATTTAACTTGTACCGTAAACTAGGTTCTTGTAAATAGAGCCGTCCCAAACTTTGGGGTGGCTGTGTCTTTTTGATTTTAAGTTCCCTAAGCTATAGGACCATAAGTGGAAGTGCCCTAGGCTCTGTTGCTTTGTCTTTTAGATGTCTCAGGAAACACCATACACTTCTCCAGAGTGGCTGTTGGCAATTTACATCCCGCCCATCAGCATAACAAGGCTCCCAGTTCTCCATGGCCTGTCCTGCCTTTCTGGATTTTACACTTTTTTCAGATGGCCCTTTTAACCGGGAGGCAGTGAGACTTCATTGTAGTGCAGATTTCCTTTGCAAGCTTGCTTGGTTGGCCAAAAAGGGCGTATGCGTTTTTTCCTGAATATATTTAGGAAAAAACGCATACGCCCTTTTTGGCCAAGTGCATCATTGTGGACGTTCTGCCTCTTTTCCTATGCTTTACATGCAATTCCAGTCTACCTCCTGAAATCGGTTTCCTGCAATTCTGCCCCGCTTTCAAGTCCACTTGGCAGCCTACTTCAATATATTTTTGGACGATAGCTGTCATTTATAACTCTGCTGGTTTGTGAATTACAGTGCCCCTGAGCTCCTTTCTTCAACTCGCTTTCTTGTGAGCTGGCCACAACACCGCAGGATTGCTTCAGGCCCCAGTGTGGTTCCGGCACGGCACGCTGAGCCTTTGGTTAATTCCTCTTCCTGGTGGGAAATGAGAGTTAAATTTGCCCGTCCAGACACCTCCAGCTAGTCTCTCATTGGTTCTCCCTATTCCTGATCATTTTCCGCAGAAATTGCAAACTGGGCCAAACAGGAGGTTAAAGGCTCTGACTCTCCAAGTGGGGAGAGTGTTAGTAAAGCGTCTGGAATGTTGCACCCGAGTACCGGGGGACGAAAGCTGAGTCACATTTGAACACGTTTCCCGATCACACGGTGGATCATACTCTGGGTTCCACATGCATGTTTTAGCTGAAGGAAGAATCCCTTAAACCTGGAGATTTGAGACCCATGGAATGGGTACCATGCAATATGACTTCAAAGGGTCTGCATTTGCTCACCGATCCTCACCAATCCTATCACTGCTGTGTTTATGCCGCTGTACACACGCTTGATTCTCTTTCTGAGACATATAAATCCATAGGTTTTAAGATTCTTGCTAGTCAGGTATATTCTTAGGCGTTTAATATGGGGTGTTGAGTCCACTTCGTTGAGCAAGGAGTAGCTCTTGTCTATTACATATTTGGCTTATGGAACGGTATGTGTGCTAATTTCAATCTCTGGTTTTATGCAGCACCCCAACTCACCTTTCCCCTTAAGCAAGCATAAGTTGGTTTTCTACATTTGAGACCCTGTTCTGTTTTGTAATTCAGTTCCTGTGTAGCCAACTTTACATTCCATGTACTAGTGATATCTTATGATGTTTCTTTTTCTCTGTGACTTATTTCACTGAGAATCATCGTACCTGAATCCACTCATTATGCTGCTACGGGCCTGATGACATAGATTTCATTGCTGAGTGATATTGCATTATACGTAAGTACCACAACTTCTTTATCCATTTTTCGCTTTCTGCGATATTGAACTTGTACCGTAAACGAGGTTCTTATAAACAGAGCCGTCCCAAACATTGGGGTGGCTGTGTCTTTTTGGTTTTAATTTCCCTAAGCTATAGGACCATAAGTGGAAGTGCCCTAGGCTCTGTTGCTTTGTTTTTTAGATGTTTCAGGAAACACCATACACTTCTCCAGAGTGGCTGTTGGCTATTTACATACCGCCCATGAGCATAACAAGGCTCCCAGTTCTCCATGGCCTGTCCTGCCTTTCTGGATTTTACACTTTTTTCAGATGGCCCTTTTAACCGGGGGGCAGTGAGACTTCATTGTAGTGCAGATTTCCTTTGCAAGCTTGCTTGGTTGGCCAAAAAGTGCGTATGCGTTTTTTCCTGAATATATTCAGGAAAAAACGCATACACCCTTTTTGGCCAAGTGCATCATTGTGGACGTTCTGCCTCTTTTCCTATGCTTTACATGCAATTCCAGTCTACCTCCTGAAATCGGTTTCCTGCAATTCTGCCCCGCTTTCAAGTCCACCTGGCAGCCTACTTCAATATATTTTTGGACGATAGCTGTCATTTATAACTCTGCAGGTTTGTGAATGACAGTGCCCCTGAGCTCCTTTCTTCAACTCGCTTTCTTGTGAGCTGGCCGCAACACCGCAGGATTGCTTCAGGCCCCAGTGTGGTTCCGGCATGGCACGCTGAGCCTTTGGTTAATTCCTCTTCCTGGTGGGAAATGAGAGTTAAATTTGCCCGTCCAGACACCTCCAGCTAGTCTCTCATTGGTTCTCCCTATTCCTGATCATTTTCCGCCGAAATTGCAAACTGGGCCAAACAGGAGGTTAAAGGCTCTGACTCTCCAAGTGGGGAGAGTGTTAGTAAAGCGTCTGGAATGTTGCACCCGAGTACCGGGGGACGAAACCTGAGTCACATTTGAACACGTTTCCCGATCACACGGTGGATGATACTCTGGGTTCCACATGCATGTTTTAGCTGAAGGAAGAATCCCTTAAACCTGGAGATTTGAGACCCATGGAATGGGTACCATGCAATATGACTTCAAAGGGTCTGCATTTGCTCACCGATCCTCACCAATCCTATCACTGCTGCGTTTATGCCGCTGTACACACGCTTGATTCTCTTTCGGAGACATATAAATCCATAGGTTTTAAGATTCCTGCTAGTCAGGTATATTCTTAGGCGTTTAATATGGGGTGTTGAGTCCACTTCGTTGAGCAAGGAGTAGCTCTTGTCTATTACATATTTGGCTTATGGAACGGTATGTGTGCTAATTTCAATCTCTGGTTTTATGCAGCACCCCAACTCACCTTTCCCCTTAAGCAAGCATAAGTTGGTTTTCTACATTTGAGACCCTGTTCGGTTTTGTAATTCAGTTCCAGTGTAGCCAACTTTACATTCCGTGTACTAGTGATATCTTATGATGTTTCTTTTTCTGTGTGACTTATTTCACTTAGAATCATCGTACCTGAATCCACTCATTATGCTGCTACGGGCCTGATGACATAGATTTCATTGCTGAGTGATATTGCATTGTACGTAAGTACCACAACTTCTTTATCCATTTTTCGCTTTCTGCGATATTGAACTTGTACCGTAAACGAGGTTCTTATAAACAGAGCTGTCCCAAACTTTGGGGTGGCTGTGTCTTTTTGATTTTAATTTCCCTAAGCTATAGGACCATAAGTGGAAGTACCCTAGGCTCTGTTGCTTTGTTTTTTAGATGTTTCAGGAAACACCATACACTTCTCCGAGTGGCTGTTGGCAATTTACATCCCGCCCATCAGCATAACAAGGCTCCCAGTTCTACATGGCCTCTCCTGCCATTCTGGATTTTACACTTTTTTCAGATGGCCCTTTTGACTGGGAGACAGTGAGACTTCATTGTAGTGCAGATTTCCTTTGCAAGCTTGCTTGGTTGGCCAAAAAGGGCGTATGCGTTTTTTCCTGAATATATTCAGGAAAAAACGCATATGCCCTTTTTGGCCAAGTGCATCATTGTGGACGTTCTGCTTCTTTTCCTATGCTTTACATGCAATTCCAGTCTACCTCCTGAAATCGGTTTCCTGCAATTCTGCCCCGCTTTCAAGTCCTCTTGGCAGCCTTACTTCAATATCTTTTTGGACGATAGCTGTCATTTATAACTCTGCAGGTTTGTGAATTACAGTGCCCCTGACCTCCTTTCCTCAACTCGCTTTCTTCTGAGCTGGCCGCAACACCGCAGGATTGCTTCAGGCCCTAGTTTGGTTCCGGCATGGCATGCTGAGCCTTTGGTTAATTCCTCTTCCTGATGGGAAATGAGAGTTAAATTTGCCCGTCCAGACACCTCCAGCTAGTCTCTCATTGGTTCCCTCTATTCCTGTAAATTTTCCACAGAAATTGCAAACTGGGCCAAACAGGAGGTTAAAGGCACTGACTCTCCAAGTGGGGAGAGTGTTAGTAAAGCGTCTGGAATGTTGCACCCGAGGACCGGGGGACGAAAACTGAGTCACATTTAAACACGTTTCCCGATCACACGGTGGATCATACTCTGGGTTCCACATGCATGTTTTAGCTGAAGGAAGAATCCCTTAAACCTGGAGAGTTGAGACCCATGGAATGGGTACCATGCAATATGACTTCAAAGGGTCTGCATTTGCTCACCGATCCTCACCAATCCTATCACTGCTGCATTTATGCCGCTGTACACACGCTTGATTCTCTTTCGGAGACATATAAATCCATAGGTTTTAAGATTCTTACTAGTCAGGTATATTCTTAGGCGTTTAATATGGGGTGTTGAGTCCACTTTGTTGAGCAAGGAGTAGCTCTTGTCTATTACATATTTGGCTTATGGAATGGTATCTGTGCTAATTTCAATCTCTGGTTTTATGCAGCACCCCAACTCACCTTTCCCCTTAAGCAACCATACGTTGGTTTTCTACATTTGAGACCCTGTTCTGTTTTGTAATTCAGTTCCTGTGTAGCCAAGTTTACATTCCGTGTACTAGTGATTTCTTATGATGTTTCTTTTTCTGTGCGACTTATTTCACTTAGAATCATCGTACCTGAATCCACTCATTATGCTGCTACGGGCCTGATGACATAGATTTCATTGCTGAGTGATATTGCTTTGTATGTAAGTACTACAACTTCTTTATCCATTTTTCGCTTTCTGCGATATTGAACTTGTATCGTAAACGAGGTTCTTGTAAACAGAGCCGTCCCAAACTTTGTGGTGGCTGTGTCTTTTTGATTTTAATTTCCCTAAGCTATAGGACCATAAGTGGAAGTGCCCTAGGCTCTGTTGCTTTGTTTTTTAGATGTTTCAGGTAACACCATACACTTCTCCAGAGTGGCTGTTGGCAATTTACATCCCGCCCATCAGTATAACAAGGCTCCCAGTTCTCCATGGCCTGTGCTGCCTTTCTTGATTTTACACATTTTTCAGATGGCCCTTTTGACCGGGGGGAAGTGAGACTTCATTGTAGTGCAGATTTCCTTTGCAAGCTTGCTTGGTTTGCCAAAAAGGGCATATCCGTTTTTTCCTGAATATATTCAGGAAATATATTCAGGAAATATATTCAGGAAATATTCAGGATATATTCAGGAAAAAACGCATATGCCCTTTTTGGCCAAGTGCATCATTGTGGACGTTCTGCTTCTTTTCCTATGCTTTACATGCAATTCCAGTCTACCTCCTGAAATCGGTTTCCTGCAATTCTGCCCCGCTTTCAAGTCCTCTTGGCAGCCTTACTTCAATATATTTTTGGACGATAGCTGTCATTTATAACTCTGCTGGTTTGTGAATTACAGGGCCCTTGAGCTCCCTTCTTCATCTCGCTTTCTTGTGAGCTGGCCGCAAACCCACAAGACTGCTTCAGGCCCTAATCTTCTTCTGGCAGGGCACGCTGAGCTTTTGGTTAATTCCTCTTCCTGGTGGGAAATGAGTGTTAAATATGCCCGTCCAGACACCTACCTCACTCTCAACCCCTTGCTGATGTGGGTCCTCTGGTTTGTGGCCGCCTTTGCTGGGTTCCTCACCTTTCGATGATGTGGCCCCACTAGTGTGAGGACACTCCTGCCTGGTTCTCATCCACGTGGTTATGTCGACCCCCTGGTGAGAGTCTGTTCCTGGCTGTGTTCCTCACCCTTCTGTGAGGGAGACCCTCTGCTGATAGGTCACTCCTGCATGGCTGGCACACATTGCCTTGGTGAAGTCAGCTCTGTGGTGGCAGTTGGAGCGTGCTGGAATCTCCTCCCCCCAGTGATGAGGGCCTTCTTGCGTCAGGCCCTAACTGCTGGGCTCACCAACTTTTCTTAGTGAGCCCAATGATGCTTGGGCACTCCTCTTAGGATCCCATCTCCATGGGGATGTGGGTCTTCTGCTCTGAGGTCCCAACGGCTGGGTTGTTCACATTTTCATGATGTGGGCTCTCTGGTGTTAGTTCACAGAGGCCTGGATCCCATAGCCTCTGTGCTCTTGGCCGCCTGCTGGGAGGTTCCAACTGCTGGATTCCTCACTTTTTTAATTTTTTGGGCCCTCTGTTGTGAGGATCCTCCTGCCTGCCTCACTCCCAGCCCCTTCGTGATGTGTGTCCTCTGGTTTGAGGTCACATGTGCTGGGTTCCTCACCTTTCGATGATGTGGGACCAATGGTCTTAGGAGACTCCTGCCTGGTTCACATCCCCTTGGTGATGTGGGCCCTCTGTTGAGAGTCTGATCCTGGCTGGGTTCCTCACCCATCTGTGAGGTGGGCCGTCTGCTGTGAGGTCACTCCTGCCTGGCTTGCTCACCACGCCTTGTGGACATGAGCCCTCTGGTGGCACTTGGAGCCTGCTGGGAGCCTCCTCCCCTCGGTGATGAGGGCCCTCTGGCGTCAGACCCTAACTGCTGGTCTCCCAAAATTTTCTGATACGTTCTCAGTGGTGCGAGGACACTCCTACCAGATTTATATCCCCATGGGGATGTGGGCCTCCTGCTCTGAGGTCCCAATGGCTGGGTTGCTCAGTTCATGACATGGGCCCTCTTCTGTGAGTTCACTGTGGCCTGGATCCCATAGTCTCGTTGCTCTGGGCCGCCTGCTGGGAGGTTCCAACTGCTGGATTCCTCACTGTTTTATTCTATGGGCCCAGTGTTGTGAGGCTACTCCTCCCTGCCTCACTCCGAGGCCCTTGGTGATGTGGGTCCTCTGGTTTGAGGACACATGTGCTGCGTACCTCACCTTTCGATGATGTGGCCCCACTGGTGTGAAGACACTCCTGCCTGGTTCCCATCCCCTTGGTGATGTGGGCCCTCTGGTGAGAGTCTGATGTTGGCTGGGTTTCTCACCCTTCTGTGAGGTGGGACTTCTGCTGTGAGGTAACTCCTGCCTGGCTTGCTCACGTTGCCTTGGTAGTTGGAGCCTGCTGGGAATCTCCTCCCCTCGGTTATGAGAGCTCTGGATAAAACACATATGCCCTTTTTTGCCAAGTGCATTATTTTCCAAGTACTGTCTCTTTTCCTACGCTTTAAGAGCGACTCCCTTGTACCTTCTGAAATCGGTTTCCAGCAATTCTGCCCCGCATTCAAGTCCTCTTCGCAGCCTTACTTCAGTATAATTTTGGATGATAGCTGTCATTTATAACTCTGCAGGTTTGTGAATTACAGTGCCCCTGAGCTCCTTTCTTCAACTCGCTTTCTTCTGAGCTGGCCGCAAAACTGCAGGATCTCTTCAGGTCCTAATCTGGTTCCAGCATGGCACGCGGAGCCTTTGGTTCATTCGTCTTCCTGGTGGGAAATGAGAGTTAAATTTGCCCGTCCAGACACCTACAGATAGTCTCTCATTGGTTCTCCTTAATCCTGTTCATCTTCCACAGAAATTGCAAACTGGGCCAAACAGGAGTTTAAAGGCACTGACTCTCCAAGTGGGGAGAGTGTTAGTAAAGCGTCTGGAATGTTGCACCCGAGTACCGGGGGATGAAAACTGAGACACATATGAACACGTTTCCCGATCACACGGTGGATCATACTCTGGGTTCCACATGCATGTTTTAGCTGAAGGAAGAATCCCTTAAACCTGGAGAGTTGAGACCCATGGAATGGGTACCATGCAATATGACTTCAAAGGGTCTGCATTTGCTCACCGAACCTCACCAATCCTATCACTGCTGCGTTTATGCCGCTGTACACACGCTTGATTCTCTTTCGGAGACATATCAATCCATAGGTTTTAAGATTCTTGCTAGTCAGGTATATTCTTAGGCGTTTAATATGGGGTGTCGAGTCCACTTCGTTGAGCAAGGAATAGCTCTTGTCTATTACATATTTGGCTTATGGAACGGTATCTGTGCTAATTTCAATCTCTGGTTTTATGCAGCACCTCAACTCACCTTTCCCCTTAAGCAAGCATAAGTTGGTTTTCTACATTTGAGACCCTGTTCTGTTTTGTAATTCAGTTCCTGTGTAGCCAAGTTTACATTCCGTGTAGTAGTGATATCTTATGATGTTTCTTTTTCTGTGTGACTTATTTCACTTAGAATCATCGTACCTGAATCCACTCATTATGCTGCTACGGGCCTGATGACATAGATTTCATTGTTGAGTGATACTGCATTGTACGTAAGTACCACAACTACTTTATCCATTTTTCGCTTTCTGCGATATTGAACTTGTACCGTAAACGAGGTTCTTGTAATCAGAGCCGTCCCAAACTTTGGGGTGGCTGTTACTTTTTGAATTTAATTTCCCTAAGCTATAGGACCATAAGTGGAAGTGCCCTAGGCTCTGTTGCTTTGTTTTTTAGATGTTTCAGGAAACACCATACACTTCTCCAGAGTGGCTATTGGCAATTTACATCCCGCCCATCAGCATAACAAGGCTCCCAGGTCTCCATGGCCTGTCCTGCCTATCTGGATTTCACACTTTTTTCAGATGGCCCTTTTGACTGGGGGGCAGTGAGACTTCATTGTAGTGCAGATTTCCTTTGCAGGCTTGCTTGGTTGGCCAAAAAGGGCGTATGCGTTTTTTCCTGAATATATTCAGGAAAAAACGCATACGCCCTTTCTGGCCAAGTGCATCATTGTGGACGTTCTGCCTCTTTTGCTATGCTTTACATGCAATTCCAGTCTACCTCCTGAAATCGGTTTCCTTCAATTCTGCCCCGCTTTCAAGTCCTCTTGGCAGCCTTACTTCAATATATTTTTGGATGATAGCTGTCATTTATAACTCTGCAGGTCTGTGAATGACAGTGCCCCTGAGCTCCTTTCTTCAACTTGCTTTCTTGTGAGCTGTCCGCAACACCGCAGGGTTGCTTCAGGCCCTAGTGTGGTTCCGGCATGGCATGCTGAGCCTTTGGTTAATTCCTCTTCCTGGTGGGAAATGAGAGTTAAATTTGCCCGTCCAGACACCTCCAGCTAGTCTCTCATTGGTTCTCCTTATTCCTGTTCATTTTCCGCAGAAATTGCAAACTGGGCCAAACAGGAGGTTAAAGGCACTGACTCTCCAAGTGGGGAGAGTGTTAGTAAAGCGTCTGGAATGTTGCACCCAAGTACCGGGGGACGAAAACTGAGACACATTTGAACACGTTTGCCGATCTCATGGTGGATCATACTCTGGGTTCCACATGCATGTTTTAGATGAAGGAAGAATCCCTTAAACCTGGAGAGTTGAGACCCATGGAATGGGTACCATGCGATATGACTTCAAAGGGTCTGCATTTGCTCACCGATCCTCACCAATCCTATCACTGCTGTGTTTATGCCACTGTACACACGCTTGATTCTCTTTCGGAGACATATAAATCCATAGGTTTTAAGATGCTTACTAGTCAGGTATATTCTTAGGCGTTTAATATGGGGTGTTGAGTCCACTTCGTTGAGCAAAGAGTAGCTCTTGTCTATTACATATTTGGCTTATGGAACGGTATCTGTGCTAATTTCAATCTCTGGTTTTATGCAGCACTCGAACTCACCTTTCCCCTTAAGCAAGCATAAGTTGGTTTTCTACATTTGAGACCCTGTTCTGTTTTGTAATTCAGTTCCTGTGTAGCTAAGTTTACATTCCGTGTAGTACTGATATCTTATGATGTTTCTTTTTCTGTGTGACTTATTTCACTTAGAATCATCGTAGCTGAATCCACTCGTTATGCTGCTACGGGCCTGATGACATAGATTTCATTGCTGAGTGATATTGCATTGTACGTAAGTACCACAAGTTCTTTATCCATTTTTCGCTTTCTGTGATATTGAACTTGTACCGTAAACGAGGTTCTTGTAAACAGAGCCGTCCCAAACTTTGGGGTGGCTGTGTCTTTTTGATTTTAATTTCTCTAAGCTATAGGACCATAAGTGGAAGTGCCCTAGGCTCTGTTGCTTTGTTTTTTAGATGTTTCAGGAAACACCATACACTTCTCCAGAGTGGCTGTTGGCAATTTACATCCCGCCCATCAGCATAACAAGGCTCCCAGTTCTCTGTGGCCTGTCCTGCCTTTCTGGATTTTACACTTTTTTCAGATGGTCCTTTTGACTGGAGGGCAGTGAGACTTCATTGTAGTGCAGAATTCCTTTGCAATCTTGCTTGGTTTGCCAAAAAGTGCGTATGCGTTTTTTCCTGAATATATTCAGGAAAAAACGCATACGCCCTTTTTGGCCAAGTGCATCATTGTGGACGTTCTGCCTCTTTTCCTATGCTTTACATGCAATTCCAGTCTACCTCCTGAAATCGGTTTTCTGCAATTCTGCCCCGCTGTCAAGTCCTCTTGGCAGCCTTACTTCAATATATTTTTGGACGATAGCTGTCATTTATAACTCTGCAGTTCTGTGAATGACAGTGCCCCTGAGCTCCTTTCTTCAACTCGCTTTCTTGTGAGCTGGCCGCAACTTCGCAGGATTGCTTCAGGCCCTAGTGTGGTTCTGGCATGGCATGCTGAGCCTTTGGTTAATTCCTCTTCCTGGTGGGAAATGAGAGTTAAATTTGCCCGTCCAGACACCTCCAGCTAATCTCTCATTGCTTCTCCCTATTCCTGTTCATTTTCCGCAGAAATTGCAAACTGGGCCAAACAGGAGTTTAAAGGCACTGACTCTCCAAGTGGAGAGAGTGTTAGTAAAGCGTCTGGAATGTTGCACCCGAGTACCGGGGGACGAAAACTGAGACACATTTGAACACGTTTCCCGATCACACGGTGGATCATACTCTGGGTTCCACATGCATGTTTTAGCTGAAGGAAGAATCCCTTAAACCTGGAGAGTTGAGACCCATGGAATGGGTACCATGCAATATGACTTCAAAGGGTCTGCATTTGCTCACCGAACCTCACCAATCCTATCACTGCTGCGTTTATGCTGCTGTACACACGCTTGATTCTCTTTTGGAGACATATAAATCCATAGGTTTTAAGATTCTTACTAGTCAGGTATATTCTTAGGCGTTAAATATGGGGTGTTGAGTCCACTTCGTTGAGCAAGGAGTAGCTCTTGTCTATTACATATTTGGCTTATGGAACGGTATCTGTGCTAATTTCAATCTCTGGGTTTATGCAGCACCCCAACTCACCTTTCCCCTTAAGCAAGCATAAGTTGGTTTTCTACATTTGAGACCCTGTTCTGTTTTGTAATTCAGTTCCTGTGTAGCCAAGTTTACATTCCGTGTAATAGTGATATCTTATGACGCTTCTTTTTCTCTGTGACTTATTTCACTGAGAATCATCGTACCTGAATCCACTCGTTATGCTGCTACGGGCCTGATGACATAGATTTCATTGCTGAGTGATATTGCATTGTACGTAAGTACCACAACTTTTTATCCATTTTTCGCTTTCTGCGATATTGAACTTGTACCATAAACGAGGTTCTTGTAAACAGAGCCGTCCCAAACTTTGGGGTGGCTGTGTCTTTTTGATTTTAATTTCCCTAAGCTATAGGACCATAAGTGGAAGTGCCCTAGGCTCTTTTGCTTTGTTTTGTAGATGTTTCAGGAAACACCATACACTTCTCCAGAGTGGCTGTTGGCAATTTACATCCCGCCCATGAGCATAACAAGGCTCCCACGTCTCCATGGCCTGTCCTGCCTTTCTGGATTTTACACTTTTTTCAGATGGCCCTTTTGACCGGGGGGCAGTGAGACTTCATTGTAGTGCAGATTTCCTTTGCAAGCTTGCTTGGTTGGCCAAAAAGGGCCTATGCATTTTTTCCTGAATATATTCAGGAAAAAACGCATAGGCCCTTTTTGGCCAAGTGCATCATTGTGGACGTTCTGCCTCTTTTCCTATGCTTTACATGCAATTCCAGTCTACCTCCTGAAATCGGTTTCCTGCAATTCTGCCCCGCGTTCAAGTCCTCTTGGCAGCCTTACTTCAATACATTTTTGGATGATAGCTGTCATTTATAACTCTGCAGGTTTGTGAATGACAGTGCCCCTGAGCTCCTTTCTTCAACTCGCTTTCTTGTGAGCTGGCCGCAACACCGCAGGATTGCTTCAGGCCCTAGTGTGGTTCCGGCATGGCACACTGAGCCTTTGGTTAATTCCTCATCCTGGTGGGAAATGAGAGTTAAATTTGCCGTCCAGACACCTCCAGCTAGTCTCTCATTGGTTCTCCCTATTCCTGTTCATTTTCCGCAGAAATTGCAAACTGGGCCAAACAGGAGGTTAAAGGCACTGACTCTCCAAGTGGGGAGAGTGTTAGTAAAGCATCTGGAATGTTACACCCGAGTACCGGGGGATGAAAACTGAGTCACATTTGAATACGTTTCCTGAAAACACGGTGGATCATACTCTGGGTTCCACATGCATGTTTTAGCTGAAGGAAGAATCCCTTAAAACTGGAGAGTTGAGACCCATGGAATGGGTACCATGCAACATGACTTCAAAGGGTCTGCATTTGCTCACCGATCCTCACCAATCCTATCACTGCTGCGTTTATGCCGCTGTACACACGCTTGATTCTCTTTCGGAGACATATAAATCCATAGGTTTTAAGATTCTTACTAGTCAGGTATATTCTTAGGCGTTTAATATGGGGTGTTGAGTCCACTTCGTTGAGCAAGGAGTAGCACTTGTCTATTACATATTTGTCTTATGGAACGGTATCTGTGCTAATTTCAATCTCTGGTTTTATGCAGCACCCCAACTCACCTTTCCCCTTAAGCAAGCATAAGTTGGTTTTCTACATTTGAGACCCTGTTCTCTTTTGTAATTCAGTTCCTGTGTAGCCAAGTTTACATTCCGTGTAGTAGTGATATCTTATGATGTTTCTTTTTCTCTGTGACTTATTTCACTTAGAATCATCGTACCTGAATCCACTCGTTATGCTGCTATGGGCCTGATGACATAGATTTCATTGCTGAGTGATATTGCATTGTACGTAAGTACCACAACTTTTTATCCATTTTTCGCTTTCTGCGATATTGAACTTGTACCGTAAACGAGGTTCTTGTAAACAGAGCCGTCCCAAACTTTGGGGTGGCTGTGTCTTTTTGATTTTAATTTCCCTAAGCTATAGGACCATAAGTGGAAGTGCCCTAGGCTCTTTTGCTTTGTTTTGTAGATGTTTCAGGAAACACCATACACTTCTCCAGAGTGGCTGTTGGCAATTTACATCCTGCCCATCAGCATAACAAGGCTCCCACTTTTCCATGGCCTGTCCTGCCTTTCTGGATTTTACACTTTTTTCAGATGGCCCTTTTGACCGGGGGGCAGTTAGACTTCATTGTAGTGCAGATATCCTTTGCAAGCTTGCTTGGTTGGCCAAAAAGGGCGTATGCGTTTTTTCCTGAATATATTCAGGAAAAAACGCATATGCCCTTTTTGGCCAAGTGCATCATTGTGGACGTTCTGCCTCTTTTCCTATGCTTTAAAGGCAATTGCTATCTACCTCCTGAAATCGGTTTCCTGCAATTCTGCCCCGCTTTCGAGTCCTCTTGGCGGCCTTACTTCAATACATTTTTGGAAGATAGCTGTCATTTACAACTCTGCAGGTTTGTGAATGACAGTGCCCCTGAGCTCCTTTCTTCAACTCGCTTTCTTGTGAGCTGGCCGCAACACCGCAGGATTGCTTCAGGCCCTAGTGTGGTTCCGGCACGGCACGCTGAGCCTTTGGTTAATTCCTCTTCCTGGTGGGAAATGAGAGTTAAATTTGCCTGTCCAGACACCTCCAGCTAGTCTCTCATTGATTCTCCCTATTCCTGTTCATTTTCCGCAGAAATTGCAAACTGGGCCAAACAGGAGGTTAAAGGCACTGACTCTGCAAGTGCAGAGAGTGTTAGTAAAGCGTCTGGAATGTTGCATCCGAGTACCAGGGGACGAAAACTGAGACACATTTGAACACGTTTCCCGATCACACGGTGGATCATACTCTGGGTTCCACATGCATGTTTTAGCTGAAGGAAGAATCCCTTAAACCTGGAGAGTTGAGACCCATGGAATGGGTACCATGCGATATGACTTCAAAGGGTCTGCATTTGCTCACCAATCCTCACCAATCCTATCACTGCTGCGTTTATGTCGCTGTACACATGCTTGATTCTCCTTCGGGACATATAATTCCATAGGTTTTAAGATGCTTACTAGTCAGGTATATTCTTAGGCGTTTAATATGGGGTGTTGAGTCCACTTCGTTGAGCAAAGAGTAGCTCTTGTCTATTACATATTTGGCTTATGGAACGGTATCTGTGCTAATTTCAATCTCTGGTTTTATGCAGCACCCCAACTCACCTTTCCCCTTAAGGAAGCATAAGTTGGTTTTCTACATTTGAGACCCTGTTCTGTTTTGTAATTCAGTTCCTGTGTAGCCAAGTTTACATTCCGTGTAGTAGTGATATCTTATGATGTTTCTTTTTCTCTGTGACTTATTTCACTTAGAATCATCGTACCTGAATCCACTCGTTATGCTGCTACGGGCCTGATGACATAGATTTCATTGCTGAGTGATATTGCATTGTACATAAGTACCACAACTTTTTATCCATTTTTCGCTTTCTGCGATATTGAACTTGTACCGTAAACGAGGTTCTTGTAAACAGAGCCGTCCCAAACTTTGTGGTGGCTGTGTCTTTTTGATTTTAATTTCCCTAAGCTATAGGACCATAAGTGGAAGTGCCCTAGGCTCTGTTGCTTTCTTTTTTAGATGTTTCAGGAAACACCATACACTTCTCCAGAGTGGCTGTTGGCAATTTACATCCCGCCCATCAGCATAACAAGGCTCCCAGTTCTCCATGGCCTGTCCCTCCTTTCTGGATTTTATACTTTTTTCAGATGGCCCTTTTGACCTGGGGGCAGTGAGACTTCATTGTAGTGCAGATTTCCTTTGCAAGCTTGCTTGGTTGGCCAAAAAGGGCGTATACATTTTTTCCTGAGGAAAAAACGCATATGCCCGTATTGGCAAAGTGCATCATTGTGGACGTTCTGCCTCTTTTCCTGTGCTTTACATGCAATTCCAGTCTACCTCCTGAAATCGGTTTCCTGCAATTCTGCCCCGCTTTAAAGTCCTCTTGGCAGCCTTACTTCAATGCATTTTTGGACGATAGCTGTCATTTATAACTCTGCAGGTTTGTGAATTACAGTGCCCCTGAGCTCCTTTGTTCAACTCGGTTTCTTGTGAGCTGGCCGCAACACCGCAGCATTGCTTCAGGCCCTAGTGTGGTTCCGGCATGGCACGCTGAGCCTTTGGTTAATTCCTCTTCCTGGTGGGAAATGAGAGTTAAATTTGCCCGTCCAGACACCTCCAGCTAGTCTCTCATTGGTTCTCCCTATTCCTGTTCATTTTCCGCAGAAATTGCAAACTGGGCCAAACAGGAGGTTAAAGGCACTGACTCTCCAAGTGGGGAGAGTGTTAGTAAAGCGTCTGGAATGTTGCACCCGTGTACCAGGGGACGAAAACTGACACATTTGAACACGTTTCCCGATCACACGGTGGATCATACTCTGGGTTCCACATGCATGTTTTAGCTGAAGGAAGAATCCCTTAAACCTTGAGAGTTGAGACCCATGGAATGGGTACCATGCAATATGACTTCAAAGGGTCTGCATTTGCTCACCGAACCTCACCAATCCTATCACTGCTGCGTTTATGCCGCTGTACACACGCTTAATTCTCTTTCGGAGACATAGAAATCCATAGGTTTTAAGATTCTTACTAGTCAGGTATATTCTTAGGCGTTTAATATGGGGTGTTGAGTCCACTTCGGTGAGCAAGGAGAAGCTCTTGTCTATTACATATTTGGCTTATGGAACGGTATCTGTGCTAATTTCAATCTCTGGTTTTATGCAGCACCCCAACTCACCTTTCCCCTTAAGCAAGGATAAGTTGGTTTTCTACATTAGAGATCCTGTTCTGTTTTGTAATTCAATTCCTGTGTAGCCAAGTTTACATTCCGTGTAGTAGTGATATCTTATGATGTTTCTTTTTCTGTGTGACTTATTTCACTTAGAATCATCGTACCTGAATCCACTCATTATGCTGCTACGGGCCTGATGACATAGATTTCATTGCTGAGTGATATTGAATTGTACGTAAGTACCACAACTTCTTTATCCATTTATAGCTTTCTGCAATATTGAACTTGTACCGTAAACGAGGTTCTTGTAAACAGAGCCATCCCAAACTTTGGGGTGGCTGTGTCTTTTTGATTTTAATATCCCTAAGCTATAGGACCATAAGTGGAACTACCCTAGGTCTGTTGCTTTGCTTTGTAGATGTTTCAGGAAACACCATACACATCTCCAGAGTGGCTGTTGGCAATTTACATCCCGCCCATCAGCATAACAAGGCTCCCAGTTCTCCATGGCCTGTCCTGCCTTTCTGGATTTTACACTTTTTTCAGATGGCCCTTTTGACCAGGGGGCAGTGAGACTTCATTGTAGTGCAGATTTCCTTTGCAAGCTTGCTTGGTTGGTCAAAAAGGGCGTATGCGTTTTTTCCTGAATGTATTCAGGAAAAAACGCATATGCCCTTTTTGGCCAAGTGCATCATTGTGGACGTTCTGCCTCTTTTCCTATGCTTTACATGCAATTCCAGTCTACCTCCTGAAATCGGTTTCCTGCAATTCTGCCCCGCTTTCAAGTCCTCTTGGCAGCCTTACTTCAATATATTTTTGGACGATAGCTGTCATTTATAACTCTGCAGGTTTGTGAATGACAGTGCCCCTGAGCTCCTTTCTTCAACTCGCTTTCTTGTGAGCTGGCCGCAACACCGCAGCATTGCTTCAGGCCCTAGTGTGCTTCCGGCATGGCACGCTGAGCCTTTGGTTAATTCCTCTTCCTGGTGGGAAATGAGAGTTAAATTTGCCCATCCAGACACCTCCAGCTAGTCTCTCATTGGTTCTCCCTATTCCTGTTCATTTTCCGCAGAAATTGCAAACTGGGCCAAACAGGAGGTTAAAGGCACTGACTCTCCAAGTGGGGAGAGTGTTAGTAAAGCGTCTGGAATGTTGCACCCGAGTACCAGGGGACGAAAACTGAGACACATTTGAACACGTTTCCCGATCACATGGTGGATCATACTCTGGGTTCCACATGCATGTTTTAGCTGAAGGAAGAATCCCTTAAACCTGGAGGGTTGAGACCCCTGGAATGGGTACCATGCAATATGACTTCAAAGGGTCTGCATTTGTCCACCGAACTTCACCAATCCTATCACTGCTGCGTTTATGCCGCTGTACACACGCTTGATTCTCTTTCGGAGACATATAAATCCATAGGTTTTAAGATTCTCACTAGTCAGGTATATTCTTAGGCTTTTAATATGGGGTGTTGAGTCCACTTCGTTGAGCAAGGAGTAGCTCTTGTCTATTACATATTTGGCTTATGGAACGGTATCTGTGCTAATTTCAATCTCTGGTTTTATGCAGCACCCCAACTCACCTTTCCCCTTAAGCAAGCATAAGTTGGTTTTCTACATTTGTGACCATGTTCTGTTTTGTAATTCAGTTCCTGTGTAGCCAAGTTTCCATTCCATGTAGTAGTGATAACTTATGATGTTTCTTTTTCTGTGTGACTTATTTCACTTAGAATCATCGTACCTGAATCCACTCATTATGCTGCTATGGGCCTGATGACATAGATTTAATTGCTGAGTGATATTGCATTGTACGTAATTACCAAACCTTCTTTATCCATTTTTCACTTTCTGTGATATTGAACTTGTACCATAAACGAGGTTCTTGTAAACAGAGCCGTCCCAATCTTTGGGGTGGCTGTGTCTTTTTGATTTTAATTTCCCTAAGCTATAGGACCATAAGTGGAAGTGCCCTAGGCTCTGTTGCTTTGCTTTTTAGATGTTTCAGGAAACACCATACACTTCTCCAGAGTGGCTGTTGGCAATTTACATCCCGCACATCAGCATAACAAGGTTCCCAGTTCTCCATGGCCTGTCCTGCCTTTCTGGATTTTACACTTTTTTCAGATGGCCCTTTTGACCGGGGGACAGTGAGACTTCATTGTAGTGCAGATTTCCTTTGCAAGCTTGCTTGGTTGGCCAAAAAGGGCGTATGCGTTTTTTCCTGAATATATTCAGGAAAAAACGCATACGCCCTTTTTGGCCAAGTGCATCATTGTGGACGTTCTGCCTCTTTTCCTATGCTTTACATGCTATTCCAGTCTACCTCCTGAAATCGGTTTCCTGCAATTCTGCCCCGCTTTCAAGTCCTCTTGGCAGCCTTACTTCAATATATTTTTGGACGATACCTGTCATTTATAACTCTGCAGGTTTGTGAATGACAGTGCCCCTGAGCTCCTTTCTTCAATTTGCTTTCTTGTGAGCTGACCTCAACACCGCAGCATTGCTTCAGGCCCTAGTGTGGTTCCGGCATGGCATGCTGAGCCTTTGGTTAATTCCTCTTCCTGGTGGGAAATGAGAGTTAAATTTGCCCGTCCAGACACCTCCAGCTTGTCTCTCATTGGTTCTCCCTATTCCTGTTCATTTTCCGCAGAAATTGCAAACTGGGCCAAACAGGAGGTTAAAGGCACTGACTCTCCAAGTGGGGAGACTGTTAGTTAAGCGTCTGGAATGTTGCACCTGAGTACCAGGGGACGAAAACTGAGACACATTTGAACACGTTTCCCGATCACACGGTGGATCATACTCTGGGTTCCACATGCATGTTTTAGCTGAAGGAAGAATCCCTTAAACCTGGACAGTTGAGACCCCTGGAATGGGTACCATGCAATATGACTTCAAAGGGTCTGCATTTGCTCACAGAACCTCACCAATCCTATCACTGCTGCGTTTATGCCGCTGTACACACGCTTGATTCTCTTTCGGAGACATATAAATCCATAGGTTTTAAGATTCTTACTAGTCAGGTATATTCTTAGGCGTTTAATATGGGGCGTTGAGTCCACTTCGTTGAGCAAGGAGTAGCTCTTGTCTATTACATATTTGGCTTATGGAACGGTATCTGTGCTAATTTCAATCTCTGATTTTATGCAGCACCCCAACTCACCTTTCCCCTTAAGCAAGCATAAGTTGGTTTTCTACATTTGAGACCCTGTTCTGTTTTGTAATTCAGTTCCTTTGTAGCCAAGTTTACATTCCGTGTAGTAGTGATATCTTATGATGTTTCTTTTTCTGTGTGACTTATTTCACTTAGAATCATCGTACCTGAATCCACTCATTATGCTGCTATGGGCCTGATGACATAGATTTCATTGCTGAGTGATATTGCATTGTACGTAAGTACCACAACTTCTTTATCCATTTTCCCTTTCTATGATATTGAACTTGTAACGTAAACGAGGTTCTTGTAAACAGAGCCGTCCCAAACTTTGGGGTGGCTGTGTCTTTTTGATTTTAATTTCCCTAAGCTATAGGACCATAAGTGGAAGTGCCCTAGGCTCTGTTGCTTTGTTTTTTAGATGTTTCAGGAAACACCATACACTTCTCCAGAGTGGCTGTTGGCAATTTACAGCCCGCCCATCAGCATAACAAGGCTCCCAGTTCTCCATGGCCTGTCCTGCATTTCTGGATTTTACACTTTTTTCAGATGGCCCTTTTGACCGGGGGGCAGTGAGACTTCATTGTAGTGCAGATTTCCTTTGCAAGCTTGCTTGGTTGGCCAAAAAGGGTGTATGCGTTTTTTCCTGAATGTATTCAGGAAAAAATGCATACGCCCTTTTTGGCCAAGTGCATCATTGTGGACGTTCTGCCTCTTTTGCTATGCTTTACATGCAATTCCAGTCTACCTCCTGAAATCGGTTTCCTGCAATTCTGCCCCGCTTTCAAGTCCTCTTGGCAGCCTTACTTCAATATATTTTTGGACGATAGCTGTCATTTATAACTCTGCAGGTTTGTGAATGACAGTGCCCCTGAGCTCCTTTCTTCAACTCGCTTTCTTGTGAGCTGGCCGCAACACCGCAGCATTGCTTCAGGCCCTAGTGTGGTTCCGGCATGGCACGATGAGCCTTTGGTTAATTCCTCTTCCTGGTGGGAAATGAGAGTTAAATTTGCCCGTCCAGACACCTCCAGCTAGTCTCTCATTGGTTCTCCCTATTCCTGTTCATTTTCGCAGAAATTGCAAACTGGGCCAAACAAGAGGTTAAAGGCACTGACTCTCCAAGTGGGGAGAGTGTTAGTAAAGTGTCTGGAATGTTGCACCCGAGTACCAGGGGATGAAAACTGAGACACATTTGAACACGTTTCCCGATCACATGGTGGATCATGCTCCGGGTTCCACATGCATGTTTTAGCTGAAGGAAGAATCCCTTAAACCTGGAGAGTTGAGACCCCTGCAATGGGTACCATGCAATATGACTTCAAAGGGTCTGCATTTGCTCACCGAACCTCACCAATCCTATCACTGCTGCATTTATGCCACTGTACACACGCTTGATTCTCTTTCTGAGACATATAAATCCATAGGTTTTAAGATTCTTACTAGTCAGCTATATTCTTAGGCGTTTAATATGGAGTGTAGAGTCCACTTCGTTGAGCAAGGAGTAGCTCTTGTCTATTACATATTTGGCTTATGGAACGGTATCTGTGCTAATTTCAATCTTTGGTTTTATGCAGCACCCCAACTCACCTTTCCTCTTAAGCAAGCATAAGTCGGTTTTCTACATTTGAGACCCTGTTCTGTTTTGTAATTCAGTTCCTGTGTAGCCAAGTTTACATTCCATGTGGTAGAGATATCTTACGATGTTTCTTTTTCTGTGTGACTTATTTCACTTAGAATCATCGTACCTGAATCCACTCATTATGCTGCTATGGGCCTGATGACATAGATTTCATTGCTGAGTGATGTTGCATTGTACGTAAGTACCACAACTTCTTTATCCATTTTTCACTTTCTGTGATATTTAACTTGTAATGTAAACGAGGTTCTTGTAAACAGAGCTGTCCCTAACTTTGGGGTGGCTGTGTCTTTTTGATATTAATTTCCCTAAGCTATAGGACCATAAGTGGAAGTGCCCTAGGCTCTGTTGCTTTGTTTTTTAGATGTTTCAGGAAACACCATACACTTCTCCAGAGTGGCTGTTGGCAATTTACATCCCGCCCATCAGCATAACAAGGCTCCCAGTTCTCCATGGCCTGTCCTGCCTTTCTGGATTTTACACTTTTTTCAGATGACCCTTTTGACCGGGGGGCAGTGAGACTTCATTGTAGTGCAGATTTCCTTTGCAAGCTTGCTTGGTTGGCCAAAAAGGGCGTATGCGTTTTTTCCTGAATGTATTCAGGAAAAAACGCATACGCCCTTTTTGGCCAAGTGCATCATTGTGGACGTTCTGCCTCTTTTCCTATGCTTTACATGCAATTCCAGTCTACCTCCTGAAATCGGTTTCCTGCAATTCTGACCCGCTTTCAAGTCCTCTTGGCAGCCTTACTTCAATATATTTTTGGACGATAGCTGTCATTTATAACTCTGCAGGTATGTGAATGACAGTGCCCCTGAGCTCCTTTCTTCAACTCGCTTTCTTGTGAGCTGGCCGCAACACCGCAGCATTGCTTCAGGCCCTAGTGTGGTTCTGGCATGTCACGCTGAGCCTTTGGTTAATTCCTCTTCCTGGTGGGAAATGAGAGTTAAATTTGCCCGTCCAGACACCTCCAGCTAGTCTCTCATTGGTTCTCCCTATTCCTGTTCATTTTCCGCAGAAATTGCAAACTGGGCCAAACAAGAGGTTAAAGGCACTGACTCTCCAAGTGGGGAGAGTGTTAGTAAAGTGTCTGGAATGTTGCACCCGAGTACCAGGGGATGATAACTGAGACACATTTGAACACGTTTCCCGATCACATGGTGGATCATGCTCTGGGTTCCACATGCATGTTTTAGCTGAAGGAAGAATCCCTTAAACCTGGAGAGTTGAGACCCCTGGAATGGGTACCATGCAATATGACTTCAAAGGGTCTGCATTTGCTCACCGAACCTCACCAATCCTAGCACTGCTGCATTTATACCACTGTACACACGCTTGATTCTCTTTCGGAGACATATAAATCCATAGGTTTTAAGATTCTTCCTAGTCAGGTATATTCTTAGGCGTTTAATATGGGGTGTAGAGTCCACTTCGTTGAGCAAGGAGTAGCTCTTGTCTATTACATATTTGGCTTATGGAACGGTATCTGTGCTAATTTCAATCTCTGGTTTTATGCAGCACCCCAACTCACCTTTCCCCTTAAGCAAGCATAAGTCGGTTTTCTACATTTGAGACCCTGTTCTGTTTTGTAATTCAGTTCCTGTGTAGCCAAGTTTACATTCCATGTGGTAGAGATATCTTATGATATTTCTTTTTCTGTGTGACTTATTTCACTTAGAATCATCGTACCTGAATCCACTCATTATGCTGCTATGGGCCTGATGACATAGATTTCATTGCTGAGTGATATTGCATTGTACGTAAGTACCACAACTTCTTTATCCATTTTTCGCTTTCTGTGATATTGAACTTGTACCGTAAACGAGGTTCTTGTAAACAGAGCCGTCCCAAACTTTGGGGTGGTTGTGTCTTTTTGATTTTAATTTCCCTAAGCTATAGGACCATAAGTGGAAGTGCCCTAGGCTCTGTTGCTTTGTTTTTTAGATGTTTCAGGAAACACCATACACTTCTCCAGAGTGGCTGTTGGCAATTTACATCCCGCCCATCAGCATAACAAGGCTCCCAGTTCTCCATGGCCTGTCCTGCCTTTCTGGATTTTACACTTTTTTCAGATGGCCCTTTTGACCGGGGGGCAGTGAGACTTCATTGTAGTGCAGATTTCCTTTGCAAGCTTGCTTGGTTGGCCAAAAAGGGCGTATGCGTTTATCCCTGAATATATTCAGGAAAAAACACATACGCCCTTTTTGGCCAAGTGCATCATTGTGGACGTTCTGCCTCTTTTCCTATGCTTTACATGCAATTCCAGTCTACCTCCTGAAATCGGTTTCCTGCAATTCTGCCCCGCTTTCAAGTCATTTTGGCAGCCTTACTTCAATATATTTTTGGACGATAGCTGTCATTTATAACTCTGCAGGTATGTGAATGACAGTGCCCCTGAGCTCCTTTCTTCAACTCGCATTCTTTTGAGCTGGCCGCAACACCGCAGGATTGCTTCAGGTCCTAGTGTGGTTCCGGCATGGCACGCTGAGCCTTTGGTTAATTCCTCTTCCTGGTGGGAAATGAGAGTTAAATTTGCCCGTCCAGACACCTCCAGCTAGTCTCTCATTGGTTCTCCCTATTCCTGTTCATTTTCCGCAGAAATTGCACACTGGGCCAAACAGGAGGTTAAAGGCACTGACTCTCCAAGTGGGGAGAGTGTTAGTAAAGCGTCTGGAATGTTGCACCCGAGTACCAGGGGACGAAAACTGAGACACATTTGAACACGTTTCCCGATCACATGGTGGATCATGCTCTGGGTTCCACATGCATGTTTTAGCTGAAGGAAGAATCCCTTAAACCTGGAGAGTTGAGACCCCTGGAATGGGTACCATGCAATATGACTTCAAAGGGTCTGCATTTGCTCACCGAACCTCACCAATCCTAGCACTGCTGCATTTATACCACTGTACACATGCTTGATTCTCTTTCGGAGACATATAAATCCATAGGTTTTAAGATTCTTACTAGTCAGGTATATTCTTAGGCGTTTAATATGGGGTGTAGAGTCCACTTCGTTGAGCAAGGAGTAGCTCTTGTCTATTACATATTTGGCTTATGGAACGGTATCTGTGCTAATTTCAATCTTTGGCTTTATGCAGCACCCCAACTCACCTTTCCTCTTAAGCAAGCATAAGTCGGTTTTCTACATTTGAGACACTGTTCTGTTTTGTAATTCAGTTCCTGTGTAGCCAAGTTTACATTCCATGTGGTAGAGATATCTTATGATGTTTCTTTTTCTGTGTGACTTATTTCACTTAGAATCATCGTACCTGAATCCACTCATTATGCTGCTACGGGCCTGATGACATAGATTTCATTGCTGAGTGATATTGCATTGTACGTAAGTACCACAACTTCTTTATCCATTTTTCGCTTTCTGTGATATTGAACTTGTACCTTAAATGAGGTTCTTGTAAACAGAGCTGTCCCAAACATTGTGGTGGTTGTGTCTTTTTGATTTTAATTTCCCTAATCTATAAGACCATAAGTGGAAGTGCCCTAGGCTCTGTTGCTTTGTTTTTTAGATGTTTCAGGAAACACCATACACTTCTCCAGAGTGGCTGTTGGCAATTTACATCCCACCCATCAGCATAACAAGGCTCCCAGTTCTCCATGGCCTGTCCTGCCTTTCTGGATTTTACACTTTTTTCAGATGACCCTTTTGACCGGGGGGCAGTGAGACTTCATTGTAGTGCAGATTTCCTTTGCAAGCTTGCTTGGTTGGCAAAAAAGGGCGTATGCGTTTTTTCTTGAATATATTCAGGAAAAAACGCATACACCCTTTTTGGCCAAGTGCATCATTGTGGACGTTCTGTCTCTTTTCCTATGCTTTACATGCAATTCCAGTCTACCTCCTGAAATCGGTTTCCTGCAATTCTGCCCCGCTTTCAAGTCCTCTTGGCAGCCTTACTTCAATATATTTTTGGACGATAGCTGTCATTTATAACTCTGCAGGTATGTGAATGACAGTGCCCCTGAGCTCCTTTCTTCGACTCGTTTTCTTGTGAGCTGGCCGCAACACCGCAGCATTGCTTCAGGCCCTAGTGTGCTTCCGGCATGGCACGCTGAGCCTTTGGTTAATTCCTCTTCCTGGTGGGAAATGAGAGTTAATTTTGCCCGTCCAGACACCTCCAGCTAGTCTCTCATTGGTTCTCCCTATTCCTGTTCATTTTCCGCAGAAATTGCAAACTGGGCCAAACAGGAGGTTAAAGGCACTGACTCTCCAAGTGGGGAGAGTGTTAGTAAAGCATCTGGAATGTTGCACCCGAGTACCAGGGGACGAAAACTGACACAATTGAACACGTTTCCCGATCACGCGGTGGATCATACTCTGGGTTCCACATGCATATTTTAGCTGAAGGAAGAATCCCTTAAACCTGGAGAGTTGAGACCCATGGAATGGGTACCATGCAATATGACTTCAAAGGGTCTGCATTTGTCCACCGAACCTCACCAATCCTATCACTGCTGCGTTTATGCCGCTGTACACACGCTTGATTCTCTTTCGGAGACATATAAATCCATAGGTTTTAAGATTCTTCCTAGTCAGGTATATTCTTAGGCGTTCATTATGTGGTGTAGAGTCCACTTCGTTGAGCAAGGAGTAGCTCTTGTCTATTACATATTTGGCTTATGGAACGGTATCTGTGCTAATTTCAATCTCTGGTTTTATGCAGCACCCCAACTCACCTTTCCCCTTAAGCAAGCATAAGTTGGTTTTCTACATTTGAGACCCTGTTCTGTTTTGTAATTCAGTTCCTGTGTAGCCAAGTTTACATTCCGTGTAGTAGTGATATCTTATGATGTTTCTTTTTCTGTGTGACTTATTTCACTTAGAATCGTCGAACCTGAATCCACTCATTACGCTGCTATGGGCCTGATGACATAGATTTCATTGCTGAGTGATATTGCATTGTACGTAATTACCACAACTTCTTTATCCATTTTTCACTTTCTGTGATATTGAACTTGTACCGTAAACGAGGTTCTTGTAAACAGAGCCGTCCCAAACTTTGGGGTGGCTGTGTCTTTTTGATTTTAATTTCCCTAAGCTATAGGACCATAAGTGGAAGTGCCCTAGGCTCTGTTGCTTTGCTTTTTAGATGTTTCAGGAAACACCATACACTTCTCCAGAGTGGCTGTTGGCAATTTACATCCCGCCCATCAGCATAACAAGGCTCCCAGTTCTCCATGGCCTGTCCTGCCTTTCTGGATTTTACACTTTTTTCAGATGGCCCTTTTGACCAGGGGGCAGTGAGACTTCATTGTAGTGCAGATTTCCTTTGCAAGCTTGCTTGATTGGCCAAAAAGGGCGTATGCGTTTAATCCTGAATATATTCAGGGAAGAACACATACGCCCTTTTTGGCCAAAAGCATCATTGTGGACGTTCTGCCTCTTTTCCTATGCTTTACATGCAATTCCAGTCTACCTCCTGAAATCGGTTTCCTGCAATTCTGCCCCGCTTTCAAGTCCTCTTGGCAGCCTTACTTCAATATATTTTTGGACAATAGCTGTCATTTATAACTCTGCAGGTTTGTGAATGAGAGTGCCCCTGAGCTCCTTTCTTCAATTTGCTTTCTTGTGAGCTGGCCTCAACACAGCAGCATTGCTTCAGGCCCTAGTGTGGTTCCGGCATGGCACGCTGAGCCTTTGGTTAATTCCTCTTCCTGGTGGGAAATGAGAGTTAAATTTGCCCGTCCAGACACCTCCAGCTAGTCTCTCATTGGTTCTCCCTATTCCTGTTCATTTACCGCAGAAATTGCAAACTGGGCCAAACAGGAGGTTAAAGGCACTGACTCTCCAAGTGGGGAGACTGTTAGTAAAGCGTCTGGAATGTTGCACCCGAGTACCAGGGGACGAAAACTGAGACACATTTGAACACGTTTCCTGATCACATGGTGGATCATACTCTGGGTTCCACATGCATGTATTAGCTGAAGGAAGAATCCCTTAAACCTGCAGAGTTGAGACCCATGAAAGGGTACCACGCAATATGACTTCATAGGGTCTGCATTTGCTCACCGAACCTCACCAATCCTATCACTGCTGCGTTTATGACGCTGTACACACGCTTGATTCTCTTTCGGAGAGATATAAATCCATAGGTTTTAAGATTCTTACTAGTCAGGTATATACTTAAGCGTTTAATATGGGGTGTTGAGTCCACTTCGTTGAGTAAGGAGTAGCTCTTGTCTATTACATATTTGGCTTATGGAACGGTATCTGTGCTAATTTCAATGTCTTGTTTTATGCAGCACCCCAACTCACCTTTCCCCTCAAGCAAGCATAAGTTGGTTTTCTACATTTGAGACACTGTTCTGATTTGTAATTCAGTTCCTGTGTAGCCAAGTTTACATTCCGTGTAGTAGTGATATCTTATGACGCTTCTTTTTCTCTGTGACTTATTTCACTTAGAATCATCGTACCTGAATCCACTCATTATGCTGCTACGGGCCTGATGACATAGATTTCATTGCTGAGTGATGTTGCATTGTACGTAAGTACCACAACTTCTTTATCCATTTTTCACTTTCTGTGATATTTAACTTGTAATGTAAACGAGGTTCTTGTAAACACAGCTGTCCCTAACTTTGGGTTGGCTGTGTCTTTTTGATTTTAATTTCCCTAAGCTATAGGACCATAAGTGGAAGTGCCCTAGGCTCTGTTGCTTTTTTTTTTAGATGTTTCAGGAAACACCATACACTTCTCCAGAGTGGCTGTTGGCAATTTACATCCCGCCCATCAGCATAACAAGGCTCCCAGTTCTCCATGGCCTGTCCCTCCTTTCTGGATTTTACACTTTTTTCAGATGGCCCTTTTGACCGGGGAGCAGTGAGACTTCATTGTAGTGCAGATTTCCTTTGCAAGCTTGCTTGGTTGGCCAAAAAGTGCGTATGCGTTTTTTCCTGAATATATTCAGGAAAAAACGCATACGAACTTTTTGGCCAAGTGCATCATTGTGGACGTTCTGCCTCTTTTCCTATGCTTTACATGCAATTCCAGTCTACCTCCTGAAATTGGTTTCCTGCAATTCTGCCCCGCTTTCAAGTCCTCTTGGCAGCCTTACTTCAATATATTTTTGGACGATAGCTATCGTTTATAACTCTGCAGGTTTGTGAATGACAGTGCCCCTGAGCTCCTTTCTTCAACTCGCTTTCTTGTGAGCTGGCCGCAACACCGCAGGATTGCTTCAGGCCCTAGTGTGGTTCCGGCATGGCACGCTGAGCCTTTGGTTAATTCCTCTTCCTGGTGGGAAATGAGAGTTAAATTTGCCCGTCCAGACACCTCCAGCTAGTCTCTCATTGGTTCTCCCTATTCCTGTTCATTTTCCGCAGAAATTGCACACTGGGCCAAACAGGAGGTTAAAGGCACTGACTCTCCAAGTGGGGAGAGTGTTAGTAAAGCGTCTGGAATGTTGCACCCGAGTACCAGGGGATGAAAACTGAGACACATTTGAACACGTTTCCCGATCACATGGTGGATCATACTCTGGGTTCCACATGCATGTTTTAGCTGAAGGAAGAATCCCTTAAACCTGGAGAGTTGAGACCCCTGGAATGGGTACCATGCAATATGACTTCAAAGGGTCTGCATTTGCTCACCGAACCTCACCAATCCTAGCACTGCTGCATTTATACCACTGTACACACGCTTGATTCTCTTTCGGAGACATATAAATCCATAGGTTTTAAGATTCTTCCTAGTCAGGTATATTCTTAGGCGTTTAATATGGGGTGTAGAGTCCACTTCGTTGAGCAAGGAGTAGCTCTTGTCTATTACATATTTGGCTTATGGAACGGTATCTGTGCTAATTTCAATCTCTGGTTTTATGCAGCACCCCAACTCACCTTTCCTCTTAAGCAAGCATAAGTCGGTTTTCTACATTTGAGACCCTGTTCTGTTTTGTAATTCAGTTCCTGTGTAGCCAAGTTTACATTCCATGTGGTAGAGATATCTTATGATATTTCTTTTTCTGTGTGACTTATTTCACTTAGAATCATCGTACCTGAATCCACTCATTATGCTGCTATGGGCCTGATGACATAGATTTCATTGCTGAGTGATATTGCATTGTACGTAAGTACCACAACTTCTTTATCCATTTTGCGCTTTCTGTGATATTGAACTTGTACCGTAAACGAGGTTCTTGTAAACAGAGCCGTCCCAAACTTTGGGGTGGTTGTGTCTTTTTGATTTTAATTTCCCTAAGCTATAGGACCATAAGTGGAAGTGCCCTAGGGTCTGTTGCTTTGTTTTTTAGATGTTTCAGGAAACACCATACACTTCTCCAGAGTGGCTGTTGGCAATTTACATCCCGCCCATCAGCATAACAAGGCTCCCAGTTCTCCATGGCCTGTCCTGCCTTTCTGGATTTTACACTTTTTTCAGATGGCCCTTTTGACCGGGGGGCAGTGAGACTTCATTGTAGTGCAGATTTCCTTTGCAAGCTTGCTTGGTTGGCCAAAAAGTGCGTATGCGTTTATCCCTGAATATATTCAGGAAAAAACACATACGCCCTTTTTGGCCAAGTGCATCATTGTGGACGTTCTGCCTCTTTTCCTATGCTTTACATGCAATTCCAGTCTACCTCCTGAAATCGGTTTCCTGCAATTCTGCCCCGCTTTCAAGTCCTCTTGGCACCCTTACTTCAATATCTTTTTGGACGATAGCTGTCATTTATAACTCTGCAGGTATGTGAATGACAGTGCCCCTGAGCTCCTTTCTTCAACTCGCATTCTTTTGAGCTGGCCGCAACACCGCAGCATTGCTTTAGGCCCTAGTGTGGTTCAGGCATGGCACGCTGAGCCTTTGGTTAATTCCTCTTCCTGGTGGGAAATGAGAGTTAAATTTGCCCATCCAGACACCTCCAGCTAGTCTCTCATTGGTTCTCCCTATTTCTGTTCATTTTCCGCAGAAATTGCAAACTGGGCCAAACAGGAGGTTAAAGGCACTGACTCTCCAAGTGGGGAGAGTGTTAGTAAAGCGTCTGGAATGTTGCACCCGAGTACCAGGAGACGAAAACTGACACATTTGAACACGTTTTCCGATCACATGGTGGATCATACTCTGGGTTCCACATGCATGTTTTAGCTGAAGGAAGAATCCCTTAAACCTGGAGAGTTGAGACCCCTGGAATGGGTACCATGCAATATGACTTCAAAGGGTCTGCATTTGGTCACCGAAACTCACCAATCCTATCACTGTTGCATTTATGCCACTGTACACATGCTTGATTCTCTTTCGGAGACATATAAATCCATAGGTTTTAAGATTCTTCCTAGTCAGGTATATTCTTAGGCGTTTAATATGGGGTGTAGAGTCCACTTCGTTGAGCAAGGAGTACCTCTTGTCTATTACATATTTGGCTTATGGAACGGTATCTGTGCTAATTTCAATCTTTGGCTTTATGCAGCACCCCAACTCACCTTTCCTCTTAAGCAAGCATAAGTCGGTTTTCTACACTTGAGACACTGTTCTGTTTTGTAATTCAGTTCCTGTGTAGCCAAGTTTACATTCCATGTGGTAGAGATATCTTATGATGTTTCTTTTTCTGTGTGACTTATTTCACTTAGAATCATCGTACCTGAATCCACTCATTATGCTGCTACGGGCCTGATGACATAGATTTCATTGCTGAGTGATATTGCATTGTACGTAAGTACCACAACTTCTTTATCCATTTTTCGCTTTCTGTGATATTGAACTTGTACCTTAAATGAGGTTCTTGTAAACAGAGCTGTCCCAAACAATGTGGTGGTTGTGTCTTTTTGATTTTAATTTCCCTAATCTATAAGACCATAAGTGGAAGTGCCCTAGGCTCTGTTGCTTTGTTTTTTAGATGTTTCAGGAAACACCATACACTTCTCCAGAGTGGCTGTTGGCAATTTACATCCCACCCATCAGCATAACAAGGCTCACAGTTCTCCATGGCCTGTCCTGCCTTTCTGGATTTTACACTTTTTTCAGATGACCCTTTTGACCGGGGGGCAGTGAGACTTCATTGTAGTGCAGATTTCCTTTGCAAGCTTGCATGGTTGGCAAAAAAGGGCGTATGCGTTTTTTCTTGAATATATTCAGGAAAAAACACATACGCCCTTTTTGGCCAAGTGCATTATTGTGGACGTTCTGTCTCTTTTCCTATGCTTTACATGCAATTCCAGTCTACCTCCTGAAATCGGTTTCCTGCAATTCTGCCCCGCTTTCAAGTCCTCTTGGCAGCCTTACTTCAATATATTTTTGGACGATAGCTGTCATTTATAACTCTGCAGGTATGTGAATGACAGTGCCCCTGAGCTCCTTTCTTCGACTCGTTTTCTTGTGAGCTGGCCGCAACACCGCAGCATTGCTTCAGGTCCTAGTGTGGTTCCGGCACGGCACGCTGAGCCTTTGGTTAATTCCTCTTCCTGGTGGGAAATGAGAGTTAATTTTTCCCGTCCAGACACCTCCAGCTAGTCTCTCATTGGTTCTCCCTATTCCTGTTCATTTTCCGCAGAAATTGCAAACTGGGCCAAACAGGAGGTTAAAGGCACTGACTCTCCAAGTGGGGAGAGTGTTAGTAAAGCATCTGGAATGTTGCACCCGAGTACCAGGGGACGAAAACTGACACAATTGAACACGTTTCCCGATCATGCGGTGGATCATACTCTGGGTTCCACATGCATATTTTAGCTGAAGGAAGAATCCCTTAAACCTGGAGAGTTGAGACCCATGGAATGGGTACCATGCAATATGACTACAGAGGGTCTGCATTTGTTCACCGAACCTCAACAATCCTATCACTGCTGCGTTTATGCCGCTGTACACACGCTTGATTCTCTTTCGGAGACATATAAATCCATAGGTTTTAAGATTCTTACTAGTCAGGTATATTCTTAGGCGTTTAATATGGGGTGTAGAGTCCACTTCGTTGAGCAAGGAGTAGCTCTTGTCTATTACATATTTGGCTTATGGAATGGTATCTGTGCTAATTTCAATCTCTGGTTTTATGCAGCACCCCAACTCACCTTTCCCCTTAAGCAAGCATAAGTTGGTTTTCTACATTTGAGACCCTGTTCAGTTTTGTAATTCAGTTCCTGTGTAGCCAAGTTTACATTCCGTGTAGTAGTGATATCTTATGATGTTTCTTTTTCTGTGTGACTTATGTCACTTAGAATCATCGTACCTGAATCCACTCATTATGCTGCTATGGGCCTGATGACATAGATTTCATTGCTGAGTGATATTGCATTGTACGTAAGTACCACAACTTCTTTTTCCATATTTTGCTGTCTGTGATATTGAAATTGTACCATAAACGAGGTTTGGGGTGGCTGTGTCTTTTTGATTTTAATTTCCCTAAGCTATAGGACCATAGGTGGAAGTGCCCTAGGCTCTGTTGCTTTGTTTTTTAGATGTTTCAGGAAACACCATACACTTCTCCAGAGTGGCTGTGGGCAATTTACATCCCGCCCATCAGCACAACAAGGCTCCCACGTCTCCATGGCCTGTCCTGCCTTTCTGGATTTTACACTTTTTTCAGATGGCCCTTTTGACCAGGGGGCAGTGAGACTTCATTGTAGTGCAGATTTCCTTTGCAAGCTTGCTTGGTTGGCCAAAAAGGGCGTATGCGTTTTTTCCTCAATATATTCAGGAAAAAACGCATACGCCCTTTTTGGCCAAGTGCATCATTGTGGACGTTCTGCCTCTTTTCCTATGCTTTACATGCAATTCCAATCTACCTCCTGAAATCGGTTTCCTGCAGTTCTGCCCCGCTTTCAAGTCCTCTTGGCAGCCTTACTTCTATATATTTTTGGACGATAGTTGTCATTTATAACTCTGCAGGTTTGTGAATGACAGTGCCCCTGAGCTCCTTTCTTCAACTCGCTTCCTTGTGAGCTGGACGCAACACCGCAGGATTGCTTCAGTCCCTAGTGTGGTTCCGGCACGGCACGCTGAGCCTTTGGTTAATTCCTCTTCCTGGTGGGAAATGAGAGTTAAATTTGCCCGTCCAGACACCTCCAGCTAGTCTCTCATTGGTTCTCCCTATTCCTGTTCATTTTCCGCAGAAATTGCAAACTGGGCCAAACAGGAGGTTAAAGGCACTGACTCTCCAACTGGGGAGAGTGTTAGTAAAGCGTCTGCAATGTTGCACCCGAGTACCAGGGGATGAAAACTGAGACAGCTTTGAACACGTTTCCCGATCACACGGTGGATCATACTCTGGGTTCCACATGCATGTTTTAGCTGAAGGAAGAATCCCTTAAACCTGGAGAGTTGAGACCCATGGAATGGGTACCATGCAATATGACTTCAAAGCGTCTGCATTTGCTCACCGATCCTCACCAATCCTATCACTGCTGCGTTTATGCCGCTGTACACACGCTTGATTCTCTTTCGGAGACATATAAATCCATAGGTTTTAAGATTCTTACTAGTCAGGTATATTCTTAGGTGTTTAATATGTGGTGTTGAGTCCACTTCGTTGAGCAAGGAGTAGCTCTTGTTTATTACATATTTGGCTTATGGAACGGTATCTGTGCTAATTTTAATCTCTGGTTTTATGCAGCACCCCAACTCACCTTTCCCCTTAAGCAAGCATAAGTTGGTTTTCTACATTTGAGACCCTGTTCTGTTTTGTAATTCAGTTCCTGTGTAGCCAAGTTTACATTCCGTGTAGTAGTGATATCTTATGATGTTTCTTTTTCTGTGTGACTTATTTCACTTAGAATCATCGTACCTGAATCCACTCATTATGATGCTATGGGCCTGATGACATAGATTTCATTGCTGAGTGATATTGCATTGTACGTAAGTACCACAACTTCTTTATCCATTTTTCGCTTTCTGTGATATTGAACTTGTACCGTAAACGAGGTTCTTGTAAACAGAGCCGTCCCAAACTTTGGGGTGGCTGTGTCTTTTTGATTTTAATTTCCCTAAGCTAAAGGACCATAAGTGGAAGTGCCGTAGGCTCAGTTGCTTTGTTTTTTAGATATTTCAGGAAACACCATACACTTCTCCAGAGTGGCTGTTGGCAATTTACATCCCGCCCATGAGCATAACAAGGTTCCCACGTCTCCATGGCCTGTCCTGCCTTTCTGGATTTTACACTTTTTTCAGATGGCCCTTTTGACCGGGGGGCAGTGAGACTTTATTGTAGTGCAGATTTCCTTTGCAAGCTTGCTTGGTTGGCCAAAAAGTGAGTATGCGTTTTTTCCTGAATATATTCAGGAATAAACACATACGCCCTTTTTGTCAAAGTGCATCATTGTGGACGTTCTGCCTCTTTTCCTATGCTTTACATGCAATTCCAGTCTACCTCCTGAAATCGGTTTCCTGCAATTCTGCCCCGCTTTCAAGTCCTCTTGGCAGCCTTACTTCAATATATTTTTGGACGATAGCTGTCATTTATAACTCTGCAGATTTGTAAATGACAGTGCCCCTGAGCTCCTTTCTTCAACTCGCTTTCTTGTGAGCTGGCCGCAACACCGCAGGATTGCTTCTGGCCCTAGTGTGGTTCCGGCATGGCACGCTGTGCCTTTGGTTAATTCCTCTTCCTGGTGGGAAATGAGAGTTAAATTTGCCCGTCCAGACACCTACAGCTAGTCTCTCACTGGTTCTCCCTATTCCTGTTCATTTTCCGCAGAAATTGCAAACTGGGCCAAACAGGAGGTTAAAGGCACTGACTCTCCAAGTGGGGAGAGTGTTAGTAAAGCGTCTGGAATGTTGCACCCGAGTACTGGGGGATGAAAACTGAGACACATTTGAACACGTTTCCCGATCACACGGTGGATCATACTCTGGGTTCCACATGCACGTATTAGCTGAAGGAAGAATCCCTTAAACCTGGAGAGTTGAGACCCATGGAATGGGTACCATGCAATATGACTTCAAAGGGTCTGCATTTGCTCACCGATCCTCACCAATCCTATCACTGCTGCGTTTATGCCGCTGTACACACACTTGATTCTCTTTTGGAGACATATAAATCCATAGGTTTTAAGATTCTCACTAGTCAGGTATATTCTTAGGCGTTTAATATGGGGTGTTGAGTCCACTTCATTGAGCAAGGAGTACCTCATGTCTATTACATATTTGGCTTATGGAACGGTATCTGTGCTAATTTCAATCTCTGGTTTTATGCAGCACCCCAACTCACCTTTCCCCTTAAGCAAACATAAGTTGGTTTTCTACATTTGAGACCCTGTTCTGTTTTGTAATTCAGTTCCTGTGTAGCCAAGTTTACATTCCGTGTAGTAGTGATATCTTATGATGTTTCTTTTTCTCTGTGACTTATTTCACTTAGAATCATCGTACCTGAATCCACTCATTATGCTGCTACCGGACTGATGACATAGATTTCATTGCTGAGTTATATTGCATTGTACGTAAATACAACAACTTCTTTTTCCATTTTTCACTTGCTGTGATATTGAACTTGTACCGTAAACGAGGTTCTTGTAAACAGAGCCGTCCCAAACTTTGGGGTGGCTGTGTCTTTTTGATTTTAATTTCCCTAAGCTATTGGACCATAAGTTGAAGTGCCGTAGGCTCAGTTGCTTTGTTTTTTACATGTTTCAGGAAACACCATACACTTCTCCAGAGTGGCTGTTGGCAATTTACATCCCGCCCATCAGCATAACAAGGCTCCCAGTTCTCCATGGCCTGTCCTGCCTTTCTGGATTTTACACTTTTTTCAGATGGCCCTTTTCACCAGGGGGCAGTGAGACTTCATTGTAGTGCAGATTTCCTTTGCAAGCTTGCTTGGTTGGCCAAAAAGGGTGTATGTGTTTTTTCCTCAGGAAAAAATATACCCTTTTTGGCCAAGTGCATCATTGTGGACGTTCTGCCTCTTTTCCTATGCTTTACATGCAATTCCAGTCTACCTCCTGAAATCGGTTTCCTGCAATTCTGCCCCGCTTTCAAGTCCTCTTGGCAGCCTTACTTCAATATCTTTTTGGACGATAGCTGTCATTTTTAACTCTGCAGGTTTGTGAATTACAGTGCCCCTGAGCTCCTTTCTTCAACTCGCTTTCTTGTGAGCTGGCCGCAACTTCGCAGGATTGCTTCAGGCCCTAGTGTGGTTCCGGCATGGCACTCTGAGCCTTTGGTTAATTCCTCATCCTGGTGGGAAATGAGAGTTAAATTTGCACGTCCAGACACCTCCAGCTAGTTTCTCATTGGATCTCCCTATTCCTGTTCATTTTCCGCAGAAATTGCAAACTGGGCCAAACAGGAGGTTAAAGGCACTGACTCTCCAAGTGGGGAGAGTGTTAGTAAAGCGTCTGGAATGTTGCACCCGAGTACCAGGGGATGAAAACTGAGACACCTTTGAACACGTTTCCCAATCACACGGTGGATCATACTCTGGGTTCCACATGCATGTTTTAGCTGAAGGAAGAATCCCTTAAACCTGGAGAGTTGAGACCCATGGAATGGGTTCCATGCAATATGACTACAGAGGGTCTGCATTTGTTCACCGAACCTCAACAATCCTATCACTGCTGCGTTTATGCCGCTGTACACACGCTTGATTCTCTTTCGGAGACATATAAATCCATAGGTTTTAAGATTCTTACTAGTCAGGTATATTCTTAGGCGTTTAATATGGGGTGTAGAGTCCACTTCGTTGAGCAAGGAGTAGCTCTTGTCTATTACATATTTGGCTTATGGAATGGTATCTGTGCTAATTTCAATCTCTGGTTTTATGCAGCACCCCAACTCACCTTTCGCCTTAAGCAAGCATAAGTTGGTTTTCTACATTTGAGACCCTGTCCTGTTTTGTAATTCAGTTCCTGTGTAGCCAAGTTTACATTCCGTGTAGTAGTGATATCTTATGATGTTTCTTTTTCTGTGTGACTTATGTCACTTAGAATCATCGTACCTGAATCCACTCATTATGCTGCTATGGGCCTGATGACATAGATTTCATTGCTGAGTGATATTGCATTGTACGTAAGTACCACAACTTCTTTTTCCATTTTTTGCTGTCTGTGATATTGAAATTGTACCGTAAACGAGGTTTGGGGTGGCTGTGTCTTTTTGATTTTAATTTCCCTAAGCTATAGGACCATAGGTGGAAGTGCCCTAGGCTCTGTTGCTTTGTTTTTTAGATGTTTCAGGAAACACCATACACTTCTCCAGAGTGGCTGTGGGCAATTTACATCCCGCCCATCAGCACAACAAGGCTCCCACGTCTCCATGGCCTGTCCTGCCTTTCTGGATTTTACACTTTTTTCAGATGGCTCTTTTGACCAGGGGGCAGTGAGACTTCATTGTAGTGCAGATTTCCTTTGCAAGCTTGCTTGGTTGGCCAAAAAGGGCGTATGCGTTTTTTCCTGAATATATTCAGGAAAAAACGCATACGCCCTTTTTGGCCAAGTGCATCATTGTGGACGTTCTGCCTCTTTTCCTATGCTTTACATGCAATTCCAGTCTACCTCCTGAAATCGGTTTCCTGCAATTCTGCCCTGCTTTCAAGTCCTCTTGGCAGCCTTACTTCTATATATTTTTGGACGATAGTTGTCATTTATAACTCTGCAGGTTTGTGAATGACAGTGCCCCTGAGCTCCTTTCTTCAACTCGCTTCCTTGTGAGCTGGCCGCAACACCGCAGGATTGCTTCAGTCCCTAGTGTGGTTCCGGCACGGCACGCTGAGCCTTTGGTTAATTCCTCTTCCTGGTGGGAAATGAGAGTTAAATTTGCCCGTCCAGACACCTCCAGCTAGTCTCTCATTGGTTCTCTCTATTCCTGTTCATTTTCCGCAGAAATTGCAAACTGGGCCAAACAGGAGGTTAAAGGCACTGACTCTCCAACTGGGGAGAGTGTTAGTAAAGCGTCTGCAATGTTGCACCCGAGTACCAGGGGATGAAAACTGAGACAGCTTTGAACACGTTTCCCGATCACACGGTGGATCATACTCTGGGTTCCACATGCATGTTTTAGCTGAAGGAAGAATCCCTTAAACCTGGAGAGTTGAGACCCATGGAATGGGTACCATGCAATATGACTTCAAAGCGTCTGCATTTGCTCACCGATCCTCACCAATCCTATCACTGCTGCGTTTATGCCGCTGTACACACGCTTGATTCTCTTTCGGAGACATATAAATCCATAGGTTTTAAGATTCTTACTAGTCAGGTATATTCTTAGGCGTTTAATATGTGGTGTTGAGTCCACTTCGTTGAGCAAGGAGTAGCTCTTGTTTATTACATATTTGGCTTATGGAACGGTATCTGTGCTAATTTCAATCTCTGGTTTTATGCAGCACCCCAACTCACCTTTCCCCTTAAGCAAGCATAAGTTGGTTTTCTACATTTGAGACCCTGTTCTGTTTTGTAATTCAGTTCCTGTGCATCCAAGTTTACATTCCGTGTAGTAGTGATATCTTATGATGTTGCTTTTTCTGTGTGACTTATTTCACTTAGAATCATCGTACCTGAATCCACTCATTATGATGCTACGGGCCTGATGACATAGATTTCATTGCTGAGTGATATTGCATTGTACGTAAGTACCACAACTTCTTTATCCATTTTTCGCTTTCTGTGATATTGAACTTGTACCGTAAACGAGGTTCTTGTAAACAGAGCCGTCCCAAACTTTGGGGTGGCTGTGTCTTTTTGATTTTAATTTCCCTAAGCTATAGGACCATACGTGGAAGTGCCGTAGGCTCAGTTGCTTTGTTTTTTAGATATTTCAGGAAACACCATACACTTCTCCAGAGTGGCTGTTGGCAATTTACATCCTGCCCATGAGCATAACAAGGTTCCCACGTCTCCATGGCCTGTCCTGCCTTTCTGGATTTTACACTTTTTTCAGATGGCCCTTTTGACTGGGGGGCAGTGAGACTTCATTGTAGTGCAGATTTGCTTTGCAAGCTTGCTTAGTTGGCCAAAAAGGGCGTATGCGTTTTTTCCTGAATATATTCAGGAAAAAACCCATACGCCCCTCTTGGCCAAGTGCATCATTGTGGACGTTCTGCCTCTTTTCCTATGCTTTACATGCAATTCCAGTCTACCTCCTGAAATCGGTTTCCTGCAATTCTGACCCGCTTTCAAGTCCTCTTGGCAGCCTTACTTCAATATATTTTTGGACGATAGCTGTCATTTATAACTCTGCATGTCTGTGAATGACAGTGCCCCTGAGCTCCTTTCTTCAACTCGCTTTCTTGTGAACTGGCCACAACAACGCAGGATTGCTTCAGGCCCTAGTGTGGTTCCGGCATGGCACGCTGAGGCTTTGGTTAATTCCTCTTCCTGGTGGGAAATGAGAGTTAAATTTGCCCGTCCAGACACCTCCAGCTAGTCTCTCATTGGTTCTCCCTTTTCCTGTTCATTTTCCACAGAAATTGCAAACTTGGCCAAACAGGAGGTTAAAGGCACTGACTCTCCAAGTGGGGACAGTGTTAGGAAAGCGTCTGGAATGTTGCACCCGAGTACCAGGGGACGAAAACTGAGACACCTTTGAACACGTTTCCCAATCACACGGTGGATCATACTCTGGGTTCCACATGCATGTTTTAGCTGAAGGAAGAATCCCTTAAACCTGGAAAGTTGAGACCCATGGAATGGGTACCATGCAATATGACTTCAAAGGGTCTGCATTTGCTCACCGATCCTCACCAAACCTATCACTGCTGCGTTGATGCTGCTGTACACACGCTTGATTCTCTTTCGGAGACATATAAATCCATAGGTTTTAAGATTCTTACTAGTCAGGTATATTCTTAGGCGTTTAATATGGGGTGTTGAGTCCACTTTGTTGAGCAAGGAGTAGCTCTTGTCTATTACATATTTGGCTTATGAAACGGTATCTGTGGTAATTTCAATCTCTGGTTTTATGCAGCACCCCAACTCGCCTTTCCCCTTAAGCAAGCATAAGTTGGTTTTCTACATTTGAGACCCTGTTCTGTTTTGTAATTCAGTTCCTGTGTAGCCAAGTTTACATTCCGTGTAGTAGTGATATCTTATGATGTTTCTTTTTCTGTGTGACTTATTTCACTTAGAATCATCGTACCTGAATCCACTCATTATGCTGCTACGGGCCTGATGACATAGATTTCATTGCTGAGTGATATTGCATTGTACGTAAGTACCAAAACTTCTTTATCCATTTTTCGCTTCCTGCGATATTGAACTTGTACCGTAAACGAGGTTCTTGTAAACAGCGCCGTCCCAAACTTTGGGGTGGCTGTGTCTTTTTGATTTTAATTTCCCTAAGCTATAGGACCATAAGTGGAAGTGCTCTAGGCTCTGTTGCTTTGTTTTGTAGATGTTTCAGGAAACACCATACACTTCACCAGAGTGGCTGTTGGAAATTTACATCCCGCCCATCAGCATAACAAGGCTCCCAGTTCTCCGTGGCCTGTCCTGCCTTTCTGGATTTTACACTTTTTTCAGATGGCCCTTTTGACCTGAGGGCAGTGAGACTTCACTGTAGTGCAGATTTCCTTTGCAAGCTTGCTTGGTTGGCCAAAAAGGGCGTATGCGTTTTTTCCTGAATATATTCAGGAATAAACGCATACGCCCTTTTTGGCCAAGTTCATCATTGTGGACGTTCTGCCTCTTTTCCTATGCTTTACATGCAATTCCAGTCTACCTCCTGAAATCAGTTTCCTGCAATTCTGACCCGCTTTCAAGTCCTCTTGGCAGCCTTACTTCAATATATTTTTGGACGATAGCTGTCATTTATAACTCTGCATGTCTGTGAATGACAGTGCCCCTGAGCTCCTTTCTTCAACTCGCTTTCTTGTGAGCTGGCCACAACATCGCAGGATTGCTTCAGGCCCTAGTGTGGTTCCGGCATGGCACGCTGAGCCTTTGGTTAATTCCTCTTCCTGGTTGGAAATGAGAGTTAAATTTGCCCGTCTAGAGACCTCCAGCTAGTCTCTCATTGGTTCTCCCTTTTCCTGTTCATTTTCCGCAGAAATTGCAAACTGGGCCAAACAGGAGGTTAAAGGCACTGACTCTCCAAGTGGGGAGAGTGTTAGTAAAGCGTCTGGAATGTTGCACCCGAGTACCAGGGGATGAAAACTGAGACACCTTTGAACACGTTTCCCAATCACACGGTGGATCATACTCTGGGTTCCACATGCATGTTTTAGCTGAAGGAAGAATCCCTTAAACCTGGAGAGTTGAGACCCATGGAATGGGTACCATGCAATATGACTTCAAAGGGTCTGCATTTGCTCACCGATCCTCACCAATCCTATCACTGCTGCGTTGATGCCGCTGTACACACGCTTGATTCTCTTTGGGAGACATATAAATCCATAGGTTTTAAGATTCTTACTAGTCAGGTATATTCTTAGGCGTTTAATATGGGGTGTTGAGTCCACTTCGTTGAGCAAGGAGTAGCTCTTGTCTATTACATATTTGGCTTATGAAACGGTATCTGTGGTAATTTCAATCTCTGGTTTTATGCAGCACCCCTACTCGCCTTTCCCCTTAAGCAAGCATAAGTTGGTTTTCTACATTTGAGACCCTGTTCTGTTTTGTAATTCAGTTCCTGTGTAGCCAAGTTTACATTCCGTGTAGTAGTGATATCTTATGATGTTTCTATTTCTCTGTGACTTATTTCACTTAGAATCATCGTACCTGAATCCACTCATTATGCTGCTACGGGCCTGATGACATAGATTTCATTGCTGAGTGATATTGCATTGTACGTAAGTACCACAACTTCTTTATCCATTTTTCGCTTTCTGCGATATTGAACTTGTACCGTAAACGAGGTTCTAGTAAACAGAGCCGTCCCAAACTTTGGGGTGGCTGTGTCTTTTTGATTTTAATTTCCCTAAGCTATAGGACCATAAGTGGAAGTGCTCTAGGCTCTGTTGCTTTGTTTTTTAGATGTTTCAGAAAACACCATACACTTCTCCAGAATGGCTGTTGGCAATTTACATCCCGCCCATGAGCATAACAAGGCTCCCAGTTCTCCATGGCCTGTCCTGCCTTTCTGGATTTTACACTTTTTTCAGATGGCCCTTTTGACCGGGGGGCAGTGAGACTTCATTGTTGTGCAGATTTCCTTTGCAAGCTTGCTTGGTTGGCCAAAAAGGGCGTATGCGTTTTTTCCTGAATATATTCAGGAAAAAACGCATACGCCCTTTTTGGCCAAGTGCATCATTGTGGACGTTCTGCCTCTTTTCCTATGCTTTACATGCAATTCCAGTCTACCTCCTGAAATCGGTTTCCTGCAATTCTGCCCCACTTTCAAGTCCTATTGGCAGCCTTACTTCAATATATTTTTGGACGATAGCTGTCATTTATAACTCTGCAGGTCTGTGAATGACAGTGGCCCTGAGCTCCTTTCTTCAACTGGCTTTCTTGTGAGCTGGCCGCAACACCGCAGGATTGCTTCAGGCCCTAGTGTGGTTCCGGCACGGCACGCTGAGCCTTTGGTTAATTCCTCTTCCTGGTGGGAAATGAGAGTTAAATTTGCCCGTCCAGACACCTCCAGCTAGTCTCTCATTGGTTCTCCCTATTCCTGTTCATTTTCCGCAGAAATTGCAAACTGGGCCAAACAGTAGGTTGAAGGCACTGACTCTCCAAGTGGGGAGAGTGTTAGTAAAACATCTGGAATGTTGCACTCGAGTACCAGGGCACGAAAACTGAGACACATATGAACACGTTTCCCGATCACATGGTGGATCATACTCTGGGTTCCACATGCATGTTTTAGCTGAAGGAAGAATCCCTTAACCCTGGAGAGTTGAGACCCATGGAATGGGTACCAAGCAATATGACTTCAAAGGGTCTGCATTTGCTCACCGAACCTCACCAATCCTATCACTGCTGCGTTTATGCCGCTGTACACACGCTTGATTCTCTTTCGGAGACATAGAAATCCATAGGTTTTAAGATTCTTACTAGTCAGGTATATTCTTAGGCGTTTAATATGGGGTGTTGAGTCCACATCGTTGGGCAAGGAGTAGCTCTTGTCTATTACATATTTGGCTTATGGAATGGTATCTGTGCTAACTTCAATCTCTGGTTTTATGCAGCACCCCAACTCACCTTTCCCCTTAAGCAAGCATAAGTTCGTTTTCTACATTTGAGACCCTGTTCTGTTTTGTAATTCAGTTCCTGGGTAGCCAAGTTTACATTCCGTGTAGTAGTGATAATGTATGATGTTTCTTTTTCTGTTTGACTTATTTCACTTAGAATCATCGTACCTGAATCCACTCATTATGCTACTATGGGCCTGATGACATCGATTTCATTGCTGAGTGATATTGCATTGTAGATAAGTACCACAACTTCTTTATCCATTTTGCACTTTCTGTGATATTGAACTTGTACCGTAAACGAAGTTCTTGTAAACACAGCCTTCCCAAACTTTGGGGTGGCTGTGTCTTTTTGATTTTAATTTCCCTAAGCTATAGGACCATAAGTGGAAGTGCCCTAGGCTCTGTTGCTTCGTTTTTTAGATGTTTCAGGAAACACCATACATTTCTCCAGAGTGGCTGTTGGCAATTTACATCTCGCCCATGAGCATAACAAGGCTCCCAGTTCTCCATGGCCTGTCCTGCCTTTCTGGATTTTACACTTTTTTCAGAGGGCCCTTTTGACCGGGGGGCAGTGAGACTTCATTGTAGTGCAGATTTCCTTTGCAAGCTTGCTTGGTTGGCCAAAAAGGGCGTATGCGTTTTTTCCTGAATATATTCAGGAAAAAACGCATACGCCCTTTTTGGCCAACTACATCATTGTGGACGTTCTGCCTCTTTTCCTATGCTTTACATGCAATTACAGTCTACCTCCTGAAATCGGTTTCCTGAAATTCTGCCCCGCTTTCAAGTCCTCTTGGCAGCCTTACTTCAATATATTTTTGGACGATAGCTGTCATTTATAACTCTGCATGTTTGTGAATTACAGTGCCCCTGAGCTCTTTTCTTCAACTCGCTTTCCTGTGAGCTGGCCGCAACACCGCAGGATTGCTTCAGGCCCTAGTGTGGTTCTGGCATGGCACGCTGAGCCTTTGGTTAATTCCTCTTCCTGGTGGGAAATGAGAGTTAAATTTGCCCGTCCAGACACCTCCAGCTAGTCTCTCATTGGTTCTCCCTATTCCTGTTCATTTTCCGCAGAAATTGCAAACTGGGCCAAACAGTAGGTTGAAGGCACTGACTCTCCAAGTGGGGAGAGTGTTAGTAAAACATCTGGAATGTTGCACTCGAGTACCAGGGTACGAAAACTGAGACACATATGAACACGTTTCCCGATCGCATGGTGGATCATACTCTGGGTTCCACATGCATGTTTTAGCTGAAGGAAGAATCCCTTAAACCTGGAGAGTTGAGACCCATGGAATGGGTACCAAGCAATATGACTTCAAAGGGTCTGCATTTGCTCACCGAACCTCACCAATCCTATCACTGCTGCGTTTATGCTGCTGTACACACGCTTGATTCTCTTTCGGAGACATATAAATCCATAGGTTTTAAGATTTTTACTAGTCAGGTATATTCTTAGGCGTTTAATATGGGGTGTAGAGTCCACTTAGTTGAGCAAGGAGTAGCTCTTGTCTATTACATATTTGGCTTATGGAACGGTATCTGTGCTAATTTCAATCTCTGGTTTTATGCAGCACCCCAACTCACCTTTCCCCTTAAGCAAGCATAAGTTGGTTTTCTACATTTGAGACCCTGTTCTGTTTTGTAATTCAGTTCCTGTGTAGCCAAGTTTACATTCCGTGTAGTAGTGATATCTTATGATGTTTTTTTTCTCTCTGTGAATTATTTCAATTAGAATCCTCGTACCTAAATCCACTCGTTATGCTGCTACGGGCCTGATGACATAGATTTCATTGCTGAGTGATATTGCATTGTACGTAAGTACCACAACTTCTTTATCCATTTTTTTCTTTCTGTGATATTGAACTTGTACCGTAAACGAGGTTCTTGTAAACAGAGCCATCCCAAACTTTGGGGTGGCTGTGTCTTTTTGATTTTAATTTCCCTAAGCTATAGGACCATAAGTGGAAGTGCCCTAGGCTCTGTTGCTTTGTTTTTTAGATGTTTCAGGAAACACCATACACTTCTCCAGAGTGGCTGTTGGCAATTTACATCCCGCCCATGAGCATAACAAGGCTCCCAGTTCTCCATGGCCTGTCCTGCCTTTCTGGATTTTACACTTTTTTCAGATGGCCCTTTTGACCGGGGGGCAGTGAGACTTCATTGTTGTGCAGATTTCCTTTGCAAGCTTGCTTGGTTGGCCAAAAAGGGCGTATGCGTTTTTTCCTGAATATATTCAGGAAAAAACGCATACGCCCTTTTTGGCCAAGTGCATCATTGTGGACGTTCTGCCTCTTTTCCTATGCTTTACATGCAATTCCAGTCTACCTCCTGAAATCGGTTTCCTGCAATTCTGCCCCACTTTCAATCCTATTGGCAGCCTTACTTCAATATATTTTTGGACGATAGCTGTCATTTATAACTCTGCAGGTCTGTGAATGACAGTGGCCCTGAGCTCCTTTCTTCAACTCGCTTTCTTGTGAGCTGGCCGCAACACCACAGGATTGCTTCAGGCCCTAGTGTGGTTCCGGCACGGCACGCTGAGCCTTTGGTTAATTCCTCTTCCTGGTGGGAAATGAGAGTTAAATTTGCCCGTCCAGACACCTCCAGCTAGTCTCTCATTGGTTCTCCCTATTCCTGTTCATTTTCCGCAGAAATTGCAAACTTGGCCAAACAGTAGGTTGAAGGCACTGACTCTCCAAGTGGGGAGAGTGTTAGTAAAACATCTGGAATGTTGCACTCGAGTACCAGGGCACGAAAACTGAGACACATATGAACACGTTTCCCGATCACATGGTGGATCATACTCTGGGTTCCACATGCATGTTTTAGCTGAAGGAAGAATCCCTTAACCCTGGAGAGTTGAGACCCATGGAATGGGTACCAAGCAATATGACTTCAAAGGGTCTGCATTTGCTCACCGAACCTCACCAATCCTATCACTGCTGCGTTTATGCCGCTGTACACACGCTTGATTCTCTTTCGGAGACATAGAAATCCATAGGTTTTAAGATTCTTACTAGTCAGGTATATTCTTAGGCGTTTAATATGGGGTGTTGAGTCCACATCGTTGGGCAAGGAGTAGCTCTTGTCTATTACATATTTGGCTTATGGAATGGTATCTGTGCTAATTTCAATCTCTGGTTTTATGCAGCACCCCAACTCACCTTTCCCCTTAAGCAAGCATAAGTTGGTTTTCTACATTTGAGACCCTGTTCTGTTTTGTAATTCAGTTCCTGGGTAGCCAAGTTTACATTCCGTGTAGTAGTGATAATGTATGATGTTTCTTTTTCTGTTTGACTTATTTCACTTAGAATCATCGTACCTGAATCCACTCATTATGCTACTATGGGCCTGATGACATCGATTTCATTGCTGAGTGATATTGCATTGTAGGTAAGTACCACAACTTCTTTATCCATTTTTCACTTTCTGTGATATTGAACTTGTACCGTAAATGAAGTTCCTGTAAACAGAGCCATCCCAAACTTTGGGGTGGCTGTGTCTTTTTGATTTTAATTTCCCTAAGCTATAGGACCATAAGTGGAAGTGCCCTAGGCTCTGTTGCTTCGTTTTTTAGATGTTTCAGGAAACACCATACACTTCTCCAGAGTGGCTGTTGGCAATTTACATCCCGCCCATGAGCATAACAAGGCTCCCAGTTCTCCATGGCCTGTCCTGCCTTTCTGGATTTTACACTTTTTTCAGATGGCCCTTTTGACCGGGGGGCAGTGAGACTTTATTGTAGTGCAGATTTCCTTTGCAAGCTTGCTTGGTTGGCCAAAAAGCGCGTATGCGTTTTTTCCTGAATATATTCAGGAAAAAACGCATACGCCCTTTTTGGCCAACTGCATCATTGTGGACGTTCTGCCTCTTTTCCTATGCTTTACATGCAATTCCAGTCTACCTCCTGAAATCGGTTTCCTGCAATTCTGCCCAGCTTTCAAGTCCTCTTGGCAGCCTTACTTCAATATATTTTTGGACGATAGCTGTCATTTATAACTCTGCAGGTTTTTGAATTACAGTGCCCCTGAGCTCTTTTCTTCAACTCGCTTTCTTGTGAGCTGGCCGCAACACCGCAGGATTGCTTCAGGCCCTAGTGTGGTTCTGGCATGGCACGCTGAGCCTTTGGTTAATTCCTCTTCCTGGTGGGAAATGAGAGTTAAATTTGCCCGTCCAGACACCTCCAGCTAGTCTCTCATTGGTTCTCCCTATTCCTGTTCATTTTCCGCAGAAATTGCAAACTGGGCCAAACAGTAGGTTGAAGGCACTGACTCTCCAAGTGGGGAGAGTGTTAGTAAAACATCTGGAATGTTGCACTCGAGTACCAGGGTACGAAAACTGAGACACATATGAACACGTTTCCCGATCACATGGTGGATCATACTCTGGGTTCCACATGCATGTTTTAGCTGAAGGAAGAATCCCTTAACCCTGGAGAGTTGAGACCCATGGAATGGGTACCAAGCAATATGACTTCAAAGGGTCTGCATTTGCTCACCGAACCTCACCAATCCTATCACTGCTGCGTTTATGCCGCTGTACACACGCTTGATTCTCTTTCGGAGACATAGAAATCCATAGGTTTTAAGATTCTTACTAGTCAGGTATATTCTTAGGCGTTTAATATGGGGTGTTGAGTCCACATCGTTGGGCAAGGAGTAGCTCTTGTCTATTACATATTTGGCTTATGGAATGGTATCTGTGCTAATTTCAATCTCTGGTTTTATGCAGCACCCCAACTCACCTTTCCCCTTCAGCAAGCATAAGTTGGTTTTCTACATTTGAGACCCTGTTCTGTTTTGTAATTCAGTTCCTGTGTAGCCAAGTTTACATTCCGTGTAGTAGTGATATCTTATGATGTTTTTTTTTTCTCTGTGAATTATTTCAATTAGAATCCTCGTACCTAAATCCACTCGTTATGCTGCTACGGGCCTGATGACATAGATTTCATTGCTGAGTGATATTGCATTGTACGTAAGTACCACAACTTCTTTATCCATTTTTTTCTTTCTGTGATATTGAACTTGTACCGTAAATGAGGTTCTTGTAAACAGAGCCATCCCAAACTTTGGGGTGGCTGTGTCTTTTTGATTTTAATTTCCCTAAGCTATAGGACCATAAGTGGAAGTGCCCTAGGCTCTGTTGCTTTGTTTTTTAGATGTTTCAGGAAACACCATACACTTCTCCAGAGTGGCTGTTGGCAATTTACATCCCGCCCATGAGCATAACAAGGCTCCCAGTTCTCCATGGCCTGTCCTGCCTTTCTGGATTTTACACTTTTATCAGATGGCCCTTTTGACCGGGGGGCAGTGAGACTTCATTGTTGTGCAGATTTCCTTTGCAAGCTTGCTTGGTTGGCCAAAAAGGGCGTATGCGTTTTTTCCTGAATATATTCAGGAAAAAACGCATACGCCCTTTTTGGCCAAGTGCATCATTGTGGACGTTCTGCCTCTTTTCCTATGCTTTACATGCAATTCCAGTCTACCTCCTGAAATCGGTTTCCTGCAATTCTGCCCCACTTTCAAGTCCTCTTGGCAGCCTTACTTCAATATATTTTTGGACGATAGCTGTCATTTATAACTCTGCAGGTCTGTGAATGACAGTGGCCCTGAGCTCCTTTCTTCAACTCGCTTTCTTGTGAGCTGGCCGCAACACCACAGGATTGCTTCAGGCCCTAGTGTGGTTCCGGCATGGCACGCTGAGCCTTTGGTTAATTCCTCTTCCTGGTGGGAAATGAGAGTTAAATTTTCCCGTCCAGACACCTCTAGCTAGTCTCTCATTGGTTCTCCCTATTCCTGTTCATTTTCCGCAGAAATTGCAAACTGGGCCAAACAGTAGGTTGAAGGCACTGACTCTCCAAGTGGGGAGAGTGTTAGTAAAACATCTGGAATGTTGCACTCGAGTACCAGGGCACGAAAACTGAGACACATATGAACACGTTTCCCGATCACATGGTGGATCATACTCTGGGTTCCACATGCATGTTTTAGCTGAAGGAAGAATCCCTTAACCCTGGAGAGTTGAGACCCATGGAATGGGTACCAAGCAATATGACTTCAAAGGGTCTGCATTTGCTCACCGAACCTCACCAATCCTATCACTGCTGGGTTTATGCCGCTGTACACACGCTTGATTCTCTTTTGGAGACATAGAAATCCATAGGTTTTAAGATTCTTACTAGTCAGGTATATTCTTAGGCGTTTAATATGGGGTGTTGAGTCCACATCGTTGGGCAAGGAGTAGCTCTTGTCTATTACATATTTGGCTTATGGAATGGTATCTGTGCTAATTTCAATCTCTGGTTTTATGCAGCACCCCAACTCACCTTTCCCCTTAAGCAAGCATAAGTTCGTTTTCTACATTTGAGACCCTGTTCTGTTTTGTAATTCAGTTCCTGTGTAGCCAAGTTTACATTCCGTGTAGTAGTGATAATGTATGATGTTTCTTTTTCTGTTTGACTTATTTCACTTATAACCATCGTACCTGAATCCACTCATTATGCTACCATGGGCCTGATGACATCGATTTCATTGCTGAGTGATATTGCATTGTAGGTAAGTACCACAACTTCTTTATCCATTTTTCACTTTCTGTGATATTGAACTTGTACCGTAAATGAAGTTCCTGTAAACAGAGCCATCCCAAACTTTGGGGTGGCTGTGTCTTTTTGATTTTAATTTCCCTAAGCTATAGGACCATAAGTGGAAGTGCCCTAGGCTCTGTTGCTTCGTTTTTTAGATGTTTCAGGAAACACCATACACTTCTCCAGAGTGGCTGTTGGCAATTTACATCCCGCCCATGAGCATAACAAGGCTCCCAGTTCTCCATGGCCTGTCCTGCCTTTCTGGATTTTACACTTTTTTCAGATGGCCCTTTTGACCGGGGGGCAGTGAGACTTCATTGTAGTGCAGATTTCCTTTGCAAGCTTGCTTGGTTGGCCAAAAAGCGCGTATGCGTTTTTTCCTGAATATATTCAGGAAAAAACGCATACGCCCTTTTTGGCCAACTGCATCATTGTGGACGTTCTGCCTCTTTTCCTATGCTTTACATGCAATTCCAGTCTACCTCCTGAAATCGGTTTCCTGCAATTCTGCCCAGCTTTCAAGTCCTCTTGGCAGCCTTACTTCAATATATTTTTGGACGATAGCTGTCATTTATAACTCTGCAGGTTTTTGAATTACAGTGCCCCTGAGCTCTTTTCTTCAACTCGCTTTCTTGTGAGCTGGCCGCAACACCGCAGGATTGCTTCAGGCCCTAGTGTGGTTCTGGCATGGCACGCTGAGCCTTTGGTTAATTCCTCTTCCTGGTGGGAAATGAGAGTTAAATTTGCCCGTCCAGACACCTCCAGCTAGTCTCTCATTGGTTCTCCCTATTCCTGTTCATTTTCCGCAGAAATTGCAAACTGGGCCAAACAGGAGGTTGAAGGCACTGACTCTCCAAGTGGGGAGAGTGTTAGTAAAACATCTGGAATGTTGCACTCGAGTACCAGGGTACGAAAACTGAGACACATATGAACACGTTTCCCGATCACATGGTGGATCATACTCTGGGTTCCACATGCATGTTTTAGCTGAAGGAAGAATCCCTTAACCCTGGAGAGTTGAGACCCATGGAATGGGTACCAAGCAATATGACTTCAAAGGGTCTGCATTTGCTCACCGAACCTCACCAATCCTATCACTGCTGCGTTTATGCCGCTGTACACACGCTTGATTCTCTTTCGGAGACATAGAAATCCATAGGTTTTAAGATTCTTACTAGTCAGGTATATTCTTAGGCGTTTAATATGGGGTGTTGAGTCCACATCGTTGGGCAAGGAGTAGCTCTTGTCTATTACATATTTGGCTTATGGAATGGTATCTGTGCTAATTTCAATCTCTGGTTTTATGCAGCACCCCAACTCACCTTTCCCCTTCAGCAAGCATAAGTTGGTTTTCTACATTTGAGACCCTGTTCTGTTTTGTAATTCAGTTCCTGTGTAGCCAAGTTTACATTCCGTGTAGTAGTGATATCTTATGATGTTTTTTTTTTCTCTGTGAATTATTTCAATTAGAATCCTCGTACCTAAATCCACTCGTTATGCTGCTACGGGCCTGATGACATAGATTTCATTGCTGAGTGATATTGCATTGTACGTAAGTACCACAACTTCTTTATCCATTTTTTTCTTTCTGTGATATTGAACTTGTACCGTAAATGAGGTTCTTGTAAACAGAGCCATCCCAAACTTTGGGGTGGCTGTGTCTTTTTGATTTTAATTTCCCTAAGCTATAGGACCATAAGTGGAAGTGCCCTAGGCTCTGTTGCTTTGTTTTTTAGATGTTTCAGGAAACACCATACACTTCTCCAGAGTGGCTGTTGGCAATTTACATCCCGCCCATGAGCATAACAAGGCTCCCAGTTCTCCATGGCCTGTCCTGCCTTTCTGGATTTTACACTTTTATCAGATGGCCCTTTTGACCGGGGGGCAGTGAGACTTCATTGTTGTGCAGATTTCCTTTGCAAGCTTGCTTGGTTGGCCAAAAAGGGCGTATGCGTTTTTTCCTGAATATATTCAGGAAAAAACGCATACGCCCTTTTTGGCCAAGTGCATCATTGTGGACGTTCTGCCTCTTTTCCTATGCTTTACATGCAATTCCAGTCTACCTCCTGAAATCGGTTTCCTGCAATTCTGCCCCACTTTCAAGTCCTCTTGGCAGCCTTACTTCAATATATTTTTGGACGATAGCTGTCATTTATAACTCTGCAGGTCTGTGAATGACAGTGGCCCTGAGCTCCTTTCTTCAACTCGCTTTCTTGTGAGCTGGCCGCAACACCACAGGATTGCTTCAGGCCCTAGTGTGGTTCCGGCATGGCACGCTGAGCCTTTGGTTAATTCCTCTTCCTGGTGGGAAATGAGAGTTAAATTTTCCCGTCCAGACACCTCTAGCTAGTCTCTCATTGGTTCTCCCTATTCCTGTTCATTTTCCGCAGAAATTGCAAACTGGGCCAAACAGTAGGTTGAAGGCACTGACTCTCCAAGTGGGGAGAGTGTTAGTAAAACATCTGGAATGTTGCACTCGAGTACCAGGGCACGAAAACTGAGACACATATGAACACGTTTCCCGATCACATGGTGGATCATACTCTGGGTTCCACATGCATGTTTTAGCTGAAGGAAGAATCCCTTAACCCTGGAGAGTTGAGACCCATGGAATGGGTACCAAGCAATATGACTTCAAAGGGTCTGCATTTGCTCACCGAACCTCACCAATCCTATCACTGCTGGGTTTATGCCGCTGTACACACGCTTGATTCTCTTTTGGAGACATAGAAATCCATAGGTTTTAAGATTCTTACTAGTCAGGTATATTCTTAGGCGTTTAATATGGGGTGTTGAGTCCACATCGTTGGGCAAGGAGTAGCTCTTGTCTATTACATATTTGGCTTATGGAATGGTATCTGTGCTAATTTCAATCTCTGGTTTTATGCAGCACCCCAACTCACCTTTCCCCTTAAGCAAGCATAAGTTCGTTTTCTACATTTGAGACCCTGTTCTGTTTTGTAATTCAGTTCCTGTGTAGCCAAGTTTACATTCCGTGTAGTAGTGATAATGTATGATGTTTCTTTTTCTGTTTGACTTATTTCACTTATAACCATCGTACCTGAATCCACTCATTATGCTACCATGGGCCTGATGACATCGATTTCATTGCTGAGTGATATTGCATTGTAGGTAAGTACCACAACTTCTTTATCCATTTTTCACTTTCTGTGATATTGAACTTGTACCGTAAACGAAGTTCTTGTAAACAGAGCCGTCCCAAACTTTGGGGTGGCTGTGTCTTTTTGATTTTAATTTCCCTAAGCTATAGGACCATAAGTGGAAGTGCCCTAGGCTCTGTTGCTTCGTTTTTTAGATGTTTCAGGAAACACCATACACTTCTCCAGAGTGGCTGTTGGCAATTTACATCCCGCCCATGAGCATAACAAGGCTCCCAGTTCTCCATGGCCTGTCCTGCTTTCTGGATTTTACACTTTTTTCAGATGGCCCATTTGTCCGGGGGGCAGTGAGACTTCATTGTAGTGCAGATTTCCTTTGCAAGCTTGCTTGGTTGGCCAAAAAGTGCGTATGCGTTTTTTCCTGAATATATTCAGGAAAAAACGCATACGCCCCTTTTGGCCAAGTGCATCATTGTGGACGTTCTGCGTCTTTTGCTATGCTTTACATGCAATTCCAGTCTACCTCCTGAAATCGGTTTCCTGCAATTCTGCCCCGCTTTCAAGTCCTCTTGGCAGCCTTACTTCAATATATTTTTGGAGGATAGCTGTCATTTATAACTCTGCAGGTTTGTGCATTACAGTGCCCCTGAGCTCCTTTCTTCAACTCGCTTTCTTGTGAGCTGGCCGCAACACCGCAGCCTTGCTTCAGGCCTTAGTGTGGTTCCGGCATGGAATGCTGAGCCTTTGGTTAATTCCTCTTCCTGGTGGGAAATGAGAGTTAAATTTGCCCGTCCAGACACCCCCAGCTAGTCTCTCATTGGTTCTCCCTATTCCTGTTTATTTTCCACAGAAATTGCAAACTGGGCCAAACAGGAGGTTAAAGGCACTGACTCTCCAAGTGGGGAGAGTGTTAGTAAAGCGTCTGGAATGTTGTACCCGAGTACCAGGGGACGAAAACTGAGACACCTTTGAACACGTTTCCCAATCTCACGGTGGATCATACTCTGGGTTCCACATTCATGTTTTAGCTGAAGGAAGAATCCCTCAAACCTTTAGAGTTGAGACCCATGGAATGGGTACCATGCAATATGACTTAATAGGGTCTGCATGTGTTCACCGAACCTCACCAAACCGATCACTGCTGCGTTTATGCCACTGTACACACGCTTGATTCTCTTTCGGAGACATATAAATCCATAGGTTTTAAGATTCTTACTAGTCAGGTATATTCTTAGGTGTTTAATATGGGGTGTTGAGTCCACTTCGTTGAGCAAGGAGTAGCTCTTGTCTATTACATATTTGGCTTATGGAATGGTATCTGTGCTAATTTCAATCTCTGGTTTTATGCAGCACCCCAACTCACCTTTCCCCTTAAGCAAGCATAAGTTGGTTTTCTACATTTGAGACCCTGTTCTGTTTTGTAATTCAGTTCCTGTGTAGCCAAGTTTACATGCCGTGTAGTAGTGATATCTTATGATGTTTCTTTTTCTCTGTGACTTATTTCACTTAGAATCATCCTACCTGAATCCACTCATTATGCTGCTATGGGTCTGATGACATAGATTTCATTGCTGAGTGATATTGCATTGTAGGTAAGTATCACAATTTCTGTATCCATTTTTCGCTTTCTGTGATATTGAACTTGAACCGTAAACGAGGTTCTTGTAAACAGAGCTGTCCCAAACTTTGGGGTGGCTGTGTCTTTTTGATTTTAATTTCCCTAAGCTATAGGACCATAAGTGGAAGAGCCCTAGGCTCTGTTGCTTTGTTTTGTAGATGTTTCAGGAAACACCATACACTTCTCCAGAGTGGCTGTTGGCAATTTACATCCCGCCCATCTGCATAACAAGGCTCCCACGTCTCCATGGCCTGTTCTGCCTTTCTGGATTTTACACTTTTATCAGATGGCCCTTTTGACTGGGGGGCAGTGAGACTTCATTGTAGTGCAGATTTCCTTTGCAAGCTTGCTTGGTTGGCCAAAAAGTGCCTATGCGTTTTTTCCTGAATATATTCAGGAAAAAACGCATACGCCCCTTTTGGCCAAGTGCATCATTGTGGACGTTCTGCCTCTTTTCCTATGCTTTACATGCAATTCCAGTCTACCTCCTGAAATCGGTTTCCTGCAATTCTGCCCCGCTTTCAAGTCCTCTTGGCAGCCTTACTTCAATATATTTTTGGACGATAGCTGTCATTTATAACTCTGCAGTTTTGTGAATGACAGTGCCCCTGAGCTCCTTTCTTCAACTCGCTTTCTTGTGAGCTGGGCGCAACACCGCAGGATTGCTTCAGGCCCTAGTGTGGTTCCGGCACGGCACGCTGAGCCTTTGGTTAATTCCTCTTCCTGGTGGGAAATGAGAGTTAACTTTGCCCGTCCAGACACCTCCAGCTAGTCTCTCATTGGTTCTCTCTATTCCTGTTCATTTTCCGCAGAAATTGCAAACTGGGCCAAACAGGCGGTTAAAGGCACTGACTCTCCAAGTGGGCAGAGTGTTAGTAAAGCGTCTGGAATGTTGCACCCGAGTACCGGGGGACGAAACCTGAGACACCTTTGAACACGTTTCCCGATCACACAGTGGATCTTACTCTGGGTTCCACATGCATGTTTTAGCTGAAGGAAGAATCCCTTAAACCTGGAGAGTTGAGACCCATGGAATGGGTACCATGCAATATGAATTGAAAGGGTCTGCATTTGCTCACCGAACCTCACCAATCCTATCACTGCTGCGTTTATGCCGCTGTACACACGCTTGATTCGCTTTCGGAGACATATAAATCCATAGGTTTTAAGATTCTTACTAGTCAGGTATATTCTCAGGCGTTTAATATGGGGTGTTGAGTCCACTTCATTGAGCATGGAGTAGCTCTTATCTATTACATATTTGGCTTATGGAACGGTATCTGTGCTAATTTCAATCTCTGGTTTTATGCAGCCCCCCAACTCACCTTTCCCCTTAAGCAAGCATAAGTTGGTTTTCTACATTTGAGACCCTGTTCTGTTTTGTAATTCAGTTCCTGGGTAGCCAAGTTTACATTCCGTGTAGTAGTGATATCTTATGATGTTTCTTTTTCTCTGTGACTTATTTCACTTAGAATCATCGTACCTGAATCCACTCATTATGCTGCTACGGGCCTGATGACATATATTTCATTGCTGAGTGATATTGCTTTGTACATAAGTACCACAACTTCTTTATCCATTTTTCGCTTTCTGTGATATTGAACTTGTACCGTAAAAGAGGTGCTTGTAAACAGAGCCGTCCCAAACTTTGGGGTGGCTGTGTCTTTTTGATTTTAATTTCCCTAAGCTATAGGACCATAAGTGGAATAGCACTAGGCTCTGTTGCCTTGTTTTTTAGATGTTTCAGGAAACACCATACACTTCTCCAGTGTGGCTGTTGGCAATTTACATCCCGCCCATCAGCATAACAAGGCTCCCAGTTCTCCATGGCCTGTCCTGCCTTTCTGGATTTTACACTTTTTTCAGATGGCCCTTTTGACCGGGGGGCAGTGAGACTTCATTGTAGTGCAGATTTCCATTGCAAGCTTGCTTGGTTCGCCAAAAAGTGTGTATGCGTTTTTTCCTGAATATATTCAGGAAAAAACGCATACACCCTTTTTGGCCAAGTGCATCATTGTGGACGTTCTGCCTCTTTTCGTATGCTTTACATGCAATTCCAGTCTACCTCCTGAAATCGGTTTCCTGCAATTCGGCCCCGCTTTCAACTCCACTTGGCGGCCTTACTTCAATATATTTTTGGACGATAGCTGTCATTTATAACTCTGCAGGTTTGTGAATGACAGTGCCCCTTAGCTCCTTTCTTCAACTCGCTTTCTTGTGAGCTGGCCGCAACACCGCAGCATTGCTTCAGGCCCTAGTGTGGTTCCGGCATGACATGCTGAGCCTTTGGTTAATTCCTCTTCCTGGTGGGAAATGAGAGTTAAATTTGCCCGTCCAGACACCTCCAGCTAGTCTCTCATTGGTTCTCCCTATTCCTGTTCATTTTCCGCAGAAATTGCAAACTGGGCCAAACAAGAGGTTAAAGGCACTGACTCTCCAAGTGGGGAGAGTGTTAGTAAAGCGTCTGGAATGTTGCACCCGAGTACCGGGGGATGAAAACTGACACAATTAAACACGTTTCCCGATCACACGGTGGATCATACTCTGGGTTCCACATGCATGTTTTAGCTGAAGGAAGAATCCCTTAAACCGGGAGAGTTGAGACCCTTAGAATGGGTACCATGCAATATGACTTCAAAGGGTCTGCATTTGCTCACCGAACCTCACCAATCCTATCACTGCTGCGTATATGCCGCTGTACACATGCTTGATTCTCTTTCCGAGACATATATATCCATAGGTTTTAAGATTCTTACTAGTCAGGTATATTCTTAGGCGTTTAATATGGGGTGTTGAGTCCACTTGGTTGAGCAAGGAGTAGCTCTTGTCTATTACATATTTGGCTTATGGAACGGTATCTGTGCTAATTTCAATCTCTGGTTTTATGCAGCACCCCAACTCACCTTTCCCCTTAAGGAAGCATAAGTTGGTTTTCTACATTTGAGACCCTGTTCTGTTTTGTAATTCAGTTCCTGTGTAGCCAAGTTTACATTCCGTGTAGTAGTGATATCTTATGATGTTTCTTTTTCTGTGTGACTTATTTCACTTAGAATCATCCTACCTGAATCCACTCATTATGCTGCTACGGGCCTAATGACATAGATTTCATTGCTGAGTGATATTGCATTGTACGTACGTACCACAACTTCTTTACCCATTTTTCGCTTTCTGCGATATTCAACTTGTACCGTAAACGAGGTTCTTGTAAACAGAGCCGTCACAAACTTTGGGGTGGCTGTGTCTTTTTGATTTTAATTTCCCTAAGCTATTGGACCATAAGTGGAAGTGCCCTAGGCTCTGTTGCTTTGTTTTGTAGATGTTTCAGGAAACACCATACACTTCTCCAGAGTGGCTGTTGGCAATTTACATCCCGCCCATCAGCATAACAAGGCTCCCAGTTCTCCATGGCCTGTCCTGCCTTTCTGGATTTTACACTTTTGTCAGATGGCCCTTTTGACCGGGGGGCAGTGAGACTTCATTGTAGTGCAGATTTCCTTTGCAAGCTTGCTTGGTTGACCAAAAAGTGCGTATGCGTTTTTTCCTGAATATATTCAGGAAAAAACGCATACGCCCTTTTTGGCCAAGTGCATCATTGTGGACGTTCTGCCTCTTTTCCTATGCTTTACATGCAATTCCAGTCTACCTCCTGAAATCGGTTTCCTGCAATTCTGCCCCGCTTTCAACTCCACTTGGCGGCCTTACTTCAATATATTTTTGGACGATAGCTGTCATTTATAACTCTGCAGGTTTGTGAATGACAGTGCCCCTGAGCTCCTTTCTTCAACTCGCTTTCTTGTGAGCTGGCCGCAACACCGCAGGATTGCTTCAGGCCCTAGTGTGGTTCTGGCATGGCACGCTGAGCCTTTGGTTAATTCCTCATCCTGGTTGGAAATGAGAGTTAAATTTGCCCGTCCAGACACCTCCAGCTAGTCTCTCATTGGTTCTCACTATTCCTGTTCATTTTCCGCAGAAATTGCAAACTGGGCCAAACAGGAGGTTAAAGGCACTGACTGTCCAAGTGGGGACAGTGTTAGTAAAGCGTCTGGAATGTTGCACCGGAGTACCAGGGAACAAAAACTGAGACACATTTGAACACGTTACCCGATCACACGGTGTATCATACTCTGGGTTCCACATGCATGTTTTAGCTGATGGAAGAATCCCTTAAACCTGGAGAGTTGAGACCCATGGAATGGGTACCATGCAATATGACTTCAAAGGGTCTGCATTTGCTCAGCAAACCTCACCAATCCTATCACTGCTGCGTTTATGCCGCTGTACACATGCTTGATTCTCTTTCGGAGACATATAAATCCATAGGTTTTAAGATTCTTACTAGTCAGGTATATTCTTAGGCGTTTAATATGGGGTGTTGAGTCCACTTCGTTGTGCAAGGAGTAGCTCTTGTCTATTACATATTTGGCTTATGGAACGGTATCTGTGCTAATTTCAATCTCTGGTTTTATGCAGCACCCCAACTCACCTTTCCCCTTAAGCAAGCATAAGTTGGTTTCCTACATTTGAGACCCTGTTCTGTTTTGTAATTCAGTTCCTGTTTAGCCAAGTTTACATTCCATGTAGTAGTGATATCTTATGATGTTTCTTTTTCTGTGTGACTTATTTCACTTAGAATCATCGTACCTGAATCCACTCATTATGCTGCTATGGGCCTGATGACATAGATTTCATTGCTGAGTGATATTGCATTGTACGCAAGTACCACAACTTCTTTATCCATTTTTCGCTTTCTGCGGTATTGAACTTGTACCGTACACGAGATTCTTGTAAACAGAGCCGGCCCAAACTTTGGGGTGGCTGTGTCTTTTTCATTTTAATTTCCCTAAGCTATAGGACCATAAGTGGAAGTGCCCTAGGCTCTGTTGTTTTGTTTTTTGGATGTTTCAGGAAACACCGTACACTTCTCCAGAGTGGCTGTTGGCAATTTACATCCCGCCCATCAGCATAACAAGGCTCCCAGTTCTCCATGGCCTGTCCTGCCCTCTGGATTTTACACTTTTTTCAGATGGCCCTTTTTACTGGGGGGCAGTGAGACTTCATTGTAGTGCAGATTTCTTTTGCAAGCTTGCTTGGTTGGCCAGAAAGCGCATATGCGTTTCTTCCTGAATATATTCAGGAAAAAACGCATACGCCCTTTTTGGCCAAGTGCATCATTGTCGACGTTCTGAGTCTTTTCATATGTTTTCAATGCAATTCTAGTCTAGCTCTTGAAATCGGTTTCCTACAATTCTGCCTTGCTGTCAGTGCCTCTTCATAGCCTTACCTCAATATACTTTTGGAAAATAATTGGCCTTTATAACTCTGCAGGTTTTTGAATTGCAGTGGCCCTTAGCTCCATTTTTCAGCTCTCATTTTTGTGATCTTGCCTCATATCCACAGGATTTCTTCAGGCCCTGTTCTTCTTCTGGGGTGCCTTGCTCTGCCTTTGGTTAATTCTTCTTCCTGTTGTGAAATTAGAGTGACATGTGCCCATTGAAACCGCTACAGCTATTTTCTCACTGGTTCCCCCTATTCCCATTCATCCTCCGCACTAACTGCAGACTGTGCGATATCGGAACTTAAAGGCATTGACTCTCCGTGTGGGGATGTTGTTAGTAAAGTGGCTGGAATGTTGATTCGAGCCCCAGGAGAGGAAAATGAGGTGCGTTTTAGAAACCTTTCCCAATCATATGGTATACCATCCGCTGGATTTCCCATGCATGGTTTAGCTGTAGGAAGATTCCCTTCAACCTGGAGTGTTGGGACCCTTGGAATGAGTAGCATGAAGTATTGCATTAAACTTTCGGCAGTTGCTCACCAAAGCTCACCAATCCTCTCAGCCCCAAGTGTCCAGCCTTATGTCTTATCCAGCTGTGGGTTTATATGTGGTCATTCCACGTTGCATCACAGCCCCTGAGCGAATTTTGTAAGAATTTTTCTCTCTTTCATTGTTTCTGTGTTTTGGTTTTAAAATTTATTTCTATAATGGGGTTTAGCTCATTTTCACTGCTGTGTTTGGCCGCTCTGCACACACTTGATTCCCTTATGGAGATATATCAATACATGGGTTTTAAGATTCTTATTACTCAGATATATTTCTCTGCGGTGTATAGGGTGTGTTGAGGCCAGTTCATTGAGCAAGGTGTAGATCTTGTCTAATACCTATTTGGTTTATTGAACGGTATCTGTGCTAATTTCAAACTCTGGTTTTATGCATCACCCCACCTCTCCTTTCCCCTTAAGCTGACATAAGTGTGTTTTCTAAATGTGAGACACTGTTCTGTTTTGTAATTCATTTTTTGTGCAGCCATATTTATCCTCCCTCTATAAGTGATATCTTATGATATGTTTCTTTTTCTGTTTGACTTATTTCAAGTAGTATTATCGGACCTAAATCCACTCTTTATCCTTCTACTAGCCTTATTACATTGATTTCATGGTGAAGAGATATTCCATTGTACATAAGTACCACATTTTCTTTATCCATTGTTCTCTTTCCTGGGATATTTAAGGTGTACTGAAGTTGAGGTTCTTGTAAACAGAGTAGCCCTAAACTGTGGTGTGCTTGTGTCTTGTTGATTTTTAGACTTCCCTAGATATACTTCCATGATTGGAAGTGCCCTATGCTCTGTAGCTCTGTTTTTTAGATGATTTAGGAACCACCATACACTTCTCCAGAGTGGCTCTCAGTAGTTCACACACTGTCCATCAGCGTATAAAGGCTCCCTGTTCTCCATGGCCTGTCCTGCATTTCTGGTTTTTACAATTTTTTCGGATGGCCCTTTTGACCGGTGGGAAATGAGACTTCTTTGTTGTGCACATTTGCATTGCTTGCTTGCTTGGTTGCCCATAAAGTGCGTATGCGTTTTTTCCTGGATATATTCAGGAAAAAATGCATACTCCCTTTTGGGCCAACTGCATCATTGTCGAAATTCTGCCGCTTTTCATGTGCTTTAAAGACGAGTCCAATCTATCTCTTGAAATCTGTTTCTTGCAATTCTGTCTTGCATTCAGATCCTCTTCTTTGCCTTACCTCAACATAGTTTTGGATGTTAGTTTTCATTTATAACTCTGCAGGTTTGTGAATTGCAGTGACCCTGAGCTCCATTTTTTAAGTTGCTCTTTTGTGAGCTGGCCTCAAAGCCGCAGGATTGCTTCAGGCCCTATTTTGGCTCTGGCAAGGCGGGCTGAGCCTTTTTTTAATTCTTATTCTTAATGGGAAATTAGAGTGACATGTGCCCGTCCAAACCCCTACAACTATTCTCTCATTGGTTCCCCCTCTTCCCGTTCATCCTCCTCACAATTTGCAAAATGTGTGAAACAGAAGTTTAAATGTGCTGATTCTCTAAGTGGGGAGATTCTAAGTAACGTGGCTGGAATGGTGAACAGGAGCACCAGGAGAGGATAAATGAGGTGCATTTTAGACACATCTCCCGATCACATGGTGTACAGTCCTCTGGGTTTTCCATGCATGTTTTAGCTGTAGGAAGATCCCTTGAACCTGCAGATTTGGGACCCATTGAATGGGTACCAGGTAGTATTACTTTAAAGGGTGTGCATTTCCTCACCCAACCTCACATTTCTCTTAGCACGAACAGTTTCCAGCCTTATGTGTCATCCTGCTGTGGGTCTAGATGTGTTCAATCCATGTTGCATCACCGTCCCTGAGGAAAAGTTGTAAGAGGTTTTCTCTTTCTCTCTGTCGTTTATTTTTTTCAATTTATTACTATATTGGTTACAGCTGATTTTCAAAGCTCTGTTTCTTGCTGCTGTACATCCACTTGAGTCACATACAGAGAGACATCAATAAATTCTTTTTCAGATTCTTACCAGTCATATATATTCTTTTCCGGTGACTTGAGTGTGCTGAGTGCAGTTCTTTTAGCTACCGTGTAGGCCTTATTGATTATCAGTTTGGCATTTGGAATGGTATCTTTGCTAATTTCAACCTCCTGGATGATGCCTCACCCCTCCCCACCTTTCCCGTTTAGCAGCCTTACGCGTGTTTTCTACATATTTGACTATGTTTTTGTTTTGTAATTTATTTCATGTGTAGCCATTTTGGATTCCACCTTTAAGTGATATCTTATGATATGTGTCTTTTTCTTTTTGAATTATGTCACTTAGAATGATCATACGTAACTCCTCCGGAGTTGTTACAACTGGCCATATTTCATTGATTTCCAGGCTGAGTAATATTCCACTCTACATAAGTACCACATCTCTATCCATTTTTTCCCTCCAGAGACATTTAAGTTATATCCTAGTCGAGGATCTTTTAAACAGAGAGGCAGTAAACATTGGGGTGCCTGTGTCCTCTCGATTTTTGTTTTTCCCAAGACATACGCCCATGAGTGCAAGTGCCCTATGCTCTGTAGCTCATTTTTTAGATGCTTTAGTAAACACAATACACTTCTCCAGAATGGCCGTTGGCAATATACATTTCCACTATAAGCCTCACAGGGCTCCCTCTTCTCCTTGCCCTGTCCTGCATTTCTGGTGTTTACACTTTATGAGGATGGCTCTTCTGACTGATGCGAAGTGATATCTTTTGTAGTATTGATTTCCAGTGCCCACCTGTTTGGTTGGCTAAAAAAGTGTATGCCCTTTTCTTGAATATATACAGAAAAAAACGCATACAGCCTTTTTGGCCAACTGCAATGTTGGCAATGTTCAGCCCCTTTTCTTGTGCTTAATGGCGAGTCCTTCCTACCTCCTCAAATCCCTTTCCTGCTATTCTCCCTTGCTTACCAATCCTTTTCTCTGACTTTCCTCAAGACATTTTTCAGTGATAGATATTTTCAACTCTGCAGTTTCGTGAATTTTACTGCCCCTGAGTTCCATTGTTCAACTTGTGTTTATGGGAACTGGCCACAAAGCAGTGGGATTTCCTCAAGCCCTATACTGTTTCCATGGGCAACCCTAGCCTTTGGTCAATTCGTCTTCCTGATTGGAAATTAGAGTGACATGTGCCTGTCTGAACACCTAGGACTTGTCTCTCATTGTTCCTCATCCTTCTGCTTCATCCTCTGGACAAATTCCAAACTGTACGCAACAGGATGTTGACAGTGCTGACATCTCCAAGTGGGGAGACTGTTAGTAAAGACGCTGGAGGGGTGAACCCGAGCACCAGGAGATGAGGAGATGAGATGCCTTTTCCAAACTCTTCCCGATCAGACGGTATACCATCCTCTGTGTGTGACAGACATGTTTTAGCAGTAGGAAGAGTCCCATTCATGTAAGGAGAACACCAGGGCTTTTTCAAAATCAGTGTCTCCCCGAAACCCAAACTGGGGAATTTTTTAAGCTACGGCTACACATATGTTCATTAAGGGCCTTGGGAAGTAGGCAGAGTCCAAACTTTAGATGATTGAAGTCTTCAGGGTCAGAAGCACTCACCACCGGCTTCCCTTAGGTTACACTTTAACTGTCATTGATAGATGATGTCAATAAAAATATCTATTCTTTTTCCGATTATTTCCCCTTATAGGTTATTGCAAAATATTGAGTGTAGTTCCCTGTGCTATACAGTAGTTCCTTGTTGATGATCTATTTTATACATAGCAGTGTGTATGTGTTAATTCCAAACTGTTAATTTATCCCTCCTCCCACCTTTCCCCTTTGGTAATAATAAATTATAAGATTTTATACTTCTCAGAAATGGGGGAGCTGAAAGAGAGGTATCATTTTCAATGGAAAAGCATTTAAAACAAGATTGAAGCTTTAACCAAGATTATTAGATGTACATCCTTGGAAAGAAATCACTTCATTTCTCTAATATTGACCTGACAAATAAGACAAACCTTTTCACTGAACTTGCTTATAATAAAGTGATGGAAATATCAAATGGAAGTGTTAGAAACATCTTATTTTACCCGAGCCTTATAAACTGTTCTATGTTAACTACAGTTTGGCTCACACCTCTGTTCATTGAAGTTACAATAGTCTCAATTTCTGTTACTGATCCTCCAGAGTGGACCCCAACAAGTGTCCCCCTGCCCAGTGTCATTGGGGCCAACAGATCGAGACTGAGTTTGGTTCACAAGCAAAGGAAACTTTATATTTTGATCAGAGAATGGAGAGGTGAGAGCATGCACTACCCCGTGGGCTGTGGGCTGGGCTGCTGTGTAGAGATCCTGTCAGAGTCAGTGGGAGGGAGGGGGCGGAGCACTCGAGGGCCGGGTTGGCTGCAGCTCAGGCTCTATATCTTGGAGTCTGCACTGGGCCCCAGGAGCTGAGGTGTCGACCCAGCCATTCTGCACTAGGAAATCTGGTCTGAAGTGCCGGGTGTGGAACCTCTGCATGCGGGACCCTAGGAGCACGTGAAATTAGACAAAGCACAAAGGATAAAAAAGGTCAGACTTGACTTTATTGCCCAGATTCTATTTTTATCTCCCAGGGATTTTTAATGGGCTTTGCTGGGGACAAACCCCTCCTCTGCCTTTTGTCCCGTTCCTCATTCTTGGAGTGCTGAGGGTGCAGACCCTTCTTCTGTAACTGCTGAGTGCTGAGTTGGGAGCCCTCATACCAGGGGACGAGGGTCAGAACTTCTCCCCAGCAGCCTCCAGGTGACGTTGATTGGCCCCAGGACCCCTGCCTCCCTGCTCGTCCGCCTGAGCACCAGCATTGGAAGTGTTATAGATTCTAATGACCTTTAAGGGTCCAGGAAAGAGATGTGCAGAGACGCTGTGGGGGCTGGTTTCACCCCGCCCCACATTTGTTCGGCCACTTTAGGCTGACCGTTTCTGCCAGCCTAGATGCTCTGACCAGTAGTCTGCTCTTTCTTCAATTAGGCCCCTGAATTAACGTAAAAACAGCACCAGGTGTCAGAGCCCTGCCCGCTCAACTCCCAGACAGTCCAGGGTCAGTGGTGATCAAGGACCATGATGGCCACTGAGTCAACAGCCTTTTGAAGTAAACAGGAGTCCAGCCGGTCTTATTGGCCACCATCATCACGGTGTCTGTAGGCTTTTCTATGGTGACAGTGTGATATACATTTCCCCCGCCAAGATTATTAGCTCCCCTCCGGGTGCAGTAAGTCCTGCAAGCAGTAGTCTACTCCTTCAGGACACACTATTGTTGTTTTATGAGAGAAACTCCAGGTCAAGTGATGTTCACACGAGTCGTCATGGTGCCCTGTTGCCCCCGGTTATCTCTCTGGATGTTGGAGTTGGAGGGCCTCCTCACTCGAGGTCGGTGTGCCCACGGAGCGAACCCTGCAACTTCAGGTCATGGTTGGTGATTAGGATCACCACGTGGGGTCCTTTTCCCTTAGGAGGGAGGTGGCCTTTTGGGTTGCTGATTTCCAGGTTTTTAGATACTGCCAGTATCTTGGCCAGATGTGGCAGTGGGCCAAGCCCCTTGGTGACTGTAGTTTATCCTACCTGGATGGCATTCTTGCATTGTTCCATTTCAAGTGGTCCCAGTTTTTGCACTAATTCTCCAATGGCGATTCACCTTTCACCGGGAATGGAAAGGTCAAAGGGTTTAGCTCAATTAGGGAGTTCCAGGGCAAGGGTCTGAATTGACTGCTCTTTCCATTCTTGAAAGGCCACTTCTGGATTCTGTTCAAAAGGATCATCATCTTTTCCTTTCAGTGTTTCATATAGAGGCCCAGCTAGTAGACTGTAGTTAGGGATCCAGAAGCAGCAAACCCTGGCCTCCCCAGGAACCCCTAAGCTGTCTTCTAGTTTTAGAAAGGGGTAAGGCTGCAAATGGTTTCTTCCCTTTCCTGGGATGGGCTTCTCCGACCTTCTGTGAGAATGAAGCCCAGGCAGGTCACCGCAGTCTGTGATATTTGAGCTTTTTCTTGGACAACTTCTATCCTTTATTGGCTTGGTAGTTCAGAGGCCTCCTTAGTAGGGCTGGCGATCAGAATGTCGTCTGCATATTGAAGGAGAGTTTCCTTTTCCAGAGGTAGAACTTTTTGGTCTTTAGCTAAGCTTTCCCCAAAGATGGTGTGGGAATTTTTGAACCCTTGGGGCAAGACGGCCCGGAAGTATTGTTTTAGTTGTATGTTGAGTCCTGCCACTCACAAGCCAAAATTTCTTGTGACTCTGGGACTAATGGAATACAAAAGAAGGCATCATTGAGACTAATACAGAATACCATGTCCTGGTGGTTGGTAGAATGACCAGCAGGGTGTAGGAATTAGGAGCAACTGGAGGTATATCCTCGGTGGCTTCACTGACTGTCCTGACATCCTTTACCAGGTCCCCAGCAGCCCATGGGGCTCTCGTGGTCAGGCCAATCCCAGGATATGGAGCTCTCCTGGGCAGGTACCCCACCCCCAACCCAGCCCACGGGGCTCTCGTGGTCAGGCCTCTCCCAGGATACAGAGCTACCCTTGCAGGTACCGTGGCAGGGCTGGGCACACAGGAACCGTGCACATAGCCCTCACTGAAGAGCACCCCCATCTCACCTGTCGCTCAGAGCTGACACAGAGCACTTCAGAGCAGGACTTGAACTAACAAACAGCAGCTCCGACAGGTCTGTGACCCTGGGCATCACTCTGTGTGGCCTCCCTCCACCTGGTCTTCCAGAGACTTCCACTGCACCCGGGGCACCAGGCCTCTGTCTCCAACCACCACCCACCCCTCCTCTCCCTGACTCCTGGGTTCCTCTCATTAGGAGAGGCTTTTCTTGAAGTTGTCTCCCACTCATGGGCCAGATAAAATGATTAGAAAACAAGCCAAAGCTGCAGCCCCTTGTCTATCCTGACTCTCAGGAGCCCACACCTGTTCCTTGGACCTGGCCGGTTCAGCAAGTTCCATTTTCTGCAACTGTGAGCCCCTGAGGGGTGATGATTGGCTGACCTGGGCAGCCTTACCGTGCGGGCCAGCCCTCCCCAGGTGTGCCTGGGTTGAGATCAATATAAATACCACTCCAGGCAGCAAGAGCCCCTGCAGCTGTGCCTGACGCCATTTTCTCTGCCCTGTCAGCAGTCTCGGGGCTGGGCTGGTGGGAGGGAGTGAGAGGCCACGGCTTTGTGGGTGGCCCAGTGTGAGTGGGGCTCTGCTGGACTTTCTGCAGCAGTTGCCAGGCTGCCACCTGCTAAAGAAGAGGATGTGTCACCCATACCTGCTGCTGGAATTTCTCCCTGGGCAGAGGTGAGGAAGGAAAAAAGCAGTGGGGGCAGGGACAGGACGGGTATCTCAGGCAGGGAAATGGAAATCTTCCAGAAGAGCACCCAGGGCCAGGGCCATCCTGGCTGGCCTGCAGGCACCAAGTCAGCTGGCATGCTGTCACTCATGTGGCTCCATGGCCCTTCCTCTAGGCTTTCAAGTCCTTGTATATATTCAGGTGTTTTACCTGGGAAGGGTGGGAACAGTTCAGCAGCAACTGGCCTGGGGCTCAGCTCACGTTCACTCACAGATGCCTCGGCACGGTGCCCCAGCTTTGCAATGAGGACGCTTGTTGTGTGGGGGCTGCTGGCTGAATGGGAGACGATTCCCCACCACTGACCAACTTCAGAATTGTTTACAACTGGAGCAAGTGCCCTGATACGGTTTTCCTCTGAGTAACTGGTGGGTTCTGTTTTTTTTTTTCTCTTTTTCGTTTTTGGTTCAAGGTAGAATTTATTCCTCTTTTTTGTATTTACAGATATAAGCATGGAAATAATTTATTCATATAAATACATGTATGTGAAGGGAATAATTGTTTTTTCTGTTTTGTTTTTTAAATTTTATTTCTTTTTAATTTTGAATTTTATTTTATATTTTTATACAGCAGGTTCTTATTGGTTATCTATTTTATACATATAAATGTTTACATGCCAATCCCAATCTCTCAACTCCTCCCACCACCACCCCCCCAAGAGCTTTCCCCCCTTGTTGTCCATACGATTGTTGTCTACATCTGTTGCTCTATTTATGCCTTGCAAAACGGTTAATCTGTACAGTTTTTCTAGGTTCCACATATATGCACGAATATACAAGATTTGTTTTTCTCTTTCTGACTTACTTCACTCTGTATGACAGACTTTAGATCCATCGACGTCTCTACAAATGACCCAATTTCATTCCTTTCATGGCTTAGTAATATTCCATTTTATATATGTACCACATCTTTATGCATTCGTCTGTCTGTGGGCATTTAGGTTGCTTCCATTACCTCGATATTGTAAATAGTGATGCAATGAACATTGCGGTGAATGTCTCTTTTTGATTTATGGTTTTGTCTGGGTATATGTCCAGTACTGGGATTGCTGTATCATATGGTAATTCTATTAATAGTTTCTTAAGAAACTCCATATTGTTCTCCATAGTGACTGTATCAATTTATATTCCCAACAATAGTAGAAGAGGCTTCCTTTTCTCCACACCCTTTCCAGCATTTGTTGTTTGTAGATTTTCAGATGATGCCCATTCTAACAGGTGTGAGGTGATACCTCATTGTTGAGTCCATTTCGTTGAGCAAGGGGTAGGTCTTGTCTATTACATATTTGGCTTATGGAATGGTATCTGTGCTAATTTCAAACTCTGGTTTTATGCAGCACCCCAACTCACCTTTCCCCTTAAGCAAGCATAAGTTGGTTTTCTAAACTTGAGACCCTGTTCTGTTTTGTAATTCAGTTCCTGTGTAGCCAAGTTTACATTCCGTGCATTAGTGATACCTTATGATGTTTCTTTTTCTGTGTGACTTATTTCACTTAGAATCATCGTGCCTCAATCCACTCATTATGCTGGTACAGGCTTGGTGACACAGATTTCATTGCTGAGTGGTATTCTGTTGTACGTAAGTACCGCAACTTCTTTATCAATTATTTGTTCTCTGGGATATTTAACTTGTACCGTAGAAGAGGTTCCTGTAAACAGAGCCATCCCAAATTTTGGGGTGGCTGTGTCTTTTTGAATTTAATTTCCCTAAGCTATAGGACCATAAGTGGAAATGCCCTACACTCTGTTGCTTTGTTTTTCAGATGTATCAGGAAACACCATACACTTCTCCAGAGTGGCTGTTGGCAATTTACATCCCGCCCATCAGCATAACAAGGCTCCTTTTTCCCCATGGCCTGTCTTGCCTTTCTGGATTTTACACTTTTTTCAGATGGCCCTTTAGACCGGGGGGAAGTGACACTTCATAGTCGTTCGGATTTCCATTGCAAGCTTGCTTGGTTTGCCAAAAAGGGCGTATGTGTTTTTTCCTGAATATATTCAGGAACAAACTCATACGCCCTTTTTTGTCACGTGCATCATTGTCGATGTTCTGCCTCTTTTCCTATGCTTTAAATGCAAATCCAGTCTACCTCCTGAAATCGGTTTCCTGAAATTCTGCCCCGCTTTCAAGTCCTCTTCGCAGCCTTACTTCAATATATTTTTGGACGATAGCTGTCATTTATAACTCTGCAGGTTTGTGAATTACAGGGCCCCTGAGCTCCTTTCTTCAACTCGCTTTCTTGTGAGCTGGCCGCAACACCGCAAGACTGCTTCAGGCCCTAGTGTGGTTCCGGCATGGCATGCTGAGCCTTTGGTTAATTCCTCTTCCTGGTGGGAAATGAGTGTTAAATATGCCCGTCCAGACACCTACCTCACTCTCAACCCCTTGGTGATGTGGGTCCTCTGGTTTATGGCCACCTTTGCTGGGTTCCTCACCTTTCGATGATGTGACCCACTAGTGTGAGGACACTCCTGCCTGGTTCTCATCCACGTGGTTATGTGGACCCCCTGGTGAGAGTCTGTTCCTGGCTGTGTTCCTCACCCTTCTGTGAGGGAGACCGTCTGCTCATAGGTCACTCCTGCATGGCTGGCACACATTGCCTTGGTGAAGTCAGCTGTGTGGTGGCAGTTGGAGCGTGCTGGGAATCTCCTGCCCCCGGTGATGAGGGCCCTCTTGCGTCAAGCCCTAACTGCTGGGCTCACCAACTTTTCTTAGTGAGCCCAATGATGCTTGGGCACTCCTCTTAGGACCCCATCTCCATGGGGATGTGGGCCTTCTGCTCTGAGGTCCCAACGGCTGGGTTGTTCACATTTTCATGATGTGGGCTCTCTGGTGTTAGTTCACAGAGGCCTGGATCCCATAGCCTCTGTGCTCTTGGCCGCCTGCTGGGAGGTTCCAACTGCTGGATTCCTCACTTTTTTAATTTTTTAGGCCCTCTGTTGTGAGGATCCTCCTGCCTGCCTCACTCCCAGCCCCTTCGTGATGTGTGTCCTCTGGTTAGAGGTCACATGTGCTGGGTTCCTCACCTTTCGATGATGTGAGACCAATGGTCTTAGGAGACTCCTGCCTGGTTCACATCCCCTTTGTGATGTGGGCCCTCTGGTGAGAGTCTGATCCTGGCTGGGTTCCTCACCCATCTGTGAGGTGGGCCCTCTACTATCAGGTAACTCTTGCCTGGCTTGCTCACCTCGCCTTGTTGACATGAGCCCTCTGGTGGCACTTGGACCCTGCTGGGATCCTCCTCACCTCTTTGATGAGGGCCCTCTGACGTCAGGCCCTAACTGTTGGGCTCCCCAACTTTTCGTAGTGAGCCCAGTGATGCTCGGGCACTCCTCTTAGGTTCCCATCTCCATGGGGATGTGGGCCTTCTGCTCTGAGGTTCCAACGGCTGGGTTGATCACAGTTTCATGATGTGGGCTCTCTGGTGTTAGTTCACTGTGGCCTGGATCCCATAGCCTCTGTGCTCTTGGCCACCTGCTGGGAGGTTCCAACTGCTGGATTCCTCACTTTTTTAATTTTTTAGGCCCTCTGTTGTGAGGATGCTCCTGCCTGCCTCACTCCCCGCCCCTTCGTGATGTGTGTCCTCTGGTTTGAGGCCACATGTGCTGGGTTCCTCACCTTTCGATGATGTGGGACCAATGGTCTTAGGAGACTCCTGCCTGGTTCACATCCCCTTGGTGATGTGGGCCTTCTGTTGAGAGTCTGATCCTGGCTGGGTTCCTCACCCTTCTGTGAGGTGGGCCGTCTGTTGTGAGGTCACTCCTGCCTGGCTTGCTCACCTCGCCTTGTGGACATGAGCCCTCTGGTGGCACTTGGAGCCTGCTGGGAGTCTCCTCCCCTCGGTGATGAGGGCCCTCTGGCGTCAGGCCCTAACGGCTGGGCTCCTCACATTTTGTGATGTGCGCCCAGTGGTTCGAAGACACTCCATCCAGGTTCACATCCCCATTGGGATGTGGGCCTTCTGCTCTGAGGTCCCAACAGCTGGGTTGTTCACAGTTTCATGATGTGGGCTCTCTGCTGTTAGTTCGCTCTGGCCTGGATGCCATAGCCTCTGTGCTCTGGGTCGCCTGCTGGAAGGTTCCAACTGCTCGATTCCTCAACTTTTGTATTCTATGGGTCCTGTGTTGCGATGCTCCTCCTGTCTGCCTCACTCGCAACCCCTTCTTGATGTGGGTCCTCTGGTTTGAGGCCACATGTGCTGGGTTCCGCAACTTTCAATGATGTGGTCCCACTGGTGTGAGGACACTCCTGCCTGGTTCCCATCCCCTTGGTGATGTGGGCCTTCTGGTGACAGTCTTATCCTGGCTGGGTTCCTCAATCTTCTGTGAGGTAGGCCCTCTGCTGTGAGGTCAATCCTGCCTGACTTGCACACATCACCTTGGCGACGTGGGCCCTCTGTTGGCACATGGAACCTGCTGGGAGCCTCCTGCCCTCGGTGATGACGGCCCTCTAGCATCAGGCCCTAACTGCTGGGCTCCCCACGTTTTCTGATGTGAGCCCAGTGATGCCAGGACACTCCTGTCAGGTTCCCATCCCCATGGGGATGTGGGCTTTCTGCTCTGAGGTCCCAACGCCTGGGTGGCTCACAGTTTCATGATGTGGGCTCTCTGGTGTTAGTTCACTCCTGCCTGCATCCCATAGCTTCTGTGCTCTCGGCCACCTGCTGGGAGGTTCCAAATGCTGGATTCCTCACCTTTTTTATTCTTTGGGCCCTCTCTTTTTAGGCTACTCCTACCTGCCTCACTCCCATCCCCTTTGTGATGTATGTCCTCTGATATGAGGCCGCATGTGCTGGGTTCTTCACCTTTCGATGATGTGGCCCCACTGGTGGGAGGACAGTCCTGACTGGTTCCCATTCCCTTGGTGTTGTGGGCCCTCTGGCAAGAGTCTCATCCTACCTCGGTTCCTCACCCTTCTGTGAGATAGGCCCTCTGCTGTGAGGTCGCTACTGCCTGGCTGGCGCATGCCACCTTGTAGACGTGGGCCCTCTGTTGGCAGTTGGAACCTGCTGGGAGTCTCCTCCCCTCAGTTATGAGGGCTCCCTGGCGTTGGGCCCTAACTGCTGGGCTCCTAACATTTTCTGATATGTGCTAAGTGGTGCGAAGCCACTCCTGCCAGGTTCCCATCCCAATGGGGATGTGGGCCTTCTGTTCTGAGGTCCCAACGGCTGGGCTGCTCACAGGTTCATGATGTGGGCCCTCTGCTGTGAGTTCACTGCGGCCTAGATCCCATAGCCTCGGTGCTCTGGGCCGCTTGCTGGGAGGTTCCAACTGCTGGATTCCTCAACTTTTATATTCTATGGACCCTGTGTTGTGAGGCCAGTCCTGCCAGCCTCATTCCGAAACCCTTGGTGATGTGGTTCCTCTGGTTTGAGGCTACATGTGTTGGGATCCTCACCTTTCGATGATGTTGTCCCACTGGTGTGGGGACACTCCTGCCTGGTTCCCATCCCCTTGGCGATGTGGGCCGTCTGGTGAGATTCTGATCCTAGCTGTGTTCCTCACCCTTCTGTGAGGTGGGCCCTCTGCTGTGAGGTCACTCCTGCCGGGCTGGCACACATCGCCTTGGTGACGTTGGCCCTCTGGTGGCAGCTGGAGCCTGCTGGGAGCCTCCTCCCCTCGGTGATGAGTGCTCTCTAGCGTCAGGCCCTAACTTCTGAGCACCCCACGTTTTCTGGTGTGAGCCCAGTGATGCCAGGACACTCCTGTCATGTTCCCATCACCATGGGGATGTGGGCCTTCTGCTCTGAGGTCCCAATGTCTGGGTTGCTCACAGTTTCATGATGTGGGCTGTCTGGTGTTAGTTCACTCTGGCTTGGATCCCCTAGCCTCTGTGCTCTGGGCCGCCTGCTGGGAGGTTCCACCTGCTGGATTCCTCACCTTTCTTATTTTTGGGCCCTCTGTTGTGAGGCTCCTCCTGCCTGCCTCACTCCTAGCCCCTTGGTGATGGGTGTCCTATGGTTTGAAGCCACATGTTCTGGGTTCCTCACCTTTAGATGATGTGGCCCTACTCATGTGAGGACACTCCTGCCTGGTTCCAATCCATTTGGTGATGTGGGCCCTCTGGTGCAAGTCTGATCCTGACTGGGTTCGTCACACTTCTCTGAGGTGGGCCCTCTGCTGTGAGGTCATTCGTGCCTGGTTGGCACACATCGCCTTGGTGACGTCAGCCCTCTGGTGGCAGTTGGAGCCTGCTGGGAGCCTCCTTCCCTTGGTGATGAGGGTCCTCTGGCGTCAGGCCCTAACTGCAGGTCTCCCAAAATTTTCTGACATGTTCTCAGTGGTGCGAGGACACTCCTACCAGATTTATATCCCCATGGGGATGTGGGCCTCCTGCTCTGAGGTCCCAATGGCTGGGTTGCTCAGTTTCATGACATGGGCCCTCTTCTGTGAGTTCACTGTGGCCTGGATCCCATAGCCTCGGTGCTCTGGGCTGCCTGCTGGGAGGTTCCAACTGCTGGATTCTTCACATTTTATTCTATGGGCCCAGTGTTGTGAGGCTACTCCTGCCTGCCTCACTCCGAGGCCCTTGGTGATGTGGGTCCTCTGGTTTGAGGACACATGTGCTGAGTACGTCACCTTTCGCTGATGTGGCCCCACTGGTGTGAAGACACTCCTGCCTGGTTCCCATCCCCTTGGTGATGTGGGCCCTCTGGTGAGAGTCTGATATTGGCTGGGTTTCTCACCCTTCTGTGAGGTGGGACCTCTGCTGTGAGGTAACTCATGCCTGGCTTGCTCACGTTGCCTTGGCAACGTGAGCACTCAGGTGGCAGTTGGGGCCTGCTAGGAATCTCCTCCCCTCGGTTATGAGAGCTCTGGATAAAATACATATGCCCTTTTTTGCCAAGTGCATTATTTTCCAAGTTCTGTCTCTTTTCCTATGCTTTAAGAGCGACTCCCGTGTACCTTCTGAAATCGGTTTCCAGCAATTCTGCCCCGCATTCAAGTCCTCTTCGCAGCCTTACTTCACTATAATTTTGGATGATAGCTGTCATTTATAACTCTGCAGGTTTGTGAATTACAGTGCCCCTGAGCTCCTTTCTTCAACTCGCTTTCTTGTGAGTTGGCCGCAAAACTGCAGGATCTCTTCAGGTCCTAATCTGGACACAGCATGGCTTGCGGAGCCTTTGGTTCATTCGTCTTCCTGGTGGGAAATGAGAGTTAAATTTGCCCGTCCAGACACCTACAGATAGTCTCTCATTGGTTCTCCTTATTCCTGTTCATATTCCGCAGAAATTGCAAACTGGGCCAAACAGGAGGTTAAAGGCAATGACTCTCCAACTGGGGAGAGTGTTAGTAAAGCGTCTGGAATGTTGCACCCGAGTACCAGGGGACGAAAACTGAGGCACATTTGAACACGTTTCCCGATCACACGGTGGATCATACTCTGGGTTCCACATGCATGTTTTAGCTGAAGGAAGAATCCCTTAAACCTGGAGAGTTGAGACCCATGGAATGGGTACCATGCAATATGACTTCAAAGGGTCTGCATTTGCTCACCGAACCTCACCAATCCTATCACTGCTGCATTTATGCCGCTGTACACACGCTTGATGCTCTTTCAGAGACATATAAATCCATAGGTTTTAAGATTCTTACTAGTCAGGTATATTCTTAGGCGTTTAATATGGGGTGTTGAGTCCACTTGGTTGAGCAAGGAGTAGCTCTTGTCTATTACATATTTGGCTTATGGAACGGTATCTGTGCTAATTTCAATCTCTGGTTTTATGCAGCACCCCAACTCACCTTTCCCCTTAAGCAAGCATAAGTTGGTTTTCTACATTTGAGACCCTGTTCTGTTTTGTAATTCAGTTCCTGTGTAGCCAAGTTTACATTCCGTGTAGTAGTGATATCTTATGATGTTTCTTTTTCTGTGTGACTTATTTCACTTAGAATCATCATACCTGAATCCACTCATTATGCTGCTACGGGCCTGATGACATAGATTTCATTGCTGAGTGATATTGCATTGTACGTAAGTACCACAACTTCTTTATCCATTTTTCGCTTTCTGTGATATTGAACTTGTACCTTAAATGAGGTTCTTGTAAACAGAGCCGTCCCAAACTTTGGGGTGGCTGTGTCTTTTTGATTTTAATTTCCCTAAGCTATAGGACCATAAGTGGAAGTGCCCTAGGCTCTGTTGCTTTCTTTTTTAAATGTTTCAGGAAACACCATACACTTCTCCAGAGTGGCTGTTGGCAATTTACATCCCGCCCATCAGCATAACAAGGCTCCCAGTTCTCCATGGCCTGTTCTGCCTTTCTGGATTTTACACTTTTATCAGATGGCCCTTTTGACTGGGGGGCAGTGAGACTTCATTGTAGTGCAGATTTCCTTTGCAAGCTTGCTTGGTTGGCCAAAAAGGGCGTATGCGTTTTTTCCTGAATATATTCAGGAAAAAACGCATACGCCCCTTTTGGCCAAGTGCATCATTGTGGACGTTCTGCCTCTTTTCCTATGCTTTACATGCAATTCCAGTCTACCTCCTGAAATCGGTTTCCTGCAATTCTGCCCCGGTTTCAAGTCCTCTTGGCAGCCTTACTTCAATATAATTTTGGACGATAGCTGTCATTTATAACTCTGCAGGTTTGTGAATGACAGTGCCCCTGAGCTCCTTTCTTCAACTCGCTTTCTTGTGAGCTGGCCGCAACACCGCAGGTTTGCTTCAGGCCCTAGTGTGGTTCCGGCACGGCACGCTGAGCCTTTGGTTAATTCCTCTTCCTGGTGGGAAATGAGAGTTAACTTTGCCCATCCAGACACCTCCAGCTAGTTTCTCATTGGTTCTCTCTATTCCTGTACATTTTCCGCAGAAATTGCAAACTGGGCCAAACAGGCGGTTAAAGGCACTGACTCTCCAAGTGGGGAGAGTGTTAGTAAAGCGTCTGGAATGTTGCACCCGAGTACCGGGGGACGAAAAATGAGACACCTTTGAACACGTTTCCCGATCACACAGTGGATCATACTCTGGGTTCCACATGCATGTTTTAGCTGAAGGAAGAATCCCTTAAACCTGGAGAGTTGAGACCCATGGAATGGGTACCATGCAATATGAATTGAAAGGGTCTGCATTTGCTCACCGAACCTCACCAATCCTATCACTGCTGCGTTTATGCCGCTGTACACACGCTTGATTCTCTTTCGGAGACATATAAATCCATAGGTTTTAAGATTCTTACTAGTCAGGTATATTCTCAGGCGTTTAATATGGGGTGTTGAGTCCACTTCATTGAGCATGGAGTAGCTCTTGTCTATTACATATTTGGCTTATGGAACGGTATCTGTGCTAATTTCAATCTCTGGTTTTATGCAGCACCCCAACTCACCTTTCCCCTTAAGCAAGCATAAGTTGGTTTTCTACATTTGAGACCCTGTCCTGTTTTGTAATTCAGTTCCTGTGTAGCCAAGTTTACATTCCGTGTAGTAGTGATATCTTATGATGTTTCTTTTTCTGTGTGACTTATTTCACTTAGAATCATCGTACCTGAATCCACTCATTATGCTGCTACGGGCCTGATGACATATATTTCATTGCTGAGTGATATTGCTTTGTACGTAAGTACCACAACTTCTTTATCCATTTTTCGCTTTCTGTGATATTGAACTTGTACCGTAAAAGAGGTGCTTGTAAACAGAGCCGTCCCAAACTTTGGGGTGGCTGTGTCTTTTTGATTTTAATTTCCCTAAGCTATAGGACCATAAGTGGAATAGCACTAGGCTCTGTTGCCTTGTTTTTTAGATGTTTCAGGAAACACCATACACTTCTCCAGTGTGGCTGTTGGCAATTTACATCCCGCCCATCAGCATAACAAGGCTCCCAGTTCTCCATGGCCTGTCCTGCCTTTCTGGATTTTACACTTTTTTCAGATGGCCCTTTTGACCGGGGGGCAATGAGACTTCATTGTAGTGCAGATTTCCTTTGCAAGCTTGCTTTTGGCCAAAAAGGGCGTATGCGTTTTTTCCTGAATATATTCAAAAAAAACGCATACGCCTTTTTTGGCCAAGTGCATCATTGTGGACGTTCTGCCTCTTTTCCTATGCTTTACATGCAATTCCAGTCTACCTCCTGAAATCGGTTTCCTGCAATTCTGCCCCGCTTTCAAGTCCTCTTGGCAGCCTTACTTCAATATATTTTTGGACGATAGCTGTCATTTATAACTCTGCACGTTTGTGAATTACAGTGCCCCTGAGCTCCTTTCTTCAACTCTCTTTCTTCTGAGCTGGCCGCAACACCGCAGGATTGCTTCAGGCCCTAGTTTGGTTCCGTCATGGCACGCTGAGCCTTTGGTTAATTCCTCTTCCTGGAGGGAAATGAGAGTTAAATTTGCCCGTTCAGACACCTCCAGCTAGTCTCTCATTGGTTCTCCCTATTCCTGTTCATTTTCCGCAGAAATTGCAAACTGGGCCAAACAGGAGGTTAAAGGCACTGACTCTCCAAGTGGGGAGAGTGTTAGTAAAGCGTCTGGAATGTTGCACCCGAGTACCGGGGGACGAAAACTGAGACACATTTGAACACGTTTCCTGATCACACGGTGGATCATACTCTGGGTTCCACATGCATGTTTTAGCTGAAGGAAGAATCCCTTAAACCTGGAGAGTTGAGACCAATGGAATGGGTACCATGCAATATGACTTCAAAGGGTTTGCATTTGCTCACCGAACCTCACCAATCCTATCACGGCTGCGTTTATGCCGCTGTACACACGCTTGATTCTCTTTCGGAGCATATAAATCCATAGGTTTTAAGATTCTTACTAGTCAGGTATATTCTTAGGCGTTTAATATGGGGTGTTGAGTCCACTTCATTGAGCAAGGAGTAGCTCTTGTATATTACATATTTGGCTTATGGAACGGTATCTGTGCTTATTTCAATCTCTGGTTTTATGCAGCACCCCAACTCACATTTCCCCTTAAGCAAGCATAAGTTGGTTTTCTACATTTGAGACCCTGTTCTGTTTTGTAATTCAGTTCCTGTGTAGCCAAGTTTACATTCCGTGTAGTAGTGATATCTGATGATGTTTCTTTTTCTGTGTGACTTATTTCACTTAAAATCATCGTACCTGAATCCACTCATTATGCTGCTACAGTCCTGATGACATAGATTTCATTGCTGAGTGATATTGCATTGTACGTAAGTACCACAACTTCTTTATCCATTTTTCGCTTTCTGCGATATTAAACTTGTACCGTAAACGAGGTTCTTGTAAACAGAGCTGTCCCAAACTTTTGGGTGGCTGTGTGTTTTTGATTTTAATTTCCCTAAGCTATAGGACCATAAGTGGAAGTGCCCTAGGCTCTGTTGCTTTGTTTTTTAGATGTTTCAGGAAACACCATACACTTCTCCAGAGTGGCTGTTGGCAATTTACATCCCGCCCATCAGCATAACAAGGCTCCCAGTTCTCCATGGCTTGTCCTGCCTTTCTGGATTTTACACTTTTTTCAGATGGCCCTTTTGACCGGGGGGCAGTGAGACTTCATTGTAGTGCAGATTTCCTTTGCAAGCTTGCTTGGTTCGCCAAAAAGTGCGTATGCGTTTTCTCCTGAATATATTCAGGAAAAAACGCATACGCCCTTTTTGGCCAAGTGCATCATTGTGGACGTTCTGCCTCTTTTCCTGTGGTTTACATGCAAATCCAGTCTACCTCCTGAAATCGGTTTCCTGCAATTCTGCCCCGCTTTCAAGTCCTCTTGGCAGCCTTACTTCAATATATTTTTGGACGATAGCTGTCATTTTTAACTCTGCAGGTTTGTGAATGACAGTGCCCCTGAGCTCCTTTCTTCAACTCGCTTTCTTGTGAGCTGGCCGAAACACCGCAGGATTGCTTCAGGCTCCAGTGTGGTTCCGGCATGGCACGCTGAGCCTTTGGTTAATTCCTCTTCCTGGTGGGAAATGAGAGTTAAATTTGCCCGTCCAGACACCTCCAGCTAGTCTCTTATTGGTTCTCCCTATTCCTGTTCATTTTCCGCAGAAATTGCAAACTGGGCCAAACAGGAGGTTAAAGGCACTGACTCCCCAAGTGGGGAGAGTGTTAGTAAAGCGTCTGGAATGTTGCATCCGAGTACCAGGGGACGAAAACTGAGACACCTTTGAACACGTTTCCCAATCACATGGTGTATCATACTCTGGGTTCCACATGCATGTTTTAGCTGAAGGAAGAATCCCTTAAACCTGGAGAGTTGAGACCCATGGAATGGGTACCATGCAATATGACTTCAAAGGGTCTGCATTTGCTCACCGAACCTCACCAATCCTATCACTGCTGCATTTATGCCGCTGTACACACGCTTGATGCTCTTTCAGAGACATATAAATCCATAGGTTTTAAGATTCTTACTAGTCAGGTATATTCTTAGGCGTTTAATATGGGGTGTTGAGTCCACTTGGTTGAGCAAGGAGTAGCTCTTGTCTATTACATATTTGGCTTATGGAACGGTATCTGTGCTAATTTCAATCTCTGGTTTTATGCAGCACCCCAACTCACCTTTCGCCTTAAGCAAGCATAAGTTGGTTTTCTACATTTGAGACCCTGTTCTGTTTTGTAATTCAGTTCCTGTGTAGCCAAGTTTACATTCCGTGTAGTAGTGATATCTTATGATGTTTCTTTTTCTGTGTGACTTATTTCACTTAGAATCATCATACCTGAATCCACTCATTATGCTGCTACGGGCCTGATGACATAGATTTCATTGCTGAGTGATATTGCATTGTACGTAAGTACCACAACTTCTTTATCCATTTTTCGCTTTCTGTGATATTGAACTTGTACCTTAAATGAGGTTCTTGTAAACAGAGCCGTCCCAAACTTTGGGGTGGCTGTGTCTTTTTGATTTTAATTTCCCTAAGCTATAGGACCATAAGTGGAAGTGCCCTAGGCTCTGTTGCTTTCTTTTTTAAATGTTTCAGGAAACACCATACACTTCTCCAGAGTGGCTGTTGGCAATTTACATCCCGCCCATCAGCATAACAAGGCTCCCAGTTCTCCATGGCCTGTTCTGCCTTTCTGGATTTTACACTTTTATCAGATGGCCCTTTTGACTGGGGGGCAGTGAGACTTCATTGTAGTGCAGATTTCCTTTGCAAGCTTGCTTGGTTGGCCAAAAAGGGGCGTATGCGTTTTTTCCTGAATATATTCAGGAAAAAACGCATACGCCCCTTTTGGCCAAGTGCATCATTGTGGACGTTCTGCCTCTTTTCCTATGCTTTACATGCAATTCCAGTCTACCTCCTGAAATCGGTTTCCTGCAATTCTGCCCCGGTTTCAAGTCCTCTTGGCAGCCTTACTTCAATATAATTTTGGACGATAGCTGTCATTTATAACTCTGCAGGTTTGTGAATGACAGTGCCCCTGAGCTCCTTTCTTCAACTCGCTTTCTTGTGAGCTGGCCGCAACACCGCAGGTTTGCTTCAGGCCCTAGTGTGGTTCCGGCACGGCACGCTGAGCCTTCGGTTAATTCCTCTTCCTGGTGGGAAATGAGAGTTAACTTTGCCCATCCAGACACCTCCAGCTAGTTTCTCATTGGTTCTCTCTATTCCTGTACATTTTCCGCAGAAATTGCAAACTGGGCCAAACAGGAGGTTAAAGGCACTGACTCTCCAAGTGGGGAGAGTGTTAGTAAAGCGTCTGGAATGTTGCACCCGAGTACCGGGGGACGAAAAATGAGACACCTTTGAACACGTTTCCCGATCACACAGTGGATCATACTCTGGGTTCCACATGCATGTTTTAGCTGAAGGAAGAATCCCTTAAACCTGGAGAGTTGAGACCCATGGAATGGGTACCATGCAATATGAATTGAAAGGGTCTGCATTTGCTCACCGAACCTCACCAATCCTATCACTGCTGCGTTTATGCCGCTGTACACACGCTTGATTCTCTTTCGGAGACATATAAATCCATAGGTTTTAAGATTCTTACTAGTCAGGTATATTCTCAGGCGTTTAATATGGGGTGTTGAGTCCACTTCATTGAGCATGGAGTAGCTCTTGTCTATTACATATTTGGCTTATGGAACGGTATCTGTGCTAATTTCAATCTCTGGTTTTATGCAGCACCCCAACTCACCTTTCCCCTTAAGCAAGCATAAGTTGGTTTTCTACATTTGAGACCCTGTCCTGTTTTGTAATTCAGTTCCTGTGTAGCCAAGTTTACATTCCGTGTAGTAGTGATATCTTATGATGTTTCTTTTTCTGTGTGACTTATTTCACTTAGAATCATCGTACCTGAATCCACTCATTATGCTGCTACGGGCCTGATGACATATATTTCATTGCTGAGTGATATTGCTTTGTACGTAAGTACCACAACTTCTTTATCCATTTTTCGCTTTCTGTGATATTGAACTTGTACCGTAAAAGAGGTGCTTGTAAACAGAGCCGTCCCAAACTTTGGGGTGGCTGTGTCTTTTTGATTTTAATTTCCCTAAGCTATAGGACCATAAGTGGAATAGCACTAGGCTCTGTTGCCTTGTTTTTTAGATGTTTCAGGAAACACCATACACTTCTCCAGTGTGGCTGTTGGCAATTTACATCCCGCCCATCAGCATAACAAGGCTCCCAGTTCTCCATGGCCTGTCCTGCCTTTCTGGATTTTACACTTTTTTCAGATGGCCCTTTTGACCGGGGGGCAATGAGACTTCATTGTAGTGCAGATTTCCTTTGCAAGCTTGCTTTTGGCCAAAAAGGGCGTATGCGTTTTTTCCTGAATATATTCAAAAAAAACGCATACGCCTTTTTTGGCCAAGTGCATCATTGTGGACGTTCTGCCTCTTTTCCTATGCTTTACATGCAATTCCAGTCTACCTCCTGAAATCGGTTTCCTGCAATTCTGCCCCGCTTTCAAGTCCTCTTGGCAGCCTTACTTCAATATATTTTTGGACGATAGCTGTCATTTATAACTCTGCACGTTTGTGAATTACAGTGCCCCTGAGCTCCTTTCTTCAACTCTCTTTATTCTGAGCTGGCCGCAACACCGCAGGATTGCTTCAGGCCCTAGTTTGGTTCCGTCATGGCACGCTGAGCCTTTGGTTAATTCCTCTTCCTGGTGGGAAATGAGAGTTAAATTTGCCCGTTCAGACACCTCCAGCTAGTCTCTCATTGGTTCTCCCTATTCCTGTTCATTTTCCGCAGAAATTGCAAACTGGGCCAAACAGGAGGTTAAAGGCACTGACTCTCCAAGTGGGGAGAGTGTTAGTAAAGCGTCTGGAATGTTGCACCCGAGTACCGGGGGACGAAAACTGAGACACATTTGAACACGTTTCCTGATCACACGGTGGATCATACTCTGGGTTCCACATGCATGTTTTAGCTGAAGGAAGAATCCCTTAAACCTGGAGAGTTGAGACCCATGGAATGGGTACCATGCAATATGACTTCAAAGGGTTTGCATTTGCTCACCGAACCTCACCAATCCTATCACGGCTGCGTTTATGCCGCTGTACACACGCTTGATTCTCTTTCGGAGCATATAAATCCATAGGTTTTAAGATTCTTACTAGTCAGGTATATTCTTAGGCGTTTAATATGGGGTGTTGAGTCCACTTCATTGAGCAAGGAGTAGCTCTTGTTTATTACATATTTGGCTTATGGAACGGTATCTGTGCTTATTTCAATCTCTGGTTTTATGCAGCACCCCAACTCACATTTCCCCTTAAGCAAGCATAAGTTGGTTTTCTACATTTGAGACCCTGTTCTGTTTTGTAATTCAGTTCCTGTGTAGCCAAGTTTACATTCCGTGTAGTAGTGATATCTGATGATGTTTCTTTTTCTGTGTGACTTATTTCACTTAAAATCATCGTACCTGAATCCACTCATTATGCTGCTACAGTCCTGATGACATAGATTTCATTGCTGAGTGATATTGCATTGTACGTAAGTACCACAACTTCTTTATCCATTTTTCGCTTTCTGCGATATTAAACTTGTACCGTAAACGAGGTTCTTGTAAACAGAGCTGTCCCAAACTTTTGGGTGGCTGTGTGTTTTTGATTTTAATTTCCCTAAGCTATAGGACCATAAGTGGAAGTGCCCTAGGCTCTGTTGCTTTGTTTTTTAGATGTTTCAGGAAACACCATACACTTCTCCAGAGTGGCTGTTGGCAATTTACATCCCGCCCATCAGCATAACAAGGCTCCCAGTTCTCCATGGCTTGTCCTGCCTTTCTGGATTTTACACTTTATTCAGATGGCCCTTTTGACCGGGGGGCAGTGAGACTTCATTGTAGTGCAGATTTCCTTTGCAAGCTTGCTTGGTTCGCCAAAAAGTGCGTATGCGTTTTCTCCTGAATATATTCAGGAAAAAACGCATACGCCCTTTTTGGCCAAGTGCATCATTGTGGACGTTCTGCCTCTTTTCCTGTGGTTTACATGCAAATCCAGTCTACCTCCTGAAATCGGTTTCCTGCAATTCTGCCCCGCTTTCAAGTCCTCTTGGCAGCCTTACTTCAATATATTTTTGGACGATAGCTGTCATTTTTAACTCTGCAGGTTTGTGAATGACAGTGCCCCTGAGCTCCTTTCTTCAACTCGCTTTCTTGTGAGCTGGCCGAAACACCGCAGGATTGCTTCAGGCTCCAGTGTGGTTCCGGCATGGCACGCTGAGCCTTTGGTTAATTCCTCTTCCTGGTGGGAAATGAGAGTTAAATTTGCCCGTCCAGACACCTCCAGCTAGTCTCTTATTGGTTCTCCCTATTCCTGTTCATTTTCCGCAGAAATTGCAAACTGGGCCAAACAGGAGGTTAAAGGCACTGACTCTCCAAGTGGGGAGAGTGTTAGTAAAGCGTCTGGAATGTTGCATCCGAGTACCAGGGGACGAAAACTGAGACACCTTTGAACACGTTTCCCAATCACATGGTGTATCATACTCTGGGTTCCACATGCATGTTTTAGCTGAAGGAAGAATCCCTTAAACCTGGAGAGTTGAGACCCCTGGAATGGGTACCATGCAATATGACTTCAAAGGGTCTGCATTTGCTCACCGATCCTCACCAATCCTATCACTGCTGCGTTTATGCCGCTGTACACACTCTTGATTCTCTTTCGGAGACATATAAATCCATAGGTTTTAAGATTCTTACTAGTCAGGTATATTCTCAGGCGTTTAATATGGGGTGTTGAGTCCACTTCGTTGAGCAAGGAGTAGCTCTTGTCTATTACATATTTGGCTTATGGAACGGTATCTGTGCTTATTTCAATCTCTGGTTTTATGCAGCACCCCAACTCACATTTCCCCTTAAGAAAGCATAAGTTGGTTTTCTACATTTGAGACCCTGTTCTGTTTTGTAATTCAGTTCCTGTGTAGCCAAGTTTACATTCCGTGTAGTAGTGATATCTTATGATGTTTCTTTTTCTGTGTGACTTATTTCACTTAGAATCATCGTACCTGAATCCACTCATTATGCTGCTATGGGCCTGATGACATAGATTTCATTGCTGAGTGATATTGCATTGTACGTAAGTACCACAACTTCTTTATCCATTTTTCGCTTTCTGCAATATTAAAATTGTACCGTAAACGAGGTTCTTGTAAACAGAGCGGTCCCAAATTTGGGTTGGCTGTGTCTTTTTGATTTTAATTTCCCTAAACTATAGGACCATAAGTGGAAGTGCCCTAGGCTCTGTTACTTTGTTTTTTAGATGTTTCAGGAAACACCATACACTTCTCCAGAGTGGCTGTTGGCAATTTACATCCCGCCCATCAGCATAACAAGGCTCCCAGTTCTCCATGGCCTGTCCTGCCTTTCTGGATTTTACACTTTTTTCAGATGGCCCTTTTGACCGGGGGGCAGTGAGACTTCATTGTAGTGCAGATTTCCTTTGCAAGGTTGCTTGGTTGGCCAAAAAGGGCGTATGCGTTTTTTCCTGAATATATTCAGGAAAAAACGCATACGCCCTTTTTGGCCAAGTGCATCATTGTGGACGTTCTGCCTCTTTTCCTTTTCTTTACATGCAATTCCAGTCTACCTCCTGAAATCGGTTTCCTGCAATTCTGCCCAGCGTTCAAGTCCTCTTGGCAGCCTTACTTCAATATATTTTTGGACGATAGCTGTCATTTATAACTCTGCAGGTTTGTGAATGACAGTGCCCCTGAGCTCCTTTCTTCAACTCGCTTTCTTGTGAGCTGGCCGCAACACCGTAGGATTGCTTCAGGCCCTAGTGTGGTTCCGGCACGGCACGCTGAGCCTTTGGTTAATTCCTCTTCCTGGTGGGTAATGAGAGTTAAATTTGCCCGTCCAGACACCTCCAGCTAGTCTCTCTTGGTTCTCCCTATTCCTGTTCATTTTCCGCAGAAATTGCAAACTGGGCCAAACAGGAGGTTAAAGGCACTGACTCTCCAAGTGGGGAGAGTGTTAGTAAAGCGTCTGGAATGTTGCACCCGAGAACCGGAGGACGACAACTGAGACACATTTGAACACGTTTCCGATCACACAGTGGATCATACTCTGGGTTCCACATGCATGTTTTAGCTGAAGGAAGAATCCCTTAAACCTGGAGAGTTGAGATCCATGGAATGGGTACCATGCAATATGACTTCAAAGGGTTTGCATTTGCTCACCGAACCTCACCAATCCTATCACTGCTGCGTTTATGCCGCTGTACACACGCTTGATTCTCTTTCGGAGACATATAAATCCATAGGTTTTAAGATTCTTACTAGTCAGGTATATTCTTAGGCGTTTAATATGTGGTGTTGAGTCCACTTCGTTGAGCAAGGAGTAGCTCTTGTCTATTACATATTTGGCTTATGGAACGGTATCTGTGCTAATTTCAATCTCTGGTTTTATGTAGCACCCCAACTCACCTTTCCCCTTAAGCAAGCATAACTTGGTTTTCTACATTTGAGAGCCTGTTCTGTTTTGTAATTCAGTTCCTGTGTAGCCAAGTTTACATTCCGTGTAGTAGTGATATCTTATGATGTTTCTTTTTCTGTGTGACTTATTTCACTTAGAATCATCGTACCTGAATCCACTCATTATGCTGCTACGGGCAGATGACATAGATTTCATTGCTGAGTGATATTGCATTGTACGTAAGTACCACAACTTCTTTATCCATTTTTCACTTTCTGCGATATTGATCTTGTACCGTAAACGAGGTTCTTGTAAACAGAGCCGTCCCAAACTTTGGGGAGGCTGTGTCTTTTTGATTTTAATTTCCCTAAGCTATAGGACCATAAGTGGAAGTGCCCTAGGCTCTGTTGCTTTGTTTTGTAGATGTTTCAGGAAACACCATACACTTCTCCAGAGTGGCTGTTGGCAATTTACATCCCGCCCATGAGCATAACAAGGCTCCCAGTTCTCCATGGCCTGTCCTGCCTTTCTGGATTTTACACTTTTTTCAGATGGCCCATTTGACCGGGGCGCAGTGAGACCTTATTGTAGTGCAGATTTCATTTTCAAGCTTGATTGGTTGGCCAAAAAGGGCATATGAATGTTTTCCTGTATATATTCAGGAAAAAACGCGTATGCCCTTTTTGGCCAAGTCCATCATTGTGGATGTTCTGCCTCTTTTCCTATGCTTTACATGCAATTCCAGTCTACCTCCTGAAATCGGTTTCCTGCAATTCTGCCCAGCGTTCAAGTCCTCTTGGCAGCCTTACTTCAATATATTTTTGGACGATAGCTGTCATTTATAACTCTGCAGGTTTGTGAATGACAGTGCCCCTTAGCTCCTTTCTTCAACTCGCTTTCTTGTGAGCTGGCCGCAACACCGCAGCATTGCTTCAGGCCCTAGTGTGGTTCCGGCATGACATGCTGAGCCTTTGGTTAATTCCTCTTCCTGGTGGGAAATGAGAGTTAAATTTGCCCGTCCAGACACCTCCAGCTAGTCTCTCATTGGTTCTCCCTATTCCTGTTCATTTTCTGCAGAAATTGCAAACTGGGCCAAACAAGAGGTTAAAGGCACTGACTCTCCAAGTGGGGAGAGTGTTAGTAAAGCGTCTGGAATGTTGCACCCGAGTACCAGGGGATGAAAACTGACACAATTAAACACGTTTCCCGATCACACGGTGGATCATACTCTGGGTTCCACATGCATGTTTTAGCTGAAGGAAGAATCCCTTAAACCTGGAGAGTTGAGACCCATGGAATGGGTACCATGCAATATGACTTCAAAGGGTCTGCATTTGCTCACCGAACCTCACCAATCCTATCACTGCTGCGTTTATGACACTGTACACACACTTGATTCTCTTTCGGAGACATATAAATCCATAGGTTTTAAGATTCTTTCTAGTCAGGTATATTCTTACGCGTTTAATATGGGGTGTAGAGTCCACTTCGTTGAGCAAGGAGTAGCTCTTGTCTATTAAATATTTGTCTTATGGAACGGTATCTGTTCTAATTTCAATCTCTGGTTTTATGCAGCACCCCAACTCACCTTTCGCCTTAAGCAAGCATAAGTTGGTTTTCTACATTTGAGACCCTGTTCTGTTTTGTAATTCAGTTCCTGTGTAGCCAAGTTTACATTCCTTGTAGTAGTGATATCTTATGATGTTTGTTTTTCTGTGTGACTTATTTCACTTAGAATCATCGTACCTGAATCCACTCATTATGCTGCTACGGGCCTGATGACATAGATTTCATTGCTGAGTGATATTGCATTGTACGTAAGTACCACATCTTCTTTATCCATTTTTCGCTTTCTGTGATATTGAACTTGGACCATAAATGAGGTTCTTGTAAACAGAGATGTCCCTAACTTTGGGGTGGCTGAGTCTTTTTGATTTTAATTTCCCTAAGCTATAGGACCATAAGTGGAAGTGCCCTAGGCTCTGTTGCTTTGTTTTTTAGATGTTTCAGGAAACACCATACACTTCTCCAGAGTGGCTGTTGGCAATTTACATCCCGCCCATGAGCATAACAAGGCTCCCAGTTCTCCATGGCCTGTCCTGCCTTTCTGGATTTTACACTTTTTTCAGATGACCCTTTTGACCGGGGAGCAGTGAGACTTCATTGTAGTGCAGATTTCCTTTGCAAGCTTGCTTGGTTGGCCAAAAAGGGCGTATGTGTTTTTTCCTGAATATATTCAGGAAAAAACGCATACGCCCTTTTTGGCCAAGTGCATCATTGTGGACGTTCTGCCTCTTTTCCTATGCTTTACATGCAATTCCAGTCTACCTCCTGAAATCGGTTTCCTGTAGTTCTGCCCGCTTTCAAGTCCTCTTGGCAGCCTTACTTCAATATATTTTTGGACGATAGCTATCATTTATAACTCTGCAGGTATGTGAATGACAGTGTCCCTGAGCTCCTTTCTTCAACTCGCTTTCTTGTGAGCTGGCCGCAACACCGCAGGATTGCTTCAGGCCCTAGTGTGGTTCCAGCATGGCACGCTGAGCCTTTGTTTAATTCCTCTTCCTGGTGGGAAATGAGAGTTAAATTTGCCCGTCCAGACACCTCCAGCTAGTCTCTCATTGGTTCTCCCTATTCCTGTTCATTTTCCGCAGAATTTGCAAACTGGGCCAAACAGGAGGTTAAAGGCACTGACTCTCCAAGTGGGGAGAGTGTTAGTAAAGCCTCTGGAATGTTGCACCCGAGTACCAGGGGACGAAAACTGAGACACATTTGAACACGTTTCCCGATCACACGGTGGATCATACTCTGGGTTCCACATGCATGTTTTAGCTGAAGGAAGAATCCCTTAAACCTGGAGAGTTGAGACCCCTGCAATGGGTACCATGCAATATGACTTCAAAGGGTTTGCATTTGCTCACCGAACCTCACCAATCCTATCACTGCTGCGTTTATGCCGCTGTACACACGCTTGATTCTCTTTCGGAGACATAGAAATCCATAGGTTTTAAGATTCTTCCTAGTCAGGTATATTCTTAGGCGTTTATTATGGGGTGTAGAGTCCACTTCGTTGAGCAAGGAGTAGCTCTTGTCTATTACATATTTGGCTTATGGAACGGTATCTGTGCTAATTTCAATCTCTGGTTTTATGCAGCACCCCAACTCACCTTTCGCCTTAAGCAAGCATAAGTTGGTTTTCTACATTTGAGACCCTGTTCTGTTTTGTAATTCAGTTCCTGTGTAGCCAAGTTTACATTCCGTGTAGTAGTGATATCTTATGATGTTTCTTTTTCTGTGTGACTTATTTCACTTCGAATCATCGTACCTGAATCCACTCATTATGCTGCTATGGGCCTGATGACATAGATTTCATTGCTGCGTGATATTGCATTGTACGTAATTATCACAAATTCTTTATCCATTTTTCACTTGCTGTGATACTGAACTTGTACCGTAAACGAGGTTCTTGTAAACAGAGCCGTCCCAAACTTTGGGGTGGCTGTGTCTTTTTGATTTTAATTTCCCTAAGCTATAGGACCATAAGTTGAAGTGCCCTAGGCTCTGTTGCTTTGCTTTTTAGATGTTTCAGGAAACACCATACACTTCTCCAGAGTGGCTGTTCGCAATTTACATCCCGCACATCAGCATAACAAGGTTCCCAATTCTCCATGGCCTGTCCTTTCTTTCTGGATTTTACACTTTTTTCAGATGGCCCTTTTGACCGGGGGCAGTGAGACTTCATTGTAGTGCAGATTTCCTTTGCAAGCTTGCTTGCTTGGCCAAAAAGGGCGTAGGCTTTTTTTCTTGAGGAAAAAACGCATATGCCCTTTTTGGCCAAGTGCATCATTGTGGACGTTCTGCCTCTTTTCCTATGCTTTACATGCAATTCCAGTCTACCTCCTGAAATCGGTTTCCTGCAATTCTGCCCCGCTTTCAAGTCCTCTTAGCAGCCTTACTTCAATATATTTTTGGACGATAGCTGTCATTTATAACTCTGCAGTTTTGTGAATTACAGTGCCCCTGAGCTCCTTTCTTCAACTTGCTTTCTTGTGAGCTGGCCGCAACACCGCAGCATCGCTTCAGGCCCTAGTGTTGTTCCGGCATGGCACGCTGAGCCTTTGGTTAATTCCTCTTCCGGGTGGGAAATGAGAGTTAAATTTGCCCGTCCAGACACCTCCAGCTAGTCTCTCATTGGTTCTCCCTATTCCTGTTCATTTTCCGCAGAAATTGCAAACTGGGCCAAACAGGAGGTTAAAGGCACTGACTCTCCAAGTGGGGAGAGTGTTAGTAAAGCATCTGGAATGTTGCACCCGAGTACCAGTGGACGAAAACTGACACATTTGAACACGTTTCCCGATCACACGGTGGATCATACTCTGCGTTCCACATGCATGTTTTAGCTGAAGGAAGAATCCCTTAAACCTGGAGAGTTGAGACCCATGGAATGGGTACCATGCAATATGACTTCAAAGTGTCTGCATTTGCTCACCGAACCTCATCAATCCTATCACTGCTGCATTTATGCCGCTCTACACATGCTTGATTCCCTTTCGGAGATATATAAATCCATAGGTTTTAAGATTCTTACTAGTCAGGTATATTCTTAGGCGTTTAATATGTGGTGTTGAGTGCACTTCGTTGAGCAAGTTGCAGCTCTTTTCTATTACATATTTGGCTTATGGAACGATATCTGTGCTAATTTCAATGTCTGGTTTTATGCAGCACCCCAACTCACCTTTCCCCTTAAGGAAGCATAAGTTGGTTTTCTACATTTGAGACCCTGTTCTGTTTTGTAATTCAGTTCCTGTGTAACCAAGTTTACTTTCCATGTAGTAGTGATATCTTATGATGTTTCTTTTTCTGTGTGACTTATTTCACTTAGAATCATCGTACCTGAATCCACTCATTATGCTGCTATGGGTCTCGTGACATAGATTTCATTGCTGAGTGATATTGCATTGTACGTAAGTACCACAAATTCTTTATCCATTTTTCGATTTCTGCGATATTGAACTTGTACCGTAAACGAGGTTCTTGTAAACAGAGCCATCCCAAACTTTGGGGTGGCTGTGTCTTTTTGATTTTAATTTCCCTAAGCTATAGGACCATAAGTGGAAGTGCCCTAGGCTCTGTTGCTTTGTTTTTTAGATGTTTCAGGAAACACCATACACTTCTCCAGAGTGGCTGTTGGCAATTTACATCCCGCCCATCAGCATAACAAGGCTCCCAGTTCTCCATGGCCTGTCCTGCCTTTCTGGATTTTACACTTTTTTCAGATGGCCCTTTTGACCGGGGAGCAGTGAGACTTCATTTTAGTGCAGATTTCCTTTGTAAGCTTGCTTGGTTGACCAAAAAGTGCGTATGCGTTTTTTCCTGAATATATTCAGGAAAAAGCGCATACGCCCTTTTTGGCCAAGTGCATCATTTTGGCCGTTCTGCCTCTTTTCCTATGCTTTACATGCAATTCCAGTCTACCTCCTGAAATCGGTTTCCTGCAATTCTGCCCCGCTTTCAAGTCCTCTTGGCAGCCTTACTTCAATATATTTTTGGACGATAGCTGTCATTTATAACTCTGCATGTCTGTGAATGACAGTGCCCCTGAGCTCCTTTCTTCAACTCGCTTTCTTGTGAGCTGGCCGCAACACCGTAGGATTGCTTCAGTCCCTAGTGTGGTTCCGGCACGGCACGCTGAGCCTTTGGTTAATTCCTCTTCCTGGTGGGTAATGAGAGTTAAATTTGCCCGTCCAGACACCTCCAGCTAGTCTCTCTTGGTTCTCCCTATTCCTGTTCATTTTCCGCAGAAATTGCAAACTGGGCCAAACAGGAGGTTAAAGGCACTGACTCTCCAAGTGGGGAGAGTGTTAGTAAAGCGTCTGGAATGTTGCACCCGAGTACCGGGGGACGAAAACTGAGACACATTTAAACACGTTTCCCGATCACACGGTGGATCATACTCTGGGTTCCACATGCATGTTTTAGCTGAAGGAAGAATCCCTTAAACCTGGAGAGTTGAGACCCATGGAATGGGTACCATGCAATATGACTTCAAAGGGTCTGCATTTGCTCACCGAACCTCACCAATCCTATCACTGCTGCGTTTATGACACTGTACACACGCTTGATTCTCTTTTGGAGCTTATAAATCCATACGTTTTAAGATTCTTACTAGTCAGGTATATTCTTAGGCGTTTAATATGGGGTGTTGAGTCCACTTCGTAAAGCAAGGAGTAGCTCTTGTCTATGACATATTTGGCTTATGGAACGGTATCTGTGCTAATTTCAATCTCTGGTTTTATGCAACCCCCCAACTCACGTTTCCCCTTAAGCAAGCATAAGTTGGTTTTCTACGTTTGAGACCCTGTTCTGTTTTGTAATTCAGTTCCTGTGTAGCCAAGTTTACATTCCGTGTAGTAGTGATATCTTATGATATTTCTTTTTCTGTGTGACTTATTTCACTTAGAATCATCGTACCTGAATCCACTCATTATGCTGCTACGGGCCTGATGACATAGATTTCATTGCTGAGTGATATTGCATTGTACGTAAGTACCACAAGTTCTTTATCCATTTTTCGCTTTCTGTGATATTGAATTTGTACCGTAAACGAGGTTCTTGTAAACAGAGCCGTCCCAAACTTTGGGGTGGCTGTGTGTTTTAGATTTTAATTTCCCTAAGCTATAGGACCATAAGTGGAAGTGCCCTAGGCTCTGTTGCTTTGTTTTTTAGATGTTTCAGGAAACACCATACACTTCTCCAGAGTGGCTCTTGGCAATTTACATCCCGCCCATCAGCATAACAAGGCTCCCAGTTCTCCATGGCCTGTCCTGCCTTTCTGGATTTTACACTTTTTTCAGATGGCCCTTTTGACCGGGGAGCAGTGAGACTTCATTTTAGTGCAGATTTCCTTTGTAAGCTTGCTTGGTTGACCAAAAAGTGCGTATGCGTTTTTTCCTGAATATATTCAGGAAAAAGCGCATACGCCCTTTTTGGCCAAGTGCATCATTGTGGCCGTTCTGCCTCTTTTCCTATGCTTTACATGCAATTCCAGTCTACCTCCTGAAATCGGTTTCCTGCAATTCTGCCCCGCTTTCAAGTCCTCTTGGCAGCCTTACTTCAATATATTTTTGGACGATAGCTGTCATTTATAACTCTGCATGTCTGTGAATGACAGTGCCCCTGAGCTCCTTTCTTCAACTCGCTTTCTTGTGAGCTGGCCGCAACACCGTAGGATTGCTTCAGTCCCTAGTGTGGTTCCGGCATGGCACGCTGAGCCTTTGGTTAATTCCTCTTCCTGGTGGGTAATGAGAGTTAAATTTGCCCGTCCAGACACCTCCAGCTAGTCTCTCTTGGTTCTCCCTATTCCTGTTCATTTTCCGCAGAAATTGCAAACTGGGCCAAACAGGAGGTTAAAGGCACTGACTCTCCAAGTGGGGAGAGTGTTAGTAAAGCCTCTGGAATGTTGCACCCGAGTACCTGGGGACGAAAACTGAGACACATTTAAACACGTTTCCCGATCACACGGTGGATCATACTCTGGGTTCCACATGCATGTTTTAGCTGAAGGACGAATCCCTTAAACCTGGAGAGTTGAGACCCATGGAATGGGTACCATGCAATATGACTTCAAAGGGTCTGCATTTGCTCACCGAACCTCACCAATCCTATCACTGCTGCGTTTATGACACTGTACACACGCTTGATTCTCTTTTGGAGCTTATAAATCCATACGTTTTAAGATTCTTACTAGTCAGGTATATTCTTAGGCGTTTAATATGGGGTGTTGAGTCCACTTCGTAAAGCAAGGAGTAGCTCTTGTCTATGACATATTTGGCTTATGGAACGGTATCTGTGCTAATTTCAATCTCTGGTTTTATGCAACCCCCCAACTCACGTTTCCCCTTAAGCAAGCATAAGTTGGTTTTCTACGTTTGAGACCCTGTTCTGTTTTGTAATTCAGTTCCTGTGTAGCCAAGTTTACATTCCGTGTAGTAGTGATATCTTATGATATTTCTTTTTCTGTGTGACTTATTTCACTTAGAATCATCGTACCTGAATCCACTCATTATGCTGCTACGGGCCTGATGACATAGATTTCATTGCTGAGTGATATTGCATTGTACGTAAGTACCACAAGTTCTTTATCCATTTTTCGCTTTCTGTGATATTGAATTTGTACCGTAAACGAGGTTCTTGTAAACAGAGCCGTCCCAAACTTTGGGGTGGCTGTGTGTTTTAGATTTTAATTTCCCTAAGCTATAGGACCATAAGTGGAAGTGCCCTAGGCTCTGTTGCCTTGTTTTTTAGATGTTTCAGGAAACACCATACACTTCTCCAGAGTGGCTGTTGGCAATTTACATCCCGCCCATCAGCATAACAAGGCTTCCAGTTCTCCATGGCCTGTCCTGCCTTTCTGGATTTTACACTTTTTTCAGATGGCCCTTTTGACCGGGGGGCAGTGAGACTTCATTGTAGTGCAGATTTCCTTTGCAAGCTTGCTTGGTTGGCCAAAAAGTGCATATGCGTTTTTTCCTGAATATATTCAGGAAAAAACGCATACGCCCTTTTTGGCCAAGTGCATCATTGTGGACGTTCTGCCTCTTTTCCTATGCTTTACATGCAATTCCAGTCTACCTCCTGAAATCACTTTCCTGCAATTCTGCCCCGCTTTCAAGTCCTCTTGGCAGCCTTACTTCAATATATTTTTGGACGATAGCTGTCATTTATAACTCTGTAGGTTTGCAAATGACAGTGGCCCTGAGCTCCTTTCTTCAACTCGCTTTCTTGTGAGGTGGCCGCAACACCGCAGGATTGCTTCAGGCCCTAGTGTGGTTCCGGCATGACACACTGAGTCTTTGGTTAATTCCTCTTCCTGGTGGGAAATGAGAGTTAAATTTGCCCGTCCAGACACCTCCAGCTAGTCTCTCATTGGTTCTCCCTATTCCTGTTCATTTTCCACGGAAATTGCAAAACTGGGCCAAACAGGAGGTTAAAGGCACTGACTCTCCAAGTGGGGAGAGTGTTAGTAAAGCGTCTGGAATGTTGCACCCGAGTACCAGGGGACGAAAACTGAGACACATATGAACACGTTTCCTGATCACATAGTGGATGATACTCTGGGTTCCACATGCATGTTTTAGCTGAAGGAAGAATCCCTTAAACCTGGAGAGTTGACATCCATGGAATGGGTACCATGCAATATGACTTCAAAGGGTCTGCATTTGCTCACCAAACCTCACCAATCCTATCACTGCTGCATTTATGCCGCTGTACACACGCTTGATTCTCTTTCGGAGACATATAAATCCATAGGATTTAAGATTCTTACTAGTCAGGTATATTCTTAGGCGTTTAATATGGGGTGTTGAGTCCACTTCGTTGAGCAAGGAGTAGCTCTTGTCTATTACATATTTGGCTTATGGAACGGTATCTGTGCTAATTTCAATCTCTGGTTTTATGCAGCACCCCAACTCACCTTTCCCCTTAAGCAAGCATAAGATGGTTTTCTACATTTGAGACCCTTTTCTGTTTTGTAATTCAGTTCCTGTGTAGCCAAGTTTACATTCCGTGTAGTAGTGATATCTTATGAAGTTTCGTTTTCTGTGTGACTTATTTCACTTAGAATCATCGTACCTGAATCCACTCATTATGCGGTTACGGGCCTGATGACATAGATTTCATTGCTGAGTGATATTGCATTGTACGTAAGTACCACAACTTCTATATCCATTTTTCGTTTTCTGCGATATTGAACTTGTACCGTAAACGAGGTTCTTGTAAACAGAGCCGTCCCAAATTTGGAGTGGCTGTGTCTTTTTGATTATAAGTTCCCTAAGCTATAGGACCATAAGTGGAAGTGCCCTAGGCTCTGTTGCTTTGTTTTGTAGATATTTCAGGAAACACCATACACTTCTCCAGAGTGGCTGTTGGCAATTTACATCCCGCCCATCAGCATAACAAGGCTCCCAGTTCTCCATGGCCTGTCCTGCCTTTCTGGATTTTACACTTTTTTCAGATGGCCCTTTTGACCGGGGGGCAGTGAGACTTCATTGTAGTGCAGATTTCCTTTGCAAGCTTGCTTGGTTGGCCAAAAAGGGCGTATGCGTTTTTTCCTGAATATATTCAGGAAAAAACGCATACGCCCTTTTTGGCCAAGTGCATCATTGTGGACGTTCTGCCTCTTTTCCTATGCTTTACATGCAATTCCAGTCTACCTCCTGAAATCGGTTTCCTGCAATTCTGCCCCGCTTTCAAGTCCTCTTGGCAGCCTTACTTCAATATATTTTTGGACGATAGCTGTCATTTATAACTCTGCAGGTTTGTGAATGACAGTGCCCCTGAGCTCCTTTCTTCAACTCGCTTTCTTGTGAGCTGGCCGCAACACCGCAGGATTGCTTCAGGCCCTAGTGTGGTTCCGGCATGGCACATTGAGCCTTTGGTTAATTCCTCTTCCTGGTGGGAAATGAGAGTTAAATTTGCCCGTCCAGACACCTCCAGCTAGTCTCTCATTGGTTCTCCCTCTTCCTGTTCATTTTCGCCAAAAATTGCAAAGTGGGCCAAACAGGAGGTTAAAGGCACTGACTCTCCAAGTGGGGAGAGTGTTAGTAAAGCGTCTGGAATGTTGCACCCGAGTACCAGGGGACGAAAACTGGCACATTTGAACACGTTTTCCGATCACACGGTGGATGATACTCTGGGTTCCACATGCATGTTTTAGCTGAAGGAAGAATCCCTTAAACCTGGAGAGTTGAGATCCATGGAATGGGTACCATGCAATATGACTTCAAAGGGTCTGCATTTGCTCACCGAACCTCACCAATCCTATCACTGCTGCATTTATGCCGCTGTACACACGCTTGATTCTCTTTCGGAGCATATAAATCCGTAGGTTTTAAGATTCTTACTAGTCAGGTATATTCTTAGGCGTTTAATATGGGGTGTTGAGTCCACTTCGTTGAGCAAGGAGTAGCTCTTGTCTATGACATATTTGGCTTATGGAACGGTATCTGTGCTAATTTCAATCTCTGGTTTTATGCAGCCCCCCAACTCACGTTTCCCCTTAAGCAAGCATAAGTTGGTTTTCTACATTTGAGACCCTGTTCTGTTTTGTAATTCAGTTCCTGTGTAGCCAAGTTTACATTCCGTCTAGTAGTGATATCTTATGATGTTTCTTTTTCTGTGTGACTTATTTCACTTAGAATCATCGTACCTGAATCCACTCATTATGCTGCTACGGGCCTGATGACATAGATTTCATTGCTGAGTGATATTGCATTGTACGTAAGTACCACAAGTTCTTTATCCATTTTTCGCTTTCTGTGATATTGAATTTGTACCGTAAACGAGGTTCTTGTAAACAGAGCCGTCCCAAACTTTGGGGTGGCTGTGTGTTTTAGACTTTAATTTCCCTAAGCTATAGGACCATAAGTGGAAGTGCCCTAGGCTCTGTTGCTTTGTTTTTTAGATGTTTCAGGAAACACCATACACTTCTCCAGAGTGGCTGTTGGCAATTTACATCCCGCCCATCAGCATAACAAGGCTCCCAGTTCTCCATGGCCTGTCCTGCCTTTCTGGATTTTACACTTTTTTCAGATGGCCCTTTTGACCGGGGGGCAGTGAGACTTCATTGTAGTGCAGATTTCCTTTGCAAGCTTGCTTGTTTGGCCAAAAAGGGCGTATGCGTTTTTTCCTGAATATATTCAGGAAAAAACGCATACGCCCTTTTTGGCCAAGTGCATCATTGTGGACGTTCTGCCTCTTTTCCTTTGCTTTACATGCAATTCCAGTCTACCTCCTGAAATCGGTTTCCTGCAATTCTGCCCAGCGTTCAAGTCCTCTTGGCAGCCTTACTTCAATATATTTTTGTACGATAGCTGTCATTTATAACTCTGCAGGTTTGTGAATGACAGTGCCCCTGAGCTCCTTTCTTCAACTTGCTTTCTTGTGAGCTGGCCGCAACACCGCAGCATTGCTTCAGGCCCTAGTGTGGTTCCGGCATGGCACACTGAGCCTTTGGTTAATTCCTCTTCCTGGTGGGAAATGAGAGTTAAATTTGCCCGTCCAGACACCTCCAGCTAGTCTCTCATTGGTTCTCCCTATTCCTGTTCATTTTCCGCAGAAATTGCAAACTGGGCCAAACAAGAGGTTAAAGCCACTGACTCTCCAAGTGGGGAGAGTGTTAGTAAAGCGTCTGGAATGTTGCACCCGAGTACCAGGGGATGAAAACTGACACAATTAAACACGTTTCCCGATCACACGGTGGATCATACTCTGGGTTCCACATGCATGTTTTAGCTGAAGGAAGAATCCCTTAAACCTGGAGATTTGAGACCCATGGAATGGGTACCATGCAATATGACTTCAAAGGTTCTGCATTTGCTCACTGAACCTCACCAATCCTATCACTGCTGCATTTATGACACTGTACACACGCTTGATTCTCTTTCGGAGACATATAAATCCATAGGTTTTAAGATTCTTTCTAGTCAGGTATATTCTTACGCGTTTAATATGGGGTGTAGAGTCCACTTCGTTGAGCAAGGAGTAGCTCTTGTCTATTAAATATTTGGCTTATGGAATGGTATCTGTTCTAATTTCAATCTCTGGTTTTATGCAGCACCCCAACTCACCTTTCGCCTTAAGCAAGCATAAGTTGGTTTTCTACATTTGAGAACCTGTTCTGTTTTGTAATTCAGTTCCTGTGTAGCCAAGTTTACCTTCCTTGTAGTAGTGATATCTTATGATGTTTGTTTTTCTGTGTGACTTATTTCACTTAGAATCATCGTACCTGAATCCACTCATTATGCTGCTACGGGCCTGATGACATAGATTTCATTGCTGAGTGATATTGCATTGTACGTAAGTACCACAACTTCTTTATCCATTTTTCGCTTTCTGTGATATTGAACTTGGACCATAAATGAGGTTCTTGTAAACAGAGCTGTCCCTAACTTTGGGGTGGCTGAGTCTTTTTGATTTTAATTTCCCTAAGCTATAGGACCATAAGTGGAAGTGCCCTAGGCTCTGTTGCTTTGTTTTTTAGATGTTTCAGGAAACACCATACACTTCTCCAGAGTGGCTGTTGGCAATTTACATCCCGCCCATCAGCATAACAAGGCTCCCAGTTCTCCATGGCCTGTCCTGCCTTTCTGGATTTTACACTTTTTTCAGATGGCTCTTTTGACCGGGGAGCAGTGAGACTTCATTGTACTGCAGATTTCCTTTGCAAGCTTGCTTGGTTGGCCAAAAAGTGCGTATGCGTTTTTTCCTGAATATATTCAGGAAAAAACGCATACGCCCTTTTTGGCCAAGTGCATCATTGTGGACGTTCTGCCTCTTTTCCTATGCTTTACATGCAATTCCAGTCTACATCCTGAAATCGGTTTCCTGCAATTCTGCCCCGCTTTCAAGTCCTCTTGGCAGCCTTACTTCAATATATTTTTGGACGATAGCTATCATTTATAACTCTGCAGGTTTGTGAATGACAGTGCCCCTTAGCTCCTTTCTTCAACTCGCTTTCTTGTGAGCTGGCCGCAACACCTCAGGATTGCTTCAGGCCCTAGTGTGGTTCCGGCATGGCACGCTGAGCCTTTGGTTAATTCCTCTTCCTGTTCGGAAATGAGAGTTAAATTTGCCCATCCAGACACCTCCAGCTAGTCTCTCATTGGTTCTCCCTATTCCTGTTCATTTTCCGCAGAAATTGCAAACTGGGCCAAACAGGAGGTTAAAGGCACTGACTCTCCAAGTGGGGAGAGTGTTAGTAAAGCGTCTGGAATGTTGCACCCGAGTACCAGGGGATGAAAACTGACACAATTAAACACGTTTCCCGATCACACGGTGGATCATACTCTGGGTTCCACATGCATGTTTTATCTGAAGGAAGAATCCCTTAAACCTGGAGAGTTGAGACCCCTGGAATGGGTACCATGCAATATGACTTCAAAGGGTTTGCATTTGCTCACCGAACCTCACCAATCCTATCACTGCTGCATTTATGCCACTGTACACACGCTTGATTCTCTTTCTGAGACATATAAATCCATAGGTTTTAAGATTCTTACTAGTCAGGTATATTCTTAGGCGTTTAATATGGGGTGTAGAATCCACTTCGTTGAGCAAGGAGTAGCTCCTGTCTATTACATATTTGGCTTATGGAACCGTATCTGTGCTAATTTCAATCTTTGGTTTTATGCAGCACCCCAACTCACCTTTCCTCTTAAGCAAGCATAAGTCGGTTTTCTACATTTGAGACCCTGTTCTGTTGTGTATTTCAGTTCCTGTATAGCCAAGTTTACATTCCATGTGGTAGAGATATCTTATGATGTTTCTTTCTCTGTGTGACTTATTTCACTTACAAACATCGTACCTGAATCCACTCATTATGCTGCTACGGGCCTGATGACATAGATTTCATTGCTGAGTGATATTGCATTGTACGTAAGTACCACAACTTCTTTATCCATTTTGCGCTTTCTGTGATATTGAACTTGTACCGTAAACGAGGTTCTTGTAAACAGAGCTGTCCCAAAGATTGGGGTGGTTGTGTCTTTTTGATTTTAATTTCCCTAAGCTATAGGACCATAAGTGGAAGTGCCCTAGGCTCTGTTGCTTTGTTTTTTAGATGTTTCAGGAAACACCATACACTTCTCCAGAGTGGCTGTTGGCAATTTACATCCCGCCCATCAGCATAACAAGGCTCCCAGTTCTCCATGGCCTGTCCTGCCTTTGTGGATTTTACACTTTTTTCAGATGGCCCTTTTGACCGCGGGGCAGTGAGACTTCATTGTAGTGCAGATTTCCTTTGCAAGCTTGCTTGGTTGGCCAAAAAGGGCGTATGCGTTTATTCCTGAATATATTCAGGAAAAAATGCATACGCCCTTTTTGGCCAAGTGCATCATTGTGGACGTTCTGCCTCTTTTCCTATGCTTTACATGCAATTCCAGTCTACCTCCTGAAATTGGTTTCCTGCAATTCTGCCCCGCTTTCAAGTCCTCTTGGCAGCCTTACTTCAATATATTTTTGGACGATAGCTGTCATTTATAACTCTGCAGGTATGTGAATGACAGTGCCCCTGAGCTCCTTTCTTCAACTCGCTTTCTTGTGAGCTGGCCGCAACACCGCAGCATTGCTTCAGGCCCTAGTGTGGTTCCGGCATGGCACACTGAGCCTTTGGTTAATTCCTCTTCCTGGTGGGAAATGAGAGTTAAATTTGCCCGTCCAGACACCTCCAGCTAGTCTCTCATTGGTTCTCCCTATTCCTGTTCATTTTCCGCAGAAATTGCAAACTGGGCCAAACAAGAGGTTAAAGGCACTGACTCTCCAAGTGGGGAGAGTGTTAGTAAAGCGTCTGGAATGTTGCACCCGAGTACCAGGGGACGAAAACTGACACAATTAAACACGTTTCCCGATCACACGGTGGATCATACTCTGGGTTCCACATGCATGTTTTAGCTGAAGGAAGAATCCCTTAAACCTGGAGAGTTGAGACCCATGGAATGGGTACCATGCAATATGACTTCAAAGGGTCTGCATTTGCTCACCGAACCTCACCAATCCTATCACTGCTGCGTTTATGACACTGTACACACGCTTGATTCTCTTTCGGAGACATATAAATCCATAGGTTTTAAGATTCTTTCTAGTCAGGTATATTCTTACGCGTTTAATATGGGGTGTAGAGTCCACTTCGTTGAGCAAGGAGTAGCTCTTGTCTATTACATATTTGGCTTATGGAACGGTATCTGTGCTAATTTCAATCTCTGGTTTTATGCAGCACCCCAACTCACCTTTCGCCTTAAGCAAGCATAAGTTGGTTTTCTACATTTGAGACCCTGTTCTGTTTTGTAATTCAGTTCCTGTGTAGCCAAGTTTACATTCCTTGTAGTAGTGATATCTTATGATGTTTGTTTTTCTGTGTGACTTATTTCACTTAGAATCATCGTACCTGAATCCACTCATTATGCTGCTACGGGCCTGATGACATAGATTTCATTGCTGAGTGATATTGCATTGTACGTAAGTACCACAACTTCTTTATCCATTTTTCGCTTTCTGTGATATTGAACTTATACTGTAAATGAGGTTCTTGTAAACAGAGCTGTCCCTAACTTTGGGGTGGCTGAGTCTTTTTGATTTTAATTTCCCTAAGCTATAGGACCATAAGTGGAAGTGCCCTAGGCTCTGTTGCTTTGTTTTTTAGATGTTTCAGGAAACACCATACACTTCTCCAGAGTGGCTGTTGGCAATTTACATCCCGCCCATCAGCATAACAAGGCTCCCAGTTCTCCATGGCCTGTCCTGCCTTTCTGGATTTTACACTTTTTTCAGATGGCCCTTTTGACCGGGGAGCAGTGAGACTTCATTGTACTGCAGATTTCCTTTGCAAGCTTGCTTGGTTGGCCAAAAAGGGCGTATGCGTTTTTTCCTGAATATATTCAGGAAAAAACGCATACGCCCTTTTTGGCCAAGTGCATCATTGTGGACGTTCTGCCTCTTTTCCTATGCTTTACATGCAATTCCAGTCTACCTCCTGAAATCGGTTTCCTGCAATTCTGCCCCGCTTTCAAGTCCTCTTGGCAGCCTTACTTCAATATATTTTTGGACGATAGCTATCATTTATAACTCTGCAGGTATGTGAATGACAGTGCCCCTGAGCTCCTTTCTTCAACTCGCTTTCTTGTGAGCTGGCCGCAACACCGCAGGATTGCTTCAGGCCCTAGTGTGGTTCCGGCATGGCACGCTGAGCCTTTGTTTAATTCCTCTTCCTGGTGGGAAATGAGAGTTAAATTTGCCCGTCCAGACACCTCCAGCTAGTCTCTCATTGGTTCTCCCTATTCCTGTTCATTTTCCGCAGAAATTGCAAACTGGGCCAAACAGGAGGTTAAAGGCACTGACTCTCCAAGTGGGGAGAGTGTTAGTAAAGCGTCTGGAATGTTGCACCCGAGTACCAGGGGACGAAAACTGAGACACATTTGAACACGTTTCCCGATCACATGGTGGATCATACTCTGGGTTCCACATGCATGTTTTAGCTGAAGGAAGAATCCCTTAAACCTGGAGAGTTGAGACCCCTGCAATGGGTACCATGCAATATGACTTCAAAGGGTCTGCATTTGCTCACCGAACCTCACCAATCCTATCACTGCTGCATTTATGCCACTGTACACACGCTTGATTCTCTTTCTGAGACATATAAATCCATAGGTTTTAAGATTCTTACTAGTCAGGTATATTCTTAGGCGTTTAATATGGGGTGTAGAGTCCACTTCGTGGAGCAAGGAGTAGCTCTTGTCTATTACATATTTGGCTTATGGAACGGTATCTGTGCTAATTTCAATCTCTGGTTTTATGCAGCACCCCAACTCACCTTTCCCCTTAAGCAAGCATAAGTCGGTTTTCTACATTTGAGACCCTGTTCTGTTTTGTAATTCAGTTCCTGTGTAGCCAAGTTTACATTCCATGTGGTAGAGATATCTTATGATGTTTCTTTTTCTGTGTGACTTATTTCACTTAGAATCATCGTACCTGAATCCACTCATTATGCTGCTATGGGCCTGATGACATAGATTTCATTGCTGAGTGATATTGCATTGTACGTAAGTACCACAACTTCTTTATCCATTTTTCACTTTCTGTGATTTTGAACTTATACTGTAAACGAGGTTCTTGTAAACAGAGCCTTCCCAAATTTTGGGGTGGCTGTGTCTTTTTGATTTTAATTTCCCTAAGCTATAGGACCATAAGTGGAAGTGCCCTAGGCTCTGTTGCTTTGTTTTTTAGATGTTTCAGGAAACACCATACACTTCTCCAGAGTGGCTGTTGGCAATTTACATCCCGCCCATCAGCATAACAAGGCTCCCAGTTCTGCATGGCCTGTCCTGCCTTTCTGGATTTTACACTTTTTTCAGATGGCCCTTTTGACCGGGGAGCAGTGAGACTTCATTGTAGTGCAGATTTCCTTTGCAAACTTGCTTGGTTGGCCAAAAAGGGCGTATGCGTTTTTTCCTGAATATATTAAGGAAAAAACGCATACGCCCTTTTTGGCCAAGTGCATCATTGTGGACGTTCTGCCTCTTTTCCTATGCTTTACATGCAATTCCAGTCTACCTCCTGAAATCGGTTTCCTGCAATTCTGCCCCGCTTTCAAGTCCTCTTGGCAGCCTTACTTCAATATATTTTTGGACGATAGCTATCATTTATAACTCTGCAGGTATGTGAATGACAGTGCCCCTGAGCTCCTTTCTTCAACTCGCTTTCTTGTGAGCTGGCCGCAACACCGCAGCATTGCTTCAGGCCCTAGTGTGGTTCCGGCATGACATGCTGAGCCTTTGTTTAATTCCTCTTCCTGGTGGGAAATGAGAGTTAAATTTGCCCGTCCAGACACCTCCAGCTAGTCTCTCATTGGTTCTCCCTATTCCTGTTCATTTTCCGCAGAAATTGCAAACTGGGCCAAACAGGAGGTTAAAGGCACTGACTCTCCAAGTGGGGAGAGTGTTAGTAAAGCATCTGGAATGTTGCACCCGAGTACCAGGGGACGAAAACTGACACAATTGAACACGTTTCCCGAGCACACGGTGGATCATACTCTGGGTTCCACATGCATGTTTTAGCTGAAGGAAGAATCCCTTAAACCTGGAGAGTTGAGACCCCTGCAATGGGTACCATGCAATATGACTTGAAAGGGTCTGCATTTGCTCACCGAACCTCATCAATCCTATCACTGCTGCATTTATGCCACTGTACACACGCTTGATTCTCTTTCTGAGACATATAAATCCATAGGTTTTAAGATTCTTACTAATTAGTTATATTTTTAGGCGTTTAATATGGGGTGTTGAGTCCACTTCGTTGAGCAAGGAGTAGCTCTTGTCTATTACATATTTGGCTTATGGAACGGTATCTGTGCTAATTTCAATCTCTGGTTTTATGCAGCACCCCAACTCACCTTTCCCCTTAAGCAAGCATAAGTTGGTTTTCTACATTTTAGACCCTGTTCTGTTTTGTAATTCAGTTCCTGTGTAGCCAAGTTTACATTCCATGTGGTAGAGATATCTTATGATGTTTCTTTTTCTGTGTGACTTATTTCACTTAGAATCATCGTACCTGAATCCACTCATTATGCTGCTATGGGCCTGATGACATAGATTTCATTGCTGAGTGATATTGCATTGTACGTAAGTACCACAACTTCTTTATCCATTTTTCACTTTCTGTGATTTTGAACTTATACTGTAAACGAGGTTCTTGTAAACAGAGCCTTCCCAAATTTTGGGGTGGCTGTGTCTTTTTGATTTTAATTTCCCTAAGCTATAGGACCATAAGTGGAAGTGCCCTAGGCTCTGTTGCTTTGTTTTTTAGATGTTTCAGGAAACACCATACACTTCTACAGAGTGGCTGTTGGCAATTTACATCCCGCCCATCAGCATAACAAGGCTCCCAGTTCTCCATGGCCTGTCCTGCCTTTCTGGATTTTACACTTTTTTCAGATGGCCCTTTTGACCGGGGGGCAGTGAGACTTCATTGTAGTGCAGATTTCCTTTGCAAGCTTGCTTGGTTGGCCAAAAAGGGCGTATGCGTTTTTTCCTGAATATATTCAGGAAAAAACGCATACGCCCTTTTTGGCCAAGTGCATCATTGTGGACGTTCTGCCTCTTTTCCTATGCTTTACATGCAATTCCAGTCTACCTCCTGAAATCGGTTTCCTGCAATTCTGCCCCGCTTTCAAGTCCTCTTGGCAGCCTTACTTCAATATATTTTTGGACGATAGCTATCATTTATAACTCTGCAGGTATGTGAATGACAGTGCCCCTGAGCTCCTTTCTTCAACTCGCTTTCTTGTGAGCTGGCCGCAACACCGCAGGATTGCTTCAGGCCCTAGTGTGGTTCCGGCATGGCACGCTGAGCCTTTGGTTAATTCCTCTTCCTGGTGGGAAATGAGAGTTAAATTTGCCCGTCCAGACACCTCCAGCTAGTCTCTCATTGGTTCTCCCTATTCCTGTTCATTTTCCGCAGAAATTGCAAACTGGGCCAAACAGGAGGTTAAAGGCACTGACTCTCCAAGTGGGGAGAGTGTTAGTAAAGCGTCTGGAATGTTGCACCCGAGTACCAGGGGACGAAAACTGAGACACATTTTAACACGTTTCCCGATCACATGGTGGATCATACTCTGGGTTCCACATGCATGTTTTAGCTGAAGGAAGAATCCCTTAAACCTGGAGAGTTGAGACCCCTGCAATGGGTACCATGCAATATGACTTCAAAGGGTCTGCATTTGCTCACCGAACCTCACCAATCCTATCACTGCTGCATTTATGCCACTGTACACACGCTTGATTCTCTTTCTGAGACATATAAATCCATAGGTTTTAAGATTCTTACTAGTCAGGTATATTCTTAGGCGTTTAATATGGGGTGTAGAGTCCACTTCGTGGAGCAAGGAGTAGCTCTTGTCTATTACATATTTGGCTTATGGAACGGTATCTGTGCTAATTTCAATCTCTGGTTTTATGCAGCACCCCAACTCACCTTTCCCCTTAAGCAAGCATAAGTCGGTTTTCTACATTTGAGACCCTGTTCTGTTTTGTAATTCAGTTCCTGTGTAGCCAAGTTTACATTCCATGTGGTAGAGATATCTTATGATGTTTCTTTTTCTGTGTGACTTATTTCACTTAGAATCATCGTACCTGAATCCACTCATTATGCTGCTATGGGCCTGATGACATAGATTTCATTGCTGAGTGATATTGCATTGTACGTAAGTACCACAACTTCTTTATCCATTTTTCACTTTCTGTGATTTTGAACTTATACTGTAAACGAGGTTCTTGTAAACAGAGCCTTCCCAAATTTTGGGGTGGCTGTGTCTTTTTGATTTTAATTTCCCTAAGCTATAGGACCATAAGTGGAAGTGCCCTAGGCTCTGTTGCTTTGTTTTTTAGATGTTTCAGGAAACACCATACACTTCTCCAGAGTGGCTGTTGGCAATTTACATCCCGCCCATCAGCATAACAAGGCTCCCAGTTCTCCATGGCCTGTCCTGCCTTTCTGGATTTTACACTTTTTTCAGATGGCCCTTTTGACCGGGGAGCAGTGAGACTTCATTGTAGTGCAGATTTCCTTTGCAAACTTGCTTGGTTGGCCAAAAAGGGCGTATGCGTTTTTTCCTGAATATATTAAGGAAAAAACGCATACGCCCTTTTTGGCCAAGTGCATCATTGTGGACGTTCTGCCTGTTTTCCTATGCTTTATATGCAATTCCAGTCTACCTCCTGAAATCGGTTTCCTGCAATTCTGCCCCGCTTTCAAGTCCTCTTGGCAGCCTTACTTCAATATATTTTTGGACGATAGCTATCATTTATAACTCTGCAGGTATGTGAATGACAGTGCCCCTGAGCTCCTTTCTTCAACTCGCTTTCTTGTGAGCTGGCCGCAACACCGCAGCATTGCTTCAGGCCCTAGTGTGGTTCCGGCATGACATGCTGAGCCTTTGTTTAATTCCTCTTCCTGGTGGGAAATGAGAGTTAAATTTGCCCGTCCAGACACCTCCAGCTAGTCTCTCATTGGTTCTCCCTATTCCTGTTCATTTTCCGCAGAAATTGCAAACTGGGCCAAACAGGAGGTTAAAGGCACTGACTCTCCAAGTGGGGAGAGTGTTAGTAAAGCATCTGGAATGTTGCACCCGAGTACCAGGGGACGAAAACTGACACAATTGAACACGTTTCCCGAGCACACGGTGGATCATACTCTGGGTTCCACATGCATGTTTTAGCTGAAGGAAGAATCCCTTAAACCTGGAGAGTTGAGACCCCTGCAATGGGTACCATGCAATATGACTTGAAAGGGTCTGCATTTGCTCACCGAACCTCATCAATCCTATCACTGCTGCATTTATGCCACTGTACACACGCTTGATTCTCTTTCTGAGACATATAAATCCATAGGTTTTAAGATTCTTACTAATTAGTTATATTTTTAGGCGTTTAATATGGGGTGTTGAGTCCACTTCGTTGAGCAAGGAGTAGCTCTTGTCTATTACATATTTGGCTTATGGAACGGTATCTGTGCTAATTTCAATCTCTGGTTTTATGCAGCACCCCAACTCACCTTTCCCCTTAAGCAAGCATAAGTTGGTTTTCTACATTTTAGACCCTGTTCTGTTTTGTAATTCAGTTCCTGTGTAGCCAAGTTTACATTCCATGTGGTAGAGATATCTTATGATGTTTCTTTTTCTGTGTGACTTATTTCACTTAGAATCATCGTACCTGAATCCACTCATTATGCTGCTATGGGCCTGATGACATAGATTTCATTGCTGAGTGATATTGCATTGTACGTAAGTACCACAACTTCTTTATCCATTTTTCACTTTCTGTGATTTTGAACTTATACTGTAAACGAGGTTCTTGTAAACAGAGCCTTCCCAAATTTTGGGGTGGCTGTGTCTTTTTGATTTTAATTTCCCTAAGCTATAGGACCATAAGTGGAAGTGCCCTAGGCTCTGTTGCTTTGTTTTTTAGATGTTTCAGGAAACACCATACACTTCTACAGAGTGGCTGTTGGCAATTTACATCCCGCCCATCAGCATAACAAGGCTCCCAGTTCTCCATGGCCTGTCCTGCCTTTCTGGATTTTACACTTTTTTCAGATGGCCCTTTTGACCGGGGGGCAGTGAGACTTCATTGTAGTGCAGATTTCCTTTGCAAGCTTGCTTAGTTGGCCAAAAGGGGCGTATGCGTTTTTTCCTGAATATATTCAGGAAAAAACGCATACGCCCTTTTTGGCCAAGTGCATCATTGTGGACGTTCTGCCTCTTTTCCTTTGCTTTACATGCAATTCCAGTCTACCTCCTGAAATCGGTTTCCTGCAATTCTGCCCAGCGTTCAAGTCCTCTTGGCAGCCTTACTTCAATATATTTTTGGACGATAGCTGTCATTTATAACTCTGCAGGTTTGTGAATGACAGTGCCCCTTAGCTCCTTTCTTCAACTCGCTTTCTTGTGAGCTGGCCGCAACACCGCAGCATTGCTTCAGGCCCTAGTGTGGTTCCGGCATGACATGCTGAGCCTTTGGTTAATTCCTCTTCCTGGTGGGAAATGAGAGTTAAATTTGCCCGTCCAGACACCTCCAGCTAGTCTCTCATTGGTTCTCCCTATTCCTGTTCATTTTCCGCAGAAATTGCAAACTGGGCCAAACAAGAGGTTAAAGGCACTGACTCTCCAAGTGGGGAGAGTGTTAGTAAAGCGTCTGGAATGTTGCACCCGAGTACCGGGGGATGAAAACTGACACAATTAAACACGTTTCCCGATCACACGGTGGATCATACTCTGGGTTCCACATGCATGTTTTAGCTGAAGGAAGAATACCTTAAACCTGGAGAGTTGAGACCCATGGAATGGGTACCATGCAATATGACTTCAAAGGGTCTGCATTTGCTCACCGAACCTCACCAATCCTATCACTGCTGCATTTATGACACTGTACACACGCTTGATTCTCTTTCGGAGACATATAAATCCATAGGTTTTAAGATTCTTTCTAGTCAGGTATATTCTTACGCGTTAAATATGGGGTGTAGAGTCCACTTCGTTGAGCAAGGAGTAGCTCTTGTCTATTAAATATTTGGCTTATGGAACGGTATCTGTTCTAATTTCAATCTCTGGTTTTATGCAGCACCCCAACTCACCTTTCGCCTTAAGCAAGCATAAGTTGGTTTTCTACATTTGAGACCCTGTTCTGTTTTGTAATTCAGTTCCTGTGTAGCCAAGTTTACATTCCTTGTAGTAGTGATATCTTATGATGTTTGTTTTTCTGTGTGACTTATTTCACTTAGAATCATCGTACCTGAATCCACTCATTATGCTGCTATGGGCCTGATGACATAGATTTCATTGCTGAGTGATATTGCATTGTACGTAAGTACCACAACTTCTTTATCCATTTTTCGCTTTCTGTGATATTGAAATTGGACCATAAATGAGGTTCTTGTAAACAGAGCTGTCCCTAACTTTGGGGTGGCTGAGTCTTTTTGATTTTAATTTCCCTAAGCTATAGGACCATAAGTGGAAGTGCCCTAGGCTCTGTTGCTTTGTTTTTTAGATGTTTCAGGAAACACCATACACTTCTCCAGAGTGGCTGTTGGCAATTTACATCCCGCCCATCAGCATAACAAGGCTCCCAGTTCTCCATGGCCTGTCCTGCCTTTCTGGATTTTACACTTTTTTCAGATGGCCCTTTTGACTGGGGAGCAGTGAGACTTCATTGTAGTGCAGATTTCCTTTGCAAGCTTGCTTGGTTGGCCAAAAAGGGCGTATGCGTTTTTTCCTGAATATATTCAGGAAAAAACGCATACGCCCTTTTTGGCCAAGTGCATCATTGTGGACGTTCTGCCTCTTTTCCTATGCTTTACATGCAATTCCAGTCTACCTCCTGAAATCGGTTTCCTGCAATTCTGACCCGCTTTCAAGTCCTCTTGGCAGCCTTACTTCAATATATTTTTGGACGATAGCTGTCATTTATAACTCTGCAGGTATGTGAATGACAGTGCCCCTGAGCTCCTTTCTTCAACTCGCTTTCTTGTGAGCTTGCCGCAACACCGCAGCATTGCTTCAGGCCCTAGTGTGGTTCCGGCATGGCACGCTGAGCCTTTGGTTAATTCCTCTTCCTTGTGGGAAATGAGAGTTAAATTTGCCCGTCCAGACACCTCCAGCTAGTCTCTCATTGGTTCTCCCTATTCCTGTTCATTTTCCGCAGAAATTGCAAACTGGGCCAAACAGGAGGTTAAAGGCACTGACTCTCCAAGTGGGGAGAGTGTTAGTAAAGCGTCTGGAATGTTGCACCCGAGTACCAGGGGACGAAAACTGAGACACATTTGAACACGTTTCCCGATCACATGGTGGATCATACTCTGGGTTCCACATGCATGTTTTAGCTGAAGGAAGAATCCCTTAAACCTGGAGAGTTGAGACCCATGGAATGGGTACCATGCAATATGACTTCAAAGGGTCTGCATTTGTCCACCGAACCTCACGAATCCTATCACTGCTGCGTTTATGCCGCTGTACACACGCTTGATTCTCTTTCGGAGACATATAAATCCATAGGTTTTAAGATTCTTCCTAGTCAGGTATATTCTTACGCGTTTAATATGGGGTGTAGAGTCCACTTCGTTGAGCAAGGAGTAGCTCTTGTCTATTACATATTTGGCTTATGGAACGGTATCTGTGCTAATTTCAATCTCTGGTTTTATGCAGCACCCCAACTCACCTTTCGCCTTAAGCAAGCATAAGTTGGTTTTCTACATTTGAGACCCTGTTCTGTTTTGTAATTCAGTTCCTGTGTAGCCAAGTTTACATTCCGTGTAGTAGTGATATCTTATGATGTTTCTTTTTCTGTGTGACTTATTTCACTTAGAATCATCGTACCTGAATCCACTCATTATGCTGCTACGGGCCTGATGACATAGATTTCATTGCTGCGTGATATTGCATTGTACGTAATTACCACAAATTCTTTATCCATTTTTCACTTGCTGTGATACTGAACTTGTACCGTAAACGAGGTTCTTGTAAACAGAGCCGTCCCAAACTTTGGGGTGGCTGTGTCTTTTTGATTTTAATTTCCCTAAGCTATAGGACCATAAGTTGAAGTGCCCTAGGCTCTGTTGTTTTGCTTTTTAGATGTTTCAGGAAACACCATACACTTCTCCAGAGTGGCTGTTCGCAATTTACATCCCGCCCATCAGCATAACAAGGTTCCCAATTCTCCATGGCCTGTCCTGCCTTTCTGGATTTTACACTTTTTTCAGATGGCCCTTTTGACCGGGGGCAGTGAGACTTCATTGTAGTGCAGATTTCCTTTTCAAGCTTGCTTGGTTGGCCAAAAAGAGCGTATGCGTTTTTTCCTGAATATATTCAGGAAAAAACGCATACGCCCTTTTTGGCCAAGTGCATCATTGTGGACGTTCTGCCTCTTTTCCTATGCTTTACATGCTATTCCAGTCTACCTCCTGAAATCAGTTTCCTGCAATTCTGCCCCGCTTTCAAGTCCTCTTGACAGCCTTACTTCAATATATTTTTGGACGATAGCTGTCATTTATAACTCTGCAGGTATGTGAATGTCAGTGCCCCTGAGCTCCTTCCTTCAACTCGTTTTCTTGTGAGCTGGCCGCAACACCGCAACATTGCTTCAGGCCCTAGTGTGGTTCCGGCATGGCACGCTGAGCCTTTGGTTAATTCCTCTTCCTGGTGGGAAATGAGAGTTAAATTTGCCCGTCCAGACACCTCCATCTAGTCTCTCATTGATTCTCCCTATTCCTGTTCATTTTCCGCAGAAATTGCAAACTGGGCCAAACAGGAGGTTAAAGGCACTGACTCTCCAAGTGGGGAGAGTGTTAGTAAAGCGTCTGAAATGTTGCACCCGAGTACCAGGGGACGAAAACTGAGACACATTTGAACACGTTTCCCGATCACATGGTGGATCATACTCTGGGTTCCACATGCATGTTTTAGCTGAAGGAAGAATCCCTTAAACCTGGAGAGTTGAGACCCCTGGAATGGGTACCATGCAATATGACTTGAAAGGGTCTGCATTTGCTCACCGAACCTCACCAATCCTAACACTGCTGCGTTTATGCCGCTGTACACATGGTTGATTCTCTTTTGGAGACATATAAATCCATAGGTTTTAAGATTCTTACTAGTCAGGTATATTCTTATGCGTTTAATATGGGGTGTTGAGTCCACTTCGTTGAGCAATGAGTAGCTCTTGTCTATTACATATTTGGCTTATGGAACGGTATCTGTTCTAACTTCAATCTCTGGTTTTATGCAGCACCCCAACTCACCTTTCCCCTTAAGCAAGCATAAGATGGTTTTCTACATTTGAGACCCTGTTCTGTTTTGTAATTCAGTTCCTGTGTAGCCAAGTTTACATTCCGTGTAGTAGTGATATCTTATGATGTTTCTTTTTCTGTGTGACTTATTTCACTTAGAATCATCGTACCTGAATCCACTCATTATGCTGCTATGGGCCTGATGACATAGATTTCATTGCTGAGTGATATTGCATTGTACGTAAGTACCACAACTTCTTTATCCATTTTTCATTTTCTGTGATTTTGAACTTGTACTGTAAACGAGGTTCTTGTAAACAGAGCCGTCCCAAACTTTGGGGTGGCTGTGTCTTTTTGATTTTAATTTCCCTAAGCTATAGGACCATAAATGAAAGTGCCCTAGGCTCTGTTGCTTTGTTTTTTAGATGTTTCAGGAAACACCATACACTTCTCCAGAGTGGCTGTTGGCAATTTACATCCCGCCCATCAGCATAACAAGGCTCCCAGTTCTCCATGGCCTGTCCTGCCTTTCTGGATTTTACACTTTTTTCAGATGGCCCTTTTGACCGGGGGGCAGTGAGACTTCATTGTAGTGCAGATTTCCTTTGCAAGCTTGTTTGTTTGGCCAAAAAGGGCGTAGGCTTTTTTTCTTGAGGAAAAATCTCATATGCCCTTTTTGGCCAAGTGCATCATTGTGGACGTTCTGCCTCTTTTCCTATGCTTTACATGCAATTCCAGTCTACCTCCTGAAATCGGTTTCCTGCAATTCTGCCCCGCTTTCAAGTCCTCTTGGCAGCCTTACTTCAATATATTTTTGGATGATAGCTGTCATTTATAACTCTGCATGTCTGTGAATGACAGTGCCCCTGAGCTCCTTTCTTCAACTTGTTTTCTTGTGAGCTGGCCGCAACACCATTGGATTGCTTCAGGCCCTAGTGTGGTTCCGGCATGGCACGCTGAGCCTTTGGTTAATTCCTCTTCCTGGTGGGTAATGAGAGTTAAATTTGCCCGTCCAGACACCTCCAGCTAGTCTCTCTTGGTTTTTCCCTATTCCTGTTCATTTTCCGCAGAAATTGCAAACTGGGCCAAACAGGAGGTTAAAGGCACTGACTCTCCAAGTGGGGAGAGTGTTAGTAAAGCGTCTGGAATGTTGCACCCGAGTACCGGGGGACGAAAACTGAGACACCTTTGAACACGTTTCCCGATCACACGGTGTATCATACTCTGGGTTCCACATGCATGTTTTAGCTGAAGGAAGAATCCGTTAAACCTGGAGAGTTGAGACCCATGGAATGGGTACCATGCAATATGACTTCAAAGGGTCTGCATTTGCTCACCGATCCTTACCAATCCTATCACTGCTGCATTTATGCCGCTGTACACACGCTTGATTCTCTTGCAGAGACATAGAAATCCATAGGTTTTAAGATTCTTACTAGTCAGGTATATTCTTAGGCGTTTAATATGTGGTGTTGAGTCCACTTCGTTGAGCAAGGAGAAGCTCTTGTCTATTACATATTTGGCTTATGGAACGGTATCTGTGCTAATTTCAATCTCTGGTTTTATGAAGCACCCCAACTCACCTTTCCCCTTAAGGAAGCATAAGTTGGTTTTCTACATTTGAGACCCTGTTCTGTTTTGTAATTCAGTTCCTCTGTAGCCAAGTTTACATTCCGTGTAGTAGTGATATCTTATGATGTTTCTTTTTTTGTGTGACTTATTTCACTTAGAATCATCGTACCTGAATCCACTCATTATGCTGCTACGGGCCTGATGACATAGATTTCATTGCTGAGTGATATTGCATTGTACGTAAGTACCACAACTTCTTTATCCATTTTGCGCTTTCTGTGATATTGAACTTGTACCGTAAACGAGGTTCTTGTAAACTGAGCCATCCCAAACTTTGGGGTGGCTGTGTCTTTTTGATTTTAATTTCCCTAAGCTATAGGACCATAAGTGGAAGTGCCCTAGGCTCTGTCGCTTTGTTTTTTAGATGTTTCAGGAAACACCATACACTTCTCCATTGTCGCTGTTGGCAATTTACATCCCGCCCATCAGCATAACAAGTCTCTCACGTCTCCATGGCCTGTCCTGCCTTTCTGGATTTTACACTTTTATCAGATTGCCCTTTTGACTGGGGGCCAGTGAGACTTCATTGTAGTGCAGATTTCCTTTTCAAGCTTGATTGGTTGGCCAAAAAGGGCGTATGCATGTTTTCCTGAATATATTCAGGAAAAAACGCGTATGCCCTTTTTGGCCAAGTGCATCATTGTGGACGTTCTGCCTCTTTTCCTATGCTTTACATGCAATTCCTGTCTACCTCCTGAAATCGGTTTCCTGCAATTCTGCCCCGCTTTCAAGTCCTCTTGGCAGCCTTACTTCAATATATTTTTGGACGATAGCTGTCATTTATAACTCTGCAGGTTTGTGAATGACAGTGCCCCTGAGCTCCTTTCTTCAGCTCGCTTTCTTGTGAGCTGGCCGCAACACCGCAGGATTGCTTCAGGCCCTAGTGTTGTTCCGGCACAGCACGCTGAGCCTTTGGTCAATTCCTCTTCCTTGTGGGTAATGAGAGTTAAATTTGCCCGTTCAGACACCTCAAGCTAGTCTCTCTTGTTTCTCCCTATTCCTGTTCATTTTCTGCAGAAATTGCAAACTGGGCCAAACAGGGGGTTAAAAGCACTGACTCTCCAAGTGGGGAGAGTGTTAGTAAAGCGTCTGGAATGTTGCACCCGAGTACCGGGGGACGAATACTGAGACACATTTGAACACGTTTCCCGATCACACGGTGGATCATACTCTGGGTTCCACATGCATGTTTTAGCTGAAGGAAGAATCCCTTAAACCTGGAGAGTTGAGACCCATGGAATGGGTACCATGCAGTATGACTTCAAAGGGTCTGCATTTGCTCACCGATCCTCACCAATCCTATCACTGCTGCATTTATGCCACTGTACACATGCTTGATTCACTTTTGGAGACATATAAATCCATAGGTTTTAAGATTCTTACTAATTAGTTATATTTTTAGGCGTTTAATATGGGGTGTTGAGTCCACTTCGTTGAGCAAGGAGTAGCTCTTGTCTATTACATATTTGGCTTATGGAACGGTATCTGTGCTAATTTCAATCTCTGGTTTTATGCAGCACCCCAACTCACCTTTCCCCTTAAGCAAGCATAAGTCGGTTTTCTACATTTGAGACCCTGTTCTGTTTTGTAATTCAGTTCCTGTGTAGCCAAGTTTACATTCCATGTGGTAGAGATATGTTATGATGTTTCTTTTTCTGTGTGACTTATTTCACTTAGAATCATCGTACCTGAATCCACTCATTATGCTGCTATGGGCCTGATGACATAGATTTCATTGCTGAGTGATATTGCATTGTACGTAAGTACCACAACTTCTTTATCCATTTTTCACTTTCTGTGATTTTGAACTTATACTGTAAACGAGGTTCTTGTAAACAGAGCCTTCCCAAATTTTGGGGTGGCTGTGTCTTTTTGATTTTAATTTCCCTAAGCTATAGGACCATAAGTGGAAGTGCCCTAGGCTCTGTTGCTTTGTTTTTTAGATGTTTCAGGAAACACCATACACTTCTGCAGAGTGGCTGTTGGCAATTTACATCCCGCCCATCAGCATAACAAGGCTCCCAGTTCTCCATGGCCTGTCCTGCCTTTCTGGATTTTACACTTTTTTCAGATTGCCCTTTTGACCGGGGGGCAGTGAGACTTCATTGTAGTGCAGATTTCCTTTTCAAGCTTGATTGGTTGGCCAAAAAGGGCGTATGCATGTTTTCCTGAATATATTCAGGAAAAAACGCGTATGCCCTTTTTGGCCAAGTGCATCATTGTGGACGTTCTGCCTCTTTTCCTATGCTTTACATGCAATTCCAGTCTACCTCCTGAAATCGGTTTCCTGCAATTCTGCCCCGCTTTCAAGTCCTCTTGGCAGCCTTACTTCAATATATTTTTGGACGATACCTGTCATTTATAACTCTGCAGGTTTGTGAATGACAGTGCCCCTTAGCTCCTTTCTTCAACTTGCTTTCTTGTGAGCTGGCCGCAACACCGCAGCATTGCTTCAGGCCCTAGTGTGGTTCCGGCATGACATGCTGAGCCTTTGGTTAATTCCTCTTCCTGGTGGGAAATGAGAGTTAAATTTGCCCGTCCAGACACCTCCAGCTAGTCTCTCATTGGTTCTCCCTATTCCTGTTCATTTTCCGCAGAAATTGCAAACTGGGCCAAACAAGAGGTTAAAGGCACTGACTCTCCAAGTGGGGAGAGTGTTAGTAAAGCGTCTGGAATGTTGCACCCGAGTACCGGGGGATGAAAACTGACACAATTAAACACGTTTCCCGATCACACGGTGGATCATACTCTGGGTTCCACATGCATGTTTTAGCTGAAGGAAGAATCCCTTAAACCTGGAGAGTTGAGACCCATGGAATGGGTACCATGCAATATGACTTCAAAGGGTCTGCATTTGCTCACCGAACCTCACCAATCCTATCACTGCTGCGTTTATGACACTGTACACACGCTTGATTCTCTTTCGGAGACATATAAATCCATAGGTTTTAAGATTCTTTCTAGTCAGGTATATTCTTAGGCGTTTAATATGGGGTGTAGAGTCCACTTCGTTGAGCAAGGAGTAGCTCTTGTCTATTAAATATTTGGCTTATGGAACGGTATCTGTTCTAATTTCAATCTCTGGTTTTATGCAGCACCCCAACTCACCTTTCGCCTTAAGCAAGCATAAGTTGGTTTTCTACATTTGAGACCCTGTTCTGTTTTGTAATTCAGTTCCTGTGTAGCCAAGTTTACATTCCTTGTAGTAGTGATATCTTATGATGTTTGTTTTTCTGTGTGACTTATTTCACTTAGAATCATCGTACCTGAATCCACTCATTATGCTGCTACGGGCCTGATGACATAGATTTCATTGCTGAGTGATATTGCATTGTACGTAAGTACCACAACTTCTTTATCCATTTTTCGCTTTCTGTGATATTGAACTTGGACCATAAATGAGGTTCTTGTAAACAGAGCTGTCCCTAACTTTGGGGTGGCTGAGTCTTTTTGATTTTAATTTCCCTAAGCTATAGGACCATAAGTGGAAGTGCCCTAGGCTCTGTTGCTTTGTTTTTTAGATGTTTCAGGAAACACCATACACTTCTCCAGAGTGGCTGTTGGCAATTTACATCCCGCCCATCAGCATAACAAGGCTCCCAGTTCTCCATGGCCTGTCCTGCCTTTCTGGATTTTACACATTTTTAAGATGGCCCTTTTGACCAGGGAGCAGTGAGACTTCATTGTAGTGCAGATTTCCTTTGCAAGCTTGCTTGGTTGGCCAAAAAGGGCGTATGCGTTTTTTCCTGAATATATTCAGGAAAAAACGCATACGCCCTTTTTGGCCAAGTGCATCATTGTGGACGTTCTGCCTCTTTTCCTATGCTTTACATGCAATTCCAGTCTACCTCCTGAAATCGGTTTCCTGCAATTCTGCCCCGCTTTCAAGTCCTCTTGGCAGCCTTACTTCAATATATTTTTGGACGATAGCTATCATTTATAACTCTGCAGGTATGTGAATGACAGTGCCCCTGAGCTCCTTTCTTCAACTCGCTTTCTTGTGAGCTGGCCGCAACACCGCAGGATTGCTTCAGGCCCTAGTGTGGTTCCGGCATGGCACGCTGAGCCTTTGCTTAATTCCTCTTCCTGGTGGGAAATGAGAGTTAAATTTGCCCGTCCAGACACCTCCAGCTAGTCTCTCATTGGTTCTCCCTATTCCTGTTCATTTTCCGCAGAAATTGCAAACTGGGCCAAACAGGAGGTTAAAGGCACTGACTCTCCAAGTGGGGAGAGTGTTAGTAAAGCGTCTGGAATGTTGCACCCGAGTACCAGGGGACGAAAACTGAGACACATTTGAACACGTTTCCCGATCACATGGTGGATCATACTCTGGGTTCCACATGCATGTTTTAGCTGAAGGAAGAATCCCTTAAACCTGGAGAGTTGAGACCCCTGCAATGGGTACCATGCAATATGACTTCAAAGGGTCTGCATTTGCTCACCGAACCTCACCAATCCTATCACTGCTGCATTTATGCCACTGTACACACGCTTGATTCTCTTTCTGAGACATATAAATCCATAGGTTTTAAGATTCTTACTAGTCAGGTATATTCTTAGGCGTTTAATATGGGGTGTAGAGTCCACTTCGTTGAGCAAGGAGTAGCTCTTGTCTATTATATATTTGGCTTATGGAACGGTATCTGTGCTAATTTCAATTTCTGGTTTTATGCAGCACCCCAACTCACCTTTCCCCTTAAGCAAGCATAAGTCGGTTTTCTACATTTGAGACCCTGTTCTGTTTTGTAATTCAGTTCCTGTGTAGCCAAGTTTACATTCCATGTGGTAGAGATATCTTATGATGTTTGTTTTTCTGTGTGACTTATTTCACTTAGAATCATCGTACCTGAATCCACTCATTATGCTGCTATGGGCCTGATGACATAGATTTCATTGCTGAGTGATATTGCATTGTACGTAAGTACCACAACTTCTTTATCCATTTTTCACTTTCTGTGATTTTGAACTTATACTGTAAACGAGGTTCTTGTAAACAGAGCCTTCCCAAATTTTGGGGTGGCTGTGTCTTTTTGATTTTAATTTCCCTAAGCTATAGGACCATAAGTGGAAGTGCCCTAGGCTCTGTTGCTTTGTTTTTTAGATGTTTCAGGAAACACCATACACTTCTCCAGAGTGGCTGTTGGCAATTTACATCCCGCCCATCAGCATAACAAGGCTCCCAGTTCTCCATGGCCTGTCCTGCCTTTCTGGATTTTACACTTTTTTCAGATGGCCCTTTTGACCGGGGGGCAGTGAGACTTCATTGTAGTGCAGATTTCCTTTGCAAGCTTGCTTGGTGGGCCAAAAAGTGCGTATGCGTTTTTTCCTGAATATATTCAGGAAAAAACGCATACGCCCTTTTTGGCCAAGAGCATCATTGTGGACGTTCTGCCTCTTTTCCTATGCTTTACATGCAATTCCAGTCTACCTCCTGAAATCGGTTTCCTGCAATTCTGCCCAGCGTTCAAGTCCTCTTGGCAGCCTTACTTCAATATATTTTTAGACGATAGCTGTCATTTATAACTCTGCAGGTTTGTGAATGACAGTGCCCCTTAGCTCCTTTCTTCAACTCGCTTTCTTGTGAGCTGGCCGCAACACCGCAGCATTGCTTCAGGCCCTAGTGTGGTTCCGGCATGACATGCTGAGCCTTTGGTTAATTCCTCTTCCTGGTGGGAAATGAGAGTTAAATTTGCCCGTCCAGACACCTCCAGCTAGTCTCTCATTGGTTCTCCCTATTCCTGTTCATTTTCCGCAGAAATTGCAAACTGGGCCAAACAAGAGTTTAAAGGCACTGACTCTCCAAGTGGGGAGAGTGTTAGTAAAGCGTCTGGAATGTTGCACCCGAGTACCGGGGGATGAAAACTGACACAATTAAACACGTTTCCCGATCACACGGTGGATCATACTCTGGGTTCCACATGCATGTTTTAGCTGAAGGAAGAATCCCTTAAACCTGGAGAGTTGAGACCCCTGCAATGGGTACCATGCAATATGACTTCAAAGGGTCTGCATTTGCTCACCGAACCTCACCAATCCTATCACTGCTGCGTTTATGCCACTGTACACACGCTTGATTCTCTTTCTGAGACATATAAATCCATAGATTTTAAGATTCTTTCTAGTCAGGTATATTCTTAGGCGTTTAATATGGGGTGTAGAGTCCACTTCGTTGAGCAAGGAGTAGCTCTTGTCTATTACATATTTGGCTTATGGAACGGTATCTGTGCTAATTTCAATCTCTGGTTTTATACAGCACCCCAACTCACCTTTCCCCTTAAGCAAGCATAAGTCGGTTTTCTACATTTGAGACCCTGTTCTGTTTTGTAATTCAGTTCCTGTGTAGCCAAGTTTACATTCCATGTGGTAGAGATATCTTATGATGTTTCTTTTTCTGTGTGACTTATTTCACTTAGAATCATTGTACCTGAATCCACTCATTATGCTGCTATGGGCCTGATGACATAGATTTCATTGCTGAGTGATATTGCATTGTACGTAAGTACCACAACTTCTTTATCCATTTTTCACTTTCTGTGATTTTGAACTTTTACTGTAAACGAGGTTCTTGTAAACAGAGCCTTCCCAAATTTTGGGGTGGCTGTGTCTCTTTGATTTTAATTTCCCTAAGCTATAGGACCATAAGTGGAAGTGCCCTAGGCTCTGTTGCTTTGTTTTTTAGATGTTTCAGGAAACACCATACACTTCTCCAGAGTGGCTGTTGGCAATTTACATCCCGCCCATCAGCATAACAAGGCTCCCAGTTCTCCATGGCCTGTCCTGCCTTTCTGGATTTTACACTTTTTTCAGATGGCCCTTTTGACCCGGGAGCAGTGAGACTTCATTGTAGTGCAGATTTCCTTTGCAAACTTGCTTGGTTGGCCAAAAAGGGCGTATGCGTTTTTTCCTGAATATATTCAGGAAAAAACGCATACGCCCTTTTTGGCCAAGTGCATCATTGTGGACGTTCTGCCTCTTTTCCTATGCTTTACATGCAATTCCAGTCTACCTCCTGAAATCGGTTTCCTGCAATTCTGCCCCGCTTTCAAGTCCTCTTGGCAGCCTTACTTCAATATATTTTTGGACGATAGCTATCATTTATAACTCTGCAGGTATGTGAATGACAGTGCCCCTGAGCTCCTTTCTTCAACTCGCTTTCTTGTGAGCTGGCCGCAACACCGCAGCATTGCTTCAGGCCCTAGTGTGGTTCCGGCATGACATGCTGAGCCTTTGGTTAATTCCTCTTCCTGGTGGGAAATGAGAGTTAAATTTGCCCGTCCAGACACCTCCAGCTAGTCTCTCATTGGTTCTCCCTATTCCTGTTCATTTTCCGCAGAAATTGCAAACTGGGCCAAACAAGAGGTTAAAGGCACTGTCTCTCCAAGTGGGGAGAGTGTTAGTAAAGCGTCTGGAATGTTGCACCCGAGTACCGGGGGATGAAAACTGACACAATTAAACACGTTTCCCGATCACACGGTGGATCATACTCTGGGTTCCACATGCATGTTTTAGCTGAAGGAAGAATCCCTTAAACCTGGAGAGTTGAGACCCATGGAATGGGTACCATGCAATATGACTTCAAAGGGTCTGCATTTGCTCACCGAACCTCACCAATCCTATCACTGCTGCGTTTATGACACTGTACACACGCTTGATTCTCTTTCGGAGACATATAAATCCATAGGTTTTAAGATTCTTTCTAGTCAGGTATATTCTTACGCGTTTAATATGGGGTGTAGAGTCCACTTCGTTGAGCAAGGAGTAGCTCTTGTCTATTAAATATTTGGCTTATGGAACGGTATCTGTTCTAATTTCAATCTCTGGTTTTATGCAGCACCCCAACTCACCTTTCTCCTTAAGCAAGCATAAGTTGGTTTTCTACATTTGAGACCCTGTTCTGTTTTGTAATTCAGTTCCTGTGTAGCCAAGTTTACATTCCTTGTAGTAGTGATATCTTATGATGTTTGTTTTTCTGTGTGACTTATTTCACTTAGAATCATCGTACCTGAATCCACTCATTATGCTGCTACGGGCCTGATGACATAGATTTCATTGCTGAGTGATATTGCATTGTACGTAAGTACCACAACTTCTTTATCCATTTTTCGCTTTCTGTGATATTGAACTTGGACCAAAAATGAGGTTCTTGTAAACAGAGCTGTCCCTAACTTTGGGGTGGCTCAGTCTTTTTGATTTTAATTTCCCTAAGCTATAGGACCATAAGTGGAAGTGCCCTAGGCTCTGTTGCTTTGTTTTTTAGATGTTTCAGGAAACACCATACACTTCTCCAGAGTGGCTGTTGGCAATTTACATCCCGCCCATCAGCATAACAAGGCTCCCAGTTCTCCATGGCCTGTCCTGCCTTTCTGGATTTTACACTTTTTTCAGATGGCCCTTTTGACCGGGGAGCAGTGAGACTTCATTGTAGTGCAGATTTCCTTTGCAAGCTTGCTTGGTTGGCCAAAAAGGGCGTATGCGTTTTTTCCTGAATATATTCAGGAAAAAACGCATACGCCCTTTTTGGCCAAGTGCATCATTGTGGACGTTCTGCATCTTTTCCTATGCTTTACATGCAATTCCAGTCTACCTCCTGAAATCGGTTTCCTGCAATTCTGACCCGCTTTCAAGTCCTCTTGGCAGCCTTACTTCAATATATTTTTGGACGATAGCTATCATTTATAACTCTGCAAGTATGTGAATGACAGTGCCCCTGAGCTCCTTTCTTCAACTCGCTTTCTTGTGAGCTGGCCGCAACACCGCAGGATTGCTTCAGGCCCTAGTGTGGTTCCGGCATGGCACGCTGAGCCTTTGGTTAATTCCTCTTCCTGGTGGGAAATGAGAGTTAAATTTGCCCGTCCAGACACCTCCAGCTAGTCTCTCATTGGTTCTCCCTATTCCTGTTCATTTTCCGCAGAAATTGCAAACTGGGCCAAACAAGAGGTTAAATGCACTGACTCTCCAAGTGGGGAGAGTGTTAGTAAAGCGTCTGGAATGTTGCACCCGAGTACCAGGGGACGAAAACTGAGACACATTTGAACACGTTTCCCGATCACATGGTGGATCATACTCTGGGTTCCACATGCATGTTTTAGCTGAAGGAAGAATCCCTTAAACCTGGAGAGTTGAGACCCCTGCAATGGGTACCATGCAATATGACTTCAAAGGGTCTGCATTTGCTCACCGAACCTCACCAATCCTATCACTGCTGCATTTATGCCACTGTACACACGCTTGATTCTCTTTCTGAGACATATAAATCCATAGGTTTTAAGATTCTTACTAGTCAGGTATATTCTTAGGCGTTTAATATGGGGTGTAGAGTCCACTTCGTTGAGCAAGGAGTAGCTCTTGTCTATTACATATTTGGCTTATGGAACGGTATCTGTGCTAATTTCAATCTCTGGTTTTATGCAGCACCCCAACTCACCTTTCCCCTTAAGCAAGCATAAGTCGGTTTTCTACATTTGAGACCCTGTTCTGTTTTGTAATTCAGTTCCTGTGTAGCCAAGTTTACATTCCATGTGGTAGAGATATCTTATGATGTTTCTTTTTCTGTGTGACTTATTTCACTTAGAATCATCGTACCTGAATCCACTCATTATGCTGCTATGGGCCTGATGACATAGATTTCATTGCTGAGTGATATTGCATTGTACGTAAGTACCACAACTTCTTTTTCCATTTTTCACTTGCTGTGATTTTGAACTTATACTGTAAACGAGGTTCTTGTAAACAGAGCCTTCCCAAATTTTGGGGTGGCTGTGTCTTTTTGATTTTAATTTCCCTAAGCTATAGGACCATAAGTGGAAGTGCCCTAGGCTCTGTTGCTTTGTTTTGTAGATGTTTCAGGAAACACCATACACTTCTCCAGAGTGGCTGTTGGCAATTTACATCCCGCCCATCAGCATAACAAGGCTCCCAGTTCTCCATGGCCTGTCCTGCCTTTCTGGATTTTACACTTTTTTCAGATGGCCCTTTTGACCGGGGGGCAGTGAGACTTCATTGTAGTGCAGATTTCCTTTGCAAGCTTGCTTGGTTGGCCAAAAAGGGCGTATGCGTTTTTTCCTGAATATATTCAGGAAAAAACGCATACGCCCTTTTTGGCCAAGTGCATCATTGTGGACGTTCTGCCTCTTTTCCTATGCTTTACATGCAATTCCAGTCTACCTCCTGAAATCGGTTTCCTGCAATTCTGCCCCGTTTTCAAGTCCTCTTGGCAGCCTTACTTCAATATATTTTTGGACGATAGCTATCATTTATAACTCTGCAGGTTTGTGAATGACAGTGCCCCTGAGCTCCTTTCTTCAACTCGCTTTCTTGTGAGCTGGCCACAACACCGCAGCATTGCTTCAGGCCCTAGTGTGGTTCCGGCATGGCACGCTGAGCCTTTGGTTAATTCCTCTTCCTGGTGGGAAATGAGAGTTAAATTTGCCCGTCCAGACACCTCCAGCTAGTCTCTCATTGGTTCTCCCTATTCCTGTTCATTTTCCGCAGAAATTGCAAACTGGGCCAAACAGGAGGTTAAAGGCACTGACTCTCCAAGTGGGGAGAGTGTTAGTAAAGCGTCTGGAATGTTGCACCCGAGTACCAGGGGACGAAAACTGAGACACATTTGAACACGTTTCCCGATCACATGGTGGATCATACTCTGGGTTCCACATGCATGTTTTAGCTGAAGGAAGAATCCCTTAAACCTGGAGAGTTGAGACCCATGGAATGGGTACCATGCAATATGACTTCAAAGGGTCTGCATTTGTCCACCGAACCTCACCAATCCTATCACTGCTGCGTTTATGCCGCTGTACACACGCTTGATTCTCTTTCGGAGACATATAAATCCATAGGTTTTAAGATTCTTCCTAGTCAGGTATATTCTTAGGCGTTTAATATGGGGTGTAGAGTCCACTTCGTTGAGCAAGGAGTAGCTCTTGTCTATTACATATTTGGCTTATGGAACGGTATCTGTTCTAATTTCAATCTCTGGTTTTATGCAGCACCCCAACTCACCTTTCCCCTTAAGCAAGCATAAGTTGGTTTTCTACATTTGAGACCCTGTTCTGTTTTGTAATTCAGTTCCTGTGTAGCCAAGTTTACATTCCGTGTAGTAGTGATATCTTATGATGTTTCTTTTTCTGTGTGACTTATTTCACTTAGAATCATCGTACCTGAATCCACTCATTATGCTGCTATGGGCCTGATGACATAGATTTCATTGCTGCGTGATATTGCATTGTACGTAATTACCACAAATTCTTTATCCATTTTTCACTTGCTGTGATACTGAACTTGTACCGTAAACGAGGTTCTTGTAAACAGAGCCGTCCCAAAGTTTGGGGTGGCTGTGTCTTTTTGATTTTAATTTCCCTAAGCTATAGGACCATAAGTTGAAGTGCCCTAGGCTCTGTTGCTTTGCTTTTTAGATGTTTCAGGAAACACCATACACTTCTCCAGAGTGGCTGTTCGCTATTTACATCCGGCCCATCAGCATAACAAGGTTCCCAATTCTCCATGGCCTGTCCTGCCTTTCTGGATTTTACACTTTTTTCAGATGGCCCTTTTTACCGGGTGCAGTGAGACTTCATTGTAGTGCAGATTTCCTTTTCAACCTAGCTTGGTTGGCCAAAAAGAGCGTATGCGTTTTTTCCTGAATATATTCAGGAAAAAACGCATACGCCCTTTTTGGCCAAGTGCATCATTGTGGACGTTCTGCCTCTTTTCCTATGCTTTACATGCTATTCCAGTCTACCTCCTGAAATCGGTTTCCTGCAATTCTGCCCCGCTTTCAAGTCCTCTTGGCAGCCTTACTTCAATATATTTTTGGACGATAGCTGTCATTTATAACTCTGCAGGTATGTGAATGTCAGTGCCCCTGAGCTCCTTTCTTTAACTCGTTTTCTTGTGAGCTGGCCGCAACACCGCAGCCTTGCTTCAGGCCCTAGTGTGGTTCCGGCATGGCACGCTGAGCCTTTGGTTAATTCCTCTTCCTGGTGGGAAATGAGAGTTAAATTTGCCCGTCCAGACACCTCCAGCTAGTCTCTCATTGGTTCTCCCTATTCCTGTTCATTTTCCGCAGAAATTGCAAACTGGGCCAAACAGGAGGTTAAAGGCACTGACTCTCCAAGTGGGGAGAGTGTTAGTAAAGCGTCTGAGATGTTGCACCCGAGTACCAGGGGACGAAAACTGAGACACATTTGAACACGTTTCCCGATCACATGGTGGATCATACTCTGGGTTCCACATGCATGTTTTAGCTGAAGGAAGAATCCCTTAAACCTGGAGAGTTGAGACCCCTGGAATGGGTACCATGCAATATGACTTCAAAGGGTCTGCATTTGCTCACCGAACCTCACCAATCCTATCACTGCTGCATTTATGCCACTGTACACACGCTTGATTCTCTTTCTGAGACATATAAATCCATAGGTTTTAAGATTCTTACTAGTCAGGTATATTCTTAGGCGTTTAATATGGGCTGTAGAGTCCACTTCGTTGAGCAAGGAGTAGCTCTTGTCTATTACATATTTGGCTTATGGAACCGTATCTGTGCTAATTTCAATCTTTGGTTTTATGCAGCCCCCCAAGTCACCTTTATTCTTAAGCAAGCATAAGTCGGTTTTCTACATTTGAGACCCTGTTCTGTTTTGTAATTCAGTTCCTGTGTAGCCAAGTTTACACTCCATGTGGTAGAGATATCTTATGATGTTTCTTTCTCTGTGTGACTTATTTCACTTACAATCATCGTATCTGAATCCACTCATTATGCTGCTACGGGCCTGATGACATAGATTTCATTGCTGAGTGATATTGCATTGTACGTAAGTACCACAACTTCTTTATCCATTTTGCGCTTTCTGTGATATTGAACTTGTACCGTAAACGAGGTTCTTGTAAACAGAGCCGTCCCAAACTTTGGGGTGGCTGTGTCTTTTTGATTTTAATTTCCCTAAGCTATAGGACTATAAGTGGAAGTGCCCTAGGCTCTGTTGCTTTGTTTTTTAGATGTTTCAGGAAACACCATACACTTCTCCAGAGTGACTGTTGGCAATTTACATCCCGCCCATCAGCATAACAAGGCTCCCAGTTCTCCATGGCCTGTCCTGCCTTTGTGGATTTTACACTTTTTTCAGATGGCCCTTTTGACTGGGGGGCAGTGAGACTTCTTTGTAGTGCAGATTTCCTTTGCAAGCTTGCTTGGTTGGCCAAAAAGGGCGTATGCGTTTATTCCTGAATATATTCAGGAAAAAACGCATACGCCCTTTTTGGCCAAGTGCATCATTGTGGACGTTCTGCCTCTTTTCCTATGCTTTACATGCAATTCCAGTCTACCTCCTGAAATCGGTTTCCTGCAATTCTGCCCCGCTTTCAAGTCCTCTTGGCAGCCTTACTTCAATATATTTTTGGACGATAGTTGTCATTTATAACTCTTCAGGTATGTGAATGACAGTGCCCCTGAGCTCCTTTCTTCAACTCGCTTTCTTGTGAGCTGGCCGCAACACCGCTGCTTTGCTTCAGGCCCTAGTGTGGTTCCGGCATGGCACACTGAGCCTTTGGTTAATTCCTATTCCTGGTGGGAAATGAGAGTTAAATTTGCCCGTCCAGACACCTCCAGCTAGTCTCTCATTGGTTCTCCCTATTCCTGTTCATTTTCCGCAGAAATTGCAAACTGGGCCAAACAGGAGGTTAAAGGCACTGACTCTCCAAGTGGGGAGAGTGTTAGTAAAGCGTCTGGAATGTTGCACCCGAGTACCGGGGGACGAAAACTGAGTCACATTTGAACACGTTTCCCGATCACACGGTGGATCATACTCTGGGTTCCACATGCATGTTTTAGCTGAAGGAAGAATCCCTTAAACCTGGAGAGTTGAGACCCATGGAATGGGTACCATGCAATATGACTTGAAAGGGTCTGCATTTGCTCACCGAACCTCACCAATCCTAACACTGCTGCGTTTATGCCGCTGTACACATGGTTGATTCTCTTTTGGAGACATATAAATCCATAGGTTTTAAGATTCTTACTAGTCAGGTATATTCTTATGCGTTTAATATGGGGGGTTGAGTCCACTTCGTTGAGCAATGAGTAGCTCTTGTCTATTACATATTTGGCTTATGGAACGGTATCTGTTCTAATTTCAATCTCTAGTTTTATGCAGCACCCCAACTCACCTTTCCCCTTAAGCAAGCATAAGATGGTTTTCTACATTTGAGACCCTGTTCTGTTTTGTAATTCAGTTCCTCTGTAGCCAAGTTTACATTCCGTGTAGTAGTGATATCTTATGATGTTTCTTTTTCTGTGTGAATTATTTCACTTAGAATCATCGTACCTGAATCCACTCATTATGCTGCTACGGGCCTGATGACATAGATTTCATTGCTGAGTGATATTGCATTGTACGTAAGTACCACAACTTCTTTATCCATTTTTCGCTTTCTGTGATATTGAACTTGTACCGTAAATGAGGTTCTTGTAAACTGAGCCGTCCCAAATTTTGGGGTGGCTGTGTCTTTTTGATTTTAATTTCCCTAAGCTATAGGACCATAAGTGGAAGTGCCCTAGGCTCTGTTGCTTTGTTTTTTAGATGTTTCAGGAAACACCATACACTTCTCCATTGTCGCTGTTGGCAATTTACATCCCGCCCATCAGCATAACAAGGCTCTCACATCTCCATGGCCTGTCCTGCCTTTCTGGATTTTACACTTTTATCAGATGGCCCTTTTGACTGGGGGCCAGTGAGACTTCATTTTAGTGCAGATTTCCTTTGCAAGCTTGCTTGGTTGGCCAAAAAGGGCGTATGCGTTTTTTCTTGAATATATTCAGGAAAAAACGCATACGCCCCTTTTGGACAAGTGCATCATTGTGGACGTTCTGCCTCTTTTCCTATGCTTTACATGCAATTCCAGTCTACCTCCTGAAATCGGTTTCCTGCAATTCTGCCCCGCTTTCAAGTCCTCTTGGCAGCCTTACTTCAATATATTTTTGGACGATAGCTGTCATTTATAACTCTGCATGTTTGTGAATGATAGTGCCCCTTAGATCCTTTCTTCAACTCGTTTTCTTGTGAGCTGGCCGCAACACCGCAGCATTGCTTCAGGCCCTAGTGTGTTTCCAGAATGGCACGCTGAGCCTTTGGTTAACTCCTCTTCCTGGTGGGCAATGAGAGTTAAATTTGCCCGTCCAGACACCTCCAGCTAGTCTCTCATTGGTTCTCCCTATTCCTGTTCATTTTCCGCAGAAATTGCAAACTGGGCCAAACAGGAGGTTAAAGGCACTGACTCTCCAAGTGGGGAGAGTGTTAGTAAAGCGTCTGGAATGTTGCACCCGAGTACCGGGGCTCGAAAAGTGAGACACATTTGAACACGTTTCCCGATCACACGGTGGATCATACTCTGGGTTCCACATGCATGTTTTAGCTGAAGGAAGAATCCCTTAAACCTGGAGAGTTGAGACCCATGGAATGGGTACCATGCAATATGACTTGAAAGGGTCTGCATTTGCTCACCGAACCTCACCAATCCTAACACTGCTGCGTTTATGCCGCTGTACACATGGTTGATTCTCTTTTGGAGACATATAAATCCATAGGTTTTAAGATTCTTACTAGTCAGGTATATTCTTATGCGTTTAATATGGGGTGTTGAGTCCACTTCGTTGAGCAATGAGTAGCTCTTGTCTATTACATATTTGGCTTATGGAACGGTATCTGTTCTAATTTCAATCTCTGGTTTTATGCAGCACCCCAACTCACCTTTCCCCTTAAGCAAGCATAAGATGGTTTTCTACATTTGAGACCCTGTTCTGTTTTGTAATTCAGTTCCTGTGTAGCCAAGTTTACATTCCGTGTAGTAGTGATATCTTATGATGTTTCTTTTTCTCTGTGACTTTTTTCACTTAGAATCATCGTACCTGAATCCACTCATTATGCTGCTATGGGCCTGATGACATAGATTTCATTGCTGAGTGATATTGCATTGTACGTAAGTACCACAACTTCTTTATCCATTTTTCATTTTCTGTGATTTTGAACTTGTACTGTAAACGAGGTTCTTGTAAACAGAGCCGTCCCAAACTTTGGGGTGGCTGTGTCTTTTTGATTTTAATTTCCCTAAGCTATAGGACTATAAGTGGAAGTGCCCTAGGCTCTGTTGCTTTGTTTTTTAGATGTTTCAGGAAACACCATACACTTCTCCAGAGTGGCTGTTGGCAATTTACATCCCGCCCATCAGCATAACAAGGCTCCCAGTTCTCCATGGCCTGTCCTGCCTTTCTGGATTTTACACTTTTTTCAGATGACCCTTTTGACCGGGGGGCAGTGAGACTTCATTGTAGTGCAGATTTCCTTTGCAAGCTTGTTTGCTTGGCCAAAAAGGGCGTAGGCTTTTTTTCTTGAGGAAAAATCTCATATGCCCTTTTTGGCCAAGTGCATCATTGTGGACGTTCTGCCTCTTTTCCTATGCTTTACATGCAAATCCAGTCTACCTCCTGAAATCGGTTTCCTGCAATTCTGCCCCGCTTTCAAGTCCTCTTGGCAGCCTTACTTCAATATCTTTTTGGACGATAGCTGTCATTTATAACTCTGCAGTTTTGTGAATTACAGTGCCCCTGAGCTCCTTTCTTCAACTTGCTTTCTTGTGAGCTGGCCGCAACACCGCAGCATCGCTTCAGGCCATAGTGTGTTTCCGGCATGGCACATTGAGCCTTTGGTTAATTCCTCTTCCTGGTGGGAAATGAGAGTTAAATTTGCCCGTCCAGACACCTCCAGCTAGTCTCTCATTGGTTCTTCCTATTCCTGTTCATTTTCCGCAGAAATTGCAAACTGGGCCAAACAGGAGGTTAAAGGCACTGACTCTCCAAGTGGGGAGAGTGTTAGTAAAGCGTCTGGAATGTTGCACCCGAGTACCAGGGGATGAAAACTGACACATTTGAACACGTTTCCCGATCACACGGTGGATCATACTCTGGGTTCCACATGCATGTTTTAGCTGAAGGAAGAATCCCTTAAACCTGGAGAGTTGAGACCCATGGAATGGGTACCATGCAATATGACTTGAAAGGGTCTGCATTTGCTCACCGAACCTCATCAATCCTATCACTGCTGCGTTTATGCCACTATACACACGCTTGATTCTCTTTTGGAGATATATAAATCCATAGGTTTTAAGATTCTTACTAGTCAGGTATATTCTTATGCGTTTAATATGGGGTGTTGAGTCCACTTCGTTGAGCAAGGTGTAGCTCTTTCCTATTACATATTTGGCTTATGGAACGATATCTGTGCTAATTTCAATGTCTGGTTTTATGCAGCACCCCAACTCACCTTTCCCCTTAAGGAAGCATAAGTTGGTTTTCTACATTTGAGACCCTGTTCTGTTTTGTAATTCAGTTCCTGTGTAGCCAAGTTTACATTCCGTGTAGTAGTGATATCTTATGATGTTTCTTTTTCTGTGTGACTTATTTCACTTAGAATCATCGTACCTGAATCCACTCATTATGCTGCTATGGGCCTGATGACATAGATTTCATTGCTGAGTGATATTGCATTGGACGTAAGTACCACAACTTCTTTATCCATTTTTCACTTTCTGTGATATTCAACTTGTACCGTAAACGAGGTTCCTGTAAACAGAACCGTCCCAAACTTTGGGGTGGCTGTGTCTTTTTGATTTTAATTTCCCTAAGCTATAGGACCATAAGTGGAAGTGCCCTAGGCTCTGTTGTTTTGTTTTTTAGATGTTTCAGGAAACACCATACACTTCTCCAGAGTGGCTGTTGGCAATTTACATCCCGCCCATCAGCATAACAAGGCTCCCAGTTCTCCATGGCCTGTCCTGCTTTGCTGGATTTTATGCTTTTTTCAGATGGCCCTTTTGCCCGCGGGGTAGTGAGACTTCATTGTAGTGCAGATTCCCTTTGCAAGCTTGCTTGGTTGGCCAAAAAGGGCGTATGCGTTTTTTCCTGAATATATTCAGGAAAAAACGCATACGCCCTTTTTGGCCAAGTGCATCATTGTGGACGTTCTGCCTCTTTTCCTATGCTTTACATGCCATTCCAGTCTACCTCCTGAAATCGGTTTCCTGCAATTCTGCCCCGCTTTCAAGTCCTCTTGGCAGCCTTACTTCAATATATTTTGGGACGATAGCTGTCATTTATAACTCTGCAGGTTTGTGAATGACAGTGCCCCTGAGCTCCTTTCTTCAAATTGTTTTCTTGTGAGCTGGCCGCAACACCGTAGGATTGCTTCAGGCCCTAGTGTGGTTCCGGCACGGCACGCTGAGACTTTGGTTAATTCCTCTTCGTGGTGGGTAATGAGAGTTAAATTTGCCCATCCAGACACCTCCAGCTAGTCTCTCTTGGTTCTCCCTATTCCTGTTCATTTTCCGCAGAAATTGCAAACTGGGCCAAACAGGAGGTTAAAGGCACTGACTCTATAAGTGGGGAGAGTGTTAGTAAAGCGTCTGGAATGTTGCACTCGAGTACCGGGGGACAAAAACTGAGACACATTTGAACAAGTTTCCCGATCACACGGTGGATGATACTCTGGGTTCCACATGCATGTTTTAGCTGAAGGAAGAATCCCTTAAACCTGGAGAGTTGAGACCCATGGAATGGGTACCATGCAATATGACTTCAAAGGGTCTGGATTTGCTCACCGATCCTCACCAATCCTATCACTGCTGCATTTATGCCGCTGTACACACGCTTGATTCTCTTGCAGAGACATATCAATCCATAGGTTTTAAGATTCTTACTAGTCAGGTATATTCTTAGGCGTTTAATATGTGGTGTTGAGTCCACTTCGTTGAGCAAGGAGAAGCTCTTGTCTATTACATATTTGGCTTATGGAACGGTATCTGTGCTAATTTCAATCTCTGGTTTTATGCAGCACCCCAACTCACCTTTCCCCTTAAGGAAGCATAAGTTGGTTTTCTACATTTGAGACCCTGTTCTGTTTTGTAATTCAGTTCCTCTGTAGCCAAGTTTACATTCCGTGTAGTAGTGATATCTTATGATGTTTCTTTTTTTGTGTGACTTATTTCACTTAGAATCATCGTACCTGAATCCACTCATTATCCTGCTACGGGCCTGATGACATAGATTTCATTGCTGAGTGATATTGCATTGTACGTAAGTACCACAACTTCTTTATCCATTTTTCGCTTTCTGTGATATTGAACTTGTACCGTAAAGGAGGTTCTTGTAAACTGAGCCATCCCAAACTTTGGGTTGGTTGTGTCTTTTTGATTTTAATTTCCCTAAGCTATAGGACCATAAGTGGAAGTGCCCTAGGCTCTGTTGCTTTGTTTTTTAGATGTTTCAGGAAACACCATACACTTCTCCATTGTCGTTGTTGGCAATTTACATCCCGCCCATCAGCATAACAAGGCTCTCACGTCTCCATGGCCTGTCCTGCCTTTCTGGATTTTACACTTTTTTCAGATGGCCCTTTTGACTGGGGGCCAGTGAGACTTCATTGTAGTGCAGATTTCCTTTGCAAGCTTGCTTGGTTGGCCAAAAAGGGCGTATGCGTTTTTTCATCAATATATTCAGGAAAAAACGCATACGCCCCTTTTGACCAAGTGCATCATTGTGGACGTTCTGCCTCTTTTCCTATGCTTTACATGCAATTCCAGTCTACCTCCTGAAATCGGTTTCCTGCAATTCTGCCCCGCTTTCAAGTCCTCTTGGCAGCCTTACTTCAATATATTTTTGGACGATAGCTGTCATTTTTAACTCTGCAGGTTTGTGAATGACAGTGCCCCTGAGCTCCTTTCTTCAACTCGCTTTCTTGTGAGCAGGCCGCAACACCGCAGGATTGCTTCAGGCCCTAGTGTGGTTCCGGCACGGCACGCTTAGCCTTTGGTTAATTCCTCTTCCTGGTGGGAAACGAGAGTTAAATTTGCCCGTCCAGACACCTCCAGCTAGTCTCTCATTGGTTCTCCCTATTCCTGTTCATTTTCCGCAGAAATTGCAAACTGAGCCAAACAGGAGGTTAAAGGCACTGACTCTCCAAGTGGGGAGAGTGTTAGTAAAGCGTCTGGAATGTTGCACCCGAGTAACGGGGGACGAAAACTGAGACACATTTGAACACGTTTCCCGATCACACGGTGGATCATACTCTGGGTTCCACATGCATGTTTTAGCTGAAGGAAGAATCACTTAAACCTGGAGAGTTGAGACCCATGGAATGGGTACCATGCAATATGACTTCAAAGGGTCTGCATTTGCTCACCGATCCTCACCAATCCTATCACTGCTGCATTTATGCCGCTGTACACATGCTTGATTCTCTTGCAGAGACATATAAATCCATAGGTTTTAAGATTCTTACTAGTCAGGTATATTCTTAGGCGTTTAATATGTGGTGTTGAGTCCACTTCGTTGAGCAAGGAGAAGCTCTTGTCTATTACATATTTGGCTTATGGAACGGTATCTGTGCTAATTTCAATCTCTGGTTTTATGCAGCACCCCAACTCACCTTTCCCCTTAAGCAAGCATAAGTTGGTTTTCTACATTTGAGACCCTGTTCTGTTTTGTAATTCAGTTCCTGTGTAGCCAAGTTTACATTCCGTGTAGTAGTGATATCTTATGATGTTTCTTTTTTTGTGTGACTTATTTCACTTAGAATCATCGTACCTGAATCCACTCATTATGCTGCTACGGGCCTGATGACATAGATTTCATTGCTGAGTGATATTGCATTGTACGTAAGTACCACAACTTCTTTATCCATTTTTCGCTTTCTGCGATATTGAACTTGTACTGTAAACGAGGTTCTTGTAAACAGAGCCATCCCAAACTTTGGGGTGGCTGTGTCTTTTTGATTTTAATTTCCCTAAGCTATAGGACCATAAGTGGAAGTGCCCTAGGCTCTGTTGCTTAGTTTTTTAGATGTTTCAGGAAACACCATACACTTCTCCAGAGTGGCTGTTGGCAATTTACATCCCACCCATCAGCATAACAAGGCTCCCAGTTCTCCATGGCCTGTCCTGCTTTGCTGGATTTCATGCTTTTTTCAGATGGCCCTTTTGCCCGCGGGGTAGTGAGACTTCATTGTAGTGCAGATTCCCTTTGCAAGCTTGCTTGGTTGGCCAAAAAGGGCGTATGCGTTTTTTCCTGAATATATTCAGGAAAAAACGCATACGCCCTTTTTGGCCAAGTGCATCATTGTGGACGTTCTGCCTCTTTTCCTATGCTTTACATGCAATTCCAGTCTACCTCCTGAAATCGGTTTCCTGCAATTCTGCCCCGCTTTCAAGTCCTCTTGGCAGCCTTACTTCAATATATTTTTGGACGATAGCTGTCATTTATAACTCTGCAGGTTTGTGAATTACAGTGCCCCTGAGCTCCTTTCTTCAACTCGTTTTCTTGTGAGCTGGCCGCAACACCGCAACATTTCTTCAGGCCCTAGTGTGTTTCCAGAATGGCACGCTGAGCCTTTGGTTAATTCCTCTTCCTGGTGAACAATGAGAGTTAAATTTGCCCGTCCAGACACCTCCAGCTAGTCTCTCATTGGTTCTCCCTATTCCTGTTCATTTTCCGCAGAAATTGCAAACTGGGCCAAACAGGAGGTTAAAGGCACTGACTCTCCAAGTGGGGAGAGTGTTAGTAAAGCGTCTGGAATGTTGCACCCGAGTACCGGGGCACGAAAACTGAGACACATTTGAACACGTTTCCCGATCACACGGTGGATCATACTCTGGGTTCCACATGCATGTTTTAGCTGAAGGAAGAATCCCTTAAACCTGGAGAGTTGAGACCCATGGAATGGGTACCATGCAATATGACTTGAAAGGGTCTGCATTTGCTCACCGAACCTCACCAATCCTAACACTGCTGCGTTTATGCCGCTGTACACACGCTTGATTCTCTTTCGGAGACATATAAATCCATAGGTTTTAAGATTCTTACTAGTCAGGTATATTCTTATGCGTTTAATATGGGGTGTTGAGTCCACTTCGTTGAGCAATGAGTAGCTCTTGTCTATTACATATTTGGCTTATGGAATGGTATCTGTGCTAATTTCAATCTCTGGTTTTATGCAGCACCCCAACTCACCTTTCCCCTTAAGCAAGCATAAGTTGGTTTTCTACATTTGAGACCCTGTTCTGTTTTGTAATTCAGTTCCTGTGTAGCCAAGTTTACATTCCGTGTAGTAGTGATATCTTATGATGTTTCTTTTTCTCTGTGAATTTTTTCACTTAGAAACATCGTACCTGAATCCACTCATTATGCTGCTACGGGCCTGATGACATAGATTTCATTGCTGAGTGATATTGCATTGTACGTAAGTACCACAACTTCTTTACCCATTTTTCGCTTTCTGCGATATTGAACTTGTACCGTAAACGAGGTTCTTGTAAACAGAGCCGTCCCAAACTTTGGGTTGGCTGTGTCTTTTTGATTTTAATTTCCCTAAGCTATAGGACCATAAGTGGAAGTGCCCTAGGCTCTGTTGCTTTGTTTTTTAGATGTTTCAGGAAACACCATACACTTCTCCAGAGTGGCTGTTGGCAATTTACATCCCGCCCATCAGCATAACAAGGCTCCCAGTTCTCCATGGCCTGTCCTGCCTTTCTGGATTTTACACTTTTTCCAGATGGCCCTTTTGACCGGGGGGCAGTGAGACTTAATTGTAGTGCAGATTTCCTTTGCAAGCTTGCTTGGTTGGCCAAAAAGGGCGTATGCGTTTTTTCCTGAATATATTCAGGAAAAAACGCATACGCCCTTTTTGGCCAAGTGCATCATTGTGGACGTTCTGCCTCTTTTCCTATGCTTTACATGCAATTCCAGTCTACCTCCTGAAATCGGTTTCCTGCAATTCTGCCCCGCTTTCAAGTCCTCTTGGCAGCCTTACTTCAATATATTTTTGGATGATAGCTGTCATTTATAACTCTGCATGTCTGTGAATGACAGTGCCCCTGAGCTCCTTTCTTCAACTTGTTTTCTTGTGAGCTGGCCGCAACACCATTGGATTGCTTCAGGCCCTAGTGTGGTTCCGGCATGGCACGCTGAGCCTTTGGTTAATTCCTCTTCCTGGTGGGTAATGAGAGTTAAATTTGCCCGTCCAGACACCTCCAGCTAGTCTCTCTTGGTTCTCCCTATTCCTGTTCATGTTCCGCAGAAATTGCAAACTGGGCCAAACAGGAGGTTAAAGGCACTGACTCTCCAAGTGGGGAGAGTGTTAGTAAAGCGTCTGGAATGTTGCACCCGAGTACCGGGGGACGAAAACTGAGACACATTTGAACACGTTTCCCGATCACACGGTGGATCATACTCTGGGTTCCACATGCATGTTTTAGCTGAAGGAAGAATCCCTTAAACCTGGAGAGTTGAGACCCATGGAATGGGTACCATGCAATATGACTTCAAAGGGTCTGCATTTGCTCACCGATCCTTACCAATCCTATCACTGCTGCATTTATGTCGCTGTACACATGCTTGATTCTCTTGCAGAGACATATAAATCCATAGGTTTTAAGATTCTTACTAGTCAGGTATATTCTTAGGCGTTTAATATGTGGTGTTGAGTCCACTTCGTTGAGCAAGGAGAAGCTCTTGTCTGTTACATATTTGGCTTATGGAATGGTATCTGTGCTAATTTCAATCTCTGGTTTTATGCAGCACCCCAACTCACCTTTCCCCTTAAGGAAGCATAAGTTGGTTTTCTACATTTGAGAGCCTGTTCTGTTTTGTAATTCAGTTCCTCTGTAGCCAAGTTTACATTCCGTGTAGTAGTGATATCTTATGATGTTTCTTTTTTTGTGTGACTTATTTCACTTAGAATCATCGTACCTGAATCCACTCATTATGCTGCTACGGGCCTGATGACATAGATTTCATTGCTGAGTGATATTGCATTGTACGTATGTACCACAACTTCTTTATCCATTTTTCGCTTTCTGTGATATTGAACTTGTACCGTAAACGAGGTTCTTGTAAACTGAGACATCCCAAACTTTGGGTTGGTTGTGTCTTTTTGATTTTAATTTCCCTAAGCTATAGGACCATAAGTGGAAGTGCCCTAGGCTCTGTCGCTTTGTTTTTTAGATGTTTCAGGAAACACCATACACTTCTCCATTGTCGCTGTTGGCAATTTACATCCCGCCCATCAGCATAACAAGGCTCTCACGTCTCCATTGCCTGTCCTGCCTTTCTGGATTTTACACTTTTATCAGATGGCCCTTTTGACTGGGGGCCAGTGAGACTTCATTGTAGTGCAGATTTCCTTTTCAAGCTTGATTGGTTGGCCAAAAAGGGCGTATGCATGTTTTCCTGAATATATTCAGGAAAAAACGCGTATGCCCTTTTTGGCCAAGTGCATCATTGTGGACGTTCTGCCTCTTTTCCTATGCTTTACATGCAATTCCAGTCTACCTCCTGAAATCGGTTTCCTGCAATTCTGCCCCGCTTTCAAGTCCTCTTGGCAGCCTTACTTCAATATATTTTTGGACGATAGCTGTCATTTATAACTCTGCAGGTTTGTGAATGACAGTGCCCCTGAGCTCCTTTCTTCAACTCGCTTTCTTGTGAGCTGGCCACAACACCGCAGGATTGCTTCAGGCCCTAGTGTTGTTCCGGCACAGCACGCTGAGCCTTTGGTTAATTCCTCTTCCTGGTGGGTAATGAGAGTTAAATTTGCCCGTCCAGACACCTCAAGCTAGTCTCTCTTGTTTCTCCCTATTGCTGTTCATTTTCTGCAGAAATTGCAAACTGGGCCAAACAGGAGGTTAAAGGCACTGACTCTCCAAGTGGGGAGAGTGTTAGTAAAGCGTCTGGAATGTTGCACCCGAGTACCGGGGGACGAATACTGAGACACATTTGAACACGTTTCCCGATCACACGGTGGATCATACTCTGGGTTCCACATGCATGTTTTAGCTGAAGGAAGAATCCCTTAAACCTGGAGAGTTGAGACCCATGGAATGGGTACCATGCAGTATGACTTCAAAGGGTCTGCATTTGCTCACCGATCCTCACCAATCCTATCACTGCTGCATTTATGCCACTGTACACATGCTTGATTCTCTTTCGGAGACATATAAATCCATAGGTTTTAAGATTCTTACTAATTAGTTATATTTTTAGGCGATTAATATGGGGTGTTGAGTCCACTTCGTTGAGCAAGGAGTAGCTCTTGTCTATTACATATTTGGCTTATGGAACGGTATCTGTGCTAATTTCAATCTCTGGTTTTATGCAGCACCCCAACTCACCTTTCCCCTTAAGCAAGCATAAGTTGGTTTTCTACATTTTAGACCCTGTTCTGTTTTGTAATCCAGTTCCTGTGTAGCCAAGTTTACATTCCGTGTAGTAGTGATATCTTATGATGTTTCCATTTCTCTGTGACTTATTTCACTTAGAGTCATCGTACCTGGATCCACTCGTTATGCTTCTACGGGCCTGATGACATAGATTTCATTGCTGAGTGATATTGCATTGTACGTAAGTACCACAACTTCTTTATCCATTTTTCGCTTTCTGCGATATTGAACTTGTACCGTAAACGAGGTTCTTGTAAACAGAGCCGTCCCAAATTTTAGGGTGGCTGTGTCTTTTTGATTTTAAGTTCCCTAAGCTATAGGACCATAAGTGGAAGTGCCCTAGGCTCTGTTGCTTTGTTTTTTAGATGTTTCAGGAAACACCATACACTTCTCCAGAGTGGCTGTTGGCAATTTACATCCCGCCCATCAGCATAACAAGGCTCCCAGTTCTCCATGGCCTCTTCTGCCTTTCTGGATTTTACAATTTTTTCAGATGGCCCTTTTGACCGGGGGGCAGTGACACTCCATTGTAGTGAAGATATCCTTTGCAAGCTTGCTTGGTTGGCCAAAAAGGGCGTATGCGTTTTTTCCTGAATATATTCAGGAAAAAACGCATACGCCCTTTTTGGCCAAGTGCATCATTGTGGACGTTCTGCCTCATTTCCTATTCTTTACATGCAATTACAGTCTACCTCCTGAAATCGGTTTCGTGCAATTCTGCCGCACTTTCAAGTCCTCTTGGCAGCCTTACTTCAATATATTTTTGGACGATAGCTGTCATTTATAACTCTGCAGGTCTGTGAATGACAGTGCCCCTGAGCTACTTTCTTCAACTCGCTTTCTTGTGAGCTGGCCGCAACACCGCAGGATTTCTTCAGGCCCCAGTGTGGTTACGGCATGGCACGCTGAGCCTTTGGTTAATTCCTCTTCCTGGTGGGAAATGAGAGTTAAATTTGCCCGTCCAGACACCTCCATCTAGTCTCTCATTGGTTCTCCCTATTCCTGTTCATTTTCCGCAGAAATTGCAAACTGGGCCAAACAGGAGGTTAAAGGCACTGACTCTCCAAGTGGGGAGAGTGTTAGTAAAGCATCTGGAATGTTGCACCCGAGTACCAGGGGACGAAAACTGAGACACATTTGAACACGTTTCCCGATCACACGGTGGATGATACTCTGGGTTCCACATGCATGTTTTAGCTGAAGGAAGAATCCCTTAAACCTGGAGAGTTGAGACCCATGGAATGGGTACCATGCAATATGACTTCAAATGGTCTGCATTTGCTCACCTATCCTCACCAATCCTATCACTGCTGCGTTTATGCCGCTGTACACAAGCTTGATTCTCTTTCGGAGACATATAAATCCATAGGTTTTAAGATTCTTACTAGTCAGGTATATTCTTACGCGTTTAATGTGGGGTGTTGGGTCCACTTCATTGAGCAAGGAGTAGCTCTTGTCTATTACATATTTGGCTTATGGAACGGTATCTGTGCTAATTTCAATCTCTAGTTTTATGCAGCACCCCAACTCACATTTCCCCTTAAGCAAGCATAAGTTGGTTTTCTACATTTGAGACCCTGTTCTGTTTTGTAATTCAGTTCCTGTGTAGCCAAGTTTACATTCCGTGTAGTAGTGATATCTGATGATGTTTCTTTTTTTGTGTGACTTATTTCACTTAGAATCATCGTACCTGAATCCACTCATTATGCTGCTACGGGCCTGATGACATAGATTTCATTGCTGAGTGATATTGCATTGTACGTAAGTACCAAAACTTCTTTATCCATTTTTCGCTTTCTGCGATATTAAACTTGTACCGTAAACGAGGTTCTTGTAAACAGAGCTGTCCCAAACTTTGGGGTGGCTGTGTCTTTTTGATTTTAATTTCCCTAAGCTAGAGGACCGTAAGTGGAAGTGCCCTAGACTCTGTTGCTTTGTTTTTTAGATGTTTCAGGAAACACCATACACTTCTCCAGAGTGGCTGTTGGCAATTTACATCCCGCCCATCAGCATAACAAGGCTCCCAGTTCTCCATGGCCTGTCCTGCCTTTCTGGATTTTACACTTTTTTCAGATGGCCCTTTTGACCGGGGGGCAGTGAGACTTCATTGTAGTGCAGATTTCCTTTGCAAACTTGCTTGGTTGGCCAAAAAGTGCGTATGCGTTTTTTCCTCAATATATTCAGGAAAAAACACATACGCCCTTTTTGGCCAAGTGCATCATTGTGGACGTTCTGCCTCTTTTCCTGTGGTTTACATGCAAATCCAGTCTACCTCCTGAAATCGGTTTCCTGCAATTCTGCCCCACTTTCAAGTCCTCTTGGCAGCTTTATTTCAATATATTTTTGGACGATAGCTGTCATTTATAACTCTGCAGGTTTGTGAATGACAGTGCCCCTGAGCTCCTTTCTTCAACTCGCTTTCTTGTGAGCTGGCCTCAACACCGCAGGATTGCTTTAGGCCCCAGTGTGGTTCCGGCATGGCACGCTGAGCCTTTGGTTAATTCCTCTTCCTGGTGGGAAATGAGAGTTAAATTTGCCCGTCCAGACACCTCCAGCTAGTCTCTTATTGGTTCTCCCTATTCCTGTTCATTTTCCGCAGAAATTGCAATCTGGGCCAAAGAGGAGGTTAAAGGCACTGACTCTCCAAGTGGGGAGAGTGTTAGTAAAGCGTCTGGAATGTTGCATCCGAGCACCAGGGGACGAAAACTGAGACACGTTTGAACACGTTTCCCGATCACATGGTGTATCATACTCTGGGTTCCACATGCATGTTTTAGCTGAAGGAAGAATCCCTTAAAACTGGAGAGTTGAGACCCATGGAATGGGTACCATGCCATATGACTTCAAAGGGTCTGCATTTGCTCACCGAACCTCACCAATCCTATCACTGCTGCATTTATGCCGCTGTACACACTCTTGATTATCTTTCGGAGACATATAAATCCATAGGTTTTAAGATTCTTACTAGTCAGGTATATTCGTAGGCGTTTAATATGGGGTGTTGAGTCCACTTCATTGAGCAAAGAGTAGCTCTTGTCTATTACATATTTGGCTTATGGAACGGTATCTGTGCTAATTTCAATTTCTGGTTTTATGCAGCACCCCAACTCACCTTTCCCCTTAAGCAAGCATAAGTTGGTTTTCTACATTTTAGACCCTGTTCTGTTTTGTAATCCAGTTCCTGTGTAGCCAAGTTTACATTCCGTGTAGTAGTGATATCTTATGATGTTTCCTTTTCTCTGTGACTTATTTCACTTAGAGTCATCGTACCTGGATCCACTCGTTATGCTTCTACGGGCCTGATGACATAGATTTCATTGCTGAGTGATATTGCATTGTACGTAAGTACCACAACTTCTTTATCCATTTTTCGCTTTCTGCGATATTGAACTTGTACCGTAAACGAGGTTCTTGTAAACAGAGCCGTCCCAAATTTTAGGGTGGCTGTGTCTTTTTGATTTTAAGTTCCCTAAGCTATAGGACCATAAGTGGAAGTGCCCTAGGCTCTGTTGCTTTGTTTTTTAGATGTTTCAGGAAACACCATACACTTCTCCAGAGTGGCTGTTGGCAATTTACATCCCGCCCATCAGCATAACAAGGCTCCCAGTTCTCCATGGCCTCTTCTGCCTTTCTGGATTTTACAATTTTTTCAGATGGCCCTTTTGACCGGGGGGCAGTGACACTCCATTGTAGTGAAGATATCCTTTGCAAGCTTGCTTGGTTCGCCAAAAAGGGCGTATGCGTTTTTTCCTGAATATATTCAGGAAAAAACGCATACGCCCTTTTTGGCCAAGTGCATCATTGTGGACGTTCTGCCTCATTTCCTATTCTTTACATGCAATTACAGTCTACCTCCTGAAATCGGTTTCGTGCAATTCTGCCGCACTTTCAAGTCCTCTTGGCAGCCTTACTTCAATATATTTTTGGACGATAGCTGTCATTTATAACTCTGCAGGTCTGTGAATGACAGTGCCCCTGAGCTACTTTCTTCAACTCGCTTTCTTGTGAGCTGGCCGCAACACCGCAGGATTTCTTCAGGCCCCAGTGTGGTTACGGCATGGCACGCTGAGCCTTTGGTTAATTCCTCTTCCTGGTGGGAAATGAGAGTTAAATTTGCCCGTCCAGACACCTCCATCTAGTCTCTCATTGGTTCTCCCTATTCCTGTTCATTTTCCGCAGAAATTGCAAACTGGGCCAAACAGGAGGTTAAAGGCACTGACTCTCCAAGTGGGGAGAGTGTTAGTAAACCGTCTGGAATGTTGCACCCGAGTACCAGGGGACGAAAACTGAGACACATTTGAACACGTTTCCCGATCACACGGTGGATGATACTCTGGGTTCCACATGCATGTTTTAGCTGAAGGAAGAATCCCTTAAACCTGGAGAGTTGAGACCCATGGAATGGGTACCATGCAATATGACTTCAAATGGTCTGCATTTGCTCACCTATCCTCACCAATCCTATCACTGCTGCGTTTATGCCGCTGTACACAAGCTTGATTCTCTTTCGGAGACATATAAATCCATAGGTTTTAAGATTCTTACTAGTCAGGTATATTCTTACGCGTTTAATGTGGGGTGTTGGGTCCACTTCATTGAGCAAGGAGTAGCTCTTGTCTATTACATATTTGGCTTATGGAACGGTATCTGTGCTAATTTCAATCTCTAGTTTTATGCAGCACCCCAACTCACATTTCCCCTTAAGCAAGCATAAGTTGGTTTTCTACATTTGAGACCCTGTTCTGTTTTGTAATTCAGTTCCTGTGTAGCCAAGTTTACATTCCGTGTAGTAGTGATATCTGATGATGTTTCTTTTTTTGTGTGACTTATTTCACTTAGAATCATCGTACCTGAATCCACTCATTATGCTGCTACGGGCCTGATGACATAGATTTCATTGCTGAGTGATATTGCATTGTACGTAAGTACCAAAACTTCTTTATCCATTTTTCGCTTTCTGCGATATTAAACTTGTACCGTAAACGAGGTTCTTGTAAACAGAGCTGTCCCAAACTTTGGGGTGGCTGTGTCTTTTTGATTTTAATTTCCCTAAGCTAGAGGACCGTAAGTGGAAGTGCCCTAGACTCTGTTGCTTTGTTTTTTAGATGTTTCAGGAAACACCATACACTTCTCCAGAGTGGCTGTTGGCAATTTACATCCCGCCCATCAGCATAACAAGGCTCCCAGTTCTCCATGGCCTGTCCTGCCTTTCTGGATTTTACACTTTTTTCAGATGGCCCTTTTGACCGGGGGGCAGTGAGACTTCATTGTAGTGCAGATTTCCTTTGCAAACTTGCTTGGTTGGCCAAAAAGTGCGTATGCGTTTTTTCCTCAATATATTCAGGAAAAAACGCATACGCCCTTTTTGGCCAAGTGCATCATTGTGGACGTTCTGCCTCTTTTCCTGTGGTTTACATGCAAATCCAGTCTACCTCCTGAAATCGGTTTCCTGCAATTCTGCCCCACTTTCAAGTCCTCTTGGCAGCTTTATTTCAATATATTTTTGGACGATAGCTGTCATTTATAACTCTGCAGGTTTGTGAATGACAGTGCCCCTGAGCTCCTTTCTTCAACTCGCTTTCTTGTGAGCTGGCCTCAACACCGCAGGATTGCTTTAGGCCCCAGTGTGGTTCCGGCATGGCACGCTGAGCCTTTGGTTAATTCCTCTTCCTGGTGGGAAATGAGAGTTAAATTTGCCCGTCCAGACACCTCCAGCTAGTCTCTTATTGGTTCTCCCTATTCCTGTTCATTTTCCGCAGAAATTGCAATCTGGGCCAAAGAGGAGGTTAAAGGCACTGACTCTCCAAGTGGGGAGAGTGTTAGTAAAGCGTCTGGAATGTTGCATCCGAGCACCAGGGGACGAAAACTGAGACACGTTTGAACACGTTTCCCGATCACATGGTGTATCATACTCTGGGTTCCACATGCATGTTTTAGCTGAAGGAAGAATCCCTTAAAACTGGAGAGTTGAGACCCATGGAATGGGTACCATGCCATATGACTTCAAAGGGTCTGCATTTGCTCACCGAACCTCACCAATCCTATCACTGCTGCGTTTATGCCGCTGTACACACTCTTGATTATCTTTCGGAGACATATAAATCCATAGGTTTTAAGATTCTTACTAGTCAGGTATATTCGTAGGCGTTTAATATGGGGTGTTGAGTCCACTTCATTGAGCAAAGAGTAGCTCTTGTCTATTACATATTTGGCTTATGGAACGGTATCTGTGCTTATTTCAATCTCTGGTTTTATGCAGCACCCCAACTCACCTTTCCCCTTAAGCAAGCATAAGTTGGTTTTCTACATTTGAGACCCTGTTCTGTTTTGTAATTCAGTTCCTGTGTAGCCAAGTTTACATTCCGTGTAGTAGTGACATCTTATGATGTTTCTTTTTCTGTGTGACTTATTTCACTTAGAATCATCGTACCTGAATCCACTCATTATGCTTCTACGGGCCTGATGACATAGATTTCATTGCTGAGTGATATTGCATTGTACGTAAGTACCACAACTTCTTTATCCATTTTTCGCTTTCTGCGATATTAAACTTGTACCGTAAACGAGGTTCTTGTAAACAGAGCCTTCCCAAACTTTGAGGTGGCTGTGTCTTTTTGATTTTAATTTCCCTAAGCTATAGGACCATAAGTGGAAGTGCCCTAGGCTCTGTTGCTTTGTTTTTTAGATGTTTCAGGAAACACCATACACTTCTCCAGAGTGGCTGTTGGCAATTTACATCCCGCCCATCAGCATAACAAGGCTCCCAGTTCTCCATGGCTTGTCCTGCCTTTCTGGATTTTACACTTTTTTCAGATGGCCCTTTTGACCGGGGGGCAGTGAGACTTCATTGTAGTGCAGATTTCCTTTGCAAGCTTGCTTGGTTGGCCAAAAAGTGCGTATGCGTTTTTTCCTGAATATATTCAGGAAAAAACGCATACGCCCTTTTTGGCCAAGTGCATCATTGTGGACGTTCTGCCTCTTTTCCTGTGGTTTACATGCAAATCCAGTCTACCTCCTGAAATCGGTTTCCTGCAATTCTGCCCCGCTTTCAAGTCCTCTTGGCAGCCTTACTTCAATATATTTTTGGACGATAGCTGTCATTTTTAACTCTGCAGGTTTGTGAATGACAGTGCCCCTGAGCTCCTTTCTTCAACTCGCTTTCTTGTGAGCTGGCCGCAACACCGCAGGATTGCTTCAGGCCCCAGTGTGGTTCCGGCATGGCACGCTGAGCCTTTGGTTAATTCCTCTTCCTGTTTGGAAATGAGAGTTAAATTTGCCCGTTCAGACACCTCCAGCTAGTCTCTTATTCGTTCTCCCTATTCCTGTTCATTTTCCGCAGAAATTGCAAACTGGGCCAAACAGGAGGTTAAAGGCACTGACTCTCCAAGTGGGGAGAGTGTTAGTAAAGAGTCTGGAATGTTGCATCCGAGTACCAGGGGACGAAAACTGAGAAACCTTTGAACACGTTTCCCAATCACATGGTGTATCATACTCTGGGTTCCACATGCATGTTTTAGCTGAAGGAAGAATCCCTTAAACCTTTAGAGTTGAGACCCATGCAATGGGTACCATGAAATATGACTTCAAAGGGTCTGCATTTGCTCACCTATCCTCACCAATCCTATCACTGCTGCGTTTATGCCGCTGTACACATGCTTGATTCTCTTTTGGAGACATATAAATCCATAGGTTTTAAGATTCTTACTAGTCAGGTATATTCGTAGGCGTTTAATATGGGGTGTTGAGTCCACTTCATTGAGCAAGGAGTAGCTCTTGTCTATTACATATTTGGCTTATGGAACGGTATCTGTGCTTATTTCAATCTCTGGTTTTATGTAGCACCCCAACTCACATTTCCCCTTAAGCAAGCATAAGTTGGTTTTCTACATTTGAGACCCTGTTCTGTTTTGTAATTCAGTTCCTGTGTAGCCAAGTTTACATTCCGTGTAGTAGTGATATCTGATGATGTTTCTTTTTCTGTGTGACTTATTTCACTTAGAATCATCGTACCTGAATCCACTCATTATGCTGCTACGGGCCTGATGACATAGATTTCATTGCTGAGTGATATTGCATTGTACGTAAGTACCACAACTTCTTTATCCATTTTTCGCTTTCTGCGATATTAAACTTGTACCGTAAACGAGGTTCTTGTAAATAGAGCTGTCCCAAACATTTGGGTGGCTGTGTCTTTTTGATTTTAATTTCCCTAAGCTATAGGACCATAAGTGGAAGTGCCCTAGGCTCTGTTGCTTTGTTTTTTAGATGTTTCAGGAAACACCATACACTTCTCCAGGGTGGCTGTTGGCAATTTACATCCTGCCCATCAGCATAACAAGGCTCCCAGTTCTCCATGGCTTGTCCTGCCTTTCTGGATTTTACACTTTTTTCAGATGGCCCTTTTGACCGGGGGGCAGTGAGACTTCATTGTAGTGCAGATTTCCTTTGCAAGCTTGCTTGGTTGGCCAAAAAGGGCGTATGCGTTTTTTCCTGAATATATTCAGGAAAAAACGCATACGCACTTTTTGGCCAAGTGCATCATTGTGGACGTTCTGCCTCTTTTCCTGTGGTTTACATGCAAATCCAGTCTACCTCCTGAAATCGGTTTCCTGCAATTCTGCCCCGCTTTCAAGTCCTCTTGGCAGCCTTACTTCAATATATTTTTGGACGATAGCTGTCATTTTTAACTCTGCAGGTTTGTGAATGACAGTGCCCCTGAGCTCCTTTCTTCAACTCGCTTTCTTGTGAGCTGGCCGCAACACCGTAGGATTGCTTCAGGCCCTACTGTGGTTCCGGCATGGCACGCTGAGCCTTTGGTTAATTCCTATTCCTGGTGGGAAATGAGAGTTAAATTTGCCCGTCCAGACACCTCCAGCTAGTCTCTCATTGGTTCTCCCTATTCCTGTTCATTTTCCGCAGAAATTGCAAACTGGGCCAAACAGGAGGTTAAAGGCACTGACTCTCCAAGTGGGGAGAGTGTTAGTAAAGCCTCTGGAATGTTGTACCCGAGTACCAGGGGACGAAAACTGAGAGACATTTGAACACGTTTCCCAATCACACGGTGGATCATACTCTGGGTTCCACATGCATGTTTTAGCTGAAGGAAGAATCCCTTAAACCTGGAGAGTTGAGACCCATGGAATGGGTACCATGCAATATGACTTCAAAGGGTCTGCATTTGCTCACCGAACCTCACCAATCCTATCACTGCTGCATTTATGCCGCTGTACACACGCTTGATTCTCTTTCGGAGCATATAAATCCATAGGTTTTAATATTCTTAATAGTCAGGTATATTCTTAGGCGTTTAGTATGGGGTGTTGAGTCCACTTCGTTGAGCAAGGAGTAGCTCTTGTCTATGACATATTTGGCTTATGGAACGGTATCTGTGCTAATTTCAATCTCTGGTTTTATGCAGCCTCCCAACTCACGTTTACCCTTAAGCAAGCATAAATTGGTTTTCTACATTTGAGACCCTGTTCTGTTTTGTAATTCAGTTGTGTGTAGCCAAGTTTACATTCCGTGTAGTAGTGATATCTTAAGATGTTTCTTTTTCTGTGTGACTTATTTCACTTAGAATAATCGTACCTGAATCCACTCATTATGCTGCTACGGGCCTGATGACATAGATTTCATTGCTGAGTGATATTGCATTGTACGTAAGTACCACAACTTCTTTATCCATTTTTCGCTTTCTGTGATATTGAATTTGTACCGTAAACGAGGTTCTTGTAAACAGAGCCGTCCCAAACTTTGGGGTGGCTGTGTGTTTTAGATTTTAATTTCCCTAAGCTATAGGACCATAAGTGGAATTGCCCTAGGCTCTGTTGCTTTGTTTTTTAGATGTTTCAGGAAACACCATACACTTCTCCAGAGTGGCTGTTGGCAATTTACATCCCGCCCATCAGCATAACAAGGCTCCCAGTTCTCCATGGCCTGTCCTGCCTTTCTGGATTTTACACTTTTTTCAGATGGCCCTTTTAACCGGGGGGCAGTGAGACTTCACTGTAGTGCAGATTTCCTTTGCAAGCTTGCTTGCTTGGCCAAAAAGGGCGTAGGCTTTTTTTCTTGAGGAAAAAACGCATATGCCCTTTTTGGCCAAGTACATCATTGTGGACGTTCTGCCTCTTTTCCTATGCTTTACATGCAATTCCAGTCTACCTCCTGAAATCGGTTTCCTGCAATTCTGCCCCGCTTTCAAGTCCTCTTGGCAGCCTTACTTCAATATATTTTTGGAAGATACCTGTAATTTATAACTCTGCAGTTTTGTGAATTACAGTGCCTCTGAGCTCCTTTCTTCAACTTGCTTTCTTGTGAGCTGGCCGCAACACCGCAGCATCGCTTCAGGCCCTAGTGTTGTTCCGGCATGGCATGCTGAGCCTTTGGTTAATTCCTCTTCCTGGTGGGAAATGAGAGTTAAATTTGCCCTTCCAGACACCTCCAGCTAGTCTCTCATTGGTTCTCCCTATTCCTGTTCATTTTCCGCAGAAATTGCAAACTGGGCCAAACAGGAGGTTAAAGGCACTGACTCTCCAAGTGGGTAGAGTGTTAGTAAAGCGTCTGGAATGTTGCACCCGAGTACCAGTGGACGAAAACTGACACATTTGAACACGTTTCCCGATCACACGGTGGATCATACTCTGCGTTCCACATGCATGTTTTAGCTGAAGGAAGAATCCCTTAAACCTGGAGAGTTGAGACCCATGGAATGGGTACCATGCAATATGACTTCAAAGGGTCTGCATTTGCTCACCGAACCTCATCAATCCTAACACTGCTGCATTTATGCCGCTATACACACGCTTGATTCCCTTTCGGAGATATATAAATCCATAGGTTTTAAGATTCTTACTAGTCAGGTATATTCTTAGGCGTTTAATATGGGGTGTTGAGTCCACTTCGTTGAGCAAGGAGTAGCTCTTGTCTATTACATATTTGGCTTATGGAACGGTATCTGTGCTAATTTCAATCTCTGGTTTTATGCAGCACCCCAACTCACCTTTCCCCTTAAGCAAGCATACGTTGGTTTTCTACATTTGAGACCCCGTTCTGTTTTGTAATTCAGTTCCTGTGTAGCCAAGTTTACATTCCGTGTAGTAGTGATATCTTATGATGTTTCTTTTTCTGTGTGACTTATTTCACTTCGAATCATCGTACCTGAATCCACTCATTATGCTGCTATGGGCCTGATGACATAGATTTCATTGCTGAGTGATATTGCATTGTACGTAAGTACCACCACTTCTTTATCCATTTTTGGCTTTCTGCGATATTGAACTTGTACCGTAAACGAGGTTCTTGTAAACAGAACCGTCCCAAACTTTGGGGTGGCTGTGTCTTTTTGATTTTAATTTCCCTAAGCTATAGGACCATAAGTGGAAGTTCCCTAGGCTCTGTTGCTTTGTTTTTTTGATGTTTCAGGAAACAACATACACTTCTCCAGAGTTGCTGTTGGCAATTTACATCCCGCCCATCAGCATAACAAGGCTCCCAGTTCTCCATGGCCTGTCCTGCCTTTCTGGATTTTACACTTTTTTCAGATGGCCCTTTTGACCGGGGGGCAGTGAGACTTCATTGTAGTGCAGATTTCCTTTGCAAGCTTGCTTGCTTGGCCAAAAAGGGCGTATGCGTTTTTTCCTGAATATATTCAGGAAAAAACGCATACGCCCTTTTTGGCCAAGTGCATCATTGTGGACGTTCTGCCTCTTTTCCTATGCTTTACATGCAATTCCAGTCTACCTCCTGAAATCGGTTTCCTGCAATTCTGCCCCGCTTTCAAGTCCTCTTGGCAGCCTTACTTCAATATATTTTTGGACGATAGCTGTCATTTATAACTCTGCAGGTTTGTGAATTACAGTGCCCCTGAGCCCCTTTCTTCAACTCGCTTTCTTGTGAGCTGGCCGCAACACCGCACGATTGCTTCAGGCCCTAGTGTGGTTCCGGCATGGCACGTTGAGCCTTTGTTTAATTCCTCTTCCTGGTGGGAAATGAGAGTTAAATTTGCCCGTCCAGACACCTCCAGCTAGTCTCTCATTGGTTCTCCCTATTCCTGTTCATTTTCCGCAGAAATTGCAAACTGGGCCAAACAGGAGGTTAAAGGCACTGACTTTCCAAGTGGGGAGAGTCTTAGTAAAGCGTCTGGAATGTTGAACCCGAGTACCAGGGGACGAAAACTGAGACACATTTGAACACGTTTCCCGATCACACGGTGGATCATACTCTGGGTTCCACATGCATGTTTTAGCTGAAGGAAGAATCCCTTAAACCTGGAGAGTTGAGACCCATGGAATGGGTACCATGCAATATGACTTCAAAGGGTCTGTATTTGCTCACCAAACCTCACCAATCCTATCACTGCTGCGTTTATGCCGCTGTACACACGCTTGATTCTCTTTCAGAGACATATAAATCCATAGGTTTTAAGATTCTTACTAGTCAGGTATATTCTTAGGCGTTTAATATGGGGTGTTGAGTCCACTTCGTTGAGCAAGGAGTAGCTCTTGTCTATTACATATTTGGCTTATGGAACGGTATCTGTGCTAATTTCGATCTCTGGTTTTATGCAGCACCTCAACTCACCTTTCCCCTTAAGCAAGCATAAGTTAGTTTTCTACATTTGAGACCCTGTTCTGTTTTGTAATTCAGTTCCTGTGTAGCCAAGTTTACATTCCATGTATTAGTGATATCTTATGATGTTTCTTTTTTGTGTGATTTATTTCACTTAAAATCATCGTACCTGAATCCACTCATTATGCTGCTACGGGCCTGATGACATAGATTTCATTGCTGAGTGATATTGCATTGTACGTAAGTACCACAACTTCTTTATCCATTTCTCACTTTCTGTGATATTGAACTTGTACCGTAAACGAGGTTTTTGTAAACAGAGCCATCCCAAACTTTGGGGTAGCTGTGTCTTTTTTATTTTAATTTCCCTAAGCTATAGGACCATAAGTGGAAGTGCCCTAGGCTCTGTTGCTTTGTTTTTTAGATGTTTCAGGAAACACCATACACTTCTCCAGAGTGGCTGTTGGCAATTTACAACCCACCAATCAGCAATACAAGGCTCCCATTTCTCCATGGCCTGTCCTGCCTTTCTGGATTTTACACTTTTTTCAGATGGCCCTTTTGACCGGGGGGCAGTGAGACTTCATTGTAGTGCAGATTTCCTTTGCAAGCTTGCTTCGTTGGCCAAAAAGTGCGTATGCGTTTTTTCCTGAATATATTCAGGAAAAAATGCACACGCCCTTTTTTCCCAAGTGCATCATTGTGGACGTTCTGCCTCTTTTCCTACGTTTTAAATGCAATTCCAGTCTACCTCCTGAAATCAGTTTCCTGCAATTCTGCCCCGCTTTCAAGTCCTCTTGGCAGCCTTACTTCAATATATTTTTGGACGATAGCTGTCATTTATAACTCTGCAGATTTGTGAATTACAGTGCCCCTGAGCTCCTTTCTTCAACTCGCTTTCTTGTGAGCTGGCCGCAACACCGCACGATTGCTTCAGGCCCTAGTGTGGTTCCAGCATGGCACGCTGAGCTTTTGTTTAATTCCTCTTCCTGGTGGGAAATGAGAGTTAAATTTGCCCGTCCAGACACCTCCAGCTAGTCTCTCATTTGTTCTCCCTATTCCTGTTCATTTTCTGCAGAAATTGCAAACTGGGCCAAACAGGAGTTTAAAGGCAGTGACTATCCAAGTGGGGAGAGTCTTAGTAAAGCGTCTGGAATGTTGCACCCGAGTACCAGGGGACGAAAACTGAGACACATTTGAACACATTTCCCGATCACACGGTGGATCATACTCTGGGTTCCTCATGCATGTTTTAGCTGAAGGAAGAATCCCTTAAACCTGGAGAGTTGAGACCCATGGAATGGGTACCATGCAATATGACTTCAAAGGTTCTGCATTTGCTCACTGAACCTCACCAATCCTATCACTGCTGCGTTTATGCCACGGTACACACACTTGATTGTCTTTCAGAGACATATAAATCCATAGGTTTTAAGATTCTTACTAGTCAGGTATATTCTTAGGCGTTTAATATGGGGTGTTGAGTCCAGTTCATTGAGCAAGGAGTAGCTCTTGTCTATTACATATTTGGCTTATGGAACGGTATCTGTGCTAATTTCAATCTCTGGTTTTATGCAGCACCCCAACTTACCTTTCCCCTTAAGCAAGCATAAGTTGGTTTTCTACATTTGAGACCCTGTTCTGTTTTGTAATTCAGTTCCTGTGTAGCCAATTTTACATTCCATGTATTAGTGATATCTTATGATGTTTCTTTTCTGTGTGATTTATTTCACTTAGAATCATCGTACCTGAATCCACTCATTATGCTGCTATGGGCCTGATGACATAGATTTCATTGCTGAGTGATATTGCATTGTACGTAAGTACCACAACTTCTTTATCCATTTTTCGCTTTCTGCGATATTTAACTTGTACTGTAAACTAGGTTCTTTTAAACAGAACCGTTCCAAACATTGGGGTGGTTGTGGCTTTTTGATTTTAATTTCCCTAAGCTATAGGACCATAAGTGGAAGTGCCCTAGGCTCTGTTGCTTTGTTTTTTAGATGTTACAGGAAACACCAAACACTTCTCCAGAGTGGCTGTTGGCAATTTACATCCCGCCCATGAGCATAACAAGGCTCCCAGTTCTCCATGGCCTGTCCTGCCTTTCTGGATTTTACACTTTTTTCAGATGGCCCTTTTGACCGGGGGGCAGTGAGACTTCATTGTAGTGCAGATTTCCTTTGCAAGCTTGCTTGGTTGGCCAAAAAGGGCGTATGCATTTTTTCCTGAATATATTCAGGAAAAAACGCATACGCCCTTTTTGGCCAAGTGCATCATTGTGGACGTTCTGCCTCTTTTCCTATGCTTTACATGCAATTCCAGTTTACCTCCTGAAATCGGTTTCCTGCAAGTCTGCCCCGCTTTCAAGTCCTCTTGGCAACCTACTTCAATATATTTTTGGACGATAGCTGTCATTTATAACTCTGCAGGTTTGGGAATTACAGTGCCCCTGAGCTCCTTTCTTAAACTCGCTTTCTTGTGAGCTGGCCGCAACACCGCAAGATTGCTTCAGGCCCCAGTGTGGTTCCGGCACGGCACGCTGAGCCTTTGGTTAATTTCTCTTCCTGGTGGGAAATGAGAGTTAAATTTGCCCGTTCAGACACCTCCAGCTAGTCTCTCATTGGTTCTCCCTATTCCTGTTCATTTTCCGCAGAAATTGCAAACTGTGCCAAAGAGGAGGTTAAAGGCACTGACTCTCCAAGTGGGGAGAGTTTTAGTAAAGCGTCTAGAATGTGGCACCCGAGTACCGGGGGACGAAATCTGAGTCACATTTGAACACGTTTCCCAATCACACGGTGGATCATACTCTGGGTTCCACATGCATGTTTTAGCTGAAGGAAGAATCCCTTAAACCTGGAGAGTTGAGGCCCCTGGAATGGGTACCATGCAATATGACTTCAAAGGGTCTGCATTTGCTCACCGAACCTCACCAATCCTATCACTGCTGCGTTTATGCCGCTGTACACACGCTTGATTCTCTTTCGGAGACATATAAATCCATAGGTTTTAAGATTCTTGCTAGTCAGGTATTTTGTTAGGCATTTAATATGGGGTTTTGAGTCCACTTCGTTGAGCAAGGAGTAGCTCTTGTCTATTACATATTTGGCTTATGGAACGGTATGTGTGCTAATTTCAATCTCTGGTTTTATGCAGCACCCCAACTCACCTTTCCCCTTAAGCAAGCATAAGTTTGTTTTCTACATTTGAGACCCTGTTCTGTTTTGTAATTCAGTTCCTGTGTAGCCAAGTTTCATTCCATGTAGTAGTGATATCATATGATGTTTCTTTTTCTCTGTGACTTATTTCACTTAGAATCATCGTACCTGAATGCACTCATTATGCTGCTACGGGCCTGATGACATAGATTTCATTGCTGAGTGATATTGCATTTTACGTAAGTACCACAACTTCTTTATCCATTTTTCCCTTTCTGCGATATTGAACTTGTACCGTAAACGAGGTTCTCGTAAACAGAACCGTCCCAAACTTTGGGGTGGCTGTGTCTTTTTGATTTTAATTTCCCTAAGCTATAGGACCATAAGTTGAAGTGCCCTAGGCTCTGTTGCTTTGTTTTTTAGATGTTTCAGGAAACACCATACACTTCTCCAGAGTGGCTGTTGGCAATTTACATCCCGACCATCAGCATAACAAGGCTCCCAGTTCTCCATGGCCTGTCCTGCCTTTCTGGATTTTACACTTTTTTCAGATGGCCCTTTTGACCGGGGGGCAGGGAGACTTCATTGTAGTGCAGATTTCCTTTGCAAGCTTGCTTGGTTGGCCAAAAAGGGCGTATGCGTTTTTTCCTGAATATATTCAGGAAAAAACGCATACGCCCTTTTTGGCCAAGTGCATCATTGTGGACGTTCTGCCTCTTTTCCTTTCCTTTACATGCAATTCCAGTCTACCTCCTGAAATCGGTTTCCTGCAATTCTGTCCCGCTTTCAAGTCCTCTTGGCAGCCTTACTTCAATATATTTTTGGACGATAGCTGTCATTTATAACTCTGCAGGTTTGTGAATTACAGTGCCCCTGAGCTCCTTTCTTCAACTCGCTTTCTTCTGAGCTGGCCGCAACACCGCAGGATTGCTTCAGGTCCTAGTGTGGTTCCGGCATGGTATGCTGAGCCTTTGGTTAATTCCTCTTCCTGGTGGGAAATGAGAGTTAAATTTGCCCATCCAGACACCTCCAGTTAGTCTCCCTTTGGTTCTCCCTCTTCCTGTTCGTCTTACAGAGAAATTGCAAACTGGGCCAAACAGGAGGTTAAAGGCACTGACTCTCCAAGTGGGGAGAGTCTTAGTAAAGCGTCTCTAATGTTGCACCCGAGTACCAGGGCATGAAAACTGAGACACATTTAAACACGTTTCCCGATCATACGGTGGATCATACTCTGGGTTCCACATGCATGTTTTAGCTGAAGGAAGAATCCCTTAAACCTGGAGAGATGAGACCCATGGAATGTGTACCATGCAATATGACTTCAAAGGGTCTGCATTTGCACACCGAACATCACCAGTCCTATCACTGCTGCCTTATGCCACTGTACACACGCTTGATTCTCTTTTGGAGACATATAAATCCATAGGTTTTAAGATTCTTACCAGTCAGGTATATTCTTAGGCGATTAATATGGGGTGTTGAGTCCACTTCGTTGAGCAAGGAGTAGCTCTTGTCTATTACAAATTTGGCTTATGGAACGGTATCTGTGCTAATTTCAATCTCTGGTTTTATGCAGCACCCCAACTCACCTTTCCCCTTAAGCAAGCATAAGTTGGTTTTCTACATTTGAGATGCTGTTCTGTTTTGTAATTCAGTAGCTGTGTAGCCAACTTTACATTCCGTGTAGTAGTGATATCTTATGATGTTTCTTTTCTGTGTGATTTATTTCACTTAGCATCATCGTACCTGAATGCACTCATTATGCTGCTACGGGCCTGATGACATAGATTTCATTGCTGAGTGATATTGCATTGTACGTAAGTACCACAACTTCTTTATCCATTTTTCGCTTTCTGTGATATTGAACTTGTACTGTAAACGAGGTTCTTGTAAACAGAGCCGTCCCAAACTTTGCGGTGGCTGTGTCTTTTTGATTTTAATTTCCCTAAGCTATAGGACCATAAGTGGAAGTGCCCTAGGCTCTGTTGCTTTGTTTTGTAGATGTTTCAGGAAACACCATACACTTCTCCAGAGTGGCTGTTGGCTATTTACATCCCGCCCATGAGCATAACAAGGCTCCCACGTCTCCATGGCCTGTCCTGCCTTTCTGGATTTTACACTTTTTTCAGATGGCCCTTTTAACCGGGAGGCAGTGAGACTTCATTGTAGTACAGATTTCCTTTGCAAGCTTGCTTGGTTGGCCAAAAAGGGCGTATGCGTTTTTTCCTGAATATATTCAGGAAAAAACGCATACGCCCTTTTTGGCCAAGTGCATCATTGTGGACGTTCTGCCTCTTTTCCTATGCTTTACATGCAATTCCAGTCTACCTCCTGAAATCGGTTTCCTGCAATTCTGCCCCGCTTTCAAGTCCACTTGGCAGCCTACTTCAATATATTTTTGGACGATAGCTGTCATTTATAACTCTGCAGGTTTGTGAATTACAGTGCCCCTGAGCTCCTTTCTTCAACTCGCTTTCTTGTGAGCTGGCCGCAACACCGCAGCATTGCTTCAGGCCCTAGTGTGGTTCCGGCACGGCACGCTGAGCCTTTGGTTAATTCCTCTTCCTGGTGGGAAATGAGAGTTAAATTTGCCCGTCCAGACACCTCCAGCTAGTCTCTCATTGGTTCTCCCTATTCCTGTTCATTTTCCGCAGAAATTGCAAACTGGGCCAAACAGGAGGTTAGAGGCACTGACTCTCCATGTGGGGAGAGTGTTAGTAAAGCGTCTGGAATGTTCCACCAGAGTACCAGGGGATGAAAACTGACACAATTAAACACGTTTCCCGATCACACAGTGGATCATACTCTGGGTTCCACATGCATGTTTTAGCTGAAGGAAGAATCCCTTAAACCTGGAGAGTTGAGACCCATGGAATGGGTACCATGCAATATGACTTCAAAGGGTCTGCATTTGCTCACCGAACCTCACCAATCCTATCACTGCTGCGTTTATGACACTGTACACACGCTTGATTCTCTTTCGGAGACATATAAATCCATAGGTTTTAAGATTCTTTCTAGTCAGGTATATTCTTACGCGTTTAATATGGGGTGTAGAGTCCACTTCGTTGAGCAAGGAGTAGCTCTTGTCTATTAAATATTTGGCTTCTGGAACGGTATCTGTTCTAATTTCAATCTCTGGTTTTATGCAGCACCCCAACTCACCTTTCTCTTTAAGCAAGCATAAGTTGGTTTTCTACATTTGAGACCCTGTTCTGTTTTGTAATTCAGTTCCTGTGTAGCCAAGTTTACATTCCTTGTAGTAGTGATATCTTATGATGTTTGTTTTTCTGTGTGACTTATTTCACTTAGAATCATCGTACCTGAATCCACTCATCATGCTGCTACGGGCCTGATGACATAGATTTCATTGCTGAGTGATATTGCATTGTACGTAAGTACCACAACTTCTTTATCCATTTTTCGCTTTCTGTGATATTGAACTTGGACCATAAATGAGGTTCTTGTAATCAGAGCTGTCCCTAACTTTGGGGTGGCTGAGTCTTTTTGATTTTAATTTCCCTAAGCTATAGGACCATAAGTGGAAGTGCCCTAGGCTCTGTTGCTTTGTTTTGTAGATGTTTCAGGAACACCATACACTTCTCCAGAGTGGCTGTTGGCAATTTACATCCCGCCCATTAGCATAACAAGGCTCCCAGTTCTCCATGGCCTGTCCTGCCTTTCTGGATTTTACACCTTTTTCAGATGGCCCTTTTGACCGGGGAGCAGTGAGACTTCATTGTAGTGCAGATTTCCTTTGCAAGCTTGCTTGGTTGGCCAAAAAGGGCGTATGCGTTTTTTCCTGAATATATTCAGGAAAAAACGCATACGCCCTTTTTGGCCAAGTGCATCATTGTGGACGTTCTGCCTCTTTTCCTATGCTTTACATGCAATTCCAGTCTACCTCCTGAAATCGGTTTCCTGCAATTCTGCCCAGCGTTCAAGTCCTCTTGGAAGCCTTACTTCAATATATTTTTGGACGATAGCTGTCATTTATAACTCTGCAGGTTTGTGAATGACAGTGCCCCTGAGCTCCTTTCTTCAACTCGATTTCTTGTGAGCTGGCCGCAACACCGCAGCATTGCTTCAGGCCCTAGTGTGGTTCCGGCCTGGCACGCTGAGCTTTTGTTTAATTCCTCTTCCTGGTGGGAAATGAGAGTTAAATTTGCCCGTCCAGACACCTCCAGCTAGTCTCTCATTGGTTCTCCCTATTCCTGTTCATTTTCCGCAGAAATTGCAAACTGGGCCAAACAGGAGGTTAAAGGCACTGACTCTCCAAGTGGGGAGAGTGTTAGTAAAGCGTCTGGAATGTTGCACCCGAGTACCAGGGGACGAAAACTGAGACACATTTGAACACGTTTCCCGATCACATGGTGGATCATACTCTGGGTTCCACATGCATGTTTTAGCTGAAGGAAGAATCCCTTAAACCTGGAGAGTTGAGACCCCTGCAATGGGTACCATGCAATATGACTTCAAAGGGTCTGAATTTGATCACCGAACCTCACCAATCCTATCACTGCTGCATTTATGCCACTGTACACACGCTTGATTCTCTTTCTGAGACATATAAATCCATAGGTTTTAAGATTCTTACTAGTCAGGTATATTCTTAGGCGTTTAATATGGGGTGTTGAGTCCACTTCGTTGAGCAAGGAGTAGCTCTTGTCTATTACATATTTGGCTTATGGAACGGTATCTGTGCTAATTTCAATCTCTGGTTTTATGCAGCACCCCAACTCACCTTTCCCCTTAAGCAAGCATAAGTCGGTTTTCTACATTTGAGACCCTGTTCTGTTTTGTAATTCAGTTCCTGTGTAGCCAAGTTTACATTCCATGTGGTAGAGATATCTTATGATGTTTCTTTTTCTGTGTGACTTATTTCACTTAGAATCATCGTACCTGAATCCACTCATTATGCTGCTATGGGCCTGATGACATAGATTTCATTGCTGAGTGATATTGCATTGTACGTAAGTACCACAACTTCTTTATCCATTTTTCACTTTCTGTGATTTTGAACTTGTACTGTAAATGAGGTTCTTGTAAACAGAGCCTTCCCAAACTTTGGGGTGGCTGTGTCTTTTTGTTTTTAATTTCCCTAAGCTATAGGACCATAAGTAGAAGTGCCCTAGGCTCTGTTGCTTTGTTTTTTAGATGTTTCAGGAAACACCATACACTTCTCCAGAGTGGCTGTTGGCAATTTACATCCCGCCCATCAGCATAACAAGGCTCCCAGTTCTCCATGGCCTGTCCTGCCTTTCTGGATTTTACACTTTTCTCAGATGGCCCTTTTGACCGGGGGGCAGTGAGACTTAATTGTAGTGCAGATTTCCTTTGCAAGCTTGCTTGGTTGGCCAAAAAGGGCGTATGCGTTTTTTCCTGAATATATTCAGGAAAAAACGCATACGCCCTTTTTGGCCAAGTGCATCATTGTGGACGTTCTGCCTCTTTTCCTATGCTTTACATGCAATTCCAGTCTACCTCCTGAAATCGGTTTCCTGCAATTCTGCCCAGCGTTCAAGTCCTCTTGGCAGCCTTACTTCAATATATTTTTGGACGATAGCTGTCATTTATAACTCTGCAGGTTTGTGAATGACAGTGCCCCTGAGCTCCTTTCTTCAACTCGCTTTCTTGTGAGCTGGCCGCAACACCGCTGCATTGCTTCAGGCCCTAGTGTGGTTCCGGCATGACATGCTGAGCCTTTGGTTAATTCCTCTTCCTGGTGGGAAATGAGAGTTAAATTTGCCCGTCCAGACACCTCCAGCTAGTCTCTCATTGGTTCTCCCTATTCCTGTTCATTTTCCGCAGAAATTGCAAACTGGGCCAAACAAGAGGTTAAAGGCACTGACTCTCCAAGTGGGGAGAGTGTTAGTAAAGCGTCTGGAATGTCGCACCCGAGTACCGGGGGATGAAAACTGACACAATTAAACACATTTCCCGATAACACGGTGGATCATACTCTGGGTTCCACATGCATGTTTTAGCTGAAGGAAGAATCCCTTAAACCTGGAGAGTTGAGACCCATGGAATGGGTACCATGCAATATGACTTCAAAGGGTCTGCATTTGCTCACCGAACCTCACCAGTCCTATCACTGCTGCGTTTATGACACTGTACACATGCTTGATTCTCTTTCGGAGACATATAAATCCATAGGTTTTAAGATTCTTTCTAGTCAGGTATATTCTTACGCGTTTAATATGGGGTGTAGAGTCCACTTCGTTGAGCAAGGAGTAGCTCTTGTCTATTACATATTTGGCTTATGGAACGGTATCTGTGCTAATTTCAATCTCTGGTTTTATGCAGCACCCCAACTTACCTTTCCCCTTAAGCAAGCATAAGTTGGTTTTCTACATTTGAGACCCTGTTCTGTTTTGTAATTCAGTTCCTGTGTAGCCAAGTTTACATTCCATGTATTAGTGATATCTTATGATGTTTCTTTTCTGTGTGATTTATTTCACTTAGAATCATCGTACCTGAATCCACTCATTATGCTGCTACGGGCCTGATGACATAGATTTCATTGCTGAGTGATATTGCATTGTACGTAAGTACCACAACTTCTTTATCCATTTTTCGCTTTCTGCGATATTTAACTTGTACCGTAAACTAGGTTCTTTTAAACAGAACCGTTCCAAACATTGGGGTGGCTGTGGCTTTTTGATTTTAATTTCCCTAAGCTATAGGACCATAAGTGGAAGTGCCCTAGGCTCTGTTGCTTTGTTTTTTAGATGTTACAGGAAACACCAAACACTTCTCCAGAGTGGCTGTTGGCAATTTACATCCCGCCCATGAGCATAACAAGGCTCCCAGTTCTCCATGGCCTGTCCTGCCTTTCTGGATTTTACACTTTTTTCAGATGGCCCTTTTGACCGGGGGGCAGTGAGACTTCATTGTAGTGCAGATTTCCTTTGCAAGCTTGCTTGGTTGGCCAAAAAGGGCGTATGCATTTTTTCCTGAATATATTCAGGAAAAAACGCATACGCCCTTTTTGGCCAAGTGCATCATTGTGGACGTTCTGCCTCTTTTCCTATGCTTTACATGCAATTCCAGTCTACCTCCTGAAATCGGTTTCCTGCAAGTCTGCCCCGCTTTCAAGTCCTCTTGGCAACCTACTTCAATATATTTTTGGACGATAGCTGTCATTTATAACTCTGCAGGTTTGGGAATTACAGTGCCCCTGAGCTCCTTTCTTAAACTCGCTTTCTTGTGAGCTGGCCGCAACACCGCAAGATTGCTTCAGGCCCCAGTGTGGTTCCGGCACGGCACGCTGAGCCTTTGGTTAATTCCTCTTCCTGGTGGGAAATGAGAGTTAAATTTGCCCGTTCAGACACCTCCAGCTAGTCTCTCATTGGTTCTCCCTATTCCTGTTCATTTTCCGCAGAAATTGCAAACTGTGCCAAAGAGGAGGTTAAAGGCACTGACTCTCCAAGTGGGGAGAGTTTTAGTAAAGCGTCTGGAATGTTGCACCCGAGTACCGGGGGACGAAATCTGAGTCACATTTGAACACGTTTCCCAATCACACGGTGGATCATACTCTGGGTTCCACATGCATGTTTTAGCTGAAGGAAGAATCCCTTAAACCTGGAGAGTTGAGACCCCTGGAATGGGTACCATGCAATATGACTTGAAAGGGTCTGCATTTGCTCACCGAACCTCACCAATCCTATCACTGCTGCGTTTATGCCGCTGTACACACGCTTGATTCTCTTTCGGAGACATATAAATCCATAGGTTTTAAGATTCTTGCTAGTCAGGTATTTTGTTAGGCATTTAATATGGGGTTTTGAGTCCACTTCGTTGAGCAAGGAGTAGCTCTTGTCTATTACATATTTGGCTTATGGAACGGTATGTGTGCTAATTTCAATCTCTGGTTTTATGCAGCACCCCAACTCACCTTTCCCCTTAAGCAAGCATAAGTTTGTTTTCTACATTTGAGACCCTGTTCTGTTTTGTAATTCAGTTCCTGTGTAGCCAAGTTTCATTCCATGTCGTAGTGATATCATATGATGTTTCTTTTTCTCTGTGACTTATTTCACTTAGAATCATCGTACCTGAATGCACTCATTATGCTGCTACGGGCCTGATGACATAGATTTCATTGCTGAGTGATATTGCATTTTACGTAAGTACCACAACTTCTTTATCCATTTTTCCCTTTCTGCGATATTGAACTTGTACCGTAAACGAGGTTCTCGTAAACAGAACCGTCCCAAACTTTGGGGTGGCTGTGTCTTTTTGATTTTAATTTCCCTAAGCTATAGGACCATAAGTGGAAGTGCCCTAGGCTCTGTTGCTTTGTTTTTTACATGTTTCAGGAAACACCATACACTTCTCCAGAGTGGCTGTTGGCAATTTACATCCCGACCATCAGCATAACAAGGCTCCCAGTTCTCCATGGCCTGTCCTGCCTTTCTGGATTTTACACTTTTTTCAGATGGCCCTTTTGACCGGGGGGCAGGGAGACTTCATTGTAGTGCAGATTTCCTTTGCAAGCTTGCTTGGTTGGCAAAAAAGGGCGTATGCGTTTTTTCCTGAATATATTCAGGAAAAAACGCATACGCCCTTTTTGGCCAAGTGCATCATTGTGGACGTTCTGCCTCTTTTCCTTTCCTTTACATGCAATTCCAGTCTACCTCCTGAAATCGGTTTCCTGCAATTCTGTCCCGCTTTCAAGTCCTTTTGGCAGCCTTACTTCAATATATTTTTGGACGATAGCTGTCATTTATAACTCTGCAGGTTTGTGAATTACAGTGCCCCTGAGCTCCTTTCTTCAACTCGCTTTCTTCTGAGCTGGCCGCAACACCGCAGGATTGCTTCAGGTCCTAGTGTGGTTCCGGCATGGCATGCTGAGCCTTTGGTTAATTCCTCTTCCTGGTGGGAAATGAGAGTTAAATTTGCCCATCCAGACACCTCCAGTTAGTCTCCCTTTGGTTCTCCCTCTTCCTGTTCGTCTTACAGAGAAATTGCAAACTGGGCCAAACAGGAGGTTAAAGGCACTGACTCTCCAAGTGGGGAGAGTCTTAGTAAAGCGTCTCTAATGTTGCACCCGAGTACCAGGGCATGAAAACTGAGACACATTTGAACACGTTTCCCGATCATACGGTGGATCATACTCTGGGTTCCACATGCATGTTTTAGCTGAAGGAAGAATCCCTTAAACCTGGAGAGATGAGACCCATGGAATGTGTACCATGCAATATGACTTCAAAGGGTCTGCATTTGCACACCGAACATCACCAGTCCTATCACTGCTGCCTTATGCCACTGTACACACGCTTGATTCTCTTTTGGAGACATATAAATCCATAGGTTTTAAGATTCTTACCAGTCAGGTATATTCTTAGGCGATTAATATGGGGTGTTGAGTCCACTTCGTTGAGCAAGGAGTAGCTCTTGTCTATTACAAATTTGGCTTATGGAACGGTATCTGTGCTAATTTCAATCTCTGGTTTTATGCAGCACCCCAACTCACCTTTCCCCTTAAGCAAGCATACGTTGGTTTTCTACATTTGAGATGCTGTTCTGTTTTGTAATTCAGTAGCTGTGTAGCCAACTTTACATTCCGTGTAGTAGTGATATCTTATGATGTTTCTTTTCTGTGTGATTTATTTCACTTAGAATCATCGTACCTGAATGCACTCATTATGCTGCTACGGGCCTGATGACATAGATTTCATTGCTGAGTGATATTGCATTGTACGTAAGTACCACAACTACTTTATCCATTTTTCGCTTTCTGCGATATTGAACTTGTACCGTAAACGAGGTTCTTGTAAACAGAACCGTCCCAAACATTGGGGTGGCTGTGTATTTTTGATTTTAATTTCCCTAAGCTATAGGACCATAAGTGGAAGTGCCCTAGGCTCTGTTGCTTTGTTTTTTGGATGTTTCAGGAAACACCATACACTTCTCCAGAGTGACTGTTGGCAATTTACATCCCGTCCATCAGCATAACAAGGCTCCCAGTTCTCCATGGCCTCTCCTGCCTTTCTGGATTTTACACTTTTCTCAGATGGCCCTTTTGACCGGGGGGCAGTGAGACTTCATTGTAGTGCAGATTTCCTTTGCAAGCTTGCTTGGTTGGCCAAAAAGGGCGTATGCGTTTTTTCGTGAATATATTCAGGAAAAAACGCATACGCCCTTTTTGGCCAAGTGCATCATTGTGGACGTTCTGCCTCTTTTCCTATGCTTAACATGCAATTCCAGTTTACCTCCTGAAATTGGTTTCCTGCAATTCTGCCCCGCTTTCAAGTCCTCTTGGCAGCCTTACTTCAATATATTTTTGGACGATAGCTGTCATTTATAACTCTGCAGGTTTTTGAATGACAGTGCCCCTGAGCTCCTTTCTTCAACTCGCTTTCTTGTGAGCTGGCCGCAACACCGCAGGATAGCTTCAGGCCCTAGTGTGGTTTCGGCATGGCCCGCTGAGGCTTTGGTTAATTCCTCTTCCTGGTGGGAAATGAGAGTTAAATTTGCCCGTTCAGACACCTCCAGCTAGTCTCTCATTGGTTCTCCCTATTCCTGTTCATTTTCCGCAGAAATTGCAAACTGGGACAAACAGGAGGTTAAAGGCACTGACTCTCCAAGTGGGGAGAGTGTTAGTAAAGCCTCTGGAATGTTGCACCCGAGTACCAGGACACGAAAACTGAGACACATTTGAACACGTTTCCCGATCACACAGTGGATCATTCTCTGGGTTCCACATGCATGTTTTAGCTGAATGAAGAATCCCTTAAACCTCGAGAGTTGAGACCCATGGAACGGGTACCATGCAGTATGACTTCAAAGGGTCTGCATTTGCTCACCGAACCTCACCAAACCTATCACTGCTGCGTTTATGCCGCTGTACACACGCTTGATTCTCTTTTGGAGACATATCAATCCATAGGTTTTAAGATTCTTCCTAGTCAGGTATATTCTTAGGCGTTTAATATGGGGTGTTGAGTCCACTTCGTTGAGCAAGGAGTAGCTCTTGTCTATTACATATTTGGCTTATGGAACGGTATCTGTGCTAATTTCAATCTGTGGTTTTATGCAGCACCCCAACTCACCTTTCCCCTTAAGCAAGCATACGTTGGTTTTCTACATTTGAGACCCTGTTCTGTTTTGTAATTCAGTTCCTGTGTAGCCAAGTTTACCTTCCGTGTAGTAGTGATATCTTATGATGTTTCTTTTTCTGTGTGACTTATTTCACTTAGAATCATCGTACCTGAATCCACTCATTATGCTGCTACGGGCCTGATGACATAGATTTCATTGCTGAGTGATATTGCATTGTACGTAAGTACCACAACTTCTTTATCCATTTTTCCCTTTCTGCGATATTGAACTTGTACCGTAAACGAGGTTCTTGTAAACAGTGCCGTCCCAAACTTTGGGGTGGCTGTGTCTTTTTGATTTTAATTTCCCTAAGCTATAGGACCATAAGTGGAAGTGCCCTAGGCTCTGTTGCTTTGTTTTTTAGATGTTTCAGGAAACACCATACACTTCTCCAGAGTGGCTGTTCCCAATTTACATCCCGCCCACCAGCATAACAAGGCTCCCAGTTCTCCATGGCCTGTCCTTCCTTTCTGGATTTTATACTTTTTTCAGATGGCCCTTTTGACCTGGGGGAAGTGAGACTTCATTGTAGTGCAGATTTCCTTTGCAAGGTTGTTTGGTTGGCCAGAAAGGGCATATGCGTTTCTTCCTGAATATATTAAGGAAAAAACGCATGCGCCCTTTTTGGCCAAGTGCATCATTGTCGACGTTCTGAGTCTTTTCATATGTTGTCAATGCAATTCTAGTCTACCTCTTGAAATCGGTTTCCTGCAATTCTGCCTTGCTGTCAGTGCCTCTTCATAGCCTTACCTCAATATACTTTTGGAAAATAGTTGGCCTTTATAACTCTGCAGGTTTTTGAATTGCAGTGGCCCTTAGCTCCATTTTTCAGCTCTTATTTTTGTGATCTTGCCTCATATCCACAGGATTTTTTCATGCCCTATTCTTCTTCTGGGGCGCCTTGCTCTGCCTTTGGTTAATTCTTCTTCCTGATGTGAAATTAGAGTGACATGTGCCCATTGAAACCGCTACAGCTATTTTCTCACTGGTTCCCCCTATTCCCATTCATCCTCCGCACTAACTGCAGACTGTGCGATACCGGAACTTAAAGGCATTGACTCTCCGTGTGGGGATGTTGTTAGTAAAGTGGCTGGAATGTTGATCCGGAGCCCCAGGAGAGGAAAATGAGGTGCGTTTTAGAAACCTTTCCCGATCATATGGTATACCATCCGCTGGATTTCCCATGCATGGTTTAGCTGTAGGAAGATTCCCTTCAACCTGGAATGTTGGGACCCTTGGAATGGGTAGCATGAAGTATTGCATTAAACTTTCGGCAGTTGCTCACCAAAGCTCACCAATCCTCTCAGCCCCAAGTGTCCAGCCTTATGTCTTATCCAGCTGTGGGTTTATATGTGGTCATTCCAGGTTGCATCACAGCCCCTGAGCGAATTTTGTAAGAATTTTTCTCTTTCATTGTTTCTGCGTTTTGGTTTTAAAATTTATTTCTATAATGGGGTTTAGCTCATTTTCACTGCTGTGTTTGGCCACTCTGCACACACTTGATTCCCTTATGGAGATATATCAATACATGGGTTTTAAGATTCTTATTACTCAGATATATTTCTCTGCGGTGTATAGGGTGTGTTGAGGCCAGTTCATTGAGCAAGGTGTAGATCTTGTCTAATACCTATTTGGTTTATTGAACGGTATCTGTGCTAATTTCAAATTCTGGTTTTATGCATCACCCCACCTCTCCTTTCCCCTTAAGCTGACATAAGTGTGTTTTCTAAATGTGAGACACTGTTCTGTTTTGTAATTCATTTTTTGTGCAGCCATATTTATCCTCCCTCTATAAGTGATATCTTATGATATGTTTCTTTTTCTGTTTGACTTATTTCAAGTAGTATTATCGGACCTAAATCCACTCTTTATCCTTCTACTAGCCTTATTACATTGATTTCATGGTGAAGAGATATTCCATTGTACATAAGTACCACATTTTCTTTATCCATTGTTCTCTTTCCTGGGATATTTAAGGTGTACTGAAGTTGAGGTTCTTGTAAACAGAGTAGCCCTAAACTGTGGTGTGCTTGTGTCTTGTTGATTTTTAGACTTCCCTAGATATACTTCCATGATTGGAAGTGCCCTATGCTCTGTAGCTCTGTTTTTTAGATGATTTAGGAACCACCATACACTTCTCCAGAGTGGCTCTCGGCAGTTCACACACTGTCCATCAGCGTATAAAGGCTCCCTGTTCTCCATGGCCTGTCCTGCATTTCTGGTTTTTACAATTTTTTCGGATGGCCCTTTTGACCGGTGGGAAATGAGACTTCTTTGTTGTGCACATTTGCATTGCTTGCTTGCTTGGTTGCCCATAAAGTGCGTATGCGTTTTTTCCTGGATATATTCAGGAAAAAACGCATACTCCTTTTTGGGCCAACTGCATCATTGTCGAAATTCTGCCGCTTTTCATGTGCTTTAAAGACGAGTCCAATCTATCTCTTGAAATCTGTTTCTTGCAATTCTGTCTTGCATTCAGATCCTCTTCTTTGCCTTACCTCAACATATTTTTGGACGTTAGTTTTCATTTATAACTCTGCAGGTTTGTGAATTGCAGTGACCCTGAGCTCCATTTTTTAAGTTGCTCTTTTGTGAGCTGGCCTCAAAGCCGCAGGATTGCTTCAGGCCCTATTTTGGCTCCAGCGAGGCGGGCTGAGCCTTTTTTTACTTCTTATTCTTAATGGGAAATTAGAGTGACATGTGCCCGTCCAAACCCCTACAACTATTCTCTCATTGGTTCCCCCTCTTCCCGTTCATCCTCCTCACAATTTGCAAAATGTGTGAAACAGAAGTTTAAATGTGCTGATTCTCTAAGTGGGGAGATTCTAAGTAACGTGGCTGGAATGATGAACAGGAGCACCAGGAGAGGATAAATGAGGTGCATTTTAGACACATCTCCCCATCACATGGTGTACAGTCCTCTGGGTTTTCCATGCATGTTTTAGCTGTAGGAAGATCCCTTGAACCTGCAGATTTGGGACCCATTGAATGGGTACCAGGTAGTATTACTTTAAAGGGTGTGCATTTCCTCACCCAACCTCACATTTCTCTTAGCACGAACAGTTTCCAGCCTTATGTGTCATCCTGCTGTGGGTCTAGATGTGTTCAATCCATGTTGCATCACCGTCCCTGAGGGAAAGTTGTAAGAGGTTTTCTCTTTCTCTCTGTCGTTTATTTTTTTCAATTTATTACTATATTGGTTACAGCTGATTTTCAAAGCTCTGTTTCTTGCTGCTGTACATCCACTTGATTCACATACAGAGAGACATCAATAAATTCTTTTTCAGATTCTTACCAGTCATATATATTCTTTTCCGGTGACTTGAGTGTGCTGAGTGCAGTTCTTTTAGCTACCGTGTAGGCCTTGTTGATTATCAGTTTGGTATTTGGAATGGTATCTTTGCTAATTTCAACCTCCTGGATGATGCCTCACCCCTCCCCACCTTTCCCGTTTAGCAGCCTTACGCGTGTTTTCTACATACTTGACTATGTTTTTCTTTTGTAATTTATTTCATGTGTAGCCATTTTGGATTCCACCTTTAAGTGATATCTTATGATATGTGTCTTTTTCTTTTTGAATTATGTCACTTAGAATGATCATACGTAACTCCTCCGGAGTTGTTACAACTGGCCATATTTCATTGATTTCCAGGCTGAGTAATATTCCACTCTACATAAGTACCACATCTCTATCCATTTTTTCCCTCCAGAGACATTTAAGTTATATCCTAGTCGAGGATCTTTTAAACAGAGAGGCAGTAAACATTGGGGTGCCTGTGTCCTCTCGATTTCTGTTTTTCCCAAGACATACGCCCATGAGTGCAAGTGCCCTATGCTCTGTAGCTCATTTTTTAGATGCTTTAGTAAACACAATACACTTCTCCAGAATGGCCGTTGGCAATATACATTTCCACTATAAGCCTCACAGGGCTCCCTCTTCTCCTTGCCCTGTCCTGCATTTCTGGTGTTTACACTTTATGAGGATGGCTCTTCTGACTGATGCGAAGTGATATCTTTTGTAGTATTGATTTCCAGTGCCCACCTGTTTGGTTGGCTAAAAAAGTGTATGCCCTTTTCTTGAATATATACAGAAAAAAACGCATACAGCCTTTTTGGCCAACTGCAATGTTGGCAATGTTCAGCCCCTTTTCTTGTGCTTAATGGCGAGTCCTTCCTACCTCCTCAAATCCCTTTCCTGCCATTCTCCCTTGCTTACCAATCCTTTTCTCTGACTTTCCTCAAGACATTTTTCAGTGATAGATATTTTCAACTCTGCAGTTTCATGAATTTTACTGCCCCTGAGTTCCATTGTTCAACTTGTGTTTATGGGAACTGGCCACAAAGCAGTGGGATTTCCTCAAGCCCTATACTGTTTCCATGGGCAACCCTAGCCTTTGGTCAATTCGTCTTCCTGATTGGAAATTAGAGTGACATGTGCCTGTCTGAACACCTAGGACTTGTCTCTCATTGTTCCTCATCCTTCCGCTTCATCCTCTGGACAAATTCCAAACTGTACGCAACAGGATGTTGACAGTGCTGACATCTCCAAGTGGGGAGACTGTTAGTAAAGACGCTGGAGGGGTGAACCCGAGCACCAGGAGATGAGGAGATGAGATGCCTTTTCCAAACTCTTCCCGATCAGACGGTATACCATCCTCTGGGTGTGACAGACATGTTTTAGCAGTAGGAAGAGTCCCATTCATGTAAGGAGAACACCAGGGCTTTTTCAAAATCAGTGTCTCCCCGAAACCCAAACTGGGGAATTTTTTAAGCTACGGCTACACATATGTTCATTAAGGGCCTTGGGAAGTAGGCAGAGTCCAAACTTTAGATGATTGAAGTCTTCAGGGTCAGAAGCACTCACCACCGGCTTCCCTTAGGTTACACTTTAACTGTCATTGATAGATGATGTCAATAAAAATATCTATTCTTTTTCCGATTATTTCCCCTTATAGGTTATTGCAAAATATTGAGTGTAGTTCCCTGTGCTATACAGTAGTTCCTTGTTGATGATCTATTTTATACATAGCAGTGTGTATGTGTTAATTCCAAACTGTTAATTTATCCCTCCTCCCACCTTTCCCCTTTGGTAATAATAAATTATAAGATTTTATACTTCTCAGAAATGGGGGAGCTGAAAGAGAGGTATCATTTTCAATGGAAAAGCATTTAAAACAAGATTGAAGCTTTAACCAAGATTATTAGGTGTACATCCTTGGAAAGAAATCACTTCATTTCTCTAATATTGACCTGACAAATAAGACAAACCTTTTCACTGAACTTGCTTATAATAAAGTGATGGAAATATCAAATGGAAGTGTTAGAAACATCTTATTTTACCCGAGCCTTATAAACTGTTCTATGTTAACTACAGTTTGGCTCACACATCTGTTCATTGAAGTTACAATAGTCTCAATTTCTGTTACTGATCCTCCAGAGTGGACCCCAACAAGTGTCTCCCTGCCCAGTGTCATTGGGGCCAACAGATCGAGACTGAGTTTGGTTCACAAGCAAAGGAAACTTTATATTTTAAACAGAGAATGGAGAGGTGAGAGCATGCACTACCCCGTGGGCTGTGGGCTGGGCTGCTGTGTAGAGATCCTGTCAGAGTCAGTGGGAGGGAGGGGGCGGAGCACTCGAGGGCCGGGTTGGCTGCAGCTCAGGCTCTATATCTCGGAGTCTGCACTGGGCCCCAGGAGCTGAGGTGTCGACCCAGCCATTCTGCACTAGGAAATCTGGTCTGAAGTGCCGGGTGTGGAACCTCTGCATGCGGGACCCTAGGAGCACGTGAAATTAGACAAAGCACAAAGGATAAAAAAGGTCAGACTTGACTTTATTGCCCAGATTCTATTTTTATCTCCCAGGGATTTTTAATGGGCTTTGCTGGGGACAAACCCCTCCTCTGCCTTTTGTCCCGTTCCTCATTCTTGGAGTGCTGAGGGTGCAGACCCTTCTTCTGTAACTGCTGAGTGCTGAGTTGGGAGCCCTCATACCAGGGGACGAGGGTCAGAACTTCTCCCCAGCAGCCTCCAGGTGACGTTGATTGGCCCCAGGACCCCTGCCTCCCTGCTCGTCCGCCTGAGCACCAGCATTGGAAGTGTTATAGATTCTAATGACCTTTAAGGGTCCAGGAAAGAGATGTGCAGAGACGCTGTGGGGGCCGGTTTCACCCCGCCCCACATTTGTTCGGCCACCTTAGGCTGACCGTTTCTGCCAGCCTAGATGCTCTGACCAGTAGTCTGCTCTTTCTTCAATTAGGCCCCTGAATTAACGTAAAAACAGCACCAGGTGTCAGAGCCCTGCCCGCTCAACTCCCAGACAGTCCAGGGTCAGTGGTGATCAAGGACCATGATGGCCACTGAGTCAACAGCCTTTTGAAGTAAACAGGAGTCCAGCCGGTCTTATTGGCCACCATCATCACGGTGTCTGTAGGCTTTTCTATGGTGACAGTGTGATATACGTTTCCCCCACCAAGATTATTAGCTCCCCTCCGGGTGCAGTAAGTCCTGCAAGCAGTAGTCTACTCCTTCGGGACACACTATTGTTGTTTTATGAGAGAAACTCCAGGTCAAGTGATGTTCACACAAGTCGTCATGGTGCCCTGTTGCCCCCGGTTATCTCTCTGGATGTTGGAGTTGGAGGGCCTCCTCACTCGAGGTCGGTGTGCCCACGGAGCGAACCCTGCAACTTCAGGGCATGGTTGGTGATTAGGATCACCACGTGGGGTCCTTTTCCCTTAGGAGGGAGGTGGCCTTTTGGGTTGCTGATTTCCACGTTTTTAGATACTGCCAGTATCTTGGCCAGATGTGGCAGTGGGCCAAGCCCCTTGGTGACTGTAGTTTATCCTACCTGGATGGCATTCTTGCGTTGTTCCATTTCAAGTGGTCCCAGTTTTTGCACTAATTCTCCAATGGCGATTCACCTTTCACCGGGAATGGAAAGGTCAAAGGGTTTAGCTCAATTAGGGAGTTCCAGGGCAAGGGTCTGAATTGACTGCTCTTTCCATTCTTGAAAGGCCACTTCTGGATTCTATTCAAAAGGATCATCATCTTTTCCTTTCAGTGTTTCATATAGAGGCCCAGCTAGTAGACTGTAGTTAGGGATCCAGAAGCAGCAAACCCTGGCCTCCCCAGGAACCCCTAAGCTGTCTTCTAGTTTTAGAAAGGGGTAAGGCTGCAAATGGTTTCTTCCCTTTCCTGGGATGGGCTTCTCCGACCTTCTGTGAGAATGAAGCCCAGGCAGGTCACCGCAGTCTGTGATATTTGAGCTTTTTCTTGGACAACTTCTATCCTTTATTGGCTTGGTAGTTCAGAGGCCTCCTTAGTAGGGCTGGCGATCAGAATGTCATCTGCATATTGAAGGAGGGTTTCCTTTTCCAGAGGTAGAACTTTTCGGTCTTTAGCTAAGCTTTCCCCAAAGATGGTGTGGGAATTTTTGAACCCTTGGGGCAAGACGGCCCGGAAGTATTGTTTTAGTTGTATGTTGAGTCCTGCCACTCACAAGCCAAAATTTCTTGTGACTCTGGGACTAATGGAATACAAAAGAAGGCATCATTGAGACTAATACAGAATACCATATCCTGGTGGTTGGTAGAATGACCAGCAGGGTGTAGGAATTAGGAGCAACTGGAGGTATATCCTCGGTGGCTTCACTGACTGTCCTGACATCCTTTACCAGGTCCCCAGCAGCCCATGGGGCTCTCGTGGTCAGGCCAATCCCAGGATATGGAGCTCTCCTGGGCAGGTACCCCACCCCCAACCCAGCCCACGGGGCTCTCGTGGTCAGGCCTCTCCCAGGATACAGAGCTACCCTTGCAGGTACCGTGGCAGGGCTGGGCACACAGGAACCGTGCACATAGCTCTCACTGAAGAGCACCCCCATCTCACCTGTCGCTCAGAGCTGACACAGAGCACCTCAGAGCAGGACTTGAACTAACAAACAGCAGCTGCGACAGGTCTGTGACCCTGGGCATCACTCTGTGTGGCCTCCCTCCACCTGGTCTTCCAGAGACTTCCACTGCACCCGGGGCACCAGGCCTCTGTCTCCAACCACCACCCACCCCTCCTCTCCCTGACTCCTGAGTTCCTCTCATTAGGAGAGGCTTTTCTTGAAGTTGTCTCCCACTCATGGGCCAGATAAAATGATTAGAAAACAAGCCAAAGCTGCAGCCCCTTGTCTATCCTGACTCTCAGGAGCCCACACCTGTTCCTTGGACCTGGCCGGTTCAGCAAGTTCCATTTTCTGCAACTGTGAGCCCCTGAGGGGTGATGATTGGCTGACCTGGGCAGCCTTACCGTGCCGGCCAGCCCTCCCCAGGTGTGCCTGGGTTGAGATCAATATAAATACCACTCCAGGCAGCAAGAGCCCCTGCAGCTGTGCCTGACGCCATTTTCTCTGCCCTGTCAGCAGTCTCGGGGCTGGGCTGGTGGGAGGGAGTGAGAGGCCACGGCTTTGTGGGTGGCCCAGTGTGAGTGGGGCTCTGCTGGACTTTCTGCAGCAGTTGCCAGGCTGCCACCTGCTAAAGAAGAGGATGTGTCACCCATACCTGCTGCTGGAATTTCTCCCTGGGCAGAGGTGAGGAAGGAAAAAAGCAGTGGGGGCAGGGACAGGACGGGTATCTCAGGCAGGGAAATGGAAATCTTCCAGAAGAGCACCCAGGGCCAGGGCCATCCTGGCTGGCCTGCAGGCACCAAGTCAGCTGGCATGCTGTCACTCATGTGGCTCCATGGCCCTTCCTCTAGGCTTTCAAGTCCTTGTATATATTCAGGTGTTTTACCTGGGAAGGGTGGGAACAGTTCAGCAGCAACTGGCCTGGGGCTCAGCTCACGTTCACTCACAGATGCCTCGGCACGGTGCCCCAGCTTTGCAATGAGGACGCTTGTTGTGTGGGGGCTGCTGGCTGAATGGGAGACGATTCCCCACCACTGACCAACTTCAGAATTGTTTACAACTGGAGCAAGTGCCCTGATACGGTTTTCCTCTGAGTAACTGGTGGGTTCTGTTTTTTTTTTCTCTTTTTCGTTTTTGGTTCAAGGTAGAATTTATTCCTCTTTTTTGTATTTACAGATATAAGCATGGAAATAATTTATTCATATAAATACATGTATGTGAAGGGAATAATTGTTTTTTCTGTTTTGTTTTTTAAATTTTATTTCTTTTTAATTTTGAATTTTATTTTGTATTTTTATACAGCAGGTTCTTATTGGTTATCTATTTTATACATATAAATGTTTACATGCCAATCCCAATCTCTCAACTCCTCCCACCACCACCCCCCCAAGAGGTTTCCCCCCTTGTTGTCCATACGATTGTTGTCTACATCTGTTGCTCTATTTATGCCTTGCAAAACGGTTAATCTGTACAGTTTTTCTAGGTTCCACATATATGCACGGATATACAAGATTTGTTTTTCTCTTTCTGACTTACTTCACTCTGTATGACAGATTCTAGATCCATCGACGTCTCTACAAATGACCCAATTTCATTCCTTTCATGGCTTAGTAATATTCCATTTTATATATGTACCACATCTTTATGCATTCGTCTGTCTATGGGCATTTAGGTTGCTTCCATTACCTCGATATTGTAAATAGTGATGCAATGAACATTGCGGTGAATGTCTCTTTTTGATTTATGGTTTTGTCTGGGTATATGTCCAGTACTGGGATTGCTGTATCATATGGTAATTCTATTAATAGTTTCTTAAGAAACTCCATATTGTTCTCCATAGTGACTGTATCAATTTATATTCCCAACAATAGTGGAAGAGGCTTCCTTTTCTCCACACCCTTTCCAGCATTTGTTGTTTGTAGATTTTCAGATGATGCCCATTCTAACAGGTGTGAGGTGATACCTCATTGTTGAGTCCATTTCGTTGAGCAAGGGGTAGGTCTTGTCTATTACATATTTGGCTTATGGAACGGTATCTGTGCTAATTTCAATCTCTGGTTTTATGCAGCACCCCAACTCACCTTTCCCCTTAAGCAAGCATAAGTTGGTTTTCTAAACTTGAGACCCTGTTCTGTTTTGTAATTCAGTTCCTGTGTAGCCAAGTTTACATTCCGTGCATTAGTGATACCTTATGATGTTTCTTTTTCTGTGTGACTTATTTCACTTAGAATCATCGTGCCTCAATCCACTCATTATGCTGGTACAGGCCTGGTGACACAGATTTCATTGCTGAGTGGTATTCTGTTGTACGTAAGTACCGCAACTTCTTTATCAATTATTTGTTCTCTGGGATATTTAACTTGTACCGTAGAAGAGGTTCCTGTAAACAGAGCCATCCCAAATTTTGGGGTCACTGTGTCTTTTTGATTTTAATTTCCCTAAGCTATAGGACCATAAGTGGAAATGCCCTAGACTCTGTTGCTTTGTTTTTCAGATGTATCAGGAAACACTATACACTTCTCCAGAGTGACTGTTGGCAATTTACATCCCGCCCATCAGCATAACAAGGCTCCCAGTTCTCCATGGCCTGTCTTGCCTTTCTGGATTTTACACTTTTTTCAGATGGCTCTTTAGACCGGGGGGAAGTGACACTTCATAGTAGTTCGGATTTCCATTGCAAGCTTGCTTGGTTTGCCAAAAAGGGCGTATGTGTTTTTTCCTGAATATATTCAGGAACAAACTCATATGCCCTTTTATGTGACGTGCATCATTGTCGATGTTCTGCCTCTTTTCCTATGCTTTAAATGCAAATCCAGTCTACCTCCTGAAATCGGTTTCCTGAAATTCTGCCCCGCTTTCAAGTCCTCTTCGCAGCCTTACTTCAATATATTTTTGGACGTTATCTGTCATTTATAACTCTGCAGGTTTGTGAATTACAGGGCCCCTGAGCTCCTTTCTTCAACTCGCTTTCTTGTGAGCTGGCCGCAAACCCGCAAGACTGCTTCACACCCTAATCTGCTTCTGGCAGGGCACGCTGAGTCTTTGGTTAATTCCTCTTCCTGGTGGGAAATGAGTGTTAAATATGCCCGTCCAGACACCTACCTCACCCTCAACCCCTTGGTGATGTGGGTCCTCTGGTTTGTGGCCACCTTTGCTGGGTTCCTCACCTTTCGATGATGTGGCCCCACTAGTGTGAAGACACTCCTGCCTGGTTCTCATCCACGTGGTTATGTGGACCCCCTGGTGAGAGTCTGTTCCTGGCTGTGTTCCTCACCCTTCTGAGAGGGAGACCCTCTGCTGATAGGTCACTCCTGCATGGTTGGCACACATTGCCTTGGTGAAGTCAGCTGTGTGGTGGCAGTTGGAGCGTGCTGGGAATCTCCTCCCCCCGGTGATGAGGGCCCTCTTGCGTCAGGCCCTAACTGCTGGGCTCACCAACTTTTCTTAGTGAGCCCAATGATGCTTGGGCACTCCTCTTAGGTTCCCATCTCCATGGTGATGTGGGCCTTCTGCTCTGAGGTTCCAACGGCTGGGTTGTTCACATTTTCATGATGTGGGCTCTCTGGTGTTAGTTCACAGAGGCCTGGATCCCATAGCCTCTGTGCTCTTGGCCGCCTGCTGGGAGGTTCCAACTGCTGGATTCCTCACTTTTTTAATTTTTTGGGCCCTCTGTTGTGAGGATCCTCCTGCCTGCCTCACTCCCAGCCCCTTCGTGATGTGTGTCCTCTGGTTTGAGGCCACATGTGCTGGGTTCCTCACCTTTCGATGATGTGGGACCAATGGTCTTAGGAGACTCCTGCCTGGTTCACATCCCCTTGGTGATGTGGGCCCTCTGTTGAGAGTCTGATCCTGGCTGGGTCCTCACCCATCTGTGAGGTGGGCCGTCTGCTGTGAGGTCACTGCTGCCTGGCTTGCTCACCTCGCCTTGTGGACATGAGCCCTCTGGTGGCACTTGGAGCCTGCTGGGAGCCTCCTCCCCTCGGTGATGAGGGCCCTCTGGCGTCAGGCCCTAACGGCTGGGCTCCCCACAGTTTGTGATGTGCGCCCAGTGGTGCGAGGACACTCCAGCCAGGTTCACATCCCCATTGGGTTGTGGGCCTTCTGCTCTGAGGTCCCAATGCCTGGGTTGCTCACAGTTTCATGATGTGGGCTCTCTGCTGTTAGTTCACTCCTGCCTGCATCCCATAGCCTCTGTCCTCTGGGCCGCCTGTTAGGAGGTTCTAACTGCTGGATTCCTCACCTTTCTTATTCTTTGGGCCCTCTGTTTTTAGGCTACTCCTGCCTGCCTCACTCCCATTCCCTTTGTGATATGTGTCCTCTGATTTGAGGCCACATGTGCTGGGTTCTGCACCTTTTGATGATGTGGCCCCACTGGAGGGAAGATAGTCCGGACTGGTTCCCATCCCCTTGCTGATGTGGGCCCTCAGGTGAGAGTCTGATCCTGGCTGGGTTCCTCACCCTTCTGTGAGGTGGGCCCTCTGCTGTGAGGTCAATCATGTCTGTCTGGCACACGTCACCTTGGCGACGTGGGCCCTCTGGTGGCAGTTGGAGTGTGCTGGGATCCTCCTCCCCTCGGTGATGAGGGCCCTCTTGCCTTAGGCCATAACTGCTGGGCTCCCCACATTTTCTGATGTGCACCAAGTGAGTGAGGACACTCTTGCCAGGTTCCCATCCCCATGGGGATATGAGCCTTCTGCTCTGAGGTCAAAACGGCTGGCTTGCTCACAGGTTCATGATGTGGGCCCTCTGCTGTGAGTTCACTGCGACCTAGATCCCATAGCCTCGGTGCTCTGGGCCACTTGCTGGGAGGTTCCAACTGCTGGATTCCTCAACTTTTATATTCTATGGACCCTGTGTTGTGAGGCCGGTCCTGCCAGCTTCATTCTGAACCCCTTGGTGATGTGGTTCCTCTGGTTTGAGGCTACATGTGCTGGGATCCTCACCTTTCGATGATGTTGTCCCACTGGTGTGGGGACACGCCAGCCTGGTTCCCATCCCCTTGGTGATGTGGGCCCTCTGGTGAGAGTCTGATCCTGGCTGTGTTCCTCACCCTTCTGTGAGGTGGGCCCTCTGCTGTGAGGTCACTCCTGCCGGGCTGGAACACATCGCCTTGGTGATGTTGGCCCTCTGGTGGCAGCTGGAGCCTGCTGGGAGCCTCCTCCCCTCGGTGATGAGTGCCCTCTAGCGTCAGGCCCTAACTTCTGAGCACCCCACGTTTTCTGATGTGAGCCCAGTGATGCCAGGACACTCCTGTCATGTTCCCATCACCATGGGGATGTGGGCCTTCTGCTCTGAGGTCCCAGTGTCTGGGTTGCTCACAGTTTCATGATGTGGGCTGTCTGGTGTTAGTTCACTCTGGCTTGGATCCCCAGCCTCTGTGCTCTGGGCCGCCTGCTGGGAGGTTCCAACTGCTGGATTCCTCACCTTTCTTATTTTTGGGCCCTCTATTGTGAGGCTCCTCCTGCCTGCCTCACTCCCAGCCCCTTGGTGATGGGTGTCTTATGGTTTGAAGCCACATGTTCTGGGTTCCTCACCTTTAGATGATGTGGCCCTACTCATGTGAGGACACTCCTGTCTGGTTCCAATCCATTTGGTGATGTGGGCCCTCTGGTGCGAGTCTGATCCTAACTGGGTTCGTCACACTTCTCTGAGGTGGGCCCTCTGCTGTGAGGTCATTCGTGCCTGGTTGGCACACATCGCCTTGGTGACGTCAGCCCTCTGGTGGCAGTTGGAGCCTGCTGGGAGCCTCCTTCCCTTGGTGATGAGGGTCCTCTGGCGTCAGGCCCTAACTGCTGGTCTCCCAAAATTTTCTGATACGTTCTCAGTGGTGCGAGGACACTCCTACCAGATTTATATCCCCATGGGGATGTGGGCCTCCTGCTCTGAGGTCCCAATGGCTGGGTTGCTCAGTTCATGACATGGGCCCTCTTCTGTGAGTTCACTGTGGCCTGGATCCCATAGCCTCGGTGCTCTGGGCCGCCTGCTGGGAGGTTCCAACTGCTGGATTCCTCACTTTTTTATTCTATGGGCCCAGTGTTGTGAGGCTACTCCTGCCTGCCTCACTCCGAGGCCCTTGGTGATGTGGGTCCTCTGGTTTGAGGACACATGTGCTGAGTAGCTCACCTTTCGATGATGTGGCCCCACTGGTGTGAAGACACTCCTGCCTGGTTCCCATCCTCTTGGTGATGTGGGCCCTCTGGTGAGAGTCTGATATTGGCTGGGTTTCTCAACCTTCTGTGAGGTGGGACCTCTGCTGTGAGGTAACTCATGCCTGGCTTGCTCACGTTGCCTTGGCAACGTGAGCCCTCAGGTGGCAGTTGGAGCCTGCTGGGAATCTCCTCCCCTCGGTTATGAGAGCTCTGGATAAAACACATATGCCCTTTTTTGCCAAGTGCATTATTTTCCAAGTTCTGTCTCTTTTCCTATGCTTTAAGAGCGACTCCCGTGTACCTTCTGAAATCGGTTTCCAGCAATTGTGCCCCGCATTCAAGTCCTCTTCGCAGCCTTACTTCAGTATAATTTTGGATGATAGCTGTCATTTATAACTCTGCAGGTTTGTGAATTACAGTGCCCCTGAGCTCCTTTCTTCAACTCGCTTTCTTGTGAGCTGGCCGCAACACCGCAAGATTGCTTCAGGCCCTAGTGTGGTTCCGGCATGGCACATTGAGCCTTTGGTTAATTCCTCTTCCTGGTGGGAAATGAGAGTTAAATTTGCCCGTCCAGACACCTCCAGCTAGTCTCTCATTGGTTCTCCCTATTCCTGTTCATTTTCCGCAGAAATTGTAAAGTGGGCCAAACAGGAGGTTAAAGGCACTGACTCTCCAAGTGGGGAGAGTGTTAGTAAAGCGTCTGAAATGTTGCACCCGAGTACCAGGGGACGAAAACTGAGACACATTTGAACACGTTTCCCGATCACACGGTGGATCATACTCTGGGTTCCACATGCATGTTTTAGCTGAAGGAAGAATCCCTTAAAACTGGAGAGTTGAGACGCATGGGTACCATGCATTATGACTTCAAAGGGTCTGCATTTGCTCACCAATCCTCACCAATCCTATCACTGCTGCGTTTATGCCGCTGTACACACACTTGATTCTCTTTCGGAGACATATAAATCCATAGGTTTTAAGATTCTTACTAGTCAGGTATATTCTTAGGCATTTAATATGGGGCGTTGAGTCCACTTCATTGAGCAAGTTGTGGCTCTGGTCTATTACATATTTCGCTTATGGAACGGTATCTGTGCTAATTTCAATCGCTGGTTTTATGCAGAACCCCAACTCACCTTTCCCCTTAAGCAAGCATAAGTTGGTTTTCTACATTTGAGACCCTGTTCTGTTTTGTAATACAGTTCCTGTGTAGCCAAGTTTACATTCCGTGTAGTAGTGATATCTTATGATGTTTGTTTTTCTGTGCGACTTATTTCACTTAGAATCATCGTACCTGAATCCACTCATTATGCTGCTACGGGCCTGATGACATAGATTTCATTGCTGAGTGATATTGCATTGTACGTAGGTACCACAACTTCTTTATCCATTTTTCACTTTCTGTGATATTGAACTTGTACCGTAAACGAGGTTCTTGTAAACAGAGCTGTCCCAAACATTGGGGTGGCTGTGACTTTTTGATTTTAATTTCCCTAAGCTATAGGACCATAAGTGGAAGTGCCCTAGGCTCTGTTGCTTTGTTTTTTAGATGTTTCAGGAAACACCATACACTTCTCCAGAGTGGCTGTTGGCAATTTACATCCCGCCCATCAGCATAACAAGGCTCCCAGTTCTGCATGACCTGTCCTGCCTTTCTGGATTTTATACTTTTTTCAGATGGCCCTTTTGACCGGGGGCAGTGAGACTTCATTATAGTGCAGATTTCCTTTGCAAGCTTGCTTGGTTGGCCAAAAAGGGCATATGATTTTTTTCCTGAGGAAAAAACGCATATGCCCTTTTTGGCCAAGTGCATCATTGTGGACGTTCTGCCTCTTTTCCTATGCTTTACATGCAATTCCAGTCTACCTCCTGAAATCGGTTTCCTGCAATTCTGCCCCGCTTTCAATTCCTCTTGGCAGCCTTACTTCAATATATTTTTGGACGATACCTGTCATTTATAACTCTGCAGGTTTGTGAATTACAGTGTCCCTGAGCTCCTTTCTTCACCTCGCTTTCATGTGAGCTGCCCGCAACACTGCAGCATTGCTTCAGGCCCTAGTGTGGTTCCGGCATGGCATGCTGAGCCTTTGGTTAATTCCGCTTTCTGGTGGGGAATGAGAGTTAAATTTGCCCGTCCAGACACCTCCAGCTAGTCTCTCATTGGTTCTCCCTATTCCTGTTCATTTTCCGCAGAAATTGCAAACTGGGCCAAACAGGAGGTTAAAGGCACTGACTCTCCAAGTGGGGAGAGTGTTAGTAAAGCGTCTGGAATGTTGCACCCGAGTACCAGGGGATGAAAACTGACACATTTGAACACGTTTCCCGATCACACGGTGGATCATACTCTGGGTTCCACATGCATGTTTTAGCTGAAGGAAGAATCCCTTAAACCTGGAGAGTTGAGACCCATGGAATGGGTACCATGCAATATGATTTCACAGGGTCTGCATTTGCTCACCAAACCTCACCAATCCTATCACTGCTGGGTTTATGCCACTGTACACACGCTTGATTCTCTTTTGGAGACATATAAATCCATACGTTTTAAGATTCTTTCTAGTCAGGTATATTCTTAGGCGTTTAATATGGGGTGTTGAGTCCACTTCGGTGAGCAAGGAGTAGCTCATGTCTATTACATATTTGGCTTATGGAACGGTATCTGTGCTAATTTCAATCTCTGGTTTTATGCAGCACCCCAATTCACCTTTCCCCTTGGCAAGCATAAGTTGGTTTTCTACATTTGAGACCCTGTTCTGTTTTGTAATTCAGTTCCTGTGTAGCCAAGTTTACATTCCATGTAGTAGTGATATCTGATGATGTTTCTTTTTCTGTGTGACTTATTTCACTTAGAATCATCGTACCTGAATCCACTCATTATGCTGCTACGGGCCTGATGACATAGATTTCATTGCTGAGTGATATTGTATTGTACGTAAGTACCACAACTTCTTTATCCATTTTTTGCTGTCTGTGATATTGAACTTGTACCGTACACGAGATTCTTGTAAACAGAGCCGGCCCAAACTTTGGGGTGGCTGTGTCTTTTTGATTTTAATTTCCCTAAGCTATAGTACCATAAGTGGAAGTGCCCTAGGCTCTGTTGCTTTGTTTTTTAGATGTTTCAAGAAACACCATACACTTCTCCAGAGTGGCTGTTTGCAATTTACCTCCCACCCATCAGCATAACAAGGCTCCCTGTTCTCCATGGCCTGTCCTGCCTTTCTGGATTTTACACTTTTTTCAGATGGCCCTTTTGACCGGGGGGCAGTGAGACTTCATTGTAGTGCAGATTTCCTTTGCAAGCTTGCTTGGTTGGCCAAAAAGGGCGTATGGGTTTTTTCCTGAATATATTCAGGAAAAAACGCATACACCCTTTTTTGCCAAGTGCATCATTGTGGACGTTCTGCCTCTTTTCCTATGCTTTACATGCAGTTCCAGTCTACCTCCTGAAATCGATTTCCTGCAATTCTGCCCCGCTTTCAAGTCCTCTTGGCAGCCTTACTTCAATATATTTTTGGACGATAGCTGTCATTTATAACTCTGCAGGTTTTTGAATTACAGTGCCCCTTAGCTCCTTTCTTCAACTCGTTTTCTTGTGAGCTGGCCGCAACACCGCAGGATTGCTTCAGGCCCTAGTGTGGTTCCGGCATGGCACACTGAGCCTTTTTTAATTCCTCTTCCTGGTGGGAAATGAGAGTTAAATTTGCCCATCCAGACACCTCCAGCTAGTCTGTCATTGGTTCTTCCTATTCCTGTTCATTTTCCGGAGAAATTGCAAAATGGGCAATACAGGAGGTTAAAGGCACTGACTCTCCAAGTGGGGAGAGTGTTAGTAAAGCGTCTGGAATGTTGCACCCGAGTACCAGGGGACGAAAACTGAGACACATTTGAATATGTTTCCCGATCACACGGTGGATCATACTCTGGGTTCCACATGCATGTTTTAGCTGAAGGAAGAATCCCTTAAACCTAGAGAGTTGAGACCCATGGAATTGGTACCATGCAGTATGACGTCAAAGGGTCTGCATTTGCTCACCGAACCTCACCAATCCTATCACTGCTGGGTTTATGCCACTGTACACACGCTTGATTCTCTTTCGGAGACATATAAATCCATACGTTTTAAGATTCTTTCTAGTCAGGTATATTCTTAGGCGTTTAATATGGGGTGTTGAGTCCACTTCGGTGAGCAAGGAGTAGCTCATGTCTATTACATATTTGGCTTATGGAACGGTATCTGTGCTAATTTCAATCTCTGGTTTTATGCAGCACCCCAACTCACCTTTCCCCTTAAGCAAGCATAAGTTGGTTTTCTACATTTGAGACCCTGTTCTCTTTTGTAATTCAGTTTCTGTGTAGCCAAGTTTACATTCCGTGTAGTAGTGATAACTTATGATGTTTCTTTTTCTGTGTGACTTATTTCACTTAGAATCATCGTACCTGTATCCACTCATTATGCTGCTACGGGCCTGATTACATAGATTTCATTGATGAGTGATATTGCATTGTACGTAAGTACCACAACTTCTTTATCCATTTTTCGCTTTCTGTGATATTGAACTTGTCCTGTAAACGAGGTTCTTGTAAACAGAGCCGTTCCAAACTTTGGGGTGGCTGTGTCTTTTTGATTTTAATTTCCCTAATCTATAGGACCATGAGTGAAAGTGCCCTAGGCTCTGTTGCTTTGTTGTTTAGATGTTTCAGGAAACACCATACACTTCTCCAGAGTGGCTGTTGGCAATTTACATCCCGCCCATCAACATAACAAGGCTCCCAGTTCTCCATGGCCTGTCCTGCCTTTCTGTATTTTACAATTTTTTCAGATGGCCCTTTTGACCAGGGGACAGTGAGACTTCATTGTAGTGCCGATTCCCTTTGCAAGCTTCCTTGGTTGGCCAAAAAGGGCGTATGCGTTTTTTCCTGAATATATTCAGGTAAAAACGCATATGCCCTTTTTGGCCAAGTGCATCATTGTGGACGTTCTGCCTCTTTTCCTATGCTTTACATGCAATTCCAGTCTACCTCCTGAAATCGGTTTCCTGCAATTCTGCCCCGCTTTCAAGTCCTCTTGGCAGCCTTACTTCAATATATTTTTGGACGATAGCTGTCATTTATAACTCTGCAGGTTTGTGAATTACAGTGCCCTTGAGCTCCTTTCTTCAACTCGCTTTCTTGTTAGCTGGCCGCAACACCGCAGGATTGCTTCAGGCCCTAGTGTGGTTCCGGCATGGCACGCTGAGCCTTTTGTTAATTCCTCTTCCTGGTGGGAAATGAGAGTTAAATTTGCCCGTCCGGACACCTCCAGCTAGTCTCTCATTGGTTCTCCCTATTCCTGTTCATTTTCCGCAGAAATTGCAAACTGGGCCAAACAGGAGGTTAAAGGCACTGACTCTCCAAGTGGGGAGAGTGTTAGTAAAGCATCTGGAATGTTGCACCCGAGTACCAGGGGACGAAAACTGAGACATATTTGAACATGTTTCCCGATCACACGGTGGATCATACTCTGGGTTCCACATGCATGTTTTAGCTGAAGGAAGAATCCCTTAAACCTGGAGAGTTGAGACCCATGGAATGGGTACCATGCAATATGACTTCAAAGGGTCTGCATTTGCTCACCGAACCTCACCAATCCTATCTCTGCTGCGTTTATGCCACTGTACACACGCTTTATTCTCTTTCAGAGACATATAAACCCATAGGGTTTAAGATATTACTAGTCAGGTATATTCTTAGGCTTTTAATATAGTGTCTTGAATCCACTTCGTTTAGCAAGGAGTAGGTATTGTCTATTACATATTTGGCTTATGGAACTGTATCGGTGCTAATTTCAATCTCTGGTTTTATGCAGCACCCCAACACACCTTTCCCCTTAAGCAAGCATAAGTTGGTTTTCTACATTTGAGACCCTGTTCTGTTTTGTAATTCAGTTCCTGTGTAGCCAAGTTTACATTCCGTGTAGTAGTGATATCTTATGATGTTTCTTTTTCTGTGTGACTTATTTCACTTAGAATCATCGTACCTGAATCCACTCATTATGCTGCTATGGGCCTGATGACATAGATTTCATTGCTGAGTGATATTGCATTGGACGTAAGTACCACAACTTCTTTATCCATTTTTCGCTTTCTGTGATATTGAACTTGTACCGTAAACGAGGTTCTTGTAAACAGAGCTGTCCCAAACATTGGGATGGCTGTGTTTTTGATTTTAATTTCCTTAAGCTATAGGACCATAAGTGGAAGTGCCCTAGGCTCTGTTGCTTTGTTTTTTAGATGTTTCAAGAAACACCATACACTTCTCCAGAGTGGCTGTTGGCAATTTACGTCCCGTCCATCAGCATAACAAGGCTCCCAGTTCTCCATGGCCTGTCCTGCCTTTCTGGATTTTACACTTTTCTCAGATGGCCCTTTTGACCGGGGTCAGTGAGACTTCTTTGTAGTGCAGATTTCCTTTGCAAGCTTGCTTGGTTGGCCATATAGTGCGTATGCGTTTTTTCCTCAGGAAAAAACGCATACGCACTTTTTGGCCAAGTGCATCATTGTGGACGTTCTGCCTCTTTTCCTATGGTTTATATGCAACTCCAGTCTACCTCCTGAAATCGGTTTCCTGCAATTCTGCCCCGATTTCAAGTCCTCTTGGCAGACTTACTTCAATATATTTTTGGACGATAGCTGTCATTTATAACTCTGCAGGTTTGTAAATTACAGTGCCCCTGAGCTCCTTTCTTCAACTCGCTTTCTTGTGAGCTGGCCACAACACCGCAGGATTGCTTCAGGCCCTAGTGTGGTTCCAGCACGGCACGCTTAGCCTTTGGTTAATTCCTCTTCCTGGGGGGAAATGAGAGTTAAATTTGCCCGTCCGGACACCTCCAGCTAGTCTCTCATTGGTTCTCCCTATTCCTGTTCATTTTCCGCAGAAATTGCAAACTGGGCCAAACAGGAGGTTAAAGGCACTGACTCTCCAAGTGGGGAGAGTGTTAGTGAAGCGTCTGGAATGTTGCATCCAAGTATCAGGGGACGAAAACTGAGACACATTTGAACACGTTTCCCGATCACATGGTGGATCATACTCTGGGTTCCCCATGAATGTTTTAGCTGAAGGAAGAATCCCTTAAACCTGGAGAGTTGAGACCCATGGAATGGGTACCATGCAATATGACTTCAAAGGGTCTGCATTTGCTCACCGATCCTCACCAATCCTATCACTGCTGCGTTTATGCCGCTGTACACACGCGTGATTCTCTTTCGGAGACATATAAATCCATACGTTTTAAGATTCTTACTAGTCAGGTATATTATTAGGCGTTTAATATGGGGTGTTGAGTCCACTTCGTTGAGCAAGGAGTAGCTCTTGTCTATTACATATTTGGCATATGGAATGGTATCTGTGCTAATTTCAATCTCTGATTTTATGCAGCACCCCAACTCACCTTTCCCCTTGGCAAGCAGAAGTTGGTTTTCTACATTTGAGACCCTGTTCTGTTTTGTAATTCAGTTCCTGTGTAGCCAAGATACATTCCATGTAGTAGTGATATCTGATGATGTTTCCTTTTCTGTGTGACTTATTTCACTTAGAATCATCGTACCTGAATCCACTCATTATGCTGCTATTGGCCTGATGACATAGATTTCATTGCTGAGTGATATTGCATTGTACGTAAGTACCACAACTTCTTTATACATTTTTCGCTTTCTGTGATATTGAACTTGTACCGTACACGAGGTTCTTGTAAACAGAGCCGTCCCAAACTTTGGAATGGCCGTGTCTTTTTGATTTTAATTTCCCTAAGCTATAGGACCATAAGTGGAAGTGCCCTAGGCTCTGTTGCTTTGTTCTTTAGACGTTTCAAGAAACACCATACACTTCTCCAGAGTGGCTGTTGGCAATTTACATCCCGCCCATCAGCATAACAAGGCTCCCAGTTCTCCATGGCCTGTCCTGCCTTTCTGGATTTTACACTTTTTTCAAATGGCCCTTTTGACCAGGGGGCAGTGAGACTTCATTGTAGTGCAGATTTCCTTTGCAAGCTTGCTTGGTTGGCCAAAAAGGGCGTATGCGTTTTTTCATGAATATATTCAGGAAAAAACGCATATGACCTTTTTGGCCAAGTGCATCATTGTGGACATTCTGCCTCTTTTCCTATGCTTTACATGTAATTCCAGTCTACCTCCTGAAATCCGTTTCCTGCAATTCTGCCCCACTTTCAAGTCCTCTTGGCAGCCTTACTTCAATATATTTTTCGACGATAGCTGTCATTTATAACTCTGCAGGTTTGTGAATTACAGTGCCGCTGAGCTCCTTTCTTCAATTCGCTTTCTTGTGAGCTGGCCGCAACACCGCAAGATTGCTTCAGGCCCTAGTGTGGTTCTGGCACGGCACGCTGAGCCTTTGGTTAATTCCTCTTCCTGGTGGGAAATGAGAGTTAATTTTGCCCGTCCAGACACCTCCAGCTAGTCTCTCATTGGTTCTCCCTATTCCTGTTCTTTTTCCGCACAAATTGCAAACTGGGCCAAACAGGAGGTTAAAGGCACTGACTCTCCAAGTGGGGAGAGTGTTAGTAAAGCGTCTGGAATGTTGCACCCGAGTATCAGGGGATGAAAACTGAGACACATTTGAACACGTTTCCCGATCACATGGTGGATCATACTCTGGGTTCCACATGCATGTTTTAGCTGAAGGAAGAATCCCATAAACCTGGAGAGTTGAGACCCATGGAATGGGTACCATGCAATATGACTTCAAAGGGTCTGCATTTGCTCACCGAACCTCACCAATCCTATCACTGCTGCGTTTATGCCGCTGTACACACGCTTGATTCTCTTTTGGAGACTTATAAATCCATAGGTTTTACGATTCTTACTAGTCAGGTATATTGTTAGGCGTTTAATATGGGGTGTTGAGTCCACTTCGTTGAGCAAGGAGTAGCTCTTGTCTATTACATATTTGGCTTATGGAACGGTATCGGTGCTCATTTCAATCTCTGGTTTTATGCAGCACCCCAACTCACCTTTCCCCTTAAGCAAGCATAAGTTGGTTTTCTACATTTGAGACCCTGTTCTGTTTTGTAATTCAGTTCCTGTGTAGCCAAGTTTACATTCCGTGTAGTAGTGATATCTTATGATGTTTCTTTTTCTGTGTGACTTATTTCACTTGGAATCATCGTACCTGAATCCACTCATTATGCTGCTATGGGCCTGATGACATAGATTTCATTGCTGAGTGATATTGCATTGGACGTAAGTACCACAACTTCTTTATCCATTTTTCGCTTTCTGTGATATTGAACTTGTACCGTAAATGAGGTTCTTGTAAACAGAGCTGTCCCAAACTTTGGGATGGCTGTGTTTTTGATTGTAATTTCCCTAAGCTATAGGACCATAAGTGGAAGTGCCCTAGGCTCTGTTGCTTTGTTTTTTAGATGTTTCAAGAAACACCATACACTTCTCCAGAGTGGCTGTTGGCAATTTACGTCCCGCCCATCAGCATAACAAGGCTCCCAGTTCTCCATGGCCTGTCCTGCCTTTCTGGATTTTACACTTTTCTCAGATGGCCCTTTTGACCGGGGTCAGTGAGACTTCTTTGTAGTGCAGATTTCCTTTGCAATCTTGCTTGGTTGGCCATATAGTGCGTATGCGTTTTTTCCTCAGGAAATAACGCATACGCCCTTTTTGGCCAAGTGCATCATTGTGGACGTTCTGCCTCTTTTCCTATGGTTTATATGCAACTCCAGTCTACCTCCTGAAATCGGTTTCCTGCAATTCTGCCCCGATTTCAAGTCCTCTTGGCAGACTTACTTCAATATATTTTTGGACGATAGCTGTCATTTATAACTCTGCAGGTTTGTAAATTACAGTGCCCCTGAGCTCCTTTCTTCAACTCGCTTTCTTGTGAGCTGGCCACAACACCGCAGGATTGCTTCAGGCCCTAGTGTGGTTCCAGCACGGCACGCTTAGCCTTTGGTTAATTCCTCTTCCTGGGGGGAAATGAGAGTTAAATTTGCCCGTCCGGACACCTCCAGCTAGTCTCTCATTGGTTCTCCCTATTCCTGTTCATTTTCCGCAGAAATTGTAAACAGGGCCAAACAGGAGGTTAAAGGCACTGACTCTCCAAGTGGGGAGAGTGTTAGTGAAGCGTCTGGAATGTTGCATCCAAGTACCAGGGGACGAAAACTGAGACACATTTTTACACGTTTCCCGATCACACGGTGGATCATACTCTGGGTTCCCCATGAATGTTTTAGATGAAGGAAGAATCCCTTAAACCTGGAGAGTTGAGACCCATGGAATGGGTACCATGCAATATGACTTCAAAGGGTCTGCATTTGCTCACCGATCCTCACCAATCCTATCACTGCTGCGTTTATGCCGCTGTACACACGCTTGATTCTCTTTCGGAGACATATAAATCCATACGTTTTAAGATTCTTACTAGTCAGGTATATTATTAGGCGTTTAATATGGGGTGTTGAGTCCACTTCGTTGAGCAAGGAGTAGCTCTTGTCTATTACATATTTGGCTTATGGAACGGTATCTGTGCTAATTTCAATCTCTGGTTTTAGGCAGCACCCCAACTCACCTTTCCCCTTAAGCAAGCATAAGTTGGTTTTCTACATTTGAGACCCTGTTCTGTTTTGTAATTCAGTTCCTGTGTAGCCAAGTTTACATTCCGTGTAGTAGTGATATCTTATGATGTTTCATTTTCTGTGTGACTTATTTCACTTAGAATCATCGTACCTGAATCCACTCGTTATGCTGCTACGGGCCTGATTACATAGATTTCATTGATGAGAGATATTACATTGTACGTAAGTACCACAAATTCTTTTTCCATTTTTCGCTTTCTGTGATATTGAACTTGTCCCGTAAACGAGGTTCTTGTAAGCAGAGCCGTCCCAAACTTTGGGGTGGCTGTGTCTTTTTGATTTTAATTTCCCTAAGCTATAGGACCATAAGTGGAAGTGCCCTAGGCTCTGTTGCTTTGTTGTCTAGATGTTTCAGGAAACACCATACACTTCTCCAGAGTGGCTGTTGGCAATTTACGTCCCGCCCATCAGCATAACAAGGCTCCCAGTTCTCCATGGCCTGTCCTGCCTTTCTGGATTTTACACTTTTTTCAGATGGCCCTTTTAACCGGGAGGCAGTGAGACTTCATTGTAGTGCAGATTTCCTTTGCAAGCTTGCTTGGTTGGCCAAAAAGGGCGTATGCGTTTTTTCCTGAGGAAAAAACGCATACGCCCTTTTTGGCCAAGTGCATCATTGTGGACGTTCTGCCTCTTTTCCTATGCTTTACATGCAATTCCAGTCTACCTCCTGAAATCGGTTTCCTGCAATTCTGCCCCGCTTTCAAGTCCACTTGGCAGCCTTACTTCAATATATTTTTGGACGATAGCTGTCATTTATAATTCTGCATGTTTGTGAATGACAGTGCCCCTGAGCTCCTTTCTTCAACTCGCTTTCTTGTGAGCTGGCCGCAACACCGCAGGATTACTTCAGGCCCTAGTGTGGTTCCGGCACGGCACGCTGAGCCTTTGGTTAATTCCTCTTCCTGGTGGGAAATGAGAGTTAAATTTGCCCGTCCAGACACCTCCAGCTAGTCTCTCATTGGTTCTCCCTATTCCTGTTCATTTTCCGCACAAATTGCAAACTGGGCCAAACAGGAGGTTAAAGGCACTGACTCTCCAAGTGGGGAGAGTGTTAGTAAAGCGTCTGGAATGTTGCACCCGAGTACCAGGGGACGAAAACTGAGACACATTTGAACACGTTTCCCGATCACACGGTGGATCATACTCTGGGTTCCACATGCATGTTTTAGCTGAAAGAAGAATCCCTTAAACCTGGAGAGTTGAGACCCATGGAATGGGTAAAATGCAATATGATTTCAAAGGGTCTACATTTGCTCACCAAACCTCACCAATCCTATCACTGCTGCGTTTATTCCGCTGTACACATGCTTGATTCTCTTTCGGAGACATATAAATCCATAGGTTTTAAGATTCTTACTAGTCAGGTATATTCTTAGGCGTTTAATATGGGGTGTTGAGTCCACTTCGTTGAGCAAGGAGTAGCTCTTGTCTATTACATATTTGGCATATGGAACTGTATCTGTGCTAATTTCAATCTCTGATTTTATGCAGCACCCCAACTCACCTTTCCCCTTGGCAAGCAGAAGTTGGTTTTCTACATTTGAGACCCTGTTCTGTTTTGTAATTCAGTTCCTGTGTAGCCAAGTTTACATTCCATGTAGTAGTGATATCTGATGATGTTTCCTTTTCTGTGTGACTTATTTCACTTAGAATCATCGTACCTGAATCCACTCATTATGCTGCTATGGGCCTGATGACATAGATTTCATTGTTGAGTGATATTGCATTGTACGTAAGTACCACAACTTCTTTATCCATTTTTCGCTTTCTGTGATATTGAACTTGTACCGTACACGAGGTTCTTGTAAACAGAGCCGGCCCAAACTTTGGAATGGCCGTGTCTTTTTGATTTTAATTTCCCTAAGCTATAGGACCATAAGTGGAAGTGCCCTAGGCTCTGTTGCTTTGTTCTTTAGACGTTTCAAGAAACACCATACACTTCTCCAGAGTGGCTGTTGGCAATTTACATCCCGCCCATCAGCATAACAAGGCTCCCAGTTCTCCATGGCCTGTCCTGCCTTTCTGGATTTTATACTTTTTCAGATGACCCTTTTGACCGGGGGTCAGTGAGACTTCATTGTAGTGAAGATTTCCTTTGCAAGCTTGCTTGGTTGGCCAAAAAGTGCGTATGCTTTTTTTCCTGAGGAAAAAAAGCATATGCCCTTTTTGCCCAAGTGCATCATTGTGGACGTTCTGCCTCTTTTCCTATGCTTTACATGCAGTTCCAGTCTACCTCCTGAAATCGATTTCCTGCAATTCTGCCCCGCTTTCAAGTCCTCTTGGCAGCCTTACTTCAATATATTTTTCGACGATAGCTGTCATTTATAACTCTGCAGGTTTGTGAATGACAGTGCCCCTGAGCTCCTTTCTTCAACTCGCTTTCTTGTGAGCTGGCCGCAACACTGCAGGATGGCTTCCGGCCCTAATCAGGTTGCGGCACGGCACGCTGAGCCTTTGGTTAATTCCTCTTCCTGGTGGGAAATGAGAGTTAAATTTGCCCGTCCAGACACCTCCAGCTAGTCTCTCATTGGTTCTCCCTATTCCTGTTTATTTTCCGCAGAAATTGCAAACTGGGCCAAACAGGAGGTTAAAGGCACTGACTCTCCAAGTGGGGAGAGTGTTAGTAAAGCTTCTGGAATGTTGCACCCGAGTACCAGGGGATGAAAACTGAGACACATTTGAACACGTTTCCCAATCACATGGTGGATCATACTCTGGGTTCCACATGTATGTTTTAGCTGAAGGAAGAATCCCTTAAACCTGGAGAGTTGAGACCCATGGAATGGGTACCATGCAATATGACTTCAAATGGTCTGCATTTGTTCACCGATCCTCACCAATCCTATCACTGCTGCGTTTATGCCGCTGTACACACGCTTGATTCTCTTTAAGAGACATATAAATCCATAGGAATTAAGATTCTTACTCGTCAGGTATATTCTTAGGCGTTTAATATGGGGTGTAGTGTCCACATCGTTGAGCAAGGAGTAGCTCTTGTCTATTACATATTTGGCTTATGGAACGGTATCTGTGCTAATTTCAATCTCTGGTTTTATGCAGCACCCCAACTCACCTTTCCCCTTAAGCAAGCATAAGTTGGTTTTCTACATTTGAGACCCTGTTCTGTTTTGTAATTCAGTTCCTGTGTAGCCAAGTTTACATTCCGTGTAGTAGTGATATCTTATGATGTTTTTTTTTCTCTGTGACTTATTTCACTTAGAATCATCGTACCTGAATCCACTCATTATGCTGCTACGGGCCTGATGACACAGATTTCATTGCTGAGTGATATTGCATTGTACGTAAGTACCACAACTTGTTTATCCATTTTTTGCTTTCTGTGATATTGTACTTGTACCGTAAACGAGGTTCTTGTAAACAGAGCTGTCCCAAACTTTGGGGTGGCTGTGTCTTTTTGATTTTAATTTCCCTAAGCTATAGGACCGTAAGTGGAAGTGCCCTAGGCTCTGTTGCTTTGTTTTTTAGATGTTTCAGGAAACACCATACACTTCTCCAGAGTGGCTGTTGGCAGTTTACATCCCGCCCATGAGCATAACAAGGTTCCCAGTTCTCCATGGCCTGTCCTGCCTTTCTGGATTTTACACTTTTTTCAGATGGCCCTTTTGACTGGTGGGCAGTGAGACTTCATTGTAGTGCAGATTTCCTTTGCAAGCTTGCTTGGTTGGCCAAAAAGGGCGTATGCGTTTTTTCCTGAAAATATTCAGGAAAAAACACATACGCCCTTTTTGGCCAAGTGCATCATTGTGGACGTTCTGCCTCTTTTGCTATGCTTTACATGCAATTCCAGTCTACCTCCTGAAATCGGTTTCCTGCAATTCTGCCCCGCTTTCAAGTCCTCTTGGCAGCCTTACTTCAATATATTTTTGGATGATAGCTGTCATTTATAACTCTGCAGGTCTGTGAATGACAGTGCCCCTGAGCTCCTTTCTTCAACTTGCTTTCTTGTGAGCTGGCCGCAACACCGCAGGGTTGCTTCAGGCCCTAGTGTGGTTCCGGCATGGCATGCTGAGCCTTTGGTTAATTCCTCTTCCTGGTGGGAAATGAGAGTTAAATTTGCCCGTCCAGACACCTCCAGCTAGTCTCTCATTGGTTCTCCCTATTCCTGTTCATTTTCCGCAGAAATTGCAAACTGGGCCAAACAGGAGGTTAAAGGCACTGACTCTCCAAGTGGGGAGAGTGTTAGTAAAGCGTCTGGAATGTTGAACCCAAGTACCGGGGGACGAAAACTGAGACACATTTGAACACGTTTGCCGATCTCATGGTGGATCATACTCTGGGTTCCACATGCATGTTTTAGATGAAGGAAGAATCCCTTAAACCTGGAGAGTTGAGACCCATGGAATGGGTACCATGCGATATGACTTCATAGGGTCTGCATTTGCTCACCGATCCTCACCAATCCTATCACTGCTGTGTTTATGCCGCTGTACACACGCTTGATTCTCTTTCGGAGACATATAAATCCATAGGTTTTAAGATGCTTACTAGTCAGGTATATTCTTAGGCGTTTAATATGGGGTGTTGAGTCCACTTCGTTGAGCAAAGAGTAGCTCTTGTCTATTACATATTTGGCTTATGGAACGGTATCTGTGCTAATTTCAATCTCTGGTTTTATGCAGCACTCGAACTCACCTTTCCCCTTAAGCAAGCATAAGTTGGTTTTCTACATTTGAGACCCTGTTCTGTTTTGTAATTCAGTTCCTGTGTAGCCAAGTTTACATTCCGTGTAGTAGTGATAACTTATGATGTTTCTTTTTCTGTGTGACTTATTTCACTTAGAATCATCGTAGCTGAATCCACTCGTTATGCTGCTACGGGCCTGATGACATAGATTTCATTGCTGAGTGATATTGCATTGTACGTAAGTACCACAACTTCTTTATCCATTTTTCGCTTTCTGTGATATTGAACTTGTACCGTAAACGAGGTTCTTGTAAACAGAGCCGTCCCAAACTTTGGGGTGGCTGTGTCTTTTTGATTTTAATTTCCCTAAGCTATAGGACCATAAGTGGAAGTGCCCTAGGCTCTGTTGCTTTGTTTTTTAGATGTTTCAGGAAACACCATACACTTCTCCAGAGTGGCTGTTGGCAATTTACATCCCGCCCATCAGCATAACAAGGCTCCCAGTTCTCTGTGGCCTGTCCTGCCTTTCTGGATTTTACACTTTTTTCAGATGGTCCTTTTGACTGGAGGGCAGTGAGACATCATTGTAGTGCAGAATTCCTTTGCAATCTTGCTTGGTTTGCCAAAAAGTGCGTATGCGTTTTTTCCTGAATATATTCAGGAAAAAACGCATACGCCCTTTTTGGCCAAGTGCATCATTGTGGACGTTCTGCCTCTTTTCCTATGCTTTACATGCAATTCCAGTCTACCTCCTGAAATTGGTTTCCTGCAATTCTGCCCCGCTTTCACGTCCTCTTGGCAGCCTTACTTCAACATATTTTTGGACGATAGCTGTCATTTATAACTCTGCAGGTTTGTGAATGACAGTGCCCCTGAGCTCCTTTCTTCAACTCGCTTTCTTGTGAGCTGGCCGCAACACCGCAGGATTGCTTCAGGCCCTAGTGTGGTTCCGGCATGGCACGCTGAGCCTTTGGTTAATTCCTCTTCCTGGTGGGAAATGAGAGTTAAATTTGCCCGTCCAGACACCTCCAGCTAGTCTCTCATTGGTTCTCCCTATTCCTGTTCATTTTCCGCAGAAATTGCACACTGGGCCAAACAGGAGGTTAAAGGCACTGACTCTCCAAGTGGGGAGAGTGTTAGTAAAGCGTCTGGAATGTTGCACCCGAGTACCAGGGGACGAAAACTGAGACACATTTGAACACGTTTCCCGATCACATGGTGGATCATACTCTGGGTTCCACATGCATGTTTTAGCTGAAGGAAGAATCCCTTAAACATGGAGAGTTGAGACCCCTGGAATGGGTACCATGCAATATGACTTCAAAGGGTCTGCATTTGCTCACCGAACCTCACCAATCCTAGCACTGCTGCATTTATACCACTGTACACACGCTTGATTCTCTTTCGGAGACATATAAATCCATAGGTTTTAAGATTCTTCCTAGTCAGGTATATTCTTAGGCGTTTAATATGGGGTGTAGAGTCCACTTCGTTGAGCAAGGAGTAGCTCTTGTCTATTACATATTTGGCTTATGGAACGGTATCTGTGCTAATTTCAATCTCTGGTTTTATGCAGCACCCCAACTCACCTTTCCTCTTAAGCAAGCATAAGTCGGTTTTCTACATTTGAGACCCTGTTCTGTTTTGTAATTCAGTTCCTGTGTAGCCAAGTTTACATTCCATGTGGTAGAGATATCTTATGATATTTCTTTTTCTGTGTGACTTATTTCACTTAGAATCATCGTACCTGAATCCACTCATTATGCTGCTATGGGCCTGATGACATAGATTTCATTGCTGAGTGATATTGCATTGTACGTAAGTACCACAACTTCTGTATCCATTTTGCGCTTTCTGTGATATTGAACTTGTACCGTAAACGAGGGTCTTGTAAACAGAGCCGTCCCAAACTTTGGGGTGGTTGTGTCTTTTTGATTTTAATTTCCCTAAGCTATAGGACCATAAGTGGAAGTGCCCTAGGGTCTGTTGCTTTGTTTTTTAGATGTTTCAGGAAACACCATACACTTCTCCAGAGTGGCTGTTGGCAATTTACATCCCGCCCATCAGCATAACAAGGCTCCCAGTTCTCCATGGCCTGTCCTGCCTTTCTGGATTTTACACTTTTTTCAGATGGCCCTTTTGACCGGGGAGCAGTGAGACTTCATTGTAGTGCAGATTTCCTTTGCAAGCTTGCTTGGTTGGCCAAAAAGGGCGTATGCGTTTATCCCTGAATATATTCAGGAAAAAACACATACGCCCTTTTTGGCCAAGTGCATCATTGTGGACGTTCTGCCTCTTTTCCTATGCTTTACATGCAATTCCAGTCTACCTCCTGAAATCGGTTTCCTGCAATTCTGCCCCGCTTTCAAGTCCTCTTGGCAGCCTTACTTCAATATATTTTTGGACGATAGCTGTCATTTATAACTCTGCAGGTATGTGAATGACAGTGCCCCTGAGCTCCTTTCTTCAACTCGCATTCTTTTGAGCTGGCCGCAACACCGCAGCATTGCTTTAGGCCCTAGTGTGGTTCAGGCATGGCATGCTGAGCCTTTGGTTAATTCCTCTTCCTGGTGGGAAATGAGAGTTAAATTTGCCCATCCAGACACCTCCAGCTAGTCTCTCATTGGTTCTCCCTATTCCTGTTCATTTTCCGCAGAAATTACAAACTGGGCCAAACAGGAGGTTAAAGGCACTGACTCTCCAAGTGGGGAGAGTGTTAGTAAAGCATCTGGAATGTTGCACCCGAGTACCAGGAGACGAAAACTGACACATTTGAACACGTTTTCCGATCACATGGTGGATCATACTCTGGGTTCCACATGCATGTTTTAGCTGAAGGAAGAATCCCTTAAACCTGGAGAGTTGAGACCCCTGCAATGGGTACCATGCAATATGACTTCAAAGGGTCTGCATTTGGTCACCGAACCTCACCAATCCTATCACTGTTGCATTTATGCCACTGTACACATGCTTGATTCTCTTTCGGAGACATATAAATCCATAGGTTTTAAGATTCTTCCTAGTCAGGTATATTCTTAGGCGTTTAATATGGGGTGTAGAGTCCACTTCATTGAGCAAGGAGTAGCTCTTGTCTATTACATATTTGGCTTATGGAACGGTATCTGTGCTAATTTCAATCTTTGGCTTTATGCAGCACCCCAACTCACCTTTCCTCTTAAGCAAGCATAAGTCGGTTTTCTACATTTGAGACACTGTTCTGTTTTGTAATTCAGTTCCTGTGTAGCCAAGTTTACATTCCATGTGGTAGAGATATCTTATGATGTTTCTTTTTCTGTGTGACTTATTTCACTTAGAATCATCGTACCTGAATCCACTCATTATGCTGCTACGGGCCTGATGACATAGATTTCATTGCTGAGTGATATTGCATTGTACGTAAGTACCACAACTTCTTTATCCATTTTTCGCTTTCTGTGATATTGAACTTGTACCTTAAATGAGGTTCTTGTAAACAGAGCTGTCCCAAACATTGTGGTGGTTGTGTCTTTTTGATTTTAATTTCCCTAAGCTATAGGACCATAAGTGGAAGTGCCCTAGGCTCTGTTGCTTTGTTTTTTAGATGTTTCAGGAAACACCATACACTTCTCCAGAGTGGCTGTTGGCAATTTACATCCCACCCATCAGCATAACAAGGCTCCCAGTTCTCCATGGCCTGTCCTGCCTTTCTGGATTTTACACTTTTTTCAGATGACCCTTTTGACCGGGGGGCAGTGAGACTTCATTGTAGTGCAGATTTCCTTTGCAAGCTTGCTTGGTTGGCAAAAAAGGGCGTATGCGTTTTTTCTTGAATATATTCAGGAAAAAACGCATACGCCCTTTTTGGCCAAGTGCATCATTGTGGACGTTCTGTCTCTTTTCCTATGCTTTACATGCAATTCCAGTCTACCTCCTGAAATCAGTTTCCTGCAATTCTGCCCCGCTTTCAAGTCCTCTTGGCAGCCTTACTTCAATATATTTTTGGACGATAGCTGTCATTTATAACTCTGCAGGTATGTGAATGACAGTGCCCCTGAGCTCCTTTCTTCGACTCGTTTTCTTGTGAGCTGGCCGCAACACCGCAGCATTGCTTCAGGCCCTAGTGTGGTTCCGGCATGGCACGCTGAGCCTTTGGTTAATTCCTCTTCCTGGTGGGAAATGAGAGTTAATTTTGCCCGTCCAGACACCTCCAGCTAGTCTCTCATTGGTTCTCCCTATTCCTGTTCATTTTCCGCAGAAATTGCAAACTGGGCCAAACAGGAGGTTAAAGGCACTGACTCTCCAAGTGGGGAGAGTGTTAGTAAAGCATCTGGAATGTTGCACCCGAGTACCAGGGGACGAAAACTGACACAATTGAACACGTTTCCCGATCACGCGGTGGATCATACTCTGGGTTCCACATGCATATTTTAGCTGAAGGAAGAATCCCTTAAACCTGGAGAGTTGAGACCCATGGAATGGGTACCATGCAATATGACTTCAAAGGGTCTGCATTTGTCCACCGAACCTCACCAATCCTATCACTGCTGCGTTTATGCCACTGTACACACGCTTGATTCTCTTTCGGAGACATATAAATCCATAGGTTTTAAGATTCTTCCTAGTCAGGTATATTCTTAGGCGTTCATTATGGGGTGTAGAGTCCACTTCGTTGAGCAAGGAGTAGCTCTTGTCTATTACATATTTGGCTTATGGAACGGTATCTGTGCTAATTTCAATCTCTGGTTTTATGCAGCACCCCAACTCACCTTTCCCCTTAAGCAAGCATAAGTTGGTTTTCTACATTTGAGACCCTGTTCTGTTTTGTAATTCAGTTCCTGTGTAGCCAAGTTTACATTCCGTGTAGTAGTGATATCTTATGATGTTTCTTTTTCTGTGTGACTTATTTCACTTAGAATCGTCGAACCTGAATCCACTCATTATGCTGCTATGGGCCTGATGACATAGATTTCATTGCTGAGTGATGTTGCATTGTACGTAATTACCACAACTTCTTTATCCATTTTTCACTTTCTGTGATATTGAACTTGTACCGTAAACGAGGTTCTTGTAAACAGAGCCGTCCCAAACTTTGGGGTGGCTGTGTCTTTTTGATTTTAATTTCCCTAAGCTATAGGACCATAAGTGGAAGTGCCCTAGGCTCTGTTGCTTTGCTTTTTAGATGTTTCAGGAAACACCATACACTTCTCCAGAGTGGCTGTTGGCAATTTACATCCCGCCCATCAGCATAACAAGGCTCCCAGTTCTCCATGGCCTGTCCTGCCTTTCTGGATTTTACACTTTTTTCAGATGGCCCTTTTGACCAGGGGGCAGTGAGACTTCATTGTAGTGCAGATTTCCTTTGCAAGCTTGCTTGATTGGCCAAAAAGGGCGTATGCGTTTAATCCTGAATATATTCAGGGAAGAACACATACGCCCTTTTTGGCCAAAAGCATCATTGTGGACGTTCTGCCTCTTTTCCTATGCTTTACATGCAATTCCAGTCTACCTCCTGAAATCGGTTTCCTGAAATTCTGCCCCGCTTTCAAGTCCTCTTGGCAGCCTTACTTCAATATATTTTTGGACAATACCTGTCATTTATAACTCTGCAGGTTTGTGAATGAGAGTGCCCCTGAGCTCCTTTCTTCAATTTGCTTTCTTGTGAGCTGGCCTCAACACAGCAGCATTGCTTCAGGCCCTAGTGTGGTTCCGGCATGGCACGCTGAGCCTTTGGTTAATTCCTCTTCCTGGTGGGAAATGAGAGTTAAATTTGCCCGTCCAGACACCTCCAGCTAGTCTCTCATTGGTTCTCCCTATTCCTGTTCATTTTCCGCAGAAATTGCAAACTGGGCCAAACAGGAGGTTAAAGGCACTGACTCTCCAAGTGGGGAGACTGTTAGTAAAGCGTCTGGAATGTTGCACCCGAGTACCAGGGGACGAAAACTGAGACACATTTGAACACGTTTCCCGATCACATGGTGGATCATACTCTGGGTTCCACATGCATGTATTAGCTGAAGGAAGAATCCCTTAAACCTGCAGAGTTGAGACCCATGAAAGGGTACCACGCAATATGACTTCATAGGGTCTGCATTTGCTCACCGAACCTCACCAATCCTATCACTGCTGCGTTTATGACGCTGTACACACGCTTGATTCTCTTTCGGAGAGATATAAATCCATAGGTTTTAAGATTCTTACTAGTCAGGTATATACTTAAGCGTTTAATATGGGGTGTTGAGTCCACTTCGTTGAGTAAGGAGTAGCTCTTGTCTATTACATATTTGGCTTATGGAACGGTATCTGTGCTAATTTCAATGTCTTGTTTTATGCAGCACCCCAACTCACCTTTCCCCTCAAGCAAGCATAAGTTGGTTTTCTACATTTGAGACACTGTTCTGATTTGTAATTCAGTTCCTGTGTAGCCAAGTTTACATTCCGTGTAGTAGTGATATCTTATGACGCTTCTTTTTCTCTGTGACTTATTTCACTTAGAATCATCGTACCTGAATCCACTCATTATGCTGCTACGGGCCTGATGACATAGATTTCATTGCTGAGTGATGTTGAATTGTACGTAAGTACCACAACTTCTTTATCCATTTTTCACTTTCTGTGATATTTAACTTGTAATGTAAACGAGGTTCTTGTAAACACAGCTGTCCCTAACTTTGGGGTGGCTGTGTCTTTTTGATTTTAATTTCCCTAAGCTATAGGACCATAAGTGGAAGTGCCCTAGGCTCTGTTGCTTTTTTTTTTAGATGTTTCAGGAAACACCATACACTTCTCCAGAGTGGCTGTTGGCAATTTACATCCCGCCCATCAGCATAACAAGGCTCCCAGTTCTCCATGGCCTGTCCCTCCTTTCTGGATTTTACACTTTTTTCAGATGGCCCTTTTGACCGGGGAGCAGTGATACTTCATTGTAGTGCAGATTTCCTTTGCAAGCTTGCTTGGTTGGCCAAAAAGTGCGTATGCGTTTTTTCCTGAATATATTCAGGAAAAAACGCATACGCACTTTTTGGCCAAGTGCATCATTGTGGACGTTCTGCCTCTTTTCCTATGCTTTACATGCAATTCCAGTCTACCTCCTGAAATTGGTTTCCTGCAATTCTGCCCCGCTTTCAAGTCCTCTTGGCAGCCTTACTTCAATATATTTTTGGACGATAGCTATCGTTTATAACTCTGCAGGTTTGTGAATGACAGTGCCCCTGAGCTCCTTTCTTCAACTCGCTTTCTTGTGAGCTGGCCGCAACACCGCAGGATTGCTTCAGGCCCTAGTGTGGTTCCGGCATGGCACGCTGAGCCTTTGGTTAATTCCTCTTCCTGGTGGGAAATGAGAGTTAAATTTGCCCGTCCAGACACCTCCAGCTAGTCTCTCATTGGTTCTCCCTATTCCTGTTCATTTTCCGCAGAAATTGCAAACTGGGCCAAACAGGAGGTTAAAGGCACTGACTCTCCAAGTGGGGAGAGTGTTAGTAAAGCGTCTGGAATGTTGCACCCGAGTACCAGGGGATGAAAACTGAGACACATTTGAACACGTTTCCCGATCACATGGTGGATCATACTCTGGGTTCCACATGCATGTTTTAGCTGAAGGAAGAATCCCTTAAACCTGGAGAGTTGAGACCCCTGGAATGGGTACCATGCAATATGACTTCAAAGGGTCTGCATTTGCTCACCGAACCTCACCAATCCTAGCACTGCTGCATTTATACCACTGTACACACGCTTGATTCTCTTTCGGAGACATATAAATCCATAGGTTTTAAGATTCTTCCTAGTCAGGTATATTCTTAGGCGTTTAATATGGGGTGTAGAGTCCACTTCGTTGAGCAAGGAGTAGCTCTTGTCTATTACATATTTGGCTTATGGAACGGTATCTGTGCTAATTTCAATCTCTGGTTTTATGCAGCACCCCAACTCACCTTTCCTCTTAAGCAAGCATAAGTCGGTTTTCTACATTTGAGACCCTGTTCTGTTTTGTAATTCAGTTCCTGTGTAGCCAAGTTTACATTCCATGTGGTAGAGATATCTTATGATATTTCTTTTTCTGTGTGACTTATTTCACTTAGAATCATCGTACCTGAATCCACTCATTATGCTGCTATGGGCCTGATGACATAGATTTCATTGCTGAGTGATATTGCATTGTACGTAAGTACCACAACTTCTTTATCCATTTCGCGCTTTCTGTGATATTGAACTTGTACCGTAAACGAGGTTCTTGTAAACAGAGCCGTCCCAAACTTTGGGGTGGTTGTGTCTTTTTGATTTTAATTTCCCTAAGCTATAGGACCATAAGTGGAAGTGCCCTAGGGTCTGTTGCTTTGTTTTTTAGATGTTTCAGGAAACACCATACACTTCTCCAGAGTGGCTGTTGGCAATTTACATCCCGCCAATCAGCATAACAAGGCTCCCAGTTCTCCATGGCCTGTCCTGCCTTTCTGGATTTTACACTTTTTTCAGATGGCCCTTTTGACCGGGGGGCAGTGAGACTTCATTGTAGTGCAGATTTCCTTTGCAAGCTTGCTTGGTTGGCCAAAAAGTGCGTATGCGTTTATCCCTGAATATATTCAGGAAAAAACACATACGCCCTTTTTGGCCAAGTGCATCATTGTGGACGTTCTGCCTCTTTTCCTATGCTTTACATGCAATTCCAGTCTACCTTCTGAAATCGGTTTCCTGCAATTCTGCCCCGCTTTCAAGTCCTCTTGGCACCCTTACTTCAATATCTTTTTGGACGATAGCTGTCATTTATAACTCTGCAGGTATGTGAATGACAGTGCCCCTGAGCTCCTTTCTTCAACTCGCATTCTTTTGAGCTGGCCGCAACACCGCAGCATTGCTTTAGGCCCTAGTGTGGTTCAGGCATGGCACGCTGAGCCTTTGGTTAATTCCTCTTCCTGGTGGGAAATGAGAGTTAAATTTGCCCATCCAGACACCTCCAGCTAGTCTCTCATTGGTTCTCCCTATTTCTGTTCATTTTCCGCAGAAATTGCAAACTGGGCCAAACAGGAGGTTAAAGGCAGTGACTCTCCAAGTGGGGAGAGTGTTAGTAAAGCGTCTGGAATGTTGCACCCGAGTACCAGGAGACGAAAACTGACACATTTGAACACGTTTTCCGATCACATGGTGGATCATACTCTGGGTTCCACATGCATGTTTTAGCTGAAGGAAGAATCCCTTAAACCTGGAGAGTTGAGACCCCTGGAATGGGTACCATGCAATATGACTTCAAAGGGTCTGCATTTGGTCACCGAAACTCACCAATCCTATCACTGTTGCATTTATGCCACTGTACACATGCTTGATTCTCTTTCGGAGACATATAAATCCATAGGTTTTAAGATTCTTCCTAGTCAGGTATATTCTTAGGCGTTTAATATGGGGTGTAGAGTCCACTTCGTTGAGCAAGGAGTACCTGTTGTCTATTACATATTTGGCTTATGGAACGGTATCTGTGCTAATTTCAATCTTTGGCTTTATGCAGCACCCCAACTCACCTTTCCTCTTAAGCAAGCATAAGTCGGTTTTCTACATTTGAGACACTGTTCTGTTTTGTAATTCAGTTCCTGTGTAGCCAAGTTTACATTCCATGTGGTAGAGATATCTTATGATATTTCTTTTTCTGTGTGACTTATTTCACTTAGAATCATCGTACCTGAATCCACTCATTATGCTGCTACGGGCCTGATGACATAGATTTCATTGCTGAGTGATATTGCATTGTACGTAAGTACCACAACTTCTTTATCCATTTTTCGCTTTCTGTGATATTGAACTTGTACCTTAAATGAGGTTCTTGTAAACAGAGCTGTCCCAAACAATGTGGTGGTTGTGTCTTTTTGATTTTAATTTCCCTAATCTATAAGACCATAAGTGGAAGTGCCCTAGGCTCTGTTGCTTTGTTTTTTAGATGTTTCAGGAAACACCATACACTTCTCCAGAGTGGCTGTTGGCAATTTACATCCCACCCATCAGCATAACAAGGCTCCCAGTTCTCCATGGCCTGTCCTGCCTTTCTGGATTTTACACTTTTTTCAGATGACCCTTTTGACCGGGGGGCAGTGAGACTTCATTGTAGTGCAGATTTCCTTTGCAAGCTTGCATGGTTGGCAAAAAAGGGCGTATGCGTTTTTTCTTGAATATATTCAGGAAAAAACACATACGCCATTTTTGGCCAAGTGCATTATTGTGGACGTTCTGTCTCTTTTCCTATGCTTTACATGCAATTCCAGTCTACCTCCTGAAATCGGTTTCCTGCAATTCTGCCCCGCTTTCAAGTCCTCTTGGCAGCCTTACTTCAATATATTTTTGGACGATAGCTGTCATTTATAACTCTGCAGGTATGTGAATGACAGTGTCCCTGAGCTCCTTTCTTCGACTCGTTTTCTTGTGAGCTGGCCGCAACACCGCAGCATTGCTTCAGGTCCTAGTGTGGTTCCGGCACGGCACGCTGAGCCTTTGGTTAATTCCTCTTCCTGGTGGGAAATGAGAGTTAATTTTTCCCGTCCAGACACCTCCAGCTAGTCTCTCATTGGTTCTCCCTATTCCTGTTCATTTTCCGCAGAAATTGCAAACTGGGCCAAACAGGAGGTTAAAGGCACTGACTCTCCAAGTGGGGAGAGTGTTAGTAAAGCATCTGGAATGTTGCACCCGAGTACCAGGGGACGAAAACTGACACAATTGAACACGTTTCCCGATCACGCGGTGGATCATACTCTGGGTTCCACATGCATATTTTAGCTGAAGGAAGAATCCCTTAAACCTGGAGAGTTGAGACCCATGGAATGGGTACCATGCAATATGACTTCAAAGGGTCTGCATTTGTCCACCGAACCTCACCAATCCTATCACTGCTGCGTTTATGCCGCTGTACACACGCTTGATTCTCTTTTGGAGACATATAAATCCATAGGTTTTAAGATTCTTCCTAGTCAGGTATATTCTTAGGCGTTCATTATGGGGTGTAGAGTCCACTTCGTTGAGCAAGGAGTAGCTCTTGTCTATTACATATTTGGCTTATGGAACGGTATGTGTGCTAATTTCAATCTCTGGTTTTATGCAGCACCCCAACTCACCTTTCCCCTTAAGCAAGCATAAGTTGGTTTTCTACATTTGAGACCCTGTTCTGTTTTGTAATTCAGTTCCTGTGTAGCCAAGTTTACATTCCGTGTAGTAGTGATATCTTATGATGTTTCTTTTTCTGTGTGACTTATTTCACTTAGAATCGTCGTACCTGAATCCACTCATTATGCTGCTATGGGCCTGATGACATAGATTTCATTGCTGAGTGATATTGCATTGTACGTAATTACCACAACTTCTTTATCCATTTTTCACTTTCTGTGATATTGAACTTGTACCGTAAACGAGGTTCTTGTAAACAGAGCCGTCCCAAACTTTGGGGTGGCTGTGTCTTTTTGATTTTAATTTCCCTAAGCTATAGGACCATAAGTGGAAGTGCCCTAGGCTCTGTTGCTTTGCTTTTTAGATGTTTCAGGAAACACCATACACTTCTCCAGAGTGGCTGTTGGCAATTTACATCCCGCCCATCAGCATAACAAGGCTCCCAGTTCTCCATGGCCTGTCCTGCCTTTCTGGATTTTACACTTTTTTCAGATGGCCCTTTTGACCAGGGGGCAGTGAGACTTCATTGTAGTGCAGATTTCCTTTGCAAGCTTGCTTGATTGGCCAAAAAGGGCGTATGCGTTTAATCCTGAATATATTCAGGGAAGAACACATACGCCCTTTTTGGCCAAAAGCATCATTGTGGACGTTCTGCCTCTTTTCCTATGCTTTACATGCAATTCCAGTCTACCTCCTGAAATCGGTTTCCTGCAATTCTGCCCCGCTTTCAAGTCCTCTTGGCAGCCTTACTTCAATATATTTTTGGACAATAGCTGTCATTTATAACTCTGCAGGTTTGTGAATGAGAGTGCCCCTGAGCTCCTTTCTTCAATTTGCTTTCTTGTGAGCTGGCCTCAACACAGCAGCATTGCTTCAGGCCCTAGTGTGGTTCCGGCATGGCACGCTGAGCCTTTGTTTAATTCCTCTTCCTGGTGGGAAATGAGAGTTAAATTTGCCCGTCCAGACACCTCCAGCTAGTCTCTCATTGGTTCTCCCTATTCCTGTTCATTTTCCGCAGAAATTGCAAACTGGGCCAAACAGGAGGTTAAAGGCACTGACTCTCCAAGTGGGGAGACTGTTAGTAAAGCGTCTGGAATGTTGCACCCGAGTACCAGGGGACGAAAACTGAGACACATTTGAACACGTTTCCCGATCACATGGTGGATCATACTCTGGGTTCCACATGCATGTATTAGCTGAAGGAAGAATCCCTTAAACCTGCAGAGTTGAGACCCATGGTAAGGGTACCACGCAATATGACTTCATAGGGTCTGCATTTGCTCACCGAACCTCACCAATCCTATCACTGCTGCGTTTATGACGCTGTACACACGCTTGATTCTCTTTCGGAGAGATATAAATCCATAGGTTTTAAGATTCTTACTAGTCAGGTATATACTTAGGCGTTTAATATGGGGTGTTGAGTCCACTTCGTTGAGTAAGGAGTAGCTCTTGTCTATTACATATTTGGCTTATGGAACGGTATCTGTGCTAATTTCAATGTCTTGTTTTATGCAGCACCCCAACTCACCTTTCCCCTCAAGCAAGCATAAGTTGGTTTTCTACATTTGAGACACTGTTCTGTTTTGTAATTCAGTTCCTGTGTAGCCAAGTTTACATTCCGTGTAGTAGTGATATCTTATGACGCTTCTTTTTCTCTGTGACTTATTTCACTTAGAATCATCGTACCTGAATCCACTCATTATGCTGCTACGGGCCTGATGACATTGATTTCATTGCTGAGTGATATTGCATTGTACGTAAGTACCACAACTTCGTTATCCATTTCTCGCTTTCTGTGATATTGAACTTGTACCGTAAATGAGGTTTTTGTAAACAGAGCCATCCCAAACTTTGGGGTGGCTGTGTCTTTTTGATTTTAATTTCCCTAAGCTATAGGACCATAAGTGGAAGTGCCCTAGGCTCTGCTGCTTTGTTTTTTAGATGTTTCAGGAAACACCATAGACTTCTCCAGAGTGGCTGTTGGCAATTTACAACCCACCCATCAGCAATACAAGGTTCCCATTTCTCCATGGCCTGTCCTGCCTTTCTGGATTTTACACTTTTTTCAGATGGCCCTTTTGACCGGGGGGCAGTGAGACTTCATTGTAGTGCAGAATTCCTTTGCAATCTTGCTTGGTTGGCCAAAAAGTGCGTATGCGTTTTTTTCTGAATATATTCAGGAAAAAACCCATACGCCCTTTTTGGCCAAGTGCATCATTGTGGACGTTCTGCCTCTTTTGCTATGCTTTACATGCAATTCCAGTCTACCTCCTAAAATCGGTTTCCTGCAATTCTGCCCCGCTTTCAAGTCCTCTTGGCAGACTTACTTCAATATATTTTTGGACGATAGCTGTCATTTATAACTCTGCAGGTTTGTGAATGACAGTGCCCCTGAGCTCCTTTCTTCAACTCGCTTTCTTATGAGCTGGCCGCAACACCGCAGCATTGCTTCAGGCCCTAGTGTGGTTCTGGTATGGCACTGAGCCTTTGTTTAATTCCTCTTCCTGGTGGGAAATGAGAGTTAATTTTGCCCGTCCAGACACCTCCAGCTAGTCTCTCATTGGTTCTTCCTATTCCTGTTCATTTTCCGCAGAAATTGCAAACTGGGACAAACAGGAGGTTAAAGGCACTGACTCTCCAAGTGGGGAGAGTGTTAGTAAAGCGTCTGGAATGTTGCACCCGAGTACCAGGGGACGAAAACTGACCCATTTGAACACGTTTCCCGATCACACGGTGGATCATACACTGGGTTCCACATGCATATTTTAGCTGAAGGAAGAATCCCTTAAACCTGGAGAGTTGAGACCCATGGAATGGGTACCATGCAATATGACTTCAAAGGGTCTGCATTTGCTCACCGATCCTCACCAATCCTATCACTGCTGCGTTTATGCCGCTGTACACATGCTTGATTCTCTTTCGGAGACATATAAATCCATAGGTTTTAAGATTCTTACTAGTCAGGTATATTCTTAGGCGTTTAATATGGGGTGTAGAGTCCACTTCGTTGAGCAAGGAGTAGCTCTTCTCTAATACATATTTGGCTTATGGAACGGTATCTGTGCTAATTTCAATCTCTGGTTTTATGCAGCACCCCAACTCACCTTTCCCCTTAAGCAAGCATAAGTTGGTTTTCTACATTTGAGACCCTGTTCTGTTTTGTAATTCAGTTCCTGTGTAGCCAAGTTTACATTCCGTGTAGTAGTGATATCTTATTATGTTTCTTTTTCTCTGTGACTTATTTCACTTAGAATCATCGTACTGAATCCACTCATTATGCTGCTACGGGCCTGATGACATAGATTTCATTGCTGAGTGATATTGCATTGTACGTAAGTACCACAACTTCTTTATCCATTTTTCGCTTTCTGCGATATTGAACTTGTACCGTAAACGAGGTTCTTGTAAACAGAGCCGTCGCAAACTTTGGGGTGGCTGTGTCTTTTTGATTTTAATTTCCCTAAGCTATAGGACCATAAGTGGAAGTGCCCTATGCTCTGTTGCTTTGTTTTGCAGATGTTTCAGGAAACACCATACACTTCTCCAGAGTGGCTGTTGGCAATTTACATCACGCCCATCAGCATAACAAGGCTCCCAGTTCTCCATGGCATGTCCTGCCTTTCTGGATTTTACACATTTTTCAGATGGCCATTTTGACCGGGGGGCAGTGAGACTTCATTGTAGTGCAGATTTCCTTTGCAAGATTGCTTGGTTGCCCAAAAAGTGTGTATGCGTTTTTTCCTGAATATATTCAGGAAAAAACGCATACGCCCTTTTTGGCCAAGTGCATCATTGTGGACGTTCTGCCTCTTTTCCTATGCTTTTCTTTCAATTCCAGTCTACCTCCTGAAATCGGTTTCCTGCAATTCTGCCCCGCTGTCAAGTCCTCTTGGCAGCCTTACTTCAATATATTTTTGGACGATAGCTGTCATTTATAACTCTGCAGGTTTGTGAATTACAGTGCCCCTGAGCTCCTTTCCTCAACTCGCTTTCTTGTGAGCTGGCCGCAACACCGCAACATTCCTTCAGGCCCTAGTGTGGTTCCGGCATGGCATGGTGAGCCTTTGGTTAATTCCTCTTCCTGGTGGGAAATGAGAGTTAAATATGCCCGTCCAGACACCTCCAGCTAGTCTCTCATTGGTTCTCCCTATTCCTGTTCATTTTCCGCAGAAATTGCAAACTGGGCCAAACAGGAGGTTAAAGGCACTGACTCTCCAAGTGGGGAGAGTGTTAGTAAAGCGTCTGGAATGTTGCACCCGAGTACCAGGGGACGAAACCTGAGACACCTTTGAACACGTTTCCCAATCACACGGTGGATCATACTCTGGGTTCCACATGCATGTTTTAGCTGAAGGAAGAATCCCTTAAACCTGGAGAGTTGAGACCCATGGAATGGGTACCATGCAATATGACTTCAAAGGGTCTGCATTTGCTCACCGTACCTCACCAATCCTATCACTGCTGCGTTTATGCCGCTGTACACTCGCTTGATTCTCTTTCAGAGCATATAAATCCATAGGTTTTAAGATTCTTACTTGTCAGGTATATTCTTAGGCGTTTAATATGGGGTGTTGAGTCCACTTCGTTGACCAAGGAGTAGCTCTTCTCTAATACATATTTGGCTTATGGAACGGTATCTGTGCTAATTTCAATCTCTGGTTTTATGCAGCACCCCAACTCACCTTTCCCCTTAAGCAAACCTCAGTTGGTTTTCTACATTTGAGACCCTGTTCTGTTTTGTATTTCAGTTCCTGTGTAGCCAAGTTTACATTCCGTGTAGTAGTGATATCTTATGACGTTTCTTTTTCTGTGTGACTTATTTCACTTAGAATCATCGTATCTGAATCCACTCCTTATGCTGCTACGGGCCTGATGACATAGATTTCATTGCTGAGTGATATTGCATTGTACGTAAGTACCACAAGTTCTTTAGCCATTTTTCGCTTTCTGTGATATTGAACTTGTAACGTAAACGAGGTTCTTGTAAACAGAGCCGTCCCAAACTTTGCGGTGGCTGTGTCTTTTAGATTTTAATTTCCCTAAGCTATAGGACCATAAGTGGAAGTGCACCAGGCTCTGTTGCCTTGTTTTTTAGATGTTTCAGGAAACACCATACACTTCTCCAGTGTGGCTGTTGGCAATTTACATCCCGCCCATCAGCATAACAAGGCTCTCAGTTCTCCATGGCCTGTCCTGCCTTTCTGGATTTTACACTTTTTTCAGAAGGCCCTTTTGACCGGGGGGCAGTGAGACTTCATTGTAGTGCAAATTTCCTTTGCAAGCTTGCTTGGTTGGCCAAAAAGGGCGTATGCGTTTTTTCCTGAATATATTCAGGAAAAAACGCATACGCCCTTTTTGGCCAAGTGCATCATTGTGGACGTTCTGCCTCTTTTGCTATGCTTTACATGCAATTCCAGTCTACCTCCTGAAATCGGTTTCCTCTAATTCGGCCCCGCATTCAAGTCCTCTTGGCAGCCTTACTTCAATACATTTTTGGACGATAGCTGTCATTTATAACTCTGCAGGTTTGTGAATGACAGTGCCCCTGAGCTCCTTTCTTCAACTCGCTTTCTTGTGAGCTGGCCGCAACACCGCAGGATTGCTTCAGGCCCCAGTGTGGTTCCGGCATGGCACGCTGAGCCTTTGGTTAATTCCTCTTCCTGGTGGGAAATGAGAGTTAAATTTGCCCGTCCAGACACCTCCAGCTAGTCTCTCATTGGTTTCCCTATTCCTGTTCATTTTCCGCAGAAATTGCAAACTGGGCCAAACAGGAGGTTAAAGGCACTGACTCTCCAAGTGGGGAGAGTGTTAGTAAAGCGTCTGGAATGTTGCACCCGAGTACCGGGGTACGAAAACTGAGTCACATTTGAACACGTTTCCCGAAAAAACGGTGGATCATACTCTGGGTTCCACATGCATATTTTAGCTGAAGGAAGAATCCCTTAAACCTGGAGAGTTGAGACCCATGGAATGGGTACCATGCAATATGACTTCAAAGGGTCTGCATTTGCTAACCGATCCTCACCAATCCTATCACTGCTGAATTTATGCCGCTCTACACACGCTTGATTCTCTTTCGGAGATATATAAATCCATAGGTTTTAAGATTCTTACTAGTCAGGTATATTCTTAGGCGTTTAATATGGGGTGTTGAGTCCACTTCGTTGAGCAAGGAGTAGCTCTTGTCTATTACATATTTGGCTTATGGAACTCTATCTGTGCTAATTTCAATGTCTGGTTTTATGCAGCACCCCAACTCACCTTTCCCCTTCAGCAAGCATAAGTTGGTTTTCTACATTTGAGACCCTGTTCTGTTTTGTAATTCAGTTCCTGTGTAGCCAAGTTTACATTCCGTGTAGTAGTGATATCTTATGATGTTTCTTTTTCTGTGTGACTTATTTCACTTCGAATCATCGTATCTGAATCCACTCATTATGCAGCTACGGGCCTGATGACATAGATTTCATTGCTGAGTGATATTGCATTGTACGTAAGTACCACAACTTCTTTATCCATTTTTCGCTTTCTGCGATATTGAACTTGTACCGTAAACGAGGTTCTTGTAAACAGAGCCGTCCCAAATTTTGGGGTGGCTGTGTCTTTTTTATTTGAACTTCCCTAAGCTATAGGACCATAAGTGGAAGTGCCCTAGGCTCTGTTGCTTTGTTTTTTAGATGTTTCAGGAAACACCATACACTTCTCCAGAGTGGCTGTCAGCAATTTACATCCCGCCCATCAGCATAACAAGGCTCCCAGTTCTCCGTGGCCTGTCCTGCCTTTCTGGATTTTACACTTTTTTCAGATGGTCCTTTTGACTGGAGGGCAGTGAGACTTCATTGTAGTGCAGAATTCCTTTGCAATCTTGCTTGGTTGGCCAAAAAGTGCGTATGCGTTTTTTCCTGAATATATTCAGGAAAAAACCCATACGCCCTTTTTGGCCAAGTGCATCATTGTGGACGTTCTGCCTCTTTTGCTATGCTTTACATGCAATTCCAGTCTACCTCCTGAAATCGGTTTCCTGCAATTCTGCCCCGCTTTCAAGTCTTCTTGGCAGACTTACTTCAATATATTTTTGGACGATAGCTGTCATTTATAACTCTTCAGGTTTGTGAATGACAGTGCCCCTGAGCTCCTTTCTTCAACTCGCTTTCTTGTGAGCTGGCCGCAACACCGCAGCATTGCTTCAGGCCCTAGTGTGGTTCTGGTATGGCACGCTGAGCCTTTGTTTAATTCCTCTTCCTGGTGGGAAATGAGAGTTAATTTTGCCCGTCCAGACACCTCCAGCTAGTCTCTCATTGGTTCTCCCTATTCCTGTTCATTTTCCGCAGAAATTGCAAACTGGGCCAAACAGGAGGTTAAAGGCACTGACTCTCCAAGTGGGGAGAGTGTTAGTAAAGCGTCTGGAATGTTGCACCCGAGTACCGGGGTACGAAAACTGAGTCACATTTGAACACGTTTCCCGAAAAAACGGTGGATCATACTCTGGGTTCCACATGCATATTTTAGCTGAAGGAAGAATCCCTTAAACCTGGAGAGTTGAGACCCATGGAATGGGTACCATGCAATATGCCTTCAAAGGGTCTGCATTTGCTCACTGAACCTCACCAATCCTATCACTGCTGCGTTTATGCCGCTATACACACGCTTGATTCTCTTTCAGAGACATAAATCCATAGGTTTTAAGATTCTTACTAGTCAGGTATATTCTTAGGCGTTTAACATGGGGTGTTGAGTCCACTTCGTTGAGCAAGGAGTAGCTCTTTTCTATTACATATTTGGCTTATGGAACGGTATCTGTGCTAATTTCAATCTCTGGTTTTATGCAGCACCCCAACTCACCTTTCCCCTTAAGCAAGCATAAGTTGGTTTTCTACATTTGAGACCCTGTTCTGTTTTGTAATTCAGTTCCTGTGTAGCCAAGTTTACATTCCGTGTAGTAGTGATATCTTATGATGTTTCTTTTTCTCTGTGACTTATTTCACTTAGAATCATCGTACCTGAATCCACTCGTTATGCTGCTACGGGCCTGATGACATAGATTTCATTGCTGAGTGATATTGCATTGTACGTAAGTACCACAACTTCTTTATCCATTTTTCGCTTTCTGCGATATTGAACTTGTACCGTAAATGAGGTTCTTGTAAACAGAGCCATCCCAAACTTTGGGATAGCTGTGCCTTTTTGATTTTAATTTCCCTAAGCTATAGGACCATAAGTGGAAGTGCCCTAGGCTCTGTTGCTTTGTTTTGTAGATGTTTCAGGAAACACCATACACTTCTCCAGACTGGCTGTTGGCAATTTACATCCCGCCCATCAGCATAACAAGGCTCCCAGTTCTAGATGGCCTGTCCCTCCTTTCTGGATTTTATACTTTTTTCAGATGGCCCTTTTGACCTGGGGGCAGTGAGACTTCATTGTAGTGCAGATTTCCTTTGCAAGCTTGCTTGGTTGGCCAAAAAGGGCGTATGCGTTTTTTCTTGAATATATTCAGGAAAAAACGCATACGCCCTTTTTTACAAGTGCATCATTGTGGACGTTCTGCCTCTTTTCCTATGCTTTACATGCAATTCCAGTCTACCTCCTGAAATCGGTTTCCTGCAATTCTGCCCCACTTTCAAGTCCTCTTGGCAGCCTTACTTCAATATATTTTTGGACGATAGCTGTCATTTATAACTCTGCAGGTTTGTGAATTACAGTGCCCCTGAGCTCCTTTGTTCAACTCGGTTTCTTGTGAGCTGGCCGAAACACCGCAGCATTGCTTCAGGCCCTAGAGTGGTTATGGCATGGCATGCTGAGCCTTTGGTTAATTCCTCTTCCTGGTGGGAAATGAGAGTTAAATTTGCCCGTCCAGACACCTCCAGCTAGTGTCTCATTGGTTCTCCCTATTCCTGTTCATTTTCCGCAGAAATTGCAAACTGGGCCAAACAGGAGGTTAAAGGCACTGACTCTCCAAGTGGGGAGAGTGTTAGTAAAGCGTCTGGAATGTTGCACCCGTGTACCAGGGGACGAAAACTGACACATTTGAACACGTTTCCCGATCACACGGTGGATCATACTCTGGGTTCCACATGCATGTTTTAGCTGAAGGAAGAATCCCTTAAACCTGGAGAGTTGAGACCCATGGAATGGGTACCATGCAATATGACTTCAAAGGGTCTGCATTTGCTCACCGAACCTCACCAATCCTATCACTGCTGCGTTTATGCCGCTGTACACACGCTTGATTCTCTTTCGGAGACATATAAATCCATAGGTTTTAAAATTCTTACTAGTCAGGTATATTCTTAGGCGTTTAATATGGGGTGTAGAGTCCACTTCGGTGAGCAAGGAGTAGCTCTTGTCTATTACATATTTGGCTTATGGAACGGTATCTGTGCTAATTTCAATCTCTGGTTTTATGCAGCACACCAACTCACCTTTCCCCTTAAGCAAGCATAAGTTGGTTTTCTACATTAGAGACCCTGTTCTGTTTTGTAAATCAGTTCCTGTGTAGCCAAGTTTACATTCCGTGTAGTAGTGGTATCTTATGATGTTTCTATTTCTGTGTGAGTTATTTCACTTAGAATCATCGTACCTGAATCCACTCATTATGCTGCTACGGGCCTGATGACATAGATTTCATTGCTGAGTGATATTGAATTGTACGTAAGTACCACAACTCCTTTATCCATTTTTAGCTTTCTGCGATATTGAACTTGTACCGTAAACGAGGTTCTTGTAAACAGAGCCGTCCCAAACTTTGGGGTGGCTGTGTCTTTTTGATTTTAATTTCCCTAAGCTATAGGACCATAAGTGGAAGTGCCCTAGGCTCTGTTGCTTTGTTTTGTAGATGTTTCAGGAAACACCATACACTTCTCCAGAGTGGCTGTTGGCAATTTACATCCCGCCCATCAGCATAACAAGGCTCCCAGTTCTCCGTGGCCTGTCCTGCCTTTCTGGATTTTACACTTTTTTCAGATGGCCCTTTTGACCGGGGGGCAGTGAGACTTCATTGTAGTGCAGATTTCCTTTGCAAGCTTTCTTGGTTGGCCAAAAAGTGCGTATGTGTTTTTTCCTGAATATATTCAAGAAAAAACTCATACGCGCTTTTTGGCGAAGTGCATCATTGTGGACGTTCTGCCTCTTTTCCTATGCTTTACATGCAATTCCAGTCTACTTCCTGAAATCGGTTTACTGCAATTCTGCCCTGCTTTCAAGTCCTCTTGGCAGCCTTACTTCAATATATTTTTGGATGATAGTTGTCATTTATAACTCTGCAGGTTTCTGAATGACAGTGCCCCTGAGCTCCTTTCTTCAACTCGCTTTCTTGTGAGCTGGCCGCAACACCGCAGGATTGCTTCAGGCCCTACTGTGGATCTGGCATGGCACGCTGAGCCTTTGGTTAATTCCTCTTCCTGGTGGGAAATGAGAGTTAAATTTGCCCGTCCAGACACCTCCAGCTAGTCTCTCATTGGTTCTCCCTATTCCTGTTCATTTTCCGTAGAAATTGCAAACTGGGCCAAACAGGAGGTTAAAGGCACTGACTCTCCAAGTGGGGAGAGTGTTAGTAAAGCATCTGGAATGTTGCACCCGAGTACCGGGGGACGAAAACTGAGACACCTTTGAACACGTTTCCCGATCACACGGTGGATCATACTTTGGGTTCCACATGCATGTTTTAGCTGAAGGAAGAATCCCTTAAACCTGGAGAGTTGAGACCCATGGAATGGGTACCATGCAATATGACTTCAAAGGGTTTGCATTTGTTCACCGAACCTCACCAATCCTATCACTGCTGCGTTTATGCCACTGTACACACGCTTGATTCTCTTTCAGAGACATATAAATCCATAGGTTTTAAAATTCTTACTAGTCAGCTATATTCTTAGGCGTTTAATATGGGGTGTTGAGTCCACTTCGTTGAGCAAGGAGTAGCTCTTTTCTATTACATATTTGGCTTATGGAACGGTATCTGTGCTAATTTCAATGTCTGGTTTTATGCAGCAACCCAACTCACCTTTCCCCTTAAGCAAGCATAAGTTGGTTTTCTACATTTGAGACCCTGTTCTGTTTTGTAATTCTGTTCCTGTGTAGCCAAGTTTACATTCCATGTATTAGTGATATCTTATGATGTTTCTTTTCTGTGTGATTTATTTCCCTTAGAATCATCGTACCTGAATGCACTCATTATGCTGCTACGGGCCTGATGACATAGATTTCATTGCTGAGTGATATTGCATTGTACGTAAGTACCACAAATTCTTTATCCATTTTTCCCTTTCTGCGATATTGAACTTGTACCGTAAACGAGGTTCTTGTAAACAGAGCCGTCCCAAACTTTGGGGTGGCTGTGTCTTTTTGATTTTAATTTCCCTAAGCTATAGGACCATAAGTGGAAGTGCCCTAGGCTCTGTTGCTTTGCTTTTTAGATGTTTCAGGAAACACCATACACTTCTCCAGAGTGGCTGTTGGCAATTTACATCCCGCCCATCAGCATAACAAGGCTCCCAGTTCTCCATGGCCTGTCCTGCCTTTCTGGATTTTACACTTTTTTCAGATGGCCCTTTTGACCGGGGGGCAGTGAGACTTCATTGTAGTGCAGATTTCCTTTGCAAGCTTGCTTGGTTGGCCAAAAATTGCGTATGCGCTTTTTCCTGAATATATTCAGGAAAAAACGCATACGCCCTTTTTGGCCAAGTGCATCATTGTGTACGTTCTGTTTCTTTTCCTATGCTTTAAAGGCAATTGGTATCTACCTCCTGAAATCGGTTTCCTGCAATTCTGCCCCGCTTTCGAGTCCTCTTGGCGGCCTTACTTCAATACATTTTTGGACGATAGCTGTCATTTACAACTCTGCAGGTTTGTGAATGACAGTGCCCCTGAGCTCCTTTCTTCAACTCGCTTTCTTGTGAGCTGGCCGCAACACCGCAGGATTGCTTCAGGCCCTAGTGTGGTTCCGGCACGGCACGCTGAACCTTTGGTTAATTCCTCTTCCTGGTGGGAAATGAGAGTTAAATTTGCCCATTCAGACACCTCCAGCTTGTCTCTCATTGGTTCTCCCTCTTCCTGTTCATTTTCCCCAGAAATTGCAAACTGGGCCAAAGAGGAGGTTAAAGGCACTGACTCTCCAAGTAGGGTGAGTGTTAGTAAAGCGTCTGGAATGTTGCACCCGAGTACCGGGGGACGAAAACTGAGTCACATTTGAACACGTTTCCCAATCACACGGTGGATCATACTCTGGGTTCCACATACATGTTTTAGCTGAAGGAAGAATCCCTTAAACCTGGAGAGTTGAGACCCCTGGAATGGGTACCATGCAATATGACTTCAAAGGGTCTGCATTTGCTCACCGATTCTCACCAATCCTATCATTGCTGTATTTATGCCACTGTACACACACTAGATTCTCTTTCAGAGACATATAAATCCATAGGTTTTAGGATTCTTACTAGTCAGGTGTATTCTTAGGCGTTTAATACGGGGTGTTGAGTCCACTTCGTTGAGCAAGGAGTAGCTCTTGTCTATTACATATTTGGCTTATGGAATGGTATCTGTGCTAATTTGAATCTCTGGTTTTATGCAGCACCCCAACTCACCTTTCCCCTTAAGCAAGCATAAGTTGGTTTTCTACATTTGAGACCCTGTTCTGTTTTGTAATTCAGTTCCTGTGTAGCCAAGTTTACATTCCGTGTAGTAGTGATATCTTATGATGTTTTTTTTTCTGTGTGACTTATTTCACTTGGAATCATCGTACCTGTATCCACTCATTATGCTGCTATGGGCCTGATGACATAGATTTCATTGCTGAGTTATATTGCATTGGACGTAAGTACCACAACTTCTTTATCCATTTTTCGCTTTCTGTGATATTGAACTTGTACCGTAAACGAGGTTCTTGTAAACAGAGCTGTCCCAAACATTGGGATGGCTGTGTTTTTGATTTTAATTTCCCTAAGCTATAGGACCATAAGTGGAAGTGCCCTAGGCTCTGTTGCTTTGTTTTTTAGATGTTTCAAGAAACACCATACACTTCTCCAGAGTGGCTGTTGGCAATTTACGTCCCGTCCATCAGCATAACAAGGCTCCCAGGTCTCCATGGCCTGTCCTGCCTTTCTGGATTTTACACTTTTCTCAGATGGCCCTTTTGACCGGGGTCAGTGAGACTTCTTTGTAGTGCAGATTTCCTTTGCACGCTTGCTTGGTTGGCCATATAGTGCGTATGCGTTTTTTCCTGAGGAAAAAACGCATACGCCCTTTTTAGCCAAGTGCATCATTGTGGACGTTCTGCCTCTTTTCCTATGCTTTACATGCAATTCCAGTCTACCTCCTGAAATCGGTTTCCTGCAATTCTGCCCCGCTTTCAAGTCCACTTGGCAGCCTTACTTCAATATATTTTTGGACGATAGCTGTCATTTATAATTCTGCATGTTTGTGAATGACAGTGCCCCTGAGCTCCTTTCTTCAACTCGCTTTCTTGTGAGCTGGCCGCAACACCGCAGGATTACTTCAGGCCCTAGTGTGGTTCCGGCACGGCACGCTGAGCCTTTGGTTAATTCCTCTTCCTGGTCGGAAATGAGAGTTAAATTTGCCCGTCCAGACACCTCCAGCTAGTCTCTCATTGGTTCTCCCTATTCCTGTTCATTTTCCGCACAAATTGCAAACTGGGCCAAACAGGAGGTTAAAGGCACTGACTCTCCAAGTGGGGAGAGTGTTAGTAAAGCGTCTGGAATGTTGCACCCGAGTACCAGGGGACGAAAACTGAGACACATTTGAACACGTTTCCCGATCACACGGTGGATCATACTCTGGGTTCCACATGCATGTTTTAGCTGAAAGAAGAATCCCTTAAACCTGGAGAGTTGAGACCCATGGAATGGGTAAAATGCAATATAATTTCAAAGGGTCTACATTTGCTCACCAAACCTCACCAATCCTATCACTGCTACGTTTATTCCGCTGTACACATGCTTGATTCTCTTTCGGAGACATATAAATCCATAGGTTTTAAGATTCTTACTAGTCAGGTATATTCTTAGGCGTTTAATATGGGGTGTTGAGTCCACTTCGTTGAGCAAGGAGTAGCTCTTGTCTATTACATATTTGGCATATGGAACTGTATCTGTGCTAATTTCAATCTCTGATTTTATGCAGCACCGCAACTCACCTTTCCCCTTGGCAAGCAGAAGCTGGTTTTCTACATTTGAGACCCTGTTCTGTTTTGTAATTCAGTTCCTGTGTAGCCAAGTTTACATTCCATGTAGTAGTGATATCTGATGAGGTTTCCTTTTCTGTGTGACTTATTTCACTTAGAATCATCGTACCTGAATCCACTCATTATGCTGCTATGGGCCTGATGACATAGATTTCATTGCTGAGTGATATTGCATTGTACGTAAGTACCACAACTTCTTTATCCATTTTTCGCTTTCTGTGATATTGAACTTGTACCGTACACGAGGTTCTTGTAAACAGAGCCGGCCCAAACTTTGGGATGGCCGTGTCTTTTTGATTTTAATTTCCCTAAGCTATAGGACCATAAGTGGAAGTGCCCTAGGCTCTGTTGCTTTGTTCTTTAGACCTTTCAAGAAACACCATACACTTCTCCAGAGTGGCTGTTGGCAATTTACATCCCGCCCATCAGCATAACAAGGCTCCCAGTTCTCCATGGCCTGTCCTGCCTTTCTGGATTTTACACTTTTTTCAAATGGCCCTTTTGACCAGGGGGCAGTGAGACTTCATTGTACTGCAGATTTCCTTTGCAAGCTTGCTTGGTTGGCCAAAAAGGGCGTATGCGTTTTTTCCTGAATATATTCAGGAAAAAACGCATATGACCTTTTTGGCCAAGTGCATCATTGTGGACGTTCTGCCTCTTTTCCTATGCTTTACATGTAATTCCAGTCTACCTCCTGAAATCCGTTTCCTGCAATTCTGCCCCGCTTTCAAGTCCTCTTGGCAGCCTTACTTCAATATATTTTTCGACGACAGCTGTCATTTATAACTCTGCAGGTTTGTGAATTACAGTGCCGCTGAGCTCCTTTCTTCAACTCGCTTTCTTGTGAGCTGGCCGCAACACCGCAAGATTGCTTCAGGCCCTAGTGTGGTTCCGGCACGGCACGCTGAGCCTTTGGTTAATTCCTCTTCCTGGTGGGAAATGAGAGTTAATTTTGCCCGTCCAGACACCTCCAGCTAGTCTCTCATTGGTTCTCCCTATTCCTGTTCATTTTCCGCACAAATCGCAAACTGGGCCAAACAGGAGGTTAAAGGCACTGACTCTCCAAGTGGGGAGAGTGTTAGTAAAGTGTCTGGAATGTTGCACCCGAGTATCAGGGGACGAAAACTGAGACACATTTGAACACGTTTCCCGATCACATGGTGGATCATACTCTGGGTTCCACATGCATGTTTTAGCTGAAGGAAGAATCCCATAAACCTGGAGAGTTGAGACCCATGGAATGGGTACCATGCAATATGACTTCAAAGGGTCTGCATTTGCTCACCGAACCTCACCAATCCTATCACTGCTGCGTTTATGCCGCTGTACACACGCTTGATTCTCTTTTGGAGACTTATAAATCCATAGGTTTTAAGATTCTTACTAGTCAGGTATATTATTAGATGTTTAATATGGGGTGTTGAGTCCACTTCGTTGAGCAAGGAGTAGCTCTTGTCTATTACATATTTGGCTTATGGAACGGTATCGGTGCTCATTTCAATCTCTGGTTTTATGCAGCACCCCAACTCACCTTTCCCCTTAAGCAAGCATAAGATGGTTTTCTACATTTGAGACCCTGTTCTGTTTTGTAATTCAGTTCCTGTGTAGCCAAGTTTACATTCCGTGTAGTAGTGATATCTTATGATGTTTCTTTTTCTCTGTGACTTATTTCACTTAGAATCATCGTACCTGAATCCACTCATTATGCTGCTATGGGCCTGATGACATAGATTTCATTGCTGAGTGATATTGCATTGTACGTAAGTACCACAACTTCTTTATCCATTTTTCCCTTTCTGTGATATATATATATTTTTTTTTAGTTTCTGTTCAGCTTTTATTTTAAGTTTTTTTTTAACATCTTTATTGGGGTGTAATTACTTTACAATGGTGTGTTAGTTTCTGCTTTATAACAAAGTGAATCAGTTATACATATACATATGTTCCCATATCTCTTCCCTCTTGCGTCTCCCTCCCTCCCACCCTCCCTATCCCACCCCTCCAGGCTGTCACAAAGTTCTGAGCCAATATCCCTGTGCCATGCGGCTGCTTCCCACTAGCTATCTACCTTACTACGTTTGTTAATGTGTATATGTCCATGACTCTCTCTCGCTCCGTCACAGCTCACCCTTCCCCCTCCCCATAACCTCAAGTCCGTTCTCTAGGAGGTCTGCGTCTTTATTCCTGCCTTACCCCTAGGTTCTTCATGACATTTTTTTTTCTTAAATTCCATATATATGTGTTAGCATACTGTATTTGTCTTTTTCTTTCTGACTTACTTCACTGTGTATGACAGACTCTAGGTCTATCCACCTCATTACAAATAGCTCAATTTCGTTTCTTTTTATGGCTGAGTAATATTCCATTGTATATATGTGCCACATCTTCTTTATCCATTCATTCGATGATGGGCACTTAGGTTGTTTCCATCTCCGGGCTATTGTAAATAGAGCTGCGATGAACATTTTGGTACAGGACTCTTTTTGAATTTCGGTTTTCTCAGGGTATATGCCCAGTAGTGGGATTGCTGGGTCATATGGTAGTTCTATTTGTAGTTTTTTAAGGAACCTCCATACTGTTCTCCATAGTGGCTGAACCAATTCACATTCCCACCAGCAGTGCAAGAGGGTTCCCTTTTCTCCACACCCTCTCCAGCATTTATTGTTTCCAGATTTTTTGATGATGGCCATTCTGATTGATGTGAGATGATATCTCATTGTAGTTTTGATTTGCATTTCTCTAATAATTAATGATGTTGAGCATTCTTTCATGTGTTTGTTGGCACTCTGTATATCTTCTTTGGAGAAATGTCTATTTAGGTCTTCTGCCCATTTTTGGATTGGGTTGTTTGTTTTTTTGTTGTTGAGCTGCATGAGCTGCTTGTAAATTTTGGAGATTAATCCTTTGTCGGTTGCTTCATTTGCAAATATTTTCTCCCATTCTGAGGGTTGTCTTTTGGTCTTGTTTATGGTTTCCTTTGCTGTGCAAAAGCTTTGAAGTTTCATTAGGTCCCATTTGTTTATTTTTGTTTTTATTTCCATTACTCTAGGGGGTGGGTCAGAAAGAATCTTGCTGTGATTTATGTCATAGAGTGTTCTGCCTATGTTTTCCTCTAATAGTTTGATAGTTTCTGGCCTTATATTTAGGTCTTTAATCCATTTTGAGCTTATTTTTGTGTATGGTCTTAGGGAGTGTTCTAATTTCATTCTTTTACATGTACCTGTCCAGTTTTCGCAGCACCACTTATTGAAGAGGCTGTCCTTTTTCCACTGTACATTCCTGCCACCTTTATCAAAGATAAGGTGTCCATATGTGCATGGGTTTATCTCTGGGCTTTCTATCCTGTTCCATTGATCTATCTTTCTGTTTTTCTGTCAGTACCATACTGTCTTGATAACTGTAGCTTTGTAGTATAGTCTGAAGTCAGGGAGCCTGATTCCTCCAGTTCCTTTTTTTGTTCTCAAGATTGCTTTGCCTATTCAGGGTCTTTTGTGTTTCCATACAAATTGCGAAATTTTTTGTTCTAGTTCTGTGAAAAATGCCAGTGGTAGTTTGATAGGGATAGCATTGAATCTATAGATTGCTTTGGGTAGTAGAGTCATTTTCACAATGTTGATTCTTCCAATCCAAGAACATGGTATATGTCTCCATCTATTTGTATCATCTTTAATTTCTTTCATCAGTGTCTTATAGTTTTCTGCATACAGGTCTTTTCTCTCCTTAGGAAGGTTTATTCCTAGATATTTTATTCTTTTTGTTGCAATGGTAAATGGGAGTATTTTCTTGATTTCACTTTCAGATTTTTCATCCTTAGTATAAAGGAATGCCAGAGATTTCTGTGCATTAATTTTGTATCCTGCTACTTTACCAAATTCATTGATTAGCTCTAGGAGTTTTCTGGTAGCCTCTTTAGGATTCTCTGTGTATAGGATCATGTCATCTGCAAACAGTGACAGCTTTGCTTCTGCTTTCTGTGATATTGAACTTGTACCGTAAACGAGGTTCTGGTAAACAGAGCCATCCCAAACTTTGTGGTGGCTGTGTCTTTTTTATTTTAATTTCCCTAAGCTATAGGACCATAAGTGGAAGTGCCCTAGGCTCTGTTGCTTTGTTTCTTAGATGTTTCAGGAAACACCATACACTTCTCCAGAGTGGCTGTTGGCAATTTACATCACGCCCATCAGCATAACAAGGCTCCCAGTTCTCCACGGCCTGTCCTGCCTTTCTGGATTTTACACTTTTTTCAGATGGCCCTTTTGACCGGGGGGCAGTGAGACTTCATTGTAGTGCAGATTTCCTTTGCAAGCTTGCTTGGTTGGCCAAAAAGGGCGTATGCGTTTTTTCCTGAATATATTCAGGAAAAAACGCATACGCCCTTTTTGGCCAAGTGCAGCATTGTGGACGTTCTGCCTCTTTTACTATGCTTTACATGCAATTCCAGTCTACCTCCTGAAATCGGTTTCCTGCAATTCTGCCCCGCTTTCAAGTCCTCTTGGCAGCCTTACTTCAATATATTTTTGGACGATAGCTGTCATTTATAACTCTGCAGGTTTGTGAATGACAGTGCCCCTGAGCTCCTTTCTTCAACTTGCTTTCTTGTGAGCTGGCCGCAACACTGCAGGATGGCTTCCGGCCCTAATCAGGTTCCGGCACGGCACGCTGAGCCTTTGGTTAATTCCTCTTCCTGGTGGGAAATGAGAGTTAAATTTGCCCGTCCAGACACCTCCAGTTAGTCTCTCATTGGTTCTCCCTATTCCTGTTCATTTTCCGCAGAAATTGCAAACTGAGCCAAACAGGAGTTTAAAGGCACTGACTCTCCAAGTGGGGAGAGTGTTAGTAAAGCTTCTGGAATGTTGCACCCGAGTACCAGGGGATGAAAACTGAGACACATTTGAACACGTTTCCCAATCACATGGTGGATCATACTCTGGGTTCCACATGTATGTTTTAGCTGAAGGAAGAATCCCTTAAACCTGGAGAGTTGAGACCCATGGAATGGGTACCATGCAATATGACTTCAAATGGTCTGCATTTGTTCACCGATCCTCACCAATCCTATCACTGCTGCGTTTATGCCACTGTACACACGCTTGATTCTCTTTAAGAGACATATAAATCTATAGGAATTAAGATTCTTACTCGTCAGGTATATTCTTAGGCGTTTAATATGGGGTGTAGTGTCCACATCGTTGAGCAAGGAGTAGCTCTTGTCTATTACATATTTGGCTTATGGAACGGTATCTGTGCTAATTTCAATCTCTGGTTTTATGCAGCACCCCAACTCACCTTTCCCCTTAAGCAAGCATAAGTTGGTTTTCTACATTTGAGACCCTGTTCTGTTTTGTAATTCAGTTCCTGTGTAGCCAAGTTTACATTCCGTGTAGTAGTGATATCTTATGATGTTTTTTTTTCTCTGTGACTTATTTCACTTAGAATCATCGTACCTGAATCCACTCATTATGCTGCTACGGGCCTGATGACATAGATTTCATTGCTGAGTGATATTGCATTGTACGTAAGTACCACAACTTCTTTATCCATTTTTCGCTTTCTGCGATATTTAACTTGTACCATAAACTAGGTTCTTGTAAACAGAGCCGTCCCAAACTTTGGGGTGGCTGTGTCTTTTTGATTTTAAGTTCCCTAAGCTATAGGACCATAAGTGGAAGTGCCCTAGGCTCTGTTGCTTTGTCTTTTAGATGTCTCAGGAAACACCATACACTTCTCCAGAGTGGCTGTTGGCAATTTACATCCCGCCCATCAGCATAACAAGGCTCCCAGTTCTCCATGGCCTGTCCTGCCTTTCTGGATTTTACACTTTTTTCAGATGACCCATTTGCCTGGGGGGCAGTGACACTCTATTTTAGTGCAGATTTCCTTTGCAAGCTTTCTTGGTTCGCCAAAAAGGGCGTATGCGTTTTTTCCTGAATATATTCAGGAAATATATTCAGGAAATATATTCAGGAAATATTCAGGATATATTCAGGAAAAAACGCATATGCCCTTTTTGGCCAAGTGCATCATTGTGGACGTTCTGCTTCTTTTCCTATGCTTTACATGCAATTCCAGTCTACCTCCTGAAATCGGTTTCCTGCAATTCTGCCCTGCTTTCAAGTCCTCTTGGCAGCCTTACTTCAATATATTTTTGGACGATAGCTGTCATTTATAACTCTGCAGGTTTGTGAATTACAGGGTCCCTGAGCTCCCTTCTTCATCTCGCTTTCTTGTGAGCTGGCCGCAAACCCGCAAGACTGCTTCAGGCCCTAATCTGCTTCTGGCAGGGCACGCTGAGCTTTTGGTTAATTCCTCTTCGTGGTGGGAAATGAGTGTTAAATATGCCCGTCCAGACACCTACCTCACTCTCAACCCCTTGCTGATGTGGGTCCTCTGGTTTGTGGCCGCCTTTGCTGGGTTCCTCACCTTTCGATGATGTGGCCCCACTAGTGTGAGGACACTCCTGCCTGGTTCTCATCCACGTGGTTATGTGGACCCCCTGGTGAGAGTCTGTTCCTGGCTGTGTTCCTCACCCTTCTGTGAGGGAGACCCTCTGCTGATAGGTCACTCCTGCATGGCTGGCACACATTGCCTTCGTGAAGTCAGCTGTGTGGTGGCAGTTGGAGCATGCTGGAATCTCCTCCCCCCAGTGATGAGGGCCCTCTTGCGTCAGGCCCTAACTGCTGGGCTCACCAACTTTTCTTAGTGAGCCCAATGATGCTTGGGCACTCCTCTTAGGATCCCATCTCCATGGGGATGTGGGTCTTCTGCTCTGAGGTCCCAACGGCTGGGTTGTTCACATTTTCATGATGTGGGCTCTCTGGTGTTAGTTCACAGAGGCCTGGATCCCATAGCCTCTGTGCTCTTGGCCGCCTGCTGGGAGGTTCCAACTGCTGGATTCCTCACTTTTTTAATTTTTTGGGCCCTCTGTTGTGAGGATCCTCCTGCCTGCCTCACTCCCAGCCCCTTCGTGATGTGTGTCCTCTGGTTTGAGGTCACATGTGCTGGGTTCCTCACCTTTCGATGATGTGGGACCAATGGTCTTAGGAGACTCCTGTCTGGTTCACATCCCCTTGGTGATGTGGGCCCTCTGTTGAGAGTCTGATCCTGGCTGGGTTCCTCACCCATCTGTGAGGTGGGCCGTCTGCTGTGAGGTCACTCCTGCCTGGCTTGCTCACCTCGCCTTGTGGACATGAGCCCTCTGGTGGCACTTGGAGCCTGCTGGGAGCCTCCTACCCTCGGTGATGAGGGCCCTCTGGCGTCAGGCCCTAACTGCTGGGCTCCCCACATTTTGTGATGTGCGCCCAGTGGTGCGAGGACACTCCATCCAGGTTCACATCCCCATTGGGATGTGGGCCTTCTGCTCTGAGGTCCCAACGGCTGGGTTGTTCACAGTTTCATGATGTGGGCTCTCTGGTGTTAGTTCACTCCTGCCTGCATCCCATAGCTTCTGTGCTCTCGGCCGCCTGCTGGTTGGTTCCAACTGCTGGATTCCTCACCTTTCTTATTCTTTGGGCCCTCTGTTTTTAGGCTACTCCTGCCTGCCTCACTCCCATTCCCTTTGTGATATGTGTCCTCTGATTTGAGGCCACATGTGCTGGGTTCCGTACCTTTCGATGATGTGGCCCCACTGGAGGGAAGACAGTCCGGACTGGTTCCCATCCCCTTGCTGATGTGAGACCTCAGGTGAGAGTCTGATCCTGGCTGGGTTCCTCACCCTTCTGTGAGGTGGGCTCTCTGCTGTGAGGTCAATCATGCCTGTCTGGCACACGTCACCTTGGCGACATGGGCCCTCTGGTGGCAGTTGGAGTGTGCTGGGATCCTCCTCCCCTCGGTGATGAGGGCCCTCTTGCCTTAGGCCATAACTGCTGGGCTCCCCACATTTTCTGATGTGCGCCAAGTGAGTGAGGACACTCTTGCCAGGTTCCCATCCCCATGGGGATATGGGCCTTCTGCTCTGAGGTCAAAACGGCTGGCTTGCTCACAGTACCATGATGTGGGCCCTCTGCTGTGAGTTCACTCCGGCAAGGATCCCTTATCATCGGTGCTCTGAGCCGCCTGCTGGGAGGTTCCAACTGCTGGATTCCTCAACTTTTTTATTCTATGTGCCCTCTGTTGTGAGGCTCCTCCTGCCTGCCTCACTGCCAGCCCCTTGGTGATGACTGTCCTATGGCTTGAGGCCACATGTGCTGCGTTCCTCACCTTTCGATGATGTGGCCCCACTCGTGTGAGGACACTCCTGCCTGGTTCCCATCCCCTTGGTGAGGTGGGCCCTCTGGCGAGAGTCTAATCCTGGCTGGGTTCCTCAACGTTCTGTGAGGTAGGCCCTCTTCTGTGAGGTCACTCCTGCGTGGCTGGCACACGTCACCTTGTAGACGTGAGCCCTCTGGTGGCAGTTGGAGCATGCAGGGTGCCTCCTCCTCTCGGTGATGACGGCCCTCTGGCGTCAGGCCCTAAATGGTGGGCTCCCCACATTTTCTGATGTGCGCCCAGTGGTGTGAGGACACTCCAGCCAGGTTCCCATTCCCATGGGGATGTGGGCCTTCTGCGCTGAGGTCCCAACGCCTGGGTTGCTCACAGTTTTATGATGTGGGCCCTCTGCTGTGAGTTCACTGCGGCCTGGATCCCATAGCCTCGGTGTTCTGAGCCGCCTGCTGGAAGGTCTAAATGCTGGAATCCTCACGTTTTTTATATTATGTGCCCTGTGTTGTGAGGCTACTCCTGCCTGCCTCACTCCAAGGCCCTTGGTGATGTGGGTCCTCTGGTTTGAGGACACATGTGCTGGGTTCCTCACCTTAAGATGATGAGGCCCCACTGGTGTGAGGATAATCCTGACTGGTTCCCATCCCCTTTGTGATGTGGGCCCTCTGGTGAGAGTCTGATCCTGGCTGGGTTCCTCACCCATCTGTGAGGTGGGCCCTCTACTATCAGGTAACTCTTGCCTGGCTTGCTCACCTCGCCTTGTTGACATGAGTCCTCTGGTGGCACTTGGACCCTGCTGGGAGCCTCCTCACCTCTGTGATGAGGGCCCTCTGATGTCAGGCCCTAACTGCTGGGCTCCCCAACTTTTCTTAGTGAGTCCAGTGATGCTCGGGCACTCCTCTTAGGTTCCCATCTCCATGGGGATGTGGGCCTTCTGCTCTGAGGTTCCAACGGCTGTGTTGATCACTGTTTCATGATGTGGGCTCTCTGGTGTTAGTTCACTGTGGCCTGGATCCCATAGCCTCTGTGCTCTTGGCCGCCTGCTGGGAGGTTCCAACTGCTGGATTCCTCACTTTTTTAATTTTTTAGGCCCTCTGTTGTGAGGATCCTCCTGCCTGCCTCACTCCCAGCCCCTTCGTGATGTGTGTCCTCTGGTTTGAGGTCACATGTGCTGGGTTCCTCACCTTTCGATGATGTGGGACCAATGGTCTTAGGAGACTCCTGCCTGGTTCACATCCCCTTGGTGATGTGGGCCCTCTGTTGAGAGTCTGATCCTGGCTGGGTTCCTCACCCTTCTGTGACGTGGGCCGTCTGCTGTGAGGTCACTCCTGCCTGGCTTGCTCACCTCGTCTTATGGACATGAGCCCTCTGGTGGCACTTGGACCCTGCTGGGAGCGTCCTCACCTCTGTGATGAGGGCCCTCTGATGTCAGGCCCTAACTGCTGGGCTCACCAACTTTTCTTAGTGAGTCCAGTGATGCTCAGGCACTCCTCTTAGGTTCCCATCTCCATGGGGATGTGGGCCTTCTGCTCTGAGGTTCCAACGGCTGTGTTGATCACAGTTTCATGATGTGGGCTCTCTGGTGTTAGTTCACTGTGGCCTGGATCCCATAGCCTCTGTGCTCTTGGCCGCCTGCTGGGAGGTTCCAACTGCTGGATTCCTCACTTTTTTAATTTTTTGGGCCCTCCGTTGTGAGGCTCATCCTGCCTGCCTCACTCCCAGCCCCTTCGTGATGTGTGTCCTCTGGTTTGAGGTCACATGTGCTGGGTTCCTCACCTTTCGATGATGTGGGACCAATGGTCTTAGGAGACTCCTGCCTGGTTCACATCCCCTTGGTGATGTGCGCCCACTGTTGAGAGTCTGATCCTGGCTGGGTTCCTCACCCTTCTGTGAGGTGGGCCGTCTGCTGTGAGGTCACTCCTGCCTGGCTTGCTCACCACGCCTTGTGGACATGAGCCCTCTGGTGGCACTTGGAGCCTGCTGGGAGCCTCCTCCCCTCGGTGATGAGGGCCCTCTGGCGTCAGACCCTAACTGCTGGTCTCCCAAAATTTTCTGATACGTTCTCAGTGGTGCGAGGACACTCCTACCAGATTTATATCCCCATGGGGATGTGGGCCTCCTGCTCTGAGGTCCCAATGGCTGGGTTGCTCAGTTCATGACATGGGCCCTCTTCTGTGAGTTCACTGTGGCCTGGATCCCATAGTCTCGTTGCTCTGGGCCGCCTGCTGGGAGGTTCCAACTGCTGGATTCCTCACTTTTTTATTCTATGGGCCCAGTGTTGTGAGGCTACTCCTCCCTGCCTCACTCCGAGGCCCTTGGTGATGTGGGTCCTCTGGTTTGAGGACACATGTGCTGCGTACCTCACCTTTCGATGATGTGGCCCCACTGGTGTGAAGACACTCCTGCCTGGTTCCCATCCCCTTGGTGATGTGGGCCCTCTGGTGAGAGTCTGATGTTGGCTGAGTTTCTCACCCTTCTGTGAGGTGGGACTTCTGCTGTGAGGTAACTCCTGCCTGGCTTGCTCACGTTGCCTTGGTAGTTGGAGTCTGCTGGGAATCTCCTCCCCTCGGTTATGAGAGCTCTGGATAAAACACATATGCCCTTTTTTGCCAAGTGCATTATTTTCCAAGTTCTGTCTCTTTTCCTACGCTTTAAGAGCGACTCCCTTGTACCTTCTGAAATCGGTTTCCAGCAATTCTGCCCCGCATTCAAGTCCTCTTCGCAGCCTTACTTCAGTATAATTTTGGATGATAGCTGTCATTTATAACTCTGCAGGTTTGTGAATTACAGTGCCCCTGAGCTCCTTTCTTCAACTCGCTTTCTTGTGAGCTGGCCGCAAAACTGCAGGATCTCTTCAGGTCCTAATCTGGTTCCAGCATGGCACGCAGAGCCTTTGGTTCATTCGTCTTCCTGGTGGGAAATGAGAGTTAAATTTGCCCGTCCAGACACCTACAGATAGTCTCTCATTGGTTCTCCTTAATCCTGTTCATCTTCCACAGAAATTGCAAACTGGGCCAAACAGGAGTTTAAAGGCACTGACTCTCCAAGTGGGAAGAGTGTTAGTAAAGCGTCTGGAATGTTGCACCCGAGTACCGGGGGACGAAAACTGAGACACATATGAACACGTTTCCCGATCACATGGTGGATCATACTCTGGGTTCCACATGCATGTTTTAGCTGAAGGAAGAATCCCTTAAACCTGGAGAGTTGAGACCCATGGAATGGGTACCATGCAATATGACTTCAAAGGGTCTGCATTTGCTCACCGAACCTCACCAATCCTATCACTGCTGCGTTTATGCCGCTGCACACATGCTTGATTCTCTTTCGGAGACATATCAATCCATAGGTTTTAAGATTCTTGCTAGTCAGGTATATTCTTAGGCGATTAATATAGGGTGTCGAGTCCACTTCGTTGAGCAAGGAATAGCTCTTGTCTATTACATATTTGGCTTATGGAACGGTATCTGTGCTAATTTCAATCTCTGGTTTTATGCAGCACCTCAACTCACCTTTCCCCTTAAGCAAGCATAAGTTGGTTTTCTACATTTGAGACCCTGTTCTGTTTTGTAATTCAGTTCCTGTGTAGCCAAGTTTACATTCCGTGTAGTAGTGATATCTTATGATGTTTCTTCTTCTGTGTGACTTATTTCACTTAGAATCATCGTACCTGAATCCACTCATTATGCTGCTACGGGCCTGATGACATAGATTTCATTGTTGAGTGATACTGCATTGTACGTAAGTACCACAACTACTTTATCCATTTTTCGCTTTCTGCGATATTGAACTTGTATCGTAAACGAGGTTCTTGTAAACAGAGCCGTCCCAAACTTTGTGGTGGCTGTGTCTTTTTGATTTTAATTTCCCTAAGCTATAGGACCATAAGTGGAAGTGCCCTAGGCTCTGTTGCTTTGTTTTTTAGATGTTTCAGGTAACACCATACACTTCTCCAGAGTGGCTGTTGGCAATTTACATCCCGCCCATCAGTATAACAAGGCTCCCAGTTCTCCATGGCCTGTGCTGCCTTTCTTGATTTTACACTTTTTACAGATGGCCCTTTTGACCTGGGGGAAGTGAGACTTCATTGTAGTGCAGATTTCCTTTGCAAGCTTGCTTGGTTGGCCAAAAATGGCGTATCCGTTTTTTCCTGAATATATTCAGGAAATATATTCAGGAAATATATTCAGGAAATATTCAGGATATATTCAGGAAAAAACGCATATGCCCTTTTTGGCCAAGTGCATCATTGTGGACGTTCTGCTTCTTTTCCTATGCTTTACATGCAATTCCAGTCTACCTCCTGAAATCGGTTTCCTGCAATTCTGCCCCGCTTTCAAGTCCTCTTGGCAGCCTTACTTCAATATATTTTTGGACGATAGCTGTCATTTATAACTCTGCAGGTTTGTGAATTACAGGGCCCCTGAGCTCCCTTCTTCATCTCGCTTTCTTGTGAGCTGGCCGCAAACCCGCAAGACTGCTTCAGGCCCTAATCTGCTTCTGGCAGGGCACGCTGAGCTTTTGGTTAATTCCTCTTCGTGGTGGGAAATGAGTGTTAAATATGCCCGTCCAGACACCTACCTCACTCTCAACCCCTTGCTGATGTGGGTCCTCTGGTTTGTGGCCGCCTTTGCTGGGTTCCTCACCTTTCGATGATGTGGCCCCACTAGTGTGAGGACACTCCTGCCTGGTTCTCATCCACGTGGTTATGTGGACCCCCTGGTGAGAGTCTGTTCCTGGCTGTGTTCCTCACCCTTCTGTGAGGGAGACCCTCTGCTGATAGGTCACTCCTGCATGGCTGGCACACATTGCCTTCGTGAAGTCAGCTGTGTGGTGGCAGTTGGAGCATGCTGGAATCTCCTCCCCCCAGTGATGAGGGCCCTCTTGCGTCAGGCCCTAACTGCTGGGCTCACCAACTTTTCTTAGTGAGCCCAATGATGCTTGGGCACTCCTCTTAGGATCCCATCTCCATGGGGATGTGGGTCTTCTGCTCTGAGGTCCCAACGGCTGGGTTGTTCACATTTTCATGATGTGGGCTCTCTGGTGTTAGTTCACAGAGGCCTGGATCCCATAGCCTCTGTGCTCTTGGCCGCCTGCTGGGAGGTTCCAACTGCTGGATTCCTCACTTTTTTAATTTTTTGGGCCCTCTGTTGTGAGGATCCTCCTGCCTGCCTCACTCCCAGCCCCTTCGTGATGTGTGTCCTCTGGTTTGAGGTCACATGTGCTGGGTTCCTCACCTTTCGATGATGTGGGACCAATGGTCTTAGGAGACTCCTGCCTGGTTCACATCCCCTTGGTGATGTGGGCCCTCTGTTGAGAGTCTGATCCTGGCTGGGTTCCTCACCCATCTGTGAGGTGGGCCGTCTGCTGTGAGGTAACTCCTGCCTGGCTTGCTCACCTCGCCTTGTGGACATGATCCCTCTGGTGGCACTTGGAGCCTGCTGGGAGCCTCCTCCCCTCGGTGATGAGGGCCCTCTGGCGTCAGGCCCTAACTGCTGGGCTCCCCACATTTTGTGATGTGCGCCCAGTGGTGCGAGGACACTCCATCCAGGTTCACATCCCCATTGGGATGTGGGCCTTCTGCTCTGAGGTCCCAACGGCTGGGTTGTTCACAGTTTCATGATGTGGGCTCTCTGGTGTTAGTTCACTCCTGCCTGCATCCCATAGCTTCTGTGCTCTCGGCCGCCTGCTGGGAGGTTCCAACTGCTGGATTCCTCACCTTTCTTATTCTTTGGGCCCTCTGTTTTTAGGCTACTCCTGCCTGCCTCACTCCCATTCCCTTTGTGATATGTGTCCTCTGATTTGAGGCCACATGTGCTGGGTTCCGCACCTTTCGATGATGTGGCCCCACTGGAGGGAAGACAGTCCGGACTGGTTCCCATCCCCTTGCTGATGTGAGACCTCAGGTGAGAGTCTGATCCTGGCTGGGTTCCTCACCCTTCTGTGAGGTGGGCTCTCTGCTGTGAGGTCAATCATGCCTGTCTGGCACACGTCACCTTGGCGACATGGGCCCTCTGGTGGCAGTTGGAGTGTGCTGGGATCCTCCTCCCCTCGGTGATGAGGGCCCTCTTGCCTTAGGCCATAACTGCTGGGCTCCCCACATTTTCTGATGTGCGCCAAGTGAGTGAGGACACTCTTGCCAGGTTCCCATCCCCATGGGGATATGGGCCTTCTGCTCTGAGGTCAAAACGGCTGGCTTGCTCACAGTACCATGATGTGGGCCCTCTGCTGTGAGTTCACTCCGGCAAGGATCCCTTATCATCGGTGCTCTGAGCCGCCTGCTGGGAGGTTCCAACTGCTGGATTCCTCAACTTTTTTATTCTATGTGCCCTCTGTTGTGAGGCTCCTCCTGCCTGCCTCACTGCCAGCCCCTTGGTGATGACTGTCCTATGGCTTGAGGCCACATGTGCTGCGTTCCTCACCTTTCGATGATGTGGCCCCACTCGTGTGAGGACACTCCTGCCTGGTTCCCATCCCCTTGGTGAGGTGGGCCCTCTGGCGAGAGTCTAATCCTGGCTGGGTTCCTCAACGTTCTGTGAGGTAGGCCCTCTTCTGTGAGGTCACTCCTGCGTGGCTGGCACACGTCACCTTGTAGACGTGAGCCCTCTGGTGGCAGTTGGAGCATGCAGGGTGCCTCCTCCTCTCGGTGATGACGGCCCTCTGGCGTCAGGCCCTAAATGGTGGGCTCCCCACATTTTCTGATGTGCGCCCAGTGGTGTGAGGACACTCCAGCCAGGTTCCCATTCCCATGGGGATGTGGGCCTTCTGCGCTGAGGTCCCAACGCCTGGGTTGCTCACAGTTTTATGATGTGGGCCCTCTGCTGTGAGTTCACTGCGGCCTGGATCCCATAGCCTCGGTGTTCTGAGCCGCCTGCTGGAAGGTCTAAATGCTGGAATCCTCACGTTTTTTATATTATGTGCCCTGTGTTGTGAGGCTACTCCTGCCTGCCTCACTCCAAGGCCCTTGGTGATGTGGGTCCTCTGGTTTGAGGACACATGTGCTGGGTTCCTCACCTTAAGATGATGAGGCCCCACTGGTGTGAGGATAATCCTGACTGGTTCCCATCCCCTTTGTGATGTGGGCCCTCTGGTGAGAGTCTGATCCTGGCTGGGTTCCTCACCCATCTGTGAGGTGGGCCCTCTACTATCAGGTAACTCTTGCCTGGCTTGCTCACCTCGCCTTGTTGACATGAGTCCTCTGGTGGCACTTGGACCCTGCTGGGAGCCTCCTCACCTCTGTGATGAGGGCCCTCTGATGTCAGGCCCTAACTGCTGGGCTCCCCAACTTTTCTTAGTGAGTCCAGTGATGCTCGGGCACTCCTCTTAGGTTCCCATCTCCATGGGGATGTGGGCCTTCTGCTCTGAGGTTCCAACGGCTGTGTTGATCACTGTTTCATGATGTGGGCTCTCTGGTGTTAGTTCACTGTGGCCTGGATCCCATAGCCTCTGTGCTCTTGGCCGCCTGCTGGGAGGTTCCAACTGCTGGATTCCTCACTTTTTTAATTTTTTAGGCCCTCTGTTGTGAGGATCCTCCTGCCTGCCTCACTCCCAGCCCCTTCGTGATGTGTGTCCTCTGGTTTGAGGCCACATGTGCTGGGTTCCTCACCTTTCGATGATGTGGGACCAATGGTCTTAGGAGACTCCTGCCTGGTTCACATCCCCTTGGTGATGTGGGCCCTCTGTTGAGAGTCTGATCCTGGCTGGGTTCCTCACCCTTCTGTGACGTGGGCCGTCTGCTGTGAGGTCACTCCTGCCTGGCTTGCTCACCTCGTCTTGTGGACATGAGCCCTCTGGTGGCACTTGGACCCTGCTGGGAGCGTCCTCACCTCTGTGATGAGGGCCCTCTGATGTCAGGCCCTAACTGCTGGGCTCCCCAACTTTTCTTAGTGAGTCCAGTGATGCTCGGGCACTCCTCTTAGGTTCCCATCTCCATGGGGATGTGGGCCTTGTGCTCTCAGGTTCCAACGGCTATGTTGATCACAGTTTCATGATGTGGGCTCTCTGGTGTTAGTTCACTGTGGCCTGGATGCAATAGCCTCTGTGCTCTGGGCCGCCTGCTGGAAGGTTCCAACTGCTCGATTCCTCAACTTTTGTATTCTATGGGGCCTGTGTTGCGATGCTCCTCCTGCCTTCCTCACTCGCAACCCCTTCGTGATGTGGGTCCTCTGGTTTGAGGCCACATGTGCTGGGTTCCGGAACTTTCAATGATGTGGCCCCACTGGTGTGAGGACACTCCTGCCTTGTTCCCATCCCCTTGGTGATGTGGGCCTTCTGGTGACAGTCTTATCCTGGCTGGGTTCCTCACTCTTCTGTGAGGTAGGCCCTCTGCTGTGAGGTCAATCCTGCCTGACTTGCACACATCACCTTGGCAGCATGGGCCCTCTGTTGGCACATGGAATCTGCTGGGAGCCTCCTGCCCTGGGTGATGACGGCCCTCTAGAATCAGGCCCTAACTGCTGGGCTCCCCACGTTTTCTGATGTGAGCCCAGTGATGCCAGGACACTCCTGTCAGGTTCCCATCCCCATGGGGATGTGGGCTTTCTGTTCTGAGGTCCCAACGCCTGGGTTGCTCACAGTTTCATGATGTGGGCTCTCTGGTGTTAGTTCACTCCTGCCTGCATCCCATAGCTTCTGTGCTCTCGGCCGCCTGCTGGGAGGTTCCAACTGCTGGTGCTGGGCTGTTCTGGTGCGAGTCTGATCCTGACTGGTTTCGTCACACTTCTCTGAGGTGGGCCCTCTGCTGTGAGGTCATTCGTGCCTGGTTGGCACACATCGCCTTGGCGACGTCAGCCCTCTCGTGGCAGTTGGAGCCTGCTGGGAGCCTCCTTCCCTTGGTGATGAGGGTCCTCTGGCGTCAGGCCCTAACTGCAGGTCTCCCAAAATTTTCTGACATGTTCTCAGTGGTGCGAGGACACTCCTACCAGATTTATATCCCCATGGGGATGTGGGCCTCCTGCTCTGAGGTCCCAATGGCTGGGTTGCTCAGTTCATGACATGGGCCCTCTTCTGTGAGTTCACTGTGGCCTGGATCCCATAGTCTCGGTGTTCTGGGCCGCCTGCTGGGAGGTTCCAACTGCTGGATTCCTCACTTTATTATTCTATGGGCCCAGTGTTGTGAGGCTACTCCTGCCTGCCTCACTCCGAGGCACTTGGTGATGTGGGTCCTCTGGTTTGAGGACACATGTGCTGAGTACCTCACCTTTTGATGATGTGGCCCCACTGGTGTGAAGACACTCCTGCCTGGTTCCCATCCCCTTGGTGATGTGGGTCCTCTGGTGAGAGTCTGATGTTGGCTGGGTTTCTCACCCTTCTGTGCGGTGGGACCTCTGCTGTGAGGTAACTCCTGCCTGGCTTGCTCACGTTGCCTTTGTAGTTGGAGCCTACTGGGAATCTCCTCCCCTCGGTTATAAGAGCTCTGGATAAAACACATATGCTCTTTTTTGCCAAGTGCATTACTTTCCAAGTTCTGTCTCTTTTCCTATGCTTTAAGAGTGACTCCCGTGTACCTTCTGAAATCGGTTTCCAGCAATTCTGCCCCGCATTCAAGTCCTCTTCGCAGCCTTACTTCAGTATAATTTTGGATGATAGCTGTCATTTATAACTCTGCAGGTTTGTGAATTACAGTGCCCCTGAGCTCCTTTCTTCAACTCGCTTTCTTGTGAGCTGGCCGCAAAACTGCAGGATCACTTCAGGTCCTAATCTGGTTCCAGCATGGCACGCGGAGCCTTTGGTTCATTCGTCTTCCTGGTGGGAAATGAGAGTTAAATTTGCCCGTCCAGACACCTCCAGCTAGTCTCTCATTGGTTCTCCCTATTCCTGTTCATCTTCCGCAGAAATTGCAAATTGGGCCAAACAGGAGGTTAAAGGCACTGACTCTCCAAGTGGGGAGAGTGTTAGTAAAGCGTCTGGAATGTTGCACCCGAGTACCAGGGGACGAAAACTGAGACACATTTGAACACGTTTCCCGATCACACGGTGGATCATACTCTGGGTTCCACATGCATGTTTTAGCTGAAGGAAGAATCCCTTAAACCTGGAGAGTTGAGACCCATGGAATGGGTACCATGCAATATGACTTCAAAGGGTCTGCATTTGCTCACCGATCCTCACCAATCCTATCACTGCTGCGTTTATGCCGCTGTACACACGCTTGATTCTCTTTCGGAGACATATAAATCCGTAGGTTTTAAGATTCTTACTAGTCAGGTATATTCTTAGGCGTTTAATATGGGGTGTTGAGTCCACTTGGTTGAGCAAGGAGTAGCTCTTGTCTATTACATATTTGGCTTATGGAACGGTATCTGTGCTAATTTCAATCTCTGGTTTTATGCAGCACCCCAACTCACCTTTCCCCTTAAGCAAGCATAAGTTGGTTTTCTACATTTGAGACCCTGTTCTGTTTTGTAATTCAGTTCCTGTGTAGCAAAGTTTACATTCCGTGTAGTAGTGATATCTTATGATGTTTCTTTTTCTGTGTGACTTATTTCACTTAGAATCATCGTACCTGAATCCACTCATTATGCTGCTACGGGCCTGATGACATAGATTTCATTGCTGAGTGATATTGCATTGTACGTAAGTACCACAACTTCTTTATCCATTTTTCGCTTTCTGCGATATTTAACTTGTACCATAAACTAGGTTCTTGTAAACAGAGCCGTCCCAAACTTTGGGGTGGCTGTGTCTTTTTGATTTTAAGTTCCCTAAGCTATAGGACCATAAGTGGAAGTGCCCTAGGCTCTGTTGCTTTGTCTTTTAGATGTCTCAGGAAACACCATACACTTCTCCAGAGTGGCTGTTGGCAATTTACATCCCGCCCATCAGCATAACAAGGCTCCCAGTTCTCCATGGCCTGTCCTGCCTTTCTGGATTTTACACTTTTTTCAGATGACCCATTTGCCTGGGGGGCAGTGACACTCTATTTTAGTGCAGATTTCCTTTGCAAGCTTTCTTGGTTCGCCAAAAAGGGCGTATGCGTTTTTTCCTGAATATATTCAGGAAATATATTCAGGAAATATATTCAGGAAATATTCAGGATATATTCAGGAAAAAACGCATATGCCCTTTTTGGCCAAGTGCATCATTGTGGACGTTCTGCTTCTTTTCCTATGCTTTACATGCAATTCCAGTCTACCTCCTGAAATCGGTTTCCTGCAATTCTGCCCTGCTTTCAAGTCCTCTTGGCAGCCTTACTTCAATATATTTTTGGACGATAGCTGTCATTTATAACTCTGCAGGTTTGTGAATTACAGGGTCCCTGAGCTCCCTTCTTCATCTCGCTTTCTTGTGAGCTGGCCGCAAACCCGCAAGACTGCTTCAGGCCCTAATCTGCTTCTGGCAGGGCACGCTGAGCTTTTGGTTAATTCCTCTTCGTGGTGGGAAATGAGTGTTAAATATGCCCGTCCAGACACCTACCTCACTCTCAACCCCTTGCTGATGTGGGTCCTCTGGTTTGTGGCCGCCTTTGCTGGGTTCCTCACCTTTCGATGATGTGGCCCCACTAGTGTGAGGACACTCCTGCCTGGTTCTCATCCACGTGGTTATGTGGACCCCCTGGTGAGAGTCTGTTCCTGGCTGTGTTCCTCACCCTTCTGTGAGGGAGACCCTCTGCTGATAGGTCACTCCTGCATGGCTGGCACACATTGCCTTCGTGAAGTCAGCTGTGTGGTGGCAGTTGGAGCATGCTGGAATCTCCTCCCCCCAGTGATGAGGGCCCTCTTGCGTCAGGCCCTAACTGCTGGGCTCACCAACTTTTCTTAGTGAGCCCAATGATGCTTGGGCACTCCTCTTAGGATCCCATCTCCATGGGGATGTGGGTCTTCTGCTCTGAGGTCCCAACGGCTGGGTTGTTCACATTTTCATGATGTGGGCTCTCTGGTGTTAGTTCACAGAGGCCTGGATCCCATAGCCTCTGTGCTCTTGGCCGCCTGCTGGGAGGTTCCAACTGCTGGATTCCTCACTTTTTTAATTTTTTGGGCCCTCTGTTGTGAGGATCCTCCTGCCTGCCTCACTCCCAGCCCCTTCGTGATGGGTGTCCTCTGGTTTGAGGTCACATGTGCTGGGTTCCTCACCTTTCGATGATGTGGGACCAATGGTCTTAGGAGACTCCTGCCTGGTTCACATCCCCTTGGTGATGTGGGCCCTCTGTTGAGAGTCTGATCCTGGCTGGGTTCCTCACCCATCTGTGAGGTGGGCCGTCTGCTGTGAGGTCACTCCTGCCTGGCTTGCTCACCTCGCCTTGTGGACATGAGCCCTCTGGTGGCACTTGGAGCCTGCTGGGAGCCTCCTCCCCTCGGTGATGAGGGCCCTCTGGCGTCAGGCCCTAACTGCTGGGCTCCCCACATTTTGTGATGTGCGCCCAGTGGTGCGAGGACACTCCATCCAGGTTCACATCCCCATTGGGATGTGGGCCTTCTGCTCTGAGGTCCCAACGGCTGGGTTGTTCACAGTTTCATGATGTGGGCTCTCTGGTGTTAGTTCACTCCTGCCTGCATCCCATAGCTTCTGTGCTCTCGGCCGCCTGCTGGGAGGTTCCAACTGCTGGATTCCTCACCTTTCTTATTCTTTGGGCCCTCTGTTTTTAGGCTACTCCTGCCTGCCTCACTCCCATTCCCTTTGTGATATGTGTCCTCTGATTTGAGGCCACATGTGCTGGGTTCCGCACCTTTCGATGATGTGGCCCCACTGGAGGGAAGACAGTCCGGACTGGTTCCCATCCCCTTGCTGATGTGAGACCTCAGGTGAGAGTCTGATCCTGGCTGGGTTCCTCACCCTTCTGTGAGGTGGGCTCTCTGCTGTGAGGTCAATCATGCCTGTCTGGCACACGTCACCTTGGCGACATGGGCCCTCTGGTGGCAGTTGGAGTGTGCTGGGATCCTCCTCCCCTCGGTGATGAGGGCCCTCTTGCCTTAGGCCATAACTGCTGGGCTCCCCACATTTTCTGATGTGCGCCAAGTGAGTGAGGACACTCTTGCCAGGTTCCCATCCCCATGGGGATATGGGCCTTCTGCTCTGAGGTCAAAACGGCTGGCTTGCTCACAGTACCATGATGTGGGCCCTCTGCTGTGAGTTCACTCCGGCAAGGATCCCTTATCATCGGTGCTCTGAGCCGCCTGCTGGGAGGTTCCAACTGCTGGATTCCTCAACTTTTTTATTCTATGTGCCCTCTGTTGTGAGGCTCCTCCTGCCTGCCTCACTGCCAGCCCCTTGGTGATGACTGTCCTATGGCTTGAGGCCACATGTGCTGCGTTCCTCACCTTTCGATGATGTGGCCCCACTCGTGTGAGGACACTCCTGCCTGGTTCCCATCCCCTTGGTGAGGTGGGCCCTCTGGCGAGAGTCTAATCCTGGCTGGGTTCCTCAACGTTCTGTGAGGTAGGCCCTCTTCTGTGAGGTCACTCCTGCGTGGCTGGCACACGTCACCTTGTAGACGTGAGCCCTCTGGTGGCAGTTGGAGCATGCAGGGTGCCTCCTCCTCTCGGTGATGACGGCCCTCTGGCGTCAGGCCCTAAATGGTGGGCTCCCCACATTTTCTGATGTGCGCCCAGTGGTGTGAGGACACTCCAGCCAGGTTCCCATTCCCATGGGGATGTGGGCCTTCTGCGCTGAGGTCCCAACGCCTGGGTTGCTCACAGTTTTATGATGTGGGCCCTCTGCTGTGAGTTCACTGCGGCCTGGATCCCATAGCCTCGGTGTTCTGAGCCGCCTGCTGGAAGGTCTAAATGCTGGAATCCTCACGTTTTTTATATTATGTGCCCTGTGTTGTGAGGCTACTCCTGCCTGCCTCACTCCAAGGCCCTTGGTGATGTGGGTCCTCTGGTTTGAGGACACATGTGCTGGGTTCCTCACCTTAAGATGATGAGGCCCCACTGGTGTGAGGATAATCCTGACTGGTTCCCATCCCCTTTGTGATGTGGGCCCTCTGGTGAGAGTCTGATCCTGGCTGGGTTCCTCACCCATCTGTGAGGTGGGCCCTCTACTATCAGGTAACTCTTGCCTGGCTTGCTCACCTCGCCTTGTTGACATGAGTCCTCTGGTGGCACTTGGACCCTGCTGGGAGCCTCCTCACCTCTGTGATGAGGGCCCTCTGATGTCAGGCCCTAACTGCTGGGCTCCCCAACTTTTCTTAGTGAGTCCAGTGATGCTCGGGCACTCCTCTTAGGTTCCCATCTCCATGGGGATGTGGGCCTTCTGCTCTGAGGTTCCAACGGCTGTGTTGATCACTGTTTCATGATGTGGGCTCTCTGGTGTTAGTTCACTGTGGCCTGGATCCCATAGCCTCTGTGCTCTTGGCCGCCTGCTGGGAGGTTCCAACTGCTGGATTCCTCACTTTTTTAATTTTTTAGGCCCTCTGTTGTGAGGATCCTCCTGCCTGCCTCACTCCCAGCCCCTTCGTGATGTGTGTCCTCTGGTTTGAGGCCACATGTGCTGGGTTCCTCACCTTTCGATGATGTGGGACCAATGGTCTTAGGAGACTCCTGCCTGGTTCACATCCCCTTGGTGATGTGGGCCCTCTGTTGAGAGTCTGATCCTGGCTGGGTTCCTCACCCTTCTGTGACGTGGGCCGTCTGCTGTGAGGTCACTCCTGCCTGGCTTGCTCACCTCGTCTTGTGGACATGAGCCCTCTGGTGGCACTTGGACCCTGCTGGGAGCGTCCTCACCTCTGTGATGAGGGCCCTCTGATGTCAGGCCCTAACTGCTGGGCTCCCCAACTTTTCTTAGTGAGTCCAGTGATGCTCGGGCACTCCTCTTAGGTTCCCATCTCCATGGGGATGTGGGCCTTGTGCTCTGAGGTTCCAACGGCTATGTTGATCACAGTTTCATGATGTGGGCTCTCTGGTGTTAGTTCACTGTGGCCTGGATGCAATAGCCTCTGTGCTCTGGGCCGCCTGCTGGAAGGTTCCAACTGCTCGATTCCTCAACTTTTGTATTCTATGGGGCCTGTGTTGCGATGCTCCTCCTGCCTTCCTCACTCGCAACCCCTTCGTGATGTGGGTCCTCTGGTTTGAGGCCACATGTGCTGGGTTCCGGAACTTTCAATGATGTGGCCCCACTGGTGTGAGGACACTCCTGCCTTGTTCCCATCCCCTTGGTGATGTGGGCCTTCTGGTGACAGTCTTATCCTGGCTGGGTTCCTCACTCTTCTGTGAGGTAGGCCCTCTGCTGTGAGGTCAATCCTGCCTGACTTGCACACATCACCTTGGCAGCATGGGCCCTCTGTTGGCACATGGAATCTGCTGGGAGCCTCCTGCCCTGGGTGATGACGGCCCTCTAGAATCAGGCCCTAACTGCTGGGCTCCCCACGTTTTCTGATGTGAGCCCAGTGATGCCAGGACACTCCTGTCAGGTTCCCATCCCCATGGGGATGTGGGCTTTCTGCTCTGAGGTCCCAACGCCTGGGTTGCTCACAGTTTCATGATGTGGGCTCTCTGGTGTTAGTTCACTCCTGCCTGCATCCCATAGCTTCTGTGCTCTCGGCCGCCTGCTGGGAGGTTCCAACTGCTGGTGCTGGGATGTTCTGGTGCGAGTCTGATCCTGACTGGTTTCGTCACACTTCTCTGAGGTGGGCCCTCTGCTGTGAGGTCATTCGTGCCTGGTTGGCACACATCGCCTTGGCGACGTCAGCCCTCTCGTGGCAGTTGGAGCCTGCTGGGAGCCTCCTTCCCTTGGTGATGAGGGTCCTCTGGCGTCAGGCCCTAACTGCAGGTCTCCCAAAATTTTCTGACATGTTCTCAGTGGTGCGAGGACACTCCTACCAGATTTATATCCCCATGGGGATGTGGGCCTCCTGCTCTGAGGTCCCAATGGCTGGGTTGCTCAGTTCATGACATGGGCCCTCTTCTGTGAGTTCACTGTGGCCTGGATCCCATAGTCTCGGTGTTCTGGGCCGCCTGCTGGGAGGTTCCAACTGCTGGATTCCTCACTTTATTATTCTATGGGCCCAGTGTTGTGAGGCTACTCCTGCCTGCCTCACTCCGAGGCACTTGGTGATGTGGGTCCTCTGGTTTGAGGACACATGTGCTGAGTACCTCACCTTTTGATGATGTGGCCCCACTGGTGTGAAGACACTCCTGCCTGGTTCCCATCCCCTTGGTGATGTGGGCCCTCTGGTGAGAGTCTGATGTTGGCTGGGTTTCTCACCCTTCTGTGCGGTGGGACCTCTGCTGTGAGGTAACTCCTGCCTGGCTTGCTCACGTTGCCTTTGTAGTTGGAGCCTGCTGGGAATCTCCTCCCCTCGGTTATGAGAGGTCTGGATAAAACACATATGCTCTTTTTTGCCAAGTGCATTACTCTCCAAGTTCTGTCTCTTTTCCTATGCTTTAAGAGTGACTCCCGTGTACCTTCTGAAATCGGTTTCCAGCAATTCTGCCCCGCATTCAAGTCCTCTTCGCAGCCTTACTTCAGTATAATTTTGGATGATAGCTGTCATTTATAACTCTGCAGGTTTGTGAATTACAGTGCCCCTGAGCTCCTTTCTTCAACTCGCTTTCTTGTGAGCTGGCCGCAAAACTGCAGGATCACTTCAGGTCCTAATCTGGTTCCAGCATGGCACGCGGACCCTTTGGTTCATTCGTCTTCCTGGTGGGAAATGAGAGTTAAATTTGCCCGTCCAGACACATACAGGTAGTCTCTCATTGGTTCTGCTTATTCCTGTTCATCTTCCGTAGAAATTGCAAACTGGGCCAAACAGGAGGTTAAAGGCACTGACTCTCCAAGTGGGGAGAGTGTTAGTAAAGCGTCTGGAATGTTGCACCCGAGTACCAGGGGACGAAAACTGAGACACATTTGAACACGTTTCCCGATCACACGGTGGATCATACTCTGGGTTCCACACGCATGTTTTAGCTGAAGGAAGAATCCCTTAAACCTGGAGATTTGAGACCCATGGAATGGGTACCATGCAATATGACTACAAAGGGTCTGCATTTGCTCACCGAACCTCACCAGTCCTATCACTGCTGCGTTTATGCCGCTGTACACATGCTTGATTCTCTTTCGGAGACATATCAATACATAGGTTTAAGATTCTTACTAGTCAGGTATATTCTTAGGCGTTTAATATGGGGTGTTGAGTCCACTTCGTTGAGCAAGGAGTAGCTCTTGTCTATTAAATATTTGGCTTATGGAATGGTATCTGTGCTAATTTCAATATCTGGTTTTATGCAGCACCCCAACTCACCTTTCCTCTTAAGCAAGCATAAGTTGGTTTTCTACATTTGAGACCCTGCTCTGTTTTGTAATTCAGTTCCTGTGTAGCCAAGTTTACATTCCGTGTAGTAGTGATATCTTATGATGTTACTTTTTCTCTGTGACTTATTTCACTTAGAATCATCGTACCTGAATGCACTCATTATGCTGCTACGGGCCTGATGACATAGATTTCATTGCTGAGTGATATTGCATTGTACGTAAGTACCACAGCTTCTTTATCCATTTTTCACTTTCTGTGATTTTGAACTTGTACTGTTAACAAGGTTCTTGTAAACAGAGCCGTCCCAAACTTTGGGGTGGCTGTGTCTTTTTGATTTTAATTTCCCTAAGCTATAGGACCATAAGTGGAAGTGCCCTAGGCTCTGTTGCTTTGTTTTTTAGATATTTCAGGAAACACCATACACTTCTCCAGAGTGGCTGTTGGCAATTTACATCCCGCCCAACAGCATAACAAGGCTCCCAGTTCTCCATGGCCTGTCCTGCCTTTCTGGATTTTACACTTTTTTCAGATGGCCCTTTTGACCAGGGGACAGTGAGACTTCATTGTAGTGCAGATTTCCTTTGCAAGCTTGCTTGGTTGGCCAAAAAGGGTGTATGCGTTTTTTCCTGAATATATTCAGGAAAAAACACATACGCCCTTTTTGGCCAAGTGCATCATTGTGGACGTTCTGCCTCTTTTCCTATGCTTTACATGCAATTCCAGTCTACCTCCTGAAATCGGTTTCCTGCAATTCTGCCCCGCTTTCAAGTCCTCTTGGCAGCCTTACTTCAATATATTTTTGGACGATAGCTGTCATTTATAACTCTGCAGGTTTGTGAATGACAGTGCCCCTGAGCTCCTTTCTTCAACTCGCTTTCTTGTGAGCTGGCCACAACACCGCAGCATTGCTTCAGGGCCTAGTGTGGTTCCGGCATGGCACGCTGAGCCTTTGGTTAATTCCTCTTCCTGGTGGGAAATGAGAGTTAAATTTGCCCGTCCAGACACCTCCAGCTAGTCTCTCATTGGTTCTCCCTATTCCTGTTCATTTTCCAGAGAAATTGCAAACTGAGCCAAACAGGAGGTTAAAGGCACTGACTCTCCAAGTGGGCAGAGTGTTAGTAAAGCGTCTGGAATGTTGCACCCGAGTACCGGGTGACGAAAACTGAGACACATTGGAACACGTTTCCCGATCACACGGTGGATCATACTGTGGGTTCCACATGCATGTTTTAGCTGAAGGAAGAATCCCTTAAACCTGGAGAGTTGAGACCCATGGAATGGGTACCATGCAATATGACTTCAAAGGGTCTGCATTTGCTCACCGATCCTCACCAATCCTATCACTGCTGCGTTTATGCCGCTGTACACACGCTTGATTCTCTTTCGGAGACATATAAATCCGTAGGTTTTAAGATTCTTACTAGTCAGGTATATTCTTAGTCGTTTAATATGGGGTGTTGAGTCCACTTCATTGAGCAAGGAGTAGCTCTTATCTATTACATATTTGGCTTATGGAACGGTATCTGTGCTAATTTCAATGTCTGGTTTTATGCAGCTACCCAACTCACCTTTCCTCTTATGGAAGCATAAGTTGGTTTACTACTTTTGAGACCCTGTTCTGTTTTGTAATTCTGTTCCTGTGTAGCCAAGTTTACATTCCGTGTAGTAGTGATATCTTATGATGTTTCTTTTTCTCTGTGACTTATTTCACTTAGAATCATCATACCTGAATCCACTCGTTATGCTGCTACGGGCCTGATGACATAGATTTCATTGCTGAGTGATATTGCATTGTTCGTAAGTACCACAAATTCTTTATCCATTTTTTGCTTTCGGTGATATTGAACTTGTACCGTAAAAGAGGTTCTTCTAAACAAAGCTGTCCCAAACTTTGGGGTGGCTGTGTCTTTTGGATTTTAATTTCCCTAAGCTATAGGACTATAAGTGGAAGTGCCCTAGGCTCTGTTGCTTTGTTTTTTAGATGTTTCAGGAAACACCATACACTTCACCATAGTGGCTGTTGGCAAATTACATCCCGCCCATAAGCATAACAAGGCTCCCAGTTCTCCATGACCTGTCCTGCCTTTCTGGATTTTACAGTTTTTTCAGATGGCCCTTTTGACCAGGGGGCAGTGAGACTTCATTGTAGTGCAGATTTCCTTTGCAAGCTTGCTTGGTTGGCCAAAAAGGGCGTATGCGTTTTTTCCTGAATATATTCAGGAAAAAATGCATACGCCCTTTTTGCCTAAGTGCATCATTGTGGACGTTCTGCCTCTTTTCCTATGCTTTACATGCAATTCCAGTCTACCTCCTGAAATCGGTTTCCTGCAATTCTGCCCCACTTTCAAGTCCTCTTGGCAGCCTTACTTCAATATATTTTTGGACGATAGCTGTCATTTATAACTCTGCAGGTTTGTGAATTACAGTGCCCCTGACCTCCTTTCTTCAACTCTCTTTCTTGTGAGCTGGCTGCAACACCGCAGGATTGCTTCAGGTCCTAGTGTGGTTCCGGCATGGCACGCTGAGCCTTTGGTTAATTCCTCTTCCTGGTGGGAAATGACAGTTAAATTTGCCCATCCAGACACCTCCAGCTAGTCTCCCATTGGTTCTCCCTATTCCTGTTCGTCTTACACAGAAATTGCAAACTGGGCCAAACAGGAGGTTAAAGGCACTGACTCTCCAAGTGGGGAGAGTGTTAGTAAAGCGTCTGGAATGTTTCACCCGATACCAGGGCATGAAAAGTGAGACATATTTGAACACGTTTCCCGATCACACGGTGGATCATACTCTGGGTTCCACATGCATGTTTTAGCTGAAGGAAGAATCCCTTAAACCTGGAGAGTTGAGACCCATGGAATGGGTACCATGCAATATGACTTCAAAGGGTCTGAATTTGCTCACCGAACATCACCAATCCTATCACTGCTGCGTTATGACACTGTACACACGCTTGATTCTCTTTTGCAGACATATAAATCCATAGGTTTTAAGATTCTTACTAGTTAGGTATATTCTTAGGTGATTAATATAGGGTGTTGAGTCCACTTCGTTGAGCAAGGAGTAGCTCTTGTCTATTACATATTTGGCTTATGGAACGGTATCTGTGCTAATTTCAATCTCTGGTTTTATGCAGCACCCCAACTCACCTTTCCCCTTAAGCAAGCATACGTTGGTTTTCTACATTTGAGACCCTGTTCTGTTTTGTATTTCAGTTCCTGTGTAGCCAAGTTTACATTCTTGTAGTAGTGATATCTTATGATGTTTCTTTTTCTGTGCGACTTATTTCACTTAGAATCATCGTACCTGAATGCACTCATTATGCTGCTACGGGTCTGATGACATAGATTTCATTGCTGAGTGATATTGCATTGTACGTAAGTACCACAACTTCTTTATCCATTTTTCGCTTTCTGCGATATTGAACTTGTACCGTAAACGAGGTTCTTGTAAACAGAACCGTCCCAAACTTTGGGGTGGCTGTGTCTTTTTGATTTTAATTTCCATAAGCTATAGGACCATAAGTGGAAGTGCCCTAGGCTCTGTTGCTTTGTTTTTTAGATGTTTCAGGAAACACCATACACTTCTCCAGAGTGGCTGGTGGCAATGTACATCCCGCCCATCAACATAACAAGGCTCCCAGTTCTCCATGACCTGTCCTGCCTTTCTGGATTTTACACTTTTTTCAGATGACCCTTTTGACCGGGGGGCCGTGAGACTTCATTGCAGTGCAGATTTCCTTTGCAAGCTTGCTTGGTTGGACAAAAAGGGCGTATGCATTTTTTCCTGAATATATTCAGGAAAAAATTCATATGCCCTTTTTGCCTAAGTGCATCATTGTGGACGTTCTGCCTCTTTTCCTATGCTTTACATGCAATTCCAGTCTACCTCCTGAAATCGGTTTCCTGCAATTCTGCCCCACTTTCAAGTCCTCTTGGCAGCCTTACTTCAATATATTTTTGGACGATAGCTGTCATTTATAACTCTGCAGGCTTGTGAATTACAGTGCCCCTGACCTCCTTTCTTCAACTCGCTTTCTTGTGAGCTGGCTGCAACACCGCAGGATTGCTTCAGGTCCTAGTGTGGTTCCGGCATGGCACGCTGAGCCTTTGGTTAATTCCTCTTCCTGGTGGGAAATGAGAGTTAAATTTTCCCATCCAGACACCTCCAGCTAGTCTCCCATTGGTTCTCCCTATTCCTGTTCGTCTTACACAGAAATTGCAAACTGGGCCAAACAGGAGGTTAAAGGCACTGACTCTCCAAGTGGGGAGAGTGTTAGTAAAGCGTCTGGAATGTTTCACCCGAGTACCAGGGCATGAAAAGTGAGACATATTTGAACACGTTTCCCGATCACACGGTGGATCATACTCTGGGTTCCACATGCATGTTTTAGCTGAAGGAAGAATCCCTTAAACCTGGAGAGTTGAGACCCATGGAATGGGTACCATGCAATATGACTTCAAAGGGTCTGAATTTGCTCACCGAACATCACCAATCCTATCACTGCTGCGTTATGACACTGTACACACGCTTGATTCTCTTTTGCAGACATATAAATCCATAGGTTTTAAGATTCTTACTAGTTAGGTATATTCTTAGGTGATTAATATGGGGTGTTGAGTCCACTTCGTTGAGCAAGGAGTAGCTCTTGTCTATTACATATTTGGCTTATGGAACGGTATCTGTGCTAATTTCAATCTCTGGTTTTATGCAGCACCCCAACTCACCTTTCCCCTTAAGCAAGCATAAGTTGGTTTTCTACATTTGAGACCCTGTTCTGTTTTGTATTTCAGTTCCTGTGTAGCCAAGTTTACATTCTTGTAGTAGTGATATCTTATGATGTTTCTTTTTCTGTGCGACTTATTTCACTTAGAATCATCGTACCTGAATGCACTCATTATGCTGCTACGGGCCTGATGACATAGATTTCATTGCTGAGTGATATTGCATTGTACATAAGTAGGACAACTTCTTTATCCATTTTTCGCTTTCTGTGATATTGAACTTGTACTGTAAACGAGGTTCTTGTAAACAGAGCCGTCCCAAACTTTGGGGTGGCTGTGTCTTTTTCATTTTAATTTCCCTAAGCTATAGGACCATAAGTGGAAGTACCCTAGGCTCTGTTGCTTTGTTTTTTAGATGTTTCAGGAAACACCATACACTTCTCCAGAGTGGCTGTTGGCAATTTACATCCCGCCCATCAGCATAACAAGGCTCCCAGGTCTCCATGGCCTGTCCTGCCTTTCTGGATTTTACACTTTTTTCAGATGGCCCTTTTGACCGGGGGGCAGTGAGACTTCATTGTAGTGCAGATTTCCTTTGCAAGCTTGCTTGGTTGTCCAAAAAGGGCGTATGCGTTTTTTCCTGAATATATTCAGGATAAAACGCATACGCCCTTTTTGGCCAAGTGCATCATTGTGGACGTTCTGCCTCTTTTCCTACGCTTTACATGCAATTCCAGTCTACCTCCTGAAATCGGTTTCCTGCAATTCTGCCCCGCTTTCAAGTCCTCTTAGCAGCCTTACTTCAATATATTTTTGGACAATAGCTGTCATTTATAACTCTGCAGGTTTGTGAATTACAGTGGCCCTGAGCTCCTTTCTTCAACTCGCTTTCTTGTGAGCTGGCCGCAACACCGCACGATTGCTTCAGGTCCTAGTGTGGTTCCGGCATGGCATGCTGAGCCTTTGGTTAATTCCTCTTCCTGGTGGGAAATGAGAGTTAAATTTGCCCGTCCAGACACCTCCAGCTAGTCTCTCATTGGTTCTCCCTATTCCTGTTCATTTTCCGCAGAAATTGCAAACTGGGCCAAACAGGAGTTTAAAGGCAGTGACTATCCAAGTAGGGAGAGTCTTAGTAAAGCTTCTGGAATGTTGAACCCGAGTACCAGGGGACGAAAACTGAGACACATTTGAACACGTTTCCCGATCACACGGTGGATCATACTCTGGGTTCCACATGCATGTTTTAGCTGAAGGAAGAATCCCTTCAACCTGGAGAGTTGAGACCCATGGAATGGGTACCATGCAATATGACTTCAAAGGGTCTGTATTTGCTCACCAAACCTCACCAATCCTATCACTGCTGCGTTTATGCCGCTGTACACACGCTTGATTCTCTTTCAGAGACATATAAATCCATAGGTTTTAAGATTCTTACTAGTCAGGTATATTCTTAGGCGTTTAATATGGGGTGTTGAGTCCACTTCGTTGAGCAAGGAGTAGCTCTTGTCTATTACATATTTGGCTTATGGAACGGTATCTGTGCTAATTTCAATCTCTGGTTTTATGCAGCACCCCAACTCACCTTTCCCCTTAAGGAAGCATAAGTTGGTTTTCTACATTTGAGACCCTGTTCTGTTTTGTAATTCAGTTCCTGTGTAGCCAAGTTTACATTCCGTGTAGTAGTGATATCTTATGATGTTTCTTTTTCTGTGTGACTTATTTCACTTAGAATCATCGTACCTGAATCCACTCGTTATGCTGCTACGGGCCTGATGACATAGATTTCATTGCTGAGTGATATTGCATTGTACGTAAGTACCACAACTTCTTTTTTTTTTTTTTAAACATCTTTATTGGAGCATAATTGCTTTACAATGGTATGTTAGTTTCAGCTTCACAACAAAATGAATCAGTTATATATATACACATGTTCCCATATCTCTTCCCGCTTGCGTCACCCTCCCTCCCACCCTCCCTATCCCACCCCTCCAGGCGGTCACACAGCACCGAGCTGATCTCCCTGTGCTATGCGGCTGCTTCCCACTAGCTATCTACCTTACGTTTGGTAGTGTATACATGTCCATGCCTCTTTATTGCTTTGTCACCGTTTACCCTTCTCCCTCCCCATAGCCTCAAGTCCATTCTCTAGTAAGTCTGTGTCTTTATTCCTGTTTCACCCCTAGGTTTTTCATGACATTTTTTTTCTTAAATTCCATATATATGTGTTAGCATACGGTATTTGTCTCTCTCTTTCTGACTTACTTCACTCTGTATGACAGACTCTAGGTCTATCCACCTCATTACAAATAGCTCAATTTCGTCTCTTTTTATGGCTGAGTAATACTCCATTGTATATATGTGCCACATCTTCTTTATCCATTCATCCGATGATGGACACTTAGGTTGTTTCCATCTCTGGGCTATTGTAAATAGAGCTGCAATGAACATTTTGGTACATGACTCTTTTTGAATTATGGTTTTCTCAGGGTATATGCCCAGTAGTGGGATTGTTGGGTCATATGGTAGTTCTATTTGTAGCTTTTTAAGGAACCTCCATACTGTTCTCCACAGTGGCTGTATCAATTTACATTCCCACCAACAGTGTAAGAGGGTTCCCTTTTCTCCACACCCTCTCCAGCGTTTATTGTTTCTAGATTTTTTGATGATGGCCATTCTGACTGGTGTGAGATGATATCTCATTGTAGTTTTGATTTGCATTTCTCTAATGATTAGTGACGCTGAGCATTCTTTCATGTGTTTGTTGGCACTCTGTATATCTTCTTTGGAGAAATGTCTATTTAGGTCTTCTGCCCATTTTTGGATTGGGTTGTTTGTTCTTTTGTTATTAAGCTGCATGAGCTGCTTATAAATTTTGGAGATTAATCCTTTGTCAGTTGCTTCATTTGCAAATATTTTCTCCCATTCTGAGGGTTGTCTTTTGGTCTTCTTTATGGTTTCCTTTGCTGCGCAAAAGCTTTTAAGTTTCATTAGGTCCCATTTGTTTACTTTTGTTTTTATTTCCATTTCTCTAGGAGGTGGGTCAAAAAGGATCTTGCTGTGATTTATGTCATAGAGTGTTCTGCCTATGTTTTCCTCTAAGAGTTTGATAGTTTCTGGCCTTACATTTAGGTCTTTAATCCATTTTGAGCTTATTTTTGTGTATGGTGTTAGGGAGTGATCTAATCTCATACTTTTACATGTAGCTGTCCAGTTTTCCCAGCACCACTTATTGAATAGGCTGTCCTTTCTCCACTGTACATTTCTGCCTCCTTTGTCAAAGATAAGGTGACCATATGTGCGTGGGTTTATCTCTGGGCTTTCTATCCTGTTCCATTGATCTATATTTCTGTTTTTGTGCCAGTACCATACTGTCTTGATTACTGTAGCTTTGTAGTATAGTCTGAAGTCAGGAAGCCTGATTCCTCCAGCTCCATTTTTCGTTCTCAAAATTGCTTTGGCTATTCGGGGTCTTTTGTGTTTCCATACAAATTGTGAGATTTTTTGTTCTAGTTCTGTGAAAAATGCCAGTGGTAGTTTGATAGGGATTGCATTGAATCTGTAGATTGCTTTGGGTAGTAGAGTCATTTTCACAATGTTGATTCTTCCAATCCAAGAACATGGTATATCTCTCCATCTATTTGTATCATTTTTAATTTCTTTCGTCAGTGTCTTATAATTTTCTGCATACAGGTCTTTTGTCTCCTTAGGTAGGTTTATTCCTAGGTATTTTATTCTTTTTGTTGCAATGGTAAATGGGAGTGTTTTCTTGATTTCACTTTCAGATTTTTCATCCTTAGTGTATAGGAATGCCAGAGATTTCTGTGCATTAATTTTGTATCCTGCTACTTTACCAAATTCATTGATTAGCTCTAGTAGTTTTCTGGTAGCATCTTTAGGGTTCTGTATGTATAGTATCATGTCATCTGCAAACAGTGACAGCTTTACTTCTTCTTTTCCGATTTGGATTCCTTTTATTTCCTTTTCTTCTCTGATTGCTGTGGCTAAAACTTCCAAAACTATGTTGAATAAGAGTGGTGAGAGTGGGCAACCTTGTCTTGTTCCTGATCTTAGTGGAAATGCTTTCAGTTTTTCACCATTGAGGACGATGTTGGCTGTGGGTTTGTCATATATGGCCTTTATTATGTTGAGGAAAGTTCCCTCTATGCCTACTTTCTGCAGGGTTTTTATCATAAATGGGTGTTGAATTTTGTCAAAAGCTTTCTCTGCATCTATTGAGATGATCATATGGTTTTTCTCCTTCAATTTGTTAATATGGTGTATCACGTTGATTGATTTGCGTATATTGAAGAATCCTTGCATTCCTGGAATAAACCCCACTTGATCATGGTGTATGATCCGTTTAATGTGCTGTTGGATTCTGTTTGCTAGTATTTTGTTGAGGATCTTTGCATCTATGTTCATCAGTGATATTGGCCTGTAGTTTTCTTTCTTTGTGACATCCTTGTCTGGTTTTGGTATCAGGGTGATGGTGGCCTCGTAGAATGAGTTGGGGAGTGTTCCTCCCTCTGCTATATTCTGGAAGAGTCTGAGAAGGATAGGTGATAGCTCTTCTCTAAATGTTTGATAGAATTCGCCTGTGAAGCCATCTGGTCCTGGGCTTTTGCTTGTTGGAAGATTTTTAATCACAGTTTCAATTTCAGTGCTTGTGATTGGTCTGTTCATATTTTCTATTTCTTCCTGATTCAGTCTTGGCAGGTTGTGCCTTTCTAAGAATTTGTCCATTTCTTCCAGGTTGTCCATTTTATTGGCATAGAGTTGCTTGTAGTAATCTCTCATGATCTTTTGTATTTCTGCAGTGTCAGTCGTTACTTCTCCTTTTTCATTTCTAATTCTATTGATTTGAGTCTTCTCCCTTTTTTTCTTGATGAGTCTGGCTAATGGTTTATCAATTTTGTTTATCCTTTCAAAGAAACAGCTTTTAGTTTTATTGATCTTTGCTATCGTTTCCTTCATTTCTTTTTCATTTATTTCTGATCTGATTTTTATGATTTCTTTCCTCCTGCTAACTTTGGGGTTTTTTTGTTCTTCTTTCTCTAATTGCTTTAGGTGCAAGGTTAGGTTGTTTATTCGAGATGTTTCCTGTTTCTTAAGGTAAGATTGTATTGCTATAAACTTCCCTCTTAGAACTGCTTTTGCTGCATCCCATAGATTTTGAGTCGTCGTGTCTCCATTGTCGTTTGTTTCTAGGTATTTTTTGATCTCCCCTTTGATTTCTTCAGTGATCACTTCGTTATTAAGTAGTGTATTGTTTAGCCTCCATGTGTTTGTATTTTTTACAGATCTTCTCCTGTGATTGATATCGAGTCTCATAGCGTTGTGGTCGGAAAAGATACTTGATACAATTTCAATTTTCTTAAATTTACCAAGGCTTGATTTGTGACCCAAGATATGATCTATCCTGGAGAATGTTCCATGAGCACTTGAGAAAAATGTGTATTCTGTTGTTTTTGGATGGAATGTCCTATAAATATCAATTAACTCCATCTCATTTAATGTATCATTTAAAGCTTGTGTTTCCTTATTTATTTTCGTTTTGGATGATCTGTCCATTGGTGAAAGTGGGGTGTTAAAGTCCCCTACTATGAATGTGTTACTGTCGATTTCCCCTTTTATGGTTGTCAGTATTTGCCTTATGTATTGAGGTGCACCTATGTTGGGTGCATAAATATTTACAATTGTTATATCTTCCTCTTGGATCGATCCCTTGATCATTATGTAGTGTCCTTCTTTGTCTCTTCTAATAGTCTTTGTTTTAAAGTCTGATATGAGAATTGCTACTCCAGCTTTCTTTTGGTTTCCATTTGCATGAAATACCTTTTTCCATCCCCTTACTTTCAGTCTGTATGTGTCTCTAGGTCTGAAGTGGGTCTCTTGTAGACAGCAAATATATGGGTCTTGTTTTTGTATCCATTCAGCCAATCTGTGTCTTTTGGTGGGAGCATTTAGTCCATTTACATTTAAGGTAATTATCGATATGTGTGTTCCCATTCCCATTTTTTTAATTGTTTTGGGTTTGTTATTGTAGGTCTTTTCCTTCTTTTGTGTTTCTTGCCTAGAGAAGTTCCTTTAGCAGTTGTTGTAGAGCTGGTTTGGTGGTGCTGAACTCTCTCAGCTTTTGCTTGTCTCTAAAGGTTTTAATTTCTCCATCAAATCTGAATGAGATCCTTGCTGGGTAGAGTAATCTTGGTTGCAGGTTTTTCTCCTTCAACACTTTCAATATGTCCTGCCACTCCCTTCTGGCTTGCAGAGTTTCTGCTGAAAGATCAGCTGTTAACCTTATGGGGATTCCCTTGTGTGTTATTTGTTGTTTTTCCCTTGCTGCTTTTAATATGTTTTCTTTGTATTTAATTTTTGACAGTTTGATTAATATGTGTCTTGGCGTATTTCTCCTTGGATTTATCCTGTATGGGACTCTCTGTGCTTCCTGGACTTGATTAACTATTTCCTTTCCCATATTAGGGAAGTTTTCAACTATAATCTCTTCAAATATTTTCTCAGTCCCTTTCTTTTTCTCTTCTTCTTCTGGAACCCCTATAATTCGAATGTTGGTACGTTTAATGCTGTCCCAGAAGTCTCTGAGACTGTCCTCAGTTCTTTTCATTCTTTTTTCTTTATTCTGCTCTGCAGTAGTTATTTCCACTATTTTATCTTCCAGGTCACTTATCCGTTCTTCTGCCTCAGTTATTCTGCTATTGATCCCATCTAGAGTACTTTTAATTTCATTTATTGTGTTGTTCATCGTTGCTTGTTTCATCTTTAGTTCTTCTAGGTCCTTGTTAACTGATTCTTGCATTTTGTCCATTCTATTGTCCATTCTATCTCCAAGATTTCGGATCAACCTTACTATCATTATTCTGAATTCTTTTTCAGGTAGACTGCCTATTTCTTCTTCATTTGTTAGGTCTGATGGGTTTTTATCTTGCTCCTTCATCTGCGGTGTGTTTTTCTGTCTTTTCATTTTGCTTATCTTACTGTGTTTGGGGTCTCCTTTTTTGCAGGCTGAAGGTTCGTAGTTCCTGTTGTTTTTTGTGTCTGTCCCCAGTGGCTAAGGTTGGTTCAGTGGGTTGTGTAGGCTTCCTGGTGGAGGGTACTAGTGCCTGTGTTCTGGTGGATGAGGCTAGATCTTATCTTTCTGGTGGGCAGGTCCACGTCTGGTGGTGTGTTTTGGGGTGTCTGTAGACTTATTACGATTTTGGGCCGCCTCTCTGCTAATGGGTGGGGTTGTGTTCCTGTCTTGCTAGTTGTTTGGCATAGGATGTCCAGCACTGTAGCTTGCTGGTCGTTGAGTGAAGCTGGGTGCTGGCGTTGAGATGGAGATCTCTCGGAAATTTTTGCTGTTTGATATTATGTGCAGCTGGGAGGTCTCTTGTGGATCAGTGTCCTGAAGTTGGCTCTCCCACCTCAGAGGCACAGCACTGACTCCTGGCTGCAGCACCAAGAGCCTTTCATCCACAGGGCTCCTTAATTTGGGATGATTGGTTGTCTATTCAGGTATTCCACAGATGCAGGGTATATCAAGTTGATTGTGGAGCTTTAATCCGCTGCTTCTGAGGCTGCTGGGAGAGATTTCCCTTTCTCTTCTTTGTTCTCACAGCTCCCAGGGGCTCAGCTTTGGATTTAGCCCCGCCTGTGCGTGTAGGTCGCCGGAGGGCGTCTGTTCTTTGCTCAGACAGGACGGGGTTAAAGGAGCCGCTGATTCGGAGGCTCTGGCTCACTCAGGCCCGGGGGTAGGGAGGGGCACGGAGTGTGGGGCGGGCCTGCGGCGGCAGAGGCCGGCGAGACGTTGCAGCCTGAGGCGCACCTGTGCGTTCTCCCGGGGGAGTTGTCCCTGGATCCCGGGACCCTGGCAGTGGCGGGCTGCACAGGCTCCCCGGAAGGGCGCGTGGCTAGTGACCTGTGTTCGCACACAGGCCTCCCGGTGGTGGCAGCAGCGGCCCTAGCGTCTCATGTCTGTCTCTGGGCTCCGCACTTTTAGCCGCGGCTCACGCCCGTCCCTGGAGCTCTCTCAAGCAGCGTTCTTAATCCCCTCTCCTCGTGCACCAGGAAACAAAGAGGGACGTAAAAGTCTCTTGCCTCTTCGGCAGCTCCAGACCTCTCCCCAGACTCTCTCCCGGCCAGCCGCGGTGCACCAACGCCCTGCAGGCTGTGTTCACGCCGCCAACCCCAGTCCACTCCCGGCGCTCCGACAAAAGGCGGAGCCTCAGCTCCCAGTCCCGTCCGCCCCGGCGGGCGAGCAGACAAGCCTCTCGGCTGGCGAGTTCCGGTCGGCCCGATCCTCTGCGCTGGAATCTGCCTGCATTGCCCTCCGCAACCCTGTTGCTGTGCTCTCCTCCGCGGCTCCCAAGCTCCCCCACTCCGCCTCCAGAAGCCTCCACCCGCGAAGGGGCTTCCTAGTGTGTGGACACTTTTCCTCCTTCACAGCTCTCTCCCGCTGGTGCAGGACCCGTCCCTATCCTTTTGTCTCTGTTTAGTTATTTCTTTTGCCCTACCCAGGTACGTGGGGGGTTTCTTGCCTTTTGGGAGGTCTGAGGTCTTCTGCCAGTGTTCAGTAGATGCTCTGTAGGAGTTGTTCCACGAGTAGATGTATTTCTGGTGTATCTGTGGGGAGGAACGTGATCTCCGCGTCTTACTCTTCCGCCATCTTCCCGCAGTACCACAACTTCTTTATCCATTTTTCGCTTTCTGCGATATTGAACTTGTACCGTAAACGACGTTCTTGTAAACAGAGCCGTCACAAACTTTGGGGTGGCTGTGTCTTTTTGATTTTAATTTCCCTAAGCTATAGGACCATAAGTGGAAGTGCCCTAGGCTCTGTTGCTTTGTTTTTTAGATGTTTCAGGAAACACCATACACTTCTCCAGAGTGGCTGTTGGCAATTTACATCCCGCCCATCAGCATAACAAGGCTCCCAGTTCTCCATGGCCTGTCCTGCCTTTCTGGATTTTACACTTTTTTCAGATGGCCCTTTTGACTGGGGGGCAGTGAGACTTCATTGTAGTGCAGATTTGCTTTGCAAGCTTGCTTGTTTGGCCAAAAAGGGCGTATGCGTTTTTTCCTGAATATATTCAGGAAAAAACGCATACGCCCTTTTTGGCCAAGTGCATCGTTGTGGACGTTCTGCCTCTTTTCCTATGCTTTACATGCAATTCCAGTCTACCTCCTGAAATCGGTTTCCTGCAATTCTGCCCCGCTTTCACGTCCTCTTGGCAGCCTTACTTCAACATATTTTTGGACGATAGCTGTCATTTATAACTCTGCAGGTTTGTGAATGACAGTGCCCCTGAGCTCCTTTCTTCAACTTGCTTTCTTGTGAGCTGGCCGCAACACCGCAGGGTTGCTTCAGGCCCTAGTGTGGTTCCGGCATGGCATGCTGAGCCTTTGGTTAATTCCTCTTCCTGGTGGGAAATGAGAGTTAAATTTGCCCGTCCAGTCACCTCCAGCTAGTCTCTCATTGGTTCTCCCTATTCCTGTTCATTTTCCGCAGAAATTGCAAACTGGGCCAAACAGGAGGTTAAAGGCACTGACTCTCCAAGTGGGGAGAGTGTTAGTAAAGCGTCTGGAATGTTGCACCCGAGTACCAGGGGACGAAAACTGAGACACCTTTGACCACGTTTCCCAATCACTCGGTGGATCATACTCTGGGTTCCACATGCATGTTTTAGCTGAAGGAAGAATCCCTTAAACCTGGAGAGTTGAGACCCATGGAATGGGTACCATGCAATATGACTTCAAAGGGTCTGCATTTGCTCACCGATCCTCACCAATCCTATCACTGCTGCGTTTATGCCACTGTACACATGCTTGATTCTCTTTCGGAGACATATAAATCCATAGGTTTTAAGATTCTTACTAGTCAGGTATATTCTTAGGCGTTTAATATGGGGTGTTGAATCCACTTCGTTGAGCAAGGAGTAGCTCTTGTCTATTACATATTTGGCTTATGGAACGGTATCTGTGCTAATTTCAATCTCTGGTTTTATGCAGCACCCCAACTCACCTTTCCCCTTAAGGAAGCATAAGTTGGTTTTCTACATTTGAGACCCTGTTCTGTTTTGTAATTCAGTTCCTGTGTAGCCAAGTTTACATTCCGTGTAGTAGTGATATCTTATGATGTTTCTTTTTCTGTGTGACTTATTTCACTTAGAATCATCGTACCTGAATCCACTCGTTATGCTGCTATGGGCCTGATGACATAGATTTCATTGCTGAGTGATATTGCATTGTACGTAAGTACCACAACTTCTTTTTTTTTTTTTTTTAAACATCTTTATTGGAGCATAATTGCTTTACAATGGTATGTTAGTTTCAGCTTCACAACAAAATGAATCAGTTATATATATACACATGTTCCCATATCTCTTCCCGCTTGCGTCACCCTCCCTCCCACCCTCCCTATCCCACCCCTCCAGGCGGTCACACAGCACCGAGCTGATCTCCCTGTGCTATGCGGCTGCTTCCCACTAGCTATCTACCTTACGTTTGGTAGTGTATACATGTCCATGCCTCTTTATTGCTTTGTCACCGTTTACCCTTCTCCCTCCCCATAGCCTCAAGTCCATTCTCTAGTAAGTCTGTGTCTTTATTCCTGTTTCACCCCTAGGTTTTTCATGACATTTTTTTTCTTAAATTCCATATATATGTGTTAGCATACGGTATTTGTCTCTCTCTTTCTGACTTACTTCACTCTGTATGACAGACTCTAGGTCTATCCACCTCATTACAAATAGCTCAATTTCGTCTCTTTTTATGGCTGAGTAATACTCCATTGTATATATGTGCCACATCTTCTTTATCCATTCATCCGATGATGGACACTTAGGTTGTTTCCATCTCTGGGCTATTGTAAATAGAGCTGCAATGAACATTTTGGTACATGACTCTTTTTGAATTATGGTTTTCTCAGGGTATATGCCCAGTAGTGGGATTGTTGGGTCATATGGTAGTTCTATTTGTAGCTTTTTAAGGAACCTCCATACTGTTCTCCACAGTGGCTGTATCAATTTACATTCCCACCAACAGTGTAAGAGGGTTCCCTTTTCTCCACACCCTCTCCAGCATTTATTGTTTCTAGATTTTTTGATGATGGCCATTCTGACTGGTGTGAGATGATATCTCATTGTAGTTTTGATTTGCATTTCTCTAATGATTAGTGACGCTGAGCATTCTTTCATGTGTTTGTTGGCACTCTGTATATCTTCTTTGGAGAAATGTCTATTTAGGTCTTCTGCCCATTTTTGGATTGGGTTGTTTGTTCTTTTGTTATTAAGCTGCATGAGCTGCTTATAAATTTTGGAGATTAATCCTTTGTCAGTTGCTTCATTTGCAAATATTTTCTCCCATTCTGAGGGTTGTCTTTTGGTCTTCTTTATGGTTTCCTTTGCTGCGCAAAAGCTTTTAAGTTTCATTAGGTCCCATTTGTTTACTTTTGTTTTTATTTCCATTTCTCTAGGAGGTGGGTCAAAAAGGATCTTGCTGTGATTTATGTCATAGAGTGTTCTGCCTATGTTTTCCTCTAAGAGTTTGATAGTTTCTGGCCTTACATTTAGGTCTTTAATCCATTTTGAGCTTATTTTTGTGTATGGTGTTAGGGAGTGATCTAATCTCATACTTTTACATGTAGCTGTCCAGTTTTCCCAGCACCACTTATTGAATAGGCTGTCCTTTCTCCACTGTACATTTCTGCCTCCTTTGTCAAAGATAAGGTGACCATATGTGCGTGGGTTTATCTCTGGGCTTTCTATCCTGTTCCATTGATCTATATTTCTGTTTTTGTGCCAGTACCATACTGTCTTGATTACTGTAGCTTTGTAGTATAGTCTGAAGTCAGGAAGCCTGATTCCTCCAGCTCCATTTTTCGTTCTCAAAATTGCTTTGGCTATTCGGGGTCTTTTGTGTTTCCATACAAATTGTGAGATTTTTTGTTCTAGTTCTGTGAAAAATGCCAGTGGTAGTTTGATAGGGATTGCATTGAATCTGTAGATTGCTTTGGGTAGTAGAGTCATTTTCACAATGTTGATTCTTCCAATCCAAGAACATGGTATATCTCTCCATCTATTTGTATCATTTTTAATTTCTTTCGTCAGTGTCTTATAATTTTCTGCATACAGGTCTTTTGTCTCCTTAGGTAGGTTTATTCCTAGGTATTTTATTCTTTTTGTTGCAATGGTAAATGGGAGTGTTTTCTTGATTTCACTTTCAGATTTTTCATCCTTAGTGTATAGGAATGCCAGAGATTTCTGTGCATTAATTTTGTATCCTGCTACTTTACCAAATTCATTGATTAGCTCTAGTAGTTTTCTGGTAGCATCTTTAGGGTTCTGTATGTATAGTATCATGTCATCTGCAAACAGTGACAGCTTTACTTCTTCTTTTCCGATTTGGATTCCTTTTATTTCCTTTTCTTCTCTGATTGCTGTGGCTAAAACTTCCAAAACTATGTTGAATAAGAGTGGTGAGAGTGGGCAACCTTGTCTTGTTCCTGATCTTAGTGGAAATGCTTTCAGTTTTTCACCATTGAGGACGATGTTGGCTGTGGGTTTGTCATATATGGCCTTTATTATGTTGAGGAAAGTTCCCTCTATGCCTACTTTCTGCAGGGTTTTTATCATAAATGGGTGTTGAATTTTGTCAAAAGCTTTCTCTGCATCTATTGAGATGATCATATGGTTTTTCTCCTTCAATTTGTTAATATGGTGTATCACGTTGATTGATTTGCGTATATTGAAGAATCCTTGCATTCCTGGAATAAACCCCACTTGATCATGGTGTATGATCCGTTTAATGTGCTGTTGGATTCTGTTTGCTAGTATTTTGTTGAGGATCTTTGCATCTATGTTCATCAGTGATATTGGCCTGTAGTTTTCTTTCTTTGTGACATCCTTGTCTGGTTTTGGTATCAGGGTGATGGTGGCCTCGTAGAATGAGTTGGGGAGTGTTCCTCCCTCTGCTATATTCTGGAAGAGTCTGAGAAGGATAGGTGATAGCTCTTCTCTAAATGTTTGATAGAATTCGCCTGTGAAGCCATCTGGTCCTGGGCTTTTGCTTGTTGGAAGATTTTTAATCACAGTTTCAATTTCAGTGCTTGTGATTGGTCTGTTCATATTTTCTATTTCTTCCTGATTCAGTCTTGGCAGGTTGTGCCTTTCTAAGAATTTGTCCATTTCTTCCAGGTTGTCCATTTTATTGGCATAGAGTTGCTTGTAGTAATCTCTCATGATCTTTTGTATTTCTGCAGTGTCAGTCGTTACTTCTCCTTTTTCATTTCTAATTCTATTGATTTGAGTCTTCTCCCTTTTTTTCTTGATGAGTCTGGCTAATGGTTTATCAATTTTGTTTATCCTTTCAAAGAAACAGCTTTTAGTTTTATTGATCTTTGCTATCGTTTCCTTCATTTCTTTTTCATTTATTTCTGATCTGATTTTTATGATTTCTTTCCTCCTGCTAACTTTGGGGTTTTTTTGTTCTTCTTTCTCTAATTGCTTTAGGTGCAAGGTTAGGTTGTTTATTCGAGATGTTTCCTGTTTCTTAAGGTAAGATTGTATTGCTATAAACTTCCCTCTTAGAACTGCTTTTGCTGCATCCCATAGATTTTGAGTCGTCGTGTCTCCATTGTCGTTTGTTTCTAGGTATTTTTTGATCTCCCCTTTGATTTCTTCAGTGATCACTTCGTTATTAAGTAGTGTATTGTTTAGCCTCCATGTGTTTGTATTTTTTACAGATCTTCTCCTGTGATTGATATCGAGTCTCATAGCGTTGTGGTCGGAAAAGATACTTGATACAATTTCAATTTTCTTAAATTTACCAAGGCTTGATTTGTGACCCAAGATATGATCTATCCTGGAGAATGTTCCATGAGCACTTGAGAAAAATGTGTATTCTGTTGTTTTTGGATGGAATGTCCTATAAATATCAATTAACTCCATCTCATTTAATGTATCATTTAAAGCTTGTGTTTCCTTATTTATTTTCATTTTGGATGATCTGTCCATTGGTGAAAGTGGGGTGTTAAAGTCCCCTACTATGAATGTGTTACTGTCGATTTCCCCTTTTATGGTTGTCAGTATTTGCCTTATGTATTGAGGTGCACCTATGTTGGGTGCATAAATATTTACAATTGTTATATCTTCCTCTTGGATCGATCCCTTGATCATTATGTAGTGTCCTTCTTTGTCTCTTCTAATAGTCTTTGTTTTAAAGTCTGATATGAGAATTGCTACTCCAGCTTTCTTTTGGTTTCCATTTGCATGAAATACCTTTTTCCATCCCCTTACTTTCAGTCTGTATGTGTCTCTAGGTCTGAAGTGGGTCTCTTGTAGACAGCAAATATATGGGTCTTGTTTTTGTATCCATTCAGCCAATCTGTGTCTTTTGGTGGGAGCATTTAGTCCATTTACATTTAAGGTAATTATCGATATGTGTGTTCCCATTCCCATTTTTTTAATTGTTTTGGGTTTGTTATTGTAGGTCTTTTCCTTCTTTTGTGTTTCTTGCCTAGAGAAGTTCCTTTAGCAGTTGTTGTAGAGCTGGTTTGGTGGTGCTGAACTCTCTCAGCTTTTGCTTGTCTCTAAAGGTTTTAATTTCTCCATCAAATCTGAATGAGATCCTTGCTGGGTAGAGTAATCTTGGTTGCAGGTTTTTCTCCTTCAACACTTTCAATATGTCCTGCCACTCCCTTCTGGCTTGCAGAGTTTCTGCTGAAAGATCAGCTGTTAACCTTATGGGGATTCCCTTGTGTGTTATTTGTTGTTTTTCCCTTGCTGCTTTTAATATGTTTTCTTTGTATTTAATTTTTGACAGTTTGATTAATATGTGTCTTGGCGTATTTCTCCTTGGATTTATCCTGTATGGGACTCTCTGTGCTTCCTGGACTTGATTAACTATTTCCTTTCCCATATTAGGGAAGTTTTCAACTATAATCTCTTCAAATATTTTCTCAGTCCCTTTCTTTTTCTCTTCTTCTTCTGGAACCCCTATAATTCGAATGTTGGTACGTTTAATGCTGTCCCAGAAGTCTCTGAGACTGTCCTCAGTTCTTTTCATTCTTTTTTCTTTATTCTGCTCTGCAGTAGTTATTTCCACTATTTTATCTTCCAGGTCACTTATCCGTTCTTCTGCCTCAGTTATTCTGCTATTGATCCCATCTAGAGTACTTTTAATTTCATTTATTGTGTTGTTCATCGTTGCTTGTTTCATCTTTAGTTCTTCTAGGTCCTTGTTAACTGATTCTTGCATTTTGTCCATTCTATTGTCCATTCTATCTCCAAGATTTCGGATCAACCTTACTATCATTATTCTGAATTCTTTTTCAGGTAGACTGCCTATTTCTTCTTCATTTGTTAGGTCTGATGGGTTTTTATCTTGCTCCTTCATCTGCGGTGTGTTTTTCTGTCTTTTCATTTTGCTTATCTTACTGTGTTTGGGGTCTCCTTTTTTGCAGGCTGAAGGTTCGTAGTTCCTGTTGTTTTTTGTGTCTGTCCCCAGTGGCTAAGGTTGGTTCAGTGGGTTGTGTAGGCTTCCTGGTGGAGGGTACTAGTGCCTGTGTTCTGGTGGATGAGGCTAGATCTTATCTTTCTGGTGGGCAGGTCCACGTCTGGTGGTGTGTTTTGGGGTGTCTGTAGACTTATTATGATTTTGGGCCGCCTCTCTGCTAATGGGTGGGGTTGTGTTCCTGTCTTGCTAGTTGTTTGGCATAGGATGTCCAGCACTGTAGCTTGCTGGTCGTTGAGTGAAGCTGGGTGCTGGCGTTGAGATGGAGATCTCTTGGAAATTTTTGCTGTTTGATATTATGTGCAGCTGGGAGGTCTCTTGTGGATCAGTGTCCTGAAGTTGGCTCTCCCACCTCAGAGGCACAGCACTGACTCCTGGCTGCAGCACCAAGAGCCTTTCATCCACAGGGCTCCTTAATTTGGGATGATTGGTTGTCTATTCAGGTATTCCACAGATGCAGGGTATATCAAGTTGATTGTGGAGCTTTAATCCGCTGCTTCTGAGGCTGCTGGGAGAGATTTCCCTTTCTCTTCTTTGTTCTCACAGCTCCCAGGGGCTCAGCTTTGGATTTAGCCCCGCCTGTGCGTGTAGGTCGCCGGAGGGCGTCTGTTCTTTGCTCAGACAGGACGGGGTTAAAGGAGCCGCTGATTCGGAGGCTCTGGCTCACTCAGGCCCGGGGGTAGGGAGGGGCACGGAGTGTGGGGCGGGCCTGCGGCGGCAGAGGCCGGCGAGACGTTGCAGCCTGAGGCGCACCTGTGCGTTCTCCCGGGGGAGTTGTCCCTGGATCCCGGGACCCTGGCAGTGGCGGGCTGCACAGGCTCCCCGGAAGGGCGCGTGGCTAGTGACCTGTGTTCGCACACAGGCCTCCCGGTGGCGGCAGCAGCGGCCCTAGCGTCTCATGTCTGTCTCTGGGCTCCGCACTTTTAGCCGCGGCTCACGCCCATCCCTGGAGCTCTCTCAAGCAGCGTTCTTAATCCCCTCTCCTCGTGCACCAGGAAACAAAGAGGGACGTAAAAGTCTCTTGCCTCTTCGGCAGCTCCAGACCTCTCCCCAGACTCTCTCCCGGCCAGCTGCGGTGCACCAACGCCCTGCAGGCTGTGTTCACGCCGCCAACCCCAGTCCTCTCCCGGCGCTCCGACAAAAGCCGGAGCCTCAGCTCCCAGTCCCGTCCGCCCCGGCGGGCGAGCAGACAAGCCTCTCGGCTGGCGAGTTCCGGTCGGCCCGATCCTCTGCGCTGGAATCTGCCCGCTTTGCCCTCCGCAACCCTGTTGCTGTGCTCTCCTCCGCGGCTCCCAAGCTCCCCCACTCCGCCTCCAGAAGCCTCCACCCGCGAAGGGGCTTCCTAGTGTGTGGACACTTTTCCTCCTTCACAGCTCTCTCCCGCTGGTGCAGGACCCGTCCCTATCCTTTTGTCTCTGTTTAGTTATTTCTTTTGCCCTACCCAGGTACGTGGGGGGTTTCTTGCCTTTTGGGAGGTCTGAGGTCTTCTGCCAGCGTTCAGTAGATGCTCTGTAGGAGTTGTTCCACGAGTAGATGTATTTCTGGTGTATCTGTGGGGAGGAACGTGATCTCCGCGTCTTACTCTTCCGCCATCTTCCCGCAGTACCACAACTTCTTTATCCATTTTTCGCTTTCTGCGATATTGAACTTGTACCGTAAACGAGGTTCTTGTAAACAGAGCCGTCACAAACTTTGGGGTGGCTGTGTCTTTTTGATTTTAATTTCCCTAAGCTATAGGACCATAAGTGGAAGTGCCCTAGGCTCTGTTGCTTTGTTTTTTAGATGTTTCAGGAAACACCATACACTTCTCCAGAGTGGCTGTTGGCAATTTACATCCCGCCCATCAGCATAACAAGGCTCCCAGTTCTCCATGGCCTGTCCTGCCTTTCTGGATTTTACACTTTTTTCAGATGGCCCTTTTGACTGGGGGGCAGTGAGACTTCATTGTAGTGCAGATTTGCTTTGCAAGCTTGCTTGCTTGGCCAAAAAGGGCGTATGCGTTTTTTCCTGAATATATTCAGGAAAAAACGCATATGCCCTTTTTGGCCAAGTGCATCATTGTGGACGTTCTGCCTCTTTTCCTATGCTTTACATGCAATTCCAGTCTACCTCCTGAAATCGGTTTCCTGCAATTCTGCCCCGCTTTCATGTCCTCTTGGCAGCCTTACTTCAACATATTTTTGGACGATAGCTGTCATTTATAACTCTGCAGGTTTGTGAATGACAGTGCCCCTGAGCTCCTTTCTTCAACTTGCTTTCTTGTGAGCTGGCCGCAACACCGCAGGGTTGCTTCAGGCCCTAGTGTGGTTCCGGCATGGCATGCTGAGCCTTTGGTTAATTCCTCTTCCTGGTGGGAAATGAGAGTTAAATTTGCCCGTCCAGACACCTCCAGCTAGTCTCTCATTGGTTCTCCCTATTCCTGTTCATTTTCCGCAGAAATTGCAAACTGGGCCAAACAGGAGGTTAAAGGCACTGACTCTCCAAGTGGGGAGAGTGTTAGTAAAGCGTCTGGAATGTTGCACCCGAGTACCAGGGGACGAAAACTGAGACACCTTTGAACACGTTTCCCAATCACTCGGTGGATCATACTCTGGGTTCCACATGCATGTTTTAGCTGAAGGAAGAATCCCTTAAACCTGGAGAGTTGAGACCCATGGAATGGGTACCACGCAATATGACTTCAAAGGGTCTGCATTTGCTCACCGATCCTCACCAATCCTATCACTGCTGCGTTTATGCCACTGTACACACGCTTGATTCTCTTTCGGAGACATATAAATCCATAGGTTTTAAGATTCTTACTAGTCAGGTATATTCTTAGGCGTTTAATATGGGGTGTTGAATCCACTTCGTTGAGCAAGGAGTAGCTCTTGTCTATTACATATTTGGCTTATGGAACGGTATCTGTGCTAATTTCAATCTCTGGTTTTATGCAGCACCCCAACTCACCTTTCCCCTTAAGGAAGCATAAGTTGGTTTTCTACATTTGAGACCCTGTTCTGTTTTGTAATTCAGTTCCTGTGTAGCCAAGTTTACATTCCGTGTAGTAGTGATATCTTATGATGTTTCTTTTTCTGTGTGACTTATTTCACTTAGAATCATCGTACCTGAATCCACTCGTTATGCTGCTACGGGCCTGATGACATAGATTTCATTGCTGAGTGATATTGCATTGTACGTAAGTACCACAACTTCTTTTTTTTTTTTTTTTTTAAACATCTTTATTGGAGCATAATTGCTTTACAATGGTATGTTAGTTTCAGCTTCACAACAAAATGAATCAGTTATATATATACACATGTTCCCATATCTCTTCCCGCTTGCGTCACCCTCCCTCCCACCCTCCCTATCCCACCCCTCCAGGCGGTCACACAGCACCGAGCTGATCTCCCTGTGCTATGCGGCTGCTTCCCACTAGCTATCTACCTTACGTTTGGTAGTGTATACATGTCCATGCCTCTTTATTGCTTTGTCACCGTTTACCCTTCTCCCTCCCCATAGCCTCAAGTCCATTCTCTAGTAAGTCTGTGTCTTTATTCCTGTTTCACCCCTAGGTTTTTCATGACATTTTTTTTCTTAAATTCCATATATATGTGTTAGCATACGGTATTTGTCTCTCTCTTTCTGACTTACTTCACTCTGTATGACAGACTCTAGGTCTATCCACCTCATTACAAATAGCTCAATTTCGTCTCTTTTTATGGCTGAGTAATACTCCATTGTATATATGTGCCACATCTTCTTTATCCATTCATCCGATGATGGACACTTAGGTTGTTTCCATCTCTGGGCTATTGTAAATAGAGCTGCAATGAACATTTTGGTACATGACTCTTTTTGAATTATGGTTTTCTCAGGGTATATGCCCAGTAGTGGGATTGTTGGGTCATATGGTAGTTCTATTTGTAGCTTTTTAAGGAACCTCCATACTGTTCTCCACAGTGGCTGTATCAATTTACATTCCCACCAACAGTGTAAGAGGGTTCCCTTTTCTCCACACCCTCTCCAGCATTTATTGTTTCTAGATTTTTTGATGATGGCCATTCTGACTGGTGTGAGATGATATCTCATTGTAGTTTTGATTTGCATTTCTCTAATGATTAGTGACGCTGAGCATTCTTTCATGTGTTTGTTGGCACTCTGTATATCTTCTTTGGAGAAATGTCTATTTAGGTCTTCTGCCCATTTTTGGATTGGGTTGTTTGTTCTTTTGTTATTAAGCTGCATGAGCTGCTTATAAATTTTGGAGATTAATCCTTTGTCAGTTGCTTCATTTGCAAATATTTTCTCCCATTCTGAGGGTTGTCTTTTGGTCTTCTTTATGGTTTCCTTTGCTGCGCAAAAGCTTTTAAGTTTCATTAGGTCCCATTTGTTTACTTTTGTTTTTATTTCCATTTCTCTAGGAGGTGGGTCAAAAAGGATCTTGCTGTGATTTATGTCATAGAGTGTTCTGCCTATGTTTTCCTCTAAGAGTTTGATAGTTTCTGGCCTTACATTTAGGTCTTTAATCCATTTTGAGCTTATTTTTGTGTATGGTGTTAGGGAGTGATCTAATCTCATACTTTTACATGTAGCTGTCCAGTTTTCCCAGCACCACTTATTGAATAGGCTGTCCTTTCTCCACTGTACATTTCTGCCTCCTTTGTCAAAGATAAGGTGACCATATGTGCGTGGGTTTATCTCTGGGCTTTCTATCCTGTTCCATTGATCTATATTTCTGTTTTTGTGCCAGTACCATACTGTCTTGATTACTGTAGCTTTGTAGTATAGTCTGAAGTCAGGAAGCCTGATTCCTCCAGCTCCATTTTTCGTTCTCAAAATTGCTTTGGCTATTCGGGGTCTTTTGTGTTTCCATACAAATTGTGAGATTTTTTGTTCTAGTTCTGTGAAAAATGCCAGTGGTAGTTTGATAGGGATTGCATTGAATCTGTAGATTGCTTTGGGTAGTAGAGTCATTTTCACAATGTTGATTCTTCCAATCCAAGAACATGGTATATCTCTCCATCTATTTGTATCATTTTTAATTTCTTTCGTCAGTGTCTTATAATTTTCTGCATACAGGTCTTTTGTCTCCTTAGGTAGGTTTATTCCTAGGTATTTTATTCTTTTTGTTGCAATGGTAAATGGGAGTGTTTTCTTGATTTCACTTTCAGATTTTTCATCCTTAGTGTATAGGAATGCCAGAGATTTCTGTGCATTAATTTTGTATCCTGCTACTTTACCAAATTCATTGATTAGCTCTAGTAGTTTTCTGGTAGCATCTTTAGGGTTCTGTATGTATAGTATCATGTCATCTGCAAACAGTGACAGCTTTACTTCTTCTTTTCCGATTTGGATTCCTTTTATTTCCTTTTCTTCTCTGATTGCTGTGGCTAAAACTTCCAAAACTATGTTGAATAAGAGTGGTGAGAGTGGGCAACCTTGTCTTGTTCCTGATCTTAGTGGAAATGCTTTCAGTTTTTCACCATTGAGGACGATGTTGGCTGTGGGTTTGTCATATATGGCCTTTATTATGTTGAGGAAAGTTCCCTCTATGCCTACTTTCTGCAGGGTTTTTATCATAAATGGGTGTTGAATTTTGTCAAAAGCTTTCTCTGCATCTATTGAGATGATCATATGGTTTTTCTCCTTCAATTTGTTAATATGGTGTATCACGTTGATTGATTTGCGTATATTGAAGAATCCTTGCATTCCTGGAATAAACCCCACTTGATCATGGTGTATGATCCGTTTAATGTGCTGTTGGATTCTGTTTGCTAGTATTTTGTTGAGGATCTTTGCATCTATGTTCATCAGTGATATTGGCCTGTAGTTTTCTTTCTTTGTGACATCCTTGTCTGGTTTTGGTATCAGGGTGATGGTGGCCTCGTAGAATGAGTTGGGGAGTGTTCCTCCCTCTGCTATATTCTGGAAGAGTCTGAGAAGGATAGGTGATAGCTCTTCTCTAAATGTTTGATAGAATTCGCCTGTGAAGCCATCTGGTCCTGGGCTTTTGCTTGTTGGAAGATTTTTAATCACAGTTTCAATTTCAGTGCTTGTGATTGGTCTGTTCATATTTTCTATTTCTTCCTGATTCAGTCTTGGCAGGTTGTGCCTTTCTAAGAATTTGTCCATTTCTTCCAGGTTGTCCATTTTATTGGCATAGAGTTGCTTGTAGTAATCTCTCATGATCTTTTGTATTTCTGCAGTGTCAGTCGTTACTTCTCCTTTTTCATTTCTAATTCTATTGATTTGAGTCTTCTCCCTTTTTTTCTTGATGAGTCTGGCTAATGGTTTATCAATTTTGTTTATCCTTTCAAAGAAACAGCTTTTAGTTTTATTGATCTTTGCTATCGTTTCCTTTATTTCTTTTTCATTTATTTCTGATCTGATTTTTATGATTTCTTTCCTCCTGCTAACTTTGGGGTTTTTTTGTTCTTCTTTCTCTAATTGCTTTAGGTGCAAGGTTAGGTTGTTTATTCGAGATGTTTCCTGTTTCTTAAGGTAAGATTGTATTGCTATAAACTTCCCTCTTAGAACTGCTTTTGCTGCATCCCATAGATTTTGAGTCGTCGTGTCTCCATTGTCGTTTGTTTCTAGGTATTTTTTGATCTCCCCTTTGATTTCTTCAGTGATCACTTCGTTATTAAGTAGTGTATTGTTTAGCCTCCATGTGTTTGTATTTTTTACAGATCTTCTCCTGTGATTGATATCGAGTCTCATAGCGTTGTGGTCGGAAAAGATACTTGATACAATTTCAATTTTCTTAAATTTACCAAGGCTTGATTTGTGACCCAAGATATGATCTATCCTGGAGAATGTTCCATGAGCACTTGAGAAAAATGTGTATTCTGTTGTTTTTGGATGGAATGTCCTATAAATATCAATTAACTCCATCTCATTTAATGTATCATTTAAAGCTTGTGTTTCCTTATTTATTTTCGTTTTGGATGATCTGTCCATTGGTGAAAGTGGGGTGTTAAAGTCCCCTACTATGAATGTGTTACTGTCGATTTCCCCTTTTATGGTTGTCAGTATTTGCCTTATGTATTGAGGTGCACCTATGTTGGGTGCATAAATATTTACAATTGTTATATCTTCCTCTTGGATCGATCCCTTGATCATTATGTAGTGTCCTTCTTTGTCTCTTCTAATAGTCTTTGTTTTAAAGTCTGATATGAGAATTGCTACTCCAGCTTTCTTTTGGTTTCCATTTGCATGAAATACCTTTTTCCATCCCCTTACTTTCAGTCTGTATGTGTCTCTAGGTCTGAAGTGGGTCTCTTGTAGACAGCAAATATATGGGTCTTGTTTTTGTATCCATTCAGCCAATCTGTGTCTTTTGGTGGGAGCATTTAGTCCATTTACATTTAAGGTAATTATCGATATGTGTGTTCCCATTCCCATTTTTTTAATTGTTTTGGGTTTGTTATTGTAGGTCTTTTCCTTCTTTTGTGTTTCTTGCCTAGAGAAGTTCCTTTAGCAGTTGTTGTAGAGCTGGTTTGGTGGTGCTGAACTCTCTCAGCTTTTGCTTGTCTCTAAAGGTTTTAATTTCTCCATCAAATCTGAATGAGATCCTTGCTGGGTAGAGTAATCTTGGTTGCAGGTTTTTCTCCTTCAACACTTTCAATATGTCCTGCCACTCCCTTCTGGCTTGCAGAGTTTCTGCTGAAAGATCAGCTGTTAACCTTATGGGGATTCCCTTGTGTGTTATTTGTTGTTTTTCCCTTGCTGCTTTTAATATGTTTTCTTTGTATTTAATTTTTGACAGTTTGATTAATATGTGTCTTGGCGTATTTCTCCTTGGATTTATCCTGTATGGGACTCTCTGTGCTTCCTGGACTTGATTAACTATTTCCTTTCCCATATTAGGGAAGTTTTCAACTATAATCTCTTCAAATATTTTCTCAGTCCCTTTCTTTTTCTCTTCTTCTTCTGGAACCCCTATAATTCGAATGTTGGTACGTTTAATGCTGTCCCAGAAGTCTCTGAGACTGTCCTCAGTTCTTTTCATTCTTTTTTCTTTATTCTGCTCTGCAGTAGTTATTTCCACTATTTTATCTTCCAGGTCACTTATCCGTTCTTCTGCCTCAGTTATTCTGCTATTGATCCCATCTAGAGTACTTTTAATTTCATTTATTGTGTTGTTCATCGTTGCTTGTTTCATCTTTAGTTCTTCTAGGTCCTTGTTAACTGATTCTTGCATTTTGTCCATTCTATTGTCCATTCTATCTCCAAGATTTCGGATCAACCTTACTATCATTATTCTGAATTCTTTTTCAGGTAGACTGCCTATTTCTTCTTCATTTGTTAGGTCTGATGGGTTTTTATCTTGCTCCTTCATCTGCGGTGTGTTTTTCTGTCTTTTCATTTTGCTTATCTTACTGTGTTTGGGGTCTCCTTTTTTGCAGGCTGAAGGTTCGTAGTTCCTGTTGTTTTTTGTGTCTGTCCCCAGTGGCTAAGGTTGGTTCAGTGGGTTGTGTAGGCTTCCTGGTGGAGGGTACTAGTGCCTGTGTTCTGGTGGATGAGGCTAGATCTTATCTTTCTGGTGGGCAGGTCCACGTCTGGTGGTGTGTTTTGGGGTGTCTGTAGACTTATTACGATTTTGGGCCGCCTCTCTGCTAATGGGTGGGGTTGTGTTCCTGTCTTGCTAGTTGTTTGGCATAGGATGTCCAGCACTGTAGCTTGCTGGTCGTTGAGTGAAGCTGGGTGCTGGCGTTGAGATGGAGATCTCTCGGAAATTTTTGCTGTTTGATATTATGTGCAGCTGGGAGGTCTCTTGTGGATCAGTGTCCTGAAGTTGGCTCTCCCACCTCAGAGGCACAGCACTGACTCCTGGCTGCAGCACCAAGAGCCTTTCATCCACAGGGCTCCTTAATTTGGGATGATTGGTTGTCTATTCAGGTATTCCACAGATGCAGGGTATATCAAGTTGATTGTGGAGCTTTAATCCGCTGCTTCTGAGGCTGCTGGGAGAGATTTCCCTTTCTCTTCTTTGTTCTCACAGCTCCCAGGGGCTCAGCTTTGGATTTAGCCCCGCCTGTGCGTGTAGGTCGCCGGAGGGCGTCTGTTCTTTGCTCAGACAGGACGGGGTTAAAGGAGCCGCTGATTCGGAGGCTCTGGCTCACTCAGGCCCGGGGGTAGGGAGGGGCACGGAGTGTGGGGCGGGCCTGCGGCGGCAGAGGCCGGCGAGACGTTGCAGCCTGAGGCGCACCTGTGCGTTCTCCCGGGGGAGTTGTCCCTGGATCCCGGGACCCTGGCAGTGGCGGGCTGCACAGGCTCCCCGGAAGGGCGCGTGGCTAGTGACCTGTGTTCGCACACAGGCCTCCCGGTGGCGGCAGCAGCGGCCCTAGCGTCTCATGTCTGTCTCTGGGCTCCGCACTTTTAGCCGCGGCTCACGCCCGTCCCTGGAGCTCTCTCAAGCAGCGTTCTTAATCCCCTCTCCTCGTGCACCAGGAAACAAAGAGGGACGTAAAAGTCTCTTGCCTCTTCGGCAGCTCCAGACCTCTCCCAAGACTCTCTCCCGGCCAGCCGCGGTGCACCAACGCCCTGCAGGCTGTGTTCACGCCGCCAACCCCAGTCCTCTCCCGGCGCTCCGACAAAAGCCGGAGCCTCAGCTCCCAGTCCCGTCCGCCCCGGCGGGCGAGCAGACAAGCCTCTCGGCTGGCGAGTTCCGGTCGGCCCGATCCTCTGCGCTGGAATCTGCCCGCTTTGCCCTCCGCAACCCTGTTGCTGTGCTCTCCTCCGCGGCTCCCAAGCTCCCCCACTCCGCCTCCAGAAGCCTCCACCCGCGAAGGGGCTTCCTAGTGTGTGGACACTTTTCCTCCTTCACAGCTCTCTCCCGCTGGTGCAGGACCCGTCCCTATCCTTTTGTCTCTGTTTAGTTATTTCTTTTGCCCTACCCAGGTACGTGGGGGGTTTCTTGCCTTTTGGGAGGTCTGAGGTCTTCTGCCAGCGTTCAGTAGATGCTCTGTAGGAGTTGTTCCACGAGTAGATGTATTTCTGGTGTATCTGTGGGGAGGAACGTGATCTCCGCGTCTTACTCTTCCGCCATCTTCCCGCAGTACCACAACTTCTTTATCCATTTTTAGCTTTCTGCGATATTGAACTTGTACCGTAAACGAGGTTCTTGTAAACAGAGCCGTCACAAACTTTGGGGTGGCTGTGTCTTTTTGATTTTAATTTCCCTAAGCTATAGGACCATAAGTGGAAGTGCCCTAGGCTCTGTTGCTTTGTTTTTTAGATGTTTCAGGAAACACCATACACTTCTCCAGAGTGGCTGTTGGCAATTTACATCCCGCCCATCAGCATAACAAGGCTCCCAGTTCTCCATGGCCTGTCCTGCCTTTCTGGATTTTACACTTTTTTCAGATGGCCCTTTTGACTGGGGGGCAGTGAGACTTCATTGTAGTGCAGATTTGCTTTGCAAGCTTGCTTGCTTGGCCAAAAAGGGCGTATGCGTTTTTTCCTGAATATATTCAGGAAAAAACGCATACGCCCTTTTTGGCCAAGTGCATCATTGTGGACGTTCTGCCTCTTTTCCTATGCTTTACATGCAATTCCAGTCTACCTCCTGAAATCGGTTTCCTGCAATTCTGCCCCGCTTTCACGTCCTCTTGGCAGCCTTACTTCAACATATTTTTGGACGATAGCTGTCATTTATAACTCTGCAGGTTTGTGAATGACAGTGCCCCTGAGCTCCTTTCTTCAACTTGCTTTCTTGTGAGCTGGCCGCAACACCGCAGGGTTGCTTCAGGCCCTAGTGTGGTTCCGGCATGGCATGCTGAGCCTTTGGTTAATTCCTCTTCCTGGTGGGAAATGAGAGTTAAATTTGCCCGTCCAGACACCTCCAGCTAGTCTCTCATTGGTTCTCCCTATTCCTGTTCATTTTCCGCAGAAATTGCAAACTGGGCCAAACAGGAGGTTAAAGGCACTGACTCTCCAAGTGGGGAGAGTGTTAGTAAAGCGTCTGGAATGTTGCACCCGAGTACCAGGGGACGAAAACTGAGACACCTTTGAACACGTTTCCCAATCACTCGGTGGATCATACTCTGGGTTCCACATGCATGTTTTAGCTGAAGGAAGAATCCCTTAAACCTGGAGAGTTGAGACCCATGGAATGGGTACCATGCAATATGACTTCAAAGGGTCTGCATTTGCTCACCGATCCTCACCAATCCTATCACTGCTGCGTTTATGCCACTGTACACACGCTTGATTCTCTTTCGGAGACATATAAATCCATAGGTTTTAAGATTCTTACTAGTCAGGTATATTCTTAGGCGTTTAATATGGGGTGTTGAATCCACTTCGTTGAGCAAGGAGTAGCTCTTGTCTATTACATATTTGGCTTATGGAACGGTATCTGTGCTAATTTCAATCTCTGGTTTTATGCAGCACCCCAACTCACCTTTCCCCTTAAGGAAGCATAAGTTGGTTTTCTACATTTGAGACCCTGTTCTGTTTTGTAATTCAGTTCCTGTGTAGCCAAGTTTACATTCCGTGTAGTAGTGATATCTTATGATGTTTCTTTTTCTGTGTGACTTATTTCACTTAGAATCATCGTACCTGAATCCACTCGTTATGCTGCTACGGGCCTGATGACATAGATTTCATTGCTGAGTGATATTGCATTGTACGTAAGTACCACAACTTCTTTTTTTTTTTTTTTTTTAAACATCTTTATTGGAGCATAATTGCTTTACAATGGTATGTTAGTTTCAGCTTCACAACAAAATGAATCAGTTATATATATACACATGTTCCCATATCTCTTCCCGCTTGCGTCACCCTCCCTCCCACCCTCCCTATCCCACCCCTCCAGGCGGTCACACAGCACCGAGCTGATCTCCCTGTGCTATGCGGCTGCTTCCCACTAGCTATCTACCTTACGTTTGGTAGTGTATACATGTCCATGCCTCTTTATTGCTTTGTCACCGTTTACCCTTCTCCCTCCCCATAGCCTCAAGTCCATTCTCTAGTAAGTCTGTGTCTTTATTCCTGTTTCACCCCTAGGTTTTTCATGACATTTTTTTTCTTAAATTCCATATATATGTGTTAGCATACGGTATTTGTCTCTCTCTTTCTGACTTACTTCACTCTGTATGACAGACTCTAGGTCTATCCACCTCATTACAAATAGCTCAATTTCGTCTCTTTTTATGGCTGAGTAATACTCCATTGTATATATGTGCCACATCTTCTTTATCCATTCATCCGATGATGGACACTTAGGTTGTTTCCATCTCTGGGCTATTGTAAATAGAGCTGCAATGAACATTTTGGTACATGACTCTTTTTGAATTATGGTTTTCTCAGGGTATATGCCCAGTAGTGGGATTGTTGGGTCATATGGTAGTTCTATTTGTAGCTTTTTAAGGAACCTCCATACTGTTCTCCACAGTGGCTGTATCAATTTACATTCCCACCAACAGTGTAAGAGGGTTCCCTTTTCTCCACACCCTCTCCAGCGTTTATTGTTTCTAGATTTTTTGATGATGGCCATTCTGACTGGTGTGAGATGATATCTCATTGTAGTTTTGATTTGCATTTCTCTAATGATTAGTGACGCTGAGCATTCTTTCATGTGTTTGTTGGCACTCTGTATATCTTCTTTGGAGAAATGTCTATTTAGGTCTTCTGCCCATTTTTGGATTGGGTTGTTTGTTCTTTTGTTATTAAGCTGCATGAGCTGCTTATAAATTTTGGAGATTAATCCTTTGTCAGTTGCTTCATTTGCAAATATTTTCTCCCATTCTGAGGGTTGTCTTTTGGTCTTCTTTATGGTTTCCTTTGCTGCGCAAAAGCTTTTAAGTTTCATTAGGTCCCATTTGTTTACTTTTGTTTTTATTTCCATTTCTCTAGGAGGTGGGTCAAAAAGGATCTTGCTGTGATTTATGTCATAGAGTGTTCTGCCTATGTTTTCCTCTAAGAGTTTGATAGTTTCTGGCCTTACATTTAGGTCTTTAATCCATTTTGAGCTTATTTTTGTGTATGGTGTTAGGGAGTGATCTAATCTCATACTTTTACATGTAGCTGTCCAGTTTTCCCAGCACCACTTATTGAATAGGCTGTCCTTTCTCCACTGTACATTTCTGCCTCCTTTGTCAAAGATAAGGTGACCATATGTGCGTGGGTTTATCTCTGGGCTTTCTATCCTGTTCCATTGATCTATATTTCTGTTTTTGTGCCAGTACCATACTGTCTTGATTACTGTAGCTTTGTAGTATAGTCTGAAGTCAGGAAGCCTGATTCCTCCAGCTCCATTTTTCGTTCTCAAAATTGCTTTGGCTATTCGGGGTCTTTTGTGTTTCCATACAAATTGTGAGATTTTTTGTTCTAGTTCTGTGAAAAATGCCAGTGGTAGTTTGATAGGGATTGCATTGAATCTGTAGATTGCTTTGGGTAGTAGAGTCATTTTCACAATGTTGATTCTTCCAATCCAAGAACATGGTATATCTCTCCATCTATTTGTATCATTTTTAATTTCTTTCGTCAGTGTCTTATAATTTTCTGCATACAGGTCTTTTGTCTCCTTAGGTAGGTTTATTCCTAGGTATTTTATTCTTTTTGTTGCAATGGTAAATGGGAGTGTTTTCTTGATTTCACTTTCAGATTTTTCATCCTTAGTGTATAGGAATGCCAGAGATTTCTGTGCATTAATTTTGTATCCTGCTACTTTACCAAATTCATTGATTAGCTCTAGTAGTTTTCTGGTAGCATCTTTAGGGTTCTGTATGTATAGTATCATGTCATCTGCAAACAGTGACAGCTTTACTTCTTCTTTTCCGATTTGGATTCCTTTTATTTCCTTTTCTTCTCTGATTGCTGTGGCTAAAACTTCCAAAACTATGTTGAATAAGAGTGGTGAGAGTGGGCAACCTTGTCTTGTTCCTGATCTTAGTGGAAATGCTTTCAGTTTTTCACCATTGAGGACGATGTTGGCTGTGGGTTTGTCATATATGGCCTTTATTATGTTGAGGAAAGTTCCCTCTATGCCTACTTTCTGCAGGGTTTTTATCATAAATGGGTGTTGAATTTTGTCAAAAGCTTTCTCTGCATCTATTGAGATGATCATATGGTTTTTCTCCTTCAATTTGTTAATATGGTGTATCACGTTGATTGATTTGCGTATATTGAAGAATCCTTGCATTCCTGGAATAAACCCCACTTGATCATGGTGTATGATCCGTTTAATGTGCTGTTGGATTCTGTTTGCTAGTATTTTGTTGAGGATCTTTGCATCTATGTTCATCAGTGATATTGGCCTGTAGTTTTCTTTCTTTGTGACATCCTTGTCTGGTTTTGGTATCAGGGTGATGGTGGCCTCGTAGAATGAGTTGGGGAGTGTTCCTCCCTCTGCTATATTCTGGAAGAGTCTGAGAAGGATAGGTGATAGCTCTTCTCTAAATGTTTGATAGAATTCGCCTGTGAAGCCATCTGGTCCTGGGCTTTTGCTTGTTGGAAGATTTTTAATCACAGTTTCAATTTCAGTGCTTGTGATTGGTCTGTTCATATTTTCTATTTCTTCCTGATTCAGTCTTGGCAGGTTGTGCCTTTCTAAGAATTTGTCCATTTCTTCCAGGTTGTCCATTTTATTGGCATAGAGTTGCTTGTAGTAATCTCTCATGATCTTTTGTATTTCTGCAGTGTCAGTCATTACTTCTCCTTTTTCATTTCTAATTCTATTGATTTGAGTCTTCTCCCTTTTTTTCTTGATGAGTCTGGCTAATGGTTTATCAATTTTGTTTATCCTTTCAAAGAAACAGCTTTTAGTTTTATTGATCTTTGCTATCGTTTCCTTCATTTCTTTTTCATTTATTTCTGATCTGATTTTTATGATTTCTTTCCTCCTGCTAACTTTGGGGTTTTTTTGTTCTTCTTTCTCTAATTGCTTTAGGTGCAAGGTTAGGTTGTTTATTCGAGATGTTTCCTGTTTCTTAAGGTAAGATTGTATTGCTATAAACTTCCCTCTTAGAACTGCTTTTGCTGCATCCCATAGATTTTGAGTCGTCGTGTCTCCATTGTCGTTTGTTTCTAGGTATTTTTTGATCTCCCCTTTGATTTCTTCAGTGATCACTTCGTTATTAAGTAGTGTATTGTTTAGCCTCCATGTGTTTGTATTTTTTACAGATCTTCTCCTGTGATTGATATCGAGTCTCATAGCGTTGTGGTCGGAAAAGATACTTGATACAATTTCAATTTTCTTAAATTTACCAAGGCTTGATTTGTGACCCAAGATATGATCTATCCTGGAGAATGTTCCATGAGCACTTGAGAAAAATGTGTATTCTGTTGTTTTTGGATGGAATGTCCTATAAATATCAATTAACTCCATCTCATTTAATGTATCATTTAAAGCTTGTGTTTCCTTATTTATTTTCATTTTGGATGATCTGTCCATTGGTGAAAGTGGGGTGTTAAAGTCCCCTACTATGAATGTGTTACTGTCGATTTCCCCTTTTATGGTTGTCAGTATTTGCCTTATGTATTGAGGTGCACCTATGTTGGGTGCATAAATATTTACAATTGTTATATCTTCCTCTTGGATCGATCCCTTGATCATTATGTAGTGTCCTTCTTTGTCTCTTCTAATAGTCTTTGTTTTAAAGTCTGATATGAGAATTGCTACTCCAGCTTTCTTTTGGTTTCCATTTGCATGAAATACCTTTTTCCATCCCCTTACTTTCAGTCTGTATGTGTCTCTAGGTCTGAAGTGGGTCTCTTGTAGACAGCAAATATATGGGTCTTGTTTTTGTATCCATTCAGCCAATCTGTGTCTTTTGGTGGGAGCATTTAGTCCATTTACATTTAAGGTAATTATCGATATGTGTGTTCCCATTCCCATTTTTTTAATTGTTTTGGGTTTGTTATTGTAGGTCTTTTCCTTCTTTTGTGTTTCTTGCCTAGAGAAGTTCCTTTAGCAGTTGTTGTAGAGCTGGTTTGGTGGTGCTGAACTCTCTCAGCTTTTGCTTGTCTCTAAAGGTTTTAATTTCTCCATCAAATCTGAATGAGATCCTTGCTGGGTAGAGTAATCTTGGTTGCAGGTTTTTCTCCTTCAACACTTTCAATATGTCCTGCCACTCCCTTCTGGCTTGCAGAGTTTCTGCTGAAAGATCAGCTGTTAACCTTATGGGGATTCCCTTGTGTGTTATTTGTTGTTTTTCCCTTGCTGCTTTTAATATGTTTTCTTTGTATTTAATTTTTGACAGTTTGATTAATATGTGTCTTGGCGTATTTCTCCTTGGATTTATCCTGTATGGGACTCTCTGTGCTTCCTGGACTTGATTAACTATTTCCTTTCCCATATTAGGGAAGTTTTCAACTATAATCTCTTCAAATATTTTCTCAGTCCCTTTCTTTTTCTCTTCTTCTTCTGGAACCCCTATAATTCGAATGTTGGTACGTTTAATGCTGTCCCAGAAGTCTCTGAGACTGTCCTCAGTTCTTTTCATTCTTTTTTCTTTATTCTGCTCTGCAGTAGTTATTTCCACTATTTTATCTTCCAGGTCACTTATCCGTTCTTCTGCCTCAGTTATTCTGCTATTGATCCCATCTAGAGTACTTTTAATTTCATTTATTGTGTTGTTCATCGTTGCTTGTTTCATCTTTAGTTCTTCTAGGTCCTTGTTAACTGATTCTTGCATTTTGTCCATTCTATTGTCCATTCTATCTCCAAGATTTCGGATCAACCTTACTATCATTATTCTGAATTCTTTTTCAGGTAGACTGCCTATTTCTTCTTCATTTGTTAGGTCTGATGGGTTTTTATCTTGCTCCTTCATCTGCGGTGTGTTTTTCTGTCTTTTCATTTTGCTTATCTTACTGTGTTTGGGGTCTCCTTTTTTGCAGGCTGAAGGTTCGTAGTTCCTGTTGTTTTTTGTGTCTGTCCCCAGTGGCTAAGGTTGGTTCAGTGGGTTGTGTAGGCTTCCTGGTGGAGGGTACTAGTGCCTGTGTTCTGGTGGATGAGGCTAGATCTTATCTTTCTGGTGGGCAGGTCCACGTCTGGTGGTGTGTTTTGGGGTGTCTGTAGACTTATTATGATTTTGGGCCGCCTCTCTGCTAATGGGTGGGGTTGTGTTCCTGTCTTGCTAGTTGTTTGGCATAGGATGTCCAGCACTGTAGCTTGCTGGTCGTTGAGTGAAGCTGGGTGCTGGCGTTGAGATGGAGATCTCTCGGAAATTTTTGCTGTTTGATATTATGTGCAGCTGGGAGGTCTCTTGTGGATCAGTGTCCTGAAGTTGGCTCTCCCACCTCAGAGGCACAGCACTGACTCCTGGCTGCAGCACCAAGAGCCTTTCATCCACAGGGCTCCTTAATTTGGGATGATTGGTTGTCTATTCAGGTATTCCACAGATGCAGGGTATATCAAGTTGATTGTGGAGCTTTAATCCGCTGCTTCTGAGGCTGCTGGGAGAGATTTCCCTTTCTCTTCTTTGTTCTCACAGCTCCCAGGGGCTCAGCTTTGGATTTAGCCCCGCCTGTGCGTGTAGGTCGCCGGAGGGCGTCTGTTCTTTGCTCAGACAGGACGGGGTTAAAGGAGCCGCTGATTCGGAGGCTCTGGCTCACTCAGGCCCGGGGGTAGGGAGGGGCACGGAGTGTGGGGCGGGCCTGCGGCGGCAGAGGCCGGAGAGACGTTGCAGCCTGAGGCGCACCTGTGCGTTCTCCCGGGGGAGTTGTCCCTGGATCCCGGGACCCTGGCAGTGGCGGGCTGCACAGGCTCCCCGGAAGGGCGCGTGGCTAGTGACCTGTGTTCGCACACAGGCCTCCCGGTGGCGGCAGCAGCGGCCCTAGCGTCTCATGTCTGTCTCTGGGCTCCGCACTTTTAGCCGCGGCTCGCGCCCGTCCCTGGAGCTCTCTCAAGCAGCGTTCTTAATCCCCTCTCCTCGTGCACCAGGAAACAAAGAGGGACGTAAAAGTCTCTTGCCTCTTCGGCAGCTCCAGACCTCTCCCCAGACTCTCTCCCGGCCAGCCGCGGTGCACCAACGCCCTGCAGGCTGTGTTCACGCCGCCAACCCCAGTCCTCTCCCGGCGCTCCGACAAAAGCCGGAGCCTCAGCTCCCAGTCCCGTCCGCCCCGGCGGGCGAGCAGACAAGCCTCTCGGCTGGCGAGTTCCGGTCGGCCCGATCCTCTGCGCTGGAATCTGCCCGCTTTGCCCTCCGCAACCCTGTTGCTGTGCTCTCCTCCGCAGCTCCCAAGCTCCCCCACTCCGCCTCCAGAAGCCTCCACCCGCGAAGGGGCTTCCTAGTGTGTGGACACTTTTCCTCCTTCACAGCTCTCTCCCACTGGTGCAGGACCCGTCCCTATCCTTTTGTCTCTGTTTAGTTATTTCTTTTGCCCTACCCAGGTACGTGGGGGGTTTCTTGCCTTTTGGGAGGTCTGAGGTCTTCTGCCAGCGTTCAGTAGATGCTCTGTAGGAGTTGTTCCACGAGTAGATGTATTTCTGGTGTATCTGTGGGGAGGAACGTGATCTCCGCGTCTTACTCTTCCGCCATCTTCCTGCAGTACCACAACTTCTTTATCCATTTTTCGCTTTCTGCGATATTGAACTTGTACCGTAAACGAGGTTCTTGTAAACAGAGCCGTCACAAACTTTGGGGTGGCTGTGTCTTTTTGATTTTAATTTCCCTAAGCTATAGGACCATAAGTGGAAGTGCCCTAGGCTCTGTTGCTTTGTTTTTTAGATGTTTCAGGAAACACCATACACTTCTCCAGAGTGGCTGTTGGCAATTTACATCCCGCCCATCAGCATAACAAGGCTCCCAGTTCTCCATGGCCTGTCCTGCCTTTCTGGATTTTACACTTTTTTCAGATGGCCCTTTTGACTGGGGGGCAGTGAGACTTCATTGTAGTGCAGATTTGCTTTGCAAGCTTGCTTAGTTGGCCAAAAAGTGCGTATGCGTTTTTTCCTGAATATATTCAGGAAAAAACGCATACGCCCTTTTTGGCCAAGTGCATCATTGTGGACGTTCTGCCTCTTTTCCTATGGTTTACATGCAATTCCAGTCTACCTCCTGAAATCGGTTTCCTGCAATTCTGCCCCGCTTTCACGTCCTCTTGGCAGCCTTACTTCAACATATTTTTGGACGATAGCTGTCATTTATAACTCTGCAGGTTTGTGAATGACAGTGCCCCTGAGCTCCTTTCTTCAACTTGCTTTCTTGTGAGCTGGCCGCAACACCGCAGGGTTGCTTCAGGCCCTAGTGTGGTTCCGGCATGGCATGCTGAGCCTTTGGTTAATTCCTCTTCCTGGTGGGAAATGAGAGTTAAATTTGCCCGTCCAGACACCTCCAGCTAGTCTCTCATTGGTTCTCCCTATTCCTGTTCATTTTCCGCAGAAATTGCAAACTGGGCCAAACAGGAGGTTAAAGGCACTGACTCTCCAAGTGGGGAGAGTGTTAGTAAAGCGTCTGGAATGTTGCACCCGAGTACCAGGGGACGAAAACTGAGACACCTTTGAACACGTTTCCCAATCACTCGGTGGATCATACTCCGGGTTCCACATGCATGTTTTAGCTGAAGGAAGAATCCCTTAAACCTGGAGAGTTGAGACCCATGGAATGGGTACCATGCAATATGACTTCAAAGGGTCTGCATTTGCTCACCGATCCTCACCAATCCTATCACTGCTGCGTTTATGCCACTGTACACACGCTTGATTCTCTTTCGGAGACATATAAATCCATAGGTTTTAAGATTCTTACTAGTCAGGTATATTCTTAGGCGTTTAATATGGGGTGTTGAATCCACTTCGTTGAGCAAGGAGTAGCTCTTGTCTATTACATATTTGGCTTATGGAACGGTATCTGTGCTAATTTCAATCTCTGGTTTTATGCAGCACCCCAACTCACCTTTCCCCTTAAGGAAGCATAAGTTGGTTTTCTACATTTGAGACCCTGTTCTGTTTTGTAATTCAGTTCCTGTGTAGCCAAGTTTACATTCCGTGTAGTAGTGATATCTTATGATGTTTCTTTTTCTGTGTGACTTATTTCACTTAGAATCATCGTACCTGAATCCACTCGTTATGCTGCTACGGGCCTGATGACATAGATTTCATTGCTGAGTGATATTGCATTGTACGTAAGTACCACAACTTCTTTTTTTTTTTAAACATCTTTATTTGAGCATAATTGCTTTACAATGGTATGTTAGTTTCAGCTTCACAACAAAATGAATCAGTTATATATATACACATGTTCCCATATCTCTTCCCGCTTGCGTCACCCTCCCTCCCACCCTCCCTATCCCACCCCTCCAGGCGGTCACACAGCACCGAGCTGATCTCCCTGTGCTATGCGGCTGCTTCCCACTAGCTATCTACCTTACGTTTGGTAGTGTATACATGTCCATGCCTCTTTATTGCTTTGTCACCGTTTACCCTTCTCCCTCCCCATAGCCTCAAGTCCATTCTCTAGTAAGTCTGTGTCTTTATTCCTGTTTCACCCCTAGGTTTTTCATGACATTTTTTTTCTTAAATTCCATATATATGTGTTAGCATACGGTATTTGTCTCTCTCTTTCTGACTTACTTCACTCTGTATGACAGACTCTAGGTCTATCCACCTCATTACAAATAGCTCAATTTCGTCTCTTTTTATGGCTGAGTAATACTCCATTGTATATATGTGCCACATCTTCTTTATCCATTCATCCGATGATGGACACTTAGGTTGTTTCCATCTCTGGGCTATTGTAAATAGAGCTGCAATGAACATTTTGGTACATGACTCTTTTTGAATTATGGTTTTCTCAGGGTATATGCCCAGTAGTGGGATTGTTGGGTCATATGGTAGTTCTATTTGTAGCTTTTTAAGGAACCTCCATACTGTTCTCCACAGTGGCTGTATCAATTTACATTCCCACCAACAGTGTAAGAGGGTTCCCTTTTCTCCACACCCTCTCCAGCATTTATTGTTTCTAGATTTTTTGATGATGGCCATTCTGACTGGTGTGAGATGATATCTCATTGTAGTTTTGATTTGCATTTCTCTAATGATTAGTGACGTTGAGCATTCTTTCATGTGTTTGTTGGCACTCTGTATATCTTCTTTGGAGAAATGTCTATTTAGGTCTTCTGCCCATTTTTGGATTGGGTTGTTTGTTCTTTTGTTATTAAGCTGCATGAGCTGCTTATAAATTTTGGAGATTAATCCTTTGTCAGTTGCTTCATTTGCAAATATTTTCTCCCATTCTGAGGGTTGTCTTTTGGTCTTCTTTATGGTTTCCTTTGCTGCGCAAAAGCTTTTAAGTTTCATTAGGTCCCATTTGTTTACTTTTGTTTTTATTTCCATTTCTCTAGGAGGTGGGTCAAAAAGGATCTTGCTGTGATTTATGTCATAGAGTGTTCTGCCTATGTTTTCCTCTAAGAGTTTGATAGTTTCTGGCCTTACATTTAGGTCTTTAATCCATTTTGAGCTTATTTTTGTGTATGGTGTTAGGGAGTGATCTAATCTCATACTTTTACATGTAGCTGTCCAGTTTTCCCAGCACCACTTATTGAATAGGCTGTCCTTTCTCCACTGTACATTTCTGCCTCCTTTGTCAAAGATAAGGTGACCATATGTGCGTGGGTTTATCTCTGGGCTTTCTATCCTGTTCCATTGATCTATATTTCTGTTTTTGTGCCAGTACCATACTGTCTTGATTACTGTAGCTTTGTAGTATAGTCTGAAGTCAGGAAGCCTGATTCCTCCAGCTCCATTTTTCGTTCTCAAAATTGCTTTGGCTATTCGGGGTCTTTTGTGTTTCCATACAAATTGTGAGATTTTTTGTTCTAGTTCTGTGAAAAATGCCAGTGGTAGTTTGATAGGGATTGCATTGAATCTGTAGATTGCTTTGGGTAGTAGAGTCATTTTCACAATGTTGATTCTTCCAATCCAAGAACATGGTATATCTCTCCATCTATTTGTATCATTTTTAATTTCTTTCGTCAGTGTCTTATAATTTTCTGCATACAGGTCTTTTGTCTCCTTAGGTAGGTTTATTCCTAGGTATTTTATTCTTTTTGTTGCAATGGTAAATGGGAGTGTTTTCTTGATTTCACTTTCAGATTTTTCATCCTTAGTGTATAGGAATGCCAGAGATTTCTGTGCATTAATTTTGTATCCTGCTACTTTACCAAATTCATTGATTAGCTCTAGTAGTTTTCTGGTAGCATCTTTAGGGTTCTGTATGTATAGTATCATGTCATCTGCAAACAGTGACAGCTTTACTTCTTCTTTTCCGATTTGGATTCCTTTTATTTCCTTTTCTTCTCTGATTGCTGTGGCTAAAACTTCCAAAACTATGTTGAATAAGAGTGGTGAGAGTGGGCAACCTTGTCTTGTTCCTGATCTTAGTGGAAATGCTTTCAGTTTTTCACCATTGAGGACGATGTTGGCTGTGGGTTTGTCATATATGGCCTTTATTATGTTGAGGAAAGTTCCCTCTATGCCTACTTTCTGCAGGGTTTTTATCATAAATGGGTGTTGAATTTTGTCAAAAGCTTTCTCTGCATCTATTGAGATGATCATATGGTTTTTCTCCTTCAATTTGTTAATATGGTGTATCACGTTGATTGATTTGCGTATATTGAAGAATCCTTGCATTCCTGGAATAAACCCCACTTGATCATGGTGTATGATCCGTTTAATGTGCTGTTGGATTCTGTTTGCTAGTATTTTGTTGAGGATCTTTGCATCTATGTTCATCAGTGATATTGGCCTGTAGTTTTCTTTCTTTGTGACATCCTTGTCTGGTTTTGGTATCAGGGTGATGGTGGCCTCGTAGAATGAGTTGGGGAGTGTTCCTCCCTCTGCTATATTCTGGAAGAGTCTGAGAAGGATAGGTGATAGCTCTTCTCTAAATGTTTGATAGAATTCGCCTGTGAAGCCATCTGGTCCTGGGCTTTTGCTTGTTGGAAGATTTTTAATCACAGTTTCAATTTCAGTGCTTGTGATTGGTCTGTTCATATTTTCTATTTCTTCCTGATTCAGTCTTGGCAGGTTGTGCCTTTCTAAGAATTTGTCCATTTCTTCCAGGTTGTCCATTTTATTGGCATAGAGTTGCTTGTAGTAATCTCTCATGATCTTTTGTATTTCTGCAGTGTCAGTCGTTACTTCTCCTTTTTCATTTCTAATTCTATTGATTTGAGTCTTCTCCCTTTTTTTCTTGATGAGTCTGGCTAATGGTTTATCAATTTTGTTTATCCTTTCAAAGAAACAGCTTTTAGTTTTATTGATCTTTGCTATCGTTTCCTTCATTTCTTTTTCATTTATTTCTGATCTGATTTTTATGATTTCTTTCCTCCTGCTAACTTTGGGGTTTTTTTGTTCTTCTTTCTCTAATTGCTTTAGGTGCAAGGTTAGGTTGTTTATTCGAGATGTTTCCTGTTTCTTAAGGTAAGATTGTATTGCTATAAACTTCCCTCTTAGAACTGCTTTTGCTGCATCCCATAGATTTTGAGTCGTCGTGTCTCCATTGTCGTTTGTTTCTAGGTATTTTTTGATCTCCCCTTTGATTTCTTCAGTGATCACTTCGTTATTAAGTAGTGTATTGTTTAGCCTCCATGTGTTTGTATTTTTTACAGATCTTCTCCTGTGATTGATATCGAGTCTCATAGCGTTGTGGTCGGAAAAGATACTTGATACAATTTCAATTTTCTTAAATTTACCAAGGCTTGATTTGTGACCCAAGATATGATCTATCCTGGAGAATGTTCCATGAGCACTTGAGAAAAATGTGTATTCTGTTGTTTTTGGATGGAATGTCCTATAAATATCAATTAACTCCATCTCATTTAATGTATCATTTAAAGCTTGTGTTTCCTTATTTATTTTCATTTTGGATGATCTGTCCATTGGTGAAAGTGGGGTGTTAAAGTCCCCTACTATGAATGTGTTACTGTCGATTTCCCCTTTTATGGTTGTCAGTATTTGCCTTATGTATTGAGGTGCACCTATGTTGGGTGCATAAATATTTACAATTGTTATATCTTCCTCTTGGATCGATCCCTTGATCATTATGTAGTGTCCTTCTTTGTCTCTTCTAATAGTCTTTGTTTTAAAGTCTGATATGAGAATTGCTACTCCAGCTTTCTTTTGGTTTCCATTTGCATGAAATACCTTTTTCCATCCCCTTACTTTCAGTCTGTATGTGTCTCTAGGTCTGAAGTGGGTCTCTTGTAGACAGCAAATATATGGGTCTTGTTTTTGTATCCATTCAGCCAATCTGTGTCTTTTGGTGGGAGCATTTAGTCCATTTACATTTAAGGTAATTATCGATATGTGTGTTCCCATTCCCATTTTTTTAATTGTTTTGGGTTTGTTATTGTAGGTCTTTTCCTTCTTTTGTGTTTCTTGCCTAGAGAAGTTCCTTTAGCAGTTGTTGTAGAGCTGGTTTGGTGGTGCTGAACTCTCTCAGCTTTTGCTTGTCTCTAAAGGTTTTAATTTCTCCATCAAATCTGAATGAGATCCTTGCTGGGTAGAGTAATCTTGGTTGCAGGTTTTTCTCCTTCAACACTTTCAATATGTCCTGCCACTCCCTTCTGGCTTGCAGAGTTTCTGCTGAAAGATCAGCTGTTAACCTTATGGGGATTCCCTTGTGTGTTATTTGTTGTTTTTCCCTTGCTGCTTTTAATATGTTTTCTTTGTATTTAATTTTTGACAGTTTGATTAATATGTGTCTTGGCGTATTTCTCCTTGGATTTATCCTGTATGGGACTCTCTGTGCTTCCTGGACTTGATTAACTATTTCCTTTCCCATATTAGGGAAGTTTTCAACTATAATCTCTTCAAATATTTTCTCAGTCCCTTTCTTTTTCTCTTCTTCTTCTGGAACCCCTATAATTCGAATGTTGGTACGTTTAATGCTGTCCCAGAAGTCTCTGAGACTGTCCTCAGTTCTTTTCATTCTTTTTTCTTTATTCTGCTCTGCAGTAGTTATTTCCACTATTTTATCTTCCAGGTCACTTATCCGTTCTTCTGCCTCAGTTATTCTGCTATTGATCCCATCTAGAGTACTTTTAATTTCATTTATTGTGTTGTTCATCGTTGCTTGTTTCATCTTTAGTTCTTCTAGGTCCTTGTTAACTGATTCTTGCATTTTGTCCATTCTATTGTCCATTCTATCTCCAAGATTTCGGATCAACCTTACTATCATTATTCTGAATTCTTTTTCAGGTAGACTGCCTATTTCTTCTTCATTTGTTAGGTCTGATGGGTTTTTATCTTGCTCCTTCATCTGCGGTGTGTTTTTCTGTCTTTTCATTTTGCTTATCTTACTGTGTTTGGGGTCTCCTTTTTTGCAGGCTGAAGGTTCGTAGTTCCTGTTGTTTTTTGTGTCTGTCCCCAGTGGCTAAGGTTGGTTCAGTGGGTTGTGTAGGCTTCCTGGTGGAGGGTACTAGTGCCTGTGTTCTGGTGGATGAGGCTAGATCTTATCTTTCTGGTGGGCAGGTCCACGTCTGGTGGTGTGTTTTGGGGTGTCTGTAGACTTATTATGATTTTGGGCCGCCTCTCTGCTAATGGGTGGGGTTGTGTTCCTGTCTTGCTAGTTGTTTGGCATAGGATGTCCAGCACTGTAGCTTGCTGGTCGTTGAGTGAAGCTGGGTGCTGGCGTTGAGATGGAGATCTCTCGGAAATTTTTGCTGTTTGATATTATGTGCAGCTGGGAGGTCTCTTGTGGATCAGTGTCCTGAAGTTGGCTCTCCCACCTCAGAGGCACAGCACTGACTCCTGGCTGCAGCACCAAGAGCCTTTCATCCACAGGGCTCCTTAATTTGGGATGATTGGTTGTCTATTCAGGTATTCCACAGATGCAGGGTATATCAAGTTGATTGTGGAGCTTTAATCCGCTGCTTCTGAGGCTGCTGGGAGAGATTTCCCTTTCTCTTCTTTGTTCTCACAGCTCCCAGGGGCTCAGCTTTGGATTTAGCCCCGCCTGTGTGTGTAGGTCGCCGGAGGGCGTCTGTTCTTTGCTCAGACAGGACGGGGTTAAAGGAGCCGCTGATTCGGAGGCTCTGGCTCACTCAGGCCCGGGGGTAGGGAGGGGCACGGAGTGTGGGGCGGGCCTGCGGCGGCAGAGGCCGGCGAGACGTTGCAGCCTGAGGTGCACCTGTGCGTTCTCCCGGGGGAGTTGTCCCTGGATCCCGGGACCCTGGCAGTGGCGGGCTGCACAGGCTCCCCGGAAGGGCGCGTGGCTAGTGACCTGTGTTCGCACACAGGCCTCCCGGTGGCGGCAGCAGCGGCCCTAGCGTCTCATGTCTGTCTCTGGGCTCCGCACTTTTAGCCGCGGCTCGCGCCCGTCCCTGGAGCTCTCTCAAGCAGCGTTCTTAATCCCCTCTCCTCGTGCACCAGGAAACAAAGAGGGACGTAAAAGTCTCTTGCCTCTTCGGCAGCTCCAGACCTCTCCCCAGACTCTCTCCCGGCCAGCCGCGGTGCACCAACGCCCTGCAGGCTGTGTTCACGCCGCCAACCCCAGTCCTCTCCCGGCGCTCCGACAAAAGCCGGAGCCTCAGCTCCCAGTCCCGTCCGCCCCGGCGGGCGAGCAGACAAGCCTCTCGGCTGGCGAGTTCCGGTCGGCCCGATCCTCTGCGCTGGAATCTGCCCGCTTTGCCCTCCGCAACCCTGTTGCTGTGCTCTCCTCCGCGGCTCCCAAGCTCCCCCACTCCGCCTCCAGAAGCCTCCACCCGCGAAGGGGCTTCCTAGTGTGTGGACACTTTTCCTCCTTCACAGCTCTCTCCCGCTGGTGCAGGACCCGTCCCTATCCTTTTGTCTCTGTTTAGTTATTTCTTTTGCCCTACCCAGGTACGTGGGGGGTTTCTTGCCTTTTGGGAGGTCTGAGGTCTTCTGCCAGCGTTCAGTAGATGCTCTGTAGGAGTTGTTCCACGAGTAGATGTATTTCTGGTGTATCTGTGGGGAGGAACGTGATCTCCGCGTCTTACTCTTCCGCCATCTTCCTGCAGTACCACAACTTCTTTATCCATTTTTCGCTTTCTGCGATATTGAACTTGTACCGTAAACGAGGTTCTTGTAAACAGAGCCGTCACAAACTTTGGGGTGGCTGTGTCTTTTTGATTTTAATTTCCCTAAGCTATAGGACCATAAGTGGAAGTGCCCTAGGCTCTGTTGCTTTGTTTTTTAGATGTTTCAGGAAACACCATACACTTCTCCAGAGTGGCTGTTGGCAATTTACATCCCGCCCATCAGCATAACAAGGCTCCCAGTTCTCCATGGCCTGTCCTGCCTTTCTGGATTTTACACTTTTTTCAGATGGCCCTTTTGACTGGGGGGCAGTGAGACTTCATTGTAGTGCAGATTTGCATTGCAAGCTTGCTTAGTTGGCCAAAAAGGGCGTATGCGTTTTTTCCTGAATATATTCAGGAAAAAACGCATACGCCCTTTTTGGCCAAGTGCATCATTGTGGACGTTCTGCCTCTTTTCCTATGGTTTACATGCAATTCCAGTCTACCTCCTGAAATCGGTTTCCTGCAATTCTGCCCCGCTTTCACGTCCTCTTGGCAGCCTTACTTCAACATATTTTTGGACGATAGCTGTCATTTATAACTCTGCAGGTTTGTGAATGACAGTGCCCCTGAGCTCCTTTCTTCAACTTGCTTTCTTGTGAGCTGGCCGCAACACCGCAGGGTTGCTTCAGGCCCTAGTGTGGTTCCGGCATGGCATGCTGAGCCTTTGGTTAATTCCTCTTCCTGGTGGGAAATGAGAGTTAAATTTGCCCGTCCAGACACCTCCAGCTAGTCTCTCATTGGTTCTCCCTATTCCTGTTCATTTTCCGCAGAAATTGCAAACTGGGCCAAACAGGAGGTTAAAGGCACTGACTCTCCAAGTGGGGAGAGTGTTAGTAAAGCGTCTGGAATGTTGCACCCGAGTACCAGGGGACGAAAACTGAGACACCTTTGAACACGTTTCCCAATCACTCGGTGGATCATACTCTGGGTTCCACATGCATGTTTTAGCTGAAGGAAGAATCCCTTAAACCTGGAGAGTTGAGACCCATGGAATGGGTACCATGCAATATGACTTCAAAGGGTCTGCATTTGTCCACCGAACCTCACGAATCCTATCACTGCTGCGTTTATGCCGCTGTACACACGCTTGATTCTCTTTCGGAGACATATAAATCCATAGGTTTTAAGATTCTTCCTAGTCAGGTATATTCTTACGCGTTTAATATGGGGTGTAGAGTCCACTTCGTTGAGCAAGGAGTAGCTCTTGTCTATTACATATTTGGCTTATGGAACGGTATCTGTGCTAATTTCAATCTCTGGTTTTATGCAGCACCCCAACTCACCTTTCCCCTTAAGGAAGCATAAGTTGGTTTTCTACATTTGAGACCCTGTTCTGTTTTGTAATTCAGTTCCTGTGTAGCCAAGTTTACATTCCGTGTAGTAGTGATATCTTATGATGTTTCTTTTTCTGTGTGACTTATTTCACTTAGAATCATCGTACCTGAATCCACTCGTTATGCTGCTACGGGCCTGATGACATAGATTTCATTGCTGAGTGATATTGCATTGTACGTAAGTACCACAACTTCTTTTTTTTTTTTTTTTTTAAACATCTTTATTGGAGCATAATTGCTTTACAATGGTATGTTAGTTTCAGCTTCACAACAAAATGAATCAGTTATATATATACACATGTTCCCATATCTCTTCCCACTTGCGTCACCCTCCCTCCCACCCTCCCTATCCCACCCCTCCAGGCGGTCACACAGCACCGAGCTGATCTCCCTGTGCTATGCGGCTGCTTCCCACTAGCTATCTACCTTACGTTTGGTAGTGTATACATGTCCATGCCTCTTTATTGCTTTGTCACCGTTTACCCTTCTCCCTCCCCATAGCCTCAAGTCCATTCTCTAGTAAGTCTGTGTCTTTATTCCTGTTTCACCCCTAGGTTTTTCATGACATTTTTTTTCTTAAATTCCATATATATGTGTTAGCATACGGTATTTGTCTCTCTCTTTCTGACTTACTTCACTCTGTATGACAGACTCTAGGTCTATCCACCTCATTACAAATAGCTCAATTTCGTCTCTTTTTATGGCTGAGTAATACTCCATTGTATATATGTGCCACATCTTCTTTATCCATTCATCCGATGATGGACACTTAGGTTGTTTCCATCTCTGGGCTATTGTAAATAGAGCTGCAATGAACATTTTGGTACATGACTCTTTTTGAATTATGGTTTTCTCAGGGTATATGCCCAGTAGTGGGATTGTTGGGTCATATGGTAGTTCTATTTGTAGCTTTTTAAGGAACCTCCATACTGTTCTCCACAGTGGCTGTATCAATTTACATTCCCACCAACAGTGTAAGAGGGTTCCCTTTTCTCCACACCCTCTCCAGCGTTTATTGTTTCTAGATTTTTTGATGATGGCCATTCTGACTGGTGTGAGATGATATCTCATTGTAGTTTTGATTTGCATTTCTCTAATGATTAGTGACGCTGAGCATTCTTTCATGTGTTTGTTGGCACTCTGTATATCTTCTTTGGAGAAATGTCTATTTAGGTCTTCTGCCCATTTTTGGATTGGGTTGTTTGTTCTTTTGTTATTAAGCTGCATGAGCTGCTTATAAATTTTGGAGATTAATCCTTTGTCAGTTGCTTCATTTGCAAATATTTTCTCCCATTCTGAGGGTTGTCTTTTGGTCTTCTTTATGGTTTCCTTTGCTGCGCAAAAGCTTTTAAGTTTCATTAGGTCCCATTTGTTTACTTTTGTTTTTATTTCCATTTCTCTAGGAGGTGGGTCAAAAAGGATCTTGCTGTGATTTATGTCATAGAGTGTTCTGCCTATGTTTTCCTCTAAGAGTTTGATAGTTTCTGGCCTTACATTTAGGTCTTTAATCCATTTTGAGCTTATTTTTGTGTATGGTGTTAGGGAGTGATCTAATCTCATACTTTTACATGTAGCTGTCCAGTTTTCCCAGCACCACTTATTGAATAGGCTGTCCTTTCTCCACTGTACATTTCTGCCTCCTTTGTCAAAGATAAGGTGACCATATGTGCGTGGGTTTATCTCTGGGCTTTCTATCCTGTTCCATTGATCTATATTTCTGTTTTTGTGCCAGTACCATACTGTCTTGATTACTGTAGCTTTGTAGTATAGTCTGAAGTCAGGAAGCCTGATTCCTCCAGCTCCATTTTTCGTTCTCAAAATTGCTTTGGCTATTCGGGGTCTTTTGTGTTTCCATACAAATTGTGAGATTTTTTGTTCTAGTTCTGTGAAAAATGCCAGTGGTAGTTTGATAGGGATTGCATTGAATCTGTAGATTGCTTTGGGTAGTAGAGTCATTTTCACAATGTTGATTCTTCCAATCCAAGAACATGGTATATCTCTCCATCTATTTGTATCATTTTTAATTTCTTTCGTCAGTGTCTTATAATTTTCTGCATACAGGTCTTTTGTCTCCTTAGGTAGGTTTATTCCTAGGTATTTTATTCTTTTTGTTGCAATGGTAAATGGGAGTGTTTTCTTGATTTCACTTTCAGATTTTTCATCCTTAGTGTATAGGAATGCCAGAGATTTCTGTGCATTAATTTTGTATCCTGCTACTTTACCAAATTCATTGATTAGCTCTAGTAGTTTTCTGGTAGCATCTTTAGGGTTCTGTATGTATAGTATCATGTCATCTGCAAACAGTGACAGCTTTACTTCTTCTTTTCCGATTTGGATTCCTTTTATTTCCTTTTCTTCTCTGATTGCTGTGGCTAAAACTTCCAAAACTATGTTGAATAAGAGTGGTGAGAGTGGGCAACCTTGTCTTGTTCCTGATCTTAGTGGAAATGCTTTCAGTTTTTCACCATTGAGGACGATGTTGGCTGTGGGTTTGTCATATATGGCCTTTATTATGTTGAGGAAAGTTCCCTCTATGCCTACTTTCTGCAGGGTTTTTATCATAAATGGGTGTTGAATTTTGTCAAAAGCTTTCTCTGCATCTATTGAGATGATCATATGGTTTTTCTCCTTCAATTTGTTAATATGGTGTATCACGTTGATTGATTTGCGTATATTGAAGAATCCTTGCATTCCTGGAATAAACCCCACTTGATCATGGTGTATGATCCGTTTAATGTGCTGTTGGATTCTGTTTGCTAGTATTTTGTTGAGGATCTTTGCATCTATGTTCATCAGTGATATTGGCCTGTAGTTTTCTTTCTTTGTGACATCCTTGTCTGGTTTTGGTATCAGGGTGATGGTGGCCTCGTAGAATGAGTTGGGGAGTGTTCCTCCCTCTGCTATATTCTGGAAGAGTCTGAGAAGGATAGGTGATAGCTCTTCTCTAAATGTTTGATAGAATTCGCCTGTGAAGCCATCTGGTCCTGGGCTTTTGCTTGTTGGAAGATTTTTAATCACAGTTTCAATTTCAGTGCTTGTGATTGGTCTGTTCATATTTTCTATTTCTTCCTGATTCAGTCTTGGCAGGTTGTGCCTTTCTAAGAATTTGTCCATTTCTTCCAGGTTGTCCATTTTATTGGCATAGAGTTGCTTGTAGTAATCTCTCATGATCTTTTGTATTTCTGCAGTGTCAGTCGTTACTTCTCCTTTTTCATTTCTAATTCTATTGATTTGAGTCTTCTCCCTTTTTTTCTTGATGAGTCTGGCTAATGGTTTATCAATTTTGTTTATCCTTTCAAAGAAACAGCTTTTAGTTTTATTGATCTTTGCTATCGTTTCCTTCATTTCTTTTTCATTTATTTCTGATCTGATTTTTATGATTTCTTTCCTCCTGCTAACTTTGGGGTTTTTTTGTTCTTCTTTCTCTAATTGCTTTAGGTGCAAGGTTAGGTTGTTTATTCGAGATGTTTCCTGTTTCTTAAGGTAAGATTGTATTGCTATAAACTTCCCTCTTAGAACTGCTTTTGCTGCATCCCATAGATTTTGAGTCGTCGTGTCTCCATTGTCGTTTGTTTCTAGGTATTTTTTGATCTCCCCTTTGATTTCTTCAGTGATCACTTCGTTATTAAGTAGTGTATTGTTTAGCCTCCATGTGTTTGTATTTTTTACAGATCTTCTCCTGTGATTGATATCGAGTCTCATAGCGTTGTGGTCGGAAAAGATACTTGATACAATTTCAATTTTCTTAAATTTACCAAGGCTTGATTTGTGACCCAAGATATGATCTATCCTGGAGAATGTTCCATGAGCACTTGAGAAAAATGTGTATTCTGTTGTTTTTGGATGGAATGTCCTATAAATATCAATTAACTCCATCTCATTTAATGTATCATTTAAAGCTTGTGTTTCCTTATTTATTTTCATTTTGGATGATCTGTCCATTGGTGAAAGTGGGGTGTTAAAGTCCCCTACTATGAATGTGTTACTGTCGATTTCCCCTTTTATGGTTGTCAGTATTTGCCTTATGTATTGAGGTGCACCTATGTTGGGTGCATAAATATTTACAATTGTTATATCTTCCTCTTGGATCGATCCCTTGATCATTATGTAGTGTCCTTCTTTGTCTCTTCTAATAGTCTTTGTTTTAAAGTCTGATATGAGAATTGCTACTCCAGCTTTCTTTTGGTTTCCATTTGCATGAAATACCTTTTTCCATCCCCTTACTTTCAGTCTGTATGTGTCTCTAGGTCTGAAGTGGGTCTCTTGTAGACAGCAAATATATGGGTCTTGTTTTTGTATCCATTCAGCCAATCTGTGTCTTTTGGTGGGAGCATTTAGTCCATTTACATTTAAGGTAATTATCGATATGTGTGTTCCCATTCCCATTTTTTTAATTGTTTTGGGTTTGTTATTGTAGGTCTTTTCCTTCTTTTGTGTTTCTTGCCTAGAGAAGTTCCTTTAGCAGTTGTTGTAGAGCTGGTTTGGTGGTGCTGAACTCTCTCAGCTTTTGCTTGTCTCTAAAGGTTTTAATTTCTCCATCAAATCTGAATGAGATCCTTGCTGGGTAGAGTAATCTTGGTTGCAGGTTTTTCTCCTTCAACACTTTCAATATGTCCTGCCACTCCCTTCTGGCTTGCAGAGTTTCTGCTGAAAGATCAGCTGTTAACCTTATGGGGATTCCCTTGTGTGTTATTTGTTGTTTTTCCCTTGCTGCTTTTAATATGTTTTCTTTGTATTTAATTTTTGACAGTTTGATTAATATGTGTCTTGGCGTATTTCTCCTTGGATTTATCCTGTATGGGACTCTCTGTGCTTCCTGGACTTGATTAACTATTTCCTTTCCCATATTAGGGAAGTTTTCAACTATAATCTCTTCAAATATTTTCTCAGTCCCTTTCTTTTTCTCTTCTTCTTCTGGAACCCCTATAATTCGAATGTTGGTACGTTTAATGCTGTCCCAGAAGTCTCTGAGACTGTCCTCAGTTCTTTTCATTCTTTTTTCTTTATTCTGCTCTGCAGTAGTTATTTCCACTATTTTATCTTCCAGGTCACTTATCCGTTCTTCTGCCTCAGTTATTCTGCTATTGATCCCATCTAGAGTACTTTTAATTTCATTTATTGTGTTGTTCATCGTTGCTTGTTTCATCTTTAGTTCTTCTAGGTCCTTGTTAACTGATTCTTGCATTTTGTCCATTCTATTGTCCATTCTATCTCCAAGATTTCGGATCAACCTTACTATCATTATTCTGAATTCTTTTTCAGGTAGACTGCCTATTTCTTCTTCATTTGTTAGGTCTGATGGGTTTTTATCTTGCTCCTTCATCTGCGGTGTGTTTTTCTGTCTTTTCATTTTGCTTATCTTACTGTGTTTGGGGTCTCCTTTTTTGCAGGCTGAAGGTTCGTAGTTCCTGTTGTTTTTTGTGTCTGTCCCCAGTGGCTAAGGTTGGTTCAGTGGGTTGTGTAGGCTTCCTGGTGGAGGGTACTAGTGCCTGTGTTCTGGTGGATGAGGCTAGATCTTATCTTTCTGGTGGGCAGGTCCACGTCTGGTGGTGTGTTTTGGGGTGTCTGTAGACTTATTATGATTTTGGGCCGCCTCTCTGCTAATGGGTGGGGTTGTGTTCCTGTCTTGCTAGTTGTTTGGCATAGGATGTCCAGCACTGTAGCTTGCTGGTCGTTGAGTGAAGCTGGGTGCTGGCGTTGAGATGGAGATCTCTCGGAAATATTTGCTGTTTGATATTATGTGCAGCTGGGAGGTCTCTTGTGGATCAGTGTCCTGAAGTTGGCTCTCCCACCTCAGAGGCACAGCACTGACTCCTGGCTGCAGCACCAAGAGCCTTTCATCCACAGGGCTCCTTAATTTGGGATGATTGGTTGTCTATTCAGGTATTCCACAGATGCAGGGTATATCAAGTTGATTGTGGAGCTTTAATCCGCTGCTTCTGAGGCTGCTGGGAGAGATTTCCCTTTCTCTTCTTTGTTCTCACAGCTCCCAGGGGCTCAGCTTTGGATTTAGCCCCGCCTGTGTGTGTAGGTCGCCGGAGGGCGTCTGTTCTTTGCTCAGACAGGACGGGGTTAAAGGAGCCGCTGATTCGGAGGCTCTGGCTCACTCAGGCCCGGGGGTAGGGAGGGGCACGGAGTGTGGGGCGGGCCTGCGGCGGCAGAGGCCGGCGAGACGTTGCAGCCTGAGGCGCACCTGTGCGTTCTCCCGGGGGAGTTGTCCCTGGATCCCGGGACCCTGGCAGTGGCGGGCTGCACAGGCTCCCCGGAAGGGCGCGTGGCTAGTGACCTGTGTTCGCACACAGGCCTCCCGGTGGTGGCAGCAGCGGCCCTAGCGTCTCATGTCTGTCTCTGGGCTCCGCACTTTTAGCCGCGGCTCACGCCCGTCCCTGGAGCTCTCTCAAGCAGCGTTCTTAATCCCCTCTCCTCGTGCACCAGGAAACAAAGAGGGACGTAAAAGTCTCTTGCCTCTTCGGCAGCTCCAGACCTCTCCCCAGACTCTCTCCCGGCCAGCCGCGGTGCACCAACGCCCTGCAGGCTGTGTTCACGCCGCCAACCCCAGTCCACTCCCGGCGCTCCGACAAAAGGCGGAGCCTCAGCTCCCAGTCCCGTCCGCCCCGGCGGGCGAGCAGACAAGCCTCTCGGCTGGCGAGTTCCGGTCGGCCCGATCCTCTGCGCTGGAATCTGCCTGCTTTGCCCTCCGCAACCCTGTTGCTGTGCTCTCCTCCGCGGCTCCCAAGCTCCGCCACTCCGCCTCCAGAAGCCTCCACCCGCGAAGGGGCTTCCTAGTGTGTGGACACTTTTCCTCCTTCACAGCTCTCTCCCGCTGGTGCAGGACCCGTCCCTATCCTTTTGTCTCTGTTTAGTTATTTCTTTTGCCCTACCCAGGTACGTGGGGGGTTTCTTGCCTTTTGGGAGGTCTGAGGTCTTCTGCCAGTGTTCAGTAGATGCTCTGTAGGAGTTGTTCCACGAGTAGATGTATTTCTGGTGTATCTGTGGGGAGGAACGTGATCTCCGCGTCTTACTCTTCCGCCATCTTCCCGCAGTACCACAACTTCTTTATCCATTTTTCGCTTTCTGCGATATTGAACTTGTACCGTAAACGAGGTTCTTGTAAACAGAGCCGTCACAAACTTTGGGGTGGCTGTGTCTTTTTGATTTTAATTTCCCTAAGCTATAGGACCATAAGTGGAAGTGCCCTAGGCTCTGTTGCTTTGTTTTTTAGATGTTTCAGGAAACACCATACACTTCTCCAGAGTGGCTGTTGGCAATTTACATCCCGCCCATCAGCATAACAAGGCTCCCAGTTCTCCATGGCCTGTCCTGCCTTTCTGGATTTTACACTTTTTTCAGATGGCCCTTTTGACTGGGGGGCAGTGAGACTTCATTGTAGTGCAGATTTGCTTTGCAAGCTTGCTTGCTTGGCCAAAAAGGGCGTATGCGTTTTTTCCTGAATATATTCAGGAAAAAACGCATATGCCCTTTTTGGCCAAGTGCATCATTGTGGACGTTCTGCCTCTTTTCCTATGCTTTACATGCAATTCCAGTCTACCTCCTGAAATCGGTTTCCTGCAATTCTGCCCCGCTTTCACGTCCTCTTGGCAGCCTTACTTCAACATATTTTTGGACGATAGCTGTCATTTATAACTCTGCAGGTTTGTGAATGACAGTGCCCCTGAGCTCCTTTCTTCAACTTGCTTTCTTGTGAGCTGGCCGCAACACCGCAGGGTTGCTTCAGGCCCTAGTGTGGTTCCGGCATGGCATGCTGAGCCTTTGGTTAATTCCTCTTCCTGGTGGGAAATGAGAGTTAAATTTGCCCGTCCAGACACCTCCAGCTAGTCTCTCATTGGTTCTCCCTATTCCTGTTCATTTTCCGCAGAAATTGCAAACTGGGCCAAACAGGAGGTTAAAGGCACTGACTCTCCAAGTGGGGAGAGTGTTAGTAAAGCGTCTGGAATGTTGCACCCGAGTACCAGGGGACGAAAACTGAGACACCTTTGAACACGTTTCCCAATCACTCGGTGGATCATACTCTGGGTTCCACATGCATGTTTTAGCTGAAGGAAGAATCCCTTAAACCTGGAGAGTTGAGACCCATGGAATGGGTACCATGCAATATGACTTCAAAGGGTCTGCATTTGCTCACCGATCCTCACCAATCCTATCACTGCTGCGTTTATGCCACTGTACACACGCTTGATTCTCTTTCGGAGACATATAAATCCATAGGTTTTAAGATTCTTACTAGTCAGGTATATTCTTAGGCGTTTAATATGGGGTGTTGAATCCACTTCGTTGAGCAAGGAGTAGCTCTTGTCTATTACATATTTGGCTTATGGAACGGTATCTGTGCTAATTTCAATCTCTGGTTTTATGCAGCACCCCAACTCACCTTTCCCCTTAAGGAAGCATAAGTTGGTTTTCTACATTTGAGACCCTGTTCTGTTTTGTAATTCAGTTCCTGTGTAGCCAAGTTTACATTCCGTGTAGTAGTGATATCTTATGATGTTTCTTTTTCTGTGTGACTTATTTCACTTAGAATCATCGTACCTGAATCCACTCGTTATGCTGCTACGGGCCTGATGACATAGATTTCATTGCTGAGTGATATTGCATTGTACGTAAGTACCACAACTTCTTTTTTTTTTTTTTTTTTAAACATCTTTATTGGAGCATAATTGCTTTACAATGGTATGTTAGTTTCAGCTTCACAACAAAATGAATCAGTTATATATATACACATGTTCCCATATCTCTTCCCGCTTGCGTCACCCTCCCTCCCACCCTCCCTATCCCACCCCTCCAGGCGGTCACACAGCACCGAGCTGATCTCCCTGTGCTATGCGGCTGCTTCCCACTAGCTATCTACCTTACGTTTGGTAGTGTATACATGTCCATGCCTCTTTATTGCTTTGTCACCGTTTACCCTTCTCCCTCCCCATAGCCTCAAGTCCATTCTCTAGTAAGTCTGTGTCTTTATTCCTGTTTCACCCCTAGGTTTTTCATGACATTTTTTTTCTTAAATTCCATATATATGTGTTAGCATACGGTATTTGTCTCTCTCTTTCTGACTTACTTCACTCTGTATGACAGACTCTAGGTCTATCCACCTCATTACAAATAGCTCAATTTCGTCTCTTTTTATGGCTGAGTAATACTCCATTGTATATATGTGCCACATCTTCTTTATCCATTCATCCGATGATGGACACTTAGGTTGTTTCCATCTCTGGGCTATTGTAAATAGAGCTGCAATGAACATTTTGGTACATGACTCTTTTTGAATTATGGTTTTCTCAGGGTATATGCCCAGTAGTGGGATTGTTGGGTCATATGGTAGTTCTATTTGTAGCTTTTTAAGGAACCTCCATACTGTTCTCCACAGTGGCTGTATCAATTTACATTCCCACCAACAGTGTAAGAGGGTTCCCTTTTCTCCACACCCTCTCCAGCATTTATTGTTTCTAGATTTTTTGATGATGGCCATTCTGACTGGTGTGAGATGATATCTCATTGTAGTTTTGATTTGCATTTCTCTAATGATTAGTGACGCTGAGCATTCTTTCATGTGTTTGTTGGCACTCTGTATATCTTCTTTGGAGAAATGTCTATTTAGGTCTTCTGCCCATTTTTGGATTGGGTTGTTTGTTCTTTTGTTATTAAGCTGCATGAGCTGCTTATAAATTTTGGAGATTAATCCTTTGTCAGTTGCTTCATTTACAAATATTTTCTCCCATTCTGAGGGTTGTCTTTTGGTCTTCTTTATGGTTTCCTTTGCTGCGCAAAAGCTTTTAAGTTTCATTAGGTCCCATTTGTTTACTTTTGTTTTTATTTCCATTTCTCTAGGAGGTGGGTCAAAAAGGATCTTGCTGTGATTTATGTCATAGAGTGTTCTGCCTATGTTTTCCTCTAAGAGTTTGATAGTTTCTGGCCTTACATTTAGGTCTTTAATCCATTTTGAGCTTATTTTTGTGTATGGTGTTAGGGAGTGATCTAATCTCATACTTTTACATGTAGCTGTCCAGTTTTCCCAGCACCACTTATTGAATAGGCTGTCCTTTCTCCACTGTACATTTCTGCCTCCTTTGTCAAAGATAAGGTGACCATATGTGCGTGGGTTTATCTCTGGGCTTTCTATCCTGTTCCATTGATCTATATTTCTGTTTTTGTGCCAGTACCATACTGTCTTGATTACTGTAGCTTTGTAGTATAGTCTGAAGTCAGGAAGCCTGATTCCTCCAGCTCCATTTTTCGTTCTCAAAATTGCTTTGGCTATTCGGGGTCTTTTGTGTTTCCATACAAATTGTGAGATTTTTTGTTCTAGTTCTGTGAAAAATGCCAGTGGTAGTTTGATAGGGATTGCATTGAATCTGTAGATTGCTTTGGGTAGTAGAGTCATTTTCACAATGTTGATTCTTCCAATCCAAGAACATGGTATATCTCTCCATCTATTTGTATCATTTTTAATTTCTTTCGTCAGTGTCTTATAATTTTCTGCATACAGGTCTTTTGTCTCCTTAGGTAGGTTTATTCCTAGGTATTTTATTCTTTTTGTTGCAATGGTAAATGGGAGTGTTTTCTTGATTTCACTTTCAGATTTTTCATCCTTAGTGTATAGGAATGCCAGAGATTTCTGTGCATTAATTTTGTATCCTGCTACTTTACCAAATTCATTGATTAGCTCTAGTAGTTTTCTGGTAGCATCTTTAGGGTTCTGTATGTATAGTATCATGTCATCTGCAAACAGTGACAGCTTTACTTCTTCTTTTCCGATTTGGATTCCTTTTATTTCCTTTTCTTCTCTGATTGCTGTGGCTAAAACTTCCAAAACTATGTTGAATAAGAGTGGTGAGAGTGGGCAACCTTGTCTTGTTCCTGATCTTAGTGGAAATGCTTTCAGTTTTTCACCATTGAGGACGATGTTGGCTGTGGGTTTGTCATATATGGCCTTTATTATGTTGAGGAAAGTTCCCTCTATGCCTACTTTCTGCAGGGTTTTTATCATAAATGGGTGTTGAATTTTGTCAAAAGCTTTCTCTGCATCTATTGAGATGATCATATGGTTTTTCTCCTTCAATTTGTTAATATGGTGTATCACGTTGATTGATTTGCGTATATTGAAGAATCCTTGCATTCCTGGAATAAACCCCACTTGATCATGGTGTATGATCCGTTTAATGTGCTGTTGGATTCTGTTTGCTAGTATTTTGTTGAGGATCTTTGCATCTATGTTCATCAGTGATATTGGCCTGTAGTTTTCTTTCTTTGTGACATCCTTGTCTGGTTTTGGTATCAGGGTGATGGTGGCCTCGTAGAATGAGTTGGGGAGTGTTCCTCCCTCTGCTATATTCTGGAAGAGTCTGAGAAGGATAGGTGATAGCTCTTCTCTAAATGTTTGATAGAATTCGCCTGTGAAGCCATCTGGTCCTGGGCTTTTGCTTGTTGGAAGATTTTTAATCACAGTTTCAATTTCAGTGCTTGTGATTGGTCTGTTCATATTTTCTATTTCTTCCTGATTCAGTCTTGGCAGGTTGTGCCTTTCTAAGAATTTGTCCATTTCTTCCAGGTTGTCCATTTTATTGGCATAGAGTTGCTTGTAGTAATCTCTCATGATCTTTTGTATTTCTGCAGTGTCAGTCGTTACTTCTCCTTTTTCATTTCTAATTCTATTGATTTGAGTCTTCTCCCTTTTTTTCTTGATGAGTCTGGCTAATGGTTTATCAATTTTGTTTATCCTTTCAAAGAAACAGCTTTTAGTTTTATTGATCTTTGCTATCGTTTCCTTCATTTCTTTTTCATTTATTTCTGATCTGATTTTTATGATTTCTTTCCTCCTGCTAACTTTGGGGTTTTTTTGTTCTTCTTTCTCTAATTGCTTTAGGTGCAAGGTTAGGTTGTTTATTCGAGATGTTTCCTGTTTCTTAAGGTAAGATTGTATTGCTATAAACTTCCCTCTTAGAACTGCTTTTGCTGCATCCCATAGATTTTGAGTCGTCGTGTCTCCATTGTCGTTTGTTTCTAGGTATTTTTTGATCTCCCCTTTGATTTCTTCAGTGATCACTTCGTTATTAAGTAGTGTATTGTTTAGCCTCCATGTGTTTGTATTTTTTACAGATCTTCTCCTGTGATTGATATCGAGTCTCATAGCGTTGTGGTCGGAAAAGATACTTGATACAATTTCAATTTTCTTAAATTTACCAAGGCTTGATTTGTGACCCAAGATATGATCTATCCTGGAGAATGTTCCATGAGCACTTGAGAAAAATGTGTATTCTGTTGTTTTTGGATGGAATGTCCTATAAATATCAATTAACTCCATCTCATTTAATGTATCATTTAAAGCTTGTGTTTCCTTATTTATTTTCATTTTGGATGATCTGTCCATTGGTGAAAGTGGGGTGTTAAAGTCCCCTACTATGAATGTGTTACTGTCGATTTCCCCTTTTATGGTTGTCAGTATTTGCCTTATGTATTGAGGTGCACCTATGTTGGGTGCATAAATATTTACAATTGTTATATCTTCCTCTTGGATCGATCCCTTGATCATTATGTAGTGTCCTTCTTTGTCTCTTCTAATAGTCTTTGTTTTAAAGTCTGATATGAGAATTGCTACTCCAGCTTTCTTTTGGTTTCCATTTGCATGAAATACCTTTTTCCATCCCCTTACTTTCAGTCTGTATGTGTCTCTAGGTCTGAAGTGGGTCTCTTGTAGACAGCAAATATATGGGTCTTGTTTTTGTATCCATTCAGCCAATCTGTGTCTTTTGGTGGGAGCATTTAGTCCATTTACATTTAAGGTAATTATCGATATGTGTGTTCCCATTCCCATTTTTTTAATTGTTTTGGGTTTGTTATTGTAGGTCTTTTCCTTCTTTTGTGTTTCTTGCCTAGAGAAGTTCCTTTAGCAGTTGTTGTAGAGCTGGTTTGGTGGTGCTGAACTCTCTCAGCTTTTGCTTGTCTCTAAAGGTTTTAATTTCTCCATCAAATCTGAATGAGATCCTTGCTGGGTAGAGTAATCTTGGTTGCAGGTTTTTCTCCTTCAACACTTTCAATATGTCCTGCCACTCCCTTCTGGCTTGCAGAGTTTCTGCTGAAAGATCAGCTGTTAACCTTATGGGGATTCCCTTGTGTGTTATTTGTTGTTTTTCCCTTGCTGCTTTTAATATGTTTTCTTTGTATTTAATTTTTGACAGTTTGATTAATATGTGTCTTGGCGTATTTCTCCTTGGATTTATCCTGTATGGGACTCTCTGTGCTTCCTGGACTTGATTAACTATTTCCTTTCCCATATTAGGGAAGTTTTCAACTATAATCTCTTCAAATATTTTCTCAGTCCCTTTCTTTTTCTCTTCTTCTTCTGGAACCCCTATAATTCGAATGTTGGTACGTTTAATGCTGTCCCAGAAGTCTCTGAGACTGTCCTCAGTTCTTTTCATTCTTTTTTCTTTATTCTGCTCTGCAGTAGTTATTTCCACTATTTTATCTTCCAGGTCACTTATCCGTTCTTCTGCCTCAGTTATTCTGCTATTGATCCCATCTAGAGTACTTTTAATTTCATTTATTGTGTTGTTCATCGTTGCTTGTTTCATCTTTAGTTCTTCTAGGTCCTTGTTAACTGATTCTTGCATTTTGTCCATTCTATTGTCCATTCTATCTCCAAGATTTCGGATCAACCTTACTATCATTATTCTGAATTCTTTTTCAGGTAGACTGCCTATTTCTTCTTCATTTGTTAGGTCTGATGGGTTTTTATCTTGCTCCTTCATCTGCGGTGTGTTTTTCTGTCTTTTCATTTTGCTTATCTTACTGTGTTTGGGGTCTCCTTTTTTGCAGGCTGAAGGTTCGTAGTTCCTGTTGTTTTTTGTGTCTGTCCCCAGTGGCTAAGGTTGGTTCAGTGGGTTGTGTAGGCTTCCTGGTGGAGGGTACTAGTGCCTGTGTTCTGGTGGATGAGGCTAGATCTTATCTTTCTGGTGGGCAGGTCCACGTCTGGTGGTGTGTTTTGGGGTGTCTGTAGACTTATTATGATTTTGGGCCGCCTCTCTGCTAATGGGTGGGGTTGTGTTCCTGTCTTGCTAGTTGTTTGGCATAGGATGTCCAGCACTGTAGCTTGCTGGTCGTTGAGTGAAGCTGGGTGCTGGCGTTGAGATGGAGATCTCTCGGAAATTTTTGCTGTTTGATATTATGTGCAGCTGGGAGGTCTCTTGTGGATCAGTGTCCTGAAGTTGGCTCTCCCACCTCAGAGGCACAGCACTGACTCCTGGCTGCAGCACCAAGAGCCTTTCATCCACAGGGCTCCTTAATTTGGGATGATTGGTTGTCTATTCAGGTATTCCACAGATGCAGGGTATATCAAGTTGATTGTGGAGCTTTAATCCGCTGCTTCTGAGGCTGCTGGGAGAGATTTCCCTTTCTCTTCTTTGTTCTCACAGCTCCCAGGGGCTCAGCTTTGGATTTAGCCCCGCCTGTGTGTGTAGGTCGCCGGAGGGCGTCTGTTCTTTGCTCAGACAGGACGGGGTTAAAGGAGCCGCTGATTCGGAGGCTCTGGCTCACTCAGGCCCGGGGGTAGGGAGGGGCACGGAGTGTGGGGCGGGCCTGCGGCGGCAGAGGCCGGCGAGACGTTGCAGCCTGAGGCGCACCTGTGCGTTCTCCCGGGGGAGTTGTCCCTGGATCCCGGGACCCTGGCAGTGGCGGGCTGCACAGGCTCCCCGGAAGGGCGCGTGGCTAGTGACCTGTGTTCGCACACAGGCCTCCCGGTGGTGGCAGCAGCGGCCCTAGCGTCTCATGTCTGTCTCTGGGCTCCGCACTTTTAGCCGCGGCTCGCGCCCGTCCCTGGAGCTCTCTCAAGCAGCGTTCTTAATCCCCTCTCCTCGTGCACCAGGAAACAAAGAGGGACGTAAAAGTCTCTTGCCTCTTCGGCAGCTCCAGACCTCTCCCCAGACTCTCTCCCGGCCAGCCGCAGTGCACCAACGCCCTGCAGGCTGTGTTCACGCCGCCAACCCCAGTCCACTCCCGGCGCTCCGACAAAAGGCGGAGCCTCAGCTCCCAGTCCCGTCCGCCCCGGCGGGCGAGCAGACAAGCCTCTCGGCTGGCGAGTTCCGGTCGGCCCGATCCTCTGCGCTGGAATCTGCCCGCTTTGCCCTCCGCAACCCTGTTGCTGTGCTCTCCTCCGCGGCTCCCAAGCTCCCCCACTCCGCCTCCAGAAGCCTCCACCCGCGAAGGGGCTTCCTAGTGTGTGGACACTTTTCCTCCTTCACAGCTCTCTCCCGCTGGTGCAGGACCCGTCCCTATCCTTTTGTCTCTGTTTAGTTATTTCTTTTGCCCTACCCAGGTACGTGGGGGGTTTCTTGCCTTTTGGGAGGTCTGAGGTCTTCTGCCAGCGTTCAGTAGATGCTCTGTAGGAGTTGTTCCACGAGTAGATGTATTTCTGGTGTATCTGTGGGGAGGAACGTGATCTCCGCGTCTTACTCTTCCGCCATCTTCCCGCAGTACCACAACTTCTTTATCCATTTTTCGCTTTCTGCGATATTGAACTTGTACCGTAAACGAGGTTCTTGTAAACAGAGCCGTCACAAACTTTGGGGTGGCTGTGTCTTTTTGATTTTAATTTCCCTAAGCTATAGGACCATAAGTGGAAGTGCCCTAGGCTCTGTTGCTTTGTTTTTTAGATGTTTCAGGAAACACCATACACTTCTCCAGAGTGGCTGTTGGCAATTTACATCCCGCCCATCAGCATAACAAGGCTCCCAGTTCTCCATGGCCTGTCCTGCCTTTCTGGATTTTACACTTTTTTCAGATGGCCCTTTTGACTGGGGGGCAGTGAGACTTCATTGTAGTGCAGATTTGCTTTGCAAGCTTGCTTGCTTGGCCAAAAAGGGCGTATGCGTTTTTTCCTGAATATATTCAGGAAAAAACGCATATGCCCTTTTTGGCCAAGTGCATCATTGTGGACGTTCTGCCTCTTTTCCTATGCTTTACATGCAATTCCAGTCTACCTCCTGAAATCGGTTTCCTGCAATTCTGCCCCGCTTTCACGTCCTCTTGGCAGCCTTACTTCAACATATTTTTGGACGATAGCTGTCATTTATAACTCTGCAGGTTTGTGAATGACAGTGCCCCTGAGCTCCTTTCTTCAACTTGCTTTCTTGTGAGCTGGCCGCAACACCGCAGGGTTGCTTCAGGCCCTAGTGTGGTTCCGGCATGGCATGCTGAGCCTTTGGTTAATTCCTCTTCCTGGTGGGAAATGAGAGTTAAATTTGCCCGTCCAGACACCTCCAGCTAGTCTCTCATTGGTTCTCCCTATTCCTGTTCATTTTCCGCAGAAATTGCAAACTGGGCCAAACAGGAGGTTAAAGGCACTGACTCTCCAAGTGGGGAGAGTGTTAGTAAAGCGTCTGGAATGTTGCACCCGAGTACCAGGGGACGAAAACTGAGACACCTTTGAACACGTTTCCCAATCACTCGGTGGATCATACTCTGGGTTCCACATGCATGTTTTAGCTGAAGGAAGAATCCCTTAAACCTGGAGAGTTGAGACCCATGGAATGGGTACCATGCAATATGACTTCAAAGGGTCTGCATTTGCTCACCGATCCTCACCAATCCTATCACTGCTGCGTTTATGCCACTGTACACACGCTTGATTCTCTTTCGGAGACATATAAATCCATAGGTTTTAAGATTCTTACTAGTCAGGTATATTCTTAGGCGTTTAATATGGGGTGTTGAATCCACTTCGTTGAGCAAGGAGTAGCTCTTGTCTATTACATATTTGGCTTATGGAACGGTATCTGTGCTAATTTCAATCTCTGGTTTTATGCAGCACCCCAACTCACCTTTCCCCTTAAGGAAGCATAAGTTGGTTTTCTACATTTGAGACCCTGTTCTGTTTTGTAATTCAGTTCCTGTGTAGCCAAGTTTACATTCCGTGTAGTAGTGATATCTTATGATGTTTCTTTTTCTGTGTGACTTATTTCACTTAGAATCATCGTACCTGAATCCACTCGTTATGCTGCTACGGGCCTGATGACATAGATTTCATTGCTGAGTGATATTGCATTGTACGTAAGTACCACAACTTCTTTTTTTTTTTTTTTTTAAACATCTTTATTGGAGCATAATTGCTTTACAATGGTATGTTAGTTTCAGCTTCACAACAAAATGAATCAGTTATATATATACACATGTTCCCATATCTCTTCCCGCTTGCGTCACCCTCCCTCCCACCCTCCCTATCCCACCCCTCCAGGCGGTCACACAGCACCGAGCTGATCTCCCTGTGCTATGCGGCTGCTTCCCACTAGCTATCTACCTTACGTTTGGTAGTGTATACATGTCCATGCCTCTTTATTGCTTTGTCACCGTTTACCCTTCTCCCTCCCCATAGCCTCAAGTCCATTCTCTAGTAAGTCTGTGTCTTTATTCCTGTTTCACCCCTAGGTTTTTCATGACATTTTTTTTCTTAAATTCCATATATATGTGTTAGCATACGGTATTTGTCTCTCTCTTTCTGACTTACTTCACTCTGTATGACAGACTCTAGGTCTATCCACCTCATTACAAATAGCTCAATTTCGTCTCTTTTTATGGCTGAGTAATACTCCATTGTATATATGTGCCACATCTTCTTTATCCATTCATCCGATGATGGACACTTAGGTTGTTTCCATCTCTGGGCTATTGTAAATAGAGCTGCAATGAACATTTTGGTACATGACTCTTTTTGAATTATGGTTTTCTCAGGGTATATGCCCAGTAGTGGGATTGTTGGGTCATATGGTAGTTCTATTTGTAGCTTTTTAAGGAACCTCCATACTGTTCTCCACAGTGGCTGTATCAATTTACATTCCCACCAACAGTGTAAGAGGGTTCCCTTTTCTCCACACCCTCTCCAGCATTTATTGTTTCTAGATTTTTTGATGATGGCCATTCTGACTGGTGTGAGATGATATCTCATTGTAGTTTTGATTTGCATTTCTCTAATGATTAGTGACGCTGAGCATTCTTTCATGTGTTTGTTGGCACTCTGTATATCTTCTTTGGAGAAATGTCTATTTAGGTCTTCTGCCCATTTTTGGATTGGGTTGTTTGTTCTTTTGTTATTAAGCTGCATGAGCTGCTTATAAATTTTGGAGATTAATCCTTTGTCAGTTGCTTCATTTACAAATATTTTCTCCCATTCTGAGGGTTGTCTTTTGGTCTTCTTTATGGTTTCCTTTGCTGCGCAAAAGCTTTTAAGTTTCATTAGGTCCCATTTGTTTACTTTTGTTTTTATTTCCATTTCTCTAGGAGGTGGGTCAAAAAGGATCTTGCTGTGATTTATGTCATAGAGTGTTCTGCCTATGTTTTCCTCTAAGAGTTTGATAGTTTCTGGCCTTACATTTAGGTCTTTAATCCATTTTGAGCTTATTTTTGTGTATGGTGTTAGGGAGTGATCTAATCTCATACTTTTACATGTAGCTGTCCAGTTTTCCCAGCACCACTTATTGAATAGGCTGTCCTTTCTCCACTGTACATTTCTGCCTCCTTTGTCAAAGATAAGGTGACCATATGTGCGTGGGTTTATCTCTGGGCTTTCTATCCTGTTCCATTGATCTATATTTCTGTTTTTGTGCCAGTACCATACTGTCTTGATTACTGTAGCTTTGTAGTATAGTCTGAAGTCAGGAAGCCTGATTCCTCCAGCTCCATTTTTCGTTCTCAAAATTGCTTTGGCTATTCGGGGTCTTTTGTGTTTCCATACAAATTGTGAGATTTTTTGTTCTAGTTCTGTGAAAAATGCCAGTGGTAGTTTGATAGGGATTGCATTGAATCTGTAGATTGCTTTGGGTAGTAGAGTCATTTTCACAATGTTGATTCTTCCAATCCAAGAACATGGTATATCTCTCCATCTATTTGTATCATTTTTAATTTCTTTCGTCAGTGTCTTATAATTTTCTGCATACAGGTCTTTTGTCTCCTTAGGTAGGTTTATTCCTAGGTATTTTATTCTTTTTGTTGCAATGGTAAATGGGAGTGTTTTCTTGATTTCACTTTCAGATTTTTCATCCTTAGTGTATAGGAATGCCAGAGATTTCTGTGCATTAATTTTGTATCCTGCTACTTTACCAAATTCATTGATTAGCTCTAGTAGTTTTCTGGTAGCATCTTTAGGGTTCTGTATGTATAGTATCATGTCATCTGCAAACAGTGACAGCTTTACTTCTTCTTTTCCGATTTGGATTCCTTTTATTTCCTTTTCTTCTCTGATTGCTGTGGCTAAAACTTCCAAAACTATGTTGAATAAGAGTGGTGAGAGTGGGCAACCTTGTCTTGTTCCTGATCTTAGTGGAAATGCTTTCAGTTTTTCACCATTGAGGACGATGTTGGCTGTGGGTTTGTCATATATGGCCTTTATTATGTTGAGGAAAGTTCCCTCTATGCCTACTTTCTGCAGGGTTTTTATCATAAATGGGTGTTGAATTTTGTCAAAAGCTTTCTCTGCATCTATTGAGATGATCATATGGTTTTTCTCCTTCAATTTGTTAATATGGTGTATCACGTTGATTGATTTGCGTATATTGAAGAATCCTTGCATTCCTGGAATAAACCCCACTTGATCATGGTGTATGATCCGTTTAATGTGCTGTTGGATTCTGTTTGCTAGTATTTTGTTGAGGATCTTTGCATCTATGTTCATCAGTGATATTGGCCTGTAGTTTTCTTTCTTTGTGACATCCTTGTCTGGTTTTGGTATCAGGGTGATGGTGGCCTCGTAGAATGAGTTGGGGAGTGTTCCTCCCTCTGCTATATTCTGGAAGAGTCTGAGAAGGATAGGTGATAGCTCTTCTCTAAATGTTTGATAGAATTCGCCTGTGAAGCCATCTGGTCCTGGGCTTTTGCTTGTTGGAAGATTTTTAATCACAGTTTCAATTTCAGTGCTTGTGATTGGTCTGTTCATATTTTCTATTTCTTCCTGATTCAGTCTTGGCAGGTTGTGCCTTTCTAAGAATTTGTCCATTTCTTCCAGGTTGTCCATTTTATTGGCATAGAGTTGCTTGTAGTAATCTCTCATGATCTTTTGTATTTCTGCAGTGTCAGTCGTTACTTCTCCTTTTTCATTTCTAATTCTATTGATTTGAGTCTTCTCCCTTTTTTTCTTGATGAGTCTGGCTAATGGTTTATCAATTTTGTTTATCCTTTCAAAGAAACAGCTTTTAGTTTTATTGATCTTTGCTATCGTTTCCTTCATTTCTTTTTCATTTATTTCTGATCTGATTTTTATGATTTCTTTCCTCCTGCTAACTTTGGGGTTTTTTTGTTCTTCTTTCTCTAATTGCTTTAGGTGCAAGGTTAGGTTGTTTATTCGAGATGTTTCCTGTTTCTTAAGGTAAGATTGTATTGCTATAAACTTCCCTCTTAGAACTGCTTTTGCTGCATCCCATAGATTTTGAGTCGTCGTGTCTCCATTGTCGTTTGTTTCTAGGTATTTTTTGATCTCCCCTTTGATTTCTTCAGTGATCACTTCGTTATTAAGTAGTGTATTGTTTAGCCTCCATGTGTTTGTATTTTTTACAGATCTTCTCCTGTGATTGATATCGAGTCTCATAGCGTTGTGGTCGGAAAAGATACTTGATACAATTTCAATTTTCTTAAATTTACCAAGGCTTGATTTGTGACCCAAGATATGATCTATCCTGGAGAATGTTCCATGAGCACTTGAGAAAAATGTGTATTCTGTTGTTTTTGGATGGAATGTCCTATAAATATCAATTAACTCCATCTCATTTAATGTATCATTTAAAGCTTGTGTTTCCTTATTTATTTTCATTTTGGATGATCTGTCCATTGGTGAAAGTGGGGTGTTAAAGTCCCCTACTATGAATGTGTTACTGTCGATTTCCCCTTTTATGGTTGTCAGTATTTGCCTTATGTATTGAGGTGCACCTATGTTGGGTGCATAAATATTTACAATTGTTATATCTTCCTCTTGGATCGATCCCTTGATCATTATGTAGTGTCCTTCTTTGTCTCTTCTAATAGTCTTTGTTTTAAAGTCTGATATGAGAATTGCTACTCCAGCTTTCTTTTGGTTTCCATTTGCATGAAATACCTTTTTCCATCCCCTTACTTTCAGTCTGTATGTGTCTCTAGGTCTGAAGTGGGTCTCTTGTAGACAGCAAATATATGGGTCTTGTTTTTGTATCCATTCAGCCAATCTGTGTCTTTTGGTGGGAGCATTTAGTCCATTTACATTTAAGGTAATTATCGATATGTGTGTTCCCATTCCCATTTTTTTAATTGTTTTGGGTTTGTTATTGTAGGTCTTTTCCTTCTTTTGTGTTTCTTGCCTAGAGAAGTTCCTTTAGCAGTTGTTGTAGAGCTGGTTTGGTGGTGCTGAACTCTCTCAGCTTTTGCTTGTCTCTAAAGGTTTTAATTTCTCCATCAAATCTGAATGAGATCCTTGCTGGGTAGAGTAATCTTGGTTGCAGGTTTTTCTCCTTCAACACTTTCAATATGTCCTGCCACTCCCTTCTGGCTTGCAGAGTTTCTGCTGAAAGATCAGCTGTTAACCTTATGGGGATTCCCTTGTGTGTTATTTGTTGTTTTTCCCTTGCTGCTTTTAATATGTTTTCTTTGTATTTAATTTTTGACAGTTTGATTAATATGTGTCTTGGCGTATTTCTCCTTGGATTTATCCTGTATGGGACTCTCTGTGCTTCCTGGACTTGATTAACTATTTCCTTTCCCATATTAGGGAAGTTTTCAACTATAATCTCTTCAAATATTTTCTCAGTCCCTTTCTTTTTCTCTTCTTCTTCTGGAACCCCTATAATTCGAATGTTGGTACGTTTAATGCTGTCCCAGAAGTCTCTGAGACTGTCCTCAGTTCTTTTCATTCTTTTTTCTTTATTCTGCTCTGCAGTAGTTATTTCCACTATTTTATCTTCCAGGTCACTTATCCGTTCTTCTGCCTCAGTTATTCTGCTATTGATCCCATCTAGAGTACTTTTAATTTCATTTATTGTGTTGTTCATCGTTGCTTGTTTCATCTTTAGTTCTTCTAGGTCCTTGTTAACTGATTCTTGCATTTTGTCCATTCTATTGTCCATTCTATCTCCAAGATTTCGGATCAACCTTACTATCATTATTCTGAATTCTTTTTCAGGTAGACTGCCTATTTCTTCTTCATTTGTTAGGTCTGATGGGTTTTTATCTTGCTCCTTCATCTGCGGTGTGTTTTTCTGTCTTTTCATTTTGCTTATCTTACTGTGTTTGGGGTCTCCTTTTTTGCAGGCTGAAGGTTCGTAGTTCCTGTTGTTTTTTGTGTCTGTCCCCAGTGGCTAAGGTTGGTTCAGTGGGTTGTGTAGGCTTCCTGGTGGAGGGTACTAGTGCCTGTGTTCTGGTGGATGAGGCTAGATCTTATCTTTCTGGTGGGCAGGTCCACGTCTGGTGGTGTGTTTTGGGGTGTCTGTAGACTTATTATGATTTTGGGCCGCCTCTCTGCTAATGGGTGGGGTTGTGTTCCTGTCTTGCTAGTTGTTTGGCATAGGATGTCCAGCACTGTAGCTTGCTGGTCGTTGAGTGAAGCTGGGTGCTGGCGTTGAGATGGAGATCTCTCGGAAATTTTTGCTGTTTGATATTATGTGCAGCTGGGAGGTCTCTTGTGGATCAGTGTCCTGAAGTTGGCTCTCCCACCTCAGAGGCACAGCACTGACTCCTGGCTGCAGCACCAAGAGCCTTTCATCCACAGGGCTCCTTAATTTGGGATGATTGGTTGTCTATTCAGGTATTCCACAGATGCAGGGTATATCAAGTTGATTGTGGAGCTTTAATCCGCTGCTTCTGAGGCTGCTGGGAGAGATTTCCCTTTCTCTTCTTTGTTCTCACAGCTCCCAGGGGCTCAGCTTTGGATTTAGCCCCGCCTGTGTGTGTAGGTCGCCGGAGGGCGTCTGTTCTTTGCTCAGACAGGACGGGGTTAAAGGAGCCGCTGATTCGGAGGCTCTGGCTCACTCAGGCCCGGGGGTAGGGAGGGGCACGGAGTGTGGGGCGGGCCTGCGGCGGCAGAGGCCGGCGAGACGTTGCAGCCTGAGGCGCACCTGTGCGTTCTCCCGGGGGAGTTGTCCCTGGATCCCGGGACCCTGGCAGTGGCGGGCTGCACAGGCTCCCCGGAAGGGCGCGTGGCTAGTGACCTGTGTTCGCACACAGGCCTCCCGGTGGTGGCAGCAGCGGCCCTAGCGTCTCATGTCTGTCTCTGGGCTCCGCACTTTTAGCCGCGGCTCGCGCCCGTCCCTGGAGCTCTCTCAAGCAGCGTTCTTAATCCCCTCTCCTCGTGCACCAGGAAACAAAGAGGGACGTAAAAGTCTCTTGCCTCTTCGGCAGCTCCAGACCTCTCCCCAGACTCTCTCCCGGCCAGCCGCGGTGCACCAACGCCCTGCAGGCTGTGTTCACGCCGCCAACCCCAGTCCACTCCCGGCGCTCCGACAAAAGGCGGAGCCTCAGCTCCCAGTCCCGTCCGCCCCGGCGGGCGAGCAGACAAGCCTCTCGGCTGGCGAGTTCCGGTCGGCCCGATCCTCTGCGCTGGAATCTGCCCGCTTTGCCCTCCGCAACCCTGTTGCTGTGCTCTCCTCCGCGGCTCCCAAGCTCCCCCACTCCGCCTCCAGAAGCCTCCACCCGCGAAGGGGCTTCCTAGTGTGTGGACACTTTTCCTCCTTCACAGCTCTCTCCCGCTGGTGCAGGACCCGTCCCTATCCTTTTGTCTCTGTTTAGTTATTTCTTTTGCCCTACCCAGGTACGTGGGGGGTTTCTTGCCTTTTGGGAGGTCTGAGGTCTTCTGCCAGCGTTCAGTAGATGCTCTGTAGGAGTTGTTCCACGAGTAGATGTATTTCTGGTGTATCTGTGGGGAGGAACGTGATCTCCGCGTCTTACTCTTCCGCCATCTTCCCGCAGTACCACAACTTCTTTATCCATTTTTCGCTTTCTGCGATATTGAACTTGTACCGTAAACGAGGTTCTTGTAAACAGAGCCGTCACAAACTTTGGGGTGGCTGTGTCTTTTTGATTTTAATTTCCCTAAGCTATAGGACCATAAGTGGAAGTGCCCTAGGCTCTGTTGCTTTGTTTTTTAGATGTTTCAGGAAACACCATACACTTCTCCAGAGTGGCTGTTGGCAATTTACATCCCGCCCATCAGCATAACAAGGCTCCCAGTTCTCCATGGCCTGTCCTGCCTTTCTGGATTTTACACTTTTTTCAGATGGCCCTTTTGACTGGGGGGCAGTGAGACTTCATTGTAGTGCAGATTTGCTTTGCAAGCTTGCTTGCTTGGCCAAAAAGGGCGTATGCGTTTTTTCCTGAATATATTCAGGAAAAAACGCATATGCCCTTTTTGGCCAAGTGCATCATTGTGGACGTTCTGCCTCTTTTCCTATGCTTTACATGCAATTCCAGTCTACCTCCTGAAATCGGTTTCCTGCAATTCTGCCCCGCTTTCACGTCCTCTTGGCAGCCTTACTTCAACATATTTTTGGACGATAGCTGTCATTTATAACTCTGCAGGTTTGTGAATGACAGTGCCCCTGAGCTCCTTTCTTCAACTTGCTTTCTTGTGAGCTGGCCGCAACACCGCAGGGTTGCTTCAGGCCCTAGTGTGGTTCCGGCATGGCATGCTGAGCCTTTGGTTAATTCCTCTTCCTGGTGGGAAATGAGAGTTAAATTTGCCCGTCCAGACACCTCCAGCTAGTCTCTCATTGGTTCTCCCTATTCCTGTTCATTTTCCGCAGAAATTGCAAACTGGGCCAAACAGGAGGTTAAAGGCACTGACTCTCCAAGTGGGGAGAGTGTTAGTAAAGCGTCTGGAATGTTGCACCCGAGTACCAGGGGACGAAAACTGAGACACCTTTGAACACGTTTCCCAATCACTCGGTGGATCATACTCTGGGTTCCACATGCATGTTTTAGCTGAAGGAAGAATCCCTTAAACCTGGAGAGTTGAGACCCATGGAATGGGTACCATGCAATATGACTTCAAAGGGTCTGCATTTGCTCACCGATCCTCACCAATCCTATCACTGCTGCGTTTATGCCACTGTACACACGCTTGATTCTCTTTCGGAGACATATAAATCCATAGGTTTTAAGATTCTTACTAGTCAGGTATATTCTTAGGCGTTTAATATGGGGTGTTGAATCCACTTCGTTGAGCAAGGAGTAGCTCTTGTCTATTACATATTTGGCTTATGGAACGGTATCTGTGCTAATTTCAATCTCTGGTTTTATGCAGCACCCCAACTCACCTTTCCCCTTAAGGAAGCATAAGTTGGTTTTCTACATTTGAGACCCTGTTCTGTTTTGTAATTCAGTTCCTGTGTAGCCAAGTTTACATTCCGTGTAGTAGTGATATCTTATGATGTTTCTTTTTCTGTGTGACTTATTTCACTTAGAATCATCGTACCTGAATCCACTCGTTATGCTGCTACGGGCCTGATGACATAGATTTCATTGCTGAGTGATATTGCATTGTACGTAAGTACCACAACTTCTTTTTTTTTTTTTTTTTTAAACATCTTTATTGGAGCATAATTGCTTTACAATGGTATGTTAGTTTCAGCTTCACAACAAAATGAATCAGTTATATATATACACATGTTCCCATATCTCTTCCCGCTTGCGTCACCCTCCCTCCCACCCTCCCTATCCCACCCCTCCAGGCGGTCACACAGCACCGAGCTGATCTCCCTGTGCTATGCGGCTGCTTCCCACTAGCTATCTACCTTACGTTTGGTAGTGTATACATGTCCATGCCTCTTTATTGCTTTGTCACCGTTTACCCTTCTCCCTCCCCATAGCCTCAAGTCCATTCTCTAGTAAGTCTGTGTCTTTATTCCTGTTTCACCCCTAGGTTTTTCATGACATTTTTTTTCTTAAATTCCATATATATGTGTTAGCATACGGTATTTGTCTCTCTCTTTCTGACTTACTTCACTCTGTATGACAGACTCTAGGTCTATCCACCTCATTACAAATAGCTCAATTTCGTCTCTTTTTATGGCTGAGTAATACTCCATTGTATATATGTGCCACATCTTCTTTATCCATTCATCCGATGATGGACACTTAGGTTGTTTCCATCTCTGGGCTATTGTAAATAGAGCTGCAATGAACATTTTGGTACATGACTCTTTTTGAATTATGGTTTTCTCAGGGTATATGCCCAGTAGTGGGATTGTTGGGTCATATGGTAGTTCTATTTGTAGCTTTTTAAGGAACCTCCATACTGTTCTCCACAGTGGCTGTATCAATTTACATTCCCACCAACAGTGTAAGAGGGTTCCCTTTTCTCCACACCCTCTCCAGCGTTTATTGTTTCTAGATTTTTTGATGATGGCCATTCTGACTGGTGTGAGATGATATCTCATTGTAGTTTTGATTTGCATTTCTCTAATGATTAGTGACGTTGAGCATTCTTTCATGTGTTTGTTGGCACTCTGTATATCTTCTTTGGAGAAATGTCTATTTAGGTCTTCTGCCCATTTTTGGATTGGGTTGTTTGTTCTTTTGTTATTAAGCTGCATGAGCTGCTTATAAATTTTGGAGATTAATCCTTTGTCAGTTGCTTCATTTGCAAATATTTTCTCCCATTCTGAGGGTTGTCTTTTGGTCTTCTTTATGGTTTCCTTTGCTGCGCAAAAGCTTTTAAGTTTCATTAGGTCCCATTTGTTTACTTTTGTTTTTATTTCCATTTCTCTAGGAGGTGGGTCAAAAAGGATCTTGCTGTGATTTATGTCATAGAGTGTTCTGCCTATGTTTTCCTCTAAGAGTTTGATAGTTTCTGGCCTTACATTTAGGTCTTTAATCCATTTTGAGCTTATTTTTGTGTATGGTGTTAGGGAGTGATCTAATCTCATACTTTTACATGTAGCTGTCCAGTTTTCCCAGCACCACTTATTGAATAGGCTGTCCTTTCTCCACTGTACATTTCTGCCTCCTTTGTCAAAGATAAGGTGACCATATGTGCGTGGGTTTATCTCTGGGCTTTCTATCCTGTTCCATTGATCTATATTTCTGTTTTTGTGCCAGTACCATACTGTCTTGATTACTGTAGCTTTGTAGTATAGTCTGAAGTCAGGAAGCCTGATTCCTCCAGCTCCATTTTTCGTTCTCAAAATTGCTTTGGCTATTCGGGGTCTTTTGTGTTTCCATACAAATTGTGAGATTTTTTGTTCTAGTTCTGTGAAAAATGCCAGTGGTAGTTTGATAGGGATTGCATTGAATCTGTAGATTGCTTTGGGTAGTAGAGTCATTTTCACAATGTTGATTCTTCCAATCCAAGAACATGGTATATCTCTCCATCTATTTGTATCATTTTTAATTTCTTTCGTCAGTGTCTTATAATTTTCTGCATACAGGTCTTTTGTCTCCTTAGGTAGGTTTATTCCTAGGTATTTTATTCTTTTTGTTGCAATGGTAAATGGGAGTGTTTTCTTGATTTCACTTTCAGATTTTTCATCCTTAGTGTATAGGAATGCCAGAGATTTCTGTGCATTAATTTTGTATCCTGCTACTTTACCAAATTCATTGATTAGCTCTAGTAGTTTTCTGGTAGCATCTTTAGGGTTCTGTATGTATAGTATCATGTCATCTGCAAACAGTGACAGCTTTACTTCTTCTTTTCCGATTTGGATTCCTTTTATTTCCTTTTCTTCTCTGATTGCTGTGGCTAAAACTTCCAAAACTATGTTGAATAAGAGTGGTGAGAGTGGGCAACCTTGTCTTGTTCCTGATCTTAGTGGAAATGCTTTCAGTTTTTCACCATTGAGGACGATGTTGGCTGTGGGTTTGTCATATATGGCCTTTATTATGTTGAGGAAAGTTCCCTCTATGCCTACTTTCTGCAGGGTTTTTATCATAAATGGGTGTTGAATTTTGTCAAAAGCTTTCTCTGCATCTATTGAGATGATCATATGGTTTTTCTCCTTCAATTTGTTAATATGGTGTATCACGTTGATTGATTTGCGTATATTGAAGAATCCTTGCATTCCTGGAATAAACCCCACTTGATCATGGTGTATGATCCGTTTAATGTGCTGTTGGATTCTGTTTGCTAGTATTTTGTTGAGGATCTTTGCATCTATGTTCATCAGTGATATTGGCCTGTAGTTTTCTTTCTTTGTGACATCCTTGTCTGGTTTTGGTATCAGGGTGATGGTGGCCTCGTAGAATGAGTTGGGGAGTGTTCCTCCCTCTGCTATATTCTGGAAGAGTCTGAGAAGGATAGGTGATAGCTCTTCTCTAAATGTTTGATAGAATTCGCCTGTGAAGCCATCTGGTCCTGGGCTTTTGCTTGTTGGAAGATTTTTAATCACAGTTTCAATTTCAGTGCTTGTGATTGGTCTGTTCATATTTTCTATTTCTTCCTGATTCAGTCTTGGCAGGTTGTGCCTTTCTAAGAATTTGTCCATTTCTTCCAGGTTGTCCATTTTATTGGCATAGAGTTGCTTGTAGTAATCTCTCATGATCTTTTGTATTTCTGCAGTGTCAGTCGTTACTTCTCCTTTTTCATTTCTAATTCTATTGATTTGAGTCTTCTCCCTTTTTTTCTTGATGAGTCTGGCTAATGGTTTATCAATTTTGTTTATCCTTTCAAAGAAACAGCTTTTAGTTTTATTGATCTTTGCTATCGTTTCCTTCATTTCTTTTTCATTTATTTCTGATCTGATTTTTATGATTTCTTTCCTCCTGCTAACTTTGGGGTTTTTTTGTTCTTCTTTCTCTAATTGCTTTAGGTGCAAGGTTAGGTTGTTTATTCGAGATGTTTCCTGTTTCTTAAGGTAAGATTGTATTGCTATAAACTTCCCTCTTAGAACTGCTTTTGCTGCATCCCATAGATTTTGAGTCGTCGTGTCTCCATTGTCGTTTGTTTCTAGGTATTTTTTGATCTCCCCTTTGATTTCTTCAGTGATCACTTCGTTATTAAGTAGTGTATTGTTTAGCCTCCATGTGTTTGTATTTTTTACAGATCTTCTCCTGTGATTGATATCGAGTCTCATAGCGTTGTGGTCGGAAAAGATACTTGATACAATTTCAATTTTCTTAAATTTACCAAGGCTTGATTTGTGACCCAAGATATGATCTATCCTGGAGAATGTTCCATGAGCACTTGAGAAAAATGTGTATTCTGTTGTTTTTGGATGGAATGTCCTATAAATATCAATTAACTCCATCTCATTTAATGTATCATTTAAAGCTTGTGTTTCCTTATTTATTTTCATTTTGGATGATCTGTCCATTGGTGAAAGTGGGGTGTTAAAGTCCCCTACTATGAATGTGTTACTGTCGATTTCCCCTTTTATGGTTGTCAGTATTTGCCTTATGTATTGAGGTGCACCTATGTTGGGTGCATAAATATTTACAATTGTTATATCTTCCTCTTGGATCGATCCCTTGATCATTATGTAGTGTCCTTCTTTGTCTCTTCTAATAGTCTTTGTTTTAAAGTCTGATATGAGAATTGCTACTCCAGCTTTCTTTTGGTTTCCATTTGCATGAAATACCTTTTTCCATCCCCTTACTTTCAGTCTGTATGTGTCTCTAGGTCTGAAGTGGGTCTCTTGTAGACAGCAAATATATGGGTCTTGTTTTTGTATCCATTCAGCCAATCTGTGTCTTTTGGTGGGAGCATTTAGTCCATTTACATTTAAGGTAATTATCGATATGTGTGTTCCCATTCCCATTTTTTTAATTGTTTTGGGTTTGTTATTGTAGGTCTTTTCCTTCTTTTGTGTTTCTTGCCTAGAGAAGTTCCTTTAGCAGTTGTTGTAGAGCTGGTTTGGTGGTGCTGAACTCTCTCAGCTTTTGCTTGTCTCTAAAGGTTTTAATTTCTCCATCAAATCTGAATGAGATCCTTGCTGGGTAGAGTAATCTTGGTTGCAGGTTTTTCTCCTTCAACACTTTCAATATGTCCTGCCACTCCCTTCTGGCTTGCAGAGTTTCTGCTGAAAGATCAGCTGTTAACCTTATGGGGATTCCCTTGTGTGTTATTTGTTGTTTTTCCCTTGCTGCTTTTAATATGTTTTCTTTGTATTTAATTTTTGACAGTTTGATTAATATGTGTCTTGGCGTATTTCTCCTTGGATTTATCCTGTATGGGACTCTCTGTGCTTCCTGGACTTGATTAACTATTTCCTTTCCCATATTAGGGAAGTTTTCAACTATAATCTCTTCAAATATTTTCTCAGTCCCTTTCTTTTTCTCTTCTTCTTCTGGAACCCCTATAATTCGAATGTTGGTACGTTTAATGCTGTCCCAGAAGTCTCTGAGACTGTCCTCAGTTCTTTTCATTCTTTTTTCTTTATTCTGCTCTGCAGTAGTTATTTCCACTATTTTATCTTCCAGGTCACTTATCCGTTCTTCTGCCTCAGTTATTCTGCTATTGATCCCATCTAGAGTACTTTTAATTTCATTTATTGTGTTGTTCATCGTTGCTTGTTTCATCTTTAGTTCTTCTAGGTCCTTGTTAACTGATTCTTGCATTTTGTCCATTCTATTGTCCATTCTATCTCCAAGATTTCGGATCAACCTTACTATCATTATTCTGAATTCTTTTTCAGGTAGACTGCCTATTTCTTCTTCATTTGTTAGGTCTGATGGGTTTTTATCTTGCTCCTTCATCTGCGGTGTGTTTTTCTGTCTTTTCATTTTGCTTATCTTACTGTGTTTGGGGTCTCCTTTTTTGCAGGCTGAAGGTTCGTAGTTCCTGTTGTTTTTTGTGTCTGTCCCCAGTGGCTAAGGTTGGTTCAGTGGGTTGTGTAGGCTTCCTGGTGGAGGGTACTAGTGCCTGTGTTCTGGTGGATGAGGCTAGATCTTATCTTTCTGGTGGGCAGGTCCACGTCTGGTGGTGTGTTTTGGGGTGTCTGTAGACTTATTATGATTTTGGGCCGCCTCTCTGCTAATGGGTGGGGTTGTGTTCCTGTCTTGCTAGTTGTTTGGCATAGGATGTCCAGCACTGTAGCTTGCTGGTCGTTGAGTGAAGCTGGGTGCTGGCGTTGAGATGGAGATCTCTCGGAAATATTTGCTGTTTGATATTATGTGCAGCTGGGAGGTCTCTTGTGGATCAGTGTCCTGAAGTTGGCTCTCCCACCTCAGAGGCACAGCACTGACTCCTGGCTGCAGCACCAAGAGCCTTTCATCCACAGGGCTCCTTAATTTGGGATGATTGGTTGTCTATTCAGGTATTCCACAGATGCAGGGTATATCAAGTTGATTGTGGAGCTTTAATCCGCTGCTTCTGAGGCTGCTGGGAGAGATTTCCCTTTCTCTTCTTTGTTCTCACAGCTCCCAGGGGCTCAGCTTTGGATTTAGCCCCGCCTGTGCGTGTAGGTCGCCGGAGGGCGTCTGTTCTTTGCTCAGACAGGACGGGGTTAAAGGAGCCGCTGATTCGGAGGCTCTGGCTCACTCAGGCCCGGGGGTAGGGAGGGGCACGGAGTGTGGGGCGGGCCTGCGGCGGCAGAGGCCGGCGAGACGTTGCAGCCTGAGGCGCACCTGTGCGTTCTCCCGGGGGAGTTGTCCCTGGATCCCGGGACCCTGGCAGTGGCGGGCTGCACAGGCTCCCCGGAAGGGCGCGTGGCTAGTGACCTGTGTTCGCACACAGGCCTCCCGGTGGCGGCAGCAGCGGCCCTAGCGTCTCATGTCTGTCTCTGGGCTCCGCACTTTTAGCCGCGGCTCGCGCCCGTCCCTGGAGCTCTCTCAAGCAGCGTTCTTAATCCCCTCTCCTCGTGCACCAGGAAACAAAGAGGGACGTAAAAGTCTCTTGCCTCTTCGGCAGCTCCAGACCTCTCCCCAGACTCTCTCCCGGCCAGCTGCGGTGCACCAACGCCCTGCAGGCTGTGTTCACGCCGCCAACCCCAGTCCTCTCCCGGCGCTCCGACAAAAGCCGGAGCCTCAGCTCCCAGTCCCGTCCGCCCCGGCGGGCGAGCAGACAAGCCTCTCGGCTGGCGAGTTCCGGTCGGCCCGATCCTCTCCGCTGGAATCTGCCCGCTTTGCCCTCCGCAACCCTGTTGCTGTGCTCTCCTCCGCGGCTCCCAAGCTCCCCCACTCCGCCTCCAGAAGCCTCCACCCGCGAAGGGGCTTCCTAGTGTGTGGACACTTTTCCTCCTTCACAGCTCTCTCCCGCTGGTGCAGGACCCGTCCCTATCCTTTTGTCTCTGTTTAGTTATTTCTTTTGCCCTACCCAGGTACGTGGGGGGTTTCTTGCCTTTTGGGAGGTCTGAGGTCTTCTGCCAGCGTTCAGTAGATGCTCTGTAGGAGTTGTTCCACGAGTAGATGTATTTCTGGTGTATCTGTGGGGAGGAACGTGATCTCCGCGTCTTACTCTTCCGCCATCTTCCCGCAGTACCACAACTTCTTTATCCATTTTTCGCTTTCTGCGATATTGAACTTGTACCGTAAACGAGGTTCTTGTAAACAGAGCCGTCACAAACTTTGGGGTGGCTGTGTCTTTTTGATTTTAATTTCCCTAAGCTATAGGACCATAAGTGGAAGTGCCCTAGGCTCTGTTGCTTTGTTTTTTAGATGTTTCAGGAAACACCATACACTTCTCCAGAGTGGCTGTTGGCAATTTACATCCCGCCCATCAGCATAACAAGGCTCCCAGTTCTCCATGGCCTGTCCTGCCTTTCTGGATTTTACACTTTTTTCAGATGGCCCTTTTGACTGGGGGGCAGTGAGACTTCATTGTAGTGCAGATTTGCTTTGCAAGCTTGCTTGCTTGGCCAAAAAGGGCGTATGCGTTTTTTCCTGAATATATTCAGGAAAAAACGCATATGCCCTTTTTGGCCAAGTGCATCATTGTGGACGTTCTGCCTCTTTTCCTATGCTTTACATGCAATTCCAGTCTACCTCCTGAAATCGGTTTCCTGCAATTCTGCCCCGCTTTCACGTCCTCTTGGCAGCCTTACTTCAACATATTTTTGGACGATAGCTGTCATTTATAACTCTGCAGGTTTGTGAATGACAGTGCCCCTGAGCTCCTTTCTTCAACTTGCTTTCTTGTGAGCTGGCCGCAACACCGCAGGGTTGCTTCAGGCCCTAGTGTGGTTCCGGCATGGCATGCTGAGCCTTTGGTTAATTCCTCTTCCTGGTGGGAAATGAGAGTTAAATTTGCCCGTCCAGACACCTCCAGCTAGTCTCTCATTGGTTCTCCCTATTCCTGTTCATTTTCCGCAGAAATTGCAAACTGGGCCAAACAGGAGGTTAAAGGCACTGACTCTCCAAGTGGGGAGAGTGTTAGTAAAGCGTCTGGAATGTTGCACCCGAGTACCAGGGGACGAAAACTGAGACACCTTTGAACACGTTTCCCAATCACTCGGTGGATCATACTCTGGGTTCCACATGCATGTTTTAGCTGAAGGAAGAATCCCTTAAACCTGGAGAGTTGAGACCCATGGAATGGGTACCATGCAATATGACTTCAAAGGGTCTGCATTTGCTCACCGATCCTCACCAATCCTATCACTGCTGCGTTTATGCCACTGTACACACGCTTGATTCTCTTTCGGAGACATATAAATCCATAGGTTTTAAGATTCTTACTAGTCAGGTATATTCTTAGGCGTTTAATATGGGGTGTTGAATCCACTTCGTTGAGCAAGGAGTAGCTCTTGTCTATTACATATTTGGCTTATGGAACGGTATCTGTGCTAATTTCAATCTCTGGTTTTATGCAGCACCCCAACTCACCTTTCCCCTTAAGGAAGCATAAGTTGGTTTTCTACATTTGAGACCCTGTTCTGTTTTGTAATTCAGTTCCTGTGTAGCCAAGTTTACATTCCGTGTAGTAGTGATATCTTATGATGTTTCTTTTTCTGTGTGACTTATTTCACTTAGAATCATCGTACCTGAATCCACTCGTTATGCTGCTACGGGCCTGATGACATAGATTTCATTGCTGAGTGATATTGCATTGTACGTAAGTACCACAACTTCTTTTTTTTTTTTTTTTTTTAAACATCTTTATTGGAGCATAATTGCTTTACAATGGTATGTTAGTTTCAGCTTCACAACAAAATGAATCAGTTATATATATACACATGTTCCCATATCTCTTCCCGCTTGCGTCACCCTCCCTCCCACCCTCCCTATCCCACCCCTCCAGGCGGTCACACAGCACCGAGCTGATCTCCCTGTGCTATGCGGCTGCTTCCCACTAGCTATCTACCTTACGTTTGGTAGTGTATACATGTCCATGCCTCTTTATTGCTTTGTCACCGTTTACCCTTCTCCCTCCCCATAGCCTCAAGTCCATTCTCTAGTAAGTCTGTGTCTTTATTCCTGTTTCACCCCTAGGTTTTTCATGACATTTTTTTTCTTAAATTCCATATATATGTGTTAGCATACGGTATTTGTCTCTCTCTTTCTGACTTACTTCACTCTGTATGACAGACTCTAGGTCTATCCACCTCATTACAAATAGCTCAATTTCGTCTCTTTTTATGGCTGAGTAATACTCCATTGTATATATGTGCCACATCTTCTTTATCCATTCATCCGATGATGGACACTTAGGTTGTTTCCATCTCTGGGCTATTGTAAATAGAGCTGCAATGAACATTTTGGTACATGACTCTTTTTGAATTATGGTTTTCTCAGGGTATATGCCCAGTAGTGGGATTGTTGGGTCATATGGTAGTTCTATTTGTAGCTTTTTAAGGAACCTCCATACTGTTCTCCACAGTGGCTGTATCAATTTACATTCCCACCAACAGTGTAAGAGGGTTCCCTTTTCTCCACACCCTCTCCAGCATTTATTGTTTCTAGATTTTTTGATGATGGCCATTCTGACTGGTGTGAGATGATATCTCATTGTAGTTTTGATTTGCATTTCTCTAATGATTAGTGACGTTGAGCATTCTTTCATGTGTTTGTTGGCACTCTGTATATCTTCTTTGGAGAAATGTCTATTTAGGTCTTCTGCCCATTTTTGGATTGGGTTGTTTGTTCTTTTGTTATTAAGCTGCATGAGCTGCTTATAAATTTTGGAGATTAATCCTTTGTCAGTTGCTTCATTTGCAAATATTTTCTCCCATTCTGAGGGTTGTCTTTTGGTCTTCTTTATGGTTTCCTTTGCTGCGCAAAAGCTTTTAAGTTTCATTAGGTCCCATTTGTTTACTTTTGTTTTTATTTCCATTTCTCTAGGAGGTGGGTCAAAAAGGATCTTGCTGTGATTTATGTCATAGAGTGTTCTGCCTATGTTTTCCTCTAAGAGTTTGATAGTTTCTGGCCTTACATTTAGGTCTTTAATCCATTTTGAGCTTATTTTTGTGTATGGTGTTAGGGAGTGATCTAATCTCATACTTTTACATGTAGCTGTCCAGTTTTCCCAGCACCACTTATTGAATAGGCTGTCCTTTCTCCACTGTACATTTCTGCCTCCTTTGTCAAAGATAAGGTGACCATATGTGCGTGGGTTTATCTCTGGGCTTTCTATCCTGTTCCATTGATCTATATTTCTGTTTTTGTGCCAGTACCATACTGTCTTGATTACTGTAGCTTTGTAGTATAGTCTGAAGTCAGGAAGCCTGATTCCTCCAGCTCCATTTTTCGTTCTCAAAATTGCTTTGGCTATTCGGGGTCTTTTGTGTTTCCATACAAATTGTGAGATTTTTTGTTCTAGTTCTGTGAAAAATGCCAGTGGTAGTTTGATAGGGATTGCATTGAATCTGTAGATTGCTTTGGGTAGTAGAGTCATTTTCACAATGTTGATTCTTCCAATCCAAGAACATGGTATATCTCTCCATCTATTTGTATCATTTTTAATTTCTTTCGTCAGTGTCTTATAATTTTCTGCATACAGGTCTTTTGTCTCCTTAGGTAGGTTTATTCCTAGGTATTTTATTCTTTTTGTTGCAATGGTAAATGGGAGTGTTTTCTTGATTTCACTTTCAGATTTTTCATCCTTAGTGTATAGGAATGCCAGAGATTTCTGTGCATTAATTTTGTATCCTGCTACTTTACCAAATTCATTGATTAGCTCTAGTAGTTTTCTGGTAGCATCTTTAGGGTTCTGTATGTATAGTATCATGTCATCTGCAAACAGTGACAGCTTTACTTCTTCTTTTCCGATTTGGATTCCTTTTATTTCCTTTTCTTCTCTGATTGCTGTGGCTAAAACTTCCAAAACTATGTTGAATAAGAGTGGTGAGAGTGGGCAACCTTGTCTTGTTCCTGATCTTAGTGGAAATGCTTTCAGTTTTTCACCATTGAGGACGATGTTGGCTGTGGGTTTGTCATATATGGCCTTTATTATGTTGAGGAAAGTTCCCTCTATGCCTACTTTCTGCAGGGTTTTTATCATAAATGGGTGTTGAATTTTGTCAAAAGCTTTCTCTGCATCTATTGAGATGATCATATGGTTTTTCTCCTTCAATTTGTTAATATGGTGTATCACGTTGATTGATTTGCGTATATTGAAGAATCCTTGCATTCCTGGAATAAACCCCACTTGATCATGGTGTATGATCCGTTTAATGTGCTGTTGGATTCTGTTTGCTAGTATTTTGTTGAGGATCTTTGCATCTATGTTCATCAGTGATATTGGCCTGTAGTTTTCTTTCTTTGTGACATCCTTGTCTGGTTTTGGTATCAGGGTGATGGTGGCCTCGTAGAATGAGTTGGGGAGTGTTCCTCCCTCTGCTATATTCTGGAAGAGTCTGAGAAGGATAGGTGATAGCTCTTCTCTAAATGTTTGATAGAATTCGCCTGTGAAGCCATCTGGTCCTGGGCTTTTGCTTGTTGGAAGATTTTTAATCACAGTTTCAATTTCAGTGCTTGTGATTGGTCTGTTCATATTTTCTATTTCTTCCTGATTCAGTCTTGGCAGGTTGTGCCTTTCTAAGAATTTGTCCATTTCTTCCAGGTTGTCCATTTTATTGGCATAGAGTTGCTTGTAGTAATCTCTCATGATCTTTTGTATTTCTGCAGTGTCAGTCGTTACTTCTCCTTTTTCATTTCTAATTCTATTGATTTGAGTCTTCTCCCTTTTTTTCTTGATGAGTCTGGCTAATGGTTTATCAATTTTGTTTATCCTTTCAAAGAAACAGCTTTTAGTTTTATTGATCTTTGCTATCGTTTCCTTCATTTCTTTTTCATTTATTTCTGATCTGATTTTTATGATTTCTTTCCTCCTGCTAACTTTGGGGTTTTTTTGTTCTTCTTTCTCTAATTGCTTTAGGTGCAAGGTTAGGTTGTTTATTCGAGATGTTTCCTGTTTCTTAAGGTAAGATTGTATTGCTATAAACTTCCCTCTTAGAACTGCTTTTGCTGCATCCCATAGATTTTGAGTCGTCGTGTCTCCATTGTCGTTTGTTTCTAGGTATTTTTTGATCTCCCCTTTGATTTCTTCAGTGATCACTTCGTTATTAAGTAGTGTATTGTTTAGCCTCCATGTGTTTGTATTTTTTACAGATCTTCTCCTGTGATTGATATCGAGTCTCATAGCGTTGTGGTCGGAAAAGATACTTGATACAATTTCAATTTTCTTAAATTTACCAAGGCTTGATTTGTGACCCAAGATATGATCTATCCTGGAGAATGTTCCATGAGCACTTGAGAAAAATGTGTATTCTGTTGTTTTTGGATGGAATGTCCTATAAATATCAATTAACTCCATCTCATTTAATGTATCATTTAAAGCTTGTGTTTCCTTATTTATTTTCATTTTGGATGATCTGTCCATTGGTGAAAGTGGGGTGTTAAAGTCCCCTACTATGAATGTGTTACTGTCGATTTCCCCTTTTATGGTTGTCAGTATTTGCCTTATGTATTGAGGTGCACCTATGTTGGGTGCATAAATATTTACAATTGTTATATCTTCCTCTTGGATCGATCCCTTGATCATTATGTAGTGTCCTTCTTTGTCTCTTCTAATAGTCTTTGTTTTAAAGTCTGATATGAGAATTGCTACTCCAGCTTTCTTTTGGTTTCCATTTGCATGAAATACCTTTTTCCATCCCCTTACTTTCAGTCTGTATGTGTCTCTAGGTCTGAAGTGGGTCTCTTGTAGACAGCAAATATATGGGTCTTGTTTTTGTATCCATTCAGCCAATCTGTGTCTTTTGGTGGGAGCATTTAGTCCATTTACATTTAAGGTAATTATCGATATGTGTGTTCCCATTCCCATTTTTTTAATTGTTTTGGGTTTGTTATTGTAGGTCTTTTCCTTCTTTTGTGTTTCTTGCCTAGAGAAGTTCCTTTAGCAGTTGTTGTAGAGCTGGTTTGGTGGTGCTGAACTCTCTCAGCTTTTGCTTGTCTCTAAAGGTTTTAATTTCTCCATCAAATCTGAATGAGATCCTTGCTGGGTAGAGTAATCTTGGTTGCAGGTTTTTCTCCTTCAACACTTTCAATATGTCCTGCCACTCCCTTCTGGCTTGCAGAGTTTCTGCTGAAAGATCAGCTGTTAACCTTATGGGGATTCCCTTGTGTGTTATTTGTTGTTTTTCCCTTGCTGCTTTTAATATGTTTTCTTTGTATTTAATTTTTGACAGTTTGATTAATATGTGTCTTGGCGTATTTCTCCTTGGATTTATCCTGTATGGGACTCTCTGTGCTTCCTGGACTTGATTAACTATTTCCTTTCCCATATTAGGGAAGTTTTCAACTATAATCTCTTCAAATATTTTCTCAGTCCCTTTCTTTTTCTCTTCTTCTTCTGGAACCCCTATAATTCGAATGTTGGTACGTTTAATGCTGTCCCAGAAGTCTCTGAGACTGTCCTCAGTTCTTTTCATTCTTTTTTCTTTATTCTGCTCTGCAGTAGTTATTTCCACTATTTTATCTTCCAGGTCACTTATCCGTTCTTCTGCCTCAGTTATTCTGCTATTGATCCCATCTAGAGTACTTTTAATTTCATTTATTGTGTTGTTCATCGTTGCTTGTTTCATCTTTAGTTCTTCTAGGTCCTTGTTAACTGATTCTTGCATTTTGTCCATTCTATTGTCCATTCTATCTCCAAGATTTCGGATCAACCTTACTATCATTATTCTGAATTCTTTTTCAGGTAGACTGCCTATTTCTTCTTCATTTGTTAGGTCTGATGGGTTTTTATCTTGCTCCTTCATCTGCGGTGTGTTTTTCTGTCTTTTCATTTTGCTTATCTTACTGTGTTTGGGGTCTCCTTTTTTGCAGGCTGAAGGTTCGTAGTTCCTGTTGTTTTTTGTGTCTGTCCCCAGTGGCTAAGGTTGGTTCAGTGGGTTGTGTAGGCTTCCTGGTGGAGGGTACTAGTGCCTGTGTTCTGGTGGATGAGGCTAGATCTTATCTTTCTGGTGGGCAGGTCCACGTCTGGTGGTGTGTTTTGGGGTGTCTGTAGACTTATTATGATTTTGGGCCGCCTCTCTGCTAATGGGTGGGGTTGTGTTCCTGTCTTGCTAGTTGTTTGGCATAGGATGTCCAGCACTGTAGCTTGCTGGTCGTTGAGTGAAGCTGGGTGCTGGCGTTGAGATGGAGATCTCTCGGAAATATTTGCTGTTTGATATTATGTGCAGCTGGGAGGTCTCTTGTGGATCAGTGTCCTGAAGTTGGCTCTCCCACCTCAGAGGCACAGCACTGACTCCTGGCTGCAGCACCAAGAGCCTTTCATCCACAGGGCTCCTTAATTTGGGATGATTGGTTGTCTATTCAGGTATTCCACAGATGCAGGGTATATCAAGTTGATTGTGGAGCTTTAATCCGCTGCTTCTGAGGCTGCTGGGAGAGATTTCCCTTTCTCTTCTTTGTTCTCACAGCTCCCAGGGGCTCAGCTTTGGATTTAGCCCCGCCTGTGCGTGTAGGTCGCCGGAGGGCGTCTGTTCTTTGCTCAGACAGGACGGGGTTAAAGGAGCCGCTGATTCGGAGGCTCTGGCTCACTCAGGCCCGGGGGTAGGGAGGGGCACGGAGTGTGGGGCGGGCCTGCGGCGGCAGAGGCCGGCGAGACGTTGCAGCCTGAGGCGCACCTGTGCGTTCTCCCGGGGGAGTTGTCCCTGGATCCCGGGACCCTGGCAGTGGCGGGCTGCACAGGCTCCCCGGAAGGGCGCGTGGCTAGTGACCTGTGTTCGCACACAGGCCTCCCGGTGGCGGCAGCAGCGGCCCTAGCGTCTCATGTCTGTCTCTGGGCTCCGCACTTTTAGCCGCGGCTCGCGCCCGTCCCTGGAGCTCTCTCAAGCAGCGTTCTTAATCCCCTCTCCTCGTGCACCAGGAAACAAAGAGGGACGTAAAAGTCTCTTGCCTCTTCGGCAGCTCCAGACCTCTCCCCAGACTCTCTCCCGGCCAGCTGCGGTGCACCAACGCCCTGCAGGCTGTGTTCACGCCGCCAACCCCAGTCCTCTCCCGGCGCTCCGACAAAAGCCGGAGCCTCAGCTCCCAGTCCCGTCCGCCCCGGCGGGCGAGCAGACAAGCCTCTCGGCTGGCGAGTTCCGGTCGGCCCGATCCTCTCCGCTGGAATCTGCCCGCTTTGCCCTCCGCAACCCTGTTGCTGTGCTCTCCTCCGCGGCTCCCAAGCTCCCCCACTCCGCCTCCAGAAGCCTCCACCCGCGAAGGGGCTTCCTAGTGTGTGGACACTTTTCCTCCTTCACAGCTCTCTCCCGCTGGTGCAGGACCCGTCCCTATCCTTTTGTCTCTGTTTAGTTATTTCTTTTGCCCTACCCAGGTACGTGGGGGGTTTCTTGCCTTTTGGGAGGTCTGAGGTCTTCTGCCAGCGTTCAGTAGATGCTCTGTAGGAGTTGTTCCACGAGTAGATGTATTTCTGGTGTATCTGTGGGGAGGAACGTGATCTCCGCGTCTTACTCTTCCGCCATCTTCCCGCAGTACCACAACTTCTTTATCCATTTTTCGCTTTCTGTGATATTGAACTTGTACCGTAAACGAGGTTCTTGTAAACAGAGCCGTCCCAAACTTTGGGGTGGCTGTGTCTTTTTGATTTTAATTTCCCTAAGCTATAGGACCATAAGTGGAAGTGCCGTAGGCTCAGTTGCTTTGTTTTTTAGATATTTCAGGAAACACCATACACTTCTCCAGAGTGGCTGTTGGCAATTTACATCCCGCCCATGAGCATAACAAGGTTCCCACGTCTCCATGGCCTGTCCTGCCTTTCTGGATTTTACACTTTTTTCAGATGGCCCTTTTGACTGGGGGGCAGTGAGACTTCATTGTAGTGCAGATTTGCTTTGCAAGCTTGCTTAGTTGGCCAAAAAGGGCGTATGCGTTTTTTCCTGAATATATTCAGGAAAAAACCCATACGCCCCTTTTGGCCAAGTGCATCATTGTGGACGTTCTGCCTCTTTTCCTATGCTTTACATGCAATTCCAGTCTACCTCCTGAAATCGGTTTCCTGCAATTCTGACCCGCTTTCAAGTCCTCTTGGCAGCCTTACTTCAATATATTTTTGGACGATAGCTGTCATTTATAACTCTGCATGTCTGTGAATGACAGTGCCCCTGAGCTCCTTTCTTCAACTCGCTTTCTTGTGAACTGGCCACAACATCGCAGGATTGCTTCAGGCCCTAGTGTGGTTCCGGCATGGCACGCTGAGGCTTTGGTTAATTCCTCTTCCTGGTGGGAAATGAGAGTTAAATTTGCCCGTCCAGACACCTCCAGCTAGTCTCTCATTGGTTCTCCCTTTTCCTGTTCATTTTCTACAGAAATTGCAAACTGGGCCAAACAGGAGGTTAAAGGCACTGACTCTCCAAGTGGGGAGAGTGTTAGTAAAGCGTCTGGAATGTTGCACCCGAGTACCAGGGGACGAAAACTGACACATTTGAACACGTTTCCCGATCACACGGTGGATCATACTCTGGGTTCCACATGCATGTTTTAGCTGAAGGAAGAATCCCCTAAACCTGGAGAGTTGAGACCCATGGAATGGGTACTGTGCAATATGACTTCAAAGGGTCTGCATTTGCTCACCGAACCTCACCAATCCTATCACTGCTGCGATTATGCCGCTGTACACACGCTTGATTCTCTTTTGGAGACATATAAATCCATAGGTTTTAAGATTCTTCCTAGTCAGTTATATTCTTAGCCGTTTAATATGGGGTGTAGAGTCCACTTCGTTGAGCAAGGAGTAGCTCTAGTCTATTACATATTTGGTTTATGGAACGGTATCTGTGCTAATTTCAATCTCTGGTTTTATGTAGCACCCCAACTCACCTTTCCCCTTAAGCAAGCATAAGTTGGTTTTCTGCATTTGAGACCCTGTCCTGTTTTGTAATTCAGTTCCTGTGTAGCCAAGTTTACATTCCGTGTAGTAGTGATATCTTATGATGTTTCTTTTTCTGTGTGACTTATTTCACTTAGAATCATCGTACCTGAATCCACTCATTATGCTGCTATGGGCCTGATGACATAGATTTCATTGCTGAGTGATATTGCATTGTACGTAAGTACCAAAACTTCTTTATCCATTTTTCGCTTTCTGTGATATTGAACTTGTACCGTAAACGAGGTTCTTGTAAACAGAACCGTCCCAAACTTTGGGGTGGCTGTGTCTTTTTGATTTTAATTTCCCTAAGCTATAGGACCATAAGTGGAAGTGCCCTGGGTTCTGTTGCTTTGTTTTGTAGATGTTTCAGGAAACACCATACACTTCTCCAGAATGGCTGTTGGCAATTTACATCCCGCCCATCAGCATAACAAGGCTCCCAGTTCTCCATGGCCTTTCCTGTCTTTCTGGATTTTACACTTTTTTCAGATGGCCCTTTTGACTGGGGGGAAGTGAGACTTCGTTGTAATGTAGATTTCTTTGCAAGCTTGCTTGGTTGGCCAAAAGAGCGTATGCGTTTTTTCCTGAATATATTCAGGAAAAAACGCATACGCCCTTTTTGGCCAAGTGCATCATTGTGGACGTTCTGCCTCTTTTCCTATGCTTTACATGCAATTCCAGTCTACCTCCTGAAATCGGTTTCCTGCAATTCTGCCCCGCTTTCAAGTCCTCTTGGCAGCCTTACTTCAATATATTTTTGGACGATAGTTGTCATTTATAACTCTGTAGGTTTGTGAATGACAGTGCCCCTGAGCTCCTTTCTTCAACTCGCTTCCTTGTGAGCTGGCCGCAACACCGCAGGATTGCTTCAGTCCCTAGTGTGGTTCCGGCACGGCACGCTGAGCCTTTGGTTAATTCCTCTTCCTGGTGGGAAATGAGAGTTAAATTTGCCCGTCCAGACACCTCCAGCTAGTCTCTCATTGGTTCTCTCTATTCCTTTTAATTTTCCGCAGAAATTGCAAACTGGGCCAAACAGGAGGTTAAAGGCACTGACTCTCCAAGTGGGGAGTGTGTTAGTAAACCGTCTGGAATGTTGCACTCGGGTACCAGGGGACGAAACCTGACACATTTGAACACGTTTACCGATCACACGGTGGATCATACTCTGGGTTCCACATGCATGTTTTAGCTGAAGGAAGAATCCCTTAAACCTGGAAAGTTGAGACCCATGGAATGGGTACCATGCAATATGACTTCAAAGGGTCTACATTTGCTCACCAAACCTCACCAATCCTATCACTGCTGCGTTTATGCCACTGTACACATGCTTGATTCTCTTTCGGAGACATATAAATCCATAGGTTTTAAGATTCTTACTAGTCAGGTATATTCTTAGGCCTTTAATATGGGGTGTTGAGTCCACTTTAATGAGCAAGGAGTAGGTCTTGTCTATTACATATTTGGCTTATGGAACGGTATCTGTGCTAATTTTAATCTCTGGTTTTATGCAGCACCCCAACTCACCTTTCCCCTTAAGCAAGCATAAGTTGGTTTTCTACATTTGAGACCCTGTTCTGTTTTGTAATTCAGTTCCTGTTTAGCCAAGTTTACATTCCGTGTAGTAGTGATATCTTATGATGTTTCTTTTTCTCTGTGACTTATTTCACTTAGAATTATCATACCTGTATCCACTCATTATGCTGCTACGGGCCTGATGACATAGATTTCATTGTTGAGTGATATTGCATTGTACGTAAGTACCACAACTTCTTTATCCATTTTTCGCTTTCTGCGATATTGAACTTGTACCGTAAACGAGGTTCTAGTAAACAGAGCCGTCCCAAACTTTGGGGTGGCTGTGTCTTTTTGATTTTAATTTCCCTAAGCTAAAGGACCATAAGTGGAAGTGCTCTAGGCTCTGTTGCTTTGTTTTTTAGATGTTTCAGGAAACACCATACACTTCTCCAGAGTGGCTGTTGGCAATTTACATCCCGCCCACCAGCATAACAAGGCTCCCAGTTCTCCATGGCCTATCCTGCCTTTCTGGATTTTACACTTTTTTCAGATGGCCGTTTTGACCGGGGGGGGCAGTGAGACTTCATTGTAGTGCAGATTTCCTTTGCAAGCTTGCTTGGTTGGCCAAAAAGTGCGTATGTGTTTTTTCCTGAATATATTCAGGAATAAACGCATACGCCCTTTTTGGCCAAGTGCATCATTGTGGACGTTCTGCCTCTTTTCCTATGCTTTACATGCAATTCCAGTCTACCTCCTGAAATCGGTTTCCTGCAATTCTGCCCTGCTTTCAAGACCTCTTGGCAGCCATACTTCAATATATTTTTGGACGATAGCTGTCATTTATAACTCTGCAGGTTTGTGAATGACAGTGCCCCTGAGCTCCTTTCTTCAACTCGCTTTCTTGTGAGCTTGCCGCAACACCGCAGCCTTGCTTCAGGCACTAGTGTGGTTCCGGCACGGCACGCTGAGCCTTTGGTTAATTCCTCTTCCTGGTGGGAAATGAGAGTTAAATTTGCCCGTCCAGACACCTCCAGCTAGTCTCTCATTGGTTCTCCCTATTCCTGTTCATTTTCCACAGAAATTGCAAACTGGGCCAAACAGGAGCTTAAAGGCACTGACTCTCCAAGTGGGGAGAGTGTTAGTAAAGCGTCTGGAATGTTGCACCCGAGTACCAGGGGACGAAAACTGACACATTTGAACACGTTTCCCGATCACACGGTGGATCATACTCTGGGTTCCACATGCATGTTTTAGCTGAAGGAAGAATCCCCTAAACCTGGAGAGTTGAGACCCATGGAATAGGTACCGTGCAATATGATTTCAAAGGGTCTGCATTTGCTCACCGAACCTCACCAATCCTATCACTGCTGCATTTATGCCATTGTACACACGCTTCATTCTCTTTTGGAGACATATAAATCCATAGGTTTTAAGATTCTTCCTAGTCAGTTATATTCTTAGGCGTTTAATATGGGGTGTAGAGTCCACTTCGTTGAGCAAGGAGTAGCTCTAGTCTATTACATATTTGGCTTATGGAACGGTATCTGTGCTAATTTCAATCTCTGGTTTTATGTAGTACCCCAACTCACCTTTCCCCTTAAGCAAGCATAAGTTGGTTTTCTACATTTGAGACCCTGTCCTGTTTGGTAATTCAGTTCCTGTGTAGCCAAGTTTACATTCCGTGTAGTAGTGATATCTTATGATGTTTCATTTTCTGTGTGACTTATTTCACTTAGAATCATCGTACCTGAATCCACTCATTATGCTGCTATGGGCCTGATGACATAGATTTCATTGCTGAGTGACATTGCATTGTACGTAAGTACCACATCTTCTTTATCCATTTTTCACTTTCTATGATATTGAACTTGTACTGTAAACGAGGTTCTTGTAAACAGAGCCGTCCCAAACTTTGCGGTGGCTGTGTCTTTTTGATTTTAATTTCCCTAAGCTATAGGACCATAAGTGGAAGTGCCCTAGGCTCTGTTGCTTTGCTTTTTAGATGTTTCAGGAAACACCATACACTTCTCCAGAGTGGCTGTTGGCAATTTACATCCCGCCCATCAGCATAACAAGGCTCCCAGTTCTCCATGGCCTGTCCTGCCTATCTGGATTTTACACATTTTTCAGATTGCCTTTTGACCAGTGGGCAGTGAGACTTCATTGTAGTGCAGATTTCCTTTGCAAGCTTGCTTGGTTGGCCAAAAAGAGCGTATGCGTTTTTTCCTGAATATATTCAGGAAAAAACGCATTCGCTCTTTTTGGCCAAGTGCATCATTGTGGACATTCTGCCTCTTTTCCTATGCTTTACATGCAATTCCAGTCTACTTCGTGAAATCGGTTTCCTGCAGTTCTGCCCCGCTTTCAAGTCCTCTTGGCAGCCTTACTTCAATATATTTTTGGACGATAGCTGTCATTTATAACTCTGCAGGTTTGTGAATGACAGTGCCCCGGAGCTCCTTTCTTCAATTCGCTTTCTTGTGAGCTGGCCGCAACATCGCAGCCTTGCTTCAGTCCCTAGTGTGGTTCCGGCACGGCACGCTGACCCTTTGGTTAATTCCTCTTCCTGGTGGGAAATGAGAGTTAAATTTGCCCGTCCAGACACCTCCAGCTAGTCTCTCATTGGTTCTCCCTATTCCTGTTCATTATCCGCAGAAATTGCAAACTGGGCCAAACAGGAGCTTAAAGGCACTTACTCTCCAAGTGGGGAGAGTGTTAGTAAAGCGTCTGGAATGTTGCACCCGAGTACCGGGGGACGAAACCTGAGACACCTTTGAACACGTTTCCCGATCACACGGTGGATCATACTCTGGGTTCCACATGCATGTTTTAGCTGAAGGAAGAATCCCTTAAACCTGGAGAGTTGAGACCCATGGAATGGGTACCATGCAATATGACTTCAAAGGGTCTGCATTTGCTCACCGAACCTCACTAATCCTATCACTGCTGCGTTTATGCCGCTGTACACACGCTTGATTCTCTTTCGGAGACATATAAATCCATAGGTTTTAAGATTCTTACTAGTCAGGTATATTCTTAGGCGTTTAATATGGGGTGTAGAGTCCACTTCATTGAGCAAGGAGTACCTCGTGTCTATTACATATTTGGCTTAGGGCACGGTATCTGTGCTAATTTCAATCTCTGGTTTCATGCAGCACCCCAACTCACCTTTCCCCTTAAGCAAGCATAAGTTGGTTTTCTACATTTGAGACCCTGTCCTGTTTGGTAATTCAGTTCCTGTGTAGCCAAGTTTACATTCCGTGTAGTAGTGATATCTTATGATGTTTCATTTTCTGTGTGACTTATTTCACTTAGAATCATCGTACCTGAATCCACTCATTATGCTGCTATGGGCCTGATGACATAGATTTCATTGCTGAGTGACATTGCATTGTACGTAAGTACCACAACTTCTTTATCCATTTTTCACTTTCTATGATATTGAACTTGTACTGTAAACGAGGTTCTTGTAAACAGAGCCGTCCCAAACTTTGCGGTGGCTGTGTCTTTTTGATTTTAATTTCCCTAAGCTATAGGACCATAAGTGGAAGTGCCCTAGGCTCTGTTGCTTTGCTTTTTAGATGTTTCAGGAAACACCATACACTTCTCCAGAGTGGCTGTTGGCAATTTACAACCCGCCCATCAGCATAACAAGGCTCCCAGTTCTCCATGGCCTGTCCTGCCTATCTGGATTTTACACATTTTTCAGATTGCCTTTTGACCAGTGGGCAGTGAGACTTCATTGTAGTGCAGATTTCCTTTGCAAGCTTGCTTGGTTGGCCAAAAAGAGTGTATGCGTTTTTTCCTGAATATATTCAGGAAAAAACGCATTCGCTCTTTTTGGCCAAGTGCATCATTGTGGACATTCTGCCTCTTTTCCTATGCTTTACATGCAATTCCAGTCTACTTCGTGAAATCAGTTTCCTGCAGTTCTGCCCCGCTTTCAAGTCCTCTTGGCAGCCTTACTTCAATATATTTTTGGACGATAGCTGTCATTTATAACTCTGCAGGTTTGTGAATGACAGTGCCCCGGAGCTCCTTTCTTCAATTCGCTTTCTTGTGAGCTGGCCGCAACACCGCAGCCTTGCTTCAGGCCCTAGTGTGGTTCCGGCACGGCACGCTGACCCTTTGGTTAATTCCTCTTCCTGGTGGGAAATGAGAGTTAAATTTGCCCGTCCAGACACCTCCAGCTAGTCTCTCATTGGTTCTCCCTATTCCTGTTCATTATCCGCAGAAATTGCAAACTGGGCCAAACAGGAGCTTAAAGGCACTTACTCTCCAAGTGGGGAGAGTGTTAGTAAAGCGTCTGGAATGTTGCACCCGAGTACCGGGGGACGAAACCTGAGACACCTTTGAACACGTTTCCCGATCACACGGTGGATCATACTCTGGGTTCCACATGCATGTTTTAGCTGAAGGAAGAATCCCTTAAACCTGGAGAGTTGAGACCCATGGAATGGGTACCATGCAATATGACTTCAAAGGGTCTGCATTTGCTCACCGAACCTCACTAATCCTATCACTGCTGCGTTTATGCCGCTGTACACACGCTTGATTCTCTTTTGGAGACATATAAATCCATAGGTTTTAAGATTCTTACTAGTCAGGTATATTCTTATGCGTTTAATATGGGGTGTTGAGTCCACTTCATTGAGCAAGGAGTACCTCATGTCTATTACATATTTGGCTTATGGAACGGTATCTGTGCTAATTTCAATCTCTGGTTTTATGCAGCACCCCAACTCACCTTTCCCCTTAAGCAAACATAAGTTGGTTTTCTACATTTGAGACCCTGTTCTGTTTTGTAATTCAGTTCCTGTGTAGCCAAGTTTACATTCCGTGTAGTAGTGATATCTTATGATGTTTCTTTTTCTCTGTGACTTATTTCACTTAGAATCATCGTACCTGAATCCACTCATTATGCTGCTACCGGACTGATGACATAGATTTCATTGCTGAGTTATATTGCATTGTACGTAAATACAACAACTTCTTTATCCATTTTTCACTTGCTGTAATATTGAACTTGTACCGTAAACGAGGTTCTTGTAAACAGAGCCGTCCCAAACTTTGGGGTGGCTGTGTCTTTTTGATTTTAATTTCCCTAAGCTATTGGACCATAAGTTGAAGTGCCGTAGGCTCAGTTGCTTTGTTTTTTAGATGTTTCAGGAAACACCATACACTTCTCCAGAGTGGCTGTTGGCAATTTACATCCCACCCATCAGCATAACAAGGCTCCCAGTTCTCCATGGCCTGTCCTGCCTTTCTGGATTTTACACTTTTTTCAGATGGCCCTTTTCACCAGGGGGCAGTGAGACTTCATTGTAGTGCAGATTTCCTTTGCAAGCTTGCTTGGTTGGCCAAAAAGGGCGTATGTGTTTTTTTCTCAGGAAAAAATATACCCTTTTTGGCCAAGTGCATCATTGTGGACGTTCTGCCTCTTTTCCTATGCTTTACATGCAATTCCAGTCTACCTCCTGAAATCGGTTACCTGCAAATCTGCCCCGCTTTCAAGTCCTCTTGGCAGCCTTACTTCAATATATTTTTGGACGATAGCTGTCATTTTTAACTCTGCAGGTTTGTGAATTACAGTGCCCCTGAGCTCCTTTCTTCAACTCCCTTTCTTGTGAGCTGGCCGCAACACCGCAGGATTGCTTCAGGCCCTAGTGTGGTTCCGGCATGGCACTCTGAGCCTTTGGTTAATTCCTCATCCTGGTGGGAAATGAGAGTTAAATTTGCACGTCCAGACACCTCCAGCTAGTTTCTCATTGGTTCTCCCTATTCCTGTTCATTATCCGCAGAAATTGCAAACTGGGCCAAACAGGAGGTTAAAGGCACTGACTCTCCAAGTGGGGAGAGTGTTAGTAAAGCGTCTGGAATGTTGCACCCGAGTACCAGGGGACGAAAACTGACCCATTTGAACACGTTTCCCGATCACATGGTGGATCATACTCTGGGTTCCACATGCATGTTTTAGCTGAAGGAAGAATCCCTTAAACCTGGAGAGTTGAGACCCATGGAATGGGTACCATGCAATATGACTACAGAGGGTCTGCATTTGTTCACCGAACCTCAACAATCCTATCACTGCTGCGTTTATGCCGCTGTACACACGCTTGATTCTCTTTCGGAGACATATAAATCCATAGGTTTTAAGATTCTTACTAGTCAGGTATATTCTTAGGCGTTTAATATGGGGTGTAGAGTCCACTTCGTTGAGCAAGGAGTAGCTCTTGTCTATTACATATTTGGCTTATGGAATGGTATCTGTGCTAATTTCAATCTCTGGTTTTATGCAGCACCCCAACTCACCTTTCCCCTTAAGCAAGCATAAGTTGGTTTTCTACATTTGAGACCCTGTTCAGTTTTGTAATTCAGTTCCTGTGTAGCCAAGTTTACATTCCGTGTAGTAGTGATATCTTATGATGTTTCTTTTTCTGTGTGACTTATGTCACTTAGAATCATCGTACCTGAATCCACTCATTATGCTGCTATGGGCCTGATGACATAGATTTCATTGTTGAGTGATATTGCATTGTACGTAAGTACCACAACTTCTTTTTCCATATTTTGCTGTCTGTGATATTGAAATTGTACCGTAAACGAGGTTTGGGGTGGCTGTGTCTTTTTGATTTTAATTTCCCTAAGCTATAGGACCATAGGTGGAAGTGCCCTAGGCTCTGTTGCTTTGTTTTTTAGATGTTTCAGGAAACACCATACACTTCTCCAGAGTGGCTGTGGGCAATTTACATCCCGCCCATCAGCACAACAAGGCTCCCACGTCTCCATGGCCTGTCCTGCCTTTCTGGATTTTACACTTTTTTCAGATGGCCCTTTTGACCAGGGGGCAGTGAGACTTCATTGTAGTGCAGATTTCCTTTGCAAGCTTGCTTGGTTGGCCAAAAAGGGCGTATACGTTTTTTCCTGAATATATTCAGGAAAAAACGCATATGCCCTTTTTGGCCAAGTGCATCATTGTGGACGTTCTGCCTCTTTTCCTATGCTTTACATGCAATTCCAGTCTACCTCCTGAAATCGGTTTCCTGCAATTCTGCCCTGCTTTCAAGTCCTCTTGGCAGCCTTACTTCTATATATTTTTGGACGATAGTTGTCATTTATAACTCTGCAGGTTTGTGAATGACAGTGCCCCTGAGCTCCTTTCTTCAACTCGCTTCCTTGTGAGCTGGCCGCAACACCGCAGGATTGCTTCAGTCCCTAGTGTGGTTCCGGCACGGCACGCTGAGCCTTTGGTTAATTCCTCTTCCTGGTGGGAAATGAGAGTTAAATTTGCCCGTCCAGACACCTCCAGCTAGTCTCTCATTGGTTCTCTCTATTCCTGTTCATTTTCCGCAGAAATTGCAAACTGGGCCAAACAGGAGGTTAAAGGCACTGACTCTCCAACTGGGGAGAGTGTTAGTAAAGCGTCTGGAATGTTGCACCCGAGTACCAGGGGATGAAAACTGAGACAGCTTTGAACACGTTTCCCGATCACACGGTGGATCATACTCTGGGTTCCACATGCATGTTTTAGCTGAAGGAAGAATCCCTTAAACCTGGAGAGTTGAGACCCATGGAATGGGTACCATGCAATATGACTTCAAAGCGTCTGCATTTGCTCACCGATCCTCACCAATCCTATCACTGCTGCGTTTATGCCGCTGTACACACGCTTGATTCTCTTTTGGAGATATATAAATCCATAGGTTTTAAGATTCTTACTAGTCAGGTATATTTTTAGGCGTTTAATATGTTGTGTTGAGTCCACTTCGTTGAGCAAGGAGTAGCTCTTGTTTATTACATATTTGGCTTATGGAACGGTATCTGTGCTAATTTCAATCTCTGGTTTTATGCAGCACCCCAACTCACCTTTCCCCTTAAGCAAGCATAAGTTGGTTTTCTACATTTGAGACCCTGTTCTGTTTTGTAATTCAGTTCCTGTGTATCCAAGTTTACATTCCGTGTAGTAGTGATATCTTATGATGTTTCTTTTTCTGTGTGACTTATTTCACTTAGAATCATCGTACCTGAATCCACTCATTATGATGCTACGGGCCTGATGACATAGATTTCATTGCTGAGTGATATTGCATTGTACGTAAGTACCACAACTTCTTTATCCATTTTTCGCTTTCTGTGATATTGAACTTGTACCGTAAACGAGGTTCTTGTAAACAGAGCCGTCCCAAACTTTGGGGTGGCTGTGTCTTTTTGATTTTAATTTCCCTAAGCTATAGGACCATACGTGGAAGTGCCGTAGGCTCAGTTGCTTTGTTTTTTAGATATTTCAGGAAACACCATACACTTCTCCAGAGTGGCTGTTGGCAATTTACATCCTGCCCATGAGCATAACAAGGTTCCCACTTCTCCATGGCCTGTCCTGCCTTTCTGGATTTTACACTTTTTTCAGATGGCCCTTTTGACCGGGGGGCAGTGAGACTTCATTGTAGTGCAGATTTGCTTTGCAAGCTTGCTTAGTTGGCCAAAAAGGGCGTATGCGTTTTTTCCTGAATATATTCAGGAAAAAACCCATACGCCCCTCTTGGCCAAGTGCATCATTGTGGACGTTCTGCCTCTTTTCCTATGCTTTACATGCAATTCCAGTCTACCTCCTGAAATCGGTTTCCTGCAATTCTGACCCGCTTTCAAGTCCTCTTGGCAGCCTTACTTCAATATATTTTTGGACGATAGCTGTCATTTATAACTCTGCATGTCTGTGAATGACAGTGCCCCTGAGCTCCTTTCTTCAACTCGCTTTCTTGTGAACTGGCCACAACATCGCAGGATTGCTTCAGGCCCTAGTGTGGTTCCGGCATGGCACGCTGAGGCTTTGGTTAATTCCTCTTCCTGGTGGGAAATGAGAGTTAAATTTGCCCGTCCAGACACCTCCAGCTAGTCTCTCATTGGTTCTCCCTTTTCCTGTTCATTTTCCACAGAAATTGCAAACTGGGCCAAACAGGAGGTTAAAGGCACTGACTCTCCAAGTGGGGACAGTGTTAGGAAAGCGTCTGGAATGTTGCACCCGAGTACCAGGGGACGAAAACTGAGACACCTTTGAACACGTTTCCCAATCACACGGTGGATCATACTCTGGGTTCCACATGCATGTTTTAGCTGAAGGAAGAATCCCTTAAACCTGGAAAGTTGAGACCCATGGAATGGGTACCATGCAATATGACTTCAAAGGGTCTGCATTTGCTCACCGATCCTCACCAAACCTATCACTGCTGCGTTGATGCTGCTGTACACACGCTTGATTCTCTTTCGGAGACATATAAATCCATAGGTTTTAAGATTCTTACTAGTCAGGTATATTCTTAGGCGTTTAATATGGGGTGTTGAGTCCACTTTGTTGAGCAAGGAGTAGCTCTTGTCTATTACATATTTGGCTTATGAAACGGTATCTGTGGTAATTTCAATCTCTGGTTTTATGCAGCACCCCAACTCGCCTTTCCCCTTAAGCAAGCATAAGTTGGTTTTCTACATTTGAGACCCTGTTCTGTTTTGTAATTCAGTTCCTGTGTAGCCAAGTTTACATTCCGTGTAGTAGTGATATCTTATGATGTTTCTTTTTCTGTGTGACTTATTTCACTTAGAATCATCGTACCTGAATCCACTCATTATGCTGCTACGGGCCTGATGACATAGATTTCATTGCTGAGTGATATTGCATTGTACGTAAGTACCAAAACTTCTTTATCCATTTTTTGCTTTCTGCGATATTGAACTTGTACCGTAAACGAGGTTCTTGTAAACAGCGCCGTCCCAAACTTTGGGGTGGCTGTGTCTTTTTGATTTTAATTTCCCTAAGCTATAGGACCATAAGTGGAAGTGCTCTAGGCTCTGTTGCTTTGTTTTGTAGATGTTTCAGGAAACACCATACACTTCACCAGAGTGGCTGTTGGAAATTTACATCCCGCCCATCAGCATAACAAGGCTCCCAGTTCTCCGTGGCCTGTCCTGCCTTTCTGGATTTTACACTTTTTTCAGATGGCCCTTTTGACCTGAGGGCAGTGAGACTTCACTGTAGTGCAGATTTCCTTTGCAAGCTTGCTTGGTTGGCCAAAAAGGGCGTATGCGTTTTTTCCTGAATATATTCAGGAATAAACGCATACGCCCTTTTTGGCCAAGTTCATCATTGTGGACGTTCTGCCTCTTTTCCTATGCTTTACATGCAATTCCAGTCTACCTCCTGAAATCGGTTTCCTGCAATTCTGACCCGCTTTCAAGTCCTCTTGGCAGCCTTACTTCAATATATTTTTGGACGATAGCTGTCATTTATAACTCTGCATGTCTGTGAATGACAGTGCCCCTGAGCTCCTTTCTTCAACTCGCTTTCTTGTGAGCTGGCCACAACATCGCAGGATTGCTTCAGGCCCTAGTGTGGTTCCGGCATGGCACGCTGAGCCTTTGGTTAATTCCTCTTCCTGGTTGGAAATGAGAGTTAAATTTGCCCGTCTAGAAACCTCCAGCTAGTCTCTCATTGGTTCTCCCTTTTCCTGTTCATTTTCCGCAGAAATTGCAAACTGGGCCAAACAGGAGGTTAAAGGCACTGACTCTCCAAGTGGGGAGAGTGTTAGTAAAGCGTCTGGAATGTTGCACCCGAGTACCAGGGGATGAAAACTGAGACACCTTTGAACACGTTTCCCAATCACACGGTGGATCATACTCTGGGTTCCACATGCATGTTTTAGCTGAAGGAAGAATCCCTTAAACCTGGAGAGTTGAGACCCATGGAATGGGTACCATGCAATATGACTTCAAAGGGTCTGCATTTGCTCACCGATCCTCACCAATCCTATCACTGCTGCGTTGATGCCGCTGTACACACGCTTGATTCTCTTTCGGAGACATATAAATCCATAGGTTTTAAGATTCTTACTAGTCAGGTATATTCTTAGGCGTTTAATATGGGGTGTTGAGTCCACTTTGTTGAGCAAGGAGTAGCTCTTGTCTATTACATATTTGGCTTATGAAACGGTATCTGTGGTAATTTCAATCTCTGGTTTTATGCAGCACCCCTACTCGCCTTTCCCCTTAAGCAAGCATAAGTTGGTTTTCTACATTTGAGACCCTGTTCTGTTTTGTAATTCAGTTCCTGTGTAGCCAAGTTTACATTCCGTGTAGTAATGATATCTTATGATGTTTCTTTTTCTCTGTGACTTATTTCACTTAGAATCATCATACCTGAATCCACTCATTATGCTGCTACGGGCCTGATGACATAGATTTCATTGCTGAGTGATATTGCATTGTATGTAAGTACCACAACTTCTTCATCCATTTTTCGCTTTCTGTGATATTGAACTTGTACCGTAAACGAGGTTCTTGTAAACAGAGCCGTCCCAAACTTTGGGGTGGCTGTGTCTTTTTGATTTTAATTTCCCTAAGCTATAGGACCATAAGTGGAAGTGCCCTAGGCTCTGTTGCTTTGTTTTTTAGATGTTTCAGGAAACACTATACACTTCTCCAGCGTGGCTGTTGGCAATTTACATCCCGCCCATCAGCATAACCAGGCTCCCAGTTCTCCATGGCCTGTCCGGCCTTTCTTGATTTTACACTTTTTTCAGATGGCCCTTTTCACCGGGGGGCAGTGAGACTTCATTGTAGTGCAGATTTTCTTTGCAAGCTTGCTTGGTTGGCCAAAAAGTGCGTATGCGTTTTTTCCTGAATATATTCAGGAATAAACGCATACGCACTTTTTGGCCAAGTGCATCATTGTGGACGTTCTGCCTCTTTTCCTATGCTTTACATGCAATTCCAGTCTACCTCCTGAAATCGGTTTCCTGCAATTCTGCCCTGCTTTCAAGTCCTCTTGGCAGCATTACTTCAATATATTTTTGGACGATAGCTGTCATTTATAACTCTGCAGGTTTGTGAATGACAGTGCCCCTGAGCTCCTTTCTTCAACTCGCTTTCTTGTCAGCTGGCTGCAACACCGCAGGATTGCTTCAGGCCCTAGTGTGGTTCCGGCACGGCTCGCTGAGACTTTGGTTAATTCCTCTTCCTGGTGGGAAATGACAGTTAATTTTGCCCGTCCAGACACCTCCAGCTAGTCTCTCATTGGTTCTCACTATTCCTGTTCATTTTCCACAGAAATTGCAAACTGGGCCAAACAGGAGGTTAAAGGCACTGACTCTCCAAGTGGGGAGAGTGTTAGTAAAGTGTCTGGAATGTTGCACCCGAGTACCGGGGGACGAAAACTGAGTCACATTTGAACACGTTTCCCGATCACACGGTGGATCATACTCTGGGTTCCACATGCATGTTTTAGCTGAAGGAAGAATCCCTTAAACCTGGAGAGTTGAGACACATGGAATGGGTACCATGCAATATGACTACAAAGGGTCTGCATTTGTTCACCGAACCTCACCAATCCTATCACTGCTGGGTTTATGCCGCTGTACACACGCTTGATTCTCTTTCGGAGACATATAAATCCATAGGTTTTAAGATTCTTACTAGTCAGGTATATTCTTAGGCGTTTAATATGGGGTGTAGAGTCCACTTCGTTGAGCAAGGAGTAGTTCTTGTCTGTTACATATTTGGCTTATGGAACGGTATCTGTGCTAATTTCAATCTCTGGTTTTATGCAGCACCCCAACTCACCTTTCCCTTTAAGCAAGCATAAGTTGGTTTTCTACATTTGAGATCCAGTTCTGTTTTGTAATTCAGTTCCTGTGTAGCCAAGTTTACATTCCGTGTAGTAGTGATATCTTATGATGTTTCTTTTTCTGTGTGACTTATTTCACTTAGAATCATCGTACCTGAATCCACTCATTATGCTGCTACGGGCCTGATGACATAGATTTCATTGCTGAGTGATATTGCATTGTACGTAAGTACCACAACTTCTTTATCCATTTTTCGCTTTCTGCGATATTGAACTTGAACCGTAAACGAGGTTCTTGTAAACAGAGCTGTCCCAAACTTTGGGGTGGCTGTGTCTTTTTGATTTTAATTTCCCTAAGCTATAGGACCATAAGTGGAAGTGCCCTAGGCTTTGTTGCTTTGTTTTTTGGATGTTTCAGGTAACACCATACACTTCTCCAGAGTGGCTGTTGGCAATTTACATCCCGCCCATCAGCATAACAAGGCTCCCAGTTCTCCATGGCTTTTCCTGTGTTTCTGGATTTTACACTTTTTTCAGATGGCCCTTTTGACTGGGGGGAAGTGAGACTTCATTGTAGTGCAGATTTCTTTGCAAGCTTGCTTGGTTGGCCAAAAAGAGCATATGCGTTTTTTCCTGAATATATTCAGGAAAAACGCATACGCCCTTTTTGGCCAAGTGCATCATTGTGGACGTTCTGCCTCTTTTCCTATGCTTTACATGCAATTCCAGTCTACCTCCTGAAATCGGTTTCCTGCAATTCTGCCCCGCTTTCAAGTCCTCTTGGCAGCCTTACTTCAATATATTTTTGGACGATAGTTGTCATTTATAACTCTGCAGGTTTGTGAATGACAGTACTCCTGAGCTCCTTTCTTCAACTCGCTTTCTTGTCAGCTGGCCGCAACACCGCAGCATCGCTTCAGGCCCTAGTGTGGTTCCGGCATGGCACGCTGAGCCTTTGGCTAATTCCTCTTCCTGGTGGGAAATGAGAGTTAAATTTGCCCGTCCAGACACCTCCAGCTAGTCTCTCATTGGTTCTCCCTATTCCTGTTCATTTTCCGCAGAAATTGCAAACTGGGCCAAACAGGAGGTTAAAGGCACTGACTCTCCAAGTGGGGAGTGTGTTAGTAAACCGTCTGGAATGTTGCACTCGGGTACCAGGGGACGAAACCTGACACATTTGAACACGTTTACCGATTACACAGTGGATCATACTCTGGGTTCCACATGCATGTTTTAGCTGAAAGAAGAATCCCTTAAACCTGGAAAGTTGAGACCCATGGAATGGGTACCATGCAATATGACTTCAAAGGGTCTGCATTTGCTCACCAAACCTCACCAATCCTATCACTGCTGCGTTTATGCCGCTGTACACATGCTTGATTCTCTTTCGGAGACATATAAATCCATAGGTTTTAAGATTCTTACTAGTCAGGTATATTCTTAGGCCTTTAATATGGGGTGTTGAGTCCACTTCAATGAGCAAGGAGTAGGTCTTGTCTATTACATATTTGGCTTATGGAACGGTATCTGTGCTAATTTTAATCTCTGGTTTTATGCAGCACCCCAACTCACCTTTCCCCTTAAGCAAGCATAAGTTGGTTTTCTACATTTGAGACCCTGTTCTGTTTTGTAATTCAGTTCCTGTTTAGCCAAGTTTACATTCCGTGTAGTAGTGATATCTTATGATGTTTCTATTTCTCTGTGACTTATTTCACTTAGAATCATCGTACCTGAATCCACTCATTATGCTGCTACGGGCCTGATGACATAGATTTCATTGCTGAGTGATATTGCATTGTACGTAAGTACCACAACTTCTTTATCCATTTTTCGCTTTCTGCGATATTGAACTTGTACCGTAAACGAGGTTCTAGTAAACAGAGCCGTCCCAAACTTTGGGGTGGCTGTGTCTTTTTGATTTTAATTTCCCTAAGCTATAGGACCATAAGTGGAAGTGCTCTAGGCTCTGTTGCTTTGTTTTTTAGATGTTTCAGGAAACACCATACACTTCTCCAGAATGGCTGTTGGCAATTTACATCCCGCCCATGAGCATAACAAGGCTCCCAGTTCTCCATGGCCTGTCCTGCCTTTCTGGATTTTACACTTTTTTCAGATGGCCCTTTTGACCGGGGGGCAGTGAGACTTCATTGTTGTGCAGATTTCCTTTGCAAGCTTGCTTGGTTGGCCAAAAAGGGCGTATGCGTTTTTTCCTGAATATATTCAGGAAAAAACGCATACGCCCTTTTTGGCCAAGTGCATCATTGTGGACGTTCTGCCTCTTTTCCTATGCTTTACATGCAATTCCAGTCTACCTCCTGAAATCGGTTTCCTGCAATTCTGCCCCACTTTCAAGTCCTATTGGCAGCCTTACTTCAATATATTTTTGGACGATAGCTGTCATTTATAACTCTGCAGGTCTGTGAATGACAGTGGCCCTGAGCTCCTTTCTTCAACTCGCTTTCTTGTGAGCTGGCCGCAACACCGCAGGATTGCTTCAGGCCCTAGTGTGGTTCCGGCACGGCACGCTGAGCCTTTGGTTAATTCCTCTTCCTGGTGGGAAATGAGAGTTAAATTTGCCCGTCCAGACACCTCCAGCTAGTCTCTCATTGGTTCTCCCTATTCCTGTTCATTTTCCGCAGAAATTGCAAACTGGGCCAAACAGTAGGTTGAAGGCACTGACTCTCCAAGTGGGGAGAGTGTTAGTAAAACATCTGGAATGTTGCACTCGAGTACCAGGGCACGAAAACTGAGACACATATGAACACGTTTCCCGATCACATGGTGGATCATACTCTGGGTTCCACATGCATGTTTTAGCTGAAGGAAGAATCCCTTAACCCTGGAGAGTTGAGACCCATGGAATGGGTACCAAGCAATATGACTTCAAAGGGTCTGCATTTGCTCACCGAACCTCACCAATCCTATCACTGCTGCGATTATGCCGCTGTACACACGCTTGATTCTCTTTCGGAGACATAGAAATCCATAGGTTTTAAGATTCTTACTAGTCAGGTATATTCTTAGGCGTTTAATATGGGGTGTTGAGTCCACATCGTTGGGCAAGGAGTAGCTCTTGTCTATTACATATTTGGCTTATGGAATGGTATCTGTGCTAACTTCAATCTCTGGTTTTATGCAGCACCCCAACTCACCTTTCCCCTTAAGCAAGCATAAGTTCGTTTTCTACATTTGAGACCCTGTTCTGTTTTGTAATTCAGTTCCTGGGTAGCCAAGTTTACATTCCGTGTAGTAGTGATAATGTATGATGTTTCTTTTTCTGTTTGACTTATTTCACTTAGAATCATCGTACCTGAATCCACTCATTATGCTACTATGGGCCTGATGACATCGATTTCATTGCTGAGTGATATTGCATTGTAGATAAGTACCACAACTTCTTTATCCATTTTGCACTTTCTGTGATATTGAACTTGTACCGTAAACGAAGTTCTTGTAAACACAGCCTTCGCAAACTTTGGGGTGGCTGTGTCTTTTTGATTTTAATTTCCCTAAGCTATAGGACCATAAGTGGAAGTGCCCTAGGCTCTGTTGCTTCGTTTTTTAGATGTTTCAGGAAACACCATACATTTCTCCAGAGTGGCTGTTGGCAATTTACATCTCGCCCATGAGCATAACAAGGCTCCCAGTTCTCCATGGCCTGTCCTGCCTTTCTGGATTTTACACTTTTTTCAGAGGGCCCTTTTGACCGGGGGGCAGTGAGACTTCATTGTAGTGCAGATTTCCTTTGCAAGCTTGCTTGGTTGGCCAAAAAGTGCGTATGCGTTTTTTCCTGAATATATTCAGGAAAAAACGCATACGCCCTTTTTGGCCAACTGCATCATTGTGGACGTTCTGCCTCTTTTCCTATGCTTTACATGCAATTACAGTCTACCTCCTGAAATCGGTTTCCTGCAATTCTGCCCCGCTTTCAAGTCCTCTTGGCAGCCTTACTTCAATATATTTTTGGACGATAGCTGTCATTTATAACTCTGCATGTTTGTGAATTACAGTGCCCCTGAGCTCTTTTCTTCAACTCGCTTTCCTGTGAGCTGGCCGCAACACCGCAGGATTGCTTCAGGCCCTAGTGTGGTTCCGGCATGGCACGCTGAGCCTTTGGTTAATTCCTCTTCCTGGTGGGAAATGAGAGTTAAATTTGCCCGTCCAGACACCTCCAGCTAGTCTCTCATTGGTTCTCCCTATTCCTGTTCATTTTCTGCAGAAATTGCAAACTGGGCCAAACAGTAGGTTGAAGGCACTGACTCTCCAAGTGGGGAGAGTGTTAGTAAAACATCTGGAATGTTGCACTCGAGTACCAGGGTTCGAAAACTGAGACACATATGAACACGTTTCCCGATCACATGGTGGATCATACTCTGGGTTCCACATGCATGTTTTAGCTGAAGGAAGAATCCCTTAACCCTGGAGAGTTGAGACCCATGGAATGGGTACCAAGCAATATGACTTCAAAGGGTCTGCATTTGCTCACCGAACCTCACCAATCCTATCACTGCTGCGTTTATGCTGCTGTACACACGCTTGATTCTCTTTCGGAGACATAGAAATCCATAGGTTTTAAGATTCTTAATAGTCAGGTATATTCTTAGGCGTTTAATATGGGGTGTTGAGTCCACATCGTTGGGCAAGGAGTAGCTCTTGTCTATTACATATTTGGCTTATGGAATGGTATCTGTGCTAATTTCAATCTCTGGTTTTATGCAGCACCCCAACTCACCTTTCCCCTTCAGCAAGCATAAGTTGGTTTTCTACATTTGAGACCCTGTTCTGTTTTGTAATTCAGTTCCTGTGTAGCCAAGTTTACATTCCGTGTAGTAGTGATATCTTATGATGTTTTTTTTTTCTCTGTGAATTATTTCAATTAGAATCCTCGTACCTAAATCCACTCGTTATGCTGCTACGGGCCTGATGACATAGATTTCATTGCTAAGTGATATTGCATTGTACGTAAGTACCACAACTTCTTTATCCATTTTTTTCTTTCTGTGATATTGAACTTGTACTGTAAATGAGGTTCTTGTAAACAGAGCCATCCCAAACTTTGGGGTGGCTGTGTCTTTTTGATTTTAATTTCCCTAAGCTATAGGACCATAAGTGGAAGTGCCCTAGGCTCTGTTGCTTTGTTTTTTAGATGTTTCAGGAAACACCATACACTTCTCCAGAGTGGCTGTTGGCAATTTACATCCCGCCCATCAGCATAACAAGGCTCCCAGTTCTCCATGGCCTGTCCTGCCTTTCTGGATTTTACACTTTTATCAGATGGCCCTTTTGACCGGGGGGCAGTGAGACTTCATTGTTGTGCAGATTTCCTTTGCAAGCTTGCTTGGTTGGCCAAAAAGGGCGTATGCGTTTTTTCCTGAATATATTCAGGAAAAAACGCATACGCCCTTTTTGGCCAAGTGCATCATTGTGGACGTTCTGCCTCTTTTCCTATGCTTTACATGCAATTCCAGTCTACCTCCTGAAATCGGTTTCCTGCAATTCTGCCCCACTTTCAAGTCCTCTTGGCAGCCTTACTTCAATATATTTTTGGACGATAGCTGTCATTTATAACTCTGCAGGTCTGTGAATGACAGTGGCCCTGAGCTCCTTTCTTCAACTCGCTTTCTTGTGAGCTGGCCGCAACACCACAGGATTGCTTCAGGCCCTAGTGTGGTTCCGGCATGGCACGCTGAGCCTTTGGTTAATTCCTCTTCCTGGTGGGAAATGAGAGTTAAATTTTCCCGTCCAGACACCTCTAGCTAGTCTCTCATTGGTTCTCCCTATTCCTGTTCATTTTCCGCAGAAATTGCAAACTGGGCCAAACAGTAGGTTGAAGGCACTGACTCTCCAAGTGGGGAGAGTGTTAGTAAAACATCTGGAATGTTGCACTCGAGTACCAGGGCACGAAAACTGAGACACATATGAACACGTTTCCCGATCACATGGTGGATCATACTCTGGGTTCCACATGCATGTTTTAGCTGAAGGAAGAATCCCTTAACCCTGGAGAGTTGAGACCCATGGAATGGGTACCAAGCAATATGACTTCAAAGGGTCTGCATTTGCTCACCGAACCTCACCAATCCTATCACTGCTGGGTTTATGCCGCTGTACACACGCTTGATTCTCTTTTGGAAACATAGAAATCCATAGGTTTTAAGATTCTTACTAGTCAGGTATATTCTTAGGCGTTTAATATGGGGTGTTGAGTCCACATCGTTGGGCAAGGAGTAGCTCTTGTCTATTACATATTTGGCTTATGGAATGGTATCTGTGCTAATTTCAATCTCTGGTTTTATGCAGCACCCCAACTCACCTTTCCCCTTAAGCAAGCATAAGTTCGTTTTCTACATTTGAGACCCTGTTCTGTTTTGTAATTCAGTTCCTCTGTAGCCAAGTTTACATTCCGTGTAGTAGTGATAATGTATGATGTTTCTTTTTCTGTTTGACTTATTTCACTTATAACCATCGTACCTGAATCCACTCATTATGCTACCATGGGCCTGATGACGTCGATTTCATTGCTGAGTGATATTGCATTGTAGGTAAGTACCACAACTTCTTTATCCATTTTTCACTTTCTGTGATATTGAACTTGTACCGTAAACGAAGTTCTTGTAAACAGAGCCGTCCCAAACTTTGGGGTGGCTGTGTCTTTTTGATTTTAATTTCCCTAAGCTATAGGACCATAAGTGGAAGTGCCCTAGGCTCTGTTGCTTCGTTTTTTAGATGTTTCAGGAAACACCATACACTTCTCCAGAGTGGCTGTTGGCAATTTATATCCCGCCCATGAGCATAACAAGGCTCCCAGTTCTCCATGGCCTGTCCTGCTTTCTGGATTTTACACTTTTTTCAGATGGCCCATTTGTCCGGGGGGCAGTGAGACTTCATTGTAGTGCAGATTTCCTTTGCAAGCTTGCTTGGTTGGCCAAAAAGTGCGTATGCGTTTTTTCCTGAATATATTCAGGAAAAAACGCATACGCCCCTTTTGGCCAAGTGCATCATTGTGGACGTTCTGCGTCTTTTGCTATGCTTTACATGCAATTCCAGTCTACCTCCTGAAATCGGTTTCCTGCAATTCTGCCCCGCTTTCAAGTCCTCTTGGCAGCCTTACTTCAATATATTTTTGGAGGATAGCTGTCATTTATAACTCTGCAGGTTTGTGCATTACAGTGCCCCTGAGCTCCTTTCTTCAACTCGCTTTCTTGTGAGCTGGCCGCAACACCGCAGCCTTGCTTCAGGCCTTAGTGTGGTTCCGGCATGGAACGCTGAGCCTTTGGTTAATTCCTCTTCCTGGTGGGAAATGAGAGTTAAATTTGCCCGTCCAGACACCCCCAGCTAGTCTCTCATTGGTTCTCCCTATTCCTGTTTATTTTCCACAGAAATTGCAAACTGGGCCAAACAGGAGGTTAAAGGCACTGACTCTCCAAGTGGGGAGAGTGTTAGTAAAGCGTCTGGAATGTTGTACCCGAGTACCAGGGGACGAAAACTGAGACACCTTTGAACACGTTTCCCAATCTCACGGTGGATCATACTCTGGGTTCCACATTCATGTTTTAGCTGAAGGAAGAATCCCTCAAACCTTTAGAGTTGAGACCCATGGAATGGGTACCATGCAATATGACTTAATAGGGTCTGCATGTGTTCACCGAACCTCACCAAACCGATCACTGCTGCGTTTATGCCACTGTACACACGCTTGATTCTCTTTCGGAGACATATAAATCCATAGGTTTTAAGATTCTTACTAGTCAGGTATATTCTTAGGTGTTTAATATGGGGTGTTGAGTCCACTTCATTGAGCAAGGAGTAGCTCTTGTCTATTACATATTTGGCTTATGGAATGGTATCTGTGCTAATTTCAATCTCTGGTTTTATGCAGCACCCCAACTCACCTTTCCCCTTAAGCAAGCATAAGTTGGTTTTCTACATTTGAGACCCTGTTCTGTTTTGTAATTCAGTTCCTGTGTAGCCAAGTTTACATGCCGTGTAGTAGTGATATCTTATGATGTTTCTTTTTCTCTGTGACTTATTTCACTTAGAATCATCCTACCTGAATCCACTCATTATGCTGCTATGGGTCTGATGACATAGATTTCATTGCTGAGTGATATTGCATTGTAGGTAAGTATCACAATTTCTGTATCCATTTTTCGCTTTCTGTGATATTGAACTTGAACCGTAAACGAGGTTCTTGTAAACAGAGCTGTCCCAAACTTTGGGGTGGCTGTGTCTTTTTGATTTTAATTTCCCTAAGCTATAGGACCATAAGTGGAAGAGCCCTAGGCTCTGTTGCTTTGTTTTGTAGATGTTTCAGGAAACACCATACACTTCTCCAGAGTGGCTGTTGGCAATTTACATCCCGCCCATCTGCATAACAAGGCTCCCACGTCTCCATGGCCTGTTCTGCCTTTCTGGATTTTACACTTTTATCAGATGGCCCTTTTGACTGGGGGGCAGTGAGACTTCATTGTAGTGCAGATTTCCTTTGCAAGCTTGCTTGGTTGGCCAAAAAGTGCCTATGCGTTTTTTCCTGAATATATTCAGGAAAAAACGCATACGCCCCTTTTGGCCAAGTGCATCATTGTGGACGTTCTGCCTCTTTTCCTATGCTTTACATGCAATTCCAGTCTACCTCCTGAAATCGGTTTCCTGCAATTCTGCCCCGCTTTCAAGTCCTCTTGGCAGCCTTACTTCAATATATTTTTGGACGATAGCTGTCATTTATAACTCTGCAGTTTTGTGAATGACAGTGCCCCTGAGCTCCTTTCTTCAACTCGCTTTCTTGTGAGCTGGGCGCAACACCGCAGGATTGCTTCAGGCCCTAGTGTGGTTCCGGCACGGCACGCTGAGCCTTTGGTTAATTCCTCTTCCTGGTGGGAAATGAGAGTTAACTTTGCCCGTCCAGACACCTCCAGCTAGTCTCTCATTGGTTCTCTCTATTCCTGTTCATTTTCCGCAGAAATTGCAAACTGGGCCAAACAGGCGGTTAAAGGCACTGACTCTCCAAGTGGGCAGAGTGTTAGTAAAGCGTCTGGAATGTTGCACCCGAGTACCGGGGGACGAAACCTGAGACACCTTTGAACACGTTTCCCGATCACACAGTGGATCTTACTCTGGGTTCCACATGCATGTTTTAGCTGAAGGAAGAATCCCTTAAACCTGGAGAGTTGAGACCCATGGAATGGGTACCATGCAATATGAATTGAAAGGGTCTGCATTTGCTCACCGAACCTCACCAATCCTATCACTGCTGCGTTTATGCCGCTGTACACACGCTTGATTCGCTTTCGGAGACATATAAATCCATAGGTTTTAAGATTCTTACTAGTCAGGTATATTCTCAGGCGTTTAATATGGGGTGTTGAGTCCACTTCATTGAGCATGGAGTAGCTCTTATCTATTACATATTTGGCTTATGGAACGGTATCTGTGCTAATTTCAATCTCTGGTTTTATGCAGCCCCCCAACTCACCTTTCCCCTTAAGCAAGCATAAGTTGGTTTTCTACATTTGAGACCCTGTTCTGTTTTGTAATTCAGTTCCTGGGTAGCCAAGTTTACATTCCGTGTAGTAGTGATATCTTATGATGTTTCTTTTTCTGTGTGAATTATTTCACTTAGAATCATCGTACCTGAATCCACTCATTATGCTGCTACGGGCCTGATGACATATATTTCATTGCTGAGTGATATTGCTTTGTACGTAAGTACCACAACTTCTTTATCCATTTTTCGCTTTCTGTGATATTGAACTTGTACCGTAAAAGAGGTGCTTGTAAACAGAGCCGTCCCAAACTTTGGGGTGGCTGTGTCTTTTTGATTTTAATTTCCCTAAGCTATAGGACCATAAGTGGAATAGCACTAGGCTCTGTTGCCTTGTTTTTTAGATGTTTCAGGAAACACCATACACTTCTCCAGTGTGGCTGTTGGCAATTTACATCCCGCCCATCAGCATAACAAGGCTCCCAGTTCTCCATGGCCTGTCCTGCCTTTCTGGATTTTACACTTTTTTCAGATGGCCCTTTTGACCGGGGGGCAGTGAGACTTCATTGTAGTGCAGATTTCCTTTGCAAGCTTGCTTGGTTCGCCAAAAAGTGTGTATGCGTTTTTTCCTGAATATATTCAGGAAAAAACGCATACACCCTTTTTGGCCAAGTGCATCATTGTGGACGTTCTGCCTCTTTTCGTATGCTTTACATGCAATTCCAGTCTACCTCCTGAAATCGGTTTCCTGCAATTCGGCCCCGCTTTCAACTCCACTTGGCGGCCTTACTTCAATATATTTTTGGACGATAGCTGTCATTTATAACTCTGCAGGTTTGTGAATGACAGTGCCCCTTAGCTCCTTTCTTCAACTCGCTTTCTTGTGAGCTGGCCGCAACACCGCAGCATTGCTTCAGGCCCTAGTGTGGTTCCGGCATGACATGCTGAGCCTTTGGTTAATTCCTCTTCCTGGTGGGAAATGAGAGTTAAATTTGCCCGTCCAGACACCTCCAGCTAGTCTCTCATTGGTTCTCCCTATTCCTGTTCATTTTCCGCAGAAATTGCAAACTGGGCCAAACAAGAGGTTAAAGGCACTGACTCTCCAAGTGGGGAGAGTGTTAGTAAAGCGTCTGGAATGTTGCACCCGAGTACCGGGGGATGAAAACTGACACAATTAAACACGTTTCCCGATCACACGGTGGATCATACTCTGGGTTCCACATGCATGTTTTAGCTGAAGGAAGAATCCCTTAAACCGGGAGAGTTGAGACCCATAGAATGGGTACCATGCAATATGACTTCAAAGGGTCTGCATTTGCTCACCGAACCTCACCAATCCTATCACTGCTGCGTATATGCCGTTGTACACATGCTTGATTCTCTTTCCGAGACATATATATCCATAGGTTTTAAGATTCTTACTAGTCAGGTATATTCTTAGGCGTTTAATATGGGGTGTTGAGTCCACTTGGTTGAGCAAGGAGTAGCTCTTGTCTATTACATATTTGGCTTATGGAACGGTATCTGTGCTAATTTCAATCTCTGGTTTTATGCAGCACCCCAACTCACCTTTCCCCTTAAGGAAGCATAAGTTGGTTTTCTACATTTGAGACCCTGTTCTGTTTTGTAATTCAGTTCCTGTGTAGCCAAGTTTACATTCCGTGTAGTAGTGATATCTTATGATGTTTCTTTTTCTGTGTGACTTATTTCACTTAGAATCATCCTACCTGAATCCACTCATTATGCTGCTACGGGCCTAATGACATAGATTTCATTGCTGAGTGATATTGCATTGTACGTACGTACCACAACTTCTTTACCCATTTTTCGCTTTCTGCGATATTCAACTTGTACCGTAAACGAGGTTCTTGTAAACAGAGCCGTCACAAACTTTGGGGTGGCTGTGTCTTTTTGATTTTAATTTCCCTAAGCTATTGGACCATAAGTGGAAGTGCCCTAGGCTCTGTTGCTTTGTTTTGTAGATGTTTCAGGAAACACCATACACTTCTCCAGAGTGGCTGTTGGCAATTTACATACCGCCCATCAGCATAACAAGGCTCCCAGTTCTCCATGGCCTGTCCTGCCTTTCTGGATTTTACACTTTTGTCAGATGGCCCTTTTGACCGGGGGGCAGTGAGACTTCATTGTAGTGCAGATTTCCTTTGCAAGCTTGCTTGGTTGACCAAAAAGTGCGTATGCGTTTTTTCCTGAATATATTCAGGAAAAAACGCATACGCCCTTTTTGGCCAAGGCATCATTGTGGACGTTCTGCCTCTTTTCCTATGCTTTACATGCAATTCCAGTCTACCTCCTGAAATCGGTTTCCTGCAATTCTGCCCCGCTTTCAACTCCACTTGGCGGCCTTACTTCAATATATTTTTGGACGATAGCTGTCATTTATAACTCTGCAGGTTTGTGAATGACAGTGCCCCTGAGCTCCTTTCTTCAACTCGCTTTCTTGTGAGCTGGCCGCAACACCGCAGGATTGCTTCAGGCCCTAGTGTGGTTCTGGCATGGCACGCTGAGCCTTTGGTTAATTCCTCTTCCTGGTTGGAAATGAGAGTTAAATTTGCCCGTCCAGACACCTCCAGCTAGTCTCTCATTGGTTCTCCCTATTCCTGTTTATTTTCCGCAGAAATTGCAAACTGGGCCAAACAGGAGGTTAAAGGCACTGACTGTCCAAGTGGGGAGAGTGTTAGTAAAGCGTCTGGAATGTTGCACCGGAGTACCAGGGAACAAAAACTGAGACACATTTGAACACGTTACCCGATCACACGGTGTATCATACTCTGGGTTCCACATGCATGTTTTAGCTGATGGAAGAATCCCTTAAACCTGGAGATTTGAGACCCATGGAATGGGTACCATGCAATATGACTTCAAAGGGTCTGCATTTGCTCAGCAAACCTCACCAATCCTATCACTGCTGCGTTTATGCCGCTGTACACATGCTTGATTCTCTTTCGGAGACATATAAATCCATAGGTTTTAAGATTCTTACTAGTCAGGTATATTCTTAGGCGTTTAATATGGGGTGTTGAGTCCACTTCGTTGTGCAAGGAGTAGCTCTTGTCTATTACATATTTGGCTTATGGAATGGTATCTGTGCTAATTTCAATCTCTGGTTTTATGCAGCACCCCAACTCACCTTTCCCCTTAAGCAAGCATAAGTTGGTTTCCTACATTTGAGACCCTGTTCTGTTTTGTAATTCAGTTCCTGTTTCGCCAAGTTTACATTCCATGTAGTAGTGATATCTTATGATGTTTCTTTTTCTGTGTGACTTATTTCACTTAGAATCATCGTACCTGAATCCACTCATTATGCTGCTATGGGCCTGATGACATAGATTTCATTGCTGAGTGATATTGCATTGTACGCAAGTACCACAACTTCTTTATCCATTTTTCGCTTTCTGCGGTATTGAACTTGTACCGTACACGAGATTCTTGTAAACAGAGCCGGCCCAAACTTTGGGGTGGCTGTGTCTTTTTCATTTTAATTTCCCTAAGCTATAGGACCATAAGTGGAAGTGCCCTAGGCTCTGTTGTTTTGTTTTTTGGATGTTTCAGGAAACACCGTACACTTCTCCAGAGTGGCTGTTGGCAATTTACATCCCGCCCATCAGCATAACAAGGCTCCCAGTTCTCCATGGCCTGTCCTGCCCTCTGGATTTTACACTTTTTTCAGATGGCCCTTTTTACTGGGGGGCAGTGAGACTTCATTGTAGTGCAGATTTCTTTTGCAAGCTTGCTTGGTTGGCCAGAAAGCGCATATGCGTTTCTTCCTGAATATATTCAGGAAAAAACGCATACGCCCTTTTTGGCCAAGTGCATCATTGTCGACGTTCTGAGTCTTTTCATATGTTTTCAATGCAATTCTAGTCTACCTCTTGAAATCGGTTTCCTACAATTCTGCCTTGCTGTCAGTGCCTCTTCATAGCCTTACCTCAATATACTTTTGGAAAATAATTGGCCTTTATAACTCTGCAGGTTTTTGAATTGCAGTGGCCCTTAGCTCCATTTTTCAGCTCTCATTTTTGTGATCTTGCCTCATATCCACAGGATTTCTTCAGGCCCTGTTCTTCTTCTGGGGTGCCTTGCTCTGCCTTTGGTTAATTCTTCTTCCTGTTGTGAAATTAGAGTGACATGTGCCCATTGAAACCGCTACAGCTATTTTCTCACTGGTTCCCCCTATTCCCATTCATCCTCCGCACTAACTGCAGACTGTGCGATATCGGAACTTAAAGGCATTGACTCTCCATGTGGGGATGTTGTTAGTAAAGTGGCTGGAATGTTGATTCGAGCCCCAGGAGAGGAAAATGAGGTGCGTTTTAGAAACCTTTCCCAATCATATGGTATACCATCCGCTGGATTTCCCATGCATGGTTTAGCTGTAGGAAGATTCCCTTCAACCTGGAGTGTTGGGACCCTTGGAATGAGTAGCATGAAGTATTGCATTAAACTTTCGGCAGTTGCTCACCAAAGCTCACCAATCCTCTCAGCCCCAAGTGTCCAGCCTTATGTCTTATCCAGCTGTGGGTTTATATGTGGTCATTCCACGTTGCATCACAGCCCCTGAGCGAATTTTGTAAGAATTTTTCTCTCTTTCATTGTTTCTGTGTTTTGGTTTTAAAATTTATTTCTATAATGGGGTTTAGCTCATTTTCACTGCTGTGTTTGGCCGCTCTGCACACACTTGATTCCCTTATGGAGATATATCAATACATGGGTTTTAAGATTCTTATTACTCAGATATATTTCTCTGCGGTGTATAGGGTGTGTTGAGGCCAGTTCATTGAGCAAGGTGTAGATCTTGTCTAATACCTATTTGGTTTATTGAACGGTATCTGTGCTAATTTCAAACTCTGGTTTTATGCATCACCCCACCTCTCCTTTCCCCTTAAGCTGACATAAGTGTGTTTTCTAAATGTGAGACACTGTTCTGTTTTGTAATTCATTTTTTGTGCAGCCATATTTATCCTCCCTCTATAAGTGATATCTTATGATATGTTTCTTTTTCTGTTTGACTTATTTCAAGTAGTATTATCGGACCTAAATCCACTCTTTATCCTTCTACTAGCCTTATTACATTGATTTCATGGTGAAGAGATATTCCATTTTACATAAGTACCACATTTTCTTTATCCATTGTTCTCTTTCCTGGGATATTTAAGGTGTACTGAAGTTGAGGTTCTTGTAAACAGAGTAGCCCTAAACTGTGGTGTGCTTGTGTCTTGTTGATTTTTAGACTTCCCTAGATATACTTCCATGATTGGAAGTGCCCTATGCTCTGTAGCTCTGTTTTTTAGATGATTTAGGAACCACCATACACTTCTCCAGAGTGGCTCTCGGTAGTTCACACACTGTCCATCAGCGTATAAAGGCTCCCTGTTCTCCATGGCCTGTCCTGCATTTCTGGTTTTTACAATTTTTTCGGATGGCCCTTTTGACCGGTGGGAAATGAGACTTCTTTGTTGTGCACATTTGCATTGCTTGCTTGCTTGGTTGCCCATAAAGTGCGTATGCGTTTTTTCCTGGATATATTCAGGAAAAAATGCATACTCCCTTTTGGGCCAACTGCATCATTGTCGAAATTCTGCCGCTTTTCATGTGCTTTAAAGACGAGTCCAATCTATCTCTTGAAATCTGTTTCTTGCAATTCTGTCTTGCATTCAGATCCTCTTCTTTGCCTTACCTCAACATAGTTTTGGATGTTAGTTTTCATTTATAACTCTGCAGGTTTGTGAATTGCAGTGACCCTGAGCTCCATTTTTTAAGTTGCTCTTTTGTGAGCTGGCCTCAAAGCCGCAGGATTGCTTCAGGCCCTATTTTGGCTCTGGCAAGGCGGGCTGAGCCTTTTTTTAATTCTTATTCTTAATGGGAAATTAGAGTGACATGTGCCCGTCCAAACCCCTACAACTATTCTCTCATTGGTTCCCCCTCTTCCCGTTCATCCTCCTCACAATTTGCAAAATGTGTGAAACAGAAGTTTAAATGTGCTGATTCTCTAAGTGGGGAGATTCTAAGTAACGTGGCTGGAATGGTGAACAGGAGCACCAGGAGAGGATAAATGAGGTGCATTTTAGACACATCTCCCGATCACATGGTGTACAGTCCTCTGGGTTTTCCATGCATGTTTTAGCTGTAGGAAGATCCCTTGAACCTGCAGATTTGGGACCCATTGAATGGGTACCAGGTAGTATTACTTTAAAGGGTGTGCATTTCCTCACCCAACCTCACATTTCTCTTAGCACGAACAGTTTCCAGCCTTATGTGTCATCCTGCTGTGGGTCTAGATGTGTTCAATCCATGTTGCATCACCGTCCCTGAGGAAAAGTTGTAAGAGGTTTTCTCTTTCTCTCTGTCGTTTATTTTTTTCAATTTATTACTATATTGGTTACAGCTGATTTTCAAAGCTCTGTTTCTTGCTGCTGTACATCCACTTGAGTCACATACAGAGAGACATCAATAAATTCTTTTTCAGATTCTTACCAGTCATATATATTCTTTTCCGGTGACTTGAGTGTGCTGAGTGCAGTTCTTTTAGCTACCGTGTAGGCCTTATTGATTATCAGTTTGGCATTTGGAATGGTATCTTTGCTAATTTCAACCTCCTGGATGATGCCTCACCCCTCCCCACCTTTCCCGTTTAGCAGCCTTACGCGTGTTTTCTACATATTTGACTATGTTTTTGTTTTGTAATTTATTTCATGTGTAGCCATTTTGGATTCCACCTTTAAGTGATATCTTATGATATGTGTCTTTTTCTTTTTGAATTATGTCACTTAGAATGATCATACGTAACTCCTCCGGAGTTGTTACAACTGGCCATATTTCATTGATTTCCAGGCTGAGTAATATTCCACTCTACATAAGTACCACATCTCTATCCATTTTTTCCCTCCAGAGACATTTAAGTTATATCCTAGTCGAGGATCTTTTAAACAGAGAGGCAGTAAACATTGGGGTGCCTGTGTCCTCTCGATTTTTGTTTTTCCCAAGACATACGCCCATGAGTGCAAGTGCCCTATGCTCTGTAGCTCATTTTTTAGATGCTTTAGTAAACACAATACACTTCTCCAGAATGGCCGTTGGCAATATACATTTCCACTATAAGCCTCACAGGGCTCCCTCTTCTCCTTGCCCTGTCCTGCATTTCTGGTGTTTACACTTTATGAGGATGGCTCTTCTGACTGATGCGAAGTGATATCTTTTGTAGTATTGATTTCCAGTGCCCACCTGTTTGGTTGGCTAAAAAAGTGTATGCCCTTTTCTTGAATATATACAGAAAAAAACACATACAGCCTTTTTGGCCAACTGCAATGTTGGCAATGTTCAGCCCCTTTTCTTGTGCTTAATGGCGAGTCCTTCCTACCTCCTCAAATCCCTTTCCTGCTATTCTCCCTTGCTTACCAATCCTTTTCTCTGACTTTCCTCAAGACATTTTTCAGTGATAGATATTTTCAACTCTGCAGTTTCGTGAATTTTACTGCCCCTGAGTTCCATTGTTCAACTTGTGTTTATGGGAACTGGCCACAAAGCAGTGGGATTTCCTCAAGCCCTATACTGTTTCCATGGGCAACCCTAGCCTTTGGTCAATTCGTCTTCCTGATTGGAAATTAGAGTGACATGTGCCTGTCTGAACACCTAGGACTTGTCTCTCATTGTTCCTCATCCTTCTGCTTCATCCTCTGGACAAATTCCAAACTGTACGCAACAGGATGTTGACAGTGCTGACATCTCCAAGTGGGGAGACTGTTAGTAAAGACGCTGGAGGGGTGAACCCGAGCACCAGGAGATGAGGAGATGAGATGCCTTTTCCAAACTCTTCCCGATCAGACGGTATACCATCCTCTGTGTGTGACAGACATGTTTTAGCAGTAGGAAGAGTCCCATTCATGTAAGGAGAACACCAGGGCTTTTTCAAAATCAGTGTCTCCCCGAAACCCAAACTGGGGAATTTTTTAAGCTACGGCTACACATATGTTCATTAAGGGCCTTGGGAAGTAGGCAGAGTCCAAACTTTAGATGATTGAAGTCTTCAGGGTCAGAAGCACTCACCACCGGCTTCCCTTAGGTTACACTTTAACTGTCATTGATAGATGATGTCAATAAAAATATCTATTCTTTTTCCGATTATTTCCCCTTATAGGTTATTGCAAAATATTGAGTGTAGTTCCCTGTGCTATACAGTAGTTCCTTGTTGATGATCTATTTTATACATAGCAGTGTGTATGTGTTAATTCCAAACTGTTAATTTATCCCTCCTCCCACCTTTCCCCTTTGGTAATAATAAATTATAAGATTTTATACTTCTCAGAAATGGGGGAGCTGAAAGAGAGGTATCATTTTCAATGGAAAAGCATTTAAAACAAGATTGAAGCTTTAACCAAGATTATTAGATGTACATCCTTGGAAAGAAATCACTTCATTTCTCTAATATTGACCTGACAAATAAGACAAACCTTTTCACTGAACTTGCTTATAATAAAGTGATGGAAATATCAAATGGAAGTGTTAGAAACATCTTATTTTACCCGAGCCTTATAAACTGTTCTATGTTAACTACAGTTTGGCTCACACCTCTGTTCATTGAAGTTACAATAGTCTCAATTTCTGTTACTGATCCTCCAGAGTGGACCCCAACAAGTGTCCCCCTGCCCAGTGTCATTGGGGCCAACAGATCGAGACTGAGTTTGGTTCACAAGCAAAGGAAACTTTATATTTTGATCAGAGAATGGAGAGGTGAGAGCATGCACTACCCCGTGGGCTGTGGGCTGGGCTGCTGTGTAGAGATCCTGTCAGAGTCAGTGGGAGGGAGGGGGCGGAGCACTCGAGGGCCGGGTTGGCTGCAGCTCAGGCTCTATATCTTGGAGTCTGCACTGGGCCCCAGGAGCTGAGGTGTCGACCCAGCCATTCTGCACTAGGAAATCTGGTCTGAAGTGCCGGGTGTGGAACCTCTGCATGCGGGACCCTAGGAGCACGTGAAATTAGACAAAGCACAAAGGATAAAAAAGGTCAGACTTGACTTTATTGCCCAGATTCTATTTTTATCTCCCAGGGATTTTTAATGGGCTTTGCTGGGGACAAACCCCTCCTCTGCCTTTTGTCCCGTTCCTCATTCTTGGAGTGCTGAGGGTGCAGACCCTTCTTCTGTAACTGCTGAGTGCTGAGTTGGGAGCCCTCATACCAGGGGACGAGGGTCAGAACTTCTCCCCAGCAGCCTCCAGGTGACGTTGATTGGCCCCAGGACCCCTGCCTCCCTGCTCGTCCGCCTGAGCACCAGCATTGGAAGTGTTATAGATTCTAATGACCTTTAAGGGTCCAGGAAAGAGATGTGCAGAGACGCTGTGGGGGCTGGTTTCACCCCGCCCCACATTTGTTCGGCCACTTTAGGCTGACCGTTTCTGCCAGCCTAGATGCTCTGACCAGTAGTCTGCTCTTTCTTCAATTAGGCCCCTGAATTAACGTAAAAACAGCACCAGGTGTCAGAGCCCTGCCCGCTCAACTCCCAGACAGTCCAGGGTCAGTGGTGATCAAGGACCATGATGGCCACTGAGTCAACAGCCTTTTGAAGTAAACAGGAGTCCAGCCGGTCTTATTGGCCACCATCATCACGGTGTCTGTAGGCTTTTCTATGGTGACAGTGTGATATACATTTCCCCCGCCAAGATTATTAGCTCCCCTCCGGGTGCAGTAAGTCCTGCAAGCAGTAGTCTACTCCTTCAGGACACACTATTGTTGTTTTATGAGAGAAACTCCAGGTCAAGTGATGTTCACACGAGTCGTCATGGTGCCCTGTTGCCCCCGGTTATCTCTCTGGATGTTGGAGTTGGAGGGCCTCCTCACTCGAGGTCGGTGTGCCCACGGAGCGAACCCTGCAACTTCAGGTCATGGTTGGTGATTAGGATCACCACGTGGGGTCCTTTTCCCTTAGGAGGGAGGTGGCCTTTTGGGTTGCTGATTTCCAGGTTTTTAGATACTGCCAGTATCTTGGCCAGATGTGGCAGTGGGCCAAGCCCCTTGGTGACTGTAGTTTATCCTACCTGGATGGCATTCTTGCATTGTTCCATTTCAAGTGGTCCCAGTTTTTGCACTAATTCTCCAATGGCGATTCACCTTTCACCGGGAATGGAAAGGTCAAAGGGTTTAGCTCAATTAGGGAGTTCCAGGGCAAGGGTCTGAATTGACTGCTCTTTCCATTCTTGAAAGGCCACTTCTGGATTCTGTTCAAAAGGATCATCATCTTTTCCTTTCAGTGTTTCATATAGAGGCCCAGCTAGTAGACTGTAGTTAGGGATCCAGAAGCAGCAAACCCTGGCCTCCCCAGGAACCCCTAAGCTGTCTTCTAGTTTTAGAAAGGGGTAAGGCTGCAAATGGTTTCTTCCCTTTCCTGGGATGGGCTTCTCCGACCTTCTGTGAGAATGAAGCCCAGGCAGGTCACCGCAGTCTGTGATATTTGAGCTTTTTCTTGGACAACTTCTATCCTTTATTGGCTTGGTAGTTCAGAGGCCTCCTTAGTAGGGCTGGCGATCAGAATGTCGTCTGCATATTGAAGGAGAGTTTCCTTTTCCAGAGGTAGAACTTTTTGGTCTTTAGCTAAGCTTTCCCCAAAGATGGTGTGGGAATTTTTGAACCCTTGGGGCAAGACGGCCCGGAAGTATTGTTTTAGTTGTATGTTGAGTCCTGCCACTCACAAGCCAAAATTTCTTGTGACTCTGGGACTAATGGAATACAAAAGAAGGCATCATTGAGACTAATACAGAATACCATGTCCTGGTGGTTGGTAGAATGACCAGCAGGGTGTAGGAATTAGGAGCAACTGGAGGTATATCCTCGGTGGCTTCACTGACTGTCCTGACATCCTTTACCAGGTCCCCAGCAGCCCATGGGGCTCTCGTGGTCAGGCCAATCCCAGGATATGGAGCTCTCCTGGGCAGGTACCCCACCCCCAACCCAGCCCACGGGGCTCTCGTGGTCAGGCCTCTCCCAGGATACAGAGCTACCCTTGCAGGTACCGTGGCAGGGCTGGGCACACAGGAACCGTGCACATAGCCCTCACTGAAGAGCACCCCCATCTCACCTGTCGCTCAGAGCTGACACAGAGCACTTCAGAGCAGGACTTGAACTAACAAACAGCAGCTCCGACAGGTCTGTGACCCTGGGCATCACTCTGTGTGGCCTCCCTCCACCTGGTCTTCCAGAGACTTCCACTGCACCCGGGGCACCAGGCCTCTGTCTCCAACCACCACCCACCCCTCCTCTCCCTGACTCCTGGGTTCCTCTCATTAGGAGAGGCTTTTCTTGAAGTTGTCTCCCACTCATGGGCCAGATAAAATGATTAGAAAACAAGCCAAAGCTGCAGCCCCTTGTCTATCCTGACTCTCAGGAGCCCACACCTGTTCCTTGGACCTGGCCGGTTCAGCAAGTTCCATTTTCTGCAACTGTGAGCCCCTGAGGGGTGATGATTGGCTGACCTGGGCAGCCTTACCGTGCGGGCCAGCCCTCCCCAGGTGTGCCTGGGTTGAGATCAATATAAATACCACTCCAGGCAGCAAGAGCCCCTGCAGCTGTGCCTGACGCCATTTTCTCTGCCCTGTCAGCAGTCTCGGGGCTGGGCTGGTGGGAGGGAGTGAGAGGCCACGGCTTTGTGGGTGGCCCAGTGTGAGTGGGGCTCTGCTGGACTTTCTGCAGCAGTTGCCAGGCTGCCACCTGCTAAAGAAGAGGATGTGTCACCCATACCTGCTGCTGGAATTTCTCCCTGGGCAGAGGTGAGGAAGGAAAAAAGCAGTGGGGGCAGGGACAGGACGGGTATCTCAGGCAGGGAAATGGAAATCTTCCAGAAGAGCACCCAGGGCCAGGGCCATCCTGGCTGGCCTGCAGGCACCAAGTCAGCTGGCATGCTGTCACTCATGTGGCTCCATGGCCCTTCCTCTAGGCTTTCAAGTCCTTGTATATATTCAGGTGTTTTACCTGGGAAGGGTGGGAACAGTTCAGCAGCAACTGGCCTGGGGCTCAGCTCACGTTCACTCACAGATGCCTCGGCACGGTGCCCCAGCTTTGCAATGAGGACGCTTGTTGTGTGGGGGCTGCTGGCTGAATGGGAGACGATTCCCCACCACTGACCAACTTCAGAATTGTTTACAACTGGAGCAAGTGCCCTGATACGGTTTTCCTCTGAGTAACTGGTGGGTTCTGTTTTTTTTTTTCTCTTTTTCGTTTTTGGTTCAAGGTAGAATTTATTCCTCTTTTTTGTATTTACAGATATAAGCATGGAAATAATTTATTCATATAAATACATGTATGTGAAGGGAATAATTGTTTTTTCTGTTTTGTTTTTTAAATTTTATTTCTTTTTAATTTTGAATTTTATTTTATATTTTTATACAGCAGGTTCTTATTGGTTATCTATTTTATACATATAAATGTTTACATGCCAATCCCAATCTCTCAACTCCTCCCACCACCACCCCCCCAAGAGCTTTCCCCCCTTGTTGTCCATACGATTGTTGTCTACATCTGTTGCTCTATTTATGCCTTGCAAAACGGTTAATCTGTACAGTTTTTCTAGGTTCCACATATATGCACGAATATACAAGATTTGTTTTTCTCTTTCTGACTTACTTCACTCTGTATGACAGACTTTAGATCCATCGACGTCTCTACAAATGACCCAATTTCATTCCTTTCATGGCTTAGTAATATTCCATTTTATATATGTACCACATCTTTATGCATTCGTCTGTCTGTGGGCATTTAGGTTGCTTCCATTACCTCGATATTGTAAATAGTGATGCAATGAACATTGCGGTGAATGTCTCTTTTTGATTTATGGTTTTGTCTGGGTATATGTCCAGTACTGGGATTGCTGTATCATATGGTAATTCTATTAATAGTTTCTTAAGAAACTCCATATTGTTCTCCATAGTGACTGTATCAATTTATATTCCCAACAATAGTAGAAGAGGCTTCCTTTTCTCCACACCCTTTCCAGCATTTGTTGTTTGTAGATTTTCAGATGATGCCCATTCTAACAGGTGTGAGGTGATACCTCATTGTTGAGTCCATTTCGTTGAGCAAGGGGTAGGTCTTGTCTATTACATATTTGGCTTATGGAATGGTATCTGTGCTAATTTCAAACTCTGGTTTTATGCAGCACCCCAACTCACCTTTCCCCTTAAGCAAGCATAAGTTGGTTTTCTAAACTTGAGACCCTGTTCTGTTTTGTAATTCAGTTCCTGTGTAGCCAAGTTTACATTCCGTGCATTAGTGATACCTTATGATGTTTCTTTTTCTGTGTGACTTATTTCATTATGCTGGTACAGGCTTGGTGGTACAGGCTTGGTGACACAGATTTCATTGCTGAGTGGTATTCTGTTGTACGTAAGTACCGCAACTTCTTTATCAATTATTTGTTCTCTGGGATATTTAACTTGTACCGTAGAAGAGGTTCCTGTAAACAGAGCCATCCCAAATTTTGGGGTGGCTGTGTCTTTTTGAATTTAATTTCCCTAAGCTATAGGACCATAAGTGGAAATGCCCTACACTCTGTTGCTTTGTTTTTCAGATGTATCAGGAAACACCATACACTTCTCCAGAGTGGCTGTTGGCAATTTACATCCCGCCCATCAGCATAACAAGGCTCCTTTTTCCCCATGGCCTGTCTTGCCTTTCTGGATTTTACACTTTTTTCAGATGGCCCTTTAGACCGGGGGGAAGTGACACTTCATAGTCGTTCGGATTTCCATTGCAAGCTTGCTTGGTTTGCCAAAAAGGGCGTATGTGTTTTTTCCTGAATATATTCAGGAACAAACTCATATGCCCTTTTTTGTCACGTGCATCATTGTCGATGTTCTGCCTCTTTTCCTATGCTTTAAATGCAAATCCAGTCTACCTCCTGAAATCGGTTTCCTGAAATTCTGCCCCGCTTTCAAGTCCTCTTCGCAGCCTTACTTCAATATATTTTTGGACGATAGCTGTCATTTATAACTCTGCAGGTTTGTGAATTACAGGGCCCCTGAGCTCCTTTCTTCAACTCGCTTTCTTGTGAGCTGGCCGCAACACCGCAAGACTGCTTCAGGCCCTAGTGTGGTTCCGGCATGGCATGCTGAGCCTTTGGTTAATTCCTCTTCCTGGTGGGAAATGAGTGTTAAATATGCCCGTCCAGACACCTACCTCACTCTCAACCCCTTGGTGATGTGGGTCCTCTGGTTTATGGCCACCTTTGCTGGGTTCCTCACCTTTCGATGATGTGACCCACTAGTGTGAGGACACTCCTGCCTGGTTCTCATCCACGTGGTTATGTGGACCCCCTGGTGAGAGTCTGTTCCTGGCTGTGTTCCTCACCCTTCTGTGAGGGAGACCCTCTGCTCATAGGTCACTCCTGCATGGCTGGCACACATTGCCTTGGTGAAGTCAGCTGTGTGGTGGCAGTTGGAGCGTGCTGGGAATCTCCTGCCCCCGGTGATGAGGGCCCTCTTGCGTCAAGCCCTAACTGCTGGGCTCACCAACTTTTCTTAGTGAGCCCAATGATGCTTGGGCACTCCTCTTAGGACCCCATCTCCATGGGGATGTGGGCCTTCTGCTCTGAGGTCCCAACGGCTGGGTTGTTCACATTTTCATGATGTGGGCTCTCTGGTGTTAGTTCACAGAGGCCTGGATCCCATAGCCTCTGTGCTCTTGGCCGCCTGCTGGGAGGTTCCAACTGCTGGATTCCTCACTTTTTTAATTTTTTAGGCCCTCTGTTGTGAGGATCCTCCTGCCTGCCTCACTCCCAGCCCCTTCGTGATGTGTGTCCTCTGGTTAGAGGTCACATGTGCTGGGTTCCTCACCTTTCGATGATGTGAGACCAATGGTCTTAGGAGACTCCTGCCTGGTTCACATCCCCTTTGTGATGTGGGCCCTCTGGTGAGAGTCTGATCCTGGCTGGGTTCCTCACCCATCTGTGAGGTGGGCCCTCTACTATCAGGTAACTCTTGCCTGGCTTGCTCACCTCGCCTTGTTGACATGAGCCCTCTGGTGGCACTTGGACCCTGCTGGGATCCTCCTCACCTCTTTGATGAGGGCCCTCTGACGTCAGGCCCTAACTGTTGGGCTCCCCAACTTTTCGTAGTGAGCCCAGTGATGCTCGGGCACTCCTCTTAGGTTTCCATCTCCATGGGGATGTGGGCCTTCTGCTCTGAGGTTCCAACAGCTGGGTTGATCACAGTTTCATGATGTGGGCTCTCTGGTGTTAGTTCACTGTGGCCTGGATCCCATAGCCTCTGTGCTCTTGGCCACCTGCTGGGAGGTTCCAACGGCTGGATTCCTCACTTTTTTAATTTTTTAGGCCCTCTGTTGTGAGGATGCTCCTGCCTGCCTCACTCCCAGCCCCTTCGTGATGTGTGTCCTCTGGTTTGAGGCCACATGTGCTGGGTTCCTCACCTTTCGATGATGTGGGACCAATGGTCTTAGGAGACTCCTGCCTGGTTCACATCCCCTTGGTGATGTGGGCCTTCTGTTGAGAGTCTGATCCTGGCTGGGTTCCTCACCCTTCTGTGAGGTGGGCCGTCTGTTGTGAGGTCACTCCTGCCTGGCTTGCTCACCTCGCCTTGTGGACATGAGCCCTCTGGTGGCACTTGGAGCCTGCTGGGAGTCTCCTCCCCTCGGTGATGAGGGCCCTCTGGCGTCAGGCCCTAACGGCTGGGCTCCCCACATTTTGTGATGTGCGCCCAGTGGTTCGAAGACACTCCATCCAGGTTCACATCCCCATTGGGATGTGGGCCTTCTGCTCTGAGGTCCCAACAGCTGGGTTGTTCACAGTTTCATGATGTGGGCTCTCTGCTGTTAGTTCGCTCTGGCCTGGATGCCATAGCCTCTGTGCTCTGGGTCGCCTGCTGGAAGGTTCCAACTGCTCGATTCCTCAACTTTTGTATTCTATGGGTCCTGTGTTGCGATGCTCCTCCTGTCTGCCTCACTCGCAACCCCTTCTTGATGTGGGTCCTCTGGTTTGAGGCCACATGTGCTGGGTTCCGCAACTTTCAATGATGTGGTCCCACTGGTGTGAGGACACTCCTGCCTGGTTCCCATCCCCTTGGTGATGTGGGCCTTCTGGTGACAGTCTTATCCTGGCTGGGTTCCTCAATCTTCTGTGAGGTAGGCCCTCTGCTGTGAGGTCAATCCTGCCTGACTTGCACACATCACCTTGGCGACGTGGGCCCTCTGTTGGCACATGGAACCTGCTGGGAGCCTCCTGCCCTCGGTGATGACGGCCCTCTAGCATCAGGCCCTAACTGCTGGGCTCCCCACGTTTTCTGATGTGAGCCCAGTGATGCCAGGACACTCCTGTCAGGTTCCCATCCCCATGGGGATGTGGGCTTTCTGCTCTGAGGTCCCAACGCCTGGGTGGCTCACAGTTTCATGATGTGGGCTCTCTGGTGTTAGTTCACTCCTGCCTGCATCCCATAGCTTCTGTGCTCTCGGCCACCTGCTGGGAGGTTCCAAATGCTGGATTCCTCACCTTTTTTATTCTTTGGGCCCTCTCTTTTTAGGCTACTCCTACCTGCCTCACTCCCATCCCCTTTGTGATGTATGTCTTCTGATATGAGGCCGCATGTGCTGGGTTCTTCACCTTTCGATGATGTGGCCCCACTGGTGGGAGGACAGTCCTGACTGGTTCCCATTCCCTTGGTGTTGTGGGCCCTCTGGCAAGAGTCTCATCCTACCTCGGTTCCTCACCCTTCTGTGAGATAGGCCCTCTGCTGTGAGGTCGCTACTGCCTGGCTGGCGCATGCCACCTTGTAGACGTGGGCCCTCTGTTGGCAGTTGGAACCTGCTGGGAGTCTCCTCCCCTCAGTTATGAGGGCTCCCTGGCGTTGGGCCCTAACTGCTGGGCTCCTAACATTTTCTGATATGTGCTAAGTGGTGCGAAGCCACTCCTGCCAGGTTCCCATCCCAATGGGGATGTGGGCCTTCTGTTCTGAGGTCCCAACGGCTGGGCTGCTCACAGGTTCATGATGTGGGCCCTCTGCTGTGAGTTCACTGCGGCCTAGATCCCATAGCCTCGGTGCTCTGGGCCGCTTGCTGGGAGGTTCCAACTGCTGGATTCCTCAACTTTTATATTCTATGGACCCTGTGTTGTGAGGCCAGTCCTGCCAGCCTCATTCCGAAACCCTTGGTGATGTGGTTCCTCTGGTTTGAGGCTACATGTGTTGGGATCCTCACCTTTCGATGATGTTGTCCCACTGGTGTGGGGACACTCCTGCCTGGTTCCCATCCCCTTGGCGATGTGGGCCGTCTGGTGAGATTCTGATCCTAGCTGTGTTCCTCACCCTTCTGTGAGGTGGGCCCTCTGCTGTGAGGTCACTCCTGCCGGGCTGGCACACATCGCCTTGGTGACGTTGGCCCTCTGGTGGCAGCTGGAGCCTGCTGGGAGCCTCCTCCCCTCGGTGATGAGTGCTCTCTAGCGTCAGGCCCTAACTTCTGAGCACCCCACGTTTTCTGGTGTGAGCCCAGTGATGCCAGGACACTCCTGTCATGTTCCCATCACCATGGGGATGTGGGCCTTCTGCTCTGAGGTCCCAATGTCTGGGTTGCTCACAGTTTCATGATGTGGGCTGTCTGGTGTTAGTTCACTCTGGCTTGGATCCCCTAGCCTCTGTGCTCTGGGCCGCCTGCTGGGAGGTTCCACCTGCTGGATTCCTCACCTTTCTTATTTTTGGGCCCTCTGTTGTGAGGCTCCTCCTGCCTGCCTCACTCCTAGCCCCTTGGTGATGGGTGTCCTATGGTTTGAAGCCACATGTTCTGGGTTCCTCACCTTTAGATGATGTGGCCCTACTCATGTGAGGACACTCCTGCCTGGTTCCAATCCATTTGGTGATGTGGGCCCTCTGGTGCAAGTCTGATCCTGACTGGGTTCGTCACACTTCTCTGAGGTGGGCCCTCTGCTGTGAGGTCATTCGTGCCTGGTTGGCACACATCGCCTTGGTGACGTCAGCCCTCTGGTGGCAGTTGGAGCCTGCTGGGAGCCTCCTTCCCTTGGTGATGAGGGTCCTCTGGCGTCAGGCCCTAACTGCAGGTCTCCCAAAATTTTCTGACACGTTCTCAGTGGTGCGAGGACACTCCTACCAGATTTATATCCCCATGGGGATGTGGGCCTCCTGCTCTGAGGTCCCAATGGCTGGGTTGCTCAGTTTCATGACATGGGCCCTCTTCTGTGAGTTCACTGTGGCCTGGATCCCATAGCCTCGGTGCTCTGGGCTGCCTGCTGGGAGGTTCCAACTGCTGGATTCCTCACATTTTATTCTATGGGCCCAGTGTTGTGAGGCTACTCCTGCCTGCCTCACTCCGAGGCCCTTGGTGATGTGGGTCCTCTGGTTTGAGGACACATGTGCTGAGTACGTCACCTTTCGCTGATGTGGCCCCACTGGTGTGAAGACACTCCTGCCTGGTTCCCATCCCCTTGGTGATGTGGGCCCTCTGGTGAGAGTCTGATATTGGCTGGGTTTCTCACCCTTCTGTGAGGTGGGACCTCTGCTGTGAGGTAACTCATGCCTGGCTTGCTCACGTTGCCTTGGCAACGTGAGCACTCAGGTGGCAGTTGGGGCCTGCTAGGAATCTCCTCCCCTCGGTTATGAGAGCTCTGGATAAAATACATATGCCCTTTTTTGCCAAGTGCATTATTTTCCAAGTTCTGTCTCTTTTCCTATGCTTTAAGAGCGACTCCCGTGTACCTTCTGAAATCGGTTTCCAGCAATTCTGCCCCGCATTCAAGTCCTCTTCGCAGCCTTACTTCACTATAATTTTGGATGATAGCTGTCATTTATAACTCTGCAGGTTTGTGAATTACAGTGCCCCTGAGCTCCTTTCTTCAACTCGCTTTCTTGTGAGTTGGCCGCAAAACTGCAGGATCTCTTCAGGTCCTAATCTGGACACAGCATGGCTTGCGGAGCCTTTGGTTCATTCGTCTTCCTGGTGGGAAATGAGAGTTAAATTTGCCCGTCCAGACACCTACAGATAGTCTCTCATTGGTTCTCCTTATTCCTGTTCATATTCCGCAGAAATTGCAAACTGGGCCAAACAGGAGGTTAAAGGCAATGACTCTCCAACTGGGGAGAGTGTTAGTAAAGCGTCTGGAATGTTGCACCCGAGTACCAGGGGACGAAAACTGAGGCACATTTGAACACGTTTCCCGATCACACGGTGGATCATACTCTGGGTTCCACATGCATGTTTTAGCTGAAGGAAGAATCCCTTAAACCTGGAGAGTTGAGACCCATGGAATGGGTACCATGCAATATGACTTCAAAGGGTCTGCATTTGCTCACCGAACCTCACCAATCCTATCACTGCTGCATTTATGCCGCTGTACACACGCTTGATGCTCTTTCAGAGACATATAAATCCATAGGTTTTAAGATTCTTACTAGTCAGGTATATTCTTAGGCGTTTAATATGGGGTGTTGAGTCCACTTGGTTGAGCAAGGAGTAGCTCTTGTCTATTAAATATTTGGCTTATGGAACGGTATCTGTGCTAATTTCAATCTCTGGTTTTATGCAGCACCCCAACTCACCTTTCCCCTTAAGCAAGCATAAGTTGGTTTTCTACATTTGAGACCCTGTTCTGTTTTGTAATTCAGTTCCTGTGTAGCCAAGTTTACATTCCGTGTAGTAGTGATATCTTATGATGTTTCTTTTTCTGTGTGACTTATTTCACTTAGAATCATCATACCTGAATCCACTCATTATGCTGCTACGGGCCTGATGACATAGATTTCATTGCTGAGTGATATTGCATTGTACGTAAGTACCACAACTTCTTTATCCATTTTTCGCTTTCTGTGATATTGAACTTGTACCTTAAATGAGGTTCTTGTAAACAGAGCCGTCCCAAACTTTGGGGTGGCTGTGTCTTTTTGATTTTAATTTCCCTAAGCTATAGGACCATAAGTGGAAGTGCCCTAGGCTCTGTTGCTTTCTTTTTTAAATGTTTCAGGAAACACCATACACTTCTCCAGAGTGGCTGTTGGCAATTTACATCCCGCCCATGAGCATAACAAGGCTCCCAGTTCTCCATGGCCTGTTCTGCCTTTCTGGATTTTACACTTTTATCAGATGGCCCTTTTGACTGGGGGGCAGTGAGACTTCATTGTAGTGCAGATTTCCTTTGCAAGCTTGCTTGGTTGGCCAAAAAGGGCGTATGCGTTTTTTCCTGAATATATTCAGGAAAAAACGCATACGCCCCTTTTGGCCAAGTGCATCATTGTGGACGTTCTGCCTCTTTTCCTATGCTTTACATGCAATTCCAGTCTACCTCCTGAAATCGGTTTCCTGCAATTCTGCCCCGGTTTCAAGTCCTCTTGGCAGCCTTACTTCAATATAATTTTGGACGATAGCTGTCATTTATAACTCTGCAGGTTTGTGAATGACAGTGCCCCTGAGCTCCTTTCTTCAACTCGCTTTCTTGTGAGCTGGCCGCAACACCGCAGGTTTGCTTCAGGCCCTAGTGTGGTTCCGGCACGGCACGCTGAGCCTTTGGTTAATTCCTCTTCCTGGTGGGAAATGAGAGTTAACTTTGCCCATCCAGACACCTCCAGCTAGTTTCTCATTGCTTCTCTCTATTCCTGTACATTTTCCGCAGAAATTGCAAACTGGGCCAAACAGGCGGTTAAAGGCACTGACTCTCCAAGTGGGGAGAGTGTTAGTAAAGCGTCTGGAATGTTGCACCCGAGTACCGGGGGACGAAAAATGAGACACCTTTGAACACGTTTCCCGATCACACAGTGGATCATACTCTGGGTTCCACATGCATGTTTTAGCTGAAGGAAGAATCCCTTAAACCTGGAGAGTTGAGACCCATGGAATGGGTACCATGCAATATGAATTGAAAGGGTCTGCATTTGCTCACCGAACCTCACCAATCCTATCACTGCTGCGTTTATGCCGCTGTACACACGCTTGATTCTCTTTCGGAGACATATAAATCCATAGGTTTTAAGATTCTTACTAGTCAGGTATATTCTCAGGCGTTTAATATGGGGTGTTGAGTCCACTTCATTGAGCATGGAGTAGCTCTTGTCTATTACATATTTGGCTTATGGAACGGTATCTGTGCTAATTTCAATCTCTGGTTTTATGCAGCACCCCAACTCACCTTTCCCCTTAAGCAAGCATAAGTTGGTTTTCTACATTTGAGACCCTGTCCTGTTTTGTAATTCAGTTCCTGTGTAGCCAAGTTTACATTCCGTGTAGTAGTGATATCTTATGATGTTTCTTTTTCTGTGTGACTTATTTCACTTAGAATCATCGTACCTGAATCCACTCATTATGCTGCTACGGGCCTGATGACATATATTTCATTGCTGAGTGATATTGCTTTGTACGTAAGTACCACAACTTCTTTATCCATTTTTCGCTTTCTGTGATATTGAACTTGTACCGTAAAAGAGGTGCTTGTAAACAGAGCCGTCCCAAACTTTGGGGTGGCTGTGTCTTTTTGATTTTAATTTCCCTAAGCTATAGGACCATAAGTGGAATAGCACTAGGCTCTGTTGCCTTGTTTTTTAGATGTTTCAGGAAACACCATACACTTCTCCAGTGTGGCTGTTGGCAATTTACATCCCGCCCATCAGCATAACAAGGCTCCCAGTTCTCCATGGCCTGTCCTGCCTTTCTGGATTTTACACTTTTTTCAGATGGCCCTTTTGACCGGGGGGCAATGAGACTTCATTGTAGTGCAGATTTCCTTTGCAAGCTTGCTTTTGGCCAAAAAGGGCGTATGCGTTTTTTCCTGAATATATTCAAAAAAAACGCATACGCCTTTTTTGGCCAAGTGCATCATTGTGGACGTTCTGCCTCTTTTCCTATGCTTTACATGCAATTCCAGTCTACCTCCTGAAATCGGTTTCCTGCAATTCTGCCCCGCTTTCAAGTCCTCTTGGCAGCCTTACTTCAATATATTTTTGGACGATAGCTGTCATTTATAACTCTGCACGTTTGTGAATTACAGTGCCCCTGAGCTCCTTTCTTCAACTCTCTTTCTTCTGAGCTGGCCGCAACACCGCAGGATTGCTTCAGGCCCTAGTTTGGTTCCGTCATGGCACGCTGAGCCTTTGGTTAATTCCTCTTCCTGGTGGGAAATGAGAGTTAAATTTGCCCGTTCAGACACCTCCAGCTAGTCTCTCATTGGTTCTCCCTATTCCTGTTCATTTTCCGCAGAAATTGCAAACTGGGCCAAACAGGAGGTTAAAGGCACTGACTCTCCAAGTGGGGAGAGTGTTAGTAAAGCGTCTGGAATGTTGCACCCGAGTACCGGGGGACGAAAACTGAGACACATTTGAACACGTTTCCTGATCACACGGTGGATCATACTCTGGGTTCCACATGCATGTTTTAGCTGAAGGAAGAATCCCTTAAACCTGGAGAGTTGAGACCCATGGAATGGGTACCATGCAATATGACTTCAAAGGGTTTGCATTTGCTCACCGAACCTCACCAATCCTATCACGGCTGCGTTTATGCCGCTGTACACACGCTTGATTCTCTTTCGGAGCATATAAATCCATAGGTTTTAAGATTCTTACTAGTCAGGTATATTCTTAGGCGTTTAATATGGGGTGTTGAGTCCACTTCATTGAGCAAGGAGTAGCTCTTGTATATTACACATTTGGCTTATGGAACGGTATCTGTGCTTATTTCAGTCTCTGGTTTTATGCAGCACCCCAACTCACATTTCCCCTTAAGCAAGCATAAGTTGGTTTTCTACATTTGAGACCCTGTTCTGTTTTGTAATTCAGTTCCTGTGTAGCCAAGTTTACATTCCGTGTAGTAGTGATATCTGATGATGTTTCTTTTTCTGTGTGACTTATTTCACTTAAAATCATCGTACCTGAATCCACTCATTATGCTGCTACAGTCCTGATGACATAGATTTCATTGCTGAGTGATATTGCATTGTACGTAAGTACCACAACTTCTTTATCCATTTTTCGCTTTCTGCGATATTAAACTTGTACCGTAAACGAGGTTCTTGTAAACAGAGCTGTCCCAAACTTTTGGGTGGCTGTGTGTTTTTGATTTTAATTTCCCTAAGCTATAGGACCATAAGTGGAAGTGCCCTAGGCTCTGTTGCTTTGTTTTTTAGATGTTTCAGGAAACACCATACACTTCTCCAGAGTGGCTGTTGGCAATTTACATCCCGCCCATCAGCATAACAAGGCTCCCAGTTCTCCATGGCTTGTCCTGCCTTTCTGGATTTTACACTTTTTTCAGATGGCCCTTTTGACCGGGGGGCAGTGAGACTTCATTGTAGTGCAGATTTCCTTTGCAAGCTTGCTTGGTTCGCCAAAAAGTGCGTATGCGTTTTCTCCTGAATATATTCAGGAAAAAACGCATACGCCCTTTTTGGCCAAGTGCATCATTGTGGACGTTCTGCCTCTTTTCCTGTGGTTTACATGCAAATCCAGTCTACCTCCTGAAATCGGTTTCCTGCAATTCTGCCCCGCTTTCAAGTCCTCTTGGCAGCCTTACTTCAATATATTTTTGGACGATAGCTGTCATTTTTAACTCTGCAGGTTTGTGAATGACAGTGCCCCTGAGCTCCTTTCTTCAACTCGCTTTCTTGTGAGCTGGCCGAAACACCGCAGGATTGCTTCAGGCTCCAGTGTGGTTCCGGCATGGCACGCTGAGCCTTTGGTTAATTCCTCTTCCTGGTGGGAAATGAGAGTTAAATTTGCCCGTCCAGACACCTCCAGCTAGTCTCTTATTGGTTCTCCCTATTCCTGTTCATTTTCCGCAGAAATTGCAAACTGGGCCAAACAGGAGGTTAAAGGCACTGACTCCCCAAGTGGGGAGAGTGTTAGTAAAGCGTCTGGAATGTTGCATCCGAGTACCAGGGGACGAAAACTGAGACACCTTTGAACACGTTTCCCAATCACATGGTGTATCATACTCTGGGTTCCACATGCATGTTTTAGCTGAAGGAAGAATCCCTTAAACCTGGAGAGTTGAGACCCCTGGAATGGGTACCATGCAATATGACTTCAAAGGGTCTGCATTTGCTCACCGATCCTCACCAATCCTATCACTGCTGCGTTTATGCCGCTGTACACACTCTTGATTCTCTTTCGGAGACATATAAATCCATAGGTTTTAAGATTCTTACTAGTCAGGTATATTCGTAGGCGTTTAATATGGGGTGTTGAGTCCACTTCATTGAGCAAGGAGTAGCTCTTGTCTATTACATATTTGGCTTATGGAACGGTATCTGTGCTTATTTCAATCTCTGGTTTTATGCAGCACCCCAACTCACATTTCCCCTTAAGAAAGCATAAGTTGGTTTTCTACATTTGAGACCCTGTTCTGTTTTGTAATTCAGTTCCTGTGTAGCCAAGTTTACATTCCGTGTAGTAGTGATATCTTATGATGTTTCTTTTTCTGTGTGACTTATTTCACTTAGAATCATCGTACCTGAATCCACTCATTATGCTGCTATGGGCCTGATGACATAGATTTCATTGCTGAGTGATATTGCATTGTACGTAAGTACCACAACTTCTTTATCCATTTTTCGCTTTCTGCAATATTAAAATTGTACCGTAAACGAGGTTCTTGTAAACAGAGCGGTACCAAATTTGGGTTGGCTGTGTCTTTTTGATTTTAATTTCCCTAAACTATAGGACCATAAGTGGAAGTGCCCTAGGCTCTGTTACTTTGTTTTTTAGATGTTTCAGGAAACACCATACACTTCTCCAGAGTGGCTGTTGGCAATTTACATCCCGCCCATCAGCATAACAAGGCTCCCAGTTCTCCATGGCCTGTCCTGCCTTTCTGGATTTTACACTTTTTTCAGATGGCCCTTTTGACCGGGGGGCATTGAGACTTCATTGTAGTGCAGATTTCCTTTGCAAGGTTGCTTGGTTGGCCAAAAAGGGCGTATGCGTTTTTTCCTGAATATATTCAGGAAAAAACGCATACGCCCTTTTTGGCCAAGTGCATCATTGTGGACGTTCTGCCTCTTTTCCTTTTCTTTACATGCAATTCCAGTCTACCTCCTGAAATCGGTTTCCTGCAATTCTGCCCAGCGTTCAAGTCCTCTTGGCAGCCTTACTTCAATATATTTTTGGACGATAGCTGTCATTTATAACTCTGCAGGTTTGTGAATGACAGTGCCCCTGAGCTCCTTTCTTCAACTCGCTTTCTTGTGAGCTGGCCGCAACACCGTAGGATTGCTTCAGGCCCTAGTGTGGTTCCGGCACGGCACGCTGAGCCTTTGGTTAATTCCTCTTCCTGGTGGGTAATGAGAGTTAAATTTGCCCGTCCAGACACCTCCAGCTAGTCTCTCTTGGTTCTCCCTATTCCTGTTCATTTTCCGCAGAAATTGCAAACAGGGACAAACAGGAGGTTAAAGGCACTGACTCTCCAAGTGGGGAGAGTGTTAGTAAAGCGTCTGGAATGTTGCACCCTAGTACCAGGACACGAAAACTGAGACACATTTGAACACGTTTCCTGATCACACGGTGGATCATACTCTGGGTTCCACATGCATGTTTTAGCTGAAGGAAGAATCCCTTAAACCTGGAGAGTTGAGACCCATGGAATGGGTACCATGCAATATGACTTCAAAGGGTCTGCATTTGCTCACCGAACCTCACCAATCCTATCACTGCTGCATTTATGCTGCTGTACACATGCTTGATTCTCTTTTGGAGCATATAAATCCATAGGTTTTAAGATTCTTACTAGTCAGGTATATTCTTAGGCGTTTAATATGTGGTGTTGAGTCCACTTCGTAAAGCAAGGAGTAGCTCTTGTCTATGACATATTTGGCTTATGGAACGGTATCTGTGCTAATTTCAATCTCTGGTTTTATGCAGCCCCCCAACTCACGTTTCCCCTTAAGCAAGCATAAGTTGGTTTTCTACATTTGAGACCCTGTTCTGTTTTGTAATTCAGTTCCTGTGTAGCCAAGTTTACATTCCGTGTAGTAGTGATATCTTATGATGTTTCTTTTTCTGTGTGACTTATTTCACTTAGAATCATCGTACCTGAATCCACTCATTATGCTGCTACGGGCCTGATGACATAGACTTCATTGCTGAGTGATATTGCATTGTACATAAGTACCACAATTTCTTTATCCATTTTTCGCTTTCTGTGATATTGAACTTGTACCGTAAACGAGGTTCTTGTAAACAGAGCCGTCCCAAACTTTGGGGTGGCTGTGTCTTTTTGATTTTAATTTCCCTAAGCTATAGGACCATAAGTGGAAGTGCCCTAGGCTCTGTTGCTTTGTTTTGTACATGTTTCAGGAAACACCATACACTTCTCCAGAGTGGCTGTTGGCAATTTACATCCCGCCCATCAGCATAACAAGGCTCCCAGTTCTCCATGGCCTGTCCTGCCTTTCTGGATTTTACACTTTTTTCAGATGACCCTTTTAACCGGGGGGCAGTGAGACTTCATTGTAGTGCAGATTTCCTTTGCAAGCTTGCTTGCTTGGCCAAAAAGTGCGTAGGCTTTTTTTCTTGAGGAAAAAACGCATATGCCCTTTTTGGCCAAGTGCATCATTGTGGACGTTCTGCCTCTTTTCCTATGCTTTACATGCAATTCCAGTCTACCTCCTGAAATCGGTTTCCTGCAATTCTGCCCCGCTTTCAAGTCCTCTTGGCAGCCTTACTTCAATATATTTTTGGACGATATCTGTCATTTATTACTCTGCAGTTTTGTGAATTACAGTGCCCCTGAGCTCCTTTCTTCAACTTGCTTTCTTGTGAGCTGGCCGCAACACCGCAGCATCGCTTCAGGCCCTAGTGTTGTTCCGGCATGGCACGCTGAGCCTTTGGTTAATTCCTCTTCCTGGTGGGAAATGAGAGTTAAATTTGCCCGTCCAGACACCTCCAGCTAGTCTCTCATTGGTTCTCCCTATTCCTGTTCATTTTCCGCAGAAATTGCAAACTGGGCCAAACAGGAGGTTAAAGTCACTGACTCTCCAAGTGGGGAGAGTGTTAGTAAAGCGTCTGGAATGTTGCACCCGAGTACCAGTGGACGAAAACTGACACATTTGAACACGTTTCCCGATCACACGGTGGATCATACTCTGCGTTCCACATGCATGTTTTAGCTGAAGGAAGAATCCCTTAAACCTGGAGAGTTGAGACCCATGGAATGGGTACCATGCAATATGACTTCAAAGGGTCTGCATTTGCTCACCGAACCTCATCAATCCTATCACTGCTGCATTTATGCCGCTATACACACGCTTGATTCTCTTTCGGAGATATATAAATCCATAGGTTTTAAGATTCTTACTAGTCAGGTATATTCTTAGGCGTTTAATATGGGGTGTTGAGTCCACTTCGTTGAGCAAGGTGTAGCTCTTTTCTATTACATATTTTGCTTCTGGAACGATATCTGTGCTAATTTCAATGTCTGGTTTTATGCAGCACCCCAACTCACCTTTCCCCTTAAGGAAGAATAAGTTGGTTTTCTACATTTGAGACCCTGTTCTGTTTTGTAATTCAGTTCCTGTGTAGCCAAGTTTACATTCCATGTAGTAGTGATATCTTATGATGTTTCTTTTTCTCTGTGACTTATTTCACTTAGAATCATCGTACCTGAATCCACTCATTATGCTGCTACGGGTCTCGTGACATAGATTTCATTGCTGAGTGATATTGCATTGTACGTAAGTACCACAACTTCTTTATCCATTTTTCGCTTTCTGCGATATTGAACTTGTACCGTAAACGAGGTTCTTGTAAACAGAGCCATCCCAAACTTTGGGGTGGCTGTGTCTTTTTGATTTTAATTTCCCTAAACTATAGGACCATAAGTGGAAGTGCCCTAGGCTCTGTTGCTTTGTTTTTTAGATGTTTCAGGAAACACCATACACTTCTCCAGAGTGGCTGTTGGCAATTTACATCCCGCCCATCAGCATAACAAGGCTCCCAGTTCTCCATGGCCTGTCCTGCTTTGCTGGATTTTATACTTTTTTCAGATGGCCCTTTTGCCCGCAGGGTAGTGAGACTTCATTGTAGTGCAGATTCCCTTTGCAAGCTTGCTTGGTTGGCCAAAAAGGGCGTATGCGTTTTTTCCTGAATATATTCAGGAAAAAACGCATACGCCCTTTTTGGCCAAGTGCATCATTGTGGACGTTCTGCCTCTTTTCCTATGCTTTACATGCAATTCCAGTCTACCTCCTGAAATCGGTTTCCTGCAATTCTGCCCCGCTTTCAAGTCCTCTTGGCAACCTTACTTCAATATATTTTTGGACGATAGCTGTCATTTATAACTCTGCAGTTTGTGAATTACAGTGCCCCTGAGCTCCTTTCTTCAACTCGCTTTCTTGTGAGCTGGCCGCAACACCGCAGGATTGCTTCAGGCCCTAGTTTGGTTCCGGCACGGCACGCTTAGCCTTTGGTTAATTCCTCTTCCTGGTGGGAAACGAGAGTTAACTTTGCGTGTCCAGACACCTCCAGCTAGTTTCTCATTGGTTCTCCCTATTCCTGTTCATTTTCCGTAGAAATTGCAAACTGGGCCAAACAGGAGGTTAAAGGCACTGACTCTCCAAGTGGGGAGAGTGTTAGTAAAGCGTCTGGAATGTTGCACCCGAGAACCGGAGGACGACAACTGAGACACATTTGAACACGTTTCCGATCACACAGTGGATCATACTCTGGGTTCCACATGCATGTTTTAGCTGAAGGAAGAATCCCTTAAACCTGGAGAGTTGAGATCCATGGAATGGGTACCATGCAATATGACTTCAAAGGGTTTGCATTTGCTCACCGAACCTCACCAATCCTATCACTGCTGCGTTTATGCCGCTGTACACACGCTTGATTCTCTTTCGGAGACATATAAATCCATAGGTTTTAAGATTCTTACTAGTCAGGTATATTCTTAGGCGTTTAATATGTGGTGTTGAGTCCACTTCGTTGAGCAAGGAGTAGCTCTTGTCTATTACATATTTGGCTTATGGAACGGTATCTGTGCTAATTTCAATCTCTGGTTTTATGTAGCACCCCAACTCACCTTTCCCCTTAAGCAAGCATAACTTGGTTTTCTACATTTGTGAGCCTGTTCTGTTTTGTAATTCAGTTCCTGTGTAGCCAAGTTTACATTCCGTGTAGTAGTGATATCTTATGATGTTTCTTTTTCTGTGTGACTTATTTCACTTAGAATCATCGTACCTTAATCCACTCATTATGCTGCTACGGGCAGATGACATAGATTTCATTGCTGAGTGGTATTGCATTGTACGTAAGTACCACAACTTCTTTATCCATTTTTCACTTTCTGCGATATTGATCTTGTACCGTAAACGAGGTTCTTGTAAACAGAGCCGTCCCAAACTTTGGGGAGGCTGTGTCTTTTTGATTTTAATTTCCCTAAGCTATAGGACCATAAGTGGAAGTGCCCTAGGCTCTGTTGCTTTGTTTTGTAGATGTTTCAGGAAACACCATACACTTCTCCAGAGTGGCTGTTGGCAATTTACATCCCGCCCATGAGCATAACAAGGCTCCCAGTTCTCCATGGCCTGTCCTGCCTTTCTGGATTTTACACTTTTTTCAGATGGCCCATTTGACCGGGGCGCAGTGAGACCTTATTGTAGTGCAGATTTCATTTTCAAGCTTGATTGGTTGGCCAAAAAGGGCATATGAATGTTTTCCTGTATATATTCAGGAAAAAACGCGTATGCCCTTTTTGGCCAAGTCCATCATTGTGGATGTTCTGCCTCTTTTCCTATGCTTTACATGCAATTCCAGTCTACCTCCTGAAATCGGTTTCCTGCAATTCTGCCCAGCGTTCAAGTCCTCTTGGCAGCCTTACTTCAATATATTTTTGGACGATAGCTGTCATTTATAACTCTGCAGGTTTGTGAATGACAGTGCCCCTTAGCTCCTTTCTTCAACTCGCTTTCTTGTGAGCTGGCCGCAACACCGCAGCATTGCTTCAGGCCCTAGTGTGGTTCCGGCATGACATGCTGAGCCTTTGGTTAATTCCTCTTCCTGGTGGGAAATGAGAGTTAAATTTGCCCGTCCAGACACCTCCAGCTAGTCTCTCATTGGTTCTCCCTATTCCTGTTCATTTTCTGCAGAAATTGCAAACTGGGCCAAACAAGAGGTTAAAGGCACTGACTCTCCAAGTGGGGAGAGTGTTAGTAAAGCGTCTGGAATGTTGCACCCGAGTACCAGGGGATGAAAACTGACACAATTAAACACGTTTCCCGATCACACGGTGGATCATACTCTGGGTTCCACATGCATGTTTTAGCTGAAGGAAGAATCCCTTAAACCTGGAGAGTTGAGACCCATGGAATGGGTACCATGCAATATGACTTCAAAGGGTCTGCATTTGCTCACCGAACCTCACCAATCCTATCACTGCTGCGTTTATGACACTGTACACACGCTTGATTCTCTTTCGGAGACATATAAATCCATAGGTTTTAAGATTCTTTCTAGTCAGGTATATTCTTACGCGTTTAATATGGGGTGTAGAGTCCACTTCGTTGAGCAAGGAGTAGCTCTTGTCTATTAAATATTTGTCTTATGGAACGGTATCTGTTCTAATTTCAATCTCTGGTTTTATGCAGCACCCCAACTCACCTTTCGCCTTAAGCAAGCATAAGTTGGTTTTCTACATTTGAGACCCTGTTCTGTTTTGTAATTCAGTTCCTGTGTAGCCAAGTTTACATTCCTTGTAGTAGTGATATCTTATGATGTTTGTTTTTCTGTGTGACTTATTTCACTTAGAATCATCGTACCTGAATCCACTCATTATGCTGCTACGGGCCTGATGACATAGATTTCATTGCTGAGTGATATTGCATTGTACGTAAGTACCACAACTTCTTTATCCATTTTTCGCTTTCTGTGATATTGAACTTGGACCATAAATGAGGTTCTTGTAAACAGAGCTGTCCCTAACTTTGGGGTGGCTGAGTCTTTTTGATTTTAATTTCCCTAAGCTATAGGACCATAAGTGGAAGTGCCCTAGGCTCTGTTGCTTTGTTTTTTAGATGTTTCAGGAAACACCATACACTTCTCCAGAGTGGCTGTTGGCAATTTACATCCCGCCCATCAGCATAACAAGGCTCCCAGTTCTCCATGGCCTGTCCTGCCTTTCTGGATTTTACACTTTTTTCAGATGGCCCTTTTGACCGGGGAGCAGTGAGACTTCATTGTAGTGCAGATTTCCTTTGCAAGCTTGCTTGGTTGGCCAAAAAGGGCGTATGTGTTTTTTCCTGAATATATTCAGGAAAAAACGCATACTCCCTTTTTGGCCAAGTGCATCATTGTGGACGTTCTGCCTCTTTTCCTATGCTTTACATGCAATTCCAGTCTACCTCCTGAAATCGGTTTCCTGCAGTTCTGCCCGCTTTCAAGTCCTCTTGGCAGCCTTACTTCAATATATTTTTGGACGATAGCTATCATTTATAACTCTGCAGGTATGTGAATGACAGTGTCCCTGAGCTCCTTTCTTCAACTCGCTTTCTTGTGAGCTGGCCGCAACACCGCAGGATTGCTTCAGGCCCTAGTGTGGTTCCAGCATGGCACGCTGAGCCTTTGTTTAATTCCTCTTCCTGGTGGGAAATGAGAGTTAAATTTGCCCGTCCAGACACCTCCAGCTAGTCTCTCATTGGTTCTCCCTATTCCTGTTCATTTTCCGCAGAATTTGCAAACTGGGCCAAACAGGAGGTTAAAGGCACTGACTCTCCAAGTGGGGAGAGTGTTAGTAAAGCGTCTGGAATGTTGCACCCGAGTACCAGGGGACGAAAACTGAGACACATTTGAACACGTTTCCCGATCACACGGTGGATCATACTCTGGGTTCCACATGCATGTTTTAGCTGAAGGAAGAATCCCTTAAACCTGGAGAGTTGAGACCCCTGCAATGGGTACCATGCAATATGACTTCAAAGGGTTTGCATTTGCTCACCAAACCTCACCAATCCTATCACTGCTGCGTTTATGCCGCTGTACACACGCTTGATTCTCTTTCGGAGACATATAAATCCATAGGTTTTAAGATTCTTCCTAGTCAGGTATATTCTTAGGCGTTTATTATGGGGTGTAGAGTCCACTTCGTTGAGCAAGGAGTAGCTCTTGTCTATTACATATTTGGCTTATGGAACGGTATCTGTGCTAATTTCAATCTCTGGTTTTATGCAGCACCCCAACTCACCTTTTGCCTTAAGCAAGCATAAGTTGGTTTTCTACATTTGAGACCCTGTTCTGTTTTGTAATTCAGTTCCTGTGTAGCCAAGTTTACATTCCGTGTAGTAGTGATATCTTATGATGTTTCTTTTTCTGTGTGACTTATTTCACTTCGAATCATCGTACCTGAATCCACTCATTATGCTGCTACGGGCCTGATGACATAGATTTCATTGCTGAGTGATATTGCATTGTACGTAAGTACCACAAGTTCTTTATCCATTTTTCGCTTTCTGCGATATTGAATTTGTACCGTAAACGAGGTTCTTGTAAACAGAGCCGTCCCAAACTTTGGGGTGGCTGTGTGTTTTATTTTTTAATTTCCCTAAGCTATAGGACCATAAGTGGAAGTGCCCTAGGCTCTGTTGCCTTGTTTTTTAGATGTTTCAGGAAACACCATACACTTCTCCAGAGTGGCTGTTGGCAATTTACATCCCGCCCATCAGCATAACAAGGCTCCTAGTTCTCCATGGCCTGTCCTGCCTTTCTGGATTTTACACTTTTTTCAGATGGCCCTTTTGACCGGGGGCAGTGACACTCCATTGTAGTGCAGATTTCCTTTGCAAGCTTGCTTGCTTGGCCAAAAAGGGCGTATGCGTTTTTTCCTGAATATATTCAGGAAAAAACGCATATGCCCTTTTTGGCCAAGTGCATCATTGTGGACGTTCTGCCTCTTTTCCTATGCTTTACATGCAATTCCAGTCTACCTCCTGAAATCGGTTTCCTGCAATTCTGCCCCGCTTTCAAGTTCCTCTTGGCAGCCTTACTTCAATATATTTTTGGACGATAGCTGTCATTTTTAACTCTGCAGGTTTGTGAATGACAGTGCCCCTGAGCTCCTTTCTTCAACTCGCTTTCTTGTGAGCTGGCCGCAACACCGCAGCATTGCTTCAGGCCCTAGTGTGGTTCCGGCATGACACACTGAGTCTTTGGTTAATTCCTCTTCCTGGTGGGAAATGAGAGTTAAATTTGCCCGTCCAGACACCTCCAGCTAGTCTCTCATTGGTTCTCCCTATTCCTGTTCATTTTCCATAGAAATTGCAAAACTGGGCCAAACAGGAGTTTAAAGGCACTGACTATCCACGTGGGGAGAGTGTTAGTAAAGCGTCTGGAATGTTGCATTCGAGTACCAGGGGACGAAAACTGAGACACCTTTGAACACGTTTCCCGATCACATGGTGTATCATACTCTGGGTTCCACATGCATGTTTTAGCTGAAGGAAGAATCCCTTAAACCTGGAGAGTTGAGACCCATGCAATGGGTACAATGAAATATGACTTCAAAGGGTCTGCATTTGCTCACCGATCCTCACCAATCCTATCACTGCTGCGTTTATGCCGCTGTACACACTCTTGATTCTCTTTCGGAGACATATAAATCCATAGGTTTTAAGATTCTTACTAGTCAGGTATATTCGTAGGCGTTTAATATGGGGTGTTGAGTCCACTTCATTGAGCAAGGAGTAGCTCTTGTCTATTATATATTTTGCTTATGGAACGGTATCTGTGCTTATTTCAATCTCTGGTTTTATGCAGCACCCCAACTCACATTTCCCCTTAAGAAAGCATAAGTTGGTTTTCTACATTTGAGACCCTGTTCTGTTTTGTAATTCAGTTCCTGTGTAGCCAAGTTTACATTCCGTGTAGTAGTGATATCTTATGATGTTTCTTTTTCTGTGTGACTTATTTCACTTAGAATCATCGTACCTGAATCCACTCATTATGCTGCTATGGGCCTGATGACATAGATTTCATTGCTGAGTGATATTGCATTGTAAGTAAGTACCACAACTTCTTTATCCATTTTTCGCTTTCTGCAATATTAAACTTGTACCGTAAATGAGGTTCTTGTAAACAGAGCCGTCCCAAATTTGGGTTGGCTGTGTCTTTTTGATTTTAATTTCCCTAAAGTATAGGACCATAAGTGGAAGTGCCCTAGGCTCTGTTACTTTGTTTTTTAGATGTTTCAGGAAACACCATACACTTCTCCAGAGTGGCTGTTGGCAATTTACATCCCGCCCATCAGCATAACAAGGCTCCCATTTCTCCATGGCCTGTCCTGCCTTTCTGGATTTTACACTTTTTTCAGATGGCCCTTTTGACCGGGGGGCATTGAGACTTCATTGTAGTGCAGATTTCCTTTGCAAGCTTGCTTGGTTGGCCAAAAAGGACGTATGCGTTTTTTCCTGAATATATTCAGGAAAAAACGCATACGCCCTTTTTGGCCAAGTGCATCATTGTGGACGTTCTGCCTCTTTTCCTTTGCTTTACATGCAATTCCAGTCTACCTCCTGAAATCGGTTTCCTGCAATTCTGCCCAGCGTTCAAGTCCTCTTGGCAGCCTTACTTCAATATATTTTTGGACGATAGCTGTCATTTATAACTCTGCAGGTTTGTGAATGACAGTGCCCCTGAGCTCCTTTCTTCAACTCGCTTTCTTGTGAGCTGGCCGCAACACCGCAGCATTGCTTCAGTCCCTAGTGTGGTTCCGGCATGACATGCTGAGCCTTTGGTTAATTCCTCTTCCTGGTGGGAAATGAGAGTTAAATTTGCCCGTCCAGACACCTCCAGCTAGTCTCTCATTGGTTCTCCCTATTCCTGTTCATTTTCCGCAGAAATTGCAAACTGGGCCAAACAAGAGGTTAAAGGCACTGACTCTCCAAGTGGGGAGAGTGTTAGTAAAGCGTCTGGAATGTTGCACCCGAGTACCAGGGGATGAAAACTGACACAATTAAACACGTTTCCCGATCACACGGTGGATCATACTCTGGGTTCCACATGCATGTTTTAGCTGAAGGAAGAATACCTTAAACCTGGAGAGTTGACATCCATGGAATGGGTACCATGCAATATGACTTCAAAGGGTCTGCATTTGCTCACCGAACCTCACCAATCCTATCACTGCTGCGTTTATGACACTGTACACACGCTTGATTCTCTTTCGGAGACATATAAATCCATAGGTTTTAAGATTCTTTCTAGTCAGGTATATTCTTACGCGTTTAATATGGGGTGTAGAGTCCACTTTGTTGAGCAAGGAGTAGCTCTTGTCTATTAAATATTTGGCTTATGGAACGGTATCTGTTCTAATTTCAATCTCTGGTTTTATGCAGCACCCCAACTCACCTTTCGCCTTAAGCAAGCATAAGTTGGTTTTCTACATTTGAGACCCTGTTCTGTTTTGTAATTCAGTTCCTGTGTAGCCAAGTTTACATTCCTTGTAGTAGTGATATCTTATGATGTTTGTTTTTCTGTGTGACTTATTTCACTTAGAATCATCGTACCTGAATCCACTCATTATGCTGCTACGGGCCTGATGACATAGATTTCATTGCTGAGTGATATTGCATTGTACGTAAGTACCACATCTTCTTTATCCATTTTTCGCTTTCTGTGATATTGAACTTGGACCATAAATGAGGTTCTTGTAAACAGAGCTGTCCCTAACTTTGGGGTGGCTGAGTCTTTTTGATTTTAATTTCCCTAAGCTATAGGACCATAAGTGGAAGTGCCCTAGGCTCTGTTGCTTTGTTTTTTAGATGTTTCAGGAAACACCATACACTTCTCCAGAGTGGCTGTTGGCAATTTACATCCCGCCCATGAGCATAACAAGGCTCCCAGTTCTCCATGGCCTGTCCTGCCTTTCTGGATTTTACACTTTTTTCAGATGACCCTTTTGACCGGGGAGCAGTGAGACTTCATTGTAGTGCAGATTTCCTTTGCAAGCTTGCTTGGTTGGCCAAAAAGGGCGTATGTGTTTTTTCCTGAATATATTCAGGAAAAAACGCATACGCCCTTTTTGGCCAAGTGCATCATTGTGGACGTTCTGCCTCTTTTCCTATGCTTTACATGCAATTCCAGTCTACCTCCTGAAATCGGTTTCCTGCAGTTCTGCCCGCTTTCAAGTCCTCTTGGCAGCCTTACTTCAATATATTTTTGGACGATAGCTATCATTTATAACTCTGCAGGTATGTGAATGACAGTGTCCCTGAGCTCCTTTCTTCAACTCGCTTTCTTGTGAGCTGGCCGCAACACCGCAGGATTGCTTCAGGCCCTAGTGTGGTTCCAGCATGGCACGCTGAGCCTTTGTTTAATTCCTCTTCCTGGTGGGAAATGAGAGTTAAATTTGCCCGTCCAGACACCTCCAGCTAGTCTCTCATTGGTTCTCCCTATTCCTGTTCATTTTCCGCAGAATTTGCAAACTGGGCCAAACAGGAGGTTAAAGGCACTGACTCTCCAAGTGGGGAGAGTGTTAGTAAAGCGTCTGGAATGTTGCACCCGAGTACCAGGGGACGAAAACTGAGACACATTTGAACACGTTTCCTGATCACACGGTGGATCATACTCTGGGTTCCACATGCATGTTTTAGCTGAAGGAAGAATCCCTTAAACCTGGAGAGTTGAGACCCCTGCAATGGGTACCATGCAATATGACTTCAAAGGGTCTGCATTTGCTCACCGAACCTCACCAATCCTATCACTGCTGCGTTTATGCCGCTGTACACACGCTTGATTCTCTTTCGGAGACATATAAATCCATAGGTTTTAAGATTCTTCCTAGTCAGGTATATATTCTTAGGCGTTTATTATGGGGTGTAGAGTCCACTTCGTTGAGCAAGGAGTAGCTCTTGTCTATTACATATTTGGCTTATGGAACGGTATCTGTGCTAATTTCAATCTCTGGTTTTATGCAGCACCCCAACTCACCTTTCGCCTTAAGCAAGCATAAGTTGGTTTTCTACATTTGAGACCCTGTTCTGTTTTGTAATTCAGTTCCTGTGTAGCCAAGTTTACATTCCGTGTAGTAGTGATATCTTATGATGTTTCTTTTTCTGTGTGACTTATTTCACTTCGAATCATCGTACCTGAATCCACTCATTATGCTGCTATGGGCCTGATGACATAGATTTCATTGCTGCGTGATATTGCATTGTACGTAATTATCACAAATTCTTTATCCATTTTTCACTTGCTGTGATACTGAACTTGTACCGTAAACGAGGTTCTTGTAAACAGAGCCGTCCCAAACTTTGGGGTGGCTGTGTCTTTTTGATTTTAATTTCCCTAAGCTATAGGACCATAAGTTGAAGTGCCCTAGGCTCTGTTGCTTTGCTTTTTAGATGTTTCAGGAAACACCATACACTTCTCCAGAGTGGCTGTTCGCAATTTACATCCCGCACATCAGCATAACAAGGTTCCCAATTCTCCATGGCCTGTCCTTTCTTTCTGGATTTTACACTTTTTTCAGATGGCCCTTTTGACCGGGGGCAGTGAGACTTCATTGTAGTGCAGATTTCCTTTGCAAGCTTGCTTGCTTGGCCAAAAAGGGCGTAGGCTTTTTTTCTTGAGGAAAAAACGCATATGCCCTTTTTGGCCAAGTGCATCATTGTGGACGTTCTGCCTCTTTTCCTATGCTTTACATGCAATTCCAGTCTACCTCCTGAAATCGGTTTCCTGCAATTCTGCCCCGCTTTCAAGTCCTCTTAGCAGCCTTACTTCAATATATTTTTGGACGATAGCTGTCATTTATAACTCTGCAGTTTTGTGAATTACAGTGCCCCTGAGCTCCTTTCTTCAACTTGCTTTCTTGTGAGCTGGCCGCAACACCGCAGCATCGCTTCAGGCCCTAGTGTTGTTCCGGCATGGCACGCTGAGCCTTTGGTTAATTCCTCTTCCTGGTGGGAAATGAGAGTTAAATTTGCCCGTCCAGACACCTCCAGCTAGTCTCTCATTTGTTCTCCCTATTCCTGTTCATTTTCCGCAGAAATTGCAAACTGGGCCAAACAGGAGGTTAAAGGCACTGACTCTCCAAGTGGGGAGAGTGTTAGTAAAGCGTCTGGAATGTTGCACCCGAGTACCAGTGGACGAAAACTGACACATTTGAACACGTTTCCCGATCACACGGTGGATCATACTCTGCGTTCCACATGCATGTTTTAGCTGAAGGAAGAATCCCTTAAACCTGGAGAGTTGAGACCCATGGAATGGGTACCATGCAATATGACTTCAAAGTGTCTGCATTTGCTCACCGAACCTCATCAATCCTATCACTGCTGCATTTATGCCGCTCTACACATGCTTGATTCCCTTTCGGAGATATATAAATCCATAGGTTTTAAGATTCTTACTAGTCAGGTATATTCTTAGGCGTTTAATATGTGGTGTTGAGTCCACTTCGTTGAGCAAGGTGCAGCTCTTTTCTATTACATATTTGGCTTATGGAACGATATCTGTGCTAATTTCAATGTCTGGTTTTATGCAGCACCCCAACTCACCTTTCCCCTTAAGGAAGCATAAGTTGGTTTTCTACATTTGAGACCCTGTTCTGTTTTGTAATTCAGTTCCTGTGTAACCAAGTTTACATTCCATGTAGTAGTGATATCTTATGATGTTTCTTTTTCTGTGTGACTTATTTCACTTAGAATCATCGTACCTGAATCCACTCATTATGCTGCTATGGGTCTCGTGACATAGATTTCATTGCTGAGTGATATTGCATTGTACGTAAGTACCACAAATTCTTTATCCATTTTTCGATTTCTGCGATATTGAACTTGTACCGTAAACGAGGTTCTTGTAAACAGAGCCATCCCAAACTTTGGGGTGGCTGTGTCTTTTTGATTTTAATTTCCCTAAGCTATAGGACCATAAGTGGAAGTGCCCTAGGCTCTGTTGCTTTGTTTTTTAGATGTTTCAGGAAACACCATACACTTCTCCAGAGTGGCTGTTGGCAATTTACATCCTGCCCATCAGCATAACAAGGCTCCCAGTTCTCCATGGCCTGTCCTGCCTTTCTGGATTTTACACTTTTTTCAGATGGCCCTTTTGACCGGGGAGCAGTGAGACTTCATTTTAGTGCAGATTTCCTTTGTAATCTTGCTTGGTTGACCAAAAAGTGCGTATGCGTTTTTTCCTGAATATATTCAGGAAAAAGCGCATACGCCCTTTTTGGCCAAGTGCATCATTGTGGCCGTTCTGCCTCTTTCCCTATGCTTTACATGCAATTCCAGTCTACCTCCTGAAATCGGTTTCCTGCAATTCTGCCCCGCTTTCAAGTCCTCTTGGCAGCCTTACTTCAATATATTTTTGGACGATAGCTGTCATTTATAACTCTGCATGTCTGTGAATGACAGTGCCCCTGAGCTCCTTTCTTCAACTCGCTTTCCTGTGAGCTGGCCGCAACACCGTAGGATTGCTTCAGTCCCTAGTGTGGTTCCGGCACGGCATGCTGAGCCTTTGGTTAATTCCTCTTCCTGGTGGGTAATGAGAGTTAAATTTGCCCGTCCAGACACCTCCAGCTAGTCTCTCTTGGTTCTCCCTATTCATGTTCATTTTCCGCAGAAATTGCAAACTGGGCCAAACAGGAGGTTAAAGGCACTGACTCTCCAAGTGGGGAGAGTGTTAGTAAAGCGTCTGGAATGTTGCACCCGAGTACCGGGGGACGAAAACTGAGACACATTTAAACACGTTTCCCGATCACACGGTGGATCATACTCTGGGTTCCACATGCATGTTTTAGCTGAAGGAAGAATCCCTTAAACCTGGAGAGTTGAGACCCATGGAATGGGTACCATGCAATATGACTTCAAAGGGTCTGCATTTGCTCACCGAACCTCACCAATCCTATCACTGCTGCGTTTATGACACTGTACACACGCTTGATTCTCTTTTGGAGCTTATAAATCCATACGTTTTAAGATTCTTACTAGTCAGGTATATTCTTAGGCGTTTAATATGGGGTGTTGAGTCCACTTCGTAAAGCAAGGAGTAGCTCTTGTCTATGACATATTTGGCTTATGGAACGGTATCTGTGCTAATTTCAATCTCTGGTTTTATGCAACCCCCCAACTCACGTTTCCCCTTAAGCAAGCATAAGTTGGTTTTCTACGTTTGAGACCCTGTTCTGTTTTGTAATTCAGTTCCTGTGTAGCCAAGTTTACATTCCGTGTAGTAGTGATATCTTATGATATTTCTTTTTCTGTGTGACTTATTTCACTTAGAATCATCGTACCTGAATCCACTCATTATGCTGCTACGGGCCTGATGACATAGATTTCATTGCTGAGTGATATTGCATTGTACGTAAGTACCACAAGTTCTTTATCCATTTTTCGCTTTCTGTGATATTGAATTTGTACCGTAAACGAGGTTCTTGTAAACAGAGCCGTCCCAAACTTTGGGGTGGCTGTGTGTTTTAGATTTTAATTTCCCTAAGCTATAGGACCATAAGTGGAAGTGCCCTAGGCTCTGTTGCCTTGTTTTTTAGATGTTTCAGGAAACACCATACACTTCTCCAGAGTGGCTGTTGGCAATTTACATCCCGCCCATCAGCATAACAAGGCTCCCAGTTCTCCATGGCCTGTCCTGCCTTTCTGGATTTTACACTTTTTTCAGATGGCCCTTTTGACCGGGGGGCAGTGAGACTTCATTGTAGTGCAGATTTCCTTTGCAAGCTTGCTTGGTTGGCCAAAAAGTGCATATGCGTTTTTTCCTGAATATATTCAGGAAAAAACGCATACGCCCTTTTTGGCCAAGTGCATCATTGTGGCCGTTCTGCCTCTTTTCCTATGCTTTACATGCAATTCCAGTCTACCTCCTGAAATCGGTTTCCTGCAATTCTGCCCCGCTTTCAAGTCCTCTTGGCAGCCTTACTTCAATATATTTTTGGACGATAGCTGTCATTTATAACTCTGTAGGTTTGCAAATGACAGTGGCCCTGAGCTCCTTTCTTCAACTCGCTTTCTTGTGAGGTGGCCGCAACACCGCAGGATTGCTTCAGGCCCTAGTGTGGTTCCGGCATGACACACTGATTCTTTGGTTAATTCCTCTTCCTGGTGGGAAATGAGAGTTAAATTTGCCCGTCCAGACACCTCCAGCTAGTCTCTCATTGGTTCTCCCTATTCATGTTCATTTTCCACGGAAATTGCAAAACTGGGCCAAACAGGAGGTTAAAGGCACTGACTCTCCAAGCGGGGAGAGTGTTAGTAAAGCGTCTGGAATGTTGCACCCGAGTACCAGGGGACGAAAACTGAGACACATATGAACACGTTTCCTGATCACATAGTGGATGATACTCTGGGTTCCACATGCATGTTTTAGCTGAAGGAAGAATCCCTTAAACCTGGAGAGTTGACATCCATGGAATGGGTACCATGCAATATAACTTCAAAGGGTCTGCATTTGCTCACCGAACCTCACCAATCCTATCACTGCTGCATTTATGCCGCTGTACACACGCTTGATTCTCTTTCGGAGACATATAAATCCATAGGATTTAAGATTCTTACTAGTCAGGTATATTCTTAGGCGTTTAATATGGGGTGTTGAGTCCACTTCGTTGAGCAAGGAGTAGCTCTTGTCTATTACATATTTGGCTTATGGAACGGTATCTGTGCTAATTTCAATCTCTGGTTTTATGCAGCACCCCAACTCACCTTTCCCCTTAAGCAAGCATAAGATGGTTTTCTACATTTGAGACCCTTTTCTGTTTTGTAATTCAGTTCCTGTGTAGCCAAGTTTACATTCCGTGTAGTAGTGATATCTTATGAAGTTTCGTTTTCTGTGTGACTTATTTCACTTAGAATCATCGTACCTGAATCCACTCATTATGCGGTTACGGGCCTGATGACTTAGATTTCATTGCTGAGTGATATTGCATTGTACGTAAGTACCACAACTTCTATATCCATTTTTCGTTTTCTGCGATATTGAACTTGTACCGTAAACGAGGTTCTTGTAAACAGAGCCGTCCCAAATTTGGAGTGGCTGTGTCTTTTTGATTATAAGTTCCCTAAGCTATAGGACCATAAGTGGAAGTGCCCTAGGCTCCGTTGCTTTGTTTTGTAGATATTTCAGGAAACACCATACACTTCTCCAGAGTGGCTGTTGGCAATTTACATCCCGCCCATCAGCATAACAAGGCTCCCAGTTCTCCATGGCCTGTCCTGCCTTTCTGGATTTTACACTTTTTTCAGATGGCCCTTTTGACCGGGGGGCAGTGAGACTTCATTGTAGTGCAGATTTCCTTTGCAAGCTTGCTTGGTTGGCCAAAAAGGGCGTATGCGTTTTTTCCTGAATATATTAAGGAAAAAACGCATACGCCCTTTTTGGCCAAGTGCATCATTGTGGACGTTCTGCCTCTTTTCCTATGCTTTACATGCAATTCCAGTCTACCTCCTGAAATCGGTTTCCTGCAATTCTGCCCCGCTTTCAAGTCCTCTTGGCAGCCTTACTTCAATATATTTTTGGACGATAGCTGTCATTTATAACTCTGCAGGTTTGTGAATGACAGTGCCCCTGAGCTCCTTTCTTCAACTCGCTTTCTTGTGAGCTGGCCGCAACACCGCAGGATTGCTTCAGGCCCTAGTGTGGTTCCGGCATGGCACATTGAGCCTTTGGTTAATTCCTCTTCCTGGTGGGAAATGAGAGTTAAATTTGCCCGTCCAGACACCTCCAGCTAGTCTCTCATTGGTTCTCCCTCTTCCTGTTCATTTTCGCCAAAAATTGCAAAGTGGGCCAAACAGGAGGTTAAAGGCACTGACTCTCCAAGTGGGGAGAGTGTTAGTAAAGCGTCTGGAATGTTGCACCCGAGTACCAGGGGACGAAAACTGGCACATTTGAACACGTTTTCCGATCACACGGTGGATGATACTCTGGGTTCCACATGCATGTTTTAGCTGAAGGAAGAATCCCTTAAACCTGGAGAGTTGAGATCCATGGAATGGGTACCATGCAATATGACTTCAAAGGGTCTGCATTTGCTCACCGAACCTCACCAATCCTATCACTGCTGCATTTATGCCGCTGTACACACGCTTGATTCTCTTTCGGAGCATATAAATCCATAGGTTTTAAGATTCTTACTAGTCAGATATATTCTTAGGAGTTTAATATGGGGTGTTGAGTCCACTTCGTTGAGCAAGGAGTAGCTCTTGTCTATTACATATTTGGCTTATGGAACGGTATCTGTGCTAATTTCAATCTCTGGTTTTATGCAGCCCCCCAACTCACCTTTCCCCTTAAGGAAGCATAAGTTGGTTTTCTACATTTGAGACCCTGTTCTGTTTTGTAATTCAGTTCCTGTGTAGCCAAGTTTACATTCCATGTAGTAGTGATATCTTATGATGTTTCTTTTTCTGTGTGACTTATTTCACTTAGAATCATCGTACCTGAATCCACTCATTATGCTGCTACGGGTCTCATGACATAGATTTCATTGCTGAGTGATATTGCATTGTACGTAAGTACCACAACTTCTTTATCCATTTTTCGCTTTTTGCGATATTGAACTTGTACCGTAAACGAGGTTCTTGTAAACAGAGCCGTGCCACACATTGGGGTGGCTGTGTCTCTTTGATTTTAATTTCCCTAAGCTATAGGACCATAAGTGGAAGTGCCCTAGGCTCTGTTGCTTTGTTTTTTAGATGTTTCAGGAAACACCATACACTTCTCCAGAGTGGCTGTTGGCAATTTACATCCCGCCCATGAGCATAACAAGGCTCCCAGTTCTCCGTGGCCTGTCCTGCCTTTCTGGATTTTACACTTTTTTCAGATGGCCCTTTTGACCGGGGGGCAGTGAGACTTCATTTTAGTGCAGATTTCCTTTGTAAGCTTGCTTGGTTGACCAAAAAGGGCGTATGCGTTTTTTCCTGAATATATTCAGGAAAAAACGCATACGCCCTTTTTGGCCAAGTGCATCATTGTGGACGTTCTGCCACTTTTCCTATGCTTTACATGCAATTCCAGTCTACCTCCTGAAATCGGTTTCCTGCAATTCTGCCCCGCTTTCAAGTCCTCTTGGCAGCCTTACTTCAATATATTTTTGGACGATAGCTATCATTTATAACTCTGCAGGTTTGTGAATGACAGTGCCCCTGAGCTCCTTTCTTCAACTCGCTTTCTTGTGAGCTGGCTGCAACACCGCAGGATTGCTTCAGGCCCTACTGTTGTTCCGGCATGGCACGCTGAGCCTTTGGTTAATTCCTATTCCTGGTGGGAAATGAGAGTTAAATTTGCCCGTCCAGACACCTCCAGCTAGTCTCTCATTGGTTCTCCCTATTCCTGTTCATTTTCTGCAGAAATTGCAAACTGGGCCAAACAGGAGGTTAAAGGCACTGACTCTCCAAGTGGGGAGAGTGTTAGTAAAGCGTCTGGAATGTTGTACCCGAGTACGAGGGGACGAAAACTAAGACACATTTGAACACGTTTCCCAATCACACGGTGGATCATACTCTGGGTTCCACATGCATGTTTTAGCTGAAGGAAGAATCCCTTAAACCTGGAGAGTTGAGACCCATGGAATGGGTACCATGCAATATGAACTTCAAAGGGTCTGCATTTGCTCACCAAACCTCACCAATCCTATCACTGCTGCATTTATGCCGCTGTACACACGCTTGATTCTCTTTCGGAGCATATAAATCCGTAGGTTTTAAGATTCTTACTAGTCAGGTATATTCTTAGGCGTTTAATATGGGGTGTTGAGTCCACTTCGTTGAGCAAGGAGTAGCTCTTGTCTATGACATATTTGGCTTATGGAACGGTATCTGTGCTAATTTCAATCTCTGGTTTTATGCAGCCCCCCAACTCACGTTTCCCCTTAAGCAAGCATAAGTTGGTTTTCTACATTTGAGACCCTGTTCTGTTTTGTAATTCAGTTCCTGTGTAGCCAAGTTTACATTCCGTCTAGTAGTGATATCTTATGATGTTTCTTTTTCTGTGTGACTTATTTCACTTAGAATCATCGTACCTGAATCCACTCATTATGCTGCTACGGGCCTGATGACATAGATTTCATTGCTGAGTGATATTGCATTGTACGTAAGTACCACAAGTTCTTTATCCATTTTTCGCTTTCTGTGATATTGAATTTGTACCGTAAACGAGGTTCTTGTAAACAGAGCCGTCCCAAACTTTGGGGTGGCTGAGTCTTTTTGATTTTAATTTCCCTAAGCTATAGGACCATAAGTGGAAGTGCCCTATGCTCTGTTGCTTTGTTTTTTAGATGTTTCAGGAAACACCATACACTTCTCCAGAGTGGCTGTTGGCAATTTACATCCCGCCCATCAGCATAACAAGGCTCCCAGTTCTCCATGGCCTGTCCTGCCTTTCTGGATTTTACACTTTTTTCAGATGGCTCTTTTGACCGGGGAGCAGTGAGACTTCATTGTACTGCAGATTTCCTTTGCAAGCTTGCTTGGTTGGCCAAAAAGTGCGTATGCGTTTTTTCCTGAATATATTCAGGAAAAAACGCATACGCCCTTTTTGGCCAAGTGCATCATTGTGGACGTTCTGCCTCTTTTCCTATGCTTTACATGCAATTCCAGTCTACATCCTGAAATCGGTTTCCTGCAATTCTGCCCCGCTTTCAAGTCCTCTTGGCAGCCTTACTTCAATATATTTTTGGACGATAGCTATCATTTATAACTCTGCAGGTTTGTGAATGACAGTGCCCCTTAGCTCCTTTCTTCAACTCGCTTTCTTGTGAGCTGGCCGCAACACCTCAGGATTGCTTCAGGCCCTAGTGTGGTTCCGGCATGGCACGCTGAGCCTTTGGTTAATTCCTCTTCCTGTTCGGAAATGAGAGTTAAATTTGCCCATCCAGACACCTCCAGCTAGTCTCTCATTGGTTCTCCCTATTCCTGTACATTTTCCGCAGAAATTGCAAACTGGGCCAAACAGGAGGTTAAAGGCACTGACTCTCCAAGTGGGGAGAGTGTTAGTAAAGCGTCTGGAATGTTGCACCCGAGTACCAGGGGATGAAAACTGACACAATTAAACACGTTTCCCGATCACACGGTGGATCATACTCTGGGTTCCACATGCATGTTTTATCTGAAGGAAGAATCCCTTAAACCTGGAGAGTTGAGACCCCTGGAATGGGTACCATGCAATATGACTTCAAAGGGTTTGCATTTGCTCACCGAACCTCACCAATCCTATCACTGCTGCATTTATGCCACTGTACACACGCTTGATTCTCTTTCTGAGACATATAAATCCATAGGTTTTAAGATTCTTACTAGTCAGGTATATTCTTAGGCGTTTAATATGGGGTGTAGAATCCACTTCGTTGAGCAAGGAGTAGCTCCTGTCTATTACATATTTGGCTTATGGAACCGTATCTGTGCTAATTTCAATCTTTGGTTTTATGCAGCACCCCAACTCACCTTTCCTCTTAAGCAAGCATAAGTCGGTTTTCTACATTTGAGACCCTGTTCTGTTGTGTATTTCAGTTCCTGTGTAGCCAAGTTTACATTCCATGTGGTAGAGATATCTTATGATGTTTCTTTCTCTGTGTGACTTATTTCACTTACAAACATCGTACCTGAATCCACTCATTATGCTGCTACGGGCCTGATGACATAGATTTCATTGCTGAGTGATATTGCATTGTACGTAAGTACCACAACTTCTTTATCCATTTTGCGCTTTCTGTGATATTGTACTTGTACCGTAAACGAGGTTCTTGTAAACAGAGCTGTCCCAAAGATTGGGGTGGTTGTGTCTTTTTGATTTTAATTTCCCTAAGCTATAGGACCATAAGTGGAAGTGCCCTAGGCTCTGTTGCTTTGTTTTTTAGATGTTTCAGGAAACACCATACACTTCTCCAGAGTGGCTGTTGGCAATTTACATCCCGCCCATCAGCATAACAAGGCTCCCAGTTCTCCATGGCCTGTCCTGCCTTTGTGGATTTTACACTTTTTTCAGATGGCCCTTTTGACCGCGGGGCAGTGAGACTTCATTGTAGTGCAGATTTCCTTTGCAAGCTTGCTTGGTTGGCCAAAAAGGGCGTATGCGTTTATTCCTGAATATATTCAGGAAAAAATGCATACGCCCTTTTTGGCCAAGTGCATCATTGTGGACGTTCTGCCTCTTTTCCTATGCTTTACATGCAATTCCAGTCTACCTCCTGAAATTGGTTTCCTGCAATTCTGCCCCGCTTTCAAGTCCTCTTGGCAGCCTTACTTCAATATATTTTTGGACGATAGCTGTCATTTATAACTCTGCAGGTATGTGAATGACAGTGCCCCTGAGCTCCTTTCTTCAACTCGCTTTCTTGTGAGCTGGCCGCAACACCGCAGCATTGCTTCAGGCCCTAGTGTGGTTCCGGCATGGCACACTGAGCCTTTGGTTAATTCCTCTTCCTGGTGGGAAATGAGAGTTAAATTTGCCCGTCCAGACACCTCCACCTAGTCTCTCATTGGTTCTCCCTATTCCTGTTCATTTTCCGCAGAAATTGCAAACTGGGCCAAACAGGAGGTTAAAGGCACTGACTCTCCAAGTGGGGAGAGTGTTAGTAAAGCGTCTGGAATGTTGCACCCGAGTACCAGGGGACGAAAACTGACACAATTGAACACGTTTCCCGAGCACACGGTGGATCATACTCTGGGTTCCACATGCATGTTTTAGCTGAAGGAAGAATCCCTTAAACCTGGAGAGTTGAGACCCATGGAATGGGTACCATGCAATATGACTTCAAAGGGTCTGCATTTGTCCACCAAACCTCACCAATCCTATCACTGCTGCGTTTATGCCACTGTACACACGCTTGATTCTCTTTCGGAGACATATAAATCCATAGGTTTTAAGATTCTTCCTAGTCAGGTATATTCTTAGGCGTTTATTAAGGGGTGTAGAGTCCACTTCGTTGAGCAAGGAGTAGCTCTTGTCTATTAAATATTTGGCTTATGGAACGGTATCTGTGCTAATTTCAATCTCTGGTTTTATGCAGCACCCCAACTCACCTTTCGCCTGAAGCAAGCATAAGTTGGTTTTCTACATTTGAGACCCTGTTCTGTTTTGTAATTCAGTTCCTGTGTAGCCAAGTTTACCTTCCTTGTAGTAGTGATATCTTATGATGTTTGTTTTTCTGTGTGACTTATTTCACTTAGAATCATCGTACCTGAATCCACTCATTATGCTGCTACGGGCCTGATGACATAGATTTCATTGCTGAGTGATATTGCATTGTACGTAAGTACCACAACTTCTTTATCCATTTTTCGCTTTCTGTGATATTGAACTTGGACCATAAATGAGGTTCTTGTAAACAGAGCTGTCCCTAACTTTGGGGTGGCTGAGTCTTTTTGATTTTAATTTCCCTAAGCTATAGGACCATAAGTGGAAGTGCCCTAGGCTCTGTTGCTTTGATTTTAGATGTTTCAGGAAACACCATACACTTCTCCAGAGTGGCTGTTGGCAATTTACATCCTGCCCATCAGCATAACAAGGCTCCCAGTTCTCCATGGCCTGTCCTGCCTTTCTGGACTTTACACTTTTTTCAGATGGCTCTTTTGACCGGGGAGCAGTGAGACTTCATTTTAGTGCAGATTTCCTTTGCAAGCTTGCTTGGTTGGCCAAAAAGTGCGTATGCGTTTTTTCCTGAATATATTCAGGAAAAAACGCATACGCCCTTTTTGGCCAAGTGCATCATTGTGGACGTTCTGCCTCTTTTTCCATGCTTTACATGCAATTCCAGTCTACCTCCTGAAATCGGTTTCCTGCAATTCTGCCCCGCTTTCAAGTCCTCTTGGCAGCCTTACTTCAATATATTTTTGGACGATAGCTATCATTTATAACTCTGCAGGTTTGTGAATGACAGTGCCCCTGAGCTCCTTTCTTCAACTCGCTTTCTTGTGAGCTGGCCGCAACACCTCAGGATTGCTTCAGGCCCTAGTGTGGTTCCGGCATGGCACACTGAGCCTTTGGTTAATTCCTCTTCCTGGTGGGAAATGAGAGTTAAATTTGCCCGTCCAGACACCTCCAGCTAGTCTCTCATTGGTTCTCCCTATTCCTGTTCATTTTCCGCAGAAATTGCAAACTGGGCCAAACAGGAGGTTAAAGGCACTGACTCTCCAAGTGGGGAGAGTGTTAGTAAAGCGTCTGGAATGTTGCACCCGAGTACCAGGGGACGAAAACTGAGACACATTTGAACACGTTTCCCGATCACATGGTGGATCATACTCTGGGTTCCACATGCATGTTTTATCTGAAGGAAGAATCCCTTAAATCTGGAGAGTTGAGACCCCTGGAATGGGTACCATGCAATATGACTTCAAAGGTTTTGCATTTGCTCACCGAACCTCACCAATCCTATCACTGCTGCATTTATGCCACTGTACACACGCTTGATTCTCTTTCTGAGACATATAAATCCATAGGTTTTAAGATTCTTACTAGTCAGGTATATTCTTAGGCGTTTAATATGGGGTGTAGAGTCCACTTCGTTGAGCAAGGAGTAGCTCTTGTCTATTACATATTTGGCTTATGGAACCGTATCTGTGCTAATTTCAATCTTTGGTTTTATGCAGCACCCCAACTCACCTTTACTCTTAAGCAAGCATAAGTCGATTTTCTACATTTGAGACCCTCTTCTGTTTTGTAATTCAGTTCCTGTGTAGCCAAGTTTACATTCCATGTGGTAGAGATATCTTATGATGTTTCTTTCTCTGTGTGACTTATTTCACTTACAAACATCGTACCTGAATCCACTCATTATGCTGCTACGGGCCTGATGACATAGATTTCATTGCTGAGTGATATTGCATTGTACGTAAGTACCACAACTTCTTTATCCATTTTGCGCTTTCTGTGATATTGAACTTGGACCATAAATGAGGTTCTTGTAAACAGAGCTGTCCCAAAGATTGGGGTGGTTGTGTCTTTTTGATTTTAATTTCCCTAAGCTATAGGACCATAAGTGGAAGCGCCCTAGGCTCTGTTGCTTTGTTTTTAAGATGTTTCAGGAAACACCATACACTTCTCCAGAGTGACTGTTGGCAATTTACATCCCGCCCATCAGCATAACAAGGCTCCCAGTTCTCCATGGCCTGTCCTGCCTTTCTGGATTTTACACTTTTTTCAGATGGCCCTTTTGACCGGGGGGCAGTGAGACTTCATTGTAGTGCAGATTTCCTTTGCAAGCTTGCTTGGTTGGCCAAAAAGGGCGTATGCGTTTTTTCCTGAATATATTCAGGAAAAAACGCATACGCCCTTTTTGGCCAAGTGCATCATTGTGGACGTTCTGCCTCTTTTCCTATGCTTTACATGCAATTCCAGTCTACCTCCTGAAATCGGTTTCCTGCAATTCTGCCCCGCTTTCAAGTCCTCTTGGCAGCCTTACTTCAATATATTTTTGGACGATAGCTGTCATTTATAACTCTGCATGTATGTGAATGACAGTGCCCCTGAGCTCCTTTCTTCAACTCGCTTTCTTGTGAGCTGGCCGCAACACCGCAGCATTGCTTCAGGCCCTAGTGTGGTTCCGGCATGGCACACTGAGCCTTTGGTTAATTCCTCTTCCTGGTGGGAAATGAGAGTTAAATTTGCCCGTCCAGACACCTCCAGCTAGTCTCTCATTGGTTCTCCCTATTCCTGTTCATTTTCCGCAGAAATTGCAAACTGGGCCAAACAGGAGGTTAAAGGCACTGACTCTCCAAGTGGGGAGAGTGTTAGTAAAGCATCTGGAATGTTGCACCCGAGTACCAGGGGACGAAAACTGACACAATTGAACACGTTTCCCGATCACACGGTGGATCATACTCTGGGTTCCACATGCATGTTTTAGCTGAAGGAAGAATCCCTTAAACCTGGAGAGTTGAGACCCATGGAATGGGTACCATGCAATATGACTTCAAAGGGTCTGCATTTGTCCACTGAACCTCACCAATCCTATCACTGCTGCGTTTATGCCGCTGTACACACGCTTGATTCTCTTTCGGAGACATATAAATCCATAGGTTTTAAGATTCTTCCTAGTCAGGTATATTCTTAGGCGTTTATTATGGGGTGTAGAGTCCACTTCGTTGAGCAAGGAGTAGCTCTTGTCTATTACATATTTGGCTTATGGAACGGTATCTGTGCTAATTTCAATCTCTGGTTTTATGCAGCACCCCAACTCACCTTTCCCCTTAAGCAAGCATAAGTTGGTTTTCTACATTTGAGACCCTGTTCTGTTTTGTAATTCAGTTCCTGTGTAGCCAAGTTTACATTCCGTGTAGTAGTGATATCTTATGATGTTTCTTTTTCTGTGTGACTTATTTCACTTAGAATCATCGTACCTGAATCCACTCATTATGCTGCTATGGGCCTGATGACATAGATTTCATTGCTGAGTGATATTGCATTGTACGTAAGTACCACAACTTCTTTATCCATTTTTCACTTTCTGTGATTTTGAACTTATACTGTAAACGAGGTTCTTGTAAACATAGCCTTCCCAAATTTTGGGGTGGCTGTGTCTTTTTGATTTTAATTTCCCTAAGCTATAGGACCATAAGTGGAAGTGCCCTAGCCTCTGTTGCTTTGTTTTTTAGATGTTTCAGGAAACACCATACACTTCTCCAGAGTGGCTGTTGGCAATTTACATCCCGCCCATCAGCATAACAAGGCTCCCAGTTCTCCATGGCCTGTCCTGCCTTTCTGGATTTTACACTTTTTTCAGATGGCCCTTTTGACCGGGGGGCAGTGAGACTTCATTGTAGTGCAGATTTCCTTTGCAAGCTTGCTTGGTGGGCCAAAAAGGGCGTATGCGTTTTTTCCTGAATATATTCAGGAAAAAACGCATACGCCCTTTTTGGCCAAGTGCATCATTGTGGACGTTCTGCCTCTTTTCCTTTGCTTTACATGCAATTCCAGTCTACCTCCTGAAATCGGTTTCCTGCAATTCTGCCCAGCGTTCAAGTCCTCTTGGCAGCCTTACTTCAATATATTTTTGGACGATAGCTGTCATTTATAACTCTGCAGGTTTGTGAATGACAGTGCCCCTTAGCTCCTTTCTTCAACTCGCTTTCTTGTGAGCTGGCCGCAACACCGCAGCATTGCTTCAGGCCCTAGTGTGGTTCCGGCATGACATGCTGAGCCTTTGGTTAATTCCTCTTCCTGGTGGGAAATGAGAGTTAAATTTGCCCGTCCAGACACCTCCAGCTAGTCTCTCATTTGTTCTCCCTATTCCTGTTCATTTTCCGCAGAAATTGCAAACTGGGCCAAACAAGAGGTTAAAGGCACTGACTCTCCAAGTGGGGAGAGTGTTAGTAAAGCGTCTGGAATGTTGCACCCGAGTACCGGGGGATGAAAACTGACACAATTAAACACGTTTCCCGATCACACGGTGGATCATACTCTGGGTTCCACATGCATGTTTTAGCTGAAGGAAGAATCCCTTAAACCTGGAGAGTTGAGACCCATGGAATGGGTACCATGCAATATGACTTCAAAGGGTCTGCATTTGCTCACCGAACCTCACCAATCCTATCACTGCTGCGTTTATGACACTGTACACACGCTTGATTCTCTTTCGGAGACATATAAATCCATAGGTTTTAAGATTCTTTCTAGTCAGGTATATTCTTACGCGTTTAATATGGGGTGTAGAGTCCACTTCGTTGAGCAAGGAGTAGCTCTTGTCTATTAAATATTTGGCTTATGGAACGGTATCTGTTCTAATTTCAATCTCTGGTTTTATGCAGCACCCCAACTCACCTTTCGCCTTAAGCAAGCATAAGTTGGTTTTCTACATTTGAGACCCTGTTCTGTTTTGTAATTCAGTTCCTGTGTAGCCAAGTTTACATTCGTTGTAGTAGTGATATCTTATGATGTTTGTTTTTCTGTGTGACTTATTTCACTTAGAATCATCGTACCTGAATCCACTCATTATGCTGCTACGGGCCTGATGACATAGATTTCATTGCTGAGTGATATTGCATTGTACGTAAGTACCACAACTTCTTTATCCATTTTTCACTTTCTGTGATTTTGAACTTATACTGTAAACGAGGTTCTTGTAAACAGAGCCTTCCCAAATTTTGGGGTGGCTGTGTCTTTTTGATTTTAATTTCCCTAAGCTATAGGACCATAAGTGGAAGTGCCCTAGGCTCTGTTGCTTTGTTTTTTAGATGTTTCAGGAAACACCATACACTTCTCCAGAGTGGCTGTTGGCAATTTACATCCCGCCCATCAGCATAACAAGGCTCCCAGTTCTCCATGGCCTGTCCTGCCTTTCTGGATTTTACACTTTTTTCAGATGGCCCTTTTGACCGGGGGGCAGTGAGACTTCATTGTAGTGCAGATTTCCTTTGCAAGCTTGCTTGGTGGGCCAAAAAGGGCGTATGCGTTTTTTCCTGAATATATTCAGGAAAAAACGCATACGCCCTTTTTGGCCAAGTGCATCATTGTGGACGTTCTGCCTCTTTTCCTTTGCTTTACATGCAATTCCAGTCTACCTCCTGAAATCGGTTTCCTGCAATTCTGCCCAGCGTTCAAGTCCTCTTGGCAGCCTTACTTCAATATATTTTTGGACGATAGCTGTCATTTATAACTCTGCAGGTTTGTGAATGACAGTGCCCCTTAGCTCCTTTCTTCAACTCGCTTTCTTGTGAGCTGGCCGCAACACCGCAGGATTGCTTCAGGCCCTAGTGTGGTTCCGGCATGACATGCTGAGCCTTTGGTTAATTCCTCTTCCTGGTGGGAAATGAGAGTTAAATTTGCCCGTCCAGACACCTCCAGCTAGTCTCTCATTGGTTCTCCCTATTCCTGTTCATTTTCCGCAGAAATTGCAAACTGGGCCAAACAAGAGGTTAAAGGCACTGACTCTCCAAGTGGGGAGAGTGTTAGTAAAGCGTCTGGAATGTTGCACCCGAGTACCGGGGGATGAAAACTGACACAATTAAACACGTTTCCCGATCACACGGTGGATCATACTCTGGGTTCCACATGCATGTTTTAGCTGAAGGAAGAATCCCTTAAACCTGGAGAGTTGAGACCCATGGAATGGGTACCATGCAATATGACTTTAAAGGGTCTGCATTTGCTCACCGAACCTCACCAATCCTATCACTGCTGCGTTTATGACACTGTACACACGCTTGATTCTCTTTTGGAGACATATAAATCCATAGGTTTTAAGATTCTTTCTAGTCAGGTATATTCTTACGCGTTTAATATGGGGTGTAGAGTCCACTTCGTTGAGCAAGGAGTAGCTCTTGTCTATTAAATATTTGGCTTATGGAACGGTATCTGTTCTAATTTCAATCTCTGGTTTTATGCAGCACCCCAACTCACCTTTCGCCTTAAGCAAGCATAAGTTGGTTTTCTACATTTGAGACCCTGTTCTGTTTTGTAATTCAGTTCCTGTGTAGCCAAGTTTACATTCCTTGTAGTAGTGATATCTTATGATGTTTGTTTTTCTGTGTGACTTATTTCACTTAGAATCATCGTACCTGAATCCACTCATTATGCTGCTACGGGCCTGATGACATAGATTTCATTGCTGAGTGATATTGCATTGTACGTAAGTACCACAAATTCTTTATCCATTTTTCGCTTTCTGTGATATTGAACTTGGACCATAAATGAGGTTCTTGTAAACAGAGCTGTCCCTAAATTTGGGGTGGCTGAGTCTTTTCGATTTTAATTTCCCTAAGCTATAGGACCATAAGTGGAAGTGCCCTAGGCTCTGTTGCTTTGTTTTTTAGATGTTTCAGGAAACACCATACACTTCTCCAGAGTGGCTGTTGGCAATTTACATCCCGCCCATCAGCATAACAAGGCTCCCAGTTCTCCATGGCCTGTCCTGCCTTTCTGGATTTTACACTTTTTTCAGATGGCCCTTTTGTCCGGGGAGCAGTGAGACTTCATTGTAGTGCAGATTTCCTTTGCAAGCTTGCTTGGTTGGCCAAAAAGGGCGTATGCGTTTTTTCCTGAATATATTCAGGAAAAAACGCATACGCCCTTTTTGGCCAAGTGCATCATTGTGGACGTTCTGCCTCTTTTCCTATGCTTTACATGCAATTCCAGTCTACCTCCTGAAATCGGTTTCCTGCAATTCTGCCCCGCTTTCAAGTCCTCTTGGCAGCCTTACTTCAATATATTTTTGGACGATAGCTATCATTTATAACTCTGCAGGTATGTGAATGACAGTGCCCCTGAGCTCCTTTCTTCAACTCGCTTTCTTGTGAGCTGGCCGCAACACCGCAGGATTGCTTCAGGCCTTAGTGTGGTTCCGGCATGGCACGCTGAGCCTTTGTTTAATTCCTCTTCCTGGTGGGAAATGAGAGTTAAATTTGCCCGTCCAGACACCTCCAGCTAGTCTCTCATTGGTTCTCCCTATTCCTGTTCATTTTCCGCAGAAATTGCAAACTGGGCCAAACAGGAGGTTAAAGGCACTGACTCTCCAAGTGGGGAGAGTGTTAGTAAAGTGTCTGGAATGTTGCACCCGAGTACCAGGGGACGAAAACTGAGACACATTTGAACACGTTTCCCGATCACATGGTGGATCATACTCTGGGTTCCACATGCATGTTTTAGCTGAAGGAAGAATCCCTTAAACCTGGAGAGTTGAGACCCCTGCAATGGGTACCATGCAATATGACTTCAAAGGGTCTGCATTTGCTCACCGAACCTCACCAATCCTATCACTGCTGCATTTATGCCACTGTACACATGCTTGATTCTCTTTCTGAGACATATAAATCCATAGGTTTTAAGATTCTTACTAGTCAGGTATATTCTTAGGCGTTTAATATGGGGTGTAGAGTCCACTTCGTGGAGCAAGGAGTAGCTCTTGTCTATTACATATTTGGCTTATGGAACGGTATCTGTGCTAATTTCAATCTCTGGTTTTATGCAGCACCCCAACTCACCTTTCCCCTTAAGCAAGCATAAGTCGGTTTTCTACATTTGAGACCCTGTTCTGTTTTGTAATTCAGTTCCTGTGTAGCCAAGTTTACATTCCATGTGGTAGAGATATCTTATGATGTTTCTTTTTCTGTGTGACTTATTTCACTTAGAATCATCGTACCTGAATCCACTCATTATGCTGCTATGGGCCTGATGACATAGATTTCATTGCTGAGTGATATTGCATTGTACGTAAGTACCACAACTTCTTTATCCATTTTTCACTTTCTGTGATTTTGAACTTATACTGTAAACGAGGTTCTTGTAAACAGAGCCTTCCCAAATTTTGGGGTGGCTGTGTCTTTTTGATTTTAATTTCCCTAAGCTATAGGACCATAAGTGGAAGTGCCCTAGGCTCTGTTGCTTTGTTTTGTAGATGTTTCAGGAAACACCATACACTTCTCCAGAGTGGCTGTTGGCAATTTACATCCCGCCCATCAGCATAACAAGGCTCCCAGTTCTCCATGGCCTGTCCTGCCTTTCTGGATTTTACACTTTTTTCAGATGGCCCTTTTGACCGGGGGGCAGTGAGACTTCATTGTAGTGCAGATTTCCTTTGCAAGCTTGCTTAGTTGGCCAAAAGGGGCGTATGCGTTTTTTCCTGAATATATTCAGGAAAAAACGCATACGCCCTTTTTGGCCAAGTGCATCATTGTGGACGTTCTGCCTCTTTTCCTTTGCTTTACATGCAATTCCAGTCTACCTCCTGAAATCGGTTTCCTGCAATTCTGCCCAGCGTTCAAGTCCTCTTGGCAGCCTTACTTCAATATATTTTTGGACGATAGCTATCATTTATAACTCTGCAGGTTTGTGAATGACAGTGCCCCTGAGCTCCTTTCTTCAACTCGCTTTCTTGTGAGCTGGCCGCAACACCGCAGCATTGCTTCAGGCCCTAGTGTGGTTCCGGCATGACATGCTGAGCCTTTGGTTAATTCCTCTTCCTGGTGGGAAATGAGAGTTAAATTTGCCCGTCCAGACACCTCCAGCTAGTCTCTCATTGGTTCTCCCTATTCCTGTTCATTTTCCGCAGAAATTGCAAACTGGGCCAAACAAGAGGTTAAAGGCACTGACTCTCCAAGTGGGGAGAGTGTTAGTAAAGCGTCTGGAATGTTGCACCCGAGTACCGGGGGATGAAAACTGACACAATTAAACACGTTTCCCGATCACACGGTGGATCATACTCTGGGTTCCACATGCATGTTTTAGCTGAAGGAAGAATACCTTAAACCTGGAGAGTTGAGACCCATGGAATGGGTACCATGCAATATGACTTCAAAGGGTCTGCATTTGCTCACCGAACCTCACCAATCCTATCACTGCTGCATTTATGACACTGTACACACGCTTGATTCTCTTTCGGAGACATATAAATCCATAGGTTTTAAGATTCTTTCTAGTCAGGTATATTCTTACGCGTTAAATATGGGGTGTAGAGTCCACTTCGTTGAGCAAGGAGTAGCTCTTGTCTATTAAATATTTGGCTTATGGAACGGTATCTGTTCTAATTTCAATCTCTGGTTTTATGCAGCACCCCAACTCACCTTTCGCCTTAAGCAAGCATAAGTTGGTTTTCTACATTTGAGACCCTGTTCTGTTTTGTAATTCAGTTCCTGTGTAGCCAAGTTTACATTCCTTGTAGTAGTGATATCTTATGATGTTTGTTTTTCTGTGTGACTTATTTCACTTAGAATCATCGTACCTGAATCCACTCATTATGCTGCTACGGGCCTGATGACATAGATTTCATTGCTGAGTGATATTGCATTGTACGTAAGTACCACAACTTCTTTATCCATTTTTCGCTTTCTGTGATATTGAAATTGGACCATAAATGAGGTTCTTGTAAACAGAGCTGTCCCTAACTTTGGGGTGGCTGAGTCTTTTTGATTTTAATTTCCCTAAGCTATAGGACCATAAGTGGAAGTGCCCTAGGCTCTGTTGCTTTGTTTTTTAGATGTTTCAGGAAACACCATACACTTCTCCAGAGTGGCTGTTCGCAATTTACATCCCGCCCATCAGCATAACAAGGTTCCCAATTCTCCATGGCCTGTCCTGCCTTTCTGGATTTTACACTTTTTTCAGATGGCCCTTTTGACCGGGGGCAGTGAGACTTCATTGTAGTGCAGATTTCCTTTTCAAGCTTGCTTGGTTGGCCAAAAAGAGCGTATGCGTTTTTTCCTGAATATATTCAGGAAAAAACGCATACGCCCTTTTTGGCCAAGTGCATCATTGTGGACGTTCTGCCTCTTTTCCTATGCTTTACATGCTATTCCAGTCTACCTCCTGAAATCAGTTTCCTGCAATTCTGCCCCGCTTTCAAGTCCTCTTGACAGCCTTACTTCAATATATTTTTGGACGATAGCTATCATTTATAACTCTGCAGGTATGTGAATGTCAGTGCCCCTGAGCTCCTTCCTTCAACTCGTTTTCTTGTGAGCTGGCCGCAACACCGCAGCATTGCTTCAGGCCCTAGTGTGGTTCCGGCATGGCACGCTGAGCCTTTGGTTAATTCCTCTTCCTGGTGGGAAATGAGAGTTAAATTTGCCCGTCCAGACACCTCCAGCTAGTCTCTCATTGGTTCTCCCTATTCCTGTTCATTTTCCGCAGAAATTGCAAACTGGGCCAAACAGGAGGTTAAAGGCACTGACTCTCCAAGTGGCGAGAGTGTTAGTAAAGCGTCTGGAATGTTGCACCCGAGTACCAGGGGACGAAAACTGAGACACATTTGAACACGTTTCCCGATCACATGGTGGATCATACTCTGGGTTCCACATGCATGTTTTAGCTGAAGGAAGAATCCCTTAAACCTGGAGAGTTGAGACCCATGGAATGGGTACCATGCAATATGACTTCAAAGGGTCTGCATTTGTCCACCGAACCTCACGAATCCTATCACTGCTGCGTTTATGCCGCTGTACACACGCTTGATTCTCTTTCGGAGACATATAAATCCATAGGTTTTAAGATTCTTCCTAGTCAGGTATATTCTTACGCGTTTAATATGGGGTGTAGAGTCCACTTCGTTGAGCAAGGAGTAGCTCTTGTCTATTACATATTTGGCTTATGGAACGGTATCTGTGCTAATTTCAATCTCTGGTTTTATGCAGCACCCCAACTCACCTTTCGCCTTAAGCAAGCATAAGTTGGTTTTCTACATTTGAGACCCTGTTCTGTTTTGTAATTCAGTTCCTGTGTAGCCAAGTTTACATTCCGTGTAGTAGTGATATCTTATGATGTTTCTTTTTTTGTGTGACTTATTTCACTTAGAATCATCGTACCTGAATCCACTCATTATGCTGCTACGGGCCTGATGACATAGATTTCATTGCTGCGTGATATTGCATTGTACGTAATTACCACAAATTCTTTATCCATTTTTCACTTGCTGTGATACTGAACTTGTACCGTAAACGAGGTTCTTGTAAACAGAGCCGTCCCAAACTTTGGGGTGGCTGTGTCTTTTTGATTTTAATTTCCCTAAGCTATAGGACCATAAGTTGAAGTGCCCTAGGCTCTGTTGTTTTGCTTTTTAGATGTTTCAGGAAACACCATACACTTCTCCAGAGTGGCTGTTCGCAATTTACATCCCGCCCATCAGCATAACAAGGTTCCCAATTCTCCATGGCCTGTCCTGCCTTTCTGGATTTTACACTTTTTTCAGATGGCCCTTTTGACCGGGGGCAGTGAGACTTCATTGTAGTGCAGATTTCCTTTTCAAGCTTGCTTGGTTGGCCAAAAAGAGCGTATGCGTTTTTTCCTGAATATATTCAGGAAAAAACGCATACGCCCTTTTTGGCCAAGTGCATCATTGTGGACGTTCTGCCTCTTTTCCTATGCTTTACATGCTATTCCAGTCTACCTCCTGAAATCAGTTTCCTGCAATTCTGCCCCGCTTTCAAGTCCTCTTGACAGCCTTACTTCAATATATTTTTGGACGATAGCTGTCATTTATAACTCTGCAGGTATGTGAATGTCAGTGCCCCTGAGCTCCTTCCTTCAACTCGTTTTCTTGTGAGCTGGCCGCAACACCGCAGCATTGCTTCAGGCCCTAGTGTGGTTCCGGCATGGCACGCTGAGCCTTTGGTTAATTCCTCTTCCTGGTGGGAAATGAGAGTTAAATTTGCCCGTCCAGACACCTCCAGCTAGTCTCTCATTGGTTCTCCCTATTCCTGTTCATTTTCCGCAGAAATTGCAAACTGGGCCAAACAGGAGGTTAAAGGCACTGACTCTCCAAGTGGGGAGAGTGTTAGTAAAGCGTCTGAAATGTTGCACCCGAGTACCAGGGGACGAAAACTGAGACACATTTGAACACGTTTCCCGATCACATGGTGGATCATACTCTGGGTTCCACATGCATGTTTTAGCTGAAGGAAGAATCCCTTAAACCTGGAGAGTTGAGACCCCTGGAATGGGTACCATGCAATATGACTTGAAAGGGTCTGCATTTGCTCACCGAACCTCACCAATCCTAACACTGCTGCGTTTATGCCGCTGTACACATGGTTGATTCTCTTTTGGAGACATATAAATCCATAGGTTTTAAGATTCTTACTAGTCAGGTATATTCTTATGCGTTTAATATGGGGTGTTGAGTCCACTTCGTTGAGCAATGAGTAGCTCTTGTCTATTACATATTTGGCTTATGGAACGGTATCTGTTCTAATTTCAATCTCTGGTTTTATGCAGCACCCCAACTCACCTTTCCCCTTCAGCAAGCATAAGATGGTTTTCTACATTTGAGAACCTGTTCTGTTTTGTAATTCAGTTCCTGTGTAGCCAAGTTTACATTCCGTGTAGTAGTGATATCTTATGATGTTTCTTTTTCTGTGTGACTTATTTCACTTAGAATCATCGTACCTGAATCCACTCATTATGCTGCTATGGGCCTGATGACATAGATTTCATTGCTGAGTGATATTGCATTGTACGTAAGTACCACAACTTCTTTATCCATTTTTCATTTTCTGTGATTTTGAACTTGTACTGTAAACGAGGTTCTTGTAAACAGAGCCGTCCCAAACTTTGGGGTGGCTGTGTCTTTTTGATTTTAATTTCCCTAAGCTATAGGACCATAAATGAAAGTGCCCTAGGCTCTGTTGCTTTGTTTTTTAGATGTTTCAGGAAACACCATACACTTCTCCAGAGTGGCTGTTGGCAATTTACATCCCGCCCATCAGCATAACAAGGCTCCCAGTTCTCCATGGCCTGTCCTGCCTTTCTGGATTTTACACTTTTTTCAGATGACCCTTTTGACCGGGGGGCAGTGAGACTTCATTGTAGTGCAGATTTCCTTTGCAAGCTTGTTTGTTTGGCCAAAAAGGGCGTAGGATTTTTTTCTTGAGGAAAAATCTCATATGCCCTTTTTGGCCAAGTGCATCATTGTGGACGTTCTGCCTCTTTTCCTATGCTTTACATGCAATTCCAGTTTACCTCCTGAAATCGGTTTCCTGCAATTCTGCCCCGCTTTCAAGTCCTCTTGACAGCCGTACTTCAATATATTTTTGGACGATAGCTGTCATTTATAACTCTGCAGGTTTGTGAATCACAGTGCCCCTTAGCTCCTTTCTTCAACTCGTTTTCTTGTGAGCTGGCCGCAACACCGCAGCATTGCTTCAGGCCCTAGTGTGTTTCCAGAATGGCACGCTGAGCCTTTGGTTAATTCCTCTTCCTGGTGGGCAATGAGAGTTAAATTTGCCCGTCCAGACACCTCCAGCTAGTCTCTCATTGGTTCTCCCTATTCCTGTTCATTTTCCGCAGAAATTGCAAACTGGGCCAAACAGGAGGTTAAAGGCACTGACTCTCCAAGTGGGGAGAGTGTTAGTAAAGCGTCTGGAATGTTGCACCCGAGTACCGGGGCACGAAAACTGAGACACATTTGAACACGTTTCCCGATCACACGGTGGATCATACTCTGGGTTCCACATGCATGTTTTAGCTGAAGGAAGAATCCCTTAAACCTGGAGAGTTGAGACCCATGGAATGGGTACCATGCAATATGACTTGAAAGGGTCTGCATTTGCTCACCGAACCTCACCAATCCTAACACTGCTGCGTTTATGCCGCTGTACACACGCTTGATTCTCTTTCGGAGACATATAAATCCATAGGTTTTAAGATTCTTACTAGTCAGGTATATTCTTATGCGTTTAATATGGGGTGTTGAGTCCTCTTCGTTGAGCAATGAGTAGCTCTTGTCTATTACATATTTGGCTTATGGAATGGTATCTGTGCTAATTTCAATCTCTGGTTTTATGCAGCACCCCAACTCACCTTTCCCCTTAAGCAAGCATAAGATGGTTTTCTACATTTGAGACCCTGTTCTGTTTTGTAATTCAGGTCCTGTGTAGCCAAGTTTACATTCCGTGTAGTAGTGATATCTTATGATGTTTCTTTTTCTCTGTGAATTTTTTCACTTAGAATCATCGTACCTGAATCCACTCATTATGCTGCTACGGGCCTGATGACATAGATTTCATTGCTGAGTGATATTGCATTGTATGTAAGTACCACAACTTCTTTACCCATTTTTCGCTTTCTGCGATATTGAACTTGTACCGTAAATGAGGTTCTTGTAAACAGAGCCTTCCCAAACTTTGGGTTGGCTGTGTCTTTTTGATTTTAATTTCCCTAAGCTATAGGACCGTAAGTGGAAGTGCCCTAGGCTCTGTTGCTTTGTTTTTTAGATGTTTCAGGAAACACCATACACTTCTCCAGAGTGGCTGTTGGCAATTTACATCCCGCCCATCAGCATAACAAGGCTCCCAGTTCTCCATGGCCTGTCCTGCCTTTCTGGATTTTACACTTTTTTCAGATGGCCCTTTTGACCGGGGGGCAGTGAGACTTCATTGTAGTGCAGATTTCCTTTGCAAGCTTGCTTGGTTGGCCAAAAAGGGCGTATGCGTTTTTTCCTGAATATATTCAGGAAAAAACGCATACGCCCTTTTTGGCCAAGTGCATCATTGTGGACGTTCTGCCTCTTTTCCTATGCTTTACATGCAATTCCAGTCTACCTCCTGAAATCGGTTTCCTGCAATTCTGCCCCGCTTTCAAGTCCTCTTGGCAGCCTTACTTCAATATATTTTTGGATGATAGCTGTCATTTATAACTCTGCATGTCTGTGAATGACAGTGCCCCTGAGCTCCTTTCTTCAACTTGTTTTCTTGTGAGCTGGCCGCAACACCATTGGATTGCTTCAGGCCCTAGTGTGGTTCCGGCATGGCACGCTGAGCCTTTGGTTAATTCCTCTTCCTGGTGGGTAATGAGAGTTAAATTTGCCCGTCCAGACACCTCCAGCTAGTCTCTCTTGGTTTTTCCCTATTCCTGTTCATTTTCCGCAGAAATTGCAAACTGGGCCAAACAGGAGGTTAAAGGCACTGACTCTCCAAGTGGGGAGAGTGTTAGTAAAGCGTCTGGAATGTTGCACCCGAGTACCGGGGGACGAAAACTGAGACACCTTTGAACACGTTTCCCGATCACACGGTGTATCATACTCTGGGTTCCACATGCATGTTTTAGCTGAAGGAAGAATCTGTTAAACCTGGAGAGTTGAGACCCATGGAATGGGTACCATGCAATATGACTTCAAAGGGTCTGCATTTGCTCACCGATCCTTACCAATCCTATCACTGCTGCATTTATGCCGCTGTACACACGCTTGATTCTCTTGCAGAGACATAGAAATCCATAGGTTTTAAGATTCTTACTAGTCAGGTATATTCTTAGGCGTTTAATATGTGGTGTTGAGTCCACTTCGTTGAGCAAGGAGAAGCTCTTGTCTATTACATATTTGGCTTATGGAACGGTATCTGTGCTAATTTCAATCTCTGGTTTTATGAAGCACCCCAACTCACCTTTCCCCTTAAGGAAGCATAAGTTGGTTTTCTACATTTGAGACCCTGTTCTGTTTTGTAATTCAGTTCCTCTGTAGCCAAGTTTACATTCCGTGTAGTAGTGATATCTTATGATGTTTCTTTTTTTGTGTGACTTATTTCACTTAGAATCATCGTACCTGAATCCACTCATTATGCTGCTACGGGCCTGATGACATAGATTTCATTGCTGAGTGATATTGCATTGTACGTAAGTACCACAACTTCTTTATCCATTTTGCGCTTTCTGTGATATTGAACTTGTACCGTAAACGAGGTTCTTGTAAACTGAGCCATCCCAAACTTTGGGGTGGCTGTGTCTTTTTGATTTTAATTTCCCTAAGCTATAGGACCATAAGTGGAAGTGCCCTAGGCTCTGTCGCTTTGTTTTTTAGATGTTTCAGGAAACACCATACACTTCTCCATTGTCGCTGTTGGCAATTTACATCCCGCCCATCAGCATAACAAGTCTCTCACGTCTCCATGGCCTGTCCTGCCTTTCTGGATTTTACACTTTTATCAGATTGCCCTTTTGACTGGGGGCCAGTGAGACTTCATTGTAGTGCAGATTTCCTTTTCAAGCTTGATTGGTTGGCCAAAAAGGGCGTATGCATGTTTTCCTGAATATATTCAGGAAAAAACGCGTATGCCCTTTTTGGCCAAGTGCATCATTGTGGACGTTCTGCCTCTTTTCCTATGCTTTACATGCAATTCCTGTCTACCTCCTGAAATCGGTTTCCTGCAATTCTGCCCCGCTTTCAAGTCCTCTTGGCAGCCTTACTTCAATATATTTTTGGACGATAGCTGTCATTTATAACTCTGCAGGTTTGTGAATGACAGTGCCCCTGAGCTCCTTTCTTCAACTTGCTTTCTTGTGAGCTGGCCGCAACACCGCAGGATTGCTTCAGGCCCTAGTGTTGTTCCGGCACAGCACGCTGAGCCTTTGGTCAATTCCTCTTCCTTGTGGGTAATGAGAGTTAAATTTGCCCGTTCAGACACCTCAAGCTAGTCTCTCTTGTTTCTCCCTATTCCTGTTCATTTTCTGCAGAAATTGCAAACTGGGCCAAACAGGGGGTTAAAAGCACTGACTCTCCAAGTGGGGAGAGTGTTAGTAAAGCGTCTGGAATGTTGCACCCGAGTACCGGGGGACGAATACTGAGACACATTTGAACACGTTTCCCGATCACACGGTGGATCATACTCTGGGTTCCACATGCATGTTTTAGCTGAAGGAAGAATCCCTTAAACCTGGAGAGTTGAGACCCATGGAATGGGTACCATGCAGTATGACTTCAAAGGGTCTGCATTTGCTCACCGATCCTCACCAATCCTATCACTGCTGCATTTATGCCACTGTACACATGCTTGATTCTCTTTCGGAGACATATAAATCCATAGGTTTTAAGATTCTTACTAATTAGTTATATTTTTAGGCGTTTAATATGGGGTGTTGAGTCCACTTCGTTGAGCAAGGAGTAGCTCTTGTCTATTACATATTTGGCTTATGGAACGGTATCTGTGCTAATTTCAATCTCTGGTTTTATGCAGCACCCCAACTCACCTTTCCCCTTAAGCAAGCATAAGTCGGTTTTCTACATTTGAGACCCTGTTCTGTTTTGTAATTCAGTTCCTGTGTAGCCAAGTTTACATTCCATGTGGTAGAGATATCTTATGATGTTTCTTTTTCTGTGTGACTTATTTCACTTAGAATCATCGTACCTGAATCCACTCATTATGCTGCTATGGGCCTGATGACATAGATTTCATTGCTGAGTGATATTGCATTGTACGTAAGTACCACAACTTCTTTATCCATTTTTCACTTTCTGTGATTTTGAACTTATACTGTAAACGAGGTTCTTGTAAACAGAGCCTTCCCAAATTTTGGGGTGGCTGTGTCTTTTTGATTTTAATTTCCCTAAGCTATAGGACCATAAGTGGAAGTGCCCTAGGCTCTGTTGCTTTGTTTTTTAGATGTTTCAGGAAACACCATACACTTCTCCAGAGTGGCTGTTGGCAATTTACATCCCGCCCATCAGCATAACAAGGCTCCCAGTTCTCCATGGCCTGTCCTGCCTTTCTGGATTTTACACTTTTTTCAGATTGCCCTTTTGGCCGGGGGGCAGTGAGACTTCATTGTAGTGCAGATTTCCTTTTCAAGCTTGATTGGTTGGCCAAAAAGGGCGTATGCATGTTTTCCTGAATATATTCAGGAAAAAACGCGTATGCCCTTTTTGGCCAAGTGCATCATTGTGGACGTTCTGCCTCTTTTCCTATGCTTTACATGCAATTCCAGTCTACCTCCTGAAATCGGTTTCCTGCAATTCTGCCCCGCTTTCAAGTCCTCTTGGCAGCCTTACTTCAATATATTTTTGGACGATACCTGTCATTTATAACACTGCAGGTTTGTGAATGACAGTGCCCCTTAGCTCCTTTCTTCAACTCGCTTTCTTGTGAGCTGGCCGCAACACCGCAGCATCGCTTCAGGCCCTAGTGTGGTTCCGGCATGGCACGCTGAGCCTTTGGCTAATTCCTCTTCCTGGTGGGAAATGAGAGTTAAATTTGCCCGTCCAGACACCTCCAGCTAGTCTCTCATTGGTTCTCCCTATTCCTGTTCATTTTCCGCAGAAATTGCAAACTGGGCCAAACAGGAGGTTAAAGGCACTGACTCTCCAAGTGGGGAGTGTGTTAGTAAACCGTCTGGAATGTTGCACTCGGGTACCAGGGGACGAAACCTGACACATTTGAACACGTTTACCGATGACACAGTGGATCATACTCTGGGTTCCACATGCATGTTTTAGCTGAAGGAAGAATCCCTTAAACCTGGAAAGTTGAGACCCATGGAATGGGTACCATGCAATATGACTTCAAAGGGTCTGCATTTGCTCACCAAACCTCACCAATCCTATCACTGCTGCGTTTATGCCGCTGTACACATGCTTGATTCTCTTTCGGAGACATATAAATCCATAGGTTTTAAGATTCTTACTAGTCAGGTATATTCTTAGGCCTTTAATATGGGGTGTTGAGTCCACTTCAATGAGCAAGGAGTAGGTCTTGTCTATTACATATTTGGCTTATGGAACGGTATCTGTGCTAATTTTAATCTCTGGTTTTATGCAGCACCCCAACTCACCTTTCCCCTTAAGCAAGCATAAGTTGGTTTTCTACATTTGAGACCCTGTTCTGTTTTGTAATTCAGTTCCTGTTTAGCCAAGTTTACATTCCGTGTAGTAGTGATATCTTATGATGTTTCTATTTCTCTGTGACTTATTTCACTTAGAATCATCGTACCTGAATCCACTCATTATGCTGCTACGGGCCTGATGACATAGATTTCATTGCTGAGTGATATTGCATTGTACGTAAGTACCACAACTTCTTTATCCATTTTTCGCTTTCTGCGATATTGAACTTGTACCGTAAACGAGGTTCTAGTAAACAGAGCCGTCCCAAACTTTGGGGTGGCTGTGTCTTTTTGATTTTAATTTCCCTAAGCTATAGGACCATAAGTGGAAGTGCTCTAGGCTCTGTTGCTTTGTTTTTTAGATGTTTCAGGAAACACCATACACTTCTCCAGAATGGCTGTTGGCAATTTACATCCCGCCCATGAGCATAACAAGGCTCCCAGTTCTCCATGGCCTGTCCTGCCTTTCTGGATTTTACACTTTTTTCAGATGGCCCTTTTGACCGGGGGGCAGTGAGACTTCATTGTTGTGCAGATTTCCTTTGCAAGCTTGCTTGGTTGGCCAAAAAGGGCGTATGCGTTTTTTCCTGAATATATTCAGGAAAAAACGCATACGCCCTTTTTGGCCAAGTGCATCATTGTGGACGTTCTGCCTCTTTTCCTATGCTTTACATGCAATTCCAGTCTACCTCCTGAAATCGGTTTCCTGCAATTCTGCCCCACTTTCAAGTCCTATTGGCAGCCTTACTTCAATATATTTTTGGACGATAGCTGTCATTTATAACTCTGCAGGTCTGTGAATGACAGTGGCCCTGAGCTCCTTTCTTCAACTCGCTTTCTTGTGAGCTGGCCGCAACACCGCAGGATTGCTTCAGGCCCTAGTGTGGTTCCGGCACGGCACGCTGAGCCTTTGGTTAATTCCTCTTCCTGGTGGGAAATGAGAGTTAAATTTGCCCGTCCAGACACCTCCAGCTAGTCTCTCATTGGTTCTCCCTATTCCTGTTCATTTTCCGCAGAAATTGCAAACTGGGCCAAACAGTAGGTTGAAGGCACTGACTCTCCAAGTGGGGAGAGTGTTAGTAAAACATCTGGAATGTTGCACTCGAGTACCAGGGCACGAAAACTGAGACACATATGAACACGTTTCCCGATCACATGGTGGATCATACTCTGGGTTCCACATGCATGTTTTAGCTGAAGGAAGAATCCCTTAACCCTGGAGAGTTGAGACCCATGGAATGGGTACCAAGCAATATGACTTCAAAGGGTCTGCATTTGCTCACCGAACCTCACCAATCCTATCACTGCTGCGATTATGCCGCTGTACACACGCTTGATTCTCTTTCGGAGACATAGAAATCCATAGGTTTTAAGATTCTTACTAGTCAGGTATATTCTTAGGCGTTTAATATGGGGTGTTGAGTCCACATCGTTGGGCAAGGAGTAGCTCTTGTCTATTACATATTTGGCTTATGGAATGGTATCTGTGCTAACTTCAATCTCTGGTTTTATGCAGCACCCCAACTCACCTTTCCCCTTAAGCAAGCATAAGTTCGTTTTCTACATTTGAGACCCTGTTCTGTTTTGTAATTCAGTTCCTGGGTAGCCAAGTTTACATTCCGTGTAGTAGTGATAATGTATGATGTTTCTTTTTCTGTTTGACTTATTTCACTTAGAATCATCGTACCTGAATCCACTCATTATGCTACTATGGGCCTGATGACATCGATTTCATTGCTGAGTGATATTGCATTGTAGATAAGTACCACAACTTCTTTATCCATTTTGCACTTTCTGTGATATTGAACTTGTACCGTAAACGAAGTTCTTGTAAACACAGCCTTCCCAAACTTTGGGGTGGCTGTGTCTTTTTGATTTTAATTTCCCTAAGCTATAGGACCATAAGTGGAAGTGCCCTAGGCTCTGTTGCTTCGTTTTTTAGATGTTTCAGGAAACACCATACATTTCTCCAGAGTGGCTGTTGGCAATTTACATCTCGCCCATGAGCATAACAAGGCTCCCAGTTCTCCATGGCCTGTCCTGCCTTTCTGGATTTTACACTTTTTTCAGAGGGCCCTTTTGACCGGGGGGCAGTGAGACTTCATTGTAGTGCAGATTTCCTTTGCAAGCTTGCTTGGTTGGCCAAAAAGGGCGTATGCGTTTTTTCCTGAATATATTCAGGAAAAAACGCATACGCCCTTTTTGGCCAACTGCATCATTGTGGACGTTCTGCCTCTTTTCCTATGCTTTACATGCAATTACAGTCTACCTCCTGAAATCGGTTTCCTGCAATTCTGCCCCGCTTTCAAGTCCTCTTGGCAGCCTTACTTCAATATATTTTTGGACGATAGCTGTCATTTATAACTCTGCATGTTTGTGAATTACAGTGCCCCTGAGCTCTTTTCTTCAACTCGCTTTCCTGTGAGCTGGCCGCAACACCGCAGGATTGCTTCAGGCCCTAGTGTGGTTCCGGCATGGCACGCTGAGCCTTTGGTTAATTCCTCTTCCTGGTGGGAAATGAGAGTTAAATTTGCCCGTCCAGACACCTCCAGCTAGTCTCTCATTGGTTCTCCCTATTCCTGTTCATTTTCCGCAGAAATTGCAAACTGGGCCAAACAGTAGGTTGAAGGCACTGACTCTCCAAGTGGGGAGAGTGTTAGTAAAACATCTGGAATGTTGCACTCGAGTACCAGGGTACGAAAACTGAGACACATATGAACACGTTTCCCGATCACATGGTGGATCATACTCTGGGTTCCACATGCATGTTTTAGCTGAAGGAAGAATCCCTTAACCCTGGAGAGTTGAGACCCATGGAATGGGTACCAAGCAATATGACTTCAAAGGGTCTGCATTTGCTCACCGAACCTCACCAATCCTATCACTGCTGCGTTTATGCTGCTGTACACACGCTTGATTCTCTTTCGGAGACATAGAAATCCATAGGTTTTAAGATTCTTACTAGTCAGGTATATTCTTAGGCGTTTAATATGGGGTGTTGAGTCCACATCGTTGGGCAAGGAGTAGCTCTTGTCTATTACATATTTGGCTTATGGAATGGTATCTGTGCTAATTTCAATCTCTGGTTTTATGCAGCACCCCAACTCACCTTTCCCCTTCAGCAAGCATAAGTTGGTTTTCTACATTTGAGACCCTGTTCTGTTTTGTAATTCAGTTCCTGTGTAGCCAAGTTTACATTCCGTGTAGTAGTGATATCTTATGATGTTTTTTTTTTCTCTGTGAATTATTTCAATTAGAATCCTCGTACCTAAATCCACTCGTTATGCTGCTACGGGCCTGATGACATAGATTTCATTGCTGAGTGATATTGCATTGTACGTAAGTACCACAACTTCTTTATCCATTTTTTTCTTTCTGTGATATTGAACTTGTACTGTAAATGAGGTTCTTGTAAACAGAGCCATCCCAAACTTTGGGGTGGCTGTGTCTTTTTGATTTTAATTTCCCTAAGCTATAGGACCATAAGTGGAAGTGCCCTAGGCTCTGTTGCTTTGTTTTTTAGATGTTTCAGGAAACACCATACACTTCTCCAGAGTGGCTGTTGGCAATTTACATCCCGCCCATGAGCATAACAAGGCTCCCAGTTCTCCATGGCCTGTCCTGCCTTTCTGGATTTTACACTTTTATCAGATGGCCCTTTTGACCGGGGGGCAGTGAGACTTCATTGTTGTGCAGATTTCCTTTGCAAGCTTGCTTGGTTGGCCAAAAAGGGCGTATGCGTTTTTTCCTGAATATATTCAGGAAAAAACGCATACGCCCTTTTTGGCCAAGTGCATCATTGTGGACGTTCTGCCTCTTTTCCTATGCTTTACATGCAATTCCAGTCTACCTCCTGAAATCGGTTTCCTGCAATTCTGCCCCACTTTCAAGTCCTCTTGGCAGCCTTACTTCAATATATTTTTGGACGATAGCTGTCATTTATAACTCTGCAGGTCTGTGAATGACAGTGGCCCTGAGCTCCTTTCTTCAACTCGCTTTCTTGTGAGCTGGCCGCAACACCACAGGATTGCTTCAGGCCCTAGTGTGGTTCCGGCATGGCACGCTGAGCCTTTGGTTAATTCCTCTTCCTGGTGGGAAATGAGAGTTAAATTTTCCCGTCCAGACACCTCTAGCTAGTCTCTCATTGGTTCTCCCTATTCCTGTTCATTTTCCGCAGAAATTGCAAACTGGGCCAAACAGTAGGTTGAAGGCACTGACTCTCCAAGTGGGGAGAGTGTTAGTAAAACATCTGGAATGTTGCACTCGAGTACCAGGGCACGAAAACTGAGACACATATGAACACGTTTCCCGATCACATGGTGGATCATACTCTGGGTTCCACATGCATGTTTTAGCTGAAGGAAGAATCCCTTAACCCTGGAGAGTTGAGACCCATGGAATGGGTACCAAGCAATATGACTTCAAAGGGTCTGCATTTTCTCACCGAACCTCACCAATCCTATCACTGCTGGGTTTATGCCGCTGTACACACGCTTGATTATCTTTTGGAAACATAGAAATCCATAGGTTTTAAGATTCTTACTAGTCAGGTATATTCTTAGGCGTTTAATATGGGGTGTTGAGTCCACATCGTTGGGCAAGGAGTAGCTCTTGTCTATTACATATTTGGCTTATGGAATGGTATCTGTGCTAATTTCAATCTCTGGTTTTATGCAGCACCCCAACTCACCTTTCCCCTTAAGCAAGCATAAGTTCGTTTTCTACATTTGAGACCCTGTTCTGTTTTGTAATTCAGTTCCTGTGTAGCCAAGTTTACATTCCGTGTAGTAGTGATAATGTATGATGTTTCTTTTTCTGTTTGACTTATTTCACTTATAACCATCGTACCTGAATCCACTCATTATGCTACCATGGGCCTGATGACGTCGATTTCATTGCTGAATGATATTGCATTGTAGGTAAGTACCACAACTTCTTTATCCATTTTTCACTTTCTGTGATATTGAACTTGTACCGTAAACGAAGTTCTTGTAAACAGAGCCGTCCCAAACTTTGGGGTGGCTGTGTCTTTTTGATTTTAATTTCCCTAAGCTATAGGACCATAAGTGGAAGTGCCCTAGGCTCTGTTGCTTCGTTTTTTAGATGTTTCAGGAAACACCATACACTTCTCCAGAGTGGCTGTTGGCAATTTATATCCCGCCCATGAGCATAACAAGGCTCCCAGTTCTCCATGGCCTGTCCTGCTTTCTGGATTTTACACTTTTTTCAGATGGCCCATTTGTCCGGGGGGCAGTGAGACTTCATTGTAGTGCAGATTTCCTTTGCAAGCTTGCTTGGTTGGCCAAAAAGTGCGTATGCGTTTTTTCCTGAATATATTCAGGAAAAAACGCATACGCCCCTTTTGGCCAAGTGCATCATTGTGGACGTTCTGCGTCTTTTGCTATGCTTTACATGCAATTCCAGTCTACCTCCTGAAATCGGTTTCCTGCAATTCTGCCCCGCTTTCAAGTCCTCTTGGCAGCCTTACTTCAATATATTTTTGGAGGATAGCTGTCATTTATAACTCTGCAGGTTTGTGCATTACAGTGCCCCTGAGCTCCTTTCTTCAACTCGCTTTCTTGTGAGCTGGCCGCAACACCGCAGCCTTGCTTCAGGCCTTAGTGTGGTTCCGGCATGGAACGCTGAGCCTTTGGTTAATTCCTCTTCCTGGTGGGAAATGAGAGTTAAATTTGCCCGTCCAGACACCCCCAGCTAGTCTCTCATTGGTTCTCCCTATTCCTGTTTATTTTCCACAGAAATTGCAAACTGGGCCAAACAGGAGGTTAAAGGCACTGACTCTCCAAGTGGGGAGAGTGTTAGTAAAGCGTCTGGAATGTTGTACCCGAGTACCAGGGGACGAAAACTGAGACACCTTTGAACACGTTTCCCAATCTCACGGTGGATCATACTCTGGGTTCCACATTCATGTTTTAGCTGAAGGAAGAATCCCTCAAACCTTTAGAGTTGAGACCCATGGAATGGGTACCATGCAATATGACCTAATAGGGTCTGCATGTGTTCACCGAACCTCACCAAACCGATCACTGCTGCGTTTATGCCACTGTACACACGCTTGATTCTCTTTCGGAGACATATAAATCCATAGGTTTTAAGATTCTTACTAGTCAGGTATATTCTTAGGTGTTTAATATGGGGTGTTGAGTCCACTTCATTGAGCAAGGAGTAGCTCTTGTCTATTACATATTTGGCTTATGGAATGGTATCTGTGCTAATTTCAATCTCTGGTTTTATGCAGCACCCCAACTCACCTTTCCCCTTAAGCAAGCATAAGTTGGTTTTCTACATTTGAGACCCTGTTCTGTTTTGTAATTCAGTTCCTGTGTAGCCAAGTTTACATGCCGTGTAGTAGTGATATCTTATGATGTTTCTTTTTCTCTGTGACTTATTTCACTTAGAATCATCCTACCTGAATCCACTCATTATGCTGCTATGGGTCTGATGACATAGATTTCATTGCTGAGTGATATTGCATTGTAGGTAAGTATCACAATTTCTGTATCCATTTTTCGCTTTCTGTGATATTGAACTTGAACCGTAAACGAGGTTCTTGTAAACAGAGCTGTCCCAAACTTTGGGGTGGCTGTGTCTTTTTGATTTTAATTTCCCTAAGCTATAGGACCATAAGTGGAAGAGCCCTAGGCTCTGTTGCTTTGTTTTGTAGATGTTTCAGGAAACACCATACACTTCTCCAGAGTGGCTGTTGGCAATTTACATCCCGCCCATCTGCATAACAAGGCTCCCACGTCTCCATGGCCTGTTCTGCCTTTCTGGATTTTACACTTTTATCAGATGGCCCTTTTGACTGGGGGGCAGTGAGACTTCATTGTAGTGCAGATTTCCTTTGCAAGCTTGCTTGGTTGGCCAAAAAGTGCCTATGCGTTTTTTCCTGAATATATTCAGGAAAAAACGCATACGCCCCTTTTGGCCAAGTGCATCATTGTGGACGTTCTGCCTCTTTTCCTATGCTTTACATGCAATTCCAGTCTACCTCCTGAAATCGGTTTCCTGCAATTCTGCCCCGCTTTCAAGTCCTCTTGGCAGCCTTACTTCAATATATTTTTGGACGATAGCTGTCATTTATAACTCTGCAGTTTTGTGAATGACAGTGCCCCTGAGCTCCTTTCTTCAACTCGCTTTCTTGTGAGCTGGGCGCAACACCGCAGGATTGCTTCAGGCCCTAGTGTGGTTCCGGCACGGCACGCTGAGCCTTTGGTTAATTCCTCTTCCTGGTGGGAAATGAGAGTTAACTTTGCCCGTCCAGACACCTCCAGCTAGTCTCTCATTGGTTCTCTCTATTCCTGTTCATTTTCCGCAGAAATTGCAAACTGGGCCAAACAGGCGGTTAAAGGCACTGACTCTCCAAGTGGGCAGAGTGTTAGTAAAGCGTCTGGAATGTTGCACCCGAGTACCGGGGGACGAAACCTGAGACACCTTTGAACACGTTTCCCGATCACACAGTGGATCTTACTCTGGGTTCCACATGCATGTTTTAGCTGAAGGAAGAATCCCTTAAACCTGGAGAGTTGAGACCCATGGAATGGGTACCATGCAATATGAATTGAAAGGGTCTGCATTTGCTCACCGAACCTCACCAATCCTATCACTGCTGCGTTTATGCCGCTGTACACACGCTTGATTCGCTTTCGGAGACATATAAATCCATAGGTTTTAAGATTCTTACTAGTCAGGTATATTCTCAGGCGTTTAATATGGGGTGTTGAGTCCACTTCATTGAGCATGGAGTAGCTCTTATCTATTACATATTTGGCTTATGGAACGGTATCTGTGCTAATTTCAATCTCTGGTTTTATGCAGCCCCCCAACTCACCTTTCCCCTTAAGCAAGCATAAGTTGGTTTTCTACATTTGAGACCCTGTTCTGTTTTGTAATTCAGTTCCTGGGTAGCCAAGTTTACATTCCGTGTAGTAGTGATATCTTATGATGTTTCTTTTTCTGTGTGAATTATTTCACTTAGAATCATCGTACCTGAATCCACTCATTATGCTGCTACGGGCCTGATGACATATATTTCATTGCTGAGTGATATTGCTTTGTACGTAAGTACCACAACTTCTTTATCCATTTTTCGCTTTCTGTGATATTGAACTTGTACCGTAAAAGAGGTGCTTGTAAACAGAGCCGTCCCAAACTTTGGGGTGGCTGTGTCTTTTTGATTTTAATTTCCCTAAGCTATAGGACCATAAGTGGAATAGCACTAGGCTCTGTTGGCTTGTTTTTTAGATGTTTCAGGAAACACCATACACTTCTCCAGTGTGGCTGTTGGCAATTTACATCCCGCCCATCAGCATAACAAGGCTCCCAGTTCTCCATGGCCTGTCCTGCCTTTCTGGATTTTACACTTTTTTCAGATGGCCCTTTTGACCGGGGGGCAGTGAGACTTCATTGTAGTGCAGATTTCCTTTGCAAGCTTGCTTGGTTCGCCAAAAAGTGTGTATGCGTTTTTTCCTGAATATATTCAGGAAAAAACGCATACACCCTTTTTGGCCAAGTGCATCATTGTGGACGTTCTGCCTCTTTTCGTATGCTTTACATGCAATTCCAGTCTACCTCCTGAAATCGGTTTCCTGCAATTCGGCCCCGCTTTCAACTCCACTTGGCGGCCTTACTTCAATATATTTTTGGACGATAGCTGTCATTTATAACTCTGCAGGTTTGTGAATGACAGTGCCCCTTAGCTCCTTTCTTCAACTCGCTTTCTTGTGAGCTGGCCGCAACACCGCAGCATTGCTTCAGGCCCTAGTGTGGTTCCGGCATGACATGCTGAGCCTTTGGTTAATTCCTCTTCCTGGTGGGAAATGAGAGTTAAATTTGCCCGTCCAGACACCTCCAGCTAGTCTCTCATTGGTTCTCCCTATTCCTGTTCATTTTCCGCAGAAATTGCAAACTGGGCCAAACAAGAGGTTAAAGGCACTGACTCTCCAAGTGGGGAGAGTGTTAGTAAAGCGTCTGGAATGTTGCACCCGAGTACCGGGGGATGAAAACTGACACAATTAAACACGTTTCCCGATCACACGGTGGATCATACTCTGGGTTCCACATGCATGTTTTAGCTGAAGGAAGAATCCCTTAAACCGGGAGAGTTGAGACCCATAGAATGGGTACCATGCAATATGACTTCAAAGGGTCTGCATTTGCTCACCGAACCTCACCAATCCTATCACTGCTGCGTATATGCCGCTGTACACATGCTTGATTCTCTTTCCGAGACATATATATCCATAGGTTTTAAGATTCTTACTAGTCAGGTATATTCTTAGGCGTTTAATATGGGGTGTTGAGTCCACTTGGTTGAGCAAGGAGTAGCTCTTGTCTATTACATATTTGGCTTATGGAACTGTATCTGTGCTAATTTCAATCTCTGGTTTTATGCAGCACCCCAACTCACCTTTCCCCTTAAGGAAGCATAAGTTGGTTTTCTACATTTGAGACCCTGTTCTGTTTTGTAATTCAGTTCCTGTGTAGCCAAGTTTACATTCCGTGTAGTAGTGATATCTTATGATGTTTCTTTTTCTGTGTGACTTATTTCACTTAGAATCATCCTACCTGAATCCACTCATTATGCTGCTACGGGCCTAATGACATAGATTTCATTGCTGAGTGATATTGCATTGTACGTACGTACCACAACTTCTTTACCCATTTTTCGCTTTCTGCGATATTCAACTTGTACCGTAAACGAGGTTCTTGTAAACAGAGCCGTCACAAACTTTGGGGTGGCTGTGTCTTTTTGATTTTAATTTCCCTAAGCTATTGGACCATAAGTGGAAGTGCCCTAGGCTCTGTTGCTTTGTTTTGTAGATGTTTCAGGAAACACCATACACTTCTCCAGAGTGGCTGTTGGCAATTTACATACCGCCCATCAGCATAACAAGGCTCCCAGTTCTCCATGGCCTGTCCTGCCTTTCTGGATTTTACACTTTTGTCAGATGGCCCTTTTGACCGGGGGCCAGTGAGACTTCATTGTAGTGCAGATTTCCTTTGCAAGCTTGCTTGGTTGACCAAAAAGTGCGTATGCGTTTTTTCCTGAATATATTCAGGAAAAAACGCATACGCCCTTTTTGGCCAAGGCATCATTGTGGACGTTCTGCCTCTTTTCCTATGCTTTACATGCAATTCCAGTCTACCTCCTGAAATCGGTTTCCTGCAATTCTGCCCCGCTTTCAACTCCACTTGGCGGCCTTACTTCAATATATTTTTGGACGATAGCTGTCATTTATAACTCTGCAGGTTTGTGAATGACAGTGCCCCTGAGCTCCTTTCTTCAACTCGCTTTCTTGTGAGCTGGCCGCAACACCGCAGGATTGCTTCAGGCCCTAGTGTGGTTCTGGCATGGCACGCTGAGCCTTTGGTTAATTCCTCTTCCTGGTTGGAAATGAGAGTTAAATTTGCCCGTCCAGACACCTCCAGCTAGTCTCTCATTGGTTCTCACTATTCCTGTTCATTTTCCGCAGAAATTGCAAACTGGGCCAAACAGGAGGTTAAAGGCACTGACTGTCCAAGTGGGGAGAGTGTTAGTAAAGCGTCTGGAATGTTGCATCGGAGTACCAGGGAACAAAAACTGAGACACATTTGAACACGTTACCCGATCACACGGTGTATCATACTCTGGGTTCCACATGCATGTTTTAGCTGATGGAAGAATCCCTTAAACCTGGAGAGTTGAGACCCATGGAATGGGTACCATGCAATATGACTTCAAAGGGTCTGCATTTGCTCAGCAAACCTCACCAATCCTATCACTGCTGCGTTTATGCCGCTGTACACATGCTTGATTCTCTTTCGGAGACATATAAATCCATAGGTTTTAAGATTCTTACTAGTCAGGTATATTCTTAGGCGTTTAATATGGGGTGTTGAGTCCACTTCGTTGTGCAAGGAGTAGCTCTTGTCTATTACATATTTGGCTTATGGAATGGTATCTGTGCTAATTTCAATCTCTGGTTTTATGCAGCACCCCAACTCACCTTTCCCCTTAAGCAAGCATAAGTTGGTTTCCTACATTTGAGACCCTGTTCTGTTTTGTAATTCAGTTCCTGTTTAGCCAAGTTTACATTCCATGTAGTAGTGATATCTTATGATGTTTCTTTTTCTGTGTGACTTATTTCACTTAGAATCATCGTACCTGAATCCACTCATTATGCTGCTATGGGCCTGATGACATAGATTTCATTGCTGAGTGATATTGCATTGTACGCAAGTACCACAACTTCTTTATCCATTTTTCGCTTTCTGCGGTATTGAACTTGTACCGTACACGAGATTCTTGTAAACAGAGCCGGCCCAAACTTTGGGGTGGCTGTGTCTTTTTCATTTTAATTTCCCTAAGCTATAGGACCATAAGTGGAAGTGCCCTAGGCTCTGTTGTTTTGTTTTTTGGATGTTTCAGGAAACACCGTACACTTCTCCAGAGTGGCTGTTGGCAATTTACATCCCGCCCATCAGCATAACAAGGCTCCCAGTTCTCCATGGCCTGTCCTGCCCTCTGGATTTTACACTTTTTTCAGATGGCCCTTTTTACTGGGGGGCAGTGAGACTTCATTGTAGTGCAGATTTCTTTTGCAAGCTTGCTTGGTTGGCCAGAAAGCGCATATGCGTTTCTTCCTGAATATATTCAGGAAAAAACGCATACGCCCTTTTTGGCCAAGTGCATCATTGTCGACGTTCTGAGTCTTTTCATATGTTTTCAATGCAATTCTAGTCTACCTCTTGAAATCGGTTTCCTACAATTCTGCCTTGCTGTCAGTGCCTCTTCATAGCCTTACCTCAATATACTTTTGGAAAATAATTGGCCTTTATAACTCTGCAGGTTTTTGAATTGCAGTGGCCCTTAGCTCCATTTTTCAGCTCTCATTTTTGTGATCTTGCCTCATATCCACAGGATTTCTTCAGGCCCTGTTCTTCTTCTGGGGTGCCTTGCTCTGCCTTTGGTTAATTCTTCTTCCTGTTGTGAAATTAGAGTGACATGTGCCCATTGAAACCGCTACAGCTATTTTCTCACTGGTTCCCCCTATTCCCATTCATCCTCCGCACTAACTGCAGACTGTGCGATATCGGAACTTAAAGGCATTGACTCTCCGTGTGGGGATGTTGTTAGTAAAGTGGCTGGAATGTTGATTCGAGCCCCAGGAGAGGAAAATGAGGTGCGTTTTAGAAACCTTTCCCAATCATATGGTATACCATCCGCTGGATTTCCCATGCATGGTTTAGCTGTAGGAAGATTCCCTTCAACCTGGAGTGTTGGGACCCTTGGAATGAGTAGCATGAAGTATTGCATTAAACTTTCGGCAGTTGCTCACCAAAGCTCACCAATCCTCTCAGCCCCAAGTGTCCAGCCTTATGTCTTATCCAGCTGTGGGTTTATATGTGGTCATTCCACGTTGCATCACAGCCCCTGAGCGAATTTTGTAAGAATTTTTCTCTCTTTCATTGTTTCTGTGTTTTGGTTTTAAAATTTATTTCTATAATGGGGTTTAGCTCATTTTCACTGCTGTGTTTGGCCGCTCTGCACACACTTGATTCCCTTATGGAGATATATCAATACATGGGTTTTAAGATTCTTATTACTCAGATATATTTCTCTGCGGTGTATAGGGTGTGTTGAGGCCAGTTCATTGAGCAAGGTGTAGATCTTGTCTAATACCTATTTGGTTTATTGAACGGTATCTGTGCTAATTTCAAACTCTGGTTTTATGCATCACCCCACCTCTCCTTTCCCCTTAAGCTGACATAAGTGTGTTTTCTAAATGTGAGACACTGTTCTGTTTTGTAATTCATTTTTTGTGCAGCCATATTTATCCTCCCTCTATAAGTGATATCTTATGATATGTTTCTTTTTCTGTTTGACTTATTTCAAGTAGTATTATCGGACCTAAATCCACTCTTTATCCTTCTACTAGCCTTATTACATTGATTTCATGGTGAAGAGATATTCCATTTTACATAAGTACCACATTTTCTTTATCCATTGTTCTCTTTCCTGGGATATTTAAGGTGTACTGAAGTTGAGGTTCTTGTAAACAGAGTAGCCCTAAACTGTGGTGTGCTTGTGTCTTGTTGATTTTTAGACTTCCCTAGATATACTTCCATGATTGGAAGTGCCCTATGCTCTGTAGCTCTGTTTTTTAGATGATTTAGGAACCACCATACACTTCTCCAGAGTGGCTCTCGGTAGTTCACACACTGTCCATCAGCGTATAAAGGCTCCCTGTTCTCCATGGCCTGTCCTGCATTTCTGGTTTTTACAATTTTTTCGGATGGCCCTTTTGACCGGTGGGAAATGAGACTTCTTTGTTGTGCACATTTGCATTGCTTGCTTGCTTGGTTGCCCATAAAGTGCGTATGCGTTTTTTCCTGGATATATTCAGGAAAAAATGCATACTCCCTTTTGGGCCAACTGCATCATTGTCGAAATTCTGCCGCTTTTCATGTGCTTTAAAGACGAGTCCAATCTATCTCTTGAAATCTGTTTCTTGCAATTCTGTCTTGCATTCAGATCCTCTTCTTTGCCTTACCTCAACATAGTTTTGGATGTTAGTTTTCATTTATAACTCTGCAGGTTTGTGAATTGCAGTGACCCTGAGCTCCATTTTTTAAGTTGCTCTTTTGTGAGCTGGCCTCAAAGCCGCAGGATTGCTTCAGGCCCTATTTTGGCTCTGGCAAGGCGGGCTGAGCCTTTTTTTAATTCTTATTCTTAATGGGAAATTAGAGTGACATGTGCCCGTCCAAACCCCTACAACTATTCTCTCATTGGTTCCCCCTCTTCCCGTTCATCCTCCTCACAATTTGCAAAATGTGTGAAACAGAAGTTTAAATGTGCTGATTCTCTAAGTGGGGAGATTCTAAGTAACGTGGCTGGAATGGTGAACAGGAGCACCAGGAGAGGATAAATGAGGTGCATTTTAGACACATCTCCCGATCACATGGTGTACAGTCCTCTGGGTTTTCCATGCATGTTTTAGCTGTAGGAAGATCCCTTGAACCTGCAGATTTGGGACCCATTGAATGGGTACCAGGTAGTATTACTTTAAAGGGTGTGCATTTCCTCACCCAACCTCACATTTCTCTTAGCACGAACAGTTTCCAGCCTTATGTCTCATCCTGCTGTGGGTCTAGATGTGTTCAATCCATGTTGCATCACCGTCCCTGAGGAAAAGTTGTAAGAGGTTTTCTCTTTCTCTCTGTCGTTTATTTTTTTCAATTTATTACTATATTGGTTACAGCTGATTTTCAAAGCTCTGTTTCTTGCTGCTGTACATCCACTTGAGTCACATACAGAGAGACATCAATAAATTCTTTTTCAGATTCTTACCAGTCATATATATTCTTTTCCGGTGACTTGAGTGTGCTGAGTGCAGTTCTTTTAGCTACCGTGTAGGCCTTATTGATTATCAGTTTGGCATTTGGAATGGTATCTTTGCTAATTTCAACCTCCTGGATGATGCCTCACCCCTCCCCACCTTTCCCGTTTAGCAGCCTTACGCGTGTTTTCTACATATTTGACTATGTTTTTGTTTTGTAATTTATTTCATGTGTAGCCATTTTGGATTCCACCTTTAAGTGATATCTTATGATATGTGTCTTTTTCTTTTTGAATTATGTCACTTAGAATGATCATACGTAACTCCTCCGGAGTTGTTACAACTGGCCATATTTCATTGATTTCCAGGCTGAGTAATATTCCACTCTACATAAGTACCACATCTCTATCCATTTTTTCCCTCCAGAGACATTTAAGTTATATCCTAGTCGAGGATCTTTTAAACAGAGAGGCAGTAAACATTGGGGTGCCTGTGTCCTCTCGATTTTTGTTTTTCCCAAGACATACGCCCATGAGTGCAAGTGCCCTATGCTCTGTAGCTCATTTTTTAGATGCTTTAGTAAACACAATACACTTCTCCAGAATGGCCGTTGGCAATATACATTTCCACTATAAGCCTCACAGGGCTCCCTCTTCTCCTTGCCCTGTCCTGCATTTCTGGTGTTTACACTTTATGAGGATGGCTCTTCTGACTGATGCGAAGTGATATCTTTTGTAGTATTGATTTCCAGTGCCCACCTGTTTGGTTGGCTAAAAAAGTGTATGCCCTTTTCTTGAATATATACAGAAAAAAACACATACAGCCTTTTTGGCCAACTGCAATGTTGGCAATGTTCAGCCCCTTTTCTTGTGCTTAATGGCGAGTCCTTCCTACCTCCTCAAATCCCTTTCCTGCTATTCTCCCTTGCTTACCAATCCTTTTCTCTGACTTTCCTCAAGACATTTTTCAGTGATAGATATTTTCAACTCTGCAGTTTCGTGAATTTTACTGCCCCTGAGTTCCATTGTTCAACTTGTGTTTATGGGAACTGGCCACAAAGCAGTGGGATTTCCTCAAGCCCTATACTGTTTCCATGGGCAACCCTAGCCTTTGGTCAATTCGTCTTCCTGATTGGAAATTAGAGTGACATGTGCCTGTCTGAACACCTAGGACTTGTCTCTCATTGTTCCTCATCCTTCTGCTTCATCCTCTGGACAAATTCCAAACTGTACGCAACAGGATGTTGACAGTGCTGACATCTCCAAGTGGGGAGACTGTTAGTAAAGACGCTGGAGGGGTGAACCCGAGCACCAGGAGATGAGGAGATGAGATGCCTTTTCCAAACTCTTCCCGATCAGACGGTATACCATCCTCTGTGTGTGACAGACATGTTTTAGCAGTAGGAAGAGTCCCATTCATGTAAGGAGAACACCAGGGCTTTTTCAAAATCAGTGTCTCCCCGAAACCCAAACTGGGGAATTTTTTAAGCTACGGCTACACATATGTTCATTAAGGGCCTTGGGAAGTAGGCAGAGTCCAAACTTTAGATGATTGAAGTCTTCAGGGTCAGAAGCACTCACCACCGGCTTCCCTTAGGTTACACTTTAACTGTCATTGATAGATGATGTCAATAAAAATATCTATTCTTTTTCCGATTATTTCCCCTTATAGGTTATTGCAAAATATTGAGTGTAGTTCCCTGTGCTATACAGTAGTTCCTTGTTGATGATCTATTTTATACATAGCAGTGTGTATGTGTTAATTCCAAACTGTTAATTTATCCCTCCTCCCACCTTTCCCCTTTGGTAATAATAAATTATAAGATTTTATACTTCTCAGAAATGGGGGAGCTGAAAGAGAGGTATCATTTTCAATGGAAAAGCATTTAAAACAAGATTGAAGCTTTAACCAAGATTATTAGATGTACATCCTTGGAAAGAAATCACTTCATTTCTCTAATATTGACCTGACAAATAAGACAAACCTTTTCACTGAACTTGCTTATAATAAAGTGATGGAAATATCAAATGGAAGTGTTAGAAACATCTTATTTTACCCGAGCCTTATAAACTGTTCTATGTTAACTACAGTTTGGCTCACACCTCTGTTCATTGAAGTTACAATAGTCTCAATTTCTGTTACTGATCCTCCAGAGTGGACCCCAACAAGTGTCCCCCTGCCCAGTGTCATTGGGGCCAACAGATCGAGACTGAGTTTGGTTCACAAGCAAAGGAAACTTTATATTTTGATCAGAGAATGGAGAGGTGAGAGCATGCACTACCCCGTGGGCTGTGGGCTGGGCTGCTGTGTAGAGATCCTGTCAGAGTCAGTGGGAGGGAGGGGGCGGAGCACTCGAGGGCCGGGTTGGCTGCAGCTCAGGCTCTATATCTTGGAGTCTGCACTGGGCCCCAGGAGCTGAGGTGTCGACCCAGCCATTCTGCACTAGGAAATCTGGTCTGAAGTGCCGGGTGTGGAACCTCTGCATGCGGGACCCTAGGAGCACGTGAAATTAGACAAAGCACAAAGGATAAAAAAGGTCAGACTTGACTTTATTGCCCAGATTCTATTTTTATCTCCCAGGGATTTTTAATGGGCTTTGCTGGGGACAAACCCCTCCTCTGCCTTTTGTCCCGTTCCTCATTCTTGGAGTGCTGAGGGTGCAGACCCTTCTTCTGTAACTGCTGAGTGCTGAGTTGGGAGCCCTCATACCAGGGGACGAGGGTCAGAACTTCTCCCCAGCAGCCTCCAGGTGACGTTGATTGGCCCCAGGACCCCTGCCTCCCTGCTCGTCCGCCTGAGCACCAGCATTGGAAGTGTTATAGATTCTAATGACCTTTAAGGGTCCAGGAAAGAGATGTGCAGAGACGCTGTGGGGGCTGGTTTCACCCCGCCCCACATTTGTTCGGCCACTTTAGGCTGACCGTTTCTGCCAGCCTAGATGCTCTGACCAGTAGTCTGCTCTTTCTTCAATTAGGCCCCTGAATTAACGTAAAAACAGCACCAGGTGTCAGAGCCCTGCCCGCTCAACTCCCAGACAGTCCAGGGTCAGTGGTGATCAAGGACCATGATGGCCACTGAGTCAACAGCCTTTTGAAGTAAACAGGAGTCCAGCCGGTCTTATTGGCCACCATCATCACGGTGTCTGTAGGCTTTTCTATGGTGACAGTGTGATATACATTTCCCCCGCCAAGATTATTAGCTCCCCTCCGGGTGCAGTAAGTCCTGCAAGCAGTAGTCTACTCCTTCAGGACACACTATTGTTGTTTTATGAGAGAAACTCCAGGTCAAGTGATGTTCACACGAGTCGTCATGGTGCCCTGTTGCCCCCGGTTATCTCTCTGGATGTTGGAGTTGGAGGGCCTCCTCACTCGAGGTCGGTGTGCCCACGGAGCGAACCCTGCAACTTCAGGTCATGGTTGGTGATTAGGATCACCACGTGGGGTCCTTTTCCCTTAGGAGGGAGGTGGCCTTTTGGGTTGCTGATTTCCAGGTTTTTAGATACTGCCAGTATCTTGGCCAGATGTGGCAGTGGGCCAAGCCCCTTGGTGACTGTAGTTTATCCTACCTGGATGGCATTCTTGCATTGTTCCATTTCAAGTGGTCCCAGTTTTTGCACTAATTCTCCAATGGCGATTCACCTTTCACCGGGAATGGAAAGGTCAAAGGGTTTAGCTCAATTAGGGAGTTCCAGGGCAAGGGTCTGAATTGACTGCTCTTTCCATTCTTGAAAGGCCACTTCTGGATTCTGTTCAAAAGGATCATCATCTTTTCCTTTCAGTGTTTCATATAGAGGCCCAGCTAGTAGACTGTAGTTAGGGATCCAGAAGCAGCAAACCCTGGCCTCCCCAGGAACCCCTAAGCTGTCTTCTAGTTTTAGAAAGGGGTAAGGCTGCAAATGGTTTCTTCCCTTTCCTGGGATGGGCTTCTCCGACCTTCTGTGAGAATGAAGCCCAGGCAGGTCACCGCAGTCTGTGATATTTGAGCTTTTTCTTGGACAACTTCTATCCTTTATTGGCTTGGTAGTTCAGAGGCCTCCTTAGTAGGGCTGGCGATCAGAATGTCGTCTGCATATTGAAGGAGAGTTTCCTTTTCCAGAGGTAGAACTTTTTGGTCTTTAGCTAAGCTTTCCCCAAAGATGGTGTGGGAATTTTTGAACCCTTGGGGCAAGACGGCCCGGAAGTATTGTTTTAGTTGTATGTTGAGTCCTGCCACTCACAAGCCAAAATTTCTTGTGACTCTGGGACTAATGGAATACAAAAGAAGGCATCATTGAGACTAATACAGAATACCATGTCCTGGTGGTTGGTAGAATGACCAGCAGGGTGTAGGAATTAGGAGCAACTGGAGGTATATCCTCGGTGGCTTCACTGACTGTCCTGACATCCTTTACCAGGTCCCCAGCAGCCCATGGGGCTCTCGTGGTCAGGCCAATCCCAGGATATGGAGCTCTCCTGGGCAGGTACCCCACCCCCAACCCAGCCCACGGGGCTCTCGTGGTCAGGCCTCTCCCAGGATACAGAGCTACCCTTGCAGGTACCGTGGCAGGGCTGGGCACACAGGAACCGTGCACATAGCCCTCACTGAAGAGCACCCCCATCTCACCTGTCGCTCAGAGCTGACACAGAGCACTTCAGAGCAGGACTTGAACTAACAAACAGCAGCTCCGACAGGTCTGTGACCCTGGGCATCACTCTGTGTGGCCTCCCTCCACCTGGTCTTCCAGAGACTTCCACTGCACCCGGGGCACCAGGCCTCTGTCTCCAACCACCACCCACCCCTCCTCTCCCTGACTCCTGGGTTCCTCTCATTAGGAGAGGCTTTTCTTGAAGTTGTCTCCCACTCATGGGCCAGATAAAATGATTAGAAAACAAGCCAAAGCTGCAGCCCCTTGTCTATCCTGACTCTCAGGAGCCCACACCTGTTCCTTGGACCTGGCCGGTTCAGCAAGTTCCATTTTCTGCAACTGTGAGCCCCTGAGGGGTGATGATTGGCTGACCTGGGCAGCCTTACCGTGCGGGCCAGCCCTCCCCAGGTGTGCCTGGGTTGAGATCAATATAAATACCACTCCAGGCAGCAAGAGCCCCTGCAGCTGTGCCTGACGCCATTTTCTCTGCCCTGTCAGCAGTCTCGGGGCTGGGCTGGTGGGAGGGAGTGAGAGGCCACGGCTTTGTGGGTGGCCCAGTGTGAGTGGGGCTCTGCTGGACTTTCTGCAGCAGTTGCCAGGCTGCCACCTGCTAAAGAAGAGGATGTGTCACCCATACCTGCTGCTGGAATTTCTCCCTGGGCAGAGGTGAGGAAGGAAAAAAGCAGTGGGGGCAGGGACAGGACGGGTATCTCAGGCAGGGAAATGGAAATCTTCCAGAAGAGCACCCAGGGCCAGGGCCATCCTGGCTGGCCTGCAGGCACCAAGTCAGCTGGCATGCTGTCACTCATGTGGCTCCATGGCCCTTCCTCTAGGCTTTCAAGTCCTTGTATATATTCAGGTGTTTTACCTGGGAAGGGTGGGAACAGTTCAGCAGCAACTGGCCTGGGGCTCAGCTCACGTTCACTCACAGATGCCTCGGCACGGTGCCCCAGCTTTGCAATGAGGACGCTTGTTGTGTGGGGGCTGCTGGCTGAATGGGAGACGATTCCCCACCACTGACCAACTTCAGAATTGTTTACAACTGGAGCAAGTGCCCTGATACGGTTTTCCTCTGAGTAACTGGTGGGTTCTGTTTTTTTTTTTCTCTTTTTCGTTTTTGGTTCAAGGTAGAATTTATTCCTCTTTTTTGTATTTACAGATATAAGCATGGAAATAATTTATTCATATAAATACATGTATGTGAAGGGAATAATTGTTTTTTCTGTTTTGTTTTTTAAATTTTATTTCTTTTTAATTTTGAATTTTATTTTATATTTTTATACAGCAGGTTCTTATTGGTTATCTATTTTATACATATAAATGTTTACATGCCAATCCCAATCTCTCAACTCCTCCCACCACCACCCCCCCAAGAGCTTTCCCCCCTTGTTGTCCATACGATTGTTGTCTACATCTGTTGCTCTATTTATGCCTTGCAAAACGGTTAATCTGTACAGTTTTTCTAGGTTCCACATATATGCACGAATATACAAGATTTGTTTTTCTCTTTCTGACTTACTTCACTCTGTATGACAGACTTTAGATCCATCGACGTCTCTACAAATGACCCAATTTCATTCCTTTCATGGCTTAGTAATATTCCATTTTATATATGTACCACATCTTTATGCATTCGTCTGTCTGTGGGCATTTAGGTTGCTTCCATTACCTCGATATTGTAAATAGTGATGCAATGAACATTGCGGTGAATGTCTCTTTTTGATTTATGGTTTTGTCTGGGTATATGTCCAGTACTGGGATTGCTGTATCATATGGTAATTCTATTAATAGTTTCTTAAGAAACTCCATATTGTTCTCCATAGTGACTGTATCAATTTATATTCCCAACAATAGTAGAAGAGGCTTCCTTTTCTCCACACCCTTTCCAGCATTTGTTGTTTGTAGATTTTCAGATGATGCCCATTCTAACAGGTGTGAGGTGATACCTCATTGTTGAGTCCATTTCGTTGAGCAAGGGGTAGGTCTTGTCTATTACATATTTGGCTTATGGAATGGTATCTGTGCTAATTTCAAACTCTGGTTTTATGCAGCACCCCAACTCACCTTTCCCCTTAAGCAAGCATAAGTTGGTTTTCTAAACTTGAGACCCTGTTCTGTTTTGTAATTCAGTTCCTGTGTAGCCAAGTTTACATTCCGTGCATTAGTGATACCTTATGATGTTTCTTTTTCTGTGTGACTTATTTCATTATGCTGGTACAGGCTTGGTGGTACAGGCTTGGTGACACAGATTTCATTGCTGAGTGGTATTCTGTTGTACGTAAGTACCGCAACTTCTTTATCAATTATTTGTTCTCTGGGATATTTAACTTGTACCGTAGAAGAGGTTCCTGTAAACAGAGCCATCCCAAATTTTGGGGTGGCTGTGTCTTTTTGAATTTAATTTCCCTAAGCTATAGGACCATAAGTGGAAATGCCCTACACTCTGTTGCTTTGTTTTTCAGATGTATCAGGAAACACCATACACTTCTCCAGAGTGGCTGTTGGCAATTTACATCCCGCCCATCAGCATAACAAGGCTCCTTTTTCCCCATGGCCTGTCTTGCCTTTCTGGATTTTACACTTTTTTCAGATGGCCCTTTAGACCGGGGGGAAGTGACACTTCATAGTCGTTCGGATTTCCATTGCAAGCTTGCTTGGTTTGCCAAAAAGGGCGTATGTGTTTTTTCCTGAATATATTCAGGAACAAACTCATACGCCCTTTTTTGTCACGTGCATCATTGTCGATGTTCTGCCTCTTTTCCTATGCTTTAAATGCAAATCCAGTCTACCTCCTGAAATCGGTTTCCTGAAATTCTGCCCCGCTTTCAAGTCCTCTTCGCAGCCTTACTTCAATATATTTTTGGACGATAGCTGTCATTTATAACTCTGCAGGTTTGTGAATTACAGGGCCCCTGAGCTCCTTTCTTCAACTCGCTTTCTTGTGAGCTGGCCGCAACACCGCAAGACTGCTTCAGGCCCTAGTGTGGTTCCGGCATGGCATGCTGAGCCTTTGGTTAATTCCTCTTCCTGGTGGGAAATGAGTGTTAAATATGCCCGTCCAGACACCTACCTCACTCTCAACCCCTTGGTGATGTGGGTCCTCTGGTTTATGGCCACCTTTGCTGGGTTCCTCACCTTTCGATGATGTGACCCACTAGTGTGAGGACACTCCTGCCTGGTTCTCATCCACGTGGTTATGTGGACCCCCTGGTGAGAGTCTGTTCCTGGCTGTGTTCCTCACCCTTCTGTGAGGGAGACCCTCTGCTCATAGGTCACTCCTGCATGGCTGGCACACATTGCCTTGGTGAAGTCAGCTGTGTGGTGGCAGTTGGAGCGTGCTGGGAATCTCCTCCCCCCGGTGATGAGGGCCCTCTTGCGTCAAGCCCTAACTGCTGGGCTCACCAACTTTTCTTAGTGAGCCCAATGATGCTTGGGCACTCCTCTTAGGACCCCATCTCCATGGGGATGTGGGCCTTCTGCTCTGAGGTCCCAACGGCTGGGTTGTTCACATTTTCATGATGTGGGCTCTCTGGTGTTAGTTCACAGAGGCCTGGATCCCATAGCCTCTGTGCTCTTGGCCGCCTGCTGGGAGGTTCCAACTGCTGGATTCCTCACTTTTTTAATTTTTTAGGCCCTCTGTTGTGAGGATCCTCCTGCCTGCCTCACTCCCAGCCCCTTCGTGATGTGTGTCCTCTGGTTAGAGGTCACATGTGCTGGGTTCCTCACCTTTCGATGATGTGAGACCAATGGTCTTAGGAGACTCCTGCCTGGTTCACATCCCCTTTGTGATGTGGGCCCTCTGGTGAGAGTCTGATCCTGGCTGGGTTCCTCACCCATCTGTGAGGTGGGCCCTCTACTATCAGGTAACTCTTGCCTGGCTTGCTCACCTCGCCTTGTTGACATGAGCCCTCTGGTGGCACTTGGACCCTGCTGGGATCCTCCTCACCTCTTTGATGAGGGCCCTCTGACGTCAGGCCCTAACTGTTGGGCTCCCCAACTTTTCGTAGTGAGCCCAGTGATGCTCGGGCACTCCTCTTAGGTTCCCATCTCCATGGGGATGTGGGCCTTCTGCTCTGAGGTTCCAACAGCTGGGTTGATCACAGTTTCATGATGTGGGCTCTCTGGTGTTAGTTCACTGTGGCCTGGATCCCATAGCCTCTGTGCTCTTGGCCACCTGCTGGGAGGTTCCAACGGCTGGATTCCTCACTTTTTTAATTTTTTAGGCCCTCTGTTGTGAGGATGCTCCTGCCTGCCTCACTCCCCGCCCCTTCGTGATGTGTGTCCTCTGGTTTGAGGCCACATGTGCTGGGTTCCTCACCTTTCGATGATGTGGGACCAATGGTCTTAGGAGACTCCTGCCTGGTTCACATCCCCTTGGTGATGTGGGCCTTCTGTTGAGAGTCTGATCCTGGCTGGGTTCCTCACCCTTCTGTGAGGTGGGCCGTCTGTTGTGAGGTCACTCCTGCCTGGCTTGCTCACCTCGCCTTGTGGACATGAGCCCTCTGGTGGCACTTGGAGCCTGCTGGGAGTCTCCTCCCCTCGGTGATGAGGGCCCTCTGGCGTCAGGCCCTAACGGCTGGGCTCCCCACATTTTGTGATGTGCGCCCAGTGGTTCGAAGACACTCCATCCAGGTTCACATCCCCATTGGGATGTGGGCCTTCTGCTCTGAGGTCCCAACAGCTGGGTTGTTCACAGTTTCATGATGTGGGCTCTCTGCTGTTAGTTCGCTCTGGCCTGGATGCCATAGCCTCTGTGCTCTGGGTCGCCTGCTGGAAGGTTCCAACTGCTCGATTCCTCAACTTTTGTATTCTATGGGTCCTGTGTTGCGATGCTCCTCCTGTCTGCCTCACTCGCAACCCCTTCTTGATGTGGGTCCTCTGGTTTGAGGCCACATGTGCTGGGTTCCGCAACTTTCAATGATGTGGTCCCACTGGTGTGAGGACACTCCTGCCTGGTTCCCATCCCCTTGGTGATGTGGGCCTTCTGGTGACAGTCTTATCCTGGCTGGGTTCCTCAATCTTCTGTGAGGTAGGCCCTCTGCTGTGAGGTCAATCCTGCCTGACTTGCACACATCACCTTGGCGACGTGGGCCCTCTGTTGGCACATGGAACCTGCTGGGAGCCTCCTGCCCTCGGTGATGACGGCCCTCTAGCATCAGGCCCTAACTGCTGGGCTCCCCACGTTTTCTGATGTGAGCCCAGTGATGCCAGGACACTCCTGTCAGGTTCCCATCCCCATGGGGATGTGGGCTTTCTGCTCTGAGGTCCCAACGCCTGGGTGGCTCACAGTTTCATGATGTGGGCTCTCTGGTGTTAGTTCACTCCTGCCTGCATCCCATAGCTTCTGTGCTCTCGGCCACCTGCTGGGAGGTTCCAAATGCTGGATTCCTCACCTTTTTTATTCTTTGGGCCCTCTCTTTTTAGGCTACTCCTACCTGCCTCACTCCCATCCCCTTTGTGATGTATGTCCTCTGATATGAGGCCGCATGTGCTGGGTTCTTCACCTTTCGATGATGTGGCCCCACTGGTGGGAGGACAGTCCTGACTGGTTCCCATTCCCTTGGTGTTGTGGGCCCTCTGGCAAGAGTCTCATCCTACCTCGGTTCCTCACCCTTCTGTGAGATAGGCCCTCTGCTGTGAGGTCGCTACTGCCTGGCTGGCGCATGCCACCTTGTAGACGTGGGCCCTCTGTTGGCAGTTGGAACCTGCTGGGAGTCTCCTCCCCTCAGTTATGAGGGCTCCCTGGCGTTGGGCCCTAACTGCTGGGCTCCTAACATTTTCTGATATGTGCTAAGTGGTGCGAAGCCACTCCTGCCAGGTTCCCATCCCAATGGGGATGTGGGCCTTCTGTTCTGAGGTCCCAACGGCTGGGCTGCTCACAGGTTCATGATGTGGGCCCTCTGCTGTGAGTTCACTGCGGCCTAGATCCCATAGCCTCGGTGCTCTGGGCCGCTTGCTGGGAGGTTCCAACTGCTGGATTCCTCAACTTTTATATTCTATGGACCCTGTGTTGTGAGGCCAGTCCTGCCAGCCTCATTCCGAAACCCTTGGTGATGTGGTTCCTCTGGTTTGAGGCTACATGTGTTGGGATCCTCACCTTTCGATGATGTTGTCCCACTGGTGTGGGGACACTCCTGCCTGGTTCCCATCCCCTTGGCGATGTGGGCCGTCTGGTGAGATTCTGATCCTAGCTGTGTTCCTCACCCTTCTGTGAGGTGGGCCCTCTGCTGTGAGGTCACTCCTGCCGGGCTGGCACACATCGCCTTGGTGACGTTGGCCCTCTGGTGGCAGCTGGAGCCTGCTGGGAGCCTCCTCCCCTCGGTGATGAGTGCTCTCTAGCGTCAGGCCCTAACTTCTGAGCACCCCACGTTTTCTGGTGTGAGCCCAGTGATGCCAGGACACTCCTGTCATGTTCCCATCACCATGGGGATGTGGGCCTTCTGCTCTGAGGTCCCAATGTCTGGGTTGCTCACAGTTTCATGATGTGGGCTGTCTGGTGTTAGTTCACTCTGGCTTGGATCCCCTAGCCTCTGTGCTCTGGGCCGCCTGCTGGGAGGTTCCACCTGCTGGATTCCTCACCTTTCTTATTTTTGGGCCCTCTGTTGTGAGGCTCCTCCTGCCTGCCTCACTCCTAGCCCCTTGGTGATGGGTGTCCTATGGTTTGAAGCCACATGTTCTGGGTTCCTCACCTTTAGATGATGTGGCCCTACTCATGTGAGGACACTCCTGCCTGGTTCCAATCCATTTGGTGATGTGGGCCCTCTGGTGCAAGTCTGATCCTGACTGGGTTCGTCACACTTCTCTGAGGTGGGCCCTCTGCTGTGAGGTCATTCGTGCCTGGTTGGCACACATCGCCTTGGTGACGTCAGCCCTCTGGTGGCAGTTGGAGCCTGCTGGGAGCCTCCTTCCCTTGGTGATGAGGGTCCTCTGGCGTCAGGCCCTAACTGCAGGTCTCCCAAAATTTTCTGACACGTTCTCAGTGGTGCGAGGACACTCCTACCAGATTTATATCCCCATGGGGATGTGGGCCTCCTGCTCTGAGGTCCCAATGGCTGGGTTGCTCAGTTTCATGACATGGGCCCTCTTCTGTGAGTTCACTGTGGCCTGGATCCCATAGCCTCGGTGCTCTGGGCTGCCTGCTGGGAGGTTCCAACTGCTGGATTCCTCACATTTTATTCTATGGGCCCAGTGTTGTGAGGCTACTCCTGCCTGCCTCACTCCGAGGCCCTTGGTGATGTGGGTCCTCTGGTTTGAGGACACATGTGCTGAGTACGTCACCTTTCGCTGATGTGGCCCCACTGGTGTGAAGACACTCCTGCCTGGTTCCCATCCCCTTGGTGATGTGGGCCCTCTGGTGAGAGTCTGATATTGGCTGGGTTTCTCACCCTTCTGTGAGGTGGGACCTCTGCTGTGAGGTAACTCATGCCTGGCTTGCTCACGTTGCCTTGGCAACGTGAGCACTCAGGTGGCAGTTGGGGCCTGCTAGGAATCTCCTCCCCTCGGTTATGAGAGCTCTGGATAAAATACATATGCCCTTTTTTGCCAAGTGCATTATTTTCCAAGTTCTGTCTCTTTTCCTATGCTTTAAGAGCGACTCCCGTGTACCTTCTGAAATCGGTTTCCAGCAATTCTGCCCCGCATTCAAGTCCTCTTCGCAGCCTTACTTCACTATAATTTTGGATGATAGCTGTCATTTATAACTCTGCAGGTTTGTGAATTACAGTGCCCCTGAGCTCCTTTCTTCAACTCGCTTTCTTGTGAGTTGGCCGCAAAACTGCAGGATCTCTTCAGGTCCTAATCTGGACACAGCATGGCTTGCGGAGCCTTTGGTTCATTCGTCTTCCTGGTGGGAAATGAGAGTTAAATTTGCCCGTCCAGACACCTACAGATAGTCTCTCATTGGTTCTCCTTATTCCTGTTCATATTCCGCAGAAATTGCAAACTGGGCCAAACAGGAGGTTAAAGGCAATGACTCTCCAACTGGGGAGAGTGTTAGTAAAGCGTCTGGAATGTTGCACCCGAGTACCAGGGGACGAAAACTGAGGCACATTTGAACACGTTTCCCGATCACACGGTGGATCATACTCTGGGTTCCACATGCATGTTTTAGCTGAAGGAAGAATCCCTTAAACCTGGAGAGTTGAGACCCATGGAATGGGTACCATGCAATATGACTTCAAAGGGTCTGCATTTGCTCACCGAACCTCACCAATCCTATCACTGCTGCATTTATGCCGCTGTACACACGCTTGATGCTCTTTCAGAGACATATAAATCCATAGGTTTTAAGATTCTTACTAGTCAGGTATATTCTTAGGCGTTTAATATGGGGTGTTGAGTCCACTTGGTTGAGCAAGGAGTAGCTCTTGTCTATTAAATATTTGGCTTATGGAACGGTATCTGTGCTAATTTCAATCTCTGGTTTTATGCAGCACCCCAACTCACCTTTCCCCTTAAGCAAGCATAAGTTGGTTTTCTACATTTGAGACCCTGTTCTGTTTTGTAATTCAGTTCCTGTGTAGCCAAGTTTACATTCCGTGTAGTAGTGATATCTTATGATGTTTCTTTTTCTGTGTGACTTATTTCACTTAGAATCATCATACCTGAATCCACTCATTATGCTGCTACGGGCCTGATGACATAGATTTCATTGCTGAGTGATATTGCATTGTACGTAAGTACCACAACTTCTTTATCCATTTTTCGCTTTCTGTGATATTGAACTTGTACCTTAAATGAGGTTCTTGTAAACAGAGCCGTCCCAAACTTTGGGGTGGCTGTGTCTTTTTGATTTTAATTTCCCTAAGCTATAGGACCATAAGTGGAAGTGCCCTAGGCTCTGTTGCTTTCTTTTTTAAATGTTTCAGGAAACACCATACACTTCTCCAGAGTGGCTGTTGGCAATTTACATCCCGCCCATGAGCATAACAAGGCTCCCAGTTCTCCATGGCCTGTTCTGCCTTTCTGGATTTTACACTTTTATCAGATGGCCCTTTTGACTGGGGGGCAGTGAGACTTCATTGTAGTGCAGATTTCCTTTGCAAGCTTGCTTGGTTGGCCAAAAAGGGCGTATGCGTTTTTTCCTGAATATATTCAGGAAAAAACGCATACGCCCCTTTTGGCCAAGTGCATCATTGTGGACGTTCTGCCTCTTTTCCTATGCTTTACATGCAATTCCAGTCTACCTCCTGAAATCGGTTTCCTGCAATTCTGCCCCGGTTTCAAGTCCTCTTGGCAGCCTTACTTCAATATAATTTTGGACGATAGCTGTCATTTATAACTCTGCAGGTTTGTGAATGACAGTGCCCCTGAGCTCCTTTCTTCAACTCGCTTTCTTGTGAGCTGGCCGCAACACCGCAGGTTTGCTTCAGGCCCTAGTGTGGTTCCGGCACGGCACGCTGAGCCTTTGGTTAATTCCTCTTCCTGGTGGGAAATGAGAGTTAACTTTGCCCATCCAGACACCTCCAGCTAGTTTCTCATTGCTTCTCTCTATTCCTGTACATTTTCCGCAGAAATTGCAAACTGGGCCAAACAGGCGGTTAAAGGCACTGACTCTCCAAGTGGGGAGAGTGTTAGTAAAGCGTCTGGAATGTTGCACCCGAGTACCGGGGGACGAAAAATGAGACACCTTTGAACACGTTTCCCGATCACACAGTGGATCATACTCTGGGTTCCACATGCATGTTTTAGCTGAAGGAAGAATCCCTTAAACCTGGAGAGTTGAGACCCATGGAATGGGTACCATGCAATATGAATTGAAAGGGTCTGCATTTGCTCACCGAACCTCACCAATCCTATCACTGCTGCGTTTATGCCGCTGTACACACGCTTGATTCTCTTTCGGAGACATATAAATCCATAGGTTTTAAGATTCTTACTAGTCAGGTATATTCTCAGGCGTTTAATATGGGGTGTTGAGTCCACTTCATTGAGCATGGAGTAGCTCTTGTCTATTACATATTTGGCTTATGGAACGGTATCTGTGCTAATTTCAATCTCTGGTTTTATGCAGCACCCCAACTCACCTTTCCCCTTAAGCAAGCATAAGTTGGTTTTCTACATTTGAGACCCTGTCCTGTTTTGTAATTCAGTTCCTGTGTAGCCAAGTTTACATTCCGTGTAGTAGTGATATCTTATGATGTTTCTTTTTCTGTGTGACTTATTTCACTTAGAATCATCGTACCTGAATCCACTCATTATGCTGCTACGGGCCTGATGACATATATTTCATTGCTGAGTGATATTGCTTTGTACGTAAGTACCACAACTTCTTTATCCATTTTTCGCTTTCTGTGATATTGAACTTGTACCGTAAAAGAGGTGCTTGTAAACAGAGCCGTCCCAAACTTTGGGGTGGCTGTGTCTTTTTGATTTTAATTTCCCTAAGCTATAGGACCATAAGTGGAATAGCACTAGGCTCTGTTGCCTTGTTTTTTAGATGTTTCAGGAAACACCATACACTTCTCCAGTGTGGCTGTTGGCAATTTACATCCCGCCCATCAGCATAACAAGGCTCCCAGTTCTCCATGGCCTGTCCTGCCTTTCTGGATTTTACACTTTTTTCAGATGGCCCTTTTGACCGGGGGGCAATGAGACTTCATTGTAGTGCAGATTTCCTTTGCAAGCTTGCTTTTGGCCAAAAAGGGCGTATGCGTTTTTTCCTGAATATATTCAAAAAAAACGCATACGCCTTTTTTGGCCAAGTGCATCATTGTGGACGTTCTGCCTCTTTTCCTATGCTTTACATGCAATTCCAGTCTACCTCCTGAAATCGGTTTCCTGCAATTCTGCCCCGCTTTCAAGTCCTCTTGGCAGCCTTACTTCAATATATTTTTGGACGATAGCTGTCATTTATAACTCTGCACGTTTGTGAATTACAGTGCCCCTGAGCTCCTTTCTTCAACTCTCTTTCTTCTGAGCTGGCCGCAACACCGCAGGATTGCTTCAGGCCCTAGTTTGGTTCCGTCATGGCACGCTGAGCCTTTGGTTAATTCCTCTTCCTGGTGGGAAATGAGAGTTAAATTTGCCCGTTCAGACACCTCCAGCTAGTCTCTCATTGGTTCTCCCTATTCCTGTTCATTTTCCGCAGAAATTGCAAACTGGGCCAAACAGGAGGTTAAAGGCACTGACTCTCCAAGTGGGGAGAGTGTTAGTAAAGCGTCTGGAATGTTGCACCCGAGTACCGGGGGACGAAAACTGAGACACATTTGAACACGTTTCCTGATCACACGGTGGATCATACTCTGGGTTCCACATGCATGTTTTAGCTGAAGGAAGAATCCCTTAAACCTGGAGAGTTGAGACCCATGGAATGGGTACCATGCAATATGACTTCAAAGGGTTTGCATTTGCTCACCGAACCTCACCAATCCTATCACGGCTGCGTTTATGCCGCTGTACACACGCTTGATTCTCTTTCGGAGCATATAAATCCATAGGTTTTAAGATTCTTACTAGTCAGGTATATTCTTAGGCGTTTAATATGGGGTGTTGAGTCCACTTCATTGAGCAAGGAGTAGCTCTTGTATATTACACATTTGGCTTATGGAACGGTATCTGTGCTTATTTCAGTCTCTGGTTTTATGCAGCACCCCAACTCACATTTCCCCTTAAGCAAGCATAAGTTGGTTTTCTACATTTGAGACCCTGTTCTGTTTTGTAATTCAGTTCCTGTGTAGCCAAGTTTACATTCCGTGTAGTAGTGATATCTGATGATGTTTCTTTTTCTGTGTGACTTATTTCACTTAAAATCATCGTACCTGAATCCACTCATTATGCTGCTACAGTCCTGATGACATAGATTTCATTGCTGAGTGATATTGCATTGTACGTAAGTACCACAACTTCTTTATCCATTTTTCGCTTTCTGCGATATTAAACTTGTACCGTAAACGAGGTTCTTGTAAACAGAGCTGTCCCAAACTTTTGGGTGGCTGTGTGTTTTTGATTTTAATTTCCCTAAGCTATAGGACCATAAGTGGAAGTGCCCTAGGCTCTGTTGCTTTGTTTTTTAGATGTTTCAGGAAACACCATACACTTCTCCAGAGTGGCTGTTGGCAATTTACATCCTGCCCATCAGCATAACAAGGCTCCCAGTTCTCCATGGCTTGTCCTGCCTTTCTGGATTTTACACTTTTTTCAGATGGCCCTTTTGACCGGGGGGCAGTGAGACTTCATTGTAGTGCAGATTTCCTTTGCAAGCTTGCTTGGTTCGCCAAAAAGTGCGTATGCGTTTTCTCCTGAATATATTCAGGAAAAAACGCATACGCCCTTTTTGGCCAAGTGCATCATTGTGGACGTTCTGCCTCTTTTCCTGTGGTTTACATGCAAATCCAGTCTACCTCCTGAAATCGGTTTCCTGCAATTCTGCCCCGCTTTCAAGTCCTCTTGGCAGCCTTACTTCAATATATTTTTGGACGATAGCTGTCATTTTTAACTCTGCAGGTTTGTGAATGACAGTGCCCCTGAGCTCCTTTCTTCAACTCGCTTTCTTGTGAGCTGGCCGAAACACCGCAGGATTGCTTCAGGCTCCAGTGTGGTTCCGGCATGGCACGCTGAGCCTTTGGTTAATTCCTCTTCCTGGTGGGAAATGAGAGTTAAATTTGCCCGTCCAGACACCTCCAGCTAGTCTCTTATTGGTTCTCCCTATTCCTGTTCATTTTCCGCAGAAATTGCAAACTGGGCCAAACAGGAGGTTAAAGGCACTGACTCCCCAAGTGGGGAGAGTGTTAGTAAAGCGTCTGGAATGTTGCATCCGAGTACCAGGGGACGAAAACTGAGACACCTTTGAACACGTTTCCCAATCACATGGTGTATCATACTCTGGGTTCCACATGCATGTTTTAGCTGAAGGAAGAATCCCTTAAACCTGGAGAGTTGAGACCCCTGGAATGGGTACCATGCAATATGACTTCAAAGGGTCTGCATTTGCTCACCGATCCTCACCAATCCTATCACTGCTGCGTTTATGCCGCTGTACACACTCTTGATTCTCTTTCGGAGACATATAAATCCATAGGTTTTAAGATTCTTACTAGTCAGGTATATTCGTAGGCGTTTAATATGGGGTGTTGAGTCCACTTCATTGAGCAAGGAGTAGCTCTTGTCTATTACATATTTGGCTTATGGAACGGTATCTGTGCTTATTTCAATCTCTGGTTTTATGCAGCACCCCAACTCACATTTCCCCTTAAGAAAGCATAAGTTGGTTTTCTACATTTGAGACCCTGTTCTGTTTTGTAATTCAGTTCCTGTGTAGCCAAGTTTACATTCCGTGTAGTAGTGATATCTTATGATGTTTCTTTTTCTGTGTGACTTATTTCACTTAGAATCATCGTACCTGAATCCACTCATTATGCTGCTATGGGCCTGATGACATAGATTTCATTGCTGAGTGATATTGCATTGTACGTAAGTACCACAACTTCTTTATCCATTTTTCGCTTTCTGCAATATTAAAATTGTACCGTAAACGAGGTTCTTGTAAACAGAGCGGTACCAAATTTGGGTTGGCTGTGTCTTTTTGATTTTAATTTCCCTAAACTATAGGACCATAAGTGGAAGTGCCCTAGGCTCTGTTACTTTGTTTTTTAGATGTTTCAGGAAACACCATACACTTCTCCAGAGTGGCTGTTGGCAATTTACATCCCGCCCATCAGCATAACAAGGCTCCCAGTTCTCCATGGCCTGTCCTGCCTTTCTGGATTTTACACTTTTTTCAGATGGCCCTTTTGACCGGGGGGCATTGAGACTTCATTGTAGTGCAGATTTCCTTTGCAAGGTTGCTTGGTTGGCCAAAAAGGGCGTATGCGTTTTTTCCTGAATATATTCAGGAAAAAACGCATACGCCCTTTTTGGCCAAGTGCATCATTGTGGACGTTCTGCCTCTTTTCCTTTTCTTTACATGCAATTCCAGTCTACCTCCTGAAATCGGTTTCCTGCAATTCTGCCCAGCGTTCAAGTCCTCTTGGCAGCCTTACTTCAATATATTTTTGGACGATAGCTGTCATTTATAACTCTGCAGGTTTGTGAATGACAGTGCCCCTGAGCTCCTTTCTTCAACTCGCTTTCTTGTGAGCTGGCCGCAACACCGTAGGATTGCTTTAGGCCCTAGTGTGGTTCCGGCACGGCACGCTGAGCCTTTGGTTAATTCCTCTTCCTGGTGGGTAATGAGAGTTAAATTTGCCCGTCCAGACACCTCCAGCTAGTCTCTCTTGGTTCTCCCTATTCCTGTTCATTTTCCGCAGAAATTGCAAACAGGGACAAACAGGAGGTTAAAGGCACTGACTCTCCAAGTGGGGAGAGTGTTAGTAAAGCGTCTGGAATGTTGCACCCGAGTACCAGGACACGAAAACTGAGACACATTTGAACACGTTTCCTGATCACACGGTGGATCATACTCTGGGTTCCACATGCATGTTTTAGCTGAAGGAAGAATCCCTTAAACCTGGAGAGTTGAGACCCATGGAATGGGTACCATGCAATATGACTTCAAAGGGTCTGCATTTGCTCACCGAACCTCACCAATCCTATCACTGCTGCATTTATGCTGCTGTACACACGCTTGATTCTCTTTTGGAGCATATAAATCCATAGGTTTTAAGATTCTTACTAGTCAGGTATATTCTTAGGCGTTTAATATGTGGTGTTGAGTCCACTTCGTAAAGCAAGGAGTAGCTCTTGTCTATGACATATTTGGCTTATGGAACGGTATCTGTGCTAATTTCAATCTCTGGTTTTATGCAGCCCCCCAACTCACGTTTCCCCTTAAGCAAGCATAAGTTGGTTTTCTACATTTGAGACCCTGTTCTGTTTTGTAATTCAGTTCCTGTGTAGCCAAGTTTACATTCCGTGTAGTAGTGATATCTTATGATGTTTCTTTTTCTGTGTGACTTATTTCACTTAGAATCATCGTACCTGAATCCACTCATTATGCTGCTACGGGCCTGATGACATAGACTTCATTGCTGAGTGATATTGCATTGTACGTAAGTACCACAATTTCTTTATCCATTTTTCGCTTTCTGTGATATTGAACTTGTACCGTAAATGAGGTTCTTGTAAACAGAGCCGTCCCAAACTTTGGGGTGGCTGTGTCTTTTTGATTTTAATTTCCCTAAGCTATAGGACCATAAGTGGAAGTGCCCTAGGCTCTGTTGCTTTGTTTTGTACATGTTTCAGGAAACACCATACACTTCTCCAGAGTGGCTGTTGGCAATTTACATCCCGCCCATCAGCATAACAAGGCTCCCAGTTCTCCATGGCCTGTCCTGCCTTTCTGGATTTTACACTTTTTTCAGATGACCCTTTTAACCGGGGGGCAGTGAGACTTCATTGTAGTGCAGATTTCCTTTGCAAGCTTGCTTGCTTGGCCAAAAAGTGCGTAGGCTTTTTTTCTTGAGGAAAAAACGCATATGCCCTTTTTGGCCAAGTGCATCATTGTGGACGTTCTGCCTCTTTTCCTATGCTTTACATGCAATTCCAGTCTACCTCCTGAAATCGGTTTCCTGCAATTCTGCCCCGCTTTCAAGTCCTCTTGGCAGCCTTACTTCAATATATTTTTGGACGATATCTGTCATTTATAACTCTGCAGTTTTGTGAATTACAGTGCCCCTGAGCTCCTTTCTTCAACTTGCTTTCTTGTGAGCTGGCCGCAACACCGCAGCATCGCTTCAGGCCCTAGTGTTGTTCCGGCATGGCACGCTGAGCCTTTGGTTAATTCCTCTTCCTGGTGGGAAATGAGAGTTAAATTTGCCCGTCCAGACACCTCCAGCTAGTCTCTCATTGGTTCTCCCTATTCCTGTTCATTTTCCGCAGAAATTGCAAACTGGGCCAAACAGGAGGTTAAAGTCACTGACTCTCCAAGTGGGGAGAGTGTTAGTAAAGCGTCTGGAATGTTGCACCCGAGTACCAGTGGACGAAAACTGACACATTTGAACACGTTTCCCGATCACACGGTGGATCATACTCTGCGTTCCACATGCATGTTTTAGCTGAAGGAAGAATCCCTTAAACCTGGAGAGTTGAGACCCATGGAATGGGTACCATGCAATATGACTTCAAAGGGTCTGCATTTGCTCACCGAACCTCATCAATCCTATCACTGCTGCATTTATGCCGCTATACACACGCTTGATTCTCTTTCGGAGATATATAAATCCATAGGTTTTAAGATTCTTACTAGTCAGGTATATTCTTAGGCGTTTAATATGGGGTGTTGAGTCCACTTCGTTGAGCAAGGTGTAGCTCTTTTCTATTACATATTTGGCTTCTGGAACGATATCTGTGCTAATTTCAATGTCTGGTTTTATGCAGCACCCCAACTCACCTTTCCCCTTAAGGTAGAATAAGTTGGTTTTCTACATTTGAGACCCTGTTCTGTTTTGTAATTCAGTTCCTGTGTAGCCAAGTTTACATTCCATGTAGTAGTGATATCTTATGATGTTTCTTTTTCTCTGTGACTTATTTCACTTAGAATCATCGTACCTGAATCCACTCATTATGCTGCTACGGGTCTCGTGACATAGATTTCATTGCTGAGTGATATTGCATTGTACGTAAGTACCACAACTTCTTTATCCATTTTTCGCTTTCTGCGATATTGAACTTGTACCGTAAACGAGGTTCTTGTAAACAGAGCCATCCCAAACTTTGGGGTGGCTGTGTCTTTTTGATTTTAATTTCCCTAAGCTATAGGACCATAAGTGGAAGTGCCCTAGGCTCTGTTGCTTTGTTTTTTAGATGTTTCAGGAAACACCATACACTTCTCCAGAGTGGCTGTTGGCAATTTACATCCCGCCCATCAGCATAACAAGGCTCCCAGTTCTCCATGGCCTGTCCTGCTTTGCTGGATTTTATACTTTTTTCAGATGGCCCTTTTGCCCGCAGGGTAGTGAGACTTCATTGTAGTGCAGATTCCCTTTGCAAGCTTGCTTGGTTGGCCAAAAAGGGCGTATGCGTTTTTTCCTGAATATATTCAGGAAAAAACGCATACGCCCTTTTTGGCCAAGTGCATCATTGTGGACGTTCTGCCTCTTTTCCTATGCTTTACATGCAATTCCAGTCTACCTCCTGAAATCGGTTTCCTGCAATTCTGCCCCGCTTTCAAGTCCTCTTGGCAACCTTACTTCAATATATTTTTGGACGATAGCTGTCATTTATAACTCTGCAGTTTGTGAATTACAGTGCCCCTGAGCTCCTTTCTTCAACTCGCTTTCTTGTGAGCTGGCCGCAACACCGCAGGATTGCTTCAGGCCCTAGTGTGGTTCCGGCACGGCACGCTTAGCCTTTGGTTAATTCCTCTTCCTGGTGGGAAACGAGAGTTAACTTTGCGTGTCCAGACACCTCCAGCTAGTTTCTCATTGGTTCTCCCTATTCCTGTTCATTTTCCGTAGAAATTGCAAACTGGGCCAAACAGGAGGTTAAAGGCACTGACTCTCCAAGTGGGGAGAGTGTTAGTAAAGCGTCTGGAATGTTGCACCCGAGAACCGGAGGACGACAACTGAGACACATTTGAACACGTTTCCGATCACACAGTGGATCATACTCTGGGTTCCACATGCATGTTTTAGCTGAAGGAAGAATCCCTTAAACCTGGAGAGTTGAGATCCATGGAATGGGTACCATGCAATATGACTTCAAAGGGTTTGCATTTGCTCACCGAACCTCACCAATCCTATCACTGCTGCGTTTATGCCGCTGTACACACGCTTGATTCTCTTTCGGAGACATATAAATCCATAGGTTTTAAGATTCTTACTAGTCAGGTATATTCTTAGGCGTTTAATATGTGGTGTTGAGTCCACTTCGTTGAGCAAGGAGTAGCTCTTGTCTATTACATATTTGGCTTATGGAACGGTATCTGTGCTAATTTCAATCTCTGGTTTTATGTAGCACCCCAACTCACCTTTCCCCTTAAGCAAGCATAACTTGGTTTTCTACATTTGTGAGCCTGTTCTGTTTTGTAATTCAGTTCCTGTGTAGCCAAGTTTACATTCCGTGTAGTAGTGATATCTTATGATGTTTCTTTTTCTGTGTGACTTATTTCACTTAGAATCATCGTACCTGAATCCACTCATTATGCTGCTACGGGCAGATGACATAGATTTCATTGCTGAGTGGTATTGCATTGTACGTAAGTACCACAACTTCTTTATCCATTTTTCACTTTCTGCGATATTGATCTTGTACCGTAAACGAGGTTCTTGTAAACAGAGCCGTCCCAAACTTTGGGGAGGCTGTGTCTTTTTGATTTTAATTTCCCTAAGCTATAGGACCATAAGTGGAAGTGCCCTAGGCTCTGTTGCTTTGTTTTGTAGATGTTTCAGGAAACACCATACACTTCTCCAGAGTGGCTGTTGGCAATTTACATCCCGCCCATGAGCATAACAAGGCTCCCAGTTCTCCATGGCCTGTCCTGCCTTTCTGGATTTTACACTTTTTTCAGATGGCCCATTTGACCGGGGCGCAGTGAGACCTTATTGTAGTGCAGATTTCATTTTCAAGCTTGATTGGTTGGCCAAAAAGGGCATATGAATGTTTTCCTGTATATATTCAGGAAAAAACGCGTATGCCCTTTTTGGCCAAGTCCATCATTGTGGATGTTCTGCCTCTTTTCCTATGCTTTACATGCAATTCCAGTCTACCTCCTGAAATCGGTTTCCTGCAATTCTGCCCAGCGTTCAAGTCCTCTTGGCAGCCTTACTTCAATATATTTTTGGACGATAGCTGTCATTTATAACTCTGCAGGTTTGTGAATGACAGTGCCCCTTAGCTCCTTTCTTTAACTCGCTTTCTTGTGAGCTGGCCGCAACACCGCAGCATTGCTTCAGGCCCTAGTGTGGTTCCGGCATGACATGCTGAGCCTTTGGTTAATTCCTCTTCCTGGTGGGAAATGAGAGTTAAATTTGCCCGTCCAGACACCTCCAGCTAGTCTCTCATTGGTTCTCCCTATTCCTGTTCATTTTCTGCAGAAATTGCAAACTGGGCCAAACAAGAGGTTAAAGGCACTGACTCTCCAAGTGGGGAGAGTGTTAGTAAAGCGTCTGGAATGTTGCACCCGAGTACCAGGGGATGAAAACTGACACAATTAAACACGTTTCCCGATCACACGGTGGATCATACTCTGGGTTCCACATGCATGTTTTAGCTGAAGGAAGAATCCCTTAAACCTGGAGAGTTGAGACCCATGGAATGGGTACCATGCAATATGACTTCAAAGGGTCTGCATTTGCTCACCGAACCTCACCAATCCTATCACTGCTGCGTTTATGACACTGTACACACGCTTGATTCTCTTTCGGAGACATATAAATCCATAGGTTTTAAGATTCTTTCTAGTCAGGTATATTCTTACGCGTTTAATATGGGGTGTAGAGTCCACTTCGTTGAGCAAGGAGTAGCTCTTGTCTATTAAATATTTGTCTTATGGAACGGTATCTGTTCTAATTTCAATCTCTGGTTTTATGCAGCACCCCAACTCACCTTTCGCCTTAAGCAAGCATAAGTTGGTTTTCTACATTTGAGACCCTGTTCTGTTTTGTAATTCAGTTCCTGTGTAGCCAAGTTTACATTCCTTGTAGTAGTGATATCTTATGATGTTTGTTTTTCTGTGTGACTTATTTCACTTAGAATCATCGTACCTGAATCCACTCATTATGCTGCTATGGGCCTGATGACATAGATTTCATTGCTGAGTGATATTGCATTGTACGTAAGTACCACAACTTCTTTATCCATTTTTCGCTTTCTGTGATATTGAACTTGGACCATAAATGAGGTTCTTGTAAACAGAGCTGTCCCTAACTTTGGGGTGGCTGAGTCTTTTTGATTTTAATTTCCCTAAGCTATAGGACCATAAGTGGAAGTGCCCTAGGCTCTGTTGCTTTGTTTTTTAGATGTTTCAGGAAACACCATACACTTCTCCAGAGTGGCTGTTGGCAATTTACATCCCGCCCATCAGCATAACAAGGCTCCCAGTTCTCCATGGCCTGTCCTGCCTTTCTGGATTTTACACTTTTTTCAGATGGCCCTTTTGACCGGGGAGCAGTGAGACTTCATTGTAGTGCAGATTTCCTTTGCAAGCTTGCTTGGTTGGCCAAAAAGGGCGTATGTGTTTTTTCCTGAATATATTCAGGAAAAAACGCATACTCCCTTTTTGGCCAAGTGCATCATTGTGGACGTTCTGCCTCTTTTCCTATGCTTTACATGCAATTCCAGTCTACCTCCTGAAATCGGTTTCCTGCAGTTCTGCCCGCTTTCAAGTCCTCTTGGCAGCCTTACTTCAATATATTTTTGGACGATAGCTATCATTTATAACTCTGCAGGTATGTGAATGACAGTGTCCCTGAGCTCCTTTCTTCAACTCGCTTTCTTGTGAGCTGGCCGCAACACCGCAGGATTGCTTCAGGCCCTAGTGTGGTTCCAGCATGGCACGCTGAGCCTTTGTTTAATTCCTCTTCCTGGTGGGAAATGAGAGTTAAATTTGCCCGTCCAGACACCTCCAGCTAGTCTCTCATTGGTTCTCCCTATTCCTGTTCATTTTCCGCAGAATTTGCAAACTGGGCCAAACAGGAGGTTAAAGGCACTGACTCTCCAAGTGGGGAGAGTGTTAGTAAAGCGTCTGGAATGTTGCACCCGAGTACCAGGGGACGAAAACTGAGACACATTTGAACACGTTTCCCGATCACACGGTGGATCATACTCTGGGTTCCACATGCATGTTTTAGCTGAAGGAAGAATCCCTTAAACCTGGAGAGTTGAGACCCCTGCAATGGGTACCATGCAATATGACTTCAAAGGGTTTGCATTTGCTCACCGAACCTCACCAATCCTATCACTGCTGCGTTTATGCCGCTGTACACACGCTTGATTCTCTTTCGGAGACATATAAATCCATAGGTTTTAAGATTCTTCCTAGTCAGGTATATTCTTAGGCGTTTATTATGGGGTGTAGAGTCCACTTCGTTGAGCAAGGAGTAGCTCTTGTCTATTACATATTTGGCTTATGGAACGGTATCTGTGCTAATTTCAATCTCTGGTTTTATGCAGCACCCCAACTCACCTTTTGCCTTAAGCAAGCATAAGTTGGTTTTCTACATTTGAGACCCTGTTCTGTTTTGTAATTCAGTTCCTGTGTAGCCAAGTTTACATTCCGTGTAGTAGTGATATCTTATGATGTTTCTTTTTCTGTGTGACTTATTTCACTTCGAATCATCGTACCTGAATCCACTCATTATGCTGCTACGGGCCTGATGACATAGATTTCATTGCTGAGTGATATTGCATTGTACGTAAGTACCACAAGTTCTTTATCCATTTTTCGCTTTCTGCGATATTGAATTTGTACCGTAAACGAGGTTCTTGTAAACAGAGCCGTCCCAAACTTTGGGGTGGCTGTGTGTTTTATTTTTTAATTTCCCTAAGCTATAGGACCATAAGTGGAAGTGCCCTAGGCTCTGTTGCCTTGTTTTTTAGATGTTTCAGGAAACACCATACACTTCTCCAGAGTGGCTGTTGGCAATTTACATCCCGCCCATCAGCATAACAAGGCTCCTAGTTCTCCATGGCCTGTCCTGCCTTTCTGGATTTTACACTTTTTTCAGATGGCCCTTTTGACCGGGGGCAGTGACACTCCATTGTAGTGCAGATTTCCTTTGCAAGCTTGCTTGCTTGGCCAAAAAGGGCGTATGCGTTTTTTCCTGAATATATTCAGGAAAAAACGCATATGCCCTTTTTGGCCAAGTGCATCATTGTGGACGTTCTGCCTCTTTTCCTATGCTTTACATGCAATTCCAGTCTACCTCCTGAAATCGGTTTCCTGCAATTCTGCCCCGCTTTCAAGTTCCTCTTGGCAGCCTTACTTCAATATATTTTTGGACGATAGCTGTCATTTTTAACTCTGCAGGTTTGTGAATGACAGTGCCCCTGAGCTCCTTTCTTCAACTCGCTTTCTTGTGAGCTGGCCGCAACACCGCAGCATTGCTTCAGGCCCTAGTGTGGTTCCGGCATGACACACTGAGTCTTTGGTTAATTCCTCTTCCTGGTGGGAAATGAGAGTTAAATTTGCCCGTCCAGACACCTCCAGCTAGTCTCTCATTGGTTCTCCCTATTCCTGTTCATTTTCCATAGAAATTGCAAAACTGGGCCAAACAGGAGTTTAAAGGCACTGACTATCCACGTGGGGAGAGTGTTAGTAAAGCGTCTGGAATGTTGCATTCGAGTACCAGGGGACGAAAACTGAGACACTTTTGAACACGTTTCCCGATCACATGGTGTATCATACTCTGGGTTCCACATGCATGTTTTAGCTGAAGGAAGAATCCCTTAAACCTGGAGAGTTGAGACCCATGCAATGGGTACAATGAAATATGACTTCAAAGGGTCTGCATTTGCTCACCGATCCTCACCAATCCTATCACTGCTGCGTTTATGCCGCTGTACACACTCTTGATTCTCTTTCGGAGACATATAAATCCATAGGTTTTAAGATTCTTACTAGTCAGGTATATTCGTAGGCGTTTAATATGGGGTGTTGAGTCCACTTCATTGAGCAAGGAGTAGCTCTTGTCTATTATATATTTTGCTTATGGAACGGTATCTGTGCTTATTTCAATCTCTGGTTTTATGCAGCACCCCAACTCACATTTCCCCTTAAGTAAGCATAAGTTGGTTTTCTACATTTGAGACCCTGTTCTGTTTTGTAATTCAGTTCCTGTGTAGCCAAGTTTACATTCCGTGTAGTAGTGATATCTTATGATGTTTCTTTTTCTGTGTGACTTATTTCACTTAGAATCATCGTACCTGAATCCACTCATTATGCTGCTATGGGCCTGATGACATAGATTTCATTGCTGAGTGATATTGCATTGTAAGTAAGTACCACAACTTCTTTATCCATTTTTCGCTTTCTGCAATATTAAACTTGTACCGTAAATGAGGTTCTTGTAAACAGAGCCGTCCCAAATTTGGGTTGGCTGTGTCTTTTTGATTTTAATTTCCCTAAAGTATAGGACCATAAGTGGAAGTGCCCTAGGCTCTGTTACTTTGTTTTTTAGATGTTTCAGGAAACACCATACACTTCTCCAGAGTGGCTGTTGGCAATTTACATCCCGCCCATCAGCATAACAAGGCTCCCATTTCTCCATGGCCTGTCCTGCCTTTCTGGATTTTACACTTTTTTCAGATGGCCCTTTTGACCGGGGGGCATTGAGACTTCATTGTAGTGCAGATTTCCTTTGCAAGCTTGCTTGGTTGGCCAAAAAGGACGTATGCGTTTTTTCCTGAATATATTCAGGAAAAAACGCATACGCCCTTTTTGGCCAAGTGCATCATTGTGGACGTTCTGCCTCTTTTCCTTTGCTTTACATGCAATTCCAGTCTACCTCCTGAAATCGGTTTCCTGCAATTCTGCCCAGCGTTCAAGTCCTCTTGGCAGCCTTACTTCAATATATTTTTGGACGATAGCTGTCATTTATAACTCTGCAGGTTTGTGAATGACAGTGCCCCTGAGCTCCTTTCTTCAACTCGCTTTCTTGTGAGCTGGCCGCAACACCGCAGCATTGCTTCAGGCCCTAGTGTGGTTCCGGCATGACATGCTGAGCCTTTGGTTAATTCCTCTTCCTGGTGGGAAATGAGAGTTAAATTTGCCCGTCCAGACACCTCCAGCTAGTCTCTCATTGGTTCTCCCTATTCCTGTTCATTTTCCGCAGAAATTGCAAACTGGGCCAAACAAGAGGTTAAAGGCACTGACTCTCCAAGTGGGGAGAGTGTTAGTAAAGCGTCTGGAATGTTGCACCCAAGTACCAGGGGATGAAAACTGACACAATTAAACACGTTTCCCGATCACACGGTGGATCATACTCTGGGTTCCACATGCATGTTTTAGCTGAAGGAAGAATACCTTAAACCTGGAGAGTTGACATCCATGGAATGGGTACCATGCAATATGACTTCAAAGGGTCTGCATTTGCTCACCGAACCTCACCAATCCTATCACTGCTGCGTTTATGACACTGTACACACGCTTGATTCTCTTTCGGAGACATATAAATCCATAGGTTTTAAGATTCTTTCTAGTCAGGTATATTCTTACGCGTTTAATATGGGGTGTAGAGTCCACTTTGTTGAGCAAGGAGTAGCTCTTGTCTATTAAATATTTGGCTTATGGAACGGTATCTGTTCTAATTTCAATCTCTGGTTTTATGCAGCACCCCAACTCACCTTTCGCCTTAAGCAAGCATAAGTTGGTTTTCTACATTTGAGACCCTGTTCTGTTTTGTAATTCAGTTCCTGTGTAGCCAAGTTTACATTCCTTGTAGTAGTGATATCTTATGATGTTTGTTTTTCTGTGTGACTTATTTCACTTAGAATCATCGTACCTGAATCCACTCATTATGCTGCTACGGGCCTGATGACATAGATTTCATTGCTGAGTGATATTGCATTGTACGTAAGTACCACATCTTCTTTATCCATTTTTCGCTTTCTGTGATATTGAACTTGGACCATAAATGAGGTTCTTGTAAACAGAGCTGTCCCTAACTTTGGGGTGGCTGAGTCTTTTTGATTTTAATTTCCCTAAGCTATAGGACCATAAGTGGAAGTGCCCTAGGCTCTGTTGCTTTGTTTTTTAGATGTTTCAGGAAACACCATACACTTCTCCAGAGTGGCTGTTGGCAATTTACATCCCGCCCATCAGCATAACAAGGCTCCCAGTTCTCCATGGCCTGTCCTGCCTTTCTGGATTTTACACTTTTTTCAGATGACCCTTTTGACCGGGGAGCAGTGAGACTTCATTGTAGTGCAGATTTCCTTTGCAAGCTTGCTTGGTTGGCCAAAAAGGGCGTATGTGTTTTTTCCTGAATATATTCAGGAAAAAACGCATACGCCCTTTTTGGCCAAGTGCATCATTGTGGACGTTCTGCCTCTTTTCCTATGCTTTACATGCAATTCCAGTCTACCTCCTGAAATCGGTTTCCTGCAGTTCTGCCCGCTTTCAAGTCCTCCTGGCAGCCTTACTTCAATATATTTTTGGACGATAGCTATCATTTATAACTCTGCAGGTATGTGAATGACAGTGTCCCTGAGCTCCTTTCTTCAACTCGCTTTCTTGTGAGCTGGCCGCAACACCGCAGGATTGCTTCAGGCCCTAGTGTGGTTCCAGCATGGCACGCTGAGCCTTTGTTTAATTCCTCTTCCTGGTGGGAAATGAGAGTTAAATTTGCCCGTCCAGACACCTCCAGCTAGTCTCTCATTGGTTCTCCCTATTCCTGTTCATTTTCCGCAGAATTTGCAAACTGGGCCAAACAGGAGGTTAAGGGCACTGACTCTCCAAGTGGGGAGAGTGTTAGTAAAGCGTCTGGAATGTTGCACCCGAGTACCAGGGGACGAAAACTGAGACACATTTGAACACGTTTCCCGATCACACGGTGGATCATACTCTGGGTTCCACATGCATGTTTTAGCTGAAGGAAGAATCCCTTAAACCTGGAGAGTTGAGACCCCTGCAATGGGTACCATGCAATATGACTTCAAAGGGTCTGCATTTGCTCACCGAACCTCACCAATCCTATCACTGCTGCGTTTATGCCGCTGTACACACTCTTGATTCTCTTTCGGAGACATATAAATCCATAGGTTTTAAGATTCTTCCTAGTCAGGTATATATTCTTAGGCGTTTATTATGGGGTGTAGAGTCCACTTCGTTGAGCAAGGAGTAGCTCTTGTCTATTACATATTTGGCTTATGGAACGGTATCTGTGCTAATTTCAATCTCTGGTTTTATGCAGCACCCCAACTCACCTTTCGCCTTAAGCAAGCATAAGTTGGTTTTCTACATTTGAGACCCTGTTCTGTTTTGTAATTCAGTTCCTGTGTAGCCAAGTTTACATTCCGTGTAGTAGTGATATCTTATGATGTTTCTTTTTCTGTGTGACTTATTTCACTTCGAATCATCGTACCTGAATCCACTCATTATGCTGCTATGGGCCTGATGACATAGATTTCATTGCTGCGTGATATTGCATTGTACGTAATTATCACAAATTCTTTATCCATTTTTCACTTGCTGTGATACTGAACTTGTACCGTAAACGAGGTTCTTGTAAACAGAGCCGTCCCAAACTTTGGGGTGGCTGTGTCTTTTTGATTTTAATTTCCCTAAGCTATAGGACCATAAGTTGAAGTGCCCTAGGCTCTGTTGCTTTGCTTTTTAGATGTTTCAGGAAACACCATACACTTCTCCAGAGTGGCTGTTCGCAATTTACATCCCGCACATCAGCATAACAAGGTTCCCAATTCTCCATGGCCTGTCCTTTCTTTCTGGATTTTACACTTTTTTCAGATGGCCCTTTTGACCGGGGGCAGTGAGACTTCATTGTAGTGCAGATTTCCTTTGCAAGCTTGCTTGCTTGGCCAAAAAGGGCGTAGGCTTTTTTTCTTGAGGAAAAAACGCATATGCCCTTTTTGGCCAAGTGCATCATTGTGGACGTTCTGCCTCTTTTCCTATGCTTTACATGCAATTCCAGTCTACCTCCTGAAATCGGTTTCCTGCAATTCTGCCCCGCTTTCAAGTCCTCTTAGCAGCCTTACTTCAATATATTTTTGGACGATAGCTGTCATTTATAACTCTGCAGTTTTGTGAATTACAGTGCCCCTGAGCTCCTTTCTTCAACTTGCTTTCTTGTGAGCTGGCCGCAACACCGCAGCATCGCTTCAGGCCCTAGTGTTGTTCCGGCATGGCACGCTGAGCCTTTGGTTAATTCCTCTTCCTGGTGGGAAATGAGAGTTAAATTTGCCCGTCCAGACACCTCCAGCTAGTCTCTCATTTGTTCTCCCTATTCCTGTTCATTTTCCGCAGAAATTGCAAACTGGGCCAAACAGGAGGTTAAAGGCACTGACTCTCCAAGTGGGGAGAGTGTTAGTAAAGCGTCTGGAATGTTGCACCCGAGTACCAGTGGACGAAAACTGACACATTTGAACACGTTTCCCGATCACATGGTGGATCATACTCTGCGTTCCACATGCATGTTTTAGCTGAAGGAAGAATCCCTTAAACCTGGAGAGTTGAGACCCATGGAATGGGTACCATGCAATATGACTTCAAAGTGTCTGCATTTGCTCACCGAACCTCATCAATCCTATCACTGCTGCATTTATGCCGCTCTACACATGCTTGATTCCCTTTCGGAGATATATAAATCCATAGGTTTTAAGATTCTTACTAGTCAGGTATATTCTTAGGCGTTTAATATGTGGTGTTGAGTCCACTTCGTTGAGCAAGGTGCAGCTCTTTTCTATTACATATTTGGCTTATGGAACGATATCTGTGCTAATTTCAATGTCTGGTTTTATGCAGCACCCCAACTCACCTTTCCCCTTAAGGAAGCATAAGTTGGTTTTCTACATTTGAGACCCTGTTCTGTTTTGTAATTCAGTTCCTGTGTAACCAAGTTTACATTCCATGTAGTAGTGATATCTTATGATGTTTCTTTTTCTGTGTGACTTATTTCACTTAGAATCATCGTACCTGAATCCACTCATTATGCTGCTATGGGTCTCGTGACATAGATTTCATTGCTGAGTGATATTGCATTGTACGTAAGTACCACAAATTCTTTATCCATTTTTCGATTTCTGCGATATTGAACTTGTACCGTAAACGAGGTTCTTGTAAACAGAGCCATCCCAAACTTTGGGGTGGCTGTGTCTTTTTGATTTTAATTTCCCTAAGCTATAGGACCATAAGTGGAAGTGCCCTAGGCTCTGTTGCTTTGTTTTTTAGATGTTTCAGGAAACACCATACACTTCTCCAGAGTGGCTGTTGGCAATTTACATCCCGCCCATCAGCATAACAAGGCTCCCAGTTCTCCATGGCCTGTCCTGCCTTTCTGGATTTTACACTTTTTTCAGATGGCCCTTTTGACCGGGGAGCAGTGAGACTTCATTTTAGTGCAGATTTCCTTTGTAAGCTTGCTTGGTTGACCAAAAAGTGCGTATGCGTTTTTTCCTGAATATATTCAGGAAAAAGCGCATACGCCCTTTTTGGCCAAGTGCATCATTGTGGCCGTTCTGCCTCTTTCCCTATGCTTTACATGCAATTCCAGTCTACCTCCTGAAATCGGTTTCCTGCAATTCTGCCCCGCTTTCAAGTCCTCTTGGCAGCCTTACTTCAATATATTTTTGGACGATAGCTGTCATTTATAACTCTGCATGTCTGTGAATGACAGTGCCCCTGAGCTCCTTTCTTCAACTCGCTTTCTTGTGAGCTGGCCGCAACACCGTAGGATTGCTTCAGTCCCTAGTGTGGTTCCGGCACGGCACGCTGAGCCTTTGGTTAATTCCTCTTCCTGGTGGGTAATGAGAGTTAAATTTGCCCGTCCAGACACCTCCAGCTAGTCTCTCTTGGTTCTCCCTATTCCTGTTCATTTTCCGCAGAAATTGCAAACTGGGCCAAACAGGAGGTTAAAGGCACTGACTCTCCAAGTGGGGAGAGTGTTAGTAAAGCGTCTGGAATGTTGCACCCGAGTACCGGGGGACGAAAACTGAGACACATTTAAACACGTTTCCCGATCACACGGTGGATCATACTCTGGGTTCCACATGCATGTTTTAGCTGAAGGAAGAATCCCTTAAACCTGGAGAGTTGAGACCCATGGAATGGGTACCATGCAATATGACTTCAAAGGGTCTGCATTTGCTCACCGAACCTCACCAATCCTATCACTGCTGCGTTTATGACACTGTACACACGCTTGATTCTCTTTTGGAGCTTATAAATCCATACGTTTTAAGATTCTTACTAGTCAGGTATATTATTAGGCGTTTAATATGGGGTGTTGAGTCCACTTCGTAAAGCAAGGAGTAGCTCTTGTCTATGACATATTTGGCTTATGGAACGGTATCTGTGCTAATTTCAATCTCTGGTTTTATGCAACCCCCCAATTCACGTTTCCCCTTAAGCAAGCATAAGTTGGTTTTCTACGTTTGAGACCCTGTTCTGTTTTGTAATTCAGTTCCTGTGTAGCCAAGTTTACATTCCGTGTAGTAGTGATATCTTATGATATTTCTTTTTCTGTGTGACTTATTTCACTTAGAATCATCGTACCTGAATCCACTCATTATGCTGCTACGGGCCTGATGACATAGATTTCATTGCTGAGTGATATTGCATTGTACGTAAGTACCACAAGTTCTTTATCCATTTTTCGCTTTCTGTGATATTGAATTTGTACCGTAAACGAGGTTCTTGTAAACAGAGCCGTCCCAAACTTTGGGGTGGCTGTGTGTTTTAGATTTTAATTTCCCTAAGCTATAGGACCATAAGTGGAAGTGCCCTAGGCTCTGTTGCCTTGTTTTTTAGATGTTTCAGGAAACACCATACACTTCTCCAGAGTGGCTGTTGGCAATTTACATCCCGCCCATCAGCATAACAAGGCTCCCAGTTCTCCATGGCCTGTCCTGCCTTTCTGGATTTTACACTTTTTTCAGATGGCCCTTTTGACCGGGGGGCAGTGAGACTTCATTGTAGTGCAGATTTCCTTTGCAAGCTTGCTTGGTTGGCCAAAAAGTGCATATGCGTTTTTTCCTGAATATATTCAGGAAAAAACGCATACGCCCTTTTTGGCCAAGTGCATCATTGTGGACGTTCTGCCTCTTTTCCTATGCTTTACATGCAATTCCAGTCTACCTCCTGAAATCAGTTTCCTGCAATTCTGCCCCGCTTTCAAGTCCTCTTGGCAGCCTTACTTCAATATATTTTTGGACGATAGCTGTCATTTATAACTCTGTAGGTTTGCAAATGACAGTGGCCCTGAGCTCCTTTCTTCAACTCGCTTTCTTGTGAGGTGGCCGCAACACCGCAGGATTGCTTCAGGCCCTAGTGTGGTTCCGGCATGACACACTGAGTCTTTGGTTAATTCCTCTTCCTGGTGGGAAATGAGAGTTAAATTTGCCCGTCCAGACACCTCCAGCTAGTCTCTCATTGGTTCTCCCTATTCATGTTCATTTTCCACGGAAATTGCAAAACTGGGCCAAACAGGAGGTTAAAGGCACTGACTCTCCAAGTGGGGAGAGTGTTAGTAAAGCGTCTGGAATGTTGCACCCGAGTACCAGGGGACGAAAACTGAGACACATATGAACACGTTTCCTGATCACATAGTGGATGATACTCTGGGTTCCACATGCATGTTTTAGCTGAAGGAAGAATCCCTTAAACCTGGAGAGTTGACATCCATGGAATGGGTACCATGCAATATGACTTCAAAGGGTCTGCATTTGCTCACCGAACCTCACCAATCCTATCACTGCTGCATTTATGCCGCTGTACACACGCTTGATTCTCTTTCGGAGACATATAAATCCATAGGATTTAAGATTCTTACTAGTCAGGTATATTCTTAGGCGTTTAATATGGGGTGTTGAGTCCACTTCGTTGAGCAAGGAGTAGCTCTTGTCTATTACATATTTGGCTTATGGAACGGTATCTGTGCTAATTTCAATCTCTGGTTTTATGCAGCACCCCAACTCACCTTTCCCCTTAAGCAAGCATAAGATGGTTTTCTACATTTGAGACCCTTTTCTGTTTTGTAATTCAGTTCCTGTGTAGCCAAGTTTACATTCCGTGTAGTAGTGATATCTTATGAAGTTTCGTTTTCTGTGTGACTTATTTCACTTAGAATCATCGTACCTGAATCCACTCATTATGCGGTTACGGGCCTGATGACATAGATTTCATTGCTGAGTGATATTGCATTGTACGTAAGTACCACAACTTCTATATCCATTTTTCGTTTTCTGCGATATTGAACTTGTACCGTAAACGAGGTTCTTGTAAACAGAGCCGTCCCAAATTTGGAGTGGCTGTGTCTTTTTGATTATAAGTTCCCTAAGCTATAGGACCATAAGTGGAAGTGCCCTAGGCTCTGTTGCTTTGTTTTGTAGATATTTCAGGAAACACCATACACTTCTCCAGAGTGGCTGTTGGCAATTTACATCCCGCCCATCAGCATAACAAGGCTCCCAGTTCTCCATGGCCTGTCCTGCCTTTCTGGATTTTACACTTTTTTCAGATGGCCCTTTTGACCGGGGGGCAGTGAGACTTCATTGTAGTGCAGATTTCCTTTGCAAGCTTGCTTGGTTGGCCAAAAAGGGCGTATGCGTTTTTTCCTGAATATATTAAGGAAAAAACGCATACGCCCTTTTTGGCCAAGTGCATCATTGTGGACGTTCTGCCTCTTTTCCTATGCTTTACATGCAATTCCAGTCTACCTCCTGAAATCGGTTTCCTGCAATTCTGCCCCGCTTTCAAGTCCTCTTGGCAGCCTTACTTCAATATATTTTTGGACGATAGCTGTCATTTATAACTCTGCAGGTTTGTGAATGACAGTGCCCCTGAGCTCCTTTCTTCAACTCGCTTTCTTGTGAGCTGGCCGCAACACCGCAGGATTGCTTCAGGCCCTAGTGTGGTTCCGGCATGGCACATTGAGCCTTTGGTTAATTCCTCTTCCTGGTGGGAAATGAGAGTTAAATTTGCCCGTCCAGACACCTCCAGCTAGTCTCTCATTGGTTCTCCCTCTTCCTGTTCATTTTCGCCAAAAATTGCAAAGTGGGCCAAACAGGAGGTTAAAGGCAGTGACTCTCCAAGTGGGGAGAGTGTTAGTAAAGCGTCTGGAATGTTGCACCCGAGTACCAGGGGACGAAAACTGGCACATTTGAACACGTTTTCCGATCACACGGTGGATGATACTCTGGGTTCCACATGCATGTTTTAGCTGAAGGAAGAATCCCTTAAACCTGGAGAGTTGAGATCCATGGAATGGGTACCATGCAATATGACTTCAAAGGGTCTGCATTTGCTCACCGAACCTCACCAATCCTATCACTGCTGCATTTATGCCGCTGTACACACGCTTGATTCTCTTTCGGAGCATATAAATCCATAGGTTTTAAGATTCTTACTAGTCAGATATATTCTTAGGAGTTTAATATGGGGTGTTGAGTCCACTTCGTTGAGCAAGGAGTAGCTCTTGTCTATTACATATTTGGCTTATGGAACGGTATCTGTGCTAATTTCAATCTCTGGTTTTATGCAGCCCCCCAACTCACCTTTCCCCTTAAGGAAGCATAAGTTGGTTTTCTACATTTGAGACCCTGTTCTGTTTTGTAATTCAGTTCCTGTGTAGCCAAGTTTACATTCCATGTAGTAGTGATATCTTATGATGTTTCTTTTTCTGTGTGACTTATTTCACTTAGAATCATCGTACCTGAATCCACTCATTATGCTGCTACGGGTCTCATGACATAGATTTCATTGCTGAGTGATATTGCATTGTACGTAAGTACCACAACTTCTTTATCCATTTTTCGCTTTTTGCGATATTGAACTTGTACCGTAAACGAGGTTCTTGTAAACAGAGCCGTGCCACACATTGGGGTGGCTGTGTCTTTTTGATTTTAATTTCCCTAAGCTATAGGACCATAAGTGGAAGTGCCCTAGGCTCTGTTGCTTTGTTTTTTAGATGTTTCAGGAAACACCATACACTTCTCCAGAGTGGCTGTTGGCAATTTACATCCCGCCCATGAGCATAACAAGGCTCCCAGTTCTCCGTGGCCTGTCCTGCCTTTCTGGATTTTACACTTTTTTCAGATGGCCCTTTTGACCGGGGGGCAGTGAGACTTCATTTTAGTGCAGATTTCCTTTGTAAGCTTGCTTGGTTGACCAAAAAGGGCGTATGCGTTTTTTCCTGAATATATTCAGGAAAAAACGCATACGCCCTTTTTGGCCAAGTGCATCATTGTGGACGTTCTGCCACTTTTCCTATGCTTTACATGCAATTCCAGTCTACCTCCTGAAATCGGTTTCCTGCAATTCTGCCCCGCTTTCAAGTCCTCTTGGCAGCCTTACTTCAATATATTTTTGGACGATAGCTGTCATTTATAACTCTGCAGGTTTGTGAATGACAGTGCCCCTGAGCTCCTTTCTTCAACTCGCTTTCTTGTGAGCTGGCTGCAACACCGCAGGATTGCTTCAGGCCCTACTGTTGTTCCGGCATGGCACGCTGAGCCTTTGGTTAATTCCTATTCCTGGTGGGAAATGAGAGTTAAATTTGCCCGTCCAGACACCTCCAGCTAGTCTCTCATTGGTTCTCCCTATTCCTGTTCATTTTCTGCAGAAATTGCAAACTGGGCCAAACAGGAGGTTAAAGGCACTGACTCTCCAAGTGGGGAGAGTGTTAGTAAAGCGTCTGGAATGTTGTACCCGAGTACGAGGGGACGAAAACTAAGACACATTTGAAGACGTTTCCCAATCACACGGTGGATCATACTCTGGGTTCCACATGCATGTTTTAGCTGAAGGAAGAATCCCTTAAACCTGGAGAGTTGAGACCCATGGAATGGGTACCATGCAATATGAACTTCAAAGGGTCTGCATTTGCTCACCAAACCTCACCAATCCTATCACTGCTGCATTTATGCCGCTGTACACACGCTTGATTCTCTTTCGGAGCATATAAATCCGTAGGTTTTAAGATTCTTACTAGTCAGGTATATTCTTAGGCGTTTAATATGGGGTGTTGAGTCCACTTCGTTGAGCAAGGAGTAGCTCTTGTCTATGACATATTTGGCTTATGGAACGGTATCTGTGCTAATTTCAATCTCTGGTTTTATGCAGCACCCCAACTCACGTTTCCCCTTAAGCAAGCATAAGTTGGTTTTCTACATTTGAGACCCTGTTCTGTTTTGTAATTCAGTTCCTGTGTAGCCAAGTTTACATTCCGTCTAGTAGTGATATCTTATGATGTTTCTTTTTCTGTGTGACTTATTTCACTTAGAATCATCCTACCTGAATCCACTCATTATGCTGCTACGGGCCTGATGACATAGATTTCATTGCTGAGTGATATTGCATTGTACGTAAGTACCACAACTTCTTTATCCATTTTTCGCTTTCTGTGATATTGAATTTGTACCGTAAACGAGGTTCTTGTAAACAGAGCCGTCCCAAACTTTGGGGTGGCTGTGTGTTTTAGATTTTAATTTCCCTAAGCTATAGGACCGTAAGTGGAAGTGCCCTAGGCTCTGTTGCTTTGTTTTTTAGATGTTTCAGGAAACACCATACACTTCTCCAGAGTGGCTGTTGGCAATTTACATCCCGCCCATCAGCATAACAAGGCTCCCAGTTCTCCATGGCCTGTCCTGCCTTTCTGGATTTTACACTTTTTTCAGATGGCCCTTTTGACCGGGGGGCATTGAGACTTCATTGTAGTGCAGATTTCCTTTGCAAGCTTGCTTGTTTGGCCAAAAAGTGCGTATGCGTTTTTTCCTGAATATATTCAGGAAAAAACGCATACGCCCTTTTTGGCCAAGTGCATCATTGTGGACGTTCTGCCTCTTTTCCTTTGCTTTACATGCAATTCCAGTCTACCTCCTGAAATCGGTTTCCTGCAATTCTGCCCAGCGTTCAAGTCCTCTTGGCAGCCTTACTTCAATATATTTTTGTACGATAGCTGTCATTTATAACTCTGCAGGTTTGTGAATGACAGTGCCCCTGAGCTCCTTTCTTCAACTTGCTTTCTTGTGAGCTGGCCGCAACACCGCAGCATTGCTTCAGGCCCTAGTGTGGTTCCGGCATGGCACACTGAGCCTTTGGTTAATTCCTCTTCCTGGTGGGAAATGAGAGTTAAATTTGCCCGTCCAGACACCTCCAGCTAGTCTCTCATTGGTTCTCCCTATTCCTGTTCATTTTCCGCAGAAATTGCAAACTGGGCCAAACAAGAGGTTAAAGCCACTGACTCTCCAAGTGGGGAGAGTGTTAGTAAAGCGTCTGGAATGTTGCACCCGAGTACCAGGGGATGAAAACTGACACAATTAAACACGTTTCCCGATCACACGGTGGATCATACTCTGGGTTCCACATGCATGTTTTAGCTGAAGGAAGAATCCCTTAAAACTGGAGATTTGAGACCCATGGAATGGGTACCATGCAATATGACTTCAAAGGTTCTGCATTTGCTCACTGAACCTCACCAATCCTATCACTGCTGCATTTATGACACTGTACACACGCTTGATTCTCTTTCGGAGACATATAAATCCATAGGTTTTAAGATTCTTTCTAGTCAGGTATATTCTTACGCGTTTAATATGGGGTGTAGAGTCCACTTCGTTGAGCAAGGAGTAGCTCTTGTCTATTAAATATTTGGCTTATGGAACGGTATCTGTTCTAATTTCAATCTCTGGTTTTATGCAGCACCCCAACTCACCTTTCGCCTTAAGCAAGCATAAGTTGGTTTTCTACATTTGAGAACCTATTCTGTTTTGTAATTCAGTTCCTGTGTAGCCAAGTTTTCCTTCCTTGTAGTAGTGATATCTTATGATGTTTGTTTTTCTGTGTGACTTATTTCACTTAGAATCATCGTACCTGAATCCACTCATTATGCTGCTACGGGCCTGATGACATAGATTTCATTGCTGAGTGATATTGCATTGTACGTAAGTACCACAACTTCTTTATCCATTTTTCGCTTTCTGTGATATTGAACTTGGACCATAAATGAGGTTCTTGTAAACAGAGCTGTCCCTAACTTTGGGGTGGCTGAGTCTTTTTGATTTTAATTTCCCTAAGCTATAGGACCATAAGTGGAAGTGCCCTAGGCTCTGTTGCTTTGTTTTTTAGATGTTTCAGGAAACACCATACACTTCTCCAGAGTGGCTGTTGGCAATTTACAACCCGCCCATCAGCATAACAAGGCTCCCAGTTCTCCATGGCCTGTCCTGCCTTTCTGGATTTTACACTTTTTTCAGATGGCTCTTTTGACCGGGGAGCAGTGAGACTTCATTGTACTGCAGATTTCCTTTGCAAGCTTGCTTGGTTGGCCAAAAAGTGCGTATGCGTTTTTTCCTGAATATATTCAGGAAAAAACGCATACGCCCTTTTTGGCCAAGTGCATCATTGTGGACGTTCTGCCTCTTTTCCTATGCTTTACATGCAATTCCAGTCTACATCCTGAAATCGGTTTCCTGCAATTCTGCCCCGCTTTCAAGTCCTCTTGGCAGCCTTACTTCAATATATTTTTGGACGATAGCTATCATTTATAACTCTGCAGGTTTGTGAATGACAGTGCCCCTTAGCTCCTTTCTTCAACTCGCTTTCTTGTGAGCTGGCCGCAACACCTCAGGATTGCTTCAGGCCCTAGTGTGGTTCCGGCATGGCACGCTGAGCCTTTGGTTAATTCCTCTTCCTGTTCGGAAATGAGAGTTAAATTTGCCCATCCAGACACCTCCAGCTAGTCTCTCATTGGTTCTCCCTATTCCTGTTCATTTTCCGCAGAAATTGCAAACTGGGCCAAACAGGAGGTTAAAGGCACTGACTCTCCAAGTGGGGAGAGTGTTAGTAAAGCGTCTGGAATGTTGCACCCGAGTACCAGGGGATGAAAACTGACACAATTAAACACGTTTCCCGATCACACGGTGGATCATACTCTGGGTTCCACATGCATGTTTTATCTGAAGGAAGAATCCCTTAAACCTGGAGAGTTGAGACCCCTGGAATGGGTACCATGCAATATGACTTCAAAGGGTTTGCATTTGCTCACCGAACCTCACCAATCCTATCACTGCTGCATTTATGCCACTGTACACACGCTTGATTCTCTTTCTGAGACATATAAATCCATAGGTTTTAAGATTCTTACTAGTCAGGTATATTCTTAGGCGTTTAATATGGGGTGTAGAATCCACTTCGTTGAGCAAGGAGTAGCTCCTGTCTATTACATATTTGGCTTATGGAACCGTATCTGTGCTAATTTCAATCTTTGGTTTTATGCAGCACCCCAACTCACCTTTCCTCTTAAGCAAGCATAAGTCGGTTTTCTACATTTGAGACCCTGTTCTGTTGTGTATTTCAGTTCCTGTGTAGCCAAGTTTACATTCCATGTGGTAGAGATATCTTATGATGTTTCTTACTCTGTGTGACTTATTTCACTTACAAACATCGTACCTGAATCCACTCATTATGCTGCTACGGGCCTGATGACATAGATTTCATTGCTGAGTGATATTGCATTGTACGTAAGTACCACAACTTCTTTATCCATTTTGCGCTTTCTGTGATATTGAACTTGTACCGTAAACGAGGTTCTTGTAAACAGAGCTGTCCCAAAGATTGGGGTGGTTGTGTCTTTTTGATTTTAATTTCCCTAAGCTATAGGACCATAAGTGGAAGTGCCCTAGGCTCTGTTGCTTTGTTTTTTAGATGTTTCAGGAAACACCATACACTTCTCCAGAGTGGCTGTTGGCAATTTACATCCCGCCCATCAGCATAACAAGGCTCCCAGTTCTCCATGGCCTGTCCTGCCTTTGTGGATTTTACACTTTTTTCAGATGGCCCTTTTGACCGCGGGGCAGTGAGACTTCATTGTAGTGCAGATTTCCTTTGCAAGCTTGCTTGGTTGGCCAAAAAGGGCGTATGCGTTTATTCCTGAATATATTCAGGAAAAAATGCATACGCCCTTTTTGGCCAAGTGCATCATTGTGGACGTTCTGCCTCTTTTCCTATGCTTTACATGCAATTCCAGTCTACCTCCTGAAATTGGTTTCCTGCAATTCTGCCCCGCTTTCAAGTCCTCTTGGCAGCCTTACTTCAATATATTTTTGGACGATAGCTGTCATTTATAACTCTGCAGGTATGTGAATGACAGTGCCCCTGAGCTCCTTTCTTCAACTCGCTTTCTTGTGAGCTGGCCGCAACACCGCAGCATTGCTTCAGGCCCTAGTGTGGTTCCGGCATGGCACACTGAGCCTTTGGTTAATTCCTCTTCCTGGTGGGAAATGAGAGTTAAATTTGCCCGTCCAGACACCTCCACCTAGTCTCTCATTGGTTCTCCCTATTCCTGTTCATTTTCCGCAGAAATTGCAAACTGGGCCAAACAGGAGGTTAAAGGCACTGACTCTCCAAGTGGGGAGAGTGTTAGTAAAGCGTCTGGAATGTTGCACCCGAGTACCAGGGGACGAAAACTGACACAATTGAACACGTTTCCCGAGCACACGGTGGATCATACTCTGGGTTCCACATGCATGTTTTAGCTGAAGGAAGAATCCCTTAAACCTGGAGAGTTGAGACCCATGGAATGGGTACCATGCAATATGACTTCAAAGGGTCTGCATTTGTCCACCAAACCTCACCAATCCTATCACTGCTGCGTTTATGCCACTGTACACACGCTTGATTCTCTTTCGGAGACATATAAATCCATAGGTTTTAAGATTCTTCCTAGTCAGGTATATTCTTAGGCGTTTATTAAGGGGTGTAGAGTCCACTTCGTTGAGCAAGGAGTAGCTCTTGTCTATTAAATATTTGGCTTATGGAACGGTATCTGTGCTAATTTCAATCTCTGGTTTTATGCAGCACCCCAACTCACCTTTCGCCTTAAGCAAGCATAAGTTGGTTTTCTACATTTGAGACCCTGTTCTGTTTTGTAATTCAGTTCCTGTGTAGCCAAGTTTACCTTCCTTGTAGTAGTGATATCTTATGATGTTTGTTTTTCTGTGTGACTTATTTCACTTAGAATCATCGTACCTGAATCCACTCATTATGCTGCTACGGGCCTGATGACATAGATTTCATTGCTGAGTGATATTGCATTGTACGTAAGTACCACAACTTCTTTATCCATTTTTCGCTTTCTGTGATATTGAACTTGGACCATAAATGAGGTTCTTGTAAACAGAGCTGTCCCTAACTTTGGGGTGGCTGAGTCTTTTTGATTTTAATTTCCCTAAGCTATAGGACCATAAGTGGAAGTGCCCTAGGCTCTGTTGCTTTGATTTTAGATGTTTCAGGAAACACCATACACTTCTCCAGAGTGGCTGTTGGCAATTTACATCCTGCCCATCAGCATAACAAGGCTCCCAGTTCTCCATGGCCTGTCCTGCCTTTCTGGACTTTACACTTTTTTCAGATGGCTCTTTTGACCGGGGAGCAGTGAGACTTCATTTTAGTGCAGATTTCCTTTGCAAGCTTGCTTGGTTGGCCAAAAAGTGCGTATGCGTTTTTTCCTGAATATATTCAGGAAAAAACGCATACGCCCTTTTTGGCCAAGTGCATCATTGTGGACGTTCTGCCTCTTTTTCCATGCTTTACATGCAATTCCAGTCTACCTCCTGAAATCGGTTTCCTGCAATTCTGCCCCGCTTTCAAGTCCTCTTGGCAGCCTTACTTCAATATATTTTTGGACGATAGCTATCATTTATAACTCTGCAGGTTTGTGAATGACAGTGCCCCTGAGCTCCTTTCTTCAACTCGCTTTCTTGTGAGCTGGCCGCAACACCTCAGGATTGCTTCAGGCCCTAGTGTGGTTCCGGCATGGCACACTGAGCCTTTGGTTAATTTCTCTTCCTGGTGGGAAATGAGAGTTAAATTTGCCCGTCCAGACACCTCCAGCTAGTCTCTCATTGGTTCTCCCTATTCCTGTTCATTTTCCGCAGAAATTGCAAACTGGGCCAAACAGGAGGTTAAAGGCACTGACTCTCCAAGTGGGGAGAGTGTTAGTAAAGCGTCTGGAATGTTGCACCCGAGTAACAGGGGACGAAAACTGAGACACATTTGAACACGTTTCCCGATCACATGGTGGATCATACTCTGGGTTCCACATGCATGTTTTATCTGAAGGAAGAATCCCTTAAATCTGGAGAGTTGAGACCCCTGGAATGGGTACCATGCAATATGACTTCAAAGGTTTTGCATTTGCTCACCGAACCTCACCAATCCTATCACTGCTGCATTTATGCCACTGTACACACGCTTGATTCTCTTTCTGAGACATATAAATACATAGGTTTTAAGATTCTTACTAGTCAGGTATATTCTTAGGCGTTTAATATGGGGTGTAGACTCCACTTCGTTGAGCAAGGAGTAGCTCTTGTCTATTACATATTTGGCTTATGGAACCGTATCTGTGCTAATTTCAATCTTTGGTTTTATGCAGCACCCCAACTCACCTTTACTCTTAAGCAAGCATAAGTCGATTTTCTACATTTGAGACCCTCTTCTGTTTTGTAATTCAGTTCCTGTGTAGCCAAGTTTACATTCCATGTGGTAGAGATATCTTATGATGTTTCTTTCTCTGTGTGACTTATTTCACTTACAAACATCGTACCTGAATCCACTCATTATGCTGCTACGGGCCTGATGACATAGATTTCATTGCTGAGTGATATTGCATTGTACGTAAGTACCACAACTTCTTTATCCATTTTGCGCTTTCTGTGATATTGAACTTGTACCGTAAACGAGGTTCTTGTAAACAGAGCTGTCCCAAAGATTGGGGTGGTTGTGTCTTTTTGATTTTAATTTCCCTAAGCTATAGGACCATAAGTGGAAGCGCCCTAGGCTCTGTTGCTTTGTTTTTTAGATGTTTCAGGAAACACCATACACTTCTCCAGAGTGACTGTTGGCAATTTACATCCCGCCCATCAGCATAACAAGGCTCCCAGTTCTCCATGGCCTGTCCTGCCTTTCTGGATTTTACACTTTTTTCAGATGGCCCTTTTGACCGGGGGGCAGTGAGACTTCATTGTAGTGCAGATTTCCTTTGCAAGCTTGCTTGGTTGGCCAAAAAGGGCGTATGCGTTTTTTCCTGAATATATTCAGGAAAAAACGCATACGCCCTTTTTGGCCAAGTGCATCATTGTGGACGTTCTGCCTCTTTTCCTATGCTTTACATGCAATTCCAGTCTACCTCCTGAAATCGGTTTCCTGCAATTCTGCCCCGCTTTCAAGTCCTCTTGGCAGCCTTACTTCAATATATTTTTGGACGATAGCTGTCATTTATAACTCTGCAGGTATGTGAATGACAGTGCCCCTGAGCTCCTTTCTTCAACTCGCTTTCTTGTGAGCTGGCCGCAACACCGCAGCATTGCTTCAGGCCCTAGTGTGGTTCCGGCATGGCACACTGAGCCTTTGGTTAATTCCTCTTCCTGGTGGGAAATGAGAGTTAAATTTGCCCGTCCAGACACCTCCAGCTAGTCTCTCATTGGTTCTCCCTATTCCTGTTCATTTTCCGCAGAAATTGCAAACTGGGCCAAACAGGAGGTTAAAGGCACTGACTCTCCAAGTGGGGAGAGTGTTAGTAAAGCATCTGGAATGTTGCACCCGAGTACCAGGGGACGAAAACTGACACAAATGAACACGTTTCCCGATCACACGGTGGATCATACTCTGGGTTCCACATGCATGTTTTAGCTGAAGGAAGAATCCCTTAAACCTGGAGAGTTGAGACCCATGGAATGGGTACCATGCAATATGACTTCAAAGGGTCTGCATTTGTCCACTGAACCTCACCAATCCTATCACTGCTGCGTTTATGCCGCTGTACACACGCTTGATTCTCTTTCGGAGACATATAAATCCATAGGTTTTAAGATTCTTCCTAGTCAGGTATATTCTTAGGCGTTTATTATGGGGTGTAGAGTCCACTTCGTTGAGCAAGGAGTAGCTCTTGTCTATTACATATTTGGCTTATGGAACGGTATCTGTGCTAATTTCAATCTCTGGTTTTATGCAGCACCCCAACTCACCTTTCCCCTTAAGCAAGCATAAGTTGGTTTTCTACATTTGAGACCCTGTTCTGTTTTGTAATTCAGTTCCTGTGTAGCCAAGTTTACATTCCGTGTAGTAGTGATATCTTATGATGTTTCTTTTTCTGTGTGACTTATTTCACTTAGAATCATCGTACCTGAATCCACTCATTATGCTGCTATGGGCCTGATGACATAGATTTCATTGCTGAGTGATATTGCATTGTACGTAAGTACCACAACTTCTTTATCCATTTTTCACTTTCTGTGATTTTGAACTTATACTGTAAACGAGGTTCTTGTAAACATAGCCTTCCCAAATTTTGGGGTGGCTGTGTCTTTTTGATTTTAATTTCCCTAAGCTATAGGACCATAAGTGGAAGTGCCCTAGCCTCTGTTGCTTTGTTTTTTAGATGTTTCAGGAAACACCATACACTTCTCCAGAGTGGCTGTTGGCAATTTACATCCCGCCCATCAGCATAACAAGGCTCCCAGTTCTCCATGGCCTGTCCTGCCTTTCTGGATTTTACACTTTTTTCAGATGGCCCTTTTGACCGGGGGGCAGTGAGACTTCATTGTAGTGCAGATTTCCTTTGCAAGCTTGCTTGGTGGGCCAAAAAGGGCGTATGCGTTTTTTCCTGAATATATTCAGGAAAAAACGCATACGCCCTTTTTGGCCAAGTGCATCATTGTGGACGTTCTGCCTCTTTTCCTTTGCTTTACATGCAATTCCAGTCTACCTCCTGAAATCGGTTTCCTGCAATTCTGCCCAGCGTTCAAGTCCTCTTGGCAGCCTTACTTCAATATATTTTTGGACGATAGCTGTCATTTATAACTCTGCAGGTTTGTGAATGACAGTGCCCCTTAGCTCCTTTCTTCAACTCGCTTTCTTGTGAGCTGGCCGCAACACCGCAGGATTGCTTCAGGCCCTAGTGTGGTTCCGGCATGACATGCTGAGCCTTTGGTTAATTCCTCTTCCTGGTGGGAAATGAGAGTTAAATTTGCCCGTCCAGACACCTCCAGCTAGTCTCTCATTGGTTCTCCCTATTCCTGTTCATTTTCCGCAGAAATTGCAAACTGGGCCAAACAAGAGGTTAAAGGCACTGACTCTCCAAGTGGGGAGAGTGTTAGTAAAGCGTCTGGAATGTTGCACCCGAGTACCGGGGGATGAAAACTGACACAATTAAACACGTTTCCCGATCACACGGTGGATCATACTCTGGGTTCCACATGCATGTTTTAGCTGAAGGAAGAATCCCTTAAACCTGGAGAGTTGAGACCCATGGAATGGGTACCATGCAATATGACTTCAAAGGGTCTGCATTTGCTCACCGAACCTCACCAATCCTATCACTGCTGCGTTTATGACACTGTACACACGCTTGATTCTCTTTCGGAGACATATAAATCCATAGGTTTTAAGATTCTTTCTAGTCAGGTATATTCTTACGCGTTTAATATGGGGTGTAGAGTCCACTTCGTTGAGCAAGGAGTAGCTCTTGTCTATTAAATATTTGGCTTATGGAACGGTATCTGTTCTAATTTCAATCTCTGGTTTTATGCAGCACCCCAACTCACCTTTCGCCTTAAGCAAGCATAAGTTGGTTTTCTACATTTGAGACCCTGTTCTGTTTTGTAATTCAGTTCCTGTGTAGCCAAGTTTACATTCCTTGTAGTAGTGATATCTTATGATGTTTGTTTTTCTGTGTGACTTATTTCACTTAGAATCATCGTACCTGAATCCACTCATTATGCTGCTACGGGCCTGATGACATAGATTTCATTGCTGAGTGATATTGCATTGTACGTAAGTACCACAACTTCTTTATCCATTTTTCGCTTTCTGTGATATTGAACTTGGACCATAAATGAGGTTCTTGTAAACAGAGCTGTCCCTAAATTTGGGGTGGCTGAGTCTTTTCGATTTTAATTTCCCTAAGCTATAGGACCATAAGTGGAAGTGCCCTAGGCTCTGTTGCTTTGTTTTTTAGATGTTTCAGGAAACACCATACACTTCTCCAGAGTGGCTGTTGGCAATTTACATCCCGCCCATCAGCATAACAAGGCTCCCAGTTCTCCATGGCCTGTCCTGCCTTTCTGGATTTTACACTTTTTTCAGATGGCCCTTTTGTCCGGGGAGCAGTGAGACTTCATTGTAGTGCAGATTTCCTTTGCAAGCTTGCTTGGTTGGCCAAAAAGGGCGTATGCGTTTTTTCCTGAATATATTCAGGAAAAAACGCATACGCCCTTTTTGGCCAAGTGCATCATTGTGGACGTTCTGCCTCTTTTCCTATGCTTTACATGCAATTCCAGTCTACCTCCTGAAATCGGTTTCCTGCAATTCTGCCCCGCTTTCAAGTCCTCTTGGCAGCCTTACTTCAATATATTTTTGGACGATAGCTATCATTTATAACTCTGCAGGTATGTGAATGACAGTGCCCCTGAGCTCCTTTCTTCAACTCGCTTTCTTGTGAGCTGGCCGCAACACCGCAGGATTGCTTCAGGCCCTAGTGTGGTTCCGGCATGGCACGCTGAGCCTTTGTTTAATTCCTCTTCCTGGTGGGAAATGAGAGTTAAATTTGCCCGTCCAGACACCTCCAGCTAGTCTCTCATTGGTTCTCCCTATTCCTGTTCATTTTCCGCAGAAATTGCAAACTGGGCCAAACAGGAGGTTAAAGGCACTGACTCTCCAAGTGGGGAGAGTGTTAGTAAAGTGTCTGGAATGTTGCACCCGAGTACCAGGGGACGAAAACTGAGACACATTTGAACACGTTTCCCGATCACATGGTGGATCATACTCTGGGTTCCACATGCATGTTTTAGCTGAAGGAAGAATCCCTTAAACCTGGAGAGTTGAGACCCCTGCAATGGGTACCATGCAATATGACTTCAAAGGGTCTGCATTTGCTCACCGAACCTCACCAATCCTATCACTGCTGCATTTATGCCACTGTACACATGCTTGATTCTCTTTCTGAGACATATAAATCCATAGGTTTTAAGATTCTTACTAGTCAGGTATATTCTTAGGCGTTTAATATGGGGTGTAGAGTCCACTTCGTGGAGCAAGGAGTAGCTCTTGTCTATTAAATATTTGGCTTATGGAACGGTATCTGTGCTAATTTCAATCTCTGGTTTTATGCAGCACCCCAACTCACCTTTCCCCTTAAGCAAGCATAAGTCGGTTTTCTACATTTGAGACCCTGTTCTGTTTTGTAATTCAGTTCCTGTGTAGCCAAGTTTACATTCCATGTGGTAGAGATATCTTATGATGTTTCTTTTTCTGTGTGACTTATTTCACTTAGAATCATCGTACCTGAATCCACTCATTATGCTGCTATGGGCCTGATGACATAGATTTCATTGCTGAGTGATATTGCATTGTACGTAAGTACCACAACTTCTTTATCCATTTTTCACTTTCTGTGATTTTGAACTTATACTGTAAACGAGGTTCTTGTAAACAGAGCCTTCCCAAATTTTGGGGTGGCTGTGTCTTTTTGATTTTAATTTCCCTAAGCTATAGGACCATAAGTGGAAGTGCCCTAGGCTCTGTTGCTTTGTTTTGTAGATGTTTCAGGAAACACCATACACTTCTCCAGAGTGGCTGTTGGCAATTTACATCCCGCCCATCAGCATAACAAGGCTCCCAGTTCTCCATGGCCTGTCCTGCCTTTCTGGATTTTACACTTTTTTCAGATGGCCCTTTTGACCGGGGGGCAGTGAGACTTCATTGTAGTGCAGATTTCCTTTGCAAGCTTGCTTAGTTGGCCAAAAGGGGCGTATGTGTTTTTTCCTGAATATATTCAGGAAAAAACGCATACGCCCTTTTTGGCCAAGTGCATCATTGTGGACGTTCTGCCTCTTTTCCTTTGCTTTACATGCAATTCCAGTCTACCTCCTGAAATTGGTTTCCTGCAATTCTGCCCAGCGTTCAAGTCCTCTTGGCAGCCTTACTTCAATATATTTTTGGACGATAGCTATCATTTATAACTCTGCAGGTTTGTGAATGACAGTGCCCCTTAGCTCCTTTCTTCAACTCGCTTTCTTGTGAGCTGGCCGCAACACCGCAGCATTGCTTCAGGCCCTAGTGTGGTTCCGGCATGACATGCTGAGCCTTTGGTTAATTCCTCTTCCTGGTGGGAAATGAGAGTTAAATTTGCCCGTCCAGACACCTCCAGCTAGTCTCTCATTGGTTCTCCCTATTCCTGTTCATTTTCCGCAGAAATTGCAAACTGGGCCAAACAAGAGGTTAAAGGCACTGACTCTCCAAGTGGGGAGAGTGTTAGTAAAGCGTCTGGAATGTTGCACCCGAGTACCGGGGGATGAAAACTGACACAATTAAACACGTTTCCCGATCACACGGTGGATCATACTCTGGGTTCCACATGCATGTTTTAGCTGAAGGAAGAATACCTTAAACCTGGAGAGTTGAGACCCATGGAATGGGTACCATGCAATATGACTTCAAAGGGTCTGCATTTGCTCACCGAACCTCACCAATCCTATCACTGCTGCATTTATGACACTGTACACACGCTTGATTCTCTTTCGGAGACATATAAATCCATAGGTTTTAAGATTCTTTCTAGTCAGGTATATTCTTACGCGTTAAATATGGGGTGTAGAGTCCACTTCGTTGAGCAAGGAGTAGCTCTTGTCTATTAAATATTTGGCTTATGGAACGGTATCTGTTCTAATTTCAATCTCTGGTTTTATGCAGCACCCCAACTCACCTTTCGCCTTAAGCAAGCATAAGTTGGTTTTCTACATTTGAGACCCTGTTCTGTTTTGTAATTCAGTTCCTGTGTAGCCAAGTTTACATTCCTTGTAGTAGTGATATCTTATGATGTTTGTTTTTCTGTGTGACTTATTTCACTTAGAATCATCGTACCTGAATCCACTCATTATGCTGCTACGGGCCTGATGACATAGATTTCATTGCTGAGTGATATTGCATTGTACGTAAGTACCACAACTTCTTTATCCATTTTTCGCTTTCTGTGATATTGAAATTGGACCATAAATGAGGTTCTTGTAAACAGAGCTGTCCCTAACTTTGGGGTGGCTGAGTCTTTTTGATTTTAATTTCCCTAAGCTATAGGACCATAAGTGGAAGTGCCCTAGGCTCTGTTGCTTTGTTTTTTAGATGTTTCAGGAAACACCATACACTTCTCCAGAGTGGCTGTTGGCAATTTACATCCCGCCCATCAGCATAACAAGGCTCCCAGTTCTCCATGGCCTGTCCTGCCTTTCTGGATTTTACACTTTTTTCAGATGGCCCTTTTGACTGGGGAGCAGTGAGACTTCATTGTAGTGCAGATTTCCTTTGCAAGCTTGCTTGGTTGGCCAAAAAGGGCGTATGCGTTTTTTCCTGAATATATTCAGGAAAAAACGCATACGCCCTTTTTGGCCAAGTGCATCATTGTGGACGTTCTGCCTCTTTTCCTATGCTTTACATGCAATTCCAGTCTACCTCCTGAAATCGGTTTCCTGCAATTCTGACCCGCTTTCAAGTCCTCTTGGCAGCCTTACTTCAATATATTTTTGGACGATAGCTGTCATTTATAACTCTGCAGGTATGTGAATGACAGTGCCCCTGAGCTCCTTTCTTCAACTCGCTTTCTTGTGAGCTTGCCGCAACACCGCAGCATTGCTTCAGGCCCTAGTGTGGTTCCGGCATGGCACGCTGAGCCTTTGGTTAATTCCTCTTCCTGGTGGGAAATGAGAGTTAAATTTGCCCGTCCAGACACCTCCAGCTAGTCTCTCATTGGTTCTCCCTATTCCTGTTCATTTTCCGCAGAAATTGCAAACTGGGCCAAACATGAGGTTAAAGGCACTGACTCTCCAAGTGGCGAGAGTGTTAGTAAAGCGTCTGGAATGTTGCACCCGAGTACCAGGGGACGAAAACTGAGACACATTTGAACACGTTTCCCGATCACATGGTGGATCATACTCTGGGTTCCACATGCATGTTTTAGCTGAAGGAAGAATCCCTTAAACCTGGAGAGTTGAGACCCATGGAATGGGTACCATGCAATATGACTTCAAAGGGTCTGCATTTGTCCACCGAACCTCACGAATCCTATCACTGCTGCGTTTATGCCGCTGTACACACGCTTGATTCTCTTTTGGAGACATATAAATCCATAGGTTTTAAGATTCTTCCTAGTCAGGTATATTCTTACGCGTTTAATATGGGGTGTAGAGTCCACTTCGTTGAGCAAGGAGTAGCTCTTGTCTATTACATATTTGGCTTATGGAACGGTATCTGTGCTAATTTCAATCTCTGGTTTTATGCAGCACCCCAACTCACCTTTCGCCTTAAGCAAGCATAAGTTGGTTTTCTACATTTGAGACCCTGTTCTGTTTTGTAATTCAGTTCCTGTGTAGCCAAGTTTACATTCCGTGTAGTAGTGATATCTTATGATGTTTCTTTTTTTGTGTGACTTATTTCACTTAGAATCATCATACCTGAATCCACTCATTATGCTGCTATGGGCCTGATGACATAGATTTCATTGCTGCGTGATATTGCATTGTACGTAATTACCACAAATTCTTTATCCATTTTTCACTTGCTGTGATACTGAACTTGTACCGTAAACGAGGTTCTTGTAAACAGAGCCGTCCCAAACTTTGGGGTGGCTGTGTCTTTTTGATTTTAATTTCCCTAAACTATAGGACCATAAGTTGAAGTGCCCTAGGCTCTGTTGTTTTGCTTTTTAGATGTTTCAGGAAACACCATACACTTCTCCAGAGTGGCTGTTCGCAATTTACATCCCGCCCATCAGCATAACAAGGTTCCCAATTCTCCATGGCCTGTCCTGCCTTTCTGGATTTTACACTTTTTTCAGATGGCCCTTTTGACCGGGGGCAGTGAGACTTCATTGTAGTGCAGATTTCCTTTTCAAGCTTGCTTGGTTGGCCAAAAAGAGCGTATGCGTTTTTTCCTGAATATATTCAGGAAAAAACGCATACGCCCTTTTTGGCCAAGTGCATCATTGTGGACGTTCTGCCTCTTTTCCTATGCTTTACATGCTATTCCAGTCTACCTCCTGAAATCAGTTTCCTGCAATTCTGCCCCGCTTTCAAGTCCTCTTGACAGCCTTACTTCAATATATTTTTGGACGATAGCTGTCATTTATAACTCTGCAGGTATGTGAATGTCAGTGCCCCTGAGCTCCTTCCTTCAACTCGTTTTCTTGTGAGCTGGCCGCAACACCGCAGCATTGCTTCAGGCCCTAGTGTGGTTCCGGCATGGCACGCTGAGCCTTTGGTTAATTCCTCTTCCTGGTGGGAAATGAGAGTTAAATTTGCCCGTCCAGACACCTCCAGCTAGTCTCTCATTGGTTCTCCCTATTCCTGTTCATTTTCCGCAGAAATTGCAAACTGGGCCAAACAGGAGGTTAAAGGCACTGACTCTCCAAGTGGCGAGAGTGTTAGTAAAGCGTCTGGAATGTTGCACCCGAGTACCAGGGGACGAAAACTGAGACACCTTTGAACACGTTTCCCGATCACATGGTGGATCATACTCTGGGTTCCACATGCATGTTTTAGCTGAAGGAAGAATCCCTTAAACCTGGAGAGTTGAGACCCATGGAATGGGTACCATGCAATATGACTTCAAAGGGTCTGCATTTGTCCACCGAACCTCACGAATCCTATCACTGCTGCGTTTATGCCGCTGTACACACGCTTGATTCTCTTTCGGAGACATATAAATCCATAGGTTTTAAGATTCTTCCTAGTCAGGTATATTCTTACGCGTTTAATATGGGGTGTAGAGTCCACTTCGTTGAGCAAGGAGTAGCTCTTGTCTATTACATATTTGGCTTATGGAACGGTATCTGTGCTAATTTCAATCTCTGGTTTTATGCAGCACCCCAACTCACCTTTCGCCTTAAGCAAGCATAAGTTGGTTTTCTACATTTGAGACCCTGTTCTGTTTTGTAATTCAGTTCCTGTGTAGCCAAGTTTACATTCCGTGTAGTAGTGATATCTTATGATGTTTCTTTTTTTGTGTGACTTATTTCACTTAGAATCATCGTACCTGAATCCACTCATTATGCTGCTACGGGCCTGATGACATAGATTTCATTGCTGCGTGATATTGCATTGTACGTAATTACCACAAATTCTTTATCCATTTTTCACTTGCTGTGATACTGAACTTGTACCGTAAACGAGGTTCTTGTAAACAGAGCCGTCCCAAACTTTGGGGTGGCTGTGTCTTTTTGATTTTAATTTCCCTAAGCTATAGGACCATAAGTTGAAGTGCCCTAGGCTCTGTTGTTTTGCTTTTTAGATGTTTCAGGAAACACCATACACTTCTCCAGAGTGGCTGTTCGCAATTTACATCCCGCCCATCAGCATAACAAGGTTCCCAATTCTCCATGGCCTGTCCTGCCTTTCTGGATTTTACACTTTTTTCAGATGGCCCTTTTGACCGGGGGCAGTGAGACTTCATTGTAGTGCAGATTTCCTTTTCAAGCTTGCTTGGTTGGCCAAAAAGAGCGTATGCGTTTTTTCCTGAATATATTCAGGAAAAAACGCATACGCCCTTTTTGGCCAAGTGCATCATTGTGGACGTTCTGCCTCTTTTCCTATGCTTTACATGCTATTCCAGTCTACCTCCTGAAATCAGTTTCCTGCAATTCTGCCCCGCTTTCAAGTCCTCTTGACAGCCTTACTTCAATATATTTTTGGACGATAGCTGTCATTTATAACTCTGCAGGTATGTGAATGTCAGTGCCCCTGAGCTCCTTCCTTCAACTCGTTTTCTTGTGAGCTGGCCGCAACACCGCAGCATTGCTTCAGGCCCTAGTGTGGTTCCGGCATGGCACGCTGAGCCTTTGGTTAATTCCTCTTCCTGGTGGGAAATGAGAGTTAAATTTGCCCGTCCAGACACCTCCAGCTAGTCTCTCATTGGTTCTCCCTATTCCTGTTCATTTTCCGCAGAAATTGCAAACTGGGCCAAACAGGAGGTTAAAGGCACTGACTCTCCAAGTGGGGAGAGTGTTAGTAAAGCGTCTGAAATGTTGCACCCGAGTACCAGGGGACGAAAACTGAGACACATTTGAACACGTTTCCCGATCACATGGTGGATCATACTCTGGGTTCCACATGCATGTTTTAGCTGAAGGAAGAATCCCTTAAACCTGGAGAGTTGAGACCCCTGGAATGGGTACCATGCAATATGACTTGAAAGGGTCTGCATTTGCTCACCGAACCTCACCAATCCTAACACTGCTGCGTTTATGCCGCTGTACACATGGTTGATTCTCTTTTGGAGACATATAAATCCATAGGTTTTAAGATTCTTACTAGTCAGGTATATTCTTATGCGTTTAATATGGGGTGTTGAGTCCACTTCGTTGAGCAATGAGTAGCTCTTGTCTATTACATATTTGGCTTATGGAACGGTATCTGTTCTAATTTCAATCTCTGGTTTTATGCAGCACCCCAACTCACCTTTCCCCTTCAGCAAGCATAAGATGGTTTTCTACATTTGAGAACCTGTTCTGTTTTGTAATTCAGTTCCTGTGTAGCCAAGTTTACATTCCGTGTAGTAGTGATATCTTATGATGTTTGTTTTTCTGTGTGACTTATTTCACTTAGAATCATCGTACCTGAATCCACTCATTATGCTGCTATGGGCCTGATGACATAGATTTCATTGCTGAGTGATATTGCATTGTACGTAAGTACCACAACTTCTTTATCCATTTTTCATTTTCTGTGATTTTGAACTTGTACTGTAAACGAGGTTCTTGTAAACAGAGCCGTCCCAAACTTTGGGGTGGCTGTGTCTTTTTGATTTTAATTTCCCTAAGCTATAGGACCATAAATGAAAGTGCCCTAGGCTCTGTTGCTTTGTTTTTTAGATGTTTCAGGAAACACCATACACTTCTCCAGAGTGGCTGTTGGCAATTTACATCCCGCCCATCAGCATAACAAGGCTCCCAGTTCTCCATGGCCTGTCCTGCCTTTCTGGATTTTACACTTTTTTCAGATGACCCTTTTGACCGGGGGGCAGTGAGACTTCATTGTAGTGCAGATTTCCTTTGCAAGCTTGTTTGTTTGGCCAAAAAGGGCGTAGGCTTTTTTTCTTGAGGAAAAATCTCATATGCCCTTTTTGGCCAAGTGCATCATTGTGGACGTTCTGCCTCTTTTCCTATGCTTTACATGCAATTCCAGTCTACCTCCTGAAATCGGTTTCCTGCAATTCTGCCCCGCTTTCAAGTCCTCTTGACAGCCTTACTTCAATATATTTTTGGACGATAGCTGTCATTTATAACTCTGCAGGTTTGTGAATCACAGTGCCCCTTAGCTCCTTTCTTCAACTCGTTTTCTTGTGAGCTGGCCGCAACACCGCAGCATTGCTTCAGGCCCTAGTGTGTTTCCAGAATGGCACGCTGAGCCTTTGGTTAATTCCTCTTCCTGGTGGGCAATGAGAGTTAAATTTGCCCGTCCAGACACCTCCAGCTAGTCTCTCATTGGTTCTCCCTATTCCTGTTCATTTTCCGCAGAAATTGCAAACTGGGCCAAACAGGAGGTTAAAGGCACTGACTCTCCAAGTGGGGAGAGTGTTAGTAAAGCGTCTGGAATGTTGCACCCGAGTACCGGGGCACGAAAACTGAGACACATTTGAACACGTTTCCCGATCACACGGTGGATCATACTCTGGGTTCCACATGCATGTTTTAGCTGAAGGAAGAATCCCTTAAACCTGGAGAGTTGAGACCCATGGAATGGGTACCATGCAATATGACTTGAAAGGGTCTGCATTTGCTCACCGAACCTCACCAATCCTAACACTGCTGCGTTTATGCCGCTGTACACACGCTTGATTCTCTTTCGGAGACATATAAATCCATAGGTTTTAAGATTCTTACTAGTCAGGTATATTCTTATGCGTTTAATATGGGGTGTTGAGTCCTCTTCGTTGAGCAATGAGTAGCTCTTGTCTATTACATATTTGGCTTATGGAATGGCATCTGTGCTAATTTCAATCTCTGGTTTTATGCAGCACCCCAACTCACCTTTCCCCTTAAGCAAGCATAAGATGGTTTTCTACATTTGAGACCCTGTTCTGTTTTGTAATTCAGGTCCTGTGTAGCCAAGTTTACATTCCGTGTAGTAGTGATATCTTATGATGTTTCTTTTTCTCTGTGAATTTTTTCACTTAGAATCATCGTACCTGAATCCACTCATTATGCTGCTACGGGCCTGATGACATAGATTTCATTGCTGAGTGATATTGCATTGTATGTAAGTACCACAACTTCTTTACCCATTTTTCGCTTTCTGCGATATTGAACTTGTACCGTAAATGAGGTTCTTGTAAACAGAGCCTTCCCAAACTTTGGGTTGGCTGTGTCTTTTTGATTTTAATTTCCCTAAGCTATAGGACCGTAAGTGGAAGTGCCCTAGGCTCTGTTGCTTTGTTTTTTAGATGTTTCAGGAAACACCATACACTTCTCCAGAGTGGCTGTTGGCAATTTACATCCCGCCCATCAGCATAACAAGGCTCCCAGTTCTCCATGGCCTGTCCTGCCTTTCTGGATTTTACACTTTTTTCAGATGGCCCTTTTGACCGGGGGGCAGTGAGACTTCATTGTAGTGCAGATTTCCTTTGCAAGCTTGCTTGGTTGGCCAAAAAGGGCGTATGCGTTTTTTCCTGAATATATTCAGGAAAAAACGCATACGCCCTTTTTGGCCAAGTGCATCATTGTGGACGTTCTGCCTCTTTTCCTATGCTTTACATGCAATTCCAGTCTACCTCCTGAAATCGGTTTCCTGCAATTCTGCCCCGCTTTCAAGTCCTCTTGGCAGCCTTACTTCAATATATTTTTGGATGATAGCTGTCATTTATAACTCTGCATGTCTGTGAATGACAGTGCCCCTGAGCTCCTTTCTTCAACTTGTTTTCTTGTGAGCTGGCCGCAACACCATTGGATTGCTTCAGGCCCTAGTGTGGTTCCGGCATGGCACGCTGAGCCTTTGGTTAATTCCTCTTCCTGGTGGGTAATGAGAGTTAAATTTGCCCGTCCAGACACCTCCAGCTAGTCTCTCTTGGTTTTTCCCTATTCCTGTTCATTTTCCGCAGAAATTGCAAACTGGGCCAAACAGGAGGTTAAAGGCACTGACTCTCCAAGTGGGGAGAGTGTTAGTAAAGCGTCTGGAATGTTGCACCCGAGTACCGGGGGACGAAAACTGAGACACCTTTGAACACGTTTCCCGATCACACGGTGTATCATACTCTGGGTTCCACATGCATGTTTTAGCTGAAGGAAGAATCTGTTAAACCTGGAGAGTTGAGACCCATGGAATGGGTACCATGCAATATGACTTCAAAGGGTCTGCATTTGCTCACCGATCCTTACCAATCCTATCACTGCTGCATTTATGCCGCTGTACACACGCTTGATTCTCTTGCAGAGACATAGAAATCCATAGGTTTTAAGATTCTTACTAGTCAGGTATATTCTTAGGCGTTTAATATGTGGTGTTGAGTCCACTTCGTTGAGCAAGGAGAAGCTCTTGTCTATTACATATTTGGCTTATGGAACGGTATCTGTGCTAATTTCAATCTCTGGTTTTATGAAGCACCCCAACTCACCTTTCCCCTTAAGGAAGCATAAGTTGGTTTTCTACATTTGAGACCCTGTTCTGTTTTGTAATTCAGTTCCTCTGTAGCCAAGTTTACATTCCGTGTAGTAGTGATATCTTATGATGTTTCTTTTTTTGTGTGACTTATTTCACTTAGAATCATCGTACCTGAATCCACTCATTATGCTGCTACGGGCCTGATGACATAGATTTCATTGCTGAGTGATATTGCATTGTACGTAAGTACCACAACTTCTTTATCCATTTTGCGCTTTCTGTGATATTGAACTTGTACCGTAAACGAGGTTCTTGTAAACTGAGCCATCCCAAACTTTGGGGTGGCTGTGTCTTTTTGATTTTAATTTCCCTAAGCTATAGGACCATAAGTGGAAGTGCCCTAGGCTCTGTCGCTTTGTTTTTTAGATGTTTCAGGAAACACCATACACTTCTCCATTGTCGCTGTTGGCAATTTACATCCCGCCCATCAGCATAACAAGTCTCTCACGTCTCCATGGCCTGTCCTGCCTTTCTGGATTTTACACTTTTATCAGATTGCCCTTTTGACTGGGGGCCAGTGAGACTTCATTGTAGTGCAGATTTCCTTTTCAAGCTTGATTGGTTGGCCAAAAAGGGCGTATGCATGTTTTCCTGAATATATTCAGGAAAAAACGCGTATGCCCTTTTTGGCCAAGTGCATCATTGTGGACGTTCTGCCTCTTTTCCTATGCTTTACATGCAATTCCTGTCTACCTCCTGAAATCGGTTTCCTGCAATTCTGCCCCGCTTTCAAGTCCTCTTGGCAGCCTTACTTCAATATATTTTTGGACGATAGCTGTCATTTATAACTCTGCAGGTTTGTGAATGACAGTGCCCCTGAGCTCCTTTCTTCAACTTGCTTTCTTGTGAGCTGGCCGCAACACCGCAGGATTGCTTCAGGCCCTAGTGTTGTTCCGGCACAGCACGCTGAGCCTTTGGTCAATTCCTCTTCCTTGTGGGTAATGAGAGTTAAATTTGCCCGTTCAGACACCTCAAGCTAGTCTCTCTTGTTTCTCCCTATTCCTGTTCATTTTCTGCAGAAATTGCAAACTGGGCCAAACAGGGGGTTAAAAGCACTGACTCTCCAAGTGGGGAGAGTGTTAGTAAAGCGTCTGGAATGTTGCACCCGAGTACCGGGGGACGAATACTGAGACACATTTGAACACGTTTCCCGATCACACGGTGGATCATACTCTGGGTTCCACATGCATGTTTTAGCTGAAGGAAGAATCCCTTAAACCTGGAGAGTTGAGACCCATGGAATGGGTACCATGCAGTATGACTTCAAAGGGTCTGCATTTGCTCACCGATCCTCACCAATCCTATCACTGCTGCATTTATGCCACTGTACACATGCTTGATTCTCTTTCGGAGACATATAAATCCATAGGTTTTAAGATTCTTACTAATTAGTTATATTTTTAGGCGTTTAATATGGGGTGTTGAGTCCACTTCGTTGAGCAAGGAGTAGCTCTTGTCTATTACATATTTGGCTTATGGAACGGTATCTGTGCTAATTTCAATCTCTGGTTTTATGCAGCACCCCAACTCACCTTTCCCCTTAAGCAAGCATAAGTCGGTTTTCTACATTTGAGACCCTGTTCTGTTTTGTAATTCAGTTCCTGTGTAGCCAAGTTTACATTCCATGTGGTAGAGATATCTTATGATGTTTCTTTTTCTGTGTGACTTATTTCACTTAGAATCATCGTACCTGAATCCACTCATTATGCTGCTATGGGCCTGATGACATAGATTTCATTGCTGAGTGATATTGCATTGTACGTAAGTACCACAACTTCTTTATCCATTTTTCACTTTCTGTGATTTTGAACTTATACTGTAAACGAGGTTCTTGTAAACAGAGCCTTCCCAAAGTTTGGGGTGGCTGTGTCTTTTTGATTTTAATTTCCCTAAGCTATAGGACCATAAGTGGAAGTGCCCTAGGCTCTGTTGCTTTGTTTTTTAGATGTTTCAGGAAACACCATACACTTCTCCAGAGTGGCTGTTGGCAATTTACATCCCGCCCATCAGCATAACAAGGCTCCCAGTTCTCCATGGCCTGTCCTGCCTTTCTGGATTTTACACTTTTTTCAGATTGCCCTTTTGACCGGGGGGCAGTGAGACTTCATTGTAGTGCAGATTTCCTTTTCAAGCTTGATTGGTTGGCCAAAAAGGGCGTATGCATGTTTTCCTGAATATATTCAGGAAAAAACGCGTATGCCCTTTTTGGCCAAGTGCATCATTGTGGACGTTCTGCCTCTTTTCCTATGCTTTACATGCAATTCCAGTCTACCTCCTGAAATCGGTTTCCTGCAATTCTGCCCCGCTTTCAAGTCCTCTTGGCAGCCTTACTTCAATATATTTTTGGACGATACCTGTCATTTATAACTCTGCAGGTTTGTGAATGACAGTGCCCCTTAGCTCCTTTCTTCAACTCGCTTTCTTGTGAGCTGGCCGCAACACCGCAGCATTGCTTCAGGCCCTAGTGTGGTTCCGGCATGACATGCTGAGCCTTTGGTTAATTCCTCTTCCTGGTGGGAAATGAGAGTTAAATTTGCCCGTCCAGACACCTCCAGCTAGTCTCTCATTGGTTCTCCCTATTCCTCTTCATTTTCCGCAGAAATTGCAAACTGGGCCAAACAAGAGGTTAAAGGCACTGACTCTCCAAGTGGGGAGAGTGTTAGTAAAGCGTCTGGAATGTTGCACCCGAGTACCGGGGGATGAAAACTGACACAATTAAACACGTTTCCCGATCACACGGTGGATCATACTCTGGGTTCCACATGCATGTTTTAGCTGAAGGAAGAATCCCTTAAACCTGGAGAGTTGAGACCCATGGAATGGGTACCATGCAATATGACTTCAAAGGTTCTGCATTTGCTCACCGAACCTCACCAATCCTATCACTGCTGCGTTTATGACACTGTACACACGCTTGATTCTCTTTCGGAGACATATAAATCCATAGGTTTTAAGATTCTTACTAGTCAGGTATATTCTTAGGCGTTTAATATGGGGTGTAGAGTCCACTTCGTTGAGCAAGGAGTAGCTCTTGTCTATTAAATATTTGGCTTATGGAACGGTATCTGTTCTAATTTCAATCTCTGGTTTTATGCAGCACCCCAACTCACCTTTCGCCTTAAGCAAGCATAAGTTGGTTTTCTACATTTGAGACCCTGTTCTGTTTTGTAATTCAGTTCCTGTGTAGCCAAGTTTACATTCCTTGTAGTAGTGATATCTTATGATGTTTGTTTTTCTGTGTGACTTATTTCACTTAGAATCATCGTACCTGAATCCACTCATTATGCTGCTACGGGCCTGATGACATAGATTTCATTGCTGAGTGATATTGCATTGTACGTAAGTACCACAACTTCTTTATCCATTTTTCGCTTTCTGTGATATTGAACTTGGACCATAAATGAGGTTCTTGTAAACAGAGCTGTCCCTAACTTTGGGGTGGCTGAGTCTTTTTGATTTTAATTTCCCTAAGCTATAGGACCATAAGTGGAAGTGCCCTAGGCTCTGTTGCTTTGTTTTTTAGATGTTTCAGGAAACACCATACACTTCTCCAGAGTGGCTGTTGGCAATTTACATCCCGCCCATCAGCATAACAAGGCTCCCAGTTCTCCATGGCCTGTCCTGCCTTTCTGGATTTTACACTTTTTTCAGATGGCCCTTTTGACCGGGGGGCAGTGAGACTTCATTGTAGTGCAGATTTCCTTTGCAAACTTGCTTGGTTGGCCAAAAAGGGCGTATGCGTTTTTTCCTGAATATATTCAGGAAAAAACGCATACGCCCTTTTTGGCCAAGTGCATCATTGTGGACGTTCTGCCTCTTTTCCTTTGCTTTACATGCAATTCCAGTCTACCTCCTGAAATCGGTTTCCTGCAATTCTGCCCAGCGTTCAAGTCCTCTTGGCAGCCTTACTTCAATATATTTTTGGACGATAGCTGTCATTTATAACTCTGCAGGTTTGTGAATGACAGTGCCCCTTAGCTCCTTTCTTCAACTCGCTTTCTTGTGAGCTGGCCGCAACACCGCAGCATTGCTTCAGGCCCTAGTGTGGTTCCGGCATGACATGCTGAGCCTTTGGTTAATTCCTCTTCCTGGTGGGAAATGAGAGTTAAATTTGCCCGTCCAGACACCTCCAGCTAGTCTCTCATTGGTTCTCCCTATTCCTGTTCATTTTCCGCAGAAATTGCAAACTGGGCCAAACAGGAGGTTAAAGGCACTGACTCTCCAAGTGGGGAGAGTGTTAGTAAAGCGTCTGGAATGTTGCACCCGAGTACCAGGGGACGAAAACTGAGACACATTTGAACACGTTTCCCGATCACATGGTGGATCATACTCTGGGTTCCACATGCATGTTTTAGCTGAAGGAAGAATCCCTTAAACCTGGAGAGTTGAGACCCCTGCAATGGGTACCATGCAATATGACTTCAAAGGGTCTGCATTTGCTCACCGAACCTCACCAATCCTATCACTGCTGCATTTATGCCACTGTACACACGCTTGATTCTCTTTCTGAGACATATAAATCCATAGGTTTTAAGATTCTTACTAGTCAGGTATATTCTTAGGCGTTTAATATGGGGTGTAGAGTCCACTTCGTTGAGCAAGGAGTAGCTCTTGTCTATTACATATTTGGCTTATGGAACGGTATCTGTGCTAATTTCAATCTCTGGTTTTATGCAGCACCCCAACTCACCTTTCCCCTTAAGCAAGCATAAGTCGGTTTTCTACATTTGAGACCCTGTTCTGTTTTGTAATTCAGTTCCTGTGTAGCCAAGTTTACATTCCATGTGGTAGAGATATCTTATGATGTTTCTTTTTCTGTGTGACTTATTTCACTTAGAATCATCGTACCTGAATCCACTCATTATGCTGCTATGGGCCTGATGACATAGATTTCATTGCTGAGTGATATTGCATTGTACGTAAGTACCACAACTTCTTTATCCATTTTTCACTTTCTGTGATTTTGAACTTATACTGTAAACGAGGTTCTTGTAAACAGAGCCTTCCCAAATTTTGGGGTGGCTGTGTCTTTTTGATTTTAATTTCCCTAAGCTATAGGACCATAAGTGGAAGTGCCCTAGGCTCTGTTGCTTTGTTTTGTAGATGTTTCAGGAAACACCATACACTTCTCCAGAGTGGCTGTTGGCAATTTACATCCCGCCCATCAGCATAACAAGGCTCCCAGTTCTCCATGGCCTGTCCTGCCTTTCTGGATTTTACAATTTTTTCAGATGGCCCTTTTGACCGGGGGGCAGTGAGACTTCATTGTAGTGCAGATTTCCTTTGCAAGCTTGCTTGGTTGGCCAAAAAGGGCGTATGCGTTTTTTCCTGAATATATTCAGGAAAAAACGCATACGCCCTTTTTGGCCAAGTGCATCATTGTGGACGTTCTGCCTCTTTTCCTATGCTTTACATGCAATTCCAGTCTACCTCCTGAAATCGGTTTCCTGCAATTCTGCCCCGCTTTCAAGTCCTCTTGGCAGCCTTACTTCAATATATTTTTGGACGATAGCTATCATTTATAACTCTGCAGGTTTGTGAATGACAGTGCCCCTTAGCTCCTTTCTTCAACTCGCTTTCTTGTGAGCTGGCCACAACACCGCAGCATTGCTTCAGGCCCTAGTGTGGTTCCGGCATGGCACGCTGAGCCTTTGGTTAATTCCTCTTCCTGGTGGGAAATGAGAGTTAAATTTGCCCGTCCAGACACCTCCAGCTAGTCTCTCATTGGTTCTCCCTATTCCTGTTCATTTTCCGCAGAAATTGCAAACTGGGCCAAACAGGAGGTTAAAGGCACTGACTCTCCAAGTGGGGAGAGTGTTAGTAAAGCGTCTGGAATGTTGCACCCGAGTACCAGGGGACGAAAACTGAGACACATTTGAACACGTTTCCCGATCACATGGTGGATCATACTCTGGGTTCCACATGCATGTTTTAGCTGAAGGAAGAATCCCTTAAACCTGGAGAGTTGAGACCCATGGAATGGGTACCATGCAATATGACTTCAAAGGGTCTGCATTTGTCCACCGAACCTCACCAATCCTATCACTGCTGCGTTTATGCCGCTGTACACACGCTTGATTCTCTTTCGGAGACATATAAATCCATAGGTTTTAAGATTCTTCCTAGTCAGGTATATTCTTAGGCGTTTAATATGGGGTGTAGAGTCCACTTCGTTGAGCAAGGAGTAGCTCTTGTCTATTACATATTTGGCTTATGGAACGGTATCTGTTCTAATTTCAATCTCTGGTTTTATGCAGCACCCCAACTCACCTTTCCCCTTAAGCAAGCATAAGTTGGTTTTCTACATTTGAGACCCTGTTCTGTTTTGTAATTCAGTTCCTGTGTAGCCAAGTTTACATTCCGTGTAGTAGTGATATCTTATGATGTTTCTTTTTCTGTGTGACTTATTTCACTTAGAATCATCGTACCTGAATCCACTCATTATGCTGCTATGGGCCTGATGACATAGATTTCATTGCTGCGTGATATTGCATTGTACGTAATTACCACAAATTCTTTATCCATTTTTCACTTGCTGTGATACTGAACTTGTACCGTAAACGAGGTTCTTGTAAACAGAGCCGTCCCAAAGTTTGGGGTGGCTGTGTCTTTTTGATTTTAATTTCCCTAAGCTATAGGACCATAAGTTGAAGTGCCCTAGGCTCTGTTGCTTTGCTTTTTAGATGTTTCAGGAAACACCATACACTTCTCCAGAGTGGCTGTTGGCAATTTACATCCCGCCCATCAGCATAACAAGGTTCCCAATTCTCCATGGCCTTTCCTGCCTTTCTGGATTTTACACTTTTTTCAGATGGCCCTTTTGACCGGGTGCAGTGAGACTTCATTGTAGTGCAGATTTCCTTTTCAACCTTGCTTGGTTGGCCAAAAAGAGCGTATGCGTTTTTTCCTGAATATATTCAGGAAAAAACGCATACGCCCTTTTTGGCCAAGTGCATCATTGTGGACGTTCTGCCTCTTTTCCTATGCTTTACATGCTATTCCAGTCTACCTCCTGAAATCGGTTTCCTGCAATTCTGCCCCGCTTTCAAGTCCTCTTGGCAGCCTTACTTCAATATATTTTTGGACGATAGCTGTCATTTATAACTCTGCAGGTATGTGAATGTCAGTGCCCCTGAGCTCCTTTCTTTAACTCGTTTTCTTGTGAGCTGGCCGCAACACCGCAGCCTTGCTTCAGGCCCTAGTGTGGTTCCGGCATGGCACGCTGAGCCTTTGGTTAATTCCTCTTCCTGGTGGGAAATGAGAGTTAAATTTGCCCGTCCAGACACCTCCAGCTAGTCTCTCATTGGTTCTCCCTATTCCTGTTCATTTTCCGCAGAAATTGCAAACTGGGCCAAACAGGAGGTTAAAGGCACTGACTCTCCAAGTGGGGAGAGTGTTAGTAAAGCGTCTGAAATGTTGCACCCGAGTACCAGGGGACGAAAACTGAGACACATTTGAACACGTTTCCCGATCACATGGTGGATCATACTCTGGGTTCCACATGCATGTTTTAGCTGAAGGAAGAATCCCTTAAACCTGGAGAGTTGAGACCCCTGGAATGGGTACCATGCAATATGACTTCAAAGGGTCTGCATTTGCTCACCGAACCTCACCAATCCTATCACTGCTGCATTTATGCCACTGTACACACGCTTGATTCTCTTTCTGAGACATATAAATCCATAGGTTTTAAGATTCTTACTAGTCAGGTATATTCTTAGGCGTTTAATATGGGCTGTAGAGTCCACTTCGTTGAGCAAGGAGTAGCTCTTGTCTATTACATATTTGGCTTATGGAACCGTATCTGTGCTAATTTCAATCTTTGGTTTTATGCAGCCCCCCAAGTCACCTTTACTCTTAAGCAAGCATAAGTCGGTTTTCTACATTTGAGACCCTGTTCTGTTTTGTAATTCAGTTCCTGTGTAGCCAAGTTTACACTCCATGTGGTAGAGATATCTTATGATGTTTCTTTCTCTGTGTGACTTATTTCACTTACAATCATCGTATCTGAATCCACTCATTATGCTGCTACGGGCCTGATGACATAGATTTCATTGCTGAGTGATATTGCATTGTACGTAAGTACCACAACTTCTTTATCCATTTTGCGCTTTCTGTGATATTGAACTTGTACCGTAAACGAGGTTCTTGTAAACAGAGCTGTCCCAAAGATTGGGGTGGTTGTGTCTTTTTGATTTTAATTTCCCTAAGCTATAGGACCATAAGTGGAAGTGCCCTAGGCTCTGTTGCTTTGTTTTTTAGATGTTTCAGGAAACACCATACACTTCTCCAGAGTGACTGTTGGCAATTTACATCCCGCCCATCAGCATAACAAGGCTCCCAGTTCTCCATGGCCTGTCCTGCCTTTGTGGATTTTACACTTTTTTCTGATGGCCCTTTTGACTGGGGGGCAGTGAGACTTCTTTGTAGTGCAGATTTCCTTTGCAAGCTTGCTTGGTTGGCCAAAAAGGGCGTATGCGTTTATTCCTGAATATATTCAGGAAAAAACGCATACGCCCTTTTTGGCCAAGTGCATCATTGTGGACGTTCTGCCTCTTTTCCTATGCTTTACATGCAATTCCAGTCTACCTCCTGAAATCGGTTTCCTGCAATTCTGCCCCGCTTTCAAGTCCTCTTGGCAGCCTTACTTCAATATATTTTTGGACGATAGTTGTCATTTATAACTCTGCAGGTATGTGAATGACAGTGCCCCTGAGCTCCTTTCTTCAACTCGCTTTCTTGTGAGCTGGCCGCAACACCGCTGCTTTGCTTCAGGCCCTAGTGTGGTTCCGGCATGGCACACTGAGCCTTTGGTTAATTCCTATTCCTGGTGGGAAATGAGAGTTAAATTTGCCCGTCCAGACACCTCCAGCTAGTCTCTCATTTGTTCTCCCTATTCCTGTTCATTTTCCGCAGAAATTGCAAACTGGGCCAAACAGGAGGTTAAAGGCACTGACTCTCCAAGTGGGGAGAGTGTTAGTAAAGCGTCTGGAATGTTGCACCCGAGTACCGGGGGACGAAAACTGAGTCACATTTGAACACGTTTCCCGATCACACGGTGGATCATACTCTGGGTTCCACATGCATGTTTTAGCTGAAGGAAGAATCCCTTAAACCTGGAGAGTTGAGACCCATGGAATGGGTACCATGCAATATGACTTGAAAGGGTCTGCATTTGCTCACCGAACCTCACCAATCCTAACACTGCTGCGTTTATGCCGCTGTACACATGGTTGATTCTCTTTTGGAGACATATAAATCCATAGGTTTTAAGATTCTTACTAGTCAGGTATATTCTTATGCGTTTAATATGGGGGGTTGAGTCCACTTCGTTGAGCAATGAGTAGCTCTTGTCTATTACATATTTGGCTTATGGAACGGTATCTGTTCTAATTTCAATCTCTGGTTTTATGCAGCACCCCAACTCACCTTTCCCCTTAAGCAAGCATAAGATGGTTTTCTACATTTGAGACCCTGTTCTGTTTTGTAATTCAGTTCCTCTGTAGCCAAGTTTACATTCCGTGTAGTAGTGATATCTTATGATGTTTCTTTTTCTGTGTGAATTATTTCACTTAGAATCATCGTACCTGAATCCACTCATTATGCTGCTACGGGCCTGATGACATAGATTTCATTGCTGAGTGATATTGCATTGTACGTAAGTACCACAACTTCTTTATCCATTTTTCGCTTTCTGTGATATTGAACTTGTACCGTAAATGAGGTTCTTGTAAACTGAGCCGTCCCAAATTTTGGGGTGGCTGTGTCTTTTTGATTTTAATTTCCCTAAGCTATAGGACCATAAGTGGAAGTGCCCTAGGCTCTGTTGCTTTGTTTTTTAGATGTTTCAGGAAACACCATACACTTCTCCATTGTCGCTGTTGGCAATTTACATCCCGCCCATCAGCATAACAAGGCTCTCACATCTCCATGGCCTGTCCTGCCTTTCTGGATTTTACACTTTTATCAGATGGCCCTTTTGACTGGGGGCCAGTGAGACTTCATTTTAGTGCAGATTTCCTTTGCAAGCTTGCTTGGTTGGCCAAAAAGGGCGTATGCGTTTTTTCTTGAATATATTCAGGAAAAAACGCATACACCCCTTTTGGACAAGTGCATCATTGTGGACGTTCTGCCTCTTTTCCTATGCTTTACATGCAATTCCAGTCTACCTCCTGAAATCGGTTTCCTGCAATTCTGCCCCGCTTTCAAGTTCTCTTGGCAGCCTTACTTCAATATATTTTTGGACGATAGCTGTCATTTATAACTCTGCAGGTTTGTGAATGATAGTGCCCCTTAGCTCCTTTCTTCAACTCGTTTTCTTGTGAGCTGGCCGCAACACCGCAGCATTGCTTCAGGCCCTAGTGTGTTTCCAGAATGGCACGCTGAGCCTTTGGTTAACTCCTCTTCCTGGTGGGCAATGAGAGTTAAATTTGCCCGTCCAGACACCTCCAGCTAGTCTCTCATTGGTTCTCCCTATTCCTGTTCATTTTCCGCAGAAATTGCAAACTGGGCCAAACAGGAGGTTAAAGGCACTGACTCTCCAAGTGGGGAGAGTGTTAGTAAAGCGTCTGGAATGTTGCACCCGAGTACCGGGGCACGAAAAGTGAGACACATTTGAACACGTTTCCCGATCACACGGTGGATCATACTCTGGGTTCCACATGCATGTTTTAGCTGAAGGAAGAATCCCTTAAACCTGGAGAGTTGAGACCCATGGAATGGGTACCATGCAATATGACTTCAAAGGGTCTGCATTTGCTCACCGAACCTCACCAATCCTAACACTGCTGCGTTTATGCCGCTGTACACATGGTTGATTCTCTTTTGGAGACATATAAATCCATAGGTTTTAAGATTCTTACTAGTCAGGTATATTCTTATGCGTTTAATATGGGGTGTTGAGTCCACTTCGTTGAGCAATGAGTAGCTCTTGTCTATTACATATTTGGCTTATGGAACGGTATCTGTTCTAATTTCAATCTCTGGTTTTATGCAGCACCCCAACTCACCTTTCCCCTTAAGCAAGCATAAGATGGTTTTCTACATTTGAGACCCTGTTCTATTTTGTAATTCAGTTCCTGTGTAGCCAGGTTTACATTCCGTGTAGTAGTGATATCTTATGATGTTTCTTTTTCTCTGTGACTTTTTTCACTTAGAATCATCGTACCTGAATCCACTCATTATGCTGCTATGGGCCTGATGACATAGATTTCATTGCTGAGTGATATTGCATTGTACGTAAGTACCACAACTTCTTTATCCATTTTTCATTTTCTGTGATTTTGAACTTGTACTGTAAACGACGTTCTTGTAAACAGAGCCGTCCCAAACTTTGGGGTGGCTGTGTCTTTTTGATTTTAATTTCCCTAAGCTATAGGACTATAAGTGGAAGTGCCCTAGGCTCTGTTGCTTTGTTTTTTAGATGTTTCAGGAAACACCATACACTTCTCCAGAGTGGCTGTTGGCAATTTACATCCCGCCCATCAGCATAACAAGGCTCCCAGTTCTCCATGGCCTGTCCTGCCTTTCTGGATTTTACACTTTTTTCAGATGACCCTTTTGACCGGGGGGCAGTGAGACTTCATTGTAGTGCAGATTTCCTTTGCAAGCTTGTTTGCTTGGCCAAAAAGGGCGTAGGCTTTTTTTCTTGAGGAAAAATCTCATATGCCCTTTTTGGCCAAGTGCATCATTGTGGACGTTCTGCCTCTTTTCCTATGCTTTACATGCAAATCCAGTCTACCTCCTGAAATCGGTTTCCTGCAATTCTGCCCCGCTTTCAAGTCCTCTTGGCAGCCTTACTTCAATATCTTTTTGGACGATAGGTGTCATTTATAACTCTGCAGTTTTGTGAATTACAGTGCCCCTGAGCTCCTTTCTTCAACTTGCTTTCTTGTGAGCTGGCCGCAACACCGCAGCATCGCTTCAGGCCATAGTGTGTTTCCGGCATGGCACATTGAGCCTTTGGTTAATTCCTCTTCCTGGTGGGAAATGAGAGTTAAATTTGCCCGTCCAGACACCTCCAGCTAGTCTCTCATTGGTTCTCCCTATTCCTGTTCATTTTCCGCAGAAATTGCAAACTGGGCCAAACAGGAGGTTAAAGGCACTGACTCTCCAAGTGGGGAGAGTGTTAGTAAAGCGTCTGGAATGTTGCACCCGAGTACCAGGGGATGAAAACTGACACATTTGAACACGTTTCCCGATCACACGGTGGATCATACTCTGGGTTCCACATGCATGTTTTAGCTGAAGGAAGAATCCCTTAAACCTGGAGAGTTGAGACCCATGGAATGGGTACCATGCAATATGACTTGAAAGGGTCTGCATTTGCTCACCGAACCTCATCAATCCTATCACTGCTGCGTTTATGCCACTATACACACGCTTGATTCTCTTTTTGAGATATATAAATCCATAGGTTTTAAGATTCTTACTAGTCAGGTATATTCTTAGGCTTTTAATATGGGGTGTTGAGTCCACTTCGTTGAGCAAGGTGTAGCTCTTTCCTATTACATATTTGGCTTATGGAACGATATCTGTGCTAATTTCAATGTCTGGTTTTATGCAGCACCCCAACTCACCTTTCCCCTTAAGGAAGCATAAGTTGGTTTTCTACATTTGAGACCCTGTTCTGTTTTGTAATTCAGTTCCTGTGTAGCCAAGTTTACATTCCGTGTAGTAGTGATATCTTATGATGTTTCTTTTTCTGTGTGACTTATTTCACTTAGAATCATCGTACCTGAATCCACTCATTATGCTGCTATGTGCCTGATGACATAGATTTCATTGCTGAGTGATATTGCATTGTAGGTAAGTACCACAACTTCTTTATCCATTTTTCACTTTCTGTGATATTCAACTTGTACCGTAAACGAGGTTCCTGTAAACAGAACCGTCCCAAACTTTGGGGTGGCTGTGTCTTTTTGATTTTAATTTCCCTAAGCTATAGGACCATAAGTGGAAGTGCCCTAGGCTCTGTTGTTTTGTTTTTTAGATGTTTCAGGAAACACCATACACTTCTCCAGAGTGGCTGTTGGCAATTTACATCCCGCCCATCAGCATAACAAGGCTCCCAGTTCTCCATGGCCTGTCCTGCTTTGCTGGATTTTATGCTTTTTTCAGATGGCCCTTTTGCCCGCGGGGTAGTGAGACTTCATTGTAGTGCAGATTCCCTTTGCAAGCTTGCTTGGTTGGCCAAAAAGGGCGTATGCGTTTTTTCCTGAATATATTCAGGAAAAAACGCATACGCCCTTTTTGGCCAAGTGCATCATTGTGGACGTTCTGCCTCTTTTCCTATGCTTTACATGCCATTCCAGTCTACCTCCTGAAATCGGTTTCCTGCAATTCTGCCCCGCTTTCAAGTCCTCTTGGCAGCCTTACTTCAATATATTTTGGGACGATAGCTGTCATTTATAACTCTGCAGGTTTGTGAATGACAGTGCCCCTGAGCTCCTTTCTTCAAATTGTTTTCTTGTGAGCTGGCCGCAACACCGTAGGATTGCTTCAGGCCCTAGTGTGGTTCCGGCACGGCACGCTGAGCCTTTGGTTAATTCCTCTTCATGGTGGGTAATGAGAGTTAAATTTGCCCATCCAGACACCTCCAGCTAGTCTCTCTTGGTTCTCCCTATTCCTGTTCATTTTCCGCAGAAATTGCAAACTGGGCCAAACAGGAGGTTAAAGGCACTGACTCTCCAAGTGGGGAGAGTGTTAGTAAAGCGTCTGGAATGTTGCACTCGAGTACCGGGGGACGAAAACTGAGACACATTTGAACAAGTTTCCCGATCACACGGTGGATGATACTCTGGGTTCCACATGCATGTTTTAGCTGAAGGAAGAATCCCTTAAACCTGGAGAGTTGAGACCCATGGAATGGGTACCATGCAATATGACTTCAAAGGGTCTGCATTTGCTCACCGATCCTCACCAATCCTATCACTGCTGCATTTATGCCGCTGTACACACGCTTGATTCTCTTGCAGAGACATATAAATCCATAGGTTTTAAGATTCTTACTAGTCAGGTATATTCTTAGGCGTTTAATATGTGGTGTTGAGTCCACTTCGTTGAGCAAGGAGAAGCTCTTGTCTATTACATATTTGGCTTATGGAACGGTATCTGTGCTAATTTCAATCTCTGGTTTTATGCAGCACCCCAACTCACCTTTCCCCTTAAGGAAGCATAAGTTGGTTTTCTACATTTGAGACCCTGTTCTGTTTTGTAATTCAGTTCCTCTGTAGCCAAGTTTACATTCCGTGTAGTAGTGATATCTTATGATGTTTCTTTTTTTGTGTGACTTATTTCACTTAGAATCATCGTACCTGAATCCACTCATTATGCTGCTACGGGCCTGATGACATAGATTTCATTGCTGAGTGATATTGCATTGTACGTAAGTACCACAACTTCTTTATCCATTTTTCGCTTTCTGTGATATTGAACTTGTACCGTAAAGGAGGTTCTTGTAAACTGAGCCATCCCAAACTTTGGGTTGGTTGTGTCTTTTTGATTTTAATTTCCCTAAGCTATAGGACCATAAGTGGAAGTGCCCTAGGCTCTGTTGCTTAGTTTTTTAGATGTTTCAGGAAACACCATACACTTCTCCAGAGTGGCTGTTGGCAATTTACATCCCACCCATCAGCATAACAAGGCTCCCAGTTCTCCATGGCCTGTCCTGCTTTGCTGGATTTCATGCTTTTTTCAGATGGCCCTTTTGCCCGCGGGGTAGTGAGACTTCATTGTAGTGCAGATTCCCTTTGCAAGCTTGCTTGGTTGGCCAAAAAGGGCGTATGCGTTTTTTCCTGAATATATTCAGGAAAAAACGCATACGCCCTTTTTGGCCAAGTGCATCATTGTGGACGTTCTGCCTCTTTTCCTATGCTTTACATGCAATTCCAGTCTACCTCCTGAAATCGGTTTCCTGCAATTCTGCCCCGCTTTCAAGTCCTCTTGGCAGCCTTACTTCAATATATTTTTGGACGATAGCTGTCATTTATAACTCTGCAGGTTTGTGAATTACAGTGCCCCTGAGCTCCTTTCTTCAACTCGTTTTCTTGTGAGCTGGCCGCAACACCGCAACATTGCTTCAGGCCCTAGTGTGTTTCCAGAATGGCACGCTGAGCCTTTGGTTAATTCCTCTTCCTGGTGAAGAATGAGAGTTAAATTTGCCCGTCCAGACACCTCCAGCTAGTCTCTCATTGGTTCTCCCTATTCCTGTTCATTTTCCGCAGAAATTGCAAACTGGGCCAAACAGGAGGTTAAAGGCACTGACTCTCCAAGTGGGGAGAGTGTTAGTAAAGCGTCTGGAATGTTGCACCCGAGTACCGGGGCACGAAAACTGAGACACATTTGAACACGTTTCCCGATCACACGGTGGATCATACTCTGGGTTCCACATGCATGTTTTAGCTGAAGGAAGAATCCCTTAAACCTGGAGAGTTGAGACCCATGGAATGGGTACCATGCAATATGACTTGAAAGGGTCTGCATTTGCTCACCGAACCTCACCAATCCTAACACTGCTGCGTTTATGCCGCTGTACACACGCTTGATTCTCTTTCGGAGACATATAAATCCATAGGTTTTAAGATTCTTACTAGTCAGGTATATTCTTATGCGTTTAATATGGGGTGTTGAGTCCACTTCGTTGAGCAATGAGTAGCTCTTGTCTATTACATATTTGGCTTATGGAATGGTATCTGTGCTAATTTCAATCTCTGGTTTTATGCAGCACCCCAACTCACCTTTCCCCTTAAGCAAGCATAAGTTGGTTTTCTACATTTGAGACCCTGTTCTGTTTTGTAATTCAGTTCCTGTGTAGCCAAGTTTACATTCCGTGTAGTAGTGATATCTTATGATGTTTCTTTTTCTCTGTGAATTTTTTCACTTAGAAACATCGTACCTGAATCCACTCATTATGCTGCTACGGGCCTGATGACATAGATTTCATTGCTGAGTGATATTGCATTGTACGTAAGTACCACAACTACTTTACCCATTTTTCGCTTTCTGCGATATTGAACTTGTACCGTAAACGAGGTTGTTGTAAACAGAGCCGTCCCAAACTTTGGGTTGGCTGTGTCTTTTTGATTTTAATTTCCCTAAGCTATAGGACCATAAGTGGAAGTGCCCTAGGCTCTGTTGCTTTGTTTTTTAGATGTTTCAGGAAACACCATACACTTCTCCAGAGTGACTGTTGGCAATTTACATCCCGCCCATCAGCATAACAAGGCTCCCAGTTCTCCATGGCCTGTCCTGCCTTTCTGGATTTTACACTTTTTTCAGATGGCCCTTTTGACCGGGGGGCAGTGAGACTTAATTGTAGTGCAGATTTCCTTTGCAAGCTTGCTTGGTTGGCCAAAAAGGGCGTATGCGTTTTTTCCTGAATATATTCAGGAAAAAACGCATACGCCCTTTTTGGCCAAGTGCATCATTGTGGACGTTCTGCCTCTTTTCCTATGCTTTACATGCAATTCCAGTCTACCTCCTGAAATCGGTTTCCTGCAATTCTGCCCCGCTTTCAAGTCCTCTTGGCAGCCTTACTTCAATATATTTTTGGATGATAGCTGTCATTTATAACTCTGCATGTCTGTGAATGACAGTGCCCCTGAGCTCCTTTCTTCAACTTGTTTTCTTGTGAGCTGGCCGCAACACCATTGGATTGCTTCAGGCCCTAGTGTGGTTCCGGCATGGCACGCTGAGCCTTTGGTTAATTCCTCTTCCTGGTGGGTAATGAGAGTTAAATTTGCCCGTCCAGACACCTCCAGCTAGTCTCTCTTGGTTCTCCCTATTCCTGTTCATGTTCCACAGAAATTGCAAACTGGGCCAAACAGGAGGTTAAAGGCACTGACTCTCCAAGTGGGGAGAGTGTTAGTAAAGCGTCTGGAATGTTGCACCCGAGTACCGGGGGACGAAAACTGAGACACATTTGAACACGTTTCCCGATCACACGGTGGATCATACTCTGGGTTCCACATGCATGTTTTAGCTGAAGGAAGAATCCCTTAAACCTGGAGAGTTGAGACCCATGGAATGGGTACCATGCAATATGACTTCAAAGGGTCTGCATTTGCTCACCGATCCTTACCAATCCTATCACTGCTGCATTTATGTCGCTGTACACATGCTTGATTCTCTTGCAGAGACATATAAATCCATAGGTTTTAAGATTCTTACTAGTCAGGTATATTCTTAGGCGTTTAATATGTGGTGTTGAGTCCACTTCGTTGAGCAAGGAGAAGCTCTTGTCTATTACATATTTGGCTTATGGAATGGTATCTGTGCTAATTTCAATCTCTGGTTTTATGCAGCACCCCAACTCACCTTTCCCCTTAAGGAAGCATAAGTTGGTTTTCTACATTTGAGAGCCTGTTCTGTTTTGTAATTCAGTTCCTCTGTAGCCAAGTTTACATTCCGTGTAGTAGTGATATCTTATGATGTTTCTTTTTTTGTGTGACTTATTTCACTTAGAATCATCGTACCTGAATCCACTCATTATGCTGCTACGGGCCTGATGACATAGATTTCATTGCTGAGTGATATTGCATTGTACGTATGTACCACAACTTCTTTATCCATTTTTCGCTTTCTGTGATATTGAACTTGTACCGTAAACGAGGTTCTTGTAAACTGAGACATCCCAAACTTTGGGGTGGCTGTGTCTTTTTGATTTTAATTTCCCTAAGCTATAGGACCATAAGTGGAAGTGCCCTAGGCTCTGTCGCTTTGTTTTTTAGATGTTTCAGGAAACACCATACACTTCTCCATTGTCGCTGTTGGCAATTTACATCCCGCCCATCAGCATAACAAGGCTCTCACGTCTCCATGGCCTGTCCTGCCTTTCTGGATTTTACACTTTTATCAGATGGCCCTTTTGACTGGGTGCCAGTGAGACTTCATTGTAGTGCAGATTTCCTTTTCAAGCTTGATTTGTTGGCCAAAAAGGGCGTATGCATGTTTTCCTGAATATTTTCAGGAAAAAACGCGTATGCCCTTTTTGGCCAAGTGCATCATTGTGGACGTTCTGCCTCTTTTCCTATGCTTTACATGCAATTCCAGTCTACCTCCTGAAATCGGTTTCCTGCAGTTCTGCCCCGCTTTCAAGTCCTCTTGGCAGCCTTACTTCAATATATTTTTGGACGATAGCTGTCATTTATAACTCTGCAGGTTTGTGAATGACAGTGCCCCTGAGCTCCTTTCTTCAACTCGCTTTCTTGTGAGCTGGCCACAACACCGCAGGATTGCTTCAGGCCCTAGTGTTGTTCCGGCACAGCACGCTGAGCCTTTGGTTAATTCCTCTTCCTTGTGGGTAATGAGAGTTAAATTTGCCCGTTTAGACACCTCAAGCTAGTCTTTCTTGTTTCTCCCTATTCCTGTTCATTTTCTGCAGAAATTGCAAACTGGGCCAAACAGGAGGTTAAAGGCACTGACTCTCCAAGTGGGGAGAGTGTTAGTAAAGCGTCTGGAATGTTGCACCCGAGTACCGGGGGACGAATACTGAGACACATTTGAACACGTTTCCCGATCACACGGTGGATCATACTCTGGGTTCCACATGCATGTTTTAGCTGAAGGAAGAATCCCTTAAACCTGGAGAGTTGAGACCCATGGAATGGGTACCATGCAGTATGACTTCAAAGGGTCTGCATTTGCTCACCGATCCTCACCAATCCTATCACTGCTGCATTTATGCCACTGTACACATGCTTGATTCTCTTTCGGAGACATATAAATCCATAGGTTTTAAGATTCTTACTAATTAGTTATATTTTTAGGCGTTTAATATGGGGTGTTGAGTCCACTTCGTTGAGCAAGGAGTAGCTCTTGTCTATTACATATTTGGCTTATGGAACGGTATCTGTGCTAATTTCAATCTCTGGTTTTATGCAGCACCCCAACTCACCTTTCCCCTTAAGCAAGCATAAGTTGGTTTTCTACATTTTAGACCCTGTTCTGTTTTGTAATCCAGTTCCTGTGTAGCCAAGTTTACATTCCGTGTAGTAGTGATATCTTATGATGTTTCCTTTTCTCTGTGACTTATTTCACTTAGAGTCATCGTACCTGGATCCACTCGTTATGCTTCTACGGGCCTGATGACATAGATTTCATTGCTGAGTGATATTGCATTGTACGTAAGTACCACAACTTCTTTATCCATTTTTCGCTTTCTGCGATATTGAACTTGTACCGTAAACGAGGTTCTTGTAAACAGAGCCGTCCCAAATTTTAGGGTGGCTGTGTCTTTTTGATTTTAAGTTCCCTAAGCTATAGGACCATAAGTGGAAGTGCCCTAGGCTCTGTTGCTTTGTTTTTTAGATGTTTCAGGAAACACCATACACTTCTCCAGAGTGGCTGTTGGCAATTTACATCCCGCCCATCAGCATAACAAGGCTCCCAGTTCTCCATGGCCTCTTCTGCCTTTCTGGATTTTACAATTTTTCCAGATGGCCCTTTTGACCGGGGGGCAGTGACACTCCATTGTAGTGAAGATATCCTTTGCAAGCTTGCTTGGTTGGCCAAAAAGGGCGTATGCGTTTTTTCCTGAATATATTCAGGAAAAAACGCATACGCCCTTTTTGGCCAAGTGCATCATTGTGGACGTTCTGCCTCATTTCCTATTCTTTACATGCAATTACAGTCTACCTCCTGAAATCGGTTTCGTGCAATTCTGCCGCACTTTCAAGTCCTCTTGGCAGCCTTACTTCAATATATTTTTGGACGATAGCTGTCATTTATAACTCTGCAGGTCTGTGAATGACAGTGCCCCTGAGCTACTTTCTTCAACTCGCTTTCTTGTGAGCTGGCCGCAACACCGCAGGATTTCTTCAGGCCCCAGTGTGGTTACGGCATGGCACGCTGAGCCTTTGGTTAATTCCTCTTCCTGGTGGGAAATGAGAGTTAAATTTGCCCGTCCAGACACCTCCATCTAGTCTCTCATTGGTTCTCCCTATTCCTGTTCATTTTCCGCAGAAATTGCAAACTGGGCCAAACAGGAGGTTAAAGGCACTGACTCTCCAAGTGGGGAGAGTGTTAGTAAACCGTCTGGAATGTTGCACCCGAGTACCAGGGGACGAAAACTGAGACACATTTGAACACGTTTCCCGATCACACGGTGGATGATACTCTGGGTTCCACATGCATGTTTTAGCTGAAGGAAGAATCCCTTAAACCTGGAGAGTTGAGACCCATGGAATGGGTACCATGCAATATGACTTCAAATGGTCTGCATTTGCTCACCTATCCTCACCAATCCTATCACTGCTGCGTTTATGCCGCTGTACACAAGCTTGATTCTCTTTCGGAGACATATAAATCCATAGGTTTTAAGATTCTTACTAGTCAGGTATATTCTTACGCGTTTAATGTGGGGTGTTGGGTCCACTTCATTGAGCAAGGAGTAGCTCTTGTCTATTACATATTTGGCTTATGGAACGGTATCTGTGCTAATTTCAATCTCTGGTTTTATGCAGCACCCCAACTCACCTTTCCCCTTAAGCAAACATAAGTTGGTTTTCTACATTTGAGACCCTGTTCTGTTTTGTAATTCAGTTCCTGTGTAGCCAAGTTTACATTCCGTGTAGTAGTGATATCTTATGATGTTTCTTTTTCTCTGTGACTTATTTCACTTAGAATCATCGTACCTGAATCCACTCATTATGCTGCTACCGGACTGATGACATAGATTTCATTGCTGAGTTATATTGCATTGTACGTAAATACAACAACTTCTTTTTCCATTTTTCACTTGCTGTGATATTGAACTTGTACCGTAAACGAGGTTCTTGTAAACAGAGCCGTCCCAAACTTTGGGGTGGCTGTGTCTTTTTGATTTTAATTTCCCTAAGCTATTGGACCATAAGTTGAAGTGCCGTAGGCTCAGTTGCTTTGTTTTTTACATGTTTCAGGAAACACCATACACTTCTCCAGAGTGGCTGTTGGCAATTTACATCCCGCCCATCAGCATAACAAGGCTCCCAGTTCTCCATGGCCTGTCCTGCCTTTCTGGATTTTACACTTTTTTCAGATGGCCCTTTTCACCAGGGGGCAGTGAGACTTCATTGTAGTGCAGACTTCCTTTGCAAGCTTGCTTGGTTGGCCAAAAAGGGCGTATGTGTTTTTTCCTCAGGAAAAAATATACCCTTTTTGGCCAAGTGCATCATTGTGGACGTTCTGCCTCTTTTCCTATGCTTTACATGCAATTCCAGTCTACCTCCTGAAATCGGTTTCCTGCAATTCTGCCCCGCTTTCAAGTCCTCTTGGCAGCCTTACTTCAATATATTTTTGGACGATAGCTGTCATTTTTAACTCTGCAGGTTTGTGAATTACAGTGCCCCTGAGCTCCTTTCTTCAACTCGCTTTCTTGTGAGCTGGCCGCAACTTCGCAGGATTGCTTCAGGCCCTAGTGTGGTTCCGGCATGGCACTCTGAGCCTTTGGTTAATTCCTCATCCTGGTGGGAAATGAGAGTTAAATTTGCACGTCCAGACACCTCCAGCTAGTTTCTCATTGGATCTCCCTATTCCTGTTCATTTTCCGCAGAAATTGCAAACTGGGCCAAACAGGAGGTTAAAGGCACTGACTCTCCAAGTGGGGAGAGTGTTAGTAAAGCGTCTGGAATGTTGCACCCGAGTACCAGGGGACGAAAACTGACCCATTTGAACACGTTTCCCGATCACACGGTGGATCATACTCTGGGTTCCACATGCATGTTTTAGCTGAAGGAAGAATCCCTTAAACCTGGAGAGTTGAGACCCATGGAATGGGTACCATGCAATATGACTACAGAGGGTCTGCATTTGTTCACCGAACCTCAACAATCCTATCACTGCTGCGTTTATGCCGCTGTACACACGCTTGATTCTCTTTCGGAGACATATAAATCCATAGGTTTTAAGATTCTTACTAGTCAGGTATATTCTTAGGCGTTTAATATGGGGTGTAGAGTCCACTTCGTTGAGCAAGGAGTAGCTCTTGTCTATTACATATTTGGCTTATGGAATGGTATCTGTGCTAATTTCAATCTCTGGTTTTATGCAGCACCCCAACTCACCTTTCGCCTTAAGCAAGCATAAGTTGGTTTTCTACATTTGAGACCCTGTCCTGTTTTGTAATTCAGTTCCTGTGTAGCCAAGTTTACATTCCGTGTAGTAGTGATATCTTATGATGTTTCTTTTTCTGTGTGACTTATGTCACTTAGAATCATCGTACCTGAATCCACTCATTATGCTGCTATGGGCCTGATGACATAGATTTCATTGCTGAGTGATATTGCATTGTACGTAAGTACCACAACTTCTTTTTCCATTTTTTGCTGTCTGTGATATTGAAATTGTACCGTAAACGAGGTTTGGGGTGGCTGTGTCTTTTTGATTTTAATTTCCCTAAGCTATAGGACCATAGGTGGAAGTGCCCTAGGCTCTGTTGCTTTGTTTTTTAGATGTTTCAGGAAACACCATACACTTCTCCAGAGTGGCTGTGGGCAATTTACATCCCGCCCATCAGCACAACAAGGCTCCCACGTCTCCATGGCCTGTCCTGCCTTTCTGGATTTTACACTTTTTTCAGATGGCTCTTTTGACCAGGGGGCAGTGAGACTTCATTGTAGTGCAGATTTCCTTTGCAAGCTTGCTTGGTTGGCCAAAAAGGGCGTATGCGTTTTTTCCTGAATATATTCAGGAAAAAATGCATACGCCCTTTTTGGCCAAGTGCATCATTGTGGACGTTCTGCCTCTTTTCCTATGCTTTACATGCAATTCCAGTCTACCTCCTGAAATCGGTTTCCTGCAATTCTGCCCTGCTTTCAAGTCCTCTTGGCAGCCTTACTTCTATATATTTTTGGACGATAGTTGTCATTTATAACTCTGCAGGTTTGTGAATGACAGTGCCCCTGAGCTCCTTTCTTCAACTCGCTTCCTTGTGAGCTGGCCGCAACACCGCAGGATTGCTTCAGTCCCTAGTGTGGTTCCGGCACGGCACGCTGAGCCTTTGGTTAATTCCTCTTCCTGGTGGGAAATGAGAGTTAAATTTGCCCGTCCAGACACCTCCAGCTAGTCTCTCATTGGTTCTCTCTATTCCTGTTCATTTTCCGCAGAAATTGCAAACTGGGCCAAACAGGAGGTTAAAGGCACTGACTCTCCAACTGGGGAGAGTGTTAGTAAAGCGTCTGCAATGTTGCACCCGAGTACCAGGGGATGAAAACTGAGACAGCTTTGAACACGTTTCCCGATCACACGGTGGATCATACTCTGGGTTCCACATGCATGTTTTAGCTGAAGGAAGAATCCCTTAAACCTGGAGAGTTGAGACCCATGGAATGGGTACCATGCAATATGACTTCAAAGCGTCTGCATTTGCTCACCGATCCTCACCAATCCTATCACTGCTGCGTTTATGCCGCTGTACACACGCTTGATTCTCTTTCGGAGACATATAAATCCATAGGTTTTAAGATTCTTACTAGTCAGGTATATTCTTAGGCGTTTAATATGTGGTGTTGAGTCCACTTCGTTGAGCAAGGAGTAGCTCTTGTTTATTACATATTTGGCTTATGGAACGGTATCTGTGCTAATTTCAATCTCTGGTTTTATGCAGCACCCCAACTCACCTTTCCCCTTAAGCAAGCATAAGTTGGTTTTCTACATTTGAGACCCTGTTCTGTTTTGTAATTCAGTTCCTGTGTATCCAAGTTTACATTCCGTGTAGTAGTGATATCTTATGATGTTTCTTTTTCTGTGTGACTTATTTCACTTAGAATCATCGTACCTGAATCCACTCATTATGATGCTACGGGCCTGATGACATAGATTTCATTGCTGAGTGATATTGCATTGTACGTAAGTACCACAACTTCTTTATCCATTTTTCGCTTTCTGTGATATTGAACTTGTACCGTAAACGAGGTTCTTGTAAACAGAGCCGTCCCAAACTTTGGGGTGGCTGTGTCTTTTTGATTTTAATTTCCCTAAGCTATAGGACCATACGTGGAAGTGCCGTAGGCTCAGTTGCTTTGTTTTTTAGATATTTCAGGAAACACCATACACTTCTCCAGAGTGGCTGTTGGCAATTTACATCCTGCCCATGAGCATAACAAGGTTCCCACGTCTCCATGGCCTGTCCTGCCTTTCTGGATTTTACACTTTTTTCAGATGGCCCTTTTGACTGGGGGGCAGTGAGACTTCATTGTAGTGCAGATTTGCTTTGCAAGCTTGCTTAGTTGGCCAAAAAGGGCGTATGCGTTTTTTCCTGAATATATTCAGGAAAAAACCCATACGCCCCTCTTGGCCAAGTGCATCATTGTGGACGTTCTGCCTCTTTTCCTATGCTTTACATGCAATTCCAGTCTACCTCCTGAAATCGGTTTCCTGCAATTCTGACCCGCTTTCAAGTCCTCTTGGCAGCCTTACTTCAATATATTTTTGGACGATAGCTGTCATTTATAACTCTGCATGTCTGTGAATGACAGTGCCCCTGAGCTCCTTTCTTCAACTCGCTTTCTTGTGAACTGGCCACAACAACGCAGGATTGCTTCAGGCCCTAGTGTGGTTCCGGCATGGCACGCTGAGGCTTTGGTTAATTCCTCTTCCTGGTGGGAAATGAGAGTTAAATTTGCCCGTCCAGACACCTCCAGCTAGTCTCTCATTGGTTCTCCCTTTTCCTGTTCATTTTCCACAGAAATTGCAAACTTGGCCAAACAGGAGGTTAAAGGCACTGACTCTCCAAGTGGGGACAGTGTTAGGAAAGCGTCTGGAATGTTGCACCCGAGTACCAGGGGACGAAAACTGAGACACCTTTGAACACGTTTCCCAATCACACGGTGGATCATACTCTGGGTTCCACATGCATGTTTTAGCTGAAGGAAGAATCCCTTAAACCTGGAAAGTTGAGACCCATGGAATGGGTACCATGCAATATGACTTCAAAGGGTCTGCATTTGCTCACCGATCCTCACCAAACCTATCACTGCTGCGTTGATGCTGCTGTACACACGCTTGATTCTCTTTCGGAGACATATAAATCCATAGGTTTTAAGATTCTTACTAGTCAGGTATATTCTTAGGCGTTTAATATGGGGTGTTGAGTCCACTTTGTTGAGCAAGGAGTAGCTCTTGTCTATTACATATTTGGCTTATGAAACGGTATCTGTGGTAATTTCAATCTCTGGTTTTATGCAGCACCCCAACTCGCCTTTCCCCTTAAGCAAGCATAAGTTGGTTTTCTACATTTGAGACCCTGTTCTGTTTTGTAATTCAGTTCCTGTGTAGCCAAGTTTACATTCCGTGTAGTAGTGATATCTTATGATGTTTCTTTTTCTGTGTGACTTATTTCACTTAGAATCATCGTACCTGAATCCACTCATTATGCTACTATGGGCCTGATGACATCGATTTCATTGCTGAGTGATATTGCATTGTAGATAAGTACCACAACTTCTTTATCCATTTTGCACTTTCTGTGATATTGAACTTGTACCGTAAACGAAGTTCTTGTAAACACAGCCTTCCCAAACTTTGGGGTGGCTGTGTCTTTTTGATTTTAATTTCCCTAAGCTATAGGACCATAAGTGGAAGTGCCCTAGGCTCTGTTGCTTCGTTTTTTAGATGTTTCAGGAAACACCATACATTTCTCCAGAGTGGCTGTTGGCAATTTACATCTCGCCCATGAGCATAACAAGGCTCCCAGTTCTCCATGGCCTGTCCTGCCTTTCTGGATTTTACACTTTTTTCAGAGGGCCCTTTTGACCGGGGGGCAGTGAGACTTCATTGTAGTGCAGATTTCCTTTGCAAGCTTGCTTGGTTGGCCAAAAAGGGCGTATGCGTTTTTTCCTGAATATATTCAGGAAAAAACGCATACGCCCTTTTTGGCCAACTGCATCATTGTGGACGTTCTGCCTCTTTTCCTATGCTTTACATGCAATTACAGTCTACCTCCTGAAATCGGTTTCCTGCAATTCTGCCCCGCTTTCAAGTCCTCTTGGCAGCCTTACTTCAATATATTTTTGGACGATAGCTGTCATTTATAACTCTGCATGTTTGTGAATTACAGTGCCCCTGAGCTCTTTTCTTCAACTCGCTTTCCTGTGAGCTGGCCGCAACACCGCAGGATTGCTTCAGGCCCTAGTGTGGTTCCGGCATGGCACGCTGAGCCTTTGGTTAATTCCTCTTCCTGGTGGGAAATGAGAGTTAAATTTGCCCGTCCAGACACCTCCAGCTAGTCTCTCATTGGTTCTCCCTATTCCTGTTCATTTTCCGCAGAAATTGCAAACTGGGCCAAACAGTAGGTTGAAGGCACTGACTCTCCAAGTGGGGAGAGTGTTAGTAAAACATCTGGAATGTTGCACTCGAGTACCAGGGTACGAAAACTGAGACACATATGAACACGTTTCCCGATCGCATGGTGGATCATACTCTGGGTTCCACATGCATGTTTTAGCTGAAGGAAGAATCCCTTAAACCTGGAGAGTTGAGACCCATGGAATGGGTACCAAGCAATATGACTTCAAAGGGTCTGCATTTGCTCACCGAACCTCACCAATCCTATCACTGCTGCGTTTATGCTGCTGTACACACGCTTGATTCTCTTTCGGAGACATATAAATCCATAGGTTTTAAGATTTTTACTAGTCAGGTATATTCTTAGGCGTTTAATATGGGGTGTAGAGTCCACTTAGTTGAGCAAGGAGTAGCTCTTGTCTATTACATATTTGGCTTATGGAACGGTATCTGTGCTAATTTCAATCTCTGGTTTTATGCAGCACCCCAACTCACCTTTCCCCTTAAGCAAGCATAAGTTGGTTTTCTACATTTGAGACCCTGTTCTGTTTTGTAATTCAGTTCCTGTGTAGCCAAGTTTACATTCCGTGTAGTAGTGATATCTTATGATGTTTTTTTTCTCTCTGTGAATTATTTCACTTCGAATCATCGTACCTGAATCCACTCATTATGCTGCTATGGGCCTGATGACATAGATTTCATTGCTGCGTGATATTGCATTGTACGTAATTATCACAAATTCTTTATCCATTTTTCACTTGCTGTGATACTGAACTTGTACCGTAAACGAGGTTCTTGTAAACAGAGCCGTCCCAAACTTTGGGGTGGCTGTGTCTTTTTGATTTTAATTTCCCTAAGCTATAGGACCATAAGTTGAAGTGCCCTAGGCTCTGTTGCTTTGCTTTTTAGATGTTTCAGGAAACACCATACACTTCTCCAGAGTGGCTGTTCGCAATTTACATCCCGCACATCAGCATAACAAGGTTCCCAATTCTCCATGGCCTGTCCTTTCTTTCTGGATTTTACACTTTTTTCAGATGGCCCTTTTGACCGGGGGCAGTGAGACTTCATTGTAGTGCAGATTTCCTTTGCAAGCTTGCTTGCTTGGCCAAAAAGGGCGTAGGCTTTTTTTCTTGAGGAAAAAACGCATATGCCCTTTTTGGCCAAGTGCATCATTGTGGACGTTCTGCCTCTTTTCCTATGCTTTACATGCAATTCCAGTCTACCTCCTGAAATCGGTTTCCTGCAATTCTGCCCCGCTTTCAAGTCCTCTTAGCAGCCTTACTTCAATATATTTTTGGACGATAGCTGTCATTTATAACTCTGCAGTTTTGTGAATTACAGTGCCCCTGAGCTCCTTTCTTCAACTTGCTTTCTTGTGAGCTGGCCGCAACACCGCAGCATCGCTTCAGGCCCTAGTGTTGTTCCGGCATGGCACGCTGAGCCTTTGGTTAATTCCTCTTCCTGGTGGGAAATGAGAGTTAAATTTGCCCGTCCAGACACCTCCAGCTAGTCTCTCATTTGTTCTCCCTATTCCTGTTCATTTTCCGCAGAAATTGCAAACTGGGCCAAACAGGAGGTTAAAGGCACTGACTCTCCAAGTGGGGAGAGTGTTAGTAAAGCGTCTGGAATGTTGCACCCGAGTACCAGTGGACGAAAACTGACACATTTGAACACGTTTCCCGATCACACGGTGGATCATACTCTGCGTTCCACATGCATGTTTTAGCTGAAGGAAGAATCCCTTAAACCTGGAGAGTTGAGACCCATGGAATGGGTACCATGCAATATGACTTCAAAGTGTCTGCATTTGCTCACCGAACCTCATCAATCCTATCACTGCTGCATTTATGCCGCTCTACACATGCTTGATTCCCTTTCGGAGATATATAAATCCATAGGTTTTAAGATTCTTACTAGTCAGGTATATTCTTAGGCGTTTAATATGTGGTGTTGAGTCCACTTCGTTGAGCAAGGTGCAGCTCTTTTCTATTACATATTTGGCTTATGGAACGATATCTGTGCTAATTTCAATGTCTGGTTTTATGCAGCACCCCAACTCACCTTTCCCCTTAAGGAAGCATAAGTTGGTTTTCTACATTTGAGACCCTGTTCTGTTTTGTAATTCAGTTCCTGTGTAACCAAGTTTACATTCCATGTAGTAGTGATATCTTATGATGTTTCTTTTTCTGTGTGACTTATTTCACTTAGAATCATCGTACCTGAATCCACTCATTATGCTGCTATGGGTCTCGTGACATAGATTTCATTGCTGAGTGATATTGCATTGTACGTAAGTACCACAAATTCTTTATCCATTTTTCGATTTCTGCGATATTGAACTTGTACCGTAAACGAGGTTCTTGTAAACAGAGCCATCCCAAACTTTGGGGTGGCTGTGTCTTTTTGATTTTAATTTCCCTAAGCTATAGGACCATAAGTGGAAGTGCCCTAGGCTCTGTTGCTTTGTTTTTTAGATGTTTCAGGAAACACCATACACTTCTCCAGAGTGGCTGTTGGCAATTTACATCCTGCCCATCAGCATAACAAGGCTCCCAGTTCTCCATGGCCTGTCCTGCCTTTCTGGATTTTACACTTTTTTCAGATGGCCCTTTTGACCGGGGAGCAGTGAGACTTCATTTTAGTGCAGATTTCCTTTGTAATCTTGCTTGGTTGACCAAAAAGTGCGTATGCGTTTTTTCCTGAATATATTCAGGAAAAAGCGCATACGCCCTTTTTGGCCAAGTGCATCATTGTGGCCGTTCTGCCTCTTTCCCTATGCTTTACATGCAATTCCAGTCTACCTCCTGAAATCGGTTTCCTGCAATTCTGCCCCGCTTTCAAGTCCTCTTGGCAGCCTTACTTCAATATATTTTTGGACGATAGCTGTCATTTATAACTCTGCATGTCTGTGAATGACAGTGCCCCTGAGCTCCTTTCTTCAACTCGCTTTCTTGTGAGCTGGCCGCAACACCGTAGGATTGCTTCAGTCCCTAGTGTGGTTCCGGCACGGCACGCTGAGCCTTTGGTTAATTCCTCTTCCTGGTGGGTAATGAGAGTTAAATTTGCCCGTCCAGACACCTCCAGCTAGTCTCTCTTGGTTCTCCCTATTCATGTTCATTTTCCGCAGAAATTGCAAACTGGGCCAAACAGGAGGTTAAAGGCACTGACTCTCCAAGTGGGGAGAGTGTTAGTAAAGCGTCTGGAATGTTGCACCCGAGTACCGGGGGACGAAAACTGAGACACATTTAAACACGTTTCCCGATCACACGGTGGATCATACTCTGGGTTCCACATGCATGTTTTAGCTGAAGGAAGAATCCCTTAAACCTGGAGAGTTGAGACCCATGGAATGGGTACCATGCAATATGACTTCAAAGGGTCTGCATTTGCTCACCGAACCTCACCAATCCTATCACTGCTGCGTTTATGACACTGTACACACGCTTGATTCTCTTTTGGAGCTTATAAATCCATACGTTTTAAGATTCTTACTAGTCAGGTATATTCTTAGGCGTTTAATATGGGGTGTTGAGTCCACTTCGTAAAGCAAGGAGTAGCTCTTGTCTATGACATATTTGGCTTATGGAACGGTATCTGTGCTAATTTCAATCTCTGGTTTTATGCAACCCCCCAACTCACGTTTCCCCTTAAGCAAGCATAAGTTGGTTTTCTACGTTTGAGACCCTGTTCTGTTTTGTAATTCAGTTCCTGTGTAGCCAAGTTTACATTCCGTGTAGTAGTGATATCTTATGATATTTCTTTTTCTGTGTGACTTATTTCACTTAGAATCATCGTACCTGAATCCACTCATTATGCTGCTACTGGCCTGATGACATAGATTTCATTGCTGAGTGATATTGCATTGTACGTAAGTACCACAAGTTCTTTATCCATTTTTCGCTTTCTGTGATATTGAATTTGTACCGTAAACGAGGTTCTTGTAAACAGAGCCGTCCCAAACTTTGGGGTGGCTGTGTGTTTTAGATTTTAATTTCCCTAAGCTATAGGACCATAAGTGGAAGTGCCCTAGGCTCTGTTGCCTTGTTTTTTAGATGTTTCAGGAAACACCATACACTTCTCCAGAGTGGCTGTTGGCAATTTACATCCCGCCCATCAGCATAACAAGGCTCCCAGTTCTCCATGGCCTGTCCTGCCTTTCTGGATTTTACACTTTTTTCAGATGGCCCTTTTGACCGGGGGGCAGTGAGACTTCATTGTAGTGCAGATTTCCTTTGCAAGCTTGCTTGGTTGGCCAAAAAGGGCATATGCGTTTTTTCCTGAATATATTCAGGAAAAAACGCATACGCCCTTTTTGGCCAAGTGCATCATTGTGGACGTTCTGCCTCTTTTCCTATGCTTTACATGCAATTCCAGTCTACCTCCTGAAATCAGATTCCTGCAATTCTGCCCCGCTTTCAAGTCCTCTTGGCAGCCTTACTTCAATATATTTTTGGACGATAGCTGTCATTTATAACTCTGTAGGTTTGCAAATGACAGTGGCCCTGAGCTCCTTTCTTCAACTCGCTTTCTTGTGAGGTGGCCGCAACACCGCAGGATTGCTTCAGGCCCTAGTGTGGTTCCGGCATGACACACTGAGTCTTTGGTTAATTCCTCTTCCTGGTGGGAAATGAGAGTTAAATTTGCCCGTCCAGACACCTCCAGCTAGTCTCTCATTGGTTCTCCCTATTCATGTTCATTTTCCACGGAAATTGCAAAACTGGGCCAAACAGGAGGTTAAAGGCACTGACTCTCCAAGCGGGGAGAGTGTTAGTAAAGCGTCTGGAATGTTGCACCCGAGTACCAGGGGACGAAAACTGAGACACATATGAACACGTTTCCTGATCACATAGTGGATGATACTCTGGGTTCCACATGCATGTTTTAGCTGAAGGAAGAATCCCTTAAACCTGGAGAGTTGACATCCATGGAATGGGTACCATGCAATATAACTTCAAAGGGTCTGCATTTGCTCACCGAACCTCACCAATCCTATCACTGCTGCATTTATGCCGCTGTACACACGCTTGATTCTCTTTCGGAGACATATAAATCCATAGGATTTAAGATTCTTACTAGTCAGGTATATTCTTAGGCGTTTAATATGGGGTGTTGAGTCCACTTCGTTGAGCAAGGAGTAGCTCTTGTCTATTACATATTTGGCTTATGGAACGGTATCTGTGCTAATTTCAATCTCTGGTTTTATGCAGCACCCCAACTCACCTTTCCCCTTAAGCAAGCATAAGATGGTTTTCTACATTTGAGACCCTTTTCTGTTTTGTAATTCAGTTCCTGTGTAGCCAAGTTTACATTCCGTGTAGTAGTGATATCTTATGAAGTTTCGTTTTCTGTGTGACTTATTTCACTTAGAATCATCGTACCTGAATCCACTCATTATGCGGTTACGGGCCTGATGACTTAGATTTCATTGCTGAGTGATATTGCATTGTACGTAAGTACCACAACTTCTATATCCATTTTTCGTTTTCTGCGATATTGAACTTGTACCGTAAACGAGGTTCTTGTAAACAGAGCCGTCCCAAATTTGGAGTGGCTGTGTCTTTTTGATTATAAGTTCCCTAAGCTATAGGACCATAAGTGGAAGTGCCCTAGGCTCCGTTGCTTTGTTTTGTAGATATTTCAGGAAACACCATACACTTCTCCAGAGTGGCTGTTGGCAATTTACATCCCGCCCATCAGCATAACAAGGCTCCCAGTTCTCCATGGCCTGTCCTGCCTTTCTGGATTTTACACTTTTTTCAGATGGCCCTTTTGACCGGGGGGCAGTGAGACTTCATTGTAGTGCAGATTTCCTTTGCAAGCTTGCTTGGTTGGCCAAAAAGGGCGTATGCGTTTTTTCCTGAATATATTAAGGAAAAAACGCATACGCCCTTTTTGGCCAAGTGCATCATTGTGGACGTTCTGCCTCTTTTCCTATGCTTTACATGCAATTCCAGTCTACCTCCTGAAATCGGTTTCCTGCAATTCTGCCCCGCTTTCAAGTCCTCTTGGCAGCCTTACTTCAATATATTTTTGGACGATAGCTGTCATTTATAACTCTGCAGGTTTGTGAATGACAGTGCCCCTGAGCTCCTTTCTTCAACTCGCTTTCTTGTGAGCTGGCCGCAACACCGCAGGATTGCTTCAGGCCCTAGTGTGGTTCCGGCATGGCACATTGAGCCTTTGGTTAATTCCTCTTCCTGGTGGGAAATGAGAGTTAAATTTGCCCGTCCAGACACCTCCAGCTAGTCTCTCATTGGTTCTCCCTCTTCCTGTTCATTTTCGCCAAAAATTGCAAAGTGGGCCAAACAGGAGGTTAAAGGCACTGACTCTCCAAGTGGGGAGAGTGTTAGTAAAGCGTCTGGAATGTTGCACCCGAGTACCAGGGGACGAAAACTGGCACATTTGAACACGTTTTCCGATCACACGGTGGATGATACTCTGGGTTCCACATGCATGTTTTAGCTGAAGGAAGAATCCCTTAAACCTGGAGAGTTGAGATCCATGGAATGGGTACCATGCAATATGACTTCAAAGGGTCTGCATTTGCTCACCGAACCTCACCAATCCTATCACTGCTGCATTTATGCCGCTGTACACACGCTTGATTCTCTTTCGGAGCATATAAATCCATAGGTTTTAAGATTCTTACTAGTCAGATATATTCTTAGGAGTTTAATATGGGGTGTTGAGTCCACTTCGTTGAGCAAGGAGTAGCTCTTGTCTATTACATATTTGGCTTATGGAACGGTATCTGTGCTAATTTCAATCTCTGGTTTTATGCAGCCCCCCAACTCACCTTTCCCCTTAAGGAAGCATAAGTTGGTTTTCTACATTTGAGACCCTGTTCTGTTTTGTAATTCAGTTCCTGTGTAGCCAAGTTTACATTCCATGTAGTAGTGATATCTTATGATGTTTCTTTTTCTGTGTGACTTATTTCACTTAGAATCATCGTACCTGAATCCACTCATTATGCTGCTACGGGTCTCATGACATAGATTTCATTGCTGAGTGATATTGCATTGTACGTAAGTACCACAACTTCTTTATCCATTTTTCGCTTTTTGCGATATTGAACTTGTACCGTAAACGAGGTTCTTGTAAACAGAGCCGTGCCACACATTGGGGTGGCTGTGTCTCTTTGATTTTAATTTCCCTAAGCTATAGGACCATAAGTGGAAGTGCCCTAGGCTCTGTTGCTTTGTTTTTTAGATGTTTCAGGAAACACCATACACTTCTCCAGAGTGGCTGTTGGCAATTTACATCCCGCCCATGAGCATAACAAGGCTCCCAGTTCTCCGTGGCCTGTCCTGCCTTTCTGGATTTTACACTTTTTTCAGATGGCCCTTTTGACCGGGGGGCAGTGAGACTTCATTTTAGTGCAGATTTCCTTTGTAAGCTTGCTTGGTTGACCAAAAAGGGCGTATGCGTTTTTTCCTGAATATATTCAGGAAAAAACGCATACGCCCTTTTTGGCCAAGTGCATCATTGTGGACGTTCTGCCACTTTTCCTATGCTTTACATGCAATTCCAGTCTACCTCCTGAAATCGGTTTCCTGCAATTCTGCCCCGCTTTCAAGTCCTCTTGGCAGCCTTACTTCAATATATTTTTGGACGATAGCTGTCATTTATAACTCTGCAGGTTTGTGAATGACAGTGCCCCTGAGCTCCTTTCTTCAACTCGCTTTCTTGTGAGCTGGCTGCAACACCGCAGGATTGCTTCAGGCCCTACTGTTGTTCCGGCATGGCACGCTGAGCCTTTGGTTAATTCCTATTCCTGGTGGGAAATGAGAGTTAAATTTGCCCGTCCAGACACCTCCAGCTAGTCTCTCATTGGTTCTCCCTATTCCTGTTCATTTTCTGCAGAAATTGCAAACTGGGCCAAACAGGAGGTTAAAGGCACTGACTCTCCAAGTGGGGAGAGTGTTAGTAAAGCGTCTGGAATGTTGTACCCGAGTACGAGGGGACGAAAACTAAGACACATTTGAACACGTTTCCCAATCACACGGTGGATCATACTCTGGGTTCCACATGCATGTTTTAGCTGAAGGAAGAATCCCTTAAACCTGGAGAGTTGAGACCCATGGAATGGGTACCATGCAATATGAACTTCAAAGGGTCTGCATTTGCTCACCAAACCTCACCAATCCTATCACTGCTGCATTTATGCCGCTGTACACACGCTTGATTCTCTTTCGGAGCATATAAATCCGTAGGTTTTAAGATTCTTACTAGTCAGGTATATTCTTAGGCGTTTAATATGGGGTGTTGAGTCCACTTCGTTGAGCAAGGAGTAGCTCTTGTCTATGACATATTTGGCTTATGGAACGGTATCTGTGCTAATTTCAATCTCTGGTTTTATGCAGCCCCCCAACTCACGTTTCCCCTTAAGCAAGCATAAGTTGGTTTTCTACATTTGAGACCCTGTTCTGTTTTGTAATTCAGTTCCTGTGTAGCCAAGTTTACATTCCGTCTAGTAGTGATATCTTATGATGTTTCTTTTTCTGTGTGACTTATTTCACTTAGAATCATCGTACCTGAATCCACTCATTATGCTGCTACGGGCCTGATGACATAGATTTCATTGCTGAGTGATATTGCATTGTACGTAAGTACCACAAGTTCTTTATCCATTTTTCGCTTTCTGTGATATTGAATTTGTACCGTAAACGAGGTTCTTGTAAACAGAGCCGTCCCAAACTTTGGGGTGGCTGAGTCTTTTTGATTTTAATTTCCCTAAGCTATAGGACCATAAGTGGAAGTGCCCTATGCTCTGTTGCTTTGTTTTTTAGATGTTTCAGGAAACACCATACACTTCTCCAGAGTGGCTGTTGGCAATTTACATCCCGCCCATCAGCATAACAAGGCTCCCAGTTCTCCATGGCCTGTCCTGCCTTTCTGGATTTTACACTTTTTTCAGATGGCTCTTTTGACCGGGGAGCAGTGAGACTTCATTGTACTGCAGATTTCCTTTGCAAGCTTGCTTGGTTGGCCAAAAAGTGCGTATGCGTTTTTTCCTGAATATATTCAGGAAAAAACGCATACGCCCTTTTTGGCCAAGTGCATCATTGTGGACGTTCTGCCTCTTTTCCTATGCTTTACATGCAATTCCAGTCTACCTCCTGAAATCGGTTTCCTGCAATTCTGCCCCGCTTTCAAGTCCTCTTGGCAGCCTTACTTCAATATATTTTTGGACGATAGCTATCATTTATAACTCTGCAGGTTTGTGAATGACAGTGCCCCTTAGCTCCTTTCTTCAACTCGCTTTCTTGTGAGCTGGCCGCAACACCTCAGGATTGCTTCAGGCCCTAGTGTGGTTCCGGCATGGCACGCTGAGCCTTTGGTTAATTCCTCTTCCTGTTCGGAAATGAGAGTTAAATTTGCCCATCCAGACACCTCCAGCTAGTCTCTCATTGGTTCTCCCTATTCCTGTACATTTTCCGCAGAAATTGCAAACTGGGCCAAACAGGAGGTTAAAGGCACTGACTCTCCAAGTGGGGAGAGTGTTAGTAAAGCGTCTGGAATGTTGCACCCGAGTACCAGGGGATGAAAACTGACACAATTAAACACGTTTCCCGATCACACGGTGGATCATACTCTGGGTTCCACATGCATGTTTTATCTGAAGGAAGAATCCCTTAAACCTGGAGAGTTGAGACCCCTGGAATGGGTACCATGCAATATGACTTCAAAGGGTTTGCATTTGCTCACCGAACCTCACCAATCCTATCACTGCTGCATTTATGCCACTGTACACACGCTTGATTCTCTTTCTGAGACATATAAATCCATAGGTTTTAAGATTCTTACTAGTCAGGTATATTCTTAGGCGTTTAATATGGGGTGTAGAATCCACTTCGTTGAGCAAGGAGTAGCTCCTGTCTATTACATATTTGGCTTATGGAACCGTATCTGTGCTAATTTCAATCTTTGGTTTTATGCAGCACCCCAACTCACCTTTCCTCTTAAGCAAGCATAAGTCGGTTTTCTACATTTGAGACCCTGTTCTGTTGTGTATTTCAGTTCCTGTGTAGCCAAGTTTACATTCCATGTGGTAGAGATATCTTATGATGTTTCTTTCTCTGTGTGACTTATTTCACTTACAAACATCGTACCTGAATCCACTCATTATGCTGCTACGGGCCTGATGACATAGATTTCATTGCTGAGTGATATTGCATTGTACGTAAGTACCACAACTTCTTTATCCATTTTGCGCTTTCTGTGATATTGAACTTGTACCGTAAACGAGGTTCTTGTAAACAGAGCTGTCCCAAAGATTGGGGTGGTTGTGTCTTTTTGATTTTAATTTCCCTAAGCTATAGGACCATAAGTGGAAGTGCCCTAGGCTCTGTTGCTTTGTTTTTTAGATGTTTCAGGAAACACCATACACTTCTCCAGAGTGGCTGTTGGCAATTTACATCCCGCCCATCAGCATAACAAGGCTCCCAGTTCTCCATGGCCTGTCCTGCCTTTCTGGATTTTACACTTTTTTCAGATGGCCCTTTTGACCGCGGGGCAGTGAGACTTCATTGTAGTGCAGATTTCCTTTGCAAGCTTGCTTGGTTGGCCAAAAAGGGCGTATGCGTTTATTCCTGAATATATTCAGGAAAAAATGCATACGCCCTTTTTGGCCAAGTGCATCATTGTGGACGTTCTGCCTCTTTTCCTATGCTTTACATGCAATTCCAGTCTACCTCCTGAAATTGGTTTCCTGCAATTCTGCCCCGCTTTCAAGTCCTCTTGGCAGCCTTACTTCAATATATTTTTGGACGATAGCTGTCATTTATAACTCTGCAGGTATGTGAATGACAGTGCCCCTGAGCTCCTTTCTTCAACTCGCTTTCTTGTGAGCTGGCCGCAACACCGCAGCATTGCTTCAGGCCCTAGTGTGGTTCCGGCATGGCACACTGAGCCTTTGGTTAATTCCTCTTCCTGGTGGGAAATGAGAGTTAAATTTGCCCGTCCAGACACCTCCACCTAGTCTCTCATTGGTTCTCCCTATTCCTGTTCATTTTCCGCAGAAATTGCAAACTGGGCCAAACAGGAGGTTAAAGGCACTGACTCTCCAAGTGGGGAGAGTGTTAGTAAAGCGTCTGGAATGTTGCACCCGAGTACCAGGGGACGAAAACTGACACAATTGAACACGTTTCCCGAGCACACGGTGGATCATACTCTGGGTTCCACATGCATGTTTTAGCTGAAGGAAGAATCCCTTAAACCTGGAGAGTTGAGACCCATGGAATGGGTACCATGCAATATGACTTCAAAGGGTCTGCATTTGTCCACCAAACCTCACCAATCCTATCACTGCTGCGTTTATGCCACTGTACACACGCTTGATTCTCTTTCGGAGACATATAAATCCATAGGTTTTAAGATTCTTCCTAGTCAGGTATATTCTTAGGCGTTTATTAAGGGGTGTAGAGTCCACTTCGTTGAGCAAGGAGTAGCTCTTGTCTATTAAATATTTGGCTTATGGAACGGTATCTGTGCTAATTTCAATCTCTGGTTTTATGCAGCACCCCAACTCACCTTTCGCCTGAAGCAAGCATAAGTTGGTTTTCTACATTTGAGACCCTGTTCTGTTTTGTAATTCAGTTCCTGTGTAGCCAAGTTTACCTTCCTTGTAGTAGTGATATCTTATGATGTTTGTTTTTCTGTGTGACTTATTTCACTTAGAATCATCGTACCTGAATCCACTCATTATGCTGCTACGGGCCTGATGACATAGATTTCATTGCTGAGTGATATTGCATTGTACGTAAGTACCACAACTTCTTTATCCATTTTTCGCTTTCTGTGATATTGAACTTGGACCATAAATGAGGTTCTTGTAAACAGAGCTGTCCCTAACTTTGGGGTGGCTGAGTCTTTTTGATTTTAATTTCCCTAAGCTATAGGACCATAAGTGGAAGTGCCCTAGGCTCTGTTGCTTTGATTTTAGATGTTTCAGGAAACACCATACACTTCTCCAGAGTGGCTGTTGGCAATTTACATCCTGCCCATCAGCATAACAAGGCTCCCAGTTCTCCATGGCCTGTCCTGCCTTTCTGGACTTTACACTTTTTTCAGATGGCTCTTTTGACCGGGGAGCAGTGAGACTTCATTTTAGTGCAGATTTCCTTTGCAAGCTTGCTTGGTTGGCCAAAAAGTGCGTATGCGTTTTTTCCTGAATATATTCAGGAAAAAACGCATACGCCCTTTTTGGCCAAGTGCATCATTGTGGACGTTCTGCCTCTTTTTCCATGCTTTACATGCAATTCCAGTCTACCTCCTGAAATCGGTTTCCTGCAATTCTGCCCCGCTTTCAAGTCCTCTTGGCAGCCTTACTTCAATATATTTTTGGACGATAGCTATCATTTATAACTCTGCAGGTTTGTGAATGACAGTGCCCCTTAGCTCCTTTCTTCAACTCGCTTTCTTGTGAGCTGGCCGCAACACCTCAGGATTGCTTCAGGCCCTAGTGTGGTTCCGGCATGGCACACTGAGCCTTTGGTTAATTCCTCTTCCTGGTGGGAAATGAGAGTTAAATTTGCCCGTCCAGACACCTACAGATAGTCTCTCATTGGTTCTCCCTATTCCTGTTCATTTTCCGCAGAAATTGCAAACTGGGCCAAACAGGAGGTTAAAGGCACTGACTCTCCAAGTGGGGAGAGTGTTAGTAAAGCGTCTGGAATGTTGCACCCGAGTACCAGGGGACGAAAACTGAGACACATTTGAACACGTTTCCCGATCACATGGTGGATCATACTCTGGGTTCCACATGCATGTTTTATCTGAAGGAAGAATCCCTTAAATCTGGAGAGTTGAGACCCCTGGAATGGGTACCATGCAATATGACTTCAAAGGTTTTGCATTTGCTCACCGAACCTCACCAATCCTATCACTGCTGCATTTATGCCACTGTACACACGCTTGATTCTCTTTCTGAGACATATAAATCCATAGGTTTTAAGATTCTTACTAGTCAGGTATATTCTTAGGCGTTTAATATGGGGTGTAGAGTCCACTTCGTTGAGCAAGGAGTAGCTCTTGTCTATTACATATTTGGCTTATGGAACCGTATCTGTGCTAATTTCAATCTTTGGTTTTATGCAGCACCCCAACTCACCTTTACTCTTAAGCAAGCATAAGTCGATTTTCTACATTTGAGACCCTCTTCTGTTTTGTAATTCAGTTCCTGTGTAGCCAAGTTTACATTCCATGTGGTAGAGATATCTTATGATGTTTCTTTCTCTGTGTGACTTATTTCACTTACAAACATCGTACCTGAATCCACTCATTATGCTGCTACGGGCCTGATGACATAGATTTCATTGCTGAGTGATATTGCATTGTACGTAAGTACCACAACTTCTTTATCCATTTTGCGCTTTCTGTGATATTGAACTTGTACCGTAAACGAGGTTCTTGTAAACAGAGCTGTCCCAAAGATTGGGGTGGTTGTGTCTTTTTGATTTTAATTTCCCTAAGCTATAGGACCATAAGTGGAAGCGCCCTAGGCTCTGTTGCTTTGTTTTTTAGATGTTTCAGGAAACACCATACACTTCTCCAGAGTGACTGTTGGCAATTTACATCCCGCCCATCAGCATAACAAGGCTCCCAGTTCTCCATGGCCTGTCCTGCCTTTCTGGATTTTACACTTTTTTCAGATGGCCCTTTTGACCGGGGGGCAGTGAGACTTCATTGTAGTGCAGATTTCCTTTGCAAGCTTGCTTGGTTGGCCAAAAAGGGCGTATGCGTTTTTTCCTGAATATATTCAGGAAAAAACGCATACGCCCTTTTTGGCCAAGTGCATCATTGTGGACGTTCTGCCTCTTTTCCTATGCTTTACATGCAATTCCAGTCTACCTCCTGAAATCGGTTTCCTGCAATTCTGCCCCGCTTTCAAGTCCTCTTGGCAGCCTTACTTCAATATATTTTTGGACGATAGCTGTCATTTATAACTCTGCAGGTATGTGAATGACAGTGCCCCTGAGCTCCTTTCTTCAACTCGCTTTCTTGTGAGCTGGCCGCAACACCGCAGCATTGCTTCAGGCCCTAGTGTGGTTCCGGCATGGCACACTGAGCCTTTGGTTAATTCCTCTTCCTGGTGGGAAATGAGAGTTAAATTTGCCCGTCCAGACACCTCCAGCTAGTCTCTCATTGGTTCTCCCTATTCCTGTTCATTTTCCGCAGAAATTGCAAACTGGGCCAAACAGGAGGTTAAAGGCACTGACTCTCCAAGTGGGGAGAGTGTTAGTAAAGCATCTGGAATGTTGCACCCGAGTACCAGGGGACGAAAACTGACACAATTGAACACGTTTCCCGATCACACGGTGGATCATACTCTGGGTTCCACATGCATGTTTTAGCTGAAGGAAGAATCCCTTAAACCTGGAGAGTTGAGACCCATGGAATGGGTACCATGCAATATGACTTCAAAGGGTCTGCATTTGTCCACTGAACCTCACCAATCCTATCACTGCTGCGTTTATGCCGCTGTACACACGCTTGATTCTCTTTCGGAGACATATAAATCCATAGGTTTTAAGATTCTTCCTAGTCAGGTATATTCTTAGGCGTTTATTATGGGGTGTAGAGTCCACTTCGTTGAGCAAGGAGTAGCTCTTGTCTATTACATATTTGGCTTATGGAACGGTATCTGTGCTAATTTCAATCTCTGGTTTTATGCAGCACCCCAACTCACCTTTCCCCTTAAGCAAGCATAAGTTGGTTTTCTACATTTGAGACCCTGTTCTGTTTTGTAATTCAGTTCCTGTGTAGCCAAGTTTACATTCCGTGTAGTAGTGATATCTTATGATGTTTCTTTTTCTGTGTGACTTATTTCACTTAGAATCATCGTACCTGAATCCACTCATTATGCTGCTATGGGCCTGATGACATAGATTTCATTGCTGAGTGATATTGCATTGTACGTAAGTACCACAACTTCTTTATCCATTTTTCACTTTCTGTGATTTTGAACTTATACTGTAAACGAGGTTCTTGTAAACATAGCCTTCCCAAATTTTGGGGTGGCTGTGTCTTTTTGATTTTAATTTCCCTAAGCTATAGGACCATAAGTGGAAGTGCCCTAGCCTCTGTTGCTTTGTTTTTTAGATGTTTCAGGAAACACCATACACTTCTCCAGAGTGGCTGTTGGCAATTTACATCCCGCCCATCAGCATAACAAGGCTCCCAGTTCTCCATGGCCTGTCCTGCCTTTCTGGATTTTACACTTTTTTCAGATGGCCCTTTTGACCGGGGGGCAGTGAGACTTCATTGTAGTGCAGATTTCCTTTGCAAGCTTGCTTGGTGGGCCAAAAAGGGCGTATGCGTTTTTTCCTGAATATATTCAGGAAAAAACGCATACGCCCTTTTTGGCCAAGTGCATCATTGTGGACGTTCTGCCTCTTTTCCTTTGCTTTACATGCAATTCCAGTCTACCTCCTGAAATCGGTTTCCTGCAATTCTGCCCAGCGTTCAAGTCCTCTTGGCAGCCTTACTTCAATATATTTTTGGACGATAGCTGTCATTTATAACTCTGCAGGTTTGTGAATGACAGTGCCCCTTAGCTCCTTTCTTCAACTCGCTTTCTTGTGAGCTGGCCGCAACACCGCAGCATTGCTTCAGGCCCTAGTGTGGTTCCGGCATGACATGCTGAGCCTTTGGTTAATTCCTCTTCCTGGTGGGAAATGAGAGTTAAATTTGCCCGTCCAGACACCTCCAGCTAGTCTCTCATTTGTTCTCCCTATTCCTGTTCATTTTCCGCAGAAATTGCAAACTGGGCCAAACAAGAGGTTAAAGGCACTGACTCTCCAAGTGGGGAGAGTGTTAGTAAAGCGTCTGGAATGTTGCACCCGAGTACCGGGGGATGAAAACTGACACAATTAAACACGTTTCCCGATCACACGGTGGATCATACTCTGGGTTCCACATGCATGTTTTAGCTGAAGGAAGAATCCCTTAAACCTGGAGAGTTGAGACCCATGGAATGGGTACCATGCAATATGACTTCAAAGGGTCTGCATTTGCTCACCGAACCTCACCAATCCTATCACTGCTGCGTTTATGACACTGTACACACGCTTGATTCTCTTTCGGAGACATATAAATCCATAGGTTTTAAGATTCTTTCTAGTCAGGTATATTCTTACGCGTTTAATATGGGGTGTAGAGTCCACTTCGTTGAGCAAGGAGTAGCTCTTGTCTATTAAATATTTGGCTTATGGAACGGTATCTGTTCTAATTTCAATCTCTGGTTTTATGCAGCACCCCAACTCACCTTTCGCCTTAAGCAAGCATAAGTTGGTTTTCTACATTTGAGACCCTGTTCTGTTTTGTAATTCAGTTCCTGTGTAGCCAAGTTTACATTCCTTGTAGTAGTGATATCTTATGATGTTTGTTTTTCTGTGTGACTTATTTCACTTAGAATCATCGTACCTGAATCCACTCATTATGCTGCTACGGGCCTGATGACATAGATTTCATTGCTGAGTGATATTGCATTGTACGTAAGTACCACAACTTCTTTATCCATTTTTCACTTTCTGTGATTTTGAACTTATACTGTAAACGAGGTTCTTGTAAACAGAGCCTTCCCAAATTTTGGGGTGGCTGTGTCTTTTTGATTTTAATTTCCCTAAGCTATAGGACCATAAGTGGAAGTGCCCTAGGCTCTGTTGCTTTGTTTTTTAGATGTTTCAGGAAACACCATACACTTCTCCAGAGTGGCTGTTGGCAATTTACATCCCGCCCATCAGCATAACAAGGCTCCCAGTTCTCCATGGCCTGTCCTGCCTTTCTGGATTTTACACTTTTTTCAGATGGCCCTTTTGACCGGGGGGCAGTGAGACTTCATTGTAGTGCAGATTTCCTTTGCAAGCTTGCTTGGTGGGCCAAAAAGGGCGTATGCGTTTTTTCCTGAATATATTCAGGAAAAAACGCATACGCCCTTTTTGGCCAAGTGCATCATTGTGGACGTTCTGCCTCTTTTCCTTTGCTTTACATGCAATTCCAGTCTACCTCCTGAAATCGGTTTCCTGCAATTCTGCCCAGCGTTCAAGTCCTCTTGGCAGCCTTACTTCAATATATTTTTGGACGATAGCTGTCATTTATAACTCTGCAGGTTTGTGAATGACAGTGCCCCTTAGCTCCTTTCTTCAACTCGCTTTCTTGTGAGCTGGCCGCAACACCGCAGGATTGCTTCAGGCCCTAGTGTGGTTCCGGCATGACATGCTGAGCCTTTGGTTAATTCCTCTTCCTGGTGGGAAATGAGAGTTAAATTTGCCCGTCCAGACACCTCCAGCTAGTCTCTCATTGGTTCTCCCTATTCCTGTTCATTTTCCGCAGAAATTGCAAACTGGGCCAAACAAGAGGTTAAAGGCACTGACTCTCCAAGTGGGGAGAGTGTTAGTAAAGCGTCTGGAATGTTGCACCCGAGTACCGGGGGATGAAAACTGACACAATTAAACACGTTTCCCGATCACACGGTGGATCATACTCTGGGTTCCACATGCATGTTTTAGCTGAAGGAAGAATCCCTTAAACCTGGAGAGTTGAGACCCATGGAATGGGTACCATGCAATATGACTTTAAAGGGTCTGCATTTGCTCACCGAACCTCACCAATCCTATCACTGCTGCGTTTATGACACTGTACACACGCTTGATTCTCTTTTGGAGACATATAAATCCATAGGTTTTAAGATTCTTTCTAGTCAGGTATATTCTTACGCGTTTAATATGGGGTGTAGAGTCCACTTCGTTGAGCAAGGAGTAGCTCTTGTCTATTAAATATTTGGCTTATGGAACGGTATCTGTTCTAATTTCAATCTCTGGTTTTATGCAGCACCCCAACTCACCTTTCGCCTTAAGCAAGCATAAGTTGGTTTTCTACATTTGAGACCCTGTTCTGTTTTGTAATTCAGTTCCTGTGTAGCCAAGTTTACATTCCTTGTAGTAGTGATATCTTATGATGTTTGTTTTTCTGTGTGACTTATTTCACTTAGAATCATCGTACCTGAATCCACTCATTATGCTGCTACGGGCCTGATGACATAGATTTCATTGCTGAGTGATATTGCATTGTACGTAAGTACCACAACTTCTTTATCCATTTTTCGCTTTCTGTGATATTGAACTTGGACCATAAATGAGGTTCTTGTAAACAGAGCTGTCCCTAAATTTGGGGTGGCTGAGTCTTTTCGATTTTAATTTCCCTAAGCTATAGGACCATAAGTGGAAGTGCCCTAGGCTCTGTTGCTTTGTTTTTTAGATGTTTCAGGAAACACCATACACTTCTCCAGAGTGGCTGTTGGCAATTTACATCCCGCCCATCAGCATAACAAGGCTCCCAGTTCTCCATGGCCTGTCCTGCCTTTCTGGATTTTACACTTTTTTCAGATGGCCCTTTTGTCCGGGGAGCAGTGAGACTTCATTGTAGTGCAGATTTCCTTTGCAAGCTTGCTTGGTTGGCCAAAAAGGGCGTATGCGTTTTTTCCTGAATATATTCAGGAAAAAACGCATACGCCCTTTTTGGCCAAGTGCATCATTGTGGACGTTCTGCCTCTTTTCCTATGCTTTACATGCAATTCCAGTCTACCTCCTGAAATCGGTTTCCTGCAATTCTGCCCCGCTTTCAAGTCCTCTTGGCAGCCTTACTTCAATATATTTTTGGACGATAGCTATCATTTATAACTCTGCAGGTATGTGAATGACAGTGCCCCTGAGCTCCTTTCTTCAACTCGCTTTCTTGTGAGCTGGCCGCAACACCGCAGGATTGCTTCAGGCCTTAGTGTGGTTCCGGCATGGCACGCTGAGCCTTTGTTTAATTCCTCTTCCTGGTGGGAAATGAGAGTTAAATTTGCCCGTCCAGACACCTCCAGCTAGTCTCTCATTGGTTCTCCCTATTCCTGTTCATTTTCCGCAGAAATTGCAAACTGGGCCAAACAGGAGGTTAAAGGCACTGACTCTCCAAGTGGGGAGAGTGTTAGTAAAGTGTCTGGAATGTTGCACCCGAGTACCAGGGGACGAAAACTGAGACACATTTGAACACGTTTCCCGATCACATGGTGGATCATACTCTGGGTTCCACATGCATGTTTTAGCTGAAGGAAGAATCCCTTAAACCTGGAGAGTTGAGACCCCTGCAATGGGTACCATGCAATATGACTTCAAAGGGTCTGCATTTGCTCACCGAACCTCACCAATCCTATCACTGCTGCATTTATGCCACTGTACACATGCTTGATTCTCTTTCTGAGACATATAAATCCATAGGTTTTAAGATTCTTACTAGTCAGGTATATTCTTAGGCGTTTAATATGGGGTGTAGAGTCCACTTCGTGGAGCAAGGAGTAGCTCTTGTCTATTACATATTTGGCTTATGGAACGGTATCTGTGCTAATTTCAATCTCTGGTTTTATGCAGCACCCCAACTCACCTTTCCCCTTAAGCAAGCATAAGTCGGTTTTCTACATTTGAGACCCTGTTCTGTTTTGTAATTCAGTTCCTGTGTAGCCAAGTTTACATTCCATGTGGTAGAGATATCTTATGATGTTTCTTTTTCTGTGTGACTTATTTCACTTAGAATCATCGTACCTGAATCCACTCATTATGCTGCTATGGGCCTGATGACATAGATTTCATTGCTGAGTGATATTGCATTGTACGTAAGTACCACAACTTCTTTATCCATTTTTCACTTTCTGTGATTTTGAACTTATACTGTAAACGAGGTTCTTGTAAACAGAGCCTTCCCAAATTTTGGGGTGGCTGTGTCTTTTTGATTTTAATTTCCCTAAGCTATAGGACCATAAGTGGAAGTGCCCTAGGCTCTGTTGCTTTGTTTTGTAGATGTTTCAGGAAACACCATACACTTCTCCAGAGTGGCTGTTGGCAATTTACATCCCGCCCATCAGCATAACAAGGCTCCCAGTTCTCCATGGCCTGTCCTGCCTTTCTGGATTTTACACTTTTTTCAGATGGCCCTTTTGACCGGGGGGCAGTGAGACTTCATTGTAGTGCAGATTTCCTTTGCAAGCTTGCTTAGTTGGCCAAAAGGGGCGTATGCGTTTTTTCCTGAATATATTCAGGAAAAAACGCATACGCCCTTTTTGGCCAAGTGCATCATTGTGGACGTTCTGCCTCTTTTCCTTTGCTTTACATGCAATTCCAGTCTACCTCCTGAAATCGGTTTCCTGCAATTCTGCCCAGCGTTCAAGTCCTCTTGGCAGCCTTACTTCAATATATTTTTGGACGATAGCTATCATTTATAACTCTGCAGGTTTGTGAATGACAGTGCCCCTGAGCTCCTTTCTTCAACTCGCTTTCTTGTGAGCTGGCCGCAACACCGCAGCATTGCTTCAGGCCCTAGTGTGGTTCCGGCATGACATGCTGAGCCTTTGGTTAATTCCTCTTCCTGGTGGGAAATGAGAGTTAAATTTGCCCGTCCAGACACCTCCAGCTAGTCTCTCATTGGTTCTCCCTATTCCTGTTCATTTTCCGCAGAAATTGCAAACTGGGCCAAACAAGAGTTTAAAGGCACTGACTCTCCAAGTGGGGAGAGTGTTAGTAAAGCGTCTGGAATGTTGCACCCGAGTACCGGGGGATGAAAACTGACACAATTAAACACGTTTCCCGATCACACGGTGGATCATACTCTGGGTTCCACATGCATGTTTTAGCTGAAGGAAGAATACCTTAAACCTGGAGAGTTGAGACCCATGGAATGGGTACCATGCAATATGACTTCAAAGGGTCTGCATTTGCTCACCGAACCTCACCAATCCTATCACTGCTGCATTTATGACACTGTACACACGCTTGATTCTCTTTCGGAGACATATAAATCCATAGGTTTTAAGATTCTTTCTAGTCAGGTATATTCTTACGCGTTAAATATGGGGTGTAGAGTCCACTTCGTTGAGCAAGGAGTAGCTCTTGTCTATTAAATATTTGGCTTATGGAACGGTATCTGTTCTAATTTCAATCTCTGGTTTTATGCAGCACCCCAACTCACCTTTCGCCTTAAGCAAGCATAAGTTGGTTTTCTACATTTGAGACCCTGTTCTGTTTTGTAATTCAGTTCCTGTGTAGCCAAGTTTACATTCCTTGTAGTAGTGATATCTTATGATGTTTGTTTTTCTGTGTGACTTATTTCACTTAGAATCATCGTACCTGAATCCACTCATTATGCTGCTACGGGCCTGATGACATAGATTTCATTGCTGAGTGATATTGCATTGTACGTAAGTACCACAACTTCTTTATCCATTTTTCGCTTTCTGTGATATTGAAATTGGACCATAAATGAGGTTCTTGTAAACAGAGCTGTCCCTAACTTTGGGGTGGCTGAGTCTTTTTGATTTTAATTTCCCTAAGCTATAGGACCATAAGTGGAAGTGCCCTAGGCTCTGTTGCTTTGTTTTTTAGATGTTTCAGGAAACACCATACACTTCTCCAGAGTGGCTGTTCGCAATTTACATCCCGCCCATCAGCATAACAAGGTTCCCAATTCTCCATGGCCTGTCCTGCCTTTCTGGATTTTACACTTTTTTCAGATGGCCCTTTTGACCGGGGGCAGTGAGACTTCATTGTAGTGCAGATTTCCTTTTCAAGCTTGCTTGGTTGGCCAAAAAGAGCGTATGCGTTTTTTCCTGAATATATTCAGGAAAAAACGCATACGCCCTTTTTGGCCAAGTGCATCATTGTGGACGTTCTGCCTCTTTTCCTATGCTTTACATGCTATTCCAGTCTACCTCCTGAAATCAGTTTCCTGCAATTCTGCCCCGCTTTCAAGTCCTCTTGACAGCCTTACTTCAATATATTTTTGGACGATAGCTATCATTTATAACTCTGCAGGTATGTGAATGTCAGTGCCCCTGAGCTCCTTCCTTCAACTCGTTTTCTTGTGAGCTGGCCGCAACACCGCAGCATTGCTTCAGGCCCTAGTGTGGTTCCGGCATGGCACGCTGAGCCTTTGGTTAATTCCTCTTCCTGGTGGGAAATGAGAGTTAAATTTGCCCGTCCAGACACCTCCAGCTAGTCTCTCATTGGTTCTCCCTATTCCTGTTCATTTTCCGCAGAAATTGCAAACTGGGCCAAACAGGAGGTTAAAGGCACTGACTCTCCAAGTGGCGAGAGTGTTAGTAAAGCGTCTGGAATGTTGCACCCGAGTACCAGGGGACGAAAACTGAGACACATTTGAACACGTTTCCCGATCACATGGTGGATCATACTCTGGGTTCCACATGCATGTTTTAGCTGAAGGAAGAATCCCTTAAACCTGGAGAGTTGAGACCCATGGAATGGGTACCATGCAATATGACTTCAAAGGGTCTGCATTTGTCCACCGAACCTCACGAATCCTATCACTGCTGCGTTTATGCCGCTGTACACACGCTTGATTCTCTTTCGGAGACATATAAATCCATAGGTTTTAAGATTCTTCCTAGTCAGGTATATTCTTACGCGTTTAATATGGGGTGTAGAGTCCACTTCGTTGAGCAAGGAGTAGCTCTTGTCTATTACATATTTGGCTTATGGAACGGTATCTGTGCTAATTTCAATCTCTGGTTTTATGCAGCACCCCAACTCACCTTTCGCCTTAAGCAAGCATAAGTTGGTTTTCTACATTTGAGACCCTGTTCTGTTTTGTAATTCAGTTCCTGTGTAGCCAAGTTTACATTCCGTGTAGTAGTGATATCTTATGATGTTTCTTTTTTTGTGTGACTTATTTCACTTAGAATCATCGTACCTGAATCCACTCATTATGCTGCTACGGGCCTGATGACATAGATTTCATTGCTGCGTGATATTGCATTGTACGTAATTACCACAAATTCTTTATCCATTTTTCACTTGCTGTGATACTGAACTTGTACCGTAAACGAGGTTCTTGTAAACAGAGCCGTCCCAAACTTTGGGGTGGCTGTGTCTTTTTGATTTTAATTTCCCTAAGCTATAGGACCATAAGTTGAAGTGCCCTAGGCTCTGTTGTTTTGCTTTTTAGATGTTTCAGGAAACACCATACACTTCTCCAGAGTGGCTGTTCGCAATTTACATCCCGCCCATCAGCATAACAAGGTTCCCAATTCTCCATGGCCTGTCCTGCCTTTCTGGATTTTACACTTTTTTCAGATGGCCCTTTTGACCGGGGGCAGTGAGACTTCATTGTAGTGCAGATTTCCTTTTCAAGCTTGCTTGGTTGGCCAAAAAGAGCGTATGCGTTTTTTCCTGAATATATTCAGGAAAAAACGCATACGCCCTTTTTGGCCAAGTGCATCATTGTGGACGTTCTGCCTCTTTTCCTATGCTTTACATGCTATTCCAGTCTACCTCCTGAAATCAGTTTCCTGCAATTCTGCCCCGCTTTCAAGTCCTCTTGACAGCCTTACTTCAATATATTTTTGGACGATAGCTGTCATTTATAACTCTGCAGGTATGTGAATGTCAGTGCCCCTGAGCTCCTTCCTTCAACTCGTTTTCTTGTGAGCTGGCCGCAACACCGCAGCATTGCTTCAGGCCCTAGTGTGGTTCCGGCATGGCACGCTGAGCCTTTGGTTAATTCCTCTTCCTGGTGGGAAATGAGAGTTAAATTTGCCCGTCCAGACACCTCCAGCTAGTCTCTCATTGGTTCTCCCTATTCCTGTTCATTTTCCGCAGAAATTGCAAACTGGGCCAAACAGGAGGTTAAAGGCACTGACTCTCCAAGTGGGGAGAGTGTTAGTAAAGCGTCTGAAATGTTGCACCCGAGTACCAGGGGACGAAAACTGAGACACATTTGAACACGTTTCCCGATCACATGGTGGATCATACTCTGGGTTCCACATGCATGTTTTAGCTGAAGGAAGAATCCCTTAAACCTGGAGAGTTGAGACCCCTGGAATGGGTACCATGCAATATGACTTGAAAGGGTCTGCATTTGCTCACCGAACCTCACCAATCCTAACACTGCTGCGTTTATGCCGCTGTACACATGGTTGATTCTCTTTTGGAGACATATAAATCCATAGGTTTTAAGATTCTTACTAGTCAGGTATATTCTTATGCGTTTAATATGGGGTGTTGAGTCCACTTCGTTGAGCAATGAGTAGCTCTTGTCTATTACATATTTGGCTTATGGAACGGTATCTGTTCTAATTTCAATCTCTGGTTTTATGCAGCACCCCAACTCACCTTTCCCCTTCAGCAAGCATAAGATGGTTTTCTACATTTGAGAACCTGTTCTGTTTTGTAATTCAGTTCCTGTGTAGCCAAGTTTACATTCCGTGTAGTAGTGATATCTTATGATGTTTCTTTTTCTGTGTGACTTATTTCACTTAGAATCATCGTACCTGAATCCACTCATTATGCTGCTATGGGCCTGATGACATAGATTTCATTGCTGAGTGATATTGCATTGTACGTAAGTACCACAACTTCTTTATCCATTTTTCATTTTCTGTGATTTTGAACTTGTACTGTAAACGAGGTTCTTGTAAACAGAGCCGTCCCAAACTTTGGGGTGGCTGTGTCTTTTTGATTTTAATTTCCCTAAGCTATAGGACCATAAATGAAAGTGCCCTAGGCTCTGTTGCTTTGTTTTTTAGATGTTTCAGGAAACACCATACACTTCTCCAGAGTGGCTGTTGGCAATTTACATCCCGCCCATCAGCATAACAAGGCTCCCAGTTCTCCATGGCCTGTCCTGCCTTTCTGGATTTTACACTTTTTTCAGATGACCCTTTTGACCGGGGGGCAGTGAGACTTCATTGTAGTGCAGATTTCCTTTGCAAGCTTGTTTGTTTGGCCAAAAAGGGCGTAGGCTTTTTTTCTTGAGGAAAAATCTCATATGCCCTTTTTGGCCAAGTGCATCATTGTGGACGTTCTGCCTCTTTTCCTATGCTTTACATGCAATTCCAGTCTACCTCCTGAAATCGGTTTCCTGCAATTCTGCCCCGCTTTCAAGTCCTCTTGACAGCCGTACTTCAATATATTTTTGGACGATAGCTGTCATTTATAACTCTGCAGGTTTGTGAATCACAGTGCCCCTTAGCTCCTTTCTTCAACTCGTTTTCTTGTGAGCTGGCCGCAACACCGCAGCATTGCTTCAGGCCCTAGTGTGTTTCCAGAATGGCACGCTGAGCCTTTGGTTAATTCCTCTTCCTGGTGGGCAATGAGAGTTAAATTTGCCCGTCCAGACACCTCCAGCTAGTCTCTCATTGGTTCTCCCTATTCCTGTTCATTTTCCGCAGAAATTGCAAACTGGGCCAAACAGGAGGTTAAAGGCACTGACTCTCCAAGTGGGGAGAGTGTTAGTAAAGCGTCTGGAATGTTGCACCCGAGTACCGGGGCACGAAAACTGAGACACATTTGAACACGTTTCCCGATCACACGGTGGATCATACTCTGGGTTCCACATGCATGTTTTAGCTGAAGGAAGAATCCCTTAAACCTGGAGAGTTGAGACCCATGGAATGGGTACCATGCAATATGACTTGAAAGGGTCTGCATTTGCTCACCGAACCTCACCAATCCTAACACTGCTGCGTTTATGCCGCTGTACACACGCTTGATTCTCTTTCGGAGACATATAAATCCATAGGTTTTAAGATTCTTACTAGTCAGGTATATTCTTATGCGTTTAATATGGGGTGTTGAGTCCTCTTCGTTGAGCAATGAGTAGCTCTTGTCTATTACATATTTGGCTTATGGAATGGTATCTGTGCTAATTTCAATCTCTGGTTTTATGCAGCACCCCAACTCACCTTTCCCCTTAAGCAAGCATAAGATGGTTTTCTACATTTGAGACCCTGTTCTGTTTTGTAATTCAGGTCCTGTGTAGCCAAGTTTACATTCCGTGTAGTAGTGATATCTTATGATGTTTCTTTTTCTCTGTGAATTTTTTCACTTAGAATCATCGTACCTGAATCCACTCATTATGCTGCTACGGGCCTGATGACATAGATTTCATTGCTGAGTGATATTGCATTGTATGTAAGTACCACAACTTCTTTACCCATTTTTCGCTTTCTGCGATATTGAACTTGTACCGTAAATGAGGTTCTTGTAAACAGAGCCTTCCCAAACTTTGGGTTGGCTGTGTCTTTTTGATTTTAATTTCCCTAAGCTATAGGACCGTAAGTGGAAGTGCCCTAGGCTCTGTTGCTTTGTTTTTTAGATGTTTCAGGAAACACCATACACTTCTCCAGAGTGGCTGTTGGCAATTTACATCCCGCCCATCAGCATAACAAGGCTCCCAGTTCTCCATGGCCTGTCCTGCCTTTCTGGATTTTACACTTTTTTCAGATGGCCCTTTTGACCGGGGGGCAGTGAGACTTCATTGTAGTGCAGATTTCCTTTGCAAGCTTGCTTGGTTGGCCAAAAAGGGCGTATGCGTTTTTTCCTGAATATATTCAGGAAAAAACGCATACGCCCTTTTTGGCCAAGTGCATCATTGTGGACGTTCTGCCTCTTTTCCTATGCTTTACATGCAATTCCAGTCTACCTCCTGAAATCGGTTTCCTGCAATTCTGCCCCGCTTTCAAGTCCTCTTGGCAGCCTTACTTCAATATATTTTTGGATGATAGCTGTCATTTATAACTCTGCATGTCTGTGAATGACAGTGCCCCTGAGCTCCTTTCTTCAACTTGTTTTCTTGTGAGCTGGCCGCAACACCATTGGATTGCTTCAGGCCCTAGTGTGGTTCCGGCATGGCACGCTGAGCCTTTGGTTAATTCCTCTTCCTGGTGGGTAATGAGAGTTAAATTTGCCCGTCCAGACACCTCCAGCTAGTCTCTCTTGGTTTTTCCCTATTCCTGTTCATTTTCCGCAGAAATTGCAAACTGGGCCAAACAGGAGGTTAAAGGCACTGACTCTCCAAGTGGGGAGAGTGTTAGTAAAGCGTCTGGAATGTTGCACCCGAGTACCGGGGGACGAAAACTGAGACACCTTTGAACACGTTTCCCGATCACACGGTGTATCATACTCTGGGTTCCACATGCATGTTTTAGCTGAAGGAAGAATCTGTTAAACCTGGAGAGTTGAGACCCATGGAATGGGTACCATGCAATATGACTTCAAAGGGTCTGCATTTGCTCACCGATCCTTACCAATCCTATCACTGCTGCATTTATGCCGCTGTACACACGCTTGATTCTCTTGCAGAGACATAGAAATCCATAGGTTTTAAGATTCTTACTAGTCAGGTATATTCTTAGGCGTTTAATATGTGGTGTTGAGTCCACTTCGTTGAGCAAGGAGAAGCTCTTGTCTATTACATATTTGGCTTATGGAACGGTATCTGTGCTAATTTCAATCTCTGGTTTTATGAAGCACCCCAACTCACCTTTCCCCTTAAGGAAGCATAAGTTGGTTTTCTACATTTGAGACCCTGTTCTGTTTTGTAATTCAGTTCCTCTGTAGCCAAGTTTACATTCCGTGTAGTAGTGATATCTTATGATGTTTCTTTTTTTGTGTGACTTATTTCACTTAGAATCATCGTACCTGAATCCACTCATTATGCTGCTACGGGCCTGATGACATAGATTTCATTGCTGAGTGATATTGCATTGTACGTAAGTACCACAACTTCTTTATCCATTTTGCGCTTTCTGTGATATTGAACTTGTACCGTAAACGAGGTTCTTGTAAACTGAGCCATCCCAAACTTTGGGGTGGCTGTGTCTTTTTGATTTTAATTTCCCTAAGCTATAGGACCATAAGTGGAAGTGCCCTAGGCTCTGTCGCTTTGTTTTTTAGATGTTTCAGGAAACACCATACACTTCTCCATTGTCGCTGTTGGCAATTTACATCCCGCCCATCAGCATAACAAGTCTCTCACGTCTCCATGGCCTGTCCTGCCTTTCTGGATTTTACACTTTTATCAGATTGCCCTTTTGACTGGGGGCCAGTGAGACTTCATTGTAGTGCAGATTTCCTTTTCAAGCTTGATTGGTTGGCCAAAAAGGGCGTATGCATGTTTTCCTGAATATATTCAGGAAAAAACGCGTATGCCCTTTTTGGCCAAGTGCATCATTGTGGACGTTCTGCCTCTTTTCCTATGCTTTACATGCAATTCCTGTCTACCTCCTGAAATCGGTTTCCTGCAATTCTGCCCCGCTTTCAAGTCCTCTTGGCAGCCTTACTTCAATATATTTTTGGACGATAGCTGTCATTTATAACTCTGCAGGTTTGTGAATGACAGTGCCCCTGAGCTCCTTTCTTCAACTTGCTTTCTTGTGAGCTGGCCGCAACACCGCAGGATTGCTTCAGGCCCTAGTGTTGTTCCGGCACAGCACGCTGAGCCTTTGGTCAATTCCTCTTCCTTGTGGGTAATGAGAGTTAAATTTGCCCGTTCAGACACCTCAAGCTAGTCTCTCTTGTTTCTCCCTATTCCTGTTCATTTTCTGCAGAAATTGCAAACTGGGCCAAACAGGGGGTTAAAAGCACTGACTCTCCAAGTGGGGAGAGTGTTAGTAAAGCGTCTGGAATGTTGCACCCGAGTACCGGGGGACGAATACTGAGACACATTTGAACACGTTTCCCGATCACACGGTGGATCATACTCTGGGTTCCACATGCATGTTTTAGCTGAAGGAAGAATCCCTTAAACCTGGAGAGTTGAGACCCATGGAATGGGTACCATGCAGTATGACTTCAAAGGGTCTGCATTTGCTCACCGATCCTCACCAATCCTATCACTGCTGCATTTATGCCACTGTACACATGCTTGATTCTCTTTCGGAGACATATAAATCCATAGGTTTTAAGATTCTTACTAATTAGTTATATTTTTAGGCGTTTAATATGGGGTGTTGAGTCCACTTCGTTGAGCAAGGAGTAGCTCTTGTCTATTACATATTTGGCTTATGGAACGGTATCTGTGCTAATTTCAATCTCTGGTTTTATGCAGCACCCCAACTCACCTTTCCCCTTAAGCAAGCATAAGTCGGTTTTCTACATTTGAGACCCTGTTCTGTTTTGTAATTCAGTTCCTGTGTAGCCAAGTTTACATTCCATGTGGTAGAGATATCTTATGATGTTTCTTTTTCTGTGTGACTTATTTCACTTAGAATCATCGTACCTGAATCCACTCATTATGCTGCTATGGGCCTGATGACATAGATTTCATTGCTGAGTGATATTGCATTGTACGTAAGTACCACAACTTCTTTATCCATTTTTCACTTTCTGTGATTTTGAACTTATACTGTAAACGAGGTTCTTGTAAACAGAGCCTTCCCAAATTTTGGGGTGGCTGTGTCTTTTTGATTTTAATTTCCCTAAGCTATAGGACCATAAGTGGAAGTGCCCTAGGCTCTGTTGCTTTGTTTTTTAGATGTTTCAGGAAACACCATACACTTCTCCAGAGTGGCTGTTGGCAATTTACATCCCGCCCATCAGCATAACAAGGCTCCCAGTTCTCCATGGCCTGTCCTGCCTTTCTGGATTTTACACTTTTTTCAGATTGCCCTTTTGACCGGGGGGCAGTGAGACTTCATTGTAGTGCAGATTTCCTTTTCAAGCTTGATTGGTTGGCCAAAAAGGGCGTATGCATGTTTTCCTGAATATATTCAGGAAAAAACGCGTATGCCCTTTTTGGCCAAGTGCATCATTGTGGACGTTCTGCCTCTTTTCCTATGCTTTACATGCAATTCCAGTCTACCTCCTGAAATCGGTTTCCTGCAATTCTGCCCCGCTTTCAAGTCCTCTTGGCAGCCTTACTTCAATATATTTTTGGACGATACCTGTCATTTATAACACTGCAGGTTTGTGAATGACAGTGCCCCTTAGCTCCTTTCTTCAACTCGCTTTCTTGTGAGCTGGCCGCAACACCGCAGCATCGCTTCAGGCCCTAGTGTGGTTCCGGCATGGCACGCTGAGCCTTTGGCTAATTCCTCTTCCTGGTGGGAAATGAGAGTTAAATTTGCCCGTCCAGACACCTCCAGCTAGTCTCTCATTGGTTCTCCCTATTCCTGTTCATTTTCCGCAGAAATTGCAAACTGGGCCAAACAGGAGGTTAAAGGCACTGACTCTCCAAGTGGGGAGTGTGTTAGTAAACCGTCTGGAATGTTGCACTCGGGTACCAGGGGACGAAACCTGACACATTTGAACACGTTTACCGATTACACAGTGGATCATACTCTGGGTTCCACATGCATGTTTTAGCTGAAGGAAGAATCCCTTAAACCTGGAAAGTTGAGACCCATGGAATGGGTACCATGCAATATGACTTCAAAGGGTCTGCATTTGCTCACCAAACCTCACCAATCCTATCACTGCTGCGTTTATGCCGCTGTACACATGCTTGATTCTCTTTCGGAGACATATAAATCCATAGGTTTTAAGATTCTTACTAGTCAGGTATATTCTTAGGCCTTTAATATGGGGTGTTGAGTCCACTTCAATGAGCAAGGAGTAGGTCTTGTCTATTACATATTTGGCTTATGGAACGGTATCTGTGCTAATTTTAATCTCTGGTTTTATGCAGCACCCCAACTCACCTTTCCCCTTAAGCAAGCATAAGTTGGTTTTCTACATTTGAGACCCTGTTCTGTTTTGTAATTCAGTTCCTGTTTAGCCAAGTTTACATTCCGTGTAGTAGTGATATCTTATGATGTTTCTATTTCTCTGTGACTTATTTCACTTAGAATCATCGTACCTGAATCCACTCATTATGCTGCTACGGGCCTGATGACATAGATTTCATTGCTGAGTGATATTGCATTGTACGTAAGTACCACAACTTCTTTATCCATTTTTCGCTTTCTGCGATATTGAACTTGTACCGTAAACGAGGTTCTAGTAAACAGAGCCGTCCCAAACTTTGGGGTGGCTGTGTCTTTTTGATTTTAATTTCCCTAAGCTATAGGACCATAAGTGGAAGTGCTCTAGGCTCTGTTGCTTTGTTTTTTAGATGTTTCAGGAAACACCATACACTTCTCCAGAATGGCTGTTGGCAATTTACATCCCGCCCATGAGCATAACAAGGCTCCCAGTTCTCCATGGCCTGTCCTGCCTTTCTGGATTTTACACTTTTTTCAGATGGCCCTTTTGACCGGGGGGCAGTGAGACTTCATTGTTGTGCAGATTTCCTTTGCAAGCTTGCTTGGTTGGCCAAAAAGGGCGTATGCGTTTTTTCCTGAATATATTCAGGAAAAAACGCATACGCCCTTTTTGGCCAAGTGCATCATTGTGGACGTTCTGCCTCTTTTCCTATGCTTTACATGCAATTCCAGTCTACCTCCTGAAATCGGTTTCCTGCAATTCTGCCCCACTTTCAAGTCCTATTGGCAGCCTTACTTCAATATATTTTTGGACGATAGCTGTCATTTATAACTCTGCAGGTCTGTGAATGACAGTGGCCCTGAGCTCCTTTCTTCAACTCGCTTTCTTGTGAGCTGGCCGCAACACCGCAGGATTGCTTCAGGCCCTAGTGTGGTTCCGGCACGGCACGCTGAGCCTTTGGTTAATTCCTCTTCCTGGTGGGAAATGAGAGTTAAATTTGCCCGTCCAGACACCTCCAGCTAGTCTCTCATTGGTTCTCCCTATTCCTGTTCATTTTCCGCAGAAATTGCAAACTGGGCCAAACAGTAGGTTGAAGGCACTGACTCTCCAAGTGGGGAGAGTGTTAGTAAAACATCTGGAATGTTGCACTCGAGTACCAGGGCACGAAAACTGAGACACATATGAACACGTTTCCCGATCACATGGTGGATCATACTCTGGGTTCCACATGCATGTTTTAGCTGAAGGAAGAATCCCTTAACCCTGGAGAGTTGAGACCCATGGAATGGGTACCAAGCAATATGACTTCAAAGGGTCTGCATTTGCTCACCGAACCTCACCAATCCTATCACTGCTGCGATTATGCCGCTGTACACACGCTTGATTCTCTTTCGGAGACATAGAAATCCATAGGTTTTAAGATTCTTACTAGTCAGGTATATTCTTAGGCGTTTAATATGGGGTGTTGAGTCCACATCGTTGGGCAAGGAGTAGCTCTTGTCTATTACATATTTGGCTTATGGAATGGTATCTGTGCTAACTTCAATCTCTGGTTTTATGCAGCACCCCAACTCACCTTTCCCCTTAAGCAAGCATAAGTTCGTTTTCTACATTTGAGACCCTGTTCTGTTTTGTAATTCAGTTCCTGGGTAGCCAAGTTTACATTCCGTGTAGTAGTGATAATGTATGATGTTTCTTTTTCTGTTTGACTTATTTCACTTAGAATCATCGTACCTGAATCCACTCATTATGCTACTATGGGCCTGATGACATCGATTTCATTGCTGAGTGATATTGCATTGTAGATAAGTACCACAACTTCTTTATCCATTTTGCACTTTCTGTGATATTGAACTTGTACCGTAAACGAAGTTCTTGTAAACACAGCCTTCCCAAACTTTGGGGTGGCTGTGTCTTTTTGATTTTAATTTCCCTAAGCTATAGGACCATAAGTGGAAGTGCCCTAGGCTCTGTTGCTTCGTTTTTTAGATGTTTCAGGAAACACCATACATTTCTCCAGAGTGGCTGTTGGCAATTTACATCTCGCCCATGAGCATAACAAGGCTCCCAGTTCTCCATGGCCTGTCCTGCCTTTCTGGATTTTACACTTTTTTCAGAGGGCCCTTTTGACCGGGGGGCAGTGAGACTTCATTGTAGTGCAGATTTCCTTTGCAAGCTTGCTTGGTTGGCCAAAAAGGGCGTATGCGTTTTTTCCTGAATATATTCAGGAAAAAACGCATACGCCCTTTTTGGCCAACTGCATCATTGTGGACGTTCTGCCTCTTTTCCTATGCTTTACATGCAATTACAGTCTACCTCCTGAAATCGGTTTCCTGCAATTCTGCCCCGCTTTCAAGTCCTCTTGGCAGCCTTACTTCAATATATTTTTGGACGATAGCTGTCATTTATAACTCTGCATGTTTGTGAATTACAGTGCCCCTGAGCTCTTTTCTTCAACTCGCTTTCCTGTGAGCTGGCCGCAACACCGCAGGATTGCTTCAGGCCCTAGTGTGGTTCCGGCATGGCACGCTGAGCCTTTGGTTAATTCCTCTTCCTGGTGGGAAATGAGAGTTAAATTTGCCCGTCCAGACACCTCCAGCTAGTCTCTCATTGGTTCTCCCTATTCCTGTTCATTTTCCGCAGAAATTGCAAACTGGGCCAAACAGTAGGTTGAAGGCACTGACTCTCCAAGTGGGGAGAGTGTTAGTAAAACATCTGGAATGTTGCACTCGAGTACCAGGGTACGAAAACTGAGACACATATGAACACGTTTCCCGATCACATGGTGGATCATACTCTGGGTTCCACATGCATGTTTTAGCTGAAGGAAGAATCCCTTAACCCTGGAGAGTTGAGACCCATGGAATGGGTACCAAGCAATATGACTTCAAAGGGTCTGCATTTGCTCACCGAACCTCACCAATCCTATCACTGCTGCGTTTATGCTGCTGTACACACGCTTGATTCTCTTTCGGAGACATAGAAATCCATAGGTTTTAAGATTCTTACTAGTCAGGTATATTCTTAGGCGTTTAATATGGGGTGTTGAGTCCACATCGTTGGGCAAGGAGTAGCTCTTGTCTATTACATATTTGGCTTATGGAATGGTATCTGTGCTAATTTCAATCTCTGGTTTTATGCAGCACCCCAACTCACCTTTCCCCTTCAGCAAGCATAAGTTGGTTTTCTACATTTGAGACCCTGTTCTGTTTTGTAATTCAGTTCCTGTGTAGCCAAGTTTACATTCCGTGTAGTAGTGATATCTTATGATGTTTTTTTTTTCTCTGTGAATTATTTCAATTAGAATCCTCGTACCTAAATCCACTCGTTATGCTGCTACGGGCCTGATGACATAGATTTCATTGCTGAGTGATATTGCATTGTACGTAAGTACCACAACTTCTTTATCCATTTTTTTCTTTCTGTGATATTGAACTTGTACTGTAAATGAGGTTCTTGTAAACAGAGCCATCCCAAACTTTGGGGTGGCTGTGTCTTTTTGATTTTAATTTCCCTAAGCTATAGGACCATAAGTGGAAGTGCCCTAGGCTCTGTTGCTTTGTTTTTTAGATGTTTCAGGAAACACCATACACTTCTCCAGAGTGGCTGTTGGCAATTTACATCCCGCCCATGAGCATAACAAGGCTCCCAGTTCTCCATGGCCTGTCCTGCCTTTCTGGATTTTACACTTTTATCAGATGGCCCTTTTGACCGGGGGGCAGTGAGACTTCATTGTTGTGCAGATTTCCTTTGCAAGCTTGCTTGGTTGGCCAAAAAGGGCGTATGCGTTTTTTCCTGAATATATTCAGGAAAAAACGCATACGCCCTTTTTGGCCAAGTGCATCATTGTGGACGTTCTGCCTCTTTTCCTATGCTTTACATGCAATTCCAGTCTACCTCCTGAAATCGGTTTCCTGCAATTCTGCCCCACTTTCAAGTCCTCTTGGCAGCCTTACTTCAATATATTTTTGGACGATAGCTGTCATTTATAACTCTGCAGGTCTGTGAATGACAGTGGCCCTGAGCTCCTTTCTTCAACTCGCTTTCTTGTGAGCTGGCCGCAACACCACAGGATTGCTTCAGGCCCTAGTGTGGTTCCGGCATGGCACGCTGAGCCTTTGGTTAATTCCTCTTCCTGGTGGGAAATGAGAGTTAAATTTTCCCGTCCAGACACCTCTAGCTAGTCTCTCATTGGTTCTCCCTATTCCTGTTCATTTTCCGCAGAAATTGCAAACTGGGCCAAACAGTAGGTTGAAGGCACTGACTCTCCAAGTGGGGAGAGTGTTAGTAAAACATCTGGAATGTTGCACTCGAGTACCAGGGCACGAAAACTGAGACACATATGAACACGTTTCCCGATCACATGGTGGATCATACTCTGGGTTCCACATGCATGTTTTAGCTGAAGGAAGAATCCCTTAACCCTGGAGAGTTGAGACCCATGGAATGGGTACCAAGCAATATGACTTCAAAGGGTCTGCATTTTCTCACCGAACCTCACCAATCCTATCACTGCTGGGTTTATGCCGCTGTACACACGCTTGATTATCTTTTGGAAACATAGAAATCCATAGGTTTTAAGATTCTTACTAGTCAGGTATATTCTTAGGCGTTTAATATGGGGTGTTGAGTCCACATCGTTGGGCAAGGAGTAGCTCTTGTCTATTACATATTTGGCTTATGGAATGGTATCTGTGCTAATTTCAATCTCTGGTTTTATGCAGCACCCCAACTCACCTTTCCCCTTAAGCAAGCATAATTTCGTTTTCTACATTTGAGACCCTGTTCTGTTTTGTAATTCAGTTCCTGTGTAGCCAAGTTTACATTCCGTGTAGTAGTGATAATGTATGATGTTTCTTTTTCTGTTTGACTTATTTCACTTATAACCATCGTACCTGAATCCACTCATTATGCTACCATGGGCCTGATGACGTCGATTTCATTGCTGAGTGATATTGCATTGTAGGTAAGTACCACAACTTCTTTATCCATTTTTCACTTTCTGTGATATTGAACTTGTACCGTAAACGAAGTTCTTGTAAACAGAGCCGTCCCAAACTTTGGGGTGGCTGTGTCTTTTTGATTTTAATTTCCCTAAGCTATAGGACCATAAGTGGAAGTGCCCTAGGCTCTGTTGCTTCGTTTTTTAGATGTTTCAGGAAACACCATACACTTCTCCAGAGTGGCTGTTGGCAATTTATATCCCGCCCATGAGCATAACAAGGCTCCCAGTTCTCCATGGCCTGTCCTGCTTTCTGGATTTTACACTTTTTTCAGATGGCCCATTTGTCCGGGGGGCAGTGAGACTTCATTGTAGTGCAGATTTCCTTTGCAAGCTTGCTTGGTTGGCCAAAAAGTGCGTATGCGTTTTTTCCTGAATATATTCAGGAAAAAACGCATACGCCCCTTTTGGCCAAGTGCATCATTGTGGACGTTCTGCGTCTTTTGCTATGCTTTACATGCAATTCCAGTCTACCTCCTGAAATCGGTTTCCTGCAATTCTGCCCCGCTTTCAAGTCCTCTTGGCAGCCTTACTTCAATATATTTTTGGAGGATAGCTGTCATTTATAACTCTGCAGGTTTGTGCATTACAGTGCCCCTGAGCTCCTTTCTTCAACTCGCTTTCTTGTGAGCTGGCCGCAACACCGCAGCCTTGCTTCAGGCCTTAGTGTGGTTCCGGCATGGAACGCTGAGCCTTTGGTTAATTCCTCTTCCTGGTGGGAAATGAGAGTTAAATTTGCCCGTCCAGACACCCCCAGCTAGTCTCTCATTGGTTCTCCCTATTCCTGTTTATTTTCCACAGAAATTGCAAACTGGGCCAAACAGGAGGTTAAAGGCACTGACTCTCCAAGTGGGGAGAGTGTTAGTAAAGCGTCTGGAATGTTGTACCCGAGTACCAGGGGACGAAAACTGAGACACCTTTGAACACGTTTCCCAATCTCACGGTGGATCATACTCTGGGTTCCACATTCATGTTTTAGCTGAAGGAAGAATCCCTCAAACCTTTAGAGTTGAGACCCATGGAATGGGTACCATGCAATATGACTTAATAGGGTCTGCATGTGTTCACCGAACCTCACCAAACCGATCACTGCTGCGTTTATGCCACTGTACACACGCTTGATTCTCTTTCGGAGACATATAAATCCATAGGTTTTAAGATTCTTACTAGTCAGGTATATTCTTAGGTGTTTAATATGGGGTGTTGAGTCCACTTCATTGAGCAAGGAGTAGCTCTTGTCTATTACATATTTGGCTTATGGAATGGTATCTGTGCTAATTTCAATCTCTGGTTTTATGCAGCACCCCAACTCACCTTTCCCCTTAAGCAAGCATAAGTTGGTTTTCTACATTTGAGACCCTGTTCTGTTTTGTAATTCAGTTCCTGTGTAGCCAAGTTTACATGCCGTGTAGTAGTGATATCTTATGATGTTTCTTTTTCTCTGTGACTTATTTCACTTAGAATCATCCTACCTGAATCCACTCATTATGCTGCTATGGGTCTGATGACATAGATTTCATTGCTGAGTGATATTGCATTGTAGGTAAGTATCACAATTTCTGTATCCATTTTTCGCTTTCTGTGATATTGAACTTGAACCGTAAACGAGGTTCTTGTAAACAGAGCTGTCCCAAACTTTGGGGTGGCTGTGTCTTTTTGATTTTAATTTCCCTAAGCTATAGGACCATAAGTGGAAGAGCCCTAGGCTCTGTTGCTTTGTTTTGTAGATGTTTCAGGAAACACCATACACTTCTCCAGAGTGGCTGTTGGCAATTTACATCCCGCCCATCTGCATAACAAGGCTCCCACGTCTCCATGGCCTGTTCTGCCTTTCTGGATTTTACACTTTTATCAGATGGCCCTTTTGACTGGGGGGCAGTGAGACTTCATTGTAGTGCAGATTTCCTTTGCAAGCTTGCTTGGTTGGCCAAAAAGTGCCTATGCGTTTTTTCCTGAATATATTCAGGAAAAAACGCATACGCCCCTTTTGGCCAAGTGCATCATTGTGGACGTTCTGCCTCTTTTCCTATGCTTTACATGCAATTCCAGTCTACCTCCTGAAATCGGTTTCCTGCAATTCTGCCCCGCTTTCAAGTCCTCTTGGCAGCCTTACTTCAATATATTTTTGGACGATAGCTGTCATTTATAACTCTGCAGTTTTGTGAATGACAGTGCCCCTGAGCTCCTTTCTTCAACTCGCTTTCTTGTGAGCTGGGCGCAACACCGCAGGATTGCTTCAGGCCCTAGTGTGGTTCCGGCACGGCACGCTGAGCCTTTGGTTAATTCCTCTTCCTGGTGGGAAATGAGAGTTAACTTTGCCCGTCCAGACACCTCCAGCTAGTCTCTCATTGGTTCTCTCTATTCCTGTTCATTTTCCGCAGAAACTGCAAACTGGGCCAAACAGGCGGTTAAAGGCACTGACTCTCCAAGTGGGCAGAGTGTTAGTAAAGCGTCTGGAATGTTGCACCCGAGTACCGGGGGACGAAACCTGAGACACCTTTGAACACGTTTCCCGATCACACAGTGGATCTTACTCTGGGTTCCACATGCATGTTTTAGATGAAGGAAGAATCCCTTAAACCTGGAGAGTTGAGACCCATGGAATGGGTACCATGCAATATGAATTGAAAGGGTCTGCATTTGCTCACCGAACCTCACCAATCCTATCACTGCTGCGTTTATGCCGCTGTACACACGCTTGATTCGCTTTCGGAGACATATAAATCCATAGGTTTTAAGATACTTACTAGTCAGGTATATTCTCAGGCGTTTAATATGGGGTGTTGAGTCCACTTCATTGAGCATGGAGTAGCTCTTATCTATTACATATTTGGCTTATGGAACGGTATCTGTGCTAATTTCAATCTCTGGTTTTATGCAGCCCCCCAACTCACCTTTCCCCTTAAGCAAGCATAAGTTGGTTTTCTACATTTGAGACCCTGTTCTGTTTTGTAATTCAGTTCCTGGGTAGCCAAGTTTACATTCCGTGTAGTAGTGATATCTTATGATGTTTCTTTTTCTGTGTGAATTATTTCACTTAGAATCATCGTACCTGAATCCACTCATTATGCTGCTACGGGCCTGATGACATATATTTCATTGCTGAGTGATATTGCTTTGTACGTAAGTACCACAACTTCTTTATCCATTTTTCGCTTTCTGTGATATTGAACTTGTACCGTAAAAGAGGTGCTTGTAAACAGAGCCGTCCCAAACTTTGGGGTGGCTGTGTCTTTTTGATTTTAATTTCCCTAAGCTATAGGACCATAAGTGGAATAGCACTAGGCTCTGTTGGCTTGTTTTTTAGATGTTTCAGGAAACACCATACACTTCTCCAGTGTGGCTGTTGGCAATTTACATCCCGCCCATCAGCATAACAAGGCTCCCAGTTCTCCATGGCCTGTCCTGCCTTTCTGGATTTTACACTTTTTTCAGATGGCCCTTTTGACCGGGGGGTAGTGAGACTTCATTGTAGTGCAGATTTCCTTTGCAAGCTTGCTTGGTTCGCCAAAAAGTGTGTATGCGTTTTTTCCTGAATATATTCAGGAAAAAACGCATACACCCTTTTTGGCCAAGTGCATCATTGTGGACGTTCTGCCTCTTTTCGTATGCTTTACATGCAATTCCAGTCTACCTCCTGAAATCGGTTTCCTGCAATTCGGCCCCGCTTTCAACTCCACTTGGCGGCCTTACTTCAATATATTTTTGGACGATAGCTGTCATTTATAACTCTGCAGGTTTGTGAATGACAGTGCCCCTTAGCTCCTTTCTTCAACTCGCTTTCTTGTGAGCTGGCCGCAACACCGCAGCATTGCTTCAGGCCCTAGTGTGGTTCCGGCATGACATGCTGAGCCTTTGGTTAATTCCTCTTCCTGGTGGGAAATGAGAGTTAAATTTGCCCGTCCAGACACCTCCAGCTAGTCTCTCATTGGTTCTCCCTATTCCTGTTCATTTTCCGCAGAAATTGCAAACTGGGCCAAACAAGAGGTTAAAGGCACTGACTCTCCAAGTGGGGAGAGTGTTAGTAAAGCGTCTGGAATGTTGCACCCGAGTACCGGGGGATGAAAACTGACACAATTAAACACGTTTCCCGATCACACGGTGGATCATACTCTGGGTTCCACATGCATGTTTTAGCTGAAGGAAGAATCCCTTAAACCGGGAGAGTTGAGACCCATAGAATGGGTACCATGCAATATGACTTCAAAGGGTCTGCATTTGCTCACCGAACCTCACCAATCCTATCACTGCTGCGTATATGCCGCTGTACACATGCTTGATTCTCTTTCCGAGACATATATATCCATAGGTTTTAAGATTCTTACTAGTCAGGTATATTCTTAGGCGTTTAATATGGGGTGTTGAGTCCACTTGGTTGAGCAAGGAGTAGCTCTTGTCTATTACATATTTGGCTTATGGAACTGTATCTGTGCTAATTTCAATCTCTGGTTTTATGCAGCACCCCAACTCACCTTTCCCCTTAAGGAAGCATAAGTTGGTTTTCTACATTTGAGACCCTGTTCTGTTTTGTAATTCAGTTCCTGTGTAGCCAAGTTTACATTCCGTGTAGTAGTGATATCTTATGATGTTTCTTTTTCTGTGTGACTTATTTCACTTAGAATCATCCTACCTGAATCCACTCATTATGCTGCTACGGGCCTAATGACATAGATTTCATTGCTGAGTGATATTGCATTGTACGTACGTACCACAACTTCTTTACCCATTTTTCGCTTTCTGCGATATTCAACTTGTACCGTAAACGAGGTTCTTGTAAACAGAGCCGTCACAAACTTTGGGGTGGCTGTGTCTTTTTGATTTTAATTTCCCTAAGCTATTGGACCATAAGTGGAAGTGCCCTAGGCTCTGTTGCTTTGTTTTGTAGATGTTTCAGGAAACACCATACACTTCTCCAGAGTGGCTGTTGGCAATTTACATACCGCCCATCAGCATAACAAGGCTCCCAGTTCTCCATGGCCTGTCCTGCCTTTCTGGATTTTACACTTTTGTCAGATGGCCCTTTTGACCGGGGGGCAGTGAGACTTCATTGTAGTGCAGATTTCCTTTGCAAGCTTGCTTGGTTGACCAAAAAGTGCGTATGCGTTTTTTCCTGAATATATTCAGGAAAAAACGCATACGCCCTTTTTGGCCAAGGCATCATTGTGGACGTTCTGCCTCTTTTCCTATGCTTTACATGCAATTCCAGTCTACCTCCTGAAATCGGTTTCCTGCAATTCTGCCCCGCTTTCAACTCCACTTGGCGGCCTTACTTCAATATATTTTTGGACGATAGCTGTCATTTATAACTCTGCAGGTTTGTGAATGACAGTGCCCCTGAGCTCCTTTCTTCAACTCGCTTTCTTGTGAGCTGGCCGCAACACCGCAGGATTGCTTCAGGCCCTAGTGTGGTCCTGGCATGGCACGCTGAGCCTTTGGTTAATTCCTCTTCCTGGTTGGAAATGAGAGTTAAATTTGCCCGTCCAGACACCTCCAGCTAGTCTCTCATTGGTTCTCACTATTCCTGTTCATTTTCCGCAGAAATTGCAAACTGGGCCAAACAGGAGGTTAAAGGCACTGACTGTCCAAGTGGGGAGAGTGTTAGTAAAGCGTCTGGAATGTTGCATCGGAGTACCAGGGAACAAAAACTGAGACACATTTGAACACGTTACCCGATCACACGGTGTATCATACTCTGGGTTCCACATGCATGTTTTAGCTGATGGAAGAATCCCTTAAACCTGGAGAGTTGAGACCCATGGAATGGGTACCATGCAATATGACTTCAAAGGGTCTGCATTTGCTCAGCAAACCTCACCAATCCTATCACTGCTGCGTTTATGCCGCTGTACACATGCTTGATTCTCTTTCGGAGACATATAAATCCATAGGTTTTAAGATTCTTACTAGTCAGGTATATTCTTAGGCGTTTAATATGGGGTGTTGAGTCCACTTCGTTGTGCAAGGAGTAGCTCTTGTCTATTACATATTTGGCTTATGGAATGGTATCTGTGCTAATTTCAATCTCTGGTTTTATGCAGCACCCCAACTCACCTTTCCCCTTAAGCAAGCATAAGTTGGTTTCCTACATTTGAGACCCTGTTCTGTTTTGTAATTCAGTTCCTGTTTAGCCAAGTTTACATTCCATGTAGTAGTGATATCTTATGATGTTTCTTTTTCTGTGTGACTTATTTCACTTAGAATCATCGTACCTGAATCCACTCATTATGCTGCTATGGGCCTGATGACATAGATTTCATTGCTGAGTGATATTGCATTGTACGCAAGTACCACAACTTCTTTATCCATTTTTCGCTTTCTGCGGTATTGAACTTGTACCGTACACGAGATTCTTGTAAACAGAGCCGGCCCAAACTTTGGGGTGGCTGTGTCTTTTTCATTTTAATTTCCCTAAGCTATAGGACCATAAGTGGAAGTGCCCTAGGCTCTGTTGTTTTGTTTTTTGGATGTTTCAGGAAACACCGTACACTTCTCCAGAGTGGCTGTTGGCAATTTACATCCCGCCCATCAGCATAACAAGGCTCCCAGTTCTCCATGGCCTGTCCTGCCCTCTGGATTTTACACTTTTTTCAGATGGCCCTTTTTACTGGGGGGCAGTGAGACTTCATTGTAGTGCAGATTTCTTTTGCAAGCTTGCTTGGTTGGCCAGAAAGCGCATATGCGTTTCTTCCTGAATATATTCAGGAAAAAACGCATACGCCCTTTTTGGCCAAGTGCATCATTGTCGACGTTCTGAGTCTTTTCATATGTTTTCAATGCAATTCTAGTCTACCTCTTGAAATCGGTTTCCTACAATTCTGCCTTGCTGTCAGTGCCTCTTCATAGCCTTACCTCAATATACTTTTGGAAAATAATTGGCCTTTATAACTCTGCAGGTTTTTGAATTGCAGTGGCCCTTAGCTCCATTTTTCAGCTCTCATTTTTGTGATCTTGCCTCATATCCACAGGATTTCTTCAGGCCCTGTTCTTCTTCTGGGGTGCCTTGCTCTGCCTTTGGTTAATTCTTCTTCCTGTTGTGAAATTAGAGTGACATGTGCCCATTGAAACCGCTACAGCTATTTTCTCACTGGTTCCCCCTATTCCCATTCATCCTCCGCACTAACTGCAGACTGTGCGATATCGGAACTTAAAGGCATTGACTCTCCGTGTGGGGATGTTGTTAGTAAAGTGGCTGGAATGTTGATTCGAGCCCCAGGAGAGGAAAATGAGGTGCGTTTTAGAAACCTTTCCCAATCATATGGTATACCATCCGCTGGATTTCCCATGCATGGTTTAGCTGTAGGAAGATTCCCTTCAACCTGGAGTGTTGGGACCCTTGGAATGAGTAGCATGAAGTATTGCATTAAACTTTCGGCAGTTGCTCACCAAAGCTCACCAATCCTCTCAGCCCCAAGTGTCCAGCCTTATGTCTTATCCAGCTGTGGGTTTATATGTGGTCATTCCACGTTGCATCACAGCCCCTGAGCGAATTTTGTAAGAATTTTTCTCTCTTTCATTGTTTCTGTGTTTTGGTTTTAAAATTTATTTCTATAATGGGGTTTAGCTCATTTTCACTGCTGTGTTTGGCCGCTCTGCACACACTTGATTCCCTTATGGAGATATATCAATACATGGGTTTTAAGATTCTTATTACTCAGATATATTTCTCTGCGGTGTATAGGGTGTGTTGAGGCCAGTTCATTGAGCAAGGTGTAGATCTTGTCTAATACCTATTTGGTTTATTGAACGGTATCTGTGCTAATTTCAAACTCTGGTTTTATGCATCACCCCACCTCTCCTTTCCCCTTAAGCTGACATAAGTGTGTTTTCTAAATGTGAGACACTGTTCTGTTTTGTAATTCATTTTTTGTGCAGCCATATTTATCCTCCCTCTATAAGTGATATCTTATGATATGTTTCTTTTTCTGTTTGACTTATTTCAAGTAGTATTATCGGACCTAAATCCACTCTTTATCCTTCTACTAGCCTTATTACATTGATTTCATGGTGAAGAGATATTCCATTTTACATAAGTACCACATTTTCTTTATCCATTGTTCTCTTTCCTGGGATATTTAAGGTGTACTGAAGTTGAGGTTCTTGTAAACAGAGTAGCCCTAAACTGTGGTGTGCTTGTGTCTTGTTGATTTTTAGACTTCCCTAGATATACTTCCATGATTGGAAGTGCCCTATGCTCTGTAGCTCTGTTTTTTAGATGATTTAGGAACCACCATACACTTCTCCAGAGTGGCTCTCGGTAGTTCACACACTGTCCATCAGCGTATAAAGGCTCCCTGTTCTCCATGGCCTGTCCTGCATTTCTGGTTTTTACAATTTTTTCGGATGGCCCTTTTGACCGGTGGGAAATGAGACTTCTTTGTTGTGCACATTTGCATTGCTTGCTTGCTTGGTTGCCCATAAAGTGCGTATGCGTTTTTTCCTGGATATATTCAGGAAAAAATGCATACTCCCTTTTGGGCCAACTGCATCATTGTCGAAATTCTGCCGCTTTTCATGTGCTTTAAAGACGAGTCCAATCTATCTCTTGAAATCTGTTTCTTGCAATTCTGTCTTGCATTCAGATCCTCTTCTTTGCCTTACCTCAACATAGTTTTGGATGTTAGTTTTCATTTATAACTCTGCAGGTTTGTGAATTGCAGTGACCCTGAGCTCCATTTTTTAAGTTGCTCTTTTGTGAGCTGGCCTCAAAGCCGCAGGATTGCTTCAGGCCCTATTTTGGCTCTGGCAAGGCGGGCTGAGCCTTTTTTTAATTCTTATTCTTAATGGGAAATTAGAGTGACATGTGCCCGTCCAAACCCCTACAACTATTCTCTCATTGGTTCCCCCTCTTCCCGTTCATCCTCCTCACAATTTGCAAAATGTGTGAAACAGAAGTTTAAATGTGCTGATTCTCTAAGTGGGGAGATTCTAAGTAACGTGGCTGGAATGGTGAACAGGAGCACCAGGAGAGGATAAATGAGGTGCATTTTAGACACATCTCCCGATCACATGGTGTACAGTCCTCTGGGTTTTCCATGCATGTTTTAGCTGTAGGAAGATCCCTTGAACCTGCAGATTTGGGACCCATTGAATGGGTACCAGGTAGTATTACTTTAAAGGGTGTGCATTTCCTCACCCAACCTCACATTTCTCTTAGCACGAACAGTTTCCAGCCTTATGTCTCATCCTGCTGTGGGTCTAGATGTGTTCAATCCATGTTGCATCACCGTCCCTGAGGAAAAGTTGTAAGAGGTTTTCTCTTTCTCTCTGTCGTTTATTTTTTTCAATTTATTACTATATTGGTTACAGCTGATTTTCAAAGCTCTGTTTCTTGCTGCTGTACATCCACTTGAGTCACATACAGAGAGACATCAATAAATTCTTTTTCAGATTCTTACCAGTCATATATATTCTTTTCCGGTGACTTGAGTGTGCTGAGTGCAGTTCTTTTAGCTACCGTGTAGGCCTTATTGATTATCAGTTTGGCATTTGGAATGGTATCTTTGCTAATTTCAACCTCCTGGATGATGCCTCACCCCTCCCCACCTTTCCCGTTTAGCAGCCTTACGCGTGTTTTCTACATATTTGACTATGTTTTTGTTTTGTAATTTATTTCATGTGTAGCCATTTTGGATTCCACCTTTAAGTGATATCTTATGATATGTGTCTTTTTCTTTTTGAATTATGTCACTTAGAATGATCATACGTAACTCCTCCGGAGTTGTTACAACTGGCCATATTTCATTGATTTCCAGGCTGAGTAATATTCCACTCTACATAAGTACCACATCTCTATCCATTTTTTCCCTCCAGAGACATTTAAGTTATATCCTAGTCGAGGATCTTTTAAACAGAGAGGCAGTAAACATTGGGGTGCCTGTGTCCTCTCGATTTTTGTTTTTCCCAAGACATACGCCCATGAGTGCAAGTGCCCTATGCTCTGTAGCTCATTTTTTAGATGCTTTAGTAAACACAATACACTTCTCCAGAATGGCCGTTGGCAATATACATTTCCACTATAAGCCTCACAGGGCTCCCTCTTCTCCTTGCCCTGTCCTGCATTTCTGGTGTTTACACTTTATGAGGATGGCTCTTCTGACTGATGCGAAGTGATATCTTTTGTAGTATTGATTTCCAGTGCCCACCTGTTTGGTTGGCTAAAAAAGTGTATGCCCTTTTCTTGAATATATACAGAAAAAAACACATACAGCCTTTTTGGCCAACTGCAATGTTGGCAATGTTCAGCCCCTTTTCTTGTGCTTAATGGCGAGTCCTTCCTACCTCCTCAAATCCCTTTCCTGCTATTCTCCCTTGCTTACCAATCCTTTTCTCTGACTTTCCTCAAGACATTTTTCAGTGATAGATATTTTCAACTCTGCAGTTTCGTGAATTTTACTGCCCCTGAGTTCCATTGTTCAACTTGTGTTTATGGGAACTGGCCACAAAGCAGTGGGATTTCCTCAAGCCCTATACTGTTTCCATGGGCAACCCTAGCCTTTGGTCAATTCGTCTTCCTGATTGGAAATTAGAGTGACATGTGCCTGTCTGAACACCTAGGACTTGTCTCTCATTGTTCCTCATCCTTCTGCTTCATCCTCTGGACAAATTCCAAACTGTACGCAACAGGATGTTGACAGTGCTGACATCTCCAAGTGGGGAGACTGTTAGTAAAGACGCTGGAGGGGTGAACCCGAGCACCAGGAGATGAGGAGATGAGATGCCTTTTCCAAACTCTTCCCGATCAGACGGTATACCATCCTCTGTGTGTGACAGACATGTTTTAGCAGTAGGAAGAGTCCCATTCATGTAAGGAGAACACCAGGGCTTTTTCAAAATCAGTGTCTCCCCGAAACCCAAACTGGGGAATTTTTTAAGCTACGGCTACACATATGTTCATTAAGGGCCTTGGGAAGTAGGCAGAGTCCAAACTTTAGATGATTGAAGTCTTCAGGGTCAGAAGCACTCACCACCGGCTTCCCTTAGGTTACACTTTAACTGTCATTGATAGATGATGTCAATAAAAATATCTATTCTTTTTCCGATTATTTCCCCTTATAGGTTATTGCAAAATATTGAGTGTAGTTCCCTGTGCTATACAGTAGTTCCTTGTTGATGATCTATTTTATACATAGCAGTGTGTATGTGTTAATTCCAAACTGTTAATTTATCCCTCCTCCCACCTTTCCCCTTTGGTAATAATAAATTATAAGATTTTATACTTCTCAGAAATGGGGGAGCTGAAAGAGAGGTATCATTTTCAATGGAAAAGCATTTAAAACAAGATTGAAGCTTTAACCAAGATTATTAGATGTACATCCTTGGAAAGAAATCACTTCATTTCTCTAATATTGACCTGACAAATAAGACAAACCTTTTCACTGAACTTGCTTATAATAAAGTGATGGAAATATCAAATGGAAGTGTTAGAAACATCTTATTTTACCCGAGCCTTATAAACTGTTCTATGTTAACTACAGTTTGGCTCACACCTCTGTTCATTGAAGTTACAATAGTCTCAATTTCTGTTACTGATCCTCCAGAGTGGACCCCAACAAGTGTCCCCCTGCCCAGTGTCATTGGGGCCAACAGATCGAGACTGAGTTTGGTTCACAAGCAAAGGAAACTTTATATTTTGATCAGAGAATGGAGAGGTGAGAGCATGCACTACCCCGTGGGCTGTGGGCTGGGCTGCTGTGTAGAGATCCTGTCAGAGTCAGTGGGAGGGAGGGGGCGGAGCACTCGAGGGCCGGGTTGGCTGCAGCTCAGGCTCTATATCTTGGAGTCTGCACTGGGCCCCAGGAGCTGAGGTGTCGACCCAGCCATTCTGCACTAGGAAATCTGGTCTGAAGTGCCGGGTGTGGAACCTCTGCATGCAGGACCCTAGGAGCACGTGAAATTAGACAAAGCACAAAGGATAAAAAAGGTCAGACTTGACTTTATTGCCCAGATTCTATTTTTATCTCCCAGGGATTTTTAATGGGCTTTGCTGGGGACAAACCCCTCCTCTGCCTTTTGTCCCGTTCCTCATTCTTGGAGTGCTGAGGGTGCAGACCCTTCTTCTGTAACTGCTGAGTGCTGAGTTGGGAGCCCTCATACCAGGGGACGAGGGTCAGAACTTCTCCCCAGCAGCCTCCAGGTGACGTTGATTGGCCCCAGGACCCCTGCCTCCCTGCTCGTCCGCCTGAGCACCAGCATTGGAAGTGTTATAGATTCTAATGACCTTTAAGGGTCCAGGAAAGAGATGTGCAGAGACGCTGTGGGGGCTGGTTTCACCCCGCCCCACATTTGTTCGGCCACTTTAGGCTGACCGTTTCTGCCAGCCTAGATGCTCTGACCAGTAGTCTGCTCTTTCTTCAATTAGGCCCCTGAATTAACGTAAAAACAGCACCAGGTGTCAGAGCCCTGCCCGCTCAACTCCCAGACAGTCCAGGGTCAGTGGTGATCAAGGACCATGATGGCCACTGAGTCAACAGCCTTTTGAAGTAAACAGGAGTCCAGCCGGTCTTATTGGCCACCATCATCACGGTGTCTGTAGGCTTTTCTATGGTGACAGTGTGATATACATTTCCCCCGCCAAGATTATTAGCTCCCCTCCGGGTGCAGTAAGTCCTGCAAGCAGTAGTCTACTCCTTCAGGACACACTATTGTTGTTTTATGAGAGAAACTCCAGGTCAAGTGATGTTCACACGAGTCGTCATGGTGCCCTGTTGCCCCCGGTTATCTCTCTGGATGTTGGAGTTGGAGGGCCTCCTCACTCGAGGTCGGTGTGCCCACGGAGCGAACCCTGCAACTTCAGGTCATGGTTGGTGATTAGGATCACCACGTGGGGTCCTTTTCCCTTAGGAGGGAGGTGGCCTTTTGGGTTGCTGATTTCCAGGTTTTTAGATACTGCCAGTATCTTGGCCAGATGTGGCAGTGGGCCAAGCCCCTTGGTGACTGTAGTTTATCCTACCTGGATGGCATTCTTGCATTGTTCCATTTCAAGTGGTCCCAGTTTTTGCACTAATTCTCCAATGGCGATTCACCTTTCACCGGGAATGGAAAGGTCAAAGGGTTTAGCTCAATTAGGGAGTTCCAGGGCAAGGGTCTGAATTGACTGCTCTTTCCATTCTTGAAAGGCCACTTCTGGATTCTGTTCAAAAGGATCATCATCTTTTCCTTTCAGTGTTTCATATAGAGGCCCAGCTAGTAGACTGTAGTTAGGGATCCAGAAGCAGCAAACCCTGGCCTCCCCAGGAACCCCTAAGCTGTCTTCTAGTTTTAGAAAGGGGTAAGGCTGCAAATGGTTTCTTCCCTTTCCTGGGATGGGCTTCTCCGACCTTCTGTGAGAATGAAGCCCAGGCAGGTCACCGCAGTCTGTGATATTTGAGCTTTTTCTTGGACAACTTCTATCCTTTATTGGCTTGGTAGTTCAGAGGCCTCCTTAGTAGGGCTGGCGATCAGAATGTCGTCTGCATATTGAAGGAGAGTTTCCTTTTCCAGAGGTAGAACTTTTTGGTCTTTAGCTAAGCTTTCCCCAAAGATGGTGTGGGAATTTTTGAACCCTTGGGGCAAGACGGCCCGGAAGTATTGTTTTAGTTGTATGTTGAGTCCTGCCACTCACAAGCCAAAATTTCTTGTGACTCTGGGACTAATGGAATACAAAAGAAGGCATCATTGAGACTAATACAGAATACCATGTCCTGGTGGTTGGTAGAATGACCAGCAGGGTGTAGGAATTAGGAGCAACTGGAGGTATATCCTCGGTGGCTTCACTGACTGTCCTGACATCCTTTACCAGGTCCCCAGCAGCCCATGGGGCTCTCGTGGTCAGGCCAATCCCAGGATATGGAGCTCTCCTGGGCAGGTACCCCACCCCCAACCCAGCCCACGGGGCTCTCGTGGTCAGGCCTCTCCCAGGATACAGAGCTACCCTTGCAGGTACCGTGGCAGGGCTGGGCACACAGGAACCGTGCACATAGCCCTCACTGAAGAGCACCCCCATCTCACCTGTCGCTCAGAGCTGACACAGAGCACTTCAGAGCAGGACTTGAACTAACAAACAGCAGCTCCGACAGGTCTGTGACCCTGGGCATCACTCTGTGTGGCCTCCCTCCACCTGGTCTTCCAGAGACTTCCACTGCACCCGGGGCACCAGGCCTCTGTCTCCAACCACCACCCACCCCTCCTCTCCCTGACTCCTGGGTTCCTCTCATTAGGAGAGGCTTTTCTTGAAGTTGTCTCCCACTCATGGGCCAGATAAAATGATTAGAAAACAAGCCAAAGCTGCAGCCCCTTGTCTATCCTGACTCTCAGGAGCCCACACCTGTTCCTTGGACCTGGCCGGTTCAGCAAGTTCCATTTTCTGCAACTGTGAGCCCCTGAGGGGTGATGATTGGCTGACCTGGGCAGCCTTACCGTGCGGGCCAGCCCTCCCCAGGTGTGCCTGGGTTGAGATCAATATAAATACCACTCCAGGCAGCAAGAGCCCCTGCAGCTGTGCCTGACGCCATTTTCTCTGCCCTGTCAGCAGTCTCGGGGCTGGGCTGGTGGGAGGGAGTGAGAGGCCACGGCTTTGTGGGTGGCCCAGTGTGAGTGGGGCTCTGCTGGACTTTCTGCAGCAGTTGCCAGGCTGCCACCTGCTAAAGAAGAGGATGTGTCACCCATACCTGCTGCTGGAATTTCTCCCTGGGCAGAGGTGAGGAAGGAAAAAAGCAGTGGGGGCAGGGACAGGACGGGTATCTCAGGCAGGGAAATGGAAATCTTCCAGAAGAGCACCCAGGGCCAGGGCCATCCTGGCTGGCCTGCAGGCACCAAGTCAGCTGGCATGCTGTCACTCATGTGGCTCCATGGCCCTTCCTCTAGGCTTTCAAGTCCTTGTATATATTCAGGTGTTTTACCTGGGAAGGGTGGGAACAGTTCAGCAGCAACTGGCCTGGGGCTCAGCTCACGTTCACTCACAGATGCCTCGGCACGGTGCCCCAGCTTTGCAATGAGGACGCTTGTTGTGTGGGGGCTGCTGGCTGAATGGGAGACGATTCCCCACCACTGACCAACTTCAGAATTGTTTACAACTGGAGCAAGTGCCCTGATACGGTTTTCCTCTGAGTAACTGGTGGGTTCTGTTTTTTTTTTTCTCTTTTTCGTTTTTGGTTCAAGGTAGAATTTATTCCTCTTTTTTGTATTTACAGATATAAGCATGGAAATAATTTATTCATATAAATACATGTATGTGAAGGGAATAATTGTTTTTTCTGTTTTGTTTTTTAAATTTTATTTCTTTTTAATTTTGAATTTTATTTTATATTTTTATACAGCAGGTTCTTATTGGTTATCTATTTTATACATATAAATGTTTACATGCCAATCCCAATCTCTCAACTCCTCCCACCACCACCCCCCCAAGAGCTTTCCCCCCTTGTTGTCCATACGATTGTTGTCTACATCTGTTGCTCTATTTATGCCTTGCAAAACGGTTAATCTGTACAGTTTTTCTAGGTTCCACATATATGCACGAATATACAAGATTTGTTTTTCTCTTTCTGACTTACTTCACTCTGTATGACAGACTTTAGATCCATCGACGTCTCTACAAATGACCCAATTTCATTCCTTTCATGGCTTAGTAATATTCCATTTTATATATGTACCACATCTTTATGCATTCGTCTGTCTGTGGGCATTTAGGTTGCTTCCATTACCTCGATATTGTAAATAGTGATGCAATGAACATTGCGGTGAATGTCTCTTTTTGATTTATGGTTTTGTCTGGGTATATGTCCAGTACTGGGATTGCTGTATCATATGGTAATTCTATTAATAGTTTCTTAAGAAACTCCATATTGTTCTCCATAGTGACTGTATCAATTTATATTCCCAACAATAGTAGAAGAGGCTTCCTTTTCTCCACACCCTTTCCAGCATTTGTTGTTTGTAGATTTTCAGATGATGCCCATTCTAACAGGTGTGAGGTGATACCTCATTGTTGAGTCCATTTCGTTGAGCAAGGGGTAGGTCTTGTCTATTACATATTTGGCTTATGGAATGGTATCTGTGCTAATTTCAAACTCTGGTTTTATGCAGCACCCCAACTCACCTTTCCCCTTAAGCAAGCATAAGTTGGTTTTCTAAACTTGAGACCCTGTTCTGTTTTGTAATTCAGTTCCTGTGTAGCCAAGTTTACATTCCGTGCATTAGTGATACCTTATGATGTTTCTTTTTCTGTGTGACTTATTTCATTATGCTGGTACAGGCTTGGTGGTACAGGCTTGGTGACACAGATTTCATTGCTGAGTGGTATTCTGTTGTACGTAAGTACCGCAACTTCTTTATCAATTATTTGTTCTCTGGGATATTTAACTTGTACCGTAGAAGAGGTTCCTGTAAACAGAGCCATCCCAAATTTTGGGGTGGCTGTGTCTTTTTGAATTTAATTTCCCTAAGCTATAGGACCATAAGTGGAAATGCCCTACACTCTGTTGCTTTGTTTTTCAGATGTATCAGGAAACACCATACACTTCTCCAGAGTGGCTGTTGGCAATTTACATCCCGCCCATCAGCATAACAAGGCTCCTTTTTCCCCATGGCCTGTCTTGCCTTTCTGGATTTTACACTTTTTTCAGATGGCCCTTTAGACCGGGGGGAAGTGACACTTCATAGTCGTTCGGATTTCCATTGCAAGCTTGCTTGGTTTGCCAAAAAGGGCGTATGTGTTTTTTCCTGAATATATTCAGGAACAAACTCATACGCCCTTTTTTGTCACGTGCATCATTGTCGATGTTCTGCCTCTTTTCCTATGCTTTAAATGCAAATCCAGTCTACCTCCTGAAATCGGTTTCCTGAAATTCTGCCCCGCTTTCAAGTCCTCTTCGCAGCCTTACTTCAATATATTTTTGGACGATAGCTGTCATTTATAACTCTGCAGGTTTGTGAATTACAGGGCCCCTGAGCTCCTTTCTTCAACTCGCTTTCTTGTGAGCTGGCCGCAACACCGCAAGACTGCTTCAGGCCCTAGTGTGGTTCCGGCATGGCATGCTGAGCCTTTGGTTAATTCCTCTTCCTGGTGGGAAATGAGTGTTAAATATGCCCGTCCAGACACCTACCTCACTCTCAACCCCTTGGTGATGTGGGTCCTCTGGTTTATGGCCACCTTTGCTGGGTTCCTCACCTTTCGATGATGTGACCCACTAGTGTGAGGACACTCCTGCCTGGTTCTCATCCACGTGGTTATGTGGACCCCCTGGTGAGAGTCTGTTCCTGGCTGTGTTCCTCACCCTTCTGTGAGGGAGACCCTCTGCTCATAGGTCACTCCTGCATGGCTGGCACACATTGCCTTGGTGAAGTCAGCTGTGTGGTGGCAGTTGGAGCGTGCTGGGAATCTCCTCCCCCCGGTGATGAGGGCCCTCTTGCGTCAAGCCCTAACTGCTGGGCTCACCAACTTTTCTTAGTGAGCCCAATGATGCTTGGGCACTCCTCTTAGGACCCCATCTCCATGGGGATGTGGGCCTTCTGCTCTGAGGTCCCAACGGCTGGGTTGTTCACATTTTCATGATGTGGGCTCTCTGGTGTTAGTTCACAGAGGCCTGGATCCCATAGCCTCTGTGCTCTTGGCCGCCTGCTGGGAGGTTCCAACTGCTGGATTCCTCACTTTTTTAATTTTTTAGGCCCTCTGTTGTGAGGATCCTCCTGCCTGCCTCACTCCCAGCCCCTTCGTGATGTGTGTCCTCTGGTTAGAGGTCACATGTGCTGGGTTCCTCACCTTTCGATGATGTGAGACCAATGGTCTTAGGAGACTCCTGCCTGGTTCACATCCCCTTTGTGATGTGGGCCCTCTGGTGAGAGTCTGATCCTGGCTGGGTTCCTCACCCATCTGTGAGGTGGGCCCTCTACTATCAGGTAACTCTTGCCTGGCTTGCTCACCTCGCCTTGTTGACATGAGCCCTCTGGTGGCACTTGGACCCTGCTGGGATCCTCCTCACCTCTTTGATGAGGGCCCTCTGACGTCAGGCCCTAACTGTTGGGCTCCCCAACTTTTCGTAGTGAGCCCAGTGATGCTCGGGCACTCCTCTTAGGTTCCCATCTCCATGGGGATGTGGGCCTTCTGCTCTGAGGTTCCAACAGCTGGGTTGATCACAGTTTCATGATGTGGGCTCTCTGGTGTTAGTTCACTGTGGCCTGGATCCCATAGCCTCTGTGCTCTTGGCCACCTGCTGGGAGGTTCCAACGGCTGGATTCCTCACTTTTTTAATTTTTTAGGCCCTCTGTTGTGAGGATGCTCCTGCCTGCCTCACTCCCCGCCCCTTCGTGATGTGTGTCCTCTGGTTTGAGGCCACATGTGCTGGGTTCCTCACCTTTCGATGATGTGGGACCAATGGTCTTAGGAGACTCCTGCCTGGTTCACATCCCCTTGGTGATGTGGGCCTTCTGTTGAGAGTCTGATCCTGGCTGGGTTCCTCACCCTTCTGTGAGGTGGGCCGTCTGTTGTGAGGTCACTCCTGCCTGGCTTGCTCACCTCGCCTTGTGGACATGAGCCCTCTGGTGGCACTTGGAGCCTGCTGGGAGTCTCCTCCCCTCGGTGATGAGGGCCCTCTGGCGTCAGGCCCTAACGGCTGGGCTCCCCACATTTTGTGATGTGCGCCCAGTGGTTCGAAGACACTCCATCCAGGTTCACATCCCCATTGGGATGTGGGCCTTCTGCTCTGAGGTCCCAACAGCTGGGTTGTTCACAGTTTCATGATGTGGGCTCTCTGCTGTTAGTTCGCTCTGGCCTGGATGCCATAGCCTCTGTGCTCTGGGTCGCCTGCTGGAAGGTTCCAACTGCTCGATTCCTCAACTTTTGTATTCTATGGGTCCTGTGTTGCGATGCTCCTCCTGTCTGCCTCACTCGCAACCCCTTCTTGATGTGGGTCCTCTGGTTTGAGGCCACATGTGCTGGGTTCCGCAACTTTCAATGATGTGGTCCCACTGGTGTGAGGACACTCCTGCCTGGTTCCCATCCCCTTGGTGATGTGGGCCTTCTGGTGACAGTCTTATCCTGGCTGGGTTCCTCAATCTTCTGTGAGGTAGGCCCTCTGCTGTGAGGTCAATCCTGCCTGACTTGCACACATCACCTTGGCGACGTGGGCCCTCTGTTGGCACATGGAACCTGCTGGGAGCCTCCTGCCCTCGGTGATGACGGCCCTCTAGCATCAGGCCCTAACTGCTGGGCTCCCCACGTTTTCTGATGTGAGCCCAGTGATGCCAGGACACTCCTGTCAGGTTCCCATCCCCATGGGGATGTGGGCTTTCTGCTCTGAGGTCCCAACGCCTGGGTGGCTCACAGTTTCATGATGTGGGCTCTCTGGTGTTAGTTCACTCCTGCCTGCATCCCATAGCTTCTGTGCTCTCGGCCACCTGCTGGGAGGTTCCAAATGCTGGATTCCTCACCTTTTTTATTCTTTGGGCCCTCTCTTTTTAGGCTACTCCTACCTGCCTCACTCCCATCCCCTTTGTGATGTATGTCCTCTGATATGAGGCCGCATGTGCTGGGTTCTTCACCTTTCGATGATGTGGCCCCACTGGTGGGAGGACAGTCCTGACTGGTTCCCATTCCCTTGGTGTTGTGGGCCCTCTGGCAAGAGTCTCATCCTACCTCGGTTCCTCACCCTTCTGTGAGATAGGCCCTCTGCTGTGAGGTCGCTACTGCCTGGCTGGCGCATGCCACCTTGTAGACGTGGGCCCTCTGTTGGCAGTTGGAACCTGCTGGGAGTCTCCTCCCCTCAGTTATGAGGGCTCCCTGGCGTTGGGCCCTAACTGCTGGGCTCCTAACATTTTCTGATATGTGCTAAGTGGTGCGAAGCCACTCCTGCCAGGTTCCCATCCCAATGGGGATGTGGGCCTTCTGTTCTGAGGTCCCAACGGCTGGGCTGCTCACAGGTTCATGATGTGGGCCCTCTGCTGTGAGTTCACTGCGGCCTAGATCCCATAGCCTCGGTGCTCTGGGCCGCTTGCTGGGAGGTTCCAACTGCTGGATTCCTCAACTTTTATATTCTATGGACCCTGTGTTGTGAGGCCAGTCCTGCCAGCCTCATTCCGAAACCCTTGGTGATGTGGTTCCTCTGGTTTGAGGCTACATGTGTTGGGATCCTCACCTTTCGATGATGTTGTCCCACTGGTGTGGGGACACTCCTGCCTGGTTCCCATCCCCTTGGCGATGTGGGCCGTCTGGTGAGATTCTGATCCTAGCTGTGTTCCTCACCCTTCTGTGAGGTGGGCCCTCTGCTGTGAGGTCACTCCTGCCGGGCTGGCACACATCGCCTTGGTGACGTTGGCCCTCTGGTGGCAGCTGGAGCCTGCTGGGAGCCTCCTCCCCTCGGTGATGAGTGCTCTCTAGCGTCAGGCCCTAACTTCTGAGCACCCCACGTTTTCTGGTGTGAGCCCAGTGATGCCAGGACACTCCTGTCATGTTCCCATCACCATGGGGATGTGGGCCTTCTGCTCTGAGGTCCCAATGTCTGGGTTGCTCACAGTTTCATGATGTGGGCTGTCTGGTGTTAGTTCACTCTGGCTTGGATCCCCTAGCCTCTGTGCTCTGGGCCGCCTGCTGGGAGGTTCCACCTGCTGGATTCCTCACCTTTCTTATTTTTGGGCCCTCTGTTGTGAGGCTCCTCCTGCCTGCCTCACTCCTAGCCCCTTGGTGATGGGTGTCCTATGGTTTGAAGCCACATGTTCTGGGTTCCTCACCTTTAGATGATGTGGCCCTACTCATGTGAGGACACTCCTGCCTGGTTCCAATCCATTTGGTGATGTGGGCCCTCTGGTGCAAGTCTGATCCTGACTGGGTTCGTCACACTTCTCTGAGGTGGGCCCTCTGCTGTGAGGTCATTCGTGCCTGGTTGGCACACATCGCCTTGGTGACGTCAGCCCTCTGGTGGCAGTTGGAGCCTGCTGGGAGCCTCCTTCCCTTGGTGATGAGGGTCCTCTGGCGTCAGGCCCTAACTGCAGGTCTCCCAAAATTTTCTGACACGTTCTCAGTGGTGCGAGGACACTCCTACCAGATTTATATCCCCATGGGGATGTGGGCCTCCTGCTCTGAGGTCCCAATGGCTGGGTTGCTCAGTTTCATGACATGGGCCCTCTTCTGTGAGTTCACTGTGGCCTGGATCCCATAGCCTCGGTGCTCTGGGCTGCCTGCTGGGAGGTTCCAACTGCTGGATTCCTCACATTTTATTCTATGGGCCCAGTGTTGTGAGGCTACTCCTGCCTGCCTCACTCCGAGGCCCTTGGTGATGTGGGTCCTCTGGTTTGAGGACACATGTGCTGAGTACGTCACCTTTCGCTGATGTGGCCCCACTGGTGTGAAGACACTCCTGCCTGGTTCCCATCCCCTTGGTGATGTGGGCCCTCTGGTGAGAGTCTGATATTGGCTGGGTTTCTCACCCTTCTGTGAGGTGGGACCTCTGCTGTGAGGTAACTCATGCCTGGCTTGCTCACGTTGCCTTGGCAACGTGAGCACTCAGGTGGCAGTTGGGGCCTGCTAGGAATCTCCTCCCCTCGGTTATGAGAGCTCTGGATAAAATACATATGCCCTTTTTTGCCAAGTGCATTATTTTCCAAGTTCTGTCTCTTTTCCTATGCTTTAAGAGCGACTCCCGTGTACCTTCTGAAATCGGTTTCCAGCAATTCTGCCCCGCATTCAAGTCCTCTTCGCAGCCTTACTTCACTATAATTTTGGATGATAGCTGTCATTTATAACTCTGCAGGTTTGTGAATTACAGTGCCCCTGAGCTCCTTTCTTCAACTCGCTTTCTTGTGAGTTGGCCGCAAAACTGCAGGATCTCTTCAGGTCCTAATCTGGACACAGCATGGCTTGCGGAGCCTTTGGTTCATTCGTCTTCCTGGTGGGAAATGAGAGTTAAATTTGCCCGTCCAGACACCTACAGATAGTCTCTCATTGGTTCTCCTTATTCCTGTTCATATTCCGCAGAAATTGCAAACTGGGCCAAACAGGAGGTTAAAGGCAATGACTCTCCAACTGGGGAGAGTGTTAGTAAAGCGTCTGGAATGTTGCACCCGAGTACCAGGGGACGAAAACTGAGGCACATTTGAACACGTTTCCCGATCACACGGTGGATCATACTCTGGGTTCCACATGCATGTTTTAGCTGAAGGAAGAATCCCTTAAACCTGGAGAGTTGAGACCCATGGAATGGGTACCATGCAATATGACTTCAAAGGGTCTGCATTTGCTCACCGAACCTCACCAATCCTATCACTGCTGCATTTATGCCGCTGTACACACGCTTGATGCTCTTTCAGAGACATATAAATCCATAGGTTTTAAGATTCTTACTAGTCAGGTATATTCTTAGGCGTTTAATATGGGGTGTTGAGTCCACTTGGTTGAGCAAGGAGTAGCTCTTGTCTATTAAATATTTGGCTTATGGAACGGTATCTGTGCTAATTTCAATCTCTGGTTTTATGCAGCACCCCAACTCACCTTTCCCCTTAAGCAAGCATAAGTTGGTTTTCTACATTTGAGACCCTGTTCTGTTTTGTAATTCAGTTCCTGTGTAGCCAAGTTTACATTCCGTGTAGTAGTGATATCTTATGATGTTTCTTTTTCTGTGTGACTTATTTCACTTAGAATCATCATACCTGAATCCACTCATTATGCTGCTACGGGCCTGATGACATAGATTTCATTGCTGAGTGATATTGCATTGTACGTAAGTACCACAACTTCTTTATCCATTTTTCGCTTTCTGTGATATTGAACTTGTACCTTAAATGAGGTTCTTGTAAACAGAGCCGTCCCAAACTTTGGGGTGGCTGTGTCTTTTTGATTTTAATTTCCCTAAGCTATAGGACCATAAGTGGAAGTGCCCTAGGCTCTGTTGCTTTCTTTTTTAAATGTTTCAGGAAACACCATACACTTCTCCAGAGTGGCTGTTGGCAATTTACATCCCGCCCATGAGCATAACAAGGCTCCCAGTTCTCCATGGCCTGTTCTGCCTTTCTGGATTTTACACTTTTATCAGATGGCCCTTTTGACTGGGGGGCAGTGAGACTTCATTGTAGTGCAGATTTCCTTTGCAAGCTTGCTTGGTTGGCCAAAAAGGGCGTATGCGTTTTTTCCTGAATATATTCAGGAAAAAACGCATACGCCCCTTTTGGCCAAGTGCATCATTGTGGACGTTCTGCCTCTTTTCCTATGCTTTACATGCAATTCCAGTCTACCTCCTGAAATCGGTTTCCTGCAATTCTGCCCCGGTTTCAAGTCCTCTTGGCAGCCTTACTTCAATATAATTTTGGACGATAGCTGTCATTTATAACTCTGCAGGTTTGTGAATGACAGTGCCCCTGAGCTCCTTTCTTCAACTCGCTTTCTTGTGAGCTGGCCGCAACACCGCAGGTTTGCTTCAGGCCCTAGTGTGGTTCCGGCACGGCACGCTGAGCCTTTGGTTAATTCCTCTTCCTGGTGGGAAATGAGAGTTAACTTTGCCCATCCAGACACCTCCAGCTAGTTTCTCATTGCTTCTCTCTATTCCTGTACATTTTCCGCAGAAATTGCAAACTGGGCCAAACAGGCGGTTAAAGGCACTGACTCTCCAAGTGGGGAGAGTGTTAGTAAAGCGTCTGGAATGTTGCACCCGAGTACCGGGGGACGAAAAATGAGACACCTTTGAACACGTTTCCCGATCACACAGTGGATCATACTCTGGGTTCCACATGCATGTTTTAGCTGAAGGAAGAATCCCTTAAACCTGGAGAGTTGAGACCCATGGAATGGGTACCATGCAATATGAATTGAAAGGGTCTGCATTTGCTCACCGAACCTCACCAATCCTATCACTGCTGCGTTTATGCCGCTGTACACACGCTTGATTCTCTTTCGGAGACATATAAATCCATAGGTTTTAAGATTCTTACTAGTCAGGTATATTCTCAGGCGTTTAATATGGGGTGTTGAGTCCACTTCATTGAGCATGGAGTAGCTCTTGTCTATTACATATTTGGCTTATGGAACGGTATCTGTGCTAATTTCAATCTCTGGTTTTATGCAGCACCCCAACTCACCTTTCCCCTTAAGCAAGCATAAGTTGGTTTTCTACATTTGAGACCCTGTCCTGTTTTGTAATTCAGTTCCTGTGTAGCCAAGTTTACATTCCGTGTAGTAGTGATATCTTATGATGTTTCTTTTTCTGTGTGACTTATTTCACTTAGAATCATCGTACCTGAATCCACTCATTATGCTGCTACGGGCCTGATGACATATATTTCATTGCTGAGTGATATTGCTTTGTACGTAAGTACCACAACTTCTTTATCCATTTTTCGCTTTCTGTGATATTGAACTTGTACCGTAAAAGAGGTGCTTGTAAACAGAGCCGTCCCAAACTTTGGGGTGGCTGTGTCTTTTTGATTTTAATTTCCCTAAGCTATAGGACCATAAGTGGAATAGCACTAGGCTCTGTTGCCTTGTTTTTTAGATGTTTCAGGAAACACCATACACTTCTCCAGTGTGGCTGTTGGCAATTTACATCCCGCCCATCAGCATAACAAGGCTCCCAGTTCTCCATGGCCTGTCCTGCCTTTCTGGATTTTACACTTTTTTCAGATGGCCCTTTTGACCGGGGGGCAATGAGACTTCATTGTAGTGCAGATTTCCTTTGCAAGCTTGCTTTTGGCCAAAAAGGGCGTATGCGTTTTTTCCTGAATATATTCAAAAAAAACGCATACGCCTTTTTTGGCCAAGTGCATCATTGTGGACGTTCTGCCTCTTTTCCTATGCTTTACATGCAATTCCAGTCTACCTCCTGAAATCGGTTTCCTGCAATTCTGCCCCGCTTTCAAGTCCTCTTGGCAGCCTTACTTCAATATATTTTTGGACGATAGCTGTCATTTATAACTCTGCACGTTTGTGAATTACAGTGCCCCTGAGCTCCTTTCTTCAACTCTCTTTCTTCTGAGCTGGCCGCAACACCGCAGGATTGCTTCAGGCCCTAGTTTGGTTCCGTCATGGCACGCTGAGCCTTTGGTTAATTCCTCTTCCTGGTGGGAAATGAGAGTTAAATTTGCCCGTTCAGACACCTCCAGCTAGTCTCTCATTGGTTCTCCCTATTCCTGTTCATTTTCCGCAGAAATTGCAAACTGGGCCAAACAGGAGGTTAAAGGCACTGACTCTCCAAGTGGGGAGAGTGTTAGTAAAGCGTCTGGAATGTTGCACCCGAGTACCGGGGGACGAAAACTGAGACACATTTGAACACGTTTCCTGATCACACGGTGGATCATACTCTGGGTTCCACATGCATGTTTTAGCTGAAGGAAGAATCCCTTAAACCTGGAGAGTTGAGACCCATGGAATGGGTACCATGCAATATGACTTCAAAGGGTTTGCATTTGCTCACCGAACCTCACCAATCCTATCACGGCTGCGTTTATGCCGCTGTACACACGCTTGATTCTCTTTCGGAGCATATAAATCCATAGGTTTTAAGATTCTTACTAGTCAGGTATATTCTTAGGCGTTTAATATGGGGTGTTGAGTCCACTTCATTGAGCAAGGAGTAGCTCTTGTATATTACACATTTGGCTTATGGAACGGTATCTGTGCTTATTTCAGTCTCTGGTTTTATGCAGCACCCCAACTCACATTTCCCCTTAAGCAAGCATAAGTTGGTTTTCTACATTTGAGACCCTGTTCTGTTTTGTAATTCAGTTCCTGTGTAGCCAAGTTTACATTCCGTGTAGTAGTGATATCTGATGATGTTTCTTTTTCTGTGTGACTTATTTCACTTAAAATCATCGTACCTGAATCCACTCATTATGCTGCTACAGTCCTGATGACATAGATTTCATTGCTGAGTGATATTGCATTGTACGTAAGTACCACAACTTCTTTATCCATTTTTCGCTTTCTGCGATATTAAACTTGTACCGTAAACGAGGTTCTTGTAAACAGAGCTGTCCCAAACTTTTGGGTGGCTGTGTGTTTTTGATTTTAATTTCCCTAAGCTATAGGACCATAAGTGGAAGTGCCCTAGGCTCTGTTGCTTTGTTTTTTAGATGTTTCAGGAAACACCATACACTTCTCCAGAGTGGCTGTTGGCAATTTACATCCTGCCCATCAGCATAACAAGGCTCCCAGTTCTCCATGGCTTGTCCTGCCTTTCTGGATTTTACACTTTTTTCAGATGGCCCTTTTGACCGGGGGGCAGTGAGACTTCATTGTAGTGCAGATTTCCTTTGCAAGCTTGCTTGGTTCGCCAAAAAGTGCGTATGCGTTTTCTCCTGAATATATTCAGGAAAAAACGCATACGCCCTTTTTGGCCAAGTGCATCATTGTGGACGTTCTGCCTCTTTTCCTGTGGTTTACATGCAAATCCAGTCTACCTCCTGAAATCGGTTTCCTGCAATTCTGCCCCGCTTTCAAGTCCTCTTGGCAGCCTTACTTCAATATATTTTTGGACGATAGCTGTCATTTTTAACTCTGCAGGTTTGTGAATGACAGTGCCCCTGAGCTCCTTTCTTCAACTCGCTTTCTTGTGAGCTGGCCGAAACACCGCAGGATTGCTTCAGGCTCCAGTGTGGTTCCGGCATGGCACGCTGAGCCTTTGGTTAATTCCTCTTCCTGGTGGGAAATGAGAGTTAAATTTGCCCGTCCAGACACCTCCAGCTAGTCTCTTATTGGTTCTCCCTATTCCTGTTCATTTTCCGCAGAAATTGCAAACTGGGCCAAACAGGAGGTTAAAGGCACTGACTCCCCAAGTGGGGAGAGTGTTAGTAAAGCGTCTGGAATGTTGCATCCGAGTACCAGGGGACGAAAACTGAGACACCTTTGAACACGTTTCCCAATCACATGGTGTATCATACTCTGGGTTCCACATGCATGTTTTAGCTGAAGGAAGAATCCCTTAAACCTGGAGAGTTGAGACCCCTGGAATGGGTACCATGCAATATGACTTCAAAGGGTCTGCATTTGCTCACCGATCCTCACCAATCCTATCACTGCTGCGTTTATGCCGCTGTACACACTCTTGATTCTCTTTCGGAGACATATAAATCCATAGGTTTTAAGATTCTTACTAGTCAGGTATATTCGTAGGCGTTTAATATGGGGTGTTGAGTCCACTTCATTGAGCAAGGAGTAGCTCTTGTCTATTACATATTTGGCTTATGGAACGGTATCTGTGCTTATTTCAATCTCTGGTTTTATGCAGCACCCCAACTCACATTTCCCCTTAAGAAAGCATAAGTTGGTTTTCTACATTTGAGACCCTGTTCTGTTTTGTAATTCAGTTCCTGTGTAGCCAAGTTTACATTCCGTGTAGTAGTGATATCTTATGATGTTTCTTTTTCTGTGTGACTTATTTCACTTAGAATCATCGTACCTGAATCCACTCATTATGCTGCTATGGGCCTGATGACATAGATTTCATTGCTGAGTGATATTGCATTGTACGTAAGTACCACAACTTCTTTATCCATTTTTCGCTTTCTGCAATATTAAAATTGTACCGTAAACGAGGTTCTTGTAAACAGAGCGGTACCAAATTTGGGTTGGCTGTGTCTTTTTGATTTTAATTTCCCTAAACTATAGGACCATAAGTGGAAGTGCCCTAGGCTCTGTTACTTTGTTTTTTAGATGTTTCAGGAAACACCATACACTTCTCCAGAGTGGCTGTTGGCAATTTACATCCCGCCCATCAGCATAACAAGGCTCCCAGTTCTCCATGGCCTGTCCTGCCTTTCTGGATTTTACACTTTTTTCAGATGGCCCTTTTGACCGGGGGGCATTGAGACTTCATTGTAGTGCAGATTTCCTTTGCAAGGTTGCTTGGTTGGCCAAAAAGGGCGTATGCGTTTTTTCCTGAATATATTCAGGAAAAAACGCATACGCCCTTTTTGGCCAAGTGCATCATTGTGGACGTTCTGCCTCTTTTCCTTTTCTTTACATGCAATTCCAGTCTACCTCCTGAAATCGGTTTCCTGCAATTCTGCCCAGCGTTCAAGTCCTCTTGGCAGCCTTACTTCAATATATTTTTGGACGATAGCTGTCATTTATAACTCTGCAGGTTTGTGAATGACAGTGCCCCTGAGCTCCTTTCTTCAACTCGCTTTCTTGTGAGCTGGCCGCAACACCGTAGGATTGCTTTAGGCCCTAGTGTGGTTCCGGCACGGCACGCTGAGCCTTTGGTTAATTCCTCTTCCTGGTGGGTAATGAGAGTTAAATTTGCCCGTCCAGACACCTCCAGCTAGTCTCTCTTGGTTCTCCCTATTCCTGTTCATTTTCCGCAGAAATTGCAAACAGGGACAAACAGGAGGTTAAAGGCACTGACTCTCCAAGTGGGGAGAGTGTTAGTAAAGCGTCTGGAATGTTGCACCCGAGTACCAGGACACGAAAACTGAGACACATTTGAACACGTTTCCTGATCACACGGTGGATCATACTCTGGGTTCCACATGCATGTTTTAGCTGAAGGAAGAATCCCTTAAACCTGGAGAGTTGAGACCCATGGAATGGGTACCATGCAATATGACTTCAAAGGGTCTGCATTTGCTCACCGAACCTCACCAATCCTATCACTGCTGCATTTATGCTGCTGTACACACGCTTGATTCTCTTTTGGAGCATATAAATCCATAGGTTTTAAGATTCTTACTAGTCAGGTATATTCTTAGGCGTTTAATATGTGGTGTTGAGTCCACTTCGTAAAGCAAGGAGTAGCTCTTGTCTATGACATATTTGGCTTATGGAACGGTATCTGTGCTAATTTCAATCTCTGGTTTTATGCAGCCCCCCAACTCACGTTTCCCCTTAAGCAAGCATAAGTTGGTTTTCTACATTTGAGACCCTGTTCTGTTTTGTAATTCAGTTCCTGTGTAGCCAAGTTTACATTCCGTGTAGTAGTGATATCTTATGATGTTTCTTTTTCTGTGTGACTTATTTCACTTAGAATCATCGTACCTGAATCCACTCATTATGCTGCTACGGGCCTGATGACATAGACTTCATTGCTGAGTGATATTGCATTGTACGTAAGTACCACAATTTCTTTATCCATTTTTCGCTTTCTGTGATATTGAACTTGTACCGTAAACGAGGTTCTTGTAAACAGAGCCGTCCCAAACTTTGGGGTGGCTGTGTCTTTTTGATTTTAATTTCCCTAAGCTATAGGACCATAAGTGGAAGTGCCCTAGGCTCTGTTGCTTTGTTTTGTACATGTTTCAGGAAACACCATACACTTCTCCAGAGTGGCTGTTGGCAATTTACATCCCGCCCATCAGCATAACAAGGCTCCCAGTTCTCCATGGCCTGTCCTGCCTTTCTGGATTTTACACTTTTTTCAGATGACCCTTTTAACCGGGGGGCAGTGAGACTTCATTGTAGTGCAGATTTCCTTTGCAAGCTTGCTTGCTTGGCCAAAAAGTGCGTAGGCTTTTTTTCTTGAGGAAAAAACGCATATGCCCTTTTTGGCCAAGTGCATCATTGTGGACGTTCTGCCTCTTTTCCTATGCTTTACATGCAATTCCAGTCTACCTCCTGAAATCGGTTTCCTGCAATTCTGCCCCGCTTTCAAGTCCTCTTGGCAGCCTTACTTCAATATATTTTTGGACGATATCTGTCATTTATAACTCTGCAGTTTTGTGAATTACAGTGCCCCTGAGCTCCTTTCTTCAACTTGCTTTCTTGTGAGCTGGCCGCAACACCGCAGCATCGCTTCAGGCCCTAGTGTTGTTCCGGCATGGCACGCTGAGCCTTTGGTTAATTCCTCTTCCTGGTGGGAAATGAGAGTTAAATTTGCCCGTCCAGACACCTCCAGCTAGTCTCTCATTGGTTCTCCCTATTCCTGTTCATTTTCCGCAGAAATTGCAAACTGGGCCAAACAGGAGGTTAAAGTCACTGACTCTCCAAGTGGGGAGAGTGTTAGTAAAGCGTCTGGAATGTTGCACCCGAGTACCAGTGGACGAAAACTGACACATTTGAACACGTTTCCCGATCACACGGTGGATCATACTCTGCGTTCCACATGCATGTTTTAGCTGAAGGAAGAATCCCTTAAACCTGGAGAGTTGAGACCCATGGAATGGGTACCATGCAATATGACTTCAAAGGGTCTGCATTTGCTCACCGAACCTCATCAATCCTATCACTGCTGCATTTATGCCGCTATACACACGCTTGATTCTCTTTCGGAGATATATAAATCCATAGGTTTTAAGATTCTTACTAGTCAGGTATATTCTTAGGCGTTTAATATGGGGTGTTGAGTCCACTTCGTTGAGCAAGGTGTAGCTCTTTTCTATTACATATTTGGCTTCTGGAACGATATCTGTGCTAATTTCAATGTCTGGTTTTATGCAGCACCCCAACTCACCTTTCCCCTTAAGGAAGAATAAGTTGGTTTTCTACATTTGAGACCCTGTTCTGTTTTGTAATTCAGTTCCTGTGTAGCCAAGTTTACATTCCATGTAGTAGTGATATCTTATGATGTTTCTTTTTCTCTGTGACTTATTTCACTTAGAATCATCGTACCTGAATCCACTCATTATGCTGCTACGGGTCTCGTGACATAGATTTCATTGCTGAGTGATATTGCATTGTACGTAAGTACCACAACTTCTTTATCCATTTTTCGCTTTCTGCGATATTGAACTTGTACCGTAAACGAGGTTCTTGTAAACAGAGCCATCCCAAACTTTGGGGTGGCTGTGTCTTTTTGATTTTAATTTCCCTAAGCTATAGGACCATAAGTGGAAGTGCCCTAGGCTCTGTTGCTTTGTTTTTTAGATGTTTCAGGAAACACCATACACTTCTCCAGAGTGGCTGTTGGCAATTTACATCCCGCCCATCAGCATAACAAGGCTCCCAGTTCTCCATGGCCTGTCCTGCTTTGCTGGATTTTATACTTTTTTCAGATGGCCCTTTTGCCCGCAGGGTAGTGAGACTTCATTGTAGTGCAGATTCCCTTTGCAAGCTTGCTTGGTTGGCCAAAAAGGGCGTATGCGTTTTTTCCTGAATATATTCAGGAAAAAACGCATACGCCCTTTTTGGCCAAGTGCATCATTGTGGACGTTCTGCCTCTTTTCCTATGCTTTACATGCAATTCCAGTCTACCTCCTGAAATCGGTTTCCTGCAATTCTGCCCCGCTTTCAAGTCCTCTTGGCAACCTTACTTCAATATATTTTTGGACGATAGCTGTCATTTATAACTCTGCAGTTTGTGAATTACAGTGCCCCTGAGCTCCTTTCTTCAACTCGCTTTCTTGTGAGCTGGCCGCAACACCGCAGGATTGCTTCAGGCCCTAGTGTGGTTCCGGCACGGCACGCTTAGCCTTTGGTTAATTCCTCTTCCTGGTGGGAAACGAGAGTTAACTTTGCGTGTCCAGACACCTCCAGCTAGTTTCTCATTGGTTCTCCCTATTCCTGTTCATTTTCCGTAGAAATTGCAAACTGGGCCAAACAGGAGGTTAAAGGCACTGACTCTCCAAGTGGGGAGAGTGTTAGTAAAGCGTCTGGAATGTTGCACCCGAGAACCGGAGGACGACAACTGAGACACATTTGAACACGTTTCCGATCACACAGTGGATCATACTCTGGGTTCCACATGCATGTTTTAGCTGAAGGAAGAATCCCTTAAACCTGGAGAGTTGAGATCCATGGAATGGGTACCATGCAATATGACTTCAAAGGGTTTGCATTTGCTCACCGAACCTCACCAATCCTATCACTGCTGCGTTTATGCCGCTGTACACACGCTTGATTCTCTTTCGGAGACATATAAATCCATAGGTTTTAAGATTCTTACTAGTCAGGTATATTCTTAGGCGTTTAATATGTGGTGTTGAGTCCACTTCCTTGAGCAAGGAGTAGCTCTTGTCTATTACATATTTGGCTTATGGAACGGTATCTGTGCTAATTTCAATCTCTGGTTTTATGTAGCACCCCAACTCACCTTTCCCCTTAAGCAAGCATAACTTGGTTTTCTACATTTGTGAGCCTGTTCTGTTTTGTAATTCAGTTCCTGTGTAGCCAAGTTTACATTCCGTGTAGTAGTGATATCTTATGATGTTTCTTTTTCTGTGTGACTTATTTCACTTAGAATCATCGTACCTGAATCCACTCATTATGCTGCTACGGGCAGATGACATAGATTTCATTGCTGAGTGGTATTGCATTGTACGTAAGTACCACAACTTCTTTATCCATTTTTCACTTTCTGCGATATTGATCTTGTACCGTAAACGAGGTTCTTGTAAACAGAGCCGTCCCAAACTTTGGGGAGGCTGTGTCTTTTTGATTTTAATTTCCCTAAGCTATAGGACCATAAGTGGAAGTGCCCTAGGCTCTGTTGCTTTGTTTTGTAGATGTTTCAGGAAACACCATACACTTCTCCAGAGTGGCTGTTGGCAATTTACATCCCGCCCATGAGCATAACAAGGCTCCCAGTTCTCCATGGCCTGTCCTGCCTTTCTGGATTTTACACTTTTTTCAGATGGCCCATTTGACCGGGGCGCAGTGAGACCTTATTGTAGTGCAGATTTCATTTTCAAGCTTGATTGGTTGGCCAAAAAGGGCATATGAATGTTTTCCTGTATATATTCAGGAAAAAACGCGTATGCCCTTTTTGGCCAAGTCCATCATTGTGGATGTTCTGCCTCTTTTCCTATGCTTTACATGCAATTCCAGTCTACCTCCTGAAATCGGTTTCCTGCAATTCTGCCCAGCGTTCAAGTCCTCTTGGCAGCCTTACTTCAATATATTTTTGGACGATAGCTGTCATTTATAACTCTGCAGGTTTGTGAATGACAGTGCCCCTTAGCTCCTTTCTTCAACTCGCTTTCTTGTGAGCTGGCCGCAACACCGCAGCATTGCTTCAGGCCCTAGTGTGGTTCCGGCATGACATGCTGAGCCTTTGGTTAATTCCTCTTCCTGGTGGGAAATGAGAGTTAAATTTGCCCGTCCAGACACCTCCAGCTAGTCTCTCATTGGTTCTCCCTATTCCTGTTCATTTTCTGCAGAAATTGCAAACTGGGCCAAACAAGAGGTTAAAGGCACTGACTCTCCAAGTGGGGAGAGTGTTAGTAAAGCGTCTGGAATGTTGCACCCGAGTACCAGGGGATGAAAACTGACACAATTAAACACGTTTCCCGATCACACGGTGGATCATACTCTGGGTTCCACATGCATGTTTTAGCTGAAGGAAGAATCCCTTAAACCTGGAGAGTTGAGACCCATGGAATGGGTACCATGCAATATGACTTCAAAGGGTCTGCATTTGCTCACCGAACCTCACCAATCCTATCACTGCTGCGTTTATGACACTGTACACACGCTTGATTCTCTTTCGGAGACATATAAATCCATAGGTTTTAAGATTCTTTCTAGTCAGGTATATTCTTACGCGTTTAATATGGGGTGTAGAGTCCACTTCGTTGAGCAAGGAGTAGCTCTTGTCTATTAAATATTTGTCTTATGGAACGGTATCTGTTCTAATTTCAATCTCTGGTTTTATGCAGCACCCCAACTCACCTTTCGCCTTAAGCAAGCATAAGTTGGTTTTCTACATTTGAGACCCTGTTCTGTTTTGTAATTCAGTTCCTGTGTAGCCAAGTTTACATTCCTTGTAGTAGTGATATCTTATGATGTTTGTTTTTCTGTGTGACTTATTTCACTTAGAATCATCGTACCTGAATCCACTCATTATGCTGCTACGGGCCTGATGACATAGATTTCATTGCTGAGTGATATTGCATTGTACGTAAGTACCACAACTTCTTTATCCATTTTTCGCTTTCTGTGATATTGAACTTGGACCATAAATGAGGTTCTTGTAAACAGAGCTGTCCCTAACTTTGGGGTGGCTGAGTCTTTTTGATTTTAATTTCCCTAAGCTATAGGACCATAAGTGGAAGTGCCCTAGGCTCTGTTGCTTTGTTTTTTAGATGTTTCAGGAAACACCATACACTTCTCCAGAGTGGCTGTTGGCAATTTACATCCCGCCCATCAGCATAACAAGGCTCCCAGTTCTCCATGGCCTGTCCTGCCTTTCTGGATTTTACACTTTTTTCAGATGGCCCTTTTGACCGGGGAGCAGTGAGACTTCATTGTAGTGCAGATTTCCTTTGCAAGCTTGCTTGGTTGGCCAAAAAGGGCGTATGTGTTTTTTCCTGAATATATTCAGGAAAAAACGCATACTCCCTTTTTGGCCAAGTGCATCATTGTGGACGTTCTGCCTCTTTTCCTATGCTTTACATGCAATTCCAGTCTACCTCCTGAAATCGGTTTCCTGCAGTTCTGCCCGCTTTCAAGTCCTCTTGGCAGCCTTACTTCAATATATTTTTGGACGATAGCTATCATTTATAACTCTGCAGGTATGTGAATGACAGTGTCCCTGAGCTCCTTTCTTCAACTCGCTTTCTTGTGAGCTGGCCGCAACACCGCAGGATTGCTTCAGGCCCTAGTGTGGTTCCAGCATGGCACGCTGAGCCTTTGTTTAATTCCTCTTCCTGGTGGGAAATGAGAGTTAAATTTGCCCGTCCAGACACCTCCAGCTAGTCTCTCATTGGTTCTCCCTATTCCTGTTCATTTTCCGCAGAATTTGCAAACTGGGCCAAACAGGAGGTTAAAGGCACTGACTCTCCAAGTGGGGAGAGTGTTAGTAAAGCGTCTGGAATGTTGCACCCGAGTACCAGGGGACGAAAACTGAGACACATTTGAACACGTTTCCCGATCACACGGTGGATCATACTCTGGGTTCCACATGCATGTTTTAGCTGAAGGAAGAATCCCTTAAACCTGGAGAGTTGAGACCCCTGCAATGGGTACCATGCAATATGACTTCAAAGGTTTGCATTTGCTCACCGAACCTCACCAATCCTATCACTGCTGCGTTTATGCCGCTGTACACACGCTTGATTCTCTTTCGGAGACATATAAATCCATAGGTTTTAAGATTCTTCCTAGTCAGGTATATTCTTAGGCGTTTATTATGGGGTGTAGAGTCCACTTCGTTGAGCAAGGAGTAGCTCTTGTCTATTACATATTTGGCTTATGGAACGGTATCTGTGCTAATTTCAATCTCTGGTTTTATGCAGCACCCCAACTCACCTTTTGCCTTAAGCAAGCATAAGTTGGTTTTCTACATTTGAGACCCTGTTCTGTTTTGTAATTCAGTTCCTGTGTAGCCAAGTTTACATTCCGTGTAGTAGTGATATCTTATGATGTTTCTTTTTCTGTGTGACTTATTTCACTTCGAATCATCGTACCTGAATCCACTCATTATGCTGCTACGGGCCTGATGACATAGATTTCATTGCTGAGTGATATTGCATTGTACGTAAGTACCACAAGTTCTTTATCCATTTTTCGCTTTCTGCGATATTGAATTTGTACCGTAAACGAGGTTCTTGTAAACAGAGCCGTCCCAAACTTTGGGGTGGCTGTGTGTTTTATTTTTTAATTTCCCTAAGCTATAGGACCATAAGTGGAAGTGCCCTAGGCTCTGTTGCCTTGTTTTTTAGATGTTTCAGGAAACACCATACACTTCTCCAGAGTGGCTGTTGGCAATTTACATCCCGCCCATCAGCATAACAAGGCTCCTAGTTCTCCATGGCCTGTCCTGCCTTTCTGGATTTTACACTTTTTTCAGATGGCCCTTTTGACCGGGGGCAGTGACACTCCATTGTAGTGCAGATTTCCTTTGCAAGCTTGCTTGCTTGGCCAAAAAGGGCGTATGCGTTTTTTCCTGAATATATTCAGGAAAAAACGCATATGCCCTTTTTGGCCAAGTGCATCATTGTGGACGTTCTGCCTCTTTTCCTATGCTTTACATGCAATTCCAGTCTACCTCCTGAAATCGGTTTCCTGCAATTCTGCCCCGCTTTCAAGTTCCTCTTGGCAGCCTTACTTCAATATATTTTTGGACGATAGCTGTCATTTTTAACTCTGCAGGTTTGTGAATGACAGTGCCCCTGAGCTCCTTTCTTCAACTCGCTTTCTTGTGAGCTGGCCGCAACACCGCAGCATTGCTTCAGGCCCTAGTGTGGTTCCGGCATGACACACTGAGTCTTTGGTTAATTCCTCTTCCTGGTGGGAAATGAGAGTTAAATTTGCCCGTCCAGACACCTCCAGCTAGTCTCTCATTGGTTCTCCCTATTCCTGTTCATTTTCCATAGAAATTGCAAAACTGGGCCAAACAGGAGTTTAAAGGCACTGACTATCCACGTGGGGAGAGTGTTAGTAAAGCGTCTGGAATGTTGCATTCGAGTACCAGGGGACGAAAACTGAGACACCTTTGAACACGTTTCCCGATCACATGGTGTATCATACTCTGGGTTCCACATGCATGTTTTAGCTGAAGGAAGAATCCCTTAAACCTGGAGAGTTGAGACCCATGCAATGGGTACAATGAAATATGACTTCAAAGGGTCTGCATTTGCTCACCGATCCTCACCAATCCTATCACTGCTGCGTTTATGCCGCTGTACACACTCTTGATTCTCTTTCGGAGACATATAAATCCATAGGTTTTAAGATTCTTACTAGTCAGGTATATTCGTAGGCGTTTAATATGGGGTGTTGAGTCCACTTCATTGAGCAAGGAGTAGCTCTTGTCTATTATATATTTTGCTTATGGAACGGTATCTGTGCTTATTTCAATCTCTGGTTTTATGCAGCACCCCAACTCACATTTCCCCTTAAGTAAGCATAAGTTGGTTTTCTACATTTGAGACCCTGTTCTGTTTTGTAATTCAGTTCCTGTGTAGCCAAGTTTACATTCCGTGTAGTAGTGATATCTTATGATGTTTCTTTTTCTGTGTGACTTATTTCACTTAGAATCATCGTACCTGAATCCACTCATTATGCTGCTATGGGCCTGATGACATAGATTTCATTGCTGAGTGATATTGCATTGTAAGTAAGTACCACAACTTCTTTATCCATTTTTCGCTTTCTGCAATATTAAACTTGTACCGTAAATGAGGTTCTTGTAAACAGAGCCGTCCCAAATTTGGGTTGGCTGTGTCTTTTTGATTTTAATTTCCCTAAAGTATAGGACCATAAGTGGAAGTGCCCTAGGCTCTGTTACTTTGTTTTTTAGATGTTTCAGGAAACACCATACACTTCTCCAGAGTGGCTGTTGGCAATTTACATCCCGCCCATCAGCATAACAAGGCTCCCATTTCTCCATGGCCTGTCCTGCCTTTCTGGATTTTACACTTTTTTCAGATGGCCCTTTTGACCGGGGGGCATTGAGACTTCATTGTAGTGCAGATTTCCTTTGCAAGCTTGCTTGGTTGGCCAAAAAGGACGTATGCGTTTTTTCCTGAATATATTCAGGAAAAAACGCATACGCCCTTTTTGGCCAAGTGCATCATTGTGGACGTTCTGCCTCTTTTCCTTTGCTTTACATGCAATTCCAGTCTACCTCCTGAAATCGGTTTCCTGCAATTCTGCCCAGCGTTCAAGTCCTCTTGGCAGCCTTACTTCAATATATTTTTGGACGATAGCTGTCATTTATAACTCTGCAGGTTTGTGAATGACAGTGCCCCTGAGCTCCTTTCTTCAACTCGCTTTCTTGTGAGCTGGCCGCAACACCGCAGCATTGCTTCAGGCCCTAGTGTGGTTCCGGCATGACATGCTGAGCCTTTGGTTAATTCCTCTTCCTGGTGGGAAATGAGAGTTAAATTTGCCCGTCCAGACACCTCCAGCTAGTCTCTCATTGGTTCTCCCTATTCCTGTTCATTTTCCGCAGAAATTGCAAACTGGGCCAAACAAGAGGTTAAAGGCACTGACTCTCCAAGTGGGGAGAGTGTTAGTAAAGCGTCTGGAATGTTGCACCCAAGTACCAGGGGATGAAAACTGACACAATTAAACACGTTTCCCGATCACACGGTGGATCATACTCTGGGTTCCACATGCATGTTTTAGCTGAAGGAAGAATACCTTAAACCTGGAGAGTTGACATCCATGGAATGGGTACCATGCAATATGACTTCAAAGGGTCTGCATTTGCTCACCGAACCTCACCAATCCTATCACTGCTGCGTTTATGACACTGTACACACGCTTGATTCTCTTTCGGAGACATATAAATCCATAGGTTTTAAGATTCTTTCTAGTCAGGTATATTCTTACGCGTTTAATATGGGGTGTAGAGTCCACTTTGTTGAGCAAGGAGTAGCTCTTGTCTATTAAATATTTGGCTTATGGAACGGTATCTGTTCTAATTTCAATCTCTGGTTTTATGCAGCACCCCAACTCACCTTTCGCCTTAAGCAAGCATAAGTTGGTTTTCTACATTTGAGACCCTGTTCTGTTTTGTAATTCAGTTCCTGTGTAGCCAAGTTTACATTCCTTGTAGTAGTGATATCTTATGATGTTTGTTTTTCTGTGTGACTTATTTCACTTAGAATCATCGTACCTGAATCCACTCATTATGCTGCTACGGGCCTGATGACATAGATTTCATTGCTGAGTGATATTGCATTGTACGTAAGTACCACATCTTCTTTATCCATTTTTCGCTTTCTGTGATATTGAACTTGGACCATAAATGAGGTTCTTGTAAACAGAGCTGTCCCTAACTTTGGGGTGGCTGAGTCTTTTTGATTTTAATTTCCCTAAGCTATAGGACCATAAGTGGAAGTGCCCTAGGCTCTGTTGCTTTGTTTTTTAGATGTTTCAGGAAACACCATACACTTCTCCAGAGTGGCTGTTGGCAATTTACATCCCGCCCATCAGCATAACAAGGCTCCCAGTTCTCCATGGCCTGTCCTGCCTTTCTGGATTTTACACTTTTTTCAGATGACCCTTTTGACCGGGGAGCAGTGAGACTTCATTGTAGTGCAGATTTCCTTTGCAAGCTTGCTTGGTTGGCCAAAAAGGGCGTATGTGTTTTTTCCTGAATATATTCAGGAAAAAACGCATACGCCCTTTTTGGCCAAGTGCATCATTGTGGACGTTCTGCCTCTTTTCCTATGCTTTACATGCAATTCCAGTCTACCTCCTGAAATCGGTTTCCTGCAGTTCTGCCCGCTTTCAAGTCCTCTTGGCAGCCTTACTTCAATATATTTTTGGACGATAGCTATCATTTATAACTCTGCAGGTATGTGAATGACAGTGTCCCTGAGCTCCTTTCTTCAACTCGCTTTCTTGTGAGCTGGCCGCAACACCGCAGGATTGCTTCAGGCCCTAGTGTGGTTCCAGCATGGCACGCTGAGCCTTTGTTTAATTCCTCTTCCTGGTGGGAAATGAGAGTTAAATTTGCCCGTCCAGACACCTCCAGCTAGTCTCTCATTGGTTCTCCCTATTCCTGTTCATTTTCCGCAGAATTTGCAAACTGGGCCAAACAGGAGGTTAAGGGCACTGACTCTCCAAGTGGGGAGAGTGTTAGTAAAGCGTCTGGAATGTTGCACCCGAGTACCAGGGGACGAAAACTGAGACACATTTGAACACGTTTCCCGATCACACGGTGGATCATACTCTGGGTTCCACATGCATGTTTTAGCTGAAGGAAGAATCCCTTAAACCTGGAGAGTTGAGACCCCTGCAATGGGTACCATGCAATATGACTTCAAAGGGTCTGCATTTGCTCACCGAACCTCACCAATCCTATCACTGCTGCGTTTATGCCGCTGTACACACTCTTGATTCTCTTTCGGAGACATATAAATCCATAGGTTTTAAGATTCTTCCTAGTCAGGTATATATTCTTAGGCGTTTATTATGGGGTGTAGAGTCCACTTCGTTGAGCAAGGAGTAGCTCTTGTCTATTACATATTTGGCTTATGGAACGGTATCTGTGCTAATTTCAATCTCTGGTTTTATGCAGCACCCCAACTCACCTTTCGCCTTAAGCAAGCATAAGTTGGTTTTCTACATTTGAGACCCTGTTCTGTTTTGTAATTCAGTTCCTGTGTAGCCAAGTTTACATTCCGTGTAGTAGTGATATCTTATGATGTTTCTTTTTCTGTGTGACTTATTTCACTTCGAATCATCGTACCTGAATCCACTCATTATGCTGCTATGGGCCTGATGACATAGATTTCATTGCTGCGTGATATTGCATTGTACGTAATTATCACAAATTCTTTATCCATTTTTCACTTGCTGTGATACTGAACTTGTACCGTAAACGAGGTTCTTGTAAACAGAGCCGTCCCAAACTTTGGGGTGGCTGTGTCTTTTTGATTTTAATTTCCCTAAGCTATAGGACCATAAGTTGAAGTGCCCTAGGCTCTGTTGCTTTGCTTTTTAGATGTTTCAGGAAACACCATACACTTCTCCAGAGTGGCTGTTCGCAATTTACATCCCGCACATCAGCATAACAAGGTTCCCAATTCTCCATGGCCTGTCCTTTCTTTCTGGATTTTACACTTTTTTCAGATGGCCCTTTTGACCGGGGGCAGTGAGACTTCATTGTAGTGCAGATTTCCTTTGCAAGCTTGCTTGCTTGGCCAAAAAGGGCGTAGGCTTTTTTTCTTGAGGAAAAAACGCATATGCCCTTTTTGGCCAAGTGCATCATTGTGGACGTTCTGCCTCTTTTCCTATGCTTTACATGCAATTCCAGTCTACCTCCTGAAATCGGTTTCCTGCAATTCTGCCCCGCTTTCAAGTCCTCTTAGCAGCCTTACTTCAATATATTTTTGGACGATAGCTGTCATTTATAACTCTGCAGTTTTGTGAATTACAGTGCCCCTGAGCTCCTTTCTTCAACTTGCTTTCTTGTGAGCTGGCCGCAACACCGCAGCATCGCTTCAGGCCCTAGTGTTGTTCCGGCATGGCACGCTGAGCCTTTGGTTAATTCCTCTTCCTGGTGGGAAATGAGAGTTAAATTTGCCCGTCCAGACACCTCCAGCTAGTCTCTCATTTGTTCTCCCTATTCCTGTTCATTTTCCGCAGAAATTGCAAACTGGGCCAAACAGGAGGTTAAAGGCACTGACTCTCCAAGTGGGGAGAGTGTTAGTAAAGCGTCTGGAATGTTGCACCCGAGTACCAGTGGACGAAAACTGACACATTTGAACACGTTTCCCGATCACACGGTGGATCATACTCTGCGTTCCACATGCATGTTTTAGCTGAAGGAAGAATCCCTTAAACCTGGAGAGTTGAGACCCATGGAATGGGTACCATGCAATATGACTTCAAAGTGTCTGCATTTGCTCACCGAACCTCATCAATCCTATCACTGCTGCATTTATGCCGCTCTACACATGCTTGATTCCCTTTCGGAGATATATAAATCCATAGGTTTTAAGATTCTTACTAGTCAGGTATATTCTTAGGCGTTTAATATGTGGTGTTGAGTCCACTTCGTTGAGCAAGGTGCAGCTCTTTTCTATTACATATTTGGCTTATGGAACGATATCTGTGCTAATTTCAATGTCTGGTTTTATGCAGCACCCCAACTCACCTTTCCCCTTAAGGAAGCATAAGTTGGTTTTCTACATTTGAGACCCTGTTCTGTTTTGTAATTCAGTTCCTGTGTAACCAAGTTTACATTCCATGTAGTAGTGATATCTTATGATGTTTCTTTTTCTGTGTGACTTATTTCACTTAGAATCATCGTACCTGAATCCACTCATTATGCTGCTATGGGTCTCGTGACATAGATTTCATTGCTGAGTGATATTGCATTGTACGTAAGTACCACAAATTCTTTATCCATTTTTCGATTTCTGCGATATTGAACTTGTACCGTAAACGAGGTTCTTGTAAACAGAGCCATCCCAAACTTTGGGGTGGCTGTGTCTTTTTGATTTTAATTTCCCTAAGCTATAGGACCATAAGTGGAAGTGCCCTAGGCTCTGTTGCTTTGTTTTTTAGATGTTTCAGGAAACACCATACACTTCTCCAGAGTGGCTGTTGGCAATTTACATCCCGCCCATCAGCATAACAAGGCTCCCAGTTCTCCATGGCCTGTCCTGCCTTTCTGGATTTTACACTTTTTTCAGATGGCCCTTTTGACCGGGGAGCAGTGAGACTTCATTTTAGTGCAGATTTCCTTTGTAAGCTTGCTTGGTTGACCAAAAAGTGCGTATGCGTTTTTTCCTGAATATATTCAGGAAAAAGCGCATACGCCCTTTTTGGCCAAGTGCATCATTGTGGCCGTTCTGCCTCTTTCCCTATGCTTTACATGCAATTCCAGTCTACCTCCTGAAATCGGTTTCCTGCAATTCTGCCCCGCTTTCAAGTCCTCTTGGCAGCCTTACTTCAATATATTTTTGGACGATAGCTGTCATTTATAACTCTGCATGTCTGTGAATGACAGTGCCCCTGAGCTCCTTTCTTCAACTCGCTTTCTTGTGAGCTGGCCGCAACACCGTAGGATTGCTTCAGTCCCTAGTGTGGTTCCGGCACGGCACGCTGAGCCTTTGGTTAATTCCTCTTCCTGGTGGGTAATGAGAGTTAAATTTGCCCGTCCAGACACCTCCAGCTAGTCTCTCTTGGTTCTCCCTATTCCTGTTCATTTTCCGCAGAAATTGCAAACTGGGCCAAACAGGAGGTTAAAGGCACTGACTCTCCAAGTGGGGAGAGTGTTAGTAAAGCGTCTGGAATGTTGCACCCGAGTACCGGGGGACGAAAACTGAGACACATTTAAACACGTTTCCCGATCACACGGTGGATCATACTCTGGGTTCCACATGCATGTTTTAGCTGAAGGAAGAATCCCTTAAACCTGGAGAGTTGAGACCCATGGAATGGGTACCATGCAATATGACTTCAAAGGGTCTGCATTTGCTCACCGAACCTCACCAATCCTATCACTGCTGCGTTTATGACACTGTACACACGCTTGATTCTCTTTTGGAGCTTATAAATCCATACGTTTTAAGATTCTTACTAGTCAGGTATATTATTAGGCGTTTAATATGGGGTGTTGAGTCCACTTCGTAAAGCAAGGAGTAGCTCTTGTCTATGACATATTTGGCTTATGGAACGGTATCTGTGCTAATTTCAATCTCTGGTTTTATGCAACCCCCCAATTCACGTTTCCCCTTAAGCAAGCATAAGTTGGTTTTCTACGTTTGAGACCCTGTTCTGTTTTGTAATTCAGTTCCTGTGTAGCCAAGTTTACATTCCGTGTAGTAGTGATATCTTATGATATTTCTTTTTCTGTGTGACTTATTTCACTTAGAATCATCGTACCTGAATCCACTCATTATGCTGCTACGGGCCTGATGACATAGATTTCATTGCTGAGTGATATTGCATTGTACGTAAGTACCACAAGTTCTTTATCCATTTTTCGCTTTCTGTGATATTGAATTTGTACCGTAAACGAGGTTCTTGTAAACAGAGCCGTCCCAAACTTTGGGGTGGCTGTGTGTTTTAGATTTTAATTTCCCTAAGCTATAGGACCATAAGTGGAAGTGCCCTAGGCTCTGTTGCCTTGTTTTTTAGATGTTTCAGGAAACACCATACACTTCTCCAGAGTGGCTGTTGGCAATTTACATCCCGCCCATCAGCATAACAAGGCTCCCAGTTCTCCATGGCCTGTCCTGCCTTTCTGGATTTTACACTTTTTTCAGATGGCCCTTTTGACCGGGGGGCAGTGAGACTTCATTGTAGTGCAGATTTCCTTTGCAAGCTTGCTTGGTTGGCCAAAAAGTGCATATGCGTTTTTTCCTGAATATATTCAGGAAAAAACGCATACGCCCTTTTTGGCCAAGTGCATCATTGTGGACGTTCTGCCTCTTTTCCTATGCTTTACATGCAATTCCAGTCTACCTCCTGAAATCAGTTTCCTGCAATTCTGCCCCGCTTTCAAGTCCTCTTGGCAGCCTTACTTCAATATATTTTTGGACGATAGCTGTCATTTATAACTCTGTAGGTTTGCAAATGACAGTGGCCCTGAGCTCCTTTCTTCAACTCGCTTTCTTGTGAGGTGGCCGCAACACCGCAGGATTGCTTCAGGCCCTAGTGTGGTTCCGGCATGACACACTGAGTCTTTGGTTAATTCCTCTTCCTGGTGGGAAATGAGAGTTAAATTTGCCCGTCCAGACACCTCCAGCTAGTCTCTCATTGGTTCTCCCTATTCATGTTCATTTTCCACGGAAATTGCAAAACTGGGCCAAACAGGAGGTTAAAGGCACTGACTCTCCAAGTGGGGAGAGTGTTAGTAAAGCGTCTGGAATGTTGCACCCGAGTACCAGGGGACGAAAACTGAGACACATATGAACACGTTTCCTGATCACATAGTGGATGATACTCTGGGTTCCACATGCATGTTTTAGCTGAAGGAAGAATCCCTTAAACCTGGAGAGTTGACATCCATGGAATGGGTACCATGCAATATGACTTCAAAGGGTCTGCATTTGCTCACCGAACCTCACCAATCCTATCACTGCTGCATTTATGCCGCTGTACACACGCTTGATTCTCTTTCGGAGACATATAAATCCATAGGATTTAAGATTCTTACTAGTCAGGTATATTCTTAGGCGTTTAATATGGGGTGTTGAGTCCACTTCGTTGAGCAAGGAGTAGCTCTTGTCTATTACATATTTGGCTTATGGAACGGTATCTGTGCTAATTTCAATCTCTGGTTTTATGCAGCACCCCAACTCACCTTTCCCCTTAAGCAAGCATAAGATGGTTTTCTACATTTGAGACCCTTTTCTGTTTTGTAATTCAGTTCCTGTGTAGCCAAGTTTACATTCCGTGTAGTAGTGATATCTTATGAAGTTTCGTTTTCTGTGTGACTTATTTCACTTAGAATCATCGTACCTGAATCCACTCATTATGCGGTTACGGGCCTGATGACATAGATTTCATTGCTGAGTGATATTGCATTGTACGTAAGTACCACAACTTCTATATCCATTTTTCGTTTTCTGCGATATTGAACTTGTACCGTAAACGAGGTTCTTGTAAACAGAGCCGTCCCAAATTTGGAGTGGCTGTGTCTTTTTGATTATAAGTTCCCTAAGCTATAGGACCATAAGTGGAAGTGCCCTAGGCTCTGTTGCTTTGTTTTGTAGATATTTCAGGAAACACCATACACTTCTCCAGAGTGGCTGTTGGCAATTTACATCCCGCCCATCAGCATAACAAGGCTCCCAGTTCTCCATGGCCTGTCCTGCCTTTCTGGATTTTACACTTTTTTCAGATGGCCCTTTTGACCGGGGGGCAGTGAGACTTCATTGTAGTGCAGATTTCCTTTGCAAGCTTGCTTGGTTGGCCAAAAAGGGCGTATGCGTTTTTTCCTGAATATATTAAGGAAAAAACGCATACGCCCTTTTTGGCCAAGTGCATCATTGTGGACGTTCTGCCTCTTTTCCTATGCTTTACATGCAATTCCAGTCTACCTCCTGAAATCGGTTTCCTGCAATTCTGCCCCGCTTTCAAGTCCTCTTGGCAGCCTTACTTCAATATATTTTTGGACGATAGCTGTCATTTATAACTCTGCAGGTTTGTGAATGACAGTGCCCCTGAGCTCCTTTCTTCAACTCGCTTTCTTGTGAGCTGGCCGCAACACCGCAGGATTGCTTCAGGCCCTAGTGTGGTTCCGGCATGGCACATTGAGCCTTTGGTTAATTCCTCTTCCTGGTGGGAAATGAGAGTTAAATTTGCCCGTCCAGACACCTCCAGCTAGTCTCTCATTGGTTCTCCCTCTTCCTGTTCATTTTCGCCAAAAATTGCAAAGTGGGCCAAACAGGAGGTTAAAGGCAGTGACTCTCCAAGTGGGGAGAGTGTTAGTAAAGCGTCTGGAATGTTGCACCCGAGTACCAGGGGACGAAAACTGGCACATTTGAACACGTTTTCCGATCACACGGTGGATGATACTCTGGGTTCCACATGCATGTTTTAGCTGAAGGAAGAATCCCTTAAACCTGGAGAGTTGAGATCCATGGAATGGGTACCATGCAATATGACTTCAAAGGGTCTGCATTTGCTCACCGAACCTCACCAATCCTATCACTGCTGCATTTATGCCGCTGTACACACGCTTGATTCTCTTTCGGAGCATATAAATCCATAGGTTTTAAGATTCTTACTAGTCAGATATATTCTTAGGAGTTTAATATGGGGTGTTGAGTCCACTTCGTTGAGCAAGGAGTAGCTCTTGTCTATTACATATTTGGCTTATGGAACGGTATCTGTGCTAATTTCAATCTCTGGTTTTATGCAGCCCCCCAACTCACCTTTCCCCTTAAGGAAGCATAAGTTGGTTTTCTACATTTGAGACCCTGTTCTGTTTTGTAATTCAGTTCCTGTGTAGCCAAGTTTACATTCCATGTAGTAGTGATATCTTATGATGTTTCTTTTTCTGTGTGACTTATTTCACTTAGAATCATCGTACCTGAATCCACTCATTATGCTGCTACGGGTCTCATGACATAGATTTCATTGCTGAGTGATATTGCATTGTACGTAAGTACCACAACTTCTTTATCCATTTTTCGCTTTTTGCGATATTGAACTTGTACCGTAAACGAGGTTCTTGTAAACAGAGCCGTGCCACACATTGGGGTGGCTGTGTCTTTTTGATTTTAATTTCCCTAAGCTATAGGACCATAAGTGGAAGTGCCCTAGGCTCTGTTGCTTTGTTTTTTAGATGTTTCAGGAAACACCATACACTTCTCCAGAGTGGCTGTTGGCAATTTACATCCCGCCCATGAGCATAACAAGGCTCCCAGTTCTCCGTGGCCTGTCCTGCCTTTCTGGATTTTACACTTTTTTCAGATGGCCCTTTTGACCGGGGGGCAGTGAGACTTCATTTTAGTGCAGATTTCCTTTGTAAGCTTGCTTGGTTGACCAAAAAGGGCGTATGCGTTTTTTCCTGAATATATTCAGGAAAAAACGCATACGCCCTTTTTGGCCAAGTGCATCATTGTGGACGTTCTGCCACTTTTCCTATGCTTTACATGCAATTCCAGTCTACCTCCTGAAATCGGTTTCCTGCAATTCTGCCCCGCTTTCAAGTCCTCTTGGCAGCCTTACTTCAATATATTTTTGGACGATAGCTGTCATTTATAACTCTGCAGGTTTGTGAATGACAGTGCCCCTGAGCTCCTTTCTTCAACTCGCTTTCTTGTGAGCTGGCTGCAACACCGCAGGATTGCTTCAGGCCCTACTGTTGTTCCGGCATGGCACGCTGAGCCTTTGGTTAATTCCTATTCCTGGTGGGAAATGAGAGTTAAATTTGCCCGTCCAGACACCTCCAGCTAGTCTCTCATTGGTTCTCCCTATTCCTGTTCATTTTCTGCAGAAATTGCAAACTGGGCCAAACAGGAGGTTAAAGGCACTGACTCTCCAAGTGGGGAGAGTGTTAGTAAAGCGTCTGGAATGTTGTACCCGAGTACGAGGGGACGAAAACTAAGACACATTTGAACACGTTTCCCAATCACACGGTGGATCATACTCTGGGTTCCACATGCATGTTTTAGCTGAAGGAAGAATCCCTTAAACCTGGAGAGTTGAGACCCATGGAATGGGTACCATGCAATATGAACTTCAAAGGGTCTGCATTTGCTCACCAAACCTCACCAATCCTATCACTGCTGCATTTATGCCGCTGTACACACGCTTGATTCTCTTTCGGAGCATATAAATCCGTAGGTTTTAAGATTCTTACTAGTCAGGTATATTCTTAGGCGTTTAATATGGGGTGTTGAGTCCACTTCGTTGAGCAAGGAGTAGCTCTTGTCTATGACATATTTGGCTTATGGAACGGTATCTGTGCTAATTTCAATCTCTGGTTTTATGCAGCACCCCAACTCACGTTTCCCCTTAAGCAAGCATAAGTTGGTTTTCTACATTTGAGACCCTGTTCTGTTTTGTAATTCAGTTCCTGTGTAGCCAAGTTTACATTCCGTCTAGTAGTGATATCTTATGATGTTTCTTTTTCTGTGTGACTTATTTCACTTAGAATCATCGTACCTGAATCCACTCATTATGCTGCTACGGGCCTGATGACATAGATTTCATTGCTGAGTGATATTGCATTGTACGTAAGTACCACAAGTTCTTTATCCATTTTTCGCTTTCTGTGATATTGAATTTGTACCGTAAACGAGGTTCTTGTAAACAGAGCCGTCCCAAACTTTGGGGTGGCTGTGTGTTTTAGATTTTAATTTCCCTAAGCTATAGGACCGTAAGTGGAAGTGCCCTAGGCTCTGTTGCTTTGTTTTTTAGATGTTTCAGGAAACACCATACACTTCTCCAGAGTGGCTGTTGGCAATTTACATCCCGCCCATCAGCATAACAAGGCTCCCAGTTCTCCATGGCCTGTCCTGCCTTTCTGGATTTTACACTTTTTTCAGATGGCCCTTTTGACCGGGGGGCATTGAGACTTCATTGTAGTGCAGATTTCCTTTGCAAGCTTGCTTGTTTGGCCAAAAAGTGCGTATGCGTTTTTTCCTGAATATATTCAGGAAAAAACGCATACGCCCTTTTTGGCCAAGTGCATCATTGTGGACGTTCTGCCTCTTTTCCTTTGCTTTACATGCAATTCCAGTCTACCTCCTGAAATCGGTTTCCTGCAATTCTGCCCAGCGTTCAAGTCCTCTTGGCAGCCTTACTTCAATATATTTTTGTACGATAGCTGTCATTTATAACTCTGCAGGTTTGTGAATGACAGTGCCCCTGAGCTCCTTTCTTCAACTTGCTTTCTTGTGAGCTGGCCGCAACACCGCAGCATTGCTTCAGGCCCTAGTGTGGTTCCGGCATGGCACACTGAGCCTTTGGTTAATTCCTCTTCCTGGTGGGAAATGAGAGTTAAATTTGCCCGTCCAGACACCTCCAGCTAGTCTCTCATTGGTTCTCCCTATTCCTGTTCATTTTCCGCAGAAATTGCAAACTGGGCCAAACAAGAGGTTAAAGCCACTGACTCTCCAAGTGGGGAGAGTGTTAGTAAAGCGTCTGGAATGTTGCACCCGAGTACCAGGGGATGAAAACTGACACAATTAAACACGTTTCCCGATCACACGGTGGATCATACTCTGGGTTCCACATGCATGTTTTAGCTGAAGGAAGAATCCCTTAAAACTGGAGATTTGAGACCCATGGAATGGGTACCATGCAATATGACTTCAAAGGTTCTGCATTTGCTCACCGAACCTCACCAATCCTATCACTGCTGCATTTATGACACTGTACACACGCTTGATTCTCTTTCGGAGACATATAAATCCATAGGTTTTAAGATTCTTTCTAGTCAGGTATATTCTTACGCGTTTAATATGGGGTGTAGAGTCCACTTCGTTGAGCAAGGAGTAGCTCTTGTCTATTAAATATTTGGCTTATGGAACGGTATCTGTTCTAATTTCAATCTCTGGTTTTATGCAGCACCCCAACTCACCTTTCGCCTTAAGCAAGCATAAGTTGGTTTTCTACATTTGAGAACCTATTCTGTTTTGTAATTCAGTTCCTGTGTAGCCAAGTTTTCCTTCCTTGTAGTAGTGATATCTTATGATGTTTGTTTTTCTGTGTGACTTATTTCACTTAGAATCATCGTACCTGAATCCACTCATTATGCTGCTACGGGCCTGATGACATAGATTTCATTGCTGAGTGATATTGCATTGTACGTAAGTACCACAACTTCTTTATCCATTTTTCGCTTTCTGTGATATTGAACTTGGACCATAAATGAGGTTCTTGTAAACAGAGCTGTCCCTAACTTTGGGGTGGCTGAGTCTTTTTGATTTTAATTTCCCTAAGCTATAGGACCATAAGTGGAAGTGCCCTAGGCTCTGTTGCTTTGTTTTTTAGATGTTTCAGGAAACACCATACACTTCACCAGAGTGGCTGTTGGAAATTTACATCCCGCCCATCAGCATAACAAGGCTCCCAGTTCTCCATGGCCTGTCCTGCCTTTCTGGATTTTACACTTTTTTCAGATGGCTCTTTTGACCGGGGAGCAGTGAGACTTCATTGTACTGCAGATTTCCTTTGCAAGCTTGCTTGGTTGGCCAAAAAGTGCGTATGCGTTTTTTCCTGAATATATTCAGGAAAAAACGCATACGCCCTTTTTGGCCAAGTGCATCATTGTGGACGTTCTGCCTCTTTTCCTATGCTTTACATGCAATTCCAGTCTACATCCTGAAATCGGTTTCCTGCAATTCTGCCCCGCTTTCAAGTCCTCTTGGCAGCCTTACTTCAATATATTTTTGGACGATAGCTATCATTTATAACTCTGCAGGTTTGTGAATGACAGTGCCCCTTAGCTCCTTTCTTCAACTCGCTTTCTTGTGAGCTGGCCGCAACACCTCAGGATTGCTTCAGGCCCTAGTGTGGTTCCGGCATGGCACGCTGAGCCTTTGGTTAATTCCTCTTCCTGTTCGGAAATGAGAGTTAAATTTGCCCATCCAGACACCTCCAGCTAGTCTCTCATTGGTTCTCCCTATTCCTGTTCATTTTCCGCAGAAATTGCAAACTGGGCCAAACAGGAGGTTAAAGGCACTGACTCTCCAAGTGGGGAGAGTGTTAGTAAAGCGTCTGGAATGTTGCACCCGAGTACCAGGGGATGAAAACTGACACAATTAAACACGTTTCCCGATCACACGGTGGATCATACTCTGGGTTCCACATGCATGTTTTATCTGAAGGAAGAATCCCTTAAACCTGGAGAGTTGAGACCCCTGGAATGGGTACCATGCAATATGACTTCAAAGGGTTTGCATTTGCTCACCGAACCTCACCAATCCTATCACTGCTGCATTTATGCCACTGTACACACGCTTGATTCTCTTTCTGAGACATATAAATCCATAGGTTTTAAGATTCTTACTAGTCAGGTATATTCTTAGGCGTTTAATATGGGGTGTAGAATCCACTTCGTTGAGCAAGGAGTAGCTCCTGTCTATTACATATTTGGCTTATGGAACCGTATCTGTGCTAATTTCAATCTTTGGTTTTATGCAGCACCCCAACTCACCTTTCCTCTTAAGCAAGCATAAGTCGGTTTTCTACATTTGAGACCCTGTTCTGTTGTGTATTTCAGTTCCTGTGTAGCCAAGTTTACATTCCATGTGGTAGAGATATCTTATGATGTTTCTTACTCTGTGTGACTTATTTCACTTACAAACATCGTACCTGAATCCACTCATTATGCTGCTACGGGCCTGATGACATAGATTTCATTGCTGAGTGATATTGCATTGTACGTAAGTACCACAACTTCTTTATCCATTTTGCGCTTTCTGTGATATTGAACTTGTACCGTAAACGAGGTTCTTGTAAACAGAGCTGTCCCAAAGATTGGGGTGGTTGTGTCTTTTTGATTTTAATTTCCCTAAGCTATAGGACCATAAGTGGAAGTGCCCTAGGCTCTGTTGCTTTGTTTTTTAGATGTTTCAGGAAACACCATACACTTCTCCAGAGTGGCTGTTGGCAATTTACATCCCGCCCATCAGCATAACAAGGCTCCCAGTTCTCCATGGCCTGTCCTGCCTTTGTGGATTTTACACTTTTTTCAGATGGCCCTTTTGACCGCGGGGCAGTGAGACTTCATTGTAGTGCAGATTTCCTTTGCAAGCTTGCTTGGTTGGCCAAAAAGGGCGTATGCGTTTATTCCTGAATATATTCAGGAAAAAATGCATACGCCCTTTTTGGCCAAGTGCATCATTGTGGACGTTCTGCCTCTTTTCCTATGCTTTACATGCAATTCCAGTCTACCTCCTGAAATTGGTTTCCTGCAATTCTGCCCCGCTTTCAAGTCCTCTTGGCAGCCTTACTTCAATATATTTTTGGACGATAGCTGTCATTTATAACTCTGCAGGTATGTGAATGACAGTGCCCCTGAGCTCCTTTCTTCAACTCGCTTTCTTGTGAGCTGGCCGCAACACCGCAGCATTGCTTCAGGCCCTAGTGTGGTTCCGGCATGGCACACTGAGCCTTTGGTTAATTCCTCTTCCTGGTGGGAAATGAGAGTTAAATTTGCCCGTCCAGACACCTCCACCTAGTCTCTCATTGGTTCTCCCTATTCCTGTTCATTTTCCGCAGAAATTGCAAACTGGGCCAAACAGGAGGTTAAAGGCACTGACTCTCCAAGTGGGGAGAGTGTTAGTAAAGCGTCTGGAATGTTGCACCCGAGTACCAGGGGACGAAAACTGACACAATTGAACACGTTTCCCGAGCACACGGTGGATCATACTCTGGGTTCCACATGCATGTTTTAGCTGAAGGAAGAATCCCTTAAACCTGGAGAGTTGAGACCCATGGAATGGGTACCATGCAATATGACTTCAAAGGGTCTGCATTTGTCCACCAAACCTCACCAATCCTATCACTGCTGCGTTTATGCCACTGTACACACGCTTGATTCTCTTTCGGAGACATATAAATCCATAGGTTTTAAGATTCTTCCTAGTCAGGTATATTCTTAGGCGTTTATTAAGGGGTGTAGAGTCCACTTCGTTGAGCAAGGAGTAGCTCTTGTCTATTAAATATTTGGCTTATGGAACGGTATCTGTGCTAATTTCAATCTCTGGTTTTATGCAGCACCCCAACTCACCTTTCGCCTTAAGCAAGCATAAGTTGGTTTTCTACATTTGAGACCCTGTTCTGTTTTGTAATTCAGTTCCTGTGTAGCCAAGTTTACCTTCCTTGTAGTAGTGATATCTTATGATGTTTGTTTTTCTGTGTGACTTATTTCACTTAGAATCATCGTACCTGAATCCACTCATTATGCTGCTACGGGCCTGATGACATAGATTTCATTGCTGAGTGATATTGCATTGTACGTAAGTACCACAACTTCTTTATCCATTTTTCGCTTTCTGTGATATTGAACTTGGACCATAAATGAGGTTCTTGTAAACAGAGCTGTCCCTAACTTTGGGGTGGCTGAGTCTTTTTGATTTTAATTTCCCTAAGCTATAGGACCATAAGTGGAAGTGCCCTAGGCTCTGTTGCTTTGATTTTAGATGTTTCAGGAAACACCATACACTTCTCCAGAGTGGCTGTTGGCAATTTACATCCTGCCCATCAGCATAACAAGGCTCCCAGTTCTCCATGGCCTGTCCTGCCTTTCTGGACTTTACACTTTTTTCAGATGGCTCTTTTGACCGGGGAGCAGTGAGACTTCATTTTAGTGCAGATTTCCTTTGCAAGCTTGCTTGGTTGGCCAAAAAGTGCGTATGCGTTTTTTCCTGAATATATTCAGGAAAAAACGCATACGCCCTTTTTGGCCAAGTGCATCATTGTGGACGTTCTGCCTCTTTTTCCATGCTTTACATGCAATTCCAGTCTACCTCCTGAAATCGGTTTCCTGCAATTCTGCCCCGCTTTCAAGTCCTCTTGGCAGCCTTACTTCAATATATTTTTGGACGATAGCTATCATTTATAACTCTGCAGGTTTGTGAATGACAGTGCCCCTGAGCTCCTTTCTTCAACTCGCTTTCTTGTGAGCTGGCCGCAACACCTCAGGATTGCTTCAGGCCCTAGTGTGGTTCCGGCATGGCACACTGAGCCTTTGGTTAATTTCTCTTCCTGGTGGGAAATGAGAGTTAAATTTGCCCGTCCAGACACCTCCAGCTAGTCTCTCATTGGTTCTCCCTATTCCTGTTCATTTTCCGCAGAAATTGCAAACTGGGCCAAACAGGAGGTTAAAGGCACTGACTCTCCAAGTGGGGAGAGTGTTAGTAAAGCGTCTGGAATGTTGCACCCGAGTACCAGGGGACGAAAACTGAGACACATTTGAACACGTTTCCCGATCACATGGTGGATCATACTCTGGGTTCCACATGCATGTTTTATCTGAAGGAAGAATCCCTTAAATCTGGAGAGTTGAGACCCCTGGAATGGGTACCATGCAATATGACTTCAAAGGTTTTGCATTTGCTCACCGAACCTCACCAATCCTATCACTGCTGCATTTATGCCACTGTACACACGCTTGATTCTCTTTCTGAGACATATAAATACATAGGTTTTAAGATTCTTACTAGTCAGGTATATTCTTAGGCGTTTAATATGGGGTGTAGAGTCCACTTCGTTGAGCAAGGAGTAGCTCTTGTCTATTACATATTTGGCTTATGGAACCGTATCTGTGCTAATTTCAATCTTTGGTTTTATGCAGCACCCCAACTCACCTTTACTCTTAAGCAAGCATAAGTCGATTTTCTACATTTGAGACCCTCTTCTGTTTTGTAATTCAGTTCCTGTGTAGCCAAGTTTACATTCCATGTGGTAGAGATATCTTATGATGTTTCTTTCTCTGTGTGACTTATTTCACTTACAAACATCGTACCTGAATCCACTCATTATGCTGCTACGGGCCTGATGACATAGATTTCATTGCTGAGTGATATTGCATTGTACGTAAGTACCACAACTTCTTTATCCATTTTGCGCTTTCTGTGATATTGAACTTGTACCGTAAACGAGGTTCTTGTAAACAGAGCTGTCCCAAAGATTGGGGTGGTTGTGTCTTTTTGATTTTAATTTCCCTAAGCTATAGGACCATAAGTGGAAGCGCCCTAGGCTCTGTTGCTTTGTTTTTTAGATGTTTCAGGAAACACCATACACTTCTCCAGAGTGACTGTTGGCAATTTACATCCCGCCCATCAGCATAACAAGGCTCCCAGTTCTCCATGGCCTGTCCTGCCTTTCTGGATTTTACACTTTTTTCAGATGGCCCTTTTGACCGGGGGGCAGTGAGACTTCATTGTAGTGCAGATTTCCTTTGCAAGCTTGCTTGGTTGGCCAAAAAGGGCGTATGCGTTTTTTCCTGAATATATTCAGGAAAAAACGCATACGCCCTTTTTGGCCAAGTGCATCATTGTGGACGTTCTGCCTCTTTTCCTATGCTTTACATGCAATTCCAGTCTACCTCCTGAAATCGGTTTCCTGCAATTCTGCCCCGCTTTCAAGTCCTCTTGGCAGCCTTACTTCAATATATTTTTGGACGATAGCTGTCATTTATAACTCTGCAGGTATGTGAATGACAGTGCCCCTGAGCTCCTTTCTTCAACTCGCTTTCTTGTGAGCTGGCCGCAACACCGCAGCATTGCTTCAGGCCCTAGTGTGGTTCCGGCATGGCACACTGAGCCTTTGGTTAATTCCTCTTCCTGGTGGGAAATGAGAGTTAAATTTGCCCGTCCAGACACCTCCAGCTAGTCTCTCATTGGTTCTCCCTATTCCTGTTCATTTTCCGCAGAAATTGCAAACTGGGCCAAACAGGAGGTTAAAGGCACTGACTCTCCAAGTGGGGAGAGTGTTAGTAAAGCATCTGGAATGTTGCACCCGAGTACCAGGGGACGAAAACTGACACAAATGAACACGTTTCCCGATCACACGGTGGATCATACTCTGGGTTCCACATGCATGTTTTAGCTGAAGGAAGAATCCCTTAAACCTGGAGAGTTGAGACCCATGGAATGGGTACCATGCAATATGACTTCAAAGGGTCTGCATTTGTCCACTGAACCTCACCAATCCTATCACTGCTGCGTTTATGCCGCTGTACACACGCTTGATTCTCTTTCGGAGACATATAAATCCATAGGTTTTAAGATTCTTCCTAGTCAGGTATATTCTTAGGCGTTTATTATGGGGTGTAGAGTCCACTTCGTTGAGCAAGGAGTAGCTCTTGTCTATTACATATTTGGCTTATGGAACGGTATCTGTGCTAATTTCAATCTCTGGTTTTATGCAGCACCCCAACTCACCTTTCCCCTTAAGCAAGCATAAGTTGGTTTTCTACATTTGAGACCCTGTTCTGTTTTGTAATTCAGTTCCTGTGTAGCCAAGTTTACATTCCGTGTAGTAGTGATATCTTATGATGTTTCTTTTTCTGTGTGACTTATTTCACTTAGAATCATCGTACCTGAATCCACTCATTATGCTGCTATGGGCCTGATGACATAGATTTCATTGCTGAGTGATATTGCATTGTACGTAAGTACCACAACTTCTTTATCCATTTTTCACTTTCTGTGATTTTGAACTTATACTGTAAACGAGGTTCTTGTAAACATAGCCTTCCCAAATTTTGGGGTGGCTGTGTCTTTTTGATTTTAATTTCCCTAAGCTATAGGACCATAAGTGGAAGTGCCCTAGCCTCTGTTGCTTTGTTTTTTAGATGTTTCAGGAAACACCATACACTTCTCCAGAGTGGCTGTTGGCAATTTACATCCCGCCCATCAGCATAACAAGGCTCCCAGTTCTCCATGGCCTGTCCTGCCTTTCTGGATTTTACACTTTTTTCAGATGGCCCTTTTGACCGGGGGGCAGTGAGACTTCATTGTAGTGCAGATTTCCTTTGCAAGCTTGCTTGGTGGGCCAAAAAGGGCGTATGCGTTTTTTCCTGAATATATTCAGGAAAAAACGCATACGCCCTTTTTGGCCAAGTGCATCATTGTGGACGTTCTGCCTCTTTTCCTTTGCTTTACATGCAATTCCAGTCTACCTCCTGAAATCGGTTTCCTGCAATTCTGCCCAGCGTTCAAGTCCTCTTGGCAGCCTTACTTCAATATATTTTTGGACGATAGCTGTCATTTATAACTCTGCAGGTTTGTGAATGACAGTGCCCCTTAGCTCCTTTCTTCAACTCGCTTTCTTGTGAGCTGGCCGCAACACCGCAGGATTGCTTCAGGCCCTAGTGTGGTTCCGGCATGACATGCTGAGCCTTTGGTTAATTCCTCTTCCTGGTGGGAAATGAGAGTTAAATTTGCCCGTCCAGACACCTCCAGCTAGTCTCTCATTGGTTCTCCCTATTCCTGTTCATTTTCCGCAGAAATTGCAAACTGGGCCAAACAAGAGGTTAAAGGCACTGACTCTCCAAGTGGGGAGAGTGTTAGTAAAGCGTCTGGAATGTTGCACCCGAGTACCGGGGGATGAAAACTGACACAATTAAACACGTTTCCCGATCACACGGTGGATCATACTCTGGGTTCCACATGCATGTTTTAGCTGAAGGAAGAATCCCTTAAACCTGGAGAGTTGAGACCCATGGAATGGGTACCATGCAATATGACTTCAAAGGGTCTGCATTTGCTCACCGAACCTCACCAATCCTATCACTGCTGCGTTTATGACACTGTACACACGCTTGATTCTCTTTCGGAGACATATAAATCCATAGGTTTTAAGATTCTTTCTAGTCAGGTATATTCTTACGCGTTTAATATGGGGTGTAGAGTCCACTTCGTTGAGCAAGGAGTAGCTCTTGTCTATTAAATATTTGGCTTATGGAACGGTATCTGTTCTAATTTCAATCTCTGGTTTTATGCAGCACCCCAACTCACCTTTCGCCTTAAGCAAGCATAAGTTGGTTTTCTACATTTGAGACCCTGTTCTGTTTTGTAATTCAGTTCCTGTGTAGCCAAGTTTACATTCCTTGTAGTAGTGATATCTTATGATGTTTGTTTTTCTGTGTGACTTATTTCACTTAGAATCATCGTACCTGAATCCACTCATTATGCTGCTACGGGCCTGATGACATAGATTTCATTGCTGAGTGATATTGCATTGTACGTAAGTACCACAACTTCTTTATCCATTTTTCGCTTTCTGTGATATTGAACTTGGACCATAAATGAGGTTCTTGTAAACAGAGCTGTCCCTAAATTTGGGGTGGCTGAGTCTTTTCGATTTTAATTTCCCTAAGCTATAGGACCATAAGTGGAAGTGCCCTAGGCTCTGTTGCTTTGTTTTTTAGATGTTTCAGGAAACACCATACACTTCTCCAGAGTGGCTGTTGGCAATTTACATCCCGCCCATCAGCATAACAAGGCTCCCAGTTCTCCATGGCCTGTCCTGCCTTTCTGGATTTTACACTTTTTTCAGATGGCCCTTTTTTCCGGGGAGCAGTGAGACTTCATTGTAGTGCAGATTTCCTTTGCAAGCTTGCTTGGTTGGCCAAAAAGGGCGTATGCGTTTTTTCCTGAATATATTCAGGAAAAAACGCATACGCCCTTTTTGGCCAAGTGCATCATTGTGGACGTTCTGCCTCTTTTCCTATGCTTTACATGCAATTCCAGTCTACCTCCTGAAATCGGTTTCCTGCAATTCTGCCCCGCTTTCAAGTCCTCTTGGCAGCCTTACTTCAATATATTTTTGGACGATAGCTATCATTTATAACTCTGCAGGTATGTGAATGACAGTGCCCCTGAGCTCCTTTCTTCAACTCGCTTTCTTGTGAGCTGGCCGCAACACCGCAGGATTGCTTCAGGCCCTAGTGTGGTTCCGGCATGGCACGCTGAGCCTTTGTTTAATTCCTCTTCCTGGTGGGAAATGAGAGTTAAATTTGCCCGTCCAGACACCTCCAGCTAGTCTCTCATTGGTTCTCCCTATTCCTGTTCATTTTCCGCAGAAATTGCAAACTGGGCCAAACAGGAGGTTAAAGGCACTGACTCTCCAAGTGGGGAGAGTGTTAGTAAAGTGTCTGGAATGTTGCACCCGAGTACCAGGGGACGAAAACTGAGACACATTTGAACACGTTTCCCGATCACATGGTGGATCATACTCTGGGTTCCACATGCATGTTTTAGCTGAAGGAAGAATCCCTTAAACCTGGAGAGTTGAGACCCCTGCAATGGGTACCATGCAATATGACTTCAAAGGGTCTGCATTTGCTCACCGAACCTCACCAATCCTATCACTGCTGCATTTATGCCACTGTACACATGCTTGATTCTCTTTCTGAGACATATAAATCCATAGGTTTTAAGATTCTTACTAGTCAGGTATATTCTTAGGCGTTTAATATGGGGTGTAGAGTCCACTTCGTGGAGCAAGGAGTAGCTCTTGTCTATTAAATATTTGGCTTATGGAACGGTATCTGTGCTAATTTCAATCTCTGGTTTTATGCAGCACCCCAACTCACCTTTCCCCTTAAGCAAGCATAAGTCGGTTTTCTACATTTGAGACCCTGTTCTGTTTTGTAATTCAGTTCCTGTGTAGCCAAGTTTACATTCCATGTGGTAGAGATATCTTATGATGTTTCTTTTTCTGTGTGACTTATTTCACTTAGAATCATCGTACCTGAATCCACTCATTATGCTGCTATGGGCCTGATGACATAGATTTCATTGCTGAGTGATATTGCATTGTACGTAAGTACCACAACTTCTTTATCCATTTTTCACTTTCTGTGATTTTGAACTTATACTGTAAACGAGGTTCTTGTAAACAGAGCCTTCCCAAATTTTGGGGTGGCTGTGTCTTTTTGATTTTAATTTCCCTAAGCTATAGGACCATAAGTGGAAGTGCCCTAGGCTCTGTTGCTTTGTTTTGTAGATGTTTCAGGAAACACCATACACTTCTCCAGAGTGGCTGTTGGCAATTTACATCCCGCCCATCAGCATAACAAGGCTCCCAGTTCTCCATGGCCTGTCCTGCCTTTCTGGATTTTACACTTTTTTCAGATGGCCCTTTTGACCGGGGGGCAGTGAGACTTCATTGTAGTGCAGATTTCCTTTGCAAGCTTGCTTAGTTGGCCAAAAGGGGCGTATGTGTTTTTTCCTGAATATATTCAGGAAAAAACGCATACGCCCTTTTTGGCCAAGTGCATCATTGTGGACGTTCTGCCTCTTTTCCTTTGCTTTACATGCAATTCCAGTCTACCTCCTGAAATCGGTTTCCTGCAATTCTGCCCAGCGTTCAAGTCCTCTTGGCAGCCTTACTTCAATATATTTTTGGACGATAGCTATCATTTATAACTCTGCAGGTTTGTGAATGACAGTGCCCCTGAGCTCCTTTCTTCAACTCGCTTTCTTGTGAGCTTGATGCAACACCGCAGCATTGCTTCAGGCCCTAGTGTGGTTCCGGCATGGCACGCTGAGCCTTTGGTTAATTCCTCTTCCTGGTGGGAAATGAGAGTTAAATTTGCCCGTCCAGACACCTCCAGCTAGTCTCTCATTGGTTCTCCCTATTCCTGTTCATTTTCCGCAGAAATTGCAAACTGGGCCAAACATGAGGTTAAAGGCACTGACTCTCCAAGTGGCGAGAGTGTTAGTAAAGCGTCTGGAATGCTGCACCCGAGTACCAGGGGACGAAAACTGAGACACATTTGAACACGTTTCCCGATCACATGGTGGATCATACTCTGGGTTCCACATGCATGTTTTAGCTGAAGGAAGAATCCCTTAAACCTGGAGAGTTGAGACCCATGGAATGGGTACCATGCAATATGACTTCAAAGGGTCTGCATTTGTCCACCGAACCTCACGAATCCTATCACTGCTGCGTTTATGCCGCTGTACACACGCTTGATTCTCTTTTGGAGACATATAAATCCATAGGTTTTAAGATTCTTCCTAGTCAGGTATATTCTTACGCGTTTAATATGGGGTGTAGAGTCCACTTCGTTGAGCAAGGAGTAGCTCTTGTCTATTACATATTTGGCTTATGGAACGGTATCTGTGCTAATTTCAATCTCTGGTTTTATGCAGCACCCCAACTCACCTTTCGCCTTAAGCAAGCATAAGTTGGTTTTCTACATTTGAGACCCTGTTCTGTTTTGTAATTCAGTTCCTGTGTAGCCAAGTTTACATTCCGTGTAGTAGTGATATCTTATGATGTTTCTTTTTTTGTGTGACTTATTTCACTTAGAATCATCATACCTGAATCCACTCATTATGCTGCTATGGGCCTGATGACATAGATTTCATTGCTGCGTGATATTGCATTGTACGTAATTACCACAAATTCTTTATCCATTTTTCACTTGCTGTGATACTGAACTTGTACCGTAAACGAGGTTCTTGTAAACAGAGCCGTCCCAAACTTTGGGGTGGCTGTGTCTTTTTGATTTTAATTTCCCTAAACTATAGGACCATAAGTTGAAGTGCCCTAGGCTCTGTTGTTTTGCTTTTTAGATGTTTCAGGAAACACCATACACTTCTCCAGAGTGGCTGTTCGCAATTTACATCCCGCCCATCAGCATAACAAGGTTCCCAATTCTCCATGGCCTGTCCTGCCTTTCTGGATTTTACACTTTTTTCAGATGGCCCTTTTGACCGGGGGCAGTGAGACTTCATTGTAGTGCAGATTTCCTTTTCAAGCTTGCTTGGTTGGCCAAAAAGAGCGTATGCGTTTTTTCCTGAATATATTCAGGAAAAAACGCATACGCCCTTTTTGGCCAAGTGCATCATTGTGGACGTTCTGCCTCTTTTCCTATGCTTTACATGCTATTCCAGTCTACCTCCTGAAATCAGTTTCCTGCAATTCTGCCCCGCTTTCAAGTCCTCTTGACAGCCTTACTTCAATATATTTTTGGACGATAGCTGTCATTTATAACTCTGCAGGTATGTGAATGTCAGTGCCCCTGAGCTCCTTCCTTCAACTCGTTTTCTTGTGAGCTGGCCGCAACACCGCAGCATTGCTTCAGGCCCTAGTGTGGTTCCGGCATGGCACGCTGAGCCTTTGGTTAATTCCTCTTCCTGGTGGGAAATGAGAGTTAAATTTGCCCGTCCAGACACCTCCAGCTAGTCTCTCATTGGTTCTCCCTATTCCTGTTCATTTTCCGCAGAAATTGCAAACTGGGCCAAACAGGAGGTTAAAGGCACTGACTCTCCAAGTGGCGAGAGTGTTAGTAAAGCGTCTGGAATGTTGCACCCGAGTACCAGGGGACGAAAACTGAGACACATTTGAACACGTTTCCCGATCACATGGTGGATCATACTCTGGGTTCCACATGCATGTTTTAGCTGAAGGAAGAATCCCTTAAACCTGGAGAGTTGAGACCCATGGAATGGGTACCATGCAATATGACTTCAAAGGGTCTGCATTTGTCCACCGAACCTCACGAATCCTATCACTGCTGCGTTTATGCCGCTGTACACACGCTTGATTCTCTTTCGGAGACATATAAATCCATAGGTTTTAAGATTCTTCCTAGTCAGGTATATTCTTACGCGTTTAATATGGGGTGTAGAGTCCACTTCGTTGAGCAAGGAGTAGCTCTTGTCTATTACATATTTGGCTTATGGAACGGTATCTGTGCTAATTTCAATCTCTGGTTTTATGCAGCACCCCAACTCACCTTTCGCCTTAAGCAAGCATAAGTTGGTTTTCTACATTTGAGACCCTGTTCTGTTTTGTAATTCAGTTCCTGTGTAGCCAAGTTTACATTCCGTGTAGTAGTGATATCTTATGATGTTTCTTTTTTTGTGTGACTTATTTCACTTAGAATCATCGTACCTGAATCCACTCATTATGCTGCTACGGGCCTGATGACATAGATTTCATTGCTGCGTGATATTGCATTGTACGTAATTACCACAAATTCTTTATCCATTTTTCACTTGCTGTGATACTGAACTTGTACCGTAAACGAGGTTCTTGTAAACAGAGCCGTCCCAAACTTTGGGGTGGCTGTGTCTTTTTGATTTTAATTTCCCTAAGCTATAGGACCATAAGTTGAAGTGCCCTAGGCTCTGTTGTTTTGCTTTTTAGATGTTTCAGGAAACACCATACACTTCTCCAGAGTGGCTGTTCGCAATTTACATCCCGCCCATCAGCATAACAAGGTTCCCAATTCTCCATGGCCTGTCCTGCCTTTCTGGATTTTACACTTTTTTCAGATGGCCCTTTTGACCGGGGGCAGTGAGACTTCATTGTAGTGCAGATTTCCTTTTCAAGCTTGCTTGGTTGGCCAAAAAGAGCGTATGCGTTTTTTCCTGAATATATTCAGGAAAAAACGCATACGCCCTTTTTGGCCAAGTGCATCATTGTGGACGTTCTGCCTCTTTTCCTATGCTTTACATGCTATTCCAGTCTACCTCCTGAAATCAGTTTCCTGCAATTCTGCCCCGCTTTCAAGTCCTCTTGACAGCCTTACTTCAATATATTTTTGGACGATAGCTGTCATTTATAACTCTGCAGGTATGTGAATGTCAGTGCCCCTGAGCTCCTTCCTTCAACTCGTTTTCTTGTGAGCTGGCCGCAACACCGCAGCATTGCTTCAGGCCCTAGTGTGGTTCCGGCATGGCACGCTGAGCCTTTGGTTAATTCCTCTTCCTGGTGGGAAATGAGAGTTAAATTTGCCCGTCCAGACACCTCCAGCTAGTCTCTCATTGGTTCTCCCTATTCCTGTTCATTTTCCGCAGAAATTGCAAACTGGGCCAAACAGGAGGTTAAAGGCACTGACTCTCCAAGTGGGGAGAGTGTTAGTAAAGCGTCTGAAATGTTGCACCCGAGTACCAGGGGACGAAAACTGAGACACATTTGAACACGTTTCCCGATCACATGGTGGATCATACTCTGGGTTCCACATGCATGTTTTAGCTGAAGGAAGAATCCCTTAAACCTGGAGAGTTGAGACCCCTGGAATGGGTACCATGCAATATGACTTGAAAGGGTCTGCATTTGCTCACCGAACCTCACCAATCCTAACACTGCTGCGTTTATGCCGCTGTACACATGGTTGATTCTCTTTTGGAGACATATAAATCCATAGGTTTTAAGATTCTTACTAGTCAGGTATATTCTTATGCGTTTAATATGGGGTGTTGAGTCCACTTCGTTGAGCAATGAGTAGCTCTTGTCTATTACATATTTGGCTTATGGAACGGTATCTGTTCTAATTTCAATCTCTGGTTTTATGCAGCACCCCAACTCACCTTTCCCCTTCAGCAAGCATAAGATGGTTTTCTACATTTGAGAACCTGTTCTGTTTTGTAATTCAGTTCCTGTGTAGCCAAGTTTACATTCCGTGTAGTAGTGATATCTTATGATGTTTGTTTTTCTGTGTGACTTATTTCACTTAGAATCATCGTACCTGAATCCACTCATTATGCTGCTATGGGCCTGATGACATAGATTTCATTGCTGAGTGATATTGCATTGTACGTAAGTACCACAACTTCTTTATCCATTTTTCATTTTCTGTGATTTTGAACTTGTACTGTAAACGAGGTTCTTGTAAACAGAGCCGTCCCAAACTTTGGGGTGGCTGTGTCTTTTTGATTTTAATTTCCCTAAGCTATAGGACCATAAATGAAAGTGCCCTAGGCTCTGTTGCTTTGTTTTTTAGATGTTTCAGGAAACACCATACACTTCTCCAGAGTGGCTGTTGGCAATTTACATCCCGCCCATCAGCATAACAAGGCTCCCAGTTCTCCATGGCCTGTCCTGCCTTTCTGGATTTTACACTTTTTTCAGATGACCCTTTTGACCGGGGGGCAGTGAGACTTCATTGTAGTGCAGATTTCCTTTGCAAGCTTGTTTGTTTGGCCAAAAAGGGCGTAGGCTTTTTTTCTTGAGGAAAAATCTCATATGCCCTTTTTGGCCAAGTGCATCATTGTGGACGTTCTGCCTCTTTTCCTATGCTTTACATGCAATTCCAGTCTACCTCCTGAAATCGGTTTCCTGCAATTCTGCCCCGCTTTCAAGTCCTCTTGACAGCCTTACTTCAATATATTTTTGGACGATAGCTGTCATTTATAACTCTGCAGGTTTGTGAATCACAGTGCCCCTTAGCTCCTTTCTTCAACTCGTTTTCTTGTGAGCTGGCCGCAACACCGCAGCATTGCTTCAGGCCCTAGTGTGTTTCCAGAATGGCACGCTGAGCCTTTGGTTAATTCCTCTTCCTGGTGGGCAATGAGAGTTAAATTTGCCCGTCCAGACACCTCCAGCTAGTCTCTCATTGGTTCTCCCTATTCCTGTTCATTTTCCGCAGAAATTGCAAACTGGGCCAAACAGGAGGTTAAAGGCACTGACTCTCCAAGTGGGGAGAGTGTTAGTAAAGCGTCTGGAATGTTGCACCCGAGTACCGGGGCACGAAAACTGAGACACATTTGAACACGTTTCCCGATCACACGGTGGATCATACTCTGGGTTCCACATGCATGTTTTAGCTGAAGGAAGAATCCCTTAAACCTGGAGAGTTGAGACCCATGGAATGGGTACCATGCAATATGACTTGAAAGGGTCTGCATTTGCTCACCGAACCTCACCAATCCTAACACTGCTGCGTTTATGCCGCTGTACACACGCTTGATTCTCTTTCGGAGACATATAAATTCATAGGTTTTAAGATTCTTACTAGTCAGGTATATTCTTATGCGTTTAATATGGGGTGTTGAGTCCTCTTCGTTGAGCAATGAGTAGCTCTTGTCTATTACATATTTGGCTTATGGAATGGTATCTGTGCTAATTTCAATCTCTGGTTTTATGCAGCACCCCAACTCACCTTTCCCCTTAAGCAAGCATAAGATGGTTTTCTACATTTGAGACCCTGTTCTGTTTTGTAATTCAGGTCCTGTGTAGCCAAGTTTACATTCCGTGTAGTAGTGATATCTTATGATGTTTCTTTTTCTCTGTGAATTTTTTCACTTAGAATCATCGTACCTGAATCCACTCATTATGCTGCTACGGGCCTGATGACATAGATTTCATTGCTGAGTGATATTGCATTGTATGTAAGTACCACAACTTCTTTACCCATTTTTCGCTTTCTGCGATATTGAACTTGTACCGTAAATGAGGTTCTTGTAAACAGAGCCTTCCCAAACTTTGGGTTGGCTGTGTCTTTTTGATTTTAATTTCCCTAAGCTATAGGACCGTAAGTGGAAGTGCCCTAGGCTCTGTTGCTTTGTTTTTTAGATGTTTCAGGAAACACCATACACTTCTCCAGAGTGGCTGTTGGCAATTTACATCCCGCCCATCAGCATAACAAGGCTCCCAGTTCTCCATGGCCTGTCCTGCCTTTCTGGATTTTACACTTTTTTCAGATGGCCCTTTTGACCGGGGGGCAGTGAGACTTCATTGTAGTGCAGATTTCCTTTGCAAGCTTGCTTGGTTGGCCAAAAAGGGCGTATGCGTTTTTTCCTGAATATATTCAGGAAAAAACGCATACGCCCTTTTTGGCCAAGTGCATCATTGTGGACGTTCTGCCTCTTTTCCTATGCTTTACATGCAATTCCAGTCTACCTCCTGAAATCGGTTTCCTGCAATTCTGCCCCGCTTTCAAGTCCTCTTGGCAGCCTTACTTCAATATATTTTTGGATGATAGCTGTCATTTATAACTCTGCATGTCTGTGAATGACAGTGCCCCTGAGCTCCTTTCTTCAACTTGTTTTCTTGTGAGCTGGCCGCAACACCATTGGATTGCTTCAGGCCCTAGTGTGGTTCCGGCATGGCACGCTGAGCCTTTGGTTAATTCCTCTTCCTGGTGGGTAATGAGAGTTAAATTTGCCCGTCCAGACACCTCCAGCTAGTCTCTCTTGGTTTTTCCCTATTCCTGTTCATTTTCCGCAGAAATTGCAAACTGGGCCAAACAGGAGGTTAAAGGCACTGACTCTCCAAGTGGGGAGAGTGTTAGTAAAGCGTCTGGAATGTTGCACCCGAGTACCGGGGGACGAAAACTGAGACACCTTTGAACACGTTTCCCGATCACACGGTGTATCATACTCTGGGTTCCACATGCATGTTTTAGCTGAAGGAAGAATCTGTTAAACCTGGAGAGTTGAGACCCATGGAATGGGTACCATGCAATATGACTTCAAAGGGTCTGCATTTGCTCACCGATCCTTACCAATCCTATCACTGCTGCATTTATGCCGCTGTACACACGCTTGATTCTCTTGCAGAGACATAGAAATCCATAGGTTTTAAGATTCTTACTAGTCAGGTATATTCTTAGGCGTTTAATATGTGGTGTTGAGTCCACTTCGTTGAGCAAGGAGAAGCTCTTGTCTATTACATATTTGGCTTATGGAACGGTATCTGTGCTAATTTCAATCTCTGGTTTTATGAAGCACCCCAACTCACCTTTCCCCTTAAGGAAGCATAAGTTGGTTTTCTACATTTGAGACCCTGTTCTGTTTTGTAATTCAGTTCCTCTGTAGCCAAGTTTACATTCCGTGTAGTAGTGATATCTTATGATGTTTCTTTTTTTGTGTGACTTATTTCACTTCGAATCATCGTACCTGAATCCACTCATTATGCTGCTACGGGCCTGATGACATAGATTTCATTGCTGAGTGATATTGCATTGTACGTAAGTACCACAACTTCTTTATCCATTTTGCGCTTTCTGTGATATTGAACTTGTACCGTAAACGAGGTTCTTGTAAACTGAGCCATCCCAAACTTTGGGGTGGCTGTGTCTTTTTGATTTTAATTTCCCTAAGCTATAGGACCATAAGTGGAAGTGCCCTAGGCTCTGTCGCTTTGTTTTTTAGATGTTTCAGGAAACACCATACACTTCTCCATTGTCGCTGTTGGCAATTTACATCCCGCCCATCAGCATAACAAGTCTCTCACGTCTCCATGGCCTGTCCTGCCTTTCTGGATTTTACACTTTTATCAGATTGCCCTTTTGACTGGGGGCCAGTGAGACTTCATTGTAGTGCAGATTTCCTTTTCAAGCTTGATTGGTTGGCCAAAAAGGGCGTATGCATGTTTTCCTGAATATATTCAGGAAAAAACGCGTATGCCCTTTTTGGCCAAGTGCATCATTGTGGACGTTCTGCCTCTTTTCCTATGCTTTACATGCAATTCCTGTCTACCTCCTGAAATCGGTTTCCTGCAATTCTGCCCCGCTTTCAAGTCCTCTTGGCAGCCTTACTTCAATATATTTTTGGACGATAGCTGTCATTTATAACTCTGCAGGTTTGTGAATGACAGTGCCCCTGAGCTCCTTTCTTCAACTTGCTTTCTTGTGAGCTGGCCGCAACACCGCAGGATTGCTTCAGGCCCTAGTGTTGTTCCGGCACAGCACGCTGAGCCTTTGGTCAATTCCTCTTCCTTGTGGGTAATGAGAGTTAAATTTGCCCGTTCAGACACCTCAAGCTAGTCTCTCTTGTTTCTCCCTATTCCTGTTCATTTTCTGCAGAAATTGCAAACTGGGCCAAACAGGGGGTTAAAAGCACTGACTCTCCAAGTGGGGAGAGTGTTAGTAAAGCGTCTGGAATGTTGCACCCGAGTACCGGGGGACGAATACTGAGACACATTTGAACACGTTTCCCGATCACACGGTGGATCATACTCTGGGTTCCACATGCATGTTTTAGCTGAAGGAAGAATCCCTTAAACCTGGAGAGTTGAGACCCATGGAATGGGTACCATGCAGTATGACTTCAAAGGGTCTGCATTTGCTCACCGATCCTCACCAATCCTATCACTGCTGCATTTATGCCACTGTACACATGCTTGATTCTCTTTCGGAGACATATAAATCCATAGGTTTTAAGATTCTTACTAATTAGTTATATTTTTAGGCGTTTAATATGGGGTGTTGAGTCCACTTCGTTGAGCAAGGAGTAGCTCTTGTCTATTACATATTTGGCTTATGGAACGGTATCTGTGCTAATTTCAATCTCTGGTTTTATGCAGCACCCCAACTCACCTTTCCCCTTAAGCAAGCATAAGTCGGTTTTCTACATTTGAGACCCTGTTCTGTTTTGTAATTCAGTTCCTGTGTAGCCAAGTTTACATTCCATGTGGTAGAGATATCTTATGATGTTTCTTTTTCTGTGTGACTTATTTCACTTAGAATCATCGTACCTGAATCCACTCATTATGCTGCTATGGGCCTGATGACATAGATTTCATTGCTGAGTGATATTGCATTGTACGTAAGTACCACAACTTCTTTATCCATTTTTCACTTTCTGTGATTTTGAACTTATACTGTAAACGAGGTTCTTGTAAACAGAGCCTTCCCAAAGTTTGGGGTGGCTGTGTCTTTTTGATTTTAATTTCCCTAAGCTATAGGACCATAAGTGGAAGTGCCCTAGGCTCTGTTGCTTTGTTTTTTAGATGTTTCAGGAAACACCATACACTTCTCCAGAGTGGCTGTTGGCAATTTACATCCCGCCCATCAGCATAACAAGGCTCCCAGTTCTCCATGGCCTGTCCTGCCTTTCTGGATTTTACACTTTTTTCAGATTGCCCTTTTGACCGGGGGGCAGTGAGACTTCATTGTAGTGCAGATTTCCTTTTCAAGCTTGATTGGTTGGCCAAAAAGGGCGTATGCATGTTTTCCTGAATATATTCAGGAAAAAACGCGTATGCCCTTTTTGGCCAAGTGCATCATTGTGGACGTTCTGCCTCTTTTCCTATGCTTTACATGCAATTCCAGTCTACCTCCTGAAATCGGTTTCCTGCAATTCTGCCCCGCTTTCAAGTCCTCTTGGCAGCCTTACTTCAATATATTTTTGGACGATACCTGTCATTTATAACTCTGCAGGTTTGTGAATGACAGTGCCCCTTAGCTCCTTTCTTCAACTCGCTTTCTTGTGAGCTGGCCGCAACACCGCAGCATTGCTTCAGGCCCTAGTGTGGTTCCGGCATGACATGCTGAGCCTTTGGTTAATTCCTCTTCCTGGTGGGAAATGAGAGTTAAATTTGCCCGTCCAGACACCTCCAGCTAGTCTCTCATTGGTTCTCCCTATTCCTCTTCATTTTCCGCAGAAATTGCAAACTGGGCCAAACAAGAGGTTAAAGGCACTGACTCTCCAAGTGGGGAGAGTGTTAGTAAAGCGTCTGGAATGTTGCACCCGAGTACCGGGGGATGAAAACTGACACAATTAAACACGTTTCCCGATCACACGGTGGATCATACTCTGGGTTCCACATGCATGTTTTAGCTGAAGGAAGAATCCCTTAAACCTGGAGAGTTGAGACCCATGGAATGGGTACCATGCAATATGACTTCAAAGGGTCTGCATTTGCTCACCGAACCTCACCAATCCTATCACTGCTGCGTTTATGACACTGTACACACGCTTGATTCTCTTTCGGAGACATATAAATCCATAGGTTTTAAGATTCTTACTAGTCAGGTATATTCTTAGGCGTTTAATATGGGGTGTAGAGTCCACTTCGTTGAGCAAGGAGTAGCTCTTGTCTATTAAATATTTGGCTTATGGAACGGTATCTGTTCTAATTTCAATCTCTGGTTTTATGCAGCACCCCAACTCACCTTTCGCCTTAAGCAAGCATAAGTTGGTTTTCTACATTTGAGACCCTGTTCTGTTTTGTAATTCAGTTCCTGTGTAGCCAAGTTTACATTCCTTGTAGTAGTGATATCTTATGATGTTTGTTTTTCTGTGTGACTTATTTCACTTAGAATCATCGTACCTGAATCCACTCATTATGCTGCTACGGGCCTGATGACATAGATTTCATTGCTGAGTGATATTGCATTGTACGTAAGTACCACAACTTCTTTATCCATTTTTCGCTTTCTGTGATATTGAACTTGGACCATAAATGAGGTTCTTGTAAACAGAGCTGTCCCTAACTTTGGGGTGGCTGAGTCTTTTTGATTTTAATTTCCCTAAGCTATAGGACCATAAGTGGAAGTGCCCTAGGCTCTGTTGCTTTGTTTTTTAGATGTTTCAGGAAACACCATACACTTCTCCAGAGTGGCTGTTGGCAATTTACATCCCGCCCATCAGCATAACAAGGCTCCCAGTTCTCCATGGCCTGTCCTGCCTTTCTGGATTTTACACTTTTTTCAGATGGCCCTTTTGACCGGGGGGCAGTGAGACTTCATTGTAGTGCAGATTTCCTTTGCAAACTTGCTTGGTTGGCCAAAAAGGGCGTATGCGTTTTTTCCTGAATATATTCAGGAAAAAACGCATACGCCCTTTTTGGCCAAGTGCATCATTGTGGACGTTCTGCCTCTTTTCCTTTGCTTTACATGCAATTCCAGTCTACCTCCTGAAATCGGTTTCCTGCAATTCTGCCCAGCGTTCAAGTCCTCTTGGCAGCCTTACTTCAATATATTTTTGGACGATAGCTGTCATTTATAACTCTGCAGGTTTGTGAATGACAGTGCCCCTTAGCTCCTTTCTTCAACTCGCTTTCTTGTGAGCTGGCCGCAACACCGCAGCATTGCTTCAGGCCCTAGTGTGGTTCCGGCATGACATGCTGAGCCTTTGGTTAATTCCTCTTCCTGGTGGGAAATGAGAGTTAAATTTGCCCGTCCAGACACCTCCAGCTAGTCTCTCATTGGTTCTCCCTATTCCTGTTCATTTTCCGCAGAAATTGCAAACTGGGCCAAACAGGAGGTTAAAGGCACTGACTCTCCAAGTGGGGAGAGTGTTAGTAAAGCGTCTGGAATGTTGCACCCGAGTACCAGGGGACGAAAACTGAGACACATTTGAACACGTTTCCCGATCACATGGTGGATCATACTCTGGGTTCCACATGCATGTTTTAGCTGAAGGAAGAATCCCTTAAACCTGGAGAGTTGAGACCCCTGCAATGGGTACCATGCAATATGACTTCAAAGGGTCTGCATTTGCTCACCGAACCTCACCAATCCTATCACTGCTGCATTTATGCCACTGTACACACGCTTGATTCTCTTTCTGAGACATATAAATCCATAGGTTTTAAGATTCTTACTAGTCAGGTATATTCTTAGGCGTTTAATATGGGGTGTAGAGTCCACTTCGTTGAGCAAGGAGTAGCTCTTGTCTATTACATATTTGGCTTATGGAACGGTATCTGTGCTAATTTCAATCTCTGGTTTTATGCAGCACCCCAACTCACCTTTCCCCTTAAGCAAGCATAAGTCGGTTTTCTACATTTGAGACCCTGTTCTGTTTTGTAATTCAGTTCCTGTGTAGCCAAGTTTACATTCCATGTGGTAGAGATATCTTATGATGTTTCTTTTTCTGTGTGACTTATTTCACTTAGAATCATCGTACCTGAATCCACTCATTATGCTGCTATGGGCCTGATGACATAGATTTCATTGCTGAGTGATATTGCATTGTACGTAAGTACCACAACTTCTTTATCCATTTTTCACTTTCTGTGATTTTGAACTTATACTGTAAACGAGGTTCTTGTAAACAGAGCCTTCCCAAATTTTGGGGTGGCTGTGTCTTTTTGATTTTAATTTCCCTAAGCTATAGGACCATAAGTGGAAGTGCCCTAGGCTCTGTTGCTTTGTTTTGTAGATGTTTCAGGAAACACCATACACTTCTCCAGAGTGGCTGTTGGCAATTTACATCCCGCCCATCAGCATAACAAGGCTCCCAGTTCTCCATGGCCTGTCCTGCCTTTCTGGATTTTACAATTTTTTCAGATGGCCCTTTTGACCGGGGGGCAGTGAGACTTCATTGTAGTGCAGATTTCCTTTGCAAGCTTGCTTGGTTGGCCAAAAAGGGCGTATGCGTTTTTTCCTGAATATATTCAGGAAAAAACGCATACGCCCTTTTTGGCCAAGTGCATCATTGTGGACGTTCTGCCTCTTTTCCTATGCTTTACATGCAATTCCAGTCTACCTCCTGAAATCGGTTTCCTGCAATTCTGCCCCGCTTTCAAGTCCTCTTGGCAGCCTTACTTCAATATATTTTTGGACGATAGCTATCATTTATAACTCTGCAGGTTTGTGAATGACAGTGCCCCTGAGCTCCTTTCTTCAACTCGCTTTCTTGTGAGCTGGCCACAACACCGCAGCATTGCTTCAGGCCCTAGTGTGGTTCCGGCATGGCACGCTGAGCCTTTGGTTAATTCCTCTTCCTGGTGGGAAATGAGAGTTAAATTTGCCCGTCCAGACACCTCCAGCTAGTCTCTCATTGGTTCTCCCTATTCCTGTTCATTTTCCGCAGAAATTGCAAACTGGGCCAAACAGGAGGTTAAAGGCACTGACTCTCCAAGTGGGGAGAGTGTTAGTAAAGCGTCTGGAATGTTGCACCCGAGTACCAGGGGACGAAAACTGAGACACATTTGAACACGTTTCCCGATCACATGGTGGATCATACTCTGGGTTCCACATGCATGTTTTAGCTGAAGGAAGAATCCCTTAAACCTGGAGAGTTGAGACCCATGGAATGGGTACCATGCAATATGACTTCAAAGGGTCTGCATTTGTCCACCGAACCTCACCAATCCTATCACTGCTGCGTTTATGCCGCTGTACACACGCTTGATTCTCTTTCGGAGACATATAAATCCATAGGTTTTAAGATTCTTCCTAGTCAGGTATATTCTTAGGCGTTTAATATGGGGTGTAGAGTCCACTTCGTTGAGCAAGGAGTAGCTCTTGTCTATTACATATTTGGCTTATGGAACGGTATCTGTTCTAATTTCAATCTCTGGTTTTATGCAGCACCCCAACTCACCTTTCCCCTTAAGCAAGCATAAGTTGGTTTTCTACATTTGAGACCCTGTTCTGTTTTGTAATTCAGTTCCTGTGTAGCCAAGTTTACATTCCGTGTAGTAGTGATATCTTATGATGTTTCTTTTTCTGTGTGACTTATTTCACTTAGAATCATCGTACCTGAATCCACTCATTATGCTGCTATGGGCCTGATGACATAGATTTCATTGCTGCGTGATATTGCATTGTACGTAATTACCACAAATTCTTTATCCATTTTTCACTTGCTGTGATACTGAACTTGTACCGTAAACGAGGTTCTTGTAAACAGAGCCGTCCCAAAGTTTGGGGTGGCTGTGTCTTTTTGATTTTAATTTCCCTAAGCTATAGGACCATAAGTTGAAGTGCCCTAGGCTCTGTTGCTTTGCTTTTTAGATGTTTCAGGAAACACCATACACTTCTCCAGAGTGGCTGTTGGCAATTTACATCCCGCCCATCAGCATAACAAGGTTCCCAATTCTCCATGGCCTTTCCTGCCTTTCTGGATTTTACACTTTTTTCAGATGGCCCTTTTGACCGGGTGCAGTGAGACTTCATTGTAGTGCAGATTTCCTTTTCAACCTTGCTTGGTTGGCCAAAAAGAGCGTATGCGTTTTTTCCTGAATATATTCAGGAAAAAACGCATACGCCCTTTTTGGCCAAGTGCATCATTGTGGACGTTCTGCCTCTTTTCCTATGCTTTACATGCTATTCCAGTCTACCTCCTGAAATCGGTTTCCTGCAATTCTGCCCCGCTTTCAAGTCCTCTTGGCAGCCTTACTTCAATATATTTTTGGACGATAGCTGTCATTTATAACTCTGCAGGTATGTGAATGTCAGTGCCCCTGAGCTCCTTTCTTTAACTCGTTTTCTTGTGAGCTGGCCGCAACACCGCAGCCTTGCTTCAGGCCCTAGTGTGGTTCCGGCATGGCACGCTGAGCCTTTGGTTAATTCCTCTTCCTGGTGGGAAATGAGAGTTAAATTTGCCCGTCCAGACACCTCCAGCTAGTCTCTCATTGGTTCTCCCTATTCCTGTTCATTTTCCGCAGAAATTGCAAACTGGGCCAAACAGGAGGTTAAAGGCACTGACTCTCCAAGTGGGGAGAGTGTTAGTAAAGCGTCTGAAATGTTGCACCCGAGTACCAGGGGACGAAAACTGAGACACATTTGAACACGTTTCCCGATCACATGGTGGATCATACTCTGGGTTCCACATGCATGTTTTAGCTGAAGGAAGAATCCCTTAAACCTGGAGAGTTGAGACCCCTGGAATGGGTACCATGCAATATGACTTCAAAGGGTCTGCATTTGCTCACCGAACCTCACCAATCCTATCACTGCTGCATTTATGCCACTGTACACACGCTTGATTCTCTTTCTGAGACATATAAATCCATAGGTTTTAAGATTCTTACTAGTCAGGTATATTCTTAGGCGTTTAATATGGGCTGTAGAGTCCACTTCGTTGAGCAAGGAGTAGCTCTTGTCTATTACATATTTGGCTTATGGAACCGTATCTGTGCTAATTTCAATCTTTGGTTTTATGCAGCCCCCCAAGTCACCTTTACTCTTAAGCAAGCATAAGTCGGTTTTCTACATTTGAGACCCTGTTCTGTTTTGTAATTCAGTTCCTGTGTAGCCAAGTTTACACTCCATGTGGTAGAGATATCTTATGATGTTTCTTTCTCTGTGTGACTTATTTCACTTACAATCATCGTATCTGAATCCACTCATTATGCTGCTACGGGCCTGATGACATAGATTTCATTGCTGAGTGATATTGCATTGTACGTAAGTACCACAACTTCTTTATCCATTTTGCGCTTTCTGTGATATTGAACTTGTACCGTAAACGAGGTTCTTGTAAACAGAGCTGTCCCAAAGATTGGGGTGGTTGTGTCTTTTTGATTTTAATTTCCCTAAGCTATAGGACCATAAGTGGAAGTGCCCTAGGCTCTGTTGCTTTGTTTTTTAGATGTTTCAGGAAACACCATACACTTCTCCAGAGTGACTGTTGGCAATTTACATCCCGCCCATCAGCATAACAAGGCTCCCAGTTCTCCATGGCCTGTCCTGCCTTTGTGGATTTTACACTTTTTTCTGATGGCCCTTTTGACTGGGGGGCAGTGAGACTTCTTTGTAGTGCAGATTTCCTTTGCAAGCTTGCTTGGTTGGCCAAAAAGGGCGTATGCGTTTATTCCTGAATATATTCAGGAAAAAACGCATACGCCCTTTTTGGCCAAGTGCATCATTGTGGACGTTCTGCCTCTTTTCCTATGCTTTACATGCAATTCCAGTCTACCTCCTGAAATCGGTTTCCTGCAATTCTGCCCCGCTTTCAAGTCCTCTTGGCAGCCTTACTTCAATATATTTTTGGACGATAGTTGTCATTTATAACTCTGCAGGTATGTGAATGACAGTGCCCCTGAGCTCCTTTCTTCAACTCGCTTTCTTGTGAGCTGGCCGCAACACCGCTGCTTTGCTTCAGGCCCTAGTGTGGTTCCGGCATGGCACACTGAGCCTTTGGTTAATTCCTATTCCTGGTGGGAAATGAGAGTTAAATTTGCCCGTCCAGACACCTCCAGCTAGTCTCTCATTGGTTCTCCCTATTCCTGTTCATTTTCCGCAGAAATTGCAAACTGGGCCAAACAGGAGGTTAAAGGCACTGACTCTCCAAGTGGGGAGAGTGTTAGTAAAGCGTCTGGAATGTTGCACCCGAGTACCGGGGGACGAAAACTGAGTCACATTTGAACACGTTTCCCGATCACACGGTGGATCATACTCTGGGTTCCACATGCATGTTTTAGCTGAAGGAAGAATCCCTTAAACCTGGAGAGTTGAGACCCATGGAATGGGTACCATGCAATATGACTTGAAAGGGTCTGCATTTGCTCACCGAACCTCACCAATCCTAACACTGCTGCGTTTATGCCGCTGTACACATGGTTGATTCTCTTTTGGAGACATATAAATCCATAGGTTTTAAGATTCTTACTAGTCAGGTATATTCTTATGCGTTTAATATGGGGGGTTGAGTCCACTTCGTTGAGCAATGAGTAGCTCTTGTCTATTACATATTTGGCTTATGGAACGGTATCTGTTCTAATTTCAATCTCTGGTTTTATGCAGCACCCCAACTCACCTTTCCCCTTAAGCAAGCATAAGATGGTTTTCTACATTTGAGACCCTGTTCTGTTTTGTAATTCAGTTCCTCTGTAGCCAAGTTTACATTCCGTGTAGTAGTGATATCTTATGATGTTTCTTTTTCTCTGTGACTTTTTTCACTTAGAATCATCGTACCTGAATCCACTCATTATGCTGCTACGGGCCTGATGACATAGATTTCATTGCTGAGTGATATTGCATTGTACGTAAGTACCACAACTTCTTTATCCATTTTTCGCTTTCTGTGATATTGAACTTGTACCGTAAATGAGGTTCTTGTAAACTGAGCCGTCCCAAATTTTGGGGTGGCTGTGTCTTTTTGATTTTAATTTCCCTAAGCTATAGGACCATAAGTGGAAGTGCCCTAGGCTCTGTTGCTTTGTTTTTTAGATGTTTCAGGAAACACCATACACTTCTCCATTGTCGCTGTTGGCAATTTACATCCCGCCCATCAGCATAACAAGGCTCTCACATCTCCATGGCCTGTCCTGCCTTTCTGGATTTTACACTTTTTTCAGATGACCCTTTTGACCGGGGGGCAGTGAGACTTCATTGTAGTGCAGATTTCCTTTGCAAGCTTGTTTGCTTGGCCAAAAAGGGCGTAGGCTTTTTTTCTTGAGGAAAAATCTCATATGCCCTTTTTGGCCAAGTGCATCATTGTGGACGTTCTGCCTCTTTTCCTATGCTTTACATGCAAATCCAGTCTACCTCCTGAAATCGGTTTCCTGCAATTCTGCCCCGCTTTCAAGTCCTCTTGGCAGCCTTACTTCAATATCTTTTTGGACGATAGGTGTCATTTATAACTCTGCAGTTTTGTGAATTACAGTGCCCCTGAGCTCCTTTCTTCAACTTGCTTTCTTGTGAGCTGGCCGCAACACCGCAGCATCGCTTCAGGCCATAGTGTGTTTCCGGCATGGCACATTGAGCCTTTGGTTAATTCCTCTTCCTGGTGGGAAATGAGAGTTAAATTTGCCCGTCCAGACACCTCCAGCTAGTCTCTCATTGGTTCTCCCTATTCCTGTTCATTTTCCGCAGAAATTGCAAACTGGGCCAAACAGGAGGTTAAAGGCACTGACTCTCCAAGTGGGGAGAGTGTTAGTAAAGCGTCTGGAATGTTGCACCCGAGTACCAGGGGATGAAAACTGACACATTTGAACACGTTTCCCGATCACACGGTGGATCATACTCTGGGTTCCACATGCATGTTTTAGCTGAAGGAAGAATCCCTTAAACCTGGAGAGTTGAGACCCATGGAATGGGTACCATGCAATATGACTTGAAAGGGTCTGCATTTGCTCACCGAACCTCATCAATCCTATCACTGCTGCGTTTATGCCACTATACACACGCTTGATTCTCTTTTTGAGATATATAAATCCATAGGTTTTAAGATTCTTACTAGTCAGGTATATTCTTAGGCTTTTAATATGGGGTGTTGAGTCCACTTCGTTGAGCAAGGTGTAGCTCTTTCCTATTACATATTTGGCTTATGGAACGATATCTGTGCTAATTTCAATGTCTGGTTTTATGCAGCACCCCAACTCACCTTTCCCCTTAAGGAAGCATAAGTTGATTTTCTACATTTGAGACCCTGTTCTGTTTTGTAATTCAGTTCCTGTGTAGCCAAGTTTACATTCCGTGTAGTAGTGATATCTTATGATGTTTCTTTTTCTGTGTGACTTATTTCACTTAGAATCATCGTACCTGAATCCACTCATTATGCTGCTATGTGCCTGATGACATAGATTTCATTGCTGAGTGATATTGCATTGTAGGTAAGTACCACAACTTCTTTATCCATTTTTCACTTTCTGTGATATTCAACTTGTACCGTAAACGAGGTTCCTGTAAACAGAACCGTCCCAAACTTTGGGGTGGCTGTGTCTTTTTGATTTTAATTTCCCTAAGCTATAGGACCATAAGTGGAAGTGCCCTAGGCTCTGTTGTTTTGTTTTTTAGATGTTTCAGGAAACACCATACACTTCTCCAGAGTGGCTGTTGGCAATTTACATCCCGCCCATCAGCATAACAAGGCTCCCAGTTCTCCATGGCCTGTCCTGCTTTGCTGGATTTTATGCTTTTTTCAGATGGCCCTTTTGCCCGCGGGGTAGTGAGACTTCATTGTAGTGCAGATTCCCTTTGCAAGCTTGCTTGGTTGGCCAAAAAGTGCGTATGCGTTTTTTCCTGAATATATTCAGGAAAAAACGCATACGCCCTTTTTGGCCAAGTGCATCATTGTGGACGTTCTGCCTCTTTTCCTATGCTTTACATGCCATTCCAGTCTACCTCCTGAAATCGGTTTCCTGCAATTCTGCCCCGCTTTCAAGTCCTCTTGGCAGCCTTACTTCAATATATTTTGGGACGATAGCTGTCATTTATAACTCTGCAGGTTTGTGAATGACAGTGCCCCTGAGCTCCTTTCTTCAAATTGTTTTCTTGTGAGCTGGCCGCAACACCGTAGGATTGCTTCAGGCCCTAGTGTGGTTCCGGCACGGCACGCTGAGCCTTTGGTTAATTCCTCTTCGTGGTGGGTAATGAGAGTTAAATTTGCCCATCCAGACACCTCCAGCTAGTCTCTCTTGGTTCTCCCTATTCCTGTTCATTTTCCGCAGAAATTGCAAACTGGGCCAAACAGGAGGTTAAAGGCACTGACTCTCCAAGTGGGGAGAGTGTTAGTAAAGCGTCTGGAATGTTGCACTCGAGTACCGGGGGACGAAAACTGAGACACATTTGAACAAGTTTCGCGATCACACGGTGGATGATACTCTGGGTTCCACATGCATGTTTTAGCTGAAGGAAGAATCCCTTAAACCTGGAGAGTTGAGACCCATGGAATGGGTACCATGCAATATGACTTCAAAGGGTCTGCATTTGCTCACCGATCCTCACCAATCCTATCACTGCTGCATTTATGCCGCTGTACACACGCTTGATTCTCTTGCAGAGACATATAAATCCATAGGTTTTAAGATTCTTACTAGTCAGGTATATTCTTAGGCGTTTAATATGTGGTGTTGAGTCCACTTCGTTGAGCAAGGAGAAGCTCTTGTCTATTACATATTTGGCTTATGGAACGGTATCTGTGCTAATTTCAATCTCTGGTTTTATGCAGCACCCCAACTCACCTTTCCCCTTAAGGAAGCATAAGTTGGTTTTCTACATTTGAGACCCTGTTCTGTTTTGTAATTCAGTTCCTCTGTAGCCAAGTTTACATTCCGTGTAGTAGTGATATCTTATGATGTTTCTTTTTTTGTGTGACTTATTTCACTTAGAATCATCGTACCTGAATCCACTCATTATGCTGCTACGGGCCTGATGACATAGATTTCATTGCTGAGTGATATTGCATTGTACGTAAGTACCACAACTTCTTTATCCATTTTTCGCTTTCTGTGATATTGAACTTGTACCGTAAAGGAGGTTCTTGTAAACTGAGCCATCCCAAACTTTGGGTTGGTTGTGTCTTTTTGATTTTAATTTCCCTAAGCTATAGGACCATAAGTGGAAGTGCCCTAGGCTCTGTTGCTTAGTTTTTTAGATGTTTCAGGAAACACCATACACTTCTCCAGAGTGGCTGTTGGCAATTTACATCCCACCCATCAGCATAACAAGGCTCCCAGTTCTCCATGGCCTGTCCTGCTTTGCTGGATTTCATGCTTTTTTCAGATGGCCCTTTTGCCCGCGGGGTAGTGAGACTTCATTGTAGTGCAGATTCCCTTTGCAAGCTTGCTTGGTTGGCCAAAAAGGGCGTATGCGTTTTTTCCTGAATATATTCAGGAAAAAACGCATACGCCCTTTTTGGCCAAGTGCATCATTGTGGACGTTCTGCCTCTTTTCCTATGCTTTACATGCAATTCCAGTCTACCTCCTGAAATCGGTTTCCTGCAATTCTGCCCCGCTTTCAAGTCCTCTTGGCAGCCTTACTTCAATATATTTTTGGACGATAGCTGTCATTTATAACTCTGCAGGTTTGTGAATTACAGTGCCCCTGAGCTCCTTTCTTCAACTCGTTTTCTTGTGAGCTGGCCGCAACACCGCAACATTGCTTCAGGCCCTAGTGTGTTTCCAGAATGGCACGCTGAGCTTTTGGTTAATTCCTCTTCCTGGTGAACAATGAGAGTTAAATTTGCCCGTCCAGACACCTCCAGCTAGTCTCTCATTGGTTCTCCCTATTCCTGTTCATTTTCCGCAGAAATTGCAAACTGGGCCAAACAGGAGGTTAAAGGCACTGACTCTCCAAGTGGGGAGAGTGTTAGTAAAGCGTCTGGAATGTTGCACCCGAGTACCGGGGCACGAAAACTGAGACACATTTGAACACGTTTCCCGATCACACGGTGGATCATACTCTGGGTTCCACATGCATGTTTTAGCTGAAGGAAGAATCCCTTAAACCTGGAGAGTTGAGACCCATGGAATGGGTACCATGCAATATGACTTGAAAGGGTCTGCATTTGCTCACCGAACCTCACCAATCCTAACACTGCTGCGTTTATGCCGCTGTACACACGCTTGATTCTCTTTCGGAGACATATAAATCCATAGGTTTTAAGATTCTTACTAGTCAGGTATATTCTTATGCGTTTAATATGGGGTGTTGAGTCCACTTCGTTGAGCAATGAGTAGCTCTTGTCTATTACATATTTGGCTTATGGAATGGTATCTGTGCTAATTTCAATCTCTGGTTTTATGCAGCACCCCAACTCACCTTTCCCCTTAAGCAAGCATAAGTTGGTTTTCTACATTTGAGACCCTGTTCTGTTTTGTAATTCAGTTCCTGTGTAGCCAAGTTTACATTCCGTGTAGTAGTGATATCTTATGATGTTTCTTTTTCTCTGTGAATTTTTTCACTTAGAAACATCGTACCTGAATCCACTCATTATGCTGCTACGGGCCTGATGACATAGATTTCATTGCTGAGTGATATTGCATTGTACGTAAGTACCACAACTACTTTACCCATTTTTCGCTTTCTGCGATATTGAACTTGTACCGTAAACGAGGTTGTTGTAAACAGAGCCGTCCCAAACTTTGGGTTGGCTGTGTCTTTTTGATTTTAATTTCCCTAAGCTATAGGACCATAAGTGGAAGTGCCCTAGGCTCTGTTGCTTTGTTTTTTAGATGTTTCAGGAAACACCATACACTTCTCCAGAGTGACTGTTGGCAATTTACATCCCGCCCATCAGCATAACAAGGCTCCCAGTTCTCCATGGCCTGTCCTGCCTTTCTGGATTTTACACTTTTTTCAGATGGCCCTTTTGACCGGGGGGCAGTGAGACTTAATTGTAGTGCAGATTTCCTTTGCAAGCTTGCTTGGTTGGCCAAAAAGGGCGTATGCGTTTTTTCCTGAATATATTCAGGAAAAAACGCATACGCCCTTTTTGGCCAAGTGCATCATTGTGGACGTTCTGCCTCTTTTCCTATGCTTTACATGCAATTCCAGTCTACCTCCTGAAATCGGTTTCCTGCAATTCTGCCCCGCTTTCAAGTCCTCTTGGCAGCCTTACTTCAATATATTTTTGGATGATAGCTGTCATTTATAACTCTGCATGTCTGTGAATGACAGTGCCCCTGAGCTACTTTCTTCAACTCGCTTTCTTGTGAGCTGGCCGCAACACCGCAGGATTTCTTCAGGCCCCAGTGTGGTTACGGCATGGCACGCTGAGCCTTTGGTTAATTCCTCTTCCTGGTGGGAAATGAGAGTTAAATTTGCCCGTCCAGACACCTCCATCTAGTCTCTCATTGGTTCTCCCTATTCCTGTTCATTTTCCGCAGAAATTGCAAACTGGGCCAAACAGGAGGTTAAAGGCACTGACTCTCCAAGTGGGGAGAGTGTTAGTAAACCGTCTGGAATGTTGCACCCGAGTACCAGGGGACGAAAACTGAGACACATTTGAACACGTTTCCCGATCACACGGTGGATGATACTCTGGGTTCCACATGCATGTTTTAGCTGAAGGAAGAATCCCTTAAACCTGGAGAGTTGAGACCCATGGAATGGGTACCATGCAATATGACTTCAAATGGTCTGCATTTGCTCACCTATCCTCACCAATCCTATCACTGCTGCGTTTATGCCGCTGTACACAAGCTTGATTCTCTTTCGGAGACATATAAATCCATAGGTTTTAAGATTCTTACTAGTCAGGTATATTCTTACGCGTTTAATGTGGGGTGTTGGGTCAACTTCATTGAGCAAGGAGTAGCTCTTGTCTATTACATATTTGGCTTATGGAACGGTATCTGTGCTAATTTCAATCTCTGGTTTTATGCAGCACCCCAACTCACCTTTCCCCTTAAGCAAACATAAGTTGGTTTTCTACATTTGAGACCCTGTTCTGTTTTGTAATTCAGTTCCTGTGTAGCCAAGTTTACATTCCGTGTAGTAGTGATATCTTATGATGTTTCTTTTTCTCTGTGACTTATTTCACTTAGAATCATCGTACCTGAATCCACTCATTATGCTGCTACCGGACTGATGACATAGATTTCATTGCTGAGTTATATTGCATTGTACGTAAATACAACAACTTCTTTTTCCATTTTTCACTTGCTGTGATATTGAACTTGTACCGTAAACGAGGTTCTTGTAAACAGAGCCGTCCCAAACTTTGGGGTGGCTGTGTCTTTTTGATTTTAATTTCCCTAAGCTATTGGACCATAAGTTGAAGTGCCGTAGGCTCAGTTGCTTTGTTTTTTACATGTTTCAGGAAACACCATACACTTCTCCAGAGTGGCTGTTGGCAATTTACATCCCGCCCATCAGCATAACAAGGCTCCCAGTTCTCCATGGCCTGTCCTGCCTTTCTGGATTTTACACTTTTTTCAGATGGCCCTTTTCACCAGGGGGCAGTGAGACTTCATTGTAGTGCAGACTTCCTTTGCAAGCTTGCTTGGTTGGCCAAAAAGGGCGTATGTGTTTTTTCCTCAGGAAAAAATATACCCTTTTTGGCCAAGTGCATCATTGTGGACGTTCTGCCTCTTTTCCTATGCTTTACATGCAATTCCAGTCTACCTCCTGAAATCGGTTTCCTGCAATTCTGCCCCGCTTTCAAGTCCTCTTGGCAGCCTTACTTCAATATATTTTTGGACGATAGCTGTCATTTTTAACTCTGCAGGTTTGTGAATTACAGTGCCCCTGAGCTCCTTTCTTCAACTCGCTTTCTTGTGAGCTGGCCGCAACTTCGCAGGATTGCTTCAGGCCCTAGTGTGGTTCCGGCATGGCACTCTGAGCCTTTGGTTAATTCCTCATCCTGGTGGGAAATGAGAGTTAAATTTGCACGTCCAGACACCTCCAGCTAGTTTCTCATTGGATCTCCCTATTCCTGTTCATTTTCCGCAGAAATTGCAAACTGGGCCAAACAGGAGGTTAAAGGCACTGACTCTCCAAGTGGGGAGAGTGTTAGTAAAGCGTCTGGAATGTTGCACCCGAGTACCAGGGGACGAAAACTGACCCATTTGAACACGTTTCCCGATCACACGGTGGATCATACTCTGGGTTCCACATGCATGTTTTAGCTGAAGGAAGAATCCCTTAAACCTGGAGAGTTGAGACCCATGGAATGGGTACCATGCAATATGACTACAGAGGGTCTGCATTTGTTCACCGAACCTCAACAATCCTATCACTGCTGCGTTTATGCCGCTGTACACACGCTTGATTCTCTTTCGGAGACATATAAATCCATAGGTTTTAAGATTCTTACTAGTCAGGTATATTCTTAGGCGTTTAATATGGGGTGTAGAGTCCACTTCGTTGAGCAAGGAGTAGCTCTTGTCTATTACATATTTGGCTTATGGAATGGTATCTGTGCTAATTTCAATCTCTGGTTTTATGCAGCACCCCAACTCACCTTTCGCCTTAAGCAAGCATAAGTTGGTTTTCTACATTTGAGACCCTGTCCTGTTTTGTAATTCAGTTCCTGTGTAGCCAAGTTTACATTCCGTGTAGTAGTGATATCTTATGATGTTTCTTTTTCTGTGTGACTTATGTCACTTAGAATCATCGTACCTGAATCCACTCATTATGCTGCTATGGGCCTGATGACATAGATTTCATTGCTGAGTGATATTGCATTGTACGTAAGTACCACAACTTCTTTTTCCATTTTTTGCTGTCTGTGATATTGAAATTGTACCGTAAACGAGGTTTGGGGTGGCTGTGTCTTTTTGATTTTAATTTCCCTAAGCTATAGGACCATAGGTGGAAGTGCCCTAGGCTCTGTTGCTTTGTTTTTTAGATGTTTCAGGAAACACCATACACTTCTCCAGAGTGGCTGTGGGCAATTTACATCCCGCCCATCAGCACAACAAGGCTCCCACGTCTCCATGGCCTGTCCTGCCTTTCTGGATTTTACACTTTTTTCAGATGGCTCTTTTGACCAGGGGGCAGTGAGACTTCATTGTAGTGCAGATTTCCTTTGCAAGCTTGCTTGGTTGGCCAAAAAGGGCGTATGCGTTTTTTCCTGAATATATTCAGGAAAAAACGCATACGCCCTTTTTGGCCAAGTGCATCATTGTGGACGTTCTGCCTCTTTTCCTATGCTTTACATGCAATTCCAGTCTACCTCCTGAAATCGGTTTCCTGCAATTCTGCCCTGCTTTCAAGTCCTCTTGGCAGCCTTACTTCTATATATTTTTGGACGATAGTTGTCATTTATAACTCTGCAGGTTTGTGAATGACAGTGCCCCTGAGCTCCTTTCTTCAACTCGCTTCCTTGTGAGCTGGCCGCAACACCGCAGGATTGCTTCAGTCCCTAGTGTGGTTCCGGCACGGCACGCTGAGCCTTTGGTTAATTCCTCTTCCTGGTGGGAAATGAGAGTTAAATTTGCCCGTCCAGACACCTCCAGCTAGTCTCTCATTGGTTCTCTCTATTCCTGTTCATTTTCCGCAGAAATTGCAAACTGGGCCAAACAGGAGGTTAAAGGCACTGACTCTCCAACTGGGGAGAGTGTTAGTAAAGCGTCTGCAATGTTGCACCCGAGTACCAGGGGATGAAAACTGAGACAGCTTTGAACACGTTTCCCGATCACACGGTGGATCATACTCTGGGTTCCACATGCATGTTTTAGCTGAAGGAAGAATCCCTTAAACCTGGAGAGTTGAGACCCATGGAATGGGTACCATGCAATATGACTTCAAAGCGTCTGCATTTGCTCACCGATCCTCACCAATCCTATCACTGCTGCGTTTATGCCGCTGTACACACGCTTGATTCTCTTTCGGAGACATATAAATCCATAGGTTTTAAGATTCTTACTAGTCAGGTATATTCTTAGGCGTTTAATATGTGGTGTTGAGTCCACTTCGTTGAGCAAGGAGTAGCTCTTGTTTATTACATATTTGGCTTATGGAACGGTATCTGTGCTAATTTCAATCTCTGGTTTTATGCAGCACCCCAACTCACCTTTCCCCTTAAGCAAGCATAAGTTGGTTTTCTACATTTGAGACCCTGTTCTGTTTTGTAATTCAGTTCCTGTGTATCCAAGTTTACATTCCGTGTAGTAGTGATATCTTATGATGTTTCTTTTTCTGTGTGACTTATTTCACTTAGAATCATCGTACCTGAATCCACTCATTATGATGCTACGGGCCTGATGACATAGATTTCATTGCTGAGTGATATTGCATTGTACGTAAGTACCACAACTTCTTTATCCATTTTTCGCTTTCTGTGATATTGAACTTGTACCGTAAACGAGGTTCTTGTAAACAGAGCCGTCCCAAACTTTGGGGTGGCTGTGTCTTTTTGATTTTAATTTCCCTAAGCTATAGGACCATACGTGGAAGTGCCGTAGGCTCAGTTGCTTTGTTTTTTAGATATTTCAGGAAACACCATACACTTCTCCAGAGTGGCTGTTGGCAATTTACATCCTGCCCATGAGCATAACAAGGTTCCCACGTCTCCATGGCCTGTCCTGCCTTTCTGGATTTTACACTTTTTTCAGATGGCCCTTTTGACTGGGGGGCAGTGAGACTTCATTGTAGTGCAGATTTGCTTTGCAAGCTTGCTTAGTTGGCCAAAAAGGGCGTATGCGTTTTTTCCTGAATATATTCAGGAAAAAACCCATACGCCCCTCTTGGCCAAGTGCATCATTGTGGACGTTCTGCCTCTTTTCCTATGCTTTACATGCAATTCCAGTCTACCTCCTGAAATCGGTTTCCTGCAATTCTGACCCGCTTTCAAGTCCTCTTGGCAGCCTTACTTCAATATATTTTTGGACAATAGCTGTCATTTATAACTCTGCATGTCTGTGAATGACAGTGCCCCTGAGCTCCTTTCTTCAACTCGCTTTCTTGTGAACTGGCCACAACAACGCAGGATTGCTTCAGGCCCTAGTGTGGTTCCGGCATGGCACGCTGAGGCTTTGGTTAATTCCTCTTCCTGGTGGGAAATGAGAGTTAAATTTGCCCGTCCAGACACCTCCAGCTAGTCTCTCATTGGTTCTCCCTTTTCCTGTTCATTTTCCACAGAAATTGCAAACTTGGCCAAACAGGAGGTTAAAGGCACTGACTCTCCAAGTGGGGACAGTGTTAGGAAAGCGTCTGGAATGTTGCACCCGAGTACCAGGGGACGAAAACTGAGACACCTTTGAACACGTTTCCCAATCACACGGTGGATCATACTCTGGGTTCCACATGCATGTTTTAGCTGAAGGAAGAATCCCTTAAACCTGGAAAGTTGAGACCCATGGAATGGGTACCATGCAATATGACTTCAAAGGGTCTGCATTTGCTCACCGATCCTCACCAAACCTATCACTGCTGCGTTGATGCTGCTGTACACACGCTTGATTCTCTTTCGGAGACATATAAATCCATAGGTTTTAAGATTCTTACTAGTCAGGTATATTCTTAGGCGTTTAATATGGGGTGTTGAGTCCACTTGGTTGAGCAAGGAGTAGCTCTTGTCTATTACATATTTGGCTTATGAAACGGTATCTGTGGTAATTTCAATCTCTGGTTTTATGCAGCACCCCAACTCGCCTTTCCCCTTAAGCAAGCATAAGTTGGTTTTCTACATTTGAGACCCTGTTCTGTTTTGTAATTCAGTTCCTGTGTAGCCAAGTTTACATTCCGTGTAGTAGTGATATCTTATGATGTTTCTTTTTCTGTGTGACTTATTTCACTTAGAATCATCGTACCTGAATCCACTCATTATGCTACTATGGGCCTGATGACATCGATTTCATTGCTGAGTGATATTGCATTGTAGATAAGTACCACAACTTCTTTATCCATTTTGCACTTTCTGTGATATTGAACTTGTACCGTAAACGAAGTTCTTGTAAACACAGCCTTCCCAAACTTTGGGGTGGCTGTGTCTTTTTGATTTTAATTTCCCTAAGCTATAGGACCATAAGTGGAAGTGCCCTAGGCTCTGTTGCTTCGTTTTTTAGATGTTTCAGGAAACACCATACATTTCTCCAGAGTGGCTGTTGGCAATTTACATCTCGCCCATGAGCATAACAAGGCTCCCAGTTCTCCATGGCCTGTCCTGCCTTTCTGGATTTTACACTTTTTTCAGAGGGCCCTTTTGACCGGGGGGCAGTGAGACTTCATTGTAGTGCAGATTTCCTTTGCAAGCTTGCTTGGTTGGCCAAAAAGGGCGTATGCGTTTTTTCCTGAATATATTCAGGAAAAAACGCATACGCCCTTTTTGGCCAACTGCATCATTGTGGACGTTCTGCCTCTTTTCCTATGCTTTACATGCAATTACAGTCTACCTCCTGAAATCGGTTTCCTGCAATTCTGCCCCGCTTTCAAGTCCTCTTGGCAGCCTTACTTCAATATATTTTTGGACGATAGCTGTCATTTATAACTCTGCATGTTTGTGAATTACAGTGCCCCTGAGCTCTTTTCTTCAACTCGCTTTCCTGTGAGCTGGCCGCAACACCGCAGGATTGCTTCAGGCCCTAGTGTGGTTCCGGCATGGCACGCTGAGCCTTTGGTTAATTCCTCTTCCTGGTGGGAAATGAGAGTTAAATTTGCCCGTCCAGACACCTCCAGCTAGTCTCTCATTGGTTCTCCCTATTCCTGTTCATTTTCCGCAGAAATTGCAAACTGGGCCAAACAGTAGGTTGAAGGCACTGACTCTCCAAGTGGGGAGAGTGTTAGTAAAACATCTGGAATGTTGCACTCGAGTACCAGGGTACGAAAACTGAGACACATATGAACACGTTTCCCGATCGCATGGTGGATCATACTCTGGGTTCCACATGCATGTTTTAGCTGAAGGAAGAATCCCTTAAACCTGGAGAGTTGAGACCCATGGAATGGGTACCAAGCAATATGACTTCAAAGGGTCTGCATTTGCTCACCGAACCTCACCAATCCTATCACTGCTGCGTTTATGCTGCTGTACACACGCTTGATTCTCTTTCGGAGACATATAAATCCATAGGTTTTAAGATTTTTACTAGTCAGGTATATTCTTAGGCGTTTAATATGGGGTGTAGAGTCCACTTAGTTGAGCAAGGAGTAGCTCTTGTCTATTACATATTTGGCTTATGGAACGGTATCTGTGCTAATTTCAATCTCTGGTTTTATGCAGCACCCCAACTCACCTTTCCCCTTAAGCAAGCATAAGTTGGTTTTCTACATTTGAGACCCTGTTCTGTTTTGTAATTCAGTTCCTGTGTAGCCAAGTTTACATTCCGTGTAGTAGTGATATCTTATGATGTTTTTTTTCTCTCTGTGAATTATTTCAATTAGAATCCTCGTACCTAAATCCACTCGTTATGCTGCTACGGGCCTGATGACATAGATTTCATTGCTGAGTGATATTGCATTGTACGTAAGTACCACAACTTCTTTATCCATTTTTTTCTTTCTGTGATATTGAACTTGTACCGTAAACGAGGTTCTTGTAAACAGAGCCATCCCAAACTTTGGGGTGGCTGTGTCTTTTTGATTTTAATTTCCCTAAGCTATAGGACCATAAGTGGAAGTGCCCTAGGCTCTGTTGCTTTGTTTTTTAGATGTTTCAGGAAACACCATACACTTCTCCAGAGTGGCTGTTGGCAATTTACATCCCGCCCATGAGCATAACAAGGCTCCCAGTTCTCCATGGCCTGTCCTGCCTTTCTGGATTTTACACTTTTTTCAGATGGCCCTTTTGACCGGGGGGCAGTGAGACTTCATTGTTGTGCAGATTTCCTTTGCAAGCTTGCTTGGTTGGCCAAAAAGGGCGTATGCGTTTTTTCCTGAATATATTCAGGAAAAAACGCATACGCCCTTTTTGGCCAAGTGCATCATTGTGGACGTTCTGCCTCTTTTCCTATGCTTTACATGCAATTCCAGTCTACCTCCTGAAATCGGTTTCCTGCAATTCTGCCCCACTTTCAATCCTATTGGCAGCCTTACTTCAATATATTTTTGGACGATAGCTGTCATTTATAACTCTGCAGGTCTGTGAATGACAGTGGCCCTGAGCTCCTTTCTTCAACTCGCTTTCTTGTGAGCTGGCCGCAACACCACAGGATTGCTTCAGGCCCTAGTGTGGTTCCGGCACGGCACGCTGAGCCTTTGGTTAATTCCTCTTCCTGGTGGGAAATGAGAGTTAAATTTGCCCGTCCAGACACCTCCAGCTAGTCTCTCATTGGTTCTCCCTATTCCTGTTCATTTTCCGCAGAAATTGCAAACTTGGCCAAACAGTAGGTTGAAGGCACTGACTCTCCAAGTGGGGAGAGTGTTAGTAAAACATCTGGAATGTTGCACTCGAGTACCAGGGCACGAAAACTGAGACACATATGAACACGTTTCCCGATCACATGGTGGATCATACTCTGGGTTCCACATGCATGTTTTAGCTGAAGGAAGAATCCCTTAACCCTGGAGAGTTGAGACCCATGGAATGGGTACCAAGCAATATGACTTCAAAGGGTCTGCATTTGCTCACCGAACCTCACCAATCCTATCACTGCTGCGTTTATGCCCCTGTACACACGCTTGATTCTCTTTCGGAGACATAGAAATCCATAGGTTTTAAGATTCTTACTAGTCAGGTATATTCTTAGGCGTTTAATATGGGGTGTTGAGTCCACATCGTTGGGCAAGGAGTAGCTCTTGTCTATTACATATTTGGCTTATGGAATGGTATCTGTGCTAATTTCAATCTCTGGTTTTATGCAGCACCCCAACTCACCTTTCCCCTTAAGCAAGCATAAGTTGGTTTTCTACATTTGAGACCCTGTTCTGTTTTGTAATTCAGTTCCTGGGTAGCCAAGTTTACATTCCGTGTAGTAGTGATAATGTATGATGTTTCTTTTTCTGTTTGACTTATTTCACTTAGAATCATCGTACCTGAATCCACTCATTATGCTACTATGGGCCTGATGACATCGATTTCATTGCTGAGTGATATTGCATTGTAGGTAAGTACCACAACTTCTTTATCCATTTTTCACTTTCTGTGATATTGAACTTGTACCGTAAATGAAGTTCCTGTAAACAGAGCCATCCCAAACTTTGGGGTGGCTGTGTCTTTTTGATTTTAATTTCCCTAAGCTATAGGACCATAAGTGGAAGTACCCTAGGCTCTGTTGCTTCGTTTTTTAGATGTTTCAGGAAACACCATACACTTCTCCAGAGTGGCTGTTGGCAATTTACATCCCGCCCATGAGCATAACAAGGCTCCCAGTTCTCCATGGCCTGTCCTGCCTTTCTGGATTTTACACTTTTTTCAGATGGCCCTTTTGACCGGGGGGCAGTGAGACTTCATTGTAGTGCAGATTTCCTTTGCAAGCTTGCTTGGTTGGCCAAAAAGGGCGTATGCGTTTTTTCCTGAATATATTCAGGAAAAAATGCATACGCCCTTTTTGGCCAACTGCATCATTGTGGACGTTCTGCCTCTTTTCCTATGCTTTACATGCAATTCCAGTCTACCTCCTGAAATCGGTTTCCTGCAATTCTGCCCAGCTTTCAAGTCCTCTTGGCAGCCTTACTTCAATATATTTTTGGACGATAGCTGTCATTTATAACTCTGCAGGTTTTTGAATTACAGTGCCCCTGAGCTCTTTTCTTCAACTCGCTTTCTTGTGAGCTGGCCGCAACACCGCAGGATTGCTTCAGGCCCTAGTGTGGTTCTGGCATGGCACGCTGAGCCTTTGGTTAATTCCTCTTCCTGGTGGGAAATGAGAGTTAAATTTGCCCGTCCAGACACCTCCAGCTAGTCTCTCATTGGTTCTCCCTATTCCTGTTCATTTTCCGCAGAAATTGCAAACTGGGCCAAACAGTAGGTTGAAGGCACTGACTCTCCAAGTGGGGAGAGTGTTAGTAAAACATCTGGAATGTTGCACTCGAGTACCAGGGTACGAAAACTGAGACACATATGAACACGTTTCCCGATCACATGGTGGATCATACTCTGGGTTCCACATGCATGTTTTAGCTGAAGGAAGAATCCCTTAACCCTGGAGAGTTGAGACCCATGGAATGGGTACCAAGCAATATGACTTCAAAGGGTCTGCATTTGCTCACCGAACCTCACCAATCCTATCACTGCTGCGTTTATGCCGCTGTACACACGCTTGATTCTCTTTCGGAGACATAGAAATCCATAGGTTTTAAGATTCTTACTAGTCAGGTATATTCTTAGGCGTTTAATATGGGGTGTTGAGTCCACATCGTTGGGCAAGGAGTAGCTCTTGTCTATTACATATTTGGCTTATGGAATGGTATCTGTGCTAATTTCAATCTCTGGTTTTATGCAGCACCCCAACTCACCTTTCCCCTTCAGCAAGCATAAGTTGGTTTTCTACATTTGAGACCCTGTTCTGTTTTGTAATTCAGTTCCTGTGTAGCCAAGTTTACATTCCGTGTAGTAGTGATATCTTATGATGTTTTTTTTTTCTCTGTGAATTATTTCAATTAGAATCCTCGTACCTAAATCCACTCGTTATGCTGCTACGGGCCTGATGACATAGATTTCATTGCTGAGTGATATTGCATTGTACGTAAGTACCACAACTTCTTTATCCATTTTTTTCTTTCTGTGATATTGAACTTGTACCGTAAATGAGGTTCTTGTAAACAGAGCCATCCCAAACTTTGGGGTGGCTGTGTCTTTTTGATTTTAATTTCCCTAAGCTATAGGACCATAAGTGGAAGTGCCCTAGGCTCTGTTGCTTTGTTTTTTAGATGTTTCAGGAAACACCATACACTTCTCCAGAGTGGCTGTTGGCAATTTACATCCCGCCCATGAGCATAACAAGGCTCCCAGTTCTCCATGGCCTGTCCTGCCTTTCTGGATTTTACACTTTTATCAGATGGCCCTTTTGACCGGGGGGCAGTGAGACTTCATTGTTGTGCAGATTTCCTTTGCAAGCTTGCTTGGTTGGCCAAAAAGGGCGTATGCGTTTTTTCCTGAATATATTCAGGAAAAAACGCATACGCCCTTTTTGGCCAAGTGCATCATTGTGGACGTTCTGCCTCTTTTCCTATGCTTTACATGCAATTCCAGTCTACCTCCTGAAATCGGTTTCCTGCAATTCTGCCCCACTTTCAAGTCCTCTTGGCAGCCTTACTTCAATATATTTTTGGACGATAGCTGTCATTTATAACTCTGCAGGTCTGTGAATGACAGTGGCCCTGAGCTCCTTTCTTCAACTCGCTTTCTTGTGAGCTGGCCGCAACACCACAGGATTGCTTCAGGCCCTAGTGTGGTTCCGGCATGGCACGCTGAGCCTTTGGTTAATTCCTCTTCCTGGTGGGAAATGAGAGTTAAATTTTCCCGTCCAGACACCTCTAGCTAGTCTCTCATTGGTTCTCCCTATTCCTGTTCATTTTCCGCAGAAATTGCAAACTGGGCCAAACAGTAGGTTGAAGGCACTGACTCTCCAAGTGGGGAGAGTGTTAGTAAAACATCTGGAATGTTGCACTCGAGTACCAGGGCACGAAAACTGAGACACATATGAACACGTTTCCCGATCACATGGTGGATCATACTCTGGGTTCCACATGCATGTTTTAGCTGAAGGAAGAATCCCTTAACCCTGGAGAGTTGAGACCCATGGAATGGGTACCAAGCAATATGACTTCAAAGGGTCTGCATTTGCTCACCGAACCTCACCAATCCTATCACTGCTGGGTTTATGCCGCTGTACACACGCTTGATTCTCTTTTGGAGACATAGAAATCCATAGGTTTTAAGATTCTTACTAGTCAGGTATATTCTTAGGCGTTTAATATGGGGTGTTGAGTCCACATCGTTGGGCAAGGAGTAGCTCTTGTCTATTACATATTTGGCTTATGGAATGGTATCTGTGCTAATTTCAATCTCTGGTTTTATGCAGCACCCCAACTCACCTTTCCCCTTAAGCAAGCATAAGTTCGTTTTCTACATTTGAGACCCTGTTCTGTTTTGTAATTCAGTTCCTGTGTAGCCAAGTTTACATTCCGTGTAGTAGTGATAATGTATGATGTTTCTTTTTCTGTTTGACTTATTTCACTTATAACCATCGTACCTGAATCCACTCATTATGCTACCATGGGCCTGATGACATCGATTTCATTGCTGAGTGATATTGCATTGTAGGTAAGTACCACAACTTCTTTATCCATTTTTCACTTTCTGTGATATTGAACTTGTACCGTAAACGAAGTTCTTGTAAACAGAGCCGTCCCAAACTTTGGGGTGGCTGTGTCTTTTTGATTTTAATTTCCCTAAGCTATAGGACCATAAGTGGAAGTGCCCTAGGCTCTGTTGCTTCGTTTTTTAGATGTTTCAGGAAACACCATACACTTCTCCAGAGTGGCTGTTGGCAATTTACATCCCGCCCATGAGCATAACAAGGCTCCCAGTTCTCCATGGCCTGTCCTGCTTTCTGGATTTTACACTTTTTTCAGATGGCCCATTTGTCCGGGGGGCAGTGAGACTTCATTGTAGTGCAGATTTCCTTTGCAAGCTTGCTTGGTTGGCCAAAAAGTGCGTATGCGTTTTTTCCTGAATATATTCAGGAAAAAACGCATACGCCCCTTTTGGCCAAGTGCATCATTGTGGACGTTCTGCGTCTTTTGCTATGCTTTACATGCAATTCCAGTCTACCTCCTGAAATCGGTTTCCTGCAATTCTGCCCCGCTTTCAAGTCCTCTTGGCAGCCTTACTTCAATATATTTTTGGAGGATAGCTGTCATTTATAACTCTGCAGGTTTGTGCATTACAGTGCCCCTGAGCTCCTTTCTTCAACTCGCTTTCTTGTGAGCTGGCCGCAACACCGCAGCCTTGCTTCAGGCCTTAGTGTGGTTCCGGCATGGAATGCTGAGCCTTTGGTTAATTCCTCTTCCTGGTGGGAAATGAGAGTTAAATTTGCCCGTCCAGACACCCCCAGCTAGTCTCTCATTGGTTCTCCCTATTCCTGTTTATTTTCCACAGAAATTGCAAACTGGGCCAAACAGGAGGTTAAAGGCACTGACTCTCCAAGTGGGGAGAGTGTTAGTAAAGCGTCTGGAATGTTGTACCCGAGTACCAGGGGACGAAAACTGAGACACCTTTGAACACGTTTCCCAATCTCACGGTGGATCATACTCTGGGTTCCACATTCATGTTTTAGCTGAAGGAAGAATCCCTCAAACCTTTAGAGTTGAGACCCATGGAATGGGTACCATGCAATATGACTTAATAGGGTCTGCATGTGTTCACCGAACCTCACCAAACCGATCACTGCTGCGTTTATGCCACTGTACACACGCTTGATTCTCTTTCGGAGACATATAAATCCATAGGTTTTAAGATTCTTACTAGTCAGGTATATTCTTAGGTGTTTAATATGGGGTGTTGAGTCCACTTCGTTGAGCAAGGAGTAGCTCTTGTCTATTACATATTTGGCTTATGGAATGGTATCTGTGCTAATTTCAATCTCTGGTTTTATGCAGCACCCCAACTCACCTTTCCCCTTAAGCAAGCATAAGTTGGTTTTCTACATTTGAGACCCTGTTCTGTTTTGTAATTCAGTTCCTGTGTAGCCAAGTTTACATGCCGTGTAGTAGTGATATCTTATGATGTTTCTTTTTCTCTGTGACTTATTTCACTTAGAATCATCCTACCTGAATCCACTCATTATGCTGCTATGGGTCTGATGACATAGATTTCATTGCTGAGTGATATTGCATTGTAGGTAAGTATCACAATTTCTGTATCCATTTTTCGCTTTCTGTGATATTGAACTTGAACCGTAAACGAGGTTTTTGTAAACAGAGCTGTCCCAAACTTTGGGGTGGCTGTGTCTTTTTGATTTTAATTTCCCTAAGCTATAGGACCATAAGTGGAAGAGCCCTAGGCTCTGTTGCTTTGTTTTGTAGATGTTTCAGGAAACACCATACACTTCTCCAGAGTGGCTGTTGGCAATTTACATCCCGCCCATCTGCATAACAAGGCTCCCACGTCTCCATGGCCTGTTCTGCCTTTCTGGATTTTACACTTTTATCAGATGGCCCTTTTGACTGGGGGGCAGTGAGACTTCATTGTAGTGCAGATTTCCTTTGCAAGCTTGCTTGGTTGGCCAAAAAGTGCCTATGCGTTTTTTCCTGAATATATTCAGGAAAAAACGCATACGCCCCTTTTGGCCAAGTGCATCATTGTGGACGTTCTGCCTCTTTTCCTATGCTTTACATGCAATTCCAGTCTACCTCCTGAAATCGGTTTCCTGCAATTCTGCCCCGCTTTCAAGTCCTCTTGGCAGCCTTACTTCAATATATTTTTGGACGATAGCTGTCATTTATAACTCTGCAGTTTTGTGAATGACAGTGCCCCTGAGCTCCTTTCTTCAACTCGCTTTCTTGTGAGCTGGGCGCAACACCGCAGGAATGCTTCAGGCCCTAGTGTGGTTCCGGCACGGCACGCTGAGCCTTTGGTTAATTCCTCTTCCTGGTGGGAAATGAGAGTTAACTTTGCCCGTCCAGACACCTCCAGCTAGTCTCTCATTGGTTCTCTCTATTCCTGTTCATTTTCCGCAGAAATTGCAAACTGGGCCAAACAGGCGGTTAAAGGCACTGACTCTCCAAGTGGGCAGAGTGTTAGTAAAGCGTCTGGAATGTTGCACCCGAGTACCGGGGGACGAAACCTGAGACACCTTTGAACACGTTTCCCGATCACACAGTGGATCTTACTCTGGGTTCCACATGCATGTTTTAGCTGAAGGAAGAATCCCTTAAACCTGGAGAGTTGAGACCCATGGAATGGGTACCATGCAATATGAATTGAAAGGGTCTGCATTTGCTCACCGAACCTCACCAATCCTATCACTGCTGCGTTTATGCCGCTGTACACACGCTTGATTCGCTTTCGGAGACATATAAATCCATAGGTTTTAAGATTCTTACTAGTCAGGTATATTCTCAGGCGTTTAATATGGGGTGTTGAGTCCACTTCATTGAGCATGGAGTAGCTCTTATCTATTACATATTTGGCTTATGGAACGGTATCTGTGCTAATTTCAATCTCTGGTTTTATGCAGCCCCCCAACTCACCTTTCCCCTTAAGCAAGCATAAGTTGGTTTTCTACATTTGAGACCCTGTTCTGTTTTGTAATTCAGTTCCTGGGTAGCCAAGTTTACATTCCGTGTAGTAGTGATATCTTATGATGTTTCTTTTTCTCTGTGACTTATTTCACTTAGAATCATCGTACCTGAATCCACTCATTATGCTGCTACGGGCCTGATGACATATATTTCATTGCTGAGTGATATTGCTTTGTACATAAGTACCACAACTTCTTTATCCATTTTTCGCTTTCTGTGATATTGAACTTGTACCGTAAAAGAGGTGCTTGTAAACAGAGCCGTCCCAAACTTTGGGGTGGCTGTGTCTTTTTGATTTTAATTTCCCTAAGCTATAGGACCATAAGTGGAATAGCACTAGGCTCTGTTGCCTTGTTTTTTAGATGTTTCAGGAAACACCATACACTTCTCCAGTGTGGCTGTTGGCAATTTACATCCCGCCCATCAGCATAACAAGGCTCCCAGTTCTCCATGGCCTGTCCTGCCTTTCTGGATTTTACACTTTTTTCAGATGGCCCTTTTGACCGGGGGGCAGTGAGACTTCATTGTAGTGCAGATTTCCTTTGCAAGCTTGCTTGGTTCGCCAAAAAGTGTGTATGCGTTTTTTCCTGAATATATTCAGGAAAAAACGCATACACCCTTTTTGGCCAAGTGCATCATTGTGGACGTTCTGCCTCTTTTCGTATGCTTTACATGCAATTCCAGTCTACCTCCTGAAATCGGTTTCCTGCAATTCGGCCCCGCTTTCAACTCCACTTGGCGGCCTTACTTCAATATATTTTTGGACGATAGCTGTCATTTATAACTCTGCAGGTTTGTGAATGACAGTGCCCCTTAGCTCCTTTCTTCAACTCGCTTTCTTGTGAGCTGGCCGCAACACCGCAGCATTGCTTCAGGCCCTAGTGTGGTTCCGGCATGACATGCTGAGCCTTTGGTTAATTCCTCTTCCTGGTGGGAAATGAGAGTTAAATTTGCCCGTCCAGACACCTCCAGCTAGTCTCTCATTGGTTCTCCCTATTCCTGTTCATTTTCCGCAGAAATTGCAAACTGGGCCAAACAAGAGGTTAAAGGCACTGACTCTCCAAGTGGGGAGAGTGTTAGTAAAGCGTCTGGAATGTTGCACCCGAGTACCGGGGGATGAAAACTGACACAATTAAACACGTTTCCCGATCACACGGTGGATCATACTCTGGGTTCCACATGCATGTTTTAGCTGAAGGAAGAATCCCTTAAACCGGGAGAGTTGAGACCCATAGAATGGGTACCATGCAATATGACTTCAAAGGGTCTGCATTTGCTCACCGAACCTCACCAATCCTATCACTGCTGCTTATATGCCGCTGTACACATGCTTGATTCTCTTTCCGAGACATATATATCCATAGGTTTTAAGATTCTTACTAGTCAGGTATATTCTTAGGCGTTTAATATGGGGTGTTGAGTCCACTTGGTTGAGCAAGGAGTAGCTCTTGTCTATTACATATTTGGCTTATGGAACGGTATCTGTGCTAATTTCAATCTCTGGTTTTATGCAGCACCCCAACTCACCTTTCCCCTTAAGGAAGCATAAGTTGGTTTTCTACATTTGAGACCCTGTTCTGTTTTGTAATTCAGTTCCTGTGTAGCCAAGTTTACATTCCGTGTAGTAGTGATATCTTATGATGTTTCTTTTTCTGTGTGACTTATTTCACTTAGAATCATCCTACCTGAATCCACTCATTATGCTGCTACGGGCCTAATGACATAGATTTCATTGCTGAGTGATATTGCATTGTACGTACGTACCACAACTTCTTTACCCATTTTTCGCTTTCTGCGATATTCAACTTGTACCGTAAACGAGGTTCTTGTAAACAGAGCCGTCACAAACTTTGGGGTGGCTGTGTCTTTTTGATTTTAATTTCCCTAAGCTATTGGACCATAAGTGGAAGTGCCCTAGGCTCTGTTGCTTTGTTTTGTAGATGTTTCAGGAAACACCATACACTTCTCCAGAGTGGCTGTTGGCAATTTACATCCCGCCCATCAGCATAACAAGGCTCCCAGTTCTCCATGGCCTGTCCTGCCTTTCTGGATTTTACACTTTTGTCAGATGGCCCTTTTGACCGGGGGGCAGTGAGACTTCATTGTAGTGCAGATTTCCTTTGCAAGCTTGCTTGGTTGACCAAAAAGTGCGTATGCGTTTTTTCCTGAATATATTCAGGAAAAAACGCATACGCCCTTTTTGGCCAAGTGCATCATTGTGGACGTTCTGCCTCTTTTCCTATGCTTTACATGCAATTCCAGTCTACCTCCTGAAATCGGTTTCCTGCAATTCTGCCCCGCTTTCAACTCCACTTGGCGGCCTTACTTCAATATATTTTTGGACGATAGCTGTCATTTATAACTCTGCAGGTTTGTGAATGACAGTGCCCCTGAGCTCCTTTCTTCAACTCGCTTTCTTGTGAGCTGGCCGCAACACCGCAGGATTGCTTCAGGCCCTAGTGTGGTTCTGGCATGGCACGCTGAGCCTTTGGTTAATTCCTCATCCTGGTTGGAAATGAGAGTTAAATTTGCCCGTCCAGACACCTCCAGCTAGTCTCTCATTGGTTCTCACTATTCCTGTTCATTTTCCGCAGAAATTGCAAACTGGGCCAAACAGGAGGTTAAAGGCACTGACTGTCCAAGTGGGGACAGTGTTAGTAAAGCGTCTGGAATGTTGCACCGGAGTACCAGGGAACAAAAACTGAGACACATTTGAACACGTTACCCGATCACACGGTGTATCATACTCTGGGTTCCACATGCATGTTTTAGCTGATGGAAGAATCCCTTAAACCTGGAGAGTTGAGACCCATGGAATGGGTACCATGCAATATGACTTCAAAGGGTCTGCATTTGCTCAGCAAACCTCACCAATCCTATCACTGCTGCGTTTATGCCGCTGTACACATGCTTGATTCTCTTTCGGAGACATATAAATCCATAGGTTTTAAGATTCTTACTAGTCAGGTATATTCTTAGGCGTTTAATATGGGGTGTTGAGTCCACTTCGTTGTGCAAGGAGTAGCTCTTGTCTATTACATATTTGGCTTATGGAACGGTATCTGTGCTAATTTCAATCTCTGGTTTTATGCAGCACCCCAACTCACCTTTCCCCTTAAGCAAGCATAAGTTGGTTTCCTACATTTGAGACCCTGTTCTGTTTTGTAATTCAGTTCCTGTTTAGCCAAGTTTACATTCCATGTAGTAGTGATATCTTATGATGTTTCTTTTTCTGTGTGACTTATTTCACTTAGAATCATCGTACCTGAATCCACTCATTATGCTGCTATGGGCCTGATGACATAGATTTCATTGCTGAGTGATATTGCATTGTACGCAAGTACCACAACTTCTTTATCCATTTTTCGCTTTCTGCGGTATTGAACTTGTACCGTACACGAGATTCTTGTAAACAGAGCCGGCCCAAACTTTGGGGTGGCTGTGTCTTTTTCATTTTAATTTCCCTAAGCTATAGGACCATAAGTGGAAGTGCCCTAGGCTCTGTTGTTTTGTTTTTTGGATGTTTCAGGAAACACCGTACACTTCTCCAGAGTGGCTGTTGGCAATTTACATCCCGCCCATCAGCATAACAAGGCTCCCAGTTCTCCATGGCCTGTCCTGCCCTCTGGATTTTACACTTTTTTCAGATGGCCCTTTTTACTGGGGGGCAGTGAGACTTCATTGTAGTGCAGATTTCTTTTGCAAGCTTGCTTGGTTGGCCAGAAAGCGCATATGCGTTTCTTCCTGAATATATTCAGGAAAAAACGCATACGCCCTTTTTGGCCAAGTGCATCATTGTCGACGTTCTGAGTCTTTTCATATGTTTTCAATGCAATTCTAGTCTAGCTCTTGAAATCGGTTTCCTACAATTCTGCCTTGCTGTCAGTGCCTCTTCATAGCCTTACCTCAATATACTTTTGGAAAATAATTGGCCTTTATAACTCTGCAGGTTTTTGAATTGCAGTGGCCCTTAGCTCCATTTTTCAGCTCTCATTTTTGTGATCTTGCCTCATATCCACAGGATTTCTTCAGGCCCTGTTCTTCTTCTGGGGTGCCTTGCTCTGCCTTTGGTTAATTCTTCTTCCTGTTGTGAAATTAGAGTGACATGTGCCCATTGAAACCGCTACAGCTATTTTCTCACTGGTTCCCCCTATTCCCATTCATCCTCCGCACTAACTGCAGACTGTGCGATATCGGAACTTAAAGGCATTGACTCTCCGTGTGGGGATGTTGTTAGTAAAGTGGCTGGAATGTTGATTCGAGCCCCAGGAGAGGAAAATGAGGTGCGTTTTAGAAACCTTTCCCAATCATATGGTATACCATCCGCTGGATTTCCCATGCATGGTTTAGCTGTAGGAAGATTCCCTTCAACCTGGAGTGTTGGGACCCTTGGAATGAGTAGCATGAAGTATTGCATTAAACTTTCGGCAGTTGCTCACCAAAGCTCACCAATCCTCTCAGCCCCAAGTGTCCAGCCTTATGTCTTATCCAGCTGTGGGTTTATATGTGGTCATTCCACGTTGCATCACAGCCCCTGAGCGAATTTTGTAAGAATTTTTCTCTCTTTCATTGTTTCTGTGTTTTGGTTTTAAAATTTATTTCTATAATGGGGTTTAGCTCATTTTCACTGCTGTGTTTGGCCGCTCTGCACACACTTGATTCCCTTATGGAGATATATCAATACATGGGTTTTAAGATTCTTATTACTCAGATATATTTCTCTGCGGTGTATAGGGTGTGTTGAGGCCAGTTCATTGAGCAAGGTGTAGATCTTGTCTAATACCTATTTGGTTTATTGAACGGTATCTGTGCTAATTTCAAACTCTGGTTTTATGCATCACCCCACCTCTCCTTTCCCCTTAAGCTGACATAAGTGTGTTTTCTAAATGTGAGACACTGTTCTGTTTTGTAATTCATTTTTTGTGCAGCCATATTTATCCTCCCTCTATAAGTGATATCTTATGATATGTTTCTTTTTCTGTTTGACTTATTTCAAGTAGTATTATCGGACCTAAATCCACTCTTTATCCTTCTACTAGCCTTATTACATTGATTTCATGGTGAAGAGATATTCCATTGTACATAAGTACCACATTTTCTTTATCCATTGTTCTCTTTCCTGGGATATTTAAGGTGTACTGAAGTTGAGGTTCTTGTAAACAGAGTAGCCCTAAACTGTGGTGTGCTTGTGTCTTGTTGATTTTTAGACTTCCCTAGATATACTTCCATGATTGGAAGTGCCCTATGCTCTGTAGCTCTGTTTTTTAGATGATTTAGGAACCACCATACACTTCTCCAGAGTGGCTCTCGGTAGTTCACACACTGTCCATCAGCGTATAAAGGCTCCCTGTTCTCCATGGCCTGTCCTGCATTTCTGGTTTTTACAATTTTTTCGGATGGCCCTTTTGACCAGTGGGAAATGAGACTTCTTTGTTGTGCACATTTGCATTGCTTGCTTGCTTGGTTGCCCATAAAGTGCGTATGCGTTTTTTCCTGGATATATTCAGGAAAAAATGCATACTCCCTTTTGGGCCAACTGCATCATTGTCGAAATTCTGCCGCTTTTCATGTGCTTTAAAGACGAGTCCAATCTATCTCTTGAAATCTGTTTCTTGCAATTCTGTCTTGCATTCAGATCCTCTTCTTTGCCTTACCTCAACATAGTTTTGGATGTTAGTTTTCATTTATAACTCTGCAGGTTTGTGAATTGCAGTGACCCTGAGCTCCATTTTTTAAGCTGCTCTTTTGTGAGCTGGCCTCAAAGCCGCAGGATTGCTTCAGGCCCTATTTTGGCTCTGGCAAGGCGGGCTGAGCCTTTTTTTAATTCTTATTCTTAATGGGAAATTAGAGTGACATGTGCCCGTCCAAACCCCTACAACTATTCTCTCATTGGTTCCCCCTCTTCCCGTTCATCCTCCTCACAATTTGCAAAATGTGTGAAACAGAAGTTTAAATGTGCTGATTCTCTAAGTGGGGAGATTCTAAGTAACGTGGCTGGAATGGTGAACAGGAGCACCAGGAGAGGATAAATGAGGTGCATTTTAGACACATCTCCCGATCACATGGTGTACAGTCCTCTGGGTTTTCCATGCATGTTTTAGCTGTAGGAAGATCCCTTGAACCTGCAGATTTGGGACCCATTGAATGGGTACCAGGTAGTATTACTTTAAAGGGTGTGCATTTCCTCACCCAACCTCACATTTCTCTTAGCACGAACAGTTTCCAGCCTTATGTGTCATCCTGCTGTGGGTCTAGATGTGTTCAATCCATGTTGCATCACCGTCCCTGAGGAAAAGTTGTAAGAGGTTTTCTCTTTCTCTCTGTCGTTTATTTTTTTCAATTTATTACTATATTGGTTACAGCTGATTTTCAAAGCTCTGTTTCTTGCTGCTGTACATCCACTTGAGTCACATACAGAGAGACATCAATAAATTCTTTTTCAGATTCTTACCAGTCATATATATTCTTTTCCGGTGACTTGAGTGTGCTGAGTGCAGTTCTTTTAGCTACCGTGTAGGCCTTATTGATTATCAGTTTGGCATTTGGAATGGTATCTTTGCTAATTTCAACCTCCTGGATGATGCCTCACCCCTCCCCACCTTTCCCGTTTAGCAGCCTTACGCGTGTTTTCTACATATTTGACTATGTTTTTGTTTTGTAATTTATTTCATGTGTAGCCATTTTGGATTCCACCTTTAAGTGATATCTTATGATATGTGTCTTTTTCTTTTTGAATTATGTCACTTAGAATGATCATACGTAACTCCTCCGGAGTTGTTACAACTGGCCATATTTCATTGATTTCCAGGCTGAGTAATATTCCACTCTACATAAGTACCACATCTCTATCCATTTTTTCCCTCCAGAGACATTTAAGTTATATCCTAGTCGAGGATCTTTTAAACAGAGAGGCAGTAAACATTGGGGTGCCTGTGTCCTCTCGATTTTTGTTTTTCCCAAGACATACGCCCATGAGTGCAAGTGCCCTATGCTCTGTAGCTCATTTTTTAGATGCTTTAGTAAACACAATACACTTCTCCAGAATGGCCGTTGGCAATATACATTTCCACTATAAGCCTCACAGGGCTCCCTCTTCTCCTTGCCCTGTCCTGCATTTCTGGTGTTTACACTTTATGAGGATGGCTCTTCTGACTGATGCGAAGTGATATCTTTTGTAGTATTGATTTCCAGTGCCCACCTGTTTGGTTGGCTAAAAAAGTGTATGCCCTTTTCTTGAATATATACAGAAAAAAACGCATACAGCCTTTTTGGCCAACTGCAATGTTGGCAATGTTCAGCCCCTTTTCTTGTGCTTAATGGCGAGTCCTTCCTACCTCCTCAAATCCCTTTCCTGCTATTCTCCCTTGCTTACCAATCCTTTTCTCTGACTTTCCTCAAGACATTTTTCAGTGATAGATATTTTCAACTCTGCAGTTTCGTGAATTTTACTGCCCCTGAGTTCCATTGTTCAACTTGTGTTTATGGGAACTGGCCACAAAGCAGTGGGATTTCCTCAAGCCCTATACTGTTTCCATGGGCAACCCTAGCCTTTGGTCAATTCGTCTTCCTGATTGGAAATTAGAGTGACATGTGCCTGTCTGAACACCTAGGACTTGTCTCTCATTGTTCCTCATCCTTCTGCTTCATCCTCTGGACAAATTCCAAACTGTACGCAACAGGATGTTGACAGTGCTGACATCTCCAAGTGGGGAGACTGTTAGTAAAGACGCTGGAGGGGTGAACCCGAGCACCAGGAGATGAGGAGATGAGATGCCTTTTCCAAACTCTTCCCGATCAGACGGTATACCATCCTCTGGGTGTGACAGACATGTTTTAGCAGTAGGAAGAGTCCCATTCATGTAAGGAGAACACCAGGGCTTTTTCAAAATCAGTGTCTCCCCGAAACCCAAACTGGGGAATTTTTTAAGCTACGGCTACACATATGTTCATTAAGGGCCTTGGGAAGTAGGCAGAGTCCAAACTTTAGATGATTGAAGTCTTCAGGGTCAGAAGCACTCACCACCGGCTTCCCTTAGGTTACACTTTAACTGTCATTGATAGATGATGTCAATAAAAATATCTATTCTTTTTCCGATTATTTCCCCTTATAGGTTATTGCAAAATATTGAGTGTAGTTCCCTGTGCTATACAGTAGTTCCTTGTTGATGATCTATTTTATACATAGCAGTGTGTATGTGTTAATTCCAAACTGTTAATTTATCCCTCCTCCCACCTTTCCCCTTTGGTAATAATAAATTATAAGATTTTATACTTCTCAGAAATGGGGGAGCTGAAAGAGAGGTATCATTTTCAATGGAAAAGCATTTAAAACAAGATTGAAGCTTTAACCAAGATTATTAGATGTACATCCTTGGAAAGAAATCACTTCATTTCTCTAATATTGACCTGACAAATAAGACAAACCTTTTCACTGAACTTGCTTATAATAAAGTGATGGAAATATCAAATGGAAGTGTTAGAAACATCTTATTTTACCCGAGCCTTATAAACTGTTCTATGTTAACTACAGTTTGGCTCACACCTCTGTTCATTGAAGTTACAATAGTCTCAATTTCTGTTACTGATCCTCCAGAGTGGACCCCAACAAGTGTCCCCCTGCCCAGTGTCATTGGGGCCAACAGATCGAGACTGAGTTTGGTTCACAAGCAAAGGAAACTTTATATTTTGATCAGAGAATGGAGAGGTGAGAGCATGCACTACCCCGTGGGCTGTGGGCTGGGCTGCTGTGTAGAGATCCTGTCAGAGTCAGTGGGAGGGAGGGGGCGGAGCACTCGAGGGCCGGGTTGGCTGCAGCTCAGGCTCTATATCTTGGAGTCTGCACTGGGCCCCAGGAGCTGAGGTGTCGACCCAGCCATTCTGCACTAGGAAATCTGGTCTGAAGTGCCGGGTGTGGAACCTCTGCATGCGGGACCCTAGGAGCACGTGAAATTAGACAAAGCACAAAGGATAAAAAAGGTCAGACTTGACTTTATTGCCCAGATTCTATTTTTATCTCCCAGGGATTTTTAATGGGCTTTGCTGGGGACAAACCCCTCCTCTGCCTTTTGTCCCGTTCCTCATTCTTGGAGTGCTGAGGGTGCAGACCCTTCTTCTGTAACTGCTGAGTGCTGAGTTGGGAGCCCTCATACCAGGGGACGAGGGTCAGAACTTCTCCCCAGCAGCCTCCAGGTGACGTTGATTGGCCCCAGGACCCCTGCCTCCCTGCTCGTCCGCCTGAGCACCAGCATTGGAAGTGTTATAGATTCTAATGACCTTTAAGGGTCCAGGAAAGAGATGTGCAGAGACGCTGTGGGGGCTGGTTTCACCCCGCCCCACATTTGTTCGGCCACTTTAGGCTGACCGTTTCTGCCAGCCTAGATGCTCTGACCAGTAGTCTGCTCTTTCTTCAATTAGGCCCCTGAATTAACGTAAAAACAGCACCAGGTGTCAGAGCCCTGCCCGCTCAACTCCCAGACAGTCCAGGGTCAGTGGTGATCAAGGACCATGATGGCCACTGAGTCAACAGCCTTTTGAAGTAAACAGGAGTCCAGCCGGTCTTATTGGCCACCATCATCACGGTGTCTGTAGGCTTTTCTATGGTGACAGTGTGATATACATTTCCCCCGCCAAGATTATTAGCTCCCCTCCGGGTGCAGTAAGTCCTGCAAGCAGTAGTCTACTCCTTCAGGACACACTATTGTTGTTTTATGAGAGAAACTCCAGGTCAAGTGATGTTCACACGAGTCGTCATGGTGCCCTGTTGCCCCCGGTTATCTCTCTGGATGTTGGAGTTGGAGGGCCTCCTCACTCGAGGTCGGTGTGCCCACGGAGCGAACCCTGCAACTTCAGGTCATGGTTGGTGATTAGGATCACCACGTGGGGTCCTTTTCCCTTAGGAGGGAGGTGGCCTTTTGGGTTGCTGATTTCCACGTTTTTAGATACTGCCAGTATCTTGGCCAGATGTGGCAGTGGGCCAAGCCCCTTGGTGACTGTAGTTTATCCTACCTGGATGGCATTCTTGCATTGTTCCATTTCAAGTGGTCCCAGTTTTTGCACTAATTCTCCAATGGCGATTCACCTTTCACCGGGAATGGAAAGGTCAAAGGGTTTAGCTCAATTAGGGAGTTCCAGGGCAAGGGTCTGAATTGACTGCTCTTTCCATTCTTGAAAGGCCACTTCTGGATTCTGTTCAAAAGGATCATCATCTTTTCCTTTCAGTGTTTCATATAGAGGCCCAGCTAGTAGACTGTAGTTAGGGATCCAGAAGCAGCAAACCCTGGCCTCCCCAGGAACCCCTAAGCTGTCTTCTAGTTTTAGAAAGGGGTAAGGCTGCAAATGGTTTCTTCCCTTTCCTGGGATGGGCTTCTCCGACCTTCTGTGAGAATGAAGCCCAGGCAGGTCACCGCAGTCTGTGATATTTGAGCTTTTTCTTGGACAACTTCTATCCTTTATTGGCTTGGTAGTTCAGAGGCCTCCTTAGTAGGGCTGGCGATCAGAATGTCGTCTGCATATTGAAGGAGAGTTTCCTTTTCCAGAGGTAGAACTTTTTGGTCTTTAGCTAAGCTTTCCCCAAAGATGGTGTGGGAATTTTTGAACCCTTGGGGCAAGACGGCCCGGAAGTATTGTTTTAGTTGTATGTTGAGTCCTGCCACTCACAAGCCAAAATTTCTTGTGACTCTGGGACTAATGGAATACAAAAGAAGGCATCATTGAGACTAATACAGAATACCATGTCCTGGTGGTTGGTAGAATGACCAGCAGGGTGTAGGAATTAGGAGCAACTGGAGGTATATCCTCGGTGGCTTCACTGACTGTCCTGACATCCTTTACCAGGTCCCCAGCAGCCCATGGGGCTCTCGTGGTCAGGCCAATCCCAGGATATGGAGCTCTCCTGGGCAGGTACCCCACCCCCAACCCAGCCCACGGGGCTCTCGTGGTCAGGCCTCTCCCAGGATACAGAGCTACCCTTGCAGGTACCGTGGCAGGGCTGGGCACACAGGAACCGTGCACATAGCCCTCACTGAAGAGCACCCCCATCTCACCTGTCGCTCAGAGCTGACACAGAGCACTTCAGAGCAGGACTTGAACTAACAAACAGCAGCTCCGACAGGTCTGTGACCCTGGGCATCACTCTGTGTGGCCTCCCTCCACCTGGTCTTCCAGAGACTTCCACTGCACCCGGGGCACCAGGCCTCTGTCTCCAACCACCACCCACCCCTCCTCTCCCTGACTCCTGGGTTCCTCTCATTAGGAGAGGCTTTTCTTGAAGTTGTCTCCCACTCATGGGCCAGATAAAATGATTAGAAAACAAGCCAAAGCTGCAGCCCCTTGTCTATCCTGACTCTCAGGAGCCCACACCTGTTCCTTGGACCTGGCCGGTTCAGCAAGTTCCATTTTCTGCAACTGTGAGCCCCTGAGGGGTGATGATTGGCTGACCTGGGCAGCCTTACCGTGCGGGCCAGCCCTCCCCAGGTGTGCCTGGGTTGAGATCAATATAAATACCACTCCAGGCAGCAAGAGCCCCTGCAGCTGTGCCTGACGCCATTTTCTCTGCCCTGTCAGCAGTCTCGGGGCTGGGCTGGTGGGAGGGAGTGAGAGGCCACGGCTTTGTGGGTGGCCCAGTGTGAGTGGGGCTCTGCTGGACTTTCTGCAGCAGTTGCCAGGCTGCCACCTGCTAAAGAAGAGGATGTGTCACCCATACCTGCTGCTGGAATTTCTCCCTGGGCAGAGGTGAGGAAGGAAAAAAGCAGTGGGGGCAGGGACAGGACGGGTATCTCAGGCAGGGAAATGGAAATCTTCCAGAAGAGCACCCAGGGCCAGGGCCATCCTGGCTGGCCTGCAGGCACCAAGTCAGCTGGCATGCTGTCACTCATGTGGCTCCATGGCCCTTCCTCTAGGCTTTCAAGTCCTTGTATATATTCAGGTGTTTTACCTGGGAAGGGTGGGAACAGTTCAGCAGCAACTGGCCTGGGGCTCAGCTCACGTTCACTCACAGATGCCTCGGCACGGTGCCCCAGCTTTGCAATGAGGACGCTTGTTGTGTGGGGGCTGCTGGCTGAATGGGAGACGATTCCCCACCACTGACCAACTTCAGAATTGTTTACAACTGGAGCAAGTGCCCTGATACGGTTTTCCTCTGAGTAACTGGTGGGTTCTGTTTTTTTTTTTCTCTTTTTCGTTTTTGGTTCAAGGTAGAATTTATTCCTCTTTTTTGTATTTACAGATATAAGCATGGAAATAATTTATTCATATAAATACATGTATGTGAAGGGAATAATTGTTTTTTCTGTTTTGTTTTTTAAATTTTATTTCTTTTTAATTTTGAATTTTATTTTATATTTTTATACAGCAGGTTCTTATTGGTTATCTATTTTATACATATAAATGTTTACATGCCAATCCCAATCTCTCAACTCCTCCCACCACCACCCCCCCAAGAGCTTTCCCCCCTTGTTGTCCATACGATTGTTGTCTACATCTGTTGCTCTATTTATGCCTTGCAAAACGGTTAATCTGTACAGTTTTTCTAGGTTCCACATATATGCACGAATATACAAGATTTGTTTTTCTCTTTCTGACTTACTTCACTCTGTATGACAGACTTTAGATCCATCGACGTCTCTACAAATGACCCAATTTCATTCCTTTCATGGCTTAGTAATATTCCATTTTATATATGTACCACATCTTTATGCATTCGTCTGTCTGTGGGCATTTAGGTTGCTTCCATTACCTCGATATTGTAAATAGTGATGCAATGAACATTGCGGTGAATGTCTCTTTTTGATTTATGGTTTTGTCTGGGTATATGTCCAGTACTGGGATTGCTGTATCATATGGTAATTCTATTAATAGTTTCTTAAGAAACTCCATATTGTTCTCCATAGTGACTGTATCAATTTATATTCCCAACAATAGTAGAAGAGGCTTCCTTTTCTCCACACCCTTTCCAGCATTTGTTGTTTGTAGATTTTCAGATGATGCCCATTCTAACAGGTGTGAGGTGATACCTCATTGTTGAGTCCATTTCGTTGAGCAAGGGGTAGGTCTTGTCTATTACATATTTGGCTTATGGAATGGTATCTGTGCTAATTTCAAACTCTGGTTTTATGCAGCACCCCAACTCACCTTTCCCCTTAAGCAAGCATAAGTTGGTTTTCTAAACTTGAGACCCTGTTCTGTTTTGTAATTCAGTTCCTGTGTAGCCAAGTTTACATTCCGTGCATTAGTGATACCTTATGATGTTTCTTTTTCTGTGTGACTTATTTCATTATGCTGGTACAGGCTTGGTGGTACAGGCTTGGTGACACAGATTTCATTGCTGAGTGGTATTCTGTTGTACGTAAGTACCGCAACTTCTTTATCAATTATTTGTTCTCTGGGATATTTAACTTGTACCGTAGAAGAGGTTCCTGTAAACAGAGCCATCCCAAATTTTGGGGTGGCTGTGTCTTTTTGAATTTAATTTCCCTAAGCTATAGGACCATAAGTGGAAATGCCCTACACTCTGTTGCTTTGTTTTTCAGATGTATCAGGAAACACCATACACTTCTCCAGAGTGGCTGTTGGCAATTTACATCCCGCCCATCAGCATAACAAGGCTCCTTTTTCCCCATGGCCTGTCTTGCCTTTCTGGATTTTACACTTTTTTCAGATGGCCCTTTAGACCGGGGGGAAGTGACACTTCATAGTCGTTCGGATTTCCATTGCAAGCTTGCTTGGTTTGCCAAAAAGGGCGTATGTGTTTTTTCCTGAATATATTCAGGAACAAACTCATACGCCCTTTTTTGTCACGTGCATCATTGTCGATGTTCTGCCTCTTTTCCTATGCTTTAAATGCAAATCCAGTCTACCTCCTGAAATCGGTTTCCTGAAATTCTGCCCCGCTTTCAAGTCCTCTTCGCAGCCTTACTTCAATATATTTTTGGACGATAGCTGTCATTTATAACTCTGCAGGTTTGTGAATTACAGGGCCCCTGAGCTCCTTTCTTCAACTCGCTTTCTTGTGAGCTGGCCGCAACACCGCAAGACTGCTTCAGGCCCTAGTGTGGTTCCGGCATGGCATGCTGAGCCTTTGGTTAATTCCTCTTCCTGGTGGGAAATGAGTGTTAAATATGCCCGTCCAGACACCTACCTCACTCTCAACCCCTTGGTGATGTGGGTCCTCTGGTTTATGGCCACCTTTGCTGGGTTCCTCACCTTTCGATGATGTGACCCACTAGTGTGAGGACACTCCTGCCTGGTTCTCATCCACGTGGTTATGTGGACCCCCTGGTGAGAGTCTGTTCCTGGCTGTGTTCCTCACCCTTCTGTGAGGGAGACCCTCTGCTCATAGGTCACTCCTGCATGGCTGGCACACATTGCCTTGGTGAAGTCAGCTGTGTGGTGGCAGTTGGAGCGTGCTGGGAATCTCCTGCCCCCGGTGATGAGGGCCCTCTTGCGTCAAGCCCTAACTGCTGGGCTCACCAACTTTTCTTAGTGAGCCCAATGATGCTTGGGCACTCCTCTTAGGACCCCATCTCCATGGGGATGTGGGCCTTCTGCTCTGAGGTCCCAACGGCTGGGTTGTTCACATTTTCATGATGTGGGCTCTCTGGTGTTAGTTCACAGAGGCCTGGATCCCATAGCCTCTGTGCTCTTGGCCGCCTGCTGGGAGGTTCCAACTGCTGGATTCCTCACTTTTTTAATTTTTTAGGCCCTCTGTTGTGAGGATCCTCCTGCCTGCCTCACTCCCAGCCCCTTCGTGATGTGTGTCCTCTGGTTAGAGGTCACATGTGCTGGGTTCCTCACCTTTCGATGATGTGAGACCAATGGTCTTAGGAGACTCCTGCCTGGTTCACATCCCCTTTGTGATGTGGGCCCTCTGGTGAGAGTCTGATCCTTGCTGGGTTCCTCACCCATCTGTGAGGTGGGCCCTCTACTATCAGGTAACTCTTGCCTGGCTTGCTCACCTCGCCTTGTTGACATGAGCCCTCTGGTGGCACTTGGACCCTGCTGGGATCCTCCTCACCTCTTTGATGAGGGCCCTCTGACGTCAGGCCCTAACTGTTGGGCTCCCCAACTTTTCGTAGTGAGCCCAGTGATGCTCGGGCACTCCTCTTAGGTTCCCATCTCCATGGGGATGTGGGCCTTCTGCTCTGAGGTTCCAACAGCTGGGTTGATCACAGTTTCATGATGTGGGCTCTCTGGTGTTAGTTCACTGTGGCCTGGATCCCATAGCCTCTGTGCTCTTGGCCACCTGCTGGGAGGTTCCAACGGCTGGATTCCTCACTTTTTTAATTTTTTAGGCCCTCTGTTGTGAGGATGCTCCTGCCTGCCTCACTCCCCGCCCCTTCGTGATGTGTGTCCTCTGGTTTGAGGCCACATGTGCTGGGTTCCTCACCTTTCGATGATGTGGGACCAATGGTCTTAGGAGACTCCTGCCTGGTTCACATCCCCTTGGTGATGTGGGCCTTCTGTTGAGAGTCTGATCCTGGCTGGGTTCCTCACCCTTCTGTGAGGTGGGCCGTCTGTTGTGAGGTCACTCCTGCCTGGCTTGCTCACCTCGCCTTGTGGACATGAGCCCTCTGGTGGCACTTGGAGCCTGCTGGGAGTCTCCTCCCCTCGGTGATGAGGGCCCTCTGGCGTCAGGCCCTAACGGCTGGGCTCCCCACATTTTGTGATGTGCGCCCAGTGGTTCGAAGACACTCCATCCAGGTTCACATCCCCATTGGGATGTGGGCCTTCTGCTCTGAGGTCCCAACAGCTGGGTTGTTCACAGTTTCATGATGTGGGCTCTCTGCTGTTAGTTCGCTCTGGCCTGGATGCCATAGCCTCTGTGCTCTGGGTCGCCTGCTGGAAGGTTCCAACTGCTCGATTCCTCAACTTTTGTATTCTATGGGTCCTGTGTTGCGATGCTCCTCCTGTCTGCCTCACTCGCAACCCCTTCTTGATGTGGGTCCTCTGGTTTGAGGCCACATGTGCTGGGTTCCGCAACTTTCAATGATGTGGTCCCACTGGTGTGAGGACACTCCTGCCTGGTTCCCATCCCCTTGGTGATGTGGGCCTTCTGGTGACAGTCTTATCCTGGCTGGGTTCCTCAATCTTCTGTGAGGTAGGCCCTCTGCTGTGAGGTCAATCCTGCCTGACTTGCACACATCACCTTGGCGACGTGGGCCCTCTGTTGGCACATGGAACCTGCTGGGAGCCTCCTGCCCTCGGTGATGACGGCCCTCTAGCATCAGGCCCTAACTGCTGGGCTCCCCACGTTTTCTGATGTGAGCCCAGTGATGCCAGGACACTCCTGTCAGGTTCCCATCCCCATGGGGATGTGGGCTTTCTGCTCTGAGGTCCCAACGCCTGGGTGGCTCACAGTTTCATGATGTGGGCTCTCTGGTGTTAGTTCACTCCTGCCTGCATCCCATAGCTTCTGTGCTCTCGGCCACCTGCTGGGAGGTTCCAAATGCTGGATTCCTCACCTTTTTTATTCTTTGGGCCCTCTCTTTTTAGGCTACTCCTACCTGCCTCACTCCCATCCCCTTTGTGATGTATGTCCTCTGATATGAGGCCGCATGTGCTGGGTTCTTCACCTTTCGATGATGTGGCCCCACTGGTGGGAGGACAGTCCTGACTGGTTCCCATTCCCTTGGTGTTGTGGGCCCTCTGGCAAGAGTCTCATCCTACCTCGGTTCCTCACCCTTCTGTGAGATAGGCCCTCTGCTGTGAGGTCGCTACTGCCTGGCTGGCGCATGCCACCTTGTAGACGTGGGCCCTCTGTTGGCAGTTGGAACCTGCTGGGAGTCTCCTCCCCTCAGTTATGAGGGCTCCCTGGCGTTGGGCCCTAACTGCTGGGCTCCTAACATTTTCTGATATGTGCTAAGTGGTGCGAAGCCACTCCTGCCAGGTTCCCATCCCAATGGGGATGTGGGCCTTCTGTTCTGAGGTCCCAACGGCTGGGCTGCTCACAGGTTCATGATGTGGGCCCTCTGCTGTGAGTTCACTGCGGCCTAGATCCCATAGCCTCGGTGCTCTGGGCCGCTTGCTGGGAGGTTCCAACTGCTGGATTCCTCAACTTTTATATTCTATGGACCCTGTGTTGTGAGGCCAGTCCTGCCAGCCTCATTCCGAAACCCTTGGTGATGTGGTTCCTCTGGTTTGAGGCTACATGTGTTGGGATCCTCACCTTTCGATGATGTTGTCCCACTGGTGTGGGGACACTCCTGCCTGGTTCCCATCCCCTTGGCGATGTGGGCCGTCTGGTGAGATTCTGATCCTAGCTGTGTTCCTCACCCTTCTGTGAGGTGGGCCCTCTGCTGTGAGGTCACTCCTGCCGGGCTGGCACACATCGCCTTGGTGACGTTGGCCCTCTGGTGGCAGCTGGAGCCTGCTGGGAGCCTCCTCCCCTCGGTGATGAGTGCTCTCTAGCGTCAGGCCCTAACTTCTGAGCACCCCACGTTTTCTGGTGTGAGCCCAGTGATGCCAGGACACTCCTGTCATGTTCCCATCACCATGGGGATGTGGGCCTTCTGCTCTGAGGTCCCAATGTCTGGGTTGCTCACAGTTTCATGATGTGGGCTGTCTGGTGTTAGTTCACTCTGGCTTGGATCCCCTAGCCTCTGTGCTCTGGGCCGCCTGCTGGGAGGTTCCACCTGCTGGATTCCTCACCTTTCTTATTTTTGGGCCCTCTGTTGTGAGGCTCCTCCTGCCTGCCTCACTCCTAGCCCCTTGGTGATGGGTGTCCTATGGTTTGAAGCCACATGTTCTGGGTTCCTCACCTTTAGATGATGTGGCCCTACTCATGTGAGGACACTCCTGCCTGGTTCCAATCCATTTGGTGATGTGGGCCCTCTGGTGCAAGTCTGATCCTGACTGGGTTCGTCACACTTCTCTGAGGTGGGCCCTCTGCTGTGAGGTCATTCGTGCCTGGTTGGCACACATCGCCTTGGTGACGTCAGCCCTCTGGTGGCAGTTGGAGCCTGCTGGGAGCCTCCTTCCCTTGGTGATGAGGGTCCTCTGGCGTCAGGCCCTAACTGCAGGTCTCCCAAAATTTTCTGACACGTTCTCAGTGGTGCGAGGACACTCCTACCAGATTTATATCCCCATGGGGATGTGGGCCTCCTGCTCTGAGGTCCCAATGGCTGGGTTGCTCAGTTTCATGACATGGGCCCTCTTCTGTGAGTTCACTGTGGCCTGGATCCCATAGCCTCGGTGCTCTGGGCTGCCTGCTGGGAGGTTCCAACTGCTGGATTCCTCACATTTTATTCTATGGGCCCAGTGTTGTGAGGCTACTCCTGCCTGCCTCACTCCGAGGCCCTTGGTGATGTGGGTCCTCTGGTTTGAGGACACATGTGCTGAGTACGTCACCTTTCGCTGATGTGGCCCCACTGGTGTGAAGACACTCCTGCCTGGTTCCCATCCCCTTGGTGATGTGGGCCCTCTGGTGAGAGTCTGATATTGGCTGGGTTTCTCACCCTTCTGTGAGGTGGGACCTCTGCTGTGAGGTAACTCATGCCTGGCTTGCTCACGTTGCCTTGGCAACGTGAGCACTCAGGTGGCAGTTGGGGCCTGCTAGGAATCTCCTCCCCTCGGTTATGAGAGCTCTGGATAAAATACATATGCCCTTTTTTGCCAAGTGCATTATTTTCCAAGTTCTGTCTCTTTTCCTATGCTTTAAGAGCGACTCCCGTGTACCTTCTGAAATCGGTTTCCAGCAATTCTGCCCCGCATTCAAGTCCTCTTCGCAGCCTTACTTCACTATAATTTTGGATGATAGCTGTCATTTATAACTCTGCAGGTTTGTGAATTACAGTGCCCCTGAGCTCCTTTCTTCAACTCGCTTTCTTGTGAGTTGGCCGCAAAACTGCAGGATCTCTTCAGGTCCTAATCTGGACACAGCATGGCTTGCGGAGCCTTTGGTTCATTCGTCTTCCTGGTGGGAAATGAGAGTTAAATTTGCCCGTCCAGACACCTACAGATAGTCTCTCATTGGTTCTCCTTATTCCTGTTCATATTCCGCAGAAATTGCAAACTGGGCCAAACAGGAGGTTAAAGGCAATGACTCTCCAACTGGGGAGAGTGTTAGTAAAGCGTCTGGAATGTTGCACCCGAGTACCAGGGGACGAAAACTGAGGCACATTTGAACACGTTTCCCGATCACACGGTGGATCATACTCTGGGTTCCACATGCATGTTTTAGCTGAAGGAAGAATCCCTTAAACCTGGAGAGTTGAGACCCATGGAATGGGTACCATGCAATATGACTTCAAAGGGTCTGCATTTGCTCACCGAACCTCACCAATCCTATCACTGCTGCATTTATGCCGCTGTACACACGCTTGATGCTCTTTCAGAGACATATAAATCCATAGGTTTTAAGATTCTTACTAGTCAGGTATATTCTTAGGCGTTTAATATGGGGTGTTGAGTCCACTTGGTTGAGCAAGGAGTAGCTCTTGTCTATTAAATATTTGGCTTATGGAACGGTATCTGTGCTAATTTCAATCTCTGGTTTTATGCAGCACCCCAACTCACCTTTCCCCTTAAGCAAGCATAAGTTGGTTTTCTACATTTGAGACCCTGTTCTGTTTTGTAATTCAGTTCCTGTGTAGCCAAGTTTACATTCCGTGTAGTAGTGATATCTTATGATGTTTCTTTTTCTGTGTGACTTATTTCACTTAGAATCATCATACCTGAATCCACTCATTATGCTGCTACGGGCCTGATGACATAGATTTCATTGCTGAGTGATATTGCATTGTACGTAAGTACCACAACTTCTTTATCCATTTTTCGCTTTCTGTGATATTGAACTTGTACCTTAAATGAGGTTCTTGTAAACAGAGCCGTCCCAAACTTTGGGGTGGCTGTGTCTTTTTGATTTTAATTTCCCTAAGCTATAGGACCATAAGTGGAAGTGCCCTAGGCTCTGTTGCTTTCTTTTTTAAATGTTTCAGGAAACACCATACACTTCTCCAGAGTGGCTGTTGGCAATTTACATCCCGCCCATGAGCATAACAAGGCTCCCAGTTCTCCATGGCCTGTTCTGCCTTTCTGGATTTTACACTTTTATCAGATGGCCCTTTTGACTGGGGGGCAGTGAGACTTCATTGTAGTGCAGATTTCCTTTGCAAGCTTGCTTGGTTGGCCAAAAAGGGCGTATGCGTTTTTTCCTGAATATATTCAGGAAAAAACGCATACGCCCCTTTTGGCCAAGTGCATCATTGTGGACGTTCTGCCTCTTTTCCTATGCTTTACATGCAATTCCAGTCTACCTCCTGAAATCGGTTTCCTGCAATTCTGCCCCGGTTTCAAGTCCTCTTGGCAGCCTTACTTCAATATAATTTTGGACGATAGCTGTCATTTATAACTCTGCAGGTTTGTGAATGACAGTGCCCCTGAGCTCCTTTCTTCAACTCGCTTTCTTGTGAGCTGGCCGCAACACCGCAGGTTTGCTTCAGGCCCTAGTGTGGTTCCGGCACGGCACGCTGAGCCTTTGGTTAATTCCTCTTCCTGGTGGGAAATGAGAGTTAACTTTGCCCATCCAGACACCTCCAGCTAGTTTCTCATTGCTTCTCTCTATTCCTGTACATTTTCCGCAGAAATTGCAAACTGGGCCAAACAGGCGGTTAAAGGCACTGACTCTCCAAGTGGGGAGAGTGTTAGTAAAGCGTCTGGAATGTTGCACCCGAGTACCGGGGGACGAAAAATGAGACACCTTTGAACACGTTTCCCGATCACACAGTGGATCATACTCTGGGTTCCACATGCATGTTTTAGCTGAAGGAAGAATCCCTTAAACCTGGAGAGTTGAGACCCATGGAATGGGTACCATGCAATATGAATTGAAAGGGTCTGCATTTGCTCACCGAACCTCACCAATCCTATCACTGCTGCGTTTATGCCGCTGTACACACGCTTGATTCTCTTTCGGAGACATATAAATCCATAGGTTTTAAGATTCTTACTAGTCAGGTATATTCTCAGGCGTTTAATATGGGGTGTTGAGTCCACTTCATTGAGCATGGAGTAGCTCTTGTCTATTACATATTTGGCTTATGGAACGGTATCTGTGCTAATTTCAATCTCTGGTTTTATGCAGCACCCCAACTCACCTTTCCCCTTAAGCAAGCATAAGTTGGTTTTCTACATTTGAGACCCTGTCCTGTTTTGTAATTCAGTTCCTGTGTAGCCAAGTTTACATTCCGTGTAGTAGTGATATCTTATGATGTTTCTTTTTCTGTGTGACTTATTTCACTTAGAATCATCGTACCTGAATCCACTCATTATGCTGCTACGGGCCTGATGACATATATTTCATTGCTGAGTGATATTGCTTTGTACGTAAGTACCACAACTTCTTTATCCATTTTTCGCTTTCTGTGATATTGAACTTGTACCGTAAAAGAGGTGCTTGTAAACAGAGCCGTCCCAAACTTTGGGGTGGCTGTGTCTTTTTGATTTTAATTTCCCTAAGCTATAGGACCATAAGTGGAATAGCACTAGGCTCTGTTGCCTTGTTTTTTAGATGTTTCAGGAAACACCATACACTTCTCCAGTGTGGCTGTTGGCAATTTACATCCCGCCCATCAGCATAACAAGGCTCCCAGTTCTCCATGGCCTGTCCTGCCTTTCTGGATTTTACACTTTTTTCAGATGGCCCTTTTGACCGGGGGGCAATGAGACTTCATTGTAGTGCAGATTTCCTTTGCAAGCTTGCTTTTGGCCAAAAAGGGCGTATGCGTTTTTTCCTGAATATATTCAAAAAAAACGCATACGCCTTTTTTGGCCAAGTGCATCATTGTGGACGTTCTGCCTCTTTTCCTATGCTTTACATGCAATTCCAGTCTACCTCCTGAAATCGGTTTCCTGCAATTCTGCCCCGCTTTCAAGTCCTCTTGGCAGCCTTACTTCAATATATTTTTGGACGATAGCTGTCATTTATAACTCTGCACGTTTGTGAATTACAGTGCCCCTGAGCTCCTTTCTTCAACTCTCTTTCTTCTGAGCTGGCCGCAACACCGCAGGATTGCTTCAGGCCCTAGTTTGGTTCCGTCATGGCACGCTGAGCCTTTGGTTAATTCCTCTTCCTGGTGGGAAATGAGAGTTAAATTTGCCCGTTCAGACACCTCCAGCTAGTCTCTCATTGGTTCTCCCTATTCCTGTTCATTTTCCGCAGAAATTGCAAACTGGGCCAAACAGGAGGTTAAAGGCACTGACTCTCCAAGTGGGGAGAGTGTTAGTAAAGCGTCTGGAATGTTGCACCCGAGTACCGGGGGACGAAAACTGAGACACATTTGAACACGTTTCCTGATCACACGGTGGATCATACTCTGGGTTCCACATGCATGTTTTAGCTGAAGGAAGAATCCCTTAAACCTGGAGAGTTGAGACCCATGGAATGGGTACCATGCAATATGACTTCAAAGGGTTTGCATTTGCTCACCGAACCTCACCAATCCTATCACGGCTGCGTTTATGCCGCTGTACACACGCTTGATTCTCTTTCGGAGCATATAAATCCATAGGTTTTAAGATTCTTACTAGTCAGGTATATTCTTAGGCGTTTAATATGGGGTGTTGAGTCCACTTCATTGAGCAAGGAGTAGCTCTTGTATATTACACATTTGGCTTATGGAACGGTATCTGTGCTTATTTCAGTCTCTGGTTTTATGCAGCACCCCAACTCACATTTCCCCTTAAGCAAGCATAAGTTGGTTTTCTACATTTGAGACCCTGTTCTGTTTTGTAATTCAGTTCCTGTGTAGCCAAGTTTACATTCCGTGTAGTAGTGATATCTGATGATGTTTCTTTTTCTGTGTGACTTATTTCACTTAAAATCATCGTACCTGAATCCACTCATTATGCTGCTACAGTCCTGATGACATAGATTTCATTGCTGAGTGATATTGCATTGTACGTAAGTACCACAACTTCTTTATCCATTTTTCGCTTTCTGCGATATTAAACTTGTACCGTAAACGAGGTTCTTGTAAACAGAGCTGTCCCAAACTTTTGGGTGGCTGTGTGTTTTTGATTTTAATTTCCCTAAGCTATAGGACCATAAGTGGAAGTGCCCTAGGCTCTGTTGCTTTGTTTTTTAGATGTTTCAGGAAACACCATACACTTCTCCAGAGTGGCTGTTGGCAATTTACATCCTGCCCATCAGCATAACAAGGCTCCCAGTTCTCCATGGCTTGTCCTGCCTTTCTGGATTTTACACTTTTTTCAGATGGCCCTTTTGACCGGGGGGCAGTGAGACTTCATTGTAGTGCAGATTTCCTTTGCAAGCTTGCTTGGTTCGCCAAAAAGTGCGTATGCGTTTTCTCCTGAATATATTCAGGAAAAAACGCATACGCCCTTTTTGGCCAAGTGCATCATTGTGGACGTTCTGCCTCTTTTCCTGTGGTTTACATGCAAATCCAGTCTACCTCCTGAAATCGGTTTCCTGCAATTCTGCCCCGCTTTCAAGTCCTCTTGGCAGCCTTACTTCAATATATTTTTGGACGATAGCTGTCATTTTTAACTCTGCAGGTTTGTGAATGACAGTGCCCCTGAGCTCCTTTCTTCAACTCGCTTTCTTGTGAGCTGGCCGAAACACCGCAGGATTGCTTCAGGCTCCAGTGTGGTTCCGGCATGGCACGCTGAGCCTTTGGTTAATTCCTCTTCCTGGTGGGAAATGAGAGTTAAATTTGCCCGTCCAGACACCTCCAGCTAGTCTCTTATTGGTTCTCCCTATTCCTGTTCATTTTCCGCAGAAATTGCAAACTGGGCCAAACAGGAGGTTAAAGGCACTGACTCCCCAAGTGGGGAGAGTGTTAGTAAAGCGTCTGGAATGTTGCATCCGAGTACCAGGGGACGAAAACTGAGACACCTTTGAACACGTTTCCCAATCACATGGTGTATCATACTCTGGGTTCCACATGCATGTTTTAGCTGAAGGAAGAATCCCTTAAACCTGGAGAGTTGAGACCCCTGGAATGGGTACCATGCAATATGACTTCAAAGGGTCTGCATTTGCTCACCGATCCTCACCAATCCTATCACTGCTGCGTTTATGCCGCTGTACACACTCTTGATTCTCTTTCGGAGACATATAAATCCATAGGTTTTAAGATTCTTACTAGTCAGGTATATTCGTAGGCGTTTAATATGGGGTGTTGAGTCCACTTCATTGAGCAAGGAGTAGCTCTTGTCTATTACATATTTGGCTTATGGAACGGTATCTGTGCTTATTTCAATCTCTGGTTTTATGCAGCACCCCAACTCACATTTCCCCTTAAGAAAGCATAAGTTGGTTTTCTACATTTGAGACCCTGTTCTGTTTTGTAATTCAGTTCCTGTGTAGCCAAGTTTACATTCCGTGTAGTAGTGATATCTTATGATGTTTCTTTTTCTGTGTGACTTATTTCACTTAGAATCATCGTACCTGAATCCACTCATTATGCTGCTATGGGCCTGATGACATAGATTTCATTGCTGAGTGATATTGCATTGTACGTAAGTACCACAACTTCTTTATCCATTTTTCGCTTTCTGCAATATTAAAATTGTACCGTAAACGAGGTTCTTGTAAACAGAGCGGTACCAAATTTGGGTTGGCTGTGTCTTTTTGATTTTAATTTCCCTAAACTATAGGACCATAAGTGGAAGTGCCCTAGGCTCTGTTACTTTGTTTTTTAGATGTTTCAGGAAACACCATACACTTCTCCAGAGTGGCTGTTGGCAATTTACATCCCGCCCATCAGCATAACAAGGCTCCCAGTTCTCCATGGCCTGTCCTGCCTTTCTGGATTTTACACTTTTTTCAGATGGCCCTTTTGACCGGGGGGCATTGAGACTTCATTGTAGTGCAGATTTCCTTTGCAAGGTTGCTTGGTTGGCCAAAAAGGGCGTATGCGTTTTTTCCTGAATATATTCAGGAAAAAACGCATACGCCCTTTTTGGCCAAGTGCATCATTGTGGACGTTCTGCCTCTTTTCCTTTTCTTTACATGCAATTCCAGTCTACCTCCTGAAATCGGTTTCCTGCAATTCTGCCCAGCGTTCAAGTCCTCTTGGCAGCCTTACTTCAATATATTTTTGGACGATAGCTGTCATTTATAACTCTGCAGGTTTGTGAATGACAGTGCCCCTGAGCTCCTTTCTTCAACTCGCTTTCTTGTGAGCTGGCCGCAACACCGTAGGATTGCTTTAGGCCCTAGTGTGGTTCCGGCACGGCACGCTGAGCCTTTGGTTAATTCCTCTTCCTGGTGGGTAATGAGAGTTAAATTTGCCCGTCCAGACACCTCCAGCTAGTCTCTCTTGGTTCTCCCTATTCCTGTTCATTTTCCGCAGAAATTGCAAACAGGGACAAACAGGAGGTTAAAGGCACTGACTCTCCAAGTGGGGAGAGTGTTAGTAAAGCGTCTGGAATGTTGCACCCGAGTACCAGGACACGAAAACTGAGACACATTTGAACACGTTTCCTGATCACACGGTGGATCATACTCTGGGTTCCACATGCATGTTTTAGCTGAAGGAAGAATCCCTTAAACCTGGAGAGTTGAGACCCATGGAATGGGTACCATGCAATATGACTTCAAAGGGTCTGCATTTGCTCACCGAACCTCACCAATCCTATCACTGCTGCATTTATGCTGCTGTACACACGCTTGATTCTCTTTTGGAGCATATAAATCCATAGGTTTTAAGATTCTTACTAGTCAGGTATATTCTTAGGCGTTTAATATGTGGTGTTGAGTCCACTTCGTAAAGCAAGGAGTAGCTCTTGTCTATGACATATTTGGCTTATGGAACGGTATCTGTGCTAATTTCAATCTCTGGTTTTATGCAGCCCCCCAACTCACGTTTCCCCTTAAGCAAGCATAAGTTGGTTTTCTACATTTGAGACCCTGTTCTGTTTTGTAATTCAGTTCCTGTGTAGCCAAGTTTACATTCCGTGTAGTAGTGATATCTTATGATGTTTCTTTTTCTGTGTGACTTATTTCACTTAGAATCATCGTACCTGAATCCACTCATTATGCTGCTACGGGCCTGATGACATAGACTTCATTGCTGAGTGATATTGCATTGTACGTAAGTACCACAATTTCTTTATCCATTTTTCGCTTTCTGTGATATTGAACTTGTACCGTAAATGAGGTTCTTGTAAACAGAGCCGTCCCAAACTTTGGGGTGGCTGTGTCTTTTTGATTTTAATTTCCCTAAGCTATAGGACCATAAGTGGAAGTGCCCTAGGCTCTGTTGCTTTGTTTTGTACATGTTTCAGGAAACACCATACACTTCTCCAGAGTGGCTGTTGGCAATTTACATCCCGCCCATCAGCATAACAAGGCTCCCAGTTCTCCATGGCCTGTCCTGCCTTTCTGGATTTTACACTTTTTTCAGATGACCCTTTTAACCGGGGGGCAGTGAGACTTCATTGTAGTGCAGATTTCCTTTGCAAGCTTGCTTGCTTGGCCAAAAAGTGCGTAGGCTTTTTTTCTTGAGGAAAAAACGCATATGCCCTTTTTGGCCAAGTGCATCATTGTGGACGTTCTGCCTCTTTTCCTATGCTTTACATGCAATTCCAGTCTACCTCCTGAAATCGGTTTCCTGCAATTCTGCCCCGCTTTCAAGTCCTCTTGGCAGCCTTACTTCAATATATTTTTGGACGATATCTGTCATTTATAACTCTGCAGTTTTGTGAATTACAGTGCCCCTGAGCTCCTTTCTTCAACTTGCTTTCTTGTGAGCTGGCCGCAACACCGCAGCATCGCTTCAGGCCCTAGTGTTGTTCCGGCATGGCACGCTGAGCCTTTGGTTAATTCCTCTTCCTGGTGGGAAATGAGAGTTAAATTTGCCCGTCCAGACACCTCCAGCTAGTCTCTCATTGGTTCTCCCTATTCCTGTTCATTTTCCGCAGAAATTGCAAACTGGGCCAAACAGGAGGTTAAAGTCACTGACTCTCCAAGTGGGGAGAGTGTTAGTAAAGCGTCTGGAATGTTGCACCCGAGTACCAGTGGACGAAAACTGACACATTTGAACACGTTTCCCGATCACACGGTGGATCATACTCTGCGTTCCACATGCATGTTTTAGCTGAAGGAAGAATCCCTTAAACCTGGAGAGTTGAGACCCATGGAATGGGTACCATGCAATATGACTTCAAAGGGTCTGCATTTGCTCACCGAACCTCATCAATCCTATCACTGCTGCATTTATGCCGCTATACACACGCTTGATTCTCTTTCGGAGATATATAAATCCATAGGTTTTAAGATTCTTACTAGTCAGGTATATTCTTAGGCGTTTAATATGGGGTGTTGAGTCCACTTCGTTGAGCAAGGTGTAGCTCTTTTCTATTACATATTTGGCTTCTGGAACGATATCTGTGCTAATTTCAATGTCTGGTTTTATGCAGCACCCCAACTCACCTTTCCCCTTAAGGTAGAATAAGTTGGTTTTCTACATTTGAGACCCTGTTCTGTTTTGTAATTCAGTTCCTGTGTAGCCAAGTTTACATTCCATGTAGTAGTGATATCTTATGATGTTTCTTTTTCTCTGTGACTTATTTCACTTAGAATCATCGTACCTGAATCCACTCATTATGCTGCTACGGGTCTCGTGACATAGATTTCATTGCTGAGTGATATTGCATTGTACGTAAGTACCACAACTTCTTTATCCATTTTTCGCTTTCTGCGATATTGAACTTGTACCGTAAACGAGGTTCTTGTAAACAGAGCCATCCCAAACTTTGGGGTGGCTGTGTCTTTTTGATTTTAATTTCCCTAAGCTATAGGACCATAAGTGGAAGTGCCCTAGGCTCTGTTGCTTTGTTTTTTAGATGTTTCAGGAAACACCATACACTTCTCCAGAGTGGCTGTTGGCAATTTACATCCCGCCCATCAGCATAACAAGGCTCCCAGTTCTCCATGGCCTGTCCTGCTTTGCTGGATTTTATACTTTTTTCAGATGGCCCTTTTGCCCGCAGGGTAGTGAGACTTCATTGTAGTGCAGATTCCCTTTGCAAGCTTGCTTGGTTGGCCAAAAAGGGCGTATGCGTTTTTTCCTGAATATATTCAGGAAAAAACGCATACGCCCTTTTTGGCCAAGTGCATCATTGTGGACGTTCTGCCTCTTTTCCTATGCTTTACATGCAATTCCAGTCTACCTCCTGAAATCGGTTTCCTGCAATTCTGCCCCGCTTTCAAGTCCTCTTGGCAACCTTACTTCAATATATTTTTGGACGATAGCTGTCATTTATAACTCTGCAGTTTGTGAATTACAGTGCCCCTGAGCTCCTTTCTTCAACTCGCTTTCTTGTGAGCTGGCCGCAACACCGCAGGATTGCTTCAGGCCCTAGTGTGGTTCCGGCACGGCACGCTTAGCCTTTGGTTAATTCCTCTTCCTGGTGGGAAACGAGAGTTAACTTTGCGTGTCCAGACACCTCCAGCTAGTTTCTCATTGGTTCTCCCTATTCCTGTTCATTTTCCGTAGAAATTGCAAACTGGGCCAAACAGGAGGTTAAAGGCACTGACTCTCCAAGTGGGGAGAGTGTTAGTAAAGCGTCTGGAATGTTGCACCCGAGAACCGGAGGACGACAACTGAGACACATTTGAACACGTTTCCGATCACACAGTGGATCATACTCTGGGTTCCACATGCATGTTTTAGCTGAAGGAAGAATCCCTTAAACCTGGAGAGTTGAGATCCATGGAATGGGTACCATGCAATATGACTTCAAAGGGTTTGCATTTGCTCACCGAACCTCACCAATCCTATCACTGCTGCGTTTATGCCGCTGTACACACGCTTGATTCTCTTTCGGAGACATATAAATCCATAGGTTTTAAGATTCTTACTAGTCAGGTATATTCTTAGGCGTTTAATATGTGGTGTTGAGTCCACTTCGTTGAGCAAGGAGTAGCTCTTGTCTATTACATATTTGGCTTATGGAACGGTATCTGTGCTAATTTCAATCTCTGGTTTTATGTAGCACCCCAACTCACCTTTCCCCTTAAGCAAGCATAACTTGGTTTTCTACATTTGTGAGCCTGTTCTGTTTTGTAATTCAGTTCCTGTGTAGCCAAGTTTACATTCCGTGTAGTAGTGATATCTTATGATGTTTCTTTTTCTGTGTGACTTATTTCACTTAGAATCATCGTACCTGAATCCACTCATTATGCTGCTACGGGCAGATGACATAGATTTCATTGCTGAGTGGTATTGCATTGTACGTAAGTACCACAACTTCTTTATCCATTTTTCACTTTCTGCGATATTGATCTTGTACCGTAAACGAGGTTCTTGTAAACAGAGCCGTCCCAAACTTTGGGGAGGCTGTGTCTTTTTGATTTTAATTTCCCTAAGCTATAGGACCATAAGTGGAAGTGCCCTAGGCTCTGTTGCTTTGTTTTGTAGATGTTTCAGGAAACACCATACACTTCTCCAGAGTGGCTGTTGGCAATTTACATCCCGCCCATGAGCATAACAAGGCTCCCAGTTCTCCATGGCCTGTCCTGCCTTTCTGGATTTTACACTTTTTTCAGATGGCCCATTTGACCGGGGCGCAGTGAGACCTTATTGTAGTGCAGATTTCATTTTCAAGCTTGATTGGTTGGCCAAAAAGGGCATATGAATGTTTTCCTGTATATATTCAGGAAAAAACGCGTATGCCCTTTTTGGCCAAGTCCATCATTGTGGATGTTCTGCCTCTTTTCCTATGCTTTACATGCAATTCCAGTCTACCTCCTGAAATCGGTTTCCTGCAATTCTGCCCAGCGTTCAAGTCCTCTTGGCAGCCTTACTTCAATATATTTTTGGACGATAGCTGTCATTTATAACTCTGCAGGTTTGTGAATGACAGTGCCCCTTAGCTCCTTTCTTTAACTCGCTTTCTTGTGAGCTGGCCGCAACACCGCAGCATTGCTTCAGGCCCTAGTGTGGTTCCGGCATGACATGCTGAGCCTTTGGTTAATTCCTCTTCCTGGTGGGAAATGAGAGTTAAATTTGCCCGTCCAGACACCTCCAGCTAGTCTCTCATTGGTTCTCCCTATTCCTGTTCATTTTCTGCAGAAATTGCAAACTGGGCCAAACAAGAGGTTAAAGGCACTGACTCTCCAAGTGGGGAGAGTGTTAGTAAAGCGTCTGGAATGTTGCACCCGAGTACCAGGGGATGAAAACTGACACAATTAAACACGTTTCCCGATCACACGGTGGATCATACTCTGGGTTCCACATGCATGTTTTAGCTGAAGGAAGAATCCCTTAAACCTGGAGAGTTGAGACCCATGGAATGGGTACCATGCAATATGACTTCAAAGGGTCTGCATTTGCTCACCGAACCTCACCAATCCTATCACTGCTGCGTTTATGACACTGTACACACGCTTGATTCTCTTTCGGAGACATATAAATCCATAGGTTTTAAGATTCTTTCTAGTCAGGTATATTCTTACGCGTTTAATATGGGGTGTAGAGTCCACTTCGTTGAGCAAGGAGTAGCTCTTGTCTATTAAATATTTGTCTTATGGAACGGTATCTGTTCTAATTTCAATCTCTGGTTTTATGCAGCACCCCAACTCACCTTTCGCCTTAAGCAAGCATAAGTTGGTTTTCTACATTTGAGACCCTGTTCTGTTTTGTAATTCAGTTCCTGTGTAGCCAAGTTTACATTCCTTGTAGTAGTGATATCTTATGATGTTTGTTTTTCTGTGTGACTTATTTCACTTAGAATCATCGTACCTGAATCCACTCATTATGCTGCTATGGGCCTGATGACATAGATTTCATTGCTGAGTGATATTGCATTGTACGTAAGTACCACAACTTCTTTATCCATTTTTCGCTTTCTGTGATATTGAACTTGGACCATAAATGAGGTTCTTGTAAACAGAGCTGTCCCTAACTTTGGGGTGGCTGAGTCTTTTTGATTTTAATTTCCCTAAGCTATAGGACCATAAGTGGAAGTGCCCTAGGCTCTGTTGCTTTGTTTTTTAGATGTTTCAGGAAACACCATACACTTCTCCAGAGTGGCTGTTGGCAATTTACATCCCGCCCATCAGCATAACAAGGCTCCCAGTTCTCCATGGCCTGTCCTGCCTTTCTGGATTTTACACTTTTTTCAGATGGCCCTTTTGACCGGGGAGCAGTGAGACTTCATTGTAGTGCAGATTTCCTTTGCAAGCTTGCTTGGTTGGCCAAAAAGGGCGTATGTGTTTTTTCCTGAATATATTCAGGAAAAAACGCATACTCCCTTTTTGGCCAAGTGCATCATTGTGGACGTTCTGCCTCTTTTCCTATGCTTTACATGCAATTCCAGTCTACCTCCTGAAATCGGTTTCCTGCAGTTCTGCCCGCTTTCAAGTCCTCTTGGCAGCCTTACTTCAATATATTTTTGGACGATAGCTATCATTTATAACTCTGCAGGTATGTGAATGACAGTGTCCCTGAGCTCCTTTCTTCAACTCGCTTTCTTGTGAGCTGGCCGCAACACCGCAGGATTGCTTCAGGCCCTAGTGTGGTTCCAGCATGGCACGCTGAGCCTTTGTTTAATTCCTCTTCCTGGTGGGAAATGAGAGTTAAATTTGCCCGTCCAGACACCTCCAGCTAGTCTCTCATTGGTTCTCCCTATTCCTGTTCATTTTCCGCAGAATTTGCAAACTGGGCCAAACAGGAGGTTAAAGGCACTGACTCTCCAAGTGGGGAGAGTGTTAGTAAAGCGTCTGGAATGTTGCACCCGAGTACCAGGGGACGAAAACTGAGACACATTTGAACACGTTTCCCGATCACACGGTGGATCATACTCTGGGTTCCACATGCATGTTTTAGCTGAAGGAAGAATCCCTTAAACCTGGAGAGTTGAGACCCCTGCAATGGGTACCATGCAATATGACTTCAAAGGGTTTGCATTTGCTCACCGAACCTCACCAATCCTATCACTGCTGCGTTTATGCCGCTGTACACACGCTTGATTCTCTTTCGGAGACATATAAATCCATAGGTTTTAAGATTCTTCCTAGTCAGGTATATTCTTAGGCGTTTATTATGGGGTGTAGAGTCCACTTCGTTGAGCAAGGAGTAGCTCTTGTCTATTACATATTTGGCTTATGGAACGGTATCTGTGCTAATTTCAATCTCTGGTTTTATGCAGCACCCCAACTCACCTTTTGCCTTAAGCAAGCATAAGTTGGTTTTCTACATTTGAGACCCTGTTCTGTTTTGTAATTCAGTTCCTGTGTAGCCAAGTTTACATTCCGTGTAGTAGTGATATCTTATGATGTTTCTTTTTCTGTGTGACTTATTTCACTTCGAATCATCGTACCTGAATCCACTCATTATGCTGCTACGGGCCTGATGACATAGATTTCATTGCTGAGTGATATTGCATTGTACGTAAGTACCACAAGTTCTTTATCCATTTTTCGCTTTCTGCGATATTGAATTTGTACCGTAAACGAGGTTCTTGTAAACAGAGCCGTCCCAAACTTTGGGGTGGCTGTGTGTTTTATTTTTTAATTTCCCTAAGCTATAGGACCATAAGTGGAAGTGCCCTAGGCTCTGTTGCCTTGTTTTTTAGATGTTTCAGGAAACACCATACACTTCTCCAGAGTGGCTGTTGGCAATTTACATCCCGCCCATCAGCATAACAAGGCTCCTAGTTCTCCATGGCCTGTCCTGCCTTTCTGGATTTTACACTTTTTTCAGATGGCCCTTTTGACCGGGGGCAGTGACACTCCATTGTAGTGCAGATTTCCTTTGCAAGCTTGCTTGCTTGGCCAAAAAGGGCGTATGCGTTTTTTCCTGAATATATTCAGGAAAAAACGCATATGCCCTTTTTGGCCAAGTGCATCATTGTGGACGTTCTGCCTCTTTTCCTATGCTTTACATGCAATTCCAGTCTACCTCCTGAAATCGGTTTCCTGCAATTCTGCCCCGCTTTCAAGTTCCTCTTGGCAGCCTTACTTCAATATATTTTTGGACGATAGCTGTCATTTTTAACTCTGCAGGTTTGTGAATGACAGTGCCCCTGAGCTCCTTTCTTCAACTCGCTTTCTTGTGAGCTGGCCGCAACACCGCAGCATTGCTTCAGGCCCTAGTGTGGTTCCGGCATGACACACTGAGTCTTTGGTTAATTCCTCTTCCTGGTGGGAAATGAGAGTTAAATTTGCCCGTCCAGACACCTCCAGCTAGTCTCTCATTGGTTCTCCCTATTCCTGTTCATTTTCCATAGAAATTGCAAAACTGGGCCAAACAGGAGTTTAAAGGCACTGACTATCCACGTGGGGAGAGTGTTAGTAAAGCGTCTGGAATGTTGCATTCGAGTACCAGGGGACGAAAACTGAGACACTTTTGAACACGTTTCCCGATCACATGGTGTATCATACTCTGGGTTCCACATGCATGTTTTAGCTGAAGGAAGAATCCCTTAAACCTGGAGAGTTGAGACCCATGCAATGGGTACAATGAAATATGACTTCAAAGGGTCTGCATTTGCTCACCGATCCTCACCAATCCTATCACTGCTGCGTTTATGCCGCTGTACACACTCTTGATTCTCTTTCGGAGACATATAAATCCATAGGTTTTAAGATTCTTACTAGTCAGGTATATTCGTAGGCGTTTAATATGGGGTGTTGAGTCCACTTCATTGAGCAAGGAGTAGCTCTTGTCTATTATATATTTTGCTTATGGAACGGTATCTGTGCTTATTTCAATCTCTGGTTTTATGCAGCACCCCAACTCACATTTCCCCTTAAGTAAGCATAAGTTGGTTTTCTACATTTGAGACCCTGTTCTGTTTTGTAATTCAGTTCCTGTGTAGCCAAGTTTACATTCCGTGTAGTAGTGATATCTTATGATGTTTCTTTTTCTGTGTGACTTATTTCACTTAGAATCATCGTACCTGAATCCACTCATTATGCTGCTATGGGCCTGATGACATAGATTTCATTGCTGAGTGATATTGCATTGTAAGTAAGTACCACAACTTCTTTATCCATTTTTCGCTTTCTGCAATATTAAACTTGTACCGTAAATGAGGTTCTTGTAAACAGAGCCGTCCCAAATTTGGGTTGGCTGTGTCTTTTTGATTTTAATTTCCCTAAAGTATAGGACCATAAGTGGAAGTGCCCTAGGCTCTGTTACTTTGTTTTTTAGATGTTTCAGGAAACACCATACACTTCTCCAGAGTGGCTGTTGGCAATTTACATCCCGCCCATCAGCATAACAAGGCTCCCATTTCTCCATGGCCTGTCCTGCCTTTCTGGATTTTACACTTTTTTCAGATGGCCCTTTTGACCGGGGGGCATTGAGACTTCATTGTAGTGCAGATTTCCTTTGCAAGCTTGCTTGGTTGGCCAAAAAGGACGTATGCGTTTTTTCCTGAATATATTCAGGAAAAAACGCATACGCCCTTTTTGGCCAAGTGCATCATTGTGGACGTTCTGCCTCTTTTCCTTTGCTTTACATGCAATTCCAGTCTACCTCCTGAAATCGGTTTCCTGCAATTCTGCCCAGCGTTCAAGTCCTCTTGGCAGCCTTACTTCAATATATTTTTGGACGATAGCTGTCATTTATAACTCTGCAGGTTTGTGAATGACAGTGCCCCTGAGCTCCTTTCTTCAACTCGCTTTCTTGTGAGCTGGCCGCAACACCGCAGCATTGCTTCAGGCCCTAGTGTGGTTCCGGCATGACATGCTGAGCCTTTGGTTAATTCCTCTTCCTGGTGGGAAATGAGAGTTAAATTTGCCCGTCCAGACACCTCCAGCTAGTCTCTCATTGGTTCTCCCTATTCCTGTTCATTTTCCGCAGAAATTGCAAACTGGGCCAAACAAGAGGTTAAAGGCACTGACTCTCCAAGTGGGGAGAGTGTTAGTAAAGCGTCTGGAATGTTGCACCCAAGTACCAGGGGATGAAAACTGACACAATTAAACACGTTTCCCGATCACACGGTGGATCATACTCTGGGTTCCACATGCATGTTTTAGCTGAAGGAAGAATACCTTAAACCTGGAGAGTTGACATCCATGGAATGGGTACCATGCAATATGACTTCAAAGGGTCTGCATTTGCTCACCGAACCTCACCAATCCTATCACTGCTGCGTTTATGACACTGTACACACGCTTGATTCTCTTTCGGAGACATATAAATCCATAGGTTTTAAGATTCTTTCTAGTCAGGTATATTCTTACGCGTTTAATATGGGGTGTAGAGTCCACTTTGTTGAGCAAGGAGTAGCTCTTGTCTATTAAATATTTGGCTTATGGAACGGTATCTGTTCTAATTTCAATCTCTGGTTTTATGCAGCACCCCAACTCACCTTTCGCCTTAAGCAAGCATAAGTTGGTTTTCTACATTTGAGACCCTGTTCTGTTTTGTAATTCAGTTCCTGTGTAGCCAAGTTTACATTCCTTGTAGTAGTGATATCTTATGATGTTTGTTTTTCTGTGTGACTTATTTCACTTAGAATCATCGTACCTGAATCCACTCATTATGCTGCTACGGGCCTGATGACATAGATTTCATTGCTGAGTGATATTGCATTGTACGTAAGTACCACATCTTCTTTATCCATTTTTCGCTTTCTGTGATATTGAACTTGGACCATAAATGAGGTTCTTGTAAACAGAGCTGTCCCTAACTTTGGGGTGGCTGAGTCTTTTTGATTTTAATTTCCCTAAGCTATAGGACCATAAGTGGAAGTGCCCTAGGCTCTGTTGCTTTGTTTTTTAGATGTTTCAGGAAACACCATACACTTCTCCAGAGTGGCTGTTGGCAATTTACATCCCGCCCATCAGCATAACAAGGCTCCCAGTTCTCCATGGCCTGTCCTGCCTTTCTGGATTTTACACTTTTTTCAGATGACCCTTTTGACCGGGGAGCAGTGAGACTTCATTGTAGTGCAGATTTCCTTTGCAAGCTTGCTTGGTTGGCCAAAAAGGGCGTATGTGTTTTTTCCTGAATATATTCAGGAAAAAACGCATACGCCCTTTTTGGCCAAGTGCATCATTGTGGACGTTCTGCCTCTTTTCCTATGCTTTACATGCAATTCCAGTCTACCTCCTGAAATCGGTTTCCTGCAGTTCTGCCCGCTTTCAAGTCCTCCTGGCAGCCTTACTTCAATATATTTTTGGACGATAGCTATCATTTATAACTCTGCAGGTATGTGAATGACAGTGTCCCTGAGCTCCTTTCTTCAACTCGCTTTCTTGTGAGCTGGCCGCAACACCGCAGGATTGCTTCAGGCCCTAGTGTGGTTCCAGCATGGCACGCTGAGCCTTTGTTTAATTCCTCTTCCTGGTGGGAAATGAGAGTTAAATTTGCCCGTCCAGACACCTCCAGCTAGTCTCTCATTGGTTCTCCCTATTCCTGTTCATTTTCCGCAGAATTTGCAAACTGGGCCAAACAGGAGGTTAAGGGCACTGACTCTCCAAGTGGGGAGAGTGTTAGTAAAGCGTCTGGAATGTTGCACCCGAGTACCAGGGGACGAAAACTGAGACACATTTGAACACGTTTCCCGATCACACGGTGGATCATACTCTGGGTTCCACATGCATGTTTTAGCTGAAGGAAGAATCCCTTAAACCTGGAGAGTTGAGACCCCTGCAATGGGTACCATGCAATATGACTTCAAAGGGTCTGCATTTGCTCACCGAACCTCACCAATCCTATCACTGCTGCGTTTATGCCGCTGTACACACTCTTGATTCTCTTTCGGAGACATATAAATCCATAGGTTTTAAGATTCTTCCTAGTCAGGTATATATTCTTAGGCGTTTATTATGGGGTGTAGAGTCCACTTCGTTGAGCAAGGAGTAGCTCTTGTCTATTACATATTTGGCTTATGGAACGGTATCTGTGCTAATTTCAATCTCTGGTTTTATGCAGCACCCCAACTCACCTTTCGCCTTAAGCAAGCATAAGTTGGTTTTCTACATTTGAGACCCTGTTCTGTTTTGTAATTCAGTTCCTGTGTAGCCAAGTTTACATTCCGTGTAGTAGTGATATCTTATGATGTTTCTTTTTCTGTGTGACTTATTTCACTTCGAATCATCGTACCTGAATCCACTCATTATGCTGCTATGGGCCTGATGACATAGATTTCATTGCTGCGTGATATTGCATTGTACGTAATTATCACAAATTCTTTATCCATTTTTCACTTGCTGTGATACTGAACTTGTACCGTAAACGAGGTTCTTGTAAACAGAGCCGTCCCAAACTTTGGGGTGGCTGTGTCTTTTTGATTTTAATTTCCCTAAGCTATAGGACCATAAGTTGAAGTGCCCTAGGCTCTGTTGCTTTGCTTTTTAGATGTTTCAGGAAACACCATACACTTCTCCAGAGTGGCTGTTCGCAATTTACATCCCGCACATCAGCATAACAAGGTTCCCAATTCTCCATGGCCTGTCCTTTCTTTCTGGATTTTACACTTTTTTCAGATGGCCCTTTTGACCGGGGGCAGTGAGACTTCATTGTAGTGCAGATTTCCTTTGCAAGCTTGCTTGCTTGGCCAAAAAGGGCGTAGGCTTTTTTTCTTGAGGAAAAAACGCATATGCCCTTTTTGGCCAAGTGCATCATTGTGGACGTTCTGCCTCTTTTCCTATGCTTTACATGCAATTCCAGTCTACCTCCTGAAATCGGTTTCCTGCAATTCTGCCCCGCTTTCAAGTCCTCTTAGCAGCCTTACTTCAATATATTTTTGGACGATAGCTGTCATTTATAACTCTGCAGTTTTGTGAATTACAGTGCCCCTGAGCTCCTTTCTTCAACTTGCTTTCTTGTGAGCTGGCCGCAACACCGCAGCATCGCTTCAGGCCCTAGTGTTGTTCCGGCATGGCACGCTGAGCCTTTGGTTAATTCCTCTTCCTGGTGGGAAATGAGAGTTAAATTTGCCCGTCCAGACACCTCCAGCTAGTCTCTCATTTGTTCTCCCTATTCCTGTTCATTTTCCGCAGAAATTGCAAACTGGGCCAAACAGGAGGTTAAAGGCACTGACTCTCCAAGTGGGGAGAGTGTTAGTAAAGCGTCTGGAATGTTGCACCCGAGTACCAGTGGACGAAAACTGACACATTTGAACACGTTTCCCGATCACATGGTGGATCATACTCTGCGTTCCACATGCATGTTTTAGCTGAAGGAAGAATCCCTTAAACCTGGAGAGTTGAGACCCATGGAATGGGTACCATGCAATATGACTTCAAAGTGTCTGCATTTGCTCACCGAACCTCATCAATCCTATCACTGCTGCATTTATGCCGCTCTACACATGCTTGATTCCCTTTCGGAGATATATAAATCCATAGGTTTTAAGATTCTTACTAGTCAGGTATATTCTTAGGCGTTTAATATGTGGTGTTGAGTCCACTTCGTTGAGCAAGGTGCAGCTCTTTTCTATTACATATTTGGCTTATGGAACGATATCTGTGCTAATTTCAATGTCTGGTTTTATGCAGCACCCCAACTCACCTTTCCCCTTAAGGAAGCATAAGTTGGTTTTCTACATTTGAGACCCTGTTCTGTTTTGTAATTCAGTTCCTGTGTAACCAAGTTTACATTCCATGTAGTAGTGATATCTTATGATGTTTCTTTTTCTGTGTGACTTATTTCACTTAGAATCATCGTACCTGAATCCACTCATTATGCTGCTATGGGTCTCGTGACATAGATTTCATTGCTGAGTGATATTGCATTGTACGTAAGTACCACAAATTCTTTATCCATTTTTCGATTTCTGCGATATTGAACTTGTACCGTAAACGAGGTTCTTGTAAACAGAGCCATCCCAAACTTTGGGGTGGCTGTGTCTTTTTGATTTTAATTTCCCTAAGCTATAGGACCATAAGTGGAAGTGCCCTAGGCTCTGTTGCTTTGTTTTTTAGATGTTTCAGGAAACACCATACACTTCTCCAGAGTGGCTGTTGGCAATTTACATCCCGCCCATCAGCATAACAAGGCTCCCAGTTCTCCATGGCCTGTCCTGCCTTTCTGGATTTTACACTTTTTTCAGATGGCCCTTTTGACCGGGGAGCAGTGAGACTTCATTTTAGTGCAGATTTCCTTTGTAAGCTTGCTTGGTTGACCAAAAAGTGCGTATGCGTTTTTTCCTGAATATATTCAGGAAAAAGCGCATACGCCCTTTTTGGCCAAGTGCATCATTGTGGCCGTTCTGCCTCTTTCCCTATGCTTTACATGCAATTCCAGTCTACCTCCTGAAATCGGTTTCCTGCAATTCTGCCCCGCTTTCAAGTCCTCTTGGCAGCCTTACTTCAATATATTTTTGGACGATAGCTGTCATTTATAACTCTGCATGTCTGTGAATGACAGTGCCCCTGAGCTCCTTTCTTCAACTCGCTTTCTTGTGAGCTGGCCGCAACACCGTAGGATTGCTTCAGTCCCTAGTGTGGTTCCGGCACGGCACGCTGAGCCTTTGGTTAATTCCTCTTCCTGGTGGGTAATGAGAGTTAAATTTGCCCGTCCAGACACCTCCAGCTAGTCTCTCTTGGTTCTCCCTATTCCTGTTCATTTTCCGCAGAAATTGCAAACTGGGCCAAACAGGAGGTTAAAGGCACTGACTCTCCAAGTGGGGAGAGTGTTAGTAAAGCGTCTGGAATGTTGCACCCGAGTACCGGGGGACGAAAACTGAGACACATTTAAACACGTTTCCCGATCACACGGTGGATCATACTCTGGGTTCCACATGCATGTTTTAGCTGAAGGAAGAATCCCTTAAACCTGGAGAGTTGAGACCCATGGAATGGGTACCATGCAATATGACTTCAAAGGGTCTGCATTTGCTCACCGAACCTCACCAATCCTATCACTGCTGCGTTTATGACACTGTACACACGCTTGATTCTCTTTTGGAGCTTATAAATCCATACGTTTTAAGATTCTTACTAGTCAGGTATATTATTAGGCGTTTAATATGGGGTGTTGAGTCCACTTCGTAAAGCAAGGAGTAGCTCTTGTCTATGACATATTTGGCTTATGGAACGGTATCTGTGCTAATTTCAATCTCTGGTTTTATGCAACCCCCCAATTCACGTTTCCCCTTAAGCAAGCATAAGTTGGTTTTCTACGTTTGAGACCCTGTTCTGTTTTGTAATTCAGTTCCTGTGTAGCCAAGTTTACATTCCGTGTAGTAGTGATATCTTATGATATTTCTTTTTCTGTGTGACTTATTTCACTTAGAATCATCGTACCTGAATCCACTCATTATGCTGCTACGGGCCTGATGACATAGATTTCATTGCTGAGTGATATTGCATTGTACGTAAGTACCACAAGTTCTTTATCCATTTTTCGCTTTCTGTGATATTGAATTTGTACCGTAAACGAGGTTCTTGTAAACAGAGCCGTCCCAAACTTTGGGGTGGCTGTGTGTTTTAGATTTTAATTTCCCTAAGCTATAGGACCATAAGTGGAAGTGCCCTAGGCTCTGTTGCCTTGTTTTTTAGATGTTTCAGGAAACACCATACACTTCTCCAGAGTGGCTGTTGGCAATTTACATCCCGCCCATCAGCATAACAAGGCTCCCAGTTCTCCATGGCCTGTCCTGCCTTTCTGGATTTTACACTTTTTTCAGATGGCCCTTTTGACCGGGGGGCAGTGAGACTTCATTGTAGTGCAGATTTCCTTTGCAAGCTTGCTTGGTTGGCCAAAAAGTGCATATGCGTTTTTTCCTGAATATATTCAGGAAAAAACGCATACGCCCTTTTTGGCCAAGTGCATCATTGTGGACGTTCTGCCTCTTTTCCTATGCTTTACATGCAATTCCAGTCTACCTCCTGAAATCAGTTTCCTGCAATTCTGCCCCGCTTTCAAGTCCTCTTGGCAGCCTTACTTCAATATATTTTTGGACGATAGCTGTCATTTATAACTCTGTAGGTTTGCAAATGACAGTGGCCCTGAGCTCCTTTCTTCAACTCGCTTTCTTGTGAGGTGGCCGCAACACCGCAGGATTGCTTCAGGCCCTAGTGTGGTTCCGGCATGACACACTGAGTCTTTGGTTAATTCCTCTTCCTGGTGGGAAATGAGAGTTAAATTTGCCCGTCCAGACACCTCCAGCTAGTCTCTCATTGGTTCTCCCTATTCATGTTCATTTTCCACGGAAATTGCAAAACTGGGCCAAACAGGAGGTTAAAGGCACTGACTCTCCAAGTGGGGAGAGTGTTAGTAAAGCGTCTGGAATGTTGCACCCGAGTACCAGGGGACGAAAACTGAGACACATATGAACACGTTTCCTGATCACATAGTGGATGATACTCTGGGTTCCACATGCATGTTTTAGCTGAAGGAAGAATCCCTTAAACCTGGAGAGTTGACATCCATGGAATGGGTACCATGCAATATGACTTCAAAGGGTCTGCATTTGCTCACCGAACCTCACCAATCCTATCACTGCTGCATTTATGCCGCTGTACACACGCTTGATTCTCTTTCGGAGACATATAAATCCATAGGATTTAAGATTCTTACTAGTCAGGTATATTCTTAGGCGTTTAATATGGGGTGTTGAGTCCACTTCGTTGAGCAAGGAGTAGCTCTTGTCTATTACATATTTGGCTTATGGAACGGTATCTGTGCTAATTTCAATCTCTGGTTTTATGCAGCACCCCAACTCACCTTTCCCCTTAAGCAAGCATAAGATGGTTTTCTACATTTGAGACCCTTTTCTGTTTTGTAATTCAGTTCCTGTGTAGCCAAGTTTACATTCCGTGTAGTAGTGATATCTTATGAAGTTTCGTTTTCTGTGTGACTTATTTCACTTAGAATCATCGTACCTGAATCCACTCATTATGCGGTTACGGGCCTGATGACATAGATTTCATTGCTGAGTGATATTGCATTGTACGTAAGTACCACAACTTCTATATCCATTTTTCGTTTTCTGCGATATTGAACTTGTACCGTAAACGAGGTTCTTGTAAACAGAGCCGTCCCAAATTTGGAGTGGCTGTGTCTTTTTGATTATAAGTTCCCTAAGCTATAGGACCATAAGTGGAAGTGCCCTAGGCTCTGTTGCTTTGTTTTGTAGATATTTCAGGAAACACCATACACTTCTCCAGAGTGGCTGTTGGCAATTTACATCCCGCCCATCAGCATAACAAGGCTCCCAGTTCTCCATGGCCTGTCCTGCCTTTCTGGATTTTACACTTTTTTCAGATGGCCCTTTTGACCGGGGGGCAGTGAGACTTCATTGTAGTGCAGATTTCCTTTGCAAGCTTGCTTGGTTGGCCAAAAAGGGCGTATGCGTTTTTTCCTGAATATATTAAGGAAAAAACGCATACGCCCTTTTTGGCCAAGTGCATCATTGTGGACGTTCTGCCTCTTTTCCTATGCTTTACATGCAATTCCAGTCTACCTCCTGAAATCGGTTTCCTGCAATTCTGCCCCGCTTTCAAGTCCTCTTGGCAGCCTTACTTCAATATATTTTTGGACGATAGCTGTCATTTATAACTCTGCAGGTTTGTGAATGACAGTGCCCCTGAGCTCCTTTCTTCAACTCGCTTTCTTGTGAGCTGGCCGCAACACCGCAGGATTGCTTCAGGCCCTAGTGTGGTTCCGGCATGGCACATTGAGCCTTTGGTTAATTCCTCTTCCTGGTGGGAAATGAGAGTTAAATTTGCCCGTCCAGACACCTCCAGCTAGTCTCTCATTGGTTCTCCCTCTTCCTGTTCATTTTCGCCAAAAATTGCAAAGTGGGCCAAACAGGAGGTTAAAGGCAGTGACTCTCCAAGTGGGGAGAGTGTTAGTAAAGCGTCTGGAATGTTGCACCCGAGTACCAGGGGACGAAAACTGGCACATTTGAACACGTTTTCCGATCACACGGTGGATGATACTCTGGGTTCCACATGCATGTTTTAGCTGAAGGAAGAATCCCTTAAACCTGGAGAGTTGAGATCCATGGAATGGGTACCATGCAATATGACTTCAAAGGGTCTGCATTTGCTCACCGAACCTCACCAATCCTATCACTGCTGCATTTATGCCGCTGTACACACGCTTGATTCTCTTTCGGAGCATATAAATCCATAGGTTTTAAGATTCTTACTAGTCAGATATATTCTTAGGAGTTTAATATGGGGTGTTGAGTCCACTTCGTTGAGCAAGGAGTAGCTCTTGTCTATTACATATTTGGCTTATGGAACGGTATCTGTGCTAATTTCAATCTCTGGTTTTATGCAGCCCCCCAACTCACCTTTCCCCTTAAGGAAGCATAAGTTGGTTTTCTACATTTGAGACCCTGTTCTGTTTTGTAATTCAGTTCCTGTGTAGCCAAGTTTACATTCCATGTAGTAGTGATATCTTATGATGTTTCTTTTTCTGTGTGACTTATTTCACTTAGAATCATCGTACCTGAATCCACTCATTATGCTGCTACGGGTCTCATGACATAGATTTCATTGCTGAGTGATATTGCATTGTACGTAAGTACCACAACTTCTTTATCCATTTTTCGCTTTTTGCGATATTGAACTTGTACCGTAAACGAGGTTCTTGTAAACAGAGCCGTGCCACACATTGGGGTGGCTGTGTCTTTTTGATTTTAATTTCCCTAAGCTATAGGACCATAAGTGGAAGTGCCCTAGGCTCTGTTGCTTTGTTTTTTAGATGTTTCAGGAAACACCATACACTTCTCCAGAGTGGCTGTTGGCAATTTACATCCCGCCCATGAGCATAACAAGGCTCCCAGTTCTCCGTGGCCTGTCCTGCCTTTCTGGATTTTACACTTTTTTCAGATGGCCCTTTTGACCGGGGGGCAGTGAGACTTCATTTTAGTGCAGATTTCCTTTGTAAGCTTGCTTGGTTGACCAAAAAGGGCGTATGCGTTTTTTCCTGAATATATTCAGGAAAAAACGCATACGCCCTTTTTGGCCAAGTGCATCATTGTGGACGTTCTGCCACTTTTCCTATGCTTTACATGCAATTCCAGTCTACCTCCTGAAATCGGTTTCCTGCAATTCTGCCCCGCTTTCAAGTCCTCTTGGCAGCCTTACTTCAATATATTTTTGGACGATAGCTGTCATTTATAACTCTGCAGGTTTGTGAATGACAGTGCCCCTGAGCTCCTTTCTTCAACTCGCTTTCTTGTGAGCTGGCTGCAACACCGCAGGATTGCTTCAGGCCCTACTGTTGTTCCGGCATGGCACGCTGAGCCTTTGGTTAATTCCTATTCCTGGTGGGAAATGAGAGTTAAATTTGCCCGTCCAGACACCTCCAGCTAGTCTCTCATTGGTTCTCCCTATTCCTGTTCATTTTCTGCAGAAATTGCAAACTGGGCCAAACAGGAGGTTAAAGGCACTGACTCTCCAAGTGGGGAGAGTGTTAGTAAAGCGTCTGGAATGTTGTACCCGAGTACGAGGGGACGAAAACTAAGACACATTTGAAGACGTTTCCCAATCACACGGTGGATCATACTCTGGGTTCCACATGCATGTTTTAGCTGAAGGAAGAATCCCTTAAACCTGGAGAGTTGAGACCCATGGAATGGGTACCATGCAATATGAACTTCAAAGGGTCTGCATTTGCTCACCAAACCTCACCAATCCTATCACTGCTGCATTTATGCCGCTGTACACACGCTTGATTCTCTTTCGGAGCATATAAATCCGTAGGTTTTAAGATTCTTACTAGTCAGGTATATTCTTAGGCGTTTAATATGGGGTGTTGAGTCCACTTCGTTGAGCAAGGAGTAGCTCTTGTCTATGACATATTTGGCTTATGGAACGGTATCTGTGCTAATTTCAATCTCTGGTTTTATGCAGCACCCCAACTCACGTTTCCCCTTAAGCAAGCATAAGTTGGTTTTCTACATTTGAGACCCTGTTCTGTTTTGTAATTCAGTTCCTGTGTAGCCAAGTTTACATTCCGTCTAGTAGTGATATCTTATGATGTTTCTTTTTCTGTGTGACTTATTTCACTTAGAATCATCCTACCTGAATCCACTCATTATGCTGCTACGGGCCTGATGACATAGATTTCATTGCTGAGTGATATTGCATTGTACGTAAGTACCACAACTTCTTTATCCATTTTTCGCTTTCTGTGATATTGAATTTGTACCGTAAACGAGGTTCTTGTAAACAGAGCCGTCCCAAACTTTGGGGTGGCTGTGTGTTTTAGATTTTAATTTCCCTAAGCTATAGGACCGTAAGTGGAAGTGCCCTAGGCTCTGTTGCTTTGTTTTTTAGATGTTTCAGGAAACACCATACACTTCTCCAGAGTGGCTGTTGGCAATTTACATCCCGCCCATCAGCATAACAAGGCTCCCAGTTCTCCATGGCCTGTCCTGCCTTTCTGGATTTTACACTTTTTTCAGATGGCCCTTTTGACCGGGGGGCATTGAGACTTCATTGTAGTGCAGATTTCCTTTGCAAGCTTGCTTGTTTGGCCAAAAAGTGCGTATGCGTTTTTTCCTGAATATATTCAGGAAAAAACGCATACGCCCTTTTTGGCCAAGTGCATCATTGTGGACGTTCTGCCTCTTTTCCTTTGCTTTACATGCAATTCCAGTCTACCTCCTGAAATCGGTTTCCTGCAATTCTGCCCAGCGTTCAAGTCCTCTTGGCAGCCTTACTTCAATATATTTTTGTACGATAGCTGTCATTTATAACTCTGCAGGTTTGTGAATGACAGTGCCCCTGAGCTCCTTTCTTCAACTTGCTTTCTTGTGAGCTGGCCGCAACACCGCAGCATTGCTTCAGGCCCTAGTGTGGTTCCGGCATGGCACACTGAGCCTTTGGTTAATTCCTCTTCCTGGTGGGAAATGAGAGTTAAATTTGCCCGTCCAGACACCTCCAGCTAGTCTCTCATTGGTTCTCCCTATTCCTGTTCATTTTCCGCAGAAATTGCAAACTGGGCCAAACAAGAGGTTAAAGCCACTGACTCTCCAAGTGGGGAGAGTGTTAGTAAAGCGTCTGGAATGTTGCACCCGAGTACCAGGGGATGAAAACTGACACAATTAAACACGTTTCCCGATCACACGGTGGATCATACTCTGGGTTCCACATGCATGTTTTAGCTGAAGGAAGAATCCCTTAAAACTGGAGATTTGAGACCCATGGAATGGGTACCATGCAATATGACTTCAAAGGTTCTGCATTTGCTCACTGAACCTCACCAATCCTATCACTGCTGCATTTATGACACTGTACACACGCTTGATTCTCTTTCGGAGACATATAAATCCATAGGTTTTAAGATTCTTTCTAGTCAGGTATATTCTTACGCGTTTAATATGGGGTGTAGAGTCCACTTCGTTGAGCAAGGAGTAGCTCTTGTCTATTAAATATTTGGCTTATGGAACGGTATCTGTTCTAATTTCAATCTCTGGTTTTATGCAGCACCCCAACTCACCTTTCGCCTTAAGCAAGCATAAGTTGGTTTTCTACATTTGAGAACCTATTCTGTTTTGTAATTCAGTTCCTGTGTAGCCAAGTTTTCCTTCCTTGTAGTAGTGATATCTTATGATGTTTGTTTTTCTGTGTGACTTATTTCACTTAGAATCATCGTACCTGAATCCACTCATTATGCTGCTACGGGCCTGATGACATAGATTTCATTGCTGAGTGATATTGCATTGTACGTAAGTACCACAACTTCTTTATCCATTTTTCGCTTTCTGTGATATTGAACTTGGACCATAAATGAGGTTCTTGTAAACAGAGCTGTCCCTAACTTTGGGGTGGCTGAGTCTTTTTGATTTTAATTTCCCTAAGCTATAGGACCATAAGTGGAAGTGCCCTAGGCTCTGTTGCTTTGTTTTTTAGATGTTTCAGGAAACACCATACACTTCTCCAGAGTGGCTGTTGGCAATTTACAACCCGCCCATCAGCATAACAAGGCTCCCAGTTCTCCATGGCCTGTCCTGCCTTTCTGGATTTTACACTTTTTTCAGATGGCTCTTTTGACCGGGGAGCAGTGAGACTTCATTGTACTGCAGATTTCCTTTGCAAGCTTGCTTGGTTGGCCAAAAAGTGCGTATGCGTTTTTTCCTGAATATATTCAGGAAAAAACGCATACGCCCTTTTTGGCCAAGTGCATCATTGTGGACGTTCTGCCTCTTTTCCTATGCTTTACATGCAATTCCAGTCTACATCCTGAAATCGGTTTCCTGCAATTCTGCCCCGCTTTCAAGTCCTCTTGGCAGCCTTACTTCAATATATTTTTGGACGATAGCTATCATTTATAACTCTGCAGGTTTGTGAATGACAGTGCCCCTTAGCTCCTTTCTTCAACTCGCTTTCTTGTGAGCTGGCCGCAACACCTCAGGATTGCTTCAGGCCCTAGTGTGGTTCCGGCATGGCACGCTGAGCCTTTGGTTAATTCCTCTTCCTGTTCGGAAATGAGAGTTAAATTTGCCCATCCAGACACCTCCAGCTAGTCTCTCATTGGTTCTCCCTATTCCTGTTCATTTTCCGCAGAAATTGCAAACTGGGCCAAACAGGAGGTTAAAGGCACTGACTCTCCAAGTGGGGAGAGTGTTAGTAAAGCGTCTGGAATGTTGCACCCGAGTACCAGGGGATGAAAACTGACACAATTAAACACGTTTCCCGATCACACGGTGGATCATACTCTGGGTTCCACATGCATGTTTTATCTGAAGGAAGAATCCCTTAAACCTGGAGAGTTGAGACCCCTGGAATGGGTACCATGCAATATGACTTCAAAGGGTTTGCATTTGCTCACCGAACCTCACCAATCCTATCACTGCTGCATTTATGCCACTGTACACACGCTTGATTCTCTTTCTGAGACATATAAATCCATAGGTTTTAAGATTCTTACTAGTCAGGTATATTCTTAGGCGTTTAATATGGGGTGTAGAATCCACTTCGTTGAGCAAGGAGTAGCTCCTGTCTATTACATATTTGGCTTATGGAACCGTATCTGTGCTAATTTCAATCTTTGGTTTTATGCAGCACCCCAACTCACCTTTCCTCTTAAGCAAGCATAAGTCGGTTTTCTACATTTGAGACCCTGTTCTGTTGTGTATTTCAGTTCCTGTGTAGCCAAGTTTACATTCCATGTGGTAGAGATATCTTATGATGTTTCTTACTCTGTGTGACTTATTTCACTTACAAACATCGTACCTGAATCCACTCATTATGCTGCTACGGGCCTGATGACATAGATTTCATTGCTGAGTGATATTGCATTGTACGTAAGTACCACAACTTCTTTATCCATTTTGCGCTTTCTGTGATATTGAACTTGTACCGTAAACGAGGTTCTTGTAAACAGAGCTGTCCCAAAGATTGGGGTGGTTGTGTCTTTTTGATTTTAATTTCCCTAAGCTATAGGACCATAAGTGGAAGTGCCCTAGGCTCTGTTGCTTTGTTTTTTAGATGTTTCAGGAAACACCATACACTTCTCCAGAGTGGCTGTTGGCAATTTACATCCCGCCCATCAGCATAACAAGGCTCCCAGTTCTCCATGGCCTGTCCTGCCTTTGTGGATTTTACACTTTTTTCAGATGGCCCTTTTGACCGCGGGGCAGTGAGACTTCATTGTAGTGCAGATTTCCTTTGCAAGCTTGCTTGGTTGGCCAAAAAGGGCGTATGCGTTTATTCCTGAATATATTCAGGAAAAAATGCATACGCCCTTTTTGGCCAAGTGCATCATTGTGGACGTTCTGCCTCTTTTCCTATGCTTTACATGCAATTCCAGTCTACCTCCTGAAATTGGTTTCCTGCAATTCTGCCCCGCTTTCAAGTCCTCTTGGCAGCCTTACTTCAATATATTTTTGGACGATAGCTGTCATTTATAACTCTGCAGGTATGTGAATGACAGTGCCCCTGAGCTCCTTTCTTCAACTCGCTTTCTTGTGAGCTGGCCGCAACACCGCAGCATTGCTTCAGGCCCTAGTGTGGTTCCGGCATGGCACACTGAGCCTTTGGTTAATTCCTCTTCCTGGTGGGAAATGAGAGTTAAATTTGCCCGTCCAGACACCTCCACCTAGTCTCTCATTGGTTCTCCCTATTCCTGTTCATTTTCCGCAGAAATTGCAAACTGGGCCAAACAGGAGGTTAAAGGCACTGACTCTCCAAGTGGGGAGAGTGTTAGTAAAGCGTCTGGAATGTTGCACCCGAGTACCAGGGGACGAAAACTGACACAATTGAACACGTTTCCCGAGCACACGGTGGATCATACTCTGGGTTCCACATGCATGTTTTAGCTGAAGGAAGAATCCCTTAAACCTGGAGAGTTGAGACCCATGGAATGGGTACCATGCAATATGACTTCAAAGGGTCTGCATTTGTCCACCAAACCTCACCAATCCTATCACTGCTGCGTTTATGCCACTGTACACACGCTTGATTCTCTTTCGGAGACATATAAATCCATAGGTTTTAAGATTCTTCCTAGTCAGGTATATTCTTAGGCGTTTATTAAGGGGTGTAGAGTCCACTTCGTTGAGCAAGGAGTAGCTCTTGTCTATTAAATATTTGGCTTATGGAACGGTATCTGTGCTAATTTCAATCTCTGGTTTTATGCAGCACCCCAACTCACCTTTCGCCTTAAGCAAGCATAAGTTGGTTTTCTACATTTGAGACCCTGTTCTGTTTTGTAATTCAGTTCCTGTGTAGCCAAGTTTACCTTCCTTGTAGTAGTGATATCTTATGATGTTTGTTTTTCTGTGTGACTTATTTCACTTAGAATCATCGTACCTGAATCCACTCATTATGCTGCTACGGGCCTGATGACATAGATTTCATTGCTGAGTGATATTGCATTGTACGTAAGTACCACAACTTCTTTATCCATTTTTCGCTTTCTGTGATATTGAACTTGGACCATAAATGAGGTTCTTGTAAACAGAGCTGTCCCTAACTTTGGGGTGGCTGAGTCTTTTTGATTTTAATTTCCCTAAGCTATAGGACCATAAGTGGAAGTGCCCTAGGCTCTGTTGCTTTGATTTTAGATGTTTCAGGAAACACCATACACTTCTCCAGAGTGGCTGTTGGCAATTTACATCCTGCCCATCAGCATAACAAGGCTCCCAGTTCTCCATGGCCTGTCCTGCCTTTCTGGACTTTACACTTTTTTCAGATGGCTCTTTTGACCGGGGAGCAGTGAGACTTCATTTTAGTGCAGATTTCCTTTGCAAGCTTGCTTGGTTGGCCAAAAAGTGCGTATGCGTTTTTTCCTGAATATATTCAGGAAAAAACGCATACGCCCTTTTTGGCCAAGTGCATCATTGTGGACGTTCTGCCTCTTTTTCCATGCTTTACATGCAATTCCAGTCTACCTCCTGAAATCGGTTTCCTGCAATTCTGCCCCGCTTTCAAGTCCTCTTGGCAGCCTTACTTCAATATATTTTTGGACGATAGCTATCATTTATAACTCTGCAGGTTTGTGAATGACAGTGCCCCTGAGCTCCTTTCTTCAACTCGCTTTCTTGTGAGCTGGCCGCAACACCTCAGGATTGCTTCAGGCCCTAGTGTGGTTCCGGCATGGCACACTGAGCCTTTGGTTAATTTCTCTTCCTGGTGGGAAATGAGAGTTAAATTTGCCCGTCCAGACACCTCCAGCTAGTCTCTCATTGGTTCTCCCTATTCCTGTTCATTTTCCGCAGAAATTGCAAACTGGGCCAAACAGGAGGTTAAAGGCACTGACTCTCCAAGTGGGGAGAGTGTTAGTAAAGCGTCTGGAATGTTGCACCCGAGTAACAGGGGACGAAAACTGAGACACATTTGAACACGTTTCCCGATCACATGGTGGATCATACTCTGGGTTCCACATGCATGTTTTATCTGAAGGAAGAATCCCTTAAATCTGGAGAGTTGAGACCCCTGGAATGGGTACCATGCAATATGACTTCAAAGGTTTTGCATTTGCTCACCGAACCTCACCAATCCTATCACTGCTGCATTTATGCCACTGTACACACGCTTGATTCTCTTTCTGAGACATATAAATACATAGGTTTTAAGATTCTTACTAGTCAGGTATATTCTTAGGCGTTTAATATGGGGTGTAGACTCCACTTCGTTGAGCAAGGAGTAGCTCTTGTCTATTACATATTTGGCTTATGGAACCGTATCTGTGCTAATTTCAATCTTTGGTTTTATGCAGCACCCCAACTCACCTTTACTCTTAAGCAAGCATAAGTCGATTTTCTACATTTGAGACCCTCTTCTGTTTTGTAATTCAGTTCCTGTGTAGCCAAGTTTACATTCCATGTGGTAGAGATATCTTATGATGTTTCTTTCTCTGTGTGACTTATTTCACTTACAAACATCGTACCTGAATCCACTCATTATGCTGCTACGGGCCTGATGACATAGATTTCATTGCTGAGTGATATTGCATTGTACGTAAGTACCACAACTTCTTTATCCATTTTGCGCTTTCTGTGATATTGAACTTGTACCGTAAACGAGGTTCTTGTAAACAGAGCTGTCCCAAAGATTGGGGTGGTTGTGTCTTTTTGATTTTAATTTCCCTAAGCTATAGGACCATAAGTGGAAGCGCCCTAGGCTCTGTTGCTTTGTTTTTTAGATGTTTCAGGAAACACCATACACTTCTCCAGAGTGACTGTTGGCAATTTACATCCCGCCCATCAGCATAACAAGGCTCCCAGTTCTCCATGGCCTGTCCTGCCTTTCTGGATTTTACACTTTTTTCAGATGGCCCTTTTGACCGGGGGGCAGTGAGACTTCATTGTAGTGCAGATTTCCTTTGCAAGCTTGCTTGGTTGGCCAAAAAGGGCGTATGCGTTTTTTCCTGAATATATTCAGGAAAAAACGCATACGCCCTTTTTGGCCAAGTGCATCATTGTGGACGTTCTGCCTCTTTTCCTATGCTTTACATGCAATTCCAGTCTACCTCCTGAAATCGGTTTCCTGCAATTCTGCCCCGCTTTCAAGTCCTCTTGGCAGCCTTACTTCAATATATTTTTGGACGATAGCTGTCATTTATAACTCTGCAGGTATGTGAATGACAGTGCCCCTGAGCTCCTTTCTTCAACTCGCTTTCTTGTGAGCTGGCCGCAACACCGCAGCATTGCTTCAGGCCCTAGTGTGGTTCCGGCATGGCACACTGAGCCTTTGGTTAATTCCTCTTCCTGGTGGGAAATGAGAGTTAAATTTGCCCGTCCAGACACCTCCAGCTAGTCTCTCATTGGTTCTCCCTATTCCTGTTCATTTTCCGCAGAAATTGCAAACTGGGCCAAACAGGAGGTTAAAGGCACTGACTCTCCAAGTGGGGAGAGTGTTAGTAAAGCATCTGGAATGTTGCACCCGAGTACCAGGGGACGAAAACTGACACAAATGAACACGTTTCCCGATCACACGGTGGATCATACTCTGGGTTCCACATGCATGTTTTAGCTGAAGGAAGAATCCCTTAAACCTGGAGAGTTGAGACCCATGGAATGGGTACCATGCAATATGACTTCAAAGGGTCTGCATTTGTCCACTGAACCTCACCAATCCTATCACTGCTGCGTTTATGCCGCTGTACACACGCTTGATTCTCTTTCGGAGACATATAAATCCATAGGTTTTAAGATTCTTCCTAGTCAGGTATATTCTTAGGCGTTTATTATGGGGTGTAGAGTCCACTTCGTTGAGCAAGGAGTAGCTCTTGTCTATTACATATTTGGCTTATGGAACGGTATCTGTGCTAATTTCAATCTCTGGTTTTATGCAGCACCCCAACTCACCTTTCCCCTTAAGCAAGCATAAGTTGGTTTTCTACATTTGAGACCCTGTTCTGTTTTGTAATTCAGTTCCTGTGTAGCCAAGTTTACATTCCGTGTAGTAGTGATATCTTATGATGTTTCTTTTTCTGTGTGACTTATTTCACTTAGAATCATCGTACCTGAATCCACTCATTATGCTGCTATGGGCCTGATGACATAGATTTCATTGCTGAGTGATATTGCATTGTACGTAAGTACCACAACTTCTTTATCCATTTTTCACTTTCTGTGATTTTGAACTTATACTGTAAACGAGGTTCTTGTAAACATAGCCTTCCCAAATTTTGGGGTGGCTGTGTCTTTTTGATTTTAATTTCCCTAAGCTATAGGACCATAAGTGGAAGTGCCCTAGCCTCTGTTGCTTTGTTTTTTAGATGTTTCAGGAAACACCATACACTTCTCCAGAGTGGCTGTTGGCAATTTACATCCCGCCCATCAGCATAACAAGGCTCCCAGTTCTCCATGGCCTGTCCTGCCTTTCTGGATTTTACACTTTTTTCAGATGGCCCTTTTGACCGGGGGGCAGTGAGACTTCATTGTAGTGCAGATTTCCTTTGCAAGCTTGCTTGGTGGGCCAAAAAGGGCGTATGCGTTTTTTCCTGAATATATTCAGGAAAAAACGCATACGCCCTTTTTGGCCAAGTGCATCATTGTGGACGTTCTGCCTCTTTTCCTTTGCTTTACATGCAATTCCAGTCTACCTCCTGAAATCGGTTTCCTGCAATTCTGCCCAGCGTTCAAGTCCTCTTGGCAGCCTTACTTCAATATATTTTTGGACGATAGCTGTCATTTATAACTCTGCAGGTTTGTGAATGACAGTGCCCCTTAGCTCCTTTCTTCAACTCGCTTTCTTGTGAGCTGGCCGCAACACCGCAGGATTGCTTCAGGCCCTAGTGTGGTTCCGGCATGACATGCTGAGCCTTTGGTTAATTCCTCTTCCTGGTGGGAAATGAGAGTTAAATTTGCCCGTCCAGACACCTCCAGCTAGTCTCTCATTGGTTCTCCCTATTCCTGTTCATTTTCCGCAGAAATTGCAAACTGGGCCAAACAAGAGGTTAAAGGCACTGACTCTCCAAGTGGGGAGAGTGTTAGTAAAGCGTCTGGAATGTTGCACCCGAGTACCGGGGGATGAAAACTGACACAATTAAACACGTTTCCCGATCACACGGTGGATCATACTCTGGGTTCCACATGCATGTTTTAGCTGAAGGAAGAATCCCTTAAACCTGGAGAGTTGAGACCCATGGAATGGGTACCATGCAATATGACTTCAAAGGGTCTGCATTTGCTCACCGAACCTCACCAATCCTATCACTGCTGCGTTTATGACACTGTACACACGCTTGATTCTCTTTCGGAGACATATAAATCCATAGGTTTTAAGATTCTTTCTAGTCAGGTATATTCTTACGCGTTTAATATGGGGTGTAGAGTCCACTTCGTTGAGCAAGGAGTAGCTCTTGTCTATTAAATATTTGGCTTATGGAACGGTATCTGTTCTAATTTCAATCTCTGGTTTTATGCAGCACCCCAACTCACCTTTCGCCTTAAGCAAGCATAAGTTGGTTTTCTACATTTGAGACCCTGTTCTGTTTTGTAATTCAGTTCCTGTGTAGCCAAGTTTACATTCCTTGTAGTAGTGATATCTTATGATGTTTGTTTTTCTGTGTGACTTATTTCACTTAGAATCATCGTACCTGAATCCACTCATTATGCTGCTACGGGCCTGATGACATAGATTTCATTGCTGAGTGATATTGCATTGTACGTAAGTACCACAACTTCTTTATCCATTTTTCGCTTTCTGTGATATTGAACTTGGACCATAAATGAGGTTCTTGTAAACAGAGCTGTCCCTAAATTTGGGGTGGCTGAGTCTTTTCGATTTTAATTTCCCTAAGCTATAGGACCATAAGTGGAAGTGCCCTAGGCTCTGTTGCTTTGTTTTTTAGATGTTTCAGGAAACACCATACACTTCTCCAGAGTGGCTGTTGGCAATTTACATCCCGCCCATCAGCATAACAAGGCTCCCAGTTCTCCATGGCCTGTCCTGCCTTTCTGGATTTTACACTTTTTTCAGATGGCCCTTTTGTCCGGGGAGCAGTGAGACTTCATTGTAGTGCAGATTTCCTTTGCAAGCTTGCTTGGTTGGCCAAAAAGGGCGTATGCGTTTTTTCCTGAATATATTCAGGAAAAAACGCATACGCCCTTTTTGGCCAAGTGCATCATTGTGGACGTTCTGCCTCTTTTCCTATGCTTTACATGCAATTCCAGTCTACCTCCTGAAATCGGTTTCCTGCAATTCTGCCCCGCTTTCAAGTCCTCTTGGCAGCCTTACTTCAATATATTTTTGGACGATAGCTATCATTTATAACTCTGCAGGTATGTGAATGACAGTGCCCCTGAGCTCCTTTCTTCAACTCGCTTTCTTGTGAGCTGGCCGCAACACCGCAGGATTGCTTCAGGCCCTAGTGTGGTTCCGGCATGGCACGCTGAGCCTTTGTTTAATTCCTCTTCCTGGTGGGAAATGAGAGTTAAATTTGCCCGTCCAGACACCTCCAGCTAGTCTCTCATTGGTTCTCCCTATTCCTGTTCATTTTCCGCAGAAATTGCAAACTGGGCCAAACAGGAGGTTAAAGGCACTGACTCTCCAAGTGGGGAGAGTGTTAGTAAAGTGTCTGGAATGTTGCACCCGAGTACCAGGGGACGAAAACTGAGACACATTTGAACACGTTTCCCGATCACATGGTGGATCATACTCTGGGTTCCACATGCATGTTTTAGCTGAAGGAAGAATCCCTTAAACCTGGAGAGTTGAGACCCCTGCAATGGGTACCATGCAATATGACTTCAAAGGGTCTGCATTTGCTCACCGAACCTCACCAATCCTATCACTGCTGCATTTATGCCACTGTACACATGCTTGATTCTCTTTCTGAGACATATAAATCCATAGGTTTTAAGATTCTTACTAGTCAGGTATATTCTTAGGCGTTTAATATGGGGTGTAGAGTCCACTTCGTGGAGCAAGGAGTAGCTCTTGTCTATTAAATATTTGGCTTATGGAACGGTATCTGTGCTAATTTCAATCTCTGGTTTTATGCAGCACCCCAACTCACCTTTCCCCTTAAGCAAGCATAAGTCGGTTTTCTACATTTGAGACCCTGTTCTGTTTTGTAATTCAGTTCCTGTGTAGCCAAGTTTACATTCCATGTGGTAGAGATATCTTATGATGTTTCTTTTTCTGTGTGACTTATTTCACTTAGAATCATCGTACCTGAATCCACTCATTATGCTGCTATGGGCCTGATGACATAGATTTCATTGCTGAGTGATATTGCATTGTACGTAAGTACCACAACTTCTTTATCCATTTTTCACTTTCTGTGATTTTGAACTTATACTGTAAACGAGGTTCTTGTAAACAGAGCCTTCCCAAATTTTGGGGTGGCTGTGTCTTTTTGATTTTAATTTCCCTAAGCTATAGGACCATAAGTGGAAGTGCCCTAGGCTCTGTTGCTTTGTTTTGTAGATGTTTCAGGAAACACCATACACTTCTCCAGAGTGGCTGTTGGCAATTTACATCCCGCCCATCAGCATAACAAGGCTCCCAGTTCTCCATGGCCTGTCCTGCCTTTCTGGATTTTACACTTTTTTCAGATGGCCCTTTTGACCGGGGGGCAGTGAGACTTCATTGTAGTGCAGATTTCCTTTGCAAGCTTGCTTAGTTGGCCAAAAGGGGCGTATGTGTTTTTTCCTGAATATATTCAGGAAAAAACGCATACGCCCTTTTTGGCCAAGTGCATCATTGTGGACGTTCTGCCTCTTTTCCTTTGCTTTACATGCAATTCCAGTCTACCTCCTGAAATTGGTTTCCTGCAATTCTGCCCAGCGTTCAAGTCCTCTTGGCAGCCTTACTTCAATATATTTTTGGACGATAGCTATCATTTATAACTCTGCAGGTTTGTGAATGACAGTGCCCCTTAGCTCCTTTCTTCAACTCGCTTTCTTGTGAGCTGGCCGCAACACCGCAGCATTGCTTCAGGCCCTAGTGTGGTTCCGGCATGACATGCTGAGCCTTTGGTTAATTCCTCTTCCTGGTGGGAAATGAGAGTTAAATTTGCCCGTCCAGACACCTCCAGCTAGTCTCTCATTGGTTCTCCCTATTCCTGTTCATTTTCCGCAGAAATTGCAAACTGGGCCAAACAAGAGGTTAAAGGCACTGACTCTCCAAGTGGGGAGAGTGTTAGTAAAGCGTCTGGAATGTTGCACCCGAGTACCGGGGGATGAAAACTGACACAATTAAACACGTTTCCCGATCACACGGTGGATCATACTCTGGGTTCCACATGCATGTTTTAGCTGAAGGAAGAATACCTTAAACCTGGAGAGTTGAGACCCATGGAATGGGTACCATGCAATATGACTTCAAAGGGTCTGCATTTGCTCACCGAACCTCACCAATCCTATCACTGCTGCATTTATGACACTGTACACACGCTTGATTCTCTTTCGGAGACATATAAATCCATAGGTTTTAAGATTCTTTCTAGTCAGGTATATTCTTACGCGTTAAATATGGGGTGTAGAGTCCACTTCGTTGAGCAAGGAGTAGCTCTTGTCTATTAAATATTTGGCTTATGGAACGGTATCTGTTCTAATTTCAATCTCTGGTTTTATGCAGCACCCCAACTCACCTTTCGCCTTAAGCAAGCATAAGTTGGTTTTCTACATTTGAGACCCTGTTCTGTTTTGTAATTCAGTTCCTGTGTAGCCAAGTTTACATTCCTTGTAGTAGTGATATCTTATGATGTTTGTTTTTCTGTGTGACTTATTTCACTTAGAATCATCGTACCTGAATCCACTCATTATGCTGCTACGGGCCTGATGACATAGATTTCATTGCTGAGTGATATTGCATTGTACGTAAGTACCACAACTTCTTTATCCATTTTTCGCTTTCTGTGATATTGAAATTGGACCATAAATGAGGTTCTTGTAAACAGAGCTGTCCCTAACTTTGGGGTGGCTGAGTCTTTTTGATTTTAATTTCCCTAAGCTATAGGACCATAAGTGGAAGTGCCCTAGGCTCTGTTGCTTTGTTTTTTAGATGTTTCAGGAAACACCATACACTTCTCCAGAGTGGCTGTTGGCAATTTACATCCCGCCCATCAGCATAACAAGGCTCCCAGTTCTCCATGGCCTGTCCTGCCTTTCTGGATTTTACACTTTTTTCAGATGGCCCTTTTGACTGGGGAGCAGTGAGACTTCATTGTAGTGCAGATTTCCTTTGCAAGCTTGCTTGGTTGGCCAAAAAGGGCGTATGCGTTTTTTCCTGAATATATTCAGGAAAAAACGCATACGCCCTTTTTGGCCAAGTGCATCATTGTGGACGTTCTGCCTCTTTTCCTATGCTTTACATGCAATTCCAGTCTACCTCCTGAAATCGGTTTCCTGCAATTCTGACCCGCTTTCAAGTCCTCTTGGCAGCCTTACTTCAATATATTTTTGGACGATAGCTGTCATTTATAACTCTGCAGGTATGTGAATGACAGTGCCCCTGAGCTCCTTTCTTCAACTCGCTTTCTTGTGAGCTTGCCGCAACACCGCAGCATTGCTTCAGGCCCTAGTGTGGTTCCGGCATGGCACGCTGAGCCTTTGGTTAATTCCTCTTCCTGGTGGGAAATGAGAGTTAAATTTGCCCGTCCAGACACCTCCAGCTAGTCTCTCATTGGTTCTCCCTATTCCTGTTCATTTTCCGCAGAAATTGCAAACTGGGCCAAACATGAGGTTAAAGGCACTGACTCTCCAAGTGGCGAGAGTGTTAGTAAAGCGTCTGGAATGTTGCACCCGAGTACCAGGGGACGAAAACTGAGACACATTTGAACACGTTTCCCGATCACATGGTGGATCATACTCTGGGTTCCACATGCATGTTTTAGCTGAAGGAAGAATCCCTTAAACCTGGAGAGTTGAGACCCATGGAATGGGTACCATGCAATATGACTTCAAAGGGTCTGCATTTGTCCACCGAACCTCACGAATCCTATCACTGCTGCGTTTATGCCGCTGTACACACGCTTGATTCTCTTTTGGAGACATATAAATCCATAGGTTTTAAGATTCTTCCTAGTCAGGTATATTCTTACGCGTTTAATATGGGGTGTAGAGTCCACTTCGTTGAGCAAGGAGTAGCTCTTGTCTATTACATATTTGGCTTATGGAACGGTATCTGTGCTAATTTCAATCTCTGGTTTTATGCAGCACCCCAACTCACCTTTCGCCTTAAGCAAGCATAAGTTGGTTTTCTACATTTGAGACCCTGTTCTGTTTTGTAATTCAGTTCCTGTGTAGCCAAGTTTACATTCCGTGTAGTAGTGATATCTTATGATGTTTCTTTTTTTGTGTGACTTATTTCACTTAGAATCATCATACCTGAATCCACTCATTATGCTGCTATGGGCCTGATGACATAGATTTCATTGCTGCGTGATATTGCATTGTACGTAATTACCACAAATTCTTTATCCATTTTTCACTTGCTGTGATACTGAACTTGTACCGTAAACGAGGTTCTTGTAAACAGAGCCGTCCCAAACTTTGGGGTGGCTGTGTCTTTTTGATTTTAATTTCCCTAAACTATAGGACCATAAGTTGAAGTGCCCTAGGCTCTGTTGTTTTGCTTTTTAGATGTTTCAGGAAACACCATACACTTCTCCAGAGTGGCTGTTCGCAATTTACATCCCGCCCATCAGCATAACAAGGTTCCCAATTCTCCATGGCCTGTCCTGCCTTTCTGGATTTTACACTTTTTTCAGATGGCCCTTTTGACCGGGGGCAGTGAGACTTCATTGTAGTGCAGATTTCCTTTTCAAGCTTGCTTGGTTGGCCAAAAAGAGCGTATGCGTTTTTTCCTGAATATATTCAGGAAAAAACGCATACGCCCTTTTTGGCCAAGTGCATCATTGTGGACGTTCTGCCTCTTTTCCTATGCTTTACATGCTATTCCAGTCTACCTCCTGAAATCAGTTTCCTGCAATTCTGCCCCGCTTTCAAGTCCTCTTGACAGCCTTACTTCAATATATTTTTGGACGATAGCTGTCATTTATAACTCTGCAGGTATGTGAATGTCAGTGCCCCTGAGCTCCTTCCTTCAACTCGTTTTCTTGTGAGCTGGCCGCAACACCGCAGCATTGCTTCAGGCCCTAGTGTGGTTCCGGCATGGCACGCTGAGCCTTTGGTTAATTCCTCTTCCTGGTGGGAAATGAGAGTTAAATTTGCCCGTCCAGACACCTCCAGCTAGTCTCTCATTGGTTCTCCCTATTCCTGTTCATTTTCCGCAGAAATTGCAAACTGGGCCAAACAGGAGGTTAAAGGCACTGACTCTCCAAGTGGCGAGAGTGTTAGTAAAGCGTCTGGAATGTTGCACCCGAGTACCAGGGGACGAAAACTGAGACACCTTTGAACACGTTTCCCGATCACATGGTGGATCATACTCTGGGTTCCACATGCATGTTTTAGCTGAAGGAAGAATCCCTTAAACCTGGAGAGTTGAGACCCATGGAATGGGTACCATGCAATATGACTTCAAAGGGTCTGCATTTGTCCACCGAACCTCACGAATCCTATCACTGCTGCGTTTATGCCGCTGTACACACGCTTGATTCTCTTTCGGAGACATATAAATCCATAGGTTTTAAGATTCTTCCTAGTCAGGTATATTCTTACGCGTTTAATATGGGGTGTAGAGTCCACTTCGTTGAGCAAGGAGTAGCTCTTGTCTATTACATATTTGGCTTATGGAACGGTATCTGTGCTAATTTCAATCTCTGGTTTTATGCAGCACCCCAACTCACCTTTCGCCTTAAGCAAGCATAAGTTGGTTTTCTACATTTGAGACCCTGTTCTGTTTTGTAATTCAGTTCCTGTGTAGCCAAGTTTACATTCCGTGTAGTAGTGATATCTTATGATGTTTCTTTTTTTGTGTGACTTATTTCACTTAGAATCATCGTACCTGAATCCACTCATTATGCTGCTACGGGCCTGATGACATAGATTTCATTGCTGCGTGATATTGCATTGTACGTAATTACCACAAATTCTTTATCCATTTTTCACTTGCTGTGATACTGAACTTGTACCGTAAACGAGGTTCTTGTAAACAGAGCCGTCCCAAACTTTGGGGTGGCTGTGTCTTTTTGATTTTAATTTCCCTAAGCTATAGGACCATAAGTTGAAGTGCCCTAGGCTCTGTTGTTTTGCTTTTTAGATGTTTCAGGAAACACCATACACTTCTCCAGAGTGGCTGTTCGCAATTTACATCCCGCCCATCAGCATAACAAGGTTCCCAATTCTCCATGGCCTGTCCTGCCTTTCTGGATTTTACACTTTTTTCAGATGGCCCTTTTGACCGGGGGCAGTGAGACTTCATTGTAGTGCAGATTTCCTTTTCAAGCTTGCTTGGTTGGCCAAAAAGAGCGTATGCGTTTTTTCCTGAATATATTCAGGAAAAAACGCATACGCCCTTTTTGGCCAAGTGCATCATTGTGGACGTTCTGCCTCTTTTCCTATGCTTTACATGCTATTCCAGTCTACCTCCTGAAATCAGTTTCCTGCAATTCTGCCCCGCTTTCAAGTCCTCTTGACAGCCTTACTTCAATATATTTTTGGACGATAGCTGTCATTTATAACTCTGCAGGTATGTGAATGTCAGTGCCCCTGAGCTCCTTCCTTCAACTCGTTTTCTTGTGAGCTGGCCGCAACACCGCAGCATTGCTTCAGGCCCTAGTGTGGTTCCGGCATGGCACGCTGAGCCTTTGGTTAATTCCTCTTCCTGGTGGGAAATGAGAGTTAAATTTGCCCGTCCAGACACCTCCAGCTAGTCTCTCATTGGTTCTCCCTATTCCTGTTCATTTTCCGCAGAAATTGCAAACTGGGCCAAACAGGAGGTTAAAGGCACTGACTCTCCAAGTGGGGAGAGTGTTAGTAAAGCGTCTGAAATGTTGCACCCGAGTACCAGGGGACGAAAACTGAGACACATTTGAACACGTTTCCCGATCACATGGTGGATCATACTCTGGGTTCCACATGCATGTTTTAGCTGAAGGAAGAATCCCTTAAACCTGGAGAGTTGAGACCCCTGGAATGGGTACCATGCAATATGACTTGAAAGGGTCTGCATTTGCTCACCGAACCTCACCAATCCTAACACTGCTGCGTTTATGCCGCTGTACACATGGTTGATTCTCTTTTGGAGACATATAAATCCATAGGTTTTAAGATTCTTACTAGTCAGGTATATTCTTATGCGTTTAATATGGGGTGTTGAGTCCACTTCGTTGAGCAATGAGTAGCTCTTGTCTATTACATATTTGGCTTATGGAACGGTATCTGTTCTAATTTCAATCTCTGGTTTTATGCAGCACCCCAACTCACCTTTCCCCTTCAGCAAGCATAAGATGGTTTTCTACATTTGAGAACCTGTTCTGTTTTGTAATTCAGTTCCTGTGTAGCCAAGTTTACATTCCGTGTAGTAGTGATATCTTATGATGTTTGTTTTTCTGTGTGACTTATTTCACTTAGAATCATCGTACCTGAATCCACTCATTATGCTGCTATGGGCCTGATGACATAGATTTCATTGCTGAGTGATATTGCATTGTACGTAAGTACCACAACTTCTTTATCCATTTTTCATTTTCTGTGATTTTGAACTTGTACTGTAAACGAGGTTCTTGTAAACAGAGCCGTCCCAAACTTTGGGGTGGCTGTGTCTTTTTGATTTTAATTTCCCTAAGCTATAGGACCATAAATGAAAGTGCCCTAGGCTCTGTTGCTTTGTTTTTTAGATGTTTCAGGAAACACCATACACTTCTCCAGAGTGGCTGTTGGCAATTTACATCCCGCCCATCAGCATAACAAGGCTCCCAGTTCTCCATGGCCTGTCCTGCCTTTCTGGATTTTACACTTTTTTCAGATGACCCTTTTGACCGGGGGGCAGTGAGACTTCATTGTAGTGCAGATTTCCTTTGCAAGCTTGTTTGTTTGGCCAAAAAGGGCGTAGGCTTTTTTTCTTGAGGAAAAATCTCATATGCCCTTTTTGGCCAAGTGCATCATTGTGGACGTTCTGCCTCTTTTCCTATGCTTTACATGCAATTCCAGTCTACCTCCTGAAATCGGTTTCCTGCAATTCTGCCCCGCTTTCAAGTCCTCTTGACAGCCTTACTTCAATATATTTTTGGACGATAGCTGTCATTTATAACTCTGCAGGTTTGTGAATCACAGTGCCCCTTAGCTCCTTTCTTCAACTCGTTTTCTTGTGAGCTGGCCGCAACACCGCAGCATTGCTTCAGGCCCTAGTGTGTTTCCAGAATGGCACGCTGAGCCTTTGGTTAATTCCTCTTCCTGGTGGGCAATGAGAGTTAAATTTGCCCGTCCAGACACCTCCAGCTAGTCTCTCATTGGTTCTCCCTATTCCTGTTCATTTTCCGCAGAAATTGCAAACTGGGCCAAACAGGAGGTTAAAGGCACTGACTCTCCAAGTGGGGAGAGTGTTAGTAAAGCGTCTGGAATGTTGCACCCGAGTACCGGGGCACGAAAACTGAGACACATTTGAACACGTTTCCCGATCACACGGTGGATCATACTCTGGGTTCCACATGCATGTTTTAGCTGAAGGAAGAATCCCTTAAACCTGGAGAGTTGAGACCCATGGAATGGGTACCATGCAATATGACTTGAAAGGGTCTGCATTTGCTCACCGAACCTCACCAATCCTAACACTGCTGCGTTTATGCCGCTGTACACACGCTTGATTCTCTTTCGGAGACATATAAATCCATAGGTTTTAAGATTCTTACTAGTCAGGTATATTCTTATGCGTTTAATATGGGGTGTTGAGTCCTCTTCGTTGAGCAATGAGTAGCTCTTGTCTATTACATATTTGGCTTATGGAATGGCATCTGTGCTAATTTCAATCTCTGGTTTTATGCAGCACCCCAACTCACCTTTCCCCTTAAGCAAGCATAAGATGGTTTTCTACATTTGAGACCCTGTTCTGTTTTGTAATTCAGGTCCTGTGTAGCCAAGTTTACATTCCGTGTAGTAGTGATATCTTATGATGTTTCTTTTTCTCTGTGAATTTTTTCACTTAGAATCATCGTACCTGAATCCACTCATTATGCTGCTACGGGCCTGATGACATAGATTTCATTGCTGAGTGATATTGCATTGTATGTAAGTACCACAACTTCTTTACCCATTTTTCGCTTTCTGCGATATTGAACTTGTACCGTAAATGAGGTTCTTGTAAACAGAGCCTTCCCAAACTTTGGGTTGGCTGTGTCTTTTTGATTTTAATTTCCCTAAGCTATAGGACCGTAAGTGGAAGTGCCCTAGGCTCTGTTGCTTTGTTTTTTAGATGTTTCAGGAAACACCATACACTTCTCCAGAGTGGCTGTTGGCAATTTACATCCCGCCCATCAGCATAACAAGGCTCCCAGTTCTCCATGGCCTGTCCTGCCTTTCTGGATTTTACACTTTTTTCAGATGGCCCTTTTGACCGGGGGGCAGTGAGACTTCATTGTAGTGCAGATTTCCTTTGCAAGCTTGCTTGGTTGGCCAAAAAGGGCGTATGCGTTTTTTCCTGAATATATTCAGGAAAAAACGCATACGCCCTTTTTGGCCAAGTGCATCATTGTGGACGTTCTGCCTCTTTTCCTATGCTTTACATGCAATTCCAGTCTACCTCCTGAAATCGGTTTCCTGCAATTCTGCCCCGCTTTCAAGTCCTCTTGGCAGCCTTACTTCAATATATTTTTGGATGATAGCTGTCATTTATAACTCTGCATGTCTGTGAATGACAGTGCCCCTGAGCTCCTTTCTTCAACTTGTTTTCTTGTGAGCTGGCCGCAACACCATTGGATTGCTTCAGGCCCTAGTGTGGTTCCGGCATGGCACGCTGAGCCTTTGGTTAATTCCTCTTCCTGGTGGGTAATGAGAGTTAAATTTGCCCGTCCAGACACCTCCAGCTAGTCTCTCTTGGTTTTTCCCTATTCCTGTTCATTTTCCGCAGAAATTGCAAACTGGGCCAAACAGGAGGTTAAAGGCACTGACTCTCCAAGTGGGGAGAGTGTTAGTAAAGCGTCTGGAATGTTGCACCCGAGTACCGGGGGACGAAAACTGAGACACCTTTGAACACGTTTCCCGATCACACGGTGTATCATACTCTGGGTTCCACATGCATGTTTTAGCTGAAGGAAGAATCTGTTAAACCTGGAGAGTTGAGACCCATGGAATGGGTACCATGCAATATGACTTCAAAGGGTCTGCATTTGCTCACCGATCCTTACCAATCCTATCACTGCTGCATTTATGCCGCTGTACACACGCTTGATTCTCTTGCAGAGACATAGAAATCCATAGGTTTTAAGATTCTTACTAGTCAGGTATATTCTTAGGCGTTTAATATGTGGTGTTGAGTCCACTTCGTTGAGCAAGGAGAAGCTCTTGTCTATTACATATTTGGCTTATGGAACGGTATCTGTGCTAATTTCAATCTCTGGTTTTATGAAGCACCCCAACTCACCTTTCCCCTTAAGGAAGCATAAGTTGGTTTTCTACATTTGAGACCCTGTTCTGTTTTGTAATTCAGTTCCTCTGTAGCCAAGTTTACATTCCGTGTAGTAGTGATATCTTATGATGTTTCTTTTTTTGTGTGACTTATTTCACTTAGAATCATCGTACCTGAATCCACTCATTATGCTGCTACGGGCCTGATGACATAGATTTCATTGCTGAGTGATATTGCATTGTACGTAAGTACCACAACTTCTTTATCCATTTTGCGCTTTCTGTGATATTGAACTTGTACCGTAAACGAGGTTCTTGTAAACTGAGCCATCCCAAACTTTGGGGTGGCTGTGTCTTTTTGATTTTAATTTCCCTAAGCTATAGGACCATAAGTGGAAGTGCCCTAGGCTCTGTCGCTTTGTTTTTTAGATGTTTCAGGAAACACCATACACTTCTCCATTGTCGCTGTTGGCAATTTACATCCCGCCCATCAGCATAACAAGTCTCTCACGTCTCCATGGCCTGTCCTGCCTTTCTGGATTTTACACTTTTATCAGATTGCCCTTTTGACTGGGGGCCAGTGAGACTTCATTGTAGTGCAGATTTCCTTTTCAAGCTTGATTGGTTGGCCAAAAAGGGCGTATGCATGTTTTCCTGAATATATTCAGGAAAAAACGCGTATGCCCTTTTTGGCCAAGTGCATCATTGTGGACGTTCTGCCTCTTTTCCTATGCTTTACATGCAATTCCTGTCTACCTCCTGAAATCGGTTTCCTGCAATTCTGCCCCGCTTTCAAGTCCTCTTGGCAGCCTTACTTCAATATATTTTTGGACGATAGCTGTCATTTATAACTCTGCAGGTTTGTGAATGACAGTGCCCCTGAGCTCCTTTCTTCAACTTGCTTTCTTGTGAGCTGGCCGCAACACCGCAGGATTGCTTCAGGCCCTAGTGTTGTTCCGGCACAGCACGCTGAGCCTTTGGTCAATTCCTCTTCCTTGTGGGTAATGAGAGTTAAATTTGCCCGTTCAGACACCTCAAGCTAGTCTCTCTTGTTTCTCCCTATTCCTGTTCATTTTCTGCAGAAATTGCAAACTGGGCCAAACAGGGGGTTAAAAGCACTGACTCTCCAAGTGGGGAGAGTGTTAGTAAAGCGTCTGGAATGTTGCACCCGAGTACCGGGGGACGAATACTGAGACACATTTGAACACGTTTCCCGATCACACGGTGGATCATACTCTGGGTTCCACATGCATGTTTTAGCTGAAGGAAGAATCCCTTAAACCTGGAGAGTTGAGACCCATGGAATGGGTACCATGCAGTATGACTTCAAAGGGTCTGCATTTGCTCACCGATCCTCACCAATCCTATCACTGCTGCATTTATGCCACTGTACACATGCTTGATTCTCTTTCGGAGACATATAAATCCATAGGTTTTAAGATTCTTACTAATTAGTTATATTTTTAGGCGTTTAATATGGGGTGTTGAGTCCACTTCGTTGAGCAAGGAGTAGCTCTTGTCTATTACATATTTGGCTTATGGAACGGTATCTGTGCTAATTTCAATCTCTGGTTTTATGCAGCACCCCAACTCACCTTTCCCCTTAAGCAAGCATAAGTCGGTTTTCTACATTTGAGACCCTGTTCTGTTTTGTAATTCAGTTCCTGTGTAGCCAAGTTTACATTCCATGTGGTAGAGATATCTTATGATGTTTCTTTTTCTGTGTGACTTATTTCACTTAGAATCATCGTACCTGAATCCACTCATTATGCTGCTATGGGCCTGATGACATAGATTTCATTGCTGAGTGATATTGCATTGTACGTAAGTACCACAACTTCTTTATCCATTTTTCACTTTCTGTGATTTTGAACTTATACTGTAAACGAGGTTCTTGTAAACAGAGCCTTCCCAAAGTTTGGGGTGGCTGTGTCTTTTTGATTTTAATTTCCCTAAGCTATAGGACCATAAGTGGAAGTGCCCTAGGCTCTGTTGCTTTGTTTTTTAGATGTTTCAGGAAACACCATACACTTCTCCAGAGTGGCTGTTGGCAATTTACATCCCGCCCATCAGCATAACAAGGCTCCCAGTTCTCCATGGCCTGTCCTGCCTTTCTGGATTTTACACTTTTTTCAGATTGCCCTTTTGACCGGGGGGCAGTGAGACTTCATTGTAGTGCAGATTTCCTTTTCAAGCTTGATTGGTTGGCCAAAAAGGGCGTATGCATGTTTTCCTGAATATATTCAGGAAAAAACGCGTATGCCCTTTTTGGCCAAGTGCATCATTGTGGACGTTCTGCCTCTTTTCCTATGCTTTACATGCAATTCCAGTCTACCTCCTGAAATCGGTTTCCTGCAATTCTGCCCCGCTTTCAAGTCCTCTTGGCAGCCTTACTTCAATATATTTTTGGACGATACCTGTCATTTATAACTCTGCAGGTTTGTGAATGACAGTGCCCCTTAGCTCCTTTCTTCAACTCGCTTTCTTGTGAGCTGGCCGCAACACCGCAGCATTGCTTCAGGCCCTAGTGTGGTTCCGGCATGACATGCTGAGCCTTTGGTTAATTCCTCTTCCTGGTGGGAAATGAGAGTTAAATTTGCCCGTCCAGACACCTCCAGCTAGTCTCTCATTGGTTCTCCCTATTCCTCTTCATTTTCCGCAGAAATTGCAAACTGGGCCAAACAAGAGGTTAAAGGCACTGACTCTCCAAGTGGGGAGAGTGTTAGTAAAGCGTCTGGAATGTTGCACCCGAGTACCGGGGGATGAAAACTGACACAATTAAACACGTTTCCCGATCACACGGTGGATCATACTCTGGGTTCCACATGCATGTTTTAGCTGAAGGAAGAATCCCTTAAACCTGGAGAGTTGAGACCCATGGAATGGGTACCATGCAATATGACTTCAAAGGTTCTGCATTTGCTCACCGAACCTCACCAATCCTATCACTGCTGCGTTTATGACACTGTACACACGCTTGATTCTCTTTCGGAGACATATAAATCCATAGGTTTTAAGATTCTTACTAGTCAGGTATATTCTTAGGCGTTTAATATGGGGTGTAGAGTCCACTTCGTTGAGCAAGGAGTAGCTCTTGTCTATTAAATATTTGGCTTATGGAACGGTATCTGTTCTAATTTCAATCTCTGGTTTTATGCAGCACCCCAACTCACCTTTCGCCTTAAGCAAGCATAAGTTGGTTTTCTACATTTGAGACCCTGTTCTGTTTTGTAATTCAGTTCCTGTGTAGCCAAGTTTACATTCCTTGTAGTAGTGATATCTTATGATGTTTGTTTTTCTGTGTGACTTATTTCACTTAGAATCATCGTACCTGAATCCACTCATTATGCTGCTACGGGCCTGATGACATAGATTTCATTGCTGAGTGATATTGCATTGTACGTAAGTACCACAACTTCTTTATCCATTTTTCGCTTTCTGTGATATTGAACTTGGACCATAAATGAGGTTCTTGTAAACAGAGCTGTCCCTAACTTTGGGGTGGCTGAGTCTTTTTGATTTTAATTTCCCTAAGCTATAGGACCATAAGTGGAAGTGCCCTAGGCTCTGTTGCTTTGTTTTTTAGATGTTTCAGGAAACACCATACACTTCTCCAGAGTGGCTGTTGGCAATTTACATCCCGCCCATCAGCATAACAAGGCTCCCAGTTCTCCATGGCCTGTCCTGCCTTTCTGGATTTTACACTTTTTTCAGATGGCCCTTTTGACCGGGGGGCAGTGAGACTTCATTGTAGTGCAGATTTCCTTTGCAAACTTGCTTGGTTGGCCAAAAAGGGCGTATGCGTTTTTTCCTGAATATATTCAGGAAAAAACGCATACGCCCTTTTTGGCCAAGTGCATCATTGTGGACGTTCTGCCTCTTTTCCTTTGCTTTACATGCAATTCCAGTCTACCTCCTGAAATCGGTTTCCTGCAATTCTGCCCAGCGTTCAAGTCCTCTTGGCAGCCTTACTTCAATATATTTTTGGACGATAGCTGTCATTTATAACTCTGCAGGTTTGTGAATGACAGTGCCCCTTAGCTCCTTTCTTCAACTCGCTTTCTTGTGAGCTGGCCGCAACACCGCAGCATTGCTTCAGGCCCTAGTGTGGTTCCGGCATGACATGCTGAGCCTTTGGTTAATTCCTCTTCCTGGTGGGAAATGAGAGTTAAATTTGCCCGTCCAGACACCTCCAGCTAGTCTCTCATTGGTTCTCCCTATTCCTGTTCATTTTCCGCAGAAATTGCAAACTGGGCCAAACAGGAGGTTAAAGGCACTGACTCTCCAAGTGGGGAGAGTGTTAGTAAAGCGTCTGGAATGTTGCACCCGAGTACCAGGGGACGAAAACTGAGACACATTTGAACACGTTTCCCGATCACATGGTGGATCATACTCTGGGTTCCACATGCATGTTTTAGCTGAAGGAAGAATCCCTTAAACCTGGAGAGTTGAGACCCCTGCAATGGGTACCATGCAATATGACTTCAAAGGGTCTGCATTTGCTCACCGAACCTCACCAATCCTATCACTGCTGCATTTATGCCACTGTACACACGCTTGATTCTCTTTCTGAGACATATAAATCCATAGGTTTTAAGATTCTTACTAGTCAGGTATATTCTTAGGCGTTTAATATGGGGTGTAGAGTCCACTTCGTTGAGCAAGGAGTAGCTCTTGTCTATTACATATTTGGCTTATGGAACGGTATCTGTGCTAATTTCAATCTCTGGTTTTATGCAGCACCCCAACTCACCTTTCCCCTTAAGCAAGCATAAGTCGGTTTTCTACATTTGAGACCCTGTTCTGTTTTGTAATTCAGTTCCTGTGTAGCCAAGTTTACATTCCATGTGGTAGAGATATCTTATGATGTTTCTTTTTCTGTGTGACTTATTTCACTTAGAATCATCGTACCTGAATCCACTCATTATGCTGCTATGGGCCTGATGACATAGATTTCATTGCTGAGTGATATTGCATTGTACGTAAGTACCACAACTTCTTTATCCATTTTTCACTTTCTGTGATTTTGAACTTATACTGTAAACGAGGTTCTTGTAAACAGAGCCTTCCCAAATTTTGGGGTGGCTGTGTCTTTTTGATTTTAATTTCCCTAAGCTATAGGACCATAAGTGGAAGTGCCCTAGGCTCTGTTGCTTTGTTTTGTAGATGTTTCAGGAAACACCATACACTTCTCCAGAGTGGCTGTTGGCAATTTACATCCCGCCCATCAGCATAACAAGGCTCCCAGTTCTCCATGGCCTGTCCTGCCTTTCTGGATTTTACAATTTTTTCAGATGGCCCTTTTGACCGGGGGGCAGTGAGACTTCATTGTAGTGCAGATTTCCTTTGCAAGCTTGCTTGGTTGGCCAAAAAGGGCGTATGCGTTTTTTCCTGAATATATTCAGGAAAAAACGCATACGCCCTTTTTGGCCAAGTGCATCATTGTGGACGTTCTGCCTCTTTTCCTATGCTTTACATGCAATTCCAGTCTACCTCCTGAAATCGGTTTCCTGCAATTCTGCCCCGCTTTCAAGTCCTCTTGGCAGCCTTACTTCAATATATTTTTGGACGATAGCTATCATTTATAACTCTGCAGGTTTGTGAATGACAGTGCCCCTTAGCTCCTTTCTTCAACTCGCTTTCTTGTGAGCTGGCCACAACACCGCAGCATTGCTTCAGGCCCTAGTGTGGTTCCGGCATGGCACGCTGAGCCTTTGGTTAATTCCTCTTCCTGGTGGGAAATGAGAGTTAAATTTGCCCGTCCAGACACCTCCAGCTAGTCTCTCATTGGTTCTCCCTATTCCTGTTCATTTTCCGCAGAAATTGCAAACTGGGCCAAACAGGAGGTTAAAGGCACTGACTCTCCAAGTGGGGAGAGTGTTAGTAAAGCGTCTGGAATGTTGCACCCGAGTACCAGGGGACGAAAACTGAGACACATTTGAACACGTTTCCCGATCACATGGTGGATCATACTCTGGGTTCCACATGCATGTTTTAGCTGAAGGAAGAATCCCTTAAACCTGGAGAGTTGAGACCCATGGAATGGGTACCATGCAATATGACTTCAAAGGGTCTGCATTTGTCCACCGAACCTCACCAATCCTATCACTGCTGCGTTTATGCCGCTGTACACACGCTTGATTCTCTTTCGGAGACATATAAATCCATAGGTTTTAAGATTCTTCCTAGTCAGGTATATTCTTAGGCGTTTAATATGGGGTGTAGAGTCCACTTCGTTGAGCAAGGAGTAGCTCTTGTCTATTACATATTTGGCTTATGGAACGGTATCTGTTCTAATTTCAATCTCTGGTTTTATGCAGCACCCCAACTCACCTTTCCCCTTAAGCAAGCATAAGTTGGTTTTCTACATTTGAGACCCTGTTCTGTTTTGTAATTCAGTTCCTGTGTAGCCAAGTTTACATTCCGTGTAGTAGTGATATCTTATGATGTTTCTTTTTCTGTGTGACTTATTTCACTTAGAATCATCGTACCTGAATCCACTCATTATGCTGCTATGGGCCTGATGACATAGATTTCATTGCTGCGTGATATTGCATTGTACGTAATTACCACAAATTCTTTATCCATTTTTCACTTGCTGTGATACTGAACTTGTACCGTAAACGAGGTTCTTGTAAACAGAGCCGTCCCAAAGTTTGGGGTGGCTGTGTCTTTTTGATTTTAATTTCCCTAAGCTATAGGACCATAAGTTGAAGTGCCCTAGGCTCTGTTGCTTTGCTTTTTAGATGTTTCAGGAAACACCATACACTTCTCCAGAGTGGCTGTTGGCAATTTACATCCCGCCCATCAGCATAACAAGGTTCCCAATTCTCCATGGCCTTTCCTGCCTTTCTGGATTTTACACTTTTTTCAGATGGCCCTTTTGACCGGGTGCAGTGAGACTTCATTGTAGTGCAGATTTCCTTTTCAACCTTGCTTGGTTGGCCAAAAAGAGCGTATGCGTTTTTTCCTGAATATATTCAGGAAAAAACGCATACGCCCTTTTTGGCCAAGTGCATCATTGTGGACGTTCTGCCTCTTTTCCTATGCTTTACATGCTATTCCAGTCTACCTCCTGAAATCGGTTTCCTGCAATTCTGCCCCGCTTTCAAGTCCTCTTGGCAGCCTTACTTCAATATATTTTTGGACGATAGCTGTCATTTATAACTCTGCAGGTATGTGAATGTCAGTGCCCCTGAGCTCCTTTCTTTAACTCGTTTTCTTGTGAGCTGGCCGCAACACCGCAGCCTTGCTTCAGGCCCTAGTGTGGTTCCGGCATGGCACGCTGAGCCTTTGGTTAATTCCTCTTCCTGGTGGGAAATGAGAGTTAAATTTGCCCGTCCAGACACCTCCAGCTAGTCTCTCATTGGTTCTCCCTATTCCTGTTCATTTTCCGCAGAAATTGCAAACTGGGCCAAACAGGAGGTTAAAGGCACTGACTCTCCAAGTGGGGAGAGTGTTAGTAAAGCGTCTGAAATGTTGCACCCGAGTACCAGGGGACGAAAACTGAGACACATTTGAACACGTTTCCCGATCACATGGTGGATCATACTCTGGGTTCCACATGCATGTTTTAGCTGAAGGAAGAATCCCTTAAACCTGGAGAGTTGAGACCCCTGGAATGGGTACCATGCAATATGACTTCAAAGGGTCTGCATTTGCTCACCGAACCTCACCAATCCTATCACTGCTGCATTTATGCCACTGTACACACGCTTGATTCTCTTTCTGAGACATATAAATCCATAGGTTTTAAGATTCTTACTAGTCAGGTATATTCTTAGGCGTTTAATATGGGCTGTAGAGTCCACTTCGTTGAGCAAGGAGTAGCTCTTGTCTATTACATATTTGGCTTATGGAACCGTATCTGTGCTAATTTCAATCTTTGGTTTTATGCAGCCCCCCAAGTCACCTTTACTCTTAAGCAAGCATAAGTCGGTTTTCTACATTTGAGACCCTGTTCTGTTTTGTAATTCAGTTCCTGTGTAGCCAAGTTTACACTCCATGTGGTAGAGATATCTTATGATGTTTCTTTCTCTGTGTGACTTATTTCACTTACAATCATCGTATCTGAATCCACTCATTATGCTGCTACGGGCCTGATGACATAGATTTCATTGCTGAGTGATATTGCATTGTACGTAAGTACCACAACTTCTTTATCCATTTTGCGCTTTCTGTGATATTGAACTTGTACCGTAAACGAGGTTCTTGTAAACAGAGCTGTCCCAAAGATTGGGGTGGTTGTGTCTTTTTGATTTTAATTTCCCTAAGCTATAGGACCATAAGTGGAAGTGCCCTAGGCTCTGTTGCTTTGTTTTTTAGATGTTTCAGGAAACACCATACACTTCTCCAGAGTGACTGTTGGCAATTTACATCCCGCCCATCAGCATAACAAGGCTCCCAGTTCTCCATGGCCTGTCCTGCCTTTGTGGATTTTACACTTTTTTCTGATGGCCCTTTTGACTGGGGGGCAGTGAGACTTCTTTGTAGTGCAGATTTCCTTTGCAAGCTTGCTTGGTTGGCCAAAAAGGGCGTATGCGTTTATTCCTGAATATATTCAGGAAAAAACGCATACGCCCTTTTTGGCCAAGTGCATCATTGTGGACGTTCTGCCTCTTTTCCTATGCTTTACATGCAATTCCAGTCTACCTCCTGAAATCGGTTTCCTGCAATTCTGCCCCGCTTTCAAGTCCTCTTGGCAGCCTTACTTCAATATATTTTTGGACGATAGTTGTCATTTATAACTCTGCAGGTATGTGAATGACAGTGCCCCTGAGCTCCTTTCTTCAACTCGCTTTCTTGTGAGCTGGCCGCAACACCGCTGCTTTGCTTCAGGCCCTAGTGTGGTTCCGGCATGGCACACTGAGCCTTTGGTTAATTCCTATTCCTGGTGGGAAATGAGAGTTAAATTTGCCCGTCCAGACACCTCCAGCTAGTCTCTCATTTGTTCTCCCTATTCCTGTTCATTTTCCGCAGAAATTGCAAACTGGGCCAAACAGGAGGTTAAAGGCACTGACTCTCCAAGTGGGGAGAGTGTTAGTAAAGCGTCTGGAATGTTGCACCCGAGTACCGGGGGACGAAAACTGAGTCACATTTGAACACGTTTCCCGATCACACGGTGGATCATACTCTGGGTTCCACATGCATGTTTTAGCTGAAGGAAGAATCCCTTAAACCTGGAGAGTTGAGACCCATGGAATGGGTACCATGCAATATGACTTGAAAGGGTCTGCATTTGCTCACCGAACCTCACCAATCCTAACACTGCTGCGTTTATGCCGCTGTACACATGGTTGATTCTCTTTTGGAGACATATAAATCCATAGGTTTTAAGATTCTTACTAGTCAGGTATATTCTTATGCGTTTAATATGGGGGGTTGAGTCCACTTCGTTGAGCAATGAGTAGCTCTTGTCTATTACATATTTGGCTTATGGAACGGTATCTGTTCTAATTTCAATCTCTGGTTTTATGCAGCACCCCAACTCACCTTTCCCCTTAAGCAAGCATAAGATGGTTTTCTACATTTGAGACCCTGTTCTGTTTTGTAATTCAGTTCCTCTGTAGCCAAGTTTACATTCCGTGTAGTAGTGATATCTTATGATGTTTCTTTTTCTGTGTGAATTATTTCACTTAGAATCATCGTACCTGAATCCACTCATTATGCTGCTACGGGCCTGATGACATAGATTTCATTGCTGAGTGATATTGCATTGTACGTAAGTACCACAACTTCTTTATCCATTTTTCGCTTTCTGTGATATTGAACTTGTACCGTAAATGAGGTTCTTGTAAACTGAGCCGTCCCAAATTTTGGGGTGGCTGTGTCTTTTTGATTTTAATTTCCCTAAGCTATAGGACCATAAGTGGAAGTGCCCTAGGCTCTGTTGCTTTGTTTTTTAGATGTTTCAGGAAACACCATACACTTCTCCATTGTCGCTGTTGGCAATTTACATCCCGCCCATCAGCATAACAAGGCTCTCACATCTCCATGGCCTGTCCTGCCTTTCTGGATTTTACACTTTTATCAGATGGCCCTTTTGACTGGGGGCCAGTGAGACTTCATTTTAGTGCAGATTTCCTTTGCAAGCTTGCTTGGTTGGCCAAAAAGGGCGTATGCGTTTTTTCTTGAATATATTCAGGAAAAAACGCATACACCCCTTTTGGACAAGTGCATCATTGTGGACGTTCTGCCTCTTTTCCTATGCTTTACATGCAATTCCAGTCTACCTCCTGAAATCGGTTTCCTGCAATTCTGCCCCGCTTTCAAGTTCTCTTGGCAGCCTTACTTCAATATATTTTTGGACGATAGCTGTCATTTATAACTCTGCAGGTTTGTGAATGATAGTGCCCCTTAGCTCCTTTCTTCAACTCGTTTTCTTGTGAGCTGGCCGCAACACCGCAGCATTGCTTCAGGCCCTAGTGTGTTTCCAGAATGGCACGCTGAGCCTTTGGTTAACTCCTCTTCCTGGTGGGCAATGAGAGTTAAATTTGCCCGTCCAGACACCTCCAGCTAGTCTCTCATTGGTTCTCCCTATTCCTGTTCATTTTCCGCAGAAATTGCAAACTGGGCCAAACAGGAGGTTAAAGGCACTGACTCTCCAAGTGGGGAGAGTGTTAGTAAAGCGTCTGGAATGTTGCACCCGAGTACCGGGGCACGAAAAGTGAGACACATTTGAACACGTTTCCCGATCACACGGTGGATCATACTCTGGGTTCCACATGCATGTTTTAGCTGAAGGAAGAATCCCTTAAACCTGGAGAGTTGAGACCCATGGAATGGGTACCATGCAATATGACTTCAAAGGGTCTGCATTTGCTCACCGAACCTCACCAATCCTAACACTGCTGCGTTTATGCCGCTGTACACATGGTTGATTCTCTTTTGGAGACATATAAATCCATAGGTTTTAAGATTCTTACTAGTCAGGTATATTCTTATGCGTTTAATATGGGGTGTTGAGTCCACTTCGTTGAGCAATGAGTAGCTCTTGTCTATTACATATTTGGCTTATGGAACGGTATCTGTTCTAATTTCAATCTCTGGTTTTATGCAGCACCCCAACTCACCTTTCCCCTTAAGCAAGCATAAGATGGTTTTCTACATTTGAGACCCTGTTCTATTTTGTAATTCAGTTCCTGTGTAGCCAGGTTTACATTCCGTGTAGTAGTGATATCTTATGATGTTTCTTTTTCTCTGTGACTTTTTTCACTTAGAATCATCGTACCTGAATCCACTCATTATGCTGCTATGGGCCTGATGACATAGATTTCATTGCTGAGTGATATTGCATTGTACGTAAGTACCACAACTTCTTTATCCATTTTTCATTTTCTGTGATTTTGAACTTGTACTGTAAACGACGTTCTTGTAAACAGAGCCGTCCCAAACTTTGGGGTGGCTGTGTCTTTTTGATTTTAATTTCCCTAAGCTATAGGACTATAAGTGGAAGTGCCCTAGGCTCTGTTGCTTTGTTTTTTAGATGTTTCAGGAAACACCATACACTTCTCCAGAGTGGCTGTTGGCAATTTACATCCCGCCCATCAGCATAACAAGGCTCCCAGTTCTCCATGGCCTGTCCTGCCTTTCTGGATTTTACACTTTTTTCAGATGACCCTTTTGACCGGGGGGCAGTGAGACTTCATTGTAGTGCAGATTTCCTTTGCAAGCTTGTTTGCTTGGCCAAAAAGGGCGTAGGCTTTTTTTCTTGAGGAAAAATCTCATATGCCCTTTTTGGCCAAGTGCATCATTGTGGACGTTCTGCCTCTTTTCCTATGCTTTACATGCAAATCCAGTCTACCTCCTGAAATCGGTTTCCTGCAATTCTGCCCCGCTTTCAAGTCCTCTTGGCAGCCTTACTTCAATATCTTTTTGGACGATAGGTGTCATTTATAACTCTGCAGTTTTGTGAATTACAGTGCCCCTGAGCTCCTTTCTTCAACTTGCTTTCTTGTGAGCTGGCCGCAACACCGCAGCATCGCTTCAGGCCATAGTGTGTTTCCGGCATGGCACATTGAGCCTTTGGTTAATTCCTCTTCCTGGTGGGAAATGAGAGTTAAATTTGCCCGTCCAGACACCTCCAGCTAGTCTCTCATTGGTTCTCCCTATTCCTGTTCATTTTCCGCAGAAATTGCAAACTGGGCCAAACAGGAGGTTAAAGGCACTGACTCTCCAAGTGGGGAGAGTGTTAGTAAAGCGTCTGGAATGTTGCACCCGAGTACCAGGGGATGAAAACTGACACATTTGAACACGTTTCCCGATCACACGGTGGATCATACTCTGGGTTCCACATGCATGTTTTAGCTGAAGGAAGAATCCCTTAAACCTGGAGAGTTGAGACCCATGGAATGGGTACCATGCAATATGACTTGAAAGGGTCTGCATTTGCTCACCGAACCTCATCAATCCTATCACTGCTGCGTTTATGCCACTATACACACGCTTGATTCTCTTTTTGAGATATATAAATCCATAGGTTTTAAGATTCTTACTAGTCAGGTATATTCTTAGGCTTTTAATATGGGGTGTTGAGTCCACTTCGTTGAGCAAGGTGTAGCTCTTTCCTATTACATATTTGGCTTATGGAACGATATCTGTGCTAATTTCAATGTCTGGTTTTATGCAGCACCCCAACTCACCTTTCCCCTTAAGGAAGCATAAGTTGGTTTTCTACATTTGAGACCCTGTTCTGTTTTGTAATTCAGTTCCTGTGTAGCCAAGTTTACATTCCGTGTAGTAGTGATATCTTATGATGTTTCTTTTTCTGTGTGACTTATTTCACTTAGAATCATCGTACCTGAATCCACTCATTATGCTGCTATGTGCCTGATGACATAGATTTCATTGCTGAGTGATATTGCATTGTAGGTAAGTACCACAACTTCTTTATCCATTTTTCACTTTCTGTGATATTCAACTTGTACCGTAAACGAGGTTCCTGTAAACAGAACCGTCCCAAACTTTGGGGTGGCTGTGTCTTTTTGATTTTAATTTCCCTAAGCTATAGGACCATAAGTGGAAGTGCCCTAGGCTCTGTTGTTTTGTTTTTTAGATGTTTCAGGAAACACCATACACTTCTCCAGAGTGGCTGTTGGCAATTTACATCCCGCCCATCAGCATAACAAGGCTCCCAGTTCTCCATGGCCTGTCCTGCTTTGCTGGATTTTATGCTTTTTTCAGATGGCCCTTTTGCCCGCGGGGTAGTGAGACTTCATTGTAGTGCAGATTCCCTTTGCAAGCTTGCTTGGTTGGCCAAAAAGGGCGTATGCGTTTTTTCCTGAATATATTCAGGAAAAAACGCATACGCCCTTTTTGGCCAAGTGCATCATTGTGGACGTTCTGCCTCTTTTCCTATGCTTTACATGCCATTCCAGTCTACCTCCTGAAATCGGTTTCCTGCAATTCTGCCCCGCTTTCAAGTCCTCTTGGCAGCCTTACTTCAATATATTTTGGGACGATAGCTGTCATTTATAACTCTGCAGGTTTGTGAATGACAGTGCCCCTGAGCTCCTTTCTTCAAATTGTTTTCTTGTGAGCTGGCCGCAACACCGTAGGATTGCTTCAGGCCCTAGTGTGGTTCCGGCACGGCACGCTGAGCCTTTGGTTAATTCCTCTTCATGGTGGGTAATGAGAGTTAAATTTGCCCATCCAGACACCTCCAGCTAGTCTCTCTTGGTTCTCCCTATTCCTGTTCATTTTCCGCAGAAATTGCAAACTGGGCCAAACAGGAGGTTAAAGGCACTGACTCTCCAAGTGGGGAGAGTGTTAGTAAAGCGTCTGGAATGTTGCACTCGAGTACCGGGGGACGAAAACTGAGACACATTTGAACAAGTTTCCCGATCACACGGTGGATGATACTCTGGGTTCCACATGCATGTTTTAGCTGAAGGAAGAATCCCTTAAACCTGGAGAGTTGAGACCCATGGAATGGGTACCATGCAATATGACTTCAAAGGGTCTGCATTTGCTCACCGATCCTCACCAATCCTATCACTGCTGCATTTATGCCGCTGTACACACGCTTGATTCTCTTGCAGAGACATATAAATCCATAGGTTTTAAGATTCTTACTAGTCAGGTATATTCTTAGGCGTTTAATATGTGGTGTTGAGTCCACTTCGTTGAGCAAGGAGAAGCTCTTGTCTATTACATATTTGGCTTATGGAACGGTATCTGTGCTAATTTCAATCTCTGGTTTTATGCAGCACCCCAACTCACCTTTCCCCTTAAGGAAGCATAAGTTGGTTTTCTACATTTGAGACCCTGTTCTGTTTTGTAATTCAGTTCCTCTGTAGCCAAGTTTACATTCCGTGTAGTAGTGATATCTTATGATGTTTCTTTTTTTGTGTGACTTATTTCACTTAGAATCATCGTACCTGAATCCACTCATTATGCTGCTACGGGCCTGATGACATAGATTTCATTGCTGAGTGATATTGCATTGTACGTAAGTACCACAACTTCTTTATCCATTTTTCGCTTTCTGTGATATTGAACTTGTACCGTAAAGGAGGTTCTTGTAAACTGAGCCATCCCAAACTTTGGGTTGGTTGTGTCTTTTTGATTTTAATTTCCCTAAGCTATAGGACCATAAGTGGAAGTGCCCTAGGCTCTGTTGCTTAGTTTTTTAGATGTTTCAGGAAACACCATACACTTCTCCAGAGTGGCTGTTGGCAATTTACATCCCACCCATCAGCATAACAAGGCTCCCAGTTCTCCATGGCCTGTCCTGCTTTGCTGGATTTCATGCTTTTTTCAGATGGCCCTTTTGCCCGCGGGGTAGTGAGACTTCATTGTAGTGCAGATTCCCTTTGCAAGCTTGCTTGGTTGGCCAAAAAGGGCGTATGCGTTTTTTCCTGAATATATTCAGGAAAAAACGCATACGCCCTTTTTGGCCAAGTGCATCATTGTGGACGTTCTGCCTCTTTTCCTATGCTTTACATGCAATTCCAGTCTACCTCCTGAAATCGGTTTCCTGCAATTCTGCCCCGCTTTCAAGTCCTCTTGGCAGCCTTACTTCAATATATTTTTGGACGATAGCTGTCATTTATAACTCTGCAGGTTTGTGAATTACAGTGCCCCTGAGCTCCTTTCTTCAACTCGTTTTCTTGTGAGCTGGCCGCAACACCGCAACATTGCTTCAGGCCCTAGTGTGTTTCCAGAATGGCACGCTGAGCCTTTGGTTAATTCCTCTTCCTGGTGAAGAATGAGAGTTAAATTTGCCCGTCCAGACACCTCCAGCTAGTCTCTCATTGGTTCTCCCTATTCCTGTTCATTTTCCGCAGAAATTGCAAACTGGGCCAAACAGGAGGTTAAAGGCACTGACTCTCCAAGTGGGGAGAGTGTTAGTAAAGCGTCTGGAATGTTGCACCCGAGTACCGGGGCACGAAAACTGAGACACATTTGAACACGTTTCCCGATCACACGGTGGATCATACTCTGGGTTCCACATGCATGTTTTAGCTGAAGGAAGAATCCCTTAAACCTGGAGAGTTGAGACCCATGGAATGGGTACCATGCAATATGACTTGAAAGGGTCTGCATTTGCTCACCGAACCTCACCAATCCTAACACTGCTGCGTTTATGCCGCTGTACACACGCTTGATTCTCTTTCGGAGACATATAAATCCATAGGTTTTAAGATTCTTACTAGTCAGGTATATTCTTATGCGTTTAATATGGGGTGTTGAGTCCACTTCGTTGAGCAATGAGTAGCTCTTGTCTATTACATATTTGGCTTATGGAATGGTATCTGTGCTAATTTCAATCTCTGGTTTTATGCAGCACCCCAACTCACCTTTCCCCTTAAGCAAGCATAAGTTGGTTTTCTACATTTGAGACCCTGTTCTGTTTTGTAATTCAGTTCCTGTGTAGCCAAGTTTACATTCCGTGTAGTAGTGATATCTTATGATGTTTCTTTTTCTCTGTGAATTTTTTCACTTAGAAACATCGTACCTGAATCCACTCATTATGCTGCTACGGGCCTGATGACATAGATTTCATTGCTGAGTGATATTGCATTGTACGTAAGTACCACAACTACTTTACCCATTTTTCGCTTTCTGCGATATTGAACTTGTACCGTAAACGAGGTTGTTGTAAACAGAGCCGTCCCAAACTTTGGGTTGGCTGTGTCTTTTTGATTTTAATTTCCCTAAGCTATAGGACCATAAGTGGAAGTGCCCTAGGCTCTGTTGCTTTGTTTTTTAGATGTTTCAGGAAACACCATACACTTCTCCAGAGTGACTGTTGGCAATTTACATCCCGCCCATCAGCATAACAAGGCTCCCAGTTCTCCATGGCCTGTCCTGCCTTTCTGGATTTTACACTTTTTTCAGATGGCCCTTTTGACCGGGGGGCAGTGAGACTTAATTGTAGTGCAGATTTCCTTTGCAAGCTTGCTTGGTTGGCCAAAAAGGGCGTATGCGTTTTTTCCTGAATATATTCAGGAAAAAACGCATACGCCCTTTTTGGCCAAGTGCATCATTGTGGACGTTCTGCCTCTTTTCCTATGCTTTACATGCAATTCCAGTCTACCTCCTGAAATCGGTTTCCTGCAATTCTGCCCCGCTTTCAAGTCCTCTTGGCAGCCTTACTTCAATATATTTTTGGATGATAGCTGTCATTTATAACTCTGCATGTCTGTGAATGACAGTGCCCCTGAGCTCCTTTCTTCAACTTGTTTTCTTGTGAGCTGGCCGCAACACCATTGGATTGCTTCAGGCCCTAGTGTGGTTCCGGCATGGCACGCTGAGCCTTTGGTTAATTCCTCTTCCTGGTGGGTAATGAGAGTTAAATTTGCCCGTCCAGACACCTCCAGCTAGTCTCTCTTGGTTCTCCCTATTCCTGTTCATGTTCCACAGAAATTGCAAACTGGGCCAAACAGGAGGTTAAAGGCACTGACTCTCCAAGTGGGGAGAGTGTTAGTAAAGCGTCTGGAATGTTGCACCCGAGTACCGGGGGACGAAAACTGAGACACATTTGAACACGTTTCCCGATCACACGGTGGATCATACTCTGGGTTCCACATGCATGTTTTAGCTGAAGGAAGAATCCCTTAAACCTGGAGAGTTGAGACCCATGGAATGGGTACCATGCAATATGACTTCAAAGGGTCTGCATTTGCTCACCGATCCTTACCAATCCTATCACTGCTGCATTTATGTCGCTGTACACATGCTTGATTCTCTTGCAGAGACATATAAATCCATAGGTTTTAAGATTCTTACTAGTCAGGTATATTCTTAGGCGTTTAATATGTGGTGTTGAGTCCACTTCGTTGAGCAAGGAGAAGCTCTTGTCTATTACATATTTGGCTTATGGAATGGTATCTGTGCTAATTTCAATCTCTGGTTTTATGCAGCACCCCAACTCACCTTTCCCCTTAAGGAAGCATAAGTTGGTTTTCTACATTTGAGAGCCTGTTCTGTTTTGTAATTCAGTTCCTCTGTAGCCAAGTTTACATTCCGTGTAGTAGTGATATCTTATGATGTTTCTTTTTTTGTGTGACTTATTTCACTTAGAATCATCGTACCTGAATCCACTCATTATGCTGCTACGGGCCTGATGACATAGATTTCATTGCTGAGTGATATTGCATTGTACGTATGTACCACAACTTCTTTATCCATTTTTCGCTTTCTGTGATATTGAACTTGTACCGTAAACGAGGTTCTTGTAAACTGAGACATCCCAAACTTTGGGGTGGCTGTGTCTTTTTGATTTTAATTTCCCTAAGCTATAGGACCATAAGTGGAAGTGCCCTAGGCTCTGTCGCTTTGTTTTTTAGATGTTTCAGGAAACACCATACACTTCTCCATTGTCGCTGTTGGCAATTTACATCCCGCCCATCAGCATAACAAGGCTCTCACGTCTCCATGGCCTGTCCTGCCTTTCTGGATTTTACACTTTTATCAGATGGCCCTTTTGACTGGGTGCCAGTGAGACTTCATTGTAGTGCAGATTTCCTTTTCAAGCTTGATTTGTTGGCCAAAAAGGGCGTATGCATGTTTTCCTGAATATTTTCAGGAAAAAACGCGTATGCCCTTTTTGGCCAAGTGCATCATTGTGGACGTTCTGCCTCTTTTCCTATGCTTTACATGCAATTCCAGTCTACCTCCTGAAATCGGTTTCCTGCAGTTCTGCCCCGCTTTCAAGTCCTCTTGGCAGCCTTACTTCAATATATTTTTGGACGATAGCTGTCATTTATAACTCTGCAGGTTTGTGAATGACAGTGCCCCTGAGCTCCTTTCTTCAACTCGCTTTCTTGTGAGCTGGCCACAACACCGCAGGATTGCTTCAGGCCCTAGTGTTGTTCCGGCACAGCACGCTGAGCCTTTGGTTAATTCCTCTTCCTTGTGGGTAATGAGAGTTAAATTTGCCCGTTTAGACACCTCAAGCTAGTCTTTCTTGTTTCTCCCTATTCCTGTTCATTTTCTGCAGAAATTGCAAACTGGGCCAAACAGGAGGTTAAAGGCACTGACTCTCCAAGTGGGGAGAGTGTTAGTAAAGCGTCTGGAATGTTGCACCCGAGTACCGGGGGACGAATACTGAGACACATTTGAACACGTTTCCCGATCACACGGTGGATCATACTCTGGGTTCCACATGCATGTTTTAGCTGAAGGAAGAATCCCTTAAACCTGGAGAGTTGAGACCCATGGAATGGGTACCATGCAGTATGACTTCAAAGGGTCTGCATTTGCTCACCGATCCTCACCAATCCTATCACTGCTGCATTTATGCCACTGTACACATGCTTGATTCTCTTTCGGAGACATATAAATCCATAGGTTTTAAGATTCTTACTAATTAGTTATATTTTTAGGCGTTTAATATGGGGTGTTGAGTCCACTTCGTTGAGCAAGGAGTAGCTCTTGTCTATTACATATTTGGCTTATGGAACGGTATCTGTGCTAATTTCAATCTCTGGTTTTATGCAGCACCCCAACTCACCTTTCCCCTTAAGCAAGCATAAGTTGGTTTTCTACATTTTAGACCCTGTTCTGTTTTGTAATCCAGTTCCTGTGTAGCCAAGTTTACATTCCGTGTAGTAGTGATATCTTATGATGTTTCCTTTTCTCTGTGACTTATTTCACTTAGAGTCATCGTACCTGGATCCACTCGTTATGCTTCTACGGGCCTGATGACATAGATTTCATTGCTGAGTGATATTGCATTGTACGTAAGTACCACAACTTCTTTATCCATTTTTCGCTTTCTGCGATATTGAACTTGTACCGTAAACGAGGTTCTTGTAAACAGAGCCGTCCCAAATTTTAGGGTGGCTGTGTCTTTTTGATTTTAAGTTCCCTAAGCTATAGGACCATAAGTGGAAGTGCCCTAGGCTCTGTTGCTTTGTTTTTTAGATGTTTCAGGAAACACCATACACTTCTCCAGAGTGGCTGTTGGCAATTTACATCCCGCCCATCAGCATAACAAGGCTCCCAGTTCTCCATGGCCTCTTCTGCCTTTCTGGATTTTACAATTTTTCCAGATGGCCCTTTTGACCGGGGGGCAGTGACACTCCATTGTAGTGAAGATATCCTTTGCAAGCTTGCTTGGTTGGCCAAAAAGGGCGTATGCGTTTTTTCCTGAATATATTCAGGAAAAAACGCATACGCCCTTTTTGGCCAAGTGCATCATTGTGGACGTTCTGCCTCATTTCCTATTCTTTACATGCAATTACAGTCTACCTCCTGAAATCGGTTTCGTGCAATTCTGCCGCACTTTCAAGTCCTCTTGGCAGCCTTACTTCAATATATTTTTGGACGATAGCTGTCATTTATAACTCTGCAGGTCTGTGAATGACAGTGCCCCTGAGCTACTTTCTTCAACTCGCTTTCTTGTGAGCTGGCCGCAACACCGCAGGATTTCTTCAGGCCCCAGTGTGGTTACGGCATGGCACGCTGAGCCTTTGGTTAATTCCTCTTCCTGGTGGGAAATGAGAGTTAAATTTGCCCGTCCAGACACCTCCATCTAGTCTCTCATTGGTTCTCCCTATTCCTGTTCATTTTCCGCAGAAATTGCAAACTGGGCCAAACAGGAGGTTAAAGGCACTGACTCTCCAAGTGGGGAGAGTGTTAGTAAACCGTCTGGAATGTTGCACCCGAGTACCAGGGGACGAAAACTGAGACACATTTGAACACGTTTCCCGATCACACGGTGGATGATACTCTGGGTTCCACATGCATGTTTTAGCTGAAGGAAGAATCCCTTAAACCTGGAGAGTTGAGACCCATGGAATGGGTACCATGCAATATGACTTCAAATGGTCTGCATTTGCTCACCTATCCTCACCAATCCTATCACTGCTGCGTTTATGCCGCTGTACACAAGCTTGATTCTCTTTCGGAGACATATAAATCCATAGGTTTTAAGATTCTTACTAGTCAGGTATATTCTTACGCGTTTAATGTGGGGTGTTGGGTCCACTTCATTGAGCAAGGAGTAGCTCTTGTCTATTACATATTTGGCTTATGGAACGGTATCTGTGCTAATTTCAATCTCTGGTTTTATGCAGCACCCCAACTCACCTTTCCCCTTAAGCAAACATAAGTTGGTTTTCTACATTTGAGACCCTGTTCTGTTTTGTAATTCAGTTCCTGTGTAGCCAAGTTTACATTCCGTGTAGTAGTGATATCTTATGATGTTTCTTTTTCTCTGTGACTTATTTCACTTAGAATCATCGTACCTGAATCCACTCATTATGCTGCTACCGGACTGATGACATAGATTTCATTGCTGAGTTATATTGCATTGTACGTAAATACAACAACTTCTTTTTCCATTTTTCACTTGCTGTGATATTGAACTTGTACCGTAAACGAGGTTCTTGTAAACAGAGCCGTCCCAAACTTTGGGGTGGCTGTGTCTTTTTGATTTTAATTTCCCTAAGCTATTGGACCATAAGTTGAAGTGCCGTAGGCTCAGTTGCTTTGTTTTTTACATGTTTCAGGAAACACCATACACTTCTCCAGAGTGGCTGTTGGCAATTTACATCCCGCCCATCAGCATAACAAGGCTCCCAGTTCTCCATGGCCTGTCCTGCCTTTCTGGATTTTACACTTTTTTCAGATGGCCCTTTTCACCAGGGGGCAGTGAGACTTCATTGTAGTGCAGACTTCCTTTGCAAGCTTGCTTGGTTGGCCAAAAAGGGCGTATGTGTTTTTTCCTCAGGAAAAAATATACCCTTTTTGGCCAAGTGCATCATTGTGGACGTTCTGCCTCTTTTCCTATGCTTTACATGCAATTCCAGTCTACCTCCTGAAATCGGTTTCCTGCAATTCTGCCCCGCTTTCAAGTCCTCTTGGCAGCCTTACTTCAATATATTTTTGGACGATAGCTGTCATTTTTAACTCTGCAGGTTTGTGAATTACAGTGCCCCTGAGCTCCTTTCTTCAACTCGCTTTCTTGTGAGCTGGCCGCAACTTCGCAGGATTGCTTCAGGCCCTAGTGTGGTTCCGGCATGGCACTCTGAGCCTTTGGTTAATTCCTCATCCTGGTGGGAAATGAGAGTTAAATTTGCACGTCCAGACACCTCCAGCTAGTTTCTCATTGGATCTCCCTATTCCTGTTCATTTTCCGCAGAAATTGCAAACTGGGCCAAACAGGAGGTTAAAGGCACTGACTCTCCAAGTGGGGAGAGTGTTAGTAAAGCGTCTGGAATGTTGCACCCGAGTACCAGGGGACGAAAACTGACCCATTTGAACACGTTTCCCGATCACACGGTGGATCATACTCTGGGTTCCACATGCATGTTTTAGCTGAAGGAAGAATCCCTTAAACCTGGAGAGTTGAGACCCATGGAATGGGTACCATGCAATATGACTACAGAGGGTCTGCATTTGTTCACCGAACCTCAACAATCCTATCACTGCTGCGTTTATGCCGCTGTACACACGCTTGATTCTCTTTCGGAGACATATAAATCCATAGGTTTTAAGATTCTTACTAGTCAGGTATATTCTTAGGCGTTTAATATGGGGTGTAGAGTCCACTTCGTTGAGCAAGGAGTAGCTCTTGTCTATTACATATTTGGCTTATGGAATGGTATCTGTGCTAATTTCAATCTCTGGTTTTATGCAGCACCCCAACTCACCTTTCGCCTTAAGCAAGCATAAGTTGGTTTTCTACATTTGAGACCCTGTCCTGTTTTGTAATTCAGTTCCTGTGTAGCCAAGTTTACATTCCGTGTAGTAGTGATATCTTATGATGTTTCTTTTTCTGTGTGACTTATGTCACTTAGAATCATCGTACCTGAATCCACTCATTATGCTGCTATGGGCCTGATGACATAGATTTCATTGCTGAGTGATATTGCATTGTACGTAAGTACCACAACTTCTTTTTCCATTTTTTGCTGTCTGTGATATTGAAATTGTACCGTAAACGAGGTTTGGGGTGGCTGTGTCTTTTTGATTTTAATTTCCCTAAGCTATAGGACCATAGGTGGAAGTGCCCTAGGCTCTGTTGCTTTGTTTTTTAGATGTTTCAGGAAACACCATACACTTCTCCAGAGTGGCTGTGGGCAATTTACATCCCGCCCATCAGCACAACAAGGCTCCCACGTCTCCATGGCCTGTCCTGCCTTTCTGGATTTTACACTTTTTTCAGATGGCTCTTTTGACCAGGGGGCAGTGAGACTTCATTGTAGTGCAGATTTCCTTTGCAAGCTTGCTTGGTTGGCCAAAAAGGGCGTATGCGTTTTTTCCTGAATATATTCAGGAAAAAATGCATACGCCCTTTTTGGCCAAGTGCATCATTGTGGACGTTCTGCCTCTTTTCCTATGCTTTACATGCAATTCCAGTCTACCTCCTGAAATCGGTTTCCTGCAATTCTGCCCTGCTTTCAAGTCCTCTTGGCAGCCTTACTTCTATATATTTTTGGACGATAGTTGTCATTTATAACTCTGCAGGTTTGTGAATGACAGTGCCCCTGAGCTCCTTTCTTCAACTCGCTTCCTTGTGAGCTGGCCGCAACACCGCAGGATTGCTTCAGTCCCTAGTGTGGTTCCGGCACGGCACGCTGAGCCTTTGGTTAATTCCTCTTCCTGGTGGGAAATGAGAGTTAAATTTGCCCGTCCAGACACCTCCAGCTAGTCTCTCATTGGTTCTCTCTATTCCTGTTCATTTTCCGCAGAAATTGCAAACTGGGCCAAACAGGAGGTTAAAGGCACTGACTCTCCAACTGGGGAGAGTGTTAGTAAAGCGTCTGCAATGTTGCACCCGAGTACCAGGGGATGAAAACTGAGACAGCTTTGAACACGTTTCCCGATCACACGGTGGATCATACTCTGGGTTCCACATGCATGTTTTAGCTGAAGGAAGAATCCCTTAAACCTGGAGAGTTGAGACCCATGGAATGGGTACCATGCAATATGACTTCAAAGCGTCTGCATTTGCTCACCGATCCTCACCAATCCTATCACTGCTGCGTTTATGCCGCTGTACACACGCTTGATTCTCTTTCGGAGACATATAAATCCATAGGTTTTAAGATTCTTACTAGTCAGGTATATTCTTAGGCGTTTAATATGTGGTGTTGAGTCCACTTCGTTGAGCAAGGAGTAGCTCTTGTTTATTACATATTTGGCTTATGGAACGGTATCTGTGCTAATTTCAATCTCTGGTTTTATGCAGCACCCCAACTCACCTTTCCCCTTAAGCAAGCATAAGTTGGTTTTCTACATTTGAGACCCTGTTCTGTTTTGTAATTCAGTTCCTGTGTATCCAAGTTTACATTCCGTGTAGTAGTGATATCTTATGATGTTTCTTTTTCTGTGTGACTTATTTCACTTAGAATCATCGTACCTGAATCCACTCATTATGATGCTACGGGCCTGATGACATAGATTTCATTGCTGAGTGATATTGCATTGTACGTAAGTACCACAACTTCTTTATCCATTTTTCGCTTTCTGTGATATTGAACTTGTACCGTAAACGAGGTTCTTGTAAACAGAGCCGTCCCAAACTTTGGGGTGGCTGTGTCTTTTTGATTTTAATTTCCCTAAGCTATAGGACCATACGTGGAAGTGCCGTAGGCTCAGTTGCTTTGTTTTTTAGATATTTCAGGAAACACCATACACTTCTCCAGAGTGGCTGTTGGCAATTTACATCCTGCCCATGAGCATAACAAGGTTCCCACGTCTCCATGGCCTGTCCTGCCTTTCTGGATTTTACACTTTTTTCAGATGGCCCTTTTGACTGGGGGGCAGTGAGACTTCATTGTAGTGCAGATTTGCTTTGCAAGCTTGCTTAGTTGGCCAAAAAGGGCGTATGCGTTTTTTCCTGAATATATTCAGGAAAAAACCCATACGCCCCTCTTGGCCAAGTGCATCATTGTGGACGTTCTGCCTCTTTTCCTATGCTTTACATGCAATTCCAGTCTACCTCCTGAAATCGGTTTCCTGCAATTCTGACCCGCTTTCAAGTCCTCTTGGCAGCCTTACTTCAATATATTTTTGGACGATAGCTGTCATTTATAACTCTGCATGTCTGTGAATGACAGTGCCCCTGAGCTCCTTTCTTCAACTCGCTTTCTTGTGAACTGGCCACAACAACGCAGGATTGCTTCAGGCCCTAGTGTGGTTCCGGCATGGCACGCTGAGGCTTTGGTTAATTCCTCTTCCTGGTGGGAAATGAGAGTTAAATTTGCCCGTCCAGACACCTCCAGCTAGTCTCTCATTGGTTCTCCCTTTTCCTGTTCATTTTCCACAGAAATTGCAAACTTGGCCAAACAGGAGGTTAAAGGCACTGACTCTCCAAGTGGGGACAGTGTTAGGAAAGCGTCTGGAATGTTGCACCCGAGTACCAGGGGACGAAAACTGAGACACCTTTGAACACGTTTCCCAATCACACGGTGGATCATACTCTGGGTTCCACATGCATGTTTTAGCTGAAGGAAGAATCCCTTAAACCTGGAAAGTTGAGACCCATGGAATGGGTACCATGCAATATGACTTCAAAGGGTCTGCATTTGCTCACCGATCCTCACCAAACCTATCACTGCTGCGTTGATGCTGCTGTACACACGCTTGATTCTCTTTCGGAGACATATAAATCCATAGGTTTTAAGATTCTTACTAGTCAGGTATATTCTTAGGCGTTTAATATGGGGTGTTGAGTCCACTTTGTTGAGCAAGGAGTAGCTCTTGTCTATTACATATTTGGCTTATGAAACGGTATCTGTGGTAATTTCAATCTCTGGTTTTATGCAGCACCCCAACTCGCCTTTCCCCTTAAGCAAGCATAAGTTGGTTTTCTACATTTGAGACCCTGTTCTGTTTTGTAATTCAGTTCCTGTGTAGCCAAGTTTACATTCCGTGTAGTAGTGATATCTTATGATGTTTCTTTTTCTGTGTGACTTATTTCACTTAGAATCATCGTACCTGAATCCACTCATTATGCTACTATGGGCCTGATGACATCGATTTCATTGCTGAGTGATATTGCATTGTAGATAAGTACCACAACTTCTTTATCCATTTTGCACTTTCTGTGATATTGAACTTGTACCGTAAACGAAGTTCTTGTAAACACAGCCTTCCCAAACTTTGGGGTGGCTGTGTCTTTTTGATTTTAATTTCCCTAAGCTATAGGACCATAAGTGGAAGTGCCCTAGGCTCTGTTGCTTCGTTTTTTAGATGTTTCAGGAAACACCATACATTTCTCCAGAGTGGCTGTTGGCAATTTACATCTCGCCCATGAGCATAACAAGGCTCCCAGTTCTCCATGGCCTGTCCTGCCTTTCTGGATTTTACACTTTTTTCAGAGGGCCCTTTTGACCGGGGGGCAGTGAGACTTCATTGTAGTGCAGATTTCCTTTGCAAGCTTGCTTGGTTGGCCAAAAAGGGCGTATGCGTTTTTTCCTGAATATATTCAGGAAAAAACGCATACGCCCTTTTTGGCCAACTGCATCATTGTGGACGTTCTGCCTCTTTTCCTATGCTTTACATGCAATTACAGTCTACCTCCTGAAATCGGTTTCCTGCAATTCTGCCCCGCTTTCAAGTCCTCTTGGCAGCCTTACTTCAATATATTTTTGGACGATAGCTGTCATTTATAACTCTGCATGTTTGTGAATTACAGTGCCCCTGAGCTCTTTTCTTCAACTCGCTTTCCTGTGAGCTGGCCGCAACACCGCAGGATTGCTTCAGGCCCTAGTGTGGTTCCGGCATGGCACGCTGAGCCTTTGGTTAATTCCTCTTCCTGGTGGGAAATGAGAGTTAAATTTGCCCGTCCAGACACCTCCAGCTAGTCTCTCATTGGTTCTCCCTATTCCTGTTCATTTTCCGCAGAAATTGCAAACTGGGCCAAACAGTAGGTTGAAGGCACTGACTCTCCAAGTGGGGAGAGTGTTAGTAAAACATCTGGAATGTTGCACTCGAGTACCAGGGTACGAAAACTGAGACACATATGAACACGTTTCCCGATCGCATGGTGGATCATACTCTGGGTTCCACATGCATGTTTTAGCTGAAGGAAGAATCCCTTAAACCTGGAGAGTTGAGACCCATGGAATGGGTACCAAGCAATATGACTTCAAAGGGTCTGCATTTGCTCACCGAACCTCACCAATCCTATCACTGCTGCGTTTATGCTGCTGTACACACGCTTGATTCTCTTTCGGAGACATATAAATCCATAGGTTTTAAGATTTTTACTAGTCAGGTATATTCTTAGGCGTTTAATATGGGGTGTAGAGTCCACTTAGTTGAGCAAGGAGTAGCTCTTGTCTATTACATATTTGGCTTATGGAACGGTATCTGTGCTAATTTCAATCTCTGGTTTTATGCAGCACCCCAACTCACCTTTCCCCTTAAGCAAGCATAAGTTGGTTTTCTACATTTGAGACCCTGTTCTGTTTTGTAATTCAGTTCCTGTGTAGCCAAGTTTACATTCCGTGTAGTAGTGATATCTTATGATGTTTTTTTTCTCTCTGTGAATTATTTCACTTCGAATCATCGTACCTGAATCCACTCATTATGCTGCTATGGGCCTGATGACATAGATTTCATTGCTGCGTGATATTGCATTGTACGTAATTATCACAAATTCTTTATCCATTTTTCACTTGCTGTGATACTGAACTTGTACCGTAAACGAGGTTCTTGTAAACAGAGCCGTCCCAAACTTTGGGGTGGCTGTGTCTTTTTGATTTTAATTTCCCTAAGCTATAGGACCATAAGTTGAAGTGCCCTAGGCTCTGTTGCTTTGCTTTTTAGATGTTTCAGGAAACACCATACACTTCTCCAGAGTGGCTGTTCGCAATTTACATCCCGCACATCAGCATAACAAGGTTCCCAATTCTCCATGGCCTGTCCTTTCTTTCTGGATTTTACACTTTTTTCAGATGGCCCTTTTGACCGGGGGCAGTGAGACTTCATTGTAGTGCAGATTTCCTTTGCAAGCTTGCTTGCTTGGCCAAAAAGGGCGTAGGCTTTTTTTCTTGAGGAAAAAACGCATATGCCCTTTTTGGCCAAGTGCATCATTGTGGACGTTCTGCCTCTTTTCCTATGCTTTACATGCAATTCCAGTCTACCTCCTGAAATCGGTTTCCTGCAATTCTGCCCCGCTTTCAAGTCCTCTTAGCAGCCTTACTTCAATATATTTTTGGACGATAGCTGTCATTTATAACTCTGCAGTTTTGTGAATTACAGTGCCCCTGAGCTCCTTTCTTCAACTTGCTTTCTTGTGAGCTGGCCGCAACACCGCAGCATCGCTTCAGGCCCTAGTGTTGTTCCGGCATGGCACGCTGAGCCTTTGGTTAATTCCTCTTCCTGGTGGGAAATGAGAGTTAAATTTGCCCGTCCAGACACCTCCAGCTAGTCTCTCATTTGTTCTCCCTATTCCTGTTCATTTTCCGCAGAAATTGCAAACTGGGCCAAACAGGAGGTTAAAGGCACTGACTCTCCAAGTGGGGAGAGTGTTAGTAAAGCGTCTGGAATGTTGCACCCGAGTACCAGTGGACGAAAACTGACACATTTGAACACGTTTCCCGATCACACGGTGGATCATACTCTGCGTTCCACATGCATGTTTTAGCTGAAGGAAGAATCCCTTAAACCTGGAGAGTTGAGACCCATGGAATGGGTACCATGCAATATGACTTCAAAGTGTCTGCATTTGCTCACCGAACCTCATCAATCCTATCACTGCTGCATTTATGCCGCTCTACACATGCTTGATTCCCTTTCGGAGATATATAAATCCATAGGTTTTAAGATTCTTACTAGTCAGGTATATTCTTAGGCGTTTAATATGTGGTGTTGAGTCCACTTCGTTGAGCAAGGTGCAGCTCTTTTCTATTACATATTTGGCTTATGGAACGATATCTGTGCTAATTTCAATGTCTGGTTTTATGCAGCACCCCAACTCACCTTTCCCCTTAAGGAAGCATAAGTTGGTTTTCTACATTTGAGACCCTGTTCTGTTTTGTAATTCAGTTCCTGTGTAACCAAGTTTACATTCCATGTAGTAGTGATATCTTATGATGTTTCTTTTTCTGTGTGACTTATTTCACTTAGAATCATCGTACCTGAATCCACTCATTATGCTGCTATGGGTCTCGTGACATAGATTTCATTGCTGAGTGATATTGCATTGTACGTAAGTACCACAAATTCTTTATCCATTTTTCGATTTCTGCGATATTGAACTTGTACCGTAAACGAGGTTCTTGTAAACAGAGCCATCCCAAACTTTGGGGTGGCTGTGTCTTTTTGATTTTAATTTCCCTAAGCTATAGGACCATAAGTGGAAGTGCCCTAGGCTCTGTTGCTTTGTTTTTTAGATGTTTCAGGAAACACCATACACTTCTCCAGAGTGGCTGTTGGCAATTTACATCCTGCCCATCAGCATAACAAGGCTCCCAGTTCTCCATGGCCTGTCCTGCCTTTCTGGATTTTACACTTTTTTCAGATGGCCCTTTTGACCGGGGAGCAGTGAGACTTCATTTTAGTGCAGATTTCCTTTGTAATCTTGCTTGGTTGACCAAAAAGTGCGTATGCGTTTTTTCCTGAATATATTCAGGAAAAAGCGCATACGCCCTTTTTGGCCAAGTGCATCATTGTGGCCGTTCTGCCTCTTTCCCTATGCTTTACATGCAATTCCAGTCTACCTCCTGAAATCGGTTTCCTGCAATTCTGCCCCGCTTTCAAGTCCTCTTGGCAGCCTTACTTCAATATATTTTTGGACGATAGCTGTCATTTATAACTCTGCATGTCTGTGAATGACAGTGCCCCTGAGCTCCTTTCTTCAACTCGCTTTCTTGTGAGCTGGCCGCAACACCGTAGGATTGCTTCAGTCCCTAGTGTGGTTCCGGCACGGCACGCTGAGCCTTTGGTTAATTCCTCTTCCTGGTGGGTAATGAGAGTTAAATTTGCCCGTCCAGACACCTCCAGCTAGTCTCTCTTGGTTCTCCCTATTCATGTTCATTTTCCGCAGAAATTGCAAACTGGGCCAAACAGGAGGTTAAAGGCACTGACTCTCCAAGTGGGGAGAGTGTTAGTAAAGCGTCTGGAATGTTGCACCCGAGTACCGGGGGACGAAAACTGAGACACATTTAAACACGTTTCCCGATCACACGGTGGATCATACTCTGGGTTCCACATGCATGTTTTAGCTGAAGGAAGAATCCCTTAAACCTGGAGAGTTGAGACCCATGGAATGGGTACCATGCAATATGACTTCAAAGGGTCTGCATTTGCTCACCGAACCTCACCAATCCTATCACTGCTGCGTTTATGACACTGTACACACGCTTGATTCTCTTTTGGAGCTTATAAATCCATACGTTTTAAGATTCTTACTAGTCAGGTATATTCTTAGGCGTTTAATATGGGGTGTTGAGTCCACTTCGTAAAGCAAGGAGTAGCTCTTGTCTATGACATATTTGGCTTATGGAACGGTATCTGTGCTAATTTCAATCTCTGGTTTTATGCAACCCCCCAACTCACGTTTCCCCTTAAGCAAGCATAAGTTGGTTTTCTACGTTTGAGACCCTGTTCTGTTTTGTAATTCAGTTCCTGTGTAGCCAAGTTTACATTCCGTGTAGTAGTGATATCTTATGATATTTCTTTTTCTGTGTGACTTATTTCACTTAGAATCATCGTACCTGAATCCACTCATTATGCTGCTACTGGCCTGATGACATAGATTTCATTGCTGAGTGATATTGCATTGTACGTAAGTACCACAAGTTCTTTATCCATTTTTCGCTTTCTGTGATATTGAATTTGTACCGTAAACGAGGTTCTTGTAAACAGAGCCGTCCCAAACTTTGGGGTGGCTGTGTGTTTTAGATTTTAATTTCCCTAAGCTATAGGACCATAAGTGGAAGTGCCCTAGGCTCTGTTGCCTTGTTTTTTAGATGTTTCAGGAAACACCATACACTTCTCCAGAGTGGCTGTTGGCAATTTACATCCCGCCCATCAGCATAACAAGGCTCCCAGTTCTCCATGGCCTGTCCTGCCTTTCTGGATTTTACACTTTTTTCAGATGGCCCTTTTGACCGGGGGGCAGTGAGACTTCATTGTAGTGCAGATTTCCTTTGCAAGCTTGCTTGGTTGGCCAAAAAGGGCATATGCGTTTTTTCCTGAATATATTCAGGAAAAAACGCATACGCCCTTTTTGGCCAAGTGCATCATTGTGGACGTTCTGCCTCTTTTCCTATGCTTTACATGCAATTCCAGTCTACCTCCTGAAATCAGATTCCTGCAATTCTGCCCCGCTTTCAAGTCCTCTTGGCAGCCTTACTTCAATATATTTTTGGACGATAGCTGTCATTTATAACTCTGTAGGTTTGCAAATGACAGTGGCCCTGAGCTCCTTTCTTCAACTCGCTTTCTTGTGAGGTGGCCGCAACACCGCAGGATTGCTTCAGGCCCTAGTGTGGTTCCGGCATGACACACTGAGTCTTTGGTTAATTCCTCTTCCTGGTGGGAAATGAGAGTTAAATTTGCCCGTCCAGACACCTCCAGCTAGTCTCTCATTGGTTCTCCCTATTCATGTTCATTTTCCACGGAAATTGCAAAACTGGGCCAAACAGGAGGTTAAAGGCACTGACTCTCCAAGCGGGGAGAGTGTTAGTAAAGCGTCTGGAATGTTGCACCCGAGTACCAGGGGACGAAAACTGAGACACATATGAACACGTTTCCTGATCACATAGTGGATGATACTCTGGGTTCCACATGCATGTTTTAGCTGAAGGAAGAATCCCTTAAACCTGGAGAGTTGACATCCATGGAATGGGTACCATGCAATATAACTTCAAAGGGTCTGCATTTGCTCACCGAACCTCACCAATCCTATCACTGCTGCATTTATGCCGCTGTACACACGCTTGATTCTCTTTCGGAGACATATAAATCCATAGGATTTAAGATTCTTACTAGTCAGGTATATTCTTAGGCGTTTAATATGGGGTGTTGAGTCCACTTCGTTGAGCAAGGAGTAGCTCTTGTCTATTACATATTTGGCTTATGGAACGGTATCTGTGCTAATTTCAATCTCTGGTTTTATGCAGCACCCCAACTCACCTTTCCCCTTAAGCAAGCATAAGATGGTTTTCTACATTTGAGACCCTTTTCTGTTTTGTAATTCAGTTCCTGTGTAGCCAAGTTTACATTCCGTGTAGTAGTGATATCTTATGAAGTTTCGTTTTCTGTGTGACTTATTTCACTTAGAATCATCGTACCTGAATCCACTCATTATGCGGTTACGGGCCTGATGACTTAGATTTCATTGCTGAGTGATATTGCATTGTACGTAAGTACCACAACTTCTATATCCATTTTTCGTTTTCTGCGATATTGAACTTGTACCGTAAACGAGGTTCTTGTAAACAGAGCCGTCCCAAATTTGGAGTGGCTGTGTCTTTTTGATTATAAGTTCCCTAAGCTATAGGACCATAAGTGGAAGTGCCCTAGGCTCCGTTGCTTTGTTTTGTAGATATTTCAGGAAACACCATACACTTCTCCAGAGTGGCTGTTGGCAATTTACATCCCGCCCATCAGCATAACAAGGCTCCCAGTTCTCCATGGCCTGTCCTGCCTTTCTGGATTTTACACTTTTTTCAGATGGCCCTTTTGACCGGGGGGCAGTGAGACTTCATTGTAGTGCAGATTTCCTTTGCAAGCTTGCTTGGTTGGCCAAAAAGGGCGTATGCGTTTTTTCCTGAATATATTAAGGAAAAAACGCATACGCCCTTTTTGGCCAAGTGCATCATTGTGGACGTTCTGCCTCTTTTCCTATGCTTTACATGCAATTCCAGTCTACCTCCTGAAATCGGTTTCCTGCAATTCTGCCCCGCTTTCAAGTCCTCTTGGCAGCCTTACTTCAATATATTTTTGGACGATAGCTGTCATTTATAACTCTGCAGGTTTGTGAATGACAGTGCCCCTGAGCTCCTTTCTTCAACTCGCTTTCTTGTGAGCTGGCCGCAACACCGCAGGATTGCTTCAGGCCCTAGTGTGGTTCCGGCATGGCACATTGAGCCTTTGGTTAATTCCTCTTCCTGGTGGGAAATGAGAGTTAAATTTGCCCGTCCAGACACCTCCAGCTAGTCTCTCATTGGTTCTCCCTCTTCCTGTTCATTTTCGCCAAAAATTGCAAAGTGGGCCAAACAGGAGGTTAAAGGCACTGACTCTCCAAGTGGGGAGAGTGTTAGTAAAGCGTCTGGAATGTTGCACCCGAGTACCAGGGGACGAAAACTGGCACATTTGAACACGTTTTCCGATCACACGGTGGATGATACTCTGGGTTCCACATGCATGTTTTAGCTGAAGGAAGAATCCCTTAAACCTGGAGAGTTGAGATCCATGGAATGGGTACCATGCAATATGACTTCAAAGGGTCTGCATTTGCTCACCGAACCTCACCAATCCTATCACTGCTGCATTTATGCCGCTGTACACACGCTTGATTCTCTTTCGGAGCATATAAATCCATAGGTTTTAAGATTCTTACTAGTCAGATATATTCTTAGGAGTTTAATATGGGGTGTTGAGTCCACTTCGTTGAGCAAGGAGTAGCTCTTGTCTATTACATATTTGGCTTATGGAACGGTATCTGTGCTAATTTCAATCTCTGGTTTTATGCAGCCCCCCAACTCACCTTTCCCCTTAAGGAAGCATAAGTTGGTTTTCTACATTTGAGACCCTGTTCTGTTTTGTAATTCAGTTCCTGTGTAGCCAAGTTTACATTCCATGTAGTAGTGATATCTTATGATGTTTCTTTTTCTGTGTGACTTATTTCACTTAGAATCATCGTACCTGAATCCACTCATTATGCTGCTACGGGTCTCATGACATAGATTTCATTGCTGAGTGATATTGCATTGTACGTAAGTACCACAACTTCTTTATCCATTTTTCGCTTTTTGCGATATTGAACTTGTACCGTAAACGAGGTTCTTGTAAACAGAGCCGTGCCACACATTGGGGTGGCTGTGTCTCTTTGATTTTAATTTCCCTAAGCTATAGGACCATAAGTGGAAGTGCCCTAGGCTCTGTTGCTTTGTTTTTTAGATGTTTCAGGAAACACCATACACTTCTCCAGAGTGGCTGTTGGCAATTTACATCCCGCCCATGAGCATAACAAGGCTCCCAGTTCTCCGTGGCCTGTCCTGCCTTTCTGGATTTTACACTTTTTTCAGATGGCCCTTTTGACCGGGGGGCAGTGAGACTTCATTTTAGTGCAGATTTCCTTTGTAAGCTTGCTTGGTTGACCAAAAAGGGCGTATGCGTTTTTTCCTGAATATATTCAGGAAAAAACGCATACGCCCTTTTTGGCCAAGTGCATCATTGTGGACGTTCTGCCACTTTTCCTATGCTTTACATGCAATTCCAGTCTACCTCCTGAAATCGGTTTCCTGCAATTCTGCCCCGCTTTCAAGTCCTCTTGGCAGCCTTACTTCAATATATTTTTGGACGATAGCTGTCATTTATAACTCTGCAGGTTTGTGAATGACAGTGCCCCTGAGCTCCTTTCTTCAACTCGCTTTCTTGTGAGCTGGCTGCAACACCGCAGGATTGCTTCAGGCCCTACTGTTGTTCCGGCATGGCACGCTGAGCCTTTGGTTAATTCCTATTCCTGGTGGGAAATGAGAGTTAAATTTGCCCGTCCAGACACCTCCAGCTAGTCTCTCATTGGTTCTCCCTATTCCTGTTCATTTTCTGCAGAAATTGCAAACTGGGCCAAACAGGAGGTTAAAGGCACTGACTCTCCAAGTGGGGAGAGTGTTAGTAAAGCGTCTGGAATGTTGTACCCGAGTACGAGGGGACGAAAACTAAGACACATTTGAACACGTTTCCCAATCACACGGTGGATCATACTCTGGGTTCCACATGCATGTTTTAGCTGAAGGAAGAATCCCTTAAACCTGGAGAGTTGAGACCCATGGAATGGGTACCATGCAATATGAACTTCAAAGGGTCTGCATTTGCTCACCAAACCTCACCAATCCTATCACTGCTGCATTTATGCCGCTGTACACACGCTTGATTCTCTTTCGGAGCATATAAATCCGTAGGTTTTAAGATTCTTACTAGTCAGGTATATTCTTAGGCGTTTAATATGGGGTGTTGAGTCCACTTCGTTGAGCAAGGAGTAGCTCTTGTCTATGACATATTTGGCTTATGGAACGGTATCTGTGCTAATTTCAATCTCTGGTTTTATGCAGCCCCCCAACTCACGTTTCCCCTTAAGCAAGCATAAGTTGGTTTTCTACATTTGAGACCCTGTTCTGTTTTGTAATTCAGTTCCTGTGTAGCCAAGTTTACATTCCGTCTAGTAGTGATATCTTATGATGTTTCTTTTTCTGTGTGACTTATTTCACTTAGAATCATCGTACCTGAATCCACTCATTATGCTGCTACGGGCCTGATGACATAGATTTCATTGCTGAGTGATATTGCATTGTACGTAAGTACCACAAGTTCTTTATCCATTTTTCGCTTTCTGTGATATTGAATTTGTACCGTAAACGAGGTTCTTGTAAACAGAGCCGTCCCAAACTTTGGGGTGGCTGAGTCTTTTTGATTTTAATTTCCCTAAGCTATAGGACCATAAGTGGAAGTGCCCTATGCTCTGTTGCTTTGTTTTTTAGATGTTTCAGGAAACACCATACACTTCTCCAGAGTGGCTGTTGGCAATTTACATCCCGCCCATCAGCATAACAAGGCTCCCAGTTCTCCATGGCCTGTCCTGCCTTTCTGGATTTTACACTTTTTTCAGATGGCTCTTTTGACCGGGGAGCAGTGAGACTTCATTGTACTGCAGATTTCCTTTGCAAGCTTGCTTGGTTGGCCAAAAAGTGCGTATGCGTTTTTTCCTGAATATATTCAGGAAAAAACGCATACGCCCTTTTTGGCCAAGTGCATCATTGTGGACGTTCTGCCTCTTTTCCTATGCTTTACATGCAATTCCAGTCTACCTCCTGAAATCGGTTTCCTGCAATTCTGCCCCGCTTTCAAGTCCTCTTGGCAGCCTTACTTCAATATATTTTTGGACGATAGCTATCATTTATAACTCTGCAGGTTTGTGAATGACAGTGCCCCTTAGCTCCTTTCTTCAACTCGCTTTCTTGTGAGCTGGCCGCAACACCTCAGGATTGCTTCAGGCCCTAGTGTGGTTCCGGCATGGCACGCTGAGCCTTTGGTTAATTCCTCTTCCTGTTCGGAAATGAGAGTTAAATTTGCCCATCCAGACACCTCCAGCTAGTCTCTCATTGGTTCTCCCTATTCCTGTACATTTTCCGCAGAAATTGCAAACTGGGCCAAACAGGAGGTTAAAGGCACTGACTCTCCAAGTGGGGAGAGTGTTAGTAAAGCGTCTGGAATGTTGCACCCGAGTACCAGGGGATGAAAACTGACACAATTAAACACGTTTCCCGATCACACGGTGGATCATACTCTGGGTTCCACATGCATGTTTTATCTGAAGGAAGAATCCCTTAAACCTGGAGAGTTGAGACCCCTGGAATGGGTACCATGCAATATGACTTCAAAGGGTTTGCATTTGCTCACCGAACCTCACCAATCCTATCACTGCTGCATTTATGCCACTGTACACACGCTTGATTCTCTTTCTGAGACATATAAATCCATAGGTTTTAAGATTCTTACTAGTCAGGTATATTCTTAGGCGTTTAATATGGGGTGTAGAATCCACTTCGTTGAGCAAGGAGTAGCTCCTGTCTATTACATATTTGGCTTATGGAACCGTATCTGTGCTAATTTCAATCTTTGGTTTTATGCAGCACCCCAACTCACCTTTCCTCTTAAGCAAGCATAAGTCGGTTTTCTACATTTGAGACCCTGTTCTGTTGTGTATTTCAGTTCCTGTGTAGCCAAGTTTACATTCCATGTGGTAGAGATATCTTATGATGTTTCTTTCTCTGTGTGACTTATTTCACTTACAAACATCGTACCTGAATCCACTCATTATGCTGCTACGGGCCTGATGACATAGATTTCATTGCTGAGTGATATTGCATTGTACGTAAGTACCACAACTTCTTTATCCATTTTGCGCTTTCTGTGATATTGAACTTGTACCGTAAACGAGGTTCTTGTAAACAGAGCTGTCCCAAAGATTGGGGTGGTTGTGTCTTTTTGATTTTAATTTCCCTAAGCTATAGGACCATAAGTGGAAGTGCCCTAGGCTCTGTTGCTTTGTTTTTTAGATGTTTCAGGAAACACCATACACTTCTCCAGAGTGGCTGTTGGCAATTTACATCCCGCCCATCAGCATAACAAGGCTCCCAGTTCTCCATGGCCTGTCCTGCCTTTCTGGATTTTACACTTTTTTCAGATGGCCCTTTTGACCGCGGGGCAGTGAGACTTCATTGTAGTGCAGATTTCCTTTGCAAGCTTGCTTGGTTGGCCAAAAAGGGCGTATGCGTTTATTCCTGAATATATTCAGGAAAAAATGCATACGCCCTTTTTGGCCAAGTGCATCATTGTGGACGTTCTGCCTCTTTTCCTATGCTTTACATGCAATTCCAGTCTACCTCCTGAAATTGGTTTCCTGCAATTCTGCCCCGCTTTCAAGTCCTCTTGGCAGCCTTACTTCAATATATTTTTGGACGATAGCTGTCATTTATAACTCTGCAGGTATGTGAATGACAGTGCCCCTGAGCTCCTTTCTTCAACTCGCTTTCTTGTGAGCTGGCCGCAACACCGCAGCATTGCTTCAGGCCCTAGTGTGGTTCCGGCATGGCACACTGAGCCTTTGGTTAATTCCTCTTCCTGGTGGGAAATGAGAGTTAAATTTGCCCGTCCAGACACCTCCACCTAGTCTCTCATTGGTTCTCCCTATTCCTGTTCATTTTCCGCAGAAATTGCAAACTGGGCCAAACAGGAGGTTAAAGGCACTGACTCTCCAAGTGGGGAGAGTGTTAGTAAAGCGTCTGGAATGTTGCACCCGAGTACCAGGGGACGAAAACTGACACAATTGAACACGTTTCCCGAGCACACGGTGGATCATACTCTGGGTTCCACATGCATGTTTTAGCTGAAGGAAGAATCCCTTAAACCTGGAGAGTTGAGACCCATGGAATGGGTACCATGCAATATGACTTCAAAGGGTCTGCATTTGTCCACCAAACCTCACCAATCCTATCACTGCTGCGTTTATGCCACTGTACACACGCTTGATTCTCTTTCGGAGACATATAAATCCATAGGTTTTAAGATTCTTCCTAGTCAGGTATATTCTTAGGCGTTTATTAAGGGGTGTAGAGTCCACTTCGTTGAGCAAGGAGTAGCTCTTGTCTATTAAATATTTGGCTTATGGAACGGTATCTGTGCTAATTTCAATCTCTGGTTTTATGCAGCACCCCAACTCACCTTTCGCCTGAAGCAAGCATAAGTTGGTTTTCTACATTTGAGACCCTGTTCTGTTTTGTAATTCAGTTCCTGTGTAGCCAAGTTTACCTTCCTTGTAGTAGTGATATCTTATGATGTTTGTTTTTCTGTGTGACTTATTTCACTTAGAATCATCGTACCTGAATCCACTCATTATGCTGCTACGGGCCTGATGACATAGATTTCATTGCTGAGTGATATTGCATTGTACGTAAGTACCACAACTTCTTTATCCATTTTTCGCTTTCTGTGATATTGAACTTGGACCATAAATGAGGTTCTTGTAAACAGAGCTGTCCCTAACTTTGGGGTGGCTGAGTCTTTTTGATTTTAATTTCCCTAAGCTATAGGACCATAAGTGGAAGTGCCCTAGGCTCTGTTGCTTTGATTTTAGATGTTTCAGGAAACACCATACACTTCTCCAGAGTGGCTGTTGGCAATTTACATCCTGCCCATCAGCATAACAAGGCTCCCAGTTCTCCATGGCCTGTCCTGCCTTTCTGGACTTTACACTTTTTTCAGATGGCTCTTTTGACCGGGGAGCAGTGAGACTTCATTTTAGTGCAGATTTCCTTTGCAAGCTTGCTTGGTTGGCCAAAAAGTGCGTATGCGTTTTTTCCTGAATATATTCAGGAAAAAACGCATACGCCCTTTTTGGCCAAGTGCATCATTGTGGACGTTCTGCCTCTTTTTCCATGCTTTACATGCAATTCCAGTCTACCTCCTGAAATCGGTTTCCTGCAATTCTGCCCCGCTTTCAAGTCCTCTTGGCAGCCTTACTTCAATATATTTTTGGACGATAGCTATCATTTATAACTCTGCAGGTTTGTGAATGACAGTGCCCCTTAGCTCCTTTCTTCAACTCGCTTTCTTGTGAGCTGGCCGCAACACCTCAGGATTGCTTCAGGCCCTAGTGTGGTTCCGGCATGGCACACTGAGCCTTTGGTTAATTCCTCTTCCTGGTGGGAAATGAGAGTTAAATTTGCCCGTCCAGACACCTACAGATAGTCTCTCATTGGTTCTCCCTATTCCTGTTCATTTTCCGCAGAAATTGCAAACTGGGCCAAACAGGAGGTTAAAGGCACTGACTCTCCAAGTGGGGAGAGTGTTAGTAAAGCGTCTGGAATGTTGCACCCGAGTACCAGGGGACGAAAACTGAGACACATTTGAACACGTTTCCCGATCACATGGTGGATCATACTCTGGGTTCCACATGCATGTTTTATCTGAAGGAAGAATCCCTTAAATCTGGAGAGTTGAGACCCCTGGAATGGGTACCATGCAATATGACTTCAAAGGTTTTGCATTTGCTCACCGAACCTCACCAATCCTATCACTGCTGCATTTATGCCACTGTACACACGCTTGATTCTCTTTCTGAGACATATAAATCCATAGGTTTTAAGATTCTTACTAGTCAGGTATATTCTTAGGCGTTTAATATGGGGTGTAGAGTCCACTTCGTTGAGCAAGGAGTAGCTCTTGTCTATTACATATTTGGCTTATGGAACCGTATCTGTGCTAATTTCAATCTTTGGTTTTATGCAGCACCCCAACTCACCTTTACTCTTAAGCAAGCATAAGTCGATTTTCTACATTTGAGACCCTCTTCTGTTTTGTAATTCAGTTCCTGTGTAGCCAAGTTTACATTCCATGTGGTAGAGATATCTTATGATGTTTCTTTCTCTGTGTGACTTATTTCACTTACAAACATCGTACCTGAATCCACTCATTATGCTGCTACGGGCCTGATGACATAGATTTCATTGCTGAGTGATATTGCATTGTACGTAAGTACCACAACTTCTTTATCCATTTTGCGCTTTCTGTGATATTGAACTTGTACCGTAAACGAGGTTCTTGTAAACAGAGCTGTCCCAAAGATTGGGGTGGTTGTGTCTTTTTGATTTTAATTTCCCTAAGCTATAGGACCATAAGTGGAAGCGCCCTAGGCTCTGTTGCTTTGTTTTTTAGATGTTTCAGGAAACACCATACACTTCTCCAGAGTGACTGTTGGCAATTTACATCCCGCCCATCAGCATAACAAGGCTCCCAGTTCTCCATGGCCTGTCCTGCCTTTCTGGATTTTACACTTTTTTCAGATGGCCCTTTTGACCGGGGGGCAGTGAGACTTCATTGTAGTGCAGATTTCCTTTGCAAGCTTGCTTGGTTGGCCAAAAAGGGCGTATGCGTTTTTTCCTGAATATATTCAGGAAAAAACGCATACGCCCTTTTTGGCCAAGTGCATCATTGTGGACGTTCTGCCTCTTTTCCTATGCTTTACATGCAATTCCAGTCTACCTCCTGAAATCGGTTTCCTGCAATTCTGCCCCGCTTTCAAGTCCTCTTGGCAGCCTTACTTCAATATATTTTTGGACGATAGCTGTCATTTATAACTCTGCAGGTATGTGAATGACAGTGCCCCTGAGCTCCTTTCTTCAACTCGCTTTCTTGTGAGCTGGCCGCAACACCGCAGCATTGCTTCAGGCCCTAGTGTGGTTCCGGCATGGCACACTGAGCCTTTGGTTAATTCCTCTTCCTGGTGGGAAATGAGAGTTAAATTTGCCCGTCCAGACACCTCCAGCTAGTCTCTCATTGGTTCTCCCTATTCCTGTTCATTTTCCGCAGAAATTGCAAACTGGGCCAAACAGGAGGTTAAAGGCACTGACTCTCCAAGTGGGGAGAGTGTTAGTAAAGCATCTGGAATGTTGCACCCGAGTACCAGGGGACGAAAACTGACACAATTGAACACGTTTCCCGATCACACGGTGGATCATACTCTGGGTTCCACATGCATGTTTTAGCTGAAGGAAGAATCCCTTAAACCTGGAGAGTTGAGACCCATGGAATGGGTACCATGCAATATGACTTCAAAGGGTCTGCATTTGTCCACTGAACCTCACCAATCCTATCACTGCTGCGTTTATGCCGCTGTACACACGCTTGATTCTCTTTCGGAGACATATAAATCCATAGGTTTTAAGATTCTTCCTAGTCAGGTATATTCTTAGGCGTTTATTATGGGGTGTAGAGTCCACTTCGTTGAGCAAGGAGTAGCTCTTGTCTATTACATATTTGGCTTATGGAACGGTATCTGTGCTAATTTCAATCTCTGGTTTTATGCAGCACCCCAACTCACCTTTCCCCTTAAGCAAGCATAAGTTGGTTTTCTACATTTGAGACCCTGTTCTGTTTTGTAATTCAGTTCCTGTGTAGCCAAGTTTACATTCCGTGTAGTAGTGATATCTTATGATGTTTCTTTTTCTGTGTGACTTATTTCACTTAGAATCATCGTACCTGAATCCACTCATTATGCTGCTATGGGCCTGATGACATAGATTTCATTGCTGAGTGATATTGCATTGTACGTAAGTACCACAACTTCTTTATCCATTTTTCACTTTCTGTGATTTTGAACTTATACTGTAAACGAGGTTCTTGTAAACATAGCCTTCCCAAATTTTGGGGTGGCTGTGTCTTTTTGATTTTAATTTCCCTAAGCTATAGGACCATAAGTGGAAGTGCCCTAGCCTCTGTTGCTTTGTTTTTTAGATGTTTCAGGAAACACCATACACTTCTCCAGAGTGGCTGTTGGCAATTTACATCCCGCCCATCAGCATAACAAGGCTCCCAGTTCTCCATGGCCTGTCCTGCCTTTCTGGATTTTACACTTTTTTCAGATGGCCCTTTTGACCGGGGGGCAGTGAGACTTCATTGTAGTGCAGATTTCCTTTGCAAGCTTGCTTGGTGGGCCAAAAAGGGCGTATGCGTTTTTTCCTGAATATATTCAGGAAAAAACGCATACGCCCTTTTTGGCCAAGTGCATCATTGTGGACGTTCTGCCTCTTTTCCTTTGCTTTACATGCAATTCCAGTCTACCTCCTGAAATCGGTTTCCTGCAATTCTGCCCAGCGTTCAAGTCCTCTTGGCAGCCTTACTTCAATATATTTTTGGACGATAGCTGTCATTTATAACTCTGCAGGTTTGTGAATGACAGTGCCCCTTAGCTCCTTTCTTCAACTCGCTTTCTTGTGAGCTGGCCGCAACACCGCAGCATTGCTTCAGGCCCTAGTGTGGTTCCGGCATGACATGCTGAGCCTTTGGTTAATTCCTCTTCCTGGTGGGAAATGAGAGTTAAATTTGCCCGTCCAGACACCTCCAGCTAGTCTCTCATTTGTTCTCCCTATTCCTGTTCATTTTCCGCAGAAATTGCAAACTGGGCCAAACAAGAGGTTAAAGGCACTGACTCTCCAAGTGGGGAGAGTGTTAGTAAAGCGTCTGGAATGTTGCACCCGAGTACCGGGGGATGAAAACTGACACAATTAAACACGTTTCCCGATCACACGGTGGATCATACTCTGGGTTCCACATGCATGTTTTAGCTGAAGGAAGAATCCCTTAAACCTGGAGAGTTGAGACCCATGGAATGGGTACCATGCAATATGACTTCAAAGGGTCTGCATTTGCTCACCGAACCTCACCAATCCTATCACTGCTGCGTTTATGACACTGTACACACGCTTGATTCTCTTTCGGAGACATATAAATCCATAGGTTTTAAGATTCTTTCTAGTCAGGTATATTCTTACGCGTTTAATATGGGGTGTAGAGTCCACTTCGTTGAGCAAGGAGTAGCTCTTGTCTATTAAATATTTGGCTTATGGAACGGTATCTGTTCTAATTTCAATCTCTGGTTTTATGCAGCACCCCAACTCACCTTTCGCCTTAAGCAAGCATAAGTTGGTTTTCTACATTTGAGACCCTGTTCTGTTTTGTAATTCAGTTCCTGTGTAGCCAAGTTTACATTCCTTGTAGTAGTGATATCTTATGATGTTTGTTTTTCTGTGTGACTTATTTCACTTAGAATCATCGTACCTGAATCCACTCATTATGCTGCTACGGGCCTGATGACATAGATTTCATTGCTGAGTGATATTGCATTGTACGTAAGTACCACAACTTCTTTATCCATTTTTCACTTTCTGTGATTTTGAACTTATACTGTAAACGAGGTTCTTGTAAACAGAGCCTTCCCAAATTTTGGGGTGGCTGTGTCTTTTTGATTTTAATTTCCCTAAGCTATAGGACCATAAGTGGAAGTGCCCTAGGCTCTGTTGCTTTGTTTTTTAGATGTTTCAGGAAACACCATACACTTCTCCAGAGTGGCTGTTGGCAATTTACATCCCGCCCATCAGCATAACAAGGCTCCCAGTTCTCCATGGCCTGTCCTGCCTTTCTGGATTTTACACTTTTTTCAGATGGCCCTTTTGACCGGGGGGCAGTGAGACTTCATTGTAGTGCAGATTTCCTTTGCAAGCTTGCTTGGTGGGCCAAAAAGGGCGTATGCGTTTTTTCCTGAATATATTCAGGAAAAAACGCATACGCCCTTTTTGGCCAAGTGCATCATTGTGGACGTTCTGCCTCTTTTCCTTTGCTTTACATGCAATTCCAGTCTACCTCCTGAAATCGGTTTCCTGCAATTCTGCCCAGCGTTCAAGTCCTCTTGGCAGCCTTACTTCAATATATTTTTGGACGATAGCTGTCATTTATAACTCTGCAGGTTTGTGAATGACAGTGCCCCTTAGCTCCTTTCTTCAACTCGCTTTCTTGTGAGCTGGCCGCAACACCGCAGGATTGCTTCAGGCCCTAGTGTGGTTCCGGCATGACATGCTGAGCCTTTGGTTAATTCCTCTTCCTGGTGGGAAATGAGAGTTAAATTTGCCCGTCCAGACACCTCCAGCTAGTCTCTCATTGGTTCTCCCTATTCCTGTTCATTTTCCGCAGAAATTGCAAACTGGGCCAAACAAGAGGTTAAAGGCACTGACTCTCCAAGTGGGGAGAGTGTTAGTAAAGCGTCTGGAATGTTGCACCCGAGTACCGGGGGATGAAAACTGACACAATTAAACACGTTTCCCGATCACACGGTGGATCATACTCTGGGTTCCACATGCATGTTTTAGCTGAAGGAAGAATCCCTTAAACCTGGAGAGTTGAGACCCATGGAATGGGTACCATGCAATATGACTTTAAAGGGTCTGCATTTGCTCACCGAACCTCACCAATCCTATCACTGCTGCGTTTATGACACTGTACACACGCTTGATTCTCTTTTGGAGACATATAAATCCATAGGTTTTAAGATTCTTTCTAGTCAGGTATATTCTTACGCGTTTAATATGGGGTGTAGAGTCCACTTCGTTGAGCAAGGAGTAGCTCTTGTCTATTAAATATTTGGCTTATGGAACGGTATCTGTTCTAATTTCAATCTCTGGTTTTATGCAGCACCCCAACTCACCTTTCGCCTTAAGCAAGCATAAGTTGGTTTTCTACATTTGAGACCCTGTTCTGTTTTGTAATTCAGTTCCTGTGTAGCCAAGTTTACATTCCTTGTAGTAGTGATATCTTATGATGTTTGTTTTTCTGTGTGACTTATTTCACTTAGAATCATCGTACCTGAATCCACTCATTATGCTGCTACGGGCCTGATGACATAGATTTCATTGCTGAGTGATATTGCATTGTACGTAAGTACCACAACTTCTTTATCCATTTTTCGCTTTCTGTGATATTGAACTTGGACCATAAATGAGGTTCTTGTAAACAGAGCTGTCCCTAAATTTGGGGTGGCTGAGTCTTTTCGATTTTAATTTCCCTAAGCTATAGGACCATAAGTGGAAGTGCCCTAGGCTCTGTTGCTTTGTTTTTTAGATGTTTCAGGAAACACCATACACTTCTCCAGAGTGGCTGTTGGCAATTTACATCCCGCCCATCAGCATAACAAGGCTCCCAGTTCTCCATGGCCTGTCCTGCCTTTCTGGATTTTACACTTTTTTCAGATGGCCCTTTTGTCCGGGGAGCAGTGAGACTTCATTGTAGTGCAGATTTCCTTTGCAAGCTTGCTTGGTTGGCCAAAAAGGGCGTATGCGTTTTTTCCTGAATATATTCAGGAAAAAACGCATACGCCCTTTTTGGCCAAGTGCATCATTGTGGACGTTCTGCCTCTTTTCCTATGCTTTACATGCAATTCCAGTCTACCTCCTGAAATCGGTTTCCTGCAATTCTGCCCCGCTTTCAAGTCCTCTTGGCAGCCTTACTTCAATATATTTTTGGACGATAGCTATCATTTATAACTCTGCAGGTATGTGAATGACAGTGCCCCTGAGCTCCTTTCTTCAACTCGCTTTCTTGTGAGCTGGCCGCAACACCGCAGGATTGCTTCAGGCCTTAGTGTGGTTCCGGCATGGCACGCTGAGCCTTTGTTTAATTCCTCTTCCTGGTGGGAAATGAGAGTTAAATTTGCCCGTCCAGACACCTCCAGCTAGTCTCTCATTGGTTCTCCCTATTCCTGTTCATTTTCCGCAGAAATTGCAAACTGGGCCAAACAGGAGGTTAAAGGCACTGACTCTCCAAGTGGGGAGAGTGTTAGTAAAGTGTCTGGAATGTTGCACCCGAGTACCAGGGGACGAAAACTGAGACACATTTGAACACGTTTCCCGATCACATGGTGGATCATACTCTGGGTTCCACATGCATGTTTTAGCTGAAGGAAGAATCCCTTAAACCTGGAGAGTTGAGACCCCTGCAATGGGTACCATGCAATATGACTTCAAAGGGTCTGCATTTGCTCACCGAACCTCACCAATCCTATCACTGCTGCATTTATGCCACTGTACACATGCTTGATTCTCTTTCTGAGACATATAAATCCATAGGTTTTAAGATTCTTACTAGTCAGGTATATTCTTAGGCGTTTAATATGGGGTGTAGAGTCCACTTCGTGGAGCAAGGAGTAGCTCTTGTCTATTACATATTTGGCTTATGGAACGGTATCTGTGCTAATTTCAATCTCTGGTTTTATGCAGCACCCCAACTCACCTTTCCCCTTAAGCAAGCATAAGTCGGTTTTCTACATTTGAGACCCTGTTCTGTTTTGTAATTCAGTTCCTGTGTAGCCAAGTTTACATTCCATGTGGTAGAGATATCTTATGATGTTTCTTTTTCTGTGTGACTTATTTCACTTAGAATCATCGTACCTGAATCCACTCATTATGCTGCTATGGGCCTGATGACATAGATTTCATTGCTGAGTGATATTGCATTGTACGTAAGTACCACAACTTCTTTATCCATTTTTCACTTTCTGTGATTTTGAACTTATACTGTAAACGAGGTTCTTGTAAACAGAGCCTTCCCAAATTTTGGGGTGGCTGTGTCTTTTTGATTTTAATTTCCCTAAGCTATAGGACCATAAGTGGAAGTGCCCTAGGCTCTGTTGCTTTGTTTTGTAGATGTTTCAGGAAACACCATACACTTCTCCAGAGTGGCTGTTGGCAATTTACATCCCGCCCATCAGCATAACAAGGCTCCCAGTTCTCCATGGCCTGTCCTGCCTTTCTGGATTTTACACTTTTTTCAGATGGCCCTTTTGACCGGGGGGCAGTGAGACTTCATTGTAGTGCAGATTTCCTTTGCAAGCTTGCTTAGTTGGCCAAAAGGGGCGTATGCGTTTTTTCCTGAATATATTCAGGAAAAAACGCATACGCCCTTTTTGGCCAAGTGCATCATTGTGGACGTTCTGCCTCTTTTCCTTTGCTTTACATGCAATTCCAGTCTACCTCCTGAAATCGGTTTCCTGCAATTCTGCCCAGCGTTCAAGTCCTCTTGGCAGCCTTACTTCAATATATTTTTGGACGATAGCTATCATTTATAACTCTGCAGGTTTGTGAATGACAGTGCCCCTGAGCTCCTTTCTTCAACTCGCTTTCTTGTGAGCTGGCCGCAACACCGCAGCATTGCTTCAGGCCCTAGTGTGGTTCCGGCATGACATGCTGAGCCTTTGGTTAATTCCTCTTCCTGGTGGGAAATGAGAGTTAAATTTGCCCGTCCAGACACCTCCAGCTAGTCTCTCATTGGTTCTCCCTATTCCTGTTCATTTTCCGCAGAAATTGCAAACTGGGCCAAACAAGAGTTTAAAGGCACTGACTCTCCAAGTGGGGAGAGTGTTAGTAAAGCGTCTGGAATGTTGCACCCGAGTACCGGGGGATGAAAACTGACACAATTAAACACGTTTCCCGATCACACGGTGGATCATACTCTGGGTTCCACATGCATGTTTTAGCTGAAGGAAGAATACCTTAAACCTGGAGAGTTGAGACCCATGGAATGGGTACCATGCAATATGACTTCAAAGGGTCTGCATTTGCTCACCGAACCTCACCAATCCTATCACTGCTGCATTTATGACACTGTACACACGCTTGATTCTCTTTCGGAGACATATAAATCCATAGGTTTTAAGATTCTTTCTAGTCAGGTATATTCTTACGCGTTAAATATGGGGTGTAGAGTCCACTTCGTTGAGCAAGGAGTAGCTCTTGTCTATTAAATATTTGGCTTATGGAACGGTATCTGTTCTAATTTCAATCTCTGGTTTTATGCAGCACCCCAACTCACCTTTCGCCTTAAGCAAGCATAAGTTGGTTTTCTACATTTGAGACCCTGTTCTGTTTTGTAATTCAGTTCCTGTGTAGCCAAGTTTACATTCCTTGTAGTAGTGATATCTTATGATGTTTGTTTTTCTGTGTGACTTATTTCACTTAGAATCATCGTACCTGAATCCACTCATTATGCTGCTACGGGCCTGATGACATAGATTTCATTGCTGAGTGATATTGCATTGTACGTAAGTACCACAACTTCTTTATCCATTTTTCGCTTTCTGTGATATTGAAATTGGACCATAAATGAGGTTCTTGTAAACAGAGCTGTCCCTAACTTTGGGGTGGCTGAGTCTTTTTGATTTTAATTTCCCTAAGCTATAGGACCATAAGTGGAAGTGCCCTAGGCTCTGTTGCTTTGTTTTTTAGATGTTTCAGGAAACACCATACACTTCTCCAGAGTGGCTGTTCGCAATTTACATCCCGCCCATCAGCATAACAAGGTTCCCAATTCTCCATGGCCTGTCCTGCCTTTCTGGATTTTACACTTTTTTCAGATGGCCCTTTTGACCGGGGGCAGTGAGACTTCATTGTAGTGCAGATTTCCTTTTCAAGCTTGCTTGGTTGGCCAAAAAGAGCGTATGCGTTTTTTCCTGAATATATTCAGGAAAAAACGCATACGCCCTTTTTGGCCAAGTGCATCATTGTGGACGTTCTGCCTCTTTTCCTATGCTTTACATGCTATTCCAGTCTACCTCCTGAAATCAGTTTCCTGCAATTCTGCCCCGCTTTCAAGTCCTCTTGACAGCCTTACTTCAATATATTTTTGGACGATAGCTATCATTTATAACTCTGCAGGTATGTGAATGTCAGTGCCCCTGAGCTCCTTCCTTCAACTCGTTTTCTTGTGAGCTGGCCGCAACACCGCAGCATTGCTTCAGGCCCTAGTGTGGTTCCGGCATGGCACGCTGAGCCTTTGGTTAATTCCTCTTCCTGGTGGGAAATGAGAGTTAAATTTGCCCGTCCAGACACCTCCAGCTAGTCTCTCATTGGTTCTCCCTATTCCTGTTCATTTTCCGCAGAAATTGCAAACTGGGCCAAACAGGAGGTTAAAGGCACTGACTCTCCAAGTGGCGAGAGTGTTAGTAAAGCGTCTGGAATGTTGCACCCGAGTACCAGGGGACGAAAACTGAGACACATTTGAACACGTTTCCCGATCACATGGTGGATCATACTCTGGGTTCCACATGCATGTTTTAGCTGAAGGAAGAATCCCTTAAACCTGGAGAGTTGAGACCCATGGAATGGGTACCATGCAATATGACTTCAAAGGGTCTGCATTTGTCCACCGAACCTCACGAATCCTATCACTGCTGCGTTTATGCCGCTGTACACACGCTTGATTCTCTTTCGGAGACATATAAATCCATAGGTTTTAAGATTCTTCCTAGTCAGGTATATTCTTACGCGTTTAATATGGGGTGTAGAGTCCACTTCGTTGAGCAAGGAGTAGCTCTTGTCTATTACATATTTGGCTTATGGAACGGTATCTGTGCTAATTTCAATCTCTGGTTTTATGCAGCACCCCAACTCACCTTTCGCCTTAAGCAAGCATAAGTTGGTTTTCTACATTTGAGACCCTGTTCTGTTTTGTAATTCAGTTCCTGTGTAGCCAAGTTTACATTCCGTGTAGTAGTGATATCTTATGATGTTTCTTTTTTTGTGTGACTTATTTCACTTAGAATCATCGTACCTGAATCCACTCATTATGCTGCTACGGGCCTGATGACATAGATTTCATTGCTGCGTGATATTGCATTGTACGTAATTACCACAAATTCTTTATCCATTTTTCACTTGCTGTGATACTGAACTTGTACCGTAAACGAGGTTCTTGTAAACAGAGCCGTCCCAAACTTTGGGGTGGCTGTGTCTTTTTGATTTTAATTTCCCTAAGCTATAGGACCATAAGTTGAAGTGCCCTAGGCTCTGTTGTTTTGCTTTTTAGATGTTTCAGGAAACACCATACACTTCTCCAGAGTGGCTGTTCGCAATTTACATCCCGCCCATCAGCATAACAAGGTTCCCAATTCTCCATGGCCTGTCCTGCCTTTCTGGATTTTACACTTTTTTCAGATGGCCCTTTTGACCGGGGGCAGTGAGACTTCATTGTAGTGCAGATTTCCTTTTCAAGCTTGCTTGGTTGGCCAAAAAGAGCGTATGCGTTTTTTCCTGAATATATTCAGGAAAAAACGCATACGCCCTTTTTGGCCAAGTGCATCATTGTGGACGTTCTGCCTCTTTTCCTATGCTTTACATGCTATTCCAGTCTACCTCCTGAAATCAGTTTCCTGCAATTCTGCCCCGCTTTCAAGTCCTCTTGACAGCCTTACTTCAATATATTTTTGGACGATAGCTGTCATTTATAACTCTGCAGGTATGTGAATGTCAGTGCCCCTGAGCTCCTTCCTTCAACTCGTTTTCTTGTGAGCTGGCCGCAACACCGCAGCATTGCTTCAGGCCCTAGTGTGGTTCCGGCATGGCACGCTGAGCCTTTGGTTAATTCCTCTTCCTGGTGGGAAATGAGAGTTAAATTTGCCCGTCCAGACACCTCCAGCTAGTCTCTCATTGGTTCTCCCTATTCCTGTTCATTTTCCGCAGAAATTGCAAACTGGGCCAAACAGGAGGTTAAAGGCACTGACTCTCCAAGTGGGGAGAGTGTTAGTAAAGCGTCTGAAATGTTGCACCCGAGTACCAGGGGACGAAAACTGAGACACATTTGAACACGTTTCCCGATCACATGGTGGATCATACTCTGGGTTCCACATGCATGTTTTAGCTGAAGGAAGAATCCCTTAAACCTGGAGAGTTGAGACCCCTGGAATGGGTACCATGCAATATGACTTGAAAGGGTCTGCATTTGCTCACCGAACCTCACCAATCCTAACACTGCTGCGTTTATGCCGCTGTACACATGGTTGATTCTCTTTTGGAGACATATAAATCCATAGGTTTTAAGATTCTTACTAGTCAGGTATATTCTTATGCGTTTAATATGGGGTGTTGAGTCCACTTCGTTGAGCAATGAGTAGCTCTTGTCTATTACATATTTGGCTTATGGAACGGTATCTGTTCTAATTTCAATCTCTGGTTTTATGCAGCACCCCAACTCACCTTTCCCCTTCAGCAAGCATAAGATGGTTTTCTACATTTGAGAACCTGTTCTGTTTTGTAATTCAGTTCCTGTGTAGCCAAGTTTACATTCCGTGTAGTAGTGATATCTTATGATGTTTCTTTTTCTGTGTGACTTATTTCACTTAGAATCATCGTACCTGAATCCACTCATTATGCTGCTATGGGCCTGATGACATAGATTTCATTGCTGAGTGATATTGCATTGTACGTAAGTACCACAACTTCTTTATCCATTTTTCATTTTCTGTGATTTTGAACTTGTACTGTAAACGAGGTTCTTGTAAACAGAGCCGTCCCAAACTTTGGGGTGGCTGTGTCTTTTTGATTTTAATTTCCCTAAGCTATAGGACCATAAATGAAAGTGCCCTAGGCTCTGTTGCTTTGTTTTTTAGATGTTTCAGGAAACACCATACACTTCTCCAGAGTGGCTGTTGGCAATTTACATCCCGCCCATCAGCATAACAAGGCTCCCAGTTCTCCATGGCCTGTCCTGCCTTTCTGGATTTTACACTTTTTTCAGATGACCCTTTTGACCGGGGGGCAGTGAGACTTCATTGTAGTGCAGATTTCCTTTGCAAGCTTGTTTGTTTGGCCAAAAAGGGCGTAGGCTTTTTTTCTTGAGGAAAAATCTCATATGCCCTTTTTGGCCAAGTGCATCATTGTGGACGTTCTGCCTCTTTTCCTATGCTTTACATGCAATTCCAGTCTACCTCCTGAAATCGGTTTCCTGCAATTCTGCCCCGCTTTCAAGTCCTCTTGACAGCCGTACTTCAATATATTTTTGGACGATAGCTGTCATTTATAACTCTGCAGGTTTGTGAATCACAGTGCCCCTTAGCTCCTTTCTTCAACTCGTTTTCTTGTGAGCTGGCCGCAACACCGCAGCATTGCTTCAGGCCCTAGTGTGTTTCCAGAATGGCACGCTGAGCCTTTGGTTAATTCCTCTTCCTGGTGGGCAATGAGAGTTAAATTTGCCCGTCCAGACACCTCCAGCTAGTCTCTCATTGGTTCTCCCTATTCCTGTTCATTTTCCGCAGAAATTGCAAACTGGGCCAAACAGGAGGTTAAAGGCACTGACTCTCCAAGTGGGGAGAGTGTTAGTAAAGCGTCTGGAATGTTGCACCCGAGTACCGGGGCACGAAAACTGAGACACATTTGAACACGTTTCCCGATCACACGGTGGATCATACTCTGGGTTCCACATGCATGTTTTAGCTGAAGGAAGAATCCCTTAAACCTGGAGAGTTGAGACCCATGGAATGGGTACCATGCAATATGACTTGAAAGGGTCTGCATTTGCTCACCGAACCTCACCAATCCTAACACTGCTGCGTTTATGCCGCTGTACACACGCTTGATTCTCTTTCGGAGACATATAAATCCATAGGTTTTAAGATTCTTACTAGTCAGGTATATTCTTATGCGTTTAATATGGGGTGTTGAGTCCTCTTCGTTGAGCAATGAGTAGCTCTTGTCTATTACATATTTGGCTTATGGAATGGTATCTGTGCTAATTTCAATCTCTGGTTTTATGCAGCACCCCAACTCACCTTTCCCCTTAAGCAAGCATAAGATGGTTTTCTACATTTGAGACCCTGTTCTGTTTTGTAATTCAGGTCCTGTGTAGCCAAGTTTACATTCCGTGTAGTAGTGATATCTTATGATGTTTCTTTTTCTCTGTGAATTTTTTCACTTAGAATCATCGTACCTGAATCCACTCATTATGCTGCTACGGGCCTGATGACATAGATTTCATTGCTGAGTGATATTGCATTGTATGTAAGTACCACAACTTCTTTACCCATTTTTCGCTTTCTGCGATATTGAACTTGTACCGTAAATGAGGTTCTTGTAAACAGAGCCTTCCCAAACTTTGGGTTGGCTGTGTCTTTTTGATTTTAATTTCCCTAAGCTATAGGACCGTAAGTGGAAGTGCCCTAGGCTCTGTTGCTTTGTTTTTTAGATGTTTCAGGAAACACCATACACTTCTCCAGAGTGGCTGTTGGCAATTTACATCCCGCCCATCAGCATAACAAGGCTCCCAGTTCTCCATGGCCTGTCCTGCCTTTCTGGATTTTACACTTTTTTCAGATGGCCCTTTTGACCGGGGGGCAGTGAGACTTCATTGTAGTGCAGATTTCCTTTGCAAGCTTGCTTGGTTGGCCAAAAAGGGCGTATGCGTTTTTTCCTGAATATATTCAGGAAAAAACGCATACGCCCTTTTTGGCCAAGTGCATCATTGTGGACGTTCTGCCTCTTTTCCTATGCTTTACATGCAATTCCAGTCTACCTCCTGAAATCGGTTTCCTGCAATTCTGCCCCGCTTTCAAGTCCTCTTGGCAGCCTTACTTCAATATATTTTTGGATGATAGCTGTCATTTATAACTCTGCATGTCTGTGAATGACAGTGCCCCTGAGCTCCTTTCTTCAACTTGTTTTCTTGTGAGCTGGCCGCAACACCATTGGATTGCTTCAGGCCCTAGTGTGGTTCCGGCATGGCACGCTGAGCCTTTGGTTAATTCCTCTTCCTGGTGGGTAATGAGAGTTAAATTTGCCCGTCCAGACACCTCCAGCTAGTCTCTCTTGGTTTTTCCCTATTCCTGTTCATTTTCCGCAGAAATTGCAAACTGGGCCAAACAGGAGGTTAAAGGCACTGACTCTCCAAGTGGGGAGAGTGTTAGTAAAGCGTCTGGAATGTTGCACCCGAGTACCGGGGGACGAAAACTGAGACACCTTTGAACACGTTTCCCGATCACACGGTGTATCATACTCTGGGTTCCACATGCATGTTTTAGCTGAAGGAAGAATCTGTTAAACCTGGAGAGTTGAGACCCATGGAATGGGTACCATGCAATATGACTTCAAAGGGTCTGCATTTGCTCACCGATCCTTACCAATCCTATCACTGCTGCATTTATGCCGCTGTACACACGCTTGATTCTCTTGCAGAGACATAGAAATCCATAGGTTTTAAGATTCTTACTAGTCAGGTATATTCTTAGGCGTTTAATATGTGGTGTTGAGTCCACTTCGTTGAGCAAGGAGAAGCTCTTGTCTATTACATATTTGGCTTATGGAACGGTATCTGTGCTAATTTCAATCTCTGGTTTTATGAAGCACCCCAACTCACCTTTCCCCTTAAGGAAGCATAAGTTGGTTTTCTACATTTGAGACCCTGTTCTGTTTTGTAATTCAGTTCCTCTGTAGCCAAGTTTACATTCCGTGTAGTAGTGATATCTTATGATGTTTCTTTTTTTGTGTGACTTATTTCACTTAGAATCATCGTACCTGAATCCACTCATTATGCTGCTACGGGCCTGATGACATAGATTTCATTGCTGAGTGATATTGCATTGTACGTAAGTACCACAACTTCTTTATCCATTTTGCGCTTTCTGTGATATTGAACTTGTACCGTAAACGAGGTTCTTGTAAACTGAGCCATCCCAAACTTTGGGGTGGCTGTGTCTTTTTGATTTTAATTTCCCTAAGCTATAGGACCATAAGTGGAAGTGCCCTAGGCTCTGTCGCTTTGTTTTTTAGATGTTTCAGGAAACACCATACACTTCTCCATTGTCGCTGTTGGCAATTTACATCCCGCCCATCAGCATAACAAGTCTCTCACGTCTCCATGGCCTGTCCTGCCTTTCTGGATTTTACACTTTTATCAGATTGCCCTTTTGACTGGGGGCCAGTGAGACTTCATTGTAGTGCAGATTTCCTTTTCAAGCTTGATTGGTTGGCCAAAAAGGGCGTATGCATGTTTTCCTGAATATATTCAGGAAAAAACGCGTATGCCCTTTTTGGCCAAGTGCATCATTGTGGACGTTCTGCCTCTTTTCCTATGCTTTACATGCAATTCCTGTCTACCTCCTGAAATCGGTTTCCTGCAATTCTGCCCCGCTTTCAAGTCCTCTTGGCAGCCTTACTTCAATATATTTTTGGACGATAGCTGTCATTTATAACTCTGCAGGTTTGTGAATGACAGTGCCCCTGAGCTCCTTTCTTCAACTTGCTTTCTTGTGAGCTGGCCGCAACACCGCAGGATTGCTTCAGGCCCTAGTGTTGTTCCGGCACAGCACGCTGAGCCTTTGGTCAATTCCTCTTCCTTGTGGGTAATGAGAGTTAAATTTGCCCGTTCAGACACCTCAAGCTAGTCTCTCTTGTTTCTCCCTATTCCTGTTCATTTTCTGCAGAAATTGCAAACTGGGCCAAACAGGGGGTTAAAAGCACTGACTCTCCAAGTGGGGAGAGTGTTAGTAAAGCGTCTGGAATGTTGCACCCGAGTACCGGGGGACGAATACTGAGACACATTTGAACACGTTTCCCGATCACACGGTGGATCATACTCTGGGTTCCACATGCATGTTTTAGCTGAAGGAAGAATCCCTTAAACCTGGAGAGTTGAGACCCATGGAATGGGTACCATGCAGTATGACTTCAAAGGGTCTGCATTTGCTCACCGATCCTCACCAATCCTATCACTGCTGCATTTATGCCACTGTACACATGCTTGATTCTCTTTCGGAGACATATAAATCCATAGGTTTTAAGATTCTTACTAATTAGTTATATTTTTAGGCGTTTAATATGGGGTGTTGAGTCCACTTCGTTGAGCAAGGAGTAGCTCTTGTCTATTACATATTTGGCTTATGGAACGGTATCTGTGCTAATTTCAATCTCTGGTTTTATGCAGCACCCCAACTCACCTTTCCCCTTAAGCAAGCATAAGTCGGTTTTCTACATTTGAGACCCTGTTCTGTTTTGTAATTCAGTTCCTGTGTAGCCAAGTTTACATTCCATGTGGTAGAGATATCTTATGATGTTTCTTTTTCTGTGTGACTTATTTCACTTAGAATCATCGTACCTGAATCCACTCATTATGCTGCTATGGGCCTGATGACATAGATTTCATTGCTGAGTGATATTGCATTGTACGTAAGTACCACAACTTCTTTATCCATTTTTCACTTTCTGTGATTTTGAACTTATACTGTAAACGAGGTTCTTGTAAACAGAGCCTTCCCAAATTTTGGGGTGGCTGTGTCTTTTTGATTTTAATTTCCCTAAGCTATAGGACCATAAGTGGAAGTGCCCTAGGCTCTGTTGCTTTGTTTTTTAGATGTTTCAGGAAACACCATACACTTCTCCAGAGTGGCTGTTGGCAATTTACATCCCGCCCATCAGCATAACAAGGCTCCCAGTTCTCCATGGCCTGTCCTGCCTTTCTGGATTTTACACTTTTTTCAGATTGCCCTTTTGACCGGGGGGCAGTGAGACTTCATTGTAGTGCAGATTTCCTTTTCAAGCTTGATTGGTTGGCCAAAAAGGGCGTATGCATGTTTTCCTGAATATATTCAGGAAAAAACGCGTATGCCCTTTTTGGCCAAGTGCATCATTGTGGACGTTCTGCCTCTTTTCCTATGCTTTACATGCAATTCCAGTCTACCTCCTGAAATCGGTTTCCTGCAATTCTGCCCCGCTTTCAAGTCCTCTTGGCAGCCTTACTTCAATATATTTTTGGACGATACCTGTCATTTATAACACTGCAGGTTTGTGAATGACAGTGCCCCTTAGCTCCTTTCTTCAACTCGCTTTCTTGTGAGCTGGCCGCAACACCGCAGCATCGCTTCAGGCCCTAGTGTGGTTCCGGCATGGCACGCTGAGCCTTTGGCTAATTCCTCTTCCTGGTGGGAAATGAGAGTTAAATTTGCCCGTCCAGACACCTCCAGCTAGTCTCTCATTGGTTCTCCCTATTCCTGTTCATTTTCCGCAGAAATTGCAAACTGGGCCAAACAGGAGGTTAAAGGCACTGACTCTCCAAGTGGGGAGTGTGTTAGTAAACCGTCTGGAATGTTGCACTCGGGTACCAGGGGACGAAACCTGACACATTTGAACACGTTTACCGATTACACAGTGGATCATACTCTGGGTTCCACATGCATGTTTTAGCTGAAGGAAGAATCCCTTAAACCTGGAAAGTTGAGACCCATGGAATGGGTACCATGCAATATGACTTCAAAGGGTCTGCATTTGCTCACCAAACCTCACCAATCCTATCACTGCTGCGTTTATGCCGCTGTACACATGCTTGATTCTCTTTCGGAGACATATAAATCCATAGGTTTTAAGATTCTTACTAGTCAGGTATATTCTTAGGCCTTTAATATGGGGTGTTGAGTCCACTTCAATGAGCAAGGAGTAGGTCTTGTCTATTACATATTTGGCTTATGGAACGGTATCTGTGCTAATTTTAATCTCTGGTTTTATGCAGCACCCCAACTCACCTTTCCCCTTAAGCAAGCATAAGTTGGTTTTCTACATTTGAGACCCTGTTCTGTTTTGTAATTCAGTTCCTGTTTAGCCAAGTTTACATTCCGTGTAGTAGTGATATCTTATGATGTTTCTATTTCTCTGTGACTTATTTCACTTAGAATCATCGTACCTGAATCCACTCATTATGCTGCTACGGGCCTGATGACATAGATTTCATTGCTGAGTGATATTGCATTGTACGTAAGTACCACAACTTCTTTATCCATTTTTCGCTTTCTGCGATATTGAACTTGTACCGTAAACGAGGTTCTAGTAAACAGAGCCGTCCCAAACTTTGGGGTGGCTGTGTCTTTTTGATTTTAATTTCCCTAAGCTATAGGACCATAAGTGGAAGTGCTCTAGGCTCTGTTGCTTTGTTTTTTAGATGTTTCAGGAAACACCATACACTTCTCCAGAATGGCTGTTGGCAATTTACATCCCGCCCATGAGCATAACAAGGCTCCCAGTTCTCCATGGCCTGTCCTGCCTTTCTGGATTTTACACTTTTTTCAGATGGCCCTTTTGACCGGGGGGCAGTGAGACTTCATTGTTGTGCAGATTTCCTTTGCAAGCTTGCTTGGTTGGCCAAAAAGGGCGTATGCGTTTTTTCCTGAATATATTCAGGAAAAAACGCATACGCCCTTTTTGGCCAAGTGCATCATTGTGGACGTTCTGCCTCTTTTCCTATGCTTTACATGCAATTCCAGTCTACCTCCTGAAATCGGTTTCCTGCAATTCTGCCCCACTTTCAAGTCCTATTGGCAGCCTTACTTCAATATATTTTTGGACGATAGCTGTCATTTATAACTCTGCAGGTCTGTGAATGACAGTGGCCCTGAGCTCCTTTCTTCAACTCGCTTTCTTGTGAGCTGGCCGCAACACCGCAGGATTGCTTCAGGCCCTAGTGTGGTTCCGGCACGGCACGCTGAGCCTTTGGTTAATTCCTCTTCCTGGTGGGAAATGAGAGTTAAATTTGCCCGTCCAGACACCTCCAGCTAGTCTCTCATTGGTTCTCCCTATTCCTGTTCATTTTCCGCAGAAATTGCAAACTGGGCCAAACAGTAGGTTGAAGGCACTGACTCTCCAAGTGGGGAGAGTGTTAGTAAAACATCTGGAATGTTGCACTCGAGTACCAGGGCACGAAAACTGAGACACATATGAACACGTTTCCCGATCACATGGTGGATCATACTCTGGGTTCCACATGCATGTTTTAGCTGAAGGAAGAATCCCTTAACCCTGGAGAGTTGAGACCCATGGAATGGGTACCAAGCAATATGACTTCAAAGGGTCTGCATTTGCTCACCGAACCTCACCAATCCTATCACTGCTGCGATTATGCCGCTGTACACACGCTTGATTCTCTTTCGGAGACATAGAAATCCATAGGTTTTAAGATTCTTACTAGTCAGGTATATTCTTAGGCGTTTAATATGGGGTGTTGAGTCCACATCGTTGGGCAAGGAGTAGCTCTTGTCTATTACATATTTGGCTTATGGAATGGTATCTGTGCTAACTTCAATCTCTGGTTTTATGCAGCACCCCAACTCACCTTTCCCCTTAAGCAAGCATAAGTTCGTTTTCTACATTTGAGACCCTGTTCTGTTTTGTAATTCAGTTCCTGGGTAGCCAAGTTTACATTCCGTGTAGTAGTGATAATGTATGATGTTTCTTTTTCTGTTTGACTTATTTCACTTAGAATCATCGTACCTGAATCCACTCATTATGCTACTATGGGCCTGATGACATCGATTTCATTGCTGAGTGATATTGCATTGTAGATAAGTACCACAACTTCTTTATCCATTTTGCACTTTCTGTGATATTGAACTTGTACCGTAAACGAAGTTCTTGTAAACACAGCCTTCCCAAACTTTGGGGTGGCTGTGTCTTTTTGATTTTAATTTCCCTAAGCTATAGGACCATAAGTGGAAGTGCCCTAGGCTCTGTTGCTTCGTTTTTTAGATGTTTCAGGAAACACCATACATTTCTCCAGAGTGGCTGTTGGCAATTTACATCTCGCCCATGAGCATAACAAGGCTCCCAGTTCTCCATGGCCTGTCCTGCCTTTCTGGATTTTACACTTTTTTCAGAGGGCCCTTTTGACCGGGGGGCAGTGAGACTTCATTGTAGTGCAGATTTCCTTTGCAAGCTTGCTTGGTTGGCCAAAAAGGGCGTATGCGTTTTTTCCTGAATATATTCAGGAAAAAACGCATACGCCCTTTTTGGCCAACTGCATCATTGTGGACGTTCTGCCTCTTTTCCTATGCTTTACATGCAATTACAGTCTACCTCCTGAAATCGGTTTCCTGCAATTCTGCCCCGCTTTCAAGTCCTCTTGGCAGCCTTACTTCAATATATTTTTGGACGATAGCTGTCATTTATAACTCTGCATGTTTGTGAATTACAGTGCCCCTGAGCTCTTTTCTTCAACTCGCTTTCCTGTGAGCTGGCCGCAACACCGCAGGATTGCTTCAGGCCCTAGTGTGGTTCCGGCATGGCACGCTGAGCCTTTGGTTAATTCCTCTTCCTGGTGGGAAATGAGAGTTAAATTTGCCCGTCCAGACACCTCCAGCTAGTCTCTCATTGGTTCTCCCTATTCCTGTTCATTTTCCGCAGAAATTGCAAACTGGGCCAAACAGTAGGTTGAAGGCACTGACTCTCCAAGTGGGGAGAGTGTTAGTAAAACATCTGGAATGTTGCACTCGAGTACCAGGGTACGAAAACTGAGACACATATGAACACGTTTCCCGATCACATGGTGGATCATACTCTGGGTTCCACATGCATGTTTTAGCTGAAGGAAGAATCCCTTAACCCTGGAGAGTTGAGACCCATGGAATGGGTACCAAGCAATATGACTTCAAAGGGTCTGCATTTGCTCACCGAACCTCACCAATCCTATCACTGCTGCGTTTATGCTGCTGTACACACGCTTGATTCTCTTTCGGAGACATAGAAATCCATAGGTTTTAAGATTCTTACTAGTCAGGTATATTCTTAGGCGTTTAATATGGGGTGTTGAGTCCACATCGTTGGGCAAGGAGTAGCTCTTGTCTATTACATATTTGGCTTATGGAATGGTATCTGTGCTAATTTCAATCTCTGGTTTTATGCAGCACCCCAACTCACCTTTCCCCTTCAGCAAGCATAAGTTGGTTTTCTACATTTGAGACCCTGTTCTGTTTTGTAATTCAGTTCCTGTGTAGCCAAGTTTACATTCCGTGTAGTAGTGATATCTTATGATGTTTTTTTTTTCTCTGTGAATTATTTCAATTAGAATCCTCGTACCTAAATCCACTCGTTATGCTGCTACGGGCCTGATGACATAGATTTCATTGCTGAGTGATATTGCATTGTACGTAAGTACCACAACTTCTTTATCCATTTTTTTCTTTCTGTGATATTGAACTTGTACTGTAAATGAGGTTCTTGTAAACAGAGCCATCCCAAACTTTGGGGTGGCTGTGTCTTTTTGATTTTAATTTCCCTAAGCTATAGGACCATAAGTGGAAGTGCCCTAGGCTCTGTTGCTTTGTTTTTTAGATGTTTCAGGAAACACCATACACTTCTCCAGAGTGGCTGTTGGCAATTTACATCCCGCCCATGAGCATAACAAGGCTCCCAGTTCTCCATGGCCTGTCCTGCCTTTCTGGATTTTACACTTTTATCAGATGGCCCTTTTGACCGGGGGGCAGTGAGACTTCATTGTTGTGCAGATTTCCTTTGCAAGCTTGCTTGGTTGGCCAAAAAGGGCGTATGCGTTTTTTCCTGAATATATTCAGGAAAAAACGCATACGCCCTTTTTGGCCAAGTGCATCATTGTGGACGTTCTGCCTCTTTTCCTATGCTTTACATGCAATTCCAGTCTACCTCCTGAAATCGGTTTCCTGCAATTCTGCCCCACTTTCAAGTCCTCTTGGCAGCCTTACTTCAATATATTTTTGGACGATAGCTGTCATTTATAACTCTGCAGGTCTGTGAATGACAGTGGCCCTGAGCTCCTTTCTTCAACTCGCTTTCTTGTGAGCTGGCCGCAACACCACAGGATTGCTTCAGGCCCTAGTGTGGTTCCGGCATGGCACGCTGAGCCTTTGGTTAATTCCTCTTCCTGGTGGGAAATGAGAGTTAAATTTTCCCGTCCAGACACCTCTAGCTAGTCTCTCATTGGTTCTCCCTATTCCTGTTCATTTTCCGCAGAAATTGCAAACTGGGCCAAACAGTAGGTTGAAGGCACTGACTCTCCAAGTGGGGAGAGTGTTAGTAAAACATCTGGAATGTTGCACTCGAGTACCAGGGCACGAAAACTGAGACACATATGAACACGTTTCCCGATCACATGGTGGATCATACTCTGGGTTCCACATGCATGTTTTAGCTGAAGGAAGAATCCCTTAACCCTGGAGAGTTGAGACCCATGGAATGGGTACCAAGCAATATGACTTCAAAGGGTCTGCATTTTCTCACCGAACCTCACCAATCCTATCACTGCTGGGTTTATGCCGCTGTACACACGCTTGATTATCTTTTGGAAACATAGAAATCCATAGGTTTTAAGATTCTTACTAGTCAGGTATATTCTTAGGCGTTTAATATGGGGTGTTGAGTCCACATCGTTGGGCAAGGAGTAGCTCTTGTCTATTACATATTTGGCTTATGGAATGGTATCTGTGCTAATTTCAATCTCTGGTTTTATGCAGCACCCCAACTCACCTTTCCCCTTAAGCAAGCATAATTTCGTTTTCTACATTTGAGACCCTGTTCTGTTTTGTAATTCAGTTCCTGTGTAGCCAAGTTTACATTCCGTGTAGTAGTGATAATGTATGATGTTTCTTTTTCTGTTTGACTTATTTCACTTATAACCATCGTACCTGAATCCACTCATTATGCTACCATGGGCCTGATGACGTCGATTTCATTGCTGAGTGATATTGCATTGTAGGTAAGTACCACAACTTCTTTATCCATTTTTCACTTTCTGTGATATTGAACTTGTACCGTAAACGAAGTTCTTGTAAACAGAGCCGTCCCAAACTTTGGGGTGGCTGTGTCTTTTTGATTTTAATTTCCCTAAGCTATAGGACCATAAGTGGAAGTGCCCTAGGCTCTGTTGCTTCGTTTTTTAGATGTTTCAGGAAACACCATACACTTCTCCAGAGTGGCTGTTGGCAATTTATATCCCGCCCATGAGCATAACAAGGCTCCCAGTTCTCCATGGCCTGTCCTGCTTTCTGGATTTTACACTTTTTTCAGATGGCCCATTTGTCCGGGGGGCAGTGAGACTTCATTGTAGTGCAGATTTCCTTTGCAAGCTTGCTTGGTTGGCCAAAAAGTGCGTATGCGTTTTTTCCTGAATATATTCAGGAAAAAACGCATACGCCCCTTTTGGCCAAGTGCATCATTGTGGACGTTCTGCGTCTTTTGCTATGCTTTACATGCAATTCCAGTCTACCTCCTGAAATCGGTTTCCTGCAATTCTGCCCCGCTTTCAAGTCCTCTTGGCAGCCTTACTTCAATATATTTTTGGAGGATAGCTGTCATTTATAACTCTGCAGGTTTGTGCATTACAGTGCCCCTGAGCTCCTTTCTTCAACTCGCTTTCTTGTGAGCTGGCCGCAACACCGCAGCCTTGCTTCAGGCCTTAGTGTGGTTCCGGCATGGAACGCTGAGCCTTTGGTTAATTCCTCTTCCTGGTGGGAAATGAGAGTTAAATTTGCCCGTCCAGACACCCCCAGCTAGTCTCTCATTGGTTCTCCCTATTCCTGTTTATTTTCCACAGAAATTGCAAACTGGGCCAAACAGGAGGTTAAAGGCACTGACTCTCCAAGTGGGGAGAGTGTTAGTAAAGCGTCTGGAATGTTGTACCCGAGTACCAGGGGACGAAAACTGAGACACCTTTGAACACGTTTCCCAATCTCACGGTGGATCATACTCTGGGTTCCACATTCATGTTTTAGCTGAAGGAAGAATCCCTCAAACCTTTAGAGTTGAGACCCATGGAATGGGTACCATGCAATATGACTTAATAGGGTCTGCATGTGTTCACCGAACCTCACCAAACCGATCACTGCTGCGTTTATGCCACTGTACACACGCTTGATTCTCTTTCGGAGACATATAAATCCATAGGTTTTAAGATTCTTACTAGTCAGGTATATTCTTAGGTGTTTAATATGGGGTGTTGAGTCCACTTCATTGAGCAAGGAGTAGCTCTTGTCTATTACATATTTGGCTTATGGAATGGTATCTGTGCTAATTTCAATCTCTGGTTTTATGCAGCACCCCAACTCACCTTTCCCCTTAAGCAAGCATAAGTTGGTTTTCTACATTTGAGACCCTGTTCTGTTTTGTAATTCAGTTCCTGTGTAGCCAAGTTTACATGCCGTGTAGTAGTGATATCTTATGATGTTTCTTTTTCTCTGTGACTTATTTCACTTAGAATCATCCTACCTGAATCCACTCATTATGCTGCTATGGGTCTGATGACATAGATTTCATTGCTGAGTGATATTGCATTGTAGGTAAGTATCACAATTTCTGTATCCATTTTTCGCTTTCTGTGATATTGAACTTGAACCGTAAACGAGGTTCTTGTAAACAGAGCTGTCCCAAACTTTGGGGTGGCTGTGTCTTTTTGATTTTAATTTCCCTAAGCTATAGGACCATAAGTGGAAGAGCCCTAGGCTCTGTTGCTTTGTTTTGTAGATGTTTCAGGAAACACCATACACTTCTCCAGAGTGGCTGTTGGCAATTTACATCCCGCCCATCTGCATAACAAGGCTCCCACGTCTCCATGGCCTGTTCTGCCTTTCTGGATTTTACACTTTTATCAGATGGCCCTTTTGACTGGGGGGCAGTGAGACTTCATTGTAGTGCAGATTTCCTTTGCAAGCTTGCTTGGTTGGCCAAAAAGTGCCTATGCGTTTTTTCCTGAATATATTCAGGAAAAAACGCATACGCCCCTTTTGGCCAAGTGCATCATTGTGGACGTTCTGCCTCTTTTCCTATGCTTTACATGCAATTCCAGTCTACCTCCTGAAATCGGTTTCCTGCAATTCTGCCCCGCTTTCAAGTCCTCTTGGCAGCCTTACTTCAATATATTTTTGGACGATAGCTGTCATTTATAACTCTGCAGTTTTGTGAATGACAGTGCCCCTGAGCTCCTTTCTTCAACTCGCTTTCTTGTGAGCTGGGCGCAACACCGCAGGATTGCTTCAGGCCCTAGTGTGGTTCCGGCACGGCACGCTGAGCCTTTGGTTAATTCCTCTTCCTGGTGGGAAATGAGAGTTAACTTTGCCCGTCCAGACACCTCCAGCTAGTCTCTCATTGGTTCTCTCTATTCCTGTTCATTTTCCGCAGAAACTGCAAACTGGGCCAAACAGGCGGTTAAAGGCACTGACTCTCCAAGTGGGCAGAGTGTTAGTAAAGCGTCTGGAATGTTGCACCCGAGTACCGGGGGACGAAACCTGAGACACCTTTGAACACGTTTCCCGATCACACAGTGGATCTTACTCTGGGTTCCACATGCATGTTTTAGATGAAGGAAGAATCCCTTAAACCTGGAGAGTTGAGACCCATGGAATGGGTACCATGCAATATGAATTGAAAGGGTCTGCATTTGCTCACCGAACCTCACCAATCCTATCACTGCTGCGTTTATGCCGCTGTACACACGCTTGATTCGCTTTCGGAGACATATAAATCCATAGGTTTTAAGATACTTACTAGTCAGGTATATTCTCAGGCGTTTAATATGGGGTGTTGAGTCCACTTCATTGAGCATGGAGTAGCTCTTATCTATTACATATTTGGCTTATGGAACGGTATCTGTGCTAATTTCAATCTCTGGTTTTATGCAGCCCCCCAACTCACCTTTCCCCTTAAGCAAGCATAAGTTGGTTTTCTACATTTGAGACCCTGTTCTGTTTTGTAATTCAGTTCCTGGGTAGCCAAGTTTACATTCCGTGTAGTAGTGATATCTTATGATGTTTCTTTTTCTGTGTGAATTATTTCACTTAGAATCATCGTACCTGAATCCACTCATTATGCTGCTACGGGCCTGATGACATATATTTCATTGCTGAGTGATATTGCTTTGTACGTAAGTACCACAACTTCTTTATCCATTTTTCGCTTTCTGTGATATTGAACTTGTACCGTAAAAGAGGTGCTTGTAAACAGAGCCGTCCCAAACTTTGGGGTGGCTGTGTCTTTTTGATTTTAATTTCCCTAAGCTATAGGACCATAAGTGGAATAGCACTAGGCTCTGTTGGCTTGTTTTTTAGATGTTTCAGGAAACACCATACACTTCTCCAGTGTGGCTGTTGGCAATTTACATCCCGCCCATCAGCATAACAAGGCTCCCAGTTCTCCATGGCCTGTCCTGCCTTTCTGGATTTTACACTTTTTTCAGATGGCCCTTTTGACCGGGGGGTAGTGAGACTTCATTGTAGTGCAGATTTCCTTTGCAAGCTTGCTTGGTTCGCCAAAAAGTGTGTATGCGTTTTTTCCTGAATATATTCAGGAAAAAACGCATACACCCTTTTTGGCCAAGTGCATCATTGTGGACGTTCTGCCTCTTTTCGTATGCTTTACATGCAATTCCAGTCTACCTCCTGAAATCGGTTTCCTGCAATTCGGCCCCGCTTTCAACTCCACTTGGCGGCCTTACTTCAATATATTTTTGGACGATAGCTGTCATTTATAACTCTGCAGGTTTGTGAATGACAGTGCCCCTTAGCTCCTTTCTTCAACTCGCTTTCTTGTGAGCTGGCCGCAACACCGCAGCATTGCTTCAGGCCCTAGTGTGGTTCCGGCATGACATGCTGAGCCTTTGGTTAATTCCTCTTCCTGGTGGGAAATGAGAGTTAAATTTGCCCGTCCAGACACCTCCAGCTAGTCTCTCATTGGTTCTCCCTATTCCTGTTCATTTTCCGCAGAAATTGCAAACTGGGCCAAACAAGAGGTTAAAGGCACTGACTCTCCAAGTGGGGAGAGTGTTAGTAAAGCGTCTGGAATGTTGCACCCGAGTACCGGGGGATGAAAACTGACACAATTAAACACGTTTCCCGATCACACGGTGGATCATACTCTGGGTTCCACATGCATGTTTTAGCTGAAGGAAGAATCCCTTAAACCGGGAGAGTTGAGACCCATAGAATGGGTACCATGCAATATGACTTCAAAGGGTCTGCATTTGCTCACCGAACCTCACCAATCCTATCACTGCTGCGTATATGCCGCTGTACACATGCTTGATTCTCTTTCCGAGACATATATATCCATAGGTTTTAAGATTCTTACTAGTCAGGTATATTCTTAGGCGTTTAATATGGGGTGTTGAGTCCACTTGGTTGAGCAAGGAGTAGCTCTTGTCTATTACATATTTGGCTTATGGAACTGTATCTGTGCTAATTTCAATCTCTGGTTTTATGCAGCACCCCAACTCACCTTTCCCCTTAAGGAAGCATAAGTTGGTTTTCTACATTTGAGACCCTGTTCTGTTTTGTAATTCAGTTCCTGTGTAGCCAAGTTTACATTCCGTGTAGTAGTGATATCTTATGATGTTTCTTTTTCTGTGTGACTTATTTCACTTAGAATCATCCTACCTGAATCCACTCATTATGCTGCTACGGGCCTAATGACATAGATTTCATTGCTGAGTGATATTGCATTGTACGTACGTACCACAACTTCTTTACCCATTTTTCGCTTTCTGCGATATTCAACTTGTACCGTAAACGAGGTTCTTGTAAACAGAGCCGTCACAAACTTTGGGGTGGCTGTGTCTTTTTGATTTTAATTTCCCTAAGCTATTGGACCATAAGTGGAAGTGCCCTAGGCTCTGTTGCTTTGTTTTGTAGATGTTTCAGGAAACACCATACACTTCTCCAGAGTGGCTGTTGGCAATTTACATACCGCCCATCAGCATAACAAGGCTCCCAGTTCTCCATGGCCTGTCCTGCCTTTCTGGATTTTACACTTTTGTCAGATGGCCCTTTTGACCGGGGGGCAGTGAGACTTCATTGTAGTGCAGATTTCCTTTGCAAGCTTGCTTGGTTGACCAAAAAGTGCGTATGCGTTTTTTCCTGAATATATTCAGGAAAAAACGCATACGCCCTTTTTGGCCAAGGCATCATTGTGGACGTTCTGCCTCTTTTCCTATGCTTTACATGCAATTCCAGTCTACCTCCTGAAATCGGTTTCCTGCAATTCTGCCCCGCTTTCAACTCCACTTGGCGGCCTTACTTCAATATATTTTTGGACGATAGCTGTCATTTATAACTCTGCAGGTTTGTGAATGACAGTGCCCCTGAGCTCCTTTCTTCAACTCGCTTTCTTGTGAGCTGGCCGCAACACCGCAGGATTGCTTCAGGCCCTAGTGTGGTCCTGGCATGGCACGCTGAGCCTTTGGTTAATTCCTCTTCCTGGTTGGAAATGAGAGTTAAATTTGCCCGTCCAGACACCTCCAGCTAGTCTCTCATTGGTTCTCACTATTCCTGTTCATTTTCCGCAGAAATTGCAAACTGGGCCAAACAGGAGGTTAAAGGCACTGACTGTCCAAGTGGGGAGAGTGTTAGTAAAGCGTCTGGAATGTTGCATCGGAGTACCAGGGAACAAAAACTGAGACACATTTGAACACGTTACCCGATCACACGGTGTATCATACTCTGGGTTCCACATGCATGTTTTAGCTGATGGAAGAATCCCTTAAACCTGGAGAGTTGAGACCCATGGAATGGGTACCATGCAATATGACTTCAAAGGGTCTGCATTTGCTCAGCAAACCTCACCAATCCTATCACTGCTGCGTTTATGCCGCTGTACACATGCTTGATTCTCTTTCGGAGACATATAAATCCATAGGTTTTAAGATTCTTACTAGTCAGGTATATTCTTAGGCGTTTAATATGGGGTGTTGAGTCCACTTCGTTGTGCAAGGAGTAGCTCTTGTCTATTACATATTTGGCTTATGGAATGGTATCTGTGCTAATTTCAATCTCTGGTTTTATGCAGCACCCCAACTCACCTTTCCCCTTAAGCAAGCATAAGTTGGTTTCCTACATTTGAGACCCTGTTCTGTTTTGTAATTCAGTTCCTGTTTAGCCAAGTTTACATTCCATGTAGTAGTGATATCTTATGATGTTTCTTTTTCTGTGTGACTTATTTCACTTAGAATCATCGTACCTGAATCCACTCATTATGCTGCTATGGGCCTGATGACATAGATTTCATTGCTGAGTGATATTGCATTGTACGCAAGTACCACAACTTCTTTATCCATTTTTCGCTTTCTGCGGTATTGAACTTGTACCGTACACGAGATTCTTGTAAACAGAGCCGGCCCAAACTTTGGGGTGGCTGTGTCTTTTTCATTTTAATTTCCCTAAGCTATAGGACCATAAGTGGAAGTGCCCTAGGCTCTGTTGTTTTGTTTTTTGGATGTTTCAGGAAACACCGTACACTTCTCCAGAGTGGCTGTTGGCAATTTACATCCCGCCCATCAGCATAACAAGGCTCCCAGTTCTCCATGGCCTGTCCTGCCCTCTGGATTTTACACTTTTTTCAGATGGCCCTTTTTACTGGGGGGCAGTGAGACTTCATTGTAGTGCAGATTTCTTTTGCAAGCTTGCTTGGTTGGCCAGAAAGCGCATATGCGTTTCTTCCTGAATATATTCAGGAAAAAACGCATACGCCCTTTTTGGCCAAGTGCATCATTGTCGACGTTCTGAGTCTTTTCATATGTTTTCAATGCAATTCTAGTCTACCTCTTGAAATCGGTTTCCTACAATTCTGCCTTGCTGTCAGTGCCTCTTCATAGCCTTACCTCAATATACTTTTGGAAAATAATTGGCCTTTATAACTCTGCAGGTTTTTGAATTGCAGTGGCCCTTAGCTCCATTTTTCAGCTCTCATTTTTGTGATCTTGCCTCATATCCACAGGATTTCTTCAGGCCCTGTTCTTCTTCTGGGGTGCCTTGCTCTGCCTTTGGTTAATTCTTCTTCCTGTTGTGAAATTAGAGTGACATGTGCCCATTGAAACCGCTACAGCTATTTTCTCACTGGTTCCCCCTATTCCCATTCATCCTCCGCACTAACTGCAGACTGTGCGATATCGGAACTTAAAGGCATTGACTCTCCGTGTGGGGATGTTGTTAGTAAAGTGGCTGGAATGTTGATTCGAGCCCCAGGAGAGGAAAATGAGGTGCGTTTTAGAAACCTTTCCCAATCATATGGTATACCATCCGCTGGATTTCCCATGCATGGTTTAGCTGTAGGAAGATTCCCTTCAACCTGGAGTGTTGGGACCCTTGGAATGAGTAGCATGAAGTATTGCATTAAACTTTCGGCAGTTGCTCACCAAAGCTCACCAATCCTCTCAGCCCCAAGTGTCCAGCCTTATGTCTTATCCAGCTGTGGGTTTATATGTGGTCATTCCACGTTGCATCACAGCCCCTGAGCGAATTTTGTAAGAATTTTTCTCTCTTTCATTGTTTCTGTGTTTTGGTTTTAAAATTTATTTCTATAATGGGGTTTAGCTCATTTTCACTGCTGTGTTTGGCCGCTCTGCACACACTTGATTCCCTTATGGAGATATATCAATACATGGGTTTTAAGATTCTTATTACTCAGATATATTTCTCTGCGGTGTATAGGGTGTGTTGAGGCCAGTTCATTGAGCAAGGTGTAGATCTTGTCTAATACCTATTTGGTTTATTGAACGGTATCTGTGCTAATTTCAAACTCTGGTTTTATGCATCACCCCACCTCTCCTTTCCCCTTAAGCTGACATAAGTGTGTTTTCTAAATGTGAGACACTGTTCTGTTTTGTAATTCATTTTTTGTGCAGCCATATTTATCCTCCCTCTATAAGTGATATCTTATGATATGTTTCTTTTTCTGTTTGACTTATTTCAAGTAGTATTATCGGACCTAAATCCACTCTTTATCCTTCTACTAGCCTTATTACATTGATTTCATGGTGAAGAGATATTCCATTTTACATAAGTACCACATTTTCTTTATCCATTGTTCTCTTTCCTGGGATATTTAAGGTGTACTGAAGTTGAGGTTCTTGTAAACAGAGTAGCCCTAAACTGTGGTGTGCTTGTGTCTTGTTGATTTTTAGACTTCCCTAGATATACTTCCATGATTGGAAGTGCCCTATGCTCTGTAGCTCTGTTTTTTAGATGATTTAGGAACCACCATACACTTCTCCAGAGTGGCTCTCGGTAGTTCACACACTGTCCATCAGCGTATAAAGGCTCCCTGTTCTCCATGGCCTGTCCTGCATTTCTGGTTTTTACAATTTTTTCGGATGGCCCTTTTGACCGGTGGGAAATGAGACTTCTTTGTTGTGCACATTTGCATTGCTTGCTTGCTTGGTTGCCCATAAAGTGCGTATGCGTTTTTTCCTGGATATATTCAGGAAAAAATGCATACTCCCTTTTGGGCCAACTGCATCATTGTCGAAATTCTGCCGCTTTTCATGTGCTTTAAAGACGAGTCCAATCTATCTCTTGAAATCTGTTTCTTGCAATTCTGTCTTGCATTCAGATCCTCTTCTTTGCCTTACCTCAACATAGTTTTGGATGTTAGTTTTCATTTATAACTCTGCAGGTTTGTGAATTGCAGTGACCCTGAGCTCCATTTTTTAAGTTGCTCTTTTGTGAGCTGGCCTCAAAGCCGCAGGATTGCTTCAGGCCCTATTTTGGCTCTGGCAAGGCGGGCTGAGCCTTTTTTTAATTCTTATTCTTAATGGGAAATTAGAGTGACATGTGCCCGTCCAAACCCCTACAACTATTCTCTCATTGGTTCCCCCTCTTCCCGTTCATCCTCCTCACAATTTGCAAAATGTGTGAAACAGAAGTTTAAATGTGCTGATTCTCTAAGTGGGGAGATTCTAAGTAACGTGGCTGGAATGGTGAACAGGAGCACCAGGAGAGGATAAATGAGGTGCATTTTAGACACATCTCCCGATCACATGGTGTACAGTCCTCTGGGTTTTCCATGCATGTTTTAGCTGTAGGAAGATCCCTTGAACCTGCAGATTTGGGACCCATTGAATGGGTACCAGGTAGTATTACTTTAAAGGGTGTGCATTTCCTCACCCAACCTCACATTTCTCTTAGCACGAACAGTTTCCAGCCTTATGTCTCATCCTGCTGTGGGTCTAGATGTGTTCAATCCATGTTGCATCACCGTCCCTGAGGAAAAGTTGTAAGAGGTTTTCTCTTTCTCTCTGTCGTTTATTTTTTTCAATTTATTACTATATTGGTTACAGCTGATTTTCAAAGCTCTGTTTCTTGCTGCTGTACATCCACTTGAGTCACATACAGAGAGACATCAATAAATTCTTTTTCAGATTCTTACCAGTCATATATATTCTTTTCCGGTGACTTGAGTGTGCTGAGTGCAGTTCTTTTAGCTACCGTGTAGGCCTTATTGATTATCAGTTTGGCATTTGGAATGGTATCTTTGCTAATTTCAACCTCCTGGATGATGCCTCACCCCTCCCCACCTTTCCCGTTTAGCAGCCTTACGCGTGTTTTCTACATATTTGACTATGTTTTTGTTTTGTAATTTATTTCATGTGTAGCCATTTTGGATTCCACCTTTAAGTGATATCTTATGATATGTGTCTTTTTCTTTTTGAATTATGTCACTTAGAATGATCATACGTAACTCCTCCGGAGTTGTTACAACTGGCCATATTTCATTGATTTCCAGGCTGAGTAATATTCCACTCTACATAAGTACCACATCTCTATCCATTTTTTCCCTCCAGAGACATTTAAGTTATATCCTAGTCGAGGATCTTTTAAACAGAGAGGCAGTAAACATTGGGGTGCCTGTGTCCTCTCGATTTTTGTTTTTCCCAAGACATACGCCCATGAGTGCAAGTGCCCTATGCTCTGTAGCTCATTTTTTAGATGCTTTAGTAAACACAATACACTTCTCCAGAATGGCCGTTGGCAATATACATTTCCACTATAAGCCTCACAGGGCTCCCTCTTCTCCTTGCCCTGTCCTGCATTTCTGGTGTTTACACTTTATGAGGATGGCTCTTCTGACTGATGCGAAGTGATATCTTTTGTAGTATTGATTTCCAGTGCCCACCTGTTTGGTTGGCTAAAAAAGTGTATGCCCTTTTCTTGAATATATACAGAAAAAAACACATACAGCCTTTTTGGCCAACTGCAATGTTGGCAATGTTCAGCCCCTTTTCTTGTGCTTAATGGCGAGTCCTTCCTACCTCCTCAAATCCCTTTCCTGCTATTCTCCCTTGCTTACCAATCCTTTTCTCTGACTTTCCTCAAGACATTTTTCAGTGATAGATATTTTCAACTCTGCAGTTTCGTGAATTTTACTGCCCCTGAGTTCCATTGTTCAACTTGTGTTTATGGGAACTGGCCACAAAGCAGTGGGATTTCCTCAAGCCCTATACTGTTTCCATGGGCAACCCTAGCCTTTGGTCAATTCGTCTTCCTGATTGGAAATTAGAGTGACATGTGCCTGTCTGAACACCTAGGACTTGTCTCTCATTGTTCCTCATCCTTCTGCTTCATCCTCTGGACAAATTCCAAACTGTACGCAACAGGATGTTGACAGTGCTGACATCTCCAAGTGGGGAGACTGTTAGTAAAGACGCTGGAGGGGTGAACCCGAGCACCAGGAGATGAGGAGATGAGATGCCTTTTCCAAACTCTTCCCGATCAGACGGTATACCATCCTCTGTGTGTGACAGACATGTTTTAGCAGTAGGAAGAGTCCCATTCATGTAAGGAGAACACCAGGGCTTTTTCAAAATCAGTGTCTCCCCGAAACCCAAACTGGGGAATTTTTTAAGCTACGGCTACACATATGTTCATTAAGGGCCTTGGGAAGTAGGCAGAGTCCAAACTTTAGATGATTGAAGTCTTCAGGGTCAGAAGCACTCACCACCGGCTTCCCTTAGGTTACACTTTAACTGTCATTGATAGATGATGTCAATAAAAATATCTATTCTTTTTCCGATTATTTCCCCTTATAGGTTATTGCAAAATATTGAGTGTAGTTCCCTGTGCTATACAGTAGTTCCTTGTTGATGATCTATTTTATACATAGCAGTGTGTATGTGTTAATTCCAAACTGTTAATTTATCCCTCCTCCCACCTTTCCCCTTTGGTAATAATAAATTATAAGATTTTATACTTCTCAGAAATGGGGGAGCTGAAAGAGAGGTATCATTTTCAATGGAAAAGCATTTAAAACAAGATTGAAGCTTTAACCAAGATTATTAGATGTACATCCTTGGAAAGAAATCACTTCATTTCTCTAATATTGACCTGACAAATAAGACAAACCTTTTCACTGAACTTGCTTATAATAAAGTGATGGAAATATCAAATGGAAGTGTTAGAAACATCTTATTTTACCCGAGCCTTATAAACTGTTCTATGTTAACTACAGTTTGGCTCACACCTCTGTTCATTGAAGTTACAATAGTCTCAATTTCTGTTACTGATCCTCCAGAGTGGACCCCAACAAGTGTCCCCCTGCCCAGTGTCATTGGGGCCAACAGATCGAGACTGAGTTTGGTTCACAAGCAAAGGAAACTTTATATTTTGATCAGAGAATGGAGAGGTGAGAGCATGCACTACCCCGTGGGCTGTGGGCTGGGCTGCTGTGTAGAGATCCTGTCAGAGTCAGTGGGAGGGAGGGGGCGGAGCACTCGAGGGCCGGGTTGGCTGCAGCTCAGGCTCTATATCTTGGAGTCTGCACTGGGCCCCAGGAGCTGAGGTGTCGACCCAGCCATTCTGCACTAGGAAATCTGGTCTGAAGTGCCGGGTGTGGAACCTCTGCATGCAGGACCCTAGGAGCACGTGAAATTAGACAAAGCACAAAGGATAAAAAAGGTCAGACTTGACTTTATTGCCCAGATTCTATTTTTATCTCCCAGGGATTTTTAATGGGCTTTGCTGGGGACAAACCCCTCCTCTGCCTTTTGTCCCGTTCCTCATTCTTGGAGTGCTGAGGGTGCAGACCCTTCTTCTGTAACTGCTGAGTGCTGAGTTGGGAGCCCTCATACCAGGGGACGAGGGTCAGAACTTCTCCCCAGCAGCCTCCAGGTGACGTTGATTGGCCCCAGGACCCCTGCCTCCCTGCTCGTCCGCCTGAGCACCAGCATTGGAAGTGTTATAGATTCTAATGACCTTTAAGGGTCCAGGAAAGAGATGTGCAGAGACGCTGTGGGGGCTGGTTTCACCCCGCCCCACATTTGTTCGGCCACTTTAGGCTGACCGTTTCTGCCAGCCTAGATGCTCTGACCAGTAGTCTGCTCTTTCTTCAATTAGGCCCCTGAATTAACGTAAAAACAGCACCAGGTGTCAGAGCCCTGCCCGCTCAACTCCCAGACAGTCCAGGGTCAGTGGTGATCAAGGACCATGATGGCCACTGAGTCAACAGCCTTTTGAAGTAAACAGGAGTCCAGCCGGTCTTATTGGCCACCATCATCACGGTGTCTGTAGGCTTTTCTATGGTGACAGTGTGATATACATTTCCCCCGCCAAGATTATTAGCTCCCCTCCGGGTGCAGTAAGTCCTGCAAGCAGTAGTCTACTCCTTCAGGACACACTATTGTTGTTTTATGAGAGAAACTCCAGGTCAAGTGATGTTCACACGAGTCGTCATGGTGCCCTGTTGCCCCCGGTTATCTCTCTGGATGTTGGAGTTGGAGGGCCTCCTCACTCGAGGTCGGTGTGCCCACGGAGCGAACCCTGCAACTTCAGGTCATGGTTGGTGATTAGGATCACCACGTGGGGTCCTTTTCCCTTAGGAGGGAGGTGGCCTTTTGGGTTGCTGATTTCCAGGTTTTTAGATACTGCCAGTATCTTGGCCAGATGTGGCAGTGGGCCAAGCCCCTTGGTGACTGTAGTTTATCCTACCTGGATGGCATTCTTGCATTGTTCCATTTCAAGTGGTCCCAGTTTTTGCACTAATTCTCCAATGGCGATTCACCTTTCACCGGGAATGGAAAGGTCAAAGGGTTTAGCTCAATTAGGGAGTTCCAGGGCAAGGGTCTGAATTGACTGCTCTTTCCATTCTTGAAAGGCCACTTCTGGATTCTGTTCAAAAGGATCATCATCTTTTCCTTTCAGTGTTTCATATAGAGGCCCAGCTAGTAGACTGTAGTTAGGGATCCAGAAGCAGCAAACCCTGGCCTCCCCAGGAACCCCTAAGCTGTCTTCTAGTTTTAGAAAGGGGTAAGGCTGCAAATGGTTTCTTCCCTTTCCTGGGATGGGCTTCTCCGACCTTCTGTGAGAATGAAGCCCAGGCAGGTCACCGCAGTCTGTGATATTTGAGCTTTTTCTTGGACAACTTCTATCCTTTATTGGCTTGGTAGTTCAGAGGCCTCCTTAGTAGGGCTGGCGATCAGAATGTCGTCTGCATATTGAAGGAGAGTTTCCTTTTCCAGAGGTAGAACTTTTTGGTCTTTAGCTAAGCTTTCCCCAAAGATGGTGTGGGAATTTTTGAACCCTTGGGGCAAGACGGCCCGGAAGTATTGTTTTAGTTGTATGTTGAGTCCTGCCACTCACAAGCCAAAATTTCTTGTGACTCTGGGACTAATGGAATACAAAAGAAGGCATCATTGAGACTAATACAGAATACCATGTCCTGGTGGTTGGTAGAATGACCAGCAGGGTGTAGGAATTAGGAGCAACTGGAGGTATATCCTCGGTGGCTTCACTGACTGTCCTGACATCCTTTACCAGGTCCCCAGCAGCCCATGGGGCTCTCGTGGTCAGGCCAATCCCAGGATATGGAGCTCTCCTGGGCAGGTACCCCACCCCCAACCCAGCCCACGGGGCTCTCGTGGTCAGGCCTCTCCCAGGATACAGAGCTACCCTTGCAGGTACCGTGGCAGGGCTGGGCACACAGGAACCGTGCACATAGCCCTCACTGAAGAGCACCCCCATCTCACCTGTCGCTCAGAGCTGACACAGAGCACTTCAGAGCAGGACTTGAACTAACAAACAGCAGCTCCGACAGGTCTGTGACCCTGGGCATCACTCTGTGTGGCCTCCCTCCACCTGGTCTTCCAGAGACTTCCACTGCACCCGGGGCACCAGGCCTCTGTCTCCAACCACCACCCACCCCTCCTCTCCCTGACTCCTGGGTTCCTCTCATTAGGAGAGGCTTTTCTTGAAGTTGTCTCCCACTCATGGGCCAGATAAAATGATTAGAAAACAAGCCAAAGCTGCAGCCCCTTGTCTATCCTGACTCTCAGGAGCCCACACCTGTTCCTTGGACCTGGCCGGTTCAGCAAGTTCCATTTTCTGCAACTGTGAGCCCCTGAGGGGTGATGATTGGCTGACCTGGGCAGCCTTACCGTGCGGGCCAGCCCTCCCCAGGTGTGCCTGGGTTGAGATCAATATAAATACCACTCCAGGCAGCAAGAGCCCCTGCAGCTGTGCCTGACGCCATTTTCTCTGCCCTGTCAGCAGTCTCGGGGCTGGGCTGGTGGGAGGGAGTGAGAGGCCACGGCTTTGTGGGTGGCCCAGTGTGAGTGGGGCTCTGCTGGACTTTCTGCAGCAGTTGCCAGGCTGCCACCTGCTAAAGAAGAGGATGTGTCACCCATACCTGCTGCTGGAATTTCTCCCTGGGCAGAGGTGAGGAAGGAAAAAAGCAGTGGGGGCAGGGACAGGACGGGTATCTCAGGCAGGGAAATGGAAATCTTCCAGAAGAGCACCCAGGGCCAGGGCCATCCTGGCTGGCCTGCAGGCACCAAGTCAGCTGGCATGCTGTCACTCATGTGGCTCCATGGCCCTTCCTCTAGGCTTTCAAGTCCTTGTATATATTCAGGTGTTTTACCTGGGAAGGGTGGGAACAGTTCAGCAGCAACTGGCCTGGGGCTCAGCTCACGTTCACTCACAGATGCCTCGGCACGGTGCCCCAGCTTTGCAATGAGGACGCTTGTTGTGTGGGGGCTGCTGGCTGAATGGGAGACGATTCCCCACCACTGACCAACTTCAGAATTGTTTACAACTGGAGCAAGTGCCCTGATACGGTTTTCCTCTGAGTAACTGGTGGGTTCTGTTTTTTTTTTTCTCTTTTTCGTTTTTGGTTCAAGGTAGAATTTATTCCTCTTTTTTGTATTTACAGATATAAGCATGGAAATAATTTATTCATATAAATACATGTATGTGAAGGGAATAATTGTTTTTTCTGTTTTGTTTTTTAAATTTTATTTCTTTTTAATTTTGAATTTTATTTTATATTTTTATACAGCAGGTTCTTATTGGTTATCTATTTTATACATATAAATGTTTACATGCCAATCCCAATCTCTCAACTCCTCCCACCACCACCCCCCCAAGAGCTTTCCCCCCTTGTTGTCCATACGATTGTTGTCTACATCTGTTGCTCTATTTATGCCTTGCAAAACGGTTAATCTGTACAGTTTTTCTAGGTTCCACATATATGCACGAATATACAAGATTTGTTTTTCTCTTTCTGACTTACTTCACTCTGTATGACAGACTTTAGATCCATCGACGTCTCTACAAATGACCCAATTTCATTCCTTTCATGGCTTAGTAATATTCCATTTTATATATGTACCACATCTTTATGCATTCGTCTGTCTGTGGGCATTTAGGTTGCTTCCATTACCTCGATATTGTAAATAGTGATGCAATGAACATTGCGGTGAATGTCTCTTTTTGATTTATGGTTTTGTCTGGGTATATGTCCAGTACTGGGATTGCTGTATCATATGGTAATTCTATTAATAGTTTCTTAAGAAACTCCATATTGTTCTCCATAGTGACTGTATCAATTTATATTCCCAACAATAGTAGAAGAGGCTTCCTTTTCTCCACACCCTTTCCAGCATTTGTTGTTTGTAGATTTTCAGATGATGCCCATTCTAACAGGTGTGAGGTGATACCTCATTGTTGAGTCCATTTCGTTGAGCAAGGGGTAGGTCTTGTCTATTACATATTTGGCTTATGGAATGGTATCTGTGCTAATTTCAAACTCTGGTTTTATGCAGCACCCCAACTCACCTTTCCCCTTAAGCAAGCATAAGTTGGTTTTCTAAACTTGAGACCCTGTTCTGTTTTGTAATTCAGTTCCTGTGTAGCCAAGTTTACATTCCGTGCATTAGTGATACCTTATGATGTTTCTTTTTCTGTGTGACTTATTTCATTATGCTGGTACAGGCTTGGTGGTACAGGCTTGGTGACACAGATTTCATTGCTGAGTGGTATTCTGTTGTACGTAAGTACCGCAACTTCTTTATCAATTATTTGTTCTCTGGGATATTTAACTTGTACCGTAGAAGAGGTTCCTGTAAACAGAGCCATCCCAAATTTTGGGGTGGCTGTGTCTTTTTGAATTTAATTTCCCTAAGCTATAGGACCATAAGTGGAAATGCCCTACACTCTGTTGCTTTGTTTTTCAGATGTATCAGGAAACACCATACACTTCTCCAGAGTGGCTGTTGGCAATTTACATCCCGCCCATCAGCATAACAAGGCTCCTTTTTCCCCATGGCCTGTCTTGCCTTTCTGGATTTTACACTTTTTTCAGATGGCCCTTTAGACCGGGGGGAAGTGACACTTCATAGTCGTTCGGATTTCCATTGCAAGCTTGCTTGGTTTGCCAAAAAGGGCGTATGTGTTTTTTCCTGAATATATTCAGGAACAAACTCATACGCCCTTTTTTGTCACGTGCATCATTGTCGATGTTCTGCCTCTTTTCCTATGCTTTAAATGCAAATCCAGTCTACCTCCTGAAATCGGTTTCCTGAAATTCTGCCCCGCTTTCAAGTCCTCTTCGCAGCCTTACTTCAATATATTTTTGGACGATAGCTGTCATTTATAACTCTGCAGGTTTGTGAATTACAGGGCCCCTGAGCTCCTTTCTTCAACTCGCTTTCTTGTGAGCTGGCCGCAACACCGCAAGACTGCTTCAGGCCCTAGTGTGGTTCCGGCATGGCATGCTGAGCCTTTGGTTAATTCCTCTTCCTGGTGGGAAATGAGTGTTAAATATGCCCGTCCAGACACCTACCTCACTCTCAACCCCTTGGTGATGTGGGTCCTCTGGTTTATGGCCACCTTTGCTGGGTTCCTCACCTTTCGATGATGTGACCCACTAGTGTGAGGACACTCCTGCCTGGTTCTCATCCACGTGGTTATGTGGACCCCCTGGTGAGAGTCTGTTCCTGGCTGTGTTCCTCACCCTTCTGTGAGGGAGACCCTCTGCTCATAGGTCACTCCTGCATGGCTGGCACACATTGCCTTGGTGAAGTCAGCTGTGTGGTGGCAGTTGGAGCGTGCTGGGAATCTCCTCCCCCCGGTGATGAGGGCCCTCTTGCGTCAAGCCCTAACTGCTGGGCTCACCAACTTTTCTTAGTGAGCCCAATGATGCTTGGGCACTCCTCTTAGGACCCCATCTCCATGGGGATGTGGGCCTTCTGCTCTGAGGTCCCAACGGCTGGGTTGTTCACATTTTCATGATGTGGGCTCTCTGGTGTTAGTTCACAGAGGCCTGGATCCCATAGCCTCTGTGCTCTTGGCCGCCTGCTGGGAGGTTCCAACTGCTGGATTCCTCACTTTTTTAATTTTTTAGGCCCTCTGTTGTGAGGATCCTCCTGCCTGCCTCACTCCCAGCCCCTTCGTGATGTGTGTCCTCTGGTTAGAGGTCACATGTGCTGGGTTCCTCACCTTTCGATGATGTGAGACCAATGGTCTTAGGAGACTCCTGCCTGGTTCACATCCCCTTTGTGATGTGGGCCCTCTGGTGAGAGTCTGATCCTGGCTGGGTTCCTCACCCATCTGTGAGGTGGGCCCTCTACTATCAGGTAACTCTTGCCTGGCTTGCTCACCTCGCCTTGTTGACATGAGCCCTCTGGTGGCACTTGGACCCTGCTGGGATCCTCCTCACCTCTTTGATGAGGGCCCTCTGACGTCAGGCCCTAACTGTTGGGCTCCCCAACTTTTCGTAGTGAGCCCAGTGATGCTCGGGCACTCCTCTTAGGTTCCCATCTCCATGGGGATGTGGGCCTTCTGCTCTGAGGTTCCAACAGCTGGGTTGATCACAGTTTCATGATGTGGGCTCTCTGGTGTTAGTTCACTGTGGCCTGGATCCCATAGCCTCTGTGCTCTTGGCCACCTGCTGGGAGGTTCCAACGGCTGGATTCCTCACTTTTTTAATTTTTTAGGCCCTCTGTTGTGAGGATGCTCCTGCCTGCCTCACTCCCCGCCCCTTCGTGATGTGTGTCCTCTGGTTTGAGGCCACATGTGCTGGGTTCCTCACCTTTCGATGATGTGGGACCAATGGTCTTAGGAGACTCCTGCCTGGTTCACATCCCCTTGGTGATGTGGGCCTTCTGTTGAGAGTCTGATCCTGGCTGGGTTCCTCACCCTTCTGTGAGGTGGGCCGTCTGTTGTGAGGTCACTCCTGCCTGGCTTGCTCACCTCGCCTTGTGGACATGAGCCCTCTGGTGGCACTTGGAGCCTGCTGGGAGTCTCCTCCCCTCGGTGATGAGGGCCCTCTGGCGTCAGGCCCTAACGGCTGGGCTCCCCACATTTTGTGATGTGCGCCCAGTGGTTCGAAGACACTCCATCCAGGTTCACATCCCCATTGGGATGTGGGCCTTCTGCTCTGAGGTCCCAACAGCTGGGTTGTTCACAGTTTCATGATGTGGGCTCTCTGCTGTTAGTTCGCTCTGGCCTGGATGCCATAGCCTCTGTGCTCTGGGTCGCCTGCTGGAAGGTTCCAACTGCTCGATTCCTCAACTTTTGTATTCTATGGGTCCTGTGTTGCGATGCTCCTCCTGTCTGCCTCACTCGCAACCCCTTCTTGATGTGGGTCCTCTGGTTTGAGGCCACATGTGCTGGGTTCCGCAACTTTCAATGATGTGGTCCCACTGGTGTGAGGACACTCCTGCCTGGTTCCCATCCCCTTGGTGATGTGGGCCTTCTGGTGACAGTCTTATCCTGGCTGGGTTCCTCAATCTTCTGTGAGGTAGGCCCTCTGCTGTGAGGTCAATCCTGCCTGACTTGCACACATCACCTTGGCGACGTGGGCCCTCTGTTGGCACATGGAACCTGCTGGGAGCCTCCTGCCCTCGGTGATGACGGCCCTCTAGCATCAGGCCCTAACTGCTGGGCTCCCCACGTTTTCTGATGTGAGCCCAGTGATGCCAGGACACTCCTGTCAGGTTCCCATCCCCATGGGGATGTGGGCTTTCTGCTCTGAGGTCCCAACGCCTGGGTGGCTCACAGTTTCATGATGTGGGCTCTCTGGTGTTAGTTCACTCCTGCCTGCATCCCATAGCTTCTGTGCTCTCGGCCACCTGCTGGGAGGTTCCAAATGCTGGATTCCTCACCTTTTTTATTCTTTGGGCCCTCTCTTTTTAGGCTACTCCTACCTGCCTCACTCCCATCCCCTTTGTGATGTATGTCCTCTGATATGAGGCCGCATGTGCTGGGTTCTTCACCTTTCGATGATGTGGCCCCACTGGTGGGAGGACAGTCCTGACTGGTTCCCATTCCCTTGGTGTTGTGGGCCCTCTGGCAAGAGTCTCATCCTACCTCGGTTCCTCACCCTTCTGTGAGATAGGCCCTCTGCTGTGAGGTCGCTACTGCCTGGCTGGCGCATGCCACCTTGTAGACGTGGGCCCTCTGTTGGCAGTTGGAACCTGCTGGGAGTCTCCTCCCCTCAGTTATGAGGGCTCCCTGGCGTTGGGCCCTAACTGCTGGGCTCCTAACATTTTCTGATATGTGCTAAGTGGTGCGAAGCCACTCCTGCCAGGTTCCCATCCCAATGGGGATGTGGGCCTTCTGTTCTGAGGTCCCAACGGCTGGGCTGCTCACAGGTTCATGATGTGGGCCCTCTGCTGTGAGTTCACTGCGGCCTAGATCCCATAGCCTCGGTGCTCTGGGCCGCTTGCTGGGAGGTTCCAACTGCTGGATTCCTCAACTTTTATATTCTATGGACCCTGTGTTGTGAGGCCAGTCCTGCCAGCCTCATTCCGAAACCCTTGGTGATGTGGTTCCTCTGGTTTGAGGCTACATGTGTTGGGATCCTCACCTTTCGATGATGTTGTCCCACTGGTGTGGGGACACTCCTGCCTGGTTCCCATCCCCTTGGCGATGTGGGCCGTCTGGTGAGATTCTGATCCTAGCTGTGTTCCTCACCCTTCTGTGAGGTGGGCCCTCTGCTGTGAGGTCACTCCTGCCGGGCTGGCACACATCGCCTTGGTGACGTTGGCCCTCTGGTGGCAGCTGGAGCCTGCTGGGAGCCTCCTCCCCTCGGTGATGAGTGCTCTCTAGCGTCAGGCCCTAACTTCTGAGCACCCCACGTTTTCTGGTGTGAGCCCAGTGATGCCAGGACACTCCTGTCATGTTCCCATCACCATGGGGATGTGGGCCTTCTGCTCTGAGGTCCCAATGTCTGGGTTGCTCACAGTTTCATGATGTGGGCTGTCTGGTGTTAGTTCACTCTGGCTTGGATCCCCTAGCCTCTGTGCTCTGGGCCGCCTGCTGGGAGGTTCCACCTGCTGGATTCCTCACCTTTCTTATTTTTGGGCCCTCTGTTGTGAGGCTCCTCCTGCCTGCCTCACTCCTAGCCCCTTGGTGATGGGTGTCCTATGGTTTGAAGCCACATGTTCTGGGTTCCTCACCTTTAGATGATGTGGCCCTACTCATGTGAGGACACTCCTGCCTGGTTCCAATCCATTTGGTGATGTGGGCCCTCTGGTGCAAGTCTGATCCTGACTGGGTTCGTCACACTTCTCTGAGGTGGGCCCTCTGCTGTGAGGTCATTCGTGCCTGGTTGGCACACATCGCCTTGGTGACGTCAGCCCTCTGGTGGCAGTTGGAGCCTGCTGGGAGCCTCCTTCCCTTGGTGATGAGGGTCCTCTGGCGTCAGGCCCTAACTGCAGGTCTCCCAAAATTTTCTGACACGTTCTCAGTGGTGCGAGGACACTCCTACCAGATTTATATCCCCATGGGGATGTGGGCCTCCTGCTCTGAGGTCCCAATGGCTGGGTTGCTCAGTTTCATGACATGGGCCCTCTTCTGTGAGTTCACTGTGGCCTGGATCCCATAGCCTCGGTGCTCTGGGCTGCCTGCTGGGAGGTTCCAACTGCTGGATTCCTCACATTTTATTCTATGGGCCCAGTGTTGTGAGGCTACTCCTGCCTGCCTCACTCCGAGGCCCTTGGTGATGTGGGTCCTCTGGTTTGAGGACACATGTGCTGAGTACGTCACCTTTCGCTGATGTGGCCCCACTGGTGTGAAGACACTCCTGCCTGGTTCCCATCCCCTTGGTGATGTGGGCCCTCTGGTGAGAGTCTGATATTGGCTGGGTTTCTCACCCTTCTGTGAGGTGGGACCTCTGCTGTGAGGTAACTCATGCCTGGCTTGCTCACGTTGCCTTGGCAACGTGAGCACTCAGGTGGCAGTTGGGGCCTGCTAGGAATCTCCTCCCCTCGGTTATGAGAGCTCTGGATAAAATACATATGCCCTTTTTTGCCAAGTGCATTATTTTCCAAGTTCTGTCTCTTTTCCTATGCTTTAAGAGCGACTCCCGTGTACCTTCTGAAATCGGTTTCCAGCAATTCTGCCCCGCATTCAAGTCCTCTTCGCAGCCTTACTTCACTATAATTTTGGATGATAGCTGTCATTTATAACTCTGCAGGTTTGTGAATTACAGTGCCCCTGAGCTCCTTTCTTCAACTCGCTTTCTTGTGAGTTGGCCGCAAAACTGCAGGATCTCTTCAGGTCCTAATCTGGACACAGCATGGCTTGCGGAGCCTTTGGTTCATTCGTCTTCCTGGTGGGAAATGAGAGTTAAATTTGCCCGTCCAGACACCTACAGATAGTCTCTCATTGGTTCTCCTTATTCCTGTTCATATTCCGCAGAAATTGCAAACTGGGCCAAACAGGAGGTTAAAGGCAATGACTCTCCAACTGGGGAGAGTGTTAGTAAAGCGTCTGGAATGTTGCACCCGAGTACCAGGGGACGAAAACTGAGGCACATTTGAACACGTTTCCCGATCACACGGTGGATCATACTCTGGGTTCCACATGCATGTTTTAGCTGAAGGAAGAATCCCTTAAACCTGGAGAGTTGAGACCCATGGAATGGGTACCATGCAATATGACTTCAAAGGGTCTGCATTTGCTCACCGAACCTCACCAATCCTATCACTGCTGCATTTATGCCGCTGTACACACGCTTGATGCTCTTTCAGAGACATATAAATCCATAGGTTTTAAGATTCTTACTAGTCAGGTATATTCTTAGGCGTTTAATATGGGGTGTTGAGTCCACTTGGTTGAGCAAGGAGTAGCTCTTGTCTATTAAATATTTGGCTTATGGAACGGTATCTGTGCTAATTTCAATCTCTGGTTTTATGCAGCACCCCAACTCACCTTTCCCCTTAAGCAAGCATAAGTTGGTTTTCTACATTTGAGACCCTGTTCTGTTTTGTAATTCAGTTCCTGTGTAGCCAAGTTTACATTCCGTGTAGTAGTGATATCTTATGATGTTTCTTTTTCTGTGTGACTTATTTCACTTAGAATCATCATACCTGAATCCACTCATTATGCTGCTACGGGCCTGATGACATAGATTTCATTGCTGAGTGATATTGCATTGTACGTAAGTACCACAACTTCTTTATCCATTTTTCGCTTTCTGTGATATTGAACTTGTACCTTAAATGAGGTTCTTGTAAACAGAGCCGTCCCAAACTTTGGGGTGGCTGTGTCTTTTTGATTTTAATTTCCCTAAGCTATAGGACCATAAGTGGAAGTGCCCTAGGCTCTGTTGCTTTCTTTTTTAAATGTTTCAGGAAACACCATACACTTCTCCAGAGTGGCTGTTGGCAATTTACATCCCGCCCATGAGCATAACAAGGCTCCCAGTTCTCCATGGCCTGTTCTGCCTTTCTGGATTTTACACTTTTATCAGATGGCCCTTTTGACTGGGGGGCAGTGAGACTTCATTGTAGTGCAGATTTCCTTTGCAAGCTTGCTTGGTTGGCCAAAAAGGGCGTATGCGTTTTTTCCTGAATATATTCAGGAAAAAACGCATACGCCCCTTTTGGCCAAGTGCATCATTGTGGACGTTCTGCCTCTTTTCCTATGCTTTACATGCAATTCCAGTCTACCTCCTGAAATCGGTTTCCTGCAATTCTGCCCCGGTTTCAAGTCCTCTTGGCAGCCTTACTTCAATATAATTTTGGACGATAGCTGTCATTTATAACTCTGCAGGTTTGTGAATGACAGTGCCCCTGAGCTCCTTTCTTCAACTCGCTTTCTTGTGAGCTGGCCGCAACACCGCAGGTTTGCTTCAGGCCCTAGTGTGGTTCCGGCACGGCACGCTGAGCCTTTGGTTAATTCCTCTTCCTGGTGGGAAATGAGAGTTAACTTTGCCCATCCAGACACCTCCAGCTAGTTTCTCATTGCTTCTCTCTATTCCTGTACATTTTCCGCAGAAATTGCAAACTGGGCCAAACAGGCGGTTAAAGGCACTGACTCTCCAAGTGGGGAGAGTGTTAGTAAAGCGTCTGGAATGTTGCACCCGAGTACCGGGGGACGAAAAATGAGACACCTTTGAACACGTTTCCCGATCACACAGTGGATCATACTCTGGGTTCCACATGCATGTTTTAGCTGAAGGAAGAATCCCTTAAACCTGGAGAGTTGAGACCCATGGAATGGGTACCATGCAATATGAATTGAAAGGGTCTGCATTTGCTCACCGAACCTCACCAATCCTATCACTGCTGCGTTTATGCCGCTGTACACACGCTTGATTCTCTTTCGGAGACATATAAATCCATAGGTTTTAAGATTCTTACTAGTCAGGTATATTCTCAGGCGTTTAATATGGGGTGTTGAGTCCACTTCATTGAGCATGGAGTAGCTCTTGTCTATTACATATTTGGCTTATGGAACGGTATCTGTGCTAATTTCAATCTCTGGTTTTATGCAGCACCCCAACTCACCTTTCCCCTTAAGCAAGCATAAGTTGGTTTTCTACATTTGAGACCCTGTCCTGTTTTGTAATTCAGTTCCTGTGTAGCCAAGTTTACATTCCGTGTAGTAGTGATATCTTATGATGTTTCTTTTTCTGTGTGACTTATTTCACTTAGAATCATCGTACCTGAATCCACTCATTATGCTGCTACGGGCCTGATGACATATATTTCATTGCTGAGTGATATTGCTTTGTACGTAAGTACCACAACTTCTTTATCCATTTTTCGCTTTCTGTGATATTGAACTTGTACCGTAAAAGAGGTGCTTGTAAACAGAGCCGTCCCAAACTTTGGGGTGGCTGTGTCTTTTTGATTTTAATTTCCCTAAGCTATAGGACCATAAGTGGAATAGCACTAGGCTCTGTTGCCTTGTTTTTTAGATGTTTCAGGAAACACCATACACTTCTCCAGTGTGGCTGTTGGCAATTTACATCCCGCCCATCAGCATAACAAGGCTCCCAGTTCTCCATGGCCTGTCCTGCCTTTCTGGATTTTACACTTTTTTCAGATGGCCCTTTTGACCGGGGGGCAATGAGACTTCATTGTAGTGCAGATTTCCTTTGCAAGCTTGCTTTTGGCCAAAAAGGGCGTATGCGTTTTTTCCTGAATATATTCAAAAAAAACGCATACGCCTTTTTTGGCCAAGTGCATCATTGTGGACGTTCTGCCTCTTTTCCTATGCTTTACATGCAATTCCAGTCTACCTCCTGAAATCGGTTTCCTGCAATTCTGCCCCGCTTTCAAGTCCTCTTGGCAGCCTTACTTCAATATATTTTTGGACGATAGCTGTCATTTATAACTCTGCACGTTTGTGAATTACAGTGCCCCTGAGCTCCTTTCTTCAACTCTCTTTCTTCTGAGCTGGCCGCAACACCGCAGGATTGCTTCAGGCCCTAGTTTGGTTCCGTCATGGCACGCTGAGCCTTTGGTTAATTCCTCTTCCTGGTGGGAAATGAGAGTTAAATTTGCCCGTTCAGACACCTCCAGCTAGTCTCTCATTGGTTCTCCCTATTCCTGTTCATTTTCCGCAGAAATTGCAAACTGGGCCAAACAGGAGGTTAAAGGCACTGACTCTCCAAGTGGGGAGAGTGTTAGTAAAGCGTCTGGAATGTTGCACCCGAGTACCGGGGGACGAAAACTGAGACACATTTGAACACGTTTCCTGATCACACGGTGGATCATACTCTGGGTTCCACATGCATGTTTTAGCTGAAGGAAGAATCCCTTAAACCTGGAGAGTTGAGACCCATGGAATGGGTACCATGCAATATGACTTCAAAGGGTTTGCATTTGCTCACCGAACCTCACCAATCCTATCACGGCTGCGTTTATGCCGCTGTACACACGCTTGATTCTCTTTCGGAGCATATAAATCCATAGGTTTTAAGATTCTTACTAGTCAGGTATATTCTTAGGCGTTTAATATGGGGTGTTGAGTCCACTTCATTGAGCAAGGAGTAGCTCTTGTATATTACACATTTGGCTTATGGAACGGTATCTGTGCTTATTTCAGTCTCTGGTTTTATGCAGCACCCCAACTCACATTTCCCCTTAAGCAAGCATAAGTTGGTTTTCTACATTTGAGACCCTGTTCTGTTTTGTAATTCAGTTCCTGTGTAGCCAAGTTTACATTCCGTGTAGTAGTGATATCTGATGATGTTTCTTTTTCTGTGTGACTTATTTCACTTAAAATCATCGTACCTGAATCCACTCATTATGCTGCTACAGTCCTGATGACATAGATTTCATTGCTGAGTGATATTGCATTGTACGTAAGTACCACAACTTCTTTATCCATTTTTCGCTTTCTGCGATATTAAACTTGTACCGTAAACGAGGTTCTTGTAAACAGAGCTGTCCCAAACTTTTGGGTGGCTGTGTGTTTTTGATTTTAATTTCCCTAAGCTATAGGACCATAAGTGGAAGTGCCCTAGGCTCTGTTGCTTTGTTTTTTAGATGTTTCAGGAAACACCATACACTTCTCCAGAGTGGCTGTTGGCAATTTACATCCTGCCCATCAGCATAACAAGGCTCCCAGTTCTCCATGGCTTGTCCTGCCTTTCTGGATTTTACACTTTTTTCAGATGGCCCTTTTGACCGGGGGGCAGTGAGACTTCATTGTAGTGCAGATTTCCTTTGCAAGCTTGCTTGGTTCGCCAAAAAGTGCGTATGCGTTTTCTCCTGAATATATTCAGGAAAAAACGCATACGCCCTTTTTGGCCAAGTGCATCATTGTGGACGTTCTGCCTCTTTTCCTGTGGTTTACATGCAAATCCAGTCTACCTCCTGAAATCGGTTTCCTGCAATTCTGCCCCGCTTTCAAGTCCTCTTGGCAGCCTTACTTCAATATATTTTTGGACGATAGCTGTCATTTTTAACTCTGCAGGTTTGTGAATGACAGTGCCCCTGAGCTCCTTTCTTCAACTCGCTTTCTTGTGAGCTGGCCGAAACACCGCAGGATTGCTTCAGGCTCCAGTGTGGTTCCGGCATGGCACGCTGAGCCTTTGGTTAATTCCTCTTCCTGGTGGGAAATGAGAGTTAAATTTGCCCGTCCAGACACCTCCAGCTAGTCTCTTATTGGTTCTCCCTATTCCTGTTCATTTTCCGCAGAAATTGCAAACTGGGCCAAACAGGAGGTTAAAGGCACTGACTCCCCAAGTGGGGAGAGTGTTAGTAAAGCGTCTGGAATGTTGCATCCGAGTACCAGGGGACGAAAACTGAGACACCTTTGAACACGTTTCCCAATCACATGGTGTATCATACTCTGGGTTCCACATGCATGTTTTAGCTGAAGGAAGAATCCCTTAAACCTGGAGAGTTGAGACCCCTGGAATGGGTACCATGCAATATGACTTCAAAGGGTCTGCATTTGCTCACCGATCCTCACCAATCCTATCACTGCTGCGTTTATGCCGCTGTACACACTCTTGATTCTCTTTCGGAGACATATAAATCCATAGGTTTTAAGATTCTTACTAGTCAGGTATATTCGTAGGCGTTTAATATGGGGTGTTGAGTCCACTTCATTGAGCAAGGAGTAGCTCTTGTCTATTACATATTTGGCTTATGGAACGGTATCTGTGCTTATTTCAATCTCTGGTTTTATGCAGCACCCCAACTCACATTTCCCCTTAAGAAAGCATAAGTTGGTTTTCTACATTTGAGACCCTGTTCTGTTTTGTAATTCAGTTCCTGTGTAGCCAAGTTTACATTCCGTGTAGTAGTGATATCTTATGATGTTTCTTTTTCTGTGTGACTTATTTCACTTAGAATCATCGTACCTGAATCCACTCATTATGCTGCTATGGGCCTGATGACATAGATTTCATTGCTGAGTGATATTGCATTGTACGTAAGTACCACAACTTCTTTATCCATTTTTCGCTTTCTGCAATATTAAAATTGTACCGTAAACGAGGTTCTTGTAAACAGAGCGGTACCAAATTTGGGTTGGCTGTGTCTTTTTGATTTTAATTTCCCTAAACTATAGGACCATAAGTGGAAGTGCCCTAGGCTCTGTTACTTTGTTTTTTAGATGTTTCAGGAAACACCATACACTTCTCCAGAGTGGCTGTTGGCAATTTACATCCCGCCCATCAGCATAACAAGGCTCCCAGTTCTCCATGGCCTGTCCTGCCTTTCTGGATTTTACACTTTTTTCAGATGGCCCTTTTGACCGGGGGGCATTGAGACTTCATTGTAGTGCAGATTTCCTTTGCAAGGTTGCTTGGTTGGCCAAAAAGGGCGTATGCGTTTTTTCCTGAATATATTCAGGAAAAAACGCATACGCCCTTTTTGGCCAAGTGCATCATTGTGGACGTTCTGCCTCTTTTCCTTTTCTTTACATGCAATTCCAGTCTACCTCCTGAAATCGGTTTCCTGCAATTCTGCCCAGCGTTCAAGTCCTCTTGGCAGCCTTACTTCAATATATTTTTGGACGATAGCTGTCATTTATAACTCTGCAGGTTTGTGAATGACAGTGCCCCTGAGCTCCTTTCTTCAACTCGCTTTCTTGTGAGCTGGCCGCAACACCGTAGGATTGCTTTAGGCCCTAGTGTGGTTCCGGCACGGCACGCTGAGCCTTTGGTTAATTCCTCTTCCTGGTGGGTAATGAGAGTTAAATTTGCCCGTCCAGACACCTCCAGCTAGTCTCTCTTGGTTCTCCCTATTCCTGTTCATTTTCCGCAGAAATTGCAAACAGGGACAAACAGGAGGTTAAAGGCACTGACTCTCCAAGTGGGGAGAGTGTTAGTAAAGCGTCTGGAATGTTGCACCCGAGTACCAGGACACGAAAACTGAGACACATTTGAACACGTTTCCTGATCACACGGTGGATCATACTCTGGGTTCCACATGCATGTTTTAGCTGAAGGAAGAATCCCTTAAACCTGGAGAGTTGAGACCCATGGAATGGGTACCATGCAATATGACTTCAAAGGGTCTGCATTTGCTCACCGAACCTCACCAATCCTATCACTGCTGCATTTATGCTGCTGTACACACGCTTGATTCTCTTTTGGAGCATATAAATCCATAGGTTTTAAGATTCTTACTAGTCAGGTATATTCTTAGGCGTTTAATATGTGGTGTTGAGTCCACTTCGTAAAGCAAGGAGTAGCTCTTGTCTATGACATATTTGGCTTATGGAACGGTATCTGTGCTAATTTCAATCTCTGGTTTTATGCAGCCCCCCAACTCACGTTTCCCCTTAAGCAAGCATAAGTTGGTTTTCTACATTTGAGACCCTGTTCTGTTTTGTAATTCAGTTCCTGTGTAGCCAAGTTTACATTCCGTGTAGTAGTGATATCTTATGATGTTTCTTTTTCTGTGTGACTTATTTCACTTAGAATCATCGTACCTGAATCCACTCATTATGCTGCTACGGGCCTGATGACATAGACTTCATTGCTGAGTGATATTGCATTGTACGTAAGTACCACAATTTCTTTATCCATTTTTCGCTTTCTGTGATATTGAACTTGTACCGTAAACGAGGTTCTTGTAAACAGAGCCGTCCCAAACTTTGGGGTGGCTGTGTCTTTTTGATTTTAATTTCCCTAAGCTATAGGACCATAAGTGGAAGTGCCCTAGGCTCTGTTGCTTTGTTTTGTACATGTTTCAGGAAACACCATACACTTCTCCAGAGTGGCTGTTGGCAATTTACATCCCGCCCATCAGCATAACAAGGCTCCCAGTTCTCCATGGCCTGTCCTGCCTTTCTGGATTTTACACTTTTTTCAGATGACCCTTTTAACCGGGGGGCAGTGAGACTTCATTGTAGTGCAGATTTCCTTTGCAAGCTTGCTTGCTTGGCCAAAAAGTGCGTAGGCTTTTTTTCTTGAGGAAAAAACGCATATGCCCTTTTTGGCCAAGTGCATCATTGTGGACGTTCTGCCTCTTTTCCTATGCTTTACATGCAATTCCAGTCTACCTCCTGAAATCGGTTTCCTGCAATTCTGCCCCGCTTTCAAGTCCTCTTGGCAGCCTTACTTCAATATATTTTTGGACGATATCTGTCATTTATAACTCTGCAGTTTTGTGAATTACAGTGCCCCTGAGCTCCTTTCTTCAACTTGCTTTCTTGTGAGCTGGCCGCAACACCGCAGCATCGCTTCAGGCCCTAGTGTTGTTCCGGCATGGCACGCTGAGCCTTTGGTTAATTCCTCTTCCTGGTGGGAAATGAGAGTTAAATTTGCCCGTCCAGACACCTCCAGCTAGTCTCTCATTGGTTCTCCCTATTCCTGTTCATTTTCCGCAGAAATTGCAAACTGGGCCAAACAGGAGGTTAAAGTCACTGACTCTCCAAGTGGGGAGAGTGTTAGTAAAGCGTCTGGAATGTTGCACCCGAGTACCAGTGGACGAAAACTGACACATTTGAACACGTTTCCCGATCACACGGTGGATCATACTCTGCGTTCCACATGCATGTTTTAGCTGAAGGAAGAATCCCTTAAACCTGGAGAGTTGAGACCCATGGAATGGGTACCATGCAATATGACTTCAAAGGGTCTGCATTTGCTCACCGAACCTCATCAATCCTATCACTGCTGCATTTATGCCGCTATACACACGCTTGATTCTCTTTCGGAGATATATAAATCCATAGGTTTTAAGATTCTTACTAGTCAGGTATATTCTTAGGCGTTTAATATGGGGTGTTGAGTCCACTTCGTTGAGCAAGGTGTAGCTCTTTTCTATTACATATTTGGCTTCTGGAACGATATCTGTGCTAATTTCAATGTCTGGTTTTATGCAGCACCCCAACTCACCTTTCCCCTTAAGGAAGAATAAGTTGGTTTTCTACATTTGAGACCCTGTTCTGTTTTGTAATTCAGTTCCTGTGTAGCCAAGTTTACATTCCATGTAGTAGTGATATCTTATGATGTTTCTTTTTCTCTGTGACTTATTTCACTTAGAATCATCGTACCTGAATCCACTCATTATGCTGCTACGGGTCTCGTGACATAGATTTCATTGCTGAGTGATATTGCATTGTACGTAAGTACCACAACTTCTTTATCCATTTTTCGCTTTCTGCGATATTGAACTTGTACCGTAAACGAGGTTCTTGTAAACAGAGCCATCCCAAACTTTGGGGTGGCTGTGTCTTTTTGATTTTAATTTCCCTAAGCTATAGGACCATAAGTGGAAGTGCCCTAGGCTCTGTTGCTTTGTTTTTTAGATGTTTCAGGAAACACCATACACTTCTCCAGAGTGGCTGTTGGCAATTTACATCCCGCCCATCAGCATAACAAGGCTCCCAGTTCTCCATGGCCTGTCCTGCTTTGCTGGATTTTATACTTTTTTCAGATGGCCCTTTTGCCCGCAGGGTAGTGAGACTTCATTGTAGTGCAGATTCCCTTTGCAAGCTTGCTTGGTTGGCCAAAAAGGGCGTATGCGTTTTTTCCTGAATATATTCAGGAAAAAACGCATACGCCCTTTTTGGCCAAGTGCATCATTGTGGACGTTCTGCCTCTTTTCCTATGCTTTACATGCAATTCCAGTCTACCTCCTGAAATCGGTTTCCTGCAATTCTGCCCCGCTTTCAAGTCCTCTTGGCAACCTTACTTCAATATATTTTTGGACGATAGCTGTCATTTATAACTCTGCAGTTTGTGAATTACAGTGCCCCTGAGCTCCTTTCTTCAACTCGCTTTCTTGTGAGCTGGCCGCAACACCGCAGGATTGCTTCAGGCCCTAGTGTGGTTCCGGCACGGCACGCTTAGCCTTTGGTTAATTCCTCTTCCTGGTGGGAAACGAGAGTTAACTTTGCGTGTCCAGACACCTCCAGCTAGTTTCTCATTGGTTCTCCCTATTCCTGTTCATTTTCCGTAGAAATTGCAAACTGGGCCAAACAGGAGGTTAAAGGCACTGACTCTCCAAGTGGGGAGAGTGTTAGTAAAGCGTCTGGAATGTTGCACCCGAGAACCGGAGGACGACAACTGAGACACATTTGAACACGTTTCCGATCACACAGTGGATCATACTCTGGGTTCCACATGCATGTTTTAGCTGAAGGAAGAATCCCTTAAACCTGGAGAGTTGAGATCCATGGAATGGGTACCATGCAATATGACTTCAAAGGGTTTGCATTTGCTCACCGAACCTCACCAATCCTATCACTGCTGCGTTTATGCCGCTGTACACACGCTTGATTCTCTTTCGGAGACATATAAATCCATAGGTTTTAAGATTCTTACTAGTCAGGTATATTCTTAGGCGTTTAATATGTGGTGTTGAGTCCACTTCCTTGAGCAAGGAGTAGCTCTTGTCTATTACATATTTGGCTTATGGAACGGTATCTGTGCTAATTTCAATCTCTGGTTTTATGTAGCACCCCAACTCACCTTTCCCCTTAAGCAAGCATAACTTGGTTTTCTACATTTGTGAGCCTGTTCTGTTTTGTAATTCAGTTCCTGTGTAGCCAAGTTTACATTCCGTGTAGTAGTGATATCTTATGATGTTTCTTTTTCTGTGTGACTTATTTCACTTAGAATCATCGTACCTGAATCCACTCATTATGCTGCTACGGGCAGATGACATAGATTTCATTGCTGAGTGGTATTGCATTGTACGTAAGTACCACAACTTCTTTATCCATTTTTCACTTTCTGCGATATTGATCTTGTACCGTAAACGAGGTTCTTGTAAACAGAGCCGTCCCAAACTTTGGGGAGGCTGTGTCTTTTTGATTTTAATTTCCCTAAGCTATAGGACCATAAGTGGAAGTGCCCTAGGCTCTGTTGCTTTGTTTTGTAGATGTTTCAGGAAACACCATACACTTCTCCAGAGTGGCTGTTGGCAATTTACATCCCGCCCATGAGCATAACAAGGCTCCCAGTTCTCCATGGCCTGTCCTGCCTTTCTGGATTTTACACTTTTTTCAGATGGCCCATTTGACCGGGGCGCAGTGAGACCTTATTGTAGTGCAGATTTCATTTTCAAGCTTGATTGGTTGGCCAAAAAGGGCATATGAATGTTTTCCTGTATATATTCAGGAAAAAACGCGTATGCCCTTTTTGGCCAAGTCCATCATTGTGGATGTTCTGCCTCTTTTCCTATGCTTTACATGCAATTCCAGTCTACCTCCTGAAATCGGTTTCCTGCAATTCTGCCCAGCGTTCAAGTCCTCTTGGCAGCCTTACTTCAATATATTTTTGGACGATAGCTGTCATTTATAACTCTGCAGGTTTGTGAATGACAGTGCCCCTTAGCTCCTTTCTTCAACTCGCTTTCTTGTGAGCTGGCCGCAACACCGCAGCATTGCTTCAGGCCCTAGTGTGGTTCCGGCATGACATGCTGAGCCTTTGGTTAATTCCTCTTCCTGGTGGGAAATGAGAGTTAAATTTGCCCGTCCAGACACCTCCAGCTAGTCTCTCATTGGTTCTCCCTATTCCTGTTCATTTTCTGCAGAAATTGCAAACTGGGCCAAACAAGAGGTTAAAGGCACTGACTCTCCAAGTGGGGAGAGTGTTAGTAAAGCGTCTGGAATGTTGCACCCGAGTACCAGGGGATGAAAACTGACACAATTAAACACGTTTCCCGATCACACGGTGGATCATACTCTGGGTTCCACATGCATGTTTTAGCTGAAGGAAGAATCCCTTAAACCTGGAGAGTTGAGACCCATGGAATGGGTACCATGCAATATGACTTCAAAGGGTCTGCATTTGCTCACCGAACCTCACCAATCCTATCACTGCTGCGTTTATGACACTGTACACACGCTTGATTCTCTTTCGGAGACATATAAATCCATAGGTTTTAAGATTCTTTCTAGTCAGGTATATTCTTACGCGTTTAATATGGGGTGTAGAGTCCACTTCGTTGAGCAAGGAGTAGCTCTTGTCTATTAAATATTTGTCTTATGGAACGGTATCTGTTCTAATTTCAATCTCTGGTTTTATGCAGCACCCCAACTCACCTTTCGCCTTAAGCAAGCATAAGTTGGTTTTCTACATTTGAGACCCTGTTCTGTTTTGTAATTCAGTTCCTGTGTAGCCAAGTTTACATTCCTTGTAGTAGTGATATCTTATGATGTTTGTTTTTCTGTGTGACTTATTTCACTTAGAATCATCGTACCTGAATCCACTCATTATGCTGCTACGGGCCTGATGACATAGATTTCATTGCTGAGTGATATTGCATTGTACGTAAGTACCACAACTTCTTTATCCATTTTTCGCTTTCTGTGATATTGAACTTGGACCATAAATGAGGTTCTTGTAAACAGAGCTGTCCCTAACTTTGGGGTGGCTGAGTCTTTTTGATTTTAATTTCCCTAAGCTATAGGACCATAAGTGGAAGTGCCCTAGGCTCTGTTGCTTTGTTTTTTAGATGTTTCAGGAAACACCATACACTTCTCCAGAGTGGCTGTTGGCAATTTACATCCCGCCCATCAGCATAACAAGGCTCCCAGTTCTCCATGGCCTGTCCTGCCTTTCTGGATTTTACACTTTTTTCAGATGGCCCTTTTGACCGGGGAGCAGTGAGACTTCATTGTAGTGCAGATTTCCTTTGCAAGCTTGCTTGGTTGGCCAAAAAGGGCGTATGTGTTTTTTCCTGAATATATTCAGGAAAAAACGCATACTCCCTTTTTGGCCAAGTGCATCATTGTGGACGTTCTGCCTCTTTTCCTATGCTTTACATGCAATTCCAGTCTACCTCCTGAAATCGGTTTCCTGCAGTTCTGCCCGCTTTCAAGTCCTCTTGGCAGCCTTACTTCAATATATTTTTGGACGATAGCTATCATTTATAACTCTGCAGGTATGTGAATGACAGTGTCCCTGAGCTCCTTTCTTCAACTCGCTTTCTTGTGAGCTGGCCGCAACACCGCAGGATTGCTTCAGGCCCTAGTGTGGTTCCAGCATGGCACGCTGAGCCTTTGTTTAATTCCTCTTCCTGGTGGGAAATGAGAGTTAAATTTGCCCGTCCAGACACCTCCAGCTAGTCTCTCATTGGTTCTCCCTATTCCTGTTCATTTTCCGCAGAATTTGCAAACTGGGCCAAACAGGAGGTTAAAGGCACTGACTCTCCAAGTGGGGAGAGTGTTAGTAAAGCGTCTGGAATGTTGCACCCGAGTACCAGGGGACGAAAACTGAGACACATTTGAACACGTTTCCCGATCACACGGTGGATCATACTCTGGGTTCCACATGCATGTTTTAGCTGAAGGAAGAATCCCTTAAACCTGGAGAGTTGAGACCCCTGCAATGGGTACCATGCAATATGACTTCAAAGGTTTGCATTTGCTCACCGAACCTCACCAATCCTATCACTGCTGCGTTTATGCCGCTGTACACACGCTTGATTCTCTTTCGGAGACATATAAATCCATAGGTTTTAAGATTCTTCCTAGTCAGGTATATTCTTAGGCGTTTATTATGGGGTGTAGAGTCCACTTCGTTGAGCAAGGAGTAGCTCTTGTCTATTACATATTTGGCTTATGGAACGGTATCTGTGCTAATTTCAATCTCTGGTTTTATGCAGCACCCCAACTCACCTTTTGCCTTAAGCAAGCATAAGTTGGTTTTCTACATTTGAGACCCTGTTCTGTTTTGTAATTCAGTTCCTGTGTAGCCAAGTTTACATTCCGTGTAGTAGTGATATCTTATGATGTTTCTTTTTCTGTGTGACTTATTTCACTTCGAATCATCGTACCTGAATCCACTCATTATGCTGCTACGGGCCTGATGACATAGATTTCATTGCTGAGTGATATTGCATTGTACGTAAGTACCACAAGTTCTTTATCCATTTTTCGCTTTCTGCGATATTGAATTTGTACCGTAAACGAGGTTCTTGTAAACAGAGCCGTCCCAAACTTTGGGGTGGCTGTGTGTTTTATTTTTTAATTTCCCTAAGCTATAGGACCATAAGTGGAAGTGCCCTAGGCTCTGTTGCCTTGTTTTTTAGATGTTTCAGGAAACACCATACACTTCTCCAGAGTGGCTGTTGGCAATTTACATCCCGCCCATCAGCATAACAAGGCTCCTAGTTCTCCATGGCCTGTCCTGCCTTTCTGGATTTTACACTTTTTTCAGATGGCCCTTTTGACCGGGGGCAGTGACACTCCATTGTAGTGCAGATTTCCTTTGCAAGCTTGCTTGCTTGGCCAAAAAGGGCGTATGCGTTTTTTCCTGAATATATTCAGGAAAAAACGCATATGCCCTTTTTGGCCAAGTGCATCATTGTGGACGTTCTGCCTCTTTTCCTATGCTTTACATGCAATTCCAGTCTACCTCCTGAAATCGGTTTCCTGCAATTCTGCCCCGCTTTCAAGTTCCTCTTGGCAGCCTTACTTCAATATATTTTTGGACGATAGCTGTCATTTTTAACTCTGCAGGTTTGTGAATGACAGTGCCCCTGAGCTCCTTTCTTCAACTCGCTTTCTTGTGAGCTGGCCGCAACACCGCAGCATTGCTTCAGGCCCTAGTGTGGTTCCGGCATGACACACTGAGTCTTTGGTTAATTCCTCTTCCTGGTGGGAAATGAGAGTTAAATTTGCCCGTCCAGACACCTCCAGCTAGTCTCTCATTGGTTCTCCCTATTCCTGTTCATTTTCCATAGAAATTGCAAAACTGGGCCAAACAGGAGTTTAAAGGCACTGACTATCCACGTGGGGAGAGTGTTAGTAAAGCGTCTGGAATGTTGCATTCGAGTACCAGGGGACGAAAACTGAGACACCTTTGAACACGTTTCCCGATCACATGGTGTATCATACTCTGGGTTCCACATGCATGTTTTAGCTGAAGGAAGAATCCCTTAAACCTGGAGAGTTGAGACCCATGCAATGGGTACAATGAAATATGACTTCAAAGGGTCTGCATTTGCTCACCGATCCTCACCAATCCTATCACTGCTGCGTTTATGCCGCTGTACACACTCTTGATTCTCTTTCGGAGACATATAAATCCATAGGTTTTAAGATTCTTACTAGTCAGGTATATTCGTAGGCGTTTAATATGGGGTGTTGAGTCCACTTCATTGAGCAAGGAGTAGCTCTTGTCTATTATATATTTTGCTTATGGAACGGTATCTGTGCTTATTTCAATCTCTGGTTTTATGCAGCACCCCAACTCACATTTCCCCTTAAGTAAGCATAAGTTGGTTTTCTACATTTGAGACCCTGTTCTGTTTTGTAATTCAGTTCCTGTGTAGCCAAGTTTACATTCCGTGTAGTAGTGATATCTTATGATGTTTCTTTTTCTGTGTGACTTATTTCACTTAGAATCATCGTACCTGAATCCACTCATTATGCTGCTATGGGCCTGATGACATAGATTTCATTGCTGAGTGATATTGCATTGTAAGTAAGTACCACAACTTCTTTATCCATTTTTCGCTTTCTGCAATATTAAACTTGTACCGTAAATGAGGTTCTTGTAAACAGAGCCGTCCCAAATTTGGGTTGGCTGTGTCTTTTTGATTTTAATTTCCCTAAAGTATAGGACCATAAGTGGAAGTGCCCTAGGCTCTGTTACTTTGTTTTTTAGATGTTTCAGGAAACACCATACACTTCTCCAGAGTGGCTGTTGGCAATTTACATCCCGCCCATCAGCATAACAAGGCTCCCATTTCTCCATGGCCTGTCCTGCCTTTCTGGATTTTACACTTTTTTCAGATGGCCCTTTTGACCGGGGGGCATTGAGACTTCATTGTAGTGCAGATTTCCTTTGCAAGCTTGCTTGGTTGGCCAAAAAGGACGTATGCGTTTTTTCCTGAATATATTCAGGAAAAAACGCATACGCCCTTTTTGGCCAAGTGCATCATTGTGGACGTTCTGCCTCTTTTCCTTTGCTTTACATGCAATTCCAGTCTACCTCCTGAAATCGGTTTCCTGCAATTCTGCCCAGCGTTCAAGTCCTCTTGGCAGCCTTACTTCAATATATTTTTGGACGATAGCTGTCATTTATAACTCTGCAGGTTTGTGAATGACAGTGCCCCTGAGCTCCTTTCTTCAACTCGCTTTCTTGTGAGCTGGCCGCAACACCGCAGCATTGCTTCAGGCCCTAGTGTGGTTCCGGCATGACATGCTGAGCCTTTGGTTAATTCCTCTTCCTGGTGGGAAATGAGAGTTAAATTTGCCCGTCCAGACACCTCCAGCTAGTCTCTCATTGGTTCTCCCTATTCCTGTTCATTTTCCGCAGAAATTGCAAACTGGGCCAAACAAGAGGTTAAAGGCACTGACTCTCCAAGTGGGGAGAGTGTTAGTAAAGCGTCTGGAATGTTGCACCCAAGTACCAGGGGATGAAAACTGACACAATTAAACACGTTTCCCGATCACACGGTGGATCATACTCTGGGTTCCACATGCATGTTTTAGCTGAAGGAAGAATACCTTAAACCTGGAGAGTTGACATCCATGGAATGGGTACCATGCAATATGACTTCAAAGGGTCTGCATTTGCTCACCGAACCTCACCAATCCTATCACTGCTGCGTTTATGACACTGTACACACGCTTGATTCTCTTTCGGAGACATATAAATCCATAGGTTTTAAGATTCTTTCTAGTCAGGTATATTCTTACGCGTTTAATATGGGGTGTAGAGTCCACTTTGTTGAGCAAGGAGTAGCTCTTGTCTATTAAATATTTGGCTTATGGAACGGTATCTGTTCTAATTTCAATCTCTGGTTTTATGCAGCACCCCAACTCACCTTTCGCCTTAAGCAAGCATAAGTTGGTTTTCTACATTTGAGACCCTGTTCTGTTTTGTAATTCAGTTCCTGTGTAGCCAAGTTTACATTCCTTGTAGTAGTGATATCTTATGATGTTTGTTTTTCTGTGTGACTTATTTCACTTAGAATCATCGTACCTGAATCCACTCATTATGCTGCTACGGGCCTGATGACATAGATTTCATTGCTGAGTGATATTGCATTGTACGTAAGTACCACATCTTCTTTATCCATTTTTCGCTTTCTGTGATATTGAACTTGGACCATAAATGAGGTTCTTGTAAACAGAGCTGTCCCTAACTTTGGGGTGGCTGAGTCTTTTTGATTTTAATTTCCCTAAGCTATAGGACCATAAGTGGAAGTGCCCTAGGCTCTGTTGCTTTGTTTTTTAGATGTTTCAGGAAACACCATACACTTCTCCAGAGTGGCTGTTGGCAATTTACATCCCGCCCATCAGCATAACAAGGCTCCCAGTTCTCCATGGCCTGTCCTGCCTTTCTGGATTTTACACTTTTTTCAGATGACCCTTTTGACCGGGGAGCAGTGAGACTTCATTGTAGTGCAGATTTCCTTTGCAAGCTTGCTTGGTTGGCCAAAAAGGGCGTATGTGTTTTTTCCTGAATATATTCAGGAAAAAACGCATACGCCCTTTTTGGCCAAGTGCATCATTGTGGACGTTCTGCCTCTTTTCCTATGCTTTACATGCAATTCCAGTCTACCTCCTGAAATCGGTTTCCTGCAGTTCTGCCCGCTTTCAAGTCCTCTTGGCAGCCTTACTTCAATATATTTTTGGACGATAGCTATCATTTATAACTCTGCAGGTATGTGAATGACAGTGTCCCTGAGCTCCTTTCTTCAACTCGCTTTCTTGTGAGCTGGCCGCAACACCGCAGGATTGCTTCAGGCCCTAGTGTGGTTCCAGCATGGCACGCTGAGCCTTTGTTTAATTCCTCTTCCTGGTGGGAAATGAGAGTTAAATTTGCCCGTCCAGACACCTCCAGCTAGTCTCTCATTGGTTCTCCCTATTCCTGTTCATTTTCCGCAGAATTTGCAAACTGGGCCAAACAGGAGGTTAAGGGCACTGACTCTCCAAGTGGGGAGAGTGTTAGTAAAGCGTCTGGAATGTTGCACCCGAGTACCAGGGGACGAAAACTGAGACACATTTGAACACGTTTCCCGATCACACGGTGGATCATACTCTGGGTTCCACATGCATGTTTTAGCTGAAGGAAGAATCCCTTAAACCTGGAGAGTTGAGACCCCTGCAATGGGTACCATGCAATATGACTTCAAAGGGTCTGCATTTGCTCACCGAACCTCACCAATCCTATCACTGCTGCGTTTATGCCGCTGTACACACTCTTGATTCTCTTTCGGAGACATATAAATCCATAGGTTTTAAGATTCTTCCTAGTCAGGTATATATTCTTAGGCGTTTATTATGGGGTGTAGAGTCCACTTCGTTGAGCAAGGAGTAGCTCTTGTCTATTACATATTTGGCTTATGGAACGGTATCTGTGCTAATTTCAATCTCTGGTTTTATGCAGCACCCCAACTCACCTTTCGCCTTAAGCAAGCATAAGTTGGTTTTCTACATTTGAGACCCTGTTCTGTTTTGTAATTCAGTTCCTGTGTAGCCAAGTTTACATTCCGTGTAGTAGTGATATCTTATGATGTTTCTTTTTCTGTGTGACTTATTTCACTTCGAATCATCGTACCTGAATCCACTCATTATGCTGCTATGGGCCTGATGACATAGATTTCATTGCTGCGTGATATTGCATTGTACGTAATTATCACAAATTCTTTATCCATTTTTCACTTGCTGTGATACTGAACTTGTACCGTAAACGAGGTTCTTGTAAACAGAGCCGTCCCAAACTTTGGGGTGGCTGTGTCTTTTTGATTTTAATTTCCCTAAGCTATAGGACCATAAGTTGAAGTGCCCTAGGCTCTGTTGCTTTGCTTTTTAGATGTTTCAGGAAACACCATACACTTCTCCAGAGTGGCTGTTCGCAATTTACATCCCGCACATCAGCATAACAAGGTTCCCAATTCTCCATGGCCTGTCCTTTCTTTCTGGATTTTACACTTTTTTCAGATGGCCCTTTTGACCGGGGGCAGTGAGACTTCATTGTAGTGCAGATTTCCTTTGCAAGCTTGCTTGCTTGGCCAAAAAGGGCGTAGGCTTTTTTTCTTGAGGAAAAAACGCATATGCCCTTTTTGGCCAAGTGCATCATTGTGGACGTTCTGCCTCTTTTCCTATGCTTTACATGCAATTCCAGTCTACCTCCTGAAATCGGTTTCCTGCAATTCTGCCCCGCTTTCAAGTCCTCTTAGCAGCCTTACTTCAATATATTTTTGGACGATAGCTGTCATTTATAACTCTGCAGTTTTGTGAATTACAGTGCCCCTGAGCTCCTTTCTTCAACTTGCTTTCTTGTGAGCTGGCCGCAACACCGCAGCATCGCTTCAGGCCCTAGTGTTGTTCCGGCATGGCACGCTGAGCCTTTGGTTAATTCCTCTTCCTGGTGGGAAATGAGAGTTAAATTTGCCCGTCCAGACACCTCCAGCTAGTCTCTCATTTGTTCTCCCTATTCCTGTTCATTTTCCGCAGAAATTGCAAACTGGGCCAAACAGGAGGTTAAAGGCACTGACTCTCCAAGTGGGGAGAGTGTTAGTAAAGCGTCTGGAATGTTGCACCCGAGTACCAGTGGACGAAAACTGACACATTTGAACACGTTTCCCGATCACACGGTGGATCATACTCTGCGTTCCACATGCATGTTTTAGCTGAAGGAAGAATCCCTTAAACCTGGAGAGTTGAGACCCATGGAATGGGTACCATGCAATATGACTTCAAAGTGTCTGCATTTGCTCACCGAACCTCATCAATCCTATCACTGCTGCATTTATGCCGCTCTACACATGCTTGATTCCCTTTCGGAGATATATAAATCCATAGGTTTTAAGATTCTTACTAGTCAGGTATATTCTTAGGCGTTTAATATGTGGTGTTGAGTCCACTTCGTTGAGCAAGGTGCAGCTCTTTTCTATTACATATTTGGCTTATGGAACGATATCTGTGCTAATTTCAATGTCTGGTTTTATGCAGCACCCCAACTCACCTTTCCCCTTAAGGAAGCATAAGTTGGTTTTCTACATTTGAGACCCTGTTCTGTTTTGTAATTCAGTTCCTGTGTAACCAAGTTTACATTCCATGTAGTAGTGATATCTTATGATGTTTCTTTTTCTGTGTGACTTATTTCACTTAGAATCATCGTACCTGAATCCACTCATTATGCTGCTATGGGTCTCGTGACATAGATTTCATTGCTGAGTGATATTGCATTGTACGTAAGTACCACAAATTCTTTATCCATTTTTCGATTTCTGCGATATTGAACTTGTACCGTAAACGAGGTTCTTGTAAACAGAGCCATCCCAAACTTTGGGGTGGCTGTGTCTTTTTGATTTTAATTTCCCTAAGCTATAGGACCATAAGTGGAAGTGCCCTAGGCTCTGTTGCTTTGTTTTTTAGATGTTTCAGGAAACACCATACACTTCTCCAGAGTGGCTGTTGGCAATTTACATCCCGCCCATCAGCATAACAAGGCTCCCAGTTCTCCATGGCCTGTCCTGCCTTTCTGGATTTTACACTTTTTTCAGATGGCCCTTTTGACCGGGGAGCAGTGAGACTTCATTTTAGTGCAGATTTCCTTTGTAAGCTTGCTTGGTTGACCAAAAAGTGCGTATGCGTTTTTTCCTGAATATATTCAGGAAAAAGCGCATACGCCCTTTTTGGCCAAGTGCATCATTGTGGCCGTTCTGCCTCTTTCCCTATGCTTTACATGCAATTCCAGTCTACCTCCTGAAATCGGTTTCCTGCAATTCTGCCCCGCTTTCAAGTCCTCTTGGCAGCCTTACTTCAATATATTTTTGGACGATAGCTGTCATTTATAACTCTGCATGTCTGTGAATGACAGTGCCCCTGAGCTCCTTTCTTCAACTCGCTTTCTTGTGAGCTGGCCGCAACACCGTAGGATTGCTTCAGTCCCTAGTGTGGTTCCGGCACGGCACGCTGAGCCTTTGGTTAATTCCTCTTCCTGGTGGGTAATGAGAGTTAAATTTGCCCGTCCAGACACCTCCAGCTAGTCTCTCTTGGTTCTCCCTATTCCTGTTCATTTTCCGCAGAAATTGCAAACTGGGCCAAACAGGAGGTTAAAGGCACTGACTCTCCAAGTGGGGAGAGTGTTAGTAAAGCGTCTGGAATGTTGCACCCGAGTACCGGGGGACGAAAACTGAGACACATTTAAACACGTTTCCCGATCACACGGTGGATCATACTCTGGGTTCCACATGCATGTTTTAGCTGAAGGAAGAATCCCTTAAACCTGGAGAGTTGAGACCCATGGAATGGGTACCATGCAATATGACTTCAAAGGGTCTGCATTTGCTCACCGAACCTCACCAATCCTATCACTGCTGCGTTTATGACACTGTACACACGCTTGATTCTCTTTTGGAGCTTATAAATCCATACGTTTTAAGATTCTTACTAGTCAGGTATATTATTAGGCGTTTAATATGGGGTGTTGAGTCCACTTCGTAAAGCAAGGAGTAGCTCTTGTCTATGACATATTTGGCTTATGGAACGGTATCTGTGCTAATTTCAATCTCTGGTTTTATGCAACCCCCCAATTCACGTTTCCCCTTAAGCAAGCATAAGTTGGTTTTCTACGTTTGAGACCCTGTTCTGTTTTGTAATTCAGTTCCTGTGTAGCCAAGTTTACATTCCGTGTAGTAGTGATATCTTATGATATTTCTTTTTCTGTGTGACTTATTTCACTTAGAATCATCGTACCTGAATCCACTCATTATGCTGCTACGGGCCTGATGACATAGATTTCATTGCTGAGTGATATTGCATTGTACGTAAGTACCACAAGTTCTTTATCCATTTTTCGCTTTCTGTGATATTGAATTTGTACCGTAAACGAGGTTCTTGTAAACAGAGCCGTCCCAAACTTTGGGGTGGCTGTGTGTTTTAGATTTTAATTTCCCTAAGCTATAGGACCATAAGTGGAAGTGCCCTAGGCTCTGTTGCCTTGTTTTTTAGATGTTTCAGGAAACACCATACACTTCTCCAGAGTGGCTGTTGGCAATTTACATCCCGCCCATCAGCATAACAAGGCTCCCAGTTCTCCATGGCCTGTCCTGCCTTTCTGGATTTTACACTTTTTTCAGATGGCCCTTTTGACCGGGGGGCAGTGAGACTTCATTGTAGTGCAGATTTCCTTTGCAAGCTTGCTTGGTTGGCCAAAAAGTGCATATGCGTTTTTTCCTGAATATATTCAGGAAAAAACGCATACGCCCTTTTTGGCCAAGTGCATCATTGTGGACGTTCTGCCTCTTTTCCTATGCTTTACATGCAATTCCAGTCTACCTCCTGAAATCAGTTTCCTGCAATTCTGCCCCGCTTTCAAGTCCTCTTGGCAGCCTTACTTCAATATATTTTTGGACGATAGCTGTCATTTATAACTCTGTAGGTTTGCAAATGACAGTGGCCCTGAGCTCCTTTCTTCAACTCGCTTTCTTGTGAGGTGGCCGCAACACCGCAGGATTGCTTCAGGCCCTAGTGTGGTTCCGGCATGACACACTGAGTCTTTGGTTAATTCCTCTTCCTGGTGGGAAATGAGAGTTAAATTTGCCCGTCCAGACACCTCCAGCTAGTCTCTCATTGGTTCTCCCTATTCATGTTCATTTTCCACGGAAATTGCAAAACTGGGCCAAACAGGAGGTTAAAGGCACTGACTCTCCAAGTGGGGAGAGTGTTAGTAAAGCGTCTGGAATGTTGCACCCGAGTACCAGGGGACGAAAACTGAGACACATATGAACACGTTTCCTGATCACATAGTGGATGATACTCTGGGTTCCACATGCATGTTTTAGCTGAAGGAAGAATCCCTTAAACCTGGAGAGTTGACATCCATGGAATGGGTACCATGCAATATGACTTCAAAGGGTCTGCATTTGCTCACCGAACCTCACCAATCCTATCACTGCTGCATTTATGCCGCTGTACACACGCTTGATTCTCTTTCGGAGACATATAAATCCATAGGATTTAAGATTCTTACTAGTCAGGTATATTCTTAGGCGTTTAATATGGGGTGTTGAGTCCACTTCGTTGAGCAAGGAGTAGCTCTTGTCTATTACATATTTGGCTTATGGAACGGTATCTGTGCTAATTTCAATCTCTGGTTTTATGCAGCACCCCAACTCACCTTTCCCCTTAAGCAAGCATAAGATGGTTTTCTACATTTGAGACCCTTTTCTGTTTTGTAATTCAGTTCCTGTGTAGCCAAGTTTACATTCCGTGTAGTAGTGATATCTTATGAAGTTTCGTTTTCTGTGTGACTTATTTCACTTAGAATCATCGTACCTGAATCCACTCATTATGCGGTTACGGGCCTGATGACATAGATTTCATTGCTGAGTGATATTGCATTGTACGTAAGTACCACAACTTCTATATCCATTTTTCGTTTTCTGCGATATTGAACTTGTACCGTAAACGAGGTTCTTGTAAACAGAGCCGTCCCAAATTTGGAGTGGCTGTGTCTTTTTGATTATAAGTTCCCTAAGCTATAGGACCATAAGTGGAAGTGCCCTAGGCTCTGTTGCTTTGTTTTGTAGATATTTCAGGAAACACCATACACTTCTCCAGAGTGGCTGTTGGCAATTTACATCCCGCCCATCAGCATAACAAGGCTCCCAGTTCTCCATGGCCTGTCCTGCCTTTCTGGATTTTACACTTTTTTCAGATGGCCCTTTTGACCGGGGGGCAGTGAGACTTCATTGTAGTGCAGATTTCCTTTGCAAGCTTGCTTGGTTGGCCAAAAAGGGCGTATGCGTTTTTTCCTGAATATATTAAGGAAAAAACGCATACGCCCTTTTTGGCCAAGTGCATCATTGTGGACGTTCTGCCTCTTTTCCTATGCTTTACATGCAATTCCAGTCTACCTCCTGAAATCGGTTTCCTGCAATTCTGCCCCGCTTTCAAGTCCTCTTGGCAGCCTTACTTCAATATATTTTTGGACGATAGCTGTCATTTATAACTCTGCAGGTTTGTGAATGACAGTGCCCCTGAGCTCCTTTCTTCAACTCGCTTTCTTGTGAGCTGGCCGCAACACCGCAGGATTGCTTCAGGCCCTAGTGTGGTTCCGGCATGGCACATTGAGCCTTTGGTTAATTCCTCTTCCTGGTGGGAAATGAGAGTTAAATTTGCCCGTCCAGACACCTCCAGCTAGTCTCTCATTGGTTCTCCCTCTTCCTGTTCATTTTCGCCAAAAATTGCAAAGTGGGCCAAACAGGAGGTTAAAGGCAGTGACTCTCCAAGTGGGGAGAGTGTTAGTAAAGCGTCTGGAATGTTGCACCCGAGTACCAGGGGACGAAAACTGGCACATTTGAACACGTTTTCCGATCACACGGTGGATGATACTCTGGGTTCCACATGCATGTTTTAGCTGAAGGAAGAATCCCTTAAACCTGGAGAGTTGAGATCCATGGAATGGGTACCATGCAATATGACTTCAAAGGGTCTGCATTTGCTCACCGAACCTCACCAATCCTATCACTGCTGCATTTATGCCGCTGTACACACGCTTGATTCTCTTTCGGAGCATATAAATCCATAGGTTTTAAGATTCTTACTAGTCAGATATATTCTTAGGAGTTTAATATGGGGTGTTGAGTCCACTTCGTTGAGCAAGGAGTAGCTCTTGTCTATTACATATTTGGCTTATGGAACGGTATCTGTGCTAATTTCAATCTCTGGTTTTATGCAGCCCCCCAACTCACCTTTCCCCTTAAGGAAGCATAAGTTGGTTTTCTACATTTGAGACCCTGTTCTGTTTTGTAATTCAGTTCCTGTGTAGCCAAGTTTACATTCCATGTAGTAGTGATATCTTATGATGTTTCTTTTTCTGTGTGACTTATTTCACTTAGAATCATCGTACCTGAATCCACTCATTATGCTGCTACGGGTCTCATGACATAGATTTCATTGCTGAGTGATATTGCATTGTACGTAAGTACCACAACTTCTTTATCCATTTTTCGCTTTTTGCGATATTGAACTTGTACCGTAAACGAGGTTCTTGTAAACAGAGCCGTGCCACACATTGGGGTGGCTGTGTCTTTTTGATTTTAATTTCCCTAAGCTATAGGACCATAAGTGGAAGTGCCCTAGGCTCTGTTGCTTTGTTTTTTAGATGTTTCAGGAAACACCATACACTTCTCCAGAGTGGCTGTTGGCAATTTACATCCCGCCCATGAGCATAACAAGGCTCCCAGTTCTCCGTGGCCTGTCCTGCCTTTCTGGATTTTACACTTTTTTCAGATGGCCCTTTTGACCGGGGGGCAGTGAGACTTCATTTTAGTGCAGATTTCCTTTGTAAGCTTGCTTGGTTGACCAAAAAGGGCGTATGCGTTTTTTCCTGAATATATTCAGGAAAAAACGCATACGCCCTTTTTGGCCAAGTGCATCATTGTGGACGTTCTGCCACTTTTCCTATGCTTTACATGCAATTCCAGTCTACCTCCTGAAATCGGTTTCCTGCAATTCTGCCCCGCTTTCAAGTCCTCTTGGCAGCCTTACTTCAATATATTTTTGGACGATAGCTGTCATTTATAACTCTGCAGGTTTGTGAATGACAGTGCCCCTGAGCTCCTTTCTTCAACTCGCTTTCTTGTGAGCTGGCTGCAACACCGCAGGATTGCTTCAGGCCCTACTGTTGTTCCGGCATGGCACGCTGAGCCTTTGGTTAATTCCTATTCCTGGTGGGAAATGAGAGTTAAATTTGCCCGTCCAGACACCTCCAGCTAGTCTCTCATTGGTTCTCCCTATTCCTGTTCATTTTCTGCAGAAATTGCAAACTGGGCCAAACAGGAGGTTAAAGGCACTGACTCTCCAAGTGGGGAGAGTGTTAGTAAAGCGTCTGGAATGTTGTACCCGAGTACGAGGGGACGAAAACTAAGACACATTTGAACACGTTTCCCAATCACACGGTGGATCATACTCTGGGTTCCACATGCATGTTTTAGCTGAAGGAAGAATCCCTTAAACCTGGAGAGTTGAGACCCATGGAATGGGTACCATGCAATATGAACTTCAAAGGGTCTGCATTTGCTCACCAAACCTCACCAATCCTATCACTGCTGCATTTATGCCGCTGTACACACGCTTGATTCTCTTTCGGAGCATATAAATCCGTAGGTTTTAAGATTCTTACTAGTCAGGTATATTCTTAGGCGTTTAATATGGGGTGTTGAGTCCACTTCGTTGAGCAAGGAGTAGCTCTTGTCTATGACATATTTGGCTTATGGAACGGTATCTGTGCTAATTTCAATCTCTGGTTTTATGCAGCACCCCAACTCACGTTTCCCCTTAAGCAAGCATAAGTTGGTTTTCTACATTTGAGACCCTGTTCTGTTTTGTAATTCAGTTCCTGTGTAGCCAAGTTTACATTCCGTCTAGTAGTGATATCTTATGATGTTTCTTTTTCTGTGTGACTTATTTCACTTAGAATCATCGTACCTGAATCCACTCATTATGCTGCTACGGGCCTGATGACATAGATTTCATTGCTGAGTGATATTGCATTGTACGTAAGTACCACAAGTTCTTTATCCATTTTTCGCTTTCTGTGATATTGAATTTGTACCGTAAACGAGGTTCTTGTAAACAGAGCCGTCCCAAACTTTGGGGTGGCTGTGTGTTTTAGATTTTAATTTCCCTAAGCTATAGGACCGTAAGTGGAAGTGCCCTAGGCTCTGTTGCTTTGTTTTTTAGATGTTTCAGGAAACACCATACACTTCTCCAGAGTGGCTGTTGGCAATTTACATCCCGCCCATCAGCATAACAAGGCTCCCAGTTCTCCATGGCCTGTCCTGCCTTTCTGGATTTTACACTTTTTTCAGATGGCCCTTTTGACCGGGGGGCATTGAGACTTCATTGTAGTGCAGATTTCCTTTGCAAGCTTGCTTGTTTGGCCAAAAAGTGCGTATGCGTTTTTTCCTGAATATATTCAGGAAAAAACGCATACGCCCTTTTTGGCCAAGTGCATCATTGTGGACGTTCTGCCTCTTTTCCTTTGCTTTACATGCAATTCCAGTCTACCTCCTGAAATCGGTTTCCTGCAATTCTGCCCAGCGTTCAAGTCCTCTTGGCAGCCTTACTTCAATATATTTTTGTACGATAGCTGTCATTTATAACTCTGCAGGTTTGTGAATGACAGTGCCCCTGAGCTCCTTTCTTCAACTTGCTTTCTTGTGAGCTGGCCGCAACACCGCAGCATTGCTTCAGGCCCTAGTGTGGTTCCGGCATGGCACACTGAGCCTTTGGTTAATTCCTCTTCCTGGTGGGAAATGAGAGTTAAATTTGCCCGTCCAGACACCTCCAGCTAGTCTCTCATTGGTTCTCCCTATTCCTGTTCATTTTCCGCAGAAATTGCAAACTGGGCCAAACAAGAGGTTAAAGCCACTGACTCTCCAAGTGGGGAGAGTGTTAGTAAAGCGTCTGGAATGTTGCACCCGAGTACCAGGGGATGAAAACTGACACAATTAAACACGTTTCCCGATCACACGGTGGATCATACTCTGGGTTCCACATGCATGTTTTAGCTGAAGGAAGAATCCCTTAAAACTGGAGATTTGAGACCCATGGAATGGGTACCATGCAATATGACTTCAAAGGTTCTGCATTTGCTCACCGAACCTCACCAATCCTATCACTGCTGCATTTATGACACTGTACACACGCTTGATTCTCTTTCGGAGACATATAAATCCATAGGTTTTAAGATTCTTTCTAGTCAGGTATATTCTTACGCGTTTAATATGGGGTGTAGAGTCCACTTCGTTGAGCAAGGAGTAGCTCTTGTCTATTAAATATTTGGCTTATGGAACGGTATCTGTTCTAATTTCAATCTCTGGTTTTATGCAGCACCCCAACTCACCTTTCGCCTTAAGCAAGCATAAGTTGGTTTTCTACATTTGAGAACCTATTCTGTTTTGTAATTCAGTTCCTGTGTAGCCAAGTTTTCCTTCCTTGTAGTAGTGATATCTTATGATGTTTGTTTTTCTGTGTGACTTATTTCACTTAGAATCATCGTACCTGAATCCACTCATTATGCTGCTACGGGCCTGATGACATAGATTTCATTGCTGAGTGATATTGCATTGTACGTAAGTACCACAACTTCTTTATCCATTTTTCGCTTTCTGTGATATTGAACTTGGACCATAAATGAGGTTCTTGTAAACAGAGCTGTCCCTAACTTTGGGGTGGCTGAGTCTTTTTGATTTTAATTTCCCTAAGCTATAGGACCATAAGTGGAAGTGCCCTAGGCTCTGTTGCTTTGTTTTTTAGATGTTTCAGGAAACACCATACACTTCACCAGAGTGGCTGTTGGAAATTTACATCCCGCCCATCAGCATAACAAGGCTCCCAGTTCTCCATGGCCTGTCCTGCCTTTCTGGATTTTACACTTTTTTCAGATGGCTCTTTTGACCGGGGAGCAGTGAGACTTCATTGTACTGCAGATTTCCTTTGCAAGCTTGCTTGGTTGGCCAAAAAGTGCGTATGCGTTTTTTCCTGAATATATTCAGGAAAAAACGCATACGCCCTTTTTGGCCAAGTGCATCATTGTGGACGTTCTGCCTCTTTTCCTATGCTTTACATGCAATTCCAGTCTACATCCTGAAATCGGTTTCCTGCAATTCTGCCCCGCTTTCAAGTCCTCTTGGCAGCCTTACTTCAATATATTTTTGGACGATAGCTATCATTTATAACTCTGCAGGTTTGTGAATGACAGTGCCCCTTAGCTCCTTTCTTCAACTCGCTTTCTTGTGAGCTGGCCGCAACACCTCAGGATTGCTTCAGGCCCTAGTGTGGTTCCGGCATGGCACGCTGAGCCTTTGGTTAATTCCTCTTCCTGTTCGGAAATGAGAGTTAAATTTGCCCATCCAGACACCTCCAGCTAGTCTCTCATTGGTTCTCCCTATTCCTGTTCATTTTCCGCAGAAATTGCAAACTGGGCCAAACAGGAGGTTAAAGGCACTGACTCTCCAAGTGGGGAGAGTGTTAGTAAAGCGTCTGGAATGTTGCACCCGAGTACCAGGGGATGAAAACTGACACAATTAAACACGTTTCCCGATCACACGGTGGATCATACTCTGGGTTCCACATGCATGTTTTATCTGAAGGAAGAATCCCTTAAACCTGGAGAGTTGAGACCCCTGGAATGGGTACCATGCAATATGACTTCAAAGGGTTTGCATTTGCTCACCGAACCTCACCAATCCTATCACTGCTGCATTTATGCCACTGTACACACGCTTGATTCTCTTTCTGAGACATATAAATCCATAGGTTTTAAGATTCTTACTAGTCAGGTATATTCTTAGGCGTTTAATATGGGGTGTAGAATCCACTTCGTTGAGCAAGGAGTAGCTCCTGTCTATTACATATTTGGCTTATGGAACCGTATCTGTGCTAATTTCAATCTTTGGTTTTATGCAGCACCCCAACTCACCTTTCCTCTTAAGCAAGCATAAGTCGGTTTTCTACATTTGAGACCCTGTTCTGTTGTGTATTTCAGTTCCTGTGTAGCCAAGTTTACATTCCATGTGGTAGAGATATCTTATGATGTTTCTTACTCTGTGTGACTTATTTCACTTACAAACATCGTACCTGAATCCACTCATTATGCTGCTACGGGCCTGATGACATAGATTTCATTGCTGAGTGATATTGCATTGTACGTAAGTACCACAACTTCTTTATCCATTTTGCGCTTTCTGTGATATTGAACTTGTACCGTAAACGAGGTTCTTGTAAACAGAGCTGTCCCAAAGATTGGGGTGGTTGTGTCTTTTTGATTTTAATTTCCCTAAGCTATAGGACCATAAGTGGAAGTGCCCTAGGCTCTGTTGCTTTGTTTTTTAGATGTTTCAGGAAACACCATACACTTCTCCAGAGTGGCTGTTGGCAATTTACATCCCGCCCATCAGCATAACAAGGCTCCCAGTTCTCCATGGCCTGTCCTGCCTTTGTGGATTTTACACTTTTTTCAGATGGCCCTTTTGACCGCGGGGCAGTGAGACTTCATTGTAGTGCAGATTTCCTTTGCAAGCTTGCTTGGTTGGCCAAAAAGGGCGTATGCGTTTATTCCTGAATATATTCAGGAAAAAATGCATACGCCCTTTTTGGCCAAGTGCATCATTGTGGACGTTCTGCCTCTTTTCCTATGCTTTACATGCAATTCCAGTCTACCTCCTGAAATTGGTTTCCTGCAATTCTGCCCCGCTTTCAAGTCCTCTTGGCAGCCTTACTTCAATATATTTTTGGACGATAGCTGTCATTTATAACTCTGCAGGTATGTGAATGACAGTGCCCCTGAGCTCCTTTCTTCAACTCGCTTTCTTGTGAGCTGGCCGCAACACCGCAGCATTGCTTCAGGCCCTAGTGTGGTTCCGGCATGGCACACTGAGCCTTTGGTTAATTCCTCTTCCTGGTGGGAAATGAGAGTTAAATTTGCCCGTCCAGACACCTCCACCTAGTCTCTCATTGGTTCTCCCTATTCCTGTTCATTTTCCGCAGAAATTGCAAACTGGGCCAAACAGGAGGTTAAAGGCACTGACTCTCCAAGTGGGGAGAGTGTTAGTAAAGCGTCTGGAATGTTGCACCCGAGTACCAGGGGACGAAAACTGACACAATTGAACACGTTTCCCGAGCACACGGTGGATCATACTCTGGGTTCCACATGCATGTTTTAGCTGAAGGAAGAATCCCTTAAACCTGGAGAGTTGAGACCCATGGAATGGGTACCATGCAATATGACTTCAAAGGGTCTGCATTTGTCCACCAAACCTCACCAATCCTATCACTGCTGCGTTTATGCCACTGTACACACGCTTGATTCTCTTTCGGAGACATATAAATCCATAGGTTTTAAGATTCTTCCTAGTCAGGTATATTCTTAGGCGTTTATTAAGGGGTGTAGAGTCCACTTCGTTGAGCAAGGAGTAGCTCTTGTCTATTAAATATTTGGCTTATGGAACGGTATCTGTGCTAATTTCAATCTCTGGTTTTATGCAGCACCCCAACTCACCTTTCGCCTTAAGCAAGCATAAGTTGGTTTTCTACATTTGAGACCCTGTTCTGTTTTGTAATTCAGTTCCTGTGTAGCCAAGTTTACCTTCCTTGTAGTAGTGATATCTTATGATGTTTGTTTTTCTGTGTGACTTATTTCACTTAGAATCATCGTACCTGAATCCACTCATTATGCTGCTACGGGCCTGATGACATAGATTTCATTGCTGAGTGATATTGCATTGTACGTAAGTACCACAACTTCTTTATCCATTTTTCGCTTTCTGTGATATTGAACTTGGACCATAAATGAGGTTCTTGTAAACAGAGCTGTCCCTAACTTTGGGGTGGCTGAGTCTTTTTGATTTTAATTTCCCTAAGCTATAGGACCATAAGTGGAAGTGCCCTAGGCTCTGTTGCTTTGATTTTAGATGTTTCAGGAAACACCATACACTTCTCCAGAGTGGCTGTTGGCAATTTACATCCTGCCCATCAGCATAACAAGGCTCCCAGTTCTCCATGGCCTGTCCTGCCTTTCTGGACTTTACACTTTTTTCAGATGGCTCTTTTGACCGGGGAGCAGTGAGACTTCATTTTAGTGCAGATTTCCTTTGCAAGCTTGCTTGGTTGGCCAAAAAGTGCGTATGCGTTTTTTCCTGAATATATTCAGGAAAAAACGCATACGCCCTTTTTGGCCAAGTGCATCATTGTGGACGTTCTGCCTCTTTTTCCATGCTTTACATGCAATTCCAGTCTACCTCCTGAAATCGGTTTCCTGCAATTCTGCCCCGCTTTCAAGTCCTCTTGGCAGCCTTACTTCAATATATTTTTGGACGATAGCTATCATTTATAACTCTGCAGGTTTGTGAATGACAGTGCCCCTGAGCTCCTTTCTTCAACTCGCTTTCTTGTGAGCTGGCCGCAACACCTCAGGATTGCTTCAGGCCCTAGTGTGGTTCCGGCATGGCACACTGAGCCTTTGGTTAATTTCTCTTCCTGGTGGGAAATGAGAGTTAAATTTGCCCGTCCAGACACCTCCAGCTAGTCTCTCATTGGTTCTCCCTATTCCTGTTCATTTTCCGCAGAAATTGCAAACTGGGCCAAACAGGAGGTTAAAGGCACTGACTCTCCAAGTGGGGAGAGTGTTAGTAAAGCGTCTGGAATGTTGCACCCGAGTACCAGGGGACGAAAACTGAGACACATTTGAACACGTTTCCCGATCACATGGTGGATCATACTCTGGGTTCCACATGCATGTTTTATCTGAAGGAAGAATCCCTTAAATCTGGAGAGTTGAGACCCCTGGAATGGGTACCATGCAATATGACTTCAAAGGTTTTGCATTTGCTCACCGAACCTCACCAATCCTATCACTGCTGCATTTATGCCACTGTACACACGCTTGATTCTCTTTCTGAGACATATAAATACATAGGTTTTAAGATTCTTACTAGTCAGGTATATTCTTAGGCGTTTAATATGGGGTGTAGAGTCCACTTCGTTGAGCAAGGAGTAGCTCTTGTCTATTACATATTTGGCTTATGGAACCGTATCTGTGCTAATTTCAATCTTTGGTTTTATGCAGCACCCCAACTCACCTTTACTCTTAAGCAAGCATAAGTCGATTTTCTACATTTGAGACCCTCTTCTGTTTTGTAATTCAGTTCCTGTGTAGCCAAGTTTACATTCCATGTGGTAGAGATATCTTATGATGTTTCTTTCTCTGTGTGACTTATTTCACTTACAAACATCGTACCTGAATCCACTCATTATGCTGCTACGGGCCTGATGACATAGATTTCATTGCTGAGTGATATTGCATTGTACGTAAGTACCACAACTTCTTTATCCATTTTGCGCTTTCTGTGATATTGAACTTGTACCGTAAACGAGGTTCTTGTAAACAGAGCTGTCCCAAAGATTGGGGTGGTTGTGTCTTTTTGATTTTAATTTCCCTAAGCTATAGGACCATAAGTGGAAGCGCCCTAGGCTCTGTTGCTTTGTTTTTTAGATGTTTCAGGAAACACCATACACTTCTCCAGAGTGACTGTTGGCAATTTACATCCCGCCCATCAGCATAACAAGGCTCCCAGTTCTCCATGGCCTGTCCTGCCTTTCTGGATTTTACACTTTTTTCAGATGGCCCTTTTGACCGGGGGGCAGTGAGACTTCATTGTAGTGCAGATTTCCTTTGCAAGCTTGCTTGGTTGGCCAAAAAGGGCGTATGCGTTTTTTCCTGAATATATTCAGGAAAAAACGCATACGCCCTTTTTGGCCAAGTGCATCATTGTGGACGTTCTGCCTCTTTTCCTATGCTTTACATGCAATTCCAGTCTACCTCCTGAAATCGGTTTCCTGCAATTCTGCCCCGCTTTCAAGTCCTCTTGGCAGCCTTACTTCAATATATTTTTGGACGATAGCTGTCATTTATAACTCTGCAGGTATGTGAATGACAGTGCCCCTGAGCTCCTTTCTTCAACTCGCTTTCTTGTGAGCTGGCCGCAACACCGCAGCATTGCTTCAGGCCCTAGTGTGGTTCCGGCATGGCACACTGAGCCTTTGGTTAATTCCTCTTCCTGGTGGGAAATGAGAGTTAAATTTGCCCGTCCAGACACCTCCAGCTAGTCTCTCATTGGTTCTCCCTATTCCTGTTCATTTTCCGCAGAAATTGCAAACTGGGCCAAACAGGAGGTTAAAGGCACTGACTCTCCAAGTGGGGAGAGTGTTAGTAAAGCATCTGGAATGTTGCACCCGAGTACCAGGGGACGAAAACTGACACAAATGAACACGTTTCCCGATCACACGGTGGATCATACTCTGGGTTCCACATGCATGTTTTAGCTGAAGGAAGAATCCCTTAAACCTGGAGAGTTGAGACCCATGGAATGGGTACCATGCAATATGACTTCAAAGGGTCTGCATTTGTCCACTGAACCTCACCAATCCTATCACTGCTGCGTTTATGCCGCTGTACACACGCTTGATTCTCTTTCGGAGACATATAAATCCATAGGTTTTAAGATTCTTCCTAGTCAGGTATATTCTTAGGCGTTTATTATGGGGTGTAGAGTCCACTTCGTTGAGCAAGGAGTAGCTCTTGTCTATTACATATTTGGCTTATGGAACGGTATCTGTGCTAATTTCAATCTCTGGTTTTATGCAGCACCCCAACTCACCTTTCCCCTTAAGCAAGCATAAGTTGGTTTTCTACATTTGAGACCCTGTTCTGTTTTGTAATTCAGTTCCTGTGTAGCCAAGTTTACATTCCGTGTAGTAGTGATATCTTATGATGTTTCTTTTTCTGTGTGACTTATTTCACTTAGAATCATCGTACCTGAATCCACTCATTATGCTGCTATGGGCCTGATGACATAGATTTCATTGCTGAGTGATATTGCATTGTACGTAAGTACCACAACTTCTTTATCCATTTTTCACTTTCTGTGATTTTGAACTTATACTGTAAACGAGGTTCTTGTAAACATAGCCTTCCCAAATTTTGGGGTGGCTGTGTCTTTTTGATTTTAATTTCCCTAAGCTATAGGACCATAAGTGGAAGTGCCCTAGCCTCTGTTGCTTTGTTTTTTAGATGTTTCAGGAAACACCATACACTTCTCCAGAGTGGCTGTTGGCAATTTACATCCCGCCCATCAGCATAACAAGGCTCCCAGTTCTCCATGGCCTGTCCTGCCTTTCTGGATTTTACACTTTTTTCAGATGGCCCTTTTGACCGGGGGGCAGTGAGACTTCATTGTAGTGCAGATTTCCTTTGCAAGCTTGCTTGGTGGGCCAAAAAGGGCGTATGCGTTTTTTCCTGAATATATTCAGGAAAAAACGCATACGCCCTTTTTGGCCAAGTGCATCATTGTGGACGTTCTGCCTCTTTTCCTTTGCTTTACATGCAATTCCAGTCTACCTCCTGAAATCGGTTTCCTGCAATTCTGCCCAGCGTTCAAGTCCTCTTGGCAGCCTTACTTCAATATATTTTTGGACGATAGCTGTCATTTATAACTCTGCAGGTTTGTGAATGACAGTGCCCCTTAGCTCCTTTCTTCAACTCGCTTTCTTGTGAGCTGGCCGCAACACCGCAGGATTGCTTCAGGCCCTAGTGTGGTTCCGGCATGACATGCTGAGCCTTTGGTTAATTCCTCTTCCTGGTGGGAAATGAGAGTTAAATTTGCCCGTCCAGACACCTCCAGCTAGTCTCTCATTGGTTCTCCCTATTCCTGTTCATTTTCCGCAGAAATTGCAAACTGGGCCAAACAAGAGGTTAAAGGCACTGACTCTCCAAGTGGGGAGAGTGTTAGTAAAGCGTCTGGAATGTTGCACCCGAGTACCGGGGGATGAAAACTGACACAATTAAACACGTTTCCCGATCACACGGTGGATCATACTCTGGGTTCCACATGCATGTTTTAGCTGAAGGAAGAATCCCTTAAACCTGGAGAGTTGAGACCCATGGAATGGGTACCATGCAATATGACTTCAAAGGGTCTGCATTTGCTCACCGAACCTCACCAATCCTATCACTGCTGCGTTTATGACACTGTACACACGCTTGATTCTCTTTCGGAGACATATAAATCCATAGGTTTTAAGATTCTTTCTAGTCAGGTATATTCTTACGCGTTTAATATGGGGTGTAGAGTCCACTTCGTTGAGCAAGGAGTAGCTCTTGTCTATTAAATATTTGGCTTATGGAACGGTATCTGTTCTAATTTCAATCTCTGGTTTTATGCAGCACCCCAACTCACCTTTCGCCTTAAGCAAGCATAAGTTGGTTTTCTACATTTGAGACCCTGTTCTGTTTTGTAATTCAGTTCCTGTGTAGCCAAGTTTACATTCCTTGTAGTAGTGATATCTTATGATGTTTGTTTTTCTGTGTGACTTATTTCACTTAGAATCATCGTACCTGAATCCACTCATTATGCTGCTACGGGCCTGATGACATAGATTTCATTGCTGAGTGATATTGCATTGTACGTAAGTACCACAACTTCTTTATCCATTTTTCGCTTTCTGTGATATTGAACTTGGACCATAAATGAGGTTCTTGTAAACAGAGCTGTCCCTAAATTTGGGGTGGCTGAGTCTTTTCGATTTTAATTTCCCTAAGCTATAGGACCATAAGTGGAAGTGCCCTAGGCTCTGTTGCTTTGTTTTTTAGATGTTTCAGGAAACACCATACACTTCTCCAGAGTGGCTGTTGGCAATTTACATCCCGCCCATCAGCATAACAAGGCTCCCAGTTCTCCATGGCCTGTCCTGCCTTTCTGGATTTTACACTTTTTTCAGATGGCCCTTTTTTCCGGGGAGCAGTGAGACTTCATTGTAGTGCAGATTTCCTTTGCAAGCTTGCTTGGTTGGCCAAAAAGGGCGTATGCGTTTTTTCCTGAATATATTCAGGAAAAAACGCATACGCCCTTTTTGGCCAAGTGCATCATTGTGGACGTTCTGCCTCTTTTCCTATGCTTTACATGCAATTCCAGTCTACCTCCTGAAATCGGTTTCCTGCAATTCTGCCCCGCTTTCAAGTCCTCTTGGCAGCCTTACTTCAATATATTTTTGGACGATAGCTATCATTTATAACTCTGCAGGTATGTGAATGACAGTGCCCCTGAGCTCCTTTCTTCAACTCGCTTTCTTGTGAGCTGGCCGCAACACCGCAGGATTGCTTCAGGCCCTAGTGTGGTTCCGGCATGGCACGCTGAGCCTTTGTTTAATTCCTCTTCCTGGTGGGAAATGAGAGTTAAATTTGCCCGTCCAGACACCTCCAGCTAGTCTCTCATTGGTTCTCCCTATTCCTGTTCATTTTCCGCAGAAATTGCAAACTGGGCCAAACAGGAGGTTAAAGGCACTGACTCTCCAAGTGGGGAGAGTGTTAGTAAAGTGTCTGGAATGTTGCACCCGAGTACCAGGGGACGAAAACTGAGACACATTTGAACACGTTTCCCGATCACATGGTGGATCATACTCTGGGTTCCACATGCATGTTTTAGCTGAAGGAAGAATCCCTTAAACCTGGAGAGTTGAGACCCCTGCAATGGGTACCATGCAATATGACTTCAAAGGGTCTGCATTTGCTCACCGAACCTCACCAATCCTATCACTGCTGCATTTATGCCACTGTACACATGCTTGATTCTCTTTCTGAGACATATAAATCCATAGGTTTTAAGATTCTTACTAGTCAGGTATATTCTTAGGCGTTTAATATGGGGTGTAGAGTCCACTTCGTGGAGCAAGGAGTAGCTCTTGTCTATTAAATATTTGGCTTATGGAACGGTATCTGTGCTAATTTCAATCTCTGGTTTTATGCAGCACCCCAACTCACCTTTCCCCTTAAGCAAGCATAAGTCGGTTTTCTACATTTGAGACCCTGTTCTGTTTTGTAATTCAGTTCCTGTGTAGCCAAGTTTACATTCCATGTGGTAGAGATATCTTATGATGTTTCTTTTTCTGTGTGACTTATTTCACTTAGAATCATCGTACCTGAATCCACTCATTATGCTGCTATGGGCCTGATGACATAGATTTCATTGCTGAGTGATATTGCATTGTACGTAAGTACCACAACTTCTTTATCCATTTTTCACTTTCTGTGATTTTGAACTTATACTGTAAACGAGGTTCTTGTAAACAGAGCCTTCCCAAATTTTGGGGTGGCTGTGTCTTTTTGATTTTAATTTCCCTAAGCTATAGGACCATAAGTGGAAGTGCCCTAGGCTCTGTTGCTTTGTTTTGTAGATGTTTCAGGAAACACCATACACTTCTCCAGAGTGGCTGTTGGCAATTTACATCCCGCCCATCAGCATAACAAGGCTCCCAGTTCTCCATGGCCTGTCCTGCCTTTCTGGATTTTACACTTTTTTCAGATGGCCCTTTTGACCGGGGGGCAGTGAGACTTCATTGTAGTGCAGATTTCCTTTGCAAGCTTGCTTAGTTGGCCAAAAGGGGCGTATGTGTTTTTTCCTGAATATATTCAGGAAAAAACGCATACGCCCTTTTTGGCCAAGTGCATCATTGTGGACGTTCTGCCTCTTTTCCTTTGCTTTACATGCAATTCCAGTCTACCTCCTGAAATCGGTTTCCTGCAATTCTGCCCAGCGTTCAAGTCCTCTTGGCAGCCTTACTTCAATATATTTTTGGACGATAGCTATCATTTATAACTCTGCAGGTTTGTGAATGACAGTGCCCCTGAGCTCCTTTCTTCAACTCGCTTTCTTGTGAGCTTGATGCAACACCGCAGCATTGCTTCAGGCCCTAGTGTGGTTCCGGCATGGCACGCTGAGCCTTTGGTTAATTCCTCTTCCTGGTGGGAAATGAGAGTTAAATTTGCCCGTCCAGACACCTCCAGCTAGTCTCTCATTGGTTCTCCCTATTCCTGTTCATTTTCCGCAGAAATTGCAAACTGGGCCAAACATGAGGTTAAAGGCACTGACTCTCCAAGTGGCGAGAGTGTTAGTAAAGCGTCTGGAATGCTGCACCCGAGTACCAGGGGACGAAAACTGAGACACATTTGAACACGTTTCCCGATCACATGGTGGATCATACTCTGGGTTCCACATGCATGTTTTAGCTGAAGGAAGAATCCCTTAAACCTGGAGAGTTGAGACCCATGGAATGGGTACCATGCAATATGACTTCAAAGGGTCTGCATTTGTCCACCGAACCTCACGAATCCTATCACTGCTGCGTTTATGCCGCTGTACACACGCTTGATTCTCTTTTGGAGACATATAAATCCATAGGTTTTAAGATTCTTCCTAGTCAGGTATATTCTTACGCGTTTAATATGGGGTGTAGAGTCCACTTCGTTGAGCAAGGAGTAGCTCTTGTCTATTACATATTTGGCTTATGGAACGGTATCTGTGCTAATTTCAATCTCTGGTTTTATGCAGCACCCCAACTCACCTTTCGCCTTAAGCAAGCATAAGTTGGTTTTCTACATTTGAGACCCTGTTCTGTTTTGTAATTCAGTTCCTGTGTAGCCAAGTTTACATTCCGTGTAGTAGTGATATCTTATGATGTTTCTTTTTTTGTGTGACTTATTTCACTTAGAATCATCATACCTGAATCCACTCATTATGCTGCTATGGGCCTGATGACATAGATTTCATTGCTGCGTGATATTGCATTGTACGTAATTACCACAAATTCTTTATCCATTTTTCACTTGCTGTGATACTGAACTTGTACCGTAAACGAGGTTCTTGTAAACAGAGCCGTCCCAAACTTTGGGGTGGCTGTGTCTTTTTGATTTTAATTTCCCTAAACTATAGGACCATAAGTTGAAGTGCCCTAGGCTCTGTTGTTTTGCTTTTTAGATGTTTCAGGAAACACCATACACTTCTCCAGAGTGGCTGTTCGCAATTTACATCCCGCCCATCAGCATAACAAGGTTCCCAATTCTCCATGGCCTGTCCTGCCTTTCTGGATTTTACACTTTTTTCAGATGGCCCTTTTGACCGGGGGCAGTGAGACTTCATTGTAGTGCAGATTTCCTTTTCAAGCTTGCTTGGTTGGCCAAAAAGAGCGTATGCGTTTTTTCCTGAATATATTCAGGAAAAAACGCATACGCCCTTTTTGGCCAAGTGCATCATTGTGGACGTTCTGCCTCTTTTCCTATGCTTTACATGCTATTCCAGTCTACCTCCTGAAATCAGTTTCCTGCAATTCTGCCCCGCTTTCAAGTCCTCTTGACAGCCTTACTTCAATATATTTTTGGACGATAGCTGTCATTTATAACTCTGCAGGTATGTGAATGTCAGTGCCCCTGAGCTCCTTCCTTCAACTCGTTTTCTTGTGAGCTGGCCGCAACACCGCAGCATTGCTTCAGGCCCTAGTGTGGTTCCGGCATGGCACGCTGAGCCTTTGGTTAATTCCTCTTCCTGGTGGGAAATGAGAGTTAAATTTGCCCGTCCAGACACCTCCAGCTAGTCTCTCATTGGTTCTCCCTATTCCTGTTCATTTTCCGCAGAAATTGCAAACTGGGCCAAACAGGAGGTTAAAGGCACTGACTCTCCAAGTGGCGAGAGTGTTAGTAAAGCGTCTGGAATGTTGCACCCGAGTACCAGGGGACGAAAACTGAGACACATTTGAACACGTTTCCCGATCACATGGTGGATCATACTCTGGGTTCCACATGCATGTTTTAGCTGAAGGAAGAATCCCTTAAACCTGGAGAGTTGAGACCCATGGAATGGGTACCATGCAATATGACTTCAAAGGGTCTGCATTTGTCCACCGAACCTCACGAATCCTATCACTGCTGCGTTTATGCCGCTGTACACACGCTTGATTCTCTTTCGGAGACATATAAATCCATAGGTTTTAAGATTCTTCCTAGTCAGGTATATTCTTACGCGTTTAATATGGGGTGTAGAGTCCACTTCGTTGAGCAAGGAGTAGCTCTTGTCTATTACATATTTGGCTTATGGAACGGTATCTGTGCTAATTTCAATCTCTGGTTTTATGCAGCACCCCAACTCACCTTTCGCCTTAAGCAAGCATAAGTTGGTTTTCTACATTTGAGACCCTGTTCTGTTTTGTAATTCAGTTCCTGTGTAGCCAAGTTTACATTCCGTGTAGTAGTGATATCTTATGATGTTTCTTTTTTTGTGTGACTTATTTCACTTAGAATCATCGTACCTGAATCCACTCATTATGCTGCTACGGGCCTGATGACATAGATTTCATTGCTGCGTGATATTGCATTGTACGTAATTACCACAAATTCTTTATCCATTTTTCACTTGCTGTGATACTGAACTTGTACCGTAAACGAGGTTCTTGTAAACAGAGCCGTCCCAAACTTTGGGGTGGCTGTGTCTTTTTGATTTTAATTTCCCTAAGCTATAGGACCATAAGTTGAAGTGCCCTAGGCTCTGTTGTTTTGCTTTTTAGATGTTTCAGGAAACACCATACACTTCTCCAGAGTGGCTGTTCGCAATTTACATCCCGCCCATCAGCATAACAAGGTTCCCAATTCTCCATGGCCTGTCCTGCCTTTCTGGATTTTACACTTTTTTCAGATGGCCCTTTTGACCGGGGGCAGTGAGACTTCATTGTAGTGCAGATTTCCTTTTCAAGCTTGCTTGGTTGGCCAAAAAGAGCGTATGCGTTTTTTCCTGAATATATTCAGGAAAAAACGCATACGCCCTTTTTGGCCAAGTGCATCATTGTGGACGTTCTGCCTCTTTTCCTATGCTTTACATGCTATTCCAGTCTACCTCCTGAAATCAGTTTCCTGCAATTCTGCCCCGCTTTCAAGTCCTCTTGACAGCCTTACTTCAATATATTTTTGGACGATAGCTGTCATTTATAACTCTGCAGGTATGTGAATGTCAGTGCCCCTGAGCTCCTTCCTTCAACTCGTTTTCTTGTGAGCTGGCCGCAACACCGCAGCATTGCTTCAGGCCCTAGTGTGGTTCCGGCATGGCACGCTGAGCCTTTGGTTAATTCCTCTTCCTGGTGGGAAATGAGAGTTAAATTTGCCCGTCCAGACACCTCCAGCTAGTCTCTCATTGGTTCTCCCTATTCCTGTTCATTTTCCGCAGAAATTGCAAACTGGGCCAAACAGGAGGTTAAAGGCACTGACTCTCCAAGTGGGGAGAGTGTTAGTAAAGCGTCTGAAATGTTGCACCCGAGTACCAGGGGACGAAAACTGAGACACATTTGAACACGTTTCCCGATCACATGGTGGATCATACTCTGGGTTCCACATGCATGTTTTAGCTGAAGGAAGAATCCCTTAAACCTGGAGAGTTGAGACCCCTGGAATGGGTACCATGCAATATGACTTGAAAGGGTCTGCATTTGCTCACCGAACCTCACCAATCCTAACACTGCTGCGTTTATGCCGCTGTACACATGGTTGATTCTCTTTTGGAGACATATAAATCCATAGGTTTTAAGATTCTTACTAGTCAGGTATATTCTTATGCGTTTAATATGGGGTGTTGAGTCCACTTCGTTGAGCAATGAGTAGCTCTTGTCTATTACATATTTGGCTTATGGAACGGTATCTGTTCTAATTTCAATCTCTGGTTTTATGCAGCACCCCAACTCACCTTTCCCCTTCAGCAAGCATAAGATGGTTTTCTACATTTGAGAACCTGTTCTGTTTTGTAATTCAGTTCCTGTGTAGCCAAGTTTACATTCCGTGTAGTAGTGATATCTTATGATGTTTGTTTTTCTGTGTGACTTATTTCACTTAGAATCATCGTACCTGAATCCACTCATTATGCTGCTATGGGCCTGATGACATAGATTTCATTGCTGAGTGATATTGCATTGTACGTAAGTACCACAACTTCTTTATCCATTTTTCATTTTCTGTGATTTTGAACTTGTACTGTAAACGAGGTTCTTGTAAACAGAGCCGTCCCAAACTTTGGGGTGGCTGTGTCTTTTTGATTTTAATTTCCCTAAGCTATAGGACCATAAATGAAAGTGCCCTAGGCTCTGTTGCTTTGTTTTTTAGATGTTTCAGGAAACACCATACACTTCTCCAGAGTGGCTGTTGGCAATTTACATCCCGCCCATCAGCATAACAAGGCTCCCAGTTCTCCATGGCCTGTCCTGCCTTTCTGGATTTTACACTTTTTTCAGATGACCCTTTTGACCGGGGGGCAGTGAGACTTCATTGTAGTGCAGATTTCCTTTGCAAGCTTGTTTGTTTGGCCAAAAAGGGCGTAGGCTTTTTTTCTTGAGGAAAAATCTCATATGCCCTTTTTGGCCAAGTGCATCATTGTGGACGTTCTGCCTCTTTTCCTATGCTTTACATGCAATTCCAGTCTACCTCCTGAAATCGGTTTCCTGCAATTCTGCCCCGCTTTCAAGTCCTCTTGACAGCCTTACTTCAATATATTTTTGGACGATAGCTGTCATTTATAACTCTGCAGGTTTGTGAATCACAGTGCCCCTTAGCTCCTTTCTTCAACTCGTTTTCTTGTGAGCTGGCCGCAACACCGCAGCATTGCTTCAGGCCCTAGTGTGTTTCCAGAATGGCACGCTGAGCCTTTGGTTAATTCCTCTTCCTGGTGGGCAATGAGAGTTAAATTTGCCCGTCCAGACACCTCCAGCTAGTCTCTCATTGGTTCTCCCTATTCCTGTTCATTTTCCGCAGAAATTGCAAACTGGGCCAAACAGGAGGTTAAAGGCACTGACTCTCCAAGTGGGGAGAGTGTTAGTAAAGCGTCTGGAATGTTGCACCCGAGTACCGGGGCACGAAAACTGAGACACATTTGAACACGTTTCCCGATCACACGGTGGATCATACTCTGGGTTCCACATGCATGTTTTAGCTGAAGGAAGAATCCCTTAAACCTGGAGAGTTGAGACCCATGGAATGGGTACCATGCAATATGACTTGAAAGGGTCTGCATTTGCTCACCGAACCTCACCAATCCTAACACTGCTGCGTTTATGCCGCTGTACACACGCTTGATTCTCTTTCGGAGACATATAAATTCATAGGTTTTAAGATTCTTACTAGTCAGGTATATTCTTATGCGTTTAATATGGGGTGTTGAGTCCTCTTCGTTGAGCAATGAGTAGCTCTTGTCTATTACATATTTGGCTTATGGAATGGTATCTGTGCTAATTTCAATCTCTGGTTTTATGCAGCACCCCAACTCACCTTTCCCCTTAAGCAAGCATAAGATGGTTTTCTACATTTGAGACCCTGTTCTGTTTTGTAATTCAGGTCCTGTGTAGCCAAGTTTACATTCCGTGTAGTAGTGATATCTTATGATGTTTCTTTTTCTCTGTGAATTTTTTCACTTAGAATCATCGTACCTGAATCCACTCATTATGCTGCTACGGGCCTGATGACATAGATTTCATTGCTGAGTGATATTGCATTGTATGTAAGTACCACAACTTCTTTACCCATTTTTCGCTTTCTGCGATATTGAACTTGTACCGTAAATGAGGTTCTTGTAAACAGAGCCTTCCCAAACTTTGGGTTGGCTGTGTCTTTTTGATTTTAATTTCCCTAAGCTATAGGACCGTAAGTGGAAGTGCCCTAGGCTCTGTTGCTTTGTTTTTTAGATGTTTCAGGAAACACCATACACTTCTCCAGAGTGGCTGTTGGCAATTTACATCCCGCCCATCAGCATAACAAGGCTCCCAGTTCTCCATGGCCTGTCCTGCCTTTCTGGATTTTACACTTTTTTCAGATGGCCCTTTTGACCGGGGGGCAGTGAGACTTCATTGTAGTGCAGATTTCCTTTGCAAGCTTGCTTGGTTGGCCAAAAAGGGCGTATGCGTTTTTTCCTGAATATATTCAGGAAAAAACGCATACGCCCTTTTTGGCCAAGTGCATCATTGTGGACGTTCTGCCTCTTTTCCTATGCTTTACATGCAATTCCAGTCTACCTCCTGAAATCGGTTTCCTGCAATTCTGCCCCGCTTTCAAGTCCTCTTGGCAGCCTTACTTCAATATATTTTTGGATGATAGCTGTCATTTATAACTCTGCATGTCTGTGAATGACAGTGCCCCTGAGCTCCTTTCTTCAACTTGTTTTCTTGTGAGCTGGCCGCAACACCATTGGATTGCTTCAGGCCCTAGTGTGGTTCCGGCATGGCACGCTGAGCCTTTGGTTAATTCCTCTTCCTGGTGGGTAATGAGAGTTAAATTTGCCCGTCCAGACACCTCCAGCTAGTCTCTCTTGGTTTTTCCCTATTCCTGTTCATTTTCCGCAGAAATTGCAAACTGGGCCAAACAGGAGGTTAAAGGCACTGACTCTCCAAGTGGGGAGAGTGTTAGTAAAGCGTCTGGAATGTTGCACCCGAGTACCGGGGGACGAAAACTGAGACACCTTTGAACACGTTTCCCGATCACACGGTGTATCATACTCTGGGTTCCACATGCATGTTTTAGCTGAAGGAAGAATCTGTTAAACCTGGAGAGTTGAGACCCATGGAATGGGTACCATGCAATATGACTTCAAAGGGTCTGCATTTGCTCACCGATCCTTACCAATCCTATCACTGCTGCATTTATGCCGCTGTACACACGCTTGATTCTCTTGCAGAGACATAGAAATCCATAGGTTTTAAGATTCTTACTAGTCAGGTATATTCTTAGGCGTTTAATATGTGGTGTTGAGTCCACTTCGTTGAGCAAGGAGAAGCTCTTGTCTATTACATATTTGGCTTATGGAACGGTATCTGTGCTAATTTCAATCTCTGGTTTTATGAAGCACCCCAACTCACCTTTCCCCTTAAGGAAGCATAAGTTGGTTTTCTACATTTGAGACCCTGTTCTGTTTTGTAATTCAGTTCCTCTGTAGCCAAGTTTACATTCCGTGTAGTAGTGATATCTTATGATGTTTCTTTTTTTGTGTGACTTATTTCACTTCGAATCATCGTACCTGAATCCACTCATTATGCTGCTACGGGCCTGATGACATAGATTTCATTGCTGAGTGATATTGCATTGTACGTAAGTACCACAACTTCTTTATCCATTTTGCGCTTTCTGTGATATTGAACTTGTACCGTAAACGAGGTTCTTGTAAACTGAGCCATCCCAAACTTTGGGGTGGCTGTGTCTTTTTGATTTTAATTTCCCTAAGCTATAGGACCATAAGTGGAAGTGCCCTAGGCTCTGTCGCTTTGTTTTTTAGATGTTTCAGGAAACACCATACACTTCTCCATTGTCGCTGTTGGCAATTTACATCCCGCCCATCAGCATAACAAGTCTCTCACGTCTCCATGGCCTGTCCTGCCTTTCTGGATTTTACACTTTTATCAGATTGCCCTTTTGACTGGGGGCCAGTGAGACTTCATTGTAGTGCAGATTTCCTTTTCAAGCTTGATTGGTTGGCCAAAAAGGGCGTATGCATGTTTTCCTGAATATATTCAGGAAAAAACGCGTATGCCCTTTTTGGCCAAGTGCATCATTGTGGACGTTCTGCCTCTTTTCCTATGCTTTACATGCAATTCCTGTCTACCTCCTGAAATCGGTTTCCTGCAATTCTGCCCCGCTTTCAAGTCCTCTTGGCAGCCTTACTTCAATATATTTTTGGACGATAGCTGTCATTTATAACTCTGCAGGTTTGTGAATGACAGTGCCCCTGAGCTCCTTTCTTCAACTTGCTTTCTTGTGAGCTGGCCGCAACACCGCAGGATTGCTTCAGGCCCTAGTGTTGTTCCGGCACAGCACGCTGAGCCTTTGGTCAATTCCTCTTCCTTGTGGGTAATGAGAGTTAAATTTGCCCGTTCAGACACCTCAAGCTAGTCTCTCTTGTTTCTCCCTATTCCTGTTCATTTTCTGCAGAAATTGCAAACTGGGCCAAACAGGGGGTTAAAAGCACTGACTCTCCAAGTGGGGAGAGTGTTAGTAAAGCGTCTGGAATGTTGCACCCGAGTACCGGGGGACGAATACTGAGACACATTTGAACACGTTTCCCGATCACACGGTGGATCATACTCTGGGTTCCACATGCATGTTTTAGCTGAAGGAAGAATCCCTTAAACCTGGAGAGTTGAGACCCATGGAATGGGTACCATGCAGTATGACTTCAAAGGGTCTGCATTTGCTCACCGATCCTCACCAATCCTATCACTGCTGCATTTATGCCACTGTACACATGCTTGATTCTCTTTCGGAGACATATAAATCCATAGGTTTTAAGATTCTTACTAATTAGTTATATTTTTAGGCGTTTAATATGGGGTGTTGAGTCCACTTCGTTGAGCAAGGAGTAGCTCTTGTCTATTACATATTTGGCTTATGGAACGGTATCTGTGCTAATTTCAATCTCTGGTTTTATGCAGCACCCCAACTCACCTTTCCCCTTAAGCAAGCATAAGTCGGTTTTCTACATTTGAGACCCTGTTCTGTTTTGTAATTCAGTTCCTGTGTAGCCAAGTTTACATTCCATGTGGTAGAGATATCTTATGATGTTTCTTTTTCTGTGTGACTTATTTCACTTAGAATCATCGTACCTGAATCCACTCATTATGCTGCTATGGGCCTGATGACATAGATTTCATTGCTGAGTGATATTGCATTGTACGTAAGTACCACAACTTCTTTATCCATTTTTCACTTTCTGTGATTTTGAACTTATACTGTAAACGAGGTTCTTGTAAACAGAGCCTTCCCAAAGTTTGGGGTGGCTGTGTCTTTTTGATTTTAATTTCCCTAAGCTATAGGACCATAAGTGGAAGTGCCCTAGGCTCTGTTGCTTTGTTTTTTAGATGTTTCAGGAAACACCATACACTTCTCCAGAGTGGCTGTTGGCAATTTACATCCCGCCCATCAGCATAACAAGGCTCCCAGTTCTCCATGGCCTGTCCTGCCTTTCTGGATTTTACACTTTTTTCAGATTGCCCTTTTGACCGGGGGGCAGTGAGACTTCATTGTAGTGCAGATTTCCTTTTCAAGCTTGATTGGTTGGCCAAAAAGGGCGTATGCATGTTTTCCTGAATATATTCAGGAAAAAACGCGTATGCCCTTTTTGGCCAAGTGCATCATTGTGGACGTTCTGCCTCTTTTCCTATGCTTTACATGCAATTCCAGTCTACCTCCTGAAATCGGTTTCCTGCAATTCTGCCCCGCTTTCAAGTCCTCTTGGCAGCCTTACTTCAATATATTTTTGGACGATACCTGTCATTTATAACTCTGCAGGTTTGTGAATGACAGTGCCCCTTAGCTCCTTTCTTCAACTCGCTTTCTTGTGAGCTGGCCGCAACACCGCAGCATTGCTTCAGGCCCTAGTGTGGTTCCGGCATGACATGCTGAGCCTTTGGTTAATTCCTCTTCCTGGTGGGAAATGAGAGTTAAATTTGCCCGTCCAGACACCTCCAGCTAGTCTCTCATTGGTTCTCCCTATTCCTCTTCATTTTCCGCAGAAATTGCAAACTGGGCCAAACAAGAGGTTAAAGGCACTGACTCTCCAAGTGGGGAGAGTGTTAGTAAAGCGTCTGGAATGTTGCACCCGAGTACCGGGGGATGAAAACTGACACAATTAAACACGTTTCCCGATCACACGGTGGATCATACTCTGGGTTCCACATGCATGTTTTAGCTGAAGGAAGAATCCCTTAAACCTGGAGAGTTGAGACCCATGGAATGGGTACCATGCAATATGACTTCAAAGGGTCTGCATTTGCTCACCGAACCTCACCAATCCTATCACTGCTGCGTTTATGACACTGTACACACGCTTGATTCTCTTTCGGAGACATATAAATCCATAGGTTTTAAGATTCTTACTAGTCAGGTATATTCTTAGGCGTTTAATATGGGGTGTAGAGTCCACTTCGTTGAGCAAGGAGTAGCTCTTGTCTATTAAATATTTGGCTTATGGAACGGTATCTGTTCTAATTTCAATCTCTGGTTTTATGCAGCACCCCAACTCACCTTTCGCCTTAAGCAAGCATAAGTTGGTTTTCTACATTTGAGACCCTGTTCTGTTTTGTAATTCAGTTCCTGTGTAGCCAAGTTTACATTCCTTGTAGTAGTGATATCTTATGATGTTTGTTTTTCTGTGTGACTTATTTCACTTAGAATCATCGTACCTGAATCCACTCATTATGCTGCTACGGGCCTGATGACATAGATTTCATTGCTGAGTGATATTGCATTGTACGTAAGTACCACAACTTCTTTATCCATTTTTCGCTTTCTGTGATATTGAACTTGGACCATAAATGAGGTTCTTGTAAACAGAGCTGTCCCTAACTTTGGGGTGGCTGAGTCTTTTTGATTTTAATTTCCCTAAGCTATAGGACCATAAGTGGAAGTGCCCTAGGCTCTGTTGCTTTGTTTTTTAGATGTTTCAGGAAACACCATACACTTCTCCAGAGTGGCTGTTGGCAATTTACATCCCGCCCATCAGCATAACAAGGCTCCCAGTTCTCCATGGCCTGTCCTGCCTTTCTGGATTTTACACTTTTTTCAGATGGCCCTTTTGACCGGGGGGCAGTGAGACTTCATTGTAGTGCAGATTTCCTTTGCAAACTTGCTTGGTTGGCCAAAAAGGGCGTATGCGTTTTTTCCTGAATATATTCAGGAAAAAACGCATACGCCCTTTTTGGCCAAGTGCATCATTGTGGACGTTCTGCCTCTTTTCCTTTGCTTTACATGCAATTCCAGTCTACCTCCTGAAATCGGTTTCCTGCAATTCTGCCCAGCGTTCAAGTCCTCTTGGCAGCCTTACTTCAATATATTTTTGGACGATAGCTGTCATTTATAACTCTGCAGGTTTGTGAATGACAGTGCCCCTTAGCTCCTTTCTTCAACTCGCTTTCTTGTGAGCTGGCCGCAACACCGCAGCATTGCTTCAGGCCCTAGTGTGGTTCCGGCATGACATGCTGAGCCTTTGGTTAATTCCTCTTCCTGGTGGGAAATGAGAGTTAAATTTGCCCGTCCAGACACCTCCAGCTAGTCTCTCATTGGTTCTCCCTATTCCTGTTCATTTTCCGCAGAAATTGCAAACTGGGCCAAACAGGAGGTTAAAGGCACTGACTCTCCAAGTGGGGAGAGTGTTAGTAAAGCGTCTGGAATGTTGCACCCGAGTACCAGGGGACGAAAACTGAGACACATTTGAACACGTTTCCCGATCACATGGTGGATCATACTCTGGGTTCCACATGCATGTTTTAGCTGAAGGAAGAATCCCTTAAACCTGGAGAGTTGAGACCCCTGCAATGGGTACCATGCAATATGACTTCAAAGGGTCTGCATTTGCTCACCGAACCTCACCAATCCTATCACTGCTGCATTTATGCCACTGTACACACGCTTGATTCTCTTTCTGAGACATATAAATCCATAGGTTTTAAGATTCTTACTAGTCAGGTATATTCTTAGGCGTTTAATATGGGGTGTAGAGTCCACTTCGTTGAGCAAGGAGTAGCTCTTGTCTATTACATATTTGGCTTATGGAACGGTATCTGTGCTAATTTCAATCTCTGGTTTTATGCAGCACCCCAACTCACCTTTCCCCTTAAGCAAGCATAAGTCGGTTTTCTACATTTGAGACCCTGTTCTGTTTTGTAATTCAGTTCCTGTGTAGCCAAGTTTACATTCCATGTGGTAGAGATATCTTATGATGTTTCTTTTTCTGTGTGACTTATTTCACTTAGAATCATCGTACCTGAATCCACTCATTATGCTGCTATGGGCCTGATGACATAGATTTCATTGCTGAGTGATATTGCATTGTACGTAAGTACCACAACTTCTTTATCCATTTTTCACTTTCTGTGATTTTGAACTTATACTGTAAACGAGGTTCTTGTAAACAGAGCCTTCCCAAATTTTGGGGTGGCTGTGTCTTTTTGATTTTAATTTCCCTAAGCTATAGGACCATAAGTGGAAGTGCCCTAGGCTCTGTTGCTTTGTTTTGTAGATGTTTCAGGAAACACCATACACTTCTCCAGAGTGGCTGTTGGCAATTTACATCCCGCCCATCAGCATAACAAGGCTCCCAGTTCTCCATGGCCTGTCCTGCCTTTCTGGATTTTACAATTTTTTCAGATGGCCCTTTTGACCGGGGGGCAGTGAGACTTCATTGTAGTGCAGATTTCCTTTGCAAGCTTGCTTGGTTGGCCAAAAAGGGCGTATGCGTTTTTTCCTGAATATATTCAGGAAAAAACGCATACGCCCTTTTTGGCCAAGTGCATCATTGTGGACGTTCTGCCTCTTTTCCTATGCTTTACATGCAATTCCAGTCTACCTCCTGAAATCGGTTTCCTGCAATTCTGCCCCGCTTTCAAGTCCTCTTGGCAGCCTTACTTCAATATATTTTTGGACGATAGCTATCATTTATAACTCTGCAGGTTTGTGAATGACAGTGCCCCTGAGCTCCTTTCTTCAACTCGCTTTCTTGTGAGCTGGCCACAACACCGCAGCATTGCTTCAGGCCCTAGTGTGGTTCCGGCATGGCACGCTGAGCCTTTGGTTAATTCCTCTTCCTGGTGGGAAATGAGAGTTAAATTTGCCCGTCCAGACACCTCCAGCTAGTCTCTCATTGGTTCTCCCTATTCCTGTTCATTTTCCGCAGAAATTGCAAACTGGGCCAAACAGGAGGTTAAAGGCACTGACTCTCCAAGTGGGGAGAGTGTTAGTAAAGCGTCTGGAATGTTGCACCCGAGTACCAGGGGACGAAAACTGAGACACATTTGAACACGTTTCCCGATCACATGGTGGATCATACTCTGGGTTCCACATGCATGTTTTAGCTGAAGGAAGAATCCCTTAAACCTGGAGAGTTGAGACCCATGGAATGGGTACCATGCAATATGACTTCAAAGGGTCTGCATTTGTCCACCGAACCTCACCAATCCTATCACTGCTGCGTTTATGCCGCTGTACACACGCTTGATTCTCTTTCGGAGACATATAAATCCATAGGTTTTAAGATTCTTCCTAGTCAGGTATATTCTTAGGCGTTTAATATGGGGTGTAGAGTCCACTTCGTTGAGCAAGGAGTAGCTCTTGTCTATTACATATTTGGCTTATGGAACGGTATCTGTTCTAATTTCAATCTCTGGTTTTATGCAGCACCCCAACTCACCTTTCCCCTTAAGCAAGCATAAGTTGGTTTTCTACATTTGAGACCCTGTTCTGTTTTGTAATTCAGTTCCTGTGTAGCCAAGTTTACATTCCGTGTAGTAGTGATATCTTATGATGTTTCTTTTTCTGTGTGACTTATTTCACTTAGAATCATCGTACCTGAATCCACTCATTATGCTGCTATGGGCCTGATGACATAGATTTCATTGCTGCGTGATATTGCATTGTACGTAATTACCACAAATTCTTTATCCATTTTTCACTTGCTGTGATACTGAACTTGTACCGTAAACGAGGTTCTTGTAAACAGAGCCGTCCCAAAGTTTGGGGTGGCTGTGTCTTTTTGATTTTAATTTCCCTAAGCTATAGGACCATAAGTTGAAGTGCCCTAGGCTCTGTTGCTTTGCTTTTTAGATGTTTCAGGAAACACCATACACTTCTCCAGAGTGGCTGTTGGCAATTTACATCCCGCCCATCAGCATAACAAGGTTCCCAATTCTCCATGGCCTTTCCTGCCTTTCTGGATTTTACACTTTTTTCAGATGGCCCTTTTGACCGGGTGCAGTGAGACTTCATTGTAGTGCAGATTTCCTTTTCAACCTTGCTTGGTTGGCCAAAAAGAGCGTATGCGTTTTTTCCTGAATATATTCAGGAAAAAACGCATACGCCCTTTTTGGCCAAGTGCATCATTGTGGACGTTCTGCCTCTTTTCCTATGCTTTACATGCTATTCCAGTCTACCTCCTGAAATCGGTTTCCTGCAATTCTGCCCCGCTTTCAAGTCCTCTTGGCAGCCTTACTTCAATATATTTTTGGACGATAGCTGTCATTTATAACTCTGCAGGTATGTGAATGTCAGTGCCCCTGAGCTCCTTTCTTTAACTCGTTTTCTTGTGAGCTGGCCGCAACACCGCAGCCTTGCTTCAGGCCCTAGTGTGGTTCCGGCATGGCACGCTGAGCCTTTGGTTAATTCCTCTTCCTGGTGGGAAATGAGAGTTAAATTTGCCCGTCCAGACACCTCCAGCTAGTCTCTCATTGGTTCTCCCTATTCCTGTTCATTTTCCGCAGAAATTGCAAACTGGGCCAAACAGGAGGTTAAAGGCACTGACTCTCCAAGTGGGGAGAGTGTTAGTAAAGCGTCTGAAATGTTGCACCCGAGTACCAGGGGACGAAAACTGAGACACATTTGAACACGTTTCCCGATCACATGGTGGATCATACTCTGGGTTCCACATGCATGTTTTAGCTGAAGGAAGAATCCCTTAAACCTGGAGAGTTGAGACCCCTGGAATGGGTACCATGCAATATGACTTCAAAGGGTCTGCATTTGCTCACCGAACCTCACCAATCCTATCACTGCTGCATTTATGCCACTGTACACACGCTTGATTCTCTTTCTGAGACATATAAATCCATAGGTTTTAAGATTCTTACTAGTCAGGTATATTCTTAGGCGTTTAATATGGGCTGTAGAGTCCACTTCGTTGAGCAAGGAGTAGCTCTTGTCTATTACATATTTGGCTTATGGAACCGTATCTGTGCTAATTTCAATCTTTGGTTTTATGCAGCCCCCCAAGTCACCTTTACTCTTAAGCAAGCATAAGTCGGTTTTCTACATTTGAGACCCTGTTCTGTTTTGTAATTCAGTTCCTGTGTAGCCAAGTTTACACTCCATGTGGTAGAGATATCTTATGATGTTTCTTTCTCTGTGTGACTTATTTCACTTACAATCATCGTATCTGAATCCACTCATTATGCTGCTACGGGCCTGATGACATAGATTTCATTGCTGAGTGATATTGCATTGTACGTAAGTACCACAACTTCTTTATCCATTTTGCGCTTTCTGTGATATTGAACTTGTACCGTAAACGAGGTTCTTGTAAACAGAGCTGTCCCAAAGATTGGGGTGGTTGTGTCTTTTTGATTTTAATTTCCCTAAGCTATAGGACCATAAGTGGAAGTGCCCTAGGCTCTGTTGCTTTGTTTTTTAGATGTTTCAGGAAACACCATACACTTCTCCAGAGTGACTGTTGGCAATTTACATCCCGCCCATCAGCATAACAAGGCTCCCAGTTCTCCATGGCCTGTCCTGCCTTTGTGGATTTTACACTTTTTTCTGATGGCCCTTTTGACTGGGGGGCAGTGAGACTTCTTTGTAGTGCAGATTTCCTTTGCAAGCTTGCTTGGTTGGCCAAAAAGGGCGTATGCGTTTATTCCTGAATATATTCAGGAAAAAACGCATACGCCCTTTTTGGCCAAGTGCATCATTGTGGACGTTCTGCCTCTTTTCCTATGCTTTACATGCAATTCCAGTCTACCTCCTGAAATCGGTTTCCTGCAATTCTGCCCCGCTTTCAAGTCCTCTTGGCAGCCTTACTTCAATATATTTTTGGACGATAGTTGTCATTTATAACTCTGCAGGTATGTGAATGACAGTGCCCCTGAGCTCCTTTCTTCAACTCGCTTTCTTGTGAGCTGGCCGCAACACCGCTGCTTTGCTTCAGGCCCTAGTGTGGTTCCGGCATGGCACACTGAGCCTTTGGTTAATTCCTATTCCTGGTGGGAAATGAGAGTTAAATTTGCCCGTCCAGACACCTCCAGCTAGTCTCTCATTGGTTCTCCCTATTCCTGTTCATTTTCCGCAGAAATTGCAAACTGGGCCAAACAGGAGGTTAAAGGCACTGACTCTCCAAGTGGGGAGAGTGTTAGTAAAGCGTCTGGAATGTTGCACCCGAGTACCGGGGGACGAAAACTGAGTCACATTTGAACACGTTTCCCGATCACACGGTGGATCATACTCTGGGTTCCACATGCATGTTTTAGCTGAAGGAAGAATCCCTTAAACCTGGAGAGTTGAGACCCATGGAATGGGTACCATGCAATATGACTTGAAAGGGTCTGCATTTGCTCACCGAACCTCACCAATCCTAACACTGCTGCGTTTATGCCGCTGTACACATGGTTGATTCTCTTTTGGAGACATATAAATCCATAGGTTTTAAGATTCTTACTAGTCAGGTATATTCTTATGCGTTTAATATGGGGGGTTGAGTCCACTTCGTTGAGCAATGAGTAGCTCTTGTCTATTACATATTTGGCTTATGGAACGGTATCTGTTCTAATTTCAATCTCTGGTTTTATGCAGCACCCCAACTCACCTTTCCCCTTAAGCAAGCATAAGATGGTTTTCTACATTTGAGACCCTGTTCTGTTTTGTAATTCAGTTCCTCTGTAGCCAAGTTTACATTCCGTGTAGTAGTGATATCTTATGATGTTTCTTTTTCTCTGTGACTTTTTTCACTTAGAATCATCGTACCTGAATCCACTCATTATGCTGCTACGGGCCTGATGACATAGATTTCATTGCTGAGTGATATTGCATTGTACGTAAGTACCACAACTTCTTTATCCATTTTTCGCTTTCTGTGATATTGAACTTGTACCGTAAATGAGGTTCTTGTAAACTGAGCCGTCCCAAATTTTGGGGTGGCTGTGTCTTTTTGATTTTAATTTCCCTAAGCTATAGGACCATAAGTGGAAGTGCCCTAGGCTCTGTTGCTTTGTTTTTTAGATGTTTCAGGAAACACCATACACTTCTCCATTGTCGCTGTTGGCAATTTACATCCCGCCCATCAGCATAACAAGGCTCTCACATCTCCATGGCCTGTCCTGCCTTTCTGGATTTTACACTTTTTTCAGATGACCCTTTTGACCGGGGGGCAGTGAGACTTCATTGTAGTGCAGATTTCCTTTGCAAGCTTGTTTGCTTGGCCAAAAAGGGCGTAGGCTTTTTTTCTTGAGGAAAAATCTCATATGCCCTTTTTGGCCAAGTGCATCATTGTGGACGTTCTGCCTCTTTTCCTATGCTTTACATGCAAATCCAGTCTACCTCCTGAAATCGGTTTCCTGCAATTCTGCCCCGCTTTCAAGTCCTCTTGGCAGCCTTACTTCAATATCTTTTTGGACGATAGGTGTCATTTATAACTCTGCAGTTTTGTGAATTACAGTGCCCCTGAGCTCCTTTCTTCAACTTGCTTTCTTGTGAGCTGGCCGCAACACCGCAGCATCGCTTCAGGCCATAGTGTGTTTCCGGCATGGCACATTGAGCCTTTGGTTAATTCCTCTTCCTGGTGGGAAATGAGAGTTAAATTTGCCCGTCCAGACACCTCCAGCTAGTCTCTCATTGGTTCTCCCTATTCCTGTTCATTTTCCGCAGAAATTGCAAACTGGGCCAAACAGGAGGTTAAAGGCACTGACTCTCCAAGTGGGGAGAGTGTTAGTAAAGCGTCTGGAATGTTGCACCCGAGTACCAGGGGATGAAAACTGACACATTTGAACACGTTTCCCGATCACACGGTGGATCATACTCTGGGTTCCACATGCATGTTTTAGCTGAAGGAAGAATCCCTTAAACCTGGAGAGTTGAGACCCATGGAATGGGTACCATGCAATATGACTTGAAAGGGTCTGCATTTGCTCACCGAACCTCATCAATCCTATCACTGCTGCGTTTATGCCACTATACACACGCTTGATTCTCTTTTTGAGATATATAAATCCATAGGTTTTAAGATTCTTACTAGTCAGGTATATTCTTAGGCTTTTAATATGGGGTGTTGAGTCCACTTCGTTGAGCAAGGTGTAGCTCTTTCCTATTACATATTTGGCTTATGGAACGATATCTGTGCTAATTTCAATGTCTGGTTTTATGCAGCACCCCAACTCACCTTTCCCCTTAAGGAAGCATAAGTTGATTTTCTACATTTGAGACCCTGTTCTGTTTTGTAATTCAGTTCCTGTGTAGCCAAGTTTACATTCCGTGTAGTAGTGATATCTTATGATGTTTCTTTTTCTGTGTGACTTATTTCACTTAGAATCATCGTACCTGAATCCACTCATTATGCTGCTATGTGCCTGATGACATAGATTTCATTGCTGAGTGATATTGCATTGTAGGTAAGTACCACAACTTCTTTATCCATTTTTCACTTTCTGTGATATTCAACTTGTACCGTAAACGAGGTTCCTGTAAACAGAACCGTCCCAAACTTTGGGGTGGCTGTGTCTTTTTGATTTTAATTTCCCTAAGCTATAGGACCATAAGTGGAAGTGCCCTAGGCTCTGTTGTTTTGTTTTTTAGATGTTTCAGGAAACACCATACACTTCTCCAGAGTGGCTGTTGGCAATTTACATCCCGCCCATCAGCATAACAAGGCTCCCAGTTCTCCATGGCCTGTCCTGCTTTGCTGGATTTTATGCTTTTTTCAGATGGCCCTTTTGCCCGCGGGGTAGTGAGACTTCATTGTAGTGCAGATTCCCTTTGCAAGCTTGCTTGGTTGGCCAAAAAGTGCGTATGCGTTTTTTCCTGAATATATTCAGGAAAAAACGCATACGCCCTTTTTGGCCAAGTGCATCATTGTGGACGTTCTGCCTCTTTTCCTATGCTTTACATGCCATTCCAGTCTACCTCCTGAAATCGGTTTCCTGCAATTCTGCCCCGCTTTCAAGTCCTCTTGGCAGCCTTACTTCAATATATTTTGGGACGATAGCTGTCATTTATAACTCTGCAGGTTTGTGAATGACAGTGCCCCTGAGCTCCTTTCTTCAAATTGTTTTCTTGTGAGCTGGCCGCAACACCGTAGGATTGCTTCAGGCCCTAGTGTGGTTCCGGCACGGCACGCTGAGCCTTTGGTTAATTCCTCTTCGTGGTGGGTAATGAGAGTTAAATTTGCCCATCCAGACACCTCCAGCTAGTCTCTCTTGGTTCTCCCTATTCCTGTTCATTTTCCGCAGAAATTGCAAACTGGGCCAAACAGGAGGTTAAAGGCACTGACTCTCCAAGTGGGGAGAGTGTTAGTAAAGCGTCTGGAATGTTGCACTCGAGTACCGGGGGACGAAAACTGAGACACATTTGAACAAGTTTCGCGATCACACGGTGGATGATACTCTGGGTTCCACATGCATGTTTTAGCTGAAGGAAGAATCCCTTAAACCTGGAGAGTTGAGACCCATGGAATGGGTACCATGCAATATGACTTCAAAGGGTCTGCATTTGCTCACCGATCCTCACCAATCCTATCACTGCTGCATTTATGCCGCTGTACACACGCTTGATTCTCTTGCAGAGACATATAAATCCATAGGTTTTAAGATTCTTACTAGTCAGGTATATTCTTAGGCGTTTAATATGTGGTGTTGAGTCCACTTCGTTGAGCAAGGAGAAGCTCTTGTCTATTACATATTTGGCTTATGGAACGGTATCTGTGCTAATTTCAATCTCTGGTTTTATGCAGCACCCCAACTCACCTTTCCCCTTAAGGAAGCATAAGTTGGTTTTCTACATTTGAGACCCTGTTCTGTTTTGTAATTCAGTTCCTCTGTAGCCAAGTTTACATTCCGTGTAGTAGTGATATCTTATGATGTTTCTTTTTTTGTGTGACTTATTTCACTTAGAATCATCGTACCTGAATCCACTCATTATGCTGCTACGGGCCTGATGACATAGATTTCATTGCTGAGTGATATTGCATTGTACGTAAGTACCACAACTTCTTTATCCATTTTTCGCTTTCTGTGATATTGAACTTGTACCGTAAAGGAGGTTCTTGTAAACTGAGCCATCCCAAACTTTGGGTTGGTTGTGTCTTTTTGATTTTAATTTCCCTAAGCTATAGGACCATAAGTGGAAGTGCCCTAGGCTCTGTTGCTTAGTTTTTTAGATGTTTCAGGAAACACCATACACTTCTCCAGAGTGGCTGTTGGCAATTTACATCCCACCCATCAGCATAACAAGGCTCCCAGTTCTCCATGGCCTGTCCTGCTTTGCTGGATTTCATGCTTTTTTCAGATGGCCCTTTTGCCCGCGGGGTAGTGAGACTTCATTGTAGTGCAGATTCCCTTTGCAAGCTTGCTTGGTTGGCCAAAAAGGGCGTATGCGTTTTTTCCTGAATATATTCAGGAAAAAACGCATACGCCCTTTTTGGCCAAGTGCATCATTGTGGACGTTCTGCCTCTTTTCCTATGCTTTACATGCAATTCCAGTCTACCTCCTGAAATCGGTTTCCTGCAATTCTGCCCCGCTTTCAAGTCCTCTTGGCAGCCTTACTTCAATATATTTTTGGACGATAGCTGTCATTTATAACTCTGCAGGTTTGTGAATTACAGTGCCCCTGAGCTCCTTTCTTCAACTCGTTTTCTTGTGAGCTGGCCGCAACACCGCAACATTGCTTCAGGCCCTAGTGTGTTTCCAGAATGGCACGCTGAGCTTTTGGTTAATTCCTCTTCCTGGTGAACAATGAGAGTTAAATTTGCCCGTCCAGACACCTCCAGCTAGTCTCTCATTGGTTCTCCCTATTCCTGTTCATTTTCCGCAGAAATTGCAAACTGGGCCAAACAGGAGGTTAAAGGCACTGACTCTCCAAGTGGGGAGAGTGTTAGTAAAGCGTCTGGAATGTTGCACCCGAGTACCGGGGCACGAAAACTGAGACACATTTGAACACGTTTCCCGATCACACGGTGGATCATACTCTGGGTTCCACATGCATGTTTTAGCTGAAGGAAGAATCCCTTAAACCTGGAGAGTTGAGACCCATGGAATGGGTACCATGCAATATGACTTGAAAGGGTCTGCATTTGCTCACCGAACCTCACCAATCCTAACACTGCTGCGTTTATGCCGCTGTACACACGCTTGATTCTCTTTCGGAGACATATAAATCCATAGGTTTTAAGATTCTTACTAGTCAGGTATATTCTTATGCGTTTAATATGGGGTGTTGAGTCCACTTCGTTGAGCAATGAGTAGCTCTTGTCTATTACATATTTGGCTTATGGAATGGTATCTGTGCTAATTTCAATCTCTGGTTTTATGCAGCACCCCAACTCACCTTTCCCCTTAAGCAAGCATAAGTTGGTTTTCTACATTTGAGACCCTGTTCTGTTTTGTAATTCAGTTCCTGTGTAGCCAAGTTTACATTCCGTGTAGTAGTGATATCTTATGATGTTTCTTTTTCTCTGTGAATTTTTTCACTTAGAAACATCGTACCTGAATCCACTCATTATGCTGCTACGGGCCTGATGACATAGATTTCATTGCTGAGTGATATTGCATTGTACGTAAGTACCACAACTACTTTACCCATTTTTCGCTTTCTGCGATATTGAACTTGTACCGTAAACGAGGTTGTTGTAAACAGAGCCGTCCCAAACTTTGGGTTGGCTGTGTCTTTTTGATTTTAATTTCCCTAAGCTATAGGACCATAAGTGGAAGTGCCCTAGGCTCTGTTGCTTTGTTTTTTAGATGTTTCAGGAAACACCATACACTTCTCCAGAGTGACTGTTGGCAATTTACATCCCGCCCATCAGCATAACAAGGCTCCCAGTTCTCCATGGCCTGTCCTGCCTTTCTGGATTTTACACTTTTTTCAGATGGCCCTTTTGACCGGGGGGCAGTGAGACTTAATTGTAGTGCAGATTTCCTTTGCAAGCTTGCTTGGTTGGCCAAAAAGGGCGTATGCGTTTTTTCCTGAATATATTCAGGAAAAAACGCATACGCCCTTTTTGGCCAAGTGCATCATTGTGGACGTTCTGCCTCTTTTCCTATGCTTTACATGCAATTCCAGTCTACCTCCTGAAATCGGTTTCCTGCAATTCTGCCCCGCTTTCAAGTCCTCTTGGCAGCCTTACTTCAATATATTTTTGGATGATAGCTGTCATTTATAACTCTGCATGTCTGTGAATGACAGTGCCCCTGAGCTACTTTCTTCAACTCGCTTTCTTGTGAGCTGGCCGCAACACCGCAGGATTTCTTCAGGCCCCAGTGTGGTTACGGCATGGCACGCTGAGCCTTTGGTTAATTCCTCTTCCTGGTGGGAAATGAGAGTTAAATTTGCCCGTCCAGACACCTCCATCTAGTCTCTCATTGGTTCTCCCTATTCCTGTTCATTTTCCGCAGAAATTGCAAACTGGGCCAAACAGGAGGTTAAAGGCACTGACTCTCCAAGTGGGGAGAGTGTTAGTAAACCGTCTGGAATGTTGCACCCGAGTACCAGGGGACGAAAACTGAGACACATTTGAACACGTTTCCCGATCACACGGTGGATGATACTCTGGGTTCCACATGCATGTTTTAGCTGAAGGAAGAATCCCTTAAACCTGGAGAGTTGAGACCCATGGAATGGGTACCATGCAATATGACTTCAAATGGTCTGCATTTGCTCACCTATCCTCACCAATCCTATCACTGCTGCGTTTATGCCGCTGTACACAAGCTTGATTCTCTTTCGGAGACATATAAATCCATAGGTTTTAAGATTCTTACTAGTCAGGTATATTCTTACGCGTTTAATGTGGGGTGTTGGGTCAACTTCATTGAGCAAGGAGTAGCTCTTGTCTATTACATATTTGGCTTATGGAACGGTATCTGTGCTAATTTCAATCTCTGGTTTTATGCAGCACCCCAACTCACCTTTCCCCTTAAGCAAACATAAGTTGGTTTTCTACATTTGAGACCCTGTTCTGTTTTGTAATTCAGTTCCTGTGTAGCCAAGTTTACATTCCGTGTAGTAGTGATATCTTATGATGTTTCTTTTTCTCTGTGACTTATTTCACTTAGAATCATCGTACCTGAATCCACTCATTATGCTGCTACCGGACTGATGACATAGATTTCATTGCTGAGTTATATTGCATTGTACGTAAATACAACAACTTCTTTTTCCATTTTTCACTTGCTGTGATATTGAACTTGTACCGTAAACGAGGTTCTTGTAAACAGAGCCGTCCCAAACTTTGGGGTGGCTGTGTCTTTTTGATTTTAATTTCCCTAAGCTATTGGACCATAAGTTGAAGTGCCGTAGGCTCAGTTGCTTTGTTTTTTACATGTTTCAGGAAACACCATACACTTCTCCAGAGTGGCTGTTGGCAATTTACATCCCGCCCATCAGCATAACAAGGCTCCCAGTTCTCCATGGCCTGTCCTGCCTTTCTGGATTTTACACTTTTTTCAGATGGCCCTTTTCACCAGGGGGCAGTGAGACTTCATTGTAGTGCAGACTTCCTTTGCAAGCTTGCTTGGTTGGCCAAAAAGGGCGTATGTGTTTTTTCCTCAGGAAAAAATATACCCTTTTTGGCCAAGTGCATCATTGTGGACGTTCTGCCTCTTTTCCTATGCTTTACATGCAATTCCAGTCTACCTCCTGAAATCGGTTTCCTGCAATTCTGCCCCGCTTTCAAGTCCTCTTGGCAGCCTTACTTCAATATATTTTTGGACGATAGCTGTCATTTTTAACTCTGCAGGTTTGTGAATTACAGTGCCCCTGAGCTCCTTTCTTCAACTCGCTTTCTTGTGAGCTGGCCGCAACTTCGCAGGATTGCTTCAGGCCCTAGTGTGGTTCCGGCATGGCACTCTGAGCCTTTGGTTAATTCCTCATCCTGGTGGGAAATGAGAGTTAAATTTGCACGTCCAGACACCTCCAGCTAGTTTCTCATTGGATCTCCCTATTCCTGTTCATTTTCCGCAGAAATTGCAAACTGGGCCAAACAGGAGGTTAAAGGCACTGACTCTCCAAGTGGGGAGAGTGTTAGTAAAGCGTCTGGAATGTTGCACCCGAGTACCAGGGGACGAAAACTGACCCATTTGAACACGTTTCCCGATCACACGGTGGATCATACTCTGGGTTCCACATGCATGTTTTAGCTGAAGGAAGAATCCCTTAAACCTGGAGAGTTGAGACCCATGGAATGGGTACCATGCAATATGACTACAGAGGGTCTGCATTTGTTCACCGAACCTCAACAATCCTATCACTGCTGCGTTTATGCCGCTGTACACACGCTTGATTCTCTTTCGGAGACATATAAATCCATAGGTTTTAAGATTCTTACTAGTCAGGTATATTCTTAGGCGTTTAATATGGGGTGTAGAGTCCACTTCGTTGAGCAAGGAGTAGCTCTTGTCTATTACATATTTGGCTTATGGAATGGTATCTGTGCTAATTTCAATCTCTGGTTTTATGCAGCACCCCAACTCACCTTTCGCCTTAAGCAAGCATAAGTTGGTTTTCTACATTTGAGACCCTGTCCTGTTTTGTAATTCAGTTCCTGTGTAGCCAAGTTTACATTCCGTGTAGTAGTGATATCTTATGATGTTTCTTTTTCTGTGTGACTTATGTCACTTAGAATCATCGTACCTGAATCCACTCATTATGCTGCTATGGGCCTGATGACATAGATTTCATTGCTGAGTGATATTGCATTGTACGTAAGTACCACAACTTCTTTTTCCATTTTTTGCTGTCTGTGATATTGAAATTGTACCGTAAACGAGGTTTGGGGTGGCTGTGTCTTTTTGATTTTAATTTCCCTAAGCTATAGGACCATAGGTGGAAGTGCCCTAGGCTCTGTTGCTTTGTTTTTTAGATGTTTCAGGAAACACCATACACTTCTCCAGAGTGGCTGTGGGCAATTTACATCCCGCCCATCAGCACAACAAGGCTCCCACGTCTCCATGGCCTGTCCTGCCTTTCTGGATTTTACACTTTTTTCAGATGGCTCTTTTGACCAGGGGGCAGTGAGACTTCATTGTAGTGCAGATTTCCTTTGCAAGCTTGCTTGGTTGGCCAAAAAGGGCGTATGCGTTTTTTCCTGAATATATTCAGGAAAAAACGCATACGCCCTTTTTGGCCAAGTGCATCATTGTGGACGTTCTGCCTCTTTTCCTATGCTTTACATGCAATTCCAGTCTACCTCCTGAAATCGGTTTCCTGCAATTCTGCCCTGCTTTCAAGTCCTCTTGGCAGCCTTACTTCTATATATTTTTGGACGATAGTTGTCATTTATAACTCTGCAGGTTTGTGAATGACAGTGCCCCTGAGCTCCTTTCTTCAACTCGCTTCCTTGTGAGCTGGCCGCAACACCGCAGGATTGCTTCAGTCCCTAGTGTGGTTCCGGCACGGCACGCTGAGCCTTTGGTTAATTCCTCTTCCTGGTGGGAAATGAGAGTTAAATTTGCCCGTCCAGACACCTCCAGCTAGTCTCTCATTGGTTCTCTCTATTCCTGTTCATTTTCCGCAGAAATTGCAAACTGGGCCAAACAGGAGGTTAAAGGCACTGACTCTCCAACTGGGGAGAGTGTTAGTAAAGCGTCTGCAATGTTGCACCCGAGTACCAGGGGATGAAAACTGAGACAGCTTTGAACACGTTTCCCGATCACACGGTGGATCATACTCTGGGTTCCACATGCATGTTTTAGCTGAAGGAAGAATCCCTTAAACCTGGAGAGTTGAGACCCATGGAATGGGTACCATGCAATATGACTTCAAAGCGTCTGCATTTGCTCACCGATCCTCACCAATCCTATCACTGCTGCGTTTATGCCGCTGTACACACGCTTGATTCTCTTTCGGAGACATATAAATCCATAGGTTTTAAGATTCTTACTAGTCAGGTATATTCTTAGGCGTTTAATATGTGGTGTTGAGTCCACTTCGTTGAGCAAGGAGTAGCTCTTGTTTATTACATATTTGGCTTATGGAACGGTATCTGTGCTAATTTCAATCTCTGGTTTTATGCAGCACCCCAACTCACCTTTCCCCTTAAGCAAGCATAAGTTGGTTTTCTACATTTGAGACCCTGTTCTGTTTTGTAATTCAGTTCCTGTGTATCCAAGTTTACATTCCGTGTAGTAGTGATATCTTATGATGTTTCTTTTTCTGTGTGACTTATTTCACTTAGAATCATCGTACCTGAATCCACTCATTATGATGCTACGGGCCTGATGACATAGATTTCATTGCTGAGTGATATTGCATTGTACGTAAGTACCACAACTTCTTTATCCATTTTTCGCTTTCTGTGATATTGAACTTGTACCGTAAACGAGGTTCTTGTAAACAGAGCCGTCCCAAACTTTGGGGTGGCTGTGTCTTTTTGATTTTAATTTCCCTAAGCTATAGGACCATACGTGGAAGTGCCGTAGGCTCAGTTGCTTTGTTTTTTAGATATTTCAGGAAACACCATACACTTCTCCAGAGTGGCTGTTGGCAATTTACATCCTGCCCATGAGCATAACAAGGTTCCCACGTCTCCATGGCCTGTCCTGCCTTTCTGGATTTTACACTTTTTTCAGATGGCCCTTTTGACTGGGGGGCAGTGAGACTTCATTGTAGTGCAGATTTGCTTTGCAAGCTTGCTTAGTTGGCCAAAAAGGGCGTATGCGTTTTTTCCTGAATATATTCAGGAAAAAACCCATACGCCCCTCTTGGCCAAGTGCATCATTGTGGACGTTCTGCCTCTTTTCCTATGCTTTACATGCAATTCCAGTCTACCTCCTGAAATCGGTTTCCTGCAATTCTGACCCGCTTTCAAGTCCTCTTGGCAGCCTTACTTCAATATATTTTTGGACAATAGCTGTCATTTATAACTCTGCATGTCTGTGAATGACAGTGCCCCTGAGCTCCTTTCTTCAACTCGCTTTCTTGTGAACTGGCCACAACAACGCAGGATTGCTTCAGGCCCTAGTGTGGTTCCGGCATGGCACGCTGAGGCTTTGGTTAATTCCTCTTCCTGGTGGGAAATGAGAGTTAAATTTGCCCGTCCAGACACCTCCAGCTAGTCTCTCATTGGTTCTCCCTTTTCCTGTTCATTTTCCACAGAAATTGCAAACTTGGCCAAACAGGAGGTTAAAGGCACTGACTCTCCAAGTGGGGACAGTGTTAGGAAAGCGTCTGGAATGTTGCACCCGAGTACCAGGGGACGAAAACTGAGACACCTTTGAACACGTTTCCCAATCACACGGTGGATCATACTCTGGGTTCCACATGCATGTTTTAGCTGAAGGAAGAATCCCTTAAACCTGGAAAGTTGAGACCCATGGAATGGGTACCATGCAATATGACTTCAAAGGGTCTGCATTTGCTCACCGATCCTCACCAAACCTATCACTGCTGCGTTGATGCTGCTGTACACACGCTTGATTCTCTTTCGGAGACATATAAATCCATAGGTTTTAAGATTCTTACTAGTCAGGTATATTCTTAGGCGTTTAATATGGGGTGTTGAGTCCACTTGGTTGAGCAAGGAGTAGCTCTTGTCTATTACATATTTGGCTTATGAAACGGTATCTGTGGTAATTTCAATCTCTGGTTTTATGCAGCACCCCAACTCGCCTTTCCCCTTAAGCAAGCATAAGTTGGTTTTCTACATTTGAGACCCTGTTCTGTTTTGTAATTCAGTTCCTGTGTAGCCAAGTTTACATTCCGTGTAGTAGTGATATCTTATGATGTTTCTTTTTCTGTGTGACTTATTTCACTTAGAATCATCGTACCTGAATCCACTCATTATGCTACTATGGGCCTGATGACATCGATTTCATTGCTGAGTGATATTGCATTGTAGATAAGTACCACAACTTCTTTATCCATTTTGCACTTTCTGTGATATTGAACTTGTACCGTAAACGAAGTTCTTGTAAACACAGCCTTCCCAAACTTTGGGGTGGCTGTGTCTTTTTGATTTTAATTTCCCTAAGCTATAGGACCATAAGTGGAAGTGCCCTAGGCTCTGTTGCTTCGTTTTTTAGATGTTTCAGGAAACACCATACATTTCTCCAGAGTGGCTGTTGGCAATTTACATCTCGCCCATGAGCATAACAAGGCTCCCAGTTCTCCATGGCCTGTCCTGCCTTTCTGGATTTTACACTTTTTTCAGAGGGCCCTTTTGACCGGGGGGCAGTGAGACTTCATTGTAGTGCAGATTTCCTTTGCAAGCTTGCTTGGTTGGCCAAAAAGGGCGTATGCGTTTTTTCCTGAATATATTCAGGAAAAAACGCATACGCCCTTTTTGGCCAACTGCATCATTGTGGACGTTCTGCCTCTTTTCCTATGCTTTACATGCAATTACAGTCTACCTCCTGAAATCGGTTTCCTGCAATTCTGCCCCGCTTTCAAGTCCTCTTGGCAGCCTTACTTCAATATATTTTTGGACGATAGCTGTCATTTATAACTCTGCATGTTTGTGAATTACAGTGCCCCTGAGCTCTTTTCTTCAACTCGCTTTCCTGTGAGCTGGCCGCAACACCGCAGGATTGCTTCAGGCCCTAGTGTGGTTCCGGCATGGCACGCTGAGCCTTTGGTTAATTCCTCTTCCTGGTGGGAAATGAGAGTTAAATTTGCCCGTCCAGACACCTCCAGCTAGTCTCTCATTGGTTCTCCCTATTCCTGTTCATTTTCCGCAGAAATTGCAAACTGGGCCAAACAGTAGGTTGAAGGCACTGACTCTCCAAGTGGGGAGAGTGTTAGTAAAACATCTGGAATGTTGCACTCGAGTACCAGGGTACGAAAACTGAGACACATATGAACACGTTTCCCGATCGCATGGTGGATCATACTCTGGGTTCCACATGCATGTTTTAGCTGAAGGAAGAATCCCTTAAACCTGGAGAGTTGAGACCCATGGAATGGGTACCAAGCAATATGACTTCAAAGGGTCTGCATTTGCTCACCGAACCTCACCAATCCTATCACTGCTGCGTTTATGCTGCTGTACACACGCTTGATTCTCTTTCGGAGACATATAAATCCATAGGTTTTAAGATTTTTACTAGTCAGGTATATTCTTAGGCGTTTAATATGGGGTGTAGAGTCCACTTAGTTGAGCAAGGAGTAGCTCTTGTCTATTACATATTTGGCTTATGGAACGGTATCTGTGCTAATTTCAATCTCTGGTTTTATGCAGCACCCCAACTCACCTTTCCCCTTAAGCAAGCATAAGTTGGTTTTCTACATTTGAGACCCTGTTCTGTTTTGTAATTCAGTTCCTGTGTAGCCAAGTTTACATTCCGTGTAGTAGTGATATCTTATGATGTTTTTTTTCTCTCTGTGAATTATTTCAATTAGAATCCTCGTACCTAAATCCACTCGTTATGCTGCTACGGGCCTGATGACATAGATTTCATTGCTGAGTGATATTGCATTGTACGTAAGTACCACAACTTCTTTATCCATTTTTTTCTTTCTGTGATATTGAACTTGTACCGTAAACGAGGTTCTTGTAAACAGAGCCATCCCAAACTTTGGGGTGGCTGTGTCTTTTTGATTTTAATTTCCCTAAGCTATAGGACCATAAGTGGAAGTGCCCTAGGCTCTGTTGCTTTGTTTTTTAGATGTTTCAGGAAACACCATACACTTCTCCAGAGTGGCTGTTGGCAATTTACATCCCGCCCATGAGCATAACAAGGCTCCCAGTTCTCCATGGCCTGTCCTGCCTTTCTGGATTTTACACTTTTTTCAGATGGCCCTTTTGACCGGGGGGCAGTGAGACTTCATTGTTGTGCAGATTTCCTTTGCAAGCTTGCTTGGTTGGCCAAAAAGGGCGTATGCGTTTTTTCCTGAATATATTCAGGAAAAAACGCATACGCCCTTTTTGGCCAAGTGCATCATTGTGGACGTTCTGCCTCTTTTCCTATGCTTTACATGCAATTCCAGTCTACCTCCTGAAATCGGTTTCCTGCAATTCTGCCCCACTTTCAATCCTATTGGCAGCCTTACTTCAATATATTTTTGGACGATAGCTGTCATTTATAACTCTGCAGGTCTGTGAATGACAGTGGCCCTGAGCTCCTTTCTTCAACTCGCTTTCTTGTGAGCTGGCCGCAACACCACAGGATTGCTTCAGGCCCTAGTGTGGTTCCGGCACGGCACGCTGAGCCTTTGGTTAATTCCTCTTCCTGGTGGGAAATGAGAGTTAAATTTGCCCGTCCAGACACCTCCAGCTAGTCTCTCATTGGTTCTCCCTATTCCTGTTCATTTTCCGCAGAAATTGCAAACTTGGCCAAACAGTAGGTTGAAGGCACTGACTCTCCAAGTGGGGAGAGTGTTAGTAAAACATCTGGAATGTTGCACTCGAGTACCAGGGCACGAAAACTGAGACACATATGAACACGTTTCCCGATCACATGGTGGATCATACTCTGGGTTCCACATGCATGTTTTAGCTGAAGGAAGAATCCCTTAACCCTGGAGAGTTGAGACCCATGGAATGGGTACCAAGCAATATGACTTCAAAGGGTCTGCATTTGCTCACCGAACCTCACCAATCCTATCACTGCTGCGTTTATGCCCCTGTACACACGCTTGATTCTCTTTCGGAGACATAGAAATCCATAGGTTTTAAGATTCTTACTAGTCAGGTATATTCTTAGGCGTTTAATATGGGGTGTTGAGTCCACATCGTTGGGCAAGGAGTAGCTCTTGTCTATTACATATTTGGCTTATGGAATGGTATCTGTGCTAATTTCAATCTCTGGTTTTATGCAGCACCCCAACTCACCTTTCCCCTTAAGCAAGCATAAGTTGGTTTTCTACATTTGAGACCCTGTTCTGTTTTGTAATTCAGTTCCTGGGTAGCCAAGTTTACATTCCGTGTAGTAGTGATAATGTATGATGTTTCTTTTTCTGTTTGACTTATTTCACTTAGAATCATCGTACCTGAATCCACTCATTATGCTACTATGGGCCTGATGACATCGATTTCATTGCTGAGTGATATTGCATTGTAGGTAAGTACCACAACTTCTTTATCCATTTTTCACTTTCTGTGATATTGAACTTGTACCGTAAATGAAGTTCCTGTAAACAGAGCCATCCCAAACTTTGGGGTGGCTGTGTCTTTTTGATTTTAATTTCCCTAAGCTATAGGACCATAAGTGGAAGTACCCTAGGCTCTGTTGCTTCGTTTTTTAGATGTTTCAGGAAACACCATACACTTCTCCAGAGTGGCTGTTGGCAATTTACATCCCGCCCATGAGCATAACAAGGCTCCCAGTTCTCCATGGCCTGTCCTGCCTTTCTGGATTTTACACTTTTTTCAGATGGCCCTTTTGACCGGGGGGCAGTGAGACTTCATTGTAGTGCAGATTTCCTTTGCAAGCTTGCTTGGTTGGCCAAAAAGGGCGTATGCGTTTTTTCCTGAATATATTCAGGAAAAAATGCATACGCCCTTTTTGGCCAACTGCATCATTGTGGACGTTCTGCCTCTTTTCCTATGCTTTACATGCAATTCCAGTCTACCTCCTGAAATCGGTTTCCTGCAATTCTGCCCAGCTTTCAAGTCCTCTTGGCAGCCTTACTTCAATATATTTTTGGACGATAGCTGTCATTTATAACTCTGCAGGTTTTTGAATTACAGTGCCCCTGAGCTCTTTTCTTCAACTCGCTTTCTTGTGAGCTGGCCGCAACACCGCAGGATTGCTTCAGGCCCTAGTGTGGTTCTGGCATGGCACGCTGAGCCTTTGGTTAATTCCTCTTCCTGGTGGGAAATGAGAGTTAAATTTGCCCGTCCAGACACCTCCAGCTAGTCTCTCATTGGTTCTCCCTATTCCTGTTCATTTTCCGCAGAAATTGCAAACTGGGCCAAACAGTAGGTTGAAGGCACTGACTCTCCAAGTGGGGAGAGTGTTAGTAAAACATCTGGAATGTTGCACTCGAGTACCAGGGTACGAAAACTGAGACACATATGAACACGTTTCCCGATCACATGGTGGATCATACTCTGGGTTCCACATGCATGTTTTAGCTGAAGGAAGAATCCCTTAACCCTGGAGAGTTGAGACCCATGGAATGGGTACCAAGCAATATGACTTCAAAGGGTCTGCATTTGCTCACCGAACCTCACCAATCCTATCACTGCTGCGTTTATGCCGCTGTACACACGCTTGATTCTCTTTCGGAGACATAGAAATCCATAGGTTTTAAGATTCTTACTAGTCAGGTATATTCTTAGGCGTTTAATATGGGGTGTTGAGTCCACATCGTTGGGCAAGGAGTAGCTCTTGTCTATTACATATTTGGCTTATGGAATGGTATCTGTGCTAATTTCAATCTCTGGTTTTATGCAGCACCCCAACTCACCTTTCCCCTTCAGCAAGCATAAGTTGGTTTTCTACATTTGAGACCCTGTTCTGTTTTGTAATTCAGTTCCTGTGTAGCCAAGTTTACATTCCGTGTAGTAGTGATATCTTATGATGTTTTTTTTTTCTCTGTGAATTATTTCAATTAGAATCCTCGTACCTAAATCCACTCGTTATGCTGCTACGGGCCTGATGACATAGATTTCATTGCTGAGTGATATTGCATTGTACGTAAGTACCACAACTTCTTTATCCATTTTTTTCTTTCTGTGATATTGAACTTGTACCGTAAATGAGGTTCTTGTAAACAGAGCCATCCCAAACTTTGGGGTGGCTGTGTCTTTTTGATTTTAATTTCCCTAAGCTATAGGACCATAAGTGGAAGTGCCCTAGGCTCTGTTGCTTTGTTTTTTAGATGTTTCAGGAAACACCATACACTTCTCCAGAGTGGCTGTTGGCAATTTACATCCCGCCCATGAGCATAACAAGGCTCCCAGTTCTCCATGGCCTGTCCTGCCTTTCTGGATTTTACACTTTTATCAGATGGCCCTTTTGACCGGGGGGCAGTGAGACTTCATTGTTGTGCAGATTTCCTTTGCAAGCTTGCTTGGTTGGCCAAAAAGGGCGTATGCGTTTTTTCCTGAATATATTCAGGAAAAAACGCATACGCCCTTTTTGGCCAAGTGCATCATTGTGGACGTTCTGCCTCTTTTCCTATGCTTTACATGCAATTCCAGTCTACCTCCTGAAATCGGTTTCCTGCAATTCTGCCCCACTTTCAAGTCCTCTTGGCAGCCTTACTTCAATATATTTTTGGACGATAGCTGTCATTTATAACTCTGCAGGTCTGTGAATGACAGTGGCCCTGAGCTCCTTTCTTCAACTCGCTTTCTTGTGAGCTGGCCGCAACACCACAGGATTGCTTCAGGCCCTAGTGTGGTTCCGGCATGGCACGCTGAGCCTTTGGTTAATTCCTCTTCCTGGTGGGAAATGAGAGTTAAATTTTCCCGTCCAGACACCTCTAGCTAGTCTCTCATTGGTTCTCCCTATTCCTGTTCATTTTCCGCAGAAATTGCAAACTGGGCCAAACAGTAGGTTGAAGGCACTGACTCTCCAAGTGGGGAGAGTGTTAGTAAAACATCTGGAATGTTGCACTCGAGTACCAGGGCACGAAAACTGAGACACATATGAACACGTTTCCCGATCACATGGTGGATCATACTCTGGGTTCCACATGCATGTTTTAGCTGAAGGAAGAATCCCTTAACCCTGGAGAGTTGAGACCCATGGAATGGGTACCAAGCAATATGACTTCAAAGGGTCTGCATTTGCTCACCGAACCTCACCAATCCTATCACTGCTGGGTTTATGCCGCTGTACACACGCTTGATTCTCTTTTGGAGACATAGAAATCCATAGGTTTTAAGATTCTTACTAGTCAGGTATATTCTTAGGCGTTTAATATGGGGTGTTGAGTCCACATCGTTGGGCAAGGAGTAGCTCTTGTCTATTACATATTTGGCTTATGGAATGGTATCTGTGCTAATTTCAATCTCTGGTTTTATGCAGCACCCCAACTCACCTTTCCCCTTAAGCAAGCATAAGTTCGTTTTCTACATTTGAGACCCTGTTCTGTTTTGTAATTCAGTTCCTGTGTAGCCAAGTTTACATTCCGTGTAGTAGTGATAATGTATGATGTTTCTTTTTCTGTTTGACTTATTTCACTTATAACCATCGTACCTGAATCCACTCATTATGCTACCATGGGCCTGATGACATCGATTTCATTGCTGAGTGATATTGCATTGTAGGTAAGTACCACAACTTCTTTATCCATTTTTCACTTTCTGTGATATTGAACTTGTACCGTAAACGAAGTTCTTGTAAACAGAGCCGTCCCAAACTTTGGGGTGGCTGTGTCTTTTTGATTTTAATTTCCCTAAGCTATAGGACCATAAGTGGAAGTGCCCTAGGCTCTGTTGCTTCGTTTTTTAGATGTTTCAGGAAACACCATACACTTCTCCAGAGTGGCTGTTGGCAATTTACATCCCGCCCATGAGCATAACAAGGCTCCCAGTTCTCCATGGCCTGTCCTGCTTTCTGGATTTTACACTTTTTTCAGATGGCCCATTTGTCCGGGGGGCAGTGAGACTTCATTGTAGTGCAGATTTCCTTTGCAAGCTTGCTTGGTTGGCCAAAAAGTGCGTATGCGTTTTTTCCTGAATATATTCAGGAAAAAACGCATACGCCCCTTTTGGCCAAGTGCATCATTGTGGACGTTCTGCGTCTTTTGCTATGCTTTACATGCAATTCCAGTCTACCTCCTGAAATCGGTTTCCTGCAATTCTGCCCCGCTTTCAAGTCCTCTTGGCAGCCTTACTTCAATATATTTTTGGAGGATAGCTGTCATTTATAACTCTGCAGGTTTGTGCATTACAGTGCCCCTGAGCTCCTTTCTTCAACTCGCTTTCTTGTGAGCTGGCCGCAACACCGCAGCCTTGCTTCAGGCCTTAGTGTGGTTCCGGCATGGAATGCTGAGCCTTTGGTTAATTCCTCTTCCTGGTGGGAAATGAGAGTTAAATTTGCCCGTCCAGACACCCCCAGCTAGTCTCTCATTGGTTCTCCCTATTCCTGTTTATTTTCCACAGAAATTGCAAACTGGGCCAAACAGGAGGTTAAAGGCACTGACTCTCCAAGTGGGGAGAGTGTTAGTAAAGCGTCTGGAATGTTGTACCCGAGTACCAGGGGACGAAAACTGAGACACCTTTGAACACGTTTCCCAATCTCACGGTGGATCATACTCTGGGTTCCACATTCATGTTTTAGCTGAAGGAAGAATCCCTCAAACCTTTAGAGTTGAGACCCATGGAATGGGTACCATGCAATATGACTTAATAGGGTCTGCATGTGTTCACCGAACCTCACCAAACCGATCACTGCTGCGTTTATGCCACTGTACACACGCTTGATTCTCTTTCGGAGACATATAAATCCATAGGTTTTAAGATTCTTACTAGTCAGGTATATTCTTAGGTGTTTAATATGGGGTGTTGAGTCCACTTCGTTGAGCAAGGAGTAGCTCTTGTCTATTACATATTTGGCTTATGGAATGGTATCTGTGCTAATTTCAATCTCTGGTTTTATGCAGCACCCCAACTCACCTTTCCCCTTAAGCAAGCATAAGTTGGTTTTCTACATTTGAGACCCTGTTCTGTTTTGTAATTCAGTTCCTGTGTAGCCAAGTTTACATGCCGTGTAGTAGTGATATCTTATGATGTTTCTTTTTCTCTGTGACTTATTTCACTTAGAATCATCCTACCTGAATCCACTCATTATGCTGCTATGGGTCTGATGACATAGATTTCATTGCTGAGTGATATTGCATTGTAGGTAAGTATCACAATTTCTGTATCCATTTTTCGCTTTCTGTGATATTGAACTTGAACCGTAAACGAGGTTTTTGTAAACAGAGCTGTCCCAAACTTTGGGGTGGCTGTGTCTTTTTGATTTTAATTTCCCTAAGCTATAGGACCATAAGTGGAAGAGCCCTAGGCTCTGTTGCTTTGTTTTGTAGATGTTTCAGGAAACACCATACACTTCTCCAGAGTGGCTGTTGGCAATTTACATCCCGCCCATCTGCATAACAAGGCTCCCACGTCTCCATGGCCTGTTCTGCCTTTCTGGATTTTACACTTTTATCAGATGGCCCTTTTGACTGGGGGGCAGTGAGACTTCATTGTAGTGCAGATTTCCTTTGCAAGCTTGCTTGGTTGGCCAAAAAGTGCCTATGCGTTTTTTCCTGAATATATTCAGGAAAAAACGCATACGCCCCTTTTGGCCAAGTGCATCATTGTGGACGTTCTGCCTCTTTTCCTATGCTTTACATGCAATTCCAGTCTACCTCCTGAAATCGGTTTCCTGCAATTCTGCCCCGCTTTCAAGTCCTCTTGGCAGCCTTACTTCAATATATTTTTGGACGATAGCTGTCATTTATAACTCTGCAGTTTTGTGAATGACAGTGCCCCTGAGCTCCTTTCTTCAACTCGCTTTCTTGTGAGCTGGGCGCAACACCGCAGGAATGCTTCAGGCCCTAGTGTGGTTCCGGCACGGCACGCTGAGCCTTTGGTTAATTCCTCTTCCTGGTGGGAAATGAGAGTTAACTTTGCCCGTCCAGACACCTCCAGCTAGTCTCTCATTGGTTCTCTCTATTCCTGTTCATTTTCCGCAGAAATTGCAAACTGGGCCAAACAGGCGGTTAAAGGCACTGACTCTCCAAGTGGGCAGAGTGTTAGTAAAGCGTCTGGAATGTTGCACCCGAGTACCGGGGGACGAAACCTGAGACACCTTTGAACACGTTTCCCGATCACACAGTGGATCTTACTCTGGGTTCCACATGCATGTTTTAGCTGAAGGAAGAATCCCTTAAACCTGGAGAGTTGAGACCCATGGAATGGGTACCATGCAATATGAATTGAAAGGGTCTGCATTTGCTCACCGAACCTCACCAATCCTATCACTGCTGCGTTTATGCCGCTGTACACACGCTTGATTCGCTTTCGGAGACATATAAATCCATAGGTTTTAAGATTCTTACTAGTCAGGTATATTCTCAGGCGTTTAATATGGGGTGTTGAGTCCACTTCATTGAGCATGGAGTAGCTCTTATCTATTACATATTTGGCTTATGGAACGGTATCTGTGCTAATTTCAATCTCTGGTTTTATGCAGCCCCCCAACTCACCTTTCCCCTTAAGCAAGCATAAGTTGGTTTTCTACATTTGAGACCCTGTTCTGTTTTGTAATTCAGTTCCTGGGTAGCCAAGTTTACATTCCGTGTAGTAGTGATATCTTATGATGTTTCTTTTTCTCTGTGACTTATTTCACTTAGAATCATCGTACCTGAATCCACTCATTATGCTGCTACGGGCCTGATGACATATATTTCATTGCTGAGTGATATTGCTTTGTACATAAGTACCACAACTTCTTTATCCATTTTTCGCTTTCTGTGATATTGAACTTGTACCGTAAAAGAGGTGCTTGTAAACAGAGCCGTCCCAAACTTTGGGGTGGCTGTGTCTTTTTGATTTTAATTTCCCTAAGCTATAGGACCATAAGTGGAATAGCACTAGGCTCTGTTGCCTTGTTTTTTAGATGTTTCAGGAAACACCATACACTTCTCCAGTGTGGCTGTTGGCAATTTACATCCCGCCCATCAGCATAACAAGGCTCCCAGTTCTCCATGGCCTGTCCTGCCTTTCTGGATTTTACACTTTTTTCAGATGGCCCTTTTGACCGGGGGGCAGTGAGACTTCATTGTAGTGCAGATTTCCTTTGCAAGCTTGCTTGGTTCGCCAAAAAGTGTGTATGCGTTTTTTCCTGAATATATTCAGGAAAAAACGCATACACCCTTTTTGGCCAAGTGCATCATTGTGGACGTTCTGCCTCTTTTCGTATGCTTTACATGCAATTCCAGTCTACCTCCTGAAATCGGTTTCCTGCAATTCGGCCCCGCTTTCAACTCCACTTGGCGGCCTTACTTCAATATATTTTTGGACGATAGCTGTCATTTATAACTCTGCAGGTTTGTGAATGACAGTGCCCCTTAGCTCCTTTCTTCAACTCGCTTTCTTGTGAGCTGGCCGCAACACCGCAGCATTGCTTCAGGCCCTAGTGTGGTTCCGGCATGACATGCTGAGCCTTTGGTTAATTCCTCTTCCTGGTGGGAAATGAGAGTTAAATTTGCCCGTCCAGACACCTCCAGCTAGTCTCTCATTGGTTCTCCCTATTCCTGTTCATTTTCCGCAGAAATTGCAAACTGGGCCAAACAAGAGGTTAAAGGCACTGACTCTCCAAGTGGGGAGAGTGTTAGTAAAGCGTCTGGAATGTTGCACCCGAGTACCGGGGGATGAAAACTGACACAATTAAACACGTTTCCCGATCACACGGTGGATCATACTCTGGGTTCCACATGCATGTTTTAGCTGAAGGAAGAATCCCTTAAACCGGGAGAGTTGAGACCCATAGAATGGGTACCATGCAATATGACTTCAAAGGGTCTGCATTTGCTCACCGAACCTCACCAATCCTATCACTGCTGCTTATATGCCGCTGTACACATGCTTGATTCTCTTTCCGAGACATATATATCCATAGGTTTTAAGATTCTTACTAGTCAGGTATATTCTTAGGCGTTTAATATGGGGTGTTGAGTCCACTTGGTTGAGCAAGGAGTAGCTCTTGTCTATTACATATTTGGCTTATGGAACGGTATCTGTGCTAATTTCAATCTCTGGTTTTATGCAGCACCCCAACTCACCTTTCCCCTTAAGGAAGCATAAGTTGGTTTTCTACATTTGAGACCCTGTTCTGTTTTGTAATTCAGTTCCTGTGTAGCCAAGTTTACATTCCGTGTAGTAGTGATATCTTATGATGTTTCTTTTTCTGTGTGACTTATTTCACTTAGAATCATCCTACCTGAATCCACTCATTATGCTGCTACGGGCCTAATGACATAGATTTCATTGCTGAGTGATATTGCATTGTACGTACGTACCACAACTTCTTTACCCATTTTTCGCTTTCTGCGATATTCAACTTGTACCGTAAACGAGGTTCTTGTAAACAGAGCCGTCACAAACTTTGGGGTGGCTGTGTCTTTTTGATTTTAATTTCCCTAAGCTATTGGACCATAAGTGGAAGTGCCCTAGGCTCTGTTGCTTTGTTTTGTAGATGTTTCAGGAAACACCATACACTTCTCCAGAGTGGCTGTTGGCAATTTACATCCCGCCCATCAGCATAACAAGGCTCCCAGTTCTCCATGGCCTGTCCTGCCTTTCTGGATTTTACACTTTTGTCAGATGGCCCTTTTGACCGGGGGGCAGTGAGACTTCATTGTAGTGCAGATTTCCTTTGCAAGCTTGCTTGGTTGACCAAAAAGTGCGTATGCGTTTTTTCCTGAATATATTCAGGAAAAAACGCATACGCCCTTTTTGGCCAAGTGCATCATTGTGGACGTTCTGCCTCTTTTCCTATGCTTTACATGCAATTCCAGTCTACCTCCTGAAATCGGTTTCCTGCAATTCTGCCCCGCTTTCAACTCCACTTGGCGGCCTTACTTCAATATATTTTTGGACGATAGCTGTCATTTATAACTCTGCAGGTTTGTGAATGACAGTGCCCCTGAGCTCCTTTCTTCAACTCGCTTTCTTGTGAGCTGGCCGCAACACCGCAGGATTGCTTCAGGCCCTAGTGTGGTTCTGGCATGGCACGCTGAGCCTTTGGTTAATTCCTCATCCTGGTTGGAAATGAGAGTTAAATTTGCCCGTCCAGACACCTCCAGCTAGTCTCTCATTGGTTCTCACTATTCCTGTTCATTTTCCGCAGAAATTGCAAACTGGGCCAAACAGGAGGTTAAAGGCACTGACTGTCCAAGTGGGGACAGTGTTAGTAAAGCGTCTGGAATGTTGCACCGGAGTACCAGGGAACAAAAACTGAGACACATTTGAACACGTTACCCGATCACACGGTGTATCATACTCTGGGTTCCACATGCATGTTTTAGCTGATGGAAGAATCCCTTAAACCTGGAGAGTTGAGACCCATGGAATGGGTACCATGCAATATGACTTCAAAGGGTCTGCATTTGCTCAGCAAACCTCACCAATCCTATCACTGCTGCGTTTATGCCGCTGTACACATGCTTGATTCTCTTTCGGAGACATATAAATCCATAGGTTTTAAGATTCTTACTAGTCAGGTATATTCTTAGGCGTTTAATATGGGGTGTTGAGTCCACTTCGTTGTGCAAGGAGTAGCTCTTGTCTATTACATATTTGGCTTATGGAACGGTATCTGTGCTAATTTCAATCTCTGGTTTTATGCAGCACCCCAACTCACCTTTCCCCTTAAGCAAGCATAAGTTGGTTTCCTACATTTGAGACCCTGTTCTGTTTTGTAATTCAGTTCCTGTTTAGCCAAGTTTACATTCCATGTAGTAGTGATATCTTATGATGTTTCTTTTTCTGTGTGACTTATTTCACTTAGAATCATCGTACCTGAATCCACTCATTATGCTGCTATGGGCCTGATGACATAGATTTCATTGCTGAGTGATATTGCATTGTACGCAAGTACCACAACTTCTTTATCCATTTTTCGCTTTCTGCGGTATTGAACTTGTACCGTACACGAGATTCTTGTAAACAGAGCCGGCCCAAACTTTGGGGTGGCTGTGTCTTTTTCATTTTAATTTCCCTAAGCTATAGGACCATAAGTGGAAGTGCCCTAGGCTCTGTTGTTTTGTTTTTTGGATGTTTCAGGAAACACCGTACACTTCTCCAGAGTGGCTGTTGGCAATTTACATCCCGCCCATCAGCATAACAAGGCTCCCAGTTCTCCATGGCCTGTCCTGCCCTCTGGATTTTACACTTTTTTCAGATGGCCCTTTTTACTGGGGGGCAGTGAGACTTCATTGTAGTGCAGATTTCTTTTGCAAGCTTGCTTGGTTGGCCAGAAAGCGCATATGCGTTTCTTCCTGAATATATTCAGGAAAAAACGCATACGCCCTTTTTGGCCAAGTGCATCATTGTCGACGTTCTGAGTCTTTTCATATGTTTTCAATGCAATTCTAGTCTAGCTCTTGAAATCGGTTTCCTACAATTCTGCCTTGCTGTCAGTGCCTCTTCATAGCCTTACCTCAATATACTTTTGGAAAATAATTGGCCTTTATAACTCTGCAGGTTTTTGAATTGCAGTGGCCCTTAGCTCCATTTTTCAGCTCTCATTTTTGTGATCTTGCCTCATATCCACAGGATTTCTTCAGGCCCTGTTCTTCTTCTGGGGTGCCTTGCTCTGCCTTTGGTTAATTCTTCTTCCTGTTGTGAAATTAGAGTGACATGTGCCCATTGAAACCGCTACAGCTATTTTCTCACTGGTTCCCCCTATTCCCATTCATCCTCCGCACTAACTGCAGACTGTGCGATATCGGAACTTAAAGGCATTGACTCTCCGTGTGGGGATGTTGTTAGTAAAGTGGCTGGAATGTTGATTCGAGCCCCAGGAGAGGAAAATGAGGTGCGTTTTAGAAACCTTTCCCAATCATATGGTATACCATCCGCTGGATTTCCCATGCATGGTTTAGCTGTAGGAAGATTCCCTTCAACCTGGAGTGTTGGGACCCTTGGAATGAGTAGCATGAAGTATTGCATTAAACTTTCGGCAGTTGCTCACCAAAGCTCACCAATCCTCTCAGCCCCAAGTGTCCAGCCTTATGTCTTATCCAGCTGTGGGTTTATATGTGGTCATTCCACGTTGCATCACAGCCCCTGAGCGAATTTTGTAAGAATTTTTCTCTCTTTCATTGTTTCTGTGTTTTGGTTTTAAAATTTATTTCTATAATGGGGTTTAGCTCATTTTCACTGCTGTGTTTGGCCGCTCTGCACACACTTGATTCCCTTATGGAGATATATCAATACATGGGTTTTAAGATTCTTATTACTCAGATATATTTCTCTGCGGTGTATAGGGTGTGTTGAGGCCAGTTCATTGAGCAAGGTGTAGATCTTGTCTAATACCTATTTGGTTTATTGAACGGTATCTGTGCTAATTTCAAACTCTGGTTTTATGCATCACCCCACCTCTCCTTTCCCCTTAAGCTGACATAAGTGTGTTTTCTAAATGTGAGACACTGTTCTGTTTTGTAATTCATTTTTTGTGCAGCCATATTTATCCTCCCTCTATAAGTGATATCTTATGATATGTTTCTTTTTCTGTTTGACTTATTTCAAGTAGTATTATCGGACCTAAATCCACTCTTTATCCTTCTACTAGCCTTATTACATTGATTTCATGGTGAAGAGATATTCCATTGTACATAAGTACCACATTTTCTTTATCCATTGTTCTCTTTCCTGGGATATTTAAGGTGTACTGAAGTTGAGGTTCTTGTAAACAGAGTAGCCCTAAACTGTGGTGTGCTTGTGTCTTGTTGATTTTTAGACTTCCCTAGATATACTTCCATGATTGGAAGTGCCCTATGCTCTGTAGCTCTGTTTTTTAGATGATTTAGGAACCACCATACACTTCTCCAGAGTGGCTCTCGGTAGTTCACACACTGTCCATCAGCGTATAAAGGCTCCCTGTTCTCCATGGCCTGTCCTGCATTTCTGGTTTTTACAATTTTTTCGGATGGCCCTTTTGACCAGTGGGAAATGAGACTTCTTTGTTGTGCACATTTGCATTGCTTGCTTGCTTGGTTGCCCATAAAGTGCGTATGCGTTTTTTCCTGGATATATTCAGGAAAAAATGCATACTCCCTTTTGGGCCAACTGCATCATTGTCGAAATTCTGCCGCTTTTCATGTGCTTTAAAGACGAGTCCAATCTATCTCTTGAAATCTGTTTCTTGCAATTCTGTCTTGCATTCAGATCCTCTTCTTTGCCTTACCTCAACATAGTTTTGGATGTTAGTTTTCATTTATAACTCTGCAGGTTTGTGAATTGCAGTGACCCTGAGCTCCATTTTTTAAGCTGCTCTTTTGTGAGCTGGCCTCAAAGCCGCAGGATTGCTTCAGGCCCTATTTTGGCTCTGGCAAGGCGGGCTGAGCCTTTTTTTAATTCTTATTCTTAATGGGAAATTAGAGTGACATGTGCCCGTCCAAACCCCTACAACTATTCTCTCATTGGTTCCCCCTCTTCCCGTTCATCCTCCTCACAATTTGCAAAATGTGTGAAACAGAAGTTTAAATGTGCTGATTCTCTAAGTGGGGAGATTCTAAGTAACGTGGCTGGAATGGTGAACAGGAGCACCAGGAGAGGATAAATGAGGTGCATTTTAGACACATCTCCCGATCACATGGTGTACAGTCCTCTGGGTTTTCCATGCATGTTTTAGCTGTAGGAAGATCCCTTGAACCTGCAGATTTGGGACCCATTGAATGGGTACCAGGTAGTATTACTTTAAAGGGTGTGCATTTCCTCACCCAACCTCACATTTCTCTTAGCACGAACAGTTTCCAGCCTTATGTGTCATCCTGCTGTGGGTCTAGATGTGTTCAATCCATGTTGCATCACCGTCCCTGAGGAAAAGTTGTAAGAGGTTTTCTCTTTCTCTCTGTCGTTTATTTTTTTCAATTTATTACTATATTGGTTACAGCTGATTTTCAAAGCTCTGTTTCTTGCTGCTGTACATCCACTTGAGTCACATACAGAGAGACATCAATAAATTCTTTTTCAGATTCTTACCAGTCATATATATTCTTTTCCGGTGACTTGAGTGTGCTGAGTGCAGTTCTTTTAGCTACCGTGTAGGCCTTATTGATTATCAGTTTGGCATTTGGAATGGTATCTTTGCTAATTTCAACCTCCTGGATGATGCCTCACCCCTCCCCACCTTTCCCGTTTAGCAGCCTTACGCGTGTTTTCTACATATTTGACTATGTTTTTGTTTTGTAATTTATTTCATGTGTAGCCATTTTGGATTCCACCTTTAAGTGATATCTTATGATATGTGTCTTTTTCTTTTTGAATTATGTCACTTAGAATGATCATACGTAACTCCTCCGGAGTTGTTACAACTGGCCATATTTCATTGATTTCCAGGCTGAGTAATATTCCACTCTACATAAGTACCACATCTCTATCCATTTTTTCCCTCCAGAGACATTTAAGTTATATCCTAGTCGAGGATCTTTTAAACAGAGAGGCAGTAAACATTGGGGTGCCTGTGTCCTCTCGATTTTTGTTTTTCCCAAGACATACGCCCATGAGTGCAAGTGCCCTATGCTCTGTAGCTCATTTTTTAGATGCTTTAGTAAACACAATACACTTCTCCAGAATGGCCGTTGGCAATATACATTTCCACTATAAGCCTCACAGGGCTCCCTCTTCTCCTTGCCCTGTCCTGCATTTCTGGTGTTTACACTTTATGAGGATGGCTCTTCTGACTGATGCGAAGTGATATCTTTTGTAGTATTGATTTCCAGTGCCCACCTGTTTGGTTGGCTAAAAAAGTGTATGCCCTTTTCTTGAATATATACAGAAAAAAACGCATACAGCCTTTTTGGCCAACTGCAATGTTGGCAATGTTCAGCCCCTTTTCTTGTGCTTAATGGCGAGTCCTTCCTACCTCCTCAAATCCCTTTCCTGCTATTCTCCCTTGCTTACCAATCCTTTTCTCTGACTTTCCTCAAGACATTTTTCAGTGATAGATATTTTCAACTCTGCAGTTTCGTGAATTTTACTGCCCCTGAGTTCCATTGTTCAACTTGTGTTTATGGGAACTGGCCACAAAGCAGTGGGATTTCCTCAAGCCCTATACTGTTTCCATGGGCAACCCTAGCCTTTGGTCAATTCGTCTTCCTGATTGGAAATTAGAGTGACATGTGCCTGTCTGAACACCTAGGACTTGTCTCTCATTGTTCCTCATCCTTCTGCTTCATCCTCTGGACAAATTCCAAACTGTACGCAACAGGATGTTGACAGTGCTGACATCTCCAAGTGGGGAGACTGTTAGTAAAGACGCTGGAGGGGTGAACCCGAGCACCAGGAGATGAGGAGATGAGATGCCTTTTCCAAACTCTTCCCGATCAGACGGTATACCATCCTCTGGGTGTGACAGACATGTTTTAGCAGTAGGAAGAGTCCCATTCATGTAAGGAGAACACCAGGGCTTTTTCAAAATCAGTGTCTCCCCGAAACCCAAACTGGGGAATTTTTTAAGCTACGGCTACACATATGTTCATTAAGGGCCTTGGGAAGTAGGCAGAGTCCAAACTTTAGATGATTGAAGTCTTCAGGGTCAGAAGCACTCACCACCGGCTTCCCTTAGGTTACACTTTAACTGTCATTGATAGATGATGTCAATAAAAATATCTATTCTTTTTCCGATTATTTCCCCTTATAGGTTATTGCAAAATATTGAGTGTAGTTCCCTGTGCTATACAGTAGTTCCTTGTTGATGATCTATTTTATACATAGCAGTGTGTATGTGTTAATTCCAAACTGTTAATTTATCCCTCCTCCCACCTTTCCCCTTTGGTAATAATAAATTATAAGATTTTATACTTCTCAGAAATGGGGGAGCTGAAAGAGAGGTATCATTTTCAATGGAAAAGCATTTAAAACAAGATTGAAGCTTTAACCAAGATTATTAGATGTACATCCTTGGAAAGAAATCACTTCATTTCTCTAATATTGACCTGACAAATAAGACAAACCTTTTCACTGAACTTGCTTATAATAAAGTGATGGAAATATCAAATGGAAGTGTTAGAAACATCTTATTTTACCCGAGCCTTATAAACTGTTCTATGTTAACTACAGTTTGGCTCACACCTCTGTTCATTGAAGTTACAATAGTCTCAATTTCTGTTACTGATCCTCCAGAGTGGACCCCAACAAGTGTCCCCCTGCCCAGTGTCATTGGGGCCAACAGATCGAGACTGAGTTTGGTTCACAAGCAAAGGAAACTTTATATTTTGATCAGAGAATGGAGAGGTGAGAGCATGCACTACCCCGTGGGCTGTGGGCTGGGCTGCTGTGTAGAGATCCTGTCAGAGTCAGTGGGAGGGAGGGGGCGGAGCACTCGAGGGCCGGGTTGGCTGCAGCTCAGGCTCTATATCTTGGAGTCTGCACTGGGCCCCAGGAGCTGAGGTGTCGACCCAGCCATTCTGCACTAGGAAATCTGGTCTGAAGTGCCGGGTGTGGAACCTCTGCATGCGGGACCCTAGGAGCACGTGAAATTAGACAAAGCACAAAGGATAAAAAAGGTCAGACTTGACTTTATTGCCCAGATTCTATTTTTATCTCCCAGGGATTTTTAATGGGCTTTGCTGGGGACAAACCCCTCCTCTGCCTTTTGTCCCGTTCCTCATTCTTGGAGTGCTGAGGGTGCAGACCCTTCTTCTGTAACTGCTGAGTGCTGAGTTGGGAGCCCTCATACCAGGGGACGAGGGTCAGAACTTCTCCCCAGCAGCCTCCAGGTGACGTTGATTGGCCCCAGGACCCCTGCCTCCCTGCTCGTCCGCCTGAGCACCAGCATTGGAAGTGTTATAGATTCTAATGACCTTTAAGGGTCCAGGAAAGAGATGTGCAGAGACGCTGTGGGGGCTGGTTTCACCCCGCCCCACATTTGTTCGGCCACTTTAGGCTGACCGTTTCTGCCAGCCTAGATGCTCTGACCAGTAGTCTGCTCTTTCTTCAATTAGGCCCCTGAATTAACGTAAAAACAGCACCAGGTGTCAGAGCCCTGCCCGCTCAACTCCCAGACAGTCCAGGGTCAGTGGTGATCAAGGACCATGATGGCCACTGAGTCAACAGCCTTTTGAAGTAAACAGGAGTCCAGCCGGTCTTATTGGCCACCATCATCACGGTGTCTGTAGGCTTTTCTATGGTGACAGTGTGATATACATTTCCCCCGCCAAGATTATTAGCTCCCCTCCGGGTGCAGTAAGTCCTGCAAGCAGTAGTCTACTCCTTCAGGACACACTATTGTTGTTTTATGAGAGAAACTCCAGGTCAAGTGATGTTCACACGAGTCGTCATGGTGCCCTGTTGCCCCCGGTTATCTCTCTGGATGTTGGAGTTGGAGGGCCTCCTCACTCGAGGTCGGTGTGCCCACGGAGCGAACCCTGCAACTTCAGGTCATGGTTGGTGATTAGGATCACCACGTGGGGTCCTTTTCCCTTAGGAGGGAGGTGGCCTTTTGGGTTGCTGATTTCCACGTTTTTAGATACTGCCAGTATCTTGGCCAGATGTGGCAGTGGGCCAAGCCCCTTGGTGACTGTAGTTTATCCTACCTGGATGGCATTCTTGCATTGTTCCATTTCAAGTGGTCCCAGTTTTTGCACTAATTCTCCAATGGCGATTCACCTTTCACCGGGAATGGAAAGGTCAAAGGGTTTAGCTCAATTAGGGAGTTCCAGGGCAAGGGTCTGAATTGACTGCTCTTTCCATTCTTGAAAGGCCACTTCTGGATTCTGTTCAAAAGGATCATCATCTTTTCCTTTCAGTGTTTCATATAGAGGCCCAGCTAGTAGACTGTAGTTAGGGATCCAGAAGCAGCAAACCCTGGCCTCCCCAGGAACCCCTAAGCTGTCTTCTAGTTTTAGAAAGGGGTAAGGCTGCAAATGGTTTCTTCCCTTTCCTGGGATGGGCTTCTCCGACCTTCTGTGAGAATGAAGCCCAGGCAGGTCACCGCAGTCTGTGATATTTGAGCTTTTTCTTGGACAACTTCTATCCTTTATTGGCTTGGTAGTTCAGAGGCCTCCTTAGTAGGGCTGGCGATCAGAATGTCGTCTGCATATTGAAGGAGAGTTTCCTTTTCCAGAGGTAGAACTTTTTGGTCTTTAGCTAAGCTTTCCCCAAAGATGGTGTGGGAATTTTTGAACCCTTGGGGCAAGACGGCCCGGAAGTATTGTTTTAGTTGTATGTTGAGTCCTGCCACTCACAAGCCAAAATTTCTTGTGACTCTGGGACTAATGGAATACAAAAGAAGGCATCATTGAGACTAATACAGAATACCATGTCCTGGTGGTTGGTAGAATGACCAGCAGGGTGTAGGAATTAGGAGCAACTGGAGGTATATCCTCGGTGGCTTCACTGACTGTCCTGACATCCTTTACCAGGTCCCCAGCAGCCCATGGGGCTCTCGTGGTCAGGCCAATCCCAGGATATGGAGCTCTCCTGGGCAGGTACCCCACCCCCAACCCAGCCCACGGGGCTCTCGTGGTCAGGCCTCTCCCAGGATACAGAGCTACCCTTGCAGGTACCGTGGCAGGGCTGGGCACACAGGAACCGTGCACATAGCCCTCACTGAAGAGCACCCCCATCTCACCTGTCGCTCAGAGCTGACACAGAGCACTTCAGAGCAGGACTTGAACTAACAAACAGCAGCTCCGACAGGTCTGTGACCCTGGGCATCACTCTGTGTGGCCTCCCTCCACCTGGTCTTCCAGAGACTTCCACTGCACCCGGGGCACCAGGCCTCTGTCTCCAACCACCACCCACCCCTCCTCTCCCTGACTCCTGGGTTCCTCTCATTAGGAGAGGCTTTTCTTGAAGTTGTCTCCCACTCATGGGCCAGATAAAATGATTAGAAAACAAGCCAAAGCTGCAGCCCCTTGTCTATCCTGACTCTCAGGAGCCCACACCTGTTCCTTGGACCTGGCCGGTTCAGCAAGTTCCATTTTCTGCAACTGTGAGCCCCTGAGGGGTGATGATTGGCTGACCTGGGCAGCCTTACCGTGCGGGCCAGCCCTCCCCAGGTGTGCCTGGGTTGAGATCAATATAAATACCACTCCAGGCAGCAAGAGCCCCTGCAGCTGTGCCTGACGCCATTTTCTCTGCCCTGTCAGCAGTCTCGGGGCTGGGCTGGTGGGAGGGAGTGAGAGGCCACGGCTTTGTGGGTGGCCCAGTGTGAGTGGGGCTCTGCTGGACTTTCTGCAGCAGTTGCCAGGCTGCCACCTGCTAAAGAAGAGGATGTGTCACCCATACCTGCTGCTGGAATTTCTCCCTGGGCAGAGGTGAGGAAGGAAAAAAGCAGTGGGGGCAGGGACAGGACGGGTATCTCAGGCAGGGAAATGGAAATCTTCCAGAAGAGCACCCAGGGCCAGGGCCATCCTGGCTGGCCTGCAGGCACCAAGTCAGCTGGCATGCTGTCACTCATGTGGCTCCATGGCCCTTCCTCTAGGCTTTCAAGTCCTTGTATATATTCAGGTGTTTTACCTGGGAAGGGTGGGAACAGTTCAGCAGCAACTGGCCTGGGGCTCAGCTCACGTTCACTCACAGATGCCTCGGCACGGTGCCCCAGCTTTGCAATGAGGACGCTTGTTGTGTGGGGGCTGCTGGCTGAATGGGAGACGATTCCCCACCACTGACCAACTTCAGAATTGTTTACAACTGGAGCAAGTGCCCTGATACGGTTTTCCTCTGAGTAACTGGTGGGTTCTGTTTTTTTTTTTCTCTTTTTCGTTTTTGGTTCAAGGTAGAATTTATTCCTCTTTTTTGTATTTACAGATATAAGCATGGAAATAATTTATTCATATAAATACATGTATGTGAAGGGAATAATTGTTTTTTCTGTTTTGTTTTTTAAATTTTATTTCTTTTTAATTTTGAATTTTATTTTATATTTTTATACAGCAGGTTCTTATTGGTTATCTATTTTATACATATAAATGTTTACATGCCAATCCCAATCTCTCAACTCCTCCCACCACCACCCCCCCAAGAGCTTTCCCCCCTTGTTGTCCATACGATTGTTGTCTACATCTGTTGCTCTATTTATGCCTTGCAAAACGGTTAATCTGTACAGTTTTTCTAGGTTCCACATATATGCACGAATATACAAGATTTGTTTTTCTCTTTCTGACTTACTTCACTCTGTATGACAGACTTTAGATCCATCGACGTCTCTACAAATGACCCAATTTCATTCCTTTCATGGCTTAGTAATATTCCATTTTATATATGTACCACATCTTTATGCATTCGTCTGTCTGTGGGCATTTAGGTTGCTTCCATTACCTCGATATTGTAAATAGTGATGCAATGAACATTGCGGTGAATGTCTCTTTTTGATTTATGGTTTTGTCTGGGTATATGTCCAGTACTGGGATTGCTGTATCATATGGTAATTCTATTAATAGTTTCTTAAGAAACTCCATATTGTTCTCCATAGTGACTGTATCAATTTATATTCCCAACAATAGTAGAAGAGGCTTCCTTTTCTCCACACCCTTTCCAGCATTTGTTGTTTGTAGATTTTCAGATGATGCCCATTCTAACAGGTGTGAGGTGATACCTCATTGTTGAGTCCATTTCGTTGAGCAAGGGGTAGGTCTTGTCTATTACATATTTGGCTTATGGAATGGTATCTGTGCTAATTTCAAACTCTGGTTTTATGCAGCACCCCAACTCACCTTTCCCCTTAAGCAAGCATAAGTTGGTTTTCTAAACTTGAGACCCTGTTCTGTTTTGTAATTCAGTTCCTGTGTAGCCAAGTTTACATTCCGTGCATTAGTGATACCTTATGATGTTTCTTTTTCTGTGTGACTTATTTCATTATGCTGGTACAGGCTTGGTGGTACAGGCTTGGTGACACAGATTTCATTGCTGAGTGGTATTCTGTTGTACGTAAGTACCGCAACTTCTTTATCAATTATTTGTTCTCTGGGATATTTAACTTGTACCGTAGAAGAGGTTCCTGTAAACAGAGCCATCCCAAATTTTGGGGTGGCTGTGTCTTTTTGAATTTAATTTCCCTAAGCTATAGGACCATAAGTGGAAATGCCCTACACTCTGTTGCTTTGTTTTTCAGATGTATCAGGAAACACCATACACTTCTCCAGAGTGGCTGTTGGCAATTTACATCCCGCCCATCAGCATAACAAGGCTCCTTTTTCCCCATGGCCTGTCTTGCCTTTCTGGATTTTACACTTTTTTCAGATGGCCCTTTAGACCGGGGGGAAGTGACACTTCATAGTCGTTCGGATTTCCATTGCAAGCTTGCTTGGTTTGCCAAAAAGGGCGTATGTGTTTTTTCCTGAATATATTCAGGAACAAACTCATACGCCCTTTTTTGTCACGTGCATCATTGTCGATGTTCTGCCTCTTTTCCTATGCTTTAAATGCAAATCCAGTCTACCTCCTGAAATCGGTTTCCTGAAATTCTGCCCCGCTTTCAAGTCCTCTTCGCAGCCTTACTTCAATATATTTTTGGACGATAGCTGTCATTTATAACTCTGCAGGTTTGTGAATTACAGGGCCCCTGAGCTCCTTTCTTCAACTCGCTTTCTTGTGAGCTGGCCGCAACACCGCAAGACTGCTTCAGGCCCTAGTGTGGTTCCGGCATGGCATGCTGAGCCTTTGGTTAATTCCTCTTCCTGGTGGGAAATGAGTGTTAAATATGCCCGTCCAGACACCTACCTCACTCTCAACCCCTTGGTGATGTGGGTCCTCTGGTTTATGGCCACCTTTGCTGGGTTCCTCACCTTTCGATGATGTGACCCACTAGTGTGAGGACACTCCTGCCTGGTTCTCATCCACGTGGTTATGTGGACCCCCTGGTGAGAGTCTGTTCCTGGCTGTGTTCCTCACCCTTCTGTGAGGGAGACCCTCTGCTCATAGGTCACTCCTGCATGGCTGGCACACATTGCCTTGGTGAAGTCAGCTGTGTGGTGGCAGTTGGAGCGTGCTGGGAATCTCCTGCCCCCGGTGATGAGGGCCCTCTTGCGTCAAGCCCTAACTGCTGGGCTCACCAACTTTTCTTAGTGAGCCCAATGATGCTTGGGCACTCCTCTTAGGACCCCATCTCCATGGGGATGTGGGCCTTCTGCTCTGAGGTCCCAACGGCTGGGTTGTTCACATTTTCATGATGTGGGCTCTCTGGTGTTAGTTCACAGAGGCCTGGATCCCATAGCCTCTGTGCTCTTGGCCGCCTGCTGGGAGGTTCCAACTGCTGGATTCCTCACTTTTTTAATTTTTTAGGCCCTCTGTTGTGAGGATCCTCCTGCCTGCCTCACTCCCAGCCCCTTCGTGATGTGTGTCCTCTGGTTAGAGGTCACATGTGCTGGGTTCCTCACCTTTCGATGATGTGAGACCAATGGTCTTAGGAGACTCCTGCCTGGTTCACATCCCCTTTGTGATGTGGGCCCTCTGGTGAGAGTCTGATCCTTGCTGGGTTCCTCACCCATCTGTGAGGTGGGCCCTCTACTATCAGGTAACTCTTGCCTGGCTTGCTCACCTCGCCTTGTTGACATGAGCCCTCTGGTGGCACTTGGACCCTGCTGGGATCCTCCTCACCTCTTTGATGAGGGCCCTCTGACGTCAGGCCCTAACTGTTGGGCTCCCCAACTTTTCGTAGTGAGCCCAGTGATGCTCGGGCACTCCTCTTAGGTTCCCATCTCCATGGGGATGTGGGCCTTCTGCTCTGAGGTTCCAACAGCTGGGTTGATCACAGTTTCATGATGTGGGCTCTCTGGTGTTAGTTCACTGTGGCCTGGATCCCATAGCCTCTGTGCTCTTGGCCACCTGCTGGGAGGTTCCAACGGCTGGATTCCTCACTTTTTTAATTTTTTAGGCCCTCTGTTGTGAGGATGCTCCTGCCTGCCTCACTCCCCGCCCCTTCGTGATGTGTGTCCTCTGGTTTGAGGCCACATGTGCTGGGTTCCTCACCTTTCGATGATGTGGGACCAATGGTCTTAGGAGACTCCTGCCTGGTTCACATCCCCTTGGTGATGTGGGCCTTCTGTTGAGAGTCTGATCCTGGCTGGGTTCCTCACCCTTCTGTGAGGTGGGCCGTCTGTTGTGAGGTCACTCCTGCCTGGCTTGCTCACCTCGCCTTGTGGACATGAGCCCTCTGGTGGCACTTGGAGCCTGCTGGGAGTCTCCTCCCCTCGGTGATGAGGGCCCTCTGGCGTCAGGCCCTAACGGCTGGGCTCCCCACATTTTGTGATGTGCGCCCAGTGGTTCGAAGACACTCCATCCAGGTTCACATCCCCATTGGGATGTGGGCCTTCTGCTCTGAGGTCCCAACAGCTGGGTTGTTCACAGTTTCATGATGTGGGCTCTCTGCTGTTAGTTCGCTCTGGCCTGGATGCCATAGCCTCTGTGCTCTGGGTCGCCTGCTGGAAGGTTCCAACTGCTCGATTCCTCAACTTTTGTATTCTATGGGTCCTGTGTTGCGATGCTCCTCCTGTCTGCCTCACTCGCAACCCCTTCTTGATGTGGGTCCTCTGGTTTGAGGCCACATGTGCTGGGTTCCGCAACTTTCAATGATGTGGTCCCACTGGTGTGAGGACACTCCTGCCTGGTTCCCATCCCCTTGGTGATGTGGGCCTTCTGGTGACAGTCTTATCCTGGCTGGGTTCCTCAATCTTCTGTGAGGTAGGCCCTCTGCTGTGAGGTCAATCCTGCCTGACTTGCACACATCACCTTGGCGACGTGGGCCCTCTGTTGGCACATGGAACCTGCTGGGAGCCTCCTGCCCTCGGTGATGACGGCCCTCTAGCATCAGGCCCTAACTGCTGGGCTCCCCACGTTTTCTGATGTGAGCCCAGTGATGCCAGGACACTCCTGTCAGGTTCCCATCCCCATGGGGATGTGGGCTTTCTGCTCTGAGGTCCCAACGCCTGGGTGGCTCACAGTTTCATGATGTGGGCTCTCTGGTGTTAGTTCACTCCTGCCTGCATCCCATAGCTTCTGTGCTCTCGGCCACCTGCTGGGAGGTTCCAAATGCTGGATTCCTCACCTTTTTTATTCTTTGGGCCCTCTCTTTTTAGGCTACTCCTACCTGCCTCACTCCCATCCCCTTTGTGATGTATGTCCTCTGATATGAGGCCGCATGTGCTGGGTTCTTCACCTTTCGATGATGTGGCCCCACTGGTGGGAGGACAGTCCTGACTGGTTCCCATTCCCTTGGTGTTGTGGGCCCTCTGGCAAGAGTCTCATCCTACCTCGGTTCCTCACCCTTCTGTGAGATAGGCCCTCTGCTGTGAGGTCGCTACTGCCTGGCTGGCGCATGCCACCTTGTAGACGTGGGCCCTCTGTTGGCAGTTGGAACCTGCTGGGAGTCTCCTCCCCTCAGTTATGAGGGCTCCCTGGCGTTGGGCCCTAACTGCTGGGCTCCTAACATTTTCTGATATGTGCTAAGTGGTGCGAAGCCACTCCTGCCAGGTTCCCATCCCAATGGGGATGTGGGCCTTCTGTTCTGAGGTCCCAACGGCTGGGCTGCTCACAGGTTCATGATGTGGGCCCTCTGCTGTGAGTTCACTGCGGCCTAGATCCCATAGCCTCGGTGCTCTGGGCCGCTTGCTGGGAGGTTCCAACTGCTGGATTCCTCAACTTTTATATTCTATGGACCCTGTGTTGTGAGGCCAGTCCTGCCAGCCTCATTCCGAAACCCTTGGTGATGTGGTTCCTCTGGTTTGAGGCTACATGTGTTGGGATCCTCACCTTTCGATGATGTTGTCCCACTGGTGTGGGGACACTCCTGCCTGGTTCCCATCCCCTTGGCGATGTGGGCCGTCTGGTGAGATTCTGATCCTAGCTGTGTTCCTCACCCTTCTGTGAGGTGGGCCCTCTGCTGTGAGGTCACTCCTGCCGGGCTGGCACACATCGCCTTGGTGACGTTGGCCCTCTGGTGGCAGCTGGAGCCTGCTGGGAGCCTCCTCCCCTCGGTGATGAGTGCTCTCTAGCGTCAGGCCCTAACTTCTGAGCACCCCACGTTTTCTGGTGTGAGCCCAGTGATGCCAGGACACTCCTGTCATGTTCCCATCACCATGGGGATGTGGGCCTTCTGCTCTGAGGTCCCAATGTCTGGGTTGCTCACAGTTTCATGATGTGGGCTGTCTGGTGTTAGTTCACTCTGGCTTGGATCCCCTAGCCTCTGTGCTCTGGGCCGCCTGCTGGGAGGTTCCACCTGCTGGATTCCTCACCTTTCTTATTTTTGGGCCCTCTGTTGTGAGGCTCCTCCTGCCTGCCTCACTCCTAGCCCCTTGGTGATGGGTGTCCTATGGTTTGAAGCCACATGTTCTGGGTTCCTCACCTTTAGATGATGTGGCCCTACTCATGTGAGGACACTCCTGCCTGGTTCCAATCCATTTGGTGATGTGGGCCCTCTGGTGCAAGTCTGATCCTGACTGGGTTCGTCACACTTCTCTGAGGTGGGCCCTCTGCTGTGAGGTCATTCGTGCCTGGTTGGCACACATCGCCTTGGTGACGTCAGCCCTCTGGTGGCAGTTGGAGCCTGCTGGGAGCCTCCTTCCCTTGGTGATGAGGGTCCTCTGGCGTCAGGCCCTAACTGCAGGTCTCCCAAAATTTTCTGACACGTTCTCAGTGGTGCGAGGACACTCCTACCAGATTTATATCCCCATGGGGATGTGGGCCTCCTGCTCTGAGGTCCCAATGGCTGGGTTGCTCAGTTTCATGACATGGGCCCTCTTCTGTGAGTTCACTGTGGCCTGGATCCCATAGCCTCGGTGCTCTGGGCTGCCTGCTGGGAGGTTCCAACTGCTGGATTCCTCACATTTTATTCTATGGGCCCAGTGTTGTGAGGCTACTCCTGCCTGCCTCACTCCGAGGCCCTTGGTGATGTGGGTCCTCTGGTTTGAGGACACATGTGCTGAGTACGTCACCTTTCGCTGATGTGGCCCCACTGGTGTGAAGACACTCCTGCCTGGTTCCCATCCCCTTGGTGATGTGGGCCCTCTGGTGAGAGTCTGATATTGGCTGGGTTTCTCACCCTTCTGTGAGGTGGGACCTCTGCTGTGAGGTAACTCATGCCTGGCTTGCTCACGTTGCCTTGGCAACGTGAGCACTCAGGTGGCAGTTGGGGCCTGCTAGGAATCTCCTCCCCTCGGTTATGAGAGCTCTGGATAAAATACATATGCCCTTTTTTGCCAAGTGCATTATTTTCCAAGTTCTGTCTCTTTTCCTATGCTTTAAGAGCGACTCCCGTGTACCTTCTGAAATCGGTTTCCAGCAATTCTGCCCCGCATTCAAGTCCTCTTCGCAGCCTTACTTCACTATAATTTTGGATGATAGCTGTCATTTATAACTCTGCAGGTTTGTGAATTACAGTGCCCCTGAGCTCCTTTCTTCAACTCGCTTTCTTGTGAGTTGGCCGCAAAACTGCAGGATCTCTTCAGGTCCTAATCTGGACACAGCATGGCTTGCGGAGCCTTTGGTTCATTCGTCTTCCTGGTGGGAAATGAGAGTTAAATTTGCCCGTCCAGACACCTACAGATAGTCTCTCATTGGTTCTCCTTATTCCTGTTCATATTCCGCAGAAATTGCAAACTGGGCCAAACAGGAGGTTAAAGGCAATGACTCTCCAACTGGGGAGAGTGTTAGTAAAGCGTCTGGAATGTTGCACCCGAGTACCAGGGGACGAAAACTGAGGCACATTTGAACACGTTTCCCGATCACACGGTGGATCATACTCTGGGTTCCACATGCATGTTTTAGCTGAAGGAAGAATCCCTTAAACCTGGAGAGTTGAGACCCATGGAATGGGTACCATGCAATATGACTTCAAAGGGTCTGCATTTGCTCACCGAACCTCACCAATCCTATCACTGCTGCATTTATGCCGCTGTACACACGCTTGATGCTCTTTCAGAGACATATAAATCCATAGGTTTTAAGATTCTTACTAGTCAGGTATATTCTTAGGCGTTTAATATGGGGTGTTGAGTCCACTTGGTTGAGCAAGGAGTAGCTCTTGTCTATTAAATATTTGGCTTATGGAACGGTATCTGTGCTAATTTCAATCTCTGGTTTTATGCAGCACCCCAACTCACCTTTCCCCTTAAGCAAGCATAAGTTGGTTTTCTACATTTGAGACCCTGTTCTGTTTTGTAATTCAGTTCCTGTGTAGCCAAGTTTACATTCCGTGTAGTAGTGATATCTTATGATGTTTCTTTTTCTGTGTGACTTATTTCACTTAGAATCATCATACCTGAATCCACTCATTATGCTGCTACGGGCCTGATGACATAGATTTCATTGCTGAGTGATATTGCATTGTACGTAAGTACCACAACTTCTTTATCCATTTTTCGCTTTCTGTGATATTGAACTTGTACCTTAAATGAGGTTCTTGTAAACAGAGCCGTCCCAAACTTTGGGGTGGCTGTGTCTTTTTGATTTTAATTTCCCTAAGCTATAGGACCATAAGTGGAAGTGCCCTAGGCTCTGTTGCTTTCTTTTTTAAATGTTTCAGGAAACACCATACACTTCTCCAGAGTGGCTGTTGGCAATTTACATCCCGCCCATGAGCATAACAAGGCTCCCAGTTCTCCATGGCCTGTTCTGCCTTTCTGGATTTTACACTTTTATCAGATGGCCCTTTTGACTGGGGGGCAGTGAGACTTCATTGTAGTGCAGATTTCCTTTGCAAGCTTGCTTGGTTGGCCAAAAAGGGCGTATGCGTTTTTTCCTGAATATATTCAGGAAAAAACGCATACGCCCCTTTTGGCCAAGTGCATCATTGTGGACGTTCTGCCTCTTTTCCTATGCTTTACATGCAATTCCAGTCTACCTCCTGAAATCGGTTTCCTGCAATTCTGCCCCGGTTTCAAGTCCTCTTGGCAGCCTTACTTCAATATAATTTTGGACGATAGCTGTCATTTATAACTCTGCAGGTTTGTGAATGACAGTGCCCCTGAGCTCCTTTCTTCAACTCGCTTTCTTGTGAGCTGGCCGCAACACCGCAGGTTTGCTTCAGGCCCTAGTGTGGTTCCGGCACGGCACGCTGAGCCTTTGGTTAATTCCTCTTCCTGGTGGGAAATGAGAGTTAACTTTGCCCATCCAGACACCTCCAGCTAGTTTCTCATTGCTTCTCTCTATTCCTGTACATTTTCCGCAGAAATTGCAAACTGGGCCAAACAGGCGGTTAAAGGCACTGACTCTCCAAGTGGGGAGAGTGTTAGTAAAGCGTCTGGAATGTTGCACCCGAGTACCGGGGGACGAAAAATGAGACACCTTTGAACACGTTTCCCGATCACACAGTGGATCATACTCTGGGTTCCACATGCATGTTTTAGCTGAAGGAAGAATCCCTTAAACCTGGAGAGTTGAGACCCATGGAATGGGTACCATGCAATATGAATTGAAAGGGTCTGCATTTGCTCACCGAACCTCACCAATCCTATCACTGCTGCGTTTATGCCGCTGTACACACGCTTGATTCTCTTTCGGAGACATATAAATCCATAGGTTTTAAGATTCTTACTAGTCAGGTATATTCTCAGGCGTTTAATATGGGGTGTTGAGTCCACTTCATTGAGCATGGAGTAGCTCTTGTCTATTACATATTTGGCTTATGGAACGGTATCTGTGCTAATTTCAATCTCTGGTTTTATGCAGCACCCCAACTCACCTTTCCCCTTAAGCAAGCATAAGTTGGTTTTCTACATTTGAGACCCTGTCCTGTTTTGTAATTCAGTTCCTGTGTAGCCAAGTTTACATTCCGTGTAGTAGTGATATCTTATGATGTTTCTTTTTCTGTGTGACTTATTTCACTTAGAATCATCGTACCTGAATCCACTCATTATGCTGCTACGGGCCTGATGACATATATTTCATTGCTGAGTGATATTGCTTTGTACGTAAGTACCACAACTTCTTTATCCATTTTTCGCTTTCTGTGATATTGAACTTGTACCGTAAAAGAGGTGCTTGTAAACAGAGCCGTCCCAAACTTTGGGGTGGCTGTGTCTTTTTGATTTTAATTTCCCTAAGCTATAGGACCATAAGTGGAATAGCACTAGGCTCTGTTGCCTTGTTTTTTAGATGTTTCAGGAAACACCATACACTTCTCCAGTGTGGCTGTTGGCAATTTACATCCCGCCCATCAGCATAACAAGGCTCCCAGTTCTCCATGGCCTGTCCTGCCTTTCTGGATTTTACACTTTTTTCAGATGGCCCTTTTGACCGGGGGGCAATGAGACTTCATTGTAGTGCAGATTTCCTTTGCAAGCTTGCTTTTGGCCAAAAAGGGCGTATGCGTTTTTTCCTGAATATATTCAAAAAAAACGCATACGCCTTTTTTGGCCAAGTGCATCATTGTGGACGTTCTGCCTCTTTTCCTATGCTTTACATGCAATTCCAGTCTACCTCCTGAAATCGGTTTCCTGCAATTCTGCCCCGCTTTCAAGTCCTCTTGGCAGCCTTACTTCAATATATTTTTGGACGATAGCTGTCATTTATAACTCTGCACGTTTGTGAATTACAGTGCCCCTGAGCTCCTTTCTTCAACTCTCTTTCTTCTGAGCTGGCCGCAACACCGCAGGATTGCTTCAGGCCCTAGTTTGGTTCCGTCATGGCACGCTGAGCCTTTGGTTAATTCCTCTTCCTGGTGGGAAATGAGAGTTAAATTTGCCCGTTCAGACACCTCCAGCTAGTCTCTCATTGGTTCTCCCTATTCCTGTTCATTTTCCGCAGAAATTGCAAACTGGGCCAAACAGGAGGTTAAAGGCACTGACTCTCCAAGTGGGGAGAGTGTTAGTAAAGCGTCTGGAATGTTGCACCCGAGTACCGGGGGACGAAAACTGAGACACATTTGAACACGTTTCCTGATCACACGGTGGATCATACTCTGGGTTCCACATGCATGTTTTAGCTGAAGGAAGAATCCCTTAAACCTGGAGAGTTGAGACCCATGGAATGGGTACCATGCAATATGACTTCAAAGGGTTTGCATTTGCTCACCGAACCTCACCAATCCTATCACGGCTGCGTTTATGCCGCTGTACACACGCTTGATTCTCTTTCGGAGCATATAAATCCATAGGTTTTAAGATTCTTACTAGTCAGGTATATTCTTAGGCGTTTAATATGGGGTGTTGAGTCCACTTCATTGAGCAAGGAGTAGCTCTTGTATATTACACATTTGGCTTATGGAACGGTATCTGTGCTTATTTCAGTCTCTCGTTTTATGCAGCACCCCAACTCACATTTCCCCTTAAGCAAGCATAAGTTGGTTTTCTACATTTGAGACCCTGTTCTGTTTTGTAATTCAGTTCCTGTGTAGCCAAGTTTACATTCCGTGTAGTAGTGATATCTGATGATGTTTCTTTTTCTGTGTGACTTATTTCACTTAAAATCATCGTACCTGAATCCACTCATTATGCTGCTACAGTCCTGATGACATAGATTTCATTGCTGAGTGATATTGCATTGTACGTAAGTACCACAACTTCTTTATCCATTTTTCGCTTTCTGCGATATTAAACTTGTACCGTAAACGAGGTTCTTGTAAACAGAGCTGTCCCAAACTTTTGGGTGGCTGTGTGTTTTTGATTTTAATTTCCCTAAGCTATAGGACCATAAGTGGAAGTGCCCTAGGCTCTGTTGCTTTGTTTTTTAGATGTTTCAGGAAACACCATACACTTCTCCAGAGTGGCTGTTGGCAATTTACATCCCGCCCATCAGCATAACAAGGCTCCCAGTTCTCCATGGCTTGTCCTGCCTTTCTGGATTTTACACTTTTTTCAGATGGCCCTTTTGACCGGGGGGCAGTGAGACTTCATTGTAGTGCAGATTTCCTTTGCAAGCTTGCTTGGTTCGCCAAAAAGTGCGTATGCGTTTTCTCCTGAATATATTCAGGAAAAAACGCATACGCCCTTTTTGGCCAAGTGCATCATTGTGGACGTTCTGCCTCTTTTCCTGTGGTTTACATGCAAATCCAGTCTACCTCCTGAAATCGGTTTCCTGCAATTCTGCCCCGCTTTCAAGTCCTCTTGGCAGCCTTACTTCAATATATTTTTGGACGATAGCTGTCATTTTTAACTCTGCAGGTTTGTGAATGACAGTGCCCCTGAGCTCCTTTCTTCAACTCGCTTTCTTGTGAGCTGGCCGAAACACCGCAGGATTGCTTCAGGCTCCAGTGTGGTTCCGGCATGGCACGCTGAGCCTTTGGTTAATTCCTCTTCCTGGTGGGAAATGAGAGTTAAATTTGCCCGTCCAGACACCTCCAGCTAGTCTCTTATTGGTTCTCCCTATTCCTGTTCATTTTCCGCAGAAATTGCAAACTGGGCCAAACAGGAGGTTAAAGGCACTGACTCCCCAAGTGGGGAGAGTGTTAGTAAAGCGTCTGGAATGTTGCATCCGAGTACCAGGGAACGAAAACTGAGACACCTTTGAACACGTTTCCCAATCACATGGTGTATCATACTCTGGGTTCCACATGTATGTTTTAGCTGAAGGAAGAATCCCTTAAACCTGGAGAGTTGAGACCCCTGGAATGGGTACCATGCAATATGACTTCAAAGGGTCTGCATTTGCTCACCGATCCTCACCAATCCTATCACTGCTGCGTTTATGCCGCTGTACACACTCTTGATTCTCTTTCGGAGACATATAAATCCATAGGTTTTAAGATTCTTACTAGTCAGGTATATTCGTAGGCGTTTAATATGGGGTGTTGAGTCCACTTCATTGAGCAAGGAGTAGCTCTTGTCTATTACATATTTGGCTTATGGAACGGTATCTGTGCTTATTTCAATCTCTGGTTTTATGCAGCACCCCAACTCACATTTCCCCTTAAGAAAGCATAAGTTGGTTTTCTACATTTGAGACCCTGTTCTGTTTTGTAATTCAGTTCCTGTGTAGCCAAGTTTACATTCCGTGTAGTAGTGATATCTTATGATGTTTCTTTTTCTGTGTGACTTATTTCACTTAGAATCATCGTACCTGAATCCACTCATTATGCTGCTATGGGCCTGATGACATAGATTTCATTGCTGAGTGATATTGCATTGTACGTAAGTACCACAACTTCTTTATCCATTTTTCGCTTTCTGCAATATTAAAATTGTACCGTAAACGAGGTTCTTGTAAACAGAGCGGTACCAAATTTGGGTTGGCTGTGTCTTTTTGATTTTAATTTCCCTAAACTATAGGACCATAAGTGGAAGTGCCCTAGGCTCTGTTGCTTTGTTTTTTAGATGTTTCAGGAAACACCATACACTTCTCCAGAGTGACTGTTGGCAATTTACATCCCGCCCATGAGCATAACAAGGCTCCCAGTTCTCCATGGCCTGTCCTGCCTTTCTGGATTTTACACTTTTTTCAGATGGCCCTTTTGACCGGGGGGCAGTGAGACTTCATTGTAGTGCAGATTTCCTTTGCAAGCTTGCTTGGTTGGCCAAAAAGGGCGTATGCGTTTTTTCCTGAATATATTCAGGAAAAAACGCATACGCCCTTTTTGGCCAAGTGCATCATTGTGGACGTTCTGCCTCTTTTCCTTTGCTTTACATGCAATTCCAGTCTACCTCCTGAAATCGGTTTCCTGCAATTCTGCCCAGCGTTCAAGTCCTCTTGGCAGCCTTACTTCAATATATTTTTGGACGATAGCTGTCATTTATAACTCTGCAGGTTTGTGAATGACAGTGCCCCTGAGCTCCTTTCTTCAACTCGCTTTCTTGTGAGCTGGCCGCAACACCGTAGGATTGCTTCAGGCCCTAGTGTGGTTCCGGCACGGCACGCTGAGCCTTTGGTTAATTCCTCTTCCTGGTGGGTAATGAGAGTTAAATTTGCCCGTCCAGACACCTCCAGCTAGTCTCTCTTGGTTCTCCCTATTCCTGTTCATTTTCCGCAGAAATTGCAAACAGGGACAAACAGGAGGTTAAAGGCACTGACTCTCCAAGTGGGGAGAATGTTAGTAAAGCGTCTGGAATGTTGCACCCGAGTACCAGGACACGAAAACTGAGACACATTTGAACACGTTTCCTGATCACACGGTGGATCATACTCTGGGTTCCACATGCATGTTTTAGCTGAAGGAAGAATCCCTTAAACCTGGAGAGTTGAGACCCATGGAATGGGTACCATGCAATATGACTTCAAAGGGTCTGCATTTGCTCACCGAACCTCACCAATCCTATCACTGCTGCATTTATGCTGCTGTACACACGCTTGATTCTCTTTTGGAGCATATAAATCCATAGGTTTTAAGATTCTTACTAGTCAGGTATATTCTTAGGCGTTTAATATGTGGTGTTGAGTCCACTTCGTAAAGCAAGGAGTAGCTCTTGTCTATGACATATTTGGCTTATGGAACGGTATCTGTGCTAATTTCAATCTCTGGTTTTATGCAGCCCCCCAACTCACGTTTCCCCTTAAGCAAGCATAAGTTGGTTTTCTACATTTGAGACCCTGTTCTGTTTTGTAATTCAGTTCCTGTGTAGCCAAGTTTACATTCCGTGTAGTAGTGATATCTTATGATGTTTCTTTTTCTGTGTGACTTATTTCACTTAGAATCATCGTACCTGAATCCACTCATTATGCTGCTACGGGCCTGATGACATAGACTTCATTGCTGAGTGATATTGCATTGTACATAAGTACCACAATTTCTTTATCCATTTTTCGCTTTCTGTGATATTGAACTTGTACCGTAAACGAGGTTCTTGCAAACAGAGCCGTCCCAAACTTTGGGGTGGCTGTGTCTTTTTGATTTTAATTTCCCTAAGCTATAGGACCATAAGTGGAAGTGCCCTAGGCTCTGTTGCTTTGTTTTGTACATGTTTCAGGAAACACCATACACTTCTCCAGAGTGGCTGTTGGCAATTTACATCCCGCCCATCAGCATAACAAGGCTCCCAGTTCTCCATGGCCTGTCCTGCCTTTCTGGATTTTACACTTTTTTCAGATGACCCTTTTAACCGGGGGGCAGTGAGACTTCATTGTAGTGCAGATTTCCTTTGCAAGCTTGCTTGCTTGGCCAAAAAGTGCGTAGGCTTTTTTTCTTGAGGAAAAAACGCATATGCCCTTTTTGGCCAAGTGCATCATTGTGGACGTTCTGCCTCTTTTCCTATGCTTTACATGCAATTCCAGTCTACCTCCTGAAATCGGTTTCCTGCAATTCTGCCCCGCTTTCAAGTCCTCTTGGCAGCCTTACTTCAATATATTTTTGGACGATATCTGTCATTTATTACTCTGCAGTTTTGTGAATTACAGTGCCCCTGAGCTCCTTTCTTCAACTTGCTTTCTTGTGAGCTGGCCGCAACACCGCAGCATCGCTTCAGGCCCTAGTGTTGTTCCGGCATGGCACGCTGAGCCTTTGGTTAATTCCTCTTCCTGGTGGGAAATGAGAGTTAAATTTGCCCGTCCAGACACCTCCAGCTAGTCTCTCATTGGTTCTCCCTATTCCTGTTCATTTTCCGCAGAAATTGCAAACTGGGCCAAACAGGAGGTTAAAGTCACTGACTCTCCAAGTGGGGAGAGTGTTAGTAAAGCGTCTGGAATGTTGCACCCGAGTACCAGTGGACGAAAACTGACACATTTGAACACGTTTCCCGATCACACGGTGGATCATACTCTGCGTTCCACATGCATGTTTTAGCTGAAGGAAGAATCCCTTAAACCTGGAGAGTTGAGACCCATGGAATGGGTACCATGCAATATGACTTCAAAGGGTCTGCATTTGCTCACCGAACCTCATCAATCCTATCACTGCTGCATTTATGCCGCTATACACACGCTTGATTCTCTTTCGGAGATATATAAATCCATAGGTTTTAAGATTCTTACTAGTCAGGTATATTCTTAGGCGTTTAATATGGGGTGTTGAGTCCACTTCGTTGAGCAAGGTGTAGCTCTTTTCTATTACATATTTGGCTTCTGGAACGATATCTGTGCTAATTTCAATGTCTGGTTTTATGCAGCACCCCAACTCACCTTTCCCCTTAAGGAAGAATAAGTTGGTTTTCTACATTTGAGACCCTGTTCTGTTTTGTAATTCAGTTCCTGTGTAGCCAAGTTTACATTCCATGTAGTAGTGATATCTTATGATGTTTCTTTTTCTCTGTGACTTATTTCACTTAGAATCATCGAACCTGAATCCACTCATTATGCTGCTACGGGTCTCGTGACATAGATTTCATTGCTGAGTGATATTGCATTGTACGTAAGTACCACAACTTCTTTATCCATTTTTCGCTTTCTGCGATATTGAACTTGTACCGTAAACGAGGTTCTTGTAAACAGAGCCATCCCAAACTTTGGGGTGGCTGTGTCTTTTTGATTTTAATTTCCCTAAGCTATAGGACCATAAGTGGAAGTGCCCTAGGCTCTGTTGCTTTGTTTTTTAGATGTTTCAGGAAACACCATACACTTCTCCAGAGTGGCTGTTGGCAATTTACATCCCGCCCATCAGCATAACAAGGCTCCCAGTTCTCCATGGCCTGTCCTGCTTTGCTGGATTTTATACTTTTTTCAGATGGCCCTTTTGCCCGCAGGGTAGTGAGACTTCATTGTAGTGCAGATTCCCTTTGCAAGCTTGCTTGGTTGGCCAAAAAGGGCGTATGCGTTTTTTCCTGAATATATTCAGGAAAAAACGCATACGCCCTTTTTGGCCAAGTGCATCATTGTGGACGTTCTGCCTCTTTTCCTATGCTTTACATGCAATTCCAGTCTACCTCCTGAAATCGGTTTCCTGCAATTCTGCCCCGCTTTCAAGTCCTCTTGGCAACCTTACTTCAATATATTTTTGGACGATAGCTGTCATTTATAACTCTGCAGTTTGTGAATTACAGTGCCCCTGAGCTCCTTTCTTCAACTCGCTTTCTTGTGAGCTGGCCGCAACACCGCAGGATTGCTTCAGGCCCTAGTGTGGTTCCGGCACGGCACGCTTAGCCTTTGGTTAATTCCTCTTCCTGGTGGGAAACGAGAGTTAACTTTGCGTGTCCAGACACCTCCAGCTAGTTTCTCATTGGTTCTCCCTATTCCTGTTCATTTTCCGTAGAAATTGCAAACTGGGCCAAACAGGAGGTTAAAGGCACTGACTCTCCAAGTGGGGAGAGTGTTAGTAAAGCGTCTGGAATGTTGCACCCGAGAACCGGAGGACGACAACTGAGACACATTTGAACACGTTTCCGATCACACAGTGGATCATACTCTGGGTTCCACATGCATGTTTTAGCTGAAGGAAGAATCCCTTAAACCTGGAGAGTTGAGATCCATGGAATGGGTACCATGCAATATGACTTCAAAGGGTTTGCATTTGCTCACCGAACCTCACCAATCCTATCACTGCTGCGTTTATGCCGCTGTACACACGCTTGATTCTCTTTCGGAGACATATAAATCCATAGGTTTTAAGATTCTTACTAGTCAGGTATATTCTTAGGCGTTTAATATGTGGTGTTGAGTCCACTTCGTTGAGCAAGGAGTAGCTCTTGTCTATTACATATTTGGCTTATGGAACGGTATCTGTGCTAATTTCAATCTCTGGTTTTATGTAGCACCCCAACTCACCTTTCCCCTTAAGCAAGCATAACTTGGTTTTCTACATTTGTGAGCCTGTTCTGTTTTGTAATTCAGTTCCTGTGTAGCCAAGTTTACATTCCGTGTAGTAGTGATATCTTATGATGTTTCTTTTTCTGTGTGACTTATTTCACTTAGAATCATCGTACCTTAATCCACTCATTATGCTGCTACGGGCAGATGACATAGATTTCATTGCTGAGTGGTATTGCATTGTACGTAAGTACCACAACTTCTTTATCCATTTTTCACTTTCTGCGATATTGATCTTGTACCGTAAACGAGGTTCTTGTAAACAGAGCCGTCCCAAACTTTGAGGAGGCTGTGTCTTTTTGATTTTAATTTCCCTAAGCTATAGGACCATAAGTGGAAGTGCCCTAGGCTCTGTTGCTTTGTTTTGTAGATGTTTCAGGAAACACCATACACTTCTCCAGAGTGGCTGTTGGCAATTTACATCCCGCCCATGAGCATAACAAGGCTCCCAGTTCTCCATGGCCTGTCCTGCCTTTCTGGATTTTACACTTTTTTCAGATGGCCCATTTGACCGGGGCGCAGTGAGACCTTATTGTAGTGCAGATTTCATTTTCAAGCTTGATTGGTTGGCCAAAAAGGGCATATGAATGTTTTCCTGTATATATTCAGGAAAAAACGCGTATGCCCTTTTTGGCCAAGTCCATCATTGTGGATGTTCTGCCTCTTTTCCTATGCTTTACATGCAATTCCAGTCTACCTCCTGAAATCGGTTTCCTGCAATTCTGACCCGCTTTCAAGTCCTCTTGGCAGCCTTACTTCAATATATTTTTGGACGATAGCTGTCATTTATAACTCTGCAGGTTTGTGAATGACAGTGCCCCTTAGCTCCTTTCTTCAACTCGCTTTCTTGTGAGCTGGCCGCAACACCGCAGCATTGCTTCAGGCCCTAGTGTGGTTCCGGCATGACATGCTGAGCCTTTGGTTAATTCCTCTTCCTGGTGGGAAATGAGAGTTAAATTTGCCCATCCAGACACCTCCAGCTAGTCTCTCATTGGTTCTCCCTATTCCTGTTCATTTTCTGCAGAAATTGCAAACTGGGCCAAACAAGAGGTTAAAGGCACTGACTCTCCAAGTGGGGAGAGTGTTAGTAAAGCGTCTGGAATGTTGCACCCGAGTACCAGGGGATGAAAACTGACACAATTAAACACGTTTCCCGATCACACGGTGGATCATACTCTGGGTTCCACATGCATGTTTTAGCTGAAGGAAGAATCCCTTAAACCTGGAGAGTTGAGACCCATGGAATGGGTACCATGCAATATGACTTCAAAGGGTCTGCATTTGCTCACCGAACCTCACCAATCCTATCACTGCTGCGTTTATGACACTGTACACACGCTTGATTCTCTTTCGGAGACATATAAATCCATAGGTTTTAAGATTCTTTCTAGTCAGGTATATTCTTACGCGTTTAATATGGGGTGTAGAGTCCACTTCGTTGAGCAAGGAGTAGCTCTTGTCTATTAAATATTTGTCTTATGGAACGGTATCTGTTCTAATTTCAATCTCTGGTTTTATGCAGCACCCCAACTCACCTTTCGCCTTAAGCAAGCATAAGTTGGTTTTCTACATTTGAGACCCTGTTCTGTTTTGTAATTCAGTTCCTGTGTAGCCAAGTTTACATTCCTTGTAGTAGTGATATCTTATGATGTTTGTTTTTCTGTGTGACTTATTTCACTTAGAATCATCGTACCTGAATCCACTCATTATGCTGCTACGGGCCTGATGACATAGATTTCATTGCTGAGTGATATTGCATTGTACGTAAGTACCACAACTTCTTTATCCATTTTTCGCTTTCTGTGATATTGAACTTGGACCATAAATGAGGTTCTTGTAAACAGAGCTGTCCCTAACTTTGGGGTGGCTGAGTCTTTTTGATTTTAATTTCCCTAAGCTATAGGACCATAAGTGGAAGTGCCCTAGGCTCTGTTGCTTTGTTTTTTAGATGTTTCAGGAAACACCATACACTTCTCCAGAGTGGCTGTTGGCAATTTACATCCCGCCCATCAGCATAACAAGGCTCCCAGTTCTCCATGGCCTGTCCTGCCTTTCTGGATTTTACACTTTTTTCAGATGGCCCTTTTGACCGGGGAGCAGTGAGACTTCATTGTAGTGCAGATTTCCTTTGCAAGCTTGCTTGGTTGGCCAAAAAGGGCGTATGTGTTTTTTCCTGAATATATTCAGGAAAAAACGCATACTCCCTTTTTGGCCAAGTGCATCATTGTGGACGTTCTGCCTCTTTTCCTATGCTTTACATGCAATTCCAGTCTACCTCCTGAAATCGGTTTCCTGCAGTTCTGCCCGCTTTCAAGTCCTCTTGGCAGCCTTACTTCAATATATTTTTGGACGATAGCTATCATTTATAACTCTGCAGGTATGTGAATGACAGTGTCCCTGAGCTCCTTTCTTCAACTCGCTTTCTTGTGAGCTGGCCGCAACACCGCAGGATTGCTTCAGGCCCTAGTGTGGTTCCAGCATGGCACGCTGAGCCTTTGTTTAATTCCTCTTCCTGGTGGGAAATGAGAGTTAAATTTGCCCGTCCAGACACCTCCAGCTAGTCTCTCATTGGTTCTCCCTATTCCTGTTCATTTTCCGCAGAATTTGCAAACTGGGCCAAACAGGAGGTTAAAGGCACTGACTCTCCAAGTGGGGAGAGTGTTAGTAAAGCGTCTGGAATGTTGCACCCGAGTACCAGGGGACGAAAACTGAGACACATTTGAACACGTTTCCCGATCACACGGTGGATCATACTCTGGGTTCCACATGCATGTTTTAGCTGAAGGAAGAATCCCTTAAACCTGGAGAGTTGAGACCCCTGCAATGGGTACCATGCAATATGACTTCAAAGGGTTTGCATTTGCTCACCGAACCTCACCAATCCTATCACTGCTGCGTTTATGCCGCTGTACACACGCTTGATTCTCTTTCGGAGACATATAAATCCATAGGTTTTAAGATTCTTCCTAGTCAGGTATATTCTTAGGCGTTTATTATGGGGTGTAGAGTCCACTTCGTTGAGCAAGGAGTAGCTCTTGTCTATTACATATTTGGCTTATGGAACGGTATCTGTGCTAATTTCAATCTCTGGTTTTATGCAGCACCCCAACTCACCTTTTGCCTTAAGCAAGCATAAGTTGGTTTTCTACATTTGAGACCCTGTTCTGTTTTGTAATTCAGTTCCTGTGTAGCCAAGTTTACATTCCGTGTAGTAGTGATATCTTATGATGTTTCTTTTTCTGTGTGACTTATTTCACTTAGAATCATCGTACCTGAATCCACTCATTATGCTGCTACGGGCCTGATGACATAGATTTCATTGCTGAGTGATATTGCATTGTACGTAAGTACCACAAGTTCTTTATCCATTTTTCGCTTTCTGCGATATTGAATTTGTACCGTAAACGAGGTTCTTGTAAACAGAGCCGTCCCAAACTTTGGGGTGGCTGTGTGTTTTATTTTTTAATTTCCCTAAGCTATAGGACCATAAGTGGAAGTGCCCTAGGCTCTGTTGCCTTGTTTTTTAGATGTTTCAGGAAACACCATACACTTCTCCAGAGTGGCTGTTGGCAATTTACATCCCGCCCATCAGCATAACAAGGCTCCTAGTTCTCCATGGCCTGTCCTGCCTTTCTGGATTTTACACTTTTTTCAGATGGCCCTTTTGACCGGGGGCAGTGACACTCCATTGTAGTGCAGATTTCCTTTGCAAGCTTGCTTGCTTGGCCAAAAAGGGCGTATGCGTTTTTTCCTGAATATATTCAGGAAAAAACGCATATGCCCTTTTTGGCCAAGTGCATCATTGTGGACGTTCTGCCTCTTTTCCTATGCTTTACATGCAATTCCAGTCTACCTCCTGAAATCGGTTTCCTGCAATTCTGCCCCGCTTTCAAGTTCCTCTTGGCAGCCTTACTTCAATATATTTTTGGACGATAGCTGTCATTTTTAACTCTGCAGGTTTGTGAATGACAGTGCCCCTGAGCTCCTTTCTTCAACTCGCTTTCTTGTGAGCTGGCCGCAACACCGCAGCATTGCTTCAGGCCCTAGTGTGGTTCCGGCATGACACACTGAGTCTTTGGTTAATTCCTCTTCCTGGTGGGAAATGAGAGTTAAATTTGCCCGTCCAGACACCTCCAGCTAGTCTCTCATTGGTTCTCCCTATTCCTGTTCATTTTCCATAGAAATTGCAAAACTGGGCCAAACAGGAGTTTAAAGGCACTGACTATCCACGTGGGGAGAGTGTTAGTAAAGCGTCTGGAATGTTGCATTCGAGTACCAGGGGACGAAAACTGAGACACCTTTGAACACGTTTCCCGATCACATGGTGTATCATACTCTGGGTTCCACATGCATGTTTTAGCTGAAGGAAGAATCCCTTAAACCTGGAGAGTTGAGACCCATGCAATGGGTACAATGAAATATGACTTCAAAGGGTCTGCATTTGCTCACCGATCCTCACCAATCCTATCACTGCTGCGTTTATGCCGCTGTACACACTCTTGATTCTCTTTCGGAGACATATAAATCCATAGGTTTTAAGATTCTTACTAGTCAGGTATATTCGTAGGCGTTTAATATGGGGTGTTGAGTCCACTTCATTGAGCAAGGAGTAGCTCTTGTCTATTATATATTTTGCTTATGGAACGGTATCTGTGCTTATTTCAATCTCTGGTTTTATGCAGCACCCCAACTCACATTTCCCCTTAAGAAAGCATAAGTTGGTTTTCTACATTTGAGACCCTGTTCTGTTTTGTAATTCAGTTCCTGTGTAGCCAAGTTTACATTCCGTGTAGTAGTGATATCTTATGATGTTTCTTTTTCTGTGTGACTTATTTCACTTAGAATCATCGTACCTGAATCCACTCATTATGCTGCTATGGGCCTGATGACATAGATTTCATTGCTGAGTGATATTGCATTGTAAGTAAGTACCACAACTTCTTTATCCATTTTTCGCTTTCTGCAATATTAAACTTGTACCGTAAATGAGGTTCTTGTAAACAGAGCCGTCCCAAATTTGGGTTGGCTGTGTCTTTTTGATTTTAATTTCCCTAAAGTATAGGACCATAAGTGGAAGTGCCCTAGGCTCTGTTACTTTGTTTTTTAGATGTTTCAGGAAACACCATACACTTCTCCAGAGTGGCTGTTGGCAATTTACATCCCGCCCATCAGCATAACAAGGCTCCCATTTCTCCATGGCCTGTCCTGCCTTTCTGGATTTTACACTTTTTTCAGATGGCCCTTTTGACCGGGGGGCATTGAGAATTCATTGTAGTGCAGATTTCCTTTGCAAGCTTGCTTGGTTGGCCAAAAAGGACGTATGCGTTTTTTCCTGAATATATTCAGGAAAAAACGCATACGCCCTTTTTGGCCAAGTGCATCATTGTGGACGTTCTGCCTCTTTTCCTTTGCTTTACATGCAATTCCAGTCTACCTCCTGAAATCGGTTTCCTGCAATTCTGCCCAGCGTTCAAGTCCTCTTGGCAGCCTTACTTCAATATATTTTTGGACGATAGCTGTCATTTATAACTCTGCAGGTTTGTGAATGACAGTGCCCCTGAGCTCCTTTCTTCAACTCGCTTTCTTGTGAGCTGGCCGCAACACCGCAGCATTGCTTCAGGCCCTAGTGTGGTTCCGGCATGACATGCTGAGCCTTTGGTTAATTCCTCTTCCTGGTGGGAAATGAGAGTTAAATTTGCCCGTCCAGACACCTCCAGCTAGTCTCTCATTGGTTCTCCCTATTCCTGTTCATTTTCCGCAGAAATTGCAAACTGGGCCAAACAAGAGGTTAAAGGCACTGACTCTCCAAGTGGGGAGAGTGTTAGTAAAGCGTCTGGAATGTTGCACCCGAGTACCAGGGGATGAAAACTGACACAATTAAACACGTTTCCCGATCACACGGTGGATCATACTCTGGGTTCCACATGCATGTTTTAGCTGAAGGAAGAATACCTTAAACCTGGAGAGTTGACATCCATGGAATGGGTACCATGCAATATGACTTCAAAGGGTCTGCATTTGCTCACCGAACCTCACCAATCCTATCACTGCTGCGTTTATGACACTGTACACATGCTTGATTCTCTTTCGGAGACATATAAATCCATAGGTTTTAAGATTCTTTCTAGTCAGGTATATTCTTACGCGTTTAATATGGGGTGTAGAGTCCACTTTGTTGAGCAAGGAGTAGCTCTTGTCTATTAAATATTTGGCTTATGGAACGGTATCTGTTCTAATTTCAATCTCTGGTTTTATGCAGCACCCCAACTCACCTTTCGCCTTAAGCAAGCATAAGTTGGTTTTCTACATTTGAGACCCTGTTCTGTTTTGTAATTCAGTTCCTGTGTAGCCAAGTTTACATTCCTTGTAGTAGTGATATCTTATGATGTTTGTTTTTCTGTGTGACTTATTTCACTTAGAATCATCGTACCTGAATCCACTCATTATGCTGCTACGGGCCTGATGACATAGATTTCATTGCTGAGTGATATTGCATTGTACGTAAGTACCACATCTTCTTTATCCATTTTTCGCTTTCTGTGATATTGAACTTGGACCATAAATGAGGTTCTTGTAAACAGAGCTGTCCCTAACTTTGGGGTGGCTGAGTCTTTTTGATTTTAATTTCCCTAAGCTATAGGACCATAAGTGGAAGTGCCCTAGGCTCTGTTGCTTTGTTTTTTAGATGTTTCAGGAAACACCATACACTTCTCCAGAGTGGCTGTTGGCAATTTACATCCCGCCCATGAGCATAACAAGGCTCCCAGTTCTCCATGGCCTGTCCTGCCTTTCTGGATTTTACACTTTTTTCAGATGACCCTTTTGACCGGGGAGCAGTGAGACTTCATTGTAGTGCAGATTTCCTTTGCAAGCTTGCTTGGTTGGCCAAAAAGGGCGTATGTGTTTTTTCCTGAATATATTCAGGAAAAAACGCATACGCCCTTTTTGGCCAAGTGCATCATTGTGGACGTTCTGCCTCTTTTCCTATGCTTTACATGCAATTCCAGTCTACCTCCTGAAATCGGTTTCCTGCAGTTCTGCCCGCTTTAAAGTCCTCTTGGCAGCCTTACTTCAATATATTTTTGGACGATAGCTATCATTTATAACTCTGCAGGTATGTGAATGACAGTGTCCCTGAGCTCCTTTCTTCAACTCGCTTTCTTGTGAGCTGGCCGCAACACCGCAGGATTGCTTCAGGCCCTAGTGTGGTTCCAGCATGGCACGCTGAGCCTTTGTTTAATTCCTCTTCCTGGTGGGAAATGAGAGTTAAATTTGCCCGTCCAGACACCTCCAGCTAGTCTCTCATTGGTTCTCCCTATTCCTGTTCATTTTCCGCAGAATTTGCAAACTGGGCCAAACAGGAGGTTAAAGGCACTGACTCTCCAAGTGGGGAGAGTGTTAGTAAAGCGTCTGGAATGTTGCACCCGAGTACCAGGGGACGAAAACTGAGACACATTTGAACACGTTTCCCGATCACACGGTGGATCATACTCTGGGTTCCACATGCATGTTTTAGCTGAAGGAAGAATCCCTTAAACCTGGAGAGTTGAGACCCCTGCAATGGGTACCATGCAATATGACTTCAAAGGGTCTGCATTTGCTCACCGAACCTCACCAATCCTATCACTGCTGCGTTTATGCCGCTGTACACACGCTTGATTCTCTTTCGGAGACATATAAATCCATAGGTTTTAAGATTCTTCCTAGTCAGGTATATATTCTTAGGCGTTTATTATGGGGTGTAGAGTCCACTTCGTTGAGCAAGGAGTAGCTCTTGTCTATTACATATTTGGCTTATGGAACGGTATCTGTGCTAATTTCAATCTCTGGTTTTATGCAGCACCCCAACTCACCTTTCGCCTTAAGCAAGCATAAGTTGGTTTTCTACATTTGAGACCCTGTTCTGTTTTGTAATTCAGTTCCTGTGTAGCCAAGTTTACATTCCGTGTAGTAGTGATATCTTATGATGTTTCTTTTTCTGTGTGACTTATTTCACTTCGAATCATCGTACCTGAATCCACTCATTATGCTGCTATGGGCCTGATGACATAGATTTCATTGCTGCGTGATATTGCATTGTACGTAATTATCACAAATTCTTTATCCATTTTTCACTTGCTGTGATACTGAACTTGTACCGTAAACGAGGTTCTTGTAAACAGAGCCGTCCCAAACTTTGGGGTGGCTGTGTCTTTTTGATTTTAATTTCCCTAAGCTATAGGACCATAAGTTGAAGTGCCCTAGGCTCTGTTGCTTTGCTTTTTAGATGTTTCAGGAAACACCATACACTTCTCCAGAGTGGCTGTTCGCAATTTACATCCCGCACATCAGCATAACAAGGTTCCCAATTCTCCATGGCCTGTCCTTTCTTTCTGGATTTTACACTTTTTTCAGATGGCCCTTTTGACCGGGGGCAGTGAGACTTCATTGTAGTGCAGATTTCCTTTGCAAGCTTGCTTGCTTGGCCAAAAAGGGCGTAGGCTTTTTTTCTTGAGGAAAAAACGCATATGCCCTTTTTGGCCAAGTGCATCATTGTGGACGTTCTGCCTCTTTTCCTATGCTTTACATGCTATTCCAGTCTACCTCCTGAAATCGGTTTCCTGCAATTCTGACCCGCTTTCAAGTCCTCTTAGCAGCCTTACTTCAATATATTTTTGGACGATAGCTGTCATTTATAACTCTGCAGTTTTGTGAATTACAGTGCCCCTGAGCTCCTTTCTTCAACTTGCTTTCTTGTGAGCTGGCCGCAACACCGCAGCATCGCTTCAGGCCCTAGTGTTGTTCCGGCATGGCACGCTGAGCCTTTGGTTAATTCCTCTTCCTGGTGGGAAATGAGAGTTAAATTTGCCCGTCCAGACACCTCCAGCTAGTCTCTCATTTGTTCTCCCTATTCCTGTTCATTTTCCGCAGAAATTGCAAACTGGGCCAAACAGGAGGTTAAAGGCACTGACTCTCCAAGTGGGGAGAGTGTTAGTAAAGCGTCTGGAATGTTGCACCCGAGTACCAGTGGACGAAAACTGACACATTTGAACACGTTTCCCGATCACACGGTGGATCATACTCTGCGTTCCACATGCATGTTTTAGCTGAAGGAAGAATCCCTTAAACCTGGAGAGTTGAGACCCATGGAATGGGTACCATGCAATATGACTTCAAAGTGCCTGCATTTGCTCACCGAACCTCATCAATCCTATCACTGCTGCATTTATGCCGCTCTACACATGCTTGATTCCCTTTCGGAGATATATAAATCCATAGGTTTTAAGATTCTTACTAGTCAGGTATATTCTTAGGCGTTTAATATGTGGTGTTGAGTCCACTTCGTTGAGCAAGGTGCAGCTCTTTTCTATTACATATTTGGCTTATGGAACGATATCTGTGCTAATTTCAATGTCTGGTTTTATGCAGCACCCCAACTCACCTTTCCCCTTAAGGAAGCATAAGTTGGTTTTCTACATTTGAGACCCTGTTCTGTTTTGTAATTCAGTTCCTGTGTAACCAAGTTTACATTCCATGTAGTAGTGATATCTTATGATGTTTCTTTTTCTGTGTGACTTATTTCACTTAGAATCATCGTACCTGAATCCACTCATTATGCTGCTATGGGTCTCGTGACATAGATTTCATTGCTGAGTGATATTGCATTGTACGTAAGTACCACAAATTCTTTATCCATTTTTCGATTTCTGCGATATTGAACTTGTACCGTAAACGAGGTTCTTGTAAACAGAGCCATCCCAAACTTTGGGGTGGCTGTGTCTTTTTGATTTTAATTTCCCTAAGCTATAGGACCATAAGTGGAAGTGCCCTAGGCTCTGTTGCTTTGTTTTTTAGATGTTTCAGGAAACACCATACACTTCTCCAGAGTGGCTGTTGGCAATTTACATCCCGCCCATCAGCATAACAAGGCTCCCAGTTCTCCATGGCCTGTCCTGCCTTTCTGGATTTTACACTTTTTTCAGATGGCCCTTTTGACCGGGGAGCAGTGAGACTTCATTTTAGTGCAGATTTCCTTTGTAATCTTGCTTGGTTGACCAAAAAGTGCGTATGCGTTTTTTCCTGAATATATTCAGGAAAAAGCGCATACGCCCTTTTTGGCCAAGTGCATCATTGTGGCCGTTCTGCCTCTTTCCCTATGCTTTACATGCAATTCCAGTCTACCTCCTGAAATCGGTTTCCTGCAATTCTGCCCCGCTTTCAAGTCCTCTTGGCAGCCTTACTTCAATATATTTTTGGACGATAGCTGTCATTTATAACTCTGCATGTCTGTGAATGACAGTGCCCCTGAGCTCCTTTCTTCAACTCGCTTTCTTGTGAGCTGGCCGCAACACCGTAGGATTGCTTCAGTCCCTAGTGTGGTTCCGGCACGGCACGCTGAGCCTTTGGTTAATTCCTCTTCCTGGTGGGTAATGAGAGTTAAATTTGCCCGTCCAGACACCTCCAGCTAGTCTCTCTTGGTTCTCCCTATTCATGTTCATTTTCCGCAGAAATTGCAAACTGGGCCAAACAGGAGGTTAAAGGCACTGACTCTCCAAGTGGGGAGAGTGTTAGTAAAGCGTCTGGAATGTTGCACCCGAGTACCGGGGGACGAAAACTGAGACACATTTAAACACGTTTCCCGATCACACGGTGGATCATACTCTGGGTTCCACATGCATGTTTTAGCTGAAGGAAGAATCCCTTAAACCTGGAGAGTTGAGACCCATGGAATGGGTACCATGCAATATGACTTCAAAGGGTCTGCATTTGCTCACCGAACCTCACCAAACCTATCACTGCTGCGTTTATGACACTGTACACACGCTTGATTCTCTTTTGGAGCTTATAAATCCATACGTTTTAAGATTCTTACTAGTCAGGTATATTCTTAGGCGTTTAATATGGGGTGTTGAGTCCACTTCGTAAAGCAAGGAGTAGCTCTTGTCTATGACATATTTGGCTTATGGAACGGTATCTGTGCTAATTTCAATCTCTGGTTTTATGCAACCCCCCAACTCACGTTTCCCCTTAAGCAAGCATAAGTTGGTTTTCTACGTTTGAGACCCTGTTCTGTTTTGTAATTCAGTTCCTGTGTAGCCAAGTTTACATTCCGTGTAGTAGTGATATCTTATGATATTTCTTTTTCTGTGTGACTTATTTCACTTAGAATCATCGTACCTGAATCCACTCATTATGCTGCTACGGGCCTGATGACATAGATTTCATTGCTGAGTGATATTGCATTGTACGTAAGTACCACAAGTTCTTTATCCATTTTTCGCTTTCTGTGATATTGAATTTGTACCGTAAACGAGGTTCTTGTAAACAGAGCCGTCCCAAACTTTGGGGTGGCTGTGTGTTTTAGATTTTAATTTCCCTAAGCTATAGGACCATAAGTGGAAGTGCCCTAGGCTCTGTTGCCTTGTTTTTTAGATGTTTCAGGAAACACCATACACTTCTCCAGAGTGGCTGTTGGCAATTTACATCCCGCCCATCAGCATAACAAGGCTCCCAGTTCTCCATGGCCTGTCCTGCCTTTCTGGATTTTACACTTTTTTCAGATGGCCCTTTTGACCGGGGGGCAGTGAGACTTCATTGTAGTGCAGATTTCCTTTGCAAGCTTGCTTGGTTGGCCAAAAAGTGCATATGCGTTTTTTCCTGAATATATTCAGGAAAAAACGCATACGCCCTTTTTGGCCAAGTGCATCATTGTGGACGTTCTGCCTCTTTTCCTATGCTTTACATGCAATTCCAGTCTACCTCCTGAAATCAGTTTCCTGCAATTCTGCCCCGCTTTCAAGTCCTCTTGGCAGCCTTACTTCAATATATTTTTGGACGATAGCTGTCATTTATAACTCTGTAGGTTTGCAAATGACAGTGGCCCTGAGCTCCTTTCTTCAACTCGCTTTCTTGTGAGGTGGCCGCAACACCGCAGGATTGCTTCAGGCCCTAGTGTGGTTCCGGCATGACACACTGAGTCTTTGGTTAATTCCTCTTCCTGGTGGGAAATGAGAGTTAAATTTGCCCGTCCAGACACCTCCAGCTAGTCTCTCATTGGTTCTCCCTATTCATGTTCATTTTCCACGGAAATTGCAAAACTGGGCCAAACAGGAGGTTAAAGGCACTGACTCTCCAAGTGGGGAGAGTGTTAGTAAAGCGTCTGGAATGTTGCACCCGAGTACCAGGGGACGAAAACTGAGACACATATGAACACGTTTCCTGATCACATAGTGGATGATACTCTGGGTTCCACATGCATGTTTTAGCTGAAGGAAGAATCCCTTAAACCTGGAGAGTTGACATCCATGGAATGGGTACCATGCAATATGACTTCAAAGGGTCTGCATTTGCTCACCGAACCTCACCAATCCTATCACTGCTGCATTTATGCCGCTGTACACACGCTTGATTCTCTTTCGGAGACATATAAATCCATAGGATTTAAGATTCTTACTAGTCAGGTATATTCTAGGCGTTTAATATGGGGTGTTGAGTCCACTTCGTTGAGCAAGGAGTAGCTCTTGTCTATTACATATTTGGCTTATGGAACGGTATCTGTGCTAATTTCAATCTCTGGTTTTATGCAGCACCCCAACTCACCTTTCCCCTTAAGCAAGCATAAGATGGTTTTCTACATTTGAGACCCTTTTCTGTTTTGTAATTCAGTTCCTGTGTAGCCAAGTTTACATTCCGTGTAGTAGTGATATCTTATGAAGTTTCGTTTTCTGTGTGACTTATTTCACTTAGAATCATCGTACCTGAATCCACTCATTATGCGGTTACGGGCCTGATGACTTAGATTTCATTGCTGAGTGATATTGCATTGTACGTAAGTACCACAACTTCTATATCCATTTTTCGTTTTCTGCGATATTGAACTTGTACCGTAAACGAGGTTCTTGTAAACAGAGCCGTCCCAAATTTGGAGTGGCTGTGTCTTTTTGATTATAAGTTCCCTAAGCTATAGGACCATAAGTGGAAGTGCCCTAGGCTCTGTTGCTTTGTTTTGTAGATATTTCAGGAAACACCATACACTTCTCCAGAGTGGCTGTTGGCAATTTACATCCCGCCCATCAGCATAACAAGGCTCCCAGTTCTCCATGGCCTGTCCTGCCTTTCTGGATTTTACACTTTTTTCAGATGGCCCTTTTGACCGGGGGGCAGTGAGACTTCATTGTAGTGCAGATTTCCTTTGCAAGCTTGCTTGGTTGGCCAAAAAGGGCGTATGCGTTTTTTCCTGAATATATTAAGGAAAAAACGCATACGCCCTTTTTGGCCAAGTGCATCATTGTGGACGTTCTGCCTCTTTTCCTATGCTTTACATGCAATTCCAGTCTACCTCCTGAAATCGGTTTCCTGCAATTCTGCCCCGCTTTCAAGTCCTCTTGGCAGCCTTACTTCAATATATTTTTGGACGATAGCTGTCATTTATAACTCTGCAGGTTTGTGAATGACAGTGCCCCTGAGCTCCTTTCTTCAACTCGCTTTCTTGTGAGCTGGCCGCAACACCGCAGGATTGCTTCAGGCCCTAGTGTGGTTCCGGCATGGCACATTGAGCCTTTGGTTAATTCCTCTTCCTGGTGGGAAATGAGAGTTAAATTTGCCCGTCCAGACACCTCCAGCTAGTCTCTCATTGGTTCTCCCTCTTCCTGTTCATTTTCGCCAAAAATTGCAAAGTGGGCCAAACAGGAGGTTAAAGGCACTGACTCTCCAAGTGGGGAGAGTGTTAGTAAAGCGTCTGGAATGTTGCACCCGAGTACCAGGGGACGAAAACTGGCACATTTGAACACGTTTTCCGATCACACGGTGGATGATACTCTGGGTTCCACATGCATGTTTTAGCTGAAGGAAGAATCCCTTAAACCTGGAGAGTTGAGATCCATGGAATGGGTACCATGCAATATGACTTCAAAGGGTCTGCATTTGCTCACCGAACCTCACCAATCCTATCACTGCTGCATTTATGCCGCTGTACACACGCTTGATTCTCTTTCGGAGCATATAAATCCATAGGTTTTAAGATTCTTACTAGTCAGATATATTCTTAGGAGTTTAATATGGGGTGTTGAGTCCACTTCGTTGAGCAAGGAGTAGCTCTTGTCTATTACATATTTGGCTTATGGAACGGTATCTGTGCTAATTTCAATCTCTGGTTTTATGCAGCCCCCCAACTCACCTTTCCCCTTAAGGAAGCATAAGTTGGTTTTCTACATTTGAGACCCTGTTCTGTTTTGTAATTCAGTTCCTGTGTAGCCAAGTTTACATTCCATGTAGTAGTGATATCTTATGATGTTTCTTTTTCTGTGTGACTTATTTCACTTCGAATCATCGTACCTGAATCCACTCATTATGCTGCTACGGGTCTCATGACATAGATTTCATTGCTGAGTGATATTGCATTGTACGTAAGTACCACAACTTCTTTATCCATTTTTCGCTTTTTGCGATATTGAACTTGTACCGTAAACGAGGTTCTTGTAAACAGAGCCGTGCCACACATTGGGGTGGCTGTGTCTCTTTGATTTTAATTTCCCTAAGCTATAGGACCATAAGTGGAAGTGCCCTAGGCTCTGTTGCTTTGTTTTTTAGATGTTTCAGGAAACACCATACACTTCTCCAGAGTGGCTGTTGGCAATTTACATCCCGCCCATGAGCATAACAAGGCTCCCAGTTCTCCGTGGCCTGTCCTGCCTTTCTGGATTTTACACTTTTTTCAGATGGCCCTTTTGACCGGGGGGCAGTGAGACTTCATTTTAGTGCAGATTTCCTTTGTAAGCTTGCTTGGTTGACCAAAAAGGGCGTATGCGTTTTTTCCTGAATATATTCAGGAAAAAACGCATACGCCCTTTTTGGCCAAGTGCATCATTGTGGACGTTCTGCCACTTTTCCTATGCTTTACATGCAATTCCAGTCTACCTCCTGAAATCGGTTTCCTGCAATTCTGCCCCGCTTTCAAGTCCTCTTGGCAGCCTTACTTCAATATATTTTTGGACGATAGCTGTCATTTATAACTCTGCAGGTTTGTGAATGACAGTGCCCCTGAGCTCCTTTCTTCAACTCGCTTTCTTGTGAGCTGGCTGCAACACCGCAGGATTGCTTCAGGCCCTACTGTTGTTCCGGCATGGCACGCTGAGCCTTTGGTTAATTCCTATTCCTGGTGGGAAATGAGAGTTAAATTTGCCCGTCCAGACACCTCCAGCTAGTCTCTCATTGGTTCTCCCTATTCCTGTTCATTTTCTGCAGAAATTGCAAACTGGGCCAAACAGGAGGTTAAAGGCACTGACTCTCCAAGTGGGGAGAGTGTTAGTAAAGCGTCTGGAATGTTGTACCCGAGTACGAGGGGACGAAAACTAAGACACATTTGAACACGTTTCCCAATCACACGGTGGATCATACTCTGGGTTCCACATGCATGTTTTAGCTGAAGGAAGAATCCCTTAAACCTGGAGAGTTGAGACCCATGGAATGGGTACCATGCAATATGAACTTCAAAGGGTCTGCATTTGCTCACCAAACCTCACCAATCCTATCACTGCTGCATTTATGCCGCTGTACACACGCTTGATTCTCTTTCGGAGCATATAAATCCGTAGGTTTTAAGATTCTTACTAGTCAGGTATATTCTTAGGCGTTTAATATGGGGTGTTGAGTCCACTTCGTTGAGCAAGGAGTAGCTCTTGTCTATGACATATTTGGCTTATGGAACGGTATCTGTGCTAATTTCAATCTCTGGTTTTATGCAGCCCCCCAACTCACGTTTCCCCTTAAGCAAGCATAAGTTGGTTTTCTACATTTGAGACCCTGTTCTGTTTTGTAATTCAGTTCCTGTGTAACCAAGTTTACATTCCGTCTAGTAGTGATATCTTATGATGTTTCTTTTTCTGTGTGACTTATTTCACTTAGAATCATCGTACCTGAATCCACTCATTATGCTGCTACGGGCCTGATGACATAGATTTCATTGCTGAGTGATATTGCATTGTACGTAAGTACCACAAGTTCTTTATCCATTTTTCGCTTTCTGTGATATTGAATTTGTACCGTAAACGAGGTTCTTGTAAACAGAGCCGTCCCAAACTTTGGGGTGGCTGAGTCTTTTTGATTTTAATTTCCCTAAGCTATAGGACCATAAGTGGAAGTGCCCTAGGCTCTGTTGCTTTGTTTTTTAGATGTTTCAGGAAACACCATACACTTCTCCAGAGTGGCTGTTGGCAATTTACATCCCGCCCATCAGCATAACAAGGCTCCCAGTTCTCCATGGCCTGTCCTGCCTTTCTGGATTTTACACTTTTTTCAGATGGCTCTTTTGACCGGGGAGCAGTGAGACTTCATTGTACTGCAGATTTCCTTTGCAAGCTTGCTTGGTTGGCCAAAAAGTGCGTATGCGTTTTTTCCTGAATATATTCAGGAAAAAACGCATACGCCCTTTTTGGCCAAGTGCATCATTGTGGACGTTCTGCCTCTTTTCCTATGCTTTACATGCAATTCCAGTCTACATCCTGAAATCGGTTTCCTGCAATTCTGCCCCGCTTTCAAGTCCTCTTGGCAGCCTTACTTCAATATATTTTTGGACGATAGCTATCATTTATAACTCTGCAGGTTTGTGAATGACAGTGCCTCTTAGCTCCTTTCTTCAACTCGCTTTCTTGTGAGCTGGCCGCAACACCTCAGGATTGCTTCAGGCCCTAGTGTGGTTCCGGCATGGCACGCTGAGCCTTTGGTTAATTCCTCTTCCTGTTCGGAAATGAGAGTTAAATTTGCCCATCCAGACACCTCCAGCTAGTCTCTCATTGGTTCTCCCTATTCCTGTACATTTTCCGCAGAAATTGCAAACTGGGCCAAACAGGAGGTTAAAGGCACTGACTCTCCAAGTGGGGAGAGTGTTAGTAAAGCGTCTGGAATGTTGCACCCGAGTACCAGGGGATGAAAACTGACACAATTAAACACGTTTCCCGATCACACGGTGGATCATACTCTGGGTTCCACATGCATGTTTTATCTGAAGGAAGAATCCCTTAAACCTGGAGAGTTGAGACCCCTGGAATGGGTACCATGCAATATGACTTCAAAGGGTTTGCATTTGCTCACCGAACCTCACCAATCCTATCACTGCTGCATTTATGCCACTGTACACACGCTTGATTCTCTTTCTGAGACATATAAATCCATAGGTTTTAAGATTCTTACTAGTCAGGTATATTCTTAGGCGTTTAATATGGGGTGTAGAATCCACTTCGTTGAGCAAGGAGTAGCTCCTGTCTATTACATATTTGGCTTATGGAACCGTATCTGTGCTAATTTCAATCTTTGGTTTTATGCAGCACCCCAACTCACCTTTCCTCTTAAGCAAGCATAAGTCGGTTTTCTACATTTGAGACCCTGTTCTGTTGTGTATTTCAGTTCCTGTGTAGCCAAGTTTACATTCCATGTGGTAGAGATATCTTATGATGTTTCTTTCTCTGTGTGACTTATTTCACTTCGAATCATCGTACCTGAATCCACTCATTATGCTGCTACGGGCCTGATGACATAGATTTCATTGCTGAGTGATATTGCATTGTACGTAAGTACCACAACTTCTTTATCCATTTTGCGCTTTCTGTGATATTGAACTTGTACCGTAAACGAGGTTCTTGTAAACAGAGCTGTCCCAAAGATTGGGGTGGTTGTGTCTTTTTGATTTTAATTTCCCTAAGCTATAGGACCATAAGTGGAAGTGCCCTAGGCTCTGTTGCTTTGTTTTTTAGATGTTTCAGGAAACACCATACACTTCTCCAGAGTGGCTGTTGGCAATTTACATCCCGCCCATCAGCATAACAAGGCTCCCAGTTCTCCATGGCCTGTCCTGCCTTTGTGGATTTTACACTTTTTTCAGATGGCCCTTTTGACCGCGGGGCAGTGAGACTTCATTGTAGTGCAGATTTCCTTTGCAAGCTTGCTTGGTTGGCCAAAAAGGGCGTATGCGTTTATTCCTGAATATATTCAGGAAAAAATGCATACGCCCTTTTTGGCCAAGTGCATCATTGTGGACGTTCTGCCTCTTTTCCTATGCTTTACATGCAATTCCAGTCTACCTCCTGAAATTGGTTTCCTGCAATTCTGCCCCGCTTTCAAGTCCTCTTGGCAGCCTTACTTCAATATATTTTTGGACGATAGCTGTCATTTATAACTCTGCAGGTATGTGAATGACAGTGCCCCTGAGCTCCTTTCTTCAACTCGCTTTCTTGTGAGCTGGCCGCAACACCGCAGCATTGCTTCAGGCCCTAGTGTGGTTCCGGCATGGCACACTGAGCCTTTGGTTAATTCCTCTTCCTGGTGGGAAATGAGAGTTAAATTTGCCCGTCCAGACACCTCCACCTAGTCTCTCATTGGTTCTCCCTATTCCTGTTCATTTTCCGCAGAAATTGCAAACTGGGCCAAACAGGAGGTTAAAGGCACTGACTCTCCAAGTGGGGAGAGTGTTAGTAAAGCGTCTGGAATGTTGCACCCGAGTACCAGGGGACGAAAACTGACACAATTGAACACGTTTCCCGAGCACACGGTGGATCATACTCTGGGTTCCACATGCATGTTTTAGCTGAAGGAAGAATCCCTTAAACCTGGAGAGTTGAGACCCATGGAATGGGTACCATGCAATATGACTTCAAAGGGTCTGCATTTGTCCACCAAACCTCACCAATCCTATCACTGCTGCGTTTATGCCACTGTACACACGCTTGATTCTCTTTCGGAGACATATAAATCCATAGGTTTTAAGATTCTTCCTAGTCAGGTATATTCTTAGGCGTTTATTAAGGGGTGTAGAGTCCACTTCGTTGAGCAAGGAGTAGCTCTTGTCTATTAAATATTTGGCTTATGGAACGGTATCTGTGCTAATTTCAATCTCTGGTTTTATGCAGCACCCCAACTCACCTTTCGCCTTAAGCAAGCATAAGTTGGTTTTCTACATTTGAGACCCTGTTCTGTTTTGTAATTCAGTTCCTGTGTAGCCAAGTTTACCTTCCTTGTAGTAGTGATATCTTATGATGTTTGTTTTTCTGTGTGACTTATTTCACTTAGAATCATCGTACCTGAATCCACTCATTATGCTGCTACGGGCCTGATGACATAGATTTCATTGCTGAGTGATATTGCATTGTACGTAAGTACCACAACTTCTTTATCCATTTTTCGCTTTCTGTGATATTGAACTTGGACCATAAATGAGGTTCTTGTAAACAGAGCTGTCCCTAACTTTGGGGTGGCTGAGTCTTTTTGATTTTAATTTCCCTAAGCTATAGGACCATAAGTGGAAGTGCCCTAGGCTCTGTTGCTTTGATTTTAGATGTTTCAGGAAACACCATACACTTCTCCAGAGTGGCTGTTGGCAATTTACATCCTGCCCATCAGCATAACAAGGCTCCCAGTTCTCCATGGCCTGTCCTGCCTTTCTGGACTTTACACTTTTTTCAGATGGCTCTTTTGACCGGGGAGCAGTGAGACTTCATTTTAGTGCAGATTTCCTTTGCAAGCTTGCTTGGTTGGCCAAAAAGTGCGTATGCGTTTTTTCCTGAATATATTCAGGAAAAAACGCATACGCCCTTTTTGGCCAAGTGCATCATTGTGGACGTTCTGCCTCTTTTTCCATGCTTTACATGCAATTCCAGTCTACCTCCTGAAATCGGTTTCCTGCAATTCTGCCCCGCTTTCAAGTCCTCTTGGCAGCCTTACTTCAATATATTTTTGGACGATAGCTATCATTTATAACTCTGCAGGTTTGTGAATGACAGTGCCCCTGAGCTCCTTTCTTCAACTCGCTTTCTTGTGAGCTGGCCGCAACACCTCAGGATTGCTTCAGGCCCTAGTGTGGTTCCGGCATGGCACACTGAGCCTTTGGTTAATTCCTCTTCCTGGTGGGAAATGAGAGTTAAATTTGCCCGTCCAGACACCTCCAGCTAGTCTCTCATTGGTTCTCCCTATTCCTGTTCATTTTCCGCAGAAATTGCAAACTGGGCCAAACAGGAGGTTAAAGGCACTGACTCTCCAAGTGGGGAGAGTGTTAGTAAAGCGTCTGGAATGTTGCACCCGAGTACCAGGGGACGAAAACTGAGACACATTTGAACACGTTTCCCGATCACATGGTGGATCATACTCTGGGTTCCACATGCATGTTTTATCTGAAGGAAGAATCCCTTAAATCTGGAGAGTTGAGACCCCTGGAATGGGTACCATGCAATATGACTTCAAAGGTTTTGCATTTGCTCACCGAACCTCACCAATCCTATCACTGCTGCATTTATGCCACTGTACACACGCTTGATTCTCTTTCTGAGACATATAAATCCATAGGTTTTAAGATTCTTACTAGTCAGGTATATTCTTAGGCGTTTAATATGGGGTGTAGAGTCCACTTCGTTGAGCAAGGAGTAGCTCTTGTCTATTACATATTTGGCTTATGGAACCGTATCTGTGCTAATTTCAATCTTTGGTTTTATGCAGCACCCCAACTCACCTTTACTCTTAAGCAAGCATAAGTCGATTTTCTACATTTGAGACCCTCTTCTGTTTTGTAATTCAGTTCCTGTGTAGCCAAGTTTACATTCCATGTGGTAGAGATATCTTATGATGTTTCTTTCTCTGTGTGACTTATTTCACTTACAAACATCGTACCTGAATCCACTCATTATGCTGCTACGGGCCTGATGACATAGATTTCATTGCTGAGTGATATTGCATTGTACGTAAGTACCACAACTTCTTTATCCATTTTGCGCTTTCTGTGATATTGAACTTGTACCGTAAACGAGGTTGTTGTAAACAGAGCTGTCCCAAAGATTGGGGTGGTTGTGTCTTTTTGATTTTAATTTCCCTAAGCTATAGGACCATAAGTGGAAGCGCCCTAGGCTCTGTTGCTTTGTTTTTTAGATGTTTCAGGAAACACCATACACTTCTCCAGAGTGACTGTTGGCAATTTACATCCCGCCCATCAGCATAACAAGGCTCCCAGTTCTCCATGGCCTGTCCTGCCTTTCTGGATTTTACACTTTTTTCAGATGGCCCTTTTGACCGGGGGGCAGTGAGACTTCATTGTAGTGCAGATTTCCTTTGCAAGCTTGCTTGGTTGGCCAAAAAGGGCGTATGCGTTTTTTCCTGAATATATTCAGGAAAAAACGCATACGCCCTTTTTGGCCAAGTGCATCATTGTGGACGTTCTGCCTCTTTTCCTATGCTTTACATGCAATTCCAGTCTACCTCCTGAAATCGGTTTCCTGCAATTCTGCCCCGCTTTCAAGTCCTCTTGGCAGCCTTACTTCAATATATTTTTGGACGATAGCTGTCATTTATAACTCTGCAGGTATGTGAATGACAGTGCCCCTGAGCTCCTTTCTTCAACTCGCTTTCTTGTGAGCTGGCCGCAACACCGCAGCATTGCTTCAGGCCCTAGTGTGGTTCCGGCATGGCACACTGAGCCTTTGGTTAATTCCTCTTCCTGGTGGGAAATGAGAGTTAAATTTGCCCGTCCAGACACCTCCAGCTAGTCTCTCATTGGTTCTCCCTATTCCTGTTCATTTTCCGCAGAAATTGCAAACTGGGCCAAACAGGAGGTTAAAGGCACTGACTCTCCAAGTGGGGAGAGTGTTAGTAAAGCATCTGGAATGTTGCACCCGAGTACCAGGGGACGAAAACTGACACAATTGAACACGTTTCCCGATCACACGGTGGATCATACTCTGGGTTCCACATGCATGTTTTAGCTGAAGGAAGAATCCCTTAAACCTGGAGAGTTGAGACCCATGGAATGGGTACCATGCAATATGACTTCAAAGGGTCTGCATTTGTCCACTGAACCTCACCAATCCTATCACTGCTGCGTTTATGCCGCTGTACACACGCTTGATTCTCTTTCGGAGACATATAAATCCATAGGTTTTAAGATTCTTCCTAGTCAGGTATATTCTTAGGCGTTTATTATGGGGTGTAGAGTCCACTTCGTTGAGCAAGGAGTAGCTCTTGTCTATTACATATTTGGCTTATGGAACGGTATCTGTGCTAATTTCAATCTCTGGTTTTATGCAGCACCCCAACTCACCTTTCCCCTTAAGCAAGCATAAGTTGGTTTTCTACATTTGAGACCCTGTTCTGTTTTGTAATTCAGTTCCTGTGTAGCCAAGTTTACATTCCGTGTAGTAGTGATATCTTATGATGTTTCTTTTTCTGTGTGACTTATTTCACTTAGAATCATCATACCTGAATCCACTCATTATGCTGCTATGGGCCTGATGACATAGATTTCATTGCTGAGTGATATTGCATTGTACGTAAGTACCACAACTTCTTTATCCATTTTTCACTTTCTGTGATTTTGAACTTATACTGTAAACGAGGTTCTTGTAAACATAGCCTTCCCAAATTTTGGGGTGGCTGTGTCTTTTTGATTTTAATTTCCCTAAGCTATAGGACCATAAGTGGAAGTGGCCTAGCCTCTGTTGCTTTGTTTTTTAGATGTTTCAGGAAACACCATACACTTCTCCAGAGTGGCTGTTGGCAATTTACATCCCGCCCATCAGCATAACAAGGCTCCCAGTTCTCCATGGCCTGTCCTGCCTTTCTGGATTTTACACTTTTTTCAGATGGCCCTTTTGACCGGGGGGCAGTGAGACTTCATTGTAGTGCAGATTTCCTTTGCAAGCTTGCTTGGTGGGCCAAAAAGGGCGTATGCGTTTTTTCCTGAATATATTCAGGAAAAAACGCATACGCCCTTTTTGGCCAAGTGCATCATTGTGGACGTTCTGCCTCTTTTCCTTTGCTTTACATGCAATTCCAGTCTACCTCCTGAAATCGGTTTCCTGCAATTCTGCCCAGCGTTCAAGTCCTCTTGGCAGCCTTACTTCAATATATTTTTGGACGATAGCTGTCATTTATAACTCTGCAGGTTTGTGAATGACAGTGCCCCTTAGCTCCTTTCTTCAACTCGCTTTCTTGTGAGCTGGCCGCAACACCGCAGCATTGCTTCAGGCCCTAGTGTGGTTCCGGCATGACATGCTGAGCCTTTGGTTAATTCCTCTTCCTGGTGGGAAATGAGAGTTAAATTTGCCCGTCCAGACACCTCCAGCTAGTCTCTCATTGGTTCTCCCTATTCCTGTTCATTTTCCGCAGAAATTGCAAACTGGGCCAAACAAGAGGTTAAAGGCACTGACTCTCCAAGTGGGGAGAGTGTTAGTAAAGCGTCTGGAATGTTGCACCCGAGTACCGGGGGATGAAAACTGACACAATTAAACACGTTTCCCGATCACACGGTGGATCATACTCTGGGTTCCACATGCATGTTTTAGCTGAAGGAAGAATCCCTTAAACCTGGAGAGTTGAGACCCATGGAATGGGTACCATGCAATATGACTTCAAAGGGTCTGCATTTGCTCACCGAACCTCACCAATCCTATCACTGCTGCGTTTATGACACTGTACACACGCTTGATTCTCTTTCGGAGACATATAAATCCATAGGTTTTAAGATTCTTTCTAGTCAGGTATATTCTTACGCGTTTAATATGGGGTGTAGAGTCCACTTCGTTGAGCAAGGAGTAGCTCTTGTCTATTAAATATTTGTCTTATGGAACGGTATCTGTTCTAATTTCAATCTCTGGTTTTATGCAGCACCCCAACTCACCTTTCGCCTTAAGCAAGCATAAGTTGGTTTTCTACATTTGAGACCCTGTTCTGTTTTGTAATTCAGTTCCTGTGTAGCCAAGTTTACATTCCTTGTAGTAGTGATATCTTATGATGTTTGTTTTTCTGTGTGACTTATTTCACTTAGAATCATCGTACCTGAATCCACTCATTATGCTGCTACGGGCCTGATGACATAGATTTCATTGCTGAGTGATATTGCATTGTACGTAAGTACCACAACTTCTTTATCCATTTTTCGCTTTCTGTGATATTGAACTTGGACCATAAATGAGGTTCTTGTAAACAGAGCTGTCCCTAAATTTGGGGTGGCTGAGTCTTTTCGATTTTAATTTCCCTAAGCTATAGGACCATAAGTGGAAGTGCCCTAGGCTCTGTTGCTTTGTTTTTTAGATGTTTCAGGAAACACCATACACTTCTCCAGAGTGGCTGTTGGCAATTTACATCCCGCCCATGAGCATAACAAGGCTCCCAGTTCTCCATGGCCTGTCCTGCCTTTCTGGATTTTACACTTTTTTCAGATGGCCCTTTTGTCCGGGGAGCAGTGAGACTTCATTGTAGTGCAGATTTCCTTTGCAAGCTTGCTTGGTTGGCCAAAAAGGGCGTATGCGTTTTTTCCTGAATATATTCAGGAAAAAACGCATACGCCCTTTTTGGCCAAGTGCATCATTGTGGACGTTCTGCCTCTTTTCCTATGCTTTACATGCAATTCCAGTCTACCTCCTGAAATCGGTTTCCTGCAATTCTGCCCCGCTTTCAAGTCCTCTTGGCAGCCTTACTTCAATATATTTTTGGACGATAGCTATCATTTATAACTCTGCAGGTATGTGAATGACAGTGCCCCTGAGCTCCTTTCTTCAACTCGCTTTCTTGTGAGCTGGCCGCAACACCGCAGGATTGCTTCAGGCCTTAGTGTGGTTCCGGCATGGCACGCTGAGCCTTTGTTTAATTCCTCTTCCTGGTGGGAAATGAGAGTTAAATTTGCCCGTCCAGACACCTCCAGCTAGTCTCTCATTGGGTCTCCCTATTCCTGTTCATTTTCCGCAGAAATTGCAAACTGGGCCAAACAGGAGGTTAAAGGCACTGACTCTCCAAGTGGGGAGAGTGTTAGTAAAGTGTCTGGAATGTTGCACCCGAGTACCAGGGGACGAAAACTGAGACACATTTGAACACGTTTCCCGATCACATGGTGGATCATACTCTGGGTTCCACATGCATGTTTTAGCTGAAGGAAGAATCCCTTAAACCTGGAGAGTTGAGACCCCTGCAATGGGTACCATGCAATATGACTTCAAAGGGTCTGCATTTGCTCACCGAACCTCACCAATCCTATCACTGCTGCATTTATGCCACTGTACACATGCTTGATTCTCTTTCTGAGACATATAAATCCATAGGTTTTAAGATTCTTACTAGTCAGGTATATTCTTAGGCGTTTAATATGGGGTGTAGAGTCCACTTCGTGGAGCAAGGAGTAGCTCTTGTCTATTACATATTTGGCTTATGGAACGGTATCTGTGCTAATTTCAATCTCTGGTTTTATGCAGCACCCCAACTCACCTTTCCCCTTAAGCAAGCATAAGTCGGTTTTCTACATTTGAGACCCTGTTCTGTTTTGTAATTCAGTTCCTGTGTAGCCAAGTTTACATTCCATGTGGTAGAGATATCTTATGATGTTTCTTTTTCTGTGTGACTTATTTCACTTAGAATCATCGTACCTGAATCCACTCATTATGCTGCTATGGGCCTGATGACATAGATTTCATTGCTGAGTGATATTGCATTGTACGTAAGTACCACAACTTCTTTATCCATTTTTCACTTTCTGTGATTTTGAACTTATACTGTAAACGAGGTTCTTGTAAACAGAGCCTTCCCAAATTTTGGGGTGGCTGTGTCTTTTTGATTTTAATTTCCCTAAGCTATAGGACCATAAGTGGAAGTGCCCTAGGCTCTGTTGCTTTGTTTTGTAGATGTTTCAGGAAACACCATACACTTCTCCAGAGTGGCTGTTGGCAATTTACATCCCGCCCATCAGCATAACAAGGCTCCCAGTTCTCCATGGCCTGTCCTGCCTTTCTGGATTTTACACTTTTTTCAGATGGCCCTTTTGACCGGGGGGCAGTGAGACTTCATTGTAGTGCAGATTTCCTTTTCAAGCTTGATTGGTTGGCCAAAAAGGGCGTATGCATGTTTTCCTGAATATATTCAGGAAAAAACGCGTATGCCCTTTTTGGCCAAGTGCATCATTGTGGACGTTCTGCCTCTTTTCCTATGCTTTACATGCAATTCCTGTCTACCTCCTGAAATCGGTTTCCTGCAATTCTGCCCCGCTTTCAAGTCCTCTTGGCAGCCTTACTTCAATATATTTTTGGACGATAGCTGTCATTTATAACTCTGCAGGTTTGTGAATGACAGTGCCCCTGAGCTCCTTTCTTCAACTTGCTTTCTTGTGAGCTGGCCGCAACACCGCAGGATTGCTTCAGGCCCTAGTGTTGTTCCGGCACAGCACGCTGAGCCTTTGGTCAATTCCTCTTCCTTGTGGGTAATGAGAGTTAAATTTGCCCGTTCAGACACCTCAAGCTAGTCTCTCTTGTTTCTCCCTATTCCTGTTCATTTTCTGCAGAAATTGCAAACTGGGCCAAACAGGGGGTTAAAAGCACTGACTCTCCAAGTGGGGAGAGTGTTAGTAAAGCGTCTGGAATGTTGCACCCGAGTACCGGGGGACGAATACTGAGACACATTTGAACACGTTTCCCGATCACACGGTGGATCATACTCTGGGTTCCACATGCATGTTTTAGCTGAAGGAAGAATCCCTTAAACCTGGAGAGTTGAGACCCATGGAATGGGTACCATGCAGTATGACTTCAAAGGGTCTGCATTTGCTCACCGATCCTCACCAATCCTATCACTGCTGCATTTATGCCACTGTACACATGCTTGATTCTCTTTCGGAGACATATAAATCCATAGGTTTTAAGATTCTTACTAATTAGTTATATTTTTAGGCGTTTAATATGGGGTGTTGAGTCCACTTCGTTGAGCAAGGAGTATCTCTTGTCTATTACATATTTGGCTTATGGAACGGTATCTGTGCTAATTTCAATCTCTGGTTTTATGCAGCACCCCAACTCACCTTTCCCCTTAAGCAAGCATAAGTCGGTTTTCTACATTTGAGACCCTGTTCTGTTTTGTAATTCAGTTCCTGTGTAGCCAAGTTTACATTCCATGTGGTAGAGATATCTTATGATGTTTCTTTTTCTGTGTGACTTATTTCACTTAGAATCATCGTACCTGAATCCACTCATTATGCTGCTATGGGCCTGATGACATAGATTTCATTGCTGAGTGATATTGCATTGTACGTAAGTACCACAACTTCTTTATCCATTTTTCACTTTCTGTGATTTTGAACTTATACTGTAAACGAGGTTCTTGTAAACAGAGCCTTCCCAAATTTTGGGGTGGCTGTGTCTTTTTGATTTTAATTTCCCTAAGCTATAGGACCATAAGTGGAAGTGCCCTAGGCTCTGTTGCTTTGTTTTTTAGATGTTTCAGGAAACACCATACACTTCTCCAGAGTGGCTGTTGGCAATTTACATCCCGCCCATGAGCATAACAAGGCTCCCAGTTCTCCATGGCCTGTCCTGCCTTTCTGGATTTTACACTTTTTTCAGATTGCCCTTTTGACCGGGGGGCAGTGAGACTTCATTGTAGTGCAGATTTCCTTTTCAAGCTTGATTGGTTAGCCAAAAAGGGCGTATGCATGTTTTCCTGAATATATTCAGGAAAAAACGCGTATGCCCTTTTTGGCCAAGTGCATCATTGTGGACGTTCTGCCTCTTTTCCTATGCTTTACATGCAATTCCAGTCTACCTCCTGAAATCGGTTTCCTGCAATTCTGCCCCGCTTTCAAGTCCTCTTGGCAGCCTTACTTCAATATATTTTTGGACGATACCTGTCATTTATAACTCTGCAGGTTTGTGAATGACAGTGCCCCTTAGCTCCTTTCTTCAACTCGCTTTCTTGTGAGCTGGCCGCAACACCGCAGCATCGCTTCAGGACCTAGTGTGGTTCCGGCATGGCACGCTGAGCCTTTGGCTAATTCCTCTTCCTGGTGGGAAATGAGAGTTAAATTTGCCCGTCCAGACACCTCCAGCTAGTCTCTCATTGGTTCTCCCTATTCCTGTTCATTTTCCGCAGAAATTGCAAACTGGGCCAAACAGGAGGTTAAAGGCACTGACTCTCCAAGTGGGGAGTGTGTTAGTAAACCGTCTGGAATGTTGCACTCGGGTACCAGGGGACGAAACCTGACACATTTGAACACGTTTACCGATTACACAGTGGATCATACTCTGGGTTCCACATGCATGTTTTAGCTGAAGGAAGAATCCCTTAAACCTGGAAAGTTGAGACCCATGGAATGGGTACCATGCAATATGACTTCAAAGGGTCTGCATTTGCTCACCAAACCTCACCAATCCTATCACTGCTGCGTTTATGCCGCTGTACACATGCTTGATTCTCTTTCGGAGACATATAAATCCATAGGTTTTAAGATTCTTACTAGTCAGGTATATTCTTAGGCCTTTAATATGGGGTGTTGAGTCCACTTCAATGAGCAAGGAGTAGGTCTTGTCTATTACATATTTGGCTTATGGAACGGTATCTGTGCTAATTTTAATCTCTGGTTTTATGCAGCACCCCAACTCACCTTTCCCCTTAAGCAAGCATAAGTTGGTTTTCTACATTTGAGACCCTGTTCTGTTTTGTAATTCAGTTCCTGTTTAGCCAAGTTTACATTCCGTGTAGTAGTGATATCTTATGATGTTTCTATTTCTCTGTGACTTATTTCACTTAGAATCATCGTACCTGAATCCACTCATTATGCTGCTACGGGCCTGATGACATAGATTTCATTGCTGAGTGATATTGCATTGTACGTAAGTACCACAACTTCTTTATCCATTTTTCGCTTTCTGCGATATTGAACTTGTACCGTAAACGAGGTTCTAGTAAACAGAGCCGTCCCAAACTTTGGGGTGGCTGTGTCTTTTTGATTTTAATTTCCCTAAGCTATAGGACCATAAGTGGAAGTGCTCTAGGCTCTGTTGCTTTGTTTTTTAGATGTTTCAGGAAACACCATACACTTCTCCAGAATGGCTGTTGGCAATTTACATCCCGCCCATGAGCATAACAAGGCTCCCAGTTCTCCATGGCCTGTCCTGCCTTTCTGGATTTTACACTTTTTTCAGATGGCCCTTTTGACCGGGGGGCAGTGAGACTTCATTGTTGTGCAGATTTCCTTTGCAAGCTTGCTTGGTTGGCCAAAAAGGGCGTATGCGTTTTTTCCTGAATATATTCAGGAAAAAACGCATACGCCCTTTTTGGCCAAGTGCATCATTGTGGACGTTCTGCCTCTTTTCCTATGCTTTACATGCAATTCCAGTCTACCTCCTGAAATCGGTTTCCTGCAATTCTGCCCCACTTTCAAGTCCTATTGGCAGCCTTACTTCAATATATTTTTGGACGATAGCTGTCATTTATAACTCTGCAGGTCTGTGAATGACAGTGGCCCTGAGCTCCTTTCTTCAACTCGCTTTCTTGTGAGCTGGCCGCAACACCGCAGGATTGCTTCAGGCCCTAGTGTGGTTCCGGCACGGCACGCTGAGCCTTTGGTTAATTCCTCTTCCTGGTGGGAAATGAGAGTTAAATTTGCCCGTCCAGACACCTCCAGCTAGTCTCTCATTGGTTCTCCCTATTCCTGTTCATTTTCCGCAGAAATTGCAAACTGGGCCAAACAGTAGGTTGAAGGCACTGACTCTCCAAGTGGGGAGAGTGTTAGTAAAACATCTGGAATGTTGCACTCGAGTACCAGGGCACGAAAACTGAGACACATATGAACACGTTTCCCGATCACATGGTGGATCATACTCTGGGTTCCACATGCATGTTTTAGCTGAAGGAAGAATCCCTTAACCCTGGAGAGTTGAGACCCATGGAATGGGTACCATGCAGTATGACTTCAAAGGGTCTGCATTTGCTCACCGATCCTCACCAATCCTATCACTGCTGCATTTATGCCACTGTACACATGCTTGATTCTCTTTCGGAGACATATAAATCCATAGGTTTTAAGATTCTTACTAATTAGTTATATTTTTAGGCGTTTAATATGGGGTGTTGAGTCCACTTCGTTGAGCAAGGAGTATCTCTTGTCTATTACATATTTGGCTTATGGAACGGTATCTGTGCTAATTTCAATCTCTGGTTTTATGCAGCACCCCAACTCACCTTTCCCCTTAAGCAAGCATAAGTCGGTTTTCTACATTTGAGACCCTGTTCTGTTTTGTAATTCAGTTCCTGTGTAGCCAAGTTTACATTCCATGTGGTAGAGATATCTTATGATGTTTCTTTTTCTGTGTGACTTATTTCACTTAGAATCATCGTACCTGAATCCACTCATTATGCTGCTATGGGCCTGATGACATAGATTTCATTGCTGAGTGATATTGCATTGTACGTAAGTACCACAACTTCTTTATCCATTTTTCACTTTCTGTGATTTTGAACTTATACTGTAAACGAGGTTCTTGTAAACAGAGCCTTCCCAAATTTTGGGGTGGCTGTGTCTTTTTGATTTTAATTTCCCTAAGCTATAGGACCATAAGTGGAAGTGCCCTAGGCTCTGTTGCTTTGTTTTTTAGATGTTTCAGGAAACACCATACACTTCTCCAGAGTGGCTGTTGGCAATTTACATCCCGCCCATGAGCATAACAAGGCTCCCAGTTCTCCATGGCCTGTCCTGCCTTTCTGGATTTTACACTTTTTTCAGATTGCCCTTTTGACCGGGGGGCAGTGAGACTTCATTGTAGTGCAGATTTCCTTTTCAAGCTTGATTGGTTAGCCAAAAAGGGCGTATGCATGTTTTCCTGAATATATTCAGGAAAAAACGCGTATGCCCTTTTTGGCCAAGTGCATCATTGTGGACGTTCTGCCTCTTTTCCTATGCTTTACATGCAATTCCAGTCTACCTCCTGAAATCGGTTTCCTGCAATTCTGCCCCGCTTTCAAGTCCTCTTGGCAGCCTTACTTCAATATATTTTTGGACGATACCTGTCATTTATAACTCTGCAGGTTTGTGAATGACAGTGCCCCTTAGCTCCTTTCTTCAACTCGCTTTCTTGTGAGCTGGCCGCAACACCGCAGCATCGCTTCAGGACCTAGTGTGGTTCCGGCATGGCACGCTGAGCCTTTGGCTAATTCCTCTTCCTGGTGGGAAATGAGAGTTAAATTTGCCCGTCCAGACACCTCCAGCTAGTCTCTCATTGGTTCTCCCTATTCCTGTTCATTTTCCGCAGAAATTGCAAACTGGGCCAAACAGGAGGTTAAAGGCACTGACTCTCCAAGTGGGGAGTGTGTTAGTAAACCGTCTGGAATGTTGCACTCGGGTACCAGGGGACGAAACCTGACACATTTGAACACGTTTACCGATTACACAGTGGATCATACTCTGGGTTCCACATGCATGTTTTAGCTGAAGGAAGAATCCCTTAAACCTGGAAAGTTGAGACCCATGGAATGGGTACCATGCAATATGACTTCAAAGGGTCTGCATTTGCTCACCAAACCTCACCAATCCTATCACTGCTGCGTTTATGCCGCTGTACACATGCTTGATTCTCTTTCGGAGACATATAAATCCATAGGTTTTAAGATTCTTACTAGTCAGGTATATTCTTAGGCCTTTAATATGGGGTGTTGAGTCCACTTCAATGAGCAAGGAGTAGGTCTTGTCTATTACATATTTGGCTTATGGAACGGTATCTGTGCTAATTTTAATCTCTGGTTTTATGCAGCACCCCAACTCACCTTTCCCCTTAAGCAAGCATAAGTTGGTTTTCTACATTTGAGACCCTGTTCTGTTTTGTAATTCAGTTCCTGTTTAGCCAAGTTTACATTCCGTGTAGTAGTGATATCTTATGATGTTTCTATTTCTCTGTGACTTATTTCACTTAGAATCATCGTACCTGAATCCACTCATTATGCTGCTACGGGCCTGATGACATAGATTTCATTGCTGAGTGATATTGCATTGTACGTAAGTACCACAACTTCTTTATCCATTTTTCGCTTTCTGCGATATTGAACTTGTACCGTAAACGAGGTTCTAGTAAACAGAGCCGTCCCAAACTTTGGGGTGGCTGTGTCTTTTTGATTTTAATTTCCCTAAGCTATAGGACCATAAGTGGAAGTGCTCTAGGCTCTGTTGCTTTGTTTTTTAGATGTTTCAGGAAACACCATACACTTCTCCAGAATGGCTGTTGGCAATTTACATCCCGCCCATGAGCATAACAAGGCTCCCAGTTCTCCATGGCCTGTCCTGCCTTTCTGGATTTTACACTTTTTTCAGATGGCCCTTTTGACCGGGGGGCAGTGAGACTTCATTGTTGTGCAGATTTCCTTTGCAAGCTTGCTTGGTTGGCCAAAAAGGGCGTATGCGTTTTTTCCTGAATATATTCAGGAAAAAACGCATACGCCCTTTTTGGCCAAGTGCATCATTGTGGACGTTCTGCCTCTTTTCCTATGCTTTACATGCAATTCCAGTCTACCTCCTGAAATCGGTTTCCTGCAATTCTGCCCCACTTTCAAGTCCTATTGGCAGCCTTACTTCAATATATTTTTGGACGATAGCTGTCATTTATAACTCTGCAGGTCTGTGAATGACAGTGGCCCTGAGCTCCTTTCTTCAACTCGCTTTCTTGTGAGCTGGCCGCAACACCGCAGGATTGCTTCAGGCCCTAGTGTGGTTCCGGCACGGCACGCTGAGCCTTTGGTTAATTCCTCTTCCTGGTGGGAAATGAGAGTTAAATTTGCCCGTCCAGACACCTCCAGCTAGTCTCTCATTGGTTCTCCCTATTCCTGTTCATTTTCCGCAGAAATTGCAAACTGGGCCAAACAGTAGGTTGAAGGCACTGACTCTCCAAGTGGGGAGAGTGTTAGTAAAACATCTGGAATGTTGCACTCGAGTACCAGGGCACGAAAACTGAGACACATATGAACACGTTTCCCGATCACATGGTGGATCATACTCTGGGTTCCACATGCATGTTTTAGCTGAAGGAAGAATCCCTTAACCCTGGAGAGTTGAGACCCATGGAATGGGTACCAAGCAATATGACTTCAAAGGGTCTGCATTTGCTCACCGAACCTCACCAATCCTATCACTGCTGCGATTATGCCGCTGTACACACGCTTGATTCTCTTTCGGAGACATAGAAATCCATAGGTTTTAAGATTCTTACTAGTCAGGTATATTCTTAGGCGTTTAATATGGGGTGTTGAGTCCACATCGTTGGGCAAGGAGTAGCTCTTGTCTATTACATATTTGGCTTATGGAATGGTATCTGTGCTAACTTCAATCTCTGGTTTTATGCAGCACCCCAACTCACCTTTCCCCTTAAGCAAGCATAAGTTCGTTTTCTACATTTGAGACCCTGTTCTGTTTTGTAATTCAGTTCCTGGGTAGCCAAGTTTACATTCCGTGTAGTAGTGATAATGTATGATGTTTCTTTTTCTGTTTGACTTATTTCACTTAGAATCATCGTACCTGAATCCACTCATTATGCTACTATGGGCCTGATGACATCGATTTCATTGCTGAGTGATATTGCATTGTAGATAAGTACCACAACTTCTTTATCCATTTTGCACTTTCTGTGATATTGAACTTGTACCGTAAACGAAGTTCTTGTAAACACAGCCTTCCCAAACTTTGGGGTGGCTGTGTCTTTTTGATTTTAATTTCCCTAAGCTATAGGACCATAAGTGGAAGTGCCCTAGGCTCTGTTGCTTCGTTTTTTAGATGTTTCAGGAAACACCATACATTTCTCCAGAGTGGCTGTTGGCAATTTACATCTCGCCCATGAGCATAACAAGGCTCCCAGTTCTCCATGGCCTGTCCTGCCTTTCTGGATTTTACACTTTTTTCAGAGGGCCCTTTTGACCGGGGGGCAGTGAGACTTCATTGTAGTGCAGATTTCCTTTGCAAGCTTGCTTGGTTGGCCAAAAAGGGCGTATGCGTTTTTTCCTGAATATATTCAGGAAAAAACGCATACGCCCTTTTTGGCCAACTGCATCATTGTGGACGTTCTGCCTCTTTTCCTATGCTTTACATGCAATTACAGTCTACCTCCTGAAATCGGTTTCCTGCAATTCTGCCCCGCTTTCAAGTCCTCTTGGCAGCCTTACTTCAATATATTTTTGGACGATAGCTGTCATTTATAACTCTGCATGTTTGTGAATTACAGTGCCCCTGAGCTCTTTTCTTCAACTCGCTTTCCTGTGAGCTGGCCGCAACACCGCAGGATTGCTTCAGGCCCTAGTGTGGTTCCGGCATGGCACGCTGAGCCTTTGGTTAATTCCTCTTCCTGGTGGGAAATGAGAGTTAAATTTGCCCGTCCAGACACCTCCAGCTAGTCTCTCATTGGTTCTCCCTATTCCTGTTCATTTTCCGCAGAAATTGCAAACTGGGCCAAACAGTAGGTTGAAGGCACTGACTCTCCAAGTGGGGAGAGTGTTAGTAAAACATCTGGAATGTTGCACTCGAGTACCAGGGTACGAAAACTGAGACACATATGAACACGTTTCCCGATCACATGGTGGATCATACTCTGGGTTCCACATGCATGTTTTAGCTGAAGGAAGAATCCCTTAACCCTGGAGAGTTGAGACCCATGGAATGGGTACCAAGCAATATGACTTCAAAGGGTCTGCATTTGCTCACCGAACCTCACCAATCCTATCACTGCTGCGTTTATGCTGCTGTACACACGCTTGATTCTCTTTCGGAGACATAGAAATCCATAGGTTTTAAGATTCTTACTAGTCAGGTATATTCTTAGGCGTTTAATATGGGGTGTTGAGTCCACATCGTTGGGCAAGGAGTAGCTCTTGTCTATTACATATTTGGCTTATGGAATGGTATCTGTGCTAATTTCAATCTCTGGTTTTATGCAGCACCCCAACTCACCTTTCCCCTTCAGCAAGCATAAGTTGGTTTTCTACATTTGAGACCCTGTTCTGTTTTGTAATTCAGTTCCTGTGTAGCCAAGTTTACATTCCGTGTAGTAGTGATATCTTATGATGTTTTTTTTTTCTCTGTGAATTATTTCAATTAGAATCCTCGTACCTAAATCCACTCGTTATGCTGCTACGGGCCTGATGACATAGATTTCATTGCTGAGTGATATTGCATTGTACGTAAGTACCACAACTTCTTTATCCATTTTTTTCTTTCTGTGATATTGAACTTGTACTGTAAATGAGGTTCTTGTAAACAGAGCCATCCCAAACTTTGGGGTGGCTGTGTCTTTTTGATTTTAATTTCCCTAAGCTATAGGACCATAAGTGGAAGTGCCCTAGGCTCTGTTGCTTTGTTTTTTAGATGTTTCAGGAAACACCATACACTTCTCCAGAGTGGCTGTTGGCAATTTACATCCCGCCCATCAGCATAACAAGGCTCCCAGTTCTCCATGGCCTGTCCTGCCTTTCTGGATTTTACACTTTTATCAGATGGCCCTTTTGACCGGGGGGCAGTGAGACTTCATTGTTGTGCAGATTTCCTTTGCAAGCTTGCTTGGTTGGCCAAAAAGGGCGTATGCGTTTTTTCCTGAATATATTCAGGAAAAAACGCATACGCCCTTTTTGGCCAAGTGCATCATTGTGGACGTTCTGCCTCTTTTCCTATGCTTTACATGCAATTCCAGTCTACCTCCTGAAATCGGTTTCCTGCAATTCTGCCCCACTTTCAAGTCCTCTTGGCAGCCTTACTTCAATATATTTTTGGACGATAGCTGTCATTTATAACTCTGCAGGTCTGTGAATGACAGTGGCCCTGAGCTCCTTTCTTCAACTCGCTTTCTTGTGAGCTGGCCGCAACACCACAGGATTGCTTCAGGCCCTAGTGTGGTTCCGGCATGGCACGCTGAGCCTTTGGTTAATTCCTCTTCCTGGTGGGAAATGAGAGTTAAATTTTCCCGTCCAGACACCTCTAGCTAGTCTCTCATTGGTTCTCCCTATTCCTGTTCATTTTCCGCAGAAATTGCAAACTGGGCCAAACAGTAGGTTGAAGGCACTGACTCTCCAAGTGGGGAGAGTGTTAGTAAAACATCTGGAATGTTGCACTCGAGTACCAGGGCACGAAAACTGAGACACATATGAACACGTTTCCCGATCACATGGTGGATCATACTCTGGGTTCCACATGCATGTTTTAGCTGAAGGAAGAATCCCTTAACCCTGGAGAGTTGAGACCCATGGAATGGGTACCAAGCAATATGACTTCAAAGGGTCTGCATTTGCTCACCGAACCTCACCAATCCTATCACTGCTGGGTTTATGCCGCTGTACACACGCTTGATTCTCTTTTGGAAACATAGAAATCCATAGGTTTTAAGATTCTTACTAGTCAGGTATATTCTTAGGCGTTTAATATGGGGTGTTGAGTCCACATCGTTGGGCAAGGAGTAGCTCTTGTCTATTACATATTTGGCTTATGGAATGGTATCTGTGCTAATTTCAATCTCTGGTTTTATGCAGCACCCCAACTCACCTTTCCCCTTAAGCAAGCATAAGTTCGTTTTCTACATTTGAGACCCTGTTCTGTTTTGTAATTCAGTTCCTGTGTAGCCAAGTTTACATTCCGTGTAGTAGTGATAATGTATGATGTTTCTTTTTCTGTTTGACTTATTTCACTTATAACCATCGTACCTGAATCCACTCATTATGCTACCATGGGCCTGATGACGTCGATTTCATTGCTGAGTGATATTGCATTGTAGGTAAGTACCACAACTTCTTTATCCATTTTTCACTTTCTGTGATATTGAACTTGTACCGTAAACGAAGTTCTTGTAAACAGAGCCGTCCCAAACTTTGGGGTGGCTGTGTCTTTTTGATTTTAATTTCCCTAAGCTATAGGACCATAAGTGGAAGTGCCCTAGGCTCTGTTGCTTCGTTTTTTAGATGTTTCAGGAAACACCATACACTTCTCCAGAGTGGCTGTTGGCAATTTATATCCCGCCCATGAGCATAACAAGGCTCCCAGTTCTCCATGGCCTGTCCTGCTTTCTGGATTTTACACTTTTTTCAGATGGCCCATTTGTCCGGGGGGCAGTGAGACTTCATTGTAGTGCAGATTTCCTTTGCAAGCTTGCTTGGTTGGCCAAAAAGTGCGTATGCGTTTTTTCCTGAATATATTCAGGAAAAAACGCATACGCCCCTTTTGGCCAAGTGCATCATTGTGGACGTTCTGCGTCTTTTGCTATGCTTTACATGCAATTCCAGTCTACCTCCTGAAATCGGTTTCCTGCAATTCTGCCCCGCTTTCAAGTCCTCTTGGCAGCCTTACTTCAATATATTTTTGGAGGATAGCTGTCATTTATAACTCTGCAGGTTTGTGCATTACAGTGCCCCTGAGCTCCTTTCTTCAACTCGCTTTCTTGTGAGCTGGCCGCAACACCGCAGCCTTGCTTCAGGCCTTAGTGTGGTTCCGGCATGGAACGCTGAGCCTTTGTTTAATTCCTCTTCCTGGTGGGAAATGAGAGTTAAATTTGCCCGTCCAGACACCCCCAGCTAGTCTCTCATTGGTTCTCCCTATTCCTGTTTATTTTCCACAGAAATTGCAAACTGGGCCAAACAGGAGGTTAAAGGCACTGACTCTCCAAGTGGGGAGAGTGTTAGTAAAGCGTCTGGAATGTTGTACCCGAGTACCAGGGGACGAAAACTGAGACACCTTTGAACACGTTTCCCAATCTCACGGTGGATCATACTCTGGGTTCCACATTCATGTTTTAGCTGAAGGAAGAATCCCTCAAACCTTTAGAGTTGAGACCCATGGAATGGGTACCATGCAATATGACTTAATAGGGTCTGCATGTGTTCACCGAACCTCACCAAACCGATCACTGCTGCGTTTATGCCACTGTACACACGCTTGATTCTCTTTCGGAGACATATAAATCCATAGGTTTTAAGATTCTTACTAGTCAGGTATATTCTTAGGTGTTTAATATGGGGTGTTGAGTCCACTTCATTGAGCAAGGAGTAGCTCTTGTCTATTACATATTTGGCTTATGGAATGGTATCTGTGCTAATTTCAATCTCTGGTTTTATGCAGCACCCCAACACACCTTTCCCCTTAAGCAAGCATAAGTTGGTTTTCTACATTTGAGACCCTGTTCTGTTTTGTAATTCAGTTCCTGTGTAGCCAAGTTTACATGCCGTGTAGTAGTGATATCTTATGATGTTTCTTTTTCTCTGTGACTTATTTCACTTAGAATCATCCTACCTGAATCCACTCATTATGCTGCTATGGGTCTGATGACATAGATTTCATTGCTGAGTGATATTGCATTGTAGGTAAGTATCACAATTTCTGTATCCATTTTTCGCTTTCTGTGATATTGAACTTGAACCGTAAACGAGGTTCTTGTAAACAGAGCTGTCCGAAACTTTGGGGTGGCTGTGTCTTTTTGATTTTAATTTCCCTAAGCTATAGGACCATAAGTGGAAGAGCCCTAGGCTCTGTTGCTTTGTTTTGTAGATGTTTCAGGAAACACCATACACTTCTCCAGAGTGGCTGTTGGCAATTTACATCCCGCCCATCTGCATAACAAGGCTCCCACGTCTCCATGGCCTGTTCTGCCTTTCTGGATTTTACACTTTTATCAGATGGCCCTTTTGACTGGGGGGCAGTGAGACTTCATTGTAGTGCAGATTTCCTTTGCAAGCTTGCTTGGTTGGCCAAAAAGTGCCTATGCGTTTTTTCCTGAATATATTCAGGAAAAAACGCATACGCCCCTTTTGGCCAAGTGCATCATTGTGGACGTTCTGCCTCTTTTCCTATGCTTTACATGCAATTCCAGTCTACCTCCTGAAATCGGTTTCCTGCAATTCTGCCCCGCTTTCAAGTCCTCTTGGCAGCCTTACTTCAATATATTTTTGGACGATAGCTGTCATTTATAACTCTGCAGTTTTGTGAATGACAGTGCCCCTGAGCTCCTTTCTTCAACTCGCTTTCTTGTGAGCTGGGCGCAACACCGCAGGATTGCTTCAGGCCCTAGTGTGGTTCCGGCACGGCACGCTGAGCCTTTGGTTAATTCCTCTTCCTGGTGGGAAATGAGAGTTAACTTTGCCCGTCCAGACACCTCCAGCTAGTCTCTCATTGGTTCTCTCTATTCCTGTTCATTTTCCGCAGAAATTGCAAACTGGGCCAAACAGGCGGTTAAAGGCACTGACTCTCCAAGTGGGCAGAGTGTTAGTAAAGCGTCTGGAATGTTGCACCCGAGTACCGGGGGACGAAACCTGAGACACCTTTGAACACGTTTCCCGATCACACAGTGGATCTTACTCTGGGTTCCACATGCATGTTTTAGCTGAAGGAAGAATCCCTTAAACCTGGAGAGTTGAGACCCATGGAATGGGTACCATGCAATATGAATTGAAAGGGTCTGCATTTGCTCACCGAACCTCACCAATCCTATCACTGCTGCGTTTATGCCGCTGTACACACGCTTGATTCGCTTTCGGAGACATATAAATCCATAGGTTTTAAGATTCTTACTAGTCAGGTATATTCTCAGGCGTTTAATATGGGGTGTTGAGTCCACTTCATTGAGCATGGAGTAGCTCTTATCTATTACATATTTGGCTTATGGAACGGTATCTGTGCTAATTTCAATCTCTGGTTTTATGCAGCCCCCCAACTCACCTTTCCCCTTAAGCAAGCATAAGTTGGTTTTCTACATTTGAGACCCTGTTCTGTTTTGTAATTCAGTTCCTGGGTAGCCAAGTTTACATTCCGTGTAGTAGTGATATCTTATGATGTTTCTTTTTCTGTGTGAATTATTTCACTTAGAATCATCGTACCTGAATCCACTCATTATGCTGCTACGGGCCTGATGACATATATTTCATTGCTGAGTGATATTGCTTTGTACGTAAGTACCACAACTTCTTTATCCATTTTTCGCTTTCTGTGATATTCAACTTGTACCGTAAAAGAGGTGCTTGTAAACAGAGCCGTCCCAAACTTTGGGGTGGCTGTGTCTTTTTGATTTTAATTTCCCTAAGCTATAGGACCATAAGTGGAATAGCACTAGGCTCTGTTGCCTTGTTTTTTAGATGTTTCAGGAAACACCATACACTTCTCCAGTGTGGCTGTTGGCAATTTACATCCCGCCCATCAGCATAACAAGGCTCCCAGTTCTCCATGGCCTGTCCTGCCTTTCTGGATTTTACACTTTTTTCAGATGGCCCTTTTGACCGGGGGGCAGTGAGACTTCATTGTAGTGCAGATTTCCTTTGCAAGCTTGCTTGGTTCGCCAAAAAGTGTGTATGCGTTTTTTCCTGAATATATTCAGGAAAAAACGCATACACCCTTTTTGGCCAAGTGCATCATTGTGGACGTTCTGCCTCTTTTCGTATGCTTTACATGCAATTCCAGTCTACCTCCTGAAATCGGTTTCCTGCAATTCGGCCCCGCTTTCAACTCCACTTGGCGGCCTTACTTCAATATATTTTTGGACTATAGCTGTCATTTATAACTCTGCAGGTTTGTCAATGACAGTGCCCCTTAGCTCCTTTCTTCAACTCGCTTTCTTGTGAGCTGGCCGCAACACCGCAGCATTGCTTCAGGCCCTAGTGTGGTTCCGGCATGACATGCTGAGCCTTTGGTTAATTCCTCTTCCTGGTGGGAAATGAGAGTTAAATTTGCCCGTCCAGACACCTCCAGCTAGTCTCTCATTGGTTCTCCCTATTCCTGTTCATTTTCCGCAGAAATTGCAAACTGGGCCAAACAAGAGGTTAAAGGCACTGACTCTCCAAGTGGGCAGAGTGTTAGTAAAGCGTCTGGAATGTTGCACCCGAGTACCGGGGGTTGAAAACTGACACAATTAAACACGTTTCCCGATCACACGGTGGATCATACTCTGGGTTCCACATGCATGTTTTAGCTGAAGGAAGAATTCCTTAAACCGGGAGAGTTGAGACCCATAGAATGGGTACCATGCAATATGACTTCAAAGGGTCTGCATTTGCTCACCGAACCTCACCAATCCTATCACTGCTGCGTATATGCCGCTGTACACATGCTTGATTCTCTTTCCGAGACATATATATCCATAGGTTTTAAGATTCTTACTAGTCAGGTATATTCTTAGGCGTTTAATATGGGGTGTTGAGTCCACTTGGTTGAGCAAGGAGTAGCTCTTGTCTATTACATATTTGGCTTATGGAACTGTATCTGTGCTAATTTCAATCTCTGGTTTTATGCAGCACCCCAACTCACCTTTCCCCTTAAGGAAGCATAAGTTGGTTTTCTACATTTGAGACCCTGTTCTGTTTTGTAATTCAGTTCCTGTGTAGCCAAGTTTACATTCCGTGTAGTAGTGATATCTTATGATGTTTCTTTTTCTGTGTGACTTATTTCACTTAGAATCATCCTACCTGAATCCACTCATTATGCTGCTACGGGCCTAATGACATAGATTTCATTGCTGAGTGATATTGCATTGTACGTACGTACCACAACTTCTTTACCCATTTTTCGCTTTCTGCGATATTCAACTTGTACCGTAAACGAGGTTCTTGTAAACAGAGCCGTCACAAACTTTGGGGTGGCTGTGTCTTTTTGATTTTAATTTCCCTAAGCTATTGGACCATAAGTGGAAGTGCCCTAGGCTCTGTTGCTTTGTTTTGTAGATGTTTCAGGAAACACCATACACTTCTCCAGAGTGGCTGTTGGCAATTTACATACCGCCCATCAGCATAACAAGGCTCCCAGTTCTCCATGGCCTGTCCTGCCTTTCTGGATTTTACACTTTTGTCAGATGGCCCTTTTGACCGGGGGGCAGTGAGACTTCATTGTAGTGCAGATTTCCTTTGCAAGCTTGCTTGGTTGACCAAAAAGTGCGTATGCGTTTTTTCCTGAATATATTCAGGAAAAAACGCATACGCCCTTTTTGGCCAAGGCATCATTGTGGACGTTCTGCCTCTTTTCCTATGCTTTACATGCAATTCCAGTCTACCTCCTGAAATCGGTTTCCTGCAATTCTGCCCCGCTTTCAACTCCACTTGGCGGCCTTACTTCAATATATTTTTGGACGATAGCTGTCATTTATAACTCTGCAGGTTTGTGAATGACAGTGCCCCTGAGCTCCTTTCTTCAACTCGCTTTCTTGTGAGCTGGCCGCAACACCGCAGGATTGCTTCAGGCCCTAGTGTGGTCCTGGCATGGCACGCTGAGCCTTTGGTTAATTCCTCTTCCTGGTTGGAAATGAGAGTTAAATTTGCCCGTCCAGACACCTCCAGCTAGTCTCTCATTGGTTCTCACTATTCCTGTTCATTTTCCGCAGAAATTGCAAACTGGGCCAAACAGGAGGTTAAAGGCACTGACTGTCCAAGTGGGGAGAGTGTTAGTAAAGCGTCTGGAATGTTGCATCGGAGTACCAGGGAACAAAAACTGAGACACATTTGAACACGTTACCCGATCACACGGTGTATCATACTCTGGGTTCCACATGCATGTTTTAGCTGATGGAAGAATCCCTTAAACCTGGAGAGTTGAGACCCATGGAATGGGTACCATGCAATATGACTTCAAAGGGTCTGCATTTGCTCAGCAAACCTCACCAATCCTATCACTGCTGCGTTTATGCCGCTGTACACATGCTTGATTCTCTTTCGGAGACATATAAATCCATAGGTTTTAAGATTCTTACTAGTCAGGTATATTCTTAGGCGTTTAATATGGGGTGTTGAGTCCACTTCGTTGTGCAAGGAGTAGCTCTTGTCTATTACATATTTGGCTTATGGAATGGTATCTGTGCTAATTTCAATCTCTGGTTTTATGCAGCACCCCAACTCACCTTTCCCCTTAAGCAAGCATAAGTTGGTTTCCTACATTTGAGACCCTGTTCTGTTTTGTAATTCAGTTCCTGTTTAGCCAAGTTTACATTCCATGTAGTAGTGATATCTTATGATGTTTCTTTTTCTGTGTGACTTATTTCACTTAGAATCATCGTACCTGAATCCACTCATTATGCTGCTATGGGCCTGATGACATAGATTTCATTGCTGAGTGATATTGCATTGTACGCAAGTACCACAACTTCTTTATCCATTTTTCGCTTTCTGCGGTATTGAACTTGTACCGTACACGAGATTCTTGTAAACAGAGCCGGCCCAAACTTTGGGGTGGCTGTGTCTTTTTCATTTTAATTTCCCTAAGCTATAGGACCATAAGTGGAAGTGCCCTAGGCTCTGTTGTTTTGTTTTTTGGATGTTTCAGGAAACACCGTACACTTCTCCAGAGTGGCTGTTGGCAATTTACATCCCGCCCATCAGCATAACAAGGCTCCCAGTTCTCCATGGCCTGTCCTGCCCTCTGGATTTTACACTTTTTTCAGATGGCCCTTTTTACTGGGGGGCAGTGAGACTTCATTGTAGTGCAGATTTCTTTTGCAAGCTTGCTTGGTTGGCCAGAAAGCGCATATGCGTTTCTTCCTGAATATATTCAGGAAAAAACGCATACGCCCTTTTTGGCCAAGTGCATCATTGTCGACGTTCTGAGTCTTTTCATATGTTTTCAATGCAATTCTAGTCTACCTCTTGAAATCGGTTTCCTACAATTCTGCCTTGCTGTCAGTGCCTCTTCATAGCCTTACCTCAATATACTTTTGGAAAATAATTGGCCTTTATAACTCTGCAGGTTTTTGAATTGCAGTGGCCCTTAGCTCCATTTTTCAGCTCTCATTTTTGTGATCTTGCCTCATATCCACAGGATTTCTTCAGGCCCTGTTCTTCTTCTGGGGTGCCTTGCTCTGCCTTTGGTTAATTCTTCTTCCTGTTGTGAAATTAGAGTGACATGTGCCCATTGAAACCGCTACAGCTATTTTCTCACTGGTTCCCCCTATTCCCATTCATCCTCCGCACTAACTGCAGACTGTGCGATATCGGAACTTAAAGGCATTGACTCTCCGTGTGGGGATGTTGTTAGTAAAGTGGCTGGAATGTTGATTCGAGCCCCAGGAGAGGAAAATGAGGTGCGTTTTAGAAACCTTTCCCAATCATATGGTATACCATCCGCTGGATTTCCCATGCATGGTTTAGCTGTAGGAAGATTCCCTTCAACCTGGAGTGTTGGGACCCTTGGAATGAGTAGCATGAAGTATTGCATTAAACTTTCGGCAGTTGCTCACCAAAGCTCACCAATCCTCTCAGCCCCAAGTGTCCAGCCTTATGTGTTATCCAGCTGTGGGTTTATATGTGGTCATTCCACGTTGCATCACAGCCCCTGAGCGAATTTTGTAAGAATTTTTCTCTCTTTCATTGTTTCTGTGTTTTGGTTTTAAAATTTATTTCTATAATGGGGTTTAGCTCATTTTCACTGCTGTGTTTGGCCGCTCTGCACACACTTGATTCCCTTATGGAGATATATCAATACATGGGTTTTAAGATTCTTATTACTCAGATATATTTCTCTGCGGTGTATAGGGTGTGTTGAGGCCAGTTCATTGAGCAAGGTGTAGATCTTGTCTAATACCTATTTGGTTTATTGAACGGTATCTGTGCTAATTTCAAACTCTGGTTTTATGCATCACCCCACCTCTCCTTTCCCCTTAAGCTGACATAAGTGTGTTTTCTAAATGTGAGACACTGTTCTGTTTTGTAATTCATTTTTTGTGCAGCCATATTTATCCTCCCTCTATAAGTGATATCTTATGATATGTTTCTTTTTCTGTTTGACTTATTTCAAGTAGTATTATCGGACCTAAATCCACTCTTTATCCTTCTACTAGCCTTATTACATTGATTTCATGGTGAAGAGATATTCCATTTTACATAAGTACCACATTTTCTTTATCCATTGTTCTCTTTCCTGGGATATTTAAGGTGTACTGAAGTTGAGGTTCTTGTAAACAGAGTAGCCCTAAACTGTGGTGTGCTTGTGTCTTGTTGATTTTTAGACTTCCCTAGATATACTTCCATGATTGGAAGTGCCCTATGCTCTGTAGCTCTGTTTTTTAGATGATTTAGGAACCACCATACACTTCTCCAGAGTGGCTCTCGGTAGTTCACACACTGTCCATCAGCGTATAAAGGCTCCCTGTTCTCCATGGCCTGTCCTGCATTTCTGGTTTTTACAATTTTTTCGGATGGCCCTTTTGACCGGTGGGAAATGAGACTTCTTTGTTGTGCACATTTGCATTGCTTGCTTGCTTGGTTGCCCATAAAGTGCGTATGCGTTTTTTCCTGGATATATTCAGTAAAAAATGCATACTCCCTTTTGGGCCAACTGCATCATTGTCGAAATTCTGCCGCTTTTCATGTGCTTTAAAGACGAGTCCAATCTATCTCTTGAAATCTGTTTCTTGCAATTCTGTCTTGCATTCAGATCCTCTTCTTTGCCTTACCTCAACATAGTTTTGGATGTTAGTTTTCATTTATAACTCTGCAGGTTTGTGAATTGCAGTGACCCTGAGCTCCATTTTTTAAGTTGCTCTTTTGTGAGCTGGCCTCAAAGCCGCAGGATTGCTTCAGGCCCTATTTTGGCTCTGGCAAGGCGGGCTGAGCCTTTTTTTAATTCTTATTCTTAATGGGAAATTAGAGTGACATGTGCCCGTCCAAACCCCTACAACTATTCTCTCATTGGTTCCCCCTCTTCCCGTTCATCCTCCTCACAATTTGCAAAATGTGTGAAACAGAAGTTTAAATGTGCTGATTCTCTAAGTGGGGAGATTCTAAGTAACGTGGCTGGAATGGTGAACAGGAGCACCAGGAGAGGATAAATGAGGTGCATTTTAGACACATCTCCCGATCACATGGTGTACAGTCCTCTGGGTTTTCCATGCATGTTTTAGCTGTAGGAAGATCCCTTGAACCTGCAGATTTGGGACCCATTGAATGGGTACCAGGTAGTATTACTTTAAAGGGTGTGCATTTCCTCACCCAACCTCACATTTCTCTTAGCACGAACAGTTTCCAGCCTTATGTCTCATCCTGCTGTGGGTCTAGATGTGTTCAATCCATGTTGCATCACCGTCCCTGAGGAAAAGTTGTAAGAGGTTTTCTCTTTCTCTCTGTCGTTTATTTTTTTCAATTTATTACTATATTGGTTACAGCTGATTTTCAAAGCTCTGTTTCTTGCTGCTGTACATCCACTTGAGTCACATACAGAGAGACATCAATAAATTCTTTTTCAGATTCTTACCAGTCATATATATTCTTTTCCGGTGACTTGAGTGTGCTGAGTGCAGTTCTTTTAGCTACCGTGTAGGCCTTATTGATTATCAGTTTGGCATTTGGAATGGTATCTTTGCTAATTTCAACCTCCTGGATGATGCCTCACCCCTCCCCACCTTTCCCGTTTAGCAGCCTTACGCGTGTTTTCTACATATTTGACTATGTTTTTGTTTTGTAATTTATTTCATGTGTAGCCATTTTGGATTCCACCTTTAAGTGATATCTTATGATATGTGTCTTTTTCTTTTTGAATTATGTCACTTAGAATGATCATACGTAACTCCTCCGGAGTTGTTACAACTGGCCATATTTCATTGATTTCCAGGCTGAGTAATATTCCACTCTACATAAGTACCACATCTCTATCCATTTTTTCCCTCCAGAGACATTTAAGTTATATCCTAGTCGAGGATCTTTTAAACAGAGAGGCAGTAAACATTGGGGTGCCTGTGTCCTCTCGATTTTTGTTTTTCCCAAGACATACGCCCATGAGTGCAAGTGCCCTATGCTCTGTAGCTCATTTTTTAGATGCTTTAGTAAACACAATACACTTCTCCAGAATGGCCGTTGGCAATATACATTTCCACTATAAGCCTCACAGGGCTCCCTCTTCTCCTTGCCCTGTCCTGCATTTCTGGTGTTTACACTTTATGAGGATGGCTCTTCTGACTGATGCGAAGTGATATCTTTTGTAGTATTGATTTCCAGTGCCCACCTGTTTGGTTGGCTAAAAAAGTGTATGCCCTTTTCTTGAATATATACAGAAAAAAACACATACAGCCTTTTTGGCCAACTGCAATGTTGGCAATGTTCAGCCCCTTTTCTTGTGCTTAATGGCGAGTCCTTCCTACCTCCTCAAATCCCTTTCCTGCTATTCTCCCTTGCTTACCAATCCTTTTCTCTGACTTTCCTCAAGACATTTTTCAGTGATAGATATTTTCAACTCTGCAGTTTCGTGAATTTTACTGCCCCTGAGTTCCATTGTTCAACTTGTGTTTATGGGAACTGGCCACAAAGCAGTGGGATTTCCTCAAGCCCTATACTGTTTCCATGGGCAACCCTAGCCTTTGGTCAATTCGTCTTCCTGATTGGAAATTAGAGTGACATGTGCCTGTCTGAACACCTAGGACTTGTCTCTCATTGTTCCTCATCCTTCTGCTTCATCCTCTGGACAAATTCCAAACTGTACGCAACAGGATGTTGACAGTGCTGACATCTCCAAGTGGGGAGACTGTTAGTAAAGACGCTGGAGGGGTGAACCCGAGCACCAGGAGATGAGGAGATGAGATGCCTTTTCCAAACTCTTCCCGATCAGACGGTATACCATCCTCTGTGTGTGACAGACATGTTTTAGCAGTAGGAAGAGTCCCATTCATGTAAGGAGAACACCAGGGCTTTTTCAAAATCAGTGTCTCCCCGAAACCCAAACTGGGGAATTTTTTAAGCTACGGCTACACATATGTTCATTAAGGGCCTTGGGAAGTAGGCAGAGTCCAAACTTTAGATGATTGAAGTCTTCAGGGTCAGAAGCACTCACCACCGGCTTCCCTTAGGTTACACTTTAACTGTCATTGATAGATGATGTCAATAAAAATATCTATTCTTTTTCCGATTATTTCCCCTTATAGGTTATTGCAAAATATTGAGTGTAGTTCCCTGTGCTATACAGTAGTTCCTTGTTGATGATCTATTTTATACATAGCAGTGTGTATGTGTTAATTCCAAACTGTTAATTTATCCCTCCTCCCACCTTTCCCCTTTGGTAATAATAAATTATAAGATTTTATACTTCTCAGAAATGGGGGAGCTGAAAGAGAGGTATCATTTTCAATGGAAAAGCATTTAAAACAAGATTGAAGCTTTAACCAAGATTATTAGATGTACATCCTTGGAAAGAAATCACTTCATTTCTCTAATATTGACCTGACAAATAAGACAAACCTTTTCACTGAACTTGCTTATAATAAAGTGATGGAAATATCAAATGGAAGTGTTAGAAACATCTTATTTTACCCGAGCCTTATAAACTGTTCTATGTTAACTACAGTTTGGCTCACACCTCTGTTCATTGAAGTTACAATAGTCTCAATTTCTGTTACTGATCCTCCAGAGTGGACCCCAACAAGTGTCCCCCTGCCCAGTGTCATTGGGGCCAACAGATCGAGACTGAGTTTGGTTCACAAGCAAAGGAAACTTTATATTTTGATCAGAGAATGGAGAGGTGAGAGCATGCACTACCCCGTGGGCTGTGGGCTGGGCTGCTGTGTAGAGATCCTGTCAGAGTCAGTGGGAGGGAGGGGGCGGAGCACTCGAGGGCCGGGTTGGCTGCAGCTCAGGCTCTATATCTTGGAGTCTGCACTGGGCCCCAGGAGCTGAGGTGTCGACCCAGCCATTCTGCACTAGGAAATCTGGTCTGAAGTGCCGGGTGTGGAACCTCTGCATGCGGGACCCTAGGAGCACGTGAAATTAGACAAAGCACAAAGGATAAAAAAGGTCAGACTTGACTTTATTGCCCAGATTCTATTTTTATCTCCCAGGGATTTTTAATGGGCTTTGCTGGGGACAAACCCCTCCTCTGCCTTTTGTCCCGTTCCTCATTCTTGGAGTGCTGAGGGTGCAGACCCTTCTTCTGTAACTGCTGAGTGCTGAGTTGGGAGCCCTCATACCAGGGGACGAGGGTCAGAACTTCTCCCCAGCAGCCTCCAGGTGACGTTGATTGGCCCCAGGACCCCTGCCTCCCTGCTCGTCCGCCTGAGCACCAGCATTGGAAGTGTTATAGATTCTAATGACCTTTAAGGGTCCAGGAAAGAGATGTGCAGAGACGCTGTGGGGGCCGGTTTCACCCCGCCCCACATTTGTTCGGCCACTTTAGGCTGACCGTTTCTGCCAGCCTAGATGCTCTGACCAGTAGTCTGCTCTTTCTTCAATTAGGCCCCTGAATTAACGTAAAAACAGCACCAGGTGTCAGAGCCCTGCCCGCTCAACTCCCAGACAGTCCAGGGTCAGTGGTGATCAAGGACCATGATGGCCACTGAGTCAACAGCCTTTTGAAGTAAACAGGAGTCCAGCCGGTCTTATTGGCCACCATCATCACGGTGTCTGTAGGCTTTTCTATGGTGACAGTGTGATATACATTTCCCCCGCCAAGATTATTAGCTCCCCTCCGGGTGCAGTAAGTCCTGCAAGCAGTAGTCTACTCCTTCAGGACACACTATTGTTGTTTTATGAGAGAAACTCCAGGTCAAGTGATGTTCACACGAGTCGTCATGGTGCCCTGTTGCCCCCGGTTATCTCTCTGGATGTTGGAGTTGGAGGGCCTCCTCACTCGAGGTCGGTGTGCCCACGGAGCGAACCCTGCAACTTCAGGTCATGGTTGGTGATTAGGATCACCACGTGGGGTCCTTTTCCCTTAGGAGGGAGGTGGCCTTTTGGGTTGCTGATTTCCAGGTTTTTAGATACTGCCAGTATCTTGGCCAGATGTGGCAGTGGGCCAAGCCCCTTGGTGACTGTAGTTTATCCTACCTGGATGGCATTCTTGCATTGTTCCATTTCAAGTGGTCCCAGTTTTTGCACTAATTCTCCAATGGCGATTCACCTTTCACCGGGAATGGAAAGGTCAAAGGGTTTAGCTCAATTAGGGAGTTCCAGGGCAAGGGTCTGAATTGACTGCTCTTTCCATTCTTGAAAGGCCACTTCTGGATTCTGTTCAAAAGGATCATCATCTTTTCCTTTCAGTGTTTCATATAGAGGCCCAGCTAGTAGACTGTAGTTAGGGATCCAGAAGCAGCAAACCCTGGCCTCCCCAGGAACCCCTAAGCTGTCTTCTAGTTTTAGAAAGGGGTAAGGCTGCAAATGGTTTCTTCCCTTTCCTGGGATGGGCTTCTCCGACCTTCTGTGAGAATGAAGCCCAGGCAGGTCACCGCAGTCTGTGATATTTGAGCTTTTTCTTGGACAACTTCTATCCTTTATTGGCTTGGTAGTTCAGAGGCCTCCTTAGTAGGGCTGGCGATCAGAATGTCGTCTGCATATTGAAGGAGAGTTTCCTTTTCCAGAGGTAGAACTTTTTGGTCTTTAGCTAAGCTTTCCCCAAAGATGGTGTGGGAATTTTTGAACCCTTGGGGCAAGACGGCCCGGAAGTATTGTTTTAGTTGTATGTTGAGTCCTGCCACTCACAAGCCAAAATTTCTTGTGACTCTGGGACTAATGGAATACAAAAGAAGGCATCATTGAGACTAATACAGAATACCATGTCCTGGTGGTTGGTAGAATGACCAGCAGGGTGTAGGAATTAGGAGCAACTGGAGGTATATCCTCGGTGGCTTCACTGACTGTCCTGACATCCTTTACCAGGTCCCCAGCAGCCCATGGGGCTCTCGTGGTCAGGCCAATCCCAGGATATGGAGCTCTCCTGGGCAGGTACCCCACCCCCAACCCAGCCCACGGGGCTCTCGTGGTCAGGCCTCTCCCAGGATACAGAGCTACCCTTGCAGGTACCGTGGCAGGGCTGGGCACACAGGAACCGTGCACATAGCCCTCACTGAAGAGCACCCCCATCTCACCTGTCGCTCAGAGCTGACACAGAGCACTTCAGAGCAGGACTTGAACTAACAAACAGCAGCTCCGACAGGTCTGTGACCCTGGGCATCACTCTGTGTGGCCTCCCTCCACCTGGTCTTCCAGAGACTTCCACTGCACCCGGGGCACCAGGCCTCTGTCTCCAACCACCACCCACCCCTCCTCTCCCTGACTCCTGGGTTCCTCTCATTAGGAGAGGCTTTTCTTGAAGTTGTCTCCCACTCATGGGCCAGATAAAATGATTAGAAAACAAGCCAAAGCTGCAGCCCCTTGTCTATCCTGACTCTCAGGAGCCCACACCTGTTCCTTGGACCTGGCCGGTTCAGCAAGTTCCATTTTCTGCAACTGTGAGCCCCTGAGGGGTGATGATTGGCTGACCTGGGCAGCCTTACCGTGCGGGCCAGCCCTCCCCAGGTGTGCCTGGGTTGAGATCAATATAAATACCACTCCAGGCAGCAAGAGCCCCTGCAGCTGTGCCTGACGCCATTTTCTCTGCCCTGTCAGCAGTCTCGGGGCTGGGCTGGTGGGAGGGAGTGAGAGGCCACGGCTTTGTGGGTGGCCCAGTGTGAGTGGGGCTCTGCTGGACTTTCTGCAGCAGTTGCCAGGCTGCCACCTGCTAAAGAAGAGGATGTGTCACCCATACCTGCTGCTGGAATTTCTCCCTGGGCAGAGGTGAGGAAGGAAAAAAGCAGTGGGGGCAGGGACAGGACGGGTATCTCAGGCAGGGAAATGGAAATCTTCCAGAAGAGCACCCAGGGCCAGGGCCATCCTGGCTGGCCTGCAGGCACCAAGTCAGCTGGCATGCTGTCACTCATGTGGCTCCATGGCCCTTCCTCTAGGCTTTCAAGTCCTTGTATATATTCAGGTGTTTTACCTGGGAAGGGTGGGAACAGTTCAGCAGCAACTGGCCTGGGGCTCAGCTCACGTTCACTCACAGATGCCTCGGCACGGTGCCCCAGCTTTGCAATGAGGACGCTTGTTGTGTGGGGGCTGCTGGCTGAATGGGAGACGATTCCCCACCACTGACCAACTTCAGAATTGTTTACAACTGGAGCAAGTGCCCTGATACGGTTTTCCTCTGAGTAACTGGTGGGTTCTGTTTTTTTTTTTCTCTTTTTCGTTTTTGGTTCAAGGTAGAATTTATTCCTCTTTTTTGTATTTACAGATATAAGCATGGAAATAATTTATTCATATAAATACATGTATGTGAAGGGAATAATTGTTTTTTCTGTTTTGTTTTTTAAATTTTATTTCTTTTTAATTTTGAATTTTATTTTATATTTTTATACAGCAGGTTCTTATTGGTTATCTATTTTATACATATAAATGTTTACATGCCAATCCCAATCTCTCAACTCCTCCCACCACCACCCCCCCAAGAGCTTTCCCCCCTTGTTGTCCATACGATTGTTGTCTACATCTGTTGCTCTATTTATGCCTTGCAAAACGGTTAATCTGTACAGTTTTTCTAGGTTCCACATATATGCACGAATATACAAGATTTGTTTTTCTCTTTCTGACTTACTTCACTCTGTATGACAGACTTTAGATCCATCGACGTCTCTACAAATGACCCAATTTCATTCCTTTCATGGCTTAGTAATATTCCATTTTATATATGTACCACATCTTTATGCATTCGTCTGTCTGTGGGCATTTAGGTTGCTTCCATTACCTCGATATTGTAAATAGTGATGCAATGAACATTGCGGTGAATGTCTCTTTTTGATTTATGGTTTTGTCTGGGTATATGTCCAGTACTGGGATTGCTGTATCATATGGTAATTCTATTAATAGTTTCTTAAGAAACTCCATATTGTTCTCCATAGTGACTGTATCAATTTATATTCCCAACAATAGTAGAAGAGGCTTCCTTTTCTCCACACCCTTTCCAGCATTTGTTGTTTGTAGATTTTCAGATGATGCCCATTCTAACAGGTGTGAGGTGATACCTCATTGTTGAGTCCATTTCGTTGAGCAAGGGGTAGGTCTTGTCTATTACATATTTGGCTTATGGAATGGTATCTGTGCTAATTTCAAACTCTGGTTTTATGCAGCACCCCAACTCACCTTTCCCCTTAAGCAAGCATAAGTTGGTTTTCTAAACTTGAGACCCTGTTCTGTTTTGTAATTCAGTTCCTGTGTAGCCAAGTTTACATTCCGTGCATTAGTGATACCTTATGATGTTTCTTTTTCTGTGTGACTTATTTCATTATGCTGGTACAGGCTTGGTGGTACAGGCTTGGTGACACAGATTTCATTGCTGAGTGGTATTCTGTTGTACGTAAGTACCGCAACTTCTTTATCAATTATTTGTTCTCTGGGATATTTAACTTGTACCGTAGAAGAGGTTCCTGTAAACAGAGCCATCCCAAATTTTGGGGTGGCTGTGTCTTTTTGAATTTAATTTCCCTAAGCTATAGGACCATAAGTGGAAATGCCCTACACTCTGTTGCTTTGTTTTTCAGATGTATCAGGAAACACCATACACTTCTCCAGAGTGGCTGTTGGCAATTTACATCCCGCCCATCAGCATAACAAGGCTCCTTTTTCCCCATGGCCTGTCTTGCCTTTCTGGATTTTACACTTTTTTCAGATGGCCCTTTAGACCGGGGGGAAGTGACACTTCATAGTCGTTCGGATTTCCATTGCAAGCTTGCTTGGTTTGCCAAAAAGGGCGTATGTGTTTTTTCCTGAATATATTCAGGAACAAACTCATACGCCCTTTTTTGTCACGTGCATCATTGTCGATGTTCTGCCTCTTTTCCTATGCTTTAAATGCAAATCCAGTCTACCTCCTGAAATCGGTTTCCTGAAATTCTGCCCCGCTTTCAAGTCCTCTTCGCAGCCTTACTTCAATATATTTTTGGACGATAGCTGTCATTTATAACTCTGCAGGTTTGTGAATTACAGGGCCCCTGAGCTCCTTTCTTCAACTCGCTTTCTTGTGAGCTGGCCGCAACACCGCAAGACTGCTTCAGGCCCTAGTGTGGTTCCGGCATGGCATGCTGAGCCTTTGGTTAATTCCTCTTCCTGGTGGGAAATGAGTGTTAAATATGCCCGTCCAGACACCTACCTCACTCTCAACCCCTTGGTGATGTGGGTCCTCTGGTTTATGGCCACCTTTGCTGGGTTCCTCACCTTTCGATGATGTGACCCACTAGTGTGAGGACACTCCTGCCTGGTTCTCATCCACGTGGTTATGTGGACCCCCTGGTGAGAGTCTGTTCCTGGCTGTGTTCCTCACCCTTCTGTGAGGGAGACCCTCTGCTCATAGGTCACTCCTGCATGGCTGGCACACATTGCCTTGGTGAAGTCAGCTGTGTGGTGGCAGTTGGAGCGTGCTGGGAATCTCCTGCCCCCGGTGATGAGGGCCCTCTTGCGTCAAGCCCTAACTGCTGGGCTCACCAACTTTTCTTAGTGAGCCCAATGATGCTTGGGCACTCCTCTTAGGACCCCATCTCCATGGGGATGTGGGCCTTCTGCTCTGAGGTCCCAACGGCTGGGTTGTTCACATTTTCATGATGTGGGCTCTCTGGTGTTAGTTCACAGAGGCCTGGATCCCATAGCCTCTGTGCTCTTGGCCGCCTGCTGGGAGGTTCCAACTGCTGGATTCCTCACTTTTTTAATTTTTTAGGCCCTCTGTTGTGAGGATCCTCCTGCCTGCCTCACTCCCAGCCCCTTCGTGATGTGTGTCCTCTGGTTAGAGGTCACATGTGCTGGGTTCCTCACCTTTCGATGATGTGAGACCAATGGTCTTAGGAGACTCCTGCCTGGTTCACATCCCCTTTGTGATGTGGGCCCTCTGGTGAGAGTCTGATCCTGGCTGGGTTCCTCACCCATCTGTGAGGTGGGCCCTCTACTATCAGGTAACTCTTGCCTGGCTTGCTCACCTCGCCTTGTTGACATGAGCCCTCTGGTGGCACTTGGACCCTGCTGGGATCCTCCTCACCTCTTTGATGAGGGCCCTCTGACGTCAGGCCCTAACTGTTGGGCTCCCCAACTTTTCGTAGTGAGCCCAGTGATGCTCGGGCACTCCTCTTAGGTTCCCATCTCCATGGGGATGTGGGCCTTCTGCTCTGAGGTTCCAACAGCTGGGTTGATCACAGTTTCATGATGTGGGCTCTCTGGTGTTAGTTCACTGTGGCCTGGATCCCATAGCCTCTGTGCTCTTGGCCACCTGCTGGGAGGTTCCAACGGCTGGATTCCTCACTTTTTTAATTTTTTAGGCCCTCTGTTGTGAGGATGCTCCTGCCTGCCTCACTCCCCGCCCCTTCGTGATGTGTGTCCTCTGGTTTGAGGCCACATGTGCTGGGTTCCTCACCTTTCGATGATGTGGGACCAATGGTCTTAGGAGACTCCTGCCTGGTTCACATCCCCTTGGTGATGTGGGCCTTCTGTTGAGAGTCTGATCCTGGCTGGGTTCCTCACCCTTCTGTGAGGTGGGCCGTCTGTTGTGAGGTCACTCCTGCCTGGCTTGCTCACCTCGCCTTGTGGACATGAGCCCTCTGGTGGCACTTGGAGCCTGCTGGGAGTCTCCTCCCCTCGGTGATGAGGGCCCTCTGGCGTCAGGCCCTAACGGCTGGGCTCCCCACATTTTGTGATGTGCGCCCAGTGGTTCGAAGACACTCCATCCAGGTTCACATCCCCATTGGGATGTGGGCCTTCTGCTCTGAGGTCCCAACAGCTGGGTTGTTCACAGTTTCATGATGTGGGCTCTCTGCTGTTAGTTCGCTCTGGCCTGGATGCCATAGCCTCTGTGCTCTGGGTCGCCTGCTGGAAGGTTCCAACTGCTCGATTCCTCAACTTTTGTATTCTATGGGTCCTGTGTTGCGATGCTCCTCCTGTCTGCCTCACTCGCAACCCCTTCTTGATGTGGGTCCTCTGGTTTGAGGCCACATGTGCTGGGTTCCGCAACTTTCAATGATGTGGTCCCACTGGTGTGAGGACACTCCTGCCTGGTTCCCATCCCCTTGGTGATGTGGGCCTTCTGGTGACAGTCTTATCCTGGCTGGGTTCCTCAATCTTCTGTGAGGTAGGCCCTCTGCTGTGAGGTCAATCCTGCCTGACTTGCACACATCACCTTGGCGACGTGGGCCCTCTGTTGGCACATGGAACCTGCTGGGAGCCTCCTGCCCTCGGTGATGACGGCCCTCTAGCATCAGGCCCTAACTGCTGGGCTCCCCACGTTTTCTGATGTGAGCCCAGTGATGCCAGGACACTCCTGTCAGGTTCCCATCCCCATGGGGATGTGGGCTTTCTGCTCTGAGGTCCCAACGCCTGGGTGGCTCACAGTTTCATGATGTGGGCTCTCTGGTGTTAGTTCACTCCTGCCTGCATCCCATAGCTTCTGTGCTCTCGGCCACCTGCTGGGAGGTTCCAAATGCTGGATTCCTCACCTTTTTTATTCTTTGGGCCCTCTCTTTTTAGGCTACTCCTACCTGCCTCACTCCCATCCCCTTTGTGATGTATGTCCTCTGATATGAGGCCGCATGTGCTGGGTTCTTCACCTTTCGATGATGTGGCCCCACTGGTGGGAGGACAGTCCTGACTGGTTCCCATTCCCTTGGTGTTGTGGGCCCTCTGGCAAGAGTCTCATCCTACCTCGGTTCCTCACCCTTCTGTGAGATAGGCCCTCTGCTGTGAGGTCGCTACTGCCTGGCTGGCGCATGCCACCTTGTAGACGTGGGCCCTCTGTTGGCAGTTGGAACCTGCTGGGAGTCTCCTCCCCTCAGTTATGAGGGCTCCCTGGCGTTGGGCCCTAACTGCTGGGCTCCTAACATTTTCTGATATGTGCTAAGTGGTGCGAAGCCACTCCTGCCAGGTTCCCATCCCAATGGGGATGTGGGCCTTCTGTTCTGAGGTCCCAACGGCTGGGCTGCTCACAGGTTCATGATGTGGGCCCTCTGCTGTGAGTTCACTGCGGCCTAGATCCCATAGCCTCGGTGCTCTGGGCCGCTTGCTGGGAGGTTCCAACTGCTGGATTCCTCAACTTTTATATTCTATGGACCCTGTGTTGTGAGGCCAGTCCTGCCAGCCTCATTCCGAAACCCTTGGTGATGTGGTTCCTCTGGTTTGAGGCTACATGTGTTGGGATCCTCACCTTTCGATGATGTTGTCCCACTGGTGTGGGGACACTCCTGCCTGGTTCCCATCCCCTTGGCGATGTGGGCCGTCTGGTGAGATTCTGATCCTAGCTGTGTTCCTCACCCTTCTGTGAGGTGGGCCCTCTGCTGTGAGGTCACTCCTGCCGGGCTGGCACACATCGCCTTGGTGACGTTGGCCCTCTGGTGGCAGCTGGAGCCTGCTGGGAGCCTCCTCCCCTCGGTGATGAGTGCTCTCTAGCGTCAGGCCCTAACTTCTGAGCACCCCACGTTTTCTGGTGTGAGCCCAGTGATGCCAGGACACTCCTGTCATGTTCCCATCACCATGGGGATGTGGGCCTTCTGCTCTGAGGTCCCAATGTCTGGGTTGCTCACAGTTTCATGATGTGGGCTGTCTGGTGTTAGTTCACTCTGGCTTGGATCCCCTAGCCTCTGTGCTCTGGGCCGCCTGCTGGGAGGTTCCACCTGCTGGATTCCTCACCTTTCTTATTTTTGGGCCCTCTGTTGTGAGGCTCCTCCTGCCTGCCTCACTCCTAGCCCCTTGGTGATGGGTGTCCTATGGTTTGAAGCCACATGTTCTGGGTTCCTCACCTTTAGATGATGTGGCCCTACTCATGTGAGGACACTCCTGCCTGGTTCCAATCCATTTGGTGATGTGGGCCCTCTGGTGCAAGTCTGATCCTGACTGGGTTCGTCACACTTCTCTGAGGTGGGCCCTCTGCTGTGAGGTCATTCGTGCCTGGTTGGCACACATCGCCTTGGTGACGTCAGCCCTCTGGTGGCAGTTGGAGCCTGCTGGGAGCCTCCTTCCCTTGGTGATGAGGGTCCTCTGGCGTCAGGCCCTAACTGCAGGTCTCCCAAAATTTTCTGACACGTTCTCAGTGGTGCGAGGACACTCCTACCAGATTTATATCCCCATGGGGATGTGGGCCTCCTGCTCTGAGGTCCCAATGGCTGGGTTGCTCAGTTTCATGACATGGGCCCTCTTCTGTGAGTTCACTGTGGCCTGGATCCCATAGCCTCGGTGCTCTGGGCTGCCTGCTGGGAGGTTCCAACTGCTGGATTCCTCACATTTTATTCTATGGGCCCAGTGTTGTGAGGCTACTCCTGCCTGCCTCACTCCGAGGCCCTTGGTGATGTGGGTCCTCTGGTTTGAGGACACATGTGCTGAGTACGTCACCTTTCGCTGATGTGGCCCCACTGGTGTGAAGACACTCCTGCCTGGTTCCCATCCCCTTGGTGATGTGGGCCCTCTGGTGAGAGTCTGATATTGGCTGGGTTTCTCACCCTTCTGTGAGGTGGGACCTCTGCTGTGAGGTAACTCATGCCTGGCTTGCTCACGTTGCCTTGGCAACGTGAGCACTCAGGTGGCAGTTGGGGCCTGCTAGGAATCTCCTCCCCTCGGTTATGAGAGCTCTGGATAAAATACATATGCCCTTTTTTGCCAAGTGCATTATTTTCCAAGTTCTGTCTCTTTTCCTATGCTTTAAGAGCGACTCCCGTGTACCTTCTGAAATCGGTTTCCAGCAATTCTGCCCCGCATTCAAGTCCTCTTCGCAGCCTTACTTCACTATAATTTTGGATGATAGCTGTCATTTATAACTCTGCAGGTTTGTGAATTACAGTGCCCCTGAGCTCCTTTCTTCAACTCGCTTTCTTGTGAGTTGGCCGCAAAACTGCAGGATCTCTTCAGGTCCTAATCTGGACACAGCATGGCTTGCGGAGCCTTTGGTTCATTCGTCTTCCTGGTGGGAAATGAGAGTTAAATTTGCCCGTCCAGACACCTACAGATAGTCTCTCATTGGTTCTCCTTATTCCTGTTCATATTCCGCAGAAATTGCAAACTGGGCCAAACAGGAGGTTAAAGGCAATGACTCTCCAACTGGGGAGAGTGTTAGTAAAGCGTCTGGAATGTTGCACCCGAGTACCAGGGGACGAAAACTGAGGCACATTTGAACACGTTTCCCGATCACACGGTGGATCATACTCTGGGTTCCACATGCATGTTTTAGCTGAAGGAAGAATCCCTTAAACCTGGAGAGTTGAGACCCATGGAATGGGTACCATGCAATATGACTTCAAAGGGTCTGCATTTGCTCACCGAACCTCACCAATCCTATCACTGCTGCATTTATGCCGCTGTACACACGCTTGATGCTCTTTCAGAGACATATAAATCCATAGGTTTTAAGATTCTTACTAGTCAGGTATATTCTTAGGCGTTTAATATGGGGTGTTGAGTCCACTTGGTTGAGCAAGGAGTAGCTCTTGTCTATTAAATATTTGGCTTATGGAACGGTATCTGTGCTAATTTCAATCTCTGGTTTTATGCAGCACCCCAACTCACCTTTCCCCTTAAGCAAGCATAAGTTGGTTTTCTACATTTGAGACCCTGTTCTGTTTTGTAATTCAGTTCCTGTGTAGCCAAGTTTACATTCCGTGTAGTAGTGATATCTTATGATGTTTCTTTTTCTGTGTGACTTATTTCACTTAGAATCATCATACCTGAATCCACTCATTATGCTGCTACGGGCCTGATGACATAGATTTCATTGCTGAGTGATATTGCATTGTACGTAAGTACCACAACTTCTTTATCCATTTTTCGCTTTCTGTGATATTGAACTTGTACCTTAAATGAGGTTCTTGTAAACAGAGCCGTCCCAAACTTTGGGGTGGCTGTGTCTTTTTGATTTTAATTTCCCTAAGCTATAGGACCATAAGTGGAAGTGCCCTAGGCTCTGTTGCTTTCTTTTTTAAATGTTTCAGGAAACACCATACACTTCTCCAGAGTGGCTGTTGGCAATTTACATCCCGCCCATGAGCATAACAAGGCTCCCAGTTCTCCATGGCCTGTTCTGCCTTTCTGGATTTTACACTTTTATCAGATGGCCCTTTTGACTGGGGGGCAGTGAGACTTCATTGTAGTGCAGATTTCCTTTGCAAGCTTGCTTGGTTGGCCAAAAAGGGCGTATGCGTTTTTTCCTGAATATATTCAGGAAAAAACGCATACGCCCCTTTTGGCCAAGTGCATCATTGTGGACGTTCTGCCTCTTTTCCTATGCTTTACATGCAATTCCAGTCTACCTCCTGAAATCGGTTTCCTGCAATTCTGCCCCGGTTTCAAGTCCTCTTGGCAGCCTTACTTCAATATAATTTTGGACGATAGCTGTCATTTATAACTCTGCAGGTTTGTGAATGACAGTGCCCCTGAGCTCCTTTCTTCAACTCGCTTTCTTGTGAGCTGGCCGCAACACCGCAGGTTTGCTTCAGGCCCTAGTGTGGTTCCGGCACGGCACGCTGAGCCTTTGGTTAATTCCTCTTCCTGGTGGGAAATGAGAGTTAACTTTGCCCATCCAGACACCTCCAGCTAGTTTCTCATTGCTTCTCTCTATTCCTGTACATTTTCCGCAGAAATTGCAAACTGGGCCAAACAGGCGGTTAAAGGCACTGACTCTCCAAGTGGGGAGAGTGTTAGTAAAGCGTCTGGAATGTTGCACCCGAGTACCGGGGGACGAAAAATGAGACACCTTTGAACACGTTTCCCGATCACACAGTGGATCATACTCTGGGTTCCACATGCATGTTTTAGCTGAAGGAAGAATCCCTTAAACCTGGAGAGTTGAGACCCATGGAATGGGTACCATGCAATATGAATTGAAAGGGTCTGCATTTGCTCACCGAACCTCACCAATCCTATCACTGCTGCGTTTATGCCGCTGTACACACGCTTGATTCTCTTTCGGAGACATATAAATCCATAGGTTTTAAGATTCTTACTAGTCAGGTATATTCTCAGGCGTTTAATATGGGGTGTTGAGTCCACTTCATTGAGCATGGAGTAGCTCTTGTCTATTACATATTTGGCTTATGGAACGGTATCTGTGCTAATTTCAATCTCTGGTTTTATGCAGCACCCCAACTCACCTTTCCCCTTAAGCAAGCATAAGTTGGTTTTCTACATTTGAGACCCTGTCCTGTTTTGTAATTCAGTTCCTGTGTAGCCAAGTTTACATTCCGTGTAGTAGTGATATCTTATGATGTTTCTTTTTCTGTGTGACTTATTTCACTTAGAATCATCGTACCTGAATCCACTCATTATGCTGCTACGGGCCTGATGACATATATTTCATTGCTGAGTGATATTGCTTTGTACGTAAGTACCACAACTTCTTTATCCATTTTTCGCTTTCTGTGATATTGAACTTGTACCGTAAAAGAGGTGCTTGTAAACAGAGCCGTCCCAAACTTTGGGGTGGCTGTGTCTTTTTGATTTTAATTTCCCTAAGCTATAGGACCATAAGTGGAATAGCACTAGGCTCTGTTGCCTTGTTTTTTAGATGTTTCAGGAAACACCATACACTTCTCCAGTGTGGCTGTTGGCAATTTACATCCCGCCCATCAGCATAACAAGGCTCCCAGTTCTCCATGGCCTGTCCTGCCTTTCTGGATTTTACACTTTTTTCAGATGGCCCTTTTGACCGGGGGGCAATGAGACTTCATTGTAGTGCAGATTTCCTTTGCAAGCTTGCTTTTGGCCAAAAAGGGCGTATGCGTTTTTTCCTGAATATATTCAAAAAAAACGCATACGCCTTTTTTGGCCAAGTGCATCATTGTGGACGTTCTGCCTCTTTTCCTATGCTTTACATGCAATTCCAGTCTACCTCCTGAAATCGGTTTCCTGCAATTCTGCCCCGCTTTCAAGTCCTCTTGGCAGCCTTACTTCAATATATTTTTGGACGATAGCTGTCATTTATAACTCTGCACGTTTGTGAATTACAGTGCCCCTGAGCTCCTTTCTTCAACTCTCTTTCTTCTGAGCTGGCCGCAACACCGCAGGATTGCTTCAGGCCCTAGTTTGGTTCCGTCATGGCACGCTGAGCCTTTGGTTAATTCCTCTTCCTGGTGGGAAATGAGAGTTAAATTTGCCCGTTCAGACACCTCCAGCTAGTCTCTCATTGGTTCTCCCTATTCCTGTTCATTTTCCGCAGAAATTGCAAACTGGGCCAAACAGGAGTTTAAAGGCACTGACTCTCCAAGTGGGGAGAGTGTTAGTAAAGCGTCTGGAATGTTGCACCCGAGTACCGGGGGACGAAAACTGAGACACATTTGAACACGTTTCCTGATCACACGGTGGATCATACTCTGGGTTCCACATGCATGTTTTAGCTGAAGGAAGAATCCCTTAAACCTGGAGAGTTGAGACCCATGGAATGGGTACCATGCAATATGACTTCAAAGGGTTTGCATTTGCTCACCGAACCTCACCAATCCTATCACGGCTGCGTTTATGCCGCTGTACACACGCTTGATTCTCTTTCGGAGCATATAAATCCATAGGTTTTAAGATTCTTACTAGTCAGGTATATTCTTAGGCGTTTAATATGGGGTGTTGAGTCCACTTCATTGAGCAAGGAGTAGCTCTTGTATATTACACATTTGGCTTATGGAACGGTATCTGTGCTTATTTCAGTCTCTGGTTTTATGCAGCACCCCAACTCACATTTCCCCTTAAGCAAGCATAAGTTGGTTTTCTACATTTGAGACCCTGTTCTGTTTTGTAATTCAGTTCCTGTGTAGCCAAGTTTACATTCCGTGTAGTAGTGATATCTGATGATGTTTCTTTTTCTGTGTGACTTATTTCACTTAAAATCATCGTACCTGAATCCACTCATTATGCTGCTACAGTCCTGATGACATAGATTTCATTGCTGAGTGATATTGCATTGTACGTAAGTACCACAACTTCTTTATCCATTTTTCGCTTTCTGCGATATTAAACTTGTACCGTAAACGAGGTTCTTGTAAACAGAGCTGTCCCAAACTTTTGGGTGGCTGTGTGTTTTTGATTTTAATTTCCCTAAGCTATAGGACCATAAGTGGAAGTGCCCTAGGCTCTGTTGCTTTGTTTTTTAGATGTTTCAGGAAACACCATACACTTCTCCAGAGTGGCTGTTGGCAATTTACATCCCGCCCATCAGCATAACAAGGCTCCCAGTTCTCCATGGCTTGTCCTGCCTTTCTGGATTTTACACTTTTTTCAGATGGCCCTTTTGACCGGGGGGCAGTGAGACTTCATTGTAGTGCAGATTTCCTTTGCAAGCTTGCTTGGTTCGCCAAAAAGTGCGTATGCGTTTTCTCCTGAATATATTCAGGAAAAAACGCATACGCCCTTTTTGGCCAAGTGCATCATTGTGGACGTTCTGCCTCTTTTCCTGTGGTTTACATGCAAATCCAGTCTACCTCCTGAAATCGGTTTCCTGCAATTCTGCCCCGCTTTCAAGTCCTCTTGGCAGCCTTACTTCAATATATTTTTGGACGATAGCTGTCATTTTTAACTCTGCAGGTTTGTGAATGACAGTGCCCCTGAGCTCCTTTCTTCAACTCGCTTTCTTGTGAGCTGGCCGAAACACCGCAGGATTGCTTCAGGCTCCAGTGTGGTTCCGGCATGGCACGCTGAGCCTTTGGTTAATTCCTCTTCCTGGTGGGAAATGAGAGTTAAATTTGCCCGTCCAGACACCTCCAGCTAGTCTCTTATTGGTTCTCTCTATTCCTGTTCATTTTCCGCAGAAATTGCAAACTGGGCCAAACAGGAGGTTAAAGGCACTGACTCCCCAAGTGGGGAGAGTGTTAGTAAAGCGTCTGGAATGTTGCATCCGAGTACCAGGGGACGAAAACTGAGACACCTTTGAACACGTTTCCCAATCACATGGTGTATCATACTCTGGGTTCCACATGCATGTTTTAGCTGAAGGAAGAATCCCTTAAACCTGGAGAGTTGAGACCCCTGGAATGGGTACCATGCAATATGACTTCAAAGGGTCTGCATTTGCTCACCGATCCTCACCAATCCTATCACTGCTGCGTTTATGCCGCTGTACACACTCTTGATTCTCTTTCGGAGACATATAAATCCATAGGTTTTAAGATTCTTACTAGTCAGGTATATTCGTAGGCGTTTAATATGGGGTGTTGAGTCCACTTCATTGAGCAAGGAGTAGCTCTTGTCTATTACATATTTGGCTTATGGAACGGTATCTGTGCTTATTTCAATCTCTGGTTTTATGCAGCACCCCAACTCACATTTCCCCTTAAGAAAGCATAAGTTGGTTTTCTACATTTGAGACCCTGTTCTGTTTTGTAATTCAGTTCCTGTGTAGCCAAGTTTACATTCCGTGTAGTAGTGATATCTTATGATGTTTCTTTTTCTGTGTGACTTATTTCACTTAGAATCATCGTACCTGAATCCACTCATTATGCTGCTATGGGCCTGATGACATAGATTTCATTGCTGAGTGATATTGCATTGTACGTAAGTACCACAACTTCTTTATCCATTTTTCGCTTTCTGCAATATTAAAATTGTACCGTAAACGAGGTTCTTGTAAACAGAGCGGTACCAAATTTGGGTTGGCTGTGTCTTTTTGATTTTAATTTCCCTAAACTATAGGACCATAAGTGGAAGTGCCCTAGGCTCTGTTACTTTGTTTTTTAGATGTTTCAGGAAACACCATACACTTCTCCAGAGTGGCTGTTGGCAATTTACATCCCGCCCATCAGCATAACAAGGCTCCCAGTTCTCCATGGCCTGTCCTGCCTTTCTGGATTTTACACTTTTTTCAGATGGCCCTTTTGACCGGGGGGCATTGAGACTTCATTGTAGTGCAGATTTCCTTTGCAAGGTTGCTTGGTTGGCCAAAAAGGGCGTATGCGTTTTTTCCTGAATATATTCAGGAAAAAACGCATACGCCCTTTTTGGCCAAGTGCATCATTGTGGACGTTCTGCCTCTTTTCCTTTTCTTTACATGCAATTCCAGTCTACCTCCTGAAATCGGTTTCCTGCAATTCTGCCCAGCGTTCAAGTCCTCTTGGCAGCCTTACTTCAATATATTTTTGGACGATAGCTGTCATTTATAACTCTGCAGGTTTGTGAATGACAGTGCCCCTGAGCTCCTTTCTTCAACTCGCTTTCTTGTGAGCTGGCCGCAACACCGTAGGATTGCTTCAGGCCCTAGTGTGTTTCCGGCACGGCACGCTGAGCCTTTGGTTAATTCCTCTTCCTGGTGGGTAATGAGAGTTAAATTTGCCCGTCCAGACACCTCCAGCTAGTCTCTCTTGGTTCTCCCTATTCCTGTTCATTTTCCGCAGAAATTGCAAACAGGGACAAACAGGAGGTTAAAGGCACTGACTCTCCAAGTGGGGAGAGTGTTAGTAAAGCGTCTGGAATGTTGCACCCGAGTACCAGGACACGAAAACTGAGACACATTTGAACACGTTTCCTGATCACACGGTGGATCATACTCTGGGTTCCACATGCATGTTTTAGCTGAAGGAAGAATCCCTTAAACCTGGAGAGTTGAGACCCATGGAATGGGTACCATGCAATATGACTTCAAAGGGTCTGCATTTGCTCACCGAACCTCACCAATCCTATCACTGCTGCATTTATGCTGCTGTACACACGCTTGATTCTCTTTTGGAGCATATAAATCCATAGGTTTTAAGATTCTTACTAGTCAGGTATATTCTTAGGCATTTAATATGTGGTGTTGAGTCCACTTCGTAAAGCAAGGAGTAGCTCTTGTCTATGACATATTTGGCTTATGGAACGGTATCTGTGCTAATTTCAATCTCTGGTTTTATGCAGCCCCCCAACTCACGTTTCCCCTTAAGCAAGCATAAGTTGGTTTTCTACATTTGAGACCCTGTTCTGTTTTGTAATTCAGTTCCTGTGTAGCCAAGTTTACATTCCGTGTAGTAGTGATATCTTATGATGTTTCTTTTTCTGTGTGACTTATTTCACTTAGAATCATCGTACCTGAATCCACTCATTATGCTGCTACGGGCCTGATGACATAGACTTCATTGCTGAGTGATATTGCATTGTACGTAAGTACCACAATTTCTTTATCCATTTTTCGCTTTCTGTGATATTGAACTTGTACCGTAAACGAGGTTCTTGTAAACAGAGCCGTCCCAAACTTTGGGGTGGCTGTGTCTTTTTGATTTTAATTTCCCTAAGCTATAGGACCATAAGTGGAAGTGCCCTAGGCTCTGTTGCTTTGTTTTGTACATGTTTCAGGAAACACCATACACTTCTCCAGAGTGGCTGTTGGCAATTTACATCCCGCCCATCAGCATAACAAGGCTCCCAGTTCTCCATGGCCTGTCCTGCCTTTCTGGATTTTACACTTTTTTCAGATGACCCTTTTAACCGGGGGGCAGTGAGACTTCATTGTAGTGCAGATTTCCTTTGCAAGCTTGCTTGCTTGGCCAAAAAGTGCGTAGGCTTTTTTTCTTGAGGAAAAAACGCATATGCCCTTTTTGGCCAAGTGCATCATTGTGGACGTTCTGCCTCTTTTCCTATGCTTTACATGCAATTCCAGTCTACCTCCTGAAATCGGTTTCCTGCAATTCTGCCCCGCTTTCAAGTCCTCTTGGCAGCCTTACTTCAATATATTTTTGGACGATATCTGTCATTTATAACTCTGCAGTTTTGTGAATTACAGTGCCCCTGAGCTCCTTTCTTCAACTTGCTTTCTTGTGAGCTGGCCGCAACACCGCAGCATCGCTTCAGGCCCTAGTGTTGTTCCGGCATGGCACGCTGAGCCTTTGGTTAATTCCTCTTCCTGGTGGGAAATGAGAGTTAAATTTGCCCGTCCAGACACCTCCAGCTAGTCTCTCATTGGTTCTCCCTATTCCTGTTCATTTTCCGCAGAAATTGCAAACTGGGCCAAACAGGAGGTTAAAGTCACTGACTCTCCAAGTGGGGAGAGTGTTAGTAAAGCGTCTGGAATGTTGCACCCGAGTACCAGTGGACGAAAACTGACACATTTGAACACGTTTCCCGATCACACGGTGGATCATACTCTGCGTTCCACATGCATGTTTTAGCTGAAGGAAGAATCCCTTAAACCTGGAGAGTTGAGACCCATGGAATGGGTACCATGCAATATGACTTCAAAGGGTCTGCATTTGCTCACCGAACCTCATCAATCCTATCACTGCTGCATTTATGCCGCTATACACACGCTTGATTCTCTTTCGGAGATATATAAATCCATAGGTTTTAAGATTCTTACTAGTCAGGTATATTCTTAGGCGTTTAATATGGGGTGTTGAGTCCACTTCGTTGAGCAAGGTGTAGCTCTTTTCTATTACATATTTGGCTTCTGGAACGATATCTGTGCTAATTTCAATGTCTGGTTTTATGCAGCACCCCAACTCACCTTTCCCCTTAAGGAAGAATAAGTTGGTTTTCTACATTTGAGACCCTGTTCTGTTTTGTAATTCAGTTCCTGTGTAGCCAAGTTTACATTCCATGTAGTAGTGATATCTTATGATGTTTCTTTTTCTCTGTGACTTATTTCACTTAGAATCATCGTACCTGAATCCACTCATTATGCTGCTACGGGTCTCGTGACATAGATTTCATTGCTGAGTGATATTGCATTGTACGTAAGTACCACAACTTCTTTATCCATTTTTCGCTTTCTGCGATATTGAACTTGTACCGTAAACGAGGTTCTTGTAAACAGAGCCATCCCAAACTTTGGGGTGGCTGTGTCTTTTTGATTTTAATTTCCCTAAGCTATAGGACCATAAGTGGAAGTGCCCTAGGCTCTGTTGCTTTGTTTTTTAGATGTTTCAGGAAACACCATACACTTCTCCAGAGTGGCTGTTGGCAATTTACATCCCGCCCATCAGCATAACAAGGCTCCCAGTTCTCCATGGCCTGTCCTGCTTTGCTGGATTTTATACTTTTTTCAGATGGCCCTTTTGCCCGCAGGGTAGTGAGACTTCATTGTAGTGCAGATTCCCTTTGCAAGCTTGCTTGGTTGGCCAAAAAGGGCGTATGCGTTTTTTCCTGAATATATTCAGGAAAAAACGCATACGCCCTTTTTGGCCAAGTGCATCATTGTGGACGTTCTGCCTCTTTTCCTATGCTTTACATGCAATTCCAGTCTACCTCCTGAAATCGGTTTCCTGCAATTCTGCCCCGCTTTCAAGTCCTCTTGGCAACCTTACTTCAATATATTTTTGGACGATAGCTGTCATTTATAACTCTGCAGTTTGTGAATTACAGTGCCCCTGAGCTCCTTTCTTCAACTCTCTTTCTTGTGAGCTGGCCGCAACACCGCAGGATTGCTTCAGGCCCTAGTGTGGTTCCGGCACGGCACGCTTAGCCTTTGGTTAATTCCTCTTCCTGGTGGGAAACGAGAGTTAACTTTGCGTGTCCAGACACCTCCAGCTAGTTTCTCATTGGTTCTCCCTATTCCTGTTCATTTTCCGTAGAAATTGCAAACTGGGCCAAACAGGAGGTTAAAGGCACTGACTCTCCAAGTGGGGAGAGTGTTAGTAAAGCGTCTGGAATGTTGCACCCGAGAACCGGAGGACGACAACTGAGACACATTTGAACACGTTTCCGATCACACAGTGGATCATACTCTGGGTTCCACATGCATGTTTTAGCTGAAGGAAGAATCCCTTAAACCTGGAGAGTTGAGATCCATGGAATGGGTACCATGCAATATGACTTCAAAGGGTTTGCATTTGCTCACCGAACCTCACCAATCCTATCACTGCTGCGTTTATGCCGCTGTACACACGCTTGATTCTCTTTCGGAGACATATAAATCCATAGGTTTTAAGATTCTTACTAGTCAGGTATATTCTTAGGCGTTTAATATGTGGTGTTGAGTCCACTTCGTTGAGCAAGGAGTAGCTCTTGTCTATTACATATTTGGCTTATGGAACGGTATCTGTGCTAATTTCAATCTCTGGTTTTATGTAGCACCCCAACTCACCTTTCCCCTTAAGCAAGCATAACTTGGTTTTCTACATTTGTGAGCCTGTTCTGTTTTGTAATTCAGTTCCTGTGTAGCCAAGTTTACATTCCGTGTAGTAGTGATATCTTATGATGTTTCTTTTTCTGTGTGACTTATTTCACTTAGAATCATCGTACCTGAATCCACTCATTATGCTGCTACGGGCAGATGACATAGATTTCATTGCTGAGTGGTATTGCATTGTACGTAAGTACCACAACTTCTTTATCCATTTTTCACTTTCTGCGATATTGATCTTGTACCGTAAACGAGGTTCTTGTAAACAGAGCCGTCCCAAACTTTGGGGAGGCTGTGTCTTTTTGATTTTAATTTCCCTAAGCTATAGGACCATAAGTGGAAGTGCCCTAGGCTCTGTTGCTTTGTTTTTTAGATGTTTCAGGAAACACCATACACTTCTCCAGAGTGGCTGTTGGCAATTTACATCCCGCCCATGAGCATAACAAGGCTCCCAGTTCTCCATGGCCTGTCCTGCCTTTCTGGATTTTACACTTTTTTCAGATGGCCCATTTGACCGGGGCGCAGTGAGACCTTATTGTAGTGCAGATTTCATTTTCAAGCTTGATTGGTTGGCCAAAAAGGGCATATGAATGTTTTCCTGTATATATTCAGGAAAAAACGCGTATGCCCTTTTTGGCCAAGTCCATCATTGTGGATGTTCTGCCTCTTTTCCTATGCTTTACATGCAATTCCAGTCTACCTCCTGAAATCGGTTTCCTGCAATTCTGCCCAGCGTTCAAGTCCTCTTGGCAGCCTTACTTCAATATATTTTTGGACGATAGCTGTCATTTATAACTCTGCAGGTTTGTGAATGACAGTGCCCCTTAGCTCCTTTCTTCAACTCGCTTTCTTGTGAGCTGGCCGCAACACCGCAGCATTGCTTCAGGCCCTAGTGTGGTTCCGGCATGACATGCTGAGCCTTTGGTTAATTCCTCTTCCTGGTGGGAAATGAGAGTTAAATTTGCCCGTCCAGACACCTCCAGCTAGTCTCTCATTGGTTCTCCCTATTCCTGTTCATTTTCTGCAGAAATTGCAAACTGGGCCAAACAAGAGGTTAAAGGCACTGACTCTCCAAGTGGGGAGAGTGTTAGTAAAGCGTCTGGAATGTTGCACCCGAGTACCAGGGGATGAAAACTGACACAATTAAACACGTTTCCCGATCACACGGTGGATCATACTCTGGGTTCCACATGCATGTTTTAGCTGAAGGAAGAATCCCTTAAACCTGGAGAGTTGAGACCCATGGAATGGGTACCATGCAATATGACTTCAAAGGGTCTGCATTTGCTCACCGAACCTCACCAATCCTATCACTGCTGCGTTTATGACACTGTACACACGCTTGATTCTCTTTCGGAGACATATAAATCCATAGGTTTTAAGATTCTTTCTAGTCAGGTATATTCTTACGCGTTTAATATGGGGTGTAGAGTCCACTTCGTTGAGCAAGGAGTAGCTCTTGTCTATTAAATATTTGTCTTATGGAACGGTATCTGTTCTAATTTCAATCTCTGGTTTTATGCAGCACCCCAACTCACCTTTCGCCTTAAGCAAGCATAAGTTGGTTTTCTACATTTGAGACCCTGTTCTGTTTTGTAATTCAGTTCCTGTGTAGCCAAGTTTACATTCCTTGTAGTAGTGATATCTTATGATGTTTGTTTTTCTGTGTGACTTATTTCACTTAGAATCATCGTACCTGAATCCACTCATTATGCTGCTACGGGCCTGATGACATAGATTTCATTGCTGAGTGATATTGCATTGTACGTAAGTACCACAACTTCTTTATCCATTTTTCGCTTTCTGTGATATTGAACTTGGACCATAAATGAGGTTCTTGTAAACAGAGCTGTCCCTAACTTTGGGGTGGCTGAGTCTTTTTGATTTTAATTTCCCTAAGCTATAGGACCATAAGTGGAAGTGCCCTAGGCTCTGTTGCTTTGTTTTTTAGATGTTTCAGGAAACACCATACACTTCTCCAGAGTGGCTGTTGGCAATTTACATCCCGCGCATCAGCATAACAAGGCTCCCAGTTCTCCATGGCCTGTCCTGCCTTTCTGGATTTTACACTTTTTTCAGATGGCCCTTTTGACCGGGGAGCAGTGAGACTTCATTGTAGTGCAGATTTCCTTTGCAAGCTTGCTTGGTTGGCCAAAAAGGGCGTATGTGTTTTTTCCTGAATATATTCAGGAAAAAACGCATACTCCCTTTTTGGCCAAGTGCATCATTGTGGACGTTCTGCCTCTTTTCCTATGCTTTACATGCAATTCCAGTCTACCTCCTGAAATCGGTTTCCTGCAGTTCTGCCCGCTTTCAAGTCCTCTTGGCAGCCTTACTTCAATATATTTTTGGACGATAGCTATCATTTATAACTCTGCAGGTATGTGAATGACAGTGTCCCTGAGCTCCTTTCTTCAACTCGCTTTCTTGTGAGCTGGCCGCAACACCGCAGGATTGCTTCAGGCCCTAGTGTGGTTCCAGCATGGCACGCTGAGCCTTTGTTTAATTCCTCTTCCTGGTGGGAAATGAGAGTTAAATTTGCCCGTCCAGACACCTCCAGCTAGTCTCTCATTGGTTCTCCCTATTCCTGTTCATTTTCCGCAGAATTTGCAAACTGGGCCAAACAGGAGGTTAAAGGCACTGACTCTCCAAGTGGGGAGAGTGTTAGTAAAGCGTCTGGAATGTTGCACCCGAGTACCAGGGGACGAAAACTGAGACACATTTGAACACGTTTCCCGATCACACGGTGGATCATACTCTGGGTTCCACATGCATGTTTTAGCTGAAGGAAGAATCCCTTAAACCTGGAGAGTTGAGACCCCTGCAATGGGTACCATGCAATATGACTTCAAAGGGTTTGCATTTGCTCACCGAACCTCACCAATCCTATCACTGCTGCGTTTATGCCGCTGTACACACGCTTGATTCTCTTTCGGAGACATATAAATCCATAGGTTTTAAGATTCTTCCTAGTCAGGTATATTCTTAGGCGTTTATTATGGGGTGTAGAGTCCACTTCGTTGAGCAAGGAGTAGCTCTTGTCTATTACATATTTGGCTTATGGAACGGTATCTGTGCTAATTTCAATCTCTGGTTTTATGCAGCACCCCAACTCACCTTTTGCCTTAAGCAAGCATAAGTTGGTTTTCTACATTTGAGACCCTGTTCTGTTTTGTAATTCAGTTCCTGTGTAGCCAAGTTTACATTCCGTGTAGTAGTGATATCTTATGATGTTTCTTTTTCTGTGTGACTTATTTCACTTCGAATCATCGTACCTGAATCCACTCATTATGCTGCTACGGGCCTGATGACATAGATTTCATTGCTGAGTGATATTGCATTGTACGTAAGTACCACAAGTTCTTTATCCATTTTTCGCTTTCTGCGATATTGAATTTGTACCGTAAACGAGGTTCTTGTAAACAGAGCCGTCCCAAACTTTGGGGTGGCTGTGTGTTTTATTTTTTAATTTCCCTAAGCTATAGGACCATAAGTGGAAGTGCCCTAGGCTCTGTTGCCTTGTTTTTTAGATGTTTCAGGAAACACCATACACTTCTCCAGAGTGGCTGTTGGCAATTTACATCCCGCCCATCAGCATAACAAGGCTCCTAGTTCTCCATGGCCTGTCCTGCCTTTCTGGATTTTACACTTTTTTCAGATGGCCCTTTTGACCGGGGGCAGTGACACTCCATTGTAGTGCAGATTTCCTTTGCAAGCTTGCTTGCTTGGCCAAAAAGGGCGTATGCGTTTTTTCCTGAATATATTCAGGAAAAAACGCATATGCCCTTTTTGGCCAAGTGCATCATTGTGGACGTTCTGCCTCTTTTCCTATGCTTTACATGCAATTCCAGTCTACCTCCTGAAATCGGTTTCCTGCAATTCTGCCCCGCTTTCAAGTTCCTCTTGGCAGCCTTACTTCAATATATTTTTGGACGATAGCTGTCATTTTTAACTCTGCAGGTTTGTGAATGACAGTGCCCCTGAGCTCCTTTCTTCAACTCGCTTTCTTGTGAGCTGGCCGCAACACCGCAGCATTGCTTCAGGCCCTAGTGTGGTTCCGGCATGACACACTGAGTCTTTGGTTAATTCCTCTTCCTGGTGGGAAATGAGAGTTAAATTTGCCCGTCCAGACACCTCCAGCTAGTCTCTCATTGGTTCTCCCTATTCCTGTTCATTTTCCATAGAAATTGCAAAACTGGGCCAAACAGGAGTTTAAAGGCACTGACTATCCACGTGGGGAGAGTGTTAGTAAAGCGTCTGGAATGTTGCATTCGAGTACCAGGGGACGAAAACTGAGACACCTTTGAACACGTTTCCCGATCACATGGTGTATCATACTCTGGGTTCCACATGCATGTTTTAGCTGAAGGAAGAATCCCTTAAACCTGGAGAGTTGAGACCCATGCAATGGGTACAATGAAATATGACTTCAAAGGGTCTGCATTTGCTCACCGATCCTCACCAATCCTATCACTGCTGCGTTTATGCCGCTGTACACACTCTTGATTCTCTTTCGGAGACATATAAATCCATAGGTTTTAAGATTCTTACTAGTCAGGTATATTCGTAGGCGTTTAATATGGGGTGTTGAGTCCACTTCATTGAGCAAGGAGTAGCTCTTGTCTATTATATATTTTGCTTATGGAACGGTATCTGTGCTTATTTCAATCTCTGGTTTTATGCAGCACCCCAACTCACATTTCCCCTTAAGTAAGCATAAGTTGGTTTTCTACATTTGAGACCCTGTTCTGTTTTGTAATTCAGTTCCTGTGTAGCCAAGTTTACATTCCGTGTAGTAGTGATATCTTATGATGTTTCTTTTTCTGTGTGACTTATTTCACTTAGAATCATCGTACCTGAATCCACTCATTATGCTGCTATGGGCCTGATGACATAGATTTCATTGCTGAGTGATATTGCATTGTAAGTAAGTACCACAACTTCTTTATCCATTTTTCGCTTTCTGCAATATTAAACTTGTACCGTAAATGAGGTTCTTGTAAACAGAGCCGTCCCAAATTTGGGTTGGCTGTGTCTTTTTGATTTTAATTTCCCTAAAGTATAGGACCATAAGTGGAAGTGCCCTAGGCTCTGTTACTTTGTTTTTTAGATGTTTCAGGAAACACCATACACTTCTCCAGAGTGGCTGTTGGCAATTTACATCCCGCCCATGAGCATAACAAGGCTCCCATTTCTCCATGGCCTGTCCTGCCTTTCTGGATTTTACACTTTTTTCAGATGGCCCTTTTGACCGGGGGGCATTGAGACTTCATTGTAGTGCAGATTTCCTTTGCAAGCTTGCTTGGTTGGCCAAAAAGGACGTATGCGTTTTTTCCTGAATATATTCAGGAAAAAACGCATACGCCCTTTTTGGCCAAGTGCATCATTGTGGACGTTCTGCCTCTTTTCCTTTGCTTTACATGCAATTCCAGTCTACCTCCTGAAATCGGTTTCCTGCAATTCTGCCCAGCGTTCAAGTCCTCTTGGCAGCCTTACTTCAATATATTTTTGGACGATAGCTGTCATTTATAACTCTGCAGGTTTGTGAATGACAGTGCCCCTGAGCTCCTTTCTTCAACTCGCTTTCTTGTGAGCTGGCCGCAACACCGCAGCATTGCTTCAGGCCCTAGTGTGGTTCCGGCATGACATGCTGAGCCTTTGGTTAATTCCTCTTCCTGGTGGGAAATGAGAGTTAAATTTGCCCGTCCAGACACCTCCAGCTAGTCTCTCATTGGTTCTCCCTATTCCTGTTCATTTTCCGCAGAAATTGCAAACTGGGCCAAACAAGAGGTTAAAGGCACTGACTCTCCAAGTGGGGAGAGTGTTAGTAAAGCGTCTGGAATGTTGCACCCAAGTACCAGGGGATGAAAACTGACACAATTAAACACGTTTCCCGATCACACGGTGGATCATACTCTGGGTTCCACATGCATGTTTTAGCTGAAGGAAGAATACCTTAAACCTGGAGAGTTGACATCCATGGAATGGGTACCATGCAATATGACTTCAAAGGGTCTGCATTTGCTCACCGAACCTCACCAATCCTATCACTGCTGCGTTTATGACACTGTACACACGCTTGATTCTCTTTCGGAGACATATAAATCCATAGGTTTTAAGATTCTTTCTAGTCAGGTATATTCTTACGCGTTTAATATGGGGTGTAGAGTCCACTTTGTTGAGCAAGGAGTAGCTCTTGTCTATTAAATATTTGGCTTATGGAACGGTATCTGTTCTAATTTCAATCTCTGGTTTTATGCAGCACCCCAACTCACCTTTCGCCTTAAGCAAGCATAAGTTGGTTTTCTACATTTGAGACCCTGTTCTGTTTTGTAATTCAGTTCCTGTGTAGCCAAGTTTACATTCCTTGTAGTAGTGATATCTTATGATGTTTGTTTTTCTGTGTGACTTATTTCACTTAGAATCATCGTACCTGAATCCACTCATTATGCTGCTACGGGCCTGATGACATAGATTTCATTGCTGAGTGATATTGCATTGTACGTAAGTACCACATCTTCTTTATCCATTTTTCGCTTTCTGTGATATTGAACTTGGACCATAAATGAGGTTCTTGTAAACAGAGCTGTCCCTAACTTTGGGGTGGCTGAGTCTTTTTGATTTTAATTTCCCTAAGCTATAGGACCATAAGTGGAAGTGCCCTAGGCTCTGTTGCTTTGTTTTTTAGATGTTTCAGGAAACACCATACACTTCTCCAGAGTGGCTGTTGGCAATTTACATCCCGCCCATCAGCATAACAAGGCTCCCAGTTCTCCATGGCCTGTCCTGCCTTTCTGGATTTTACACTTTTTTCAGATGACCCTTTTGACCGGGGAGCAGTGAGACTTCATTGTAGTGCAGATTTCCTTTGCAAGCTTGCTTGGTTGGCCAAAAAGGGCGTATGTGTTTTTTCCTGAATATATTCAGGAAAAAACGCATACGCCCTTTTTGGCCAAGTGCATCATTGTGGACGTTCTGCCTCTTTTCCTATGCTTTACATGCAATTCCAGTCTACCTCCTGAAATCGGTTTCCTGCAGTTCTGCCCGCTTTCAAGTCCTCTTGGCAGCCTTACTTCAATATATTTTTGGACGATAGCTATCATTTATAACTCTGCAGGTATGTGAATGACAGTGTCCCTGAGCTCCTTTCTTCAACTCGCTTTCTTGTGAGCTGGCCGCAACACCGCAGGATTGCTTCAGGCCCTAGTGTGGTTCCAGCATGGCACGCTGAGCCTTTGTTTAATTCCTCTTCCTGGTGGGAAATGAGAGTTAAATTTGCCCGTCCAGACACCTCCAGCTAGTCTCTCATTGGTTCTCCCTATTCCTGTTCATTTTCCGCAGAATTTGCAAACTGGGCCAAACAGGAGGTTAAGGGCACTGACTCTCCAAGTGGGGAGAGTGTTAGTAAAGCGTCTGGAATGTTGCACCCGAGTACCAGGGGACGAAAACTGAGACACATTTGAACACGTTTCCCGATCACACGGTGGATCATACTCTGGGTTCCACATGCATGTTTTAGCTGAAGGAAGAATCCCTTAAACCTGGAGAGTTGAGACCCCTGCAATGGGTACCATGCAATATGACTTCAAAGGGTCTGCATTTGCTCACCGAACCTCACCAATCCTATCACTGCTGCGTTTATGCCGCTGTACACACTCTTGATTCTCTTTCGGAGACATATAAATCCATAGGTTTTAAGATTCTTCCTAGTCAGGTATATATTCTTAGGCGTTTATTATGGGGTGTAGAGTCCACTTCGTTGAGCAAGGAGTAGCTCTTGTCTATTACATATTTGGCTTATGGAACGGTATCTGTGCTAATTTCAATCTCTGGTTTTATGCAGCACCCCAACTCACCTTTCGCCTTAAGCAAGCATAAGTTGGTTTTCTACATTTGAGACCCTGTTCTGTTTTGTAATTCTGTTCCTGTGTAGCCAAGTTTACATTCCGTGTAGTAGTGATATCTTATGATGTTTCTTTTTCTGTGTGACTTATTTCACTTCGAATCATCGTACCTGAATCCACTCATTATGCTGCTATGGGCCTGATGACATAGATTTCATTGCTGCGTGATATTGCATTGTACGTAATTATCACAAATTCTTTATCCATTTTTCACTTGCTGTGATACTGAACTTGTACCGTAAACGAGGTTCTTGTAAACAGAGCCGTCCCAAACTTTGGGGTGGCTGTGTCTTTTTGATTTTAATTTCCCTAAGCTATAGGACCATAAGTTGAAGTGCCCTAGGCTCTGTTGCTTTGCTTTTTAGATGTTTCAGGAAACACCATACACTTCTCCAGAGTGGCTGTTCGCAATTTACATCCCGCACATCAGCATAACAAGGTTCCCAATTCTCCATGGCCTGTCCTTTCTTTCTGGATTTTACACTTTTTTCAGATGGCCCTTTTGACCGGGGGCAGTGAGACTTCATTGTAGTGCAGATTTCCTTTGCAAGCTTGCTTGCTTGGCCAAAAAGGGCGTAGGCTTTTTTTCTTGAGGAAAAAACGCATATGCCCTTTTTGGCCAAGTGCATCATTGTGGACGTTCTGCCTCTTTTCCTATGCTTTACATGCAATTCCAGTCTACCTCCTGAAATCGGTTTCCTGCAATTCTGCCCCGCTTTCAAGTCCTCTTAGCAGCCTTACTTCAATATATTTTTGGACGATAGCTGTCATTTATAACTCTGCAGTTTTGTGAATTACAGTGCCCCTGAGCTCCTTTCTTCAACTTGCTTTCTTGTGAGCTGGCCGCAACACCGCTGCATCGCTTCAGGCCCTAGTGTTGTTCCGGCATGGCACGCTGAGCCTTTGGTTAATTCCTCTTCCTGGTGGGAAATGAGAGTTAAATTTGCCCGTCCAGACACCTCCAGCTAGTCTCTCATTTGTTCTCCCTATTCCTGTTCATTTTCCGCAGAAATTGCAAACTGGGCCAAACAGGAGGTTAAAGGCACTGACTCTCCAAGTGGGGAGAGTGTTAGTAAAGCGTCTGGAATGTTGCACCCGAGTACCAGTGGACGAAAACTGACACATTTGAACACGTTTCCCGATCACACGGTGGATCATACTCTGCGTTCCACATGCATGTTTTAGCTGAAGGAAGAATCCCTTAAACCTGGAGAGTTGAGACCCATGGAATGGGTACCATGCAATATGACTTCAAAGTGTCTGCATTTGCTCACCGAACCTCATCAATCCTATCACTGCTGCATTTATGCCGCTCTACACATGCTTGATTCCCTTTCGGAGATATATAAATCCATAGGTTTTAAGATTCTTACTAGTCAGGTATATTCTTAGGCGTTTAATATGTGGTGTTGAGTCCACTTCGTTGAGCAAGGTGCAGCTCTTTTCTATTACATATTTGGCTTATGGAACGATATCTGTGCTAATTTCAATGTCTGGTTTTATGCAGCACCCCAACTCACCTTTCCCCTTAAGGAAGCATAAGTTGGTTTTCTACATTTGAGACCCTGTTCTGTTTTGTAATTCAGTTCCTGTGTAACCAAGTTTACATTCCATGTAGTAGTGATATCTTATGATGTTTCTTTTTCTGTGTGACTTATTTCACTTAGAATCATCGTACCTGAATCCACTCATTATGCTGCTATGGGTCTCGTGACATAGATTTCATTGCTGAGTGATATTGCATTGTACGTAAGTACCACAAATTCTTTATCCATTTTTCGATTTCTGCGATATTGAACTTGTACCGTAAACGAGGTTCTTGTAAACAGAGCCATCCCAAACTTTGGGGTGGCTGTGTCTTTTTGATTTTAATTTCTCTAAGCTATAGGACCATAAGTGGAAGTGCCCTAGGCTCTGTTGCTTTGTTTTTTAGATGTTTCAGGAAACACCATACACTTCTCCAGAGTGGCTGTTGGCAATTTACATCCCGCCCATCAGCATAACAAGGCTCCCAGTTCTCCATGGCCTGTCCTGCCTTTCTGGATTTTACACTTTTTTCAGATGGCCCTTTTGACCGGGGAGCAGTGAGACTTCATTTTAGTGCAGATTTCCTTTGTAAGCTTGCTTGGTTGACCAAAAAGTGCGTATGCGTTTTTTCCTGAATATATTCAGGAAAAAGCGCATACGCCCTTTTTGGCCAAGTGCATCATTGTGGCCGTTCTGCCTCTTTCCCTATGCTTTACATGCAATTCCAGTCTACCTCCTGAAATCGGTTTCCTGCAATTCTGCCCCGCTTTCAAGTCCTCTTGGCAGCCTTACTTCAATATATTTTTGGACGATAGCTGTCATTTATAACTCTGCATGTCTGTGAATGACAGTGCCCCTGAGCTCCTTTCTTCAACTCGCTTTCTTGTGAGCTGGCCGCAACACCGTAGGATTGCTTCAGTCCCTAGTGTGGTTCCGGCACGGCACGCTGAGCCTTTGGTTAATTCCTCTTCCTGGTGGGTAATGAGAGTTAAATTTGCCCGTCCAGACACCTCCAGCTAGTCTCTCTTGGTTCTCCCTATTCATGTTCATTTTCCGCAGAAATTGCAAACTGGGCCAAACAGGAGGTTAAAGGCACTGACTCTCCAAGTGGGGAGAGTGTTAGTAAAGCGTCTGGAATGTTGCACCCGAGTACCGGGGGACGAAAACTGAGACACATTTAAACACGTTTCCCGATCACACGGTGGATCATACTCTGGGTTCCACATGCATGTTTTAGCTGAAGGAAGAATCCCTTAAACCTGGAGAGTTGAGACCCATGGAATGGGTACCATGCAATATGACTTCAAAGGGTCTGCATTTGCTCACCGAACCTCACCAATCCTATCACTGCTGCGTTTATGACACTGTACACACGCTTGATTCTCTTTTGGAGCTTATAAATCCATACGTTTTAAGATTCTTACTAGTCAGGTATATTCTTAGGCGTTTAATATGGGGTGTTGAGTCCACTTCGTAAAGCAAGGAGTAGCTCTTGTCTATGACATATTTGGCTTATGGAACGGTATCTGTGCTAATTTCAATCTCTGGTTTTATGCAACCCCCCAACTCACGTTTCCCCTTAAGCAAGCATAAGTTGGTTTTCTACGTTTGAGACCCTGTTCTGTTTTGTAATTCAGTTCCTGTGTAGCCAAGTTTACATTCCGTGTAGTAGTGACATCTTATGATATTTCTTTTTCTGTGTGACTTATTTCACTTAGAATCATCGTACCTGAATCCACTCATTATGCTGCTACGGGCCTGATGACATAGATTTCATTGCTGAGTGATATTGCATTGTACGTAAGTACCACAAGTTCTTTATCCATTTTTCGCTTTCTGTGATATTGAATTTGTACCGTAAACGAGGTTCTTGTAAACAGAGCCGTCCCAAACTTTGGGGTGGCTGTGTGTTTTAGATTTTAATTTCCCTAAGCTATAGGACCATAAGTGGAAGTGCCCTAGGCTCTGTTGCCTTGTTTTTTAGATGTCTCAGGAAACACCATACACTTCTCCAGAGTGGCTGTTGGCAATTTACATCCCGCCCATCAGCATAACAAGGCTCCCAGTTCTCCATGGCCTGTCCTGCCTTTCTGGATTTTACACTTTTTTCAGATGGCCCTTTTGACCGGGGGGCAGTGAGACTTCATTGTAGTGCAGATTTCCTTTGCAAGCTTGCTTGGTTGGCCAAAAAGTGCATATGCGTTTTTTCCTGAATATATTCAGGAAAAAACGCATACGCCCTTTTTGGCCAAGTGCATCATTGTGGACGTTCTGCCTCTTTTCCTATGCTTTACATGCAATTCCAGTCTACCTCCTGAAATCAGTTTCCTGCAATTCTGCCCCGCTTTCAAGTCCTCTTGGCAGCCTTACTTCAATATATTTTTGGACGATAGCTGTCATTTATAACTCTGTAGGTTTGCAAATGACAGTGGCCCTGAGCTCCTTTCTTCAACTCGCTTTCTTGTGAGGTGGCCGCAACACCGCAGGATTGCTTCAGGCCCTAGTGTGGTTCCGGCATGACACACTGAGTCTTTGGTTAATTCCTCTTCCTGGTGGGAAATGAGAGTTAAATTTGCCCGTCCAGACACCTCCAGCTAGTCTCTCATTGGTTCTACCTATTCATGTTCATTTTCCACGGAAATTGCAAAACTGGGCCAAACAGGAGGTTAAAGGCACTGACTCTCCAAGTGGGGAGAGTGTTAGTAAAGCGTCTGGAATGTTGCACCCGAGTACCAGGGGACGAAAACTGAGACACATATGAACACGTTTCCTGATCACATAGTGGATGATACTCTGGGTTCCACATGCATGTTTTAGCTAAAGGAAGAATCCCTTAAACCTGGAGAGTTGACATCCATGGAATGGGTACCATGCAATATGACTTCAAAGGGTCTGCATTTGCTCACCGAACCTCACCAATCCTATCACTGCTGCATTTATGCCGCTGTACACACGCTTGATTCTCTTTCGGAGACATATAAATCCATAGGATTTAAGATTCTTACTAGTCAGGTATATTCTTAGGCGTTTAATATGGGGTGTTGAGTCCACTTTGTTGAGCAAGGAGTAGCTCTTGTCTATTACATATTTGGCTTATGGAACGGTATCTGTGCTAATTTCAATCTCTGGTTTTATGCAGCACCCCAACTCACCTTTCCCCTTAAGCAAGCATAAGATGGTTTTCTACATTTGAGACCCTTTTCTGTTTTGTAATTCAGTTCCTGTGTAGCCAAGTTTACATTCCGTGTAGTAGTGATATCTTATGAAGTTTCGTTTTCTGTGTGACTTATTTCACTTAGAATCATCGTACCTGAATCCACTCATTATGCGGTTACGGGCCTGATGACATAGATTTCATTGCTGAGTGATATTGCATTGTACGTAAGTACCACAACTTCTATATCCATTTTTCGTTTTCTGCGATATTGAACTTGTACCGTAAACGAGGTTCTTGTAAACAGAGCCGTCCCAAATTTGGAGTGGCTGTGTCTTTTTGATTATAAGTTCCCTAAGCTATAGGACCATAAGTGGAAGTGCCCTAGGCTCTGTTGCTTTGTTTTGTAGATATTTCAGGAAACACCATACACTTCTCCAGAGTGGCTGTTGGCAATTTACATCCCGCCCATCAGCATAACAAGGCTCCCAGTTCTCCATGGCCTGTCCTGCCTTTCTGGATTTTACACTTTTTTCAGATGGCCCTTTTGACCGGGGGGCAGTGAGACTTCATTGTAGTGCAGATTTCCTTTGCAAGCTTGCTTGGTTGGCCAAAAAGGGCGTATGCGTTTTTTCCTGAATATATTAAGGAAAAAACGCATACGCCCTTTTTGGCCAAGTGCATCATTGTGGACGTTCTGCCTCTTTTCCTATGCTTTACATGCAATTCCAGTCTACCTCCTGAAATCGGTTTCCTGCAATTCTGCCCCGCTTTCAAGTCCTCTTGGCAGCCTTACTTCAATATATTTTTGGACGATAGCTGTCATTTATAACTCTGCAGGTTTGTGAATGACAGTGCCCCTGAGCTCCTTTCTTCAACTCGCTTTCTTGTGAGCTGGCCGCAACACCGCAGGATTGCTTCAGGCCCTAGTGTGGTTCCGGCATGGCACATTGAGCCTTTGGTTAATTCCTCTTCCTGGTGGGAAATGAGAGTTAAATTTGCCCGTCCAGACACCTCCAGCTAGTCTCTCATTGGTTCTCCCTCTTCCTGTTCATTTTCGCCAAAAATTGCAAAGTGGGCCAAACAGGAGGTTAAAGGCACTGACTCTCCAAGTGGGGAGAGTGTTAGTAAAGCGTCTGGAATGTTGCACCCGAGTACCAGGGGACGAAAACTGGCACATTTGAACACGTTTTCCGATCACACGGTGGATGATACTCTGGGTTCCACATGCATGTTTTAGCTGAAGGAAGAATCCCTTAAACCTGGAGAGTTGAGATCCATGGAATGGGTACCATGCAATATGACTTCAAAGGGTCTGCATTTGCTCACCGAACCTCACCAATCCTATCACTGCTGCATTTATGCCGCTGTACACACGCTTGATTCTCTTTCGGAGCATATAAATCCATAGGTTTTAAGATTCTTACTAGTCAGATATATTCTTAGGAGTTTAATATGGGGTGTTGAGTCCACTTCGTTGAGCAAGGAGTAGCTCTTGTCTATTACATATTTGGCTTATGGAACGGTATCTGTGCTAATTTCAATCTCTGGTTTTATGCAGCCCCCCAACTCACCTTTCCCCTTAAGGAAGCATAAGTTGGTTTTCTACATTTGAGACCCTGTTCTGTTTTGTAATTCAGTTCCTGTGTAGCCAAGTTTACATTCCATGTAGTAGTGATATCTTATGATGTTTCTTTTTCTGTGTGACTTATTTCACTTAGAATCATCGTACCTGAATCCACTCATTATGCTGCTACGGGTCTCATGACATAGATTTCATTGCTGAGTGATATTGCATTGTACGTAAGTACCACAACTTCTTTATCCATTTTTCGCTTTTTGCGATATTGAACTTGTACCGTAAACGAGGTTCTTGTAAACAGAGCCGTGCCACACATTGGGGTGGCTGTGTCTTTTTGAATTTAATTTCCCTAAGCTATAGGACCATAAGTGGAAGTGCCCTAGGCTCTGTTGCTTTGTTTTTTAGATGTTTCAGGAAACACCATACACTTCTCCAGAGTGGCTGTTGGCAATTTACATCCCGCCCATGAGCATAACAAGGCTCCCAGTTCTCCGTGGCCTGTCCTGCCTTTCTGGATTTTACACTTTTTTCAGATGGCCCTTTTGACCGGGGGGCAGTGAGACTTCATTTTAGTGCAGATTTCCTTTGTAAGCTTGCTTGTTTGACCAAAAAGGGCGTATGCGTTTTTTCCTGAATATATTCAGGAAAAAACGCATACGCCCTTTTTGGCCAAGTGCATCATTGTGGACGTTCTGCCTCTTTTCCTATGCTTTACATGCAATTCCAGTCTACCTCCTGAAATCGGTTTCCTGCAATTCTGCCCCGCTTTCAAGTCCTCTTGGCAGCCTTACTTCAATATATTTTTGGACGATAGCTATCATTTATAACTCTGCAGGTATGTGAATGACAGTGCCCCTGAGCTCCTTTCTTCAACTCGCTTTCTTGTGAGCTGGCCGCAACACCGCAGGATTGCTTCAGGCCCTAGTGTGGTTCCGGCATGGCACGCTGAGCCTTTGTTTAATTCCTCTTCCTGGTGGGAAATGAGAGTTAAATTTGCCCGTCCAGACACCTCCAGCTAGTCTCTCATTGGTTCTCCCTATTCCTGTTCATTTTCCGCAGAAATTGCAAACTGGGCCAAACAGGAGGTTAAAGGCACTGACTCTCCAAGTGGGGAGAGTGTTAGTAAAGTGTCTGGAATGTTGCACCCGAGTACCAGGGGACGAAAACTGAGACACATTTGAACACGTTTCCCGATCACATGGTGGATCATACTCTGGGTTCCACATGCATGTTTTAGCTGAAGGAAGAATCCCTTAAACCTGGAGAGTTGAGACCCCTGCAATGGGTACCATGCAATATGACTTCAAAGGGTCTGCATTTGCTCACCGAACCTCACCAATCCTATCACTGCTGCATTTATGCCACTGTACACATGCTTGATTCTCTTTCTGAGACATATAAATCCATAGGTTTTAAGATTCTTACTAGTCAGGTATATTCTTAGGCGTTTAATATGGGGTGTAGAGTCCACTTCGTGGAGCAAGGAGTAGCTCTTGTCTATTAAATATTTGGCTTATGGAACGGTATCTGTGCTAATTTCAATCTCTGGTTTTATGCAGCACCCCAACTCACCTTTCCCCTTAAGCAAGCATAAGTCGGTTTTCTACATTTGAGACCCTGTTCTGTTTTGTAATTCAGTTCCTGTGTAGCCAAGTTTACATTCCATGTGGTAGAGATATCTTATGATGTTTCTTTTTCTGTGTGACTTATTTCACTTAGAATCATCGTACCTGAATCCACTCATTATGCTGCTATGGGCCTGATGACATAGATTTCATTGCTGAGTGATATTGCATTGTACGTAAGTACCACAACTTCTTTATCCATTTTTCACTTTCTGTGATTTTGAACTTATACTGTAAACGAGGTTCTTGTAAACAGAGCCTTCCCAAATTTTGGGGTGGCTGTGTCTTTTTGATTTTAATTTCCCTAAGCTATAGGACCATAAGTGGAAGTGCCCTAGGCTCTGTTGCTTTGTTTTGTAGATGTTTCAGGAAACACCATACACTTCTCCAGAGTGGCTGTTGGCAATTTACATCCCGCCCATCAGCATAACAAGGCTCCCAGTTCTCCATGGCCTGTCCTGCCTTTCTGGATTTTACACTTTTTTCAGATGGCCCTTTTGACCGGGGGGCAGTGAGACTTCATTGTAGTGCAGATTTCCTTTGCAAGCTTGCTTAGTTGGCCAAAAGGGGCGTATGTGTTTTTTCCTGAATATATTCAGGAAAAAACGCATACGCCCTTTTTGGCCAAGTGCATCATTGTGGACGTTCTGCCTCTTTTCCTTTGCTTTACATGCAATTCCAGTCTACCTCCTGAAATCGGTTTCCTGCAATTCTGCCCAGCGTTCAAGTCCTCTTGGCAGCCTTACTTCAATATATTTTTGGACGATAGCTATCATTTATAACTCTGCAGGTTTGTGAATGACAGTGCCCCTTAGCTCCTTTCTTCAACTCGCTTTCTTGTGAGCTGGCCGCAACACCGCAGCATTGCTTCAGGCCCTAGTGTGGTTCCGGCATGACATGCTGAGCCTTTGGTTAATTCCTCTTCCTGGTGGGAAATGAGAGTTAAATTTGCCCGTCCAGACACCTCCAGCTAGTCTCTCATTGGTTCTCCCTATTCCTGTTCATTTTCCGCAGAAATTGCAAACTGGGCCAAACAAGAGGTTAAAGGCACTGACTCTCCAAGTGGGGAGAGTGTTAGTAAAGCGTCTGGAATGTTGCACCCGAGTACCGGGGGATGAAAACTGACACAATTAAACACGTTTCCCGATCACACGGTGGATCATACTCTGGGTTCCACATGCATGTTTTAGCTGAAGGAAGAATACCTTAAACCTGGAGAGTTGAGACCCATGGAATGGGTACCATGCAATATGACTTCAAAGGGTCTGCATTTGCTCACCGAACCTCACCAATCCTATCACTGCTGCATTTATGACACTGTACACACGCTTGATTCTCTTTCGGAGACATATAAATCCATAGGTTTTAAGATTCTTTCTAGTCAGGTATATTCTTACGCGTTAAATATGGGGTGTAGAGTCCACTTCGTTGAGCAAGGAGTAGCTCTTGTCTATTAAATATTTGGCTTATGGAACGGTATCTGTTCTAATTTCAATCTCTGGTTTTATGCAGCACCCCAACTCACCTTTCGCCTTAAGCAAGCATAAGTTGGTTTTCTACATTTGAGACCCTGTTCTGTTTTGTAATTCAGTTCCTGTGTAGCCAAGTTTACATTCCTTGTAGTAGTGATATCTTATGATGTTTGTTTTTCTGTGTGACTTATTTCACTTAGAATCATCGTACCTGAATCCACTCATTATGCTGCTACGGGCCTGATGACATAGATTTCATTGCTGAGTGATATTGCATTGTACGTAAGTACCACAACTTCTTTATCCATTTTTCGCTTTCTGTGATATTGAAATTGGACCATAAATGAGGTTCTTGTAAACAGAGCTGTCCCTAACTTTGGGGTGGCTGAGTCTTTTTGATTTTAATTTCCCTAAGCTATAGGACCATAAGTGGAAGTGCCCTAGGCTCTGTTGCTTTGTTTTTTAGATGTTTCAGGAAACACCATACACTTCTCCAGAGTGGCTGTTGGCAATTTACATCCCGCCCATCAGCATAACAAGGCTCCCAGTTCTCCATGGCCTGTCCTGCCTTTCTGGATTTTACACTTTTTTCAGATGGCCCTTTTGACTGGGGAGCAGTGAGACTTCATTGTAGTGCAGATTTCCTTTGCAAGCTTGCTTGGTTGGCCAAAAAGGGCGTATGCGTTTTTTCCTGAATATATTCAGGAAAAAACGCATACGCCCTTTTTGGCCAAGTGCATCATTGTGGACGTTCTGCCTCTTTTCCTATGCTTTACATGCAATTCCAGTCTACCTCCTGAAATCGGTTTCCTGCAATTCTGACCCGCTTTCAAGTCCTCTTGGCAGCCTTACTTCAATATATTTTTGGACGATAGCTGTCATTTATAACTCTGCAGGTATGTGAATGACAGTGCCCCTGAGCTCCTTTCTTCAACTCGCTTTCTTGTGAGCTTGCCGCAACACCGCAGCATTGCTTCAGGCCCTAGTGTGGTTCCGGCATGGCACGCTGAGCCTTTGGTTAATTCCTCTTCCTGGTGGGAAATGAGAGTTAAATTTGCCCGTCCAGACACCTCCAGCTAGTCTCTCATTGGTTCTCCCTATTCCTGTTCATTTTCCGCAGAAATTGCAAACTGGGCCAAACATGAGGTTAAAGGCACTGACTCTCCAAGTGGCGAGAGTGTTAGTAAAGCGTCTGGAATGTTGCACCCGAGTACCAGGGGACGAAAACTGAGACACATTTGAACACGTTTCCCGATCACATGGTGGATCATACTCTGGGTTCCACATGCATGTTTTAGCTGAAGGAAGAATCCCTTAAACCTGGAGAGTTGAGACCCATGGAATGGGTACCATGCAATATGACTTCAAAGGGTCTGCATTTGTCCACCGAACCTCACGAATCCTATCACTGCTGCGTTTATGCCGCTGTACACACGCTTGATTCTCTTTCGGAGACATATAAATCCATAGGTTTTAAGATTCTTCCTAGTCAGGTATATTCTTACGCGTTTAATATGGGGTGTAGAGTCCACTTCGTTGAGCAAGGAGTAGCTCTTGTCTATTACATATTTGGCTTATGGAACGGTATCTGTGCTAATTTCAATCTCTGGTTTTATGCAGCACCCCAACTCACCTTTCGCCTTAAGCAAGCATAAGTTGGTTTTCTACATTTGAGACCCTGTTCTGTTTTGTAATTCAGTTCCTGTGTAGCCAAGTTTACATTCCGTGTAGTAGTGATATCTTATGATGTTTCTTTTTTTGTGTGACTTATTTCACTTAGAATCATCGTACCTGAATCCACTCATTATGCTGCTACGGGCCTGATGACATAGATTTCATTGCTGCGTGATATTGCATTGTACGTAATTACCACAAATTCTTTATCCATTTTTCACTTGCTGTGATACTGAACTTGTACCGTAAACGAGGTTCTTGTAAACAGAGCCGTCCCAAACTTTGGGGTGGCTGTGTCTTTTTGATTTTAATTTCCCTAAGCTATAGGACCATAAGTTGAAGTGCCCTAGGCTCTGTTGTTTTGCTTTTTAGATGTTTCAGGAAACACCATACACTTCTCCAGAGTGGCTGTTCGCAATTTACATCCCGCCCATCAGCATAACAAGGTTCCCAATTCTCCATGGCCTGTCCTGCCTTTCTGGATTTTACACTTTTTTCAGATGGCCCTTTTGACCGGGGGCAGTGAGACTTCATTGTAGTGCAGATTTCCTTTTCAAGCTTGCTTGGTTGGCCAAAAAGAGCGTATGCGTTTTTTCCTGAATATATTCAGGAAAAAACGCATACGCCCTTTTTGGCCAAGTGCATCATTGTGGACGTTCTGCCTCTTTTCCTATGCTTTACATGCTATTCCAGTCTACCTCCTGAAATCAGTTTCCTGCAATTCTGCCCCGCTTTCAAGTCCTCTTGACAGCCTTACTTCAATATATTTTTGGACGATAGCTGTCATTTATAACTCTGCAGGTATGTGAATGTCAGTGCCCCTGAGCTCCTTCCTTCAACTCGTTTTCTTGTGAGCTGGCCGCAACACCGCAGCATTGCTTCAGGCCCTAGTGTGGTTCCGGCATGGCACGCTGAGCCTTTGGTTAATTCCTCTTCCTGGTGGGAAATGAGAGTTAAATTTGCCCGTCCAGACACCTCCAGCTAGTCTCTCATTGGTTCTCCCTATTCCTGTTCATTTTCCGCAGAAATTGCAAACTGGGCCAAACAGGAGGTTAAAGGCACTGACTCTCCAAGTGGGGAGAGTGTTAGTAAAGCGTCTGAAATGTTGCACCCGAGTACCAGGGGACGAAAACTGAGACACATTTGAACACGTTTCCCGATCACATGGTGGATCATACTCTGGGTTCCACATGCATGTTTTAGCTGAAGGAAGAATCCCTTAAACCTGGAGAGTTGAGACCCCTGGAATGGGTACCATGCAATATGACTTGAAAGGGTCTGCATTTGCTCACTGAACCTCACCAATCCTAACACTGCTGCGTTTATGCCGCTGTACACATGGTTGATTCTCTTTTGGAGACATATAAATCCATAGGTTTTAAGATTCTTACTAGTCAGGTATATTCTTATGCGTTTAATATGGGGTGTTGAGTCCACTTCGTTGAGCAATGAGTAGCTCTTGTCTATTACATATTTGGCTTATGGAACGGTATCTGTTCTAATTTCAATCTCTGGTTTTATCCAGCACCCCAACTCACCTTTCCCCTTCAGCAAGCATAAGATGATTTTCTACATTTGAGAACATGTTCTGTTTTGTAATTCAGTTCCTGTGTAGCCAAGTTTACATTCCGTGTAGTAGTGATATCTTATGATGTTTCTTTTTCTGTGTGACTTATTTCACTTAGAATCATCGTACCTGAATCCACTCATTATGCTGCTATGGGCCTGATGACATAGATTTCATTGCTGAGTGATATTGCATTGTACGTAAGTACCACAACTTCTTTATCCATTTTTCATTTTCTGTGATTTTGAACTTGTACTGTAAACGAGGTTCTTGTAAACAGAGCCGTCCCAAACTTTGGGGTGGCTGTGTCTTTTTGATTTTAATTTCCCTAAGCTATAGGACCATAAATGAAAGTGCCCTAGGCTCTGTTGCTTTGTTTTTTAGATGTTTCAGGAAACACCATACACTTCTCCAGAGTGGCTGTTGGCAATTTACATCCCGCCCATCAGCATAACAAGGCTCCCAGTTCTCCATGGCCTGTCCTGCCTTTCTGGATTTTACACTTTTTTCAGATGACCCTTTTGACCGGGGGGCAGTGAGACTTCATTGTAGTGCAGATTTCCTTTGCAAGCTTGTTTGTTTGGCCAAAAAGGGCGTAGGCTTTTTTTCTTGAGGAAAAATCTCATATGCCCTTTTTGGCCAAGTGCATCATTGTGGACGTTCTGCCTCTTTTCCTATGCTTTACATGCAATTCCAGTCTACCTCCTGAAATCGGTTTCCTGCAATTCTGCCCCGCTTTCAAGTCCTCTTGACAGCCTTACTTCAATATATTTTTGGACGATAGCTGTCATTTATAACTCTGCAGGTTTGTGAATCACAGTGCCCCTTAGCTCCTTTCTTCAACTCGTTTTCTTGTGAGCTGGCCGCAACACCGCAGCATTGCTTCAGGCCCTAGTGTGTTTCCAGAATGGCACGCTGAGCCTTTGGTTAATTCCTCTTCCTGGTGGGCAATGAGAGTTAAATTTGCCCGTCCAGACACCTCCAGCTAGTCTCTCATTGGTTCTCCCTATTCCTGTTCATTTTCCGCAGAAATTGCAAACTGGGCCAAACAGGAGGTTAAAGGCACTGACTCTCCAAGTGGGGAGAGTGTTAGTAAAGCGTCTGGAATGTTGCACCCGAGTACCGGGGCACGAAAACTGAGACACATTTGAACACGTTTCCCGATCACACGGTGGATCATACTCTGGGTTCCACATGCATGTTTTAGCTGAAGGAAGAATCCCTTAAACCTGGAGAGTTGAGACCCATGGAATGGGTACCATGCAATATGACTTGAAAGGGTCTGCATTTGCTCACCGAACCTCACCAATCCTAACACTGCTGCGTTTATGCCGCTGTACACACGCTTGATTCTCTTTCGGAGACATATAAATCCATAGGTTTTAAGATTCTTACTAGTCAGGTATATTCTTATGCGTTTAATATGGGGTGTTGAGTCCTCTTCGTTGAGCAATGAGTAGCTCTTGTCTATTACATATTTGGCTTATGGAATGGTATCTGTGCTAATTTCAATCTCTGGTTTTATGCAGCACCCCAACTCACCTTTCCCCTTAAGCAAGCATAAGATGGTTTTCTACATTTGAGACCCTGTTCTGTTTTGTAATTCAGGTCCTGTGTAGCCAAGTTTACATTCCGTGTAGTAGTGATATCTTATGATGTTTCTTTTTCTCTGTGAATTTTTTCACTTAGAATCATCGTACCTGAATCCACTCATTATGCTGCTACGGGCCTGATGACATAGATTTCATTGCTGAGTGATATTGCATTGTATGTAAGTACCACAACTTCTTTACCCATTTTTCGCTTTCTGCGATATTGAACTTGTACCGTAAATGAGGTTCTTGTAAACAGAGCCTTCCCAAACTTTGGGTTGGCTGTGTCTTTTTGATTTTAATTTCCCTAAGCTATAGGACCGTAAGTGGAAGTGCCCTAGGCTCTGTTGCTTTGTTTTTTAGATGTTTCAGGAAACACCATACACTTCTCCAGAGTGGCTGTTGGCAATTTACATCCCGCCCATCAGCATAACAAGGCTCCCAGTTCTCCATGGCCTGTCCTGCCTTTCTGGATTTTACACTTTTTTCAGATGGCCCTTTTGACCGGGGGGCAGTGAGACTTCATTGTAGTGCAGATTTCCTTTGCAAGCTTGCTTGGTTGGCCAAAAAGGGCGTATGCGTTTTTTCCTGAATATATTCAGGAAAAAACGCATACGCCCTTTTTGGCCAAGTGCATCATTGTGGACGTTCTGCCTCTTTTCCTATGCTTTACATGCAATTCCAGTCTACCTCCTGAAATCGGTTTCCTGCAATTCTGCCCCGCTTTCAAGTCCTCTTGGCAGCCTTACTTCAATATATTTTTGGATGATAGCTGTCATTTATAACTCTGCATGTCTGTGAATGACAGTGCCCCTGAGCTCCTTTCTTCAACTTGTTTTCTTGTGAGCTGGCCGCAACACCATTGGATTGCTTCAGGCCCTAGTGTGGTTCCGGCATGGCACGCTGAGCCTTTGGTTAATTCCTCTTCCTGGTGGGTAATGAGAGTTAAATTTGCCCGTCCAGACACCTCCAGCTAGTCTCTCTTGGTTTTTCCCTATTCCTGTTCATTTTCCGCAGAAATTGCAAACTGGGCCAAACAGGAGGTTAAAGGCACTGACTCTCCAAGTGGGGAGAGTGTTAGTAAAGCGTCTGGAATGTTGCACCCGAGTACCGGGGGACGAAAACTGAGACACCTTTGAACACGTTTCCCGATCACACGGTGTATCATACTCTGGGTTCCACATGCATGTTTTAGCTGAAGGAAGAATCTGTTAAACCTGGAGAGTTGAGACCCATGGAATGGGTACCATGCAATATGACTTCAAAGGGTCTGCATTTGCTCACCGATCCTTACCAATCCTATCACTGCTGCATTTATGCCGCTGTACACACGCTTGATTCTCTTGCAGAGACATAGAAATCCATAGGTTTTAAGATTCTTACTAGTCAGGTATATTCTTAGGCGTTTAATATGTGGTGTTGAGTCCACTTCGTTGAGCAAGGAGAAGCTCTTGTCTATTACATATTTGGCTTATGGAACGGTATCTGTGCTAATTTCAATCTCTGGTTTTATGAAGCACCCCAACTCACCTTTCCCCTTAAGGAAGCATAAGTTGGTTTTCTACATTTGAGACCCTGTTCTGTTTTGTAATTCAGTTCCTCTGTAGCCAAGTTTTCATTCCGTGTAGTAGTGATATCTTATGATGTTTCTTTTTTTGTGTGACTTATTTCACTTAGAATCATCGTACCTGAATCCACTCATTATGCTGCTACGGGCCTGATGACATAGATTTCATTGCTGAGTGATATTGCATTGTACGTAAGTACCACAACTTCTTTATCCATTTTGCGCTTTCTGTGATATTGAACTTGTACCGTAAACGAGGTTCTTGTAAACTGAGCCATCCCAAACTTTGGGGTGGCTGTGTCTTTTTGATTTTAATTTCCCTAAGCTATAGGACCATAAGTGGAAGTGCCCTAGGCTCTGTCGCTTTGTTTTTTAGATGTTTCAGGAAACACCATACACTTCTCCATTGTCGCTGTTGGCAATTTACATCCCGCCCATCAGCATAACAAGTCTCTCACGTCTCCATGGCCTGTCCTGCCTTTCTGGATTTTACACTTTTATCAGATTGCCCTTTTGACTGGGGGCCAGTGAGACTTCATTGTAGTGCAGATTTCCTTTTCAAGCTTGATTGGTTGGCCAAAAAGGGCGTATGCATGTTTTCCTGAATATATTCAGGAAAAAACGCGTATGCCCTTTTTGGCCAAGTGCATCATTGTGGACGTTCTGCCTCTTTTCCTATGCTTTACATGCAATTCCTGTCTACCTCCTGAAATCGGTTTCCTGCAATTCTGCCCCGCTTTCAAGTCCTCTTGGCAGCCTTACTTCAATATATTTTTGGACGATAGCTGTCATTTATAACTCTGCAGGTTTGTGAATGACAGTGCCCCTGAGCTCCTTTCTTCAACTTGCTTTCTTGTGAGCTGGCCGCAACACCGCAGGATTGCTTCAGGCCCTAGTGTTGTTCCGGCACAGCACGCTGAGCCTTTGGTCAATTCCTCTTCCTTGTGGGTAATGAGAGTTAAATTTGCCCGTTCAGACACCTCAAGCTAGTCTCTCTTGTTTCTCCCTATTCCTGTTCATTTTCTGCAGAAATTGCAAACTGGGCCAAACAGGGGGTTAAAAGCACTGACTCTCCAAGTGGGGAGAGTGTTAGTAAAGCGTCTGGAATGTTGCACCCGAGTACCGGGGGACGAATACTGAGACACATTTGAACACGTTTCCCGATCACACGGTGGATCATACTCTGGGTTCCACATGCATGTTTTAGCTGAAGGAAGAATCCCTTAAACCTGGAGAGTTGAGACCCATGGAATGGGTACCATGCAGTATGACTTCAAAGGGTCTGCATTTGCTCACCGATCCTCACCAATCCTATCACTGCTGCATTTATGCCACTGTACACATGCTTGATTCTCTTTCGGAGACATATAAATCCATAGGTTTTAAGATTCTTACTAATTAGTTATATTTTTAGGCGTTTAATATGGGGTGTTGAGTCCACTTCGTTGAGCAAGGAGTAGCTCTTGTCTATTACATATTTGGCTTATGGAACGGTATCTGTGCTAATTTCAATCTCTGGTTTTATGCAGCACCCCAACTCACCTTTCCCCTTAAGCAAGCATAAGTCGGTTTTCTACATTTGAGACCCTGTTCTGTTTTGTAATTCAGTTCCTGTGTAGCCAAGTTTACATTCCATGTGGTAGAGATATCTTATGATGTTTCTTTTTCTGTGTGACTTATTTCACTTAGAATCATCGTACCTGAATCCACTCATTATGCTGCTATGGGCCTGATGACATAGATTTCATTGCTGAGTGATATTGCATTGTACGTAAGTACCACAACTTCTTTATCCATTTTTCACTTTCTGTGATTTTGAACTTATACTGTAAACGAGGTTCTTGTAAACAGAGCCTTCCCAAATTTTGGGGTGGCTGTGTCTTTTTGATTTTAATTTCCCTAAGCTATAGGACCATAAGTGGAAGTGCCCTAGGCTCTGTTGCTTTGTTTTTTAGATGTTTCAGGAAACACCATACACTTCTCCAGAGTGGCTGTTGGCAATTTACATCCCGCCCATCAGCATAACAAGGCTCCCAGTTCTCCATGGCCTGTCCTGCCTTTCTGGATTTTACAATTTTTTCAGATGGCCCTTTTGACCGGGGGGCAGTGAGACTTCATTGTAGTGCAGATTTCCTTTTCAAGCTTGATTGGTTGGCCAAAAAGGGCGTATGCATGTTTTCCTGAATATATTCAGGAAAAAACGCGTATGCCCTTTTTGGCCAAGTGCATCATTGTGGACGTTCTGCCTCTTTTCCTATGCTTTACATGCAATTCCAGTCTACCTCCTGAAATCGGTTTCCTGCAATTCTGCCCCGCTTTCAAGTCCTCTTGGCAGCCTTACTTCAATATATTTTTGGACGATACCTGTCATTTATAACTCTGCAGGTTTGTGAATGACAGTGCCCCTTAGCTCCTTTCTTCAACTCGCTTTCTTGTGAGCTGGCCGCAACACCGCAGCATTGCTTCAGGCCCTAGTGTGGTTCCGGCATGACATGCTGAGCCTTTGGTTAATTCCTCTTCCTGGTGGGAAATGAGAGTTAAATTTGCCCGTCCAGACACCTCCAGCTAGTCTCTCATTGGTTCTCCCTATTCCTCTTCATTTTCCGCAGAAATTGCAAACTGGGCCAAACAAGAGGTTAAAGGCACTGACTCTCCAAGTGGGGAGAGTGTTAGTAAAGCGTCTGGAATGTTGCACCCGAGTACCGGGGGATGAAAACTGACACAATTAAACACGTTTCCCGATCACACGGTGGATCATACTCTGGGTTCCACATGCATGTTTTAGCTGAAGGAAGAATCCCTTAAACCTGGAGAGTTGAGACCCATGGAATGGGTACCATGCAATATGACTTCAAAGGGTCTGCATTTGCTCACCGAACCTCACCAATCCTATCACTGCTGCGTTTATGACACTGTACACACGCTTGATTCTCTTTCGGAGACATATAAATCCATAGGTTTTAAGATTCTTACTAGTCAGGTATATTCTTAGGCGTTTAATATGGGGTGTAGAGTCCACTTCGTTGAGCAAGGAGTAGCTCTTGTCTATTAAATATTTGGCTTATGGAACGGTATCTGTTCTAATTTCAATCTCTGGTTTTATGCAGCACCCCAACTCACCTTTCGCCTTAAGCAAGCATAAGTTGGTTTTCTACATTTGAGACCCTGTTCTGTTTTGTAATTCAGTTCCTGTGTAGCCAAGTTTACATTCCTTGTAGTAGTGATATCTTATGATGTTTGTTTTTCTGTGTGACTTATTTCACTTAGAATCATCGTACCTGAATCCACTCATTATGCTGCTACGGGCCTGATGACATAGATTTCATTGCTGAGTGATATTGCATTGTACGTAAGTACCACAACTTCTTTATCCATTTTTCGCTTTCTGTGATATTGAACTTGGACCATAAATGAGGTTCTTGTAAACAGAGCTGTCCCTAACTTTGGGGTGGCTGAGTCTTTTTGATTTTAATTTCCCTAAGCTATAGGACCATAAGTGGAAGTGCCCTAGGCTCTGTTGCTTTGTTTTTTAGATGTTTCAGGAAACACCATACACTTCTCCAGAGTGGCTGTTGGCAATTTACATCCCGCCCATCAGCATAACAAGGCTCCCAGTTCTCCATGGCCTGTCCTGCCTTTCTGGATTTTACACTTTTTTCAGATGGCCCTTTTGACCGGGGGGCAGTGAGACTTCATTGTAGTGCAGATTTCCTTTGCAAGCTTGCTTGGTTGGCCAAAAAGGGCGTATGCGTTTTTTCCTGAATATATTCAGGAAAAAACGCATACGCCCTTTTTGGCCAAGTGCATCATTGTGGACGTTCTGCCTCTTTTCCTATGCTTTACATGCAATTCCAGTCTACCTCCTGAAATCGGTTTCCTGCAATTCTGCCCCGCTTTCAAGTCCTCTTGGCAGCCTTACTTCAATATATTTTTGGATGATAGCTGTCATTTATAACTCTGCATGTCTGTGAATGACAGTGCCCCTGAGCTCCTTTCTTCAACTTGTTTTCTTGTGAGCTGGCCGCAACACCATTGGATTGCTTCAGGCCCTAGTGTGGTTCCGGCATGGCACGCTGAGCCTTTGGTTAATTCCTCTTCCTGGTGGGTAATGAGAGTTAAATTTGCCCGTCCAGACACCTCCAGCTAGTCTCTCTTGGTTTTTCCCTATTCCTGTTCATTTTCCGCAGAAATTGCAAACTGGGCCAAACAGGAGGTTAAAGGCACTGACTCTCCAAGTGGGGAGAGTGTTAGTAAAGCGTCTGGAATGTTGCACCCGAGTACCGGGGGACGAAAACTGAGACACCTTTGAACACGTTTCCCGATCACACGGTGTATCATACTCTGGGTTCCACATGCATGTTTTAGCTGAAGGAAGAATCCGTTAAACCTGGAGAGTTGAGACCCATGGAATGGGTACCATGCAATATGACTTCAAAGGGTCTGCATTTGCTCACCGATCCTTACCAATCCTATCACTGCTGCATTTATGCCGCTGTACACACGCTTGATTCTCTTGCAGAGACATAGAAATCCATAGGTTTTAAGATTCTTACTAGTCAGGTATATTCTTAGGCGTTTAATATGTGGTGTTGAGTCCACTTTGTTGAGCAAGGAGAAGCTCTTGTCTATTACATATTTGGCTTATGGAACGGTATCTGTGCTAATTTCAATCTCTGGTTTTATGAAGCACCCCAACTCACCTTTCCCCTTAAGGAAGCATAAGTTGGTTTTCTACATTTGAGACCCTGTTCTGTTTTGTAATTCAGTTCCTCTGTAGCCAAGTTTACATTCCGTGTAGTAGTGATATCTTATGATGTTTCTTTTTTTGTGTGACTTATTTCACTTAGAATCATCGTACCTGAATCCACTCATTATGCTGCTACGGGCCTGATGACATAGATTTCATTGCTGAGTGATATTGCATTGTACGTAAGTACCACAACTTCTTTATCCATTTTGCGCTTTCTGTGATATTGAACTTGTACCGTAAACGAGGTTCTTGTAAACTGAGCCATCCCAAACTTTGGGGTGGCTGTGTCTTTTTGATTTTAATTTCCCTAAGCTATAGGACCATAAGTGGAAGTGCCCTAGGCTCTGTCGCTTTGTTTTTTAGATGTTTCAGGAAACACCATACACTTCTCCATTGTCGCTGTTGGCAATTTACATCCCGCCCATCAGCATAACAAGTCTCTCACGTCTCCATGGCCTGTCCTGCCTTTCTGGATTTTACACTTTTATCAGATTGCCCTTTTGACTGGGGGCCAGTGAGACTTCATTGTAGTGCAGATTTCCTTTTCAAGCTTGATTGGTTGGCCAAAAAGGGCGTATGCATGTTTTCCTGAATATATTCAGGAAAAAACGCGTATGCCCTTTTTGGCCAAGTGCATCATTGTGGACGTTCTGCCTCTTTTCCTATGCTTTACATGCAATTCCTGTCTACCTCCTGAAATCGGTTTCCTGCAATTCTGACCCGCTTTCAAGTCCTCTTGGCAGCCTTACTTCAATATATTTTTGGACGATAGCTGTCATTTATAACTCTGCAGGTTTGTGAATGACAGTGCCCCTGAGCTCCTTTCTTCAACTTGCTTTCTTGTGAGCTGGCCGCAACACCGCAGGATTGCTTCAGGCCCTAGTGTTGTTCCGGCACAGCACGCTGAGCCTTTGGTCAATTCCTCTTCCTTGTGGGTAATGAGAGTTAAATTTGCCCGTTCAGACACCTCAAGCTAGTCTCTCTTGTTTCTCCCTATTCCTGTTCATTTTCTGCAGAAATTGCAAACTGGGCCAAACAGGGGGTTAAAAGCACTGACTCTCCAAGTGGGGAGAGTGTTAGTAAAGCGTCTGGAATATTGCACCCGAGTACCGGGGGACGAATACTGAGACACATTTGAACACGTTTCCCGATCACACGGTGGATCATACTCTGGGTTCCACATGCATGTTTTAGCTGAAGGAAGAATCCCTTAAACCTGGAGAGTTGAGACCCATGGAATGGGTACCATGCAGTATGACTTCAAAGGGTCTGCATTTGCTCACCGATCCTCACCAATCCTATCACTGCTGCATTTATGCCACTGTACACATGCTTGATTCTCTTTCGGAGACATATAAATCCATAGGTTTTAAGATTCTTACTAATTAGTTATATTTTTAGGCGTTTAATATGGGGTGTTGAGTCCACTTCGTTGAGCAAGGAGTAGCTCTTGTCTATTACATATTTGGCTTATGGAACGGTATCTGTGCTAATTTCAATCTCTGGTTTTATGCAGCACCCCAACTCACCTTTCCCCTTAAGCAAGCATAAGTCGGTTTTCTACATTTGAGACCCTGTTCTGTTTTGTAATTCAGTTCCTGTGTAGCCAAGTTTACATTCCATGTGGTAGAGATATCTTATGATGTTTCTTTTTCTGTGTGACTTATTTCACTTAGAATCATCGTACCTGAATCCACTCATTATGCTGCTATGGGCCTGATGACATAGATTTCATTGCTGAGTGATATTGCATTGTACGTAAGTACCACAACTTCTTTATCCATTTTTCACTTTCTGTGATTTTGAACTTATACTGTAAACGAGGTTCTTGTAAACAGAGCCTTCCCAAATTTTGGGGTGGCTGTGTCTTTTTGATTTTAATTTCCCTAAGCTATAGGACCATAAGTGGAAGTGCCCTAGGCTCTGTTGCTTTGTTTTGTAGATGTTTCAGGAAACACCATACACTTCTCCAGAGTGGCTGTTGGCAATTTACATCCCGCCCATCAGCATAACAAGGCTCCCAGTTCTCCATGGCCTGTCCTGCCTTTCTGGATTTTACACTTTTTTCAGATTGCCCTTTTGACCGGGGGGCAGTGAGACTTCATTGTAGTGCAGATTTCCTTTTCAAGCTTGATTGGTTGGCCAAAAAGGGCGTATGCATGTTTTCCTGAATATATTCAGGAAAAAACGCGTATGCCCTTTTTGGCCAAGTGCATCATTGTGGACGTTCTGCCTCTTTTCCTATGCTTTACATGCAATTCCAGTCTACCTCCTGAAATCGGTTTCCTGCAATTCTGCCCCGCTTTCAAGTCCTCTTGGCAGCCTTACTTCAATATATTTTTGGACGATACCTGTCATTTATAACTCTGCAGGTTTGTGAATGACAGTGCCCCTTAGCTCCTTTCTTCAACTCGCTTTCTTGTGAGCTGGCCGCAACACCGCAGCATTGCTTCAGGCCCTAGTGTGGTTCCGGCATGACATGCTGAGCCTTTGGTTAATTCCTCTTCCTGGTGGGAAATGAGAGTTAAATTTGCCCGTCCAGACACCTCCAGCTAGTCTCTCATTGGTTCTCCCTATTCCTGTTCATTTTCCGCAGAAATTGCAAACTGGGCCAAACAAGAGGTTAAAGGCACTGACTCTCCAAGTGGGGAGAGTGTTAGTAAAGCGTCTGGAATGTTGCACCCGAGTACCGGGGGATGAAAACTGACACAATTAAACACGTTTCCCGATCACACGGTGGATCATACTCTGGGTTCCACATGCATGTTTTAGCTGAAGGAAGAATCCCTTAAACCTGGAGAGTTGAGACCCATGGAATGGGTACCATGCAATATGACTTCAAAGGGTCTGCATTTGCTCACCGAACCTCACCAATCCTATCACTGCTGCGTTTATGACACTGTACACACGCTTGATTCTCTTTCGGAGACATATAAATCCATAGGTTTTAAGATTCTTTCTAGTCAGGTATATTCTTAGGCGTTTAATATGGGGTGTAGAGTCCACTTCGTTGAGCAAGGAGTAGCTCTTGTCTATTAAATATTTGGCTTATGGAACGGTATCTGTTCTAATTTCAATCTCTGGTTTTATGCAGCACCCCAACTCACCTTTCGCCTTAAGCAAGCATAAGTTGGTTTTCTACATTTGAGACCCTGTTCTGTTTTGTAATTCAGTTCCTGTGTAGCCAAGTTTACATTCCTTGTAGTAGTGATATCTTATGATGTTTGTTTTTCTGTGTGACTTATTTCACTTAGAATCATCGTACCTGAATCCACTCATTATGCTGCTACGGGCCTGATGACATAGATTTCATTGCTGAGTGATATTGCATTGTACGTAAGTACCACAACTTCTTTATCCATTTTTCGCTTTCTGTGATATTGAACTTGGACCATAAATGAGGTTCTTGTAAACAGAGCTGTCCCTAACTTTGGGGTGGCTGAGTCTTTTTGATTTTAATTTCCCTAAGCTATAGGACCATAAGTGGAAGTGCCCTAGGCTCTGTTGCTTTGTTTTTTAGATGTTTCAGGAAACACCATACACTTCTCCAGAGTGGCTGTTGGCAATTTACATCCCGCCCATCAGCATAACAAGGCTCCCAGTTCTCCATGGCCTGTCCTGCCTTTCTGGATTTTACACTTTTTTCAGATGGCCCTTTTGACCGGGGGGCAGTGAGACTTCATTGTAGTGCAGATTTCCTTTGCAAACTTGCTTGGTTGGCCAAAAAGGGCGTATGCGTTTTTTCCTGAATATATTCAGGAAAAAACGCATACGCCCTTTTTGGCCAAGTGCATCATTGTGGACGTTCTGCCTCTTTTCCTTTGCTTTACATGCAATTCCAGTCTACCTCCTGAAATCGGTTTCCTGCAATTCTGCCCAGCGTTCAAGTCCTCTTGGCAGCCTTACTTCAATATATTTTTGGACGATAGCTGTCATTTATAACTCTGCAGGTTTGTGAATGACAGTGCCCCTTAGCTCCTTTCTTCAACTCGCTTTCTTGTGAGCTGGCCGCAACACCGCAGCATTGCTTCAGGCCCTAGTGTGGTTCCGGCATGACATGCTGAGCCTTTGGTTAATTCCTCTTCCTGGTGGGAAATGAGAGTTAAATTTGCCCGTCCAGACACCTCCAGCTAGTCTCTCATTGGTTCTCCCTATTCCTGTTCATTTTCCGCAGAAATTGCAAACTGGGCCAAACAGGAGGTTAAAGGCACTGACTCTCCAAGTGGGGAGAGTGTTAGTAAAGCGTCTGGAATGTTGCACCCGAGTACCAGGGGACGAAAACTGAGACACATTTGAACACGTTTCCCGATCACATGGTGGATCATACTCTGGGTTCCACATGCATGTTTTAGCTGAAGGAAGAATCCCTTAAACCTGGAGAGTTGAGACCCCTGCAATGGGTACCATGCAATATGACTTCAAAGGGTCTGCATTTGCTCACCGAACCTCACCAATCCTATCACTGCTGCATTTATGCCACTGTACACACGCTTGATTCTCTTTCTGAGACATATAAATCCATAGGTTTTAAGATTCTTACTAGTCAGGTATATTCTTAGGCGTTTAATATGGGGTGTAGAGTCCACTTCGTTGAGCAAGGAGTAGCTCTTGTCTATTACATATTTGGCTTATGGAACGGTATCTGTGCTAATTTCAATCTCTGGTTTTATGCAGCACCCCAACTCACCTTTCCCCTTAAGCAAGCATAAGTCGGTTTTCTACATTTGAGACCCTGTTCTGTTTTGTAATTCAGTTCCTGTGTAGCCAAGTTTACATTCCATGTGGTAGAGATATCTTATGATGTTTCTTTTTCTGTGTGACTTATTTCACTTAGAATCATCGTACCTGAATCCACTCATTATGCTGCTATGGGCCTGATGACATAGATTTCATTGCTGAGTGATATTGCATTGTACGTAAGTACCACAACTTCTTTATCCATTTTTCACTTTCTGTGATTTTGAACTTATACTGTAAACGAGGTTCTTGTAAACAGAGCCTTCCCAAATTTTGGGGTGGCTGTGTCTTTTTGATTTTAATTTCCCTAAGCTATAGGACCATAAGTGGAAGTGCCCTAGGCTCTGTTGCTTTGTTTTGTAGATGTTTCAGGAAACACCATACACTTCTCCAGAGTGGCTGTTGGCAATTTACATCCCGCCCATCAGCATAACAAGGCTCCCAGTTCTCCATGGCCTGTCCTGCCTTTCTGGATTTTACAATTTTTTCAGATGGCCCTTTTGACCGGGGGGCAGTGAGACTTCATTGTAGTGCAGATTTCCTTTGCAAGCTTTCTTGGTTGGCCAAAAAAGGCGTATGCGTTTTTTCCTGAATATATTCAGGAAAAAACGCATACGCCCTTTTTGGCCAAGTGCATCATTGTGGACGTTCTGCCTCTTTTCCTATGCTTTACATGCAATTCCAGTCTACCTCCTGAAATCGGTTTCCTGCAATTCTGCCCCGCTTTCAAGTCCTCTTGGCAGCCTTACTTCAATATATTTTTGGACGATAGCTGTCATTTATAACTCTGCAGGTATGTGAATGTCAGTGCCCCTGAGCTCCTTTCTTTAACTCGTTTTCTTGTGAGCTGGCCGCAACACCGCAGCCTTGCTTCAGGCCCTAGTGTGGTTCCGGCATGGCACGCTGAGCCTTTGGTTAATTCCTCTTCCTGGTGGGAAATGAGAGTTAAATTTGCCCGTCCAGACACCTCCAGCTAGTCTCTCATTGGTTCTCCCTATTCCTGTTCATTTTCCGCAGAAATTGCAAACTGGGCCAAACAGGAGGTTAAAGGCACTGACTCTCCAAGTGGGGAGAGTGTTAGTAAAGCGTCTGAAATGTTGCACCCGAGTACCAGGGGACGAAAACTGAGACACATTTGAACACGTTTCCCGATCACATGGTGGATCATACTCTGGGTTCCACATGCATGTTTTAGCTGAAGGAAGAATCCCTTAAACCTGGAGAGTTGAGACCCCTGGAATGGGTACCATGCAATATGACTTCAAAGGGTCTGCATTTGCTCACCGAACCTCACCAATCCTATCACTGCTGCATTTATGCCACTGTACACACGCTTGATTCTCTTTCTGAGACATATAAATCCATAGGTTTTAAGATTCTTACTAGTCAGGTATATTCTTAGGCGTTTAATATGGGCTGTAGAGTCCACTTCGTTGAGCAAGGAGTAGCTCTTGTCTATTACATATTTGGCTTATGGAACCGTATCTGTGCTAATTTCAATCTTTGGTTTTATGCAGCCCCCCAAGTCACCTTTACTCTTAAGCAAGCATAAGTCGGTTTTCTACATTTGAGACCCTGTTCTGTTTTGTAATTCAGTTCCTGTGTAGCCAAGTTTACACTCCATGTGGTAGAGATATCTTATGATGTTTCTTTCTCTGTGTGACTTATTTCACTTACAATCATCGTATCTGAATCCACTCATTATGCTGCTACGGGCCTGATGACATAGATTTCATTGCTGAGTGATATTGCATTGTACGTAAGTACCACAACTTCTTTATCCATTTTGCGCTTTCTGTGATATTGAACTTGTACCGTAAACGAGGTTCTTGTAAACAGAGCTGTCCCAAAGATTGGGGTGGTTGTGTCTTTTTGATTTTAATTTCCCTAAGCTATAGGACCATAAGTGGAAGTGCCCTAGGCTCTGTTGCTTTGTTTTTTAGATGTTTCAGGAAACACCATACACTTCTCCAGAGTGACTGTTGGCAATTTACATCCCGCCCATCAGCATAACAAGGCTCCCAGTTCTCCATGGCCTGTCCTGCCTTTGTGGATTTTACACTTTTTTCTGATGGCCCTTTTGACTGGGGGGCAGTGAGACTTCTTTGTAGTGCAGATTTCCTTTGCAAGCTTGCTTGGTTGGCCAAAAAGGGCGTATGCGTTTATTCCTGAATATATTCAGGAAAAAACGCATACGCCCTTTTTGGCCAAGTGCATCATTGTGGACGTTCTGCCTCTTTTCCTATGCTTTACATGCAATTCCAGTCTACCTCCTGAAATCGGTTTCCTGCAATTCTGCCCCGCTTTCAAGTCCTCTTGGCAGCCTTACTTCAATATATTTTTGGACGATAGTTGTCATTTATAACTCTGCAGGTATGTGAATGACAGTGCCCCTGAGCTCCTTTCTTCAACTCGCTTTCTTGTGAGCTGGCCGCAACACCGCTGCTTTGCTTCAGGCCCTAGTGTGGTTCCGGCATGGCACACTGAGCCTTTGGTTAATTCCTATTCCTGGTGGGAAATGAGAGTTAAATTTGCCCGTCCAGACACCTCCAGCTAGTCTCTCATTGGTTCTCCCTATTCCTGTTCATTTTCCGCAGAAATTGCAAACTGGGCCAAACAGGAGGTTAAAGGCACTGACTCTCCAAGTGGGGAGAGTGTTAGTAAAGCGTCTGGAATGTTGCACCCGAGTACCGGGGGACGAAAACTGAGTCACATTTGAACACGTTTCCCGATCACACGGTGGATCATACTCTGGGTTCCACATGCATGTTTTAGCTGAAGGAAGAATCCCTTAAACCTGGAGAGTTGAGACCCATGGAATGGGTACCATGCAATATGACTTGAAAGGGTCTGCATTTGCTCACCGAACCTCACCAATCCTAACACTGCTGCGTTTATGCCGCTGTACACATGGTTGATTCTCTTTTGGAGACATATAAATCCATAGGTTTTAAGATTCTTACTAGTCAGGTATATTCTTATGCGTTTAATATGGGGGGTTGAGTCCACTTCGTTGAGCAATGAGTAGCTCTTGTCTATTACATATTTGGCTTATGGAACGGTATCTGTTCTAATTTCAATCTCTGGTTTTATGCAGCACCCCAACTCACCTTTCCCCTTAAGCAAGCATAAGATGGTTTTCTACATTTGAGACCCTGTTCTGTTTTGTAATTCAGTTCCTCTGTAGCCAAGTTTACATTCCGTGTAGTAGTGATATCTTATGATGTTTCTTTTTCTGTGTGAATTATTTCACTTAGAATCATCGTACCTGAATCCACTCATTATGCTGCTACGGGCCTGATGACATAGATTTCATTGCTGAGTGATATTGCATTGTACGTAAGTACCACAACTTCTTTATCCATTTTTCGCTTTCTGTGATATTGAACTTGTACCGTAAATGAGGTTCTTGTAAACTGAGCCGTCCCAAATTTTGGGGTGGCTGTGTCTTTTTGATTTTAATTTCCCTAAGCTATAGGACCATAAGTGGAAGTGCCCTAGGCTCTGTTGCTTTGTTTTTTAGATGTTTCAGGAAACACCATACACTTCTCCATTGTCGCTGTTGGCAATTTACATCCCGCCCATCAGCATAACAAGGCTCTCACATCTCCATGGCCTGTCCTGCCTTTCTGGATTTTACACTTTTATCAGATGGCCCTTTTGACTGGGGGCCAGTGAGACTTCATTTTAGTGCAGATTTCCTTTGCAAGCTTGCTTGGTTGGCCAAAAAGGGCGTATGCGTTTTTTCTTGAATATATTCAGGAAAAAACGCATACACCCCTTTTGGACAAGTGCATCATTGTGGACGTTCTGCCTCTTTTCCTATGCTTTACATGCAATTCCAGTCTACCTCCTGAAATCGGTTTCCTGCAATTCTGCCCCGCTTTCAAGTTCTCTTGGCAGCCTTACTTCAATATATTTTTAGACGATAGCTGTCATTTATAACTCTGCAGGTTTGTGAATGATAGTGCCCCTTAGCTCCTTTCTTCAACTCGTTTTCTTGTGAGCTGGCCGCAACAGCGCAGCATTGCTTCAGGCCCTAGTGTGTTTCCAGAATGGCACGCTGAGCCTTTGGTTAACTCCTCTTCCTGGTGGGCAATGAGAGTTAAATTTGCCCGTCCAGACACCTCCAGCTAGTCTCTCATTGGTTCTCCCTATTCCTGTTCATTTTGCGCAGAAATTGCAAACTGGGCCAAACAGGAGGTTAAAGGCACTGACTCTCCAAGTGGGGAGAGTGTTAGTAAAGCGTCTGGAATGTTGCACCCGAGTACCGGGGCACGAAAAGTGAGACACATTTGAACACGTGTCCCGATCACACGGTGGATCATACTCTGGGTTCCACATGCATGTTTTAGCTGAAGGAAGAATCCCTTAAACCTGGAGAGTTGAGACCCATGGAATGGGTACCATGCAATATGACTTCAAAGGGTCTGCATTTGCTCACCGAACCTCACCAATCCTAACACTGCTGCGTTTATGCCGCTGTACACATGGTTGATTCTCTTTTGGAGACATATAAATCCATAGGTTTTAAGATTCTTACTAGTCAGGTATATTCTTATGCGTTTAATATGGGGTGTTGAGTCCACTTCGTTGAGCAATGAGTAGCTCTTGTCTATTACATATTTGGCTTATGGAACGGTATCTGTTCTAATTTCAATCTCTGGTTTTATGCAGCACCCCAACTCACCTTTCCCCTTAAGCAAGCATAAGATGGTTTTCTACATTTGAGACCCTGTTCTATTTTGTAATTCAGTTCCTGTGTAGCCAAGTTTACATTCCGTGTAGTAGTGATATCTTATGATGTTTCTTTTTCTCTGTGACTTTTTTCACTTAGAATCATCGTACCTGAATCCACTCATTATGCTGCTATGGGCCTGATGACATAGATTTCATTGCTGAGTGATATTGCATTGTACGTAAGTACCACAACTTCTTTATCCATTTTTCATTTTCTGTGATTTTGAACTTGTACTGTAAACGACGTTCTTGTAAACAGAGCCGTCCCAAACTTTGGGGTGGCTGTGTCTTTTTGATTTTAATTTCCCTAAGCTATAGGACTATAAGTGGAAGTGCCCTAGGCTCTGTTGCTTTGTTTTTTAGATGTTTCAGGAAACACCATACACTTCTCCAGAGTGGCTGTTGGCAATTTACATCCCGCCCATCAGCATAACAAGGCTCCCAGTTCTCCATGGCCTGTCCTGCCTTTCTGGATTTTACACTTTTTTCAGATGACCCTTTTGACCGGGGGGCAGTGAGACTTCATTGTAGTGCAGATTTCCTTTGCAAGCTTGTTTGCTTGGCCAAAAAGGGCGTAGGCTTTTTTTCTTGAGGAAAAATCTCATATGCCCTTTTTGGCCAAGTGCATCATTGTGGACGTTCTGCCTCTTTTCCTATGCTTTACATGCAAATCCAGTCTACCTCCTGAAATCGGTTTCCTGCAATTCTGCCCCGCTTTCAAGTCCTCTTGGCAGCCTTACTTCAATATCTTTTTGGACGATAGGTGTCATTTATAACTCTGCAGTTTTGTGAATTACAGTGCCCCTGAGCTCCTTTCTTCAACTTGCTTTCTTGTGAGCTGGCCGCAACACCGCAGCATCGCTTCAGGCCATAGTGTGTTTCCGGCATGGCACATTGAGCCTTTGGTTAATTCCTCTTCCTGGTGGGAAATGAGAGTTAAATTTGCCCGTCCAGACACCTCCAGCTAGTCTCTCATTGGTTCTCCCTATTCCTGTTCATTTTCCGCAGAAATTGCAAACTGGGCCAAACAGGAGGTTAAAGGCACTGACTCTCCAAGTGGGGAGAGTGTTAGTAAAGCGTCTGGAATGTTGCACCCGAGTACCAGGGGATGAAAACTGACACATTTGAACACGTTTCCCGATCACACGGTGGATCGTACTCTGGGTTCCACATGCATGTTTTAGCTGAAGGAAGAATCCCTTAAACCTGGAGAGTTGAGACCCATGGAATGGGTACCATGCAATATGACTTGAAAGGGTCTGCATTTGCTCACCGAACCTCATCAATCCTATCACTGCTGCGTTTATGCCACTATACACACGCTTGATTCTCTTTCTGAGACATATAAATCCATAGGTTTTAAGATTCTTACTAGTCAGGTATATTCTTAGGCTTTTAATATGGGGTGTTGAGTCCACTTCGTTGAGCAAGGTGTAGCTCTTTCCTATTACATATTTGGCTTATGGAACGATATCTGTGCTAATTTCAATGTCTGGTTTTATGCAGCACCCCAACTCACCTTTCCCCTTAAGGAAGCATAAGTTGGTTTTCTACATTTGAGACCCTGTTCTGTTTTGTAATTCAGTTCCTGTGTAGCCAAGTTTACATTCCGTGTAGTAGTGATATCTTATGATGTTTCTTTTTCTGTGTGACTTATTTCACTTAGAATCATCATACCTGAATCCACTCATTATGCTGCTATGTGCCTGATGACATAGATTTCATTGCTGAGTGATATTGCATTGTAGGTAAGTACCACAACTTCTTTATCCATTTTTCACTTTCTGTGATATTCAACTTGTACCGTAAACGAGGTTCCTGTAAACAGAACCGTCCCAAACTTTGGGGTGGCTGTGTCTTTTTGATTTTAATTTCCCTAAGCTATAGGACCATAAGTGGAAGTGCCCTAGGCTCTGTTGTTTTGTTTTTTAGATGTTTCAGGAAACACCATACACTTCTCCAGAGTGGCTGTTGGCAATTTACATCCCGCCCATCAGCATAACAAGGCTCCCAGTTCTCCATGGCCTGTCCTGCTTTGCTGGATTTTATGCTTTTTTCAGATGGCCCTTTTGCCCGCGGGGTAGTGAGACTTCATTGTAGTGCAGATTCCCTTTGCAAGCTTGCTTGGTTGGCCAAAAAGGGCGTATGCGTTTTTTCCTGAATATATTCAGGAAAAAACGCATACGCCCTTTTTGGCCAAGTGCATCATTGTGGACGTTCTGCCTCTTTTCCTATGCTTTACATGCCATTCCAGTCTACCTCCTGAAATCGGTTTCCTGCAATTCTGCCCCGCTTTCAAGTCCTCTTGGCAGCCTTACTTCAATATATTTTGGGACGATAGCTGTCATTTATAACTCTGCAGGTTTGTGAATGACAGTGCCCCTGAGCTCCTTTCTTCAAATTGTTTTCTTGTGAGCTGGCCGCAACACCGTAGGATTGCTTCAGGCCCTAGTGTGGTTCCGGCACGGCACGCTGAGCCTTTGGTTAATTCCTCTTCGTGGTGGGTAATGAGAGTTAAATTTGCCCATCCAGACACCTCCAGCTAGTCTCTCTTGGTTCTCCCTATTCCTGTTCATTTTCCGCAGAAATTGCAAACTGGGCCAAACAGGAGGTTAAAGGCACTGACTCTCCAAGTGGGGAGAGTGTTAGTAAAGCGTCTGGAATGTTGCACTCGAGTACCGGGGGACGAAAACTGAGACACATTTGAACAAGTTTCCCGATCACACGGTGGATGATACTCTGGGTTCCACATGCATGTTTTAGCTGAAGGAAGAATCCCTTAAACCTGGAGAGTTGAGACCCATGGAATGGGTACCATGCAATATGACTTCAAAGGGTCTGCATTTGCTCACCGATCCTCACCAATCCTATCACTGCTGCATTTATGCCGCTGTACACACGCTTGATTCTCTTGCAGAGACATATAAATCCATAGGTTTTAAGATTCTTACTAGTCAGGTATATTCTTAGGCGTTTAATATGTGGTGTTGAGTCCACTTCGTTGAGCAAGGAGAAGCTCTTGTTTATTACATATTTGGCTTATGGAACGGTATCTGTGCTAATTTCAATCTCTGGTTTTATGCAGCACCCCAACTCACCTTTCCCCTTAAGGAAGCATAAGTTGGTTTTCTACATTTGAGACCCTGTTCTGTTTTGTAATTCAGTTCCTCTGTAGCCAAGTTTACATTCCGTGTAGTAGTGATATCTTATGATGTTTCTTTTTTTGTGTGACTTATTTCACTTAGAATCATCGTACCTGAATCCACTCATTATGCTGCTACGGGCCTGATGACATAGATTTCATTGCTGAGTGATATTGCATTGTACGTAAGTACCACAACTTCTTTATCCATTTTTCGCTTTCTGTGATATTGAACTTGTACCGTAAAGGAGGTTCTTGTAAACTGAGCCATCCCAAACTTTGGGTTGGTTGTGTCTTTTTGATTTTAATTTCCCTAAGCTATAGGACCATAAGTGGAAGTGCCCTAGGCTCTGTTGCTTAGTTTTTTAGATGTTTCAGGAAACACCATACACTTCTCCAGAGTGGCTGTTGGCAATTTACATCCCACCCATCAGCATAACAAGGCTCCCAGTTCTCCATGGCCTGTCCTGCTTTGCTGGATTTCATGCTTTTTTCAGATGGCCCTTTTGCCCGCGGGGTAGTGAGACTTCATTGTAGTGCAGATTCCCTTTGCAAGCTTGCTTGGTTGGCCAAAAAGGGCGTATGCGTTTTTTCCTGAATATATTCAGGAAAAAACGCATACGCCCTTTTTGGCCAAGTGCATCATTGTGGACGTTCTGCCTCTTTTCCTATGCTTTACATGCAATTCCAGTCTACCTCCTGAAATCGGTTTCCTGCAATTCTGCCCCGCTTTCAAGTCCTCTTGGCAGCCTTACTTCAATATATTTTTGGACGATAGCTGTCATTTATAACTCTGCAGGTTTGTGAATTACAGTGCCCCTGAGCTCCTTTCTTCAACTCGTTTTCTTGTGAGCTGGCCGCAACACCGCAACATTGCTTCAGGCCCTAGTGTGTTTCCAGAATGGCACGCTGAGCCTTTGGTTAATTCCTCTTCCTGGTGAACAATGAGAGTTAAATTTGCCCGTCCAGACACCTCCAGCTAGTCTCTCATTGGTTCTCCCTATTCCTGTTCATTTTCCGCAGAAATTGCAAACTGGGCCAAACAGGAGGTTAAAGGCACTGACTCTCCAAGTGGGGAGAGTGTTAGTAAAGCGTCTGGAATGTTGCACCCGAGTACCGGGGCACGAAAAGTGAGACACATTTGAACACGTTTCCCGATCACATGGTGGATCATACTCTGGGTTCCACATGCATGTTTTAGCTGAAGGAAGAATCCCTTAAACCTGGAGAGTTGAGACCCATGGAATGGGTACCATGCAATATGACTTGAAAGGGTCTGCATTTGCTCACCGAACCTCACCAATCCTAACACTGCTGCGTTTATGCCGCTGTACACACGCTTGATTCTCTTTCGGAGACATATAAATCCATAGGTTTTAAGATTCTTACTAGTCAGGTATATTCTTATGCGTTTAATATGGGGTGTTGAGTCCACTTCGTTGAGCAATGAGTAGCTCTTGTCTATTACATATTTGGCTTATGGAATGGTATCTGTGCTAATTTCAATCTCTGGTTTTATGCAGCACCCCAACTCACCTTTCCCCTTAAGCAAGCATAAGTTGGTTTTCTACATTTGAGACCCTGTTCTCTTTTGTAATTCAGTTCCTGTGTAGCCAAGTTTACATTCCGTGTAGTAGTGATATCTTATGATGTTTCTTTTTCTCTGTGAATTTTTTCACTTAGAAACATCGTACCTGAATCCACTCATTATGCTGCTACGGGCCTGATGACATAGATTTCATTGCTGAGTGATATTGCATTGTACGTAAGTACCACAACTTCTTTACCCATTTTTCGCTTTCTGCGATATTGAACTTGTACCGTAAACGAGGTTGTTGTAAACAGAGCCGTCCCAAACTTTGGGTTGGCTGTGTCTTTTTGATTTTAATTTCCCTAAGCTATAGGACCATAAGTGGAAGTGCCCTAGGCTCTGTTGCTTTGTTTTTTAGATGTTTCAGGAAACACCATACACTTCTCCAGAGTGACTGTTGGCAATTTACATCCCGCCCATCAGCATAACAAGGCTCCCAGTTCTCCATGGCCTGTCCTGCCTTTCTGGATTTTACACTTTTTTCAGATGGCCCTTTTGACCGGGGGGCAGTGAGACTTAATTGTAGTGCAGATTTCCTTTGCAAGCTTGCTTGGTTGGCCAAAAAGGGCGTATGCGTTTTTTCCTGAATATATTCAGGAAAAAACGCATACGCCCTTTTTGGCCAAGTGCATCATTGTGGACGTTCTGCCTCTTTTCCTATGCTTTACATGCAATTCCAGTCTACCTCCTGAAATCGGTTTCCTGCAATTCTGCCCCGCTTTCAAGTCCTCTTGGCAGCCTTACTTCAATATATTTTTGGATGATAGCTGTCATTTATAACTCTGCATGTCTGTGAATGACAGTGCCCCTGAGCTCCTTTCTTCAACTTGTTTTCTTGTGAGCTGGCCGCAACACCATTGGATTGCTTCAGGCCCTAGTGTGGTTCCGGCATGGCACGCTGAGCCTTTGGTTAATTCCTCTTCCTGGTGGGTAATGAGAGTTAAATTTGCCCGTCCAGACACCTCCAGCTAGTCTCTCTTGGTTCTCCCTATTCCTGTTCATGTTCCACAGAAATTGCAAACTGGGCCAAACAGGAGGTTAAAGGCACTGACTCTCCAAGTGGGGAGAGTGTTAGTAAAGCGTCTGGAATGTTGCACCCGAGTACCGGGGGACGAAAACTGAGACACATTTGAACACGTTTCCCGATCACACGGTGGATCATACTCTGGGTTCCACATGCATGTTTTAGCTGAAGGAAGAATCCCTTAAACCTGGAGAGTTGAGACCCATGGAATGGGTACCATGCAATATGACTTCAAAGGGTCTGCATTTGCTCACCGATCCTTACCAATCCTATCACTGCTGCATTTATGTCGCTGTACACATGCTTGATTCTCTTGCAGAGACATATAAATCCATAGGTTTTAAGATTCTTACTAGTCAGGTATATTCTTAGGCGTTTAATATGTGGTGTTGAGTCCACTTCGTTGAGCAAGGAGAAGCTCTTGTCTATTACATATTTGGCTTATGGAATGGTATCTGTGCTAATTTCAATCTCTGGTTTTATGCAGCACCCCAACTCACCTTTCCCCTTAAGGAAGCATAAGTTGGTTTTCTACATTTGAGAGCCTGTTCTGTTTTGTAATTCAGTTCCTCTGTAGCCAAGTTTACATTCCGTGTAGTAGTGATATCTTATGATGTTTCTTTTTTTGTGTGACTTATTTCACTTAGAATCATCGTACCTGAATCCACTCATTATGCTGCTACGGGCCTGATGACATAGATTTCATTGCTGAGTGATATTGCATTGTACGTATGTACCACAACTTCTTTATCCATTTTTCGCTTTCTGTGATATTGAACTTGTACCGTAAACGAGGTTCTTGTAAACTGAGACATCCCAAACTTTGGGGTGGCTGTGTCTTTTTGATTTTAATTTCCCTAAGCTATAGGACCATAAGTGGAAGTGCCCTAGGCTCTGTCGCTTTGTTTTTTAGATGTTTCAGGAAACACCATACACTTCTCCATTGTCGCTGTTGGCAATTTACATCCCGCCCATCAGCATAACAAGGCTCTCACGTCTCCATGGCCTGTCCTGCCTTTCTGGATTTTACACTTTTATCAGATGGCCCTTTTGACTGGGTGCCAGTGAGACTTCATTGTAGTGCAGATTTCCTTTTCAAGCTTGATTTGTTGGCCAAAAAGGGCGTATGCATGTTTTCCTGAATATTTTCAGGAAAAAACGCGTATGCCCTTTTTGGCCAAGTGCATCATTGTGGACGTTCTGCCTCTTTTCCTATGCTTTACATGCAATTCCAGTCTACCTCCTGAAATCGGTTTCCTGCAATTCTGCCCCGCTTTCAAGTCCTCTTGGCAGCCTTACTTCAATATATTTTTGGACGATAGCTGTCATTTATAACTCTGCAGGTTTGTGAATGACAGTGCCCCTGAGCTCCTTTCTTCAACTCGCTTTCTTGTGAGCTGGCCACAACACCGCAGGATTGCTTCAGGCCCTAGTGTTGTTCCAGCACAGCACGCTGAGCCTTTGGTTAATTCCTCTTCCTTGTGGGTAATGAGAGTTAAATTTGCCCGTTTAGACACCTCAAGCTAGTCTTTCTTGTTTCTCCCTATTCCTGTTCATTTTCTGCAGAAATTGCAAACTGGGCCAAACAGGAGGTTAAAGGCACTGACTCTCCAAGTGGGGAGAGTGTTAGTAAAGCGTCTGGAATGTTGCACCCGAGTACCGGGGGACGAATACTGAGACACATTTGAACACGTTTCCCGATCACACGGTGGATCATACTCTGGGTTCCACATGCATGTTTTAGCTGAAGGAAGAATCCCTTAAACCTGGAGAGTTGAGACCCATGGAATGGGTACCATGCAGTATGACTTCAAAGGGTCTGCATTTGCTCACCGATCCTCACCAATCCTATCACTGCTGCATTTATGCCACTGTACACATGCTTGATTCTCTTTCGGAGACATATAAATCCATAGGTTTTAAGATTCTTACTAATTAGTTATATTTTTAGGCGTTTAATATGGGGTGTTGAGTCCACTTCGTTGAGCAAGGAGTAGCTCTTGTCTATTACATATTTGGCTTATGGAACGGTATCTGTGCTAATTTCAATCTCTGGTTTTATGCAGCACCCCAACTCACCTTTCCCCTTAAGCAAGCATAAGTTGGTTTTCTACATTTTAGACCCTGTTCTGTTTTGTAATCCAGTTCCTGTGTAGCCAAGTTTACATTCCGTGTAGTAGTGATATCTTATGATGTTTCCTTTTCTCTGTGACATATTTCACTTAGAGTCATCGTACCTGGATCCACTCGTTATGCTTCTACGGGCCTGATGACATAGATTTCATTGCTGAGTGATATTGCATTGTACGTAAGTACCACAACTTCTTTATCCATTTTTCGCTTTCTGCGATATTGAACTTGTACCGTAAACGAGGTTCTTGTAAACAGAGCCGTCCCAAATTTTAGGGTGGCTGTGTCTTTTTGATTTTAAGTTCCCTAAGCTATAGGACCATAAGTGGAAGTGCCCTAGGCTCTGTTGCTTTGTTTTTTAGATGTTTCAGGAAACACCATACACTTCTCCAGAGTGGCTGTTGGCAATTTACATCCCGCCCATCAGCATAACAAGGCTCCCAGTTCTCCATGGCCTCTTCTGCCTTTCTGGATTTTACAATTTTTTCAGATGGCCCTTTTGACCGGGGGGCAGTGACACTCCATTGTAGTGAAGATATCCTTTGCAAGCTTGCTTGGTTGGCCAAAAAGGGCGTATGCGTTTTTTCCTGAATATATTCAGGAAAAAACGCATACGCCCTTTTTGGCCAAGTGCATCATTGTGGACGTTCTGCCTCATTTCCTATTCTTTACATGCAATTACAGTCTACCTCCTGAAATCGGTTTCGTGCAATTCTGCCGCACTTTCAAGTCCTCTTGGCAGCCTTACTTCAATATATTTTTGGACGATAGCTGTCATTTATAACTCTGCAGGTCTGTGAATGACAGTGCCCCTGAGCTACTTTCTTCAACTCGCTTTCTTGTGAGCTGGCCGCAACACCGCAGGATTTCTTCAGGCCCCAGTGTGGTTACGGCATGGCACGCTGAGCCTTTGGTTAATTCCTCTTCCTGGTGGGAAATGAGAGTTAAATTTGCCCGTCCAGACACCTCCATCTAGTCTCTCATTGGTTCTCCCTATTCCTGTTCATTTTCCGCAGAAATTGCAAACTGGGCCAAACAGGAGGTTAAAGGCACTGACTCTCCAAGTGGGGAGAGTGTTAGTAAACCGTCTGGAATGTTGCACCCGAGTACCAGGGGACGAAAACTGAGACACATTTGAACACGTTTCCCGATCACACGGTGGATGATACTCTGGGTTCCACATGCATGTTTTAGCTGAAGGAAGAATCCCTTAAACCTGGAGAGTTGAGACCCATGGAATGGGTACCATGCAATATGACTTCAAATGGTCTGCATTTGCTCACCTATCCTCACCAATCCTATCACTGCTGCGTTTATGCCGCTGTACACAAGCTTGATTCTCTTTCGGAGACATATAAATCCATAGGTTTTAAGATTCTTACTAGTCAGGTATATTCTTACGCGTTTAATGTGGGGTGTTGGGTCCACTTCATTGAGCAAGGAGTAGCTCTTGTCTATTACATATTTGGCTTATGGAACGGTATCTGTGCTAATTTCAATCTCTAGTTTTATGCAGCACCCCAACTCACATTTCCCCTTAAGCAAGCATAAGTTGGTTTTCTACATTTGAGACCCTGTTCTGTTTTGTAATTCAGTTCCTGTGTAGCCAAGTTTACATTCCGTGTAGTAGTGATATCTGATGATGTTTCTTTTTTTGTGTGACTTATTTCACTTAGAATCATCGTACCTGAATCCACTCATTATGCTGCTACGGGCCTGATGACATAGATTTCATTGCTGAGTGATATTGCATTGTACGTAAGTACCAAAACTTCTTTATCCATTTTTCGCTTTCTGCGATATTAAACTTGTACCGTAAACGAGGTTCTTGTAAACAGAGCTGTCCCAAACTTTGGGGTGGCTGTGTCTTTTTGATTTTAATTTCCCTAAGCTATAGGACCATAAGTGGAAGTGCCCTAGACTCTGTTGCTTTGTTTTTTAGATGTTTCAGGAAACACCATACACTTCTCCAGAGTGGCTGTTGGCAATTTACATCCCGCCCATCAGCATAACAAGGCTCCCAGTTCTCCATGGCTTGTCCTGCCTTTCTGGATTTTACACTTTTTTCAGATGGCCCTTTTGACCGGGGGGCAGTGAGACTTCATTGTAGTGCAGATTTCCTTTGCAAACTTGCTTGGTTGGCCAAAAAGGGCGTATGCGTTTTTTCCTGAATATATTCAGGAAAAAACGCATACGCCCTTTCTGGCCAAGTGCATCATTGTGGACGTTCTGCCTCTTTTCCTGTGGTTTACATGCAAATCCAGTCTACCTCCTGAAATCGGTTTCCTGCAATTCTGCCCCACTTTCAAGTCCTCTTGGCAGCTTTATTTCAATATATTTTTGGACGATAGCTGTCATTTATAACTCTGCAGGTTTGTGAATGACAGTGCCCCTGAGCTCCTTTCTTCAACTCGCTTTCTTGTGAGCTGGCCTCAACACCGCAGGATTGCTTTAGGCCCTAGTGTGGTTCCGGCATGGCACGCTGAGCCTTTGGTTAATTCCTCTTCCTGGTGGGAAATGAGAGTTAAATTTGCCCTTCCAGACACCTCCAGCTAGTCTCTCATTGGTTCTCCCTATTCCTGTTCATTTTCCGCAGAAATTGCAAACTGGGCCAAACAGGAGGTTAAAGGCACTGACTCTCCAAGTGGGTAGAGTGTTAGTAAAGTGTCTGGAATGTTGCACCCGAGTACCAGTGGACGAAAACTGACACATTTGAACACGTTTCCCGATCACACGGTGGATCATACTCTGCGTTCCACATGCATGTTTTAGCTGAAGGAAGAATCCCTTAAACCTGGAGAGTTGAGACCCATGGAATGGGTACCATGCAATATGACTTCAAAGGGTCTGCATTTGCTCACCGAACCTCATCAATCCTAACACTGCTGCATTTATGCCGCTATACACACGCTTGATTCTCTTTCGGAGATATATAAATCCATAGGTTTTAAGATTCTTACTAGTCAGGTATATTCTTAGGCGTTTAATATGGGGTGTTGAGTCCACTTCGTTGAGCAAGGTGTAGCTCTTTTCTATTACATATTTGGCTTATGGAACGATATCTGTGCTAATTTCAATGTCTGGTTTTATGCAGCACCCCAACTCACCTTTCCCCTTAAGGAAGCATAAGTTGGTTTTCTACATTTGAGACCCTGTTCTGTTTTGTAATTCAGTTCCTGTGTAGCCAAGTTTACATTCCTTGTAGTAGTGATATCTTATGATGTTTGTTTTTCTCTGTGACTTATTTCACTTAGAATCATCGTACCTGAATCCACTCATTATGCTGCTACGGGTCTCCTTACATAGATTTCATTGCTGAGTGATATTGCATTGTACGTAAGTACCACAACTTCTTTATCCATTTTTCCATTTCTGCGATATTGAACTTGTACCGTAAATGAGGTTCTTGTAAACAGAGCCTTCCCAAACTTTGGGGTCGCTGTGTCTTTTTGATTTTAATTTCCCTAAGCTATAGGACCATAAGTGGAAGTACCCTAGGCTCTGTTGCTTTGTTTTTTAGATGTTTCAGGAAACACCATACACTTCTCCAGAGTGGCTGTTGGCAATTTACAACCCACCAATCAGCAATACAAGGCTCCCATTTCTCCATGGCCTGTCCTGCCTTTCTGGATTTTACACTTTTTTCAGATGGCCCTTTTGACCGGGGGGCAGTGAGACTTCATTGTAGTGCAGATTTCCTTTGCAAGCTTGCTTCGTTGGCCAAAAAGTGCGTATGCGTTTTTTCCTGAATATATTCAGGAAAAAATGCACACGCCCTTTTTTCCCAAGTGCATCATTGTGGACGTTCTGCCTCTTTTCCTACGTTTTAAATGCAATTCCAGTCTACCTCCTGAAATCAGTTTCCTGCAATTCTGCCCCGCTTTCAAGTCCTCTTGGCAGCCTTACTTCAATATATTTTTGGACGATAGCTGTCATTTATAACTCTGCAGATTTGTGAATTACAGTGCCCCTGAGCTCCTTTCTTCAACTCGCTTTCTTGTGAGCTGGCCGCAACACCGCACGATTGCTTCAGGCCCTAGTGTGGTTCCAGCATGGCACGCTGAGCTTTTGTTTAATTCCTCTTCCTGGTGGGAAATGAGAGTTAAATTTGCCCGTCCAGACACCTCCAGCTAGTCTCTCATTGGTTCTCCCTATTCCTGTTCATTTTCCGCAGAAATTGCAAACTGGGCCAAACAGGAGGTTAAAGGCACTGACTCTCCAAGTGGGGAGAGTGTTAGTAAAGCGTCTGGAATGTTGCACCCGAGTACCAGGGGACGAAAACTGAGACACATTTGAACACGTTTCCCGATCACATGGTGGATCATACTCTGGGTTCCACATGCATGTTTTAGCTGAAGGAAGAATCCCTTAAACCTGGAGAGTTGAGACCCATGGAATGGGTACCATGCAATATGACTTCAAAGGGTCTGCATTTGCTCACCGAACCTCACCAGTCCTATCACTGCTGCGTTTATGACACTGTACACATGCTTGATTCTCTTTCGGAGACATATAAATCCATAGGTTTTAAGATTCTTTCTAGTCAGGTATATTCTTACGCGTTTAATATGGGGTGTAGAGTCCACTTCGTTGAGCAAGGAGTAGCTCTTGTCTATTACATATTTGGCTTATGGAACGGTATCTGTGCTAATTTCAATCTCTGGTTTTATGCAGCACCCCAACTTACCTTTCCCCTTAAGCAAGCATAAGTTGGTTTTCTACATTTGAGACCCTGTTCTGTTTTGTAATTCAGTTCCTGTGTAGCCAAGTTTACATTCCATGTATTAGTGATATCTTATGATGTTTCTTTTCTGTGTGATTTATTTCACTTAGAATCATCGTACCTGAATCCACTCATTATGCTGCTACGGGCCTGATGACATAGATTTCATTGCTGAGTGATATTGCATTGTACGTAAGTACCACAACTTCTTTATCCATTTTTCGCTTTCTGCGATATTTAACTTGTACCGTAAACTAGGTTCTTTTAAACAGAACCGTTCCAAACATTGGGGTGGCTGTGGCTTTTTGATTTTAATTTCCCTAAGCTATAGGACCATAAGTGGAAGTGCCCTAGGCTCTGTTGCTTTGTTTTTTAGATGTTACAGGAAACACCAAACACTTCTCCAGAGTGGCTGTTGGCAATTTACATCCCGCCCATGAGCATAACAAGGCTCCCAGTTCTCCATGGCCTGTCCTGCCTTTCTGGATTTTACACTTTTTTCAGATGGCCCTTTTGACCGGGGGGCAGTGAGACTTCATTGTAGTGCAGATTTCCTTTGCAAGCTTGCTTGGTTGGCCAAAAAGGGCGTATGCGTTTTTTCCTGAATATATTCAGGAAAAAACGCATACGCCCTTTTTGGCCAAGTGCATCATTGTGGACGTTCTGCCTCTTTTCCTATGCTTTACATGCAATTCCAGTCTACCTCCTGAAATCGGTTTCCTGCAAGTCTGCCCCGCTTTCAAGTCCTCTTGGCAACCTACTTCAATATATTTTTGGACGATAGCTGTCATTTATAACTCTGCAGGTTTGGGAATTACAGTGCCCCTGAGTTCCTTTCTTAAACTCGCTTTCTTGTGAGCTGGCCGCAACACCGCAAGATTGCTTCAGGCCCCAGTGTGGTTCCGGCACGGCACGCTGAGCCTTTGGTTAATTCCTCTTCCTGGTGGGAAATGAGAGTTAAATTTGCCCGTTCAGACACCTCCAGCTAGTCTCTCATTGGTTCTCCCTATTCCTGTTCATTTTCCGCAGAAATTGCAAACTGTGCCAAACAGGAGGTTAAAGGCACTGACTCTCCAAGTGGGGAGAGTTTTAGTAAAGCGTCTGGAATGTTGCACCCGAGTACCGGGGGACGAAATCTGAGTCACATTTGAACACGTTTCCCAATCACACGGTGGATCATACTCTGGGTTCCACATGCATGTTTTAGCTGAAGGAAGAATCCCTTAAACCTGGAGAGTTGAGACCCCTGGAATGGGTACCATGCAATATGACTTCAAAGGGTCTGCATTTGCTCACCGAACCTCACCAATCCTATCACTGCTGCATTTATGCCGCTGTACACACGCTTGATTCTCTTTCGGAGACATATAAATCCATAGGTTTTAAGATTCTTGCTAGTCAGGTATTTTGTTAGGCATTTAATATGGGGTTTTGAGTCCACTTCGTTGAGCAAGGAGTAGCTCTTGTCTATTACATATTTGGCTTATGGAACGGTATGTGTGCTAATTTCAATCTCTGGTTTTATGCAGCACCCCAACTCACCTTTCCCCTTAAGCAAGCATAAGTTTGTTTTCTACATTTGAGACCCTGTTCTGTTTTGTAATTCAGTTCCTGTGTAGCCAAGTTTCATTCCATGTAGTAGTGATATCATATGATGTTTCTTTTTCTCTGTGACTTATTTCACTTAGAATCATCGTACCTGAATGCACTCATTATGCTGCTACGGGCCTGATGACATAGATTTCATTGCTGAGTGATATTGCATTTTACGTAAGTACCACAACTTCTTTATCCATTTTTCCCTTTCTGCGATATTGAACTTGTACCGTAAACGAGGTTCTCGTAAACAGAACCGTCCCAAACTTTGGGGTGGCTGTGTCTTTTTGATTTTAATTTCCCTAAGCTATAGGACCATAAGTGGAAGTGCCCTAGGCTCTGTTGCTTTGTTTTTTAGATGTTTCAGGAAACACCATACACTTCTCCAGAGTGGCTGTTGGCAATTTACATCCCGACCATCAGCATAACAAGGCTCCCAGTTCTCCATGGCCTGTCCTGCCTTTCTGGATTTTACACTTTTTTCAGATGGCCCTTTTGACCGGGGGGCAGGGAGACTTCATTGTAGTGCAGATTTCCTTTGCAAGCTTGCTTGGTTGGCCAAAAAGGGCGTATGCGTTTTTTTCTGAATATATTCAGGAAAAAACGCATACGCCCTTTTTGGCCAAGTGCATCATTGTGGACGTTCTGCCTCTTTTCCTTTCCTTTACATGCAATTCCAGTCTACCTCCTGAAATCGGTTTCCTGCAATTCTGTCCCGCTTTCAAGTCCTCTTGGCAGCCTTACTTCAATATATTTTTGGACGATAGCTGTCATTTATAACTCTGCAGGTTTGTGAATTACAGTGCCCCTGAGCTCCTTTCTTCAACTCGCTTTCTTCTGAGCTGGCCGCAACACCGCAGGATTGCTTCAGGTCCTAGTGTGGTTCCGGCATGGCATGCTGAGCCTTTGGTTAATTCCTCTTCCTGGTGGGAAATGAGAGTTAAATTTGCCCATCCAGACACCTCCAGTTAGTCTCCCTTTGGTTCTCCCTCTTCCTGTTCGTCTTACAGAGAAATTGCAAACTGGGCCAAACAGGAGGTTAAAGGCACTGACTCTCCAAGTGGGGAGAGTCTTAGTAAAGCGTCTCTAATGTTGCACCCGAGTACCAGGGCATGAAAACTGAGACACATTTGAACACGTTTCCCGATCATACGGTGGATCATACTCTGGGTTCCACATGCATGTTTTAGCTGAAGGAAGAATCCCTTAAACCTGGAGAGATGAGACCCATGGAATGTGTACCATGCAATATGACTTCAAAGGGTCTGCATTTGCACACCGAACATCACCAGTCCTATCACTGCTGCCTTATGCCACTGTACACACGCTTGATTCACTTTTGGAGACATATAAATCCATAGGTTTTAAGATTCTTACCAGTCAGGTATATTCTTAGGCGATTAATATGGGGTGTTGAGTCCACTTCGTTGAGCAAGGAGTAGCTCTTGTCTATTACAAATTTGGCTTATGGAACGGTATCTGTGCTAATTTCAATCTCTGGTTTTATGCAGCACCCCAACTCACCTTTCCCCTTAAGCAAGCATAAGTTGGTTTTCTACATTTGAGATGCTGTTCTGTTTTGTAATTCAGTAGCTGTGTAGCCAACTTTACATTCCGTGTAGTAATGATATCTTATGATGTTTCTTTTCTGTGTGATTTATTTCACTTAGAATCATCGTACCTGAATGCACTCATTATGCTGCTACGGGCCTGATGACATAGATTTCATTGCTGAGTGATATTGCATTGTACGTAAGTACCACAACTTCTTTATCCATTTTTCGCTTTCTGTGATATTGAACTTGTACTGTAAACGAGGTTCTTGTAAACAGAGCCGTCCCAAACTTTGGGGTGGCTGTGTCTTTTTGATTTTAATTTCCCTAAGCTATAGGACCATAAGTGGAAGTGCCCTAGGCTCTGTTGCTTTGTTTTGTAGATGTTTCAGGAAACACCATACACTTCTCCAGAGTGGCTGTTGGCTATTTACATCCCGCCCATGAGCATAACAAGGCTCCCACGTCTCCATGGCCTGTCCTGCCTTTCTGGATTTTACACTTTTTTCAGATGGCCCTTTTAACCGGGAGGCAGTGAGACTTCATTGTAGTACAGATTTCCTTTGCAAGCTTGCTTGGTTGGCCAAAAAGGGCGTATGCGTTTTTTCCTGAATATATTCAGGAAAAAACGCATACGCCCTTTTTGGCCAAGTGCATCATTGTGGACGTTCTGCCTCTTTTCCTATGCTTTACATGCAATTCCAGTCTACCTCCTGAAATCGGTTTCCTGCAATTCTGCCCCGCTTTCAAGTCCACTTGGCAGCCTACTTCAATATATTTTTGGACGATAGCTGTCATTTATAACTCTGCAGGTTTGTGAATTACAGTGCCCCTGAGCTCCTTTCTTCAACTCGCTTTCTTGTGAGCTGGCCGCAACACCGCAGGTTTGCTTCAGGCCCTAGTGTGGTTCCGGCACGGCACGCTGAGCCTTTGGTTAATTCCTCTTCCTGGTGGGAAATGAGAGTTAAATTTGCCCGTCCAGACACCTCCAGCTAGTCTCTCATTGGTTCTCCCTATTCCTGTTCATTTTCCGCAGAAATTGCAAACTGGGCCAAACAGGAGGTTAGAGGCACTGACTCTCCAAGTGGGGAGAGTGTTAGTAAAGCGTCTGGAATGTTCCACCAGAGTACCAGGGGATGAAAACTGACACAATTAAACACGTTTCCCGATCACACAGTGGATCATACTCTGGGTTCCACATGCATGTTTTAGCTGAAGGAAGAATCCCTTAAACCTGGAGAGTTGAGACCCATGGAATGGGTACCATGCAATATGACTTCAAAGGGTCTGCATTTGCTCACCGAACCTCACCAATCCTATCACTGCTGCGTTTATGACACTGTACACACGCTTGATTCTCTTTCGGAGACATATAAATCCATAGGTTTTAAGATTCTTTCTAGTCAGGTATATTCTTACGCGTTTAATATGGGGTGTAGAGTCCACTTCGTTGAGCAAGGAGTAGCTCTTGTCTATTAAATATTTGGCTTCTGGAACGGTATCTGTTCTAATTTCAATCTCTGGTTTTATGCAGCACCCCAACTCACCTTTCGCTTTAAGCAAGCATAAGTTGGTTTTCTACATTTGAGACCCTGTTCTGTTTTGTAATTCAGTTCCTGTGTAGCCAAGTTTACATTCCTTGTAGTAGTGATATCTTATGATGTTTGTTTTTCTGTGTGACTTATTTCACTTAGAATCATCGTACCTGAATCCACTCATCATGCTGCTACGGGCCTGATGACATAGATTTCATTGCTGAGTGATATTGCATTGTACGTAAGTACCACAACTTCTTTATCCATTTTTCACTTTCTGTGATATTGAACTTGGACCATAAATGAGGTTCTTGTAATCAGAGCTGTCCCTAACTTTGGGGTGGCTGAGTCTTTTTGATTTTAATTTCCCTAAGCTATAGGACCATAAGTGGAAGTGCCCTAGGCTCTGTTGCTTTGTTTTGTAGATGTTTCAGGAACACCATACACTTCTCCAGAGTGGCTGTTGGCAATTTACATCCCGCCCATTAGCATAACAAGGCTCCCAGTTCTCCATGGCCTGTCCTGCCTTTCTGGATTTTACACCTTTTTCAGATGGCCCTTTTGACCGGGGAGCAGTGAGACTTCATTGTAGTGCAGATTTCCTTTGCAAGCTTGCTTGGTTGGCCAAAAAGGGCGTATGCGTTTTTTCCTGAATATATTCAGGAAAAAACGCATACGCCCTTTTTGGCCAAGTGCATCATTGTGGACGTTCTGCCTCTTTTCCTATGCTTTACATGCAATTCCAGTCTACCTCCTGAAATCGGTTTCCTGCAATTCTGCCCAGCGTTCAAGTCCTCTTGGAAGCCTTACTTCAATATATTTTTGGACGATAGCTGTCATTTATAACTCTGCAGGTTTGTGAATGACAGTGCCCCTGAGCTCCTTTCTTCAACTCGATTTCTTGTGAGCTGGCCGCAACACCGCAGCATTGCTTCAGGCCCTAGTGTGGTTCCGGCATTACATGCTGAGCCTTTGGTTAATTCCTCTTCCTGGTGGGAAATGAGAGTTAAATTTGCCCGTCCAGACACCTCCAGCTAGTCTCTCATTGGTTCTCCCTATTCCTGTTCATTTTCCGCAGAAATTGCAAACTGGTCCAAATAAGAGTTTAAAGGCACTGACTCTCCAAGTGGGGAGAGTGTTAGTAAAGCGTCTGGAATGTTGCACCCGAGTACCAGGGGACGAAAACTGAGACACATTTGAACACGTTTCCCGATCACATGGTGGATCATACTCTGTGTTCCACATGCATGTTTTAGCTGAAGGAAGAATCCCTTAAACCTGGAGAGTTGAGACCCATGGAATGGGTACCATGCAATATGACTTCAAAGGTTCTGCATTTGCTCACCGAACCTCACCAATCCTATCACTGCTGCGTTTATGACACTGTACACACGCTTGATTCTCTTTCGGAGACATATAAATCCATAGGTTTTAAGATTCTTTCTAGTCAGATATATTCTTACGCGTTTAATATGGGGTGTAGAGTCCACTTCGTTGAGCAAGGAGTAGCTCTTGTCTATTAAATATTTGGCTTATGGAACGGTATCTGTGCTAATTTCAATCTCTGGTTTTATGCAGCACCCCAACTCACCTTTCGCCTTAAGCAAGCATAAGTTGGTTTTCTACATTTGAGACCCTGTTCTGTTTTGTAATTCAGTTCCTGTGTAGCCAAGTTTACATTCCTTGTAGTAGTGATATCTTATGATGTTTGTTTTTCTGTGTGACTTATTTCACTTAGAATCATCGTACCTGAATCCACTCATTATGCTGTTACGGGCCTGATGACATAGATTTCATTGCTGAGTGATATTGCATTGTACGTAAGTACCACAACTTCTTTATCCATTTTTCGCTTTCTGTGATATTGAACTTGGACCATAAATGAGGTTCTTGTAAACAGAGCTGTCCCTAACTTTGGGGTGGCTGAGTCTTTTTGATTTTAATTTCCCTAAGCTATAGGACCATAAGTGGAAGTGCCCTAGGCTCTGTTGCTTTGTTTTTTAGATCTTTCAGGAAACACCATACACTTCTCCAGATTGGCTGTTGGCAATTTACATCCCGCCCATCAGCATAACAAGGCTCCCAGTTCTCCATGGCCTGTCCTGCCTTTCTGCATTTTACACTTTTTTCAGATGGCCCTTTTGACCGGGGAGCAGTGAGACTTCATTGTAGTGCACATTTCCTTTGCAAGCTTGCTTGGTTGGCCAAAAAGTGCGTATGCGTTTTTTCCGGAATATATTCAGAAAAAACGCATACGCCCTTTTTGGCCAAGTGCATCATTGTGGACGTTCTGCCTCTTTTCCTATGCTTTACATGCAATTCCAGTCTACCTCCTGAAATCGGTTTCCTGCAATTCTGCCCAGCGTTCAAGTCCTCTTGGCAGCCTTACTTCAATATATTTTTGGACGATAGCTGTCATTTATAACTCTGCAGGTTTGTGAATGACAGTGCCCCTGAGCTCCTTTCTTCAACTCGCTTTCTTGTGAGCTGGCCGCAACACCGCAGCATTGCTTCAGGCCCTAGTGTGGTTCCGGCATGACATGCTGAGCCTTTGGTTAATTCCTCTTCCTGGTGGGAAATGAGAGTTAAATTTGCCCGTCCAGACACCTCCAGCTAGTCTCTCATTGGTTCTCCCTATTCCTGTTCATTTTCCGCAGAAACTGCAAACTGGGCCAAACAAGAGGTTAAAGGCACTGACTCTCCAAGTGGGGAGAGTGTTAGTAAAGCGTCTGGAATGTCGCACCCGAGTACCGGGGGATGAAAACTGACACAATTAAACACATTTCCCGATAACACGGTGGATCATACTCTGGGTTCCACATGCATGTTTTAGCTGAAGGAAGAATCCCTTAAACCTGGAGAGTTGAGACCCATGGAATGGGTACCATGCAATATGACTTCAAAGGTTCTGCATTTGCTCACCGAACCTCACCAGTCCTATCACTGCTGCGTTTATGACACTGTACACATGCTTGATTCTCTTTCGGAGACATATAAATCCATAGTTTTAAGATTCTTTCTAGTCAGGTATATTCTTACGCGTTTAATATGGGGTGTAGAGTCCACTTCGTTGAGCAAGGAGTAGCTCTTGTCTATTAAATATTTGGCTTATGGAACGGTATCTGTTCTAATTTCAATCTCTGGTTTTATGCAGCACCCCAACTCACCTTTCGCTTTAAGCAAGCATAAGTTGGTTTTCTACATTTGAGACCCTGTTCTGTTTTGTAATTCAGTTCCTGTGTAGCCAAGTTTACATTCCTTGTAGTAGTGATATCTTATGATGTTTGTTTTTCTGTGTGACTTATTTCACTTAGAATCATCGTACCTGAATCCACTCATTATGCTGCTACGGGCCTGATGACATAGATTTCATTGCTGAGTGATATTGCATTGTACGTAAGTACCACAACTTCTTTATCCATTTTTCGCTTTCTGTGATATTGAACTTGGACCATAAATGAGGTTCTTGTAAACAGAGCTGTCCCTAACTTTGGGGTGGCTGAGTCTTTTTGATTTTAATTTCCCTAAGCTATAGGACCATAAGTGGAAGTGCCCTATGCTCTGTTGCTTTGTTTTTTAGATGTTTCAGGAAACACCATACACTTCTCCAGAGTGGCTGTTGGCAATTTACATCCCGCCCATCAGCATAACAAGGCTCCCAGTTCTCCATGGCCTGTCCTGCCTTTCTGGATTTTACACTTTTCTCAGATGGCCCTTTTGACCGGGGGGCAGTGAGACTTCATTGTAGTGCAGATTTCCTTTGCAAGCTTGCTTGGTTGGCCAAAAAGGGCGTATGCGTTTTTTCCTGAATATATTCAGGAAAAAACGCATACGCCCTTTTTGGCCAAGTGCATCATTGTGGACGTTCTGCCTCTTTTCCTTTGCTTTACATGCAATTCCAGTCTACCTCCTGAAATCGGTTTCCTGCAATTCTGCCCAGCGTTCAAGTCCTCTTGGCAGCCTTACTTCAATATATTTTTGGACGATAGCTGTCATTTATAACTCTGCAGGTTTGTGAATTACAGTGCCCCTGAGCTCCTTTCTTCAACTCGCTTTCTTGTGAGCTGGCCGCAACACCGCAGCATTGCTTCAGGCCCTAGTGTGGTTCCGGCATGACATGCTGAGCCTTTGGTTAATTCCTCTTCCTGGTGGGAAATGAGAGTTAAATTTGCCCGTCCAGACACCTCCAGCTAGTCTCTCATTGGTTCTCCCTATTCCTGTTCATTTTCCGCAGAAATTGCAAACTGGGCCAAACAAGAGGTTAAAGGCACTGACTCTCCAAGTGGGGAGAGTGTTAGTAAAGCGTCTGGAATGTTGCACCCGAGTACCAGGGGATGAAAACTGACACAATTAAACACGTTTCCCGATCACACGGTGGATCATACTCTGGGTTCCACATGCATGTTTTAGCTGAAGGAAGAATCCCTTAAACCTGGAGAGTTGAGACCCATGGAATGGGTACCATGCAATATGACTTCAAAGGTTCTGCATTTGCTCACCAAACCTCACCAATCCTATCACTGCTGCGTTTATGACACTGTACACACGCTTGATTCTCTTTCGGAGACATATAAATCCATAGGTTTTAAGATTCTTTCTAGTCAGGTATATTCTTACGCGTTTAATATGGGGTGTAGAGTCCACTTCGTTGAGCAAGGAGTAGCTCTTGTCTATTAAATATTTGGCTTATGGAACGGTATCTGTTCTAATTTCAATCTCTGGTTTTATGCAGCACCCCAACTCACCTTTCGCCTTAAGCAAGCATAAGTTGGTTTTCTACATTTGAGACCCTGTTCTGTTTTGTAATTCAGTTCCTGTGTAGCCAAGTTTACATTCCTTGTAGTAGTGATATCTTATGATGTTTGTTTTTCTGTGTGACTTATTTCACTTAGAATCATCGTACCTGAATCCACTCATTATGCTGCTACGGGCCTGATGACATAGATTTCATTGCTGAGTGATATTGCATTGTACGTAATTACCACAACTTCTTTATCCATTTTTCACTTTCTGTGATACTGAACTTGTACCGTAAACGAGGTTCTTGTACACAGAGCCGTCCCAAACTTTGGGGTGGCTGTGTCTTTTTGATTTTAATTTCCCTAAGCTATAGGACCATAAGTGGAAGTGCCCTAGGCTCTGTTGCTTTGCTTTTTAGATGTTTCAGGAAACACCATACACTTCTCCAGAGTGGCTGTTCGCAATTTACATCCCGCACATCAGCATAACAAGGTTCCCAATTCTCCATGGCCTGTCCTGCCTTTCTGGATTTTACACTTTTTTCAGATGGCCCTTTTGACCGGGGGCAGTGAGACTTCATTGTAGTGCAGATTTCCTTTGCAAGCTTGCTTGGTTGGCCAAAAAGGGCGTATGCGTTTTTTCCTGAATATATTCAGGAAAAAACGCATACGCCCTATTTGGCCAAGTGCATCATTGTGGACGTTCTGCCTCTTTTCCTATGCTTTACATGCTATTCCAGTCTACCTCCTGAAATCGGTTTCCTGCAATTCTGCCCCGCTTTCAAGTCCTCTTGGCAGCCTTACTTCAATATATTTTTGGACGATACCTGTCATTTATAACTCTGCAGGTATGTGAATGACAGTGCCCCTGAGCTCCTTTCTTCAACTCGCTTTCTTGTGAGCTGGCCGCAACACCGCAGGATTGCTTCAGGCCCTACTGTGGTTCTGGCATGGCACGCTGAGCCTTTGGTTAATTCCTATTCCTGGTGGGAAATGAGAGTTAAATTTGCCCGTCCAGACACCTCCAGCTAGTCTCTCATTGGTTCTCCCTTTTCCTGTTCATTTTCCGCAGAAATTGCAAACTGGGCCAAACAGGAGGTTAAAGGCACTGACTCTCCAAGTGGGGAGAGTGTTAGTAAAGCGTCTGGAATGTTGCACCCGAGTATCGGGGGATGAAACCTGAGACACCTTTGAACACGTTTCCCGATCACACGGTGGATCATACTCTGGGTTCCACATGCATGTTTTAGCTGAAGGAAGAATCCCTTAAACCTGGAGAGTTGAGACCCATGGAATGGGTACCATGAAATATGACTTCAAAGGGTCTGCATTTGCTCACCGATCCTCACCAATCCTATCACTGCTGCGTTTATGCTGCTGTACACACGCTTGATTCTCTTTCTGAGACATATAAATCCATAGGTTTTAAGATTCTTACTAGTCAGGTATATTCTTAGGCGTTTAATATGGGGTGTAGAGTCCACTTCGTTGAGCAAGGAGTAGCTCTTGTCTATTACATATTTGGCTTATGGAACGGTATCTGTGCTAATTTCAATCTCTGGTTTTATGCAGCACCCCAACTCACCTTTCCCCTTAAGCAAGCATAAGTCGGTTTTCTACATTTGAGACCCTGTTCTGTTTTGTAATTCAGTTCCTGTGTAGCCAAGTTTACATTCCATGTGGTAGAGATGTCTTATGATGTTTCTTTTTCTGTGTGACTTATTTCACTTAGAATCATCGTACCTGAATCCACTCATTATGCTGCTATGGGCCTGATGACATAGATTTCATTGCTGAGTGATATTGCATTGTACGTAAGTACCACAACTTCTTTATCCATTTTGCGCTTTCTGTGATATTGAACTTGTACCGTAAACGAGGTTCTTGTAAACAGAGCTGTCGCAAAGATTGGGGTGGTTGTGTCTTTTTGATTTTAATTTCCCTAAGCTATAGGACCATAAGTGGAAGTGCCCTAGGCTCTGTTGCTTTGTTTTTTAGATGTTTCAGGAAACACCATACACTTCTCCAGAGTGACTGTTGGCAATTTACATCCCGCCCATCAGCATAACAAGGCTCCCAGTTCTCCATGGCCTGTCCTGCCTTTGTGGATTTTACACTTTTTTCAGATGGCCCTTTTGACCGGGGGGCAGTGAGACTTCATTGTAGTGCAGATTTCCTTTGCAAGCTTGCTTGGTTGGCCAAAAAGGGCGTATGCGTTTTTTCCTGAATATATTCAGGAAAAAACGCATACGCCCTTTTTGGCCAAGTGCATCATTGTGGACGTTCTGCCTCTTTTCCTATGCTTTACATGCAATTCCAGTCTACCTCCTGAAATCGGTTTCCTGCAATTCTGCCCCGCTTTCAAGTCCTCTTGGCAGCCTTACTTCAATATATTTTTGGACGATAGCTGTCATTTATAACTCTACAGGTATGTGAATTACAGTGCCCCTGAGCTCCTTTCTTCAACTCGCTTTCTTGTGAGCTGGCCGCAACACCGCAGCATTGCTTCAGGCCCTAGTGTGGTTCCGGCATGGCACACTGAGCCTTTGGTTAATTCCTCTTCCTGGTGGGAAATGAGAGTTAAATTTGCCCGTCCAGACACCTCCAGCTAGTCTCTCATTGGTTCTCCCTATTCCTGTTCATTTTCCGCAGAAATTGCAAACTGGGCCAAACAGGAGGTTAAAGGCACTGACTCTCCAAGTGGGGAGAGTGTTAGTAAAGCATCTTGAATGTTGCACCCGAGTACCAGGGGACGAAAACTGACACAATTGAACACGTTTCCCGAGCACACGGTGGATCATACTCTGGGTTCCACATGCATGTTTTAGCTGAAGGAAGAATCCCTTAAACCTGGAGAGTTGAGACCCATGGAATGGGTACCATGCAATATGACTTCAAAGGGTCTGCATTTGTCCACCGAACCTCACCAATCCTATCACTGCTGCGTTTATGCCGCTGTACACACGCTTGATTCTCTTTCGGAGACATATAAATCCATAGGTTTTAAGATTCTTCCTAGTCAGGTATATATTCTTAGGCGTTTATTATGGGGTGTAGAGTCCACTTCGTTGAGCAAGGAGTAGCTCTTGTCTATTACATATTTGGCTTATGGAACGGTATCTGTGCTAATTTCAATCTCTGGTTTTATGCAGCACCCCAACTCACCTTTCGCCTTAAGCAAGCATAAGTTGGTTTTCTACATTTGAGACCCTGTTCTGTTTTGTAATTCAGTTCCTGTGTAGCCAAGTTTACATTCCGTGTAGTAGTGATATCTTATGATGTTTCTTTTTCTGTGTGACTTATTTCACTTAGAATCATCGTACCTGAATCCACTCATTATGCTGCTATGGGCCTGATGACATAGATTTCATTGCTGCGTGATATTGCATTGTACGTAATTACCACAACTTCTTTATCCATTTTTCACTTTGTGTGATACTGAACTTGTACCGTAAACGAGGTTCTTGTAAACAGAGCCGTCCCAAACTTTGGGGTGGCTGTGTCTTTTTGATTTTAATTTCCCTAAGCTATAGGACCATAAGTGGAAGTGCCCTAGGCTCTGTTTCTTTGCTTTTTAGATGTTTCAGGAAACACCATACACTTCTCCAGAGTGGCTGTTCGCAATTTACATCCTGCACATCAGCATAACAAGGTTCCCAATTCTCCATGGCCTGTCCTGCCTTTCTGGATTTTACACTTTTTTCAGATGGCCCTTTTGACCGGGGGCAGTGAGACTTCATTGTAGTGCAGATATCCTTTGCAAGCTTGCTTGGTTGGCCAAAAAGGGCGTATGCGTTTTTTCCTGAATATATTCAGGAAAAAACGCATACGCCCTTTTTGGCCAAGTGCATCATTGTGGACGTTCTTCCTCTTTTCCTATGCTTTACATGCTATTCCAGTCTACCTCCTGAAATCGGTTTCCTGCAATTCTGCCCCGCTTTCAAGTCCTCTTGGCAGCCTTACTTCAATATATTTTTGGACGATAGCTGTCATTTATAACTCTGCAGGTATGTGAATGACAGTGCCCCTGAGCTCCTTTCTTCAACTCGTTTTCTTGTGAGCTGGCCGCAACACCGCAGGATTGCTTCAGGCCCTAGTGTGGTTCCGGCATGGCACGCTGAACCTTTGTTTAATTCCTCTTCCTGGTGGGAAATGAGAGTTAAATTTGCCCGTCCAGACACCTCCAGCTAGTCTCTCATTGGTTCTCCCTATTCCTGTTCATTTTCCGCAGAAATTGCAAACTGGGCCAAACAGGAGGTTAAAGGCACTGACTCTCCAAGTGGGGAGAGTTTTAGTAAAGCGTCTGGAATGTTGCACCCGAGTACCAGGGGACAAAAACTGAGACACATTTGAACATGTTTCCCGATCACACGGTGGATCATACTCTGGGTTCCACATGCATGTTTTAGCTGAAGGAAGAATCCCTTAAACCTGGAGAGTTGAGACCCATGGAATGGGTACCATGCAATATGTCTTCAAAGGTTCTGCATTTGCTCACCGAACCTCACCAATCCTATCACTGCTGCGTTTATGACACTGTACACACGCTTGATTCTCTTTCGGAGACATATAAATCCATAGGTTTTAAGATTCTTTCTAGTCAGGTATATTCTTACGCGTTTAATATGGGGTGTAGAGTCCATTTCGTTGAGCAAGGAGTAGCTCTTGTCTATTAAATATTTGGCTTATGGAACGGTATCTGTGCTAATTTCAATCTCTGGTTTTATGCAGCACCCCAACTCACCTTTCGCCTTAAGCAAGCACAAGTTGGTTTTCTACATTTGAGACCCTGTTCTGTTTTGTAATTCAGTTCCTGTGTAGCCAAGTTTACATTCCTTGTAGTAGTGATATCTTATGATGTTTGTTTTTCTGTGTGACTTATTTCACTTAGAATCATCGTACCTGAATCCACTCATTATGCTGCTACGGGCCTGATGACATAGATTTCATTGCTGAGTGATATTGCATTGTACGTAAGTACCACAACTTCTTTATCCATTTTTCGCTTTCTGTGATATTGAACTTGGACCATAAATGAGGTTCTTGTAAACAGAGCTGTCCCTAACTTTGGGGTGGCTGAGTCTTTTTGATTTTAATTTCCCTAAGCTATAGGACCATAAGTGGAAGTGCCCTATGCTCTGTTGCTTTGTTTTTTAGATGTTTCAGGAAACACCATACACTTCTCCAGAGTGGCTGTTGGCAATTTACATCCCGCCCATCAGCATAACAAGGCTCCCAGTTCTCCATGGCCTGTCCTGCCTTTCTGGATTTTACACTTTTCTCAGATGGCCCTTTTGACCGGGGGGCAGTGAGACTTCATTGTAGTGCAGATTTCCTTTGCAAGCTTGCTTGGTTGGCCAAAAAGGGCGTATGCGTTTTTTCCTGAATATATTCAGGAAAAAACGCATACGCCCTTTTTGGCCAAGTGCATCATTGTGGACGTTCTGCCTCTTTTCCTTTGCTTTACATGCAATTCCAGTCTACCTCCTGAAATCGGTTTCCTGCAATTCTGCCCAGCGTTCAAGTCCTCTTGGCAGCCTTACTTCAATATATTTTTGGACGATAGCTGTCATTTATAACTCTGCAGGTTTGTGAATTACAGTGCCCCTGAGCTCCTTTCTTCAACTCGCTTTCTTGTGAGCTGGCCGCAACACCGCAGCATTGCTTCAGGCCCTAGTGTGGTTCCGGCATGACATGCTGAGCCTTTGGTTAATTCCTCTTCCTGGTGGGAAATGAGAGTTAAATTTGCCCGTCCAGACACCTCCAGCTAGTCTCTCATTGGTTCTCCCTATTCCTGTTCATTTTCCGCAGAAATTGCAAACTGGGCCAAACAAGAGGTTAAAGGCACTGACTCTCCAAGTGGGGAGAGTGTTAGTAAAGCGTCTGGAATGTTGCACCCGAGTACCAGGGGATGAAAACTGACACAATTAAACACGTTTCCCGATCACACGGTGGATCATACTCTGGGTTCCACATGCATGTTTTAGCTGAAGGAAGAATCCCTTAAACCTGGAGAGTTGAGACCCATGGAATGGGTACCATGCAATATGACTTCAAAGGTTCTGCATTTGCTCACCAAACCTCACCAATCCTATCACTGCTGCGTTTATGACACTGTACACACGCTTGATTCTCTTTCGGAGACATATAAATCCATAGGTTTTAAGATTCTTTCTAGTCAGGTATATTCTTACGCGTTTAATATGGGGTGTAGAGTCCACTTCGTTGAGCAAGGAGTAGCTCTTGTCTATTAAATATTTGGCTTATGGAACGGTATCTGTTCTAATTTCAATCTCTGGTTTTATGCAGCACCCCAACTCACCTTTCGCCTTAAGCAAGCATAAGTTGGTTTTCTACATTTGAGACCCTGTTCTGTTTTGTAATTCAGTTCCTGTGTAGCCAAGTTTACATTCCTTGTAGTAGTGATATCTTATGATGTTTGTTTTTCTGTGTGACTTATTTCACTTAGAATCATCGTACCTGAATCCACTCATTATGCTGCTACGGGCCTGATGACATAGATTTCATTGCTGAGTGATATTGCATTGTACGTAATTACCACAACTTCTTTATCCATTTTTCACTTTCTGTGATACTGAACTTGTACCGTAAACGAGGTTCTTGTACACAGAGCCGTCCCAAACTTTGGGGTGGCTGTGTCTTTTTGATTTTAATTTCCCTAAGCTATAGGACCATAAGTGGAAGTGCCCTAGGCTCTGTTGCTTTGCTTTTTAGATGTTTCAGGAAACACCATACACTTCTCCAGAGTGGCTGTTCGCAATTTACATCCCGCACATCAGCATAACAAGGTTCCCAATTCTCCATGGCCTGTCCTGCCTTTCTGGATTTTACACTTTTTTCAGATGGCCCTTTTGACCGGGGGCAGTGAGACTTCATTGTAGTGCAGATTTCCTTTGCAAGCTTGCTTGGTTGGCCAAAAAGGGCGTATGCGTTTTTTCCTGAATATATTCAGGAAAAAACGCATACGCCCTATTTGGCCAAGTGCATCATTGTGGACGTTCTGCCTCTTTTCCTATGCTTTACATGCTATTCCAGTCTACCTCCTGAAATCGGTTTCCTGCAATTCTGCCCCGCTTTCAAGTCCTCTTGGCAGCCTTACTTCAATATATTTTTGGACGATACCTGTCATTTATAACTCTGCAGGTATGTGAATGACAGTGCCCCTGAGCTCCTTTCTTCAACTCGCTTTCTTGTGAGCTGGCCGCAACACCGCAGGATTGCTTCAGGCCCTACTGTGGTTCTGGCATGGCACGCTGAGCCTTTGGTTAATTCCTATTCCTGGTGGGAAATGAGAGTTAAATTTGCCCGTCCAGACACCTCCAGCTAGTCTCTCATTGGTTCTCCCTTTTCCTGTTCATTTTCCGCAGAAATTGCAAACTGGGCCAAACAGGAGGTTAAAGGCACTGACTCTCCAAGTGGGGAGAGTGTTAGTAAAGCGTCTGGAATGTTGCACCCGAGTATCGGGGGATGAAACCTGAGACACCTTTGAACACGTTTCCCGATCACACGGTGGATCATACTCTGGGTTCCACATGCATGTTTTAGCTGAAGGAAGAATCCCTTAAACCTGGAGAGTTGAGACCCATGGAATGGGTACCATGAAATATGACTTCAAAGGGTCTGCATTTGCTCACCGATCCTCACCAATCCTATCACTGCTGCGTTTATGCTGCTGTACACACGCTTGATTCTCTTTCTGAGACATATAAATCCATAGGTTTTAAGATTCTTACTAGTCAGGTATATTCTTAGGCGTTTAATATGGGGTGTAGAGTCCACTTCGTTGAGCAAGGAGTAGCTCTTGTCTATTACATATTTGGCTTATGGAACGGTATCTGTGCTAATTTCAATCTCTGGTTTTATGCAGCACCCCAACTCACCTTTCCCCTTAAGCAAGCATAAGTCGGTTTTCTACATTTGAGACCCTGTTCTGTTTTGTAATTCAGTTCCTGTGTAGCCAAGTTTACATTCCATGTGGTAGAGATGTCTTATGATGTTTCTTTTTCTGTGTGACTTATTTCACTTAGAATCATCGTACCTGAATCCACTCATTATGCTGCTATGGGCCTGATGACATAGATTTCATTGCTGAGTGATATTGCATTGTACGTAAGTACCACAACTTCTTTATCCATTTTGCGCTTTCTGTGATATTGAACTTGTACCGTAAACGAGGTTCTTGTAAACAGAGCTGTCGCAAAGATTGGGGTGGTTGTGTCTTTTTGATTTTAATTTCCCTAAGCTATAGGACCATAAGTGGAAGTGCCCTAGGCTCTGTTGCTTTGTTTTTTAGATGTTTCAGGAAACACCATACACTTCTCCAGAGTGACTGTTGGCAATTTACATCCCGCCCATCAGCATAACAAGGCTCCCAGTTCTCCATGGCCTGTCCTGCCTTTGTGGATTTTACACTTTTTTCAGATGGCCCTTTTGACCGGGGGGCAGTGAGACTTCATTGTAGTGCAGATTTCCTTTGCAAGCTTGCTTGGTTGGCCAAAAAGGGCGTATGCGTTTTTTCCTGAATATATTCAGGAAAAAACGCATACGCCCTTTTTGGCCAAGTGCATCATTGTGGACGTTCTGCCTCTTTTCCTATGCTTTACATGCAATTCCAGTCTACCTCCTGAAATCGGTTTCCTGCAATTCTGCCCCGCTTTCAAGTCCTCTTGGCAGCCTTACTTCAATATATTTTTGGACGATAGCTGTCATTTATAACTCTACAGGTATGTGAATTACAGTGCCCCTGAGCTCCTTTCTTCAACTCGCTTTCTTGTGAGCTGGCCGCAACACCGCAGCATTGCTTCAGGCCCTAGTGTGGTTCCGGCATGGCACACTGAGCCTTTGGTTAATTCCTCTTCCTGGTGGGAAATGAGAGTTAAATTTGCCCGTCCAGACACCTCCAGCTAGTCTCTCATTGGTTCTCCCTATTCCTGTTCATTTTCCGCAGAAATTGCAAACTGGGCCAAACAGGAGGTTAAAGGCACTGACTCTCCAAGTGGGGAGAGTGTTAGTAAAGCATCTTGAATGTTGCACCCGAGTACCAGGGGACGAAAACTGACACAATTGAACACGTTTCCCGAGCACACGGTGGATCATACTCTGGGTTCCACATGCATGTTTTAGCTGAAGGAAGAATCCCTTAAACCTGGAGAGTTGAGACCCATGGAATGGGTACCATGCAATATGACTTCAAAGGGTCTGCATTTGTCCACCGAACCTCACCAATCCTATCACTGCTGCGTTTATGCCGCTGTACACACGCTTGATTCTCTTTCGGAGACATATAAATCCATAGGTTTTAAGATTCTTCCTAGTCAGGTATATATTCTTAGGCGTTTATTATGGGGTGTAGAGTCCACTTCGTTGAGCAAGGAGTAGCTCTTGTCTATTACATATTTGGCTTATGGAACGGTATCTGTGCTAATTTCAATCTCTGGTTTTATGCAGCACCCCAACTCACCTTTCGCCTTAAGCAAGCATAAGTTGGTTTTCTACATTTGAGACCCTGTTCTGTTTTGTAATTCAGTTCCTGTGTAGCCAAGTTTACATTCCGTGTAGTAGTGATATCTTATGATGTTTCTTTTTCTGTGTGACTTATTTCACTTAGAATCATCGTACCTGAATCCACTCATTATGCTGCTATGGGCCTGATGACATAGATTTCATTGCTGCGTGATATTGCATTGTACGTAATTACCACAACTTCTTTATCCATTTTTCACTTTGTGTGATACTGAACTTGTACCGTAAACGAGGTTCTTGTAAACAGAGCCGTCCCAAACTTTGGGGTGGCTGTGTCTTTTTGATTTTAATTTCCCTAAGCTATAGGACCATAAGTGGAAGTGCCCTAGGCTCTGTTTCTTTGCTTTTTAGATGTTTCAGGAAACACCATACACTTCTCCAGAGTGGCTGTTCGCAATTTACATCCTGCACATCAGCATAACAAGGTTCCCAATTCTCCATGGCCTGTCCTGCCTTTCTGGATTTTACACTTTTTTCAGATGGCCCTTTTGACCGGGGGCAGTGAGACTTCATTGTAGTGCAGATATCCTTTGCAAGCTTGCTTGGTTGGCCAAAAAGGGCGTATGCGTTTTTTCCTGAATATATTCAGGAAAAAACGCATACGCCCTTTTTGGCCAAGTGCATCATTGTGGACGTTCTTCCTCTTTTCCTATGCTTTACATGCTATTCCAGTCTACCTCCTGAAATCGGTTTCCTGCAATTCTGCCCCGCTTTCAAGTCCTCTTGGCAGCCTTACTTCAATATATTTTTGGACGATAGCTGTCATTTATAACTCTGCAGGTATGTGAATGACAGTGCCCCTGAGCTCCTTTCTTCAACTCGTTTTCTTGTGAGCTGGCCGCAACACCGCAGGATTGCTTCAGGCCCTAGTGTGGTTCCGGCATGGCACGCTGAACCTTTGTTTAATTCCTCTTCCTGGTGGGAAATGAGAGTTAAATTTGCCCGTCCAGACACCTCCAGCTAGTCTCTCATTGGTTCTCCCTATTCCTGTTCATTTTCCGCAGAAATTGCAAACTGGGCCAAACAGGAGGTTAAAGGCACTGACTCTCCAAGTGGGGAGAGTTTTAGTAAAGCGTCTGGAATGTTGCACCCGAGTACCAGGGGACAAAAACTGAGACACATTTGAACATGTTTCCCGATCACACGGTGGATCATACTCTGGGTTCCACATGCATGTTTTAGCTGAAGGAAGAATCCCTTAAACCTGGAGAGTTGAGACCCATGGAATGGGTACCATGCAATATGTCTTCAAAGGTTCTGCATTTGCTCACCGAACCTCACCAATCCTATCACTGCTGCGTTTATGACACTGTACACACGCTTGATTCTCTTTCGGAGACATATAAATCCATAGGTTTTAAGATTCTTTCTAGTCAGGTATATTCTTACGCGTTTAATATGGGGTGTAGAGTCCATTTCGTTGAGCAAGGAGTAGCTCTTGTCTATTAAATATTTGGCTTATGGAACGGTATCTGTGCTAATTTCAATCTCTGGTTTTATGCAGCACCCCAACTCACCTTTCGCCTTAAGCAAGCACAAGTTGGTTTTCTACATTTGAGACCCTGTTCTGTTTTGTAATTCAGTTCCTGTGTAGCCAAGTTTACATTCCTTGTAGTAGTGATATCTTATGATGTTTGTTTTTCTGTGTGACTTATTTCACTTAGAATCATCGTACCTGAATCCACTCATTATGCTGCTACGGGCCTGATGACATAGATTTCATTGCTGAGTGATATTGCATTGTACGTAAGTACCACAACTTCTTTATCCATTTTTCGCTTTCTGTGATATTGAACTTGGACCATAAATGAGGTTCTTGTAAACAGAGCTGTCCCTAACTTTGGGGTGGCTGAGTCTTTTTGATTTTAATTTCCCTAAGCTATAGGACCATAAGTGGAAGTGCCCTAGGCTCTGTTGCTTTGTTTTTTAGATGTTTCTGGAAACACCATACACTTCTCCAGAGTGGCTGTTGGCAATTTACATCCCGCCCATCAGCATAACAAGGCTCCCAGTTCTCCATGGCCTGTCCTGCCTTTCTGGATTTTACACTTTTTTCAGATGGCCCTTTTGACCGGGGGGCAGTGAGACTTCATTGTAGTGCAGATTTCCTTTGCAAGCTTGCTTGGTTGGCCAAAAAGGGCGTATGCGTTTTTTCCTGAACTTATTCAGGAAAAAACGCATACGCCCTTTTTGGCCAAGTGCATCATTGTGGACGTTCTGCCTCTTTTCCTTTGCTTTACATGCAATTCCAGTCTACCTCCTGAAATCGGTTTCCTGCAATTCTGCCCAGCGTTCAAGTCCTCTTGGCAGCCTTACTTCAATATATTTTTGGACGATAGCTGTCATTTATAACTCTGCAGGTTTGTGAATGACAGTGCCCCTGAGCTCCTTTCTTCAACTCGCTTTCTTGTGAGCTGGCCGCAACACCGCAGGATTGCTTCAGGCCCTAGTGTGGTTCCGGCATGGCATGCTGAGCCTTTGTTTAATTCCTCTTCCTGGTGGGAAATGAGAGTTAAATTTGCCCGTCCAGACACCTCCAGCTAGTCTCTCATTGGTTCTCCCTATTCCTGTTCATTTTCCGCAGAAATTGCAAACTGGGCCAAACAGGAGGTTAAAGGCACTGACTCTCCAAGTGGGGAGAGTGTTAGTAAAGCGTCTGGAATGTTGCACCCGAGTACCAGGGGACGAAAACTGAGACACATTTGAACACGTTTCCCGATCACATGGTGGATCATACTCTGGGTTCCACATGCATGTTTTAGCTGAAGGAAGAATCCCTTCAACCTGGAGAGTTGAGACCCCTGCAATGGGTACCATGCAATATGACTTCAAAGGGTCTGCATTTGCTCACCGAACCTCACCAATCCTATCACTGCTGCATTTATGCCACTGTACACACGCTTGATTCTCTTTCTGAGACATATAAATCCATAGGTTTTAAGATTCTTACTAGTCAGGTATATTCTTAGGCGTTTAATATGGGGTGTAGAGTCCACTTCGTTGAGCAAGGAGTAGCTCTTGTCTATTACATATTTGTCTTATGGAACGGTATCTGTGCTAATTTCAATCTCTGGTTTTATGCAGCACCCCAACTTAGCTTTCCCCTTAAGCAAGCATAAGTCGGTTTTCTACATTTGAGACCCTGTTCTGTTTTGTAATTCAGTTCCTGTGTAGCCAAGTTTACATTCCATGTGGTAGAGATATCTTATGATGTTTCTTTCTCTGTGTGACTTATTTCACTTACAATCATCGTACCTGAATCCACTCATTATGCTGCTACGGGCCTGATGACATAGATTTCATTGCTGAGTGATATTGCATTGTACGTAAGTACCACAACTTCTTTATCCATTTTGCGCTTTCTGTGATATTGAACTTGTACCGTAAACGAGGTTCTTGTAAACAGAGCTGTCCCAAAGATTGGGGTGGTTGTGTGTTTTAGATTTTAATTTCCCTAAGCTATAGGACCATAAGTGGAAGTGCACTAGGCTCTGTTGCCTTGTTTTTTAGATGTTTCAGGAAACACCATACACTTCTCCAGAGTGACTGTTGGCAATTTACATCCTGCCCATCAGCGTAACAAGGCTCCCAGTTCTCCATGGCCTGTCCTGCCTTTCTGGATTTTACACTTTTCTCAGATGGCCCTTTTGACCGGGGGGCAGTGAGACTTCATTGTAGTGCAGATTTCCTTTGCAAGCTTGCTTGGTTGGCCAAAAAGGGCGTATGCGTTTTTTCCTGAATATATTCAGGAAAAAACGCATACGCCCTTTTTGGCCAAGTGCATCATTGTGGACGTTCTGCCTCTTTTCCTATGCTTTACATGCAATTCCAGTCTACCTCCTGAAATCGGTTTCCTGCAATTCTGCCCAGCGTTCAAGTCCTCTTGGCAGCCTTAATTCAATATATTTTTGGACGATAGCTGTCATTTATAACTCTGCAGGTTTGTGAATGACAGTGCCCCTGAGCTCCTTTCTTCAACTCGCTTTCTTGTGAGCTGGCCGCAACACCGCAGGATTGCTTCAGGCCCTAGTGTGGTTACGGCATGACATGCTGAGCCTTTGGTTAATTCCTCTTCCTGGTGGGAAATGAGAGTTAAATTTGCCCGTCCAGACACCTCCAGCTAGTCTCTCATTGGTTCTCCCTATTCCTGTTCATTTTCCGCAGAAATTGCAAACTGGGCCAAACAAGAGGTTAAAGGCACTGACTCTCCAAGTGGGGAGAGTGTTAGTAAAGCGTCTGGAATGTCGCACCCGAGTACCGGGGGATGAAAACTGACACAATTAAACACATTTCCCGATCACACGGTGGATCATACTCTGGGTTCCACATGCATGTTTTAGCTGAAGGAAGAATCCCTTAAACCTGGAGAGTTGAGACCCATGGAATGGGTACCATGCAATATGACTTCAAAGGGTCTGCATTTGCTCACCGAACCTCACCAGTCCTATCACTGCTGCGTTTATGACACTGTACACATGCTTGATTCTCTTTCGGAGACATATAAATCCATAGGTTTTAAGATTCTTTCTAGTCAGGTATATTCTTACGCGTTTAATATGGGGTGTAGAGTCCACTTCATTGAGCAAGGAGTAGCTCTTGTCTATTAAATATTTGGCTTATGGAACGGTATCTGTTCTAATTTCAATCTCTGGTTTTATGCAGCACCCCAACTCACCTTTCGCTTTAAGCAAGCATAAGTTGGTTTTCTACATTTGAGACCCTGTTCTGTTTTGTAATTCAGTTCCTGTGTAGCCAAGTTTACATTCCTTGTAGTAGTGATATCTTATGATGTTTGTTTTTCTGTGTGACTTATTTCACTTAGAATCATCGTACCTGAATCCACTCATTATGCTGCTACGGGCCTGATGACATAGATTTCATTGCTGAGTGATATTGCATTGTACGTAAGTACCACAACTTCTTTATCCATTTTTCGCTTTCTGTGATATTGAACTTGGACCATAAATGAGGTTCTTGTAAACAGAGCTGTCCCTAACTTTGGGGTGGCTGAGTCTTTTTGATTTTAATTTCCCTAAGCTATAGGACCATAAGTGGAAGTGCCCTATGCTCTGTTGCTTTGTTTTTTAGATGTTTCAGGAAACACCATACACTTCTCCAGAGTGGCTGTTGGCAATTTACATCCCGCCCATCAGCATAACAAGGCTCCCAGTTCTCCATGGCCTGTCCTGCCTTTCTGGATTTTACACTTTTCTCAGATGGCCCTTTTGACCGGGGGGCAGTGAGACTTCATTGTAGTGCAGATTTCCTTTGCAAGCTTGCTTGGTTGGCCAAAAAGGGCGTATGCGTTTTTTCCTGAATATATTCAGGAAAAAACGCATACGCCCTTTTTGGCCAAGTGCATCATTGTGGACGTTCTGCCTCTTTTCCTTTGCTTTACATGCAATTCCAGTCTACCTCCTGAAATCGGTTTCCTGCAATTCTGCCCAGCGTTCAAGTCCTCTTGGCAGCCTTACTTCAATATATTTTTGGACGATAGCTGTCATTTATAACTCTGCAGGTTTGTGAATTACAGTGCCCCTGAGCTCCTTTCTTCAACTCGCTTTCTTGTGAGCTGGCCGCAACACCGCAGCATTGCTTCAGGCCCTAGTGTGGTTCCGGCATGACATGCTGAGCCTTTGGTTAATTCCTCTTCCTGGTGGGAAATGAGAGTTAAATTTGCCCGTCCAGACACCTCCAGCTAGTCTCTCATTGGTTCTCCCTATTCCTGTTCATTTTCCGCAGAAATTGCAAACTGGGCCAAACAAGAGGTTAAAGGCACTGACTCTCCAAGTGGGGAGAGTGTTAGTAAAGCGTCTGGAATGTTGCACCCGAGTACCAGGGGATGAAAACTGACACAATTAAACACGTTTCCCGATCACACGGTGGATCATACTCTGGGTTCCACATGCATGTTTTAGCTGAAGGAAGAATCCCTTAAACCTGGAGAGTTGAGACCCATGGAATGGGTACCATGCAATATGACTTCAAAGGTTCTGCATTTGCTCACCAAACCTCACCAATCCTATCACTGCTGCGTTTATGACACTGTACACACGCTTGATTCTCTTTCGGAGACATATAAATCCATAGGTTTTAAGATTCTTTCTAGTCAGGTATATTCTTACGCGTTTAATATGGGGTGTAGAGTCCACTTCGTTGAGCAAGGAGTAGCTCTTGTCTATTAAATATTTGGCTTATGGAACGGTATCTGTTCTAATTTCAATCTCTGGTTTTATGCAGCACCCCAACTCACCTTTCGCCTTAAGCAAGCATAAGTTGGTTTTCTACATTTGAGACCCTGTTCTGTTTTGTAATTCAGTTCCTGTGTAGCCAAGTTTACATTCCTTGTAGTAGTGATATCTTATGATGTTTGTTTTTCTGTGTGACTTATTTCACTTAGAATCATCGTACCTGAATCCACTCATTATGCTGCTACGGGCCTGATGACATAGATTTCATTGCTGAGTGATATTGCATTGTACGTAATTACCACAACTTCTTTATCCATTTTTCACTTTCTGTGATACTGAACTTGTACCGTAAACGAGGTTCTTGTACACAGAGCCGTCCCAAAGATTGGGGTGGTTGTGTGTTTTAGATTTTAATTTCCCTAAGCTATAGGACCATAAGTGGAAGTGCCCTAGGCTCTGTTGCTTTGCTTTTTAGATGTTTCAGGAAACACCATACACTTCTCCAGAGTGGCTGTTCGCAATTTACATCCCGCACATCAGCATAACAAGGTTCCCAATTCTCCATGGCCTGTCCTGCCTTTCTGGATTTTACACTTTTTTCAGATGGCCCTTTTGACCGGGGGCAGTGAGACTTCATTGTAGTGCAGATTTCCTTTGCAAGCTTGCTTGGTTGGCCAAAAAGGGCGTATGCGTTTTTTCCTGAATATATTCAGGAAAAAACGCATACGCCCTATTTGGCCAAGTGCATCATTGTGGACGTTCTGCCTCTTTTCCTATGCTTTACATGCTATTCCAGTCTACCTCCTGAAATCGGTTTCCTGCAATTCTGCCCCGCTTTCAAGTCCTCTTGGCAGCCTTACTTCAATATATTTTTGGACGATACCTGTCATTTATAACTCTGCAGGTATGTGAATGACAGTGCCCCTGAGCTCCTTTCTTCAACTCGCTTTCTTGTGAGCTGGCCGCAACACTGCAGGATTGCTTCAGGCCCTACTGTGGTTCCGGCATGGCACGCTGAGCCTTTGGTTAATTCCTATTCCTGGTGGGAAATGAGAGTTAAATTTGCCCGTCCAGACACCTCCAGCTAGTCTCTCATTGGTTCTCCCTTTTCCTGTTCATTTTCCGCAGAAATTGCAAACTGGGCCAAACAGGAGGTTAAAGGCACTGACTCTCCAAGTGGGGAGAGTGTTAGTAAAGCGTCTGGAATGTTGCACCCGAGTATCGGGGGATGAAACCTGAGACACCTTTGAACACGTTTCCCGATCACACGGTGGATCATACTCTGGGTTCCACATGCATGTTTTAGCTGAAGGAAGAATCCCTTAAACCTGGAGAGTTGAGACCCATGGAATGGGTACCATGAAATATGACTTCAAAGGGTCTGCATTTTCTCACCGATCCTCACCAATCCTATCACTGCTGCGTTTATGCTGCTGTACACACGCTTGATTCTCTTTCTGAGACATATAAATCCATAGGTTTTAAGATTCTTACTAGTCAGGTATATTCTTAGGCGTTTAATATGTGGTGTAGAGTCCACTTCGTTGAGCAAGGAGTAGCTCTTGTCTATTACATATTTGGCTTATGGAACGGTATCTGTGCTAATTTCAATCTCTGGTTTTATGCAGCACCCCAACTCACCTTTCCCCTTAAGCAAGCATAAGTCGGTTTTCTACATTTGAGACCCTGTTCTGTTTTGTAATTCAGTTCCTGTGTAGCCAAGTTTACATTCCATGTGGTAGAGATATCTTATGATGTTTCTTTTTCTGTGTGACTTATTTCACTTAGAATCATCGTACCTGAATCCACTCATTATGCTGCTATGGGCCTGATGACATAGATTTCATTGCTGAGTGATATTGCATTGTACGTAAGTACCACAACTTCTTTATCCATTTTGCGCTTTCTGTGATATTGAACTTGTACCGTAAACGAGGTTCTTGTAAACAGAGCTGTCCCAAAGATTGGGGTGGTTGTGTCTTTTTGATTTTAATTTCCCTAAGCTATAGGACCATAAGTGGAAGTGCCCTAGGCTCTGTTGCTTTGTTTTTTAGATGTTTCAGGAAACACCATACACTTCTCCAGAGTGACTGTTGGCAATTTACATCCCGCCCAACAGCATAACAAGGCTCCCAGTTCTCCATGGCCTGTCCTGCCTTTGTGGATTTTACACTTTTTTCAGATGGCCCTTTTGACCGGGGGGCAGTGAGACTTCATTGTAGTGCAGATTTCCTTTGCAAGCTTGCTTGGTTGGCCAAAAAGGGCGTATGCGTTTTTTCCTGAATATATTCAGGAAAAAACGCATACGCCCTTTTTGGCCAAGTGCATCATTGTGGACGTTCTGCCTCTTTTCCTATGCTTTACATGCAATTCCAGTCTACCTCCTGAAATCGGTTTCCTGCAATTCTGCCCCGCTTTCAAGTCCTCTTGGCAGCCTTACTTCAATATATTTTTGGACGATAGCTGTCATTTATAACTCTGCAGGTATGTGAATTACAGTGCCCCTGAGCTCCTTTCTTCAACTCGCTTTCTTGTGAGCTGGCCGCAACACCGCAGCATTGCTTCAGGCCCTAGTGTGGTTCCGGCATGGCACACTGAGCCTTTGGTTAATTCCTCTTCCTGGTGGGAAATGAGAGTTAAATTTGCCCGTCCAGACACCTCCAGCTAGTCTCTCATTGGTTCTCCCTATTCCTGTTCATTTTCCGCAGAAATTGCAAACTGGGCCAAACAGGAGGTTAAAGGCACTGACTCTCCAAGTGGGGAGAGTGTTAGTAAAGCATCTTGAATGTTGCACCCGAGTACCAGGGGACGAAAACTGACACAATTGAACACGTTTCCCGAGCACACGGTGGATCATACTCTGGGTTCCACATGCATGTTTTAGCTGAAGGAAGAATCCCTTAAACCTGGAGAGTTGAGACCCATGGAATGGGTACCATGCAATATGACTTCAAAGGGTCTGCATTTGTCCACTGAACCTCACCAATCCTATCACTGCTGCGTTTATGCCGCTGTACACACGCTTGATTCTCTTTCGGAGACATATAAATCCATAGGTTTTAAGATTCTTCCTAGTCAGGTATATTCTTAGGCGTTTATTATGGGGTGTAGAGTCCACTTCGTTGAGCAAGGAGTAGCTCTTGTCTATTACATATTTGGCTTATGGAACGGTATCTGTGCTAATTTCAATCTCTGGTTTTATGCAGCACCCCAACTCACCTTTCGCCTTAAGCAAGCATAAGTTGGTTTTCTACATTTGAGACCCTGTTCTGTTTTGTAATTCAGTTCCTGTGTAGCCAAGTTTACATTCCGTGTAGTAGTGATATCTTATGATGTTTCTTTTTCTGTGTGACTTATTTCACTTAGAATCATCGTACCTGAATCCACTCATTATGCTGCTATGGGCCTGATGACATAGATTTCATTGCTGCGTGATATTGCATTGTACGTAATTACCACAAATTCTTTATCCATTTTTCACTTTGTGTGGTACTGAACTTGTACCGTAAACGAGGTTCTTGTAAACAGAGCCGTCCCAAACTTTGGGGTGGCTGTGTCTTTTTGATTTTAATTTCCCTAAGCTATAGGACCATAAGTGGAAGTGCTCTAGGCTCTGTTTCTTTGCTTTTTAGATGTTTCAGGAAACACCATACACTTCTCCAGAGTGGCTGTTCGCAATTTACATCCTGCACATCAGCATAACAAGGTTCCCAATTCTCCATGGCCTGTCCTGCCTTTCTGGATTTTACACTTTTTTCAGATGGCCCTTTTGACCGGGGGCAGTGAGACTTCATTGTAGTGCAGATATCCTTTGCAAGCTTGCTTGGTTGGCCAAAAAGGGCGTATGCGTTTTTTCCGGAATATATTCAGGAAAAAACGCATACGCCCTTTTTGGCCAAGTGCATCATTGTGGACGTTCTTCCTCTTTTCCTATGCTTTACATGCTATTCCAGTCTACCTCCTGAAATCGGTTTCCTGCAATTCTGCCCCGCTTTCAAGTCCTCTTGGCAGCCTTACTTCAATATATTTTTGGACGATAGCTATCATTTATAACTCTGCAGGTATGTGAATGACAGTGTCCCTGAGCTCCTTTCTTCAACTCGCTTTCTTGTGAGCTGGCCGCAACACTGCAGGATTGCTTCAGGCCCTAGTGTGGTTCCGGCATGGCACGCTGAGCCTTTGTTTAATTCCTCTTCCTGGTGGGAAATGAGAGTTAAATTTGCCCGTCCAGACACCTCCAGCTAGTCTCTCATTGGTTCTCCCTATTCCTGTTCATTTTCCGCAGAAATTGCAAACTGGGCCAAACAGGAGGTTAAAGGCACTGACTCTCCAAGTGGGGAGAGTGTTAGTAAAGCGTCTGGAATGTTGCACCCGAGTACCAGGGGACGAAAACTGAGACACATTTGAACACGTTTCCCGATCACATGGTGGATCATACTCTGGGTTCCACATGCATGTTTTAGCTGAAGGAAGAATCCCTTCAACCTGGAGAGTTGAGACCCCTGCAATGGGTACCATGCAATATGACTTCAAAGGGTCTGCATTTGCTCACCGAACCTCACCAATCCTATCACTGCTGCATTTATGCCACTGTACACACGCTTGATTCTCTTTCTGAGACATATAAATCCATAGGTTTTAAGATTCTTACTAGTCAGGTATATTCTTAGGCGTTTAATATGGGGTGTAGAGTCCACTTCGTTGAGCAAGGAGTAGCTCTTGTCTATTACATATTTGGCTTATGGAACGGTATCTGTGCTAATTTCAATCTCTGGTTTTATGCAGCACCCCAACTTAGCTTTCCCCTTAAGCAAGCATAAGTCGGTTTTCTACATTTGAGACCCTGTTCTGTTTTGTAATTCAGTTCCTGTGTAGCCAAGTTTACATTCCATGTGGTAGAGATATCTTATGATGTTTCTTTCTCTGTGTGACTTATTTCACTTACAATTATCGTACCTGAATCCACTCATTATGCTGCTACGGGCCTGATGACATAGATTTCATTGCTGAGTGATATTGCATTGTACGTAAGTACCACAACTTCTTTATCCATTTTGCGCTTTCTGTGATATTGAACTTGTACCGTAAACGAGGTTCTTGTAAACAGAGCTGTCCCAAAGATTGGGGTGGTTGTGTGTTTTAGATTTTAATTTCCCTAAGCTATAGGACCATAAATGGAAGTGCACTAGGCTCTGTTGCCTTGTTTTTTAGATGTTTCAGGAAACACCATACACTTCTCCAGAGTGACTGTTGGCAATTTACATCCTGCCCATCAGCGTAACAAGGCTCCCAGTTCTCCATGGCCTGTCCTGCCTTTCTGGATTTTACACTTTTTTCAGATGGCCCTTTTGACCGGGGAGCAGTGAGACTTCATTGTAGTGCAGATTTCCTTTGCAAGCTTGCTTGGTTGGCCAAAAAGGGCGTATGCGTTTATTCCTGAATATATTCAGGAAAAAACGCATACGCCCTTTTTGGCCAAGTGCATCATTGTGGACGTTCTGCCTCTTTTCCTATGCTTTACATGCAATTCCAGTCTACCTCCTGAAATCGGTTTCCTGCAATTCTGCCCCGCTTTCAAGTCCTCTTGGCAGCCTTACTTCAATATATTTTTGGACGATAGCTGTCATTTATAACTCTGCAGGTATGTGAATGACAGTGCCCCTGAGCTCCTTTCTTCAACTCGCTTTCTTGTGAGCTGGCCGCAACACCGCAGCATTGCGTCAGGCCCTAGTGTGGTTCCGGCATGGCACACTGAGCCTTTGGTTAATTCCTCTTCCTGGTGGGAAATGAGAGTTAAATTTGCCCGTCCAGACACCTCCAGCTAGTCTCTCATTGTTTCTCCCTATTCCTGTTCATTTTCCGCAGAAATTGCAAACTGGGCCAAACAAGAGGTTAAAGGCACTGACTCTCCAAGTGGGGAGAGTGTTAGTAAAGCATCTGGAATGTTGCACCCGAGTCCCGGGGGATGAAAACTGACACAATTAAACACGTTTCCCAATCACACGGTGGATCATACTCTGGGTTCCACATGCATGTTTTAGCTGAAGGAAGAATCCCTTAATCCTGGAGAGTTGAGACCCATGGAATGGGTACCATGCAATATGACTTCAAAGGGTCTGCATTTGTCCACCGAACCTCACCAATCCTATCACTGCTGCGTTTATGACACTGTACACATGCTTGATTCTCTTTCGGAGACATATAAATCCATAGGTTTTAAGATTCTTTCTAGTCAGGTATATTCTTACGCGTTTAATATGGGGTGTAGAGTCCACTTCGTTGAGCAAGGAGTAGCTCTTGTCTATTACATATTTGGCTTATGGAACGGTATCTGTGCTAATTTCAATCTCTGGTTTTATGCAGCACCCCAACTCACCTTTCGCCTTAAGCAAGCATAAGTTGGTTTTCTACATTTGAGACCCTGTTCTGTTTTGTAATTCAGTTCCTGTGTAGCCAAGTTTACATTCCGTGTAGTAGTGATATCTTATGATGTTTCTTTTTCTGTGTGACTTATTTCACTTAGAATCATCGTACCTGAATCCACTCATTATGCTGCTATGGGCCTGATGACATAGATTTCATTGCTGCGTGATATTGCATTGTACGTAATTACCACAACTTCTTTATCCATTTTTCACTTTGTGTGATACTGAACTTGTACCGTAAACGAGGTTCTTGTAAACAGAGCCGTCCCAAACTTTGGGGTGGCTGTGTCTTTTTGATTTTAATTTCCCTAAGCTATAGGACCATAAGTGGAAGTGCCCTAGGCTCTGTTTCTTTGCTTTTTAGATGTTTCAGGAAACACCATACACTTCTCCAGAGTGGCTGTTCGCAATTTACATCCTGCACATCAGCATAACAAGGTTCCCAATTCTCCATGGCCTGTCCTGCCTTTCTGGATTTTACACTTTTTTCAGATGGCCCTTTTGACCGGGGGCAGTGAGACTTCATTGTAGTGCAGATATCCTTTGCAAGCTTGCTTGGTTGGCCAAAAAGGGCGTATGCGTTTTTTCCTGAATATATTCAGGAAAAAACGCATACGCCCTTTTTGGCCAAGTGCATCATTGTGGACGTTCTTCCTCTTTTCCTATGCTTTACATGCTATTCCAGTCTACCTCCTGAAATCGGTTTCCTGCAATTCTGCCCCGCTTTCAAGTCCTCTTGGCAGCCTTACTTCAATATATTTTTGGACGATAGCTGTCATTTATAACTCTGCAGGTATGTGAATGACAGTGCCCCTGAGCTCCTTTCTTCAACTCGTTTTCTTGTGAGCTGGCCGCAACACCGCAGCATTGCTTCAGGCCCTAGTGTGGTTCTGGCATGGCACGCTGAGCCTTTGGTTAATTCCTCTTCCTGGTGGGAAATGAGAGTTAAATTTGCCCGTCCAGACACCTCCAGCTAGTCTCTCATTGGTTCTCCCTATTCCTGTTCATTTTCCGCAGAAATTGCAAACTGGGCCAAACAGGAGGTTAAAGGCACTGACTCTCCAAGTGGGGAGAGTTTTAGTAAAGCGTCTGGAATGTTGCACCCGAGTACCAGGGACAAAAACTGAGACACATTTGAACATGTTTCCCGATCACACGGTGGATCATACTCTGGGTTCCACATGCATGTTTTAGCTGAAGGAAGAATCCCTTAAACCTGGAGAGTTGAGACCCATGGAATGGGTACCATGCAATATGTCTTCAAAGGTTCTGCATTTGCTCACCGAACCTCACCAATCCTATCACTGCTGCGTTTATGACACTGTACACACGCTTGATTCTCTTTCGGAGACATATAAATCCATAGGTTTTAAGATTCTTTCTAGTCAGGTATATTCTTACGCGTTTAATATGGGGTGTAGAGTCCATTTCGTTGAGCAAGGAGTAGCTCTTGTCTATTAAATATTTGGCTTATGGAACGGTATCTGTGCTAATTTCAATCTCTGGTTTTATGCAGCACCCCAACTCACCTTTCGCCTTAAGCAAGCACAAGTTGGTTTTCTACATTTGAGACCCTGTTCTGTTTTGTAATTCAGTTCCTGTGTAGCCAAGTTTACATTCCTTGTAGTAGTGATATCTTATGATGTTTGTTTTTCTGTGTGACTTATTTCACTTAGAATCATCGTACCTGAATCCACTCATTATGCTGCTACGGGCCTGATGACATAGATTTCATTGCTGAGTGATATTGCATTGTACGTAAGTACCACAACTTCTTTATCCATTTTTCGCTTTCTGTGATATTGAACTTGGACCATAAATGAGGTTCTTGTAAACAGAGCTGTCCCTAACTTTGGGGTGGCTGAGTCTTTTTGATTTTAATTTCCCTAAGCTATAGGACCATAAGTGGAAGTGCCCTAGGCTCTGTTGCTTTGTTTTTTAGATGTTTCTGGAAACACCATACACTTCTCCAGAGTGGCTGTTGGCAATTTACATCCCGCCCATCAGCATAACAAGGCTCCCAGTTCTCCATGGCCTGTCCTGCCTTTCTGGATTTTACACTTTTTTCAGATGGCCCTTTTGACCGGGGGGCAGTGAGACTTCATTGTAGTGCAGATTTCCTTTGCAAGCTTGCTTGGTTGGCCAAAAAGGGCGTATGCGTTTTTTCCTGAACTTATTCAGGAAAAAACGCATACGCCCTTTTTGGCCAAGTGCATCATTGTGGACGTTCTGCCTCTTTTCCTTTGCTTTACATGCAATTCCAGTCTACCTCCTGAAATCGGTTTCCTGCAATTCTGCCCAGCGTTCAAGTCCTCTTGGCAGCCTTACTTCAATATATTTTTGGACGATAGCTGTCATTTATAACTCTGCAGGTTTGTGAATGACAGTGCCCCTGAGCTCCTTTCTTCAACTCGCTTTCTTGTGAGCTGGCCGCAACACCGCAGGATTGCTTCAGGCCCTAGTGTGGTTCCGGCATGGCATGCTGAGCCTTTGTTTAATTCCTCTTCCTGGTGGGAAATGAGAGTTAAATTTGCCCGTCCAGACACCTCCAGCTAGTCTCTCATTGGTTCTCCCTATTCCTGTTCATTTTCCGCAGAAATTGCAAACTGGGCCAAACAGGAGGTTAAAGGCACTGACTCTCCAAGTGGGGAGAGTGTTAGTAAAGCGTCTGGAATGTTGCACCCGAGTACCAGGGGACGAAAACTGAGACACATTTGAACACGTTTCCCGATCACATGGTGGATCATACTCTGGGTTCCACATGCATGTTTTAGCTGAAGGAAGAATCCCTTCAACCTGGAGAGTTGAGACCCCTGCAATGGGTACCATGCAATATGACTTCAAAGGGTCTGCATTTGCTCACCGAACCTCACCAATCCTATCACTGCTGCATTTATGCCACTGTACACACGCTTGATTCTCTTTCTGAGACATATAAATCCATAGGTTTTAAGATTCTTACTAGTCAGGTATATTCTTAGGCGTTTAATATGGGGTGTAGAGTCCACTTCGTTGAGCAAGGAGTAGCTCTTGTCTATTACATATTTGTCTTATGGAACGGTATCTGTGCTAATTTCAATCTCTGGTTTTATGCAGCACCCCAACTTAGCTTTCCCCTTAAGCAAGCATAAGTCGGTTTTCTACATTTGAGACCCTGTTCTGTTTTGTAATTCAGTTCCTGTGTAGCCAAGTTTACATTCCATGTGGTAGAGATATCTTATGATGTTTCTTTCTCTGTGTGACTTATTTCACTTACAATCATCGTACCTGAATCCACTCATTATGCTGCTACGGGCCTGATGACATAGATTTCATTGCTGAGTGATATTGCATTGTACGTAAGTACCACAACTTCTTTATCCATTTTGCGCTTTCTGTGATATTGAACTTGTACCGTAAACGAGGTTCTTGTAAACAGAGCTGTCCCAAAGATTGGGGTGGTTGTGTGTTTTAGATTTTAATTTCCCTAAGCTATAGGACCATAAGTGGAAGTGCACTAGGCTCTGTTGCCTTGTTTTTTAGATGTTTCAGGAAACACCATACACTTCTCCAGAGTGACTGTTGGCAATTTACATCCTGCCCATCAGCGTAACAAGGCTCCCAGTTCTCCATGGCCTGTCCTGCCTTTCTGGATTTTACACTTTTCTCAGATGGCCCTTTTGACCGGGGGGCAGTGAGACTTCATTGTAGTGCAGATTTCCTTTGCAAGCTTGCTTGGTTGGCCAAAAAGGGCGTATGCGTTTTTTCCTGAATATATTCAGGAAAAAACGCATACGCCCTTTTTGGCCAAGTGCATCATTGTGGACGTTCTGCCTCTTTTCCTATGCTTTACATGCAATTCCAGTCTACCTCCTGAAATCGGTTTCCTGCAATTCTGCCCAGCGTTCAAGTCCTCTTGGCAGCCTTACTTCAATATATTTTTGGACGATAGCTGTCATTTATAACTCTGCAGGTTTGTGAATGACAGTGCCCCTGAGCTCCTTTCTTCAACTCGCTTTCTTGTGAGCTGGCCGCAACACCGCAGGATTGCTTCAGGCCCTAGTGTGGTTACGGCATGACATGCTGAGCCTTTGGTTAATTCCTCTTCCTGGTGGGAAATGAGAGTTAAATTTGCCCGTCCAGACACCTCCAGCTAGTCTCTCATTGGTTCTCCCTATTCCTGTTCATTTTCCGCAGAAATTGCAAACTGGGCCAAACAAGAGGTTAAAGGCACTGACTCTCCAAGTGGGGAGAGTGTTAGTAAAGCGTCTGGAATGTCGCACCCGAGTACCGGGGGATGAAAACTGACACAATTAAACACATTTCCCGATCACACGGTGGATCATACTCTGGGTTCCACATGCATGTTTTAGCTGAAGGAAGAATCCCTTAAACCTGGAGAGTTGAGACCCATGGAATGGGTACCATGCAATATGACTTCAAAGGGTCTGCATTTGCTCACCGAACCTCACCAGTCCTATCACTGCTGCGTTTATGACACTGTACACATGCTTGATTCTCTTTCGGAGACATATAAATCCATAGGTTTTAAGATTCTTTCTAGTCAGGTATATTCTTACGCGTTTAATATGGGGTGTAGAGTCCACTTCGTTGAGCAAGGAGTAGCTCTTGTCTATTAAATATTTGGCTTATGGAACGGTATCTGTTCTAATTTCAATCTCTGGTTTTATGCAGCACCCCAACTCACCTTTCGCTTTAAGCAAGCATAAGTTGGTTTTCTACATTTGAGACCCTGTTCTGTTTTGTAATTCAGTTCCTGTGTAGCCAAGTTTACATTCCTTGTAGTAGTGATATCTTATGATGTTTGTTTTTCTGTGTGACTTATTTCACTTAGAATCATCGTACCTGAATCCACTCATTATGCTGCTACGGGCCTGATGACATAGATTTCATTGCTGAGTGATATTGCATTGTACGTAAGTACCACAACTTCTTTATCCATTTTTCGCTTTCTGTGATATTGAACTTGGACCATAAATGAGGTTCTTGTAAACAGAGCTGTCCCTAACTTTGGGGTGGCTGAGTCTTTTTGATTTTAATTTCCCTAAGCTATAGGACCATAAGTGGAAGTGCCCTATGCTCTGTTGCTTTGTTTTTTAGATGTTTCAGGAAACACCATACACTTCTCCAGAGTGGCTGTTGGCAATTTACATCCCGCCCATCAGCATAACAAGGCTCCCAGTTCTCCATGGCCTGTCCTGCCTTTCTGGATTTTACACTTTTCTCAGATGGCCCTTTTGACCGGGGGGCAGTGAGACTTCATTGTAGTGCAGATTTCCTTTGCAAGCTTGCTTGGTTGGCCAAAAAGGGCGTATGCGTTTTTTCCTGAATATATTCAGGAAAAAACGCATACGCCCTTTTTGGCCAAGTGCATCATTGTGGACGTTCTGCCTCTTTTCCTTTGCTTTACATGCAATTCCAGTCTACCTCCTGAAATCGGTTTCCTGCAATTCTGCCCAGCGTTCAAGTCCTCTTGGCAGCCTTACTTCAATATATTTTTGGACGATAGCTGTCATTTATAACTCTGCAGGTTTGTGAATTACAGTGCCCCTGAGCTCCTTTCTTCAACTCGCTTTCTTGTGAGCTGGCCGCAACACCGCAGCATTGCTTCAGGCCCTAGTGTGGTTCCGGCATGACATGCTGAGCCTTTGGTTAATTCCTCTTCCTGGTGGGAAATGAGAGTTAAATTTGCCCGTCCAGACACCTCCAGCTAGTCTCTCATTGGTTCTCCCTATTCCTGTTCATTTTCCGCAGAAATTGCAAACTGGGCCAAACAAGAGGTTAAAGGCACTGACTCTCCAAGTGGGGAGAGTGTTAGTAAAGCGTCTGGAATGTTGCACCCGAGTACCAGGGGATGAAAACTGACACAATTAAACACGTTTCCCGATCACACGGTGGATCATACTCTGGGTTCCACATGCATGTTTTAGCTGAAGGAAGAATCCCTTAAACCTGGAGAGTTGAGACCCATGGAATGGGTACCATGCAATATGACTTCAAAGGTTCTGCATTTGCTCACCAAACCTCACCAATCCTATCACTGCTGCGTTTATGACACTGTACACACGCTTGATTCTCTTTCGGAGACATATAAATCCATAGGTTTTAAGATTCTTTCTAGTCAGGTATATTCTTACGCGTTTAATATGGGGTGTAGAGTCCACTTCGTTGAGCAAGGAGTAGCTCTTGTCTATTAAATATTTGGCTTATGGAACGGTATCTGTTCTAATTTCAATCTCTGGTTTTATGCAGCACCCCAACTCACCTTTCGCCTTAAGCAAGCATAAGTTGGTTTTCTACATTTGAGACCCTGTTCTGTTTTGTAATTCAGTTCCTGTGTAGCCAAGTTTACATTCCTTGTAGTAGTGATATCTTATGATGTTTGTTTTTCTGTGTGACTTATTTCACTTAGAATCATCGTACCTGAATCCACTCATTATGCTGCTACGGGCCTGATGACATAGATTTCATTGCTGAGTGATATTGCATTGTACGTAATTACCACAACTTCTTTATCCATTTTTCACTTTCTGTGATACTGAACTTGTACCGTAAACGAGGTTCTTGTACACAGAGCCGTCCCAAAGATTGGGGTGGTTGTGTGTTTTAGATTTTAATTTCCCTAAGCTATAGGACCATAAGTGGAAGTGCCCTAGGCTCTGTTGCTTTGCTTTTTAGATGTTTCAGGAAACACCATACACTTCTCCAGAGTGGCTGTTCGCAATTTACATCCCGCACATCAGCATAACAAGGTTCCCAATTCTCCATGGCCTGTCCTGCCTTTCTGGATTTTACACTTTTTTCAGATGGCCCTTTTGACCGGGGGCAGTGAGACTTCATTGTAGTGCAGATTTCCTTTGCAAGCTTGCTTGGTTGGCCAAAAAGGGCGTATGCGTTTTTTCCTGAATATATTCAGGAAAAAACGCATACGCCCTATTTGGCCAAGTGCATCATTGTGGACGTTCTGCCTCTTTTCCTATGCTTTACATGCTATTCCAGTCTACCTCCTGAAATCGGTTTCCTGCAATTCTGCCCCGCTTTCAAGTCCTCTTGGCAGCCTTACTTCAATATATTTTTGGACGATACCTGTCATTTATAACTCTGCAGGTATGTGAATGACAGTGCCCCTGAGCTCCTTTCTTCAACTCGCTTTCTTGTGAGCTGGCCGCAACACCGCAGGATTGCTTCAGGCCCTACTGTGGTTCCGGCATGGCACGCTGAGCCTTTGGTTAATTCCTATTCCTGGTGGGAAATGAGAGTTAAATTTGCCCGTCCAGACACCTCCAGCTAGTCTCTCATTGGTTCTCCCTTTTCCTGTTCATTTTCCGCAGAAATTGCAAACTGGGCCAAACAGGAGGTTAAAGGCACTGACTCTCCAAGTGGGGAGAGTGTTAGTAAAGCGTCTGGAATGTTGCACCCGAGTATCGGGGGATGAAACCTGAGACACCTTTGAACACGTTTCCCGATCACACGGTGGATCATACTCTGGGTTCCACATGCATGTTTTAGCTGAAGGAAGAATCCCTTAAACCTGGAGAGTTGAGACCCATGGAATGGGTACCATGAAATATGACTTCAAAGGGTCTGCATTTTCTCACCGATCCTCACCAATCCTATCACTGCTGCGTTTATGCTGCTGTACACACGCTTGATTCTCTTTCTGAGACATATAAATCCATAGGTTTTAAGATTCTTACTAGTCAGGTATATTCTTAGGCGTTTAATATGTGGTGTAGAGTCCACTTCGTTGAGCAAGGAGTAGCTCTTGTCTATTACATATTTGGCTTATGGAACGGTATCTGTGCTAATTTCAATCTCTGGTTTTATGCAGCACCCCAACTCACCTTTCCCCTTAAGCAAGCATAAGTCGGTTTTCTACATTTGAGACCCTGTTCTGTTTTGTAATTCAGTTCCTGTGTAGCCAAGTTTACATTCCATGTGGTAGAGATATCTTATGATGTTTCTTTTTCTGTGTGACTTATTTCACTTAGAATCATCGTACCTGAATCCACTCATTATGCTGCTATGGGCCTGATGACATAGATTTCATTGCTGAGTGATATTGCATTGTACGTAAGTACCACAACTTCTTTATCCATTTTGCGCTTTCTGTGATATTGAACTTGTACCGTAAACGAGGTTCTTGTAAACAGAGCTGTCCCAAAGATTGGGGTGGTTGTGTCTTTTTGATTTTAATTTCCCTAAGCTATAGGACCATAAGTGAAAGTGCCCTAGGCTCTGTTGCTTTGTTTTTTAGATGTTTCAGGAAACACCATACACTTCTCCAGAGTGACTGTTGGCAATTTACATCCCGCCCATCAGCATAACAAGGCTCCCAGTTCTCCATGGCCTGTCCTGCCTTTGTGGATTTTACACTTTTTTCAGATGGCCCTTTTGACCGGGGGGCAGTGAGACTTCATTGTAGTGCAGATTTCCTTTGCAAGCTTGCTTGGTTGGCCAAAAAGGGCGTATGCGTTTTTTCCTGAATATATTCAGGAAAAAACGCATACGCCCTTTTTGGCCAAGTGCATCATTGTGGACGTTCTGCCTCTTTTCCTATGCTTTACATGCAATTCCAGTCTACCTCCTGAAATCGGTTTCCTGCAATTCTGCCCCGCTTTCAAGTCCTCTTGGCAGCCTTACTTCAATATATTTTTGGACGATAGCTGTCATTTATAACTCTGCAGGTATGTGAATTACAGTGCCCCTGAGCTCCTTTCTTCAACTCGCTTTCTTGTGAGCTGGCCGCAACACCGCAGCATTGCTTCAGGCCCTAGTGTGGTTCCGGCATGGCACACTGAGCCTTTGGTTAATTCCTCTTCCTGGTGGGAAATGAGAGTTAAATTTGCCCGTCCAGACACCTCCAGCTAGTCTCTCATTGGTTCTCCCTATTCCTGTTCATTTTCCGCAGAAATAGCAAACTGGGCCAAACAGGAGGTTAAAGGCACTGACTCTCCAAGTGGGGAGAGTGTTAGTAAAGCATCTTGAATGTTGCACCCGAGTACCAGGGGACGAAAACTGACACAATTGAACACGTTTCCCGAGCACACGGTGGATCATACTCTGGGTTCCACATGCATGTTTTAGCTGAAGGAAGAATCCCTTAAACCTGGAGAGTTGAGACCCATGGAATGGGTACCATGCAATATGACTTCAAAGGGTCTGCATTTGTCCACTGAACCTCACCAATCCTATCACTGCTGCGTTTATGCCGCTGTACACACGCTTGATTCTCTTTCGGAGACATATAAATCCATAGGTTTTAAGATTCTTCCTAGTCAGGTATATTCTTAGGCGTTTATTATGGGGTGTAGAGTCCACTTCGTTGAGCAAGGAGTAGCTCTTGTCTATTACATATTTGGCTTATGGAACGGTATCTGTGCTAATTTCAATCTCTGGTTTTATGCAGCACCCCAACTCACCTTTCGCCTTAAGCAAGCATAAGTTGGTTTTCTACATTTGAGACCCTGTTCTGTTTTGTAATTCAGTTCCTGTGTAGCCAAGTTTACATTCCGTGTAGTAGTGATATCTTATGATGTTTCTTTTTCTGTGTGACTTATTTCACTTAGAATCATCGTACCTGAATCCACTCATTATGCTGCTATGGGCCTGATGACATAGATTTCATTGCTGCGTGATATTGCATTGTACGTAATTACCACAAATTCTTTATCCATTTTTCACTTTGTGTGGTACTGAACTTGTACCGTAAACGAGGTTCTTGTAAACAGAGCCGTCCCAAACTTTGGGGTGGCTGTGTCTTTTTGATTTTAATTTCCCTAAGCTATAGGACCATAAGTGGAAGTGCTCTAGGCTCTGTTTCTTTGCTTTTTAGATGTTTCAGGAAACACCATACACTTCTCCAGAGTGGCTGTTCGCAATTTACATCCTGCACATCAGCATAACAAGGTTCCCAATTCTCCATGGCCTGTCCTGCCTTTCTGGATTTTACACTTTTTTCAGATGGCCCTTTTGACCGGGGGCAGTGAGACTTCATTGTAGTGCAGATATCCTTTGCAAGCTTGCTTGGTTGGCCAAAAAGGGCGTATGCGTTTTTTCCGGAATATATTCAGGAAAAAACGCATACGCCCTTTTTGGCCAAGTGCATCATTGTGGACGTTCTTCCTCTTTTCCTATGCTTTACATGCTATTCCAGTCTACCTCCTGAAATCGGTTTCCTGCAATTCTGCCCCGCTTTCAAGTCCTCTTGGCAGCCTTACTTCAATATATTTTTGGACGATAGCTATCATTTATAACTCTGCAGGTATGTGAATGACAGTGTCCCTGAGCTCCTTTCTTCAACTCGCTTTCTTGTGAGCTGGCCGCAACACTGCAGGATTGCTTCAGGCCCTAGTGTGGTTCCGGCATGGCACGCTGAGCCTTTGTTTAATTCCTCTTCCTGGTGGGAAATGAGAGTTAAATTTGCCCGTCCAGACACCTCCAGCTAGTCTCTCATTGGTTCTCCCTATTCCTGTTCATTTTCCGCAGAAATTGCAAACTGGGCCAAACAGGAGGTTAAAGGCACTGACTCTCCAAGTGGGGAGAGTGTTAGTAAAGCGTCTGGAATGTTGCACCCGAGTACCAGGGGACGAAAACTGAGACACATTTGAACACGTTTCCCGATCACATGGTGGATCATACTCTGGGTTCCACATGCATGTTTTAGCTGAAGGAAGAATCCCTTCAACCTGGAGAGTTGAGACCCCTGCAATGGGTACCATGCAATATGACTTCAAAGGGTCTGCATTTGCTCACCGAACCTCACCAATCCTATCACTGCTGCATTTATGCCACTGTACACACGCTTGATTCTCTTTCTGAGACATATAAATCCATAGGTTTTAAGATTCTTACTAGTCAGGTATATTCTTAGGCGTTTAATATGGGGTGTAGAGTCCACTTCGTTGAGCAAGGAGTAGCTCTTGTCTATTACATATTTGGCTTATGGAACGGTATCTGTGCTAATTTCAATCTCTGGTTTTATGCAGCACCCCAACTTAGCTTTCCCCTTAAGCAAGCATAAGTCGGTTTTCTACATTTGAGACCCTGTTCTGTTTTGTAATTCAGTTCCTGTGTAGCCAAGTTTACATTCCATGTGGTAGAGATATCTTATGATGTTTCTTTCTCTGTGTGACTTATTTCACTTACAATTATCGTACCTGAATCCACTCATTATGCTGCTACGGGCCTGATGACATAGATTTCATTGCTGAGTGATATTGCATTGTACGTAAGTACCACAACTTCTTTATCCATTTTGCGCTTTCTGTGATATTGAACTTGTACCGTAAACGAGGTTCTTGTAAACAGAGCTGTCCCAAAGATTGGGGTGGTTGTGTGTTTTAGATTTTAATTTCCCTAAGCTATAGGACCATAAATGGAAGTGCACTAGGCTCTGTTGCCTTGTTTTTTAGATGTTTCAGGAAACACCATACACTTCTCCAGAGTGACTGTTGGCAATTTACATCCTGCCCATCAGCGTAACAAGGCTCCCAGTTCTCCATGGCCTGTCCTGCCTTTCTGGATTTTACACTTTTTTCAGATGGCCCTTTTGACCGGGGAGCAGTGAGACTTCATTGTAGTGCAGATTTCCTTTGCAAGCTTGCTTGGTTGGCCAAAAAGGGCGTATGCGTTTATTCCTGAATATATTCAGGAAAAAACGCATACGCCCTTTTTGGCCAAGTGCATCATTGTGGACGTTCTGCCTCTTTTCCTATGCTTTACATGCAATTCCAGTCTACCTCCTGAAATCGGTTTCCTGCAATTCTGCCCCGCTTTCAAGTCCTCTTGGCAGCCTTACTTCAATATATTTTTGGACGATAGCTGTCATTTATAACTCTGCAGGTATGTGAATGACAGTGCCCCTGAGCTCCTTTCTTCAACTCGCTTTCTTGTGAGCTGGCCGCAACACCGCAGCATTGCGTCAGGCCCTAGTGTGGTTCCGGCATGGCACACTGAGCCTTTGGTTAATTCCTCTTCCTGGTGGGAAATGAGAGTTAAATTTGCCCGTCCAGACACCTCCAGCTAGTCTCTCATTGTTTCTCCCTATTCCTGTTCATTTTCCGCAGAAATTGCAAACTGGGCCAAACAAGAGGTTAAAGGCACTGACTCTCCAAGTGGGGAGAGTGTTAGTAAAGCATCTGGAATGTTGCACCCGAGTCCCGGGGGATGAAAACTGACACAATTAAACACGTTTCCCAATCACACGGTGGATCATACTCTGGGTTCCACATGCATGTTTTAGCTGAAGGAAGAATCCCTTAATCCTGGAGAGTTGAGACCCATGGAATGGGTACCATGCAATATGACTTCAAAGGGTCTGCATTTGTCCACCGAACCTCACCAATCCTATCACTGCTGCGTTTATGACACTGTACACATGCTTGATTCTCTTTCGGAGACATATAAATCCATAGGTTTTAAGATTCTTTCTAGTCAGGTATATTCTTACGCGTTTAATATGGGGTGTAGAGTCCACTTCGTTGAGCAAGGAGTAGCTCTTGTCTATTAAATATTTGGCTTATGGAACGGTATCTGTTCTAATTTCAATCTCTGGTTTTATGCAGCACCCCAACTCACCTTTCGCCTTAAGCAATCATTAGTTGGTTTTCTACATTTGAGACCCTGTTCTGTTTTGTAATTCAGTTCCTGTGTAGCCAAGTTTACATTCCTTGTAGTAGTGATATCTTATGATGTTTGTTTTTCTGTGTGACTTATTTCACTTAGAATCATCGTACCTGAATCCACTCATTATGCTGTTACGGGCCTGATGACATAGATTTCATTGCTGAGTGATATTGCATTGTACGTAAGTACCACAATTTCTTTATCCATTTTTCGCTTTCTGTGATATTTAACTTGGACCATAAATGAGGTTCTTGTAAACAGAGCTGTCCCTAACTTTGGGGTGGCTGAGTCTTTTTGATTTTAATTTCCCTAAGCTATAGGACCATAAGTGGAAGTGCCCTAGGCTCTGTTGCTTTGTTTTTTAGATGTTTCAGGAAACACCATACACTTCTCCAGAGTGGCTGTTGGCAATTTACATCCCACCCATCAGCATAACAAGGCTCCCAGTTCTCCATGGCCTGTCCTGCCTTTCTGGATTTTACACTTTTTTCAGATGGCCCTTTTGACCGTGGAGCAGTGAGACTTCATTGTAGTGCAGATTTCTCTGCAAGCTTGCTTGGTTGGCCAAAAAGGGCGTATGCGTTTTTTCCTGAATATATTCAGGAAAAAACGCATACGCCCTTTTTGGCCAAGTGCATCATTGTGGACGTTCTGCCTCTTTTCCTATGCTTTACATGCAATTCCAGTCTACCTCCTGAAATCGGTTTCCTGCAATTCTGCCCCGCTTTCAAGTCCTCTTGGCAGCCTTACTTCAATATATTTTTGGACGATAGCTATCATTTATAACTCTGCAGGTATGTGAATGACAGTGCCCCTGAGCTCCTTTCTTCAACTCGCTTTCTTGTGAGCTGGCCGCCACACCGCAGGATTGCTTCAGGCCGTAGTGTGGTTCCGGCATGGCACGCTGAACCTTTGTTTAATTCCTCTTCCTGGTGGGAAATGAGAGTTAAATTTGCCCGTCCAGACACCTCCAGCTAGTCTCTCATTGGTTCTCCCTATTCCTGTTCATTTTCCGCAGAAATTGCAAACTTGGCCAAACAGGAGGTTAAAGGCACTGACTCTCCAAGTGGGGAGAGTGTTAGTAAAGCGTCTGGAATGTTGCACCCGAGTACCAGGGGACGAAAACTGAGACACATTTGAACACGTTTCCCGATCACATGGTGGATCATACTCTGTGTTCCACATGCATGTTTTAGCTGAAGGAAGAATCCCTTAAACCTGGAGAGTTGAGACCCCTGCAATGGGTACCATGCAATATGACTTCAAAGGGTCTGCATTTGCTCACCGAACCTCACCAATCCTATCACTGCTGCATTTATGCCACTGTACACACGCTTGATTCTCTTTCTGAGACATATAAATCCATAGGTTTTAAGATTCTTACTAGTCAGGTATATTCTTAGGCGTTTAATATGGGGTGTAGAGTCCACTTCGTTGAGCAAGGAGTAGCTCTTGTCTATTACATATTTGGCTTATGGAACAGTATCTGTGCTAATTTCAATCTCTGGTTTTATGCAGCACCCCAACTCACCTTTCCCCTTAAGTAAGCATAAGTCGGTTTTCTACATTTGAGACCCTGTTCTGTTTTGTAATTCAGTTCCTGTGTAGCCAAGTTTACATTCCATGTGGTAGAGATATCTTATGATGTTTCTTTTTCTGTGTGACTTATTTCACTTAGAATCATCGTACCTGAATCCACTCATTATGCTGCTACGGGCCTGATGACATAGATTTCATTGCTGAGTGATATTGCATTGTACGTAAGTACCACAACTTCTTTATCCATTTTTCACTTTCTGTGATTTTGAACTTGTACTGTAAACGAGGTTCTTGTAAACAGAGCCTTCCCAAACTTTGGGGTGGCTGTGTCTTTTTGATTTTAATTTCCCTAAGCTATAGGACCATAAGTGGAAGTGCCCTAGGCTCTGTTGCTTTGTTTTTTAGATGTTTCAGGAAACACCATACACTTCTCCAGAGTGGCTGTTGGCAATTTACATCCCGCCCATCAGCATAACAAGGCTCCCAGTTCTCCATGGCCTGTCCTGCCTTTCTGGATTTTACACTTTTTTCAGATGGCCCTTTTGACCGGGGGGCAGTGAGACTTCATTGTAGTGCAGATTTCCTTTGCAAGCTTGCTTGGTTGGCCAAAAAGGGCGTATGCGTTTTTTCCTGAATATATTCAGGAAAAAACGCATACGCCCTTTTTGGCCAAGTGCATCATTGTGGACGTTCTGCCTCTTTTCCTTTGCTTTACATGCAATTCCAGTCTACCTCCTGAAATCGGTTTCCTGCAATTCTGCCCAGCGTTCAAGTCCTCTTGGCAGCCTTACTTCCATATATTTTTGGACGATAGCTGTCTTTTATAACTCTGCAGGTTTGTGAATGACAGTGCCCCTGAGCTCCTTTCTTCAACTCGCTTTCTTGTGAGCTGGCCGCAACACCGCAGCATTGCTTCAGGCCCTAGTGTGGTTCCGGCATTACATGCTGAGCCTTTGGTTAATTCCTCTTCCTGGTGGGAAATGAGAGTTAAATTTGCCCGTCCAGACACCTCCAGCTAGTCTCTCATTGGTTCTCCCTATTCCTGTTCATTTTCCGCAGAAATTGCAAACTGGGCCAAACAAGAGGTTAAAGGCACTGACTCTCCAAGTGGGGAGAGTGTTAGTAAAGCGTCTGGAATGTTGCACCCGAGTACCAGGGGATGAAAACTGACACAATTAAACACGTTTCCCGATCACACGGTGGATCATACTCTGGGTTCCACATGCATGTTTTAGCTGAAGGAAGAATCCCTTAAACCTGGAGAGTTGAGACCCATGGAATGGGGACCATGCAATATGACTTCAAAGGTTCTGCATTTGCTCACCGAACCTCACCAATCCTATCACTGCTGCGTTTATGACACTGTACACACGTTTGATTCTCTTTCGGAGACATATAAATCCATAGTTTTTAAGATTCTTTCTAGTCAGATATATTCTTACGCGTTTAATATGGGGTGTAGAGTCCACTTCGTTGAGCAAGGAGTAGCTCTTGTCTATTAAATATTTGGCTTATGGAACGGTATCTGTGCTAATTTCAATCTCTGGTTTTATGCAGCACCCCAACTCACCTTTCCCCTTAAGCAAGCATAAGTCGGTTTTCTACATTTGAGACCGTGTTCTGTTTTGTAATTCAGTTCCTGTGTAGCCAAGTTTACATTCCATGTGGTAGAGATATCTTATGATGTTTCTTTTTCTGTGTGACTTATTTCTCTTACAATCATCGTACCTGAATCCACTCATTATGCTGCTATGGGCCTGATGACATAGATTTCATTGCTGAGTGATATTGCATTGTACGTAAGTACCACAACTTCTTTATCCATTTTTCACTTTCTGTGATTTTGAACTTGTACTGTAAACGAGGTTCTTTTAAACAGAGCCTTCCCAAACTTTGGGGTGGCTGTGTCTTTTTGATTTTAATTTCCCTAAGCTATAGGACCATAAGTGGAAGTGCCCTAGGCTCTGTTGCTTTGTTTTTTAGATGTTTCAGGAAACACCATACACTTCTTCAGAGTGGCTGTTGGCAATTTACATCCCGCCCATCAGCATAACAAGGCTCCCAGTTCTCCATGGCCTGTCCTGCCTTTCTGCATTTTACACTTTTTTCAGATGGCCCTTTTGACCAGGGGGCAGTGAGACTTCATTGTAGTGCAGATTTCCTTTGCAAGCTTGCTTGGTTGGCCAAAAAGTGCGTATGCGTTTTTTCCGGAATATATTCAGGAAAAAACGCATACGCCCTTTTTGGCCAAGTGCATCATTGTGGACGTTCTGCCTCTTTTCCTTTGCTTTACATGCAATTCCAGTCTACCTCCTGAAATCGGTTTCCTGCAATTCTGCCCAGCGTTCAAGTCCTCTTGGCAGCCTTACTTCAATATATTTTTGGACGATAGCTGTCATTTATAACTCTGCAGGTTTGTGAATGACAGTGCCCCTGAGCTCCTTTCTTCAACTCGCTTTCTTGTGAGCTGGCCGCAACACCGCAGCATTGCTTCAGGCCCTAGTGTGGTTCCGGCATTACATGCTGAGCCTTTGGTTAATTCCTCTTCCTGGTGGGAAATGAGAGTTAAATTTGCCCGTCCAGACACCTCCAGCTAGTCTCTCATTGGTTCTCCCTATTCCTGTTCATTTTCCGCAGAAATTGCAAACTGGGCCAAATAAGAGTTTAAAGGCACTGACTCTCCAAGTGGGGAGAGTGTTAGTAAAGCGTCTGGAATGTTGCACCCGAGTACCAGGGGACGAAAACTGAGACACATTTGAACACGTTTCCCGATCACATGGTGGATCATACTCTGTGTTCCACATGCATGTTTTAGCTGAAGGAAGAATCCCTTAAACCTGGAGAGTTGAGACCCATGGAATGGGTACCATGCAATATGACTTCAAAGGTTCTGCATTTGCTCACCGAACCTCACCAATCCTATCACTGCTGCGTTTATGACACTGTACACACGCTTGATTCTCTTTCGGAGACATATACATCCATAGGTTTTAAGATTCTTTCTAGTCAGATATATTCTTACGCGTTTAATATGGGGTGTAGAGTCCACTTCGTTGAGCAAGGAGTAGCTCTTGTCTATTAAATATTTGGCTTATGGAACGGTATCTGTGCTAATTTCAATCTCTGGTTTTATGCAGCACCCCAACTCACCTTTCGCCTTAAGCAAGCATAAGTTGGTTTTCTACATTTGAGACCCTGTTCTGTTTTGTAATTCAGTTCCTGTGTAGCCAAGTTTACATTCCTTGTAGTAGTGATATCTTATGATGTTTGTTTTTCTGTGTGACTTATTTCACTTAGAATCATCGTACCTGAATCCACTCATTATGCTGTTACGGGCCTGATGACATAGATTTCATTGCTGAGTGATATTGCATTGTACGTAAGTACCACAACTTCTTTATCCATTTTTCGCTTTCTGTGATATTGAACTTGGACCATAAATGAGGTTCTTGTAAACAGAGCTGTCCCTAACTTTGGGGTGGCTGAGTCTTTTTGATTTTAATTTCCCTAAGCTATAGGACCATAAGTGGAAGTGCCCTAGGCTCTGTTGCTTTGTTTTTTAGATCTTTCAGGAAACACCATACACTTCTCCAGAGTGGCTGTTGGCAATTTACATCCCACCCATCAGCATAACAAGGCTCCCAGTTCTCCATGGCCTGTCCTGCCTTTCTGGATTTTACACTTTTTTCAGATGGCCCTTTTGACCGTGGAGCAGTGAGACTTCATTGTAGTGCAGATTTCTCTGCAAGCTTGCTTGGTTGGCCAAAAAGGGCGTATGCGTTTTTTCCTGAATATATTCAGGAAAAAACGCATACGCCCTTTTTGGCCAAGTGCATCATTGTGGACGTTCTGCCTCTTTTCCTATGCTTTACATGCAATTCCAGTCTACCTCCTGAAATCGGTTTCCTGCAATTCTGCCCCGCTTTCAAGTCCTCTTGGCAGCCTTACTTCAATATATTTTTGGACGATAGCTATCATTTATAACTCTGCAGGTATGTGAATGACAGTGCCCCTGAGCTCCTTTCTTCAACTCGCTTTCTTGTGAGCTGGCCGCCACACCGCAGGATTGCTTCAGGCCGTAGTGTGGTTCCGGCATGGCACGCTGAACCTTTGTTTAATTCCTCTTCCTGGTGGGAAATGAGAGTTAAATTTGCCCGTCCAGACACCTCCAGCTAGTCTCTCATTGGTTCTCCCTATTCCTGTTCATTTTCCGCAGAAATTGCAAACTTGGCCAAACAGGAGGTTAAAGGCACTGACTCTCCAAGTGGGGAGAGTGTTAGTAAAGCGTCTGGAATGTTGCACCCGAGTACCAGGGGACGAAAACTGAGACACATTTGAACACGTTTCCCGATCACATGGTGGATCATACTCTGTGTTCCACATGCATGTTTTAGCTGAAGGAAGAATCCCTTAAACCTGGAGAGTTGAGACCCCTGCAATGGGTACCATGCAATATGACTTCAAAGGGTCTGCATTTGCTCACCGAACCTCACCAATCCTATCACTGCTGCATTTATGCCACTGTACACACGCTTGATTCTCTTTCTGAGACATATAAATCCATAGGTTTTAAGATTCTTACTAGTCAGGTATATTCTTAGGCGTTTAATATGGGGTGTAGAGTCCACTTCGTTGAGCAAGGAGTAGCTCTTGTCTATTACATATTTGGCTTATGGAACAGTATCTGTGCTAATTTCAATCTCTGGTTTTATGCAGCACCCCAACTCACCTTTCCCCTTAAGTAAGCATAAGTCGGTTTTCTACATTTGAGACCCTGTTCTGTTTTGTAATTCAGTTCCTGTGTAGCCAAGTTTCATTCCATGTGGTAGAGATATCTTATGATGTTTCTTTTTCTGTGTGACTTATTTCACTTAGAATCATCGTACCTGAATCCACTCATTATGCTGCTACGGGCCTGATGACATAGATTTCATTGCTGAGTGATATTGCATTGTACGTAAGTACCACAACTTCTTTATCCATTTTTCACTTTCTGTGATTTTGAACTTGTACTGTAAACGAGGTTCTTGTAAACAGAGCCTTCCCAAACTTTGGGGTGGCTGTGTCTTTTTGATTTTAATTTCCCTAAGCTATAGGACCATAAGTGGAAGTGCCCTAGGCTCTGTTGCTTTGTTTTTTAGATGTTTCAGGAAACACCATACACTTCTCCAGAGTGGCTGTTGGCAATTTACATCCCGCCCATCAGCATAACAAGGCTCCCAGTTCTCCATGGCCTGTCCTGCCTTTCTGGATTTTACACTTTTTTCAGATGGCCCTTTTGACCGGGGGGCAGTGAGACTTCATTGTAGTGCAGATTTCCTTTGCAAGCTTGCTTGGTTGGCCAAAAAGGGCGTATGCGTTTTTTCCTGAATATATTCAGGAAAAAACGCATACGCCCTTTTTGGCCAAGTGCATCATTGTGGACGTTCTGCCTCTTTTCCTTTGCTTTACATGCAATTCCAGTCTACCTCCTGAAATCGGTTTCCTGCAATTCTGCCCAGCGTTCAAGTCCTCTTGGCAGCCTTACTTCCATATATTTTTGGACGATAGCTGTCTTTTATAACTCTGCAGGTTTGTGAATGACAGTGCCCCTGAGCTCCTTTCTTCAACTCGCTTTCTTGTGAGCTGGCCGCAACACCGCAGCATTGCTTCAGGCCCTAGTGTGGTTCCGGCATTACATGCTGAGCCTTTGGTTAATTCCTCTTCCTGGTGGGAAATGAGAGTTAAATTTGCCCGTCCAGACACCTCCAGCTAGTCTCTCATTGGTTCTCCCTATTCCTGTTCATTTTCCGCAGAAATTGCAAACTGGGCCAAACAAGAGGTTAAAGGCACTGACTCTCCAAGTGGGGAGAGTGTTAGTAAAGCGTCTGGAATGTTGCACCCGAGTACCAGGGGATGAAAACTGACACAATTAAACACGTTTCCCGATCACACGGTGGATCATACTCTGGGTTCCACATGCATGTTTTAGCTGAAGGAAGAATCCCTTAAACCTGGAGAGTTGAGACCCATGGAATGGGGACCATGCAATATGACTTCAAAGGTTCTGCATTTGCTCACCGAACCTCACCAATCCTATCACTGCTGCGTTTATGACACTGTACACACGTTTGATTCTCTTTCGGAGACATATAAATCCATAGTTTTTAAGATTCTTTCTAGTCAGATATATTCTTACGCGTTTAATATGGGGTGTAGAGTCCACTTCGTTGAGCAAGGAGTAGCTCTTGTCTATTAAATATTTGGCTTATGGAACGGTATCTGTGCTAATTTCAATCTCTGGTTTTATGCAGCACCCCAACTCACCTTTCCCCTTAAGCAAGCATAAGTCGGTTTTCTACATTTGAGACCGTGTTCTGTTTTGTAATTCAGTTCCTGTGTAGCCAAGTTTACATTCCATGTGGTAGAGATATCTTATGATGTTTCTTTTTCTGTGTGACTTATTTCTCTTACAATCATCGTACCTGAATCCACTCATTATGCTGCTATGGGCCTGATGACATAGATTTCATTGCTGAGTGATATTGCATTGTACGTAAGTACCACAACTTCTTTATCCATTTTTCACTTTCTGTGATTTTGAACTTGTACTGTAAACGAGGTTCTTTTAAACAGAGCCTTCCCAAACTTTGGGGTGGCTGTGTCTTTTTGATTTTAATTTCCCTAAGCTATAGGACCATAAGTGGAAGTGCCCTAGGCTCTGTTGCTTTGTTTTTTAGATGTTTCAGGAAACACCATACACTTCTTCAGAGTGGCTGTTGGCAATTTACATCCCGCCCATCAGCATAACAAGGCTCCCAGTTCTCCATGGCCTGTCCTGCCTTTCTGCATTTTACACTTTTTTCAGATTGCCCTTTTGACCAGGGGGCAGTGAGACTTCATTGTAGTGCAGATTTCCTTTGCAAGCTTGCTTGGTTGGCCAAAAAGTGCGTATGCGTTTTTTCCGGAATATATTCAGGAAAAAACGCATACGCCCTTTTTGGCCAAGTGCATCATTGTGGACGTTCTGCCTCTTTTCCTTTGCTTTACATGCAATTCCAGTCTACCTCCTGAAATCGGTTTCCTGCAATTCTGCCCAGCGTTCAAGTCCTCTTGGCAGCCTTACTTCAATATATTTTTGGACGATAGCTGTCATTTATAACTCTGCAGGTTTGTGAATGACAGTGCCCCTGAGCTCCTTTCTTCAACTCGCTTTCTTGTGAGCTGGCCGCAACACCGCAGCATTGCTTCAGGCCCTAGTGTGGTTCCGGCATTACATGCTGAGCCTTTGGTTAATTCCTCTTCCTGGTGGGAAATGAGAGTTAAATTTGCCCGTCCAGACACCTCCAGCTAGTCTCTCATTGGTTCTCCCTATTCCTGTTCATTTTCCGCAGAAATTGCAAACTGGGCCAAATAAGAGTTTAAAGGCACTGACTCTCCAAGTGGGGAGAGTGTTAGTAAAGCGTCTGGAATGTTGCACCCGAGTACCAGGGGACGAAAACTGAGACACATTTGAACACGTTTCCCGATCACATGGTGGATCATACTCTGTGTTCCACATGCATGTTTTAGCTGAAGGAAGAATCCCTTAAACCTGGAGAGTTGAGACCCATGGAATGGGTACCATGCAATATGACTTCAAAGGTTCTGCATTTGCTCACCGAACCTCACCAATCCTATCACTGCTGCGTTTATGACACTGTACACACGCTTGATTCTCTTTCGGAGACATATACATCCATAGGTTTTAAGATTCTTTCTAGTCAGATATATTCTTACGCGTTTAATATGGGGTGTAGAGTCCACTTCGTTGAGCAAGGAGTAGCTCTTGTCTATTAAATATTTGGCTTATGGAACGGTATCTGTGCTAATTTCAATCTCTGGTTTTATGCAGCACCCCAACTCACCTTTCGCCTTAAGCAAGCATAAGTTGGTTTTCTACATTTGAGACCCTGTTCTGTTTTGTAATTCAGTTCCTGTGTAGCCAAGTTTACATTCCTTGTAGTAGTGATATCTTATGATGTTTGTTTTTCTGTGTGACTTATTTCACTTAGAATCATCGTACCTGAATCCACTCATTATGCTGTTACGGGCCTGATGACATAGATTTCATTGCTGAGTGATATTGCATTGTACGTAAGTACCACAACTTCTTTATCCATTTTTCGCTTTCTGTGATATTGAACTTGGACCATAAATGAGGTTCTTGTAAACAGAGCTGTCCCTAACTTTGGGGTGGCTGAGTCTTTTTGATTTTAATTTCCCTAAGCTATAGGACCATAAGTGGAAGTGCCCTAGGCTCTGTTGCTTTGTTTTTTAGATCTTTCAGGAAACACCATACACTTCTCCAGATTGGCTGTTGGCAATTTACATCCCGCCCATCAGCATAACAAGGCTCCCAGTTCTCCATGGCCTGTCCTGCCTTTCTGCATTTTACACTTTTTTCAGATGGCCCTTTTGACCGGGGAGCAGTGAGACTTCATTGTAGTGCAGATTTCCTTTGCAAGCTTGCTTGGTTGGCCAAAAAGGGCGTATGCGTTTTTTCCGGAATATATTCAGAAAAAACGCATACGCCCTTTTTGGCCAAGTGCATCATTGTGGACGTTCTGCCTCTTTTCCTATGCTTTACATGCAATTCCAGTCTACCTCCTGAAATCGGTTTCCTGCAATTCTGCCCCGCTTTCAAGTCCTCTTGGCAGCCTTACTTCAATATATTTTTGGACGATAGCTATCATTTATAACTCTGCAGATTTGTGAATGACAGTGTCCCTGAGCTTCTTTCTTCAACTCGCTTTCTTGTGAGCTGGCCGCAACACCGCAGGATTGCTTCAGGCCCTAGTGTGGTTCCGGCATGGCACGCTGAACCTTTGTTTAATTCCTCTTCCTGGTGGGAAATGAGAGTTAAATTTGCCCGTCCAGACACCTCCAGCTAGTCTCTCATTGGTTCTCCCTATTCCTGTTCATTTTCCGCAGAAATTGCAAACTGGGCCAAACAGGAGGTTAAAGGCACTGACTCTCCAAGTGGGGAGAGTGTTAGTAAAGCGTCTGGAATGTTGCACCCGAGTACCAGGGGACGAAAACTGAGACACATTTGAACACGTTTCCCGATTACATGGTGGATCATACTCTGGGTTCCACATGCATGTTTTAGCTGAAGGAAGAATCCCTTAAACCTGGAGAGTTGAGACCCCTGCAATGGGTACCATGCAATATGACTTCAAAGGGTCTGCATTTGTCCACCGAACCTCACCAATCCTATCACTGCTGCATTTATGCCACTGTACACACGCTTGATTCTCTTTCTGAGACATATAAATCCATAGGTTTTAAGATTCTTACTAGTCAGGTATATTTTTAGGCGTTTAATATGGGGTGTAGAGTCCACTTCGTTGAGCAAGGAGTAGCTCTTGTCTATTACATATTTGGCTTATGGAACGGTATCTGTGCTAATTTCAATCTCTGGTTTTATGCAGCACCCCAACTCACCTTTCCCCTTAAGCAAGCATAAGTCGGTTTTCTACATTTGAGACCCTGTTCTGTTTTGTAATTCAGTTCCTGTGTAGCCAAGTTTACATTCCATGTGGTAGAGATATCTTATGATGTTTGTTTTTCTGTGTGACTTATTTCTCTTACAATCATCGTACCTGAATCCACTCATTATGCTGCTACGGGCCTGATGACATAGATTTCATTGCTGAGTGATATTGCATTGTACGTAAGTACCACAACTTCTTTATCCATTTTTCACTTTCTGTGATTTTGAACTTGTACTGTAAACGAGGTTCTTTTAAACAGAGCCTTCCCAAACTTTGGGGTGGCTGTGTCTTTTTGATTTTAATTTCCCTAAGCTATAGGACCATAAGTGGAAGTGCCCTAGGCTCTGTTGCTTTGTTTTTTAGATGTTTCAGGAAACACCATACACTTCTCCAGAGTGGCTGTTGGCAATTTACATCCCGCCCATGAGCATAACAAGGCTCCCAGTTCTCCATGGCCTGTCCTGCCTTTCTGGATTTTACACTTTTTTCAGATGGCCCTTTTGACCGGGGAGCAGTGAGACTTCATTGTAGTGCAGATTTCCTTTTCAAGCTTGCTTGGTTGGCCAAAAAGGGCGTATCCGTTTTTTCCTGAATATATTCAGGAAAAAATGCATACGCCCTTTTTGGCCAAGTGCATCATTGTGGACGTTCTGCCTCTTTTCCTTTGCTTTACATGCAATTCCAGTCTACCTCCTGAAATCGGTTTCCTGCAATTCTGCCCAGCGTTCAAGTCCTCTTGGCAGCCTTACTTCAATATATTTTTGGACGATAGCTGTCATTTATAACTCTGCAGGTTTGTGAATGACAGTGCCCCTGAGCTCCTTTCTTCAACTCGCTTTCTTGTGAGCTGGCCGCAACACCGCAGCATTGCTTCAGGCCCTAGTGTGGTTCCGGAATGACATGCTGAGCCTTTGGTTAATTCCTCTTCCTGGTGGGAAATGAGAGTTAAATTTGCCCGTCCAGACACCTCCAGCTAGTCTCTCATTGGTTCTCCCTATTCCTGTTCATTTTCCGCAGAAATTGCAAACTGGGCCAAACAAGAGGTTAAAGGCACTGACTCTCCAAGTGGGGAGAGTGTTAGTAAAGCGTCTGGAATGTTGCACCCGAGTACCAGGGGATGAAAACTGAAACAATTAAACACGTTTCCCGATCACACGGTGGATCATACTCTGGGTTCCACATGCATGTTTTAGCTGAAGGAAGAATCCCTTAAACCTGGAGAGTTGAGACCCATGGAATGGGTACCATGCAATATGACTTCAAAGGTTCTGCATTTGCTCACCGAACCTCACCAATCCTATCACTGCTGCGTTTATGACACTGTACACACGCTTGATTCTCTTTCGGAGACATATAAATCCATAGGTTTTAAGATTCTTTCTAGTCAGATATATTCTTACGCGTTTAATATGGGGTGTAGAGTCCACTTCGTTGAGCAAGGAGTAGCTCTTGTCTATTAAATATTTGGCTTATGGAACGGTATCTGTGCTAATTTCAATCTCTGGTTTTACGCAGCACCCCAACTCACCTTTCGCCTTAAGCAAGCACAAGTTGGTTTTCTACATTTGAGACCCTGTTCTGTTTTGTAATTCAGTTCCTGTGTAGCCAAGTTTACATTCCTTGTAGTAGTGATATCTTATGATGTTTGTTTTTCTGTGTGACTTATTTCACTTAGAATCATCGTACCTGAATCCACTCATTATGCTGCTACGGGCCTGATGACATAGATTTCATTGCTGAGTGATATTGCATTGTACGTAAGTACCACAACTTCTTTATCCATTTTTCGCTTTCTGTGATATTGAACTTGGACCATAAATGAGGTTCTTGTAAACAGAGCTGTCCCTAACTTTGGGGTGGCTGAGTCTTTTTGATTTTAATTTCCCTAAGCTATAGGACCATAAGTGGAAGTGCCCTAGGCTCTGTTGCTTTGTTTTTTAGATGTTTCAGGAAACACCATACACTTCTCCAGAGTGGCTGTTGGCAATTTACATCCCGCCCATCAGCATAACAAGGCTCCCAGTTCTCCATGGCCTGTCCTGCCTTTCTGGATTTTACACTTTTTTCAGATGGCCCTTTTGACCGGGGAGCAGTGAGACTTCATTGTAGTGCAGATTTCCTTTGCAAGCTTGCTTGGTTGGCCAAAAAGTGCGTATGCGTTTTTTCTGGAATATATTCAGGAAAAAACGCATACGCCCCTTTTGGCCAAGTGCATCATTGTGGACGTTCTGCCTCTTTTCCTATGCTTTACATGCAATTCCAGTCTACCTCCTGAAATCGGTTTCCTGCAATTCTGCCCCGCTTTCAAGTCCTCTTGGCAGCCTTACTTCAATATATTTTTGGACGATAGCTATCATTTATAACTCTGCAGGTATGTGAATGACAGTGTCCCTGAGCTCCTTTCTTCAACTCGCTTTCTTGTGAGCTGGCCGCAACACCGCAGGATTGCTTCAGGTCCTAGTGTGGTTCCGGCATGGCACGCTGAGCCTTTGTTTAATTCCTCTTCCTGGTGGGAAATGAGAGTTAAATTTGCCCGTCCAGACACCTCCAGCTAGTCTCTCATTGGTTCTCCCTATTCCTGTTCATTTTCTGCAGAAATTGCAAACTGGGCCAAACAGGAGGTTAAAGGCACTGACTCTCCAAGTGGGGAGAGTGTTAGTAAAGCGTCTGGAATGTTGCACCCGAGTACCAGGGGACGAAAACTGAGACACATTTGAACATGTTTCCCGATCACATGGTGGATCATACTCTGGGTTCTACATGCATGTTTTAGCTGAAGGAAGAATCCCTTAAACCTGGAGAGTTGAGACCCCTGCAATGGGTACCATGCAATATGACTTCAAAGGGTCTGCATTTGCTCACCGAACCTCACCAATCCTATCACTGCTGCATTTATGCCACTGTACACACGCTTGATTCTCTTTCTGAGACATATAAATCCATAGGTTTTAAGATTCTTACTAGTCAGGTATATTCTTAGGCGTTTAATATGGGGTGTAGAGTCCACTTCGTTGAGCAAGGAGTAGCTCTTGTCTATTACATATTTGGCTTATGGAACGGTATCTGTGCTAATTTCAATCTCTGGTTTTATGCAGCACCCCAACTCACCTTTCCCCTTAAGCAAGCATAAGTCGGTTTTCTACATTTGAGACCCTGTTCTGTTTTGTAATTCAGTTCCTGTGTAGCCACGTTTACATTCCATGTGGTAGAGATATCTTATGATGTTTCTTTTTCTGTGTGACTTATTTCACTTAGAATCATCGTACCTGAATCCACTCATTATGCTGCTACGGGCCTGATGACATAGATTTCATTGCTGAGTGATATTGCATTGTACGTAAGTACCACAACTTCTTTATCCATTTTTCACTTTCTGTGATTTTGAACTTGTATTGTAAACGAGGTTCTTTTAAACAGAGCCTTCCCAAACTTTTGGGTGGCTGTGTCTTTTTGATTTTAATTTCCCTAAGCTATAGGACCATAAGTGGAAGTGCCCTAGGCTCTGTTGCTTTGTTTTTTAGATGTTTCAGGAAACACCATACACTTCTCCAGAGTGGCTGTTGGCAATTTACATCCCGCCCATGAGCATAACAAGGCTCCCAGTTCTCCATGGCCTGTCCTGCCTTTCTGGATTTTACACTTTTTTCAGATGGCCCTTTTGACCGGGGGGCAGTGAGACTTCATTGTAGTGCAGATTTCCTTTTCAAGCTTGCTTGGTTGGCCAAAAAGGGCGTATCCGTTTTTTCCTGAATATATTCAGGAAAAAACGCATACGCCCTTTTTGGCCAAGTGCATCATTGTGGACGTTCTGCCTCTTTTCCTTTGCTTTACATGCAATTCCAGTCTACCTCCTGAAATCGGTTTCCTGCAATTCTGCCCAGCGTTCAAGTCCTCTTGGCAGCCTTACTTCAATATATTTTTGGACGATAGCTGTCATTTATAACTCTGCAGGTTTGTGAATGACAGTGCCCCTGAGCTCCTTTCTTCAACTCGCTTTCTTGTGAGCTGGCCGCAACACCGCAGCATTGCTTCAGGCCCTAGTGTGGTTCCGGCATGACATGCTGAGCCTTTGTTTAATTCCTCTTCCTGGTGGGAAATGAGAGTTAAATTTGCCCGTCCAGACACCTCCAGCTAGTCTCTCATTGGTTCTCCCTATTCCTGTTCATTTTCCGCAGAAATTGCAAACTGGGCCAAACAAGAGGTTAAAGGCACTGACTCTCCAAGTGGGGAGAGTGTTAGTAAAGCGTCTGGAATGTTGCACCCGAGTACCAGGGGACGAAAACTGAGACACATTTGAACACGTTTCCCGATTACATGGTGGATCATACTCTGGGTTCCACATGCATGTTTTAGCTGAAGGAAGAATCCCTTAAACCTGGAGAGTTGAGACCCATGGAATGGGTACCATGCAATATGACTTCAAAGGTTCTGCATTTGCTCACCGAACCTCACCAATCCTATCACTGCTGCGTTTATGACACTGTACACACGCTTGATTCTCTTTCGGAGACATATAAATCCATAGGTTTTAAGATTCTTTCTAGTCAGATATATTCTTACGCGTTTAATATGGGGTGTAGAGTCCACTTCGTTGAGCAAGGAGTAGCTCTTGTCTATTAAATATTTGGCTTATGGAACGGTATCTGTGCTAATTTCAATCTCTGGTTTTATGCAGCACCCCAACTCACCTTTCGCCTTAAGCAAGCACAAGTTGGTTTTCTACATTTGAGACCCTGTTCTGTTTTGTAATTCAGTTCCTGTGTAGCCAAGTTTACATTCCTTGTAGTAGTGATATCTTATGATGTTTGTTTTTCTGTGTGACTTATTTCACTTAGAATCATCGTACCTGAATCCACTCATTATGCTGCTACGGGCCTGATGACATAGATTTCATTGCTGAGTGATATTGCATTTTACGTAAGTACCACAACTTCTTTATCCATTTTTCGCTTTCTGTGATATTGAACTTGGACCATAAATGAGGTTCTTGTAAACAGAGCTGTCCCTAACTTTGGGGTGGCTGAGTCTTTTTGATTTTAATTTCCCTAAGCTATAGGACCATAAGTGGAAGTGCCCTAGGCTCTGTTGCTTTGTTTTTTAGATGTTTCAGGAAACACCATACACTTCTCCAGAGTGGCTGTTGGCAATTTACATCCCGCCCATCAGCATAACAAGGCTCCCAGTTCTCCATGGCCTGTCCTGCCTTTCTGGATTTTACACTTTTTTCAGATGGCCCTTTTGACCGGGGAGCAGTGAGACTTCATTGTAGTGAAGATTTCCTTTGCAAGCTTGCTTGGTTGGCCAAAAAGGGCGTATGCGTTTTTTCCGGAATATATTCAGGAAAAAACGCATACGCCCTTTTTGGCCAAGTGCATCATTGTGGACGTTCTGCCTCTTTTCCTATGCTTTACATGCAATTCCAGTCTACCTCCTGAAATCGGTTTCCTGCAATTCTGCCCCGCTTTCAAGTCCTCTTGGCAGCCTTACTTGAATATATTTTTGGACGATAGCTGTCATTTATAACTCTGCAGGTATGTGAATGACAGTGCCCCTGAGCTCCTTTCTTCAACTCGCTTTCTTGTGAGCTGGCCGCAACACCGCAGGATTGCTTCAGGCCCTAGTGTGGTTCCGGCATGGCACGCTGAGCCTTTGTTTAATTCCTCTTCCTGGTGGGAAATGAGAGTTAAATTTGCCCGTCCAGACACCTCCAGCTAGTCTCTCATTGGTTCTCCCTATTCCTGTTCATTTTCCGCAGAAATTGCAAACTGGGCCAAACAGGAGGTTAAAGGCACTGAGTCTCCAAGTGGGGAGAGTGTTAGTAAAGCGTCTGGAATGTTGCACCCGAGTACCAGGGGACGAAAACTGAGACACATTTGAACACGTTTCCCGATTACATGGTGGATCATACTCTGGGTTCCACATGCATGTTTTACCTGAAGGAAGAATCCCTTAAACCTGGAGAATTGAGACCCCTGCAATGGGTACCATGCAATATGACTTCAAAGGGTCTGCATTTGCTCACCGAACCTCACCAATCCTATCACTGCTGCATTTATGCCACTGTACACACGCTTGATTCTCTTTCTGAGACATATAAATCCATAGGTTTTAAGATTCTTACTAGTCAGGTATATTCTTAGGCGTTTAATATGGGGTGTAGAGTCCACTTCGTTGAGCAAGGAGTAGCTCTTGTCTATTACATATTTGGCGTATGGAACGGTATCTGTGTTAATTTCAATCTCTGGTTTTATGCAGCACCCCAACTTAGCTTTCCCCTTAAGCAAGCATAAGTCGGTTTTCTACATTTGAGACCCTGTTCTGTTTTGTAATTCAGTTCCTGTGTAGCCAAGTTTACATTCCATGTGGTAGAGATATCTTATGATGTTTCTTTCTCTGTGTGACTTATTTCACTTAGAATCATCGTACCTGAATCCACTCATTATGCTGCTACGGGCCTGATGACATAGATTTCATTGCTGAGTGATATTGCATTGTACGTAAGTACCACAACTTCTTTATCCATTTTGCGCTTTCTGTGATATTGAACTTGTACCGTAAACGAGGTTCTTGTAAACAGAGCTGTTCCAAAGATTGGGGTGGTTGTGTGTTTTAGATTTTAATTTCCCTAAGCTATAGGACCATAAGTGGAAGTGCCCTAGGCTCTGTTGCCTTGTTTTTTAGATGTTTCAGGAAACACCATACACTTCTCCAGAGTGACTGTTGGCAATTTACATCCCGCCCATCAGCATAACAAGGCTCCCAGTTCTCCATGGCCTGTCCTGCCTTTCTGGATTTTACACTTTTTTCAGATGGCCCTTTTGACCGGGGGGCAGTGAGACTTCATTGTAGTGCAGATTTCCTTTGCAAGCTTGCTTGGTTGGCCAAAAAGGGCGTATGCGTTTATTCCTGAATATATTCAGGAAAAAACGCATACGCCCTTTTTGGCCAAGTGCATCATTGTGGACGTTCTGCCTCTTTTCCTATGCTTTACATGAAATTCCAGCCTACCTCCTGAAATCGGTTTCCTGCAATTCTGCCCCGCTTTCAAGTCCTCTTGGCAGCCTTACTTCAATATATTTTTGGACGATAGCTGTCATTTATAACTCTGCAGGTCTGTGAATGACAGTGCCCCTGAGCTCCTTTCTTCAACTCGCTTTCTTGTGAGCTGGCCGCAACACCGCAGCATTGCGTCAGGCCCTAGTGTGGTTCCGGCATGGCACACTGAGCCTTTGGTTAATTCCTCTTCCTGGTGGGAAATGAGAGTTAAATATGCCCGTCCAGACACCTCCAGCTAGTCTCTCATTGGTTCTCACTATTCCTGTTCATTTTCCGCAGAAATTGCAAACTGGGCCAAACAAGAGGTTAAAGGCACTGACTCTCCAAGTGGGGAGAGTGTTAGTAAAGCATCTGGAATGTTGCACCCGAGTCCCGGGGGATGAAAACTGACACAATTAAACACGTTTCCCGATCACACGGTGGATCATACTCTGGGTTCCACATGCATGTTTTAGCTGAAGGAAGAATCCCTTAAACCTGGAGAGTTGAGACCCATGGAATGGGTACCATGCAATATGACTTCAAAGGGTCTGCATTTGCTCACCGAACCTCACCAATCCTATCACTGCTGCGTTTATGACACTGTACACACGCTTGATTCTCTTTCGGAGACATATAAATCCATAGGTTTTAAGATTCTTTCTAGTCATGTATATTCTTACGCGTTTAATATGGGGTGTAGAGTCCACTTCGTTGAGCAAGGAGTAGCTCTTGTCTATTAAATATTCGGCTCATGGAACGGTATCTGTTCTAATTTCAATCTCTGGTTTTATGCAGCACCCCAACTCACCTTTCGCCTTAAGCAAGCATAAGTTGGTTTTCTACATTTGAGACCCTGTTCTGTTTTGTAATTCAGTTCCTGTGTAGCCAAGTTTACATTCCTTGTAGTAGTGATATCTTATGATGTTTGTTTTTCTGTGTGACTTATTTCACTTAGAATCATCGTACCTGAATCCACTCATTATGCTGCTACGGGCCTGATGACATAGATTTCATTGCTGAGTTATATTGCATTGTACGTAAGTACCACAACTTCTTTATCCATTTTTCGCTTTCTGTGATATTGAACTTGGACCATAAATGAGGTTCTTGTAAACAGAGCTGTCCCTAACTTTGGGGTGGCTGAGTCTTTTTGATTTTAATTTCCCTAAGCTATAGGACCATAAGTGGAAGTGCCCTAGGCTCTGTTGCTTTGTTTTGTAGATGTTTCAGGAAACACCATACACTTCTCCAGAGTGGCTGTTGGCAATTTACATCCCGCTCATCAGCATAACAAGGCTCCCAGTTCTCCATGGCCTGTCCTGCCTTTCTGGATTTTACACTTTTTTCAGATGGCCCTTTTGACCGGGGGCAGTGAGACTTCATTGTAGTGCAGATTTCCTTTGCAAGCTTGCTTGGTTGGCAAAAAAGGGCGTATGCGTTTTTTCCGGAATATATTAAGGAAAAAACGCATACGCCCTTTTTGGCCAAGTGCATCATTGTGGACGTTCTGCCTCTTTTCCTATGCTTTACATGCAATTCCAGTCTACCTCCTGAAATCGGTTTCCTGCAATTCTGCCCCGCTTTCAAGTCCTCTTGGCAGCCTTACTTCAATATATTTTTGGACGATAGCTGTCATTTATAACTCTGCAGGTATGTGAATGACAGTGCCCCTGAGCTCCTTTCTTCAACTCGCTTTCTTGTGAGCTGGCCGCAACACCGCAGCATTGCGTCAGGCCCTAGTGTGGTTCCGGCATGGCACGCTGAACCTTTGTTTAATTCCTCTTCCTGGTGGGAAATGAGAGTTAAATTTGCCCGTACAGACACCTCCAGCTAGTCTCTCATTGGTTCTCCCTATTCCTGTTCATTTTCCGCAGAAATTGCAAACTGGGCCAAACAGGAGGTTAAAGGCACTGACTCTCCAAGTGGGGAGAGTGTTAGTAAAGCGTCTGGAATGTTGCACCCGAGTACCAGGGGACGAAAACTGAGACACATTTGAACACGTTTCCCGATCACATGGTGGATCATACTCTGGGTTCCACATGCATGCTTTAGCTGAAGGAAGAATCCCTTAAACCTGGAGAGTTGAGACCCCTGCAATGGGTACCATGCAATATGACTTCAAAGGGTCTGCATTTGCTCACCGAACCTCACCAATCCTATCACTGCTGCATTTATGCCACTGTACACACGCTTGATTCTCTTTCTGAGACATATAAATCCATAGGTTTTAAGATTCTTACTAGTCAGGTATATTCTTAGGCGTTTAATATGGGGTGTAGAGTCCACTTCGTTGAGCAAGGAGTAGCTCTTGTCTATTACATATTTGGCTTATGGAACGGTATCTGTGCTAATTTCAATCTCTGGTTTTATGCAGCACCCCAACTCACCTTTCCCCTTAAGCAAGCATAAGTCGGTTTTCTACATTTGAGACCCTGTTCTGTTTTGTAATTCAGTTCCTGTGTAGCCAAGTTTACATTCCATGTGGTAGAGATATCTTATGATGTTTCTTTTTCTGTGTGACTTATTTCACTTAGAATCATCGTACCTGAATCCACTCATTATGCTGCTACGGGCCTGATGACATAGATTTCATTGCTGAGTGATATTGCATTGTACGTAAGTACCACAACTTCTTTATCCATTTTTCACTTTCTGTGATTTTGAACTTCTATTGTAAACGAGGTTCTTTTAAACAGAGCCTTCCCAAACTTTGGGGTGGCTGTGTCTTTTTTATTTTAATTTCCCTAAGCTATAGGACCATAAGTGGAAGTGCCCTAGGCTCTGTTGCTTTGTTTTTTAGATGTTTCAGGAAACACCATACACTTCTCCAGAGTGGCTGTTGGCAATTTACATCCCGCCCATGAGCATAACAAGGCTCCCAGTTCTCCATGGCCTGTCCTGCCTTTCTGGATTTTACACTTTTTTCAGATGGCCCTTTTGACCGGGGGGCAGTGAGACTTCATTGTAGTGCAGATTTCCTTTTCAAGCTTGCTTGGTTGGCCAAAAAGGGCGTATCCGTTTTTTCCTGAATATATTCAGGAAAAAACGCATACGCCCTTTTTGGCCAAGTGCATCATTGTGGACGTTCTGCCTCTTTTCCTTTGCTTTACATGCAATTCCAGTCTACCTCCTGAAATCGGTTTCCTGCAATTCTGCCCAGCGTTCAAGTCCTCTTGGCAGCCTTACTTCAATATATTTTTGGACGATAGCTGTCATTTATAACTCTGCAGGTTTGTGAATGACAGTGCCCCTGAGCTCCTTTCTTCAACTCGCTTTCTTGTGAGCTGGCCGCAATACCGCAGCATTGCTTCAGGCCCTAGTGTGGTTCCGGCATGACATGCTGAGCCTTTGGTTAATTCCTCTTCCTGGTGGGAAATGAGAGTTAAATTTGCCCGTCCAGACACCTCCAGCTAGTCTCTCATTGGTTCTCCCTATTCCTGTTCATTTTCCGCAGAAATTGCAAACTGGGCCAAACAAGAGGTTAAAGGCACTGACTCTCCAAGTGGGGAGAGTGTTAGTAAACCATCTGGAATATTGCACCCGAGTACCAGGGGACGAAAACTGACACAATTGAACACGTTTCCCGAGCACACGGTGGATCATACTCTGGGTTCCACATGCATGTTTTACCTGAAGGAAGAATCCCTTAAACCTGGAGAGTTGAGACCCATGGAATGGGTACCATGCAATATGACTTCAAAGGGTCTGCATTTGCTCACCGCACCTCACCAATCCTATCACTGCTGCGTTTATGCCACTGTACACACGCTTGATTCTCTTTTGGAGACATATAAATCCATAGGTTTTAAGATTCTTTCTAGTCATGTATATTCTTACGCGTTTAATATGGGGTGTAGAGTCCACTTCGTTGAGCAAGGAGTAGCTCTTGTGTATTAAATATTTGGGTTATGGAACGGTATCTGTTCTAATTTCAATCTCTGGTTTTATGCAGCACCCCAACTCACCTTTCGCCTTAAGCAAGCATAAGTTGGTTTTCTACATTTGAGACCCTGTTCTGTTTTGTAATTCAGTTCCTGTGTAGCCAAGTTTACATTCCTTGTAGTAGTGATATCTTATGATGTTTGTTTTTCTGTGTGACTTATTTCACTTAGAATCATCGTACCTGAATCCACTCATTATGCTGCTACGGGCCTGATGACATAGATTTCATTGCTGAGTGATATTGCATTGTACGTAAGTACCACAACTTCTTTATCCATTTTTCGCTTTCTGTGATATTGAACTTGGACCATAAATGAGGTTCTTGTAAACAGAGATGTCCCTAACTTTGGGGTGGCTGAGTCTTTTTGATTTTAATTTCCCTAAGCTATAGGACCATAAGTGGAAGTGCCCTAGGCTCTGTTGCTTTGTTTTTTAGATGTTTCAGGAAACACCATACACTTCTCCAGAGTGGCTGTTGGCAATTTACAACCCGCCCATCAGCATAACAAGGCTCCCAGTTCTCCATGGCCTGTCCTGCCTTTCTGGATTTTACACTTTTTTCAGATGGCCCTTTTGACCGGGGGGCAGTGAGACTTCATTGTAGTGCAGATTTCCTTTTCAAGCTTGCTTGGTTGGCCAAAAAGGGCGTATGCGTTTTTTCCTGAATATATTAAGGAAAAAACGCATACGCCCTTTTTGGCCAAGTGCATCATTGTGGACGTTCTGCCTCTTTTCCTATGCTTTACATGCAATTCCAGTCTACCTCCTGAAATCGGTTTCCTGCAATTCTGCCCCGCTTTCAAGTCCTCTTGGCAGCCTTACTTCAATATATTTTTGGACGATAGCTATCATTTATAACTCTGCAGGTATGTGAATGACAGTGCCCCTGAGCTCCTTTCTTCAACTCGCTTTCTTGTGAGCTGGCCGCAACACCGCAGGATTGCTTCAGGCCCTAGTGTGGTTCCGGCATGGCACGCTGAGCCTTTGTTTAATTCCTCTTCCTGGTGGGAAATGAGAGTTAAATTTGCCCGTCCAGACACCTCCAGCTAGTCTCTCATTGGTTCTCCCTATTCCTGTTCATTTTCCGCAGAAATTGCAAACTGGGCCAAACAGGAGGTTAAAGGCACTGACTCTCCAAGTGGGGAGAGTGTTAGTAAAGCGTCTGGAATGTTGCACCCGAGTACCAGTGGACGAAAACTGACACATTTGAACACGTTTCCCGATCACACGGTGGATCATACTCTGCGTTCCACATGCATGTTTTAGCTGAAGGAAGAATCCCTTAAACCTGGAGAGTTGAGACCCATGGAATGGGTACCATGCAATATGACTTCAAAGGGTCTGCATTTGCTCACCGAACCTCATCAATCCTAACACTGCTGCATTTATGCCGCTATACACACGCTTGATTCTCTTTCGGAGATATATAAATCCATAGGTTTTAAGATTCTTACTAGTCAGGTATATTCTTAGGCGTTTAATATGGGGTGTTGAGTCCACTTCGTTGAGCAAGGTGTAGCTCTTTTCTATTACATATTTGGCTTATGGAACGATATCTGTGCTAATTTCAATGTCTGGTTTTATGCAGCACCCCAACTCACCTTTCCCCTTAAGGAAGCATAAGTTGGTTTTCTACATTTGAGACCCTGTTCTGTTTTGTAATTCAGTTCCTGTGTAGCCAAGTTTACATTCCATGTAGTAGTGATATCTTATGATGTTTCTTTTTCTCTGTGACTTATTTCACTTAGAATCATCGTACCTGAATCCACTCATTATGCTGCTACGGGTCTCGTTACATAGATTTCATTGCTGAGTGATATTGCATTGTACGTAAGTACCACAACTTCTTTATCCATTTTTCCATTTCTGCGATATTGAACTTGTACCGTAAATGAGGTTCTTGTAAACAGAGCCTTCCCAAACTTTGGGGTCGCTGTGTCTTTTTGATTTTAATTTCCCTAAGCTATAGGACCATAAGTGGAAGTACCCTAGGCTCTGTTGCTTTGTTTTTTAGATGTTTCAGGAAACACCATACACTTCTCCAGAGTGGCTGTTGGCAATTTACATCCCGCCCATCAGCATAACAAGGCTCCCAGTTCTCCATGGCCTGTCCTGCCTTTCTGGATTTTACACTTTTTTCAGATGGCCCTTTTGACCGGGGGGCAGTGAGACTTCATTTTAGTGCAGATTTCCTTTGTAACCTTGCTTGGTTGACCAAAATGGGCGTATGCGTTTTTTCCTGAATATATTCAGGAAAAAACGCATACGCCCTTTTTGGCCAAGTGCATCATTGTGGACGTTCTGCCTCTTTTCCTATGCTTTACATGCAATTCCAGTCTACCTCCTGAAATCGGTTTCCTGCAATTCTACCCCACTTTCAAGTCCTCTTGGCAGCCTTACTTCAATATATTTTTGGACGATAGCTGTCATTTATAACTCTGCATGTCTGTGAATGACAGTGCCCCTGAGCTCCTTTCTTCAACTCGCTTTCTTGTGAGCTGGCCGCAACACCGCAGCATTGCTTCAGGCCCTAGTGTGGTTCCGGCACGGCACGCTGAGCCTTTGGTTAATTCCTCTTCCTGGTGGGTAATGAGAGTTAAATTTGCCCGTCCAGACACCTCCAGCTAGTCTCTCTTGGTTCTCCCTATTCCTGTTCATTTTCCGCAGAAATTGCAAACTGGGCCAAACAGGAGGTTAAAGGCACTGACTCTCCAAGTGGGGAGAGTGTTAGTAAAGCGTCTGGAATGTTGCACCTGAGTACCGGGGGACGAAAACTGAGACACATTTGAACACGTTTCCCGATCACACGGTGGATCATACTCTGGGTTCCACATGCATGTTTTAGCTGAAGGAAGAATCCCTTAAACCTGGAGAGTTGAGACCCATGGAATGGGTACCATGCAATATGACTTCAAAGGGTCTGCATTTGCTCACCGCTCCTCACCAATCCTATCACTGCTGCGTTTATGCCACTGTACACACACTTGATTCTCTTTCGGAGACATATAAATCCATAGGTTTTAAGATTCTTACTAATCAGGTATATTTTTACGCATTTAATATGGGGTGTTGAGTCCACTTCGTTGAGCAAGGAGTAGCTCTTGTCTATTACATATTTGGCTTATGGAACGGTATCTGTGCTAATTTCAATCTCTGGTTTTATGCAGCACCCCAACTCACCTTTCCCCTTAAGCAAGCATACGTTGGTTTTCTACATTTGAGACCCCGTTCTGTTTTGTAATTCAGTTCCTGTGTAGCCAAGTTTACATTCCGTGTAGTAGTGATATCTTATGATGTTTCTTTTTCTGTGTGACTTATTTCACTTCGAATCATCGTACCTGAATCCACTCATTATACTGCTATGGGCCTGATGACATAGATTTCATTGCTGAGTGATATTGCATTGTACGTAAGTACCACAACTTCTTTATCCATTTTTGGCTTTCTGCGATATTGAACTTGTACCGTAAACGAGGTTCTTGTAAACAGAACCGTCCCAAACTTTGGGGTGGCTGTGTCTTTTTGATTTTAATTTCCCTAAGCTATAGGACCATAAGTGGAAGTGCCCTAGGCTCTGTTGCTTTGTTTTTTTGATGTTTCAGGAAACAACATACACTTCTCCAGAGTGGCTGTTGGCAATTTACATCCCGCCCATCAGCATAACAAGGCTCCCAGTTCTCCATGGCCTGTCCTGCCTTTCTGGATTTTACACTTTTTTCAGATGGCCCTTTTGACCGGGGGGCAGTGAGACTTCATTGTAGTGCAGATTTCCTTTGCAAGCTTGCTTGCTTGGCCAAAAAGGGCGTATGCGTTTTTTCCTGAATATATTCAGGAAAAAACGCATACGCCCTTTTTGGCCAAGTGCATCATTGTGGACGTTCTGCCTCTTTTCCTATGCTTTACATGCAATTCCAGTCTACCTCCTGAAATCGGTTTCGTGCAATTCTGCCCCGCTTTCAAGTCCTCTTGGCAGCCTTACTTCAATATATTTTTGGACGATAGCTGTCATTTATAACTCTGCAGGTTTGTGAATTACAGTGCCCCTGAGCCCCTTTCTTCAACTCGCTTTCTTGTGAGCTGGCCGCAACACTGCACGATTGCTTCAGGCCCTAGTGTGGTTCCGGCATGGCACGTTGAGCCTTTGTTTAATTCCTCTTCCTGGTGGGAAATGAGAGTTAAATTTGCCCGTCCAGACACCTCCAGCTAGTCTCTCATTGGTTCTCCCTATTCCTGTTCATTTTCCGCAGAAATTGCAAACTGGGCCAAACAGGAGGTTAAAGGCACTGACTTTCCAAGTGGGGAGAGTCTTAGTAAAGCGTCTGGAATGTTGAACCCGAGTACCAGGGGACGAAAACTGAGACACATTTGAACACATTTCCCGATCACACGGTGGATCATACTCTGGGTTCCTCATGCATGTTTTAGCTGAAGGAAGAATCCCTTAAACCTGGAGAGTTGAGACCCATGGAATGGGTACCATGCAATATGACTTCAAAGGTTCTGCATTTGCTCACTGAACCTCACCAATCCTATCACTGCTGCGTTTATGCCACGGTACACACACTTGATTGTCTTTCAGAGACATATAAATCCATAGGTTTTAAGATTCTTACTAGTCAGGTATATTCTTAGGCGTTTAATATGGGGTGTTGAGTCCAGTTCATTGAGCAAGGAGTAGCTCTTGTCTATTACATATTTGGCTTATGGAACGGTATCTGTGCTAATTTCAATCTCTGGTTTTATGCAGCACCCCAACTTACCTTTCCCCTTAAGCAAGCATAAGTTGGTTTTCTACATTTGAGACCCTGTTCTGTTTTGTAATTCAGTTCCTGTGTAGCCAAGTTTACATTCCATGTATTAGTGATATCTTATGATGTTTCTTTTCTGTGTGATTTATTTCACTTAGAATCATCGTACCTGAATCCACTCATTATGCTGCTACGGGCCTGATGACATAGATTTCATTGCTGAGTGATATTGCATTGTACGTAAGTACCACAACTTCTTTATCCATTTTTCGCTTTCTGCGATATTTAACTTGTACCGTAAACTAGGTTCTTTTAAACAGAACCGTTCCAAACATTGGGGTGGCTGTGGCTTTTTGATTTTAATTTCCCTAAGCTATAGGACCATAAGTGGAAGTGCCCTAGGCTCTGTTGCTTTGTTTTTTAGATGTTACAGGAAACACCAAACACTTCTCCAGAGTGGCTGTTGGCAATTTACATCCCGCCCATGAGCATAACAAGGCTCCCAGTTCTCCATGGCCTGTCCTGCCTTTCTGGATTTTACACTTTTTTCAGATGGCCCTTTTGACCGGGGGGCAGTGAGACTTCATTGTAGTGCAGATTTCCTTTGCAAGCTTGCTTGGTTGGCCAAAAAGGGCGTATGCATTTTTTCCTGAATATATTCAGGAAAAAACGCATACGCCCTTTTTGGCCAAGTGCATCATTGTGGACGTTCTGCCTCTTTTCCTATGCTTTACATGCAATTCCAGTCTACCTCCTGAAATCGGTTTCCTGCAAGTCTGCCCCGCTTTCAAGTCCTCTTGGCAACCTACTTCAATATATTTTTGGACGATAGCTGTCATTTATAACTCTGCAGGTTTGGGAATTACAGTGCCCCTGAGCTCCTTTCTTAAACTCGCTTTCTTGTGAGCTGGCCGCAACACCGCAAGATTGCTTCAGGCCCCAGTGTGGTTCCGGCATGGCACGCTGAGCCTTTGGTTAATTCCTCTTCCTGGTGGGAAATGAGAGTTAAATTTGCCCGTTCCGACACCTCCAGCTAGTCTCTCATTGGTTCTCCCTATTCCTGTTCATTTTCCGCAGAAATTGCAAACTGTGCCAAACAGGAGGTTAAAGGCACTGACTCTCCAAGTGGGGAGAGTTTTAGTAAAGCGTCTAGAATGTTGCACCCGAGTACCGGGGGACGAAATCTGAGTCACATTTGAACACGTTTCCCAATCACACGGTGGATCATACTCTGGGTTCCACATGCATGTTTTAGCTGAAGGAAGAATCCCTTAAACCTGGAGAGTTGAGACCCCTGGAATGGGTACCATGCAATATGACTTCAAAGGGTCTGCATTTGCTCACCGAACCTCACCAATCCTATCACTGCTGCGTTTATGCCGCTGTACACACGCTTGATTCTCTTTCGGAGACATATAAATCCATAGGTTTTAAGATTCTTGCTAGTCAGGTATTTTGTTAGGCATTTAATATGGGGTTTTGAGTCCACTTCGTTGAGCAAGGAGTAGCTCTTGTCTATTACATATTTGGCTTATGGAACGGTATGTGTGCTAATTTCAATCTCTGGTTTTATGCAGCACCCCAACTCACCTTTCCCCTTAAGCAAGCATAATTTTGTTTTCTACATTTGAGACCCTGTTCTGTTTTGTAATTCAGTTCCTGTGTAGCCAAGTTTCATTCCATGTAGTAGTGATATCATATGATGTTTCTTTTTCTCTGTGACTTATTTCACTTAGAATCATCGTACCTGAATGCACTCATTATGCTGCTACGGGCCTGATGACATAGATTTCATTGCTGAGTGATATTGCATTTTACGTAAGTACCACAACTTCTTTATCCATTTTTCCCTTTCTGCGATATTGAACTTGTACCGTAAACGAGGTTCTCGTAAACAGAACCGTCCCAAACTTTGGGGTGGCTGTGTCTTTTTGATTTTAATTTCCCTAAGCTATAGGACCATAAGTGGAAGTGCCCTAGGCTCTGTTGCTTTGTTTTTTAGATGTTTCAGGAAACACCATACACTTCTCCAGAGTGGCTGTTGGCAATTTACATCCCGACCATCAGCATAACAAGGCTCCCAGTTCTCCATGGCCTGTCCTGCCTTTCTGGATTTTACACTTTTTTCAGATGGCCCTTTTGACCGGGGGGCAGGGAGACTTCATTGTAGTGCAGATTTCCTTTGCAAGCTTGCTTGGTTGGCCAAAAAGGGCGTATGCGTTTTTTCCTGAATATATTCAGGAAAAAACGCATACGCCCTTTTTGGCCAAGTGCATCATTGTGGACGTTCTGCCTCTTTTCCTTTCCTTTACATGCAATTCCAGTCTACCTCCTGAAATCGGTTTCCTGCAATTCTGTCCCGCTTTCAAGTCCTCTTGGCAGCCTTACTTCAATATATTTTTGGACGATAGCTGTCATTTATAACTCTGCAGGTTTGTGAATTACAGTGCCCCTGAGCTCCTTTCTTCAACTCGCTTTCTTCTGAGCTGGCCGCAACACCGCAGGATTGCTTCAGGTCCTAGTGTGGTTCCGGCATGGCATGCTGAGCCTTTGGTTAATTCCTCTTCCTGGTGGGAAATGAGAGTTAAATTTGCCCATCCAGACACCTCCAGTTAGTCTCCCTTTGGTTCTCCCTCTTCCTGTTCGTCTTACAGAGAAATTGCAAACTGGGCCAAACAGGAGGTTAAAGGCACTGACTCTCCAAGTGGGGAGAGTCTTAGTAAAGCGTCTCTAATGTTGCACCCGAGTACCAGGGCATGAAAACTGAGACACATTTGAACACGTTTCCCGATCATACGGTGGATCATACTCTGGGTTCCACATGCATGTTTTAGCTGAAGGAAGAATCCCTTAAACCTGGAGAGATGAGACCCATGGAATGTGTACCATGCAATATGACTTCAAAGGGTCTGCATTTGCACACCGAACATCACCAGTCCTATCACTGCTGCCTTATGCCACTGTACACACGCTTGATTCTCTTTTGGAGACATATAAATCCATAGGTTTTAAGATTCTTACCAGTCAGGTATATTCTTAGGCGATTAATATGGGGTGTTGAGTCCACTTCGTTGAGCAAGGAGTAGCTCTTGTCTATTACAAATTTGGCTTATGGAACGGTATCTGTGCTAATTTCAATCTCTGGTTTTATGCAGCACCCCAACTCACCTTTCCCCTTAAGCAAGCATAAGTTGGTTTTCTACATTTGAGATGCTGTTCTGTTTTGTAATTCAGTAGCTGTGTAGCCAACTTTACATTCCGTGTAGTAGTGATATCTTATGATGTTTCTTTTCTGTGTGATTTATTTCACTTAGAATCATCGTACCTGAATGCACTCATTATGCTGCTACGGGCCTGATGACATAGATTTCATTGCTGAGTGATATTGCATTGTACGTAAGTACCACAACTTCTTTATCCATTTTTCGCTTTCTGTGATATTGAACTTGTACTGTAAATGAGGTTCTTGTAAACAGAGCCGTCCCAAACTTTGGGGTGGCTGTGTCTTTTTGATTTTAATTTCCCTAAGCTATAGGACCATAAGTGGAAGTGCCCTAGGCTCTGTTGCTTTGTTTTGTAGATGTTTCAGGAAACACCATACACTTCTCCAGAGTGGCTGTTGGCTATTTACATCCCGCCCATGAGCATAACAAGGCTCCCACGTCTCCATGGCCTGTCCTGCCTTTCTGGATTTTACACTTTTTTCAGATGGCCCTTTTAACCGGGAGGCAGTGAGACTTCATTGTAGTACAGATTTCCTTTGCAAGCTTGCTTGGTTGGCCAAAAAGGGCGTATGCGTTTTTTCCTGAATATATTCAGGAAAAAACGCATACGCCCTTTTTGGCCAAGTGCATCATTGTGGACGTTCTGCCTCTTTTCCTATGCTTTACATGCAATTCCAGTCTACCTCCTGAAATCGGTTTCCTGCAATTCTGCCCCGCTTTCAAGTCCACTTGGCAGCCTACTTCAATATATTTTTGGACGATAGCTGTCATTTATAACTCTGCAGGTTTGTGAATTACAGTGCCCCTGAGCTCCTTTCTTCAACTCGCTTTCTTGTGAGCTGGCCGCAACACCGCAGCATTGCTTCAGGCCCTAGTGTGGTTCCGGCACGGCACGCTGAGCCTTTGGTTAATTCCTCTTCCTGGTGGGAAATGAGAGTTAAATTTGCCCGTCCAGACACCTCCAGCTAGTCTCTCATTGGTTCTCCCTATTCCTGTTCATTTTCCGCAGAAATTGCAAACTGGGCCAAACAGGAGGTTAGAGGCACTGACTCTCCAAGTGGGGAGAGTGTTAGTAAAGCGTCTGGAATGTTCCACCAGAGTACCAGGGGATGAAAACTGACACAATTAAACACGTTTCCCGATCACACAGTGGATCATACTCTGGGTTCCACATGCATGTTTTAGCTGAAGGAAGAATCCCTTAAACCTGGAGAGTTGAGACCCCTGCAATGGGTAACATGCAATATGACTTCAAAGGGTCTGCATTTGCTCACCGAACCTCACCAATCCTATCACTGCTGCGTTTATGACACTGTACACACGCTTGATTCTCTTTCGGAGACATATAAATCCATAGGTTTTAAGATTCTTTCTAGTCAGGTATATTCTTACGCGTTTAATATGGGGTGTAGAGTCCACTTCGTTGAGCAAGGAGTAGCTCTTGTCTATTAAATATTTGGCTTCTGGAACGGTATCTGTTCTAATTTCAATCTCTGGTTTTATGCAGCACCCCAACTCACCTTTCGCTTTAAGCAAGCATAAGTTGGTTTTCTACATTTGAGACCCTGTTCTGTTTTGTAATTCAGTTCCTGTGTAGCCAAGTTTACATTCCTTGTAGTAGTGATATCTTATGATGTTTGTTTTTCTGTGTGACTTATTTCACTTAGAATCATCGTACCTGAATCCACTCATCATGCTGCTACGGGCCTGATGACATAGATTTCATTGCTGAGTGATATTGCATTGTACGTAAGTACCACAACTTCTTTATCCATTTTTCGCTTTCTGTGATATTGAACTTGGACCATAAATGAGGTTCTTGTAATCAGAGCTGTCCCTAACTTTGGGGTGGCTGCGTCTTTTTGATTTTAATTACCCTAAGCTATAGGACCATAAGTGGAAGTGCCCTAGGCTCTGTTGCTTTGTTTTGTAGATGTTTCAGGAACACCATACACTTCTCCAGAGTGGCTGTTGGCAATTTACATCCCGCCCATTAGCATAACAAGGCTCCCAGTTCTCCATGGCCTGTCCTGCCTTTCTGGATTTTACACCTTTTTCAGATGGCCCTTTTGACCGGGGGGCAGTGAGACTTAATTGTAGTGCAGATTTCCTTTGCAAGCTTGCTTGGTTGGCCAAAAAGGGCGTATGCGTTTTTTCCTGAATATATTCAGGAAAAAACGCATACGCCCTTTTTGGCCAAGTGCATCATTGTGGACGTTCTGCCTCTTTTCCTATGCTTTACATGCAATTCCAGTCTACCTCCTGAAATCGGTTTCCTGCAATTCTGCCCAGCGTTCAAGTCCTCTTGGAAGCCTTACTTCAATATATTTTTGGACGATAGGTGTCATTTATAACTCTGCAGGTTTGTGAATGACAGTGCCCCTGAGCTCCTTTCTTCAACTCGATTTCTTGTGAGCTGGCCGCAACACCGCAGCATTGCTTCAGGCCCTAGTGTGGTTCCGGCATGGCACGCTGAGCTTTTGTTTAATTCCTCTTCCTGGTGGGAAATGAGAGTTAAATTTGCCCGTCCAGACACCTCCAGCTAGTCTCTCATTGGTTCTCCCTATTCCTGTTCATTTTCCGCAGAAATTGCAAACTGGGCCAAACAGGAGGTTAAAGGCACTGACTCTCCAAGTGGGGAGAGTGTTAGTAAAGCGTCTGGAATGTTGCACCCGAGTACCAGGGGACGAAAACTGAGACACATTTGAACACGTTTCCCGATCACATGGTGGATCATACTCTGGGTTCCACATGCATGTTTTAGCTGAAGGAAGAATCCCTTAAACCTGGAGAGTTGAGACCCCTGCAATGGGTACCATGCAATATGACTTCAAAGGGTCTGCATTTGCTCACCGAACCTCACCAATCCTATCACTGCTGCATTTATGCCACTGTACACACGCTTGATTCTCTTTCTGAGACATATAAATCCATAGGTTTTAAGATTCTTACTAGTCAGGTATATTCTTAGGCGTTTAATATGGGGTGTAGAGTCCACTTCGTTGAGCAAGGAGTAGCTCTTGTCTATTACATATTTGGCTTATGGAACGGTATCTGTGCTAATTTCAATCTCTGGTTTTATGCAGCACCCCAACTCACCTTTCCCCTTAAGCAAGCATAAGTCGGTTTTCTACATTTGAGACCCTGTTCTGTTTTGTAATTCAGTTCCTGTGTAGCCAAGTTTACATTCCATGTGGTAGAGATATCTTATGATGTTTCTTTTTCTGTGTGACTTATTTCACTTAGAATCATCGTACCTGAATCCACTCATTATGCTGCTATGGGCCTGATGACATAGATTTCATTGCTGAGTGATATTGCATTGTACGTAAGTACCACAACTTCTTTATCCATTTTTCACTTTCTGTGATTTTGAACTTGTACTGTAAACGAGGTTCTTGTAAACAGAGCCTTCCCAAACTTTGGGGTGGCTGTGTCTTTTTGTTTTTAATTTCCCTAAGCTATAGGACCATAAGTAGAAGTGCCCTAGGCTCTGTTGCTTTGTTTTTTAGATGTTTCAGGAAACACCATACACTTCTCCAGAGTGGCTGTTGGCAATTTACATCCCGCCCATCAGCATAACAAGGCTCCCAGTTCTCCATGGCCTGTCCTGCCTTTCTGGATTTTACACTTTTCTCAGATGGCCCTTTTGACCGGGGGGCAGTGAGACTTAATTGTAGTGCAGATTTCCTTTGCAAGCTTGCTTGGTTGGCCAAAAAGGGCGTATGCGTTTTTTCCTGAATATATTCAGGAAAAAACGCATACGCCCTTTTTGGCCAAGTGCATCATTGTGGACGTTCTGCCTCTTTTCCTATGCTTTACATGCAATTCCAGTCTACCTCCTGAAATCGGTTTCCTGCAATTCTGCCCAGCGTTCAAGTCCTCTTGGCAGCCTTACTTCAATATATTTTTGGACGATAGCTGTCATTTATAACTCTGCAGGTTTGTGAATGACAGTGCCCCTGAGCTCCTTTCTTCAACTCGCTTTCTTGTGAGCTGGCCGCAACACCGCAGCATTGCTTCAGGCCCTAGTGTGGTTCCGGCATGACATGCTGAGCCTTTGGTTAATTCCTCTTCCTGGTGGGAAATGAGAGTTAAATTTGCCCGTCCAGACACCTCCAGCTAGTCTCTCATTGGTTCTCCCTATTCCTGTTCATTTTCCGCAGAAATTGCAAACTGGGCCAAACAAGAGGTTAAAGGCACTGACTCTCCAAGTGGGGAGAGTGTTAGTAAAGCGTCTGGAATGTCGCACCCGAGTACCGGGGGATGAAAACTGACACAATTAAACACATTTCCCGATAACACAGTGGATCATACTCTGGGTTCCACATGCATGTTTTAGCTGAAGGAAGAATCCCTTAAACCTGGAGAGTTGAGACCCATGGAATGGGTACCATGCAATATGACTTCAAAGGGTCTGCATTTGCTCACCGAACCTCACCAGTCCTATCACTGCTGCGTTTATGACACTGTACACATGCTTGATTCTCTTTCGGAGACATATAAATCCATAGGTTTTAAGATTCTTTCTAGTCAGGTATATTCTTACGTGTTTAATATGGGGTGTAGAGTCCACTTCGTTGAGCAAGGAGTAGCTCTTGTCTATTACATATTTGGCTTATGGAACGGTATCTGTGCTAATTTCAATCTCTGGTTTTATGCAGCACCCCAACTTACCTTTCCCCTTAAGCAAGCATAAGTTGGTTTTCTACATTTGAGACCCTGTTCTGTTTTGTAATTCAGTTCCTGTGTAGCCAAGTTTACATTCCATGTATTAGTGATATCTTATGATGTTTCTTTTCTGTGTGATTTATTTCACTTAGAATCATCGTACCTGAATCCACTCATTATGCTGCTACGGGCCTGATGACATAGATTTCATTGCTGAGTGATATTGCATTGTACATAAGTACCACAACTTCTTTATCCATTTTTCGCTTTCTGCGATATTTAACTTGTACCGTAAACTAGGTTCTTTTAAACAGAACCGTTCCAAACATTGGGGTGGCTGTGGCTTTTTGATTTTAATTTCCCTAAGCTATAGGACCATAAGTGGAAGTGCCCTAGGCTCTGTTGCTTTGTTTTTTAGATGTTACAGGAAACACCAAACACTTCTCCAGAGTGGCTGTTGGCAATTTACATCCCGCCCATGAGCATAACAAGGCTCCCAGTTCTCCATGGCCTGTCCTGCCTTTCTGGATTTTACACTTTTTTCAGATGGCCCTTTTGACCGGGGGGCAGTGAGACTTCATTGTAGTGCAGATTTCCTTTGCAAGCTTGCTTGGTTGGCCAAAAAGTGCGTATGCATTTTTTCCTGAATATATTCAGGAAAAAACGCATACGCCCTTTTTGGCCAAGTGCATCATTGTGGACGTTCTGCCTCTTTTCCTATGCTTTACATGCAATTCCAGTCTACCTCCTGAAATCGGTTTCCTGCAAGTCTGCCCCGCTTTCAAGTCCTCTTGGCAACCTACTTCAATATATTTTTGGACGATAGCTGTCATTTATAACTCTGCAGGTTTGTGAATGACAGTGCCCCTGAGCTCCTTTCTTCAACTCGCTTTCTTGTGAGCTGGCCGCAACACCGCAGCCTTGCTTCAGGCCCTAGTGTGGTTCCGGCATGGCACGCTGAGCCTTTGTTTAATTCCTCTTCCTGGTGGGAAATGAGAGTTAAATTTGCCCGTCCAGACACCTCCAGCTAGTCTCTCATTGGTTCTCCCTATTCCTGTTCATTTTCCGCAGAAATTGCAAACTGTGCCAAACAGGAGGTTAAAGGCACTGACTCTCCAAGTGGGGAGAGTTTTAGTAAAGCGTCTGGAATGTTGCACCCGAGTACCGGGGGACGAAATCTGAGTCACATTTGAACACGTTTCCCAATCACACGGTGGATCATACTCTGGGTTCCACATGCATGTTTTAGCTGAAGGAAGAATCCCTTAAACCTGGAGAGTTGAGACCCCTGGAATGGGTACCATGCAATATGACTTCAAAGGGTCTGCATTTGCTCACCGAACCTCACCAATCCTATCACTGCTGCGTTTATGCCGCTGTACACACGCTTGATTCTCTTTCGGAGACATATAAATCCATAGGTTTTAAGATTTTTGCTAGTCAGGTATTTTGTTAGGCATTTAATATGGGGTTTTGAGTCCACTTCGTTGAGCAAGGAGTAGCTCTTGTCTATTACATATTTGGCTTATGGAACGGTATGTGTGCTAATTTCAATCTCTGGTTTTATGCAGCACCCCAACTCACCTTTCCCCTTAAGCAAGCATAAGTTTGTTTTCTACATTTGAGACCCTGTTCTGTTTTGTAATTCAGTTCCTGTGTAGCCAAGTTTCATTCCATGTAGTAGTGATATCATATGATGTTTCTTTTTCTCTGTGACTTATTTCACTTAGAATCATCGTACCTGAATGCACTCATTATGCTGCTACGGGCCTGATGACATAGATTTCATTGCTGAGTGATATTGCATTTTACGTAAGTACCACAACTTCTTTATCCATTTTTCCCTTTCTGCGATATTGAACTTGTACCGTAAACGAGGTTCTCGTAAACAGAACCGTCCCAAACTTTGGGGTGGCTGTGTCTTTTTGATTTTAATTTCCCTAAGCTATAGGACCATAAGTGGAAGTGCCCTAGGCTCTGTTGCTTTGTTTTTTAGATGTTTCAGGAAACACCATACACTTCTCCAGAGTGGCTGTTGGCAATTTACATCCCGACCATCAGCATAACAAGGCTCCCAGTTCTCCATGGCCTGTCCTGCCTTTCTGGATTTTACACTTTTTTCAGATGGCCCTTTTGACCGGGGGGCAGGGAGACTTCATTGTAGTGCAGATTTCCTTTGCAAGCTTGCTTGGTTGGCCAAAAAGGGCGTATGCGTTTTTTCCTGAATATATTCAGGAAAAAACGCATACGCCCTTTTTGGCCAAGTGCATCATTGTGGACGTTCTGCCTCTTTTCCTTTCCTTTACATGCAATTCCAGTCTACCTCCTGAAATCGGTTTCCTGCAATTCTGTCCCGCTTTCAAGTCCTCTTGGCAGCCTTACTTCAATATATTTTTGGACGATAGCTGTCATTTATAACTCTGCAGGTTTGTGAATTACAGTGCCCCTGAGCTCCTTTCTTCAACTCGCTTTCTTCTGAGCTGGCCGCAACACCGCAGGATTGCTTCAGGTCCTAGTGTGGTTCCGGCATGGCATGCTGAGCCTTTGGTTAATTCCTCTTCCTGGTGGGAAATGAGAGTTAAATTTGCCCATCCAGACACCTCCAGTTAGTCTCCCTTTGGTTCTCCCTCTTCCTGTTCGTCTTACAGAGAAATTGCAAACTGGGCCAAACAGGAGGTTAAAGGCACTGACTCTCCAAGTGGGGAGAGTCTTAGTAAAGCGTCTCTAATGTTGCACCCGAGTACCAGGGCATGAAAACTGAGACACATTTGAACACGTTTCCCGATCATACGGTGGATCATACTCTGGGTTCCACATGCATGTTTTAGCTGAAGGAAGAATCCCTTAAACCTGGAGAGATGAGACCCATGGAATGTGTACCATGCAATATGACTTCAAAGGGTCTGCATTTGCTCACCGAACATCACCAGTCCTATCACTGCTGCCTTATGCCACTGTACACACGCTTGATTCTCTTTTGGAGACATATAAATCCATAGGTTTTAAGATTCTTACCAGTCAGGTATATTCTTAGGCGATTAATATGGGGTGTTGAGTCCACTTCGTTGAGCAAGGAGTAGCTCTTGTCTATTACAAATTTGGCTTATGGAACGGTATCTGTGCTAATTTCAATCTCTGGTTTTATGCAGCACCCCAACTCACCTTTCCCCTTAAGCAAGCATAAGTTGGTTTTCTACATTTGAGATGCTGTTCTGTTTTGTAATTCAGTAGCTGTGTAGCCAACTTTACATTCCGTGTAGTAGTGATATCTTATGATGTTTCTTTTCTGTGTGATTTATTTCACTTAGAATCATCGTACCTGAATCCACTCATTATGCTGCTACGGGCCTGATGACATAGATTTCATTGCTGAGTGATATTGCATTGTACGTAAGTACCACAACTTCTTTATCCATTTTTCGCTTTCTGTGATATTGAACTTGTACTGTAAACGAGGTTCTTGTAAACAGAGCCGTCCCAAACTTTGGGGTGGCTGTGTCTTTTTGATTTTAATTTCCCTAAGCTATAGGACCATAAGTGGAAGTGCCCTAGGCTCTGTTGCTTTGTTTTGTAGATGTTTCAGGAAACACCATACACTTCTCCAGAGTGGCTGTTGGCTATTTACATCCCGCCCATGAGCATAACAAGGCTCCGACGTCTCCATGGCCTGTCCTGCCTTTCTGGATTTTACACTTTTTTCAGATGGCCCTTTTAACCAGGAGGCAGTGAGACTTCATTGTAGTACAGATTTCCTTTGCAAGCTTGCTTGGTTGGCCAAAAAGGGCGTATGCGTTTTTTCCTGAATATATTCAGGAAAAAACGCATACGCCCTTTTTGGCCAAGTGCATCATTGTGGACGTTCTGCCTCTTTTCCTATGCTTTACATGCAATTCCAGTCTACCTCCTGAAATCGGTTTCCTGCAATTCTGCCCCGCTTTCAAGTCCACTTGGCAGCCTACTTCAATATATTTTTGGACGATAGCTGTCATTTATAACTCTGCAGGTTTGTGAATTACAGTGCCCCTGAGCTCCTTTCTTCAACTCGCTTTCTTGTGAGCTGGCCGCAACACCGCAGCATTGCTTCAGGCCCTAGTGTGGTTCCGGCACGGCACGCTGAGCCTTTGGTTAATTCCTCTTCCTGGTGGGAAATGAGAGTTAAATTTGCCCGTCCAGACACCTCCAGCTAGTCTCTCATTGGTTCTCCCTATTCCTGTTCATTTTCCGCAGAAATTGCAAACTGGGCCAAACAGGAGGTTAGAGGCACTGACTCTCCAAGTGGGGAGAGTGTTAGTAAAGCGTCTGGAATGTTCCACCAGAGTACCAGGGGATGAAAACTGACACAATTAAACACGTTTCCCGATCACACAGTGGATCATACTCTGGGTTCCACATGCATGTTTTAGCTGAAGGAAGAATCCCTTAAACCTGGAGAGTTGAGACCCATGGAATGGGTACCATGCAATATGACTTCAAAGGGTCTGCATTTGCTCACCGAACCTCACCAATCCTATCACTGCTGCGTTTATGACACTGTACACACGCTTGATTCTCTTTCGGAGACATATAAATCCATAGGTTTTAAGATTCTTTCTAGTCAGGTATATTCTTACGCGTTTAATATGGGGTGTAGAGTCCACTTCGTTGAGCAAGGAGTAGCTCTTGTCTATTAAATATTTGGCTTCTGGAACGGTATCTGTTCTAATTTCAATCTCTGGTTTTATGCAGCACCCCAACTCACCTTTCGCTTTAAGCAAGCATAAGTTGGTTTTCTACATTTGAGACCCTGTTCTGTTTTGTAATTCAGTTCCTGTGTAGCCAAGTTTACATTCCTTGTAGTAGTGATATCTTATGATGTTTGTTTTTCTGTGTGACTTATTTCACTTAGAATCATCGTACCTGAATCCACTCATCATGCTGCTACGGGCCTGATGACATAGATTTCATTGCTGAGTGATATTGCATTGTACGTAAGTACCACAACTTCTTTATCCATTTTTCGCTTTCTGTGATATTGAACTTGGACCATAAATGAGGTTCTTGTAATCAGAGCTGTCCCTAACTTTGGGGTGGCTGAGTCTTTTTGATTTTAATTTCCCTAAGCTATAGGACCATAAGTGGAAGTGCCCTAGGCTCTGTTGCTTTGTTTTGTAGATGTTTCAGGAACACCATACACTTCTCCAGAGTGGCTGTTGGCAATTTACATCCCGCCCATTAGCATAACAAGGCTCCCAGTTCTCCATGGCCTGTCCTGCCTTTCTGGATTTTACACCTTTTTCAGATGGCCCTTTTGACCGGGGAGCAGTGAGACTTCATTGTAGTGCAGATTTCCTTTGCAAGCTTGCTTGGTTGGCCAAAAAGGGCGTATGCGTTTTTTCCTGAATATATTCAGGAAAAAACGCATACGCCCTTTTTGGCCAAGTGCATCATTGTGGACGTTCTGCCTCTTTTCCTATGCTTTACATGCAATTCCAGTCTACCTCCTGAAATCGGTTTCCTGCAATTCTGCCCAGCGTTCAAGTCCTCTTGGAAGCCTTACTTCAATATATTTTTGGACGATAGCTGTCATTTATAACTCTGCAGGTTTGTGAATGACAGTGCCCCTGAGCTCCTTTCTTCAACTCGATTTCTTGTGAGCTGGCCGCAACACCGCAGCATTGCTTCAGGCCCTAGTGTGGTTCCGGCATTACATGCTGAGCCTTTGGTTAATTCCTCTTCCTGGTGGGAAATGAGAGTTAAATTTGCCCGTCCAGACACCTCCAGCTAGTCTCTCATTGGTTCTCCCTATTCCTGTTCATTTTCCGCAGAAATTGCAAACTGGGCCAAACAGGAGGTTAAAGGCACTGACTCTCCAAGTGGGGAGAGTGTTAGTAAAGCGTCTGGAATGTTGCACCCGAGTACCAGGGGACGAAAACTGAGACACATTTGAACACGTTTCCCGATCACATGGTGGATCATACTCTGGGTTCCACATGCATGTTTTAGCTGAAGGAAGAATCCCTTAAACCTGGAGAGTTGAGACCCCTGCAATGGGTACCATGCAATATGACTTCAAAGGGTCTGCATTTGCTCACCGAACCTCACCAATCCTATCACTGCTGCATTTATGCCACTGTACACACGCTTGATTCTCTTTCTGAGACATATAAATCCATAGGTTTTAAGATTCTTACTAGTCAGGTATATTCTTAGGCGTTTAATATGGGGTGTAGAGTCCACTTCGTTGAGCAAGGAGTAGCTCTTGTCTATTACATATTTGGCTTATGGAACGGTATCTGTGCTAATTTCAATCTCTGGTTTTATGCAGCACCCCAACTCACCTTTCCCCTTAAGCAAGCATAAGTCGGTTTTCTACATTTGAGACCCTGTTCTGTTTTGTAATTCAGTTCCTGTGTAGCCAAGTTTACATTCCATGTGGTAGAGATATCTTATGATGTTTCTTTTTCTGTGTGACTTATTTCACTTAGAATCATCGTACCTGAATCCACTCATTATGCTGCTATGGGCCTGATGACATAGATTTCATTGCTGAGTGATATTGCATTGTACGTAAGTACCACAACTTCTTTATCCATTTTTCACTTTCTGTGATTTTGAACTTGTACTGTAAACGAGGTTCTTGTAAACAGAGCCTTCCCAAACTTTGGGGTGGCTGTGTCTTTTTGTTTTTAATTTCCCTAAGCTATAGGACCATAAGTAGAAGTGCCCTAGGCTCTGTTGCTTTGTTTTTTAGATGTTTCAGGAAACACCATACACTTCTCCAGAGTGGCTGTTGGCAATTTACATCCCGCCCATCAGCATAACAAGGCTCCCAGTTCTCCATGGCCTGTCCTGCCTTTCTGGATTTTACACTTTTCTCAGATGGCCCTTTTGACCGGGGGGCAGTGAGACTTAATTGTAGTGCAGATTTCCTTTGCAAGCTTGCTTGGTTGGCCAAAAAGGGCGTATGCGTTTTTTCCTGAATATATTCAGGAAAAAACGCATACGCCCTTTTTGGCCAAGTGCATCATTGTGGACGTTCTGCCTCTTTTCCTATGCTTTACATGCAATTCCAGTCTACCTCCTGAAATCGGTTTCCTGCAATTCTGCCCAGCGTTCAAGTCCTCTTGGCAGCCTTACTTCAATATATTTTTGGACGATAGCTGTCATTTATAACTCTGCAGGTTTGTGAATGACAGTGCCCCTGAGCTCCTTTCTTCAACTCGCTTTCTTGTGAGCTGGCCGCAACACCGCAGCATTGCTTCAGGCCCTAGTGTGGTTCCGGCATGACATGCTGAGCCTTTGGTTAATTCCTCTTCCTGGTGGGAAATGAGAGTTAAATTTGCCCGTCCAGACACCTCCAGCTAGTCTCTCATTGGTTCTCCCTATTCCTGTTCATTTTCCGCAGAAATTGCAAACTGGGCCAAACAAGAGGTTAAAGGCACTGACTCTCCAAGTGGGGAGAGTGTTAGTAAAGCGTCTGGAATGTCGCACCCGAGTACCGGGGGATGAAAACTGACACAATTAAACACATTTCCCGATAACACGGTGGATCATACTCTGGGTTCCACATGCATGTTTTAGCTGAAGGAAGAATCCCTTAAACCTGGAGAGTTGAGACCCATGGAATGGGTACCATGCAATATGACTTCAAAGGGTCTGCATTTGCTCACCGAACCTCACCAGTCCTATCACTGCTGCGTTTATGACACTGTACACATGCTTGATTCTCTTTCGGAGACATATAAATCCATAGGTTTTAAGATTCTTTCTAGTCAGGTATATTCTTACGCGTTTAATATGGGGTGTAGAGTCCACTTCGTTGAGCAAGGAGTAGCTCTTGTCTATTAAATATTGGGCTTATGGAACGGTATCTGTTCTAATTTCAATCTCTGGTTTTATGCAGCACCCCAACTCACCTTTCGCTTTAAGCAAGCATAAGTTGGTTTTCTACATTTGAGACCCTGTTCTGTTTTGTAATTCAGTTCCTGTGTAGCCAAGTTTACATTCCTTGTAGTAGTGATATCTTATGATGTTTGTTTTTCTGTGTGACTTATTTCACTTAGAATCATCGTACCTGAATCCACTCATTATGCTGCTACGGGCCTGATGACATAGATTTCATTGCTGAGTGATATTGCATTGTACGTAAGTACCACAACTTCTTTATCCATTTTTCGCTTTCTATGATATTGAACTTGGACCATAAATGAGGTTCTTGTAAACAGAGCTGTCCCTAACTTTGGGGTGGCTGAGTCTTTTTGATTTTAATTTCCCTAAGCTATAGGACCATAAGTGGAAGTGCCCTATGCTCTGTTGCTTTGTTTTTTAGATGTTTCAGGAAACACCATACACTTCTCCAGAGTGGCTGTTGGCAATTTACATCCCGCCCATCAGCATAACAAGGCTCCCAGTTCTCCATGGCCTGTCCTGCCTTTCTGGATTTTACACTTTTCTCAGATGGCCCTTTTGACCGGGGGGCAGTGAGACTTCATTGTAGTGCAGATTTCCTTTGCAAGCTTGCTTGGTTGGCCAAAAAGTGCGTATGCGTTTTTTCCTGAATATATTCAGGAAAAAACGCATACGCCCTTTTTGGCCAAGTGCATCATTGTGGACGTTCTGCCTCTTTTCCTATGCTTTACATGCAATTCCAGTCTACCTCCTGAAATCGGTTTCCTGCAATTCTGCCCAGCGTTCAAGTCCTCTTGGCAGCCTTACTTCAATATATTTTTGGACGATAGCTGTCATTTATAACTCTGCAGGTTTGTGAATTACAGTGCCCCTGAGCTCCTTTCTTCAACTCGCTTTCTTGTGAGCTGGCCGCAACACCGCAGCATTGCTTCAGGCCCTAGTGTGGTTCCGGCATGACATGCTGAGCCTTTGGTTAATTCCTCTTCCTGGTGGGAAATGAGAGTTAAATTTGCCCGTCCAGACACCTCCAGCTAGTCTCTCATTGGTTCTCCCTATTCCTGTTCATTTTCCGCAGAAATTGCAAACTGGGCCAAACAAGAGGTTAAAGGCACTGACTCTCCAAGTGGGGAGAGTGTTAGTAAAGCGTCTGGAATGTTGCACCCGAGTACCAGGGGATGAAAACTGACACAATTAAACACGTTTCCCGATCACACGGTGGATCATACTCTGGGTTCCACATGCATGTTTTAGCTGAAGGAAGAATCCCTTAAACCTGGAGAGTTGAGACCCATGGAATGGGTACCATGCAATATGACTTCAAAGGTTCTGCATTTGCTCACCAAACCTCACCAATCCTATCACTGCTGCGTTTATGACACTGTACACACGCTTGATTCTCTTTCGGAGACATATAAATCCATAGGTTTTAAGATTCTTTCTAGTCAGGTATATTCTTACGCGTTTAATATGGGGTGTAGAGTCCACTTCGTTGAGCAAGGAGTAGCTCTTGTCTATTAAATATTTGGCTTATGGAACGGTATCTGTTCTAATTTCAATCTCTGGTTTTATGCAGCACCCCAACTCACCTTTCGCCTTAAGCAAGCATAAGTTGGTTTTCTACATTTGAGACCCTGTTCTGTTTTGTAATTCAGTTCCTGTGTAGCCAAGTTTACATTCCTTGTAGTAGTGATATCTTATGATGTTTGTTTTTCTGTGTGACTTATTTCACTTAGAATCATCGTACCTGAATCCACTCATTATGCTGCTACGGGCCTGATGACATAGATTTCATTGCTGAGTGATATTGCATTGTACGTAATTACCACAACTTCTTTATCCATTTTTCACTTTCTGTGATACTGAACTTGTACCGTAAACGAGGTTCTTGTACACAGAGCCGTCCCAAACTTTGGGGTGGCTGTGTCTTTTTGATTTTAATTTCCCTAAGCTATAGGACCATAAGTGGAAGTGCCCTAGGCTCTGTTGCTTTGCTTTTTAGATGTTTCAGGAAACACCATACACTTCTCCAGAGTGGCTGTTCGCAATTTACATCCCGCACATCAGCATAACAAGGTTCCCAATTCTCCATGGCCTGTCCTGCTTTTCTGGATTTTACACTTTTTTCAGATGGCCCTTTTGACCGGGGGCAGTGAGACTTCATTGTAGTGCAGATTTCCTTTGCAAGCTTGCTTGGTTGGCCAAAAAGGGCGTATACGTTTTTTCCTGAATATATTCAGGAAAAAACGCATACGCCCTATTTGGCCAAGTGCATCATTGTGGACGTTCTGCCTCTTTTCCTATGCTTTACATGCTATTCCAGTCTACCTCCTGAAATCGGTTTCCTGCAATTCTGCCCCGCTTTCAAGTCCTCTTGGCAGCCTTACTTCAATATATTTTTGGACGATACCTGTCATTTATAACTCTGCAGGTATGTGAATGACAGTGCCCCTGAGCTCCTTTCTTCAACTCGCTTTCTTGTGAGCTGGCCGCAACACCGCAGGATTGCTTCAGGCCCTACTGTGGTTCTGGCATGGCACGCTGAGCCTTTGGTTAATTCCTATTCCTGGTGGGAAATGAGAGTTAAATTTGCCCGTCCAGACACCTCCAGCTAGTCTCTCATTGGTTCTCCCTTTTCCTGTTCATTTTCCGCAGAAATTGCAAACTGGGCCAAACAGGAGGTTAAAGGCACTGACTCTCCAAGTGGGGAGAGTGTTAGTAAAGCGTCTGGAATGTTGCACCCGAGTATCGGGGGATGAAACCTGAGACACCTTTGAACACGTTTCCCGATCACACGGTGGATCATACTCTGGGTTCCACATGCATGTTTTAGCTGAAGGAAGAATCCCTTAAACCTGGAGAGTTGAGACCCATGGAATGGGTACCATGAAATATGACTTCAAAGGGTCTGCATTTGCTCACCGATCCTCACCAATCCTATCACTGCTGCGTTTATGCTGCTGTACACACGCTTGATTCTCTTTCTGAGACATATAAATCCATAGGTTTTAAGATTCTTACTAGTCAGGTATATTCTTAGGCGTTTAATATGGGGTGTAGAGTCCACTTCGTTGAGCAAGGAGTAGCTCTTGTCTATTACATATTTGGCTTATGGAACGGTATCTGTGCTAATTTCAATCTCTGGTTTTATGCAGCACCCCAACTCACCTTTCCCCTTAAGCAAGCATAAGTCGGTTTTCTACATTTGAGACCCTGTTCTGTTTTGTAATTCAGTTCCTGTGTAGCCAAGTTTACATTCCATGTGGTAGAGATATCTTATGATGTTTCTTTTTCTGTGTGACTTATTTCACTTAGAATCATCGTACCTGAATCCACTCATTATGCTGCTATGGGCCTGATGACATAGATTTCATTGCTGAGTGATATTGCATTGTACGTAAGTACCACAACTTCTTTATCCATTTTGCGCTTTCTGTGATATTGAACTTGTACCGTAAACGAGGTTCTTGTAAACAGAGCTGTCCCAAATATTGGGGTGGTTGTGTCTTTTTGATTTTAATTTCCCTAAGCTATAGGACCATAAGTGGAAGTGCCCTAGGCTCTGTTGCTTTGTTTTTTAGATGTTTCAGGAAACACCATACACTTCTCCAGAGTGACTGTTGGCAATTTACATCCTGCCCATCAGCATAACAAGGCTCCCAGTTCTCCATGGCCTGTCCTGCCTTTGTGGATTTTACACTTTTTTCAGATGGCCCTTTTGACCGGGGGGCAGTGAGACTTCATTGTAGTGCAGATTTCCTTTGCAAGCTTGCTTGGTTGGCCAAAAAGGGCGTATGCGTTTTTTCCTGAATATATTCAGGAAAAAACGCATACGCCCTTTTTGGCCAAGTGCATCATTGTGGACGTTCTGCCTCTTTTCCTATGCTTTACATGCAATTCCAGTCTACCTCCTGAAATCGGTTTCCTGCAATTCTGCCCCGCTTTCAAGTCCTCTTGGCAGCCTTACTTCAATATATTTTTGGACGATAGCTGTCATTTATAACTCTGCAGGTATGTGAATTACAGTGCCCCTGAGCTCCTTTCTTCAACTCGCTTTCTTGTGAGCTGGCCGCAACACCGCAGCATTGCTTCAGGCCCTAGTGTGGTTCCGGCATGGCACACTGAGCCTTTGGTTAATTCCTCTTCCTGGTGGGAAATGAGAGTTAAATTTGCCCGTCCAGACACCTCCAGCTAGTCTCTCATTGGTTCTCCCTATTCCTGTTCATTTTCCGCAGAAATTGCAAACTGGGCCAAACAGGAGGTTAAAGGCACTGACTCTCCAAGTGGGGAGAGTGTTAGTAAAGCATCTTGAATGTTGCACCCGAGTACCAGGGGACGAAAACTGACACAATTGAACACGTTTCCCGAGCACACGGTGGATCATACTCTGGGTTCCACATGCATGTTTTAGCTGAAGGAAGAATCCCTTAAACCTGGAGAGTTGAGACCCATGGAATGGGTACCATGCAATATGACTTCAAAGGGTCTGCATTTGTCCACTGAACCTCACCAATCCTATCACTGCTGCGTTTATGCCGATGTACACACGCTTGATTCTCTTTCGGAGACATATAAATCCATAGGTTTTAAGATTCTTCCTAGTCAGGTATATTCTTAGGCGTTTATTATGGGGTGTAGAGTCCACTTCGTTGAGCAAGGAGTAGCTCTTGTCTATTACATATTTGGCTTATGGAACGGTATCTGTGCTAATTTCAATCTCTGGTTTTATGCAGCACCCCAACTCACCTTTCGCCTTAAGCAAGCATAAGTTGGTTTTCTACATTTGAGACCCTGTTCTGTTTTGTAATTCAGTTCCTGTGTAGCCAAGTTTACATTCCGTGTAGTAGTGATATCTTATGATGTTTCTTTTTCTGTGTGACTTATTTCACTTAGAATCATCGTACCTGAATCCACTCATTATGCTGCTATGGGCCTGATGACATAGATTTCATTGCTGCGTGATATTGCATTGTACGTAATTACCACAACTTCTTTATCCATTTTTCACTTTGTGTGGTACTGAACTTGTACCGTAAACGAGGTTCTTGTAAACAGAGCCGTCCCAAACTTTGGGGTGGCTGTGTCTTTTTGATTTTAATTTCCCTAAGCTATAGGACCATAAGTGGAAGTGCTCTAGGCTCTGTTTCTTTGCTTTTTAGATGTTTCAGGAAACACCATACACTTCTCCAGAGTGGCTGTTCGCAATTTACATCCTGCACATCAGCATAACAAGGTTCCCAATTCTCCATGGCCTGTCCTGCCTTTCTGGATTTTACACTTTTTTCAGATGGCCCTTTTGACCGGGGGCAGTGAGACTTCATTGTAGTGCAGATATCCTTTGCAAGCTTGCTTGGTTGGCCAAAAAGGGCGTATGCGTTTTTTCCGGAATATATTCAGGAAAAAACGCATACGCCCTTTTTGGCCAAGTGCATCATTGTGGACGTTCTTCCTCTTTTCCTATGCTTTACATGCTATTCCAGTCTACCTCCTGAAATCGGTTTCCTGCAATTCTGCCCCGCTTTCAAGTCCTCTTGGCAGCCTTACTTCAATATATTTTTGGACGATAGCTATCATTTATAACTCTGCAGGTATGTGAATGACAGTGTCCCTGAGCTCCTTTCTTCAACTCGCTTTCTTGTGAGCTGGCCGCAACACCGCAGGATTGCTTCAGGCCCTAGTGTGGTTCCGGCATGGCACGCTGAGCCTTTGTTTAATTCCTCTTCCTGGTGGGAAATGAGAGTTAAATTTGCCCGTCCAGACACCTCCAGCTAGTCTCTCATTGGTTCTCCCTATTCCTGTTCATTTTCCGCAGAAATTGCAAACTGGGCCAAACAGGAGGTTAAAGGCACTGACTCTCCAAGTGGGGAGAGTGTTAGTAAAGCGTCTGGAATGTTGCACCCGAGTACCAGGGGACAAAAACTGAGACACATTTGAACACGTTTCCCGATCACATGGTGGATCATACTCTGGGTTCCACATGCATGTTTTAGCTGAAGGAAGAATCCCTTCAACCTGGAGAGTTGAGACCCCTGCAATGGGTACCATGCAATATGACTTCAAAGGGTCTGCATTTGCTCACCGAACCTCACCAATCCTATCACTGCTGCATTTATGCCACTGTACACACGCTTGATTCTCTTTCTGAGACATATAAATCCATAGGTTTTAAGATTCTTACTAGTCAGGTATATTCTTAGGCGTTTAATATGGGGTGTAGAGTCCAGTTCATTGAGCAAGGAGTAGCTCTTGTCTATTACATATTTGGCTTATGGAACGGTATCTGTGCTAATTTCAATCTCTGGTTTTATGCAGCACCCCAACTTAGCTTTCCCCTTAAGCAAGCATAAGTCGGTTTTCTACATTTGAGACCCTGTTCTGTTTTGTAATTCAGTTCCTGTGTAGCCAAGTTTACATTCCATGTGGTAGAGATATCTTATGATGTTTCTTTCTCTGTGTGACTTATTTCACTTACAATCATCGTACCTGAATCCACTCATTATGCTGCTACGGGCCTGATGACATAGATTTCATTGCTGAGTGATATTGCATTGTACGTAAGTACCACAACTTCTTTATCCATTTTGCGCTTTCTGTGATATTGAACTTGTACCGTAAACGAGGTTCTTGTAAACAGAGCTGTCCCAAAGATTGGGGTGGTTGTGTGTTTTAGATTTTAATTTCCCTAAGCTATAGGACCATAAATGGAAGTGCACTAGGCTCTGTTGCCTTGTTTTTTAGATGTTTCAGGAAACACCATACACTTCTCCAGAGTGACTGTTGGCAATTTACATCCTGCCCATCAGCGTAACAAGGCTCCCAGTTCTCCATGGCCTGTCCTGCCTTTCTGGATTTTACACTTTTTTCAGATGGCCATTTTGACCGGGGAGCAGTGAGACTTCATTGTAGTGCAGATTTCCTTTGCAAGCTTGCTTGGTTGGCCAAAAAGTGCGTATGCGTTTATTCCTGAATATATTCAGGAAAAAACGCATACGCCCTTTTTGGCCAAGTGCATCATTGTGGACGTTCTGCCTCTTTTCCTATGCTTTACATGCAATTCCAGTCTACCTCCTGAAATCGGTTTCCTGCAATTCTGCCCCGCTTTCAAGTCCTCTTGGCAGCCTTACTTCAATATATTTTTGGACGATAGCTGTCATTTATAACTCTGCAGGTATGTGAATGACAGTGCCCCTGAGCTCCTTTCTTCAACTCGCTTTCTTGTGAGCTGGCCGCAACACCGCAGCATTGCGTCAGGCCCTAGTGTGGTTCCGGCATGGCACACTGAGCCTTTGGTTAATTCCTCTTCCTGGTGGGAAATGAGAGTTAAATTTGCCCGTCCAGACACCTCCAGCTAGTCTCTCATTGTTTCTCCCTATTCCTGTTCATTTTCCGCAGAAATTGCAAACTGGGCCAAACAAGAGGTTAAAGGCACTGACTCTCCAAGTGGGGAGAGTGTTAGTAAAGCATCTGGAATGTTGCACCCGAGTCCCGGGGGATGAAAACTGACACAATTAAACACGTTTCCCAATCACACGGTGGATCATACTCTGGGTTCCACATGCATGTTTTAGCTGAAGGAAGAATCCCTTAATCCTGGAGAGTTGAGACCCATGGAATGGGTACCATGCAATATGACTTCAAAGGGTCTGCATTTGTCCACCGAACCTCACCAATCCTATCACTGCTGCGTTTATGACACTGTACACATGCTTGATTCTCTTTCGGAGACATATAAATCCATAGGTTTTAAGATTCTTTCTAGTCAGGTATATTCTTACGCGTTTAATATGGGGTGTAGAGTCCACTTCGTTGAGCAAGGAGTAGCTCTTGTCTATTAAATATTTGGCTTATGGAACGGTATCTGTTCTAATTTCAATCTCTGGTTTTATGCAGCACCCCAACTCACCTTTCGCCTTAAGCAATCATTAGTTGGTTTTCTACATTTGAGACCCTGTTCTGTTTTGTAATTCAGTTCCTGTGTAGCCAAGTTTACATTCCTTGTAGTAGTGATATCTTATGATGTTTGTTTTTCTGTGTGACTTATTTCACTTAGAATCATCGTACCTGAATCCACTCATTATGCTGTTACGGGCCTGATGACATAGATTTCATTGCTGAGTGATATTGCATTGTACGTAAGTACCACAATTTCTTTATCCATTTTTCGCTTTCTGTGATATTTAACTTGGACCATAAATGAGGTTCTTGTAAACAGAGCTGTCCCTAACTTTGGGGTGGCTGAGTCTTTTTGATTTTAATTTCCCTAAGCTATAGGACCATAAGTGGAAGTGCCCTAGGCTCTGTTGCTTTGTTTTTTAGATGTTTCAGGAAACACCATACACTTCTCCAGAGTGGCTGTTGGCAATTTACATCCCACCCATCAGCATAACAAGGCTCCCAGTTCTCCATGGCCTGTCCTGCCTTTCTGGATTTTACACTTTTTTCAGATGGCCCTTTTGACCAGGGAGCAGTGAGACTTCATTGTAGTGCAGATTTCTCTGCAAGCTTGCTTGGTTGGCCAAAAAGGGCGTATGCGTTTTTTCCTGAATATATTCAGGAAAAAACGCATACGCCCTTTTTGGCCAAGTGCATCATTGTGGACGTTCTGCCTCTTTTCCTATGCTTTACATGCAATTCCAGTCTACCTCCTGAAATCGGTTTCCTGCAATTCTGCCCCGCTTTCAAGTCCTCTTGGCAGCCTTACTTCAATATATTTTTGGACGATAGCTATCATTTATAACTCTGCAGGTATGTGAATGACAGTGCCCCTGAGCTCCTTTCTTCAACTCGCTTTCTTGTGAGCTGGCCGCCACACCGCAGGATTGCTTCAGGCCGTAGTGTGGTTCCGGCATGGCACGCTGAACCTTTGTTTAATTCCTCTTCCTGGTGGGAAATGAGAGTTAAATTTGCCCGTCCAGACACCTCCAGCTAGTCTCTCATTGGTTCTCCCTATTCCTGTTCATTTTCCGCAGAAATTGCAAACTTGGCCAAACAGGAGGTTAAAGGCACTGACTCTCCAAGTGGGGAGAGTGTTAGTAAAGCGTCTGGAATGTTGCACCCGAGTACCAGGGGACGAAAACTGAGACACATTTGAACACGTTTCCCGATCACATGGTGGATCATACTCTGTGTTCCACATGCATGTTTTAGCTGAAGGAAGAATCCCTTAAACCTGGAGAGTTGAGACCCCTGCAATGGGTACCATGCAATATGACTTCAAAGGGTCTGCATTTGCTCACCGAACCTCACCAATCCTATCACTGCTGCATTTATGCCACTGTACACACGCTTGATTCTCTTTCTGAGACATATAAATCCATAGGTTTTAAGATTCTTACTAGTCAGGTATATTCTTAGGCGTTTAATATGGGGTGTAGAGTCCACTTCGTTGAGCAAGGAGTAGCTCTTGTCTATTACATATTTGGCTTATGGAACGGTATCTGTGCTAATTTCAATCTCTGGTTTTATGCAGCACCCCAACTCACCTTTCCCCTTAAGTAAGCATAAGTCGGTTTTCTACATTTGAGACCCTGTTCTGTTTTGTAATTCAGTTCCTGTGTAGCCAAGTTTACATTCCATGTGGTAGAGATATCTTATGATGTTTCTTTTTCTGTGTGACTTATTTCACTTAGAATCGTCGTACCTGAATCCACTCATTATGCTGCTACGGGCCTGATGACATAGATTTCATTGCTGAGTGATATTGCATTGTACGTAAGTACCACAACTTCTTTATCCATTTTTCACTTTCTGTGATTTTGAACTTGTACTGTAAACGAGGTTCTTGTAAACAGAGCCTTCCCAAACTTTGGGGTGGCTGTGTCTTTTTGATTTTAATTTCCCTAAGCTATAGGACCATAAGTGGAAGTGCCCTAGGCTCTGTTGCTTTGTTTTTTAGATGTTTCAGGAAACACCATACACTTCTCCAGAGTGGCTGTTGGCAATTTACATCCCGCCCATCAGCATAACAAGGCTCCCAGTTCTCCATGGCCTGTCCTGCCTTTCTGGATTTTACACTTTTTTCAGATGGCCCTTTTGACCGGGGGGCAGTGAGACTTCATTGTAGTGCAGATTTCCTTTGCAAGCTTGCTTGGTTGGCCAAAAAGGGCGTATGCGTTTTTTCCTGAATATATTCAGGAAAAAACGCATACGCCCTTTTTGGCCAAGTGCATCATTGTGGACGTTCTGCCTCTTTTCCTTTGCTTTACATGCAATTCCAGTCTACCTCCTGAAATCGGTTTCCTGCAATTCTGCCCAGCGTTCAAGTCCTCTTGGCAGCCTTACTTCAATATATTTTTGGACGATAGCTGTCTTTTATAACTCTGCAGGTTTGTGAATGACAGTGCCCCTGAGCTCCTTCCTTCAACTCGCTTTCTTGTGAGCTGGCCGCAACACCGCAGCATTGCTTCAGGCCCTAGTGTGGTTCCGGCATTACATGCTGAGCCTTTGGTTAATTCCTCTTCCTGGTGGGAAATGAGAGTTAAATTTGCCCGTCCAGACACCTCCAGCTAGTCTCTCATTGGTTCTCCCTATTCCTGTTCATTTTCCGCAGAAATTGCAAACTGGGCCAAACAAGAGGTTAAAGGCACTGACTCTCCAAGTGGGGAGAGTGTTAGTAAAGCGTCTGGAATGTTGCACCCGAGTACCAGGGGATGAAAACTGACACAATTAAACACGTTTCCCGATCACACGGTGGATCATACTCTGGGTTCCACATGCATGTTTTAGCTGAAGGAAGAATCCCTTAAACCTGGAGAGTTGAGACCCATGGAATGGGTACCATGCAATATGACTTCAAAGGTTCTGCATTTGCTCACCGAACCTCACCAATCCTATCACTGCTGCGTTTATGACACTGTACACACGTTTGATTCTCTTTCGGAGACATATAAATCCATAGGTTTTAAGATTCTTTCTAGTCAGATATATTCTTACGCGTTTAATATGGGGTGTAGAGTCCACTTCGTTGAGCAAGGAGTAGCTCTTGTCTATTAAATATTTGGCTTATGGAACGGTATCTGTGCTAATTTCAATCTCTGGTTTTATGCAGCACCCCAACTCACCTTTCCCCTTAAGCAAGCATAAGTCGGTTTTCTACATTTGAGACCCTGTTCTGTTTTGTAATTCAGTTCCTGTGTAGCCAAGTTTACATTCCATGTTGTAGAGATATCTTATGATGTTTCTTTTTCTGTGTGACTTATTTCTCTTACAATCATCGTACCTGAATCCACTCATTATGCTGCTATGGGCCTGATGACATAGATTTCATTGCTGAGTGATATTGCATTGTACGTAAGTACCACAACTTCTTTATCCATTTTTCACTTTCTGTGATTTTGAACTTGTACTGTAAACGAGGTTCTTTTAAACAGAGCCTTCCCAAACTTTGGGGTGGCTGTGTCTTTTTGATTTTAATTTCCCTAAGCTATAGGACCATAAGTGGAAGTGCCCTAGGCTCTGTTGCTTTGTTTTTTAGATGTTTCAGGAAACACCATACACTTCTTCAGAGTGGCTGTTGGCAATTTACATCCCGCCCATCAGCATAACAAGGCTCCCAGTTCTCCATGGCCTGTCCTGCCTTTCTGCATTTTACACTTTTTTCAGATGGCCCTTTTGACCGGGGGGCAGTGAGACTTCATTGTAGTGCAGATTTCCTTTGCAAGCTTGCTTGGTTGGCCAAAAAGGGCGTATGCGTTTTTTCCTGAATATATTCAGGAAAAAACGCATACGCCCTTTTTGGCCAAGTGCATCATTGTGGACGTTCTGCCTCTTTTCCTTTGCTTTACATGCAATTCCAGTCTACCTCCTGAAATCGGTTTCCTGCAATTCTGCCCAGCGTTCAAGTCCTCTTGGCAGCCTTACTTCCATATATTTTTGGACGATAGCTGTCTTTTATAACTCTGCAGGTTTGTGAATGACAGTGCCCCTGAGCTCCTTTCTTCAACTCGCTTTCTTGTGAGCTGGCCGCAACACCGCAGCATTGCTTCAGGCCCTAGTGTGGTTCCGGCATGACATGCTGAGCCTTTGTTTAATTCCTCTTCCTGGTGGGAAATGAGAGTTAAATTTGCCCGTCCAGACACCTCCAGCTAGTCTCTCATTGGTTCTCCCTATTCCTGTTCATTTTCCGCAGAAATTGCAAACTGGGCCAAACAAGAGGTTAAAGGCACTGACTCTCCAAGTGGGGAGAGTGTTAGTAAAGCGTCTGGAATGTTGCACCCGAGTACCAGGGGATGAAAACTGAAACAATTAAACACGTTTCCCGATCACACGGTGGATCATACTCTGGGTTCCACATGCATGTTTTAGCTGAAGGAAGAATCCCTTAAACCTGGAGAGTTGAGACCCATGGAATGGGTACCATGCAATATGACTTCAAAGGTTCTGCATTTGCTCACCGAACCTCACCAATCCTATCACTGCTGCGTTTATGACACTGTACACACGCTTGATTCTCTTTCGGAGACATATAAATCCATAGGTTTTAAGATTCTTTCTAGTCAGATATATTCTTACGCGTTTAATATGGGGTGTAGAGTCCACTTCGTTGAGCAAGGAGTAGCTCTTGTCTATTAAATATTTGGCTTATGGAACGGTATCTGTGCTAATTTCAATCTCTGGTTTTACGCAGCACCCCAACTCACCTTTCGCCTTAAGCAAGCACAAGTTGGTTTTCTACATTTGAGACCCTGTTCTGTTTTGTAATTCAGTTCCTGTGTAGCCAAGTTTACATTCCTTGTAGTAGTGATATCTTATGATGTTTGTTTTTCTGTGTGACTTATTTCACTTAGAATCATCGTACCTGAATCCACTCATTATGCTGCTACGGGCCTGATGACATAGATTTCATTGCTGAGTGATATTGCATTGTACGTAAGTACCACAACTTCTTTATCCATTTTTCGCTTTCTGTGATATTGAACTTGGACCATAAATGAGGTTCTTGTAAACAGAGCTGTCCCTAACTTTGGGGTGGCTGAGTCTTTTTGATTTTAATTTCCCTAAGCTATAGGACCATAAGTGGAAGTGCCCTAGGCTCTGTTGCTTTGTTTTTTAGATGTTTCAGGAAACACCATACACTTCTCCAGAGTGGCTGTTGGCAATTTACATCCCGCCCATCAGCATAACAAGGCTCCCAGTTCTCCATGGCCTGTCCTGCCTTTCTGGATTTTACACTTTTTTCAGATGGCCCTTTTGACCGGGGAGCAGTGAGACTTCATTGTAGTGCAGATTTCCTTTGCAAGCTTGCTTGGTTGGCCAAAAAGTGCGTATGCGTTTTTTCCGGAATATATTCAGGAAAAAACGCATACGCCCTTTTTGGCCAAGTGCATCATTGTGGACGTTCTGCCTCTTTTCCTATGCTTTACATGCAATTCCAGTCTACCTCCTGAAATCGGTTTCCTGCAATTCTGCCCCGCTTTCAAGTCCTCTTGGCAGCCTTACTTCAATATATTTTTGGACGATAGCTATCATTTATAACTCTGCAGGTATGTGAATGACAGTGTCCCTGAGCTCCTTTCTTCAACTCGCTTTCTTGTGAGCTGGCCGCAACACCGCAGGATTGCTTCAGGTCCTAGTGTGGTTCCGGCATGGCACGCTGAGCCTTTGTTTAATTCCTCTTCCTGGTGGGAAATGAGAGTTAAATTTGCCCGTCCAGACACCTCCAGCTAGTCTCTCATTGGTTCTCCCTATTCCTGTTCATTTTCTGCAGAAATTGCAAACTGGGCCAAACAGGAGGTTAAAGGCACTGACTCTCCAAGTGGGGAGAGTGTTAGTAAAGCGTCTGGAATGTTGCACCCGAGTACCAGGGGACGAAAACTGAGACACATTTGAACATGTTTCCCGATCACATGGTGGATCATACTCTGGGTTCTACATGCATGTTTTAGCTGAAGGAAGAATCCCTTAAACCTGGAGAGTTGAGACCCCTGCAATGGGTACCATGCAATATGACTTCAAAGGGTCTGCATTTGCTCACCGAACCTCACCAATCCTATCACTGCTGCATTTATGCCACTGTACACACGCTTGATTCTCTTTCTGAGACATATAAATCCATAGGTTTTAAGATTCTTACTAGTCAGGTATATTCTTAGGCGTTTAATATGGGGTGTAGAGTCCACTTCGTTGAGCAAGGAGTAGCTCTTGTCTATTACATATTTGGCTTATGGAACGGTATCTGTGCTAATTTCAATCTCTGGTTTTATGCAGCACCCCAACTAACATTTCCCCTTAAGCAAGCATAAGTCGGTTTTCTACATTTGAGACCCTGTTCTGTTTTGTAATTCAGTTCCTGTGTAGCCAAGTTTACATTCCATGTGGTAGAGATATCTTATGATGTTTCTTTCTCTGTGTGACTTATTTCACTTAGAATCATCGTACCTGAATCCACTCATTATGCTGCTACGGGCCTGATGACATAGATTTCATTGCTGAGTGATATTGCATTGTACGTAAGTACCACAACTTCTTTATCCATTTTGCGCTTTCTGTGATATTGAACTTGTACCGTAAACGAGGTTCTTGTAAACAGAGCTGTTCCAAAGATTGGGGTGGTTGTGTGTTTTAGATTTTAATTTCCCTAAGCTATAGGACCATAAGTGGAAGTGCCCTAGGCTCTGTTGCCTTGTTTTTTAGATGTTTCAGGAAACACCATACACTTCTCCAGAGTGACTGTTGGCAATTTACATCCCGCCCATCAGCATAACAAGGCTCCCAGTTCTCCATGGCCTGTCCTGCCTTTCTGGATTTTACACTTTTTTCAGATGGCCCTTTTGACCGGGGGGCAGTGAGACTTCATTGTAGTGCAGATTTCCTTTGCAAGCTTGCTTGGTTGGCCAAAAAGGGCGTATGCGTTTATTCCTGAATATATTCAGGAAAAAACGCATACGCCCTTTTTGGCCAAGTGCATCATTGTGGACGTTCTGCCTCTTTTCCTATGCTTTACATGAAATTCCAGCCTACCTCCTGAAATCGGTTTCCTGCAATTCTGCCCCGCTTTCAAGTCCTCTTGGCAGCCTTACTTCAATATATTTTTGGACGATAGCTGTCATTTATAACTCTGCAGGTCTGTGAATGACAGTGCCCCTGAGCTCCTTTCTTCAACTCGCTTTCTTGTGAGCTGGCCGCAACACCGCAGCATTGCGTCAGGCCCTAGTGTGGTTCCGGCATGGCACACTGAGCCTTTGGTTAATTCCTCTTCCTGGTGGGAAATGAGAGTTAAATTTGCCCGTCCAGACACCTCCAGCTAGTCTCTCATTGGTTCTCACTATTCCTGTTCATTTTCCGCAGAAATTGCAAACTGGGCCAAACAAGAGGTTAAAGGCACTGACTCTCCAAGTGGGGAGAGTGTTAGTAAAGCATCTGGAATGTTGCACCCGAGTCCCGGGGGATGAAAACTGACACAATTAAACACGTTTCCCGATCACACGGTGGATCATACTCTGGGTTCCACATGCATGTTTTAGCTGAAGGAAGAATCCCTTAAACCTGGAGAGTTGAGACCCATGGAATGGGTACCATGCAATATGACTTCAAAGGGTCTGCATTTGCTCACCGAACCTCACCAATCCTATCACTGCTGCGTTTATGACACTGTACACACGCTTGATTCTCTTTCGGAGACATATAAATCCATAGGTTTTAAGATTCTTTCTAGTCATGTATATTCTTACGCGTTTAATATGGGGTGTAGAGTCCACTTCGTTGAGCAAGGAGTAGCTCTTGTCTATTAAATATTCGGCTCATGGAACGGTATCTGTTCTAATTTCAATCTCTGGTTTTATGCAGCACCCCAACTCACCTTTCGCCTTAAGCAAGCATAAGTTGGTTTTCTACATTTGAGACCCTGTTCTGTTTTGTAATTCAGTTCCTGTGTAGCCAAGTTTACATTCCTTGTAGTAGTGATATCTTATGATGTTTGTTTTTCTGTGTGACTTATTTCACTTAGAATCATCGTACCTGAATCCACTCATTATGCTGCTACGGGCCTGATGACATAGATTTCATTGCTGAGTTATATTGCATTGTACGTAAGTACCACAACTTCTTTATCCATTTTTCGCTTTCTGTGATATTGAACTTGGACCATAAATGAGGTTCTTGTAAACAGAGCTGTCCCTAACTTTGGGGTGGCTGAGTCTTTTTGATTTTAATTTCCCTAAGCTATAGGACCATAAGTGGAAGTGCCCTAGGCTCTGTTGCTTTGTTTTGTAGATGTTTCAGGAAACACCATACACTTCTCCAGAGTGGCTGTTGGCAATTTACATCCCGCCCATCAGCATAACAAGGCTCCCAGTTCTCCATGGCCTGTCCTGCCTTTCTGGATTTTACACTTTTTTCAGATGGCCCTTTTGACCGGGGGCAGTGAGACTTCATTGTAGTGCAGATTTCCTTTGCAAGCTTGCTTGGTTGGCAAAAAAGGGCGTATGCGTTTTTTTCCGGAATATATTAAGGAAAAAACGCATACGCCCTTTTTGGCCAAGTGCATCATTGTGGACGTTCTGCCTCTTTTCCTATGCTTTACATGCAATTCCAGTCTACCTCCTGAAATCGGTTTCCTGCAATTCTGCCCCGCTTTCAAGTCCTCTTGGCAGCCTTACTTCAATATATTTTTGGACGATAGCTGTCATTTATAACTCTGCAGGTATGTGAATGACAGTGCCCCTGAGCTCCTTTCTTCAACTCGCTTTCTTGTGAGCTGGCCGCAACACCGCAGCATTGCGTCAGGCCCTAGTGTGGTTCCGGCATGGCACGCTGAACCTTTGTTTAATTCCTCTTCCTGGTGGGAAATGAGAGTTAAATTTGCCCGTCCAGACACCTCCAGCTAGTCTCTCATTGGTTCTCCCTATTCCTGTTCATTTTCCGCAGAAATTGCAAACTGGGCCAAACAGGAGGTTAAAGGCATTGACTCTCCAAGTGGGGAGACTGTTAGTAAAGCATCTGGAATGTTGCACCCGAGTACCAGGGGACAAAAACTGAGACACATTTGAACATGTTTCCCGATCACATGGTGGATCATACTCTGGGTTCCACATGCATGTTTTAGCTGAAGGAAGAATCCCTTAAACCTGGAGAGTTGAGACCCCTGCAATGGGTACCATGCAATATGACTTCAAAGGGTCTGCATTTGCTCACCGAACCTCACCAATCCTATCACTGCTGCATTTATGCCACTGTACACACGCTTGATTCTCTTTCTGAGACATATAAATCCATAGGTTTTAAGATTCTTACTAGTCAGGTATATTCTTAGGCGTTTAATATGGGGTGTTGAGTCCACTTCGTTGAGCAAGGAGTAGCTCTTGTCTATTACATATTTGGCTTATGGAACGGTATCTGTGCTAATTTCAATCTCTGGTTTTATGCAGCACCCCAACTTAGCTTTCCCCTTAAGCAAGCATAAGTCGGTTTTCTACATTTGAGACCCTGTTCTGTTTTGTAATTCAGTTCCTGTGTAGCCAAGTTTACATTCCATGTGGTAGAGATATCTTATGATGTTTCTTTTTCTGTGTGACTTATTTCACTTAGAATCATCGTACCTGAATCCACTCATTATGCTGCTACGGGCCTGATGACATAGATTTCATTGCTGAGTGATATTGCATTGTACGTAAGTACCACAACTTCTTTATCCATTTTTCACTTTCTGTGATTTTGAACTTGTATTGTAAACGAGGTTCTTTTAAACAGAGCCTTCCCAAACTTTGGGGTGGCTGTGTCTTTTTGATTTTAATTTCCCTAAGCTATAGGAGCATAAGTGGAAGTGCCCTAGGCTCTGTTGCTTTGTTTTTTAGATGTTTCAGGAAACACCATACACTTCTCCAGAGTGGCTGTTGGCAATTTACATCCCGCCCATGAGCATAACAAGGCTCCCAGTTCTCCATGGCCTGTCCTGCCTTTCTGGATTTTACACTTTTTTCAGATGGCCCTTTAGACCGGGGGAAGTGACACTTCATAGAAGTTCGGATTTCCATTGCAAGCTTGCTTGGTTTGCCAAAAAGGGCGTATGTGTTTTTTCCTGAATATATTCAGGAACAAACTCATACGCCCTTTTTTGTCACGTGCATCATTGTCGATGTTCTGCCTCTTTTCCTATGCTTTAAATGCAAATCCAGTCTACCTCCTGAAATCAGTTTCCTGCAATTCTGCCCCGCTTTCAATTCCTCTTCGCAGCCTTACTTCAATATATTTTTGGACGTTATCTGTCATTTATAACTCTGCAGGTTTGTGAATGACAGTGCCCCTGAGCTCCTTTCTTCAACTCGCTTTCTTGTGAACTGGCCGCAAACCCGCAAGACTGCTTCAGGCCCTAATCTGCTTCTGGCAGGGCACGCTGAGCCTTTGGTTAATTCCTCTTCCTGGTTGGAAATGAGTGTTAAATATGCCCGTCCAGACACCTACCTCACTCTCAACCCCTTGGTAATGTGGGTCCTCTGGTTTGTGGCCACCTTTGCTGGGTTCCTCACCTTTTGATGATGTGGCCCCACTAGTGTGAGGACACTCCTGCCTGGTTCTCATCCACGTGGTTATGTGGACCCCCTGGTGAGAGTCTGTTCCTGGCTGTGTTCCTCACCCTTCTGTGAGGGAGACCCTCTGCTGATAGGTCACTCCTGCATGGCTGGCACACATTGCCTTAGTGAAGTCAGCTGTGTGGTGGCAGTTGGTGCGTGCTGGGGATCTCCTGCCCCCGGTGATGAGGGCCCTCTTGCGTCAGGCCCTAACTGCTGGGCTCACCAACTTTTCTTAGTGAGCCCAATGATGCTTGGGCACTCCTCTTAGGACCCCATCTCCATGGGGATGTGGGCCTTCTGCTCTGAGGTCCCAACGGCTGGGTTGTTCACATTTTCATGATGTGGGCTCTCTGGTGTTAGTTCACAGAGGCCTGGATCCCATAGCCTCTGTGCTCTTGGCCGCCTGCTGGGAGGTTCCAACGGCTGGATTCCTCACTTTTTTAATTTTTTGGGCCCTCTGTTGTGAGTATCCTCCTGCCTGCCTCACTCCCAGCCCCTTCGTGATGTGTGTCCTCTGGTTTGAGGCCACATGTGCTGGGTTCCTCACCTTTCGATGATGTGGGACCAATGGTCTTAGGAGACTCCTGCCTGGTTCACATCCCCTTGGTGATGTGGGCCCTCTGTTGAGAGTCTGATCCTGGCTGGGTTCCTCACCCATCTGTGAGGTGGGCCGTCTGCTGTGAGGTCACTCCTGCCTGGCTTGCTCACCTCGCCTTGTGGACATGAGCCCTCTGGTGGCACTTGGAGCCTGCTGGGAGCCTCCTCCCCTCGGTGATGAGGGCCCTCTGGCGTCAGGCCCTAACGGCTGGGCTCCCCACATTTTGTGATGTGCGCCCAGTGGTGCGAGGACACTCCAGCCAGGTTCACATCCCCATTGGGATGTGGGCCTTCTGCTCTGAGGTCCCAATGCCTGGGTTACTCACAGTTTCATGATGTGGGCTCTCTGCTGTTAGTTCACTCCTGCCTGCATCCCATAGCTTCTGTGCTCTCGGCCGCCTGCTGGGAGGTTCTAACTGCTGGATTCCTCACCTTTCTTATTCTTTGGGCCCTCTGTTTTTAGGCTACACCTGCCTGCCTCACTCCCATTCCCTTTGTGATATGTGTCCTCTGATTTGAGGCCACATGTGCTGGGTTCCGCACCTTTCGATGATGTGGCCCCACTGGAGGGAAGATAGTCCGGACTGGTTCCCATCCCCTTGCTGATGTGGGCCCTCAGGTGAGAGTCTGATCCTGGCTGGGTTCCTCACCCTTCTGTGAGGTGGGCCCTCTGCTGTGAGGTCAATCATGCCTGTCTGGCACACGTCACCTTGGCGACGTGGGCCCTCTGGTGGCAGTTGGAGTGTGCTGGGATCCTCCTCCCCTCGGTGATGAGGGCCCTCTTGCCTTAGGCCATAACTGCTGGGCTCCCCACATTTTCTGATGTGCGCCAAGTGAGTGAGGACACTCTTGCCAGGTTCCCATCCCCATGGGGATATGGGCCTTCTGCTCTGAGGTCAAAACGGCTGGCTTGCTCACAGTACCATGATGTGGGCCCTCTGCTGTGAGTTCACTCCGGCAAGGATCCCTTATCATCGGTGCTCTGAGCCGCCTCCTGGGAGGTTCCAACTGCTGGATTCCTCAACATTTTATTCTATGTGCCCTCTGTTGTGAGGCTCCTCCTGCCTGCCTCACTGCCAGCCCCTTGGTGATGACTGTCTTATGGCTTGAGGCCACATGTGCTGCGTTCCTCACCTTTTGATGATGTGGCCCCACTCGTGTGAGGACACTCCTGCCTGGTTCCCATCCCCTTGGTGAGGTGGGCCCTCTGGCGAGAGTCTAATCCTGGCTGGGTTCCTCAACGTTCTGTGAGGTAGGCCCTCTTCTGTGAGGTCACTCCTGCCTGGCTGGCACACGTCACCTTGGAGACGTGAGCCCTCTGGTGGCAGTTGGAGCATGCAGGGTGCCGCTTCCTCTCGGTGATGACGGCCCTCTGGTGTCAGGCCCTAAATGGTGGGCTCCCCACATTTTCTGATGTGCGCCCAGTGGTGCGAGGACACTCCAGCCAGGTTCCCATTCCCATGAGGATGTGGGCCTTCTGCGCTGAGGTCCCAACGCCTGGGTTGCTCACAGTTTTATGATGTGGGCCCTCTGCTGTGAGTTCACTGCGGCCTGGATCCCATAGCTTCGGTGTTCTGAGCCGCCGGCTGGAAGGTCTAAATGCTGGAATCCTCACGTTTTTTATATTATGTGCCCTGTGTTGTGAGGCTACTCCTGCCTGCCTCACTCCAAGGCCCTTGGTGATGTGGGTCCTCTGGTTTGAGGACACGTGTGCTGGCTTCCTCACCTTAAGATGATGAGGCCCCACTGGTGTGAGGATAATCCTGACTGGTTCCCATCCCCTTTGTGATGTGGGCCCTCTGGTGAGAGTCTGATCCTGGCTGGGTTCCTCACCCATCTGTGAGGTGGGCCCTCTACTATCAGGTAACTCTTGCCTGGCTTGCTCATCTCGCCTTGTTGACATGAGCCCTCTGGTGGCACTTGGACTCAGCTGGGAGCCTCCTCACCTCTGTGATGAGGGCCCTCTGACGTCAGGCCCTAACTGCTGGGCTCACCAACTTTTCTTAGTGAGCCCAGTGATGCTCGGGCACTCCTCTTAGGTTCCCATCTCCATGGGGATGTGGGCCTTCTGCTCTGAGGTTCCAACGGCTGGGTTGATCACAGTTTCATGATGTGGGCTCTCTGGTGTTAGTTCACTGTGGCCTGGATCCCATAGCCTCTGTGCTCTTGGCCGCCTGCTGGGAGGTTCCAACTGCTGGATTCCTCACTTTTTTAATTTTTTAGGCCCTCTGTTGTGAGGATCCTCCTGCCTGCCTCACTCCCAGCCCCTTCGTGATGTGTGTCCTCTGGTTTGAGGCCACATGTGCTGGGTTCCTCACCTTTCGATGATGTGGGACCAATGGTCTTAGGAGACTCCTGCCTGGTTCACATCCCCTTGGTGATGTGGGCCCTCTGTTGAGAGTCTGATCCTGGCTGGGTTCCTCACCCTTCTGTGAGGTGGGCCGTCTGCTGTGAGGTCACTCCTGCCTGGCTTGCTCACCTCGCCTTGTGGACATGAGCCCTCTGGTGGCACTTGGAGCCTGCTGGGAGCCTCCTCCCCTCGGTGATGAGGGCCCTCTGGCATCAGGCCCTAACGGCTGGGCTCCCCACATTTTGTGATGTGCGCCCAGTGGTTCGAAGACACTCCATCCAGGTTCACATCCCCATTGGGATGTGGGCCTTCTGCTCTGAGGTCCCAACGGCTGGGTTGTTCACAGTTTCATGATGTGGGCTCTCTGTTGTTAGTTCACTCTGTCCTGGATGCCATAGCCTCTGTGCTCTGGGCCGCCTGCTGGAAGGTTCCAACTGCTCGATTCCTCAACTTTTGTATTCTATGGGTCCTGTGTTGCGATGCTCCTCCTGCCTGCCTCACTCGCAACCCCTTCGTGATGTGGGTCCTCTGGTTTGAGGCCACATGTGCTGGGTTCCGCAACTTTCAATGATGTGGCCCCACTGGTGTGAGGACACTCCTGCCTGGTTCCCATCCCCTTGGTGATGTGGGCCTTCTGGTGACAGTCTTATCCTGGCTGGGTTCCTCACTCTTCTGTGAGGTAGGCCCTCTGCTGTGAGGTCAATCCTGCCTGATTTGCACACATCACCTTGGCGATGTGGGCCCTCTGTTGGCACATGGAACCTGCTGGGAACCTCCTGCCCTGGGTGATGACGGCTCTCTAGCATCAGGCCCTAACTGCTGGGCTCCCCACGTTTTCTGATGTGAGCCCAGTGATGCCAGGACACTCCTGTCAGGTTCCCATCCCCATGGGGATGTGGGCTTTCTGCTCTGAGGTCCCAACGCCTGGGTGGCTCACAGTTTCATGATGTGGGCTCTCTGGTGTTAGTTCACTCCTGCCTGCATCCCATAGCTTCTGTGCTCTAGGCCGCCTGCTGGGAGGTTCCAAATGCTGGATTCCTCACCTTTTTTATTCTTTGGGCCCTCTGTTTTTAGGCTACTCCTACCTGCCTCACTCCCATCCCCTTTGTGATGTATGTCCTCTGATATGAGGCCGCATGTGCTGAGTTCCTCACCTTTCGATGATGTGGCCCCACTGGTGGGAGGACAGTCCTGACTGTTTCCCATCCCCTTGGTGTTGTGGGCCCTCTGGCAAGAGTCTCATCCTACCTCGGTTCCTCACCCTTCTGTGAGATAGGCCCTCTGCTGTGAGGTCGCTACTGCCTGGCTGGCGCATGCCACCTTGTAGACGTGAGCCCTCTGTTGGCAGTTGGAACCTGCTGGGAGTCTCCTCCCCTCAGTTATGAGGGCCCCCTGGCGTCAGGCCCTAACTGCTGGGCTCCTAACATTTTCTGATATGTGCTAAGTGGTGCGAAGCCACTCCTGCCAGGTTCCCATCCCAATGGGGATGTGGTCCTTCTGTTCTGAGGTCCCAACGGCTGGGCTGCTCACAGGTTCATGATGTGGGCCCTCTGCTGTGAGTTCACTGCGGCCTAGATCCCATAGACTCGGTGCTCTGGGCCGCTTGCTGGGAGGTTCCAACTGCTGGATTCCTCAACTTTTATATTCTATGGACCCTGTGTTGTGAGGCCAGTCCTGCCAGCCTCATTCCGAAACCCTTGGTGATGTGGTTCCTCTGGTTTGAGGCTACATGTGCTGGGATCCTCACCTTTCGATGATGTTGTCCCACTGGTGTGGGGACACGCCTGCCTGGTTCCCATCCCCTTGGTGATGTGGACCCTCTGGTGAGAGTCTGATCCTGGCTGTGTTCCTCACCCTTCTGTGAGGTGGGCCCTCTGCTGTGAGGTCACTCCTGCCGGGCTGGCACACATCGCCTTGGTGACGTTGGCCCTCTGGTGGCAGCTGGAGCCTGCTGGGAGCCTCCTCCCCTCGGTGATGAGTGCCCTCTAGCGTCAGGCCCTAACTTCTGAGCACCCCACGTTTTCTGATGTGAGCCCAGTGATGCCAGGACACTCCTGTCATGTTCCCATCACCATGGGGATGTGGGCCTTCTGCTCTGAGGTCCCAATGTCTGGGTTGCTCACAGTTTCATGATGTGGGCTGTCTGGTGTTAGTTCACTCTGGCTTGGATCCCCTAGCCTCTGTGCTCTGGGCCGCCTGCTGGGAGGTTCCAACTGCTGGATTCCTCACCTTTCTTATTTTTGGGCCCTCTGTTGTGAGGCTCCTCCTGCCTGCCTCACTCCCAGCCCCTTGGTGATGGGTGTCCTATGGTTTGAAGTCACATGTTCTGGGTTCCTCACCTTTAGATGATGTGGCCCTACTCATGTGAGGACACTCCTGTCTGGTTCCAATCCATTTGGTGATGTGGGCCCTCTGGTGCGAGTCTGACCCTAACTGGGTTCGTCACACTTCTCTGAGGTGGGCCCTCTGCTGTGAGGTCATTCGTGCCTGGTTGGCACACATCACCTTGGCGACGTCAGCCCTCTGGTGGCAGTTGGAGCCTGCTGGGAGCCTCCTTCCCTTGGTGATGAGGGTCCTCTGGTGTCAGGCCCTAACTGCTGGTCTCCCAAAATTTTCTGATACGTTCTCAGTGGTGCGAGGACACTCCTACCAGATTTATATCCCCATGGGGATGTGGGCCTCCTGCTCTGAGGCCCCAATGGCTGGGTTGCTCAGTTTCATGACATGGGCCCTCTTCTGTGAGTTCACTGTGGCTTGGATCCCATAGCCTCGGTGCTCTGGGCTGCCTGCTGGGAGGTTCCAACTGCTGGATTCCTCACTTTTTTATTCTATGGGCCCAGTGTTGTGAGGCTACTCCTGCCTGCCTCACTCCGAGGCCCTTGGTGATGTGGGTCCTCTGGTTTGAGGACACATGTGCTGAGTAGCTCACCTTTCGCTGATGTGGCCCAACTGGTGTGAAGACACTCCTGCCTGGTTCCCATCCTCTTAGTGATGCGGGCCCTCTGGTGAGAGTCTGATATTGGCTGGGTTTCTCAACCTTCTGTGAGGTGGGACCTCTGCTGTGAGGTAACTCCTGCCTGGCTTGCTCACGTTGCCTTGGCAACGTGAGCCCTCAGGTGGCAGTTGGAGGCTGCTGGGATTCTCCTCCCCTCAGTTATGAGAGCTCTGGATAAAACACATATGCCCTTTTTTGCCAAGTGCATTATTTTCCAAGTTCTGTCTCTTTTCCTATGCTTTAAGAGCGACTCCCGTGTACCTTCTGAAATCGTTTTCCAGCAATTGTGCCCCGCATTCAAGTCCTCTTCGCAGCCTTACTTCAGTATAATTTTGGATGATAGCTGTCATTTATAACTCTGCAGGTTTGTGAATTACAGTGTCCCTGAGCTCCTTTCTTCAACTCGCTTTCTTGTGAGCTGGCCGCAACAGCGCAGCATCGCTTCAGGCCCTAGTGTAGTTCCGGCATGGCACGTTGAGCCTTTGGTTAATTCCTCTTCCTGGTGGGAAATGAGAGTTAAATTTGCCCGTCCAGACACCTCCAGCTAGTCTCTCATTGGTTCACCCTATTCTTGTTCAGTTTTCCGCAGAAATTGCAAACTGGGCCAAACAGGAGGTTAAAGGCACTGACTCTCCAAGTGGGGAGAGTGTTAGTAAAGCGTCTGAAATGTTGCACCCGAGTACCAGGGAACGAAAACTGAGACACATTTGAACACGTTTCCCGATCACACGGTGGATCATACTCTGGGTTCCACATGCATGTTTTAGCTGAAGGAAGAATCCCTTAAAACTGGAGAGCTGAGACGCATGGAATGGGTACCATGAATTATGACTTCAAAGGGTCTGCATTTGCTCACCGATCCTCACCAATCCTATCACTCCTGCGTTTATGCCACTGTACACACGCTTGATTCTCTTTCGGAGACATATAAATCCATAGGTTTTAAGATTCTTACTAGTCAGGTATATTCTTAGGCATTTAATATGGGGCGTTGAGTCTACTTCATTGAGCAAGGTGTGGCTCTGGTCTATTACATATTTGGCTTATGGAATGGTATCTGTGCTAATTTCAAACGCTGGTTTTATGCAGCACCCCAACTCACCTTTCCCCTTAAGCAAGCATAAGTTCGTTTTCTACATTTGAGACCCTGTTCTGTTTTGTAATTCAGTTCCTGGGAAGCCAAGTTTACATTCCGTGTAGTAGTGATAATTTATGATGTTTCTTTTTCTGTTTGAATTATTTCACTTAGAATCATCATACCTGAATCCACTCATTATGCTACTATGGGCCTGATGACATCGATTTCATTGCTGAGTGATATTGCATTGTAGGTAAGTACCACAACATCTTTATCCATTTTTCACTTTCTGTGATATTGAACTTGTACCGTAAACGAAGTTCTTGTAAACAGAGCCGTCCCAAACTTTGGGGTGGCTGTGTCTTTTTGATTTTAATTTCCCTAAGCTATAGGACCATAAGTGGAAGTGCCCTAGGCTCTGTTGCTTCGTTTTTTAGATGTTTCAGGAAACACCATACACTTCTCCAGAGTGGCTATTGGCAATTTACATCCCGCCCATCAGCATAACAAGGCTCCCAGTTCTCCATGGCCTGTCCTGCCTTTCTGGATTTTACACTTTTTTCAGATGGCCCTTTTGACAGCGGGGCAGTGAGACTTCATTGTAGTGCAGATATCCTTTGCAAGCTTGCTTGGTTGGCCAAAAAGGGCGTATGCGTTTTTTCCTGAATATATTCAGGAAAAAACGCATATGCCCTTTTTGGCCAAGTGCATCATTGTGGACGTTCTGCCTCTTTTCCTATGCTTTACATGCAATTCCAGTCTACCTCCTGAAATCGGTTTCCTGCAATTCTGCCCCACTTTCACGTCCTCTTGGCAGCCTTACTTCAATATATTTTTGGACGATAGCTGTCATTTATAACTCTGCAGGTTTGTGAATGACAGTGCCCCTGAGCTCCTTTCTTCAACTCGCTTTCTTGTGAGCTGGCCACAACACTGCAGGATTGCTTCAGGCCCTAGTGTGGTTCCGGCATGGCAAGCTGAGCCTTTGGTTAATTCCTCTTCCTGGTGGGAAATGAGAGTTAAATTTGCCCGTCCAGACACCTCCAGCTAGTCTCTCATTGGTTCTCCCTATTCCTGTTCATTTCCGCAGAAATTGCAAACTGGGCCAAACAGGAGGTTAAAGGCACTGACTCTCCAAGTGGGGAGAGTGGAGAGTGTTAGTAAAGCGTCTGGAATGTTGCACCCGAGTACCGGGGGACGAAAACTGAGACACATTTGAACACGTTTCCCAATCACACGGTGGATCATACTCTGGGTTCCACATGCATGTTTTAGCTGAAGGAAGAATCCCTTAAACCTGGAGAGTTGAGACCCATTGAATGGGTACCATGTAATATGACTTCAAAGGGTCTGCATTTGCTCACCGATCCTCACGAATCCTATCACTGCTGCGTTTATGCCGCTGTACACACGCTTGATTCTCTTTCGGAGACATATAAATCCATAGGTTTTAAGATTCTTACTTGTCAGGTATATTCTTAGGCGTTTAATATGGGGTGTTGAGTCCACTTCGTTGAGCAAGGAGTAGCTCTTGTCTATTACATATTTGGCTTATGGAACGGTATCTGTGCTAATTTCAATCTCTGGTTTTATGCAGCACCCCAACTCACCTTTCCCCTTAAGCAAGCATAAGTTGGTTTTCTACATTTGAGACCCTGTTCTGTTTTGTAATTCAGTTCCTGTGTAGCCAAGTTTACATTCCGTGTAGTAGTGATATCTTATGATGTTTCTTTCTCTCAGTGACTTATTTCACTTAGAATCATCGTATCTGAATCCACTCGTTATGCTGCTACGGGCCTGATGACATAGATTTCATTGCTGAGTGATATTACATTTTAGGTAAGTACCACAACTTCTTTATCCATTTTTCACTTTCTGTGATATTGAACTTGTACCGTAAACGAGGTTCTTGTAAACAGAGCTGTCCCAAACTTTGGGGTGGCTGTGTCTTTTTGATTTTAATTTCCGTAAGCTATAGCACCATAAGTGGAAGTGCCCTAGGCTCTGTTGCTTTCTTTTTTAAATGTTTCAGGAAACACCATACACTTCTCCAGAGTGGCTGTTGGCAATTTACATCCCGCCCATGAGCATAACAAGGCTCCCAGTTCTCCATGGCCTGTCCTGCTTTCTGGATTTTACACTTTTTTCAGATGGCCCATTTGACCGGGGGGCAATGAGACTTCATTGTAGTGCAGATTTCCTTTGCAAGCTTGCTTGGTTGGCCAAAAAGTGCGTATGCGTTTTTTCCTGAATATATTCAGGAAAAAACGCATACGCCCTTTTTGGCCAAGTGCATCATTGTGGACGTTCTGCCTCTTTTGCTATGCTTTACATGCAATTCCAGTCTACCTCCTGAAATCGGTTTCCTGCAATTCTGCCCCGCTTTCAAGTCCTCTTGGCAGCCTTACTTCAATATATTTTTGGACGATAGCTGTCATTTATAACTCTGCAGGTCTGTGAATGACAGTGCCCCTGAGCTCCTTTCTTCAACTCGCTTTCTTGTGAGCTGGCCGCAACACTGCAGCCTTGCTTCAGGCCCTAGTGTGGTTCCGGCATGGCACGCTGAGCCTTTGGTTAATTCCTCTACCTGGTGGGAAATGAGAGTTAAATTTGCCCGTCCAGACACCTCCAGCTAGTCTCTCATTGGTTCTCCCTATTCCTGTTCATTTTCCACAGAAATTGCAAACTGGGCCAAACAGGAGGTTAAAGGCACTGACTCTCCAAGTGGGGAGAGTGTTAGTAAAGCGTCTGGAATGTTGCACCCGAGTACCAGGGGACGAAAACTGACACATTTGAACACGTTTCCCGATGACACGGTAGATCATACTCTGGGTTCCACATGCATGATTTAGCTGAAGGAAGAATCCCTTAAACCTGGAGAGTTGAGACCCATGGAATGGGTACCATGCAATATGACTTCATAGGGTCTGCATGTGTTCACCGAACCTCACCAAACCTATCACTGCTGCGTTTATGCCACTGTACACACGCTTGATTCTCTTTCGGAGACATATAAATCCATAGGTTTTAAGATTCTTACTAGTCAGGTATATTCTTAGGCGTTTAATATGGGGTGTTGAGTCCACTTAGTTGAGCAAGGAGTAGCTCTTGTCTATTACATATTTGGCTTATGGAACGGTATCTGTGCTAATTTCAATGTCTGGTTTTATGCAACACCCCAACTCACCTTTCCCCTTAAGGAAGCATAAGTTGGTTTTCTACATTTGAGACCCTGTTCTGTTTTGTAATTCAGTTCCTGTGTAGCCAAGTTTACATGCCGTGTCGTAGTGATATCTTATGATGTTTCTTTTTCTGTGTGACTTATTTCACTTAGAATCATCGTACCTGAATCCACTCATTATGCTGCTATGGGTCTGATGACATAGATTTCATTGCTGAGTGATATTGCATTGTACGTAAGTATCACAAATTCTTTATCCATTTTTCGCTTTCTGTGATATTGAACTTGAACCGTAAACGAGGTTCTTGTAAACAAAGCTGTCCCAAACTTTGGGGTGGCTGTGTCTTTTTGATTTTAATTTCCCTAAGCTATAGGACCATAAGTAGAAGTGCCCTAGGCTCTGTTGCTTTGTTTTTTAGATGTTTCAGGAAACACCATACACTTCTCCAGAGTGGCTGTTGGCAATTTACATCCCGCCCATCAGCATAACAAGGCTCCCAGTTCTCCATGGCCTGTCCTGCCTTTCTGGATTTTACACTTTTTTCAGATGGCCCTTTTGACCGGGGGGCAGTGAGACTTCATTGTAGTGCAGATTTCCTTTGCAAGCTTGCTTGGTTGGCCAAAAAGGGCGTATGCGTTTTTTCCTGAATATATTCAGGAAAAAACGCATACGCACTTTTTGGCCAAGTGCATCATTGTGGACGTTCTGCCTCTTTTCCTATGCTTTACATGCAATTCCAGTCTACCTCCTGAAATCGGTTTCCTGCAATTCTGCCCCGCTTTCAAGTCCTCTTGGCAGCCTTACTTCAATATATTTTTGGACGATAGCTGTCATTTACAACTCTGCAGGTATGTGAATGACAGTGCCCCTGAGCTCCTTTCTTCAACTCGTTTTCTTGTGAGATGGCCGCAACACCGCAGCATTGCTTCAGGCCCTAGTGTGGTTCCGGCATGGCACGCTGAGCCTTTGGTTAATTCCTCTTCCTGGTGGGAAATGAGAGTTAAATTTGCCCGTCCAGACACCTCCAGCTAGTCTCTCATTGGTTCTCCCTATTCCTGTTCATTTTCCGCAGAAATTGCAAACTGGGCCAAACAGGAGGTTAAAGGCACTGACTCTCCATGTGGGGAGAGTGTTAGTAAAGCATCTGGAATGTTGCACCCGAGTACCAGGGGACGAAAACTGACACAATTGAACACGTTTCCCGATCACACGGTGGATCATACTCTGGGTTCCACATGCATGTTTTAGCTGAAGGAAGAATCCCTTAAACCTGGAGAGTTGAGACCCATGGAATGGGTACCATGCAATATGACTTCAAAGGGTCTGCATTTGTCCACCGAACCTCACCAATCCTATCACTGCTGCGTTTATGCCACTGTACACACGCTTGATTCTCTTTCGGAGACATATAAATCCATAGGTTTTAAGATTCTTGCTAGTCAGGTATATTCTTAGGCGTTTATTATGGGGTGTAGAGTCCACTTCGTTGAGCAAGGAGTAGCTCTTGTGTATTACATATTTGGCTTATGGAACGGTATCTGTGCTAATTTCAATCTCTGGTTTTATGCAGCACCCCAACTCACCTTTCGCCTTAAGCAAGCATAAGTTGGTTTTCTACATTTGAGACCCTGTTCTGTTTTGTAATTCAGTTCCTGTGTAGCCAAGTTTACATTCCGTGTAGTAGTGATATCTTATGATGTTTCTTTTTCTGTGTGACTTATTTCACTTAGCATCATCGTACCTGAATCCACTCATTATGCTGCTATGGGCCTGATGACATAGATTTCATTGCTGCGTGATATTGCATTGTACGTAATTACCACAACTTCTTTATCCATTTTTCACTTTGTGTGATACTGAACTTGTACCGTAAACGAGGTTCTTGTAAACAGAGCCTTCCCAAACTTTGGGGTGGCTGTGTCTTTTTTATTTTAATTTCCCTAAGCTATAGGACCATAAGTGGAAGTGCCCTAGGCTCTGTTGCTTTGGTTTTTAGATGTTTCAGGAAACACCATACACTTCTCCAGAGTGGCTGTTCGCAATTTACATCCCGCACATCAGCATAACAAGGTTCCCAATTCTCCATGGCCTGTCCTGCCTTTCTGGATTTTACACTTTTTTCAGATGGCCCTTTTGACCGGGGGCAGTGAGACTTCATTGTAGTGCAGATTTCCTTTGCAAGCTTGCTTGGTTGGCCAAAAAGGGCGTATGCGTTTTTTCCTGAATATATTCAGGAAAAAACGCATACGCCCTTTTTGGCCAAGTGCATCATTGTGGACGTTCTGCCTCTTTTCCTATGCTTTACATGCAATTCCAGTCTACCTCCTGAAATCGGTTTCCTGCAATTCTGCCCCGCTTTCAAGTCCTCTTGGCAGCCTTACTTCAATATATTTTTGGACGATAGCTGTCATTTATAACTCTGCCGGTATGTGAATGACAGTGCCCCTGAGCTCCTTTCTTCAACTCGCTTTCTTGTGAGCTGGCCGCAACACCACAGCCTTGCTTCAGGCCCTAGTGTGGTTCCGGAATGGCACGCTGAGCCTTTGGTTAATTCCTCTTCCTGGTGGGAAATGAGAGTTAAATTTGCCCGTCCAGACACCTCCAGCTAGTCTCTCATTGGTTCTCCCTATTCCTGTTCATTTTCCGCAGAAATTGCAAACTGGGCCAAACAGGAGTTTAAAGGCACTGACTCTCCAAGAGGGGAGACTGTTAGTAAAGCGTCTGGAATGTTGCACCCGAGTACCAGGGGACGGAAACTGAGACACATTTGAACACGTTTCCCGATCACACGGTGGATCATACTCTGGGTTCCACATGCATGTTTTAGCTGAAGGAAGAATCCCTTAAACCTGGAGAGTTGAGACCCATGGAATGGGTACCATGCAATATGACTTCAAAGGGTCTGCATTTGTCCACCGAACCTCACCAATCCTATCACTGCTGCGTTTATGCCACTGTACACACGCTTGATTCTCTTTCGGAGACATATAAATCCATAGGTTTTAAGATTCTTGCTAGTCAGGTATATTCTTAGGCGTTTATTATGGGGTGTAGAGTCCACTTCGTTGATCAAGGAGTAGCTCTTGTCTATTACATATTTGGCTTATGGAACGGTATCTGTGCTAATTTCAATCTCTGGTTTTATGCAGCACCCCAACTCACCTTTCCCCTTAAGCAAGCATAAGTTGGTTTTCTACATTTGAGACCCTGTTCTGTTTTGTAATTCAGTTCCTGTGTAGCCAAGTTTACATTCCATGTAGTAGTGATATCTTATGATGTTTCTTTTTCTGTGTGACTTATTTCACTTAGAATCATCGTACCTGAATCCACTCATTATGCTGCTATGGGCCTGATGACATAGATTTCATTGCTGCGTGATATTGCATTGTACGTAATTACCACAACTTCTTTATCCATTTTTCACTTTGTGTGATACTGAACTTGTACCGTAAACGAGGTTCTTGTAAACAGAGCCTTCCCAAACTTTGGGGTGGCTGTGTCTTTTTGATCTTAATTTCCCTAAGCTATAGGACCATAAATGGAAGTGCCCTAGGCTCTGTTGCTTTGTTTTTTAGATGTTTCAGGAAACACCATACACATCTCCAGAGTGGCTGTTGGCAATTTACATCCCGCCCATCAGCATAACAAGGCTCCCAGTTCTCCATGGCCTGTCCTGCCTTTCTGGATTTTACACTTTTTTCAGATGGCCCTTTTGACCAGGGGACAGTGAGACTTCATTGTAGTGCAGATTTCCTTTGCAAGCTTGCTTGGTTGGCCAAAAAGGGCGTATGCGTTTTTTCCTGAATGTATTCAGGAAAAAACGCATACGCCCTTTTTGGCCAAGTGCATCATTGTGGACGTTCTGCCTCTTTTCCTATGCTTTACATGCAATTCCAGTCTACCTCCTGAAATCGGTTTCCTGCAATTCTGCCCCGCTTTCAAGTCCTCTTGGCAGCCTTACTTCAATATATTTTTGGACGATAGCTGTCATTTATAACTCTGCAGGTTTGTGAATGACAGTGCCCCTGAGCTCCTTTCTTCAACTCGCTTTCTTGTGAGCTGGCCGCAACACCGCAGGATTGCTTCAGGCCCTAGTGTGGTTCCGGCATGGCACGCTGAGCCTTTGGTTAATTCCTCTTCCTGGTGGGAAATGAGAGTTAAATTTGCCCGTCCAGACACCTCCAGCTAGTCTCTCATTGGTTCTCCCTATTCCTGTTCATTTTCCGCAGAAATTGCAAACTGGGCCAAACAGGAGGTTAAAGGCACTGACTCTCCAAGTGGAAAGAGTGTTAGTAAAGCATCTGGAATGTTGCACCCGAGTACCAGGGGACGAAAACTGACACAATTGAACACGTTTCCCGATCACACGGTGGATCATACTCTGGGTTCCACATGCATGTTTTAGCTGAAGGAAGAATCCCTTAAACCTGGAGAGTTGAGACCCATGGAATGGGTACCATGCAATATGACTTCAAAGGGTCTGCATTTGTCCACCGAACCTCACCAATCCTATCACTGCTGCGTTTATGCCACTGTACACACGCTTGATTCTCTTTCGGAGACATATAAATCCATAGGTTTTAAGATTCTTGCTAGTCAGGTATATTCTTAGGCGTTTATTATAGGGTGTAGAGTCCACTTCGTTGAGCAAGGAGTAGCTCTTGTCTATTACATATTTGGCTTATGGAACGGTATCTGTGCTAATTTCAATCTCTGGTTTTATGCAGCACCCCAACTCACCTTTCGCCTTAAGCAAGCATAAGTTGGTTTTCTACATTTGAGACCCTGTTCTGTTTTGTAATTCAGTTCCTGTGTAGCCAAGTTTACATTCCGTGTAGTAGTGATATCTTATGATGTTTCTTTTTCTGTGTGACTTATTTCACTTAGAATCATCGTACCTGAATCCACTCATTATGCTGCTATGGGCCTGATGACATAGATTTCATTGCTGCGTGATATTGCATTGTACGTAATTACCACAACTTCTTTACCCATTTTTCACTTTGTGTGATACTGAACTTGTACCGTAAATGAGGTTCTTGTAAACAGAGCCGTCCCAAACTTTGGGGTGGCTGTGTCTTTTTTATTTTAATTTCCCTAAGCTATAGGACCATAAGTGGAAGTGCCCTAGGCTCTGTTGCTTTGGTTTTTAGATGTTTCAGGAAACACCATACACTTCTCCAGAGTGGATGTTCGCAATTTACATCCCGCACATCAGCATAACAAGGTTCCCAATTCTCCATGGCCTGTCCTGCCTTTCTGGATTTTACACTTTTTTCAGATGGCCCTTTTGACCGGGGGCAGTGAGACTTCATTGTAGTGCAGATTTCCTTTGCAAGCTTGCTTGGTTGGCCAAAAAGGTCGTATGCGTTTTTTCCTGAATATATTCAGGAAAAAACGCATACGCCCTTTTTGGCCAAGTGCATCATTGTGGACGTTCTGCCTCTTTTCCTATGCTTTACATGCAATTCCAGTCTACCTCCTGAAATCGGTTTCCTGCAATTCTGCCCCGCTTTCAAGTCCTCTTGGCAGCCTTACTTCAATATATTTTTGGACGATAGCTGTCATTTATAACTCTGCAGGTATGTGAATGACAGTGCTCCTGAGCTCCTTTCTTCAACTCGCTTTCTTGTGAGTTGGCCGCAACACCACAGCCTTGCTTCAGGCCCTAGTGTGGTTCCGGAATGGCACGCTGAGCCTTTGTTTAATTCCTCTTCCTGGTGGGAAATGAGAGTTAAATTTGCCCGTCCAGACACCTCCAGCTAGTCTCTCATTGGTTCTCCCTATTCCTGTTCATTTTCCGCAGAAATTGCAAACTGGGCCAAACAGGAGGTTAAAGGCACTGACTCTCCAAGTGGGGAGAGTGTTAGTAAAGCATCTGGAATGTTGCACCCGAGTACCAGGGGACGAAAACTGACACAACTGAACACGTTTCCCGATCACACGGTGGATCATACTCTGGGTTCCACATGCATGTTTTAGCTGAAGGAAGAATCCCTTAAACCTGGAGAGTTGAGACCCATGGAATGGGTACCATGGAATATGACTTCAAAGGGTCTGCATTTGGCCACCTAACCTCACCAATCCTATCACTGCTGAGTTTATTCCGCTGTACACACGCTTGATTCTCTTTCGGAGACATATAAATCCATAGGTTTTAAGATTCTTCCTAGTCAGGTATATTCTTAGGCGTTTAATATGGGGTGTAGAGTCCACTTCGTTGAGCAAGGAGTAGCTCTTGTCTATTACATATTTGGCTTATGGAACGGTATCTGTGCTAATTTCAATCTTTGGTTTTATGCAGCACCCCAACTCACCTTTACTCTTAAGCAAGCATAAGTCGGTTTTCTACATTTGAGACCCTGTTCTGTTTTGTAATTCAGTTCCTGTGTAGCCAAGTTTACATTCCGTGTAGTAGTGATATCTTATGATGTTTCTTTTTCTGTGTGACTTATTTCACTTAGAATCATCGTACCTGAATCCACTCATTATGCTGCTATGGGCCTGTTGACATAGATTTCATTGCTGAGTGATATTGCATTGTACGTAAGTACCACAATTTCTTTATCCATTTTTCACTTTCTGTGATTTTGAACTTGTACTGTAAACGAGGTTCTTGTAAACAGAGCCTTCCCAAACTTTGGGGTGGCTGTGTCTTTTTGATCTTAATTTCCCTAAGCTATAGGACCATAAGTGGAAGTGCCCTAGGCTCTGTTGCTTTGTTTTTTAGATGTTTCAGGAAACACCATACACTTCTCCAGAGTGCCTGTTGGCAATTTACATCCCGCCCATCAGCATAACAAGGCTCCCAGTTCTCCATGGCCTGTCCTGCCTTTCTGGATTTTACACTTTTTTCAGATGGCCCTTTTGACCGGGGGGCAGTGAGACTTCATTGTAGTGCAGATTTCCTTTGCAAGCTTGCTTGGTTGGCCAAAAAGGGCGTATGCGTTTTTTCCTGAATATATTCAGGAAAAAACGCATACGCCCTTTTTGGCCAAGTGCATCATTGTGGACGTTCTGCCTCTTTTCCTATGCTTTACATGCAATTCCAGTCTACCTCCTGAAATCGGTTTCCTGCAATTCTGCCCCGCTTTCAAGTCCTCTTGGCAGCCTTACTTCAATATATTTTTGGACGATAGCTGTCATTTATAACTCTGCAGGTTTGTGAATGACAGTGCCCCTGAGCTCCTTTCTTCAACTCGCTTTCTTGTGAGCTGGCCGCAACACCGCAGCCTTGCTTCAGGCCCTAGTGTGGTTCCGGCATGGCACGCTGAGCCTTTGGTTAATTCCTCTTCCTGGTGGGAAATGAGAGTTAAATTTGCCCGTCCAGACACCTCCAGCTAGTCTCTCATTGGTTCTCCCTATTCCTGTTCATTTTCCGCAGAAATTGCAAACTGGGCCAAACAGGAGGTTAAAGGCACTGACTCTCCAAGTGGGGAGAGTGTTAGTAAAGCATCTGGAATGTTGCACCTGAGTACCAGGGGACGAAAACTGACACAACTGAACACGTTTCCCAATCACACGGTGGATCATACTCTGGGTTCCACATGCATGTTTTAGCTGAAGGAAGAATCCCTTAAACCTGGAGAGTTGAGACCCATGGAATGGGTACCATGGAATATGACTTCAAAGGGTCTGCATTTGGCCACCGAACCTCACCAATCCTATCACTGCTGCGTTTATGCCGCTGTACACACGCTTGATTCTCTTTCAGAGACATATAAATCCATAGGTTTTAAGATTCTTCCTAGTCAGGTATATTCTTAGGCGTTTAATATGGGGTGTAGAGTCCACTTCGTTGAGCAAGGAGTAGCTCTTGTCTATTACATATTTGGCTTATGGAACAGTATCTGTGCTAATTTCAATCTCTGGTTTTATGCAGCACCGCAACTCACCTTTCCCCTTAAGCAAGCATAAGTTGGTTTTCTACATTTGAGACCCTGTTCTGTTTTGTAATTCAGTTCCTGTGTAGCCAAGTTTACATTCCGTGTAGTAGTGATATCTTATGATGTTTCTTTTTCTGTGTGACTTATTTCACTTAGAATCATCGTACCTGAATCCACTCATTATGCTGCTATGGGCCTGATGACATAGATTTCATTGCTGAGTGATATTGCATTGTACGTATGTACCACAACTTCTTTATCCATTTTTCACTTTCTGTGATTTTGAACTTGTACTGTAAAGAAGGTTCTTGTAAACAGAGCCGTCCCAAACTTTGGGGTGGCTGTGTCTTTTTGATTTTAATTTCCCTAAGCTATAGGACCATAAGTGGAAGTGCCCTATGCTCTGTTGCTTTGTTTTTTAGATGTTTCAGGAAACACCATACACTTCTCCAGAGTGGCTGTTGGCAATTTACATCCCGCCCCTGAGCATAACAAGGCTCCCAGTTCTCCATGGCCTGTCCTGCCTTTCTGGATTTTACACTTTTTTCAGATGGCCCTTTTGACCGGGGGGCTGTGAGACTTCATTGTAGTGCAGATTTCCTTTGCAAGCTTGCTTGGTTGGCCAAAAAGGGCGTATGCGTTTTTTCCTGAATATATACAGGAAAAAACGCATACGCCCTTTTTGGCCAAGTGCATCATTGTGGACGTTCTGCCTCTTTTCCTATGCTTTACATGCAATTCCAGTCTACCTCCTGAAATCGGTTTCCTGCAATTCTGCCCCGCTTTCAAGTCCTCTTGGCAGCCTTACTTCAATATATTTTTGGACGATAGCTATCATTTATAACTCTGCATGTATGTGAATGACAGTGCCCCTGAGCTCCTTTCTTCAACTCGCTTTCTTGTGAGCTGGCCGCAACACCGCAGGATTGCTTCAGGCCCTAGTGTGGTTCCGGCATGGCACGCTGAGCCTTTGGTTAATTCCTCTTCCTGGTGGGAAATGAGAGTTAAATTTGCCCGTCCAGACACCTCCAGCTAGTCTCTCATTGGTTCTCCCTATTCCTGTTCATTTTCCGCAGAAATTGCAAACTGGGCCAAACAGGAGGTTAAAGGCACTGACTCTCCAAGTGGGGAGAGTGTTAGTAAAGCATCTGGAATGTTGCACCTGAGTACCAGGGGACGAAAACTGACACAACTGAACACGTTTCCCAATCACACGGTGGATCATACTCTGGGTTCCACATGCATGTTTTAGCTGAAGGAAGAATCCCTTAAACCTGGAGAGTTGAGACCCATGGAATGGGTACCATGGAATATGACTTCAAAGGGTCTGCATTTGGCCACCGAACCTCACCAATCCTATCACTGCTGCGTTTATGCCGCTGTACACACGCTTGATTCTCTTTCGGAGACATATAAATCCATAGGTTTTAAGATTCTTCCTAGTCAGGTATATTCTTAGGCGTTTAATATGGGGTGTAGAGTCCACTTCGTTGAGCAAGGAGTAGCTCTTGTCTATTACATATTTGGCTTATGGAACAGTATCTGTGCTAATTTCAATCTCTGGTTTTATGCAGCACCCCAACTCACCTTTCCCCTTAAGCAAGCATAAGTTGGTTTTCTACATTTGAGACCCTGTTCTGTTTTGTAATTCAGTTCCTGTGTAGCCAAGTTTACATTCCGTGTAGTAGTGATATCTTATGATGTTTCTTTTTCTGTGTGACTTATTTCACTTAGAATCATCGTACCTGAATCCACTCATTATGCTGCTATGGGCCTGATGACATAGATTTCATTGCTGAGTGATATTGCATTGTACGTATGTACCACAACTTCTTTATCCATTTTTCACTTTCTGTGATTTTGAACTTGTACTGTAAAGAAGGTTCTTGTAAACAGAGCCGTCCCAAACTTTGGGGTGGCTGTGTCTTTTTGATTTTAATTTCCCTAAGCTATAGGACCATAAGTGGAAGTGCCCTAGGCTCTGTTGCTTTGTTTTTTAGATGTTTCAGGAAACACCATACACTTCTCCAGAGTGGCTGTTGGCAATTTACATCCCGCCCATGAGCATAACAAGGCTCCCAGTTCTCCATGGCCTGTCCTGCCTTTCTGGATTTTACACTTTTTTCAGATGGCCCTTTTGACCGGGGGGCTGTGAGACTTCATTGTAGTGCAGATTTCCTTTGCAAGCTTGCTTGGTTGGCCAAAAAGGGCGTATGCGTTTTTTCCTGAATATATACAGGAAAAAACGCATACGCCCTTTTTGGCCAAGTGCATCATTGTGGACGTTCTGCCTCTTTTCCTATGCTTTACATGCAATTCCAGTCTACCTCCTGAAATCGGTTTCCTGCAATTCTGCCCCGCTTTCAAGTCCTCTTGGCAGCCTTACTTCAATATATTTTTGGACGATAGCTATCATTTATAACTCTGCATGTATGTGAATGACAGTGCCCCTGAGCTCCTTTCTTCAACTCGCTTTCTTGTGAGCTGGCCGCAACACCGCAGGATTGCTTCAGGCCCTAGTGTGGTTCTGGCATGGCACGCTGAGCCTTTGGATAATTCCTCTTCCTGGTGGGAAATGAGAGTTAAATTTGCCCGTCCAGACACCTCCAGCTAGTCTCTCATTGGTTCTCCCTATTCCTGTTCATTTTCCGCAGAAATTGCAAACTGGGCCAAACAGGAGGTTAAAGGCACTGACTCTCCAAGTGGGGAGAGTGTTAGTAAAGCGTCTGGAATGTTGCACCCGAGTACCAGGGGACGAAAACTGAGACACATTTGAACACGTTTCCCGATCACATGGTGGATCATACTCTGGGTTCCACATGCATGTTTTAGCTGAAGGAAGAATCCCTTAAACCTGGAGAGTTGAGACCCATGGAATGGGTACCATGGAATATGACTTCAAAGGGTCTGCATTTGTCCACCGAACCTCACCAATCCTATCACTGCTGCATTTATGCCGCTGTACACACGCTTGATTCTCTTTCGGAGACATATAAATCCATAGGTTTTAAGATTCTTCCTAGTCAGGTATATTCTTAGGCGTTTAATATGGGGTGTAGAGTCCACTTCGTTGATCAAGGAGTAGCTCTTGTCTATTACATATTTGGCTTATGGAACGGTATCTGTACTAATTTCAATCTCTGGTTTTATGCAGCACCCCAACTCACCTTTCCCCTTAAGCAAGCATAAGTCGGTTTTCTACATTTGAGACCCTGTTCTGTTTTGTAATTCAGTTCCTGTGTAGCCAAGTTTACATTCCATGTGGTAGAGATATCTTATGATGTTTCTTTTTCTGTGTGACTTATTTCACTTAGAATCATCGTACCTGAATCCACTCATTATGCTGCTACGGGCCTGATGACATAGATTTCATTGCTGAGTGATATTGCATTGTACGTAAGTACCACAACTTCTTTATCCATTTTGCGCTTTCTGTGATATTGAACTTGTACCGTAAACGAGGTTCTTGTAAACAGAGCTGTCCCAAACATTTGGGTGGTTGTGTCTTTTTGATTTTAATTTCCCTAAGCTATAGGACCATAAGTGGAAGTGCCCTAGGCTCTGTTGCTTTGTTTTTTAGATGTTTCAGGAAACACCATACACTTCTCCAGAGTGACTGTTGGCAATTTACATCCCGCCCATGAGCATAACAAGGCTCCCAGTTCTCCATGGCCTGTCCTTCCTTTCTGGATTTTACACTTTTTTCAGATGGCCCTTTTGACCAGGGGACAGTGAGACTTCATTGTAGTGCAGATTTCCTTTGCAAGCTTGCTTGGTTGGCCAAAAAGGGCGTATGCGTTTTTTCCTGAATGTATTCAGGAAAAAACGCATACGCCCTTTTTGGCCAAGTGCATCATTGTGGACGTTCTGCCTCTTTTCCTATGCTTTACATGCAATTCCAGTCTACCTCCTGAAATCGGTTTCCTGCAATTATGCCCCGCTTTCAAGTCCTCTTGGCAGCCTTACTTCAATATATTTTTGGACAATAGCTATCATTTATAACTCTGCATGTATGTGAATGACAGTGCCCCTGAGCTCCTTTCTTCAACTCGCTTTCTTGTGAACTGGCCGCAACACCGCAGGATTGCTTCAGGCCCTAGTGTGGTTCTGGCATGGCACGCTGAGCCTTTGGTTAATTCCTCTTCCTGGTGGGAAATGAGAGTTAAATTTGCCCGTCCAGACACCTCCAGCTAGTCTCTCATTGTTTCTCCCTATTCCTGTTCATTTTCCGTAGAAATTGCAAACTGGGCCAAACAGGAGGTTAAAGGCACTGACTCTCCAAGTGGGGAGAGTGTTAGTAAAGCGTCTGGAATGTTGCACCCGAGTACCAGGGGACGAAAACTGAGACACATTTGAACACGTTTCCCGATCACACGGTGGATCATACTCTGGGTTCCACATGCATGTTTTAGCTGAAGGAAGAATCCCTTAAACCTGGAGAGTTGAGACCCATGGAATGGGTACCATGCAATATGACTTCAAAGGGTCTGCATTTGTCCACCGAACCTCACCAATCCTATCACTGCTGCATTTATGCCGCTGTACACACGCTTGATTCTCTTTCGGAGACATATAAATCCATAGGTTTTAAGATTCTTCCTAGTCAGGTATATTCTTAGGCGTTTAATATGGGGTGTAGAGTCCACTTCGTTGATCAAGGAGTAGCTCTTGTCTATTACATATTTGGCTTATGGAACGGTATCTGTGCTAATTTCAATCTCTGGTTTTATGCAGCACCCCAACTCACCTTTCCCCTTAAGCAAGCATAAGTCGGTTTTCTACATTTGAGACCCTGTTCTGTTTTGTAATTCAGTTCCTGTGTAGCCAAGTTTACATTCCATGTGGTAGAGATATCTTATGATGTTTCTTTTTCTGTGTGACTTATTTCACTTAGAATCATCGTACCTGAATCCACTCATTATGCTGCTACGGGCCTGATGACATAGATTTCATTGCTGAGTGATATTGCATTGTACGTAAGTACCACAACTTCTTTATCCATTTTGCGCTTTCTGTGATATTGAACTTGTACCGTAAACGAGGTTCTTGTAAACAGAGCTGTCCCAAACATTTGGGTGGTTGTGTCTTTTTGATTTTAATTTCCCTAAGCTATAGGACCATAAGTGGAAGTGCCCAAGGCTCTGTTGCTTTGTTTTTTAGATGTTTCAGGAAACACCATACACTTCTCCAGAGTGACTGTTGGCAATTTACATCCCGCCCATGAGCATAACAAGGCTCCCAGTTCTCCATGGCCTGTCCTGCCTTTCTGGATTTTACACTTTTTTCAGATGGCCCTTTTGACCAGGGGACAGTGAGACTTCATTGTAGTGCAGATTTCCTTTGCAAGCTTGCTTGGTTGGCCAAAAAGGGCGTATGCGTTTTTTCCTGAATGTATTCAGGAAAAAACGCATACGCCCTTTTTGGCCAAGTGCATCATTGTGGACGTTCTGCCTCTTTTCCTATGCTTTACATGCAATTCCAGTCTACCTCCTGAAATCGGTTTCCTGCAATTCTGCCCCGCTTTCAAGTCCTCTTGGCAGCCTTACTTCAATATATTTTTGGACGATAGCTGTCATTTATAACTCTGCAGGTTTGTGAATGACAGTGCCCCTGAGCTCCTTTCTTCAACTCGCTTTCTTGTGAGCTGGCCGCAACACCGCAGCATTGCTTCAGGCCCTAGTGTGGTTCCGGCATGGCACGCTGAGCCTTTGGTTAATTCCTCTTCCTGGTGGGAAATGAGAGTTAAATTTGCCCGTCCAGACACCTCCAGCTAGTCTCTCATTGGTTCTCCCTATTCCTGTTCATTTTCCGCAGAAATTGCAAACTGGGCCAAACAGGAGGTTAAAGGCACTGACTCTCCAAGTGGGAAGAGTGTTAGTAAAGCATCTGGAATGTTGCACCCGAGTACCAGGGGATGAAAACTGACACAATTGAACACGTTTCCCGATCACACGGTGGATCATACTCTGGGTTCCACATGCATGTTTTAGCTGAAGGAAGAATCCCTTAAACCTGGAGAGTTGAGACCCATGGAGTGGGTACCATGCAATATGATTTCAAAGGGTCTGCATTTGTCCACCGAACCTCACCAATCCTATCACTGCTGCGTTTATGCCGCTGTACACACGCTTGATTCTCTTTCGGAGACATATAAATCCATAGGTTTTAAGATTCTTCCTAGTCAGGTATATTCTTAGGCGTTTAATATGGGGTGTAGAGTCCACTTCGTTGATCAAGGAGTAGCTCTTGTCTATTACATATTTGGCTTATGGAACGGTATCTGTGCTAATTTCAATCTCTGGTTTTATGCAGCACCCCAACTCACCTTTCCCCTTAAGCAAGCATAAGTCGGTTTTCTACATTTGAGACCCTGTTCTGTTTTGTAATTCAGTTCCTGTGTAGCCAAGTTTACATTCCATGTGGTAGAGATATCTTATGATGTTTCTTTTTCTGTGTGACTTATTTCACTTAGAATCATCGTACCTGAATCCACTCATTATGCTGCTACGGGCCTGATGACATAGATTTCATTGCTGAGTGATATTGCATTGTACGTAAGTACCACAACTTCTTTATCCATTTTGCGCTTTCTGTGATATTGAACTTGTACCGTAAACGAGGTTCTTGTAAACAGAGCTGTCCCAAACATTTGGGTGGTTGTGTCTTTTTGATTTTAATTTCCCTAAGCTATAGGACCATAAGTGGAAGTGCCCTAGGCTCTGTTGCTTTGTTTTTTAGATGTTTCAGGAAACACCATACACTTCTCCAGAGTGCCTGTTGGCAATTTACATCCCGCCCATCAGCATAACAAGGCTCCCAGTTCTCCATGGCCTGTCCTGCCTTTCTGGATTTTACACTTTTTTCAGATGGCCCTTTTGACCGGGGAGCAGTGAGACTTCATTGTAGTGCAGATTTCCTTTGCAAGCTTGCTTGGTTGGCCAAAAAGGGCGTATGCGTTTTTTCCTGAATATATTCAGGAAAAAACGCATACGCCCTTTTTGGCCAAGTGCATCATTGTGGACGTTCTGCCTCTTTTCCTATGCTTTACATGCAATTCCAGTCTACCTCCTGAAATCGGTTTCCTGCAATTCTGCCCCACTTTCAAGTCCTCTTGGCAACCTTACTTCAATATATTTTTGGACGATAGCTGTCATTTATAACTCTGCAGGTTTGTGAATGACAGTGCCCCTGAGCTCCTTTCTTCAACTCGCTTTCTTGTGAGCTGGCCGCAACACCGCAGCCTTGCTTCAGGCCCTAGTGTGGTTCCGGCATGGCACGCTGAGCCTTTTGTTAATTCCTCTTCCTGGTGGGAAATGAGAGTTAAATTTGCCCGTCCAGACACCTCCAGCTAGTCTCTCATTGGTTCTCCCTATTCCTGTTCATTTTCCGCAGAAATTGCAAACTGGGCCAAACAGGAGGTTAAAGGCACTGACTCTCCAAGTGGGGAGAGTGTTAGTAAAGCATCTGGAATGTTGCACCCGAGTACCAGGGGACGAAAACTGACACAATTGAACACGTTTCCCGATCACACGGTGGATCATACTCTGGGTTCCACATGCATGTTTTAGCTGAAGGAAGAATCCCTTAAACCTGGAGAGTTGAGACCCATGGAGTGGGTACCATGCAATATGACTTCAAAGGGTCTGCATTTGTCCACCGAACCTCACCAATAATATCACTGCTGCGTTTATGCCGCTGTACACACGCTTGATTCTCTTTCGGAGACATATAAATCCATAGGTTTTAAGATTCTTCCTAGTCAGGTATATTCTTAGGCGTTTAATATGGGGTGTAGAGTCCACTTCGTTGATCAAGGAGTAGCTCTTGTCTCTTACATATTTGGCTTATGGAACGGTATCTGTGCTAATTTCAATCTCTGGTTTTATGCAGCACCCCAACTCACCTTTCCCCTTAAGCAAGCATAAGTCGGTTTTCTACATTTGAGACCCTGTTCTGTTTTGTAATTCAGTTCCTGTGTAGCCAAGTTTACATTCCATGTGGTAGAGATATCTTATGATGTTTCTTTTTCTGTGTGACTTATTTCACTTAGAATCATCGTACCTGAATCCACTCATTATGCTGCTACGGGCCTGATGACATAGATTTCATTGCTGAGTGATATTGCATTGTACGTAAGTACCACATCTTCTTTATCCATTTTGCGCTTTCTGTGATATTGAACTTGTACCGTAAACGAGGTTCTTGTAAACAGAGCTGTCCCAAACATTTGGGTGGTTGTGTCTTTTTGATTTTAATTTCCCTAAGCTATAGGACCATAAGTGGAAGTGCCCTAGGCTCTGTTGCTTTGTTTTTTAGATGTTTCAGGAAACACCATACACTTCTCCAGAGTGCCTGTTGGCAATTTACATCCCGCCCATGAGCATAACAAGGCTCCCAGTTCTCCATGGCCTGTCCTGCCTTTCTGGATTTTACACTTTTTTCAGATGGCCCTTTTGACCAGGGGACAGTGAGACTTCATTGTAGTGCAGATTTCCTTTGCAAGCTTGCTTGGTTGGCCAAAAAGGGCGTATGCGTTTTTTCCTGAATGTATTCAGGAAAAAACGCATACGCCCTTTTTGGCCAAGTGCATCATTGTGGACGTTCTGCCTCTTTTCCTATGCTTTACATGCAATTCCAGTCTACCTCCTGAAATCGGTTTCCTGCAATTCTGCCCCGCTTTCAAGTCCTCTTGGCAGCCTTACTTCAATATATTTTTGGACGATAGCTGTCATTTATAACTCTGCAGGTTTGTGAATGACAGTGCCCCTGAGCTCCTTTCTTCAACTCGCTTTCTTGTGAGCTGGCCGCAACACCGCAGCCTTGCTTCAGGCCCTAGTGTGGTTCCGGCATGGCACGCTGAGCCTTTGGTTAATTCCTCTTCCTGGTGGGAAATGAGAGTTAAATTTGCCCGTCCAGACACCTCCAGCTAGTCTCTCATTGGTTCTCCCTATTCCTGTTCATTTTCCGCAGAAATTGCAAACTGGGCCAAACAGGAGGTTAAAGGCACTGACTCTCCAAGTGGGGAGAGTGTTAGTAAAGCATCTGGAATGTTGCACCCGAGTACCAGGGGACGAAAACTGACACAATTGAACACGTTTCCCGATCACACGGTGGATCATACTCTGGGTTCCACATGCATGTTTTAGCTGAAGGAAGAATCCCTTAAACCTGGAGAGTTGAGACCCATGGAATGGGTACCATGGAATATGACTTCAAAGGGTCTGCATTTGTCCACCGAACCTCACCAATAATATCACTGCTGCGTTTATGCCGCTGTACACACGCTTGATTCTCTTTCGGAGACATATAAATCCATAGGTTTTAAGATTCTTCCTAGTCAGGTATATTCTTAGGCGTTTAATATGGGGTGTAGAGTCCACTTCGTTGATCAAGGAGTAGCTCTTGTCTATTACATATTTGGCTTATGGAACGGTATCTGTGCTAATTTCAATCTCTGGTTTTATGCAGCACCCCAACTCACCTTTCCCCTTAAGCAAGCATAAGTCGGTTTTCTACATTTGAGACCCTGTTCTGTTTTGTAATTCAGTTCCTGTGTAGCCAAGTTTACATTCCATGTGGTAGAGATATCTTATGATGTTTCTTTTTCTGTGTGACTTATTTCACTTAGAATCATCGTACCTAAATCCACTCATTATGCTGCTACGGGCCTGATGACATAGATTTCATTGCTGAGTGATATTGCATTGTACGTAAGTACCACAACTTCTTTATCCATTTTGCGCTTTCTGTGATATTGAACTTGTACCGTAAATGAGGTTCTTGTAAACAGAGCTGTCCCAAACATTTGGGTGGTTGTGTCTTTTTGATTTTAATTTCCCTAAGCTATAGGACCATAAGTGGAAGTGCCCTAGGCTCTGTTGCTTTGTTTTTTAGATGTTTCAGGAAACACCATACACTTCTCCAGAGTGCCTGGTGGCAATTTACATCCCGCCCATGAGCATAACAAGGCTCCCAGTTCTCCATGGCCTGTCCTGCCTTTCTGGATTTTACACTTTTTTCAGATGGCCCTTTTGACCGGGGAGCAGTGAGACTTCATTGTAGTGCAGATTTCCTTTGCAAGCTTGCTTGGTTGGCCAAAAAGGGCGTATGCGTTTTTTCCTGAATATATTCAGGAAAAAACGCATACGCCCTTTTTGGCCAAGTGCATCATTGTGGACGTTCTGCCTCTTTTCCTATGCTTTACATGCAATTCCAGTCTACCTCCTGAAATCGGTTTCCTGCAATTCTGCCCCGCTTTCAAGTCCTCTTGGCAGCCTTACTTCAATATATTTTTGGACGATAGCTGTCATTTATAACTCTGCAGGTTTGTGAATGACAGTGCCCCTGAGCTCCTTTCTTCAACTCGCTTTCTTGTGAGCTGGCCGCAACACCGCAGCATTGCTTCAGGCCCTAGTGTGGTTCCGGCATGGCACGCTGAGCCTTTGGTTAATTCCTCTTCCTGGTGGGAAATGAGAGTTAAATTTGCCCGTCCAGACACCTCCAGCTAGTCTCTCATTGGTTCTCCCTATTCCTGTTCATTTTCCGCAGAAATTGCAAACTGGGCCAAACAGGAGGTTAAAGGCACTGACTCTCCAAGTGGGGAGAGTATTAGTAAAGCATCTGGAATGTTGCACCCGAGTACCAGGGGACGAAAACTGACACAATTGAACACGTTTCCCGATCACACGGTGGATCATACTCTGGGTTCCACATGCATGTTTTAGCTGAAGGAAGAATCCCTTAAACCTGGAGAGTTGAGACCCATGGAATGGGTACCATGGAATATGACTTCAAAGGGTCTGCATTTGTCCACCGAACCTCACCAATAATATCACTGCTGCGTTTATGCCACTGTACACACGCTTGATTCTCTTTCGGAGACATAGAAATCCATAGGTTTTAAGATTCTTCCTAGTCAGGTATATTCTTAGGCGTTTAATATGGGGTGTAGAGTCCACTTCGTTGATCAAGGAGTAGCTCTTGTCTATTACATATTTGGCATATGGAACGGTATCTGTGCTAATTTCAATCTCTGGTTTTATGCAGCACCCCAACTCACCTTTCCCCTTAAGCAAGCATAAGTCGGTTTTCTACATTTGAGACCCTGTTCTGTTTTGTAATTCAGTTCCTGTGTAGCCAAGTTTACATTCCATGTGGTAGAGATATCTTATGATGTTTCTTTTTCTGTGTGACTTATTTCACTTAGAATCATCGTACCTGAATCCACTCATTATGCTGCTACGGGCCTGATGACATAGATTTCATTGCTGAGTGATATTGCATTGTACGTAAGTACCACAACTTCTTTATCCATTTTGCGCTTTCTGTGATATTGAACTTGTACCGTAAACGAGGTTCTTGTAAACAGAGCTGTCCCAAACATTTGGGTGGTTGTGTCTTTTTGATTTTAATTTCCCTAAGCTATAGGACCATAAGTGGAAGTGCCCTAGGCTCTGTTGCTTTGTTTTTTAGATGTTTCAGGAAACACCATACACTTCTCCAGAGTGCCTGTTGGCAATTTACATCCCGCCCATCAGCATAACAAGGCTCCCAGTTCTCCATGGCTTGTCCTGCCTTTCTGGATTTTACACTTTTTTCAGATGGCCCTTTTGACCGGGGAGCAGTGAGACTTCATTGTAGTGCAGATTTCCTTTCCAAGCTTGCTTGGTTGGCCAAAAAGGGCGTATGCGTTTTTTCCTGAATATATTCAGGAAAAAACGCATACGCCCTTTTTGGCCAAGTGCATCATTTTGGACGTTCTGCCTCTTTTCCTATGCTTTACATGCAATTCCAGTCTACCTCCTGAAATCGGTTTCCTGCAATTCTGCCCCGCTTTCAAGTCCTCTTGGCAACCTTACTTCAATATATTTTTGGACGATAGCTGTCATTTATAACTCTGCAGGTTTGTGAATGACAGTGCCCCTGAGCTCCTTTCTTCAACTCGCTTTCTTGTGAGTTGGCCGCAACACCGCAGCCTTGCTTCAGGCCCTAGTGTGGTTCCGGCATGGCACGCTGAGCCTTTGGTTAATTCCTCTTCCTGGTGGGAAATGAGAGTTAAATTTGCCCGTCCAGACACCTCCAGCTAGTCTCTCATTGGTTCTCCCTATTCCTGTTCATTTTCCGCAGAAATTGCAAACTGGGCCAAACAGGAGGTTAAAGGCACTGACTCTCCAAGTGGGGAGAGTGTTAGTAAAGCATCTGGAATGTTGCACCCGAGTACCAGGGGACGAAAACTGACACAATTGAACACGTTTCCCGATCACACGGTGGATCATACTCTGGGTTCCACATGCATGTTTTAGCTGAAGGAAGAATCCCTTAAACCTGGAGAGTTGAGACCCATGGAGTGGGTACCATGCAATATGACTTCAAAGGGTCTGCATTTGTCCACCGAACCTCACCAATAATATCACTGCTGCGTTTATGCCGCTGTACACACGCTTGATTCTCTTTCGGAGACATATAAATCCATAGGTTTTAAGATTCTTACTAGTCAGGTATATTCTTAGGCGTTTAATATGGGGTGTAGAGTCCACTTCGTTGATCAAGGAGTAGCTCTTGTCTATTACATATTTGGCTTATGGAACGGTATCTGTGCTAATTTCAATCTCTGGTTTTATGCAGCACCCCAACTCACCTTTCCCCTTAAGCAAGCATAAGTCGGTTTTCTACATTTGAGACCCTGTTCTGTTTTGTAATTCAGTTCCTGTGTAGCCAAGTTTACATTCCATGTGGTAGAGATATCTTATGATGTTTCTTTTTCTGTGTGACTTATTTCACTTAGAATCATCGTACCTGAATCCACTCATTATGCTGCTACGGGCCTGATGACATAGATTTCATTGCTGAGTGATATTGCATTGTACGTAAGTACCACAACTTCTTTATCCATTTTGCGCTTTCTGTGATATTGAACTTGTACCGTAAACGAGGTTCTTGTAAACAGAGCTGTCCCAAACATTTGGGTGGTTGTGTCTTTTTGATTTTAATTTCCCTAAGCTATAGGACCATAAGTGGAAGTGCCCTAGGCTCTGTTGCTTTGTTTTTTAGATGTTTCAGGAAACACCATACACTTCTCCAGAGTGCCTGTTGGCAATTTACATCCCGCCCATGAGCATAACAAGGCTCCCAGTTCTCCATGGCCTGTCCTGCCTTTCTGGATTTTACACTTTTTTCAGATGGCCCTTTTGACTGGGGGCCAGTGAGACTTCATTGTAGTGCAGATTTCCTTTGCAAGCTTGCTTGGTTGGCCAAAAAGGGCATATGCGTTTTTTCCTGAATGTATTCAGGAAAAAACGCATACGCCCTTTTTGGCCAAGTGCATCATTGTGGACGTTCTGCCTCTTTTCCTATGCTTTACATGCAATTCCAGTCTACCTCCTGAAATCGGTTTCCTGCAATTCTGCCCCGCTTTCAAGTCCTCTTGGCAGCCTTACTTCAATATATTTTTGGACGATAGCTGTCATTTATAACTCTGCAGGTTTGTGAATGACAGTGCCCCTGAGCTCCTTTCTTCAACTCGCTTTCTTGTGAGCTGGCCGCAACACCGCAGCCTTGCTTCAGGCCCTAGTGTGGTTCCGGCATGGCACGCTGAGCCTTTGGTTAATTCCTCTTCCTGGTGGGAAATGAGAGTTAAATTTGCCCGTCCAGACACCTCCAGCTAGTCTCTCATTGGTTCTCCCTATTCCTGTTCATTTTCCGCAGAAATTGCAAACTGGGCCAAACAGGAGGTTAAAGGCACTGACTCTCCAAGTGGGGAGAGTGTTAGTAAAGCATCTGGAATGTTGCACCCGAGTACCAGGGGACGAAAACTGACACAATTGAACACGTTTCCCGATCACACGGTGGATCATACTCTGGGTTCCACATGCATGTTTTAGCTGAAGGAAGAATCCCTTAAACCTGGAGAGTTGAGACCCATGGAATGGGTACCATGGAATATGACTTCAAAGGGTCTGCATTTGGCCACCGAACCTCACCAATAATATCACTGCTGCGTTTATGCCGCTGTACACACGCTTGATTCTCTTTCGGAGACATATAAATCCATAGGTTTTAAGATTCTTCCTAGTCAGGTATATTCTTAGGCGTTTAATATGGGGTGTAGAGTCCACTTCGTTGAGCAAGGAGTAGCTCTTGTCTATTACATATTTGGCTTATGGAACGGTATCTGTGCTAATTTCAATCTCTGGTTTTATGCAGCACCCCAACTCACCTTTCGCCTTAAGCAAGCATAAGTTGGTTTTCTACATTTGAGACCCTGTTCTGTTTTGTAATTCAGTTCCTGTGTAGCCAAGTTTACATTCCGTGTAGTAGTGATATCTTATGATGTTTCTTTTTCTGTGTGACTTATTTCACTTAGAATCATCGTACCTGAATCCACTCATTATGCTGCTATGGGCCTGATGACATAGATTTCATTGCTGAGTGATATTGCATTGTACGTATGTACCACAACTTCTTTATCCATTTTTCACTTTCTGTGATTTTAAACTTGTACTGTAAAGAAGGTTCTTGTAAACAGAGCCGTCCCAAACTTTGGGGTGGCTGTGTCTTTTTGATTTTAATTTCCCTAAGCTATAGGACCATAAGTGGAAGTGCCCTAGGCTCTGTTGCTTTGTTTTTTAGATGTTTCAGGAAACACCATACACTTCTCCAGAGTGCCTGTTGGCAATTTACATCCCGCCCATGAGCATAACAAGGCTCCCAGTTCTCCATGGCCTGTCCTGCCTTTCTGGATTTTACACTTTTTTCAGATGGCCCTTTTGACCGGGGGGCTGTGAGACTTCATTGTAGTGCAGATTTCCTTTGCAAGCTTGCTTGGTTGGCCAAAAAGGGCGTATGCGTTTTTTCCTGAATATATTCAGGAAAAAACGCATACGCCCTTTTTGGCCAAGTGCATCATTGTGGACGTTCTGCCTCTTTTCCTATGCTTTACATGCAATTCCAGTCTACCTCCTGAAATCGGTTTCCTGCAATTCTGTCCCGCTTTCAAGTCCTCTTGGCAGCCTTACTTCAATATATTTTTGGACGATAGCTATCATTTATAACTCTGCAGGTATGTGAATGACAGTGCCCCTTAGCTCCTTTCTTCAACTCGCTTTCTTGTGAGCTGGCCGCAACACCGCAGGATTGCTTCAGGCCCTAGTGTGGTTCCGGCATGGCACGCTGAGCCTTTGGTTAATTCCTCTTCCTGGTGGGAAATGAGAGTTAAATTTGCCCGTCCAGACACCTCCAGCTAGTCTCTCATTGGTTCTCCCTATTCCTGTTCATTTTCCGCAGAAATTGCAAACTGGGCCAAACAGGAGGTTAAAGGCACTGACTCTCCAAGTGGGGAGAGTGTTAGTAAAGCGTCTGGAATGTTGCACCCGAGTACCAGGGGACGAAAACTGAGACACATTTGAACACGTTTCCCGATCACATGGTGGATCATACTCTGGGTTCCACATGCATGTTTTAGCTGAAGGAAGAATCCCTTAAACCTGCAGAGTTGAGACCCATGGAATGGGTACCATGGAATATGACTTCAAAGGGTCTGCATTTGTCCACCGAACCTCACCAATCCTATCACTGCTGCGTTTATGCCGCTGTACACACGCTTGATTCTCTTTCGGAGACGTATAAATCCATAGGTTTTAAGATTCTTCCTAGTCATGTATATTCTTAGGCGTTTAATATGGGGTGTAGAGTCCACTTCGTTGATCAAGGAGTAGCTCTTGTCTATTACATATTTGGCTTATGGAACGGTATCTGTGCTAATTTCAATCTCTGGTTTTATGCAGCACCCCAACTCACCTTTCCCCTTAAGCAAGCATAAGTCGGTTTTCTACATTTGAGACCCTGTTCTGTTTTGTAATTCAGTTCCTGTGTAGCCAAGTTTACATTCCATGTGGTAGAGATATCTTATGATGTTTCTTTTTCTGTGTGACTTATTTCACTTAGAATCATCGTACCTGAATCCACTCATTATGCTGCTACGGGCCTGATGACATAGATTTCATTGCTGAGTGATATTGCATTGTACGTAAGTACCACAACTTCTTTATCCATTTTTCACTTTCTGTGATATTGAACTTGTACCGTTAACGAGATTCTTGTAAACAGAGCCGTCCCAAACTTTGGGGTGGCTGTGTCTTTTTGATTTTAATTTCCCTAAGCTATAGGACCATAAGTGGAAGTGCCCTAGGCTCTGTTGCTTTGTTTTTTAGATGTTTCAGGAAACACCATACACTTCTCCAGAGTGCCTGTTGGCAATTTACATCCCACCCATCAGCATAACAAGGCTCCCAGTTCTCCATGGCCTGTCCTGCCTTTCTGGATTTTACACTTTTATCAGATGGCCCTTTTGACTGGGGGCCAGTGAGACTTCATTGTAGTGCAGATTTCCTTTGCAAGCTTGCTTGGTTGGCCAAAAAGGGCGTATGCGTTTTTTCCTGAATGTATTCAGGAAAAAACGAATACGCCCTTTTTGGCCAAGTGCATCATTGTGGACGTTCTGCCTCTTTTCCTATGCTTTACATGCAATTCCAGTCTACCTCCTGAAATCGGTTTCCTGCAATTCTGCCCCACTTTCAAGTCCTCTTGGCAGCCTTACTTCAATATATTTTTGGACGATAGCTGTCATGTATAACTCTGCAGGTTTGTGAATGACAGTGCCCCTGAGCTCCTTTCTTCAACTCGCTTTCTTGTGAGCTGGCCGCAACACCGCAGCCTTGCTTCAGGCCCTAGTGTGGTTCCGGCATGGCACGCTGAGCCTTTGGTTAATTCCTCTTCCTGGTGGGAAATGAGAGTTAAATTTGCCCGTCCAGACACCTCCAGCTAGTCTCTCATTGGTTCTCCCTATTCCTGTTCATTTTCCGCAGAAATTGCAAACTGGGCCAAACAGGAGGTTAAAGGCACTGACTCTCCAAGTGGGGAGAGTGTTAGTAAAGCATCTGGAATGTTGCACCCGAGTACCAGGGGACGAAAACTGACACAATTGAACACGTTTCCCGATCACACGGTGGATCATACTCTGGGTTCCACATGCATGTTTTAGCTGAAGGAAGAATCCCTTAAACCTGGAGAGTTGAGACCCATGGAGTGGGTACCATGCAATATGACTTCAAAGGGTCTGCATTTGTCCACCGAACCTCACCAATAATATCACTGCTGCGTTTATGCCGCTGTACACACGCTTGATTCTCTTTCGGAGACATATAAATCCATAGGTTTTAAGATTCTTACTAGTCAGGTATATTCTTAGGCGTTTAATATGGGGTGTAGAGTCCACTTCGTTGATCAAGGAGTAGCTCTTGTCTCTTACATATTTGGCTTATGGAACGGTATCTGTGCTAATTTCAATCTCTGGTTTTATGCAGCACCCCAACTCACCTTTCCCCTTAAGCAAGCATAAGTCGGTTTTCTACATTTGAGACCCTGTTCTGTTTTGTAATTCAGTTCCTGTGTAGCCAAGTTTACATTCCATGTGGTAGAGATATCTTATGATGTTTCTTTTTCTGTGTGACTTATTTCACTTAGAATCATCGTACCTGAATCCACTCATTATGCTGCTACGGGCCTGATGACATAGATTTCATTGCTGAGTGATATTGCATTGTACGTAAGTACCACAACTTCTTTATCCATTTTGCGCTTTCTGTGATATTGAACTTGTACCGTAAACGAGGTTCTTGTAAACAGAGCTGTCCCAAACATTTGGGTGGTTGTGTCTTTTTGATTTTAATTTCCCTAAGCTATAGGACCATAAGTGGAAGTGCCCTAGGCTCTGTTGCTTTGTTTTTTAGATGTTTCAGGAAACACCATACACTTCTCCAGAGTGCCTGTTGGCAATTTACATCCCGCCCATGAGCATAACAAGGCTCCCAGTTCTCCATGGCCTGTCCTGCCTTTCTGGATTTTACACTTTTTTCAGATGGCCCTTTTGACCAGGGGACAGTGAGACTTCATTGTAGTGCAGATTTCCTTTGCAAGCTTGCTTGGTTGGCCAAAAAGGGCATATGCGTTTTTTCCTGAATGTATTCAGGAAAAAACGCATACGCCCTTTTTGGCCAAGTGCATCATTGTGGACGTTCTGCCTCTTTTCCTATGCTTTACATGCAATTCCAGTCTACCTCCTGCAATCGGTTTCCTGCAATTCTGCCCCGCTTTCAACTCCACTTGGCGGCATTACTTCAATATATTTTTGGACGATAGCTGTCATTTATAACTCTGCAGGTTTGTGAATGACAGTGCCCCTGAGCTCCTTTATTCAACTCGCTTTCTTGTGAGCTGGCCGCAACACCGCAGCATTGCTTCAGGCCCTAGTGTGGTTCCGGCATGGCACGCTGAGCCTTTGGTTAATTCCTCTTCCTGGTGGGAAATGAGAGTTAAATTTGCCCGTCCAGACACCTCCAGCTAGTCTCTCATTTGTTCTCCCTATTCCTGTTCATTTTCCGCAGAAATTGCAAACTGGGTCAAACAGGAGGTTAAAGGCACTGACTCTCCAAGTGGGGAGAGTGTTAGTAAAGCGTCTGGAATGTTGCACCCGAGTACCGGGGGACGAAACCTGAGACACCTTTGAACACGTTTCCCGATCACACGGTGGATCATACTCTGGGTTCCACATGCATGTTTTAGCTGAAGGAAGAATCCCTTAAACCTGGAGAGTTGAGACCCATGGAATGGGTACCATGCAATATGACTTCAAAGGGTCTGCATTTGCTCACCGATCCTCACCAATCCTATCACTGCTGCGTTTATGCCGCTGTACACACGCTTGATTCTCTTTCGGAGACATATAAATCCATAGGTTTTAAGATTCTTACTAGTCAGTTATATTCTTAGGCGTTTAATATGGGGTGTTGAGTCCACTTCGTTGAGCAAGGAGTAGCTCTTGTCTATTACATATTTGGCTTATGGAACGGTATCTGTGCTAATTTCAATCTCTGGTATTATGCAGCACCCCAACTCACATTTCCCCTTAAGCAAGCATAAGTTGGTTTTCTACATTTGAGACACTGTTCTGTTTTATAATCCAGTTCCTGTGTAGCCAAGTTTACATTCTGTGTAGTAGTGATATCTTATGATGTTTCTTTTTCTCTGTGACTTATTTCACTTAGAATCATCGTACCTGAATCCACTCGTTATGCTTCTCCGGGCCTGACGACATAGATTTCATTGCTGAGTGATATTGCATTGTACGTAAGTACCACAACTTCTTTATCCATTTTTCGCTTTCTGTGATATTGAACTTGTACCGTAAACGAGGTTCTTGTAAACAGAACCGTCCCAAACTTTGGGGTGGCTGTGTCTTTTTGAATTTAATTTCCCTAAGCTATAGGACCATAAGTGGAATTGCCCTAGGCTCTGTTGCTTTGTTTTTTAGATGTTTCAGGAAACACCATACACTTCTCCAGAGTGGCTGTTGGCAATATACATCCCGCCCATGAGCATAACAAGGCTCCCAGTTCTCCATGGCCTGTCCTGTCTTTCTGGATTTTACACTTTTTTCAGATGGCCCTTTTGACCGGGGGGCAGTGAGACTTCATTGTAGTGAAGATTTCCTTTGCAAGCTTGCTTGGTTAGCCAAAAAGGGCGTATGCGTTTTTTCCTGAATATATTCAGGAAAAAACGCATATGCCCTTTTTGGCCAAGTGCATCATTGTGGACGTTCTGCCTCTTTTCCTGTGGTTTACATGCAAATCCAGTCTACCTCCTGAAATCGGTATCCTGCAATTCTGCCCCGCTTTCAAGTCCTCTTGGCAGCCTTACTTCAATATATTTTTGGACGATAGCTGTCAATTTTAACTCTGCAGGTTTGTGAATGACAGTGCCCCTGAGCTCCTTTCTTCAACTCGCTTTCTTGTGAGCTGGCCGCAACACCGCTGCATTGCTTCAGGTCCCAGTGTGGTTCCGGCATGGCACGCTGAGCCTTTGGTTAATTCCTCTTCCTGGTGGAAATGAGAGTTAAATTTGCCCGTCCAGACACCTCCAGCTAGTCTCTCATTGGTTCTCCCTATTCCTGTTCATTTTCCGCAGAAATTGCAAACTGGGCCAAACAGGATGTTAAAGGCACTGACTCTCCAAGTGGGGAGAGTGTTAGTAAAGCGTCTGGAATGTTGCACCCGAGTACCAGGGGACGAAAACTGAGACACATTTGAACACGTTTCCCGATCACATGGTGGATCATACTCTGGGTTCCACATGCATGTTTTAGCTGAAGGAAGAATCCCTTAAACCTGGAGAGTTGAGTCCCCTGCAATGGGTACCATGCAATATGACTTCAAAGGGTCTGCATTTGCTCACCGAACCTCACCAATCCTATCACTGCTGCATTTATGCCACTGTACACACGCTTGATTCTCTTTCTGAGACATATAAATCCATAGGTTTTAAGATTCTTACTAGTCAGGTATATTCTTAGGCGTTTAATATGGGGTGTAGAGTCCACTTCGTTGAGCAAGGAGTAGCTCTTGTCTATTACATATTTGGCTTATGGAACGGTATCTGTGCTAATTTCAATCTCTGGTTTTATGCAGCACCCCAACTCACCTTTCCCCTTAAGCAAGCATAAGTCGGTTTTCTACATTTGAGACCCTGTTCTGTTTTGTAATTCAGTTCCTGTGTAGCCAAGTTTACATTCCATGTGGTAGAGATATCTTATGATGTTTCTTTTTCTGTGTGACTTATTTCACTTAGAATCATCGTACCTGAATCCACTCATTATGCTGCTATGGGTCTGATGACATAGATTTCATTGCTGAGTGATATTGCATTGTACGTAAGTACCACAACTTCTTTATCATTTTTCACTTTCTGTGATTTTGAACTTGTACTGTAAACGAGGTTCTTGTAAACAGAGCCTTCCCAAACTTTGGGGTGGCTGTGTCTTTTTGATTTTAATTTCCCTAAGCTATAGGACCATAAGTGGAAGAGCCCTAGGCTCTGTTGCTTTGTTTTTTAGATGTTTCAGGAAACACCATACACTTCTCCAGAGTGGCTGTTGGCAATTTACATCCCGCCCATCAGCATAACAAGGCTCCCAGTTCTCCATGGCCTGTCCTGCCTTTCTGGATTTTACACTTTTTTCAGATGGCCCTTTTGACCGGGAGGCAGTGAGACTTCATTGTAGTGCAGATTTCCTTTGCAAGCTTGCTTGGTTGGCCAAAAAGGGCGTATGCGTTTTTTCCTGAATATATTCAGGAAAAAACGCATACGCCCTTTTTGGCCAAGTGCATCATTGTGGACGTTCTGCCTCTTTTCCTTTGCTTTACATGCAATTCCAGTCTACCTCCTGAAATCGGTTTCCTGCAATTCTGCCCAGCGTTCAAGTCCTCTTGGCAGCCTTACTTCAATATATTTTTTGACGATAGCTGTCATTTTTAACTCTGCAGGTTTGTGAATGACAGTGCCCCTGAGCTCCTTTCTTCAACTCGCTTTCTTGTGAGCTGGCCGCAACACCGCAGCATTGCTTCAGGCCCTAGTGTGGTTCCGGCATGACATGCTGAGCCTTTGGTTAATTCCTCTTCCTGGTGGGAAATGAGAGTTAAATTTGCCCGTCCAGACACCTCCAGCTAGTCTCTCATTGGTTCTCCCTATTCCTGTACATTTTCCGCAGAAATTGCAAACTGGGCCAAACAAGAGGTTAAAGGCACTGACTCTCCAAGTGGGGAGAGTGTTAGTAAAGCATCTGGAATGTTGCACCCGAGTACCAGGGGACGAAAACTGACACAATTGAACACGTTTCCCGAGCACACGGTGGATCATACTCTGGGTTCCACATGCATGTTTTAGCTGAAGGAAGAATCCCTTAAACCTGGAGAGTTGAGACCCATGGAATGGGTACCATGCAATATGACTTCAAAGGTTCTGCATTTGCTCACCGAACCTCACCAATCCTATCACTGCTGCGTTTATGACACTGTACACACGCTTGATTCTCTTTCGGAGACATATAAATCCATAGGTTTTAAGATTCTTTCTAGTCAGGTATATTCTTACGCGTTTAATATGGGGTGTAGAGTCCACTTCGTTGAGCAAGGAGTAGCTCTTGTCTATTAAATATTTGGCTTATGGAACGGTATCTGTTCTAATTTCAATCTCTGGTTTTATGCAGCACCCCAACTCACCTTTCGCCTTAAGCAAGCATAAGTTGGTTTTCTACATTTGAGACCCTGTTCTGTTTTGTAATTCAGTTCCTGTGTAGCCAAGTTTACATTCCTTGTAGTAGTGATATCTTATGATGTTTGTTTTTCTGTGTGACTTATTTCACTTAGAATCATCGTACCTGAATCCACTCATTATGCTGCTACGGGCCTGATGACATAGATTTCATTGCTGAGTGATATTGCATTGTACGTAAGTACCACAACTTCTTTATCCATTTTTCGCTTTCTGTGATATTGAACTTGGACCATAAATGAGGTTCTTGTAAACAGAGCTGTCCCTAACTTTGGGGTGGCTGAGTCTTTTTGATTTTAATTTCCCTAAGCTATAGGACCATAAGTGGAAGTGCCCTAGGCTCTGTTGCTTTGTTTTTTAGATGTTTCAGGAAACACCATACACTTCTCCAGAGTGGCTGTTGGCAATTTACATCCCGCCCATCAGCATAACAAGGCTCCCAGTTCTCCATGGCCTGTCCTGCCTTTCTGGATTTTACACTTTTTTCAGATGGCCCTTTTGACCAGGGAGCAGTGAGACTTCATTGTAGTGCAGATTTCCTTTGCAAGCTTGCTTGGTTGGCCAAAAAGTGCGTATGCGTTTTTTCCTGAATATATTCAGGAAAAAACGCATACGCCCTTTTTGGCCAAGTGCATCATTGTGGACGTTCTGCCTCTTTTCCTATGCTTTACATGCAATTCCAGTCTACCTCCTGAAATCGGTTTCCTGCAATTCTGCCCCGCTTTCAAGTCCTCTTGGCAGCCTTACTTCAATATATTTTTGGACGATAGCTATCATTTATAACTCTGCAGGTATGTGAATGACAGTGTCCCTGAGCTCCTTTCTTCAACTCGCTTTCTTGTGACCTGGCCGCAACACCGCAGGATTGCTTCAGGCCCTAATGTGGTTCCGGCATGGCACACTGAGCCTTTGGTTAATTCCTCTTCCTGGTGGGAAATGAGAGTTAAATTTGCCCGTCCAGACACCTCCAGCTAGTCTCTCATTGGTTCTCCCTATTCCTGTTCATTTTCCGCAGAAATTGCAAACTGGGCCAAACAGGAGGTTAAAGGCACTGACTCTCCAAGTGGGGAGAGTGTTAGTAAAGCGTCTGGAATGTTGCACCCGAGTACCAGGGGACGAAAACTGAGACACATTTGAACACGTTTCCCGATCACATGGTGGATCATACTCTGGATTCCACATGCATGTTTTAGCTGAAGGAAGAATCCCTTAAACCTGGAGAGTTGAGACCCCTGCAATGGGTACCATGCAATATGACTTCAAAGGGTCTGCATTTGCTCACCGAACCTCACCAATCCTAGCACTGTTGCATTTATGCCACTGTACACACGCTTGATTCTCTTTCGGAGACATATAAATCCATAGGTTTTAAGATTCTTACTAGTCAGGTATATTCTTAGGCGTTTAATATGGGGTGTAGGGTCCACTTCGTTGAGCAAGGAGTAGCTCTTGTCTATTACATATTTGGCTTATGGAACCGTATCTGTGCTAATTTCAATCTTTGGTTTTATGCAGCACCCCAACTCACCTTTACTCTTAAGCAAGCATAAGTCGGTTTTCTACATTTGAGACCCTGTTCTGTTTTATAGTTCAGTTCCTGTGTAGCCAAGTTTACATTCCATGTGGTAGAGATATCTTATGATGTTTCTTTCTCTGTGTGACTTATTTCACTTACAATCATCGTACCTGAATCCACTCATTATGCTGCTACGGGCCTGATGACATAGATTTCATTGCTGAGTGATATTGCATTGTACGTAAGTACCACAACTTCTTTATCCATTTTGCGCTTTCTGTGATATTGAACTTGTACCGTAAATGAGGTTCTTGTAAACAGAGCTGTCCTAAAGATTGGGGTGGTTGTGTCTTTTTGATTTTAATTTCCCTAAGCTATAGGACCATAAGTGGAAGTGCCCTAGGCTCTGTTGCTTTGTTTTTTAGATGTTTCAGGAAACACCATACACTTCTCCAGAGTGGCTGTTGGCAATTTACATCCCGCCCATCAGCATAACAAGGCTCCCAGTTCTCCATGGCCTGTCCTGCCTTTCTGGATTTTACACTTTTTTCAGATGGCCCTTTTGACCGGGGGGCAGTGAGACTTCATTGTAGTGCAGATTTCCTTTGCAAGCTTGCTTGGTTGGCCAAAAAGGGCGTATGCGTTTATTCCTGAATATATTCAGGAAAAAACGCATACGCCCTTTTTGGCCAAGTGCATCATTGTGGACGTTCTGCCTCTTTTCCTATGCTTTACATGCAATTCCAGTCTACCTCCTGAAATCGGTTTCCTGCAATTCTGCCCCGCTTTCAAGTCCTCTTGGCAGCCTTACTTCAATATATTTTTGGACGATAGCTGTCATTTATAACTCTGCAGGTATGTGAATGACAGTGCCCCTGAGCTCCTTTCTTCAACTCGCTTTCTTGTGAGCTGGCCGCAACACCGCTGCATTGCTTCAGGCCCTAGTGTGGTTTCGGCATGGCACACTGAGCCTTTGGTTAATTCCTCTTCCTGGTGGGAAATGAGAGTTAAATTTGCCCGTCCAGACACCTCCAGCTAGTCTCTCATTGGTTCTCCCTATTCCTGTTCATTTTCCGCAGAAATTGCAAACTGGGCCAAACAGGAGGTTAAAGGCACTGACTCTCCAAGTGGGGAGAGTGTTAGTAAAGCATCTGGAATGTTGCACCCGAGTACCAGGGGACGAAAACTGACACAATTGAACACGTTTCCCGAGCACACGGTGGATCATACTCTGGGTTCCACATGCATGTTTTAGCTGAAGGAAGAATCTCTTAAACCTGGAGAGTTGAGACCCATGGAATGGGTACCATGCAATATGACTTCAAAGGGTCTGCATTTGTCCACCGAACCTCACCAATCCTATCACTGCTGCGTTTATGCCGCTGTACACACGCTTGATTCTCTTTCGGAGACATATAAATCCATAGGTTTTAAGATTCTTCCTAGTCAGGTATATTCTTAGGCGTTTATTATGGGGTGTAGAGTCCACTTCGTTGAGCAAGGAGTAGCTCTTGTCTATTACATATTTGGCTTATGGAACGGTATCTGTGCTAATTTCAATCTCTGGTTTTATGCAGCACCCCAACTCACCTTTCGCCTTAAGCAAGCATAAGTTGGTTTTCTACATTTGAGACCCTGTTCTGTTTTGTAATTCAGTTCCTGTGTAGCCAAGTTTACATTCCTTGTAGTAGTGATATCTTATGATGTTTGTTTTTCTGTGTGACTTATTTCACTTAGAATCATCGTACCTGAATCCACTCATTATGCTGCTACGGGCCTGATGACATAGATTTCATTGCTGAGTGATATTGCATTGTACGTAAGTACCACAACTTCTTTATCCATTTTTCGCTTTCTGTGATATTGAACTTGGACCATAAATGAGGTTCTTGTAAACAGAGCTGTCCCTAACTTTGGGGTGGCTGAGTCTTTTTGATTTTAATTTCCCTAAGCTATAGGACCATAAGTGGAAGTGCCCTAGGCTCTGTTGCTTTGTTTTTTAGATGTTTCAGGAAACACCATACACTTCTCCAGAGTGGCTGTTGGCAATTTACATCCCGCCCATCAGCATAACAAGGCTCCCAGTTCTCCATGGCCTGTCCTGCCTTTCTGGATTTTACACTTTTTTCAGATGGCCCTTTTGACCGGGGAGCAGTGAGACTTCATTGTAGTGCAGATTTCCTTTGCAAGCTTGCTTGGTTGGCCAAAAAGTGCGTATGCGTTTTTTCCTGAATATATTCAGGAAAAAACGCATACGCCCTTTTTGGCCAAGTGCATCATTGTGGACGTTCTGCCTCTTTTCCTATGCTTTACATGCAATTCCAGTCTACCTCCTGAAATCGGTTTCCTGCAATTCTGCCCCGCTTTCAAGTCCTCTTGGCAGCCTTACTTCAATATATTTTTGGACGATAGCTATCATTTATAACTCTGCAGGTATGTGAATGACAGTGTCCCTGAGCTCCTTTCTTCAACTCGCTTTCTTGTGAGCTGGCCGCAACACCGCAGGATTGCTTCAGGCCCTAGTGTGGTTCCGGCATGGCACGCTGAGCCTTTGGTTAATTCCTCTTCCTGGTGGGAAATGAGAGTTAAATTTGCCCGTCCAGACACCTCCAGCTAGTCTCTCATTGGTTCTCCCTATTCCTGTTCATTTTCCGCAGAAATTGCAAACTGGGCCAAACAGGAGGTTAAAGGCACTGACTCTCCAAGTGGGGAGAGTGTTAGTAAAGCGTCTGGAATGTTGCACCTGAGTACCAGGGGACGAAAACTGAGACACATTTGAACACGTTTCCCGATCACATGGTGGATCATACTCTGGATTCCACATGCATGTTTTAGCTGAAGGAAGAATCCCTTAAACCTGGAGAGTTGAGACCCCTGCAATGGGTACCATGCAATATGACTTCAAAGGGTCTGCATTTGCTCACCGAACCTCACCAATCCTAGCACTGCTGCATTTATGCCACTGTACACACGCTTGATTCTCTTTCGGAGACATATAAATCCATAGGTTTTAAGATTCTTCCTAGTCAGGTATATTCTTAGGCGTTTAATATGGGGTGTAGAGTCCACTTCGTTGAGCAAGGAGTAGCTCTTGTCTATTAAATATTTGGCTTATGGAACCGTATCTGTGCTAATTTCAATCTTTGGTTTTATGCAGCACCCCAACTCACCTTTACTCTTAAGCAAGCGTAAGTCGGTTTTCTACATTTGAGACCCTGTTCTGTTTTGTAGTTCAGTTCCTGTGTAGCCAACTTTACATTCAATGTGGTAGAGATATCTTATGATGTTTCTTTCTCTGTGTGACTTATTTCACTTACAATCATCGTACCTGAATCCACTCATTATGCTGCTACGGGCCTGATGACATAGATTTCATTGCTGAGTGATATTGCATTGTACGTAAGTACCACAACTTCTTTATCCATTTTTCACTTTCTGTGATACTGAACTTGTACCGTAAACGAGGTTCTTGTAAACAGAGCTGTCCCAAACATTGGGGTGGTTGTGTCTTTTTGATTTTAATTTCCCTAAGCTATAGGAACATAAGTGGAAGTGCCCTAGGCTCTGTTGCTTTGTTTTTTAGATGTTTCAGGAAACACCATACACTTCTCCAGAGTGGCTGTTGGCAATTTACATCCCGCCCATCAGCATAACAAGGCTCCCAGTTCTCCATGGCCTGTCCTGCCTTTCTGGATTTCACACTTTTTTCAGATGACCCTTTTGATCGGGGGGCAGTGAGACTTCATTGTAGTGCAGATTTCCTTTGCAAGCTTGCTTGGTTGGCCAAAAAGGGCGTAGGCTTTTTTTCTTGAGGAGAAATCGCATATGCCCTTTTTGGCCAAGTGCATCATTGTGGACGTTCTGCCTCTTTTCCTATGCTTTACATGCAATTCCAGTCTACCTCCTGAAATCGGTTTCCTGCAATTCTGCCCCGCTTTCAAGTCCTCTTGGCAGCCTTACTTCAATATATTTTTGGACGATAGCTGTCATTTATAACTCTGCAGGTTTGTGAATTACAGTGCCCCTGAGCTCCTTTCTTCAACTCGTTTTCTTGTGAGCTGGCCGCAACACCGCAGCATTGTTTCAGGCCCTAGTGTGGTTCCAGAATGGCACGCTGAGCCTTTGGTTAATTCCTCTTCCTGGTGGGCAATGAGAGTTAAATTTGCCCGTCCAGACACCTCCAGCTAGTCTCTCATTGGTTCTCCCTATTCCTGTTCATTTTCCGCAGAAATTGCAAACTGGGCCAAACAGGAGGTTAAAGGCACTGACTCTCCAAGTGGGGAGAGTGTTAGTAAAGCGTCTGGAATGTTGCACCCGAGTACCGGGGGACGAAAACTGAGTCACATTTGAACACGTTTCCCGATCACACAGTGGATCATACTCTGGGTTCCACATGCATGTTTTAGCTGAAGGAAGAATCCCTTAAACCTGGAGAGTTGAGACCCCTGCAATGGGTACCATGCAATATGACTTCAAAGGGTCTGCATTTGCTCACCGAACCTCAACAATCCTAACACTGCTGCGTTTATGCCGCTGTACACACGCTTGATTCTCTTTCGGAGACATATAAATCCATAGGTTTTAAGATTCTTACTAGTCAGGTATATTCTTATGCGTTTAATATGGGGTGTTGAGTCCACTTCGTTGAGCAAGGAGTAGCTCTTGTCTATTACATATTTGGCTTATGGAACGGTATCCGTTCTAATTTCAATCTCTGGTTTTATGCAGCACCCCAACTCACCTTTCCCCTTAAGCATGCATAAGTTGGTTTTCTACATTTGAGACCCTGTTCTGTTTTGTAATTCAGTTCCTGTGTAGCCAAGTTTACATTCCGTGTAGTAGTGATATCTTATGATGTTTCTTTTTCTGTGTGACTTATTTCACTTAGAATCATCGTACCTGAATCCACTCATTATGCTGCTACGGGCCTGATGACATAGATTTCATTGCTGAGTGATATTGCATTGTACGTAAGTACCACAACTTCTTTACCCATTTTGCGCTTTCTGTGATATTGAACTTGTACCGTAAACGAGGTTCTTGTAAACAGAGCCGTCCCAAACTTTGGGGTGGTTGTGTCTTTTTGATTTTAATTTCCCTAAGCTATAGGACCATAAGTGGAAGTGCCCTAGGCTCTGTTGCTTTGTTTTTTAGATGTTTCAGGAAACACCATACACTTCTCCAGAGTGACTGTTGGCAATTTACATCCCGCCCATCAGCATAACAAGGCTCCCAGTTCTCCATGGCCTGTCCTGCCTTTCTGGATTTTACACTTTTTTCAGATGGCCCTTTTGACCGGGGGGCAGTGAGACTTCATTGTAGTGCAGATTTCCTTTGCAAGCTTGCTTGGTTGGCCAAAAAGGGCGTATGCGTTTATTCCTGAATATATTCAGGAAAAAACGCATACGCCCTTTTTGGCCAAGTGCATCATTGTGGACGTTCTGCCTCTTTTCCTATGCTTCACATGCAATTCCAGTCTACCTCCTGAAATCGGTTTCCTGCAATTCTGCCCCGCTTTCAAGTCCTCTTGGCAGCCTTACTTCAATATATTTTTGGACGATAGCTGTCATTTATAACTCTGCAGGTATGTGAATGACAGTGCCCCTGAGCTCCTTTCTTCAACTCGCTTTCTTGTGAGCTGGCCGCAACACCGCTGCATTGCTTCAGGCCCTAGTGTGGTTCCGGCATGGCACACTGAGCCTTTGTTTAATTCCTCTTCCTGGTGGGAAATGAGAGTTAAATTTGCCCGTCCAGACACCTCCAGCTAGTCTCTCATTGGTTCTCCCTATTCCTGTTCATTTTCCGCAGAAATTGCAAACTGGGCCAAACAGGAGGTTAAAGGCACTGACTCTCCAAGTGGGGAGAGTGTTAATAAAGCATCTGGAATGTTGCACCCGAGTACCAGGGGACGAAAACTGACACAATTGAACACGTTTCCCGAGCACACGGTGGATCATACTCTGGGTTCCACATGCATGTTTTAGCTGAAGGAAGAATCCCTTAAACCTGGAGAGTTGAGACCCATGGAATGGGTACCATGCAATATGACTTCAAAGGGCCTGCATTTGTCCACCGAACCTCACCAATCCTATCACTGCTGCGTTTATGCCGCTGTACACACGCTTGATTCTCTTTCGGAGACATATAAATCCATAGGTTTTAAGATTCTTCCTAGTCAGGTATATTCTTAGGCGTTTATTATGGGGTGTAGAGTCCACTTCGTTGAGCAAGGAGTAGCTCTTGTCTATTACATATTTGGCTTATGGAACGGTATCTGTGCTAATTTCAATCTCTGGTTTTATGCAGCACCCCAACTCACCTTTCGCCTTAAGCAAGCATAACTTGGTTTTCTACATTTGAGACCCTGTTCTGTTTTGTAATTCAGTTCCTGTGTAGCCAAGTTTACATTCCGTGTAGTAGTGATATCTTATGATGTTTCTTTTTCTGTGTGACTTATTTCACTTAGAATCATCGTACCTGAATCCACTCATTATGCTGCTATGGGCCTGATGACATAGATTTCATTGCTGCGTGATATTGCATTGTACGTAATTACCACAACTTCTTTATCCATTTTTCACTTTCTGTGATACTGAACTTGTACCGTAAACGAGGTTCTTGTAAACAGAGCTGTCCCAAACATTGGGGTGGTTGTGTCTTTTTGATTTTAATTTCCCTAAGCTATAGGAACATAAGTGGAAGTGCCCTAGGCTCTGTTGCTTTGTTTTTTAGATGTTTCAGGAAACACCATACACTTCTCCAGAGTGGCTGTTGGCAATTTACATCCCGCCCATCAGCATAACAAGGCTCCCAGTTCTCCATGGCCTGTCCTGCCTTTCTGGATTTCACACTTTTTTCAGATGACCCTTTTGATCGGGGGGCAGTGAGACTTCATTGTAGTGCAGATTTCCTTTGCAAGCTTGCTTGGTTGGCCAAAAAGGGCGTAGGCTTTTTTTCTTGAGGAAAAATCGCATATGCCCTTTTTGGCCAAGTGCATCATTGTGGACGTTCTGCCTCTTTTCCTATGCTTTACATGCAATTCCAGTCTACCTCCTGAAATCGGTTTCCTGCAATTCTGCCCCGCTTTCAAGTCCTCTTGGCAGCCTTACTTCAATATATTTTTGGACGATAGCTGTCATTTATAACTCTGCAGGTTTGTGAATTACAGTGCCCCTGAGCTCCTTTCTTCAACTCGTTTTCTTGTGAGCTGGCCGCAACACCGCAGCATTGTTTCAGGCCCTAGTGTGGTTCCAGAATGGCACGCTGAGCCTTTGGTTAATTCCTCTTCCTGGTGGGCAATGAGAGTTAAATTTGCCCGTCCAGACACCTCCAGCTAGTCTCTCATTGGTTCTCCCTATTCCTGTTCATTTTCCGCAGAAATTGCAAACTGGGCCAAACAGGAGGTTAAAGGCACTGACTCTCCAAGTGGGGAGAGTGTTAGTAAAGCGTCTGGAATGTTGCACCCGAGTACCGGGGGACGAAAACTGAGTCACATTTGAACACGTTTCCCGATCACACAGTGGATCATACTCTGGGTTCCACATGCATGTTTTAGCTGAAGGAAGAATCCCTTAAACCTGGAGAGTTGAGACCCCTGCAATGGGTACCATGCAATATGACTTCAAAGGGTCTGCATTTGCTCACCGAACCTCAACAATCCTAACACTGCTGCGTTTATGCCGCTGTACACACGCTTGATTCTCTTTCGGAGACATATAAATCCATAGGTTTTAAGATTCTTACTAGTCAGGTATATTCTTAGGCGTTTAATATGGGGTGTAGAGTCCACTTCGTTGAGCAAGGAGTAGCTCTTGTCTATTAAATATTTGGCTTATGGAACCGTATCTGTGCTAATTTCAATCTTTGGTTTTATGCAGCACCCCAACTCACCTTTACTCTTAAGCAAGCATAAGTCTGTTTTCTACATTTGAGACCCTGTTCTGTTTTGTAGTTCAGTTCCTGTGTAGCCAAGTTTACATTCCATGTGGTAGAGATATCTTATGATGTTTCTTTCTCTGTGTGACTTATTTCACTTACAATCATCGTACCTGAATCCACTCATTATGCTGCTACGGGCCTGATGACATAGATTTCATTGCTGAGTGATATTGCATTGTACGTAAGTACCACAACTTCTTTATCCATTTTGCGCTTTCTGTGATATTGAACTTGTACCGTAAACGAGGTTCTTGTAAACAGAGCTGTCCCAAAGATTGGGGTGGTTGTGTCTTTTTGATTTTAATTTCCCTAAGCTATAGGACCATAAGTGGAAGTGCCCTAGGCTCTGTTGCTTTGTTTTTTAGATGTTTCAGGAAACACCATACACTTCTCCAGAGTGGCTGTTGGCAATTTACATCCCGCCCATCAGCATAACAAGGCTCCCAGTTCTCCATGGCCTGTCCTGCCTTTCTGGATTTTACACTTTTTTCAGATGGCCCTTTTGACCGGGGGGCAGTGAGACTTCATTGTAGTGCAGATTTCCTTTGCAAGCTTGCTTGGTTGGCCAAAAAGGGCGTATGCGTTTTTTCCTGAATATATTCAGGAAAAAACGCATACACCCTTTTTGGCCAAGTGCATCATTGTGGACGTTCTGCCTCTTTTCCTATGCTTTACATGCAATTCCAGTCTACCTCCTGAAATCGGTTTCCTGCAATTCTGCCCCACTTTCAAGTCCTCTTGGCAGCCTTACTTCAATATATTTTTGGACGATAGCTGTCATTTATAACTCTGCAGGTATGTGAATGACAGTGCCCCTGAGCTCCTTTCTTCAACTCGCTTTCTTGTGAGCTGGCCGCAACACCGCTGCATTGCTTCAGGCCCTAGTGTGGTTTCGGAATGGCACACTGAGCCTTTGGTTAATTCCTCTTCCTGGTGGGAAATGAGAGTTAAATTTGCCCGTCCAGACACCTCCAGCTAGTCTCTCATTGGTTCTCCCTATTCCTGTTCATTTTCCGCAGAAATTGCAAACTGGGCCAAACAGGAGGTTAAAGGCACTGACTCTCCAAGTGGGGAGAGTGTTAGTAAAGCATCTGGAATGTTGCACCCGAGTACCAGGGGACGAAAACTGACACAATTGAACACGTTTCCCGAGCACATGGTGGATCATACTCTGGGTTCCACATGCATGTTTTAGCTGAAGGAAGAATCCCTTAAACCTGGAGAGTTGAGACCCATGGAATGGGTACCATGCAATATGACTTCAAAGGGTCTGCATTTGTCCACCGAACCTCACCAATCCTATCACTGCTGCGTTTATGCCGCTGTACACACGCTTGATTCCCTTTCGGAGACATATAAATCCATAGGTTTTAAGATTCTTCCTAGTCAGGTATATTCTTAGGCGTTTATTATGGGGTGTAGAGTCCACTTCGTTGAGCAAGGAGTAGCTCTTGTCTATTACATATTTGGCTTATGGAACGGTATCTGTGCTAATTTCAATCTCTGGTTTTATGCAGCACCCCAACTCACCTTTCGCCTTAAGCAAGCATAACTTGGTTTTCTACATTTGAGACCCTGTTCTGTTTTGTAATTCAGTTCCTGTGTAGCCAAGTTTACATTCCGTGTAGTAGTGATATCTTATGATGTTTCTTTTTCTGTGTGACTTATTTCACTTAGAATCATCGTACCTGAATCCACTCATTATGCTGCTATGGGCCTGATGACATAGATTTCATTGCTGCGTGATATTGCATTGTACGTAATTACCACAACTTCTTTATCCATTTTTCACTTTCTGTGATACTGAACTTGTACCGTAAACGAGGTTCTTGTAAACAGAGCTGTCCCAAACATTGGGGTGGTTGTGTCTTTTTGATTTTAATTTCCCTAAGCTATAGGAACATAAGTGGAAGTGCCCTAGGCTCTGTTGCTTTGTTTTTTAGATGTTTCAGGAAACACCATACACTTCTCCAGAGTGGCTGTTGGCAATTTACATCCCGCCCATCAGCATAACAAGGCTCCCAGTTCTCCATGGCCTGTCCTGCCTTTCTGGATTTCACACTTTTTTCAGATGACCCTTTTGATCGGGGGGCAGTGAGACTTCATTGTAGTGCAGATTTCCTTTGCAAGCTTGCTTGGTTGGCCAAAAAGGGCGTAGGCTTTTTTTCTTGAGGAAAAATCGCATATGCCCTTTTTGGCCAAGTGCATCATTGTGGACGTTCTGCCTCTTTTCCTATGCTTTACATGCAATTCCAGTCTACCTCCTGAAATCGGTTTCCTGCAATTCTGCCCCGCTTTCAAGTCCTCTTGGCAGCCTTACTTCAATATATTTTTGGACGATAGCTGTCATTTATAACTCTGCAGGTTTGTGAATTACAGTGCCCCTGAGCTCCTTTCTTCAACTCGTTTTCTTGTGAGCTGGCCGCAACACCGCAGCATTGTTTCAGGCCCTAGTGTGGTTCCAGAATGGCACGCTGAGCCTTTGGTTAATTCCTCTTCCTGGTGGGCAATGAGAGTTAAATTTGCCCGTCCAGACACCTCCAGCTAGTCTCTCATTGGTTCTCCCTATTCCTGTTCATTTTCCGCAGAAATTGCAAACTGGGCCAAACAGGAGGTTAAAGGCACTGACTCTCCAAGTGGGGAGAGTGTTAGTAAAGCGTCTGGAATGTTGCACCCGAGTACCGGGGGACGAAAACTGAGTCACATTTGAACACGTTTCCCGATCACACAGTGGATCATACTCTGGGTTCCACATGCATGTTTTAGCTGAAGGAAGAATCCCTTAAACCTGGAGAGTTGAGACCCCTGCAATGGGTACCATGCAATATGACTTCAAAGGGTCTGCATTTGCTCACCGAACCTCAACAATCCTAACACTGCTGCGTTTATGCCGCTGTACACACGCTTGATTCTCTTTCGGAGACATATAAATCCATAGGTTTTAAGATTCTTACTAGTCAGGTATATTCTTATGCGTTTAATATGGGGTGTTGAGTCCACTTCGTTGAGCAATGAGTAGCTCTTGGCTATTACATATTTGGCTTATGGAACGGTATCCATTCTAATTTCAATCTCTGGTTTTATGCAGCACCCCAACTCACCTTTCCCCTTAAGCATGCATAAGTTGGTTTTCTACATTTGAGACCCTGTTCTGTTTTGTAATTCAGTTCCTGTGTAGCCAAGTTTACATTCCGTGTAGTAGTGATATCTTATGATGTTTCTTTTTCTGTGTGACTTATTTCACTTAGAATCATCGTACCTGAATCCACTCATTATGCTGCTACGGGCCTGATGACATAGATTTCATTGCTGAGTGATATTGCATTGTACGTAAGTACCACAACTTCTTTACCCATTTTGCGCTTTCTGTGATATTGAACTTGTACCGTAAACGAGGTTCTTGTAAACAGAGCCGTCCCAAACTTTGGGGTGGTTGTGTCTTTTTGATTTTAATTTCCCTAAGCTATAGGACCATAAGTGGAAGTGCCCTAGGCTCTGTTGCTTTGTTTTTTAGATGTTTCAGGAAACACCATACACTTCTCCAGAGTGACTGTTGGCAATTTACATCCCGCCCATCAGCATAACAAGGCTCCCAGTTCTCCATGGCCTGTCCTGCCTTTCTGGATTTTACACTTTTTTCAGATGGCCCTTTTGACCGGGGGGCAGTGAGACTTCATTGTAGTGCAGATTTCCTTTGCAAGCTTGCTTGGTTGGCCAAAAAGGGCGTATGCGTTTATTCCTGAATATATTCAGGAAAAAACGCATACGCCCTTTTTGGCCAAGTGCATCATTGTGGACGTTCTGCCTCTTTTCCTATGCTTCACATGCAATTCCAGTCTACCTCCTGAAATCGGTTTCCTGCAATTCTGCCCCGCTTTCAAGTCCTCTTGGCAGCCTTACTTCAATATATTTTTGGACGATAGCTGTCATTTATAACTCTGCAGGTATGTGAATGACAGTGCCCCTGAGCTCCTTCCTTCAACTCGCTTTCTTGTGAGCTGGCCGCAACACCGCTGCATTGCTTCAGGCCCTAGTGTGGTTCCGGCATGGCACACTGAGCCTTTGTTTAATTCCTCTTCCTGGTGGGAAATGAGAGTTAAATTTGCCCGTCCAGACACATCCAGCTAGTCTCTCATTGGTTCTCCCTATTCCTGTTCATTTTCCGCAGAAATTGCAAACTGGGCCAAACAGGAGGTTAAAGGCACTGACTCTCCAAGTGGGGAGAGTGTTAATAAAGCATCTGGAATGTTGCACCCGAGTACCAGGGGACGAAAACTGACACAATTGAACACGTTTCCCGAGCACACGGTGGATCATACTCTGGGTTCCACATGCATGTTTTAGCTGAAGGAAGAATCCCTTAAACCTGGAGAGTTGAGACCCATGGAATGGGTACCATGCAATATGACTTCAAAGGGCCTGCATTTGTCCACCGAACCTCAACAATCCTATCACTGCTGCGTTTATGCCGCTGTACACACGCTTGATTCTCTTTCGGAGACATATAAATCCATAGGTTTTAAGATTCTTCCTAGTCAGGTATATTCTTAGGCGTTTATTATGGGATGTAGAGTCCACTTCGTTGAGCAGGAGTAGCTCTTGTCTATTACATATTTGGCTTATGGAACGGTATCTGTGCTAATTTCAATCTCTGGTTTTATGCAGCACCCCAACTCACCTTTCGCCTTAAGCAAGCATAAGTTGGTTTTCTACATTTGAGACCCTGTTCTGTTTTGTAATTCAGTTCCTGTGTAGCCAAGTTTACATTCCGTGTAGTAGTGATATCTTATGATGTTTCTTTTTCTGTGTGACTTATTTCACTTAGAATCATCGTACCTGAATCCACTCATTATGCTGCTATGGGCCTGATGACATAGATTTCATTGCTGCGTGATATTGCATTGTACGTAAGTACCACAACTTCTTTATCCATTTTTCACTTTCTGTGATTTTGAACTTGTACTGTAAACGAGGTTCTTGTAAACAGAGCCTTCCCAAACTTTGGGGTGGCTGTGTCTTTTTGATTTTAATTTCCCTAAGCTATAGGACCATAAGTGGAAGTGCCCTAGGCTCTGTTGCTTTGTTTTTTAGATGTTTCAGGAAACACCATACACTTCTCCAGAGTGGCTGTTGGCAATTTACATCCCGCCCATCAGCATAACAAGGCTCCCAGTTCTCCATGGCCTGTCCTGCCTTTCTGGATTTTACACTTTTTTCAGATGGTCCTTTTGACCGGGGGGCAGTGAGACTTCATTGTAGTGCAGATTTCCTTTGCAAGCTTGCTTGGTTGGCCAAAAAGGGCATATGCGTTTTTTCCTGTATATATTCAGGAAAAAACGCATACGCCCTTTTTGGCCAAGTGCATCATTGTGGACGTTCTGCCTCTTTTCCTTTGCTTTACATGCAATTCCAGTCTACCTCCTGAAATCGGTTTCCTGCAATTCTGCCCAGCGTTCAAGTCCTCTTGGCAGCCTTACTTCAATATATTTTTGGACGATAGCTGTCATTTATAACTCTGCAGGTTTGTGAATGACAGTGCCCCTGAGCTCCTTTCTTCAACTCGCTTTCTTGTGAGCTGGCCGCAACACCGCAGCATTGCTTCAGGCCCTAGTGTGGTTCCGGCATGACATGCTGAGCCTTTGGTTAATTCCTCTTCCTGGTGGGAAATGAGAGTTAAATTTGCCCGTCCAGACACCTCCAGCTAGTCTCTCATTGGTTCTCCCTATTCCTGTTCATTTTCCGCAGAAATTGCAAACTGGGCCAAACAAGAGGTTAAAGGCACTGACTCTCCAAGTGGGGAGAGTGTTAGTAAAGCGTCTGGAATGTTGCACCCGAGTACCGGGGGATGAAAACTGACACAATTAAACACATTTCCCGATCACACGGTGGATCATACTCTGGGTTCCACATGCATGTTTTAGCTGAAGGAAGAATCCCTTAAACCTGGAGAGTTGAGACCCATGGAATGGGTACCATGCAATATGACTTCAAAGGGTCTGCATTTGCTCACCGAACCTCACCAATCCTATCACTGCTGCGTTTATGACACTGTACACACGCTTGATTCTCTTTCGGAGACATATAAATCCATAGGTTTTAAGATTCTTTCTAGTCAGGTATATTCTTACGCGTTTAATACGGGGTGTAGAGTCCACTTCGTTGAGCAAGGAGTAGCTCTTGTCTATTACATATTTGGCTTATGGAACGGTATCTGTGCTAATTTCAATCTCTGGTTTTATGCAGCACCCCAACTCACCTTTCCCCTTAAGCAAGCATAAGTCGGTTTTCTACATTTGAGACCCTGTTCTGTTTTGTAATTCAGTTCCTGTGTAGCCAAGTTTACATTCCATGTGGTAGAGATATCTTATGATGTTTCTTTTTCTGTGTGACTTATTTCACTTAGAATCATCGTACCTGAATCCACTCATTATGCTGCTATGGGCCTGATGACATAGATTTCATTGCTGAGTGATATTGCATTGTACGTAAGTACCACAACTTCTTTATCCATTTTTCACTTTCTGTGATTTTGAACTTATACTGTAAACGAGGTTCTTGTAAACAGAGCCTTCCCAAATTTTGGGGTGGCTGTGTCTTTTTGATTTTAATTTCCCTAAGCTATAGGACCATAAGTGGAAGTGCCCTAAGCTCTGTTGCTTTGTTTTTCAGATGTTTCAGGAAACACCATACACTTCTCCAGAGTGGCTGTTGGCAATTTACATCCCGCCCATGAGCCTAACAAGGCTCCCACTTCTCCATGGCCTGTCCTGCCTTTCTGGATTTTACACTTTTTTCAGATGGCCCTTTTGACCGGGGGGCAGTGAGACTTCATTGTAGTGCAGATTTCCTTTGCAAGCTTGCTTGGTTGGCCAAAAAGGGCGTATGCGTTTTTTCCTGAATATATTCAGGAAAAAACGCATACGCCCTTTTTGGCCAAGTGCATCATTGTGGACGTTCTGCCTCTTTTCCTTTGCTTTACATGCAATTCCAGTCTACCTCCTGAAATCGGTTTCCTGCAATTCTGCCCAGCGTTCAAGTCCTCTTGGCAGCCTTACTTCAATATATTTTTGGACGATAGCTGTCATTTATAACTCTGCAGGTTTGTGAATGACAGTGCCCCTGATCTCCTTTCTTCAACTCGCTTTCTTGTGAGCTGGCCGCAACACCGCAGCATTGCTTCAGTCCCTAGTGTGGTTCCGGCATGACATGCTGAGCCTTTGGTTAATTCCTCTTCCTGGTGGGAAATGAGAGTTAAATTTGCCCGTCCAGACACCTCCAGCTAGTCTCTCATTGGTTCTCCCTATTCCTGTTCATTTTCCGCAGAAATTGCAAACTGGGCCAAACAAGAGGTTAAAGGCACTGACTCTCCAAGTGGGGAGAGTGTTAGTAAAGCGTCTGGAATGTTGCACCCGAGTACCAGGGGATGAAAACTGACACAATTAAACACGTTTCCCGATCACACGGTGGATCATACTCTGGGTTCCACATGCATGTTTTAGCTGAAGGAAGAATCCCTTAAACCTGGAGAGTTGAGACCCATGGAATGGGTACCATGCAATATGACTTCAAAGGTTCTGCATTTGCTCACCAAACCTCACCAATCCTATCACTGCTGCGTTTATGACACTGTACACACGCTTGATTCTCTTTTGGAGACATATAAATCCATAGGTTTTAAGATTCTTTCTAGTCAGGTATATTCTTACGCGTTTAATATGGGGTGTAGAGTCCACTTCGTTGAGCAAGGAGTAGCTCTTGTCTATTAAATATTTGGCTTATGGAACGGTATCTGTTCTAATTCCAATCTCTGGTTTTATGCAGCACCCCAACTCACCTTTCGCCTTAAGTAAGCATAAGTTGGTTTTCTACATTTGAGACCCTGTTCTGTTTTGTAATTCAGTTCCTGTGTAGCCAAGTTTACATTCCTTGTAGTAGTGATATCTTATGATGTTTGTTTTTCTGTGTGACTTATTTCACTTAGAATCATCGTACCTGAATCCACTCATTATGCTGCTACGGGCCTGATGACATAGATTTCATTGCTGAGTGATATTGCATTGTACGTAAGTACCACAACTTCTTTATCCATTTTTCACTTTCTGTGATTTTGAACTTGTACTGTAAACGAGGTTCTTTTAAACAGAGCCTTCCCAAACTTTGGGGTGGCTGTGTCTTTTTGATTTTAATTTCCCTAAGCTATAGGACCATAAGTGGAAGTGCCCTAGGCTCTGTTGCTTTGTTTTGTAGATGTTTCAGGAAACACCATACACTTCTCCAGAGTGGCTGTTGGCAATTTACATCCCGCCCATCAGCATAACAAGGCTCCCAGTTCTCCATGGCCTGTCCTGCCTTTCTGGATTTTACACTTTTTTCAGATGGCCCTTTTGACCGGGGAGCAGTGAGACTTCATTGTAGTGCAGATTTCCTTTGCAAGCTTGCTTGGTTGGCAACAAAGGGCGTATGCGTTTTTTCCTGAATATATTAAGGAAAAAACGCATACGACCTTTTTGGCCAAGTGCATCATTGTGGACGTTCTGCCTCTTTTCCTATGCTTTACATGCAATTCCAGTCTACCTCCTGAAATTGGTTTCCTGCAATTCTGCCCCGCTTTCAAGTCCTCTTGGCAGCCTTACTTCAATATATTTTTGGACGATAGCTATCATTTATAACTCTGCAGGTATGTGAATGACAGTGCCCCTGAGCTCCTTTCTTCAACTCGCTTTCTTGTGAGCTGGCCGCAACACCTCAAGATTGCTTCAGGCCCTAGTGTGGTTCCGGCATGGCACACTGAGCCTTTGTTTAATTCCTCTTCCTGATGGGAAATGAGAGTTAAATTTGCCCGTCCAGACACCTCCAGCTAGTCTCTCATTGGTTCTCCCTATTCCTGTTCATTTTCCGCAGAAATTGCAAACTGGGCCAAACAGGAGGTTAAAGGCACTGACTCTCCAAGTGGGGAGAGTGTTAGTAAAGCGTCTGGAATGTTGCACCCGAGTACCAGGGGACGAAAACTGAGACACATTTGAACACGTTTCCCGATCACATGGTGGATCATACTCTGGGTTCCACATGCATGTTTTAGCTGAAGGAAGAATCCCTTAAACCTGGAGAGTTGAGACCCCTGCAATGGGTACCATGCAATATGACTTCAAAGGGTCTGCATTTGCTCACCGAACCTCACCAATCCTATCACTGCTGCATTTATGCCACTGTACACACGCTTGATTCTCTTTCTGAGACATATAAATCCATAGGTTTTAAGATTCTTACTAGTCAGGTATATTCTTAGGCGTTTAATATGGGGTGTAGAGTCCACTTCGTTGAGCAAGGAGTAGCTCTTGTCTATTACATATTTGGCTTATGGAACGGTATCTGTGCTAATTTCAATCTCTGGTTTTATGCAGCACCCCAACTCACCTTTCCCCTTAAGCAAGCATAAGTCGGTTTTCTACATTTGAGACCCTGTTCTGTTTTGTAATTCAGTTCCTGTGTAGCCAAGTTTACATTCCATGTGGTAGAGATATCTTATGATGTTTCTTTCTCTGTGTGACTTATTTCACTTACAATCATCGTACCTGAATCCACTCATTATGCTGCTACGGGCCTGATGACACCGATTTCATTGCTCAGTGATATTGCATTGTACGTAAGTACCACAACTTCTTTATCCATTTTGCGCTTTCTGTGATATTGAACTTGTACCGTAAACGAGGTTCTTGTAAACAGAGCTGTCCCAAAGATTGGGGTGGTTGTGTCTTTTTGATTTTAATTTCCCTAAGCTATAGGACCATAAGTGGAAGTGCCCTAGGCTCTGTTGCTTTGTTTTTTAGATGTTTCAGGAAACACCATACACTTCTCCAGAGTGACTGTTGGCAATTTACATCCCGCCCATCAGCATAACAAGGCTCCCAGTTCTCCATGGCCTGTCCTGCCTTTCTGGATTTTACACTTTTTTCAGATGGCCCTTTTGACCGGGGGGCAGTGAGACTTCATTGTAGTGCAGATTTCCTTTGCAAGCTTGCTTGGTTGGCCAAAAAGGGCGTATGCGTTTATTCCTGAATATATTCAGGAAAAAACGCATACGCCCTTTTTGGCCAAGTGCATCATTGTGGACGTTCTGCCTCTTTTCCTATGCTTTACATGCAATTCCAGTCTACCTCCTGAAATCGGTTTCCTGCAATTCTGCCCCGCATTCAAGTCCTCTTGGCAGCCTTACTTCAATATCTTTTTGGACGATAGCTGTCATTTATAACTCTGCAGGTATGTGAATGACAGTGCCCCTGAGCTCCTTTCTTCAACTCGCTTTCTTGTGAGCTGGCCGCAACACCGCTGCATTGCTTCAGGCCCTAGTGTGGTTCCGGCATGGCACACTGAGCCTTTGTTTAATTCCTCTTCCTGGTGGGAAATGAGAGTTAAATTTGCCCGTCCAGACACCTCCAGCTAGTCTCTCATTGGTTCTCCCTATTCCTGTTCATTTTCCGCAGAAATTGCAAACTGGGCCAAACAGGAGGTTAAAGGCACTGACTCTCCAAGTGGGGAGAGTGTTAATAAAGCATCTGGAATGTTGCACCCGAGTACCAGGGGACGAAAACTGACACAATTGAACACGTTTCCCGAGCACACGGTGGATCATACTCTGGGTTCCACATGCATGTTTTAGCTGAAGGAAGAATCCCTTAAACCTGGAGAGTTGAGACCCATGGAATGGGTACCATGCAATATGACTTCAAAGGGTCTGCATTTGTCCACCGAACCTCACCAATCCTATCACTGCTGCGTTTATGCCGCTATACACACGCTTGATTCTCTTTCGGAGACATATAAATCCATAGGTTTTAAGATTCTTCCTAGTCAGGTATATTCTTAGGCGTTTATTATGGGATGTAGAGTCCACTTCGTTGAGCAAGGAGTAGCTCTAGTCTATTACATATTTGGCTTATGGAACGGTATCTGTGCTAATTTCAATCTCTGGTTTTATGCAGCACCCCAACTCACCTTTCCCCTTAAGCAAGCATAAGTTGGTTTTCTACATTTGAGACCCTGTTCTGTTTTGTAATTCAGTTCCTGTGTAGCCAAGTTTACATTCCGTGTAGTAGTGATATCTTATGATGTTTCTTTTTCTGTGTGACTTATTTCACTTAGAATCATCGTACCTGAATCCACTCATTATGCTGCTATGGGCCTGATGACATAGATTTCATTGCTGCGTGATATTGCATTGTACGTAAGTACCACAACTTCTTTATCCATTTTTCACTTTCTGTGATTTTGAACTTGTACTGTAAACGAGGTTCTTGTAAACAGAGCCTTCCCAAACTTTGGGGTGGCTGAGTCTTTTTGATTTTAATTTCCCTAAGCTATAGGACCATAAGTGGAAGTGCCCTAGGCTCTGTTGCTTTGTTTTTTAGATGTTTCAGGAAACACCATACACTTCTCCAGAGTGGCTGTTGGCAATTTACATCCCGCCCATCAGCATAACAAGGCTCCCAGTTCTCCATGGCCTGTCCTGCCTTTCTGGATTTTACACTTTTTTCAGATGGCTCTTTTGACCGGGGAGCAGTGAGACTTCATTGTAGTGCAGATTTCCTTTGCAAGCTTGCTTGGTTGGCCAAAAAGTGCGTATGCGTTTTTTCCTGAATATATTCAGGAAAAAACGCATACGCCCTTTTTGGCCAAGTGCATCATTGTGGACGTTCTGCCTCTTTTCCTATGCTTTACATGCAATTCCAGTCTACCTCCTGAAATCGGTTTCCTGCAATTCTGCCCCGCTTTCAAGTCCTCTTGGCAGCCTTACTTCAATATATTTTTGGACGATAGCTATCATTTATAACTCTGCAGGTTTGTGAATGACAGTGCCCCTGAGCTCCTTTTTTCAACTCGCTTTCTTGTGAGCTGGCCGCAACACCTCAAGATTGCTTCAGGCCCTAGTGTGGTTCCGGCATGGCACGCTGAGCCTTTGGTTAATTCCTCTTCCTGGTGGGAAATGAGAGTTAAATTTGCCCGTCCAGACACCTCCAGCTAGTCTCTCATTGGTTCTCCCTATTCCTGTTCATTTTCTGCAGAAATTGCAAACTGGGCCAAACAGGAGGTTAAAGGCACTGACTCTCCAAGTGGGGAGAGTGTTAGTAAAGCGTCTGGAATGTTGCACCCGAGTACCAGGGGACGAAAACTGAGACACATTTGAACACGTTTCCCGAGCACATGGTGGATCATACTCTGGGTTCCACATGCATGTTTTAGCTGAAGGAAGAATCCCTTAAACCTGGAGAGTTGAGACCCCTGGAATGGGTACCATGCAATATGACTTCAAAGGGTCTGCATTTGTCCACCGAACCTCACCAATCCTATCACTGCTGCGTTTATGCCGCTATACACACGCTTGATTCTCTTTCGGAGACATATAAATCCATAGGTTTTAAGATTCTTCCTAGTCAGGTATATTCTTAGGCGTTTATTATGGGATGTAGAGTCCACTTCGTTGAGCAAGGAGTAGCTCTAGTCTATTACATATTTGGCTTATGGAACGGTATCTGTGCTAATTTCAATCTCTGGTTTTATGCAGCACCCCAACTCACCTTTCCCCTTAAGCAAGCATAAGTTGGTTTTCTACATTTGAGACCCTGTTCTGTTTTGTAATTCAGTTCCTGTGTAGCCAAGTTTACATTCCGTGTAGTAGTGATATCTTATGATGTTTCTTTTTCTGTGTGACTTATTTCACTTAGAATCATCGTACCTGAATCCACTCATTATGCTGCTATGGGCCTGATGACATAGATTTCATTGCTGCGTGATATTGCATTGTACGTAAGTACCACAACTTCTTTATCCATTTTTCACTTTCTGTGATTTTGAACTTGTACTGTAAACGAGGTTCTTGTAAACAGAGCCTTCCCAAACTTTGGGGTGGCTGAGTCTTTTTGATTTTAATTTCCCTAAGCTATAGGACCATAAGTGGAAGTGCCCTAGGCTCTGTTGCTTTGTTTTTTAGATGTTTCAGGAAACACCATACACTTCTCCAGAGTGGCTGTTGGCAATTTACATCCCGCCCATCAGCATAACAAGGCTCCCAGTTCTCCATGGCCTGTCCTGCCTTTCTGGATTTTACACTTTTTTCAGATGGCTCTTTTGACCGGGGAGCAGTGAGACTTCATTGTAGTGCAGATTTCCTTTGCAAGCTTGCTTGGTTGGCCAAAAAGTGCGTATGCGTTTTTTCCTGAATATATTCAGGAAAAAACGCATACGCCCTTTTTGGCCAAGTGCATCATTGTGGACGTTCTGCCTCTTTTCCTATGCTTTACATGCAATTCCAGTCTACCTCCTGAAATCGGTTTCCTGCAATTCTGCCCCGCTTTCAAGTCCTCTTGGCAGCCTTACTTCAATATATTTTTGGACGATAGCTATCATTTATAACTCTGCAGGTTTGTGAATGACAGTGCCCCTGAGCTCCTTTTTTCAACTCGCTTTCTTGTGAGCTGGCCGCAACACCTCAAGATTGCTTCAGGCCCTAGTGTGGTTCCGGCATGGCACGCTGAGCCTTTGGTTAATTCCTCTTCCTGGTGGGAAATGAGAGTTAAATTTGCCCGTCCAGACACCTCCAGCTAGTCTCTCATTGGTTCTCCCTATTCCTGTTCATTTTCTGCAGAAATTGCAAACTGGGCCAAACAGGAGGTTAAAGGCACTGACTCTCCAAGTGGGGAGAGTGTTAGTAAAGCGTCTGGAATGTTGCACCCGAGTACCAGGGGACGAAAACTGAGACACATTTGAACACGTTTCCCGAGCACATGGTGGATCATACTCTGGGTTCCACATGCATGTTTTAGCTGAAGGAAGAATCCCTTAAACCTGGAGAGTTGAGACCCCTGGAATGGGTACCATGCAATATGACTTCAAGGGGTCTGCATTTGCTCACCGAACCTCACCAATCCTAGCACTGCTGCATTTATGCCACTGTACACACGCTTGATTCTCTTTTGGAGACATATAAATCCATAGGTTTTAAGATTGTTACTAGTCAGGTATATTCTTAGGCGTTTAATATGGGGTGTAGAGTCCACTTCGTTGAGCAAGGAGTAGCTCTTGTCTATTACATATTTGGCTTATGGAAACGTATCTGTGCTAATTTCAATCTTTGGTTTTATGCAGCACCCCAACTCACCTTTACTCTTAAGCAAGCATAAGTCGGTTTTCTACATTTGAGACCCTGTTCTGTTTTGTAATTCAGTTCCTGTGTAGCCAAGTTTACATTCCATGTGGTAGAGATATCTTATGATGTTTCTTTCTCTATGTGACTTATTTCACTTACAATCATCGTACCTGAATCCACTCATTATGCTGCTACGGGCCTGATGACACAGATTTCATTGCTGAGTGATATTGCATTGTACGTAAGTACCACAACTTCTTTATCCATTTTGCGCTTTCTGTGATATGGAACTTGTACCGTAAACGAGGTTCTTGTAAACAGAGCTGTCCCAAAGATTGGGGTGGTTGTGTCTTTTTGATTTTAATTTCCCTAAGCTATAGGAACATAAGTGGAAGTGCCCTAGGCTCTGTTGCTTTGTTTTTTAGATGTTTCAGGAAACACCATACACTTCTCCAGGGTGACTGTTGGCAATTTACATCCCGCCCATCAGCATAACAAGGCTCCCAGTTCTCCATGGCCTGTCCTGCCTTTCTGGATTTTACACATTTTTCAGATGGCCCTTTTGACCGGGGAGCAGTGAGACTTCATTGTAGTGCAGATTTCCTTTGCAAGCTTGCTTGGTTGGCCAAAAAGGGCGTATGCGTTTATTCCTGAATATATTCAGGAAAAAACGCATACGCCCTTTTTGACCAAGTGCATCATTGTGGACGTTCTGCCTCTTTTCCTATGCTTTACATGCAATTCCAGTCTACCTCCTGAAATCGGTTTCCTGCAATTCTGCCCCGCTTTCAAGTCCTCTTGGCAGCCTTACTTCAATATCTTTTTGGACGATAGCTGTCATTTATAACTCTGCAGGTATGTGAATGACAGTGCCCCTGAGCTCCTTTCTTCAACTCGCTTTCTTGTGAGCTGGCCGCAACACCGCTGCATTGCTTCAGGCCCTAGTGTGGTTCCGGCATGGCACACTGAGCCTTTGGTTAATTCCTCTTCCTGGTGGGAAATGAGAGTTAAATTTGCCCGTCCAGACACCTCCAGCTAGTCTCTCATTGGTTCTCCCTATTCCTGTTCATTTTCCGCAGAAATTGCAAACTGGGCCAAACAGGAGGTTAAAGGCACTGACTCTCCAAGTGGGGAGAGTGTTAGTAAAGCATCTGGAATGTTACACCCGAGTACCAGGGGACGAAAACTGACACAATTGAACACGTTTCCCGAGCACACGGTGGATCATACTCTGGGTTCCACATGCATGTTTTAGCTGAAGGAAAAATCCCTTAAACCTGGAGAGTTGAGACCCATGGAATGGGTACCATGCAATATGACTTCAAAGGGTCTGCATTTGTCCACCGAACCTCACCAATCCTATCACTGCTGCGTTTATGCCGCTGTACACACGCTTGATTCTCTTTCGGAGACATATAAATCCATAGGTTTTAAGATTCTTCCTAGTCAGGTATATTCTTAGGCGTTTATTATGGGATGTAGAGTCCACTTCGTTGAGCAAGGAGTAGCTCTTGTCTATTACATATTTGGCTTATGGAACGGTATCTGTGCTAATTTCAATCTCTGGTTTTATGCAGCACCCCAACTCACCTTTCGCCTTAAGCAAGCATAAGTTGGTTTTCTACATTTGAGACCCTGTTCTGTTTTGTAATTCAGTTCCTGTGTAGCCAAGTTTACATTCCGTGTAGTAGTGATATCTTATGATGTTTCTTTTTCTGTGTGACTTATTTCACTTAGAATCATCGTACCTGAATCCACTCATTATGCTGCTATGGGCCTGATGACATAGATTTCATTGCTGCGTGATATTGCATTGTACGTAATTACCACAACTTCTTTATCCATTTTTCACTTTCTGTGATACTGAACTTGTACCGTAAACGAGGTTCTTGTAAACAGAGCCGTCCCAAACTTTGGGGTGGCTGTGTCTTTTTGATTTTAATTTCCCTAAGCTATAGGACCATAAGTGGAAGTGCCCTAGGCTCTGTTGCTTTGCTTTTTAGATGTTTCAGGAAACACCATACCCTTCTCCAGAGTGGCTGTTGGCAATTTACATCCCGCCCATCAGCATAACAAGGCTCCCAGCTCTCCATGGCCTGTCCTGCCTTTCTGGATTTTACACTTTTTTCAGATGGCCCTTTTGACTGGGAGGCAGTGAGACTTCATTGTAGTGCAGATTTCCTTTGCAAGCTTGCTTGGTTGGCCAAAAAGGGCGTATACGTTTTTTCCTGAATATATTAAGGAAAAAACGCATACGCCCTTTTTGGCCAAGTGCATCATTGTGGACGTTCTGCCTCTTTTCCTTTGCTTTACATGCAATTCCAGTCTACCTCCTGAAATCGGTTTCCTGCAATTCTGCCCCGCTTTCAAGTCCTCTTGGCAGCCTTACTTCAATATATTTTTGGACGATAGCTATCATTTATAACTCTGCAGGTATGTGAATGCCAGTGCCCCTGAGCTCCTTTCTTCAACTTGCTTTCTTGTGAGCTGGCCGCAACACCGCAGGATTGCTTCAGGCCCTAGTGTGGTTCCGGCATGGCACGCTGAGCCTTTGTTTAATTCCTCTTCCTGGTGGGAAATGAGAGTTAAATTTACCCGTCCAGACACCTGCATCTAGTCTCTCATTGGTTCTCCCTATTCCTGTTCATTTTCCGCAGAAATTGCAAACTGGGCCAAACAGGAGGTTAAAGGCACTGACTCTCCAAGTGGGGAGAGTGTTAGTAAAGCGTCTGGAATGTTGCACCCGAGTACCAGTGGACGAAAACTGAGACACATTTGAACACGTTTCCCGATCACACAGTGGATCATACTCTGGGTTCCACATGCTTGTTTTAGCTGAAGGAAGAATCCCTTAAACCTGGAGAGTTGAGACCCCTGCAATGGGTACCATGCAATATGACTTCAAAGGGTCTGCATTTGCTCACCGAACCTCACCAATCCTATCACTGCTGCATTTATGCCACTGTACACACGCTTGATTCTCTTTCTGAGACATATAAATCCATAGGTTTTAAGATTCTTACTAGTCAGGTATATTCTTAGGCGTTTAATATGGGGTGTAGAGTCCACTTCGTTGAGCAAGGAGTAGCTCTTGTCTATTAAATATTTGGCTTATGGAACGGTATCTGTGCTAATTTCAATCTCTGGTTTTATGCAGCACCCCAACTCACCTTTCCCCTTAAGCAAGCATAAGTCGGTTTTCTACATTTGAGACCCTGTTCTGTTTTGTAATTCAGTTCCTGTGTAGCCAAGTTTACATTCCATGTGGTAGAGATATCTTATGATGTTTCTTTCTCTGTGTGACTTATTTCACTTACAATCATCGTACCTGAATCCACTCATTATGCTGCTACGGGCCTGATGACACAGATTTCATTGCTCAGTGATATTGCATTGTAGGTAAGTACCACAACTTCTTTATCCATTTTGCGCTTTCTGTGATATTGAACTTGTACCGTAAACGAGGTTCTTGTAAACAGAGCTGTCCCAAAGATTGGGGTGGTTGTGTCTTTTTGATTTTAATTTCCCTAAGCTATAGGACCATAAGTGGAAGTGCCCTAGGCTCTGTTGCTTTGTTTTGTAGATGTTTCAGGAAACACCATACACTTCTCCAGAGTGACTGTTGGCAATTTACATCCCGCCCATCAGCATAACAAGGCTCCCAGTTCTCCATGGCCTGTCCTGCCTTTCTGGATTTTACACTTTTTTCAGATGGCCCTTTTGACCGGGGGGCAGTGAGACTTCATTGTAGTGCAGATTTCCTTTGCAAGCTTGCTTGGTTGGCCAAAAAGGGCGTATGCGTTTATTCCTGAATATATTCAGGAAAAAACGCATACGCCCTTTTTGGCCAAGTGCATCATTGTGGACGTTCTGCCTCTTTTCCTATGCTTTACATGCAATTCCAGTCTACCTCCTGAAATCGGTTTCCTGCAATTCTGCCCCGCATTCAAGTCCTCTTGGCAGCCTTACTTCAATATCTTTTTGGACGATAGCTGTCATTTATAACTCTGCAGGTATGTGAATGACAGTGCCCCTGAGCTCCTTTCTTCAACTCGCTTTCTTGTGAGCTGGCCGCAACACCGCTGCATTGCTTCAGGCCCTAGTGTGGTTCCGGCATGGCACACTGAGCCTTTGTTTAATTCCTCTTCCTGGTGGGAAATGAGAGTTAAATTTGCCCGTCCAGACACCTCCAGCTAGTCTCTCATTGGTTCTCCCTATTCCTGTTCATTTTCCGCAGAAATTGCAAACTGGGCCAAACAGGAGGTTAAAGGCACTGACTCTCCAAGTGGGGAGAGTGTTAATAAAGCATCTGGAATGTTGCACCCGAGTACCAGGGGACGAAAACTGACACAATTGAACACGTTTCCCGAGCACACGGTGGATCATACTCTGGGTTCCACATGCATGTTTTAGCTGAAGGAAGAATCCCTTAAACCTGGAGAGTTGAGACCCATGGAATGGGTACCATGCAATATGACTTCAAAGGGTCTGCATTTGTCCACCGAACCTCACCAATCCTATCACTGCTGCGTTTATGCCGCTGTACACACGCTTGATTCTCTTTCGGAGACATATAAATCCATAGGTTTTAAGATTCTTCCTAGTCAGGTATATTCTTAGGCGTTTATTATGGGATGTAGAGTCCACTTCGTTGAGCAAGGAGTAGCTCTAGTCTATTACATATTTGGCTTATGGAACGGTATCTGTGCTAATTTCAATCTCTGGTTTTATGCAGCACCCCAACTCACCTTTCCCCTTAAGCAAGCATAAGTTGGTTTTCTACATTTGAGACCCTGTTCTGTTTTGTAATTCAGTTCCTGTGTAGCCAAGTTTACATTCCGTGTAGTAGTGATATCTTATGATGTTTCTTTTTCTGTGTGACTTATTTCACTTAGAATCATCGTACCTGAATCCACTCATTATGCTGCTATGGGCCTGATGACATAGATTTCATTGCTGCGTGATATTGCATTGTACGTAAGTACCACAACTTCTTTATCCATTTTTCACTTTCTGTGATTTTGAACTTGTACTGTAAACGAGGTTCTTGTAAACAGAGCCTTCCCAAACTTTGGGGTGGCTGAGTCTTTTTGATTTTAATTTCCCTAAGCTATAGGACCATAAGTGGAAGTGCCCTAGGCTCTGTTGCTTTGTTTTTTAGATGTTTCAGGAAACACCATACACTTCTCCAGAGTGGCTGTTGGCAATTTACATCCCGCCCATCAGCATAACAAGGCTCCCAGTTCTCCATGGCCTGTCCTGCCTTTCTGGATTTTACACTTTTTTCAGATGGCCCTTTTGACCGGGGGGCAGTGAGACTTCATTGTAGTGCAGATTTCCTTTGCAAGCTTGCTTGGTTGGCCAAAAAGTGCGTATGCGTTTTTTCCTGAATATATTCAGGAAAAAACGCATACGCCCTTTTTGGCCAAGTGCATCATTGTGGACGTTCTGCCTCTTTTCCTATGCTTTACATGCAATTCCAGTCTACCTCCTGAAATCGGTTTCCTGCAATTCTGCCCCGCTTTCAAGTCCTCTTGGCAGCCTTACTTCAATATATTTTTGGACGATAGCTATCATTTATAACTCTGCAGGTTTGTGAATGACAGTGCCCCTGAGCTCCTTTTTTCAACTCGCTTTCTTGTGAGCTGGCCGCAACACCTCAAGATTGCTTCAGGCCCTAGTGTGGTTCCGGCATGGCACGCTGAGCCTTTGGTTAATTCCTCTTCCTGGTGGGAAATGAGAGTTAAATTTGCCCGTCCAGACACCTCCAGCTAGTCTCTCATTGGTTCTCCCTATTCCTGTTCATTTTCTGCAGAAATTGCAAACTGGGCCAAACAGGAGGTTAAAGGCACTGACTCTCCAAGTGGGGAGAGTGTTAGTAAAGCGTCTGGAATGTTGCACCCGAGTACCAGGGGACGAAAACTGAGACACATTTGAACACGTTTCCCGATCACATGGTGGATCATACTCTGGGTTCCACATGCATGTTTTAGCTGAAGGAAGAATCCCTTAAACATGGAGAGTTGAGACCCCTGGAATGGGTACCATGCAATATGACTTCAAGGGGTTTGCATTTGCTCACCGAACCTCACCAATCCTAGCACTGCTGCATTTATGCCACTGTACACACGCTTGATTCTCTTTTGGAGACATATAAATCCATAGGTTTTAAGATTGTTACTAGTCAGGTATATTCTTAGGCGTTTAATATGGGGTGTAGAGTCCACTTCGTTGAGCAAGGAGTAGCTCTTGTCTATTACATATTTGGCTTATGGAAACGTATCTGTGCTAATTTCAATCTTTGGTTTTATGCAGCACCCCAACTCACCTTTACTCTTAAGCAAGCATAAGTCGGTTTTCTACATTTGAGACCCTGTTCTGTTTTGTAATTCAGTTCCTGTGTAGCCAAGTTTACATTCCATGTGGTAGAGATATCTTATGATGTTTCTTTCTCTATGTGACTTATTTCACTTACAATCATCGTACCTGAATCCACTCATTATGCTGCTACGGGCCTGATGACACAGATTTCATTGCTGAGTGATATTGCATTGTACGTAAGTACCACAACTTCTTTATCCATTTTGCGCTTTCTGTGATATGGAACTTGTACCGTAAACGAGGTTCTTGTAAACAGAGCTGTCCCAAAGATTGGGGTGGTTGTGTCTTTTTGATTTTAATTTCCCTAAGCTATAGGAACATAAGTGGAAGTGCCCTAGGCTCTGTTGCTTTGTTTTTTAGATGTTTCAGGAAACACCATACACTTCTCCAGGGTGACTGTTGGCAATTTACATCCCGCCCATCAGCATAACAAGGCTCCCAGTTCTCCATGGCCTGTCCTGCCTTTCTGGATTTTACACATTTTTCAGATGGCCCTTTTGACCGGGGAGCAGTGAGACTTCATTGTAGTGCAGATTTCCTTTGCAAGCTTGCTTGGTTGTCCAAAAAGGGCGTATGCGTTTATTCCTGAATATATTCAGGAAAAAACGCATACGCCCTTTTTGACCAAGTGCATCATTGTGGACGTTCTGCCTCTTTTCCTATGCTTTACATGCAATTCCAGTCTACCTCCTGAAATCGGTTTCCTGCAATTCTGCCCCGCTTTCAAGTCCTCTTGGCAGCCTTACTTCAATATCTTTTTGGACGATAGCTGTCATTTATAACTCTGCAGGTATGTGAATGACAGTGCCCCTGAGCTCCTTTCTTCAACTCGCTTTCTTGTGAGCTGGCCGCAACACCGCTGCATTGCTTCAGGCCCTAGTGTGGTTCCGGCATGCACACTGAGCCTTTGGTTAATTCCTCTTCCTGGTGGGAAATGAGAGTTAAATTTGCCCGTCCAGACACCTCCAGCTAGTCTCTCATTGGTTCTCCCTATTCCTGTTCATTTTCCGCAGAAATTGCAAACTGGGCCAAACAGGAGGTTAAAGGCACTGACTCTCCAAGTGGGGAGAGTGTTAGTAAAGCATCTGGAATGTTACACCCGAGTACCAGGGGACGAAAACTGACACAATTGAACACGTTTCCCGAGCACACGGTGGATCATACTCTGGGTTCCACATGCATGTTTTAGCTGAAGGAAGAATCCCTTAAACCTGGAGAGTTGAGACCCATGGAATGGGTACCATGCAATATGACTTCAAAGGGTCTGCATTTGTCCACCGAACCTCACCAATCCTATCACTGCTGCGTTTATGCCGCTGTACACACGCTTGATTCTCTTTCGGAGACATATAAATCCATATGTTTTAAGATTCTTCCTAGTCAGGTATATTCTTAGGCGTTTATTATGGGGTGTAGAGTCCACTTCGTTGAGCAAGGAGTAGCTCTTGTCTATTACATATTTGGCTTATGGAACGGTATCTGTGCTAATTTCAATCTCTGGTTTTATGCAGCACCCCAACTCACCTTTCGCCTTAAGCAAGCATAAGTTGGTTTTCTACATTTGAGACCCTGTTCTGTTTTGTAATTCAGTTCCTGTGTAGCCAAGTTTACATTCCGTGTAGTAGTGATATCTTATGATGTTTCTTTTTCTGTGTGACTTATTTCACTTAGAATCATCGTACCTGAATCCACTCATTATGCTGCTATGGGCCTGATGACATAGATTTCATTGCTGCGTGATATTGCATTGTACGTAATTACCACAACTTCTTTATCCATTTTTCACTTTCTGTGATACTGAACTTGTACCGTAAACGAGGTTCTTGTAAACAGAGCCGTCCCAAACTTTGGGGTGGCTGTGTCTTTTTGATTTTAATTTCCCTAAGCTATAGGACCATAAGTGGAAGTGCCCTAGGCTCTGTTGCTTTGCTTTTTAGATGTTTCAGGAAACACCATACCCTTCTCCAGAGTGGCTGTTGGCAATTTACATCCCACCCATCAGCATAACAAGGCTCCCAGCTCTCCATGGCCTGTCCTGTCTTTCTGGATTTTACACTTTTTTCAGATGGCCCTTTTGACTGGGAGGCAGTGAGACTTCATTGTAGTGCAGATTTCCTTTGCAAGCTTGCTTGGTTGGCCAAAAAGGGCGTATGCGTTTTTTCCTGAATATATTAAGGAAAAAACGCATACGCCCTTTTTGGCCAAGTGCATCATTGTGGACGTTCTGCCTCTTTTCCTATGCTTTACATGCAATTCCAGTCTACCTCCTGAAATCGGTTTCCTGCAATTCTGCCCCGCTTTCAAGTCCTCTTGGCAGCCTTACTTCAATATATTTTTGGACGATAGCTATCATTTATAACTCTGCAGGTATGTGAATGCCAGTGCCCCTGAGCTCCTTTCTTCAACTTGCTTTCTTGTGAGCTGGCCGCAACACCGCAGGATTGCTTCAGGCCCTAGTGTGGTTCCGGCATGGCACGCTGAGCCTTTGTTTAATTCCTCTTCCTGGTGGGAAATGAGAGTTAAATTTACCCGTCCAGACACCTGCATCTAGTCTCTCATTGGTTCTCCCTATTCCTGTTCATTTTCCGCAGAAATTGCAAACTGGGCCAAACAGGAGGTTAAAGGCACTGACTCTCCAAGTGGGGAGAGTGTTAGTAAAGCGTCTGGAATGTTGCACCCGAGTACCAGGGGACGAAAACTGAGACACATTTGAACACGTTTCCCGATCACATGGTGGATCATACTCTGGGTTCCACATGCTTGTTTTAGCTGAAGGAAGAATCCCTTAAACCTGGAGAGTTGAGACCCCTGCAATGGGTACCATGCAATATGACTTCAAAGGGTCTGCATTTGCTCACCGAGCCTCACCAATCCTATCACTGCTGCATTTATGCCACTGTACACACGCTTGATTCTCTTTCTGAGACATATAAATCCATAGGTTTTAAGATTCTTACTAGTCAGGTATATTCTTAGGCGTTTAATATGGGGTGTAGAGTCCACTTCGTTGAGCAAGGAGTAGCTCTTGTCTATTACATATTTGGCTTATGGAACGGTATCTGTGCTAATTTCAATCTCTGGTTTTATGCAGCACCCCAACTCACCTTTCCCCTTAAGCAAGCATAAGTCGGTTTTCTGCATTTGAGACCCTGTTCTGTTTTGTAATTCAGTTCCTGTGTATCCAAGTTTACATTCCATGTGGTAGAGATATCTTATGATGTTTCTTTTTCTGTGTGACTTATTTCACTTAGAATCATCGTACCTGAATCCACTCATTATGCTGCTATGGGCCTGATGACATAGATTTCATTGCTGAGTGATATTGCATTGTACGTAAGTACCACAACTTCTTTATCCATTTTTCACTTTCTGTGATTTTGAACTTATACTGTAAAGGAGGTTCTTGTAAACAGAGCCTTCCCAAACTTTGGGGTGGCTGTGTCTTTTTGATTTTAATTTCCCTAAGCTATAGGACCATAAGTGGAAGTGCCCTAGGCTCTGTTGCATTGTTTTGTAGATGTTTCAGGAAACACCATACACTTCTCCAGAGTGGCTGTTGGCAATTTACATCCCGCCCATCAGCATAACAAGGCTCCCATTTCTCCATGGCCTGTCCTGTCTTTCTGGATTTTACACTTTTTTCAGATGGCCCTTTTGACCGGGGGGCAGTGAGACTTCATTGTAGTGCAGATTTCCTTTGCAAGCTTGCTTGGTTGGCCAAAAAGGGCGTATGCGTTTTTTCCTGAATATATTCAGGAAAAAACGCATACGCCCTTTTTGGCCAAGTGCATCATTGTGGACGTTCTGCCTCTTTTCCTATGCTTTACATGCAATTCCAGTCTACCTCCTGAAATCGGTTTCCTGCAATTCTGCCCCGCTTTCAAGTCCTCTTGGCAGCCTTACTTCAATATATTTTTGGACGATAGCTGTCATTTATAACTCTGCAGGTATGTGAATGACAGTGCCCCTGAGCTCCTTTCTTCAACTCGCTTTCTTGTGAGCTGGCCGCAACACCGCAGCATTGCTTCAGGCCCTAGTGTTGTTCCGGCATGGCACGCTGAGCCTTTGTTTAATTCCTCTTCCTGGTGGGAAATGAGAGTTAAATTTGCCCGTCCAGACACCTCCAGCTAGTCTCTCATTGGTTCTCCCTATTCCTGTTCATTTTCCGCAGAAATTGCAAACTGGGCCAAACAGGAGGTTAAAGGCACTGACTCTCCAAGTGGCGAGAGTGTTAGTAAAGCGTCTGGAATGTTGCACCCGAGTACCAGGGGACGAAAACTGAGACACCTTTTAACACGTTTCCCGATCACATGGTGGATCATACTCTGGGTTCCACATGCATGTTTTAGCTGAAGGAAGAATCCCTTAAACCTGGAGAGTTGAGACCCCTGCAATGGGTACCATGCAATATGACTTCAAAGGGTCTGCATTTGCTCACCGATCTTCACCAATCCTATCACTGCTGCATTTATGCCACTGTACACACGCTTGATTCTCTTTCTGAGACATATAAATCCATAGGTTTTAAGATTCTTACTAGTCAGGTATATTCTTAGGCGTTTAATATGGGGTGTAGAGTCCACTTCGTTGAGCAAGGAGTAGCTCTTGTCTATTACATATTTGGCTTATGGAACGGTATCTGTGCTAATTTCAATCTCTGGTTTTATGCAGCACCCCAACTCACCTTTCCCCTTAAGCAAGCATAAGTCGGTTTTCTACATTTGAGACCCTGTTCTGTTTTGTAATTCAGTTCCTGTGTAGCCAAGTTTACATTCCATGTGGTAGAGATATCTTATGATGTTTCTTTTTCTGTGTGACTTATTTCACTTAGAATCATCGTACCTGAATCCACTCATTATGCTGCTATGGGCCTGATGACATAGATTTCATTGCTGAGTGATATTGCATTGTACGTAAGTACCACAACTTCTTTATCCATTTTTCACTTTCTGTGATTTTGAACTTGTACTGTAAACGAGGTTCTTGTAAACAGAGCCTTCCCAAACTTTGGGGTGGCTGTGTCTTTTTGATTTTAATTTCCCTAAGCTACAGGACCATAAGTGGAAGTGCCCTAGGCTCTGTTGCATTGTTTTGTAGATGTTTCAGGAAACACCATACACTTCTCCAGAGTGGCTGTTGGCAATTTACATCCCGCCCATCAGCATAACAAGGCTCCCATTTCTCCATGGCCTGTCCTGCCTTTCTGGATTTTACACTTTTTTCAGATGGCCCTTTTGACCGGGGGGCAGTGAGACTTCATTGTAGTGCAGATTTCCTTTGCAAGCTTGCTTGGTTGGCCAAAAAGGGCGTATGCGTTTTTTCCTGAATATATTCAGGAAAAAACGCATACGCCCTTTTTGGCCAAGTGCATCATTGTGGACGTTCTGCCTCTTTTCCTTTGCTTTACATGCAATTCCAGTCTACCTCCTGAAATCGGTTTCCTGCAATTCTGCCCAGCGTTCAAGTCCTCTTGGCAGCCTTACTTCAATATATTTTTGGACGATAGCTGTCATTTATAACTCTGCAGGTTTGTAAATGACAGTGCCCCTGATCTCGTTTCTTCAACTCGCTTTCTTGTGAGCTGGCCGCAACACCGCAGCATTGCTTCAGGCCCCAGTGTGGTTCTGGAACGGCATGTTGAGCCTTTGTTTAATTCCTCTTATTGGTGGGAAATGAGAGTTAAATTTGCACGTCCAGACACCTCCAGCTAGTCTCTCATTGGTTCTCCCTATTCCTGTTCATTTTCCGCAGAAATTGCAAACTGGGCCAAACAGGAGGTTAAAGGCACTGACTCTCCAAGTGGGGAGAGTGTTAGTAAAGCGTCTGGAATGTTGCACCCGAGTACCAGGGGACGAAAACTGAGTCACATTTGAACACGTTTCCCGATCACACGGTGGATCATACTCTGGGTTCCACATGCATGTTTTAGCTGAAGGAAGAATCCCTTAAACCTGGAGAGTTGAGACCCATGGAATGGGTACCATGCAATATGACTTCAAAGGGTCTGCATTTGCTTACCGATCCTCACCAATCCTATCACTGCTGCGTTTATGCCGCTGTACACACGCTTGATTCTCTTTTGGAGACATATAAATCCATAGGTTTTAAGATTCTTGCTAGTCAGGTATATTCTTAGGCGTTTAATATGGGGTGTTGAGTCCACTTCGTTGAGCAAGGAGTAGCTCTTGTCTATTACATATTTGGCTTATGGAACGGTATCTGTGCTAATTTCAATCTCTGGTTTTATGCAGCACCCCAACTCACATTTCCCCTTAAGCAAGCATAAGTCGGTTTTCTACATTTGAGACCCTGTTCTGTTTTGTAATTCAGTTCCTTTGTAGCGAAGTTTACATTCCGTGTAGTAGTGATATCTTATGATGTTTCTTTTTCTGTGTGACTTATTTCACTTAGAATCATCATACCTGAATCCACTCATTATGCTGCTACGGGCCTGATGACATAGATTTCATTGCTGAGTGATATTGCATTGTACGTAAGTACCACAACTTCTTTATCCATTTTTCGCTTTCTGCGATATTGAACTTGTACCGTAAACAAGGTTCTTGTAAACAGAGCCATACCAAACTTTGGGGTGGCTGTGTCTTTTTCGTTTTAATTTCCCTAAGCTATAGGACCATAAGTGGAAGTGCCCTACGCTCTGTTGCTTTGTTTTTTAGATGTTTCAGGAAGCACCATACACTTCTTCAGAGTGGCTGTTGGCAATTTACATCCCGCCCATCAGCATAACAAGGCTCCCAGTTCTCCATGGCCTATCCTGCCTTTCTGGATTTTACACTTTTTTCAGATGGCCCTTTTGACCAGGGGGCAGTGAGACTTCATTGTAGTGCAGATTTCCTTTGCAAGCTTGCTTGGTTGGCCAAAAAGGGCGTATGCGTTTTTTCCTGAATATATTCAGGAAAAAACGCATATGCCCTTTTTGGCCAAGTGCATCATTGTGGACGTTCTGCCTCTTTTCCTATGCTTTACATGCAATTCCAGTCTACCTCCTGAAATCGGTTTCCTGCAATTCTGCCCCGCTTTCAAGTCCTCTTGGCAGCCTTACTTCAATATATTTTTGGACAATAGCTGTCATTTATAACTCTGCAGGTCTGTGAATGACAGTGCCCCAGAGCTCCTTTCTACAACTCGCTTTCTTTTGAGATGGCCGCAACACCGCAGGATTGTTTCAGGCACTAGTTTGGGTCCGGCACGGCATGCTGAGCCTTTGGTTAATTCCTCTTCCTGGTGGGAAATGAGAGTTAAATTTGCCCATCCAGACACCTCCAGCTAGTCTCTCATTGGTTCTCCCTATTCCTGTTCATTTTCCACAGAAATTGCAAACTGGGCCAAACAGGAGGTTAAAGGCACTGACTCTCCAAGTGGGGAGAGTGTTAGTAAAGCGTCTGGAATGTTGCACCCGAGTACCAGGGGACGAAAACTGACACATTTGAACACGTTTCCCGATCACACGGTGGATCATACTCTGGATTCCACATGCATGTTTTAGCTGAAGGAAGAATCCCTTAAACCTGGAGAGTTGAGACCCATGGAATGGGTACCATGCAATATGACTTCAAAGGGTCTGCATTTGTCCACCGAACCTCACCAATCCTATCACTGCTGCGTTTATGCCGCTGTACACACACTTGATTCTCTTTCGGAGACATATAAATCCATAGGTTTTAAGATTCTTCCTAGTCAGGTATATTCTTAGGCGTTTATTATGGGGTGTAGAGTCCACTTCGTTGAGCAAGGAGTAGCTCTTGTCTATTACATATTTGGCTTATGGAACGGTATCTGTGCTAATTTCAATCTCTGGTTTTATGCAGCACCCCAACTCACCTTTCGCCTTAAGCAAGCATAACTTGGTTTTCTACATTTGAGACCCTGTTCTGTTTTGTAATTCAGTTCCTGTGTAGCCAAGTTTACATTCCGTGTAGTAGTGATATCTTATGATGTTTCTTTTTCTGTGTGACTTATTTCACTTAGAATCATCGTACCTGAATCCACTCATTATGCTGCTATGGGCCTGATGACATAGATTTCATTGCTGCGTGATATTGCATTGTACGTAATTACCACAACTTCTTTATCCATTTTTCACTTTCTGTGATACTGAACTTGTACCGTAAACGAGGTTCTTGTAAACAGAGCTGTCCCAAAGATTGGGGTGGTTGTGTCTTTTTGATTTTAATTTCCCTAAGCTATAGGATCATAAGTGGAAGTGCCCTAGGCTCTGTTGCTTTGTTTTTTAGATGTTTCAGGAAACAGCATACACTTCTCCAGAGTGGCTGTTGGCAATTTACATCCCGCCCATCAGCATAACAAGGCTCCCAGTTCTCCATGGCCTGTCCTGCCTTTCTGGATTTTACACTTTTTTCAGATGACCCTTTTGACCGGGGGGCAGTGAGACTTCATTGTAGTGCAGATTTCCTTTGCAAGCTTGCTTGGTTGGCCAAAAAGGGCGTAGGCTTTTTTTCTTGAGGAAAAATCGCATATGCCCTTTTTGGGCAAGTGCATCATTGTGGACGTTCTGCCTCTTTTCCTATGCTTTACATGCAATTCCAGTCTACCTCCTGAAATCGGTTTCCTGCAATTCTTCCCCGCTTTCAAGTCCTCTTGGCTGCCTTACTTCAATATATTTTTGGACGATAGCTGTCATTTATAACTCTGCAGTTTTGTGAATTACAGTGCCCCTGAGCTCCTTTCTTCAACTTGCTTTCTTGTGAGCTGGCCGCAACACCGCAGCATCGCTTCAGGCCCTAGTGTTGTTCCGGCATGGCACGCTGAGCCTTTGGTTAATTCCTCTTCCTGGTGGGAAATGAGAGTTAAATTTGCCCGTCCAGACACCTCCAGCTAGTCTCTCATTGGTTCTCCCTATTCCTGTTCATTTTCCGCAGAAATTGCAAACTGGGCCAAACAGGAGGTTAAAGGCACTGACTCTCCAAGTGGGGAGAGTGTTAGTAAAGCGTCTGGAATGTTGCACCCGAGTACCAGGGGACGAAAACTGACACATTTGAACACGTTTCCCGATCACACGGTGGATCATACTCTGGGTTCCACATGCATGTTTTAGCTGAAGGAAGAATCCCTTAAACCTGGAGAGTTGAGACCCCTGGAATGGGTACCATGCAATATGACTTCAAAGGGTCTGCATTTGCTCACCGAACCTCATCAATCCTATCACTGCTGCGTTTATGCCGCTATACACACGCTTGATTCTCTTTCGGAGATATATAAATCCATAGGTTTTAAGATTCTTACTAGTCAGGTATATTCCTAGGCGTTTAATATGGGGTGTTGAGTCCACTTCTTTGAGCAAAGTGTAGCTCTTTTCTATTACATATTTGGCTTATGGAATGATATCTGTGCTAATTTCAATGTCTGGTTTTATGCAGCACCCCAACTCACCTTTCCCCTTAAGGAAGCATAAGTTGGTTTTCTACATTTGAGACCCTGTTCTGTTTTGTAATTCAGTTCCTGTGTAGCCAAGTTTACATTCCGTGTAGTAGTGATATCTTATGATGTTTCTTTTTCTGTGTGACTTATTTCACTTAGAATCATCGTACCTGAATCCACTCATTATGCTGCTATGGGCCTGATGACATAGATTTCATTGCTGAGTGATATTGCATTGTAGGTAAGTAACACAACTTCTTTATCCATTTTTCACTTTCTGTGATATTGAACTTGTACCGTAAACGAGGTTCCTGTAAACAGAACCGTCCCAAACATTGGGGTGGCTGTGTCTTTTTGATTTTAATTTCCCTAAGCTATAGGAACATAAGTGGAAGTGCCCTAGGCTCTGTTGTTTTGTTTTTTAGATGTTTCAGGAAACACCATACACTTCTCCAGAGTGGCTGTTGGCAATTTACATCCCGCCCATCAGCATAACAAGGCTCCCAGTTGTCCATGGCCTGTCCTGCTTTGCTGGATTTTATACTTTATTCAGATGGCCCTTTTGCCCGCGGGATAGTGAGACTTCATTGTAGTGCAGATTCCCTTTGCAAGCTTGCTTGGTTGGCCAAAAAGGGCGTATGCGTTTTTTCCTGAATATATTCAGGAAAAAACGCATACGCCCTTTTTGGCCAAGTGCATCATTGTGGACGTTCTGCCTCTTTTCCTATGCTTTACATGCAATTCCAGTCTACCTCCTGAAATCGGTTTCCTGCAATTCTGCCCCGCTTTCAAGTCCTCTTGGCAGCCTTACTTCAATATATTTTTGGACGATAGCTGTCATTTATAACTCTGCAGGTTTGTGAATTACAGTGCCCCTGAGCTCCTTTCTTCAACTCGTTTTCTTGTGAGCTGGCCGCAACACCGCAGCATTGCTTCAGGCCCTAGTGTGGTTCCAGAATGGCACGCTGAGCCTTTGGTTAATTCCTCTTCCTGGTGGGCAATGAGCATTAAATTTGCCCGTCCAGACACCTCCAGCTAGTCTCTCATTGGTTCACCCTATTCCTGTTCATTTTCCGCAGAAATTGCAAACTGGGCCAAACAGGAGGTTAAAGGCACTGACTCTCCAAGTGGGGAGAGTGTTAGTAAAGCGTCTGGAATGTTGCACCCGAGTACCTGGGGACGAAACCTGAGACACCTTTGAACACGTTTCCCGATCACACGGTGGATCATACTCTGGGTTCCACATGCATGTTTTAGCTGAAGGAAGATTCCCTTAAACCTGGAGAGTTGAGACCCATGGAATGGGTACCATGCAATATGACTTCAAAGGGTCTGCATTTGCTCACCGATCCTCACCAATCCTATCACTGCTGCGTTTATGCCGCTGTACACACGCTTGATTCTCTTTCTGAGACATATAAATCCATAGGTTTTAAGATTCTTACTAGTCAGTTATATTCTTAGGCGTTTAATATGTGGTGTTGAGTCCACTTCGTTGAGCAAGGAGAAGCTCTTGTCTATTACATATTTGGCTTATGGAACGGTATCTGTGCTAATTTCAATCTCTGGTTTTATGCAGCACCCCAACTCACCTTTCCCCTTAAGGAAGCATAAGTTGGTTTTCGACATTTGAGACCCTGTTCTGTTTTGTAATTCAGTTCCTGTGTAGCCAAGTTTACATTCCGAGTAGTAGTGATATCTTATGATGTTTCTTTTTGTGTGTGACTTATTTCACTTAGAATCATCGTACCTGAATCCACTCATTATGCTGCTACAGGCCTGATGACATAGATTTCATTGCTGAGTGATATTGCATTGTACGTAAGTACCACAACTTCTTGATCCATTTTTCGCTTTCTGTGATATTGAATTTGTACTGTAAATGAGGTTCTTGTAAACTGAGCCGTCCCATACTTTGGGGTGGCTGTGTCTTTTTTATTTTAATTTCCCTAAGCTATAGGACCATAAGTGGAAGTGCCCTAGGCTCTGTCGCTTTGTTTTTTAGATGTTTCAGGAAACACCATACACTTCTCCATTGTCGCTGTTGGCAATTTACATCCCGCCCATCAGCATAACAAGGCTCTCCCACCTCCATGGCCTGTCCTGCCTTTCTGAATTTTACACTTTTATCAGATGGCCCTTTTGACTAGGGGCCAGTGAGACTTCAATGTAGTGCAGATTTCCTTTGCAAGCTTGCTTGGTTGGCCAAAAAGGGCGTATGCGTTTTTTCTTGAATATATTCAGGAAAAAACGCATACGCCCCTTTTGGCCAAGTGCATCATTGTGGACGTTCTGCCTCTTTTCCTATGCTTTACATGCAATTCCTGTCTACCTCCTGAAATCGGTTTCCTGCAATTCTGCCCCGCTTTCAAGTCCTCTTGACAGCCTTACTTCAATATATTTTTGGACGATAGCTGTCATTTATAACTCTGCAGGTTTGTGAATTACAGTGCCCCTGTGCTCCTTTCTTCAACTCTCTTTCTTGTGAGCTGGCCGCAACACTGCAGGATTGCTTCAGGCCCTAGTGTGGTTTCGGCATGACACACTGAGTCTTTGGTTAATTCCTCTTCCTAGTGGGAAATGAGAGTTAAATTTGCCCGTCCAGACACCTCCAGCTAGTCTCTCATTGCTTTTCCCTATTCCTGTTCATTTTCCACAGAAATTGCAAAACTGGGCCAAACAGGAGGTTAAAGGCACTGACTCTCCAAGTGGGGAGAGTGTTAGTAAAGCGTCTGGAATGTTGCACCCGAGTACCTGGGGACGAAACCTGAGACACCTTTGAACACGTTTCCCGATCACACGGTGGATCATACTCTGGGTTCCACATGCATGTTTTAGCTGAAGGAAGATTCCCTTAAACCTGGAGAGTTGAGACCCATGGAATGGGTACCATGCAATATGATTTCAAAGGGTCTGCATTTGCTCACCGATCCTCACCAATCCTATCACTGCTGCGTTTATGCCGCTGTACACACGCTTGATTCTCTTTCAGAGACATATAAATCCATAGGTTTTAAGATTCTTACTAGTCAGGTATATTCTTAGGCGTTTAATATGGGGTGTTGAGTCCACTTCGTTGAGCAAGGAGTAGCTCTTGTCTATTACATATTTGGCTTATGGAACGGTATCTGTGCTAATTTCAATCTCTGGATTTTTGCAGCACCCCAACTCACATTTCCCCTTAAGCAAGCATAAGTTGGTTTTCTACATTTGAGACCCTGTTCTGTTTTATAATCCAGTTCCTGTGTAGCCAAGTTTACATTCCGTGTAGTAGTGATATCTTATGATGTTTCTTTTTCTCTGTGACTTATTTCACTTAGAATCATCGTACCTGAATCCACTCGTTATGCTTCTCCGGGCCTGACGACATAGATTTCATTGCTGAGTGATATTGCATTGTACGTAAGTACCACAACTTCTTTATCCATTTTTCGCTTTCTGTGATATTAAACTTGTATCGTAAACGAGGTTCTTGTAAACAAAACCGTCCCAAACTTTGGGGTGGCTGTGTCTTTTTGAATTTAATTTCCCTAAGCTATAGGACCATAAGTGGAATTGCCCTAGGCTCTGTTGCTTTGTTTTTTAGATGTTTCAGGAAACACCATACACTTCTCCAGAGTGGCTGTTGGCAATATACATCCCGCCCATGAGCATAACAAGGCTCCCAGTTCTCCATGGCCTCTCCTGCCTTTCTGGATTTTACACTTTTTTCAGATGGCCCTTTTGACCGGGGGGCAGTGAGACTTCATTGTAGTGCAGATTTCCTTTGCAAGCTTGCTTGGTTGGCCAAAAAGGGCGTATGCGTTTTTTCCTGAATATATTCAGGAAAAAACGCATACGCCCTTTTTGGCCAAGTGCATCATTGTGGACGTTCTGCCTCTTTTCCTGTGGTTTACATGCAAATCCAGTCTACCTCCTGAAATCGGTTTCCTGCAATTCTGCCCCGCTTTCAAGTCCTCTTGGCAGCCTTACTTCAATATATTTTTGGACGATAGCTGTCAATTTTAACTCTGCAGGTTTGTGAATGACAGTGCCCCTGAGCTCCTTTCTTCAACTCGCTTTCTTGTGAGCTGGCCGCAACACCGCAGGATTGCTTCAGGTCCCAGTGTGGTTCCGTCATGGCACGCTGAGCCTTTGGTTAATTCCTCTTCCTGGTGGGAAATGAGAGTTAAATATGCCCGTCCAGACACCTCCAGCTAGTCTCTTATTGGTTCTCCCTATTCCTGTTCATTTTCCGCAGAAATTGCAAACTGGGCCCAACAGGAGGTTAAAGGCACTGACTCTCCAAGTGGGGAGAGTGTTAGTAAAGCGTCTGGAATGTGTCACCCGAGTACCAGGGGACGAAAACTGACACAATTGAACACGTTTCCCGATCACATGGTGGATCATACTCTGGGTTCCACATGCATGTTTTAGCTGAAGGAAGAATCCCTTAAACCTGGAGAGTTGAGACCCATGGAATGAGTACCATGCAATATGACTTCAAAGGGTCTGCATTTGCTCACCGAACCTCACCAATCCTATCACTGCTGCGTTTATGCCGCTGTACACACGCTTGATTCTCTTTCTGAGACATATAAATCCATAGGTTTTAAGATTCTTACTAGTCAGGTATATTCTTAGGCGTTTAATATGGGGTGTAGAGTCCACTTCGTTGAGCAAGGAGTAGCTCTTGTCTATTACATATTTGGCTTATGGAACGGTATCTGTGCTAATTTCAATCTCTGGTTTTATGCAGCACCCCAACTCACCTTTCCCCTTAAGCAAGCATAAGTCGGTTTTCTACATTTGAGACCCTGTTCTGTTTTGTAATTCAGTTCCTGTGTAGCCAAGTTTACATTCCATGTGGTAGAGATATCTTATGATGTTTCTTTTTCTGTGTGACTTATTTCACTTAGAATCATCGTACCTGAATCCACTCATTATGCTGCTATGGGCCTGATGACATAGATTTCATTGCTGAGTGATATTGCATTGTACGTAAGTACCACAACTTCTTTATCCATTTTTCACTTTCTGTGATTTTGAACTTGTACTGTAAACGAGGTTCTTGTAAACAGAGCCTTCCCAAACTTTGGGGTGGCTGTGTCTTTTTGATTTTAATTTCCCTAAGCTATAGGACCATAAGTGGAAGAGCCCTAGGCTCTGTTGCTTTGTTTTTTAGATGTTTCAGGAAACACCATACACTTCTCCAGAGTGGCTGTTGGCAATTTACATCCCGCCCATCAGCATAACAAGGCTCCCAGTGCTCCATGGCCTGTCCTGCCTTTCTGGATTTTACACTTTTTTCAGATGGCCCTTTTGACCGGGGGGCAGTGAGACTTCATTGTAGTGCAGATTTCCTTTGCAAGCTTACTTGGTTGGCCAAAAAGGGCGTATGCGTTTTTTCCTGAATATATTCAGGAAAAAACGCATACGCCCTTTTTGGCCAAGTGCATCATTGTGGACGTTCTGCCTCTTTTCCTTTGCTTTACATGCAATTCCAGTCTACCTCCTGAAATCGGTTTCCTGCATTTCTGCCCAGCGTTCAAGTCCTCTTGGCAGCCTTACTTCAATATATTTTTGGACGATAGCTGTCATTTATAACTCTGCAGGTTTGTGAATGACAGTGCCCCTGAGCTCCTTTCTTCAACTCGCTTTCTTGTGAGCTGGCCGCAACACCGCAGCATTGCTTCAGGCCCTAGTGTGGTTCCGGCATGACATGCTGAGCCTTTGGTTAATTCCTCTTCCTGGTGGGAAATGAGAGTTAAATTTGCCCGTCCAGACACCTCCAGCTAGTCTCTCATTGGTTCTCCCTATTCCTGTTCATTTTCCGCAGAAATTGCAAACTGGGCCAAACAGGAGGTTAAAGGCACTGACTCTCCAAGTGGGGAGAGTGTTAGTAAAGCGTCTGGAATGTTGCACCCGAGTACCTGGGGACGAAACCTGAGACACCTTTGAACACGTTTCCCGATCACACGGTGGATCATACTCTGGGTTCCACATGCATGTTTTAGCTGAAGGAAGATTCCCTTAAACCTGGAGAGTTGAGACCCATGGAATGGGTACCATGCAATATGACTTCAAAGGGTCTGCATTTGCTCACCGATCCTCACCAATCCTATCACTGCTGCGTTTATGCCGCTGTACACACGCTTGATTCTCTTTCAGAGACATATAAATCCATAGGTTTTAAGATTCTTACTAGTCAGTTATATTCTTAGGCGTTTAATATGTGGTGTTGAGTCCACTTCGTTGAGCAAGGAGAAGCTCTTGTCTATTACATATTTGGCTTATGGAACGGTATCTGTGCTAATTTCAATCTCTGGTTTTATGCAGCACCCCAACTCACCTTTCCCCTTAAGGAAGCATAAGTTGGTTTTCGACATTTGAGACCCTGTTCTGTTTTGTAATTCAGTTCCTGTGTAGCCAAGTTTACATTCCGAGTAGTAGTGATATCTTATGATGTTTCTTTTTTTGTGTGACTTATTTCACTTAGAATCATCGTACCTGAATCCACTCATTATGCTGCTACGGGCCTGATGACATAGATTTCATTGCTGAGTGATATTGCATTGTACGTAAGTACCACAACTTCTTGATCCATTTTTCGCTTTCTGTGATATTGAATTTGTACTGTAAATGAGGTTCTTGTAAACTGAGCCGTCCCAAACTTTGGGGTGGCTGTGTCTTTTTTATTTTAATTTCCCTAAGCTATAGGACCATAAGTGGAAGTGCCCTAGGCTCTGTCGCTTTGTTTTTTAGATGTTTCAGGAAACACCATACATTTCTCCATTGTCGCTGTTGGCAATTTACATCCCGCCCATCAGCATAACAAGGCTCTCCCACCTCCATGGCCTGTCCTGCCTTTCTGAATTTTACACTTTTATCAGATGGCCCTTTTGACTAGGGGCCAGTGAGACTTCAATGTAGTGCAGATTTCCTTTGCAAGCTTGCTTGGTTGGCCAAAAAGGGCGTATGCGTTTTTTCTTGAATATATTCAGGAAAAAACGCATACGCCCCTTTTGGCCAAGTGCATCATTGTGGACGTTCTGCCTCTTTTCCTATGCTTTACATGCAATTCCTGTCTACCTCCTGAAATCGGTTTCCTGCAATTCTGCCCCGCTTTCAAGTCCTCTTGACAGCCTTAATTCAATATATTTTTGGACGATAGCTGTCATTTATAACTCTGCAGGTTTGTGAATTACAGTGCCCCTGTGCTCCTTTCTTCAACTCGCTTTCTTGTGAGCTGGTCGCAACACTGCAGGATTGCTTCAGGCCCTAGTGTGGTTTCGGCATGACACACTGAGTCTTTGGTTAATTCCTCTTCCTAGTGGGAAATGAGAGTTAAATTTGCCCGTCCAGACACCTCCAGCTAGTCTCTCATTGCTTTTCCCTATTCCTGTTCATTTTCCACAGAAATTGCAAAACTGGGCCAAACAGGAGGTTAAAGGCACTGACTCTCCAAGTGGGGAGAGTGTTAGTAAAGCGTCTGGAATGTGTCACCCGAGTACCAGGGGACGAAAACTGACACAATTGAACACGTTTCCCGATCACATGGTGGATCATACTCTGGGTTCCACATGCATGTTTTAGCTGAAGGAAGAATCCCTTAAACCTGGAGAGTTGAGACCCATGGAATGGGTACCATGCAATATGACTTCAAAGGGTCTGCATTTGCTCACCGAACCTCACCAATCCTATCACTGCTGCGTTTATGCCGCTGTACACACGCTTGATTCTCTTTCTGAGACATATAAATCCATAGGTTTTAAGATTCTTACTAGTCAGGTATATTCTTAGGCGTTTAATATGGGGTGTAGAGTCCACTTCGTTGAGCAAGGAGTAGCTCTTGTCTATTACATATTTGGCTTATGGAACGGTATCTGTGCTAATTTCAATCTCTGGTTTTATGCAGCACCCCAACTCACCTTTCCCCTTAAGCAAGCATAAGTCGGTTTTCTACATTTGAGACCCTGTTCTGTTTTGTAATTCAGTTCCTGTGTAGCCAAGTTTACATTCCATGTGGTAGAGATATCTTATGATGTTTGTTTTTCTGTGTGACTTATTTCACTTAGAATCATCGTACCTGAATCCACTCATTATGCTGCTATGGGCCTGATGACATAGATTTCATTGCTGAGTGATATTGCATTGTACGTAAGTACCACAACTTCTTTATCCATTTTTCACTTTCTGTGATTTTGAACTTGTACTGTAAACGAGGTTCTTGTAAACAGAGCCTTCCCAAACTTTGGGGTGGCTGTGTCTTTTTGATTTTAATTTCCCTAAGCTATAGGACCATAAGTGGAAGAGCCCTAGGCTCTGTTGCTTTGTTTTTTAGATGTTTCAGGAAACACCATACACTTCTCCAGAGTGGCTGTTGGCAATTTACATCCCGCCCATTAGCATAACAAGGCTCCCAGTGCTCCATGGCCTGTCCTGCCTTTCTGGATTTTACACTTTTTTCAGATGGCCCTTTTGACCGGGGGGCAGTGAGACTTCATTGTAGTGCAGATTTCCTTTGCAAGCTTACTTGGTTGGCCAAAAAGGGCGTATGCGTTTTTTCCTGAATATATTCAGGAAAAAATGCATACGCCCTTTTTGGCCAAGTGCATCATTGTGGACGTTCTGCCTCTTTTCCTTTGCTTTACATGCAATTCCAGTCTACCTCCTGAAATCGGTTTCCTGCAATTCTGCCCAGCGTTCAAGTCCTCTTGGCAGCCTTACTTCAATATATTTTTGGACGATAGCTGTCATTTATAACTCTGCAGGTTTGTGAATGACAGTGCCCCTGAGCTCCTTTCTTCAACTCGCTTTCTTGTGAGCTGGCCGCAACACCGCAGCATTGCTTCAGGCCCTAGTGTGGTTCCGGCATGACATGCTGAGCTTTTGGTTAATTCCTCTTCCTGGTGGGAAATGAGAGTTAAATTTGCCCGTCCAGACACCTCCAGCTAGTCTCTCATTGGTTCTCCCTATTCCTGTTCATTTTCCGCAGAAATTGCAAACTGGGCCAAACAGGAGGTTAAAGGCACTGACTCTCCAAGTGGGGAGAGTGTTAGTAAAGCGTTTGGAATGTTGCACCCGAGTACCGGGGGACGAAACCTGAGACCCTTTAAACACGTTTCCCGAGCACACGGTGGATCATACTCTGGGTTCCACATGCATGTTTTAGCTGAAGGAAGAATCCCTTAAACCTGGAGAGTTGAGACCCATGGAATGGGTACCATGCAATATGACTTCAAAGGGTCTGCATTTGCTCACCGAACCTCACCAATCCTATCACTGCTGCGTTTATGCCGCTGTACACACGCTTGATTCTCTTTCTGAGACATATAAATCCATAGGTTTTAAGATTCTTACTAGTCAGGTATATTCTTAGGCGTTTAATATGGGGTGTAGAGTCCACTTCGTTGAGCAAGGAGTAGCTCTTGTCTATTACATATTTGGCTTATGGAACGGTATCTGTGCTAATTTCAATCTCTGGTTTTATGCAGCACCCCAACTCACCTTTCCCCTTAAGCAAGCATAAGTCGGTTTTCTACATTTGAGACCCTGTTCTGTTTTGTAATTCAGTTCCTGAGTTGCGAAGTTTACATTCCTTGTACTAGTGATATCTTATGATGTTTCTTTTTCTGTGTGACTTATTTCACTTAGAATCATCGTACCTGAATCCACTCATTATGCTGCTACGGGCCTGATGACATAGATTTCATTGCTGAGTGATATTGCATTGTACGTAAGTACCACAACTTCTTTATCCATTTTTCGCTTTCTGTGATATTGAACTTGGACCATAAATGAGGTTCTTGTAAACAGAGCTGTCCCTAACTTTGGGGTGGCTGAGTCTTTTTGACTTTAATTTCCCTGAGCTATAGGACCATAAGTGGAAGTGCCCTAGGCTCTGTTGCTTTGTTTTTTAGATGTTTCAGGAAACACCATACACTTCTCCAGAGTGGCTGTTGGCAATTTACATCCCGCCCATCAGCATAACAAGGCTCCCAGTTCTCCATGGCCTGTCCTGCCTTTCTGGATTTTACACTTTTTTCAGATGGCCCTTTTGACCGGGGAGCAGTGAGACTTCATTGTAGTGCAGATTTCCTTTGCAAGCTTGCTTGGTTGGCCAAAAAGTGCGTATGCGTTTTTTCCTGAATATATTCAGGAAAAAACGCATACGCCCTTTTTGGCCAAGTGCATCATTGTGGACGTTCTGCCTCTTTTCCTATGCTTTACATGCAATTCCAGTCTTCCTCCTGAAATCGGTTTCCTGCAATTCTGCCCCACTTTCAAGTCCTCTTGGCAGCCTTACTTCAATATATTTTTGGACGATAGCTATCATTTATAACTCTGCAGGTATGTGAATGACAGTGTCCCTGAGCTCCTTTCTTCAACTCGCTTTCTTGTGAGCTGGCCGCAACACCGCAGCATTGCTTCAGGCCCTAGTGTGGTTCCGGCATGGCACACTGAGCCTTTGTTTAATTCCTCTTCCTGGTGGGAAATGAGAGTTAAATTTGCCCATCCAGACACCTCCAGCTAGTCTCTCAATGGTTCTCTCTATTCCTGTTCATTTTCCGCAGAAATTGCAAACTGGGCCAAACAGGAGGTTAAAGGCACTGACTCTCCAAGTGGGGAGAGTGTTAGTAAAGCGTCTGGAATGTTGCACCCGAGTACCAGGGGACGAAAACTGAGACACATTTGAACACGTTGCCCGATCACATGGTGGATCATACTCTGGGTTCCACATGCATGTTTTAGCTGAAGGAAGAATCCCTTAAACCTGGAGAGTTGAGACCCCTGCAATGGGTACCATGCAATATGACTTCAAAGGGTCTGCATTTGCTCACTGAACCTCACCAATCCTATCACTGCTGCATTTATGCCACTGTACACACGCTTGATTCTCTTGCAGAGACATATAAATCCATAGGTTTTAAGATTCTTACTAGTCAGGTATATTCTTAGGCGTTTAATATGGGGTGTAGAGTCCACTTCGCTGAGCAAGGAGTAGCTCTTGTCTATTACATATTTGTCTTATGGAACGGTATCTGTTCTAATTTCAATCTCTGGTTTTATGCAGCACCCCAACTCACCTTTCCCCTTAAGCAAGCATAAGTCGGTTTTCTACATTTGAGACCCTGTTCTGTTTTGTAATTCAGTTCCTGTGTAGCCAAGTTTACATTCCATGTGGTAGAGATATCTTATGATGTTTCTTTTTCTGTGTGACTTATTTCACTTAGAATCATCGTACCTGAATCCACTCATTATGCTGCTATGGGCCTGATGACATAGATTTCATTGCTGAGTGATATTGCATTGTACGTAAGTACCACAACTTCTTTATCCATTTTTCACTTTCTGTGATTTTGAACTTGTACTGTAAACGAGGTTCTTGTAAACAGAGCCTTCCCAAACTTTGGGGTGGCTGTGTCTTTTTGATTTTAATTTCCCTAAGCTATAGGACCATAAGTGGAAGAGCCCTAGGCTCTGTTGCTTTGTTTTTTAGATGTTTCAGGAAACACCATACACTTCTCCAGAGTGGCTGTTGGCAATTTACATGCCGCCCATCAGCATAACAATGCTCCCAGTTCTCCATGGCCTGTCCTGCCTTTGTGGATTTTACACTTTTTTCAGATGACCCTTTTGACCGTGGGGCAGTGAGACTTCATTGTAGTGCAGATTTCCTTTGCAAGCTTGCTTGGTTGGCCAAAAAGGGCGTATGCGTTTTTTCCTGAATATATTCAGGAAAAAATGCATACGCCCTTTTTGGCCAAGTGCATCATTGTGGACGTTCTGCCTCTTTTCCTTTGCTTTACATGCAATTCCAGTCTACCTCCTGAAATCGGTTTCCTGCAATTCTGCCCAGCGTTCAAGTCCTCTTGGCAGCCTTACTTCAATATATTTTTGGACGATAGCTGTCATTTATAACTCTGCAGGTTTGTGAATGACAGTGCCCCTGAGCTCCTTTCTTCAACTCGCTTTCTTGTGAGCTGGCCGCAACACCGCAGCATTGCTTCAGGCCCTAGTGTGGTTCTGGCATGACATGCTGAGCCTTTGGTTAATTCCTCTTCCTGGTGGGAAATGAGAGTTAAATTTGCCCGTCCAGACACCTCCAGCTAGTCTCTCATTGGTTCTCCCTATTCTTGTTCATTTTCCGCAGAAATTGCAAACTGGGCCAAACAATAGTTTAAAGGCACTGACTCTCCAAGTGGGGAGAGTGTTAGTAAAGCGTCTGGAATGTTGCACCCAAGTACCAGGGGATGAAAACTGACACAATTAAACACGTTTCCCGATCACACGGTGGATCATACTCTGGGTTCCACATGCATGTTTTAGCTGAAGGAAGAATCCCTTAAACCTGGAGAGTTGAGACCCATGGAATGGGTACCATGCAATATGACTTCAAAGGGTCTGCATTTGCTCACCGAACCTCACCAATCCTATCACTGCTGCGTTTATGACACTGTACACACGCTTGATTCTCTTTCGGAGACATATAAATCCATAGGTTTTAAGATTCTTTCTAGTCAGGTATATTCTTACGCGTTTAATATGTGGTGTAGAGTCCACTTCGTTGAGCAAGGAGTAGCTCTTGTCTATTAAATATTTGGCTTATGGAACGGTATCCGTTCTAATTTCAATCTCTGGTTTTATGCAGCACCCCAACTCACCTTTCGCCTTAAGCAAGCATAAGTTGGTTTTCTACATTTGAGACCCTGTTCTGTTTTGTAATTCAGTTCCTGTGTAGCCAAGTTTACATTCCTTGTAGTAGTGATATCTTATGATGTTTGTTTTTCTGTGTGACTTATTTCACTTAGAATCATCGTACCTGAATCCACTCATTATGCTGCTACGGGCCTGATGACATAGATTTCATTGCTGAGTGATATTGCATTGTACGTAAGTACCACAACTTCTTTATCCATTTTTCGCTTTCTGTGATATTGAACTTGGACCATAAATGAGGTTCTTGTAAACAGAGCTGTCCCTAACTTTGGGGTGGCTGAGTCTTTTTGATTTTAATTTCCCTAAGCTATAGGACCATAAGTGGAAGTGCCCTAGGCTCTGTTGCTTTGTTTTTTAGATGTTTCAGGAAACACCATACACTTCTCCAGAGTGGCTGTTGGCAATTTACATCCCGCCCATCAGCATAACAAGGCTCCCAGTTCTCCATGGCCTGTCCTGCCTTTCTGGATTTTACACTTTTTTCAGATGGCCCTGTTGACCGGGGAGCAGTGAGACTTCATTGTAGTGCAGATTTCCTTTGCAAGCTTGCTTGGTTGGCCAAAAAGGGCGTATGCGTTTTTTCCTGAATATATTAAGGAAAAAACGCATACGCCCTTTTTGGCCAAGTGCATCATTGTGGACGTTCTGCCTCTTTTCCTATGCTTTACATGCAATTCCAGTCTACCTCCTGAAATCAGTTTCCTGCAATTCTGCCCCGCTTTCAAGTCCTCTTGGCAGCCTTACTTCAATATATTTTTGGACGATAGCTGTCATTTATAACTCTGCAGGTATATGAATGACAGTGCCCCTGAGCTCCTTTCTTCAACTCGCTTTCTTGTGAGCTGGCCGCAACACCGCAGGATTGCTTCAGGCCCTAGTGTGGTTCCGGCATGGCACGCTGAGCCTTTGTTTAATTCCTCTTCCTGGTGGGAAATGAGAGTTAAATTTGCCCGTCCAGACACCTCCAGCTAGTCTCTCATTGGTTCTCCCTATTCCTGTTCATTTTCCGCAGAAATTTCAAACTGGGCCAAATAGGAGGTTAAAGGCACTGACTCTCCAAGTGGGGAGAGTGTTAGTAAAGCGTCTGGAATGTTGCACCCGAGTACCAGGGGACGAAAACTGAGACACATTTGAACACGTTTCCCGATCACATGGTGGATCATACTCTGGGTTCCACATGCATGTTTTAGCTGAAGGAAGAATCCCTTAAACCTGGAGAGTTGAGACCCCTGCAATGGGTACCATGCAATATGACTTCAAAGGGTCTGCATTTGCTCACCGAACCTCACCAATCCTATCACTGCTGCGTTTATGCCACTGTACACACGCTTGATTCTCTTTCGGAGACATAGAAATCCATAGGTTTTAAGATTCTTCCTAGTCAGGTATATTCTTAGGCGTTTAATATGGGGTGTAGAGTCCACTTCGTTGAGCAAGGAGTAGCTCTTGTCTATTACATATTTGGCTTATGGAACGGTATCTGTGCTAATTTCAATGTCTGGTTTTATGCAGCACCCCAACTCACCTTTCCCCTTAAGCAAGCATAAGTCGGTTTTCTACATTTGAGACCCTGTTCTGTTTTGTAATTCAGTTCCTGTGTAGCCAAGTTTACATTCCATGTGGTAGAGATATCTTATGATGTTTCTTTTTCTGTGTGACTTATTTCACTTAGAATCATCGTACCTGAATCCACTCATTATGCTGCTATGGGCCTGATGACATAGATTTCATTGCTGAGTGATATTGCATTGTACGTAAGTAACACAACTTCTTTATCCATTTTTCACTTTCTGTGATTTTGAACTTGTACTGTAAACGAGGTTCTTGTAAACAGAGCCTTCCCAAATTTTGGGGGGCTGTGTCTTTTTATTTTAATTTCCCTAAGCTATAGGACCATAAGTGGAAGAGCCCTAGGCTCTGTTGCTTTGTTTTTTAGATGTTTCAGGAAACACCATACACTTCTCCAGAGTGGCTGTTGGCAATTTACATCCCGCCCATCAGCATAACAAGGCTCCCAGTGCTCCATGGCCTGTCCTGCCTTTCTGGATTTTACACTTTTTTCAGATGGCCCTTTTGACCGGGGGGCAGTGAGACTTCATTGTAGTGCAGATTTCCTTTGCAAGCTTGCTTGGTTGGCCAAAAAGGGCGTATGCGTTTTTTCCTGAATATATTCAGGAAAAAACGCATACGCCCTTTTTGGCCAAGTGCATCATTGTGGACGTTCTGCCTCTTTTCCTTTGCTTTACATGCAATTCCTGTCTACCTCCTGAAATCGGTTTCCTGCAATTCTGCCCAGCGTTCAAGTCCTCTTGGCAGCCTTACTTCAATATATTTTTGGACGATAGCTGTCATTTATAACTCTGCAGGTTTGTGAATGACAGTGCCCCTGAGCTCCTTTCTTCAACTCGCTTTCTTGTGAGCTGGCCGCAACACCGCAGCATTGCTTCAGGCCCTAGTGTGGTTCCGGCATGACATTCTGAGCCTTTGGTTAATTCCTCTTCCTGGTGGGAAATGAGAGTTAAATTTGCCCGTCCAGTCACCTCCAGCTAGTCTCTCATTTGTTCTCCCTATTCCTGTTCATTTTCCACAGAAATTGCAAACTGGGCCAAACAAGAGGTTAAAGGCACTGACTCTCCAAGTGGGGAGAGTGTTAGTAAAGCGTCTGGAATGTTGCACCCGAGTACCAGGGGATGAAAACTGACACAATTAAACACGTTTCCCGATCACACAGTGGATCATACTCTGGGTTCCTCATGCATGTTTTAGCTGAAGGAAGAATCCCTTAAACCTGGAGAGTTGAGACCCATGGAATGGGTACCATGCAATATGACTTCAAAGGTTCTGCATTTGCTCACCGAACCTCACCAATCCTATCACTGCTGCGTTTATGACACTGTACACACGCTTGATTCTCTTTTGGAGACATATAAATCCATAGGTTTTAAGATTCTTTCTAGTCAGGTATATTCTTACGCGTTTAATATGGGGTGTAGAGTCCACTTCGTTGAGCAAGGAGTAGCTCTTGTCTATTAAATATTTGGCTTATGGAACGGTATCTGTTCTAATTTCAATCTCTGGTTTTATGCAGCACCCCAACTCACCTTTCGCCTTAAGCAAGCATAAGTTGGTTTTCTACATTTGAGACCCTGTTCTGTTTTGTAATTCAGTTCCTGAGTTGCCAAGTTTACATTCCTTGTACTAGTGATATTTTATGATGTTTCTTTTTCTGTGTGACTTATTTCACTTAGAATCATCGTACCTGAATCCACTCATTATGCTGCTACGGGCCTGATGACATAGATTTCATTGCTGAGTGATATTGCATTGTACGTAAGTACCACAACTTCTTTATCCATTTTTCGCTTTCTGTGATATTGAACTTGGACCATAAATGAGGTTCTTGTAAACAGAGCTGTCCCTAACTTTGGGGTGGCTGAGTCTTTTTGATTTTAATTTCCCTAAGCTATAGGACCATAAGTGGAAGTGCCCTAGGCTCTGTTGCTTTGTTTTTTAGATGTTTCAGGAAACACCATACACTTCTCCAGAGTGGCTGTTGGCAATTTACATCCCGCCCATCAGCATAACAAGGCTCCCAGTTCTCCATGGCCTGTCCTGCCTTTGTGGATTTTACACTTTTTTCAGATGGCCCTTTTGACCGGGGGGCAGTGAGACTTCATTGTAGTGCAGATTTCCTTTGCAAGCTTGCTTGGTTGGCCAAAAAGGGCGTACGCGTTTATTCCTGAATATATTCAGTAAAAAACGCATACGCCCTTTTTGGCCAAGTGCATCATTGTGGACGTTCTGCCTCTTTTCCTATGCTTTACATGCAATTCCAGTCTACCTCCTGAAATCGGTTTCCTGCAATTCTGCCCCGCTTTCAAGTCCTCTTGGCAGCCTTACTTCAATATATTTTTGGACGATAGCTGTCATTTATAACTCTGCAGGTATGTGAATGACAGTGCCCCTGAGCTCCTTTCTTCAACTCGTTTTCTTGTGAGCTGGCCGCAAAACCGCAGCATTGCTTCAGGCCCTAGTGTGGTTCCGGCATGGCACGCTGAGCCTTTGTTTAATTCCTCTTCCTGGTGGGAAATGAGAGTTAAATTTGCCCGTCCAGACACCTCCAGCTAGTCTCTCATTGGTTCTCCCTATTCCTGTTCATTTTCCCCAGAAATTGCAAACTGAGCCAAACAGGAGGTTAAAGGCACTGACTCTCCAAGTGGGGAGAGTGTTAGTAAAGCGTCTGGAATGTTGCACCCGAGTACCAGGGGACGAAAACTGAGACACATTTGAACACGTTTCCCGATCACATGGTGGATCATACTCTGGGTTCCACATGCATGTTTTAGCTGAAGGAAGAATCCCTTAAACCTGGAGAGTTGAGACCCCTGTAATGGGTACCATGCAATATGACTTCAAAGGGTCTGCATTTGCTCACCGAACCTCACCAATCCTAGCACTGCTGCATTTATGCCACTGTACACACGCTTGATTCTCTTTCGTAGACATATAAATCCATAGGTTTTAAGATTCTTACTAGTCAGGTATATTCTTAGGCGTTTAATATGGGGTGTAGAGTCCACTTCGTTGAGCAAGGAGTAGCTCTTGTCTATTACATATTTGGCTTATGGAACCGTATCTGTGCTAATTTCAATCTTTGGTTTTATGCAGCACCCCAACTCACCTTTACTCTTAAGCAAGCATAAGTCGGTTTTCTACATTTGAGACCCTGTTCTGTTTTGTAATTCAGTTCCTGTGTAGCCAAGTTTACATTCCATGTGGTAGAGATATCTTATGATGTTTCTTTCTCTGTGTGACTTATTTCACTTACAATCATCGTACCTGAATCCACTCATTATGCTGCTACGGGCCTGATGACATAGATTTCATTGCTGAGTGATATTGCATTGTACGTAAGTACCACAACTTCTTTATCCATTTTGCGCTTTCTGTGATATTGAACTTGTACCATAAACGAGGTTCTTGTAAACAGAGCTGTCCCAAAGATTGGGGTGGTTGTGTCTTTTTGATTTTAATTTCCCTAAGCTATAGGACCATAAGTGGAAGAGCCCTAGGCTCTGTTGCTTTGTTTTTTAGATGTTTCAGGAAACACCATACACTTCTCCAGAGTGACTGTTGGCAATTTACATCCCGCCCATGAGCATAACAAGGCTCCCAGTTCTCCATGGCCTGTCCTGCCTTTCTGGATTTTACACTTATTTCAGATGGCCCTTTTGACCGGGGGGCAGTGAGACTTCATTGTAGTGCAGATTTCCTTTGCAAGCTTGCTTGGTTGGCCAAAAAGTGCGTATGCGTTTATTCCTGAATATATTCAGGAAAAAACGCATACGCACTTTTTGGCGAAGTACATCATTGTGGACGTTCTGCCTCTTTTCCTATGCTTTACATGCAATTCCAGTCTACCTCCTGAAATCTGTTTCCTGCAATTCTGCCCCACTTTCAAGTCCTCTTGGCAGCCTTACTTCAATATATTTTTGGACGATAGCTGTCATTTATATCTCTGCAGGTATGTGAATGACAGTGCCCCTGAGCTCCTTTCTTCAACTCGCTTTCTTGTGAGCTGGCCGCAACACCGCTGCATTGCTTCAGACCCTAGTGTGGTTCCGGCATGGCACACTGAGCCTTTGGTTAATTCCTCTTCCTGGTGGGAAATGAGAGTTAAATTTGCCCGTCCAGACACCTCCAGCTAGTCTCTCATTGGTTCTCCCTATTCCTGTTCATTTTCCGCAGAAATTGCAAACTGGGCCAAACAGGAGGTTAAAGGCACTGACTCTCCAAGTGGGGAGAGTGTTAGTAAAGCATCTGGAATGTTGCACCCGAGTACCAGGGGACGAAAACTGACACAATTGAACACGTTTCCCGAGCACACGGTGGATCATACTCTGGGTTCCACATGCATGTTTTAGCTGAAGGAAGAATCCCTTAAACCTGGAGAGTTGAGACCCATGGAATGGGTACCATGCAATATGACTTCAAAGGGTCTGCATTTGTCCACCGAACCTCACCAATCCTATCACTGGTGCGTTTATGCCGCTGTACACACGCTTGATTCTCTTTCGGAGACATATAAATCCATAGGTTTTAAGATTCTTCCTAGTCAGGTATATTCTTAGGCGTTTATTATGGGGTGTAGAGTCCACTTCGTTGAGCAAGGAGTAGCTCTTGTCTATTACATATTTGGATTATGAAACGGTATCTGTGTTAATTTCAATCTCTGGTTTTATGCAGCACCCCAACTCACCTTTCGCCTTAAGCAAGCATAAGTCGGTTTTCTACATTTGAGACCCTGTTCTGTTTTGTAATTCAGTTCCTGTGTAGCCAAGTTTACATTCCGTGTAGTAGTGATATCTTATGATGTTTCTTTTTCTGTGTGAGTTATTTCACTTAGAATCATCGTACCTGAATCCACTCATTATGCTGCTATGGGCCTGATGACATAGATTTCATTGCTGCGTGATATTGCATTGTACGTAATTACCACAACTTCTTTATCCAATTTTCGCTTTCTGTGATACTGAACTTGTACCGTAAACGAGTTTCTTGTAAACAGAGCCGTCCCAAACTTTGGGGTGGCTGTGTCTTTTTGATTTTAATTTCCCTAAGCTATAGGACCATAAGTGGAAGTGCCCTAGGCTCTGTTGCTTTGCTTTTTAGATGTTTCATTAAACACCATACACTTCCCCAGAGTGGCTGTTGGCAATTTACATCCCGAACATCAGCATAACAAGGTTCCCAATTCTCCATGGCCTGTCCTGCCTTTCTGGATTTTACACTTTTTTCAGATGGCCCTTTTGACCGGGGGCAGTGAGACTTCATTGTAGTGCAGATTTCCTTTGCAAGCTTGCTTGATTGGCCAAAAAGGGCGTATGCGTTTTTTCCTGAATATATTCAGGAAAAAACGCATACGCCCTTTTTGGCCAAGTGCATCATTGTGGACGTTCTGCCTCTTTTCCTATGCTTTACATGCTATTCCAGTCTACCTCCTGAAATCGGTTTCCTGCAATTCTGCCCCGCTTTCAAGTCCTCTTGGCAGCCTTACTTCAATATATTTTTGGACGATAGCTGTCATTTATAACTCTGCAGGTATGTGAATGACAGTGCCCCTGAGCTCCTTTCTTCAACTCGTTTTCTTGTGAGCTGGCCGCAACACCGCAGCATTGCTTCAGGCCCTAGTGTGGTTCCGGCATGGCACGCTGAGCCTTTGTTTAATTCCTCTTCCTGGTGGGAAATGAGAGTTAAATTTGCCCGTCCAGACACCTCCAGCTAGTCTCTCATTGGTTCTCCCTATTCCTGTTCATTTTCCGCAGAAATTGCAAACTGGGCCAAACAGGAGGTTAAAGGCACTGACTCTCCAAGTGGGGAGAGTGTTAGCAAAGCGTCTGGAATGTTGCACCCGAGTACCAGGGGACGAAAACTGAGTCACATTTGAACACGTTTCCCGATCACATGGTGGATCATACTCTGGGTTCCACATGCATGTTTTAGCTGAAGGAAGAATCCCTTAAACCTGGAGAGTTGAGACCCATGGAATGGGTACCATGCAATATGACTTCAAAGGGTCTGCATTTGCTCACCGAACCTCACCAATCCTAACACTGCTTCGTTTATGCCGCTGTACACATGGTTTCTTCTCTTTTGGAGACATATAAATCCATAGGTTTTAAGATTCTTACTAGTCAGGTATATTCTTATGCGTTTAATATGGGGTGTTGAGTCCACTTCGTTGAGCAAGGAGTAGCTCTTGTCTATTACATATTTGGCTTATGGAACGGTATCTGTGCTAATTTCAATCTCTGGTTTTATGCAGCACCTCAACTCACCTTTCCCCTTAAGCAAGCATAAGATGGTTTTCTACATTTGAGACCCTGTTCTGTTTTGTAATTCAGTTCCTGTGTAGCCAAGTTTACATTCCGTGTAGTAGTGATATCTTATGATGTTTCATTTTCTGTGTGACTTATTTCACTTAGAATCATCGTACCTGAATCCACTCATTATGCTGCTATGGGCCTGATGACATAGATTTCATTGCTGAGTGATATTGCATTGTACGTAAGTACCACAACTTCTTGATCCATTTTTCGCTTTCTGTGATATTGAACTTGTACCGTAAACGAGGTTCTTGTAAACAGAGCTGTCCCAAACATTGGGGTGGTTGTGTCTTTTTGATTTTAATTTCCCTAAGCTATAGGAACATAAGTGGAAGTGCCCTAGGCTCTGTTGCTTTGTTTTTTAGATGTTTCAGGAAACACCATACACTTCTCCAGAGTGGCTGTTGGCAATTTACATCCCGCCCATCAGCATAACAAGGCTCCCAGTTCTCCATGGCCTGTCCTGCCTTTCTGGATTTTACACTTTTTTCAGATGACCCTTTTTACCGGGGGGCAGTGAGACTTCATTGTAGTGCAGATTTCCTTTGCAAGCTTGCTTGGTTGGCCAAAAAGGGCGTAGGCTTTTTTTCTTGAGGAAAAATCGCATATGCCCTTTTTGGCCAAGTGCATCATTGTGGACGTTCTGCCTCTTTTCCTATGCTTTACATGCAATTCCAGTCTACCTCCTGAAATCGGTTTCCTGCAATTCTGCCCCGCATTCAAGTCCTCTTGGCAGCCTTACTTCAATATATTTTTGGACGATAGCTGTCATTTATAACTCTGCAGTTTTGTGAATTACAGTGCCCCTGAGCTCCTTTCTTCAACTTGCTTTCTTGTGAGCTGGCCGCAACACCGTAGCATCGCTTCAGGCCCTAGTGTTGTTCCGGCATGGCACGCTGAGCCTTTGGTTAATTCCTCTTCCTGGTGGGAAATGAGAGTTAAATTTGCCCGTCCAGACACCTCCAGCTAGTCTCTCATTGGTTCTCCCTATTCCTGTTCATTTTCCGCAGAAATTGCAAACTGAGCCAAACAGGAGGTTAAAGGCACTGACTCTCCAAGTGGGGAGAGTGTTAGTAAAGCGTCTGGAATGTTGCACCCGAGTACCAGGGGACGAAAACTGACACATTTGAACACGTTTCCCGATCACACGGTGGATCATACTCTGGGTTCCACATGCATGTTTTAGCTGAAGGAAGAATCCCTTAAACCTGGAGAGTTGAGACCCATGGAATGGGTACCATGCAATATGACTTCAAAGGGTCTGCATTTGCTCACCGAACCTCATCAATCCTATCACTGCTGCGTTTATGCCGCTATACACACGCTTGATTCTCTTTCGGAGATATATAAATCCATAGGTTTTAAGATTCTTACTAGTCAGGTATATTCTTAGGCCTTTAATATGGGGTGTTGAGTCCACTTCGTTGAGCAATGAGTAGCTCTTGTCTATTACATATTTGGCTTATGGAACGATATCTGTGCTAATTTCAATGTCTGGTTTTATGCAGCACCCCAACTCACCTTTCCCCTTAAGGAAGCATAAGTTGGTTTTCTACATTTGAGACCCTGTTCTGTTTTGTAATTCAGTTCCTGTGTAGCCAAGTTTACATTCCGTGTAGTAGTGATATCTTATGATGTTTCTTTTTCTGTGTGACTTATTTCACTTAGAATCATCGTACCTGAATCCACTCATTATGCTGCTATGGGCCTGATGACATAGATTTCATTGCTGAGTGATATTGCATTGTAGGTAAGTACCACAACTTCCTTATCCATTTTTCACTTTCTGTGATATTGAACTTGTACCGTAAATGAGGTTCCTGTAAACAGAACCGTCCCAAACTTTGGGGTGGCTGTGTCTTTTTGATTTTAATTTCCCTAAGCTATAGGACCATAAGTGGAAGTGCCCTAGGCTCTGTTGTTTTTTTTTTTAGATGTTTCAGGAAACACCATACACTTCTCCAGAGTGGCTGTTGGCAATTTACATCCCGCCCATCAGCATAACAAGGCTCCCAGTTCTCCATGGCCTGTCCTGCCTTTTTGGATTTTATACTTTTTTCAGATGGCCCTTTTGCCCGCGGGATAGTGAGACTTCATTGTAGTGCAGATTCCCTTTGCAAGCTTGCTTGGTTGGCCAAAAAGGGCGTATGCGTTTTTTCCTGAATATATTCAGGAAAAAACGCATACGCCCTTTTTGGCCAAGTGCATCATTGTGGACGTTCTGCCTCTTTTCCTATGCTTTACATGCAATTCCAGTCTACCTCCTGAAATCGGTTTCCTGCAATTCTGCCCCGCTTTCAAGTCCTCTTGGCAGCCTTACTTCAATATATTTTTGGACGATAGCTGTCATTTATAACTCTGCAGGTTTGTGAATTACAGTGCCCCTGAGCTCCTTTCTTCAACTCGTTTTCTTGTGAGCTGGCCGCAACACCACAGCATTGCTTCAGGCCCTAGTGTGGTTCCAGAATGGCACGCTGAGCCTTTGGTTAATTCCTCTTCCTGGTGGGAAATGAGAGTTAAATTTGCCCGTCCAGACACCTCCAGCTAGTCTCTCATTGGTTCTCCCTATTCCTGTTCATTTTCCGCAAAAATTGCAAACTGGGCCAAACAGGAGGTTAAAGGCACTGACTCTCCAAGTGGGGAGAGTGTTAGTAAAGAGTCTGGAATGTTGCACCCGAGTACCGGGGGACGAAAACTGAGTCACATTTGAACACGTTTCCCGATCACACGGTGGATCATACTCTGGGTTCCACATGCATGTTTTAGCTGAAGGAAGAATCCCTTAAACCTGGAGAGTTGAGACCCATGGAATGGGTACCATGCAATATGACTTCAAAGGGTCTGCATTTGCTCACCGAACCTCAACAATCCTAACACTGCTGCGTTTATGCCGCTGTACACACGCTTGATTCTGTTTCGGAGACATATAAATCCATAGGTTTTAAGATTCTTACTAGTCAGGTATATTCTTATGCGTTTAATATGGGGTGTTGAGTTCACTTCGTTGAGCAATGAGTAGCTCTTGTCTATTACATATTTGGCTTATGGAACGGTATCCGTTCTAATTTCAATCTCTGGTTTTATGCAGCACCCCAACTCACCTTTCCCCTTAAGCAAGCATAAGTTGGTTTTCTACATTTGAGACCCTGTTCTGTTTTGTAATTCAGTTCCTGTGTAACCAAGTTTACATTCCGTGTAGTAGTGATATCTTATGATGTTTCTTTTTCTGTGTGACTTATTTCACTTACAATCATCGTACCTGAATCCACTCATTATGCTGCTACGGGCCTGATGACACAGATTTCATTGCTGAGTGATATTGCATTGTACGTAAGTACCACAACTTCTTTACCCATTTTTCGCTTTCTGTGATATTGAACTTGTACCGTAAACGAGGTTCTTGTAAACAGAGCCGTCCCAAACTTTGGGGTGGCTGTGTCTTTTTCATTTTAATTTCCCTAAGCTATAGGACCATAAGTGGAAGTGCCCTAGGCTCTGTTGCTTTGTTTTTTAGATGTTTCAGGAAACACCATACACTTCTCCAGAGTGGCTGTTGGCAATTTACATCCCGCCCATCAGCATAACAAGGCTCCCAGTGCTCCATGGCCTGTCCTGCCTTTCTGCATTTTACACTTTTTTCAGATGGCCCTTTTGACCGGGGGGCAGTGAGACTTCATTGTAGTGCAGATTTCCTTTGCAAGCTTGCTTGGTTGGCCAAAAAGGGCGTATGCGTTTTTTCCTGAATATATTCAGGAAAAAACGCATACGCCCTTTTTGGCCAAGTGCATCATTGTGGACGTTCTGCCTCTTTTCCTATGCTTTACATGCAATTCCAGTCTACCTCCTGAAATCGGTTTCCTGCAATTCTGCCCCGCTTTCAAGTCCTCTTGGCAGCCTTACTTCAATATATTTTTGGATGATAGCTGTCATTTATAACTCTGCATGTCTGTGAATGACAGTGCCCCTGAGCTCCTTTCTTCAACTCGCGTTCTTGTGAGCTGGCCGCAACACTGTAGGATTGCTTCAGGCCCTAGTGTGGTTCCGGCATGGCACGCTGAGCCTTTGGTTAATTCCTCTTCCTGGTGGGTAATGAGAGTTAAATTTGCCCGTCCAGACACCTCCAGCTAGTCTCTCTTGGTTCTCCCTATTTCTGTTCATTTTCCGTAGAAATTGCAAACTGGGCCAAACAGGAGGTTAAAGGCACTGACTCTCCAAGTGGGGAGAGTGTTACTAAAGCGTCTGGAATGTTGCATCCGAGTACCAGGGGATGAAAACTGACACAATTTAACACGTTTCCCGATCACATGGTGGATCATACTCTGGGTTCCACATGCATGTTTTAGCTGAAGGAAGAATCCCTTAAACCTGGAGAGTTGAGACCCATGGAATGGGTACCATGCAATATGACTTCAAAGGGTCTGCATTTGCTCACCGAACCTCACCAATCCTATCACTGCTGCGTTTATGCCGCTGTACACACGCTTGATTCTCTTTCGGAGACATAGAAATCCATAGGTTTTAAGATTCTTACTAGTCAGGTATATTCTTAGGCGTTTAATATGGGGTGTAGAGTCCACTTCGTTGAGCAAGGAGTAGCTCTTGTCTATTACATATTTGGCTTATGGAACGGTATCCGTTCTAATTTCAATCTCTTGTTTTATGCAGCACCCCAACTCACCTTTCCCCTTAAGCAAGCATAAGTTGGTTTTCTAAATTTGAGACCCTGTTCTGTTTTGTAATTCAGTTCCTGTGTAGCCAAGTTTACATTCCATGTGGTAGAGATATCTTATGATGTTTCTTTTTCTGTGTGACTTATTTCACTTAGAATCATCGTACCTGAATCCACTCATTATGCTGCTATGGGCCTGATGACATAGATTTCATTGCTGAGTGATATTGCATTGTACGTAAGTACCACAACTTCTTTATCCATTTTTCACTTTCTGTGATTTTGAACTTATACTGTAAACGAGGTTCTTGTAAACAGAGCCTTCCCAAACTTTGGGGTGGCTGTGTCTTTTTGACTTTAATTTCCCTAAGCTATAGGACCATAAGTGGAAGTGCCCTAGGCTCTGTTGCTTTGTTTTGTAGATGTTTCAGGAAACACCATACACTTCTCCAGAGTGGCTGTTGGCAATTTACATCCCGCCCATCAGCATAACAAGGCTCCCAGTTCTCCATGGCCTGTCCTGCCTTTCTGGATTTTACACTTTTTTCAGATGGCCCTTTTGACCGGGGGGCAGTGAGACTTCATTGTAGTGCAGATTTCCTTTGCAAGCTTGCTTGGTTGGCCAAAAAGGGCGTATGCGTTTTTTCCTGAATATATTCAGGAAAAAACGCATACGCCCTTTTTGGCCAAGTGCATCATTGTGGACGTTCTGCCTCTTTTCCTATGCTTTACATGCTATTCCAGTCTACCTCCTGAAATCGGTTTCCTGCAATTCTGCCCCGCTTTCAAGTCCTCTTGGCAGCCTTACTTCAATATATTTTTGGATGATAGCTGTCATTTATAACTCTGCATGTCTGTGAATGACAGTGCCCCTGAGCTCCTTTCTTCAACTCGCGTTCTTGTGAGCTGGCCGCAACACCGTAGGATTGCTTCAGGCCCTAGTGTGGTTCCGGCATGGCACGCTGAGCCTTTGGTTAATTCCTCTTCCTGGTGGGTAATGAGAGTTAAATTTGCCCGTCCAGACACCTCCAGCTAGTCTCTCTTGGTTCTCCCTATTTCTGTTCATTTTCCGTAGAAATTGCAAACTGGGCCAAACAGGAGGTTAAAGGCACAGACTCTCCAAGTGGGGAGAGTGTTACTAAAGCGTCTGGAATGTTGCATCCGAGTACCAGGGAACGAAAACTGAGACACCTTTGAACACGTTTCCCAATCACATGGTGTATCATACTCTGGGTTTCACATGCATGTTTTAGCTGAAGGAAGAATCCCTTAAACCTGGAGAGTTGAGACCCATGGAATGGGTACCATGCAATATGACTTCAAAGGGTCTGCATTTGCTCACCGAACCTCACCAATCCTACCACTGGTGCGTTTATGCCGCTGTACACACTCTTGATTCTCTTTCGGAGACATATAAATCCATAGGTTTTAAGATTCTTACTAGTCAGGTATATTCGTAGGCGTTTAATATGGGGTGTTGAGTCCACTTCATTGAACAAGGAGTAGCTCTTGTCTATTACATATTTGGCTTATGGAACGGTATCTGTGCTTATTTCAATCTCTGGTTTTATGCAGCACCCCAACTCACATTTCCCCTTAAGCAAGCATAAGTTGGTTTTCTACATTTGAGACCCTGTTCTGTTTTGTAATTCAGTTCCTGTGTAGCCAAGTTTACATTCCATGTGGTAGAGATATCTTATGATGTTTCTTTTTCTGTGTGACTTATTTCACTTAGAATCATCGTACCTGAATCCACTCATTATGCTGCTATGGGCCTGATGACATAGATTTCATTGCTGAGTGATATTGCATTGTACGTAAGTACCACAACTTCTTTATCCATTTTTCACTTTCTGTGATTTTGAACTTGTACTGTAAACAAGGTTCTTGTAAACAGAGCCGTCCCAAACTTTGGGGAGGCTGTGTCTTTTTGTTTTTAATTTCCCTAAGCTATAGGACCATAAGTGGAAGTGCCCTAGGCTCCGTTGCTTTGTTTTTTAGATGTTTCAGGAAACACCATACAATTCTCCAGAGTGGCTGTTGGCAATTTACATCCCACCCATCAGCATAACAAGGCTCCCAGTTCTCCATGGCCTCTCCTGCCTTTCTGGATTTTACACTTTTTTCAGATGGCCCTTTTGACCAGGGGACAGTGAGACTTCATTGTAGTGCAGATTTCCTTTGCAAGCTTGCTTGGTTGGCCAAAAAGGGCGTATGCGTTTTTTCCTGAATATATTCAGGAAAAAACGCATACGCCCTTTTTGGCCAAGTGCATCATTGTGGACGTTCTGCCTCTTTTCCTATGCTTTACATGCAATTCCAGTCTACCTCCTGAAATCGGTTTCCTGCAATTCTGCCCCGCTTTCAAGTCCTCTTGGCAGCCTTACTTTAATATATTTTTGGACGATAGCTGTCATTTATAACTCTGCAGGTATGTGAATGACAGTGCCCCTGAGCTCCTTTCTTCAACTCGCTTTCTTGTGAGCTGGCCGCAACACCGCAGCATTGCTTCAGGCCCTAGTGTGGTTCCGGCATGGCACGCTGAGCCTTTGGTTAATTCCTCTTCCTGGTGGGAAATGAGAGTTAAATTTGACCGTCCAGACACCTCCAGCTAGTCTCTCATTGGTTCTCCCTATTCCTGTTCATTTTCCGCAGAAATTGCAAACTGGGCCAAAGAGGAGGTTAAAGGCACTGACTCTCCAAGTGGGGAGAGTGTTAGTAAAGCGTCTGGAATGTGTCACCCGAGTACCAGGGGATGAAAACTGACACAATTTAACACGTTTCCCGATCACATGGTGGATCATACTCTGGGTTCCACATGCATGTTTTAGCTGAAGGAAGAATCCCTTAAACCTGGAGAGTTGAGACCCCTGCAATGGGTACCATGCAATATGACTTCAAAGGGTCTGCATTTGCTCACCGAACCTCACCAATCCTATCACTGCTGCGTTTATGCCGCTGTACACACGCTTGATTCTCTTTCGGAGACATAGAAATCCATAGGTTTTAAGATTCTTACTAGTCAGGTATATTCTTAGGCGTTTAATATGGGGTGTAGAGTCCACTTCGTTGAGCAAGGAGTAGCTCTTGTCTATTACATATTTGGCTTATGGAACGGTATCTGTGCTAATTTCAATCTCTGGTTTTATGCAGCACCCCAACTCACCTTTCCCCTTAAGCAAGCATAAGTTGGTTTTCTACATTTGAGACCCTTTTCTGTTTTGTAATTCAGTTCCTGTGTAGCCAAGTTTACATTCCATGTGGTAGAGATATCTTATGATATTTCTTTTTCTGTGTGACTTATTTCACTTAGAATCGTCGTACCTGAATCCACTCATTATGCTGCTACGGGCCTGATGACATAGATTTCATTGCTGAGTGATATTGCATTGTACGTAAGTACCACAACTTCTTTATCCATTTTGCGCTTTCTGTGATATTGAACTTGTACCGTAAACGAGGTTCTTGTAAACAGAGCTGTCCCAAACATTTGGGTGGTTGTGTCTTTTTGATTTTAATTTCCCTAAGCTATAGGACCATAATTGGAAGTGCCCTAGGCTCTGTTGCTTTGTTTTTTAGATGTTTCAGGAAACACCATACACTTCTCCAGAGTGGCTGTTGGCAATTTACATCCCGCCCATCAGCATAACAAGGCTCCCAGTTCTCCATGGCCTGTCCTGCCTTTCTGGATTTTACACTTTTTTCAGATGGCCCTTTTGACCGGGGGGCAGTGAGACTTCATTGTAGTGCAGATTTCCTTTGCAAGCTTGCTTGGTTGGCCAAAAAGTGTGTATGCGTTTTTTCCTGAATATATTCAGGAAAAAACGCATACGCCCTTTTTGGCCAAGTGCATCATTGTGGACGTTCTGCCTCTTTTCCTTTGCTTTACATGCAATTCCAGTCTACCTCCTGAAATCGGTTTCCTGCAATTCTGCCCAGCGTTCAAGTCCTCTTGGCAGCCTTACTTCAATATATTTTTGGACGATAGCTATCATTTATAACTCTGCAGGTATGTGAATGACAGTGTCCCTGATCTCCTTTCTTCAACTCGCTTTCTTGTGAGCTGGCCACAACACCGCAGGATTGCTTCAGGCCCTAGTGTGGTTCCGGCACGGCACACTGAGCCTTTGTTTAATTCCTCTTCCTGGTGGGAAATGAGAGTTAAATTTGCCCATCCAGACACCTCCAGCTAGTCTCTCATTGGTTCTCTCTATTCCTGTTCATTTTCCGCAGAAATTGCAAACTGGGCCAAACAGGAGGTTAAAGGCACTGACTCTCCAAGTGGGGAGAGTGTTAGTAAAGCGTCTGGAATGTTGCACCCGAGTACCAGGGGACGAAAACTGAGACACATTTGAACACGTTTCCCGATCACATGGTGGATCATACTCTGGGTTCCACATGCATGTTTTAGCTGAAGGAAGAATGCCTTAAACCTGGAGAGTTGAGACCCCTGGAATGGGTACCATGCAATATGACTTCAAAGGGTCTGCATTTGCTCACCGAACCTCACCAATCCTAGCACTGCTGCATTTATGCCACTGTACACACGCTTGATTCTCTTTTGGAGACATATAAATCCATAGGTTTTAAGATTCTTACTAGTCAGGTATATTCTTAGGCGTTTAATATGGGGTGTAGAGTCCACTTCGTTGAGCAAGGAGTAGCTCTTGTCTATTACATATTTGGCTTATGGAACCGTATCTGTGCTAATTTCAATCTCTGGTTTTATGCAGCACCCCAACTCACCTTTCCCCTTAAGCAAGCATAAGTCGGTTTTCTACATTTGAGACCCTGTTCTGTTTTGTAATTCAGTTCCTGTGTAGCCAAGTTTACATTCCATGTGGTAGAGATATCTTATGATGTTTCTTTCTCTGTGTGACTTATTTCACTTAGAATCATCGTACCTGAATCCACTCATTATGCTGCTACGGGCCTGATGACACAGATTTCATTGCTGAGTGATATTGCATTGTACGTAAGTACCACAACTTCTTTATCCATTTTTCGCTTTCTGTGATATTGAACTTGTACCGTAAACGAGGTTCTTGTAAACAGAGCTGTCCCAAAGATTGGGGTGGTTGTGTCTTTTTGATTTTAATTTCCCTAAGCTATAGGACCATAAGTGGAAGTGCCCTAGGCTCTGTTGCTTTGTTTTTTAGATGTTTCAGGAAACACCATACACTTCTCTAGAGTGACTGTTGGCAATTTACATCCCGCCCATCAGCATAACAAGGCTCCCAGTTCTCCATGGCCTGTCCTGCCTTTCTGGATTTTACACTTTTTTCAGATGGCCCTTTTGACCGGGGGGCAGTGAGACTTCATTGTAGTGCAGATTTCCTTTGCAAGCTTGCTTGGTTGGCCAAAAAGGGCGTATGCGTTTATTCCTGAATATATTCAGGAAAAAACGCATACGCCCTTTTTGGCCAAGTGCATCATTGTGGACGTTCTGCCTCTTTTCCTATGCTTTACATGCAATTCCAGTCTACCTCCTGAAATCGGTTTCCTGCAATTCTGCCCCGCTTTCAAGTCCTCTTGGCAGCCTTACTTCAATATCTTTTTGGACGATAGCTGTCATTTATAACTCTGCAGGTATGTGAATGACAGTGCCCCTGAGCTCCTTTCTTCAACTCGCTTTCTTGTGAACTGGCCGCAACACCGCTGCATTGCTTCAGGCTCTAGTGTGGTTCCGGCATGGCACACTGAGCCTTTGGTTAATTCCTCTTCCTGGTGGGAAATTAGAGTTAAATTTGCCCGTCCAGACACCTCCAGCTAGTCTCTCATTGGTTCTCCCTATTCCTGTTCATTTTCCGCAGAAATTGCAAACTGGGCCAAAGAGGAGGTTAAAGGCACTGACTCTCCAAGTGGGGAGAGTGTTAGTAAAGCATCTGGAATGTTGCACCCGAGTACCAGGGGACGAAAACTGACACAATTGAACACGTTTCCCGATCACATGGTGGATCATACTCTGGGTTCCACATGCATGTTTTAGCTGAAGGAAGAATCCCTTAAACCTGGAGAGTTGAGACCCATGGAATGGGTACCATGCAATATGACTTCAAAGGGTCTGCATTTGTCCACCGAACCTCACCAATCCTATCACTGCTGCATTTATGCCGCTGTACACACGCTTGATTCTCTTTCGGAGACATATAAATCCATAGGTTTTAAGATTCTTCCTAGTCAGGTATATTCTTAGGCGTTTATTATGGGATGTAGAGTCCACTTCGTTGAGCAAGGAGTAGCTCTTGTCTATTACATATTTGGCTTATGGAACGGTATCTGTGCTAATTTCAATCTCTGGTTTTATGCAGCACCCCAACTCACCTTTCGCCTTAAGCAAGCATAAGTTGGTTTTCTACATTTGAGACCCTGTTCTGTTTTGTAATTCAGTTCCTGTGTAGCCAAGTTTACATTCCGTGTAGTAGTGATATCTTATGATGTTTCTTTTTCTGTGTGACTTATTTCACTTAGAATCATCGTACCTGAATCCACTCATTATGCTGCTATGGGCCTGATGACATAGATTTCATTGCTGAGTGATATTGCATTGTGCATAATTACCACAACTTATTTATCAATTTTTCACTTTCTGTGATACTGAACTTGTACCGTAAACGAGGTTCTTGTAAACAGAGCCGTTCCAAACTTTGGGGTGGCTGTGTCTTTTTGATTTTAATTTCCCTAAGCTATAGGACCATAAGTGGAAGTGCCCTAGGCTCTGTTGCTTTGCTTTTTAAATGTTTCAGGAAACACCATACACTTCTCCAGAGTGGCTGTTCGCAATTTACATCCCGCACATCAGCATAACAAGGTTCCCAATTCTCCATGGCCTCTCCTGCCTTTCTGGATTTTACACTTTTTTCAGATGGCCCTTTTGACCGGGGGCAGTGAGACTTCATTGTAGTGCAGATTTCCTTTGCAAGCTTGCTTGGTTGGCCAAAAAGGGCGTATGCGTTTTTTCCTGAATATATTCAGGAAAAAACGCATACGCCCTTTTTGGCCAAGTGCATCATTGTGGACGTTCTGCCTCTTTTCCTATGCTTTACATGCAATTCCAGTCTACCTCCTGAAATCGGTTTCCTGCAATTCTGCCCCGTTTTCAAGTCCTCTTGGCAGCCTTACTTCAATATATTTTTGGACGATAGCTATCATTTATAACTCTGCAGGTATGTGAATGACAGTGCCCCTGAGCTCCTTTCTTCAACTCGCTTTCTTGTGAGCTGGCCGCAACACCGCAGGATTGCTTCAGGCCCTAGTGTGGATCCGGCATGGCACGCTGAGCCTTTGTTTAATTCCTCTTCCTGGTGGGAAATGAGAGTTAAATTTGCCCGTCCAGACACCTGCATCTAGTCTCTCATTGGTTCTCCCTATTCCTGTTCATTTTCCGCAGAAATTGCAAACTGGGCCAAACAGGAGGTTAAAGGCACTGACTCTCCAAGTGGGGAGAGTGTTAGTAAAGCGTCTGGAATGTTGCACCCGAGTACCAGGGGACGAAAACTGAGACACATTTGAACACGTTTCCCGATCACATGGTGGATCATTCTCTGGGTTCCACATGCATGTTTTAGCTGAAGGAAGAATCCCTTAAACCTGGAGAGTTGAGACCCCTGCAATGGGTACCATGCAATATGACTTCAAAGGGTCTGCATTTGCTCACCGAACCTCACCAATCCTAACACTGCTTCGTTTATGCCGCTGTACACATGGTTGCTTCTCTTTTGGAGACATATAAATCCATAGGTTTTAAGATTCTTACTAGTCAGGTATATTCTTATGCGTTTAATATGGGGTGTTGAGTCCACTTCGTTGAGCAAGGAGTAGCTCTTGTCTATTACATATTTGGCTTATGGAACGGTATCTGTGCTAATTTCAATGTCTGGTTTTATGCAGCACCCCAACTCACCTTTCCCCTTAAGCAAGCATAAGATGTTTTTCTACATTTGAGACCCTGTTCTGTTTTGTAATTCAGTTCCTGTGTAGCCAAGTTTACATTCCGTGTAGTAGTGATATCTTATGATGTTTCTTTTTCTGTGTGACTTATTTCACTTAGAATCATCGTACCTGAATCCACTCATTATGCTGCTATGGGCCTGATGACATAGATTTCATTGCTGAGTGATATTGCATTGTACGTAAGTACCACAACTTCTTGATCCATTTTTCGCTTTCTGTGATATTGAACTTGTACCGTAAATGAGGTTCTTGTAAACAGAGCTGTCCCAAACATTGGGGTGGTTGTGTCTTTTTGATTTTAATTTCCCTAAGCTATAGGAACATAAGTGGAAGTGCCCTAGGCTCTGTTGCTTTGTTTTTTAGATGTTTCAGGAAACACCATACACTTCTCCAGAGTGGCTGTTCGCAATTTACATCCCGCCCATCAGCATAACAAGGCTCCCAGTTCTCCATGGCCTGTCCTGCCTTTCTGGATTTTACACTTTTTTCAGATGACCCTTTTGACCGGGGGGCACTGAGACTTCATTGTAGTGCAGATTTCCTTTGCAAGCTTGCTTGGTTGGCCAAAAAGGGCGTATGCGTTTTTTCCTGAATATATTAAGGAAAAAACGCATACGCCCTTTTTGGCCAAGTGCATCATTGTGGACGTTCTGCCTCTTTTCCTATGCTTTACATGCAATTCCAGTCTACCTCCTGAAATCAGTTTCCTGCAATTCTGCCCCGCTTTCAAGTCCTCTTGGCAGCCTTACTTCAATATATTTTTGGACGATAGCTGTCATTTATAACTCTGCAGGTATGTGAATGACAGTGCCCCTGAGCTCCTTTCTTCAACTCGCTTTCTTGTGAGCTGGCCGCAACACCGCAGGATTGCTTCAGGCCCTAGTGTGGTTCCGGCATGGCACGCTGAGCCTTTGTTTAATTCCTCTTCCTGGTGGGAAATGAGAGTTAAATTTGCCCGTCCAGACACCTCCAGCTAGTCTCTCATTGGTTCTCCCTATTCCTGTTCATTTTCCGCAGAAATTGCAAACTGGGCCAAATAGGAGGTTAAAGGCACTGACTCTCCAAGTGGGGAGAGTGTTAGTAAAGCGTCTGGAATGTTGCACCCGAGTACCAGGGGACGAAAACTGAGACACATTTGAACACGTTTCCCGATCACATGGTGGATCATACTCTGGGTTCCACATGCATGTTTTAGCTGAAGGAAGAATCCCTTAAACCTGGAGAGTTGAGACCCCTGCAATGGGTACCATGCAATATGACTTCAAAGGGTCTGTATTTTCTCACCGAACCTCACCAATCCTATCACTGCTGCATTTATGCCACTGTACACACGCTTGATTCTCTTTCTGAGACATATAAATCCATAGGTTTTAAGATTCTTACTAGTCAGGTATATTCTTAGGCATTTAATATGGGGTGTAGAGTCCACTTCGTTGAGCAAGGAGTAGCTCTTGTCTATTACATATTTGGCTTATGGAACGGTATCTGTGCTAATTTCAATCTCTGGTTTTATGCAGCACCCCAACTCACCTTTCCCCTTAAGCAAGCATAAGTCGGTTTTCTACATTTGAGACCCTGTTCTGTTTTGTAATTCAGTTCCTGTGTAGCCAAGTTTACATTCCATGTGGTAGAGATATCTTATGATGTTTCTTTTTCTGTGTGACTTATTTCACTTAGAATCATCGTACCTGAATCCACTCATTATGCTGCTATGGGCCTGATGACATAGATTTCATTGCTGAGTGATATTGCATTGTACGTAAGTACCACAACTTCTTTATCCATTTTTCACTTTCTGTGATTTTGAACTTGTACTGTAAACGAGGTTCTTGTAAACAGAGCCTTCCCAAACTTTGGGGTGGCTGTGTCTTTTTGATTTTAATTTCCCTAAGCTATAGGACCATAAGTGGAAGTGCCCTAGGCTCTGTTGCTTTGTTTTTTAGATGTTTCAGGAAACACCATACACTTCTCCAGAGTGGCTGTTGGCAATTTACATGCCGCCCATCAGCATAACAAGGCTCCCAGTTCTCCATGGCCTGTCCTGCCTTTCTGGATTTTACACTTTTTTCAGATGACCCTTTTGACCGGGGGGCAGTGAGACTTCATTGTAGTGCAGATTTCCTTTGCAAGCTTGCTTGGTTGGCCAAAAAGGGCGTATGCGTTTTTTCCTGAATATATTCAGGAAAAAATGCATACGCCCTTTTTGGCCAAGTGCATCATTGTGGACGTTCTGCCTCTTTTCCTTTGCATTACATGCAATTCCAGTCTACCTCCTGAAATCGGTTTCCTGCAATTCTGCCCAGCGTTCAAGTCCTCTTGGCAGCCTTACTTCAATATATTTTTGGACGATAGCTGTCATTTATAACTCTGCAGGTTTGTGAATGACAGTGCCCCTGAGCTCCTTTCTTCAACTCGCTTTCTTGTGAGCTGGCCGCAACACCGCAGCATTGCTTCAGGCCCTAGTGTGGTTCCGGCATGACATGCTGAGCCTTTGGTTAATTCCTCTTCCTGGTGGGAAATGAGAGTTAAATTTGCCCGTCCAGACACCTCCAGCTAGTCTCTCATTGGTTCTCCCTATTCCTGTTCATTTTCCGCAGAAATTGCAAACTGGGCCAAACAATAGTTTAAAGGCACTGACTCTCCAAGTGGGGAGAGTGTTAGTAAAGCGTCTGGAATGTTGCACCCAAGTACCAGGGGATGAAAACTGACACAATTAAACACGTTTCCCGATCACACGGTGGATCATACTCTGGGTTCCACATGCATGTTTTAGCTGAAGGAAGAATCCCTTAAACCTGGAGAGTTGAGACCCATGGAATGGGTACCATGCAATATGACTTCAAAGGGTCTGCATTTGCTCACCGAACCTCACCAATCCTATCACTGCTGCGTTTATGACACTGTACACACGCTTGATTCTCTTTCGGAGACATATAAATCCATAGGTTTTAAGATTCTTTCTAGTCAGGTATATTCTTACGCGTTTAATATGTGGTGTAGAGTCCACTTCGTTGAGCAAGGAGTAGCTCTTGTCTATTAAATATTTGGCTTATGGAACGGTATCCGTTCTAATTTCAATCTCTGGTTTTATGCAGCACCCCAACTCACCTTTCGCCTTAAGCAAGCATAAGTTGGTTTTCTACATTTGAGACCCTGTTCTGTTTTGTAATTCAGTTCCTGTGTAGCCAAGTTTACATTCCTTGTAGTAGTGATATCTTATGATGTTTGTTTTTCTGTGTGACTTATTTCACTTAGAATCATCGTACCTGAATCCACTCATTATGCTGCTACGGGCCTGATGACATAGATTTCATTGCTGAGTGATATTGCATTGTACGTAAGTACCACAACTTCTTTATCCATTTTTCGCTTTCTGTGATATTGAACTTGGACCATAAATGAGTTTCTTGTAAACAGAGCTGTCCCTAACTTTGGGGTGGCTGAGTCTTTTTGATTTTAATTTCCCTAAGCTATAGGACCATAAGTGGAAGTGCCCTAGGCTCTGTTGCTTTGTTTTTTAGATGTTTCAGGAAACACCATACACTTCTCCAGAGTGGCTGTTGGCAATTTACATCCCGCCCATCAGCATAACAAGGCTCCCAGTTCTCCATGGCCTGTCCTGCCTTTCTGGATTTTACACTTTTTTCAGATGGCCCTGTTGACCGGGGCGCAGTGAGACTTCATTGTAGTGCAGATTTCCTTTGCAAGCTTGCTTGGTTGGCCAAAAAGGGCGTATGCGTTTTTTCCTGAATATATTAAGGAAAAAACGCATACGCCCTTTTTGGCCAAGTGCATCATTGTGGACGTTCTGCCTCTTTTCCTATGCTTTACATGCAATTCCAGTCTACCTCCTGAAATCGGTTTCCTGCAATTCTGCCCCGCTTTCAAGTCCTCTTGGCAGCCTTACTTCAATATATTTTTGGACGATAGCTGTCATTTATAACTCTGCAGGTATGTGAATGACAGTGCCCCTGAGCTCCTTTCTTCAACTCGCTTTCTTGTGAGCTGGCCGCAACACCGCAGGATTGCTTCAGGCCCTAGTGTGGTTCCGGCATGGCACGCTGAGCCTTTGTTTAATTCCTCTTCCTGGTGGGAAATGAGAGTTAAATTTGCCCGTCCAGACACCTCCAGCTAGTCTCTCATTGGTTCTCCCTATTCCTGTTCATTTTCCGCAGAAATTGCAAACTGGGCCAAATAGGAGGTTAAAGGCACTGACTCTCCAAGTGGGGAGAGTGTTAGTTAAGCGTCTGGAATGTTGCACCCGAGTACCAGGGGACGAAAACTGAGACATATTTGAACACGTTTCCCGATCACATGGTGGATCATACTCTGGGTTCCACATGCATGTTTTAGCTGAAGGAAGAATCCCTTAAACCTGGAGAGTTGAGACCCCTGCAATGGGTACCATGCAATATGACTTCAAAGGGTCTGCATTTGCTCACCGAACCTCACCAATCCTATCACTGCTGCATTTATGCCACTGTACACACGCTTGATTCTCTTGCAGAGACATATAAATCCATAGGTTTTAAGATTCTTACTAGTCAGGTATATTCTTAGGCGTTTAATATGGGGTGTAGAGTCCACTTCGTTGAGCAAGGAGTAGCTCTTGTCTATTACATATTTGGCTTATGGAACGGTATCTGTGCTAATTTCAATCTCTGGTTTTATGCAGCACCCCAACTCACCTTTCCCCTTAAGCAAGCATAAGTCGGTTTTCTACATTTGAGACCCTGTTCTGTTTTGTAATTCAGTTCCTGTGTAGCCAAGTTTACATTCCATGTGGTAGAGATATCTTATGATATTTCTTTTTCTGTGTGACTTATTTCACTTAGAATCATCGTACCTGAATCCACTCATTATGCTGCTATGGGCCTGATGACATAGATTTCATTGCTGAGTGATATTGCATTGTACGTAAGTACCACAACTTCTTTATCCATTTTTCACTTTCTGTGATTTTGAACTTGTACTGTAAACGAGGTTCTTGTAAACAGAGCCTTCCCAAACTTTGGGGTGGCTGTGTCTTTTTGATTTTAATTTCCCTAAGCTATAGGACCATAAGTGGAAGAGCCCTAGGCTCTGTTGCTTTGTTTTGTAGATGTTTCAGGAAACACCATACACTTCTCCAGAGTGGCTGTTGGCAATTTACATCCCGCCCATCAGCATAACAAGGCTCCCAGTGCTCCATGGCCTGTCCTGCCTTTCTGGATTTTACACTTTTTTCAGATGGCCCTTTTGACCGGGGGGCAGTGAGACTTCATTGTAGTGCAGATTTCCTTTGCAAGCTTGCTTGGTTGGCCAAACAGGGCGTATGCGTTTTTTCCTGAATATATTCAGGAAAAAACGCATACGCCCTTTTTGGCCAAGTGCATCATTGTGGACGTTCTGCCTCTTTTCCTTTGCTTTACATGCAATTCCAGTCTACCTCCTGAAATCGGTTTCCTGCAATTCTGCCCAGCGTTCAAGTCCTCTTGGCAGCCTTACTTCAATATATTTTTGGACGATAGCTGTCATTTATAACTCTGCAGGTTTGTGAATGACAGTACCCCTGAGCTCCTTTCTTCAACTCGCTTTCTTGTGAGCTGGCCGCAACACCGCAGCATTGCTTCAGGCCCTAGTGTGGTTCCGGCATGACATGCTGAGCCTTTGGTTAATTCCTCTTCCTGGTGGGAAATGAGAGTTAAATTTGCCCGTCCAGACACCTCCAGCTAGTCTCTCATTGGTTCTCCCTATTCCTGTTCATTTTCCGCAGAAATTGCAAACTGGGCCAAATAGGAGGTTAAAGGCACTGACTCTCCAAGTGGGGAGAGTGTTAGTAAAGCGTCTGGAATGTTGCACCCGAGTACCAGGGGACGAAAACTGAGACATATTTGAACACGTTTCCCGATCACATGGTGGATCATACTCTGGGTTCCACATGCATGTTTTAGCTGAAGGAAGAATCCCTTAAACCTGGAGAGTTGAGACCCCTGCAATGGGTACCATGCAATATGACTTCAAAGGGTCTGCATTTGCTCACCGAACCTCACCAATCCTATCACTGCTGCATTTATGCCACTGTACACACGCTTGATTCTCTTGCAGAGACATATAAATCCATAGGTTTTAAGATTCTTACTAGTCAGGTATATTCTTAGGCGTTTAATATGTGGTGTAGAGTCCACTTCGTTGAGCAAGGAGTAGCTCTTGTCTATTATATATTTGGCTTATGGAACGGTATCTGTGCTAATTTCAATCTCTGGTTTTATGCAGCACCCCAACTCACCTTTCCCCTTAAGCAAGCATAAGTTGGTTTTCTACATTTGAGACCCTGTTCTGTTTTGTAATTCAGTTCCTGTGTAGCCAAGTTTACATTCCATGTGGTAGAGATATCTTATGATGTTTCTTTTTCTGTGTGACTTATTTCACTTAGAATCATCGTACCTGAATCCACTCATTATGCTGCTATGGGCCTGATGACATAGATTTCATTGCTGAGTGATATTGCATTGTACGTAAGTACCACAACTTCTTTATCCATTTTTCACTTTCTGTGATTTTGAACTTATACTGTAAACGAGGTTCTTGTAAACAGAGCCTTCCCAAACTTTGGGGTGGCTGTGTCTTTTTGATTTTAATTTCCCTAAGCTATAGGACCATAAGTGGAAGTGCCCTAGGCTCTGTTGCTTTGTTTTGTAGATATTTCAGGAAACACCATACACTTCTCCAGAGTGGCTGTTGGCAATTTACATCCCGCCCATCAGCATAACAAGGCTCCCAGTTCTCCATGGCCTGTCCTGCCTTTCTGCATTTTACACTTTTTTCAGATGGCCCTTTTGACCGGGGGGCAGTGAGACTTCATTGTAGTGCAGATTTCCTTTGCAAGCTTGCTTGGTTGGCCAAAAAGGGCGTATGCGTTTTTTCCTGAATATATTCAGGAAAAAACGCATACGCCCTTTTTGGCCAAGTGCATCATTGTGGACGTTCTGCCTCTTTTCCTATGCTTTACATGCAATTCCAGTCTACCTCCTGAAATCGGTTTCCTGCAATTCTGCCCCGCTTTCAAGTCCTCTTGGCAGCCTTACTTCAATATATTTTTGGACGATAGCTGTCATTTATAACTCTGCAGGTATGTGAATGACAGTGCCCCTGAGCTCCTTTCTTCAACTCGCTTTCTTGTGAGCTGGCCGCAACACCGCAGGATTGCTTCAGGCCCTAGTGTGGTTCCGGCATGGCACGCTGAGCCTTTGTTTAATTCCTCTTCCTGGTGGGAAATGAGAGTTAAATTTGCCCGTCCAGACACCTCCAGCTAGTCTCTCATTGGTTCTCCCTATTCCTGTTCATTTTCCGCAGAAATTGCAAACTGGGCCAAATAGGAGGTTAAAGGCACTGACTCTCCAAGTGGGGAGAGTGTTAGTAAAGCGTCTGGAATGTTGCACCCGAGTACCAGGGGACGAAAACTGAGACATATTTGAACACGTTTCCCGATCACATGGTGGATCATACTCTGGGTTCCACATGCATGTTTTAGCTGAAGGAAGAATCCCTTAAACCTGGAGAGTTGAGACCCCTGCAATGGGTACCATGCAATATGACTTCAAAGGGTCTGCATTTGCTCACCGAACCTCACCAATCCTATCACTGCTGCATTTATGCCACTGTACACACGCTTGATTCTCTTTCGGAGACATATAAATCCATAGGTTTTAAGATTCTTACTAGTCAGGTATATTCTTAGGCGTTTAATATGGGGTGTAGAGTCCACTTCGTTGAGCAACGAGTAGCTCTTGTCTATTACATATTTGGCTTATGGAACGGTATCTGTGCTAATTTCAATCTCTGGTTTTATGCAGCACCCCAACTCACCTTTCCCCTTAAGCAAGCATAAGTCGGTTTTCTACATTTGAGACCCTGTTCTGTTTTGTAATTCAGTTCCTGTGTAGCCAAGTTTACATTCCATGTGGTAGAGATATCTTATGATATTTCTTTTTCTGTGTGACTTATTTCACTTAGAATCATCGTACCTGAATCCACTCATTATGCTGCTATGGGCCTGATGACATAGATTTCATTGCTGAGTGATATTGCATTGTACGTAAGTACCACAACTTCTTTATCCATTTTTCACTTTCTGTGATTTTGAACTTGTACTGTAAATGAGGTTCTTGTAAACAGAGCCTTCCCAAACTTTGGGGTGGCTGTGTCTTTTTGATTTTAATTTCCCTAAGCTATAGGACCATAAGTGGAAGAGCCCTAGGCTCTGTTGCTTTGTTTTGTAGATGTTTCAGGAAACACCATACACTTCTCCAGAGTGGCTGTTGGCAATTTACATCCCGCCCATCAGCATAACAAGGCTCCCAGTGCTCCATGGCCTGTCCTGCCTTTCTGGATTTTACACTTTTTTCAGATGGCCCTTTTGACCGGGGGGCAGTGAGACTTCATTGTAGTGCAGATTTCCTTTGCAAGCTTGCTTGGTTGGCCAAACAGGGCGTATGCGTTTTTTCCTGAATATATTCAGGAAAAAACGCATACGCCCTTTTTGGCCAAGTGCATCACTGTGGACGTTCTGCCTCTTTTCCTTTGCTTTACATGCAATTCCAGTCTACCTCCTGAAATCGGTTTCCTGCAATTCTGCCCAGCGTTCAAGTCCTCTTGGCAGCCTTACTTCAATATATTTTTGGACGATAGCTGTCATTTATAACTCTGCAGGTTTGTGAATGACAGTACCCCTGAGCTCCTTTCTTCAACTCGCTTTCTTGTGAGCTGGCCGCAACACCGCAGCATTGCTTCAGGCCCTAGTGTGGTTCCGGCATGACATGCTGAGCCTTTGGTTAATTCCTCTTCCTGGTGGGAAATGAGAGTTAAATTTGCCCGTCCAGACACCTCCAGCTAGTCTCTCATTGGTTCTCCCTATTCCTGTTCATTTTCCGCAGAAATTGCAAACTGGGCCAAATAGGAGGTTAAAGGCACTGACTCTCCAAGTGGGGAGAGTGTTAGTAAAGCGTCTGGAATGTTGCACCCGAGTACCAGGGGACGAAAACTGAGACATATTTGAACACGTTTCCCGATCACATGGTGGATCATACTCTGGGTTCCACATGCATGTTTTAGCTGAAGGAAGAATCCCTTAAACCTGGAGAGTTGAGACCCCTGCAATGGGTACCATGCAATATGACTTCAAAGGGTCTGCATTTGCTCACCGAACCTCACCAATCCTATCACTGCTGCATTTATGCCACTGTACACACGCTTGATTCTCTTGCAGAGACATATAAATCCATAGGTTTTAAGATTCTTACTAGTCAGGTATATTCTTAGGCGTTTAATATGTGGTGTAGAGTCCACTTCGTTGAGCAAGGAGTAGCTCTTGTCTATTATATATTTGGCTTATGGAACGGTATCTGTGCTAATTTCAATCTCTGGTTTTATGCAGCACCCCAACTCACCTTTCCCCTTAAGCAAGCATAAGTTGGTTTTCTACATTTGAGACCCTGTTCTGTTTTGTAATTCAGTTCCTGTGTAGCCAAGTTTACATTCCATGTGGTAGAGATATCTTATGATGTTTCTTTTTCTGTGTGACTTATTTCACTTAGAATCATCGTACCTGAATCCACTCATTATGCTGCTATGGGCCTGATGACATAGATTTCATTGCTGAGTGATATTGCATTGTACGTAAGTACCACAACTTCTTTATCCATTTTTCACTTTCTGTGATTTTGAACTTATACTGTAAACGAGGTTCTTGTAAACAGAGCCTTCCCAAACTTTGGGGTGGCTGTGTCTTTTTGATTTTAATTTCCCTAAGCTATAGGACCATAAGTGGAAGTGCCCTAGGCTCTGTTGCTTTGTTTTGTAGATATTTCAGGAAACACCATACACTTCTCCAGAGTGGCTGTTGGCAATTTACATCCCGCCCATCAGCATAACAAGGCTCCCAGTTCTCCATGGCCTGTCCTGCCTTTCTGCATTTTACACTTTTTTCAGATGGCCCTTTTGACCGGGGGGCAGTGAGACTTCATTGTAGTGCAGATTTCCTTTGCAAGCTTGCTTGGTTGGCCAAAAAGGGCGTATGCGTTTTTTCCTGAATATATTCAGGAAAAAACGCATACGCCCTTTTTGGCCAAGTGCATCATTGTGGACGTTCTGCCTCTTTTCCTATGCTTTACATGCAATTCCAGTCTACCTCCTGAAATCGGTTTCCTGCAATTCTGCCCCGCTTTCAAGTCCTCTTGGCAGCCTTACTTCAATATATTTTTGGACGATAGCTGTCATTTATAACTCTGCAGGTATGTGAATGACAGTGCCCCTGAGCTCCTTTCTTCAACTCACTTTCTTGTGAGCTGGCCGCAACACCGCAGGATTGCTTCAGGCCCTAGTGTGGTTCCGGCATGGCACGCTGAGCCTTTGTTTAATTCCTCTTCCTGGTGGGAAATGAGAGTTAAATTTGCCCGTCCAGACACCTCCAGCTAGTCTCTCATTGGTTCTCCCTATTCCTGTTCATTTTCCGCAGAAATTGCAAACTGGGCCAAATAGGAGGTTAAAGGCACTGACTCTCCAAGTGGGGAGAGTGTTAGTAAAGCGTCTGGAATGTTGCACCCGAGTACCAGGGGACGAAAACTGAGACATATTTGAACACGTTTCCCGATCACATGGTGGATCATACTCTGGGTTCCACATGCATGTTTTAGCTGAAGGAAGAATCCCTTAAACCTGGAGAGTTGAGACCCCTGCAATGGGTACCATGCAATATGACTTCAAAGGGTCTGCATTTGCTCACCGAACCTCACCAATCCTATCACTGCTGCATTTATGCCACTGTACACACGCTTGATTCTCTTTCGGAGACATATAAATCCATAGGTTTTAAGATTCTTACTAGTCAGGTATATTCTTAGGCGTTTAATATGGGGTGTAGAGTCCACTTCGTTGAGCAACGAGTAGCTCTTGTCTATTACATATTTGGCTTATGGAACGGTATCTGTGCTAATTTCAATCTCTGGTTTTATGCAGCACCCCAACTCACCTTTCCCCTTAAGCAAGCATAAGTCGGTTTTCTACATTTGAGACCCTGTTCTGTTTTGTAATTCAGTTCCTGTGTAGCCAAGTTTACATTCCATGTGGTAGAGATATCTTATGATATTTCTTTTTCTGTGTGACTTATTTCACTTAGAATCATCGTACCTGAATCCACTCATTATGCTGCTATGGGCCTGATGACATAGATTTCATTGCTGAGTGATATTGCATTGTACGTAAGTACCACAACTTCTTTATCCATTTTTCACTTTCTGTGATTTTGAACTTGTACTGTAAACGAGGTTCTTGTAAACAGAGCCTTCCCAAACTTTGGGGTGGCTGTGTCTTTTTGATTTTAATTTCCCTAAGCTATAGGACCATAAGTGGAAGAGCCCTAGGCTCTGTTGCTTTGTTTTGTAGATGTTTCAGGAAACACCATACACTTCTCCAGAGTGGCTGTTGGCAATTTACATCCCGCCCATCAGCATAACAAGGCTCCCAGTGCTCCATGGCCTGTCCTGCCTTTCTGGATTTTACACTTTTTTCAGATGGCCCTTTTGACCGGGGGGCAGTGAGACTTCATTGTAGTGCAGATTTCCTTTGCAAGCTTGCTTGGTTGGCCAAAAAGGGCGTATGCGTTTTTTCCTGAATATATTCAGGAAAAAACGCATACGCCCTTTTTGGCCAAGTGCATCATTGTGGACGTTCTGCCTCTTTTCCTTTGCTTTACATGCAATTCCAGTCTACCTCCTGAAATCGGTTTCCTGCAATTCTGCCCAGCGTTCAAGTCCTCTTGGCAGCCTTACTTCAATATATTTTTGGACGATAGCTGTCATTTATAACTCTGCAGGTTTGTGAATGACAGTACCCCTGAGCTCCTTTCTTCAACTCGCTTTCTTGTGAGCTGGCCGCAACACCGCAGCATTGCTTCAGGCCCTAGTGTGGTTCCGGCATGACATGCTGAGCCTTTGGTTAATTCCTCTTCCTGGTGGGAAATGAGAGTTAAATTTGCCCGTCCAGACACCTCCAGCTAGTCTCTCATTGGTTCTCCCTATTCCTGTTCATTTTCCGCAGAAATTGCAAACTGGGCCAAACAAGAGGTTAAAGGCACTGACTCTCCAAGTGGGGAGAGTGTTAATAAAACATCTGGAATGTTGCACTCGAGTACCAGGGGATGAAAACTGACACAATTAAACACATTTCCCGATCACACGGTGGATCATACTCTGGGTTCCACATGCATGTTTTAGCTGAAGGAAGAATCCCTTAAACCTGGAGAGTTGAGACCCATGGAATGGGTACCATGCAATATGAATTCAAAGGTTCTGCATTTGCTCACCGAACCTCACCAATCCTATCACTGCTGCGTTTATGCCACTGTACACACGCTTGATTCTCTTTCGGAGACATATAAATCCATAGGTTTTAACATTCTTTCTAGTCAGGTATATTCTTACGCGTTTAATATGGGGTGTAGAGTCCACTTCGTTGAGCAAGGAGTAGCTCTTGTCTATTAAATATTTGGCTTATGGAACGGTATCTGTTCTAATTTCAATCTCTGGTTTTATGCAGCACCCCAACTCACCTTTCGCCTTAAGCAAGCATAAGTTGGTTTTCTACAATTGAGACCCTGTTCTGTTTTGTAATTCAGTTCCTGAGTTGCCAAGTTTACATTCCTTGTACTAGTGATATCTTATGATGTTTGTTTTTCTGTGTGACTTATTTCACTTAGAATCATCGTACCTGAATCCACTCATTATGCTGCTATGGGCCTGATGACATAGATTTCATTGCTGAGTGATATTGCATTGTACGTAAGTACCACAACTTCTTTATCCATTTTTCGCTTTATGTGATATTGAACTTGGACCATAAATGAGGTTCTTGTAAACAGAGCTGTCCCTAACTTTGGGGTGGCTGAGTCTTTTTGATTTTAATTTCCCTAAGCTATAGGACCATAAGTGGAAGTGCCCTATGCTCTGTTGCTTTGTTTTTTAGATGTTTCAGGAAACACCATACACTTCTCCAGAGGGGCTGTTTGCAATTTACATCCGGCCCATCAGCATAACAAGGCTCCCATTTCTCCATGGCCTGTCCTGCCTTTCTGGATTTTACACATTTTTCAGATGGCCCTTTTGACCGGGGAGCAGTGAGACTTCATTGTAGTGCAGATTTCCTTTGCAAGCTTGCTTGGTTGGCCAAAAAGGGCGTATGCGTTTTTTCCTGAATATATTAAGGAAAAAACGCATACGCCCTTTTTGGCCAAGTGCATCATTGTGGACGTTCTGCCTCTTTTCCTATGCTTTACATGCAATTCCAGTCTACCTCCTGAAATCGGTTTCCTGCAATTCTGCCCCGCTTTCAAGTCCTCTTGGCAGCCTTACTTCAATATATTTTTGGACGATAGCTGTCATTTATAACTCTGCAGGTATGTGAATGACAGTGCCCCTGAGCTCCTTTCTTCAACTCGCTTTCTTGTGAGCTGGCCGCAACACCGCAGCATTGCTTCAGGCCCTAGTGTGGTTCCGGCATGGCACGCTGAGCCTTTGTTTAATTCCTCTTCCTGGTGGGAAATGAGAGTTAAATTTGCCCGTCCAGACACCTCCAGCTAGTCTCTCATTGGTTCTCCCTATTCCTGTTCATTTTCCGCAGAAATTGCAAACTGGGCCAAACAGGAGGTTAAAGGCACTGACTCTCCAAGTGGGGAGAGTGTTAGTAAAGCGTCTGGAATGTTGCACCCGAGTACCAGGGGACGAAAACTGAGACACATTTGAACATGTTTCCCGATCACATGGTGGATCATACTCTGGGTTCCACATGCATGTTTTAGCTGAAGGAAGAATCCCTTAAACCTGGAGAGTTGAGACCCCTGCAATGGGTACCATGCAATATGACTTCAAAGGGTCTGCATTTGCTCACCGAACCTCACCAATCCTATCACTGCTGCATTTATGCCACTGTACACACGCTTGATTCTCTTTCTGAGACATATAAATCCATAGGTTTTAAGATTCTTACTAGTCAGGTATATTCTTAGGCGTTTAATATGGGGTGTAGAGTCCACATCGTTGAGCAAGGAGTAGCTCTTGTCTATTACATATTTGGCTTATGGAACGGTATCTGTGCTAATTTCAATCTCTGGTTTTATGCAGCACCCCAACTCACCTTTCCCCTTAAGCAAGCATAAGTCGGTTTTCTACATTTGAGACCCTGTTCTGTTTTGTAATTCAGTTCCTGTGTAGCCAAGTTTACATTCCATGTGGTAGAGATATCTTATGATGTTTCTTTTTCTGTGTGACTTATTTCACTTAGAATCATCGTACCTGAATCCACTCATTATGCTGCTATAGACCTGATGACATAGATTTCATTGCTGAGTGATATTGCATTGTACGTAAGTAACACAACTTCTTTATCCATTTTTCACTTTCTGTGATTTTGAACTTATACTGTAAACGAGGTTCTTGTAAACAGAGCCTTCCCAAATTTTGGGGTGGCTGTGTCTTTTTGATTTTAATTTCCCTAAGCTATAGGACCATAAGTGGAAGTGCCCTAAGCTCTGTTGCTTTGTTTTTTAGATGTTTCAGGAAACACCATACACTTCTCCAGAGTGGCTGTTGGCAATTTACATCCCGCCCATCAGCATAACAAGGCTCCCAGTTCTCCATGGCCTGTCCTGCCTTTCTGGATTTTACACTTTTTTCAGATGGCCCTTTTGACCGGGGGGCAGTGAGACTTCATTGTAGTGCAGATTTCCTTTGCAAGCTTGCTTGGTTGGCCAAAAAGGGCGTATGCGTTTTTTCCTGAATATATTCAGGAAAAAACGCATACGCCCTTTTTGGCCAAGTGCATCATTGTGGACGTTCTGCCTCTTTTCCTTTGCTTTACATGCAATTCCAGTCTACCTCCTGAAATCGGTTTCCTGCAATTCTGCCCAGCGTTCAAGTCCTCTTGGCAGCCTTACTTCAATATATTTTTGGACGATAGCTGTCATTTATAACTCTGCAGGTTTGTGAATGACAGTACCCCTGAGCTCCTTTCTTCAACTCGCTTTCTTGTGAGCTGGCCGCAACACCGCAGCATTGCTTCAGGCCCTAGTGTGGTTCCGGCATGACATGCTGAGCCTTTGGTTAATTCCTCTTCCTGGTGGGAAATGAGAGTTAAATTTGCCCGTCCAGACACCTCCAGCTAGTCTCTCATTGGTTCTCCCTATTCCTGTTCATTTTCCGCAGAAATTGCAAACTGGGCCAAACAAGAGGTTAAAGGCACTGACTCTCCAAGTGGGGAGAGTGTTAGTAAAACATCTGGAATGTTGCACCCGAGTACCAGGGGATGAAAACTGACACAATTAAACACATTTCCCGATCACACGGTGGATCATACTCTGGGTTCCACATGCATGTTTTAGCTGAAGGAAGAATCCCTTAAACCTGGAGAGTTGAGACCCATGGAATGGGTACCATGCAATATGAATTCAAAGGTTCTGCATTTGCTCACCGAACCTCACCAATCCTATCACTGCTGCGTTTATGCCACTGTACACACGCTTGATTCTCTTTCGGAGACATATAAATCCATAGGTTTTAACATTCTTTCTAGTCAGGTATATTCTTACGCGTTTAATATGGGGTGTAGAGTCCACTTCGTTGAGCAAGGAGTACCTCTTGTCTATTAAATATTTGGCTTATGGAACGGTATCTGTTCTAATTTCAATCTCTGGTTTTATGCAGCACCCCAACTCACCTTTCGCCTTAAGCAAGCATAAGTTGGTTTTCTACATTTGAGACCCTGTTCTGTTTTGTAATTCAGTTCCTGAGTTGCCAAGTTTACATTCCTTGTACTAGTGATATCTTATGATGTTTGTTTTTCTGTGTGACTTATTTCACTTAGAATCATCGTACCTGAATCCACTCATTATGCTGCTATGGGCCTGATGACATAGATTTCATTGCTGAGTGATATTGCATTGTACGTAAGTACCACAACTTCTTTATCCATTTTTCGCTTTATGTGATATTGAACTTGGACCATAAATGAGGTTCTTGTAAACAGAGCTGTCCCTAACTTTGGGGTGGCTGAGTCTTTTTGATTTTAATTTCCCTAAGCTATAGGACCATAAGTGGAAGTGCCCTATGCTCTGTTGCTTTGTTTTTTAGATGTTTCAGGAAACACCATACACTTCTCCAGAGTGGCTGTTTGCAATTTACATCCCGCCCATCAGCATAACAAGGCTCCCATTTCTCCATGGCCTGTCCTGCCTTTCTGGATTTTACACATTTTTCAGATGGCCCTTTTGACCGGGGAGCAGTGAGACTTCATTGTAGTGCAGATTTCCTTTGCTAGCTTGCTTGGTTGGCCAAAAAGGGCGTATGCGTTTTTTCCTGAATATATTAAGGAAAAAACGCATACGCCCTTTTTGGCCAAGTGCATCATTGTGGACGTTCTGCCTCTTTTCCTATGCTTTACATGCAATTCCAGTCTACCTCCTGAAATCGGTTTCCTGCAATTCTGCCCCGCTTTCAAGTCCTCTTGGCAGCCTTACTTCAATATATTTTTGGACGATAGCTATCATTTATAACTCTGCAGGTATGTGAATGACAGTGCCCCTGAGCTCCTTTCTTCAACTCGCTTTCTTGTGAGCTGGCCGCAACACCGCAGCATTGCTTCAGGCCCTAGTGTGGTTCCGGCATGGCACGCTGAGCCTTTGTTTAATTCCTCTTCCTGGTGGGAAATGAGAGTTAAATTTGCCCGTCCAGACACCTCCAGCTAGTCTCTCATTGGTTCTCCCTATTCCTGTTCATTTTCCGCAGAAATTGCAAACTGGGCCAAACAGGAGGTTAAAGGCACTGACTCTCCAAGTGGGGAGAGTGTTAGTAAAGCGTCTGGAATGTTGCACCCGAGTACCAGGGGACGAAAACTGAGACACATTTGAACACGTTTCCCGATCACATGGTGGATCATACTCTGGGTTCCACATGCATGTTTTAGCTGAAGGAAGAATCCCTTAAACCTGGAGAGTTGAGACCCCTGCAATGGGTACCATGCAATATGACTTCAAAGGGTCTGCATTTGCTCACCGAACCTCACCAATCCTATCACTGCTGCATTTATGCCACTGTACACACGCTTGATTCTCTTTCTGAGACATATAAATCCATAGGTTTTAAGATTCTTACTAGTCAGGTATATTCTTAGGCGTTTAATATGGGGTGTAGAGTCCACATCGTTGAGCAAGGAGTAGCTCTTGTCTATTACATATTTGGCTTATGGAACGGTATCTGTGCTAATTTCAATCTCTGGTTTTATGCAGCACCCCAACTCACCTTTCCCCTTAAGCAAGCATAAGTCGGTTTTCTACATTTGAGACCCTGTTCTGTTTTGTAATTCAGTTCCTGTGTAGCCAAGTTTACATTCCATGTGGTAGAGATATCTTATGATGTTTCTTTTTCTGTGTGACTTATTTCACTTAGAATCATCGTACCTGAATCCACTCATTATGCTGCTATGGGCCTGATGACATAGATTTCATTGCTGAGTGATATTGCATTGTACGTAAGTACCACAACTTCTTTATCCATTTTTCACATTCTGTGATTTTGAACTTATACTGTAAAGGAGGTTCTTGTAAACAGAGCCTTCCCAAACTTTGGGGTGGCTGTGTCTTTTTGATTTTAATTTCCCTAAGCTATAGGACCATAAGTGGAAGTGCCCTAGGCTCTGTTGCTTTGTTTTGTAGATGTTTCAGGAAACACCATACACTTCTCCAGAGTGGCTGTTGGCAATTTACATCCCGCCCATCAGCATAACAAGGCTCCCAGTGCTCCATGGCCTGTCCTGCCTTTCTGGATTTTACACTTTTTTCAGATGGCCCTTTTGACAGGGGGGCAGTGAGACTTCATTGTAGTGCAGATTTCCTTTGCAAGCTTGCTTGGTTGGCCAAAAAGGGCGTATGCGTTTTTTCCTGAATATATTCAGGAAAAAACGCATACGCCCTTTTTGGCCAAGTGCATCATTGTGGACGTTCTGCCTCTTTTCCTTTGCTTTACATGCAATTCCAGTCTACCTCCTGAAATCGGTTTCCTGCAATTCTGCCCAGCGTTCAAGTCCTCTTGGCAGCCTTACTTCAATATATTTTTGGACGATAGCTGTCATTTATAACTCTGCAGGTTTGTGAATGACAGTACCCCTGAGCTCCTTTCTTCAACTCGCTTTCTTGTGAGCTGGCCGCAACACCGCAGCATTGCTTCAGGCCCTAGTGTGGTTCCGGCATGACATGCTGAGCCTTTGGTTAATTCCTCTTCCTGGTGGGAAATGAGAGTTAAATTTGCCCGTCCAGACACCTCCAGCTAGTCTCTCATTGGTTCTCCCTATTCCTGTTCATTTTCCGCAGAAATTGCAAACTGGGCCAAACAAGAGGTTAAAGGCACTGACTCTCCAAGTGGGGAGAGTGTTAGTAAAACATCTGGAATGTTGCACCCGAGTACCAGGGGATGAAAACTGACACAATTAAACACATTTCCCGATCACACGGTGGATCATACTCTGGGTTCCACATGCATGTTTTAGCTGAAGGAAGAATCCCTTAAACCTGGAGAGTTGAGACCCATGGAATGGGTACCATGCAATATGACTTCAAAGGTTCTGCATTTGCTCACCGAACCTCACCAATCCTATCACTGCTGCATTTATGCCACTGTACACACGCTTGATTCTCTTTCTGAGACATATAAATCCATAGGTTTTAAGATTCTTACTAGTCAGGTATATTCTTAGGCGTTTAATATGGGGTGTAGAGTCCACTTCGTTGAGCAAGGAGTAGCTCTTGTCTATTACATATTTGGCTTATGGAACGGTATCTGTGCTAATTTCAATCTCTGGTTTTATGCAGCACCCCAACTCACCTTTCCCCTTAAGCAAGCATAAGTCGGTTTTCTACATTTGAGACCCTGTTCTGTTTTGTAATTCAGTTCCTGTGTAGCCAAGTTTACATTCCATGTGGTAGAGATATCTTATGATGTTTCTTTTTCTGTGTGACTTATTTCACTTAGAATCATCGTACCTGAATCCACTCATTATGCTGCTATAGGCCTGATGACATAGATTTCATTGCTGAGTGATATTGCATTGTACGTAAGTACCACAACTTCTTTATCCATTTTTCACTTTCTGTGATTTTGAACTTATACTGTAAACGAGGTTCTTGTAAACAGAGCCTTCCCAAATTTTGGGGTGGCTGTGTCTTTTTGATTTTAATTTCCCTAAGCTATAGGACCATAAGTGGAAGTGCCCTAAGCTCTGTTGCTTTGTTTTTTAGATGTTTCAGGAAACACCATACACTTCTCCAGAGTGGCTGTTGGCAATTTACATCCCGCCCATCAGCATAACAAGGCTCCCAGTTCTCCATGGCCTGTCCTGCCTTTCTGGATTTTACACTTTTTTCAGATGGCCCTTTTGACAGGGGGGCAGTGAGACTTCATTGTAGTGCAGATTTCCTTTGCAAGCTTGCTTGGTTGGCCAAAAAGGGCGTATGCGTTTTTTCCTGAATATATTCAGGAAAAAACGCATACGCCCTTTTGGCCAAGTGCATCACTGTGGACGTTCTGCCTCTTTTCCTTTGCTTTACATGCAATTCCAGTCTACCTCCTGAAATCGGTTTCCTGCAATTCTGCCCAGCGTTCAAGTCCTCTTGGCAGCCTTACTTCAATATATTTTTGGACGATAGCTGTCATTTATAACTCTGCAGGTTTGTGAATGACAGTGCCCCTGATCTCCTTTCTTCAACTCACTTTCTTGTGAGCTGGCCGCAACACCGCAGCATTGCTTCAGGCCCTAGTGTGGTTCCGGCATGACATGCTGAGCCTTTGGTTAATTCCTCTTCCTGGTGGGAAATGAGAGTTAAATTTGCCCGTCCAGACACCTCCAGCTAGTCTCTCATTGGTTCTCCCTATTCCTGTTCATTTTCCGCAGAAATTGCAAACTGGGCCAAACAAGACGTTAAAGGCACTGACTCTCCAAGTGGGGAGAGTGTTAGTAAAGCGTCTGGAATGTTGCACCCGAGTACCAGGGGATGAAAACTGACACAATTAAACACGTTTCCCGATCACACGGTGGATCATACTCTGGGTTCCACATGCATGTTTTAGCTGAAGGAAGAATCCCTTAAACCTGGAGAGTTGAGACCCATGGAATGGGTACCATGCAATATGACTTCAAAGGTTCTGCATTTGCTCACCAAACCTCACCAATCCTATCACTGCTGCGTTTATGACACTGTACACATGCTTGATTCTCTTTTGGAGACATATAAATCCATAGGTTTTAAGATTCTTTCTAGTCAGGTATATTCTTACGCGTTTAATATGGGGTGTAGAGTCCACTTCGTTGAGCAAGGAGTAGCTCTTGTCTATTAAATATTTGGCTTATGGAACGGTATCTGTTCTAATTTCAATCTCTGGTTTTATGCAGCACCCCAACTCACCTTTCGCCTTAAGCAAGCATAAGTTGGTTTTCTACATTTGAGACCCTGTTCTGTTTTGTAATTCAGTTCCTGTGTAGCCAAGTTTACATTCCTTGTAGTAGTGATATCTTATGATGTTTGTTTTTCTGGGTGACTTATTTCACTTAGAATCATCGTACCTGAATCCACTCATTATGCTGCTACGGGCCTGATGACATAGATTTCATTGCTGAGTGATATTGCATTGTACGTAAGTACCACAACTTCTTTATCCATTTTGCGCTTTCTGTGATATTGAACTTGTACCGTAAACGAGGTTCTTGTAAACAGAGCTGTCCCAAAGATTGGGGTGGTTGTGTCTTTTTGATTTTAATTTCCCTAAGCTATAGGACCATAAGTGGAATTGCCCTAGGCTCTGTTGCTTTGTTTTTTAGATGTTTCAGGAAACACCATACACTTCTCCAGAGTGACTGTTGGCAATTTACATCCCGCCCATCAGCATAACAAGGCTCCCAGTTCTCCATGGCCTGTCCTGCCTTTCTGGATTTTACACTTTTATCAGATGGCCCTTTTGACCGGGGGGCAGTGAGACTTCATTGTAGTGCAGATTTCCTTTGCAAGCTTGCTTGGTTGGCCAAAAAGGGCGTATGCGTTTTTTCCTGAATATATTCAGGAAAAAACGCATACGCACTTTTTGGCCAAGTGCATCATTGTGGACGTTCTGCCTCTTTTCCTATGCTTTACATGCAATTCCAGTCTACCTCCTGAAATCGGTTTCCTGCAATTCTGCCCCGCTTTCAAGTCCTCTTGGCAGCCTTACTTCAATATCTTTTTGGATGATAGCTGTCATTTATAACTCTGCAGGTATGTGAATGACAGTGCCCCTGAGCTCCTTTCTTCAACTCGCTTTCTTGTGAGCTGGCCGCAACACCGCTGCATTGCTTCAGGCCCTAGTGTGGTTCCGGCATGGCACACTGAGCCTTTGGTTAATTCCTCTTCCCGGTGGGAAATGAGAGTTAAATTTGCCCGTCCAGACACCTCCAGCTAGTCTCTCATTGGTTCTCCCTATTCCTGTTCATTTTCCGCAGAAATTGCAAACTGGGCCAAAGAAGAGGTTAAAGGCACTGACTCTCCAAGTGGGGAGAGTGTTAGTAAAGCATCTGGAATGTTGCACCCGAGTACCAGGGGACGAAAACTGACACAATTGAACACGTTTCCCGAGCACACGGTGGATCATACTCTGGGTTCCACATGCATGTTTTAGCTGAAGGAAGAATTCCTTAAACCTGGAGAGTTGAGACCCATGGAATGGGTACCATGCAATATGACTTCAAAGGGTCTGCATTTGTCCACCGAACCTCACCAATCCTATCACTGCTGCGTTTATGCCGCTGTACACACGCTTGATTCTCTTTCGGAGACATAGAAATCCATAGGTTTTAAGATTCTTCCTAGTCAGGTATATTCTTATGCGTTTAATATGGGGTGTAGAGTCCACTTCGTTGAGCAAGGAGTAGCTCTTGTCTATTACATATTTGGCTTATGGAACGGTATCTGTGCTAATTTCAATCTCTGGTTTTATGCAGCACCCCAACTCACCTTTCCCCTTAAGCAAGCATAAGTCGGTTTTCTACATTTGAGACCCTGTTCTGTTTTGTAATTCAGTTCCTGTGTAGCCAAGTTTACATTCCATGTGGTAGAGATATCTTATGATGTTTTTTTTTCTGTGTGACTTATTTCACTTAGAATCATCGTACCTGAATCCACTCATTATGCTGCTATGGGCCTGATGACATAGATTTCATTGCTGAGTGATATTGCATTGTACGTAAGTACCACAACTTCTTTATCCATTTTGCGCTTTCTGTGATATTGAACTTGTACCGTAAACGAGGTTCTTGTAAACAGAGCTGTCCCAAACATTTGGGTGGTTGTGTCTTTTTTATTTTAATTTCCCTAAACTATAGGACCATAAGTGGAAGTGCCCTAGGCTCTGTTGCTTTGTTTTTTAGATGTTTCCGGAAACACCATACACTTCTCCAGAGTGGCTGTTGGCAATTTACATCCCACCCATCAGCATAACAAGGCTGCCAGTTCTCCATGGCCTGTCCTGTCTTTCTGGATTTTACACTTTTTTCAGATGGCCCTTTTGACCGGGGGGCAGTGAGACTTCATTGTAGTGCAGATTTCCTTTGCAAGCTTGCTTGGTTGGCCAAAAAGGGCGTATGCATTTTTTCCTGAATATATTAAGGAAAAAACGCATACGCCCTTTTTGGCCAAGTGCATCATTGTGGACGTTCTGCCTCTTTTCCTATGCTTTACATGCAATTCCAGTCTACCTCCTGAAATCGGTTTCCTGCAATTCTGCCCCGCTTTCAAGTCCTCTTGGCTGCCTTACTTCAATATATTTTTGGACGATAGCTATCATTTATGACTCTGCAGGTATGTGAATGACAGCGCCCCTGAGCTCCTTTCTTGAACTCGCTTTCTTGTGAGCTGGCCGCAACACCGCAGGATTGCTTCAGGCCCTAGTGTGGTTCAGGCATGGCACGCTGAGCCTTTGGTTAATTCCTCTTCCTGGTGGGAAATGAGAGTTAAATTTGCCCGTCCAGACACCTCCAGCTAGTCTCTCATTGGTTCTCCCTATTCCTGTTCATTTTCCGCAGAAATTGCAAACTGGGCCAAACAGGAGGTTAAAGGCACTGACTCTCCAAGTGGGGAGAGTGTTAGTAAAGCGTCTGGAATGTTGCACTCGAGTATCAGGGGACGAAAACTGAGACACATTTGAACACGTTTCCCGATCACATGGTGGATCATACTCTGGGTTCCACATGCATGTTTTAGCTGAAGGAAGAATCCCTTAAACCTGGAGAGTTGAGACCCCTGCAATGGGTACCATGCAATATGACTTCAAAGGGTCTGCATTTGCTCACCGAACCTCACCAATCCTATCACTGCTGCATTTATGCCACTGTACACACGCTTGATTCTCTTTCTGAGACATATAAATCCATAGGTTTTAAGATTCTTACTAGTCAGGTATATTCTTAGGCGTTTAATATGGGGTGTAGAGTCCACTTCGTTGATCAAGGAGTAGCTCTTGTCTATTACATATTTGGCTTATGGAACGGTATCTGTGCTAATTTCAATCTCTGGTTTTATGCAGCACCCCAACTCACCTTTCCCCTTAAGCAAGCATAAGTCGGTTTTCTACATTTGAGACCCTGTTCTGTTTTGTAATTCAGTTCCTGTGTAGCCAAGTTTACATTCCATGTGGTAGAGATATCTTATGATGTTTCTTTTTCTGTGTGACTTATTTCACTTAGAATCATCGTACTTGAATCCACTCATTATGCTGCTATGGGCCTGATGACATAGATTTCATTGCTGAGTGATATTGCATTGTACGTAAGTACCACAACTTCTTTATCCATTTTTCACTTTCTGTGATTTTGAACTTGTACTGTAAACGAGGTTCTTGTAAACAGAGCCTTCCCAAACTTTGGGGTGGCTGTGTCTTTTTGATTTTAATTTCCCTAAGCTATAGGACCATAAGTGGAAGAGCCCTAGGCTCTGTTGCTTTGTTTTTTAGATGTTTCAGGAAACACCATACACTTCTCCAGAGTGGCTGTTGGCAATTTACATCCCGCCCATCAGCATCACAAGGCTCCCAGTTCTCCATGGCCTGTCCTGCCTTTCTGGATTTTACACTTTTTTCAGATGACCCTTTTGACCGTGGGGCAGTGAGACTTCATTGTAGTGCAGATTTCCTTTGCAAGCTTGCTTGGTTGGCCAAAAAGGGCGTATGCGTTTTTTCCTGAATATATTCAGGAAAAAATGCATACGCCCTTTTTGGCCAAGTGCATCATTGTGGACGTTCTGCCTCTTTTCCTTTGCTTTACATGCAATTCCAGTCTACCTCCTGAAATCGGTTTCCTGCAATTCTGCCCAGCGTTCAAGTCCTCTTGGCAGCCTTACTTCAATATATTTTTGGACGATAGCTGTCATTTATAACTCTGCAGGTTTGTGAATGACAGTGCCCCTGATCTCCTTTCTTCAACTCGCTTTCTTGTGAGCTGGCCGCAACACCGCAGCATTGCTTCAGGCCCTAGTGTGGTTCCAGCATGACATGCTGAGCCTTTGGTTAATTCCTCTTCCTGGTGGGAAATGAGAGTTAAATTTGCCCGTCCAGACACCTCCAGCTAGTCTCTCATTGGTTCTCCCTATTCCTGTTCATTTTCCGCAGAAATTGCAAACTGGGCCAAACAATAGTTTAAAGGCACTGACTCTCCAAGTGGGGAGAGTGTTAGTAAAGCGTCTGGAATGTTGCACCCAAGTACCAGGGGATGAAAACTGACACAATTAAACACGTTTCCCGATCACACGGTGGATCATACTCTGGGTTCCACATGCATGTTTTAGCTGAAGGAAGAATCCCTTAAACCTGGAGAGTTGAGACCCATGGAATGGGTACCATGCAATATGACTTCAAAGGGTCTGCATTTGCTCACCGAACCTCACCAATCCTATCACTGCTGCGTTTATGACACTGTACACACGCTTGATTCTCTTTCGGAGACATATAAATCCATAGGTTTTAAGATTCTTTCTAGTCAGGTATATTCTTACGCGTTTAATATGTGGTGTAGAGTCCACTTCGTTGAGCAAGGAGTAGCTCTTGTCTATTAAATATTTGGCTTATGGAACGGTATCCATTCTAATTTCAATCTCTGGTTTTATGCAGCACCCCAACTCACCTTTCGCCTTAAGCAAGCATAAGTTGGTTTTCTACATTTGAGACCCTGTTCTGTTTTGTAATTCAGTTCCTGTGTAGCCAAGTTTACATTCCTTGTAGTAGTGATATCTTATGATGTTTCTTTTTCTGTGTGACTTATTTCACTTAGAAGCATCGTACCTGAATCCACTCATTATGCTGCTACGGGCCTGATGACATAGATTTCATTGATGAGTGATATTGCATTGTACGTAAGTACCACAACTTCTTTATCCATTTTTCGCTTTCTGTGATATTGAACTTGGACCATAAATGAGGTTCTTGTAAACAGAGCTGTCCCTAACTTTGGGGTGGCTGAGTCTTTTTGATTTTAATTTCCCTAAGCTATAGGACCATAAGTGGAAGTGTCCTAGGCTCTGTTGCTTTGTTTTTTAGATGTTTCAGGAAACACCATACACTTCTCCAGAGTGGCTGTTGGCAATTTACATCCCGCCCATCAGCATAACAAGGCTCCCAGTTCTCCATGGCCTGTCCTGCCTTTCTGGATTTTACACTTTTTTCAGATGGCCCTGTTGACCGGGGAGCAGTGAGACTTCATTGTAGTGCAGATTTCCTTTGCAAGCTTGCTTGGTTGGCCAAAAAGGGCGTATGCGTTTTTTCCTGAATATATTCAGGAAAAAACGCATACGCCCTTTTTGGCCAAGTGCATCATTGTGGACGTTCTGCCTCTTTTCCTATGCTTTACATGCAATTCCAGTCTACCTCCTGAAATCGGTTTCCTGCAATTCTGCCCCGCTTTCAAGTCCTCTTGGCAGCCTTACTTCAATATATTTTTGGACGATAGCTGTCATTTATAACTCTGCAGGTATGTGAATGACAGTGCCCCTGAGCTCCTTTCTTCAACTCGCTTTCTTGTGAGCTGGCCGCAACACCGCAGGATTGCTTCAGGCCCTAGTGTGGTTCCGGCATGGCACGCTGAGCCTTTGTTTAATTCCTCTTCCTGGTGGGAAATGAGAGTTAAATTTGCCCGTCCAGACACCTCCAGCTAGTCTCTCATTGGTTCTCCCTATTCCTGTTCATTTTCCGCAGAAATTGCAAACTGGGCCAAATAGGAGGTTAAAGGCACTGACTCTCCAAGTGGGGAGAGTGTAAGTAAAGCGTCTGGAATGTTGCACCCGAGTACCAGGGGACGAAAACTGAGACATATTTGAACACGTTTCCCGATCACATGGTGGATCATACTCTGGGTTCCACATGCATGTTTTAGCTGAAGGAAGAATCCCTTAAACCTGGAGAGTTGAGACCCCTGCAATGGGTACCATGCAATATGAATTCAAAGGGTCTGCATTTGCTCACCGAACCTCACCAATCCTATCACTGCTGCATTTATGCCACTGTACACACGCTTGATTCTCTTTCGGAGACATATAAATCCATAGGTTTTAAGATTCTTACTAGTCAGGTATATTCTTAGGCGTTTAATATGGGGTGTAGAGTCCACTTCGTTGAGCAAGGAGTAGCTCTTGTCTATTACATATTTGGCTTATGGAACGGTATCTGTGCTAATTTCAATCTCTGGTTTTATGCAGCACCCCAACTCACCTTTCCCCTTAAGCAAGCATAAGTCGGTTTTCTACATTTGAGACCCTGTTCTGTTTTGTAATTCAGTTCCTGTGTAGCCAAGTTTACATTCCATGTGGTAGAGATATCTTATGATATTTCATTTTCTGTGTGACTTATTTCACTTAGAATCATCGTACCTGAATCCACTCATTATGCTGCTATGGGCCTGATGACATAGATTTCATTGCTGAGTGATATTCTATTGTACGTAAGTAACACAACTTCTTTATCCATTTTTCACTTTCTGTGATTTTGAACTTGTACTGTAAACGAGGTTCTTGTAAACAGAGCCTTCCCAAACTTTGGGGGGCTGTGTCTTTTTGATTTTAATTTCCCTAAGCTATAGGACCATAAGTGGAAGAGCCCTAGGCTCTGTTGCTTTGTTTTTTAGATGTTTCAGGAAACACCATACACTTCTCCAGAGTGGCTGTTGGCAATTTACATCCCGCCCATCAGCATAACAAGGCTCCCAGTGCTCCATGGCCTGTCCTGCCTTTCTGGATTTTACACTTTTTTCAGATGGCCCTTTTGACCGGGGGGCAGTGAGACTTCATTGTAGTGCAGATTTCCATTGCAAGCTTGCTTGGTTGGCCAAAAAAGGCGTATGCGTTTTTTCCTGAATATATTCAGGAAAAAACGCATACGCCCTTTTTGGCCAAGTGCATCATTGTGGACGTTCTGCCTCTTTTCCTTTGCTTTACATGCAATTCCAGTCTACCTCCTGAAATCGGTTTCCTGCAATTCTGCCCAGCGTTCAAGTCCTCTTGGCAGCCTTACTTCAATATATTTTTGGACGATAGCTGTCATTTATAACTCTGCAGGTTTGTGAATGACAGTGCCCCTGAGCTCCTTTCTTCAACTCGCTTTCTTGTGAGCTGGCCGCAACACCGCAGCATTGCTTCAGGCCCTAGTGTGGTTCCGGCATGACATGCTGAGCCTTTGGTTAATTCCTCTTCCTGGTGGGAAATGAGAGTTAAATTTGCCCGTCCAGTCACCTCCAGATAGTCTCTCATTGGTTCTCCCTATTCCTGTTCATTTTCCACAGAAATTGCAAACTGGGCCAAACAAGAGGTTAAAGGCACTGACTCTCCAAGTGGGGAGAGTGTTAGTAAAGCGTCTGGAATGTTGCACCCGAGTACCAGGGGATGAAAACTGACACAATTAAACACGTTTCCCGATCACAAGGTGGATCATACTCTGGGTTCCACATGCATGTTTTAGCTGAAGGAAGAATCCCTTAAACCTGGAGAGTTGAGACCCATGGAATGGGTACCATGCAATATGACTTCAAAGGGTCTGCATTTGCTCACCGAACCTCACCAATCCTATCACTGCTGCGTTTATGACACTGTACACACGCTTGATTCTCTTTTGGAGACATATAAATCCATAGGTTTTAAGATTCTTTCTAGTCAGGTATATTCTTACGCGTTTAATATGGGGTGTAGAGTCCACTTCGTTGAGCAAGGAGTAGCTCTTGTCTATTAAATATTTGGCTTATGGAACGGTATCTGTTCTAATTTCAATCTCTGGTTTTATGCAGCACCCCAACTCACCTTTCGCCTTAAGCAAGCATAAGTTGGTTTTCTACATTTGAGACCCTGTTCTGTTTTGTAATTCAGTTCCTGAGTTGCCAAGTTTACATTCCTTGTACTAGTGATATCTTATGATGTTTCTTTTTCTGTGTGACTTATTTCACTTAGAATCATCGTACCTGAATCCACTCATTATGCTGCTACGGGCCTGATGACATAGATTTCATTGCTGAGTGATATTGCATTGTACGTAAGTACCACAACTTCTTTATCCATTTTTCGCTTTCTGTGATATTGAACTTGGACCATAAATGAGGTTCTTGTAAACAGAGCTGTCCCTAACTTTGGGGTGGCTGAGTCTTTTTGATTTTAATTTCCCTAAGCTATAGGACCATAAGTGGAAGTGCCCTAGGCTCTGTTGCTTTGTTTTTTAGATGTTTCAGGAAACACCATTCACTTCTCCAGAGTGGCTGTTGGCAATTTACATCCCGCCCATCAGCATAACAAGGCTCCCAGTTCTCCATGGCCTGTCCTGCCTTTCTGGATTTTACACTTTTTTCAGATGGCCCTTTTGACCGGGGGGCAGTGAGACTTCATTGTAGTGCAGATTTCCTTTGCAAGCTTGCTTGGTTGGCCAAAAAGGGCGTATGCGTTTTTTCCTGAATATATTCAGGAAAAAACGCATACGCCCTTTTTGGCCAAGTGCATCATTGTGGACGTTCTGCCTCTTTTCCTATGCTTTACATGCAATTCCAGTCTACCTCCTGAAATCGGTTTCCTGCAATTCTGCCCCACTTTCAAGTCCTCTTGGCAGCCTTACTTCAATATATTTTTGGACGATAGCTATCATTTATAACTCTGCAGGTATGTGAATGACAGTGCCCCTGAGCTCCTTTCTTCAACTCGCTTTCTTGTGAGCTGGCCGCAACACCGCAGGATTGCTTCAGGCCCTAGTGTGGTTCCGGCATGGCACACTGAGCCTTTGTTTAATTCCTCTTCCTGGTGGGAAATGAGAGTTAAATTTGCCCATCCAGACACCTCCAGCTAGTCTCTCATTGGTTCTCTCTATTCCTGTTCATTTTCCGCAGAAATTGCAAACTGGGCCAAACAGGAGGTTAAAGGCACTGACTCTCCAAGTGGGGAGAGTGTTAGTAAAGCGTCTGGAATGTTGCACCCGAGTACCAGGGGACGAAAACTGAGACACATTTGAACATGTTTCCCGATCACATGGTGGATCATACTCTGGGTTCCACATGCATGTTTTAGCTGAAGGAAGAATCCCTTAAACCTGGAGAGTTGAGACCCCTGTAATGGGTACCATGCAATATGACTTCAAAGGGTCTGCATTTGCTCACCGAACCTCACCAATCCTATCACTGCTGCATTTATGCCACTGTACACACGCTTGATTCTCTTGCAGAGACATATAAATCCATAGGTTTTAAGATTCTTACTAGTCAGGTATATTCTTAGGCGTTTAATATGGGGTGTAGAGTCCACTTCGTTGAGCAAGGAGTAGCTCTGTCTATTACATATTTGGCTTATGGAACGGTATCTGTGCTAATTTCAATCTCTGGTTTTATGCAGCACCCCAACTCACCTTTCCCCTTAAGCAAGCATAAGTCGGTTTTCTACATTTGAGACCCTGTTCTGTTTTGTAATTCAGTTCCTGTGTAGCCAAGTTTACATTCCATGTGGTAGAGATATCTTATGATGTTTGTTTTTCTGTGTGACTTATTTCACTTAGAATCATCGTACCTGAATCCACTCATTATGCTGCTATGGGCCTGATGACATAGATTTCATTGCTGAGTGATATTGCATTGTACGTAAGTACCACAACTTCTTTATCCATTTTTCGCTTTCTGTGATATTGAACTTGGACCATAAATGAGGTTCTTGTAAACAGAGCTGTCCCTAACTTTGGGGTGGCTGAGTCTTTTTGATTTTAATTTCCCTAAGCTATAGGACCATAAGTGGAAGTGTCCTAGGCTCTGTTGCTTTGTTTTTTAGATGTTTCAGGAAACACCATACACTTCTCCAGAGTGGCTGTTGGCAATTTACATCCCGCCCATCAGCATAACAAGGCTCCCAGTTCTCCATGGCCTGTCCTGCCTTTCTGGATTTTACACTTTTTTCAGATGGCCCTGTTGACCGGGGAGCAGTGAGACTTCATTGTAGTGCAGATTTCCTTTGCAAGCTTGCTTGGTTGGCCAAAAAGGGCGTATGCGTTTTTTCCTGAATATATTAAGGAAAAAACGCATACGCCCTTTTTGGCCAAGTGCATCATTGTGGACGTTCTGCCTCTTTTCCTATGCTTTACATGCAATTCCAGTCTACCTCCTGAAATCGGTTTCCTGCAATTCTGCCCCGCTTTCAAGTCCTCTTGGCAGCCTTACTTCAATATATTTTTGGACGATAGCTGTCATTTATAACTCTGCAGGTATGTGAATGACAGTGCCCCTGAGCTCCTTTCTTCAACTCGCTTTCTTGTGAGCTGGCCGCAACACCGCAGGATTGCTTCAGGCCCTAGTGTGGTTCCGGCATGGCACGCTGAGCCTTTGTTTAATTCCTCTTCCTGGTGGGAAATGAGAGTTAAATTTGCCCGTCCAGACACCTCCAGCTAGTCTCTCATTGGTTCTCCCTATTCCTGTTCATTTTCCGCAGAAATTGCAAACTGGGCCAAATAGGAGGTTAAAGGCACTGACTCTCCAAGTGGGGAGAGTGTTAGTAAAGCGTCTGGAATGTTGCACCCGAGTACCAGGGGACGAAAACTGAGACATATTTGAACACGTTTCCCGATCACATGGTGGATCATACTCTGGGTTCCACATGCATGTTTTAGCTGAAGGAAGAATCCCTTAAACCTGGAGAGTTGAGACCCCTGCAATGGGTACCATGCAATATGAATTCAAAGGGTCTGCATTTGCTCACCGAACCTCACCAATCCTATCACTGCTGCATTTATGCCACTGTACACACGCTTGATTCTCTTTCGGAGACATATAAATCCATAGGTTTTAAGATTCTTACTAGTCAGGTATATTCTTAGGCGTTTAATATGGGGTGTAGAGTCCACTTCGTTGAGCAAGGTGTAGCTCTTGTCTATTACATATTTGGCTTATGGAACGGTATCTGTGCTAATTTCAATCTCTGGTTTTATGCAGCACCCCAACTCACCTTTCCCCTTAAGCAAGCATAAGTCGGTTTTCTACATTTGAGACCCGGTTCTGTTTTGTAATTCAGTTCCTGTGTAGCCAAGTTTACATTCCATGTGGTAGAGATATCTTATGATATTTCATTTTCTGTGTGACTTATTTCACTTAGAATCATCGTACCTGAATCCACTCATTATGCTGCTATGGGCCTGATGACATAGATTTCATTGCTGAGTGATATTCTATTGTACGTAAGTAACACAACTTCTTTATCCATTTTTCACTTTCTGTGATTTTGAACTTGTACTGTAAACGAGGTTCTTGTAAACAGAGCCTTCCCAAACTTTGGGGGGCTGTGTCTTTTTGATTTTAATTTCCCTAAGCTATAGGACCATAAGTGGAAGAGCCCTAGGCTCTGTTGCTTTGTTTTTTAGATGTTTCAGGAAACACCATACACTTCTCCAGAGTGGCTGTTGGCAATTTACATCCCGCCCATCAGCATAACAAGGCTCCCAGTGCTCCATGGCCTGTCCTGCCTTTCTGGATTTTACACTTTTTTCAGATGGCCCTTTTGACCGGGGGGCAGTGAGACTTCATTGTAGTGCAGATTTCCATTGCAAGCTTGCTTGGTTGGCCAAAAAAGGCGTATGCGTTTTTTCCTGAATATATTCAGGAAAAAACGCATACGCCCTTTTTGGCCAAGTGCATCATTGTGGACGTTCTGCCTCTTTTCCTTTGCTTTACATGCAATTCCAGTCTACCTCCTGAAATCGGTTTCCTGCAATTCTGCCCAGCGTTCAAGTCCTCTTGGCAGCCTTACTTCAATATATTTTTGGACGATAGCTGTCATTTATAACTCTGCAGGTTTGTGAATGACAGTGCCCCTGAGCTCCTTTCTTCAACTCGCTTTCTTGTGAGCTGGCCGCAACACCGCAGCATTGCTTCAGGCCCTAGTGTGGTTCCGGCATGACATGCTGAGCCTTTGGTTAATTCCTCTTCCTGGTGGGAAATGAGAGTTAAATTTGCCCGTCCAGTCACCTCCAGATAGTCTCTCATTGGTTCTCCCTATTCCTGTTCATTTTCCACAGAAATTGCAAACTGGGCCAAACAAGAGGTTAAAGGCACTGACTCTCCAAGTGGGGAGAGTGTTAGTAAAGCGTCTGGAATGTTGCACCCGAGTACCAGGGGATGAAAACTGACACAATTAAACACGTTTCCCGATCACAAGGTGGATCATACTCTGGGTTCCACATGCATGTTTTAGCTGAAGGAAGAATCCCTTAAACCTGGAGAGTTGAGACCCATGGAATGGGTACCATGCAATATGACTTCAAAGGGTCTGCATTTGCTCACCGAACCTCAACAATCCTATCACTGCTGCGTTTATGACACTGTACACACGCTTGATTCTCTTTTGGAGACATATAAATCCATAGGTTTTAAGATTCTTTCTAGTCAGGTATATTCTTACGCATTTAATATGGGGTGTAGAGTCCACTTCGTTGAGCAAGGAGTAGCTCTTGTCTATTAAATATTTGGCTTATGGAACGGTATCTGTTCTAATTTCAATCTCTGGTTTTATGCAGCACCCCAACTCACCTTTCGCCTTAAGCAAGCATAAGTTGGTTTTCTACATTTGAGACCCTGTTCTGTTTTGTAATTCAGTTCCTGAGTTGCCAAGTTTACATTCCTTGTACTAGTGATATCTTATGATGTTTCTTTTTCTGTGTGACTTATTTCACTTAGAATCATCGTACCTGAATCCACTCATTATGCTGCTACGGGCCTGATGACATAGATTTCATTGCTGAGTGATATTGCATTGTACGTAAGTACCACAACTTCTTTATCCATTTTTCGCTTTCTGTGATATTGAACTTGGACCATAAATGAGGTTCTTGTAAACAGAGCTGTCCCTAACTTTGGGGTGGCTGAGTCTTTTTGATTTTAATTTCCCTAAGCTATAGGACCATAAGTGGAAGTGCCCTAGGCTCTGTTGCTTTGTTTTTTAGATGTTTCAGGAAACACCATACACTTCTCCAGAGTGGCTGTTGGCAATTTACATCCCGCCCATCAGCATAACAAGGCTCCCATTTCTCCATGGCCTGTCCTGCCTTTCTGGATTTTACACTTTTTTCAGATGGCCCTTTTGACCGGGGGGCAGTGAGACTTCATTGTAGTGCAGATTTCCTTTGCAAGCTTGCTTGGTTGGCCAAAAAGGGCGTATGCGTTTTTTCCTGAATATATTCAGGAAAAAACGCATACGCCCTTTTTGGCTAAGTGCATCATTGTGGACGTTCTGCCTCTTTTCCTATGCTTTACATGCAATTCCAGTCTACCTCCTGAAATCGGTTTCCTGCAATTCTGCCCCACTTTCAAGTCCTCTTGGCAGCCTTACTTCAATATATTTTTGGACGATAGCTATCATTTATAACTCTGCAGGTATGTGAATGACAGTGCCCCTGAGCTCCTTTCTTCAACTCGCTTTCTTGTGAGCTGGCCGCAACACCGCAGGATTGCTTCAGGCCCTAGTGTGGTTCCGGCATGGCACACTGAGCCTTTGTTTAATTCCTCTTCCTGGTGGGAAATGAGAGTTAAATTTGCCCATCCAGACACCTCCAGCTAGTCTCTCATTGGTTCTCTCTATTCCTGTTCATTTTCCGCAGAAATTGCAAACTGGGCCAAACAGGAGGTTAAAGGCACTGACTCTCCAAGTGGGGAGAGTGTTAGTAAAGCGTCTGGAATGTTGCACCCGAGTACCAGGGGACGAAAACTGAGACACATTTGAACATGTTTCCTGATCACATGGTGGATCATACTCTGGGTTCCACATGCATGTTTTAGCTGAAGGAAGAATCCCTTAAACCTGGAGAGTTGAGACCCCTGTAATGGGTACCATGCAATATGACTTCAAAGGGTCTGCATTTGCTCACCGAACCTCACCAATCCTATCACTGCTGCATTTATGCCACTGTACACACGCTTGATTCTCTTGCAGAGACATATAAATCCATAGGTTTTAAGATTCTTACTAGTCAGGTATATTCTTAGGCGTTTAATATGGGGTGTAGAGTCCACTTCGTTGAGCAAGGAGTAGCTCTGTCTATTACATATTTGGCTTATGGAACGGTATCTGTGCTAATTTCAATCTCTGGTTTTATGCAGCACCCCAACTCACCTTTCCCCTTAAGCAAGCATAAGTCGGTTTTCTACATTTGAGACCCTGTTCTGTTTTGTAATTCAGTTCCTGTGTAGCCAAGTTTACATTCCATGTGGTAGAGATATCTTATGATGTTTCTTTTTCTGTGTGACTTATTTCACTTAGAATCATCGTACCTGAATCCACTCATTATGCTGCTATGGGCCTGATGACATAGATTTCATTGCTGAGTGATATTGCATTGTACGTAAGTACCACAACTTCTTTATCCATTTTTCACTTTCTGTGATTTTGAACTTATACTGTAAACGAGGTTCTTGTAAACAGAGCCTTCCCAAACTTTGGGGTGGCTGTGTCTTTTTGATTTTAATTTCCCTAAGCTATAGGACCATAAGTGGAAGTGCCCTAGGCTCTGTTGCTTTGTTTTGTAGATGTTTCAGGAAACACCATACACTTCTCCAGAGTGGCTGTTGGCAATTTACATCCCGCCCATCAGCATAACAAGGCTCCCAGTTCTCCATGGCCTGTCCTGCCTTTCTGGATTTTACACTTTTTTCAGATGGCCCTTTTGACCGGGGGGCAGTGAGACTTCATTGTAGTGCAGATTTCCTTTGCAAGCTTGCTTGGTTGGCCAAAAAGGGCGTATGCATTTTTTCCTGAATATATTCAGGAAAAAACGCATATGCCCTTTTTGGCCAAGTGCATCATTGTGGACGTTCTGCCTCTTTTCCTATGCTTTACATGCAATTCCAGTCTACCTCCTGAAATCGGTTTCCTGCAATTCTGCCCCGCTTTCAAGTCCTCTTGGCAGCCTTACTTCAATATATTTTTGGACGATAGCTGTCATTTATAACTCTGCAGGTATGTGAATGACAGTGCCCCTGAGCTCCTTTCTTCAACTCGCTTTCTTGTGAGCTGGCCGCAACACCGCAGCATTGCTTCAGGCCCTAGTGTGGTTCCGGCATGGCACGCTGAGCCTTTGTTTAATTCCTCTTCCTGGTGGGAAATGAGAGTTAAATTTGCCCGTCCAGACACCTCCAGCTAGTCTCTCATTGGTTCTCCCTATTCCTGTTCATTTTCCGCAGAAATTGCAAACTGGGCCAAATAGGAGGTTAAAGGCACTGACTCTCCAAGTGGGGAGAGTGTTAGTAAAGCGTCTGGAATGTTGCACCCGAGTACCAGGGGACGAAAACTGAGACACATTTGAACACGTTTCCTGATCACATGGTGGATCATACTCTGGGTTCCACATGCATGTTTTAGCTGAAGGAAGAATCCCTTAAACCTGGAGAGTTGAGACCCCTGCAATGGGTACCATGCAATATGACTTCAAAGGGTCTGCATTTGCTCACCGAACCTCACCAATCCTATCACTGCTGCATTTATGCCACTGTACACACGCTTGATTCTCTTTCGGAGACATATAAATCCATAGGTTTTAAGATTCTTACTAGTCAGGTATATTCTTAGGCGTTTAATATGGGGTGTTGAGTCCACTTCGTTGAGCAAGGAGTAGCTCTTGTCTATTACATATTTGGCTTATGGAACGGTATCTGTGCTAATTTCAATCTCTGGTTTTATGCAGCACCCCAACTCACCTTTCCCCTTAAGCAAGCATAAGTCGGTTTTCTACATTTGAGACCCTGTTCTGTTTTGTAATTCAGTTCCTGTGTAGCCAAGTTTACATTCCATGTGGTAGAGATATCTTATGATATTTCATTTTCTGTGTGACTTATTTCACTTAGAATCATCGTACCTGAATCCACTCATTATGCTGCTATGGGCCTGATGACATAGATTTCATTGCTGAGTGATATTCTATTGTACGTAAGTAACACAACTTCTTTATCCATTTTTCACTTTCTGTGATTTTGAACTTGTACTGTAAACGAGGTTCTTGTAAACAGAGCCTTCCCAAACTTTGGGGGGCTGTGTCTTTTTGATTTTAATTTCCCTAAGCTATAGGACCATAAGTGGAAGAGCCCTAGGCTCTGTTGCTTTGTTTTTTAGATGTTTCAGGAAACACCATACACTTCTCCAGAGTGGCTGTTGGCAATTTACATCCAGCCCATCAGCATAACAAGGCTCCCAGTGCTCCATGGCCTGTCCTGCCTTTCTGGATTTTACACTTTTTTCAGATGGCCCTTTTGACCGGGGGGCAGTGAGACTTCATTGTAGTGCAGATTTCCATTGCAAGCTTGCTTGGTTGGCCAAAAAAGGCGTATGCGTTTTTTCCTGAATATATTCAGGAAAAAACGCATACGCCCTTTTTGGCCAAGTGCATCATTGTGGACGTTCTGCCTCTTTTCCTTTGCTTTACATGCAATTCCAGTCTACCTCCTGAAATCGGTTTCCTGCAATTCTGCCCAGCGTTCAAGTCCTCTTGGCAGCCTTACTTCAATATATTTTTGGACGATAGCTGTCATTTATAACTCTGCAGGTTTGTGAATGACAGTGCCCCTGAGCTCCTTTCTTCAACTCGCTTTCTTGTGAGCTGGCCGCAACACCGCAGCATTGCTTCAGGCCCTAGTGTGGTTCCGGCATGACATGCTGAGCCTTTGGTTAATTCCTCTTCCTGGTGGGAAATGAGAGTTAAATTTGCCCGTCCAGTCACCTCCAGATAGTCTCTCATTGGTTCTCCCTATTCCTGTTCATTTTCCACAGAAATTGCAAACTGGGCCAAACAAGAGGTTAAAGGCACTGACTCTCCAAGTGGGGAGAGTGTTAGTAAAGCGTCTGGAATGTTGCACCCGAGTACCAGGGGATGAAAACTGACACAATTAAACACGTTTCCCGATCACAAGGTGGATCATACTCTGGGTTCCACATGCATGTTTTAGCTGAAGGAAGAATCCCTTAAACCTGGAGAGTTGAGACCCATGGAATGGGTACCATGCAATATGACTTCAAAGGGTCTGCATTTGCTCACCGAACCTCAACAATCCTATCACTGCTGCGTTTATGACACTGTACACACGCTTGATTCTCTTTTGGAGACATATAAATCCATAGGTTTTAAGATTCTTTCTAGTCAGGTATATTCTTACGCGTTTAATATGGGGTGTAGAGTCCACTTCGTTGAGCAAGGAGTAGCTCTTGTCTATTAAATATTTGGCTTATGGAACGGTATCTGTTCTAATTTCAATCTCTGGTTTTATGCAGCACCCCAACTCACCTTTCGCCTTAAGCAAGCATAAGTTGGTTTTCTACATTTGAGACCCTGTTCTGTTTTGTAATTCAGTTCCTGAGTTGCCAAGTTTACATTCCTTGTACTAGTGATATCTTATGATGTTTCTTTTTCTGTGTGACTTATTTCACTTAGAATCATCGTACCTGAATCCACTCATTATGCTGCTACGGGCCTGATGACATAGATTTCATTGCTGAGTGATATTGCATTGTACGTAAGTACCACAACTTCTTTATCCATTTTTCGCTTTCTGTGATATTGAACTTGGACCATAAATGAGGTTCTTGTAAACAGAGCTGTCCCTAACTTTGGGGTGGCTGAGTCTTTTTGATTTTAATTTCCCTAAGCTATAGGACCATAAGTGGAAGTGCCCTAGGCTCTGTTGCTTTGTTTTTTAGATGTTTCAGGAAACACCATACACTTCTCCAGAGTGGCTGTTGGCAATTTACATCCCGCCCATCAGCATAACAAGGCTCCCAGTGCTCCATGGCCTGTCCTGCCTTTCTGGATTTTACACTTTTTTCAGATGGCCCTTTTGACCGGGGGGCAGTGAGACTTCATTGTAGTGCAGATTTCCTTTGCAAGCTTGCTTGGTTGGCCAAAAAGGGCGTATGCGTTTTTTCCTGAATATATTCAGGAAAAAACGCATACGCCCTTTTTGGCCAAGTGCATCATTGTGGACGTTCTGCCTCTTTTCCTATGCTTTACATGCAATTCCAGTCTACCTCCTGAAATCGGTTTCCTGCAATTCTGCCCCACTTTCAAGTCCTCTTGGCAGCCTTACTTCAATATATTTTTGGACGATAGCTATCATTTATAACTCTGCAGGTATGTGAATGACAGTGCCCCTGAGCTCCTTTCTTCAACTCGCTTTCTTGTGAGCTGGCCGCAACACCGCAGGATTGCTTCAGGCCCTAGTGTGGTTCCGGCATGGCACACTGAGCCTTTGTTTAATTCCTCTTCCTGGTGGGAAATGAGAGTTAAATTTGCCCATCCAGACACCTCCAGCTAGTCTCTCATTGGTTCTCTCTATTCCTGTTCATTTTCCGCAGAAATTGCAAACTGGGCCAAACAGGAGGTTAAAGGCACTGACTCTCCAAGTGGGGAGAGTGTTAGTAAAGCGTCTGGAATGTTGCACCCGAGTACCAGGGGACGAAAACTGAGACACATTTGAACATGTTTCCCGATCACATGGTGGATCATACTCTGGGTTCCACATGCATGTTTTAGCTGAAGGAAGAATCCCTTAAACCTGGAGAGTTGAGACCCCTGTAATGGGTACCATGCAATATGACTTCAAAGGGTCTGCATTTGCTCACCGAACCTCACCAATCCTATCACTGCTGCGTTTATGCCACTGTACACACGCTTGATTCTCTTGCAGAGACATATAAATCCATAGGTTTTAAGATTCTTACTAGTCAGGTATATTCTTAGGCGTTTAATATGGGGTGTAGAGTCCACTTCGTTGAGCAAGGAGTAGCTCTGTCTATTACATATTTGGCTTATGGAACGGTATCTGTGCTAATTTCAATCTCTGGTTTTATGCAGCACCCCAACTCACCTTTCCCCTTAAGCAAGCATAAGTCGGTTTTCTACATTTGAGACCCTGTTCTGTTTTGTAATTCAGTTCCTGTGTAGCCAAGTTTACATTCCATGTGGTAGAGATATCTTATGATGTTTGTTTTTCTGTGTGACTTATTTCACTTAGAATCATCGTACCTGAATCCACTCATTATGCTGCTATGGGCCTGATGACATAGATTTCATTGCTGAGTGATATTGCATTGTACGTAAGTACCACAACTTCTTTATCCATTTTTCACTTTCTGTGATTTTGAACTTATACTGTAAACGAGGTTCTTGTAAACAGAGCCTTCCCAAACTTTGGGGTGGCTGTGTCTTTTTGATTTTAATTTCCCTAAGCTATAGGACCATAAGTGGAAGTGCCCTAGGCTCTGTTGCTTTGTTTTGTAGATGTTTCAGGAAACACCATACACTTCTCCAGAGTGGCTGTTGGCAATTTACATCCCGCCCATCAGCATAACAAGGCTCCCAGTTCTCCATGGCCTGTCCTGCCTTTCTGGATTTTACACTTTTTTCACATGGCCCTTTTGACCGGGGGGCAGTGAGACTTCATTGTAGTGCAGATATCCTTTGCAAGCTTGCTTGGTTGGCCAAAAAGGGCGTATGCATTTTTTCCTGAATATATTCAGGAAAAAACGCATATGCCCTTTTTGGCCAAGTGCATCATTGTGGACGTTCTGCCTCTTTTCCTATGCTTTACATGCAATTCCAGTCTACCTCCTGAAATCGGTTTCCTGCAATTCTGCCCCGCTTTCAAGTCCTCTTGGCAGCCTTACTTCAATATATTTTTGGACGATAGCTGTCATTTATAACTCTGCAGGTATGTGAATGACAGTGCCCCTGAGCTCCTTTCTTCAACTCGCTTTCTTGTGAGCTGGCCGCAACACCGCAGCATTGCTTCAGGCCCTAGTGTGGTTCCGGCATGGCACGCTGAGCCTTTGTTTAATTCCTCTTCCTGGTGGGAAATGAGAGTTAAATTTGCCCGTCCAGACACCTCCAGCTAGTCTCTCATTGGTTCTCCCTATTCCTGTTCATTTTCCGCAGAAATTGCAAACTGGGCCAAATAGGAGGTTAAAGGCACTGACTCTCCAAGTGGGGAGAGTGTTAGTAAAGCGTCTGGAATGTTGCACCCGAGTACCAGGGGACGAAAACTGAGACACATTTGAACACGTTTCCTGATCACATGGTGGATCATACTCTGGGTTCCACATGCATGTTTTAGCTGAAGGAAGAATCCCTTAAACCTGGAGAGTTGAGACCCCTGAAATGGGTACCATGCAATATGACTTCAAAGGGTCTGCATTTGCTCACCGAACCTCACCAATCCTATCACTGCTGCATTTATGCCACTGTACACACGCTTGATTCTCTTTCGGAGACATATAAATCCATAGGTTTTAAGATTCTTACTAGTCAGGTATATTCTTAGGCGTTTAATATGGGGTGTTGAGTCCACTTCGTTGAGCAAGGAGTAGCTCTTGTCTATTACATATTTGGCTTATGGAACAGTATCTGTGCTAATTTCAATCTCTGGTTTTATGCAGCACCCCAACTCACCTTTCCCCTTAAGCAAGCATAAGTCGGTTTTCTACATTTGAGACCCTGTTCTGTTTTGTAATTCAGTTCCTGTGTAGCCAAGTTTACATTCCATGTGGTAGAGATATCTTATGATATTTCTTTTTCTGTGTGACTTATTTCACTTAGAATCATCGTACCTGAATCCACTCATTATGCTGCTATGGGCCTGATGACATAGATTTCATTGCTGAGTGATATTGCATTGTACGTAAGTACCACAACTTCTTTATCCATTTTTCACTTTCTGTGATTTTGAACTTGTACTGTAAACGAGGTTCTTGTAAACAGAGCCTTCCCAAACTTTGGGGTGGCTGTGTCTTTTTGATTTTAATTTCCCTAAGCTATAGGACCATAAGTGGAAGAGCCCTATGCTCTGTTGCTTTGTTTTTTAGATGTTTCAGGAAACACCATACACTTCTCCAGAGTGGCTGTTGGCAATTTACATCCCGCCCATCAGCATAACAAGGCTCCCAGTGCTCCATGGCCTGTCCTGCCTTTCTGGATTTTACACTTTTTTCAGATGGCCCTTTTGACCGGGGGGCAGTGAGACTTCATTGTAGTGCAGATTTCCTTTGCAAGCTTGCTTGGTTGGCCAAAAAGGGCGTATGCGTTTTTTCCTGAATATATTCAGGAAAAAACGCATACGCCCTTTTTGGCCAAGTGCATCATTGTGGACGTTCTGCCTCTTTTCCTATGCTTTACATGCAATTCCAGTCTACCTCCTGAAATCGGTTTCCTGCAATTCTGCCCCGCTTTCAAGTCCTCTTGGCAGCCTTACTTCAATATATTTTTGGACGATAGCTATCATTTATAACTCTGCAGGTATGTGAATGACAGTGCCCCTGAGCTCCTTTCTTCAACTCGCTTTCTTGTGAGCTGGCCGCAACACCGCAGCATTGCTTCAGGCCCTAGTGTGGTTCCGGCATGGCACGCTGAGCCTTTGTTTAATTCCTCTTCCTGGTGGGAAATGAGAGTTAAATTTGCCCGTCCAGACACCTCCAGCTAGTCTCTCATTGGTTCTCCCTATTCCTGTTCATTTTCCGCAGAAATTGCAAACTGGGCCAAACAGGAGGTTAAAGGCACTGACTCTCCAAGTGGGGAGAGTGTTAGTAAAGCATCTGGAATGTTGCACCCGAGTACCAGGGGACGAAAACTGAGACACATTTGAACACGTTTCCCGATCACATGGTGGATCATACTCTGGGTTCCACATGCATGTTTTAGCTGAAGGAAGAATCCCTTAAACCTGGAGAGTTGAGACCCCTGCAATGGGTACCATGCAATATGACTTCAAAGGGTCTGCATTTGCTCACCGAACCTCACCAATCCTATCACTGCTGCATTTATGCCACTGTACACACGCTTGATTCTCTTTCTGAGACATATAAATCCATAGGTTTTAAGATTCTTACTAGTCAGGTATATTCTTAGGCGTTTAATATGGGGTGTAGAGTCCACTTCGTTGAGCAAGGAGTAGCTCTTGTCTATTACATATTTGGCTTATGGAACGGTATCTGTGCTAATTTCAATCTCTGGTTTTATGCAGCACCCCAACTCACCTTTCCCCTTAAGCAAGCATAAGTCGGTTTTCTACATTTGAGACCCTGTTCTGTTTTGTAATTCAGTTCCTGTGTAGCCAAGTTTACATTCCATGTGATAGAGATATCTTATGATGTTTCTTTTTCTGTGTGACTTATTTCACTTAGAATCATCGTACCTGAATCCACTCATTATGCTGCTATAGGCCTGATGACATAGATTTCATTGCTGAGTGATATTGCATTGTATGTAAATACCACAACTTCTTTATCCATTTTTCACTTTCTGTGATTTTGAACTTATACTGTAAACGAGGTTCTTGTAAACAGAGCCTTCCCAAATTTTGGGGTGGCTGTGTCTTTTTGATTTTAATTTCCCTAAGCTATAGGACCATAAGTGGAAGTGCCCTAAGCTCTGTTGCTTTGTTTTTTAGATGTTTCAGGAAACACCATACACTTCTCCAGAGTGGCTGTTGGCAATTTACATCCCGCCCATCAGCATAACAAGGCTCCCAGTTCTCCATGGCCTGTCCTGCCTTTCTGGATTTTACACTTTTTTCAGATGGCCCTTTTGCCCGGGGGGCAGTGAGACTTCATTGTAGTGCAGATTTCCTTTGCAAGCTTGCTTGGTTGGCCAAAAAGGGCGTATGCGTTTTTTCCTGAATATATTCAGGAAAAAACGCATACGCCCTTTTTGGCCAAGTGCATCATTGTGGACGTTCTGCCTCTTTTCCTTTGCTTTACATGCAATTCCAGTCTACCTCCTGAAATCGGTTTCCTGCAATTCTGCCCAGCGTTCAAGTCCTCTTGGCAGCCTTACTTCAATATATTTTTGGACGATAGCTGTCATTTATAACTCTGCAGGTTTGTGAATGACAGTGCCCCTGATCTCCTTTCTTCAACTCGCTTTCTTGTGAGCTGGCCGCAACACCGCAGCATTGCTTCAGGCCCTAGTGTGGTTCCGGCATGACATGCTGAGCCTTTGGTTAATTCCTCTTCCTGGTGGGAAATGAGAGTTAAATTTGCCCGTCCAGACACCTCCAGCTAGTCTCTCATTGGTTCTCCCTATTCCTGTTCATTTTCCGCAGAAATTGCAAACTGGGCCAAACAGGAGGTTAAAGGCACTGACTCTCCAAGTGGGGAGAGTGTTAGTAAAGCGTCTGGAATGTTGCACCCGAGTACCGGGGGACGAAATCTGAGTCACATTTGAACACGTTTCCCGATCACACGGTGGATCATACTCTGGGTACCACATGCATGTTTTAGCTGAAGGAAGAATCCCTTAAACCTGGAGAGTTGAGACCCCTGGAATGGGTACCATGCAATATGACTTCAAAGGGTCTGCATTTGCTCACCGAACCTCACCAATCCTAGCACTGCTGCATTTATACCACTGTACACATGCTTGTTTCTCTTTTGGAGACATATAAATCCATAGGTTTTAAGATTCTTACTAGTCAGGTATATTCTTAGGCGTTTAATATGGGGTGTAGAGTCCACTTCGTTGAGCAACGAGTAGCTCTTGTCTATTACATATTTGGCTTATGGAACCGTATCTGTGCTAATTTCAATCTTTGGTTTTATGCAGCACCCCAACTCACCTTTACTCTTAAGCAAGCATAAGTCAGTTTTCTACATTTGAGACCCTGTTCTGTTTTGTAATTCAGTTCCTGTGTAGCCAAGTTTACATTCCATGTGGTAGAGATATCTTATGAAGTTTCTTTCTCTGTGTGACTTATTTCACTTACAATCATCGTACCTGAATCCACTCATTATGCTGCTACGGGCCTGATGACACAGATTTCATTGCTGAGTGATATTGCATTCTACGTAAGTACCACAACTTCTTTATCCATTTAGCGCTTTCTGTGATATTGAACTTGTACCGTAAACGAGGTTTTTGTAAACAGAGCTGTCCCAAAGATTGGGGTGGTTGTGTCTTTTTGATTTTAATTTCCCTAAGCTATAGGACCATAAGTGGAAGTGCCCTAGGCTCTGTTGCTTTGTTTTTTAGATGTTTCAGGAAACACCATACACTTCTCCAGAGTGACTGTTGGCAATTTACATCCCGCCCATCAGCATAACAAGGCTCCCAGTTCTCCATGGCCTCTCCTGCCTTTCTGGATTTTACACTTTTTTCAGATGGCCCTTTTGACCGGGGGGCAGTGAGACTTCATTGTAGTGCAGATTTCCTTTGCAAGCTTGCTTGGTTGGCCAAAAAGGGCGTATGCGTTTATTCCTGAATATATTCAGGAAAAAACGCATACGCCCTTTTTGGCCAAGTGCATCATTGTGGACGTTCTGCCTCTTTTCCTATGCTTTACATGCAATTCCAGTCTACCTCCTGAAATCGGTTTCCTGCAATTCTGCCCCGCTTTCAAGTCCTCTTGGCAGCCTTACTTCAATATCTTTTTGGACGATAGCTGTCATTTATAACTCTGCAGGTATGTGAATGACAGTGCCCCTGAGCTCCTTTCTTCAACTCGCTTTCTTGTGAGCTAGCCGCAACACCGCTGCATTGCTTCAGGCCCTAGTGTGGTTTCGGCATGGCACACTGAGCCTTTGGTTAATTCCTCTTCCTGGTGGGAAATGAGAGTTAAATTTGCCCGTCCAGACACCTCCAGCTAGTCTCTCATTGGTTCTCCCTATTCCTGTTCATTTTCCGCAGAAATTGCAAACTGGGCCAAACAGGAGGTTAAAGGCACTGACTCTCCAAGTGGGGAGAGTGTTAGTAAAGCATCTGGAATGTTGCACCCGAGTACCAGGGGATGAAAACTGACACAATTGAACACGTTTCCCGAGCACATGGTGGATCATACTCTGGGTTCCACATGCATGTTTTAGCTGAAGGAAGAATCCCTTAAACCTGGAGAGTTGAGACCCATGGAATGGGTACCATGCAATATGACTTCAAAGGGTCTGCATTTGTCCACCGAACCTCACCAATCCTATCACTGCTGCGTTTATGCCGCTGTACACACGCTTGATTCTCTTTCGGAGACATATAAATCCATAGGTTTTAAGATTCTTCCTAGTCAGGTATATTCTTAGGCGTTTATTATGGGGTGTAGAGTCCACTTCGTTGAGCAAGGAGTAGCTCTTGTCTATTACATATTTGGCTTATGGAACGGTATCTGTGCTAATTTCAATCTCTGGTTTTATGCAGCACCCCAACTCACCTTTCGCCTTAAGCAAGCATAAGTTGGTTTTCTACATTTGAGACCCTGTTCTGTTTTGTAATTCAGTTCCTGTGTAGCCAAGTTTACATTCCGTGTAGTAGTGATATCTTATGATGTTTCTTTTTCTGTGTGACTTATTTCACTTAGAATCATCGTACCTGAATCCACTCATTATGCTGCTATGGGCCTGATGACATAGATTTCATTGCTGCGTGATATTGCATTGTACGTAATTACCACAACTTCTTTATCCATTTTTCACTTTCTGTGATACTGAACTTGTACCGTAAACGAGGTTCTTGTAAACAGAGCCGTCCCAAACTTTGGGGTGGCTGTGTCTTTTTGATTTTAATTTCCCTAAGCTATAGGACCATAAGTGGAAGTGCCCTAGGCTCTGTTGCTTTGTTTTGTAGATGTTTCAGGAAACACCATACACTTCTCCAGAGTGGCTGTTGGCAATTTACATCCCGCCCATCAGCATAACAAGGCTCCCAGTTCTCCATGGCCTGTCCTGCCTTTCTGGATTTTACACTTTTTTCAGATGGCCCTTTTGACCGGGGGGCAGTGAGACTTCATTGTAGTGCAGATTTCCTTTGCAAGCTTGCTTGGTTGGCCAAAAAGGGCGTAGGCTTTTTTTCTTGAGGAAAAATCGCATATGCCCTTTTTGGCCAAGTGCATCATTGTGGACGTTCTGCCTCTTTTCCTATGCGTTACATGCAATTCCAGTCTACCTCCTGAAATCGGTTTCCTGCAATTCTGCCCCGCTTTCAAGTCCTCTTGGCAGCCTTACTTCAATATATTTTTGGACGATAGCTGTCATTTATAACTCTGCAGTTTTGTGAATGACAGTGCCCCTGAGCTCCTTTCTTCAACTCGCTTTCTTGTGAGCTGGCCGCAACACCGCAGCATCGCTTCAGACCCCAGTGTGGTTCCGGCATGGCACGCTGAGCCTTTGGTTAATTCCTCTTCCTGGTGGGAAATGAGAGTTAAATTTGCCCGTCCAGACACCTCCAGCTAGTCTCTCATTGGTTCTCCCTATTCCTGTTCATTTTCCGCAGAAATTGCAAACTGGGCCAAACAGGAGGTTAAAGGCACTGACTCTCCAAGTGGGGAGAGTGTTAGTAAAGCGTCTGGAATGTTGCACCTGAGTACCAGGGGACGAAAACTGACACATTTGAACACGTTTCCCGATCACACGGTGGATCATACTCTGGGTTCCACATGCATGTTTTAGCTGAAGGAAGAATCCCTTAAACCTGGAGAGTTGAGACCCATGGAATGGGTACCATGCAATATGACTTCAAAGGGTCTGCATTTGCTCACCGAACCTCATCAATCCTATCACTGCTGCGTTTATGCCGCTATACACACGCTTGATTCTCTTTCGGAGATATATAAATCCATAGGTTTTAAGATTCTTACTAGTCAGGTATATTCTTAGGCGTTTAATATGGGGTGTTGAGTCCACTTCGTTGAGCAAGGTGTAGCTCTTTTCTATTACATATTTGGCTTATGGAACGATATCTGTGCTAATTTCAATCTCTGGTTTTATGCAGCACCCCAACTCACCTTTCCCCTTAAGGAAGCATAAGTTGGTTTTCTACATTTGAGACCCTGTTCTGTTTTGTAATTCAGTTCCTGTGTAGCCAAGTTTACATTCCGTGTAGTAGTGATATCTTATGATGTTTCTTTTTCTCTGTGACTTATTTCACTTAGAATCATCGTACCTGAATCCACTCATTATGCTGCTACGGGCCTGATGACATAGATTTCATTGCTGAGTGATATTGCATTGTACGTAAGTACCACAACTTCTTTATCCATTTTTCGCTTTCTGTGATATTGAACTTGGACCATAAATGAGGTTCTTATAAACAGAGCTGTCCCTAACTTTGGGGTGGCTGAGTCTTTTTGATTTTAATTTCCCTAAGCTATAGGACCATAAGTGGAAGTGCCCTAGGCTCTGTTGCTTTGTTTTTTAGATGTTTCAGGAAACACCATACACTTCTCCAGAGTGGCTGTTGGCAATTTACATCCCGCCCATCAGCATAACAAGGCTCCCAGTTCTCCATGGCCTGTCCTGCCTTTCTGGATTTTACACTTTTTTCAGATGGCCCTTTTGACCGGGGGGCAGTGAGACTTCATTGTAGTGCAGATTTCCTTTGCAAGCTTGCTTGGTTGGCCAAAAAGGGCGTATGCGTTTTTTCCTGAATATATTAAGGAAAAACGCATACGCCCTTTTTGGCCAAGTGCATCATTGTGGACGTTCTGCCTCTTTTCCTATGCTTTACATGCAATTCCAGTCTACCTCCTGAAATCGGTTTCCTGCAATTCTGCCCCGCTTTCAAGTCCTCTTTCAGCCTTACTTCAATATATTTTTGGACGATAGCTATCATTTATAACTCTGCAGGTATGTGAATGACAGTGCCCCTGAGCTCCTTTCTTCAACTTGCTTTCTTGTGAGCTGGCCGCAACACCGCAGGATTGCTTCAGGCCCTAGTGTGGTTCCGGCATGGCACACTGAGCCTTTGTTTAATTCCTATTCCTGGTGGGAAATGAGAGTTAAATTTGCCCGTCCAGACACCTCCAGCTAGTCTCTCATTGGTTCTCCCTATTCCTGTTCATTTTCCGCCGAAATTGCAAACTGGGCCAAACAGGAGGTTAAAGGCACTGACTCTCCAAGTGGGGAGAGTGTTAGTAAAGCGTCTGGAGTGTTGCACCCGAGTACCAGGGGACGAAAACTGAGACACATTTGAACACGTTTCCCGATCACATGGTGGATCATACTCTGGGTTCCACATGCATGTTTTAGCTGAAGGAAGAATCCCTTAAACCTGGAGAGTTGAGACCCCTGCAATGGGTACCATGCAATATGACTTCAAAGGGTCTGCATTTGCTCACCGAACCTCACCAATCCTATCACTGCTGCATTTATGCCACTGTACACATGCTTGATTCTCTTTCTGAGACATATAAATCCATAGGTTTTAAGATTCTTACTAGTCAGGTATATTCTTAGGCGTTTAATATGGGGTGTAGAGTCCACTTCGTTGAGCAAGGAGTAGCTCTTGTCTATTACATATTTGGCTTATGGAACGGTATCTGTGCTAATTTCAATCTCTGGTTTTATGCAGCACCCCAACTCACCTTTCCCCTTAAGCAAGCATAAGTCGGTTTTCTACATTTGAGACCCTGTTCTGTTTTGTAATTCAGTTCCTGTGTAGCCAAGTTTACATTCCATGTGGTAGAGATATCTTATGATGTTTCTTTTTCTGTGTGACTTATTTCACTTAAAATCATCGTACCTGAATCCACTCATTATGCTGCTATGGGCCTGATGACATAGATTTCATTGCTGAGTGATATTGCATTGTACGTAAGTACCACAACTTCTTTATCCATTTTTCACTTTCTGTGATTTTGAACTTATACTGTAAACGAGGTTCTTGTAAACAGAGCCTTCCCAAACTTTGGGGTGGCTGTGTCTTTTTGATTTTAATTTCCCTAAGCTATAGGACCATAAGTGGAAGTGCCCTAGGCTCTGTTGCTTTGTTTTGTAGATGTTTCAGGAAACACCATACACTTCTCCAGAGTGGCTGTTGGCAATTTACATCCCGCCCATCAGCATAACAAGGCTCCCAGTTCTCCATGGCCTGTCCTGCCTTTCTGGATTTTACACTTTTTTCATATGGCCCTTTTGACCGGGGGGCAGTGAGACTTCATTGTAGTGCAGATTTCCTTTGCAAGCTTGCTTGGTTGGCCAAAAAGGGCGTATGCGTTTTTTCCTGAATATATTCAGGAAAAAACGCATACGCCCTGTTTGGCCAAGTGCATCATTGTGGACGTTCTGCCTCTTTTCCTATGCTTTACATGCAATTCCAGTCTAACTCCTGAAATCGGTTTCCTGCAATTCTGCCCCGCTTTCAAGTCCTCTTGGCAGCCTTACTTCAATATATTTTTGGACGATAGCTGTCATTTATAACTCTGCAGGTATGTGAATGACAGTGCCCCTGAGCTCCTTTCTTCAACTCGTTTTCTTGTGAGCTGGCCGCAACACCGCAGGATTGCTTCAGGCCCTAGTGTTGTTCCGGCATGGCACGCTGAGCCTTTGTTTAATTCCTCTTCCTGGTGGGAAATGAGAGTTAAATTTGCCCGTCCGGACACCTCCAGCTAGTCTCTCATTGGTTCTCCCTATTCCTGTTCATTTTCCGCAGAAATTGCAAACTGGGCCAAACAGGAGGTTAAAGGCACTGACTCTCCAAGTGGGGAGAGTGTTAGTAAAGCGTCTGGAATGTTGCACCCGAGTACCAGGGGACGAAAACTGAGACACATTTGAACACGTTTACCGATCACATGGTGGATCATACTCTGGGTTCCACATGCATGTTTTAGCTGAAGGAAGAATCCCTTAAACCTGGAGAGTTGAGACCCCTGCAATGGGTACCATGCAATATGACTTCAAAGGGTCTGCATTTGCTCACCGAACCTCACCAATCCTATCACTGCTGCATTTATGCCACTGTACACACGCTTGATTCTCTTTCTGTGACATATAAATCCATAGGTTTTAAGATTCTTACTAGTCAGGTATATTCTTAGGCGTTTAATATGGGGTGTAGAGTCCACTTCGTTGAGCAAGGAGTAGCTCTTGTCTATTACATATTTGGCTTATGGAACGGTATCTGTGCTAATTTCAATCTCTGGTTTTATGCAGCACCCCAACTCACCTTTCCCCTTAAGCAAGCATAAGTTGGTTTTCTACATTTGAGACCCTGTTCTGTTTTGTAATTCAGTTCCTGTGTAGCCAAGTTTACATTCCATGTGGTAGAGATATCTTATGATGTTTCTTTTTCTGTGTGACTTATTTCACTTAGAATCATCGTACCTGAATCCACTCATTATGCTGCTATGGGCCTGATGACATAGATTTCATTGCTGAGTGATATTGCATTGTACGTAAGTACCACAAATTCTTTATCCATTTTTCACTTTCTGTGATTTTGAACTTGTACTGTAAACGAGGTTCTTGTAAACAGAGCCTTCCCAAACTTTGGGGTGGCTGTGTCTTTTTGATTTTAATTTCCCTAAGCTATAGGACCATAAGTGGAAGAGCCCTAGGCTCTGTTGCTTTGTTTTGTAGATGTTTCAGGAAACACCATACACTTCTTCAGAGTGGCTGTTGGCAATTTACATCCCTCCCATCAGCATAACAAGGCTCCCAGTTCTCCATGGCCTGTCCTGCCTTTCTGGATTTTACACTTTTTTCAGATGGCCCTTTTGACCGGGGGGCAGTGAGACTTCATTGTAGTGCAGATTTCCTTTGCAAGCTTGCTTGGTTGGCCAAAAAGGACGTATGCGTTTTTTCCTGAATATATTCAGGAAAAAACGCATACGCCCTTTTTGGCCAAGTGCATCATTGTGGACGTTCTGCCTCTTTTCCTTTGCTTTACATGCAATTCCAGTCTACCTCCTGAAATCAGTTTCCTGCAATTCTGCCCAGCGTTCAAGTCCTCTTGGCAGCCTTACTTCAATATATTTTTGGACGATAGCTGTCATTTATAACTCTGCAGGTCTGTGAATGACAGTGCCCCTGAGCTCCTTTCTTCAACTCGCTTTCTTGTGAGCTGGCCGCAACACCGCAGCATTGCTTCGGGCCCTAGTGTGGTTCCGGCATGACATGCTGAGCCTTTGGTTAATTCCTCTTCCTGGTGGGAAATGAGAGTTAACTTTGCCCGTCCAGACACCTCCAGCTAGTCTCTCATTGGTTCTCCCTATTCCTGTTCATTTTCCGCAGAAATTGCAAACTGGGCCAAACAAGAGGTTAAAGGCACTGATTCTCCAAGTGGGGAGAGTGTTAGTAAAGCGTCTGGAATGTTGCACCCGAGTACCGGGGGACGAAAACTGAGACACATTTGAACACATTTCCCAATCACACGGTGGATCATACTCTGGGTTCCACATGCATGTTTTAGCTGAAGGAAGAATCCCTTAAACCTGGAGAGTTGAGACCCATGGAATGGGTACCATGCAATATGACTTCAAAGGGTCTGCATTTGCTCACCGATCCTCACCAATCCTATCACTGCTGCGTTTATGCCGCTGTACACATGCTTGATTCTCTTTCAGAGACATATAAATCCATAGGTTTTAAGATTCTTACTAGTCAGGTATATTCTTAGGTGTTTAATATGGGGTGTTGAGTCCACTTCGTTGAGCAAGGTGTAGCTCTTGTCTATTACATATTTGTCTTATTGAACGGTATCTGTGCTAATTTCAATCTCTGGTTTTATGCAGCACCCCAACTCACCTTTCCCCTTAAGCAAGCATAAGTTGGTTTTCTACATTTGAGACCCTGTTCTGTTTTGTAATTCAGTTCCTGTGTAGCCAACTTTACATTCCGTGTACTAGTGATTCCTTATGATGTTTCTTTTTCTCTGTGACTTATTTCACTTAGAATCATCGTACCTGGATCCACTCATTAGGCTGCTACGGGCCTGATGACATAGATTTCATTGCTGAGTGATATTGAATTGTACGTAAGTACCACAACTTCTTTATCCATTTTTCGCTTTCTGCGATTTTGAACTTGTAACGTAAACGAGGTTCTTGTAAACAGAACCGTCCCAAACATTGGGGTGGCTGTGTCTTTTTGATTTTAATTTCCCTAAGCTATAGGACCATAAGTGGAAGTGCCCTAGGCTCTGTTGCTTTGTTTTTTAGATGTTTCAGGAATCACCATACACTTCTCCAGAGTGGCTGGTGGCAATGTACATCCCGCCCATCAGCATAACAAGGCTCCCAGTTCTCCATGACCTGTCCTGCCTTTCTGGATTTTACACTTTTTTCAGATGACCCTTTTGACCGGGGGGCAGTGAGACTTCATTGTAGTGCAGATTTCCTTTGCAAGCTTGCTTGGTTGGCCAAAAAGGGCGTATGCTTTTTTTCCTGAATATATTCAGGAAAAAACGCATACGCCCTTTTTGGCCAAGTGCATCATTGTGGACGTTCTGCCTCTTTTCCTATGCTTTACATGCAATTCCAGTCTACCTCCTGAAATCGGTTTCCTGCAATTCTGCCCCGCTTTCAAGTCCACTTGGCAGCCTACTTCAATATATTTTTGGACGATAGCTGTCATTTATAACTCTGCAGGTTTGTGAATGACAGTGCCCCTGAGCTCCTTTCTTCAACTCGCTTTCTTGTGAGCTGGCCGCAACACCGCAGGATTGCTTCAGGCCCCAGTGTGGTTCTGGAACGGCACGCTGAGCCTTTGTTTAATTCCTCTTATTGGTGGGAAATGAGAGTTAAATTTGCCCGTCCAGACACCTCCAGCTAGTCTCTCATTGGTTCTCCCTATTCCTGTTCATTTTCCGCAGAAATTGCAAACTGGGCCAAACAGGAGGTTAAAGGCACAGACTCTCCAAGTGGGGAGAGTGTTAGTAAAGCGTCTGGAATGTTGCACCCGAGTACCAAGGGACGAAAACTGAGTCACATTTGAACACGTTTCCCGATCACATGGTGGATCATACTCTGGGTTCCACATGCATGTTTTAGCTGAAGGAAGAATCCCTTAAACCTGGAGAGTTGAGACCCATGGAATGGGTACCATGCAATATGACTTCAAAGGGTCTGCATTTGCTTACCGATCCTCACCAATCCTATCACTGCTGCGTTTATGCCGCTGTACACACGCTTGATTCTCTTTCGGAGACATATAAATCCATAGGTTTTAATATTCTTGCTAGTCAGGTATATTCTTAGGCGTTTAATATGGGGTGTTGAGTCCACTTCGTTGAGCAAGGAGTAGCTCTTGTCTATTACATATTTGGCTTATGGAAAGGTATGTGTGCTAATTTCAATCTCTGGTTTTATGCAGCACCCCAACTCACCTTTCCCCTTAAGCAAGCATAAGTCGGTTTTCTACATTTGAGACCCTGTTCTGTTTTGTAATTCAGTTCCTGTGTAGCCAAGTTTACATTCCATGTGGTAGAGATATCTTATGATGTTTCTTTTTCTGTGTGACTTATTTCACTTAGAATCATCATACCTGAATCCACTCATTATGCTGCTACGGGCCTGATGACATAGATTTCATTGCTGAGTGATATTGCATTGTACGTAAGTACCACAACTTCTTGATCCATTTTTCGCTTTCTGCGATATTGAACTTGTACCGTAAACGAGGTTCTTGTAAACAGAGACATACCAAACTTTGGGGTGGCTGTGTCTTTTTCGTTTTAATTTCCCTAAACTATAGGACCATAAGTGGAAGTGCCCTAGGCTCTGTTGGTTTCTTTTTTAGATGTTTCAGGAAGCACCATACACTTCTTCAGAGTGGCTGTTGGCAATTTACATCCCACCCATCAGCATAACAATGCTCCCAGTTCTCCATGGCCTATCCTGCCTTTCTGGATTTTACACTTTTTTCAGATGGCCCTTTTGACCAGGGGGCAGTGAGACTTCATTGTAGTGCAGATTTCCTTTGCAAGCTTGCTTGGTTGGCCAAAAAGGGCGTATGCGTTTTTTCCTGAATATATTCAGGAAAAAACGCATATGCACTTTTTGGCCAAGTGCATCATTGTGGACGTTCTGCCTCTTTTCCTATGCTTTACATGCAATTCCAGTCTACCTACTGAAATCGGTTTCCTGCAATTCTGCCCCGCTTTCAAGTCCTCTTGGCAGCCTTACTTCAATATATTTTTGGACGATAGCTGTCATTTATAACTCTGCAGGTCTGTGAATGACAGTGCCCCAGAGCTCCTTTCTACAACTCGCTTTCTTTTGAGATGGCCGCAACACCGCAGGATTGTTTCAGGCACTAGTTTGAGTCCGGCACGGCATGCTGAGCCTTTGGTTAATTCCTCTTCCTGGTGGGAAATGAGAGTTAAATTTGCCCTTCCAGACACCTCTAGCTAGTCTCTCATTGGTTCTCCCTATTCCTGTTCATTTTCCACAGAAATTGCAAACTGGGCCAAACAGGAGGTTAAAGGCACTGACTCTCCAAGTGGGGAGAGTGTTAGTAAAGCGTCTGGAATGTTGCACCCGAGTACCAGGGGACGAAAACTGACACATTTGAACACGTTTCCCGATCACACGGTGGATCATACTCTGGGTTCCACATGCATGTTTTAGCTGAAAGAAGAATACCTTAAACCTGGAGAGTTGAGACCCATGGAATGGGTACCATGCAATATGACTTCAAAGGGTCTGCATTTGCACACCGAACCTCACCAATCCTATCACTGCTGCGTTTATGCCGCTGTACACACGCTTGATTCTCTTTCGGAGACATATAAATCCATAGGTTTTAAGATTCTTACTAGTCAGGTATATTCTTAGGCGTTTAATATGGGGTGTTGTGTCCACTTCGTTGAGCAAGGAGTAGCTCTTGTCTATTACATATTTCGCTTATGGAATGGTATCTGTGCTAATTTCAATCTCTGGTTTTATGCAGCACCCCAACTCACCTTTCCCCTTAAGCAAGCATAAGTTGGTTTTCTACATTTGAGACCCTGTTCTGTTTTGTAATTTAGTTCCTGTGTAGCCAAGTTTACATTCCGTGTAGTAGTGATAACTTATGATGTTTCTTTTTCTGTGTGACTTATTTCACTTAGAATCATCGTACCTGAATCAACTCATTATGTTGCTATGGGCCTGATGACATAGATTTCATTGCTGAGTGATATTGCATTGTACATAAGTAGCACAACTTCTCTATCCATTTTTCACTTTCTGTGATATTGAACTTGTACCGTAAACGAGGTTCTTGTAAACAGAGCCGTCCCAAACTTTGAGGTGGCTCTGTCTTTTTGACTTTAATTTCCCTAAGCTATAGGACCATAAGTGGAAGTGCCCTAGGCTCTCTTGCTTTGTTTTTTAGATGTTTCAGGAAACACCATACACTTCTCCAGAGTGGCTGTTGGCAATTTACATCCCGCCCATCAGTATAACAAGGCTCCCAGTTCTCCATGGCCTGTCCTGCCTTTCTGGATTTTACACTATTTTCAGATGGTCCTTTTGACTGGGGGGCAGTGAGACTTCATTGTAGTGCAGATTTCCTTTGCAAGCTTGCTTGGTTGGCCAAGAAGAGCGTATGCGTTTTTTCCTGAATATATTCAGGAAAAAACGCATACGTCCTTTTTGGCCAAGTGCATCATTGTGGACGTTCTGCCTCTTTTCCTATGCTTTACATGCAATTCCAGTCTACCTCCTGAAATCGGTTTCCTGCAATTCTGCCCCGCTTTCAAGTCCTCTTGGCAGCCTTACTTCAATATATTTTTGGACGATAGCTGTCATTTATAACTCTGCAGGTTTGTGAATTACAGTGCCCCTGAGCTCCTTTGTTCAACTCGTTTTCTTGTGAGCTAGCCGCAACACCGCAGCATTCCTTCAGGCCCTAGTGTGGTTCCGGCATGGCATGCTGAGCCTTTGGTTAATTCCTCTTCCTGGTGGGCAATGAGAGTTAAATTTGCCCGTCCAGACACCTCCAGCTAGTCTCTCATTGGTTCTCCCTATTCCTGTTCATTTTCCGCAGAAATTGCAAACTGGGCCAAACAGGAGGTTAAAGGCACTGACTCTCCAAGTGGTGAGAGTGTTAGTAAAGCGTCTGGAATGTTGTACCCGTGTACTAGGGGACGAAAACTGACACATTTGTACACGTTTTCCGATCACACGGTGGATCATACTCTGGGTTCCACATGCATGTTTTAGCTGAAGGAAGAATCCCTTAAACCTGGAGAGTTGAGACCCATGGAATGGGTACCATGCAATATGACTTCAAAGGGTCTGCATTTGCTCACCGAACCTCACCAATCCTATCACTGCTGCGTTTATGCCACTGTACACACGCTTGATTCTCTTTTGGAGACATATAAATCCATAGGTTTTAACATTCTTTCTAGTCAGGTATATTCTTACGCGTTTAATATGGGGTGTAGAGTCCACTTCGTTGAGCAAGGAGTAGCTCTTGTCTATTACATATTTGGCTTATGGAACGGTATCTGTGCTAATTTCAATCTCTGGTTTTATGCAGCACCCCAACTCACCTTTCCCCTTAAGCAAGGATAAGTTGATTTTCTACATTTGAGATCCTGTTCTGTTTTGTAATTCAGTTCCTGTGCAGCCAAGTTTACATTCCGTGTCGTAGTGATATCTTATGATCTTTCTTTTTCTGTGTGACTTATTTTACTTAGAATCATCGTACCTGAATCCACTCATTATGCTGCTACGGGCCTGATGACATAGATTTCATTGTTGAGTGATATTGAATTGTACGTAAGTACCACAACTTCTTTATCCATTTTTATCTTTCTGCGATATTGAACTTGTAACGTAAACGAGGTACTTGTAAACAGAGCCGTTCCAAACTTTGGGGTGGCTGTGTCTTTTTGATTTTAATTTCCCTAAACTATAGGACCATAAGTGGAAGTGCCTTAGGCTCTGTTGCTTTGTTTTTTAGATGTTTCAGGAAACACCAAACACTTCTCCAGAGTGCCTGTTGGCAATTTACATCCCGCCCATCAGCATAACAATGTTCCTAGTTCTCCATGGCCTGTCCTGCCTTTCTGGATTTTACACTTTTTTCAGATGGCCCTTTTGACCGGGGGGCAGTGAGACTTCATTGTAGTGCAGATTTCCTTTGCAAACTTGCTTGGTTGGCCAAAAAGGGCGTATGCGTTTTTTCCTGAATATATTCAGGAAAAAACGCATACGCCCTTTTTGGCCAAGTGCATCATTGTGGACGTTCTGCCTCTTTTCCTATGCTTTACATGCAATTCCAGTCTACTTCCTGAAATCCGTTTACTGCAATTCTGCCCTTCTTTCAAGTCCTCTTGGCAGCCTTACTTCAATATATTTTTGGACGATAGCTGTCATTTATAACTCTGCAGGTTTGTGAATTACAGTGCCCCTGAGCTCCTTTCTTCAACTCGCTTTCTTGTGAGCTGGCCGCAACACCGCAGCATTGCTTCAGGCCCTAGTGTGGTTCCGGCATGGCACGCTGAGCCTTTGGTTAATTCCTCTTCCTGGTGGGAAATGAGAGTTAAATTTGCCCGTCCGGACACCTCCAGCTAGTCTCTCATTGGTTCTCCCTATTCCTGTTCATTTTCCGCAGAAATTGCAAACTGGGCCAAAGAGGAGTTTAAAGGCACTGACTCTCCAAGTGGGGAGAGTGTTAGTAAAGCGTCTGGAATGTTGCACCCGAGTACCGGGGGACAACAACTGATACATTTGAACACGTTTCCCGATCACACGGTGGATCATACTCTGGGTTCCACATGCATGTTTTAGCTGAAGGAAGAATCCCTTAAACCTGGAGAGTTGTGACCCATGGAATGTGTACCATGCAATATGACTTCAAAGGGTCTGCATTTGCTCACCGAACCTCACCAATCCTATCACTGCTGCGTTTATGCTGCTGTACACACGCTTGATTCTCTTTTGGAGACATATATATCCATAGATTTTAAGATTCTTACTAGTCAGGTATATTCTTAGGCGTTTAATATGGGGTGTTGAGTCCACTTCTTTGAGCAAGGAGTAGCTCTTGTCTATTACATATTTGGCTTATGGAACGGTATCTGTGCTAATTTCAATCTCTGGTTTTATGCAGCACCCCAACTCACCTTTCCCCTTAAGCAAGCATAAGTTGGTTTTCTACATTTGAGACCCTGTTCTGTTTTGTAATTCAGTTCCTGTGTAGCCAAGTTTACATTCCGTGTAGTAGTGATATCTTATGATGTTTCTTTTTCTTTGTGACTTATTTCACTTAGAATCATCGTATCTGAATCCACTCATTATGCTGCTATGGGCCTGATGACATAGATTTCATTGCTGAGTGATATTGCATTGTACGTAAGTACCACAACTTCTTTATCCATTTTTCGCTTTCTGCGATATTGAACTTGTACCGTAAACGAGGTTCTTGTAAACAGAGCCGTCCCAAACTTTGGGGTGGCTGTGTCTTTTTGATTTTAATTTCCTTAAGCTATAGGACCATAAGTGGAAGTGCCCTAGGCTCTGTTGCTTTGTTTTTTAGATGTTTCAGGAAACACCATACACTTCTCCAGAGTGGCTGTTGGCAATTTACATCCCGCCCACCAGCATAACAAGGCTCCCAGTTCTCCATGGCCTGTCCTGCCTTTCTGGATTTTACACTTTTTCAGATGGCCCTTTTGACCTGGGGGAAGTGAGGCTTCATTGTAGTGCAGATTTCCTTTGCAAACTTGCTTGGTTGGCCAGAAAGGGCATATGCGTTTCTTCATGAATATATTCAGGAAAAAACGCATGCGCCCTTTTTGGCCAAGTGCATCATTGTCGTCGTTCTGAGTCTTTTCATATGTTGTCAATGCAATTCTAGTCTACCTCTTGAAATCGGTTTCCTGCAATTCTACCTTGCTGTCAGTGCCTCTTCATAGCCTTACCTCAATATACTTTTGGAAAATAGTTGGCCTTTATAACTCTGCAGGTTTTTGAATTGCAGTGGCCCTTAGCTCCATTTTTCAGCTCTTATTTTTGTGATCTTGCCTCATATCCACAGGATTTTTTCATGCCCTATTCTTCTTCTGGGGCGCCTTGCTCTGCCTTTGGTTAATTCTTCTTCCTGATGTGAAATTAGAGTGACATGTGCCCATTGAAACCGCTACAGCTATTTTCTCACTGGTTCCCCCTATTCCCATTCATCCTCCGCACTAACTGCAGACTGTGCGATACCGGAACTTAAAGGCATTGACTCTCCGTGTGGGGATGTTGTTAGTAAAGTGGCTGGAATGTTGATCCGGAGCCCCAGGAGAGGAAAATGAGGTGCGTTTTAGAAACCTTTCCCGATCATATGGTATACCATCCGCTGGATTTCCCATGCATGGTTTAGCTGTAGGAAGATTTCCTTCAACCTGGAGTGTTGGGACCCTTGGAATGAGTAGCATGAAGTATTGCATTAAACTTTCGGCAGTTGCTCACCAAAGCTCACCAATCCTCTCAGCCCCAAGTGTCCAGCCTTATGTCTTATCCAGCTGTGGGGTTTATATGTGGTCATTCCATGTTGCATCACAGCCCCTGAGCGAATTTTGTAAGAATTTTTCTCTCTTTCATTGTTTCTGCATTTTGGTTTTAAAATTTATTTCTATAATGGGGTTTAGCTCATTTTCACTGCTGTGTTTGGCCACTCTGCACACACTTGATTCCCTTATGGAGATATATCAATACATGGGTTTTAAGATTCTTATTACTCAGATATATTTCTCTGCAGTGTATAGGGTGTGTTGAGGCCAGTTCATTGAGCAAGGTGTAGATCTTGTCTAATACCTATTTGGTTTATTGAACGGTATCTGTGCTAATTTCAAACTCTGGTTTTATGCATCACCCCACCTCTCCTTTCCCCTTAAGCTGACATAAGTGTGTTTTCTAAATGTGAGACACTGTTCTGTTTTGTAATTCATTTTTTGTGCAGCCATATTTATCCTCCCTCTATAAGTGATATCTTATGATATGTTTCTTTTTCTGTTTGACTTATTTCAAGTAGTATTATCGGACCTAAATCCACTCTTTATCCTTCTACTAGCCTTATTACATTGATTTCATGGTGAAGAGATATTTCATTGTACATAAGTACCACATTTTCTTTATCCATTGTTCTCTTTCCTGGGATATTTAAGGTGTACTGAAGTTGAGGTTCTTGTAAACAGAGTAGCCCTAAACTGTGGTGTGCTTGTGTCTTGTTGATTTTTAGACTTCCCTAGATATACTTCCATGATTGGAAGTGTCCTATGCTCTGTAGCTCTGTTTTTTAGATGATTTAGGAACCACCATACACTTCTCCAGAGTGGCTCTCGGCAGTTCACACACTGTCCATCAGCGTATAAAGGCTCCCTGTTCTCCATGGCCTGTCCTGCATTTCTGGTTTTTACAATTTTTTCGGATGGCCCTTTTGACCGGTGGGAAATGAGACTTCTTTGTTGTGCACATTTGCATTGCTTGCTTGCTTGGTTGCCCATAAAGTGCGTATGCGTTTTTTCCTGGATATATTCAGGAAAAAACGCATACTCCTTTTTGGGCCAACAGCATCATTGTCGAAATTCTGCCGCTTTTCATGTGCTTTAAAGACGAGTCCAATCTATCTCTTGAAATCTGTTTCTTGCAATTCTGTCTTGCATTCAGATCCTCTTCTTTGCCTTACCTCAACATATTTTTGGACGTTAGTTTTCATTTATAACTCTGCAGGTTTGTGAATTGCAGTGACCCTGAGCTCCATTTTTTAAGTTGCTCTTTTGTGAGCTGGCCTCAAAGCCGCAGGATTGCTTCAGGCCCTATTTTGGCTCCAGCGAGGCGGGCTGAGCCTTTTTTTAATTCTTATTCTTAATTGGAAATTAGAGTGACATATGCCCGTCCAAACCCCTACAACTATTCTCTCATTGGTTCCCCCTCTTCCCGTTCATCCTCCTCACAATTTGCAAAATGTGTGAAACAGAAGTTTAAATGTGCTGATTCTCTAAGTGGGGAGATTCTAAGTAACGTGGCTGGAATGATGAACAGGAGCACGAGGAGAGGATAAATGAGGTGCATTTTAGACACATCTCCCCATCACATGGTGTACAGTCCTCTGGGTTTTCCATGCATGTTTTAGCTGTAGGAAGATCCCTTGAACCTGCAGATTTGGGACCCATTGAATGGGTACCAGGTAGTATTACTTTAAAGGGTGTGCATTTCCTCACCCAACCTCACATTTCTCTTAGCACGAACAGTTTCCAGCCTTATGTGTCATCCTGCTGTGGGTCTAGATGTGTTCAATCCATGTTGCATCACCGTCCCTGAGGAAAAGTTGTAAGAGGTTTTCTCTGTCTCTCTGTCGTTTATTTTTTTCAATTTATTACTATATTGGTTACAGCTGATTTTCAAAGCTCTGTTTCTTGCTGCTGTACATCCACTTGATTCACATACAGAGAGACATCAATAAATTCTTTTTCAGATTCTTACCAGTCATATATATTCTTTTCCGGTGACTTGAGTGTGCTGAGTGCAGTTCTTTTAGCTACCGTGTAGGCCTTGTTGATTATCAGTTTGGTATTTGGAATGGTATCTTTGCTAATTTCAACCTCCTGGATGATGCCTCACCCCTCCCCACCTTTCCCGTTTAGCAGCCTTACGCGTGTTTTCTACATACTTGACTATGTTTTTCTTTTGTAATTTATTTCATGTGTAGCCATTTTGGATTCCACCTTTAAGTGATATCTTATGATATGTGTCTTTTTCTTTTTGAATTATGTCACTTAGAATGATCATACGTAACTCCTCCGGAGTTGTTACAACTGGCCATATTTCATTGATTTCCAGGCTGAGTAATATTCCACTCTACATAAGTACCACATCTCTATCCATTTTTTCCCTCCAGAGACATTTAAGTTATATCCTAGTCGAGGATCTTTTAAACAGAGAGGCAGTAAACATTGGGGTGCCTGTGTCCTCTCGATTTTTGTTTTTCCCAAGACATACGCCCATAAGTGCAAGTGCCCTATGCTCTGTAGCTCATTTTTTAGATGCTTTAGTAAACACAATACACTTCTCCAGAATGGCCGTTGGCAATATACATTTCCACTATAAGCCTCACAGGGCTCCCTCTTCTCCTTGCCCTGTCCTGCATTTCTGGTGTTTACACTTTATGAGGATGGCTCTTCTGACTGATGCGAAGTGATATCTTTTGTAGTATTGATTTCCAGTGCCCACCTGTTTGGTTGGCTAAAAAAGTGTATGCCCTTTTCTTGAATATATACAGAAAAAAACACATACAGCCTTTTTGGCCAACTGCAATGTTGGCAATGTTCAGCCCCTTTTCTTGTGCTTAATGGCGAGTCCTTCCTACCTCCTCAAATCCCTTTCCTGCCATTCTCCCTTGCTTACCAATCCTTTTCTCTGACTTTCCTCAAGACATTTTTCAGTGATAGATATTTTCAACTCTGCAGTTTCATGAATTTTACTGCCCCTGAGTTCCATTGTTCAACTTGTGTTTATGGGAACTGGCCACAAAGCAGTGGGATTTCCTCAAGCCCTATACTGTTTCCATGGGCAACCCTAGCCTTTGGTCAATTCGTCTTCCTGATTGGAAATTAGAGTGACATGTGCCTGTCTGAACACCTAGGACTTGTCTCTCATTGTTCCTCATCCTTCCGCTTCATCCTCTGGACAAATTCCAAACTGTACGCAACAGGATGTTGACAGTGCTGACATCTCCAAGTGGGGAGACTGTTAGTAAAGACGCTGGAGGGGTGAACCCGAGCACCAGGAGATGAGGAGATGAGATGCCTTTTCCAAACTCTTCCCGATCAGACGGTATACCATCCTCTGGGTGTGACAGACATGTTTTAGCAGTAGGAAGAGTCCCATTCATGTAAGGAGAACACCAGGGCTTTTTCAAAATCAGTGTCTCCCCGAAACCCAAACTGGGGAATTTTTTAAGCTACGGCTACACATATGTTCATTAAGGGCCTTGGGAAGTAGGCAGAGTCCAAACTTTAGATGATTGAAGTCTTCAGGGTCAGAAGCACTCACCACCGGCTTCCCTTAGGTTACACTTTAACTGTCATTGATAGATGATGTCAATAAAAATATCTATTCTTTTTCCGATTATTTCCCCTTATAGGTTATTGCAAAATATTGAGTGTAGTTCCCTGTGCTATACAGTAGTTCCTTGTTGATGATCTATTTTATACATAGCAGTGTGTATGTGTTAATTCCAAACTGTTAATTTATCCCTCCTCCCACCTTTCCCCTTTGGTAATAATAAATTATAAGATTTTATACTTCTCAGAAATGGGGGAGCTGAAAGAGAGGTATCATTTTCAATGGAAAAGCATTTAAAACAAGATTGAAGCTTTAACCAAGATTATTAGGTGTACATCCTTGGAAAGAAATCACTTCATTTCTCTAATATTGACCTGACAAATAAGACAAACCTTTTCACTGAACTTGCTTATAATAAAGTGATGGAAATATCAAATGGAAGTGTTAGAAACATCTTATTTTACCCGAGCCTTATAAACTGTTCTATGTTAACTACAGTTTGGCTCACACATCTGTTCATTGAAGTTACAATAGTCTCAATTTCTGTTACTGATCCTCCAGAGTGGACCCCAACAAGTGTCCCCCTGCCCAGTGTCATTGGGGCCAACAGATCGAGACTGAGTTTGGTTCACAAGCAAAGGAAACTTTATATTTTAAACAGAGAATGGAGAGGTGAGAGCACGCACTACCCCGTGGGCTGTGGGCTGGGCTGCTGTGTAGAGATCCTGTCAGAGTCAGTGGGAGGGAGGGGGCGGAGCACTCGAGGGCCGGGTTGGCTGCAGCTCAGCCTCTATATCTCGGAGTCTGCACTGGGCCCCAGGAGCTGAGGTGTCGACCCAGCCATTCTGCACTAGGAAATCTGGTCTGAAGTGCCGGGTGTGGAACCTCTGCATGCGGGACCCTAGGAGCACGTGAAATTAGACAAAGCACAAAGGATAAAAAAGGTCAGACTTGACTTTATTGCCCAGATTCTATTTTTATCTCCCAGGGATTTTTAATGGGCTTTGCTGGGGACAAACCCCTCCTCTGCCTTTTGTCCCGTTCCTCATTCTTGGAGTGCTGAGGGTGCAGACCCTTCTTCTGTAACTGCTGAGTGCTGAGTTGGGAGCCCTCATACCAGGGGACGAGGGTCAGAACTTCTCCCCAGCAGCCTCCAGGTGACGTTGATTGGCCCCAGGACCCCTGCCTCCCTGCTCGTCCGCCTGAGCACCAGCATTGGAAGTGTTATAGATTCTAATGACCTTTAAGGGTCCAGGAAAGAGATGTGCAGAGACGCTGTGGGGGCCGGTTTCACCCCGCCCCACATTTGTTCGGCCACCTTAGGCTGACCGTTTCTGCCAGCCTAGATGCTCTGACCAGTAGTCTGCTCTTTCTTCAATTAGGCCCCTGAATTAACGTAAAAACAGCACCAGGTGTCAGAGCCCTGCCCGCTCAACTCCCAGACAGTCCAGGGTCAATGGTGATCAAGGACCATGATGGCCACTGAGTCAACAGCCTTTTGAAGTAAACAGGAGTCCAGCCGGTCTTATTGGCCACCATCATCACGGTGTCTGTAGGCTTTTCTATGGTGACAGTGTGATATACGTTTCCCCCGCCAAGATTATTAGCTCCCCTCCGGGTGCAGTAAGTCCTGCAAGCAGTAGTCTACTCCTTCGGGACACACTATTGTTGTTTTATGAGAGAAACTCCAGGTCAAGTGATGTTCACACGAGTCGTCATGGTGCCCTGTTGCCCCTGGTTATCTCTCTGGATGTTGGAGTTGGAGGGCCTCCTCACTCGAGGTCGGTGTGCCCACGGAGCGAACCCTGCAACTTCAGGGCATGGTTGGTGATTAGGATCACCACGTGGGGTCCTTTTCCCTTAGGAGAGAGGTGGCCTTTTGGGCTGCTGATTTTCAGGTTTTTAGATACCGCCAGTATCTTGGCCAGATGTGGCAGTGGGCCAAGCCCCTTGGTGACTGTAGTTTATCCTACCTGGATGGCATTCTTGTGTTGTTCCATTTCAAGTGGTCCCAGTTTTTGCACTAATTCTCCAATGGCGACTCACCTTTCACCGGGAATGGAAAGGTCAAAGGGTTTAGCTCAATTAGGGAGTTCCAGGGCAAGGGTCTGAATTGACTGCTCTTTCCATTCTTGAAAGGCCACTTCTGGATTCTGTTCAAAAGGATCATCATCTTTTCCTTTCAGTGTTTCATATAGAGGCCCAGCTAGTAGACTGTAGTTAGGGATCCAGAAGCAGCAAACCCTGGCCTCCCCAGGAACCCCTAAGCTGTCTTCTAGTTTTAGAAAGGGGTAAGGCTGCAAATGGTTTCTTCCCTTTCCTGGGATGGGCTTCTCCGACCTTCTGTGAGAATGAAGCCCAGGCAGGTCACCGCAGTCTGTGATATTTGAGCTTTTTCTTGGACAACTTCTATCCTTTATTGGCTTGGTAGTTCAGAGGCCTCCTTAGTAGGGCTGGCGATCAGAATGTCGTCTGCATATTGAAGGAGGGTTTCCTTTTCCAGAGGTAGAACTTTTCGGTCTTTAGCTAAGCTTTCCCCAAAGATGGTGTGGGAATTTTTGAACCCTTGGGGCAAGACGGCCCGGAAGTATTGTTTTAGTTGTATGTTGAGTCCTGCCACTCACAAGCCAAAATTTCTTGTGACTCTGGGACTAATGGAATACAAAAGAAGGCATCATTGAGATTAATACAGAATACCATGTCCTGGTGGTTGGTAGAATGACCAGCAGGGTGTAGGAATTAGGAGCAACTGGAGGTATATCCTCGGTGGCTTCACTGACTGTCCTGACATCCTTTACCAGGTCCCCAGCAGCCCATGGGGCTCTCGTGGTCAGGCCAATCCCAGGATATGGAGCTCTCCTGGGCAGGTACCCCACCCCCAACCCAGCCCACGGGGCTCTCGTGGTCAGGCCTCTCCCAGGATACAGAGCTACCCTTGCAGGTACCGTGGCAGGGCTGGGCACACAGGAACCGTGCACATAGCTCTCACTGAAGAGCACCCCCATCTCACCTGTCGCTCAGAGCTGACACAGAGCACCTCAGAGCAGGACTTGAACTAACAAACAGCAGCTGCGACAGGTCTGTGACCCTGGGCATCACTCTGTGTGGCCTCCCTCCACCTGGTCTTCCAGAGACTTCCACTGCACCCGGGGCACCAGGCCTCTGTCTCCAACCACCACCCACCCCTCCTCTCCCTGACTCCTGGGTTCCTCTCATTAGGAGAGGCTTTTCTTGAAGTTGTCTCCCACTCATGGGCCAGATAAAATGATTAGAAAACAAGCCAAAGCTGCAGCCCCTTGTCTATCCTGACTCTCAGGAGCCCACACCTGTTCCTTGGACCTGGCCGGTTCAGCAAGTTCCATTTTCTGCAACTGTGAGCCCCTGAGGGGTGATGATTGGCTGACCTGGGCAGCCTTACCGTGCCGGCCAGCCCTCCCCAGGTGTGCCTGGGTTGAGATCAATATAAATACCACTCCAGGCAGCAAGAGCCCCTGCAGCTGTGCCTGACGCCATTTTCTCTGCCCTGTCAGCAGTCTCGGGGCTGGGCTGGTGGGAGGGAGTGAGAGGCCACGGCTTTGTGGGTGGCCCAGTGTGAGTGGGGCTCTGCTGGACTTTCTGCAGCAGTTGCCAGGCTGCCACCTGCTAAAGAAGAGGATGTGTCACCCATACCTGCTGCTGGAATTTCTCCCTGGGCAGAGGTGAGGAAGGAAAAAAGCAGTGGGAGCAGGGACAGGACGGGTATCTCAGGCAGGGAAATGGAAATCTTCCAGAAGAGCACCCAGGACCAGGGCCATCCTGGCTGGCCTGCAGGCACCAAGTCAGCTGGCATGCTGTCACTCATGTGGCTCCATGGCCCTTCCTCTAGGCTTTCAAGTCCTTGTATATATTCAGGTGTTTTACCTGGGAAGGGTGGGAACAGTTCAGCAGCAACTGGCCTGGGGCTCAGCTCACGTTCACTCACAGATGCCTCGGCACGGTGCCCCAGCTTTGCAATGAGGACGCTTGTTGTGTGGGGGCTGCTGGCTGAATGGGAGACGATTCCCCACCACTGACCAACTTCAGAATTGTTTACAACTGGAGCAAGGGCCCTGATACGGTTTTCCTCTGAGTAACTGGTGGGTTCTGTTTTTTTTTTCTCTTTTTCGTTTTTGGTTCAAGGTAGAATTTATTCCTCTTTTTTGTATTTACAGATATAAGCATGGAAATAATTTATTCATATAAATACATGTATGTGAAGGGAATAATTGTTTTTTCTGTTTTGTTTTTTAAATTTTATTTCTTTTTAATTTTGAATTTTATTTTATATTTTTATACAGCAAGTTCTTATTGGTTATCTATTTTATACATATAAATGTTTACATGCCAATCCCAATCTCTCAACTCCTCCCACCACCACCCCCCCAAGAGCTTTCCCCCCTTGTTGTCCATACGATTGTTGTCTACATCTGTTGCTCTATTTATGCCTTGCAAAACGGTTAATCTGTACAGTTTTTCTAGGTTCCACATATATGCATGAATATACAAGATTTGTTTTTCTCTTTCTGACTTACTTCACTCTGTATGACAGTCTCTAGATCCATCGACGTCTCTACAAATGACCCAATTTCATTCCTTTCATGGCTTAGTAATATTCCATTTTATATATGTACCACATCTTTATGCATTCGTCTGTCTGTGGGCATTTAGGTTGCTTCCATTACCTCGATATTGTAAATAGTGATGCAATGAACATTGCGGTGAATGTCTCTTTTTGATTTATGGTTTTGTCTGGGTATATGTCCAGTACTGGGATTGCTGTATCATATGGTAATTCTATTAATAGTTTCTTAAGAAACTCCATATTGTTCTCCATAGTGACTGTGTCAATTTATATTCCCAACAATAGTGGAAGAGGCTTCCTTTTCTCCACACCCATTCCAGCATTTGTTGTTTGTAGATTTTCAGATGATGCCCATTCTAACAGGTGTGAGGTGATACCTCATTGTTGAGTCCATTTCGTTGAGCAAGGGGTAGGTCTTGTCTATTACATATTTGGCTTATGGAACGGTATCTGTGCTAATTTCAAACTCTGGTTTTATGCAGCACCCCAACTCACCTTTCCCCTTAAGCAAGCATAAGTTGGTTTTCTAAACTTGAGACCCTGTTCTGTTTTGTAATTCAGTTCCTGTGTAGCCAAGTTTACATTCCGTGCATTAGTGATACCTTATGATGTTTCTTTTTCTGTGTGACTTATTTCACTTAGAATCATCGTGCCTCAATCCACTCATTATGCTGGTACAGGCCTGGTGACACAGATTTCATTGCTGAGTGGTATTCTGTTGTACGTAAGTACCGCAACTTCTTTATCAATTATTTGTTCTCTGGGATATTTAACTTGTACCGTAGAAGAGGTTCCTGTAAACAGAGCCATCCCAAATTTTGGGGTGGCTGTGTCTTTTTGATTTTAATTTCCCTAAGCTATAGGACCATAAGTGGAAATGCCCTAGACTCTGTTGCTTTGTTTTTCAGATGTATCAGGAAACACTATACACTTCTCCAGAGTGACTGTTGGCAATTTACATCCCGCCCATCAGCATAACAAGGCTCCCAGTTCTCCATGGCCTGTCCTGCCTTTCTGGATTTTACACTTTTTTCAGATGGCCCTTTAGACCAGGGGGAAGTGACACTTCATAGTAGTTCGGATTTCCATTGCAAGCTTGCTTGGTTTGCCAAAAAGGGCGTATGTGTTTTTTCCTGAATATATTCAGGAACAAACTCATACGCCCTTTTTTGTCACGTGCATCATTGTCGATGTTCTGCCTCTTTTCCTATGCTTTAAATGCAAATCCAGTCTACCTCCTGAAATCGGTTTCCTGAAATTCTGCCCCGCTTTCAAGTCCTCTTCGCAGCCTTACTTCAATATATTTTTGGACGTTATCTGTCATTTATAACTCTGCAGGTTTGTGAATTACAGGGCCCCTGAGCTCCTTTCTTCAACTCGCTTTCTTGTGAGCTGGCCGCAAACCCGCAAGACTGCTTCAGGCCCTAATCTGCTTCTGGCAGGGCACGCTGAGCCTTTGGTTAATTCCTCTTCCTGGTGGGAAATGAGTGTTAAATATGCCCGTCCAGACACCTACCTCACTCTCAACCCCTTGGTGATGTGGGTCCTCTGGTTTGTGGCCACCTTTGCTGGGTTCCTCACCTTTCGATGATGTGGTCCCACTAGTGTGAGGACACTCCTGTCTGGTTCTCATCCACGTGGTTATGTGGACCCCCTGGTGAGAGTCTGTTCCTGGCTGTGTTCCTCACCCTTCTGTGAGGGAGACCCTCTGCTGATAGGTCACTCCTGCATGGCTGGCACACATTGCCTTGGTGAAGTCAGCTGTGTGGTGGCAGTTGGAGCGTGCTGGGGATCTCCTGCCCCCGGTGATGAGGGCCCTCTTGCGTCAGGCCCTAACTGCTGGGCTCACCAACTTTTCTTAGTGAGCCCAATGATGCTTGGGCACTCCTCTTAGGACCCCATCTCCATGGGGATGTGGGCCTTCTGCTCTGAGGTCCCAACGGCTGGGTTGTTCACATTTTCATGATGTGGGCTCTCTGGTGTTAGTTCACAGAGGCCTGGATCCCATAGCCTCTGTGCTCTTGGCCGCCTGCTGGGAGGTTCCAACTGCTGGATTCCTCACTTTTTTAATTTTTTAGGCCCTCTGTTGTGAGGATCCTCCTGCCTGCCTCACTCCCAGCCCCTTCGTGATGTGTGTCCTCTGGTTTGAGGTCACATGTGCTGGGTTCCTCACCTTTCGATGATGTGGGACCAATGGTCTTAGGAGACTCCTGCCTGGTTCACATCCCCTTTGTGATGTGGGCCCTCTGGTGAGAGTCTGATCCTGGCTGGGTTCCTCACCCATCTGTGAGGTGGGCCCTCTACTATCAGGTAACTCTTGCCTGGCTTGCTCACCTCGCCTTGTTGACATGAGCCCTCTGGTGGCACTTGGACCCTGCTGGGAGCCTCCTCATCTCTTTGATGAGGGCCCTCTGACGTCAGGCCCTAACTGTTGGGCTCCCCAACTTTTCTTAGTGAGCCCAGTGATGCTCGGGCACTCCTCTTAGGTTCCCATCTCCATGGGGATGTGGGCCTTCTGCTCTGAGGTTCCAACGGCTGGGTTGATCACAGTTTCATGATGTGGGCTCTCTGGTGTTAGTTCACTGTGGCCTGGATCCCATAGCCTCTGTGCTCTTGGCCGCCTGCTGGGAGGTTCCAACTGCTGGATTCCTCACTTTTTAAATTTTTTAGGCCCTCTGTTGTGAGGATCCTCCTGCCTGCCTCACTCCCAGCCCCTTCGTGATGTGTGTCCTCTGGTTTGAGGCCACATGTGCTGGGTTCCTCACCTTTCGATGATGTGGGACCAATGGTCTTAGGAGACTCCTGCCTGGTTCACATCCCCTTGGTGATGTGGGCCCTCTGTTGAGAGTCTGATCCTGGCTGGGTTCCTCACCCTTCTGTGAGGTGGGCCGTCTGCTGTGAGGTCACTCCTGCCTGGCTTGCTCACCTCGCCTTGTGGACATGAGCCCTCTGGTGGCACTTGGAGCCTGCTGGGAGTCTCCTCCCCTCGGTGATGAGGGCCCTCTTGCGTCAGGCCCTAACTGCTGGGCTCACCACATTTTGTGATGTGCGCCCAGTGGTTCGAAGACACTCCATCCAGGTTCACATCCCCATTGGGATGTGGGCCTTCTGCTCTGAGGTCCCAACGGCTGGGTTGTTCACAGTTTCATGATGTGGGCTCTCTGCTGTTAGTTCGCTCTGGCCTGGATGTCATAGCCTCTGTGCTCTGGGCCGCCTGCTGGAAGGTTCCAACTGCTCGATTCCTCAACTTTTGTATTCTATGGGTCCTGTGTTGTGATGCTCCTCCTGCCTGCCTCACTCGCAACCCCTTCTTGATGTGGGTCCTCTGGTTTGAGGCCACATGTGCTGGGTTCCGCAACTTTCAATGATGTGGCCCCACTGGTGTGAGGACACTCCTGCCTGGTTCCCATCCCCTTGGTGATGTGGGCCTTCTGGTGACAGTCTTATCCTGGCTGGGTTCCTCACTCTTCTGTGAGGTAGGCCCTCTGCTGTGAGGTCAATCCTGCCTGACTTGCACACATCACCTTGGTGACGTGGGCCCTCTGTTGGCACATGGAACCTGCTGGGAGCCTCCTGCCCTCGGTGATGACGGCCCTCTAGCATCAGGCCCTAACTGCTGGGCTCCCCACGTTTTCTGATGTGAACCCAGTGATGCCAGGACACTCCTGTCAGGTTCCCATCCCCATGGGGATGTGGGCTTTCTGCTCTGAGGTCCCAACGCCTGGGTGGCTCACAGTTTCATGATGTGGGCTCTCTGGTGTTAGTTCACTCCTGCCTGCATCCCATAGCTTCTGTGCTCTCGGCCGCCTGCTGGGAGGTTCCAAATGCTGGATTCCTCACCTTTTTTATTCTTTGGGCCCTCTGTTTTTAGGCTACTCCTACCTGCCTCACTCCCATCCCCTTTGTGATGTATGTCCTCTGATATGAGGCCGTATGTGCTGGGTTCTTCACCTTTCAATGATGTGGCCCCACTGGTGGGAGGACAGTCCTGACTGGTTCCCATCCCCTTGGTGTTGTGGGCCCTCTGGCAAGAGTCTCATCCTACCTCGGTTCCTCACCCTTCTGTGAGATAGGCCCTCTGCTGTGAGGTCACTACTGCCTGGCTGGCGCATGCCACCTTGTAGACGTGGGCCCTCTGTTGGCAGCTGGAACCTGCTGGGAGTCTCCTCCCCTCAGTTATGAGGGCTCCCTGGCGTCGGGCCCTAACTGCTGGGCTCCTAACATTTTCTGATATGTGCTAAGTGGTGCGAAGCCACTCCTGCCAGGTTCCCATCCCAATGGGGATGTGGGCCTTCTGTTCTGAGGTCCCAACGGCTGGGTTGCTCACAGGTTCATGATGTGGGCCCTCTGCTGTGAGTTCACTGTGGCCTGGATCCCATAGCCTCGGTGCTCTGGGCCACTTGCTGGGAGGTTCCAACTGCTGGATTCCTCAACTTTTATATTCTATGGACACTGTGTTGTGAGGCCAGTCCTGCCAGCCTCATTCCGAAACCCTTGGTGATGTGGTTCCTCTGGTTTGAGGCTACATGTGCTGGGATCCTCACCTTTCGATGATGTTGTCCCACTGGTGTGGGGACACTCCTGCCTGGTTCCCATCCCCTTGGCGATGTGGGCCCTCTGGTGAGAGTCTGATCCTGGCTGTGTTCCTCACCCTTCTGTGAGGTGGGCCCTCTGCTGTGAGGTCACTCCTGCCGGGCTGGCACACATCGCCTTGGTGACATTGGCCCTCTGGTGGCAGCTGGAGCCTGCTGGGAGCCTCCTCCCCTTGGTGATGAGTGCCCTCTAGCGTCAGGCCCTAACTTCTGAGCACCCCACGTTTTCTGATGTGAGCCCAGTGATGCCAGGACACTCCTGTCATGTTCCCATCACCATGGGGATGTGGGCCTTCTGCTCTGAGGTCCCAATGTCTGGGTTGCTCACAGTTTCATGATGTGGGCTGTCTGGTGTTAGTTCACTCTGGCTTGGATCCCCTAGCCTCTGTGCTCTGGGCCGCCTGCTGGGAGGTTCCAACTGCTGGATTCCTCACCTTTCTTATTTTTGGGCCCTCTGTTGTGAGGCTCCTCCTGCCTGCCTCACTCCCAGCCCCTTGGTGATAGGTGTCCTATGGTTTGAAGCCACATGTTCTGGGTTCCTCACCTTTAGATGATGTGGCCCTACTCATGTGAGGACACTCCTGCCTGGTTCCAATCCATTTGGTGATGTGGGCCCTCTGGTGCAAGTCTGATCCTGACTGGGTTCGTCACACTTCTCTGAGGTGGGCCCTCTGCTGTGAGGTCTTTCGTGCCTGGTTGGCACACATCGCCTTGGTGACGTCAGCCCTCTGGTGGCAGTTGGAGCCTGCTGGGAGCCTCCTTCCCTTGGTGATGAGGGTCCTCTGGCGTCAGGCCCTAACTGCAGGTCTCCCAAAATTTTCTGACATGTTCTCAGTGGTGCGAGGACACTCCTACCAGATTTATATCCCCATGGGGATGTGGGCCTCCTGCTCTGAGGTCCCAATGGCTGGGTTGCTCAGTTTCATGACATGGGCCCTCTTCTGTGAGTTCACTGTGGCCTGGATCCCATAGCCTCGGTGCTCTGGGCCGCCTGCTGGGAGGTTCCAACTGCTGGATTCCTCACTTTTTTATTCTATGGGCCCAGTGTTGTGAGGCTACTCCTGCCTGCCTCACTCCAAGGCCCTTGGTGATGTGGGTCCTCTGGTTTGAGGACACATGTGCTGAGTACGTCACCTTTCGCTGATGTGGCCCCACTGGTGTGAAGACACTCCTGCCTGGTTCCCATCCCCTTGGTGATGTGGGCCCTCTGGTGAGAGTCTGATGTTGGCTGGGTTTCTCACCCTTCTGTGAGGTGGGACCTCTGCTGTGAGGTAACTCATGCCTGGCTTGCTTATGTTGCCTTGGCAACATGAGCACTCAGGTGGCAGTTGGGGCCTGCTGGGAATCTCCTCCCCTCGGTTATGAGAGCTCTGGATAAAACACATATGCCCTTTTTTGCCAAGTGCATTATTTTCCAAGTTCTGTCTCTTTTCCTATGCTTTAAGAGCGACTCCCGTGTACCTTCTGAAATCTGTTTCCAGCAATCCTGCCCCGCATTCAAGTCCTCTTCGCAGCCTTACTTCAGTATAATTTTGGATGATAGCTGTCATTTATAACTCTGCAGGTTTGTGAATAACAGTGTCCCTGAGCTCCTTTCTTCAACTCGCTTTCTTGTGAGCTGGCCGTAAAACTGCAGGATCTCTTCAGGTCCTAATCTGGTCCCAGCATGGCATGCGGAGCCTCTGGTTCATTCGTCTTCCTGGTGGGAAATGAGAGTTAAATTTGCCCGTCCAGACACCTACAGATAGTCTCTCATTGGTTCTCCTTATTCCTGTTCATATTCCGCAGAAATTGCAAACTGGGCCAAACAGGAGGTTAAAGGCACTGACTCTCCAAGTGGGGAGAGTGTTAGTAAAGCATCTGGAATGTTGCACCCGAGTACCAGGGGATGAAAACTGAGACACATTTAAACACGTTTCCCGATCACACGGTGGATCATACTCTGGGTTCCACATGCATGTTTTAGCTGAAGGAAGAATCCCTTAAACCTGGAGAGTTGAGACCCATGGAATGGGTACCATGCAATATGACTTCAAAGGGTCTGCATTTGCTCACCGAACCTCACCAATCCTATCACTGCAGTGTTTATGCCGCTGTACACACGCTTGATTCTCTTTCGGAGACATATAAATCGATAGGTTTTAAGATTCTTACTAGTCAGGTATATTTTAGGCGTTTAATATGGGGTGTAGAGTCCACTTCGTTGAGCAAGGAGTAGCTCTTGTCTATTACATATTTGGCTTATGGAACGGTATCTGTGCTAATTTCAATCTCTGGTTTTATGCAGCACCCCAACTCACCTTTCCCCTCAAGCAAGCATAAGTTGGTTTTCTACATTTGAGACCCTGTTCTGTTTTGTAATTTAGTTCCTGTGTAGCCAAGTTTACATTCCGTGCAGTAGTGATATCTTATGTTGTTTCTTTTTCTGTGTGACTTATTTCACTTAGAATCATTGTACCTGAATCCACTCATTATGCTGCTACGGACCTGATGACATAGATTTCATTGCTGAGTGATATTGCATTGTACGTAAGTACCACAACTTCTTTATCCATTTTTCATTTTCTGTGATATTGAACTTGTACCGTTAACGAGGTTCTTGTAAACAGAGCCGTCCCAAACTTTGGGGTGGCTGTGTCTTTTTGATTTTAATTTCCCTAAGCTATAAGACCATAAGTGGAAGTGCCCTAGGCTCTGTTGCTTTGTTTTTTAGATGTTTCAGGAAACACCATACACTTCTCCAGAGTGGCTGTTGGCAATTTACATCCAGCCCATCAGCATAACAAGGCTCCCAGTTCTCTATGGCCTGTCCTTCCTTTCTGGATTTTGCACTTTTTTCAGATGGCCCTTTTGACCAGGGGGCAGTGAGACTTCATTGTAATGTAGATTTCATTTGCAAGCTTGCTTGGTTGGTCAAAAAGGGCGTATTCGTTTTTTCCTGAATATATTCAGGAAAAAACGCATATGCGCTTTTTGGCCAAGTGCATCATTGTGGACGTTCTGCTTCTTTTCCTATGCTTTACATGCAATTCCAGTCTACCTCCTGAAATCGGTTTCCTGCAATTCTGCCCCGCTTTCAAGTCCTCTTGGCGGCCTTACTTCAATACATTTTTGGAAGATAGCTGTCATTTATAACTCTGCAGGTTTGTGAATGACAGTGCCCCTGAGCTCCTTTCTTCAACTCGCTTTCTTGTGAGCTGGCCGCAACACCGCAGGATTTCTTCAGGCCCTAGTGTGGTTCCGGCACGGCACGCTGAGCCGTTGGTTAATTCCTCTTCCTGGTGGGAAATGAGAGTTAAATTTGCCCGTTCAGACACCTCCAGCTTGTCTCTCATTGGTTCTCCCTCTTCCTGTTCATTTTCGCCAGAAATTACAAACTGGGCCAAACAGGAGGTTAAAGGCACTGACTCTCCAAGTGGGGAGAGTGTTAGTAAAGCGTCTGGAATGTTGCACCCGAGTACCGATGGACGAAAACTGAGTCACATTTGAACATGTTTCCCAATCACACGGTGGATCATACTCTGGGTTCCACATGCATGTTTTAGCTGAAGGAAGAATCCCTTAAACCTGGAGAGTTGAGACCCTTGGAATGGGTACCATGCAATATGACTTCAAAGGGTCTGCATTTGCTCACCGATTCTCACCAATCCTATCATTGCTGCGTTTATGCCACTGTACACACAGTAGATTCTCTTTCGGAGACATATAAATCCATAGGTTTTAGGATTCTTACTAGTCAGGTATATTCTTAGGCGTTTAATACGGGGTGTAGAGTCCACTTCGTTGAGCAAGGAGTAGCTCTTGTCTATTACATATTTGGCTTATGGAACGGTATATGTGCTAATTTCAATCTCTGGTTTTATGCAGCACCCCAACTCACCTTTCCCCTTAAGCAAGCATAAGTTGGTTTTCTACATTTGAGACCCTGTTCTGTTTTGTAATTCAGTTCCTGTGTAGCCAAGTTTACATTCCGTGTGGTAGAGATATCTTATGATGTTTCTTTTTCTGTGTGACTTATTTCACTTAGAATCATCGTACCTGAATCCACTCATTATGCTGCTACGGGCCTGATGACATAGATTTCATTGCTGAGTGATATTGCATTGTAGGTAAGTACCACAACTTCTTTATCCATTTTTCGCTTTCTGTGATATTGAACTTGTACCGTAAACGAGGTTCCTGTAAACAGAGCTGTCCCAAACTTTGGGGTGGCTGTGTATTTTTGATTTTAATTTCCCTAAGCTATAGGAGCATAAGTGGAAGTGCCCTAGGCTCTGTTGTTTTGTTTTTTAGATGTTTCAGGAAACACCATACACTTCTCCAGAGTGGCTGTTGGCAATTTACATCCCACCCATCAGCATAACAAGGCTCCCATTTCTCCATGGCCTCTCCTGCCTTTCTGGATTTTACACTTTTTTCAGATGGCCCTTTTGACCTGGGGGCAGTGAGACTTCATTGTAGTGCAGATTTCCTTTGCAAGCTTGCTTGGTTGGCCAAAAAGTGCGTATGGATTTTTTCCTGAGGAAAAAACGCATATGCCCTTTTTGGCCAAGTGCATCATTGTGGACGTTCTGCCTCTTTTCCTATGCTTTACATGCAATTCCAGTCTACCTCCTGCAATCGGTTTCCTGCAATTCTGCCCCGTTTTCACGTCCTCTTGGCAGCCTTACTTCAATATATTTTTGGACGATAGCTGTCATTTATAACTCTGCAGGTATGTGAATTACAGTGCCCCTGAGCTCCTTTCTTCAACTCGCTTTCTTGTGAGCTGGCCGCAACACCGCAGCTTTGCTTCAGGCCCTAGTGTGGTTCCGCAATGGCATGCTGAACCTTTGGTTAATTCCTCTTCCTGGTGGGAAATGAGAGTTAAATTTGCCCGTCCAGACACCTCCAGCTAGTCTCTCATTGGTTCTCCCTATTCCTGTTCATTTTTCGCAGAAATTGCAAACTGGGCCAAACAGGAGGTTAAAGGCACTGACTCTCCAAGTGGGGAGAGTGTTAGTAAAGCGTCTGGAATGTTGCACCCGAGTACCAGGGGACAAAAAGTGACACATTTGAACACGTTTCCCGATCACACGGTGGATCATACTCTGGGTTCCACATGCATGTTTTAGCTGAAGGAAGAATCCCTTAAACCTGCAGAGTTGAGACCCATGGAATGGGTACCATGCAATGTCACTTCATAGGGTCTGCATGTGTTCACCGAACCTCACCAAACCTATCACTGCTGCATTTATGCCGCTGTACACACGCTAGATTCTCTTTCGGAGACATATAAATCGATAGGTTTTAAGATTCTTACTAGTCAGGTATATTCTTAGGCGTTTAATATGGGGTGTAGAGTCCAGTTCGTTGAGCAAGGAGTAGCTCTTGTCTATTACATATTTGGCTTATGGAACGATATCTGTGCTAATTTCAATCTCTGGTTTTATGCAGCACCCCAACTCACCTTTCCCCTTAAGCAAGCATAAGTTGGTTTTCTACATTTGAGACCCTCTTCTGTTTTGTAATTCAGTTCCTTTGTAGCCAAGTTTACAAGCCGTGTATTAGTGATATCTTATGATGTTTCTTTTTCTGTGTGACTTATCTCACTTAGAATCATCGTACCTGAATCCACTCATTATGCTGCTACGGGCCTGATGACATAGATTTCATTGCTGAGTGACATTGCATTGTACGTAAGTACCACAACTTCTTTATCCATTTTTCGCTTTCTGTGATATTGAACATGTACCGTAAACGAGGTTCTTGTAAACAGAGCCATCCCAAACTTTGGGGTGGCTGTGTCTTTTTGATTTTAATTTCCCTAAGCTATAGGACCATAAGTGGAAGTGCCCTAGGCTCTGTTGCTTTGTTTTTTAGATGTTTCAGGAAACACCATACACTTCTCCAGAGTGGCTGTTGGCAATTTACATCCCGCCCATCAGCATAACAAGGCTCCAAGTTCTCCATGGCCTGTCCTGCCTTTCTGGATTTTACAGTTTTCTCAGATGGCCCTTTTGACCGGGGGGCAGTGAGACTTCATTGTAGTGCAGATTTCCTTTGCAAGCTTGCTTGGTTGGCCAAAAAGGGCGTATGCGTTTTTTCCTCAGGGAAAAAAGGAAAAGCCCTTTTTGGCCAATTGCATCATTGTGGACGTTCTGCCTCTTTTCCTATGCTTTACATGCAATTCCAGTCTACCTCCTGAAATCGGTTTCCTGCAATTCTGCCCCGCTTTCAACTCCACTTGGCAGCCTTACTTCAATATATTTTTGGACGATAGCTGTCATTTATAACTCTGCAGGTTTGTGAATGACAGTGCCCCTGAGCTCCTTTCTTCAACTCGCTTTCTTGTGAGCTGGCCGCAACACCGCAGGATTGCTTCAGGCCCTAGTGTTGTTCCGGCATGGCACGCTGAGCCTTTGGTTAATTCCTCTTCCTGGTGGGAAATGAGAGTTAAATTTGCCCCTCCAGACACCTCCAGCTAGTCTCTCATTGGTTCTCCCTATTCCTGTTCATTTTCCGCAGAAATTGCAAACTGGGCCAAACAGGAGGTTAAAGGCACTGACTCTCCAAGTGGGGAGAGTGTTAGTAAAGCGTCTGGAATGTTGCACCCGAGTACCGGGGGACGAAACCTGAGACCCTTTAAACACGTTTCCCGATCACACGGTGGATCATACTCTGGGTTCCACATGCATGTTTTAGCTGAAGGAAGAATCCCTTAAACCTGGAGAGTTGAGACCCATGGAATGGGTACCATGCAATATGATTTCAAAGGGTCTGCATTTGCTCACCGAACCTCACCAAGCCTATCACTGCTGCGTTTATGCTGCTGAATATATTCAGGAAAAAACTCATACACACTTTTTGGCCAAGTGCATCATTGTGGACGTTCTGCCTCTTTTCCTATGCTTTACATGCAATTCCAGTCTACCTACTGAAATCGGTTTCCTGCAATTCTGCCCCGCTTTCAAGTCCTCTTGGCAGCCTTACTTCAATATATTTTTGGACGATAGCTGTCATTTATAACTCTGCAGGTATGTGAATGACAGTGCCCCTGACCTCCTTTCTTCAACTCGCTTTCTTGTGAGCTGGCCGCAACACCGCAGGATTGCTTCAGGTCCCAGTGTGGTTCCGGCATGGCACGCTGAGCCGTTGGTTAATTCCTCTTCCTGGTGGGAAATGAGAGTTAAATTTGCCCGTCCAGACACGTCCATCTAGTCTCTTATTGGTTCTCCCTATTCCTGTTCATTTTCCGCAGAAATTGCAAACTGGGCCAAACAGGAGGTTAAAGGCACAGACTCTCCAAGTGGGGACAGTGTTAGTAAAGCGTCTGGAATGTGTCACCCGAGTACCAGGGGACCAAAACTGATACACCTTTGAACACGTTTCCCAATCACATGGTGTATCATACTCTGGGTTTCACATGCATGTTTTAGCTGAAGGAAGAATCCCTTAAACCTGGAGAGTTGAGACCCATGGAATGGGTACCATGCAATATGACTTCAAAGGGTCTGCATTTGCTCACCGAACCTCACCAATCGTATCACTGCTGCATTTATGCCACTGTACACACTCTTGATTCTCTTTCGGAGACATATAAATCCATAGGTTTTAAGATTCTTACTAGTCAGGTATATTCGTAGGCGTTTAATATGGGGTGTTGAGTCCACTTCATTGAACAAGGAGTAGCTCTTGTCTATTACATATTTGGCTTATGGAACGGTATCTGTGCTTATTTCAATCTCTGGTTTTATGCAGCACCCCAACTCACATTTCCCCTTAAGCAAGCATAAGTTGGTTTTCTACATTTGAGACCCTGTTCTGTTTTGTAATTCAGTTCCTGTGTAGCCAAGTTTACCTTCCGTGTAGTAGTGATATCTTATGATGTTTGTTTTTCTGTGTGACTTATTTCACTTAGAATCATCGTACCTGAATCCACTCATTATGCTGCTATGGGCCTGATGACATAGATTTCATTGCTGAGTGATATTGCATTGTACGTATGTACCACAACTTCTTTATCCATTTTTCACTTTCTGTGATACTGAACTTGTACCGTAAACGAGGTTCTTGTAAACAGAGCCGTCCCAAACTTTGGGGTGGCTGTGTCTTTTTGATTTTAATTTCCCTAAGCTATAGGACCATAAGTGGAAGTGCCCTAGGCTCTGTTGCTTTGTTTTTTAGATGTTTCATTAAACACCATACACTTCCCCAGAGTGGCTGTTGGCAATTTACATCCCGCCCATCAGCATAACAAGGCTCCCAGTTCTCCATGGTCTCTCCTGCCTTTCTGGATTTTACACTTTTTTCAGATGGCCCTTTTGACCAGGGGACAGTGAGACTTCATTGTAGTGCAGATTTCCTTTGCAAGCTTGCTTGGTTGGCCAAAAAGGGCGTATGCGTTTTTTCCTGAATGTTTTCAGGAAAAAACGCATACGCCCTTTTTGGCCAAGTGCATCATTGTGGACGTTCTGCCTCTTTTCCTATCCTTTACATGCAATTCCAGTCTACCTCCTGAAATCGTTTTCCTGCAGTTCTGCCCCACTTTCAAGTCCTCTTGGCAGCCTTACTTCAATATATTTTTGGATGATAGCTGTCATTTATAACTCTGCAGGTTTGTGAATGACAGTGCCCATGAGCTCCTTTCTTCAACTCGCTTTCTTGTGAGCTGGCCGCAACACCGCAGCATTGCTTCAGGCCCTAGTGTGGTTCCGGCATGGCACGCTGAGCCTTTGGTTAATTCCTCTTCCTGGTGGGCAATGAGAGTTAAATTTGCCCGTCCAGACACCTCCAGCTAGTCTCTCATTGGTTCTCCCTATTCCTGTTCATTTTCCGCAGAAATTGCAAACTGGGCCAAACAGGAGGTTAAAGGCACTGACTCTCCAAGTGGGGAGAGTGTTAGTAAAGCGTCTGGAATGTGTCACCCGAGTACCAGGGGATGAAAACTGACACAATTGAACACGTTTCCCGATCACATGGTGGATCATACTCTGGGTTCCACATGCATGTTTTAGCTGAAGGAAGAATCCCTTAAACCTGGAGAGTTGAGACCCATGGAATGGGTACCATGCAATATGACTTCAAAGGGTCTGCATTTGCTCACCGAACCTCACCAATCCTATCACTGCTGCGTTTATGCCGCTGAATATATTCAGGAAAAAACACATACGCCCTTTTTGGCCAAGTGCATCATTGTGGACGTTCTGCCTCTTTTCCTATGCTTTACATGCAATTCCAGTCTACCTCCTGAAATCGGTTTCCTGCAATTCTGCCCCGCTTTCAACTCCACTTGGCGGCATTACTTCAATATATTTTTGGACGATAGCTGTCATTTATAACTCTGCAGGTTTGTGAATGACAGTGCCCCTGAGCTCCTTTCTTCAACTCGCTTTCTTGTGAGCTGGCCGCAACACCGCAGCATTGCTTCAGGCCCTAGTGTGGTTCCGGCATGGCACGCTGAGCCTTTGGTTAATTCCTCTTCCTGGTGGGAAATGAGAGTTAAATTTGCCCGTCCAGACACCTCCAGCTAGTCTCTCATTGGTTCTCCCTATTCCTGTTCATTTTCCGCAGAAATTGCAAACTGGGCCAAACAGGAGGTTAAAGGCACTGACTCTCCAAGTGGGGAGAGTGTTAGTAAAGCGTCTGGAATGTTGCACCCGAGTACCGGGGGACGAAACCTGAGACACATTTGAACACGTTTCCCGATCACACGGTGGATCATACTCTGGGTTCCACATGCATGTTTTAGCTGAAGGAAGAATCCCTTAAACCTGGAGAGTTGAGACCCATGGAATGGGTACCATGCAATATGACTTCAAAGGGTCTGCCTTTGCTCACCGATCCTCACCAATCCTATCACTGCTGCGTTTATGCCGCTGTACACACGCTTGATTCTCTTTCGGAGACATATAAATCCATAGGTTTTAAGATTCTTACTAGTCAGTTATATTCTTAGGCGTTTAATATGGGGTGTTGAGTCCACTTCGTTGAGCAAGGAGTAGCTCTTGTCTATTACATATTTGGCTTATGGAACGGTATCTGTGCTAATTTCAATCTCTGGTTTTATGCAGCACCCCAACTCACATTTCCCCTTAAGCAAGCATAAGTTGGTTTTCTACATTTGAGACACTGTTCTGTTTTATAATCCAGTTCCTGTGTAGCCAAGTTTACATTCCGTGTAGTAGTGATATCTTATGATGTTTCTTTTTCTCTGTGACTTATTTCACTTAGAATCATCGTACCTGAATCCACTCATTATGCTGCTACGGGCCTGATGACATAGATTTCATTGCTGAGTGACATTGCATTGTACGTAAGTACCACAACTTCTTTATCCATTTTTCGCTTTCTGTGATATTGAACATGTACCGTAAACGAGGTTCTTGTAAACAGAGCCATCCCAAACTTTGGGGTGGCTGTGTCTTTTTGATTTTAATTTCCCTAAGCTATAGGACCATAAGTGGAAGTGCCCTAGGCTCTGTTGCTTTGTTTTTTAGATGTTTCAGGAAACACCATACACTTCTCCAGAGTGGCTGTTGGCAATTTACATCCCGCCCATCAGCATAACAAGGCTCCAAGTTCTCCATGGCCTGTCCTGCCTTTCTGGATTTTACACTTTTCTCAGATGGCCCTTTTGACCGGGGGGCAGTGAGACTTCATTGTAGTGCAGATTTCCTTTGCAAGCTTGCTTGGTTGGCCAAAAAGGGCGTATGCGTTTTTTCCTGAATATATTCAGGAAAAACGCATACGCCCTTTTTGGCCAAGTGCATCATTGTGGACGTTCTGCCTCTTTTCCTATGCTTTACATGCAATTCCAGTCTACCTCCTGAAATCGGTTTCCTGCAATTCTGCCCCGCTTTCAACTCCACTTGGCAGCCTTACTTCAATATATTTTTGGACGATAGCTGTCATTTATAACTCTGCAGGTTTGTGAATGACAGTGCCCCTGAGCTCCTTTCTTCAACTCGCTTTCTTGTGAGCTGGCCGCAACACCGCAGCATTGCTTCAGGCCCTAGTGTAGGTTCCGGCATGGCACGCTGAGCCTTTGGTTAATTCCTCTTCCTGGTGGGAAATGAGAGTTAAATTTGCCCGTCCAGACACCTCCAGCTAGTCTCTCATTGGTTCTCCCTATTCCTGTTCATTTTCCGCAGAAATTGCAAACTGGGCCAAACAGGAGGTTAAAGGCACTGACTCTCCAAGTGGGGAGAGTGTTAGTAAAGCGTCTGGAATGTTGCACCCGAGTACCGGGGGACGAAACCTGAGACCCTTTAAACACGTTTCCCGATCACACGGTGGATCATACTCTGGGTTCCACATGCATGTTTTAGCTGAAGGAAGAATCCCTTAAACCTGGAGAGTTGAGACCCATGGAATGGGTACCATGCAATATGACTTCAAAGGGTCTGCATTTGCTCACCGAACCTCACCAATCGTATCACTGCTGCATTTATGCCGCTGTACACACTCTTGATTCTCTTTCGGAGACATATAAATCCATAGGTTTTAAGATTCTTACTAGTCAGGTATATTCGTAGGCGTTTAATATGGGGTGTTGAGTCCACTTCATTGAACAAGGAGTAGCTCTTGTCTATTACATATTTGGCTTATGGAATGGGATCTGTGCTTATTTCAATCTCTGGTTTTATGCAGCACCCCAACTCACATTTCCCCTTAAGCAAGCATAAGTTGGTTTTCTACATTTGAGACCCTGTTCTGTTTTGTATTTCAGTTCCTGTGTAGCCAAGTTTACATTCCGTGTAGTAGTGATATCTTATGATGTTTGTTTTTCTGTGTGACTTATTTCACTTAGAATCATCGTACCTGAATCCACTCATTATGCTGCTATGGGCCTGATGACATAGATTTCATTGCTGAGTGATATTGCATTGTACGTATGTACCACAACTTCTTTATCCATTTTTCACTTTCTGTGATACTGAACTTGTACCGTAAACGAGGTTCTTGTAAACAGAGCCGTCCCAAACTTTGGGGTGGCTGTGTCTTTTTTATTTTAATTTCCCTAAGCTATAGGACCATAAGTGGAAGTGCCCTAGGCTCTGTTGCTTTGTTTTTTAGATGTTTCATTAAACACCATACACTTCCCCAGAGTGGCTGTTGGCAATTTACATCCCGCCCATCAGCATAACAAGGCTCCCAGTTCTCCATGGTCTCTCCTGCCTTTCTGGATTTTACACTTTTTTCAGATGGCCCTTTTGACCAGGGGACAGTGAGACTTCATTGTAGTGCAGATTTCCTTTGCAAGCTTGCTTGGTTGGCCAAAAAGGGCGTATGCGTTTTTTCCTGAATGTATTCAGGAAAAAACGCATACGCCCTTTTTGGCCAAGTGCATCATTGTGGACGTTCTGCCTCTTTTCCTATGCTTTACATGCAATTCCAGTCTACCTCCTGAAATCGTTTTCCTGCAGTTCTGCCCCACTTTCAAGTCCTCTTGGCAGCCTTACTTCAATATATTTTTGGATGATAGCTGTCATTTATAACTCTGCAGGTTTGTGAATGACAGTGCCCATGAGCTCCTTTCTTCAACTCGCTTTCTTGTGAGCTGGCCGCAACACCGCAGCATTGCTTCAGGCCCTAGTGTGGTTCCGGCATGGCACGCTGAGCCTTTGGTTAATTCCTCTTCCTGGTGGGAAATGAGAGTTAAATTTGCCCGTCCAGACACCTCCAGCTAGTCTCTCATTGGTTCTCCCTATTCCTGTTCATTTTCCGCAGAAATTGCAAACTGGGCCAAACAGGAGGTTAAAGGCACTGACTCTCCAAGTGGGGAGAGTGTTAGTAAAGCGTCTGGAATGTGTCACCCGAGTACCAGGGGATGAAAACTGACACAATTGAACACGTTTCCCGATCACATGGTGGATCATACTCTGGGTTCCACATGCATGTTTTAGCTGAAGGAAGAATCCCTTAAACCTGGAGAGTTGAGACCCATGGAATGGGTACCATGCAATATGACTTCAAAGGGTCTGCATTTGCTCACCGAACCTCACCAATCCTATCACTGCTGCGTTTATGCCGCTGAATATATTCAGGAAAAAACACATACGCCCTTTTTGGCCAAGTGCATCATTGTGGACGTTCTGCCTCTTTTCCTATGCTTTACATGCAATTCCAGTCTACCTCCTGAAATCGGTTTCCTGCAATTCTGCCCCGCTTTCAACTCCACTTGGCGGCATTACTTAAATATATGTTTGGACGATAGCTGTCATTTATAACTCTGCAGGTTTGTGAATGACAGTGCCCCTGAGCTCCTTTCTTCAACTCGCTTTCTTGTGAGCTGGCCGCAACACCGCAGCATTGCTTCAGGCCCTAGTGTGGTTCCGGCATGGCACGCTGAGCCTTTGGTTAATTCCTCTTCCTGGTGGGAAATGAGAGTTAAATTTGCCCGTCCAGACACCTCCAGCTAGTCTCTCATTGGTTCTCCCTATTCCTGTTCATTTTCCGCAGAAATTGCAAACTGGGCCAAACAGGAGGTTAAAGGCACTGACTCTCCAAGTGGGGAGAGTGTTAGTAAAGCGTCTGGAATGTTGCACCCGAGTACCGGGGGACGAAACCTGAGACACCTTTGAACACGTTTCCCGATCACACGGTGGATCATACTCTGGGTTCCACATGCATGTTTTAGCTGAAGGAAGAATCCCTTAAACCTGGAGAGTTGAGACCCATGGAATGGGTACCATGCAATATGACTTCAAAGGGTCTGCCTTTGCTCACCGATCCTCACCAATCCTATCACTGCTGCGTTTATGCCGCTGTACACACGCTTGATTCTCTTTCGGAGACATATAAATCCATAGGTTTTAAGATTCTTACTAGTCAGTTATATTCTTAGGCGTTTAATATGGGGTGTTGAGTCCACTTCGTTGAGCAAGGAGTAGCTCTTGTCTATTACATATTTGGCTTATGGAACGGTATCTGTGCTAATTTCAATCTCTGGTTTTATGCAGCACCCCAACTCACATTTCCCCTTAAGCAAGCATAAGTTGGTTTTCTACATTTGAGACACTGTTCTGTTTTATAATCCAGTTCCTGTGTAGCCAAGTTTACATTCCGTGTAGTAGTGATATCTTATGATGTTTCTTTTTCTCTGTGACTTATTTCACTTAGAATCATCGTACCTGAATCCACTCATTATGCTGCTACGGGCCTGATGACATAGATTTCATTGCTGAGTGACATTGCATTGTACGTAAGTACCACAACTTCTTTATCCATTTTTCGCTTTCTGTGATATTGAACATGTACCGTAAACGAGGTTCTTGTAAACAGAGCCATCCCAAACTTTGGGGTGGCTGTGTCTTTTTGATTTTAATTTCCCTAAGCTATAGGACCATAAGTGGAAGTGCCCTAGGCTCTGTTCCTTTGTTTTTTAGATGTTTCAGGAAACACCATACACTTCTCCAGAGTGGCTGTTGGCAATTTACATCCCGCCCATCAGCATAACAAGGCTCCAAGTTCTCCATGGCCTGTCCTGCCTTTCTGGATTTTACACTTTTCTCAGATGGCCCTTTTGACCGGGGGGCAGTGAGACTTCATTGTAGTGCAGATTTCCTTTGCAAGCTTGCTTGGTTGGCCAAAAAGGGCGTATGCGTTTTTTCCTGAATATATTCAGGAAAAACGCATACGCCCTTTTTGGCCAAGTGCATCATTGTGGACGTTCTGCCTCTTTTCCTATGCTTTACATGCAATTCCAGTCTACCTCCTGAAATCGGTTTCCTGCAATTCTGCCCCGCTTTCAACTCCACTTGGCAGCCTTACTTCAATATATTTTTGGATGATAGCTGTCATTTATAACTCTGCAGGTTTGTGAATGACAGTGCCCCTGAACTCCTTTCTTCAACTCGCTTTCTTGTGAGCTGGCTGCAACACCGCAGCATTGCTTCAGGCCCTAGTGTTGTTCCGGCATGGCACGCTGAGCCTTTGGTTAATTCCTCTTCCTGGTGGGAAATGAGAGTTAAATTTGCCCGTCCAGACACCTCCAGCTAGTCTCTCATTGGTTCTCCCTATTCCTGTTCATTTTCCGCAGAAATTGCAAACTGGGCCAAACAGGAGGTTAAAGGCACTGACTCTCCAAGTGGGGAGAGTGTTAGTAAAGCGTCTGGAATGTTGCACCCGAGTACCGGGGGACGAAACCTGAGACCCTTTAAACACGTTTCCCGATCACACGGTGGATCATACTCTGGGTTCCACATGCATGTTTTAGCTGAAGGAAGAATCCCTTAAACCTGGAGAGTTGAGACCCATGGAATGGGTACCATGCAATATGACTTCAAAGGGTCTGCATTTGCTCACCGAACCTCACCAATCGTATCACTGCTGCATTTATGCCGCTGTACACACTCTTGATTCTCTTTCGGAGACATATAAATCCATAGGTTTTAAGATTCTTACTAGTCAGGTATATTCGTAGGCGTTTAATATGGGGTGTTGAGTCCACTTCATTGAACAAGGAGTAGCTCTTGTCTATTACATATTTGGCTTATGGAATGGGATCTGTGCTTATTTCAATCTCTGGTTTTATGCAGCACCCCAACTCACATTTCCCCTTAAGCAAGCATAAGTTGGTTTTCTACATTTGAGACCCTGTTCTGTTTTGTATTTCAGTTCCTGTGTAGCCAAGTTTACATTCCGTGTAGTAGTGATATCTTATGATGTTTGTTTTTCTGTGTGACTTATTTCACTTAGAATCATCGTACCTGAATCCACTCATTATGTTGCTATGGGCCTGATGACATAGATTTCATTGCTGAGTGATATTGCATTGTACGTATGTACCACAACTTCTTTATCCATTTTTCACTTTCTGTGATACTGAACTTGTACCGTAAACGAGGTTCTTGTAAACAGAGCCGTCCCAAACTTTGGGGTGGCTGTGTCTTTTTTATTTTAATTTCCCTAAGCTATAGGACCATAAGTGGAAGTGCCCTAGGCTCTGTTGCTTTGTTTTTTAGATGTTTCAGGAAACACCATACACTTCTCCAGAATGGCTGTTGGCCATTTACATCCCGCCCATCAGCATAACAAGGCTCCCAGTGTTCCATGGCCTGTCCTGCCTTTCTGGATTTTACACATTTTTCAGATGGCCCTTTTGACTGGGGGGCAGTGAGACTTCATTGTAGTGCAGATTTCCTTTGCAAGCTTGCTTGGTTGGCCAAAAAGTGCGTAGGCTTTTTTTCTTGAGGAAAAATCGCATATGCCCTTTTTGGCCAAGTGCATCATTGTGGACGTTCTGCCTCTTTTCCTATGCTTTACATGCAATTCCAGTCTACCTCCTGAAATCGGTTTCCTGCAATTCTGCCCCGCTTTCAAGTCCTCTTGGCAGCCTTACTTCAATATATTTTTGGACGATAGCTGTCATTTATAACTCTGCAGTTTTGTGAATTACAGTGCCCCTGAGCTCCTTTCTTCAACTTGCTTTCTTGTGAGCTGACTGCAACACCGCAGCATTGCTTCAGGCCCTAGTGTTGTTCCGGCATGGCACGCTGAGCCTTTGGTTAATTCCTCTTCCTGGTGGGAAATGAGAGTTAAATTTGCCCGTCCAGACACCTCCAGCTAGTCTCTCATTGGTTCTCCCTATTCCTGTTCATTTTCCGCAGAAATTGCAAACTGGGCCAAACAGGAGGTTAAAGGCACTGACTCTCCAAGTGGGGAGAGTGTTAGTAAAGCGTCTGGAATGTTGCACCCGAGTACCAGGGGACGAAAACTGACACATTTGAACACGTTTCCCGATCACACGGTGGATCATACTCTGGGTTCCACATGCATGTTTTAGCTGAAGGAAGAATCCCTTAAACCTGGAGAGTTGAGACCCAAGGAATGGGTACCATGCAATATGACTTCAAAGGGTCTGCATTTGCTCACCGAACTTCATCAATCCTATCACTGCTGCGTTTATGCCGCTATACACACGCTTGATTCTCTTTCGGATATATATAAATCCATAGGTTTTAAGATTCTTACTAGTCAGGTATATTTTTAGGCGTTTAATATGGGGTGTTGAGTCCACTTCGTTGAGCAAAGTGTAGCTCTTTTTTATTACATATTTGGCTTATGGAACGATATCTGTGCTAATTTCAATGTCTGGTTTTATGCAGCACCCCAACTCACCTTTCCCCTTAAGCAAGCATAAGTTGGTTTTCTACATTTGAGACCCTGTTCTGTTTTGTAATTCAGTTCCTGTGTAGCCAAGTTTACATTCCGTGTAGTAGTGATATCTTATGATGTTTCTTTTTCTGTGTGACTTATTTCACTTAGAATCATCGTACCTGAATCCACTCATTATGCTGCTATGGGCCTGATGACATAGATTTCATTGCTGAGTGATATTGCATTGTAGGTAAGTACCACAACTTCTTTATCCATTTTTCACTTTCTGTGATATTGATCTTGTACCGTAAACGAGGTTCCTGTAAACAGAACCGTCCCAAACTTTGGGGTGGCTGTGTCTTTTTGATTTTAATTTCCCTAAGCTATAGGACCATAAGTGGAAGTGCCCTAGGCTCTATTGTTTTGTTTTTTAGATGTTTCAGGAAACACCATACACTTCTCCAGAGAGGTTGTTGGCAATTTACATCCCGCCCATCAGCATAACAAGGCTCCCAGTTCTCCATGGCCTGTCCTGCCTTTCTGGATTTTATACTTTTTTCAGATGGCCCTTTTGCCCGCGGGATAGTGAGACTTCATTGTAGTGCAGATTCCCTTTGCAAGCTTGCTTGGTTGGCCAAAAAGGGCGTATGCGTTTTTTCCTGAATATATTCAGGAAAAAACGCATACGCCCTTTTTGGCCAAGTGCATCATTGTGGACGTTCTGCCTCTTTTCCTATGCTTTACATGCAATTCCAGTCTACCTCCTGAAATCAGTTTCCTGCAATTCTGCCCCGCTTTCAAGTCCTCTTGGCAGCCTTACTTCAATATATTTTTGGACGATAGCTGTCATTTATAACTCTGCAGGTTTGTGAATTACAGTGCCCCTGAGCTCCTTTCTTCAACTCGTTTTCTTGTGAGCTGGCCGCAACACCGCAGCATTGCTTCAGGCCTTAGTGTGGTTCCAGAATGGCACGCTGAGCCTTTGGTTAATTCCTCTTCCTGGTGGGCAATGAGAGTTAAATTTGCCCGTCCAGACACTTCCAGCTAGTCTCTCATTGGTTCTCCCTATTCCTGTTCATTTTCCGCAGAAATTGCAAACTGGGCCAAACAGGAGGTTAAAGGCACTGACTCTCCAAGTGGGGAGAGTGTTAGTAAAGCGTCTGGAATGTTGCACCCGAGTACCGGGGGACGAAAACTGAGTCACATTTGAACACGTTTCCCGATCACACGGTGGATCATACTCTGGGTTGCACATGCATGTTTTAGCTGAAGGAAGAATCCCTTAAACCTGGAGAGTTGAGACCCATGGAATGGGTACCATGCAATATGACTTCAAAGGGTCTGCATTTGCTCACCGAACCTCACCAATCCTAACACTGCTTCGTTTATGCCGCTGTACACATGGTTGCTTCTCTTTTGGAGACATATAAATCCATAGGTTTTAAGATTCTTACTAGTCAGGTATATTCTTATGCGTTTAATATGGGGTGTTGAGTGTACTTCGTTGAGCAAGGAGTAGCTCTTGTCTATTACATATTTGGCTTATGGAATGGTATCTGTGCTAATTTCAATCTCTGGTTTTATGCAGCACCCCAACTCACCTTTCGCCTTAAGCAAGCATAAGATGGTTTTCTACATTTGAGACCCTGTTCTGTTTTGTAATTCAGTTCCTGTGTAGCCAAGTTTACATTCCGTGTAGTAGTGATATCTCATGATGTTTCTTTTTCTGTGTGACTTATTTCACTTAGAATCATCGTACCTGAATCCACTCATTATGCTGCTATGGGCCTGATGACATAGATTTCATTGCTGAGTGATATTGCATTGTACGTAAGTACCACAACTTCTTGATCCATTTTTCGCTTTCTGTGATATTGAACTTGTACCGTAAACGAGGTTCTTGTAAACAGAGCTGTCCCAAACATTGGGGTGGTTGTGTCTTTTTGATTTTAATTTCCCTAAGCTATAGGAACATAAGTGGAAGTGCCCTAGGCTCTGTTGCTTTGTTTTTTAGATGTTTCAGGAAACACCATACACTTCTCCAGAGTGGCTGTTGGCAATTTACATCCCGCCCATCAGCATAACAAGGCTCCCAGTTCTCCATGGCCTGTCCTGCCTTTCTGGATTTTACACTTTTTTCAGATGACCCTTTTGACCGGGGGGCAGTGAGACTTCATTGTAGTGCAGATTTCCTTTGCAAGCTTGCTTGGTTGGCCAAAAAGGGCGTAGGCTTTTTTTCTTGAGGAAAAATCGCATACGCCCTTTTTGGCCAAGTGCATCATTGTGGACGTTCTGCCTCTTTTCCTATGCTTTACATGCAATTCCAGTCTACCTCCTGAAATCGGTTTCCTGCAATTCTGCCCCGCTTTCAAGTCCTCTTGGCAGCCTTACTTCAATATATTTTTGGACGATAGCTGTCATTTATAACTCTGCAGGTATGTGAATGACAGTGCCCCTGAGCTCCTTTCTTCAACTCGTTTTCTTGTGAGCTGGCCGCAACACCGCAGCATTGCTTCAGGCCCTAGTGTTGTTCCGGCATGGCACGCTGAGCCTTTGGTTAATTCCTCTTCCTGGTGGGAAATGAGAGTTAAATTTGCCCGTCCAGACACCTCCAGCTAGTCTCTCATTGGTTCTCCCTATTCCTGTTCATTTTCCGCAGAAATTGCAAACTGGGCCAAACAGGAGGTTAAAGGCACTGACTCTCCAAGTGGGGAGAGTGTTAGTAAAGCGTCTGGAATGTTGCACCCGAGTACCAGGGGACGAAAACTGACACATTTGAACACGTTTCCCGATCACACGGTGGATCATACTCTGGGTTCCACATGCATGTTTTAGCTGAAGGAAGAATCCCTTAAACCTGGAGAGTTGAGACCCAAGGAATGGGTACCATGCAATATGACTTCAAAGGGTCTGCATTTGCTCACCGAACTTCATCAATCCTATCACTGCTGCGTTTATGCCGCTATACACACGCTTGATTCTCTTTCGGATATATATAAATCCATAGGTTTTAAGATTCTTACTAGTCAGGTATATTTTTAGGCGTTTAATATGGGGTGTTGAGTCCACTTCGTTGAGCAAAGTGTAGCTCTTTTTTATTACATATTTGGCTTATGGAACGATATCTGTGCTAATTTCAATGTCTGGTTTTATGCAGCACCCCAACTCACCTTTCCCCTTAAGCAAGCATAAGTTGGTTTTCTACATTTGAGACCCTGTTCTGTTTTGTAATTCAGTTCCTGTGTAGCCAAGTTTACATTCCGTGTAGTAGTGATATCTTATGATGTTTCTTTTTCTGTGTGACTTATTTCACTTAGAATCATCGTACCTGAATCCACTCATTATGCTGCTATGGGCCTGATGACATAGATTTCATTGCTGAGTGATATTGCATTGTAGGTAAGTACCACAACTTCTTTATCCATTTTTCACTTTCTGTGATATTGATCTTGTACCGTAAACGAGGTTCCTGTAAACAGAACCGTCCCAAACTTTGGGGTGGCTGTGTCTTTTTGATTTTAATTTCCCTAAGCTATAGGACCATAAGTGGAAGTGCCCTAGGCTCTATTGTTTTGTTTTTTAGATGTTTCAGGAAACACCATACACTTCTCCAGAGAGGTTGTTGGCAATTTACATCGCGCCCATCAGCATAACAAGGCTCCCAGTTCTCCATGGCCTGTCCTGCCTTTCTGGATTTTATACTTTTTTCAGATGGCCCTTTTGCCCGCGGGATAGTGAGACTTCATTGTAGTGCAGATTCCCTTTGCAAGCTTGCTTGGTTGGCCAAAAAGGGCGTATGCGTTTTTTCCTGAATATATTCAGGAAAAAACGCATACGCCCTTTTTGGCCAAGTGCATCATTGTGGACGTTCTGCCTCTTTTCCTATGCTTTACATGCAATTCCAGTCTACCTCCTGAAATCGGTTTCCTGCAATTCTGCCCCGCTTTCAAGTCCTCTTGGCAGCCTTACTTCAATATATTTTTGGACGATAGCTGTCATTTATAACTCTGCAGGTTTGTGAATTACAGTGCCCCTGAGCTCCTTTCTTCAACTCGTTTTCTTGTGAGCTGGCCGCAACACCGCAGCATTGCTTCAGGCCTTAGTGTGGTTCCAGAATGGCACGCTGAGCCTTTGGTTAATTCCTCTTCCTGGTGGGCAATGAGAGTTAAATTTGCCCGTCCAGACACTTCCAGCTAGTCTCTCATTGGTTCTCCCTATTCCTGTTCATTTTCCGCAGAAATTGCAAACTGGGCCAAACAGGAGGTTAAAGGCACTGACTCTCCAAGTGGGGAGAGTGTTAGTAAAGCGTCTGGAATGTTGCACCCGAGTACCGGGGGACGAAAACTGAGTCACATTTGAACACGTTTCCCGATCACACGGTGGATCATACTCTGGGTTGCACATGCATGTTTTAGCTGAAGGAAGAATCCCTTAAACCTGGAGAGTTGAGACCCATGGAATGGGTACCATGCAATATGACTTCAAAGGGTCTGCATTTGCTCACCGAACCTCACCAATCCTAACACTGCTTCGTTTATGCCGCTGTACACATGGTTGCTTCTCTTTTGGAGACATATAAATCCATAGGTTTTAAGATTCTTACTAGTCAGGTATATTCTTATGCGTTTAATATGGGGTGTTGAGTGTACTTCGTTGAGCAAGGAGTAGCTCTTGTCTATTACATATTTGGCTCATGGAATGGTATCTGTGCTAATTTCAATCTCTGGTTTTATGCAGCACCCCAACTCACCTTTCGCCTTAAGCAAGCATAAGATGGTTTTCTACATTTGAGACCCTGTTCTGTTTTGTAATTCAGTTCCTGTGTAGCCAAGTTTACATTCCGTGTAGTAGTGATATCTCATGATGTTTCTTTTTCTGTGTGACTTATTTCACTTAGAATCATCGTACCTGAATCCACTCATTATGCTGCTATGGGCCTGATGACATAGATTTCATTGCTGAGTGATATTGCATTGTACGTAAGTACCACAACTTCTTGATCCATTTTTCGCTTTCTGTGATATTGAACTTGTACCGTAAACGAGGTTCTTGTAAACAGAGCTGTCCCAAACATTGGGGTGGTTGTGTCTTTTTGATTTTAATTTCCCTAAGCTATAGGAACATAAGTGGAAGTGCCCTAGGCTCTGTTGCTTTGTTTTTTAGATGTTTCAGGAAACACCATACACTTCTCCAGAGTGGCTGTTGGCAATTTACATCCCGCCCATCAGCATAACAAGGCTCCCAGTTCTCCATGGCCTGTCCTGCCTTTCTGGATTTTACACTTTTTTCAGATGACCCTTTTGACCGGGGGGCAGTGAGACTTCATTGTAGTGCAGATTTCCTTTGCAAGCTTGCTTGGTTGGCCAAAAAGGGCGTAGGCTTTTTTTCTTGAGGAAAAATCGCATACGCCCTTTTTGGCCAAGTGCATCATTGTGGACGTTCTGCCTCTTTTCCTATGCTTTACATGCAATTCCAGTCTACCTCCTGAAATCGGTTTCCTGCAATTCTGCCCCGCTTTCAAGTCCTCTTGGCAGCCTTACTTCAATATATTTTTGGACGATAGCTGTCATTTATAACTCTGCAGGTATGTGAATGACAGTGCCCCTGAGCTCCTTTCTTCAACTCGTTTTCTTGTGAGCTGGCCGCAACACCGCAGCATTGCTTCAGGCCCTAGTGTTGTTCCGGCATGGCACGCTGAGCCTTTGGTTAATTCCTCTTCCTGGTGGGAAATGAGAGTTAAATTTGCCCGTCCAGACACCTCCAGCTAGTCTCTCATTGGTTCTCCCTATTCCTGTTCATTTTCCGCAGAAATTGCAAACTGGGCCAAACAGGAGGTTAAAGGCACTGACTCTCCAAGTGGGGAGAGTGTTAGTAAAGCGTCTGGAATGTTGCACCCGAGTACCAGGGGACGAAAACTGACACATTTGAACACGTTTCCCGATCACACGGTGGATCATACTCTGGGTTCCACATGCATGTTTTAGCTGAAGGAAGAATCCCTTAAACCTGGAGAGTTGAGACCCATGGAATGGGTACCATGCAATATGACTTCAAAGGGTCTGCATTTGCTCACCGAATCTCATCAATCCTATCACTGCTGCGTTTATGCCGCTATACACACGCTTGATTCTCTTTCGGATATATATAAATCCATAGGTTTTAAGATTCTTACTAGTCAGGTATATTTTTAGGCGTTTAATATGGGGTGTTGAGTCCACTTCGTTGAGCAAAGTGTAGCTCTTTTTTATTACATATTTGGCTTATGGAACGATATCTGTGCTAATTTCAATGTCTGGTTTTATGCAGCACCCCAACTCACCTTTCCCCTTAAGCAAGCATAAGTTGGTTTTCTACATTTGAGACCCTGTTCTGTTTTGTAATTCAGTTCCTGTGTAGCCAAGTTTACATTCCGTGTAGTAGTGATATCTTATGATGTTTCTTTTTCTGTGTGACTTATTTCACTTAGAATCATCGTACCTGAATCCACTCATTATGCTGCTATGGGCCTGATGACATAGATTTCATTGCTGAGTGATATTGCATTGTAGGTAAGTACCACAACTTCTTTATCCATTTTTCACTTTCTGTGATATTGAACTTGTACCGTAAACGAGGTTCCTGTAAACAGAACCGTCCCAAACTTTGGGGTGGCTGTGTCTTTTTGATTTTAATTTCCCTAAGCTATAGGACCATAAGTGGAAGTGCCCTAGGCTCTATTATTTTGTTTTTTAGATGTTTCAGGAAACACCATACACTTCTCCAGAGTGGCTGTTGGCAATTTACATCCCGCCCATCAGCATAACAAGGCTCCCAGTTCTCCATGGCCTGTCCTGCCTTTCTGGATTTTATACTTTTTTCAGATGGCCCTTTTGCCCGCGGGATAGTGAGACTTCATTGTAGTGCAGATTCCCTTTGCAAGCTTGCTTGGTTGGCCAAAAAGGGCGTATGCGTTTTTTCCTGAATATATTCAGGAAAAAACGCATACGCCCTTTTTGGCCAAGTGCATCATTGTGGACGTTCTGCCTCTTTTCCTATGCTTTACATGCAATTCCAGTCTACCTCCTGAAATCGGTTTCCTGCAATTCTGCCCCGCTTTCAAGTCCTCTTGGCAGCCTTACTTCAATATATTTTTGGACGATAGCTGTCATTTATAACTCTGCAGGTTTGTGAATTACAGTGTCCCTGATCTCCTTTCTTCAACTCGTTTTCTTGTGAGCTGGCCGCAACACCGCAGCATTGCTTCAGGCCCTAGTGTGGTTCCAGAATGGCACGCTGAGCCTTTGGTTAATTCCTCTTCCTGGTGGGCAATGAGAGTTAAATTTGCCCGTCCAGACACCTCCAGCTAGTCTCTCATTGGTTCTCCCTATTCCTGTTCATTTTCCGCAGAAATTGCAAACTGGGCCAAACAGGAGGTTAAAGGCACTGACTCTCCAAGTGGGGAGAGTGTTAGTAAAGCGTCTGGAATGTTGCACCCGAGTACCAGGGGACGAAAACTGACACATTTGAACACGTTTCCCGATCACACGGTGGATCATACTCTGGGTTCCACATGCATGTTTTAGCTGAAGGAAGAATCCCTTAAACCTGGAGAGTTGAGACCCATGGAATGGGTACCATGCAATATGACTTCAAAGGGTCTGCATTTGCTCACCGAACCTCATCAATCCTATCACTCCTGCGTTTATGCCGCTATACACACGCTTGATTCTCTTTCGGAGACATATAAATCCATAGGTTTTAAGATTCTTACTAGTCAGGTATATTCTTATGCGTTTAATATGGGGTGTTGAGTCCACTTCGTTGAGCAATGAGTAGCTCTAGTCTATTACATATTTGGCTTATGGAACGGTATCCGTTCTAATTTCAATGTCTGGTTTTATGCAGCACCCCAACTCACCTTTCCCCTTAAGCAAGCATAAGTTGGTTTTCTACATTTGAGACCCTGTTCTGTTTTGTAATTCAGTTCCTGTGTAGCCAAGTTTACATTCCGTGTAGTAGTGATATCTTATGATGTTTCTTTTTCTGTGTGACTTATTTCACTTAGAATCATCGTACCTGAATCCACTCATTATGCTGCTATGGGCCTGATGACATAGATTTCATTGCTGAGTGATATTGCATTGTAGGTAAGTACCACAACATCTTTATCCATTTTTCACTTTCTGTGATACTGAACTTGTACCGCAAACGAGGTTCCTGTAAACAGAACCGTCCCAAACTTTGGGGTGGCTGTGTCTTTTTGATTTTAATTTCCCTAAGCTATAGGACCATAAGTGGAAGTGCCCTAGGCTCTATTGTTTTGTTTTTTAGATGTTTCAGGAAACACCATACACTTCTCCAGAGTGGCTGTTGGCAATTTACATCCCGCCCATCAGCATAACAAGGCTCCCAGTTCTCCATGGCCTGTCCTGCCTTTCTGGATTTTATACTTATTTCAGATGGCCCTTTTGCCCGCGGGATAGTGAGACTTCATTGTAGTGCAGATTCCCTTTGCAAGCTTGCTTGGTTGGCCAAAAAGGGCGTATGCGTTTTTTCCTGAATATATTCAGGAAAAAACGCATACGCCCTTTTTGGCCAAGTGCATCATTGTGGACGTTCTGCCTCTTTTCCTATGCTTTACATGCAATTCCAGTCTACCTCCTGAAATCGGTTTCCTGCAATTCTGCCCCGCTTTCAAGTCCTCTTGGCAGCCTTACTTCAATATATTTTTGGACGATAGCTGTCATTTATAACTCTGCAGGTTTGTGAATTACAGTGCCCCTGAGCTCCTTTCTTCAACTCGTTTTCTTGTGAGCTGGCCGCAACACCGCAGCATTGCTTCAGGCCCTAGTGTGGTTCCAGAATGGCACGCTGAGCCTTTGGTTAATTCCTCTTCCTGGTGGGCAATGAGAGTTAAATTTGCCCGTCCAGACACCTCCAGCTAGTCTCTCATTGGTTCTCCCTATTCCTGTTCATTTTCCGCAGAAATTGCAAACTGGGCCAAACAGGAGGTTAAAGGCACTGACTCTCCAAGTGGGGAGAGTGTTAGTAAAGCGTCTGGAATGTTGCACCCGAGTACCGGGGGACGAAAACTGAGTCACATTTGAACACGTTTCCCGATCACACGGTGGATCATACTCTGGGTTCCACATGCATGTTTTAGCTGAAGGAAGAATCCCTTAAACCTGGAGAGTTGAGACCCATGGAATTGGTACCATGCAATATGACTTGAAAGGGTCTGCATTTGCTCACCGAACCTCAACAATCCTAACACTGCTGCGTTTATGCCGCTGTACACACGCTTGATTCTGTTTCGGAGACATATAAATCCATAGGTTTTAAGATTCTTACTAGTCAGGTATATTCTTATGCGTTTAATATGGGGTGTTGAGTCCACTTCGTTGAGCAATGAGTAGCTCTTGTCTATTACATATTTGGCTTATGGAACGGTATCCGTTCTAATTTCAATGTCTGGTTTTATGCAGCACCCCAACTCACCTTTCCCCTTAAGCAAGCATAAGTTGGTTTTCTACATTTGAGACCCTGTTCTGTTTTGTAATTCAGTTCCTGTGTAGCCAAGTTTACATTCCGTGTAGTAGTGATATCTTATGATGTTTCTTTTTCTGTGTGACTTATTTCACTTAGAATCATCGTACCTGAATCCACTCATTATGCTGCTATGGGCCTGATGACATAGATTTCATTGCTGAGTGATATTGCATTGTAGGTAAGTACCACAACATCTTTATCCATTTTTCACTTTCTGTGATACTGAACTTGTACCGCAAACGAGGTTCCTGTAAACAGAACCGTCCCAAACTTTGGGGTGGCTGTGTCTTTTTGATTTTAATTTCCCTAAGCTATAGGACCATAAGTGGAAGTGCCCTAGGCTCTATTGTTTTGTTTTTTAGATGTTTCAGGAAACACCATACACTTCTCCAGAGTGGCTGTTGGCAATTTACATCCCGCCCATCAGCATAACAAGGCTCCCAGTTCTCCATGGCCTGTCCTGCCTTTCTGGATTTTATACTTTTTTCAGATGGCCCTTTTGCCCGCGGGATAGTGAGACTTCATTGTAGTGCAGATTCCCTTTGCAAGCTTGCTTGGTTGGCCAAAAAGGGCGTATGCGTTTTTTCCTGAATATATTCAGGAAAAAACGCATACGCCCTTTTTGGCCAAGTGCATCATTGTGGACGTTCTGCCTCTTTTCCTATGCTTTACATGCAATTCCAGTCTACCTCCTGAAATCGGTTTCCTGCAATTCTGCCCCACTTTCAAGTCCTCTTGGCAGCCTTACTTCAATATATTTTTGGACGATAGCTGTCATTTATAACTCTGCAGGTTTGTGAATTACAGTGCCCCTGAGCTCCTTTCTTCAACTCGTTTTCTTGTGAGCTGGCCGCAACACCGCAGCATTGCTTCAGGCCCTAGTGTGGTTCCAGAATGGCACGCTGAGCCTTTGGTTAATTCCTCTTCCTGGTGGGCAATGAGAGTTAAATTTGCCCGTCCAGACACCTCCAGCTAGTCTCTCATTGGTTCTCCCTATTCCTGTTCATTTTCCGCAAAAATTGCAAACTGGGCCAAACAGGAGGTTAAAGGCACTGACTCTCCAAGTGGGGAGAGTGTTAGTAAAGCGTCTGGAATGTTGCACCCGAGTACCGGGGGACGAAAACTGAGTCACATTTGAACACGTTTCCCGATCACACGGTGGATCATACTCTGTGTTCCACATGCATGTTTTAGCTGAAGGAAGAATCCCTTAAACCTGGAGAGTTGAGACCCATGGAATGGGTACCATGCAATATGACTTCAAAGGGTCTGCATTTGCTCACCGAACCTCAACAATCCTAACACTGCTGCGTTTATGCCGCTGTACACACGCTTGATTCTCTTTCGGAGACATATAAATCCATAGGTTTTAAGATTCTTACTAGTCAGGTATATTCTTATGCGTTTAATATGGGGTGTTGAGTCCACTTCATTGAGCAATGAGTAGCTCTTGTCTATTACATATTTGGCTTATGGAACGGTATCCGTTCTAATTTCAATCTCTGGTTTTATGCAGCACCCCAACTCACCTTTCCCCTTAAGCAAGCATAAGATGGTTTTCTACATTTGAGACCCTGTTCTGTTTTGTAATTCAGTTCCTGTGTAGCCAAGTTTACATTCCATGTGGTAGAGATATCTTATGATGTTTCTTTCTCTGTGTGACTTATTTCACTTACAATCATCGTACCTGAATCCACTCATTATGCTGCTACGGGCCTGATGACATAGATTTCATTGCTGAGTGATATTGCATTGTACGTAAGTACCACAACATCTTTATCCATTTTGCGCTTTCTGTGATATTGAACTTGTACCGTAAACGAGGTTCTTGTAAACAGAGCTGTCGCAAAGATTGGGGTGGTTGTGTCTTTTTGAATTTAATTTCCCTAAGCTATAGGACCATAAGTGGAAGTGCCCTAGGCTCCGTTGCTTTGTTTTTTAGATGTTTCAGGAAACACCATACACTTCTCCAGAGTGACTGTTGGCAATTTACATCCCGCCCATCAGCATAACAAGGCTCCCAGTTCTCCATGGCCTGTCCTGCCTTTCTGGATTTTACACTTATTTCAGATGGCCCTTTTGACCGGGGGGCAGTGAGACTTCATTGTAGTGCAGATTTCCTTTGCAAGCTTGCTTGGTTGGCCAAAAAGTGCGTATGCGTTTATTCCTGAATATATTCAGGAAAAAACGCATACGCACTTTTTGGCCAAGTACATCATTGTGGACGTTCTGCCTCTTTTCCTATGCTTTACATGCAATTCCAGTCTACCTCCTGAAATCTGTTTCCTGCAATTCTGCCCCACTTTCAAGTCCTCTTGGCAGCCTTACTTCAATATATTTTTGGACGATAGCTGTCATTTATATCTCTGCAGGTATGTGAATGACAGTGCCCCTGAGCTCCTTTCTTCAACTCGCTTTCTTGTGAGCTGGCCGCAACACCGCTGCATTGCTTCAGACCCTAGTGTGGTTCCGGCATGGCACACTGAGCCTTTGGTTAATTCCTCTTCCTGGTGGGAAATGAGAGTTAAATTTGCCCGTCCAGACACCTCCAGCTAGTCTCTCATTGGTTCTCCCTATTCCTGTTCATTTTCCGCAGAAATTGCAAACTGGGCCAAACAGGAGGTTAAAGGCACTGACTCTCCAAGTGGGGAGAGTGTTAGTAAAGCATCTGGAATGTTGCACCCGAGTACCAGGGGACGAAAACTGACACAATTGAACACGTTTTCCGAGCACACGGTGGATCATACTCTGGGTTCCACATGCATGTTTTAGCTGAAGGAAGAATCCCTTAAACCTGGAGAGTTGAGACCCATGGAATGGGTACCATGCAATATGACTTCAAAGGGTCTGCATTTGTCCACCGAACCTCACCAATCCTATCACTGGTGCGTTTATGCCGCTGTACACACGCTTGATTCTCTTTCGGAGACATATAAATCCATAGGTTTTAAGATTCTTCCTAGTCAGGTATATTCTTAGGCGTTTATTATGGGGTGTAGAGTCCACTTCGTTGAGCAAGGAGTAGCTCTTGTCTATTACATATTTGGCTTATGAAACGGTATCTGTGTTAATTTCAATCTCTGGTTTTATGCAGCACCCCAACTCACCTTTCGCCTTAAGCAAGCATAACTTGGTTTTCTACATTTGAGACCCTGTTCTGTTTTGTAATTCAGTTCCTGTGTAGCCAAGTTTACATTCCGTGTAGTAGTGATATCTTATGATGTTTCTTTTTCTGTGTGACTTATTTCACTTAGAATCATCGTACCTGAATCCACTCATTATGCTGCTATGGGCCTGATGACATAGATTTCATTGCTGCGTGATATTGCATTGTACGTAATTACCACAACTTCTTTATCCATTTTTCACTTTCTGTGATACTGAACTTGTACCGTAAACGAGGTTCTTGTAAACAGAGCCGTCCCAAACTTTGGGGTGGCTGTGTCTTTTTGATTTTAATTTCCCTAAGCTATAGGACCATAAGTGGAAGTGCCCTAGGCTCTGTTGCTTTGCTTTTTAGATGTTTCATTAAACACCATACACTTCCCCAGAGTGGCTGTTGGCAATTTACATCCCGAACATCAGCATAACAAGGTTCCCAATTCTCCATGGCCTGTCCTGCCTTTCTGGATTTTACACTTTTTTCAGATGGCCCTTTTGACCGGGGGCAGTGAGACTTCATTGTAGTGCAGATTTCCTTTGCAAGCTTGCTTGGTTGGCCAAAAAGGGCGTATGCGTTTTTTCCTGAATATATTCAGGAAAAAACGCATACGCCCTTTTTGGCCAAGTGCATCATTGTGGACGTTCTGCCTCTTTTCCTATGCTTTACATGCTATTCCAGTCTACCGCCTGAAATCGGTTTCCTGCAATTCTGCCCCGCTTTCAAGTCCTCTTGGCAGCCTTACTTCAATATATTTTTGGACGATAGCTGTCATTTATAACTCTGCAGTTTTGTGAATTACAGTGCCCCTGAGCTCCTTTCTTCAACTTGGTTTCTTGTGAGCTGGCCGCAACACCGTAGCATCGCTTCAGGCCCTAGTGTTGTTCCGGCATGGCACGCTGAGACTTTGGTTAATTCCTCTTCCTGGTGGGAAATGAGAGTTAAATTTGCCCGTCCAGACACCTCCAGCTAGTCTCTCATTGGTTCTTCCTATTCCTGTTCATTTTCCGCAGAAATTGCAAACTGAGCCAAACAGGAGGTTAAAGGCACTGACTCTCCAAGTGGGGAGAGTGTTAGTAAAGCGTCTGGAATGCTGCACCCGAGTACCAGGGGACGAAAACTGACACATTTGAACACGTTTCCCGATCACACGGTGGATCATACTCTGGGTTCCACATGCATGTTTTAGCTGAAGGAAGAATCCCTTAAACCTGGAGAGTTGAGACCCATGGAATGGGTACCATGCAATATGACTTCAAAGGGTCTGCATTTGCTCACCGAACCTCATCAATCCTATCACTGCTGCGTTTATGCCGCTATACACACGCTTGATTCTCTTTCGGTGATATATAAATCCATAGGTTTTAAGATTCTTACTAGTCAGGTATATTCTTAGGCCTTTAATATGGGGTGTTGAGTCCACTTCGTTGAGCAAAGTGTAGCTCTTTTCTATTACATATTTGGCTTATGGAACGATATCTGTGCTAATTTCAATGTCTGGTTTTATGCAGCACCCCAACTCACCTTTCCCCTTAAGGAAGCATAAGTTGGTTTTCTACATTTGAGACCCTGTTCTGTTTTGTAATTCAGTTCCTGTGTAGCCAAGTTTACATTCCGTGTAGTAGTGATATCTTATGATGTTTCTTTTTCTGTGTGACTTATTTCACTTAGAATCATCGTACCTGAATCCACTCATTATGCTGCTATGGGCCTGATGACATAGATTTCATTGCTGAGTGATATTGCATTGTAGGTAAGTACCACAACTTCCTTATCCATTTTTCACTTTCTGTGATATTGAACTTGTACCGTAAACGAGGTTCCTGTAAACAAAACCGTCCCAAACTTTGGGGTGGCTGTGTCTTTTTTATTTTAATTTCCCTAAGCTATAGGACCATAAGTGGAAGTGCCCTACGCTCTGTTGCTTTGTTTTTTAGATGTTTCAGGAAACACCATACACTTCTCCAGAGTGGCTGTTGGCAATTTACATCCCGCCCATCAGCATAACAAGGCTCCCAGTTCTCCATGGCCTGTCCTGCCTTTTTGGATTTTATACTTTTTTCAGATGGCCCTTTTGACCGGGGGGCAGTGAGACTTCATTGTAGTGCAGATTTCCTTTGCAAGCTTGCTTGGTTGGCCAAAAAGGGCGTATGCGTTTTTTCCTGAATATATTCAGGAAAAAACGCATACGCCCTTTTTGGCCAAGTGCATCATTGTGGACGTTCTGCCTCTTTTCCTATGCTTTACATGCAATTCCAGTCTACCTCCTGAAATCGGTTTCCTGCAATTCTGCCCCGCTTTCAAGTCCTCTTGGCAGCCTTACTTCAATATATTTTTGGACGATAGCTGTCATTTATAACTCTGCAGGTTTGTGAATTACAGTGCCCCTGAGCTCCTTTCTTCAACTCGTTTTCTTGTGAGCTGGCCGCAACACCGCAGCATTGCTTCAGGCCTTAGTGTGGTTCCAGAATGGCACGCTGAGCCTTTGGTTAATTCCTCTTCCTGGTGGGCAATGAGAGTTAAATTTGCCCGTCCAGACACTTCCAGCTAGTCTCTCATTGGTTCTCCCTATTCCTGTTCATTTTCCGCAGAAATTGCAAACTGGGCCAAACAGGAGGTTAAAGGCACTGACTCTCCAAGTGGGGAGAGTGTTAGTAAAGCGTCTGGAATGTTGCACCCGAGTACCGGGGGACGAAAACTGAGTCACATTTGAACACGTTTCCCGATCACACGGTGGATCATACTCTGGGTTGCACATGCATGTTTTAGCTGAAGGAAGAATCCCTTAAACCTGGAGAGTTGAGACCCATGGAATGGGTACCATGCAATATGACTTCAAAGGGTCTGCATTTGCTCACCGAACCTCACCAATCCTAACACTGCTTCGTTTATGCCGCTGTACACATGGTTGCTTCTCTTTTGGAGACATATAAATCCATAGGTTTTAAGATTCTTACTAGTCAGGTATATTCTTATGCGTTTAATATGGGGTGTTGAGTGTACTTCGTTGAGCAAGGAGTAGCTCTTGTCTATTACATATTTGGCTTATGGAATGGTATCTGTGCTAATTTCAATCTCTGGTTTTATGCAGCACCCCAACTCACCTTTCGCCTTAAGCAAGCATAAGATGGTTTTCTACATTTGAGACCCTGTTCTGTTTTGTAATTCAGTTCCTGTGTAGCCAAGTTTACATTCCGTGTAGTAGTGATATCTCATGATGTTTCTTTTTCTGTGTGACTTATTTCACTTAGAATCATCGTACCTGAATCCACTCATTATGCTGCTATGGGCCTGATGACATAGATTTCATTGCTGAGTGATATTGCATTGTACGTAAGTACCACAACTTCTTGATCCATTTTTCGCTTTCTGTGATATTGAACTTGTACCGTAAACGAGGTTCTTGTAAACAGAGCTGTCCCAAACATTGGGGTGGTTGTGTCTTTTTGATTTTAATTTCCCTAAGCTATAGGAACATAAGTGGAAGTGCCCTAGGCTCTGTTGCTTTGTTTTTTAGATGTTTCAGGAAACACCATACACTTCTCCAGAGTGGCTGTTGGCAATTTACATCCCGCCCATCAGCATAACAAGGCTCCCAGTTCTCCATGGCCTGTCCTGCCTTTCTGGATTTTACACTTTTTTCAGATGACCCTTTTGACCGGGGGGCAGTGAGACTTCATTGTAGTGCAGATTTCCTTTGCAAGCTTGCTTGGTTGGCCAAAAAGGGCGTAGGCTTTTTTTCTTGAGGAAAAATCGCATACGCCCTTTTTGGCCAAGTGCATCATTGTGGACGTTCTGCCTCTTTTCCTATGCTTTACATGCAATTCCAGTCTACCTCCTGAAATCGGTTTCCTGCAATTCTGCCCCGCTTTCAAGTCCTCTTGGCAGCCTTACTTCAATATATTTTTGGACGATAGCTGTCATTTATAACTCTGCAGGTATGTGAATGACAGTGCCCCTGAGCTCCTTTCTTCAACTCGTTTTCTTGTGAGCTGGCCGCAACACCGCAGCATTGCTTCAGGCCCTAGTGTTGTTCCGGCATGGCACGCTGAGCCTTTGGTTAATTCCTCTTCCTGGTGGGAAATGAGAGTTAAATTTGCCCGTCCAGACACCTCCAGCTAGTCTCTCATTGGTTCTCCCTATTCCTGTTCATTTTCCGCAGAAATTGCAAACTGGGCCAAACAGGAGGTTAAAGGCACTGACTCTCCAAGTGGGGAGAGTGTTAGTAAAGCGTCTGGAATGTTGCACCCGAGTACCAGGGGACGAAAACTGACACATTTGAACACGTTTCCCGATCACACGGTGGATCATACTCTGGGTTCCACATGCATGTTTTAGCTGAAGGAAGAATCCCTTAAACCTGGAGAGTTGAGACCCATGGAATGGGTACCATGCAATATGACTTCAAAGGGTCTGCATTTGCTCACCGAATCTCATCAATCCTATCACTGCTGCGTTTATGCCGCTATACACACGCTTGATTCTCTTTCGGATATATATAAATCCATAGGTTTTAAGATTCTTACTAGTCAGGTATATTTTTAGGCGTTTAATATGGGGTGTTGAGTCCACTTCGTTGAGCAAAGTGTAGCTCTTTTTTATTACATATTTGGCTTATGGAACGATATCTGTGCTAATTTCAATGTCTGGTTTTATGCAGCACCCCAACTCACCTTTCCCCTTAAGCAAGCATAAGTTGGTTTTCTACATTTGAGACCCTGTTCTGTTTTGTAATTCAGTTCCTGTGTAGCCAAGTTTACATTCCGTGTAGTAGTGATATCTTATGATGTTTCTTTTTCTGTGTGACTTATTTCACTTAGAATCATCGTACCTGAATCCACTCATTATGCTGCTATGGGCCTGATGACATAGATTTCATTGCTGAGTGATATTGCATTGTAGGTAAGTACCACAACTTCTTTATCCATTTTTCACTTTCTGTGATATTGAACTTGTACCGTAAACGAGGTTCCTGTAAACAGAACCGTCCCAAACTTTGGGGTGGCTGTGTCTTTTTGATTTTAATTTCCCTAAGCTATAGGACCATAAGTGGAAGTGCCCTAGGCTCTATTATTTTGTTTTTTAGATGTTTCAGGAAACACCATACACTTCTCCAGAGTGGCTGTTGGCAATTTACATCCCGCCCATCAGCATAACAAGGCTCCCAGTTCTCCATGGCCTGTCCTGCCTTTCTGGATTTTATACTTTTTTCAGATGGCCCTTTTGCCCGCGGGATAGTGAGACTTCATTGTAGTGCAGATTCCCTTTGCAAGCTTGCTTGGTTGGCCAAAAAGGGCGTATGCGTTTTTTCCTGAATATATTCAGGAAAAAACGCATACGCCCTTTTTGGCCAAGTGCATCATTGTGGACGTTCTGCCTCTTTTCCTATGCTTTACATGCAATTCCAGTCTACCTCCTGAAATCGGTTTCCTGCAATTCTGCCCCGCTTTCAAGTCCTCTTGGCAGCCTTACTTCAATATATTTTTGGACGATAGCTGTCATTTATAACTCTGCAGGTTTGTGAATTACAGTGTCCCTGATCTCCTTTCTTCAACTCGTTTTCTTGTGAGCTGGCCGCAACACCGCAGCATTGCTTCAGGCCCTAGTGTGGTTCCAGAATGGCACGCTGAGCCTTTGGTTAATTCCTCTTCCTGGTGGGCAATGAGAGTTAAATTTGCCCGTCCAGACACCTCCAGCTAGTCTCTCATTGGTTCTCCCTATTCCTGTTCATTTTCCGCAGAAATTGCAAACTGGGCCAAACAGGAGGTTAAAGGCACTGACTCTCCAAGTGGGGAGAGTGTTAGTAAAGCGTCTGGAATGTTGCACCCGAGTACCAGGGGACGAAAACTGACACATTTGAACACGTTTCCCGATCACACGGTGGATCATACTCTGGGTTCCACATGCATGTTTTAGCTGAAGGAAGAATCCCTTAAACCTGGAGAGTTGAGACCCATGGAATGGGTACCATGCAATATGACTTCAAAGGGTCTGCATTTGCTCACCGAACCTCATCAATCCTATCACTCCTGCGTTTATGCCGCTATACACACGCTTGATTCTCTTTCGGAGATATATAAATCCATAGGTTTTAAGATTCTTACTAGTCAGGTATATTTTTAGGCGTTTAATATGGGGTGTTGAGTCCACTTCGTTGAGCAAAGTGTAGCTCTTTTTTATTACATATTTGGCTTATGGAACGATATCTGTGCTAATTTCAATGTCTGGTTTTATGCAGCACCCCAACTCACCTTTCCCCTTAAGGAAGCATAAGTTGGTTTTCTACATTTGAGACCCTGTTCTGTTTTGTAATTCAGTTCCTGTGTAGCCAAGTTTACATTCCGTGTAGTAGTGATATCTTATGATGTTTCTTTTTCTGTGTGACTTATTTCACTTAGAATCATCGTACCTGAATCCACTCATTATGCTGCTATGGGCCTGATGACATAGATTTCATTGCTGAGTGATATTGCATTGTAGGTAAGTACCACAACTTCTTTATCCATTTTTCACTTTCTGTGATATTGAACTTGTACCGTAAACGAGGTTCCTGTAAACAGAACCGTCCCAAACTTTGGGGTGGCTGTGTCTTTTTGATTTTAATTTCCCTAAGCTATAGGACCATAAGTGGAAGTGCCTTAGGCTCTATTGTTTTGTTTTTTAGATGTTTCAGGAAACACCATACACTTCTCCAGAGTGGCTGTTGGCAATTTACATCCCGCCCATCAGCATAACAAGGCTCCCAGTTCTCCATGGCCTGTCCTGCCTTTCTGGATTTTATACATTTTTCAGATGGCCCTTTTGCCCACGGGATAGTGAGACTTCATTGTAGTGCAGATTCCCTTTGCAAGCTTGCTTGGTTGGCCAAAAAGGGCGTATGCGTTTTTTCCTGAATATATTCAGGAAAAAACGCATACGCCCTTTTTGGCCAAGTGCATCATTGTGGACGTTCTGCCTCTTTTCCTATGCTTTACATGCAATTCCAGTCTACCTCCTGAAATCGGTTTCCTGCAATTCTGCCCCGCTTTCAAGTCCTCTTGGCAGCCTTACTTCAATATATTTTTGGACGATAGCTGTCATTTATAACTCTGCAGGTTTGTGAATTACAGTGCCCCTGAGCTCCTTTCTTCAACTCGTTTTCTTGTGAGCTGGCCGCAACACCGCAGCATTGCTTCAGGCCCTAGTGTGGTTCCAGAATGGCACGCTGAGCCTTTGGTTAATTCCTCTTCCTGGTGGGCAATGAGAGTTAAATTTGCCCGTCCAGACACCTCCAGCTAGTCTCTCATTGGTTCTCCCTATTCCTGTTCATTTTCCGCAGAAATTGCAAACTGGGCCAAACAGGAGGTTAAAGGCACTGACTCTCCAAGTGGGGAGAGTGTTAGTAAAGCGTCTGGAATGTTGCACCCGAGTACCGGGGGACGAAAACTGAGTCACATTTGAACACGTTTCCCGATCACACGGTGGATCATACTCTGGGTTCCACATGCATGTTTTAGCTGAAGGAAGAATCCCTTAAACCTGGAGAGTTGAGACCCATGGAATTGGTACCATGCAATATGACTTGAAAGGGTCTGCATTTGCTCACCGAACCTCAACAATCCTAACACTGCTGCGTTTATGCCGCTGTACACACGCTTGATTCTCTTTCGGAGACATATAAATCCATAGGTTTTAAGATTCTTACTAGTCAGGTATATTCTTATGCGTTTAATATGGGGTGTTGAGTCCACTTCGTTGAGCAATGAGTAGCTCTAGTCTATTACATATTTGGCTTATGGAACGGTATCCGTTCTAATTTCAATGTCTGGTTTTATGCAGCACCCCAACTCACCTTTCCCCTTAAGCAAGCATAAGTTGGTTTTCTACATTTGAGACCCTGTTCTGTTTTGTAATTCAGTTCCTGTGTAGCCAAGTTTACATTCCGTGTAGTAGTGATATCTTATGATGTTTCTTTTTCTGTGTGACTTATTTCACTTAGAATCATCGTACCTGAATCCACTCATTATGCTGCTATGGGCCTGATGACATAGATTTCATTGCTGAGTGATATTGCATTGTAGGTAAGTACCACAACATCTTTATCCATTTTTCACTTTCTGTGATACTGAACTTGTACCGCAAACGAGGTTCCTGTAAACAGAACCGTCCCAAACTTTGGGGTGGCTGTGTCTTTTTGATTTTAATTTCCCTAAGCTATAGGACCATAAGTGGAAGTGCCCTAGGCTCTATTGTTTTGTTTTTTAGATGTTTCAGGAAACACCATACACTTCTCCAGAGTGGCTGTTGGCAATTTACATCCCGCCCATCAGCATAACAAGGCTCCCAGTTCTCCATGGCCTGTCCTGCCTTTCTGGATTTTATACTTATTTCAGATGGCCCTTTTGCCCGCGGGATAGTGAGACTTCATTGTAGTGCAGATTCCCTTTGCAAGCTTGCTTGGTTGGCCAAAAAGGGCGTATGCGTTTTTTCCTGAATATATTCAGGAAAAAACGCATACGCCCTTTTTGGCCAAGTGCATCATTGTGGACGTTCTGCCTCTTTTCCTATGCTTTACATGCAATTCCAGTCTACCTCCTGAAATCGGTTTCCTGCAATTCTGCCCCGCTTTCAAGTCCTCTTGGCAGCCTTACTTCAATATATTTTTGGACGATAGCTGTCATTTATAACTCTGCAGGTTTGTGAATTACAGTGCCCCTGAGCTCCTTTCTTCAACTCGTTTTCTTGTGAGCTGGCCGCAACACCGCAGCATTGCTTCAGGCCCTAGTGTGGTTCCAGAATGGCACGCTGAGCCTTTGGTTAATTCCTCTTCCTGGTGGGCAATGAGAGTTAAATTTGCCCGTCCAGACACCTCCAGCTAGTCTCTCATTGGTTCTCCCTATTCCTGTTCATTTTCCGCAGAAATTGCAAACTGGGCCAAACAGGAGGTTAAAGGCACTGACTCTCCAAGTGGGGAGAGTGTTAGTAAAGCGTCTGGAATGTTGCACCCGAGTACCGGGGGACGAAAACTGAGTCACATTTGAACACGTTTCCCGATCACACGGTGGATCATACTCTGGGTTCCACATGCATGTTTTAGCTGAAGGAAGAATCCCTTAAACCTGGAGAGTTGAGACCCATGGAATTGGTACCATGCAATATGACTTGAAAGGGTCTGCATTTGCTCACCGAACCTCAACAATCCTAACACTGCTGCGTTTATGCCGCTGTACACACGCTTGATTCTCTTTCGGAGACATATAAATCCATAGGTTTTAAGATTCTTACTAGTCAGGTATATTCTTATGCGTTTAATATGGGGTGTTGAGTCCACTTCGTTGAGCAATGAGTAGCTCTTGTCTATTACATATTTGGCTTATGGAACGGTATCCGTTCTAATTTCAATGTCTGGTTTTATGCAGCACCCCAACTCACCTTTCCCCTTAAGCAAGCATAAGTTGGTTTTCTACATTTGAGACCCTGTTCTGTTTTGTAATTCAGTTCCTGTGTAGCCAAGTTTACATTCCGTGTAGTAGTGATATCTTATGATGTTTCTTTTTCTGTGTGACTTATTTCACTTAGAATCATCGTACCTGAATCCACTCATTATGCTGCTATGGGCCTGATGACATAGATTTCATTGCTGAGTGATATTGCATTGTAGGTAAGTACCACAACATCTTTATCCATTTTTCACTTTCTGTGATACTGAACTTGTACCGCAAACGAGGTTCCTGTAAACAGAACCGTCCCAAACTTTGGGGTGGCTGTGTCTTTTTGATTTTAATTTCCCTAAGCTATAGGACCATAAGTGGAAGTGCCCTAGGCTCTATTGTTTTGTTTTTTAGATGTTTCAGGAAACACCATACACTTCTCCAGAGTGGCTGTTGGCAATTTACATCCCGCCCATCAGCATAACAAGGCTCCCAGTTCTCCATGGCCTGTCCTGCCTTTCTGGATTTTATACTTTTTTCAGATGGCCCTTTTGCCCGCGGGATAGTGAGACTTCATTGTAGTGCAGATTCCCTTTGCAAGCTTGCTTGGTTGGCCAAAAAGGGCGTATGCGTTTTTTCCTGAATATATTCAGGAAAAAACGCATACGCCCTTTTTGGCCAAGTGCATCATTGTGGACGTTCTGCCTCTTTTCCTATGCTTTACATGCAATTCCAGTCTACCTCCTGAAATCGGTTTCCTGCAATTCTGCCCCACTTTCAAGTCCTCTTGGCAGCCTTACTTCAATATATTTTTGGACGATAGCTGTCATTTATAACTCTGCAGGTTTGTGAATTACAGTGCCCCTGAGCTCCTTTCTTCAACTCGTTTTCTTGTGAGCTGGCCGCAACACCGCAGCATTGCTTCAGGCCCTAGTGTGGTTCCAGAATGGCACGCTGAGCCTTTGGTTAATTCCTCTTCCTGGTGGGCAATGAGAGTTAAATTTGCCCGTCCAGACACCTCCAGCTAGTCTCTCATTGGTTCTCCCTATTCCTGTTCATTTTCCGCAAAAATTGCAAACTGGGCCAAACAGGAGGTTAAAGGCACTGACTCTCCAAGTGGGGAGAGTGTTAGTAAAGCGTCTGGAATGTTGCACCCGAGTACCGGGGGACGAAAACTGAGTCACATTTGAACACGTTTCCCGATCACACGGTGGATCATACTCTGTGTTCCACATGCATGTTTTAGCTGAAGGAAGAATCCCTTAAACCTGGAGAGTTGAGACCCATGGAATGGGTACCATGCAATATGACTTCAAAGGGTCTGCATTTGCTCACCGAACCTCAACAATCCTAACACTGCTGCGTTTATGCCGCTGTACACACGCTTGATTCTCTTTCGGAGACATATAAATCCATAGGTTTTAAGATTCTTACTAGTCAGGTATATTCTTATGCGTTTAATATGGGGTGTTGAGTCCACTTCATTGAGCAATGAGTAGCTCTTGTCTATTACATATTTGGCTTATGGAACGGTATCCGTTCTAATTTCAATCTCTGGTTTTATGCAGCACCCCAACTCACCTTTCCCCTTAAGCAAGCATAAGATGGTTTTCTACATTTGAGACCCTGTTCTGTTTTGTAATTCAGTTCCTGTGTAGCCAAGTTTACATTCCATGTGGTAGAGATATCTTATGATGTTTCTTTCTCTGTGTGACTTATTTCACTTACAATCATCGTACCTGAATCCACTCATTATGCTGCTACGGGCCTGATGACATAGATTTCATTGCTGAGTGATATTGCATTGTACGTAAGTACCACAACATCTTTATCCATTTTGCGCTTTCTGTGATATTGAACTTGTACCGTAAACGAGGTTCTTGTAAACAGAGCTGTCGCAAAGATTGGGGTGGTTGTGTCTTTTTGAATTTAATTTCCCTAAGCTATAGGACCATAAGTGGAAGTGCCCTAGGCTCCGTTGCTTTGTTTTTTAGATGTTTCAGGAAACACCATACACTTCTCCAGAGTGACTGTTGGCAATTTACATCCCGCCCATCAGCATAACAAGGCTCCCAGTTCTCCATGGCCTGTCCTGCCTTTCTGGATTTTACACTTATTTCAGATGGCCCTTTTGACCGGGGGGCAGTGAGACTTCATTGTAGTGCAGATTTCCTTTGCAAGCTTGCTTGGTTGGCCAAAAAGTGCGTATGCGTTTATTCCTGAATATATTCAGGAAAAAACGCATACGCACTTTTTGGCCAAGTACATCATTGTGGACGTTCTGCCTCTTTTCCTATGCTTTACATGCAATTCCAGTCTACCTCCTGAAATCTGTTTCCTGCAATTCTGCCCCACTTTCAAGTCCTCTTGGCAGCCTTACTTCAATATATTTTTGGACGATAGCTGTCATTTATATCTCTGCAGGTATGTGAATGACAGTGCCCCTGAGCTCCTTTCTTCAACTCGCTTTCTTGTGAGCTGGCCGCAACACCGCTGCATTGCTTCAGACCCTAGTGTGGTTCCGGCATGGCACACTGAGCCTTTGGTTAATTCCTCTTCCTGGTGGGAAATGAGAGTTAAATTTGCCCGTCCAGACACCTCCAGCTAGTCTCTCATTGGTTCTCCCTATTCCTGTTCATTTTCCGCAGAAATTGCAAACTGGGCCAAACAGGAGGTTAAAGGCACTGACTCTCCAAGTGGGGAGAGTGTTAGTAAAGCATCTGGAATGTTGCACCCGAGTACCAGGGGACGAAAACTGACACAATTGAACACGTTTTCCGAGCACACGGTGGATCATACTCTGGGTTCCACATGCATGTTTTAGCTGAAGGAAGAATCCCTTAAACCTGGAGAGTTGAGACCCATGGAATGGGTACCATGCAATATGACTTCAAAGGGTCTGCATTTGTCCACCGAACCTCACCAATCCTATCACTGGTGCGTTTATGCCGCTGTACACACGCTTGATTCTCTTTCGGAGACATATAAATCCATAGGTTTTAAGATTCTTCCTAGTCAGGTATATTCTTAGGCGTTTATTATGGGGTGTAGAGTCCACTTCGTTGAGCAAGGAGTAGCTCTTGTCTATTACATATTTGGCTTATGAAACGGTATCTGTGTTAATTTCAATCTCTGGTTTTATGCAGCACCCCAACTCACCTTTCGCCTTAAGCAAGCATAACTTGGTTTTCTACATTTGAGACCCTGTTCTGTTTTGTAATTCAGTTCCTGTGTAGCCAAGTTTACATTCCGTGTAGTAGTGATATCTTATGATGTTTCTTTTTCTGTGTGACTTATTTCACTTAGAATCATCGTACCTGAATCCACTCATTATGCTGCTATGGGCCTGATGACATAGATTTCATTGCTGCGTGATATTGCATTGTACGTAATTACCACAACTTCTTTATCCATTTTTCACTTTCTGTGATACTGAACTTGTACCGTAAACGAGGTTCTTGTAAACAGAGCCGTCCCAAACTTTGGGGTGGCTGTGTCTTTTTGATTTTAATTTCCCTAAGCTATAGGACCATAAGTGGAAGTGCCCTAGGCTCTGTTGCTTTGCTTTTTAGATGTTTCATTAAACACCATACACTTCCCCAGAGTGGCTGTTGGCAATTTACATCCCGAACATCAGCATAACAAGGTTCCCAATTCTCCATGGCCTGTCCTGCCTTTCTGGATTTTACACTTTTTTCAGATGGCCCTTTTGACCGGGGGCAGTGAGACTTCATTGTAGTGCAGATTTCCTTTGCAAGCTTGCTTGGTTGGCCAAAAAGGGCGTATGCGTTTTTTCCTGAATATATTCAGGAAAAAACGCATACGCCCTTTTTGGCCAAGTGCATCATTGTGGACGTTCTGCCTCTTTTCCTATGCTTTACATGCTATTCCAGTCTACCGCCTGAAATCGGTTTCCTGCAATTCTGCCCCGCTTTCAAGTCCTCTTGGCAGCCTTACTTCAATATATTTTTGGACGATAGCTGTCATTTATAACTCTGCAGTTTTGTGAATTACAGTGCCCCTGAGCTCCTTTCTTCAACTTGGTTTCTTGTGAGCTGGCCGCAACACCGTAGCATCGCTTCAGGCCCTAGTGTTGTTCCGGCATGGCACGCTGAGACTTTGGTTAATTCCTCTTCCTGGTGGGAAATGAGAGTTAAATTTGCCCGTCCAGACACCTCCAGCTAGTCTCTCATTGGTTCTTCCTATTCCTGTTCATTTTCCGCAGAAATTGCAAACTGAGCCAAACAGGAGGTTAAAGGCACTGACTCTCCAAGTGGGGAGAGTGTTAGTAAAGCGTCTGGAATGCTGCACCCGAGTACCAGGGGACGAAAACTGACACATTTGAACACGTTTCCCGATCACACGGTGGATCATACTCTGGGTTCCACATGCATGTTTTAGCTGAAGGAAGAATCCCTTAAACCTGGAGAGTTGAGACCCATGGAATGGGTACCATGCAATATGACTTCAAAGGGTCTGCATTTGCTCACCGAACCTCATCAATCCTATCACTGCTGCGTTTATGCCGCTATACACACGCTTGATTCTCTTTCGGTGATATATAAATCCATAGGTTTTAAGATTCTTACTAGTCAGGTATATTCTTAGGCCTTTAATATGGGGTGTTGAGTCCACTTCGTTGAGCAAAGTGTAGCTCTTTTCTATTACATATTTGGCTTATGGAACGATATCTGTGCTAATTTCAATGTCTGGTTTTATGCAGCACCCCAACTCACCTTTCCCCTTAAGGAAGCATAAGTTGGTTTTCTACATTTGAGACCCTGTTCTGTTTTGTAATTCAGTTCCTGTGTAGCCAAGTTTACATTCCGTGTAGTAGTGATATCTTATGATGTTTCTTTTTCTGTGTGACTTATTTCACTTAGAATCATCGTACCTGAATCCACTCATTATGCTGCTATGGGCCTGATGACATAGATTTCATTGCTGAGTGATATTGCATTGTAGGTAAGTACCACAACTTCCTTATCCATTTTTCACTTTCTGTGATATTGAACTTGTACCGTAAACGAGGTTCCTGTAAACAAAACCGTCCCAAACTTTGGGGTGGCTGTGTCTTTTTTATTTTAATTTCCCTAAGCTATAGGACCATAAGTGGAAGTGCCCTACGCTCTGTTGCTTTGTTTTTTAGATGTTTCAGGAAACACCATACACTTCTCCAGAGTGGCTGTTGGCAATTTACATCCCGCCCATCAGCATAACAAGGCTCCCAGTTCTCCATGGCCTGTCCTGCCTTTTTGGATTTTATACTTTTTTCAGATGGCCCTTTTGACCGGGGGGCAGTGAGACTTCATTGTAGTGCAGATTTCCTTTGCAAGCTTGCTTGGTTGGCCAAAAAGGGCGTATGCGTTTTTTCCTGAATATATTCAGGAAAAAACGCATACGCCCTTTTTGGCCAAGTGCATCATTGTGGACGTTCTGCCTCTTTTCCTATGCTTTACATGCAATTCCAGTCTACCTCCTGAAATCGGTTTCCTGCAATTCTGCCCCGCTTTCAAGTCCTCTTGGCAGCCTTACTTCAATATATTTTTGGACGATAGCTGTCATTTATAACTCTGCAGGTTTGTGAATTACAGTGCCCCTGAGCTCCTTTCTTCAGCTCGTTTTCTTGTGAGCTGGCCGCAACACCGCAGCATTGCTTCAGGCCCTAGTGTGGTTCCAGAATGGCACGCTGAGCCTTTGGTTAATTCCTCTTCCTGGTGGGCAATGAGAGTTAAATTTGCCCGTCCAGACACCTCCAGCTAGTCTCTCATTGGTTCTCCCTATTCCTGTTCATTTTCCGCAAAAATTGCAAACTGGGCCAAACAGGAGGTTAAAGGCACTGACTCTCCAAGTGGGGAGAGTGTTAGTAAAGCGTCTGGAATGTTGCACCCGAGTACCGGGGGACGAAAACTGAGTCACATTTGAACACGTTTCCCGATCACACGGTGGATCATACTCTGTGTTCCACATGCATGTTTTAGCTGAAGGAAGAATCCCTTAAACCTGGAGAGTTGAGACCCATGGAATGGGTACCATGCAATATGACTTCAAAGGGTCTGCATTTGCTCACCGAACCTCAACAATCCTAACACTGCTGCGTTTATGCCGCTGTACACACGCTTGATTCTCTTTCGGAGACATATAAATCCATAGGTTTTAAGATTCTTACTAGTCAGGTATATTCTTATGCGTTTAATATGGGGTGTTGAGTCCACTTCATTGAGCAATGAGTAGCTCTTGTCTATTACATATTTGGCTTATGGAACGGTATCCATTCTAATTTCAATCTCTGGTTTTATGCAGCACCCCAACTCACCTTTCCCCTTAAGCAAGCATAAGTTGGTTTTCTACATTTGAGGCCCTGTTCTGTTTTGTAATTCAGTTCCTGTGTAGCCAAGTTTACATTCCGTGTAGTAGTGATATCTTATGATGTTTCTTTTTCTGTGTGACTTATTTCACTTAGAATCATCGGACCTGAATCCACTCATTATGCTGCTACGGGCCTGATGACATAGATTTCATTGCTGAGTGATATTGCATTGTACGTAAGTACCACAACTTCTTTACCCATTTTTCGCTTTCTGTGATATTGAACTTGTACCGTAAACGAGGTTCTTGTAAACAGAGCCGTCCCAAACTTTGGGGTGGCTGTGTCTTTTTCATTTTAATTTCCCTAAGCTATAGGACCATAAGTGGAAGTGCCCTAGGCTCTGTTGCTTTGTTTTGTAGATGTTTCAGGATACACCATACACATCTCCAGAGTGGCTGTTGGCAATTTACATCCCGCCCATCAGCATAACAAGGCTCCCAGTGCTCCATGGCCTGTCCTGCCTTTCTGGATTTTACACATTTTTCAGATGGCCCTTTTGACCGGGGGGCAGTGAGACTTCATTGTAGTGCAGATTTCCTTTGCAAGCTTGCTTGGTTGGCCAAAAAGGGCGTATGCGTTTTTTCCTGAATATATTCAGGAAAAAACGCATACGCCCTTTTTGGCCAAGTGCATCATTGTGGACTTTCTGCCTCTTTTCCTATGCTTTACATGCAATTCCAGTCTACCTCCTGAAATCGGTTTCCTGCAATTCTGCCCCGCTTTCAAGTCCTCTTGGCAGCCTTACTTCAATATATTTTTGGATGATAGCTGTCATTTATAACTCTGCATGTCTGTGAATGACAGTGCCCCTGAGCTCCTTTCTTCAACTCGCGTTCTTGTGAGCTGGCCGCAACACTGTAGGATTGCTTCAGGCCCTAGTGTGGTTCTGGCATGGCACGCTGAGCCTTTGGTTAATTCCTCTTCCTGGTGGGTAATGAGAGTTAAATTTGACCGTCCAGACACCTCCAGCTAGTCTCTCTTGGTTCTCCCTATTTCTGTTCATTTTCCGTAGAAATTGCAAACTGGGCCAAACAGGAGGTTAAAGGCACTGACTCTCCAAGTGGGGAGAGTGTTACTAAAGCGTCTGGAATGTTGCATCCGAGTACCAGGGGATGAAAACTGACACAATTTAACACGTTTCCCGATCACATGGTGGATCATACTCTGGGTTCCACATGCATGTTTTAGCTGAAGGAAGAATCCCTTAAACCTGGAGAGTTGAGACCCATGGAATGGGTACCATGCAATATGACTTCAAAGGGTCTGCATTTGCTCACCGAACCTCACCAATCCTATCACTGCTGCGTTTATGCCGCTGTACACACGCTTGATTCTCTTTCGGAGACATAGAAATCCATAGGTTTTAAGATTCTTACTAGTCATGTATATTCTTAGGCGTTTAATATGGGGTGTAGAGTCCACTTCGTTGAGCAAGGAGTAGCTCTTGTCTATTACATATTTGGCTTATGGAACCGTATCTGTGCTAATTTCAATCTCTGGTTTTATGCAGCACCCCAACTCACCTTTCCCCTTAAGCAAGCATAAGTCGGTTTTCTACATTTGAGACCCTTTTCTGTTTTGTAATTCTGTTCCTGTGTAGCCAAGTTTACATTCCATGTGGTAGAGATATCTTATGATGTTTCTTTTTCTGTGTGACTTATTTCACTTAGAATCATCGTACCTGAATCCACTCATTATGCTGTTACAGGCCTGATGACATAGATTTCATTGCTGAGTGATATTGCATTGTACGTAAGTACCACAACTTCTTTATCCATTTTGCGCTTTCTGTGATATTGAACTTGTACCGTAAACGAGGTTCTTGTAAACAGAGCTGTCCCAAACATTTGGGTGGTTGTGTCTTTTTTATTTTAATTTCCCTAAGCTATAGGACCATAAGTGGAAGTGCCCTAGGCTCTGTTGCTTTGTTTTTTAGATGTTTCAGGAAACACCATACACTTCTCCAGAGTGGCTGTTGGCAATTTACATCCCGCCCATCAGCATAACAAGGCTCCCAGTTCTCCATGGCCTGTCCTGCCTTTCTGGATTTTACACTTTTTTCAGATGGCCCTTTTGACCGGGGGGCAGTGAGACTTCATTGTAGTGCAGATTTCCTTTGCAAGCTTGCTTGGTTGGCCAAAAAGGGTGTATGCGTTTTTTCCTGAATATATTCAGGAAAAAACGCATACGCCCTTTTTGGCCAAGTGCATCATTGTGGACGTTCTGCCTCTTTTCCTATGCTTTACATGCAATTCCAGTCTACCTCCTGAAATCGGTTTCCTGCAATTCTGCCCCGCTTTCAAGTCCTCTTGGCAGCCTTACTTCAATATATTTTTGGATGATAGCTGTCATTTATAACTCTGCATGTCTGTGAATGACAAGGCCCCTGAGCTCCTTTCTTCAACTCGCGTTCTTGTGAGCTGGCCGCAACACTGTAGGATTGCTTCAGGCCCTAGTGTGGTTCCGGCATGGCACGCTGAGCCTTTGGTTAATTCCTCTTCCTGGTGGGTAATGAGAGTTAAATTTGACCGTCCAGACACCTCCAGCTAGTCTCTCTTGGTTCTCCCTATTTCTGTTCATTTTCCGTAGAAATTGCAAACTGGGCCAAACAGGAGGTTAAAGGCACTGACTCTCCAAGTGGGGAGAGTGTTACTAAAGCGTCTGGAATATTGCATCCGAGTACCAAGGGATGAAAACTGACACAATTTAACACGTTTCCCGATCACATGGTGGATCATACTCTGGGTTCCACATGCATGTTTTAGCTGAAGGAAGAATCCCTTAAACCTGGAGAGTTGAGACCCCTGGAATGGGTACCATGCAATATGACTTCAAAGGGTCTGCATTTGCTCACCGAACCTCAACAATCCTAACACTGCTGCGTTTATGCCGCTGTACACACGCTTGATTCTCTTTCGGAGACATATAAATCCATAGGTTTTAAGATTCTTACTAGTCAGGTATATTCTTATGCGTTTAATATGGGGTGTTGAGTCCACTTTGTTGAGCAATGAGTAGCTCTTGTCTATTACGTATTTGGCTTATGGAACGGTATCCGTTCTAATTTCAATCTCTGGTTTTATGCAGCACCCCAACTCACCTTTCCCCTTAAGCAAGCATAAGTTGGTTTTCTACATTTGAGACCCTGTTCTGTTTTGTAATTCAGTTCCTGTGTAGCCAAGTTTACATTCCGTGTAGTAGTGATATCTTATGATGTTTCTTTTTCTGTGTGACTTATTTCACTTAGAATCATCGTACCTGAATCCACTCATTATGCTGCTACGGGCCTGATGACATAGATTTCATTGCTGAGTGATATTGCATTGTACGTAAGTACCACAACTTCTTTACCCATTTTTCGCTTTCTGTGATATTGAACTTGTACCGTAAATGAGGTTCTTGTAAACAGAGCCGTCCCAAACTTTGGGGTGGCTCTGTCTTTTTGACTTTAATTTCCCTAAGCTATAGGACCATAAGTGGAAGTGCCCTAGGCTCTGTTGCTTTGTTTTTTAGATGTTTCAGGAAACACCATACACTTCTCCAGAGTGGCTGTTGGCAATTTACATCCCGCCCATCAGCATAACAAGGCTCCCAGTGCTCCATGGCCTGTCCTGCCTTTCTGGATTTTACACATTTTTCAGATGGCCCTTTTGACCGGGGGGCAGTGAGACTTCATTGTAGTGCAGATTTCCTTTGCAAGCTTGCTTGGTTGGCCAAAAAGGGCGTATGCGTTTTTTCCTGAATATATTCAGGAAAAATCGCATACGCCCTTTTTGGCCAAGTGCATCATTGTGGACGTTCTGCCTCTTTTCCTATGCTTTACATGCAATTCCAGTCTACCTCCTGAAATCGGTTTCCTGCAATTCTGCCCCGCTTTCAAGTCCTCTTGGCAGCCTTACTTCAATATATTTTTGGATGATAGCTGTCATTTATAACTCTGCATGTCTGTGAATGACAGTGCCCCTGAGCTCCTTTCTTCAACTCGCGTTCTTGTGAGTTGGCCGCAACACCGTAGGATTGCTTCAGGCCCTAGTGTGCTTCCGGCATGGCACGCTGAGCCTTTGGTTAATTCCTCTTCCTGGTGGGTAATGAGAGTTAAATTTGCCCGTCCAGACACCTCCAGCTAGTCTCTCTTGGTTCTCCCTATTTCTGTTCATTTTCCGTAGAAATTGCAAACTGGGCCAAACAGGAGGTTAAAGGCACAGACCCTCCAAGTGGGGAGAGTGTTACTAAAGCGTCTGGAATGTTGCATCCGAGTACCAGGGGACGAAAACTGAGACACCTTTGAACACGTTTCCCAATCACATGGTGTATCATACTCTGGGTTTCACATGCATGTTTTAGCTGAAGGAAGAATCCCTTAAACCTGGAGAGTTGAGACCCATGGAATGGGTACCATGCAATATGACTTCAAAGGGTCTGCATTTGCTCACCGAACCTCACCAATCCTATCACTGGTGCGTTTATGCCGCTGTACACACTCTTGATTCTCTTTCGGAGACATATAAATCCATAGGTTTTAAGATTCTTACTAGTCAGGTATATTCGTAGGCGTTTAATATGGGGTGTTGAGTCCACTTCATTGAACAAGGAGTAGCTCTTGTCTATTACATATTTGGCTTATGGAACGGTATCTGTGCTTATTTCAATCTCTGGTTTTATGCAGCACCCCAACTCACATTTCCCCTTAAGCAAGCATAAGTTGGTTTTCTACATTTGAGACCCTGTTCTGTTTTGTAATTCAGTTCCTGTGTAGCCAAGTTTACATTCCGTGTAGTAGTGATATCTTATGATGTTTGTTTTTCTGTGTGACTTATTTCACTTAGAATCATCGTACCTGAATCCACTCATTATGCTGCTATGGGCCTGATGACATAGATTTCATTGCTGAGTGATATTGCATTGTACGTAAGTACCACAACTTCTTTATCCATTTTTCACTTTCTGTGATTTTGAACTTGTACTGTAAACAAGGTTCTTGTAAACAGAGCCGTCCCAAACTTTGGGGTGGCTGTGTCTTTTTGTTTTTAATTTCCCTAAGCTATAGGACCATAAGTGGAAGTGCCCTAGGCTCCGTTGATTTGTTTTTTAGATGTTTCAGGAAACACCATACACTTCTCCAGAGTGGCTGTTGGCAATTTACATCCCACCCATCAGCATAACAAGGCTCCCAGTTCTCCATGGCCTCTCCTGCCTTTCTGGATTTTACACTTTTTTCAGATGGCCCTTTTGACCAGGGGACAGTGAGACTTCATTGTAGTGCAGATTTCCTTTGCAAGCTTGCTTGGTTGGCCAAAAAGAGCGTATGCGTTTTTTCCTGAATATATTCAGGAAAAAACGCATACGCCCTTTTTGGCCAAGTGCATCATTGTGGACGTTCTGCCTCTTTTCCTATGCTTTACATGCAATTCCAGTCTACCTCCTGAAATCGGTTTCCTGCAATTCTGCCCCGCTTTCAAGTCCTCTTGGCAGCCTTACTTCAATATATTTTTGGACGATAGCTGTCATTTATAACTCTGCAGGTTTGTGAATGACAGTGCCCCTGAGCTCCTTTCTTCAACTCGCTTTCTTGTGAGCTGGCCGCAACACCGCAGCATTGCTTCAGGCCCTAGTGTGGTTCCGGCATGGCACGCTGAGCCTTTGGTTAATTCCTCTTCCTGGTGGGTAATGAGAGTTAAATTTGACCGTCCAGACACCTCCAGCTAGTCTCTCTTGGTTCTCCCTATTTCTGTTCATTTTCCGTAGAAATTGCAAACTGGGCCAAACAGGAGGTTAAAGGCACTGACTCTCCAAGTGGGGAGAGTGTTACTAAAGCGTCTGGAATGTTGCATCCGAGTACCAGGGGATGAAAACTGACACAATTTAACACGTTTCCCGATCACATGGTGGATCATACTCTGGGTTCCACATGCATGTTTTAGCTGAAGGAAGAATCCCTTAAACCTGGAGAGTTGAGACCCATGGAATGGGTACCATGCAATATGACTTCAAAGGGTCTGCATTTGCTCACCGAACCTCACCAATCCTATCACTGCTGCGTTTATGCCGCTGTACACACGCTTGATTCTCTTTCGGAGACATAGAAATCCATAGGTTTTAAGATTCTTACTAGTCATGTATATTCTTAGGCGTTTAATATGGGGTGTAGAGTCCACTTCGTTGAGCAAGGAGTAGCTCTTGTCTATTACATATTTGGCTTATGGAACCGTATCTGTGCTAATTTCAATCTCTGGTTTTATGCAGCACCCCAACTCACCTTTTCCCTTAAGCAAGCATAAGTCGGTTTTCTACATTTGAGACCCTTTTCTGTTTTGTAATTCTGTTCCTGTGTAGCCAAGTTTACATTCATTGTGGTAGAGATATCTTATGATGTTTCTTTTTCTGTGTGACTTATTTCACTTAGAATCATCGTACCTGAATCCACTCATTATGCTGCTACGGGCCTGATGACATAGATTTCATTGCTGAGTGATATTGCATTGTACGTAAGTACCACAACTTCTTTATCCATTTTGCGCTTTCTGTGATATTGAACTTGTACCGTAAACGAGGTTCTTGTAAACAGAGCTGTCCCAAACATTTGGGTGGTTGTGTCTTTTTTATTTTAATTTCCCTAAGCTATAGGACCATAAGTGGAAGTGCCCTAGGCTCTGTTGCTTTGTTTTTTAGATGTTTCAGGAAACACCATACACTTCTCCAGAGTGGCTGTTGGCAATTTACATCCCGCCCATCAGCATAACAAGGCTCCCAGTTCTCCATGGCCTGTCCTGCCTTTCTGGATTTTACACTTTTTTCAGATGGCCCTTTTGACCGGGGGGCAGTGAGACTTCATTGTAGTGCAGATTTCCTTTGCAAGCTTGCTTGGTTGGCCAAAAAGGGTGTATGCGTTTTTTCCTGAATATATTCAGGAAAAAACGCATACGCCCTTTTTGGCCAAGTGCATCATTGTGGACGTTCTGCCTCTTTTCCTATGCTTTACATGCAATTCCAGTCTACCTCCTGAAATCGGTTTCCTGCAATTCTGCCCCGCTTTCAAGTCCTCTTGGCAGCCTTACTTCAATATATTTTTGGATGATAGCTGTCATTTATAACTCTGCATGTCTGTGAATGACAGTGCCCCTGAGCTCCTTTCTTCAACTCGCGTTCTTGTGAGCTGGCCGCAACACTGTAGGATTGCTTCAGGCCCTAGTGTGGTTCCGGCATGGCACGCTGAGCCTTTGGTTAATTCCTCTTCCTGGTGGGTAATGAGAGTTAAATTTGACCGTCCAGACACCTCCAGCTAGTCTCTCTTGGTTCTCCCTATTTCTGTTCATTTTCCGTAGAAATTGCAAACTGGGCCAAACAGGAGGTTAAAGGCACTGACTCTCCAAGTGGGGAGAGTGTTACTAAAGCGTCTGGAATGTTGCATCCGAGTACCAAGGGATGAAAACTGACACAATTTAACACGTTTCCCGATCACATGGTGGATCATACTCTGGGTTCCACATGCATGTTTTAGCTGAAGGAAGAATCCCTTAAACCTGGAGAGTTGAGACCCATGGAATGGGTACCATGCAATATGACTTCAAAGGGTCTGCATTTGCTCACCGAACCTCAACAATCCTAACACTGCTGCGTTTATGCCGCTGTACACACGCTTGATTCTCTTTCGGAGACATATAAATCCATAGGTTTTAAGATTCTTACTAGTCAGGTATATTCTTATGCGTTTAATATGGGGTGTTGAGTCCACTTTGTTGAGCAATGAGTAGCTCTTGTCTATTACGTATTTGGCTTATGGAACGGTATCCGTTCTAATTTCAATCTCTGGTTTTATGCAGCACCCCAACTCACCTTTCCCCTTAAGCAAGCATAAGTTGGTTTTCTACATTTGAGACCCTGTTCTGTTTTGTAATTCAGTTCCTGTGTAGCCAAGTTTACATTCCGTGTAGTAGTGATATCTTATGATGTTTCTTTTTCTGTGTGACTTATTTCACTTAGAATCATCGTACCTGAATCCACTCATTATGCTGCTACGGGCCTGATGACATAGATTTCATTGCTGAGTGATATTGCATTGTACGTAAGTACCACAACTTCTTTACCCATTTTTCGCTTTCTGTGATATTGAACTTGTACCGTAAATGAGGTTCTTGTAAACAGAGCCGTCCCAAACTTTGGGGTGGCTCTGTCTTTTTGACTTTAATTTCCCTAAGCTATAGGACCATAAGTGGAAGTGCCCTAGGCTCTGTTGCTTTGTTTTTTAGATGTTTCAGGAAACACCATACACTTCTCCAGAGTGGCTGTTGGCAATTTACATCCCGCCCATCAGCATAACAAGGCTCCCAGTGCTCCATGGCCTGTCCTGCCTTTCTGGATTTTACACATTTTTCAGATGGCCCTTTTGACCGGGGGGCAGTGAGACTTCATTGTAGTGCAGATTTCCTTTGCAAGCTTGCTTGGTTGGCCAAAAAGGGTGTATGCGTTTTTTCCTGAATATATTCAGGAAAAAACGCATACGCCCTTTTTGGCCAAGTGCATCATTGTGGACGTTCTGCCTCTTTTCCTATGCTTTACATGCAATTCCAGTCTACCTCCTGAAATCGGTTTCCTGCAATTCTGCCCCGCTTTCAAGTCCTCTTGGCAGCCTTACTTCAATATATTTTTGGATGATAGCTGTCATTTATAACTCTGCATGTCTGTGAATGACAGTGCCCCTGAGCTCCTTTCTTCAACTCGCGTTCTTGTGAGCTGGCCGCAACACTGTAGGATTGCTTCAGGCCCTAGTGTGGTTCCGGCATGGCACGCTGAGCCTTTGGTTAATTCCTCTTCCTGGTGGGTAATGAGAGTTAAATTTGACCGTCCAGACACCTCCAGCTAGTCTCTCTTGGTTCTCCCTATTTCTGTTCATTTTCCGTAGAAATTGCAAACTGGGCCAAACAGGAGGTTAAAGGCACTGACTCTCCAAGTGGGGAGAGTGTTACTAAAGCGTCTGGAATGTTGCATCCGAGTACCAAGGGATGAAAACTGACACAATTTAACACGTTTCCCGATCACATGGTGGATCATACTCTGGGTTCCACATGCATGTTTTAGCTGAAGGAAGAATCCCTTAAACCTGGAGAGTTGAGACCCATGGAATGGGTACCATGCAATATGACTTCAAAGGGTCTGCATTTGCTCACCGAACCTCAACAATCCTAACACTGCTGCGTTTATGCCGCTGTACACACGCTTGATTCTCTTTCGGAGACATATAAATCCATAGGTTTTAAGATTCTTACTAGTCAGGTATATTCTTATGCGTTTAATATGGGGTGTTGAGTCCACTTTGTTGAGCAATGAGTAGCTCTTGTCTATTACGTATTTGGCTTATGGAACGGTATCCGTTCTAATTTCAATCTCTGGTTTTATGCAGCACCCCAACTCACCTTTCCCCTTAAGCAAGCATAAGTTGGTTTTCTACATTTGAGACCCTGTTCTGTTTTGTAATTCAGTTCCTGTGTAGCCAAGTTTACATTCCGTGTAGTAGTGATATCTTATGATGGTTCTTTTTCTGTGTGACTTATTTCACTTAGAATCATCGTACCTGAATCCACTCATTATGCTGCTACGGGCCTGATGACATAGATTTCATTGCTGAGTGATATTGCATTGTACGTAAGTACCACAACTTCTTTACCCATTTTTCGCTTTCTGTGATATTGAACTTGTACCGTAAATGAGGTTCTTGTAAACAGAGCCGTCCCAAACTTTGGGGTGGCTCTGTCTTTTTGACTTTAATTTCCCTAAGCTATAGGACCATAAGTGGAAGTGCCCTAGGCTCTGTTGCTTTGTTTTTTAGATGTTTCAGGAAACACCATACACTTCTCCAGAGTGGCTGTTGGCAATTTACATCCCGCCCATCAGCATAACAAGGCTCCCAGTGCTCCATGGCCTGTCCTGCCTTTCTGGATTTTACACATTTTTCAGATGGCCCTTTTGACCGGGGGGCAGTGAGACTTCATTGTAGTGCAGATTTCCTTTGCAAGCTTGCTTGGTTGGCCAAAAAGGGCGTATGCGTTTTTTCCTGAATATATTCAGGAAAAATCGCATACGCCCTTTTTGGCCAAGTGCATCATTGTGGACGTTCTGCCTCTTTTCCTATGCTTTACATGCAATTCCAGTCTACCTCCTGAAATCGGTTTCCTGCAATTCTGCCCCGCTTTCAAGTCCTCTTGGCAGCCTTACTTCAATATATTTTTGGATGATAGCTGTCATTTATAACTCTGCATGTCTGTGAATGACAGTGCCCCTGAGCTCCTTTCTTCAACTCGCGTTCTTGTGAGCTGGCCGCAACACCGTAGGATTGCTTCAGGCCCTAGTGTGCTTCCGGCATGGCACGCTGAGCCTTTGGTTAATTCCTCTTCCTGGTGGGTAATGAGAGTTAAATTTGCCCGTCCAGACACCTCCAGCTAGTCTCTCTTGGTTCTCCCTATTTCTGTTCATTTTCCGTAGAAATTGCAAACTGGGCCAAACAGGAGGTTAAAGGCACAGACCCTCCAAGTGGGGAGAGTGTTACTAAAGCGTCTGGAATGTTGCATCCGAGTACCAGGGGACGAAAACTGAGACACCTTTGAACACGTTTCCCAATCACATGGTGTATCATACTCTGGGTTTCACATGCATGTTTTAGCTGAAGGAAGAATCCCTTAAACCTGGAGAGTTGAGACCCATGGAATGGGTACCATGCAATATGACTTCAAAGGGTCTGCATTTGCTCACCGAACCTCACCAATCCTATCACTGGTGCGTTTATGCCGCTGTACACACTCTTGATTCTCTTTCGGAGACATATAAATCCATAGGTTTTAAGATTCTTACTAGTCAGGTATATTCGTAGGCGTTTAATATGGGGTGTTGAGTCCACTTCATTGAACAAGGAGTAGCTCTTGTCTATTACATATTTGGCTTATGGAACGGTATCTGTGCTTATTTCAATCTCTGGTTTTATGCAGCACCCCAACTCACATTTCCCCTTAAGCAAGCATAAGTTGGTTTTCTACATTTGAGACCCTGTTCTGTTTTGTAATTCAGTTCCTGTGTAGCCAAGTTTACATTCCGTGTAGTAGTGATATCTTATGATGTTTGTTTTTCTGTGTGACTTATTTCACTTAGAATCATCGTACCTGAATCCACTCATTATGCTGCTATGGGCCTGATGACATAGATTTCATTGCTGAGTGATATTGCATTGTACGTAAGTACCACAACTTCTTTATCCATTTTTCACTTTCTGTGATTTTGAACTTGTACTGTAAACAAGGTTCTTGTAAACAGAGCCGTCCCAAACTTTGGGGTGGCTGTGTCTTTTTGTTTTTAATTTCCCTAAGCTATAGGACCATAAGTGGAAGTGCCCTAGGCTCCGTTGATTTGTTTTTTAGATGTTTCAGGAAACACCATACACTTCTCCAGAGTGGCTGTTGGCAATTTACATCCCACCCATCAGCATAACAAGGCTCCCAGTTCTCCATGGCCTGTCCTGCCTTTCTGGATTTTACACATTTTTCAGATGGCCCTTTTGACCGGGGGGCAGTGAGACTTCATTGTAGTGCAGATTTCCTTTGCAAGCTTGCTTGGTTGGCCAAAAAGGGCGTATGCGTTTTTTCCTGAATATATTCAGGAAAAATCGCATACGCCCTTTTTGGCCAAGTGCATCATTGTGGACGTTCTGCCTCTTTTCCTATGCTTTACATGCAATTCCAGTCTACCTCCTGAAATCGGTTTCCTGCAATTCTGCCCCGCTTTCAAGTCCTCTTGGCAGCCTTACTTCAATATATTTTTGGATGATAGCTGTCATTTATAACTCTGCATGTCTGTGAATGACAGTGCCCCTGAGCTCCTTTCTTCAACTCGCGTTCTTGTGAGCTGGCCGCAACACCGTAGGATTGCTTCAGGCCCTAGTGTGGTTCCGGCATGGCACGCTGAGCCTTTGGTTAATTCCTCTTCCTGGTGGGTAATGAGAGTTAAATTTGCCCGTCCAGACACCTCCAGCTAGTCTCTCTTGGTTCTCCCTATTTCTGTTCATTTTCCGTAGAAATTGCAAACTGGGCCAAACAGGAGGTTAAAGGCACAGACCCTCCAAGTGGGGAGAGTGTTACTAAAGCGTCTGGAATGTTGCATCCGAGTACCAGGGGACGAAAACTGAGACACCTTTGAACACGTTTCCCAATCACATGGTGTATCATACTCTGGGTTTCACATGCATGTTTTAGCTGAAGGAAGAATCCCTTAAACCTGGAGAGTTGAGACCCATGGAATGGGTACCATGCAATATGACTTCAAAGGGTCTGCATTTGCTCACCGAACCTCACCAATCCTATCACTGGTGCGTTTATGCCGCTGTACACACTCTTGATTCTCTTTCGGAGACATATAAATCCATAGGTTTTAAGATTCTTACTAGTCAGGTATATTCGTAGGCGTTTAATATGGGGTGTTGAGTCCACTTCATTGAACAAGGAGTAGCTCTTGTCTATTACATATTTGGCTTATGGAACGGTATCTGTGCTTATTTCAATCTCTGGTTTTATGCAGCACCCCAACTCACATTTCCCCTTAAGCAAGCATAAGTTGGTTTTCTACATTTGAGACCCTGTTCTGTTTTGTAATTCAGTTCCTGTGTAGCCAAGTTTACATTCCGTGTAGTAGTGATATCTTATGATGTTTGTTTTTCTGTGTGACTTATTTCACTTAGAATCATCGTACCTGAATCCACTCATTATGCTGCTATGGGCCTGATGACATAGATTTCATTGCTGAGTGATATTGCATTGTACGTAAGTACCACAACTTCTTTATCCATTTTTCACTTTCTGTGATTTTGAACTTGTACTGTAAACAAGGTTCTTGTAAACAGAGCCGTCCCAAACTTTGGGGTGGCTGTGTCTTTTTGTTTTTAATTTCCCTAAGCTATAGGACCATAAGTGGAAGTGCCCTAGGCTCCGTTGATTTGTTTTTTAGATGTTTCAGGAAACACCATACACTTCTCCAGAGTGGCTGTTGGCAATTTACATCCCACCCATCAGCATAACAAGGCTCCCAGTTCTCCATGGCCTCTCCTGCCTTTCTGGATTTTACACTTTTTTCAGATGGCCCTTTTGACCAGGGGACAGTGAGACTTCATTGTAGTGCAGATTTCCTTTGCAAGCTTGCTTGGTTGGCCAAAAAGAGCGTATGCGTTTTTTCCTGAATATATTCAGGAAAAAACGCATACGCCCTTTTTGGCCAAGTGCATCATTGTGGACGTTCTGCCTCTTTTCCTATGCTTTACATGCAATTCCAGTCTACCTCCTGAAATCGGTTTCCTGCAATTCTGCCCCGCTTTCAAGTCCTCTTGGCAGCCTTACTTCAATATATTTTTGGACGATAGCTGTCATTTATAACTCTGCAGGTATGTGAATGACAGTGCCCCTGAGCTCCTTTCTTCAACTCGCTTTCTTGTGAGCTGGCCGCAACACCGCAGCATTGCTTCAGGCCCTAGTGTGGTTCCGGCATGGCACGCTGAGCCTTTGGTTAATTCCTCTTCCTGGTGGGTAATGAGAGTTAAATTTGACCGTCCAGACACCTCCAGCTAGTCTCTCTTGGTTCTCCCTATTTCTGTTCATTTTCCGTAGAAATTGCAAACTGGGCCAAACAGGAGGTTAAAGGCACTGACTCTCCAAGTGGGGAGAGTGTTACTAAAGCGTCTGGAATGTTGCATCCGAGTACCAGGGGATGAAAACTGACACAATTTAACACGTTTCCCGATCACATGGTGGATCATACTCTGGGTTCCACATGCATGTTTTAGCTGAAGGAAGAATCCCTTAAACCTGGAGAGTTGAGACCCATGGAATGGGTACCATGCAATATGACTTCAAAGGGTCTGCATTTGCTCACCGAACCTCACCAATCCTATCACTGCTGCGTTTATGCCGCTGTACACACGCTTGATTCTCTTTCGGAGACATAGAAATCCATAGGTTTTAAGATTCTTACTAGTCATGTATATTCTTAGGCGTTTAATATGGGGTGTAGAGTCCACTTCGTTGAGCAAGGAGTAGCTCTTGTCTATTACATATTTGGCTTATGGAACCGTATCTGTGCTAATTTCAATCTCTGGTTTTATGCAGCACCCCAACTCACCTTTCCCCTTAAGCAAGCATAAGTCGGTTTTCTACATTTGAGACCCTTTTCTGTTTTGTAATTCTGTTCCTGTGTAGCCAAGTTTACATTCCATGTGGTAGAGATATCTTATGATGTTTCTTTTTCTGTGTGACTTATTTCACTTAGAATCATCGTACCTGAATCCACTCATTATGCTGCTACGGGCCTGATGACATAGATTTCATTGCTGAGTGATATTGCATTGTACGTAAGTACCACAACTTCTTTATCCATTTTGCGCTTTCTGTGATATTGAACTTGTACCGTAAACGAGGTTCTTGTAAACAGAGCTGTCCCAAACATTTGGGTGGTTGTGTCTTTTTTATTTTAATTTCCCTAAGCTATAGGACCATAAGTGGAAGTGCCCTAGGCTCTGTTGCTTTGTTTTTTAGATGTTTCAGGAAACACCATACACTTCTCCAGAGTGGCTGTTGGCAATTTACATCCCGCCCATCAGCATAACAAGGCTCCCAGTTCTCCATGGCCTGTCCTGCCTTTCTGGATTTTACACTTTTTTCAGATGGCCCTTTTGACCGGGGGGCAGTGAGACTTCATTGTAGTGCAGATTTCCTTTGCAAGCTTGCTTGGTTGGCCAAAAAGGGCGTATGCGTTTTTTCCTGAATATATTCAGGAAAAAACGCATACGCCCTTTTTGGCCAAGTGCATCATTGTGGACGTTCTGCCTCTTTTCCTATGCTTTACATGCAATTCCAGTCTACCTCCTGAAATCGGTTTCCTGCAATTCTGCCCCGCTTTCAAGTCCTCTTGGCAGCCTTACTTCAATATATTTTTGGATGATAGCTGTCATTTGTAACTCTGCATGTCTGTGAATGACAGTGCCCCTGAGCTCCTTTCTTCAACTCGCGTTCTTGTGAGCTGGCCGCAACACTGTAGGATTGCTTCAGGCCCTAGTGTGGTTCCGGCATGGCACGCTGAGCCTTTGGTTAATTCCTCTTCCTGGTGGGTAATGAGAGTTAAATTTGACCGTCCAGACACCTCCAGCTAGTCTCTCTTGGTTCTCCCTATTTCTGTTCATTTTCCGTATAAATTGCAAACTGGGCCAAACAGGAGGTTAAAGGCACTGACTCTCCAAGTGGGGAGAGTGTTACTAAAGCGTCTGGAATGTTGCATCCGAGTACCAAGGGATGAAAACTGACACAATTTAACACGTTTCCCGATCACATGGTGGATCATACTCTGGGTTCCACATGCATGTTTTAGCTGAAGGAAGAATCCCTTAAACCTGGAGAGTTGAGACCCATGGAATGGGTACCATGCAATATGACTTCAAAGGGTCTGCATTTGCTCACCGAACCTCAACAATCCTAACACTGCTGCGTTTATGCCGCTGTACACACGCTTGATTCTCTTTCGGAGACATATAAATCCATAGGTTTTAAGATTCTTACTAGTCAGGTATATTCTTATGCGTTTAATATGGGGTGTTGAGTCCACTTTGTTGAGCAATGAGTAGCTCTTGTCTATTACGTATTTGGCTTATGGAACGGTATCCGTTCTAATTTCAATCTCTGGTTTTATGCAGCACCCCAACTCACCTTTCCCCTTAAGCAAGCATAAGTTGGTTTTCTACATTTGAGACCCTGTTCTGTTTTGTAATTCAGTTCCTGTGTAGCCAAGTTTACATTCCGTGTAGTAGTGATATCTTATGATGTTTCTTTTTCTGTGTGACTTATTTCACTTAGAATCATCGTACCTGAATCCACTCATTATGCTGCTACGGGCCTGATGACATAGATTTCATTGCTGAGTGATATTGCATTGTACGTAAGTACCACAACTTCTTTACCCATTTTTCGCTTTCTGTGATATTGAACTTGTACCGTAAATGAGGTTCTTGTAAACAGAGCCGTCCCAAACTTTGGGGTGGCTCTGTCTTTTTGACTTTAATTTCCCTAAGCTATAGGACCATAAGTGGAAGTGCCCTAGGCTCTGTTGCTTTGTTTTTTAGATGTTTCAGGAAACACCATACACTTCTCCAGAGTGGCTGTTGGCAATTTACATCCCGCCCATCAGCATAACAAGGCTCCCAGTGCTCCATGGCCTGTCCTGCCTTTCTGGATTTTACACATTTTTCAGATGGCCCTTTTGACCGGGGGGCAGTGAGACTTCATTGTAGTGCAGATTTCCTTTGCAAGCTTGCTTGGTTGGCCAAAAAGGGCGTATGCGTTTTTTCCTGAATATATTCAGGAAAAATCGCATACGCCCTTTTTGGCCAAGTGCATCATTGTGGACGTTCTGCCTCTTTTCCTATGCTTTACATGCAATTCCAGTCTACCTCCTGAAATCGGTTTCCTGCAATTCTGCCCCGCTTTCAAGTCCTCTTGGCAGCCTTACTTCAATATATTTTTGGATGATAGCTGTCATTTATAACTCTGCATGTCTGTGAATGACAGTGCCCCTGAGCTCCTTTCTTCAACTCGCGTTCTTGTGAGCTGGCCGCAACACCGTAGGATTGCTTCAGGCCCTAGTGTGCTTCCGGCATGGCACACTGAGCCTTTGGTTAATTCCTCTTCCTGGTGGGTAATGAGAGTTAAATTTGCCCGTCCAGACACCTCCAGCTAGTCTCTCTTGGTTCTCCCTATTTCTGTTCATTTTCCGTAGAAATTGCAAACTGGGCCAAACAGGAGGTTAAAGGCACAGACCCTCCAAGTGGGGAGAGTGTTACTAAAGCGTCTGGAATGTTGCATCCGAGTACCAGGGGACGAAAACTGAGACACCTTTGAACACGTTTCCCAATCACATGGTGTATCATACTCTGGGTTTCACATGCATGTTTTAGCTGAAGGAAGAATCCCTTAAACCTGGAGAGTTGAGACCCATGGAATGGGTACCATGCAATATGACTTCAAAGGGTCTGCATTTGCTCACCGAACCTCACCAATCCTATCACTGGTGCGTTTATGCCGCTGTACACACTCTTGATTCTCTTTCGGAGACATATAAATCCATAGGTTTTAAGATTCTTACTAGTCAGGTATATTCGTAGGCGTTTAATATGGGGTGTTGAGTCCACTTCATTGAACAAGGAGTAGCTCTTGTCTATTACATATTTGGCTTATGGAACGGTATCTGTGCTTATTTCAATCTCTGGTTTTATGCAGCACCCCAACTCACATTTCCCCTTAAGCAAGCATAAGTTGGTTTTCTACATTTGAGACCCTGTTCTGTTTTGTAATTCAGTTCCTGTGTAGCCAAGTTTACATTCCGTGTAGTAGTGATATCTTATGATGTTTGTTTTTCTGTGTGACTTATTTCACTTAGAATCATCGTACCTGAATCCACTCATTATGCTGCTATGGGCCTGATGACATAGATTTCATTGCTGAGTGATATTGCATTGTACGTAAGTACCACAACTTCTTTATCCATTTTTCACTTTCTGTGATTTTGAACTTGTACTGTAAACAAGGTTCTTGTAAACAGAGCCGTCCCAAACTTTGGGGTGGCTGTGTCTTTTTGTTTTTAATTTCCCTAAGCTATAGGACCATAAGTGGAAGTGCCCTAGGCTCCGTTGATTTGTTTTTTAGATGTTTCAGGAAACACCATACACTTCTCCAGAGTGGCTGTTGGCAATTTACATCCCACCCATCAGCATAACAAGGCTCCCAGTTCTCCATGGCCTCTCCTGCCTTTCTGGATTTTACACTTTTTTCAGCTGGCCCTTTTGACCAGGGGACAGTGAGACTTCATTGTAGTGCAGATTTCCTTTGCAAGCTTGCTTGGTTGGCCAAAAAGAGCGTATGCGTTTTTTCCTGAATATATTCAGGAAAAAACGCATACGCCCTTTTTGGCCAAGTGCATCATTGTGGACGTTCTGCCTCTTTTCCTATGCTTTACATGCAATTCCAGTCTACCTCCTGAAATCGGTTTCCTGCAATTCTGCCCCGCTTTCAAGTCCTCTTGGCAGCCTTACTTCAATATATTTTTGGACGATAGCTGTCATTTATAACTCTGCAGGTATGTGAATGACAGTGCCCCTGAGCTCCTTTCTTCAACTCGCTTTCTTGTGAGCTGGCCGCAACACCGCAGCATTGCTTCAGGCCCTAGTGTGGTTCCGGCATGGCACGCTGAGCCTTTGGTTAATTCCTCTTCCTGGTGGGAAATGAGAGTTAAATTTGCCCGTCCAGACACCTCCAGCTAGTCTCTCATTGGTTCTCCCTATTCCTGTTCATTTTCCGCAGAAATTGCAAACTGGGCCAAAGAGGAGGTTAAAGGCACTGACTCTCCAAGTGGGGAGAGTGTTAGTAAAGCGTCTGGAATGTGTCACCCGAGTACCAGGGGACGAAAACTGACACAATTTAACACGTTTCCCGATCACATAGTGGATCATACTCTGGGTTCCACATGCATGTTTTAGCTGAAGGAAGAATCCCTTAAACCTGGAGAGTTGAGACCCATGGAATGGGTACCATGCAATATGACTTCAAAGGGTCTGCATTTGCTCACCGATCCTCACCAATCCTATCACTGCTGCGTTTATGCCGCTGTACACACGCTTGATTCTCTTTCGGAGACATAGAAATCCGTAGGTTTTAAGATTCTTACTAGTCAGGTATATTCTTAGGCGTTTAAAATGGGGTGTAGAGTCCACTTCGTTGAGCAAGGAGTAGCTCTTGTCTATTACATATTTGGCTTATGGAACGGTATCTGTGCTAATTTCAATCTCTGGTTTTATGCAGCACCCCAACTCACCTTTCCCCTTAAGCAAGCATAAGTCGGTTTTCTACATTTGAGACCCTTTTCTGTTTTGTAATTCAGTTCCTGTGTAGCCAAGTTTACATTCCATGTGGTAGAGATATCTTATGATATTTCTTTTTCTGTGTGACTTATTTCACTTAGAATCGTCGTACCTGAATCCACTCATTATGCTGCTACGGGCCTGATGACATAGATTTCATTGCTGAGTGATATTGCATTGTACGTAAGTACCACAACTTCTTTATCCATTTTGCGCTTTCTGTGATATTGAACTTGTACCGTAAACGAGGTTCTTGTAAACAGAGCTGTCCCAAACATTTGGGTGGTTGTGTCTTTTTGATTTTAATTTCCCTAAGCTATAGGACCATAAGTGGAAGTGCCCTAGGCTCTGTTGCTTTGTTTTTTAGATGTTTCAGGAAACACCATACACTTTTCCAGAGTGGCTGTTGGCAATTTACATCCCGCCCATCAGCATAACAAGGCTCCCAGTTCTCCATGGCCTGTCCTGCCTTTCTGGATTTTACACTTTTTTCAGATGGCCCTTTTGACCGGGGGGCAGTGAGACTTCATTGTAGTGCAGATTTCCTTTGCAAGCTTGCTTGGTTGGCCAAAAAGTGTGTATGCGTTTTTTCCTGAATATATTCAGGAAAAAACGCATACGCCCTTTTGGCCAAGTGCATCATTGTGGACGTTCTGCCTCTTTTCCTTTGCTTTACATGCAATTCCAGTCTACCTCCTGAAATCGGTTTCCTGCAATTCTGCCCAGCGTTCAAGTCCTCTTGGCAGCCTTACTTCAATATATTTTTGGACGATAGCTATCATTTATAACTCTGCAGGTATGTGAATGACAGTGCCCCTGAGCTCCTTTCTTCAACTCGCTTTCTTGTGAGCTGGCCGCAACACCACAGGATTGCTTCAGGCCCTAGTGTGGTTCCGGCATGGCACGCTGAGCCTTTGTTTAATTCCTCTTCCTCGTGGGAAATGAGAGTTAAATTTGCCCGTCCAGACACCTCCAGCTAGTCTCTCATTGGTTCTCCCTATTCCTGTTCATTTTCCGCAGAAATTGCAAACTGGGCCAAACAGGAGGTTAAAGGCACTGACTCTCCAAGTGGGGAGAGTGTTAGTAAAGCGTCTGGAATGTTGCACCCGAGTACCAGGGGACGAAAACTGAGACACATTTGAACACGTTGCCCGATCACATGGTGGATCATACTCTGGGTTCCACATGCATGTTTTAGCTGAAGGAAGAATCCCTTAAACCTGGAGAGTTGAGACCCCTGCAATGGGTACCATGCAATATGACTTCAAAGGGTCTGCATTTGCTCACCGAACCTCACCAATCCTATCACTGCTGCATTTATGCCACTGTAAACACGCTTGATTCTCTTTCTGAGACATATAAATCCATAGGTTTTAAGATTCTTACTAGTCAGGTATATTCTTAGGCGTTTAATATGGGGTGTAGAGTCCACTTCGTTGAGCAAGGAGTAGCTCTTGTCTATTACATATTTGGCTTATGGAACGGTATCTGTGCTAATTTCAATCTCTGGTTTTATGCAGCACCCCAACTCACCTTTCCCCTTAAGCAAGCATAAGTCGGTTTTCTACATTTGAGACCCTGTTCTGTTTTGTAATTCAGTTCCTGTGTAGCCAAGTTTACATTCCATGTGGTAGAGATATCTTATGATGTTTCTTTTTCTGTGTGACTTATTTCACTTAGAATCATCGTACCTGAATCCACTCATTATGCTGCTATGGGCCTGATGACATAGATTTCATTGCTGAGTGATATTGCATTGTACGTAAGTACCACAACTTCTTTATCCATTTTTCACTTTCTGTGATTTTGAACTTATACTGTAAACGAGGTTCTTGTAAACAGAGCCTTCCCAAACTTTGGGGTGGCTGTGTCTTTTTGATTTTAATTTCCCTAAGCTATAGGACCAAAAGTGGAAGTGCCCTAGGCCCTGTTGCTTTGTTTTGTAGATGTTTCAGGAAACACCATACACTTCTCCAGAGTGGCTGTTGGCAATTTACATCCCGCCCATCAGCATAACAAGGCTCCCAGTTCTCCATGGCCTGTCCTGCCTTTCTGGATTTTACACTTTTTTCAGATGGCCCTTTTGACCGGGGGGCAGTGAGACTTCATTGTAGTGCAGATTTCCTTTGCAAGCTTGCTTGGTTGGCCAAAAAGGGCGTATGCGTTTTTTCCTGAATATATTCAGGAAAAAACGCATACGCCCTTTTTGGCCAAGTGCATCATTGTGGACGTTCTGCCTCTTTTCCTATGCTTTACATGCTATTCCAGTCTACCTCCTGAAATCGGTTTCCTGCAATTCTGCCCCGCTTTCAAGTCCTCTTGGCAGCCTTACTTCAATATATTTTTGGACGATAGCTGTCATTTATAACTCTGCAGGTATGTGAATGACAGTGCCCCTGAGCTCCTTTCTTCAACTCGTTTTCTTGTGAGCTGGCCGCAACACCGCAGCATTGCTTCAGGCCCTAGTGTGGTTCCGGCATGGCACGCTGAGCCTTTGGTTAATTCCTCTTCCTGGTGGGAAATGAGAGTTAAATTTGCCCGTCCAGACACCTCCAGCTAGTCTCTCATTGGTTCTCCCTATTCCTGTTCATTTTCCGCAGAAATTGCAAACTGGGCCAAACAGGAGGTTAAAGGCACTGACTCTCCAAGTGGGGAGAGTGTTAGTAAAGCGTCTGGAATGTTGCACCCGAGTACCGGGGGACGAAAACTGAGTCACATTTGAACACGTTTCCCGATCACACGGTGGATCATACCCTGGGTTCCACATGCATGTTTTAGCTGAAGGAAGAATCCCTTAAACCTGGAGAGTTGAGACCCCTGGAATGGGTACCACGCAATATGACTTCAAAGGGTCTGCATTTGCTCACCGAACCTCACCAATCCTAGCACTGCTGCATTAATGCCACTGTACACACGCTTGATTCTCTTTTGGAGATATATAAATCCATAGGTTTTAAGATTCTTACTAGTCAGGTATATTATTAGGCGTTTAATATGGGGTGTAGAGTCCACTTCGTTGAGCAAGGAGTAGCTCTTGTCTATTACATATTTGGCTTATGGAACCGTATCTGTGCTAATTTCAATCTTTGGTTTTATGCAGCACCCCAACTCACCTTTACTCTTAAGCAAGCATAAGTCGGTTTTCTACATTTGAGACCCTGTTCTGTTTTGTAATTCAGTTCCTGTGTAGCCAAGTTTACATTCCATGTGGTAGAGATATCTTATGATGTTTCTTTCTCTGTGTGACTTATTTCACTTAGAATCATCGTACCTGAATCCACTCATTATGCTGCTACGGGCCTGATGACACAGATTTCATTGCTGAGTGATATTGCATTGTACGTAAGTACCACAACTTCTTTATCCATTTTTCGCTTTCTGTGATATTGAACTTGTACCGTAAACGAGGTTCTTGTAAACAGAGCTGTCCCAAAGATTGGGGTGGTTGTGTCTTTTTGATTTTAATTTCCCTAAGCTATAGGACCATAAGTGGAAGTGCCCTAGGCTCTGTTGCTTTGTTTTTTAGATGTTTCAGGAAACACCATACACTTCTCCAGAGTGGCTGTTGGCAATTTACATCCCGCCCATCAGCATAACAAGGCTCCCAGTTCTCCATGGCCTGTCCTGCCTTTCTGGATTTTACACTTTTTTCAGATGGCCCTTTTGACCGGGGGGCAGTGAGACTTCATTGTAGTGCAGATTTCCTTTGCAAGCTTGCTTGGTTGGCCAAAAAGGGCGTATGCGTTTATTCCTGAATATATTCAGGAAAAAACGCATACGCCCTTTTTGGCCAAGTGCATCATTGTGGACGTTCTGCCTCTTTTCCTATGCTTTACATGCAATTCCAGTCTACCTCCTGAAATCGGTTTCCTGCAATTCTGCCCCACTTTCAAGTCCTCTTGGCAGCCTTACTTCAATATCTTTTTGGACGATAGCTGTCATTTATAACTCTGCAGGTATGTGAATGACAGTGCCCCTGAGCTCCTTTCTTCAACTCGCTTTCTTGTGAGCTGGCCGCAACACCGCTGCATTGCTTCAGGCCCTAGTGTGGTTCGGGCATGGCACACTGAGCCTTTGGTTAATTCCTCTTCCTGGTGGGAAATGAGAGTTAAATTTGCCCGTCCAGACACCTCCAGCTAGTCTCTCATTGGTTCTCCCTATTCCTGTTCATTTTCCGCAGAAATTGCAAACTGGGCCAAACAGGAGGTTAAAGGCACTGACTCTCCAAGTGGGGAGAGTGTTAGTAAAGCATCTGGAATGTTGCACCCGAGTACCAGGGGACGAAAACTGACACAATTGAACACGTTTCCCGAGCACACGGTGGATCATACTCTGGGTTCCACATGCATGTTTTAGCTGAAGGAAGAATCCCTTAAACCTGGAGAGTTGAGACCCATGGAATGGGTACCATGCAATATGACTTCAAAGGGTCTGCATTTGTCCACCGAACCTCACCAATCCTATCACTGCTGCGTTTATGCCGCTGTACACACGCTTGATTCTCTTTCGGAGACATATAAATCCATAGGTTTTAAGATTCTTCCTAGTCAGGTATATTCTTAGGCGTTTATTATGGGATGTAGAGTCCACTTCGTTGAGCAAGGAGTAGCTCTTGTCTATTACATATTTGGCTTATGGAACGGTATCTGTGCTAATTTCAATCTCTGGTTTTATGCAGCACCCCAACTCACCTTTCGCCTTAAGCAAGCATAAGTTGGTTTTCTACATTTGAGACCCTGTTCTGTTTTGTAATTCAGTTCCTGTGTAGCCAAGTTTACATTCCGTGTAGTAGTGATATCTTATGATGTTTCTTTTTCTGTGTGACTTATTTCACTTAGAATCATCGTACCTGAATCCACTCATTATGCTGCTATGGGCCTGATGACATAGATTTCATTGCTGAGTGATATTGCATTGTGCATAATTACCACAACTTATTTATCAATTTTTCACTTTCTGTGATACTGAACTTGTACCGTAAACGAGGTTCTTGTAAACAGAGCCGTTCCAAACTTTGGGGTGGCTGTGTCTTTTTGATTTTAATTTCCCTAAGCTATAGGACCATAAGTGGAAGTGCCCTAGGCTCTGTTGCTTTGCTTTTTAGATGTTTCAGGAAACACCATACACTTCTCCAGAGTGGCTGTTCGCAATTTACATCCCGCACATCAGCATAACAAGGTTCCCAATTCTCCATGGCCTGTCCTGCCTTTCTGGATTTTACACTTTTTTCAGATGGCCCTTTTGACCGGGGGCAGTGAGACTTCATTGTAGTGCAGATTTCCTTTGCAAGCTTGCTTGGTTGGCCAAAAAGGGCGTATGCGTTTATTCCTGAATATATTCAGGAAAAAACGCATACGCCCTTTTTGGCCAAGTGCATCATTGTGGACGTTCTGCCTCTTTTCCTATGCTTTACATGCAATTCCAGTCTACCTCCTGAAATCGGTTTCCTGCAATTCTGCCCCACTTTCAAGTCCTCTTGGCAGCCTTACTTCAATATCTTTTTGGACGATAGCTGTCATTTATAACTCTGCAGGTATGTGAATGACAGTGCCCCTGAGCTCCTTTCTTCAACTCGCTTTCTTGTGAGCTGGCCGCAACACCGCTGCATTGCTTCAGGCCCTAGTGTGGTTCGGGCATGGCACACTGAGCCTTTGGTTAATTCCTCTTCCTGGTGGGAAATGAGAGTTAAATTTGCCCGTCCAGACACCTCCAGCTAGTCTCTCATTGGTTCTCCCTATTCCTGTTCATTTTCCGCAGAATTTGCAAACTGGGCCAAACAGGAGGTTAAAGGCACTGACTCTCCAAGTGGGGAGAGTGTTAGTAAAGCATCTGGAATGTTGCACCCGAGTACCAGGGGACGAAAACTGACACAATTGAACACGTTTCCCGAGCACACGGTGGATCATACTCTGGGTTCCACATGCATGTTTTAGCTGAAGGAAGAATCCCTTAAACCTGGAGAGTTGAGACCCATGGAATGGGTACCATGCAATATGACTTCAAAGGGTCTGCATTTGTCCACCGAACCTCACCAATCCTATCACTGCTGCATTTATGCCGCTGTACACACGCTTGATTCTCTTTCGGAGACATATAAATCCATAGGTTTTAAGATTCTTCCTAGTCAGGTATATTCTTAGGCGTTTATTATGGGATGTAGAGTCCACTTCGTTGAGCAAGGAGTAGCTCTTGTCTATTACATATTTGGCTTATGGAACGGTATCTGTGCTAATTTCAATCTCTGGTTTTATGCAGCACCCCAACTCACCTTTCGCCTTAAGCAAGCATAAGTTGGTTTTCTACATTTGAGACCCTGTTCTGTTTTGTAATTCAGTTCCTGTGTAGCCAAGTTTACATTCCGTGTAGTAGTGATATCTTATGATGTTTCTTTTTCTGTGTGACTTATTTCACTTAGAATCATCGTACCTGAATCCACTCATTATGCTGCTATGGGCCTGATGACATAGATTTCATTGCTGAGTGATATTGCATTGTGCATAATTACCACAACTTATTTATCAATTTTTCACTTTCTGTGATACTGAACTTGTACCGTAAACGAGGTTCTTGTAAACAGAGCCGTTCCAAACTTTGGGGTGGCTGTGTCTTTTTGATTTTAATTTCCCTAAGCTATAGGACCATAAGTGGAAGTGCCCTAGGCTCTGTTGCTTTGCTTTTTAGATGTTTCAGGAAACACCATACACTTCTCCAGAGTGGCTGTTCGCAATTTACATCCCGCACATCAGCATAACAAGGTTCCCAATTCTCCATGGCCTGTCCTGCCTTTCTGGATTTTACACTTTTTTCAGATGGCCCTTTTGACCGGGGGCAGTGAGACTTCATTGTAGTGCAGATTTCCTTTGCAAGCTTGCTTGGTTGGCCAAAAAGGGCGTATGCGTTTTTTCCTGAATATATTCAGGAAAAAACGCATACGCCCTTTTTGGCCAAGTGCATCATTGTGGACGTTCTGCCTCTTTTCCTATGCTTTACATGCAATTCCAGTCTACCTCCTGAAATCGGTTTCCTGCAATTCTGCCCCGCTTTCAAGTCCTCTTGGCAGCCTTACTTCAATATATTTTTGGACGATAGCTGTCATTTATAACTCTGCAGGTATGTGAATGACAGTGCCCCTGAGCTCCTTTCTTCAACTCGTTTTCTTGTGAGCTGGCCGCAACACCGCAGCATTGCTTCAGGCCCTAGTGTGGTTCCGGCATGGCACGCTGAGCCTTTGGTTAATTCCTCTTCCTGGTGGGAAATGAGAGTTAAATTTGCCCGTCCAGACACCTCCAGCTAGTCTCTCATTGGTTCTCCCTATTCCTGTTCATTTTCCGCAGAAATTGCAAACTGGGCCAAACAGGAGGTTAAAGGCACTGACTCTCCAAGTGGGGAGAGTGTTAGTAAAGCGTCTGGAATGTTGCACCCTAGTACCGGGGGACGAAAACTGAGTCACATTTGAACACGTTTCCCGATCACACGGTGGATCATACCCTGGGTTCCACATGCATGTTTTAGCTGAAGGAAGAATCCCTTAAACCTGGAGAGTTGAGACCCCTGGAATGGGTACCACGCAATATGACTTCAAAGGGTCTGCATTTGCTCACCGAACCTCACCAATCCTAGCACTGCTGCATTAATGCCACTGTACAGACGCTTGATTCTCTTTTGGAGATATATAAATCCATAGGTTTTAAGATTCTTACTAGTCAGGTATATTATTAGGCGTTTAATATGGGGTGTAGAGTCCACTTCGTTGAGCAAGGAGTAGCTCTTGTCTATTACATATTTGGCTTATGGAACCGTATCTGTGCTAATTTCAATCTTCGGTTTTATGCAGCACCCCAACTCACCTTTACTCTTAAGCAAGCATAAGTCGGTTTTCTACATTTGAGACCCTGTTCTGTTTTGTAATTCAGTTCCTGTGTAGCCAAGTTTACATTCCATGTGGTAGAGATATCTTATGATGTTTCTTTCTCTGTGTGACTTATTTCACTTAGAATCATCGTACCTGAATCCACTCATTATGCTGCTACGGGCCTGATGACACAGATTTCATTGCTGAGTGATATTGCATTGTACGTAAGTACCACAACTTCTTTATCCATTTTTCGCTTTCTGTGATATTGAACTTGTACCGTAAACGAGGTTCTTGTAAACAGAGCTGTCCCAAAGATTGGGGTGGTTGTGTCTTTTTGATTTTAATTTCCCTAAGCTATAGGACCATAAGTGGAAGTGCCCTAGGCTCTGTTGCTTTGTTTTTTAGATGTTTCAGGAAACACCATACACTTCTCCAGAGTGACTGTTGGCAATTTACATCCCGCCCATCAGCATAACAAGGCTCCCAGTTCTCCATGGCCTGTCCTGCCTTTCTGGATTTTACACTTTTTTCAGATGGCCCTTTTGACCGGGGGGCAGTGAGACTTCATTGTAGTGCAGATTTCCTTTGCAAGCTTGCTTGGTTGGCCAAAAAGGGCGTATGCGTTTATTCCTGAATATATTAAGGAAAAAACGCATACGCCCTTTTTGGCCAAGTGCATCATTGTGGACGTTCTGCCTCTTTTCCTATGCTTTACATGCAATTCCAGTCTACCTCCTGAAATCGGTTTCCTGCAATTCTGCCCCACTTTCAAGTCCTCTTGGCAGCCTTACTTCAATATATTTTTGGACGATAGCTGTCATTTATAACTCTGCAGGTATGTGAATGACAGTGCCCCTGAGCTCCTTTCTTCAACTCGCTTTCTTGTGAGCTGGCCGCAACACCGCTGCATTGCTTCAGGTCCTAGTGTGGTTCCGGCATGGCACACTGAGCCTTTGGTTAATTCCTCTTCCTGGTGGGAAATGAGAGTTAAATTTGCCCGTCCAGACACCTCCAGCTAGTCTCTCATTGGTTCTCCCTATTCCTGTTCATTTTCCGCAGAAATTGCAAACTGGGCCAAACAGGAGGTTAAAGGCACTGACTCTCCAAGTGGGGAGAGTGTTAGTAAAGCATCTGGAATGTTGCACCCGAGTACCAGGGGACGAAAACTGACACAATTGAACACGTTTCCCGAGCACACGGTGGATCATAATCTGGGTTCCACATGCATGTTTTAGCTGAAGGAAGAATCCCTTAAACCTGGAGAGTTGAGACCCATGGAATGGGTACCATGCAATATGACTTCAAAGGGTCTGCATTTGTCCACCGAACCTCACCAATCCTATCACTGCTGCGTTTATGCCGCTGTACACACGCTTGATTCTCTTTCGGAGACATATAAATCCATAGGTTTTAAGATTCTTCCTAGTCAGGTATATTCTTAGGCGTTTATTATGGGGTGTAGAGTCCACTTCGTTGAGCAAGGAGTAGCTCTTGTCTATTACATATTTGGCTTATGGAACGGTATCTGTGCTAATTTCAATCTCTGGTTTTATGCAGCACCCCAACTCACCTTTCGCCTTAAGCAAGCATAAGTTGGTTTTCTACATTTGAGACCCTGTTCTGTTTTGTAATTCATTTCCTGTGTAGCCAAGTTTACATTCCGTGTAGTAGTGATATCTTATGATGTTTCTTTTTCTGTGTGACTTATTTCACTTAGAATCATCGTACCTGAATCCACTCATTATGCTGCTATGGGCCTGATGACATAGATTTCATTGCTGCGTGATATTGCATTGTACGTAATTACCACAACTTCTTTATCCATTTTTCACTTTCTGTGATACTGAACTTGTACCGTAAACGAGGTTCTTGTAAACAGAGCTGTCCCTAACTTTGGGGTGGCTGAGTCTTTTTGATTTTAATTTCCCTAAGCTATAGGACCATAAGTGGAAGTGCCCTAGGCTCTGTTGCTTTGCTTTTTAGATGTTTCAGGAAACACCATACACTTCTCCAGAGTGGCTGTTGGCAATTTACATCCCGCCCATCAGCATAACAAGGCTCCCAGTTCTCCATGGCCTGTCCTGCCTTTCTGGATTTTACACTTTTTTCAGATGGCCCTTTTGACCGGGGAGCAGTGAGACTTCATTGTAGTGCAGATTTCCTTTGCAAGCTTGCTTGCTTGGCCAAAAAGTGCGTATGCGTTTTTTCCTGAATATATTAAGGAAAAAACGCATACGCCCTTTTTGGCCAAGTGCATCATTGTGGACGTTCTGCCTCTTTTCCTATGCTTTACATGCAATTCCAGTCTACCTCCTGAAATCGGTTTCCTGCAATTCTGCCCCGTTTTCAAGTCCTCTTGGCAGCCTTACTTCAATATATTTTTGGACGATAGCTATCATTTATAACTCTGCAGGTATGTGAATGACAGTGCCCCTGAGCTCCTTTCTTCAACTCGCTTTCTTGTGAGCTGGCCGCAACACCGCAGGATTGCTTCAGGCCCTAGTGTGGTTCCGGCATGGCACACTGAGCCTTTGTTTAATTCCTCTTCCTCGTGGGAAATGAGAGTTAAATTTGCCCGTCCAGACACCTGCATCTAGTCTCTCATTGGTTCTCCCTATTCCTGTTCATTTTCCGCAGAAATTGCAAACTGGGCCAAACAGGAGGTTAAAGGCACTGACTCTCCAAGTGGGGAGAGTGTTAGTAAAGCGTCTGGAATGTTGCACCCGAGTACCAGGGGACGAAAACTGAGACACATTTGAACACGTTTCCCGATCACATGGTGGATCATTCTCTGGGTTCCACATGCATGTTTTAGCTGAAGGAAGAATCCCTTAAACCTGTAGAGTTGAGACCCCTGCAATGGTTACCATGCAATATGACTTCAAAGGGTCTGCATTTGCTCACCGAACCTCACCAATCCTAACACTGCTTCGTTTATGCCGCTGTACACATGGTTGCTTCTCTTTTGGAGACATATAAATCCATAGGTTTTAAGATTCTTACTAGTCAGGTATATTCTTATGCGTTTAATATGGGGTGTTGAGTCCACTTCGTTGAGCAAGGAGTAGCTCTTGTCTATTACATATTTGGCTTATGGAACGGTATCTGTGCTAATTTCAATGTCTGGTTTTATGCAGCACCCCAACTCACCTTTCCCCTTAAGCAAGCATAAGATGGTTTTCTACATTTGAGACCCTGTTCTGTTTTGTAATTCAGTTCCTGTGTAGCCAAGTTTACATTCCGTGTAGTAGTGATATCTTATGATGTTTCTTTTTCTGTGTGACTTATTTCACTTAGAATCATCGTACCTGAATCCACTCATTATGCTGCTATGGGCCTGATGACATAGATTTCATTGCTGAGTGATATTGCATTGTACGTAAGTACCACAACTTCTTGATCCATTTTTCGCTTTCTGTGATATTGAACTTGTACCGTAAATGAGGTTCTTGTAAACAGAGCTGTCCCAAACATTGGGGTGGTTGTGTCTTTTTGATTTTAATTTCCCTAAGCTATAGGAACATAAGTGGAAGTGCCCTAGGCTCTGTTGCTTTGTTTTTTAGATGTTTCAGGAAACACCATACACTTCTCCAGAGTGGCTCTTCGCAATTTACATCCCGCCCATCAGCATAACAAGTCTCCCAGTTCTCCATGGCCTGTCCTGCCTTTCTGGATTTTACACTTTTTTCAGATGACCCTTTTGACCGGGGGGCAGTGAGACTTCATTGTAGTGCAGATTTCCTTTGCAAGCTTGCTTGGTTGGCCAAAAAGGGCGTAGGCTTTTTTTCTTGAGGAAAAATCGCATACGCCCTTTTTGGCCAAGTGCATCATTGTGGACGTTCTGCCTCTTTTCCTTTGCTTTACATGCAATTCCAGTCTACCTCCTGAAATCGGTTTCCTGCAATTCTGCCCAGCGTTCAAGTCCTCTTGGCAGCCTTACTTCAATATATTTTTGGACGATAGCTGTCATTTATAACTCTGCAGGTTTGTGAATGACAGTGCCCCTGAGCTCCTTTCTTCAACTCGCTTTCTTGTGAGCTGGCCGCAACACCGCAGCATTGCTTCAGGCCCTAGTGTGGTTCCGGCATGACATGCTGAGCCTTTGGTTAATTCCTCTTCCTGGTGGGAAATGAGAGTTAAATTTGCCCGTCCAGACACCTCCAGCTAGTCTCTCATTGGTTCTCCCTATTCCTGTTCATTTTCCGCAGAAATTGCAAACTGGGCCAAACAATAGTTTAAAGGCACTGACTCTCCAAGTGGGGAGAGTGTTAGTAAAGCGTCTGGAATGTTGCACCCAAGTACCAGGGGATGAAAACTGACACAATTAAACACGTTTCCCGATCACACGGTGGATCATACTCTGGGTTCCACATGCATGTTTTAGCTGAAGGAAGAATCCCTTAAACCTGGAGAGTTGAGACCCATGGAATGGGTACCATGCAATATGACTTCAAAGGGTCTGCATTTGCTCACCGAACCTCACCAATGCTATCACTGCTGCGTTTATGACACTGTACACACGCTTGATTCTCTTTCGGAGACATATAAATCCATAGGTTTTAAGATTCTTTCTAGTCAGGTATATTCTTACGCATTTAATATGTGGTGTAGAGTCCACTTCGTTGAGCAAGGAGTAGCTCTTGTCTATTAAATATTTGGCTTATGGAACGGTATCCGTTCTAATTTCAATCTCTGGTTTTATGCAGCACCCCAACTCACCTTTCGCCTTAAGCAAGCATAAGTTGGTTTTCTACATTTGAGACCCTGTTCTGTTTTGTAATTCAGTTCCTGTGTAGCCAAGTTTACATTCCTTGTAGTAGTGATATCTTATGATGTTTGTTTTTCTGTGTGACTTATTTCACTTAGAATCATCGTACCTGAATCCACTCATTATGCTGCTACGGGCCTGATGACATAGATTTCATTGCTGAGTGATATTGCATTGTACGTAAGTACCACAACTTCTTTATCCATTTTTCGCTTTCTGTGATATTGAACTTGGACCATAAATGAGGTTCTTGTAAACAGAGCTGTCCCTAACTTTGGGGTGGCTGAGTCTTTTTGATTTTAATTTCCCTAAGCTATAGGACCATAAGTGGAAGTGCCCTAGGCTCTGTTGCTTTGTTTTTTAGATGTTTCAGGAAACACCATACACTTCTCCAGAGTGGCTGTTGGCAATTTACATCCCGCCCATCAGCATAACAAGGCTCCCAGTTCTCCATGGCCTGTCCTGCCTTTCTGGATTTTACACTTTTTTCAGATGGCCCTGTTGACCGGGGAGCAGTGAGACTTCATTGTAGTGCAGATTTCCTTTGCAAGCTTGCTTGGTTGGCCAAAAAGGGCGTATGCGTTTTTTCCTGAATATATTAAGGAAAAAACGCATACGCCCTTTTTGGCCAAGTGCATCATTGTGGACGTTCTGCCTCTTTTCCTATGCTTTACATGCAATTCCAGTCTACCTCCTGAAATCAGTTGCCTGCAATTCTGCCCCGCTTTCAAGTCCTCTTGGCAGCCTTACTTCAATATATTTTTGGACGATAGCTGTCATTTATAACTCTGCAGGTATGTGAATGACAGTGCCCCTGAGCTCCTTTCTTCAACTCGCTTTCTTGTGAGCTGGCCACAACACCGCAGGATTGCTTCAGGCCCTAGTGTGGTTCCGGCATGGCACGCTGAGCCTTTGTTTAATTCCTCTTCCTGGTGGGAAATGAGAGTTAAATTTGCCCGTCCAGACACCTCCAGCTAGTCTCTCATTGGTTCTCCCTATTCCTGTTCATTTTCCGCAGAAATTGCAAACTGGGCCAAATAGGAGGTTAAAGGCACTGACTCTCCAAGTGGGGAGAGTGTTAGTAAAGCATCTGGAATGTTGCACCCGAGTACCAGGGGACGAAAACTGACACAATTGAACACGTTTCCCGAGCACACGGTGGATCATACTCTGGGTTCCACATGCATGTTTTAGCTGAAGGAAGAATCCCTTAAACCTGGAGAGTTGAGACCCATGGAATGGGTACCATGCAATATGACTTCAAAGGGTCTGCATTTGTCCACCGAACCTCACCAATCCTATCACTGCTGCGTTTATGCCGCTGTACACACGCTTGATTCTCTTTCGGAGACATATAAATCCATAGGTTTTAAGATTCTTCCTAGTCAGGTATATTCTTAGGCGTTTATTATGGGATGTAGAGTCCACTTCGTTGAGCAAGGAGTAGCTCTTGTCTATTACATATTTGGCTTATGGAACGGTATCTGTGCTAATTTCAATCTCTGGTTTTATGCAGCACCCCAACTCACCTTTCGCCTTAAGCAAGCATAAGTTGGTTTTCTACATTTGAGACCCTGTTCTGTTTTGTAATTCAGTTCCTGTGTAGCCAAGTTTACATTCCGTGTAGTAGTGATATCTTATGATGTTTCTTTTTCTGTGTGACTTATTTCACTTAGAATCATCGTACCTGAATCCACTCATTATGCTGCTATGGGCCTGATGACATAGATTTCATTGCTGAGTGATATTGCATTGTGCATAATTACCACAACTTATTTATCAATTTTTCACTTTCTGTGATACTGAACTTGTACCGTAAACGAGGTTCTTGTAAACAGAGCCGTTCCAAACTTTGGGGTGGCTGTGTCTTTTTGATTTTAATTTCCCTAAGCTATAGGACCATAAGTGGAAGTGCCCTAGGCTCTGTTGCTTTGCTTTTTAGATGTTTCAGGAAACACCATACACTTCTCCAGAGTGGCTGTTCGCAATTTACATCCCGCACATCAGCATAACAAGGTTCCCAATTCTCCATGGCCTGTCCTGCCTTTCTGGATTTTACACTTTTTTCAGATGGCCCTTTTGACCGGGGGCAGTGAGACTTCATTGTAGTGCAGATTTCCTTTGCAAGCTTGCTTGGTTGGCCAAAAAGGGCGTATGCGTTTATTCCTGAATATATTCAGGAAAAAACGCATACGCCCTTTTTGGCCAAGTGCATCATTGTGGACGTTCTGCCTCTTTTCCTATGCTTTACATGCAATTCCAGTCTACCTCCTGAAATCGGTTTCCTGCAATTCTGCCCCACTTTCAAGTCCTCTTGGCAGCCTTACTTCAATATCTTTTTGGACGATAGCTGTCATTTATAACTCTGCAGGTATGTGAATGACAGTGCCCCTGAGCTCCTTTCTTCAACTCGCTTTCTTGTGAGCTGGCCGCAACACCGCTGCATTGCTTCAGGCCCTAGTGTGGTTCGGGCATGGCACACTGAGCCTTTGGTTAATTCCTCTTCCTGGTGGGAAATGAGAGTTAAATTTGCCCGTCCAGACACCTCCAGCTAGTCTCTCATTGGTTCTCCCTATTCCTGTTCATTTTCCGCAGAATTTGCAAACTGGGCCAAACAGGAGGTTAAAGGCACTGACTCTCCAAGTGGGGAGAGTGTTAGTAAAGCATCTGGAATGTTGCACCCGAGTACCAGGGGACGAAAACTGACACAATTGAACACGTTTCCCGAGCACACGGTGGATCATACTCTGGGTTCCACATGCATGTTTTAGCTGAAGGAAGAATCCCTTAAACCTGGAGAGTTGAGACCCATGGAATGGGTACCATGCAATATGACTTCAAAGGGTCTGCATTTGTCCACCGAACCTCACCAATCCTATCACTGCTGCATTTATGCCGCTGTACACACGCTTGATTCTCTTTCGGAGACATATAAATCCATAGGTTTTAAGATTCTTCCTAGTCAGGTATATTCTTAGGCGTTTATTATGGGATGTAGAGTCCACTTCGTTGAGCAAGGAGTAGCTCTTGTCTATTACATATTTGGCTTATGGAACGGTATCTGTGCTAATTTCAATCTCTGGTTTTATGCAGCACCCCAACTCACCTTTCGCCTTAAGCAAGCATAAGTTGGTTTTCTACATTTGAGACCCTGTTCTGTTTTGTAATTCAGTTCCTGTGTAGCCAAGTTTACATTCCGTGTAGTAGTGATATCTTATGATGTTTCTTTTTCTGTGTGACTTATTTCACTTAGAATCATCGTACCTGAATCCACTCATTATGCTGCTATGGGCCTGATGACATAGATTTCATTGCTGAGTGATATTGCATTGTGCATAATTACCACAACTTATTTATCAATTTTTCACTTTCTGTGATACTGAACTTGTACCGTAAACGAGGTTCTTGTAAACAGAGCCGTTCCAAACTTTGGGGTGGCTGTGTCTTTTTGATTTTAATTTCCCTAAGCTATAGGACCATAAGTGGAAGTGCCCTAGGCTCTGTTGCTTTGCTTTTTAGATGTTTCAGGAAACACCATACACTTCTCCAGAGTGGCTGTTCGCAATTTACATCCCGCACATCAGCATAACAAGGTTCCCAATTCTCCATGGCCTGTCCTGCCTTTCTGGATTTTACACTTTTTTCAGATGGCCCTTTTGACCGGGGGCAGTGAGACTTCATTGTAGTGCAGATTTCCTTTGCAAGCTTGCTTGGTTGGCCAAAAAGGGCGTATGCGTTTTTTCCTGAATATATTCAGGAAAAAACGCATACGCCCTTTTTGGCCAAGTGCATCATTGTGGACGTTCTGCCTCTTTTCCTATGCTTTACATGCAATTCCAGTCTACCTCCTGAAATCGGTTTCCTGCAATTCTGCCCCGCTTTCAAGTCCTCTTGGCAGCCTTACTTCAATATATTTTTGGACGATAGCTGTCATTTATAACTCTGCAGGTATGTGAATGACAGTGCCCCTGAGCTCCTTTCTTCAACTCGTTTTCTTGTGAGCTGGCCGCAACACCGCAGCATTGCTTCAGGCCCTAGTGTGGTTCCGGCATGGCACGCTGAGCCTTTGGTTAATTCCTCTTCCTGGTGGGAAATGAGAGTTAAATTTGCCCGTCCAGACACCTCCAGCTAGTCTCTCATTGGTTCTCCCTATTCCTGTTCATTTTCCGCAGAAATTGCAAACTGGGCCAAACAGGAGGTTAAAGGCACTGACTCTCCAAGTGGGGAGAGTGTTAGTAAAGCGTCTGGAATGTTGCACCCTAGTACCGGGGGACGAAAACTGAGTCACATTTGAACACGTTTCCCGATCACACGGTGGATCATACCCTGGGTTCCACATGCATGTTTTAGCTGAAGGAAGAATCCCTTAAACCTGGAGAGTTGAGACCCCTGGAATGGGTACCACGCAATATGACTTCAAAGGGTCTGCATTTGCTCACCGAACCTCACCAATCCTAGCACTGCTGCATTAATGCCACTGTACAGACGCTTGATTCTCTTTTGGAGATATATAAATCCATAGGTTTTAAGATTCTTACTAGTCAGGTATATTATTAGGCGTTTAATATGGGGTGTAGAGTCCACTTCGTTGAGCAAGGAGTAGCTCTTGTCTATTACATATTTGGCTTATGGAACCGTATCTGTGCTAATTTCAATCTTCGGTTTTATGCAGCACCCCAACTCACCTTTACTCTTAAGCAAGCATAAGTCGGTTTTCTACATTTGAGACCCTGTTCTGTTTTGTAATTCAGTTCCTGTGTAGCCAAGTTTACATTCCATGTGGTAGAGATATCTTATGATGTTTCTTTCTCTGTGTGACTTATTTCACTTAGAATCATCGTACCTGAATCCACTCATTATGCTGCTACGGGCCTGATGACACAGATTTCATTGCTGAGTGATATTGCATTGTACGTAAGTACCACAACTTCTTTATCCATTTTTCGCTTTCTGTGATATTGAACTTGTACCGTAAACGAGGTTCTTGTAAACAGAGCTGTCCCAAAGATTGGGGTGGTTGTGTCTTTTTGATTTTAATTTCCCTAAGCTATAGGACCATAAGTGGAAGTGCCCTAGGCTCTGTTGCTTTGTTTTTTAGATGTTTCAGGAAACACCATACACTTCTCCAGAGTGACTGTTGGCAATTTACATCCCGCCCATCAGCATAACAAGGCTCCCAGTTCTCCATGGCCTGTCCTGCCTTTCTGGATTTTACACTTTTTTCAGATGGCCCTTTTGACCGGGGGGCAGTGAGACTTCATTGTAGTGCAGATTTCCTTTGCAAGCTTGCTTGGTTGGCCAAAAAGGGCGTATGCGTTTATTCCTGAATATATTAAGGAAAAAACGCATACGCCCTTTTTGGCCAAGTGCATCATTGTGGACGTTCTGCCTCTTTTCCTATGCTTTACATGCAATTCCAGTCTACCTCCTGAAATCGGTTTCCTGCAATTCTGCCCCACTTTCAAGTCCTCTTGGCAGCCTTACTTCAATATATTTTTGGACGATAGCTGTCATTTATAACTCTGCAGGTATGTGAATGACAGTGCCCCTGAGCTCCTTTCTTCAACTCGCTTTCTTGTGAGCTGGCCGCAACACCGCTGCATTGCTTCAGGTCCTAGTGTGGTTCCGGCATGGCACACTGAGCCTTTGGTTAATTCCTCTTCCTGGTGGGAAATGAGAGTTAAATTTGCCCGTCCAGACACCTCCAGCTAGTCTCTCATTGGTTCTCCCTATTCCTGTTCATTTTCCGCAGAAATTGCAAACTGGGCCAAACAGGAGGTTAAAGGCACTGACTCTCCAAGTGGGGAGAGTGTTAGTAAAGCATCTGGAATGTTGCACCCGAGTACCAGGGGACGAAAACTGACACAATTGAACACGTTTCCCGAGCACACGGTGGATCATAATCTGGGTTCCACATGCATGTTTTAGCTGAAGGAAGAATCCCTTAAACCTGGAGAGTTGAGACCCATGGAATGGGTACCATGCAATATGACTTCAAAGGGTCTGCATTTGTCCACCGAACCTCACCAATCCTATCACTGCTGCGTTTATGCCGCTGTACACACGCTTGATTCTCTTTCGGAGACATATAAATCCATAGGTTTTAAGATTCTTCCTAGTCAGGTATATTCTTAGGCGTTTATTATGGGGTGTAGAGTCCACTTCGTTGAGCAAGGAGTAGCTCTTGTCTATTACATATTTGGCTTATGGAACGGTATCTGTGCTAATTTCAATCTCTGGTTTTATGCAGCACCCCAACTCACCTTTCGCCTTAAGCAAGCATAAGTTGGTTTTCTACATTTGAGACCCTGTTCTGTTTTGTAATTCATTTCCTGTGTAGCCAAGTTTACATTCCGTGTAGTAGTGATATCTTATGATGTTTCTTTTTCTGTGTGACTTATTTCACTTAGAATCATCGTACCTGAATCCACTCATTATGCTGCTATGGGCCTGATGACATAGATTTCATTGCTGCGTGATATTGCATTGTACGTAATTACCACAACTTCTTTATCCATTTTTCACTTTCTGTGATACTGAACTTGTACCGTAAACGAGGTTCTTGTAAACAGAGCTGTCCCTAACTTTGGGGTGGCTGAGTCTTTTTGATTTTAATTTCCCTAAGCTATAGGACCATAAGTGGAAGTGCCCTAGGCTCTGTTGCTTTGCTTTTTAGATGTTTCAGGAAACACCATACACTTCTCCAGAGTGGCTGTTGGCAATTTACATCCCGCCCATCAGCATAACAAGGCTCCCAGTTCTCCATGGCCTGTCCTGCCTTTCTGGATTTTACACTTTTTTCAGATGGCCCTTTTGACCGGGGAGCAGTGAGACTTCATTGTAGTGCAGATTTCCTTTGCAAGCTTGCTTGCTTGGCCAAAAAGTGCGTATGCGTTTTTTCCTGAATATATTAAGGAAAAAACGCATACGCCCTTTTTGGCCAAGTGCATCATTGTGGACGTTCTGCCTCTTTTCCTATGCTTTACATGCAATTCCAGTCTACCTCCTGAAATCGGTTTCCTGCAATTCTGCCCCGTTTTCAAGTCCTCTTGGCAGCCTTACTTCAATATATTTTTGGACGATAGCTATCATTTATAACTCTGCAGGTATGTGAATGACAGTGCCCCTGAGCTCCTTTCTTCAACTCGCTTTCTTGTGAGCTGGCCGCAACACCGCAGGATTGCTTCAGGCCCTAGTGTGGTTCCGGCATGGCACACTGAGCCTTTGTTTAATTCCTCTTCCTCGTGGGAAATGAGAGTTAAATTTGCCCGTCCAGACACCTGCATCTAGTCTCTCATTGGTTCTCCCTATTCCTGTTCATTTTCCGCAGAAATTGCAAACTGGGCCAAACAGGAGGTTAAAGGCACTGACTCTCCAAGTGGGGAGAGTGTTAGTAAAGCGTCTGGAATGTTGCACCCGAGTACCAGGGGACGAAAACTGAGACACATTTGAACACGTTTCCCGATCACATGGTGGATCATTCTCTGGGTTCCACATGCATGTTTTAGCTGAAGGAAGAATCCCTTAAACCTGTAGAGTTGAGACCCCTGCAATGGTTACCATGCAATATGACTTCAAAGGGTCTGCATTTGCTCACCGAACCTCACCAATCCTAACACTGCTTCGTTTATGCCGCTGTACACATGGTTGCTTCTCTTTTGGAGACATATAAATCCATAGGTTTTAAGATTCTTACTAGTCAGGTATATTCTTATGCGTTTAATATGGGGTGTTGAGTCCACTTCGTTGAGCAAGGAGTAGCTCTTGTCTATTACATATTTGGCTTATGGAACGGTATCTGTGCTAATTTCAATGTCTGGTTTTATGCAGCACCCCAACTCACCTTTCCCCTTAAGCAAGCATAAGATGGTTTTCTACATTTGAGACCCTGTTCTGTTTTGTAATTCAGTTCCTGTGTAGCCAAGTTTACATTCCGTGTAGTAGTGATATCTTATGATGTTTCTTTTTCTGTGTGACTTATTTCACTTAGAATCATCGTACCTGAATCCACTCATTATGCTGCTATGGGCCTGATGACATAGATTTCATTGCTGAGTGATATTGCATTGTACGTAAGTACCACAACTTCTTGATCCATTTTTCGCTTTCTGTGATATTGAACTTGTACCGTAAATGAGGTTCTTGTAAACAGAGCTGTCCCAAACATTGGGGTGGTTGTGTCTTTTTGATTTTAATTTCCCTAAGCTATAGGAACATAAGTGGAAGTGCCCTAGGCTCTGTTGCTTTGTTTTTTAGATGTTTCAGGAAACACCATACACTTCTCCAGAGTGGCTGTTCGCAATTTACATCCCGCCCATCAGCATAACAAGTCTCCCAGTTCTCCATGGCCTGTCCTGCCTTTCTGGATTTTACACTTTTTTCAGATGACCCTTTTGACCGGGGGGCAGTGAGACTTCATTGTAGTGCAGATTTCCTTTGCAAGCTTGCTTGGTTGGCCAAAAAGGGCGTAGGCTTTTTTTCTTGAGGAAAAATCGCATACGCCCTTTTTGGCCAAGTGCATCATTGTGGACGTTCTGCCTCTTTTCCTTTGCTTTACATGCAATTCCAGTCTACCTCCTGAAATCGGTTTCCTGCAATTCTGCCCAGCGTTCAAGTCCTCTTGGCAGCCTTACTTCAATATATTTTTGGACGATAGCTGTCATTTATAACTCTGCAGGTTTGTGAATGACAGTGCCCCTGAGCTCCTTTCTTCAACTCGCTTTCTTGTGAGCTGGCCGCAACACCGCAGCATTGCTTCAGGCCCTAGTGTGGTTCCGGCATGACATGCTGAGCCTTTGGTTAATTCCTCTTCCTGGTGGGAAATGAGAGTTAAATTTGCCCGTCCAGACACCTCCAGCTAGTCTCTCATTGGTTCTCCCTATTCCTGTTCATTTTCCGCAGAAATTGCAAACTGGGCCAAACAATAGTTTAAAGGCACTGACTCTCCAAGTGGGGAGAGTGTTAGTAAAGCGTCTGGAATGTTGCACCCAAGTACCAGGGGATGAAAACTGACACAATTAAACACGTTTCCCGATCACACGGTGGATCATACTCTGGGTTCCACATGCATGTTTTAGCTGAAGGAAGAATCCCTTAAACCTGGAGAGTTGAGACCCATGGAATGGGTACCATGCAATATGACTTCAAAGGGTCTGCATTTGCTCACCGAACCTCACCAATGCTATCACTGCTGCGTTTATGACACTGTACACACGCTTGATTCTCTTTCGGAGACATATAAATCCATAGGTTTTAAGATTCTTTCTAGTCAGGTATATTCTTACGCATTTAATATGTGGTGTAGAGTCCACTTCGTTGAGCAAGGAGTAGCTCTTGTCTATTAAATATTTGGCTTATGGAACGGTATCCGTTCTAATTTCAATCTCTGGTTTTATGCAGCACCCCAACTCACCTTTCGCCTTAAGCAAGCATAAGTTGGTTTTCTACATTTGAGACCCTGTTCTGTTTTGTAATTCAGTTCCTGTGTAGCCAAGTTTACATTCCTTGTAGTAGTGATATCTTATGATGTTTGTTTTTCTGTGTGACTTATTTCACTTAGAATCATCGTACCTGAATCCACTCATTATGCTGCTACGGGCCTGATGACATAGATTTCATTGCTGAGTGATATTGCATTGTACGTAAGTACCACAACTTCTTTATCCATTTTTCGCTTTCTGTGATATTGAACTTGGACCATAAATGAGGTTCTTGTAAACAGAGCTGTCCCTAACTTTGGGGTGGCTGAGTCTTTTTGATTTTAATTTCCCTAAGCTATAGGACCATAAGTGGAAGTGCCCTAGGCTCTGTTGCTTTGTTTTTTAGATGTTTCAGGAAACACCATACACTTCTCCAGAGTGGCTGTTGGCAATTTACATCCCGCCCATCAGCATAACAAGGCTCCCAGTTCTCCATGGCCTGTCCTGCCTTTCTGGATTTTACACTTTTTTCAGATGGCCCTGTTGACCGGGGAGCAGTGAGACTTCATTGTAGTGCAGATTTCCTTTGCAAGCTTGCTTGGTTGGCCAAAAAGGGCGTATGCGTTTTTTCCTGAATATATTAAGGAAAAAACGCATACGCCCTTTTTGGCCAAGTGCATCATTGTGGACGTTCTGCCTCTTTTCCTATGCTTTACATGCAATTCCAGTCTACCTCCTGAAATCAGTTGCCTGCAATTCTGCCCCGCTTTCAAGTCCTCTTGGCAGCCTTACTTCAATATATTTTTGGACGATAGCTGTCATTTATAACTCTGCAGGTATGTGAATGACAGTGCCCCTGAGCTCCTTTCTTCAACTCGCTTTCTTGTGAGCTGGCCACAACACCGCAGGATTGCTTCAGGCCCTAGTGTGGTTCCGGCATGGCACGCTGAGCCTTTGTTTAATTCCTCTTCCTGGTGGGAAATGAGAGTTAAATTTGCCCGTCCAGACACCTCCAGCTAGTCTCTCATTGGTTCTCCCTATTCCTGTTCATTTTCCGCAGAAATTGCAAACTGGGCCAAATAGGAGGTTAAAGGCACTGACTCTCCAAGTGGGGAGAGTGTTAGTAAAGCGTCTGGAATGTTGCACCCGAGTACCAGGGGACGAAAACTGAGACATATTTGAACACGTTTCCCGATCACATGGTGGATCATACTCTGGGTTCCACATGCATGTTTTAGCTGAAGGAAGAATCCCTTAAACCTGGAGAGTTGAGACCCCTGCAATGGGTACCATGCAATATGACTTCAAAGGGTCTGCATTTGCTCACCGAACCTCACCAATCCTATCACTGCTGCGTTTATGCCGCTGTACACACGCTTGATTCTCTTTCGGAGACATAGAAATCCATAGGTTTTAAGATTCTTCCTAGTCAGGTATATTCTTAGGCGTTTAATATGGGGTGTAGAGTCCACTTCGTTGAGCAAGGAGTAGCTCTTGTCTATTACATATTTGGCTTATGGAACGGTATCTGTGCTAATTTCAATCTCTGGTTTTATGCAGCACCCCAACTCACCTTTCCCCTTAAGCAAGCATAAGTCGGTTTTCTACATTTGAGACCCTGTTCTGTTTTGTAATTCAGTTCCTGTGTAGCCAAGTTTACATTCCATGTGGTAGAGATATCTTATGATGTTTCTTTTTCTGTGTGACTTATTTCACTTAGAATCATCGTACCTGAATCCACTCATTATGCTGCTATGGGCCTGATGACATAGATTTCATTGCTGAGTGATATTGCATTGTACGTAAGTACCACAACTTCTTTATCCATTTTGCGCTTTCTGTGATATTGAACTTGTACCATAAACGAGGTTCTTGTAAACAGAGCTGTCCCAAACATTTGGGTGGTTGTGTCTTTTTTATTTTAATTTCCCTAAACTATAGGACCATAAGTGGAAGTGCCCTAGGCTCTGTTGCTTTGTTTTTTAGATGTTTCAGGAAACACCATACACTTCTCCAGAGTGGCTGTTGGCAATTTACATCCCACCCATCAGCATAACAAGGCTGCCAGTTCTCCATGGCCTGTCCTGTCTTTCTGGATTTTACACTTTTTTCAGATGGCCCTTTTGACCGGGGGGCAGTGAGACTTCATTGTAGTGCAGATTTCCTTTGCAAGCTTGCTTGGTTGGCCAAAAAGTGCGTATGCGTTTTTTCTTGAATATATTCAGGAGAAAACGCATACGCCCTTTTTGGCCAAGTGCATCATTGTGGACGTTCTGCCTCTTTTCCTATGCTTTACATGCAATTCCAGTCTACCTCCTGAAATCGGTTTCCTGCAATTCTGCCCCGCTTTCAAGTCCTCTTGGCTGCCTTACTTCAATATATTTTTGGACGATAGCTATCATTTATGACTCTGCAGGTATGTGAATGACAGTGCCCCTGAGCTCCTTTCTTCAACTCGCTTTCTTGTGAGCTGGCCGCAACACCGCAGCATTGCTTCAGGCCCTAGTGTGGTTCCGGCATGGCACGCTGAGCCTTTGGTTAATTCCTCTTCCTGGTGGGAAATGAGAGTTAAATTTGCCCGTCCAGACACCTCCAGCTAGTCTCTCATTGGTTCTCCCTATTCCTGTTCATTTTCCGCAGAAATTGCAAACTGGGCCAAACAGGAGGTTAAAGGCACTGACTCTCCAAGTGGGGAGAGTGTTAGTAAAGCGTCTGGAATGTTGCACCCGAGTACCGGGGGACGAAACCTGAGACCCTTTAAACACGTTTCCCGATCACACGGTGGATCATACTCTGGGTTCCACATGCATGTTTTAGCTGAAGGAAGAATCCCTTAAACCTGGAGAGTTGAGACCCATGGAATGGGTACCATGCAATATGATTTCAAAGGGTCTGCATTTGCTCACCGAACCTCACCAATCCTATCACTGCTGCGTTTATGCCGCTGAATATATTCAGGAAAAAACACATACGCCCTTTTTGGCCAAGTGCATCATTGTGGACGTTCTGCCTCTTTTCCTATGCTTTACATGCAATTCCAGTCTACCTCCTGAAATCGGTTTCCTGCAATTCTGCCCCGCTTTCAAGTCCTCTTGGCAGCCTTTCTTCAATATATTTTTGGACGATAGCTGTCATTTATAACTCTGCAGGTATGTGAATGACAGTGCCCCTGAGCTCCTTTCTTCAACTCGCTTTCTTGTGAGCTGGCCGCAACACCGCAGCGTTGCTTCAGGCCCTAGTGTGGTTCCGGCATGGCACGCTGAGCCTTTGGTTAATTCCTCTTCCTGGTGGGAAATGAGAGTTAAATTTGCCCGTCCAGACACCTCCAGCTAGTCTCTCATTGGTTCTCCCTATTCCTGTTCATTTTCCGCAGAAATTGCAAACTGGGCCAAATAGGAGTTTAAAGGCACTGACTCTCCAAGTGGGGAGAGTGTTAGTAAAGCGTCTGGAATGTTGCACCCGAGTACCAGGGGACGAAAACTGAGACACATTTGAACACGTTTCCCGATCACATGGTGGATCATACTCTGGGTTCCACATGCATGTTTTAGCTGAAGGAAGAATCCCTTAAACCTGGAGAGTTGAGACCCCTGCAATGGGTACCATGCAATATGACTTCAAAGGGTCTGCATTTGCTCACCGAACCTCACCAATCCTATCACTGCTGCATTTATGCCACTGTACACACGCTTGATTCTCTTTCTGAGACATATAAATCCATAGGTTTTAAGATTCTTACTAGTCAGGTATATTCTTAGGCGTTTAATATGGGGTGTAGAGTCCACTTCGTTGAGCAAGGAGTAGCTCTTGTCTATTACATATTTGGCTTATGGAACGGTATCTGTGCTAATTTCAATCTCTGGTTTTATGCAGCACCCCAACTCACCTTTCCCCTTAAGCAAGCATAAGTCGGTTTTCTACATTTGAGACCCTGTTCTGTTTTGTAATTCAGTTCCTGTGTAGCCAAGTTTACATTCCATGTGGTAGAGATATCTTATGATGTTTCTTTTTCTGTGTGACTTATTTCACTTAGAATCATCGTACCTGAATCCACTCATTATGCTGCTATGGGCCTGATGACATAGATTTCATTGCTGAGTGATATTGCATTGTACGTAAGTACCACAACTTCTTTATCCATTTTTCACTTTCTGTGATTTTGAACTTGTACTGTAAACGAGGTTCTTGTAAACAGAGCCTTCCCAAACTTTGGGGTGGCTGTGTCTTTTTGATTTTAATTTCCCTAAGCTATAGGACCATAAGTGGAAGAGCCCTAGACTCTGTTGCTTTGTTTTTTAGATGTTTCAGGAAACACCATACACTTCTCCAGAGTGGCTGTTGGCAATTTACATCCCGCCCATGAGCATAACAAGGCTCCCAGTTCTCCATGGCCTGTCCTGCCTTTCTGGATTTTACACTTTTTTCAGATGGCCCTTTTGACCGGGGGGCAGTGAGACTTCATTGTAGTGCAGATTTCCTTTGCAAACTTGCTTGGTTGGCCAAAAAGGGCGTATGCGTTTTTTCCTGAATATATTCAGGAAAAAACGCATACGCCCTTTTTGGCCAAGTGCATCATTGTGGACGTTCTGCCTCTTTTCCTTTGCTTTACATGCAATTCCAGTCTACCTCCTGAAATCGGTTTCCTGCAATTCTGCCCAGCGTTCAAGTCCTCTTGGCAGCCTTACTTCAATATATTTTTGGACGATAGCTGTCATTTTTAACTCTGCAGGTTTGTGAATGACAGTGCCCCTGAGCTTCTTTCTTCAACTCGCTTTCTTGTGAGCTGGCCGCAACACCGCAGCATTGCTTCAGGCCCTAGTGTGGTTCCGGCATGGCACACTGAGCCTTTGTTTAATTCCTCTTCCTGGTGGGAAATGAGAGTTAAATTTGCCCGTCCAGACACCTCCAGCTAGTCTCTCATTGGTTCTCCCTATTCCTGTACATTTTCCGCAGAAATTGCAAACTGGGCCAAACAAGAGGTTAAAGGCACTGACTCTCCAAGTGGGGAGAGTGTTAGTAAAGCGTCTGGAATGTTGCACCCGAGTACCAGGGGATGAAAACTGACACAATTAAACACGTTTCCCGATCACACGGTGGATCATACTCTGGGTTCCACATGCATGTTTTAGCTGAAGGAAGAATCCCTTAAACCTGGAGAGTTGAGACCCATGGAATGGGTACCATGCAATATGACTTCAAAGGGTCTGCATTTGCTCACCGAACCTCACCAATCCTATCACTGCTGCGTTTATGACACTGTACACACGCTTGATTCTCTTTCGGAGACATATAAATCCATAGGTTTTAAGATTCTTTCTAGTCAGGTATATTCTTACGCGTTTAATATGGGGTGTAGAGTCCACTTCGTTGAGCAAGGAGTAGCTCTTGTCTATTAAATATTTGGCTTATGGAATGGTATCTGTTCTAATTTCAATCTCTGGTTTTATGCAGCACCCCAACTCACCTTTCGCCTTAAGCAAGCATAAGTTGGTTTTCTACATTTGAGACCCTGTTCTGTTTTGTAATTCAGTTCCTGTGTAGCCAAGTTTACATTCCTTGTAGTAGTGATATCTTATGATGTTTGTTTTTCTGTGTGACTTATTTCACTTAGAATCATCGTACCTGAATCCACTCATTATGCTGCTACGGGCCTGATGACATAGATTTCATTGCTGAGTGATATTGCATTGTACGTAAGTACCACAACTTCTTTATCCATTTTTCGCTTTCTGTGATATTGAACTTGGACCATAAATGAGGTTCTTGTAAACAGAGCTGTCCCTAACTTTGGGGTGGCTGAGTCTTTTTGATTTTAATTTCCCTAAGCTATAGGACCATAAGTGGAAGTGCCATAGGCTCTGTTGCTTTGTTTTTTAGATGTTTCAGGAAACACCATACACTTCTCCAGAGTGGCTGTTGGCAATTTACATCCCGCCCATCAGCATAACAAGGCTCCCAGTTCTCCATGGCCTGTCCTGCCTTTCTGGATTTTACACATTTTTCAGATGGCCCTTTTGACCGGGGAGCAGTGAGACTTCATTGTAGTGCAGATTTCCTTTGCAAGCTTGCTTGGTTGGCCAAAAAGGGCGTATGCGTTTTTCCCTGAATATGTTAAGGAAAAAACGCATACGCCCTTTTTGGCCAAGTGCATCATTGTGGACGTTCTGCCTCTTTTCCTATGCTTTACATGCTATTCCAGTCTACCTCCTGAAATCGGTTTCCTGCAATTCTGCCCCGCTTTCAAGTCCTCTTGGCAGCCTTACTTCAATATATTTTTGGACGATAGCTGTCATTTATAACTCTGCAGGTATGTGAATGACAGTGTCCCTGAGCTCCTTTCTTCAACTCGTTTTCTTGTGAGCTGGCCGCAACACCGCAGCATTGCTTCAGGCTCTAGTGTGGTTCCGGAATGGCACGCTGAGCCTTTGGTTAATTCCTCTTCCTGGTGGGAAATGAGAGTTAAATTTGCCCGTCCAGACACCTCCAGCTAGTCTCTCATTGGTTCTCCCTATTCCTGTTCATTTTCCGCAGAAATTGCAAACTGGGCCAAACAGGAGGTTAAAGGCACTGACTCTCCAAGTGGGGAGAGTGTTAGTAAAGCGTCTGGAATGTTGCACCCGAGTACCGGGGGACGAAAACTGAGTCACATTTGAACACGTTTCCCGATCACATGGTGGATCATACTCTGGGTTCCACATGCATGTTTTAGCTGAAGGAAGAATCCCTTAAACCTGGAGAGTTGAGACCCCTGGAATGGGTACCATGCAATATGACTTCAAAGGGTCTGCATTTGCTCACCGAACCTCACCAATCCTAGCACTGCTGCATTTATGCCACTGTACACACGCTTGATTCTCTTTTGGAGACATATAAATCCATAGGTTTTAAGATTCTTACTAGTCAGGTATATTCTTAGGCGTTTAATATGGGGTGTAGAGTCCACTTCATTGAGCAAGGAGTAGCTCTTGTCTATTACATATTTGGCTTATGGAACCGTATCTCTGCTAATTTCAATCTTTGGTTTTATGCAGCACCCCAACTCACCTTTACTCTTAAGCAAGCATAAGTCGGTTTTCTACATTTGAGACCCTGTTCTGTTTTGTAATTCAGTTCCTGTGTAGCCAAGTTTACATTCCATGTGGTAGAGATATCTTATGATGTTTCTTTCTCTGTGTGACTTATTTCACTTACAATCATCGTACCTGAATCCACTCATTATGCTGCTACGGGCCTGATGACACAGATTTCATTGCTGAGTGATATTGCATTGTACGTAAGTACCACAACTTCTTTATCCATTTTGCGCTTTCTGTGATATTGAACTTGTACCGTGAACGAGGTTCTTGTAAACAGAGCTGTCCCAAAGATTGGGGTGGTTGTGTCTTTTTGATTTTAATTTCCCTAAGCTATAGGACCATAAGTGGAAGTGCCCTAGGCTCTGTTGCTTTGTTTTTTAGATGTTTCAGGAAACACCATACACTTCTCCAGAGTGACTGTGGGCAATTTACATCCCGCCCATCAGCATAACAAGGCTCCCAGTTCTCCATGGCCTGTCCTGCCTTTCTGGATTTTACACTTTTTTCAGATGGCCCTTTTGACCGGGGGGCAGTGAGACTTCATTGTAGTGCAGATTTCCTTTGCAAGCTTGCTTGGTTGGCCAAAAAGGGCGTATGCGTTTATTCCTGAATATATTCAGGAAAAAACGCATACGCCCTTTTTGGCCAAGTGCATCATTGTGGACGTTCTGCCTCTTTTCCTATGCTTTACATGCAATTCCAGTCTACCTCCTGAAATCGGTTTCCTGCAATTCTGCCCCGCTTTCAAGTCCTCTTGGCAGCCTTACTTCAATATATTTTTGGACGATAGCTGTCATTTATAACTCTGCAGGTATGTGAATGACAGTGCCCCTGAGCTCCTTTCTTCAACTCGCTTTCTTGTGAGCTGGCCGCAACACCGCTGCATTGCTTCAGGCCCTAGTGTGGTTCCGGCATGGCACACTGAGCCTTTGGTTAATTCCTCTTCCTGGTGGGAAATGAGAGTTAAATTTGCCCGTCCAGACACCTCCAGCTAGTCTCTCATTGGTTCTCCCTATTCCTGTTCATTTTCCGCAGAAATTGCAAACTGGGCCAAAGAGGAGGTTAAAGGCACTGACTCTCCAAGTGGGGAGAGTGTTAGTAAACCATCTGGAATATTGCACCCGAGTACCAGGGGACGAAAACTGACACAATTGAACACGTTTCCCGAGCACACGGTGGATCATACTCTGGGTTCCACATGCATGTTTTAGCTGAAGGAAGAATCCCTTAAACCTGGAGAGTTGAGACCCATGGAATGGGTACCATGCAATATGACTTCAAAGGGTCTGCATTTGTCCACCGAACCTCACCAATCCTATCACTGCTGTGTTAATGCCGCTGTACACACGCTTGATTCTCTTTCGGAGACATATAAATCCATAGGTTTTAAGATTCTTCCTAGTCAGGTATATTCTTAGGCGTTTATTATGGGGTGTAGAGTCCACTTCGTTGAGCAAGGAGTAGCTCTTGTCTATTACATATTTGGCTTATGGAACGGTATCTGTGCTAATTTCAATCTCTGGTTTTATGCAGCACCCCAACTCACCTTTCGCCTTAAGCAAGCATAAGTTGGTTTTCTACATTTGAGACCCTGTTCTGTTTTGTAATTCAGTTCCTGTGTAGCCAAGTTTACATTCCGTGTAGTAGTGATATCTTATGATGTTTCTTTTTCTGTGTGACTTATTTCACTTAGAATCATCGTACCTGAATCCACTCATTATGCTGCTATGGGCCTGATGACATAGATTTCATTGCTGCGTGATATTGCATTGTACGTAATTACCACAACTTCTTTATCCATTTTTCACTTTCTGTGATACTGAACTTGTACCGTAAACGAGGTTCTTGTAAACAGAGCCGTCCCAAACTTTGGGGTGGCTGTGTCTTTTTGATTTTAATTTCCCTAAGATATAGGACCATAAGTGGAAGTGCCCTAGGCTCTGTTGCTTTGCTTTTTAGATGTTTCAGGAAACACCATACACTTCTCCAGAGTGGCTGTTCGCAATTTACATCCCGCACATCAGCATAACAAGGTTCCCAATTCTCCATGGCCTGTCCTGCCTTTCTGGATTTTACACTTTTTTCAGATGGCCCTTTTGACCGGGGGCAGTGAGACTTCATTGTAGTGCAGATTTCCTTTGCAAGCTTGCTTGGTTGGCCAAAAAGGGTGTAGGCTTTTTTTCTTGAGGAAAAATCGCATATGCCCTTTTTGGCCAAGTGCATCATTGTGGACGTTCTGCCTCTTTTCCTATGCTTTACATGCAATTCCAGTCTACCTCCTGAAATCGGTTTCCTGCAATTCTGCCCCGCTTTCAAGTCCTCTTGGCAGCCTTACTTCAATATATTTTTGGACGATAGCTGTCATTTATAACTCTGCAGGTTTGTGAATTACAGTGCCCCTGAGCTCCTTTCTTCAACTCGTTTTCTTGTGAGCTGGCCGCAACACCGCAGCATTGCTTCAGGCCCTAGTGTGGTTCCAGAATGGCACGCTGAGCCTTTGGTTAATTCCTCTTCCTGGTGGGCAATGAGAGTTAAATTTGCCCGTCCAGACACCTCCAGCTAGTCTCTCTTGGTTCTCCCTATTTCTGTTCATTTTCCGCAGAAATTGCAAACTGGGCCAAACAGGAGGTTAAAGGCACTGACTCACCAAGTGGGGAGAGTGTTAGTAAAGCGTCTGGAATGTTGCACCCGAGTACCGGGGGACGAAAACTGAGACACATTTGAACACGTTTCCCGATCACACGGTGGATCATACTCTGGGTTCCACATGCATGTTTTAGCTGAAGGAAGAATCCCTTAAAGCTGGAGAGTTGAGACCCCTGCAATGCGTACCATGCAATATGACTTCAAAGGGTCTGCATTTGCTCACCGAACCTCACCAATCCTATCACTGCTGCATTTATGCCACTGTACACACGCTTGATTCTCTTTCTGAGACATATAAATCCATAGGTTTTAAGATTCTTACTAGTCAGGTGTATTCTTAGGCGTTTAATATGGGGTGTAGAGTCCACTTCGTTGAGCAAGGAGTAGCTCTTGTCTATTACATATTTGGCTTATGGAACGGTATCTGTGCTAATTTCAATCTCTGGTTTTATGCAGCACCCCAACTCACCTTTCCCCTTAAGCAAGCATAAGTCGGTTTTCTACATTTGAGACCCTGTTCTGTTTTGTAATTCAGTTCCTGTGTAGCCAAGTTTACATTCCATGTGGTAGAGATATCTTATGATGTTTCTTTTTCTGTGTGACTTATTTCACTTAGAATCATCGTACCTGAATCCACTCATTATGCTGCTATGGGCCTGATGACATAGATTTCATTGCTGAGTGATATTGCATTGTACGTAAGTACCACAACTTCTTTATCCATTTTTCACTTTCTGTGATTTTGAACTTGTACTGTAAACGAGGTTCTTGTAAACAGAGCCTTCCCAAACTTTGGGGTGGCTGTGTCTTTTTGATTTTAATTTCCCTAAGCTATAGGACCATAAGTGGAAGAGCCCTAGGCTCTGTTGCTTTGTTTTTTAGATGTTTCAGGAAACACCATACACTTCTCCAGAGTGGCTGTTGGCAATTTACATCCCGCCCATCAGCATAACAAGGCTCCCAGTTCTCCATGGCCTGTCCTGCCTTTGTGGATTTTACACTTTTTTCAGATGGCCCTTTTGCCCGGGGGGCAGTGAGACTTCATTGTAGTGCAGATTTCCTTTGCAAGCTTGCTTGGTTGGCCAAAAAGGGCGTATGCGTTTTTTCCTGAATATATTCAGGAAAAAACGCATACGCCCTTTTTGGCCAAGTGCATCATTGTGGACGTTCTGCCTCTTTTTCTTTGCTTTACATGCAATTCCAGTCTACCTCCTGAAATCAGTTTCCTGCAATTCTGCCCAGCGTTCAAGTCCTCTTGGCAGCCTTACTTCAATATATTTTTGGACGATAGCTGTCATTTATAACTCTGCAGGTCTGTGAATGACAGTGCCCCTGAGCTCCTTTCTTCAACTCGCTTTCTTGTGAGCTGGCCGCAACACCGCAGGATTGCTTCAGGCCCCAGTGTGGTTCTGGAACGGCACGCTGAGCCTTTGTTTAATTCCTCTTATTGGTGGGAAATGAGAGTTAAATTTGCACGTCCAGACACCTCCAGCTAGTCTCTCATTGGTTCTCCCTATTCCTGTTCATTTTCCGCAGAAATTGCAAACTGGGCCAAACAGGAGGTTAAAGGCACTGACTCTCCAAGTGGGGAGAGTGTTAGTAAAGCGTCTGGAATGATGTACCCGTGTACCAGGGGACGAAAACTGACACATTTGTACACGTTTTCCGATCACACGGTGGATCATACTCTGGGTTCCACATGCATGTTTTAGCTGAAGGAAGAATCCCTTAAACCTGGAGAGTTGAGACCCATGGAATGGGTACCATGCAATATGACTTCAAAGGGTCTGCATTTGCTCACCGAACCTCACCAATCCTATCACTGCTGCGTTTATGCCACTCTACACACGCTTGATTCTCTTTCGGAGACATAGAAATCCATAGGTTTTAAGATTCTTACTAGTCAGGTATATTCTTAGGCGTTTAATATGGGGTGTAGAGTCCACTTCGTTGAGCAAGGAGTAGCTCTTGTCTATTACATATTTGGCTTATGGAACGGTATCTGTGCTAATTTCAATCTCTGGTTTTATGCAGCACCCCAACTCACCTTTCCCCTCAAGCAAGCATAAGTTGGTTTTCTACATTTGAGACCCTGTTCTGTTTTGTAATTCAGTTCCTGTGCAGCCAAGTTTACATTCCGTGTCGTAGTGATATCTTATGATCTTTCTTTTTCTGTGTGACTTATTTTACTTAGAATCATCGTACCTGAATCCACTCATTATGCTGCTACGGGCCTGATGACATAGATTTCATTGTTGAGTGATATTGAATTGTACGTAAGTACCACAACTTCTTTATCCATTTTTAGCTTTCTGCGATATTGAACTTGTACCGTAAACGAGGTTCTTGTAAACAGAGCCGTCCCAAACTTTGGGGTGGCTGTGTCTTTTTGATTTTAATTTCCCTAAGCTATAGGACCATAAGTGGAAGTGCCCTAGGCTCTGTTGCTTTGTTTTTTAGATGTTTCAGGAGACACCAAACACTTCTCCAGAGTGCCTGTTGGCAATTTACATCCCGCCCATCAGCATAACAAGGTTCCTATTTCTCCATGGCCTGTCCTGCCTTTCTGGATTTTACACTTTTTTCAGATGGCCCTTTTGACCGGGGGGCAGTGAGACTTCATTGTAGTGCAGATTTCCTTTGCAAACTTGCTTGGTTGGCCAAAAAGGGCGTATGCGTTTTTTCCTGAATATATTCAGGAAAAAACGCATACGCCCTTTTTGGCCAAGTGCATCATTGTGGACGTTCTGCCTCTTTTCCTATGCTTTACATGCAATTCCAGTCTACCTCCTGAAATCGGTTTCCTGCAATTCTGCCCCGCTTTCAAGTCCTCTTGGCAGCCTTACTTCAATATCTTTTTGGACGATAGCTGTCATTTATAACTCTGCAGGTATGTGAATGACAGTGTCCCTGAGCTCCTTTCTTCAACTCGCTTTTTTGTGAGCTGGCCGCAACACCGCTGCATTGCTTCAGGCCCTAGTGTGGTTCCGGCATGGCACACTGAGCCTTTGGTTAATTCCTCTTCCTGGTGGGAAATGAGAGTTAAATTTGCCCGTCCAGACACCTCCAGCTAGTCTCTCATTGGTTCTCCCTATTCCTGTTCATTTTCCGCAGAAATTGCAAACTGGGCCAAACAGGAGGTTAAAGGCACTGACTCTCCAAGTGGGGAGAGTGTTAGTAAAGCATCTGGAATGTTGCACCCGAGTACCAGGGGACGAAAACTGACACAATTGAACACGTTTCCCGAGCACACGGTGGATCATACTCTGGGTTCCACATGCATGTTTTAGCTGAAGGAAGAATCCCTTAAACCTGGAGAGTTGAGACCCATGGAATGGGTACCATGCAATATGACTTCAAAGGGTCTGCATTTGTCCACCGAACCTCACCAATCCTATCACTGCTGCGTTTATGCCGCTGTACACACGCTTGATTCTCTTTCGGAGACATATAAATCCATAGGTTTTAAGATTCTTCCTAGTCAGGTATATTCTTAGGCGTTTATTATGGGATGTAGAGTCCACTTCGTTGAGCAAGGAGTAGCTCTTGTCTATTACATATTTGGCTTATGGAACGGTATCTGTGCTAATTTCAATCTCTGGTTTTATGCAGCACCCCAACTCACCTTTCGCCTTAAGCAAGCATATGTTGGTTTTCTACATTTGAGACCCTGTTCTGTTTTGTAATTCAGTTCCTGTGTAGCGAAGTTTACATTCCGTGTAGTAGTGATATCTTATGATGTTTCTTTTTCTGTGTGACTTATTTCACTTAGAATCATCGTACCTGAATCCACTCATTATGCTGCTATGGGCCTGATGACATAGATTTCATTGCTGAGTGATATTGCATTGTACGTAATTACCACAACTTCTTTATCCATTTTTCACTCTCTGTGATACTGAACTTGTACCGTAAACGAGGTTCTTGTAAACAGAGCCTTCCCAAACTTTGGGGTGGCTGTGTCTTTTTGATTTTAATTTCCCTAAGCTATAGGACCATAAGTGGAAGTGCCCTAGGCTCTGTTGCTTTGCTTTTTAGATGTTTCAGGAAACACCATACACTTCTCCAGAGTGGCTGTTCGCAATTTACATCCCGCACATCAGCATAACAAGGTTCCCAATTCTCCATGGCCTGTCCTGCCTTTCTGGATTTTACACTTTTTTCAGATGGCCCTTTTGACCGGGGGCAGTGAGACTTCATTGTAGTGCAGATTTCCTTTGCAAGCTTGCTTGGTTGGCCAAAAAGGGCGTATGCGTTTTTTCCTGAATATATTCAGGAAAAAACGCATACGCCCTTTTTGGCCAAGTGCATCATTGTGGACGTTCTGCCTCTTTTCCTATGCTTTACATGCAATTCCAGTCTACCTCCTGAAATCGGTTTCCTGCAATTCTGCCCCGCTTTCAAGTCCTCTTGGCAGCCTTACTTCAATATATTTTTGGACGATAGCTGTCATTTATAACTCTGCAGTTTTGTGAATTACAGTGCCCCTGAGCTCCTTTCTTCAACTTGCTTTCTTGTGAGCTGGCCGCAACACCGCAGCATCGCTTCAGGCCCTAGTGTTGTTCCGGCATGGCACGCTGAGCCTTTGGTTAATTCCTCTTCCTGGTGGGAAATGAGAGTTAAATTTGCCCGTCCAGACACCTCCAGCTAGTCTCTCATTGGTTCTCCCTATTCCTGTTCATTTTCCGCAGAAATTGCAAACTGGGCCAAACAGGAGGTTAAAGTCACTGACTCTCCAAATGGGGAGAGTGTTAGTAAAGCGTCTGGAATGTTGCACCCGAGTACCAGGGGACGAAAACTGACACATTTGAACACGTTTCCCGATCACACGGTGGATCATACTCTGGGTTCCACATGCATGTTTTAGCTGAAGGAAGAATCCCTTAAACCTGGAGAGTTGAGACCCATGGAATGGGTACCATGCAATATGACTTCAAAGGGTCTGCATTTGCTCACCGAACCTCATCAATCCTATCACTGCTGCGTTTATGCCGCTATACACACGCTTGATTCTCTTTCGGAGATATATAAATCCATAGGTTTTAAGATTCTTACTAGTCAGGTATATTCTTAGGCCTTTAATATGGGGTGTTGAGTCCACTTCGTTGAGCAAGGTGTAGCTCTTTTCTATTACATATTTGGCTTATGGAACGATATCTGTGCTAATTTCAATGTCTGGTTTTATGCAGCACCCCAACTCACCTTTCCCCTTAAGGAAGCATAAGTTGGTTTTCTACATTTGAGACCCTGTTCTGTTTTGTAATTCAGTTCCTGTGTAGCCAAGTTTACATTCCGTGTAGTAGTGATATCTTATGATGTTTCTTTTTCTGTGTGACTTATTTCACTTAGAATCATCGTACCTGAATCCACTCATTATGCTGCTATGGGCCTGATGACATAGATTTCATTGCTGAGTGATATTGCATTGTAGGTAAGTACCACAACTTCTTTATCCATTTTTCACTTTCTGTTATATTGAACTTGTACCGTAAACGAGGTTCCTGTAAACAGAACCGTCCCAAACTTTGGGGTGGCTGTGTCTTTTTGATTTTAATTTCCCTAAGCTATAGGACCATAAGTGGAAGTGCCCTAGGCTCTGTTGTTTTGTTTTTTAGATGTTTCAGGAAACACCATACACTTCTCCAGAGTGGCTGTTGGCAATTTACATCCCGCCCATCAGCATAACAAGGCTCCCAGTTCTCCATGGCCTGTCCTGCTTTGCTGGATTTTATACTTTTTTCAGATGGCCCTTTTGCCCGCGGGGTAGTGAGACTTCATTGTAGTGCAGATTCCCTTTGCAAGCTTGCTTGGTTGGCCAAAAAGGGCGTATGCGTTTTTTCCTGAATATATTCAGGAAAAAACGCATACGCCCTTTTTGGCCAAGTGCATCATTGTGGACGTTCTGCCTCTTTTCCTATGCTTTACATGCAATTCCAGTCTACCTCCTGAAATCGGTTTCCTGCAATTCTGCCCCGCTTTCAAGTCCTCTTGGCAGCCTTACTTCAATATATTTTTGGACGATAGCTGTCATTTATAACTCTGCAGGTTTGTGAATTACAGTGCCCCTGAGCTCCTTTCTTCAACTCGTTTTCTTGTGAGCTGGCCGCAACACCGCAGCATTGCTTCAGGCCCTAGTGTGGTTCCAGAATGGCACGCTGAGCCTTTGGTTAATTCCTCTTCCTGGTGGGCAATGAGAGTTAAATTTGCCCGTCCAGACACCTCCAGCTAGTCTCTCTTGGTTCTCCCTATTTCTGTTTATTTTCCGCAGAAATTGCAAACTGGGCCAAACAGGAGGTTAAAGGCACTGACTCTCCAAGTGGGGAGAGTGTTAGTAAAGCGTCTGGAATGTTGCACCCGAGTACCGGGGGATGAAAACTGACACAATTAAACACGTTTCCCGATCACACGGTGGATCATACTCTGGGTTCCACATGCATGTTTTAGCTGAAGGAAGAATCCCTTAAACCTGGAGAGTTGAGACCCATGGAATGGGTACCATGCAATATGACTTCAAAGGGTCTGCATTTGCTCACCGAACCTCACCAATCCTATCACTGCTGCGTTTATGACACTGTACACACGCTTGATTCTCTTTCGGAGACATATAAATCCATAGGTTTTAAGATTCTTTCTAGTCAGGTATATTCTTACGCGTTTAATATGGGGTGTAGAGTCCACTTCGTTGAGCAAGGAGTAGCTCTTGTCTATTACATATTTGGCTTATGGAACGGTATCTGTGCTAATTTCAATCTCTGGTTTTATGCAGCACCCCAACTCACCTTTCGCCTTAAGCAAGCATAAGTCGGTTTTCTACATTTGAGACCCTGTTCTGTTTTGTAATTCAGTTCCTGTGTAGCCAAGTTTACATTCCTTGTAGTAGTGATATCTTATGATGTTTCTTTTTCTGTGTGACTTATTTCACTTAGAATCATCGTACCTGAATCCACTCATTATGCTGCTACGGGCCTGATGACATAGATTTCATTGCTGAGTGATATTGCATTGTACGTAAGTACCACAACTTCTTTATCCATTTTTCGCTTTCTGTGATATTGAACTTGGACCATAAATGAGGTTCTTGTAAACAGAGCTGTCCCAAACATTGGGGTGGCTGAGTCTTTTTGATTTTAATTTCCCTAAGCTATAGGACCATAAGTGGAAGTGCCCTAGGCTCTGTTGCTTTGTTTTTTAGATGTTTCAGGAAACACCATACACTTCTCCAGAGTGGCTGTTGGCAATTTACATCCCGCCCATCAGCATAACAAGGCTCCCAGTTCTCCATGGCCTGTCCTGTCTTTCTGGATTTTACACTTTTTTCAGATGGCCCTTTTGACCGGGGGGCAGTGAGACTTCATTGTAGTGCAGATTCCCTTTGCAAGCTTGCTTGGTTGGCCAAAAAGGGCGTATGCGTTTTTTCCTGAATATATTCAGGAAAAAACGCATACGCCCTTTTTGGCCAAGTGCATCATTGTGGACGTTCTGCCTCTTTTCCTATGCTTTACATGCAATTCCAGTCTACCTCCTGAAATCGGTTTCCTGCAATTCTGCCCCGCTTTCAAGTCCTCTTGGCAGCCTTACTTCAATATATTTTTGGACGATAGCTGTCATTTATAACTCTGCAGGTTTGTGAATTACAGTGCCCCTGAGCTCCTTTCTTCAACTCGTTTTCTTGTGAGCTGGCCGCAACACCGCAGCATTGCTTCAGGCCCTAGTGTGGTTCCAGAATGGCACGCTGAGCCTTTGGTTAATTCCTCTTCCTGGTGGGCAATGAGAGTTAAATTTGCCCGTCCAGACACCTCCAGCTAGTCTCTCTTGGTTCTCCCTATTTCTGTTTATTTTCCGCAGAAATTGCAAACTGGGCCAAACAGGAGGTTAAAGGCACTGACTCTCCAAGTGGGGAGAGTGTTAGTAAAGCGTCTGGAATGTTGCACCCGAGTACCGGGGGATGAAAACTGACACAATTAAACACGTTTCCCGATCACACGGTGGATCATACTCTGGGTTCCACATGCATGTTTTAGCTGAAGGAAGAATCCCTTAAACCTGGAGAGTTGAGACCCATGGAATGGGTACCATGCAATATGACTTCAAAGGGTCTGCATTTGCTCACCGAACCTCACCAATCCTATCACTGCTGCGTTTATGACACTGTACACACGCTTGATTCTCTTTCGGAGACATATAAATCCATAGGTTTTAAGATTCTTTCTAGTCAGGTATATTCTTACGCGTTTAATATGGGGTGTAGAGTCCACTTCGTTGAGCAAGGAGTAGCTCTTGTCTATTACATATTTGGCTTATGGAACGGTATCTGTGCTAATTTCAATCTCTGGTTTTATGCAGCACCCCAACTCACCTTTCGCCTTAAGCAAGCATAAGTCGGTTTTCTACATTTGAGACCCTGTTCTGTTTTGTAATTCAGTTCCTGTGTAGCCAAGTTTACATTCCTTGTAGTAGTGATATCTTATGATGTTTCTTTTTCTGTGTGACTTATTTCACTTAGAATCATCGTACCTGAATCCACTCATTATGCTGCTACGGGCCTGATGACATAGATTTCATTGCTGAGTGATATTGCATTGTACGTAAGTACCACAACTTCTTTATCCATTTTTCGCTTTCTGTGATATTGAACTTGGACCATAAATGAGGTTCTTGTAAACAGAGCTGTCCCAAACATTGGGGTGGCTGAGTCTTTTTGATTTTAATTTCCCTAAGCTATAGGACCGTAAGTGGAAGTGCCCTAGGCTCTGTTGCTTTGTTTTTTAGATGTTTCAGGAAACACCATACACTTCTCCAGAGTGGCTGTTGGCAATTTACATCCCGCCCATCAGCATAACAAGGCTCCCAGTTCTCCATGGCCTGTCCTGTCTTTCTGGATTTTACACTTTTTTCAGATGGCCCTTTTGACCGGGGGGCAGTGAGACTTCATTGTAGTGCAGATTTCCTTTGCAAGCTTGCTTGGTTGGCCAAAAAGGGCGTATGCGTTTTTTCCTGAATATATTAAGGAAAAAACGCATACGCCCTTTTTGGCCAAGTGCATCATTGTGGACGTTCTGCCTCTTTTCCTATGCTTTACATGCAATTCCAGTCTACCTCCTGAAATCGGTTTCCTGCAATTCTGCCCCGCTTTCAAGTCCTCTTGGCTGCCTTACTTCAATATATTTTTGGACGATAGCTATCATTTATAACTCTGCAGGTATGTGAATGACAGTGCCCCTGAGCTCCTTTCTTCAACTCGCTTTCTTGTGACCTGGCCGCAACACCGCAGGATTGCTTCAGGCCCTAGTGTGGTTCAGGCATGGCACGCTGAGCCTTTGGTTAATTCCTCTTCCTGGTGGGAAATGAGAGTTAAATTTGCCCGTCCAGACACCTCCAGCTAGTCTCTCATTGGTTCTCCCTATTCCTGTTCATTTTCCGCAGAAATTGCAAACTGGGCCAAACAGGAGGTTAAAGGCACTGACTCTCCAAGTGGGGAGAGTGTTAGTAAAGCGTCTGGAATGTTGCACCCGAGTACCAGGGGACGAAAACTGAGACACATTTGAACACGTTGCCCGATCACATGGTGGATCATACTCTGGGTTCCACATGCATGTTTTAGCTGAAGGAAGAATCCCTTAAACCTGGAGAGTTGAGACCCCTGCAATGGGTACCATGCAATATGACTTCAAAGGGTCTGCATTTGCTCACCGAACCTCACCAATCCTATCACTGCTGCATTTATGCCACTGTACACACGCTTGATTCTCTTTCTGAGACATATAAATCCATAGGTTTTAAGATTCTTACTAGTCAGGTATATTCTTAGGCGTTTAATATGGGGTGTAGAGTCCACTTCGTTGAGCAAGGAGTAGCTCTTGTCTATTACATATTTGGCTTATGGAACGGTATCTGTGCTAATTTCAATCTCTGGTTTTATGCAGCACCCCAACTCACCTTTCCCCTTAAGCAAGCATAAGTCGGTTTTCTACATTTGAGACCCTGTTCTGTTTTGTAATTCAGTTCCTGTGTAGCCAAGTTTACATTCCATGTGGTAGAGATATCTTATGATGTTTCTTTTTCTGTGTGACTTATTTCACTTAGAATCATCGTACCTGAATCCACTCATTATGCTGCTATGGGCCTGATGACATAGATTTCATTGCTGAGTGATATTGCATTGTACGTAAGTACCACAACTTCTTTATCCATTTTTCACTTTCTGTGATTTTGAACTTGTACTGTAAATGAGGTTCTTGTAAACAGAGCCTTCCCAAACATTGGGGTGGCTGTGTCTTTTTGATTTTAATTTCCCTAAGCTATAGGACCATAAGTGGAAGAGCCCTAGGCTCTGTTGCTTTGTTTTTTAGATGTTTCAGGAAACACCATACACTTCTCCAGAGTGGCTGTTGGCAATTTACATCCCGCCCATCAGCATAACAAGGCTCCCAGTTCTCCATGGCCTGTCCTGCCTTTCTGGATTTTACACTTTTTTCAGATGGCCCTTTTGACCGGGGGGCAGTGAGACTTCATTGTAGTGCAGATTTCCTTTGCAAGCTTGCTTGGTTGGCCAAAAAGGGCGTATGCGTTTTTTCCTGAATATATTCAGGAAAAAACGCATACGCCCTTTTTGGCCAAGTGCATCATTGTGGACGTTCTGCCTCTTTTCCTATGCTTTACATGCAATTCCAGTCTACCTCCTGAAATCGGTTTCCTGCAATTCTGCCCCGCTTTCAAGTCCTCTTGGCAGCCTTACTTCAATATATTTTTGGACGATAGCTGTCATTTATAACTCTGCAGGTTTGTGAATGACAGTGCCCCTGAGCTCCTTTCTTCAACTCGCTTTCTTGTGAGCTGGCCGCAACACCGCAGGATTGCTTCAGGTCCCAGTGTGGTTCCATCATGGCACGCTGAGCCTTTGTTTAATTCCTCTTCCTGGTGGGAAATGAGAGTTAAATTTGCCCGTCCAGACACCTCCAGCTAGTCTCTCATTGGTTCTCCCTATTCCTGTTCATTTTCCGCAGAAATTGCAAACTGGGCCAAACAAGAGGTTAAAGGCACTGACTCTCCAAGTGGGGAGAGTGTTAGTAAAGCGTCTGGAATGTTGCACCCGAGTACCAGGGGATGAAAACTGACACAATTAAACACGTTTCCCGATCACACGGTGGATCATACTCTGGGTTCCACATGTATGTTTTAGCTGAAGGAAGAATCCCTTAAACCTGGAGAGTTGAGACCCATGGAATGGGTACCATGCAATATGACTTCAAAGGTTCTGCATTTGCTCACCGAACCTCACCAATCCTATCACTGCTGCGTTTATGACACTGTACACACGCTTGATTCTCTTTCGGAGACATATAAATCCATAGGTTTTAAGATTCTTTCTAGTCAGGTATATTCTTACGCGTTTAATACGGGGTGTAGAGTCCACTTCGTTGAGCAAGGAGTAGCTCTTGTCTATTAAATATTTGGCTTATGGAACGGTATCTGTTCTAATTTCAATCTCTGGTTTTATGCAGCACCCCAACTCACCTTTCGCCTTAAGCAAGCATAAGTTGGTTTTCTACATTTGAGACCCTATTCTGTTTTGTAATTCAGTTCCTGAGTTGCCAAGTTTACATTCCTTGTACTAGTGATATCTTATGATGTTTCTTTTTCTGTGTGACTTATTTCACTTAGAATCATCGTACCTGAATCCACTCATTATGCTGCTACGGGCCTGATGACATAGATTTCATTGCTGAGTGATATTGCATTGTACGTAAGTACCACAACTTCTTTATCCATTTTTCGCTTTCTGTGATATTGAACTTGGACCATAAATGAGGTTCTTGTAAACAGAGCTGTCCCTAACTTTGGGGTGGCTGAGTCTTTTTGATTTTAATTTCCCTAAGCTATAGGACCATAAGTGGAAGTGCCCTAGGCTCTGTTGCTTTGTTTTTTAGATGTTTCAGGAAACACCATACACTTCTCCAGAGTGGCTGTTGGCAATTTACATCCCGCCCATCAGCATAACAAGGCTCCCAGTTCTCCATGGCCTGTCCTGCCTTTCTGGATTTTACACTTTTTTCAGATGGCCCTTTTGACCGGGGGGCAGTGAGACTTCATTGTAGTGCAGATTTCCTTTGCAAGCTTGCTTGGTTGGCCAAAAAGGGCGTATGCGTTTTTTCCTGAATATATTCAGGAAAAAACGCATACGCCCTTTTTGGCCAAGTGCATCATTGTGGACGTTCTGCCTCTTTTCCTATGCTTTACATGCAATTCCAGTCTACCTCCTGAAATCGGTTTCCTGCAATTCTGCCCCGCTTTCAAGTCCTCTTGGCTGCCTTACTTCAATATATTTTTGGACGATAGCTATCATTTATAACTCTGCAGGTATGTGAATGACAGTGCCCCTGAGCTCCTTTCTTCAACTCGCTTTCTTGTGAGCTGGCCGCAACACCGCAGGATTGCTTCAGGCCCTAGTGTGGTTCAGGCATGGCACGCTGAGCCTTTGGTTAATTCCTCTTCCTGGTGGGAAATGAGAGTTAAATTTGCCCGTCCAGACACCTCCAGCTAGTCTCTTATTGGTTCTCCCTATTCCTGTTCATTTTCCGCAGAAATTGCAAACTGGGCCAAACAGGAGGTTAAAGGCACTGACTCTCCAAGTGGGGAGAGTGTTAGTAAAGCGTCTGGAATGTTGCACCCGAGTACCAGGGGACGAAAACTGAGACACATTTGAACACGTTGCCCGATCACATGGTGGATCATACTCTGGGTTCCACATGCATGTTTTAGCTGAAGGAAGAATCCCTTAAACCTGGAGAGTTGAGACCCCTGCAATGGGTACCATGCAATATGACTTCAAAGGGTCTGCATTTGCTCACCGAACCTCATCAATCCTATCACTGCTGCATTTATGCCACTGTACACACGCTTGATTCTCTTTCTGAGACATATAAATCCATAGGTTTTAAGATTCTTACTAGTCAGGTATATTCTTAGGCGTTTAATATGGGGTGTAGAGTCCACTTCATTGAGCAAGGAGTAGCTCTTGTCTATTACATATTTGGCTTATGGAACGGTATCTGTGCTAATTTCAATCTCTGGTTTTATGCAGCACCCCAACTCACCTTTCGCCTTAAGCAAGCATAAGTTGGTTTTCTACATTTGAGACCCTGTTCTGTTTTGTAATTCAGTTCCTGAGTTGCCAAGTTTACATTCCTTGTACTAGTGATATCTTATGATGTTTCTTTTTCTGTGTGACTTATTTCACTTAGAATCATCGTACCTGAATCCACTCATTATGCTGCTATGGGCCTGATGACATAGATTTCATTGCTGAGTGATATTGCATTGTACGTAAGTACCACAACTTCTTTATCCATTTTTCGCTTTCTGTGATATTGAAATTGGACCATAAATGAGGTTCTTGTAAACAGAGCTGTCCCTAACATTGGGGTGGCTGAGTCTTTTTGATTTTAATTTCCCTAAGCTATAGGACCATAAGTGGAAGTGCCCTAGGCTCTGTTGCTTTGTTTTTTAGATGTTTCAGGAAACACCATACACTTCTCCAGAGTGGCTGTTGGCAATTTACATCCCGCCCATCAGCATAACAAGGCTCCCAGTTCTCCATGGCCTGTCCTGCCTTTCTGGATTTTACACTTTTTTGAGATGGCCCTTTTGACCGGGGAGCAGTGAGACTTCATTGTAGTGCAGATTTCCTTTGCAAGCTTGCTTGGTTGGCCAAAAAGGGCGTATGCGGTTTTTCCTGAATATATTCAGGAAAAAACGCATACACCCTTTTTGGCCAAGTGCATCATTGTGGACGTTCTGCCTCTTTTCCTATGCTTTACATGCAATTCTAGTCTACCTCCTGAAATCGGTTTCCTGCAATTTTGCCCCACTTTCAAGTCCTCTTGGCAGCCTTACTTCAATATATTTTTGGACGATAGCTATCATTTATAACTCTGCAGGTTTGTGAATTACAGTGCCCCTGAGCTCCTTTCTTCAACTCGCTTTCTTGTGAGCTGGCCGCAACACCGCAGCATTGCTTCAGGCCCTAGTGTGGTTCCGGCATGACATGCTGAGCCTTTGGTTAATTCCTCTTCCTGGTGGGAAATGAGAGTTAAATTTGCCCGTCCAGACACCTCCAGCTAGTCTCTCATTGGTTCTCCCTATTCCTGTTCATTTTCCGCAGAAATTGCAAACTGGGCCAAACAGGAGGTTAAAGGCACTGACTCTCCAAGTGGGGAGAGTGTTAGTAAAGCGTCTGGAATGTTGCACCCGAGTACCAGGGGACGAAAACTGAGACACATTTGAACACGTTGCCCGATCACATGGTGGATCATACTCTGGGTTCCACATGCATGTTTTAGCTGAAGGAAGAATCCCTTAAACCTGGAGAGTTGAGACCCCTGCAATGGGTACCATGCAATATGACTTCAAAGGGTCTGCATTTGCTCACCGAACCTCACCAATCCTATCACTGCTGCATTTATGCCACTGTACACACGCTTGATTCTCTTTCTGAGACATATAAATCCATAGGTTTTAAGATTCTTACTAGTCAGGTATATTCTTAGGCGTTTAATATGGGGTGTAGAGTCCACTTCGTTGAGCAAGGAGTAGCTCTTGTCTATTACATATTTGGCTTATGGAACGGTATCTGTGCTAATTTCAATCTCTGGTTTTATGCAGCACCCCAACTCACCTTTCCCCTTAAGCAAGCATAAGTCGGTTTTCTACATTTGAGACCCTGTTCTGTTTTGTAATTCAGTTCCTGTGTAGCCAAGTTTACATTCCATGTGGTAGAGATATCTTATGATGTTTCTTTTTCTGTGTGACTTATTTCACTTAGAATCATCGTACCTGAATCCACTCATTATGCTGCTATAGGCCTAATGATATAGATTTCATTGCTGAGTGATATTGCATTGTACGTAAGTACCACAACTTCTTTATCCATTTTTCACTTTCTGTGATTTTGAACTTATACTGTAAACGAGGTTCTTGTAAACAGAGCCTTCCCAAATTTTGGGGTGGCTGTGTCTTTTTGATTTTAATTTCCCTAAGCTATAGGACCATAAGTGGAAGTGCCCTAAGCTCTGTTGCTTTGTTTTTTAGATGTTTCAGGAAACACCATACACTTCTCCAGAGTGGCTGTTGCCAATTTACATCCCGCCCAGCAGCATAACAAGGCTCCCAGTTCTCCATGGCCTGTCCTGCCTTTCTGGATTTTACACTTTTTCAGATGGCCCTTTTGACCTGGGGGAAGTGAGGCTTCATTGTAGTGCAGATTTCCTTTGCAAGCTTGCTTGGTTGGCCAGAAAGGGCATATGCGTTTCTTCATGAATATATTCAGGAAAAAACGCATGCGCCCTTTTTGGCCAAGTGCATCATTGTCGACGTTCTGAGTCTTTTCATATGTTGTCAATGCAATTCTAGTCTACCTCTTGAAATCGGTTTCCTGCAATTTTACCTTGCTGTCAGTGCCTCTTCATAGCCTTACCTCAATATACTTTTGGAAAATAGTTGGCCTTTATAACTCTGCAGGTTTTTGAATTGCAGTGGCCCTTAGCTCCATTTTTCAGCTCTTATTTTTGTGATCTTGCCTCATATCCACAGGATTTTTTCATGCCCTATTCTTCTTCTGGGGCGCCTTGCTCTGCCTTTGGTTAATTCTTCTTCCTGATGTGAAATTAGAGTGACATGTGCCCATTGAAACCGCTACAGCTATTTTCTCACTGGTTCCCCCTATTCCCATTCATCCTCCGCACTAACTGCAGACTGTGCGATACCGGAACTTAAAGGCATTGACTCTCCGTGTGGGGATGTTGTTAGTAAAGTGGCTGGAATGTTGATCCGGAGCCCCAGGAGAGGAAAATGAGGTGCGTTTTAGAAACCTTTCCCGATCATATGGTATACCATCCGCTGGATTTCCCATGCATGGTTTAGCTGTAGGAAGATTTCCTTCAACCTGGAGTGTTGGGACCCTTGGAATGAGTAGCATGAAGTATTGCATTAAACTTTCGGCAGTTGCTCACCAAAGCTCACCAATCCTCTCAGCCCCAAGTGTCCAGCCTTATGTCTTATCCAGCTGTGGGGTTTATATGTGGTCATTCCATGTTGCATCACAGCCCCTGAGCGAATTTTGTAAGAATTTTTCTCTCTTTCATTGTTTCTGCGTTTTGGTTTTAAAATTTATTTCTATAATGGGGTTTAGCTCATTTTCACTGCTGTGTTTGGCCACTCTGCACACACTTGATTCCCTTATGGAGATATATCAATACATGGGTTTTAAGATTCTTATTACTCAGATATATTTCTCTGCAGTGTATAGGGTGTGTTGAGGCCAGTTCATTGAGCAAGGTGTAGATCTTGTCTAATACCTATTTGGTTTATTGAACGGTATCTGTGCTAATTTCAAACTCTGGTTTTATGCATCACCCCACCTCTCCTTTCCCCTTAAGCTGACATAAGTGTGTTTTCTAAATGTGAGACACTGTTCTGTTTTGTAATTCATTTTTTGTGCAGCCATATTTATCCTCCCTCTATAAGTGATATCTTATGATATGTTTCTTTTTCTGTTTGACTTATTTCAAGTAGTATTATCGGACCTAAATCCACTCTTTATCCTTCTACTAGCCTTATTACATTGATTTCATGGTGAAGAGATATTCCATTGTACATAAGTACCACATTTTCTTTATCCATTGTTCTCTTTCCTGGGATATTTAAGGTGTACTGAAGTTGAGGTTCTTGTAAACAGAGTAGCCCTAAACTGTGGTGTGCTTGTGTCTTGTTGATTTTTAGACTTCCCTAGATATACTTCCATGATTGGAAGTGCCCTATGCTCTGTAGCTCTGTTTTTTAGATGATTTAGGAACCACCATACACTTCTCCAGAGTGGCTCTCGGCAGTTCACACACTGTCCATCAGCGTATAAAGGCTCCCTGTTCTCCATGGCCTGTCCTGCATTTCTGGTTTTTACAATTTTTTCGGATGGCCCTTTTGACCGGTGGGAAATGAGACTTCTTTGTTGTGCACATTTGCATTGTTTGCTTGCTTGGTTGCCCATAAAGTGCGTATGCGTTTTTTCCTGGATATATTCAGGAAAAAACGCATACTCCTTTTTGGGCCAACAGCATCATTGTCGAAATTCTGCCGCTTTTCATGTGCTTTAAAGACGAGTCCAATCTATCTCTTGAAATCTGTTTCTTGCAATTCTGTCTTGCATTCAGATCCTCTTCTTTGCCTTACCTCAACATATTTTTGGACGTTAGTTTTCATTTATAACTCTGCAGGTTTGTGAATTGCAGTGACCCTGAGCTCCATTTTTTAAGTTGCTCTTTTGTGAGCTGGCCTCAAAGCCGCAGGATTGCTTCAGGCCCTATTTTGGCTCCAGCGAGGCGGGCTGAGCCTTTTTTTAATTCTTATTCTTAATTGGAAATTAGAGTGACATATGCCCGTCCAAACCCCTACAACTATTCTCTCATTGGTTCCCCCTCTTCCCGTTCATCCTCCTCACAATTTGCAAAATGTGTGAAACAGAAGTTTAAATGTGCTGATTCTCTAAGTGGGGAGATTCTAAGTAACGTGGCTGGAATGATGAACAGGAGCACGAGGAGAGGATAAATGAGGTGCATTTTAGACACATCTCCCCATCACATGGTGTACAGTCCTCTGGGTTTTCCATGCATGTTTTAGCTGTAGGAAGATCCCTTGAACCTGCAGATTTGGGACCCATTGAATGGGTACCAGGTAGTATTACTTTAAAGGGTGTGCATTTCCTCACCCAACCTCACATTTCTCTTAGCACGAACAGTTTCCAGCCTTATGTGTCATCCTGCTGTGGGTCTAGATGTGTTCAATCCATGTTGCATCACCGTCCCTGAGGAAAAGTTGTAAGAGGTTTTCTCTTTCTCTCTGTCGTTTATTTTTTTCAATTTATTACTATATTGGTTACAGCTGATTTTCAAAGCTCTGTTTCTTGCTGCTGTACATCCACTTGATTCACATACAGAGAGACATCAATAAATTCTTTTTCAGATTCTTACCAGTCATATATATTCTTTTCCGGTGACTTGAGTGTGCTGAGTGCAGTTCTTTTAGCTACCGTGTAGGCCTTGTTGATTATCAGTTTGGTATTTGGAATGGTATCTTTGCTAATTTCAACCTCCTGGATGATGCCTCACCCCTCCCCACCTTTCCCGTTTAGCAGCCTTACGCGTGTTTTCTACATACTTGACTATGTTTTTCTTTTGTAATTTATTTCATGTGTAGCCATTTTGGATTCCACCTTTAAGTGATATCTTATGATATGTGTCTTTTTCTTTTTGAATTATGTCACTTAGAATGATCATACGTAACTCCTCCGGAGTTGTTACAACTGGCCATATTTCATTGATTTCCAGGCTGAGTAATATTCCACTCTACATAAGTACCACATCTCTATCCATTTTTTCCCTCCAGAGACATTTAAGTTATATCCTAGTCGAGGATCTTTTAAACAGAGAGGCAGTAAACATTGGGGTGCCTGTGTCCTCTCGATTTTTGTTTTTCCCAAGACATACGCCCATAAGTGCAAGTGCCCTATGCTCTGTAGCTCATTTTTTAGATGCTTTAGTAAACACAATACACTTCTCCAGAATGGCCGTTGGCAATATACATTTCCACTATAAGCCTCACAGGGCTCCCTCTTCTCCTTGCCCTGTCCTGCATTTCTGGTGTTTACACTTTATGAGGATGGCTCTTCTGACTGATGCGAAGTGATATCTTTTGTAGTATTGATTTCCAGTGCCCACCTGTTTGGTTGGCTAAAAAAGTGTATGCCCTTTTCTTGAATATATACAGAAAAAAACGCATACAGCCTTTTTGGCCAACTGCAATGTTGGCAATGTTCAGCCCCTTTTCTTGTGCTTAATGGCGAGTCCTTCCTACCTCCTCAAATCCCTTTCCTGCCATTCTCCCTTGCTTACCAATCCTTTTCTCTGACTTTCCTCAAGACATTTTTCAGTGATAGATATTTTCAACTCTGCAGTTTCATGAATTTTACTGCCCCTGAGTTCCATTGTTCAACTTGTGTTTATGGGAACTGGCCACAAAGCAGTGGGATTTCCTCAAGCCCTATACTGTTTCCATGGGCAACCCTAGCCTTTGGTCAATTCGTCTTCCTGATTGGAAATTAGAGTGACATGTGCCTGTCTGAACACCTAGGACTTGTCTCTCATTGTTCCTCATCCTTCCGCTTCATCCTCTGGACAAATTCCAAACTGTACGCAACAGGATGTTGACAGTGCTGACATCTCCAAGTGGGGAGACTGTTAGTAAAGACGCTGGAGGGGTGAACCCGAGCACCAGGAGATGAGGAGATGAGATGCCTTTTCCAAACTCTTCCCGATCAGACGGTATACCATCCTCTGGGTGTGACAGACATGTTTTAGCAGTAGGAAGAGTCCCATTCATGTAAGGAGAACACCAGGGCTTTTTCAAAATCAGTGTCTCCCCGAAACCCAAACTGGGGAATTTTTTAAGCTACGGCTACACATATGTTCATTAAGGGCCTTGGGAAGTAGGCAGAGTCCAAACTTTAGATGATTGAAGTCTTCAGGGTCAGAAGCACTCACCACCGGCTTCCCTTAGGTTACACTTTAACTGTCATTGATAGATGATGTCAATAAAAATATCTATTCTTTTTCCGATTATTTCCCCTTATAGGTTATTGCAAAATATTGAGTGTAGTTCCCTGTGCTATACAGTAGTTCCTTGTTGATGATCTATTTTATACATAGCAGTGTGTATGTGTTAATTCCAAACTGTTAATTTATCCCTCCTCCCACCTTTCCCCTTTGGTAATAATAAATTATAAGATTTTATACTTCTCAGAAATGGGGGAGCTGAAAGAGAGGTATCATTTTCAATGGAAAAGCATTTAAAACAAGATTGAAGCTTTAACCAAGATTATTAGGTGTACATCCTTGGAAAGAAATCACTTCATTTCTCTAATATTGACCTGACAAATAAGACAAACCTTTTCACTGAACTTGCTTATAATAAAGTGATGGAAATATCAAATGGAAGTGTTAGAAACATCTTATTTTACCCGAGCCTTATAAACTGTTCTATGTTAACTACAGTTTGGCTCACACATCTGTTCATTGAAGTTACAATAGTCTCAATTTCTGTTACTGATCCTCCAGAGTGGACCCCAACAAGTGTCCCCCTGCCCAGTGTCATTGGGGCCAACAGATCGAGACTGAGTTTGGTTCACAAGCAAAGGAAACTTTATATTTTAAACAGAGAATGGAGAGGTGAGAGCACGCACTACCCCGTGGGCTGTGGGCTGGGCTGCTGTGTAGAGATCCTGTCAGAGTCAGTGGGAGGGAGGGGGCGGAGCACTCGAGGGCCGGGTTGGCTGCAGCTCAGCCTCTATATCTCGGAGTCTGCACTGGGCCCCAGGAGCTGAGGTGTCGACCCAGCCATTCTGCACTAGGAAATCTGGTCTGAAGTGCCGGGTGTGGAACCTCTGCATGCGGGACCCTAGGAGCACGTGAAATTAGACAAAGCACAAAGGATAAAAAAGGTCAGACTTGACTTTATTGCCCAGATTCTATTTTTATCTCCCAGGGATTTTTAATGGGCTTTGCTGGGGACAAACCCCTCCTCTGCCTTTTGTCCCGTTCCTCATTCTTGGAGTGCTGAGGGTGCAGACCCTTCTTCTGTAACTGCTGAGTGCTGAGTTGGGAGCCCTCATACCAGGGGACGAGGGTCAGAACTTCTCCCCAGCAGCCTCCAGGTGACGTTGATTGGCCCCAGGACCCCTGCCTCCCTGCTCGTCCGCCTGAGCACCAGCATTGGAAGTGTTATAGATTCTAATGACCTTTAAGGGTCCAGGAAAGAGATGTGCAGAGACGCTGTGGGGGCCGGTTTCACCCCGCCCCACATTTGTTCGGCCACCTTAGGCTGACCGTTTCTGCCAGCCTAGATGCTCTGACCAGTAGTCTGCTCTTTCTTCAATTAGGCCCCTGAATTAACGTAAAAACAGCACCAGTTGTCAGAGCCCTGCCCGCTCAACTCCCAGACAGTCCAGGGTCAATGGTGATCAAGGACCATGATGGCCACTGAGTCAACAGCCTTTTGAAGTAAACAGGAGTCCAGCCGGTCTTATTGGCCACCATCATCACGGTGTCTGTAGGCTTTTCTATGGTGACAGTGTGATATACGTTTCCCCCGCCAAGATTATTAGCTCCCCTCCGGGTGCAGTAAGTCCTGCAAGCAGTAGTCTACTCCTTCGGGACACACTATTGTTGTTTTATGAGAGAAACTCCAGGTCAAGTGATGTTCACACGAGTCGTCATGGTGCCCTGTTGCCCCTGGTTATCTCTCTGGATGTTGGAGTTGGAGGGCCTCCTCACTCGAGGTCGGTGTGCCCATGGAGCGAACCCTGCAACTTCAGGGCATGGTTGGTGATTAGGATCACCACGTGGGGTCCTTTTCCCTTAGGAGAGAGGTGGCCTTTTGGGCTGCTGATTTTCAGGTTTTTAGATACTGCCAGTATCTTGGCCAGATGTGGCAGTGGGCCAAGCCCCTTGGTGACTGTAGTTTATCCTATCTGGATGGCATTCTTGTGTTGTTCCATTTCAAGTGGTCCCAGTTTTTGCACTAATTCTCCAATGGCGACTCACCTTTCACCGGGAATGGAAAGGTCAAAGGGTTTAGCTCAATTAGGGAGTTCCAGGGCAAGGGTCTGAATTGACTGCTCTTTCCATTCTTGAAAGGCCACTTCTGGATTCTGTTCAAAAGGATCATCATCTTTTCCTTTCAGTGTTTCATATAGAGGCCCAGCTAGTAGACTGTAGTTAGGGATCCAGAAGCAGCAAACCCTGGCCTCCCCAGGAACCCCTAAGCTGTCTTCTAGTTTTAGAAAGGGGTAAGGCTGCAAATGGTTTCTTCCCTTTCCTGGGATGGGCTTCTCCGACCTTCTGTGAGAATGAAGCCCAGGCAGGTCACCGCAGTCTGTGATATTTGAGCTTTTTCTTGGACAACTTCTATCCTTTATTGGCTTGGTAGTTCAGAGGCCTCCTTAGTAGGGCTGGCGATCAGAATGTCGTCTGCATATTGAAGGAGGGTTTCCTTTTCCAGAGGTAGAACTTTTCAGTCTTTAGCTAAGCTTTCCCCAAAGATGGTGTGGGAATTTTTGAACCCTTGGGGCAAGACGGCCCGGAAGTATTGTTTTAGTTGTATGTTGAGTCCTGCCACTCACAAGCCAAAATTTCTTGTGACTCTGGGACTAATGGAATACAAAAGAAGGCATCATTGAGACTAATACAGAATACCATGTCCTGGTGGTTGGTAGAATGACCAGCAGGGTGTAGGAATTAGGAGCAACTGGAGGTATATCCTCAGTGGCTTCACTGACTGTCCTGACATCCTTTACCAGGTCCCCAGCAGCCCATGGGGCTCTCGTGGTCAGGCCAATCCCAGGATATGGAGCTCTCCTGGGCAGGTACCCCACCCCCAACCCAGCCCACGGGGCTCTCGTGGTCAGGCCTCTCCCAGGATACAGAGCTACCCTTGCAGGTACCGTGGCAGGGCTGGGCACACAGGAACCGTGCACATAGCTCTCACTGAAGAGCACCCCCATCTCACCTGTCGCTCAGAGCTGACACAGCACCTCAGAGCAGGACTTGAACTAACAAACAGCAGCTGCGACAGGTCTGTGACCCTGGGCATCACTCTGTGTGGCCTCCCTCCACCTGGTCTTCCAGAGACTTCCACTGCACCCGGGGCACCAGGCCTCTGTCTCCAACCACCACCCACCCCTCCTCTCCCTGACTCCTGGGTTCCTCTCATTAGGAGAGGCTTTTCTTGAAGTTGTCTCCCACTCATGGGCCAGATAAAATGATTAGAAAACAAGCCAAAGCTGCAGCCCCTTGTCTATCCTGACTCTCAGGAGCCCACACCTGTTCCTTGGACCTGGCCGGTTCAGCAAGTTCCATTTTCTGCAACTGTGAGCCCCTGAGGGGTGATGATTGGCTGACCTGGGCAGCCTTACCGTGCCGGCCAGCCCTCCCCAGGTGTGCCTGGGTTGAGATCAATATAAATACCACTCCAGGCAGCAAGAGCCCCTGCAGCTGTGCCTGACGCCATTTTCTCTGCCCTGTCAGCAGTCTCGGGGCTGGGCTGGTGGGAGGGAGTGAGAGGCCACGGCTTTGTGGGTGGCCCAGTGTGAGTGGGGCTCTGCTGGACTTTCTGCAGCAGTTGCCAGGCTGCCACCTGCTAAAGAAGAGGATGTGTCACCCATACCTGCTGCTGGAATTTCTCCCTGGGCAGAGGTCAGGAAGGAAAAAAGCAGTGGGAGCAGGGACAGGACGGGTATCTCAGGCAGGGAAATGGAAATCTTCCAGAAGAGCACCCAGGACCAGGGCCATCCTGGCTGGCCTGCAGGCACCAAGTCAGCTGGCATGCTGTCACTCATGTGGCTCCATGGCCCTTCCTCTAGGCTTTCAAGTCCTTGTATATATTCAGGTGTTTTACCTGGGAAGGGTGGGAACAGTTCAGCAGCAACTGGCCTGGGGCTCAGCTCACGTTCACTCACAGATGCCTCGGCACGGTGCCCCAGCTTTGCAATGAGGACGCTTGTTGTGTGGGGGCTGCTGGCTGAATGGGAGACGATTCCCCACCACTGACCAACTTCAGAATTGTTTACAACTGGAGCAAGGGCCCTGATACGGTTTTCCTCTGAGTAACTGGTGGGTTCTGTTTTTTTTTTTCTCTTTTTCGTTTTTGGTTCAAGGTAGAATTTATTCCTCTTTTTTGTATTTACAGATATAAGCATGGAAATAATTTATTCATATAAATACATGTATGTGAAGGGAATAATTGTTTTTTCTGTTTTGTTTTTTAAATTTTATTTCTTTTTAATTTTGAATTTTATTTTATATTTTTATACAGCAAGTTCTTATTGGTTATCTATTTTATACATATAAATGTTTACATGCCAATCCCAATCTCTCAACTCCTCCCACCACCACCCCCCCAAGAGCTTTCCCCCCTTGTTGTCCATACGATTGTTGTCTACATCTGTTGCTCTATTTATGCCTTGCAAAACGGTTAATCTGTACAGTTTTTCTAGGTTCCACATATATGCATGAATATACAAGATTTGTTTTTCTCTTTCTGACTTACTTCACTCTGTATGACAGTCTCTAGATCCATCGACGTCTCTACAAATGACCCAATTTCATTCCTTTCATGGCTTAGTAATATTCCATTTTATATATGTACCACATCTTTATGCATTCGTCTGTCTGTGGGCATTTAGGTTGCTTCCATTACCTCGATATTGTAAATAGTGATGCAATGAACATTGCGGTGAATGTCTCTTTTTGATTTATGGTTTTGTCTGGGTATATGTCCAGTACTGGGATTGCTGTATCATATGGTAATTCTATTAATAGTTTCTTAAGAAACTCCATATTGTTCTCCATAGTGACTGTGTCAATTTATATTCCCAACAATAGTGGAAGAGGCTTCCTTTTCTCCACACCCATTCCAGCATTTGTTGTTTGTAGATTTTCAGATGATGCCCATTCTAACAGGTGTGAGGTGATACCTCATTGTTGAGTCCATTTCGTTGAGCAAGGGGTAGGTCTTCTCTATTACATATTAGGCTTATGGAACGGTATCTGTGCTAATTTCAAACTCTGGTTTTATGCAGCACCCCAACTCACCTTTCCCCTTAAGCAAGCATAAGTTGGTTTTCTAAACTTGAGACCCTGTTCTGTTTTGTAATTCAGTTCCTGTGTAGCCAAGTTTACATTCCGTGCATTAGTGATACCTTATGATGTTTCTTTTTCTGTGTGACTTATTTCACTTAGAATCATCGTGCCTCAATCCACTCATTATGCTGGTACAGGCCTGGTGACACAGATTTCATTGCTGAGTGGTATTCTGTTGTACGTAAGTACCGCAACTTCTTTATCAATTATTTGTTCTCTGGGATATTTAACTTGTACCGTAGAAGAGGTTCCTGTAAACAGAGCCATCCCAAATTTTGGGGTGGCTGTGTCTTTTTGATTTTAATTTCCCTAAGCTATAGGACCATAAGTGGAAATGCCCTAGACTCTGTTGCTTTGTTTTTCAGATGTATCAGGAAACACTATACACTTCTCCAGAGTGACTGTTGGCAATTTACATCCCGCCCATCAGCATAACAAGGCTCCCAGTTCTCCATGGCCTGTCCTGCCTTTCTGGATTTTACACTTTTATCAGATGGCCCTTTAGACCAGGGGGAAGTGACACTTCATAGTAGTTCGGATTTCCATTGCAAGCTTGCTTGGTTTGCCAAAAAGGGCGTATGTGTTTTTTCCTGAATATATTCAGGAACAAACTCATACGCCCTTTTTTGTCACGTGCATCATTGTCGATGTTCTGCCTCTTTTCCTATGCTTTAAATGCAAATCCAGTCTACCTCCTGAAATCGGTTTCCTGAAATTCTGCCCCGCTTTCAAGTCCTCTTCGCAGCCTTACTTCAATATATTTTTGGACATTATCTGTCATTTATAACTCTGCAGGTTTGTGAATTACAGGGCCCCTGAGCTCCTTTCTTCAACTCGCTTTCTTGTGAGCTGGCCGCAAACCCGCAAGACTGCTTCAGGCCCTAATCTGCTTCTGGCAGGGCACGCTGAGCCTTTGGTTAATTCCTCTTCCTGGTGGGAAATGAGTGTTAAATATGCCCGTCCAGACACCTACCTCACTCTCAACCCCTTGGTGATGTGGGTCCTCTGGTTTGTGGCCACCTTTGCTGGGTTCCTCACCTTTCAATGATGTGGTCCCACTAGTGTGAGGACACTCCTGTCTGGTTCTCATCCACGTGGTTATGTGGACCCCCTGGTGAGAGTCTGTTCCTGGCTGTGTTCCTCACCCTTCTGTGAGGGAGACCCTCTGCTGATAGGTCACTCCTGCATGGCTGGCACACATTGCCTTGGTGAAGTCAGCTGTGTGGTGGCAGTTGGAGCGTGCTGGGGATCTCCTGCCCCCGGTGATGAGGGCCCTCTTGCGTCAGGCCCTAACTGCTGGGCTCACCAACTTTTCTTAGTGAGCCCAATGATGCTTGGGCACTCCTCTTAGGACCCCATCTCCATGGGGATGTGGGCCTTCTGCTCTGAGGTCCCAACGGCTGGGTTGTTCACATTTTCATGATGTGGGCTCTCTGGTGTTAGTTCACAGAGGCCTGGATCCCATAGCCTCTGTGCTCTTGGCCGCCTGCTGGGAGGTTCCAACTGCTGGATTCCTCACTTTTTTAATTTTTTAGGCCCTCTGTTGTGAGGATCCTCCTGCCTGCCTCACTCCCAGCCCCTTCGTGATGTGTGTCCTCTGGTTTGAGGTCACATGTGCTGGGTTCCTCACCTTTCGATGATGTGGGACCAATGGTCTTAGGAGACTCCTGCCTGGTTCACATCCCCTTTGTGATGTGGGCCCTCTGGTGAGAGTCTGATCCTGGCTGGGTTCCTCACCCATCTGTGAGGTGGGCCCTCTACTATCAGGTAACTCTTGCCTGGCTTGCTCACCTCGCCTTGTTGACATGAGCCCTCTGGTGGCACTTGGACCCTGCTGGGAGCCTCCTCATCTCTTTGATGAGGGCCCTCTGACGTCAGGCCCTAACTGTTGGGCTCCCCAACTTTTCTTAGTGAGCCCAGTGATGCTCGGGCACTCCTCTTAGGTTCCCATCTCCATGGGGATGTGGGCCTTCTGCTCTGAGGTTCCAACGGCTGGGTTGATCACAGTTTCATGATGTGGGCTCTCTGGTGTTAGTTCACTGTGGCCTGGATCCCATAGCCTCTGTGCTCTTGGCCGCCTGCTGGGAGGTTCCAACTGCTGGATTCCTCACTTTTTAAATTTTTTAGGCCCTCTGTTGTGAGGATCCTCCTGCCTGCCTCACTCCCAGCCCCTTCGTGATGTGTGTCCTCTGGTTTGAGGCCACATGTGCTGGGTTCCTCACCTTTCGATGATGTGGGACCAATGGTCTTAGGAGACTCCTGCCTGGTTCACATCCCCTTGGTGATGTGGGCCCTCTGTTGAGAGTCTGATCCTGGCTGGGTTCCTCACCCTTCCGTGAGGTGGGCCGTCTGCTGTGAGGTCACTCCTGCCTGGCTTGCTCACCTCGCCTTGTGGACATGAGCCCTCTGGTGGCACTTGGAGCCTGCTGGGAGTCTCCTCCCCTCGGTGATGAGGGCCCTCTTGCGTCAGGCCCTAACTGCTGGGCTCACCACATTTTGTGATGTGCGCCCAGTGGTTCGAAGACACTCCATCCAGGTTCACATCCCCATTGGGATGTGGGCCTTCTGCTCTGAGGTCCCAACGGCTGGGTTGTTCACAGTTTCATGATGTGGGCTCTCTGCTGTTAGTTCGCTCTGGCCTGGATGTCATAGCCTCTGTGCTCTGGGCCGCCTGCTGGAAGGTTCCAACTGCTCGATTCCTCAACTTTTGTATTCTATGGGTCCTGTGTTGTGATGCTCCTCCTGCCTGCCTCACTCGCAACCCCTTCTTGATGTGGGTCCTCTGGTTTGAGGCCACATGTGCTGGGTTCCGCAACTTTCAATGATGTGGCCCCACTGGTGTGAGGACACTCCTGCCTGGTTCCCATCCCCTTGGTGATGTGGGCCTTCTGGTGACAGTCTTATCCTGGCTGGGTTCCTCACTCTTCTGTGAGGTAGGCCCTCTGCTGTGAGGTCAATCCTGCCTGACTTGCACACATCACCTTGGTGACGTGGGCCCTCTGTTGGCACATGGAACCTGCTGGGAGCCTCCTGCCCTCGGTGATGACGGCCCTCTAGCATCAGGCCCTAACTGCTGGGCTCCCCACGTTTTCTGATGTGAACCCAGTGATGCCAGGACACTCCTGTCAGGTTCCCATCCCCATGGGGATGTGGGCTTTCTGCTCTGAGGTCCCAACGCCTGGGTGGCTCACAGTTTCATGATGTGGGCTCTCTGGTGTTAGTTCACTCCTGCCTGCATCCCATAGCTTCTGTGCTCTCGGCCGCCTGCTGGGAGGTTCCAAATGCTGGATTCCTCACCTTTTTTATTCTTTGGGCCCTCTGTTTTTAGGCTACTCCTACCTGCCTCACTCCCATCCCCTTTGTGATGTATGTCCTCTGATATGAGGCCGTATGTGCTGGGTTCTTCACCTTTCAATGATGTGGCCCCACTGGTGGGAGGACAGTCCTGACTGGTTCCCATCCCCTTGGTGTTGTGGGCCCTCTGGCAAGAGTCTCATCCTACCTCGGTTCCTCACCCTTCTGTGAGATAGGCCCTCTGCTGTGAGGTCACTACTGCCTGGCTGGCGCATGCCACCTTGTAGACGTGGGCCCTCTGTTGGCAGTTGGAACCTGCTGGGAGTCTCCTCCCCTCAGTTATGAGGGCTCCCTGGCGTCGGGCCCTAACTGCTGGGCTCCTAACATTTTCTGATATGTGCTAAGTGGTGCGAAGCCACTCCTGCCAGGTTCCCATCCCAATGGGGATGTGGGCCTTCTGTTCTGAGGTCCCAACGGCTGGGTTGCTCACAGGTTCATGATGTGGGCCCTCTGCTGTGAGTTCACTGTGGCCTGGATCCCATAGCCTCGGTGCTCTGGGCCACTTGCTGGGAGGTTCCAACTGCTGGATTCCTCAACTTTTATATTCTATGGACACTGTGTTGTGAGGCCAGTCCTGCCAGCCTCATTCCGAAACCCTTGGTGATGTGGTTCCTCTGGTTTGAGGCTACATGTGCTGGGATCCTCACCTTTCGATGATGTTGTCCCACTGGTGTGGGGACACTCCTGCCTGGTTCCCATCCCCTTGGCGATGTGGGCCCTCTGGTGAGAGTCTGATCCTGGCTGTGTTCCTCACCCTTCTGTGAGGTGGGCCCTCTGCTGTGAGGTCACTCCTGCCGGGCTGGCACACATCGCCTTGGTGACATTGGCCCTCTGGTGGCAGCTGGAGCCTGCTGGGAGCCTCCTCCCCTTGGTGATGAGTGCCCTCTAGCGTCAGGCCCTAACTTCTGAGCACCCCACGTTTTCTGATGTGAGCCCAGTGATGCCAGGACACTCCTGTCATGTTCCCATCACCATGGGGATGTGGGCCTTCTGCTCTGAGGTCCCAATGTCTGGGTTGCTCACAGTTTCATGATGTGGGCTGTCTGGTGTTAGTTCACTCTGGCTTGGATCCCCTAGCCTCTGTGCTCTGGGCCGCCTGCTGGGAGGTTCCAACTGCTGGATTCCTCACCTTTCTTATTTTTGGGCCCTCTGTTGTGAGGCTCCTCCTGCCTGCCTCACTCCCAGCCCCTTGGTGATAGGTGTCCTATGGTTTGAAGCCACATGTTCTGGGTTCCTCACCTTTAGATGATGTGGCCCTACTCATGTGAGGACACTCCTGCCTGGTTCCAATCCATTTGGTGATGTGGGCCCTCTGGTGCAAGTCTGATCCTGACTGGGTTCGTCACACTTCTCTGAGGTGGGCCCTCTGCTGTGAGGTCTTTCGTGCCTGGTTGGCACACATCGCCTTGGTGACGTCAGCCCTCTGGTGGCAGTTGGAGCCTGCTGGGAGCCTCCTTCCCTTGGTGATGAGGGTCCTCTGGCGTCAGGCCCTAACTGCAGGTCTCCCAAAATTTTCTGACATGTTCTCAGTGGTGCGAGGACACTCCTACCAGATTTATATCCCCATGGGGATGTGGGCCTCCTGCTCTGAGGTCCCAATGGCTGGGTTGCTCAGTTTCATGACATGGGCCCTCTTCTGTGAGTTCACTGTGGCCTGGATCCCATAGCCTCGGTGCTCTGGGCCGCCTGCTGGGAGGTTCCAACTGCTGGATTCCTCACTTTTTTATTCTATGGGCCCAGTGTTGTGAGGCTACTCCTGCCTGCCTCACTCCAAGGCCCTTGGTGATGTGGGTCCTCTGGTTTGAGGACACATGTGCTGAGTACGTCACCTTTCACTGATGTGGCCCCACTGGTGTGAAGACACTCCTGCCTGGTTCCCATCCCCTTGGTGATGTGGGCCCTCTGGTGAGAGTCTGATGTTGGCTGGGTTTCTCACCCTTCTGTGAGGTGGGACCTCTGCTGTGAGGTAACTCATGCCTGGCTTGCTTATGTTGCCTTGGCAACATGAGCACTGAGGTGGCAGTTGGGGCCTGCTGAGAATCTCCTCCCCTCGGTTATGAGAGCTCTGGATAAAACACATATGCCCTTTTTTGCCAAGTGCATTATTTTCCAAGTTCTGTCTCTTTGCCTATGCTTTAAGAGCGACTCCCGTGTACCTTCTGAAATCTGTTTCCAGCAATCCTGCCCCACATTCAAGTCCTCTTCGCAGCCTTACTTCAGTATAATTTTGGATGATAGCTGTCATTTATAACTCTGCAGGTTTGTGAATAACAGTGTCCCTGAGCTCCTTTCTTCAACTCGCTTTCTTGTGAGCTGGCCGTAAAACTGCAGGATCTCTTCAGGTCCTAATCTGGTCCCAGCATGGCATGCGGAGCCTCTGGTTCATTCGTCTTCCTGGTGGGAAATGAGAGTTAAATTTGCCCGTCCAGACACCTACAGATAGTCTCTCATTGGTTCTCCTTATTCCTGTTCATATTCCGCAGAAATTGCAAACTGGGCCAAACAGGAGGTTAAAGGCACTGACTCTCCAAGTGGGGAGAGTGTTAGTAAAGCATCTGGAATGTTGCACCCGAGTACCAGGGGATGAAAACTGAGACACATTTAAACACGTTTCCCAATCACACGGTGGATCATACTCTGGGTTCCACATGCATGTTTTAGCTGAAGGAAGAATCCCTTAAACCTGGAGAGTTGAGACCCATGGAATGGGTACCATGCAATATGACTTCAAAGGGTCTGCATTTGCTCACCGAACCTCACCAATCCTATCACTGCAGTGTTTATGCCGCTGTACACACGCTTGATTCTCTTTCGGAGACATATAAATCGATAGGTTTTAAGATTCTTACTAGTCAGGTATATTTTAGGCGTTTAATATGGGGTGTAGAGTCCACTTCGTTGAGCAAGGAGTAGCTCTTGTCTATTACATATTTGGCTTATGGAACGGTATCTGTGCTAATTTCAATCTCTGGTTTTATGCAGCACCCCAACTCACCTTTCCCCTCAAGCAAGCATAAGTTGGTTTTCTACATTTGAGACCCTGTTCTGTTTTGTAATTTAGTTCCTGTGTAGCCAAGTTTACATTCCGTGCAGTAGTGATATCTTATGTTGTTTCTTTTTCTGTGTGACTTATTTCACTTAGAATCATTGTACCTGAATCCACTCATTATGCTGCTACGGACCTGATGACATAGATTTCATTGCTGAGTGATATTGCATTGTACGTAAGTACCACAACTTCTTTATCCATTTTTCATTTTCTGTGATATTGAACTTGTACCGTTAACGAGGTTCTTGTAAACAGAGCCGTCCCAAACTTTGGGGTGGCTGTGTCTTTTTGATTTTAATTTCCCTAAGCTATAAGACCATAAGTGGAAGTGCCCTAGGCTCTGTTGCTTTGTTTTTTAGATGTTTCAGGAAACACCATACACTTCTCCAGAGTGGCTGTTGGCAATTTACATCCAGCCCATCAGCATAACAAGGCTCCCAGTTCTCTATGGCCTGTCCTTCCTTTCTGGATTTTGCACTTTTTTCAGATGGCCCTTTTGACCAGGGGGCAGTGAGACTTCATTGTAATGCAGATTTCATTTGCAAGCTTGCTTGGTTGGCCAAAAAGGGCGTATTCGTTTTTTCCTGAATATATTCAGGAAAAAACGCATATGCGCTTTTTGGCCAAGTGCATCATTGTGGACGTTCTGCTTCTTTTCCTATGCTTTACATGCAATTCCAGTCTACCTCCTGAAATCGGTTTCCTGCAATTCTGCCCCGCTTTCAAGTCCTCTTGGCGGCCTTACTTCAATACATTTTTGGAAGATAGCTGTCATTTAAAACTCTGCAGGTTTGTGAATGACAGTGCCCCTGAGCTCCTTTCTTCAACTCGCTTTCTTGTGAGCTGGCCGCAACACCGCAGGATTTCTTCAGGCCCTAGTGTGGTTCCGGCACGGCACGCTGAGCCGTTGGTTAATTCCTCTTCCTGGTGGGAAATGAGAGTTAAATTTGCCCGTTCAGACACCTCCAGCTTGTCTCTCATTGGTTCTCCCTCTTCCTGTTCATTTTCGCCAGAAATTGCAAACTGGGCCAAACAGGAGGTTAAAGGCACTGACTCTCCAAGTGGGGAGAGTGTTAGTAAAGCGTCTGGAATGTTGCACCCGAGTACCGGTGGACGAAAACTGAGTCACATTTGAACATGTTTCCCAATCACACGGTGGATCATACTCTGGGTTCCACATGCATGTTTTAGCTGAAGGAAGAATCCCTTAAACCTGGAGAGTTGAGACCCCTGGAATGGGTACCATGCAATATGACTTCAAAGGGTCTGCATTTGCTCACCGATTCTCACCAATCCTATCATTGCTGCGTTTATGCCACTGTACACACACTAGATTCTCTTTTGGAGACATATAAATCCATAGGTTTTAGGATTCTTACTAGTCAGGTATATTCTTAGGCGTTTAATACGGGGTGTAGAGTCCACTTCGTTGAGCAAGGAGTAGCTCTTGTCAATTACATATTTGGCTTATGGAACGGTATATGTGCTAATTTCAATCTCTGGTTTTATGCAGCACCCCAACTCACCTTTCCCCTTAAGCAAGCATAAGTTGGTTTTCTACATTTGAGACCCTGTTCTGTTTTGTAATTCAGTTCCTGTGTAGCCAAGTTTACATTCCGTGTGGTAGAGATATCTTATGATGTTTCTTTTTCTGTGTGACTTATTTCACTTAGAATCATCGTACCTGAATCCACTCATTATGCTGCTACGGGCCTGATGACATAGATTTCATTGCTGAGTGATATTGCATTGTACGTAAGTACCACAACTTCTTTATCCATTTTTCGCTTTCTGTGATATTGAACTTGTACCGTAAACGAGGTTCCTGTAAACAGAGCTGTCCCAAACTTTGGGGTGGCTGTGTATTTTTGATTTTAATTTCCCTAAGCTATAGGAGCATAAGTGGAAGTGCCCTAGGCTCTGTTGTTTTGTTTTTTAGATGTTTCAGGAAACACCATACACTTCTCCAGAGTGGCTGTTGGCAATTTACATCCCACCCATCAGCATAACAAGGCTCCCATTTCTCCATGGCCTCTCCTGCCTTTCTGGATTTTACACTTTTTTTAGATGGCCCTTTTGACCGGGGGGCAGTGAGACTTCATTGTAGTGCAGATTTCCTTTGCAAGCTTTCTTGGTTGGCCAAAAAGTGCGTATGGGTTTTTTCCTGAGGAAAAAACGCATATGCCCTTTTTGGCCAAGTGCATCATTGTGGACGTTCTGCCTCTTTTCCTATGCTTTACATGCAATTCCAGTCTACCTCCTGCAATCGGTTTCCTGCAATTCTGCCCCGTTTTCAAGTCCTCTTGGCAGCCTTACTTCAATATATTTTTGGACGATAGCTGTCATTTATAACTCTGCAGGTTTGTGAATTACAGTGCCCCTGAGCTCCTTTCTTCAACTCGCTTTCTTGTGAGCTGGCCGCAATACCGCAGCATTGCTTCAGGCCCTAGTGTGGTTCCGCAATGGCATGCTGAACCTTTGGTTAATTCCTCTTCCTGGTGGGAAATGAGAGTTAAATTTGCCCGTCCAGACACCTCCAGCTAGTCTCTCATTGGTTCTCCCTATTCCTGTTCATTTTCCGCAGAAATTGCAAACTGGGCCAAATAGGAGGTTAAAGGCACTGACTCTCCAAGTGGGGAGAGTGTTAGTAAAGCGTCTGGAATGTTGCACCCGAGTACCAGGGGACGAAAACGGAGACACATTTGAACACGTTTCCCGATCACATGGTGGATCATACTCTGGGTTCCACATGCATGTTTTAGCTGAAGGAAGAATCCCTTAAACCTGGAGAGTTGAGACCCCTGCAATGGGTACCATGCAATATGACTTCAAAGGGTCTGCATTTGCTCACCGAACCTCACCAATCCTATCACTGCTGCATTTATGCCACTGTACACACGCTTGATTCTCTTTCTGAGACATATAAATCCATAGGTTTTAAGATTCTTACTAGTCAGGTATATTCTTAGGCGTTTAATATGGGGTGTAGAGTCCACTTCGTTGAGCAAGGAGTAGCTCTTGTCTATTACATATTTGGCTTATGGAACGGTATCTGTGCTAATTTCAATCTCTGGTTTTATGCAGCACCCCAACTCACCTTTCCCCTTAAGCAAGCATAAGTCGGTTTTCTACATTTGAGACCCTGTTCTGTTTTGTAATTCAGTTCCTGTGTAGCCAAGTTTACATTCCATGTGGTAGAGATATCTTATGATGTTTCTTTTTCTGTGTGACTTATTTCACTTAGAATCATCGTACCTGAATCCACTCATTATGCTGCTATGGGCCTGATGACATAGATTTCATTGCTGAGTGATATTGCATTGTACGTAAGTACCACAACTTCTTTATCCATTTTTCACTTTCTGTGATTTTGAACTTGTACTGTAAACGAGGTTCTTGTAAACAGAGCCTTCCCAAACTTTGGGGTGGCTGTGTCTTTTTGATTTTAATTTCCCTAAGCTATAGGACCATAAGTGGAAGAGCCCTAGACTCTGTTGCTTTGTTTTTTAGATGTTTCAGGAAACACCATACACTTCTCCAGAGTGGCTGTTGGCAATTTACATCCCGCCCATCAGCATAACAAGGTTCCCAGTTCTCCATGGCCTGTCCTGCCTTTCTGGATTTTACACTTTTTTCAGATGGCCCTTTTGACCGGGAGGCAGTGAGACTTCATTGTAGTGCAGATTTCCTTTGCAAGCTTGCTTGGTTGGCCAAAAAGGGCGTATGCGTTTTTTCCTGAATATATTCAGGAAAAAACGCATACGCCCTTTTTGGCCAAGTGCATCATTGTGGACGTTCTGCCTCTTTTCCTTTGCTTTACATGCAATTCCAGTCTACCTCCTGAAATCGGTTTCCTGCAATTCTGCCCAGCGTTCAAGTCCTCTTGGCAGCCTTACTTCAATATATTTTTGGACGATAGCTGTCATTTTTAACTCTGCAGGTTTGTGAATGACAGTGCCCCTGAGCTTCTTTCTTCAACTCGCTTTCTTGTGAGCTGGCCGCAACACCGCAGCATTGCTTCAGGCCCTAGTGTGGTTCCGGCATGGCACACTGAGCCTTTGTTTAATTCCTCTTCCTGGTGGGAAATGAGAGTTAAATTTGCCCGTCCAGACACCTCCAGCTAGTCTCTCATTGGTTCTCCCTATTCCTGTTCATTTTTCGCAGAAATTGCAAACTGGGCCAAACAGGAGGTTAAAGGCACTGACTCTCCAAGTGGGGAGAGTGTTAGTAAAGCGTCTGGAATGTTGCACCCGAGTACCAGGGGACAAAAAGTGACACATTTGAACACGTTTCCCGATCACACGGTGGATCATACTCTGGGTTCCACATGCATGTTTTAGCTGAAGGAAGAATCCCTTAAACCTGCAGAGTTGAGACCCATGGAATGGGTACCATGCAATGTCACTTCATAGGGTCTGCATGTGTTCACCGAACCTCACCAAACCTATCACTGCTGCATTTATGCCGCTGTACACACGCTAGATTCTCTTTCGGAGACATATAAATCGATAGGTTTTAAGATTCTTCCTAGTCAGGTATATTCTTAGGCGTTTAATATGGGGTGTAGAGTCCAGTTCGTTGAGCAAGGAGTAGCTCTTGTCTATTACATATTTGGCTTATGGAACGATATCTGTGCTAATTTCAATCTCTGGTTTTATGCAGCACCCCAACTCACCTTTCCCCTTAAGCAAGCATAAGTTGGTTTTCTACATTTGAGACCCTCTTCTGTTTTGTAATTCAGTTCCTTTGTAGCCAAGTTTACAAGCCGTGTATTAGTGATATCTTATGATGTTTCTTTTTCTGTGTGACTTATCTCACTTAGAATCATCGTACCTGAATCCACTCATTATGCTGCTACGGGCCTGATGACATAGATTTCATTGCTGAGTGACATTGCATTGTACGTAAGTACCACAACTTCTTTATCTATTTTTCGCTTTCTGTGATATTGAACATGTACCGTAAACGAGGTTCTTGTAAACAGAGCCATCCCAAACTTTGGGGTGGCTGTGTCTTTTTGATTTTAATTTCCCTAAGCTATAGGACCATAAGTGGAAGTGCCCTAGGCTCTGTTGCTTTGTTTTTTAGATGTTTCAGGAAACACCATACACTTCTCCAGAGTGGCTGTTGGCAATTTACATCCCGCCCATCAGCATAACAAGGCTCCAAGTTCTCCATGGCCTGTCCTGCCTTTCTGGATTTTACACTTTTCTCAGATGGCCCTTTTGACCGGGGGGCAGTGAGACTTCATTGTAGTGCAGATTTCCTTTGCAAGCTTGCTTGGTTGGCCAAAAAGGGCGTATGCGTTTTTTCCTGAGGAAAAAACGCATACGCCCTTTTTGGCCAAGTGCATCATTGTGGACGTTCTGCCTCTTTTCCTATGCTTTACATGCAATTCCAGTCTACCTCCTGAAATTGGTTTCCTGCAATTCTGCCCCGCTTTCAACTCCACTTGGCAGCCTTACTTCAATATCTTTTTGGACGATAGCTGTCATTTATAACTCTGCAGGTTTGTGAATGACAGTGCCCCTGAGCTCCTTTCTTCAACTCGCTTTCTTGTGAGCTGGCCGCAACACCGCAGGATTGCTTCAGGCCCTAGTGTTGTTCCGGCATGGCATGCTGAGCCTTTGGTTAATTCCTCTTCCTGGTGGGAAATGAGAGTTAAATTTGCCCGTCCAGACACCTCCAGCTAGTCTCTCATTGGTTCTCCCTATTCCTGTTCATTTTCCGCAGAAATTGCAAACTGGGCCAAACAGGAGGTTAAAGGCACTGACTCTCCAAGTGGGGAGAGTGTTAGTAAAGCGTCTGGAATGTTGCACCCGAGTACCGGGGGACGAAACCTGAGACCCTTTAAACACGTTTCCCGATCACACGGTGGATCATACTCTGGGTTCCACATGCATGTTTTAGCTGAAGGAAGAATCCCTTAAACCTGGAGAGTTGAGACCCATGGAATGGGTACCATGCAATATGATTTCAAAGGGTCTGCATTTGCTCACCGAACCTCACCAATCCTATCACTGCTGCGTTTATGCCGCTGAATATATTCAGGAAAAAACACATACGCCCTTTTTGGCCAAGTGCATCATTGTGGACGTTCTGCCTCTTTTCCTATGCTTTACATGCAATTCCAGTCTACCTCCTGAAATCGGTTTCCTGCAATTCTGCCCCGCTTTCAAGTCCTCTTGGCAGCCTTTCTTCAATATATTTTTGGACGATAGCTGTCATTTATAACTCTGCAGGTATGTGAATGACAGTGCCCCTGAGCTTCTTTCTTCAACTCGCTTTCTTGTGAGCTGGCCGCAACACCGCAGCGTTGCTTCAGGCCCTAGTGTGGTTCCGGCATGGCACGCTGAGCCTTTGGTTAATTCCTCTTCCTGGTGGGAAATGAGAGTTAAATTTGCCCGTCCAGACACCTCCAGCTAGTCTCTCATTGGTTCTCCCTATTCCTGTTCATTTTCCGCAGAAATTGCAAACTGGGCCAAATAGGAGTTTAAAGGCACTGACTCTCCAAGTGGGGAGAGTGTTAGTAAAGCGTCTGGAATGTTGCACCCGAGTACCAGGGGACGAAAACGGAGACACATTTGAACACGTTTCCCGATCACATGGTGGATCATACTCTGGGTTCCACATGCATGTTTTAGCTGAAGGAAGAATCCCTTAAACCTGGAGAGTTGAGACCCCTGCAATGGGTACCATGCAATATGACTTCAAAGGGTCTGCATTTGCTCACCGAACCTCACCAATCCTATCACTGCTGCATTTATGCCACTGTACACACGCTTGATTCTCTTTCTGAGACATATAAATCCATAGGTTTTAAGATTCTTACTAGTCAGGTATATTCTTAGGCGTTTAATATGGGGTGTAGAGTCCACTTCGTTGAGCAAGGAGTAGCTCTTGTCTATTACATATTTGGCTTATGGAACGGTATCTGTGCTAATTTCAATCTCTGGTTTTATGCAGCACCCCAACTCACCTTTCCCCTTAAGCAAGCATAAGTCGGTTTTCTACATTTGAGACCCTGTTCTGTTTTGTAATTCAGTTCCTGTGTAGCCAAGTTTACATTCCATGTGGTAGAGATATCTTATGATGTTTCTTTTTCTGTGTGACTTATTTCACTTAGAATCATCGTACCTGAATCCACTCATTATGCTGCTATGGGCCTGATGACATAGATTTCATTGCTGAGTGATATTGCATTGTACGTAAGTACCACAACTTCTTTATCCATTTTTCACTTTCTGTGATTTTGAACTTGTACTGTAAACGAGGTTCTTGTAAACAGAGCCTTCCCAAACTTTGGGGTGGCTGTGTCTTTTTGATTTTAATTTCCCTAAGCTATAGGACCATAAGTGGAAGAGCCCTAGACTCTGTTGCTTTGTTTTTTAGATGTTTCAGGAAACACCATACACTTCTCCAGAGTGGCTGTTGGCAATTTACATCCCGCCCATCAGCATAACAAGGCTCCCAGTTCTCCATGGCCTGTCCTGCCTTTCTGGATTTTACACTTTTTTCAGATGGCCCTTTTGACCGGGGGGCAGTGAGACTTCATTGTAGTGCAGATTTCCTTTGCAAGCTTGCTTGGTTGGCCAAAAAGGGCGTATGCGTTTTTTCCTGAATATATTCAGGAAAAAACGCATACGCCCTTTTTGGCCAAGTGCATCATTGTGGACGTTCTGCCTCTTTTCCTTTGCTTTACATGCAATTGCAGTCTACCTCCTGAAATCGGTTTCCTGCAATTCTGCCCAGCGTTCAAGTCCTCTTGGCAGCCTTACTTCAATATATTTTTGGACGATAGCTGTCATTTTTAACTCTGCAGGTTTGTGAACGACAGTGCCCCTGAGCTTCTTTCTTCAACTCGCTTTCTTGTGAGCTGGCCGCAACACCGCAGCATTGCTTCAGGCCCTAGTGTGGTTCCGGCATGGCACACTGAGCCTTTGTTTAATTCCTCTTCCTGGTGGGAAATGAGAGTTAAATTTGCCCGTCCAGACACCTCCAGCTAGTCTCTCATTGGTTCTCCCTATTCCTGTACATTTTCCGCAGAAATTGCAAACTGGGCCAAACAAGAGGTTAAAGGCACTGACTCTCCAAGTGGGGAGAGTGTTAGTAAAGCGTCTGGAATGTTGCACCCGAGTACCAGGGGATGAAAACTGACACAATTAAACACGTTTCCCGATCACACGGTGGATCATACTCTGGGTTCCACATGCATGTTTTAGCTGAAGGAAGAATCCCTTAAAGCTGGAGAGTTGAGACCCATGGAATGGGTACCATGCAATATGACTTCAAAGGGTCTGCATTTGCTCACCGATCCTCACCAATCCTATCACTACTGCATTTATGCCGCTGTAAACACGCTTGATTCTCTTGCAGAGACATATAAATCCATAGGTTTTAAGATTCTTCCTAGTCAGGTATATTCTTAGGCGTTTAATATGTGGTGTTGAGTCCACTTCGTTGAGCAAGGAGAAGCTCTTGTCTATTACATATTTGGCTTATGGAACGGTATCTGTGCTAATTTCAATCTCTGGTTTTATGCAGCACCCCAACTCACCTTTCCCCTTAAGGAAGCATAAGTTGGTTTTCTACATTTGAGACCCTGTTCTGTTTTGTAATTCAGTTCCTGTGTAGCCAAGTTTACATTCCGTGTAGTAGTGATATCTTATGATGTTTCTTTTTTTGTGTGACTTATTTCACTTAGAATCATCGTACCTCAATCCACTCATTATGCTGCTACGGGCCTGATGACATAGATTTCATTGCTGAGTGATATTGCATTGTACGTAAGTACCACAACTTCTTTATCCATTTTTCGCTTTCTGTGATATTGAACTTGTACCGTAAATGAGGTTCTTGTAAACTGAGCCGTCCCAAACTTTGGGGTGGCTGTGTCTTTTTGATTTTAATTTCCCTAAGCTATAGGACCATAAGTGGAAGTGCCCTAAGCTCTGTTGCTTTGTTTTTTAGATGTTTCGGGAAACACCATACACTTCTCCATTGTCGCTGTTGGCAATTTACATCCCGCCCATCAGCATAAAAAGGCTCTCACGTCTCCATGGCCTGTCCTGCCTTTCTGGATTTTACACTTTTATCAGATGGCCCTTTTGACTGGGGGCCAGTGAGACTTCATTGTAGTGCAGATTTCGTTTGCAAGCTTGCTTGGTTGGCCAAAAAGGGCGTATGCGTTTTTTCTTGAATATATTCAGGAAAAAACGCATACGCCACTTTTGGCCAAGTGCATCATTGTGGACGTTCTGCCTCTTTTCCTATGCTTTACATGCAATTCCAGTCTACCTCCTGAAATCGGTTTCCTGCAATTCTGCCCCGCTTTCAAGTCCTCTTGGCAGCCTTACTTCAATATATTTTTGGACGATAGCTGTCATTTATAACTCTGCAGGTATGTGAATTACAGTGCCCCTGAGCTCCTTTCTTCAACTCGCTTTCTTGTGAGCTGGCCGCAACACCGCAGGATTGCTTCAGGCCCTAGTGTGGTTCCGGCATGGCACGCTCAGCCTTTGTTTAATTCCTCTTCCTGGTGGGAAATGAGAGTTAAATTTGCCCATCCAGACACCTCCAGCTAGTCTCTCATTGGTTCTCTCTTTTCCTGTTCATTTTCCGCAGAAATTGCAAACTGGGCCAAACAGGAGGTTAAAGGCACTGACTCTCCAAGTGGGGAGAGTGTTAGTAAAGCGTCTGGAATGTTGCACCCAAGTACCAGGGGACGAAAACTGAGACACATTTGAACACGTTTCCCGATCACATGGTGGATCATACTCTGGGTTCCACATGCATGTTTTAGCTGAAGGAAGAATCCCTTAAACCTGGAGAGTTGAGACCCCTGGAATGGGTACCATGCAATATGACTTCAAAGGGTCTGCATTTGCTCACCGAACCTCACCAATCCTAGCACTGCTGCATTTATGCCACTGTACACACGCTTGATTCTCTTTTGGAGACATATAAATCCATAGGTTTTAAGATTCTTACTAGTCAGGTATATTCTTAGGCGTTTAATATGGGGTGTAGAGTCCACTTCGTTGAGCAAGGAGTAGCTCTTGTCTATTAAATATTTGGCTTATGGAATGGTATCTGTTCTAATTTCTATCTCTGGTTTTATGCAGCACCCCAACTCACCTTTCGCCTTAAGCAAGCATAAGTTGGATTTCTACATTTGAGACCCTGTTCTGTTTTGTAATTCAGTTCCTGTGTAGCCAAGTTTACATTCCTTATAGTAGTGATATCTTATGATGTTTGTTTTTCTGTGTGACTTATTTCACTTAGAATCATCGTACCTGAATCCACTCATTATGCTGCTACGGGCCTGATGACATAGATTTCATTGCTGAGTGATATTGCATTGTACGTAAGTACCACAACTTCTTTATCCATTTTTCGCTTTCTGTGATATTGAACTTGTACCGTAAATGAGGTTCTTGTAAACAGAGCTGTCCCTAACTTTGGGGTGGCTGAGTCTTTTTGATTTTAATTTCCCTAAGCTATAGGACCATAAGTGGAAGTGCCCTAGGCTCTGTTGCTTTGTTTTTTAGATGTTTCAGGAAACACCATACACTTCTCCAGAGTGGCTGTTGGCAATTTACATCCCGCCCATCAGCATAACAAGGCTCCCAGTTCTCCATGGCCTGTCCTGCCTTTCTGGATTTTACACTTTTTTCAGATGGCCCTTTTGACCGGGGGGCAGTGAGACTTCATTGTAGTGCAGATTTCCTTTGCAAGCTTGCTTGGTTGGCCAAAAAGGGCGTATGCGTTTTTTCCTGAATATATTAAGGAAAAAATGCATACGCACTTTTTGGCCAAGTGCATCATTGTGGACGTTCTGCCTCTTTTCCTATGCTTTACATGCAATTCCAGTCTACCTCCTGAAATCGGTTTCCTGCAATTCTGCCCCCCTTTCAAGTCCTCTTGGCAGCCTTACTTCAATATATTTTTGGACGATAGCTGTCATTTTTAACTCTGCAGGTATGTGAATGACAGTGCCCCTGAGCTCCTTTCTTCAACTTGCTTTCTTGTGAGCTGGCCGCAACACCGCAGGATTGCTTCAGGCCCTAGTGTGGTTCCGGCATGGCACGCTGAGCCTTTGTTTAATTCCTCTTCCTGGTGGGAAATGAGAGTTAAATTTGCCCGTCCAGACACCTGCATCTAGTCTCTCATTGGTTCTCCCTATTCCTGTTCATTTTCCGCAGAAATTGCAAACTGGGCCAAACAGGAGGTTAAAGGCACTGACTCTCCAAGTGGGGAGAGTGTTAGTAAAGCGTCTGGAATGTTGCACCCGAGTACCAGGGGACGAAAACTGAGACACATTTGAACACGTTTCCCGATCACATGGTGGATCATACTCTGGGTTCCACATGCTTGTTATAGCTGAAGGAAGAATCCCTTAAACCTGGAGAGTTGAGACCCCTGCAATGGGTACCATGCAATATGACTTCAAAGGGTCTGCATTTGCTCACCGAACCTCACCAATCCTATCACTGCTGCATTTATGCCACTGTACACACGCTTGATTCTCTTTCTGAGACATATAAATCCATAGGTTTTAAGATTCTTACTAGTCAGGTATATTCTTAGGCGTTTAATATGGGGTGTAGAGTCCACTTCGTTGAGCAAGGAGTAGCTCTTGTCTATTACATATTTGGCTTATGGAACGGTATCTGTGCTAATTTCAATCTCTGGTTTTATGCAGCACCCCAACTCACCTTTCCCCTTAAGCAAGCATAAGTCGGTTTTCTACATTTGAGACCCTGTTCTGTTTTGTAATTCAGTTCCTGTGTAGCCAAGTTTACATTCCATGTGGTAGAGATATCTTATGATGTTTCTTTTTCTGTGTGACTTATTTCACTTAGAATCATCGTACCTGAATCCACTCATTATGCTGCTATGGGTCTGATGACATAGATTTCATTGCTCAGTGATATTGCATTGTACGTAAGTACCACAACTTCTATATCCATTTTTCACTTTCTGTGATTTTGAACTTATACTGTAAAGGAGGTTCTTGTAAACAGAGCCTTCCCAAACTTTGGGGTGGCTGTGTCTTTTTGATTTTAATTTCCCTAAGCTATAGGACCATAAGTGGAAGTGCCCTAGGCTCTGTTGCTTTGTTTTGTAGATGTTTCAGGAAACACCATACACTTCTCCAGAGTGGCTGTTGGCAATTTACATCCCGCCCATCAGCATAACAAGGCTCCCAGTTCTCCATGGCCTGTCCTGCCTTTCTGGATTTTACACTTTTTTCAGATGGCCCTTTTGACCGGGGGGCAGTGAGACTTCATTGTAGTGCAGATTTCCTTTGCAAGCTTGCTTGGTTGGCCAAAAAGGGCGTATGCGTTTTTTCCTGAATATATTAAGGAAAAAACGCATACGCCCTTTTTGGCCAAGTGTATCATTGTGGACGTTCTGCCTCTTTTCCTATGCTTTACATGCAATTCCAGTCTACCTCCTGAAATCGGTTTCCTGCAATTCTGCCCCGCTTTCAAGTCCTCTTGGCAGCCTTACTTCAATATATTTTTGGACGATAGCTGTCATTTATAACTCTGCAGGTATGTGAATGACAGTGCCCCTGAGCTCCTTTCTTCAACTCGCTTTCTTGTGAGCTGGCCGCAACACCGCAGCATTGCTTCAGGCCCTAGTGTTGTTCCGGCATGGCACGCTGAGCCTTTGTTTAATTCCTCTTCCTGGTGGGAAATGAGAGTTAAATTTGCCCGTCCAGACACCTCCAGCTAGTCTCTCATTGGTTCTCCCTATTCCTGTTCATTTTCCGCAGAAATTGCAAACTGGGCCAAACAGGAGGTTAAAGGCACTGACTCTCCAAGTGGGGAGAGTGTTAGTAAAGCGTCTGGAATGTTGCACCCGAGTACCAGGGGACGAAAACTGAGACACATTTGAACACGTTTCCCGATCACATGGTGGATCATACTCTGGGTTCCACATGCATGTTTTAGCTGAAGGAAGAATCCCTTAAACCTGGAGAGTTGAGACCCATGGAATGGGTACCATGCAATATGACTTCAAAGGGTCTGCATTTGCTTACCGATCCTCACCAATCCTATCACTGCTGCGTTTATGCCGCTGTACACACGCTTGATTCTCTTTTGGAGACATATAAATCCATAGGTTTTAAGATTTTTGCTAGTCAGGTATATTCTTAGGCGTTTAATATGGGGTGTTGAGTCCACTTCGTTGAGCAAGGAGTAGCTCTTGTCTATTAAATATTTGGCTTATGGAACTGTATGTGTGCTAATTTCAATCTCTGGTTTTATGCAGCACCCCAACTCACCTTTCCCCTTAAGCAAGCATAAGTTGGTTTTCTACATTTGAGACCCTGTTCTGTTTTGTAATGCAGTTCCTTTGTAGCGAAGTTTACATTCCGCGTAGTAGTGATATCTTATGATGTTTCTTTTTCTGTGTGACTTATTTCACTTAGAATCATCATACCTGAATCCACTCATTATGCTGCTACGGGCCTGATGACATAGATTTCATTGCTGAGTGATATTGCATTGTACGTAAGTACCACAATTTCTTTATCCATTTTTCGCTTTCTGCGATATTGAACTTGTACCGTAAACGAGGTTCTTGTAAACAGAGCCATACCAAACTTTGGGGTGGCTGTGTCTTTTTCGTTTTAATTTCCCTAAGCTATAGGACCATAAGTGGAAGTGCCCTAGACTCTGTTGCTTTGTTTTTTAGATGTTTCAGGAAACACCATACACTTCTCCAGAGTGGCTGTTGGCAATTTACATCCCGCCCATCAGCATAACAAGGTTCCTAGTTCTCCATGGCCTGTCCTGCCTTTCTGGATTTTACACTTTTTTCAGATGGCCCTTTTGACCGGGGGGCAGTGAGACTTCATTGTAGTGCAGATTTCCTTTGCAAACTTGCTTGGTTGGCCAAAAAGGGCGTATGCGTTTTTTCCTGAATATATTCAGGAAAAAACGCATACGCCCTTTTTGGCCAAGTGCATCATTGTGGACGTTCTGCCTCTTTTCCTATGCTTTACATGCAATTCCAGTCTACTTCCTGAAATCCGTTTACTGCAATTCTGCCCTGCTTTCAAGTCCTCTTGGCAGCCTTACTTCAATATATTTTTGGACGATAGCTGTCATTTATAACTCTGCAGGTTTGTGAATTACAGTGCCCCTGAGCTCCTTTCTTCAACTCGCTTTCTTGTGAGCTGGCCGCAACACCGCAGGATTGCTTCAGGCCCTAGTGTTGTTCCGGCATGGCACGCTGAGCCTTTGGTTAATTCCTCTTCCTGGTGGGAAATGAGAGTTAAATTTGCCCGTCCGGACACCTCCAGCTAGTCTCTCATTGGTTCTCCCTATTCCTGTTCATTTTCCGCAGAAATTGCAAACTGGGCCAAAGAGGAGGTTAAAGGCACTGACTCTCCAAGAGGGGAGAGTGTTAGTAAAGCGTCTGGAATGTTGCACCCGAGTACCGGGGGACGACAACTGATACATTTGAACACGTTTCCCGATCACACGGTGGATCATACTCTGGGTTCCACATGCATGTTTTAGCTGAAGGAAGAATCCCTTAAACCTGGAGAGTTGTGACCCATGGAATGTGTACCATGCAATATGACTTCAAAGGGTCTGCATTTGCTCACCGAACCTCACCAATCCTATCACTGCTGCGTTTATGCTGCTGTACACACGCTTGATTCTCTTTCAGAGACATATATATCCATAGATTTTAAGATTCTTACTAGTCAGGTATATTCTTAGGCGTTTAATATGGGGTGTTGAGTCCACTTCGTTGAGCAAGGAGTAGCTCTTTTCTATTACATATTTGGCTTATGGAACGGTATCTGTGCTAATTTCAATCTCTGGTTTTATGCAGCACCCCAACTCACCTTTCCCCTTAAGCAAGCATAAGTTGGTTTTCTACATTTGAGACCCTGTTCTGTTTTGTAATTCAGTTCCTGTGTAGCCAAGTTTACATTCCGTGTAGTAGTGATATCTTATGATGTTTCTTTTTCTTTGTGACTTATTTCACTTAGAATCATCGTACCTGAATCCACTCATTATGCTGCTATGGGCCTGATGACATAGATTTCATTGCTGAGTGATATTGCATTGTACGTAAGTACCACAACTTCTTTATCCATTTTTAGCTTTCTGCGATATTGAACTTGTACCGTAAACGAGGTTCTTGTAAACAGAGCCTTCCCAAACTTTGGGGTGGCTGTGTCTTTTTGATTTTAATTTCCCTAAGCTATAGGACCATAAGTGGAAGTGCCCTAGGCTCTGTTGCTTTGTTTTTTAGATGTTTCAGGAAACACCATACACTTCTCCAGAGTGGCTGTTGCCAATTTACATCCCGCCCAGCAGCATAACAAGGCTCCCAGTTCTCCATGGTCTGTCCTGCCTTTCTGGATTTTACACTTTTTCAGATGGCCCTTTTGACCTTGGGGAAGTGAGGCTTCATTGTAGTGCAGATTTCCTTTGCAAGCTTGCTTGGTTGGCCAGAAAGGGCATATGCGTTTCTTCATGAATATATTCAGGAAAAAACGCATGCGCCCTTTTTGGCCAAGTGCATCATTGTCGACGTTCTGAGTCTTTTCATATGTTGTCAATGCAATTCTAGTCTACCTCTTGAAATCGGTTTCCTGCAATTCTACCTTGCTGTCAGTGCCTCTTCATAGCCTTACCTCAATATACTTTTGGAAAATAGTTGGCCTTTATAACTCTGCAGGTTTTTGAATTGCAGTGGCCCTTAGCTCCATTTTTCAGCTCTTATTTTTGTGATCTTGCCTCATATCCACAGGATTTTTTCATGCCCTATTCTTCTTCTGGGGCGCCTTGCTCTGCCTTTGGTTAATTCTTCTTCCTGATGTGAAATTAGAGTGACATGTGCCCATTGAAACCGCTACAGCTATTTTCTCACTGGTTCCCCCTATTCCCATTCATCCTCCGCACTAACTGCAGACTGTGCGATACCGGAACTTAAAGGCATTGACTCTCCGTGTGGGGATGTTGTTAGTAAAGTGGCTGGAATGTTGATCCGGAGCCCCAGGAGAGGAAAATGAGGTGCGTTTTAGAAACCTTTCCCGATCATATGGTATACCATCCGCTGGATTTCCCATGCATGGTTTAGCTGTAGGAAGATTTCCTTCAACCTGGAGTGTTGGGACCCTTGGAATGAGTAGCATGAAGTATTGCATTAAACTTTCGGCAGTTGCTCACCAAAGCTCACCAATCCTCTCAGCCCCAAGTGTCCAGCCTTATGTCTTATCCAGCTGTGGGGTTTATATGTGGTCATTCCATGTTGCATCACAGCCCCTGAGCGAATTTTGTAAGAATTTTTCTCTCTTTCATTGTTTCTGCGTTTTGGTTTTAAAATTTATTTCTATAATGGGGTTTAGCTCATTTTCACTGCTGTGTTTGGCCACTCTGCACACACTTGATTCCCTTATGGAGATATATCAATACATGGGTTTTAAGATTCTTATTACTCAGATATATTTCTCTGCAGTGTATAGGGTGTGTTGAGGCCAGTTCATTGAGCAAGGTGTAGATCTTGTCTAATACCTATTTGGTTTATTGAACGGTATCTGTGCTAATTTCAAACTCTGGTTTTATGCATCACCCCACCTCTCCTTTCCCCTTAAGCTGACATAAGTGTGTTTTCTAAATGTGAGACACTGTTCTGTTTTGTAATTCATTTTTTGTGCAGCCATATTTATCCTCCCTCTATAAGTGATATCTTATGATATGTTTCTTTTTCTGTTTGACTTATTTCAAGTAGTATTATCGGACCTAAATCCACTCTTTATCCTTCTACTAGCCTTATTACATTGATTTCATGGTGAAGAGATATTCCATTGTACATAAGTACCACATTTTCTTTATCCATTGTTCTCTTTCCTGGGATATTTAAGGTGTACTGAAGTTGAGGTTCTTGTAAACAGAGTAGCCCTAAACTGTGGTGTGCTTGTGTCTTGTTGATTTTTAGACTTCCCTAGATATACTTCCATGATTGGAAGTGCCCTATGCTCTGTAGCTCTGTTTTTTAGATGATTTAGGAACCACCATACACTTCTCCAGAGTGGCTCTCGGCAGTTCACACACTGTCCATCAGCGTATAAAGGCTCCCTGTTCTCCATGGCCTGTCCTGCATTTCTGGTTTTTACAATTTTTTCGGATGGCCCTTTTGACCGGTGGGAAATGAGACTTCTTTGTTGTGCACATTTGCATTGCTTGCTTGCTTGGTTGCCCATAAAGTGCGTATGCGTTTTTTCCTGGATATATTCAGGAAAAAACGCATACTCCTTTTTGGGCCAACAGCATCATTGTCGAAATTCTGCCGCTTTTCATGTGCTTTAAAGACGAGTCCAATCTATCTCTTGAAATCTGTTTCTTGCAATTCTGTCTTGCATTCAGATCCTCTTCTTTGCCTTACCTCAACATATTTTTGGACGTTAGTTTTCATTTATAACTCTGCAGGTTTGTGAATTGCAGTGACCCTGAGCTCCATTTTTTAAGTTGCTCTTTTGTGAGCTGGCCTCAAAGCCGCAGGATTGCTTCAGGCCCTATTTTGGCTCCAGCGAGGCGGGCTGAGCCTTTTTTTAATTCTTATTCTTAATTGGAAATTAGAGTGACATATGCCCGTCCAAACCCCTACAACTATTCTCTCATTGGTTCCCCCTCTTCCCGTTCATCCTCCTCACAATTTGCAAAATGTGTGAAACAGAAGTTTAAATGTGCTGATTCTCTAAGTGGGGAGATTCTAAGTAACGTGGCTGGAATGATGAACAGGAGCACGAGGAGAGGATAAATGAGGTGCATTTTAGACACATCTCCCCATCACATGGTGTACAGTCCTCTGGGTTTTCCATGCATGTTTTAGCTGTAGGAAGATCCCTTGAACCTGCAGATTTGGGACCCATTGAATGGGTACCAGGTAGTATTACTTTAAAGGGTGTGCATTTCCTCACCCAACCTCACATTTCTCTTAGCACGAACAGTTTCCAGCCTTATGTGTCATCCTGCTGTGGGTCTAGATGTGTTCAATCCATGTTGCATCACCGTCCCTGAGGAAAAGTTGTAAGAGGTTTTCTCTGTCTCTCTGTCGTTTATTTTTTTCAATTTATTACTATATTGGTTACAGCTGATTTTCAAAGCTCTGTTTCTTGCTGCTGTACATCCACTTGATTCACATACAGAGAGACATCAATAAATTCTTTTTCAGATTCTTACCAGTCATATATATTCTTTTCCGGTGACTTGAGTGTGCTGAGTGCAGTTCTTTTAGCTACCGTGTAGGCCTTGTTGATTATCAGTTTGGTATTTGGAATGGTATCTTTGCTAATTTCAACCTCCTGGATGATGCCTCACCCCTCCCCACCTTTCCCGTTTAGCAGCCTTACGCGTGTTTTCTACATACTTGACTATGTTTTTCTTTTGTAATTTATTTCATGTGTAGCCATTTTGGATTCCACCTTTAAGTGATATCTTATGATATGTGTCTTTTTCTTTTTGAATTATGTCACTTAGAATGATCATACGTAACTCCTCCGGAGTTGTTACAACTGGCCATATTTCATTGATTTCCAGGCTGAGTAATATTCCACTCTACATAAGTACCACATCTCTATCCATTTTTTCCCTCCAGAGACATTTAAGTTATATCCTAGTCGAGGATCTTTTAAACAGAGAGGCAGTAAACATTGGGGTGCCTGTGTCCTCTCGATTTTTGTTTTTCCCAAGACATACGCCCATAAGTGCAAGTGCCCTATGCTCTGTAGCTCATTTTTTAGATGCTTTAGTAAACACAATACACTTCTCCAGAATGGCCGTTGGCAATATACATTTCCACTATAAGCCTCACAGGGCTCCCTCTTCTCCTTGCCCTGTCCTGCATTTCTGGTGTTTACACTTTATGAGGATGGCTCTTCTGACTGATGCGAAGTGATATCTTTTGTAGTATTGATTTCCAGTGCCCACCTGTTTGGTTGGCTAAAAAAGTGTATGCCCTTTTCTTGAATATATACAGAAAAAAACGCATACAGCCTTTTTGGCCAACTGCAATGTTGGCAATGTTCAGCCCCTTTTCTTGTGCTTAATGGCGAGTCCTTCCTACCTCCTCAAATCCCTTTCCTGCCATTCTCCCTTGCTTACCAATCCTTTTCTCTGACTTTCCTCAAGACATTTTTCAGTGATAGATATTTTCAACTCTGCAGTTTCATGAATTTTACTGCCCCTGAGTTCCATTGTTCAACTTGTGTTTATGGGAACTGGCCACAAAGCAGTGGGATTTCCTCAAGCCCTATACTGTTTCCATGGGCAACCCTAGCCTTTGGTCAATTCGTCTTCCTGATTGGAAATTAGAGTGACATGTGCCTGTCTGAACACCTAGGACTTGTCTCTCATTGTTCCTCATCCTTCCGCTTCATCCTCTGGACAAATTCCAAACTGTACGCAACAGGATGTTGACAGTGCTGACATCTCCAAGTGGGGAGACTGTTAGTAAAGACGCTGGAGGGGTGAACCCGAGCACCAGGAGATGAGGAGATGAGATGCCTTTTCCAAACTCTTCCCGATCAGACGGTATACCATTCTCTGGGTGTGACAGACATGTTTTAGCAGTAGGAAGAGTCCCATTCATGTAAGGAGAACACCAGGGCTTTTTCAAAATCAGTGTCTCCCCGAAACCCAAACTGGGGAATTTTTTAAGCTACGGCTACACATATGTTCATTAAGGGCCTTGGGAAGTAGGCAGAGTCCAAACTTTAGATGATTGAAGTCTTCAGGGTCAGAAGCACTCACCACCGGCTTCCCTTAGGTTACACTTTAACTGTCATTGATAGATGATGTCAATAAAAATATCTATTCTTTTTCCGATTATTTCCCCTTATAGGTTATTGCAAAATATTGAGTGTAGTTCCCTGTGCTATACAGTAGTTCCTTGTTGATGATCTATTTTATACATAGCAGTGTGTATGTGTTAATTCCAAACTGTTAATTTATCCCTCCTCCCACCTTTCCCCTTTGGTAATAATAAATTATAAGATTTTATACTTCTCAGAAATGGGGGAGCTGAAAGAGAGGTATCATTTTCAATGGAAAAGCATTTAAAACAAGATTGAAGCTTTAACCAAGATTATTAGGTGTACATCCTTGGAAAGAAATCACTTCATTTCTCTAATATTGACCTGACAAATAAGACAAACCTTTTCACTGAACTTGCTTATAATAAAGTGATGGAAATATCAAATGGAAGTGTTAGAAACATCTTATTTTACCCGAGCCTTATAAACTGTTCTATGTTAACTACAGTTTGGCTCACACATCTGTTCATTGAAGTTACAATAGTCTCAATTTCTGTTACTGATCCTCCAGAGTGGACCCCAACAAGTGTCCCCCTGCCCAGTGTCATTGGGGCCAACAGATCGAGACTGAGTTTGGTTCACAAGCAAAGGAAACTTTATATTTTAAACAGAGAATGGAGAGGTGAGAGCACGCACTACCCCGTGGGCTGTGGGCTGGGCTGCTGTGTAGAGATCCTGTCAGAGTCAGTGGGAGGGAGGGGGCGGAGCACTCGAGGGCCGGGTTGGCTGCAGCTCAGCCTCTATATCTCGGAGTCTGCACTGGGCCCCAGGAGCTGAGGTGTCGACCCAGCCATTCTGCACTAGGAAATCTGGTCTGAAGTGCCGGGTGTGGAACCTCTGCATGCGGGACCCTAGGAGCACGTGAAATTAGACAAAGCACAAAGGATAAAAAAGGTCAGACTTGACTTTATTGCCCAGATTCTATTTTTATCTCCCAGGGATTTTTAATGGGCTTTGCTGGGGACAAACCCCTCCTCTGCCTTTTGTCCCGTTCCTCATTCTTGGAGTGCTGAGGGTGCAGACCCTTCTTCTGTAACTGCTGAGTGCTGAGTTGGGAGCCCTCATACCAGGGGACGAGGGTCAGAACTTCTCCCCAGCAGCCTCCAGGTGACGTTGATTGGCCCCAGGACCCCTGCCTCCCTGCTCGTCCGCCTGAGCACCAGCATTGGAAGTGTTATAGATTCTAATGACCTTTAAGGGTCCAGGAAAGAGATGTGCAGAGACGCTGTGGGGGCCGGTTTCACCCCGCCCCACATTTGTTCGGCCACCTTAGGCTGACCGTTTCTGCCAGCCTAGATGCTCTGACCAGTAGTCTGCTCTTTCTTCAATTAGGCCCCTGAATTAACGTAAAAACAGCACCAGGTGTCAGAGCCCTGCCCGCTCAACTCCCAGACAGTCCAGGGTCAATGGTGATCAAGGACCATGATGGCCACTGAGTCAACAGCCTTTTGAAGTAAACAGGAGTCCAGCCGGTCTTATTGGCCACCATCATCACGGTGTCTGTAGGCTTTTCTATGGTGACAGTGTGATATACATTTCCCCCGCCAAGATTATTAGCTCCCCTCCGGGTGCAGTAAGTCCTGCAAGCAGTAGTCTACTCCTTCGGGACACACTATTGTTGTTTTATGAGAGAAACTCCAGGTCAAGTGATGTTCACACGAGTCGTCATGGTGCCCTGTTGCCCCCGGTTATCTCTCTGGATGTTGGAGTTGGAGGGCCTCCTCACTCGAGGTCGGTGTGCCCACGGAGCGAACCCTGCAACTTCAGGGCATGGTTGGTGATTAGGATCACCACGTGGGGTCCTTTTCCCTTAGGAGAGAGGTGGCCTTTTGGGCTGCTGATTTTCAGGTTTTTAGATACCGCCAGTATCTTGGCCAGATGTGGCAGTGGGCCAAGCCCCTTGGTGACTGTAGTTTATCCTACCTGGATGGCATTCTTGTGTTGTTCCATTTCAAGTGGTCCCAGTTTTTGCACTAATTCTCCAATGGCGACTCACCTTTCACCGGGAATGGAAAGGTCAAAGGGTTTAGCTCAATTAGGGAGTTCCAGGGCAAGGGTCTGAATTGACTGCTCTTTCCATTCTTGAAAGGCCACTTCTGGATTCTGTTCAAAAGGATCATCATCTTTTCCTTTCAGTGTTTCATATAGAGGCCCAGCTAGTAGACTGTAGTTAGGGATCCAGAAGCAGCAAACCCTGGCCTCCCCAGGAACCCCTAAGCTGTCTTCTAGTTTTAGAAAGGGGTAAGGCTGCAAATGGTTTCTTCCCTTTCCTGGGATGGGCTTCTCCGACCTTCTGTGAGAATGAAGCCCAGGCAGGTCACCGCAGTCTGTGATATTTGAGCTTTTTCTTGGACAACTTCTATCCTTTATTGGCTTGGTAGTTCAGAGGCCTCCTTAGTAGGGCTGGCGATCAGAATGTCGTCTGCATATTGAAGGAGGGTTTCCTTTTCCAGAGGTAGAACTTTTCAGTCTTTAGCTAAGCTTTCCCCAAAGATGGTGTGGGAATTTTTGAACCCTTGGGGCAAGACGGCCCGGAAGTATTGTTTTAGTTGTATGTTGAGTCCTGCCACTCACAAGCCAAAATTTCTTGTGACTCTGGGACTAATGGAATACAAAAGAAGGCATCATTGAGACTAATACAGAATACCATGTCCTGGTGGTTGGTAGAATGACCAGCAGGGTGTAGGAATTAGGAGCAACTGGAGGTATATCCTCAGTGGCTTCACTGACTGTCCTGACATCCTTTACCAGGTCCCCAGCAGCCCATGGGGCTCTCGTGGTCAGGCCAATCCCAGGATATGGAGCTCTCCTGGGCAGGTACCCCACCCCCAACCCAGCCCATGGGGCTCTCGTGGTCAGGCCTCTCCCAGGATACAGAGCTACCCTTGCAGGTACCGTGGCAGGGCTGGGCACACAGGAACCGTGCACATAGCTCTCACTGAAGAGCACCCCCATCTCACCTGTCGCTCAGAGCTGACACAGAGCACCTCAGAGCAGGACTTGAACTAACAAACAGCAGCTGCGACAGGTCTGTGACCCTGGGCATCACTCTGTGTGGCCTCCCTCCACCTGGTCTTCCAGAGACTTCCACTGCACCCGGGGCACCAGGCCTCTGTCTCCAACCACCACCCACCCCTCCTCTCCCTGACTCCTGGGTTCCTCTCATTAGGAGAGGCTTTTCTTGAAGTTGTCTCCCACTCATGGGCCAGATAAAATGATTAGAAAACAAGCCAAAGCTGCAGCCCCTTGTCTATCCTGACTCTCAGGAGCCCACACCTGTTCCTTGGACCTGGCCGGTTCAGCAAGTTCCATTTTCTGCAACTGTGAGCCCCTGAGGGGTGATGATTGGCTGACCTGGGCAGCCTTACCGTGCAGGCCAGCCCTCCCCAGGTGTGCCTGGGTTGAGATCAATATAAATACCACTCCAGGCAGCAAGAGCCCCTGCAGCTGTGCCTGACGCCATTTTCTCTGCCCTGTCAGCAGTCTCGGGGCTGGGCTGGTGGGAGGGAGTGAGAGGCCACGGCTTTGTGGGTGGCCCAGTGTGAGTGGGGCTCTGCTGGACTTTCTGCAGCAGTTGCCAGGCTGCCACCTGCTAAAGAAGAGGATGTGTCACCCATACCTGCTGCTGGAATTTCTCCCTGGGCAGAGGTGAGGAAGGAAAAAAGCAGTGGGAGCAGGGACAGGACGGGTATCTCAGGCAGGGAAATGGAAATCTTCCAGAAGAGCACCCAGGACCAGGGCCATCCTGGCTGGCCTGCAGGCACCAAGTCAGCTGGCATGCTGTCACTCATGTGGCTCCATGGCCCTTCCTCTAGGCTTTCAAGTCCTTGTATATATTCAGGTGTTTTACCTGGGAAGGGTGGGAACAGTTCAGCAGCAACTGGCCTGGGGCTCAGCTCACGTTCACTCACAGATGCCTCGGCACGGTGCCCCAGCTTTGCAATGAGGACGCTTGTTGTGTGGGGGCTGCTGGCTGAATGGGAGACGATTCCCCACCACTGACCAACTTCAGAATTGTTTACAACTGGAGCAAGGGCCCTGATACGGTTTTCCTCTGAGTAACTGGTGGGTTCTGTTTTTTTTTTTCTCTTTTTCGTTTTTGGTTCAAGGTAGAATTTATTCCTCTTTTTTGTATTTACAGATATAAGCATGGAAATAATTTATTCATATAAATACATGTATGTGAAGGGAATAATTGTTTTTTCTGTTTTGTTTTTTAAATTTTATTTCTTTTTAATTTTGAATTTTATTTTATATTTTTATACAGCAAGTTCTTATTGGTTATCTATTTTATACATATAAATGTTTACATGCCAATCCCAATCTCTCAACTCCTCCCACCACCACCCCCCCAAGAGCTTTCCCCCCTTGTTGTCCATACGATTGTTGTCTACATCTGTTGCTCTATTTATGCCTTGCAAAACGGTTAATCTGTACAGTTTTTCTAGGTTCCACATATATGCATGAATATACAAGATTTGTTTTTCTCTTTCTGACTTACTTCACTCTGTATGACAGTCTCTAGATCCATCGACGTCTCTACAAATGACCCAATTTCATTCCTTTCATGGCTTAGTAATATTCCATTTTATATATGTACCACATCTTTATGCATTCGTCTGTCTGTGGGCATTTAGGTTGCTTCCATTACCTCGATATTGTAAATAGTGATGCAATGAACATTGCGGTGAATGTCTCTTTTTGATTTATGGTTTTGTCTGGGTATATGTCCAGTACTGGGATTGCTGTATCATATGGTAATTCTATTAATAGTTTCTTAAGAAACTCCATATTGTTCTCCATAGTGACTGTGTCAATTTATATTCCCAACAATAGTGGAAGAGGCTTCCTTTTCTCCACACCCATTCCAGCATTTGTTGTTTGTAGATTTTCAGATGATGCCCATTCTAACAGGTGTGAGGTGATACCTCATTGTTGAGTCCATTTCGTTGAGCAAGGGGTAGGTCTTGTCTATTACATATTTGGCTTATGGAACGGTATCTGTGCTAATTTCAAACTCTGGTTTTATGCAGCACCCCAACTCACCTTTCCCCTTAAGCAAGCATAAGTTGGTTTTCTAAACTTGAGACCCTGTTCTGTTTTGTAATTCAGTTCCTGTGTAGCCAAGTTTACATTCCGTGCATTAGTGATACCTTATGATGTTTCTTTTTCTGTGTGACTTATTTCACTTAGAATCATCGTGCCTCAATCCACTCATTATGCTGGTACAGGCCTGGTGACACAGATTTCATTGCTGAGTGGTATTCTGTTGTACGTAAGTACCGCAACTTCTTTATCAATTATTTGTTCTCTGGGATATTTAACTTGTACCGTAGAAGAGGTTCCTGTAAACAGAGCCATCCCAAATTTTGGGGTGGCTGTGTCTTTTTGATTTTAATTTCCCTAAGCTATAGGACCATAAGTGGAAATGCCCTAGACTCTGTTGCTTTGTTTTTCAGATGTATCAGGAAACACTATACACTTCTCCAGAGTGACTGTTGGCAATTTACATCCCGCCCATCAGCATAACAAGGCTCCCAGTTCTCCATGGCCTGTCCTGCCTTTCTGGATTTTACACTTTTTTCAGATGGCCCTTTAGACCAGGGGGAAGTGACACTTCATAGTAGTTCGGATTTCCATTGCAAGCTTGCTTGGTTTGCCAAAAAGGGCGTATGTGTTTTTTCCTGAATATATTCAGGAACAAACTCATACGCCCTTTTTTGTCACGTGCATCATTGTCGATGTTCTGCCTCTTTTCCTATGCTTTAAATGCAAATCCAGTCTACCTCCTGAAATCGGTTTCCTGAAATTCTGCCCCGCTTTCAAGTCCTCTTCGCAGCCTTACTTCAATATATTTTTGGACGTTATCTGTCATTTATAACTCTGCAGGTTTGTGAATTACAGGGCCCCTGAGCTCCTTTCTTCAACTCGCTTTCTTGTGAGCTGGCCGCAAACCCGCAAGACTGCTTCAGGCCCTAATCTGCTTCTGGCAGGGCACGCTGAGCCTTTGGTTAATTCCTCTTCCTGGTGGGAAATGAGTGTTAAATATGCCCGTCCAGACACCTACCTCACTCTCAACCCCTTGGTGATGTGGGTCCTCTGGTTTGTGGCCACCTTTGCTGGGTTCCTCACCTTTCGATGATGTGGTCCCACTAGTGTGAGGACACTCCTGTCTGGTTCTCATCCACGTGGTTATGTGGACCCCCTGGTGAGAGTCTGTTCCTGGCTGTGTTCCTCACCCTTCTGTGAGGGAGACCCTCTGCTGATAGGTCACTCCTGCATGGCTGGCACACATTGCCTTGGTGAAGTCAGCTGTGTGGTGGCAGTTGGAGCGTGCTGGGGATCTCCTGCCCCCGGTGATGAGGGCCCTCTTGCGTCAGGCCCTAACTGCTGGGCTCACCAACTTTTCTTAGTGAGCCCAATGATGCTTGGGCACTCCTCTTAGGACCCCATCTCCATGGGGATGTGGGCCTTCTGCTCTGAGGTCCCAACGGCTGGGTTGTTCACATTTTCATGATGTGGGCTCTCTGGTGTTAGTTCACAGAGGCCTGGATCCCATAGCCTCTGTGCTCTTGGCCGCCTGCTGGGAGGTTCCAACTGCTGGATTCCTCACTTTTTTAATTTTTTAGGCCCTCTGTTGTGAGGATCCTCCTGCCTGCCTCACTCCCAGCCCCTTCGTGATGTGTGTCCTCTGGTTTGAGGTCACATGTGCTGGGTTCCTCACCTTTCGATGATGTGGGACCAATGGTCTTAGGAGACTCCTGCCTGGTTCACATCCCCTTTGTGATGTGGGCCCTCTGGTGAGAGTCTGATCCTGGCTGGGTTCCTCACCCATCTGTGAGGTGGGCCCTCTACTATCAGGTAACTCTTGCCTGGCTTGCTCACCTCGCCTTGTTGACATGAGCCCTCTGGTGGCACTTGGACCCTGCTGGGAGCCTCCTCATCTCTTTGATGAGGGCCCTCTGACGTCAGGCCCTAACTGTTGGGCTCCCCAACTTTTCTTAGTGAGCCCAGTGATGCTCGGGCACTCCTCTTAGGTTCCCATCTCCATGGGGATGTGGGCCTTCTGCTCTGAGGTTCCAACGGCTGGGTTGATCACAGTTTCATGATGTGGGCTCTCTGGTGTTAGTTCACTGTGGCCTGGATCCCATAGCCTCTGTGCTCTTGGCCGCCTGCTGGGAGGTTCCAACTGCTGGATTCCTCACTTTTTAAATTTTTTAGGCCCTCTGTTGTGAGGATCCTCCTGCCTGCCTCACTCCCAGCCCCTTCGTGATGTGTGTCCTCTGGTTTGAGGCCACATGTGCTGGGTTCCTCACCTTTCGATGATGTGGGACCAATGGTCTTAGGAGACTCCTGCCTGGTTCACATCCCCTTGGTGATGTGGGCCCTCTGTTGAGAGTCTGATCCTGGCTGGGTTCCTCACCCTTCTGTGAGGTGGGCCGTCTGCTGTGAGGTCACTCCTGCCTGGCTTGCTCACCTCGCCTTGTGGACATGAGCCCTCTGGTGGCACTTGGAGCCTGCTGGGAGTCTCCTCCCCTCGGTGATGAGGGCCCTCTTGCGTCAGGCCCTAACTGCTGGGCTCACCACATTTTGTGATGTGCGCCCAGTGGTTCGAAGACACTCCATCCAGGTTCACATCCCCATTGGGATGTGGGCCTTCTGCTCTGAGGTCCCAACGGCTGGGTTGTTCACAGTTTCATGATGTGGGCTCTCTGCTGTTAGTTCGCTCTGGCCTGGATGTCATAGCCTCTGTGCTCTGGGCCGCCTGCTGGAAGGTTCCAACTGCTCGATTCCTCAACTTTTGTATTCTATGGGTCCTGTGTTGTGATGCTCCTCCTGCCTGCCTCACTCGCAACCCCTTCTTGATGTGGGTCCTCTGGTTTGAGGCCACATGTGCTGGGTTCCGCAACTTTCAATGATGTGGCCCCACTGGTGTGAGGACACTCCTGCCTGGTTCCCATCCCCTTGGTGATGTGGGCCTTCTGGTGACAGTCTTATCCTGGCTGGGTTCCTCACTCTTCTGTGAGGTAGGCCCTCTGCTGTGAGGTCAATCCTGCCTGACTTGCACACATCACCTTGGTGACGTGGGCCCTCTGTTGGCACATGGAACCTGCTGGGAGCCTCCTGCCCTCGGTGATGACGGCCCTCTAGCATCAGGCCCTAACTGCTGGGCTCCCCACGTTTTCTGATGTGAACCCAGTGATGCCAGGACACTCCTGTCAGGTTCCCATCCCCATGGGGATGTGGGCTTTCTGCTCTGAGGTCCCAACGCCTGGGTGGCTCACAGTTTCATGATGTGGGCTCTCTGGTGTTAGTTCACTCCTGCCTGCATCCCATAGCTTCTGTGCTCTCGGCCGCCTGCTGGGAGGTTCCAAATGCTGGATTCCTCACCTTTTTTATTCTTTGGGCCCTCTGTTTTTAGGCTACTCCTACCTGCCTCACTCCCATCCCCTTTGTGATGTATGTCCTCTGATATGAGGCCGTATGTGCTGGGTTCTTCACCTTTCAATGATGTGGCCCCACTGGTGGGAGGACAGTCCTGACTGGTTCCCATCCCCTTGGTGTTGTGGGCCCTCTGGCAAGAGTCTCATCCTACCTCGGTTCCTCACCCTTCTGTGAGATAGGCCCTCTGCTGTGAGGTCACTACTGCCTGGCTGGCGCATGCCACCTTGTAGACGTGGGCCCTCTGTTGGCAGTTGGAACCTGCTGGGAGTCTCCTCCCCTCAGTTATGAGGGCTCCCTGGCGTCGGGCCCTAACTGCTGGGCTCCTAACATTTTCTGATATGTGCTAAGTGGTGCGAAGCCACTCCTGCCAGGTTCCCATCCCAATGGGGATGTGGGCCTTCTGTTCTGAGGTCCCAACGGCTGGGTTGCTCACAGGTTCATGATGTGGGCCCTCTGCTGTGAGTTCACTGTGGCCTGGATCCCATAGCCTCGGTGCTCTGGGCCACTTGCTGGGAGGTTCCAACTGCTGGATTCCTCAACTTTTATATTCTATGGACACTGTGTTGTGAGGCCAGTCCTGCCAGCCTCATTCCGAAACCCTTGGTGATGTGGTTCCTCTGGTTTGAGGCTACATGTGCTGGGATCCTCACCTTTCGATGATGTTGTCCCACTGGTGTGGGGACACTCCTGCCTGGTTCCCATCCCCTTGGCGATGTGGGCCCTCTGGTGAGAGTCTGATCCTGGCTGTGTTCCTCACCCTTCTGTGAGGTGGGCCCTCTGCTGTGAGGTCACTCCTGCCGGGCTGGCACACATCGCCTTGGTGACATTGGCCCTCTGGTGGCAGCTGGAGCCTGCTGGGAGCCTCCTCCCCTTGGTGATGAGTGCCCTCTAGCGTCAGGCCCTAACTTCTGAGCACCCCACGTTTTCTGATGTGAGCCCAGTGATGCCAGGACACTCCTGTCATGTTCCCATCACCATGGGGATGTGGGCCTTCTGCTCTGAGGTCCCAATGTCTGGGTTGCTCACAGTTTCATGATGTGGGCTGTCTGGTGTTAGTTCACTCTGGCTTGGATCCCCTAGCCTCTGTGCTCTGGGCCGCCTGCTGGGAGGTTCCAACTGCTGGATTCCTCACCTTTCTTATTTTTGGGCCCTCTGTTGTGAGGCTCCTCCTGCCTGCCTCACTCCCAGCCCCTTGGTGATAGGTGTCCTATGGTTTGAAGCCACATGTTCTGGGTTCCTCACCTTTAGATGATGTGGCCCTACTCATGTGAGGACACTCCTGCCTGGTTCCAATCCATTTGGTGATGTGGGCCCTCTGGTGCAAGTCTGATCCTGACTGGGTTCGTCACACTTCTCTGAGGTGGGCCCTCTGCTGTGAGGTCTTTCGTGCCTGGTTGGCACACATCGCCTTGGTGACGTCAGCCCTCTGGTGGCAGTTGGAGCCTGCTGGGAGCCTCCTTCCCTTGGTGATGAGGGTCCTCTGGCGTCAGGCCCTAACTGCAGGTCTCCCAAAATTTTCTGACATGTTCTCAGTGGTGCGAGGACACTCCTACCAGATTTATATCCCCATGGGGATGTGGGCCTCCTGCTCTGAGGTCCCAATGGCTGGGTTGCTCAGTTTCATGACATGGGCCCTCTTCTGTGAGTTCACTGTGGCCTGGATCCCATAGCCTCGGTGCTCTGGGCCGCCTGCTGGGAGGTTCCAACTGCTGGATTCCTCACTTTTTTATTCTATGGGCCCAGTGTTGTGAGGCTACTCCTGCCTGCCTCACTCCAAGGCCCTTGGTGATGTGGGTCCTCTGGTTTGAGGACACATGTGCTGAGTACGTCACCTTTCGCTGATGTGGCCCCACTGGTGTGAAGACACTCCTGCCTGGTTCCCATCCCCTTGGTGATGTGGGCCCTCTGGTGAGAGTCTGATGTTGGCTGGGTTTCTCACCCTTCTGTGAGGTGGGACCTCTGCTGTGAGGTAACTCATGCCTGGCTTGCTTATGTTGCCTTGGCAACATGAGCACTGAGGTGGCAGTTGGGGCCTGCTGGGAATCTCCTCCCCTCGGTTATGAGAGCTCTGGATAAAACACATATGCCCTTTTTTGCCAAGTGCATTATTTTCCAAGTTCTGTCTCTTTTCCTATGCTTTAAGAGCGACTCCCGTGTACCTTCTGAAATCGGTTTCCAGCAATCCTGCCCCGCATTCAAGTCCTCTTCGCAGCCTTACTTCAGTATAATTTTGGATGATAGCTGTCATTTATAACTCTGCAGGTTTGTGAATAACAGTGTCCCTGAGCTCCTTTCTTCAACTCGCTTTCTTGTGAGCTGGCCGTAAAACTGCAGGATCTCTTCAGGTCCTAATCTGGTCCCAGCATGGCATGCGGAGCCTCTGGTTCATTCGTCTTCCTGGTGGGAAATGAGAGTTAAATTTGCCCGTCCAGACACCTACAGATAGTCTCTCATTGGTTCTCCTTATTCCTGTTCATATTCCGCAGAAATTGCAAACTGGGCCAAACAGGAGGTTAAAGGCACTGACTCTCCAAGTGGGGAGAGTGTTAGTAAAGCATCTGGAATGTTGCACCCGAGTACCAGGGGATGAAAACTGAGACACATTTGAACACGTTTCCCGATCACACGGTGGATCATACTCTGGGTTCCACATGCATGTTTTAGCTGAAGGAAGAATCCCTTAAACCTGGAGAGTTGAGACCCATGGAATGGGTACCATGCAATATGACTTCAAAGGGTCTGCATTTGCTCACCGAACCTCACCAATCCTATCACTGCAGTGTTTATGCCGCTGTACACACGCTTGATTCTCTTTCGGAGACATATAAATCGATAGGTTTTAAGATTCTTACTAGTCAGGTATATTTTAGGCGTTTAATATGGGGTGTAGAGTCCACTTCGTTGAGCAAGGAGTAGCTCTTGTCTATTACATATTTGGCTTATGGAACGGTATCTGTGCTAATTTCAATCTCTGGTTTTATGCAGCACCCCAACTCACCTTTCCCCTCAAGCAAGCATAAGTTGGTTTTCTACATTTGAGACCCTGTTCTGTTTTGTAATTCAGTTCCTGTGTAGCCAAGTTTACATTCCGTGCAGTAGTGATATCTTATGTTGTTTCTTTTCCTGTGTGACTTATTTCACTTAGAATCATTGTACCTGAATCCACTCATTATGCTGCTACGGACCTGATGACATAGATTTCATTGCTGAGTGATATTGCATTGTACGTAAGTACCACAACTTCTTTATCCATTTTTCACTTTCTGTGATATTGAACTTGTACCGTTAACGAGGTTCTTGTAAACAGAGCCGTCCCAAACTTTGGGGTGGCTGTGTCTTTTTGATTTTAATTTCCCTAAGCTATAAGACCATAAGTGGAAGTGCCCTAGGCTCTGTTGCTTTGTTTTTTAGATGTTTCAGGAAACACCATACACTTCTCCAGAGTGGCTGTTGGCAATTTACATCCAGCCCATCAGCATAACAAGGCTCCCAGTTCTCTATGGCCTGTCCTTCCTTTCTGGATTTTGCACTTTTTTCAGATGGCCCTTTTGACCAGGGGGCAGTGAGACTTCATTGTAATGCAGATTTCATTTGCAAGCTTGCTTGGTTAGCCAAAAAGGGCGTATTCGTTTTTTCCTGAATATATTCAGGAAAAAACGCATATGCGCTTTTTGGCCAAGTGCATCATTGTGGACGTTCTGCTTCTTTTCCTATGCTTTACATGCAATTCCAGTCTACCTCCTGAAATCGGTTTCCTGCAATTCTGCCCCGCTTTCAAGTCCTCTTGGCGGCCTTACTTCAATACATTTTTGGAAGATAGCTGTCATTTATAACTCTGCAGGTTTGTGAATGACAGTGCCCCTGAGCTCCTTTCTTCAACTCGCTTTCTTGTGAGATGGCCGCAACACCGCAGGATTTCTTCAGGCCCTAGTGTGGTTCCGGCACGGCACGCTGAGCCTTTGGTTAATTCCTCTTCCTGGTGGGAAATGAGAGTTAAATTTGCCCGTTCAGACACCTCCAGCTTGTCTCTCATTGGTTCTCCCTCTTCCTGTTCATTTTCGCCAGAAATTGCAAACTGGGCCAAACAGGAGGTTAAAGGCACTGACTCTCCAAGTGGGGAGAGTGTTAGTAAAGCGTCTGGAATGTTGCACCCGAGTACCGGTGGACGAAAACTGAGTCACATTTGAACATGTTTCCCAATCACACGGTGGACCATACTCTGGGTTCCACATGCATGTTTTAGCTGAAGGAAGAATCCCTTAAACCTGGAGAGTTGAGACCCCTGGAATGGGTACCATGCAATATGACTTCAAAGGGTCTGCATTTGCTCACCGATTCTCACCAATCCTATCATTGCTGCGTTTATGCCACTGTACACACACTAGATTCTCTTTTGGAGACATATAAATCCATAGGTTTTAGGATTCTTACTAGTCAGGTATATTCTTAGGCGTTTAATACGGGGTGTAGAGTCCACTTCGTTGAGCAAGGAGTAGCTCTTGTCAATTACATATTTGGCTTATGGAACGGTATATGTGCTAATTTCAATCTCTGGTTTTATGCAGCACCCCAACTCACCTTTCCCCTTAAGCAAGCATAAGTTGGTTTTCTACATTTGAGACCCTGTTCTGTTTTGTAATTCAGTTCCTGTGTAGCCAAGTTTACATTCCGTGTGGTAGAGATATCTTATGATGTTTCTTTTTCTGTGTGACTTATTTCACTTAGAATCATCGTACCTGAATCCACTCATTATGCTGCTACGGGCCTGATGACATAGATTTCATTGCTGAGTGATATTGCATTGTACGTAAGTACCACAACTTCTTTATCCATTTTTCGCTTTCTGTGATATTGAACTTGTACCGTAAACGAGGTTCCTGTAAACAGAGCTGTCCCAAACTTTGGGGTAGCTGTGTATTTTTGATTTTAATTTCCCTAAGCTATAGGAGCATAAGTGGAAGTGCCCTAGGCTCTGTTGTTTTGTTTTTTAGATGTTTCAGGAAACACCATACACTTCTCCAGAGTGGCTGTTGGCAATTTACATCCCACCCATCAGCATAACAAGGCTCCCATTTCTCCATGGCCTCTCCTGCCTTTCTGGATTTTACACTTTTTTTAGATGGCCCTTTTGACCGGGGGGCAGTGAGACTTCATTGTAGTGCAGATTTCCTTTGCAAGCTTGCTTGGTTGGCCAAAAAGTGCGTATGGGTTTTTTCCTGAGGAAAAAACGCATATGCCCTTTTTGGCCAAGTGCATCATTGTGGACGTTCTGCCTCTTTTCCTATGCTTTACATGCAATTCCAGTCTACCTCCTGCAATCGGTTTCCTGCAATTCTGCCCCGTTTTCAAGTCCTCTTGGCAGCCTTACTTCAATATATTTTTGGACGATAGCTGTCATTTATAACTCTGCAGGTTTGTGAATGACAGTGCCCCTGAGCTCCTTTCTTCAACTCGCTTTCTTGTGAGCTGGCCGCAACACCGCAGCATTGCTTCAGGCCCTAGTGTGGTTCCGGCATGGCACGCTGAGCCTTTGGTTAATTCCTCTTCCTGGTGGGAAATGAGAGTTAAATTTGCCCGTCCAGACACCTCCAGCTAGTCTCTCATTGGTTCTCCCTATTCCTGTTCATTTTTCGCAGAAATTGCAAACTGGGCCAAACAGGAGGTTAAAGGCACTGACTCTCCAAGTGGGGAGAGTGTTAGTAAAGCGTCTGGAATGTTGCACCCGAGTACCAGGGGACAAAAAGTGACACATTTGAACACGTTTCCCGATCACACGGTGGATCATACTCTGGGTTCCACATGCATGTTTTAGCTGAAGGAAGAATCCCTTAAACCTGGAGAGTTGAGACCCATGGAATGGGTACCATGCAATGTCACTTCATAGGGTCTGCATGTGTTCACCGAACCTCACCAAACCTATCACTGCTGCATTTATGCCGCTGTACACACGCTAGATTCTCTTTCGGAGACATATAAATCGATAGGTTTTAAGATTCTTCCTAGTCAGGTATATTCTTAGGCGTTTAATATGGGGTGTAGAGTCCAGTTCGTTGAGCAAGGAGTAGCTCTTGTCTATTACATATTTGGCTTATGGAACGATATCTGTGCTAATTTCAATCTCTGGTTTTATGCAGCACCCCAACTCACCTTTCCCCTTAAGCAAGCATAAGTTGGTTTTCTACATTTGAGACCCTCTTCTGTTTTGTAATTCAGTTCCTTTGTAGCCAAGTTTACAAGCCGTGTATTAGTGATATCTTATGATGTTTCTTTTTCTGTGTGACTTATCTCACTTAGAATCATCGTACCTGAATCCACTCATTATGCTGCTACGGGCCTGATGACATAGATTTCATTGCTGAGTGACATTGCATTGTACGTAAGTACCACAACTTCTTTATCTATTTTTCGCTTTTTGTGATATTGAACATGTACCGTAAACGAGGTTCTTGTAAACAGAGCCATCCCAAACTTTGGGGTGGCTGTGTCGTTTTGATTTTAATTTCCCTAAGCTATAGGACCATAAGTGGAAGTGCCCTAGGCTCTGTTGCTTTGTTTTTTAGATGTTTCAGGAAACACCATACACTTCTCCAGAGTGGCTGTTGGCAATTTACATCCCGCCCATCAGCATAACAAGGCTCCAAGTTCTCCATGGCCTGTCCTGCCTTTCTGGATTTTACACTTTTCTCAGATGGCCCTTTTGACCGGGGGGCAGTGAGACTTCATTGTAGTGCAGATTTCCTTTGCAAGCTTGCTTGGTTGGCCAAAAAGGGCGTATGCGTTTTTTCCTGAGGAAAAAACGCATACGCACTTTTTGGCCAAGTGCATCATTGTGGACGTTCTGCCTCTTTTCCTATGCTTTACATGCAATTCCAGTCTACCTCCTGAAATTGGTTTCCTGCAATTCTGCCCCGCTTTCAACTCCACTTGGCACCCTTACTTCAATATCTTTTTGGACGATAGCTGTCATTTATAACTCTGCAGGTTTGTGAATGACAGTGCCCCTGAGCTCCTTTCTTCAACTCGCTTTCTTGTGAGCTGGCCGCAACACCGCAGGATTGCTTCAGGCCCTAGTGTTGTTCCGGCATGGCATGCTGAGCCTTTGGTTAATTCCTCTTCCTGGTGGGAAATGAGAGTTAAATTTGCCCGTCCAGACACCTCCAGCTAGTCTCTCATTGGTTCTCCCTATTCCTGTTCATTTTCCGCAGAAATTGCAAACTGGGCCAAACAGGAGGTTAAAGGCACTGACTCTCCAAGTGGGGAGAGTGTTAGTAAAGCGTCTGGAATTTTGCACCCGAGTACCGGGGGACGAAACCTGAGACCCTTTAAACACGTTTCCCGATCACACGGTGGATCATACTCTGGGTTCCACATGCATGTTTTAGCTGAAGGAAGAATCCCTTAAACCTGGAGAGTTGAGACCCATGGAATGGGTACCATACAATATGATTTCAAAGGGTCTGCATTTGCTCACCGAACCTCACCAATCCTATCACTGCTGCGTTTATGCCGCTGAATATATTCAGGAAAAAACACATACGCCCTTTTTGGCCAAGTGCATCATTGTGGACGTTCTGCCTCTTTTCCTATGCTTTACATGCAATTCCAGTCTACCTCCTGAAATCGGTTTCCTGCAATTCTGCCCCGCTTTCAAGTCCTCTTGGCAGCCTTTCTTCAATATATTTTTGGACGATAGCTGTCATTTATAACTCTGCAGGTATGTGAATGACAGTGCCCCTGAGCTCCTTTCTTCAACTCGCTTTCTTGTGAGCTGGCCGCAACACCGCAGCATTGCTTCAGGCCCTAGTGTGGTTCCGGCATGGCACGCTGAGCCTTTGGTTAATTCCTCTTCCTGGTGGGAAATGAGAGTTAAATTTGCCCGTCCAGACACCTCCAGCTAGTCTCTCATTGGTTCTCCCTATTCCTGTTCATTTTCCGCAGAAATTGCAAACTGGGCCAAACAGGAGGTTAAAGGCACTGACTCTCCAAGTGGGGAGAGTGTTAGTAAAGCGTCTGGAATGTTGCACCCGAGTACCAGGGGACGAAAACTGAGACACATTTGAACACGTTTCCCGATCACACGGTGGATCATACTCTGGGTTCCACATGCATGTTTTAGCTGAAGGAAGAATCCCTTAAACCTGGAGAGTTGAGACCCCTGCAATGGGTACCATGCAATATGACTTCAAAGGGTCTGCATTTGCTCACTGAACCTCACCAATCCTATCACTGCTGCATTTATGCCACTGTACACACGCTTGATTCTCTTTCTGAGACATATAAATCCATAGGTTTTAAGATTCTTACTAGTCAGGTATATTCTTAGGCGTTTAATATGGGGTGTAGAGTCCACTTCGTTGAGCAAGGAGTAGCTCTTGTCTATTACATATTTGGCTTATGGAACGGTATCTGTGCTAATTTCAATCTCTGGTTTTATGCAGCACCCCAACTCACCTTTCCCCTTAAGCAAGCATAAGTCGGTTTTCTACATTTGAGACCCTGTTCTGTTTTGTAATTCAGTTCCTGTGTAGCCAAGTTTACATTCCATGTGGTAGAGATATCTTATGATGTTTCTTTTTCTGTGTGACTTATTTCACTTAGAATCATCGTACCTGAATCCACTCATTATGCTGCTATGGGCCTGATGACATAGATTTCATTGCTGAGTGATATTGCATTGTACGTAAGTACCACAACTTCTTTATCCATTTTTCACTTTCTGTGATTTTGAACTTGTACTGTAAACGAGGTTCTTGTAAACAGAGCCTTCCCAAACTTTGGGGTGGCTGTGTCTTTTTGATTTTAATTTCCCTAAGCTATAGGACTATAAGTGGAAGAGCCCTAGACTCTGTTGCTTTGTTTTTTAGATGTTTCAGGAAACACCATACACTTCTCCAGAGTGGCTGTTGGCAATTTACATCCCGCCCATCAGCATAACAAGGCTCCCAGTTCTCCATGGCCTGTCCTGCCTTTCTGGATTTTACACTTTTTTCAGATGGCCCTTTTGACCGGGAGGCAGTGAGACTTCATTGTAGTGCAGATTTCCTTTGCAAGCTTGCTTGGTTGGCCAAAAAGGGCGTATGCGTTTTTTCCTGAATATATTCAGGAAAAAACGCATATGCCCTTTTTGGCCAAGTGCATCATTGTGGACGTTCTGCCTCTTTTCCTTTGCTTTACATGCAATTCCAGTCTACCTCCTGAAATCGGTTTCCTGCAATTCTGCCCAGCGTTCAAGTCCTCTTGGCAGCCTTACTTCAATATATTTTTGGACGATAGCTGTCATTTTTAACTCTGCAGGTTTGTGAATGACAGTGCCCCTGAGCTTCTTTCTTCAACTCGCTTTCTTGTGAGCTGGCCGCAACACCGCAGCATTGCTTCAGGCCCTAGTGTGGTTCCGGCATGGCACACTGAGCCTTTGTTTAATTCCTCTTCCTGGTGGGAAATGAGAGTTAAATTTGCCCGTCCAGACACCTCCAGCTAGTCTCTCATTGGTTCTCCCTATTCCTGTACATTTTCCGCAGAAATTGCAAACTGGGCCAAACAAGAGTTTAAAGGCACTGACTCTCCAAGTGGGGAGAGTGTTAGTAAAGCGTCTGGAATGTTGCACCCGAGTACCAGGGGATGAAAACTGACACAATTAAACACGTTTCCCGATCACACGGTGGATCATACTCTGGGTTCCACATGCATGTTTTAGCTGAAGGAAGAATCCCTTAAACCTGGAGAGTTGAGACCCATGGAATGGGTACCATGCAATATGACTTCAAAGGGTCTGCATTTGCTCACCGAACCTCACCAATCCTATCACTGCTGCGTTTATGACACTGTACACACGCTTGATTCTCTTTCGGAGACATATAAATCCATAGGTTTTAATATTCTTTCTAGTCAGGTATATTCTTACGCGTTTAATATGGGGTGTAGAGTCCACTTCGTTGAGCAAGGAGTAGCTCTTGTCTATTAAATATTTGGCTTATGGAATGGTATCTGTTCTAATTTCAATCTCTGGTTTTATGCAGCACCCCAACTCACCTTTCGCCTTAAGCAAGCATAAGTTGGTTTTCTACATTTGAGACCCTGTTCTGTTTTGTAATTCAGTTCCTGTGTAGCCAAGTTTACATTCCTTGTAGTAGTGATATCTTATGATGTTTGTTTTTCTGTGTGACTTATTTCACTTAGAATCATCGTACCTGAATCCACTCATTATGCTGCTACGGGCCTGATGACATAGATTTCATTGCTGAGTGATATTGCATTGTACGTAAGTACCACAACTTCTTTATCCATTTTTCGCTTTCTGTGATATTGAACTTGGACCATAAATGAGGTTCTTGTAAACAGAGCTGTCCCTAACTTTGGGGTGGCTGAGTCTTTTTGATTTTAATTTCCCTAAGCTATAGGACCATAAGTGGAAGTGCCCTAGGCTCTGTTGCTTTGTTTTTTAGATGTTTCAGGAAACACCATACACTTCTCCAGAGTGGCTGTTGGCAATTTACATCCTGCCCATCAGCATAACAAGGCTCCCAGTTCTCCATGGCCTGTCCTGCCTTTCTGGATTTTACACTTTTTTCAGATGGCCCTTTTGACCGGGGAGCAGTGAGACTTCATTGTAGTGCAGATTTCCTTTGCAAGCTTGCTTGGTTGGCCAAAAAGGGCGTATGCGTTTTTTCCTGAATATATTCAGGAAAAAACGCATACGCCCTTTTTGGCCAAGTGCATCATTGTGGACGTTCTGCCTCTTTTCCTATGCTTTACATGCAATTGTAGTCTACCTCCTGAAATCGGTTTCCTGCAATTCTGCCCCGCTTTCAAGTCCTCTTGGTAGCCTTACTTCAATATATTTTTGGACGATAGGTATCATTTATAACTCTGCAGGTATGTGAATGACAGTGTCCCTGAGCTCCTTTCTTCAACTCGCTTTCTTGTGAGCTGGCCGCAACACCGCAGCATTGCTTCAGGCCCTAGTGTGGTTCCGGCATGGCACGCTGAGCCTTTGGTTAATTCCTCTTCCTGGTGGGAAATGAGAGTTAAATTTGCCCGTCCAGACACCTCCAGCTAGTCTCTCATTGGTTCTCCCTATTCCTGTTCATTTTCCGCAGAAATTGCAAACTGGGCCAAACAGGAGGTTAAAGGCACTGACTCTCCAAGTGGGGAGAGTGTTAGTAAAGCGTCTGGAATGTTGCACCCGAGTACCAGGGGATGAAAACTGAGTCACATTTGAACATGTTTCCCAATCACACGGTGGACCATACTCTGGGTTCCACATGCATGTTTTAGCTGAAGGAAGAATCCCTTAAACCTGGAGAGTTGAGACCCCTGGAATGGGTACCATGCAATATGACTTCAAAGGGTCTGCATTTGCTCACCGATTCTCACCAATCCTATCATTGCTGCGTTTATGCCACTGTACACACACTAGATTCTCTTTTGGAGACATATAAATCCATAGGTTTTAGGATTCTTACTAGTCAGGTATATTCTTAGGCGTTTAATACGGGGTGTAGAGTCCACTTCGTTGAGCAAGGAGTAGCTCTTGTCAATTACATATTTGGCTTATGGAACGGTATATGTGCTAATTTCAATCTCTGGTTTTATGCAGCACCCCAACTCACCTTTCCCCTTAAGCAAGCATAAGTTGGTTTTCTACATTTGAGACCCTGTTCTGTTTTGTAATTCAGTTCCTGTGTAGCCAAGTTTACATTCCGTGTGGTAGAGATATCTTATGATGTTTCTTTTTCTGTGTGACTTATTTCACTTAGAATCATCGTACCTGAATCCACTCATTATGCTGCTACGGGCCTGATGACATAGATTTCATTGCTGAGTGATATTGCATTGTACGTAAGTACCACAACTTCTTTATCCATTTTTCGCTTTCTGTGATATTGAACTTGTACCGTAAACGAGGTTCCTGTAAACAGAGCTGTCCCAAACTTTGGGGTGGCTGTGTATTTTTGATTTTAATTTCCCTAAGCTATAGGAGCATAAGTGGAAGTGCCCTAGGCTCTGTTGTTTTGTTTTTTAGATGTTTCAGGAAACACCATACACTTCTCCAGAGTGGCTGTTGGCAATTTACATCCCACCCATCAGCATAACAAGGCTCCCATTTCTCCATGGCCTCTCCTGCCTTTCTGGATTTTACACTTTTTTTAGATGGCCCTTTTGACCGGGGGGCAGTGAGACTTCATTGTAGTGCAGATTTCCTTTGCAAGATTGCTTGGTTGGCCAAAAAGTGCGTATGGGTTTTTTCCTGAGGAAAAAACGCCTATGCCCTTTTTGGCCAAATGCATCATTGTGGACGTTCTGCCTCTTTTCCTATGCTTTACATGCAATTCCAGTCTACCTCCTGAAATCGGTTTCCTGCAATTCTGCCCCGTTTTCAAGTCCTCTTGGCAGCCTTACTTCAATATATTTTTGGACGATAGCTGTCATTTATAACTCTGCAGGTTTGTGAATTACAGTGCCCCTGAGCTCCTTTCTTCAACTCGCTTTCTTGTGAGCTGGCCGCAACACCGCAGCATTGCTTCAGGCCCTAGTGTGGTTCCGCAATGGCATGCTGAACCTTTGGTTAATTCCTCTTCCTGGTGGGAAATGAGAGTTAAATTTGCCCGTCCAGACACCTCCAGCTAGTCTCTCATTTGTTCTCCCTATTCCTGTTCATTTTTCGCAGAAATTGCAAACTGGGCCAAACAGGAGGTTAAAGGCACTGACTCTCCAAGTGGGGAGAGTGTTAGTAAAGCGTCTGGAATGTTGCACCCGAGTACCAGGGGACAAAAAGTGACACATTTGAACACGTTTCCCGATCACACGGTGGATCATACTCTGGGTTCCACATGCATGTTTTAGCTGAAGGAAGAATCCCTTAAACCTGGAGAGTTGAGACCCATGGAATGGGTACCATGCAATGTCACTTCATAGGGTCTGCATGTGTTCACCGAACCTCACCAAACCTATCACTGCTGCATTTATGCCGCTGTACACACGCTAGATTCTCTTTCGGAGACATATAAATCGATAGGTTTTAAGATTCTTCCTAGTCAGGTATATTCTTAGGCGTTTAATATGGGGTGTAGAGTCCAGTTCGTTGAGCAAGGAGTATCTCTTGTCTATTACATATTTGGCTTATGGAACGATATCTGTGCTAATTTCAATCTCTGGTTTTATGCAGCACCCCAACTCACCTTTCCCCTTAAGCAAGCATAAGTTGGTTTTCTACATTTGAGACCCTCTTCTGTTTTGTAATTCAGTTCCTTTGTAGCCAAGTTTACAAGCCGTGTATTAGTGATATCTTATGATGTTTCTTTTTCTGTGTGACTTATCTCACTTAGAATCATCGTACCTGAATCCACTCATTATGCTGCTACGGGCCTGATGACATAGATTTCATTGCTGAGTGACATTGCATTGTACGTAAGTACCACAACTTCTTTATCTATTTTTCGCTTTTTGTGATATTGAACATGTACCGTAAACGAGGTTCTTGTAAACAGAGCCATCCCAAACTTTGGGGTGGCTGTGTCTTTTTGATTTTAATTTCCCTAAGCTATAGGACCATAAGTGGAAGTGCCCTAGGCTCTGTTGCTTTGTTTTTTAGATGTTTCAGGAAACACCATACACTTCTCCAGAGTGGCTGTTGGCAATTTACATCCCGCCCATCAGCATAACAAGGCTCCAAGTTCTCCATGGCCTGTCCTGCCTTTCTGGATTTTACACTTTTCTCAGATGGCCCTTTTGACCGGGGGGCAGTGAGACTTCATTGTAGTGCAGATTTCCTTTGCAAGCTTGCTTGGTTGGCCAAAAAGGGCGTATGCGTTTTTTCCTGAGGAAAAAACGCATACGCACTTTTTGGCCAAGTGCATCATTGTGGACGTTCTGCCTCTTTTCCTATGCTTTACATGCAATTCCAGTCTACCTCCTGAAATTGGTTTCCTGCAATTCTGCCCCGCTTTCAACTCCACTTGGCACCCTTACTTCAATATCTTTTTGGACGATAGCTGTCATTTATAACTCTGCAGGTTTGTGAATGACAGTGCCCCTGAGCTCCTTTCTTCAACTCGCTTTCTTGTGAGCTGGCCGCAACACCGCAGGATTGCTTCAGGCCCTAGTGTTGTTCCGGCATGGCATGCTGAGCCTTTGGTTAATTCCTCTTCCTGGTGGGAAATGAGAGTTAAATTTGCCCGTCCAGACACCTCCAGCTAGTCTCTCATTGGTTCTCCCTATTCCTGTTCATTTTCTGCAGAAATTGCAAACTGGGCCAAACAGGAGGTTAAAGGCACTGACTCTCCAAGTGGGGAGAGTGTTAGTAAAGCGTCTGGAATGTTGCACCCGAGTACCGGGGGACGAAACCTGAGACCCTTTAAACACGTTTCCCGATCACACGGTGGATCATACTCTGGGTTCCACATGCATGTTTTAGCTGAAGGAAGAATCCCTTAAACCTGGAGAGTTGAGACCCATGGAATGGGTACCATGCAATATGATTTCAAAGGGTCTGCATTTGCTCACCGAACCTCACCAATCCTATCACTGCTGCGTTTATGCCGCTGAATATATTCAGGAAAAAACACATACGCCCTTTTAGGCCAAGTGCATCATTGTGGACGTTCTGCCTCTTTTCCTATGCTTTACATGCAATTCCAGTCTACCTCCTGAAATCGGTTTCCTGCAATTCTGCCCCGCTTTCAAGTCCTCTTGGCAGCCTTTCTTCAATATATTTTTGGACGATAGCTGTCATTTATAACTCTGCAGGTATGTGAATGACAGTGCCCCTGAGCTCCTTTCTTCAACTCGCTTTCTTGTGAGCTGGCCGCAACACCGCAGCATTGCTTCAGGCCCTAGTGTGGTTCCGGCATGGCACGCTGAGCCTTTGGTTAATTCCTCTTCCTGGTGGGAAATGAGAGTTAAATTTGCCCGTCCAGACACCTCCAGCTAGTCTCTCATTGGTTCTCCCTATTCCTGTTCATTTTCCGCAGAAATTGCAAACTGGGCCAAACAGGAGGTTAAAGGCACTGACTCTCCAAGTGGGGAGAGTGTTAGTAAAGCGTCTGGAATGTTGCACCCGAGTACCAGGGGATGAAAACTGAGTCACATTTGAACATGTTTCCCAATCACACGGTGGACCATACTCTGGGTTCCACATGCATGTTTTAGCTGAAGGAAGAATCCCTTAAACCTGGAGAGTTGAGACCCCTGGAATGGGTACCATGCAATATGACTTCAAAGGGTCTGCATTTGCTCACCGATTCTCACCAATCCTATCATTGCTGCGTTTATGCCACTGTACACACACTAGATTCTCTTTTGGAGACATATAAATCCATAGGTTTTAGGATTCTTACTAGTCAGGTATATTCTTAGGCGTTTAATACGGGGTGTAGAGTCCACTTCGTTGAGCAAGGAGTAGCTCTTGTCAATTACATATTTGGCTTATGGAACGGTATATGTGCTAATTTCAATCTCTGGTTTTATGCAGCACCCCAACTCACCTTTCCCCTTAAGCAAGCATAAGTTGGTTTTCTACATTTGAGACCCTGTTCTGTTTTGTAATTCAGTTCCTGTGTAGCCAAGTTTACATTCCGTGTGGTAGAGATATCTTATGATGTTTCTTTTTCTGTGTGACTTATTTCACTTAGAATCATCGTACCTGAATCCACTCATTATGCTGCTACGGGCCTGATGACATAGATTTCATTGCTGAGTGATATTGCATTGTACGTAAGTACCACAACTTCTTTATCCATTTTTCGCTTTCTGTGATATTGAACTTGTACCGTAAACGAGGTTCCTGTAAACAGAGCTGTCCCAAACTTTGGGGTGGCTGTGTATTTTTGATTTTAATTTCCCTAAGCTATAGGAGCATAAGTGGAAGTGCCCTAGGCTCTGTTGTTTTGTTTTTTAGATGTTTCAGGAAACACCATACACTTCTCCAGAGTGGCTGTTGGCAATTTACATCCCACCCATCAGCATAACAAGGCTCCCATTTCTCCATGGCCTCTCCTGCCTTTCTGGATTTTACACTTTTTTTAGATGGCCCTTTTGACCGGGGGGCAGTGAGACTTCATTGTAGTGCAAATTTCCTTTGCAAGATTGCTTGGTTGGCCAAAAAGTGCGTATGGGTTTTTTCTGAGGAAAAAACGCATATGCCCTTTTTGGCCAAATGCATCATTGTGGACGTTCTGCCTCTTTTCCTATGCTTTACATGCAATTCCAGTCTACCTCCTGAAATCGGTTTCCTGCAATTCTGCCCCGTTTTCAAGTCCTCTTGGCAGCCTTACTTCAATATATTTTTGGACGATAGCTGTCATTTATAACTCTGCAGGTTTGTGAATTACAGTGCCCCTGAGCTCCTTTCTTCAACTCGCTTTCTTGTGAGCTGGCCGCAACACCGCAACATTGCTTCAGGCCCTAGTGTGGTTCCGCAATGGCATGCTGAACCTTTGGTTAATTCCTCTTCCTGGTGGGAAATGAGAGTTAAATTTGCCCGTCCAGACACCTCCAGCTAGTCTCTCATTGGTTCTCCCTATTCCTGTTCATTTTTCGCAGAAATTGCAAACTGGGCCAAACAGGAGGTTAAAGGCACTGACTCTCCAAGTGGGGAGAGTGTTAGTAAAGCGTCTGGAATGTTGCACCCGAGTACCAGGGGACAAAAAGTGACACATTTGAACACGTTTCCCGATCACACGGTGGATCATACTCTGGGTTCCACATGCATGTTTTAGCTGAAGGAAGAATCCCTTAAACCTGGAGAGTTGAGACCCATGGAATGGGTACCATGCAATGTCACTTCATAGGGTCTGCATGTGTTCACCGAACCTCACCAAACCTATCACTGCTGCATTTATGCCGCTGTACACACGCTAGATTCTCTTTCGGAGACATATAAATCGATAGGTTTTAAGATTCTTCCTAGTCAGGTATATTCTTAGGCGTTTAATATGGGGTGTAGAGTCCAGTTCGTTGAGCAAGGAGTAGCTCTTGTCTATTACATATTTGGCTTATGGAACGATATCTGTGCTAATTTCAATCTCTGGTTTTATGCAGCACCCCAACTCACCTTTCCCCTTAAGCAAGCATAAGTTGGTTTTCTACATTTGAGACCCTCTTCTGTTTTGTAATTCAGTTCCTTTGTAGCCAAGTTTACAAGCCGTGTATTAGTGATATCTTATGATGTTTCTTTTTCTGTGTGACTTATCTCACTTAGAATCATCGTACCTGAATCCACTCATTATGCTGCTACGGGCCTGATGACATAGATTTCATTGCTGAGTGACATTGCATTGTACGTAAGTACCACAACTTCTTTATCTATTTTTCGCTTTTTGTGATATTGAACATGTACCGTAAACGAGGTTCTTGTAAACAGAGCCATCCCAAACTTTGGGGTGGCTGTGTCTTTTTGATTTTAATTTCCCTAAGCTATAGGACCATAAGTGGAAGTGCCCTAGGCTCTGTTGCTTTGTTTTTTAGATGTTTCAGGAAACACCATACACTTCTCCAGAGTGGCTGTTGGCAATTTACATCCCGCCCATCAGCATAACAAGGCTCCAAGTTCTCCATGGCCTGTCCTGCCTTTCTGGATTTTACACTTTTCTCAGATGGCCCTTTTGACCGGGGGGCAGTGAGACTTCATTGTAGTGCAGATTTCCTTTGCAAGCTTGCTTGGTTGGCCAAAAAGGGCGTATGCGTTTTTTCCTGAGGAAAAAACGCATACGCACTTTTTGGCCAAGTGCATCATTGTGGACGTTCTGCCTCTTTTCCTATGCTTTACATGCAATTCCAGTCTACCTCCTGAAATTGGTTTCCTGCAATTCTGCCCCGCTTTCAACTCCACTTGGCACCCTTACTTCAATATCTTTTTGGACGATAGCTGTCATTTATAACTCTGCAGGTTTGTGAATGACAGTGCCCCTGAGCTCCTTTCTTCAACTCGCTTTCTTGTGAGCTGGCCGCAACACCGCAGGATTGCTTCAGGCCCTAGTGTTGTTCCGGCATGGCATGCTGAGCCTTTGGTTAATTCCTCTTCCTGGTGGGAAATGAGAGTTAAATTTGCCCGTCCAGACACCTCCAGCTAGTCTCTCATTGGTTCTCCCTATTCCTGTTCATTTTCCGCAGAAATTGCAAACTGGGCCAAACAGGAGGTTAAAGGCACTGACTCTCCAAGTGGGGAGAGTGTTAGTAAAGCGTCTGGAATGTTGCACCCGAGTACCGGGGGACGAAACCTGAGACCCTTTAAACACGTTTCCCGATCACACGGTGGATCATACTCTGGGTTCCACATGCATGTTTTAGCTGAAGGAAGAATCCCTTAAACCTGGAGAGTTGAGACCCATGGAATGGGTACCATGCAATATGATTTCAAAGGGTCTGCATTTGCTCACCGAACCTCACCAATCCTATCACTGCTGCGTTTATGCCGCTGAATATATTCAGGAAAAAACACATACGCCCTTTTAGGCCAAGTGCATCATTGTGGACGTTCTGCCTCTTTTCCTATGCTTTACATGCAATTCCAGTCTACCTCCTGAAATCGGTTTCCTGCAATTCTGCCCCGCTTTCAAGTCCTCTTGGCAGCCTTTCTTCAATATATTTTTGGACGATAGCTGTCATTTATAACTCTGCAGGTATGTGAATGACAGTGCCCCTGAGCTCCTTTCTTCAACTCGCTTTCTTGTGAGCTGGCCGCAACACCGCAGCATTGCTTCAGGCCCTAGTGTGGTTCCGGCATGGCACGCTGAGCCTTTGGTTAATTCCTCTTCCTGGTGGGAAATGAGAGTTAAATTTGCCCGTCCAGACACCTCCAGCTAGTCTCTCATTGGTTCTCCCTATTCCTGTTCATTTTCCGCAGAAATTGCAAACTGGGCCAAACAGGAGGTTAAAGGCACTGACTCTCCAAGTGGGGAGAGTGTTAGTAAAGCGTCTGGAATGTTGCACCCGAGTACCAGGGGACGAAAACTGAGACACATTTGAACACGTTTCCCGATCACATGGTGGATCATACTCTGGGTTCCACATGCATGTTTTAGCTGAAGGAAGAATCCCTTAAACCTGGAGAGTTGAGACCCCTGCAATGGGTACCATGCAATATGACTTCAAAGGGTCTGCATTTGCTCACCGAACCTCACCAATCCTATCACTGCTGCATTTATGCCACTGTACACACGCTTGATTCTCTTTCTGAGACATATAAATCCATAGGTTTTAAGATTCTTACTAGTCAGGTATATTCTTAGGCGTTTAATATGGGGTGTAGAGTCCACTTCGTTGAGCAAGGAGTAGCTCTTGTCTATTACATATTTGGCTTATGGAACGGTATCTGTGCTAATTTCAATCTCTGGTTTTATGCAGCACCCCAACTCACCTTTCCCCTTAAGCAAGCATAAGTCGGTTTTCTACATTTGAGACCCTGTTCTGTTTTGTAATTCAGTTCCTGTGTAGCCAAGTTTACATTCCATGTGGTAGAGATATCTTATGATGTTTCTTTTTCTGTGTGACTTATTTCACTTAGAATCATCGTACCTGAATCCACTCATTATGCTGCTATGGGCCTGATGACATAGATTTCATTGCTGAGTGATATTGCATTGTACGTAAGTACCACAACTTCTTTATCCATTTTTCACTTTCTGTGATTTTGAACTTGTACTGTAAACGAGGTTCTTGTAAACAGAGCCTTCCCAAACTTTGGGGTGGCTGTGTCTTTTTGATTTTAATTTCCCTAAGCTATAGGACTATAAGTGGAAGAGCCCTAGACTCTGTTGCTTCGTTTTTTAGATGTTTCAGGAAACACCATACACTTCTCCAGAGTGGCTGTTGGCAATTTACATCCCGCCCATCAGCATAACAAGGCTCCCAGTTCTCCATGGCCTGTCCTGCCTTTCTGGATTTTACACTTTTTTCAGATGGCCCTTTTGACCGGGAGGCAGTGAGACTTCATTGTAGTGCAGATTTCCTTTGCAAGCTTGCTTGGTTGGCCAAAAAGGGCGTATGCGTTTTTTCCTGAATATATTCAGGAAAAAACGCATATGCCCTTTTTGGCCAAGTGCATCATTGTGGACGTTCTGCCTCTTTTCCTTTGCTTTACATGCAATTCCAGTCTACCTCCTGAAATCGGTTTCCTGCAATTCTGCCCAGCGTTCAAGTCCTCTTGGCAGCCTTACTTCAATATATTTTTGGACGATAGCTGTCATTTTTAACTCTGCAGGTTTGTGAATGACAGTGCCCCTGAGCTCCTTTCTTCAACTCGCTTTCTTGTGAGCTGGCCGCAACACCGCAGCATTGCTTCAGGCCCTAGTGTGGTTCCGGCATGGCACACTGAGCCTTTGTTTAATTCCTCTTCCTGGTGGGAAATGAGAGTTAAATTTGCCCGTCCAGACACCTCCAGCTAGTCTCTCATTGGTTCTCCCTATTCCTGTACATTTTCCGCAGAAATTGCAAACTGGGCCAAACAAGAGTTTAAAGGCACTGACTCTCCAAGTGGGGAGAGTGTTAGTAAAGCGTCTGGAATGTTGCACCCGAGTACCAGGGGATGAAAACTGACACAATTAAACACGTTTCCCGATCACACGGTGGATCATACTCTGGGTTCCACATGCATGTTTTAGCTGAAGGAAGAATCCCTTAAACCTGGAGAGTTGAGACCCATGGAATGGGTACCATGCAATATGACTTCAAAGGGTCTGCATTTGCTCACCGAACCTCACCAATCCTATCACTGCTGCGTTTATGACACTGTACACACGCTTGATTCTCTTTCGGAGACATATAAATCCATAGGTTTTAAGATTCTTTCTAGTCAGGTATATTCTTACGCGTTTAATATGGGGTGTAGAGTCCACTTCGTTGAGCAAGGAGTAGCTCTTGTCTATTAAATATTTGGCTTATGGAATGGTATCTGTTCTAATTTCAATCTCTGTTTTTATGCAGCACCCCAACTCACCTTTCGCCTTAAGCAAGCATAAGTTGGTTTTCTACATTTGAGACCCTGTTCTGTTTTGTAATTCAGTTCCTGTGTAGCCAAGTTTACATTCCTTGTAGTAGTGATATCTTATGATGTTTGTTTTTCTGTGTGACTTATTTCACTTAGAATCATCGTACCTGAATCCACTCATTATGCTGCTACGGGCCTGATGACATAGATTTCATTGCTGAGTGATATTGCATTGTACGTAAGTACCACAACTTCTTTATCCATTTTTCGCTTTCTGTGATATTGAACTTGGACCATAAATGAGGTTCTTGTAAACAGAGCTGTCCCTAACTTTGGGGTGGCTGAGTCTTTTTGATTTTAATTTCCCTAAGCTATAGGACCATAAGTGGAAGTGCCCTAGGCTCTGTTGCTTTGTTTTTTAGATGTTTCAGGAAACACCATACACTTCTCCAGAGTGGCTGTTGGCAATTTACATCCCGCCCATCAGCATAACAAGGCTCCCAGTTCTCCATGGCCTGTCCTGCCTTTCTGGATTTTACACTTTTTTCTGATGGCCCTTTTGACCGGGGAGCAGTGAGACTTCATTGTAGTGCAGATTTCCTTTGCAAGCTTGCTTGGTTGGCCAAAAAGGGCGTATGCGTTTTTTCCTGAATATATTCAGGAAAAAACGCATACGCCCTTTTTGGCCAAGTGCATCATTGTGGACGTTCTGCCTCTTTTCCTATGCTTTACATGCAATTCCAGTCTACCTCCTGAAATCGGTTTCCTGCAATTCTGCCCTGCTTTCAAGTCCTCTTGGCAGCCTTACTTCAATATATTTTTGGACGATAGGTATCATTTATAACTCTGCAGGTATGTGAATGACAGTGTCCCTGAGCTCCTTTCTTCAACTCGCTTTCTTGTGAGCTGGCCGCAACACCGCAGCATTGCTTCAGGCCCTAGTGTGGTTCCGGCATGGCACGCTGAGCCTTTGGTTAATTCCTCTTCCTGGTGGGAAATGAGAGTTAAATTTGCCCGTCCAGACACCTCCAGCTAGTCTCTCATTGGTTCTCCCTATTCCTGTTCATTTTCCGCAGAAATTGCAAACTGGGCCAAACAGGAGGTTAAAGGCACTGACTCTCCAAGTGGGGAGAGTGTTAGTAAAGCGTCTTGAATGTTGCACCCGAGTACCAGGGGATGATAACTGAGACACATTTGAACACGTTTCCCGATCACATGGTGGATCATACTCTGGATTCCACATGCATGTTTTAGCTGAAGGAAGAATCCCTTAAACCTGGAGAGTTGAGACCCCTGCAATGGGTACCATGCAATATGACTTCAAAGGGTCTGCATTTGCTCACCGAACCTCACCAATCCTAGCACTGCTGCATTTATGCCACTGTACACACGCTTGATTCTCTTTCAGAGACATATAAATCCATAGGTTTTAAGATTCTTACTAGTCAGGTATATTCTTAGGCGTTTAATATGGGGTGTAGAGTCCACTTCGTTGAGCAAGGAGTAGCTCTTGTCTATTACATATTTGGCTTATGGAACCGTATCTGTGCTAATTTCAATCTTTGGTTTTATGCAGCACCCCAACTCACCTTTACTCTTAAGCAAGCATAAGTCGGTTTTCTACATTTGAGACCCTGTTCTGTTTTGTAGTTCAGTTCCTGTGTAGCCAAGTTTACATTCCATGTGGTAGAGATAACTTATGATGTTTCTTTCTCTGTGTGACTTATTTCACTTACAATCATCGTACCTCAATCCACTCATTATGCTGCTACGGGCCTGATGACATAGATTTCATTGCTGAGTGATATTGCATTGTACGTAAGTACCACAACTTCTTTATCCATTTTGCGCTTTCTGTGATATTGAACTTGTACCGTAAACGAGGTTCTTGTAAACAGAGCTGTCCCAAAGATTGGGGTGGTTGTGTCTTTTTGATTTTAATTTCCTTAAGCTATAGGACCATAAGTGGAAGTGCCCTAGGCTCTGTTGCTTTGTTTTTTAGATGTTTCAGGAAACACCATACACTTCTCCAGAGTGGCTGTTGGCAATTTACATCCCGCCCGTCAGCATAACAAGGCTCCCAGTTCTCCATGGCCTGTCCTGCCTTTGTGGATTTTACACTTTTTTCAGATGGCCCTTTTGACCGGGGGGCAGTGAGACTTCATTGTAGTGCAGATTTCCTTTGCAAGCTTGCTTGGTTGGCCAAAAAGGGCGTATGCGTTTATTCCTGAATATATTCAGGAAAAAACGCATACGCCCTTTTTGGCCAAGTGCATCATTGTGGACGTTCTGCCTCTTTTCCTATGCTTTACATGCAATTCCAGTCTACCTCCTGAAATCGGTTTCCTGCAATTCTGCCCCGCTTTCAAGTCCTCTTGGCAGCCTTACTTCAATATATTTTTGGACGATAGCTGTCATTTATAACTCTGCAGGTATGTGAATGACAGTGCCCCTGAGCTCCTTTCTTCAACTCGTTTTCTTGTGAGCTGGCCGCAACACCGCAGCATTGCTTCAGGCCCTAGTGTGGTTCCGGCATGGCACGCTGAGCCTTTGTTTAATTCCTCTTCCTGGTGGGAAATGAGAGTTAAATTTGCCCGTCCAGACACCTCCAGCTAGTCTCTCATTGGTTCTCCCTATTCCTGTTCATTTTCCGCAGAAATTGCACACTGGGCCAAACAGGAGGTTAAAGGCACTGACTCTCCAAGTGGGGAGAGTGTTAGTAAAGCGTCTGGAATGTTGCACCCGAGTACCAGGGGATGAAAATTGAGACACATTTGAACACGTTTCCCGATCACATGGTGGATCATAACCTGGGTTCCACATGCATGTTTTAGCTGAAGGAAGAATCCCTTAAACCTGGAGAGTTGAGACCCCTGCAATGGGTACCATGCAATATGACTTCAAAGGGTCTGCATTTGCTCACCGAACCTCACCAATCCTAGCACTGCTGCATTTATGCCACTGTACACACGCTTGATTCTCTTTCGGAGACATATAAATCCATAGGTTTTAAGATTCTTACTAGTCAGGTATATTCTTAGGCGTTTAATATGGGGTGTAGAGTCCACTTCGTTGAGCAAGGAGTAGCTCTTGTCTATTACATATTTGGCTTATGGAACCGTATCTGTGCTAATTTCAATCTTTGGTTTTATGCAGCACCCCAACTCACCTTTACTCTTAAGCAAGCATAAGTCGGTTTTCTACATTTGAGACCCTGTTCTGTTTTGTAGTTCAGTTCCTGTGTAGCCAAGTTTACATTCCAAGTGGTAGAGATATCTTATGATGTTTCTTTCTCTGTGTGACTTATTTCACTTACAATCATCGTACCTGAATCCACTCATTATGCTGCTACGGGCCTGATGACATAGATTTCATTGCTGAGTGATATTGCATTGTACGTAAGTACCACAACTTCTTTATCCATTTTGCGCTTTCTGTGATATTGAACTTGTACTGTAAACGAGGTTCTTGTAAACAGAGCTGTCCCAAAGATTGGGGTGGTTGTGTCTTTTTGATTTTAATTTCCCTAAGCTATAGGACCATAAGTGGAAGTGCCCTAGGCTCTGTTGCTTTGTTTTGTAGATGTTTCAGGAAACACCATACACTTCTCCAGAGTGGCTGTTGGCAATTTACATCCCGCCCATCAGCATAACAAGGCTCCCAGTTCTCCATGGCCTGTCCTGCCTTTGTGGATTTTACACTTTTTTCAGATGGCCCTTTTGACCGGGGGGCAGTGAGACTTCATTGTAGTGCAGATTTCCTTTGCAAGCTTGCTTGGTTGGCCAAAAAGGGCGTATGCGTTTATTCCTGAATATATTCAGGAAAAAACGCATACGCCCTTTTTGGCCAAGTGCATCATTGTGGACGTTCTGCCTCTTTTCCTATGCTTTACATGCAATTCCAGTCTACCTCCTGAAATCGGTTTCCTGCAATTCTGCCCCGCTTTCAAGTCCTCTTGGCAGCCTTACTTCAATATATTTTTGGACGATAGCTGTCATTTATAACTCTGCAGGTATGTGAATGACAGTGCCCCTGAGCTCCTTTCTTCAACTCGTTTTCTTGTGAGCTGGCCGCAACACCGCAGCGTTGCTTCAGGCCCTAGTGTGGTTCCGGCATGGCACGCTGAGCCTTTGTTTAATTCCTCTTCCTGGTGGGAAATGAGAGTTAAATTTGCCCGTCCAGACACCTCCAGCTAGTCTCTCATTGGTTCTCCCTATTCCTGTTCATTTTCCGCAGAAATTGCACACTGGGCCAAACAGGAGGTTAAAGGCACTGACTCTCCAAGTGGGGAGAGTGTTAGTAAAGCGTCTGGAATGTTGCACCCGAGTACCAGGGGATGAAAATTTAGACACATTTGAACACGTTTCCCGATCACATGGTGGATCATACTCTGGGTTCCACATGCATGTTTTAGCTGAAGGAAGAATCCCTTAAACCTGGAGAGTTGAGACCCCTGCAATGGGTACCATGCAATATGACTTCAAAGGGTCTGCATTTGCTCACCGAACCTCACCAATCCTAGCACTGCTGCATTTATGCCACTGTACACACGCTTGATTCTCTTTCGGAGACATATAAATCCATAGGTTTTAAGATTCTTACTAGTCAGGTATATTCTTAGGCGTTTAATATGGGATGTAGAGTCCACTTCGTTGAGCAAGGAGTAGCTCTTGTCTATTACATATTTGGCTTATGGAACCCTATCTGTGCTAATTTCAATCTTTGGTTTTATGCAGCACCACAACTCACCTTTACTCTTAAGCAAGCATAAGTCGGTTTTCTACATTTGAGACCCTGTTCTGTTTTGTAATTCAGTTCCTGTGTAGCCAAGTTTACATTCCATGTGGTAGAGATATCTTATGATGTTTCTTTCTCTGTGTGACTTATTTCACTTACAATCATCGTACCTCAATCCACTCATTATGCTGCTACGGGCCTGATGACATAGATTTCATTGCTGAGTGATATTGCATTGTACGTAAGTACCACAACTTCTTTATCCATTTTGCGCTTTCTGTGATATTGAACTTGTACCGTAAACGAGGTTCTTGTAAACAGAGCCGTCCCAAACTTTGGGGTGGCTGTGTCTTTTTGATTTTAATTTCCCTAAGCTATAGGACCATAAGTGGAAGTGCCCTAGGCTCTGTTGCTTTGCTTTTTAGATGTTTCAGGAAACACCATACACTTTTCCAGAGTGGCTGTTCGCAATTTACATCCCGCACATCAGCATAACAGGGTTCCCAGTTCTCCATGGCCTGTCCTGCCTTTCTGGATTTTACACTTTTTTCAGATGGCCCTTTTGACCGGGGGCAGTGAGACTTCATTGTAGTGCAGATTTCCTTTGCAAGCTTGCTTGGTTGGCCAAAAAGGGCGTATGCGTTTTTTCCTGAATATATTCAGGAAAAAACGCATACGCCCTTTTTGGCCAAGTGCATCATTGTGGACGTTCTGCCTCTTTTCCTATGCTTTACATGCAATTCCAGTCTACCTCCTGAAATCGGTTTCCTGCAATTCTGCCCCGCTTTCAAGTCCTCTTGGCAGCCTTACTTCAATATATTTTTGGACGATAGCTGTCATTTATAACTCTGCAGTTTTGTGAATTTCAGTGCCCCTGAGCTCCTTTCTTCAACTTGCTTTCTTGTGAGCTGGCCGCAACACCGTAGCATCGCTTCAGGCCCTAGTGTTGTTCCAGCATGGCACGCTGAGCCTTTGGTTAATTCCTCTTCCTGGTGGGAAATGAGAGTTAAATTTGCCCGTCCAGACACCTCCAGCTAGTCTCTCATTGGTTCTCCCTATTCCTGTTCATTTTCCGCAGAAATTGCAAACTGAGCCAAACAGGAGGTTAAAGGCACTGACTCTCCAAGTGGGGAGAGTGTTAGTAAAGCGTCTGGAATGCTGCACCCGAGTACCAGGGGATGAAAACTGACACAATTAAACACATTTCCCGATCACACGGTGGATCATACTCTGGGTTCCACATGCATGTTTTAGCTGAAGGAAGAATCCCTTAAACCTGGAGAGTTGAGACCCATGGAATGGGTACCATGCAATATGACTTCAAAGGGTCTGCATTTGCTCACCAAACCTCACCAATCCTATCACTGCTGCGTTTATGCCACTGTACACACGCTTGATTCTCTTTCGGAGACATATAAATCCATAGGTTTTAAGATTCTTTCTAGTCAGGTATATTCTTACGCGTTTAATATGGGGTGTAGAGTCCACTTCGTTGAGCAAGGAGTAGCTCTTGTCTATTAAATATTTGGCTTATGGAACGGTATCTGTTCTAATTTCAATCTCTGGTTTTATGCAGCACCCCAACTCACCTTTCGCCTTAAGCAAGCATAAGTTGGTTTTCTACATTTGAGACCCTGTTCTGTTTTGTAATTCAGTTCCTGTGTAGCCAAGTTTACATTCCTTGTAGTAGTGATATCTTATGATGTTTGTTTTTCTGTGTGACTTATTTCACTTAGAATCATCGTACCTGAATCCACTCATTATGCTGCTATGGGCCTGATGACATAGATTTCATTGCTGAGTGATATTGCATTGTACGTAAGTACCACAACTTCTTTATCCATTTTTCGCTTTCTGTGATATTGAACTTGGACCATAAATGAGGTTCTTATAAACAGAGCTGTCCCTAACTTTGGGGTGGCTGAGTCTTTTTGATTTTAATTTCCCTAAGCTATAGGACCATAAGTGGAAGTGCCCTAGGCTCTGTTGCTTTGTTTTTTAGATGTTTCAGGAAACACCATACACTTCTCCAGAGTGGCTGTTGGCAATTTACATCCCGCCCATCAGCATAACAAGGCTCCCAGTTCTCCAAGGCCTGTCCTGCCTTTCTGGATTTTACACTTTTTTCAGATGGCCCTTTTGACCGGGGAGCAGTGAGACTTCATTGTAGTGCAGATTTCCTTTGCAAGCTTGCTTGGTTGGCCAAAAAGGGCGTATGCGTTTTTTCCTGAATATATTAAGGAAAAAACGCATACGCCCTTTTTGGCCAAGTGCATCATTGTGGACGTTCTGCCTCTTTTCCTATGCTTTACATGCAATTCCAGTCTACCTCCTGAAATCGGTTTCCTGCAATTCTGCCCCGCTTTCAAGTCCTCTTGGCAGCCTTACTTCAATATATTTTTGGACGATAGCTATCATTTATAACTCTGCAGGTATGTGAATGACAGTGCCCCTGAGCTCCTTTCTTCAACTCGCTTTCTTGTGAGCTGGCCGCAACACCGCAGGATTGCTTCAGGCCCTAGTGTGGTTCCGGCATGGCACGCTGAGCCTTTGTTTAATTCCTCTTCCTGGTGGGAAATGAGAGTTAAATTTGCCCGTCCAGACACCTCCAGCTAGTCTCTCATTGGTTCTCCCTATTCCTGTTCATTTTCCGCAGAAATTGCAAACTGGGCCAAACAGGAGGTTAAAGGCACTGACTCTCCAAGTGGGGAGAGTGTTAGTAAAGCGTCTGGAATGTTGCACCCGAGTACCAGGGGACGAAAACTGAGACACATTTGAACACGTTTCCCGATCACATGGTGGATCATACTCTGGGTTCCACATGCATGTTTTAGCTGAAGGAAGAATCCCTTAAACCTGGAGAGTTGAGACCCCTGCAATGGGTACCATGCAATATGACTTCAAAGGGTCTGCATTTGCTCACTGAACATCACCAATCCCATCACTGCTGCATTTATGCCGCTGTACACACGCTTGATTCTCTTTCTGAGACATATAAATCCATAGGTTTTAAGATTCTTACTAGTCAGGTATATTCTTAGGCGTTTAATATGGGGTGTAGAGTCCACTTCGTTGAGCAAGGAGTAGCTCTTGTCTATTACATATTTGGCTTATGGAACGGTATCTGTGCTAATTTCAATCTCTGGTTTTATGCAGCACCCCAACTCACCTTTCCCCTTAAGCAAGCATAAGTCGGTTTTCTACATTTGAGACCCTGTTCTGTTTTGTAATTCAGTTCCTGTGTAGCCAAGTTTACATTCCATGTGGTAGAGATATCTTATGATGTTTCTTTTTCTGTGTGACTTATTTCACTTAGAATCATCGTACCTGAATCCACTCATTATGCTGCTATGGGCCTGATGACATAGATTTCATTGCTGAGTGATATTGCATTGTACGTAAGTACCACAACTTCTTTATCCATTTTTCACTTTCTGTGATTTTGAACTTATACTGTAAACGAGGTTCTTGTAAACAGAGCCTTCCCAAATTTTGGGGTGGCTGTGTCTTTTTGATTTTAATTTTCCTAAGCTATAGGACCATAAGTGGAAGTGCCCTAGGCTCTGTTGCTTTGTTTTTTAGATGTTTCAGGAAACACCATACACTTCTCCAGAGTGGCTGTTGGCAATTTACATCCCGCCCATCAGCATAACAAGGCTCCCAGTTCTCCATGGCCTGTCCTGCCTTTGTGGATTTTACACTTTTTTCAGATGGCCCTTTTGACCGGGGGGCAGTGAGACTTCATTGGAGTGCAGATTTCCTTTGCAAGCTTGCTTGGTTGGCCAAAAAGGGCGTATGCGTTTTTTCCTGAATATATTCAGGAAAAAACGCATACGCCCTTTTTGGCCAAGTGCATCATTGTGGACGTTCTGCCTCTTTTCCTTTGCTTTACATGCAATTCCAGTCTACCTCCTGAAATCGGTTTCCTGCAATTCTGCCCAGCGTTCAAGTCCTCTTGGCAGCCTTACTTCAATAAATTTTTGGACGATAGCTATCATTTATAACTCTGCAGGTATGTGAATGACAGTGCCCCTGAGCTCCTTTCTTCAACTCGCTTTCTTGTGAGCTGGCCGCAACACCGCAGCATTGCTTCAGGCCCTAGTGTGGTTCCGGCATGGCACGCTGAGCCTTTGTTTAATTCCTCTTCCTGGTGGGAAATGAGAGTTAAATTTGCCCGTCCAGACACCTCCAGCTAGTCTCTCATTGGTTCTCCCTATTCCTGTTCATTTTCCGCAGAAATTGCAAACTGGGCCAAACAGGAGGTTAAAGGCACTGACTCTCCAAGTGGGGAGAGTGTTAGTAAAGCGTCTGGAATGTTGCACCCGAGTACCAGGGGACGAAAACTGAGACACATTTGAACACGTTTCCCGATCACATGGTGGATCATACTCTGGGTTCCACATGCATGTTTTAGCTGAAGGAAGAATCCCTTAAACCTGGAGAGTTGAGACCCCTGAAATGGGTACCATGCAATATGACTTCAAAGGGTCTGCATTTGCTCACTGAACATCACCAATCCTATCACTGCTGCGTTTATGCCACTGTACACACGCTTGATTCTCTTTCTGAGACATATAAATCCATAGGTTTTAAGATTCTTACTAGTCAGGTATATTCTTAGGCGTTTAATATGGGGTGTAGAGTCCACTTCGTTGAGCAAGGAGTAGCTCTTGTCTATTACATATTTGGCTTATGGAACGGTATCTGTGCTAATTTCAATCTCTGGTTTTATGCAGCACCCCAACTCACCTTTCCCCTTAAGCAAGCATAAGTCGGTTTTCTACATTTGAGACCCTGTTCTGTTTTGTAATTCAGTTCCTGTGTAGCCAAGTTTACATTCCATGTGGTAGAGATATCTTATGATGTTTCTTTTTCTGTGTGACTTATTTCACTTAGAATCATCGTACCTGAATCCACTCATTATGCTGCTATGGGCCTGATGACATAGATTTCATTGCTGAGTGATATTGCATTGTACGTAAGTACCACAACTTCTTTATCCATTTTTCACTTTCTGTGATTTTGAACTTATACTGTAAACGAGGTTCTTGTAAACAGAGCCTTCCCAAATTTTGGGGTGGCTGTCTCTTTTTGATTTTAATTTCCCTAAGCTATAGGACCATAAGTGGAAGTGCCCTAAGCTCTGTTGCTTTGTTTTTTAGATGTTTCAGGAAACACCATACACTTCTCCAGAGTGGCTGTTGGCAATTTACATCCCGCCCATCAGCATAACAAGGCTCCCAGTGTTCCATTGCCTGTCCTGCCTTTCTGGATTTTACACTTTTTTCAGATGGTCCTTTTACAGGGGGGCAGTGAGACTTCATTGTAGTGCAGATTTCCTTTGCAAGCTTGCTTGGTTGGCCAAAAAGGGCGTATGCGTTCTTTCCTGAATATATTCAGGAAAAAACGCATACGCCCTTTTTGGCCAAGTGCATCATTGTGGACGTTCTGCCTCTTTTCCTTTGCTTTACATGCAATTCCAGTCTACCTCCTGAAATCGGTTTCCTGCAATTCTGCCCAGTGTTCAAGTCCTCTTGGCAGCCTTACTTCAATATATTTTTGGACGATAGCTGTCATTTATAACTCTGCAGGTTTGTGAATGACAGTGCCCCTGAGCTCCTTTCTTCAACTCGCTTTCTTGTGAGCTGGCCGCAACACCGCAGCATTGCTTCAGGCCCTAGTGTGGTTCCGGCATGGCACGCTGAGCCTTTGGTTAATTCCTCTTCCTGGTGGGAAATGAGAGTTAAATTTGCCCGTCCAGACACCTCCAGCTAGTCTCTCATTGGTTCTCCCTATTCCTGTTCATTTTCCACAGAAATTGCAAACTGGGCCAAACAAGAGGTTAAAGGCACTGACTCTCCAAGTGGGGAGAGTGTTAGTAAAGCGTCTGGAATGTTGCACCCGAGTACAAGGGGATGAAAACTGACACAATTAAACACGTTTCCCGATCACACGGTGGATCATACTCTGGGTTCCACATGCATGTTTTAGCTGAAGGAAGAATCCCTTAAACCTGGAGAGTTGAGACCCATGGAATGGGTACCATGCAATATGACTTCAAAGGTTCTGCATTTGCTCACCAAACCTCACCAATCCTATCACTGCTGCGTTTATGACACTGTACACACGCTTGATTCTCTTTTGGAGACATATAAATCCACAGGTTTTAAGATTCTTTCTAGTCAGGTATATTCTTACGCGTTTAATATGGGGTGTAGAGTCCACTTCGTTGAGCAAGGAGTAGCTCTTGTCTATTAAATATTTGGCTTATGGAACGGTATCTGTGCTAATTTCAATCTCTGGTTTTATGCAGCACCCCAACTCACCTTTCGCCTTAAGCAAGCATAAGTTGGTTTTCTACATTTGAGACCCTGTTCTGTTTTGTAATTCAGTTCCTGTGTAGCCAAGTTTACATTCCTTGTAGTAGTGATATCTTATGATGTTTGTTTTTCTGTGTGACTTATTTCACTTAGAATCATCGTACCTGAATCCACTCATTATGCTGCTACGGGCCTGATGACATAGATTTCATTGCTGAGTGATATTGCATTGTACGTAAGTACCACAACTTCTTTATCCATTTTTCGCTTTCTGTGATATTGAACTTGGACCATAAATGAGGTTCTTGTAAACAGAGCTGTCCCTAACTTTGGGGTGGCTGAGTCTTTTTTATTTTAATTTCCCTAAGCTATAGGACCATAAGTGGAAGTGCCCTAGGCTCTGTTGCTTTGTTTTTTAGATGTTTCAGGAAACACCATACACTTCTCCAGAGTGGCTGTTGGCAATTTACATCCCGCCCATCAGCATAACAAGGCTCCCAGTTCTCCATGGCCTGTCCTGCCTTTCTGGATTTTACACTTTTTTCAGATGGCTCTTTTGACCGGGGAGCACTGAGACTTCATTGTAGTGCAGATTTCCTTTGCAAGCTTGCTTGGTTGGCCAAAAAGGGCGTATGCGTTTTTTCCTGAATATATTCAGGAAAAAACGCATACGCCCTTTTTGGCCAAGTGCATCATTGTGGACGTTCTGCCTCTTTTCCTATGCTTTACATGCAATTCCAGTCTACCTCCTGAAATCGGTTTCCTGCAATTCTGCCCCGCTTTCAAGTCCTCTTGGCAGCCTTACTTCAATATATTTTTGGACGATAGGTATCATTTATAACTCTGCAGGTTTGTGAATGACAGTGCCCCTGAGCTCCTTTCTTCAACTCGCTTTCTTGTGAGCTGGCCGCAACACCGCAGGATTGCTTCAGGCCCTAGTGTGGTTCCGGCATGGCACGCTGAGCCTTTGGTTAATTCCTCTTCCTGGTGGGAAATGAGAGTTAAATTTGCCCGTCCAGACACCTCCAGCTAGTCTCTCATTGGTTCTCCCTATTCCTGTTCATTTTCCGCAGAAATTGCAAACTGGGCCAAACAGGAGGTTAAAGGCACTGACTCTCCAAATGGGGAGAGTGTTAGTAAAGCGTCTGGAATGTTGCACCCGAGTACCAGGGGACAAAAACTGAGACACATTTGAACACGTTTCCCGATCACATGGTGGATCATACTCTGGGTTCCACATGCATGTTTTAGCTGAAGGAAGAATCCCTTAAACCTGGAGAGTTGAGACCCCTGGAATGGGTACCATGCAATATGACTTCAAAGGGTCTGCATTTGCTCACCGAACCTCATCAATCCTATCACTGCTGCGTTTATGCCGCTATACACACGCTTGATTCTCTTTCGGAGATATATAAATCCATAGGTTTTAAGATTCTTACTAGTCAGGTATATTCTTAGGCCTTTAATATGGGGTGTTGAGTCCACTTCGTTGAGCAAGGTGTAGCTCTTTTCTATTACATATTTGGCTTATGGAACGATATCTGTGCTAATTTCAATGTCTGGATTTATGCAGCACCCCAACTCACCTTTCCCCTTAAGGAAGCATAAGTTGGTTTTCTACATTTGAGACCCTGTTCTGTTTTGTAATTCAGTTCCTGTGTAGCCAAGTTTACATTCCGTGTAGTAGTGATATCTTATGATGTTTCTTTTTCTGTGTGACTTATTTCACTTAGAATCATCGTACCTGAATCCACTCATTATGCTGCTATGGGCCTGATGACATAGATTTCATTGCTGAGTGATATTGCATTGTACGTAAGTACCACAACTTCTTTATCCATTTTTCACTTTCTGTGATTTTGAACTTGTACTGTAAACGAGGTTCTTGTAAACAGAGCCTTCCCAAACTTTGGGGTGGCTGTGTCTTTTTGATTTTAATTTCCCTAAGCTATAGGACCATAAGTGGAAGAGCCCTAGGCTCTGTTGCTTTGTTTTTTAGATGTTTCAGGAAACACCATACACTTCTCCAGAGTGGCTGTTGGCAATTTACATCCCGCCCATCAGCATAACAAGGCTCCCAGTTCTCCATGGCCTGTCCTCCCTTTCTGGATTTTACACTTTTTTCAGATGGCCCTTTTGACCGGGGGGCAGGGAGACTTCATTGTAGTGCAGATTTCCTTTGCAAGCTTGCTTGGTTGGCCAAAAAGGGCGTATGCGTTTTTTCCTGAATATATTCAGGAAAAAACGCATACACCCTTTTTGGCCAAGTGCATCATTGTGGACGTTCTGCCTCTTTTCCTATGCTTTACATGCAATTCCAGTCTACCTCCTGAAATCGGTTTCCTGCAATTCTGCCCCGCTTTCAAGTCCTCTTGGCAGCCTTACTTCAATATATTTTTGGACGATAGCTGTCATTTATAACTCTGCAGGTATGTGAATGACAGTGCCCCTGAGCTCCTTTCTTCAACTCGCTTTCTTGTGAGCTGGCCGCAACACCGCAGGATTGCTTCAGGCCCTAGTGTGGTTCCGGCATGGCACGCTGAGCCTTTGTTTAATTCCTCTTCCTGGTGGGAAATGAGAGTTAAATTTGCCCGTCCAGACACCTCCAGCTAGTTTCTCATTGGTTCTCCCTATTCCTGTTCATTTTCCGCAGAAATTGCAAACTGGGCCAAGTAGGAGGTTAAAGGCACTGACTCTCTAAGTGGGGAGAGTGTTAGTAAAGCGTCTGGAATGTTGCACCCGAGTACCAGGGGACGAAAACTGAGACATATTTGAACACGTTTCCCGATCACATGGTGGATCATACCCTGGGTTCCACATGCATGTTTTAGCTGAAGGAAGAATCCCTTAAACCTGGAGAGTTGAGACCCCTGCAATGGGTACCATGCAATATGACTTCAAAGGGTCTGCATTTGCTCACCGAACCTCACCAATCCTATCACTGCTGCATTTATGCCACTGTACACACGCTTGATTCTCTTGCAGAGACATATAAATCCATAGGTTTTAAGATTCTTACTAGTCAGGTATATTCTTAGGCGTTTAATATGGGGTGTAGAGTCCACTTCGTTGAGCAAGGAGTAGCTCTTGTCTATTACATATTTGGCTTATGGAACGGTATCTGTGCTAATTTCAATCTCTGGTTTTATGCAGCACCCCAACTCACCTTTCCCCTTAAGCAAGCATAAGTCGGTTTTCTACATTTGAGACCCTGTTCTGTTTTGTAATTCAGTTCCTGTGTAGTCAAGTTTACATTCCATGTGGTAGAGATATCTTATGATGTTTCTTTTTCTGTGTGACTTATTTCACTTAGAATCATCGTACCTGAATCCACTCATTATGCTGCTATGGGCCTGATGACATAGATTTCATTGCTGAGTGATATTGCATTGTACGTAAGTACCACAACTTCTTTATCCATTTTTCACTTTCTGTGATTTTGAACTTGTACTGTAAATGAGGTTCTTGTAAACAGAGCCTTCCCAAACATTGGGGTGGCTGTGTCTTTTTGATTTTAATTTCCCTAAGCTATAGGACCATAAGTGGAAGAGCCCTAGGCTCTGTTGCTTTGTTTTTTAGATGTTTCAGGAAACACCATACACTTCTCCAGAGTGGCTGTTGGCAATTTACATCCCGCCCATCAGCATAACAAGGCTCCCAGTTCTCCATGGCCTGTCCTGCCTTTCTGGATTTTACACTTTTTTCAGATGGCCCTTTTGACCGGGGGGCAGTGAGACTTCATTGTAGTGCAGATTTCCCTTGCAAGCTTGCTTGGTTGGCCAAAAAGGGCGTATGCGTTTTTTCCTGAATATATTCAGGAAAAAACGCATACGCACTTTTTGGCCAAGTGCATCATTGTGGACGTTCTGCCTCTTTTCCTATGCTTTACATGCAATTCCAGTCTACCTCCTGAAATCGGTTTCCTGCAATTCTGCCCCGCTTTCAAGTCCTCTTGGCAGCCTTACTTCAATATATTTTTGGACGATAGCTGTCATTTATAACTCTGCAGGTATGTGAATGACAGTGCCCCTGAGCTCCTTTCTTCAACTCGCTTTCTTGTGAGCTGGCCGCAACACCGCAGGATTGCTTCAGGCCCTAGTGTGGTTCTGGCATGGCACGCTGAGCCTTTGTTTAATTCCTCTTCCTGGTGGGAAATGAGAGTTAAATTTGCCCGTCCAGACACCTCCAGCTAGTCTCTCATTGGTTCTCCCTATTCCTGTTCATTTTCCGCAGAAATTGCAAACTGGGCCAAGTAGGAGGTTAAAGGCACTGACTCTCCAAGTGGGGAGAGTGTTAGTAAAGCGTCTGGAATGTTGCACCCGAGTACCAGGGGATGAAAACTGACACAATTAAACACGTTTCCCGATCACACGGTGGATCATACTCTGGGTTCCACATGTATGTTTTAGCTGAAGGAAGAATCCCATAAACCTAGAGAGTTGAGACCCATGGAATGGGTACCATGCAATATGACTTCAAAGGTTCTGCATTTGCTCACCGAACCTCACCAATCCTATCACTGCTGCGTTTATGACACTGTACACACGCTTGATTCTCTTTCGGAGACATATAAATCCATAGGTTTTAAGATTCTTTCTAGTCAGGTATATTCTTACGCGTTTAATACGGGGTGTAGAGTCCACTTCGTTGAGCAAGGAGTAGCTCTTGTCTATTAAATATTTGGCTTATGGAACGGTATCTGTTCTAATTTCAATCTCTGGTTTTATGCAGCACCCCAACTCACCTTTCGCCTTAAGCAAGCATAAGTTGGTTTTCTACATTTGAGACCCTATTCTGTTTTGTAATTCAGTTCCTGAGTTGCCAAGTTTACATTCCTTGTACTAGTGATATCTTATGATGTTTCTTTTTCTGTGTGACTTATTTCACTTAGAATCATCGTACCTGAATCCACTCATTATGCTGCTACGGGCCTGATGACATAGATTTCATTGCTGAGTGATATTGCATTGTACGTAAGTACCACAACTTCTTTATCCATTTTTCGCTTTCTGTGATATTGAACTTGGACCATAAATGAGGTTCTTGTAAACAGAGCTGTCCCTAACTTTGGGGTGGCTGAGTCTTTTTGATTTTAATTTCCCTAAGCTATAGGACCATAAGTGGAAGTGCCCTAGGCTCTGTTGCTTTGTTTTTTAGATGTTTCAGGAAACACCATACACTTCTCCAGAGTGGCTGTTGGCAATTTACATCCCGCCCATCAGCATAACAAGGCTCCCAGTTCTCCATGGCCTGTCCTGCCTTTCTGGATTTTACACTTTTTTCAGATGGCCCTTTTGACCGGGGAACAGTGAGACTTCATTGTAGTGCAGATTTCCTTTGCAAGCTTGCTTGGTTGGCCAAAAAGGGCGTATGCGTTTTTTCCTGAATATATTCAGGAAAAAACGCATACGCCCTTTTTGGCCAAGTGCATCATTGTGGACGTTCTGCCTCTTTTCCTATGCTTTACATGCAATTCCAGTCTACCTCCTGAAATCGGTTTCCTGCAATTCTGCCCCGCTTTCAAGTCCTCTTGGCTGCCTTACTTCAATATATTTTTGGACGATAGCTATCATTTATAACTCTGCAGGTATGTGAATGACAGTGCCCCTGAGCTCCTTTCTTCAACTCGCTTTCTTGTGAGCTGGCCGCAACACCGCAGGATTGCTTCAGGCCCTAGTGTGGTTCAGGCATGGCACGCTGAGCCTTTGGTTAATTCCTCTTCCTGGTGGGAAATGAGAGTTAAATTTGCCCGTCCAGACACCTCCAGCTAGTCTCTCATTGGTTCTCCCTATTCCTGTTCATTTTCCGCAGAAATTGCAAACTGGGCCGAACAGGAGGTTAAAGGCACTGACTCTCCAAGTGGGGAGAGTGTTAGTAAAGCGTCTGGAATGTTGCACCCGAGTACCAGGGGACGAAAACTGAGACACATTTGAACACGTTTCCCGATCACATGGTGGATCATACTCTGGGTTCCACATGCATGTTTTAGCTGAAGGAAGAATCCCTTAAACCTGGAGAGTTGAGACCCCTGCAATGGGTACCATGCAATATGACTTCAAAGGGTCTGCATTTGCTCACCGAACCTCACCAATCCTATCACTGCTGCATTTATGCCACTGTACACACGCTTGATTCTCTTTCTGAGACATATAAATCCATAGGTTTTAAGATTCTTACTAGTCAGGTATATTCTTAGGCGTTTAATATGGGGTGTAGAGTCCACTTCGTTGAGCAAGGAGTAGCTCTTGTCTATTACATATTTGGCTTATGGAACGGTATCTGTGCTAATTTCAATCTCTGGTTTTATGCAGCACCCCAACTCACCTTTCCCCTTAAGCAAGCATAAGTCGGTTTTCTACATTTGAGACCCTGTTCTGTTTTGTAATTCAGTTCCTGTGTAGCCAAGTTTACATTCCATGTGGTAGAGATATCTTATGATGTTTCTTTTTCTGTGTGACTTATTTCACTTAGAATCATCGTACCTGAATCCACTCATTATGCTGCTATGGGCCTGATGACATAGATTTCATTGCTGAGTGATGTTGCATTGTACGTAAGTACCACAACTTCTTTATCCATTTTTCACTTTCTGTGATTTTGAACTTGTACTGTAAACGAGGTTCTTGTAAACAGAGCCTTCCCAAACATTGGGGTGGCTGTGTCTTTTTGATTTTAATTTCCCTAAGCTATAGGACCATAAGTGGTAGAGCCCTAGGCTCTGTTGCTTTGTTTTTTAGATGTTTCAGGAAACACCATACACTTCTCCAGAGTGGCTGTTGGCAATTTACATCCCGCCCATCAGCATAACAAGGCTCCCAGTTCTCCATGGCCTGTCCTGCCTTTCTGGATTTTACACTTTTTTCAGATGGCCCTTTTGACCGGGGGGCAGTGAGACTTCATTGTAGTGCAGATTTCCTTTGCAAGCTTGCTTGGTTGGCCAAAAAGGGCGTATGCGTTTTTTCCTGAATATATTCAGGAAAAAACGCATACGCCCTTTTTGGCCAAGTGCATCATTGTGGACGTTCTGCCTCTTTTCCTATGCTTTACATGCAATTCCAGTCTACCTCCTGAAATCGGTTTCCTGCAATTCTGCCCCGCTTTCAAGTCCTCTTGGCAGCCTTACTTCAATATATTTTTGGACGATAGCTGTCATTTATAACTCTGCAGGTATGTGAATGACAGTGCCCCTGAGCTCCTTTCTTCAACTCGCTTTCTTGTGAGCTGACCGCAACACCACAGGATTGCTTCAGGCCCTAGTGTGGTTCCGGCATGGCACGCTGAGCCTTTGTTTAATTCCTCTTCCTGGTGGGAAATGAGAGTTAAATTTGCCCGTCCAGACACCTCCAGCTAGTCTCTCATTGGTTCTCCCTATTCCTGTTCATTTTCCGCAGAAATTGCAAACTGGGCCAAGTAGGAGGTTAAAGGCACTGACTCTCCAAGTGGGGAGAGTGTTAGTAAAGCGTCTGGAATGTTGCACCCGAGTACCAGGGGACGAAAACTGACACAATTGAACACGTTTCCCGATCACATGGTGGATCATACTCTGGGTTCCACATGCATGTTTTCGCTGAAGGAAGAATCCCTTAAACCTGGAGAGTTGAGACCCCTGCAATGGGTACCATGCAATATGACTTCAAAGGGTCTGCATTTGCTCACCGAACCTCACCAATCCTATCACTGCTGCGTTTATGCCGCTGTACACACGCTTGATTCTCTTTCGGAGACATATAAATCCATAGGTTTTAAGATTCTTACTAGTCAGGTATATTCTTAGGCGTTTAATATGGGGTGTTGAGTCCACTTCGTTGAGCAAGGAGTAGCTCTTGTCTATTACATATTTGGCTTATGGAACGGTATCTGTGCTAATTTCAATCTCTGGTTTTATGCAGCACCCCAACTCACCTTTCCCCTTAAGCAAGCATAAGTCGGTTTTCTACATTTGAGACCCTGTTCTGTTTTGTAATTCAGTTCCTGTGTAGCCAAGTTTACATTCCATGTGGTAGAGATATCTTATGATATTTCTTTTTCTGTGTGACTTATTTCACTTAGAATCATCGTACCTGAATCCACTCTTTATGCTGCTATGGGCCTGATGACATAGATTTCATTGCTGAGTGATATTGCATTGTACGTAAGTACCACAACTTCTTTATCCATTTTTCACTTTCTGTGATTTTGAACTTGTACTGTAAACGAGGTTCTTGTAAACAGAGCCTTCCCAAACTTTGGGGTGGCTGTGTCTTTTTGATTTTAATTTCCCTAAGCTATAGGACCATAAGTGGAAGAGCCCTAGGCTCTGTTGCTTTGTTTTTTAGATGTTTCAGGAAACACCATACACTTCTCCAGAGTGGCTGTTGGCAATTTACATCCCGCCCATCAGCATAACAAGGCTCCCAGTTCTCCATGGCCTGTCCTGCCTTTCTGGATTTTACACTTTTTTCAGATGGCCCTTTTGACCGGGGGGCAGTGAGACTTCATTGTAGTGCAGATTTCCTTTGCAAGCTTGCTTGGTTGGCCAAAAAGGGCGTATGCGTTTTTTCCTGAATATATTCAGGAAAAAACGCATACGCCCTTTTTGGCCAAGTGCATCATTGTGGACGTTCTGCCTCTTTTCCTATGCTTTACATGCAATTCCAGTCTACCTCCTGAAATCGGTTTCCTGCAATTCTGCCCCGCTTTCAAGTCCTCTTGGCAGCCTTACTTCAATATATTTTTGGACGATAGCTGTCATTTATAACTCTGCAGGTATGTGAATGACAGTGCCCCTGAGCTCCTTTCTTCAACTCGCTTTCTTGTGAGCTGGCCGCAACACCGCAGGATTGCTTCAGGCCCTAGTGTGGTTCTGGCATGGCACGCTGAGCCTTTGTTTAATTCCTCTTCCTGGTGGGAAATGAGAGTTAAATTTGACCGTCCAGACACCTCCAGCTAGTCTCTCATTGGTTCTCCCTATTCCTGTTCATTTTCCGCAGAAATTGCAAACTGGGCCAAGTAGGAGGTTAAAGGCACTGACTCTCCAAGTGGGGAGAGTGTTAGTAAAGCGTCTGGAATGTTGCACCCGAGTACCAGGGGACGAAAACTGAGACATATTTGAACACGTTTCCCGATCACATGGTGGATCATACTCTGGGTTCCACATGCATGTTTTAGCTGAAGGAAGAATCCCTTAAACCTGGAGAGTTGAGACCCCTGCAATGGGTACCATGCAATATGACTTCAAAGGGTCTGCATTTGCTCACCGAACCTCACCAATCCTATCACTGCTGCGTTTATGCCGCTGTACACACGCTTGATTCTCTTTCGGAGACATATAAATCCATAGGTTTTAAGATTCTTACTAGTCAGGTATATTCTTAGGCGTTTAATATGGGGTGTTGAGTCCACTTCGTTGAGCAAGGAGTAGCTCTTGTCTATTACATATTTGGCTTATGGAACGGTATCTGTGCTAATTTCAATCTCTGGTTTTATGCAGCACCCCAACTCACCTTTCCCCTTAAGCAAGCATAAGTCGGTTTTCTACATTTGAGACCCTGTTCTGTTTTGTAATTCAGTTCCTGTGTAGCCAAGTTTACATTCCATGTGGTAGAGATATCTTATGATATTTCTTTTTCTGTGTGACTTATTTCACTTAGAATCATCGTACCTGAATCCACTCATTATGCTGCTATGGGCCTGATGACATAGATTTCATTGCTGAGTGATATTGCATTGTACGTAAGTACCACAACTTCTTTATCCATTTTTCGCTTTCTGTGATTTTGAACTTGTACTGTAAATGAGGTTCTTGTAAACAGAGCCTTCCCAAACATTGGGGTGGCTGTGTCTTTTTGATTTTAATTTCCCTAAGCTATAGGACCATAAGTGGAAGCGCCCGAATCTGTTGCTTTGTTTTTTAGATGTTTCAGGAAACACCATACACTTCTCCAGAGTGGCTGTTGGAAATTTACATCCCGCCCATCAGCATAACAAGGCTCCCAGTGCTCCATGGCCTGTCCTGCCTTTCTGGATTTTACACTCTTTTCAGATGGCCCTTTTGACCGGGGGGCAGTGAGACTTCATTGTAGTGCAGATTTCCTTTGCAAGCTTGCTTGGTTGGCCAAAAAGGGCGTATGCGTTTTTTCCTGAATATATTCAGGAAAAAACGCATACGCCCTTTTTGGCCAAGTGCATCATTGTGGACGTTCTGCCTCTTTTCCTATGCTTTACATGCAATTCCAGTCTACCTCCTGAAATCGGTTTCCTGCAATTCTGCCCAGTGTTCAAGTCCTCTTGGCAGCCTTACTTCAATATATTTTTGGACGATAGCTGTCATTTATAACTCTGCAGGTTTGTGAATGACAGTGCCCCTGAGCTCCTTTCTTCAACTCGCTTTCTTGTGAGCTGGCCGCAACACCGCAGGATTGCTTCAGGTCCCAGTGTGGTTCCGTCATGGCACGCTGAGTCTTTGGTTAATTCCTCTTCCTGGTGGGAAATGAGAGTTAAATTTGCCCGTCCAGACACCTCCAGCTAGTCTCTCATTGGTTCTCCCTATTCCTGTTCATTTTCCGCAGAAATTGCAAACTGGGCCAAACAAGAGGTTAAAGGCACTGACTCTCCAAGTGGGGAGAGTGTTAGTAAAGCGTCTGGAATGTTGCACCCGAGTACCAGGGGATGAAAACTGACACAATTAAACACGTTTCCCGATCACACGGTGGATCATACTCTGGGTTCCACATGTATGTTTTAGCTGAAGGAAGAATCCCATAAACCTAGAGAATTGAGACCCATGGAATGGGTACCATGCAATATGACTTCAAAGGTTCTGCATTTGCTCACCGAACCTCACCAATCCTATCACTGCTGCGTTTATGACACTGTACACACGCTTGATTCTCTTTCGGAGACATATAAATCCATAGGTTTTAAGATTCTTTCTAGTCAGGTATATTCTTACGCGTTTAATACGGGGTGTAGAGTCCACTTCGTTGAGCAAGGAGTAGCTCTTGTCTATTAAATATTTGGCTTATGGAACGGTATCTGTTCTAATTTCAATCTCTGGTTTTATGCAGCACCCCAACTCACCTTTCGCCTTAAGCAAGCATAAGTTGGTTTTCTACATTTGAGACCCTGTTCTGTTTTGTAATTCAGTTCCTGAGTTGCCAAGTTTACATTCCTTGTACTAGTGATATCTTATGATGTTTCTTTTTCTGTGTGACTTATTTCACTTAGAAGCATCGTACCTGAATCCACTCATTATGCTGCTACGGGCCTGATGACATAGATTTCATTGCTGAGTGATATTGCATTGTACGTAAGTACCACAACTTCTTTATCCATTTTTCGCTTTCTGTGATATTGAACTTGGACCATAAATGAGGTTCTTGTAAACAGAGCTGCCCCTAACTTTGGGGTGGCTGAGTCTTTTTGATTTTAATTTCCCTAAGCTATAGGACCATAAGTGGAAGTGCCCTAGGCTCTGTTGCTTTGTTTTGTAGATGTTTCAGGAAACACCATACACTTCTCCAGAGTGGCTGTTGGCAATTTACATCCCGCCCATCAGCATAACAAGGCTCCCAGTTCTCCATGGCCTGTCCTGCCTTTCTGGATTTTACACTTTTTTCAGATGGCCCTTTTGACCGGGGAGCAGTGAGACTTCATTGTAGTGCAGATTTCCTTTGCAAGCTTGCTTGGTTGGCCAAAAAGGGCGTATGCGTTTTTTCCTGAATATATTCAGCAAAAAACGCATACGCCCTTTTTGGCCAAGTGCATCATTGTGGACGTTCTGCCTCTTTTCCTATGCTTTACATGCAATTCCAGTCTACCTCCTGAAATCGGTTTCCTGCAATTCTGCCCCACTTTCAAGTCCTCTTGGCAGCCTTACTTCAATATATTTTTGGACGATAGCTATCATTTATAACTCTGCAGGTATGTGAATGACAGTGTCCCTGAGCTCCTTTCTTCAACTCGCTTTCTTGTGAGCTGGCCGCAACACCGCAGGATTGCTTCAGGCCCTAGTGTGGTTCCGGCATGGCACACTGAGCCTTTGTTTAATTCCTCTTCCTGGTGGGAAATGAGAGTTAAATTTGCCCATCCAGACACCTCCAGCTAGTCTCTCATTGGTTCTCACTATTCCTGTTCATTTTCCGCAGAAATTGCAAACTGGGCCAAACAGGAGGTTAAAGGCACTGACTCTCCAAGTGGGGAGAGTGTTAGTAAAGCGTCTGGAATGTTGCACCCGAGTACCAGGGGACGAAAACTGAGACACATTTGAACACGTTTCCCGATCACATGGTGGATCATACTCTGGGTTCCACATGCATGTTTTAGCTGAAGGAAGAATCCCTTAAACCTGGAGAGTTGAGACCCCTGCAATGGGTACCATGCAATATGACTTCAAAGGGTCTGCATTTGCTCACCGAACCTCACCAATCCTATCACTGCTGCATTTATGCCACTGTACACACGCTTGATTCTCTTTCTGAGACATATAAATCCATAGGTTTTAAGATTCTTACTAGTCAGGTATATTCTTAGGCGTTTAATATGGGGTGTAGAGTCCACTTCGTTGAGCAAGGAGTAGCTCTTGTCTATTACATATTTGGCTTATGGAACGGTATCTGTGCTAATTTCAATCTCTGGTTTTATGCAGCACCCCAACTCACCTTTCCCCTTAAGCAAGCATAAGTCGGTTTTCTACATTTGAGACCCTGTTCTGTTTTGTAATTCAGTTCCTGTGTAGCCAAGTTTACATTCCATGTGGTAGAGATATCTTATGATGTTTCTTTTTCTGTGTGACTTATTTCACTTAGAATCATCGTACCTGAATCCACTCATTATGCTGCTATGGGCCTGATGACATAGATTTCATTGCTGAGTGATATTGCATTGTACGTAAGTACCACAACTTCTTTATCCATTTTTCACTTTCTGTGATTTTGAACTTGTACTGTAAACGAGGTTCTTGTAAACAGAGCCTTCCCAAACATTGGGGTGGCTGTGTCTTTTTGATTTTAATTTCCCTAAGCTATAGGACCATAAGTGGAAGAGCCCTAGGCTCTGTTGCTTTGTTTTTTAGATGTTTCAGGAAACACCATACACTTCTCCAGAGTGGCTGTTGGCAATTTACATCCCGCCCATCAGCATAACAAGGCTCCCAGTTCTCCATGGCCTGTCCTGCCTTTCTGGATTTTACACTTTTTTCAGATGGCCCTTTTGACCGGGGGGCAGTGAGACTTCATTGTAGTGCAGATTTCCTTTGCAAGCTTGCTTGGTTGGCCAAAAAGGGCGTATGCGTTTTTTCCTAAATATATTCAGGAAAAAACGCATACGCCCTTTTTGGCCAAGTGCATCATTGTGGACGTTCTGCCTCTTTTCCTATGCTTTACATGCAATTCCAGTCTACCTCCTGAAATCGGTTTCCTGCAATTCTGCCCCGCTTTCAAGTCCTCTTGGCAGCCTTACTTCAATATATTTTTGGACGATAGCTGTCATTTATAACTCTGCAGGTATGTGAATGACAGTGCCCCTGAGCTCCTTTCTTCAACTCGCTTTCTTGTGAGCTGGCCGCAACACCGCAGGATTGCTTCAGGCCCTAGTGTGGTTCTGGCATGGCACGCTGAGCCTTTGTTTAATTCCTCTTCCTGGTGGGAAATGAGAGTTAAATTTGCCCGTCCAGACACCTCCAGCTAGTCTCTCATTGGTTCTCCCTATTCCTGTTCATTTTCCGCAGAAATTGCAAACTGGGCCAAGTAGCAGGTTAAAGGCACTGACTCTCCAAGTGGGGAGAGTGTTAGTAAAGCGTCTGGAATGTTGCACCCGAGTATCAGGGGACGAAAACTGAGACATATTTGAACACGTTTCCCGATCACATGGTGGATCATACTCTGGGTTCCACATGCATGTTTTAGCTGAAGGAAGAATCCCTTAAACCTGGAGAGTTGAGACCCCTGCAATGGGTACCATGCAATATGACTTCAAAGGGTCTGCATTTGCTCACCGAACCTCACCAATCCTATCACTGCTGCGTTTATGCCACTGTACACAAGCTTGATTCTCTTTCGGAGACATATAAATCCATAGGTTTTAAGATTCTTACTAGTCAGGTATATTCTTAGGCGTTTAATATGGGGTGTTGAGTCCACTTCGTTGAGCAAGGAGTAGCTCTTGTCTATTACATATTTGGCTTATGGAACGGTATCTGTGCTAATTTCAATCTCTGGTTTTATGCAGCACCCCAACTCACCTTTCCCCTTAAGCAAGCATAAGTCGGTTTTCTACATTTGAGACCCTGTTCTGTTTTGTAATTCAGTTCCTGTGTAGCCAAGTTTACATTCCATGTGGTAGAGATATCTTATGATATTTCTTTTTCTGTGTGACTTATTTCACTTAGAATCATCGTACCTGAATCCACTCATTATGCTGCTATGGGCCTGATGACATAGATTTCATTGCTGAGTGATATTGCATTGTACGTAAGTACCACAACTTCTTTATCCATTTTTCGCTTTCTGTGATTTTGAACTTGTACTGTAAATGAGGTTCTTGTAAACAGAGCCTTCCCAAACATTGGGGTGGCTGTGTCTTTTTGATTTTAATTTCCCTAAGCTATAGGACCATAAGTGGAAGAGCCCGAATCTGTTGCTTTGTTTTTTAGATGTTTCAGGAAACACCATACACTTCTCCAGAGTGGCTGTTGGCAATTTACATCCCGCCCATCAGCATAACAAGGCTCCCAGTGCTCCATGGCCTCTCCTGCCTTTCTGGATTTTACACTTTTTTCAGATGGCCCTTTTGACCGGGGGGCAGTGAGACTTCATTGTAGTGCAGATTTCCTTTGCAAGCTTGCTTGGTTGGCCAAAAAGGGCGTATGCGTTTTTTCCTGAATATATTCAGGAAAAAACGCATACGCCCTTTTTGGCCAAGTGCATCATTGTGGACGTTCTGCCTCTTTTCCTATGCTTTACATGCAATTCCAGTCTACCTCCTGAAATCGGTTTCCTGCAATTCTGCCCAGTGTTCAAGTCCTCTTGGCAGCCTTACTTCAATATATTTTTGGACGATAGCTGTCATTTATAACTCTGCAGGTTTGTGAATGACAGTGCCCCTGAGCTCCTTTCTTCAACTTGCTTTCTTGTGAGCTGGCCGCAACACCGCAGGATTGCTTCAGGTCCCAGTGTGGTTCCGTCACGGCACGCTGAGCCTTTGGTTAATTCCTCTTCCTGGTGGGAAATGAGAGTTAAATTTGCCCGTCCAGACACCTCCAGCTAGTCTCTCATTGGTTCTCCCTATTCCTGTTCATTTTCCGCAGAAATTGCAAACTGGGCCAAACAAGAGGTTAAAGGCACTGACTCTCCAAGTGGGGAGAGTGTTAGTAAAGCGTCTGGAATGTTGCACCCGAGTACCAGGGGATGAAAACTGACACAATTAAACACGTTTCCCGATCACACGGTGGATCATACTCTGGGTTCCACATGTATGTTTTAGCTGAAGGAAGAATCCCATAAACCTAGAGAGTTGAGACCCATGGAATGGGTACCATGCAATATGACTTCAAAGGTTCTGCATTTGCTCACCGAACCTCACCAATCCTATCACTGCTGCGTTTATGACACTGTACACACGCTTGATTCTCTTTCGGAGACATATAAATCCATAGGTTTTAAGATTCTTTCTAGTCAGGTATATTCTTACGCGTTTAATATGGGGTGTAGAGTCCACTTCGTTGAGCAAGGAGTAGCTCTTTTCTATTAAATATTTGGCTTATGGAACGGTATCTGTTCTAATTTCAATCTCTGGTTTTATGCAGCACCCCAACTCACCTTTCGCCTTAAGCAAGCATAAGTTGGTTTTCTACATTTGAGACCCTATTCTGTTTTGTAATTCAGTTCCTGAGTTGCCAAGTTTACATTCCTTGTACTAGTGATATCTTATGATGTTTCTTTTTCTGTGTGACTTATTTCACTTAGAATCATCGTACCTGAATCCACTCATTATGCTGCTACGGGCCTGATGACATAGATTTCATTGCTGAGTGATATTGCATTGTACGTAAGTACCACAACTTCTTTATCCATTTTTCGCTTTCTGTGATATTGAACTTGGACCATAAATGAGGTTCTTGTAAACAGAGCTGTCCCTAACTTTGGGGTGGCTGAGTCTTTTTGATTTTAATTTCCCTAAGCTATAGGACCATAAGTGGAAGTGCCCTAGGCTCTGTTGCTTTGTTTTTTAGATGTTTCAGGAAACACCATACACTTCTCCAGAGTGGCTGTTGGCAATTTACATCCCGCCCATCAGCATAACAAGGCTCCCAGTTCTCCATGGCCTGTCCTGCCTTTCTGGATTTTACACTTTTTTCAGATGGCCCTTTTGACCGGGGAGCAGTGAGACTTCATTGTAGTGCAGATTTCCTTTGCAAGCTTGCTTGGTTGGCCAAAAAGGGCGTATGCGTTTTTTCCTGAATATATTCAGCAAAAAACGCATACGCCCTTTTTGGCCAAGTGCATCATTGTGGACGTTCTGCCTCTTTGCCTATGCTTTACATGCAATTCCAGTCTACCTCCTGAAATCGGTTTCCTGCAATTCTGCCCCGCTTTCAAGTCCTCTTGGCTGCCTTACTTCAATATATTTTTGGACGATAGCTATCATTTATAACTCTGCAGGTATGTGAATGACAGTGCCCCTGAGCTCCTTTCTTCAACTCGCTTTCTTGTGAGCTGGCCGCAACACCGCAGGATTGCTTCAGGCCCTAGTGTGGTTCAGGCATGGCACGCTGAGCCTTTGGTTAATTCCTCTTCCTGGTGGGAAATGAGAGTTAAATTTGCCCGTCCAGACACCTCCAGCTAGTCTCTCATTGGTTCTCCCTATTCCTGTTCATTTTCCGCAGAAATTGCAAACTGGGCCAAACAGGAGGTTAAAGGCACTGACTCTCCAAGTGGGGAGAGTGTTAGTAAAGCGTCTGGAATGTTGCACCCGAGTACCAGGGGACGAAAACTGAGACACATTTGAACACGTTTCCCGATCACATGGTGGATCATACTCTGGGTTCCACATGCATGTTTTAGCTGAAGGAAGAATCCCTTAAACCTGGAGAGTTGAGACCCCTGCAATGGGTACCATGCAATATGACTTCAAAGGGTCTGCATTTGCTCACCGAACCTCACCAATCCTATCACTGCTGCATTTATGCCACTGTACACACGCTTGATTCTCTTTCTGAGACATATAAATCCATAGGTTTTAAGATTCTTACTAGTCAGGTATATTCTTAGGCGTTTAATATGGGGTGTAGAGTCCACTTCATTGAGCAAGGAGTAGCTCTTGTCTATTACATATTTGGCTTATGGAACGGTATCTGTGCTAATTTCAATCTCTGGTTTTATGCAGCACCCCAACTCACCTTTCCCCTTAAGCAAGCATAAGTCGGTTTTCTACATTTGAGACCCTGTTCTGTTTTGTAATTCAGTTCCTGTGTAGCCAAGTTTACATTCCATGTGGTAGAGATATCTTATGATGTTTCTTTTTCTGTGTGACTTATTTCACTTAGAATCATCGTACCTGAATCCACTCATTATGCTGCTATGGGCCTGATGACATAGATTTCATTGCTGAGTGATATTGCATTGTACGTAAGTACCACAACTTCTTTATCCATTTTTCGCTTTCTGTGATATTGAACTTGGACCATAAATGAGGTTCTTGTAAACAGAGCTGTCCCTAACATTGGGGTGGCTGAGTCTTTTTGATTTTAATTTCCCTAAGCTATAGGACCATAAGTGGAAGTGCCCTAGGCTCTGTTGCTTTGTTTTTTAGATGTTTCAGGAAACACCATACACTTCTCCAGAGTGGCTGTTGGCAATTTACATCCCGCCCATCAGCATAACAAGGCTCCCAGTTCTCCATGGCCTGTCCTGCCTTTCTGGATTTTACACTTTTTTGAGATGGCCCTTTTGACCGGGGAGCAGTGAGACTTCATTGTAGTGCAGATTTCCTTTGCAAGCTTGCTTGGTTGGCCAAAAAGGGCGTATGCGGTTTTTCCTGAATATATTCAGGAAAAAACGCATACGCCCTTTTTGGCCAAGTGCATCATTGTGGACGTTCTGCCTCTTTTCCTATGCTTTACATGCAATTGTAGTCTACCTCCTGAAATCGGTTTCCTGCAATTTTGCCCCACTTTCAAGTCCTCTTGGCAGCCTTACTTCAATATATTTTTGGACGATAGCTATCATTTATAACTCTGCAGGTTTGTGAATTACAGTGCCCCTGAGCTCCTTTCTTCAACTCGCTTTCTTGTGAGCTGGCCGCAACACCGCAGCATTGCTTCAGGCCCTAGTGTGGTTCCGGCATGACATGCTGAGCCTTTGGTTAATTCCTCTTCCTGGTGGGAAATGAGAGTTAAATTTGCCCGTCCAGACACCTCCAGCTAGTCTCTCATTGGTTCTCCCTATTCCTGTTCATTTTCCGCAGAAATTGCAAACTGGGCCAAACAGGAGGTTAAAGGCACTGACTCTCCAAGTGGGGAGAGTGTTAGTAAAGCGTCTGGAATGTTGCACCCGAGTACCAGGGGACGAAAACTGAGACACATTTGAACACGTTGCCCGATCACATGGTGGATCATACTCTGGGTTCCACATGCATGTTTTAGCTGAAGGAAGAATCCCTTAAACCTGGAGAGTTGAGACCCCTGCAATGGGTACCATGCAATATGACTTCAAAGGGTCTGCATTTGCTCACCGAACCTCACCAATCCTATCACTGCTGCATTTATGCCACTGTACACACGCTTGATTCTCTTTCTGAGACATATAAATCCATAGGTTTTAAGATTCTTACTAGTCAGGTATATTCTTAGGCGTTTAATATGGGGTGTAGAGTCCACTTCGTTGAGCAAGGAGTAGCTCTTGTCTATTACATATTTGGCTTATGGAACGGTATCTGTGCTAATTTCAATCTCTGGTTTTATGCAGCACCCCAACTCACCTTTCCCCTTAAGCAAGCATAAGTCGGTTTTCTACATTTGAGACCCTGTTCTGTTTTGTAATTCAGTTCCTGTGTAGCCAAGTTTACATTCCATGTGGTAGAGATATCTTATGATGTTTCTTTTTCTGTGTGACTTATTTCACTTAGAATCATCGTACCTGAATCCACTCATTATGCTGCTATAGGCCTAATGATATAGATTTCATTGCTGAGTGATATTGCATTGTACGTAAGTACCACAACTTCTTTATCCATTTTTCACTTTCTGTGATTTTGAACTTATACTGTAAACGAGGTTCTTGTAAACAGAGCCTTCCCAAATTTTGGGGTGGCTGTGTCTTTTTGATTTTAATTTCCCTAAGCTATAGGACCATAAGTGGAAGTGCCCTAAGCTCTGTTGCTTTGTTTTTTAGATGTTTCAGGAAACACCATACACTTCTCCAGAGTGGCTGTTGCCAATTTACATCCCGCCCATGAGCATAACAAGGCTCCCAGTTCTCCATGGCCTGTCCTGCCTTTCTGGATTTTACACTTTTTCAGATGGCCCTTTTGACCTGGGGGAAGTGAGGCTTCATTGTAGTGCAGATTTCCTTTGCAAGCTTGCTTGGTTGGCCAGAAAGGGCATATGCGTTTCTTCATGAATATATTCAGGAAAAAACGCATGCGCCCTTTTTGGCCAAGTGCATCATTGTCGACGTTCTGAGTCTTTTCATATGTTGTCAATGCAATTCTAGTCTACCTCTTGAAATCGGTTTCCTGCAATTCTACCTTGCTGTCAGTGCCTCTTCATAGCCTTACCTCAATATACTTTTGGAAAATAGTTGGCCTTTATAACTCTGCAGGTTTTTGAATTGCAGTGGCCCTTAGCTCCATTTTTCAGCTCTTATTTTTGTGATCTTGCCTCATATCCACAGGATTTTTTCATGCCCTATTCTTCTTCTGGGGCGCCTTGCTCTGCCTTTGGTTAATTCTTCTTCCTGATGTGAAATTAGAGTGACATGTGCCCATTGAAACCGCTACAGCTATTTTCTCACTGGTTCCCCCTATTCCCATTCATCCTCCGCACTAACTGCAGACTGTGCGATACCGGAACTTAAAGGCATTGACTCTCCGTGTGGGGATGTTGTTAGTAAAGTGGCTGGAATGTTGATCCGGAGCCCCAGGAGAGGAAAATGAGGTGCGTTTTAGAAACCTTTCCCGATCATATGGTATACCATCCGCTGGATTTCCCATGCATGGTTTAGCTGTAGGAAGATTTCCTTCAACCTGGAGTGTTGGGACCCTTGGAATGAGTAGCATGAAGTATTGCATTAAACTTTCGGCAGTTGCTCACCAAAGCTCACCAATCCTCTCAGCCCCAAGTGTCCAGCCTTATGTCTTATCCAGCTGTGGGGTTTATATGTGGTCATTCCATGTTGCATCACAGCCCCTGAGCGAATTTTGTAAGAATTTTTCTCTCTTTCATTGTTTCTGCGTTTTGGTTTTAAAATTTATTTCTATAATGGGGTTTAGCTCATTTTCACTGCTGTGTTTGGCCACTCTGCACACACTTGATTCCCTTATGGAGATATATCAATACATGGGTTTTAAGATTCTTATTACTCAGATATATTTCTCTGCAGTGTATAGGGTGTGTTGAGGCCAGTTCATTGAGCAAGGTGTAGATCTTGTCTAATACCTATTTGGTTTATTGAACGGTATCTGTGCTAATTTCAAACTCTGGTTTTATGCATCACCCCACCTCTCCTTTCCCCTTAAGCTGACATAAGTGTGTTTTCTAAATGTGAGACACTGTTCTGTTTTGTAATTCATTTTTTGTGCAGCCATATTTATCCTCCCTCTATAAGTGATATCTTATGATATGTTTCTTTTTCTGTTTGACTTATTTCAAGTAGTATTATCGGACCTAAATCCACTCTTTATCCTTCTACTAGCCTTATTACATTGATTTCATGGTGAAGAGATATTCCATTGTACATAAGTACCACATTTTCTTTATCCATTGTTCTCTTTCCTGGGATATTTAAGGTGTACTGAAGTTGAGGTTCTTGTAAACAGAGTAGCCCTAAACTGTGGTGTGCTTGTGTCTTGTTGATTTTTAGACTTCCCTAGATATACTTCCATGATTGGAAGTGCCCTATGCTCTGTAGCTCTGTTTTTTAGATGATTTAGGAACCACCATACACTTCTCCAGAGTGGCTCTCGGCAGTTCACACACTGTCCATCAGCGTATAAAGGCTCCCTGTTCTCCATGGCCTGTCCTGCATTTCTGGTTTTTACAATTTTTTCGGATGGCCCTTTTGACCGGTGGGAAATGAGACTTCTTTGTTGTGCACATTTGCATTGCTTGCTTGCTTGGTTGCCCATAAAGTGCGTATGCGTTTTTTCCTGGATATATTCAGGAAAAAACGCATACTCCTTTTTGGGCCAACAGCATCATTGTCGAAATTCTGCCGCTTTTCATGTGCTTTAAAGACGAGTCCAATCTATCTCTTGAAATCTGTTTCTTGCAATTCTGTCTTGCATTCAGATCCTCTTCTTTGCCTTACCTCAACATATTTTTGGACGTTAGTTTTCATTTATAACTCTGCAGGTTTGTGAATTGCAGTGACCCTGAGCTCCATTTTTTAAGTTGCTCTTTTGTGAGCTGGCCTCAAAGCCGCAGGATTGCTTCAGGCCCTATTTTGGCTCCAGCGAGGCGGGCTGAGCCTTTTTTTAATTCTTATTCTTAATTGGAAATTAGAGTGACATATGCCCGTCCAAACCCCTACAACTATTCTCTCATTGGTTCCCCCTCTTCCCGTTCATCCTCCTCACAATTTGCAAAATGTGTGAAACAGAAGTTTAAATGTGCTGATTCTCTAAGTGGGGAGATTCTAAGTAACGTGGCTGGAATGATGAACAGGAGCACGAGGAGAGGATAAATGAGGTGCATTTTAGACACATCTCCCCATCACATGGTGTACAGTCCTCTGGGTTTTCCATGCATGTTTTAGCTGTAGGAAGATCCCTTGAACCTGCAGATTTGGGACCCATTGAATGGGTACCAGGTAGTATTACTTTAAAGGGTGTGCATTTCCTCACCCAACCTCACATTTCTCTTAGCACGAACAGTTTCCAGCCTTATGTGTCATCCTGCTGTGGGTCTAGATGTGTTCAATCCATGTTGCATCACCGTCCCTGAGGAAAAGTTGTAAGAGGTTTTCTCTGTCTCTCTGTCGTTTATTTTTTTCAATTTATTACTATATTGGTTACAGCTGATTTTCAAAGCTCTGTTTCTTGCTGCTGTACATCCACTTGATTCACATACAGAGAGACATCAATAAATTCTTTTTCAGATTCTTACCAGTCATATATATTCTTTTCCGGTGACTTGAGTGTGCTGAGTGCAGTTCTTTTAGCTACCGTGTAGGCCTTGTTGATTATCAGTTTGGTATTTGGAATGGTATCTTTGCTAATTTCAACCTCCTGGATGATGCCTCACCCCTCCCCACCTTTCCCGTTTAGCAGCCTTACGCGTGTTTTCTACATACTTGACTATGTTTTTCTTTTGTAATTTATTTCATGTGTAGCCATTTTGGATTCCACCTTTAAGTGATATCTTATGATATGTGTCTTTTTCTTTTTGAATTATGTCACTTAGAATGATCATACGTAACTCCTCCGGAGTTGTTACAACTGGCCATATTTCATTGATTTCCAGGCTGAGTAATATTCCACTCTACATAAGTACCACATCTCTATCCATTTTTTCCCTCCAGAGACATTTAAGTTATATCCTAGTCGAGGATCTTTTAAACAGAGAGGCAGTAAACATTGGGGTGCCTGTGTCCTCTCGATTTTTGTTTTTCCCAAGACATACGCCCATAAGTGCAAGTGCCCTATGCTCTGTAGCTCATTTTTTAGATGCTTTAGTAAACACAATACACTTCTCCAGAATGGCCGTTGGCAATATACATTTCCACTATAAGCCTCACAGGGCTCCCTCTTCTCCTTGCCCTGTCCTGCATTTCTGGTGTTTACACTTTATGAGGATGGCTCTTCTGACTGATGCGAAGTGATATCTTTTGTAGTATTGATTTCCAGTGCCCACCTGTTTGGTTGGCTAAAAAAGTGTATGCCCTTTTCTTGAATATATACAGAAAAAAACGCATACAGCCTTTTTGGCCAACTGCAATGTTGGCAATGTTCAGCCCCTTTTCTTGTGCTTAATGGCGAGTCCTTCCTACCTCCTCAAATCCCTTTCCTGCCATTCTCCCTTGCTTACCAATCCTTTTCTCTGACTTTCCTCAAGACATTTTTCAGTGATAGATATTTTCAACTCTGCAGTTTCATGAATTTTACTGCCCCTGAGTTCCATTGTTCAACTTGTGTTTATGGGAACTGGCCACAAAGCAGTGGGATTTCCTCAAGCCCTATACTGTTTCCATGGGCAACCCTAGCCTTTGGTCAATTCGTCTTCCTGATTGGAAATTAGAGTGACATGTGCCTGTCTGAACACCTAGGACTTGTCTCTCATTGTTCCTCATCCTTCCGCTTCATCCTCTGGACAAATTCCAAACTGTACGCAACAGGATGTTGACAGTGCTGACATCTCCAAGTGGGGAGACTGTTAGTAAAGACGCTGGAGGGGTGAACCCGAGCACCAGGAGATGAGGAGATGAGATGCCTTTTCCAAACTCTTCCCGATCAGACGGTATACCATCCTCTGGGTGTGACAGACATGTTTTAGCAGTAGGAAGAGTCCCATTCATGTAAGGAGAACACCAGGGCTTTTTCAAAATCAGTGTCTCCCCGAAACCCAAACTGGGGAATTTTTTAAGCTACGGCTACACATATGTTCATTAAGGGCCTTGGGAAGTAGGCAGAGTCCAAACTTTAGATGATTGAAGTCTTCAGGGTCAGAAGCACTCACCACCGGCTTCCCTTAGGTTACACTTTAACTGTCATTGATAGATGATGTCAATAAAAATATCTATTCTTTTTCCGATTATTTCCCCTTATAGGTTATTGCAAAATATTGAGTGTAGTTCCCTGTGCTATACAGTAGTTCCTTGTTGATGATCTATTTTATACATAGCAGTGTGTATGTGTTAATTCCAAACTGTTAATTTATCCCTCCTCCCACCTTTCCCCTTTGGTAATAATAAATTATAAGATTTTATACTTCTCAGAAATGGGGGAGCTGAAAGAGAGGTATCATTTTCAATGGAAAAGCATTTAAAACAAGATTGAAGCTTTAACCAAGATTATTAGGTGTACATCCTTGGAAAGAAATCACTTCATTTCTCTAATATTGACCTGACAAATAAGACAAACCTTTTCACTGAACTTGCTTATAATAAAGTGATGGAAATATCAAATGGAAGTGTTAGAAACATCTTATTTTACCCGAGCCTTATAAACTGTTCTATGTTAACTACAGTTTGGCTCACACATCTGTTCATTGAAGTTACAATAGTCTCAATTTCTGTTACTGATCCTCCAGAGTGGACCCCAACAAGTGTCCCCCTGCCCAGTGTCATTGGGGCCAACAGATCGAGACTGAGTTTGGTTCACAAGCAAAGGAAACTTTATATTTTAAACAGAGAATGGAGAGGTGAGAGCACGCACTACCCCGTGGGCTGTGGGCTGGGCTGCTGTGTAGAGATCCTGTCAGAGTCAGTGGGAGGGAGGGGGCGGAGCACTCGAGGGCCGGGTTGGCTGCAGCTCAGCCTCTATATCTCGGAGTCTGCACTGGGCCCCAGGAGCTGAGGTGTCGACCCAGCCATTCTGCACTAGGAAATCTGGTCTGAAGTGCCGGGTGTGGAACCTCTGCATGCGGGACCCTAGGAGCACGTGAAATTAGACAAAGCACAAAGGATAAAAAAGGTCAGACTTGACTTTATTGCCCAGATTCTATTTTTATCTCCCAGGGATTTTTAATCGGCTTTGCTGGGGACAAACCCCTCCTCTGCCTTTTGTCCCGTTCCTCATTCTTGGAGTGCTGAGGGTGCAGACCCTTCTTCTGTAACTGCTGAGTGCTGAGTTGGGAGCCCTCATACCAGGGGACGAGGGTCAGAACTTCTCCCCAGCAGCCTCCAGGTGACGTTGATTGGCCCCAGGACCCCTGCCTCCCTGCTCGTCCGCCTGAGCACCAGCATTGGAAGTGTTATAGATTCTAATGACCTTTAAGGGTCCAGGAAAGAGATGTGCAGAGACGCTGTGGGGGCCGGTTTCACCCCGCCCCACATTTGTTCGGCCACCTTAGGCTGACCGTTTCTGCCAGCCTAGATGCTCTGACCAGTAGTCTGCTCTTTCTTCAATTAGGCCCCTGAATTAACGTAAAAACAGCACCAGGTGTCAGAGCCCTGCCCGCTCAACTCCCAGACAGTCCAGGGTCAATGGTGATCAAGGACCATGATGGCCACTGAGTCAACAGCCTTTTGAAGTAAACAGGAGTCCAGCCGGTCTTATTGGCCACCATCATCACAGTGTCTGTAGGCTTTTCTATGGTGACAGTGTGATATACGTTTCCCCCGCCAAGATTATTAGCTCCCCTCCGGGTGCAGTAAGTCCTGCAAGCAGTAGTCTACTCCTTCGGGACACACTATTGTTGTTTTATGAGAGAAACTCCAGGTCAAGTGATGTTCACACGAGTCGTCATGGTGCCCTGTTGCCCCTGGTTATCTCTCTGGATGTTGGAGTTGGAGGGCCTCCTCACTCGAGGTCGGTGTGCCCACGGAGTGAACCCTGCAACTTCAGGGCATGGTTGGTGATTAGGATCACCACGTGGGGTCCTTTTCCCTTAGGAGAGAGGTGGCCTTTTGGGCTGCTGATTTTCAGGTTTTTAGATACCGCCAGTATCTTGGCCAGATGTGGCAGTGGGCCAAGCCCCTTGGTGACTGTAGTTTATCCTACCTGGATGGCATTCTTGCGTTGTTCCATTTCAAGTGGTCCCAGTTTTTGCACTAATTCTCCAATGGCGACTCACCTTTCACCGGGAATGGAAAGGTCAAAGGGTTTAGCTCAATTAGGGAGTTCCAGGGCAAGGGTCTGAATTGACTGCTCTTTCCATTCTTGAAAGGCCACTTCTGGATTCTGTTCAAAAGGATCATCATCTTTTCCTTTCAGTGTTTCATATAGAGGCCCAGCTAGTAGACTGTAGTTAGGGATCCAGAAGCAGCAAACCCTGGCCTCCCCAGGAACCCCTAAGCTGTCTTCTAGTTTTAGAAAGGGGTAAGGCTGCAAATGGTTTCTTCCCTTTCCTGGGATGGGCTTCTCCGACCTTCTGTGAGAATGAAGCCCAGGCAGGTCACCGCAGTCTGTGATATTTGAGCTTTTTCTTGGACAACTTCTATCCTTTATTGGCTTGGTAGTTCAGAGGCCTCCTTAGTAGGGCTGGCGATCAGAATGTCGTCTGCATATTGAAGGAGGGTTTCCTTTTCCAGAGGTAGAACTTTTCAGTCTTTAGCTAAGCTTTCCCCAAAGATGGTGTGGGAATTTTTGAACCCTTGGGGCAAGACGGCCCGGAAGTATTGTTTTAGTTGTATGTTGAGTCCTGCCACTCACAAGCCAAAATTTCTTGTGACTCTGGGACTAATGGAATACAAAAGAAGGCATCATTGAGACTAATACAGAATACCATGTCCTGGTGGTTGGTAGAATGACCAGCAGGGTGTAGGAATTAGGAGCAACTGGAGGTATATCCTCAGTGGCTTCACTGACTGTCCTGACATCCTTTACCAGGTCCCCAGCAGCCCATGGGGCTCTCGTGGTCAGGCCAATCCCAGGATATGGAGCTCTCCTGGGCAGGTACCCCACCCCCAACCCAGCCCACGGGGCTCTCGTGGTCAGGCCTCTCCCAGGATACAGAGCTACCCTTGCAGGTACCGTGGCAGGGCTGGGCACACAGGAACCGTGCACATAGCTCTCACTGAAGAGCACCCCCATCTCACCTGTCGCTCAGAGCTGACACAGAGCACCTCAGAGCAGGACTTGAACTAACAAACAGCAGCTGCGACAGGTCTGTGACCCTGGGCATCACTCTGTGTGGCCTCCCTCCACCTGGTCTTCCAGAGACTTCCACTGCACCCGGGGCACCAGGCCTCTGTCTCCAACCACCACCCACCCCTCCTCTCCCTGACTCCTGGGTTCCTCTCATTAGGAGAGGCTTTTCTTGAAGTTGTCTCCCACTCATGGGCCAGATAAAATGATTAGAAAACAAGCCAAAGCTGCAGCCCCTTGTCTATCCTGACTCTCAGGAGCCCACACCTGTTCCTTGGACCTGGCCGGTTCAGCAAGTTCCATTTTCTGCAACTGTGAGCCCCTGAGGGGTGATGATTGGCTGACCTGGGCAGCCTTACCGTGCCGGCCAGCCCTCCCCAGGTGTGCCTGGGTTGAGATCAATATAAATACCACTCCAGGCAGCAAGAGCCCCTGCAGCTGTGCCTGACGCCATTTTCTCTGCCCTGTCAGCAGTCTCGGGGCTGGGCTGGTGGGAGGGAGTGAGAGGCCACGGCTTTGTGGGTGGCCCAGTGTGAGTGGGGCTCTGCTGGACTTTCTGCAGCAGTTGCCAGGCTGCCACCTGCTAAAGAAGAGGATGTGTCACCCATACCTGCTGCTGGAATTTCTCCCTGGGCAGAGGTGAGGAAGGAAAAAAGCAGTGGGAGCAGGGACAGGACGGGTATCTCAGGCAGGGAAATGGAAATCTTCCAGAAGAGCACCCAGGACCAGGGCCATCCTGGCTGGCCTGCAGGCACCAAGTCAGCTGGCATGCTGTCACTCATGTGGCTCCATGGCCCTTCCTCTAGGCTTTCAAGTCCTTGTATATATTCAGGTGTTTTACCTGGGAAGGGTGGGAACAGTTCAGCAGCAACTGGCCTGGGGCTCAGCTCACGTTCACTCACAGATGCCTCGGCACGGTGCCCCAGCTTTGCAATGAGGACGCTTGTTGTGTGGGGGCTGCTGGCTGAATGGGAGACGATTCCCCACCACTGACCAACTTCAGAATTGTTTACAACTGGAGCAAGGGCCCTGATACGGTTTTCCTCTGAGTAACTGGTGGGTTCTGTTTTTTTTTTCTCTTTTTCGTTTTTGGTTCAAGGTAGAATTTATTCCTCTTTTTTGTATTTACAGATATAAGCATGGAAATAATTTATTCATATAAATACATGTATGTGAAGGGAATAATTGTTTTTTCTGTTTTGTTTTTTAAATTTTATTTCTTTTTAATTTTGAATTTTATTTTATATTTTTATACAGCAAGTTCTTATTGGTTATCTATTTTATACATATAAATGTTTACATGCCAATCCCAATCTCTCAACTCCTCCCACCACCACCCCCCCAAGAGCTTTCCCCCCTTGTTGTCCATACGATTGTTGTCTACATCTGTTGCTCTATTTATGCCTTGCAAAACGGTTAATCTGTACAGTTTTTCTAGGTTCCACATATATGCATGAATATACAAGATTTGTTTTTCTCTTTCTGACTTACTTCACTCTGTATGACAGTCTCTAGATCCATCGACGTCTCTACAAATGACCCAATTTCATTCCTTTCATGGCTTAGTAATATTCCATTTTATATATGTACCACATCTTTATGCATTCGTCTGTCTGTGGGCATTTAGGTTGCTTCCATTACCTCGATATTGTAAATAGTGATGCAATGAACATTGCGGTGAATGTCTCTTTTTGATTTATGGTTTTGTCTGGGTATATGTCCAGTACTGGGATTGCTGTATCATATGGTAATTCTATTAATAGTTTCTTAAGAAACTCCATATTGTTCTCCATAGTGACTGTGTCAATTTATATTCCCAACAATAGTGGAAGAGGCTTCCTTTTCTCCACACCCATTCCAGCATTTGTTGTTTGTAGATTTTCAGATGATGCCCATTCTAACAGGTGTGAGGTGATACCTCATTGTTGAGTCCATTTCGTTGAGCAAGGGGTAGGTCTTCTCTATTACATATTAGGCTTATGGAACGGTATCTGTGCTAATTTCAAACTCTGGTTTTATGCAGCACCCCAACTCACCTTTCCCCTTAAGCAAGCATAAGTTGGTTTTCTAAACTTGAGACCCTGTTCTGTTTTGTAATTCAGTTCCTGTGTAGCCAAGTTTACATTCCGTGCATTAGTGATACCTTATGATGTTTCTTTTTCTGTGTGACTTATTTCACTTAGAATCATCGTGCCTCAATCCACTCATTATGCTGGTACAGGCCTGGTGACACAGATTTCATTGCTGAGTGGTATTCTGTTGTACGTAAGTACCGCAACTTCTTTATCAATTATTTGTTCTCTGGGATATTTAACTTGTACCGTAGAAGAGGTTCCTGTAAACAGAGCCATCCCAAATTTTGGGGTGGCTGTGTCTTTTTGATTTTAATTTCCCTAAGCTATAGGACCATAAGTGGAAATGCCCTAGACTCTGTTGCTTTGTTTTTCAGATGTATCAGGAAACACTATACACTTCTCCAGAGTGACTGTTGGCAATTTACATCCCGCCCATCAGCATAACAAGGCTCCCAGTTCTCCATGGCCTGTCCTGCCTTTCTGGATTTTACACTTTTTTCAGATGGCCCTTTAGACCAGGGGGAAGTGACACTTCATAGTAGTTCGGATTTCCATTGCAAGCTTGCTTGGTTTGCCAAAAAGGGCGTATGTGTTTTTTCCTGAATATATTCAGGAACAAACTCATACGCCCTTTTTTGTCACGTGCATCATTGTCGATGTTCTGCCTCTTTTCCTATGCTTTAAATGCAAATCCAGTCTACCTCCTGAAATCGGTTTCCTGAAATTCTGCCCCGCTTTCAAGTCCTCTTGGCAGCCTTACTTCAATATATTTTTGGACATTATCTGTCATTTATAACTCTGCAGGTTTGTGAATTACAGGGCCCCTGAGCTCCTTTCTTCAACTCGCTTTCTTGTGAGCTGGCCGCAAACCCGCAAGACTGCTTCAGGCCCTAATCTGCTTCTGGCAGGGCACGCTGAGCCTTTGGTTAATTCCTCTTCCTGGTGGGAAATGAGTGTTAAATATGCCCGTCCAGACACCTACCTCACTCTCAACCCCTTGGTGATGTGGGTCCTCTGGTTTGTGGCCACCTTTGCTGGGTTCCTCACCTTTCGATGATGTGGTCCCACTAGTGTGAGGACACTCCTGTCTGGTTCTCATCCACGTGGTTATGTGGACCCCCTGGTGAGAGTCTGTTCCTGGCTGTGTTCCTCACCCTTCTGTGAGGGAGACCCTCTGCTGATAGGTCACTCCTGCATGGCTGGCACACATTGCCTTGGTGAAGTCAGCTGTGTGGTGGCAGTTGGAGCGTGCTGGGGATCTCCTGCCCCCGGTGATGAGGGCCCTCTTGCGTCAGGCCCTAACTGCTGGGCTCACCAACTTTTCTTAGTGAGCCCAATGATGCTTGGGCACTCCTCTTAGGACCCCATCTCCATGGGGATGTGGGCCTTCTGCTCTGAGGTCCCAACGGCTGGGTTGTTCACATTTTCATGATGTGGGCTCTCTGGTGTTAGTTCACAGAGGCCTGGATCCCATAGCCTCTGTGCTCTTGGCCGCCTGCTGGGAGGTTCCAACTGCTGGATTCCTCACTTTTTTAATTTTTTAGGCCCTCTGTTGTGAGGATCCTCCTGCCTGCCTCACTCCCAGCCCCTTCGTGATGTGTGTCCTCTGGTTTGAGGTCACATGTGCTGGGTTCCTCACCTTTCGATGATGTGGGACCAATGGTCTTAGGAGACTCCTGCCTGGTTCACATCCCCTTTGTGATGTGGGCCCTCTGGTGAGAGTCTGATCCTGGCTGGGTTCCTCACCCATCTGTGAGGTGGGCCCTCTACTATCAGGTAACTCTTGCCTGGCTTGCTCACCTCGCCTTGTTGACATGAGCCCTCTGGTGGCACTTGGACCCTGCTGGGAGCCTCCTCATCTCTTTGATGAGGGCCCTCTGACGTCAGGCCCTAACTGTTGGGCTCCCCAACTTTTCTTAGTGAGCCCAGTGATGCTCGGGCACTCCTCTTAGGTTCCCATCTCCATGGGGATGTGGGCCTTCTGCTCTGAGGTTCCAACGGCTGGGTTGATCACAGTTTCATGATGTGGGCTCTCTGGTGTTAGTTCACTGTGGCCTGGATCCCATAGCCTCTGTGCTCTTGGCCGCCTGCTGGGAGGTTCCAACTGCTGGATTCCTCACTTTTTAAATTTTTTAGGCCCTCTGTTGTGAGGATCCTCCTGCCTGCCTCACTCCCAGCCCCTTCGTGATGTGTGTCCTCTGGTTTGAGGCCACATGTGCTGGGTTCCTCACCTTTCGATGATGTGGGACCAATGGTCTTAGGAGACTCCTGCCTGGTTCACATCCCCTTGGTGATGTGGGCCCTCTGTTGAGAGTCTGATCCTGGCTGGGTTCCTCACCCTTCTGTGAGGTGGGCCGTCTGCTGTGAGGTCACTCCTGCCTGGCTTGCTCACCTCGCCTTGTGGACATGAGCCCTCTGGTGGCACTTGGAGCCTGCTGGGAGTCTCCTCCCCTCGGTGATGAGGGCCCTCTTGCGTCAGGCCCTAACTGCTGGGCTCACCACATTTTGTGATGTGCGCCCAGTGGTTCGAAGACACTCCATCCAGGTTCACATCCCCATTGGGATGTGGGCCTTCTGCTCTGAGGTCCCAACGGCTGGGTTGTTCACAGTTTCATGATGTGGGCTCTCTGCTGTTAGTTCGCTCTGGCCTGGATGTCATAGCCTCTGTGCTCTGGGCCGCCTGCTGGAAGGTTCCAACTGCTCGATTCCTCAACTTTTGTATTCTATGGGTCCTGTGTTGTGATGCTCCTCCTGCCTGCCTCACTCGCAACCCCTTCTTGATGTGGGTCCTCTGGTTTGAGGCCACATGTGCTGGGTTCCGCAACTTTCAATGATGTGGCCCCACTGGTGTGAGGACACTCCTGCCTGGTTCCCATCCCCTTGGTGATGTGGGCCTTCTGGTGACAGTCTTATCCTGGCTGGGTTCCTCACTCTTCTGTGAGGTAGGCCCTCTGCTGTGAGGTCAATCCTGCCTGACTTGCACACATCACCTTGGTGACGTGGGCCCTCTGTTGGCACATGGAACCTGCTGGGAGCCTCCTGCCCTCGGTGATGACGGCCCTCTAGCATCAGGCCCTAACTGCTGGGCTCCCCACGTTTTCTGATGTGAACCCAGTGATGCCAGGACACTCCTGTCAGGTTCCCATCCCCATGGGGATGTGGGCTTTCTGCTCTGAGGTCCCAACGCCTGGGTGGCTCACAGTTTCATGATGTGGGCTCTCTGGTGTTAGTTCACTCCTGCCTGCATCCCATAGCTTCTGTGCTCTCGGCCGCCTGCTGGGAGGTTCCAAATGCTGGATTCCTCACCTTTTTTATTCTTTGGGCCCTCTGTTTTTAGGCTACTCCTACCTGCCTCACTCCCATCCCCTTTGTGATGTATGTCCTCTGATATGAGGCCGTATGTGCTGGGTTCTTCACCTTTCAATGATGTGGCCCCACTGGTGGGAGGACAGTCCTGACTGGTTCCCATCCCCTTGGTGTTGTGGGCCCTCTGGCAAGAGTCTCATCCTACCTCGGTTCCTCACCCTTCTGTGAGATAGGCCCTCTGCTGTGAGGTCACTACTGCTTGGCTGGCGCATGCCACCTTGTAGACGTGGGCCCTCTGTTGGCAGTTGGAACCTGCTGGGAGTCTCCTCCCCTCAGTTATGAGGGCTCCCTGGCGTCGGGCCCTAACTGCTGGGCTCCTAACATTTTCTGATATGTGCTAAGTGGTGCGAAGCCACTCCTGCCAGGTTCCCATCCCAATGGGGATGTGGGCCTTCTGTTCTGAGGTCCCAACGGCTGGGTTGCTCACAGGTTCATGATGTGGGCCCTCTGCTGTGAGTTCACTGTGGCCTGGATCCCATAGCCTCGGTGCTCTGGGCCACTTGCTGGGAGGTTCCAACTGCTGGATTCCTCAACTTTTATATTCTATGGACCCTGTGTTGTGAGGCCAGTCCTGCCAGCCTCATTCCAAAACCCTTGGTGATGTGGTTCCTCTGGTTTGAGGCTACATGTGCTGGGATCCTCACCTTTCGATGATGTTGTCCCACTGGTGTGGGGACACTCCTGCCTGGTTCCCATCCCCTTGGCGATGTGGGCCCTCTGGTGAGAGTCTGATCCTGGCTGTGTTCCTCACCCTTCTGTGAGGTGGGCCCTCTGCTGTGAGGTCACTCCTGCCGGGCTGGCACACATCGCCTTGGTGACATTGGCCCTCTGGTGGCAGCTGGAGCCTGCTGGGAGCCTCCTCCCCTTGGTGATGAGTGCCCTCTAGCGTCAGGCCCTAACTTCTGAGCACCCCACGTTTTCTGATGTGAGCCCAGTGATGCCAGGACACTCCTGTCATGTTCCCATCACCATGGGGATGTGGGCCTTCTGCTCTGAGGTCCCAATGTCTGGGTTGCTCACAGTTTCATGATGTGGGCTGTCTGGTGTTAGTTCACTCTGGCTTGGATCCCCTAGCCTCTGTGCTCTGGGCCGCCTGCTGGGAGGTTCCAACTGCTGGATTCCTCACCTTTCTTATTTTTGGGCCCTCTGTTGTGAGGCTCCTCCTGCCTGCCTCACTCCCAGCCCCTTGGTGATAGGTGTCCTATGGTTTGAAGCCACATGTTCTGGGTTCCTCACCTTTAGATGATGTGGCCCTACTCATGTGAGGACACTCCTGCCTGGTTCCAATCCATTTGGTGATGTGGGCCCTCTGGTGCAAGTCTGATCCTGACTGGGTTCGTCACACTTCTCTGAGGTGGGCCCTCTGCTGTGAGGTCTTTCGTGCCTGGTTGGCACACATCGCCTTGGTGACGTCAGCCCTCTGGTGGCAGTTGGAGCCTGCTGGGAGCCTCCTTCCCTTGGTGATGAGGGTCCTCTGGCGTCAGGCCCTAACTGCAGGTCTCCCAAAATTTTCTGACATGTTCTCAGTGGTGCGAGGACACTCCTACCAGATTTATATCCCCATGGGGATGTGGGCCTCCTGCTCTGAGGTACCAATGACTGGGTTGCTCAGTTTCATGACATGGGCCCTCTTCTGTGAGTTCACTGTGGCCTGGATCCCATAGCCTCGGTGCTCTGGGCCGCCTGCTGGGAGGTTCCAACTGCTGGATTCCTCATTTTTTTATTCTATGGGCCCAGTGTTGTGAGGCTACTCCTGCCTGCCTCACTCCAAGGCCCTTGGTGATGTGGGTCCTCTGGTTTGAGGACACATGTGCTGAGTACGTCACCTTTCGCTGATGTGGCCCCACTGGTGTGAAGACACTCCTGCCTGGTTCCCATCCCCTTGGTGATGTGGGCCCTCTGGTGAGAGTCTGATGTTGGCTGGGTTTCTCACCCTTCTGTGAGGTGGGACCTCTGCTGTGAGGTAACTCATGCCTGGCTTGCTTATGTTGCCTTGGCAACGTGAGCACTCAGGTGGCAGTTGGGGCCTGCTGGGAATCTCCTCCCCTCGGTTATGAGAGCTCTGGATAAAACACATATGCCCTTTTTTGCCAAGTGCATTATTTTCCAAGTTCTGTCTCTTTTCCTATGCTTTAAGAGCGACTCCCGTGTACCTTCTGAAATCTGTTTCCAGCAATCCTGCCCCGCATTCAAGTCCTCTTCGCAGCCTTACTTCAGTATAATTTTGGATGATAGCTGTCATTTATAACTCTGCAGGTTTGTGAATAACAGTGTCCCTGAGCTCCTTTCTTCAACTCGCTTTCTTGTGAGCTGGCCGTAAAACTGCAGGATCTCTTCAGGTCCTAATCTGGTCCCAGCATGGCATGCGGAGCCTCTGGTTCATTCGTCTTCTGGTGGGAAATGAGAGTTAAATTTGCCCGTCCAGACACCTACAGATAGTCTCACATTGGTTCTCCTTATTCCTGTTCATATTCCGCAGAAATTGCAAACTGGGCCAAACAGGAGGTTAAAGGCACTGACTCTCCAAGTGGGGAGAGTGTTAGTAAAGCATCTGGAATGTTGCACCCGAGTACCAGGGGATGAAAACTGAGACACATTTGAACACGTTTCCCGATCACACGGTGGATCATACTCTGGGTTCCACATGCATGTTTTAGCTGAAGGAAGAATCCCTTAAACTTGGAGAGTTGAGACCCATGGAATGGGTACCATGCAATATGACTTCAAAGGGTCTGCATTTGCTCACCGATTCTCACCAATCCTATCACTGCAGTGTTTATGTCGCTGTACACACGCTTGATTCTCTTTCGGAGACATATAAATCGATAGGTTTTAAGATTCTTACTAGTCAGGTATATTCTTAGGCGTTTAATATGGGGTGTTGAGTACACTTCGTTGAGCAAGGAGTAGCTCTTGTCTATTACATATTTGGCTTATGGAACGGTATCTGTGCTAATTTCAATCTCTGGTTTTATGCAGCACCCCAACTCACCTTTCCCCTCAAGCAAGCATAAGTTGGTTTTCTACATTTGAGACCCTGTTCTGTTTTGTAATTCAGTTCCTGTGTAGCCAAGTTTACATTCCGTGCAGTAGTGATATCTTATGTTGTTTCTTTTTCTGTGTGACTTATTTCACTTAGAATCATTGTACCTGAATCCACTCATTATGCTGCTACGGACCTGATGACATAGATTTCATTGCTGAGTGATATTGCATTGTACGTAAGTACCACAACTTCTTTATCCATTTTTCCCTTTCTGTGATATTGAACTTGTACCGTTAACGAGGTTCTTGTAAACAGAGCCGTCCCAAACATTGGGGTGGCTGTGTCTTTTTGATTTTAATTTCCCTAAGCTATAAGACCATAGGTGGAAGTGCCCTAGGCTCTGTTGCTTTGTTTTTTAGATGTTTCAGGAAACACCATACACTTCTCCAGAGTGGCTGTTGGCAATTTACATCCCGCCCATCAGCATAACAAGGCTCCCAGTTCTCTATGGCCTGTCCTTCCTTTCTGGATTTTACACTTTTTTCAGATGGCCCTTTTGACCAGGGGGCAGTGAGACTTCATTGTAATGCAGATTTCATTTGCAAGCTTGCTTGGTTGGCCAAAAAGGGCGTATTCGTTTTTTCCTGAATATATTCAGGAAAAAACGCATATGCCCTTTTTGGCCAAGTGCATCATTGAGGACGTTCTGCTCCTTTTCCTATGCTTTAAAGGCAATTGCTATCTACCTCCTGAAATCGGTTTCCTGCAATTCTGCCCCGCTTTCAAGTCCTCTTGGCGGCCTTACTTCAATACATTTTTGGAAGATAGCTGTCATTTATAACTCTGCAGGTTTGTGAATGACAGTGCCCCTGAGCTCCTTTCTTCAACTCGCTTTCTTGTGAGCTGGCCGCAACACCGCAGGATTTCTTCAGGCCCTAGTGTGGTTCTGGCACGGCACGCTGAGCCGTTGGTTAATTCCTCTACCTGGTGGGAAATGAGAGTTAAATTTGCCCGTTCAGACACCTCCAGCTTGTCTCTCATTGGTTCTCCCTCTTCCTGTTCATTTTCGCCAGAAATTGCAAACTGGGCCAAACAGGAGGTTAAAGGCACTGACTCTCCAAGTGGGGAGAGTGTTAGTAAAGCGTCTGGAATGTTGCACCCGAGTACCGGTGGACGAAAACTGAGTCACATTTGAACATGTTTCCCAATCACACGGTGGATCATACTCTGGGTTCCACATGCATGTTTTAGCTGAAGGAAGAATACCTTAAACCTGGAGAGTTGAGACCCCTGGAATGGGTACCATGCAATATGACTTCAAAGGGTCTGCATTTGCTCACCGATTCTCACCAATCCTATCATTGCTGCGTTTATGCCACTGTACACACACTAGATTCTCTTTCGGAGACATATAAATCCATAGGTTTTAGGATTCTTACTAGTCAGGAATATTCTTAGGCGTTTAATATGGGGTGTAGAGTCCACTTCGTTGAGCAAGGAGTAGCTCTTGTTTATTACATATTTGGCTTATGGAACGGTATCTGTGCTAATTTCAATCTCTGGTTTTATGCAGCACCCCAACTCACCTTTCCCCTTAAGCAAGCATAAGTCGGTTTTCTACATTTGAGACCCTGTTCTGTTTTGTAATTCAGTTCCTGTGTAGCCAAGTTTACATTCCATGTGGTAGAGATATCTTATGATGTTTCTTTTTCTGTGTGACTTATTTCACTTAGAATCATCGTACCTGAATCCACTCATTATGCTGCTATGGGCCTGATGACATAGATTTCATTGCTGAGTGATATTGCATTGTACGTAAGTACCACAACTTCTTTATCCATTTTTCACTTTCTGTGATTTTGAACTTATACTGTAAACGAGGTTCTTGTAAACAGAGCCTTCCCAAACTTTGGGGTGGCTGTGTCTTTTTGATTTTAATTTCCCTAAGCTATAGGACCATAAGTGGAAGTGCCCTAGGCTCTGTTGCTTTGTTTTTTAGATGTTTCAGGAAACACCATACACTTCTCCAGAGTGGCTGTTGGCAATTTACATCCCGCCCATCAGCATAACAAGGCTCCCAGTTCTCCATGGCCTGTCCTGCCTTTCTGGATTTTACACTTTTTTCAGATGGCCCTTTTGACCGGGGGGCAGTGAGACTTCATTTTAGTGCAGATTTCCTTTGCAAGCTTGCTTGGTTGGCCAAAAAGGGCGTATGCGTTTTTTCCTGAATATATTAAGGAAAAAACGCATACGCCCTTTTTGGCCAAGTGCATCATTGTGGACGTTCTGCCTCTTTTCCTATGCTTTACATGCAATTCCAGTCTACCTCCTGAAATCGGTTTCCTGCAATTCTGCCCCGCTTTCAAGTCCTCTTGGCAGCCTTACTTCAATATATTTTTGGACGATAGCTGTCATTTATAACTCTGCAGTTTTGTGAATTACAGTGCCCCTGAGCTCCTTTCTTCAACTCGCTTTCTTGTGAGCTGGCCGCAACACCGCAGCATTGCGTCAGGCCCTAGTGTGGTTCCGGAATGACATGCTGAGCCTTTGGTTAATTCCTCTTCCTGGTGGGAAATGAGAGTTAAATTTGCCCGTCCAGACACCTCCAGCTAGTCTCTCATTGGTTCTCCCTATTCCTGTTCATTTTCCGCAGAAATTGCAAACTGGGCCAAACAGGAGGTTAAAGGCACTGACTCTCCAAGTGGGGAGAGTGTTAGTAAAGCGTCTGGAATGTGTCACCCGAGTACCAGGGGATGAAAACTGACACAATTGAACACGTTTCCCGATCACATGGTGGATCATACTCTGGGTTCCACATGCATGTTTTAGCTGAAGGAAGAATCCCTTAAACCTGGAGAGTTGAGACCCATGGAATGGGTACCATGCAATATGACTTCAAAGGGTCTGCATTTGCTCACCGAACCTCACCAATCCTATCACTGCTGCGTTTATGCCGCTGTACACACGCTTGATTCTCTTTCGGAGACATAGAAATCCATAGGTTTTAAGATTCTTACTAGTCAGGTATATTCTTAGGCGTTTAATATGGGGTGTAGAGTCCACTTCGTTGAGCAAGGAGTAGCTCTTGTCTATTACATATTTGGCTTATGGAACGGTATCTGTGCTAATTTCAATCTCTGGTTTTATGCAGCACCCCAACTCACCTTTCCCCTTAAGCAAGCATAAGTCAGTTTTCTACATTTGAGACCCTTTTCTGTTTTGTAATTCAGTTCCTGTGTAGCCAAGTTTACATTCCATGTGGTAGAGATATCTTATGATGTTTCTTTTTCTGTGTGACTTATTTCACTTAGAATCATCGTACCTGAATCCACTCATTATGCTGCTACGGGCCTGATGACATATATTTCATTGCTGAGTGATATTGCATTGTACGTAAGTACCACAACTTCTTTATCCATTTTGCGCTTTCTGTGATATTGAACTTGTACCGTAAACGAGGTTCTTGTAAACAGAGCTGTCCCAAACATTTGGGTGGTTGTGTCTTTTTTAATTTAATTTTCCTAAGCTATAGGACCATAAGTGGAAGTGCCCTAGGCTCTGTTGCTTTGTTTTTAAGATGTTTCAGGAAACACCATACACTTCTCCAGAGTGGCTGTTGGCAATTTACATCCCGCCCATCAGCATAACAAGGCTGCCAGTTCTCCATGGCCTGTCCTGCCTTTCTGGATTTTACACTTTTTTCAGATGGCCCTTTTGACCGGGGGCAGTGAGACTTCATTGTAGTGCAGATTTCCTTTTCAAGCTTGCTTGGTTGGCCAAAAAGGGCGTATCCGTTTTTTCCTGAATACATTCAGGAAAAAACGCATACGCCCTTTTTGGCCAAGTGCATCATTGTGGACGTTCTGCCTCTTTTCCTTTGCTTTACATGCAATTCCAGTCTACCTCCTGAAATCGGTTTCCTGCAATTCTGCCCCGCTTTCAAGTCCTCTTGGCAGCCTTACTTCAATATATTTTTGGACGATAGCTGTCATTTATAACTCTGCAGGTATGTGAATGACAGTGCCCCTGAGCTCCTTTCTTCAACTCGCTTTCTTGTGAGCTGGCCGCAACACTGCAGGATTGCTTCAGGCCCTAGTGTGGTTCCGCCATGACACACTGAGTCTTTGGTTAATTCCTCTTCCTAGTGGGAATTGAGAGTTAAATTTGCCCGTCCAGACACCTCCAGCTAGTCTCTCATTGCTTTTCCCTATTCCTGTTCATTTACCACAGAAATTGCAAAACTGGGCCAAACAGGAGGTTAAAGGCACTGACTCTCCAAGTGGGGAGAGTGTTAGTAAAGCGTCTGGAATGTTGCACCCGAGTACCGGGGGACGAAACCTGAGACACCTTTGAACACGTTTCCCGATCACACGGTGGATCATACTCTGGGTTCCACATGCATGTTTTAGCTGAAGGAAGAATCCCTTAAACCTGGAGAGTTGAGACCCATGGAATGGGTACCATGCAATATGATTTCAAAGGGTCAGCATTTGCTCACCGATCCTCACCAATCCTATCACTGCTGCGTTTATGCCGCTGTACACACGCTTGATTCTCTTTCGGAGACATATAAATCCATAGGTTTTAAGATTCTTACTAGTCAGTTATATTCTTAGGCGTTTAATATGGGGTGTTGAGTCCACTTCGTTGAGCAAGGAGTAGCTCTTGTCTATTACATATTTGGCTTATGGAACGGTATCTGTGCTAATTTCAATCTCTGGTTTTATGCAGCACCCCAACTCACATTTCCCCTTAAGCAAGCATAAGTTGGTTTTCTACATTTGAGACCCTGTTCTGTTTTATAATCCAGTTCCTGTGTAGCCAAGTTTACATTCCGTGTAGTAGTGATATCTTATGATGTTTCTTTTTCTCTGTGACTTATTTCACTTAGAATCATCGTACCTGAATCCACTCGTTATGCTTCTCCGGGCCTGAAGACATAGATTTCATTGCTGAGTGATATTGCATTGTACGTAAGTACCACAACTTCTTTATCCATTTTTCGCTTTCTGTGATATTGAACTTGTATCGTAAACGAGGTTCTTGTAAACAGAACCGTCCCAAATTTTGGGGTGGCTGTGTCTTTTTGAATTTAATTTCCCTAAGCTATAGGACCATAAGTGGAATTGCCCTAGGCTCTGTTGCTTTGTTTTTTAGATGTTTCAGGAAACACCATACACTTCTCCAGAGTGGCTGTTGGCAATATACATCCCGCCCATGAGCATAACAAGGCTCCCAGTTCTCCATGGCCTCTCCTGCCTTTCTGGATTTTACACTTTTTTCAGATGGCCCTTTTGACCGGGGGGCAGTGAGACTTCATTGTAGTGCAGATTTCCTTTGCAAGCTTGCTTGGTTGGCCAAAAAGGGCGTATGCGTTTTTTCCTGAATATATTCAGGAAAAAACGCATACGCCCTTTTTGGCCAAGTGCATCATTGTGGACGTTCTGCCTATTTTCCTGTGGTTTACATGCAAATCCAGTCTACCTCCTGAAATCGGTTTCCTGCAATTCTGCCCCGCTTTCAAGTCCTCTTGGCAGCCTTACTTCAATATATTTTTGGACGATAGCTGTCAATTTTAACTCTGCATGTTTGTGAATGACAGTGCCCCTGAGCTCCTTTCTTCAACTCGCTTTCTTGTGAGCTGGCCGCAACACCGCAGGATTGCTTCAGGTCCCAGTGTGGTTCCGGCATGGCACGCAGAGCCTTTGGTTAATTCCTCTTCCTGGTGGGAAATGAGAGTTAAATTTGCCCGTACAGACACCTCCAGCTAGTCTCTTATTGGTTCTCCCTATTCCTGTTCATTTTCCGCAGAAATTGCAAACTGGGCCAAACAGGAGGTTAAAGGCACAGACTCTCCAAGTGGGGAGAGTGTTAGTAAAGCGTCTGGAATGTTGCATCCGAGTACCAGGGGACGAAAACTGAGACACCTTTGAACACGTTTCCCAATCACATGGTGTATCATACTCTGGGTTTCACATGCATGTTTTAGCTGAAGGAAGAATCCCTTAAACCTGGAGAGTTGAGACCCATGGAATGGGTACCATGCAATATGACTTCAAAGGGTCTGCATTTCCTCACCGAACCTCACCAATCCTATCACTGCTGCATTTATGCCGCTGTACACACGCTTGATTCTCTTTCTGAGACATATAAATCCATAGGTTTTAAGATTCTTACTAGTCAGGTATATTCTTAGGCGTTTAATATGGGGTGTAGAGTCCACTTCGTTGAGCTAGGAGTAGCTCTTGTCTATTACATATTTGGCTTATGGAACGGTATCTGTGCTAATTTCAATCTCTGGTTTTATGCAGCACCCCAACTCACCTTTCGCCTTAAGCAAGCATAAGTCGGTTTTCTACATTTGAGACCCTGTTCTGTTTTGTAATTCAGTTCCTGTGTAGCCAAGTTTACATTCCATGTGGTAGAGATATCTTATGATGTTTCTTTTTCTGTGTGACTTATTTCACTTAGAATCATCGTACCTGAATCCACTCATTATGCTGCTATGGGCCTGATGACATAGATTTCATTGCTGAGTGATATTGCATTGTACGTAAGTACCACAACTTCTTTATCCATTTTTCACTTTCTGTGATTTTGAACTTGTACTGTAAACGAGGTTCTTTTAAACAGAGCCTTCCCAAACTTTGGGGTGGCTGTGTCTTTTTGATTTTAATTTCCCTAAGCTATAGGACCATAAGTGGAAGTGCCCTAGGCTCTGTTGCTTTGTTTTTTAGATGCTTCAGGAAACACCATGCACTTTTCCAGAGTGGCTGTTGGCAATTTACATCCCGCCCATGAGCATAACAAGGCTCCCAGTTCTCCATGGCCTGTCCTGCCTTTCTGGATTTTACACTTTTTTCAGATGGCCCTTTTGACCAGGGGGCAGTGAGACTTCATTGTAGTGCAGATTTCCTTTTCAAGCTTGCTTGGTTGGCCAAAAAGGGCGTATCCGTTTTTTCCTGAATATATTCAGGAAAAAACGCATACGCCCTTTTTGGCCAAGTGCATCATTGTGGACGTTCTGCCTCTTTTCCTTTGCTTTACATGCAATTCCAGTCTACCTCCTGAAATCGGTTTCCTGCAATTCTGCCCAGCGTTCAAGTCCTCTTGGCAGCCTTACTTCAATATATTTTTGGACGATAGCTGTCATTTATAACTCTGCAGGTTTGTGAATGACAGTGCCCCTGAGCTCCTTTCTTCAACTCGCTTTCTTGTGAGCTGGCCGCAACACCGCAGCATTGCTTCAGGCCCTAGTGTGGTTCCGGAATGACATGCTGAGCCTTTGGTTAACTCCTCTTCCTGGTGGGAAATGAGAGTTAAATTTGCCCGTCCAGACACCTCCAGCTAGTCTCTCATTGGTTCTCCCTATTCCTGTTCATTTTCCGCAGAAATTGCAAACTGGGCCAAACAGGAGGTTAAAGGCACTGACTCTCCAATTGGGGAGAGTGTTAGTAAAGCGTCTGGAATGTTGCACCCGAGTACCAGGGGACGAAAACTGAGACACATTTGAACACGTTTCCCGATTACATGGTGGATCATACTCTGGGTTCCACATGCATGTTTTAGCTGAAGGAAGAATCCCTTAAACCTGGAGAGTTGAGACCCCTGCAATGGGTACCATGCAATATGACTTCAAAGGGTCTGCATTTGCTCACCGAACCTCACCAATCCTATCACTGCTGCATTTATGCCACTGTACACACGCTTGATTCTCTTTCTGAGACATATAAATCCATAGGTTTTAAGATTCTTACTAGTCAGGTATATTCTTAGGCGTTTAATATGGGGTGTAGAGTCCACTTCGTTGAGCAAGGAGTAGCTCTTGTCTATTACATATTTGGCTTATGGAACGGTATCTGTGCTAATTTCAATCTCTCGTTTTATGCAGCACCCCAACTTAGCTTTCCCCTTAAGCAAGCATAAGTCGGTTTTCTACATTTGAGACCCTGTTCTGTTTTGTAATTCAGTTCCTGTGTAGCCAAGTTTACATTCCATGTGGTAGAGATATCTTATGATGTTTCTTTCTCTGTGTGACTTATTTCACTTACAATCATCGTACCTGAATCCACTCATTATGCTGCTACGGGCCTGATGACATAGATTTCATTGCTGAGTGATATTGCATTGTACGTAAGTACCACAACTTCTTTATCCATTTTGCGCTTTCTGTGATATTGAACTTGTACCGTAAACGAGGTTCTTGTAAACAGAGCTGTTCCAAAGATTGGGGTGGTTGTGTGTTTTAGATTTTAATTTCCCTAAGCTATAGGACCATAAGTGGAAGTGCCCTAGGCTCTGTTGCCTTGTTTTTTAGATGTTTCAGGAAACACCATACACTTCTCCAGAGTGACTGTTGGCAATTTACATACCGCCCATCAGCATAACAAGGCTCCCAGTTCTCCATGGCCTGTCCTGCCTTTCTGGATTTTACACTTTTTTCAGATGGCCCTTTTGACCGGGGGGCAGTGAGACTTCATTGTAGTGCAGATTTCCTTTGCAAGCTTGCTTGTTTGGCCAAAAAGGGCGTATGCGTTTATTCCTGAATATATTCAGGAAAAAACGCATACGCCCTTTTTGGCCAAGTGCATCATTGTGGACGTTCTGCCTCTTTTCCTATGCTTTACATGCAATTCCAGTCTACCTCCTGAAATCGGTTTCCTGCAATTCTGCCCCGCTTTCAAGTCCTCTTGGCAGCCTTACTTCAATATATTTTTGGACGATAGCTGTCATTTATAACTCTGCAGGTCTGTGAATGACAGTGCCCCTGAGCTCCTTTCTTCAACTCGCTTTCTTGTGAGCTGGCCGCAACACCGCAGCATTGCGTCAGACCCTAGTGTGGTTTCGGCATGGCACACTGAGCCTTTGGTTAATTCCTCTTCCTGGTGGGAAATGAGAGTTAAATTTGCCCGTCCAGACACCTCCAGCTAGTCTCTCATTGGTTCTCCCTATTCCTGTTCATTTTCCGCAGAAATTGCAAACTGGGCCAAACAAGAGGTTAAAGGCACTGACTCTCCAAGTGGGCAGAGTGTTAGTAAAGCATCTGGAATGTTGCACCCGAGTCCCGGGGGATGAAAACTGACACAATTAAACACGTTTCCCGATCACACGGTGGATCATACTCTGGGTTCCACATGCATGTTTTAGCTGAAGGAAGAATCCCTTAAACCTGGAGAGTTGAGACCCATGGAATGGGTACCATGCAATATGACTTCAAAGGGTCTGCATTTGCTCACCGAACCTCACCAATCCTATCACTGCTGCGTTTATGACACTGTACACACGCTTGATTCTCTTTCAGAGACATATAAATCCATAGGTTTTAAGATTCTTTCTAGTCATGTATATTCTTACGCGTTTAATATGGGGTGTAGAGTCCACTTCGTTGAGCAAGGAGTAGCTCTTGTCTATTAAATATTTGGCTTATGGAACGGTATCTGTTCTAATTTCAATCTCTGGTTTTATGCAGCACCCCAACTCACCTTTCGCCTTAAGCAAGCATAAGTTGGTTTTCTACATTTGAGACCCTGTTCTGTTTTGTAATTCAGTTCCTGTGTAGCCAAGTTTACATTCCTTGTAGTAGTGATAACTTATGATGTTTGTTTTTCTGTGTGACTTATTTCACTTAGAATCATCGTACCTGAATCCACTCATTATGCTGCTACGGGCCTGATGACATAGATTTCATTGCTGAGTGATATTGCATTGTACGTAAGTACCACAACTTCTTTATCCATTTTTCGCTTTCTGTGATATTGAACTTGGACCGTAAATGAGGTTCTTGTAAACAGAGCTGTCCCTAACGTTGGGGTGGCTGAGTCTTTTTGATTTTAATTTCCCTAAGCTATAGGACCATAAGTGGAAGTGCCCTAGGCTCTGTTGCTTTGTTTTGTAGATGTTTCAGGAAACACCATACACTTCTCCAGAGTGGCTGTTGGCAATTTACATCCCGCCCATCAGCATAACAAGGCTCCCAGTTCTCCATGGCCTGTCCTGCCTTTCTGGATTTTACACTTTTTTCAGATGGCCCTTTTGACCGGGGAGCAGTGAGACTTCATTGTAGTGCAGATTTCCTTTGCAAGCTTGCTTGGTTGGCCAAAAAGGGCGTATGCGTTTTTTCCTGAATATATTCAGGAAAAAACGCATACGCCCTTTTTGGCCAAGTGCATCATTGTGGACGTTCTGCCTCTTTTCCTTTGCTTTACATGCAATTCCAGTCTACCTCCTGAAATCGGTTTCCTGCAATTCTGCCCAGCGTTCAAGTCCTCTTGGCAGCCTTACTTCAATATATTTTTGGACGATAGCTGTCATTTATAACTCTGCAGGTTTGTGAATGACAGTGCCCCTGAGCTCCTTTCTTCAACTCGCTTTCTTGTGAGCTGGCCGCAACACCGCAGCATTGCTTCAGGCCCTAGTGTGGTTCTGGAATGACATGCTGAGCCTTTGGTTAACTCCTCTTCCTGGTGGGAAATGAGAGTTAAATTTGCCCGTCCAGACACCTCCAGCTAGTCTCTCATTGGTTCTCCCTATTCCTGTTCATTTTCCGCAGAAATTGCAAACTGGGCCAAACAGGAGGTTAAAGGCACTGACTCTCCAAGTGGGGAGAGTGTTAGTAAAGCGTCTGGAATGTTGCACCCGAGTACCGGGGGACGAAAACTGAGACATATTTGAACACGTTTCCCGATTACATGGTGGATCATACTCTGGGTTCCACATGCATGTTTTAGCTGAAGGAAGAATCCCTTAAACCTGGAGAGTTGAGACCCCTGCAATGGGTACCATGCAATATGACTTCAAAGGGTCTGCATTTGCTCACCGAACCTCACCAATCCTATCACTGCTGCATTTATGCCACTGTACACACGCTTGATTCTCTTTCGGAGACATATAAATCCATAGGTTTTAAGATTCTTACTAGTCAGGTATATTCTTACGCGTTTAATATGGGGTGTAGAGTCCACTTCGTTGAGCAAGGAGTAGCTCTTGTCTATTACATATTTGGCTTATGGAACGGTATCTGTTCTAATTTCAATCTCTGGTTTTATGCAGCACCCCAACTCACCTTTCCCCTTAAGCAAGCATAAGTCGGTTTTCTACATTTGAGACCCTGTTCTGTTTTGTAATTCAGTTCCTGTGTAGCCAAGTTTACATTCCTTGTAGTAGTGATATCTTATGATGTTTGTTTTTCTGTGTGACTTATTTCACTTAGAATCATCGTACCTGAATCCACTCATTATGCTGCTACGGGCCTGATGACATAGATTTCATTGCTGAGTGATATTGCATTGTACGTAAGTACCACAACTTCTTTATCCATTTTTCGCTTTCTGTGATATTGAACTTGGACCGTAAATGAGGTTCTTGTAAACAGAGCTGTCCCTAACTTTGGGGTGGCTGAGTCTTTTTTATTTTAATTTCCCTAAGCTATAGGACCATAAGTGGAAGTGCCCTAGGCTCTGTTGCTTTGTTTTTTAGATGTTTCAGGAAACACCATACACTTCTCCAGAGTGGCTGTTGGCAATTTACATCCCGCCCATCAGCATAACAAGGCTCCCAGTTCTCCATGGCCTGTCCTGCCTTTCTGGATTTTACACTTTTTTCAGATGGCCCTTTTGACCGGGGAGCAGTGAGACTTCATTGTAGTGCAGATTTCCTTTGCAAGCTTGCTTGGTTGGCCAAAAAGGGCGTATGCGTTTTTTCCTGAATATATTAAGGAAAAAACGCATACGCCCTTTTTGGCCAAGTGCATCATTGTGGACGTTCTGCCTCTTTTCCTATGCTTTACATGCAATTCCAGTCTACCTCCTGAAATCGGTTTCCTGCAATTCTGCCCCGCTTTCAAGTCCTCTTGGCAGCCTTACTTCAATATATTTGTGGACGATAGCTATCATTTATAACTCTGCAGGTATGTGAATGACAGTGTCCCTGAGCTCCTTTCTTCAACTCGCTTTCTTGTGAGCTGGCCGCAACACCGCAGGATTGCTTCAGGCCCTAGTGTGGTTCCGGCATGGCACGTTGAACCTTTGTTTAATTCCTCTTCCTGGTTGGAAATGAGAGTTAAATTTGCCCGTCCAGACACCTCCAGCTAGTCTCTCATTGGTTCTCCCTATTCCTGTTCATTTTCCGCAGAAATTGCAAACTGGGCCAAACAGGAGGTTAAAGGCACTGACTCTCCAAGTGGGGAGAGTGTTAGTAAAGCGTCTGGAATGTTGCACCCGAGTACCAGGGGACGAAAACTGAGACACATTTGAACACGTTTCCCGATCACATGGTGGATCATACTCTGGGTTCCACATGCATGTTTTAGCTGAAGGAAGAATCCCTTAAACCTGGAGAGTTGAGACCCCTGCAATGGGTACCATGCAATATGACTTCAAAGGGTCTGCATTTGCTCACCGAACCTCACCAATCCTATCACTGCTGCATTTATGCCACTGTACACACGCTTGATTCTCTTTCTGAGACATATAAATCCATAGGTTTTAAGATTCTTACTAGTCAGGTATATTCTTAGGCGTTTAATATGGGGTGTAGAGTCCACTTCGTTGAGCAAGGAGTAGCTCTTGTCTATTACATATTTGGCTTATGGAACGGTATCTGTGCTAATTTCAATCTCTGGTTTTATGCAGCACCCCAACTCACCTTTCCCCTTAAGCAAGCATAAGTTGGTTTTCTACATTTGAGACCCTGTTCTGTTTTGTAATTCAGTTCCTGTGTAGCCAAGTTTACATTCCATGTGGTAGAGATATCTTATGATGTTTCTTTTTCTGTGTGACTTATTTCCTTAGAATCATCGTACCTGAATCCACTCATTATGCTGCTATGGGCCTGATGACATAGATTTCATTGCTGAGTGATATTGCATTGTACGTAAGTACCACAACTTCTTTATCCATTTTTCACTTTCTGTGATTTTGAACTTGTACTGTAAACGAGGTTCTTTTAAAGAGAGCCTTCCCAAACTTTGGGGTGGCTGTGTCTTTTTGATTTTAATTTCCCTAAGCTATAGGACCATAAGTGGAAGTGCCCTAGGCTCTGTTGCTTTGTTTTTTAGATGTTTCAGGAAACACCATACACTTCTCCAGAGTGGCTGTTGGCAATTTACATCCCGCCCATGAGCATAACAAGGCTCCCAGTTCTCCATGGCCTGTCCTGCCTTTCTGGATTTTACACTTTTTTCAGATGGCCCTTTTGACAGGGGGGCAGTGAGACTTCATTGTAGTGCAGATTTCCTTTGCAAGCTTGCTTGGTTGGCCAAAAAGTGCGTATCCGTTTTTTCCTGAATATATTCAGGAAAAAACGCATACGCCCTTTTTGGCCAAGTGCATCATTGTGGACGTTCTGCCTCTTTTCCTTTGCTTTACATGCAATTCCAGTCTACCTCCTGAAATCGGTTTCCTGCAATTCTGCCCAGCGTTCAAGTCCTCTTGGCAGCCTTACTTCAATATATTTTTGGATGATAGCTGTCATTTATAACTCTGCAGGTTTGTGAATGACAGTGCCCCTGAGCTCCTTTCTTCAACTCGCTTTCTTGAGAGCTGGCCGCAACACCGCAGCATTGCTTCAGGCCCTAGTGTGGTTCCGGAATGACATGCTGAGCCTTTGGTTAATTCCTCTTCCTGGTGGGAAATGAGAGTTAAATTTGCCCGTCCAGACACCTCCAGCTAGTCTCTCATTGGTTCTCCCTATTCCTGTTCATTTTCCGCAGAAATTGCAAACTGGGCCAAACAGGAGGTTAAAGGCACTGACTCTCCAAGTGGGGAGAGTGTTAGTAAAGCGTCTGGAATGTTGCACCCGAGTACCAGGGGACGAAAACTGAGACACATTTGAACACGTTTCCCGATTACATGGTGGATCATACTCTGGGTTCCACATGCATGTTTTAGCTGAAGGAAGAATCCCTTAAACCTGGAGAGTTGAGACCCCTGCAATGGGTACCATGCAATATGACTTCAAAGGTTCTGCATTTGCTCACCGAACCTCACCAATCCTATCACTGCTGCGTTTATGACACTGTACACACGCTTGATTCTCTTTCGGAGACATATAAATCCATAGGTTTTAAGATTCTTTCTAGTCAGGTATATTCTTACGCGTTTAATATGGGGTGTAGAGTCCACTTCGTTGAGCAAGGAGTAGCTCTTGTCTATTAAATATTTGGGTTATGGAACGGTATCTGTTCTAATTTCAATCTCTGGTTTTATGCAGCACCCCAACTCACCTTTCGCCTTAAGCAAGCATAAGTTGGTTTTCTACATTTGAGACCCTGTTCTGTTTTGTAATTCAGTTCCTGTGTAGCCAAGTTTACATTCCTTGTAGTAGTGATATCTTATGATGTTTGTTTTTCTGTGTGACTTATTTCACTTAGAATCATCGTACCTGAATCCACTCATTATGCTGCTACGGGTCTGATGACATAGATTTCATTGCTGAGTGATATTGCATTGTACGTAAGTACCACAACTTCTTTATCCATTTTTCGCTTTCTGTGATATTGAACTTGGACCATAAATGAGGTTCTTGTAAACAGAGATGTCCCTAACTTTGGGGTGGCTGAGTCTTTTTGATTTTAATTTCCCTAAGCTATAGGACCATAAGTGGAAGTGCCCTAGGCTCTGTTGCTTTGTTTTGTAGATGTTTCAGGAAACACCATACACTTCTCCAGAGTGGCTGTTGGCAATTTACATCCCGCCCATCAGCATAACAAGGCTCCCAGTTCTCCATGGCCTGTCCTGCCTTTCTGGATTTTACACTTTTTTCAGATGGCCCTTTTGACCGGGGGCAGTGAGACTTCATTTTAGTGCAGATTTCCTTTGCAAGCTTGCTTGGTTGGCCAAAAAGGGCGTATGCGTTTTTTCCTGAATATATTAAGGAAAAAACGCATACGCCCTTTTTGGCCAAGTGCATCATTGTGGACGTTCTGCCTCTTTTCCTATGCTTTACATGCAATTCCAGTCTACCTCCTGAAATCGGTTTCCTGCAATTCTGCCCCGCTTTCAAGTCCTCTTGGCAGCCTTACTTCAATATATTTTTGGACGATAGCTATCATTTATAACTCTGCAGGTATGTGAATGACAGTGCCCCTGAGCTCCTTTCTTCAACTCGCTTTCTTGTGAGCTGGCCGCAACACCGCAGGATTGCTTCAGGCCCTAGTGGGTTCCGGCATGGCACGCTGAACCTTTGTTTAATTCCTCTTCCTGGTGGGAAATGAGAGTTAAATTTGCCCGTCCAGACACCTCCAGCTAGTCTCTCATTGGTTCTCCCTATTCCTGTTCATTTTCCGCAGAAATTGCAAACTGGGCCAAACAGGAGGTTAAAGGCACTGACTCTCCAAGTGGGGAGAGTGTTAGTAAAGCGTCTGGAATGTTGCACCCGAGTACCGGGGGACGAAAACTGAGACACATTTGAACACGTTTCCCGATCACATGGTGGATCATACTCTGGGTTCCACATGCATGTTTTAGCTGAAGGAAGAATCCCTTAAACCTGGAGAGTTGAGACCCCTGCAATGGGTACCATGCAATATGACTTCAAAGGGTCTGCATTTGCTCACCAAACCTCACCAATCCTATCACTGCTGCATTTATGCCACTGTACACACGCTTGATTCTCTTTCTGAGACATATAAATCCATAGGTTTTAAGATTCTTACTAGTCAGGTATATTCTTAGGCGTTTAATATGGGGTGTAGAGTCCACTTCGTTGAGCTAGGAGTAGCTCTTTTCTATTACATATTTGGCTTATGGAACGGTATCTGTGCTAATTTCAATCTCTGGTTTTATGCAGCACCCCAACTCACCTTTCCCCTTAAGCAAGCATAAGTCGGTTTTCTACATTTGAGACCCTGTTCTGTTTTGTAATTCAGTTCCTGTGTAGCCAAGTTTACATTCCATGTGGTAGAGATATCTTATGATGTTTCTTTTTCTGTGTGACTTATTTCACTTAGAGTCATCGTACCTGAATCCACTCATTATGCTGCTATGGGCCTGATGACATAGATTTCATTGCTGAGTGATATTGCATTGTACGTAAGTACCACAACTTCTTTATCCATTTTTCACTTTCTGTGATTTTGAACTTGTACTGTAAACGAGGTTCTTTTAAACAGAGCCTTCCCAAACTTTGGGGTGGCTGTGTCTTTTTGATTTTAATTTCCCTAAGCTATAGGACCATAAGTGGAAGTGCCCTAGGCTCTGTTGCTTTGTTTTTTAGATGTTTCAGGAAACACCATACACTTCTCCAGAGTGGCTGTTGGCAATTTACATCCCGCCCATGAGCATAACAAGGCTCCCAGTTCTCCATGGCCTGTCCTGCCTTTCTGGATTTTACACTTTTTTCAGATGGCCCTTTTGACCGGGGGGCAGTGAGACTTCATTGTAGTGCAGATTTCCTTTTCAAGCTTGCTTGGTTGGCCAAAAAGGGCGTATCCGTTTTTTCCTGAATATATTCAGGAAAAAACGCATACGCCCTTTTTGGCCAAGTGCATCATTGTGGACGTTCTGCCTCTTTTCCTTTGCTTTACATGCAATTCCAGTCTACCTCCTGAAATCGGTTTCCTGCAATTCTGCCCAGCGTTCAAGTCCTCTTGGCAGGCTTACTTCAATATATTTTTGGACGATAGCTGTCATTTATAACTCTGCAAGTTTGTGAATGACAGTGCCCCTGAGCTCCTTTCTTCAACTCGCTTTCTTGTGAGCTGGCCGCAACACCACAGCATTGCTTCAGGCCCTAGTGTGGTTCCGGCATGACATGCTGAGCCTTTGGTTAATTCCTCTTCCTGGTGGGAAATGAGAGTTAAATTTGCCCGTCCAGACACCTCCAGCTAGTCTCTCATTGGTTCTCCCTATTCCTGTTCATTTTCCGCAGAAATTGCAAACTGGGCCAAACAAGAGGTTAAAGGCACTGACTCTCCAAGTGGGGAGAGTGTTAGTAAAGCGTGTGGAATGTTCCACCCGAGTCCCGGGGGATGAAAACTGACACAATTAAACACGTTTCCCGATCACACGGTGGATCATACTCTGGGTTCCACATGCATGTTTTAGCTGAAGGAAGAATCCCTTAAACCTGGAGAGTTGAGACCCATGGAATGGGTACCATGCAATATGACTTCAAAGGGTCTGCATTTGCTCACCGCACCTCACCAATCCTATCACTGCTGCGTTTATGACACTGTACACACGCTTGATTCTCTTTCGGAGACATATAAATCCATAGCTTTTAAGATTCTTTCTAGTCATGTATATTCTTACGCGTTTAATATGGGGTGTAGAGTCCACTTCGTTGAGCAAGGAGTAGCTCTTGTGTATTAAATATTTGGGTTATGGAACGGTATCTGTTCTAATTTCAATCTCTGGTTTTATGCAGCACCCCAACTCACCTTTCGCCTTAAGCAAGCATAAGTTGGTTTTCTACATTTGAGACCCTGTTCTGTTTTGTAATTCAGTTCCTGTGTAGCCAAGTTTACATTCCTTGTAGTAGTGATATCTTATGATGTTTGTTTTTCTGTGTGACTTATTTCACTTAGAATCATCGTACCTGAATCCACTCATTATGCTGCTACGGGCCTGATGACATAGATTTCATTGCTGAGTGATATTGCATTGTACGTAAGTACCACAACTTCTTTATCCATTTTTCGCTTTCTGTGATATTGAACTTGGACCATAAATGAGGTTCTTGTAAACAGAGATGTCCCTAAATTTGGGGTGGCTGAGTCTTTTTGATTTTACTTTCCCTAAGCTATAGGACCATAAGTGGAAGTGCCCTAGGCTCTGTTGCTTTGTTTTTTAGATGTTTCAGAAAACACCATACACTTCTCCAGAGTGGCTGTTGGCAATTTACATCCCACCCATCAGCATAACAAGGCTCCCAGTTCTCCATGGCCTGTCCTGCCTTTCTGGATTTTACACTTTTTTCAGATGGCCCTTTTGACCGGGGAGCAGTGAGACTTCATTGTAGTGCAGATTTCCTTTGCAAGCTTGCTTGGTTGGCCAAAAAGGGCGTATGCGTTTTTTCCTGAATATATGAAGGAAAAAACGCATACGCCCTTTTTGGCCAAGTGCATCATTGTGGACGTTCTGCCTCTTTTCCTATGCTTTATATGCAATTCCAGTCTACCTCCTGAAATCGGTTTCCTGCAATTCTGCCCCGCTTTCAAGTCCTCTTGGCAGCCTTACTTCAATATATTTTTGGACGATAGCTGTCATTTATAACTCTGCAGGTATGTGAATGACAGTGCCCCTGAGCTCCTTTCTTCAACTCGCTTTCTTGTGAGCTGGCCGCAACACCGCAGGATTGCTTCAGGCCCTAGTGTGGTTCCGGCATGGCACGCTGAGCCTTTGTTTAATTCCTCTTCCTGGTGGGAAATGAGAGTTAAATTTGCCCGTCCAGACACCTCCAGCTAGTCTCTCATTGGTTCTCCCTATTCCTGTTCATTTTCCACAGAAATTGCAAACTGGGCCAAACAGGAGGTTAAAGGCACTGACTCTCCAAGTGGGGAGAGTGTTAGTAAAGCGTCTGGAATGTTGCACCCGAGTACCAGGGGACGAAAACTGAGACACATTTGAACACGTTTCCCGATTACATGGTGGATCATACTCTGGGTTCCACATGCATGTTTTAGCTGAAGGAAGAATCCCTTAAACCTGGAGAGTTGAGACCCCTGCAATGGGTACCATGCAATATGACTTCAAAGGGTCTGCATTTGCTCACCGAACCTCACCAATCCTATCACTGCTGCATTTATGCCACTGTACACACGCTTGATTCTCTTTCTGAGACATATAAATCCATAGGTTTTAAGATTCTTACTAGTCAGGTATATTCTTAGGCGTTTAATATGGGGTGTAGAATCCACTTCGTTGAGCAAAGAGTAGCTCTTGTCTATTACATATTTGGCTTATGGAACGGTATCTGTGCTAATTTCAATCTCTGGTTTTATGCAGCACCCCAACTTAGCTTTCCCCTTAAGCAAGCATAAGTCGGTTTTCTACATTTGAGACCCTGTTCTGTTTTGTAATTCAGTTCCTGTGTAGCCAAGTTTACATTCCATGTGGTAGAGATATCTTATGATGTTTCTTTCTCTGTGTGACTTATTTCACTTACAATCATCGTACCTGAATCCACTCATTATGCTGCTACGGGCCTGATGACATAGATTTCATTGCTGAGTGATATTGCATTGTACGTAAGTACCACAAGTTCTTTATCCATTTTGCGCTTTCTGTGATATTGAACTTGTACCATAAACGAGGTTCTTGTAAACAGAGCTGTTCCAAAGATTGGGGTGGTTGTGTGTTTTAGATTTTAATTTCCCTAAGCTATAGGACCATAAGTGGAAGTGCCCTAGGCTCTGTTGCCTTGTTTTTTAGATGTTTCAGGAAACACCATACACTTCTCCAGAGTGACTGTTGGCAATTTACATCCCGCCCATCAGCATAACAAGGCTCCCAGTTCTCCATGGCCTGTCCTGCCTTTCTGGATTTTACACTTTTTTCAGATGGCCCTTTTGACCGGGGGGCAGTGAGACTTCATTGTAGTGCAGATTTCCTTTGCAAGCTTGCTTGGTTGGCCAAAAAGGGCGTATGCGTTTATTCCTGAATATATTCAGGAAAAAACGCATACGCCCTTTTTGGCCAAGTGCATCATTGTGGACGTTCTGCCTCTTTTCCTATGCTTTACATGCAATTCCAGTCTACCTCCTGAAATCGGTTTCCTGCAATTCTACCCCGCTTTCAAGTCCTCTTGGCAGCCTTACTTCAATATATTTTTGGACGATAGCTGTCATTTATAACTCTGCAGGTCTGTGAATGACAGTGCCTCTGAGCTCCTTTCTTCAACTCGCTTTCTTGTGAGCTGGCCGCAACACCGCAGCATTGCGTCAGGCCCTAGTGTGGTTCCGGCATGGCACACTGAGCCTTTGGTTAATTCCTCTTCCTGGTGGGAAATGAGAGTTAAATTTGCCCGTCCAGACACCTCCAGCTAGTCTCTCATTGGTTCTCACTATTCCTGTTCATTTTCCGCAGAAATTGCAAACTGGGCCAAACAAGAGGTTAAAGGCACTGACTCTCCAAGTGGGGAGAGTGTTAGTAAAGCATCTGGAATGTTGCACCCGAGTCCCGGGGGATGAAAACTGACACAATTAAACACGTTTCCCGATCACACGGTGGATCATACTCTGGGTTCCACATGCATGTTTTAGCTGAAGGAAGAATCCCTTAAACCTGGAGAGTTGAGACCCATGGAATGGGTACCATGCAATATGACTTCAAAGGGTCTGCATTTGCTCACCGAACCTCACCAATCCTATCACTGCTGCGTTTATGACACTGTACACACGCTTGATTCTCTTTCGGAGACATATAAATCCATAGGTTTTAAGATTCTTTCTAGTCAGGTATATTCTTACGCGTTTAATATGGGGTGTAGAGTCCACTTCGTTGAGCAAGGAGTAGCTCTTGTCTATTACATATTTGGCTTATGGAACGGTATCTGTTCTAATTTCAATCTCTGGTTTTATGCAGCACCCCAACTCACCTTTCGCCTTAAGCAAGCATAAGTTGGTTTTCTACATTTGAGACCCTGTTCTGTTTTGTAATTCAGTTCCTGTGTAGCCAAGTTTACATTCCTTGTAGTAGTGATATCTTATGATGTTTGTTTTTCTGTGTGACTTATTTCACTTAGAATCATCGTACCTGAATCCACTCATTATGCTGCTACGGGCCTGATGACATAGATTTCATTGCTGAGTTATATTGCATTGTACGTAAGTACCACAACTTCTTTATCCATTTTTCGCTTTCTGTGATATTGAACTTGGACCATAAATGAGGTTCTTGTAAACAGAGCTGTCCCTAACTTTGGGGTGGCTGAGTCTTTTTGATTTTAATTTCCCTAAGCTATAGGACCATAAGTGGAAGTGCCCTAGGCTCTGTTGCTTTGTTTTTTAGATGTTTCAGGAAACACCATACACTTCTCCAGAGTGGCTGTTGGCAATTTACATCCCGCCCATCAGCATAACAAGGCTCCCAGTTCTCCATGGCCTGTCCTGCCTTTCTGGATTTTACACTTTTTTCAGATGGCCCTTTTGACTGGGGGCAGTGAGACTTCATTGTAGTGCAGATTTCCTTTGCAAGTTTGCTTGGTTGGCCAAAAAGGGCGTATGCGTTTATTCCTGAATATATTCAGGAAAAAACGCATACGCCCTTTTTGGCCAAGTGCATCATTGTGGACGTTCTGCCTCTTTTCCTTTGCTTTACATGCAATTCCAGTCTACCTCCTGAAATCGGTTTCCTGCAATTCTGCCCAGCGTTCAAGTCCTCTTGGCAGCCTTACTTCCATATATTTTTGGACGATAGCTGTCATTTATAACTCTGCAGGTTTGTGAATGACAGTGCCCCTGAGCTCCTTTCTTCAACTCGCTTTCTTGTGAGCTGGCCGCAACACCGCAGCATTGCTTCAGGCCCTAGTGTGGTTCCGGCATTACATGCTGAGCCTTTGGTTAATTCCTCTTCCTGGTGGGAAATGAGAGTTAAATTTGCCCGTCCAGACACCTCCAGCTAGTCTCTCATTGGTTCTCCCTATTCCTGTACATTTTCCGCAGAAATTGCAAACTGGGCCAAACAAGAGGTTAAAGGCACTGACTCTCCAAGTGGGGAGAGTGTTAGTAAAGCGTCTGGAATGTTGTACCCGAGTACCAGGGGATGAAAACTGACACAATTAAACACGTGTCCCGATCACACGGTGGATCATACTCTGGGTTCCACATGCATGTTTTAGCTGAAGGAAGAATCCCTTAAACCTGGAGAGTTGAGACCCATGGAATGGGTACCATGCAATATGACTTCAAAGGTTCTGCATTTGCTCACCGAACCTCACCAATCCTATCACTGCTGCGTTTATGACACTGTACACACGCTTGATTCTCTTTCGGAGACATATAAATCCATAGGTTTTAAGATTCTTTCTAGTCAGGTATATTCTTACGCGTTTAATATGGGGTGTAGAGTCCACTTCGTTGAGCAAGGAGTAGCTCTTGTCTATTACATATTTGGCTTATGGAACGGTATCTGTTCTAATTTCAATCTCTGGTTTTATGCAGCACCCCAACTCACCTTTCGCCTTAAGCAAGCATAAGTTGGTTTTCTACATTTGAGACCCTGTTCTGTTTTGTAATTCAGTTCCTGTGTAGCCAAGTTTACATTCCTTGTAGTAGTGATATCTTATGATGTTTGTTTTTCTGTGTGACTTATTTCACTTAGAATCATCGTACCTGAATCCACTCATTATGCTGCTACGGGCCTGATGACATAGATTTCATTGTTGAGTGATATTGCATTGTACGTAAGTACCACAACTTCTTTATCCATTTTTCGCTTTCTGTGATATTGAACTTGGACCATAAATGAGGTTCTTGTAAACAGAGCTGTCCCTAACTTTGGGGTGGCTGAGTCTTTTTGATTTTAATTTCCCTAAGCTATAGGACCATAAGTGGAAGTGCCCTAGGCTCTGTTGCTTTGTTTTTTAGATGTTTCAGGAAACACCATACACTTCTCCAGAGTGGCTGTTGGCAATTTACATCCCGCCCATCAGCATAACAAGGCTCCCAGTTCTCCATGGCCTGTCCTGCCTTTCTGGATTTTACACTTTTTTCAGATGGCCCTTTTGACCGGGGAGCAGTGAGACTTCATTGTAGTGCAGATTTCCTTTGCAAGCTTGCTTGGTTGGCCAAAAAGGGCGTATGCGTTTTTTCCTGAATATATTCAGGAAAAAACGCATACGCCCTTTTTGGCCAAGTGCATCATTGTGGACGTTCTGCCTCTTTTCCTATGCTTTACATGCAATTCCAGTCTACCTCCTGAAATCGGTTTCCTGCAATTCTGCCCCGCTTTCAAGTCCTCTTGGCAGCCTTACTTCAATATATTTTTGGACGATAGCTATCATTTATAACTCTGCAGGTATGTGAATGACAGTGTCCCTGAGCTCCTTTCTTCAACTCGCTTTCTTGTGAGCTGGCCGCAACACCGCAGCATTGCTTCAGGCCCTAGTGTGGTTCCGGCATGGCATGCTGAGCCTTTGGTTAATTCCTCTTCCTGGTGGGAAATGAGAGTTAAATTTGCCCGTCCAGACACCTCCAGCTAGTCTCTCATTGGTTCTCCCTATTCCTGTTCATTTTCCGCAGAAATTGCAAACTGGGCCAAACAGGAGGTTAAAGGCACTGACTCTCCAAGTGGGGAGAGTGTTAGTAAAGCGTCTGGAATGTTGCACCCGAGTACCAGGGGACGAAAACTGAGACACATTTGAACACGTTTCCCGATCACATGGTGGATCATACTCTGGATTCCACATGCATGTTTTAGCTGAAGGAAGAATCCCTTAAACCTGGAGAGTTGAGACCCCTGCAATGGGTACCATGCAATATGACTTCAAAGGGTCTGCATTTGCTCATCGAACCTCACCAATCCTAGCACTGCTGCATTTATGCCACTGTACACACGCTTGATTCTCTTTCGGAGACATATAAATCCATAGGTTTTAAGATTCTTACTAGTCAGGTATATTCTTAGGCGTTTAATATGGGGTGTAGAGTCCACTTCGTTGAGCAAGGAGTAGCTCTTGTCTATTACATATTTGGCTTATGGAACCGTATCTGTGCTAATTTCAATCTTTGGTTTTATGCAGCACCCCAACTCACCTTTACTCTTAAGCAAGCATAAGTCGGTTTTCTACATTTGAGACCCTGTTCTGTTTTGTAGTTCAGTTCCTGTGTAGCCAAGTTTACATTCCATGTGGTAGAGATATCTTATGATGTTTCTTTCTCTGTGTGACTTATTTCACTTACAATCATCGTACCTCAATCCACTCATTATGCTGCTACGGGCCTGATGACATAGATTTCATTGCTGAGTGATATTGCATTGTACGTAAGTACCACAACTTCTTTATCCATTTTGCGCTTTCTGTGATATTGAACTTGTACCGTAAACGAGGTTCTTGTAAACAGAGCTGTCCCAAAGATTGGGGTGGTTGTGTCTTTTTTATTTTAATTTCCTTAAGCTATAGGACCATAAGTGGAAGTGCCCTAGGCTCTGTTGCTTTGTTTTTTTAGATGTTTCAGGAAACACCATACACTTCTCCAGAGTGGCTGTTGGCAATTTACATCCCGCCCATCAGCATAACAAGGCTCCCAGTTCTCCATGGCCTGTCCTGCCTTTGTGGATTTTACACTTTTTTCAGATGGCCCTTTTGACCGGGGGGGCAGTGAGACTTCATTGTAGTGCAGATTTCCTTTGAAAGCTTGCTTGGTTGGCCAAAAAGGGCGTATGCGTTTATTCCTGAATATATTCAGGAAAAAACGCATACGCCCTTTTTGGCCAAGTGCATCATTGTGGACGTACTGCCTCTTTTCCTATGCTTTACATGCAATACCAGTCTACCTCCTGAAATCGGTTTCCTGCAATTCTACCCCGCTTTCAAGTCCTCTTGGCAGCCTTACTTCAATATATTTTTGGACGATAGCTGTCATTTATAACTCTGCAGGTCTGTGAATGACAGTGCCCCTGAGCTCCTTTCTTCAACTCGCTTTCTTGTGAGCTGGCCGCAACACCGCAGCATTGCGTCAGGCCCTAGTGTGGTTCCGGCATGGCACACTGAGCCTTTGGTTAATTCCTCTTCCTGGTGGGAAATGAGAGTTAAATTTGCCCGTCCAGACACCTCCAGCTAGTCTCTCATTGGTTCTCACTATTCCTGTTCATTTTCCGCAGAAATTGCAAACTGGGCCAAACAAGAGGTTAAAGGCACTGACTCTCCAAGTGGGGAGAGTGTTAGTAAAGCATCTGGAATGTTGCACCCGAGTCCCGGGGGATGAAAACTGACACAATTAAACACGTTTCCCGATCACACGGTGGATCATACTCTGGGTTCCACATGCATGTTTTAGCTGAAGGAAGAATCCCTTAAACCTGGAGAGTTGAGACCCATGGAATGGGTACCATGCAATATGACTTCAAAGGGTCTGCATTTGCTCACCGAACCTCACCAATCCTATCACTGCTGCGTTTATGACACTGTACACACGCTTGATTCTCTTTCGGAGACATATAAATCCATAGGTTTTAAGATTCTTTCTAGTCAGGTATATTCTTACGCGTTTAATATGGGGTGTAGAGTCCACTTCGTTGAGCAAGGAGTAGCTCTTGTCTATTACATATTTGGCTTATGGAACGGTATCTGTTCTAATTTCAATCTCTGGTTTTATGCAGCACCCCAACTCACCTTTCGCCTTAAGCAAGCATAAGTTGGTTTTCTACATTTGAGACCCTGTTCTGTTTTGTAATTCAGTTCCTGTGTAGCCAAGTTTACATTCCTTGTAGTAGTGATATCTTATGATGTTTGTTTTTCTGTGTGACTTATTTCACTTAGAATCATCGTACCTGAATCCACTCATTATGCTGCTATGGGCCTGATGACATAGATTTCATTGCTGCGTGATATTGCATTGTACGTAATTACCACAACTTCTTTATCCATTTTTCACTTTCTGTGATACTGAACTTGTACCGTAATCGAGGTTCTTGTAAACAGAGCCGTCCCAAACTTTGGGGTGGCTCTGTCTTTTTGATTTTAATTTCCCTAAGCTATAGGACCATAAGTGGAAGTGCCCTAGGCTCTGTTGCTTTGCTTTTTCGATGTTTCAGGAAACACCATACAATTTTCCGAGTGGCTGTTCGCAATTTACATCCCGCACATCAGCATAACAAGGTTCCCAATTCTCCATGGCCTGTCCTGCCTTTCTGGATTTTACACTTTTTTCAGATGGCCCTTTTGACCGGGGGCAGTGAGACTTCATTGTAGTGCAGATTTCCTTTGCAAGCTTGCTTGGTTGGCCAAAAAGGGTGTATGCGTTTTTTTCCTGAATATATTCAGGAAAAAACGCATACGCCCTTTTTGGCCAAGTGCATCATTGTGGACGTTCTGCCTCTTTTCCTATGCTTTACATTCTATTCCAGTCTACCTCCTGAAATCGGTTTCCTGCAATTCTGCCCCGCTTTCAAGTCCTCTTGGCAGACTTACTTCAATATATTTTTGGACGATAGCTGTCATTTATAACTCTGCAGGTATGTGAATGACAGTGCCCCTGAGCTCCTTTCTTCAACTCGTTTTCTTGTGAGCTGGCGGCAACACCGCAGCATTGCTTCAGGCCCTAGTGTGGTTCCAGAATGGCACGCTGAGCCTTTGGTTAATTCCTCTTCCTGGTGGGAAATGAGAGTTAAATTTGCCCGTCCAGACACCTCCAGCTAGTCTCTCATTGGTTCTCCCTATTCCTGTTCATTTTCCGCAGAAATTGCAAACTCGGCCAAACAGGAGGTTAAAGGCACTGACTCTCCAAGTGGGGAGAGTGTTAGTAAAGCGTCTGGAATGCTGCACCCGAGTACCGGGGGACGAAAACTGAGTCACATTTGAACACGTTTCCCGATCACATGGTGGATCATACTCTGGGTTCCACATGCATGTTTTAGCTGAAGGAAGAATCCCTTAAACCTGGAGAGTTGAGACCCATGGAATGGGTACCATGCAATATGACTTCAAAGGGTCTGCATTTGCTCACCGAACCTCACCAATCCTAACACTGCTTCGTTTATGCCGCTGTACACATGGTTGCTTCTCTTTTGGAGACATATAAATCCATAGGTTTTAAGATTCTTACTAGTCAGGTATATTCTTATGCGTTTAATATGGGGTGTTGAGTCCACTTTGTTGAGCAAAGAGTAGCTCTTGTCTATTACATATTTGGCTTATTGAACCGTATCTGTGCTAATTTCAAGCTCTGGTTTTATGCAGCACCCCAACTCACCTTTCCCCTTAAGCAAGCATAAGATGGTTTTCTACATTTGAGACCCTGTTCTGTTTTGTAATTCAGTTCCTGTGTAGCCAAGTTTACATTCCGTGTAGTAGTGATATCTTATGATGTTTCTTTTTCTGTGTGACTTATTTCACTTAGAATCATCGTACCTGAATCCACTCATTATGCTGCTACGGGCCTGATGACATAGATTTCATTGCTGAGTGATATTGCATTGTACATAAGTACCACAACTTCTTGATCCATTTTTCGCTTTCTGTGATATTGACCTTGTACCGTAAACGAGGTTCTTGTAAACAGAGCTGTCCCAAACATTGGGGTGGTTGTGTCTTTTTGATTTTAATTTCCCTAAGCTATAGGTACATAAGTGGAAGTGCCCTAGGCTCTGTTGCTTTGTTTTTTAGATGTTTCAGGAAACACCATACACTTCTCCAGAGTGGCTGATGGCAATTTACATCCCGCCCATCAGCATAACAAGGCTCCCAGTTCTCCATGGCCTGTCCTGCCTTTCTGGATTTTACACTTTTTTCAGATGACCCTTTTGACCGGGGGGCAGTGAGACTTCATTGTAGTGCAGATTTCCTTTGCAAGCTTGCTTGGTTGGCCAAAAAGGGCGTAGGCTTTTTTTCTTGAGGAAAAATCGCATATGCCCTTTTTGGCCAAGTGCATCATTGTGGACGTTCTGCCTCTTTTCCTATGCTTTACATGCAATTCCAGTCTACCTCCTGAAATCGGTTTCCTGCAATTCTGCCCCGCTTTCAAGTCCTCTTGGCAGCCTTACTTCAATATATTTTTGGACGATAGCTGTCATTTATAACTCTGCAGTTTTGTGAATTACAGTGCCCCTGAGCTCCTTTCTTCAACTTGCTTTCTTGTGAGCTGGCCGCAACACCGTAGCATCGCTTCAGGTCCTAGTGTTGTTCCGTCATGGCACGCTGAGCCTTTGTTTAATTCCTCTTCCTGGTGGGAAATGAGAGTTAAATTTGCCCGTCCAGACACCTCCAGCTAGTCTCTCATTGGTTCTCCCTATTCCTGTTCATTTTCCGCAGAAATTGCAAACTGAGCCAAACAGGAGGTTAAAGGCACTGACTCTCCAAGTGGGGAGAGTGTTAGTAAAGCGTCTGGAATGTTGCACCCGAGTTCCAGGGGACGAAAACTGACACATTTGAACACGTTTCCCGATCACACGGTGGATCATACTCTGGGTTCCACATGCATGTTTTAGCTGAAGGAAGAATCCCTTAAACCTGGAGAGTTGAGACCCATGGAATGGGTACCATGCAATATGACTTCAAAGGGTCTGCATTTGCTCACCGAACCTCATCAATCCTATCACTGCTGCGTTTATGCCGCTATACACACGCTTGATTCTCTTTCGGAGACATATAAATCCATAGGTTTTAAGGTTCTTACTAGTCAGGTATATTCTTAGGCGTTTAATATGGGGTGTTGAGTCCACTTCGTTGAGCAAAGTGTAGCTCTTTTCTATTACATATTTGGCTTATGGAACGATATCTGTGCTAATTTCAATGTCTGGTTTTATGCAGCACCCCAACTCACCTTTCCCCTTAAGGAAGCATAAGTTGGTTTTCTACATTTGAGACCCTGTTCTGTTTTGTAATTCAGTTCCTGTGTAGCCAAGTTTACATTCCGTGTAGTAGTGATATCTTATGATGTTTCTTTTTCTGTGTGACTTATTTCACTTAGAATCATCGTACCTGAATCCACTCATTATGCTGCTATGGGCCTGATGACATAGATTTCATTGCTGAGTGATATTGCATTGTAGGTAAGTACCACAACTTCCTTATCCATTTTTCACTTTCTGTGATATTGAACTTGTACCGTAAACGAGGTTCCTGTAAACAGAACCGTCCCAAACATTGGGGTGGCTGTGTCTTTTTGATTTTAATTTCCCTAAGCTATAGGACCATAAGTGGAAGTGCCCTAGGCTCTGTTGTTTTGTTTTTTAGATGTTTCAGGAAACACCATACACTTCTCCAGAGTGGCTGTTGGCAATTTACATCCCGCCCATCAGCATAACAAGGCTCCCAGTTCTCCATGGCCTGTCCTGCCTTTCTGGATTTTACACTTTTTTCAGATGGCCCTTTTGCCTGCGGGATAGTGAGACTTCATTGTAGTGCAGATTCCTTTGCAAGCTTGCTTGGTTGGCCAAAAAGGGCGTATGCGTTTTTTCCTGAATATATTCAGGAAAAAACGCATACGCCCTTTTTGGCCAAGTGCATCATTGTGGACGTTCTGCCTCTTTTCCTATGCTTTACATGCAATTCCAGTCTACCTCCTGAAATCGGTTTCCTGCAATTCTGCCCCGCATTCAAGTCCTCTTGGCAGCCTTACTTCAATATATTTTTGGACGATAGCTGTCATTTATAACTCTGCAGGTTTGTGAATTACAGTGCCCCTGAGCTCCTTTCTTCAACTCGTTTTCTTGTGAGCTGGCCGCAACACCGCAGCATTGCTTCAGGCCCTAGTGTGGTTCCAGAATGGCACGCTGAGCCTTTGGTTAATTCCTCTTCCTGGTGGGCAATGAGAGTTAAATTTGCCCGTCCAGACACCTCCAGCTAGTCTCTCATTGGTTCTCCCTATTCCTGTTCATTTTCCGCAAAAATTGCAAACTGGGCCAAACAGGAGTTTAAAGGCACTGACTCTCCAAGTGGGGAGAGTGTTAGTAAAGCGTCTGGAATGTTGCACCGGAGTACCGGGGGACGAAAACTGAGTCACATTTGAACACGTTTCCCGATCACACGGTGGATCATACTCTGGGTTCCACATGCATGTTTTAGCTGAAGGAAGAATCCCTTAAACCTGGAGAGTTGAGACCCATGGAATGGGTACCATGCAATATGACTTCAAAGGGTCTGCATTTGCTCACCGAACCTCAACAATCCTAACACTGCTGCGTTTATGCCGCTGTACACACGCTTGATTCTCTTTCGGAGACATATAAATCCATAGGTTTTAAGATTCTTACTAGTCAGGTATATTCTTATGCGTTTAATATGGGGTGTTGAGTCCACTTCGTTGAGCAATGAGTAGCTCTTGTCTATTACATATTTGGCTTATGGAACGGTATCCGTTCTAATTTCAATCTCTGGTTTTATGCAGCACCCCAACTCACCTTTCCCCTTAAGCAAGCATAAGTTGATTTTCTACATTTGAGACCCTGTTCTGTTTTGTAATTCAGTTCCTGTGTAGCCAAGTTTACATTCCGTGTAGTAGTGATATCTTATGATGTTTCTTTTTCTGTGTGACTTATTTCACTTAGAATCATCGTACCTGAATCCACTCATTATGCTGCTACGGGCCTGATGACATAGATTTCATTGCTGAGTGATATTGCATTGTACGTAAGTACCACAACTTCTTTACCCATTTTTCACTTTCTGTGATATTGAACTTGTACCGTAAACGAGGTTCTTGTAAACAGAGCCATCCCAAACTTTGGGGTGGCTGTGTCTTTTTCATTTTAATTTCCCTAAGCTATAGGACCATAAGTGGAAGTGCCCTAGGCTCTGTTGCTTTGTTTTTTAGATGTTTCAGGAAACACCATACACTTCTCCAGAGTGGCTGTTGGCAATTTACATCCCACCCATCAGCATAACAAGGCTCCCAGTGCTCCATGGCCTGTCCTGCCTTTCTGGATTTTACACATTTTTCAGATGGCCCTTTTGACCGGGGGGCAGTGAGACTTCATTGTAGTGCAGATTTCCTTTGCAAGCTTGCTTGGTTGGCCAAAAAGGGCGTATGCGTTTTTTCCTGAATATATTCAGGAAAAAACGCATACGCCCTTTTTGGCCAAGTGCATCATTGTGGACGTTCTGCCTCTTTTCCTATGCTTTACATGCAATTCCAGTCTACCTCCTGAAATCGGTTTCCTGCAATTCTGCCCCGCTTTCAAGTCCTCTTGGCAGCCTTACTTCAATATATTTTCGGATGATAGCTGTCATTTATAACTCTGCATGTCTGTGAATGACAGTGCCCCTGAGCTCCTTTCTTCAACTCGCGTTCTTGTGAGCTGGCCGCAACACCATAGGATTCCTTCAGGCCCTAGTGTGGTTCCGGCATGGCACGCTGAGCCTTTGGTTAATTCCTCTTCCTGGTGGGTAATGAGAGTTAAATTTGACCGTCCAGACACCTCCAGCTAGTCTCTCTTGGTTCTCCCTATTTCTGTTCATTTTCCGTAGAAATTGCAAACTGGGCCAAACAGGCGGTTAAAGGCACAGACTCTCCAAGTGGGGAGAGTGTTACTAAAGCGTCTGGAATGTTGCATCCGAGTACCAGGGGACGAAAACTGAGACACCTTTGAACACGTTTCCCAATCACATGGTGTATCATACTCTGGGTTTCACATGCATGTTTTAGCTGAAGGAAGAATCCCTTAAACCTGGAGAGTTGAGACCCATGGAATGGGTACCATGCAATATGACTTCAAAGGGTCTGCATTTGCTCACCGAACCTCACCAATCCTATCACTGGTGCGTTTATGCCACTGTACACACTCTTGATTCTCTTTCGGAGACATATAAATCCATAGGTTTTAAGATTCTTACTAGTCAGGTATATTCGTAGGCGTTTAATATGGGGTGTTGAGTCCACTTCATTGAACAAGGAGTAGCTCTTGTCTATTACATATTTGGCTTATGGAACGGTATCTGTGCTTATTTCAATCTCTGGTTTTATGCAGCACCCCAACTCACATTTCCCCTTAAGCAAGCATAACTTGGTTTTCTACATTTGAGACCCTGTTCTGTTTTGTAATTCAGTTCCTGTGTAGCCAAGTTTACATTCCGTGTAGTAGTGATATCTTATGATGTTTGTTTTTCTGTGTGACTTATTTCACTTAGAATCATCGTACCTGAATCCACTCATTATGCTGCTATGGGCCTGATGACATAGATTTCATTGCTGAGTGATATTGCATTGTACGTAAGTACCACAACTTCTTTATCCATTTTTCACTTTCTGTGATTTTGAACTTGTACTGTAAACGAGGTTCTTGTAAACAGAGCCGTCCCAAACTTTGGGGTGGCTGTGTCTTTTTGTTTTTAATTTCCCTAAGCTATAGGACCATAAGTGGAAGTGCCCTAGGCTCTGTTGCTTTGTTTTGTAGATGTTTCAGGAAACACCATACACTTCTCCAGATTGGCTGTTGGCAATTTACATCCCGCCCATGAGCATAACAAGGCTCCCAGTTCTCCATGGCCTCTCCTGCCTTTCTGGATTTTACACTTTTTTCAGATGGCCCTTTTGACCAGGGGACAGTGAGACTTCATTGTAGTGCAGATTTCCTTTGCAAGCTTGCTTGGTTGGCCAAAAAGGGCGTATGCGTTTTTTCCTGAATATATTCAGGAAAAAATGCATACGCCCTTTTTTGCCAAGTGCATCATTGTGGACGTTCTGCCTCTTTTCCTATGCTTTACATGCAATTCCAGTCTACCTCCTGAAATCGGTTTCCTGCAATTCTGCCCCGCTTTCAAGTCCTCTTGGCAGCCTTACTTCAATATATTTTTGGACGATAGCTATCATTTATAACTCTGCAGGTATGTGAATGACAGTGCCCCTGAGCTCCTTTCTTCAACTCGCTTTCTTGTGAGCTGGCCGCAACACCGCAGCATTGCTTCAGGCCCTAGTGTGGTTCCGGCATGGCACGCTGAGCCTTTGGTTAATTCCTCTTCCTGGTGGGAAATGAGAGTTAAATTTGCCCGTCCAGACACCTCCAGCTAGTCTCTCATTGGTTCTCCCTATTCCTGTTCATTTTCCGCAGAAATTGCAAACTGGGCCAAACAGGAGGTTAAAGGCACTGACTCTCCAAGTGGGGAGAGTGTTAGTAAAGCGTCTGGAATGTTGCACCCGAGTACCAGGGGACGAAAACTGAGACACATTTGAACACGTTTCCCGATCACATGGTGGATCATACTCTGGATTCCACATGCATGTTTTAGCTGAAGGAAGAATCCCTTAAACCTGGAGAGTTGAGACCCCTGCAATGGGTACCATGCAATATGACTTCAAAGGGTCTGCATTTGCTCACCGAACCTCACCAATCCTAGCACTGCTGCATTTATGCCACTGTACACACGCTTGATTCTCTTTCGGAGACATATAAATCCATAGGTTTTAAGATTCTTACTAGTCAGGTATATTCTTAGGCGTTTAATATGGGGTGTAGAGTCCACTTCGTTGAGCAAGGAGTAGCTCTTGTCTATTACATATTTGGCTTATGGAACCGTATCTGTGCTAATTTCAATCTTTGGTTTTATGCAGCACCCCAACTCACCTTTACTCTTAAGCAAGCATAAGTCGTTTTTCTACATTTGAGACCCTGTTCTGTTTTGTAGTTCAGTTCCTGTGTAGCCAAGTTTACATTCCATGTGGTAGAGATATCTTATGATGTTTCTTTCTCTGTGTGACTTATTTCACTTACAATCATCGTACCTCAATCCACTCATTATGCTGCTACGGGCCTAATGACATAGATTTCATTGCTGAGTGATATTGCATTGTACGTAAGTACCACAACTTCTTTATCCATTTTGCGCTTTCTGTGATATTGAACTTGTACCGTAAACGAGGTTCTTGTAAACAGAGCTGTCCCAAAGATTGGGGTGGTTGTGTCTTTTTGATTTTAATTTCCCTAAGCTATAGGACCATAAGTGGAAGTGCCCTAGGCTCTGTTGCTTTGTTTTTTAGATGTTTCAGGAAACACCATACACTTCTCCAGAGTGGCTGTTGGCAATTTACATCCCGCCCATCAGCATAACAAGGCTCCCAGTTCTCCATGGCCTGTCCTGCCTTTCTGGATTTTACACTTTTTTCAGATGGCCCTTTTGACAGGGGGGCAGTGAGACTTCGTTGTAGTGCCGATTTCCTTTGCAAGCTTGCTTGGTTGGCCAAAAAGGGCGTATGCGTTTTTTCCTGAATATATTCAGGAAAAAACGCATACGCCCTTTTTGGCCAAGTGCATCATTGTGGACGTTCTGCCTCTTTTCCTATGCTTTACATGCAATTCCAGTCTACCTCCTGAAATCGGTTTCCTGCAATTCTGCCCCGCTTTCAAGTCCTCTTGGCAGCCTTACTTAAATATATTTTTGGACGATAGCTATCATTTATAACTCTGCAGGTATGTGAATGACAGTGCCCCTGAGCTCCTTTCTTCAACTCGTTTTCTTGTGAGCTGGCCGCAACACCGCAGCATTGCTTCAGGCCCTAGTGTGGTTCCGGCATGGCACGCTGAGCCTTTGGTTAATTCCTCTTCCTGGTGGGAAATGAGAGTTAAATTTGCCCGTCCAGACACCTCCAGCTAGTCTCTCATTGGTTCTCCCTATTCCTGTTCATTTTCCGCAGAAATTGCAAACTGGGCCAAACAGGAGGTTAAAGGCACTGACTCTCCAAGTGGGGAGAGTGTTAGTAAAGCGTCTGGAATGTTGCACCCGAGTACCAGGGGACGAAAACTGAGACACATTTGAACACGTTTCCCGATCACATGGTGGATCATACTCTGGGTTCCACATGCATGTTTTAGCTGAAGGAAGAATCCCTTAAACCTGGAGAGTTGAGACCCCTGTAATGGGTACCATGCAATATGACTTCAAAGGGTCTGCATTTGCTCACCGAACCTCACCAATCCTAGCACTGCTGCATTTATGCCACTGTACACACGCTTGATTCTCTTTCGTAGACATATAAATCCATAGGTTTTAAGATTCTTACTAGTCAGGTATATTCTTAGGCGTTTAATATGGGGTGTAGAGTCCACTTCGTTGAGCAAGGAGTAGCTCTTGTCTATTACATATTTGGCTTATGGAACCGTATCTGTGCTAATTTCAATCTTTGGTTTTATGCAGCACCCCAACTCACCTTTACTCTTAAGCAAGCATAAGTCGGTTTTCTACATTTGAAACCCTGTTCTGTTTTGTAATTCAGTTCCTGTGTAGCCAAGTTTACATTCCATGTGGTAGAGATATCTTATGATGTTTCTTTCTCTGTGTGACTTATTTCACTTACAATCATCGTACCTGAATCCACTCATTATGCTGCTACGGGCCTGATGACATAGATTTCATTGCTGAGTGATATTGCATTGTACGTAAGTACCACAACTTCTTTATCCATTTTGCGCTTTCTGTGATATTGAACTTGTACCGTAAACGAGGTTCTTGTAAACAGAGCTGTCCCAAAGATTGGGGTGGTTGTGTCTTTTTGATTTTAATTTCCCTAAGCTATAGGACCATAAGTGGAAGTGCCCTAGGCTCTGTTGCTTTGTTTTTTAGATGTTTCAGGAAACACCATACACTTCTCCAGAGTGACTGTTGGCAATTTACATCCCGCCCATCAGCATAACAAGGCTCCCAGTTCTCCATGGCCTGTCCTGCCTTTCTGGATTTTACACTTTTTTCACATGGCCCTTTTGACCGGGGGGCAGTGAGACTTCATTGTAGTGCAGATTTCCTTTGCAAGCTTGCTTGGTTGGCCAAAAAGGGCGTATGCGTTTATTCCTGAATATATTCAGGAAAAAACGCATACGCACTTTTTGGCCAAGTGCATCATTGTGGACGTTCTGCCTCTTTTCCTATGCTTTACATGCAATTCCAGTCTACCTCCTGAAATCGGTTTCCTGCAATTCTGCCCCGCTTTCAAGTCCTCTTGGCAGCCTTACTTCAATATATTTTTGGACGATAGCTGTCATTTATAACTCTGCCGGTATGTGAATGACAGTGCCCCTGAGCTCCTTTCTTCAACTCGCTTTCTTGTGAGCTGGCCGCAACACCGCTGCATTGCTTCAGACCCTAGTGTGGTTTCGGCATGGCACACTGAGCCTTTGGTTAATTCCTCTTCCTGGTGGGAAATGAGAGTTAAATTTGCCCGTCCAGACACCTCCAGCTAGTCTCTCATTGGTTCTCCCTATTCCTGTTCATTTTCCGCAGAAATTGCAAACTGGGCCAAACAGGAGGTTAAAGGCACTGACTCTCCAAGTGGGGAGAGTGTTAGTAAAGCAACTGGAATGTTGCACCCGAGTTCCAGGGGACGAAAACTGACACAATTGAACACGTTTCCCGAGCACACGGTGGATCATACTCTGGGTTCCACATGCATGTTTTAGCTGAAGGAAGAATCCCTTAAACCTGGAGAGTTGAGACCCATGGAATGGGTACCATGCAATATGACTTCAAAGGGTCTGCATTTGTCCACCGAACCTCACCAATCCTATCACTGCTGCGTTTATGCCGCTGTACACATGCTTGATTCTCTTTCGTAGACATATAAATCGATAGGTTTTAAGATTCTTCCTAGTCAGGTATATTCTTAGGCGTTTATTATGGGGTGTAGAGTCCACTTCGTTGAGCAATGAGTAGCTCTTGTCTATTACATATTTGGCTTATGGAACGGTATCTGTGCTAATTTCAATCTCTGGTTTTATGCAGCACCCCAACTCACCTTTCGCCTTAAGCAAGCATAAGTTGGTTTTCTACATTTGAGACCCTGTTCTGTTTTGTAATTCAGTTCCTGTGTAGCCAAGTTTACATTCCGTGTAGTAGTGATATCTTATGATGTTTCTTTTTCTGTGTGACTTATTTCACTTAGAATCATCGTACCTGAATCCACTCATTATGCTGCTACGGGCCTGATGACATAGATTTCATTGCTGAGTGATATTGCATTGTACGTAAGTACCACAACTTCTTTATCCATTTTGCGCTTTCTGTGATATTGAACTTGAACCGTAAACGAGGTTCCTGTAAACAGAACCGTCCCAAACTTTGGGGTGGCTGTGTCTTTTTGATTTTAATTTCCCTAAGCTATAGGACCATAAGTGGAAGTGCCCTAGGCTCTGTTGCCTTGTTTTTTAGATGTTTCAGGAAATACCATACACTTCTCCAGAGTGGCTGTTGGCAATTTACATCCCGCCCATCAGCATAACAAGGCTCCCAGTTCTCCATGGCCTGTCCTGCCTTTTTGGATTTTATACTTTTTTCAGATGGCCCTTTTGCCCGCGGGATAGTGAGACTTCATTGTAGTGCAGATTCCTTTGCAAGCTTGCTTGGTTGGCCAAAAAGGGCGTATGCGTTTTTTCCTGAATATATTCAGGAAAAAACGCATACGCCCTTTTTGGCCAAGTGCATCATTGTGGACGTTCTGCCTCTTTTCCTATGCTTTACATGCAATTCCAGTCTACCTCCTGAAATCGGTTTCCTGCAATTCTGCCCCGCTTTCAAGTCCTCTTGGCAGCCTTACTTCAATATATTTTTGGACGATAGCTGTCATTTATAACTCTGCAGGTTTTTGAATTACAGTGCCCCTGAGCTTCTTTCTTCAACTCGTTTTCTTGTGAGCTGGCCGCAACACCGCAGCATTGCTTCAGGCCCTAGTGTGGTTCCAGAATGGCACGCTGAGCCTTTGGTTAATTCCTCTTCCTGGTGGGCAATGAGAGTTAAATTTGCCCGTCCAGACACCTCCAGCTAGTCTCTCATTGGTTCTCCCTATTCCTGTTCATTTTCCGCAAAAATTGCAAACTGGGCCAAACAGGAGGTTAAAGGCACTGACTCTCCAAGTGGGGAGAGTGTTAGTAAAGCGTCTGGAATGTTGCACCCGAGTACCGGGGGACGAAAACTGAGTCACATTTGAACACGTTTCCCGATCACACGGTGGATCATACTCTTGGTTCCACATGCATGTTTTAGCTGAAGGAAGAATCCCCTAAACCTGGAGAGTTGAGACCCATGGAATGGGTACCATGCAATATGACTTCAAAGGGTCTGCATTTGCTCACCTAACCTCAACAATCCTAACACTGCTGCGTTTATGCCGCTGTACACACGCTTGATTCTCTTTCGGAGACATATAAATCCATAGGTTTTAAGATTCTTACTAGTCAGGTATATTCTTATGCGTTTAATATGGGGTGTTGAGTCCACTTCGTTGAGCAATGAGTAGCTCTTGTCTATTACATATTTGGCTTATGGAACGGTATCCGTTCTAATTTCAATCTCTGGTTTTATGCAGTACCCCAACTCACCTTTCCCCTTAAGCAAGCATAAGTTGGTTTTCTATATTTGAGACCCTGTTCTGTTTTGTAATTCAGTTCCTGTGTAGCCAAGTTTACATTCCGTGTAGTAGTGATATCTTATGATGTTTCTTTTTCTGTGTGACTTATTTCACTTAGAATCATCGTACCTGAATCCACTCATTATGCTGCTACGGGCCTGATGACATAGATTTCATTGCTGAGTGATATTGCATTGTACGTAAGTACCACAACTTCTTTACCCATTTTTCACTTTCTGTGATATTGAACTTGTACCGTAAACGAGGTTCTTGTAAACAGAGCCATCCCAAACTTTGGGGTGGCTGTGTCTTTTTCATTTTAATTTCCCTAAGCTATAGGACCATAAGTGGAAGTGCCCTAGGCTCTGTTGCTTTGTTTTTTAGATGTTTCAGGAAACACCATACACTTCTCCAGAGTGGCTGTTGGCAATTTACATCCCGCCCATCAGCATAACAAGGCTCCCAGTGCTCCATGGCCTGTCCTGCCTTTCTGGATTTTACACATTTTTCAGATGGCCCTTTTGACCGGGGGGCAGTGAGACTTCATTGTAGTGCAGATTTCCTTTGCAAGCTTGCTTGGTTGGCCAAAAAGGGCGTATGCGTTTTTTCCTGAATATATTCAGGAAAAAACGCATACGCCCTTTTTGGCCAAGTGCATCATTGTGGACGTTCTGCCTCTTTTCCTATGCTTTACATGCAATTCCAGTCTACCTCCTGAAATCGGTTTCCTGCAATTCTGCCCCGCTTTCAAGTCCTCTTGGCAGCCTTACTTCAATATATTTTTGGATGATAGCTGTCATTTATAACTCTGCATGTCTGTGAATGACAGTGCCCCTGAGCTCCTTTCTTCAACTCGCGTTCTTGTGAGCTGGCCGCAACACCGTAGGATTGCTTCAGGCCCTAGTGTGGTTCCGGCATGGCACGCTGAGCCTTTGGTTAATTCCTCTTCCTGGTGGGTAATGAGAGTTAAATTTGCCCGTCCAGACACCTCCAGCTAGTCTCTCTTGGTTCTCCCTATTTCTGTTCATTTTCCGTAGAAATTGCAAACTGGGCCAAACAGGCGGTTAAAGGCACAGACTCTCCAAGTGGGGAGAGTGTTACTAAAGCGTCTGGAATGTTGCATCCGAGTACCAGGGGACGAAAACTGAGACACCTTTGAACACGTTTCCCAATCACATGGTGTATCATACTCTGGGTTTCACATGCATGTTTTAGCTGAAGGAAGAATCCCTTAAACCTGGAGAGTTGAGACCCATGGAATGGGTACCATGCAATATGACTTCAAAGGGTCTGCATTTGCTCACCGAACCTCACCAATCCTATCACTGGTGCGTTTATGCCGCTGTACACACTCTTGATTCTCTTTCGGAGACATATAAATCCATAGGTTTTAAGATTCTTACTAGTCAGGTATATTCGTAGGCGTTTAATATGGGGTGTTGAGTCCACTTCATTGAACAAGGAGTAGCTCTTGTCTATTACATATTTGGCTTATGGAACGGTATCTGTGCTTATTTCAATCTCTGGTTTTATGCAGCACCCCAACTCACATTTCCCCTTAAGCAAGCATAAGTTGGTTTTCTACATTTGAGACCCTGTTCTGTTTTGTAATTCAGTTCCTGTGTAGCCAAGTTTACATTCCGTGTAGTAGTGATATCTTATGATGTTTGTTTTTCTGTGTGACTTATTTCACTTAGAATCATCGTACCTGAATCCACTCATTATGCTGCTATGGGCCTGATGACATAGATTTCATTGCTGAGTGATATTGCATTGTACGTAAGTACCACAACTTCTTTATCCATTTTTCACTTTCTGTGATTTTGAACTTGTACTGTAAACGAGGTTCTTGTAAACAGAGCCGTCCCAAACTTTGGGGTGGCTGTGTCTTTTTGTTTTTAATTTCCCTAAGCTATAGGACCATAAGTGGAAGTGCCCTAGGCTCTGTTGCTTTGTTTTGTAGATGTTTCAGGAAACACCATACACTTCTCCAGAGTGGCTGTTGGCAATTTACATCCCGCCCATGAGCATAACAAGGCTCCCAGTTCTCCATGGCCTCTCCTGCCTTTCTGGATTTTACACTTTTTTCAGATGGCCCTTTTGACCAGGGGACAGTGAGACTTCATTGTAGTGCAGATTTCCTTTGCAAGCTTGCTTGGTTGGCCAAAAAGGGCGTTTGCGTTTTTTCCTGAATATATTCAGGAAAAAACGCATACGCCCTTTTTGGCCAAGTGCATCATTGTGGACGTTCTGCCTCTTTTCCTGTGGTTTACATGCAAATCCAGTCTACCTGCTGAAATCGGTTTCCTGCAATTCTGCCCCGCTTTCAAGTCCTCTTGGCAGCCTTACTTCAATATATTTTTGGACGATAGCTGTCATTTATAACTCTGCAGGTTTGTGAATGACAGTGTCCCTGAGCTCCTTTCTTCAACTCGCTTTCTTGTGAGCTGGCCGCAACACCGCAGGATTGCTTCAGGCCCTAGTGTGGTTCCGGCATGGCACGCTGAGCCTTTGGTTAATTCCTCTTCCTGGTGGGAAATGAGAGTTAAATTTGCCCGTCCAGACACCTCCAGCTAGTCTCTCATTGGTTCTCCCTATTCCTGTTCATTTTCCGCAGAAATTGCAAACTGGGCCAAACAGGAGGTTAAAGGCACTGACTCTCCAAGTGGGGAGAGTGTTAGTAAAGCGTCTGGAATGTGTCACCCGAGTACCAGGGGATGAAAACTGACACAATTTAACACGTTTCCCGATCACATGGTGGATCATACTCTGGGTTCCACATGCATGTTTTAGCTGAAGGAAGAATCCCTTAAACCTGGAGAGTTGAGACCCATGGAATGGGTACCATGCAATATGACTTCAAAGGGTCTGCATTTGCTCACCGAACCTCACCAATCCTATCACTGCTGCGTTTATGCCACTGTACACACGCTTGATTCTCTTTCGGAGACATAGAAATCCATAGGTTTTAAGATTCTTACTAGTCAGGTATATTCTTAGGCGTTTAATATGGGGTGTAGAGTCCACTTCGTTGAGCAAGGAGTAGCTCTTGTCTATTACATATTTGGCTTATGGAACGGTATCTGTGCTAATTTCAATCTCTGGTTTTATGCAGCACCCCAACTCACCTTTCCCCTTAAGCAAGCATAAGTCGGTTTTCTACATTTGAGACCCTTTTCTGTTTTGTAATTCAGTTCCTGTGTAGCCAAGTTTACATTCCATGTGGTAGAGATATCTTATGATGTTTCTTTTTCTGTGTGACTTATTTCACTTAGAATCATCGTACCTGAATCCACTCATTATGCTGCTACGGGCCTGATGACATAGATTTCATTGCTGAGTGATATTGCATTGTACGTAAGTACCACAACTTCTTTATCCATTTTGCGCTTTCTGTGATATTGAACTTGTACCGTAAACGAGGTTCTTGTAAACAGAGCTGTCCCAAACATTTGGGTGGTTGTGTCTTTTTTATTTTAATTTCCCTAAGCTATAGGACCATAAGTGGAAGTGCCCTAGGCTCTGTTGCTTTGTTTTTTAGATGTTTCAGGAAACACCATACACTTCTCCAGAGTGGCTGTTGGCAATTTACATCCCGCCCATCAGCATAACAAGGCTCCCAGTTCTCCATGGCCTGTCCTGCCTTTCTGGATTTTACACTTTTTTCAGATGGCCCTTTTGACTGGGGGGCAGTGAGACTTCATTGTAGTGCAGATTTCCTTTGCAAGCTTGCTTGGTTGGCCAAAAAGTGTGTATGCGTTTTTTCCTGAATATATTCAGGAAAAAACGCATACACCCTTTTTGGCTAAGTGCATCATTGTGGACGTTCTGCCTCTTTTCCTTTGCTTTACATGCAATTCCAGTCTACCTCCTGAAATCGGTTTCCTGCAATTCTGCCCAGCGTTCAAGTCCTCTTGGCAGCCTTACTTCAATATATTTTTGGACGATAGCTATCATTTATAACTCTGCAGGTATGTGAATGACAGTGCCCCTGAGCTCCTTTCTTCAACTCGCTTTCTTGTGAGCTGGCCGCAACACCGCAGGATTGCTTCAGGCCCTAGTGTGGTTCTGGCATGGCACGCTGAGCCTTTGTTTAATTCCTCTTCCTGGTGGGAAATGAGAGTAAAATTTGCCCGTCCAGACACCTCCAGCTAGTCTCTCATTGGTTCTCCCTATTCCTGTTCATTTTCCGCAGAAATTGCAAACTGGGCCAAACAGGAGGTTAAAGGCACTGACTCTCCAAGTGGGGAGAGTGTTAGTAAAGCGTCTGGAATGTTGCACCCGAGTACCAGGGGACGAAAACTGAGACACATTTGAACACGTTTCCCGATCACATGGTGGATCATACTCTGGGTTCCACATGCATGTTTTAGCTGAAGGAAGAATCCCTTAAACCTGGAGAGTTGAGACCCCTGCAATGGGTACCATGCAATATGACTTCAAAGGGTCTGCATTTGCTCACCGAACCTCACCAATCCTATCACTGCTGCATTTATGCCACTGTACACACGCTTGATTCTCTTTCGGAGACATATAAATCCATAGGTTTTAAGATTCTTACTAGTCAGGTATATTCTTAGGCGTTTAATATGGGGTGTAGAGTCCACTTCGTTGAGCAAGGAGTAGCTCTTGTCTATTACATATTTGGCTTATGGAACGGTATCTGTGCTAATTTCAATCTCTGGTTTTATGCAGCACCCCAACTCACCTTTCCCCTTAAGCAAGCATAAGTCGGTTTTCTACATTTGAGACCCTGTTCTGTTTTGTAATTCAGTTCCTGTGTAGCCAAGTTTACATTCCATGTGGTAGAGATATCTTATGATGTTTCTTTTTCTGTGTGACTTATTTCACTTAGAATCATCGTACCTGAATCCACTCATTATGCTGCTATGGGCCTGATGACATAGATTTCATTGCTGAGTGATATTGCATTGTACGTAAGTACCACAACTTCTTTATCCATTTTTCACTTTCTGTGATTTTGAACTTATACTGTAAACGAGGTTCTTGTAAACAGAGCCTTCCCAAACTTTGGGGTGGCTGTGTCTTTTTGATTTTAATTTCCCTAAGCTATAGGACCATAAGTGGAAGTGCCCTAGGCTCTGTTGCTTTGTTTTGTAGATGTTTCAGGAAACACCATACACTTCTCCAGAGTGGCTGTTGGCAATTTACATCCCGCCCATCAGCATAACAAGGCTCCCAGTGCTCCATGGCCTGTCCTGCCTTTCTGGATTTTACACTTTTTTCAGATGGCCCTTTTGACCGGGGGGCAGTGAGACTTCATTGTAGTGCAGATTTCCTTTGCAAGCTTGCTTGGTTGGCCAAAAAGGGCGTATGCGTTTTTTCCTGAATATATTCAGGAAAAAACGCATACGCCCTTTTTGGCCAAGTGCATCATTGTGGACGTTCTGCCTCTTTTCCTATGCTTTACATGCTATTCCAGTCTACCTCCTGAAATCGGTTTCCTGCAATTCTGCCCCGCTTTCAAGTCCTCTTGGCAGCCTTACTTCAATATATTTTTGGACGATAGCTGTCATTTATAACTCTGCAGTTTTGTGAATTACAGTGCCCCTGAGCTCCTTTCTTCAACTCGTTTTCTTGTGAGCTGGCCGCAACACCGCAGCATTGCTTCAGGCCCTAGTGTGGTTCCAGAATGTCACGCTGAGCCTTTGGTTAATTCCTCTTCCTGGTGGGCAATGAGAGTTAAATTTGCCCGTCCAGACACCTCCAGCTAGTCTCTCATTGGTTCTCCCTATTCCTGTTCATTTTCCGCAAAAATTGCAAACTGGGCCAAACAGGAGGTTAAAGGCACTGACTCTCCAAGTGGGGAGAGTGTTAGTAAAGCGTCTGGAATGTTGCACCCGAGTACCGGGGGACGAAAACTGAGTCACATTTGAACACGTTTCCCGATCACACGGTGGATCATACTCTGGGTTCCACATGCATGTTTTAGCTGAAGGAAGAATCCCTTAAACCTGGAGAGTTGAGACCCATGGAATGGGTACCATGCAATATGACTTCAAAGGGTCTGCATTTGCTCACCGAACCTCAACAATCCTAACACTGCTGCGTTTATGCCGCTGTACACACGCTTGATTCTCTTTCGGAGACATATAAATCCATAGGTTTTAAGATTCTTACTAGTCAGGTATATTCGTAGGCGTTTAATATGGGGTGTTGAGTCCACTTCATTGAACAAGGAGTAGCTCTTGTCTATTACATATTTGGCTTATGGAACGGTATCTGTGCTTATTTCAATCTCTGGTTTTATGCAGCACCCCAACTCACATTTCCCCTTAAGCAAGCATAAGTTGGTTTTCTACATTTGAGACCCTGTTCTGTTTTGTAATTCAGTTCCTGTGTAGCCAAGTTTACATTCCGTGTAGTAGTGATATCTTATGATGTTTCTTTTTCTGTGTGACTTATTTCACTTAGAATCATCGTACCTGAATCCACTCATTATGCTGCTACGGGCCTGATGACATAGATTTCATTGCTGAGTGATATTGCATTGTACGTAAGTACCACAACTTCTTTACCCATTTTTCACTTTCTGTGATATTGAACTTGTACTGTAAACGAGGTTCTTGTAAACAGAGCCTTCCCAAACTTTGGGGGGCTGTGTCTTTTTGATTTTAATTTCCCTAAGCTATAGGACCATAAGTGGAAGAGCCCTAGGCTCTGTTGCTTTGTTTTTTAGATGTTTCAGGAAACACCATACACTTCTCCAGAGTGGCTGTTGGCAATTTACATCCCGCCCATCAGCATAACAAGGCTCCCAGTTCTCCATGGCCTGTCCTGCCTTTCTGGATTTTACACTTTTTTCAGATGGCCCTTTTGACCGGGGGGCAGTGAGACTTCATTGTAGTGCAGATTTCCTTTGCAAGCTTGCTTGGTTGGCCAAAAAGGGCGTATGCGTTTTTTCCTGAATATATTCAGGAAAAAACGCATACGCCCTTTTTGGCCAAGTGCATCATTGTGGACGTTCTGCCTCTTTTCCTTTGCTTTACATGCAATTCCAGTCTACCTCCTGAAATCGGTTTCCTGCAATTCTGCCCAGCGTTCAAGTCCTCTTGGCAGCCTTACTTCAATATATTTTTGGACGATAGCTGTCATTTATAACTCTGCAGGTTTGTGAATGACAGTGCCCCTGAGCTCCTTTCTTCAACTCGCTTTCTTGTGAGCTGGCCGCAACACCGCAGCATTGCTTCAGGCCCTAGTGTGGTTCCGGCATGACATGCTGAGCCTTTGGTTAATTCCTCTTCCTGGTGGGAAATGAGAGTTAAATTTGCCCGTCCAGACACCTCCAGCTAGTCTCTCATTGGTTCTCCCTATTCCTGTTCATTTTCCGCAGAAATTGCAAACTGGGCCAAACAAGAGGTTAAAGGCACTGACTCTCCAAGTGGGGAGAGTGTTAGTAAAGCGTCTGGAATGTTGCACCCGAGTACCAGGGGATGAAAACTGACACAATTAAACACGTTTCCCGATCACACGGTGGATCATACTCTGGGTTCCACATGCATGTTTTAGCTGAAGGAAGAATCCCTTAAACCTGGAGAGTTGAGACCCCTGCAATGGGTACCATGCAATATGACTTCAAAGGGTCTGCATTTGCTCACCGAACCTCACCAATCCTATCACTGCTGCATTTATGCCACTGTACACACGCTTGATTCTCTTTCGGAGACATATAAATCCATAGGTTTTAAGATTCTTACTAGTCAGGTATATTCTTAGGCGTTTAATATGGGGTGTTGAGTCCACTTCGTTGAGCAAGGAGTAGCTCTTGTCTATTACATATTTGGCTTATGGAACGGTATCTGTGCTAATTTCAATCTCTGGTTTTATGCAGCACCCCAACTCACCTTTCCCCTTAAGCAAGCATAAGTCGGTTTTCTACATTTGAGACCCTGTTCTGTTTTGTAATTCAGTTCCTGTGTAGCCAAGTTTACATTCCATGTGGTAGAGATATCTTATGATATTTCTTTTTCTGTGTGACTTATTTCACTTAGAATCATCGTACCTGAATCCACTCATTATGCTGCTATGGGCCTGATGACATAGATTTCATTGCTGAGTGATATTGCATTGTACGTAAGTACCACAACTTCTTTATCCATTTTTCACTTTCTGTGATTTTGAACTTGTACTGTAAACGAGGTTCTTGTAAACAGAGCCTTCCCAAACTTTGGGGTGGCTGTGTCTTTTTGATTTTAATTTCCCTAAGCTATAGGACCATAAGTGGAAGAGCCCTAGGCTCTGTTGCTTTGTTTTTTAGATGTTTCAGGAAACACCATACACTTCTCCAGAGTGGCTGTTGGCAATTTACATCCCGCCCATCAGCATAACAAGGCTCCCAGTGCTCCATGGCCTGTCCTGCCTTTCTGGATTTTACACTTTTATCAGATGGCCCTTTTGACCGGGGAGCAGTGAGACTTCATTGTAGTGCAGATTTCCTTTGCAAGCTTGCTTGGTTGGCCAAAAAGGGCGTATGCGTTTTTTCCTGAATATATTCAGGAAAAAACGCATACGCCCTTTTTGGCCAAGTGCATCATTGTGGACGTTCTGCCTCTTTTCCTTTGCTTTACATGCAATTCCAGTCTACCTCCTGAAATCGGTTTCCTGCAATTCTGCCCAGCGTTCAAGTCCTCTTGGCAGCCTTACTTCAATATATTTTTGGACGATAGCTGTCATTTATAACTCTGCAGGTTTGTGAATGACAGTGCCCCTGAGCTCCTTTCTTCAACTCGCTTTCTTGTGAGCTGGCCGCAACACCGCAGCATTGCTTCAGGCCCTAGTGTGGTTCCGGCATGACATGCTGAGCCTTTGGTTAATTCCTCTTCCTGGTGGGAAATGAGAGTTAAATTTGCCCGTCCAGACACCTCCAGCTAGTCTCTCATTGGTTCTCCCTATTCCTGTTCATTTTCCGCAGAAATTGCAAACTGGGCCAAACAAGAGGTTAAAGGCACTGACTCTCCAAGTGGGGAGAGTGTTAGTAAAGCGTCTGGAATGTGTCACCCGAGTACCAGGGGATGAAAACTGACACAATTAAACACGTTTCCTGATCACACGGTGGATCATACTCTGGGTTCCACATGCATGTTTTAGCTGAAGGAAGAATCCCTTAAACCTGGAGAGTTGAGACCCCTGCAATGGGTACCATGCAATATGACTTCAAAGGGTCTGCATTTGCTCACCGAACCTCACCAATCCTATCACTGCTGCATTTATGCCACTGTACACACGCTTGATTCTCTTTCTGTGACATATAAATCCATAGGTTTTAAGATTCTTACTAGTCAGGTATATTCTTAGGCGTTTAATATGGGGTGTAGAGTCCACTTCGTTGAGCAAGGAGTAGCTCTTGTCTATTACATATTTGGCTTATGGAACGGTATCTGTGCTAATTTCAATCTCTGGTTTTATGCAGCACCCCAACTCACCTTTCCCCTTAAGCAAGCATAAGTCGGTTTTCTACATTTGAGACCCTGTTCTGTTTTGTAATTCAGTTCCTGTGTAGCCAAGTTTACATTCCATGTGGTAGAGATATCTTATGATGTTTCTTTTTCTGTGTGACTTATTTCACTTAGAATCATCGTACCTGAATCCACTCATTATGCTGCTATGGGCCTGATGACATAGATTTCATTGCTGAGTGATATTGCATTGTACGTAAGTACCACAACTTCTTTATCCATTTTTCACTTTCTGTGATTTTGAACTTATACTGTAAACGAGGTTCTTGTAAACAGAGCCTTCCCAAATTTTGGGGTGGCTGTGTCTTTTTGATTTTAATTTCCCTAAGCTATAGGACCATAAGTGGAAGTGCCCTAGGCTCTGTTGCTTTGTTTTGTAGATGTTTCAGGAAACACCATACACTTCTCCAGAGTGGCTGTTGGCAATTTACATCCCGCCCATCAGCATAACAAGGCTCCCAGTTCTCCATGGCCTGTCCTGCCTTTCTGGATTTTACACTTTTTTCAGATGGCCCTTTTGACCGGGGGGCAGTGAGACTTCATTGTAGTGCAGATTTCCTTTGCAAGCTTGCTTGGTTGGCCAAAAAGGGCGTATGCGTTTTTTCCTGAATATATTCAGGAAAAAACGCATACGCCCTTTTTGGCCAAGTGCATCATTGTGGACGTTCTGCCTCTTTTCCTATGCTTTACATGCAATTCCAGTCTACCTCCTGAAATCGGTTTCCTGCAATTCTGCCCCGCTTTCAAGTCCTCTTGGCAGCCTTACTTCAATATATTTTTGGACGATAGCTGTCATTTATAACTCTGCAGGTATGTGAATGACAGTGCCCCTGAGCTCCTTTCTTCAACTCGCTTTCTTGTGAGCTGGCCGCAACACCGCAGCATTGCTTCAGGCCCTAGTGTGGTTCCGGCATGGCACGCTGAGCCTTTGTTTAATTCCTCTTCCTGGTGGGAAATGAGAGTTAAATTTGCCCGTCCAGACACCTCCAGCTAGTCTCTCATTGGTTCTCCCTATTCCTGTTCATTTTCCGCAGAAATTGCAAACTGGGCCAAACAGGAGGTTAAAGGCACTGACTCTCCAAGTGGGGAGAGTGTTAGTAAAGCGTCTGGAATGTTGCACCCGAGTACCAGTGGACGAAAACTGAGACATATTTGAACACGTTTCCCGATCACATGGTGGATCATACTCTGGGTTCCACATGCATGTTTTAGCTGAAGGAAGAATCCCTTAAACCTGGAGAGTTGAGACCCCTGCAATGGGTACCATGCAATATGACTTCAAAGGGTCTGCATTTGCTCACCGAACCTCACCAATCCTATCACTGCTGCATTTATGCCACTGTACACACTCTTGATTCTCTTTCGGAGACATATAAATCCATAGGTTTTAAGATTCTTACTAGTCAGGTATATTCTTAGGCGTTTAATATGGGGTGTTGAGTCCACTTCGTTGAGCAAGGAGTAGCTCTTGTCTATTACATATTTGGCTTATGGAACGGTATCTGTGCTAATTTCAATCTCTGGTTTTATGCAGCACCCCAACTCACCTTTCCCCTTAAGCAAGCATAAGTCGGTTTTCTACATTTGAGACCCTGTTCTGTTTTGTAATTCAGTTCCTGTGTAGCCAAGTTTACATTCCATGTGGTAGAGATATCTTATGATATTTCTTTTTCTGTGTGACTTATTTCACTTAGAATCATCGTACCTGAATCCACTCATTATGCTGCTATGGGCCTGATGACATAGATTTCATTGCTGAGTGATATTGCATTGTACGTAAGTACCACAACTTCTTTATCCATTTTTCACTTTCTGTGATTTTGAACTTGTACTGTAAACGAGGTTCTTGTAAACAGAGCCTTCCCAAACTTTGGGGTGGCTGTGTCTTTTTGATTTTAATTTCCCTAAGCTATAGGACCATAAGTGGAAGAGCCCTAGGCTCTGTTGCTTTGTTTTTTAGATGTTTCAGGAAACACCATACACTTCTCCAGAGTGGCTGTTGGCAATTTACATCCCGCCCATCAGCATAACAAGGCTCCCAGTGCTCCATGGCCTGTCCTGCCTTTGTGGATTTTACACTTTTTTCAGATGGCCCTTTTGACCGGGGGGCAGTGAGACTTCATTGTAGTGCAGATTTCCTTTGCAAGCTTGCTTGGTTGGCCAAAAAGGGCGTATGCGTTTTTTCCTGAATATATTCAGGAAAAAACGCATACGCCCTTTTTGGCCAAGTGCATCATTGTGGACGTTCTGCCTCTTTTCCTTTGCTTTACATGCAATTCCAGTCTACCTCCTGAAATCGGTTTCCTGCAATTCTTCCCAGCGTTCAAGTCCTCTTGGTAGCCTTACTTCAATATATTTTTGGACGATAGCTGTCATTTATAACTCTGCAGGTATGTGAATGACAGTGCCCCTGAGCTCCTTTCTTCAACTCGCTTTCTTGTGAGCTGGCCGCAACACCGCAGCATTGCTTCAGGCCCAAGTGTGGTTCCGGCATGGCACGCTGAGCCTTTGTTTAATTCCTCTTCCTGGTGGGAAATGAGAGTTAAATTTGCCCGTCCAGACACCTCCAGCTAGTCTCTCATTGGTTCTCCCTATTCCTGTTCATTTTCCGCAGAAATTGCAAACTGGGCCAAATAGGAGGTTAAAGGCACTGACTCTCCAAGTGGGGAGAGTGTTAGTAAAGCGTCTGGAATGTTGCACCCGAGTACCAGTGGACGAAAACTGAGACATATTTGAACACGTTTCCCGATCACATGGTGGATCATACTCTGGGTTCCACATGCATGTTTTAGCTGAAGGAAGAATCCCTTAAACCTGGAGAGTTGAGACCCCTGCAATGGGTACCATGCAATATGACTTCAAAGGGTCTGCATTTGCTCACCGAACCTCACCAATCCTATCACTGCTGCGTTTATGACACTGTACACACGCTTGATTCTCTTTTGGAGACATATAAATCCATAGGTTTTAAGATTCTTTCTAGTCAGGTATATTCTTACGCGTTTAATATGGGGTGTAGAGTCCACTTCGTTGATCAAGGAGTAGCTCTTGTCTATTAAATATTTGGCTTATGGAACGGTATCTGTTCTAATTTCAATCTCTGGTTTTATGCAGCACCCCAACTCACCTTTCGCCTTAAGCAAGCATAAGTTGGTTTTCTACATTTGAGACCCTGTTCTGTTTTGTAATTCAGTTCCTGTGTAGCCAAGTTTACATTCCTTGTAGTAGTGATATCTTATGATGTTTGTTTTTCTGTGTGACTTATTTCACTTAGAATCATCGTACCTGAATCCACTCATTATGCTGCTATGGGCCTGATGACATAGATTTCATTGCTGAGTGATATTGCATTGTACGTAAGTACCACAACTTCTTTATCCATTTTGCGCTTTCTGTGATATTGAACTTGTACCGTAAACGAGGTTCTTGTAAACAGAGCTGTCCCAAAGATTGGGGTGGTTGTGTCTTTTTGATTTTAATTTCCCTAAGCTATAGGACCATAAGTGGAAGTGCCCTAGGCTCTGTTGCTTTGTTTTTTAGATGTTTCAGGAAACACCATACACTTCTCCAGAGTGACTGTTGGCAATTTACATCCCGCCCATCAGCATAACAAGGCTCCCAGTTCTCCATGGCCTGTCCTGCCTTTCTGGATTTTACACTTTTATCAGATGGCCCTTTTGACCGGGGGGCAGTGAGACTTCATTGTAGTGCAGATTTCCTTTGCAAGCTTGCTTGGTTGGCCAAAAAGGGCATATGCGTTTATTCCTGAATATATTCAGGAAAAAACGCATACGCACTTTTTGGCCAAGTGCATCATTGTGGACGTTCTGCCTCTTTTCCTATGCTTTACATGCAATTCCAGTCTACCTCCTGAAATCGGTTTCCTGCAATTCTGCCCCACTTTCAAGTCCTCTTGGTAGCCTTACTTCAATATATTTTTGGACGATAGCTGTCATTTATAACTCTGCAGGTATGTGAATGACAGTGCCCCTGAGCTCCTTTCTTCAACTCGCTTTCTTGTGAGCTGGCCGCAACACCGCAGCATTGCTTCAGGCCCTAGTGTGGTTCCGGCATGGCACGCTGAGCCTTTGTTTAATTCCTCTTCCTGGTGGGAAATGAGAGTTAAATTTGCCCGTCCAGACACCTCCAGCTAGTCTCTCATTGGTTCTCCCTATTCCTGTTCATTTTCCGCAGAAATTGCAAACTGGGCCAAATAGGAGGTTAAAGGCACTGACTCTCCAAGTGGGGAGAGTGTTAGTAAAGCGTCTGGAATGTTGCACCCGAGTACCAGGGGACGAAAACTGAGACATATTTGAACACGTTTCCCGATCACACGGTGGATCATACTCTGGGTTCCACATGCATGTTTTAGCTGAAGGAAGAATCCCTTAAACCTGGAGAGTTGAGACCCCTGCAATGTGTACCATGCAATATGACTTCAAAGGGTCTGCATTTGCTCACCGAACCTCACCAATCCTATCACTGCTGCATTTATGCCACTGTACACACGCTTGATTCTCTTTCGGAGACATAAAAATCCATAGGTTTTAAGATTCTTACTAGTCAGGTATATTCTTAGGCGTTTAATATGGGGTGTTGAGTCCACTTCGTTGAGCAAGGAGTAGCTCTTGTCTATTACATATTTGGCTTATGGAACGGTATCTGTGCTAATTTCAATCTCTGGTTTTATGCAGCACCCCAACTCACCTTTCCCCTTAAGCAAGCATAAGTCGGTTTTCTACATTTGAGACCCTGTTCTGTTTTGTAATTCAGTTCCTGTGTAGCCAAGTTTACATTCCATGTGGTAGAGATATCTTATGATGTTTCTCTTTCTGTGTGACTTATTTCACTTAGAATCATCGTACCTGAATCCACTCATTATGCTGCTATGGGCCTGATGACATAGATTTCATTGCTGAGTGATATTGCATTGTACGTAAGTACCACAACTTCTTTATCCATTTTTCACTTTCTGTGATTTTGAACTTGTACTGTAAACGAGGTTCTTGTAAACAGAGCCTTCCCAAACTTTGGGGTGGCTGTGTCTTTTTGATTTTAATTTCCCTAAGCTATAGGACCATAAGTGGAAGAGCCCTAGGCTCTGTTGCTTTGTTTTTTAGATGTTTCAGGAAACACCATACACTTCTCCAGAGTGGCTGTTGGCAATTTACATCCCGCCCATCAGCATAACAAGGCTCCCAGTGCCCCATGGCCTGTCCTGCCTTTGTGGATTTTACACTTTTTTCAGATGGCCCTTTTGACCGGGGGGCAGTGAGACTTCATTGTAGTGCAGATTTCCTTTGCAAGCTTGCTTGGTTGGCCAAAAAGGGCGTATGCGTTTTTTCCTGAATATATTCAGGATAAAACGCATACGCCCTTTTTGGCCAAGTGCATCATTGTGGACGTTCTGCCTCTTTTCCTTTGCTTTACATGCAATTCCAGTCTACCTCCTGAAATCGGTTTCCTGCAATTCTGCCCAGCGTTCAAGTCCTCTTGGCAGCCTTACTTCAATATATTTTTGGACGATAGCTGTCATTTATAACTCTGCAGGTTTGTGAATGACAGTGCCCCTGAGCTCCTTTCTTCAACTCGCTTTCTTGTGAGCTGGCCGCAACACCGCAGCATTGCTTCAGGCCCTAGTGTGGTTCCGGCATGACATGCTGAGCCTTTGGTTAATTCCTCTTCCTGGTGGGAAATGAGAGTTAAATTTGCCCGTCCAGACACCTCCAGCTAGTCTCTCATTGGTTCTCCCTATTCCTGTTCATTTTCCGCAGAAATTGCAAACTGGGCCAAACAAGAGGTTAAAGGCACTGACTCTCCAAGTGGGGAGAGTGTTAGTAAAGCGTCTGGAATGTTGCACCCGAGTACCAGGGGATGCAAACTGACACAATTAAACACGTTTCCCGATCACACGGTGGATCATACTCTGGGTTCCACATGCATGTTTTAGCTGAAGGAAGAATCCCTTAAACCTGGAGAGTTGAGACCCATGGAATGGGTACCATGCAATATGACTTCAAAGGTTCTGCATTTGCTCACCGGACCTCACCAATCCTATCACTGCTGCGTTTATGACACTGTACACACGCTTGATTCTCTTTTGGAGACATATAAATCCATAGGTTTTAAGATTCTTTCTAGTCAGGTATATTCTTACGCGTTTAATATGGGGTGTAGAGTCCACTTCGTTGAGCAAGGAGTAGCTCTTGTCTATTAAATATTTGGGTTATGGAACGGTATCTGTTCTAATTTCAATCTCTGGTTTTATGCAGCACCCCAACTCACCTTTCGCCTTAAGCAAGCATAAGTTGGTTTTCTACATTTGAGACCCTGTTCTGTTTTGTAATTCAGTTCCTGTGTAGCCAAGTTTACATTCCTTGTAGTAGTGATATCTTATGATGTTTGTTTTTCTGTGTGACTTATTTCACTTAGAATCATCGTACCTGAATCCACTCATTATGCTGCTACGGGCCTGATGACATAGATTTCATTGCTGAGTGATATTGCATTGTACGTAAGTACCACAACTTCTTTATCCATTTTACGCTTTCTGTGATATTGAACTTGTACCGTAAACGAGGTTCTTGTAAACAGAGCTGTCCCAAAGATTGGGGTGGTTGTGTCTTTTTGATTTTAATTTCCCTAAGCTATAGGACCATAAGTGGAAGTGCCCTAGGCTCTGTTGCTTTGTTTTTTAGATGTTTCAGGAAACACCATACACTTCTCCAGAGTGACTGTTGGCAATTTACATCCCGCCCATCAGCATAACAAGGCTCCCAGTTCTCCATGGCCTGTCCTGCCTTTCTGGATTTTACACTTTTATCAGATGGCCCTTTTGACCGGGGGGCAGTGAGACTTCATTGTAGTGCAGATTTCCTTTGCAAGCTTGCTTGGTTGGCCAAAAAGGGCATATGCGTTTATTCCTGAATATATTCAGGAAAAAACGCATACGCACTTTTTGGCCAAGTGCATCATTGTGGACGTTCTGCCTCTTTTCCTATGCTTTACATGCAATTCCAGTCTACCTCCTGAAATCGGTTTCCTGCAATTCTGCCCCACTTTCAAGTCCTCTTGGTAGCCTTACTTCAATATATTTTTGGACGATAGCTGTCATTTATAACTCTGCAGGTATGTGAATGACAGTGCCCCTGAGCTCCTTTCTTCAACTCGCTTTCTTGTGAGCTGGCCGCAACACCGCAGCATTGCTTCAGGCCCTAGTGTGGTTCCGGCATGGCACGCTGAGCCTTTGTTTAATTCCTCTTCCTGGTGGGAAATGAGAGTTAAATTTGCCCGTCCAGACACCTCCAGCTAGTCTCTCATTGGTTCTCCCTATTCCTGTTCATTTTCCGCAGAAATTGCAAACTGGGCCAAATAGGAGGTTAAAGGCACTGACTCTCCAAGTGGGGAGAGTGTTAGTAAAGCGTCTGGAATGTTGCACCCGAGTACCAGGGGACGAAAACTGAGACATATTTGAACATGTTTCCCGATCACACGGTGGATCATACTCTGGGTTCCACATGCATGTTTTAGCTGAAGGAAGAATCCCTTAAACCTGGAGAGTTGAGACCCCTGCAATGTGTACCATGCAATATGACTTCAAAGGGTCTGCATTTGCTCACCGAACCTCACCAATCCTATCACTGCTGCATTTATGCCACTGTACACACGCTTGATTCTCTTTCGGAGACATATAAATCCATAGGTTTTAAGATTCTTACTAGTCAGGTATATTCTTATGCGTTTAATATGGGGTGTTGAGTCCACTTCGTTGAGCAAGGAGTAGCTCTTGTCTATTACATATTTGGCTTATGGAACGGTATCTGTGCTAATTTCAATCTCTGGTTTTATGCAGCACCCCAACTCACCTTTCCCCTTAAGCAAGCATAAGTCGGTTTTCTACATTTGAGACCCTGTTCTGTTTTGTAATTCAGTTCCTGTGTAGCCAAGTTTACATTCCATGTGGTAGAGATATCTTATGATGTTTCTTTCTCTGTGTGACTTATTTCACTTACAATCATCGTACCTGAATCCACTCATTATGCTGCTATGGGCCTGATGACATAGATTTCATTGCTGAGTGATATTGCATTGTACGTAAGTACCACAACTTCTTTATCCATTTTTCACTTTCTGTGATTTTGAACTTGTACTGTAAACGAGGTTCTTGTAAACAGAGCCTTCCCAAACTTTGGGGTGGCTGTGTCTTTTTGATTTTAATTTCCCTAAGCTATAGGACCATAAGTGGAAGAGCCCTAGGCTCTGTGCTTTGTTTTTTAGATGTTTCAGGAAACACCATACACTTCTCCAGAGTGGCTGTTGGCAATTTACATCCCGCCCATCAGCATAACAAGGCTCCCAGTGCTCCATGGCCTGTCCTGCCTTTGTGGATTTTACACTTTTTTCAGATGGCCCTTTTGACCGGGGGGCAGTGAGACTTCATTGTAGTGCAGATTTCCTTTGCAAGCTTGCTTGGTTGGCCAAAAAGGGCGTATGCGTTTTTTCCTGAATATATTCAGGAAAAAACGCATACGCCCTTTTTGGCCAAGTGCATCATTGTGGACGTTCTGCCTCTTTTCCTTTGCTTTACATGCAATTCCAGTCTACCTCCTGAAATCGGTTTCCTGCAATTCTGCCCAGCGTTCAAGTCCTCTTGGCAGCCTTACTTCAATATATTTTTGGACGATAGCTGTCATTTATAACTCTGCAGGTTTGTGAATGACAGTGCCCCTGAGCTCCTTTCTTCAACTCGCTTTCTTGTGAGCTGGCCGCAACACCGCAGCATTGCTTCAGGCCCTAGTGTGGTTCCGGCATGACATGCTGAGCCTTTGGTTAATTCCTCTTCCTGGTGGGAAATGAGAGTTAAATTTGCCCGTCCAGACACCTCCAGCTAGTCTCTCATTTGTTCTCCCTATTCCTGTTCATTTTCCGCAGAAATTGCAAACTGGGCCAAAGAGGAGGTTAAAGGCACTGACTCTCCAAGTGGGGAGAGTGTTAGTAAAGCATCTGGAATGTTGCACCCGAGTACCAGGGGACGAAAACTGACACAATTGAACACGTTTCCCGAGCACACAGTGGATCATACTCTGGGTTCCACATGCATGTTTTAGCTGAAGGAAGAATCCCTTAAACCTGGAGAGTTGAGACCCATGGAATGGGTACCATGCAATATGACTTCAAAGGGTCTGCATTTGTCCACCGAACCTCACCAATCCTATCACTGCTGCGTTTATGCCGCTGTACACACGCTTGATTCTCTTTCGGAGACATATAAATCCATAGGTTTTAAGATTCTTCCTAGTCAGGTATATTCTTAGGCGTTTATTATGGGGTGTAGAGTCCACTTCGTTGAGCAAGGAGTAGCTCTTGTCTATTACATATTTGGCTTATGGAACGGTATCTGTGCTAATTTCAATCTCTGGTTTTATGCAGCACCCCAACTCACCTTTCGCCTTAAGCAAGCATAAGTTGGTTTTCTACATTTGAGACGCTGTTCTGTTTTGTAATTCAGTTCCTGTGTAGCCAAGTTTACATTCCGTGTAGTAGTGATATCTTATGATGTTTCTTTTTCTGTGTGACTTATTTCACTTAGAATCATCGTACCTGAATCCACTCATTATGCTGCTATGGGCCTGATGACATAGATTTCATTGCTGCGTGATATTGCATTGTACGTAATTACCACAACTTCTTTATCCATTTTCCACTTTCTGTGATACTGAACTTGTACCGTAAACGAGGTTCTTGTAAACAGAGCCGTCCCAAACTTTGGGGTGGTTGTGTCTTTTTGATTTTAATTTCCCTAAGCTATAGGACCATAAGTGGAAGTGCCCTAGGCTCTGTTGCTTTGCTTTTTAGATGTTTCAGGAAACAACATACACTTCTCCAGAGTGGCTGTTCGCAATTTACATCCCGCACATCAGCATAACAAGGTTCCCAATTCTCCATGGCCTGTCCTGCCTTTCTGGATTTTACACTTTTTTCAGATGGCCCTTTTGACCGGGGGCAGTGAGACTTCATTGTAGTGCAGATTTCCTTTGCAAGCTTGCTTGGTTGGCCAAAAAGGGCGTATGCGTTTTTTCCTGAATATATTCAGGAAAAAACGCATACGCCCTTTTTGGCCAAGTGCATCATTGTGGACGTTCTGCTTCTTTTCCTATGCTTTACATGCTATTCCAGTCTACCTCCTGAAATCGGTTTCCTGCAATTCTGCCCCGCTTTCAAGTCCTCTTGGCAGCCTTACTTCAATATATTTTTGGACGATAGCTGTCATTTATAACTCTGCAGGTATGTGAATGACAGTGCCCCTGAGCTCCTTTCTTCAACTCGTTTTCTTGTGAGCTGGCTGCAACACCGCAGCATTGCTTCAGGCCCTAGTGTGGTTCCGGCATGGCACGCTGAGCCTTTGGTTAATTCCTCTTCCTGGTGGGAAATGAGAGTTAAATTTGCCCGTCCAGACACCTCCAGCTAGTCTCTCATTGGTTCTCCCTATTCCTGTTCATTTTCCGCAGAAATTGCAAACTGGGCCAAACAGGAGGTTAAAGGCACTGACTCTCCAAGTGGGGAGAGTGTTAGTAAAGCGTCTGGAATATTGCACCCGAGTACCGGGGGACGAAAACTGAGTCACATTTGAACACGTTTCCCGATCACACGGTGGATCATACTCTGGGTTCCACATGCATGTTTTAGCTGAAGGAAGAATCCCTTAAACCTGGAGAGTTGAGACCCCTGGAATGGGTACCATGCAATATGACTTCAAAGGGTCTGCATTTGCTCACCGAACCTCACCAATCCTAGCACTGCTGCATTTATGCCACTGTACACACGCTTGATTCTCTTTTGGAGACATATAAATCCATAGGTTTTAAGATTCTTACTAGTCAGGTATATTCTTAGGCGTTTAATATGGGGTGTAGAGTCCACTTCGTTGAGCAAGGAGTAGCTCTTGTCTATTACATATTTGGCTTATGGAACCGTATCTGTGCTAATTTCAATCTTTGGTTTTATGCAACACCCCAACTCACCTTTACTCTTAAGCAAGCATAAGTCGGTTTTCTACATTTGAGACCCTGTTCTGTTTTGTAATTCAGTTCCTGTGTAGCCAAGTTTACATTCCATGTGGTAGAGATATCTTATGATGTTTCTTTCTCTGTGTGACTTATTTCTCTTACAATCATCGTACCTGAATCCACTCATTATGCTGCTACGGGCCTGATGACATAGATTTCATTGCTGAGTGATATTGCATTGTACGTAAGTACCACAACTTCTTTATCCATTTTGCGCTTTCTGTGATATTGAACTTGTACCGTAAACGAGGTTCTTGTAAACAGAGCTGTCCCAAAGATTGGGGTGGTTGTGTCTTTTTGATTTTAATTTCCCTAAGCTATAGGACCATAAGTGGAAGTGCCCTAGGCTCTGTTGCTTTGTTTTTTAGATGTTTCAGGAAACACCATACACTTCTTCAGAGTGGCTGTTGGCAATTTACATCCCGCCCATCAGCATAACAAGGCTCCCAGTTCTCCATGGCCTATCCTGCCTTTCTGGATTTTACACTTTTATCAGATGGCCCTTTTGACTGGGGGCCAGTGAGACTTCATTGTAGTGCAGATTTCGTTTGCAAGCTTGCTTGGTTGGCCAAAAAGGGCTTATGCGTTTTTTCTTGAATATATTCAGGAAAAAAACGCATACGCCACTTTTGGCCAAGTGCATCATTGTGGACGTTCTGCCTCTTTTCCTATGCTTTACATGCAATTCCAGTCTACCTCCTGAAATCGGTTTCCTGCAATTCTGCCCCGCTTTCAAGTCCTCTTGGCAGCCTTACTTCAATATATTTTTGGACAATAGCTGTCATTTATAACTCTGCAGGTTTGTGAATGACAGTGCCCCTGAGCTCCTTTCTTCAACTCGCTTTCTTGTGAGCTGGCCGCAACACCGCAGGATTGCTTCAGGCCCTAGTGTGGTTCCGGCATGGCACGCTCAGCCTTTGTTTAATTCCTCTTCCTGGTGGGAAATGAGAGTTAAATTTGCCCATCCAGACACCTCCAGCTAGTCTCTCATTGGTTCTCTCTATTCCTGTTCATTTTCCGCAGAAATTGCAAACTGGGCCAAATAGGAGGTTAAAGGCACTGACTCTCCAAGTGGGGAGAGTGTTAGTAAAGCGTCTGGAATGTTGCACCCGAGTACCAGGGGACGAAAACTGAGACACATTTGAACACGTTTCCCGATCACATGGTGTATCATACTCTGGGTTCCACATGCATGTTTTAGCTGAAGGAAGAATCCCTTAAACCAGGAGAGTTGAGACCCCTGCAATGGGTACCATGCAATATGACTTCAAAGGGTCTGCATTTGCTCATCGAACCTCACCAATCCTATCACTGCTGCGTTTATGACACTGTACACACGCTTGATTCTCTTTCGGAGACATATAAATCCATAGGTTTTAAGATTCTTACTAGTCAGGTATATTCTTAGGCGTTTAATATGGGGTGTTGAGTCCACTTCGTTGAGCAAGGAGTAGCTCTTGTCTATTACATATTTGGCTTATGGAACGGTATCTGTTCTAATTTCAATCTCTGGTTTTATGCAGCACCCCAACTCACCTTTCCCCTTAAGCAAGCATAAGTCGGTTTTCTACATTTGAGACCCTGTTCTGTTTTGTAATTCAGTTCCTGTGTAGGCAAGTTTACATTCCATGTGGTAGAGATATCTTATGATGTTTCTTTTTCTGTGTGACTTATTTCACTTAGAATCATCATACCTGAATCCACTCATTATGCTGCTACGGGCCTGATGACATAGATTTCATTGCTGAGTGATATTGCATTGTACGTAAGTACCACAACTTCTTGATCCATTTTTCGCTTTCTGCGATATTGAACTTGTACCGTAAACGAGGTTCTTGTAAACAAAGCCATACCAAACTTTGGGGTGGCTGTGTCTTTTTCGTTTTAATTTCCCTAAACTATAGGACGATAAGTGGAAGTGCCCTAGGCTCTGTTGCTTTGTTTTTTAGATGTTTCAGGAAGCACCATACACTTCTTCAGAGTGGCTGTTGGCAATTTACATCCCGCCCATCAGCATAACAAGGCTCCCAGTTCTCCATGGCCTATCCTGCCTTTCTGGATTTTACACTTTTTTCAGATGGCCCTTTTGACCAGGGGGCAGTGAGACTTCATTGTAGTGCAGATTTCCTTTGCAAGCTTGCTTGGTTGGCCAAAAAGGGCGTATGGGTTTTTTCCTGAATATATTCAGGAAAAAACGCATATGCCCTTTTTGGCCAAGTGCATCATTGTGGACGTTCTGCCTCTTTTCCTATGCTTTACATGCAATTCCAGTCTACCTACTGAAATCGGTTTCCTGCAATTCTGCCCCGCTTTCAAGTCCTCTTGGCAGCCTTACTTCAATATATTTTTGGACGATAGCTGTCATTTATAACTCTGCAGGTCTGTGAATGACAGTGCCCCAGAGCTCCTTTCTACAACTCGCTTTCTTTTGAGATGGCCGCAACACCGCAGGATTGTTTCAGGCACTAGTTTGAGTCCGGCACGGCATGCTGAGCCTTTGGTTAATTCCTCTTCCTGGTGGGAAATGAGAGTTAAATTTGCTCTTCCAGACACCTCCAGCTAGTCTCTCATTGGTTCTCCCTATTCCTGTTCATTTTCCACAGAAATTGCAAACTGGGCCAAACAGGAGGTTAAAGGCACTGACTCTCCAAGTGGGGAGAGTGTTAGTAAAGCGTCTGGAATGTTGCACCCGAGTACCAGGGGACGAAAACTGACACATTTGAACACGTTTCCCGATCACACGGTGGATCATACTCTGGGTTCCACATGCATGTTTTAGCTGAAGGAAGAATCCCTTAAACCTGGAGAGTTGAGACCCATGGAATGGGTACCATGCAATATGACTTCAAAGGGTCTGCATTTGCACACCGAACCTCACCAATCCTATCACTGCTGCGTTTATGCCGCTGTACACACGCTTGATTCTCTTTCGGAGACATATAAATCCATAGGTTTTAAGATTCTTACTAGTCAGGTATATTCTTAGGCGTTTAATATGGGGTGTTGTGTCCACTTCGTTGAGCAAGGAGTAGCTCTTGTCTATTACATATTTCGCTTATGGAATGGTATCTGTGCTAATTTCAATCTCTGGTTTTATGAGCACCCCAACTCACCTTTCCCTTAAGCAAGCATAAGTTGGTTTTCTCCATTTGAGACCCTGTTCTGTTTTGTAATTCAGTTCCTGTGTAGCCAAGTTTACATTCCGTGTAGTAGTGATAACTTATGATGTTTCTTTTTCTGTGTGACTTATTTCACTTAGAATCATCGTACCTGAATCAACTCATTATGTTGCTATGGGCCTGATGACATAGATTTCATTGCTGAGTGATATTGCATTGTACATAAGTAGCACAACTTCTCTATCCATTTTTCACTTTCTGTGATATTGAACTTGTACCGTAAACGAGGTTCTTGTAAACAGAGCTGTCCCAAACTTTGAGGTGGCTCTGTCTTTTTGACTTTAATTTCCCTAAGCTATAGGACCATAAGTGATAGTGCCCTAGGCTCTCTTGCTTTGTTTTTTAGATGTTTCAGGAAACACCATACACTTCTCCAGAGTGGCTGTGGGCAATTTACATCCCGCCCATCAGCATAACAAGGCTCCCAGTTCTCCATGGCCTGACCTGCCTTTGTGGATTTTACACTTTTTTCAGATGGCCCTTTTGACCGGGGGGCAGTGAGACTTCATTGTAGTGCAGATTTCCTTTGCAAGCTTGCTTGGTTGGCCAAAAAGGGCGTATGCGTTTTTTCCTGAATATATTCAGGAAAAAACGCATATGCCCTTTTTGGCCAAGTGCATCATTGTGGACGTTCTGCCTCTTTTCCTATGCTTTACATGCAATTCCAGTCTACCACCTGAAATCGGTTTCCGGCAATTCTGCCCCGCTTTCAAGTCCTCTTGGCAGCCTTACTTCAATATATTTTTGGACGATAGCTGTCATTTATAACTCTGAAGTTTTGTGAATTAAAGTGTCCCTGAGCTCCTTTCTTCAACTCACTTTCTTGTGAGATGGCCGCAACACCGCAGCCTTGCTTCAGGCCCCAGTGTTGTTCCGGCTTGGCACGCTGAGCCTTTGGTTAATTCCTCTTCCTGGTGGGAAATGAAAGTTAAATTTTCCCTCCAGACACCTCCATGTATTCTCTCATTGGTTCTCCCTATTCCTGTTCATTTCCCACAGAAATTGCAAACTGGGCCAAACAGGAGGTTAAAGGCACTGACTCTCCAAGTGGGGAGAGTGTTAGTAAAGCGTCTGGAATGTTGCACCCGAGTACCAGGGGACAAAAACTGAGACACATTTGAACATGTTTCCCGATGACACGGTGGATCATACTCTGGGTTCCACATGCATGTTTTAGCTGAAGGAAGAATCCCTTAAACCTGGAGAGTTGAGACCCCTGGAATGGGTACCACGCAATATGACTTCAAAGGGTCTGCATTTGCTCACCGAACCTCACCAATCCTAGCACTGCTGCATTAATGCCACTGTACACACGCTTGATTCTCTTTTGGAGACATATAAATCCATAGGTTTTAAGATTCTTACTAGTCAGGTATATTCTTAAACGTTTAATATGGGGTGTTGTGTCCTCTTCATTGAGCAAGGAGTAGATCTTGTCTATTACATATTTGGCTTATGGAACGGTATCTGTGCTAATTTCAATCTCTGATTTTATGCAGCACCCCAACTCACCTTTCCCCTTAAGCAAGCATAAGTTGGTTTTCTACATTTGAGACCCTGTTCTGTTTTGTAATTTAGTTCCTGTGTAGCCAAGTTTACATTCCGTGTAGTAGTGATATCTTATGATGTTTCTTTTTCTCTGTGACTTATTTCACTTAGAATCATCGTACCTGAATCCACTCATTAATGCAGCTATGGGCCTGATGACATAGATTTCATTGCTGAGTGATATTGCATTGTACGTAAGTACCACAACTTCTTTATCCATTTTTCACTTTCTGTGATATTGAACTTGTACTGTAAACGAGGTTCTTGTAAACAGATCCGTCCCAAACTTTGGCGTGGCTGTGTCTTTTTGATTTTAATTTCCCTAAGCTATAGGACCATAAGTGGAAGTGCCCTAGGCTCTGTTGCTTTGTTTTTTAGATGTTTCAGGAAACACCATACACTTCTCCAGAGTGGCTGTTGGCAATTTACATCCCGCCCATCAGTATAACAAGGCTCCCAGTTCTCCATGGCCTGTCCTGCCTTTCTGGATTTTACACTATTTTCAGATGGTCCTTTTGACTGGGGGGCAGTGAGACTTCATTGTAGTGCAGATTTCCTTTGCAAGCTTGCTTGGTTGGCCAAGAAGAGCGTATGCGTTTTTTCCTGAATATATTCAGGAAAAAACGCATACGTCCTTTTTGGCCAAGTGCATCATTGTGGACGTTCTGCCTCTTTTCCTATGCTTTACATGCAATTCCAGTCTACCTCCTGAAATCGGTTTCCTGCAATTCTGCCCCGCTTTCAAGTCCTCTTGGCAGCCTTACTTCAATATATTTTTGGACGATAGCTGTCATTTATAACTCTGCAGGTTTGTGAATTACAGTGCCCCTGAGCTCCTTTCTTCAACTCGTTTTCTTGTGAGCTGGCCGCAACACCGCAGCATTGCTTCAGGCCCTAGTGTGGTTCCGGCATGGCATGCTGAGCCTTTGGTTAATTCCTCTTCCTGGTGGGCAATGAGAGTTAAATTTGCCCGTCCAGACACCTCCAGCTAGTCTCTCATTGGTTCTCCCTATTCCTGTTCATTTTCCGCAGAAATTGCAAACTGGGCCAAACAGGCGGTTAAAGGCACAGACTCTCCAAGTGGGGAGAGTGTTACTAAAGCGTCTGGAATGTTGCATCCGAGTACCAGGGGACGAAAACTGAGACACCTTTGAACACGTTTCCCAATCACATGGTGTATCATACTCTGGGTTTCACATGCATGTTTTAGCTGAAGGAAGAATCCCTTAAACCTGGAGAGTTGAGACCCATGGAATGGGTACCATGCAATATGACTTCAAAGGGTCTGCATTTGCTCACCGAACCTCACCAATCCTATCACTGGTGCGTTTATGCCACTGTACACACTCTTGATTCTCTTTCGGAGACATATAAATCCATAGGTTTTAAGATTCTTACTAGTCAGGTATATTCGTAGGCGTTTAATATGGGGTGTTGAGTCCACTTCATTGAACAAGGAGTAGCTCTTGTCTATTACATATTTGGCTTATGGAACGGTATCTGTGCTTATTTCAATCTCTGGTTTTATGCAGCACCCCAACTCACATTTCCCCTTAAGCAAGCATAACTTGGTTTTCTACATTTGAGACCCTGTTCTGTTTTGTAATTCAGTTCCTGTGTAGCCAAGTTTACATTCCGTGTAGTAGTGATATCTTATGATGTTTGTTTTTCTGTGTGACTTATTTCACTTAGAATCATCGTACCTGAATCCACTCATTATGCTGCTATGGGCCTGATGACATAGATTTCATTGCTGAGTGATATTGCATTGTACGTAAGTACCACAACTTCTTTATCCATTTTTCACGTTCTGTGATTTTGAACTTGTACTGTAAACGAGGTTCTTGTAAACAGAGCCGTCCCAAACTTTGGGGTGGCTGTGTCTTTTTGTTTTTAATTTCCCTAAGCTATAGGACCATAAGTGGAAGTGCCCTAGGCTCTGTTTCTTTGTTTTGTAGATGTTTCAGGAAACACCATACACTTCTCCAGATTGGCTGTTGGCAATTTACATCCCGCCCATGAGCATAACAAGGCTCCCAGTTCTCCATGGCCTCTCCTGCCTTTCTGGATTTTACACTTTTTTCAGATGGCCCTTTTGACCAGGGGACAGTGAGACTTCATTGTAGTGCAGATTTCCTTTGCAAGCTTGCTTGGTTGGCTAAAAAGGGCGTATGCGTTTTTTCCTGAATATATTCAGGAAAAAACGCATACGCCCTTTTTGGCCAAGTGCATCATTGTGGACGTTCTGCCTCTTTTCCTATGCTTTACATGCAATTCCAGTCTACCTCCTGAAATCGGTTTCCTGCAATTCTGCCCCGCTTTCAAGTCCTCTTGGCAGCCTTACTTCAATATATTTTTGGATGATAGCTGTCATTTATAACTCTGCATGTCTGTGAATGACAGTGCCCCTGAGCTCCTTTCTTCAACTCGCGTTCTTGTGAGCTGGCCGCAACACCATAGGATTCCTTCAGGCCCTAGTGTGGTTCCGGCATGGCACGCTGAGCCTTTGGTTAATTCCTCTTCCTGGTGGGTAATGAGAGTTAAATTTGACCGTCCAGACACCTCCAGCTAGTCTCTCTTGGTTCTCCCTATTTCTGTTCATTTTCCGTAGAAATTGCAAACTGGGCCAAACAGGCGGTTAAAGGCACAGACTCTCCAAGTGGGGAGAGTGTTACTAAAGCGTCTGGAATGTTGCATCCGAGTACCAGGGGATGAAAACTGAGACACCTTTGAACACGTTTCCCAATCACATGGTGTATCATACTCTGGGTTTCACATGCATGTTTTAGCTGAAGGAAGAATCCCTTAAACCTGGAGAGTTGAGACCCATGGAATGGGTACCATGCAATATGACTTCAAAGGGTCTGCATTTGCTCACCGAACCTCAACAATCCTATCACTGGTGCGTTTATGCCACTGTACACACTCTTGATTCTCTTTCGGAGACATATAAATCCATAGGTTTTAAGATTCTTACTAGTCAGGTATATTCGTAGGCGTTTAATATGGGGTGTTGAGTCCACTTCATTGAACAAGGAGTAGCTCTTGTCTATTACATATTTGGCTTATGGAACGGTATCTGTGCTTATTTCAATCTCTGGTTTTATGCAGCACCCCAACTCACATTTCCCCTTAAGCAAGCATAACTTGGTTTTCTACATTTGAGACCCTGTTCTGTTTTGTAATTCAGTTCCTGTGTAGCCAAGTTTACATTCCGTGTAGTAGTGATATCTTATGATGTTTGTTTTTCTGTGTGACTTATTTCACTTAGAATCATCGTACCTGAATCCACTCATTATGCTGCTATGGGCCTGATGACATAGATTTCATTGCTGAGTGATATTGCATTGTACGTAAGTACCACAACTTCTTTATCCATTTTTCACTTTCTGTGATTTTGAACTTGTACTGTAAACGAGGTTCTTGTAAACAGAGCCGTCCCAAACTTTGGGGTGGCTGTGTCTTTTTGTTTTTAATTTCCCTAAGCTATAGGACCATAAGTGGAAGTGCCCTAGGCTCTGTTGCTTTGTTTTGTAGATGTTTCAGGAAACACCATACACTTCTCCAGATTGGCTGTTGGCAATTTACATCCCGCCCATGAGCATAACAAGGCTCCCAGTTCTCCATGGCCTCTCCTGCCTTTCTGGATTTTACACTTTTTTCAGATGGCCCTTTTGACCAGGGGACAGTGAGACTTCATTGTAGTGCAGATTTCCTTTGCAAGCTTGCTTGGTTGGCCAAAAAGGGCGTATGCGTTTTTTCCTGAATATATTCAGGAAAAAATGCATACGCCCTTTTTTGCCAAGTGCATCATTGTGGACGTTCTGCCTCTTTTCCTATGCTTTACATGCAATTCCAGTCTACCTCCTGAAATCGGTTTCCTGCAATTCTGCCCCGCTTTCAAGTCCTCTTGGCAGCCTTACTTCAATATATTTTTGGACTATAGCTATCATTTATAACTCTGCAGGTATGTGAATGACAGTGCCCCTGAGCTCCTTTCTTCAACTTGCTTTCTTGTGAGCTGGCCGCAACACCGCAGCATTGCTTCAGGCCCTAGTGTGGTTCCGGCATGGCACGCTGAGCCTTTGGTTAATTCCTCTTCCTGGTGGGAAATGAGAGTTAAATTTGCCCGTCCAGACACCTCCAGCTAGTCTCTCATTGGTTCTCCCTATTCCTGTTCATTTTCCGCAGAAATTGCAAACTGGGCCAAACAGGAGGTTAAAGGCACTGACTCTCCAAGTGGGGAGAGTGTTAGTAAAGCGTCTGGAATGTTGCACCCGAGTACCAGGGGACGAAAACTGAGACACATTTGAACACGTTTCCCGATCACATGGTGGATCATACTCTGGATTCCACATGCATGTTTTAGCTGAAGGAAGAATCCCTTAAACCTGGAGAGTTGAGACCCCTGCAATGGGTACCATGCAATATGACTTCAAAGGGTCTGCATTTGCTCACCGAACCTCACCAATCCTAGCACTGCTGCATTTATGCCACTGTACACACGCTTGATTCTCTTTCGGAGACATATAAATCCATAGGTTTTAAGATTCTTACTAGTCAGGTATATTCTTAGGCGTTTAATATGGGGTGTAGAGTCCACTTCGTTGAGCAAGGAGTAGCTCTTGTCTATTACATATTTGGCTTATGGAACCGTATCTGTGCTAATTTCAATCTTTGGTTTTATGCAGCACCCCAACTCACCTTTACTCTTAAGCAAGCATAAGTCGTTTTTCTACATTTGAGACCCTGTTCTGTTTTGTAGTTCAGTTCCTGTGTAGCCAAGTTTACATTCCATGTGGTAGAGATATCTTATGATGTTTCTTTCTCTGTGTGACTTATTTCACTTACAATCATCGTACCTCAATCCACTCATTATGCTGCTACGGGCCTAATGACATAGATTTCATTGCTGAGTGATATTGCATTGTACGTAAGTACCACAACTTCTTTATCCATTTTGCGCTTTCTGTGATATTGAACTTGTACCGTAAACGAGGTTCTTGTAAACAGAGCTGTCCCAAAGATTGGGGTGGTTGTGTCTTTTTGATTTTAATTTCCCTAAGCTATAGGACCATAAGTGGAAGTGCCCTAGGCTCTGTTGCTTTGTTTTTTAGATGTTTCAGGAAACACCATACACTTCTCCAGAGTGGCTGTTGGCAATTTACATCCCGCCCATCAGCATAACAAGGCTCCCAGTTCTCCATGGCCTGTCCTGCCTTTCTGGATTTTACACTTTTTTCAGATGGCCCTTTTGACAGGGGGGCAGTGAGACTTCGTTGTAGTGCCGATTTCCTTTGCAAGCTTGCTTGGTTGGCCAAAAAGGGCGTATGCGTTTTTTCCTGAATATATTCAGGAAAAAACGCATACGCCCTTTTTGGCCAAGTGCATCATTGTGGACGTTCTGCCTCTTTTCCTATGCTTTACATGCAATTCCAGTCTACCTCCTGAAATCGGTTTCCTGCAATTCTGCCCCGCTTTCAAGTCCTCTTGGCAGCCTTACTTCAATATATTTTTGGACGATAGCTATCATTTATAACTCTGCAGGTATGTGAATGACAGTGCCCCTGAGCTCCTTTCTTCAACTCGTTTTCTTGTGAGCTGGCCGCAACACCGCAGCATTGCTTCAGGCCCTAGTGTGGTTCCGGCATGGCACGCTGAGCCTTTGGTTAATTCCTCTTCCTGGTGGGAAATGAGAGTTAAATTTGCCCGTCCAGACACCTCCAGCTAGTCTCTCATTGGTTCTCCCTATTCCTGTTCATTTTCCGCAGAAATTGCAAACTGGGCCAAACAGGAGGTTAAAGGCACTGACTCTCCAAGTGGGGAGAGTGTTAGTAAAGCGTCTGGAATGTTGCACCCGAGTACCAGGGGACGAAAACTGAGACACATTTGAACACGTTTCCCGATCACATGGTGGATCATACTCTGGGTTCCACATGCATGTTTTAGCTGAAGGAAGAATCCCTTAAACCTGGAGAGTTGAGACCCCTGTAATGGGTACCATGCAATATGACTTCAAAGGGTCTGCATTTGCTCACCGAACCTCACCAATCCTAGCACTGCTGCATTTATGCCACTGTACACACGCTTGATTCTCTTTCGTAGACATATAAATCCATAGGTTTTAAGATTCTTACTAGTCAGGTATATTCTTAGGCGTTTAATATGGGGTGTAGAGTCCACTTCGTTGAGCAAGGAGTAGCTCTTGTCTATTACATATTTGGCTTATGGAACCGTATCTGTGCTAATTTCAATCTTTGGTTTTATGCAGCACCCCAACTCACCTTTACTCTTAAGCAAGCATAAGTCGGTTTTCTACATTTGAAACCCTGTTCTGTTTTGTAATTCAGTTCCTGTGTAGCCAAGTTTACATTCCATGTGGTAGAGATATCTTATGATGTTTCTTTCTCTGTGTGACTTATTTCACTTACAATCATCGTACCTGAATCCACTCATTATGCTGCTACGGGCCTGATGACATAGATTTCATTGCTGAGTGATATTGCATTGTACGTAAGTACCACAACTTCTTTATCCATTTTGCGCTTTCTGTGATATTGAACTTGTACCGTAAACGAGGTTCTTGTAAACAGAGCTGTCCCAAAGATTGGGGTGGTTGTGTCTTTTTGATTTTAATTTCCCTAAGCTATAGGACCATAAGTGGAAGTGCCCTAGGCTCTGTTGCTTTGTTTTTTAGATGTTTCAGGAAACACCATACACTTCTCCAGAGTGACTGTTGGCAATTTACATCCCGCCCATCAGCATAACAAGGCTCCCAGTTCTCCATGGCCTGTCCTGCCTTTCTGGATTTTACACTTTTTTCACATGGCCCTTTTGACCGGGGGGCAGTGAGACTTCATTGTAGTGCAGATTTCCTTTGCAAGCTTGCTTGGTTGGCCAAAAAGGGCGTATGCGTTTATTCCTGAATATATTCAGGAAAAAACGCATACGCACTTTTTGGCCAAGTGCATCATTGTGGACGTTCTGCCTCTTTTCCTATGCTTTACATGCAATTCCAGTCTACCTCCTGAAATCGGTTTCCTGCAATTCTGCCCCGCTTTCAAGTCCTCTTGGCAGCCTTACTTCAATATATTTTTGGACGATAGCTGTCATTTATAACTCTGCAGGTATGTGAATGACAGTGCCCCTGAGCTCCTTTCTTCAACTCGCTTTCTTGTGAGCTGGCCGCAACACCGCTGCATTGCTTCAGACCCTAGTGTGGTTTCGGCATGGCACACTGAGCCTTTGGTTAATTCCTCTTCCTGGTGGGAAATGAGAGTTAAATTTGCCCGTCCAGACACCTCCAGCTAGTCTCTCATTGGTTCTCCCTATTCCTGTTCATTTTCCGCAGAAATTGCAAACTGGGCCAAACAGGAGGTTAAAGGCACTGACTCTCCAAGTGGGGAGAGTGTTAGTAAAGCAACTGGAATGTTGCACCCGAGTTCCAGGGGACGAAAACTGACACAATTGAACACGTTTCCCGAGCACACGGTGGATCATACTCTGGGTTCCACATGCATGTTTTAGCTGAAGGAAGAATCCCTTAAACCTGGAGAGTTGAGACCCATGGAATGGGTACCATGCAATATGACTTCAAAGGGTCTGCATTTGTCCACCGAACCTCACCAATCCTATCACTGCTGCGTTTATGCCGCTGTACACATGCTTGATTCTCTTTCGTAGACATATAAATCGATAGGTTTTAAGATTCTTCCTAGTCAGGTATATTCTTAGGCGTTTATTATGGGGTGTAGAGTCCACTTCGTTGAGCAAGGAGTAGCTCTTGTCTATTACATATTTGGCTTATGGAACGGTATCTGTGCTAATTTCAATCTCTGGTTTTATGCAGCACCCCAACTCACCTTTCGCCTTAAGCAAGCATAAGTTGGTTTTCTACATTTGAGACCCTGTTCTGTTTTGTAATTCAGTTCCTGTGTAGCCAAGTTTACATTCCGTGTAGTAGTGATATCTTATGATGTTTCTTTTTCTGTGTGACTTATTTCACTTAGAATCATCGTACCTGAATCCACTCATTATGCTGCTATGGGCCTGATGACATAGATTTCATTGCTGAGTGATATTGCATTGTACGTAAGTACCACAACTTCTTTATCCATTTTTCACTTTCTGTGATTTTGAACTTGTACTGTAAACGAGATTCTTGTAAACAGAGCCTTCCCAAACTTTGGGGTGGCTGTGTCTTTTTGATTTTAATTTCCCTAAGCTATAGGACCATAAGTGGAAGAGCCCTAGGCTCTGTTGCTTTGTTTTTTAGATGTTTCAGGAAACACCATACACTTCTCCAGAGTGGCTGTTGGCAATTTACATCCCGCCCATCAGCATAACAAGGCTCCCAGTTCTCCATGGCCTGTCCTGCCTTTCTGGATTTTACACTTTTTCCAGATGGCCCTTTTGACCGGGGGGCAGTGAGACTTCATTGTAGTGCCGATTTCCTTTGCAAGCTTGCTTGGTTGGCCAAAAAGGGCGTATGCGTTTTTTCCTGAATATATTCAGGAAAAAACGCATACGCCCTTTTTGGCCAAGTGCATCACTGTGGACGTTCTGCCTCTTTTCCTTTGCTTTACATGCAATTCCAGTCTACCTCCTGAAATCGGTTTCCTGCAATTCTGTCCAGCGTTCAAGTCCTCTTGGCAGCCTTACTTCAATATATTTTTGGACGATAGCTGTCATTTATAACTCTGCAGGTTTGTGAATGACAGTGCCCCTGAGCTCCTTTCTTCAACTCGCTTTCTTGTGAGCTGGCCGCAACACCGCAGCATTGCTTCAGGCCCTAGTGTGGTTCCGGCATTACATGCTGAGCCTTTGGTTAATTCCTCTTCCTGGTGGGAAATGAGAGTTAAATTTGCCCGTCCAGACATCTCCAGCTAGTCTCTCATTGGTTCTCCCTATTCCTGTACATTTTCCGCAGAAATTGCAAACTGGGCCAAACAAGAGGTTAAAGGCACTGACTCTCCAAGTGGGGAGAGTGTTAGTAAAGCGTCTGGAATGTTGCACCCGAGTACCAGGGGATGAAAACTGACACAATTAAACACGTTTCCCCATCACACGGTGGATCATACTCTGGGTTCCACATGCATGTTTTAGCTGAAGGAAGAATCCCTTAAACCTGGAGAGTTGAGACCCATGGAATGGGTACCATGCAATATGACTTCAAAGGTTCTGCATTTGCTCACCGAACCTCACCAATCCTATCACTGCTGCGTTTATGACACTGTACACACGCTTGATTCTCTTTCGGAGACATATAAATCCATAGGTTTTAAGATTCTTTCTAGTCAGGTATATTCTTACGCGTTTAATATGGGGTGTAGAGTCCACTTCGTTGAGCAAGGAGTAGCTCTTGTCTATTACATATTTGGCTTATGGAACGGTATCTGTTCTAATTTCAATCTCTGGTTTTATGCAGCACCCCAACTCACCTTTCGCCTTAAGCAAGCATAAGTTTGTTTTCTACATTTGAGACCCTGTTCTGTTTTGTAATTCAGTTCCTGTGTAGCCAAGTTTACATTCCTTGTAGTAGTGATATCTTATGATGTTTGTTTTTCTGTGTGACTTATTTCACTTAGAATCATCGTACCTGAATCCACTCATTATGCTGCTACGGGCCTGATGACATAGATTTCATTGTTGAGTGATATTGCATTGTACGTAAGTACCACAACTTCTTTATCCATTTTTCGCTTTCTGTGATATTGAACTTGGACCATAAATGAGGTTCTTGTAAACAGAGCTGTCCCTAACTTTGGGGTGGCTGAGTCTTTTTGATTTTAATTTCCCTAAGCTATAGGACCATAAGTGGAAGTGCCCTAGGCTCTGTTGCTTTGTTTTTTAGATGTTTCAGGAAACACCATACACTTCTCCAGAGTGGCTGTTGGCAATTTACATCCCGCCCATCAGCATAACAAGGCTCCCAGTTCTCCATGGCCTGTCCTGCCTTTGTGGATTTTACACTTTTTTCAGATGGCCCTTTTGACCGGGGGGGGGGGGGGCAGTGAGACTTCATTGTAGTGCAGATTTCCTTTGCAAGCTTGCTTGGTTGGCCAAAAAGGGCGTATGCGTTTTTTCCTGAATATATTCAGGAAAAAACGCATACGCCCTTTTTGGCCAAGTGCATCATTGTGGACGTTCTGCCTCTTTTCCTATGCTTTACATGCAATTCCAGTCTACCTCCTGAAATCGGTTTCCTGCAATTCTGCCCCACTTTCAAGTCCTCTTGGCAGTCTTACTTCAATATATTTTTGGACGATAGCTGTCATTTATAACTCTGCAGGTATGTGAATGACAGTGCCCCTGAGCTCCTTTCTTCAACTCGTTTTCTTGTGAGCTGGCCGCAACACCGCAGCATTGCTTCAGGCCCTAGTGTGGTTCCGGCATGGCACGCTGAGCCTTTGGTTAATTCCTCTTCCTGGTGGGAAATGAGAGTTAAATTTGCCCGTCCAGACACCTCCAGCTAGTCTCTCATTGGTTCTCCCTATTCCTGTTCATTTTCCGCAGAAATTGCAAACTGGGCCAAACAGGAGGTTAAAGGCACTGACTCTCCAAGTGGGGAGAGTGTTAGTAAAGCGTCTGGAATGTTGCACCCGAGTACCAGGGGATGAAAATTGAGACACATTTGAACATGTTTCCCGATCACATGGTGGATCATACTCTGGGTTCCACATGCATGTTTTAGCTGAAGGAAGAATCACTTAAACCTGGAGAGTTGAGACCCCTGCAATGGGTACCATGCAATATGACTTCAAAGGGTCTGCATTTCCTCACCGAACCTCACCAATCCTAGCACTGCTGCATTTATGCCACTGTACACACGCTTGATTCTGTTTCGGAGACATATAAATCCATAGGTTTTAAGATTCTTACTAGTCAGGTATATTCTTAGGCGTTTAATATGGGGTGTAGAGTCCACTTCGTTGAGCAAGGAGTAGCTCTTGTCTATTACATATTTGGCTTATGGAACCGTATCTGTGCTAATTTCAATCTTTGGTTTTATGCAGCACCCCAACTCACCTTTACTCTTAAGCAAGCATAAGTCGGTTTTCTACATTTGAGACCCTGTTCTGTTTTGTAGTTCAGTTCCTGTGTAGCCAAGTTTACATTCCATGTGGTAGAGATATCTTATGATGTTTCTTTCTCTGTGTGACTTATTTCACTTACAATCATCGTACCTCAATCCACTCATTATGCTGCTACGGGCCTGATGACATAGATTTCATTGCTGAGTGATATTGCATTGTACGTAAGTACCACAACTTCTTTATCCATTTTGCGCTTTCTGTGATATTGAACTTGAACCGTAAACGAGGTTCCTGTAAACAGAACCGTCCCAAACTTTGGGGTGGCTGTGTCTTTTTGATTTTAATTTCCCTAAGCTATAGGACCATAAGTGGAAGTGCCCTAGGCTCTGTTGTTTTGTTTTTTAGATGTTTCAGGAAATACCATACACTTCTCCAGAGTGGCTGTTGGCAATTTACATCCCGCCCATCAGCATAACAAGGCTCCCAGTTCTCCATGGCCTGTCCTGCCTTTTTGGATTTTATACTTTTTTCAGATGGCCCTTTTGCCCGCGGGATAGTGAGACTTCATTGTAGTGCAGATTCCTTTGCAAGCTTGCTTGGTTGGCCAAAAAGGGCGTATGCGTTTTTTCCTGAATATATTCAGGAAAAAACGCATACGCCCTTTTTGGCCAAGTGCATCATTGTGGACGTTCTGCCTCTTTTCCTATGCTTTACATGCAATTCCAGTCTACCTCCTGAAATCGGTTTCCTGCAATTCTGCCCCGCTTTCAAGTCCTCTTGGCAGCCTTACTTCAATATATTTTTGGACGATAGCTGTCATTTATAACTCTGCAGGTTTTTGAATTACAGTGCCCCTGAGCTTCTTTCTTCAACTCGTTTTCTTGTGAGCTGGCCGCAACACCGCAGCATTGCTTCAGGCCCTAGTGTGGTTCCAGAATGGCACGCTGAGCCTTTGGTTAATTCCTCTTCCTGGTGGGCAATGAGAGTTAAATTTGCCCGTCCAGACACCTCCAGCTAGTCTCTCATTGGTTCTCCCTATTCCTGTTCATTTTCCGCAAAAATTGCAAACTGGGCCAAACAGGAGGTTAAAGGCACTGACTCTCCAAGTGGGGAGAGTGTTAGTAAAGCGTCTGGAATGTTGCACCCGAGTACCGGGGGACGAAAACTGAGTCACATTTGAACACGTTTCCCGATCACACGGTGGATCATACTCTTGGTTCCACATGCATGTTTTAGCTGAAGGAAGAATCCCCTAAACCTGGAGAGTTGAGACCCATGGAATGGGTACCATGCAATATGACTTCAAAGGGTCTGCATTTGCTCACCGAACCTCAACAATCCTAACACTGCTGCGTTTATGCCGCTGTACACACGCTTGATTCTCTTTCGGAGACATATAAATCCATAGGTTTTAAGATTCTTACTAGTCAGGTATATTCTTATGCGTTTAATATGGGGTGTTGAGTCCACTTCGTTGAGCAATGAGTAGCTCTTGTCTATTACATATTTGGCTTATGGAACGGTATCCGTTCTAATTTCAATCTCTGGTTTTATGCAGTACCCCAACTCACCTTTCCCCTTAAGCAAGCATAAGTTGGTTTTCTACATTTGAGACCCTGTTCTGTTTTGTAATTCAGTTCCTGTGTAGCCAAGTTTACATTCCGTGTAGTAGTGATATCTTATGATGTTTCTTTTTCTGTGTGACTTATTTCACTTAGAATCATCGTACCTGAATCCACTCATTATGCTGCTACGGGCCTGATGACATAGATTTCATTGCTGAGTGATATTGCATTGTACGTAAGTACCACAACTTCTTTACCCATTTTTCACTTTCTGTGATATTGAACTTGTACCGTAAACGAGGTTCTTGTAAACAGAGCCATCCCAAACTTTGGGGTGGCTGTGTCTTTTTCATTTTAATTTCCCTAAGCTATAGGACCATAAGTGGAAGTGCCCTAGGCTCTGTTGCTTTGTTTTTTAGATGTTTCAGGAAACACCATACACTTCTCCAGAGTGGCTGTTGGCAATTTACATCCCGCCCATCAGCATAACAAGGCTCCCAGTGCTCCATGGCCTGTCCTGCCTTTCTGGATTTTACACATTTTTCAGATGGCCCTTTTGACCGGGGGGCAGTGAGACTTCATTGTAGTGCAGATTTCCTTTGCAAGCTTGCTTGGTTGGCCAAAAAGGGCGTATGCGTTTTTTCCTGAATATATTCAGGAAAAAACGCATATGCCCTTTTTGGCCAAGTGCATCATTGTGGACGTTCTGCCTCTTTTCCTATGCTTTACATGCAATTCCAGTCTACCTCCTGAAATCGGTTTCCTGCAATTCTGCCCCGCTTTCAAGTCCTCTTGGCAGCCTTACTTCAATATATTTTTGGATGATAGCTGTCATTTATAACTCTGCATGTCTGTGAATGACAGTGCCCCTGAGCTCCTTTCTTCAACTCGCGTTCTTGTGAGCTGGCCGCAACACCGTAGGATTGCTTCAGGCCCTAGTGTGGTTCCGGCATGGCACGCTGAGCCTTTGGTTAATTCCTCTTCCTGGTGGGTAATGAGAGTTAAATTTGACCGTCCAGACACCTCCAGCTAGTCTCTCTTGGTTCTCACTATTTCTGTTCATTTTCCGTAGAAATTGCAAACTGGGCCAAACAGGCGGTTAAAGGCACAGACTCTCCAAGTGGGGAGAGTGTTACTAAAGCGTCTGGAATGTTGCATCCGAGTACCAGGGGACGAAAACTGAGACACCTTTGAACACGTTTCCCAATCACATGGTGTATCATACTCTGGGTTTCACATGCATGTTTTAGCTGAAGGAAGAATCCCTTAAACCTGGAGAGTTGAGACCCATGGAATGGGTACCATGCAATATGACTTCAAAGGGTCTGCATTTGCTCACCGAACCTCACCAATCCTATCACTGGTGCGTTTATGCCGCTGTACACACTCTTGATTCTCTTTCGGAGACATATAAATCCATAGGTTTTAATATTCTTACTAGTCAGGTATATTCGTAGGCGTTTAATATGGGGTGTTGAGTCCACTTCATTGAACAAGGAGTAGCTCTTGTCTATTACATATTTGGCTTATGGAACGGTATCTGTGCTTATTTCAATCTCTGGTTTTATGCAGCACCCCAACTCACATTTCCCCTTAAGCAAGCATAAGTTGGTTTTCTACATTTGAGACCCTGTTCTGTTTTGTAATTCAGTTCCTGTGTAGCCAAGTTTACATTCCGTGTAGTAGTGATATCTTATGATGTTTGTTTTTCTGTGTGACTTATTTCACTTAGAATCATCGTACCTGAATCCACTCATTATGCTGCTACGGGCCTGATGACATAGATTTCATTGCTGAGTGATATTGCATTGTACGTAAGTACCACAACTTCTTTATCCATTTTTCACTTTCTGTGATTTTGAACTTGTACTGTAAACGAGGTTCTTGTAAACAGAGCCGTCCCAAACTTTGGGGTGGCTGTGTCTTTTTGTTTTTAATTTCCCTAAGCTATAGGACCATAAGTGGAAGTGCCCTAGGCTCTGTTGCTTTGTTTTGTAGATGTTTCAGGAAACACCATACACTTCTCCAGATTGGCTGTTGGCAATTTACATCCCGCCCATGAGCATAACAAGGCTCCCAGTTCTCCATGGCCTCTCCTGCCTTTCTGGATTTTACACTTTTTTCAGATGGCCCTTTTGACCAGGGGACAGTGAGACTTCATTGTAGTGCAGATTTCCTTTGCAAGCTTGCTTGGTTGGCCAAAAAGGGCGTATGCGTTTTTTCCTGAATATATTCAGGAAAAAATGCATACGCCCTTTTTTGCCAAGTGCATCATTGTGGACGTTCTGCCTCTTTTCCTATGCTTTACATGCAATTCCAGTCTACCTCCTGAAATCGGTTTCCTGCAATTCTGCCCCGCTTTCAAGTCCTCTTGGCAGCCTTACTTCAATATATTTTTGGACGATAGCTATCATTTATAACTCTGCAGGTATGTGAATGACAGTGCCCCTGAGCTCCTTTCTTCAACTCGCTTTCTTGTGAGCTGGCCGCAACACCGCAGCATTGCTTCAGGCCCTAGTGTGGTTCCGGCATGGCACGCTGAGCCTTTGGTTAATTCCTCTTCCTGGTGGGAAATGAGAGTTAAATTTGCCCGTCCAGACACCTCCAGCTAGTCTCTCATTGGTTCTCCCTATTCCTGTTCATTTTCCGCAGAAATTGCAAACTGGGCCAAACAGGAGGTTAAAGGCACTGACTCTCCAAGTGGGGAGAGTGTTAGTAAAGCGTCTGGAATGTTGCACCCGAGTACCAGGGGACGAAAACTGAGACACATTTGAACACGTTTCCCGATCACATGGTGGATCATACTCTGGATTCCACATGCATGTTTTAGCTGAAGGAAGAATCCCTTAAACCTGGAGAGTTGAGACCCCTGCAATGGGTACCATGCAATATGACTTCAAAGGGTCTGCATTTGCTCACCGAACCTCACCAATCCTAGCACTGCTGCATTTATGCCACTGTACACACGCTTGATTCTCTTTCGGAGACATATAAATCCATAGGTTTTAAGATTCTTACTAGTCAGGTATATTCTTAGGCGTTTAATATGGGGTGTAGAGTCCACTTCGTTGAGCAAGGAGTAGCTCTTGTCTATTACATATTTGGCTTATGGAACCGTATCTGTGCTAATTTCAATCTTTGGTTTTATGCAGCACCCCAACTCACCTTTACTCTTAAGCAAGCATAAGTCGTTTTTCTACATTTGAGACCCTGTTCTGTTTTGTAGTTCAGTTCCTGTGTAGCCAAGTTTACATTCCATGTGGTAGAGATATCTTATGATGTTTCTTTCTCTGTGTGACTTATTTCACTTACAATCATCGTACCTCAATCCACTCATTATGCTGCTACGGGCCTGATGACATAGATTTCATTGCTGAGTGATATTGCATTGTACGTAAGTACCACAACTTCTTTATCCATTTTGCGCTTTCTGTGATATTGAACTTGAACCGTAAACGAGGTTCCTGTAAACAGAACCGTCCCAAACTTTGGGGTGGCTGTGTCTTTTTGATTTTAATTTCCCTAAGCTATAGGACCATAAGTGGAAGTGCCCTAGGCTCTGTTGCTTTGTTTTTTAGATGTTTCAGGAAACACCATACACTTCTCCAGAGTGGCTGTTGGCAATTTACATCCCGCCCATCAGCATAACAAGGCTCCCAGTTCTCCATGGCCTGTCCTGCCTTTCTGGATTTTACACTTTTTTCAGATGGCCCTTTTGACAGGGGGGCAGTGAGACTTCGTTGTAGTGCCGATTTCCTTTGCAAGCTTGCTTGGTTGGCCAAAAAGGGCGTATGCGTTTTTTCCTGAATATATTCAGGAAAAAACGCATACGCCCTTTTTGGCCAAGTGCATCATTGTGGACGTTCTGCCTCTTTTCCTATGCTTTACATGCAATTCCAGTCTACCTCCTGAAATCGGTTTCCTGCAATTCTGCCCCGCTTTCAAGTCCTCTTGGCAGCCTTACTTCAATATATTTTTGGACGATAGCTATCATTTATAACTCTGCAGGTATGTGAATGACAGTGCCCCTGAGCTCCTTTCTTCAACTCGTTTTCTTGTGAGCTGGCCGCAACACCGCAGCATTGCTTCAGGCCCTAGTGTGGTTCCGGCATGGCACGCTGAGCCTTTGGTTAATTCCTCTTCCTGGTGGGAAATGAGAGGTAAATTTGCCCGTCCAGACACCTCCAGCTAGTCTCTCATTGGTTCTCCCTATTCCTGTTCATTTTCCGCAGAAATTGCAAACTGGGCCAAACAGGAGGTTAAAGGCACTGACTCTCCAAGTGGGGAGAGTGTTAGTAAAGCGTCTGGAATGTTGCACCCGAGTACCAGGGGACGAAAACTGAGACACATTTGAACACGTTTCCCGATCACATGGTGGATCATACTCTGGGTTCCACATGCATGTTTTAGCTGAAGGAAGAATCCCTTAAACCTGGAGAGTTGAGACCCCTGTAATGGGTACCATGCAATATGACTTCAAAGGGTCTGCATTTGCTCACCGAACCTCACCAATCCTAGCACTGCTGCATTTATGCCACTGTACACACGCTTGATTCTCTTTCGTAGACATATAAATCCATAGGTTTTAAGATTCTTACTAGTCAGGTATATTCTTAGGCGTTTAATATGGGGTGTAGAGTCCACTTCGTTGAGCAAGGAGTAGCTCTTGTCTATTACATATTTGGCTTATGGAACCGTATCTGTGCTAATTTCAATCTTTGGTTTTATGCAGCACCCCAACTCACCTTTACTCTTAAGCAAGCATAAGTCGGTTTTCTACATTTGAAACCCTGTTCTGTTTTGTAATTCAGTTCCTGTGTAGCCAAGTTTACATTCCATGTGGTAGAGATATCTTATGATGTTTCTTTCTCTGTGTGACTTATTTCACTTACAATCATCGTACCTGAATCCACTCATTATGCTGCTACGGGCCTGATGACATAGATTTCATTGCTGAGTGATATTGCATTGTACGTAAGTACCACAACTTCTTTATCCATTTTGCGCTTTCTGTGATATTGAACTTGTACCGTAAACGAGGTTCTTGTAAACAGAGCTGTCCCAAAGATTGGGGTGGTTGTGTCTTTTTGATTTTAATTTCCCTAAGCTATAGGACCATAAGTGGAAGTGCCCTAGGCTCTGTTGCTTTGTTTTTTAGATGTTTCAGGAAACACCATACACTTCTCCAGAGTGACTGTTGGCAATTTACATCCCGCCCATCAGCATAACAAGGCTCCCAGTTCTCCATGGCCTGTCCTGCCTTTCTGGATTTTACACTTTTTTCAGATGGCCCTTTTGACCGGGGGGCAGTGAGACTTCATTGTAGTGCAGATTTCCTTTGCAAGCTTGCTTGGTTGGCCAAAAAGGGCGTATGCGTTTATTCCTGAATATATTCAGGAAAAAACGCATACGCACTTTTTGGCCAAGTGCATCATTGTGGACGTTCTGCCTCTTTTCCTATGCTTTACATGCAATTCCAGTCTACCTCCTGAAATCGGTTTCCTGCAATTCTGCCCCGCTTTCAAGTCCTCTTGGCAGCCTTACTTCAATATATTTTTGGACGATAGCTGTCATTTATAACTCTGCAGGTATGTGAATGACAGTGCCCCTGAGCTCCTTTCTTCAACTCGCTTTCTTGTGAGCTGGCCGCAACACCGCTGCATTGCTTCAGACCCTAGTGTGGTTTCGGCATGTCACACTGAGCCTTTGGTTAATTCCTCTTCCTGGTGGGAAATGAGAGTTAAATTTGCCCGTCCAGACACCTCCAGCTAGTCTCTCATTGGTTCTCCCTATTCCTGTTCATTTTCCGCAGAAATTGCAAACTGGGCCAAACAGGAGGTTAAAGGCACTGACTCTCCAAGTGGGGAGAGTGTTAGTAAAGCAACTGGAATGTTTCACCCGAGTTCCAGGGGACGAAAACTGACACAATTGAACACGTTTCCCGAGCACACGGTGGATCATACTCTGGGTTCCACATGCATGTTTTAGCTGAAGGAAGAATCCCTTAAACCTGGAGAGTTGAGACCCATGGAATGGGTACCATGCAATATGACTTCAAAGGGTCTGCATTTGTCCACCGAACCTCACCAATCCTATCACTGCTGCGTTTATGCCGCTGTACACATGCTTGATTCTCTTTCGTAGACATATAAATCGATAGGTTTTAAGATTCTTCCTAGTCAGGTATATTCTTAGGCGTTTATTATGGGGTGTAGAGTCCACTTCGTTGAGCAAGGAGTAGCTCTTGTCTATTACATATTTGGCTTATGGAACGGTATCTGTGCTAATTTCAATCTCTGGTTTTATGCAGCACCCCAACTCACCTTTCGCCTTAAGCAAGCATAAGTTGGTTTTCTACATTTGAGACCCTGTTCTGTTTTGTAATTCAGTTCCTGTGTAGCCAAGTTTACATTCCGTGTAGTAGTGATATCTTATGATGTTTCTTTTTCTGTGTGACTTATTTCACTTAGAATCATCGTACCTGAATCCACTCATTATGCTGCTATGGGCCTGATGATATAGATTTCATTGCTGAGTGATATTGCATTGTACGTAAGTACCACAACTTCTTTATCCATTTTTCACTTTCTGTGATTTTGAACTTGTACTGTAAACGAGATTCTTGTAAACAGAGCCTTCCCAAACTTTGGGGTGGCTGTGTCTTTTTGATTTTAATTTCCCTAAGCTATAGGACCATAAGTGGAAGAGCCCTAGGCTCTGTTGCTTTGTTTTTTAGATGTTTCAGGAAACACCATACACTTCTCCAGAGTGGCTGTTGGCAATTTACATCCCGCCCATCAGCATAACAAGGCTCCCAGTTCTCCATGGCCTGTCCTGCCTTTCTGGATTTTACACTTTTTTCAGATGGCCCTTTTGACAGGGGGGCAGTGAGACTTCATTGTAGTGCCGATTTCCTTTGCAAGCTTGCTTGGTTGGCCAAAAAGGGCGTATGCGTTTTTTCCTGAATATATTCAGGAAAAAACGCATACGCCCTTTTTGGCCAAGTGCATCACTGTGGACGTTCTGCCTCTTTTCCTTTGCTTTACATGCAATTCCAGTCTACCTCCTGAAATCGGTTTCCTGCAATTCTGCCCAGCGTTCAAGTCCTCTTGGCAGCCTTACTTCAATATATTTTTGGACGATAGCTGTCATTTATAACTCTGCAGGTTTGTGAATGACAGTGCCCCTGAGCTCCTTTCTTCAACTCGCTTTCTTGTGAGCTGGCCGCAACACCGCAGCATTGCTTCAGGCCCTAGTGTGGTTCCGGCATTACATGCTGAGCCTTTGGTTAATTCCTCTTCCTGGTGGGAAATGAGAGTTAAATTTGCCCGTCCAGACATCTCCAGCTAGTCTCTCATTGGTTCTCCCTATTCCTGTACATTTTCCGCAGAAATTGCAAACTGGGCCAAACAAGAGGTTAAAGGCACTGACTCTCCAAGTGGGGAGAGTGTTAGTAAAGCGTCTGGAATGTTGCACCCGAGTACCAGGGGATGAAAACTGACACAATTAAACACGTTTCCCGATCACACGGTGGATCATACTCTGGGTTCCACATGCATGTTTTAGCTGAAGGAAGAATCCCTTAAACCTGGAGAGTTGAGACCCATGGAATGGGTACCATGCAATATGACTTCAAAGGTTCTGCATTTGCTCACCGAACCTCACCAATCCTATCACTGCTGCGTTTATGACACTGTACACACACTTGATTCTGTTTCGGAGACATATAAATCCATAGGTTTTAAGATTCTTTCTAGTCAGGTATATTCTTACGCGTTTAATATGGGGTGTAGAGTCCACTTCGTTGAGCAAGGAGTAGCTCTTGTCTATTACATATTTGGCTTATGGAACGGTATCTGTTCTAATTTCAATCTCTGGTTTTATGCAGCACCCCAACTCACCTTTCGCCTTAAGCAAGCATAAGTTTGTTTTCTACATTTGAGACCCTGTTCTGTTTTGTAATTCAGTTCCTGTGTAGCCAAGTTTACATTCCTTGTAGTAGTGATATCTTATGATGTTTGTTTTTCTGTGTGACTTATTTCACTTAGAATCATCGTACCTGAATCCACTCATTATGCTGCTACGGGCCTGATGACATAGATTTCATTGTTGAGTGATATTGCATTGTACGTAAGTACCACAACTTCTTTATCCATTTTTCGCTTTCTGTGATATTGAACTTGGACCATAAATGAGGTTCTTGTAAACAGAGCTGTCCCTAACTTTGGGGTGGCTGAGTCTTTTTGATTTTAATTTCCCTAAGCTATAGGACCATAAGTGGAAGTGCCCTAGGCTCTGTTGCTTTGTTTTTTAGATGTTTCAGGAAACACCATACACTTCTCCAGAGTGGCTGTTGGCAATTTACATCCCGCCCATCAGCATAACAAGGCTCCCAGTTCTCCATGGCCTGTCCTGCCTTTGTGGATTTTACACTTTTTTCAGATGGCCCTTTTGACCAGGGGGGGCAGTGAGACTTCATTGTAGTGCAGATTTCCTTTGCAAGCTTGCTTGGTTGGCCAAAAAGGGCGTATGCGTTTTTTCCTGAATATATTCAGGAAAAAACGCATACGCCCTTTTTGGCCAAGTGCATCATTGTGGACGTTCTGCCTCTTTTCCTATGCTTTACATGCAATTCCAGTCTACCTCCTGAAATCGGTTTCCTGCAATTCTGCCCCACTTTCAAGTCCTCTTGGCAGTCTTACTTCAATATATTTTTGGACGATAGCTGTCATTTATAACTCTGCAGGTATGTGAATGACAGTGCCCCTGAGCTCCTTTCTTCAACTCGTTTTCTTGTGAGCTGGCCGCAACACCGCAGCATTGCTTCAGGCCCTAGTGTGGTTCCGGCATGGCACGCTGAGCCTTTGGTTAATTCCTCTTCCTGGTGGGAAATGAGAGTTAAATTTGCCCGTCCAGACACCTCCAGCTAGTCTCTCATTGGTTCTCCCTATTCCTGTTCATTTTCCGCAGAAATTGCAAACTGGGCCAAACAGGAGGTTAAAGGCACTGACTCTCCAAGTGGGGAGAGTGTTAGTAAAGCGTCTGGAATGTTGCACCCGAGTACCAGGGGATGAAAATTGAGACACATTTGAACACGTTTCCCGATCACATGGTGGATCATACTCTGGGTTCCACATGCATGTTTTAGCTGAAGGAAGAATCACTTAAACCTGGAGAGTTGAGACCCCTGCAATGGGTACCATGCAATATGACTTCAAAGGGTCTGCATTTCCTCACCGAACCTCACCAATCCTAGCACTGCTGCATTTATGCCACTGTACACACGCTTGATTCTGTTTCGGAGACATATAAATCCATAGGTTTTAAGATTCTTACTAGTCAGGTATATTCTTAGGCGTTTAATATGGGGTGTAGAGTCCACTTCGTTGAGCAAGGAGTAGCTCTTGTCTATTACATATTTGGCTTATGGAACCGTATCTGTGCTAATTTCAATCTTTGGTTTTATGCAGCACCCCAACTCACCTTTACTCTTAAGCAAGCATAAGTCGGTTTTCTACATTTGAGACCCTGTTCTGTTTTGTAGTTCAGTTCCTGTGTAGCCAAGTTTACATTCCATGTGGTAGAGATATCTTATGATGTTTCTTTCTCTGTGTGACTTATTTCACTTACAATCATCGTACCTCAATCCACTCATTATGCTGCTACGGGCCTGATGACATAGATTTCATTGCTGAGTGATATTGCATTGTACGTAAGTACCACAACTTCTTTATCCATTTTGCGCTTTCTGTGATATTGAACTTGAACCGTAAACGAGGTTCCTGTAAACAGAACCGTCCCAAACTTTGGGGTGGCTGTGTCTTTTTGATTTTAATTTCCCTAAGCTATAGGACCATAAGTGGAAGTGCCCTAGGCTCTGTTGTTTTGTTTTTTAGATGTTTCAGGAAATACCATACACTTCTCCAGAGTGGCTGTTGGCAATTTACATCCCGCCCATCAGCATAACAAGGCTCCCAGTTCTCCATGGCCTGTCCTGCCTTTTTGGATTTTATACTTTTTTCAGATGGCCCTTTTGCCCGCGGGATAGTGAGACTTCATTGTAGTGCAGATTCCTTTGCAAGCTTGCTTGGTTGGCCAAAAAGGGCGTATGCGTTTTTTCCTGAATATATTCAGGAAAAAACGCATACGCCCTTTTTGGCCAAGTGCATCATTGTGGACGTTCTGCCTCTTTTCCTATGCTTTACATGCAATTCCAGTCTACCTCCTGAAATCGGTTTCCTGCAATTCTGCCCCGCTTTCAAGTCCTCTTGGCAGCCTTACTTCAATATATTTTTGGACGATAGCTGTCATTTATAACTCTGCAGGTTTTTGAATTACAGTGCCCCTGAGCTTCTTTCTTCAACTCGTTTTCTTGTGAGCTGGCCGCAACACCGCAGCATTGCTTCAGGCCCTAGTGTGGTTCCAGAATGGCACGCTGAGCCTTTGGTTAATTCCTCTTCCTGGTGGGCAATGAGAGTTAAATTTGCCCGTCCAGACACCTCCAGCTAGTCTCTCATTGGTTCTCCCTATTCCTGTTCATTTTCCGCAAAAATTGCAAACTGGGCCAAACAGGAGGTTAAAGGCACTGACTCTCCAAGTGGGGAGAGTGTTAGTAAAGCGTCTGGAATGTTGCACCCGAGTACCGGGGGACGAAAACTGAGTCACATTTGAACACGTTTCCCGATCACACGGTGGATCATACTCTTGGTTCCACATGCATGTTTTAGCTGAAGGAAGAATCCCCTAAACCTGGAGAGTTGAGACACATGGAATGGGTACCATGCAATATGACTTCAAAGGGTCTGCATTTGCTCACCGAACCTCAACAATCCTAACACTGCTGCGTTTATGCCGCTGTACACACGCTTGATTCTCTTTCGGAGACATATAAATCCATAGGTTTTAAGATTCTTACTAGTCAGGTATATTCTTATGCGTTTAATATGGGGTGTTGAGTCCACTTCGTTGAGCAATGAGTAGCTCTTGTCTATTACATATTTGGCTTATGGAACGGTATCCGTTCTAATTTCAATCTCTGGTTTTATGCAGTACCCCAACTCACCTTTCCCCTTAAGCAAGCATAAGTTGGTTTTCTACATTTGAGACCCTGTTCTGTTTTGTAATTCAGTTCCTGTGTAGCCAAGTTTACATTCCGTGTAGTAGTGATATCTTATGATGTTTCTTTTTCTGTGTGACTTATTTCACTTAGAATCATCGTACCTGAATCCACTCATTATGCTGCTACGGGCCTGATGACATAGATTTCATTGCTGAGTGATATTGCATTGTACGTAAGTACCACAACTTCTTTACCCATTTTTCACTTTCTGTGATATTGAACTTGTACCGTAAACGAGGTTCTTGTAAACAGAGCCATCCCAAACTTTGGGGTGGCTGTGTCTTTTTCATTTTAATTTCCCTAAACTATAGGACCATAAGTGGAAGTGCCCTAGGCTCTGTTGCTTTGTTTTTTAGATGTTTCAGGAAACACCATACACTTCTCCAGAGTGGCTGTTGGCAATTTACATCCCGCCCATCAGCATAACAAGGCTCCCAGTGCTCCATGGCCTGTCCTGCCTTTCTGGATTTTACACATTTTTCAGATGGCCCTTTTGACCGGGGGGCAGTGAGACTTCATTGTAGTGCAGATTTCCTTTGCAAGCTTGCTTGGTTGGCCAAAAAGGGCGTATGCGTTTTTTCCTGAATATATTCAGGAAAAAACGCATACGCCCTTTTTGGCCAAGTGCATCATTGTGGACGTTCTGCCTCTTTTCCTATGCTTTACATGCAATTCCAGTCTACCTCCTGAAATCGGTTTCCTGCAATTCTGCCCCGCTTTCAAGTCCTCTTGGCAGCCTTACTTCAATATAATTTTGGATGATAGCTGTCATTTATAACTCTGCATGTCTGTGAATGACAGTGCCCCTGAGCTCCTTTCTTCAACTCGCGTTCTTGTGAGCTGGCCGCAACACCGTAGGATTGCTTCAGGCCCTAGTGTGGTTTCGGCATGGCACGCTGAGCCTTTGGTTAATTCCTCTTCCTGGTGGGTAATGAGAGTTAAATTTGACCGTCCAGACACCTCCAGCTAGTCTCTCTTGGTTCTCTCTATTTCTGTTCATTTTCCATAGAAATTGCAAACTGGGCCAAACAGGCGGTTAAAGGCACAGACTCTCCAAGTGGGGAGAGTGTTACTAAAGCGTCTGGAATGTTGCATCCGAGTACCAGGGGACGAAAACTGAGACACCTTTGAACACGTTTCCCAATCACATGGTGTATCATACTCTGGGTTTCACATGCATGTTTTAGCTGAAGGAAGAATCCCTTAAACCTGGAGAGTTGAGACCCATGGAATGGGTACCATGCAATATGACTTCAAAGGGTCTGCATTTGCTCACCGAACCTCACCAATCCTATCACTGGTGCGTTTATGCCGCTGTACACACTCTTGATTCTCTTTCGGAGACATATAAATCCATAGGTTTTAAGATTCTTACTAGTCAGGTATATTCGTAGGCGTTTAATATGGGGTGTTGAGTCCACTTCATTGAACAAGGAGTAGCTCTTGTCTATTACATATTTGGCTTATGGAACGGTATCTGTGCTTATTTCAATCTCTGGTTTTATGCAGCACCCCAACTCACATTTCCCCTTAAGCAAGCATAAGTTGGTTTTCTACATTTGAGACCCTGTTCTGTTTTGTAATTCAGTTCCTGTGTAGCCAAGTTTACATTCCGTGTAGTAGTGATATCTTATGATGTTTGTTTTTCTGTGTGACTTATTTCACTTAGAATCATCGTACCTGAATCCACTCATTATGCTGCTATGGGCCTGATGACATAGATTTCATTGCTGAGTGATATTGCATTGTACGTAAGTACCACAACTTCTTTATCCATTTTTCACTTTCTGTGATTTTGAACTTGTACTGTAAACGAGGTTCTTGTAAACAGAGCCGTCCCAAACTTTGGGGTGGCTGTGTCTTTTTGTTTTTAATTTCCCTAAGCTATAGGACCATAAGTGGAAGTGCCCTAGGCTCTGTTGCTTTGTTTTTTAGATGTTTCAGGAAACACCATACACTTCTCCAGAGTGGCTGTTGGCAATTTACATCCCGCCCATGAGCATAACAAGGCTCCCAGTTCTCCATGGCCTCTCCTGCCTTTCTGGATTTTACACTTTTTTCAGATGGCCCTTTTGACCAGGGGACAGTGAGACTTCATTGTAGTGCAGATTTCCTTTGCAAGCTTGCTTGGTTGGCCAAAAAGGGCGTTTGCGTTTTTTCCTGAATATATTCAGGAAAAAACGCATACGCCCTTTTTGGCCAAGTGCATCATTGTGGACGTTCTGCCTCTTTTCCTATGCTTTACATGCAATTCCAGTCTACCTCCTGAAATCGGTTTCCTGCAATTCTGCCCCGCTTTCAAGTCCTCTTGGCAGCCTTACTTCAATATATTTTTGGACGATAGCTGTCATTTATAACTCTGCAGGTTTGTGAATGACAGTGTCCCTGAGCTCCTTTCTTCAACTCGCTTTCTTGTGAGCTGGCCGCAACACCGCAGGATTGCTTCAGGCCCTAGTGTGGTTCCGGCATGGCACGCTGAGCCTTTGGTTAATTCCTCTTCCTGGTGGGAAATGAGAGTTAAATTTGCCCGTCCAGACACCTCCAGCTAGTCTCTCATTGGTTCTCCCTATTCCTGTTCATTTTCCGCAGAAATTGCAAACTGGGCCAAAGAGGAGGTTAAAGGCACTGACTCTCCAAGTGGGGAGAGTGTTAGTAAAGCGTCTGGAATGTGTCACCCGAGTACCAGGGGATGAAAACTGACACAATTTAACACGTTTCCCGATCACATGGTGGATCATACTCTGGGTTCCACATGCATGTTTTAGCTGAAGGAAGAATCCCTTAAACCTGGAGAGTTGAGACCCATGGAATGGGTACCATGCAATATGATTTCAAAGGGTCTGCATTTGCTCACCGAACCTCACCAATCCTATCACTGCTGCGTTTATGCCACTGTACACACGCTTGATTCTCTTTCGGAGACATAGAAATCCATAGGTTTTAAGATTCTTACTAGTCAGGTATATTCTTAGGCGTTTAATATGGGGTGTAGAGTCCACTTCGTTGAGCAAGGAGTAGCTCTTGTCTATTACATATTTGGCTTATGGAACGGTATCTGTGCTAATTTCAATCTCTGGTTTTATGCAGCACCCCAACTCACCTTTCCCCTTAAGCAAGCATAAGTCGGTTTTCTACATTTGAGACCCTTTTCTGTTTTGTAATTCAGTTCCTGTGTAGCCAAGTTTACATTCCATGTGGTAGAGATATCTTATGATGTTTCTTTTTCTGTGTGACTTATTTCACTTAGAATCATCGTACCTGAATCCACTCATTATGCTGCTACGGGCCTGATGACATAGATTTCATTGCTGAGTGATATTGCATTGTACGTAAGTACCACAACTTCTTTATCCATTTTGCGCTTTCTGTGATATTGAACTTGTACCGTAAACGAGGTTCTTGTAAACAGAGCTGTCCCAAACATTTGGGTGGTTGTGTCTTTTTTATTTTAATTTCCCTAAGCTATAGGACCATAAGTGGAAGTGCCCTAGGCTCTGTTGCTTTGTTTTTTAGATGTTTCAGGAAACACCATACACTTCTCCAGAGTGGCTGTTGGCAATTTACATCCCGCCCATCAGCATAACAAGGCTCCCAGTTCTCCATGGCCTGTCCTGCCTTTCTGGATTTTACACTTTTTTCAGATGGCCCTTTTGACTGGGGGGCAGTGAGACTTCATTGTAGTGCAGATTTCCTTTGCAAGCTTGCTTGGTTGGCCAAAAAGTGTGTATGCGTTTTTTCCTGAATATATTCAGGAAAAAACGCATACACCCTTTTTGGCCAAGTGCATCATTGTGGACGTTCTGCCTCTTTTCCTTTGCTTTACATGCAATTCCAGTCTACCTCCTGAAATCGGTTTCCTGCAATTCTGCCCAGCGTTCAAGTCCTCTTGGCAGCCTTACTTCAATATATTTTTGGACGATAGCTATCATTTATAACTCTGCAGGTATGTGAATGACAGTGCCCCTGAGCTCCTTTCTTCAACTCGCTTTCTTGTGAGCTGGCCGCAACACCGCAGGATTGCTTCAGGCCCTAGTGTGGTTCTGGCATGGCACGCTGAGCCTTTGTTTAATTCCTCTTCCTGGTGGGAAATGAGAGTAAAATTTGCCCGTCCAGACACCTCCAGCTAGTCTCTCATTGGTTCTCCCTATTCCTGTTCATTTTCCGCAGAAATTGCAAACTGGGCCAAACAGGAGGTTAAAGGCACTGACTCTCCAAGTGGGGAGAGTGTTAGTAAAGCGTCTGGAATGTTGCACCCGAGTACCAGGGGACGAAAACTGAGACACATTTGAACACGTTTCCCGATCACATGGTGGATCATACTCTGGGTTCCACATGCATGTTTTAGCTGAAGGAAGAATCCCTTAAACCTGGAGAGTTGAGACCCCTGCAATGGGTACCATGCAATATGACTTCAAAGGGTCTGCATTTGCTCACCGAACCTCACCAATCCTATCACTGCTGCATTTATGCCACTGTACACACGCTTGATTCTCTTTCGGAGACATATAAATCCATAGGTTTTAAGATTCTTACTAGTCAGGTATATTCTTAGGCGTTTAATATGGGGTGTAGAGTCCACTTCGTTGAGCAAGGAGTAGCTCTTGTCTATTACATATTTGGCTTATGGAACGGTATCTGTGCTAATTTCAATCTCTGGTTTTATGCAGCACCCCAACTCACCTTTCCCCTTAAGCAAGCATAAGTCGGTTTTCTACATTTGAGACCCTGTTCTGTTTTGTAATTCAGTTCCTGTGTAGCCAAGTTTACATTCCATGTGGTAGAGATATCTTATGATGTTTCTTTTTCTGTGTGACTTATTTCACTTAGAATCATCGTACCTGAATCCACTCATTATGCTGCTATGGGCCTGATGACATAGATTTCATTGCTGAGTGATATTGCATTGTACGTAAGTACCACAACTTCTTTATCCATTTTTCACTTTCTGTGATTTTGAACTTATACTGTAAACGAGGTTCTTGTAAACAGAGCCTTCCCAAACTTTGGGGTGGCTGTGTCTTTTTGATTTTAATTTCCCTAAGCTATAGGACCATAAGTGGAAGTGCCCTAGGCTCTGTTGCTTTGTTTTGTAGATGTTTCAGGAAACACCATACACTTCTCCAGAGTGGCTGTTGGCAATTTACATCCCGCCCATCAGCATAACAAGGCTCCCAGTTCTCCATGGCCTGTCCTGCCTTTCTGGATTTTACACTTTTTTCAGATGGCCCTTTTGACCGGGGGGCAGTGAGACTTCATTGTAGTGCAGATTTCCTTTGCAAGCTTGCTTGGTTGGCCAAAAAGGGCGTATGCGTTTTTTCCTGAATATATTCAGGAAAAAACGCATACGCCCTTTTTGGCCAAGTGCATCATTGTGGACGTTCTGCCTCTTTTCCTATGCTTTACATGCTATTCCAGTCTACCTCCTGAAATCGGTTTCCTGCAATTCTGCCCCGCTTTCAAGTCCTCTTGGCAGCCTTACTTCAATATATTTTTGGACGATAGCTGTCATTTATAACTCTGCAGTTTTGTGAATTACAGTGCCCCTGAGCTCCTTTCTTCAACTCGTTTTCTTGTGAGCTGGCCGCAACACCGCAGCATTGCTTCAGGCCCTAGTGTGGTTCCAGAATGGCACGCTGAGCCTTTGGTTAATTCCTCTTCCTGGTGGGCAATGAGAGTTAAATTTGCCCGTCCAGACACCTCCAGCTAGTCTCTCATTGGTTCTCCCTATTCCTGTTCATTTTCCGCAAAAATTGCAAACTGGGCCAAACAGGAGGTTAAAGGCACTGACTCTCCAAGTGGGGAGAGTGTTAGTAAAGCGTCTGGAATGTTGCACCCGAGTACCGGGGGACGAAAACTGAGTCACATTTGAACACGTTTCCCGATCACACGGTGGATCATACTCTGGGTTCCACATGCATGTTTTAGCTGAAGGAAGAATCCCTTAAACCTGGAGAGTTGAGACCCATGGAATGGGTACCATGCAATATGACTTCAAAGGGTCTGCATTTGCTCACCGAACCTCAACAATCCTAACACTGCTGCGTTTATGCCGCTGTACACACGCTTGATTCTCTTTCGGAGACATATAAATCCATAGGTTTTAAGATTCTTACTAGTCAGGTATATTCGTAGGCGTTTAATATGGGGTGTTGAGTCCACTTCATTGAACAAGGAGTAGCTCTTGTCTATTACATATTTGGCTTATGGAACGGTATCTGTGCTTATTTCAATCTCTGGTTTTATGCAGCACCCCAACTCACATTTCCCCTTAAGCAAGCATAAGTTGGTTTTCTACATTTGAGACCCTGTTCTGTTTTGTAATTCAGTTCCTGTGTAGCCAAGTTTACATTCCGTGTAGTAGTGATATCTTATGATGTTTCTTTTTCTGTGTGACTTATTTCACTTAGAATCATCGTACCTGAATCCACTCATTATGCTGCTATGGGCCTGATGACATAGATTTCATTGCTGAGTGATATTGCATTGTACGTATGTACCACAACTTCTTTATCCATTTTTCACTTTCTGTGATTTTGAACTTGTACTGTAAACAAGGTTCTTGTAAACAGAGCCGTCCCAAACTTTGGGGTGGCTGTGTCTTTTTGTTTTTAATTTCCCTAAGCTATAGGACCATAAGTGGAAGTGCCCTAGGCTCTGTTGCTTTGTTTTTTAGATGTTTCAGGAAACACCATACACTTCTCCAGAGTGGCTGTTGGCAATTTACATCCCGCCCATGAGCATAACAAGGCTCCCAGTTCTCCATGGCCTCTCCTGCCTTTCTGGATTTTACACTTTTTTCAGATGGCCCTTTTGACCAGGGGACAGTGAGACTTCATTGTAGTGCAGATTTCCTTTGCAAGCTTGCTTGGTTGGCCAAAAAGGGCGTATGCGTTTTTTCCTGAATATATTCAGGAAAAAACGCATACGCCCTTTTTGGCCAAGTGCATCATTGTGGACGTTCTGCCTCTTTTCCTATGCTTTACATGCAATTCCAGTCTACCTCCTGAAATCGGTTTCCTGCAATTCTGCCCCGCTTTCAAGTCCTCTTGGCAGCCTTACTTCAATATATTTTTGGACGATAGCTGTCATTTATAACTCTGCAGGTTTGTGAATGACAGTGCCCCTGAGCTCCTTTCTTCAACTCGCTTTCTTGTGAGCTGGCCGCAACACCGCAGCATTGCTTGAGGCCCTAGTGTGGTTCCGGCATGGCACACTGAGCCTTTGGTTAATTCCTCTTCCTGGTGGGAAATGAGAGTTAAATTTGCCCGTCCAGACACCTCCAGCTAGTCTCTCATTGGTTCTCCCTATTCCTGTTCATTTTCCGCAGAAATTGCAAACTGGGCCAAAGAGGAGGTTAAAGGCACTGACTCTCCAAGTGGGGAGAGTGTTAGTAAAGCGTCTGGAATGTGTCACCCGAGTACCAGGGGATGAAAACTGACACAATTTAACACGTTTCCCGATCACATGGTGGATCATACTCTGGGTTCCACATGCATGTTTTAGCTGAAGGAAGAATCCCTTAAACCTGGAGAGTTGAGACCCATGGAATGGGTACCATGCAATATGACTTCAAAGGGTCTGCATTTGCTCACCGAACCTCACCAATCCTATCACTGCTGCGTTTATGCCGCTGTACACACGCTTGATTCTCTTTCGGAGACATAGAAATCCATAGGTTTTAAGATTCTTACTAGTCAGGTATATTCTTAGGCGTTTAATATGGGGTGTAGAGTCCACTTCGTTGAGCAAGGAGTAGCTCTTGTCTATTACATATTTGGCTTATGGAACGGTATCTGTGCTAATTTCAATCTCTGGTTTTATGCAGCACCCCAACTCACCTTTCCCCTTAAGCAAGCATAAGTTGGTTTTCTACATTTGAGACCCTGTTCTGTTTTGTAATTCAGTTCCTGTGTAGCCAAGTTTACATTCCGTGTAGTAGTGATATCTTATGATGTTTCTTTTTCTGTGTGACTTATTTCACTTAGAATCATCGTACCTGAATCCACTCATTATGCTGCTACGGGCCTGATGACATAGATTTCATTGCTGAGTGATATTGCATTGTACGTAAGTACCACAACTTCTTTACCCATTTTTCACTTTCTGTGATATTGAACTTGTACTGTAAACGAGGTTCTTGTAAACAGAGCCTTCCCAAACTTTGGGGGGCTGTGTCTTTTTGATTTTAATTTCCCTAAGCTATAGGACCATAAGTGGAAGAGCCCTAGGCTCTGTTGCTTTGTTTTTTAGATGTTTCAGGAAACACCATACACTTCTCCAGAGTGGCTGTTGGCAATTTACATCCCGCCCATCAGCATAACAAGGCTCCCAGTTCTCCATGGCCTGTCCTGCCTTTCTGGATTTTACACTTTTTTCAGATGGCCCTTTTGACCGGGGGGCAGTGAGACTTCATTGTAGTGCAGATTTCCTTTGCAAGCTTGCTTGGTTGGCCAAAAAGGGCGTATGCGTTTTTTCCTGAATATATTCAGGAAAAAACGCATACGCCCTTTTTGGCCAAGTGCATCATTGTGGACGTTCTGCCTCTTTTCCTTTGCTTTACATGCAATTCCAGTCTACCTCCTGAAATCGGTTTCCTGCAATTCTGCCCAGCGTTCAAGTCCTCTTGGCAGCCTTACTTCAATATATTTTTGGACGATAGCTGTCATTTATAACTCTGCAGGTTTGTGAATGACAGTGCCCCTGAGCTCCTTTCTTCAACTCGCTTTCTTGTGAGCTGGCCGCAACACCGCAGCATTGCTTCAGGCCCTAGTGTGGTTCCGGCATGACATGCTGAGCCTTTGGTTAATTCCTCTTCCTGGTGGGAAATGAGAGTTAAATTTGCCCGTCCAGACACCTCCAGCTAGTCTCTCATTGGTTCTCCCTATTCCTGTTCATTTTCCGCAGAAATTGCAAACTGGGCCAAACAAGAGGTTAAAGGCACTGACTCTCCAAGTGGGGAGAGTGTTAGTAAAGCGTCTGGAATGTTGCACCCGAGTACCAGGGGATGAAAACTGACACAATTAAACACGTTTCCCGATCACACGGTGGATCATACTCTGGGTTCCACATGCATGTTTTAGCTGAAGGAAGAATCCCTTAAACCTGGAGAGTTGAGACCCCTGCAATGGGTACCATGCAATATGACTTCAAAGGGTCTACATTTGCTCACCGAACCTCACCAATCCTATCACTGCTGCATTTATGCCACTGTACACACGCTTGATTCTCTTTCGGAGACATATAAATCCATAGGTTTTAAGATTCTTACTAGTCAGGTATATTCTTAGGCGTTTAATATGGGGTGTTGAGTCCACTTCGTTGAGCAAGGAGTAGCTCTTGTCTATTACATATTTGGCTTATGGAACGGTATCTGTGCTAATTTCAATCTCTGGTTTTATGCAGCACCCCAACTCACCTTTCCCCTTAAGCAAGCATAAGTCGGTTTTCTACATTTGAGACCCTGTTCTGTTTTGTAATTCAGTTCCTGTGTAGCCAAGTTTACATTCCATGTGGTAGAGATATCTTATGATATTTCTTTTTCTGTGTGACTTATTTCACTTAGAATCATCGTACCTGAATCCACTCATTATGCTGCTATGGGCCTGATGACATAGATTTCATTGCTGAGTGATATTGCATTGTACGTAAGTACCACAACTTCTTTATCCATTTTTCACTTTCTGTGATTTTGAACTTGTACTGTAAACGAGGTTCTTGTAAACAGAGCCTTCCCAAACTTTGGGGTGGCTGTGTCTTTTTGATTTTAATTTCCCTAAGCTATAGGACCATAAGTGGAAGAGCCCTAGGCTCTGTTGCTTTGTTTTTTAGATGTTTCAGGAAACACCATACACTTCTCCAGAGTGGCTGTTGGCAATTTACATCCCGCCCATCAGCATAACAAGGCTCCCAGTGCTCCATGGCCTGTCCTGCCTTTCTGGATTTTACACTTTTATCAGATGGCCCTTTTGACCGGGGGGCAGTGAGACTTCATTGTAGTGCAGATTTCCTTTGCAAGCTTGCTTGGTTGGCCAAAAAGGGCGTATGCGTTTTTTCCTGAATATATTCAGGAAAAAACGCATACGCCCTTTTTGGCCAAGTGCATCATTGTGGACGTTCTGCCTCTTTTCCTTTGCTTTACATGCAATTCCAGTCTACCTCCTGAAATCGGTTTCCTGCAATTCTGCCCAGCGTTCAAGTCCTCTTGGCAGCCTTACTTCAATATATTTTTGGACGATAGCTGTCATTTATAACTCTGCAGGTTTGTGAATGACAGTGCCCCTGAGCTCCTTTCTTCAACTCGCTTTCTTGTGAGCTGGCCGCAACACCGCAGCATTGCTTCAGGCCCTAGTGTGGTTCCGGCATGACATGCTGAGCCTTTGGTTAATTCCTCTTCCTGGTGGGAAATGAGAGTTAAATTTGCCCGTCCAGACACCTCCAGCTAGTCTCTCATTGGTTCTCCCTATTCCTGTTCATTTTCCGCAGAAATTGCAAACTGGGCCAAACAAGAGGTTAAAGGCACTGACTCTCCAAGTGGGGAGAGTGTTAGTAAAGCGTCTGGAATGTGTCACCCGAGTACCAGGGGATGAAAACTGACACAATTAAACACGTTTCCTGATCACACGGTGGATCATACTCTGGGTTCCACATGCATGTTTTAGCTGAAGGAAGAATCCCTTAAACCTGGAGAGTTGAGACCCATGGAATGGGTACCATGCAATATGACTTCAAAGGTTCTGCATTTGCTCACCGAACCTCACCAATCCTATCACTGCTGCGTTTATGACACTGTACACACACTTGATTCTGTTTCGGAGACATATAAATCCATAGGTTTTAAGATTCTTTCTAGTCAGGTATATTCTTACGCGTTTAATATGGGGTGTAGAGTCCACTTCGTTGAGCAAGGAGTAGCTCTTGTCTATTACATATTTGGCTTATGGAACGGTATCTGTTCTAATTTCAATCTCTGGTTTTATGCAGCACCCCAACTCACCTTTCGCCTTAAGCAAGCATAAGTTTGTTTTCTACATTTGAGACCCTGTTCTGTTTTGTAATTCAGTTCCTGTGTAGCCAAGTTTACATTCCTTGTAGTAGTGATATCTTATGATGTTTGTTTTTCTGTGTGACTTATTTCACTTAGAATCATCGTACCTGAATCCACTCATTATGCTGCTACGGGCCTGATGACATAGATTTCATTGTTGAGTGATATTGCATTGTACGTAAGTACCACAACTTCTTTATCCATTTTTCGCTTTCTGTGATATTGAACTTGGACCATAAATGAGGTTCTTGTAAACAGAGCTGTCCCTAACTTTGGGGTGGCTGAGTCTTTTTGATTTTAATTTCCCTAAGCTATAGGACCATAAGTGGAAGTGCCCTAGGCTCTGTTGCTTTGTTTTTTAGATGTTTCAGGAAACACCATACACTTCTCCAGAGTGGCTGTTGGCAATTTACATCCCGCCCATCAGCATAACAAGGCTCCCAGTTCTCCATGGCCTGTCCTGCCTTTGTGGATTTTACACTTTTTTCAGATGGCCCTTTTGACCAGGGGGGGCAGTGAGACTTCATTGTAGTGCAGATTTCCTTTGCAAGCTTGCTTGGTTGGCCAAAAAGGGCGTATGCGTTTTTTCCTGAATATATTCAGGAAAAAACGCATACGCCCTTTTTGGCCAAGTGCATCATTGTGGACGTTCTGCCTCTTTTCCTATGCTTTACATGCAATTCCAGTCTACCTCCTGAAATCGGTTTCCTGCAATTCTGCCCCACTTTCAAGTCCTCTTGGCAGTCTTACTTCAATATATTTTTGGACGATAGCTGTCATTTATAACTCTGCAGGTATGTGAATGACAGTGCCCCTGAGCTCCTTTCTTCAACTCGTTTTCTTGTGAGCTGGCCGCAACACCGCAGCATTGCTTCAGGCCCTAGTGTGGTTCCGGCATGGCACGCTGAGCCTTTGGTTAATTCCTCTTCCTGGTGGGAAATGAGAGTTAAATTTGCCCGTCCAGACACCTCCAGCTAGTCTCTCATTGGTTCTCCCTATTCCTGTTCATTTTCCGCAGAAATTGCAAACTGGGCCAAACAGGAGGTTAAAGGCACTGACTCTCCAAGTGGGGAGAGTGTTAGTAAAGCGTCTGGAATGTTGCACCCGAGTACCAGGGGATGAAAATTGAGACACATTTGAACACGTTTCCCGATCACATGGTGGATCATACTCTGGGTTCCACATGCATGTTTTAGCTGAAGGAAGAATCACTTAAACCTGGAGAGTTGAGACCCCTGCAATGGGTACCATGCAATATGACTTCAAAGGGTCTGCATTTCCTCACCGAACCTCACCAATCCTAGCACTGCTGCATTTATGCCACTGTACACACGCTTGATTCTGTTTCGGAGACATATAAATCCATAGGTTTTAAGATTCTTACTAGTCAGGTATATTCTTAGGCGTTTAATATGGGGTGTAGAGTCCACTTCGTTGAGCAAGGAGTAGCTCTTGTCTATTACATATTTGGCTTATGGAACCGTATCTGTGCTAATTTCAATCTTTGGTTTTATGCAGCACCCCAACTCACCTTTACTCTTAAGCAAGCATAAGTCGGTTTTCTACATTTGAGACCCTGTTCTGTTTTGTAGTTCAGTTCCTGTGTAGCCAAGTTTACATTCCATGTGGTAGAGATATCTTATGATGTTTCTTTCTCTGTGTGACTTATTTCACTTACAATCATCGTACCTCAATCCACTCATTATGCTGCTACGGGCCTGATGACATAGATTTCATTGCTGAGTGATATTGCATTGTACGTAAGTACCACAACTTCTTTATCCATTTTGCGCTTTCTGTGATATTGAACTTGAACCGTAAACGAGGTTCCTGTAAACAGAACCGTCCCAAACTTTGGGGTGGCTGTGTCTTTTTGATTTTAATTTCCCTAAGCTATAGGACCATAAGTGGAAGTGCCCTAGGCTCTGTTGTTTTGTTTTTTAGATGTTTCAGGAAATACCATACACTTCTCCAGAGTGGCTGTTGGCAATTTACATCCCGCCCATCAGCATAACAAGGCTCCCAGTTCTCCATGGCCTGTCCTGCCTTTTTGGATTTTATACTTTTTTCAGATGGCCCTTTTGCCCGCGGGATAGTGAGACTTCATTGTAGTGCAGATTCCTTTGCAAGCTTGCTTGGTTGGCCAAAAAGGGCGTATGCGTTTTTTCCTGAATATATTCAGGAAAAAACGCATACGCCCTTTTTGGCCAAGTGCATCATTGTGGACGTTCTGCCTCTTTTCCTATGCTTTACATGCAATTCCAGTCTACCTCCTGAAATCGGTTTCCTGCAATTCTGCCCCGCTTTCAAGTCCTCTTGGCAGCCTTACTTCAATATATTTTTGGACGATAGCTGTCATTTATAACTCTGCAGGTTTTTGAATTACAGTGCCCCTGAGCTTCTTTCTTCAACTCGTTTTCTTGTGAGCTGGCCGCAACACCGCAGCATTGCTTCAGGCCCTAGTGTGGTTCCAGAATGGCACGCTGAGCCTTTGGTTAATTCCTCTTCCTGGTGGGCAATGAGAGTTAAATTTGCCCGTCCAGACACCTCCAGCTAGTCTCTCATTGGTTCTCCCTATTCCTGTTCATTTTCCGCAAAAATTGCAAACTGGGCCAAACAGGAGGTTAAAGGCACTGACTCTCCAAGTGGGGAGAGTGTTAGTAAAGCGTCTGGAATGTTGCACCCGAGTACCGGGGGACGAAAACTGAGTCACATTTGAACACGTTTCCCGATCACACGGTGGATCATACTCTTGGTTCCACATGCATGTTTTAGCTGAAGGAAGAATCCCCTAAACCTGGAGAGTTGAGACACATGGAATGGGTACCATGCAATATGACTTCAAAGGGTCTGCATTTGCTCACCGAACCTCAACAATCCTAACACTGCTGCGTTTATGCCGCTGTACACACGCTTGATTCTCTTTCGGAGACATATAAATCCATAGGTTTTAAGATTCTTACTAGTCAGGTATATTCTTATGCGTTTAATATGGGGTGTTGAGTCCACTTCGTTGAGCAATGAGTAGCTCTTGTCTATTACATATTTGGCTTATGGAACGGTATCCGTTCTAATTTCAATCTCTGGTTTTATGCAGTACCCCAACTCACCTTTCCCCTTAAGCAAGCATAAGTTGGTTTTCTACATTTGAGACCCTGTTCTGTTTTGTAATTCAGTTCCTGTGTAGCCAAGTTTACATTCCGTGTAGTAGTGATATCTTATGATGTTTCTTTTTCTGTGTGACTTATTTCACTTAGAATCATCGTACCTGAATCCACTCATTATGCTGCTACGGGCCTGATGACATAGATTTCATTGCTGAGTGATATTGCATTGTACGTAAGTACCACAACTTCTTTACCCATTTTTCACTTTCTGTGATATTGAACTTGTACCGTAAACGAGGTTCTTGTAAACAGAGCCATCCCAAACTTTGGGGTGGCTGTGTCTTTTTCATTTTAATTTCCCTAAACTATAGGACCATAAGTGGAAGTGCCCTAGGCTCTGTTGCTTTGTTTTTTAGATGTTTCAGGAAACACCATACACTTCTCCAGAGTGGCTGTTGGCAATTTACATCCCGCCCATCAGCATAACAAGGCTCCCAGTGCTCCATGGCCTGTCCTGCCTTTCTGGATTTTACACATTTTTCAGATGGCCCTTTTGACCGGGGGGCAGTGAGACTTCATTGTAGTGCAGATTTCCTTTGCAAGCTTGCTTGGTTGGCCAAAAAGGGCGTATGCGTTTTTTCCTGAATATATTCAGGAAAAAACGCATACGCCCTTTTTGGCCAAGTGCATCATTGTGGACGTTCTGCCTCTTTTCCTATGCTTTACATGCAATTCCAGTCTACCTCCTGAAATCGGTTTCCTGCAATTCTGCCCCGCTTTCAAGTCCTCTTGGCAGCCTTACTTCAATATAATTTTGGATGATAGCTGTCATTTATAACTCTGCATGTCTGTGAATGACAGTGCCCCTGAGCTCCTTTCTTCAACTCGCGTTCTTGTGAGCTGGCCGCAACACCGTAGGATTGCTTCAGGCCCTAGTGTGGTTTCGGCATGGCACGCTGAGCCTTTGGTTAATTCCTCTTCCTGGTGGGTAATGAGAGTTAAATTTGACCGTCCAGACACCTCCAGCTAGTCTCTCTTGGTTCTCTCTATTTCTGTTCATTTTCCATAGAAATTGCAAACTGGGCCAAACAGGCGGTTAAAGGCACAGACTCTCCAAGTGGGGAGAGTGTTACTAAAGCGTCTGGAATGTTGCATCCGAGTACCAGGGGACGAAAACTGAGACACCTTTGAACACGTTTCCCAATCACATGGTGTATCATACTCTGGGTTTCACATGCATGTTTTAGCTGAAGGAAGAATCCCTTAAACCTGGAGAGTTGAGACCCATGGAATGGGTACCATGCAATATGACTTCAAAGGGTCTGCATTTGCTCACCGAACCTCACCAATCCTATCACTGGTGCGTTTATGCCGCTGTACACACTCTTGATTCTCTTTCGGAGACATATAAATCCATAGGTTTTAAGATTCTTACTAGTCAGGTATATTCGTAGGCGTTTAATATGGGGTGTTGAGTCCACTTCATTGAACAAGGAGTAGCTCTTGTCTATTACATATTTGGCTTATGGAACGGTATCTGTGCTTATTTCAATCTCTGGTTTTATGCAGCACCCCAACTCACATTTCCCCTTAAGCAAGCATAAGTTGGTTTTCTACATTTGAGACCCTGTTCTGTTTTGTAATTCAGTTCCTGTGTAGCCAAGTTTACATTCCGTGTAGTAGTGATATCTTATGATGTTTGTTTTTCTGTGTGACTTATTTCACTTAGAATCATCGTACCTGAATCCACTCATTATGCTGCTATGGGCCTGATGACATAGATTTCATTGCTGAGTGATATTGCATTGTACGTAAGTACCACAACTTCTTTATCCATTTTTCACTTTCTGTGATTTTGAACTTGTACTGTAAACGAGGTTCTTGTAAACAGAGCCGTCCCAAACTTTGGGGTGGCTGTGTCTTTTTGTTTTTAATTTCCCTAAGCTATAGGACCATAAGTGGAAGTGCCCTAGGCTCTGTTGCTTTGTTTTTTAGATGTTTCAGGAAACACCATACACTTCTCCAGAGTGGCTGTTGGCAATTTACATCCCGCCCATGAGCATAACAAGGCTCCCAGTTCTCCATGGCCTCTCCTGCCTTTCTGGATTTTACACTTTTTTCAGATGGCCCTTTTGACCAGGGGACAGTGAGACTTCATTGTAGTGCAGATTTCCTTTGCAAGCTTGCTTGGTTGGCCAAAAAGGGCGTTTGCGTTTTTTCCTGAATATATTCAGGAAAAAACGCATACGCCCTTTTTGGCCAAGTGCATCATTGTGGACGTTCTGCCTCTTTTCCTATGCTTTACATGCAATTCCAGTCTACCTCCTGAAATCGGTTTCCTGCAATTCTGCCCCGCTTTCAAGTCCTCTTGGCAGCCTTACTTCAATATATTTTTGGACGATAGCTATCATTTATAACTCTGCAGGTATGTGAATGACAGTGTCCCTGAGCTCCTTTCTTCAACTCGCTTTCTTGTGAGCTGGCCGCAACACCGCAGCATTGCTTCAGGCCCTAGTGTGGTTCCGGCATGGCATGCTGAGCCTTTGGTTAATTCCTCTTCCTGGTGGGAAATGAGAGTTAAATTTGCCCGTCCAGACACCTCCAGCTAGTCTCTCATTGGTTCTCCCTATTCCTGTTCATTTTCCGCAGAAATTGCAAACTGGGCCAAAGAGGAGGTTAAAGGCACTGACTCTCCAAGTGGGGAGAGTGTTAGTAAAGCGTCTGGAATGTGTCACCCGAGTACCAGGGGATGAAAACTGACACAATTTAACACGTTTCCCGATCACATGGTGGATCATACTCTGGGTTCCACATGCATGTTTTAGCTGAAGGAAGAATCCCTTAAACCTGGAGAGTTGAGACCCATGGAATGGGTACCATGCAATATGATTTCAAAGGGTCTGCATTTGCTCACCGAACCTCACCAATCCTATCACTGCTGCGTTTATGCCACTGTACACACGCTTGATTCTCTTTCGGAGACATAGAAATCCATAGGTTTTAAGATTCTTACTAGTCAGGTATATTCTTAGGCGTTTAATATGGGGTGTAGAGTCCACTTCGTTGAGCAAGGAGTAGCTCTTGTCTATTACATATTTGGCTTATGGAACGGTATCTGTGCTAATTTCAATCTCTGGTTTTATGCAGCACCCCAACTCACCTTTCCCCTTAAGCAAGCATAAGTCGGTTTTCTACATTTGAGACCCTTTTCTGTTTTGTAATTCAGTTCCTGTGTAGCCAAGTTTACATTCCATGTGGTAGAGATATCTTATGATGTTTCTTTTTCTGTGTGACTTATTTCACTTAGAATCATCGTACCTGAATCCACTCATTATGCTGCTACGGGCCTGATGACATAGATTTCATTGCTGAGTGATATTGCATTGTACGTAAGTACCACAACTTCTTTATCCATTTTGCGCTTTCTGTGATATTGAACTTGTACCGTAAACGAGGTTCTTGTAAACAGAGCTGTCCCAAACATTTGGGTGGTTGTGTCTTTTTTATTTTAATTTCCCTAAGCTATAGGACCATAAGTGGAAGTGCCCTAGGCTCTGTTGCTTTGTTTTTTAGATGTTTCAGGAAACACCATACACTTCTCCAGAGTGGCTGTTGGCAATTTACATCCCGCCCATCAGCATAACAAGGCTCCCAGTTCTCCATGGCCTGTCCTGCCTTTCTGGATTTTACACTTTTTTCAGATGGCCCTTTTGACTGGGGGGCAGTGAGACTTCATTGTAGTGCAGATTTCCTTTGCAAGCTTGCTTGGTTGGCCAAAAAGTGTGTATGCGTTTTTTCCTGAATATATTCAGGAAAAAACGCATACACCCTTTTTGGCCAAGTGCATCATTGTGGACGTTCTGCCTCTTTTCCTTTGCTTTACATGCAATTCCAGTCTACCTCCTGAAATCGGTTTCCTGCAATTCTGCCCAGCGTTCAAGTCCTCTTGGCAGCCTTACTTCAATATATTTTTGGACGATAGCTATCATTTATAACTCTGCAGGTATGTGAATGACAGTGCCCCTGAGCTCCTTTCTTCAACTCGCTTTCTTGTGAGCTGGCCGCAACACCGCAGGATTGCTTCAGGCCCTAGTGTGGTTCTGGCATGGCACGCTGAGCCTTTGTTTAATTCCTCTTCCTGGTGGGAAATGAGAGTAAAATTTGCCCGTCCAGACACCTCCAGCTAGTCTCTCATTGGTTCTCCCTATTCCTGTTCATTTTCCGCAGAAATTGCAAACTGGGCCAAACAGGAGGTTAAAGGCACTGACTCTCCAAGTGGGGAGAGTGTTAGTAAAGCGTCTGGAATGTTGCACCCGAGTACCAGGGGACGAAAACTGAGACACATTTGAACACGTTTCCCGATCACATGGTGGATCATACTCTGGGTTCCACATGCATGTTTTAGCTGAAGGAAGAATCCCTTAAACCTGGAGAGTTGAGACCCCTGCAATGGGTACCATGCAATATGACTTCAAAGGGTCTGCATTTGCTCACCGAACCTCACCAATCCTATCACTGCTGCATTTATGCCACTGTACACACGCTTGATTCTCTTTCGGAGACATATAAATCCATAGGTTTTAAGATTCTTACTAGTCAGGTATATTCTTAGGCGTTTAATATGGGGTGTAGAGTCCACTTCGTTGAGCAAGGAGTAGCTCTTGTCTATTACATATTTGGCTTATGGAACGGTATCTGTGCTAATTTCAATCTCTGGTTTTATGCAGCACCCCAACTCACCTTTCCCCTTAAGCAAGCATAAGTCGGTTTTCTACATTTGAGACCCTGTTCTGTTTTGTAATTCAGTTCCTGTGTAGCCAAGTTTACATTCCATGTGGTAGAGATATCTTATGATGTTTCTTTTTCTGTGTGACTTATTTCACTTAGAATCATCGTACCTGAATCCACTCATTATGCTGCTATGGGCCTGATGACATAGATTTCATTGCTGAGTGATATTGCATTGTACGTAAGTACCACAACTTCTTTATCCATTTTTCACTTTCTGTGATTTTGAACTTATACTGTAAACGAGGTTCTTGTAAACAGAGCCTTCCCAAACTTTGGGGTGGCTGTGTCTTTTTGATTTTAATTTCCCTAAGCTATAGGACCATAAGTGGAAGTGCCCTAGGCTCTGTTGCTTTGTTTTGTAGATGTTTCAGGAAACACCATACACTTCTCCAGAGTGGCTGTTGGCAATTTACATCCCGCCCATCAGCATAACAAGGCTCCCAGTTCTCCATGGCCTGTCCTGCCTTTCTGGATTTTACACTTTTTTCAGATGGCCCTTTTGACCGGGGGGCAGTGAGACTTCATTGTAGTGCAGATTTCCTTTGCAAGCTTGCTTGGTTGGCCAAAAAGGGCGTATGCGTTTTTTCCTGAATATATTCAGGAAAAAACGCATACGCCCTTTTTGGCCAAGTGCATCATTGTGGACGTTCTGCCTCTTTTCCTATGCTTTACATGCTATTCCAGTCTACCTCCTGAAATCGGTTTCCTGCAATTCTGCCCCGCTTTCAAGTCCTCTTGGCAGCCTTACTTCAATATATTTTTGGACGATAGCTGTCATTTATAACTCTGCAGTTTTGTGAATTACAGTGCCCCTGAGCTCCTTTCTTCAACTCGTTTTCTTGTGAGCTGGCCGCAACACCGCAGCATTGCTTCAGGCCCTAGTGTGGTTCCAGAATGGCACGCTGAGCCTTTGGTTAATTCCTCTTCCTGGTGGGCAATGAGAGTTAAATTTGCCCGTCCAGACACCTCCAGCTAGTCTCTCATTGGTTCTCCCTATTCCTGTTCATTTTCCGCAAAAATTGCAAACTGGGCCAAACAGGAGGTTAAAGGCACTGACTCTCCAAGTGGGGAGAGTGTTAGTAAAGCGTCTGGAATGTTGCACCCGAGTACCGGGGGACGAAAACTGAGTCACATTTGAACACGTTTCCCGATCACACGGTGGATCATACTCTGGGTTCCACATGCATGTTTTAGCTGAAGGAAGAATCCCTTAAACCTGGAGAGTTGAGACCCATGGAATGGGTACCATGCAATATGACTTCAAAGGGTCTGCATTTGCTCACCGAACCTCAACAATCCTAACACTGCTGCGTTTATGCCGCTGTACACACGCTTGATTCTCTTTCGGAGACATATAAATCCATAGGTTTTAAGATTCTTACTAGTCAGGTATATTCGTAGGCGTTTAATATGGGGTGTTGAGTCCACTTCATTGAACAAGGAGTAGCTCTTGTCTATTACATATTTGGCTTATGGAACGGTATCTGTGCTTATTTCAATCTCTGGTTTTATGCAGCACCCCAACTCACATTTCCCCTTAAGCAAGCATAAGTTGGTTTTCTACATTTGAGACCCTGTTCTGTTTTGTAATTCAGTTCCTGTGTAGCCAAGTTTACATTCCGTGTAGTAGTGATATCTTATGATGTTTCTTTTTCTGTGTGACTTATTTCACTTAGAATCATCGTACCTGAATCCACTCATTATGCTGCTATGGGCCTGATGACATAGATTTCATTGCTGAGTGATATTGCATTGTACGTATGTACCACAACTTCTTTATCCATTTTTCACTTTCTGTGATTTTGAACTTGTACTGTAAACAAGGTTCTTGTAAACAGAGCCGTCCCAAACTTTGGGGTGGCTGTGTCTTTTTGTTTTTAATTTCCCTAAGCTATAGGACCATAAGTGGAAGTGCCCTAGGCTCTGTTGCTTTGTTTTTTAGATGTTTCAGGAAACACCATACACTTCTCCAGAGTGGCTGTTGGCAATTTACATCCCGCCCATGAGCATAACAAGGCTCCCAGTTCTCCATGGCCTCTCCTGCCTTTCTGGATTTTACACTTTTTTCAGATGGCCCTTTTGACCAGGGGACAGTGAGACTTCATTGTAGTGCAGATTTCCTTTGCAAGCTTGCTTGGTTGGCCAAAAAGGGCGTATGCGTTTTTTCCTGAATATATTCAGGAAAAAACGCATACGCCCTTTTTGGCCAAGTGCATCATTGTGGACGTTCTGCCTCTTTTCCTATGCTTTACATGCAATTCCAGTCTACCTCCTGAAATCGGTTTCCTGCAATTCTGCCCCGCTTTCAAGTCCTCTTGGCAGCCTTACTTCAATATATTTTTGGACGATAGCTGTCATTTATAACTCTGCAGGTTTGTGAATGACAGTGCCCCTGAGCTCCTTTCTTCAACTCGCTTTCTTGTGAGCTGGCCGCAACACCGCAGCATTGCTTGAGGCCCTAGTGTGGTTCCGGCATGGCACACTGAGCCTTTGGTTAATTCCTCTTCCTGGTGGGAAATGAGAGTTAAATTTGCCCGTCCAGACACCTCCAGCTAGTCTCTCATTGGTTCTCCCTATTCCTGTTCATTTTCCGCAGAAATTGCAAACTGGGCCAAAGAGGAGGTTAAAGGCACTGACTCTCCAAGTGGGGAGAGTGTTAGTAAAGCGTCTGGAATGTGTCACCCGAGTACCAGGGGATGAAAACTGACACAATTTAACACGTTTCCCGATCACATGGTGGATCATACTCTGGGTTCCACATGCATGTTTTAGCTGAAGGAAGAATCCCTTAAACCTGGAGAGTTGAGACCCATGGAATGGGTACCATGCAATATGACTTCAAAGGGTCTGCATTTGCTCACCGAACCTCACCAATCCTATCACTGCTGCGTTTATGCCGCTGTACACACGCTTGATTCTCTTTCGGAGACATAGAAATCCATAGGTTTTAAGATTCTTACTAGTCAGGTATATTCTTAGGCGTTTAATATGGGGTGTAGAGTCCACTTCGTTGAGCAAGGAGTAGCTCTTGTCTATTACATATTTGGCTTATGGAACGGTATCTGTGCTAATTTCAATCTCTGGTTTTATGCAGCACCCCAACTCACCTTTCCCCTTAAGCAAGCATAAGTTGGTTTTCTACATTTGAGACCCTGTTCTGTTTTGTAATTCAGTTCCTGTGTAGCCAAGTTTACATTCCGTGTAGTAGTGATATCTTATGATGTTTCTTTTTCTGTGTGACTTATTTCACTTAGAATCATCGTACCTGAATCCACTCATTATGCTGCTACGGGCCTGATGACATAGATTTCATTGCTGAGTGATATTGCATTGTACGTAAGTACCACAACTTCTTTACCCATTTTTCACTTTCTGTGATATTGAACTTGTACTGTAAACGAGGTTCTTGTAAACAGAGCCTTCCCAAACTTTGGGGGGCTGTGTCTTTTTGATTTTAATTTCCCTAAGCTATAGGACCATAAGTGGAAGAGCCCTAGGCTCTGTTGCTTTGTTTTTTAGATGTTTCAGGAAACACCATACACTTCTCCAGAGTGGCTGTTGGCAATTTACATCCCGCCCATCAGCATAACAAGGCTCCCAGTTCTCCATGGCCTGTCCTGCCTTTCTGGATTTTACACTTTTTTCAGATGGCCCTTTTGACCGGGGGGCAGTGAGACTTCATTGTAGTGCAGATTTCCTTTGCAAGCTTGCTTGGTTGGCCAAAAAGGGCGTATGCGTTTTTTCCTGAATATATTCAGGAAAAAACGCATACGCCCTTTTTGGCCAAGTGCATCATTGTGGACGTTCTGCCTCTTTTCCTTTGCTTTACATGCAATTCCAGTCTACCTCCTGAAATCGGTTTCCTGCAATTCTGCCCAGCGTTCAAGTCCTCTTGGCAGCCTTACTTCAATATATTTTTGGACGATAGCTGTCATTTATAACTCTGCAGGTTTGTGAATGACAGTGCCCCTGAGCTCCTTTCTTCAACTCGCTTTCTTGTGAGCTGGCCGCAACACCGCAGCATTGCTTCAGGCCCTAGTGTGGTTCCGGCATGACATGCTGAGCCTTTGGTTAATTCCTCTTCCTGGTGGGAAATGAGAGTTAAATTTGCCCGTCCAGACACCTCCAGCTAGTCTCTCATTGGTTCTCCCTATTCCTGTTCATTTTCCGCAGAAATTGCAAACTGGGCCAAACAAGAGGTTAAAGGCACTGACTCTCCAAGTGGGGAGAGTGTTAGTAAAGCGTCTGGAATGTTGCACCCGAGTACCAGGGGATGAAAACTGACACAATTAAACACGTTTCCCGATCACACGGTGGATCATACTCTGGGTTCCACATGCATGTTTTAGCTGAAGGAAGAATCCCTTAAACCTGGAGAGTTGAGACCCCTGCAATGGGTACCATGCAATATGACTTCAAAGGGTCTACATTTGCTCACCGAACCTCACCAATCCTATCACTGCTGCATTTATGCCACTGTACACACGCTTGATTCTCTTTCGGAGACATATAAATCCATAGGTTTTAAGATTCTTACTAGTCAGGTATATTCTTAGGCGTTTAATATGGGGTGTTGAGTCCACTTCGTTGAGCAAGGAGTAGCTCTTGTCTATTACATATTTGGCTTATGGAACGGTATCTGTGCTAATTTCAATCTCTGGTTTTATGCAGCACCCCAACTCACCTTTCCCCTTAAGCAAGCATAAGTCGGTTTTCTACATTTGAGACCCTGTTCTGTTTTGTAATTCAGTTCCTGTGTAGCCAAGTTTACATTCCATGTGGTAGAGATATCTTATGATATTTCTTTTTCTGTGTGACTTATTTCACTTAGAATCATCGTACCTGAATCCACTCATTATGCTGCTATGGGCCTGATGACATAGATTTCATTGCTGAGTGATATTGCATTGTACGTAAGTACCACAACTTCTTTATCCATTTTTCACTTTCTGTGATTTTGAACTTGTACTGTAAACGAGGTTCTTGTAAACAGAGCCTTCCCAAACTTTGGGGTGGCTGTGTCTTTTTGATTTTAATTTCCCTAAGCTATAGGACCATAAGTGGAAGAGCCCTAGGCTCTGTTGCTTTGTTTTTTAGATGTTTCAGGAAACACCATACACTTCTCCAGAGTGGCTGTTGGCAATTTACATCCCGCCCATCAGCATAACAAGGCTCCCAGTGCTCCATGGCCTGTCCTGCCTTTCTGGATTTTACACTTTTATCAGATGGCCCTTTTGACCGGGGGGCAGTGAGACTTCATTGTAGTGCAGATTTCCTTTGCAAGCTTGCTTGGTTGGCCAAAAAGGGCGTATGCGTTTTTTCCTGAATATATTCAGGAAAAAACGCATACGCCCTTTTTGGCCAAGTGCATCATTGTGGACGTTCTGCCTCTTTTCCTTTGCTTTACATGCAATTCCAGTCTACCTCCTGAAATCGGTTTCCTGCAATTCTGCCCAGCGTTCAAGTCCTCTTGGCAGCCTTACTTCAATATATTTTTGGACGATAGCTGTCATTTATAACTCTGCAGGTTTGTGAATGACAGTGCCCCTGAGCTCCTTTCTTCAACTCGCTTTCTTGTGAGCTGGCCGCAACACCGCAGCATTGCTTCAGGCCCTAGTGTGGTTCCGGCATGACATGCTGAGCCTTTGGTTAATTCCTCTTCCTGGTGGGAAATGAGAGTTAAATTTGCCCGTCCAGACACCTCCAGCTAGTCTCTCATTGGTTCTCCCTATTCCTGTTCATTTTCCGCAGAAATTGCAAACTGGGCCAAACAAGAGGTTAAAGGCACTGACTCTCCAAGTGGGGAGAGTGTTAGTAAAGCGTCTGGAATGTGTCACCCGAGTACCAGGGGATGAAAACTGACACAATTAAACACGTTTCCTGATCACACGGTGGATCATACTCTGGGTTCCACATGCATGTTTTAGCTGAAGGAAGAATCCCTTAAACCTGGAGAGTTGAGACCCCTGCAATGGGTACCATGCAATATGACTTCAAAGGGTCTGCATTTGCTCACCGAACCTCACCAATCCTATCACTGCTGCATTTATGCCACTGTACACACGCTTGATTCTCTTTCTGTGACATATAAATCCATAGGTTTTAAGATTCTTACTAGTCAGGTATATTCTTAGGCGTTTAATATGGGGTGTAGAGTCCACTTCGTTGAGCAAGGAGTAGCTCTTGTCTATTACATATTTGGCTTATGGAACGGTATCTGTGCTAATTTCAATCTCTGGTTTTATGCAGCACCCCAACTCACCTTTCCCCTTAAGCAAGCATAAGTCGGTTTTCTACATTTGAGACCCTGTTCTGTTTTGTAATTCAGTTCCTGTGTAGCCAAGTTTACATTCCATGTGGTAGAGATATCTTATGATGTTTCTTTTTCTGTGTGACTTATTTCACTTAGAATCATCGTACCTGAATCCACTCATTATGCTGCTATGGGCCTGATGACATAGATTTCATTGCTGAGTGATATTGCATTGTACGTAAGTACCACAACTTCTTTATCCATTTTTCACTTTCTGTGATTTTGAACTTATACTGTAAACGAGGTTCTTGTAAACAGAGCCTTCCCAAATTTTGGGGTGGCTGTGTCTTTTTGATTTTAATTTCCCTAAGCTATAGGACCATAAGTGGAAGTGCCCTAGGCTCTGTTGCTTTGTTTTGTAGATGTTTCAGGAAACACCATACACTTCTCCAGAGTGGCTGTTGGCAATTTACATCCCGCCCATCAGCATAACAAGGCTCCCAGTTCTCCATGGCCTGTCCTGCCTTTCTGGATTTTACACTTTTTTCAGATGGCCCTTTTGACCGGGGGGCAGTGAGACTTCATTGTAGTGCAGATTTCCTTTGCAAGCTTGCTTGGTTGGCCAAAAAGGGCGTATGCGTTTTTTCCTGAATATATTCAGGAAAAAACGCATACGCCCTTTTTGGCCAAGTGCATCATTGTGGACGTTCTGCCTCTTTTCCTATGCTTTACATGCAATTCCAGTCTACCTCCTGAAATCGGTTTCCTGCAATTCTGCCCCGCTTTCAAGTCCTCTTGGCAGCCTTACTTCAATATATTTTTGGACGATAGCTGTCATTTATAACTCTGCAGGTATGTGAATGACAGTGCCCCTGAGCTCCTTTCTTCAACTCGCTTTCTTGTGAGCTGGCCGCAACACCGCAGCATTGCTTCAGGCCCTAGTGTGGTTCCGGCATGGCACGCTGAGCCTTTGGTTAATTCCTCTTCCTGGTGGGAAATGAGAGTTAAATTTGCCCGTCCAGACACCTCCAGCTAGTCTCTCATTGGTTCTCCCTATTCCTGTTCATTTTCCGCAGAAATTGCAAACTGGGCCAAATAGGAGGTTAAAGGCACTGACTCTCCAAGTGGGGAGAGTGTTAGTAAAGCGTCTGGAATGTTGCACCCGAGTACCAGTGGACGAAAACTGAGACATATTTGAACACGTTTCCCGATCACATGGTGGATCATACTCTGGGTTCCACATGCATGTTTTAGCTGAAGGAAGAATCCCTTAAACCTGGAGAGTTGAGACCCCTGCAATGGGTACCATGCAATATGACTTTAAAGGGTCTGCATTTGCTCACCGAACCTCACCAATCCTATCACTGCTGCATTTATGCCACTGTACACACGCTTGATTCTCTTTCGGAGACATATAAATCCATAGGTTTTAAGATTCTTACTAGTCAGGTATATTCTTAGGCGTTTAATATGGGGTGTTGAGTCCACTTCGTTGAGCAAGGAGTAGCTCTTGTCTATTACATATTTGGCTTATGGAACGGTATCTGTGCTAATTTCAATCTCTGGTTTTATGCAGCACCCCAACTCACCTTTCCCCTTAAGCAAGCATAAGTCGGTTTTCTACATTTGAGACCCTGTTCTGTTTTGTAATTCAGTTCCTGTGTAGCCAAGTTTACATTCCATGTGGTAGAGATATCTTATGATATTTCTTTTTCTGTGTGACTTATTTCACTTAGAATCATCGTACCTGAATCCACTCATTATGCTGCTATGGGCCTGATGACATAGATTTCATTGCTGAGTGATATTGCATTGTACGTAAGTACCACAACTTCTTTATCCATTTTTCACTTTCTGTGATTTTGAACTTGTACTGTAAACGAGGTTCTTGTAAACAGAGCCTTCCCAAACTTTGGGGTGGCTGTGTCTTTTTGATTTTAATTTCCCTAAGCTATAGGACCATAAGTGGAAGAGCCCTAGGCTCTGTTGCTTTGTTTTTTAGATGTTTCAGGAAACACCATACACTTCTCCAGAGTGGCTGTTGGCAATTTACATCCCGCCCATCAGCATAACAAGGCTCCCAGTGCTCCATGGCCTGTCCTGCCTTTGTGGATTTTACACTTTTTTCAGATGGCCCTTTTGACCGGGGGGCAGTGAGACTTCATTGTAGTGCAGATTTCCTTTGCAAGCTTGCTTGGTTGGCCAAAAAGGGCGTATGCGTTTTTTCCTGAATATATTCAGGAAAAAACGCATACGCCCTTTTTGGCCAAGTGCATCATTGTGGACGTTCTGCCTCTTTTCCTTTGCTTTACATGCAATTCCAGTCTACCTCCTGAAATCGGTTTCCTGCAATTCTTCCCAGCGTTCAAGTCCTCTTGGTAGCCTTACTTCAATATATTTTTGGACGATAGCTGTCATTTATAACTCTGCAGGTATGTGAATGACAGTGCCCCTGAGCTCCTTTCTTCAACTCGCTTTCTTGTGAGCTGGCCGCAACACCGCAGCATTGCTTCAGGCCCTAGTGTGGTTCCGGCATGGCACGCTGAGCCTTTGTTTAATTCCTCTTCCTGGTGGGAAATGAGAGTTAAATTTGCCCGTCCAGACACCTCCAGCTAGTCTCTCATTGGTTCTCCCTATTCCTGTTCATTTTCCGCAGAAATTGCAAACTGGGCCAAATAGGAGGTTAAAGGCACTGACTCTCCAAGTGGGGAGAGTGTTAGTAAAGCGTCTGGAATGTTGCACCCGAGTACCAGTGGACGAAAACTGAAACATATTTGAACACGTTTCCCGATCACATGGTGGATCATACTCTGGGTTCCACATGCATGTTTTAGCTGAAGGAAGAATCCCTTAAACCTAGAGAGTTGAGACCCCTGCAATGGGTACCATGCAATATGACTTCAAAGGGTCTGCATTTGCTCACCGAACCTCACCAATCCTATCACTGCTGCGTTTATGACACTGTACACACGCTTGATTCTCTTTTGGAGACATATAAATCCATAGGTTTTAAGATTCTTTCTAGTCAGGTATATTCTTACGCGTTTAATATGGGGTGTAGAGTCCACTTCGTTGATCAAGGAGTAGCTCTTGTCTATTAAATATTTGGCTTATGGAACGGTATCTGTTCTAATTTCAATCTCTGGTTTTATGCAGCACCCCAACTCACCTTTCGCCTTAAGCAAGCATAAGTTGGTTTTCTACATTTGAGACCCTGTTCTGTTTTGTAATTCAGTTCCTGTGTAGCCAAGTTTACATTCCTTGTAGTAGTGATATCTTATGATGTTTGTTTTTCTGTGTGACTTATTTCACTTAGAATCATCGTACCTGAATCCACTCATTATGCTGCTACGGGCCTGATGACATAGATTTCATTGCTGAGTGATATTGCATTGTACGTAAGTACCACAACTTCTTTATCCATTTTGCGCTTTCTGTGATATTGAACTTGTACCGTAAACGAGGTTCTTGTAAACAGAGCTGTCCCAAAGATTGGGGTGGTTGTGTCTTTTTGATTTTAATTTCCCTAAGCTATAGGACCATAAGTGGAAGTGCCCTAGGCTCTGTTGCTTTGTTTTTTAGATGTTTCAGGAAACACCATACACTTCTCCAGAGTGACTGTTGGCAATTTACATCCCGCCCATCAGCATAACAAGGCTCCCAGTTCTCCATGGCCTGTCCTGCCTTTCTGGATTTTACACTTTTATCAGATGGCCCTTTTGACCGGGGGGCAGTGAGACTTCATTGTAGTGCAGATTTCCTTTGCAAGCTTGCTTGGTTGGCCAAAAAGGGCATATGCGTTTATTCCTGAATATATTCAGGAAAAAACGCATACGCACTTTTTGGCCAAGTGCATCATTGTGGACGTTCTGCCTCTTTTCCTATGCTTTACATGCAATTCCAGTCTACCTCCTGAAATCGGTTTCCTGCAATTCTGCCCCACTTTCAAGTCCTCTTGGTAGCCTTACTTCAATATATTTTTGGACGATAGCTGTCATTTATAACTCTGCAGGTATGTGAATGACAGTGCCCCTGAGCTCCTTTCTTCAACTCGCTTTCTTGTGAGCTGGCCGCAACACCGCAGCATTGCTTCAGGCCCTAGTGTGGTTCCGGCATGGCACGCTGAGCCTTTGTTTAATTCCTCTTCCTGGTGGGAAATGAGAGTTAAATTTGCCCGTCCAGACACCTCCAGCTAGTCTCTCATTGGTTCTCCCTATTCCTGTTCATTTTCCGCAGAAATTGCAAACTGGGCCAAATAGGAGGTTAAAGGCACTGACTCTCCAAGTGGGGAGAGTGTTAGTAAAGCGTCTGGAATGTTGCACCCGAGTACCAGTGGACGAAAACTGAGACATATTTGAACACGTTTCCCGATCACATGGTGGATCATACTCTGGGTTCCACATGCATGTTTTAGCTGAAGGAAGAATCCCTTAAACCTGGAGAGTTGAGACCCCTGCAATGGGTACCATGCAATATGACTTCAAAGGGTCTGCATTTGCTCACCGAACCTCACCAATCCTATCACTGCTGCGTTTATGACACTGTACACACGCTTGATTCTCTTTTGGAGACATATAAATCCATAGGTTTTAAGATTCTTTCTAGTCAGGTATATTCTTACGCGTTTAATATGGGGTGTAGAGTCCACTTCGTTGATCAAGGAGTAGCTCTTGTCTATTAAATATTTGGCTTATGGAACGGTATCTGTTCTAATTTCAATCTCTGGTTTTATGCAGCACCCCAACTCACCTTTCGCCTTAAGCAAGCATAAGTTGGTTTTCTACATTTGAGACCCTGTTCTGTTTTGTAATTCAGTTCCTGTGTAGCCAAGTTTACATTCCTTGTAGTAGTGATATCTTATGATGTTTGTTTTTCTGTGTGACTTATTTCACTTAGAATCATCGTACCTGAATCCACTCATTATGCTGCTACGGGCCTGATGACATAGATTTCATTGCTGAGTGATATTGCATTGTACGTAAGTACCACAACTTCTTTATCCATTTTGCGCTTTCTGTGATATTGAACTTGTACCGTAAACGAGGTTCTTGTAAACAGAGCTGTCCCAAAGATTGGGGTGGTTGTGTCTTTTTGATTTTAATTTCCCTAAGCTATAGGACCATAAGTGGAAGTGCCCTAGGCTCTGTTGCTTTGTTTTTTAGATGTTTCAGGAAACACCATACACTTCTCCAGAGTGACTGTTGGCAATTTACATCCCGCCCATCAGCATAACAAGGCTCCCAGTTCTCCATGGCCTGTCCTGCCTTTCTGGATTTTACACTTTTATCAGATGGCCCTTTTGACCGGGGGGCAGTGAGACTTCATTGTAGTGCAGATTTCCTTTGCAAGCTTGCTTGGTTGGCCAAAAAGGGCATATGCGTTTATTCCTGAATATATTCAGGAAAAAACGCATACGCACTTTTTGGCCAAGTGCATCATTGTGGACGTTCTGCCTCTTTTCCTATGCTTTACATGCAATTCCAGTCTACCTCCTGAAATCGGTTTCCTGCAATTCTGCCCCACTTTCAAGTCCTCTTGGTAGCCTTACTTCAATATATTTTTGGACGATAGCTGTCATTTATAACTCTGCAGGTATGTGAATGACAGTGCCCCTGAGCTCCTTTCTTCAACTCGCTTTCTTGTGAGCTGGCCGCAACACCGCAGCATTGCTTCAGGCCCTAGTGTGGTTCCGGCATGGCACGCTGAGCCTTTGTTTAATTCCTCTTCCTGGTGGGAAATGAGAGTTAAATTTGCCCGTCCAGACACCTCCAGCTAGTCTCTCATTGGTTCTCCCTATTCCTGTTCATTTTCCGCAGAAATTGCAAACTGGGCCAAATAGGAGGTTAAAGGCACTGACTCTCCAAGTGGGGAGAGTGTTAGTAAAGCGTCTGGAATGTTGCACCCGAGTACCAGGGGACGAAAACTGAGACATATTTGAACACGTTTCCCGATCACACGGTGGATCATACTCTGGGTTCCACATGCATGTTTTAGCTGAAGGAAGAATCCCTTAAACCTGGAGAGTTGAGACCCCTGCAATGTGTACCATGCAATATGACTTCAAAGGGTCTGCATTTGCTCACCGAACCTCACCAATCCTATCACTGCTGCATTTATGCCACTGTACACACGCTTGATTCTCTTTCGGAGACATAAAAATCCATAGGTTTTAAGATTCTTACTAGTCAGGTATATTCTTAGGCGTTTAATATGGGGTGTTGAGTCCACTTCGTTGAGCAAGGAGTAGCTCTTGTCTATTACATATTTGGCTTATGGAACGGTATCTGTGCTAATTTCAATCTCTGGTTTTATACAGCACCCCAACTCACCTTTCCCCTTAAGCAAGCATAAGTCGGTTTTCTACATTTGAGACCCTGTTCTGTTTTGTAATTCAGTTCCTGTGTAGCCAAGTTTACATTCCATGTGGTAGAGATATCTTATGATGTTTCTCTTTCTGTGTGACTTATTTCACTTAGAATCATCGTACCTGAATCCACTCATTATGCTGCTATGGGCCTGATGACATAGATTTCATTGCTGAGTGATATTGCATTGTACGTAAGTACCACAACTTCTTTATCCATTTTTCACTTTCTGTGATTTTGAACTTGTACTGTAAACGAGGTTCTTGTAAACAGAGCCTTCCCAAACTTTGGGGTGGCTGTGTCTTTTTGCTTTTAATTTCCCTAAGCTATAGGACCATAAGTGGAAGAGCCCTAGGCTCTGTTGCTTTGTTTTTTAGATGTTTCAGGAAACACCATACACTTCTCCAGAGTGGCTGTTGGCAATTTACATCCCGCCCATCAGCATAACAAGGCTCCCAGTGCTCCATGGCCTGTCCTGCCTTTGTGGATTTTACACTTTTTTCAGATGGCCCTTTTGACCGGGGGGCAGTGAGACTTCATTGTAGTGCAGATTTCCTTTGCAAGCTTGCTTGGTTGGCCAAAAAGGGCGTATGCGTTTTTTCCTGAATATATTCAGGATAAAACGCATACGCCCTTTTTGGCCAAGTGCATCATTGTGGACGTTCTGCCTCTTTTCCTTTGCTTTACATGCAATTCCAGTCTACCTCCTGAAATCGGTTTCCTGCAATTCTGCCCAGCGTTCAAGTCCTCTTGGCAGCCTTACTTCAATATATTTTTGGACGATAGCTGTCATTTATAACTCTGCAGGTTTGTGAATGACAGTGCCCCTGAGCTCCTTTCTTCAACTCGCTTTCTTGTGAGCTGGCCGCAACACCGCAGCATTGCTTCAGGCCCTAGTGTGGTTCCGGCATGACATGCTGAGCCTTTGGTTAATTCCTCTTCCTGGTGGGAAATGAGAGTTAAATTTGCCCGTCCAGACACCTCCAGCTAGTCTCTCATTGGTTCTCCCTATTCCTGTTCATTTTCCGCAGAAATTGCAAACTGGGCCAAACAAGAGGTTAAAGGCACTGACTCTCCAAGTGGGGAGAGTGTTAGTAAAGCGTCTGGAATGTGTCACCCGAGTACCAGGGGATGAAAACTGACACAATTGAACACGTTTCCCGAGCACACAGTGGATCATACTCTGGGTTCCACATGCATGTTTTAGCTGAAGGAAGAATCCCTTAAACCTGGAGAGTTGAGACCCATGGAATGGGTACCATGCAATATGACTTCAAAGGGTCTGCATTTGTCCACCGAACCTCACCAATCCTATCACTGCTGCGTTTATGCCGCTGTACACACGCTTGATTCTCTTTCGGAGACATATAAATCCATAGGTTTTAAGATTCTTCCTAGTCAGGTATATTCTTAGGCGTTTATTATGGGGTGTAGAGTCCACTTCGTTGAGCAAGGAGTAGCTCTTGTCTATTACATATTTGGCTTATGGAACGGTATCTGTGCTAATTTCAATCTCTGGTTTTATGCAGCACCCCAACTCACCTTTCGCCTTAAGCAAGCATAAGTTGGTTTTCTACATTTGAGACGCTGTTCTGTTTTGTAATTCAGTTCCTGTGTAGCCAAGTTTACATTCCGTGTAGTAGTGATATCTTATGATGTTTCTTTTTCTGTGTGACTTATTTCACTTAGAATCATCGTACCTGAATCCACTCATTATGCTGCTATGGGCCTGATGACATAGATTTCATTGCTGCGTGATATTGCATTGTACGTAATTACCACAACTTTTTTATCCATTTTCCACTTTCTGTGATACTGAACTTGTACCGTAAACGAGGTTCTTGTAAACAGAGCCGTCCCAAACTTTGGGGTGGTTGTGTCTTTTTGATTTTAATTTCCCTAAGCTATAGGACCATAAGTGGAAGTGCCCTAGGCTCTGTTGCTTTGCTTTTTAGATGTTTCAGGAAACACCATACACTTCTCCAGAGTGGCTGTTCGCAATTTACATCCCGCACATCAGCATAACAAGGTTCCCAATTCTCCATGGCCTGTCCTGCCTTTCTGGATTTTACACTTTTTTCAGATGGCCCTTTTGACCGGGGGCAGTGAGACTTCATTGTAGTGCAGATTTCCTTTGCAAGCTTGCTTGGTTGGCCAAAAAGGGCGTATGCGTTTTTTCCTGAATATATTCAGGAAAAAACGCATACGCCCTTTTTGGCCAAGTGCATCATTGTGGACGTTCTGCTTCTTTTCCTATGCTTTACATGCTATTCCAGTCTACCTCCTGAAATCGGTTTCCTGCAATTCTGCCCCGCTTTCAAGTCCTCTTGGCAGCCTTACTTCAATATATTTTTGGACGATAGCTGTCATTTATAACTCTGCAGGTATGTGAATGACAGTGCCCCTGAGCTCCTTTCTTCAACTCGTTTTCTTGTGAGCTGGCTGCAACACCGCAGCATTGCTTCAGGCCCTAGTGTGGTTCCGGCATGGCACGCTGAGCCTTTGGTTAATTCCTCTTCCTGGTGGGAAATGAGAGTTAAATTTGCCCGTCCAGACACCTCCAGCTAGTCTCTCATTGGTTCTCCCTATTCCTGTTCATTTTCCGCAGAAATTGCAAACTGGGCCAAACAGGAGGTTAAAGGCACTGACTCTCCAAGTGGGGAGAGTGTTAGTAAAGCGTCTGGAATATTGCACCCGAGTACCGGGGGACGAAAACTGAGTCACATTTGAACACGTTTCCCGATCACACGGTGTATCATACTCTGGGTTCCACATGCATGTTTTAGCTGAAGGAAGAATCCCTTAAACCTGGAGAGTTGAGACCCCTGGAATGGGTACCATGCAATATGACTTCAAAGGGTCTGCATTTGCTCACCGAACCTCACCAATCCTAGCACTGCTGCATTTATGCCACTGTACACACGCTTGATTCTCTTTTGGAGACATATAAATCCATAGGTTTTAAGATTCTTACTAGTCAGGTATATTCTTAGGCGTTTAATATGGGGTGTAGAGTCCACTTCGTTGAGCAAGGAGTAGCTCTTGTCTATTACATATTTGGCTTATGGAACCGTATCTGTGCTAATTTCAATCTTTGGTTTTATGCAACACCCCAACTCACCTTTACTCTTAAGCAAGCATAAGTCGGTTTTCTACATTTGAGACCCTGTTCTGTTTTGTAATTCAGTTCCTGTGTAGCCAAGTTTACATTCCATGTGGTAGAGATATCTTATGATGTTTCTTTCTCTGTGTGACTTATTTCTCTTACAATCATCGTACCTGAATCCACTCATTATGCTGCTACGGGCCTGATGACATAGATTTCATTGCTGAGTGATATTGCATTGTACGTAAGTACCACAACTTCTTTATCCATTTTGCGCTTTCTGTGATATTGAACTTGTACCGTAAACGAGGTTCTTGTAAACAGAGCTGTCCCAAAGATTGGGGTGGTTGTGTCTTTTTGATTTTAATTTCCCTAAGCTATAGGACCATAAGTGGAAGTGCCCTAGGCTCTGTTGCTTTGTTTTTTAGATGTTTCAGGAAACACCATACACTTCTTCAGAGTGGCTGTTGGCAATTTACATCCCGCCCATCAGCATAACAAGGCTCCCAGTTCTCCATGGCCTATCCTGCCTTTCTGGATTTTACACTTTTATCAGATGGCCCTTTTGACTGGGGGCCAGTGAGACTTCATTGTAGTGCAGATTTCGTTTGCAAGCTTGCTTGGTTGGCCAAAAAGGGCTTATGCGTTTTTTCTTGAATATATTCAGGAAAAAAACGCATACGCCACTTTTGGCCAAGTGCATCATTGTGGACGTTCTGCCTCTTTTCCTATGCTTTACATGCAATTCCAGTCTACCTCCTGAAATCGGTTTCCTGCAATTCTGCCCCGCTTTCAAGTCCTCTTGGCAGCCTTACTTCAATATATTTTTGGACAATAGCTGTCATTTATAACTCTGCAGGTTTGTGAATGACAGTGCCCCTGAGCTCCTTTCTTCAACTCGCTTTCTTGTGAGCTGGCCGCAACACCGCAGGATTGCTTCAGGCCCTAGTGTGGTTCCGGCATGGCACGCTCAGCCTTTGTTTAATTCCTCTTCCTGGTGGGAAATGAGAGTTAAATTTGCCCATCCAGACACCTCCAGCTAGTCTCTCATTGGTTCTCTCTATTCCTGTTCATTTTCCGCAGAAATTGCAAACTGGGCCAAACAGGAGGTTAAAGGCACTGACTCTCCAAGTGGGGAGAGTGTTAGTAAAGCGTCTGGAATGTTGCACCCGAGTACCAGGGGACGAAAACTGAGACACATTTGAACACGTTTCCCGATCACATGGTGTATCATACTCTGGGTTCCACATGCATGTTTTAGCTGAAGGAAGAATCCCTTAAACCAGGAGAGTTGAGACCCCTGCAATGGGTACCATGCAATATGACTTCAAAGGGTCTGCATTTGCTCACTGAACCTCACCAATCCTATCACTGCTGCATTTATGCCACTGTACACACGATTGATTCTCTTTCTGAGACATATAAATCCATAGGTTTTAAGATTCTTACTAGTCAGGTATATTCTTAGGCGTTTAATATGGGGTGTTGAGTCCACTTCGTTGAGCAAGGAGTAGCTCTTGTCTATTACATATTTGGCTTATGGAACGGTATCTGTTCTAATTTCAATCTCTGGTTTTATGCAGCACCCCAACTCACCTTTCCCCTTAAGCAAGCATAAGTCGGTTTTCTACATTTGAGACCCTGTTCTGTTTTGTAATTCAGTTCCTGTGTAGGCAAGTTTACATTCCATGTGGTAGAGATATCTTATGATGTTTCTTTTTCTGTGTGACTTATTTCACTTAGAATCATCATACCTGAATCCACTCATTATGCTGCTACGGGCCTGATGACATAGATTTCATTGCTGAGTGATATTGCATTGTACGTAAGTACCACAACTTCTTGATCCATTTTTCGCTTTCTGCGATATTGAACTTGTACCGTAAACGAGGTTCTTGTAAACAAAGCCATACCAAACTTTGGGGTGGCTGTGTCTTTTTCGTTTTAATTTCCCTAAACTATAGGACGATAAGTGGAAGTGCCCTAGGCTCTGTTGCTTTGTTTTTTAGATGTTTCAGGAAGCACCATACACTTCTTCAGAGTGGCTGTTGACAATTTACATCCCGCCCATCAGCATAACAAGGCTCCCAGTTCTCCATGGCCTATCCTGCCTTTCTGGATTTTACACTTTTTTCAGATGGCCCTTTTGACCAGGGGGCAGTGAGACTTCATTGTAGTGCAGATTTCCTTTGCAAGCTTGCTTGGTTGGCCAAAAAGGGCGTATGGGTTTTTTCCTGAATATATTCAGGAAAAAACGCATATGCCCTTTTTGGCCAAGTGCATCATTGTGGACGTTCTGCCTCTTTTCCTATGCTTTACATGCAATTCCAGTCTACCTACTGAAATCGGTTTCCTGCAATTCTGCCCCGCTTTCAAGTCCTCTTGGCAGCCTTACTTCAATATATTTTTGGACGATAGCTGTCATTTATAACTCTGCAGGTCTGTGAATGACAGTGCCCCAGAGCTCCTTTCTACAACTCGCTTTCTTTTGAGATGGCCGCAACACCGCAGGATTGTTTCAGGCACTAGTTTGAGTCCGGCACGGCATGCTGAGCCTTTGGTTAATTCCTCTTCCTGGTGGGAAATGAGAGTTAAATTTGCTCTTCCAGACACCTCCAGCTAGTCTCTCATTGGTTCTCCCTATTCCTGTTCATTTTCCACAGAAATTGCAAACTGGGCCAAACAGGAGGTTAAAGGCACTGACTCTCCAAGTGGGGAGAGTGTTAGTAAAGCGTCTGGAATGTTGCACCCGAGTACCAGGGGACGAAAACTGACACATTTGAACACGTTTCCCGATCACACGGTGGATCATACTCTGGGTTCCACATGCATGTTTTAGCTGAAGGAAGAATCCCTTAAACCTGGAGAGTTGAGACCCATGGAATGGGTACCATGCAATATGACTTCAAAGGGTCTGCATTTGCACACCGAACCTCACCAATCCTATCACTGCTGCGTTTATGCCGCTGTACACACGCTTGATTCTCTTTCGGAGACATATAAATCCATAGGTTTTAAGATTCTTACTAGTCAGGTATATTCTTAGGCGTTTAATATGGGGTGTTGTGTCCACTTCGTTGAGCAAGGAGTAGCTCTTGTCTATTACATATTTCGCTTATGGAATGGTATCTGTGCTAATTTCAATCTCTGGTTTTATGAGCACCCCAACTCACCTTTCCCTTAAGCAAGCATAAGTTGGTTTTCTCCATTTGAGACCCTGTTCTGTTTTGTAATTCAGTTCCTGTGTAGCCAAGTTTACATTCCGTGTAGTAGTGATAACTTATGATGTTTCTTCTTCTGTGTGACTTATTTCACTTAGAATCATCGTACCTGAATCAACTCATTATGTTGCTATGGGCCTGATGACATAGATTTCATTGCTGAGTGATATTGCATTGTACATAAGTAGCACAACTTCTCTATCCATTTTTCACTTTCTGTGATATTGAACTTGTACCGTAAACGAGGTTCTTGTAAACAGAGCTGTCCCAAACTTTGAGGTGGCTCTGTCTTTTTGACTTTAATTTCCCTAAGCTATAGGACCATAAGTGATAGTGCCCTAGGCTCTCTTGCTTTGTTTTTTAGATGTTTCAGGAAACACCATACACTTCTCCAGAGTGGCTGTGGGCAATTTACATCCCGCCCATCAGCATAACAAGGCTCCCAGTTCTCCATGGCCTGACCTGCCTTTGTGGATTTTACACTTTTTTCAGATGGCCCTTTTGACCGGGGGGCAGTGAGACTTCATTGTAGTGCAGATTTCCTTTGCAAGCTTGCTTGGTTGGCCAAAAAGGGCGTATGCGTTTTTTCCTGAATATATTCAGGAAAAAACGCATATGCCCTTTTTGGCCAAGTGCATCATTGTGGACGTTCTGCCTCTTTTCCTATGCTTTACATGCAATTCCAGTCTACCACCTGAAATCGGTTTCCGGCAATTCTGCCCCGCTTTCAAGTCCTCTTGGCAGCCTTACTTCAATATATTTTTGGACGATAGCTGTCATTTATAACTCTGAAGTTTTGTGAATTAAAGTGTCCCTGAGCTCCTTTCTTCAACTCACTTTCTTGTGAGATGGCCGCAACACCGCAGCCTTGCTTCAGGCCCCAGTGTTGTTCCGGCTTGGCACGCTGAGCCTTTGGTTAATTCCTCTTCCTGGTGGGAAATGAAAGTTAAATTTTCCCTCCAGACACCTCCATGTATTTTCTCATTGGTTCACCCTATTCCTGTTCATTTCCCACAGAAATTGCAAACTGGGCCAAACAGGAGGTTAAAGGCACTGACTCTCCAAGTGGGGAGAGTGTTAGTAAAGCGTCTGGAATGTTGCACCCGAGTACCAGGGGACAAAAACTGAGACACATTTGAACATGTTTCCCGATGACACGGTGGATCATACTCTGGGTTCCACATGCATGTTTTAGCTGAAGGAAGAATCCCTTAAACCTGGAGAGTTGAGACCCCTGGAATGGGTACCACGCAATATGACTTCAAAGGGTCTGCATTTGCTCACCGAACCTCACCAATCCTAGCACTGCTGCATTAATGCCACTGTACACACGCTTGATTCTCTTTTGGAGACATATAAATCCATAGGTTTTAAGATTCTTACTAGTCAGGTATATTCTTAAACGTTTAATATGGGGTGTTGTGTCCTCTTCATTGAGCAAGGAGTAGATCTTGTCTATTACATATTTGGCTTATGGAACGGTATCTGTGCTAATTTCAATCTCTGATTTTATGCAGCACCCCAACTCACCTTTCCCCTTAAGCAAGCATAAGTTGGTTTTCTACATTTGAGACCCTGTTCTGTTTTGTAATTTAGTTCCTGTGTAGCCAAGTTTACATTCCGTGTAGTAGTGATATCTTATGATGTTTCTTTTTCTCTGTGACTTATTTCACTTAGAATCATCGTACCTGAATCCACTCATTAATGCAGCTATGGGCCTGATGACATAGATTTCATTGCTGAGTGATATTGCATTGTAGGTAAGTACCACAACTTCTTTATCCATTTTTCACTTTCTGTGATATTGAACTTGTACTGTAAACGAGGTTCTTGTAAACAGATCCGTCCCAAACTTTGGCGTGGCTGTGTCTTTTTGATTTTAATTTCCCTAAGCTATAGGACCATAAGTGGAAGTGCCCTAGGCTCTGTTGCTTTGTTTTTTAGATGTTTCAGGAAACACCATACACTTCTCCAGAGTGGCTGTTGGCAATTTACATCCCGCCCATCAGTATAACAAGGCTCCCAGTTCTCCATGGCCTGTCCTGCCTTTCTGGATTTTACACTATTTTCAGATGGTCCTTTTGACTGGGGGGCAGTGAGACTTCATTGTAGTGCAGATTTCCTTTGCAAGCTTGCTTGGTTGGCCAAGAAGAGCGTATGCGTTTTTTCCTGAATATATTCAGGAAAAAACGCATACGTCCTTTTTGGCCAAGTGCATCATTGTGGACGTTCTGCCTCTTTTCCTATGCTTTACATGCAATTCCAGTCTACCTCCTGAAATCGGTTTCCTGCAATTCTGCCCCGCTTTCAAGTCCTCTTGGCAGCCTTACTTCAATATATTTTTGGACGATAGCTGTCATTTATAACTCTGCAGGTTTGTGAATTACAGTGCCCCTGAGCTCCTTTCTTCAACTCGTTTTCTTGTGAGCTGGCCACAACACCGCAGCATTGCTTCAGGCCCTAGTGTGGTTCCGGCATGGCATGCTGAGCCTTTGGTTAATTCCTCTTCCTGGTGGGCAATGAGAGTTAAATTTGCCCGTCCAGACACCTCCAGCTAGTCTCTCATTGGTTCTCCCTATTCCTGTTCATTTTCCGCAGAAATTGCAAACTGGGCCAAACAGGAGGTTAAAGGCACTGACTCTCCAAGTGGGGAGAGTGTTAGTAAAGCGTCTGGAATGTTGCACCCGTGTACCGGGGGACGAAAACTGACACATTTGTACACGTTTTCCGATCACACGGTGGATCATACTCTGGGTTCCACATGCATGTTTTAGCTGAAGGAAGAATCCCTTAAACCTGGAGAGTTGAGACCCATGGAATGGGTACCATGCAATATGACTTCAAAGGGTCTGCATTTGCTCACCGAACCTCACCAATCCTATCACTGCTGCGTTTATGCCGCTCTACACATGCTTGATTCTCTTTCGGAGACATAGAAATCCATAGGTTTTAAGATTCTTACTAGTCAGGTATATTCTTAGGCGTTTAATATGGGGTGTAGAGTCCACTTCGTTGAGCAAGGAGTAGCTCTTGTCTATTACATATTTGGCTTATGGAACGGTATCTGTGCTAATTTCAATCTCTGGTTTTATGCAGCACCCCAACTCACCTTTCCCCTTAAGCAAGCATAAGTCGGTTTTCTACATTTGAGACCCTGTTCTGTTTTGTAATTCAGTTCCTGTGCAGCCAAGTTTACATTCCGTGTCGTAGTGATATCTTATGATCTTTCTTTTTCTGTGTGACTTATTTTACTTAGAATCATCGTACCTGAATCCACTCATTATGCTGCTACGGGCCTGATGACATAGATTTCATTGTTGAGTGATATTGAATTGTACGTAAGTACCACAACTTCTTTATCCATTTTTAGCTTTCTGCGATATTGAACTTGTACCGTAAACGAGGTACTTGTAAACAGAGCCGTCCCAAACTTTGGGGTGGCTGTGTCTTTTTGATTTTAATTTCCCTAAGCTATAGGACCATAAGTGGAAGTGCCTTAGGCTCTGTTGCTTTGTTTTTTAGATGTTTCAGGAAACACCAAACACTTCTCCAGAGTGCCTGTTGGCAATTTACATCCCGCCCATCAGCATAACAATGTTCCTAGTTCTCCATGGCCTGTCCTGCCTTTCTGGATTTTACACTTTTTTCAGATGGCCCTTTTGACCGGGGGGCAGTGAGACTTCATTGTAGTGCAGATTTCCTTTGCAAGCTTGCTTGGTTGGCCAAAAAGCGCGTATGCGTTTTTTCCTGAATATATTCAGGAAAAAACGCATACGCCCTTTTTGGCCAAGTGCATCATTGTGGACGTTCTGCCTCTTTTCCTATGCTTTACATGCAATTCCAGTCTACTTCCTGAAATCCGTTTACTGCAATTCTGCCCTGCTTTCAAGTCCTCTTGGCAGCCTTACTTCAATATATTTTTGGACGATAGCTGTCATTTTTAACTCTGCAGGTTTGTGAATTACAGTGCCCCTGAGCTCCTTTCTTCAACTCGCTTTCTTGTGAGCTGGCCGCAACACCGCAGGATTGCTTCAGGCCCTAGTGTGGTTCCGGCATGGCATGCTGAGCCTTTGGTTAATTCCTCTTCCTGGTGGGAAATGAGAGTTAAATTTGCCCGTCCGGACACCTCCAGCTAGTCTCTCATTGGTTCTCCCTATTCCTGTTCATTTTCCGCAGAAATTGCAAACTGGGCCAAAGAGGAGGTTAAAGGCACTGACTCTCCAAGTGGGGAGAGTGTTAGTAAAGCGTCTGGAATGTTGCACCCGAGTACCGGGGGACAACAACTGATACATTTGAACACGTTTCCCGATCACACGGTGGATCATACTCTGGGTTCCACATGCATGTTTTAGCTGAAGGAAGAATCCCTTAAACCTGGAGAGTTGTGACCCATGGAATGTGTACCATGCAATATGACTTCAAAGGGTCTGCATTTGCTCACCGAACCTCACCAATCCTATCACTGCTGCGTTTATGCTGCTGTACACACGCTTGATTCTCTTTCGGAGACATATATATCCATAGATTTTAAGATTCTTACTAGTCAGGTATATTCTTAGGCGTTTAATATGGGGTGTTGAGTCCACTTCGTTGAGCAAGGAGTAGCTCTTGTCTATTACATATTTGGCTTATGGAACGGTATCTGTTCTAATTTCAATCTCTGGTTTTATGCAGCACCCCAACTCACCTTTCCCCTTAAGCAAGCATAAGTCGGTTTTCTACATTTGAGACCCTGTTCTGTTTTGTAATTCAGTTCCTGTGTAGGCAAGTTTACATTCCATGTGGTAGAGATATCTTATGATGTTTCTTTTTCTGTGTGACTTATTTCACTTAGAATCATCATACCTGAATCCACTCATTATGCTGCTACGGGCCTGATGACATAGATTTCATTGCTGAGTGATATTGCATTGTACGTAAGTACCACAACTTCTTGATCCATTTTTCGCTTTCTGCGATATTGAACTTGTACCGTAAACGAGGTTCTTGTAAACAAAGCCATACCAAACTTTGGGGTGGCTGTGTCTTTTTCGTTTTAATTTCCCTAAACTATAGGACGATAAGTGGAAGTGCCCTAGGCTCTGTTGCTTTGTTTTTTAGATGTTTCAGGAAGCACCATACACTTCTTCAGAGTGGCTGTTGGCAATTTACATCCCGCCCATCAGCATAACAAGGCTCCCAGTTCTCCATGGCCTATCCTGCCTTTCTGGATTTTACACTTTTTTCAGATGGCCCTTTTGACCAGGGGGCAGTGAGACTTCATTGTAGTGCAGATTTCCTTTGCAAGCTTGCTTGGTTGGCCAAAAAGGGCGTATGGGTTTTTTCCTGAATATATTCAGGAAAAAACGCATATGCCCTTTTTGGCCAAGTGCATCATTGTGGACGTTCTGCCTCTTTTCCTATGCTTTACATGCAATTCCAGTCTACCTACTGAAATCGGTTTCCTGCAATTCTGCCCCGCTTTCAAGTCCTCTTGGCAGCCTTACTTCAATATATTTTTGGACGATAGCTGTCATTTATAACTCTGCAGGTCTGTGAATGACAGTGCCCCAGAGCTCCTTTCTACAACTCGCTTTCTTTTGAGATGGCCGCAACACCGCAGGATTGTTTCAGGCACTAGTTTGAGTCTGGCACGGCATGCTGAGCCTTTGGTTAATTCCTCTTCCTGGTGGGAAATGAGAGTTAAATTTGCTCTTCCAGACACCTCCAGCTAGTCTCTCATTGGTTCTCCCTATTCCTGTTCATTTTCCACAGAAATTGCAAACTGGGCCAAACAGGAGGTTAAAGGCACTGACTCTCCAAGTGGGGAGAGTGTTAGTAAAGCGTCTGGAATGTTGCACCCGAGTACCAGGGGACGAAAACTGACACATTTGAACACGTTTCCCGATCACACGGTGGATCATACTCTGGGTTCCACATGCATGTTTTAGCTGAAGGAAGAATCCCTTAAACCTGGAGAGTTGAGACCCATGGAATGGGTACCATGCAATATGACTTCAAAGGGTCTGCATTTGCACACCGAACCTCACCAATCCTATCACTGCTGCGTTTATGCCGCTGTACACACGCTTGATTCTCTTTCGGAGACATATAAATCCATAGGTTTTAAGATTCTTACTAGTCAGGTATATTCTTAGGCGTTTAATATGGGGTGTTGTGTCCACTTCGTTGAGCAAGGAGTAGCTCTTGTCTATTACATATTTCGCTTATGGAATGGTATCTGTGCTAATTTCAATCTCTGGTTTTATGAGCACCCCAACTCACCTTTCCCTTAAGCAAGCATAAGTTGGTTTTCTCCATTTGAGACCCTGTTCTGTTTTGTAATTCAGTTCCTGTGTAGCCAAGTTTACATTCCGTGTAGTAGTGATAACTTATGATGTTTCTTTTTCTGTGTGACTTATTTCACTTAGAATCATCGTACCTGAATCAACTCATTATGTTGCTATGGGCCTGATGACATAGATTTCATTGCTGAGTGATATTGCATTGTACATAAGTAGCACAACTTCTCTATCCATTTTTCACTTTCTGTGATATTGAACTTGTACCGTAAACGAGGTTCTTGTAAACAGAGCTGTCCCAAACTTTGAGGTGGCTCTGTCTTTTTGACTTTAATTTCCCTAAGCTATAGGACCATAAGTGATAGTGCCCTAGGCTCTCTTGCTTTGTTTTTTAGATGTTTCAGGAAACACCATACACTTCTCCAGAGTGGCTGTGGGCAATTTACATCCCGCCCATCAGCATAACAAGGCTCCCAGTTCTCCATGGCCTGACCTGCCTTTGTGGATTTTACACTTTTTTCAGATGGCCCTTTTGACCGGGGGGCAGTGAGACTTCATTGTAGTGCAGATTTCCTTTGCAAGCTTGCTTGGTTGGCCAAAAAGGGCGTATGCGTTTTTTCCTGAATATATTCAGGAAAAAACGCATACGCCCTTTTTGGCCAAGTGCATCATTGTGGACGTTCTGCCTCTTTTCCTATGCTTTACATGCAATTCCAGTCTACCACCTGAAATCGGTTTCCGGCAATTCTGCCCCGCTTTCAAGTCCTCTTGGCAGCCTTACTTCAATATATTTTTGGACGATAGCTGTCATTTATAACTCTGAAGTTTTGTGAATTAAAGTGTCCCTGAGCTCCTTTCTTCAACTCACTTTCTTGTGAGATGGCCGCAACACCGCAGCCTTGCTTCAGGCCCCAGTGTTGTTCCGGCTTGGCACGCTGAGCCTTTGGTTAATTCCTCTTCCTGTTGGGAAATGAAAGTTAAATTTTCCCTCCAGACACCTCCATGTATTCTCTCATTGGTTCTCCCTATTCCTGTTCATTTCCCACAGAAATTGCAAACTGGGCCAAACAGGAGGTTAAAGGCACTGACTCTCCAAGTGGGGAGAGTGTTAGTAAAGCGTCTGGAATGTTGCACCCGAGTACCAGGGGACAAAAACTGAGACACATTTGAACATGTTTCCCGATGACACGGTGGATCATACTCTGGGTTCCACATGCATGTTTTAGCTGAAGGAAGAATCCCTTAAACCTGGAGAGTTGAGACCCCTGGAATGGGTACCACGCAATATGACTTCAAAGGGTCTGCATTTGCTCACCGAACCTCACCAATCCTAGCACTGCTGCATTAATGCCACTGTACACACGCTTGATTCTCTTTTGGAGACATAGAAATCCATAGGTTTTAAGATTCTTACTAGTCAGGTATATTCTTAGGCGTTTAATATGGGGTGTAGAGTCCACTTCGTTGAGCAAGGAGTAGCTCTTGTCTATTACATATTTGGCTTATGGAACGGTATCTGTGCTAATTTCAATCTCTGGTTTTATGCAGCACCCCAACTCACCTTTCCCCTTAAGCAAGCATAAGTCGGTTTTCTACATTTGAGACCCTGTTCTGTTTTGTAATTCAGTTCCTGTGCAGCCAAGTTTACATTCCGTGTCGTAGTGATATCTTATGATCTTTCTTTTTCTGTGTGACTTATTTTACTTAGAATCATCGTACCTGAATCCACTCATTATGCTGCTACGGGCCTGATGACATAGATTTCATTGTTGAGTGATATTGAATTGTACGTAAGTACCACAACTTCTTTATCCATTTTTAGCTTTCTGCGATATTGAACTTGTACCGTAAACGAGGTACTTGTAAACAGAGCCGTCCCAAACTTTGGGGTGGCTGTGTCTTTTTGATTTTAATTTCCCTAAGCTATAGGACCATAAGTGGAAGTGCCTTAGGCTCTGTTGCTTTGTTTTTTAGATGTTTCAGGAAACACCAAACACTTCTCCAGAGTGCCTGTTGGCAATTTACATCCCGCCCATCAGCATAACAATGTTCCTAGTTCTCCATGGCCTGTCCTGCCTTTCTGGATTTTACACTTTTTTCAGATGGCCCTTTTGACCGGGGGGCAGTCAGACTTCATTGTAGTGCAGATTTCCTTTGCAAGCTTGCTTGGTTGGCCAAAAAGCGCGTATGCGTTTTTTCCTGAATATATTCAGGAAAAAATGCATACGCCCTTTTTGGCCAAGTGCATCATTGTGGACGTTCTGCCTCTTTTCCTATGCTTTACATGCAATTCCAGTCTACTTCCTGAAATCCGTTTACTGCAATTCTGCCCTGCTTTCAAGTCCTCTTGGCAGCCTTACTTCAATATATTTTTGGACGATAGCTGTCATTTTTAACTCTGCAGGTTTGTGAATTACAGTGCCCCTGAGCTCCTTTCTTCAACTCGCTTTCTTGTGAGCTGGCCGCAACACCGCAGGATTGCTTCAGGCCCTAGTGTGGTTCCGGCATGGCATGCTGAGCCTTTGGTTAATTCCTCTTCCTGGTGGGAAATGAGAGTTAAATTTGCCCGTCCGGACACCTCCAGCTAGTCTCTCATTGGTTCTCCCTATTCCTGTTCATTTTCCGCAGAAATTGCAAACTGGGCCAAAGAGGAGGTTAAAGGCACTGACTCTCCAAGTGGGGAGAGTGTTAGTAAAGCGTCTGGAATGTTGCACCCGAGTACCGGGGGACAACAACTGATACATTTGAACACGTTTCCCGATCACACGGTGGATCATACTCTGGGTTCCACATGCATGTTTTAGCTGAAGGAAGAATCCCTTAAACCTGGAGAGTTGTGACCCATGGAATGTGTACCATGCAATATGACTTCAAAGGGTCTGCATTTGCTCACCGAACCTCACCAATCCTATCACTGCTGCGTTTATGCTGCTGTACACACGCTTGATTCTCTTTCGGAGACATATATATCCATAGATTTTAAGATTCTTACTAGTCAGGTATATTCTTAGGCGTTTAATATGGGGTGTTGAGTCCACTTCGTTGAGCAAGGAGTAGCTCTTGTCTATTACATATTTGGCTTATGGAACAGTATCTGTGCTAATTTCAATCTCTGGTTTTATGCAGCACCCCAACTCACCTTTCCTCTTAAGCAAGCATAAGTTGGTTTTCTACATTTGAGACCCTGTTCTGTTTTGTAATTCTGTTCCTGTGTAGCCAAGTTTACATTCCGTGTAGTAGTGATATCTTATGATGTTTCTTTTTCTTTGTGACTTATTTCACTTAGAATCATCGTATCTGAATCCACTCATTATGCTGCTATGGGCCTGATGACATAGATTTCATTGCTGAGTGATATTGCATTGTACGTAAGTACCACAACTTCTTTATCCATTTTTCGCTTTCTGCGATATTGAACTTGTACCGTAAACGAGGTTCTTGTAAACAGAGCCGTCCCAAACTTTGGGGTGGCTGTGTCTTTTTGATTTTAATTTCCCTAAGCTATAGGACCATAAGTGGAAGTGCCCTAGGCTCTGTTGCTTTGTTTTTTAGATGTTTCAGGAAACACCATACACTTCTCCAGAGTGGCTGTTGCCAATTTACATCCCGCCCAGCAGCATAACAAGGCTCCCAGTTCTCCATGGTCTGTCCTGCCTTTCTGGATTTTACACTTTTTCAGATGGCCCTTTTGACCTTGGGGAAGTGAGGCTTCATTGTAGTGCAGATTTCCTTTGCAAGCTTGCTTGGTTGGCCAGAAAGGGCATATGCGTTTCTTCATGAATATATTCAGGAAAAAACGCATGCGCCCTTTTTGGCCAAGTGCATCATTGTCGACGTTCTGAGTCTTTTCATATGTTGTCAATGCAATTCTAGTCTACCTCTTGAAATCGGTTTCCTGCAATTCTACCTTGCTGTCAGTGCCTCTTCATAGCCTTACCTCAATATACTTTTGGAAAATAGTTGGCCTTTATAACTCTGCAGGTTTTTGAATTGCAGTGGCCCTTAGCTCCATTTTTCAGCTCTTATTTTTGTGATCTTGCCTCATATCCACAGGATTTTTTCATGCCCTATTCTTCTTCTGGGGCGCCTTGCTCTGCCTTTGGTTAATTCTTCTTCCTGATGTGAAATTAGAGTGACATGTGCCCATTGAAACCGCTACAGCTATTTTCTCACTGGTTCCCCCTATTCCCATTCATCCTCCGCACTAACTGCAGACTGTGCGATACCGGAACTTAAAGGCATTGACTCTCCGTGTGGGGATGTTGTTAGTAAAGTGGCTGGAATGTTGATCCGGAGCCCCAGGAGAGGAAAATGAGGTGCGTTTTAGAAACCTTTCCCGATCATATGGTATACCATCCGCTGGATTTCCCATGCATGGTTTAGCTGTAGGAAGATTTCCTTCAACCTGGAGTGTTGGGACCCTTGGAATGAGTAGCATGAAGTATTGCATTAAACTTTCGGCAGTTGCTCACCAAAGCTCACCAATCCTCTCAGCCCCAAGTGTCCAGCCTTATGTCTTATCCAGCTGTGGGGTTTATATGTGGTCATTCCATGTTGCATCACAGCCCCTGAGCGAATTTTGTAAGAATTTTTCTCTCTTTCATTGTTTCTGCGTTTTGGTTTTAAAATTTATTTCTATAATGGGGTTTAGCTCATTTTCACTGCTGTGTTTGGCCACTCTGCACACACTTGATTCCCTTATGGAGATATATCAATACATGGGTTTTAAGATTCGTATTACTCAGATATATTTCTCTGCAGTGTATAGGGTGTGTTGAGGCCAGTTCATTGAGCAAGGTGTAGATCTTGTCTAATACCTATTTGGTTTATTGAACGGTATCTGTGCTAATTTCAAACTCTGGTTTTATGCATCACCCCACCTCTCCTTTCCCCTTAAGCTGACATAAGTGTGTTTTCTAAATGTGAGACACTGTTCTGTTTTGTAATTCATTTTTTGTGCAGCCATATTTATCCTCCCTCTATAAGTGATATCTTATGATATGTTTCTTTTTCTGTTTGACTTATTTCAAGTAGTATTATCGGACCTAAATCCACTCTTTATCCTTCTACTAGCCTTATTACATTGATTTCATGGTGAAGAGATATTCCATTGTACATAAGTACCACATTTTCTTTATCCATTGTTCTCTTTCCTGGGATATTTAAGGTGTACTGAAGTTGAGGTTCTTGTAAACAGAGTAGCCCTAAACTGTGGTGTGCTTGTGTCTTGTTGATTTTTAGACTTCCCTAGATATACTTCCATGATTGGAAGTGTCCTATGCTCTGTAGCTCTGTTTTTTAGATGATTTAGGAACCACCATACACTTCTCCAGAGTGGCTCTCGGCAGTTCACACACTGTCCATCAGCGTATAAAGGCTCCCTGTTCTCCATGGCCTGTCCTGCATTTCTGGTTTTTACAATTTTTTCAGATGGCCCTTTTGACCAGTGGGAAATGAGACTTCTTTGTTGTGCACATTTGCATTGCTTGCTTGCTTGGTTGCCCATAAAGTGCGTATGCGTTTTTTCCTGGATATATTCAGGAAAAAACGCATACTCCTTTTTGGGCCAACAGCATCATTGTCGAAATTCTGCCGCTTTTCATGTGCTTTAAAGACGAGTCCAATCTATCTCTTGAAATCTGTTTCTTGCAATTCTGTCTTGCATTCAGATCCTCTTCTTTGCCTTACCTCAACATATTTTTGGACGTTAGTTTTCATTTATAACTCTGCAGGTTTGTGAATTGCAGTGACCCTGAGCTCCATTTTTTAAGTTGCTCTTTTGTGAGCTGGCCTCAAAGCCGCAGGATTGCTTCAGGCCCTATTTTGGCTCCAGCGAGGCGGGCTGAGCCTTTTTTTAATTCTTATTCTTAATTGGAAATTAGAGTGACATATGCCCGTCCAAACCCCTACAACTATTCTCTCATTGGTTCCCCCTCTTCCCGTTCATCCTCCTCACAATTTGCAAAATGTGTGAAACAGAAGTTTAAATGTGCTGATTCTCTAAGTGGGGAGATTCTAAGTAACGTGGCTGGAATGATGAACAGGAGCACGAGGAGAGGATAAATGAGGTGCATTTTAGACACATCTCCCCATCACATGGTGTACAGTCCTCTGGGTTTTCCATGCATGTTTTAACTGTAGGAAGATCCCTTGAACCTGCAGATTTGGGACCCATTGAATGGGTACCAGGTAGTATTACTTTAAAGGGTGTGCATTTCCTCACCCAACCTCACATTTCTCTTAGCACGAACAGTTTCCAGCCTTATGTGTCATCCTGCTGTGGGTCTAGATGTGTTCAATCCATGTTGCATCACCGTCCCTGAGGAAAAGTTGTAAGAGGTTTTCTCTGTCTCTCTGTCGTTTATTTTTTTCAATTTATTACTATATTGGTTACAGCTGATTTTCAAAGCTCTGTTTCTTGCTGCTGTACATCCACTTGATTCACATACAGAGAGACATCAATAAATTCTTTTTCAGATTCTTACCAGTCATATATATTCTTTTCCGGTGACTTGAGTGTGCTGAGTGCAGTTCTTTTAGCTACCGTGTAGGCCTTGTTGATTATCAGTTTGGTATTTGGAATGGTATCTTTGCTAATTTCAACCTCCTGGATGATGCCTCACCCCTCCCCACCTTTCCCGTTTAGCAGCCTTACGCGTGTTTTCTACATACTTGACTATGTTTTTCTTTTGTAATTTATTTCATGTGTAGCCATTTTGGATTCCACCTTTAAGTGATATCTTATGATATGTGTCTTTTTCTTTTTGAATTATGTCACTTAGAATGATCATACGTAACTCCTCCGGAGTTGTTACAACTGGCCATATTTCATTGATTTCCAGGCTGAGTAATATTCCACTCTACATAAGTACCACATCTCTATCCATTTTTTCCCTCCAGAGACATTTAAGTTATATCCTAGTCGAGGATCTTTTAAACAGAGAGGCAGTAAACATTGGGGTGCCTGTGTCCTCTCGATTTTTGTTTTTCCCAAGACATACGCCCATAAGTGCAAGTGCCCTATGCTCTGTAGCTCATTTTTTAGATGCTTTAGTAAACACAATACACTTCTCCAGAATGGCCGTTGGCAATATACATTTCCACTATAAGCCTCACAGGGCTCCCTCTTCTCCTTGCCCTGTCCTGCATTTCTGGTGTTTACACTTTATGAGGATGGCTCTTCTGACTGATGCGAAGTGATATCTTTTGTAGTATTGATTTCCAGTGCCCACCTGTTTGGTTGGCTAAAAAAGTGTATGCCCTTTTCTTGAATATATACAGAAAAAAACGCATACAGCCTTTTTGGCCAACTGCAATGTTGGCAATGTTCAGCCCCTTTTCTTGTGCTTAATGGCGAGTCCTTCCTACCTCCTCAAATCCCTTTCCTGCCATTCTCCCTTGCTTACCAATCCTTTTCTCTGACTTTCCTCAAGACATTTTTCAGTGATAGATATTTTCAACTCTGCAGTTTCATGAATTTTACTGCCCCTGAGTTCCATTGTTCAACTTGTGTTTATGGGAACTGGCCACAAAGCAGTGGGATTTCCTCAAGCCCTATACTGTTTCCATGGGCAACCCTAGCCTTTGGTCAATTCGTCTTCCTGATTGGAAATTAGAGTGACATGTGCCTGTCTGAACACCTAGGACTTGTCTCTCATTGTTCCTCATCCTTCCGCTTCATCCTCTGGACAAATTCCAAACTGTACGCAACAGGATGTTGACAGTGCTGACATCTCCAAGTGGGGAGACTGTTAGTAAAGACGCTGGAGGGGTGAACCCGAGCACCAGGAGATGAGGAGATGAGATGCCTTTTCCAAACTCTTCCCGATCAGACGGTATACCATCCTCTGGGTGTGACAGACATGTTTTAGCAGTAGGAAGAGTCCCATTCATGTAAGGAGAACACCAGGGCTTTTTCAAAATCAGTGTCTCCCCGAAACCCAAACTGGGGAATTTTTTAAGCTACGGCTACACATATGTTCATTAAGGGCCTTGGGAAGTAGGCAGAGTCCAAACTTTAGATGATTGAAGTCTTCAGGGTCAGAAGCACTCACCACCGGCTTCCCTTAGGTTACACTTTAACTGTCATTGATAGATGATGTCAATAAAAATATCTATTCTTTTTCCGATTATTTCCCCTTATAGGTTATTGCAAAATATTGAGTGTAGTTCCCTGTGCTATACAGTAGTTCCTTGTTGATGATCTATTTTATACATAGCAGTGTGTATGTGTTAATTCCAAACTGTTAATTTATCCCTCCTCCCACCTTTCCCCTTTGGTAATAATAAATTATAAGATTTTATACTTCTCAGAAATGGGGGAGCTGAAAGAGAGGTATCATTTTCAATGGAAAAGCATTTAAAACAAGATTGAAGCTTTAACCAAGATTATTAGGTGTACATCCTTGGAAAGAAATCACTTCATTTCTCTAATATTGACCTGACAAATAAGACAAACCTTTTCACTGAACTTGCTTATAATAAAGTGATGGAAATATCAAATGGAAGTGTTAGAAACATCTTATTTTACCCGAGCCTTATAAACTGTTCTATGTTAACTACAGTTTGGCTCACACATCTGTTCATTGAAGTTACAATAGTCTCAATTTCTGTTACTGATCCTCCAGAGTGGACCCCAACAAGTGTCCCCCTGCCCAGTGTCATTGGGGCCAACAGATCGAGACTGAGTTTGGTTCACAAGCAAAGGAAACTTTATATTTTAAACAGAGAATGGAGAGGTGAGAGCACGCACTACCCCGTGGGCTGTGGGCTGGGCTGCTGTGTAGAGATCCTGTCAGAGTCAGTGGGAGGGAGGGGGCGGAGCACTCGAGGGCCGGGTTGGCTGCAGCTCAGCCTCTATATCTCGGAGTCTGCACTGGGCCCCAGGAGCTGAGGTGTCGACCCAGCCATTCTGCACTAGGAAATCTGGTCTGAAGTGCCGGGTGTGGAACCTCTGCATGCGGGACCCTAGGAGCACGTGAAATTAGACAAAGCACAAAGGATAAAAAAGGTCAGACTTGACTTTATTGCCCAGATTCTATTTTTATCTCCCAGGGATTTTTAATGGGCTTTGCTGGGGACAAACCCCTCCTCTGCCTTTTGTCCCGTTCCTCATTCTTGGAGTGCTGAGGGTGCAGACCCTTCTTCTGTAACTGCTGAGTGCTGAGTTGGGAGCCCTCATACGAGGGGACGAGGGTCAGAACTTCTCCCCAGCAGCCTCCAGGTGACGTTGATTGGCCCCAGGACCCCTGCCTCCCTGCTCGTCCGCCTGAGCACCAGCATTGGAAGTGTTATAGATGCTAATGACCTTTAAGGGTCCAGGAAAGAGATGTGCAGAGACGCTGTGGGGGCCGGTTTCACCCCGCCCCACATTTGTTCGGCCACCTTAGGCTGACCGTTTCTGCCAGCCTAGATGCTCTGACCAGTAGTCTGCTCTTTCTTCAATTAGGCCCCTGAATTAACGTAAAAACAGCACCAGGTGTCAGAGCCCTGCCCGCTCAACTCCCAGACAGTCCAGGGTCAGTGGTGATCAAGGACCATGATGGCCACTGAGTCAACAGCCTTTTGAAGTAAACAGGAGTCCAGCCGGTCTTATTGGCCACCATCATCACGGTGTCTGTAGGCTTTTCTATGGTGACAGTGTGATATACGTTTCCCCCGCCAAGATTATTAGCTCCCCTCCGGGTGCAGTAAGTCCTGCAAGCAGTAGTCTACTCCTTCGGGACACACTATTGTTGTTTTATGAGAGAAACTCCAGGTCAAGTGATGTTCACACGAGTCGTCATGGTGCCCTGTTGCCCCCGGTTATCTCTCTGGATGTTGGAGTTGGAGGGCCTCCTCACTCGAGGTCGGTGTGCCCACGGAGCGAACCCTGCAACTTCAGGGCATGGTTGGTGATTAGGATCACCACGTGGGGTCCTTTTCCCTTAGGAGAGAGGTGGCCTTTTGGGCTGCTGATTTTCAGGTTTTTAGATACCGCCAGTATCTTGGCCAGATGTGGCAGTGGGCCAAGCCCCTTGGTGACTGTAGTTTATCCTACCTGGATGGCATTCTTGTGTTGTTCCATTTCAAGTGGTCCCAGTTTTTGCACTAATTCTCCAATGGCGACTCACCTTTCACCGGGAATGGAAAGGTCAAAGGGTGTAGCTCAATTAGGGGGTTCCAGGGCAAGGGTCTGAATTGACTGCTCTTTCCATTCTTGAAAGGCCACTTCTGGATTCTGTTCAAAAGGATCATCATCTTTTCCTTTCAGTGTTTCATATAGAGGCCCAGCTAGTAGACTGTAGTTAGGGATCCAGAAGCAGCAAACCCTGGCCTCCCCAGGAACCCCTAAGCTGTCTTCTAGTTTTAGAAAGGGGTAAGGCTGCAAATGGTTTCTTCCCTTTCCTGGGATGGGCTTCTCCGACCTTCTGTGAGAATGAAGCCCAGGCAGGTCACCGCAGTCTGTGATATTTGAGCTTTTTCTTGGACAACTTCTATCCTTTATTGGCTTGGTAGTTCAGAGGCCTCCTTAGTAGGGCTGGCGATCAGAATGTCGTCTGCATATTGAAGGAGGGTTTCCTTTTCCAGAGGTAGAACTTTTCAGTCTTTAGCTAAGCTTTCCCCAAAGATGGTGTGGGAATTTTTGAACCCTTGGGGCAAGACGGCCCGGAAGTATTGTTTTAGTTGTATGTTGAGTCCTGCCACTCACAAGCCAAAATTTCTTGTGACTCTGGGACTAATGGAATACAAAAGAAGGCATCATTGAGACTAATACAGAATACCATGTCCTGGTGGTTGGTAGAATGACCAGCAGGGTGTAGGAATTAGGAGCAACTGGAGGTATATCCTCAGTGGTTTCACTGACTGTCCTGACATCCTTTACCAGGTCCCCAGCAGCCCATGGGGCTCTCGTGGTCAGGCCAATCCCAGGATATGGAGCTCTCCTGGGCAGGTACCCCACCCCCAACCCAGCCCACGGGGCTCTCGTGGTCAGGCCTCTCCCAGGATACAGAGCTACCCTTGCAGGTACCGTGGCAGGGCTGGGCACACAGGAACCGTGCACATAGCTCTCACTGAAGAGCACCCCCATCTCACCTGTCGCTCAGAGCTGACACAGAGCACCTCAGAGCAGGACTTGAACTAACAAACAGCAGCTGCGACAGGTCTGTGACCCTGGGCATCACTCTGTGTGGCCTCCCTCCACCTGGTCTTCCAGAGACTTCCACTGCACCCGGGGCACCAGGCCTCTGTCTCCAACCACCACCCACCCCTCCTCTCCCTGACTCCTGGGTTCCTCTCATTAGGAGAGGCTTTTCTTGAAGTTGTCTCCCACTCATGGGCCAGATAAAATGATTAGAAAACAAGCCAAAGCTGCAGCCCCTTGTCTATCCTGACTCTCAGGAGCCCACACCTGTTCCTTGGACCTGGCCGGTTCAGCAAGTTCCATTTTCTGCAACTGTGAGCCCCTGAGGGGTGATGATTGGCTGACCTGGGCAGCCTTACCGTGCCGGCCAGCCCTCCCCAGGTGTGCCTGGGTTGAGATCAATATAAATACCACTCCAGGCAGCAAGAGCCCCTGCAGCTGTGCCTGACGCCATTTTCTCTGCCCTGTCAGCAGTCTCGGGGCTGGGCTGGTGGGAGGGAGTGAGAGGCCACGGCTTTGTGGGTGGCCCAGTGTGAGTGGGGCTCTGCTGGACTTTCTGCAGCAGTTGCCAGGCTGCCACCTGCTAAAGAAGAGGATGTGTCACCCATACCTGCTGCTGGAATTTCTCCCTGGGCAGAGGTGAGGAAGGAAAAAAGCAGTGGGAGCAGGGACAGGACGGGTATCTCAGGCAGGGAAATGGAAATCTTCCAGAAGAGCACCCAGGACCAGGGCCATCCTGGCTGGCCTGCAGGCACCAAGTCAGCTGGCATGCTGTCACTCATGTGGCTCCATGGCCCTTCCTCTAGGCTTTCAAGTCCTTGTATATATTCAGGTGTTTTACCTGGGAAGGGTGGGAACAGTTCAGCAGCAACTGGCCTGGGGCTCAGCTCACGTTCACTCACAGATGCCTCGGCACGGTGCCCCAGCTTTGCAATGAGGACGCTTGTTGTGTGGGGGCTGCTGGCTGAATGGGAGACGATTCCCCACCACTGACCAACTTCAGAATTGTTTACAACTGGAGCAAGGGCCCTGATACGGTTTTCCTCTGAGTAACTGGTGGGTTCTGTTTTTTTTTTTCTCTTTTTCGTTTTTGGTTCAAGGTAGAATTTATTCCTCTTTTTTGTATTTACAGATATAAGCATGGAAATAATTTATTCATATAAATACATGTATGTGAAGGGAATAATTGTTTTTTCTGTTTTGTTTTTTAAATTTTATTTCTTTTTAATTTTGAATTTTATTTTATATTTTTATACAGCAAGTTCTTATTGGTTATCTATTTTATACATATAAATGTTTACATGCCAATCCCAATCTCTCAACTCCTCCCACCACCACCCCCCCAAGAGCTTTCCCCCCTTGTTGTCCATACGATTGTTGTCTACATCTGTTGCTCTATTTATGCCTTGCAAAACGGTTAATCTGTACAGTTTTTCTAGGTTCCACATATATGCATGAATATACAAGATTTGTTTTTCTCTTTCTGACTTACTTCACTCTGTATGACAGTCTCTAGATCCATCGACGTCTCTACAAATGACCCAATTTCATTCCTTTCATGGCTTAGTAATATTCCATTTTATATATGTACCACATCTTTATGCATTCGTCTGTCTGTGGGCATTTAGGTTGCTTCCATTACCTCGATATTGTAAATAGTGATGCAATGAACATTGCGGTGAATGTCTCTTTTTGATTTATGGTTTTGTCTGGGTATATGTCCAGTACTGGGATTGCTGTATCATATGGTAATTCTATTAATAGTTTCTTAAGAAACTCCATATTGTTCTCCATAGTGACTGTGTCAATTTATATTCCCAACAATAGTGGAAGAGGCTTCCTTTTCTCCACACCCATTCCAGCATTTGTTGTTTGTAGATTTTCAGATGATGCCCATTCTAACAGGTGTGAGGTGATACCTCATTGTTGAGTCCATTTCGTTGAGCAAGGGGTAGGTCTTCTCTATTACATATTAGGCTTATGGAACGGTATCTGTGCTAATTTCAAACTCTGGTTTTATGCAGCACCCCAACTCACCTTTCCCCTTAAGCAAGCATAAGTTGGTTTTCTAAACTTGAGACCCTGTTCTGTTTTGTAATTCAGTTCCTGTGTAGCCAAGTTTACATTCCGTGCATTAGTGATACCTTATGATGTTTCTTTTTCTGTGTGACTTATTTCACTTAGAATCATCGTGCCTCAATCCACTCATTATGCTGGTACAGGCCTGGTGACACAGATTTCATTGCTGAGTGGTATTCTGTTGTACGTAAGTACCGCAACTTCTTTATCAATTATTTGTTCTCTGGGATATTTAACTTGTACCGTAGAAGAGGTTCCTGTAAACAGAGCCATCCCAAATTTTGGGGTGGCTGTGTCTTTTTGATTTTAATTTCCCTAAGCTATAGGACCATAAGTGGAAATGCCCTAGACTCTGTTGCTTTGTTTTTCAGATGTATCAGGAAACACTATACACTTCTCCAGAGTGACTGTTGGCAATTTACATCCCGCCCATCAGCATAACAAGGCTCCCAGTTCTCCATGGCCTGTCCTGCCTTTCTGGATTTTACACTTTTTTCAGATGGCCCTTTAGACCAGGGGGAAGTGACACTTCATAGTAGTTCGGATTTCCATTGCAAGCTTGCTTGGTTTGCCAAAAAGGGCGTATGTGTTTTTTCCTGAATATATTCAGGAACAAACTCATACGCCCTTTTTTGTCACGTGCATCATTGTGGACGTTCTGCCTCTTTTCCTATGCTTTAAATGCAAATCCAGTCTACCTCCTGAAATCGGTTTCCTGAAATTCTGCCCCGCTTTCAAGTCCTCTTGGCAGCCTTACTTCAATATATTTTTGGACATTATCTGTCATTTATAACTCTGCAGGTTTGTGAATTACAGGGCCCCTGAGCTCCTTTCTTCAACTCGCTTTCTTGTGAGCTGGCCGCAAACCCGCAAGACTGCTTCAGGCCCTAATCTGCTTCTGGCAGGGCACGCTGAGCCTTTGGTTAATTCCTCTTCCTGGTGGGAAATGAGTGTTAAATATGCCCGTCCAGACACCTACCTCACTCTCAACCCCTTGGTGATGTGGGTCCTCTGGTTTGTGGCCACCTTTGCTGGGTTCCTCACCTTTCGATGATGTGGTCCCACTAGTGTGAGGACACTCCTGTCTGGTTCTCATCCACGTGGTTATGTGGACCCCCTGGTGAGAGTCTGTTCCTGGCTGTGTTCCTCACCCTTCTGTGAGGGAGACCCTCTGCTGATAGGTCACTCCTGCATGGCTGGCACACATTGCCTTGGTGAAGTCAGCTGTGTGGTGGCAGTTGGAGCGTGCTGGGGATCTCCTGCCCCCGGTGATGAGGGCCCTCTTGCGTCAGGCCCTAACTGCTGGGCTCACCAACTTTTCTTAGTGAGCCCAATGATGCTTGGGCACTCCTCTTAGGACCCCATCTCCATGGGGATGTGGGCCTTCTGCTCTGAGGTCCCAACGGCTGGGTTGTTCACATTTTCATGATGTGGGCTCTCTGGTGTTAGTTCACAGAGGCCTGGATCCCATAGCCTCTGTGCTCTTGGCCGCCTGCTGGGAGGTTCCAACTGCTGGATTCCTCACTTTTTTAATTTTTTAGGCCCTCTGTTGTGAGGATCCTCCTGCCTGCCTCACTCCCAGCCCCTTCGTGATGTGTGTCCTCTGGTTTGAGGTCACATGTGCTGGGTTCCTCACCTTTCGATGATGTGGGACCAATGGTCTTAGGAGACTCCTGCCTGGTTCACATCCCCTTTGTGATGTGGGCCCTCTGGTGAGAGTCTGATCCTGGCTGGGTTCCTCACCCATCTGTGAGGTGGGCCCTCTACTATCAGGTAACTCTTGCCTGGCTTGCTCACCTCGCCTTGTTGACATGAGCCCTCTGGTGGCACTTGGACCCTGCTGGGAGCCTCCTCATCTCTTTGATGAGGGCCCTCTGACGTCAGGCCCTAACTGTTGGGCTCCCCAACTTTTCTTAGTGAGCCCAGTGATGCTCGGGCACTCCTCTTAGGTTCCCATCTCCATGGGGATGTGGGCCTTCTGCTCTGAGGTTCCAACGGCTGGGTTGATCACAGTTTCATGATGTGGGCTCTCTGGTGTTAGTTCACTGTGGCCTGGATCCCATAGCCTCTGTGCTCTTGGCCGCCTGCTGGGAGGTTCCAACTGCTGGATTCCTCACTTTTTAAATTTTTTAGGCCCTCTGTTGTGAGGATCCTCCTGCCTGCCTCACTCCCAGCCCCTTCGTGATGTGTGTCCTCTGGTTTGAGGCCACATGTGCTGGGTTCCTCACCTTTCGATGATGTGGGACCAATGGTCTTAGGAGACTCCTGCCTGGTTCACATCCCCTTGGTGATGTGGGCCCTCTGTTGAGAGTCTGATCCTGGCTGGGTTCCTCACCCTTCTGTGAGGTGGGCCGTCTGCTGTGAGGTCACTCCTGCCTGGCTTGCTCACCTCGCCTTGTGGACATGAGCCCTCTGGTGGCACTTGGAGCCTGCTGGGAGTCTCCTCCCCTCGGTGATGAGTGCCCTCTTGCGTCAGGCCCTAACTGCTGGGCTCACCACATTTTGTGATGTGCGCCCAGTGGTTCGAAGACACTCCATCCAGGTTCACATCCCCATTGGGATGTGGGCCTTCTGCTCTGAGGTCCCAACGGCTGGGTTGTTCACAGTTTCATGATGTGGGCTCTCTGCTGTTAGTTCGCTCTGGCCTGGATGTCATAGCCTCTGTGCTCTGGGCCGCCTGCTGGAAGGTTCCAACTGCTCGATTCCTCAACTTTTGTATTCTATGGGTCCTGTGTTGTGATGCTCCTCCTGCCTGCCTCACTCGCAACCCCTTCTTGATGTGGGTCCTCTGGTTTGAGGCCACATGTGCTGGGTTCCGCAACTTTCAATGATGTGGCCCCACTGGTGTGAGGACACTCCTGCCTGGTTCCCATCCCCTTGGTGATGTGGGCCTTCTGGTGACAGTCTTATCCTGGCTGGGTTCCTCACTCTTCTGTGAGGTAGGCCCTCTGCTGTGAGGTCAATCCTGCCTGACTTGCACACATCACCTTGGTGACGTGGGCCCTCTGTTGGCACATGGAACCTGCTGGGAGCCTCCTGCCCTCGGTGATGACGGCCCTCTAGCATCAGGCCCTAACTGCTGGGCTCCCCACGTTTTCTGATGTGAACCCAGTGATGCCAGGACACTCCTGTCAGGTTCCCATCCCCATGGGGATGTGGGCTTTCTGCTCTGAGGTCCCAACGCCTGGGTGGCTCACAGTTTCATGATGTGGGCTCTCTGGTGTTAGTTCACTCCTGCCTGCATCCCATAGCTTCTGTGCTCTCGGCCGCCTGCTGGGAGGTTCCAAATGCTGGATTCCTCACCTTTTTTATTCTTTGGGCCCTCTGTTTTTAGGCTACTCCTACCTGCCTCACTCCCATCCCCTTTGTGATGTATGTCCTCTGATATGAGGCCGTATGTGCTGGGTTCTTCACCTTTCAATGATGTGGCCCCACTGGTGGGAGGACAGTCCTGACTGGTTCCCATCCCCTTGGTGTTGTGGGCCCTCTGGCAAGAGTCTCATCCTACCTCGGTTCCTCACCCTTCTGTGAGATAGGCCCTCTGCTGTGAGGTCACTACTGCCTGGCTGGCGCATGCCACCTTGTAGACGTGGGCCCTCTGTTGGCAGTTGGAACCTGCTGGGAGTCTCCTCCCCTCAGTTATGAGGGCTCCCTGGCGTCGGGCCCTAACTGCTGGGCTCCTAACATTTTCTGATATGTGCTAAGTGGTGCGAAGCCACTCCTGCCAGGTTCCCATCCCAATGGGGATGTGGGCCTTCTGTTCTGAGGTCCCAACGGCTGGGTTGCTCACAGGTTCATGATGTGGGCCCTCTGCTGTGAGTTCACTGTGGCCTGGATCCCATAGCCTCGGTGCTCTGGGCCACTTGCTGGGAGGTTCCAACTGCTGGATTCCTCAACTTTTATATTCTATGGACCCTGTGTTGTGAGGCCAGTCCTGCCAGCCTCATTCCGAAACCCTTGGTGATGTGGTTCCTCTGGTTTGAGGCTACATGTGCTGGGATCCTCACCTTTCGATGATGTTGTCCCACTGGTGTGGGGACACTCCTGCCTGGTTCCCATCCCCTTGGCGATGTGGGCCCTCTGGTGAGAGTCTGATCCTGGCTGTGTTCCTCACCCTTCTGTGAGGTGGGCCCTCTGCTGTGAGGTCACTCCTGCCGGGCTGGCACACATCGCCTTGGTGACATTGGCCCTCTGGTGGCAGCTGGAGCCTGCTGGGAGCCTCCTCCCCTTGGTGATGAGTGCCCTCTAGCGTCAGGCCCTAACTTCTGAGCACCCCACGTTTTCTGATGTGAGCCCAGTGATGCCAGGACACTCCTGTCATGTTCCCATCACCATGGGGATGTGGGCCTTCTGCTCTGAGGTCCCAATGTCTGGGTTGCTCACAGTTTCATGATGTGGGCTGTCTGGTGTTAGTTCACTCTGGCTTGGATCCCCTAGCCTCTGTGCTCTGGGCCGCCTGCTGGGAGGTTCCAACTGCTGGATTCCTCACCTTTCTTATTTTTGGGCCCTCTGTTGTGAGGCTCCTCCTGCCTGCCTCACTCCCAGCCCCTTGGTGATAGGTGTCCTATGGTTTGAAGCCACATGTTCTGGGTTCCTCACCTTTAGATGATGTGGCCCTACTCATGTGAGGACACTCCTGCCTGGTTCCAATCCATTTGGTGATGTGGGCCCTCTGGTGCAAGTCTGATCCTGACTGGGTTCGTCACACTTCTCTGAGGTGGGCCCTCTGCTGTGAGGTCTTTCGTGCCTGGTTGGCACACATCGCCTTGGTGACGTCAGCCCTCTGGTGGCAGTTGGAGCCTGCTGGGAGCCTCCTTCCCTTGGTGATGAGGGTCCTCTGGCGTCAGGCCCTAACTGCAGGTCTCCCAAAATTTTCTGACATGTTCTCAGTGGTGCGAGGACACTCCTACCAGATTTATATCCCCATGGGGATGTGGGCCTCCTGCTCTGAGGTCCCAATGGCTGGGTTGCTCAGTTTCATGACATGGGCCCTCTTCTGTGAGTTCACTGTGGCCTGGATCCCATAGCCTCGGTGCTCTGGGCCGCCTGCTGGGAGGTTCCAACTGCTGGATTCCTCACTTTTTTATTCTATGGGCCCAGTGTTGTGAGGCTACTCCTGCCTGCCTCACTCCAAGGCCCTTGGTGATGTGGGTCCTCTGGTTTGAGGACACATGTGCTGAGTACGTCACCTTTCGCTGATGTGGCCCCACTGGTGTGAAGACACTCCTGCCTGGTTCCCATCCCCTTGGTGATGTGGGCCCTCTGGTGAGAGTCTGATGTTGGCTGGGTTTCTCACCCTTCTGTGAGGTGGGACCTCTGCTGTGAGGTAACTCATGCCTGGCTTGCTTATGTTGCCTTGGCAACGTGAGCACTCAGGTGGCAGTTGGGGCCTGCTGGGAATCTCCTCCCCTCAGTTATGAGAGCTCTGGATAAAACACATATGTCCTTTTTTGCCAAGTGCATTATTTTCCAAGTTCTGTCTCTTTTCCTATGCTTTAAGAGCGACTCCCGTGTACCTTCTGAAATCGGTTTCCAGGAATCCTGCCCCGCATTCAAGTCCTCTTCGCAGCCTTACTTCAGTATAATTTTGGATGATAGCTGTCATTTATAACTCTGCAGGTTTGTGAATAACAGTGTCCCTGAGCTCCTTTCTTCAACTCGCTTTCTTGTGAGCTGGCCGTAAAACTGCAGGATCTTTTCAGGTCCTAATCTGGTCCCAGCATGGCATGCGGAGCCTCTGGTTCATTCGTCTTCCTGGTGGGAAATGAGAGTTAAATTTGCCCGTCCAGACACCTACAGATAGTCTCACATTGGTTCTCCTTATTCCTGTTCATATTCCGCAGAAATTGCAAACTGGGCCAAACAGGAGGTTAAAGGCACTGACTCTCCAAGTGGGGAGAGTGTTAGTAAAGCATCTGGAATGTTGCACCCGAGTACCAGGGGATGAAAACTGAGACACATTTGAACACGTTTCCCGATCACACGGTGGATCATACTCTGGGTTCCACATGCATGTTTTAGCTGAAGGAAGAATCCCTTAATCCTGGAGAGTTGAGACCCATGGAATGGGTACCATGCAATATGACTTCAAAGGGTCTGCATTTGCTCACCGAACCTCACCAATCCTATCACTGCAGTGTTTATGCCGCTGTACACACGCTTGATTCTCTTTCGGAGACATATAAATCGATAGGTTTTAAGATTCTTACTAGTCAGGTATATTCTTAGGCGTTTAATATGGGGTGTTGAGTCCACTTCGTTGAGCAAGGAGTAGCTCTTGTCTATTACATATTTGGCTTATGGAACGGTATCTGTGCTAATTTCAATCTCTGGTTTTATGCAGCACCCCAACTCACCTTTCCCCTCAAGCAAGCATAAGTTGGTTTTCTACATTTGAGACCCTGTTCTGTTTTGTAATTCAGTTCCTGTGTAGCCAAGTTTACATTCCGTGCAGTAGTGATATCTTATGTTGTTTCTTTTTCTGTGTGACTTATTTCACTTAGAATCATTGTACCTGAATCCACTCATTATGCTGCTACGGACCTGATGACATAGATTTCATTGCTGAGTGATATTGCATTGTACGTAAGTACCACAACTTCTTTATCCATTTTTCACTTTCTGTGATATTGAACTTGTACCGTTAACGAGGTTCTTGTAAACAGAGCCGTCCCAAACTTTGGGGTGGCTGTGTCTTTTTGATTTTAATTTCCCTAAGCTATAAGACCATAAGTGGAAGTGCCCTAGGCTCTGTTGCTTTGTTTTTTAGATGTTTCAGGAAACACCATACACTTCTCCAGAGTGGCTGTTGGCAATTTACATCCAGCCCATCAGCATAACAAGGCTCCCAGTTCTCTATGGCCTGTCCTTCCTTTCTGGATTTTACACTTTTTTCAGATGGCCCTTTTGACCAGGGGGCAGTGAGACTTCATTGTAATGCAGATTTCATTTGCAAGCTTGCTTGGTTGGCCAAAAAGGGCGTATTCGTTTTTTCCTGAATATATTCAGGAAAAAACGCATATGCCCTTTTTGGCCAAGTGCATCATTGTGGACGTTCTGCTCCTTTTCCTATGCTTTAAAGGCAATTGCTATCTACCTCCTGAAATCGGTTTCCTGCAATTCTGCCCCGCTTTCAAGTCCTCTTGGCGGCCTTACTTCAATACATTTTTGGAAGATAGCTGTCATATATAACTCTGCAGGTTTGTGAATGACAGTGCCCCTGAGCTCCTTTCTTCAACTCGCTTTCTTGTGAGCTGGCCGCAACACCGCAGGATTTCTTCAGGCCCTATTGTGGTTCCGGCACGGCACGCTGAGCCGTTGGTTAATTCCTCTTCCTGGTGGGAAATGAGAGTTAAATTTGCCCGTTCAGACACCTCCAGCTTGTCTCTCATTGGTTCTCCCTCTTCCTGTTCATTTTCGCCAGAAATTGCAAACTGGGCCAAACAGGAGGTTAAAGGCACTGACTCTCCAAGTGGGGAGAGTGTTAGTAAAGCATCTGGAATGTTGCACCCGAGTACCGATGGACGAAAACTGAGTCACATTTGAACATGTTTCCCAATCACACGGTGGATCATACTCTGGGTTCCACATGCATGTTTTAGCTGAAGGAAGAATCCCTTAAACCTGGAGAGTTGAGACCCCTGGAATGGGTACCATGCAATATGACTTCAAAGGGTCTGCATTTGCTCACCGATTCTCACCAATCCTATCATTGCTGCGTTTATGCCACTGTACACACACTAGATTCTCTTTCGGAGACATATAAATGCATAGGTTTTAGGATTCTTACTAGTCAGGTATATTCTTAGGCGTTTAATACGGGGTGTAGAGTCCACTTCGTTGAGCAAGGAGTAGCTCTTGTCTATTACATATTTGGCTTATGGAACGGTATATGTGCTAATTTCAATCTCTGGTTTTATGCAGCACCCCAACTCACCTTTCCCCTTAAGCAAGCATAAGTTGGTTTTCTACATTTGAGACCCTGTTCTGTTTTGGAATTCAGTTCCTGTGTAGCCAAGTTTACATTCCGTGTGGTAGAGATATCTTATGATGTTTGTTTTTCTGTGTGACTTATTTCACTTAGAATCATCGTACCTGAATCCACTCATTATGCTGCTACGGGCCTGATGACATAGATTTCATTGCTGAGTGATATTGCATTGTACGTAAGTACCACAACTTCTTTATCCATTTTTCGCTTTCTGTGATATTGAACTTGTACCGTAAACGAGGTTCCTGTAAACAGAGCTGTCCCAAACTTTGGGGTGGCTGTGTATTTTTGATTTTAATTTCCCTAAGCTATAGGAGCATAAGTGGAAGTGCCCTAGGCTGTGTTGTTTTGTTTTTTAGATGTTTCAGGAAACACCATACACTTCTCCAGAGTGGCTGTTGGCAATTTACATCCCGCCCATCAGCATAACAAGGCTCCCATTTCTCCATGGCCTGTCCTGCCTTTCTGGATTTTACACTTTTTTCAGATGGCCCTTTTGACCGGGGGGCAGTGAGACTTCATTGTAGTGCAGATTTCCTTTGCAAGCTTGCTTGGTTGGCCAAAAAGTGCGTATGGGTTTTTTCCTGAGGAAAAAAAGCATATGCCCTTTTTGGCCAAGTGCATCATTGTGGACGTTCTGCCTCTTTTCCTATGCTTTACATGCAATTCCAGTCTACCTCCTGCAATCGGTTTCCTGCAATTCTGCCCCGTTTTCAAGTCCTCTTGGCAGCCTTACTTCAATATATTTTTGGACGATAGCTGTCATTTATAACTCTGCAGGTATGTGAATTACAGTGCCCCTGAGCTCCTTTCTTCAACTCGCTTTCTTGTGAGCTGGCCGCAACACCGCAGCTTTGCTTCAGGCCCTAGTGTGGTTCCGCAATGGCATGCTGAACCTTTGGTTAATTCCTCTTCCTGGTGGGAAATGAGAGTTAAATTTGCCCGTCCAGACACCTCCAGCTAGTCTCTCATTGGTTCTCCCTATTCCTGTTCATTTTCCGCAGAAATTGCAAACTGGGCCAAACAAGAGGTTAAAGGCACTGACTCTCCAAGTGGGGAGAGTGTTAGTAAAGCGTCTGGAATGTTGCACCCGAGTACCAGGGGACAAAAAGTGACACATTTGAACACGTTTCCCGATCACACGGTGGATCATACTCTGGGTTCCACATGCATGTTTTAGCTGAAGGAAGAATCCCTTAAACCTGGAGAGTTGAGACCCATGGAATGGGTACCATGCAATATGATTTCAAAGGGTCTGCATTTGCTCACCGAACCTCACCAATCCTATCACTGCTGCGTTTATGCCGCTGAATATATTCAGGAAAAAACACATACGCCCTTTTTGGCCAAGTGCATCATTGTGGACGTTCTGCCTCTTTTCCTATGCTTTACATGCAATTCCAGTCTACCTCCTGAAATCGGTTTCCTGCAATTCTGCCCCACTTTCAAGTCCTCTTGACAGCCTTACTTCAATATATTTTTGGACGATAGCTGTCATTTATAACTCTGCAGGTTTGTGAATGACAGTGCCCATGAGCTCCTTTCTTCAACTTGCTTTCTTGTGAGCTGGCCGCAACACCGCAGCATTGCTTCAGGCCCTAGTGTGGTTCCGGCATGGCACGCTGAGCCTTTGGTTAATTCCTCTTCCTGGTGGGAAATGAGAGTTAAATTTGCCCGTCCAGACACCTCCAGCTAGTCTCTCATTGGTTCTCCCTATTCCTGTTCATTTTCCGCAGAAATTGCAAACTGGGCCAAAGAGGAGGTTAAAGGCACTGACTCTCCAAGTGGGGAGAGTGTTAGTAAAGCGTCTGGAATGTGTCACCCGAGTACCAGGGGATGAAAACTGACACAACTAAACACGTTTCCCGATCACATGGTGGATCATACTCTGGGTTCCACATGCATGTTTTAGCTGAAGGAAGAATCCCTTAAACCTGGAGAGTTGAGACCCATGGAATGGGTACCATGCAATATGACTTCAAAGGGTCTGCATTTGCTCAACGAACCTCACCAATCCTATCACTGCTGCATTTATGCCGCTGTACACACGATTGATTCTCTTTCGGAGACATAGAAATCCATAGGTTTTATGATTCTTACTAGTCAGGTATATTCTTAGGCGTTTAATATGGGGTGTAGAGTCCACTTCGTTGAGCAAGGAGTAGCTCTTGTCTATTACATATTTGGCTTATGGAACGGTATGTGTTCTAATTTCAATCTCTGGTTTTATGCAGCACCCCAACTCACCTTTCCCCTTAAGCAAGCATAAGTCGGTTTTCTACATTTGAGACCCTTTTCTGTTTTGTAATTCAGTTCCTGTGTAGCCAAGTTTACATTCCATGTGGTAGAGATATCTTATGATGTTTCTTTTTCTGTGTGACTTATTTCACTTAGAATCATCGTACCTGAATCCACTCATTATGCTGCTACGGGCCTGATGACATAGATTTCATTGCTGAGTGATATTGTATTGTACGTAAGTACCACAACTTCTTTATCCATTTTGCGCTTTCTGTGATATTGAACTTGTACCGTAAACGAGGTTCTTGTAAACAGAGCTGTCCCAAACATTTGGGTGGTTGTGTCTTTTTGATTTTAATTTCCCTAAGCTATAGGACCATAAGTGGAAGTGCCCTAGGCTCTGTTGCTTTGTTTTTTAGATGTTTCAGGAAACACCATACACTTCTCCAGAGTGGCTGTTGGCAATTTACATCCCGCCCATCAGCATAACAAGGCTCCCAGTTCTCCATGGCCTGTCCTGTCTTTCTGGATTTTACACTTTTTTCAGATGGCCCTTTTGACCGGGGGACAGTGAGACTTCATTGTAGTGCAGATTTCCATGGCAAGCTTGCTTGGTTGGCCAAAAAGGGCGTATGCGTTTTTTCCTGAATATATTAAGGAAAAAACGCATATGCCCTTTTTGGCCAAGTGCATCATTGTAGACGTTCTCCCTCTTTTCCTATGCTTTACATGCAATTCCAGTCTACCTCCTGAAATCGGTTTCCTGCAATTCTGCCCCACTTTCAAGTCCTCTTGGCAGCCTTACTTCAATATATTTTTGGACGATAGCTGTCATTTATAACTCTGCAGGTTTGTGAATGACAGTGCCCCTGAGCTCCTTTCTTCAACTCGCTTTCTTGTGAGCTGGCCGCAACACCGCAGCATTGCTTCAGGCCCTAGTGTGGTTCTGGCATGGCACGCTGAGCCTTTGGTTAATTCCTCTTCCTGGTGGGAAATGAGAGTTAAATTTGCCCGTCCAGACACCTCCAGCTAGTCTCTCATTGGTTCTCCCTATTCCTGTTCATTTTCCGCAGAAATTGCAAACTGGGCCAAACAGGAGGTTAAAGGCACTGACTCACCAAGTGGGGAGAGTGTTAGTAAAGCGTCTGGAATGTTGCACCCGAGTACCGGGGGACGAAACCTGAGACACCTTTGAACACGTTTCCCGATCACACGGTGGATCATACTCTGGGTTCCACATGCATGTTTTAGCTGAAGGAAGAATCCCTTAAACCTGGAGAGTTGAGACCCATGGAATGGGTACCATACAATATGATTTCAAAGGGTCTGCATTTGCTCACCGAACCTCACCAATCCTATCACTGTTGCGTTTATGCCGCTGAATATATTCAGGAAAAAACACATACGCCCTTTTTGGCCAAGTGCATCATTGTGGACGTTCTGCCTCTTTTCCAATGCTTTACATGCAATTCCAGTCTACCTCCTGCAATCGGTTTCCTGCAATTCTGCCCCGCTTTCAACTCCACTTGGCGGCATTACTTCAATATATTTTTGGACGATAGCTGTCATTTATAACTCTGCAGGTTTGTGAATGACAGTGCCCCTGAGCTCCTTTCTTCAACTCGCTTTCTTGTGAGCTGGCCGCAACACCGCAGCATTGCTTCAGGCCCTAGTGTGGTTCCGGCATGGCACGCTGAGCCTTTGGTTAATTCCTCTTCCTGGTGGGAAATGAGTTAAATTTGCCCGTCCAGACACCTCCAGCTAGTCTCTCATTGGTTCTCCCTATTCCTGTTCATTTTCCGCAGAAATTGCAAACTGGGCCAAAGAGGAGGTTAAAGGCACTGACTCTCCAAGTGGGGAGAGTGTTAGTAAAGCGTCTGGAATGTTGCACCCGAGTACCGGGGGACGAAAACTGAGACACATTTGAACACGTTTCCCGATCACATGGTGGATCATACTCTGGGTTCCACATGCATGTTTTAGCTGAAGGAAGAATCCCTTAAACCTGGAGAGTTGAGACCCCTGCAATGGGTACCATGCAATATGACTTCAAAGGGTCTGCATTTGCTCACCGAACCTCACCAATCCTATCACTGCTGCATTTATGCCACTGTACACACGCTTGATTCTCTTTCTGAGACATATAAATCCATAGGTTTTAAGATTCTTACTAGTCAGGTATATTCTTAGGCGTTTAATATGGGGTGTAGAGTCCACTTCGTTGAGCAAGGAGTAGCTCTTGTCTATTACATATTTGGCTTATGGAACGGTATCTGTGCTAATTTCAATCTCTGGTTTTATGCAGCACCCCAACTCACCTTTCCCCTTAAGCAAGCATAAGTCGGTTTTCTACATTTGAGACCCTGTTCTGTTTTGTAATTCAGTTCCTGTGTAGCCAAGTTTACATTCCATGTGGTAGAGATATCTTATGATGTTTCTTTTTCTGTGTGACTTATTTCACTTAGAATCATCGTACCTGAATCCACTCATTATGCTGCTATGGGCCTGATGACATAGATTTCATTGCTGAGTGATATTGCATTGTACGTAAGTACCACAACTTCTTTATCCATTTTTCACTTTCTGTGATTTTGAACTTATACTGTAAACGAGGTTCTTGTAAACACAGCCTTCCCAAACTTTGGGGTGGCTGTGTCTTTTTGATTTTAATTTCCCTAAGCTATAGGACCATAAGTGGAAGTGCCCTAGGCTCTGTTGCTTTGTTTTGTAGATGTTTCAGGAAACACCATACACTTCTCCAGAGTGGCTGTTGGCAATTTACATCCCGCCCATCAGCATAACAAGGCTCCCAGTTCTCCATGGCCTGTCCTGCCTTTCTGGATTTTACACTTTTTTCAGATGGCCCTTTTGACCGGGGGGCAGTGAGACTTCATTGTAGTGCAGATTTCCTTTGCAAGCTTGCTTGGTTGGCCAAAAAGGGCGTATGCGTTTTTTCCTGAATATATTAAGGAAAAAACGCATACGCCCTTTTTGGCCAAGTGCATCATTGTGGACGTTCTGCCTCTTTTCCTATGCTTTACATGCAATTCCAGTCTACCTCCTGAAATCGGTTTCCTGCAATTCTGCCCCGCTTTCAAGTCCTCTTGGCAGCCTTACTTCAATATATTTTTGGACGATAGCTGTCATTTATAACTCTGCAGGTATGTGAATGACAGTGCCCCTGAGCTCCTTTTTTCAACTCGCTTTCTTGTGAGCTGGCCGCAACACCGCATGATTGCTTCAGGCCCTAGTGTGGTTCCGGCATGTCACGCTGAGCCTTTGTTTAATTCCTCTTCCTGGTGGGAAATGAGAGTTAAATTTGCCCGTCCAGACACCTCCAGCTAGTCTCTCATTGGTTCTCCCTATTCCTGTTCATTTTCCGCAGAAATTGCAAACTGGGCCAAACAGGAGGTTAAAGGCACTGACTCTCCAAGTGGGGAGAGTGTTAGTAAAGCGTCTGGAATGTTGCACCCGAGTACCAGGGGACGAAAACTGAGACACATTTGAACACGTTTCCCTATCACATGGTGGATCATACTCTGGGTTCCACATGCATGTTTTAGCTGAAGGAAGAATCCCTTAAACCTGGAGAGTTGAGTCCCCTGCAATGGGTACCATGCAATATGACTTGAAAGGGTCTGCATTTGCTCACCGAACCTCACCAATCCTATCACTGCTGCATTTATGCCACTGTACACACGCTTGATTCTCTTTCTGAGACATATAAATCCATAGGTTTTAAGATTCTTACTAGTCAGGTATATTCTTAGGCGTTTAATATGGGGTGTAGAGTCCACTTCGTTGAGCAAGGAGTAGCTCTTGTCTATTACATATTTGGCTTATGGAACGGTATCTGTGCTAATTTCAATCTCTGGTTTTATGCAGCACCCCAACTCACCTTTCCCCTTAAGCAAGCATAAGTCGGTTTTCTACATTTGAGACCCTGTTCTGTTTTGTAATTCAGTTCCTGTGTAGCCAAGATTACATTCCATGTGGTAGAGATATCTTATGATGTTTCTTTTTCTGTGTGACTTATTTCACTTAGAATCATCGTACCTGAATCCACTCATTATGCTGCTATGGGCCTGATGACATAGATTTCATTGCTGAGTGATATTGCATTGTACGTAAGTACCACAACTTCTTTATCATTTTTCACTTTCTGTGATTTTGAACTTGTACTGTAAACGAGGTTCTTGTAAACAGAGCCTTCCCAAACTTTGGGGTGGCTGTGTCTTTTTGCTTTTAATTTCCCTAAGCTATAGGACCATAAGTGGAAGAGCCCTAGGCTCTGTTGCTTTGTTTTTTAGATGTTTCAGGAAACACCATACACTTCTCCAGAGTGGCTGTTGGCAATTGACATCCCGCCCATCAGCATAACAAGGCTCCCAGTTCTCCATGGCCTGTCCTGCCTTTCTGGATTTTACACTTTTTTCAGATGGCCCTTTGGACCGGGAGGCAGTGAGACTTCATTGTAGTGCAGATTTCCTTTGCAAGCTTGCTTGGTTGGCCAAAAAGGGCGTATGCGTTTTTTCCTGAATATATTCAGGAAAAAACGCATACGCCCTTTTTGGCCAAGTGCATCATTGTGGACGTTCTGCCTCTTTTCCTTTGCTTTACATGCAATTCCAGTCTACCTCCTGAAATCGGTTTCCTGCAATTCTGCCCAGCGTTCAAGTCCTCTTGGCAGCCTTACTTCAATATATTTTTGGACGATAGCTGTCATTTTTAACTCTGCAGGTTTGTGAATGACAGTGCCCCTGAGCTCCTTTCTTCAACTCGCTTTCTTGTGAGCTGGCCGCAACACCGCAGCATTGCTTCAGGCCCTAGTGTGGTTCCGGCATGACATGCTGAGCCTTTGGTTAATTCCTCTTCCTGGTGGGAAATGAGAGTTAAATTTGCCCGTCCAGACACCTCCAGCTAGTCTCTCATTGGTTCTCCCTATTCCTGTTCATTTTCCGCAGAAATTGCAAACTGGGCCAAACAAGAGGTTAAAGGCACTGACTCTCCAAGTGGGGAGAGTGTTAGTAAAGCGTCTGGAATGTTGCACCCGAGTACCAGGGGATGAAAACTGACACAATTAAACACGTTTCCCGATCACACGGTGGATCATACTCTGGGTTCCACATGCATGTTTTAGCTGAAGGAAGAATCCCTTAAACCTTGAGAGTTGAGACCCATGGAATGGGTACCATGCAATATGACTTCAAAGGTTCTGCATTTGCTCACCGAACCTCACCAATCCTATCACTGCTGCGTTTATGACACTGTACACACGCTTGATTCTCTTTCGGAGACATATAAATCCATAGGTTTTAAGATTCTTTCTAGTCAGGTATATTCTTACGCGTTTAATATGGGGTGTAGAGTCCACTTCGTTGAGCAAGGAGTAGCTCTTGTCTATTAAATATTTGGCTTATGGAACGGTATCTGTTCTAATTTCAATCTCTGGTTTTATGCAGCACCCCAACTCACCTTTCGCCTTAAGCAAGCATAAGTTGGTTTTCTACATTTGAGACCCTGTTCTGTTTTGTAATTCAGTTCCTGTGTAGCCAAGTTTACATTCCTTGTAGTAGTGATATCTTATGATGTTTGTTTTTCTGTGTGACTTATTTCACTTAGAATCATCGTACCTGAATCCACTCATTATGCTGCTACGGGCCTGATGACATAGATTTCATTGCTGAGTGATATTGCATTGTACGTAAGTACCACAACTTCTTTATCCATTTTTCGCTTTCTGTGATATTGACCTTGGACCATAAATGAGGTTCTTGTAAACAGAGCTGTCCCTAACTTTGGGGTGGCTGAGTCTTTTTGATTTTAATTTCCCTAAGCTATAGGACCATAAGTGGAAGTGCCCTAGGCTCTGTTGCTTTGTTTTTTAGATGTTTCAGGAAACACCATACACTTCTCCAGAGTGGCTGTTGGTAATTTACATCCCGCCCATCAGCATAACAAGGCTCCCAGTTCTCCATGGCCTGTCCTGCCTTTCTGGATTTTACACTTTTTTCAGATGGCCCTTTTGACCGGGGGGCAGTGAGACTTCATTGTAGTGCAGATTTCCTTTGCAAGCTTGCTTGGTTGGCCAAAAAGGGCGTATGCGTTTTTTCCTGAATATATTAAGGAAAAAACGCATACGCCCTTTTTGGCCAAGTGCATCATTGTGGACGTTCTGCCTCTTTTCCTATGCTTTACATGCAATTCCAGTCTACCTCCTGAAATCGGTTTCCTGCAATTCTGCCCCACTTTCAAGTCCTCTTGGCAGCCTTACTTCAATATATTTTTGGACGATAGCTATCATTTATAACTCTGCAGGTATGTGAATGACAGTGTCCCTGAGCTCCTTTCTTCAACTCGCTTTCTTGTGAGCTGGCCGCAACACCGCAGGATTGCTTCAGGCCCTAGTGTGGTTCCGGCATGGCACGCTGAGCCTTTGGTTAATTCCTCTTCCTGGTGGGAAATGAGAGTTAAATTTGCCCGTCCAGACACCTCCAGCTAGTCTCTCATTGGTTCTCCCTATTCCTGTTCATTTTCCGCAGAAATTGCAAACTGGGCCAAACAGGAGGTTAAAGGCACTGACTCTCCAAGTGGGGAGAGTGTTAGTAAAGCGTCTGGAATGTTGCACCCGAGTACCAGGGGACGAAACCTGAGACACATTTGAACACGTTTCCCGATCACATGGTGGATCATACTCTGGATTCCACATGCATGTTTTAGCTGAAGGAAGAATCCCTTAAACCTGGAGAGTTGAGACCCCTGCAATGGGTACCATGCAATATGACTTCAAAGGGTCTGCATTTGCTCACCGAACCTCACCAATCCTAGCACTGCTGCATTTATGCCACTGTACACACGCTTGATTCTTTTTCGGAGACATATAAATCCATAGGTTTTAAGATTCTTACTAGTCAGGTATATTCTTAGGCGTTTAATATGGGGTGTAGAGTCCACTTCGTTGAGCAAGGAGTAGCTCTTGTCTATTACATATTTGGCTTATGGAACCGTATCTGTGCTAATTTCAATCTCTGGTTTTATGCAGCACCCCAACTCACCTTTACTCTTAAGCAAGCATAAGTCGGTTTTCTACATTTGAGACCCTGTTCTGTTTTGTAGTTCAGTTCCTGTGTAGCCAAGTTTACATTCCATGTGGTAGAGATATCTTATGATGTTTCTTTCTCTGTGTGACTTATTTCACTTACAATCATCGTACCTGAATCCACTCATTATGCTGCTATGGGCCTGATGATATAGATTTCATTGCTGAGTGATATTGCATTGTACGTAAGTACCACAACTTCTTTATCCATTTTGCGCTTTCTGTGATATTGAACTTGTACCGTAAACGAGGTTCTTGTAAACAGAGCTGTCCCAAAGATTGGGGTGGTTGTGTCTTTTTTATTTTAATTTCCCTAAGCTATAGGACCATAAGTGGAAGTGCCCTAGGCTCTGTTGCTTTGTTTTTTAGATGTTTCAGGAAACACCATACACTTCTCCAGAGTGGCTGTTGGCAATTTACATCCCGCCCATCAGCATAACAAGGCTCCCAGTTCTCCATGGCCTGTCCTGCCTTTCTGGATTTTACACTTTTTTCAGATGGCCCTTTTGACCGGGGGGCAGTGAGACTTCATTGTAGTGCCGATTTCCTTTGCAAGCTTGCTTGGTTGGCCGAAAAGGGCGTATGCGTTTATTCCTGAATATATTCAGGAAAAAACGCATACGCCCTTTTTGGCCAAGTGCATCATTGTGGACGTTCTGCCTCTTTTCCTATGCTTTACATGCAATTCCAGTCTACCTCCTGAAATCGGTTTCCTGCAATTCTGCCCCGCTTTCAAGTCCTCTTGGCAGCCTTACTTCAATATATTTTTGGACGATAGCTGTCATTTATAACTCTGCAGGTATGTGAATGACAGTGCCCCTGAGCTCCTTTCTTCAACTCGCTTTCTTGTGAGCTGGCCGCAACACCGCTGCATTGCTTCAGGCCCTAGTGTGGTTTCGGCATGGCACACTGAGCCTTTGGTTAATTCCTCTTCCTGGTGGGAAATGAGAGTTAAATTTGCCCGTCCAGACACCTCCAGCTAGTCTCTCATTGGTTCTCCCTATTCCTGTTCATTTTCCGCAGAAATTGCAAACTGGGCCAAACAGGAGGTTAAAGGCACTGACTCTCCAAGTGGGGAGAGTGTTAGTAAAGCATCTGGAATGTTGCACCCGAGTACCAGGGGACGAAAACTGACACAATTGAACACGTTTCCCGAGCACACGGTGGATCATACTCTGGGTTCCACATGCATGTTTTAGCTGAAGGAAGAATCCCTTAAACCTGGAGAGTTGAGACCCATGGAATGGGTACCATGCAATATGACTTGAAAGGGTCTGCATTTGTCAACCGAACCTCATCAATCCTATCACTGCTGCATTTATGCCGCTGTACACACGCTTGATTCTCTTTCGGAGACATATAAATCCATAGGTTTTAAGATTCTTCCTAGTAAGGTATATTCTTAGGCGTTTATTATGGGGTGTTGAGTCCACTTCGTTGAGCAAGGAGTAGCTCTTGTCTATTACATATTTGGCTTATGGAACGGTTTCTGTGCTAATTTCAATCTCTGGTTTTATGCAGCACCCCAACTCACCTTTCCCCTTAAGCAAGCATAAGATGGTTTTCTACATTTGAGACCCTGTTCTGTTTTGTAATTCAGTTCCGGTGTAGCCAAGTTTACATTCCGTGTAGTAGTCATATCTTATGATGTTTCTTTTTCTGTGTGACTTATTTCACTTAGAATCATCGTACCTGAATCCACTCATTATGCTGCTATGGGCCTGATGACATAGATTTCATTGCTGAGTGATATTGCATTGTAGGTAAGTACCACAACTTCTTTATCCATTTTTCACTTTCTGTGATATTGAACTTGTACCGTAAACGAGGTTCCTGTAAACAGAACCATCCCAAACTTTGGGGTGGCTGTGTCTTTTTGATTTTAATTTCCCTAAGCTATAGGACCATAAGTGGAAGTGCCCTAGGCTCTATTGTTTTGTTTTTTAGATGTTTCAGGAAACACCATACACTTCTCCAGAGTGGCTGTTGGCAATTTACATCCCGCCCATCAGCATAACAAGGCTCCCAGTTCTCCATGGCCTGTCCTGCCTTTCTGGATTTTATACTTTTTTCAGATGGCCCTTTTGCCCGCGGGATAGTGAGACTTCATTGTAGTGCAGATTCCCTTTGCAAGCTTGCTTGGTTGGCCAAAAAGGGCGTATGCGTTTTTTCCTGAATATATTCAGGAAAAAACGCATACGCCCTTTCTGGCCAAGTGCATCATTGTGGACGTTCTGCCTCTTTTCCTATGCTTTACATGCAATTCCAGTCTACCTCCTGAAATCGGTTTCCTGCAATTCTGCCCCGCTTTCAAGTCCTCTTGGCAGCCTTACTTCAATATATTTTTGGACGATAGCTGTCATTTATAACTCTGCAGGTTTGTGAATTACAGTGCCCCTGAGCTCCTTTCTTCAACTCGTTTTCTTGTGAGCTGGCCGCAACACCGCAGCATTGCTTCAGGCCCTAGTGTGGTTCCATAATGGCATGCTGAGCCTTTGGTTAATTCCTCTTCCTGGTGGGCAATGAGAGTTAAATTTGCCCGTCCAGACACCTCCAGCTAGTCTCTCATTGGTTCTCCCTATTCCTGTTCATTTTCCGCAGAAATTGCAAACTGGGCCAAACAGGAGGTTAAAGGCACTGACTCTCCAAGTGGGGAGAGTGTTAGTAAAGCGTCTGGAATGTTGCACCCGAGTACCGGGGGACGAAACCTGAGACACCTTTGAACACGTTTCCCGATCACACGGTCGATCATACTCTGGGTTCCACATGCATGTTTTAGCTGAAGGAAGAATCCCTTAAACCTGGAGAGTTGAGACCCATGGAATTGGTACCATGCAATATGACTTGAAAGGGTCTGCATTTGCTCACCGAACCTCAACAATCCTAACACTGCTGCGTTTATGCCGCTGTACACACGCTTGATTCTCCTTCGGAGACATATAAATCCATAGGTTTTAAGATTCTTACTAGTCAGGTATATTCTTATGCGTTTAATATGGGGTGTTGAGTCCACTTCGTTGAGCAATGAGTAGCTCTTGTCTATTACATATTTGGCTTATGGAACGGTATCCGTTCTAATTTCAATCTCTGGTTTTATGCAGCACCCCAACTCACCTTTCCCCTTAAGCAAGCATAAGTTGGTTTTCTACATTTGAGACCCTGTTCTGTTTTGTAATTCAGTTCCTGTGTAGCCAAGTTTACATTCCGTGTAGTAGTGATATCTTATGATGTTTCTTTTTCTGTGTGAGTTATTTCACTTAGAATCATCGTACCTGAATCCACTCATTATGCTGCTACGGGCCTGATGACATAGATTTCATTGCTGAGTGATATTGCATTGTACGTAAGTACCACAACTTCTTTACCCATTTTTCGCTTTCTGTGATATTGAACTTGTACCGTAAACGAGGTTCTTGTAAACAGAGCCGTCCCAAACTTTGGGGTGGCTGTGTCTTTTTGATTTTAATTTCCCTAAGCTATAGGACCATAAGTGGAAGTGCCCTAGGCTCTGTTGCTTTGTTTTTTAGATGTTTCAGGAAACACCATACACTTCTCCAGAGTGGCTGTTGGCCATTTACATCCCGCCCATCAGAATAACAGGGCTCCCAGTGTTCCATGGCCTGTCCTGCCTTTCTGGATTTTACACATTTTTCAGATGGCCCTTTTGACCGGGAGGCAGTGAGACTTCATTGTAGTGCAGATTTCCTTTGCAAGCTTGCTTGGTTGGCCAAAAAGGGCGTATGCGTTTTTTCATGAATATATTCAGGAAAAAACGCATACGCCCTTTTTGGCCAAGTGCATCATTGTGGACGTTCTGCCTCTTTTCCTTTGCTTTACATGCAATTCCAGTCTACCTCCTGAAATCGGTTTCCTGCAATTCTGCCCAGCGTTCAAGTCCTCTTGGCAGCCTTACTTCAATATATTTTTGGACGATAGCTGTCATTTTTAACTCTGCAGGTTTGTGAATGACAGTGTCCCTGAGCTCCTTTCTTCAACTTGCTTTCTTGTGAGCTGGCCGCAACACCGCAGCATTGCTTCAGGCCCTAGTGTGGTTCCGGCATGACATGTTGAGCCTTTGGTTAATTCCTCTTCCTGGTGGGAAATGAGAGTTAAATTTGCCCGTCCAGACACCTCCAGCTAGTCTCTCATTGGTTCTCCCTATTCCTGTACATTTTCCGCAGAAATTGCAAACTGGGCCAAACAAGAGGTTAAAGGCACTGACTCTCCAAGTGGGGAGAGTGTTAGTAAAGCGTCTGGAATGTTGCACCCGAGTACCAGGGGATGAAAACTGACACAATTAAACACGTTTCCCGATCACACGGTGGATCATACTCTGGGTTCCACATGCATGTTTTAGCTGAAGGAAGAATCCCTTAAACCTTGAGAGTTGAGACCCATGGAATGGGTACCATGCAATATGACTTCAAAGGTTCTGCATTTGCTCACCGAACCTCACCAATCCTATCACTGCTGCGTTTATGACACTGTACACACGCTTGATTCTCTTTCGGAGACATATAAATCCATAGGTTTTAAGATTCTTTCTAGTCAGGTATATTCTTACGCGTTTAATATGTGGTGTAGAGTCCACTTCGTTGAGCAAGGAGTAGCTCTTGTCTATTAAATATTTGGCTTATGGAACGGTATCTGTTCTAATTTCAATCTCTGGTTTTATGCAGCACCCCAACTCACCTTTCCCCTTAAGCAAGCATAAGTCGGTTTTCTACATTTGAGACCCTGTTCTGTTTTGTAATTCAGTTCCTGTGTAGCCAAGTTTACATTCCATGTAGTAGTGATATCTTATGATGTTTCTTTTTCTGTGTGACTTATTTCACTTAGAATCATCGCACCTGAATCCACTCATTATGCTGCTACGGGCCTGATGACATAGATTTCATTGCTGAGTGATATTGCATTGTACGTAAGTACCACAACTTCTTTACCCATTTTTCGCTTTCTGTGATATTGAACTTGTACCGTAAACGAGGTTTTTGTAAACAGAGCCGTCCCAAACTTTGGGGTGGCTGTGTCTTTTTGATTTTAATTTCCCTAAGCTATAGGACCATAAGTGGAAGTGCCCTAGGCTCTGTTGCTTTGTTTTTTAGATGTTTCAGGAAACACCATACACTTCTCCAGAGTGGCTGTTGGCAATTTACATCCCGCCCATCAGCATAACAAGGCTCCCAGTGTTCCATGGCCTGTCCTGCCTTTCTGGATTTTACACATTTTTCAGATGGCCCTTTTGACTGGGGGGCAGTGAGACTTCATTGTAGTGCAGATTTCCTTTGCAAGCTTGCTTGGTTGGCCAAAAAGGGCGTATGCGTTTTTTCCTGAATATATTCAGGAAAAAACGCATACGCCCTTTTTGGCCAAGTGCATCATTGTGGACGTTCTGCCTCTTTTCCTTTGCTTTACATGCTATTCCAGTCTACCTCCTGAAATCGGTTTCCTGCAATTCTGCCCCGCTTTCAAGTCCTCTTGGCAGCCTTACTTCAATATATTTTTGGATGATAGCTGTCATTTATAACTCTGCAGGTATGTGAATGACAGTGACCCTGAGCTCCTTTCTTCAACTCGTTTTCTTGTGAGCTGGCCGCAACACCGCAGCATTGCTTCAGGCCCTAGTGTGGTTCCGGCATTGCACGCTGAGCCTTTGGTTAATTCCTCTTCCTGGTGGGAAATGAGAGTTAAATTTGCCCGTCCAGACACCTCCAGCTAGTCTCTCATTGGTTCTCCCTATTCCTGTTCATTTTCCGCAGAAATTGCAAACTGGGCCAAACAGGAGGTTAAAGGCACTGACTCTCCAAGTGGGGAGAGTGTTAGTAAAGCGTCTGGAATGTTGCACCCGAGTACCGGGGGACGAAAACTGAGTCACATTTGAACACGTTTCCCGATCACATGGTGGATCATACTCTGGGTTCCACATGCATGTTTTAGCTGAAGGAAGAATCCCTTAAACGTGGAGAGTTGAGACCCATGGAATGGGTACCATGCAATATGACTTCAAAGGATCTGCATTTGCTCACCGAACCTCACCAATCCTAACACTGCTTCGTTTATGCCGCTGTACACATGGTTGCTTCTCTTTTGGAGACATATAAATCCATAGGTTTTAAGATTCTTACTAGTCAGGTATATTCTTATGCGTTTAATATGGGGTGTTGAGTCCACTTCGTTGAGCAAGGAGTAGCTCTTGTCTATTACATATTTGGCTTATGGAACGGTATCTGTGCTAATTTCAATCTCTGGTTTTATGCAGCACCCCAACTCACCTTTCCCCTTAAGCAAGCATAAGATGGTTTTCTACATTTGAGACCCTGTTCTGTTTTGTAATTCAGTTCCTGTGTAGCCAAGTTTACATTCCGTGTAGTAGTGATATCTTATGATGTTTCTTTTTCTGTGTGACTTATTTCACTTAGAATCATCGTACCTGAATCCACTCATTATGCTGCTATGGGCCTGATGACATAGATTTCATTGCTGAGTGATATTGCATTGTACGTAAGTACGACAACTTCTTGATCCATTTTTCGCTTTCTGTGATATTGAACTTGTACCGTAAACGAGGTTCTTGTAAACAGAGCTGTCCCAAACATTGGGGTGGTTGTGTCTTTTTGATTTTAATTTCCCTAAGCTATAGGAACATAAGTGGAAGTGCCCTAGGCTCTGTTGCTTTGTTTTTTAGATGTTTCAGGAAACACCATACACTTCTCCAGAGTGGCTGTTGGCAATTTACATCCCGCCCATCGGCATAACAAGGCTCCCAGTTCTCCATGGCCTGTCCTGCCTTTCTGGATTTTATACTTTTTTCAGATGGCCCTTTTGCCCGCGGGATAGTGAGACTTCATTGTAGTGCAGATTCCCTTTGCAAGCTTGCTTGGTTGGCCAAAAAGGGCGTATGCGTTTTTTCCTGAATATATTCAGGAAAAAATGCATACGCCCTTTTTGGCCAAGTGCATCATTGTGGACGTTCTGCCTCTTTTCCTATGCTTTACATGCAATTCCAGTCTACCTCCTGAAATCGGTTTCCTGCAATTCTACCCCACTTTCAAGTCCTCTTGGCAGCCTTACTTCAATATATTTTTGGACGATAGCTGTCATTTATAACTCTGCAGGTTTGTGAATTACAGTGCCCCTGAACTCCTTTCTTCAACTCGCTTTCTTGTGAGCTGGCCGCAACACCGCTGCATTGCTTCAGGCCCAAGTGTGGTTCCGGCATGGCACGCTGAGCCTTTGTTTAATTACTCTTCCTGGTGGGAAATGATAGTTAAATTTGCCCATCCAGACACCTCCAGCTAGTCTCTCATTGGTTCTCTCTATTCCTGTTCATTTTCCGCAGAAATTGCAAACTGGGCCAAACAGGAGGTTAAAGGCACTGAGTCTCCAATTGGGGAGAGTGTTAGTAAAGCGTCTGGAATGTTGCACCCGAGTACCAGGGGACGAAAACTGAGACACATTTGAACATGTTTCCCGATCACATGGTGGATCATACTCTGGGTTCCACATGCATGTTCTAGCTGAAGGAAGAATCCCTTAAACCTGGAGAGTTGAGACCCCTGCAATGGGTACCATGCAATATGACTTCAAAGGGTCTGCATTTGCTCACCGAACCTCACCAATCCTATCACTGCTGCATTTATGCCACTGTACACACGCTTGATTCTCTTTCTGAGACATATAAATCCATAGGTTTTAAGATTCTTACTAGTCAGGTATATTCTTAGGCGTTTAATATGGGGTGTAGAGTCCACTTCGTTGAGCAAGGAGTAGCTCTTGTCTATTACATATTTGGCTTATGGAACGGTATCTGTGCTAATTTCAATCTCTGGTTTTATGCAGCACCCCAACTCACCTTTCCCCTTAAGCAAGCATAAGTCGGTTTTCTACATTTGAGACCCTGTTCTGTTTTGTAATTCAGTTCCTGTGTAGCCAAGTTTACATTCCATGTGGTAGAGATATCTTATGATGTTTCTTTTTCTGTGTGACTTATTTCACTTAGAATCATCGTACCTGAATCCACTCATTATGCTGCTATGGGCCTGATGACATAGATTTCATTGCTGAGTGATATTGCATTGTACGTAAGTACCACAACTTCTTTACCCATTTTTCACTTTCTGTGATTTTGAACTTATACTGTAAACGAGGTTCTTGTAAACAGAGCCTTCCCAAACTTTGGGGTGGCTGTGTCTTTTTGCTTTTAATTTCCCTAAGCTATAGGACCATAAGTGGAAGAGCCCTAGGCTCTGTTGCTTTGTTTTTTAGATGTTTCAGGAAACACCATACACTTCTCCAGAGTGGCTGTTGGCAATTTACATCCCGCCCATCAGCATAACAAGGCTCCCAGTTCTCCATGGCCTGTCCTGCCTTTCTGGATTTTACACTTTTTTCAGATGGCCCTTTTGACCGGGAGGCAGTGAGACTTCATTGTAGTGCAGATTTCATTTGCAAGCTTGCTTGGTTGGCCAAAAAGTGCGTATGTATTTTTTCCTGAATATATTCAGGAAAAAACGCATACGCCCTTTTTGGCCAAGTGCATCATTGTGGACGTTCTGCCTCTTTTCCTTTGCTTTACATGCAATTCCAGTCTACCTCCTGAAATCGGTTTCCTGCAATTCTGCCCAGCGTTCAAGTTCTCTTGGCAGCCTTACTTCAATATATTTTTGGACGATAGCTGTCATTTTTAACTCTGCAGGTTTGTGAATGACAGTGCCCCTGAGCTCCTTTCTTCAACTCGCTTTCTTGTGAGCTGGCCGCAACACCGCAGCATTGCTTCAGGCCCTAGTGTGGTTCCCGCATGACATGCTGAGCCTTTGGTTAATTCCTCTTCCTGGTGGGAAATGAGAGTTAAATTTGCCCGTCCAGACACCTCCAGCTAGTCTCTCATTGGTTCTCCCTATTCCTGTTCATTTTCCGCAGAAATTGCAAACTGGGACAAACAAGACGTTAAAGGCACTGACTCTCCAAGTGGGAAGAGTGTTAGTAAAGCGTCTGGAATGTTGCACCCGAGTACCAGGGGATGAAAACTGACACAATTAAACACGTTTCCCCATCACACGGTGGATCATACTCTGGGTTCCACATGCATGTTTTAGCTGAAGGAAGAATCCCTTAAACCTGGAGAGTTGAGACCCATGGAATGGGTACCATGCAATATGACTTCAAAGGTTCTGCATTTGCTCACCGAACCTCACCAATCCTATCACTGCTGCGTTTATGACACTGTACACACGCTTGATTCTCTTTCGGAGACATATAAATCCATAGGTTTTAAGATTCTTTCTAGTCAGGTATATTCTTACGCGTTTAATATGGGGTGTAGAGTCCAATTCGTTGAGCAAGGAGTAGCTCTTGTCTATTAAATATTTGGCTTATGGAACGGTATCTTTTCTAATTTCAATCTCTGGTTTTATGCAGCACCCCAACTCACCTTTCGCCTTAAGCAAGCATAAGTTGGTTTTCTACATTTGAGACCCTGTTCTGTTTTGTAATTCAGTTCCTGTGTAGCCAAGTTTACATTCCTTGTAGTAGTGATATCTTATGATGTTTGTTTTTCTGTGTGACTTATTTCACTTAGAATCATCGTACCTGAATCCACTCATTATGCTGCTACGGGCCTGATGACATAGATTTCATTGCTGAGTGATATTGCATTGTACGTAAGTACCACAACTTCTTTATCCATTTTTTGCTTTCTGTGATATTGAACTTGGACCATAAATGAGGTTCTTGTAAACAGAGCTGTCCCTAACTTTGGGGTGGCTGAGTCTTTTTGATTTTAATTTCCCTAAGCTATAGGACCATAAGTGGAAGTGCCCTAGGCTCTGTTGCTTTGTTTTTTAGATGTTTCAGGAAACACCATACACTTCTCCAGAGTGGCTGTTGGCAATTTACATCCCGCCCATCAGCATAACAAGGCTCCCAGGTCTCCATGGCCTGTCCTGCCTTTCTGGATTTTACACTTTTTTCAGATGGCCCTTTTGACCGGGGAGCAGTGAGACTTCATTGTAGTGCAGATTTCCTTTGCAAGCTTGCTTGGTTGGCCAAAAAGTGCGTATGCGTTTTTTCCTGAATATATTCAGGAAAAAATGCATACGCCCTTTTTGGCCAAGTGCATCATTGTGGACGTTCTGCCTCTTTTCCTATGCTTTACATGCAATTCCAGTCTACCTCCTGAAATCGGTTTCCTGCAGTTCTGCCCCGCTTTCAAGTCCTCTTGGCAGCCTTACTTCAATATATTTTTGGACGATAGCTGTCATTTATAACTCTGCAGGTTTGTGAATTACAGTGCCCCTGAGCTCCTTTCTTCAACTCGTTTTCTTGTGAGCTGGCCGCAACACCGCAGCATTGCTTCAGGCCCTAGTGTGGTTCCAGAATGGCACGCTGAGCCTTTGGTTAATTCCTCTTCCTGGTGGGCAATGAGAGTTAAATTTGCCCGTCCAGACACCTCCAGCTTGTCTCTCATTGGTTCTCCCTATTCCTGTTCATTTTCCGCAGAAATTGCAAACTGGGCCAAACAGGAGGTTAAAGGCACTGACTCTCCAAGTGGGGAGAGTGTTAGTAAAGCGTCTGGAATGTTGCACCCGAGTACCGGGGGACAAAAACTGAGTCACATTTGAACACGTTTCTCGATCACATGGTGGATCATACTCTGGGTTCCACATGCATGTTTTAGCTGAAGGAAGAATCCCTTAAACCTGGAGAGTTGAGACCCATGGAATTGGTACCATGCAATATGACTTCAAAGGGTCTGCATTTGCTCACCGAACCTCAACAATCCTAACACTGCTGCGTTTATGCCGCTGTACACACGCTTGATTCTCTTTCTGAGACATATAAATCCATAGGTTTTAAGATTCTTACTAGTCAGGTATATTCTTATGCGTTTAATATGGGGTGTTGAGTCCACTTCGTTGAGCAATGAGTAGCTCTTGTCTATTACATATTTGGCTTATGGAACGGTATCCGTTCTAATTTCAATCTCTGGTTTTATGCAGCACCCCAACTCACCTTTCCCCTTAAGCAAGCATAAGTTGGTTTTCTACATTTGAGACCCTGTTCTGTTTTGTAATTCAGTTCCTGTGTAGCCAAGTTTACATTCCGTGTAGTAGTGATATCTTATGATGTTTCTTTTTCTGTGTGACTTATTTCACTTAGAATCATCGTACCTGAATCCACTCATTATGCTGCTACGGGCCTGATGACATAGATTTCATTGCTGAGTGATATTGCATTGTACGTAAGTACCACAACTTCTTTACCCATTTTTCGCTTTCTGTGATATTGAACTTGTACCGTAAACGAGGTTCTTGTAAACAGAGCCGTCCCAAACTTTGGGGTGGCTGTGTCTTTTTGATTTTAATTTCCCTAAGCTATAGGACCATAAGTGGAAGTGCCCTAGGCTCTGTTGCTTTGTTTTTTAGATGTTTCAGGAAACACCATACACTTCTCCAGAGTGGCTGTTGGCAATTTACATCCCGCCCATCAGCATAACAAGGCTCCCAGTGTTCCATGGCCTGTCCTGCCTTTCTGGATTTTACACATTTTTCAGATGGCCCTTTTGACTGGGGGGCAGTGAGACTTCATTGCAGTGCAGATTTCCTTTGCAAGCTTGCTTGGTTGGCCAAAAAGGGCATAGGGTTTTTTTCTTGAGGAAAAATCGCATATGCCCTTTTTGGCCAAGTGCATCATTGTGGACGTTCTGCCTCTTTTCCTATGCTTTACATGCAATTCCAGTCTACCTCCTGAAATCGGTTTCCTGCAATTCTGCCCCGCTTTCAAGTCCTCTTGGCAGCCTTACTTCAATATATTTTTGGACGATAGCTGTCATTTATAACTCTGCAGTTTTGTGAATTACAGTGCCCCTGAGCTCCTTTCTTCAACTTGCTTTCTTGTGAGATGACCGCAACACCGCAGCATCGCTTCAGGCCCTAGTGTTGTTCTGGCATGGCACGCTGAGCCTTTGGTTAATTCCTCTTCCTGGTGGGAAATGAGAGTTAAATTTGCCCGTCCAGACACCTCCAGCTAGTCTCTCATTGGTTCTCCCTATTCCTGTTCATTTTCCGCAGAAATTGCAAACTGGGACAAACAAGACGTTAAAGGCACTGACTCTCCAAGTGGGAAGAGTGTTAGTAAAGCGTCTGGAATGTTGCACCCGAGTACCAGGGGATGAAAACTGACACAATTAAACACGTTTCCCCATCACACGGTGGATCATACTCTGGGTTCCACATGCATGTTTTAGCTGAAGGAAGAATCCCTTAAACCTGGAGAGTTGAGACCCATGGAATGGGTACCATGCAATATGACTTCAAAGGTTCTGCATTTGCTCACCGAACCTCACCAATCCTATCACTGCTGCGTTTATGACACTGTACACACGCTTGATTCTCTTTCGGAGACATATAAATCCATAGGTTTTAAGATTCTTTCTAGTCAGGTATATTCTTACGCGTTTAATATGGGGTGTAGAGTCCACTTCGTTGAGCAAGGAGTAGCTCTTGTCTATTAAATATTTGGCTTATGGAACGGTATCTTTTCTAATTTCAATCTCTGGTTTTATGCAGCACCCCAACTCACCTTTCGCCTTAAGCAAGCATAAGTTGGTTTTCTACATTTGAGACCCTGTTCTGTTTTGTAATTCAGTTCCTGTGTAGCCAAGTTTACATTCCTTGTAGTAGTGATATCTTATGATGTTTGTTTTTCTGTGTGACTTATTTCACTTAGAATCATCGTACCTGAATCCACTCATTATGCTGCTACGGGCCTGATGACATAGATTTCATTGCTGAGTGATATTGCATTGTACGTAAGTACCACAACTTCTTTATCCATTTTTTGCTTTCTGTGATATTGAACTTGGACCATAAATGAGGTTCTTGTAAACAGAGCTGTCCCTAACTTTGGGGTGGCTGAGTCTTTTTGATTTTAATTTCCCTAAGCTATAGGACCATAAGTGGAAGTGCCCTAGGCTCTGTTGCTTTGTTTTTTAGATGTTTCAGGAAACACCATACACTTCTCCAGAGTGGCTGTTGGCAATTTACATCCCGCCCATCAGCATAACAAGGCTCCCAGGTCTCCATGGCCTGTCCTGCCTTTCTGGATTTTACACTTTTTTCAGATGGCCCTTTTGACCGGGGAGCAGTGAGACTTCATTGTAGTGCAGATTTCCTTTGCAAGCTTGCTTGGTTGGCCAAAAAGTGCGTATGCGTTTTTTCCTGAATATATTCAGGAAAAAACGCATACGCCCTTTTTGGCCAAGTGCATCATTGTGGACGTTCTGCCTCTTTTCCTATGCTTTACATGCAATTCCAGTCTACCTCCTGAAATCGGTTTCCTGCAGTTCTGCCCCGCTTTCAAGTCCTCTTGGCAGCCTTACTTCAATATATTTTTGGACGATAGCTGTCATTTATAACTCTGCAGGTTTGTGAATTACAGTGCCCCTGAGCTCCTTTCTTCAACTCGTTTTCTTGTGAGCTGGCCGCAACACCGCAGCATTGCTTCAGGCCCTAGTGTGGTTCCAGAATGGCACGCTGAGCCTTTGGTTAATTCCTCTTCCTGGTGGGCAATGAGAGTTAAATTTGCCCGTCCAGACACCTCCAGCTTGTCTCTCATTGGTTCTCCCTATTCCTGTTCATTTTCCGCAGAAATTGCAAACTGGGCCAAACAGGAGGTTAAAGGCACTGACTCTCCAAGTGGGGAGAGTGTTAGTAAAGCGTCTGGAATGTTGCACCCGAGTACCGGGGGACAAAAACTGAGTCACATTTGAACACGTTTCCCGATCACACGGTGGATCATACTCTGGGTTCCACATGCATGTTTTAGCTGAAGGAAGAATCCCTTAAACCTGGAGAGTTGAGACCCATGGAATTGGTACCATGCAATATGACTTCAAAGGGTCTGCATTTGCTCACCGAACCTCAACAATCCTAACACTGCTGCGTTTATGCCGCTGTACACACGCTTGATTCTCTTTCTGAGACATATAAATCCATAGGTTTTAAGATTCTTACTAGTCAGGTATATTCTTATGCGTTTAATATGGGGTGTTGAGTCCACTTCGTTGAGCAATGAGTAGCTCTTGTCTATTACATATTTGGCTTATGGAACGGTATCCGTTCTAATTTCAATCTCTGGTTTTATGCAGCACCCCAACTCACCTTTCCCCTTAAGCAAGCATAAGTTGGTTTTCTACATTTGAGACCCTGTTCTGTTTTGTAATTCAGTTCCTGTGTAGCCAAGTTTACATTCCGTGTAGTAGTGATATCTTATGATGTTTCTTTTTCTGTGTGACTTATTTCACTTAGAATCATCGTACCTGAATCCACTCATTATGCTGCTACGGGCCTGATGACATAGATTTCATTGCTGAGTGATATTGCATTGTACGTAAGTACCACAACTTCTTTACCCATTTTTCGCTTTCTGTGATATTGAACTTGTACCGTAAACGAGGTTCTTGTAAACAGAGCCGTCCCAAACTTTGGGGTGGCTGTGTCTTTTTGATTTTAATTTCCCTAAGCTATAGGACCATAAGTGGAAGTGCCCTAGGCTCTGTTGCTTTGTTTTTTAGATGTTTCAGGAAACACCATACACTTCTCCAGAGTGGCTGTTGGCAATTTACATCCCGCCCATCAGCATAACAAGGCTCCCAGTGTTCCATGGCCTGTCCTGCCTTTCTGGATTTTACACATTTTTCAGATGGCCCTTTTGACTGGGGGGCAGTGAGACTTCATTGCAGTGCAGATTTCCTTTGCAAGCTTGCTTGGTTGGCCAAAAAGGGCATAGGGTTTTTTTCTTGAGGAAAAATCGCATATGCCCTTTTTGGCCAAGTGCATCATTGTGGACGTTCTGCCTCTTTTCCTATGCTTTACATGCAATTCCAGTCTACCTCCTGAAATCGGTTTCCTGCAATTCTGCCCCGCTTTCAAGTCCTCTTGGCAGCCTTACTTCAATATATTTTTGGACGATAGCTGTCATTTATAACTCTGCAGTTTTGTGAATTACAGTGCCCCTGAGCTCCTTTCTTCAACTTGCTTTCTTGTGAGATGACCGCAACACCGCAGCATCGCTTCAGGCCCTAGTGTTGTTCTGGCATGGCACGCTGAGCCTTTGGTTAATTCCTCTTCCTGGTGGGAAATGAGAGTTAAATTTGCCCGTCCAGACACCTCCAGCTAGTCTCTCATTGGTTCTCCCTATTCCTGTTCATTTTCCGCAGAAATTGCAAACTGGGACAAACAAGACGTTAAAGGCACTGACTCTCCAAGTGGGAAGAGTGTTAGTAAAGCGTCTGGAATGTTGCACCCGAGTACCAGGGGATGAAAACTGACACAATTAAACACGTTTCCCCATCACACGGTGGATCATACTCTGGGTTCCACATGCATGTTTTAGCTGAAGGAAGAATCCCTTAAACCTGGAGAGTTGAGACCCATGGAATGGGTACCATGCAATATGACTTCAAAGGTTCTGCATTTGCTCACCGAACCTCACCAATCCTATCACTGCTGCGTTTATGACACTGTACACACGCTTGATTCTCTTTCGGAGACATATAAATCCATAGGTTTTAAGATTCTTTCTAGTCAGGTATATTCTTACGCGTTTAATATGGGGTGTAGAGTCCACTTCGTTGAGCAAGGAGTAGCTCTTGTCTATTAAATATTTGGCTTATGGAACGGTATCTTTTCTAATTTCAATCTCTGGTTTTATGCAGCACCCCAACTCACCTTTCGCCTTAAGCAAGCATAAGTTGGTTTTCTACATTTGAGACCCTGTTCTGTTTTGTAATTCAGTTCCTGTGTAGCCAAGTTTACATTCCTTGTAGTAGTGATATCTTATGATGTTTGTTTTTCTGTGTGACTTATTTCACTTAGAATCATCGTACCTGAATCCACTCATTATGCTGCTACGGGCCTGATGACATAGATTTCATTGCTGAGTGATATTGCATTGTACGTAAGTACCACAACTTCTTTATCCATTTTTTGCTTTCTGTGATATTGAACTTGGACCATAAATGAGGTTCTTGTAAACAGAGCTGTCCCTAACTTTGGGGTGGCTGAGTCTTTTTGATTTTAATTTCCCTAAGCTATAGGACCATAAGTGGAAGTGCCCTAGGCTCTGTTGCTTTGTTTTTTAGATGTTTCAGGAAACACCATACACTTCTCCAGAGTGGCTGTTGGCAATTTACATCCCGCCCATCAGCATAACAAGGCTCCCAGGTCTCCATGGCCTGTCCTGCCTTTCTGGATTTTACACTTTTTTCAGATGGCCCTTTTGACCGGGGAGCAGTGAGACTTCATTGTAGTGCAGATTTCCTTTGCAAGCTTGCTTGGTTGGCCAAAAAGTGCGTATGCGTTTTTTCCTGAATATATTCAGGAAAAAACGCATACGCCCTTTTTGGCCAAGTGCATCATTGTGGACGTTCTGCCTCTTTTCCTATGCTTTACATGCAATTCCAGTCTACCTCCTGAAATCGGTTTCCTGCAGTTCTGCCCCGCTTTCAAGTCCTCTTGGCAGCCTTACTTCAATATATTTTTGGACGATAGCTGTCATTTATAACTCTGCAGGTTTGTGAATTACAGTGCCCCTGAGCTCCTTTCTTCAACTCGTTTTCTTGTGAGCTGGCCGCAACACCGCAGCATTGCTTCAGGCCCTAGTGTGGTTCCAGAATGGCACGCTGAGCCTTTGTTTAATTCCTCTTCCTGGTGGGCAATGAGAGTTAAATTTGCCCGTCCAGACACCTCCAGCTAGTCTCTCATTGGTTCTCCCTATTCCTGTTCATTTTCCGCAGAAATTGCAAACTGGGCCAAACAGGAGGTTAAAGGCACTGACTCTCCAAGTGGGGAGAGTGTTAGTAAAGCGTCTGGAATGTTGCACCCGAGTACCGGGGGACAAAAACTGAGTCACATTTGAACACGTTTCCCGATCACACGGTGGATCATACTCTGGGTTCCACATGCATGTTTTAGCTGAAGGAAGAATCCCTTAAACCTGGAGAGTTGAGACCCATGGAATTGGTACCATGCAATATGACTTGAAAGGGTCTGCATTTGCTCACCGAACCTCAACAATCCTAACACTGCTGCGTTTATGCCGCTGTACACACGCTTGATTCTCTTTCTGAGACATATAAATCCATAGGTTTTAAGATTCTTACTAGTCAGGTATATTCTTATGCGTTTAATATGGGGTGTTGAGTCCACTTCGTTGAGCAATGAGTAGCTCTTGTCTATTACATATTTGGCTTATGGTACGGTATCCGTTCTAATTTCAATCTCTGGTTTTATGCAGCACCCCAACTCACCTTTCCCCTTAAGCAAGCATAAGTTGGTTTTCTACATTTGAGACCCTGTTCTGTTTTGTAATTCAGTTCCTGTGTAGCCAAGTTTACATTCCGTGTAGTAGTGATATCTTATGATGTTTCTTTTTCTGTGTGAGTTATTTCACTTAGAATCATCGTACCTGAATCCACTCATTATGCTGCTACGGGCCTGATGACATAGATTTCATTGCTGAGTGATATTGCATTGTACGTAAGTACCACAACTTCTTTATCCATTTTTCACTTTCTGTGATATTGAACTTGTACCGTAAACGAGGTTCCTGTAAACAGAACCGTCCCAAACTTTGGGGTGGCTGTGTCTTTTTGATTTTAATTTCCCTAAGCTATAGGACCATAAGTGGAAGTGCCCTAGGCTCTATTGTTTTGTTTTTTAGATGTTTCAGGAAACACCATACACTTCTCCAGAGTGGCTGTTGGCAATTTACATCCCGCCCATCAGCATAACAAGGCTCCCAGTTCTCCATGGCCTGTCCTGCCTTTCTGGATTTTATACTTTTTTCAGATGGCCCTTTTGCCCGCGGGATAGTGAGACTTCATTGTAGTGCAGATTCCCTTTGCAAGCTTGCTTGGTTGGCCAAAAAGGGCGTATGCGTTTTTTCCTGAATATATTCAGGAAAAAACGCATACGCCCTTTTTGGCCAAGTGCATCATTGTGGACGTTCTGCCTCTTTTCCTATGCTTTACATGCAATTCCAGTCTACCTCCTGAAATCGGTTTCCTGCAATTCTGCCCCGCTTTCAAGTCCTCTTGGCAGCCTTACTTCAATATATTTTTGGACGATAGCTGTCATTTATAACTCTGCAGGTTTGTGAATTACAGTGCCCCTGAGCTCCTTTCTTCAACTCGTTTTCTTGTGAGCTGGCCGCAACACCGCAGCATTGCTTCAGGCCCTAGTGTGGTTCCAGAATGGCACACTGAGCCTTTGGTTAATTCCTCTTCCTGGTGGGCAATGAGAGTTAAATTTGCCCGTCCAGACACCTCCAGCTAGTCTCTCATTGGTTCTCCCTATTCCTGTTCATTTTCCGCAGAAATTGCAAACTGGGCCAAACAGGAGGTTAAAGGCACTGACTCTCCAAGTGGGGAGAGTGTTAGTAAAGCGTCTGGAATGTTGCACCCGAGTACCGGGGGACAAAAACTGAGTCACATTTGAACACGTTTCCCGATCACACGGTGGATCATACTCTGGGTTCCACATGCATGTTTTAGCTGAAGGAAGAATCCCTTAAACCTGGAGAGTTGAGACCCATGGAATTGGTACCATGCAATATGACTTGAAAGGGTCTGCATTTGCTCACCGAACCTCAACAATCCTAACACTGCTGCGTTTATGCCGCTGTACACACGCTTGATTCTCTTTCTGAGACATATAAATCCATAGGTTTTAAGATTCTTACTAGTCAGGTATATTCTTATGCGTTTAATATGGGGTGTTGAGTCCACTTCGTTGAGCAATGAGTAGCTCTTGTCTATTACATATTTGGCTTATGGAACGGTATCCGTTCTAATTTCAATCTCTGGTTTTATGCAGCACCCCAACTCACCTTTCCCCTTAAGCAAGCATAAGTTGGTTTTCTACATTTGAGACCCTGTTCTGTTTTGTAATTCAGTTCCTGTGTAGCCAAGTTTACATTCCGTGTAGTAGTGATATCTTATGATGTTTCTTTTTCTGTGTGACTTATTTCACTTAGAATCATCGTACCTGAATCCACTCATTATGCTGCTACGGGCCTGATGACATAGATTTCATTGCTGAGTGATATTGCATTGTACGTAAGTACCACAACTTCTTTACCCATTTTTCGCTTTCTGTGATATTGAACTTGTACCGTAAACGAGGTTCTTGTAAACAGAGCCGTCCCAAACTTTGGGGTGGCTGTGTCTTTTTGATTTTAATTTCCCTAAGCTATAGGACCATAAGTGGAAGTGCCCTAGGCTCTGTTGCTTTGTTTTTTAGATGTTTCAGGAAACACCATACACTTCTCCAGAGTGGCTGTTGGCAATTTACATCCCGCCCATCAGCATAACAAGGCTCCCAGTGTTCCATGGCCTGTCCTGCCTTTCTGGATTTTACACATTTTTCAGATGGCCCTTTTGACTGGGGGGCAGTGAGACTTCATTGCAGTGCAGATTTCCTTTGCAAGCTTGCTTGGTTGGCCAAAAAGGGCATAGGCTTTTTTTCTTGAGGAAAAATCGCATATGCCCTTTTTGGCCAAGTGCATCATTGTGGACGTTCTGCCTCTTTTCCTATGCTTTACATGCAATTCCAGTCTACCTCCTGAAATCGGTTTCCTGCAATTCTGCCCCGCTTTCAAGTCCTCTTGGCAGCCTTACTTCAATATATTTTTGGACGATAGCTGTCATTTATAACTCTGCAGTTTTGTGAATTACAGTGCCCCTGAGCTCCTTTCTTCAACTTGCTTTCTTGTGAGATGACCGCAACACCGCAGCATCGCTTCAGGCCCTAGTGTTGTTCCGGCATGGCACGCTGAGCCTTTGGTTAATTCCTCTTCCTGGTGGGAAATGAGAGTTAAATTTGCCCGTCCAGACACCTCCAGCTAGTCTCTCATTGGTTCTTCCTATTCCTGTTCATTTTCCGCAGAAATTGCAAACTGGGCCAAACAGGAGGTTAAAGGCACTGACTCTCCAAGTGGGGAGAGTGTTAGTAAAGCGTCTGGAATGTTGCACCCGAGTACCAGGGGACGAAAACTGACACATTTGAACACGTTTCCCGATCACACAGTGGATCATACTCTGGGTTCCACATGCATGTTTTAGCTGAAGGAAGAATCCCTTAAACCTGGAGAGTTGAGACCCATGGAATGGGTACCATGCAATATGACTTCAAAGGGTCTGCATTTGCTCACCGAACCTCATCAATCCTATCACTGCTGCGTTTATGCCGCTATACACACGCTTGATTCTCTTTCGGAGATATATAAATCCATAGGTTTTAAGATTCTTACTAGTCAGGTATATTTTTAGGCGTTTAATATGGGGTGTTGAGTCCACTTCGTTGAGCAAAGTGTAGCTCTTTTGTATTACATATTTGGCTTATGGAACGATATCTGTGCTAATTTCAATGTCTGGTTTTATGCAGCACCCCAACTCACCTTTCCCCTTAAGGAAGCATAAGTTGGTTTTCTACATTTGAGACCCTGTTCTGTTTTGTAATTCAGTTCCTGTGTAGCCAAGTTTACATTCCGTGTAGTAGTGATATCTTATGATGTTTCTTTTTCTGTGTGACTTATTTCACTTAGAATCATCGTACCTGAATCCACTCATTATGCTGCTATGGGCCTGATGACATAGATTTCATTGCTGAGTGATATTGCATTGTAGGTAAGTACCACAACTTCTTTATCCATTTTTCACTTTCTGTGATATTGAACTTGTACCGTAAACGAGGTTCCTGTAAACAGAGCCGTCCCAAACTTTGGGGTGGCTGTGTCTTTTTGATTTTAATTTCCCTAAGCTATAGGACCATAAGTGGAAGTGCCCTAGGCTCTATTGTTTTGTTTTTTAGATGTTTCAGGAAACACCATACACTTCTCCAGAGTGGCTGTTGGCAATTTACATCCCGCCCATCAGTATAACAAGGCTCCCAGTTCTCCATGGCCTGTCCTGCCTTTCTGGATTTTACACTTTTTCAGATGGCCCTTTTGACCTTGGGGAAGTGAGGCTTCATTGTAGTGCAGATTTCCTTTGCAAGCTTGCTTGGTTGGCCAGAAAGGGCATATGCGTTTCTTCATGAATATATTCAGGAAAAAACGCATGCGCCCTTTTTGGCCAAGTGCATCATTGTCGACGTTCTGAGTCTTTTCATATGTTGTCAATGCAATTCTAGTCTACCTCTTGAAATCGGTTTCCTGCAATTCTACCTTGCTGTCAGTGCCTCTTCATAGCCTTACCTCAATATACTTTTGGAAAATAGTTGGCCTTTATAACTCTGCAGGTTTTTGAATTGCAGTGGCCCTTAGCTCCATTTTTCAGCTCTTATTTTTGTGATCTTGCCTCATATCCACAGGATTTTTTCATGCCCTATTCTTCTTCTGGGGCGCCTTGCTCTGCCTTTGGTTAATTCTTCTTCCTGATGTGAAATTAGAGTGACATGTGCCCATTGAAACCGCTACAGCTATTTTCTCACTGGTTCCCCCTATTCCCATTCATCCTCCGCACTAACTGCAGACTGTGCGATACCGGAACTTAAAGGCATTGACTCTCCGTGTGGGGATGTTTTTAGTAAAGTGGCTGGAATGTTGATCCGGAGCCCCAGGAGAGGAAAATGAGGTGCGTTTTAGAAACCTTTCCCGATCATATGGTATACCATCCGCTGGATTTCCCATGCATGGTTTAGCTGTAGGAAGATTTCCTTCAACCTGGAGTGTTGGGACCCTTGGAATGAGTAGCATGAAGTATTGCATTAAACTTTCGGCAGTTGCTCACCAAAGCTCACCAATCCTCTCAGCCCCAAGTGTCCAGCCTTATGTCTTATCCAGCTGTGGGGTTTATATGTGGTCATTCCATGTTGCATCACAGCCCCTGAGCGAATTTTGTAAGAATTTTTCTCTCTTTCATTGTTTCTGCGTTTTGGTTTTAAAATTTATTTCTATAATGGGGTTTAGCTCATTTTCACTGCTGTGTTTGGCCACTCTGCACACACTTGATTCCCTTATGGAGATATATCAATACATGGGTTTTAAGATTCGTATTACTCAGATATATTTCTCTGCAGTGTATAGGGTGTGTTGAGGCCAGTTCATTGAGCAAGGTGTAGATCTTGTCTAATACCTATTTGGTTTATTGAACGGTATCTGTGCTAATTTCAAACTCTGGTTTTATGCATCACCCCACCTCTCCTTTCCCCTTAAGCTGACATAAGTGTGTTTTCTAAATGTGAGACACTGTTCTGTTTTGTAATTCATTTTTTGTGCAGCCATATTTATCCTCCCTCTATAAGTGATATCTTATGATATGTTTCTTTTTCTGTTTGACTTATTTCAAGTAGTATTATCGGACCTAAATCCACTCTTTATCCTTCTACTAGCCTTATTACATTGATTTCATGGTGAAGAGATATTCCATTGTACATAAGTACCACATTTTCTTTATCCATTGTTCTCTTTCCTGGGATATTTAAGGTGTACTGAAGTTGAGGTTCTTGTAAACAGAGTAGCCCTAAACTGTGGTGTGCTTGTGTCTTGTTGATTTTTAGACTTCCCTAGATATACTTCCATGATTGGAAGTGTCCTATGCTCTGTAGCTCTGTTTTTTAGATGATTTAGGAACCACCATACACTTCTCCAGAGTGGCTCTCGGCAGTTCACACACTGTCCATCAGCGTATAAAGGCTCCCTGTTCTCCATGGCCTGTCCTGCGTTTCTGGTTTTTACAATTTTTTCAGATGGCCCTTTTGACCGGTGGGAAATGAGACTTCTTTGTTGTGCACATTTGCATTGCTTGCTTGCTTGGTTGCCCATAAAGTGCGTATGCGTTTTTTCCTGGATATTTCAGGAAAAAACGCATACTCCTTTTTGGGCCAACAGCATCATTGTCGAAATTCTGCCGCTTTTCATGTGCTTTAAAGACGAGTCCAATCTATCTCTTGAAATCTGTTTCTTGCAATTCTGTCTTGCATTCAGATCCTCTTCTTTGCCTTACCTCAACATATTTTTGGACGTTAGTTTTCATTTATAACTCTGCAGGTTTGTGAATTGCAGTGACCCTGAGCTCCATTTTTTAAGTTGCTCTTTTGTGAGCTGGCCTCAAAGCCGCAGGATTGCTTCAGGCCCTATTTTGGCTCCAGCGAGGCGGGCTGAGCCTTTTTTTAATTCTTATTCTTAATTGGAAATTAGAGTGACATATGCCCGTCCAAACCCCTACAACTATTCTCTCATTGGTTCCCCCTCTTCCCGTTCATCCTCCTCACAATTTGCAAAATGTGTGAAACAGAAGTTTAAATGTGCTGATTCTCTAAGTGGGGAGATTCTAAGTAACGTGGCTGGAATGATGAACAGGAGCACGAGGAGAGGATAAATGAGGTGCATTTTAGACACATCTCCCCATCACATGGTGTACAGTCCTCTGGGTTTTCCATGCATGTTTTAACTGTAGGAAGATCCCTTGAACCTGCAGATTTGGGACCCATTGAATGGGTACCAGGTAGTATTACTTTAAAGGGTGTGCATTTCCTCACCCAACCTCACATTTCTCTTAGCACGAACAGTTTCCAGCCTTATGTGTCATCCTGCTGTGGGTCTAGATGTGTTCAATCCATGTTGCATCACCGTCCCTGAGGAAAAGTTGTAAGAGGTTTTCTCTGTCTCTCTGTCGTTTATTTTTTTCAATTTATTACTATATTGGTTACAGCTGATTTTCAAAGCTCTGTTTCTTGCTGCTGTACATCCACTTGATTCACATACAGAGAGACATCAATAAATTCTTTTTCAGATTCTTACCAGTCATATATATTCTTTTCCGGTGACTTGAGTGTGCTGAGTGCAGTTCTTTTAGCTACCGTGTAGGCCTTGTTGATTATCAGTTTGGTATTTGGAATGGTATCTTTGCTAATTTCAACCTCCTGGATGATGCCTCACCCCTCCCCACCTTTCCCGTTTAGCAGCCTTACGCGTGTTTTCTACATACTTGACTATGTTTTTCTTTTGTAATTTATTTCATGTGTAGCCATTTTGGATTCCACCTTTAAGTGATATCTTATGATATGTGTCTTTTTCTTTTTGAATTATGTCACTTAGAATGATCATACGTAACTCCTCCGGAGTTGTTACAACTGGCCATATTTCATTGATTTCCAGGCTGAGTAATATTCCACTCTACATAAGTACCACATCTCTATCCATTTTTTCCCTCCAGAGACATTTAAGTTATATCCTAGTCGAGGATCTTTTAAACAGAGAGGCAGTAAACATTGGGGTGCCTGTGTCCTCTCGATTTTTGTTTTTCCCAAGACATACGCCCATAAGTGCAAGTGCCCTATGCTCTGTAGCTCATTTTTTAGATGCTTTAGTAAACACAATACACTTCTCCAGAATGGCCGTTGGCAATATACATTTCCACTATAAGCCTCACAGGGCTCCCTCTTCTCCTTGCCCTGTCCTGCATTTCTGGTGTTTACACTTTATGAGGATGGCTCTTCTGACTGATGCGAAGTGATATCTTTTGTAGTATTGATTTCCAGTGCCCACCTGTTTGGTTGGCTAAAAAAGTGTATGCCCTTTTCTTGAATATATACAGAAAAAAACGCATACAGCCTTTTTGGCCAACTGCAATGTTGGCAATGTTCAGCCCCTTTTCTTGTGCTTAATGGCGAGTCCTTCCTACCTCCTCAAATCCCTTTCCTGCCATTCTCCCTTGCTTACCAATCCTTTTCTCTGACTTTCCTCAAGACATTTTTCAGTGATAGATATTTTCAACTCTGCAGTTTCATGAATTTTACTGCCCCTGAGTTCCATTGTTCAACTTGTGTTTATGGGAACTGGCCACAAAGCAGTGGGATTTCCTCAAGCCCTATACTGTTTCCATGGGCAACCCTAGCCTTTGGTCAATTCGTCTTCCTGATTGGAAATTAGAGTGACATGTGCCTGTCTGAACACCTAGGACTTGTCTCTCATTGTTCCTCATCCTTCCGCTTCATCCTCTGGACAAATTCCAAACTGTACGCAACAGGATGTTGACAGTGCTGACATCTCCAAGTGGGGAGACTGTTAGTAAAGACGCTGGAGGGGTGAACCCGAGCACCAGGAGATGAGGAGATGAGATGCCTTTTCCAAACTCTTCCCGATCAGACGGTATACCATCCTCTGGGTGTGACAGACATGTTTTAGCAGTAGGAAGAGTCCCATTCATGTAAGGAGAACACCAGGGCTTTTTCAAAATCAGTGTCTCCCCGAAACCCAAACTGGGGAATTTTTTAAGCTACGGCTACACATATGTTCATTAAGGGCCTTGGGAAGTAGGCAGAGTCCAAACTTTAGATGATTGAAGTCTTCAGGGTCAGAAGCACTCACCACCGGCTTCCCTTAGGTTACACTTTAACTGTCATTGATAGATGATGTCAATAAAAATATCTATTCTTTTTCCGATTATTTCCCCTTATAGGTTATTGCAAAATATTGAGTGTAGTTCCCTGTGCTATACAGTAGTTCCTTGTTGATGATCTATTTTATACATAGCAGTGTGTATGTGTTAATTCCAAACTGTTAATTTATCCCTCCTCCCACCTTTCCCCTTTGGTAATAATAAATTATAAGATTTTATACTTCTCAGAAATGGGGGAGCTGAAAGAGAGGTATCATTTTCAATGGAAAAGCATTTAAAACAAGATTGAAGCTTTAACCAAGATTATTAGGTGTACATCCTTGGAAAGAAATCACTTCATTTCTCTAATATTGACCTGACAAATAAGACAAACCTTTTCACTGAACTTGCTTATAATAAAGTGATGGAAATATCAAATGGAAGTGTTAGAAACATCTTATTTTACCCGAGCCTTATAAACTGTTCTATGTTAACTACAGTTTGGCTCACACATCTGTTCATTGAAGTTACAATAGTCTCAATTTCTGTTACTGATCCTCCAGAGTGGACCCCAACAAGTGTCCCCCTGCCCAGTGTCATTGGGGCCAACAGATCGAGACTGAGTTTGGTTCACAAGCAAAGGAAACTTTATATTTTAAACAGAGAATGGAGAGGTGAGAGCACGCACTACCCCGTGGGCTGTGGGCTGGGCTGCTGTGTAGAGATCCTGTCAGAGTCAGTGGGAGGGAGGGGGCGGAGCACTCGAGGGCCGGGTTGGCTGCAGCTCAGCCTCTATATCTCGGAGTCTGCACTGGGCCCCAGGAGCTGAGGTGTCGACCCAGCCATTCTGCACTAGGAAATCTGGTCTGAAGTGCCGGGTGTGGAACCTCTGCATGCGGGACCCTAGGAGCACGTGAAATTAGACAAAGCACAAAGGATAAAAAAGGTCAGACTTGACTTTATTGCCCAGATTCTATTTTTATCTCCCAGGGATTTTTAATGGGCTTTGCTGGGGACAAACCCCTCCTCTGCCTTTTGTCCCGTTCCTCATTCTTGGAGTGCTGAGGGTGCAGACCCTTCTTCTGTAACTGCTGAGTGCTGAGTTGGGAGCCCTCATACCAGGGGACGAGGGTCAGAACTTCTCCCCAGCAGCCTCCAGGTGACGTTGATTGGCCCCAGGACCCCTGCCTCCCTGCTCGTCCGCCTGAGCACCAGCATTGGAAGTGTTATAGATGCTAATGACCTTTAAGGGTCCAGGAAAGAGATGTGCAGAGACGCTGTGGGGGCCGGTTTCACCCCGCCCCACATTTGTTCGGCCACCTTAGGCTGACCGTTTCTGCCAGCCTAGATGCTCTGACCAGTAGTCTGCTCTTTCTTCAATTAGGCCCCTGAATTAACGTAAAAACAGCACCAGGTGTCAGAGCCCTGCCCGCTCAACTCCCAGACAGTCCAGGGTCAGTGGTGATCAAGGACCATGATGGCCACTGAGTCAACAGCCTTTTGAAGTAAACAGGAGTCCAGCCGGTCTTATTGGCCACCATCATCACGGTGTCTGTAGGCTTTTCTATGGTGACAGTGTGATATACGTTTCCCCCGCCAAGATTATTAGCTCCCCTCCGGGTGCAGTAAGTCCTGCAAGCAGTAGTCTACTCCTTCGGGACACACTATTGTTGTTTTATGAGAGAAACTCCAGGTCAAGTGATGTTCACACGAGTCGTCATGGTGCCCTGTTGCCCCCGGTTATCTCTCTGGATGTTGGAGTTGGAGGGCCTCCTCACTCGAGGTCGGTGTGCCCACGGAGCGAACCCTGCAACTTCAGGGCATGGTTGGTGATTAGGATCACCACGTGGGGTCCTTTTCCCTTAGGAGAGAGGTGGCCTTTTGGGCTGCTGATTTTCAGGTTTTTAGATACCGCCAGTATCTTGGCCAGATGTGGCAGTGGGCCAAGCCCCTTGGTGACTGTAGTTTATCCTACCTGGATGGCATTCTTGTGTTGTTCCATTTCAAGTGGTCCCAGTTTTTGCACTAATTCTCCAATGGCGACTCACCTTTCACCGGGAATGGAAAGGTCAAAGGGTTTAGCTCAATTAGGGAGTTCCAGGGCAAGGGTCTGAATTGACTGCTCTTTCCATTCTTGAAAGGCCACTTCTGGATTCTGTTCAAAAGGATCATCATCTTTTCCTTTCAGTGTTTCATATAGAGGCCCAGCTAGTAGACTGTAGTTAGGGATCCAGAAGCAGCAAACCCTGGCCTCCCCAGGAACCCCTAAGCTGTCTTCTAGTTTTAGAAAGGGGTAAGGCTGCAAATGGTTTCTTCCCTTTCCTGGGATGGGCTTCTCCGACCTTCTGTGAGAATGAAGCCCAGGCAGGTCACCGCAGTCTGTGATATTTGAGCTTTTTCTTGGACAACTTCTATCCTTTATTGGCTTGGTAGTTCAGAGGCCTCCTTAGTAGGGCTGGCGATCAGAATGTCGTCTGCATATTGAAGGAGGGTTTCCTTTTCCAGAGGTAGAACTTTTCAGTCTTTAGCTAAGCTTTCCCCAAAGATGGTGTGGGAATTTTTGAACCCTTGGGGCAAGACGGCCCGGAAGTATTGTTTTAGTTGTATGTTGAGTCCTGCCACTCACAAGCCAAAATTTCTTGTGACTCTGGGACTAATGGAATACAAAAGAAGGCATCATTGAGACTAATACAGAATACCATGTCCTGGTGGTTGGTAGAATGACCAGCAGGGTGTAGGAATTAGGAGCAACTGGAGGTATATCCTCAGTGGTTTCACTGACTGTCCTGACATCCTTTACCAGGTCCCCAGCAGCCCATGGGGCTCTCGTGGTCAGGCCAATCCCAGGATATGGAGCTCTCCTGGGCAGGTACCCCACCCCCAACCCAGCCCACGGGGCTCTCGTGGTCAGGCCTCTCCCAGGATACAGAGCTACCCTTGCAGGTACCGTGGCAGGGCTGGGCACACAGGAACCGTGCACATAGCTCTCACTGAAGAGCACCCCCATCTCACCTGTCGCTCAGAGCTGACACAGAGCACCTCAGAGCAGGACTTGAACTAACAAACAGCAGCTGCGACAGGTCTGTGACCCTGGGCATCACTCTGTGTGGCCTCCCTCCACCTGGTCTTCCAGAGACTTCCACTGCACCCGGGGCACCAGGCCTCTGTCTCCAACCACCACCCACCCCTCCTCTCCCTGACTCCTGGGTTCCTCTCATTAGGAGAGGCTTTTCTTGAAGTTGTCTCCCACTCATGGGCCAGATAAAATGATTAGAAAACAAGCCAAAGCTGCAGCCCCTTGTCTATCCTGACTCTCAGGAGCCCACACCTGTTCCTTGGACCTGGCCGGTTCAGCAAGTTCCATTTTCTGCAACTGTGAGCCCCTGAGGGGTGATGATTGGCTGACCTGGGCAGCCTTACCGTGCCGGCCAGCCCTCCCCAGGTGTGCCTGGGTTGAGATCAATATAAATACCACTCCAGGCAGCAAGAGCCCCTGCAGCTGTGCCTGACGCCATTTTCTCTGCCCTGTCAGCAGTCTCGGGGCTGGGCTGGTGGGAGGGAGTGAGAGGCCACGGCTTTGTGGGTGGCCCAGTGTGAGTGGGGCTCTGCTGGACTTTCTGCAGCAGTTGCCAGGCTGCCACCTGCTAAAGAAGAGGATGTGTCACCCATACCTGCTGCTGGAATTTCTCCCTGGGCAGAGGTGAGGAAGGAAAAAAGCAGTGGGAGCAGGGACAGGACGGGTATCTCAGGCAGGGAAATGGAAATCTTCCAGAAGAGCACCCAGGACCAGGGCCATCCTGGCTGGCCTGCAGGCACCAAGTCAGCTGGCATGCTGTCACTCATGTGGCTCCATGGCCCTTCCTCTAGGCTTTCAAGTCCTTGTATATATTCAGGTGTTTTACCTGGGAAGGGTGGGAACAGTTCAGCAGCAACTGGCCTGGGGCTCAGCTCACGTTCACTCACAGATGCCTCGGCACGGTGCCCCAGCTTTGCAATGAGGACGCTTGTTGTGTGGGGGCTGCTGGCTGAATGGGAGACGATTCCCCACCACTGACCAACTTCAGAATTGTTTACAACTGGAGCAAGGGCCCTGATACGGTTTTCCTCTGAGTAACTGGTGGGTTCTGTTTTTTTTTTCTCTTTTTCGTTTTTGGTTCAAGGTAGAATTTATTCCTCTTTTTTGTATTTACAGATATAAGCATGGAAATAATTTATTCATATAAATACATGTATGTGAAGGGAATAATTGTTTTTTCTGTTTTGTTTTTTAAATTTTATTTCTTTTTAATTTTGAATTTTATTTTATATTTTTATACAGCAAGTTCTTATTGGTTATCTATTTTATACATATAAATGTTTACATGCCAATCCCAATCTCTCAACTCCTCCCACCACCACCCCCCCAAGAGCTTTCCCCCCTTGTTGTCCATACGATTGTTGTCTACATCTGTTGCTCTATTTATGCCTTGCAAAACGGTTAATCTGTACAGTTTTTCTAGGTTCCACATATATGCATGAATATACAAGATTTGTTTTTCTCTTTCTGACTTACTTCACTCTGTATGACAGTCTCTAGATCCATCGACGTCTCTACAAATGACCCAATTTCATTCCTTTCATGGCTTAGTAATATTCCATTTTATATATGTACCACATCTTTATGCATTCGTCTGTCTGTGGGCATTTAGGTTGCTTCCATTACCTCGATATTGTAAATAGTGATGCAATGAACATTGCGGTGAATGTCTCTTTTTGATTTATGGTTTTGTCTGGGTATATGTCCAGTACTGGGATTGCTGTATCATATGGTAATTCTATTAATAGTTTCTTAAGAAACTCCATATTGTTCTCCATAGTGACTGTGTCAATTTATATTCCCAACAATAGTGGAAGAGGCTTCCTTTTCTCCACACCCATTCCAGCATTTGTTGTTTGTAGATTTTCAGATGATGCCCATTCTAACAGGTGTGAGGTGATACCTCATTGTTGAGTCCATTTCGTTGAGCAAGGGGTAGGTCTTCTCTATTACATATTAGGCTTATGGAACGGTATCTGTGCTAATTTCAAACTCTGGTTTTATGCAGCACCCCAACTCACCTTTCCCCTTAAGCAAGCATAAGTTGGTTTTCTAAACTTGAGACCCTGTTCTGTTTTGTAATTCAGTTCCTGTGTAGCCAAGTTTACATTCCGTGCATTAGTGATACCTTATGATGTTTCTTTTTCTGTGTGACTTATTTCACTTAGAATCATCGTGCCTCAATCCACTCATTATGCTGGTACAGGCCTGGTGACACAGATTTCATTGCTGAGTGGTATTCTGTTGTACGTAATTACCGCAACTTCTTTATCAATTATTTGTTCTCTGGGATATTTAACTTGTACCGTAGAAGAGGTTCCTGTAAACAGAGCCATCCCAAATTTTGGGGTGGCTGTGTCTTTTTGATTTTAATTTCCCTAAGCTATAGGACCATAAGTGGAAATGCCCTAGACTCTGTTGCTTTGTTTTTCAGATGTATCAGGAAACACTATACACTTCTCCAGAGTGACTGTTGGCAATTTACATCCCGCCCATCAGCATAACAAGGCTCCCAGTTCTCCATGGCCTGTCCTGCCTTTCTGGATTTTACACTTTTATCAGATGGCCCTTTAGACCAGGGGGAAGTGACACTTCATAGTAGTTCGGATTTCCATTGCAAGCTTGCTTGGTTTGCCAAAAAGGGCGTATGTGTTTTTTCCTGAATATATTCAGGAACAAACTCATACGCCCTTTTTTGTCACGTGCATCATTGTCGATGTTCTGCCTCTTTTCCTATGCTTTAAATGCAAATCCAGTCTACCTCCTGAAATCGGTTTCCTGAAATTCTGCCCCGCTTTCAAGTCCTCTTCGCAGCCTTACTTCAATATATTTTTGGACATTATCTGTCATTTATAACTCTGCAGGTTTGTGAATGACAGTGCCCCTGAGCTCCTTTCTTCAACTCGCTTTCTTGTGAGCTGGCCGCAAACCCGCAAGACTGCTTCAGGCCCTAATCTGCTTCTGGCAGGGCACGCTGAGCCTTTGGTTAATTCCTCTTCCTGGTGGGAAATGAGTGTTAAATATGCCCGTCCAGACACCTACCTCACTCTCAACCCCTTGGTGATGTGGGTCCTCTGGTTTGTGGCCACCTTTGCTGGGTTCCTCACCTTTCGATGATGTGGTCCCACTAGTGTGAGGACACTCCTGTCTGGTTCTCATCCACGTGGTTATGTGGACCCCCTGGTGAGAGTCTGTTCCTGGCTGTGTTCCTCACCCTTCTGTGAGGGAGACCCTCTGCTGATAGGTCACTCCTGCATGGCTGGCACACATTGCCTTGGTGAAGTCAGCTGTGTGGTGGCAGTTGGAGCGTGCTGGGGATCTCCTGCCCCCGGTGATGAGGGCCCTCTTGCGTCAGGCCCTAACTGCTGGGCTCACCAACTTTTCTTAGTGAGCCCAATGATGCTTGGGCACTCCTCTTAGGACCCCATCTCCATGGGGATGTGGGCCTTCTGCTCTGAGGTCCCAACGGCTGGGTTGTTCACATTTTCATGATGTGGGCTCTCTGGTGTTAGTTCACAGAGGCCTGGATCCCATAGCCTCTGTGCTCTTGGCCGCCTGCTGGGAGGTTCCAACTGCTGGATTCCTCACTTTTTTAATTTTTTAGGCCCTCTGTTGTGAGGATCCTCCTGCCTGCCTCACTCCCAGCCCCTTCGTGATGTGTGTCCTCTGGTTTGAGGTCACATGTGCTGGGTTCCTCACCTTTCGATGATGTGGGACCAATGGTCTTAGGAGACTCCTGCCTGGTTCACATCCCCTTTGTGATGTGGGCCCTCTGGTGAGAGTCTTATCCTGGCTGGGTTCCTCACCCATCTGTGAGGTGGGCCCTCTACTATCAGGTAACTCTTGCCTGGCTTGCTCACCTCGCCTTGTTGACATGAGCCCTCTGGTGGCACTTGGACCCTGCTGGGAGCCTCCTCATCTCTTTGATGAGGGCCCTCTGACGTCAGGCCCTAACTGTTGGGCTCCCCAACTTTTCTTAGTGAGCCCAGTGATGCTCGGGCACTCCTCTTAGGTTCCCATCTCCATGGGGATGTGGGCCTTCTGCTCTGAGGTTCCAACGGCTGGGTTGATCACAGTTTCATGATGTGGGCTCTCTGGTGTTAGTTCACTGTGGCCTGGATCCCATAGCCTCTGTGCTCTTGGCCGCCTGCTGGGAGGTTCCAACTGCTGGATTCCTCACTTTTTAAATTTTTTAGGCCCTCTGTTGTGAGGATCCTCCTGCCTGCCTCACTCCCAGCCCCTTCGTGATGTGTGTCCTCTGGTTTGAGGCCACATGTGCTGGGTTCCTCACCTTTCGATGATGTGGGACCAATGGTCTTAGGAGACTCCTGCCTGGTTCACATCCCCTTGGTGATGTGGGCCCTCTGTTGAGAGTCTGATCCTGGCTGGGTTCCTCACCTTCTGTGAGGTGGGCCGTCTGCTGTGAGGTCACTCCTGCCTGGCTTGCTCACCTCGCCTTGTGGACATGAGCCCTCTGGTGGCACTTGGAGCCTGCTGGGAGTCTCCTCCCCTCGGTGATGAGGGCCCTCTTGCGTCAGGCCCTAACTGCTGGGCTCACCACATTTTGTGATGTGCGCCCAGTGGTTCGAAGACACTCCATCCAGGTTCACATCCCCATTGGGATGTGGGCCTTCTGCTCTGAGGTCCCAACGGCTGGGTTGTTCACAGTTTCATGATGTGGGCTCTCTGCTGTTAGTTCGCTCTGGCCTGGATGTCATAGCCTCTGTGCTCTGGGCCGCCTGCTGGAAGGTTCCAACTGCTCGATTCCTCAACTTTTGTATTCTATGGGTCCTGTGTTGTGATGCTCCTCCTGCCTGCCTCACTCGCAACCCCTTCTTGATGTGGGTCCTCTGGTTTGAGGCCACATGTGCTGGGTTCCGCAACTTTCAATGATGTGGCCCCACTGGTGTGAGGACACTCCTGCCTGGTTCCCATCCCCTTGGTGATGTGGGCCTTCTGGTGACAGTCTTATCCTGGCTGGGTTCCTCACTCTTCTGTGCAGTAGGCCCTCTGCTGTGAGGTCAATCCTGCCTGACTTGCACACATCACCTTGGTGACGTGGGCCCTCTGTTGGCACATGGAACCTGCTGGGAGCCTCCTGCCCTCGGTGATGACGGCCCTCTAGCATCAGGCCCTAACTGCTGGGCTCCCCACGTTTTCTGATGTGAACCCAGTGATGCCAGGACACTCCTGTCAGGTTCCCATCCCCATGGGGATGTGGGCTTTCTGCTCTGAGGTCCCAACGCCTGGGTGGCTCACAGTTTCATGATGTGGGCTCTCTGGTGTTAGTTCACTCCTGCCTGCATCCCATAGCTTCTGTGCTCTCGGCCGCCTGCTGGGAGGTTCCAAATGCTGGATTCCTCACCTTTTTTATTCTTTGGGCCCTCTGTTTTTAGGCTACTCCTACCTGCCTCACTCCCATCCCCTTTGTGATGTATGTCCTCTGATATGAGGCCGTATGTGCTGGGTTCTTCACCTTTCAATGATGTGGCCCCACTGGTGGGAGGACAGTCCTGACTGGTTCCCATCCCCTTGGTGTTGTGGGCCCTCTGGCAAGAGTCTCATCCTACCTCGGTTCCTCACCCTTCTGTGAGATAGGCCCTCTGCTGTGAGGTCACTACTGCCTGGCTGGCGCATGCCACCTTGTAGACGTGGGCCCTCTGTTGGCAGTTGGAACCTGCTGGGAGTCTCCTCCCCTCAGTTATGAGGGCTCCCTTGCGTCGGGCCCTAACTGCTGGGCTCCTAACATTTTCTGATATGTGCTAAGTGGTGCGAAGCCACTCCTGCCAGGTTCCCATCCCAATGGGGATGTGGGCCTTCTGTTCTGAGGTCCCAACGGCTGGGTTGCTCACAGGTTCATGATGTGGGCCCTCTGCTGTGAGTTCACTGTGGCCTGGATCCCATAGCCTCGGTGCTCTGGGCCACTTGCTGGGAGGTTCCAACTGCTGGATTCCTCAACTTTTATATTCTATGGACCCTGTGTTGTGAGGCCAGTCCTGCCAGCCTCATTCCGAAACCCTTGGTGATGTGGTTCCTCTGGTTTGAGGCTACATGTGCTGGGATCCTCACCTTTCGATGATGTTGTCCCACTGGTGTGGGGACACTCCTGCCTGGTTCCCATCCCCTTGGCGATGTGGGCCCTCTGGTGAGAGTCTGATCCTGGCTGTGTTCCTCACCCTTCTGTGAGGTGGGCCCTCTGCTGTGAGGTCACTCCTGCCGGGCTGGCACACATCGCCTTGGTGACATTGGCCCTCTGGTGGCAGCTGGAGCCTGCTGGGAGCCTCCTCCCCTTGGTGATGAGTGCCCTCTAGCGTCAGGCCCTAACTTCTGAGCACCCCACGTTTTCTGATGTGAGCCCAGTGATGCCAGGACACTCCTGTCATGTTCCCATCACCATGGGGATGTGGGCCTTCTGCTCTGAGGTCCCAATGTCTGGGTTGCTCACAGTTTCATGATGTGGGCTGTCTGGTGTTAGTTCACTCTGGCTTGGATCCCCTAGCCTCTGTGCTCTGGGCCGCCTGCTGGGAGGTTCCAACTGCTGGATTCCTCACCTTTCTTATTTTTGGGCCCTCTGTTGTGAGGCTCCTCCTGCCTGCCTCACTCCCAGCCCCTTGGTGATAGGTGTCCTATGGTTTGAAGCCACATGTTCTGGGTTCCTCACCTTTAGATGATGTGGCCCTACTCATGTGAGGACACTCCTGCCTGGTTCCAATCCATTTGGTGATGTGGGCCCTCTGGTGCAAGTCTGATCCTGACTGGGTTCGTCACACTTCTCTGAGGTGGGCCCTCTGCTGTGAGGTCTTTCGTGCCTGGTTGGCACACATCGCCTTGGTGACGTCAGCCCTCTGGTGGCAGTTGGAGCCTGCTGGGAGCCTCCTTCCCTTGGTGATGAGGGTCCTCTGGCGTCAGGCCCTAACTGCAGGTCTCCCAAAATTTTCTGACATGTTCTCAGTGGTGCGAGGACACTCCTACCAGATTTATATCCCCATGGGGATGTGGGCCTCCTGCTCTGAGGTCCCAATGGCTGGGTTGCTCAGTTTCATGACATGGGCCCTCTTCTGTGAGTTCACTGTGGCCTGGATCCCATAGCCTCGGTGCTCTGGGCCGCCTGCTGGGAGGTTCCAACTGCTGGATTCCTCACTTTTTTATTCTATGGGCCCAGTGTTGTGAGGCTACTCCTGCCTGCCTCACTCCAAGGCCCTTGGTGATGTGGGTCCTCTGGTTTGAGGACACATGTGCTGAGTACGTCACCTTTCGCTGATGTGGCCCCACTGGTGTGAAGACACTCCTGCCTGGTTCCCATCCCCTTGGTGATGTGGGCCCTCTGGTGAGAGTCTGATGTTGGCTGGGTTTCTCACCCTTCTGTGAGGTGGGACCTCTGCTGTGAGGTAACTCATGCCTGGCTTGCTTATGTTGCCTTGGCAACGTGAGCACTCAGGTGGCAGTTGGGGCCTGCTGGGAATCTCCTCCCCTCAGTTATGAGAGCTCTGGATAAAACACATATGCCCTTTTTTGCCAAGTGCATTATTTTCCAAGTTCTGTCTCTTTTCCTATGCTTTAAGAGCGACTCCCGTGTACCTTCTGAAATCGGTTTCCAGGAATCCTGCCCCGCATTCAAGTCCTCTTCGCAGCCTTACTTCAGTATAATTTTGGATGATAGCTGTCATTTATAACTCTGCAGGTTTGTGAATAACAGTGTCCCTGAGCTCCTTTCTTCAACTCGCTTTCTTGTGAGCTGGCCGTAAAACTGCAGGATCTTTTCAGGTCCTAATCTGGTCCCAGCATGGCATGCGGAGCCTCTGGTTCATTCGTCTTCCTGGTGGGAAATGAGAGTTAAATTTGCCCGTCCAGACACCTACAGATAGTCTCACATTGGTTCTCCTTATTCCTGTTCATATTCCGCAGAAATTGCAAACTGGGCCAAACAGGAGGTTAAAGGCACTGACTCTCCAAGTGGGGAGAGTGTTAGTAAAGCATCTGGAATGTTGCACCCGAGTACCAGGGGATGAAAACTGAGACACATTTGAACACGTTTCCCGATCACACGCTGGATCATACTCTGGGTTCCACATGCATGTTTTAGCTGAAGGAAGAATCCCTTAATCCTGGAGAGTTGAGACCCATGGAATGGGTACCATGCAATATGACTTCAAAGGGTCTGCATTTGCTCACCGAACCTCACCAATCCTATCACTGCAGTGTTTATGCCGCTGTACACACGCTTGATTCTCTTTCGGAGACATATAAATCGATAGGTTTTAAGATTCTTACTAGTCAGGTATATTCTTATGCGTTTAATATGGGGTGTTGAGTCCACTTCGTTGAGCAAGGAGTAGCTCTTGTCTATTACATATTTGGCTTATGGAACGGTATCTGTGCTAATTTCAATCTCTGGTTTTATGCAGCACCCCAACTCACCTTTCCCCTCAAGCAAGCATAAGTTGGTTTTCTACATTTGAGACCCTGTTCTGTTTTGTAATTCAGTTCCTGTGTAGCCAAGTTTACATTCCGTGCAGTAGTGATATCTTATGTTGTTTCTTTTTCTGTGTGACTTATTTCACTTAGAATCATTGTACCTGAATCCACTCATTATGCTGCTACGGACCTGATGACATAGATTTCATTGCTGAGTGATATTGCATTGTACGTAAGTACCACAACTTCTTTATCCATTTTTCACTTTCTGTGATATTGAACTTGTACCGTTAATGAGGTTCTTGTAAACAGAGCCGTCCCAAACTTTGGGGTGGCTGTGTCTTTTTGATTTTAATTTCCCTAAGCTATAAGACCATAAGTGGAAGTGCCCTAGGCTCTGTTGCTTTGCTTTTTAGATGTTTCAGGAAACACCATACACTTCTCCAGAGTGGCTGTTGGCAATTTACATCCCGCCCATCAGCATAACAAGGCTCCCAGTTCTCTATGGCCTGTCCTTCCTTTCTGGATTTTACACTTTTTTCAGATGGCCCTTTTGACCAGGGGGCAGTGAGACTTCATTGTAATGCAGATTTCATTTGCAAGCTTGCTTGGTTGGCCAAAAAGGGCTTATTCGTTTTTTCCTGAATATATTCAGGAAAAAACGCATATGCCCTTTTTGGCCAAGTGCATCATTGTGGACGTTCTGCTCCTTTTCCTATGCTTTAAAGGCAATTGCTATCTACCTCCTGAAATCGGTTTCCTGCAATTCTGCCCCGCTTTCAAGTCCTCTTGGCGGCCTTACTTCAATACATTTTTGGAAGATAGCTGTCATTTATAACTCTGCAGGTTTGTGAATGACAGTGCCCCTGAGCTCCTTTCTTCAACTCGCTTTCATGTGAGCTGGCCGCAACACCGCAGGATTTCTTCAGGCCCTATTGTGGTTCCGGCACGGCACGCTGAGCCGTTGGTTAATTCCTCTTCCTGGTGGGAAATGAGAGTTAAATTTGCCCGTTCAGACACCTCCAGCTTGTCTCTCATTGGTTGTCCCTCTTCCTGTTCATTTTCGCCAGAAATTGCAAACTGGGCCAAACAGGAGGTTAAAGGCACTGACTCTCCAAGTGGGGAGAGTGTTAGTAAAGCATCTGGAATGTTGCACCCGAGTACCGATGGACGAAAACTGAGTCACATTTGAACATGTTTCCCAATCACACGGTGGATCATACTCTGGGTTCCACATGCATGTTTTAGCTGAAGGAAGAATCCCTTAAACCTGGAGAGTTGAGACCCCTGGAATGGGTACCATGCAATATGACTTCAAAGGGTCTGCATTTGCTCACCGATTCTCACCAATCCTATCATTGCTGCGTTTATGCCACTGTACACACACTAGATTCTCTTTCGGAGACATATAAATCCATAGGTTTTAGGATTCTTACTAGTCAGGTATATTCTTAGGCGTTTAATACGGGGTGTAGAGTCCACTTCGTTGAGCAAGGAGTAGCTCTTGTCTATTACATATTTGGCTTATGGAACGGTATATGTGCTAATTTCAATCTCTGGTTTTATGCAGCACCCCAACTCACCTTTCCCCTTAAGCAAGCATAAGTTGGTTTTCTACATTTGAGACCCTGTTCTGTTTTGGAATTCAGTTCCTGTGTAGCCAAGTTTACATTCCGTGTGGTAGAGATATCTTATGTTTCTTTTTCTGTGTGACTTATTTCACTTAGAATCATCGTACCTGAATCCACTCATTATGCTGCTACGGGCCTGATGACATAGATTTCATTGCTGAGTGATATTGCATTGTACGTAAGTACCACAACTTCTTTATCCATTTTTCGCTTTCTGTGATATTGAACTTGTACCGTAAACGAGGTTCCTGTAAACAGAGCTGTCCCAAACTTTGGGGTGGCAGTGTATTTTTGATTTTAATTTCCCTAAGCTATAGGAGCATAAGTGGAAGTGCCCTAGGCTGTGTTGTTTTGTTTTTTAGATGTTTCAGGAAACACCATACACTTCTCCAGAGTGGCTGTTGGCAATTTACATCCCGCCCATCAGCATAACAAGGCTCCCATTTCTCCATGGCCTGTCCTGCCTTTCTGGATTTTACACTTTTTTCAGATGGCCCTTTTGACCGGGGGGCAGTGAGACTTCATTGTAGTGCAGATTTCCTTTGCAAGCTTGCTTGGTTGGCCAAAAAGTGCGTATGGGTTTTTTCCTGAGGAAAAAAAGCATATGCCCTTTTTGGCCAAGTGCATCATTGTGGACGTTCTGCCTCTTTTCCTATGCTTTACATGCAATTCCAGTCTACCTCCTGCAATCGGTTTCCTGCAATTCTGCCCCGTTTTCAAGTCCTCTTGGCAGCCTTACTTCAATATATTTTTGGACGATAGCTGTCATTTATAACTCTGCAGGTATGTGAATTACAGTGCCCCTGAGCTCCTTTCTTCAACTCGCTTTCTTGTGAGCTGGCCGCAACACCGCAGCTTTGCTTCAGGCCCTAGTGTGGTTCCGCAATGGCATGCTGAACCTTCGGTTAATTCCTCTTCCTGGTGGGAAATGAGAGTTAAATTTGCCCCTCCAGACACCTCCAGCTAGTCTCTCATTGGTTCTCCCTATTCCTGTTCATTTTCCGCAGAAATTGCAAACTGGGCCAAAGAAGAGGTTAAAGGCACTGACTCTCCAAGTGGGGAGAGTGTTAGTAAAGCGTCTGGAATGTTGCACCCGAGTACCAGGGGACAAAAAGTGACACATTTGAACACGTTTCCCGATCACACGGTGGATCATACTCTGGGTTCCACATGCATGTTTTAGCTGAAGGAAGAATCCCTTAAACCTGGAGAGTTGAGACCCATGGAATGGGTACCATGCAATATGATTTCAAAGGGTCTGCATTTGCTCACCGAACCTCACCAATCCTATCACTGCTGCGTTTATGCCGCTGAATATATTCAGGAAAAAACACATACGCCCTTTTTGGCCAAGTGCATCATTGTGGACGTTCTGCCTCTTTTCCTATGCTTTACATGCAATTCCAGTCTACCTCCTGAAATCGGTTTCCTGCAATTCTGCCCCACTTTCAAGTCCTCTTGGCAGCCTTACTTCAATATATTTTTGGACGATAGCTGTCATTTATAACTCTGCAGGTTTGTGAATGACAGTGCCCATGAGCTCCTTTCTTCAACTTGCTTTCTTGTGAGCTGGCCGCAACACCGCAGCATTGCTTCAGGCCCTAGTGTGGTTCCGGCATGGCACGCTGAGCCTTTGGTTAATTCCTCTTCCTGGTGGGAAAAGAGAGTTAAATTTGCCCGTCCAGACACCTCCAGCTAGTCTCTCATTGGTTCTCCCTATTCCTGTTCATTTTCCGCAGAAATTGCAAACTGGGCCAAACAGGAGGTTAAAGGCACTGACTCTCCAAGTGGGGAGAGTGTTAGTAAAGCGTCTGGAATGTGTCACCCGAGTACCAGGGGATGAAAACTGACACAACTGAACACGTTTCCCGATCACATGGTGGATCATACTCTGGGTTCCACATGCATGTTTTAGCTGAAGGAAGAATCCCTTAAACCTGGAGAGTTGAGACCCATGGAATGGGTACCATGCAATATGACTTCAAAGGGTCTGCATTTGCTCAACGAACCTCACCAATCCTATCACTGCTGCATTTATGCCGCTGTACACACGATTGATTCTCTTTCGGAGACATAGAAATCCATAGGTTTTAAGATTCTTACTAGTCAGGTATATTCTTAGGCGTTTAATATGGGGTGTAGAGTCCACTTCGTTGAGCAAGGAGTAGCTCTTGTCTATTACATATTTGGCTTATGGAACGGTATGTGTGCTAATTTCAATCTCTGGTTTTATGCAGCACCCCAACTCACCTTTCCCCTTAAGCAAGCATAAGTCGGTTTTCTACATTTGAGACCCTTTTCTGTTTTGTAATTCAGTTCCTGTGTAGCCAAGTTTACATTCCATGTGGTAGAGATATCTTATGATGTTTCTTTTTCTGTGTGACTTATTTCACTTAGAATCATCGTACCTGAATCCACTCATTATGCTGCTACGGGCCTGATGACATAGATTTCATTGCTGAGTGATATTGTATTGTACGTAAGTACCACAACTTCTTTATCCATTTTGCGCTTTCTGTGATATTGAACTTGTACCGTAAACGAGGTTCTTGTAAACAGAGCTGTCCCAAACATTTGGGTGGTTGTGTCTTTTTGATTTTAATTTCCCTAAGCTATAGGACCATAAGTGGAAGTGCCCTAGGCTCTGTTGCTTTGTTTTTTAGATGTTTCAGGAAACACCATACACTTCTCCAGAGTGGCTGTTGGCAATTTACATCCCGCCCATCAGCATAACAAGGCTCCCAGTTCTCCATGGCCTGTCCTGTCTTTCTGGATTTTACACTTTTTTCAGATGGCCCTTTTGACCGGGGGACAGTGAGACTTCATTGTAGTGCCGATTTCCTTGGCAAGCTTGCTTGGTTGGCCAAAAAGGGCGTATGCGTTTTTTCCTGAATATATTCAGGAAAAAACGCATACGCCCTTTTTGGCCAAGTGCATCATTGTGGACGTTCTGCCTCTTTTCCTATGCTTTACATGCAATTCCAGTCTACCTCCTGAAATCGGTTTCCTGCAATTCTGCCCCGCTTTCAAGTCCTCTTGGCAGCCTTACTTCAATATATTTTTGGACGATAGCTGTCATTTATAACTCTGCAGGTTTGTGAATGACAGTGCCCCGAGCTCCTTTCTTCAACTCGCTTTCTTGTGAGCTGGCCGCAACACCGCAGCATTGCTTCAGGCCCTAGTGTGGTTCTGGCATGGCACGCTGAGCCTTTGGTTAATTCCTCTTCCTGGTGGGAAATGAGAGTTAAATTTGCCCGTCCAGACACCTCCAGCTAGTCTCTCATTGGTTCTCCCTATTCCTGTTCATTTTCCGCAGAAATTGCAAACTGGGCCAAACAGGAGGTTAAAGGCACTGACTCACCAAGTGGGGAGAGTGTTAGTAAAGCGTCTGGAATGTTGCACCCGAGTACCGGGGGACGAAACCTGAGACACCTTTGAACACGTTTCCCGATCACACGGTGGATCATACTCTGGGTTCCACATGCATGTTTTAGCTGAAGGAAGAATCCCTTAAACCTGGAGAGTTGAGACCCATGGAAGGGGTACCATACAATATGATTTCAAAGGGTCTGCATTTGCTCACCGAACCTCACCAATCCTATCACTGTTGCGTTTATGCCGCTGAATATATTCAGGAAAAAACACATACGCCCTTTTTGGCCAAGTGCATCATTGTGGACGTTCTGCCTCTTTTCCTATGCTTTACATGCAATTCCAGTCTACCTCCTGCAATCGGTTTCCTGCAATTCTGCCCCGCTTTCAACTCCACTTGGCGGCATTACTTCAATATATTTTTGGACGATAGCTGTCATTTATAACTCTGCAGGTTTGTGAATGACAGTGCCCCTGAGCTCCTTTCTTCAACTCGCTTTCTTGTGAGCTGGCCGCAACACCGCAGCATTGCTTCAGGCCCTAGTGTGGTTCCGGCATGGCACGCTGAGCCTTTGGTTAATTCCTCTTCCTGGTGGGAAATGAGAGTTAAATTTGCCCGTCCAGACACCTCCAGCTAGTCTCTCATTGGTTCTCCCTATTCCTGTTCATTTTCCGCAGAAATTGCAAACTGGGCCAAAGAGGAGGTTAAAGGCACTGACTCTCCAAGTGGGGAGAGTGTTAGTAAAGCATCTGGAATGTTGCACCCGAGTACCGGGGGACGAAACCTGAGACACCTTTGAACACGTTTCCTGATCACACGGTGGATCATACTCTGGGTTCCACATGCATGTTTTAGCTGAAGGAAGAATCCCTTAAACCTGGAGAGTTGAGACCCCTGCAATGGGTACCATGCAATATGACTTCAAAGGGTCTGCATTTGCTCACCGAACCTCACCAATCCTATCACTGCTGCGTTTATGCCACTGTACACACGCTTGATTCTCTTTCTGAGACATATAAATCCATAGGTTTTAAGATTCTTACTAGTCAGGTATATTCTTAGGCGTTTAATATGGGGTGTAGAGTCCACTTCGTTGAGCAAGGAGTAGCTCTTGTCTATTACATATTTGGCTTATGGAACGGTATCTGTGCTAATTTCAATCTCTGGTTTTATGCAGCACCCCAACTCACCTTTCCCCTTAAGCAAGCATAAGTCGGTTTTCTACATTTGAGACCCTGTTCTGTTTTGTAATTCAGTTCCTGTGTTGCCAAGTTTACATTCCATGTGGTAGAGATATCTTATGATGTTTCTTTTTCTGTGTGACTTATTTCACTTAGAATCATCGTACCTGAATCCACTCATTATGCTGCTACGGGCCTGATGACATAGATTTCATTGCTGAGTGATATTGCATTGTACGTAAGTACCACAACTTCTTTATCCATTTTTCACTTTCTGTGATTTTGAACTTATACTGTAAACGAGCTTCTTGTAAACACAGCCTTCCCAAACTTTGGGGTGGCTGTGTCTTTTTGATTTTAATTTCCCTAAGCTATAGGACCATAAGTGGAAGTGCCCTAGGCTCTGTTGCTTTGTTTTGTAGATGTTTCAGGAAACACCATACACTTCTCCAGAGTGGCTGTTGGCAATTTACATCCCGCCCATCAGCATAACAAGGCTCCCAGTTCTCCATGGCCTGTCCTGCCTTTCTGGATTTTACACTTTTTTCAGATGGCCCTTTTGACCGGGGAGCAGTGAGACTTCATTGTAGTGCAGATTTCCTTTGCAAGCTTGCTTGGTTGGCCAAAAAGGGCGTATGCGTTTTTTCCTGAATATATTAAGGAAAAAACGCATACGCCCTTTCTGGCCAAGTGCATCATTGTGGACGTTCTGCCTCTTTTCCGATGCTTTACATGCAATTCCAGTCTACCTCCTGAAATCGGTTTCCTGCAATTCTGCCCCGCTTTCAAGTCCTCTTGGCAGCCTTACTTCAATATATTTTTGGACGATAGCTGTCATTTATAACTCTGCAGGTATGTGAATGACAGTGCCCCTGAGCTCCTTTTTTCAACTCGCTTTCTTGTGAGCTGGCCGCAACACCGCATGATTGCTTCAGGCCCTAGTGTGGTTCCGGCATGGCACGCTGAGCCTTTGTTTAATTCCTCTTCCTGGTGGGAAATGAGAGTTAAATTTGCCCGTCCAGACACCTCCAGCTAGTCTCTCATTGGTTCTCCCTATTCCTGTTCATTTTCCGCAGAAATTGCAAACTGGGCCAAACAGGAGGTTAAAGGCACTGACTCTCCAAGTGGGGAGAGTGTTAGTAAAGCGTCTGGAATGTTGCACCCGAGTACCAGGGGACGAAAACTGAGACACATTTGAACACGTTTCCCGATCACATGGTGGATCATACTCTGGGTTCCACATGCATGTTTTAGCTGAAGGAAGAATCCCTTAAACCTGGAGAGTTGAGTCCCCTGCAATGGGTACCATGCAATATGACTTCAAAGGGTCTGCATTTGCTCACCGAACCTCACCAATCCTATCACTGCTGCATTTATGCCACTGTACACACGCTTGATTCTCTTTCTGAGACATATAAATCCATAGGTTTTAAGATTCTTACTAGTCAGGTATATTCTTAGGCGTTTAATATGGGGTGTAGAGTCCACTTCGTTGAGCAAGGAGTAGCTCTTGTCTATTACATATTTGGCTTATGGAACGGTATCTGTGCTAATTTCAATCTCTGGTTTTATGCAGCACCCCAACTCACCTTTCCCCTTAAGCAAGCATAAGTCGGTTTTCTACATTTGAGACCCTGTTCTGTTTTGTAATTCAGTTCCTGTGTAGCCAAGATTACATTCCATGTGGTAGAGATATCTTATGATGTTTCTTTTTCTGTGTGACTTATTTCACTTAGAATCATCGTACCTGAATCCACTCATTATGCTGCTATGGGCCTGATGACATAGATTTCATTGCTGAGTGATATTGCATTGTACGTAAGTACCACAACTTCTTTATCATTTTTCACTTTCTGTGATTTTGAACTTGTACTGTAAACGAGGTTCTTGTAAACAGAGCCTTCCCAAACTTTGGGGTGGCTGTGTCTTTTTGCTTTTAATTTCCCTAAGCTATAGGACCATAAGTGGAAGAGCCCTAGGCTCTGTTGCTTTGTTTTTTAGATGTTTCAGGAAACACCATACACTTCTCCAGAGTGGCTGTTGGCAATTTACATCCCGCCCATCAGCATAACAAGGCTCCCAGTTCTCCATGGCCTGTCCTGCCTTTCTGGATTTTACACTTTTTTCAGATGGCCCTTTGGACCGGGGGGCAGTGAGACTTCATTGTAGTGCAGATTTCCTTTGCAAGCTTGCTTGGTTGGCCAAAAAGGGCGTATGCGTTTTTTCCTGAATATATTCAGGAAAAAACGCATACGCCCTTTTTGGCCAAGTGCATCATTGTGGACGTTCTGCCTCTTTTCCTTTGCTTTACATGCAATTCCAGTCTACCTCCTGAAATCGGTTTCCTGCAATTCTGCCCAGCGTTCAAGTCCTCTTGGCAGCCTTACTTCAATATATTTTTGGACGATAGCTGTCATTTTTAACTCTGCAGGTTTGTGAATGACAGTGCCCCTGAGCTCCTTTCTTCAACTCGCTTTCTTGTGAGCTGGCCGCAACACCGCAGCATTGCTTCAGGCCCTAGTGTGGTTCCGGCATGACATGCTGAGCCTTTGGTTAATTCCTCTTCCTGGTGGGAAATGAGAGTTAAATTTGCCCGTCCAGACACCTCCAGCTAGTCTCTCATTGGTTCTCCCTATTCCTGTACATTTTCCGCAGAATTTGCAAACTGGGCCAAACAAGAGGTTAAAGGCACTGACTCTCCAAGTGGGGAGAGTGTTAGTAAAGCGTCTGGAATGTTGCACCCGAGTACCAGGGGATGAAAACTGACACAATTAAACACGTTTCCCGATCACACGGTGGATCATACTCTGGGTTCCACATGCATGTTTTAGCTGAAGGAAGAATCCCTTAAACCTGGAGAGTTGAGACCCATGGAATGGGTACCATGCAATATGACTTCAAAGGTTCTGCCTTTGCTCACCGAACCTCACCAATCCTATCACTGCTGCGTTTATGACACTGTACACACGCTTGATTCTCTTTCGGAGACATATAAATCCATAGGTTTTAAGATTCTTTCTAGTCAGGTATATTCTTACGCGTTTAATATGGGGTGTAGAGTCCACTTCGTTGAGCAAGGAGTAGCTCTTGTCTATTAAATATTTGGCTTATGGAACGGTATCTGTTCTAATTTCAATCTCTGGTTTTATGCAGCACCCCAACTCACCTTTCGCCTTAAGCAAGCATAAGTTGGTTTTCTACATTTGAGACCCTGTTCTGTTTTGTAATTCAGTTCCTGTGTAGCCAAGTTTACATTCCTTGTAGTAGTGATATCTTATGATGTTTGTTTTTCTGTGTGACTTATTTCACTTAGAATCATCGTACCTGAATCCACTCATTATGCTGCTACGGGCCTGATGACATAGATTTCATTGCTGAGTGATATTGCATTGTACGTAAGTACCACAACTTCTTTATCCATTTTTCGCTTTCTGTGATATTGAACTTGGACCATAAATGAGGTTCTTGTAAACAGAGCTGTCCCTAACTTTGGGGTGGCTGAGTCTTTTTGATTTTAATTTCCCTAAGCTATAGGACCATAAGTGGAAGTGCCCTAGGCTCTGTTGCTTTGTTTTTTAGATGTTTCAGGAAACACCATACACTTCTCCAGAGTGGCTGTTGGTAATTTACATCCCGCCCATCAGCATAACAAGGCTCCCAGTTCTCCATGGCCTGTCCTGCCTTTCTGGATTTTACACTTTTTTCAGGTGGCCCTTTTGACCGGGGAGCAGTGAGACTTCATTGTAGTGCAGATTTCCTTTGCAAGCTTGCTTGGTTGGCCAAAAAGTGCGTATGCGTTTTTTCCTGAATATATTCAGGAAAAAACGCATACGCCCTTTTTGGCCAAGTGCATCATTGTGGACGTTCTGCCTCTTTTCCTATGCTTTACATGCAATTCCAGTCTACCTCCTGAAATCGGTTTCCTGCAATTCTGCCCCGCTTTCAAGTCCTCTTGGCAGCCTTACTTCAATATATTTTTGGACGATAGCTATCATTTATAACTCTGCAGGTATGTGAATGACAGTGTCCCTGAGCTCCTTTCTTCAACTCGCTTTCTTGTGACCTGGCCGCAACACCGCAGTATTGCTTCAGGCCCTAGTGTGGTTCCGGCATGGCACGCTGAGCCTTTGGTTAATTCCTCTTCCTGGTGGGAAATGAGAGTTAAATTTGCCCGTCCAGACACCTCCAGCTAGTCTCTCATTGGTTCTCCCTATTCCTGTTCATTTTCCGCAGAAATTGCAAACTGGGCCAAACAGGAGGTTAAAGGCACTGACTCTCCAAGTGGGGAGAGTGTTAGTAAAGCGTCTGGAATGTTGCACCCGAGTACCAGGGGACGAAACCTGAGACACATTTGAACACGTTTCCCGATCACATGGTGGATCATACTCTGGATTCCACATGCATGTTTTAGCTGAAGGAAGAATCCCTTAAACCTGGAGAGTTGAGACCCCTGCAATGGGTACCATGCAATATGACTTCAAAGGGTCTGCATTTGCTCACCGAACCTCACCAATCCTAGCACTGCTGCATTTATGCCACTGTACACACGCTTGATTCTCTTTCGGAGACATATAAATCCATAGGTTTTAAGATTCTTACTAGTCAGGTATATTCTTAGGCGTTTAATATGGGGTGTAGAGTCCACTTCGTTGAGCAAGGAGTAGCTCTTGTCTATTACATATTTGGCTTATGGAACCGTATCTGTGCTAATTTCAATTTCTGGTTTTATGCAGCACCCCAACTCACCTTTACTCTTAAGCAAGCATAAGTCGGTTTTCTACATTTGAGACCCTGTTCTGTTTTGTAGTTCAGTTCCTGTGTAGCCAAGTTTACATTCCATGTGGTAGAGATATCTTATGATGTTTCTTTCTCTGTGACTTATTTCACTTACAATCATCGTACCTCAATCCACTCATTATGCTGCTATGGGCCTGATGATATAGATTTCATTGCTGAGTGATATTGCATTGTACGTAAGTACCACAACTTCTTTATCCATTTTGCGCTTTCTGTGATATTGAACTTGTACCGTAAACGAGGTTCTTGTAAACAGAGCTGTCCCAAAGATTGGGGTGGTTGTGTCTTTTTTACTTTAATTTCCCTAAGCTATAGGACCATAAGTGGAAGTGCCCTAGGCTCTGTTGCTTTGTTTTTTAGATGTTTCAGGAAACACCATACACTTCTCCAGAGTGGCTGTTGGCAATTTACATCCCGCCCATCAGCATAACAAGGCTCCCAGTTCTCCATGGCCTGTCCTGCCTTTCTGGATTTTACACTTTTTTCAGATGGCCCTTTTGACCGGGGGGCAGTGAGACTTCATTGTAGTGCCGATTTCCTTTGCAAGCTTGCTTGGTTGGCCGAAAAGTGTGTATGCGTTTATTCCTGAATATATTCAGGAAAAAACGCATACGCCCTTTTTGGCCAAGTGCATCATTGTGGACGTTCTGCCTCTTTTCCTATGCTTTACATGCAATTCCAGTCTACCTCCTGAAATCGGTTTCCTGCAATTCTGCCCCGCTTTCAAGTCCTCTTGGCAGCCTTACTTCAATATATTTTTGGACGATAGCTGTCATTTATAACTCTGCAGGTATGTGAATGACAGTGCCCCTGAGCTCCTTTCTTCAACTCGCTTTCTTGTGAGCTGGCCGCAACACCGCTGCATTGCTTCAGGCCCTAGTGTGGTTTCGGCATGGCACACTGAGCCTTTGGTTAATTCCTCTTCCTGGTGGGAAATGAGAGTTAAATTTGCCCGTCCAGACACCTCCAGCTAGTCTCTCATTGGTTCTCCCTATTCCTGTTCATTTTCCGCAGAAATTGCAAACTGGGCCAAACAGGAGGTTAAAGGCACTGACTCTCCAAGTGGGGAGAGTGTTAGTAAAGCATCTGGAATGTTGCACCCGAGTACCAGGGGACGAAAACTGACACAATTGAACACGTTTCCCGAGCACACGGTGGATCATACTCTGGGTTCCACATGCATGTTTTAGCTGAAGGAAGAATCCCTTAAACCTGGAGAGTTGAGACCCATGGAATGGGTACCATGCAATATGACTTCAAAGGGTCTGCATTTGTCAACCGAACCTCATCAATCCTATCACTGCTGCATTTATGCCGCTGTACACACGCTTGATTCTCTTTCGGAGACATATAAATCCATAGGTTTTAAGATTCTTCCTAGTAAGGTATATTCTTAGGCGTTTATTATGGGGTGTTGAGTCCACTTCGTTGAGCAAGGAGTAGCTCTTGTCTATTACATATTTGGCTTATGGAACGGTTTCTGTGCTAATTTCAATCTCTGGTTTTATGCAGCACCCCAACTCACCTTTCCCCTTAAGCAAGCATAAGATGGTTTTCTACATTTGAGACCCTGTTCTGTTTTGTAATTCAGTTCCGGTGTAGCCAAGTTTACATTCCGTGTAGTAGTCATATCTTATGATGTTTCTTTTTCTGTGTGACTTATTTCACTTAGAATCATCGTACCTGAATCCACTCATTATGCTGCTATGGGCCTGATGACATAGATTTCATTGCTGAGTGATATTGCATTGTAGGTAAGTACCACAACTTCTTTATCCATTTTTCACTTTCTGTGATATTGAACTTGTACCGTAAACGAGGTTCCTGTAAACAGAACCATCCCAAACGTTGGTGTGGCTGTGTCTTTTTGATTTTAATTTCCCTAAGCTATAGGACCATAAGTGGAAGTGCCCTAGGCTCTATTGTTTTGTTTTTTAGATGTTTCAGGAAACACCATACACTTCTCCAGAGTGGCTGTTGGCAATTTACATCCCGCCCATCAGCATAACAAGGCTCCCAGTTCTCCATGGCCTGTCCTGCCTTTCTGGATTTTATACTTTTTTCAGATGGCCCTTTTGCCCGCGGGATAGTGAGACTTCATTGTAGTGCAGATTCCCTTTGCAAGCTTCCTTGGTTGGCCAAAAAGGGCGTATGCGTTTTTTCCTGAATATATTCAGGAAAAAACGCATACGCCCTTTCTGGCCAAGTGCATCATTGTGGACGTTCTGCCTCTTTTCCTATGCTTTACATGCAATTCCAGTCTACCTCCTGAAATCGGTTTCCTGCAATTCTGCCCCGCTTTCAAGTCCTCTTGGCAGCCTTACTTCAATATATTTTTGGACGATAGCTGTCATTTATAACTCTGCAGGTTTGTGAATTACAGTGCCCCTGAGCTCCTTTCTTCAACTCGTTTTCTTGTGAGCTGGCCGCAACACCGCAGCATTGCTTCAGGCCCTAGTGTGGTTCCATAATGGCATGCTGAGCCTTTGGTTAATTCCTCTTCCTGGTGGGCAATGAGAGTTAAATTTGCCCGTCCAGACACCTCCAGCTAGTCTCTCATTGGTTCTCCCTATTCCTGTTCATTTTCCGCAGAAATTGCAAACTGGGCCAAACAGGAGGTTAAAGGCACTGACTCTCCAAGTGGGGAGAGTGTTAGTAAAGCGTCTGGAATGTTGCACCCGAGTACCGGGGGACGAAACCTGAGACACTTTTGAACACGTTTCCCGATCACACGGTCGATCATACTCTGGGTTCCACATGCATGTTTTAGCTGAAGGAAGAATCCCTTAAACCTGGAGAGTTGAGACCCATGGAATTGGTACCATGCAATATGACTTGAAAGGGTCTGCATTTGCTCACCGAACCTCAACAATCCTAACACTGCTGTGTTTATGCCGCTGTACACACGCTTGATTCTCATTCGGAGACATATAAATCCATAGGTTTTAAGATTCTTACTAGTCAGGTATATTCTTATGCGTTTAATATGGGGTGTTGAGTCCACTTCGTTGAGCAATGAGTAGCTCTTGTCTATTACATATTTGGCTTATGGAACGGTATCCGTTCTAATTTCAATCTCTGGTTTTATGCAGCACCCCAACTCACCTTTCCCCTTAAGCAAGCATAAGTTGGTTTTCTACATTTGAGACCCTGTTCTGTTTTGTAATTCAGTTCCTGTGTAGCCAAGTTTACATTCCGTGTAGTAGTGATATCTTATGATGTTTCTTTTTCTGTGTGACTTATTTCACTTAGAATCATCGTACCTGAATCCACTCATTATGCTGCTACGGGCCTGATGACATAGATTTCATTGCTGAGTGATATTGCATTGTACGTAAGTACCACAACTTCTTTACCCATTTTTCGCTTTCTGTGATATTGAACTTGTACCGTAAACGAGGTTCTTGTAAACAGAGCCGTCCCAAACTTTGGGGTGGCTGTGTCTTTTTGATTTTAATTTCCCTAAGCTATAGGACCATAAGTGGAAGTGCCCTAGGCTCTGTTGCTTTGTTTTTTAGATGTTTCAGGAAACACCATACACTTCTCCAGAGTGGCTGTTGGCAATTTACATCCCGCCCATCAGCATAACAGGGCTCCCAGTGTTCCATGGCCTGTCCTGCCTTTCTGGATTTTACACATTTTTCAGATGGCCCTTTTGACCGGGAGGCAGTGAGACTTCATTGTAGTGCAGATTTCCTTTGCAAGCTTGCTTGGTTGGCCAAAAAGGGCGTATGCGTTTTTTCCTGAATATATTCAGGAAAAAACGCATATGCCCTTTTTGGCCAAGTGCATCATTGTGGACGTTCTGCCTCTTTTCCTTTGCTTTACATGCTATTCCAGTCTACCTCCTGAAATCGGTTTCCTGCAATTCTGCCCCGCTTTCAAGTCCTCTTGGCAGCCTTACTTCAATATATTTTTGGACGATAGCTGTCATTTATAACTCTGCAGGTATGTGAATGACAGTACCCCTGAGCTCCTTTCTTCAACTCGTTTTCTTGTGAGCTGGCCGCAACACCGCAGCATTGCTTCAGGCCCTAGTGTGGTTCCAGAATGGCACGCTGAGCCTTTGGTTAATTCCTCTTCCTGGTGGGAAATGAGAGTTAAATTTGCCCGTCCAGACACCTCCAGCTAGTCTCTCATTGGTTCTCCCTATTCCTGTTCATTTTCCGCAGAAATTGCAAACTGGGCCAAACAGGAGGTTAAAGGCACTGACTCTCCAAGTGGGGAGAGTGTTAGTAAAGCGTCTGGAATGTTGCACCCGAGTACCGGGGGACGAAAACTTAGTCACATTTGAACACGTTTCCCGATCACATGGTGGATCATACTCTGGGTTCCACATGCATGTTTTAGCTGAAGGAAGAATCCCTTAAACCTGGAGAGTTGAGACCCATGGAATGGGTACCATGCAATATGACTTCAAAGGGTCTGCATTTGCTCACCGAACCTCAACAATCCTAACACTGCTTCGTTTATGCCGCTGTACACATGGTTGCTTCTCTTTTTGAGACATATAAATCCATAGGTTTTAAGATTCTTACTAGTCAGGTATATTCTTATGCGTTTAATATGGGGTGTTGAGTCCACTTCGTTGAGCAAGGAGTATCTCTTTTCTATTACATATTTGGCTTATGGAACGGTATCTGTGCTAATTTCAATCTCTGGTTTTATGCAGCACCCCAACTCACCTTTCCCCTTAAGCAAGCATAAGATGGTTTTCTACATTTGAGACCCTGTTCTGTTTTGTAATTCAGTTCCTGTGTAGCCAAGTTTACATTCCGTGTAGTAGTGATATCTTATGATGTTTGTTTTTCTGTGTGACTTATTTCACTTAGAATCATCGTACCTGAATCCACTCATTATGCTGCTATGGGCCTGATGGCATAGATTTCATTGCTGAGTGATATTGCATCGTACGTAAGTACCACAACTTCTTGATCCATTTTTTGCTTTCTGTGATATTGAACTTGTACCGTAAACGAGGTTCTTGTAAACAGAGCTGTCCCAAACATTGGGGTGGTTGTGTCTTTTTGATTTTAATTTCCCTAAGCTATAGGAACATAAGTGGAAGTGCCCTAGGCTCTGTTGCTTTGTTTTTTAGATGTTTCAGGAAACACCATACACTTCTCCAGAGTGGCTGTTGGCAATTTACATCCCGCCCATCAGCATAACAAGGCTCCCAGTTCTCCATGGCCTGTCCTACCTTTCTGGATTTCACACTTTTTTCAGAGGACCCTTTTGATCGGGGGGCAGTGAGACTTCATTGTAGTGCAGATTTCCTTTGCAAGCTTGCTTGGTTGGCCAAAAAGGGCGTAGGCTTTTTTTCTTGAGGAAAAATCGCATATGCCCTTTTTGGCCAAGTGCATCATTGTGGACGTTCTGCCTCTTTTCCTATGCTTTACATGCAATTCCGGTCTACCTCCTGAAATCGGTTTCCTGCAATTCTGCCCCGCTTTCAAGTCCTCTTGGCAGCCTTACTTCAATATATTTTTGGACAATAGCTGTCATTTATAACTCTGCAGTTTTGTGAATTACAGTGCCCCTGAGCTCCTTTCTTCAACTTGCTTTCTTGTGAGCTGACCGCAACACCGCAGCATCGCTTCAGACCCTAGTGTTGTTCCGGCATGGCACGCTGAGCCTTTGGTTAATTCCTCTTCCTGGTGGGAAATGAGAGTTAAATTTGCCCGTCCAAACACCTCCAGCTAGTCTCTCATTGGTTCTCCCTATTCCTGTTCATTTTCCGCAGAAATTGCAAACTGGGCCAAACAGGAGGTTAAAGGCACTGACTCTCCAAGTGGGGAGAGTGTTAGTAAAGCGTCTGGAATGTTGCACCCGAGTACCAGGGGACGAAAACTGACACATTTGAACACGTTTCCCGATCACACGGTGGATCATACTCTGGGTTCCACATGCATGTTTTAGCTGAAGGAAGAATCCCTTAAACGTGGAGAGTTGAGACCCATGGAATGGGTACCATGCAATATGACTTCAAAGGGTCTGCATTTGCTCACCGAACCTCATCAATCCTATCACTGCTGCGTTTATGCCGCTATACACACGCTTGATTCTCTTTCGGAGATATATAAATCCATAGGTTTTAAGATTCTTACTAGTCAGGTATATTTTTAGGCGTTTAATATGGGGTGTTGAGTCCACTTCGTTGAGCAAAGTGTAGCTCTTTTTTATTACATATTTGGCTTATGGAACGATATCTGTGCTAATTTCAATGTCTGGTTTTATGCAGCACCCCAACTCACCTTTCCCCTTAAGCAAGCATAAGTCGGTTTTCTACATTTGAGACCCTGTTCTGTTTTGTAATTCAGTTCCTGTGTAGCCAAGTTTACATTCCATGTAGTAGTGATAACTTATGATGTTTCTTTTTCTGTGTGACTTATTTCACTTAGAATCATCGTACCTGAATCCACTCATTATGCTGCTACGGGCCTGATGACATAGATTTCATTGCTGAGTGATATTGCATTGTACGTAAGTACCACAACTTCTTTACCCATTTTTCGCTTTCTGTGATATTGAACTTGTACCGTAAACAAGGTTTTTGTAAACAGAGCCATCCCAAACTTTGGGGTGGCTGTGTCTTTTTGATTTTAATTTCCCTAAGCTATAGGACCATAAGTGGAAGTGCCCTAGGCTCTGTTGCTTTGTTTTTTAGATGTTTCAGGAAACACCATACACTTCTCCAGAGTGGCTGTTGGCAATTTACATCCCGCCCATCAGCATAACAAGGCTCCCAGTGTTCCATGGCCTGTCCTGCCTTTCTGGATTTTACACATTTTTCAGATGGCCCTTTTGACTGGGGGGCAGTGAGACTTCATTGTAGTGCAGATTTCCTTTGCAAGCTTGCTTGGTTGGCCAAAAAGGGCGTATGCGTTTTTTCCTTTCAGGAAAAAACGCATACGCCCTTTTTGGCCAAGTGCATCATTGTGGACGTTCTGCCTCTTTTCCTTTGCTTTACATGCTATTCCAGTCTACCTCCTGAAATCGGTTTCCTGCAATTCTGCCCCGCTTTCAAGTCCTCTTGGCAGCCTTACTTCAATATATTTTTGGATGATAGCTGTCATTTATAACTCTGCAGGTATGTGAATGACAGTGCCCCTGAGCTCCTTTCTTCAACTCGTTTTCTTGTGAGCTGGCCGCAACACCGCAGCATTGCTTCAGGCCCTAGTGTGGTTCCGGCATGGCACGCTGAGCCTTTGGTTAATTCCTCTTCCTGGTGGGAAATGAGAGTTAAATTTGCCCGTCCAGACACCTCCAGCTAGTCTCTCATTGGTTCTCCCTATTCCTGTTCATTTTCCGCAGAAATTGCAAACTGGGCCAAACAGGAGGTTAAAGGCACTGACTCTCCAAGTGGGGAGAGTGTTAGTAAAGCGTCTGGAATGTTGCACCCGAGTACCGGGGTACGAAAACTGAGTCACATTTGAACACGTTTCCCGATCACATGGTGGATCATACTCTGGGTTCCACATGCATGTTTTAGCTGAAGGAAGAATCCCTTAAACGTGGAGAGTTGAGACCCATGGAATGGGTACCATGCAATATGACTTCAAAGGGTCTGCATTTGCTCACCGAACCTCACCAATCCTATCACTGCTTCGTTTATGCCGCTGTACACATGGTTGCTTCTCTTTTGGAGACATATAAATCCATAGGTTTTAAGATTCTTACTAGTCAGGTATATTCTTATGCGTTTAATATGGGGTGTTGAGTCCACTTCGTTGAGCAAGGAGTAGCTCTTGTCTATTACATATTTGGCTTATGGAACGGTATCTGTGCTAATTTCAATCTCTGGTTTTATGCAGCACCCCAACTCACCTTTCCCCTTAAGCAAGCATAAGATGGTTTTCTACATTTGAGACCCTGTTCTGTTTTGTAATTCAGTTCCTGTGTAGCCAAGTTTACATTCCGTGTAGTAGTGATATCTTATGATGTTTCTTTTTCTGTGTGACTTATTTCACTTAGAATCATCGTACCTGAATCCACTCATTATGCTGCTATGGGCCTGATGACATAGATTTCATTGCTGAGTGATATTGCATTGTACGTAAGTACCACAACTTCTTGATCCATTTTTCGGTTTCTGTGATATTGAACTTGTACCGTAAACGAGGTTCTTGTAAACAGAGCTGTCCCAAACATTGGGGTGGTTGTGTCTTTTTGATTTTAATTTCCCTAAGCTATAGGAACATAAGTGGAAGTGCCCTAGGCTCTGTTGCTTTGTTTTTTAGATGTTTCAGGAAACACCATACACTTCTCCAGAGTGGCTGTTGGCAATTTACATCCCGCCCATCAGCATAACAAGGCTCCCAGTTCTCCATGGCCTGTCCTGCCTTTCTGGATTTTATACTTTTTTCAGATGGCCCTTTTGCCCGCGGGATAGTGAGACTTCATTGTAGTGCAGATTCCCTTTGCAAGCTTGCTTGGTTGGCCAAAAAGGGCGTATGCGTTTTTTCCTGAATATATTCAGGAAAAAACGCATACGCCCTTTTTGGCCAAGTGCATCATTGTGGACGTTCTGCCTCTTTTCCTATGCTTTACATGCAATTCCAGTCTACCTCCTGAAATCGGTTTCCCGCAATTCTACCCCACTTTCAAGTCCTCTTGGCAGCCTTACTTCAATATATTTTTGGACGATAGCTGTCATTTATAACTCTGCAGGTTTGTGAATTACAGTGCCCCTGAGCTCCTTTCTTCAACTCGCTTTCTTGTGAGCTGGCCGCAACACCGCTGCATTGCTTCAGGCCCAAGTGTGGTTCCGGCATGGCACGCTGAGCCTTTGTTTAATTACTCTTCCTGGTGGGAAATGATAGTTAAATTTGCCCATCCAGACACCTCCAGCTAGTCTCTCATTGGTTCTCTCTATTCCTGTTCATTTTCCGCAGAAATTGCAAACTGGGCCAAACAGGAGGTTAAAGGCACTGAGTCTCCAATTGGGGAGAGTGTTAGTAAAGCGTCTGGAATGTTGCACCCGAGTACCAGGGGACGAAAACTGAGACACATTTGAACATGTTTCCCGATCACATGGTGGATCATACTCTGGGTTCCACATGCATGTTCTAGCTGAAGGAAGAATCCCTTAAACCTGGAGAGTTGAGACCCCTGCAATGGGTACCATGCAATATGATTTCAAAGGGTCTGCATTTGCTCACCGAACCTCACCAATCCTATCACTGCTGCATTTATGCCACTGTACACACGCTTGATTCTCTTTCTGAGACATATAAATCCATAGGTTTTAAGATTCTTACTAGTCAGGTATATTCTTAGGCGTTTAATATGGGGTGTAGAGTCCACTTCGTTGAGCAAGGAGTAGCTCTTGTCTATTACATATTTGGCTTATGGAACGGTATCTGTGCTAATTTCAATCTCTGGTTTTATGCAGCACCCCAACTCACCTTTCCCCTTAAGCAAGCATAAGTCGGTTTTCTACATTTGAGACCCTGTTCTGTTTTGTAATTCAGTTCCTGTGTAGCCAAGTTTACATTCCATGTGGTAGAGATATCTTATGATGTTTCTTTTTCTGTGTGACTTATTTCACTTAGAATCATCGTACCTGAATCCACTCATTATGCTGCTATGGGCCTGATGACATAGATTTCATTGCTGAGTGATATTGCATTGTACGTAAGTACCACAACTTCTTTACCCATTTTTCACTTTCTGTGATTTTGAACTTGTACTGTAAACGAGGTTCTTGTAAACAGAGCCTTCCCAAACTTTGGGGTGGCTATGTCTTTTTGATTTTAATTTCCCTAAGCTATAGGACCATAAGTGGAAGAGCCCTAGGCTCTGTTGCTTTGTTTTTTAGATGTTTCAGGAAACACCATACACTTCTCCAGAGTGGCTGTTGGCAATTTACATCCCGCCCATCAGCATAACAAGGCTCCCAGTTCTCCATGGCCTGTCCTGCCTTTCTGGATTTTACACTTTTTTCAGATGGCCCTTTTGACCGGGAGGCAGTGAGACTTCATTGTAGTGCAGATTTCATTTGCAAGCTTGCTTGGTTGGCCAAAAAGGGCGTATGCGTTTTTTCCTGAATATATTCAGGAAAAAACGCATACGCCCTTTTTGGCCAAGTGCATCATTGTGGACGTTCTGCCTCTTTGCCTTTGCTTTACATGCAATTCCAGTCTACCTCCTGAAATCGGTTTCCTGCAATTCTGCCCAGCGTTCAAGTTCTCTTGGCAGCCTTACTTCAATATATTTTTGGACGATAGCTGTCATTTTTAACTCTGCAGGTTTGTGAATGACAGTGCCCCTGAGCTCCTTTCTTCAACTCGCTTTCTTGTGAGCTGGCCGCAACACCGCAGCATTGCTTCAGGCCCTAGTGTGGTTCCCGCATGACATGCTGAGCCTTTGGTTAATTCCTCTTCCTGGTGGGAAATGAGAGTTAAATTTGCCCGTCCAGACACCTCCAGCTAGTCTCTCATTGGTTCTCCCTATTCCTGTTCATTTTCCGCAGAAATTGCAAACTGGGCCAAACAAGACGTTAAAGGCACTGACTCTCCAAGTGGGGAGAGTGTTAGTAAAGCGTCTGGAATGTTGCACCCGAGTACCAGGGGATGAAAACTGACACAATTAAACACGTTTCCCCATCACACGGTGGATCATACTCTGGGTTCCACATGCATGTTTTAGCTGAAGGAAGAATCCCTTAAACCTGGAGAGTTGAGACCCATGGAATGGGTACCATGCAATATGACTTCAAAGGTTCTGCATTTGCTCACCGAACCTCACCAATCCTATCACTGCTGCGTTTATGACACTGTACACACGCTTGATTCTCTTTCGGAGACATATAAATCCATAGGTTTTAAGATTCTTTCTAGTCAGGTATATTCTTACGCGTTTAATATGGGGTGTAGAGTCCACTTCGTTGAGCAAGGAGTAGCTCTTGTCTATTAAATATTTGGCTTATGGAACGGTATCTGTTCTAATTTCAATCTCTGGTTTTATGCAGCACCCCAACTCACCTTTCGCCTTAAGCAAGCATAAGTTGGTTTTCTACATTTGAGACCCTGTTCTGTTTTGTAATTCAGTTCCTGTGTAGCCAAGTTTACATTCCTTGTAGTAGTGATATCTTATGATGTTTGCTTTTCTGTGTGACTTATTTCACTTAGAATCATCGTACCTGAATCCACTCATTATGCTGCTACGGGCCTGATGACATAGATTTCATTGCTGAGTGATATTGCATTGTACGTAAGTACCACAACTTCTTTATCCATTTTTTGCTTTCTGTGATATTGAACTTGGACCATAAATGAGGTTCTTGTAAACAGAGCTGTCCCTAACTTTGGGGTGGCTGAGTCTTTTTGATTTTAATTTCCCTAAGCTATAGGACCATAAGTGGAAGTGCCCTAGGCTCTGTTGCTTTGTTTTTTAGATGTTTCAGGAAACACCATACACTTCTCCAGAGTGGCTGTTGGCAATTTACATCCCGCCCATCAGCATAACAAGGCTCCCAGTTCTCCATGGCCTGTCCTGCCTTTCTGGATTTTACACTTTTTTCAGATGGCCCTTTTGACCGGGGAGCAGTGAGACTTCATTGTAGTGCAGATTTCCTTTGCAAGCTTGCTTGGTTGGCCAAAAAGTGCGTATGCGTTTTTTCCTGAATATATTCAGGAAAAAACGCATACGCCCTTTTTGGCCAAGTGCATCATTGTGGACGTTCTGCCTCTTTTCCTATGCTTTACATGCAATTCCAGTCTACCTCCTGAAATCGGTTTCCTGCAGTTCTGCCCCGCTTTCAAGTCCTCTTGGCAGCCTTACTTCAATATATTTTTGGACGATAGCTGTCATTTATAACTCTGCAGGTTTGTGAATTACAGTGCCCCTGAGCTCCTTTCTTCAACTCGTTTTCTTGTGAGCTGGCCGCAACACCGCAGCATTGCTTCAGGCCCTAGTGTGGTTCCAGAATGGCACGCTGAGCCTTTGTTTAATTCCTCTTCCTGGTGGGCAATGAGAGTTAAATTTGCCCGTCCAGACACCTCCAGCTAGTCTCTCATTGGTTCTCCCTATTCCTGTTCATTTTCCGCAGAAATTGCAAACTGGGCCAAACAGGAGGTTAAAGGCACTGACTCTCCAAGTGGGGAGAGTGTTAGTAAAGCGTCTGGAATGTTGCACCCGAGTACCGGGGGACAAAAACTGAGTCACATTTGAACACGTTTCCCGATCACACGGTGGATCATACTCTGGGTTCCACATGCATGTTTTAGCTGAAGGAAGAATCCCTTAAACCTGGAGAGTTGAGACCCATGGAATTGGTACCATGCAATATGACTTGAAAGGGTCTGCATTTGCTCACCGAACCTCAACAATCCTAACACTGCTGCGTTTATGCCGCTGTACACACGCTTGATTCTCTTTCTGAGACATATAAATCCATAGGTTTTAAGATTCTTACTAGTCAGGTATATTCTTATGCGTTTAATATGGGGTGTTGAGTCCACTTCGTTGAGCAATGAGTAGCTCTTGTCTATTACATATTTGGCTTATGGTACGGTATCCGTTCTAATTTCAATCTCTGGTTTTATGCAGCACCCCAACTCACCTTTCCCCTTAAGCAAGCATAAGTTGGTTTTCTACATTTGAGACCCTGTTCTGTTTTGTAATTCAGTTCCTGTGTAGCCAAGTTTACATTCCGTGTAGTAGTGATATCTTATGATGTTTCTTTTTCTGTGTGAGTTATTTCACTTAGAATCATCGTACCTGAATCCACTCATTATGCTGCTACGGGCCTGATGACATAGATTTCATTGCTGAGTGATATTGCATTGTACGTAAGTACCACAACTTCTTTACCCATTTTTCGCTTTCTGTGATATTGAACTTGTACCGTAAACGAGGTTCTTGTAAACAGAGCCGTCCCAAACTTTGGGGTGGCTGTGTCTTTTTGATTTTAATTTCCCTAAGCTATAGGACCATAAGTGGAAGTGCCCTAGGCTCTGTTGCTTTGTTTTTTAGATGTTTCAGGAAACACCATACACTTCTCCAGAGTGGCTGTTGGCAATTTACATCCCGCCCATCAGCATAACAAGGCTCCCAGTGTTCCATGGCCTGTCCTGCCTTTCTGGATTTTACACATTTTTCAGATGGCCCTTTTGACTGGGGGGCAGTGAGACTTCATTGCAGTGCAGATTTCCTTTGCAAGCTTGCTTGGTTGGCCAAAAAGGGCATAGGCTTTTTTTCTTGAGGAAAAATCGCATATGCCCTTTTTGGCCAAGTGCATCATTGTGGACGTTCTGCCTCTTTTCCTATGCTTTACATGCAATTCCAGTCTACCTCCTGAAATCGGTTTCCTGCAATTCTGCCCCGCTTTCAAGTCCTCTTGGCAGCCTTACTTCAATATATTTTTGGACGATAGCTGTCATTTATAACTCTGCAGTTTTGTGAATTACAGTGCCCCTGAGCTCCTTTCTTCAACTTGCTTTCTTGTGAGATGACCGCAACACCGCAGCATCGCTTCAGGCCCTAGTGTTGTTCCGGCATGGCACGCTGAGCCTTTGGTTAATTCCTCTTCCTGGTGGGAAATGAGAGTTAAATTTGCCCGTCCAGACACCTCCAGCTAGTCTCTCATTGGTTCTCCCTATTCCTGTTCATTTTCCGCAGAAATTGCAAACTGGGCCAAACAGGAGGTTAAAGGCACTGACTCTCCAAGTGGGGAGAGTGTTAGTAAAGCGTCTGGAATGTTGCACCCGAGTACCAGGGGACGAAAACTGACACATTTGAACACGTTTCCCGATCACACAGTGGATCATACTCTGGGTTCCACATGCATGTTTTAGCTGAAGGAAGAATCCCTTAAACCTGGAGAGTTGAGACCCATGGAATGGGTACCATGCAATATGACTTCAAAGGGTCTGCATTTGCTCACCGAACCTCATCAATCCTATCACTGCTGCGTTTATGCCGCTATACACACGCTTGATTCTCTTTCGGAGATATATAAATCCATAGGTTTTAAGATTCTTACTAGTCAGGTATATTTTTAGGCGTTTAATATGGGGTGTTGAGTCCACTTCGTTGAGCAAAGTGTAGCTCTTTTGTATTACATATTTGGCTTATGGAACGATATCTGTGCTAATTTCAATGTCTGGTTTTATGCAGCACCCCAACTCACCTTTCCCCTTAAGGAAGCATAAGTTGGTTTTCTACATTTGAGACCCTGTTCTGTTTTGTAATTCAGTTCCTGTGTAGCCAAGTTTACATTCCGTGTAGTAGTGATATCTTATGATGTTTCTTTTTCTGTGTGACTTATTTCACTTAGAATCATCGTACCTGAATCCACTCATTATGCTGCTATGGGCCTGATGACATAGATTTCATTGCTGAGTGATATTGCATTGTAGGTAAGTACCACAACTTCTTTATCCATTTTTCACTTTCTGTGATATTGAACTTGTACCGTAAACGAGGTTCCTGTAAACAGAACCGTCCCAAACTTTGGGGTGGCTGTGTCTTTTTGATTTTAATTTCCCTAAGCTATAGGACCATAAGTGGAAGTGCCCTAGGCTCTATTGTTTTGTTTTTTAGATGTTTCAGGAAACACCATACACTTCTCCAGAGTGGCTGTTGGCAATTTACATCCCGCCCATCAGCATAACAAGGCTCCCAGTTCTCCATGGCCTGTCCTGCCTTTCTGGATTTTATACTTTTTTCAGATGGCCCTTTTGCCCGCGGGATAGTGAGACTTCATTGTAGTGCAGATTCCCTTTGCAAGCTTGCTTGGTTGGCCAAAAAGGGCGTATGCGTTTTTTCCTGAATATATTCAGGAAAAAACGCATACGCCCTTTTTGGCCAAGTGCATCATTGTGGACGTTCTGCCTCTTTTCCTATGCTTTACATGCAATTCCAGTCTACCTCCTGAAATCGGTTTCCTGCAATTCTGCCCCGCTTTCAAGTCCTCTTGGCAGCCTTACTTCAATATATTTTTGGACGATAGCTGTCATTTATAACTCTGCAGGTTTGTGAATTACAGTGCCCCTGAGCTCCTTTCTTCAACTCGTTTTCTTGTGAGCTGGCCGCAACACCGCAGCATTGCTTCAGGCCCTAGTGTGGTTCCAGAATGGCACGCTGAGCCTTTGGTTAATTCCTCTTCCTGGTGGGCAATGAGAGTTAAATTTGCCCGTCCAGACACCTCCAGCTAGTCTCTCATTGGTTCTCCCTATTCCTGTTCATTTTCCGCAGAAATTGCAAACTGGGCCAAACAGGAGGTTAAAGGCACTGACTCTCCAAGTGGGGAGAGTGTTAGTAAAGCGTCTGGAATGTTGCACCCGAGTACCGGGGGACAAAAACTGAGTCACATTTGAACACGTTTCCCGATCACACGGTGGATCATACTCTGGGTTCCACATGCATGTTTTAGCTGAAGGAAGAATCCCTTAAACCTGGAGAGTTGAGACCCATGGAATTGGTACCATGCAATATGACTTGAAAGGGTCTGCATTTGCTCACCGAACCTCAACAATCCTAACACTGCTGCGTTTATGCCGCTGTACACACGCTTGATTCTCTTTCTGAGACATATAAATCCATAGGTTTTAAGATTCTTACTAGTCAGGTATATTCTTATGCGTTTAATATGGGGTGTTGAGTCCACTTCGTTGAGCAATGAGTAGCTCTTGTCTATTACATATTTGGCTTATGGAACGGTATCCGTTCTAATTTCAATCTCTGGTTTTATGCAGCACCCCAACTCACCTTTCCCCTTAAGCAAGCATAAGTTGGTTTTCTACATTTGAGACCCTGTTCTGTTTTGTAATTCAGTTCCTGTGTAGCCAAGTTTACATTCCGTGTAGTAGTGATATCTTATGATGTTTCTTTTTCTGTGTGACTTATTTCACTTAGAATCATCGTACCTGAATCCACTCATTATGCTGCTACGGGCCTGATGACATAGATTTCATTGCTGAGTGATATTGCATTGTACGTAAGTACCACAACTTCTTTACCCATTTTTCGCTTTCTGTGATATTGAACTTGTACCGTAAATGAGGTTCTTGTAAACAGAGCCGTCCCAAACTTTGGGGTGGCTGTGTCTTTTTGATTTTAATTTCCCTAAGCTATAGGACCATAAGTGGAAGTGCCCTAGGCTCTGTTGCTTTGTTTTTTAGATGTTTCAGGAAACACCATACACTTCTCCAGAGTGGCTGTTGGCAATTTACATCCCGCCCATCAGCATAACAAGGCTCCCAGTGTTCCATGGCCTGTCCTGCCTTTCTGGATTTTACACATTTTTCAGATGGCCCTTTTGACTGGGGGGCAGTGAGACTTCATTGCAGTGCAGATTTCCTTTGCAAGCTTGCTTGGTTGGCCAAAAAGGGCATAGGCTTTTTTTCTTGAGGAAAAATCGCATATGCCCTTTTTGGCCAAGTGCATCATTGTGGACGTTCTGCCTCTTTTCCTATGCTTTACATGCAATTCCAGTCTACCTCCTGAAATCGGTTTCCTGCAATTCTGCCCCGCTTTCAAGTCCTCTTGGCAGCCTTACTTCAATATATTTTTGGACGATAGCTGTCATTTATAACTCTGCAGTTTTGTGAATTACAGTGCCCCTGAGCTCCTTTCTTCAACTTGCTTTCTTGTGAGATGACCGCAACACCGCAGCATCGCTTCAGGCCCTAGTGTTGTTCCGGTATGGCACGCTGAGCCTTTGGTTAATTCCTCTTCCTGGTGGGAAATGAGAGTTAAATTTGCCCGTCCAAACACCTCCAGCTAGTCTCTCATTGGTTCTCCCTATTCCTGTTCATTTTCCGCAGAAATTGCAAACTGGGCCAAACAGGAGGTTAAAGGCACTGACTCTCCAAGTGGGGAGAGTGTTAGTAAAGCGTCTGGAATGTTGCACCCGAGTACCAGGGGACGAAAACTGACACATTTGAACACGTTTCCCGATCACACAGTGGATCATACTCTGGGTTCCACATGCATGTTTTAGCTGAAGGAAGAATCCCTTAAACCTGGAGAGTTGAGACCCATGGAATGGGTACCATGCAATATGACTTCAAAGGGTCTGCATTTGCTCACCGAACCTCATCAATCCTATCACTGCTGCGTTTATGCCGCTATACACACGCTTGATTCTCTTTCGGAGATATATAAATCCATAGGTTTTAAGATTCTTACTAGTCAGGTATATTTTTAGGCGTTTAATATGGGGTGTTGAGTCCACATCGTTGAGCAAAGTGTAGCTCTTTTGTATTACATATTTGGCTTATGGAACGATATCTGTGCTAATTTCAATGTCTGGTTTTATGCAGCACCCCAACTCACATTTCCCCTTAAGGAAGCATAAGTTGGTTTTCTACATTTGAGACCCTGTTCTGTTTTGTAATTCAGTTCCTGTGTAGCCAAGTTTACATTCCGTGTAGTAGTGATATCTTATGATGTTTCTTTTTCTGTGTGACTTATTTCACTTAGAATCATCGTACCTGAATCCACTCATTATGCTGCTATGGGCCTGATGACATAGATTTCATTGCTGAGTGATATTGCATTGTAGGTAAGTACCACAACTTCTTTATCCATTTTTCACTTTCTGTGATATTGAACTTGTACCGTAAACGAGGTTCCTGTAAACAGAACCGTCCCAAACTTTTGGGTGGCTGTGTCTTTTTGATTTTAATTTCCCTAAGCTATAGGACCATAAGTGGAAGTGCCCTAGGCTCTATTGTTTTGTTTTTTGGATGTTTCAGGAAACACCATACACTTCTCCAGAGTGGCTGTTGGCAATTTACATCCCGCCCATCAGCATAACAAGGCTCCCAGTTCTCCATGGCCTGTCCTGCCTTTCTGGATTTTATACTTTTTTCAGATGGCCCTTTTGCCCGCGGGATAGTGAGACTTCATTGTAGTGCAGATTCCCATTGCAAGCTTGCTTGGTTGGCCAAAAAGGGCGTATGCGTTTTTTCCTGAATATATTCAGGAAAAAACGCATACGCCCTTTTTGGCCAAGTGCATCATTGTGCACGTTCTGCCTCTTTTCCTATGCTTTACATGCAATTCCAGTCTACCTCCTGAAATCGGTTTCCTGCAATTCTGCCCCGCTTTCAAGTCCTCTTGGCAGCCTTACTTCAATATATTTTTGGACGATAGCTGTCATTTATAACTCTGCAGGTTTGTGAATTACAGTGCCCCTGAGCTCCTTTCTTCAACTCGTTTTCTTGTGAGCTGGCCGCAACACCGCAGCATTGCTTCAGGCCCTAGTGTGGTTCCAGAATGGCACGCTGAGCCTTTGGTTAATTCCTCTTCCTGGTGGGCAATGAGAGTTAAATTTGCCCGTCCAGACACCTCCAGCTAGTCTCTCATTGGTTCTCCCTATTCCTGTTCATTTTCCGCAGAAATTGCAAACAGGGCCAAACAGGAGGTTAAAGGCACTGACTCTCCAAATGGGGAGAGTGTTAGTAAAGCGTCTGGAATGTTGCACCCGAGTACCGGGGGACAAAAACTGAGTCACATTTGAACACGTTTCCCGATCACACGGTGGATCATACTCTGGGTTCCACATGCATGTTTTAGCTGAAGGAAGAATCCCTTAAACCTGGAGAGTTGAGACCCATGGAATGGGTACCATGCAATATGACTTCAAAGGGTCTGCATTTGCTCACCGAACCTCAACAATCCTAACACTGCTGCGTTTATGCCGCTGTACACACGCTTGATTCTCTTTCTGAGACATATAAATCCATAGGTTTTAAGATTCTTACTAGTCAGGTATATTCTTATGCGTTTAATATGGGGTGTTGAGTCCACTTCGTTGAGCAATGAGTAGCTCTTGTCTATTACATATTTGGCTTATGGAACGGTATCCGTTCTAATTTCAATCTCTGGTTTTATGCAGCACCCCAACTCACCTTTCCCCTTAAGCAAGCATAAGTTGGTTTTCTACATTTGAGACCCTGTTCTGTTTTGTAATTCAGTTCCTGTGTAGCCAAGTTTACATTCCGTGTAGTAGTGATATCTTATGATGTTTCTTTTTCTGTGTGACTTATTTCACTTAGAATCATCGTACCTGAATCCACTCATTATGCTGCTACGGGCCTGATGACATAGATTTCATTGCTGAGTGATATTGCATTGTACGTAAGTACCACAACTTCTTTACCCATTTTTCGCTTTCTGTGATATTGAACTTGTACCGTAAACGAGGTTCTTGTAAACAGAGCCGTCCCAAACTTTGGGGTGGCTGTGTCTTTTTGATTTTAATTTCCCTAAGCTATAGGACCATAAGTGGAAGTGCCCTAGGCTCTGTTGCTTTGTTTTTTAGATGTTTCAGGAAACACCATACACTTCTCCAGAGTGGCTGTTGGCAATTTACATCCCGCCCATCAGCATAACAAGGCTCCCAGTGTTCCATGGCCTGTCCTGCCTTTCTGGATTTTACACATTTTTCAGATGGCCCTTTTGACTGGGGGGCAGTGAGACTTCATTGCAGTGCAGATTTCCTTTGCAAGCTTGCTTGGTTGGCCAAAAAGGGCATAGGCTTTTTTTCTTGAGGAAAAATCGCATATGCCCTTTTTGGCCAAGTGCATCATTGTGGACGTTCTGCCTCTTTTCCTATGCTTTACATGCAATTCCAGTCTACCTCCTGAAATCGGTTTCCTGCAATTCTGCCCCGCTTTCAAGTCCTCTTGGCAGCCTTACTTCAATATATTTTTGGACGATAGCTGTCATTTATAACTCTGCAGTTTTGTGAATTACAGTGCCCCTGAGCTCCTTTCTTCAACTTGCTTTCTTGTGAGATGACCGCAACACCGCAGCATCGCTTCAGGCCCTAGTGTTGTTCCGGCATGGCATGCTGAGCCTTTGGTTAATTCCTCTTCCTGGTGGGAAATGAGAGTTAAATTTGCCCGTCCAGACACCTCCAGCTAGTCTCTCATTGGTTCTCCCTATTCCTGTTCATTTTCCGCAGAAATTGCAAACTGGGCCAAACAGGAGGTTAAAGGCACTGACTCTCCAAGTGGGGAGAGTGTTAGTAAAGCGTCTGGAATGTTGCACCCGAGTACCAGGGGACGAAAACTGACACATTTGAACACGTTTCCCGATCACACAGTGGATCATACTCTGGGTTCCACATGCATGTTTTAGCTGAAGGAAGAATCCCTTAAACCTGGAGAGTTGAGACCCATGGAATGGGTACCATGCAATATGACTTCAAAGGGTCTGCATTTGCTCACCGAACCTCAACAATCCTAACACTGCTGCGTTTATGCCGCTGTACACACGCTTGATTCTCTTTCTGAGACATATAAATCCATAGGTTTTAAGATTCTTACTAGTCAGGTATATTCTTATGCGTTTAATATGGGGTGTTGAGTCCACTTCGTTGAGCAATGAGTAGCTCTTGTCTATTACATATTTGGCTTATGGAACGGTATCCGTTCTAATTTCAATCTCTGGTTTTATGCAGCACCCCAACTCACCTTTCCCCTTAAGCAAGCATAAGTTCGTTTTCTACATTTGAGACCCTGTTCTGTTTTGTAATTCAGTTCCTGTGTAGCCAAGTTTACATTCCGTGTAGTAGTGATATCTTATGATGTTTCTTTTTCTGTGTGACTTATTTCACTTAGAATCATCGTACCTGAATCCACTCATTATGCTGCTACGGGCCTGATGACATAGATTTCATTGCTGAGTGATATTGCATTGTACGTAAGTACCACAACTTCTTTACCCATTTTTCGCTTTCTGTGATATTGAACTTGTACCGTAAACGAGGTTCTTGTAAACAGAGCCGTCCCAAACTTTGGGGTGGCTGTGTCTTTTTGATTTTAATTTCCCTAAGCTATAGGACCATAAGTGGAAGTGCCCTAGGCTCTGTTGCTTTGTTTTTTAGATGTTTCAGGAAACACCATACACTTCTCCAGAGTGGCTGTTGGCAATTTACATCCCGCCCATCAGCATAACAAGGCTCCCAGTGTTCCATGGCCTGTCCTGCCTTTCTGGATTTTACACATTTTTCAGATGGCCCTTTTGACTGGGGGGCAGTGAGACTTCATTGCAGTGCAGATTTCCTTTGCAAGCTTGCTTGGTTGGCCAAAAAGGGCATAGGCTTTTTTTCTTGAGGAAAAATCGCATATGCCCTTTTTGGCCAAGTGCATCATTGTGGACGTTCTGCCTATTTTCCTGTGATTTACATGCAAATCCAGTCTACCTCCTGAAATCGGTTTCCTGCAATTCTGCCCCGCTTTCAAGTCCTCTTGGCAGCCTTACTTCAATATATTTTTGGACGATAGCTGTCAATTTTAACTCTGCAGGTTTGTGAATGACAGTGCCCCTGAGCTCCTTTCTTCAACTCGCTTTCTTGTGAGCTGGCCGCAACACCGCTGCATTGCTTCAGGCCCTAGTGTGGTTCCGGCATGACATGCTGAGCCTTTGGTTAATTCCTCTTCCTGGTGGGAAATGAGAGTTAAATTTGCCCGTCCAGACACCTCCAGCTAGTCTCTCATTGGTTCTCCCTATTCCTGTTCATTTTCCGCAGAAATTGCAAACTGGGCCAAACAAGAGGTTAAAGGCACTGACTCTCCAAGTGGGGAGAGTGTTAGTTAAGCGTCTGGAATGTTGCACCTGAGTACCGGGGGATGAAAACTGACACAATTAAACACATTTCCCGATCACACGGTGGATCATACTCTGGGTTCCACATGCATGTTTTAGCTGAAGGAAGAATCCCTTAAACCTGGAGAGTTGAGACCCATGGAATGGGTACCATGCAATATGACTTCAAAGGGTCTGCATTTGCTCACCGAACCTCACCAATCCTATCACTGCTGCGTTTATGACACTGTACACACGCTTGATTCTCTTTCGGAGACATATAAATCCATAGGTTTTAAGATTCGTTCTAGTCAGGTATATTCTTACGCGTTTAATATGGGGTGTAGAGTCCACTTCGTTGAGCAAGGAGTAGCTCTTGTCTATTAAATATTTGGCTTATGGAATGGTATCTGTTCTAATTTCAATCTCTGGTTTTATGCAGCACCCCAACTCACCTTTCGCCTTAAGCAAGCATAAGTTGGTTTTCTACATTTGAGACCCTGTTCTGTTTTGTAATTCAGTTCCTGTGTAGCCAAGTTTACATTCCTTGTAGTAGTGATATCTTATGATGTTTGTTTTTCTGTGTGACTTATTTCACTTAGAATCATCGTACCTGAATCCACTCATTATGCTGCTATGGGCCTGATGACATAGATTTCATTGCTGAGTGATATTGCATTGTACGTAAGTACCACAACTTCTTTATCCATTTTTCGCTTTCTGTGATTTTGAACTTGGACCATAAATGAGGTTCTTGTAAACAGAGCTGTCCCTAACTTTGGGGTGGCTGAGTCTTTTTGATTTTAATTTCCCTAAGCTATAGGACCATAAGTGGAAGTGCCCTAGGCTCTGTTGCTTTGTTTTTTAGATGTTTCAGGAAACACCATACACTTCTCCAGAGTGGCTGTTGGCAATTTACATCCCGCCCATCAGCATAACAAGGCTCCCAATTCTCCATGGCCTGTCCTGCCTTTCTGGATTTTACACTTTTTTCAGATGGCCCTTTTGACCGGGGAGCAGTGAGACTTCATTGTAGTGCAGATTTCCTTTGCAAGCTTGCTTGGTTGGCCAAAAAGGGCGTATGCGTTTTTTCCTGAATATATGCAGGAAAAAACGCATACGCCCTTTTTGGCCAAGTGCATCATTGTGGACGTTCTGCCTCTTTTCCTATGCTTTACATGCAATTCCAGTCTACCTCCTGAAATCGGTTTCCTGCAATTCTGCCCAGCGTTCAAGTCCTCTTGGCAGCCTTACTTCAATATATTTTTGGACGATAGCTATCATTTATAACTCTGCAGGTATGTGAATGACAGTGCCCCTGAGCTCCTTTCTTCAACTCGCTTTCTTGTGAGCTGGCCGCAACACCGCAGGATTGCTTCAGGCCCTAGTGTGGTTCCGGCATGGCACGCTGAGCCTTTGTTTAATTCCTCTTCCTGGTGGGAAATGAGAGTTAAATTTGCCCGTCCAGACACCTCCAGCTAGTCTCTCATTGGTTCTCCCTATTCCTGTTCATTTTCCGCAGAAATTGCAAACTGGGCCAAACAGGAGGTTAAAGGCACTGACTCTCCAAGTGGGGAGAGTGTTAGTAAAGCGTCTGGAATGTTGCACCCGAGTACCAGGGGACGAAAACTGAGACACATTTGAACACGTTTCCCGATCACATGGTGGATCATACTCTGCGTTCCACATGCATGTTTTAGCTGAAGGAAGAATCCCTTAAACCTGGAGAGTTGAGACCCCTGCAATGGGTACCATGCAATATGACTTCAAAGGGTCTGCATTTGCTCACCGAACCTCACCAATCCTATCACTGCTGCATTTATGCCACTGTACACACGCTTGATTCTCTTTCTGAGACATATAAATCCATAGGTTTTAAGATTCTTACTAGTCAGGTATATTCTTAGGCGTTTAATATGGGGTGTAGAGTCCACTTCGTTGAGCAAGGAGTAGCTATTGTCTATTTCATATTTGGCTTATGGAACGGTATCTGTGCTAATTTCAATCTCTGGTTTTATGCAGCACCCCAACTCACCTTTCCCCTTAAGCAAGCATAAGTCGGTTTTCTACATTTGAGACCTTGTTCTGTTTTGTAATTCAGTTCCTGTGTAGCCAAGTTTACATTCCATGTGGTAGAGATATCTTATGATGTTTCTTTTTCTGTGTGACTTATTTCACTTAGAATCATCGTACCTGAATCCACTCATTATGCTGCTATGGGCCTGATGACATAGATTTCATTGCTGAGTGATATTGCATTGTACGTAAGTACCACAACTTCTTTATCCATTTTTCACTTTCTGTGATTTTGAACTTGTACTGAAAACGAGGTTCTTGTAAACAGAGCCTTCCCAAATTTTGGGGTGGCTGTGTCTTTTTGATTTTAATTTCTCTAAGCTATAGGACCATAAGTGGAAGTGCCCTAAGCTCTGTTGCTTTGTTTTTTAGATGTTTCAGGAAACACCATACACTTCTCCAGAGTGGCTGTTGGCAATTTACATCCCGCCCATCAGCATAACAAGGCTCCCAGTTCTCCATGGCCTGTCCTGCCTTTCTGGATTTTACACTTTTTTCAGATGGCCCTTTTGACCGGGGGGCAGTGAGACTTCATTGTAGTGCAGATTTCCTTTGCAAGCTTGCTTGGTTGGCCAAAAAGGGCGTATGCGTTTTTTCCTGAATATATTCAGGAAAAAACGCATACGCCCTTTTTGGCCAAGTGCATCATTGTGGACGTTCTGCCTCTTTTCCTTTGCTTTACATGCAATTCCAGTCTACCTCCTGAAATCGGTTTCCTGCAATTCTGCCCAGCGTTCAAGTCCTCTTGGCAGCCTTACTTCAATATATTTTTGGACGATAGCTGTCATTTATAACTCTGCAGGTTTGTGAATGACAGTGCCCCTGATCTCCTTTCTTCAACTCGCTTTCTTGTGAGCTGGCCGCAACACCGCAGCATTGCTTCAGGCCCTAGTGTGGTTCCGGCATGACATGCTGAGCCTTTGGTTAATTCCTCTTCCTGGTGGGAAATGAGAGTTAAATTTGCCCGTCCAGACACCTCCAGCTAGTCTCTCATTGGTTCTCCCTATTCCTGTTCATTTTCCGCAGAAATTGCAAACTGGGCCAAACAAGAGGTTAAAGGCACTGACTCTCCAAGTGGGCAGAGTGTTAGTAAAGCGTCTGGAATGTTGCACCCGAGTACCAGGGGATGAAAACTGACACAATTAAACACGTTTCCCGATCACACGGTGGATCATACTCTGGGTTCCACATGCATGTTTTAGCTGAAGGAAGAATCCCTTAAACCTGGAGAGTTGAGACCCATGGAATGGGTACCATGCAATATGACTTCAAAGGTTCTGCATTTGCTCACCAAACCTCACCAATCCTATCACTGCTGCGTTTATGACACTCTACACACGCTTGATTCTCTTTTGGAGACATATAAATCAATAGGTTTTAAGATTCTTTCTAGTCAGGTATATTCTTACGCGTTTAATATGGGGTGTAGAGTCCACTTCGTTGAGCAAGAAGTAGCTCTTGTCTATTAAATATTTGGCTTATGGAACGGTATCTGTTCTAATTTCAATCTCTGGTTTTATGCAGCACCCCAACTCACCTTTCGCCTTAAGCAAGCATAAGTTGGTTTTCTACATTTGAGACCCTGTTCTGTTTTGTAATTCAGTTCCTGTGTAGCCAAGTTTACATTCCTTGTAGTAGTGATATCTTATGATGTTTGTTTTTCTGTGTGACTTATTTCACTTAGAATCATCGTACCTGAATCCACTCATTATGCTGCTACGGGCCTGATGACATAGATTTCATTGCTGAGTGATATTGCATTGTACGTAAGTACCACAACTTCTTTATCCATTTTTCGCTTTCTGTGATATTGAACTTGGACCATAAATGAGGTTCTTGTAAACAGAGCTGTCCCTAACTTTGGGGTGGCTGAGTCTTTTTGATTTTAATTTCCCTAAGCTATAGGACCATAAGTGGAAGTGCCCTAGGCTCTGTTGCTTTGTTTTTTAGATGTTTCAGGAAACACCATACACTTCTCCAGAGTGGCTGTTGGCAATTTACATCCCGCCCATCAGCATAACAAGGCTCCCAGTTCTCCATGGCCTGTCCTGCCTTTCTGGATTTTACACTTTTTTCAGATGGCTCTTTTGACCGGGGAGCAGTGAGACTTCATTGTAGTGCAGATTTCCTTTGCAAGCTTGCTTGGTTGGCCAAAAAGGGCGTATGCGTTTTTTCCTGAATATATTCAGGAAAAATCGCATACGCCCTTTTTGGCCAAGTGCATCATTGTGGACGTTCTGCCTCTTTTCCTATGCTTTACATGCAATTCCAGTCTACCTCCTGAAATCGGTTTCCTGCAATTCTGCCCCGCTTTCAAGTCCTCTTGGCAGCCTTACTTCAATATATTTTTGGACGATAGCTATCATTTATAACTCTGCAGGTTTGTGAATGACAGTGCCCCTGAGCTCCTTTCTTCAACTCGCTTTCTTGTGAGCTGGCCGCAACACCTCAGGATTGCTTCAGGCCCTAGTGTTGTTCCGGCATGGCACGCTGAGCCTTTGGTTAATTCCTCTTCCTGGTGGGAAATGAGAGTTAAATTTGCCCGTCCAGACACCTCCAGCTAGTCTCTCATTGGTTCTCCCTATTCCTGTTCATTTTCTGCAGAAATTGCAAACTGGGCCAAACAGGAGGTTAAAGGCACTGACTCTCCTAGTGGGGAGAGTGTTAGTAAAGCGTCTGGAATGTTGCACCCGAGTACCAGGGGACGAAAACTGAGACACATTTGAACACGTTTCCCGATCACATGGTGGATCATACTCTGCGTTCCACATGCATGTTTTAGCTGAAGGAAGAATCCCTTAAACCTGGAGAGTTGAGACCCCTGGAATGGGTACCATGCAATATGACTTCAAAGGGTCTGCATTTGCTCACCGAACCTCACCAATCCTAGCACTGCTGCATTTATGCCACTGTACACACGCTTGATTCTCTTTCTGAGACATATAAATCCATAGGTTTTAAGATTCTTACTAGTCAGGTATATTCTTAGGTGTTTAATATGGGGTGTAGAGTCCACTTCGTTGAGCAAGGAGTAGCTCTTGTCTATTACATATTTGGCTTATGGAACCGTATCTGTGCTAATTTCAATCTCTGGTTTTATGCAGCACCCCAACTCACCTTTCGCCTTAAGCAAGCATAAGTTGGTTTTCTACATTTGAGACCCTGTTCTGTTTTGTAATTCAGTTCCTGTGTAGCCAAGTTTACATTCCTTGTAGTAGTGATATCTTATGATGTTTGTTTTTCTGTGTGAGTTATTTCACTTAGAATCATCGTACCTGAATCCACTCATTATGCTGCTACGGGCCTGATGACATAGATTTCATTGCTGAGTGATATTGCATTGTACGTAAGTACCACAACTTCTTTATCCATTTTTCACTTTCTGTGATTTTGAACTTGTACTGTAAACGAGGTTCTTGTAAACAGAGCCTTCCCAAACTTTGGGGTGGCTGTGTCTTTGATTTTAATTTCCCTAAGCTATAGGACCATAAGTGGAAGTGCCCTAGGCTCTGTTGCTTTGTTTTGTAGATGTTTCAGGAAACACCATACACTTCTCCAGAGTGGCTGTTGGCAATTTACATCCCGCCCATCAGCATAACAAGGCTCCCAGTTCTCCATGGCCTGTCCTGCCTTTCTGGATTTTACACTTTTTTCAGATTGCCCTTTTGACCGGGGGGCAGTGAGACTTCATTGTAGTGCAGATTTCCTTTGCAAGCTTGCTTGGTTGGCCAAAAAGGGCGTATGCGTTTATTCCTGAATATATTAAGGAAAAAATGCATACGCCCTTTTTGGCCAAGTGCATCATTGTGGACGTTCTGCCTCTTTTCCTTTGCTTTACATGCAATTCCAGTCTACCTCCTGAAATCGGTTTCCTGCAATTCTGCCCAGCGTTCAAGTCCTCTTGGCAGCCTTACTTCAATATATTTTTGGACGATAGCTGTCATTTATAACTCTGCAGGTTTGTGAATGACAGTGCCCCTGAGCTCCTTTCTTCAACTCGCTTTCTTGTGAGCTGGCCGCAACACCGCAGCATTGCTTCAGGCCCTAGTGTGGTTCCGGCATGACATGCTGAGCCTTTGGTTAATTCCTCTTCCTGGTGGGAAATGAGAGTTAAATTTGCCCGTCCAGACACCTCCAGCTAGTCTCTCATTGGTTCTCCCTATTCCTGTTCATTTTCCGCAGAAATTGCAAACTGGGCCAAACAAGAGGTTAAAGGCACTGACTCTCCAAGTGGGGAGAGTGTTAGTAAAGCGTCTGGAATGTTGCACCCGAGTACCGGGGGATGAAAACTGACACAATTAAACACATTTCCCGATCACATGGTGGATCATACTCTGGGTTCCACATGCATGTTTTAGCTGAAGGAAGAATCCCTTAAACCTGGAGAGTTGAGACCCATGGAATGGGTACCATGCAATATGACTTCAAAGGGTCTGCATTTGCTCACCGAACCTCACCAATCCTATCACTGCTGCGTTTATGACACTGTACACACGCTTGATTCTCTTTCGGAGACATATAAATCCATAGGTTTTAAGATTCTTTCTAGTCAGGTATATTCTTACGCGTTTAATATGGGGTGTAGAGTCCACTTCGTTGAGCAAGGAGTAGCTCTTGTCTATTACATATTTGGCTTATGGAACGGTATCTGTGCTAATTTCAATCTCTGGTTTTATGCAGCACCCCAACTCACCTTTCCCCTTAAGCAAGCATAAGTCGGTTTTCTACATTTGAGACCCTGTTCTGTTTTGTAATTCAGTTCCTGTGTAGCCAAGTTTACATTCCATGTGGTAGAGATATCTTATGATGTTTCTTTTTCTGTGTGACTTATTTCACTTAGAATCATCGTACCTGAATCCACTCATTATGCTGCTATGGGCCTGATGACATAGATTTCATTGCTGAGTGATATTGCATTGTACGTAAGTACCACAACTTCTTTATCCATTTTTCACTTTCTGTGATTTTGAACTTATACTGTAAACGAGGTTCTTGTAAACAGAGCCTTCCCAAATTTTGGGGTGGCTGTGTCTTTTTGATTTTAATTTCCCTAAGCTATAGGACCATAAGTGGAAGTGCCCTAAGCTCTGTTGCTTTGTTTTTCAGATGTTTCAGGAAACACCATACACTTCTCCAGAGTGGCTGTTGGCAAATTACATCCCGCCCATCAGCATAACAAGGCTCCCAGCTCTCCATGGCCTGTCCTGCCTTTCTGGATTTTACACTTTTTTCAGATGGCCCTTTTGACCGGTGGGCAGTGAGACTTCATTGTAGTGCAGATTTCCTTTGCAAGCTTGCTTGGTTGGCCAAAAAGGGCGTATGCGTTTTTTCCTGAATATATTCAGGAAAAAACGCATACGCCCTTTTTGGCCAAGTGCATCATTGTGGACGTTCTGCCTCTTTTCCTTTGCTTTACATGCAATTCCAGTCTACCTCCTGAAATCGGTTTCCTGCAATTCTGCCCAGCGTTCAAGTCCTCTTGGCAGCCTTACTTCAATATATTTTTGGACGATAGCTGTCATTTATAACTCTGCAGGTTTGTGAATGACAGTGCCCCTGATCTCCTTTCTTCAACTCGCTTTCTTGTGAGCTGGCCGCAACACCGCAGCATTGCTTCAGTCCCTAGTGTGGTTCCGGCATGACATGCTGAGCCTTTGGTTAATTCCTCTTCCTGGTGGGAAATGAGAGTTAAATTTGCCCGTCCAGACACCTCCAGCTAGTCTCTCATTGGTTCTCCCTATTCCTGTTCATTTTCCGCAGAAATTGCAAACTGGGCCAAACAAGAGGTTAAAGGCACTGACTCTCCAAGTGGGGAGAGTGTTAGTAAAGCGTCTGGAATGTTGCACCCGAGTACCAGGGGATGAAAACTGACACAATTAAACACGTTTCCCGATCACACGGTGGATCATCCTCTGGGTTCCACATGCATGTTTTAGCTGAAGGAAGAATCCCTTAAACCTGGAGAGTTGAGACCCATGGAATGGGTACCATGCAATATGACTTCAAAGGTTCTGCATTTGCTCACCAAACCTCACCAATCCTATCACTGCTGCGTTTATGACACTGTACACACGCTTGATTCTCTTTTGGAGACATATAAATCCATAGGTTTTAAGATTCTTTCTAGTCAGGTATATTCTTCCGCGTTTAATATGGGGTGTAGAGTCCACTTCGTTGAGCAAGGAGTAGCTCTTGTCTATTAAATATTTGGCTTATGGAACGGTATCTGTTCTAATTTCAATCTCTGGTTTTATGCAGCACCCCAACTCACCTTTCGCCTTAAGCAAGCATAAGTTGGTTTTCTACATTTGAGACCCTGTTCTGTTTTGTAATTCAGTTCCTGTGTAGCCAAGTTTACATTCCTTGTAGTAGTGATATCTTATGATGTTTGTTTTTCTGTGTGACTTATTTCACTTAGAATCATCGTACCTGAATCCACTCATTATGCTGCTACGGGCCTGATGACATAGATTTCATTGCTGAGTGATATTGCATTGTACGTAAGTACCACAACTTCTTTATCCATTTTTCGCTTTCTGTGATATTGAACTTGGACCATAAATGAGGTTCTTGTAAACAGAGCTGTCCCTAACTTTGGGGTGGCTGAGTCTTTTTGATTTTAATTTCCCTAAGCTATAGGACCATAAGTGGAAGTGCCCTAGGCTCTGTTGCTTTGTTTTTTAGATGTTTCAGGAAACACCATACACTTCTCCAGAGTGGCTGTGGGCAATTTACATCCCGCCCATCAGCATAACAAGGCTCCCAGTTCTCCATGGCCTGTCCTGCCTTTCTGGATTTTACACTTTTTTCAGATGGCCCTTTTGACCGGGGAGCAGTGAGACTTCATTGTAGTGCAGATTTCCTTTGCAAGCTTGCTTGGTTGGCCACAAAGGGCGTATGCGTTTTCTCCTGAATATATTCAGGAAAAAACGCATACGCCCTTTTAGGACAAGTGCATCATTGTGGACGTTCTGCCTCTTTTCCGATGCTTTACATGCAATTCCAGTCTACCTCCTGAAATCGGTTTCCTGCAATTCTGCCCAGCGTTCAAGTCCTCTTGGCAGCCTTACTTCAATATATTTTTGGACGATAGCTGTCATTTATAACTCTGCAGGTATGTGAATGACAGTGTCCCTGAGCTCCTTTCTTCAACTCGCTTTCTTGTGAGCTGGCCGCAACACCGCATGATTGCTTCAGGCCCTAGTGTGGTTCCGGCATGGCACGCTGAGCCTTTGTTTAATTACTCTTCCTGGTGGGAAATGAGAGTTAAATTTGCCCATCCAGACACCTCCAGCTAGTCTCTCATTGGTTCTCTCTATTCCTGTTCATTTTCCTCAGAAATTGCAAACTGGGCCAAACAGGAGGTTAAAGGCACTGACTCTCCAATTGGGGAGAGTGTTAGTAAAGCGTCTGGAATGTTGCACCTGAGTACCAGGGGGCGAAAACTGAGACACATTTGAACACGTTTCCCGATCACATGGTGGATCATACTCTGGGTTCCACATGCATGTTTTAGCTGAAGGAAGAATCCCTTAAACCTGGAGAGTTGAGACCCCTGCAATGGGTACCATGCAATATGACTTCAAAGGGTCTGCATTTGCTCACCGAACCTCACCAATCCTATCACTGCTGCATTTATGCCACTGTACACACGCTTGATTCTCTTTCTGAGACATATAAATCCATAGGTTTTAAGATTCTTACTAGTCAGGTATATTCTTAGGCGTTTAATATGGGGTGTAGAGTCCACTTCGTTGAGCAAGGAGTAGCTCTTGTCTATTACATATTTGGCTTATGGAACGGTATCTGTGCTAATTTCAATCTCTGGTTTTATGCAGCACCCCAACTCACCTTTCCCCTTAAGCAAGCATAAGTCGGTTTTCTACATTTGAGACCCTGTTCTGTTTTGTAATTCAGTTCCTGTGTAGCCAAGTTTACATTCCATGTGGTAGAGATATCTTATGATGTTTGTTTTTCTGTGTGACTTATTTCACTTAGAATCATCGTACCTGAATCCACTCATTATGCTGCTATGGGCCTGATGACATAGATTTCATTGCTGAGTGATATTGCATTGTACGTAAGTACCACAACTTCTTTATCCATTTTTCACTTTCTGTGATTTTGAACTTGTACTGTAAACGAGGTTCTTGTAAACAGAGCCTTCCCAAACTTTGGGGTGGCTGTGTCTTTTTGATTTTAATTTCCCTAAGCTATAGGACCATAAGTGGAAGTGCCCTAGGCTCTGTTGCTTTGTTTTTTAGATGTTTCAGGAAACACCATACACTTCTCCAGAGTGGCTGTTGGCAATTTACATCCCACCCATCAGCATAACAAGGCTCCCAGTTCTCCATGGCCTGTCCTGCCTTTCTGGATTTTACACTTTTTTCAGATGGCCCTTTTGACCGGGGGGCAGTGAGACTTCATTGTAGTGCAGATTTCCTTTGCAAGCTTGCTTGGTTGGCCAAAAAGTGTGTATGCGTTTTTTCCTGAATATATTCAGGAAAAAACGCATACGCCCTTTTTGGACAAGTGCATCATTGTGGACGTTCTGCCTCTTTTCCTATGCTTTACATGCAATTCCAGTCTACCTCCTGAAATCGGTTTCCTGCAATTCTGCCCCGCTTTCAAGTCCTCTTGGCAGCCTTACTTCAATATATTTTTGGACGATAGCTATCATTTATAACTCTGCAGGTATGTGAATGACAGTGTCCCTGAGCTCCTTTCTTCAACTCGCTTTCTTGTGAGCTGGCCGCAACACCGCAGCATTGCTTCAGGCCCTAGTGTTGTTCCGGCATGGCACACTGAGCCTTTGTTTAATTACACTTCCTGGTGGGAAATGAGAGTTAAATTTGCCCATCCAGACACCTCCAGCTAGTCTCTCATTGGTTCTCTCTATTCCTGTTCATTTTCCTCAGAAATTGCAAACTGGGCCAAACAGGAGGTTAAAGGCACTGACTCTCCAATTGGGGAGAGTGTTAGTAAAGCGTCTGGAATGTTGCACCCGAGTACCAGGGGACGAAAACTGAGACACATTTGAACACGTTTCCCGATCACATGGTGGATCATACTCTGGGTTCCACATGCATGTTTTAGCTGAAGGAAGAATCCCTTAAACCTGGAGAGTTGAGACCCATGGAATGGGTACCATGCAATATGACTTCAAAGGGTCTGCATTTGCTCACCGAACCTCACCAATCCTATCACTGCTGCGTTTATGACACTGTACACACGCTTGATTCTCTTTCGGAGACATATAAATCCATAGGTTTTAAGATTCTTTCTAGTCAGGTATATTCTTACGCGTTTAATATGGGGTGTAGAGTCCACTTCGTTGAGCAAGGAGTAGCTCTTGTCTATTAAATATTTGGCTTATGGAACGGTATCTGTTCTAATTTCAATCTCTGGTTTTATGCAGCACCCCAACTCACCTTTCGCCTTAAGCAAGCATAAGTTGGTTTTCTACATTTGAGACCCTGTTCTGTTTTGTAATTCAGTTCCTGTGTAGCCAAGTTTACATTCCTTGTAGTAGTGATATCTTATGATGTTTGTTTTTCTGTGTGACTTATTTCACTTAGAATCATCGTACCTGAATGCACTCATTATGCTGCTATGGGCCTGATGACATAGATTTCATTGCTGAGTGATATTGCATTGTACGTAAGTACCACAACTTCTTTATCCATTTTTCGCTTTCTGTGATATTGAACTTGGACCATAAATGAGGTTCTTGTAAACAGAGCTGTCCCTAATTTTGGGGTGGGTGAGTCTTTTTTACTTTAATTTCCCTAAGCTATAGGACCATAAGAGGAAGTGCCCTAGGCTCTGTTGCTTTGTTTTTTAGATGTTTCAGGAAACACCATACACTTCTCCAGAGTGGCTGTTGGCAATTTACATCCCACCCATCAGCATAACAAGGCTCCCAGTTCTCCATGGCCTGTCCTGCCTTTCTGGATTTTACACTTTTTTCAGATGTCCCTTTTGACCGGGGAGCAGTGAGACTTCATTGTAGTGCAGATTTCCTTTGCAAGCTTGCTTGGTTGGCCAAAAAGGGCGTATGCGTTTTTTCCTGAATATATTCAGGAAAAAACGCATACGCCCTTTTTGGTCAAGTGCATCATTGTGGACGTTCTGCCTCTTTTCCTATGCTTTACATGCAATTCCAGTCTACCTCCTGAAATCGGTTTCCTGCAATTCTGCCCCGCTTTCAAGTCCTCTTGGCAGCCTTACTTCAATATATTTTTGGACGATAGCTATCATTTATAACTCTGCAGGTATGTGAATGACAGTGCCCCTGAGCTCCTTTCTTCAACTCGCTTTCTTGTGAGCTGGCCGCAGCACCGCAGGATTGCTTCAGGCCCTAGTGTGGTTCCGGCATGGCACGCTGAGCCTTTGTTTAATTCCTCTTCCTGGTGGGAAATGAGAGTTAAATTTGCCCGTCCAGACACCTCCAGCTAGTCTCTCATTGGTTCTCCCTATTCCTGTTCATTTTCCACAGAAATTGCAAACTGGGCCAAACAGGAGGTTAAAGGCACTGACTCTCCAAGTGGGGAGAGTGTTAGTAAAGCGTCTGGAATGTTGCACCCGAGTACCAGGGGACGAAAACTGAGACACATTTGAACACGTTTCCCGATCACATGGTGGATCATACTCTGGGTTCCACATGCATGTTTTAGCTGAAGGAAGAATCCCTTAAACCTGGAGAGTTGAGACCCCTGCAATGGGTACCATGCAATATGACTTCAAAGGGTCTGCATTTGCTCACCGAACCTCACCAATCCTATCACTGCTGCATTTATGCCACTGTACACACGCTTGATTCTCTTTCTGAGACATATAAATCCATAGGTTTTAAGATTCTTACTAGTCAGGTATATTCTTAGGCGTTTAATATGGGGTGTTGAGTCCACTTCGTTGAGCAAGGAGTAGCTCTTGTCTATTACATATTTGGCTTATGGAACGGTATCTGTGCTAATTTCAATCTCTGGTTTTATGCAGCACCCCAACTCACCTTTCCCCTTAAGCAAGCATAAGTCGGTTTTCTACATTTGAGACCCTGTTCTGTTTTGTAATTCAGTTCCTGTGTAGCCAAGTTTACATTCCATGTGGTAGAGATATCTTATGATGTTTGTTTTTCTGTGTGACTTATTTCACTTAGAATCATCGTACCTGAATCCACTCATTATGCTGCTATGGGCCTGATGACATAGATTTCATTGCTGAGTGATATTGCATTGTACGTAAGTACCACAACTTCTTTATCCATTTTTCACTTTCTGTGATTTTGAACTTGTACTGTAAACGAGGTTCTTGTAAACAGAGCCTTCCCAAACTTTGGGGTGGCTGTGTCTTTTTGATTTTAATTTCCCTAAGCTATAGGACCATAAGTGGAAGTGCCCTAGGCTCTGTTGCTTTGTTTTTTAGATGTTTCAGGAAACACCATACACTTCTCCAGAGTGGCTGTTGGCAATTTACATCCCACCCATCAGCATAACAAGGCTCCCAGTTCTCCATGGCCTGTCCTGCCTTTCTGGATTTTACACTTTTTTCAGATGGCCCTTTTGACCGGGGGGCAGTGAGACTTCATTGTAGTGCAGATTTCCTTTGCAAGCTTGCTTGGTTGGCCAAAAAGTGTGTATGCGTTTTTTCCTGAATATATTCAGGAAAAAACGCATACGCCCTTTTTGGCCAAGTGCATCATTGTGGACGTTCTGCCTCTTTTCCTTTGCTTTACAGGCAATTCCAGTCTACCTCCTGAAATCGGTTTCCTGCAATTCTGCCCAGCGTTCAAGTCCTCTTGGCAGCCTTACTTCAATATATTTTTGGACGATAGCTGTCATTTATAACTCTGCAGGTTTGTGAATGACAGTGCCCCTGAGCTCCTTTCTTCAACTCGCTTTCTTGTGAGCTGGCCGCAACACCGCAGCATTGCTTCAGGCCCTAGTGTGGTTCCGGCATGACATGCTGAGCCTTTGGTTAATTCCTCTTCCTGGTGGGAAATGAGAGTTAACTTTGCCCGTCCAGACACCTCCAGCTAGTCTCTCATTGGTTCTCCCTATTCCTGTTCATTTTCTGCAGAAATTGCAAACTGGGCCAAACAGGAGGTTAAAGGCACTGACTCTCCAAGTGGGGAGAGTGTTAGTAAAGCGTCTGGAATGTTGCACCCGAGTACCGGGGGATGAAAACTGACACAATTAAACACATTTCCCGATCACACGGTGGATCATACTCTGGGTTCCACATGCATGTTTTAGCTGAAGGAAGAATCCCTTAAACCTGGAGAGTTGAGACCCATGGAATGGGTACCATGCAATATGACTTCAAAGGGTCTGCATTTGCTCACCGAACCTCACCAATCCTATCACTGCTGCGTTTATGACACTGTACACACGCTTGATTCTCTTTCGGAGACATATAAATCCATAGGTTTTAAGATTCTTTCTAGTCAGGTATATTCTTACGCGTTTAATATGGGGTGTAGAGTCCACTTCGTTGAGCAAGGAGTAGCTCTTGTCTATTAAATATTTGGCTTATGGAACGGTATCTGTTCTAATTTCAATCTCTGGTTTTATGCAGCACCCCAACTCACCTTTCGCCTTAAGCAAGCATAAGTTGGTTTTCTACATTTGAGACCCTGTTCTGTTTTGTAATTCAGTTCCTGTGTAGCCAAGTTTACATTCCTTGTACTAGTGATATCTTATGATGTTTGTTTTTCTGTGTGACTTATTTCACTTAGAATCATCGTACCTGAATGCACTCATTATGCTGCTATGGGCCTGATGACATAGATTTCATTGCTGAGTGATATTGCATTGTACGTAAGTACCACAACTTCTTTATCCATTTTTCGCTTTCTGTGATATTGAACTTGGACCATAAATGAGGTTCTTGTAAACAGAGCTGTCCCTAATTTTGGGGTGGGTGAGTCTTTTTTACTTTAATTTCCCTAAGCTATAGGACCATAAGTGGAAGTGCCCTAGGCTCTGTTGCTTTGTTTTTTAGATGTTTCAGGAAACACCATACACTTCTGAAGAGTGGCTGTTGGCAATTTACATCCCACCCATCAGCATAACAAGGCTCCCAGTTCTCCATGGCCTGTCCTGCCTTTCTGGATTTTACACTTTTTTCAGATGTCCCTTTTGACCGGGGAGCAGTGAGACTTCACTGTAGTGCAGATTTCCTTTGCAAGCTTGCTTGGTTGGCCAAAAAGGGCATATGCGTTTTTTCCTGAATATATTCAGGAAAAAACGCATACGCCCTTTTTGGTCAAGTGCATCATTGTGGACGTTCTGCCTCTTTTCCTATGCTTTACATGCAATTCCAGTCTACCTCCTGAAATCGGTTTCCTGCAATTCTGCCCCGCTTTCAAGTCCTCTTGGCAGCCTTACTTCAATATATTTTTGGACGATAGCTATCATTTATAACTCTGCAGGTAGGTGAATGACAGTGCCCCTGAGCTCCTTTCTTCAACTCGCTTTCTTGTGAGCTGGCCGCAGCACCGCAGGATTGCTTCAGGCCCTAGTGTGGTTCCGGCATGGCACACTGAGCCTTTGTTTAATTCCTCTTCCTGGTGGGAAATGAGAGTTAAATTTGCCCGTCCAGACACCTCCAGCTAGTCTCTCATTGGTTCTCCCTATTCCTGTTCATTTTCCGCAGAAATTGCAAACTGGGCCAAACAGGAGGTTAAAGGCACTGACTCTCCAAGTGGGGAGAGTGTTAGTAAAGCGTCTGGAATGTTGCACCCGAGTACCAGGGGACGAAAACTGAGACACATTTGAACACGTTTCCCGATCACATGGTGGATCATACTCTGGGTTCCACATGCATGTTTTAGCTGAAGGAAGAATCCCTTAAACCTGGAGAGTTGAGACCCCTGCAATGGGTACCATGCAATATGACTTCAAAGGGTCTGCATTTGCTCACCGAACCTCACCAATCCTATCACTGCTGCATTTATGCCACTGTACACACGCTTGATTCTCTTTCTGAGACATATAAATCCATAGGTTTTAAGATTCTTACTAGTCAGGTATATTCTTAGGCGTTTAATATGGGGTGTTGAGTCCACTTCGTTGAGCAAGGAGTAGCTCTTGTCTATTACATATTTGGCTTATGGAACCGTATCTGTGCTAATTTCAATCTCTGGTTTTATGCAGCACCCCAACTCACCTTTCCCCTTAAGCAAGCATAAGTCGGTTTTCTACATTTGAGACCCTGTTCTGTTTTGTAATTCAGTTCCTGTGTAGCCAAGTTTACATTCCATGTGGTAGAGATATCTTATGATGTTTCTTTTTCTGTGTGACTTATTTCACTTAGAATCATCGTACCTGAATCCACTCATTATGCTGCTATGGGCCTGATGACATAGATTTCATTGCTGAGTGATATTGCATTGTACGTAAGTACCACAACTTCTTTATCCATTTTTCACTTTCTGTGATTTTGAACTTATACTGTAAACAAGGTTCTTGTAAACAGAGCGTTCCCAAACTTTGGGGTGGCTGTGTCTTTTTGATTTTAATTTCCCTAAGCTATAGGACCATAAGTGGAAGTGCCCTAGCCTCTGTTGCTTTGTTTTGTAGATGTTTCAGGAAACACCATACACTTCTCCAGAGTGGCTGTTGGCAATTTACATCCCGCCCATCAGCATAACAAGGCTCCCAGTTCTCCATGGCCTGTCCTGCCTTTCTGGATTTTACACTTTTTTCAGATGGCCCTTTTGACCGGGGGGCAGTGAGACTTCATTGTAGTGCAGATTTCCTTTGCAAGCTTGCTTGGTTGGCCAAAAAGGGCGTATGCGTTTTTTCCTGTATATATTCAGGAAAAAACGCATACGCCCTTTTTTGCCAAGTGCATCATTGTGGACGTTCTGCCTCTTTTCCTTTGCTTTACATGCAATTCCAGTCTACCTCCTGAAATCGGTTTCCTGCAATTCTGCCCAGCGTTCAAGTCCTCTTGGCAGCCTTACTTCAATATATTTTTGGACGATAGCTGTCATTTCTAACTCTGCAGGTTTGTGAATGACAGTGCCCCTGAGCTCCTTTCTTCAACTCGCTTTCTTGTGAGCTGGCCGCAACACCGCAGCATTGCTTCAGGCCCTAGTGTGGTTCCGGCATGACATGCTGAGCCTTTGGTTAATTCCTCTTCCTGGTGGGAAATGAGAGTTAAATTTGCCCGTCCAGACACCTCCAGCTAGTCTCTCATTGGTTCTCCCTATTCCTGTTCATTTTCCGCAGAAATTGCAAACTGGGCCAAACAAGAGTTTAAAGGCACTGACTCTCCAAGTGGGGAGAGTGTTAGTAAAGCGTCTGGAATGTTGCACCCAAGTACCAGGGGATGAAAACTGACACAATTAAACACGTTTCCCGATCACACGGTGGATCATACTCTGGGTTCCACATGCATGTTTTAGCTGAAGGAAGAATCCCTTAAACCTGGAGAGTTGAGACCCATGGAATGGGTACCATGCAATATGACTTCAAAGGTTCTGCATTTGCTCACCGAACCTCACCAATCCTATCACTGCTGCGTTTATGACACTGTACACAAGCTTGATTCTCTTTCGGAGACATATAAATCCATAGGTTTTAAGATTCTTTCTAGTCAGGTATATTCTTACGCGTTTAATATGGGGTGTATAGTCCACTTCGTTGAGCAAGGAGTAGCTCTTGTCTATTAAATATTTGGCTTATGGAACGGTATCTGTTCTAATTTCAATCTCTGGTTTTATGCAGCACCCCAACTCACCTTTCGCCTTAAGCAAGCATAAGTTGGTTTTCTACATTTGAGACCCTGTTCTGTTTTGTAATTCAGTTCCTGTGTAGCCAAGTTTACATTCCTTGTAGTAGTGATATCTTATGATGTTTGATTTTCTGTGTGACTTATTTCACTTAGAATCATCGTACCTGAATCCACTCATTATGCTGCTACGGGCCTGATGACATAGATTTCATTGCTGAGTGATATTGCATTGTACGTAAGTACCACAACTTCTTTATCCATTTTTCGCTTTCTGTGATATTGAACTTGGACCATAAATGAGGTTCTTGTACACAGAGCTGTCCCTAACTTTGGGGTGGCTGAGTCTTTTTGATTTTAATTTCCCTAAGCTATAGGACCATAAGTGGAAGTGCCCTAGGCTCTGTTGCCTTGTTTTTTAGATGTTTCAGGAAACACCATACACTTCTCCAGAGTGGCTGTTGGCAATTTACATCCCGCCCATCAGCATAACAAGGCTCCCGGTTCTCCATGGCCTGTCCTGCCTTTCTGGATTTTACACTTTTTTCAGATGGCCCTTTTGACCGGGGAGCAGTGAGACTTCATTGTAGTGCAGATTTCCTTTGCAAGCTTGCTTGGTTGGCCACAAAGGGCGTATGCGTTTTTTCCTGAATATATTCAGGAAAAAACGCATACACCCTTTTTGGACAAGTGCATCATTGTGGACGTTCTGCCTCTTTTCCTATGCTTTACATGCAATTCCAGTCTACCTCCTGAAATCGGTTTCCTGCAATTCTGCCCCGCTTTCAAGTCCTCTTGGCAGCCTTACTTCAATATATTTTTGGACGATAGCTATCATTTATAACTCTGCAGGTATGTGAATGACAGTGTCCCTGAGCTCCTTTCTTCAACTCGCTTTCTTGTGAGCTGGCCGCAACACCGCTGCATTGCTTCAGGCCCAAGTGTGGTTCCGGCATGGCACGCTGAGCCTTTGTTTAATTACTCTTCCTGGTGGGAAATGAGAGTTAAATTTGCCCATCCAGACACCTCCAGCTAGTCTCTCATTGGTTCTCTCTATTCCTGTTCATTTTCCGCAGAAATTGCAAACTGGGCCAAACAGGAGGTTAAAGGCACTGACTCTCCAATTGGGGAGAGTGTTAGTAAAGCGTCTGGAATGTTGCACCCGAGTACCAGGGGATGAAAACTGAGACACATTTGAACACGTTTCCCGATCACATGGTGGATCATACTCTGGGTTCCACATGCATGTTTTAGCTGAAGGAAGAATCCCTTAAACCTGGAGAGTTGAGACCCCTGCAATGGGTACCATGCAATATGACTTCAAAGGGTCTGCATTTGCTCACCGAACCTCACCAATCCTATCACTGCTGCATTTATGCCACTGTACACACGCTTGATTCTCTTTCTGAGACATATAAGTCCATAGGTTTTAAGATTCTTACTAGTCAGGTATATTCTTAGGCGTTTAATATGGGGTGTAGAGTCCACTTCGTTGAGCAAGGAGTAGCTCTTGTCCATTACATATTTGGCTTATGGAACGGTATCTGTGCTAATTTCAATCTCTGGTTTTATGCAGCACCGCAACTCACCTTTCCCCTTAAGCAAGCATAAGTCGGTTTTCTACATTTGAGACCCTGTTCTGTTTTGTAATTCAGTTCCTGTGTAGCCAAGTTTACATTCCATGTGGTAGAGATATCTTATGATGTTTCTTTTTCTGTGTGACTTATTTCACTTAGAATCATCGTACCTGAATCCACTCATTATGCTGCTACGGGCCTGATGACATAGATTTCATTGCTGAGTGACATTGCATTGTACGTAAGTACCACAACTTCTTTACCCATTTTTCACTTTCTGCGATATTGAACTTGTACCGTAAACGAGGTTCTTTTAAACAGAGCTGTCCCAAACTTTGGGTTGGCTGTGTCTTTTTGATTTTAATTTCCCTAAGCTATAGGACTATAAGTGGAAGTGCCCTAGGCTCTGTTGCTTAGTTTTTTAGATGTTTCAGGAAACACCATACACTTCTCCAGAGTGGCTGTTGGCAATTTACATCCCGCCCATCAGCATAACAAGGCTCCCAGTTCTCCATGGCCTGTCCTGCTTTGCTGGATTTTATGCTTTTTTCAGATGGCCCTTTTGCCCGCGGGGTAGTGAGACTTCATTGTAGTGCAGATTCCCTTTGCAAGCTTGCTTGGTTGGCCAAAAAGGGCGTATGCGTTTTTTCCTGAATATATTCAGGAAAAAACGCATACGCCCTTTTTGGCCAAGTGCATCATTGTGGACGTTCTGCCTCTTTTCCTATGCTTTACATGCAATTCCAGTCTACCTCCTGAAATCGGTTTCCTGCAATTCTGCCCCGCTTTCAAGTCCTCTTGGCAGCCTTACTTCAATATATTTCTGGACGATAGCTATCATTTATAACTCTGCAGGTATGTGAATGACAGTGTCCCTGAGCTCCTTTCTTCAACTCGCTTTCTTGTGAGCTGGCCGCAACACCGCTGCATTGCTTCAGGCCCAAGTGTGGTTCCGGCATGGCACGCTGAGCCTTTGTTTAATTACTCTTCCTGGTGGGAAATGATAGTTAAATTTGCCCATCCATACACCTCCAGCTAGTCTCTCATTGGTTCTCTCTATTCCTGTTCATTTTCCGCAGAAATTGCAAACTGGGCCAAACAGGAGGTTAAAGGCACTGACTCTCCAATTGGGGAGAGTGTTAGTAAAGCGTCTGGAATGTTGCACCCGAGTACCAGGGGACGAAAACTGAGACACATTTGAACACGTTTCCCGATCACACGGTGGATCATACTCTGGGTTCCACATGCATGTTTTAGCTGAAGGAAGAATCCCTTAAACCTGGAGAGTTGAGACCCATGGAATGGGTACCATGCAATATGACTTCAAAGGGTCTGCATTTGCTCACCGAACCTCACCAATCCTATCACTGCTGCGTTTATGACACTGTACACACGCTTGATTCTCTTTCGGAGACATATAAATCCATAGGTTTTAAGATTCTTTCTAGTCATGTATATTCTTACGCGTTTAATATGGGGTGTAGAGTCCACTTCGTTGAGCAAGGAGTAGCTCTTGTGTATTAAATATTTGGGTTATGGAACGGTATCTGTTCTAATTTCAATCTCTGGTTTTATGCAGCACCCCAACTCACCTTTCGCCTTAAGCAAGCATAAGTTGGTTTTCTACATTTGAGACCCTGTTCTGTTTTGTAATTCAGTTCCTGTGTAGCCAAGTTTACATTCCTTGTAGTAGTGATATCTTATGATGTTTGTTTTTCTGTGTGACTTATTTCACTTAGAATCATCGTACCTGAATCCACTCATTATGCTGCTACGGGCCTGATGACATAGATTTCATTGCTGAGTGATATTGCATTGTACGTAAGTACCACAACTTCTTTATCCATTTTGCGCTTTCTGTGATATTGAACTTGTACCGTAAACGAGGTTCTTGTAAACAGAGCTGTTCCAAAGATTGGGGTGGTTGTGTGTTTTAGATTTTAATTTCCCTAAGCTATAGGACCATAAGTGGAAGTGCCCTAGGCTCTGTTGCCTTGTTTTTTAGATGTTTCAGGAAACACCATACACTTCTCCAGAGAGGCTGTTGGCAATTTACATCCCGCCCATCAGCATAACAAGGCTCCCAGTTCTCCATGGCCTGTCCTGCCTTTCTGGATTTTACACTTTATTCAGATGGCCCTTTTGACCGGGAGGCAGTGAGACTTCATTGTAGTGCAGATTTCCTTTGCAAGCTTGCTTGGTTGGCCAAAAAGGGCGTATGCGTTTATTCCTGAATATATTCAGGAAAAAACGCATACGCCCTTTTTGGCCAAGTGCATCATTGTGGACGTTCTGCCTCTTTTCCTATGCTTTACATGCAATTCCAGTCTACCTCCTGAAATCGGTTTCCTGCAATTCTGCCCCGCTTTCAAGTCCTCTTGGCAGCCTTACTTCAATATATTTTTGGACGATAGCTGTCATTTATAACTCTGCAGGTCTGTGAATGACAGTGCCCCTGAGCTCCTTTCTTCAACTCGCTTTCTTGTGAGCTGGCCGCAACACCGCAGCATTGCGTCAGGCCCTAGTGTGGTTCTGGCATGGCACACTGAGCCTTTGGTTAATTCCTCTTCCTGGTGGGAAATGAGAGTTAAATTTGCCCGTCCAGACACCTCCAGCTAGTCTCTCATTGGTTCTCCCTATTCCTGTTCATTTTCCGCAGAAATTGCAAACTGGGCCAAACAAGAGGTTAAAGGCACTGACTCTCCATGTGGGCAGAGTGTTAGTAAAGCATCTGGAATGTTGCACCCGAGTCCCGGGGGATGAAAACTGACACAATTAAACACGTTTCCCGATCACACGGTGGATCATACTCTGGGTTCCACATGCATGTTTTAGCTGAAGGAAGAATCCCTTAAACCTGGAGAGTTGAGACCCATGGAATGGGTACCATGCAATATGACTTCAAAGGTTCTGCATTTGCTCACCGATCCTCACCAATCCTATCACTGCTGCATTTATGACACTGTACACACGCTTGATTCTCTTTCGGAGACATATAAATCCATAGGTTTTAAGATTCTTTCTAGTCAGATATATTCTTACGCGTTTAATATGGGGTGTAGAGTCCACTTCGTTGAGCAAGGAGTAGCTCTTGTCTATTAAATATTTGGCTTATGGAACGGTATCTGTGCTAATTTCAATCTCTGGTTTTATGCAGCACCCCAACTCACCTTTCGCCTTAAGCAAGCACAAGTTGGTTTTCTACATTTGAGACCCTGTTCTGTTTTGTAATTCAGTTCCTGTGTAGCCAAGTTTACATTCCTTGTAGTAGTGATATCTTATGATGTTTGTTTTTCTGTGTGACTTATTTCACTTAGAATCATCGTACCTGAATCCACTCATTATGCTGCTACGGGCCTGATGACATAGATTTCATTGCTGAGTGATATTGCATTGTACGTAAGTACCACAACTTCTTTATCCATTTTTCGCTTTCTGTGATATTGAACTTGGACCATAAATGAGGTTCTTGTAAACAGAGCTGTCCCTAACTTTGGGGTGGCTGAGTCTTTTTGATTTTAATTTCCCTAAGCTATAGGACCATAAGTGGAAGTGCCCTAGGCTCTGTTGCCTTGTTTTTTAGATGTTTCAGGAAACACCATACACTTCTCCAGAGTGGCTGTTGGCAATTTACATCCCGCCCATCAGCATAACAAGGCTCCCAGTTCTCCATGGCCTGTCCTGCCTTTCTGGATTTTACACTTTTTTCAGATGGCCCTTTTGACCGGGGAGCAGTGAGACTTCATTGTAGTGCAGATTTCCTTTGCAAGCTTGCTTGGTTGGCCAAAAAGTGCGTATGCGTTTTTTCCGGGATATATTCAGGAAAAAACGCATACGCCCTTTTTGGCCAAGTGCATCATTGTGGACGTTCTGCCTCTTTTCCTATGCTTTACATGCAATTCCAGTCTACCTCCTGAAATCGGTTTCCTGCAATTCTGCCCCGCTTTCAAGTCCTCTTGGCAGCCTTACTTCAATATATTTTTGGATGATAGCTATCATTTATAACTCTGCAGGTATGTGAATGACAGTGTCCCTGAGCTCCTTTCTTCAACTCGCTTTCTTGTGACCTGGCCGCAACACCGCAGTATTGCTTCAGGCCCTAGTGTGGTTCCGGCATGGCACGCTGAGCCTTTGTTTAATTCCTCTTCCTGGTGGGAAATGAGAGTTAAATTTGCCCGTCCAGACACCTCCAGCTAGTCTCTCATTGGTTCTCCCTATTCCTGTTCATTTTCCGCAGAAATTGCAAACTGGGCCAAAGAGGAGGTTAAAGGCACTGACTCTCCAAGTGGGGAGAGTGTTAGTAAAGCGTCTGGAATGTTGCACCCGAGTACCAGGGGACGAAAACTGAGACACATTTGAACACGTTTCCCGATCACATGGTGGATCATACTCTGGGTTCCACATGCATGTTTTAGCTGAAGGAAGAATCCCTTAAACCTGGAGAGTTGAGACCCCTGCAATGGGTACCATGCAATATGACTTCAAAGGGTCTGCATTTGCTCACCGAACCTCACCAATCCTATCACTGCTGCATTTATGCCACTGTACACACGCTTGATTCTCTTTCTGAGACATATAAATCCATAGGTTTTAAGATTCTTACTAGTCAGGTATATTCTTAGGCGTTTAATATGGGGTGTAGAGTCCACTTCGTTGAGCAAGGAGTAGCTCTTGTCTATTACATATTTGGCTTATGGAACGGTATCTGTGCTAATTTCAATCTCTGGTTTTATGCAGCACCCCAACTCACCTTTCCCCTTAAGCAAGCATAAGTCGGTTTTCTACATTTGAGACCCTGTTCTGTTTTGTAATTCAGTTCCTGTGTAGCCAAGTTTACATTCCATGTGGTAGAGATATCTTATGATGTTTCTTTTTCTGTGTGACTTATTTCACTTAGAATCATCGTACCTGAATCCACTCATTATGCTGCTATGGGCCTGATGACATAGATTTCATTGCTGAGTGATATTGCATTGTACGTAAGTACCACAACTTCTTTATCCATTTTTCACTTTCTGTGATTTTGAACTTGTACTGTAAACGAGGTTCTTGTAAACAGAGCCTTCCCAAACTTTGGGGTGGCTGTGTCTTTTTGATTTTAATTTCCCTAAGCTATAGGACCATAAGTGGAAGTGCCCTAGGCTCTGTTGCTTTGTTTTTTAGATGTTTCAGGAAACAGCATACACTTCTCCAGAGTGGCTGTTGGCAATTTACATCCCGCCCATCAGCATAACAAGGCTCCCAGTTCTCCATGGCCTGTCCTGCCTTTCTGGATTTTACACTTTTCTCAGATGGCCCTTTTGACCGGGGGGCAGTGAGACTTCATTGTAGTGCAGATTTCCTTTGCAAGCTTGCTTGGTTGGCCAAAAAGGGCGTATGCATTTTTTCCGGAATATATTCAGGAAAAAACGCATACGCCTTTTTTGTCCAAGTGCATCATTGTGGACGTTCTGCCTCTTTTCCTATGCTTTACATGCAATTCCAGTCTACCTCCTGAAATCGGTTTCCTGCAATTCTGCCCAGCGTTCAAGTCCTCTTGGCAGCCTTACTTCAATATATTTTTGGACGATAGCTGTCATTTATAACTCTGCAGGTTTGTGAATGACAGTGCCCCTGAGCTCCTTTCTTCAACTCGCTTTCTTGTGAGCTGGCCGCAACACCGCAGCATTGCTTCAGGCCCTAGTGTGGTTCCGGCATGACATGCTGAGCCTTTGGTTAATTCCTCTTCCTGGTGGGAAATGAGAGTTAAATTTGCCCGTCCAGACACCTCCAGCTAGTCTCTCATTGGTTCTCCCTATTCCTGTTCATTTTCCGCAGAAATTGCAAACTGGGCCAAACAAGAGGTTAAAGGCACTGACTCTCCAAGTGGGGAGAGTGTTAGTAAAGCATCTGGAATGTCACACCCGAGTACCGGGGGATGAAAACTGACACAATTAAACACATTTCCCGATCACACGGTGGATCATACTCTGGGTTCCACATGCATGTTTTAGCTGAAGGAAGAATCCCTTAAACCTGGAGAGTTGAGACCCATGGAATGAGTACCATGCAATATGACTTCAAAGGGTCTGCATTTGCTCACCGAACCTCACCAGTCCTATCACTGCTGCGTTTATGACACTGTACACACGCTTGATTCTCTTTCGGAGACATATAAATCCATAGGTTTTAAGATTCTTTCTAGTCAGGTATATTCTTACGCGTTTAATATGGGGTGTAGAGTCCACTTCGTTGAGCAAGGAGTAGCTCTTGTCTATTAAATATTTGGCTTATGGAACGGTATCTGTTCTAATTTCAATCTCTGGTTTTATGCAGCACCCCAACTCACCTTTCGCCTTAAGCAAGCATAAGTTGGTTTTCTACATTTGAGACCCTGTTCTGTTTTGTAATTCAGTTCCTGTGTAGCCAAGTTTACATTCCTTGTAGTAGTGATATCTTATGATGTTTGTTTTTCTGTGTGACTTATTTCACTTAGAATCATCGTACCTGAATCCACTCATTATGCTGCTACGGGCCTGATGACATAGATTTCATTGCTGAGTGATATTGCATTGTACGTAAGTACCACAACGTCTTTATCCATTTTTCGCTTTCTGTGATATTGAACTTGGACCATAAATGAGGTTCTTGTAAACAGAGCTGTCCCTAATTTTGGGGTGGCTGAGTCTTTTTGATTTTAATTTCCCTAAGCTATAGGACCATAAGTGGAAGTGCCCTAGGCTCTGTTGCTTTGTTTTGTAGATGTTTCAGGAAAAACCATACACTTCTCCAGAGTGGCTGTTGGCAATTTACATCCCGCCCATCAGCATAACAAGGCTCCCAGTTCTCCATGGCCTGTCCTGCCTTTCTGGATTTTACACTTTTTTCAGATGGCCCTTTTGACCGGGGAGCAGTGAGACTTCATTGTAGTGCAGATTTCCTTTGCAAGCTTGCTTGGTTGGCCAAAAAGTTCGTATGCGTTTTTTCCGGAATATATTCAGGAAAAAACGCATACGCCCTTTTTGGCCAAGTGCATCATTGTGGACGTTCTGCCTCTTTTCCTATGCTTTACATGCAATTCCAGTCTACCTCCTGAAATCGGTTTCCTGCAATTCTGCCCCGCTTTCAAGTCCTCTTGGCAGCCTTACTTCAATATATTTTTGGACGATAGCTATCATTTATAACTCTGCAGGTATGTGAATGACAGTGTCCCTGAGCTCCTTTCTTCAACTCGCTTTCTTGTGAGCTGGCCGCAACACCGCAGGATTGCTTCAGGCCCTAGTGTGGTTCCGGCATGGCACGCTGAGCCTTTGTTTAATTCCTCTTCCTGGTGGGAAATGAGAGTTAAATTTGCCCGTCCAGACACCTCCAGCTAGTCTCTCATTGGTTCTCCCTATTCCTGTTCATTTTCCGCAGAAATTGCAAACTGGGCCAAAGAGGAGGTTAAAGGCACTGACTCTCCAAGTGGGGAGAGTGTTAGTAAAGCGTCTGGAATGTTGCACCCGAGTACCAGGGGACGAAAACTGAGACACATTTGAACACGTTTCCCGATCACATGGTGGATCATACTCTGGGTTCCACATGCATGTTTTAGCTGAAGGAAGAATCCCTTAAACCTGGAGAGTTGAGACCCCTGCAATGGGTACCATGCAATATGACTTCAAAGGGTCTGCATTTGCTCACCGAACCTCACCAATCCTATCACTGCTGCATTTATGCCACTGTACACACGCTTGATTCTCTTTCTGAGACATATAAATCCATAGGTTTTAAGATTCTTACTAGTCAGGTATATTCTTAGGCGTTTAATATGGGGTGTAGAGTCCACTTCGTTGAGCAAGGAGTAGCTCTTGTCTATTACATATTTGGCTTATGGAACGGTATCTGTGCTAATTTCAATCTCTGGTTTTATGCAGCACCCCAACTCACCTTTCCCCTTAAGCAAGCATAAGTCGGTTTTCTACATTTGAGACCCTGTTCTGTTTTGTAATTCAGTTCCTGTGTAGCCAAGTTTACATTCCATGTGGTAGAGATATCTTATGATGTTTCTTTCTCTGTGTGAATTATTTCACTTAGAATCATCATACCTGAATCCACTCATGATGCTGCTACGGGCCTGATGACATAGATTTCATTGCTGAGTGATATTGCATTGTACGTAAGTACCACAACTTCTTTATCCATTTTTCGCTTTCTGTGATATTGAACTTGGACCATAAATGAGGTTCTTGTAAACAGAGCTGTCCCTAACTTTGGGGTGGCTGAGTCTTTTTGATTTTAATTTCCCTAAGCTATAGGACCATAAGTGGAAGTGCCCTAGGCTCTGTTGCTTTGTTTTTTAGATGTTTCAGGAAACAGCATACACTTCTCCAGAGTGGCTGTTGGCAATTTACATCCCGCCCATCAGCATAACAAGGCTCCCAGTTCTCCATGGCCTGTCCTGCCTTTCTGGATTTTACACTTTTTTCAGATGGCCCTTTTGACCGGGGGCAGTGAGACTTCATTGTAATGCAGATTTCCTTTTCAAGCTGGCTTGGTTGGCCAAAAAGGGCGTATGCGTTTTTTCCGGAATATATTCAGGAAAAAACGCATACGCCCTTTTTGGCCAAGTGCATCATTGTGGACGTTCTGCCTCTTTTCCTATGCTTTACATGCAATTCCAGTCTACCTCCTGAAATCGGTTTCCTGCAATTCTGCCCCGCTTTCAAGTCCTCTTGGCAGCCTTACTTCAATATATTTTTGGACGATAGCTATCATTTATAACTCTGCAGGTATGTGAATGACAGTGTCCCTGAGCTCCTTTCTTCAACTCGCTTTCTTGTGAGCTGGCCGCAACACCGCAGGATTGCTTCAGGCCCTAGTGTGGTTCCGGCATGGCACGGTGAACCTTTGTTTAATTCCTCTTCCTGGTGGGAAATGAGAGTTAAATTTGCCCGTCCAGACACCTCCAGCTAGTCTCTCATTGGTTCTCCCTATTCCTGTTCATTTTCCGCAGAAATTGCAAACTGGGCCAAACAGGAGGTTAAAGGCACTGACTCTCCAAGTGGGGAGAGTGTTAGTAAAGCATCTGGAATGTTGCACCCGAGTACCAGGGGACGAAAACTGAGACACATTTGAACACGTTTCCCGATCACATGGTGGATCATACTCTGGGTTCCACATGCATGTTTTAGCTGAAGGAAGAATCCCTTAAACCTGGAGAGTTGAGACCCCTGCAATGGGTACCATGCAATATGACTTCAAAGGGTCTGCATTTGCTCACCGAACCTCACCAATCCTATCACTGCTGCATTTATGCCACTGTACACACGCTTGATTCTCTTTCTGAGACATATAAATCCATAGGTTTTAAGATTCTTTCTAGTCAGGTATATTCTTAGGCGTTTAATATGGGGTGTAGAGTCCACTTCGTTGAGCAAGGAGTAGCTCTTGTCTATTACATATTTGGCTTATGGAACGGTATCTGTGCTAATTTCAATCTCTGGTTTTATGCAGCACCCCAACTCACCTTTCCCCTTAAGCAAGCATAAGTCGGTTTTCTACATTTGAGACCCTGTTCTGTTTTGTAATTCAGTTCCTGTGTAGCCAAGTTTACATTCCATGTGGTAGAGATATCTTATGATGTTTCTTTTTCTGTGTGACTTATTTCACTTAGAATCATCGTACCTGAATCCACTCATTATGCTGCTATGGGCCTGATGACATAGATTTCATTGCTGAGTGATATTGCATTGTACGTAAGTACCACAACTTCTTTATCCATTTTTCACTTTCTGTGATTTTGAACTTATACTGTAAACGAGGTTCTTGTAAACAGAGCCTTCCCAAATTTTGGGGTGGCTGTGTCTTTTTGATTTTAATTTCCCTAAGCTATAGGACCATAAGTGGAAGTGCCCTAGGCTCTGTTGCTTTGTTTTTTAGATGTTTCAGGAAACACCATACACTTCTCCAGAGTGGCTGTTGGCAATTTACATCCCGCCCATCAGCATAACAAGGCTCCCAGTTCTCCATGGCCTGTCCTGCCTTTCTGGATTTTACACTTTTTTCAGATGGCCCTTTTGACCGGGGGGCAGTGAGACTTCATTGTAGTGCAGATTTCCTTTTCAAGCTTGCTTGGTTGGCCAAAAAGGGCGTATCCGTTTTTTCCTGAATATATTCAGGAAAAAACGCATACGCCCTTTTTGGCCAAGTGCATCATTGTGGACGTTCTGCCTCTTTTCCTTTGCTTTACATGCAATTCCAGTCTACCTCCTGAAATCGGTTTCCTGCAATTCTGCCCAGCGTTCAAGTCCTCTTGGCAGCCTTACTTCAATATATTTTTGGACGATAGCTGTCATTTATAACTCTGCAGGTTTGTGAATGACAGTGCCCCTGAGCTCCTTTCTTCAACTCGCTTTCTTGTGAGCTGGCCGCAACACCGCAGCATTGCTTCAGGCCCTAGTGTGGTTCCGGAATGACATGCTGAGCCTTTGGTTAATTCCTCTTCCTGGTGGGAAATGAGAGTTAAATTTGCCCGTCCAGACACCTCCAGCTAGTCTCTCATTGGTTCTCCCTATTCCTGTTCATTTTCCGCAGAAATTGCAAACTGGGCCAAACAAGAGGTTAAAGGCACTGACTCTCCAAGTGGGGAGAGTGTTAGTAAAGCGTCTGGAATGTTGCACCCGAGTCCCGGGGGATGAAAACTGACACAATTAAACACGTTTCCCGATCACACGGTGGATCATACTCTGGGTTCCACATGCATGTTTTAGCTGAAGGAAGAATCCCTTAAACCTGGAGAGTTGAGACCCATGGAATGGGTACCATGCAATATGACTTCAAAGGGTCTGCATTTGCTCACCGCACCTCACCAATCCTATCACTGCTGCGTTTATGACACTGTACACACGCTTGATTCTCTTTCGGAGACATATAAATCCATAGGTTTTAAGATTCTTTCTAGTCAGGTATATTCTTACGCGTTTAATATGGGGTGTAGAGTCCACTTCGTTGAGCAAGGAGTAGCTCTTGTCTATTAAATATTTGGGTTATGGAACGGTATCTGTTCTAATTTCAATCTCTGGTTTTATGCAGCACCCCAACTCACCTTTCCCCTTAAGCAAGCATAAGTTGGTTTTCTACATTTGAGACCCTGTTCTGTTTTGTAATTCAGTTCCTGTGTAGCCAAGTTTACATTCCTTGTAGTAGTGATATCTTATGATGTTTGTTTTTCTGTGTGACTTATTTCACTTAGAATCATCGTACCTGAATCCACTCATTATGCTGCTACGGGCCTGATGACATAGATTTCATTGCTGAGTGATATTGCATTGTACGTAAGTACCACAACTTCTTTATCCATTTTTCGCTTTCTGTGATATTGAACTTGGACCATAAATGAGGTTCTTGTAAACAGAGATGTCCCTAACTTTGGGGTGGCTGAGTCTTTTTGATTTTGATTTCCCTAAGCTATAGGACCATAAGTGGAAGTGCCCTAGGCTCTGTTGCTTTGTTTTTTAGATGTTTCAGAAAACACCATACACTTCTCCAGAGTGGCTGTTGGCAATTTACATCCCGCCCATCAGCATAACAAGGCTCCCAGTTCTCCATGGCCTGTCCTGCCTTTCTGGATTTTACACTTTTTTCAGATGGCCCTTTTGACCGGGGAGCAGTGAGACTTCATTGTAGTGCAGATTTCCTTTGCAAGCTTGCTTGGTTGGCCAAAAAGGGCGTATGCGTTTTTTCCTGAATATATTCAGGAAAAAACGCATACGCCCTTTTTGGCCAAGTGCATCATTGTGGACGTTCTGCCTCTTTTCCTATGCTTTACATGCAATTCCAGTCTACCTCCTGAAATCGGTTTCCTGCAATTCTGCCCCGCTTTCAAGTCCTCTTGGCAGCCTTACTTCAATATATTTTTGGACGATAGCTGTCATTTATAACTCTGCAGGTATGTGAATGACAGTGCCCCTGAGCTCCTTTCTTCAACTCGCTTTCTTGTGAGCTGGCCGCAACACCGCAGCATTGCTTCAGGCCCTAGTGTGGTTCCGGCATGGCACGCTGAGCCTTTGTTTAATTCCTCTTCCTGGTGGGAAATGAGAGTTAAATTTGCCCGTCCAGACACCTCCAGCTAGTCTCTCATTGGTTCTCCCTATTCCTGTTCATTTTCCGCAGAAATTGCAAACTGGGCCAAACAGGAGGTTAAAGGCACTGACTCTCCAAGTGGGGAGAGTGTTAGTAAAGCGTCTGGAATGTTGCACCCGAGTACCAGGGGACGAAAACTGAGACACATTTGAACACGTTTCCCGATTACATGGTGGATCATACTCTGGGTTCCACATGCATGTTTTAGCTGAAGGAAGAATCCCTTAAACCTGGAGAGTTGAGACCCCTGCAATGGGTACCATGCAATATGACTTCAAAGGGTCTGCATTTGCTCACCGAACCTCACCAATCCTATCACTGCTGCATTTATGCCACTGTACACACGCTTGATTCTCTTTCTGAGACATATAAATCCATAGGTTTTAAGATTCTTACTAGTCAGGTATATTCTTAGGCGTTTAATATTGGGTGTAGAGACCACTTCGTTGAGCAAGGAGTAGCTCTTGTCTATTACATATTTGGCTTATGGAACGGTATCTGTGCTAATTTCAATCTCTGGTTTTATGCAGCACCCCAACTTAGCTTTCCCCTTAAGCAAGCATAAGTCGGTTTTCTACATTTGAGACCCTGTTCTGTTTTGTAATTCAGTTCCTGTGTAGCCAAGTTTACATTCCATGTGGTAGAGATATCTTATGATGTTTCTTTCTCTGTGTGACTTATTTCACTTACAATCATCGTACCTGAATCCACTCATTATGCTGCTACGGGCCTGATGACATAGATTTCATTGCTGAGTGATATTGCATTGTACGTAAGTACCACAACTTCTTTATCCATTTTGCGCTTTCTGTGATATTGAACTTGTACCGTAAACGAGGTTCTTGTAAACAGAGCTGTTCCAAAGATTGGGGTGGTTGTGGCTTTTAGATTTTAATTTCCCTAAGCTATAGGACCATAAGTGGAAGTGCCCTAGGCTCTGTTGCCTTGTTTTTTAGATGTTTCAGGAAACACCATACACTTCTCCAGAGTGACTGTTGGCAATTTACATCCCGCCCATCAGCATAACAAGGCTCCCAGTTCTCCATGGCCTGTCCTGCCTTTCTGGATTTTACACTTTTTTCAGATGGCCCTTTTGACCTGGGGGCAGTGAGACTTCATTGTAGTGCAGATTTCCTTTGCAAGCTTGCTTGGTTGGCCAAAAAGGGCGTATGCGTTTATTCCTGAATATATTCAGGAAAAAACGCATACGCCCTTTTTGGCCAAGTGCATCATTGTGGACGTTCTGCCTCTTTTCCTATGCTTTACATGCAATTCCAGTCTACCTCCTGAAATCGGTTTCCTGCAATTCTGCCCCGCTTTCAAGTCCTCTTGGCAGCCTTACTTCAATATATTTTTGGACGATAGCTGTCATTTATAACTCTGCAGGTATGTGAATGACAGTGCCCCTGAGCTCCTTTCTTCAACTCGCTTTCTTGTGAGCTGGCCGCAACACCGCAGCATTGCTTCAGGCCCTAGTGTGGTTCCGGCATGGCACGCTGAGCCTTTGTTTAATTCCTCTTCCTGGTGGGAAATGAGAGTTAAATTTGCCCGTCCAGACACCTCCAGCTAGTCTCTCATTGGTTCTCCCTATTCCTGTTCATTTTCCGCAGAAATTGCAAACTGGGCCAAACAGGAGGTTAAAGGCACTGACTCTCCAAGTGGGGAGAGTGTTAGTAAAGCGTCTGGAATGTTGCACCCGAGTACCAGGGGACGAAAACTGAGACACATTTGAACACGTTTCCCGATTACATGGTGGATCATACTCTGGGTTCCACATGCATGTTTTAGCTGAAGGAAGAATCCCTTAAACCTGGAGAGTTGAGACCCCTGCAATGGGTACCATGCAATATGACTTCAAAGGGTCTGCATTTGCTCACCGAACCTCACCAATCCTATCACTGCTGCATTTATGCCACTGTACACACGCTTGATTCTCTTTCTGAGACATATAAATCCATAGGTTTTAAGATTCTTACTAGTCAGGTATATTCTTAGGCGTTTAATATTGGGTGTAGAGACCACTTCGTTGAGCAAGGAGTAGCTCTTGTCTATTACATATTTGGCTTATGGAACGGTATCTGTGCTAATTTCAATCTCTGGTTTTATGCAGCACCCCAACTTAGCTTTCCCCTTAAGCAAGCATAAGTCGGTTTTCTACATTTGAGACCCTGTTCTGTTTTGTAATTCAGTTCCTGTGTAGCCAAGTTTACATTCCATGTGGTAGAGATATCTTATGATGTTTCTTTCTCTGTGTGACTTATTTCACTTACAATCATCGTACCTGAATCCACTCATTATGCTGCTACGGGCCTGATGACATAGATTTCATTGCTGAGTGATATTGCATTGTACGTAAGTACCACAACTTCTTTATCCATTTTTCGCTTTCTGTGATATTGAACTTGTACCGTAAACGAGGTTCTTGTAAACAGAGCTGTTCCAAAGATTGGGGTGGTTGTGGCTTTTAGATTTTAATTTCCCTAAGCTATAGGACCATAAGTGGAAGTGCCCTAGGCTCTGTTGCCTTGTTTTTTAGATGTTTCAGGAAACACCATACACTTCTCCAGAGTGACTGTTGGCAATTTACATCCCGCCCATCAGCATAACAAGGCTCCCAGTTCTCCATGGCCTGTCCTGCCTTTCTGGATTTTACACTTTTTTCAGATGGCCCTTTTGACCGGGGGGCAGTGAGACTTCATTGTAGTGCAGATTTCCTTTGCAAGCTTGCTTGGTTGGCCAAAAAGGGCGTATGCGTTTATTCCTGAATATATTCAGGAAAAAACGCATACGCCCTTTTTGGCCAAGTGCATCATTGTGGACGTTCTGCCTCTTTTCCTATGCTTTACATGCAATTCCAGTCTACCTCCTGAAATCGGTTTCCTGCAATTCTACCCCGCTTTCAAGTCCTCTTGGCAGCCTTACTTCAATATATTTTTGGACGATAGCTGTCATTTATAACTCTGCAGGTCTGTGAATGACAGTGCCCCTGAGCTCCTTTCTTCAACTCGCTTTCTTGTGAGCTGGCCGCAACACCGCAGCATTGCGTCAGGCCCTAGTGTGGTTCCGGCATGGCACACTGAGCCTTTGGTTAATTCCTCTTCCTGGTGGGAAATGAGAGTTAAATTTGCCCGTCCAGACACCTCCAGCTAGTCTCTCATTGGTTCTCACTATTCCTGTTCATTTTCCGCAGAAATTGCAAACTGGGCCAAACAAGAGGTTAAAGGCACTGACTCTCCAAGTGGGGAGAGTGTTAGTAAAGCGTCTGGAATGTTGCACCCGAGTACCAGGGGATGAAAACTGACACAATTAAACACGTTTCCCGATCACACGGTGGATCATACTCTGGGTTCCACATGCATGTTTTAGCTGAAGGAAGAATCCCTTAAACCTGGAGAGTTGAGACCCATGGAATGGGTACCATGCAATATGACTTCAAAGGTTCTGCATTTGCTCACCGAACCTCACCAATCCTATCACTGCTGCGTTTATGACACTGTACACACGCTTGATTCTCTTTCGGAGACATATAAATCCATATGTTTTAAGATTCTTTCTAGTCAGGTATATTCTTACGCGTTTAATATGGGGTGTAGAGTCCACTTCGTTGAGCAAGGAGTAGCTCTTGTCTATTACATATTTGGCTTATGGAACGGTATCTGTTCTAATTTCAATCTCTGGTTTTATGCAGCACCCCAACTCACCTTTCGCCTTAAGCAAGCATAAGTTGGTTTTCTACATTTGAGACCCTGTTCTGTTTTGTAATTCAGTTCCTGTGTAGCCAAGTTTACATTCCTTGTAGTAGTGATATCTTATGATGTTTGTTTTTCTGTGTGACTTATTTCACTTAGAATCATCGTACCTGAATCCACTCATTATGCTGCTACGGGCCTGATGACATAGATTTCATTGTTGAGTGATATTGCATTGTACGTAAGTACCACAACTTCTTTATCCATTTTTCGCTTTCTGTGATATTGAACTTGGACCATAAATGAGGTTCTTGTAAACAGAGCTGTCCCTAACTTTGGGGTGGCTGAGTCTTTTTGATTTTAATTTCCCTAAGCTATAGGACCATAAGTGGAAGTGCCCTAGGCTCTGTTGCTTTGTTTTTTAGATGTTTCAGGAAACACCATACACTTCTCCAGAGTGGCTGTTGGCAATTTACATCCCGCCCATCAGCATAACAAGGCTCCAAGTTCTCCATGGCCTGTCCTGCCTTTCTGGATTTTACACTTTTTTCAGATGACCCTTTTGACAGGGGAGCAGTGAGACTTCATTGTAGTGCAGATTTCCTTTGCAAGCTTGCTTGGTTGGCCAAAAAGGGCGTATGCGTTTTTTCCTGAATATATTCAGGAAAAAACGCATACGCCCTTTTTGGCCAAGTGCATCATTGTGGACGTTCTGCCTCTTTTCCTATGCTTTACATGCAATTCCAGTCTACCTCCTGAAATCGGTTTCCTGCAATTCTGCCCCGCTTTCAAGTCCTCTTGGCAGCCTTACTTCAATATATTTTTGGACGATAGCTATCATTTATAACTCTGCAGGTATGTGAATGACAGTGCCCCTGAGCTCCTTTCTTCAACTCGCTTTCTTGTGAGCTGGCCGCAACACCGCAGCATTGCTTCAGGCCCTAGTGTGGTTCCGGCATGGCACGCTGAGCCTTTGGTTAATTCCTCTTCCTGGTGGGAAATGAGAGTTAAATTTGCCCGTCCAGACACCTCCAGCTAGTCTCTCATTGGTTCTCCCTATTCCTGTTCATTTTCCGCAGAAATTGCAAACTGGGCCAAACAGGAGGTTAAAGGCACTGACTCTCCAAGTGGGGAGAGTGTTAGTAAAGCGTCTGGAATGTTGCACCCGAGTACCAGGGGACGAAAACTGAGACACATTTGAACACGTTTCCCGATCACATGGTGGATCATACTCTGGATTCCACATGCATGTTTTAGCTGAAGGAAGAATCCCTTAAACCTGGAGAGTTGAGACCCCTGCAATGGGTACCATGAAATATGACTTCAAAGGGTCTGCATTTGCTCACCGAACCTCACCAATCCTAGCACTGCTGCATTTATGCCACTGTACACACGCTTGATTCTCTTTCTGAGACATATAAATCCATAGGTTTTAAGATTCTTACTAGTCAGGTATATTCTTAGGCGTTTAATATGGGGTGTAGAGTCCACTTCGTTGAGCAAGGAGTAGCTCTTGTCTATTACATATTTGGCTTATGGAACCGTATCTGTGCTAATTTCAATCTTTGGTTTTATGCAGCACCCCAACTAACCTTTACTGTTAAGCAAGCATAAGTCGTTTTTCTACATTTGAGACCCTGTTCTGTTTTGTAGTTCAGTTCCTGTGTAGCCAAGTTTACATTCCATGTGGTAGAGATATCTTATGATGTTTCTTTCTCTGTGTGACTTATTTCACTTACAATCATCGTACCTCAATCCACTCATTATGCTGCTACGGGCCTAATGACATAGATTTCATTGCTGAGTGATATTGCATTGTACGTAAGTACCACAACTTCTTTATCCATTTTGCGCTTTCTGTGATATTGAACTTGTACCGTAAACGAGGTTCTTGTAAACAGAGCTGTCCCAAAGATTGGGGTGGTTGTGTCTTTTTGATTTTAATTTCCCTAAGCTATAGGACCATAAGTGGAAGTGCCCTAGGCTCTGTTGCTTTGTTTTTTAGATGTTTCAGGAAACACCATACACTTCTCCAGAGTGGCTGTTGGCAATTTACATCCCGCCCATCAGCATAACAAGGCTCCCAGTTCTCCATGGCCTGTCCTGCCTTTCTGGATTTTACACTTTTTTCAGATGGCCCTTTTGACAGGGGGGCAGTGAGACTTCATTGTAGTGCCGATTTCCTTTGCAAGCTTGCTTGGTTGGCCAAAAAGGGCGTATGCGTTTTTTCCTGAATATATTCAGGAAAAAACGCATACGCCCTTTTTGGCCAAGTGCATCATTGTGGACGTTCTGCCTCTTTTCCTATGCTTTACATGCAATTCCAGTCTACCTCCTGAAATCGGTTTCCTGCAATTCTGCCCCGCTTTCAAGTCCTCTTGGCAGCCTTACTTCAATATATTTTTGGACGATAGCTATCATTTATAACTCTGCAGGTATGTGAATGACAGTGCCCCTGAGCTCCTTTCTTCAACTCGTTTTCTTGTGAGCTGGCCGCAACACCGCAGCATTGCTTCAGGCCCTAGTGTGGTTCCGGCATGGCACGCTGAGCCTTTGGTTAATTCCTCTTCCTGGTGGGAAATGAGAGGTAAATTTGCCCGTCCAGACACCTCCAGCTAGTCTCTCATTGGTTCTCCCTATTCCTGTTCATTTTCCGCAGAAATTGCAAACTGGGCCAAACAGGAGGTTAAAGTCACTGACTCTCCAAGTGGGGAGAGTGTTAGTAAAGCGTCTGGAATGTTGCACCCGAGTACCAGGGGACGAAAACTGAGACACATTTGAACACGTTTCCCGATCACATGGTGGATCATACTCTGGGTTCCACATGCATGTTTTAGCTGAAGGAAGAATCCCTTAAACCTGGAGAGTTGAGACCCCTGTAATGGGTACCATGCAATATGACTTCAAAGGGTCTGCATTTGCTCACCGAACCTCACCAATCCTAGCACTGCTGCATTTATGCCACTGTACACACGCTTGATTCTCTTTCGTAGACATATAAATCCATAGGTTTTAAGATTCTTACTAGTCAGGTATATTCTTAGGCGTTTAATATGGGGTGTAGAGTCCACTTCGTTGAGCAAGGAGTAGCTCTTGTCTATTACATATTTGGCTTATGGAACCGTATCTGTGCTAATTTCAATCTTTGGTTTTATGCAGCACCCCAACTCACCTTTACTCTTAAGCAAGCATAAGTCGGTTTTCTACATTTGAAACCCTGTTCTGTTTTGTAATTCAGTTCCTGTGTAGCCAAGTTTACATTCCATGTGGTAGAGATATCTTATGATGTTTCTTTCTCTGTGTGACTTATTTCACTTACAATCATCGTACCTGAATCCACTCATTATGCTGCTACGGGCCTGATGACATAGATTTCATTGCTGAGTGATATTGCATTGTACGTAAGTACCACAACTTCTTTATCCATTTTGCGCTTTCTGTGATATTGAACTTGTACCGTAAACGAGGTTCTTGTAAACAGAGCTGTCCCAAAGATTGGGGTGGTTGTGTCTTTTTGATTTTAATTTCCCTAAGCTATAGGACCATAAGTGGAAGTGCCCTAGGCTCTGTTGCTTTGTTTTTTAGATGTTTCAGGAAACACCATACACTTCTCCAGAGTGACTGTTGGCAATTTACATCCCGCCCATCAGCATAACAAGGCTCCCAGTTCTCCATGGCCTGTCCTGCCTTTCTGGATTTTACACTTTTTTCAGATGGCCCTTTTGACCGGGGGGCAGTGAGACTTCATTGTAGTGCAGATTTCCTTTGCAAGCTTGCTTGGTTGGCCAAAAAGGGCGTATGCGTTTATTCCTGAATATATTCAGGAAAAAACGCATACGCACTTTTTGGCCAAGTGCATCACTGTGGACGTTCTGCCTCTTTTCCTATGCTTTACATGCAATTCCAGTCTACCTCCTGAAATCGGTTTCCTGCAATTCTGCCCCGCTTTCAAGTCCTCTTGGCAGCCTTACTTCAATATATTTTTGGACGATAGCTGTCATTTATAAATCTGCAGGTATGTGAATGACAGTGCCCCTGAGCTCCTTTCTTCAACTCGCTTTCTTGTGAGCTGGCCGCAACACCGCTGCATTGCTTCAGACCCTAGTGTGGTTTCGGCATGGCACACTGAGCCTTTGGTTAATTCCTCTTCCTGGTGGGAAATGAGAGTTAAATTTGCCCGTCCAGACACCTCCAGCTAGTCTCTCATTGGTTCTCCCTATTCCTGTTCATTTTCCGCAGAAATTGCAAACTGGGCCAAACAGGAGGTTAAAGGCACTGACTCTCCAAGTGGGGAGAGTGTTAGTAAAGCATCTGGAATGTTGCACCAGAGTTCCAGGGGACGAAAACTGACACAATTGAACAGGTTTCCCGAGCACACGGTGGATCATACTCTGGGTTCCACATGCATGTTTTAGCTGAAGGAAGAATCCCTTAAACCTGGAGAGTTGAGACCCATGGAATGGGTACCATGCAATATGACTTCAAAGGGTCTGCATTTGTCCACCGAACCTCACCAATCCTATCACTGCTGCGTTTATGCCGCTGTACACACGCTTGATTCTGTTTCGGAGACATATAAATCCATAGGTTTTAAGATTCTTACTAGTCAGGTATATTCTTAGGCGTTTAATATGGGGTGTAGAGTCCACTTCGTTGAGCAAGGAGTAGCTCTTGTCTATTACATATTTGGCTTATGGAACCGTATCTGTGCTAATTTCAATCTTTGGTTTTATGCAGCACCCCAACTCACCTTTACTCTTAATCAAGCATAAGTCGGTTTTCTACATTTGAGACCCTGTTCTCTTTTGTAGTTCAGTTCCTGTGTAGCCAAGTTTACATTCCATGTGGTAGAGATATCTTATGATGTTTCTTTCTCTGTGTGACTTATTTCACTTACAATCATCGTACCTCAATCCACTCATTATGCTGCTACGGGCCTGATGACATAGATTTCATTGCTGAGTGATATTGCATTGTACGTAAGTACCACAACTTCTTTATCCATTTTGCGCTTTCTGTGATATTGAACTTGAACCGTAAACGAGGTTCCTGTAAACAGAACCATCCCAAACTTTGGGGTGGCTGTGTCTTTTTGATTTTAATTTCCCTAAGCTATAGGACCATAAGTGGAAGTGCCCTAGGCTCTGTTGTTTTGTTTTTTAGATGTTTCAGGAAATACCATACACTTCTCCAGAGTGGCTGTTGGCAATTTACATCCCGCCCATCAGCATAACAAGGCTCCCAGTTCTCCATGGCCTGTCCTGCCTTTTTGGATTTTATACTTTTTTCAGATGGCCCTTTTGCCCGCGGGATAGTGAGACTTCATTGTAGTGCAGATTCCTTTGCAAGCTTGCTTGGTTGGCCAAAAAGGGCGTATGCGTTTTTTCCTGAATATATTCAGGAAAAAACGCATACGCCCTTTTTGGCCAAGTGCATCATTGTGGACGTTCTGCCTCTTTTCCTATGCTTTACATGCAATTCCAGTCTACCTCCTGAAATCGGTTTCCTGCAATTCTGCCCCGCTTTCAAGTCCTCTTGGCAGCCTTACTTCAATATATTTTTGGACGATAGCTGTCATTTATAACTCTGCAGGTTTTTGAATTACAGTGCCCCTGAGCTCCTTTCTTCAACTCGTTTTCTTGTGAGCTGGCCGCAACACCGCAGCATTGCTTCAGGCCCTAGTGTGGTTCCAGAATGGCACGCTGAGCCTTTGGTTAATTCCTCTTCCTGGTGGGCAATGAGAGTTAAATTTGCCCGTCCAGACACCTCCAGATAGTCTCTCATTGGTTCTCCCTATTCCTGTTCATTTTCCGCAAAAATTGCAAACTGGGCCAAACAGGAGGTTAAAGGCACTGACTCTCCAAGTGGGGAGAGTGTTAGTAAAGCGTCTGGAATGTTGCACCCGAGTACCGGGGGAAGAAAACTGAGTCACATTTGAACACGTTTCCCGATCACACGGTGGATCATACTCTGGGTTCCACATGCATGTTTTAGCTGAAGGAAGAATCCCCTAAACCTGGAGAGTTGAGACCCATGGAATGGGTACCATGCAATATGACTTCAAAGGGTCTGCATTTGCTCACCGAACCTCAACAATCCTAACACTGCTGCGTTTATGCCGCTGTACACACGCTTGATTCTCTTTTGGAGACATATAAATCCATAGGTTTTAAGATTCTTACTAGTCAGGTATATTCTTATGCGTTTAATATGGGGTGTTGAGTCCACTTCGTTGAGCAATGAGTAGCTCTTGTCTATTACATATCTGGCTTATGGAACGGTATCCGTTCTAATTTCAATCTCTGGTTTTATGCAGCACCCCAACTCACCTTTCCCCTTAAGCAAGCATAAGTTGGTTTTCTACATTTGAGACCCTGTTCTGTTTTGTAATTCAGTTCCTGTGTAGCCAAGTTTACATTCCGTGTAGTAGTGATATCTTATGATGTTTGTTTTTCTGTGTGACTTATTTCACTTAGAATCATCGTACCTGAATCCACTCATTATGCTGCTACGGGCCTGATGACATAGATTTCATTGCTGAGTGATATTGCATTGTACGTAAGTACCACAACTTCTTTACCCATTTTTCACTTTCTGTGATATTGAACTTGTACCGTAAACGAGGTTCTTGTAAACAGAGCCATCCCAAACTTTGGGGTGGCTGTGTCTTTTTCATTTTAATTTCCCTAAGCTATAGGACCATAAGTGGAAGTGCCCTAGGCTCTGTTGCTTTGTTTTTTAGATGTTTCAGGAAACACCATACACTTCTCCAGAGTGGCTGTTGGCAATTTACATCCCGCCCATCAGCATAACAAGGCTCCCAGTGCTCCATGGCCTGTCCTGCCTTTCTGGATTTTACACATTTTTCAGATGGCCCTTTTGACCGGGGGGCAGTGAGACTTCATTGTAGTGCAGATTTCCTTTGCAAGCTTGCTTGGTTGGCCAAAAAGGGCGTATGCGTTTTTTCCTGAATATATTCAGGAAAAAACGCATACGCCCTTTTTGGCCAAGTGCATCATTGTGGACGTTCTGCCTCTTTTCCTATGCTTTACATGCAATTCCAGTCTACCTCCTGAAATCGGTTTCCTGCAATTCTGCCCCGCTTTCAAGTCCTCTTGGCAGCCTTACTTCAATATATTTTTGGATGATAGCTGTCATTTATAACTCTGCATGTCTGTGAATGACAGTGCCCCTGAGCTCCTTTCTTCAACTCGCGTTCTTGTGAGCTGGCCGCAACACCGTAGGATTGCTTCAGGCCCTAGTGTGGTTCTGGCATGGCACGCTGAGCCTTTGGTTAATTCCTCTTCCTGGTGGGTAATGAGAGTTAAATTTGACCGTCCAGACACCTCCAGCTAGTCTCTCTTGGTTCTCCCTATTTCTGTTCATTTTCCGTAGAAATTGCAAACTGGGCCAAACAGGCGGTTAAAGGCACAGACTCTCCAAGTGGGGAGAGTGTTACTAAAGCGTCTGGAATGTTGCATCCGAGTACCAGGGGACGAAAACTGAGACACCTTTGAACACGTTTCCCAATCACATGGTGTATCATACTCTGGGTTTCACATGCATGTTTTAGCTGAAGGAAGAATCCCTTAAACCTGGAGAGTTGAGACCCATGGAATGGGTACCATGCAATATGACTTCAAAGGGTCTGCATTTGCTCACCGAACCTCACCAATCCTATCACTGGTGCGTTTATGCCGCTGTACACACTCTTGATTCTCTTTCGGAGACATATAAATCCATAGGTTTTAAGATTCTTACTAGTCAGGTATATTCGTAGGCGTTTAATATGGGGTGTTGAGTCCACTTCATTGAACAAGGAGTAGCTCTTGTCTATTACATATTTGGCTTATGGAACGGTATCTGTGCTTATTTCAATCTCTGGTTTTATGCAGCACCCCAACTCACATTTCCCCTTAAGCAAGCATAAGTTGGTTTTCTACATTTGAGACCCTGTTCTGTTTTGTAATTCAGTTCCTGTGTAGCCAAGTTTACATTCCGTGTAGTAGTGATATCTTATGATGTTTCTTTTTCTGTGTGACTTATTTCACTTAGAATCATCGTACCTGAATCCACTCATTATGCTGCTATGGGCCTGATGACATAGATTTCATTGCTGAGTGATATTGCATTGTACGTAAGTACCACAACTTCTTTATCCATTTTTCACTTTCTGTGATTTTGAACTTGTACTGTAAACGAGGTTCTTGTAAACAGAGCCGTCCCAAACTTTGGGGTGGCTGTGTCTTTTTGTTTTTAATTTCCCTAAGCTATAGGACCATAAGTGGAAGTGCCCTAGGCTCTGTTGCTTTGTTTTGTAGATGTTTCAGGAAACACCATACACTTCTCCAGAGTGGCTGTTGGCAATTTACATCCCGCCCATCAGCATAACAAGGCTCCCAGTTCTCCATGGCCTGTCCTGCCTTTCTGGATTTTACACTTTTTTCAGATGGCCCTTTTGACCGGGGGGCAGTGAGACTTCATTGTAGTGCAGATTTCCTTTGCAAGCTTGCTTGGTTGGCCAAAAAGGGCGTATGCGTTTTTTCCTGAATATATTCAGGAAAAAACGCATACGCCCTTTTTGGCCAAGTGCATCATTGTGGACGTTCTGCCTCTTTTCCTATGCTTTACATGCTATTCCAGTCTACCTCCTGAAATCGGTTTCCTGCAATTCTGCCCCGCTTTCAAGTCCTCTTGGCAGCCTTACTTCAATATATTTTTGGACGATAGCTGTCATTTATAACTCTGCAGTTTTGTGAATTACAGTGCCCCTGAGCTCCTTTCTTCAACTCGTTTTCTTGTGAGCTGGCCGCAACACCGCAGCATTGCTTCAGGCCCTAGTGTGGTTCCAGAATGGCACGCTGAGCCTTTGGTTAATTCCTCTTCCTGGTGGGCAATGAGAGTTAAATTTGCCCGTCCAGACACCTCCAGCTAGTCTCTCATTGGTTCTCCCTATTCCTGTTCATTTTCCGCAAAAATTGCAAACTGGGCCAAACAGGAGGTTAAAGGCACTGACTCTCCAAGTGGGGAGAGTGTTAGTAAAGCGTCTGGAATGTTGCACCCGAGTACCGGGGGACGAAAACTGAGTCACATTTGAACACGTTTCCCGATCACACGGTGGATCATACTCTGGGTTCCACATGCATGTTTTAGCTGAAGGAAGAATCCCTTAAACCTGGAGAGTTGAGACCCATGGAATGGGTACCATGCAATATGACTTCAAAGGGTCTGCATTTGCTCACCGAACCTCAACAATCCTAACACTGCTGTGTTTATGCCGCTGTACACACGCTTGATTCTCTTTCGGAGACATATAAATCCATAGGTTTTAAGATTCTTACTAGTCAGGTATATTCTTATGCGTTTAATATGGGGTGTTGAGTCCACTTCGTTGAGCAATGAGTAGCTCTTGTCTATTACATATTTGGCTTATGGAACGGTATCCGTTCTAATTTCAATCTCTGGTTTTATGCAGCACCCCAACTCACATTTCCCCTTAAGCAAGCATAAGTTGGTTTTCTACATTTGAGACCCTGTTCTGTTTTGTAATTCAGTTCCTGTGTAGCCAAGTTTACATTCCGTGTAGTAGTGATATCTTATGATGTTTCTTTTTCTGTGTGACTTATTTCACTTAGAATCATCGTACCTGAATCCACTCATTATGCTGCTATGGGCCTGATGACATAGATTTCATTGCTGAGTGATATTGCATTGTACGTAAGTACCACAACTTCTTGATCCGTTTTTCGCTTTCTGTGATATTGAACTTGTACCGTAAACGAGGTTCTTGTAAACAGAGCTGTCCCAAACATTGGGGTGGTTGTGTCTTTTTGATTTTAATTTCCCTAAGCTATAGGAACATAAGTGGAAGTGCCCTAGGCTCTGTTGCTTTGTTTTTTAGATGTTTCAGGAAACACCATACACTTCTCCAGAGTGGCTGTTGGCAATTTACATCCCGCCCATCAGCATAACAAGGCTCCCAGTTCTCCATGGCCTGTCCTGCCTTTCTGGATTTTACACTTTTTTCAGATGACCCTTTTGACTGGGGGGCAGTGAGACTTCATTGTAGTGCAGATTTCCTTTGCAAGCTTGCTTGGTTGGCCAAAAAGTGTGTATGCGTTTTTTCCTGAATATATTCAGGAAAAAACGCATACGCCCTTTTTGGCCAAGTGCATCATTGTGTACGTTCTGCCTCTTTTCCTTTGCTTTACAGGCAATTCCAGTCTACCTCCTGAAATCGGTTTCCTGCAATTCTTCCCAGCGTTCAAGTCCTCTTGGCAGCCTTACTTCAATATATTTTTGGACGATAGCTGTCATTTATAACTCTGCAGGTTTGTGAATGACAGTGCCCCTGATCTCCTTTCTTCAACTCGCTTTCTTGTGAGCTGGCCGCAACACCGCAGCATTGCTTCAGGCCCTAGTGTGGTTCCGGCATGACATGCTGAGCCTTTGGTTAATTCCTCTTCCTGGTGGGAAATGAGAGTTAACTTTGCCCGTCCAGACACCTCCAGCTAGTCTCTCATTGGTTCTCCCTATTCCTGTTCATTTTCTGCAGAAATTGCAAACTGGGCCAAACAGGAGGTTAAAGGCACTGACTCTCCAAGTGGGGAGAGTGTTAGTAAGGCGTCTGGAATGTTGCACCCGAGTACCGGGGGATGAAAACTGACACAATTAAACACGTTTCCCGATCACACGGTGGATCATACTCTGGGTTCCACATGCATGTTTTAGCTGAAGGAAGAATCCCTTAAACCTGGAGAGTTGAGACCCATGGAATGGGTACCATGCAATATGACTTCAAAGGGTCTGCATTTGCTCACCGAACCTCACCAATCCTATCACTGCTGCGTTTATGACACTGTACACACGCTTGATTCTCTTTCGGAGACATATAAATCCATAGGTTTTAAGATTCTTTCTAGTCAGGTATATTCTTACGCGTTTAATATGGGGTGTAGAGTCCACTTCGTTGAGCAAGGAGTAGCTCTTGTCTATTAAATATTTGGCTTATGGAACGGTATCTGTTCTAATTTCAATCTCTGGTTTTATGCAGCACCCCAACTCACCTTTCGCCTTAAGCAAGCATAAGTTGGTTTTCTACATTTGAGACGCTGTTCTGTTTTGTAATTCAGTTCCTGTGTAGCCAAGTTTACATTCCTTGTACTAGTGATATCTTATGATGTTTGTTTTTCTGTGTGACTTATTTCACTTAGAATCATCGTACCTGAATCCACTCATTATGCTGCTATGGGCCTGATGACATAGATTTCATTGCTGATTGATATTGCATTGTACGTAAGTACCACAACTTCTTTATCCATTTTTCGCTTTCTGTGATATTGAACTTGGACCATAAATGAGGTTCTTGTAAAGAGAGCTGTCCCTAACTTTGGGGTGGCTGAGTCTTTTTGATTTTAATTTCCCTAAGCTATAGGACCATAAGTGGAAGTGCCCTAGGCTCTGTTGCTTTGTTTTTTAGATGTTTCAGGAAACACCATACACTTCTCCAGAGTGGCTGTTGGCAATTTACATCCCGCCCATCAGCATAACAAGGCTCCCAGTTCTCCATGGCCTGTCCTGCCTTTCTGGATTTTACACTTTTTTCAGATGGCCCTTTGACCGGGGAGCAGTGAGACTTCATTGTAGTGCAGATTTCCTTTGCAAGCTTGCTTGGTTGGCCACAAAGGGCGTATGCGTTTTTTCCTGAATATATTCAGGAAAAAACGCATACGCCCTTTTTGGCCAAGTGCATCATTGTGGACGTTCTGCCTCTTTTCCTATGCTTTACATGCAATTCCAGTCTACCTCCTGAAATCGGTTTCCTGCAATTCTGCCCCGCTTTCAAGTCCTCTTGGCAGCCTTACTTCAATATATTTTTGGACGATAGCTATCATTTATAACTCTGCAGGTATGTGAATGACAGTGCCCCTGAGCTCCTTTCTTCAACTCGCTTTCTTGTGAGCTGGCCGCAACACCGAAGGATTGCTTCAGGCCCTAGTGTGGTTCCGGCATGGCACGCTGAGCCTTTGTTTAATTCCTCTTCCTGGTGGGAAATGAGAGTTAAATTTGCCCGTCCAGACACCTCCAGCTAGTCTCTCATTGGTTCTCCCTATTCCTGTTCATTTTCCGCAGAAATTGCAAACTGGGCCAAACAGGAGGTTAAAGGCACTGACTCTCCAAGTGGGGAGAGTGTTAGTAAAGCGTCTGGAATGTTGCACTCGAGTACCAGGGGACGAAAACTGAGACACATTTGAACACGTTTCCCGATCACATGGTGGATCATACTCTGGGTTCCACATGCATGTTTTAGCTGAAGGAAGAATCCCTTAAACCTGGAGAGTTGAGACCCCTGCAATGGGTACCATGCAATATGACTTCAAAGGGTCTGCATTTGCTCACTGAACATCACCAATCCCATCACTGCTGCATTTATGCCGCTGTACACACGCTTGATTCTCTTTCTGAGACATATAAATCCATAGGTTTTAAGATTCTTACTAGTCAGGTATATTCTTAGGCGTTTAATATGGGGTGTAGAGTCCACTTCGTTGAGCAAGGAGTAGCTCTTGTCTATTACATATTTGGCTTATGGAACGGTATCTGTGCTAATTTCAATCTCTGGTTTTATGCAGCACCCCAACTCACCTTTCCCCTTAAGCAAGCATAAGTCGGTTTTCTACATTTGAGACCCTGTTCTGTTTTGTAATTCAGTTCCTGTGTAGCCAAGTTTACATTCCATGTGGTAGAGATATCTTATGATGTTTCTTTCTCTGTGTGACTTATGTCACTTACAATCATCGTACCTGAATCCACTCATTATGCTGCTACGGGCCTGATGACACAGATTTCATTGCTGAGTGATATTGCATTGTACGTAAGTACCACAACTTCTTTATCCATTTTTCACTTTCTGTGATTTTGAACTTATACTGTAAACGAGGTTCTTGTAAACAGAGCCTTCCCAAATTTTGGGGTGGCTGTGTCTTTTTGATTTTAATTTTCCTAAGCTATAGGACCATAAGTGGAAGTGCCCTAGGCTCTGTTGCTTTGTTTTTTAGATGTTTCAGGAAACACCATACACTTCTCCAGAGTGGCTGTTGGCAATTTACATCCCGCCCATCAGCATAACAAGGCTCCCAGTTCTCCATGGCCTGTCCTGCCTTTGTGGATTTTACACTTTTTTCAGATGGCCCTTTTGACCGGGGGGCAGTGAGACTTCATTGGAGTGCAGATTTCCTTTGCAAGCTTGCTTGGTTGGCCAAAAAGGGCGTATGCGTTTTTTCCTGAATATATTCAGGAAAAAACGCATACGCCCTTTTTGGCCAAGTGCATCATTGTGGACGTTCTGCCTCTTTTCCTTTGCTTTACATGCAATTCCAGTCTACCTCCTGAAATCTGTTTCCTGCAATTCTGCCCAGCGTTCAAGTCCTCTTGGCAGCCTTACTTCAATAAATTTTTGGACGATAGCTATCATTTATAACTCTGCAGGTATGTGAATGACAGTGCCCCTGAGCTCCTTTCTTCAACTCGCTTTCTTGTGAGCTGGCCGCAACACCGCAGCATTGCTTCAGGCCCTAGTGTGGTTCCGGCATGGCACGCTGAGCCTTTGTTTAATTCCTCTTCCTGGTGTGAAATGAGAGTTAAATTTGCCCGTCCAGACACCTCCAGCTAGTCTCTCATTGGTTCTCCCTATTCCTGTTCATTTTCCGCAGAAATTGCAAACTGGGCCAAACAAGAGGTTAAAGGCACTGACTCTCCAAGTGGGGAGAGTGTTAGTAAAGCGTCTGGAATGTTGCACCCGAGTACAAGGGGATGAAAACTGACACAATTAAACACGTTTCCCGATCACACGGTGGATCATACTCTGGGTTCCACATGCATGTTTTAGCTGAAGGAAGAATCCCTTAAACCTGGAGAGTTGAGACCCATGGAATGGGTACCATGCAATATGACTTCAAAGGTTCTGCATTTGCTCACCAAACCTCACCAATCCTATCACTGCTGCGTTTATGACACTGTACACACGCTTGATTCTCTTTTGGAGACATATAAATCCACAGGTTTTAAGATTCTTTCTAGTCAGGTATATTCTTACGCGTTTAATATGGGGTGTAGAGTCCACTTCGTTGAGCAAGGAGTAGCTCTTGTCTATTAAATATTTGGCTTATGGAACGGTATCTGTGCTAATTTCAATCTCTGGTTTTATGCAGCACCCCAACTCACCTTTCGCCTTAAGCAAGCATAAGTTGGTTTTCTACATTTGAGACCCTGTTCTGTTTTGTAATTCAGTTCCTGTGTAGCCAAGTTTACATTCCTTGTAGTAGTGATATCTTATGATGTTTGTTTTTCTGTGTGACTTATTTCACTTAGAATCATCGTACCTGAATCCACTCATTATGCTGCTACGGGCCTGATGACATAGATTTCATTGCTGAGTGATATTGCATTGTACGTAAGTACCACAACTTCTTTATCCATTTTTCGCTTTCTGTGATATTGAACTTGGACCATAAATGAGGTTCTTGTAAACAGAGCTGTCCCTAACTTTGGGGTGGCTGAGTCTTTTTTATTTTAATTTCCCTAAGCTATAGGACCATAAGTGGAAGTGCCCTAGGCTCTGTTGCTTTGTTTTTTAGATGTTTCAGGAAACACCATACACTTCTCCAGAGTGGCTGTTGGCAATTTACATCCCGCCCATCAGCATAACAAGGCTCCCAGTTCTCCATGGCCTGTCCTGCCTTTCTGGATTTTACACTTTTTTCAGATGGCTCTTTTGACCGGGGAGCAGTGAGACTTCATTGTAGTGCAGATTTCCTTTGCAAGCTTGCTTGGTTGGCCAAAAAGGGCGTATGCGTTTTTTCCTGAATATATTCAGGAAAAAACGCATACGCCCTTTTTGGCCAAGTGCATCATTGTGGACGTTCTGCCTCTTTTCCTATGCTTTACATGCAATTCCAGTCTACCTCCTGAAATCGGTTTCCTGCAATTCTGCCCCGCTTTCAAGTCCTCTTGGCAGCCTTACTTCAATATATTTTTGGACGATAGGTATCATTTATAACTCTGCAGGTTTGTGAATGACAGTGCCCCTGAGCTCCTTTCTTCAACTCGCTTTCTTGTGAGCTGGCCGCAACACCGCAGGATTGCTTCAGGCCCTAGTGTGGTTCCGGCATGGCACGCTGAGCCTTTGGTTAATTCCTCTTCCTGGTGGGAAATGAGAGTTAAATTTGCCCGTCCAGACACCTCCAGCTAGTCTCTCATTGGTTCTCCCTATTCCTGTTCATTTTCCGCAGAAATTGCAAACTGGGCCAAACAGGAGGTTAAAGGCACTGACTCTCCAAATGGGGAGAGTGTTAGTAAAGCGTCTGGAATGTTGCACCCGAGTACCAGGGGACAAAAACTGAGACACATTTGAACACGTTTCCCGATCACATGGTGGATCATACTCTGGGTTCCACATGCATGTTTTAGCTGAAGGAAGAATCCCTTAAACCTGGAGAGTTGAGACCCCTGGAATGGGTACCATGCAATATGACTTCAAAGGGTCTGCATTTGCTCACCGAACCTCACCAATCCTAGCACTGCTGCATTTATGTCACTGTACACACGCTTGATTCTCTTTTGGAGACATATAAATCCATAGGTTTTAAGATTCTTACTAGTCAGGTATATTCTTAGGCGTTTAATATGGGGTGTAGAGTCCACTTCGTTGAGCAAGGAGTAGCTCTTGTCTATTACATATTTGGCTTATGGAACGGTATCTGTGCTAATTTCAATCTCTGGTTTTATGCAGCACCCCAACTCACCTTTCGCCTTAAGCAAGCATAAGTCGGTTTTCTACATTTGAGACCCTGTTCTGTTTTGTAATTCAGTTCCTGTGTAGCCAAGTTTACATTCCATGTGGTAGAGATATCTTATGATGTTTCTTTCTCTGTGTGACTTATTTCACTTACAATCATCGTACCTGAATCCACTCATTATGCTGCTACGGGCCTGATGACACAGATTTCATTGCTGAGTGATATTGCATTGTACGTAAGTACCACAACTTCTTTATCCATTTTGCGCTTTCTGTGATATTGAACTTGTACCGTAAACGAGGTTCTTGTAAACAGAGCTGTCCCAAAGATTGGGGTGGTTGTGTCTTTTTGATTTTAATTTCCCTAAGCTATAGGACCATAAGTGGAAGTGCCCTAGGCTCTGTTGCTTTGTTTTTTAGATGTTTCAGGAAACACCATACACTTCTCCAGAGTGGCTGTTGGCAATTTACATCCCGCCCATCAGCATAACAATGTTCCTAGTTCTCCATGGCCTGTCCTGCCTTTCTGGATTTTACACTTTTTTCAGATGGCCCTTTTGACCGGGGGGCAGTGAGACTTCATTGTAGTGCAGATTTCCTTTGCAAGCTTGCTTGGTTGGCCAAAAAGGGCGTATGCGTTTATTCCTGAATATATTCAGGAAAAAACGCATACGCCCTTTTTGGCCAAGTGCATCATTGTGGACGTTCTGCCTCTTTTCCTATGCTTTACATGCAATTCCAGTCTACCTCCTGAAATCGGTTTCCTGCAATTCTGCCCCGCTTTCAAGTCCTCTTGGCAGCCTTACTTCAATATCTTTTTGGACGATAGCTGTCATTTATAACTCTGCAGGTATGTGAATGACAGTGCCCCTGAGCTCCTTTCTTCAACTCGCTTTTTTGTGAGCTGGCCGCAACACCGCTGCATTGCTTCAGACCCTAGTGTGGTTCCGGCATGGCACACTGAGCCTTTGGTTAATTCCTCTTCCTGGTGGGAAATGAGAGTTAAATTTGCCCGTCCAGACACCTCCAGCTAGTCTCTCATTGGTTCTCCCTATTCCTGTTCATTTTCCGCAGAAATTGCAAACTGGGCCAAACAGGAGGTTAAAGGCACTGACTCTCCAAGTGGGGAGAGTGTTAGTAAAGCATCTGGAATGTTGCACCCGAGTACCAGGGGACGAAAACTGACACAATTGAACACGTTTCCCGAGCACACGGTGGATCATACTCTGGGTTCCACATGCATGTTTTAGCTGAAGGAAGAATCCCTTAAACCTGGAGAGTTGAGACCCATGGAATGGGTACCATGCAATATGACTTCAAAGGGTCTGCATTTGTCCACCGAACCTCACCAATCCTATCACTGCTGCGTTTATGCCGCTGTACACACGCTTGATTCTCTTTCGGAGACATATAAATCCATAGGTTTTAAGATTCTTCCTAGTCAGGTATATTCTTAGGCGTTTATTATGGGATGTAGAGTCCACTTCGTTGAGCAAGGAGTAGCTCTTGTCTATTACATATTTGGCTTATGGAACGGTATCTGTGCTAATTTCAATCTCTGGTTTTATGCAGCACCCCAACTCACCTTTCGCCTTAAGCAAGCATAAGTTGGTTTTCTACATTTGAGACCCTGTTCTGTTTTGTAATTCAGTTCCTGTGTAGCGAAGTTTACATTCCGTGTAGTAGTGATATCTTATGATGTTTCTTTTTCTGTGTGACTTATTTCACTTAGAATCATCGTACCTGAATCCACTCATTATGCTGCTATGGGCCTGATGACATAGATTTCATTGCTGAGTGATATTGCATTGTACGTAATTACCACAACTTCTTTATCCATTTTTCACTTTCTGTGATACTGAACTTGTACCGTAAACGAGGTTCTTGTAAACAGAGCCTTCCCAAACTTTGGGGTGGCTGTGTCTTTTTGATTTTAATTTCCCTAAGCTATAGGACCATAAGTGGAAGTGCCCTAGGCTCTGTTGCTTTGCTTTTTAGATGTTTCAGGAAACACCATACACTTCTCCAGAGTGGCTGTTCGCAATTTACATCCCGCACATCAGCATAACAAGGTTCCCAATTCTCCATGGCCTGTCCTGCCTTTCTGGATTTTACACTTTTTTCAGATGGCCCTTTTGACCGGGGGCAGTGAGACTTCATTGTAGTGCAGATTTCTTTTGCAAGCTTGCTTGGTTGGCCAAAAAGGTCGTATGCGTTTTTTCCTGAATATATTCAGGAAAAAACGCATACGCCCTTTTTGGCCAAGTGCATCATTGTGGACGTTCTGCCTCTTTTCCTATGCTTTACATGCAATTCCAGTCTACCTCCTGAAATCGGTTTCCTGCAATTCTGCCCCGCTTTCAAGTCCTCTTGGCAGCCTTACTTCAATATATTTTTGGACGATAGCTGTCATTTATAACTCTGCAGTTTTGTGAATTACAGTGCCCCTGAGCTCCTTTCTTCAACTTGATTTCTTGTGAGCTGGCCGCAACACCGCAGCATCGCTTCAGGCCCTAGTGTTTTTCCGGCATGGCACGCTGAGCCTTTGGTTAATTCCTCTTCCTGGTGGGAAATGAGAGTTAAATTTGCCCGTCCAGACACCTCCAGCTAGTCTCTCATTGGTTCTCCCTATTCCTGTTCATTTTCCACAGAAATTGCAAACTGGGCCAAACAGGAGGTTAAAGTCACTGACTCTCCAAATGGGGAGAGTGTTAGTAAAGCGTCTGGAATGTTGCACCCGAGTACCAGGGGACGAAAACTGACACATTTGAACACGTTTCCCGATCACACGGTGGATCATACTCTGGGTTCCACATGCATGTTTTAGCTGAAGGAAGAATCCCTTAAACCTGGAGAGTTGAGACCCATGGAATGGGTACCATGCAATATGACTTCAAAGGGTCTGCATTTGCTCACCGAACCTCATCAATCCTATCACTGCTGCGTTTATGCCGCTATACACACGCTTGATTCTCTTTCGGAGATATATAAATCCATAGGTTTTAAGATTCTTACTAGTCAGGTATATTCTTAGGCCTTTAATATGGGGTGTTGAGTCCACTTCGTTGAGCAAGGTGTAGCTCTTTTCTATTACATATTTGGCTTATGGAACGATATCTGTGCTAATTTCAATGTCTGGTTTTATGCAGCACCCCAACTCACCTTTCCCCTTAAGGAAGCATAAGTTGGTTTTCTACATTTGAGACCCTGTTCTGTTTTGTAATTCAGTTCCTGTGTAGCCAAGTTTACATTCCGTGTAGTAGTGATATCTTATGATGTTTCTTTTTCTGTGTGACTTATTTCACTTAGAATCATCGTACCTGAATCCACTCATTATGCTGCTATGGGCCTGATGACATAGATTTCATTGCTGAGTGATATTGCATTGTACGTAAGTACCACAACTTCTTTATCCATTTTTCACTTTCTGTGATTTTGAACTTGTACTGTAAACGAGGTTCTTGTAAACAGAGCCTTCCCAAACTTTGGGGTGGCTGTGTCTTTTTGATTTTAATTTCCCTAAGCTATAGGACCATAAGGGGAAGAGCCCTAGGCTCTGTTGCTTTGTTTTTTAGATGTTTCAGGAAACACCATACACTTCTCCAGAGTGGCTGTTGGCAATTTACATCCCGCCCATCAGCATAACAAGGCTCCCAGTTCTCCATGGCCTGTCCTCCCTTTCTGGATTTTACACTTTTTTCAGATGGCCCTTTTGACCGGGGGGCAGGGAGACTTCATTGTAGTGCAGATTTCCTTTGCAAGCTTGCTTGGTTGGCCAAAAAGGGCGTATGCGTTTTTTCCTGAATATATTCAGGAAAAAACTCATACACCCTTTTTGGCCAAGTGCATCATTGTGGACGTTCTGCCTCTTTTCCTATGCTTTACATGCAATTCCAGTCTACCTCCTGAAATCGGTTTCCTGCAATTCTGCCCCGCTTTCAAGTCCTCTTGGCAGCCTTACTTCAATATATTTTTGGACGATAGCTGTCATTTATAACTCTGCAGGTATGTGAATGACAGTGCCCCTGAGCTCCTTTCTTCAACTCGCTTTCTTGTGAGCTGGCCGCAACACCGCAGGATTGCTTCAGGCCCTAGTGTGGTTCCGGCATGGCACGCTGAGCCTTTGTTTAATTCCTCTTCCTGGTGGGAAATGAGAGTTAAATTTGCCCGTCCAGACACCTCCAGCTAGTTTCTCATTGGTTCTCCCTATTCCTGTTCATTTTCCGCAGAAATTGCAAACTGGGCCAAGTAGGAGGTTAAAGGCACTGACTCTCCAAGTGGGGAGAGTGTTAGTAAAGCGTCTGGAATGTTGCACCCGAGTACCAGGGGACGAAAACTGAGACATATTTGAACACGTTTCCCGATCACATGGTGGATCATACTCTGGGTTCCACATGCATGTTTTAGCTGAAGGAAGAATCCCTTAAACCTGGAGAGTTGAGACCCCTGCAATGGGTACCATGCAATATGACTTCAAAGGGTCTGCATTTGCTCACCGAACCTCACCAATCCTATCACTGCTGCGTTTATGCCGCTGTACACACGCTTGATTCTCTTTCGGAGACATATAAATCCATAGGTTTTAAGATTCTTACTAGTCAGGTATATTCTTAGGCGTTTAATATGGGGTGTTGAGTCCACTTCGTTGAGCAAGGAGTAGCTCTTGTCTATTACATATTTGGCTTATGGAATGGTATCTGTGCTAATTTCAATCTCTGGTTTTATGCAGCACCCCAACTCACCTTTCCCCTTAAGCAAGCATAAGTCGGTTTTCTACATTTGAGACCCTGTTCTGTTTTGTAATTCAGTTCCTGAGTTGCCAAGTTTACATTCCTTGTACTAGTGATATCTTATGATGTTTCTTTTTCTGTGTGACTTATTTCACTTAGAATCATCGTACCTGAATCCACTCATTATGCTGCTATGGGCCTGATGACATAGATTTCATTGCTGAGTGATATTGCATTGTACGTAAGTACCACAACTTCTTTATCCATTTTTCGCTTTCTGTGATATTGAACTTGGACCATAAATGAGGTTCTTGTAAACAGAGCTGTCCCTAACTTTGGGGTGGCTGTGTCTTTTTGATTTTAATTTCCCTAAGCTATAGGACCATAAGTGGAAGTGCCCTAGGCTCTGTTGCTTTGTTTTTTAGATGTTTCAGGAAACACCATACACTTCTCCAGAGTGGCTGTTGGCAATTTACATCCCGCCCATCAGCATAACAAGGCTCCCAGTTCTCCATGGCCTGTCCTGCCTTTCTGGATTTTACACTTTTTTCAGATGGCCCTTTTGACCGGGGAGCAGTGAGACTTCATTGTAGTGCAGATTTCCTTTGCAAGCTTGCTTGGTTGGCCAAAAAGGGCGTATGCGTTTTTTCCTGAATATATTCAGCAAAAAACGCATACGCCCTTTTTGGCCAAGTGCATCATTATGGACGTTCTGCCTCTTTTCCTATGCTTTACATGCAATTCCAGTCTACCTCCTGAAATCGGTTTCCTGCAATTCTGCCCCACTTTCAAGTCCTCTTGGCAGCCTTACTTCAATATATTTTTGGACGATAGCTATCATTTATAACTCTGCAGGTATGTGAATGACAGTGTCCCTGAGCTCCTTTCTTCAACTCGCTTTCTTGTGAGCTGGCCGCAACACCGCAGGATTGCTTCAGGCCCTAGTGTGGTTCCGGCATGGCACACTGAGCCTTTGTTTAATTCCTCTTCCTGGTGGGAAATGAGAGTTAAATTTGCCCATCCAGACACCTCCAGCTAGTCTCTCATTGGTTCTCTCTATTCCTGTTCATTTTCCGCAGAAATTGCAAACTGGGCCAAACAGGAGGTTAAAGGCACTGACTCTCCAAGTGGGGAGAGTGTTAGTAAAGCGTCTGGAATGTTGCACCCGAGTACCAGGGGACGAAAACTGAGACACATTTGAACACGTTTCCCGATCACATGGTGGATCATACTCTGGGTTCCACATGCATGTTTTAGCTGAAGGAAGAATCCCTTAAACCTGGAGAGTTGAGACCCCTGCAATGGGTACCATGCAATATGACTTCAAAGGGTCTGCATTTGCTCACCGAACCTCACCAATCCTATCACTGCTGCATTTATGCCACTGTACACACGCTTGATTCTCTTGCAGAGACATATAAATCCATAGGTTTTAAGATTCTTACTAGTCAGGTATATTCTTAGGCGTTTAATATGGGGTGTAGAGTCCACTTCGTTGAGCAAGGAGTAGCTCTTGTCTATTACATATTTGGCTTATGGAACGGTATCTGTGCTAATTTCAATCTCTGGTTTTATGCAGCACCCCAACTCACCTTTCCCCTTAAGCAAGCATAAGTCGGTTTTCTACATTTGAGACCCTGTTCTGTTTTGTAATTCAGTTCCTGTGTAGTCAAGTTTACATTCCATGTGGTAGAGATATCTTATGATGTTTCTTTTTCTGTGTGACTTATTTCACTTAGAATCATCGTACCTGAATCCACTCATTATGCTGCTATGGGCCTGATGACATAGATTTCATTGCTGAGTGATATTGCATTGTACGTAAGTACCACAACTTCTTTATCCATTTTTCACTTTCTGTGATTTTGAACTTGTACTGTAAATGAGGTTCTTGTAAACAGAGCCTTCCCAAACATTGGGGTGGCTGTGTCTTTTTGATTTTAATTTCCCTAAGCTATAGGACCATAAGTGGAAGAGCCCTAGGCTCTGTTGCTTTGTTTTTTAGATGTTTCAGGAAACACCATACACTTCTCCAGAGTGGCTGTTGGCAATTTACATCCCGCCCATCAGCATAACAAGGCTCCCAGTTCTCCATGGCCTGTCCTGCCTTTCTGGATTTTACACTTTTTTCAGATGGCCCTTTTGACCGGGGGGCAGTGAGACTTCATTGTAGTGCAGATTTCCCTTGCAAGGTTGCTTGGTTGGCCAAAAAGGGCGTATGCGTTTTTTCCTGAATATATTCAGGAAAAAACGCATACGCACTTTTTGGCCAAGTGCATCATTGTGGACGTTCTGCCTCTTTTCCTATGCTTTACATGCAATTCCAGTCTACCTCCTGAAATCGGTTTCCTGCAATTCTGCCCCGCTTTCAAGTCCTCTTGGCAGCCTTACTTCAATATATTTTTGGACGATAGCTGTCATTTATAACTCTGCAGGTATGTGAATGACAGTGCCCCTGAGCTCCTTTCTTCAACTCGCTTTCTTGTGAGCTGGCCGCAACACCGCAGGATTGCTTCAGGCCCTAGTGTGGTTCTGGCATGGCACGCTGAGCCTTTGTTTAATTCCTCTTCCTGGTGGGAAATGAGAGTTAAATTTGCCCGTCCAGACACCTCCAGCTAGTCTCTCATTGGTTCTCCCTATTCCTGTTCATTTTCCGCAGAAATTGCAAACTGGGCCAAGTAGGAGGTTAAAGGCACTGACTCTCCAAGTGGGGAGAGTGTTAGTAAAGCGTCTGGAATGTTGCACCCGAGTACCAGGGGATGAAAACTGACACAATTAAACACGTTTCCCGATCACACGGTGGATCATACTCTGGGTTCCACATGTATGTTTTAGCTGAAGGAAGAATCCCATAAACCTAGAGAGTTGAGACCCATGGAATGGGTACCATGCAATATGACTTCAAAGGTTCTGCATTTGCTCACCGAACCTCACCAATCCTATCACTGCTGCGTTTATGACACTGTACACACGCTTGATTCTCTTTCGGAGACATATAAATCCATAGGTTTTAAGATTCTTTCTAGTCAGGTATATTCTTACGCGTTTAATACGGGGTGTAGAGTCCACTTCGTTGAGCAAGGAGTAGCTCTTGTCTATTAAATATTTGGCTTATGGAACGGTATCTGTTCTAATTTCAATCTCTGGTTTTATGCAGCACCCCAACTCACCTTTCGCCTTAAGCAAGCATAAGTTGGTTTTCTACATTTGAGACCCTATTCTGTTTTGTAATTCAGTTCCTGAGTTGCCAAGTTTACATTCCTTGTACTAGTGATATCTTATGATGTTTCTTTTTCTGTGTGACTTATTTCACTTAGAATCATCGTACCTGAATCCACTCATTATGCTGCTACGGGCCTGATGACATAGATTTCATTGCTGAGTGATATTGCATTGTACGTAAGTACCACAACTTCTTTATCCATTTTTCGCTTTCTGTGATATTGAACTTGGACCATAAATGAGGTTCTTGTAAACAGAGCTGTCCCTAACTTTGGGGTGGCTGAGTCTTTTTGATTTTAATTTCCCTAAGCTATAGGACCATAAGTGGAAGTGCCCTAGGCTCTGTTGCTTTGTTTTTTAGATGTTTCAGGAAACACCATACACTTCTCCAGAGTGGCTGTTGGCAATTTACATCCCGCCCATCAGCATAACAAGGCTCCCAGTTCTCCATGGCCTGTCCTGCCTTTCTGGATTTTACACTTTTTTCAGATGGCCCTTTTGACCGGGGAACAGTGAGACTTCATTGTAGTGCAGATTTCCTTTGCAAGCTTGCTTGGTTGGCCAAAAAGGGCGTATGCGTTTTTTCCTGAATATATTCAGGAAAAAACGCATACGCCCTTTTTGGCCAAGTGCATCATTGTGGACGTTCTGCCTCTTTTCCTATGCTTTACATGCAATTCCAGTCTACCTCCTGAAATCGGTTTCCTGCAATTCTGCCCCGCTTTCAAGTCCTCTTGGCTGCCTTACTTCAATATATTTTTGGACGATAGCTATCATTTATAACTCTGCAGGTATGTGAATGACAGTGCCCCTGAGCTCCTTTCTTCAACTCGCTTTCTTGTGAGCTGGCCGCAACACCGCAGGATTGCTTCAGGCCCTAGTGTGGTTCAGGCATGGCACGCTGAGCCTTTGGTTAATTCCTCTTCCTGGTGGGAAATGAGAGTTAAATTTGCCCGTCCAGACACCTCCAGCTAGTCTCTCATTGGTTCTCCCTATTCCTGTTCATTTTCCGCAGAAATTGCAAACTGGGCCAAACAGGAGGTTAAAGGCACTGACTCTCCAAGTGGGGAGAGTGTTAGTAAAGCGTCTGGAATGTTGCACCCGAGTACCAGGGGACGAAAACTGAGACACATTTGAACACGTTTCCCGATCACATGGTGGATCATACTCTGGGTTCCACATGCATGTTTTAGCTGAAGGAAGAATCCCTTAAACCTGGAGAGTTGAGACCCCTGCAATGGGTACCATGCAATATGACTTCAAAGGGTCTGTATTTGCTCACCGAACCTCACCAATCCTATCACTGCTGCATTTATGCCACTGTACACACGCTTGATTCTCTTTCTGAGACATATAAATCCATAGGTTTTAAGATTCTTACTAGTCAGGTATATTCTTAGGCGTTTAATATGGGGTGTAGAGTCCACTTCGTTGAGCAAGGAGTAGCTCTTGTCTATTACATATTTGGCTTATGGAACGGTATCTGTGCTAATTTCAATCTCTGGTTTTATGCAGCACCCCAACTCACCTTTCCCCTTAAGCAAGCATAAGTCGGTTTTCTACATTTGAGACCCTGTTCTGTTTTGTAATTCAGTTCCTGTGTAGCCAAGTTTACATTCCATGTGGTAGAGATATCTTATGATGTTTCTTTTTCTGTGTGACTTATTTCACTTAGAATCATCGTACCTGAATCCACTCATTATGCTGCTATGGGCCTGATGACATAGATTTCATTGCTGAGTGATATTGCATTGTACGTAAGTACCACAACTTCTTTATCCATTTTTCACTTTCTGTGATTTTGAACTTGTACTGTAAACGAGGTTCTTGTAAACAGAGCCTTCCCAAACATTGGGGTGGCTGTGTCTTTTTGATTTTAATTTCCCTAAGCTATAGGACCATAAGTGGTAGAGCCCTAGGCTCTGTTGCTTTGTTTTTTAGATGTTTCAGGAAACACCATACACTTCTCCAGAGTGGCTGTTGGCAATTTACATCCCGCCCATCAGCATAACAAGGCTCCCAGTTCTCCATGGCCTGTCCTGCCTTTCTGGATTTTACACTTTTTTCAGATGGCCCTTTTGACCGGGGGGCAGTGAGACTTCATTGTAGTGCAGATTTCCTTTGCAAGCTTGCTTGGTTGGCCAAAAAGGGCGTATGCGTTTTTTCCTGAATATATTCAGGAAAAAACGCATACGCCCTTTTTGGCCAAGTGCATCATTGTGGACGTTCTGCCTCTTTTCCTATGCTTTACATGCAATTCCAGTCTACCTCCTGAAATCGGTTTCCTGCAATTCTGCCCCGCTTTCAAGTCCTCTTGGCAGCCTTACTTCAATATATTTTTGGACGATAGCTGTCATTTATAACTCTGCAGGTATGTGAATGACAGTGCCCCTGAGCTCCTTTCTTCAACTCGCTTTCTTGTGAGCTGACCGCAACACCGCAGGATTGCTTCAGGCCCTAGTGTGGTTCCGGCATGGCACGCTGAGCCTTTGTTTAATTCCTCTTCCTGGTGGGAAATGAGAGTTAAATTTGCCCGTCCAGACACCTCCAGCTAGTCTCTCATTGGTTCTCCCTATTCCTGTTCATTTTCCGCAGAAATTGCAAACTGGGCCAAGTAGGAGGTTAAAGGCACTGACTCTCCAAGTGGGGAGAGTGTTAGTAAAGCGTCTGGAATGTTGCACCCGAGTACCAGGGGACGAAAACTGACACAATTGAACACGTTTCCCGATCACATGGTGGATCATACTCTGGGTTCCACATGCATGTTTTAGCTGAAGGAAGAATCCCTTAAACCTGGAGAGTTGAGACCCCTGCAATGGGTACCATGCAATATGACTTCAAAGGGTCTGCATTTGCTCACCGAACCTCACCAATCCTATCACTGCTGCGTTTATGCCGCTGTACACACGCTTGATTCTCTTTCGGAGACATATAAATCCATAGGTTTTAAGATTCTTACTAGTCAGGTATATTCTTAGGCGTTTAATATGGGGTGTTGAGTCCACTTCGTTGAGCAAGGAGTAGCTCTTGTCTATTACATATTTGGCTTATGGAACGGTATCTGTGCTAATTTCAATCTCTGGTTTTATGCAGCACCCCAACTCACCTTTCCCCTTAAGCAAGCATAAGTCGGTTTTCTACATTTGAGACCCTGTTCTGTTTTGTAATTCAGTTCCTGTGTAGCCAAGTTTACATTCCATGTGGTAGAGATATCTTATGATATTTCTTTTTCTGTGTGACTTATTTCACTTAGAATCATCGTACCTGAATCCACTCTTTATGCTGCTATGGGCCTGATGACATAGATTTCATTGCTGAGTGATATTGCATTGTACGTAAGTACCACAACTTCTTTATCCATTTTTCACTTTCTGTGATTTTGAACTTGTACTGTAAACGAGGTTCTTGTAAACAGAGCCTTCCCAAACTTTGGGGTGGCTGTGTCTTTTTGATTTTAATTTCCCTAAGCTATAGGACCATAAGTGGAAGAGCCCTAGGCTCTGTTGCTTTGTTTTTTAGATGTTTCAGGAAACACCATACACTTCTCCAGAGTGGCTGTTGGCAATTTACATCCCGCCCATCAGCATAACAAGGCTCCCAGTTCTCCATGGCCTGTCCTGCCTTTCTGGATTTTACACTTTTTTCAGATGGCCCTTTTGACCGGGGGGCAGTGAGACTTCATTGTAGTGCAGATTTCCTTTGCAAGCTTGCTTGGTTGGCCAAAAAGGGCGTATGCGTTTTTTCCTGAATATATTCAGGAAAAAACGCATACGCCCTTTTTGGCCAAGTGCATCATTGTGGACGTTCTGCCTCTTTTCCTATGCTTTACATGCAATTCCAGTCTACCTCCTGAAATCGGTTTCCTGCAATTCTGCCCCGCTTTCAAGTCCTCTTGGCAGCCTTACTTCAATATATTTTTGGACGATAGCTGTCATTTATAACTCTGCAGGTATGTGAATGACAGTGCCCCTGAGCTCCTTTCTTCAACTCGCTTTCTTGTGAGCTGGCCGCAACACCGCAGGATTGCTTCAGGCCCTAGTGTGGTTCTGGCATGGCACGCTGAGCCTTTGGTTAATTCCTCTTCCTGGTGGGAAATGAGAGTTAAATTTGCCCGTCCAGACACCTCCAGCTAGTCTCTCATTGGTTCTCCCTATTCCTGTTCATTTTCCGCAGAAATTGCAAACTGGGCCAAGTAGGAGGTTAAAGGCACTGACTCTCCAAGTGGGGAGAGTGTTAGTAAAGCGTCTGGAATGTTGCACCCGAGTACCAGGGGACGAAAACTGAGACATATTTGAACACGTTTCCCGATCACATGGTGGATCATACTCTGGGTTCCACATGCATGTTTTAGCTGAAGGAAGAATCCCTTAAACCTGGAGAGTTGAGACCCCTGCAATGGGTACCATGCAATATGACTTCAAAGGGTCTGCATTTGCTCACCGAACCTCACCAATCCTATCACTGCTGCGTTTATGCCGCTGTACACACGCTTGATTCTCTTTCGGAGACATATAAATCCATAGGTTTTAAGATTCTTACTAGTCAGGTATATTCTTAGGCGTTTAATATGGGGTGTTGAGTCCACTTCGTTGAGCAAGGAGTAGCTCTTGTCTATTACATATTTGGCTTATGGAACGGTATCTGTGCTAATTTCAATCTCTGGTTTTATGCAGCACCCCAACTCACCTTTCCCCTTAAGCAAGCATAAGTCGGTTTTCTACATTTGAGACCCTGTTCTGTTTTGTAATTCAGTTCCTGTGTAGCCAAGTTTACATTCCATGTGGTAGAGATATCTTATGATATTTCTTTTTCTGTGTGACTTATTTCACTTAGAATCATCGTACCTGAATCCACTCATTATGCTGCTATGGGCCTGATGACATAGATTTCATTGCTGAGTGATATTGCATTGTACGTAAGTACCACAACTTCTTTATCCATTTTTCGCTTTCTGTGATTTTGAACTTGTACTGTAAATGAGGTTCTTGTAAACAGAGCCTTCCCAAACATTGGGGTGGCTGTGTCTTTTTGATTTTAATTTCCCTAAGCTATAGGACCATAAGTGGAAGCGCCCGAATCTGTTGCTTTGTTTTTTAGATGTTTCAGGAAACACCATACACTTCTCCAGAGTGGCTGTTGGAAATTTACATCCCGCCCATCAGCATAACAAGGCTCCCAGTGCTCCATGGCCTGTCCTGCCTTTCTGGATTTTACACTTTTTTCAGATGGCCCTTTTGACCGGGGGGCAGTGAGACTTCATTGTAGTGCAGATTTCCTTTGCAAGCTTGCTTGGTTGGCCAAAAAGGGCGTATGCGTTTTTTCCTGAATATATTCAGGAAAAAACGCATACGCCCTTTTTGGCCAAGTGCATCATTGTGGACGTTCTGCCTCTTTTCCTATGCTTTACATGCAATTCCAGTCTACCTCCTGAAATCGGTTTCCTGCAATTCTGCCCAGTGTTCAAGTCCTCTTGGCAGCCTTACTTCAATATATTTTTGGACGATAGCTGTCATTTATAACTCTGCAGGTTTGTGAATGACAGTGCCCCTGAGCTCCTTTCTTCAACTCGCTTTCTTGTGAGCTGGCCGCAACACCGCAGGATTGCTTCAGGTCCCAGTGTGGTTCCGTCATGGCACGCTGAGTCTTTGGTTAATTCCTCTTCCTGGTGGGAAATGAGAGTTAAATTTGCCCGTCCAGACACCTCCAGCTAGTCTCTCATTGGTTCTCCCTATTCCTGTTCATTTTCCGCAGAAATTGCAAACTGGGCCAAACAAGAGGTTAAAGGCACTGACTCTCCAAGTGGGGAGAGTGTTAGTAAAGCGTCTGGAATGTTGCACCCGAGTACCAGGGGATGAAAACTGACACAATTAAACACGTTTCCCGATCACACGGTGGATCATACTCTGGGTTCCACATGTATGTTTTAGCTGAAGGAAGAATCCCATAAACCTAGAGAGTTGAGACCCATGGAATGGGTACCATGCAATATGACTTCAAAGGTTCTGCATTTGCTCACCGAACCTCACCAATCCTATCACTGCTGCGTTTATGACACTGTACACACGCTTGATTCTCTTTCGGAGACATATAAATCCATAGGTTTTAAGATTCTTTCTAGTCAGGTATATTCTTACGCGTTTAATACGGGGTGTAGAGTCCACTTCGTTGAGCAAGGAGTAGCTCTTGTCTATTAAATATTTGGCTTATGGAACGGTATCTGTTCTAATTTCAATCTCTGGTTTTATGCAGCACCCCAACTCACCTTTCGCCTTAAGCAAGCATAAGTTGGTTTTCTACATTTGAGACCCTGTTCTGTTTTGTAATTCAGTTCCTGAGTTGCCAAGTTTACATTCCTTGTACTAGTGATATCTTATGATGTTTCTTTTTCTGTGTGACTTATTTCACTTAGAATCATCGTACCTGAATCCACTCATTATGCTGCTACGGGCCTGATGACATAGATTTCATTGCTGAGTGATATTGCATTGTACGTAAGTACCACAACTTCTTTATCCATTTTTCGCTTTCTGTGATATTGAACTTGGACCATAAATGAGGTTCTTGTAAACAGAGCTGTCCCTAACTTTGGGGTGGCTGAGTCTTTTTGATTTTAATTTCCCTAAGCTATAGGACCATAAGTGGAAGTGCCCTAGGCTCTGTTGCTTTGTTTTGTAGATGTTTCAGGAAACACCATACACTTCTCCAGAGTGGCTGTTGGCAATTTACATCCCGCCCATCAGCATAACAAGGCTCCCAGTTCTCCATGGCCTGTCCTGCCTTTCTGGATTTTACACTTTTTTCAGATGGCCCTTTTGACCGGGGAGCAGTGAGACTTCATTGTAGTGCAGATTTCCTTTGCAAGCTTGCTTGGTTGGCCAAAAAGGGCGTATGCGTTTTTTCCTGAATATATTCAGCAAAAAACGCATACGCCCTTTTTGGCCAAGTGCATCATTGTGGACGTTCTGCCTCTTTTCCTATGCTTTACATGCAATTCCAGTCTAACTCCTGAAATCGGTTTCCTGCAATTCTGCCCCACTTTCAAGTCCTCTTGGCAGCCTTACTTCAATATATTTTTGGACGATAGCTATCATTTATAACTCTGCAGGTATGTGAATGACAGTGTCCCTGAGCTCCTTTCTTCAACTCGCTTTCTTGTGAGCTGGCCGCAACACCGCAGGATTGCTTCAGGCCCTAGTGTGGTTCCGGCATGGCACACTGAGCCTTTGTTTAATTCCTCTTCCTGGTGGGAAATGAGAGTTAAATTTGCCCATCCAGACACCTCCAGCTAGTCTCTCATTGGTTCTCACTATTCCTGTTCATTTTCCGCAGAAATTGCAAACTGGGCCAAACAGGAGGTTAAAGGCACTGACTCTCCAAGTGGGGAGAGTGTTAGTAAAGCGTCTGGAATGTTGCACCCGAGTACCAGGGGACGAAAACTGAGACACATTTGAACACGTTTCCCGATCACATGGTGGATCATACTCTGGGTTCCACATGCATGTTTTAGCTGAAGGAAGAATCCCTTAAACCTGGAGAGTTGAGACCCCTGCAATGGGTACCATGCAATATGACTTCAAAGGGTCTGCATTTGCTCACCGAACCTCACCAATCCTATCACTGCTGCATTTATGCCACTGTACACACGCTTGATTCTCTTTCTGAGACATATAAATCCATAGGTTTTAAGATTCTTACTAGTCAGGTATATTCTTAGGCGTTTAATATGGGGTGTAGAGTCCACTTCGTTGAGCAAGGAGTAGCTCTTGTCTATTACATATTTGGCTTATGGAACGGTATCTGTGCTAATTTCAATCTCTGGTTTTATGAAGCACCCCAACTCACCTTTCCCCTTAAGCAAGCATAAGTCGGTTTTCTACATTTGAGACCCTGTTCTGTTTTGTAATTCAGTTCCTGTGTAGCCAAGTTTACATTCCATGTGGTAGAGATATCTTATGATGTTTCTTTTTCTGTGTGACTTATTTCACTTAGAATCATCGTACCTGAATCCACTCATTATGCTGCTATGGGCCTGATGACATAGATTTCATTGCTGAGTGATATTGCATTGTACGTAAGTACCACAACTTCTTTATCCATTTTTCACTTTCTGTGATTTTGAACTTGTACTGTAAACGAGGTTCTTGTAAACAGAGCCTTCCCAAACATTGGGGTGGCTGTGTCTTTTTGATTTTAATTTCCCTAAGCTATAGGACCATAAGTGGAAGAGCCCTAGGCTCTGTTGCTTTGTTTTTTAGATGTTTCAGGAAACACCATACACTTCTCCAGAGTGGCTGTTGGCAATTTACATCCCGCCCATCAGCATAACAAGGCTCCCAGTTCTCCATGGCCTGTCCTGCCTTTCTGGATTTTACACTTTTTTCAGATGGCCCTTTTGACCGGGGGGCAGTGAGACTTCATTGTAGTGCAGATTTCCTTTGCAAGCTTGCTTGGTTGGCCAAAAAGGGCGTATGCGTTTTTTCCTGAATATATTCAGGAAAAAACGCATACGCCCTTTTTGGCCAAGTGCATCATTGTGGACGTTCTGCCTCTTTTCCTATGCTTTACATGCAATTCCAGTCTACCTCCTGAAATCGGTTTCCTGCAATTCTGCCCAGTGTTCAAGTCCTCTTGGCAGCCTTACTTCAATATATTTTTGGACGATAGCTGTCATTTATAACTCTGCAGGTTTGTGAATGACAGTGCCCCTGAGCTCCTTTCTTCAACTTGCTTTCTTGTGAGCTGGCCGCAACACCGCAGGATTGCTTCAGGTCCCAGTGTGGTTCCGTCATGGCACGCTGAGCCTTTGGTTAATTCCTCTTCCTGGTGGGAAATGAGAGTTAAATTTGCCCGTCCAGACACCTCCAGCTAGTCTCTCATTGGTTCTCCCTATTCCTGTTCATTTTCCGCAGAAATTGCAAACTGGGCCAAACAAGAGGTTAAAGGCACTGACTCTCCAAGTGGGGAGAGTGTTAGTAAAGCGTCTGGAATGTTGCACCCGAGTACCAGGGGATGAAAACTGACACAATTAAACACGTTTCCCGATCACACGGTGGATCATACTCTGGGTTCCACATGTATGTTTTAGCTGAAGGAAGAATCCCATAAACCTAGAGAGTTGAGACCCATGGAATGGGTACCATGCAATATGACTTCAAAGGTTCTGCATTTGCTCACCGAACCTCACCAATCCTATCACTGCTGCGTTTATGACACTGTACACACGCTTGATTCTCTTTCGGAGACATATAAATCCATAGGTTTTAAGATTCTTTCTAGTCAGGTATATTCTTACGCGTTTAATACGGGGTGTAGAGTCCACTTCGTTGAGCAAGGAGTAGCTCTTGTCTATTAAATATTTGGCTTATGGAACGGTATCTGTTCTAATTTCAATCTCTGGTTTTATGCAGCACCCCAACTCACCTTTCGCCTTAAGCAAGCATAAGTTGGTTTTCTACATTTGAGACCCTATTCTGTTTTGTAATTCAGTTCCTGAGTTGCCAAGTTTACATTCCTTGTACTAGTGATATCTTATGATGTTTCTTTTTCTGTGTGACTTATTTCACTTAGAATCATCGTACCTGAATCCACTCATTATGCTGCTACGGGCCTGATGACATAGATTTCATTGCTGAGTGATATTGCATTGTACGTAAGTACCACAACTTCTTTATCCATTTTTCGCTTTCTGTGATATTGAACTTGGACCATAAATGAGGTTCTTGTAAACAGAGCTGTCCCTAACTTTGGGGTGGCTGAGTCTTTTTGATTTTAATTTCCCTAAGCTATAGGACCATAAGTGGAAGTGCCCTAGGCTCTGTTGCTTTGTTTTTTAGATGTTTCAGGAAACACCATACACTTCTCCAGAGTGGCTGTTGGCAATTTACATCCCGCCCATCAGCATAACAAGGCTCCCAGTTCTCCATGGCCTGTCCTGCCTTTCTGGATTTTACACTTTTTTCAGATGGCCCTTTTGACCGGGGAGCAGTGAGACTTCATTGTAGTGCAGATTTCCTTTGCAAGCTTGCTTGGTTGGCCAAAAAGGGCGTATGCGTTTTTTCCTGAATATATTCAGCAAAAAACGCATACGCCCTTTTTGGCCAAGTGCATCATTGTGGACGTTCTGCCTCTTTTCCTATGCTTTACATGCAATTCCAGTCTACCTCCTGAAATCGGTTTCCTGCAATTCTGCCCCGCTTTCAAGTCCTCTTGGCTGCCTTACTTCAATATATTTTTGGACGATAGCTATCATTTATAACTCTGCAGGTATGTGAATGACAGTGCCCCTGAGCTCCTTTCTTCAACTCGCTTTCTTGTGAGCTGGCCGCAACACCGTAGGATTGCTTCAGGCTCTAGTGTGGTTCAGGCATGGCACGCTGAGCCTTTGGTTAATTCCTCTTCCTGGTGGGAAATGAGAGTTAAATTTGCCCGTCCAGACACCTCCAGCTAGTCTTTCATTGGTTCTCCCTATTCCTGTTCATTTTCCGCAGAAATTGCAAACTGGGCCAAACAGGAGGTTAAAGGCACTGACTCTCCAAGTGGGGAGAGTGTTAGTAAAGCGTCTGGAATGTTGCACCCGAGTACCAGGGGACGAAAACTGAGACACATTTGAACACGTTTCCCGATCACATGGTGGATCATACTCTGGGTTCCACATGCATGTTTTAGCTGAAGGAAGAATCCCTTAAACCTGGAGAGTTGAGACCTCTGCAATGGGTACCATGCAATATGACTTCAAAGGGTCTGCATTTGCTCACCGAACCTCACCAATCCTATCACTGCTGCATTTATGCCACTGTACACACGCTTGATTCTCTTTCTGAGACATATAAATCCATAGGTTTTAAGATTCTTACTAGTCAGGTATATTCTTAGGCGTTTAATATGGGGTGTAGAGTCCACTTCATTGAGCAAGGAGTAGCTCTTGTCTATTACATATTTGGCTTATGGAACGGTATCTGTGCTAATTTCAATCTCTGGTTTTATGCAGCACCCCAACTCACCTTTCCCCTTAAGCAAGCATAAGTCGGTTTTCTACATTTGAGACCCTGTTCTGTTTTGTAATTCAGTTCCTGTGTAGCCAAGTTTACATTCCATGTGGTAGAGATATCTTATGATGTTTCTTTTTCTGTGTGACTTATTTCACTTAGAATCATCGTACCTGAATCCACTCATTATGCTGCTATGGGCCTGATGACATAGATTTCATTGCTGAGTGATATTGCATTGTACGTAAGTACCACAACTTCTTTATCCATTTTTCGCTTTCTGTGATATTGAACTTGGACCATAAATGAGGTTCTTGTAAACAGAGCTGTCCCTAACATTGGGGTGGCTGAGTCTTTTTGATTTTAATTTCCCTAAGCTATAGGACCATAAGTGGAAGTGCCCTAGGCTCTGTTGCTTTGTTTTTTAGATGTTTCAGGAAACACCATACACTTCTCCAGAGTGGCTGTTGGCAATTTACATCCCGCCCATCAGCATAACAAGGCTCCCAGTTCTCCATGGCCTGTCCTGCCTTTCTGGATTTTACACTTTTTTGAGATGGCCCTTTTGACCGGGGAGCAGTGAGACTTCATTGTAGTGCAGATTTCCTTTGCAAGCTTGCTTGGTTGGCCAAAAAGGGCGTATGCGGTTTTTCCTGAATATATTCAGGAAAAAACGCATACGCCCTTTTTGGCCAAGTGCATCATTGTGGACGTTCTGCCTCTTTTCCTATGCTTTACATGCAATTGTAGTCTACCTCCTGAAATCGGTTTCCTGCAATTTTGCCCCACTTTCAAGTCCTCTTGGCAGCCTTACTTCAATATATTTTTGGACGATAGCTATCATTTATAACTCTGCAGGTTTGTGAATTACAGTGCCCCTGAGCTCCTTTCTTCAACTCGCTTTCTTGTGAGCTGGCCGCAACACCGCAGCATTGCTTCAGGCCCTAGTGTGGTTCCGGCATGACATGCTGAGCCTTTGGTTAATTCCTCTTCCTGGTGGGAAATGAGAGTTAAATTTGCCCGTCCAGACACCTCCAGCTAGTCTCTCATTGGTTCTCCCTATTCCTGTTCATTTTCCGCAGAAATTGCAAACTGGGCCAAACAGGAGGTTAAAGGCACTGACTCTCCAAGTGGGGAGAGTGTTAGTAAAGCGTCTGGAATGTTGCACCCGAGTACCAGGGGACGAAAACTGAGACACATTTGAACACGTTGCCCGATCACATGGTGGATCATACTCTGGGTTCCACATGCATGTTTTAGCTGAAGGAAGAATCCCTTAAACCTGGAGAGTTGAGACCCCTGCAATGGGTACCATGCAATATGACTTCAAAGGGTCTGCATTTGCTCACCGAACCTCACCAATCCTATCACTGCTGCATTTATGCCACTGTACACACGCTTGATTCTCTTTCTGAGACATATAAATCCATAGGTTTTAAGATTCTTACTAGTCAGGTATATTCTTAGGCGTTTAATATGGGGTGTAGAGTCCACTTCGTTGAGCAAGGAGTAGCTCTTGTCTATTACATATTTGGCTTATGGAACGGTATCTGTGCTAATTTCAATCTCTGGTTTTATGCAGCACCCCAACTCACCTTTCCCCTTAAGCAAGCATAAGTCGGTTTTCTACATTTGAGACCCTGTTCTGTTTTGTAATTCAGTTCCTGTGTAGCCAAGTTTACATTCCATGTGGTAGAGATATCTTATGATGTTTCTTTTTCTGTGTGACTTATTTCACTTAGAATCATCGTACCTGAATCCACTCATTATGCTGCTATAGGCCTAATGATATAGATTTCATTGCTGAGTGATATTGCATTGTACGTAAGTACCACAACTTCTTTATCCATTTTTCACTTTCTGTGATTTTGAACTTATACTGTAAACGAGGTTCTTGTAAACAGAGCCTTCCCAAATTTTGGGGTGGCTGTGTCTTTTTGATTTTAATTTCCCTAAGCTATAGGACCATAAGTGGAAGTGCCCTAAGCTCTGTTGCTTTGTTTTTTAGATGTTTCAGGAAACACCATACACTTCTCCAGAGTGGCTGTTGCCAATTTACATCCCGCCCATGAGCATAACAAGGCTCCCAGTTCTCCATGGCCTGTCCTGCCTTTCTGGATTTTACACTTTTTCAGATGGCCCTTTTGACCTGGGGGAAGTGAGGCTTCATTGTAGTGCAGATTTCCTTTGCAAGCTTGCTTGGTTGGCCAGAAGGGGCATATGCGTTTCTTCATGAATATATTCAGGAAAAAACGCATGCGCCCTTTTTGGCCAAGTGCATCATTGTCGACGTTCTGAGTCTTTTCATATGTTGTCAATGCAATTCTAGTCTACCTCTTGAAATCGGTTTCCTGCAATTCTACCTTGCTGTCAGTGCCTCTTCATAGCCTTACCTCAATATACTTTTGGAAAATAGTTGGCCTTTATAACTCTGCAGGTTTTTGAATTGCAGTGGCCCTTAGCTCCATTTTTCAGCTCTTATTTTTGTGATCTTGCCTCATATCCACAGGATTTTTTCATGCCCTATTCTTCTTCTGGGGCGCCTTGCTCTGCCTTTGGTTAATTCTTCTTCCTGATGTGAAATTAGAGTGACATGTGCCCATTGAAACCGCTACAGCTATTTTCTCACTGGTTCCCCCTATTCCCATTCATCCTCCGCACTAACTGCAGACTGTGCGATACCGGAACTTAAAGGCATTGACTCTCCGTGTGGGGATGTTGTTAGTAAAGTGGCTGGAATGTTGATCCGGAGCCCCAGGAGAGGAAAATGAGGTGCGTTTTAGAAACCTTTCCCGATCATATGGTATACCATCCGCTGGATTTCCCATGCATGGTTTAGCTGTAGGAAGATTTCCTTCAACCTGGAGTGTTGGGACCCTTGGAATGAGTAGCATGAAGTATTGCATTAAACTTTCGGCAGTTGCTCACCAAAGCTCACCAATCCTCTCAGCCCCAAGTGTCCAGCCTTATGTCTTATCCAGCTGTGGGGTTTATATGTGGTCATTCCATGTTGCATCACAGCCCCTGAGCGAATTTTGTAAGAATTTTTCTCTCTTTCATTGTTTCTGCGTTTTGGTTTTAAAATTTATTTCTATAATGGGGTTTAGCTCATTTTCACTGCTGTGTTTGGCCACTCTGCACACACTTGATTCCCTTATGGAGATATATCAATACATGGGTTTTAAGATTCTTATTACTCAGATATATTTCTCTGCAGTGTATAGGGTGTGTTGAGGCCAGTTCATTGAGCAAGGTGTAGATCTTGTCTAATACCTATTTGGTTTATTGAACGGTATCTGTGCTAATTTCAAACTCTGGTTTTATGCATCACCCCACCTCTCCTTTCCCCTTAAGCTGACATAAGTGTGTTTTCTAAATGTGAGACACTGTTCTGTTTTGTAATTCATTTTTTGTGCAGCCATATTTATCCTCCCTCTATAAGTGATATCTTATGATATGTTTCTTTTTCTGTTTGACTTATTTCAAGTAGTATTATCGGACCTAAATCCACTCTTTATCCTTCTACTAGCCTTATTACATTGATTTCATGGTGAAGAGATATTCCATTGTACATAAGTACCACATTTTCTTTATCCATTGTTCTCTTTCCTGGGATATTTAAGGTGTACTGAAGTTGAGGTTCTTGTAAACAGAGTAGCCCTAAACTGTGGTGTGCTTGTGTCTTGTTGATTTTTAGACTTCCCTAGATATACTTCCATGATTGGAAGTGCCCTATGCTCTGTAGCTCTGTTTTTTAGATGATTTAGGAACCACCATACACTTCTCCAGAGTGGCTCTCGGCAGTTCACACACTGTCCATCAGCGTATAAAGGCTCCCTGTTCTCCATGGCCTGTCCTGCATTTCTGGTTTTTACAATTTTTTCGGATGGCCCTTTTGACCGGTGGGAAATGAGACTTCTTTGTTGTGCACATTTGCATTGCTTGCTTGCTTGGTTGCCCATAAAGTGCGTATGCGTTTTTTCCTGGATATATTCAGGAAAAAACGCATACTCCTTTTTGGGCCAACAGCATCATTGTCGAAATTCTGCCGCTTTTCATGTGCTTTAAAGACGAGTCCAATCTATCTCTTGAAATCTGTTTCTTGCAATTCTGTCTTGCATTCAGATCCTCTTCTTTGCCTTACCTCAACATATTTTTGGACGTTAGTTTTCATTTATAACTCTGCAGGTTTGTGAATTGCAGTGACCCTGAGCTCCATTTTTTAAGTTGCTCTTTTGTGAGCTGGCCTCAAAGCCGCAGGATTGCTTCAGGCCCTATTTTGGCTCCAGCGAGGCGGGCTGAGCCTTTTTTTAATTCTTATTCTTAATTGGAAATTAGAGTGACATATGCCCGTCCAAACCCCTACAACTATTCTCTCATTGGTTCCCCCTCTTCCCGTTCATCCTCCTCACAATTTGCAAAATGTGTGAAACAGAAGTTTAAATGTGCTGATTCTCTAAGTGGGGAGATTCTAAGTAACGTGGCTGGAATGATGAACAGGAGCACGAGGAGAGGATAAATGAGGTGCATTTTAGACACATCTCCCCATCACATGGTGTACAGTCCTCTGGGTTTTCCATGCATGTTTTAGCTGTAGGAAGATCCCTTGAACCTGCAGATTTGGGACCCATTGAATGGGTACCAGGTAGTATTACTTTAAAGGGTGTGCATTTCCTCACCCAACCTCACATTTCTCTTAGCACGAACAGTTTCCAGCCTTATGTGTCATCCTGCTGTGGGTCTAGATGTGTTCAATCCATGTTGCATCACCGTCCCTGAGGAAAAGTTGTAAGAGGTTTTCTCTGTCTCTCTGTCGTTTATTTTTTTCAATTTATTACTATATTGGTTACAGCTGATTTTCAAAGCTCTGTTTCTTGCTGCTGTACATCCACTTGATTCACATACAGAGAGACATCAATAAATTCTTTTTCAGATTCTTACCAGTCATATATATTCTTTTCCGGTGACTTGAGTGTGCTGAGTGCAGTTCTTTTAGCTACCGTGTAGGCCTTGTTGATTATCAGTTTGGTATTTGGAATGGTATCTTTGCTAATTTCAACCTCCTGGATGATGCCTCACCCCTCCCCACCTTTCCCGTTTAGCAGCCTTACGCGTGTTTTCTACATACTTGACTATGTTTTTCTTTTGTAATTTATTTCATGTGTAGCCATTTTGGATTCCACCTTTAAGTGATATCTTATGATATGTGTCTTTTTCTTTTTGAATTATGTCACTTAGAATGATCATACGTAACTCCTCCGGAGTTGTTACAACTGGCCATATTTCATTGATTTCCAGGCTGAGTAATATTCCACTCTACATAAGTACCACATCTCTATCCATTTTTTCCCTCCAGAGACATTTAAGTTATATCCTAGTCGAGGATCTTTTAAACAGAGAGGCAGTAAACATTGGGGTGCCTGTGTCCTCTCGATTTTTGTTTTTCCCAAGACATACGCCCATAAGTGCAAGTGCCCTATGCTCTGTAGCTCATTTTTTAGATGCTTTAGTAAACACAATACACTTCTCCAGAATGGCCGTTGGCAATATACATTTCCACTATAAGCCTCACAGGGCTCCCTCTTCTCCTTGCCCTGTCCTGCATTTCTGGTGTTTACACTTTATGAGGATGGCTCTTCTGACTGATGCGAAGTGATATCTTTTGTAGTATTGATTTCCAGTGCCCACCTGTTTGGTTGGCTAAAAAAGTGTATGCCCTTTTCTTGAATATATACAGAAAAAAACGCATACAGCCTTTTTGGCCAACTGCAATGTTGGCAATGTTCAGCCCCTTTTCTTGTGCTTAATGGCGAGTCCTTCCTACCTCCTCAAATCCCTTTCCTGCCATTCTCCCTTGCTTACCAATCCTTTTCTCTGACTTTCCTCAAGACATTTTTCAGTGATAGATATTTTCAACTCTGCAGTTTCATGAATTTTACTGCCCCTGAGTTCCATTGTTCAACTTGTGTTTATGGGAACTGGCCACAAAGCAGTGGGATTTCCTCAAGCCCTATACTGTTTCCATGGGCAACCCTAGCCTTTGGTCAATTCGTCTTCCTGATTGGAAATTAGAGTGACATGTGCCTGTCTGAACACCTAGGACTTGTCTCTCATTGTTCCTCATCCTTCCGCTTCATCCTCTGGACAAATTCCAAACTGTACGCAACAGGATGTTGACAGTGCTGACATCTCCAAGTGGGGAGACTGTTAGTAAAGACGCTGGAGGGGTGAACCCGAGCACCAGGAGATGAGGAGATGAGATGCCTTTTCCAAACTCTTCCCGATCAGACGGTATACCATCCTCTGGGTGTGACAGACATGTTTTAGCAGTAGGAAGAGTCCCATTCATGTAAGGAGAACACCAGGGCTTTTTCAAAATCAGTGTCTCCCCGAAACCCAAACTGGGGAATTTTTTAAGCTACGGCTACACATATGTTCATTAAGGGCCTTGGGAAGTAGGCAGAGTCCAAACTTTAGATGATTGAAGTCTTCAGGGTCAGAAGCACTCACCACCGGCTTCCCTTAGGTTACACTTTAACTGTCATTGATAGATGATGTCAATAAAAATATCTATTCTTTTTCCGATTATTTCCCCTTATAGGTTATTGCAAAATATTGAGTGTAGTTCCCTGTGCTATACAGTAGTTCCTTGTTGATGATCTATTTTATACATAGCAGTGTGTATGTGTTAATTCCAAACTGTTAATTTATCCCTCCTCCCACCTTTCCCCTTTGGTAATAATAAATTATAAGATTTTATACTTCTCAGAAATGGGGGAGCTGAAAGAGAGGTATCATTTTCAATGGAAAAGCATTTAAAACAAGATTGAAGCTTTAACCAAGATTATTAGGTGTACATCCTTGGAAAGAAATCACTTCATTTCTCTAATATTGACCTGACAAATAAGACAAACCTTTTCACTGAACTTGCTTATAATAAAGTGATGGAAATATCAAATGGAAGTGTTAGAAACATCTTATTTTACCCGAGCCTTATAAACTGTTCTATGTTAACTACAGTTTGGCTCACACATCTGTTCATTGAAGTTACAATAGTCTCAATTTCTGTTACTGATCCTCCAGAGTGGACCCCAACAAGTGTCCCCCTGCCCAGTGTCATTGGGGCCAACAGATCGAGACTGAGTTTGGTTCACAAGCAAAGGAAACTTTATATTTTAAACAGAGAATGGAGAGGTGAGAGCACGCACTACCCCGTGGGCTGTGGGCTGGGCTGCTGTGTAGAGATCCTGTCAGAGTCAGTGGGAGGGAGGGGGCGGAGCACTCGAGGGCCGGGTTGGCTGCAGCTCAGCCTCTATATCTCGGAGTCTGCACTGGGCCCCAGGAGCTGAGGTGTCGACCCAGCCATTCTGCACTAGGAAATCTGGTCTGAAGTGCCGGGTGTGGAACCTCTGCATGCGGGACCCTAGGAGCACGTGAAATTAGACAAAGCACAAAGGATAAAAAAGGTCAGACTTGACTTTATTGCCCAGATTCTATTTTTATCTCCCAGGGATTTTTAATCGGCTTTGCTGGGGACAAACCCCTCCTCTGCCTTTTGTCCCGTTCCTCATTCTTGGAGTGCTGAGGGTGCAGACCCTTCTTCTGTAACTGCTGAGTGCTGAGTTGGGAGCCCTCATACCAGGGGACGAGGGTCAGAACTTCTCCCCAGCAGCCTCCAGGTGACGTTGATTGGCCCCAGGACCCCTGCCTCCCTGCTCGTCCGCCTGAGCACCAGCATTGGAAGTGTTATAGATTCTAATGACCTTTAAGGGTCCAGGAAAGAGATGTGCAGAGACGCTGTGGGGGCCGGTTTCACCCCGCCCCACATTTGTTCGGCCACCTTAGGCTGACCGTTTCTGCCAGCCTAGATGCTCTGACCAGTAGTCTGCTCTTTCTTCAATTAGGCCCCTGAATTAACGTAAAAACAGCACCAGGTGTCAGAGCCCTGCCCGCTCAACTCCCAGACAGTCCAGGGTCAATGGTGATCAAGGACCATGATGGCCACTGAGTCAACAGCCTTTTGAAGTAAACAGGAGTCCAGCCGGTCTTATTGGCCACCATCATCACAGTGTCTGTAGGCTTTTCTATGGTGACAGTGTGATATACGTTTCCCCCGCCAAGATTATTAGCTCCCCTCCGGGTGCAGTAAGTCCTGCAAGCAGTAGTCTACTCCTTCGGGACACACTATTGTTGTTTTATGAGAGAAACTCCAGGTCAAGTGATGTTCACACGAGTCGTCATGGTGCCCTGTTGCCCCTGGTTATCTCTCTGGATGTTGGAGTTGGAGGGCCTCCTCACTCGAGGTCGGTGTGCCCACGGAGTGAACCCTGCAACTTCAGGGCATGGTTGGTGATTAGGATCACCACGTGGGGTCCTTTTCCCTTAGGAGAGAGGTGGCCTTTTGGGCTGCTGATTTTCAGGTTTTTAGATACCGCCAGTATCTTGGCCAGATGTGGCAGTGGGCCAAGCCCCTTGGTGACTGTAGTTTATCCTACCTGGATGGCATTCTTGCGTTGTTCCATTTCAAGTGGTCCCAGTTTTTGCACTAATTCTCCAATGGCGACTCACCTTTCACCGGGAATGGAAAGGTCAAAGGGTTTAGCTCAATTAGGGAGTTCCAGGGCAAGGGTCTGAATTGACTGCTCTTTCCATTCTTGAAAGGCCACTTCTGGATTCTGTTCAAAAGGATCATCATCTTTTCCTTTCAGTGTTTCATATAGAGGCCCAGCTAGTAGACTGTAGTTAGGGATCCAGAAGCAGCAAACCCTGGCCTCCCCAGGAACCCCTAAGCTGTCTTCTAGTTTTAGAAAGGGGTAAGGCTGCAAATGGTTTCTTCCCTTTCCTGGGATGGGCTTCTCCGACCTTCTGTGAGAATGAAGCCCAGGCAGGTCACCGCAGTCTGTGATATTTGAGCTTTTTCTTGGACAACTTCTATCCTTTATTGGCTTGGTAGTTCAGAGGCCTCCTTAGTAGGGCTGGCGATCAGAATGTCGTCTGCATATTGAAGGAGGGTTTCCTTTTCCAGAGGTAGAACTTTTCAGTCTTTAGCTAAGCTTTCCCCAAAGATGGTGTGGGAATTTTTGAACCCTTGGGGCAAGACGGCCCGGAAGTATTGTTTTAGTTGTATGTTGAGTCCTGCCACTCACAAGCCAAAATTTCTTGTGACTCTGGGACTAATGGAATACAAAAGAAGGCATCATTGAGACTAATACAGAATACCATGTCCTGGTGGTTGGTAGAATGACCAGCAGGGTGTAGGAATTAGGAGCAACTGGAGGTATATCCTCAGTGGCTTCACTGACTGTCCTGACATCCTTTACCAGGTCCCCAGCAGCCCATGGGGCTCTCGTGGTCAGGCCAATCCCAGGATATGGAGCTCTCCTGGGCAGGTACCCCACCCCCAACCCAGCCCACGGGGCTCTCGTGGTCAGGCCTCTCCCAGGATACAGAGCTACCCTTGCAGGTACCGTGGCAGGGCTGGGCACACAGGAACCGTGCACATAGCTCTCACTGAAGAGCACCCCCATCTCACCTGTCGCTCAGAGCTGACACAGAGCACCTCAGAGCAGGACTTGAACTAACAAACAGCAGCTGCGACAGGTCTGTGACCCTGGGCATCACTCTGTGTGGCCTCCCTCCACCTGGTCTTCCAGAGACTTCCACTGCACCCGGGGCACCAGGCCTCTGTCTCCAACCACCACCCACCCCTCCTCTCCCTGACTCCTGGGTTCCTCTCATTAGGAGAGGCTTTTCTTGAAGTTGTCTCCCACTCATGGGCCAGATAAAATGATTAGAAAACAAGCCAAAGCTGCAGCCCCTTGTCTATCCTGACTCTCAGGAGCCCACACCTGTTCCTTGGACCTGGCCGGTTCAGCAAGTTCCATTTTCTGCAACTGTGAGCCCCTGAGGGGTGATGATTGGCTGACCTGGGCAGCCTTACCGTGCCGGCCAGCCCTCCCCAGGTGTGCCTGGGTTGAGATCAATATAAATACCACTCCAGGCAGCAAGAGCCCCTGCAGCTGTGCCTGACGCCATTTTCTCTGCCCTGTCAGCAGTCTCGGGGCTGGGCTGGTGGGAGGGAGTGAGAGGCCACGGCTTTGTGGGTGGCCCAGTGTGAGTGGGGCTCTGCTGGACTTTCTGCAGCAGTTGCCAGGCTGCCACCTGCTAAAGAAGAGGATGTGTCACCCATACCTGCTGCTGGAATTTCTCCCTGGGCAGAGGTGAGGAAGGAAAAAAGCAGTGGGAGCAGGGACAGGACGGGTATCTCAGGCAGGGAAATGGAAATCTTCCAGAAGAGCACCCAGGACCAGGGCCATCCTGGCTGGCCTGCAGGCACCAAGTCAGCTGGCATGCTGTCACTCATGTGGCTCCATGGCCCTTCCTCTAGGCTTTCAAGTCCTTGTATATATTCAGGTGTTTTACCTGGGAAGGGTGGGAACAGTTCAGCAGCAACTGGCCTGGGGCTCAGCTCACGTTCACTCACAGATGCCTCGGCACGGTGCCCCAGCTTTGCAATGAGGACGCTTGTTGTGTGGGGGCTGCTGGCTGAATGGGAGACGATTCCCCACCACTGACCAACTTCAGAATTGTTTACAACTGGAGCAAGGGCCCTGATACGGTTTTCCTCTGAGTAACTGGTGGGTTCTGTTTTTTTTTTCTCTTTTTCGTTTTTGGTTCAAGGTAGAATTTATTCCTCTTTTTTGTATTTACAGATATAAGCATGGAAATAATTTATTCATATAAATACATGTATGTGAAGGGAATAATTGTTTTTTCTGTTTTGTTTTTTAAATTTTATTTCTTTTTAATTTTGAATTTTATTTTATATTTTTATACAGCAAGTTCTTATTGGTTATCTATTTTATACATATAAATGTTTACATGCCAATCCCAATCTCTCAACTCCTCCCACCACCACCCCCCCAAGAGCTTTCCCCCCTTGTTGTCCATACGATTGTTGTCTACATCTGTTGCTCTATTTATGCCTTGCAAAACGGTTAATCTGTACAGTTTTTCTAGGTTCCACATATATGCATGAATATACAAGATTTGTTTTTCTCTTTCTGACTTACTTCACTCTGTATGACAGTCTCTAGATCCATCGACGTCTCTACAAATGACCCAATTTCATTCCTTTCATGGCTTAGTAATATTCCATTTTATATATGTACCACATCTTTATGCATTCGTCTGTCTGTGGGCATTTAGGTTGCTTCCATTACCTCGATATTGTAAATAGTGATGCAATGAACATTGCGGTGAATGTCTCTTTTTGATTTATGGTTTTGTCTGGGTATATGTCCAGTACTGGGATTGCTGTATCATATGGTAATTCTATTAATAGTTTCTTAAGAAACTCCATATTGTTCTCCATAGTGACTGTGTCAATTTATATTCCCAACAATAGTGGAAGAGGCTTCCTTTTCTCCACACCCATTCCAGCATTTGTTGTTTGTAGATTTTCAGATGATGCCCATTCTAACAGGTGTGAGGTGATACCTCATTGTTGAGTCCATTTCGTTGAGCAAGGGGTAGGTCTTCTCTATTACATATTAGGCTTATGGAACGGTATCTGTGCTAATTTCAAACTCTGGTTTTATGCAGCACCCCAACTCACCTTTCCCCTTAAGCAAGCATAAGTTGGTTTTCTAAACTTGAGACCCTGTTCTGTTTTGTAATTCAGTTCCTGTGTAGCCAAGTTTACATTCCGTGCATTAGTGATACCTTATGATGTTTCTTTTTCTGTGTGACTTATTTCACTTAGAATCATCGTGCCTCAATCCACTCATTATGCTGGTACAGGCCTGGTGACACAGATTTCATTGCTGAGTGGTATTCTGTTGTACGTAAGTACCGCAACTTCTTTATCAATTATTTGTTCTCTGGGATATTTAACTTGTACCGTAGAAGAGGTTCCTGTAAACAGAGCCATCCCAAATTTTGGGGTGGCTGTGTCTTTTTGATTTTAATTTCCCTAAGCTATAGGACCATAAGTGGAAATGCCCTAGACTCTGTTGCTTTGTTTTTCAGATGTATCAGGAAACACTATACACTTCTCCAGAGTGACTGTTGGCAATTTACATCCCGCCCATCAGCATAACAAGGCTCCCAGTTCTCCATGGCCTGTCCTGCCTTTCTGGATTTTACACTTTTTTCAGATGGCCCTTTAGACCAGGGGGAAGTGACACTTCATAGTAGTTCGGATTTCCATTGCAAGCTTGCTTGGTTTGCCAAAAAGGGCGTATGTGTTTTTTCCTGAATATATTCAGGAACAAACTCATACGCCCTTTTTTGTCACGTGCATCATTGTCGATGTTCTGCCTCTTTTCCTATGCTTTAAATGCAAATCCAGTCTACCTCCTGAAATCGGTTTCCTGAAATTCTGCCCCGCTTTCAAGTCCTCTTGGCAGCCTTACTTCAATATATTTTTGGACATTATCTGTCATTTATAACTCTGCAGGTTTGTGAATTACAGGGCCCCTGAGCTCCTTTCTTCAACTCGCTTTCTTGTGAGCTGGCCGCAAACCCGCAAGACTGCTTCAGGCCCTAATCTGCTTCTGGCAGGGCACGCTGAGCCTTTGGTTAATTCCTCTTCCTGGTGGGAAATGAGTGTTAAATATGCCCGTCCAGACACCTACCTCACTCTCAACCCCTTGGTGATGTGGGTCCTCTGGTTTGTGGCCACCTTTGCTGGGTTCCTCACCTTTCGATGATGTGGTCCCACTAGTGTGAGGACACTCCTGTCTGGTTCTCATCCACGTGGTTATGTGGACCCCCTGGTGAGAGTCTGTTCCTGGCTGTGTTCCTCACCCTTCTGTGAGGGAGACCCTCTGCTGATAGGTCACTCCTGCATGGCTGGCACACATTGCCTTGGTGAAGTCAGCTGTGTGGTGGCAGTTGGAGCGTGCTGGGGATCTCCTGCCCCCGGTGATGAGGGCCCTCTTGCGTCAGGCCCTAACTGCTGGGCTCACCAACTTTTCTTAGTGAGCCCAATGATGCTTGGGCACTCCTCTTAGGACCCCATCTCCATGGGGATGTGGGCCTTCTGCTCTGAGGTCCCAACGGCTGGGTTGTTCACATTTTCATGATGTGGGCTCTCTGGTGTTAGTTCACAGAGGCCTGGATCCCATAGCCTCTGTGCTCTTGGCCGCCTGCTGGGAGGTTCCAACTGCTGGATTCCTCACTTTTTTAATTTTTTAGGCCCTCTGTTGTGAGGATCCTCCTGCCTGCCTCACTCCCAGCCCCTTCGTGATGTGTGTCCTCTGGTTTGAGGTCACATGTGCTGGGTTCCTCACCTTTCGATGATGTGGGACCAATGGTCTTAGGAGACTCCTGCCTGGTTCACATCCCCTTTGTGATGTGGGCCCTCTGGTGAGAGTCTGATCCTGGCTGGGTTCCTCACCCATCTGTGAGGTGGGCCCTCTACTATCAGGTAACTCTTGCCTGGCTTGCTCACCTCGCCTTGTTGACATGAGCCCTCTGGTGGCACTTGGACCCTGCTGGGAGCCTCCTCATCTCTTTGATGAGGGCCCTCTGACGTCAGGCCCTAACTGTTGGGCTCCCCAACTTTTCTTAGTGAGCCCAGTGATGCTCGGGCACTCCTCTTAGGTTCCCATCTCCATGGGGATGTGGGCCTTCTGCTCTGAGGTTCCAACGGCTGGGTTGATCACAGTTTCATGATGTGGGCTCTCTGGTGTTAGTTCACTGTGGCCTGGATCCCATAGCCTCTGTGCTCTTGGCCGCCTGCTGGGAGGTTCCAACTGCTGGATTCCTCACTTTTTAAATTTTTTAGGCCCTCTGTTGTGAGGATCCTCCTGCCTGCCTCACTCCCAGCCCCTTCGTGATGTGTGTCCTCTGGTTTGAGGCCACATGTGCTGGGTTCCTCACCTTTCGATGATGTGGGACCAATGGTCTTAGGAGACTCCTGCCTGGTTCACATCCCCTTGGTGATGTGGGCCCTCTGTTGAGAGTCTGATCCTGGCTGGGTTCCTCACCCTTCTGTGAGGTGGGCCGTCTGCTGTGAGGTCACTCCTGCCTGGCTTGCTCACCTCGCCTTGTGGACATGAGCCCTCTGGTGGCACTTGGAGCCTGCTGGGAGTCTCCTCCCCTCGGTGATGAGGGCCCTCTTGCGTCAGGCCCTAACTGCTGGGCTCACCACATTTTGTGATGTGCGCCCAGTGGTTCGAAGACACTCCATCCAGGTTCACATCCCCATTGGGATGTGGGCCTTCTGCTCTGAGGTCCCAACGGCTGGGTTGTTCACAGTTTCATGATGTGGGCTCTCTGCTGTTAGTTCGCTCTGGCCTGGATGTCATAGCCTCTGTGCTCTGGGCCGCCTGCTGGAAGGTTCCAACTGCTCGATTCCTCAACTTTTGTATTCTATGGGTCCTGTGTTGTGATGCTCCTCCTGCCTGCCTCACTCGCAACCCCTTCTTGATGTGGGTCCTCTGGTTTGAGGCCACATGTGCTGGGTTCCGCAACTTTCAATGATGTGGCCCCACTGGTGTGAGGACACTCCTGCCTGGTTCCCATCCCCTTGGTGATGTGGGCCTTCTGGTGACAGTCTTATCCTGGCTGGGTTCCTCACTCTTCTGTGAGGTAGGCCCTCTGCTGTGAGGTCAATCCTGCCTGACTTGCACACATCACCTTGGTGACGTGGGCCCTCTGTTGGCACATGGAACCTGCTGGGAGCCTCCTGCCCTCGGTGATGACGGCCCTCTAGCATCAGGCCCTAACTGCTGGGCTCCCCACGTTTTCTGATGTGAACCCAGTGATGCCAGGACACTCCTGTCAGGTTCCCATCCCCATGGGGATGTGGGCTTTCTGCTCTGAGGTCCCAACGCCTGGGTGGCTCACAGTTTCATGATGTGGGCTCTCTGGTGTTAGTTCACTCCTGCCTGCATCCCATAGCTTCTGTGCTCTCGGCCGCCTGCTGGGAGGTTCCAAATGCTGGATTCCTCACCTTTTTTATTCTTTGGGCCCTCTGTTTTTAGGCTACTCCTACCTGCCTCACTCCCATCCCCTTTGTGATGTATGTCCTCTGATATGAGGCCGTATGTGCTGGGTTCTTCACCTTTCAATGATGTGGCCCCACTGGTGGGAGGACAGTCCTGACTGGTTCCCATCCCCTTGGTGTTGTGGGCCCTCTGGCAAGAGTCTCATCCTACCTCGGTTCCTCACCCTTCTGTGAGATAGGCCCTCTGCTGTGAGGTCACTACTGCCTGGCTGGCGCATGCCACCTTGTAGACGTGGGCCCTCTGTTGGCAGTTGGAACCTGCTGGGAGTCTCCTCCCCTCAGTTATGAGGGCTCCCTTGCGTCGGGCCCTAACTGCTGGGCTCCTAACATTTTCTGATATGTGCTAAGTGGTGCGAAGCCACTCCTGCCAGGTTCCCATCCCAATGGGGATGTGGGCCTTCTGTTCTGAGGTCCCAACGGCTGGGTTGCTCACAGGTTCATGATGTGGGCCCTCTGCTGTGAGTTCACTGTGGCCTGGATCCCATAGCCTCGGTGCTCTGGGCCACTTGCTGGGAGGTTCCAACTGCTGGATTCCTCAACTTTTATATTCTATGGACCCTGTGTTGTGAGGCCAGTCCTGCCAGCCTCATTCCGAAACCCTTGGTGATGTGGTTCCTCTGGTTTGAGGCTACATGTGCTGGGATCCTCACCTTTCGATGATGTTGTCCCACTGGTGTGGGGACACTCCTGCCTGGTTCCCATCCCCTTGGCGATGTGGGCCCTCTGGTGAGAGTCTGATCCTGGCTGTGTTCCTCACCCTTCTGTGAGGTGGGCCCTCTGCTGTGAGGTCACTCCTGCCGGGCTGGCACACATCGCCTTGGTGACATTGGCCCTCTGGTGGCAGCTGGAGCCTGCTGGGAGCCTCCTCCCCTTGGTGATGAGTGCCCTCTAGCGTCAGGCCCTAACTTCTGAGCACCCCACGTTTTCTGATGTGAGCCCAGTGATGCCAGGACACTCCTGTCATGTTCCCATCACCATGGGGATGTGGGCCTTCTGCTCTGAGGTCCCAATGTCTGGGTTGCTCACAGTTTCATGATGTGGGCTGTCTGGTGTTAGTTCACTCTGGCTTGGATCCCCTAGCCTCTGTGCTCTGGGCCGCCTGCTGGGAGGTTCCAACTGCTGGATTCCTCACCTTTCTTATTTTTGGGCCCTCTGTTGTGAGGCTCCTCCTGCCTGCCTCACTCCCAGCCCCTTGGTGATAGGTGTCCTATGGTTTGAAGCCACATGTTCTGGGTTCCTCACCTTTAGATGATGTGGCCCTACTCATGTGAGGACACTCCTGCCTGGTTCCAATCCATTTGGTGATGTGGGCCCTCTGGTGCAAGTCTGATCCTGACTGGGTTCGTCACACTTCTCTGAGGTGGGCCCTCTGCTGTGAGGTCTTTCGTGCCTGGTTGGCACACATCGCCTTGGTGACGTCAGCCCTCTGGTGGCAGTTGGAGCCTGCTGGGAGCCTCCTTCCCTTGGTGATGAGGGTCCTCTGGCGTCAGGCCCTAACTGCAGGTCTCCCAAAATTTTCTGACATGTTCTCAGTGGTGCGAGGACACTCCTACCAGATTTATATCCCCATGGGGATGTGGGCCTCCTGCTCTGAGGTCCCAATGGCTGGGTTGCTCAGTTTCATGACATGGGCCCTCTTCTGTGAGTTCACTGTGGCCTGGATCCCATAGCCTCGGTGCTCTGGGCCGCCTGCTGGGAGGTTCCAACTGCTGGATTCCTCATTTTTTTATTCTATGGGCCCAGTGTTGTGAGGTTACTCCTGCCTGCCTCACTCCAAGGCCCTTGGTGATGTGGGTCCTCTGGTTTGAGGACACATGTGCTGAGTACGTCACCTTTCGCTGATGTGGCCCCACTGGTGTGAAGACACTCCTGCCTGGTTCCCATCCCCTTGGTGATGTGGGCCCTCTGGTGAGAGTCTGATGTTGGCTGGGTTTCTCACCCTTCTGTGAGGTGGGACCTCTGCTGTGAGGTAACTCATGCCTGGCTTGCTTATGTTGCCTTGGCAACGTGAGCACTCAGGTGGCAGTTGGGGCCTGCTGGGAATCTCCTCCCCTCGGTTATGAGAGCTCTGGATAAAACACATATGCCCTTTTTTGCCAAGTGCATTATTTTCCAAGTTCTGTCTCTTTTCCTATGCTTTAAGAGCGACTCCCGTGTACCTTCTGAAATCTGTTTCCAGGAATCCTGCCCCGCATTCAAGTCCTCTTCGCAGCCTTACTTCAGTATAATTTTGGATGATAGCTGTCATTTATAACTCTGCAGGTTTGTGAATAACAGTGTCCCTGAGCTCCTTTCTTCAACTCGCTTTCTTGTGAGCTGGCCATAAAACTGCAGGATCTCTTCAGGTCCTAATCTGGTCCCAGCATGGCATGCGGAGCCTCTGGTTCATTCGTCTTCTGGTGGGAAATGAGAGTTAAATTTGCCCGTCCAGACACCTACAGATAGTCTCACATTGGTTCTCCTTATTCCTGTTCATATTCCGCAGAAATTGCAAACTGGGCCAAACAGGAGGTTAAAGGCACTGACTCTCCAAGTGGGGAGAGTGTTAGTAAAGCATCTGGAATGTTGCACCCGAGTACCAGGGGATGAAAACTGAGACACATTTGAACACGTTTCCCGATCACACGGTGGATCATACTCTGGGTTCCACATGCATGTTTTAGCTGAAGGAAGAATCCCTTAAACTTGGAGAGTTGAGACCCATGGAATGGGTACCATGCAATATGACTTCAAAGGGTCTGCATTTGCTCACCGATTCTCACCAATCCTATCACTGCAGTGTTTATGTCGCTGTACACACGCTTGATTCTCTTTCGGAGACATATAAATCGATAGGTTTTAAGATTCTTACTAGTCAGGTATATTCTTAGGCGTTTAATATGGGGTGTTGAGTACACTTCGTTGAGCAAGGAGTAGCTCTTGTCTATTACATATTTGGCTTATGGAACGGTATCTGTGCTAATTTCAATCTCTGGTTTTATGCAGCACCCCAACTCACCTTTCCCCTCAAGCAAGCATAAGTTGGTTTTCTACATTTGAGACCCTGTTCTGTTTTGTAATTCAGTTCCTGTGTAGCCAAGTTTACATTCCGTGCAGTAGTGATATCTTATGTTGTTTCTTTTTCTGTGTGACTTATTTCACTTAGAATCATTGTACCTGAATCCACTCATTATGCTGCTACGGACCTGATGACATAGATTTCATTGCTGAGTGATATTGCATTGTACGTAAGTACCACAACTTCTTTATCCATTTTTCCCTTTCTGTGATATTGAACTTGTACCATTAACGAGGTTCTTGTAAACAGAGCCGTCCCAAACATTGGGGTGGCTGTGTCTTTTTGATTTTAATTTCCCTAAGCTATAAGACCATAGGTGGAAGTGCCCTAGGCTCTGTTGCTTTGTTTTTTAGATGTTTCAGGAAACACCATACACTTCTCCAGAGTGGCTGTTGGCAATTTACATCCCGCCCATCAGCATAACAAGGCTCCCAGTTCTCTATGGCCTGTCCTTCCTTTCTGGATTTTACACTTTTTTCAGATGGCCCTTTTGACCAGGGGGCAGTGAGACTTCATTGTAATGCAGATTTCATTTGCAAGCTTGCTTGGTTGGCCAAAAAGGTCGTATTCGTTTTTTCCTGAATATATTCAGGAAAAAACGCATATGCCCTTTTTGGCCAAGTGCATCATTGTGGACGTTCTGCTCCTTTTCCTATGCTTTAAAGGCAATTGCTATCTACCTCCTGAAATCGGTTTCCTGCAATTCTGCCCCGCTTTCAAGTCCTCTTGGCGGCCTTACTTCAATACATTTTTGGAAGATAGCTGTCATTTATAACTCTGCAGGTTTGTGAATGACAGTGCCCCTGAGCTCCTTTCTTCAACTCGCTTTCTTGTGAGCTGGCCGCAACACCGCAGGATTTCTTCAGGCCCTAGTGTGGTTCTGGCACGGCACGCTGAGCCGTTGGTTAATTCCTCTACCTGGTGGGAAATGAGAGTTAAATTTGCCCGTTCAGACACCTCCAGCTTGTCTCTCATTGGTTCTCCCTCTTCCTGTTCATTTTCGCCAGAAATTGCAAACTGGGCCAAACAGGAGGTTAAAGGCACTGACTCTCCAAGTGGGGAGAGTGTTAGTAAAGCGTCTGGAATGTTGCACCCGAGTACCGGTGGACGAAAACTGAGTCACATTTGAACATGTTTCCCAATCACACGGTGGATCATACTCTGGGTTCCACATGCATGTTTTAGCTGAAGGAAGAATACCTTAAACCTGGAGAGTTGAGACCCCTGGAATGGGTACCATGCAATATGACTTCAAAGGGTCTGCATTTGCTCACCGATTCTCACCAATCCTATCATTGCTGCGTTTATGCCACTGTACACACACTAGATTCTCTTTCGGAGACATATAAATCCATAGGTTTTAGGATTCTTACTAGTCAGGAATATTCTTAGGCGTTTAATATGGGGTGTAGAGTCCACTTCGTTGAGCAAGGAGTAGCTCTTGTCTATTACATATTTGGCTTATGGAACGGTATCTGTGCTAATTTCAATCTCTGGTTTTATGCAGCACCCCAACTCACCTTTCCCCTTAAGCAAGCATAAGTCGGTTTTCTACATTTGAGACCCTGTTCTGTTTTGTAATTCAGTTCCTGTGTAGCCAAGTTTACATTCCATGTGGTAGAGATATCTTATGATGTTTCTTTTTCTGTGTGACTTATTTCACTTAGAATCATCGTACCTGAATCCACTCATTATGCTGCTATGGGCCTGATGACATAGATTTCATTGCTGAGTGATATTGCATTGTACGTAAGTACCACAACTTCTTTATCCATTTTTCACTTTCTGTGATTTTGAACTTATACTGTAAACGAGGTTCTTGTAAACAGAGCCTTCCCAAACTTTGGGGTGGCTGTGTCTTTTTGATTTTAATTTCCCTAAGCTATAGGACCATAAGTGGAAGTGCCCTAGGCTCTGTTGCTTTGTTTTTTAGATGTTTCAGGAAACACCATACACTTCTCCAGAGTGGCTGTTGGCAATTTACATCCCGCCCATCAGCATAACAAGGCTCCCAGTTCTCCATGGCCTGTCCTGCCTTTCTGGATTTTACACTTTTTTCAGATGGCCCTTTTGACCGGGGGGCAGTGAGACTTCATTGTAGTGCAGATTTCCTTTGCAAGCTTGCTTGGTTGGCCAAAAAGGGCGTATGCGTTTTTTCCTGAATATATTAAGGAAAAAACGCATACGCCCTTTTTGGCCAAGTGCATCATTGTGGACGTTCTGCCTCTTTTCCTATGCTTTACATGCAATTCCAGTCTACCTCCTGAAATCGGTTTCCTGCAATTCTGCCCCGCTTTCAAGTCCTCTTGGCAGCCTTACTTCAATATATTTTCGGACGATAGCTGTCATTTATAACTCTGCAGTTTTGTGAATTACAGTGCCCCTGAGCTCCTTTCTTCAACTCGCTTTCTTGTGAGCTGGCCGCAACACCGCAGCATTGCGTCAGGCCCTAGTGTGGTTCCGGAATGACATGCTGAGCCTTTGGTTAATTCCTCTTCCTGGTGGGAAATGAGAGTTAAATTTGCCCGTCCAGACACCTCCAGCTAGTCTCTCATTGGTTCTCCCTATTCCTGTTCATTTTCCGCAGAAATTGCAAACTGGGCCAAACAGGAGGTTAAAGGCACTGACTCTCCAAGTGGGGAGAGTGTTAGTAAAGCGTCTGGAATGTGTCACCCGAGTACCAGGGGATGAAAACTGACACAATTGAACACGTTTCCCGATCACATGGTGGATCATACTCTGGGTTCCACATGCATGTTTTAGCTGAAGGAAGAATCCCTTAAACCTGGAGAGTTGAGACCCATGGAATGGGTACCATGCAATATGACTTCAAAGGGTCTGCATTTGCTCACCGAACCTCACCAATCCTATCACTGCTGCGTTTATGCCGCTGTACACACGCTTGATTCTCTTTCGGAGACATAGAAATCCATAGGTTTTAAGATTCTTACTAGTCAGGTATATTCTTAGGCGTTTAATATGGGGTGTAGAGTCCACTTCGTTGAGCAAGGAGTAGCTCTTGTCTATTACATATTTGGCTTATGGAACGGTATCTGTGCTAATTTCAATCTCTGGTTTTATGCAGCACCCCAACTCACCTTTCCCCTTAAGCAAGCATAAGTCAGTTTTCTACATTTGAGACCCTTTTCTGTTTTGTAATTCAGTTCCTGTGTAGCCAAGTTTACATTCCATGTGGTAGAGATATCTTATGATGTTTCTTTTTCTGTGTGACTTATTTCACTTAGAATCATCGTACCTGAATCCACTCATTATGCTGCTACGGGCCTGATGACATATATTTCATTGCTGAGTGATATTGCATTGTACGTAAGTACCACAACTTCTTTATCCATTTTGCGCTTTCTGTGATATTGAACTTGTACCGTAAACGAGGTTCTTGTAAACAGAGCTGTCCCAAACATTTGGGTGGTTGTGTCTTTTTTAATTTAATTTTCCTAAGCTATAGGACCATAAGTGGAAGTGCCCTAGGCTCTGTTGCTTTGTTTTTAAGATGTTTCAGGAAACACCATACACTTCTCCAGAGTGGCTGTTGGCAATTTACATCCCGCCCATCAGCATAACAAGGCTGCCAGTTCTCCATGGCCTGTCCTGCCTTTCTGGATTTTACACTTTTTTCAGATGGCCCTTTTGACCGGGGGCAGTGAGACTTCATTGTAGTGCAGATTTCCTTTTCAAGCTTGCTTGGTTGGCCAAAAAGGGCGTATCCGTTTTTTCCTGAATATATTCAGGAAAAAACGCATACGCCCTTTTTGGCCAAGTGCATCATTGTGGACGTTCTGCCTCTTTTCCTTTGCTTTACATGCAATTCCAGTCTACCTCCTGAAATCGGTTTCCTGCAATTCTGCCCCGGTTTCAAGTCCTCTTGGCAGCCTTACTTCAATATATTTTTGGACGATAGCTGTCATTTATAACTCTGCAGGTATGTGAATGACAGTGCCCCTGAGCTCCTTTCTTCAACTCGCTTTCTTGTGAGCTGGCCGCAACACTGCAGGATTGCTTCAGGCCCTAGTGTGGTTCCGCCATGACACACTGAGTCTTTGGTTAATTCCTCTTCCTAGTGGGAATTGAGAGTTAAATTTGCCCGTCCAGACACCTCCAGCTAGTCTCTCATTGCTTTTCCCTATTCCTGTTCATTTACCACAGAAATTGCAAAACTGGGCCAAACAGGAGGTTAAAGGCACTGACTCTCCAAGTGGGGAGAGTGTTAGTAAAGCGTCTGGAATGTTGCACCCGAGTACCGGGGGACGAAACCTGAGACACCTTTGAACACGTTTCCCGATCACACGGTGGATCATACTCTGGGTTCCACATGCATGTTTTAGCTGAAGGAAGAATCCCTTAAACCTGGAGAGTTGAGACCCATGGAATGGGTACCATGCAATATGATTTCAAAGGGTCAGCATTTGCTCACCGATCCTCACCAATCCTATCACTGCTGCGTTTATGCCGCTGTACACACGCTTGATTCTCTTTCGGAGACATATAAATCCATAGGTTTTAAGATTCTTACTAGTCAGTTATATTCTTAGGCGTTTAATATGGGGTGTTGAGTCCACTTCGTTGAGCAAGGAGTAGCTCTTGTCTATTACATATTTGGCTTATGGAATGGTATCTGTGCTAATTTCAATCTCTGGTTTTATGCAGCACCCCAACTCACATTTCCCCTTAAGCAAGCATAAGTTGGTTTTCTACATTTGAGACCCTGTTCTGTTTTATAATCCAGTTCCTGTGTAGCCAAGTTTACATTCCGTGTAGTAGTGATATCTTATGATGTTTCTTTTTCTCTGTGACTTATTTCACTTAGAATCATCGTACCTGAATCCACTCGTTATGCTTCTCCGGGCCTGAAGACATAGATTTCATTGCTGAGTGATATTGCATTGTACGTAAGTACCACAACTTCTTTATCCATTTTTCGCTTTCTGTGATATTGAACTTGTATCGTAAACGAGGTTCTTGTAAACAGAACCGTCCCAAATTTTGGGGTGGCTGTGTCTTTTTGAATTTAATTTCCCTAAGCTATAGGACCATAAGTGGAATTGCCCTAGGCTCTGTTGCTTTGTTTTTTAGATGTTTCAGGAAACACCATACACTTCTCCAGAGTGGCTGTTGGCAATATACATCCCGCCCATGAGCATAACAAGGCTCCCAGTTCTCCATGGCCTCTCCTGCCTTTCTGGATTTTACACTTTTTTCAGATGGCCCTTTTGACCGGGGGGCAGTGAGACTTCATTGTAGTGCAGATTTCCTTTGCAAGCTTGCTTGGTTGGCCAAAAAGGGCGTATGCGTTTTTTCCTGAATATATTCAGGAAAAAACGCATACGCCCTTTTTGGCCAAGTGCATCATTGTGGACGTTCTGCCTATTTTCCTGTGGTTTACATGCAAATCCAGTCTACCTCCTGAAATCGGTTTCCTGCAATTCTGCCCCGCTTTCAAGTCCTCTTGGCAGCCTTACTTCAATATATTTTTGGACGATAGCTGTCAATTTTAACTCTGCATGTTTGTGAATGACAGTGCCCCTGAGCTCCTTTCTTCAACTCGCTTTCTTGTGAGCTGGCCGCAACACCGCAGGATTGCTTCAGGTCCCAGTGTGGTTCCGGCATGACACGCAGAGCCTTTGGTTAATTCCTCTTCCTGGTGGGAAATGAGAGTTAAATTTGCCCGTACAGACACCTCCAGCTAGTCTCTTATTGGTTCTCCCTATTCCTGTTCATTTTCCGCAGAAATTGCAAACTGGGCCAAACAGGAGGTTAAAGGCACAGACTCTCCAAGTGGGGAGAGTGTTAGTAAAGCGTCTGGAATGTTGCATCCGAGTACCAGGGGACGAAAACTGAGACACCTTTGAACACGTTTCCCAATCACATGGTGTATCATACTCTGGGTTTCACATGCATGTTTTAGCTGAAGGAAGAATCCCTTAAACCTGGAGAGTTGAGACCCATGGAATGGGTACCATGCAATATGACTTCAAAGGGTCTGCATTTCCTCACCGAACCTCACCAATCCTATCACTGCTGCATTTATGCCGCTGTACACACGCTTGATTCTCTTTCTGAGACATATAAATCCATAGGTTTTAAGATTCTTACTAGTCAGGTATATTCTTAGGCGTTTAATATGGGGTGTAGAGTCCACTTCGTTGAGCTAGGAGTAGCTCTTGTCTATTACATATTTGGCTTATGGAACGGTATCTGTGCTAATTTCAATCTCTGGTTTTATGCAGCACCCCAACTCACCTTTCCCCTTAAGCAAGCATAAGTCGGTTTTCTACATTTGAGACCCTGTTCTGTTTTGTAATTCAGTTCCTGTGTAGCCAAGTTTACATTCCATGTGGTAGAGATATCTTATGATGTTTCTTTTTCTGTGTGACTTATTTCACTTAGAATCATCGTACCTGAATCCACTCATTATGCTGCTATGGGCCTGATGACATAGATTTCATTGCTGAGTGATATTGCATTGTACGTAAGTACCACAACTTCTTTATCCATTTTTCACTTTCTGTGATTTTGAACTTGTACTGTAAACGAGGTTCTTTTAAACAGAGCCTTCCCAAACTTTGGGGTGGCTGTGTCTTTTTGATTTTAATTTCCCTAAGCTATAGGACCATAAGTGGAAGTGCCCTAGGCTCTGTTGCTTTGTTTTTTAGATGTTTCAGGAAACACCATACACTTTTCCAGAGTGGCTGTTGGCAATTTACATCCCGCCCATGAGCATAACAAGGCTCCCAGTTCTCCATGGCCTGTCCTGCCTTTCTGGATTTTACACTTTTTTCAGATGGCCCTTTTGACCAGGGGGCAGTGAGACTTCATTGTAGTGCAGATTTCCTTTTCAAGCTTGCTTGGTTGGCCAAAAAGGGCGTATCCGTTTTTTCCTGAATATATTCAGGAAAAAACGCATACGCCCTTTTTGGCCAAGTGCATCATTGTGGACGTTCTGCCTCTTTTCCTTTGCTTTACATGCAATTCCAGTCTACCTCCTGAAATCGGTTTCCTGCAATTCTGCCCAGCGTTCAAGTCCTCTTGGCAGCCTTACTTCAATATATTTTTGGACGATAGCTGTCATTTATAACTCTGCAGGTTTGTGAATGACAGTGCCCCTGAGCTCCTTTCTTCAACTCGCTTTCTTGTGAGCTGGCCGCAACACCGCAGCATTGCTTCAGGCCCTAGTGTGGTTCCGGAATGACATGCTGAGCCTTTGGTTAACTCCTCTTCCTGGTGGGAAATGAGAGTTAAATTTGCCCGTCCAGACACCTCCAGCTAGTCTCTCATTGGTTCTCCCTATTCCTGTTCATTTTCCGCAGAAATTGCAAACTGGGCCAAACAGGAGGTTAAAGGCACTGACTCTCCAATTGGGGAGAGTGTTAGTAAAGCGTCTGGAATGTTGCACCCGAGTACCAGGGGACGAAAACTGAGACACATTTGAACACGTTTCCCGATTACATGGTGGATCATACTCTGGGTTCCACATGCATGTTTTAGCTGAAGGAAGAATCCCTTAAACCTGGAGAGTTGAGACCCCTGCAATGGGTACCATGCAATATGACTTCAAAGGGTCTGCATTTGCTCACCGAACCTCACCAATCCTATCACTGCTGCATTTATGCCACTGTACACACGCTTGATTCTCTTTCTGAGACATATAAATCCATAGGTTTTAAGATTCTTACTAGTCAGGTATATTCTTAGGCGTTTAATATGGGGTGTAGAGTCCACTTCGTTGAGCAAGGAGTAGCTCTTGTCTATTACATATTTGGCTTATGGAACGGTATCTGTGCTAATTTCAATCTCTGGTTTTATGCAGCACCCCAACTTAGCTTTCCCCTTAAGCAAGCATAAGTCGGTTTTCTACATTTGAGACCCTGTTCTGTTTTGTAATTCAGTTCCTGTGTAGCCAAGTTTACATTCCATGTGGTAGAGATATCTTATGATGTTTCTTTCTCTGTGTGACTTATTTCACTTACAATCATCGTACCTGAATCCACTCATTATGCTGCTACGGGCCTGATGACATAGATTTCATTGCTGAGTGATATTGCATTGTACGTAAGTACCACAACTTCTTTATCCATTTTGCGCTTTCTGTGATATTGAACTTGTACCGTAAACGAGGTTCTTGTAAACAGAGCTGTTCCAAAGATTGGGGTGGTTGTGTGTTTTAGATTTTAATTTCCCTAAGCTATAGGACCATAAGTGGAAGTGCCCTAGGCTCTGTTGCCTTGTTTTTTAGATGTTTCAGGAAACACCATACACTTCTCCAGAGTGACTGTTGGCAATTTACATACCGCCCATCAGCATAACAAGGCTCCCAGTTCTCCATGGCCTGTCCTGCCTTTCTGGATTTTACACTTTTTTCAGATGGCCCTTTTGACCGGGGGGCAGTGAGACTTCATTGTAGTGCAGATTTCCTTTGCAAGCTTGCTTGTTTGGCCAAAAAGGGCGTATGCGTTTATTCCTGAATATATTCAGGAAAAAACGCATACGCCCTTTTTGGCCAAGTGCATCATTGTGGACGTTCTGCCTCTTTTCCTATGCTTTACATGCAATTCCAGTCTACCTCCTGAAATCGGTTTCCTGCAATTCTGCCCCGCTTTCAAGTCCTCTTGGCAGCCTTACTTCAATATATTTTTGGACGATAGCTGTCATTTATAACTCTGCAGGTCTGTGAATGACAGTGCCCCTGAGCTCCTTTCTTCAACTCGCTTTCTTGTGAGCTGGCCGCAACACCGCAGCATTGCGTCAGACCCTAGTGTGGTTTCGGCATGGCACACTGAGCCTTTGGTTAATTCCTCTTCCTGGTGGGAAATGAGAGTTAAATTTGCCCGTCCAGACACCTCCAGCTAGTCTCTCATTGGTTCTCCCTATTCCTGTTCATTTTCCGCAGAAATTGCAAACTGGGCCAAACAAGAGGTTAAAGGCACTGACTCTCCAAGTGGGCAGAGTGTTAGTAAAGCATCTGGAATGTTGCACCCGAGTCCCGGGGGATGAAAACTGACACAATTAAACACGTTTCCCGATCACACGGTGGATCATACTCTGGGTTCCACATGCATGTTTTAGCTGAAGGAAGAATCCCTTAAACCTGGAGAGTTGAGACCCATGGAATGGGTACCATGCAATATGACTTCAAAGGGTCTGCATTTGCTCACCGAACCTCACCAATCCTATCACTGCTGCGTTTATGACACTGTACACACGCTTGATTCTCTTTCAGAGACATATAAATCCATAGGTTTTAAGATTCTTTCTAGTCATGTATATTCTTACGCGTTTAATATGGGGTGTAGAGTCCACTTCGTTGAGCAAGGAGTAGCTCTTGTCTATTAAATATTTGGCTTATGGAACGGTATCTGTTCTAATTTCAATCTCTGGTTTTATGCAGCACCCCAACTCACCTTTCGCCTTAAGCAAGCATAAGTTGGTTTTCTACATTTGAGACCCTGTTCTGTTTTGTAATTCAGTTCCTGTGTAGCCAAGTTTACATTCCTTGTAGTAGTGATAACTTATGATGTTTGTTTTTCTGTGTGACTTATTTCACTTAGAATCATCGTACCTGAATCCACTCATTATGCTGCTACGGGCCTGATGACATAGATTTCATTGCTGAGTGATATTGCATTGTACGTAAGTACCACAACTTCTTTATCCATTTTTCGCTTTCTGTGATATTGAACTTGGACCGTAAATGAGGTTCTTGTAAACAGAGCTGTCCCTAACGTTGGGGTGGCTGAGTCTTTTTGATTTTAATTTCCCTAAGCTATAGGACCATAAGTGGAAGTGCCCTAGGCTCTGTTGCTTTGTTTTGTAGATGTTTCAGGAAACACCATACACTTCTCCAGAGTGGCTGTTGGCAATTTACATCCCGCCCATCAGCATAACAAGGCTCCCAGTTCTCCATGGCCTGTCCTGCCTTTCTGGATTTTACACTTTTTTCAGATGGCCCTTTTGACCGGGGAGCAGTGAGACTTCATTGTAGTGCAGATTTCCTTTGCAAGCTTGCTTGGTTGGCCAAAAAGGGCGTATGCGTTTTTTCCGGAATATATTCAGGAAAAAACGCATACGCCCTTTTTGGCCAAGTGCATCATTGTGGACGTTCTGCCTCTTTTCCTATGCTTTACATGCAATTCCAGTCTACCTCCTGAAATCGGTTTCCTGCAATTCTGCCCCGCTTTCAAGTCCTCTTGGCAGCCTTACTTCAATATATTTTTGGACGATAGCTATCATTTATAACTCTGCAGGTATGTGAATGACAGTGTCCCTGAGCTCCTTTCTTCAACTCGCTTTCTTGTGAGCTGGCCGCAACACCGCAGGATTGCTTCAGGCCCTAGTGTGGTTCCGGCATGGCACGCTGAGCCTTTGTTTAATTCCTCTTCCTGGTGGGAAATGAGAGTTAAATTTGCCCGTCCAGACACCTCCAGCTAGTCTCTCATTGGTTCTCCCTATTCCTGTTCATTTTCCGCAGAAATTGCAAACTGGGCCAAACAGGAGGTTAAAGGCACTGACTCTCCAAGTGGGGAGAGTGTTAGTAAAGCGTCTGGAATGTTGCACCCGAGTACCGGGGGACGAAAACTGAGACACATTTGAACACGTTTCCCGATCACATGGTGGATCATACTCTGGGTTCCACATGCATGTTTTAGCTGAAGGAAGAATCCCTTAAACCTGGAGAGTTGAGACCCCTGCAATGGGTACCATGCAATATGACTTCAAAGGGTCTGCATTTGCTCACCGAACCTCACCAATCCTATCACTGCTGCATTTATGCCACTGTACACACGCTTGATTCTCTTTCTGAGACATATAAATCCATAGGTTTTAAGATTCTTACTAGTCAGGTATATTCTTAGGCGTTTAATATGGGGTGTAGAGTCCACTTCGTTGAGCAAGGAGTAGCTCTTGTCTATTACATATTTGGCTTATGGAACGGTATCTGTGCTAATTTCAATCTCTGGTTTTATGCAGCACCCCAACTCACCTTTCCCCTTAAGCAAGCATAAGTCGGTTTTCTACATTTGAGACCCTGTTCTGTTTTGTAATTCAGTTCCTGTGTAGCCAAGTTTACATTCCATGTGGTAGAGATATCTTATGATGTTTCTTTTTCTGTGTGACTTATTTCACTTAGAATCATCGTACCTGAATCCACTCATTATGCTGCTATGGGCCTGATGACATAGATTTCATTGCTGAGTGATATTGCATTGTACGTAAGTACCACAACTTCTTTATCCATTTTTCACTTTCTGTGATTTTGAACTTGTACTGTAAACGAGGTTCTTTTAAACAGAGCCTTCCCAAACTTTGGGGTGGCTGTGTCTTTTTGATTTTAATTTCCCTAAGCTATAGGACCATAAGTGGAAGTGCCCTAGGCTCTGTTGCTTTGTTTTTTAGATGTTTCAGGAAACACCATACACTTCTCCAGAGTGGCTGTTGGCAATTTACATCCCGCCCATCAGCATAACAAGGCTCCCAGTTCTCCATGGCCTGTCCTGCCTTTCTGGATTTTACACTTTTTTCAGATGGCCCTTTTGACCGGGGGGCAGTGAGACTTCATTGTAGTGCAGATTTCCTTTTCAAGCTTGCTTGGTTGGCCAAAAAGGGCGTATGCGTTTTTTCCTGAATATATTCAGGAAAAAACGCATACGCCCTTTTTGGCCAAGTGCATCATTGTGGACGTTCTGCCTCTTTTCCTTTGCTTTACATGCAATTCCAGTCTACCTCCTGAAATCGGTTTCCTGCAATTCTGCCCAGCGTTCAAGTCCTCTTGGCAGCCTTACTTCAATATATTTTTGGACGATAGCTGTCATTTATAACTCTGCAGGTTTGTGAATGACAGTGCCCCTGAGCTCCTTTCTTCAACTCGCTTTCTTGTGAGCTGGCCGCAACACCGCAGCATTGCTTCAGGCCCTAGTGTGGTTGCGGAATGACATGCTGAGCCTTTGGTTAACTCCTCTTCCTGGTGGGAAATGAGAGTTAAATTTGCCCGTCCAGACACCTCCAGCTAGTCTCTCATTGGTTCTCCCTATTCCTGTTCATTTTCCGCAGAAATTGCAAACTGGGCCAAACAGGAGGTTAAAGGCACTGACTCTCCAAGTGGGGAGAGTGTTAGTAAAGCGTCTGGAATGTTGCACCCGAGTACCAGGGGACGAAAACTGAGACATATTTGAACACGTTTCCCGATTACATGGTGGATCATACTCTGGGTTCCACATGCATGTTTTAGCTGAAGGAAGAATCCCTTAAACCTGGAGAGTTGAGACCCCTGCAATGGGTACCATGCAATATGACTTCAAAGGGTCTGCATTTGCTCACCGAACCTCACCAATCCTATCACTGCTGCATTTATGCCACTGTACACACGCTTGATTCTCTTTCGGAGACATATAAATCCATAGGTTTTAAGATTCTTTCTAGTCATGTATATTCTTACGCGTTTAATATGGGGTGTAGAGTCCACTTCGTTGAGCAAGGAGTAGCTCTTGTCTATTAAATATTTGGCTTATGGAACGGTATCTGTTCTAATTTCAATCTCTGGTTTTATGCAGCACCCCAACTCACCTTTCGCCTTAAGCAAGCATAAGTTGGTTTTCTACATTTGAGACCCTGTTCTGTTTTGTAATTCAGTTCCTGTGTAGCCAAGTTTACATTCCTTGTAGTAGTGATATCTTATGATGTTTGTTTTTCTGTGTGACTTATTTCACTTAGAATCATCGTACCTGAATCCACTCATTATGCTGCTACGGGCCTGATGACATAGATTTCATTGCTGAGTGATATTGCATTGTACGTAAGTACCACAACTTCTTTATCCATTTTTCGCTTTCTGTGATATTGAACTTGGACCGTAAATGAGGTTCTTGTAAACAGAGCTGTCCCTAACTTTGGGGTGGCTGAGTCTTTTTGATTTTAATTTCCCTAAGCTATAGGACCATAAGTGGAAGTGCCCTAGGCTCTGTTGCTTTGTTTTTTAGATGTTTCAGGAAACACCATACACTTCTCCAGAGTGGCTGTTGGCAATTTACATCCCGCCCATCAGCATAACAAGGCTCCCAGTTCTCCATGGCCTGTCCTGCCTTTCTGGATTTTACACTTTTTTCAGATGGCCCTTTTGACCGGGGAGCAGTGAGACTTCATTGTAGTGCAGATTTCCTTTGCAAGCTTGCTTGGTTGGCCAAAAAGGGCGTATGCGTTTTTTCCTGAATATATTAAGGAAAAAACGCATACGCCCTTTTTGGCCAAGTGCATCATTGTGGACGTTCTGCCTCTTTTCCTATGCTTTACATGCAATTCCAGTCTACCTCCTGAAATCGGTTTCCTGCAATTCTGCCCCGCTTTCAAGTCCTCTTGGCAGCCTTACTTCAATATATTTGTGGACGATAGCTATCATTTATAACTCTGCAGGTATGTGAATGACAGTGTCCCTGAGCTCCTTTCTTCAACTCGCTTTCTTGTGAGCTGGCCGCAACACCGCAGGATTGCTTCAGGCCCTAGTGTGGTTCCGGCATGGCACGTTGAACCTTTGTTTAATTCCTCTTCCTGGTTGGAAATGAGAGTTAAATTTGCCCGTCCAGACACCTCCAGCTAGTCTCTCATTGGTTCTCCCTATTCCTGTTCATTTTCCGCAGAAATTGCAAACTGGGCCAAACAGGAGGTTAAAGGCACTGACTCTCCAAGTGGGGAGAGTGTTAGTAAAGCATCTGGAATGTTGCACCCGAGTACCAGGGGACGAAAACTGAGACACATTTGAACACGTTTCCCGATCACATGGTGGATCATACTCTGGGTTCCACATGCATGTTTTAGCTGAAGGAAGAATCCCTTAAACCTGGAGAGTTGAGACCCCTGCAATGGGTACCATGCAATATGACTTCAAAGGGTCTGCATTTGCTCACCGAACCTCACCAATCCTATCACTGCTGCATTTATGCCACTGTACACACGCTTGATTCTCTTTCTGAGACATATAAATCCATAGGTTTTAAGATTCTTACTAGTCAGGTATATTCTTAGGCGTTTAATATGGGGTGTAGAGTCCACTTCGTTGAGCAAGGAGTAGCTCTTGTCTATTACATATTTGGCTTATGGAACGGTATCTGTGCTAATTTCAATCTCTGGTTTTATGCAGCACCCCAACTCACCTTTCCCCTTAAGCAAGCATAAGTTGGTTTTCTACATTTGAGACCCTGTTCTGTTTTGTAATTCAGTTCCTGTGTAGCCAAGTTTACATTCCATGTGGTAGAGATATCTTATGATGTTTCTTTTTCTGTGTGACTTATTTCACTTAGAATCATCGTACCTGAATCCACTCATTATGCTGCTATGGGCCTGATGACATAGATTTCATTGCTGAGTGATATTGCATTGTACGTAAGTACCACAACTTCTTTATCCATTTTTCACTTTCTGTGATTTTGAACTTGTACTGTAAACGAGGTTCTTTTAAACAGAGCCTTCCCAAACTTTGGGGTGGCTGTGTCTTTTTGATTTTAATTTCCCTAAGCTATAGGACCATAAGTGGAAGTGCCCTAAGCTCTGTTGCTTTGTTTTTTAGATGTTTCAGGAAACACCATACACTTCTCCAGAGTGGCTGTTGGCAATTTACATCCCGCCCATGAGCATAACAAGGCTCCCAGTTCTCCATGGCCTGTCCTGCCTTTCTGGATTTTACACTTTTTTCAGATGGCCCTTTTGACCGGGGGGCAGTGAGACTTCATTGTAGTGCAGATTTCCTTTGCAAGCTTGCTTGGTTGGCCAAAAAGTGCGTATCCGTTTTTTCCTGAATATATTCAGGAAAAAACGCATACGCCCTTTTTGGCCAAGTGCATCATTGTGGACGTTCTGCCTCTTTTCCTTTGCTTTACATGCAATTCCAGTCTACCTCCTGAAATCGGTTTCCTGCAATTCTGCCCAGCGTTCAAGTCCTCTTGGCAGCCTTACTTCAATATATTTTTGGATGATAGCTGTCATTTATAACTCTGCAGGTTTGTGAATGACAGTGCCCCTGAGCTCCTTTCTTCAACTCGCTTTCTTGAGAGCTGGCCGCAACACCGCAGCATTGCTTCAGGCCCTAGTGTGGTTCCAGAATGACATGCTGAGCCTTTGGTTAATTCCTCTTCCTGGTGGGAAATGAGAGTTAAATTTGCCCGTCCAGACACCTCCAGCTAGTCTCTCATTGGTTCTCCCTATTCCTGTTCATTTTCCGCAGAAATTGCAAACTGGGCCAAACAGGAGGTTAAAGGCACTGACTCTCCAAGTGGGGAGAGTGTTAGTAAAGCGTCTGGAATGTTGCACCCGAGTACCAGGGGACGAAAACTGAGACACATTTGAACACGTTTCCCGATTACATGGTGGATCATACTCTGGGTTCCACATGCATGTTTTAGCTGAAGGAAGAATCCCTTAAACCTGGAGAGTTGAGACCCCTGCAATGGGTACCATGCAATATGACTTCAAAGGTTCTGCATTTGCTCACCGAACCTCACCAATCCTATCACTGCTGCGTTTATGACACTGTACACACGCTTGATTCTCTTTCGGAGACATATAAATCCATAGGTTTTAAGATTCTTTCTAGTCAGGTATATTCTTACGCGTTTAATATGGGGTGTAGAGTCCACTTCGTTGAGCAAGGAGTAGCTCTTGTCTATTAAATATTTGGGTTATGGAACGGTATCTGTTCTAATTTCAATCTCTGGTTTTATGCAGCACCCCAACTCACCTTTCGCCTTAAGCAAGCATAAGTTGGTTTTCTACATTTGAGACCCTGTTCTGTTTTGTAATTCAGTTCCTGTGTAGCCAAGTTTACATTCCTTGTAGTAGTGATATCTTATGATGTTTGTTTTTCTGTGTGACTTATTTCACTTAGAATCATCGTACCTGAATCCACTCATTATGCTGCTACGGGTCTGATGACATAGATTTCATTGCTGAGTGATATTGCATTGTACGTAAGTACCACAACTTCTTTATCCATTTTTCGCTTTCTGTGATATTGAACTTGGACCATAAATGAGGTTCTTGTAAACAGAGATGTCCCTAACTTTGGGGTGGCTGAGTCTTTTTGATTTTAATTTCCCTAAGCTATAGGACCATAAGTGGAAGTGCCCTAGGCTCTGTTGCTTTGTTTTGTAGATGTTTCAGGAAACACCATACACTTCTCCAGAGTGGCTGTTGGCAATTTACATCCCGCCCATCAGCATAACAAGGCTCCCAGTTCTCCATGGCCTGTCCTGCCTTTCTGGATTTTACACTTTTTTCAGATGGCCCTTTTGACCGGGGGCAGTGAGACTTCATTTTAGTGCAGATTTCCTTTGCAAGCTTGCTTGGTTGGCCAAAAAGGGCGTATGCGTTTTTTCCTGAATATATTAAGGAAAAAACGCATACGCCCTTTTTGGCCAAGTGCATCATTGTGGACGTTCTGCCTCTTTTCCTATGCTTTACATGCAATTCCAGTCTACCTCCTGAAATCGGTTTCCTGCAATTCTGCCCCGCTTTCAAGTCCTCTTGGCAGCCTTACTTCAATATATTTTTGGACGATAGCTATCATTTATAACTCTGCAGGTATGTGAATGACAGTGTCCCTGAGCTCCTTTCTTCAACTCGCTTTCTTGTGAGCTGGCCGCAACACCGCAGCATTGCTTCAGGCCCTAGTGTGGTTCCGGCATGACATGCTGAGCCTTTGGTTAATTCCTCTTCCTGGTGGGAAATGAGAGTTAAATTTGCCCGTCCAGACACCTCCAGCTAGTCTCTCATTGGTTCTCCCTATTCCTGTTCATTTTCCGCAGAAATTGCAAACTGGGCCAAACAAGAGGTTAAAGGCACTGACTCTCCAAGTGGGGAGAGTGTTAGTAAAGCGTGTGGAATGTTCCACCCGAGTCCCGGGGGATGAAAACTGACACAATTAAACACGTTTCCCGATCACACGGTGGATCATACTCTGGGTTCCACATGCATGTTTTAGCTGAAGGAAGAATCCCTTAAACCTGGAGAGTTGAGACCCATGGAATGGGTACCATGCAATATGACTTCAAAGGGTCTGCATTTGCTCACCGCACCTCACCAATCCTATCACTGCTGCGTTTATGACACTGTACACACGCTTGATTCTCTTTCGGAGACATATAAATCCATAGCTTTTAAGATTCTTTCTAGTCATGTATATTCTTACGCGTTTAATATGGGGTGTAGAGTCCACTTCGTTGAGCAAGGAGTAGCTCTTGTGTATTAAATATTTGGGTTATGGAACGGTATCTGTTCTAATTTCAATCTCTGGTTTTATGCAGCACCCCAACTCACCTTTCGCCTTAAGCAAGCATAAGTTGGTTTTCTACATTTGAGACCCTGTTCTGTTTTGTAATTCAGTTCCTGTGTAGCCAAGTTTACATTCCTTGTAGTAGTGATATCTTATGATGTTTGTTTTTCTGTGTGACTTATTTCACTTAGAATCATCGTACCTGAATCCACTCATTATGCTGCTACGGGCCTGATGACATAGATTTCATTGCTGAGTGATATTGCATTGTACGTAAGTACCACAACTTCTTTATCCATTTTTCGCTTTCTGTGATATTGAACTTGGACCATAAATGAGGTTCTTGTAAACAGAGATGTCCCTAACTTTGGGGTGGCTGAGTCTTTTTGATTTTAATTTCCCTAAGCTATAGGACCATAAGTGGAAGTGCCCTAGGCTCTGTTGCTTTGTTTTTTAGATGTTTCAGAAAACACCATACACTTCTCCAGAGTGGCTGTTGGCAATTTACATCCCACCCATCAGCATAACAAGGCTCCCAGTTCTCCATGGCCTGTCCTGCCTTTCTGGATTTTACACTTTTTTCAGATGGCCCTTTTGACCGGGGAGCAGTGAGACTTCATTGTAGTGCAGATTTCCTTTGCAAGCTTGCTTGGTTGGCCAAAAAGGGCGTATGCGTTTTTTCCTGAATATATGAAGGAAAAAACGCATACGCCCTTTTTGGCCAAGTGCATCATTGTGGACGTTCTGCCTCTTTTCCTATGCTTTACATGCAATTCCAGTCTACCTCCTGAAATCGGTTTCCTGCAATTCTGCCCCGCTTTCAAGTCCTCTTGGCAGCCTTACTTCAATATATTTTTGGACGATAGCTGTCATTTATAACTCTGCAGGTATGTGAATGACAGTGCCCCTGAGCTCCTTTCTTCAACTCGCTTTCTTGTGAGCTGGCCGCAACACCGCAGGATTGCTTCAGGCCCTAGTGTGGTTCCGGCATGGCACGCTGAGCCTTTGTTTAATTCCTCTTCCTGGTGGGAAATGAGAGTTAAATTTGCCCGTCCAGACACCTCCAGCTAGTCTCTCATTGGTTCTCCCTATTCCTGTTCATTTTCCGCAGAAATTGCAAACTGGGCCAAACAGGAGGTTAAAGGCACTGACTCTCCAAGTGGGGAGAGTGTTAGTAAAGCGTCTGGAATGTTGCACCCGAGTACCAGGGGACGAAAACTGAGACACATTTGAACACGTTTCCCGATTACATGGTGGATCATACTCTGGGTTCCACATGCATGTTTTAGCTGAAGGAAGAATCCCTTAAACCTGGAGAGTTGAGACCCCTGCAATGGGTACCATGCAATATGACTTCAAAGGGTCTGCATTTGCTCACCGAACCTCACCAATCCTATCACTGCTGCATTTATGCCACTGTACACACGCTTGATTCTCTTTCTGAGACATATAAATCCATAGGTTTTAAGATTCTTACTAGTCAGGTATATTCTTAGGCGTTTAATATGGGGTGTAGAATCCACTTCGTTGAGCAAAGAGTAGCTCTTGTCTATTACATATTTGGCTTATGGAACGGTATCTGTGCTAATTTCAATCTCTGGTTTTATGCAGCACCCCAACTTAGCTTTCCCCTTAAGCAAGCATAAGTCGGTTTTCTACATTTGAGACCCTGTTCTGTTTTGTAATTCAGTTCCTGTGTAGCCAAGTTTACATTCCATGTGGTAGAGATATCTTATGATGTTTCTTTCTCTGTGTGACTTATTTCACTTACAATCATCGTACCTGAATCCACTCATTATGCTGCTACGGGCCTGATGACATAGATTTCATTGCTGAGTGATATTGCATTGTACGTAAGTACCACAAGTTCTTTATCCATTTTGCGCTTTCTGTGATATTGAACTTGTACCATAAACGAGGTTCTTGTAAACAGAGCTGTTCCAAAGATTGGGGTGGTTGTGTGTTTTAGATTTTAATTTCCCTAAGCTATAGGACCATAAGTGGAAGTGCCCTAGGCTCTGTTGCCTTGTTTTTTAGATGTTTCAGGAAACACCATACACTTCTCCAGAGTGACTGTTGGCAATTTACATCCCGCCCATCAGCATAACAAGGCTCCCAGTTCTCCATGGCCTGTCCTGCCTTTCTGGATTTTACACTTTTTTCAGATGGCCCTTTTGACCGGGGGGCAGTGAGACTTCATTGTAGTGCAGATTTCCTTTGCAAGCTTGCTTGGTTGGCCAAAAAGGGCGTATGCGTTTATTCCTGAATATATTCAGGAAAAAACGCATACGCCCTTTTTGGCCAAGTGCATCATTGTGGACGTTCTGCCTCTTTTCCTATGCTTTACATGCAATTCCAGTCTACCTCCTGAAATCGGTTTCCTGCAATTCTACCCCGCTTTCAAGTCCTCTTGGCAGCCTTACTTCAATATATTTTTGGACGATAGCTGTCATTTATAACTCTGCAGGTCTGTGAATGACAGTGCCCCTGAGCTCCTTTCTTCAACTCGCTTTCTTGTGAGCTGGCCGCAACACCGCAGCATTGCGTCAGGCCCTAGTGTGGTTCCGGCATGGCACACTGAGCCTTTGGTTAATTCCTCTTCCTGGTGGGAAATGAGAGTTAAATTTGCCCGTCCAGACACCTCCAGCTAGTCTCTCATTGGTTCTCACTATTCCTGTTCATTTTCCGCAGAAATTGCAAACTGGGCCAAACAAGAGGTTAAAGGCACTGACTCTCCAAGTGGGGAGAGTGTTAGTAAAGCATCTGGAATGTTGCACCCGAGTCCCGGGGGATGAAAACTGACACAATTAAACACGTTTCCCGATCACACGGTGGATCATACTCTGGGTTCCACATGCATGTTTTAGCTGAAGGAAGAATCCCTTAAACCTGGAGAGTTGAGACCCATGGAATGGGTACCATGCAATATGACTTCAAAGGGTCTGCATTTGCTCACCGAACCTCACCAATCCTATCACTGCTGCGTTTATGACACTGTACACACGCTTGATTCTCTTTCGGAGACATATAAATCCATAGGTTTTAAGATTCTTTCTAGTCATGTATATTCTTACGCGTTTAATATGGGGTGTAGAGTCCACTTCGTTGAGCAAGGAGTAGCTCTTGTCTATTAAATATTTGGGTTATGGAACGGTATCTGTTCTAATTTCAATCTCTGGTTTTATGCAGCACCCCAACTCACCTTTCGCCTTAAGCAAGCATAAGTTGGTTTTCTACATTTGAGACCCTGTTCTGTTTTGTAATTCAGTTCCTGTGTAGCCAAGTTTACATTCCTTGTAGTAGTGATATCTTATGATGTTTGTTTTTCTGTGTGACTTATTTCACTTAGAATCATCGTACCTGAATCCACTCATTATGCTGCTACGGGCCTGATGACATAGATTTCATTGCTGAGTTATATTGCATTGTACGTAAGTACCACAACTTCTTTATCCATTTTTCGCTTTCTGTGATATTGAACTTGGACCATAAATGAGGTTCTTGTAAACAGAGCTGTCCCTAACTTTGGGGTGGCTGAGTCTTTTTGATTTTAATTTCCCTAAGCTATAGGACCATAAGTGGAAGTGCCCTAGGCTCTGTTGCTTTGTTTTTTAGATGTTTCAGGAAACACCATACACTTCTCCAGAGTGGCTGTTGGCAATTTACATCCCGCCCATCAGCATAACAAGGCTCCCAGTTCTCCATGGCCTGTCCTGCCTTTGTGGATTTTACACTTTTTTCAGATGGCCCTTTTGACTGGGGGCAGTGAGACTTCATTGTAGTGCAGATTTCCTTTGCAAGTTTGCTTGGTTGGCCAAAAAGGGCGTATGCGTTTATTCCTGAATATATTCAGGAAAAAACGCATACGCCCTTTTTGGCCAAGTGCATCATTGTGGACGTTCTGCCTCTTTTCCTTTGCTTTACATGCAATTCCAGTCTACCTCCTGAAATCGGTTTCCTGCAATTCTGCCCAGCGTTCAAGTCCTCTTGGCAGCCTTACTTCCATATATTTTTGGACGATAGCTGTCATTTATAACTCTGCAGGTTTGTGAATGACAGTGTCCCTGAGCTCCTTTCTTCAACTCGCTTTCTTGTGAGCTGGCCGCAACACCGCAGGATTGCTTCAGGCCCTAGTGTGGTTCCGGCATGGCACGTTGAACCTTTGTTTAATTCCTCTTCCTGGTTGGAAATGAGAGTTAAATTTGCCCGTCCAGACACCTCCAGCTAGTCTCTCATTGGTTCTCCCTATTCCTGTTCATTTTCCGCAGAAATTGCAAACTGGGCCAAACAGGAGGTTAAAGGCACTGACTCTCCAAGTGGGGAGAGTGTTAGTAAAGCATCTGGAATGTTGCACCCGAGTACCAGGGGACGAAAACTGAGACACATTTGAACACGTTTCCCGATCACATGGTGGATCATACTCTGGGTTCCACATGCATGTTTTAGCTGAAGGAAGAATCCCTTAAACCTGGAGAGTTGAGACCCCTGCAATGGGTACCATGCAATATGACTTCAAAGGGTCTGCATTTGCTCACCGAACCTCACCAATCCTATCACTGCTGCATTTATGCCACTGTACACACGCTTGATTCTCTTTCTGAGACATATAAATCCATAGGTTTTAAGATTCTTACTAGTCAGGTATATTCTTAGGCGTTTAATATGGGGTGTAGAGTCCACTTCGTTGAGCAAGGAGTAGCTCTTGTCTATTACATATTTGGCTTATGGAACGGTATCTGTGCTAATTTCAATCTCTGGTTTTATGCAGCACCCCAACTCACCTTTCCCCTTAAGCAAGCATAAGTTGGTTTTCTACATTTGAGACCCTGTTCTGTTTTGTAATTCAGTTCCTGTGTAGCCAAGTTTACATTCCATGTGGTAGAGATATCTTATGATGTTTCTTTTTCTGTGTGACTTATTTCACTTAGAATCATCGTACCTGAATCCACTCATTATGCTGCTATGGGCCTGATGACATAGATTTCATTGCTGAGTGATATTGCATTGTACGTAAGTACCACAACTTCTTTATCCATTTTTCACTTTCTGTGATTTTGAACTTGTACTGTAAACGAGGTTCTTTTAAACAGAGCCTTCCCAAACTTTGGGGTGGCTGTGTCTTTTTGATTTTAATTTCCCTAAGCTATAGGACCATAAGTGGAAGTGCCCTAAGCTCTGTTGCTTTGTTTTTTAGATGTTTCAGGAAACACCATACACTTCTCCAGAGTGGCTGTTGGCAATTTACATCCCGCCCATGAGCATAACAAGGCTCCCAGTTCTCCATGGCCTGTCCTGCCTTTCTGGATTTTACACTTTTTTCAGATGGCCCTTTTGACCGGGGGGCAGTGAGACTTCATTGTAGTGCAGATTTCCTTTGCAAGCTTGCTTGGTTGGCCAAAAAGTGCGTATCCGTTTTTTCCTGAATATATTCAGGAAAAAACGCATACGCCCTTTTTGGCCAAGTGCATCATTGTGGACGTTCTGCCTCTTTTCCTTTGCTTTACATGCAATTCCAGTCTACCTCCTGAAATCGGTTTCCTGCAATTCTGCCCAGCGTTCAAGTCCTCTTGGCAGCCTTACTTCAATATATTTTTGGATGATAGCTGTCATTTATAACTCTGCAGGTTTGTGAATGACAGTGCCCCTGAGCTCCTTTCTTCAACTCGCTTTCTTGAGAGCTGGCCGCAACACCGCAGCATTGCTTCAGGCCCTAGTGTGGTTCCAGAATGACATGCTGAGCCTTTGGTTAATTCCTCTTCCTGGTGGGAAATGAGAGTTAAATTTGCCCGTCCAGACACCTCCAGCTAGTCTCTCATTGGTTCTCCCTATTCCTGTTCATTTTCCGCAGAAATTGCAAACTGGGCCAAACAGGAGGTTAAAGGCACTGACTCTCCAAGTGGGGAGAGTGTTAGTAAAGCGTCTGGAATGTTGCACCCGAGTACCAGGGGACGAAAACTGAGACACATTTGAACACGTTTCCCGATTACATGGTGGATCATACTCTGGGTTCCACATGCATGTTTTAGCTGAAGGAAGAATCCCTTAAACCTGGAGAGTTGAGACCCCTGCAATGGGTACCATGCAATATGACTTCAAAGGTTCTGCATTTGCTCACCGAACCTCACCAATCCTATCACTGCTGCGTTTATGACACTGTACACACGCTTGATTCTCTTTCGGAGACATATAAATCCATAGGTTTTAAGATTCTTTCTAGTCAGGTATATTCTTACGCGTTTAATATGGGGTGTAGAGTCCACTTCGTTGAGCAAGGAGTAGCTCTTGTCTATTAAATATTTGGGTTATGGAACGGTATCTGTTCTAATTTCAATCTCTGGTTTTATGCAGCACCCCAACTCACCTTTCGCCTTAAGCAAGCATAAGTTGGTTTTCTACATTTGAGACCCTGTTCTGTTTTGTAATTCAGTTCCTGTGTAGCCAAGTTTACATTCCTTGTAGTAGTGATATCTTATGATGTTTGTTTTTCTGTGTGACTTATTTCACTTAGAATCATCGTACCTGAATCCACTCATTATGCTGCTACGGGTCTGATGACATAGATTTCATTGCTGAGTGATATTGCATTGTACGTAAGTACCACAACTTCTTTATCCATTTTTCGCTTTCTGTGATATTGAACTTGGACCATAAATGAGGTTCTTGTAAACAGAGATGTCCCTAACTTTGGGGTGGCTGAGTCTTTTTGATTTTAATTTCCCTAAGCTATAGGACCATAAGTGGAAGTGCCCTAGGCTCTGTTGCTTTGTTTTGTAGATGTTTCAGGAAACACCATACACTTCTCCAGAGTGGCTGTTGGCAATTTACATCCCGCCCATCAGCATAACAAGGCTCCCAGTTCTCCATGGCCTGTCCTGCCTTTCTGGATTTTACACTTTTTTCAGATGGCCCTTTTGACCGGGGGCAGTGAGACTTCATTTTAGTGCAGATTTCCTTTGCAAGCTTGCTTGGTTGGCCAAAAAGGGCGTATGCGTTTTTTCCTGAATATATTAAGGAAAAAACGCATACGCCCTTTTTGGCCAAGTGCATCATTGTGGACGTTCTGCCTCTTTTCCTATGCTTTACATGCAATTCCAGTCTACCTCCTGAAATCGGTTTCCTGCAATTCTGCCCCGCTTTCAAGTCCTCTTGGCAGCCTTACTTCAATATATTTTTGGACGATAGCTATCATTTATAACTCTGCAGGTATGTGAATGACAGTGTCCCTGAGCTCCTTTCTTCAACTCGCTTTCTTGTGAGCTGGCCGCAACACCGCAGCATTGCTTCAGGCCCTAGTGTGGTTCCGGCATGACATGCTGAGCCTTTGGTTAATTCCTCTTCCTGGTGGGAAATGAGAGTTAAATTTGCCCGTCCAGACACCTCCAGCTAGTCTCTCATTGGTTCTCCCTATTCCTGTTCATTTTCCGCAGAAATTGCAAACTGGGCCAAACAAGAGGTTAAAGGCACTGACTCTCCAAGTGGGGAGAGTGTTAGTAAAGCGTGTGGAATGTTCCACCCGAGTCCCGGGGGATGAAAACTGACACAATTAAACACGTTTCCCGATCACACGGTGGATCATACTCTGGGTTCCACATGCATGTTTTAGCTGAAGGAAGAATCCCTTAAACCTGGAGAGTTGAGACCCATGGAATGGGTACCATGCAATATGACTTCAAAGGGTCTGCATTTGCTCACCGCACCTCACCAATCCTATCACTGCTGCGTTTATGACACTGTACACACGCTTGATTCTCTTTCGGAGACATATAAATCCATAGCTTTTAAGATTCTTTCTAGTCATGTATATTCTTACGCGTTTAATATGGGGTGTAGAGTCCACTTCGTTGAGCAAGGAGTAGCTCTTGTGTATTAAATATTTGGGTTATGGAACGGTATCTGTTCTAATTTCAATCTCTGGTTTTATGCAGCACCCCAACTCACCTTTCGCCTTAAGCAAGCATAAGTTGGTTTTCTACATTTGAGACCCTGTTCTGTTTTGTAATTCAGTTCCTGTGTAGCCAAGTTTACATTCCTTGTAGTAGTGATATCTTATGATGTTTGTTTTTCTGTGTGACTTATTTCACTTAGAATCATCGTACCTGAATCCACTCATTATGCTGCTACGGGCCTGATGACATAGATTTCATTGCTGAGTGATATTGCATTGTACGTAAGTACCACAACTTCTTTATCCATTTTTCGCTTTCTGTGATATTGAACTTGGACCATAAATGAGGTTCTTGTAAACAGAGATGTCCCTAACTTTGGGGTGGCTGAGTCTTTTTGATTTTAATTTCCCTAAGCTATAGGACCATAAGTGGAAGTGCCCTAGGCTCTGTTGCTTTGTTTTTTAGATGTTTCAGAAAACACCATACACTTCTCCAGAGTGGCTGTTGGCAATTTACATCCCACCCATCAGCATAACAAGGCTCCCAGTTCTCCATGGCCTGTCCTGCCTTTCTGGATTTTACACTTTTTTCAGATGGCCCTTTTGACCGGGGAGCAGTGAGACTTCATTGTAGTGCAGATTTCCTTTGCAAGCTTGCTTGGTTGGCCAAAAAGGGCGTATGCGTTTTTTCCTGAATATATGAAGGAAAAAACGCATACGCCCTTTTTGGCCAAGTGCATCATTGTGGACGTTCTGCCTCTTTTCCTATGCTTTACATGCAATTCCAGTCTACCTCCTGAAATCGGTTTCCTGCAATTCTGCCCCGCTTTCAAGTCCTCTTGGCAGCCTTACTTCAATATATTTTTGGACGATAGCTGTCATTTATAACTCTGCAGGTATGTGAATGACAGTGCCCCTGAGCTCCTTTCTTCAACTCGCTTTCTTGTGAGCTGGCCGCAACACCGCAGGATTGCTTCAGGCCCTAGTGTGGTTCCGGCATGGCACGCTGAGCCTTTGTTTAATTCCTCTTCCTGGTGGGAAATGAGAGTTAAATTTGCCCGTCCAGACACCTCCAGCTAGTCTCTCATTGGTTCTCCCTATTCCTGTTCATTTTCCGCAGAAATTGCAAACTGGGCCAAACAGGAGGTTAAAGGCACTGACTCTCCAAGTGGGGAGAGTGTTAGTAAAGCGTCTGGAATGTTGCACCCGAGTACCAGGGGACGAAAACTGAGACACATTTGAACACGTTTCCCGATTACATGGTGGATCATACTCTGGGTTCCACATGCATGTTTTAGCTGAAGGAAGAATCCCTTAAACCTGGAGAGTTGAGACCCCTGCAATGGGTACCATGCAATATGACTTCAAAGGGTCTGCATTTGCTCACCGAACCTCACCAATCCTATCACTGCTGCATTTATGCCACTGTACACACGCTTGATTCTCTTTCTGAGACATATAAATCCATAGGTTTTAAGATTCTTACTAGTCAGGTATATTCTTAGGCGTTTAATATGGGGTGTAGAATCCACTTCGTTGAGCAAAGAGTAGCTCTTGTCTATTACATATTTGGCTTATGGAACGGTATCTGTGCTAATTTCAATCTCTGGTTTTATGCAGCACCCCAACTTAGCTTTCCCCTTAAGCAAGCATAAGTCGGTTTTCTACATTTGAGACCCTGTTCTGTTTTGTAATTCAGTTCCTGTGTAGCCAAGTTTACATTCCATGTGGTAGAGATATCTTATGATGTTTCTTTCTCTGTGTGACTTATTTCACTTACAATCATCGTACCTGAATCCACTCATTATGCTGCTACGGGCCTGATGACATAGATTTCATTGCTGAGTGATATTGCATTGTACGTAAGTACCACAAGTTCTTTATCCATTTTGCGCTTTCTGTGATATTGAACTTGTACCATAAACGAGGTTCTTGTAAACAGAGCTGTTCCAAAGATTGGGGTGGTTGTGTGTTTTAGATTTTAATTTCCCTAAGCTATAGGACCATAAGTGGAAGTGCCCTAGGCTCTGTTGCCTTGTTTTTTAGATGTTTCAGGAAACACCATACACTTCTCCAGAGTGACTGTTGGCAATTTACATCCCGCCCATCAGCATAACAAGGCTCCCAGTTCTCCATGGCCTGTCCTGCCTTTCTGGATTTTACACTTTTTTCAGATGGCCCTTTTGACCGGGGGGCAGTGAGACTTCATTGTAGTGCAGATTTCCTTTGCAAGCTTGCTTGGTTGGCCAAAAAGGGCGTATGCGTTTATTCCTGAATATATTCAGGAAAAAACGCATACGCCCTTTTTGGCCAAGTGCATCATTGTGGACGTTCTGCCTCTTTTCCTATGCTTTACATGCAATTCCAGTCTACCTCCTGAAATCGGTTTCCTGCAATTCTACCCCGCTTTCAAGTCCTCTTGGCAGCCTTACTTCAATATATTTTTGGACGATAGCTGTCATTTATAACTCTGCAGGTCTGTGAATGACAGTGCCCCTGAGCTCCTTTCTTCAACTCGCTTTCTTGTGAGCTGGCCGCAACACCGCAGCATTGCGTCAGGCCCTAGTGTGGTTCCGGCATGGCACACTGAGCCTTTGGTTAATTCCTCTTCCTGGTGGGAAATGAGAGTTAAATTTGCCCGTCCAGACACCTCCAGCTAGTCTCTCATTGGTTCTCACTATTCCTGTTCATTTTCCGCAGAAATTGCAAACTGGGCCAAACAAGAGGTTAAAGGCACTGACTCTCCAAGTGGGGAGAGTGTTAGTAAAGCATCTGGAATGTTGCACCCGAGTCCCGGGGGATGAAAACTGACACAATTAAACACGTTTCCCGATCACACGGTGGATCATACTCTGGGTTCCACATGCATGTTTTAGCTGAAGGAAGAATCCCTTAAACCTGGAGAGTTGAGACCCATGGAATGGGTACCATGCAATATGACTTCAAAGGGTCTGCATTTGCTCACCGAACCTCACCAATCCTATCACTGCTGCGTTTATGACACTGTACACACGCTTGATTCTCTTTCGGAGACATATAAATCCATAGGTTTTAAGATTCTTTCTAGTCATGTATATTCTTACGCGTTTAATATGGGGTGTAGAGTCCACTTCGTTGAGCAAGGAGTAGCTCTTGTCTATTAAATATTTGGGTTATGGAACGGTATCTGTTCTAATTTCAATCTCTGGTTTTATGCAGCACCCCAACTCACCTTTCGCCTTAAGCAAGCATAAGTTGGTTTTCTACATTTGAGACCCTGTTCTGTTTTGTAATTCAGTTCCTGTGTAGCCAAGTTTACATTCCTTGTAGTAGTGATATCTTATGATGTTTGTTTTTCTGTGTGACTTATTTCACTTAGAATCATCGTACCTGAATCCACTCATTATGCTGCTACGGGCCTGATGACATAGATTTCATTGCTGAGTTATATTGCATTGTACGTAAGTACCACAACTTCTTTATCCATTTTTCGCTTTCTGTGATATTGAACTTGGACCATAAATGAGGTTCTTGTAAACAGAGCTGTCCCTAACTTTGGGGTGGCTGAGTCTTTTTGATTTTAATTTCCCTAAGCTATAGGACCATAAGTGGAAGTGCCCTAGGCTCTGTTGCTTTGTTTTTTAGATGTTTCAGGAAACACCATACACTTCTCCAGAGTGGCTGTTGGCAATTTACATCCCGCCCATCAGCATAACAAGGCTCCCAGTTCTCCATGGCCTGTCCTGCCTTTGTGGATTTTACACTTTTTTCAGATGGCCCTTTTGACTGGGGGCAGTGAGACTTCATTGTAGTGCAGATTTCCTTTGCAAGTTTGCTTGGTTGGCCAAAAAGGGCGTATGCGTTTATTCCTGAATATATTCAGGAAAAAACGCATACGCCCTTTTTGGCCAAGTGCATCATTGTGGACGTTCTGCCTCTTTTCCTTTGCTTTACATGCAATTCCAGTCTACCTCCTGAAATCGGTTTCCTGCAATTCTGCCCAGCGTTCAAGTCCTCTTGGCAGCCTTACTTCCATATATTTTTGGACGATAGCTGTCATTTATAACTCTGCAGGTTTGTGAATGACAGTGCCCCTGAGCTCCTTTCTTCAACTCGCTTTCTTGTGAGCTGGCCGCAACACCGCAGCATTGCTTCAGGCCCTAGTGTGGTTCCGGCATTACATGCTGAGCCTTTGGTTAATTCCTCTTCCTGGTGGGAAATGAGAGTTAAATTTGCCCGTCCAGACACCTCCAGCTAGTCTCTCATTGGTTCTCCCTATTCCTGTACATTTTCCGCAGAAATTGCAAACTGGGCCAAACAAGAGGTTAAAGGCACTGACTCTCCAAGTGGGGAGAGTGTTAGTAAAGCGTCTGGAATGTTGTACCCGAGTACCAGGGGATGAAAACTGACACAATTAAACACGTGTCCCGATCACACGGTGGATCATACTCTGGGTTCCACATGCATGTTTTAGCTGAAGGAAGAATCCCTTAAACCTGGAGAGTTGAGACCCATGGAATGGGTACCATGCAATATGACTTCAAAGGTTCTGCATTTGCTCACCGAACCTCACCAATCCTATCACTGCTGCGTTTATGACACTGTACACACGCTTGATTCTCTTTCGGAGACATATAAATCCATAGGTTTTAAGATTCTTTCTAGTCAGGTATATTCTTACGCGTTTAATATGGGGTGTAGAGTCCACTTCGTTGAGCAAGGAGTAGCTCTTGTCTATTACATATTTGGCTTATGGAACGGTATCTGTTCTAATTTCAATCTCTGGTTTTATGCAGCACCCCAACTCACCTTTCGCCTTAAGCAAGCATAAGTTGGTTTTCTACATTTGAGACCCTGTTCTGTTTTGTAATTCAGTTCCTGTGTAGCCAAGTTTACATTCCTTGTAGTAGTGATATCTTATGATGTTTGTTTTTCTGTGTGACTTATTTCACTTAGAATCATCGTACCTGAATCCACTCATTATGCTGCTACGGGCCTGATGACATAGATTTCATTGTTGAGTGATATTGCATTGTACGTAAGTACCACAACTTCTTTATCCATTTTTCGCTTTCTGTGATATTGAACTTGGACCATAAATGAGGTTCTTGTAAACAGAGCTGTCCCTAACTTTGGGGTGGCTGAGTCTTTTTGATTTTAATTTCCCTAAGCTATAGGACCATAAGTGGAAGTGCCCTAGGCTCTGTTGCTTTGTTTTTTAGATGTTTCAGGAAACACCATACACTTCTCCAGAGTGGCTGTTGGCAATTTACATCCCGCCCATCAGCATAACAAGGCTCCCAGTTCTCCATGGCCTGTCCTGCCTTTCTGGATTTTACACTTTTATCAGATGGCCCTTTTGACCGGGGAGCAGTGAGACTTCATTGTAGTGCAGATTTCCTTTGCAAGCTTGCTTGGTTGGCCAAAAAGGGCGTATGCGTTTTTTCCTGAATATATTCAGGAAAAAACGCATACGCCCTTTTTGGCCAAGTGCATCATTGTGGACGTTCTGCCTCTTTTCCTATGCTTTACATGCAATTCCAGTCTACCTCCTGAAATCGGTTTCCTGCAATTCTGCCCCGCTTTCAAGTCCTCTTGGCAGCCTTACTTCAATATATTTTTGGACGATAGCTATCATTTATAACTCTGCAGGTATGTGAATGACAGTGTCCCTGAGCTCCTTTCTTCAACTCGCTTTCTTGTGAGCTGGCCGCAACACCGCAGCATTGCTTCAGGCCCTAGTGTGGTTCCGGCATGGCATGCTGAGCCTTTGGTTAATTCCTCTTCCTGGTGGGAAATGAGAGTTAAATTTGCCCGTCCAGACACCTCCAGCTAGTCTCTCATTGGTTCTCCCTATTCCTGTTCATTTTCCGCAGAAATTGCAAACTGGGCCAAACAGGAGGTTAAAGGCACTGACTCTCCAAGTGGGGAGAGTGTTAGTAAAGCGTCTGGAATGTTGCACCCGAGTACCAGGGGACGAAAACTGAGACACATTTGAACACGTTTCCCGATCACATGGTGGATCATACTCTGGATTCCACATGCATGTTTTAGCTGAAGGAAGAATCCCTTAAACCTGGAGAGTTGAGACCCCTGCAATGGGTACCATGCAATATGACTTCAAAGGGTCTGCATTTGCTCATCGAACCTCACCAATCCTAGCACTGCTGCATTTATGCCACTGTACACACGCTTGATTCTCTTTCGGAGACATATAAATCCATAGGTTTTAAGATTCTTACTAGTCAGGTATATTCTTAGGCGTTTAATATGGGGTGTAGAGTCCACTTCGTTGAGCAAGGAGTAGCTCTTGTCTATTACATATTTGGCTTATGGAACCGTATCTGTGCTAATTTCAATCTTTGGTTTTATGCAGCACCCCAACTCACCTTTACTCTTAAGCAAGCATAAGTCGGTTTTCTACATTTGAGACCCTGTTCTGTTTTGTAGTTCAGTTCCTGTGTAGCCAAGTTTACATTCCATGTGGTAGAGATATCTTATGATGTTTCTTTCTCTGTGTGACTTATTTCACTTACAATCATCGTACCTCAATCCACTCATTATGCTGCTACGGGCCTGATGACATAGATTTCATTGCTGAGTGATATTGCATTGTACGTAAGTACCACAACTTCTTTATCCATTTTGCGCTTTCTGTGATATTGAACTTGTACCGTAAACGAGGTTCTTGTAAACAGAGCTGTCCCAAAGATTGGGGTGGTTGTGTCTTTTTTATTTTAATTTCCTTAAGCTATAGGACCATAAGTGGAAGTGCCCTAGGCTCTGTTGCTTTGTTTTTTTAGATGTTTCAGGAAACACCATACACTTCTCCAGAGTGGCTGTTGGCAATTTACATCCCGCCCATCAGCATAACAAGGCTCCCAGTTCTCCATGGCCTGTCCTGCCTTTGTGGATTTTACACTTTTTTCAGATGGCCCTTTTGACCGGGGGGGCAGTGAGACTTCATTGTAGTGCAGATTTCCTTTGAAAGCTTGCTTGGTTGGCCAAAAAGGGCGTATGCGTTTATTCCTGAATACATTCAGGAAAAAACGCATACGCCCTTTTTGGCCAAGTGCATCATTGTGGACGTACTGCCTCTTTTCCTATGCTTTACATGCAATACCAGTCTACCTCCTGAAATCGGTTTCCTGCAATTCTACCCCGCTTTCAAGTCCTCTTGGCAGCCTTACTTCAATATATTTTTGGACGATAGCTGTCATTTATAACTCTGCAGGTCTGTGAATGACAGTGCCCCTGAGCTCCTTTCTTCAACTCGCTTTCTTGTGAGCTGGCCGCAACACCGCAGCATTGCGTCAGGCCCTAGTGTGGTTCCGGCATGGCACACTGAGCCTTTGGTTAATTCCTCTTCCTGGTGGGAAATGAGAGTTAAATTTGCCCGTCCAGACACCTCCAGCTAGTCTCTCATTGGTTCTCACTATTCCTGTTCATTTTCCGCAGAAATTGCAAACTGGGCCAAACAAGAGGTTAAAGGCACTGACTCTCCAAGTGGGGAGAGTGTTAGTAAAGCATCTGGAATGTTGCACCCGAGTCCCGGGGGATGAAAACTGACACAATTAAACACGTTTCCCGATCACACGGTGGATCATACTCTGGGTTCCACATGCATGTTTTAGCTGAAGGAAGAATCCCTTAAACCTGGAGAGTTGAGACCCATGGAATGGGTACCATGCAATATGACTTCAAAGGGTCTGCATTTGCTCACCGAACCTCACCAATCCTATCACTGCTGCGTTTATGACACTGTACACACGCTTGATTCTCTTTCGGAGACATATAAATCCATAGGTTTTAAGATTCTTTCTAGTCAGGTATATTCTTACGCGTTTAATATGGGGTGTAGAGTCCACTTCGTTGAGCAAGGAGTAGCTCTTGTCTATTACATATTTGGCTTATGGAACGGTATCTGTTCTAATTTCAATCTCTGGTTTTATGCAGCACCCCAACTCACCTTTCGCCTTAAGCAAGCATAAGTTGGTTTTCTACATTTGAGACCCTGTTCTGTTTTGTAATTCAGTTCCTGTGTAGCCAAGTTTACATTCCTTGTAGTAGTGATATCTTATGATGTTTGTTTTTCTGTGTGACTTATTTCACTTAGAATCATCGTACCTGAGTCCACTCATTATGCTGCTATGGACCTGATGACATAGATTTCATTGCTGCGTGATATTGCATTGTACGTAATTACCACAACTTCTTTATCCATTTTTCACTTTCTGTGATACTGAACTTGTACCGTAATCGAGGTTCTTGTAAACAGAGCCGTCCCAAACTTTGGGGTGGCTCTGTCTTTTTGATTTTAATTTCCCTAAGCTATAGGACCATAAGTGGAAGTGCCCTAGGCTCTGTTGCTTTGCTTTTTCGATGTTTCAGGAAACACCATACAATTTTCCGAGTGGCTGTTCGCAATTTACATCCCGCACATCAGCATAACAAGGTTCCCAATTCTCCATGGCCTGTCCTGCCTTTCTGGATTTTACACTTTTTTCAGATGGCCCTTTTGACCGGGGGCAGTGAGACTTCATTGTAGTGCAGATTTCCTTTGCAAGCTTGCTTGGTTGGCCAAAAAGGGTGTATGCGTTTTTTTCCTGAATATATTCAGGAAAAAACGCATACGCCCTTTTTGGCCAAGTGCATCATTGTGGACGTTCTGCCTCTTTTCCTATGCTTTACATTCTATTCCAGTCTACCTCCTGAAATCGGTTTCCTGCAATTCTGCCCCGCTTTCAAGTCCTCTTGGCAGACTTACTTCAATATATTTTTGGACGATAGCTGTCATTTATAACTCTGCAGGTATGTGAATGACAGTGCCCCTGAGCTCCTTTCTTCAACTCGTTTTCTTGTGAGCTGGCCGCAACACCGCAGCATTGCTTCAGGCCCTAGTGTGGTTCCGGCATGGCACGCTGAGCCTTTGGTTAATTCCTCTTCCTGGTGGGAAATGAGAGTTAAATTTGCCCGTCCAGACACCTCCAGCTAGTCTCTCATTGGTTCTCCCTATTCCTGTTCATTTTCCGCAGAAATTGCAAACTCGGCCAAACAGGAGGTTAAAGGCACTGACTCTCCAAGTGGGGAGAGTGTTAGTAAAGCGTCTGGAATGCTGCACCCGAGTACCGGGGGACGAAAACTGAGTCACATTTGAACACGTTTCCCGATCACATGGTGGATCATACTCTGGGTTCCACATGCATGTTTTAGCTGAAGGAAGAATCCCTTAAACCTGGAGAGTTGAGACCCATGGAATGGGTACCATGCAATATGACTTCAAAGGGTCTGCATTTGCTCACCGAACCTCACCAATCCTAACACTGCTTCGTTTATGCCGCTGTACACATGGTTGCTTCTCTTTTGGAGACATATAAATCCATAGGTTTTAAGATTCTTACTAGTCAGGTATATTCTTATGCGTTTAATATGGGGTGTTGAGTCCACTTTGTTGAGCAAAGAGTAGCTCTTGTCTATTACATATTTGGCTTATTGAACCGTATCTGTGCTAATTTCAAGCTCTGGTTTTATGCAGCACCCCAACTCACCTTTCCCCTTAAGCAAGCATAAGATGGTTTTCTACATTTGAGACCCTGTTCTGTTTTGTAATTCAGTTCCTGTGTAGCCAAGTTTACATTCCGTGTAGTAGTGATATCTTATGATGTTTCTTTTTCTGTGTGACTTATTTCACTTAGAATCATCGTACCTGAATCCACTCATTATGCTGCTACGGGCCTGATGACATAGATTTCATTGCTGAGTGATATTGCATTGTACATAAGTACCACAACTTCTTGATCCATTTTTCGCTTTCTGTGATATTGACCTTGTACCGTAAACGAGGTTCTTGTAAACAGAGCTGTCCCAAACATTGGGGTGGTTGTGTCTTTTTGATTTTAATTTCCCTAAGCTATAGGTACATAAGTGGAAGTGCCCTAGGCTCTGTTGCTTTGTTTTTTAGATGTTTCAGGAAACACCATACACTTCTCCAGAGTGGCTGATGGCAATTTACATCCCGCCCATCAGCATAACAAGGCTCCCAGTTCTCCATGGCCTGTCCTGCCTTTCTGGATTTTACACTTTTTTCAGATGACCCTTTTGACCGGGGGGCAGTGAGACTTCATTGTAGTGCAGATTTCCTTTGCAAGCTTGCTTGGTTGGCCAAAAAGGGCGTAGGCTTTTTTTCTTGAGGAAAAATCGCATATGCCCTTTTTGGCCAAGTGCATCATTGTGGACGTTCTGCCTCTTTTCCTATGCTTTACATGCAATTCCAGTCTACCTCCTGAAATCGGTTTCCTGCAATTCTGCCCCGCTTTCAAGTCCTCTTGGCAGCCTTACTTCAATATATTTTTGGACGATAGCTGTCATTTATAACTCTGCAGTTTTGTGAATTACAGTGCCCCTGAGCTCCTTTCTTCAACTTGCTTTCTTGTGAGCTGGCCGCAACACCGTAGCATCGCTTCAGGTCCTAGTGTTGTTCCGTCATGGCACGCTGAGCCTTTGTTTAATTCCTCTTCCTGGTGGGAAATGAGAGTTAAATTTGCCCGTCCAGACACCTCCAGCTAGTCTCTCATTGGTTCTCCCTATTCCTGTTCATTTTCCGCAGAAATTGCAAACTGAGCCAAACAGGAGGTTAAAGGCACTGACTCTCCAAGTGGGGAGAGTGTTAGTAAAGCGTCTGGAATGTTGCACCCGAGTTCCAGGGGACGAAAACTGACACATTTGAACACGTTTCCCGATCACACGGTGGATCATACTCTGGGTTCCACATGCATGTTTTAGCTGAAGGAAGAATCCCTTAAACCTGGAGAGTTGAGACCCATGGAATGGGTACCATGCAATATGACTTCAAAGGGTCTGCATTTGCTCACCGAACCTCATCAATCCTATCACTGCTGCGTTTATGCCGCTATACACACGCTTGATTCTCTTTCGGAGACATATAAATCCATAGGTTTTAAGGTTCTTACTAGTCAGGTATATTCTTAGGCGTTTAATATGGGGTGTTGAGTCCACTTCGTTGAGCAAAGTGTAGCTCTTTTCTATTACATATTTGGCTTATGGAACGATATCTGTGCTAATTTCAATGTCTGGTTTTATGCAGCACCCCAACTCACCTTTCCCCTTAAGGAAGCATAAGTTGGTTTTCTACATTTGAGACCCTGTTCTGTTTTGTAATTCAGTTCCTGTGTAGCCAAGTTTACATTCCGTGTAGTAGTGATATCTTATGATGTTTCTTTTTCTGTGTGACTTATTTCACTTAGAATCATCGTACCTGAATCCACTCATTATGCTGCTATGGGCCTGATGACATAGATTTCATTGCTGAGTGATATTGCATTGTAGGTAAGTACCACAACTTCCTTATCCATTTTTCACTTTCTGTGATATTGAACTTGTACCGTAAACGAGGTTCCTGTAAACAGAACCGTCCCAAACATTGGGGTGGCTGTGTCTTTTTGATTTTAATTTCCCTAAGCTATAGGACCATAAGTGGAAGTGCCCTAGGCTCTGTTGTTTTGTTTTTTAGATGTTTCAGGAAACACCATACACTTCTCCAGAGTGGCTGTTGGCAATTTACATCCCGCCCATCAGCATAACAAGGCTCCCAGTTCTCCATGGCCTGTCCTGCCTTTCTGGATTTTACACTTTTTTCAGATGGCCCTTTTGCCTGCGGGATAGTGAGACTTCATTGTAGTGCAGATTCCTTTGCAAGCTTGCTTGGTTGGCCAAAAAGGGCGTATGCGTTTTTTCCTGAATATATTCAGGAAAAAACGCATACGCCCTTTTTGGCCAAGTGCATCATTGTGGACGTTCTGCCTCTTTTCCTATGCTTTACATGCAATTCCAGTCTACCTCCTGAAATCGGTTTCCTGCAATTCTGCCCCGCATTCAAGTCCTCTTGGCAGCCTTACTTCAATATATTTTTGGACGATAGCTGTCATTTATAACTCTGCAGGTTTTTGAATTACAGTGCCCCTGAGCTCCTTTCTTCAACTCGTTTTCTTGTGAGCTGGCCGCAACACCGCAGCATTGCTTCAGGCCCTAGTGTGGTTCCAGAATGGCACGCTGAGCCTTTGGTTAATTCCTCTTCCTGGTGGGCAATGAGAGTTAAATTTGCCCGTCCAGACACCTCCAGCTAGTCTCTCATTGGTTCTCCCTATTCCTGTTCATTTTCCGCAAAAATTGCAAACTGGGCCAAACCGGAGGTTAAAGGCACTGACTCTCCAAGTGGGGAGAGTGTTAGTAAAGCGTCTGGAATGTTGCACCCGAGTACCGGGGGACGAAAACTGAGTCACATTTGAACACGTTTCCCGATCACACGGTGGATCATACTCTGGGTTCCACATGCATGTTTTAGCTGAAGGAAGAATCCCTTAAACCTGGAGAGTTGAGACCCATGGAATGGGTACCATGCAATATGACTTCAAAGGGTCTGCATTTGCTCACCGAACCTCAACAATCCTAACACTGCTGCGTTTATGCCGCTGTACACACGCTTGATTCTCTTTCGGAGACATATAAATCCATAGGTTTTAAGATTCTTACTAGTCAGGTATATTCTTATGCGTTTAATATGGGGTGTTGAGTCCACTTCGTTGAGCAATGAGTAGCTCTTGTCTATTACATATTTGGCTTATGGAACGGTATCCGTTCTAATTTCAATCTCTGGTTTTATGCAGCACCCCAACTCACCTTTCCCCTTAAGCAAGCATAAGTTGGTTTTCTACATTTGAGACCCTGTTCTGTTTTGTAATTCAGTTCCTGTGTAGCCAAGTTTACATTCCGTGTAGTAGTGATATCTTATGATGTTTCTTTTTCTGTGTGACTTATTTCACTTAGAATCATCGTACCTGAATCCACTCATTATGCTGCTACGGGCCTGATGACATAGATTTCATTGCTGAGTGATATTGCATTGTACGTAAGTACCACAACTTCTTTACCCATTTTTCACTTTCTGTGATATTGAACTTGTACCGTAAACGAGGTTCTTGTAAACAGAGCCATCCCAAACTTTGGGGTGGCTGTGTCTTTTTCATTTTAATTTCCCTAAGCTATAGGACCATAAGTGGAAGTGCCCTAGGCTCTGTTGCTTTGTTTTTTAGATGTTTCAGGAAACACCATACACTTCTCCAGAGTGGCTGTTGGCAATTTACATCCCGCCCATCAGCATAACAAGGCTCCCAGTGCTCCATGGCCTGTCCTGCCTTTCTGGATTTTACACATTTTTCAGATGGCCCTTTTGACCAGGGGGCAGTGAGACTTCATTGTAGTGCAGATTTCCTTTGCAAGCTTGCTTGGTTGGCCAAAAAGGGCGTATGCGTTTTTTCCTGAATATATTCAGGAAAAATCGCATACGCCCTTTTTGGCCAAGTGCATCATTGTGGGTGTTCTGCCTCTTTTCCTATGCTTTACATGCAATTCCAGTCTACCTCCTGAAATCGGTTTCCTGCAATTCTGCCCCGCTTTCAAGTCCTCTTGGCAGCCTTACTTCAATATATTTTTGGATGATAGCTGTCATTTATAACTCTGCATGTCTGTGAATGACAGTGCCCCTGAGCTCCTTTCTTCAACTCGCGTTCTTGTGAGCTGGCCGCAACACCATAGGATTCCTTCAGGCCCTAGTGTGGTTCCGGCATGGCACGCTGAGCCTTTGGTTAATTCCTCTTCCTGGTGGGTAATGAGAGTTAAATTTGACCGTCCAGACACCTCCAGCTAGTCTCTCTTGGTTCTCCCTATTTCTGTTCATTTTCTGTAGAAATTGCAAACTGGGCCAAACAGGCGGTTAAAGGCACAGACTCTCCAAGTGGGGAGAGTGTTACTAAAGCGTCTGGAATGTTGCATCCGAGTACCAGGGGACGAAAACTGAGACACCTTTGAACACGTTTCCCAATCACATGGTGTATCATACTCTGGGTTTCACATGCATGTTTTAGCTGAAGGAAGAATCCCTTAAACCTGGAGAGTTGAGACCCATGGAATGGGTACCATGCAATATGACTTCAAAGGGTCTGCATTTGCTCACCGAACCTCACCAATCCTATCACTGGTGCGTTTATGCCGCTGTACACACGCTTGATTCTCTTTCGGAGACATATAAATCCATAGGTTTTAAGATTCTTACTAGTCAGGTATATTCGTAGGCGTTTAATATGGGGTGTTGAGTCCACTTCATTGAACAAGGAGTAGCTCTTGTCTATCACATATTTGGCTTATGGAACGGTATCTGTGCTTATTTCAATCTCTGGTTTTATGCAGCACCCCAACTCACATTTCCCCTTAAGCAAGCATAAGTTGGTTTTCTACATTTGAGACCCTGTTCTGTTTTGTAATTCAGTTCCTGTGTAGCCAAGTTTACATTCCGTGTAGTAGTGATATCTTATGATGTTTGTTTTTCTGTGTGACTTATTTCACTTAGAATCATCGTACCTGAATCCACTCATTATGCTGCTACGGGCCTGATGACATAGATTTCATTGCTGAGTGATATTGCATTGTACGTAAGTACCACAACTTCTTTATCCATTTTTCACTTTCTGTGATTTTGAACTTGTACTGTAAACGAGGTTCTTGTAAACAGAGCCGTCCCAAACTTTGGGGTGGCTGTGTCTTTTTGTTTTTAATTTCCCTAAGCTATAGGACCATAAGTGGAAGTGCCCTAGGCTCTGTTGCTTTGTTTTGTAGATGTTTCAGGAAACACCATACACTTCTCCAGATTGGCTGTTGGCAATTTACATCCCGCCCATGAGCATAACAAGGCTCCCAGTTCTCCATGGCCTCTCCTGCCTTTCTGGATTTTACACTTTTTTCAGATGGCCCTTTTGACCAGGGGACAGTGAGACTTCATTGTAGTGCAGATTTCCTTTGCAAGCTTGCTTGGTTGGCCAAAAAGGGCGTATGCGTTTTTTCCTGAATATATTCAGGAAAAAATGCATACGCCCTTTTTTGCCAAGTGCATCATTGTGGACGTTCTGCCTCTTTTCCTATGCTTTACATGCAATTCCAGTCTACCTCCTGAAATCGGTTTCCTGCAATTCTGCCCCGCTTTCAAGTCCTCTTGGCAGCCTTACTTCAATATATTTTTGGACGATAGCTATCATTTATAACTCTGCAGGTATGTGAATGACAGTGCCCCTGAGCTCCTTTCTTCAACTCGCTTTCTTGTGAGCTGGCCGCAACACCGCAGCATTGCTTCAGGCCCTAGTGTGGTTCCGGCATGGCACGCTGAGCCTTTGGTTAATTCCTCTTCCTGGTGGGAAATGAGAGTTAAATTTGCCCGTCCAGACACCTCCAGCTAGTCTCTCATTGGTTCTCCCTATTCCTGTTCATTTTCCGCAGAAATTGCAAACTGGGCCAAACAGGAGGTTAAAGGCACTGACTCTCCAAGTGGGGAGAGTGTTAGTAAAGCGTCTGGAATGTTGCACCCGAGTACCAGGGGACGAAAACTGAGACACATTTGAACACGTTTCCCGATCACATGGTGGATCATACTCTGGATTCCACATGCATGTTTTAGCTGAAGGAAGAATCCCTTAAACCTGGAGAGTTGAGACCCCTGCAATGGGTACCATGCAATATGACTTCAAAGGGTCTGCATTTGCTCACCGAACCTCACCAATCCTAGCACTGCTGCATTTATGCCACTGTACACACGCTTGATTCTCTTTCGGAGACATATAAATCCATAGGTTTTAAGATTCTTACTAGTCAGGTATATTCTTAGGCGTTTAATATGGGGTGTAGAGTCCACTTCGTTGAGCAAGGAGTAGCTCTTGTCTATTACATATTTGGCTTATGGAACCGTATCTGTGCTAATTTCAATCTTTGGTTTTATGCAGCACCCCAACTCACCTTTACTCTTAAGCAAGCATAAGTCGTTTTTCTACATTTGAGACCCTGTTCTGTTTTGTAGTTCAGTTCCTGTGTAGCCAAGTTTACATTCCATGTGGTAGAGATATCTTATGATGTTTCTTTCTCTGTGTGACTTATTTCACTTACAATCATCGTACCTCAATCCACTCATTATGCTGCTACGGGCCTAATGACATAGATTTCATTGCTGAGTGATATTGCATTGTACGTAAGTACCACAACTTCTTTATCCATTTTGCGCTTTCTGTGATATTGAACTTGAACCGTAAACGAGGTTCCTGTAAACAGAACCGTCCCAAACTTTGGGGTGGCTGTGTCTTTTTGATTTTAATTTCCCTAAGCTATAGGACCATAAGTGGAAGTGCCCTAGGCTCTGTTGCTTTGTTTTTTAGATGTTTCAGGAAACACCATACACTTCTCCAGAGTGGCTGTTGGCAATTTACATCCCGCCCATCAGCATAACAAGGCTCCCAGTTCTCCATGGCCTGTCCTGCCTTTCTGGATTTTACACTTTTTTCAGATGGCCCTTTTGACAGGGGGGCAGTGAGACTTCGTTGTAGTGCCGATTTCCTTTGCAAGCTTGCTTGGTTGGCCAAAAAGGGCGTATGCGTTTTTTCCTGAATATATTCAGGAAAAAACGCATACGCCCTTTTTGGCCAAGTGCATCATTGTGGACGTTCTGCCTCTTTTCCTATGCTTTACATGCAATTCCAGTCTACCTCCTGAAATCGGTTTCCTGCAATTCTGCCCCGCTTTCAAGTCCTCTTGGCAGCCTTACTTCAATATATTTTTGGACGATAGCTATCATTTATAACTCTGCAGGTATGTGAATGACAGTGCCCCTGAGCTCCTTTCTTCAACTCGTTTTCTTGTGAGCTGGCCGCAACACCGCAACATTGCTTCAGGCCCTAGTGTGGTTCCGGCATGGCACGCTGAGCCTTTGGTTAATTCCTCTTCCTGGTGGGAAATGAGAGGTAAATTTGCCCGTCCAGACACCTCCAGCTAGTCTCTCATTGGTTCTCCCTATTCCTGTTCATTTTCCGCAGAAATTGCAAACTGGGCCAAACAGGAGGTTAAAGGCACTGACTCTCCAAGTGGGGAGAGTGTTAGTAAAGCGTCTGGAATGTTGCACCCGAGTACCAGGGGACGAAAACTGAGACACATTTGAACACGTTTCCCGATCACATGGTGGATCATACTCTGGGTTCCACATGCATGTTTTAGCTGAAGGAAGAATCCCTTAAACCTGGAGAGTTGAGACCCCTGTAATGGGTACCATGCAATATGACTTCAAAGGGTCTGCATTTGCTCACCGAACCTCACCAATCCTAGCACTGCTGCATTTATGCCACTGTACACACGCTTGATTCTCTTTCGTAGACATATAAATCCATAGGTTTTAAGATTCTTACTAGTCAGGTATATTCTTAGGCGTTTAATATGGGGTGTAGAGTCCACTTCGTTGAGCAAGGAGTAGCTCTTGTCTATTACATATTTGGCTTATGGAACCGTATCTGTGTTAATTTCAATCTTTGGTTTTATGCAGCACCCCAACTCACCTTTACTCTTAAGCAAGCATAAGTCGGTTTTCTACATTTGAAACCCTGTTCTGTTTTGTAATTCAGTTCCTGTGTAGCCAAGTTTACATTCCATGTGGTAGAGATATCTTATGATGTTTCTTTCTCTGTGTGACTTATTTCACTTACAATCATCGTACCTGAATCCACTCATTATGCTGCTACGGGCCTGATGACATAGATTTCATTGCTGAGTGATATTGCATTGTACGTAAGTACCACAACTTCTTTATCCATTTTGCGCTTTCTGTGATATTGAACTTGTACCGTAAACGAGGTTCTTGTAAACAGAGCTGTCCCAAAGATTGGGGTGGTTGTGTCTTTTTGATTTTAATTTCCCTAAGCTATAGGACCATAAGTGGAAGTGCCCTAGGCTCTGTTGCTTTGTTTTTTAGATGTTTCAGGAAACACCATACACTTCTCCAGAGTGACTGTTGGCAATTTACATCCCGCCCATCAGCATAACAAGGCTCCCAGTTCTCCATGGCCTGTCCTGCCTTTCTGGATTTTACACTTTTTTCAGATGGCCCTTTTGACCGGGGGGCAGTGAGACTTCATTGTAGTGCAGATTTCCTTTGCAAGCTTGCTTGGTTGGCCAAAAAGGGCGTATGCGTTTATTCCTGAATATATTCAGGAAAAAACGCATACGCACTTTTTGGCCAAGTGCATCATTGTGGACGTTCTGCCTCTTTTCCTATGCTTTACATGCAATTCCAGTCTACCTCCTGAAATCGGTTTCCTGCAATTCTGCCCCGCTTTCAAGTCCTCTTGGCAGCCTTACTTCAATATATTTTTGGACGATAGCTGTCATTTATAACTCTGCAGGTATGTGAATGACAGTGCCCCTGAGCTCCTTTCTTCAACTCGCTTTCTTGTGAGCTGGCCGCAACACCGCTGCATTGCTTCAGACCCTAGTGTGGTTTCGGCATGGCACACTGAGCCTTTGGTTAATTCCTCTTCCTGGTGGGAAATGAGAGTTAAATTTGCCCGTCCAGACACCTCCAGCTAGTCTCTCATTGGTTCTCCCTATTCCTGTTCATTTTCCGCAGAAATTGCAAACTGGGCCAAACAGGAGGTTAAAGGCACTGACTCTCCAAGTGGGGAGAGTGTTAGTAAAGCAACTGGAATGTTGCACCCGAGTTCCAGGGGACGAAAACTGACACAATTGAACACGTTTCCCGAGCACACGGTGGATCATACTCTGGGTTCCACATGCATGTTTTAGCTGAAGGAAGAATCCCTTAAACCTGGAGAGTTGAGACCCATGGAATGGGTACCATGCAATATGACTTCAAAGGGTCTGCATTTGTCCACCGAACCTCACCAATCCTATCACTGCTGCGTTTATGCCGCTGTACACATGCTTGATTCTCTTTCGTAGACATATAAATCGATAGGTTTTAAGATTCTTCCTAGTCAGGTATATTCTTAGGCGTTTATTATGGGGTGTAGAGTCCACTTCGTTGAGCAAGGAGTAGCTCTTGTCTATTACATATTTGGCTTATGGAACGGTATCTGTGCTAATTTCAATCTCTGGTTTTATGCAGCACCCCAACTCACCTTTCGCCTTAAGCAAGCATAAGTTGGTTTTCTACATTTGAGACCCTGTTCTGTTTTGTAATTCAGTTCCTGTGTAGCCAAGTTTACATTCCGTGTAGTAGTGATATCTTATGATGTTTCTTTTTCTGTGTGACTTATTTCACTTAGAATCATCGTACCTGAATCCACTCATTATGCTGCTATGGGCCTGATGATATAGATTTCATTGCTGAGTGATATTGCATTGTACGTAAGTACCACAACTTCTTTATCCATTTTTCACTTTCTGTGATTTTGAACTTGTACTGTAAACGAGATTCTTGTAAACAGAGCCTTCCCAAACTTTGGGGTGGCTGTGTCTTTTTGATTTTAATTTCCCTAACCTATAGGACCATAAGTGGAAGAGCCCTAGGCTCTGTTGCTTTGTTTTTTAGATGTTTCAGGAAACACCATACACTTCTCCAGAGTGGCTGTTGGCAATTTACATCCCGCCCATCAGCATAACAAGGCTCCCAGTTCTCCATGGCCTGTCCTGCCTTTCTGGATTTTACACTTTTTTCAGATGGCCCTTTTGACCGGGGGGCAGTGAGACTTCATTGTAGTGCCGATTTCCTTTGCAAGCTTGCTTGGTTGGCCAAAAAGGGCGTATGCGTTTTTTCCTGAATATATTCAGGAAAAAACGCATACGCCCTTTTTGGCCAAGTGCATCACTGTGGACGTTCTGCCTCTTTTCCTTTGCTTTACATGCAATTCCAGTCTACCTCCTGAAATCGGTTTCCTGCAATTCTGCCCAGCGTTCAAGTCCTCTTGGCAGCCTTACTTCAATATATTTTTGGACGATAGCTGTCATTTATAACTCTGCAGGTTTGTGAATGACAGTGCCCCTGAGCTCCTTTCTTCAACTCGCTTTCTTGTGAGCTGGCCGCAACACCGCAGCATTGCTTCAGGCCCTAGTGTGGTTCCGGCATTACATGCTGAGCCTTTGGTTAATTCCTCTTCCTGGTGGGAAATGAGAGTTAAATTTGCCCGTCCAGACATCTCCAGCTAGTCTCTCATTGGTTCTCCCTATTCCTGTACATTTTCCGCAGAAATTGCAAACTGGGCCAAACAAGAGGTTAAAGGCACTGACTCTCCAAGTGGGGAGAGTGTTAGTAAAGCGTCTGGAATGTTGCACCCGAGTACCAGGGGATGAAAACTGACACAATTAAACACGTTTCCCGATCACACGGTGGATCATACTCTGGGTTCCACATGCATGTTTTAGCTGAAGGAAGAATCCCTTAAACCTGGAGAGTTGAGACCCATGGAATGGGTACCATGCAATATGACTTCAAAGGTTCTGCATTTGCTCACCGAACCTCACCAATCCTATCACTGCTGCGTTTATGACACTGTACACACGCTTGATTCTGTTTCGGAGACATATAAATCCATAGGTTTTAAGATTCTTTCTAGTCAGGTATATTCTTACGCGTTTAATATGGGGTGTAGAGTCCACTTCGTTGAGCAAGGAGTAGCTCTTGTCTATTACATATTTGGCTTATGGAACGGTATCTGTTCTAATTTCAATCTCTGGTTTTATGCAGCACCCCAACTCACCTTTCGCCTTAAGCAAGCATAAGTTTGTTTTCTACATTTGAGACCCTGTTCTGTTTTGTAATTCAGTTCCTGTGTAGCCAAGTTTACATTCCTTGTAGTAGTGATATCTTATGATGTTTGTTTTTCTGTGTGACTTATTTCACTTAGAATCATCGTACCTGAATCCACTCATTATGCTGCTACGGGCCTGATGACATAGATTTCATTGTTGAGTGATATTGCATTGTACGTAAGTACCACAACTTCTTTATCCATTTTTCGCTTTCTGTGATATTGAACTTGGACCATAAATGAGGTTCTTGTAAACAGAGCTGTCCCTAACTTTGGGGTGGCTGAGTCTTTTTGATTTTAATTTCCCTAAGCTATAGGACCATAAGTGGAAGTGCCCTAGGCTCTGTTGCTTTGTTTTTTAGATGTTTCAGGAAACACCATACACTTCTCCAGAGTGGCTGTTGGCAATTTACATCCCGCCCATCAGCATAACAAGGCTCCCAGTTCTCCATGGCCTGTCCTGCCTTTGTGGATTTTACACTTTTTTCAGATGGCCCTTTTGACCGGTGGGGGCAGTGAGACTTCATTGTAGTGCAGATTTCCTTTGCAAGCTTGCTTGGTTGGCCAAAAAGGGCGTATGCGTTTTTTCCTGAATATATTCAGGAAAACACGCATACGCCCTTTTTGGCCAAGTGCATCATTGTGGACGTTCTGCCTCTTTTCCTATGCTTTACATGCAATTCCAGTCTACCTCCTGAAATCGGTTTCCTGCAATTCTGCCCCACTTTCAAGTCCTCTTGGCAGTCTTACTTCAATATATTTTTGGACGATAGCTGTCATTTATAACTCTGCAGGTATGTGAATGACAGTGCCCCTGAGCTCCTTTCTTCAACTCGTTTTCTTGTGAGCTGGCCGCAACACCGCAGCATTGCTTCAGGCCCTAGTGTGGTTCCGGCATGGCACGCTGAGCCTTTGGTTAATTCCTCTTCCTGGTGGGAAATGAGAGTTAAATTTGCCCGTCCAGACACCTCCAGCTAGTCTCTCATTGGTTCTCCCTATTCCTGTTCATTTTCCGCAGAAATTGCAAACTGGGCCAAACAGGAGGTTAAAGGCACTGACTCTCCAAGTGGGGAGAGTGTTAGTAAAGCGTCTGGAATGTTGCACCCGAGTACCAGGGGATGAAAATTGAGACACATTTGAACACGTTTCCCGATCACATGGTGGATCATACTCTGGGTTCCACATGCATGTTTTAGCTGAAGGAAGAATCACTTAAACCTGGAGAGTTGAGACCCCTGCAATGGGTACCATGCAATATGACTTCAAAGGGTCTGCATTTCCTCACCGAACCTCACCAATCCTAGCACTGCTGCATTTATGCCACTGTACACACGCTTGATTCTGTTTCGGAGACATATAAATCCATAGGTTTTAAGATTCTTACTAGTCAGGTATATTCTTAGGCGTTTAATATGGGGTGTAGAGTCCACTTCGTTGAGCAAGGAGTAGCTCTTGTCTATTACATATTTGGCTTATGGAACCGTATCTGTGCTAATTTCAATCTTTGGTTTTATGCAGCACCCCAACTCACCTTTACTCTTAAGCAAGCGTAAGTCGGTTTTCTACATTTGAGACCCTGTTCTGTTTTGTAGTTCAGTTCCTGTGTAGCCAAGTTTACATTCCATGTGGTAGAGATATCTTATGATGTTTCTTTCTCTGTGTGACTTATTTCACTTACAATCATCGTACCTCAATCCACTCATTATGCTGCTACGGGCCTGATGACATAGATTTCATTGCTGAGTGATATTGCATTGTACGTAAGTACCACAACTTCTTTATCCATTTTGCGCTTTCTGTGATATTGAACTTGAACCGTAAACGAGGTTCCTGTAAACAGAACCGTCCCAAACTTTGGGGTGGCTGTGTCTTTTTGATTTTAATTTCCCTAAGCTATAGGACCATAAGTGGAAGTGCCCTAGGCTCTGTTGTTTTGTTTTTTAGATGTTTCAGGAAATACCATACACTTCTCCAGAGTGGCTGTTGGCAATTTACATCCCGCCCATCAGCATAACAAGGCTCCCAGTTCTCCATGGCCTGTCCTGCCTTTTTGGATTTTATACTTTTTTCAGATGGCCCTTTTGCCCGCGGGATAGTGAGACTTCATTGTAGTGCAGATTCCTTTGCAAGCTTGCTTGGTTGGCCAAAAAGGGCGTATGCGTTTTTTCCTGAATATATTCAGGAAAAAACGCATACGCCCTTTTTGGCCAAGTGCATCATTGTGGACGTTCTGCCTCTTTTCCTATGCTTTACATGCAATTCCAGTCTACCTCCTGAAATCGGTTTCCTGCAATTCTGCCCCGCTTTCAAGTCCTCTTGGCAGCCTTACTTCAATATATTTTTGGACGATAGCTGTCATTTATAACTCTGCAGGTTTTTGAATTACAGTGCCCCTGAGCTTCTTTCTTCAACTCGTTTTCTTGTGAGCTGGCCGCAACACCGCAGCATTGCTTCAGGCCCTAGTGTGGTTCCAGAATGGCACGCTGAGCCTTTGGTTAATTCCTCTTCCTGGTGGGCAATGAGAGTTAAATTTGCCCGTCCAGACACCTCCAGCTAGTCTCTCATTGGTTCTCCCTATTCCTGTTCATTTTCCGCAAAAATTGCAAACTGGGCCAAACAGGAGGTTAAAGGCACTGACTCTCCAAGTGGGGAGAGTGTTAGTAAAGCGTCTGGAATGTTGCACCCGAGTACCGGGGGACGAAAACTGACTCACATTTGAACACGTTTCCCGATCACACGGTGGATCATACTCTTGGTTCCACATGCATGTTTTAGCTGAAGGAAGAATCCCCTAAACCTGGAGAGTTGAGACCCATGGAATGGGTACCATGCAATATGACTTCAAAGGGTCTGCATTTGCTCACCGAACCTCAACAATCCTAACACTGCTGCGTTTATGCCGCTGTACACACGCTTGATTCTCTTTCGGAGACATATAAATCCATAGGTTTTAAGATTCTTACTAGTCAGGTATATTCTTATGCGTTTAATATGGGGTGTTGAGTCCACTTCGTTGAGCAATGAGTAGCTCTTGTCTATTACATATTTGGCTTATGGAACGGTATCCGTTCTAATTTCAATCTCTGGTTTTATGCAGTACCCCAACTCACCTTTCCCCTTAAGCAAGCATAAGTTGGTTTTCTACATTTGAGACCCTGTTCTGTTTTGTAATTCAGTTCCTGTGTAGCCAAGTTTACATTCCGTGTAGTAGTGATATCTTATGATGTTTCTTTTTCTGTGTGACTTATTTCACTTAGAATCATCGTACCTGAATCCACTCATTATGCTGCTACGGGCCTGATGACATAGATTTCATTGCTGAGTGATATTGCATTGTACGTAAGTACCACAACTTCTTTACCCATTTTTCACTTTCTGTGATATTGAACTTGTACCGTAAACGAGGTTCTTGTAAACAGAGCCATCCCAAACTTTGGGGTGGCTGTGTCTTTTTCATTTTAATTTCCCTAAGCTATAGGACCATAAGTGGAAGTGCCCTAGGCTCTGTTGCTTTGTTTTTTAGATGTTTCAGGAAACACCATACACTTCTCCAGAGTGGCTGTTGGCAATTTACATCCCGCCCATCAGCATAACAAGGCTCCCAGTGCTCCATGGCCTGTCCTGCCTTTCTGGATTTTACACATTTTTCAGATGGCCCTTTTGACCGGGGGGCAGTGAGACTTCATTGTAGTGCAGATTTCCTTTGCAAGCTTGCTTGGTTGGCCAAAAAGGGCGTATGCGTTTTTTCCTGAATATATTCAGGAAAAAACGCATACGCCCTTTTTGGCCAAGTGCATCATTGTGGACGTTCTGCCTCTTTTCCTATGCTTTACATGCAATTCCAGTCTACCTCCTGAAATCGGTTTCCTGCAATTCTGCCCCGCTTTCAAGTCCTCTTGGCAGCCTTACTTCAATATATTTTTGGATGATAGCTGTCATTTTTAACTCTGCATGTCTGTGAATGACAGTGCCCCTGAGCTCCTTTCTTCAACTCGCGTTCTTGTGAGCTGGCCGCAACACCGTAGGATTGCTTCAGGCCCTAGTGTGGTTCCGGCATGGCACGCTGAGCCTTTGGTTAATTCCTCTTCCTGGTGGGTAATGAGAGTTAAATTTGACCGTCCAGACACCTCCAGCTAGTCTCTCTTGGTTCTCCCTATTTCTGTTCATTTTCCGTAGAAATTGCAAACTGGGCCAAACAGGCGGTTAAAGGCACAGACTCTCCAAGTGGGGAGAGTGTTACTAAAGCGTCTGGAATGTTGCATCCGAGTACCAGGGGACGAAAACTGAGACACCTTTGAACACGTTTCCCAATCACATGGTGTATCATACTCTGGGTTTCACATGCATGTTTTAGCTGAAGGAAGAATCCCTTAAACCTGGAGAGTTGAGACCCATGGAATGGGTACCATGCAATATGACTTCAAAGGGTCTGCATTTGCTCACCGAACCTCACCAATCCTATCACTGGTGCGTTTATGCCGCTGTACACACTCTTGATTCTCTTTCGGAGACATATAAATCCATAGGTTTTAAGTTTCTTACTAGTCAGGTATATTCGTAGGCGTTTAATATGGGGTGTTGAGTCCACTTCATTGAACAAGGAGTAGCTCTTGTCTATTACATATTTGGCTTATGGAACGGTATCTGTGCTTATTTCAATCTCTGGTTTTATGCAGCACCCCAACTCACATTTCCCCTTAAGCAAGCATAAGTTGGTTTTCTACATTTGAGACCCTGTTCTGTTTTGTAATTCAGTTCCTGTGTAGCCATGTTTACATTCCGTGTAGTAGTGATATCTTATGATGTTTGTTTTTCTGTGTGACTTATTTCACTTAGAATCATCGTACCTGAATCCACTCATTATGCTGCTATGGGCCTGATGACATAGATTTCATTGCTGAGTGATATTGCATTGTACGTAAGTACCACAACTTCTTTATCCATTTTTCACTTTCTGTGATTTTGAACTTGTACTGTAAACGAGGTTCTTGTAAACAGAGCCGTCCCAAACTTTGGGGTGGCTGTGTCTTTTTGTTTTTAATTTCCCTAAGCTATAGGACCATAAGTGGAAGTGCCCTAGGCTCTGTTGCTTTGTTTTGTAGATGTTTCAGGAAACACCATACACTTCTCCAGAGTGGCTGTTGGCAATTTACATCCCGCCCATGAGCATAACAAGGCTCCCAGTTCTCCATGGCCTCTCCTGCCTTTCTGGATTTTACACTTTTTTCAGATGGCCCTTTTGACCAGGGGACAGTGAGACTTCATTGTAGTGCAGATTTCCTTTGCAAGCTTGCTTGGTTGGCCAAAAAGGGCGTTTGCGTTTTTTCCTGAATATATTCAGGAAAAAACGCATACGCCCTTTTTGGCCAAGTGCATCATTGTGGACGTTCTGCCTCTTTTCCTATGCTTTACATGCAATTCCAGTCTACCTCCTGAAATCGGTTTCCTGCAATTCTGCCCCGCTTTCAAGTCCTCTTGGCAGCCTTACTTCAATATATTTTTGGACGATAGCTGTCATTTATAACTCTGCAGGTTTGTGAATGACAGTGTCCCTGAGCTCCTTTCTTCAACTCGCTTTCTTGTGAGCTGGCCGCAACACCGCAGGATTGCTTCAGGCCCTAGTGTGGTTCCGGCATGGCACGCTGAGCCTTTGGTTAATTCCTCTTCCTGGTGGGAAATGAGAGTTAAATTTGCCCGTCCAGACACCTCCAGCTAGTCTCTCATTGGTTCTCCCTATTCCTGTTCATTTTCCGCAGAAATTGCAAACTGGGCCAAAGAGGAGGTTAAAGGCACTGACTCTCCAAGTGGGGAGAGTGTTAGTAAAGCGTCTGGAATGTGTCACCCGAGTACCAGGGGATGAAAACTGACACAATTTAACACGTTTCCCGATCACATGGTGGATCATACTCTGGGTTCCACATGCATGTTTTAGCTGAAGGAAGAATCCCTTAAACCTGGAGAGTTGAGACCCATGGAATGGGTACCATGCAATATGACTTCAAAGGGTCTGCATTTGCTCACCGAACCTCACCAATCCTATCACTGCTGCGTTTATGCAGCTGTACACACTCTTGATTCTCTTTCGGAGACATATAAATCCATAGGTTTTAAGATTCTTACTAGTCAGGTATATTCGTAGGCGTTTAATATGGGGTGTTGAGTCCACTTCATTGAACAAGGAGTAGCTCTTGTCTATTACATATTTGGCTTATGGAACGGTATCTGTGCTTATTTCAATCTCTGGTTTTATGCAGCACCCCAACTCACATTTCCCCTTAAGCAAGCATAAGTTGGTTTTCTACATTTGAGACCCTGTTCTGTTTTGTAATTCAGTTCCTGTGTAGCCATGTTTACATTCCGTGTAGTAGTGATATCTTATGATGTTTGTTTTTCTGTGTGACTTATTTCACTTAGAATCATCGTACCTGAATCCACTCATTATGCTGCTATGGGCCTGATGACATAGATTTCATTGCTGAGTGATATTGCATTGTACGTAAGTACCACAACTTCTTTATCCATTTTTCACTTTCTGTGATTTTGAACTTGTACTGTAAACGAGGTTCTTGTAAACAGAGCCGTCCCAAACTTTGGGGTGGCTGTGTCTTTTTGTTTTTAATTTCCCTAAGCTATAGGACCATAAGTGGAAGTGCCCTAGGCTCTGTTGCTTTGTTTTGTAGATGTTTCAGGAAACACCATACACTTCTCCAGAGTGGCTGTTGGCAATTTACATCCCGCCCATGAGCATAACAAGGCTCCCAGTTCTCCATGGCCTCTCCTGCCTTTCTGGATTTTACACTTTTTTCAGATGGCCCTTTTGACCAGGGGACAGTGAGACTTCATTGTAGTGCAGATTTCCTTTGCAAGCTTGCTTGGTTGGCCAAAAAGGGCGTTTGCGTTTTTTCCTGAATATATTCAGGAAAAAACGCATACGCCCTTTTTGGCCAAGTGCATCATTGTGGACGTTCTGCCTCTTTTCCTATGCTTTACATGCAATTCCAGTCTACCTCCTGAAATCGGTTTCCTGCAATTCTGCCCCGCTTTCAAGTCCTCTTGGCAGCCTTACTTCAATATATTTTTGGACGATAGCTATCATTTATAACTCTGCAGGTATGTGAATGACAGTGCCCCTGAGCTCCTTTCTTCAACTCGTTTTCTTGTGAGCTGGCCGCAACACCGCAGGATTGCTTCAGGCCCTAGTGTGGTTCTGGCATGGCACGCTGAGCCTTTGTTTAATTCCTCTTCCTGGTGGGAAATGAGAGTAAAATTTGCCCGTCCAGACACCTCCAGCTAGTCTCTCATTGGTTCTCCCTATTCCTGTTCATTTTCCGCAGAAATTGCAAACTGGGCCAAACAGGAGGTTAAAGGCACTGACTCTCCAAGTGGGGAGAGTGTTAGTAAAGCGTCTGGAATGTTGCACCCGAGTACCAGGGGACGAAAACTGAGACACATTTGAACACGTTTCCCGATCACATGGTGGATCATACTCTGGGTTCCACATGCATGTTTTAGCTGAAGGAAGAATCCCTTAAACCTGGAGAGTTGAGACCCCTGCAATGGGTACCATGCAATATGACTTCAAAGGGTCTGCATTTGCTCACCGAACCTCACCAATCCTATCACTGCTGCATTTATGCCACTGTACACACGCTTGATTCTCTTTCGGAGACATATAAATCCATAGGTTTTAAGATTCTTACTAGTCAGGAATATTCTTAGGCGTTTAATATGGGGTGTAGAGTCCACTTCGTTGAGCAAGGAGTAGCTCTTGTCTATTACATATTTGGCTTATGGAACGGTATCTGTGCTAATTTCAATCTCTGGTTTTATGCAGCACCCCAACTCACCTTTCCCCTTAAGCAAGCATAAGTCGGTTTTCTACATTTGAGACCCTGTTCTGTTTTGTAATTCAGTTCCTGTGTAGCCAAGTTTACATTCCATGTGGTAGAGATATCTTATGATGTTTCTTTTTCTGTGTGACTTATTTCACTTAGAATCATCGTACCTGAATCCACTCATTATGCTGCTATGGGCCTGATGACATAGATTTCATTGCTGAGTGATATTGCATTGTACGTAAGTACCACAACTTCTTTATCCATTTTTCACTTTCTGTGATTTTGAACTTATACTGTAAACGAGGTTCTTGTAAACAGAGCCTTCCCAAACTTTGGGGTGGCTGTGTCTTTTTGATTTTAATTTCCCTAAGCTATAGGACCATAAGTGGAAGTGCCCTAGGCTCTGTTGCTTTGTTTTGTAGATGTTTCAGGAAACACCATACACTTCTCCAGAGTGGCTGTTGGCAATTTACATCCCGCCCATCAGCATAACAAGGCTCCCAGTGCTCCATGGCCTGTCCTGCCTTTCTGGATTTTACACTTTTTTCAGATGGCCCTTTTGACCGGGGGGCAGTGAGACTTCATTGTAGTGCAGATTTCCTTTGCAAGCTTGCTTGGTTGGCCAAAAAGGGCGTATGCGTTTTTTCCTGAATATATTCAGGAAAAAACGCATACGCCCTTTTTGGCCAAGTGCATCATTGTGGACGTTCTGCCTCTTTTCCTATGCTTTACATGCTATTCCAGTCTACCTCCTGAAATCGGTTTCCTGCAATTCTGCCCCGCTTTCAAGTCCTCTTGGCAGCCTTACTTCAATATATTTTTGGACGATAGCTGTCATTTATAACTCTGCAGTTTTGTGAATTACAGTGCCCCTGAGCTCCTTTCTTCAACTCGTTTTCTTGTGAGCTGGCCGCAACACCGCAGCATTGCTTCAGGCCCTAGTGTGGTTCCAGAATGGCACGCTGAGCCTTTGGTTAATTCCTCTTCCTGGTGGGCAATGAGAGTTAAATTTGCCCGTCCAGACACCTCCAGCTAGTCTCTCATTGGTTCTCCCTATTCCTGTTCATTTTCCGCAAAAATTGCAAACTGGGCCAAACAGGAGGTTAAAGGCACTGACTCTCCAAGTGGGGAGAGTGTTAGTAAAGCGTCTGGAATGTTGCACCCGAGTACCGGGGGACGAAAACTGAGTCACATTTGAACACGTTTCCCGATCACACGGTGGATCATACTCTGGGTTCCACATGCATGTTTTAGCTGAAGGAAGAATCCCTTAAACCTGGAGAGTTGAGACCCATGGAATGGGTACCATGCAATATGACTTCAAAGGGTCTGCATTTGCTCACCGAACCTCAACAATCCTAACACTGCTGCGTTTATGCCGCTGTACACACGCTTGATTCTCTTTCGGAGACATATAAATCCATAGGTTTTAAGATTCTTACTAGTCAGGTATATTCGTAGGCGTTTAATATGGGGTGTTGAGTCCACTTCATTGAACAAGGAGTAGCTCTTGTCTATTACATATTTGGCTTATGGAACGGTATCTGTGCTTATTTCAATCTCTGGTTTTATGCAGCACCCCAACTCACATTTCCCCTTAAGCAAGCATAAGTTGGTTTTCTACATTTGAGACCCTGTTCTGTTTTGTAATTCAGTTCCTGTGTAGCCAAGTTTACATTCCGTGTAGTAGTGATATCTTATGATGTTTCTTTTTCTGTGTGACTTATTTCACTTAGAATCATCGTACCTGAATCCACTCATTATGCTGCTATGGGCCTGATGACATAGATTTCATTGCTGAGTGATATTGCATTGTACGTATGTACCACAACTTCTTTATCCATTTTTCACTTTCTGTGATTTTGAACTTGTACTGTAAACGAGGTTCTTGTAAACAGAGCCGTCCCAAACTTTGGGGTGGCTGTGTCTTTTTGTTTTTAATTTCCCTAAGCTATAGGACCATAAGTGGAAGTGCCCTAGGCTCTGTTGCTTTGTTTTTTAGATGTTTCAGGAAACACCATACACTTCTCCAGAGTGGCTGTTGGCAATTTACATCCCGCCCATGAGCATAACAAGGCTCCCAGTTCTCCATGGCCTCTCCTGCCTTTCTGGATTTTACACTTTTTTCAGATGGCCCTTTTGACCAGGGGACAGTGAGACTTCATTGTAGTGCAGATTTCCTTTGCAAGCTTGCTTGGTTGGCCAAAAAGGGCGTATGCGTTTTTTCCTGAATATATTCAGGAAAAAACGCATACGCCCTTTTTGGCCAAGTGCATCATTGTGGACGTTCTGCCTCTTTTCCTATGCTTTACATGCAATTCCAGTCTACCTCCTGAAATCGGTTTCCTGCAATTCTGCCCCGCTTTCAAGTCCTCTTGGCAGCCTTACTTCAATATATTTTTGGACGATAGCTGTCATTTATAACTCTGCAGGTTTGTGAATGACAGTGCCCCTGAGCTCCTTTCTTCAACTCGCTTTCTTGTGAGCTGGCCGCAACACCGCAGCATTGCTTGAGGCCCTAGTGTGGTTCCGGCATGGCACACTGAGCCTTTGGTTAATTCCTCTTCCTGGTGGGAAATGAGAGTTAAATTTGCCCGTCCAGACACCTCCAGCTAGTCTCTCATTGGTTCTCCCTATTCCTGTTCATTTTCCGCAGAAATTGCAAACTGGGCCAAAGAGGAGGTTAAAGGCACTGACTCTCCAAGTGGGGAGAGTGTTAGTAAAGCGTCTGGAATGTGTCACCCGAGTACCAGGGGATGAAAACTGACGCAATTTAACACGTTTCCCGATCACATGGTGGATCATACTCTGGGTTCCACATGCATGTTTTAGCTGAAGGAAGAATCCCTTAAACCTGGAGAGTTGAGACCCATGGAATGGGTACCATGCAATATGACTTCAAAGGGTCTGCATTTGCTCACCGAACCTCACCAATCCTATCACTGCTGCGTTTATGCCGCTGTACACACGCTTGATTCTCTTTCGGAGACATAGAAATCCATAGGTTTTAAGATTCTTACTAGTCAGGTATATTCTTAGGCGTTTAATATGGGGTGTAGAGTCCACTTCGTTGAGCAAGGAGTAGCTCTTGTCTATTACATATTTGGCTTATGGAACGGTATCTGTGCTAATTTCAATCTCTGGTTTTATGCAGCACCCCAACTCACCTTTCCCCTTAAGCAAGCATAAGTTGGTTTTCTACATTTGAGACCCTGTTCTGTTTTGTAATTCAGTTCCTGTGTAGCCAAGTTTACATTCCGTGTAGTAGTGATATCTTATGATGTTTCTTTTTCTGTGTGACTTATTTCACTTAGAATCATCGTACCTGAATCCACTCATTATGCTGCTACGGGCCTGATGACATAGATTTCATTGCTGAGTGATATTGCATTGTACGTAAGTACCACAACTTCTTTACCCATTTTTCACTTTCTGTGATATTGAACTTGTACTGTAAACGAGGTTCTTGTAAACAGAGCCTTCCCAAACTTTGGGGGGCTGTGTCTTTTTGATTTTAATTTCCCTAAGCTATAGGACCATAAGTGGAAGTGCCTTAGGCTCTGTTGCTTTGTTTTTTAGATGTTTCAGGAAACACCATACACTTCTCCAGAGTGGCTGTTGGCAATTTACATCCCGCCCATCAGCATAACAAGGCTCCCAGTTCTCCATGGCCTGTCCTGCCTTTCTGGATTTTACACTTTTTTCAGATGGCCCTTTTGACCGGGGGGCAGTGAGACTTCATTGTAGTGCAGATTTCCTTTGCAAGCTTGCTTGGTTGGCCAAAAAGGGCGTATGCGTTTTTTCCTGAATATATTCAGGAAAAAACGCATACGCCCTTTTTGGCCAAGTGCATCATTGTGGACGTTCTGCCTCTTTTCCTTTGCTTTACATGCAATTCCAGTCTACCTCCTGAAATCGGTTTCCTGCAATTCTGCCCAGCGTTCAAGTCCTCTTGGCAGCCTTACTTCAATATATTTTTGGACGATAGCTGTCATTTATAACTCTGCAGGTTTGTGAATGACAGTGCCCCTGAGCTCCTTTCTTCAACTCGCTTTCTTGTGAGCTGGCCGCAACACCGCAGCATTGCTTCAGGCCCTAGTGTGGTTCCGGCATGACATGCTGAGCCTTTGGTTAATTCCTCTTCCTGGTGGGAAATGAGAGTTAAATTTGCCCGTCCAGACACCTCCAGCTAGTCTCTCATTGGTTCTCCCTATTCCTGTTCATTTTCCGCAGAAATTGCAAACTGGGCCAAACAAGAGGTTAAAGGCACTGACTCTCCAAGTGGGGAGAGTGTTAGTAAAGCGTCTGGAATGTTGCACCCGAGTACCAGGGGATGAAAACTGACACAATTAAACACGTTTCCCGATCACACGGTGGATCATACTCTGGGTTCCACATGCATGTTTTAGCTGAAGGAAGAATCCCTTAAACCTGGAGAGTTGAGACCCCTGCAATGGGTACCATGCAATATGACTTCAAAGGGTCTGCATTTGCTCACCGAACCTCACCAATCCTATCACTGCTGCATTTATGCCACTGTACACACGCTTGATTCTCTTTCGGAGACATATAAATCCATAGGTTTTAAGATTCTTACTAGTCAGGTATATTCTTAGGCGTTTAATATGGGGTGTTGAGTCCACTTCGTTGAGCAAGGAGTAGCTCTTGTCTATTACATATTTGGCTTATGGAACGGTATCTGTGCTAATTTCAATCTCTGGTTTTATGCAGCACCCCAACTCACCTTTCCCCTTAAGCAAGCATAAGTCGGTTTTCTACATTTGAGACCCTGTTCTGTTTTGTAATTCAGTTCCTGTGTAGCCAAGTTTACATTCCATGTGGTAGAGATATCTTATGATATTTCTTTTTCTGTGTGACTTATTTCACTTAGAATCATCGTACCTGAATCCACTCATTATGCTGCTATGGGCCTGATGACATAGATTTCATTGCTGAGTGATATTGCATTGTACGTAAGTACCACAACTTCTTTATCCATTTTTCAATTTCTGTGATTTTGAACTTGTACTGTAAACGAGGTTCTTGTAAACAGAGCCTTCCCAAACTTTGGGGTGGCTGTGTCTTTTTGATTTTAATTTCCCTAAGCTATAGGACCATAAGTGGAAGAGCCCTAGGCTCTGTTGCTTTGTTTTTTAGATGTTTCAGGAAACACCATACACTTCTCCAGAGTGGCTGTTGGCAATTTACATCCCGCCCATCAGCATAACAAGGCTCCCAGTGCTCCATGGCCTGTCCTGCCTTTCTGGATTTTACACTTTTATCAGATGGCCCTTTTGACCGGGGGGCAGTGAGACTTCATTGTAGTGCAGATTTCCTTTGCAAGCTTGCTTGGTTGGCCAAAAAGGGCGTATGCGTTTTTTCCTGAATATATTCAGGAAAAAACGCATACGCCCTTTTTGGCCAAGTGCATCATTGTGGACGTTCTGCCTCTTTTCCTTTGCTTTACATGCAATTCCAGTCTACCTCCTGAAATCGGTTTCCTGGAATTCTGCCCAGCGTTCAAGTCCTCTTGGCAGCCTTACTTCAATATATTTTTGGACGATAGCTGTCATTTATAACTCTGCAGGTTTGTGAATGACAGTGCCCCTGAGCTCCTTTCTTCAACTCGCTTTCTTGTGAGCTGGCCGCAACACCGCAGCATTGCTTCAGGCCCTAGTGTGGTTCCGGCATGACATGCTGAGCCTTTGGTTAATTCCTCTTCCTGGTGGGAAATGAGAGTTAAATTTGCCCGTCCAGACACCTCCAGCTAGTCTCTCATTGGTTCTCCCTATTCCTGTTCATTTTCCGCAGAAATTGCAAACTGGGCCAAACAAGAGGTTAAAGGCACTGACTCTCCAAGTGGGGAGAGTGTTAGTAAAGCGTCTGGAATGTGTCACCCGAGTACCAGGGGATGAAAACTGACACAATTAAACACGTTTCCTGATCACACGGTGGATCATACTCTGGGTTCCACATGCATGTTTTAGCTGAAGGAAGAATCCCTTAAACCTGGAGAGTTGAGACCCCTGCAATGGGTACCATGCAATATGACTTCAAAGGGTCTGCATTTGCTCACCGAACCTCACCAATCCTATCACTGCTGCATTTATGCCACTGTACACACGCTTGATTCTCTTTCTGTGACATATAAATCCATAGGTTTTAAGATTCTTACTAGTCAGGTATATTCTTAGGCGTTTAATATGGGGTGTAGAGTCCACTTCGTTGAGCAAGGAGTAGCTCTTGTCTATTACATATTTGGCTTATGGAACGGTATCTGTGCTAATTTCAATCTCTGGTTTTATGCAGCACCCCAACTCACCTTTCCCCTTAAGCAAGCATAAGTCGGTTTTCTACATTTGAGACCCTGTTCTGTTTTGTAATTCAGTTCCTGTGTAGCCAAGTTTACATTCCATGTGGTAGAGATATCTTATGATGTTTCTTTTTCTGTGTGACTTATTTCACTTAGAATCATCGTACCTGAATCCACTCATTATGCTGCTATGGGCCTGATGACATAGATTTCATTGCTGAGTGATATTGCATTGTACGTAAGTACCACAACTTCTTTATCCATTTTTCACTTTCTGTGATTTTGAACTTATACTGTAAACGAGGTTCTTGTAAACAGAGCCTTCCCAAATTTTGGGGTGGCTGTGTCTTTTTGATTTTAATTTCCCTAAGCTATAGGACCATAAGTGGAAGTGCCCTAGGCTCTGTTGCTTTGTTTTGTAGATGTTTCAGGAAACACCATACACTTCTCCAGAGTGGCTGTTGGCAATTTACATCCCGCCCATCAGCATAACAAGGCTCCCAGTTCTCCATGGCCTGTCCTGCCTTTCTGGATTTTACACTTTTTTCAGATGGCCCTTTTGACCGGGGGGCAGTGAGACTTCATTGTAGTGCAGATTTCGTTTGCAAGCTTGCTTGGTTGGCCAAAAAGGGCGTATGCGTTTTTTCCTGAATATATTCAGGAAAAAACGCATACGCCCTTTTTGGCCAAGTGCATCATTGTGGACGTTCTGCCTCTTTTCCTATGCTTTACATGCAATTCCAGTCTACCTCCTGAAATCGGTTTCCTGCAATTCTGCCCCGCTTTCAAGTCCTCTTGGCAGCCTTACTTCAATATATTTTTGGACGATAGCTGTCATTTATAACTCTGCAGGTATGTGAATGACAGTGCCCCTGAGCTCCTTTCTTCAACTCGCTTTCTTGTGAGCTGGCCGCAACACCGCAGCATTGCTTCAGGCCCTAGTGTGGTTCCGGCATGGCACGCTGAGCCTTTGGTTATTTCCTCTTCCTGGTGGGAAATGAGAGTTAAATTTGCCCGTCCAGACACCTCCAGCTAGTCTCTCATTGGTTCTCCCTATTCCTGTTCATTTTCCGCAGAAATTGCAAACTGGGCCAAATAGGAGGTTAAAGGCACTGACTCTCCAAGTGGGGAGAGTGTTAGTAAAGCGTCTGGAATGTTGCACCCGAGTACCAGTGGACGAAAACTGAGACATATTTGAACACGTTTCCCGATCACATGGTGGATCATACTCTGGGTTCCACATGCATGTTTTAGCTGAAGGAAGAATCCCTTAAACCTGGAGAGTTGAGACCCCTGCAATGGGTACCATGCAATATGACTTCAAAGGGTCTGCATTTGCTCACCGAACCTCACCAATCCTATCACTGCTGCATTTATGCCACTGTACACACGCTTGATTCTCTTTCGGAGACATATAAATCCATAGGTTTTAAGATTCTTACTAGTCAGGTATATTCTTAGGCGTTTAATATGGGGTGTTGAGTCCACTTCGTTGAGCAAGGAGTAGCTCTTGTCTATTACATATTTGGCTTATGGAACGGTATCTGTGCTAATTTCAATCTCTGGTTTTATGCAGCACCCCAACTCACCTTTCCCCTTAAGCAAGCATAAGTCGGTTTTCTACATTTGAGACCCTGTTCTGTTTTGTAATTCAGTTCCTGTGTAGCCAAGTTTACATTCCATGTGGTAGAGATATCTTATGATATTTCTTTTTCTGTGTGACTTATTTCACTTAGAATCATCGTACCTGAATCCACTCATTATGCTGCTATGGGCCTGATGACATAGATTTCATTGCTGAGTGATATTGCATTGTACGTAAGTACCACAACTTCTTTATCCATTTTTCACTTTCTGTGATTTTGAACTTGTACTGTAAACGAGGTTCTTGTAAACAGAGCCTTCCCAAACTTTGGGGTGGCTGTGTCTTTTTGATTTTAATTTCCCTAAGCTATAGGACCATACGTGGAAGAGCCCTAGGCTCTGTTGCTTTGTTTTTTAGATGTTTCAGGAAACACCATACACTTCTCCAGAGTGGCTGTTGGCAATTTACATCCCGCCCATCAGCATAACAAGGCTCCCAGTGCTCCATGGCCTGTCCTGCCTTTGTGGATTTTACACTTTTTTCAGATGGCCCTTTTGACCGGGGGGCAGTGAGACTTCATTGTAGTGCAGATTTCCTTTGCAAGCTTGCTTGGTTGGCCAAAAAGGGCGTATGCGTTTTTTCCTGAATATATTCAGGAAAAAACGCATACGCCCTTTTTGGCCAAGTGCATCATTGTGGACGTTCTGCCTCTTTTCCTTTGCTTTACATGCAATTCCAGTCTACCTCCTGAAATCGGTTTCCTGCAATTCTTCCCAGCGTTCAAGTCCTCTTGGTAGCCTTACTTCAATATATTTTTGGACGATAGCTGTCATTTATAACTCTGCAGGTATGTGAATGACAGTGCCCCTGAGCTCCTTTCTTCAACTCGCTTTCTTGTGAGCTGGCCGCAACACCGCAGCATTGCTTCAGGCCCTAGTGTGGTTCCGGCATGGCACGCTGAGCCTTTGTTTAATTCCTCTTCCTGGTGGGAAATGAGAGTTAAATTTGCCCGTCCAGACACCTCCAGCTAGTCTCTCATTGGTTCTCCCTATTCCTGTTCATTTTCCGCAGAAATTGCAAACTGGGCCAAATAGGAGGTTAAAGGCACTGACTCTCCAAGTGGGGAGAGTGTTAGTAAAGCGTCTGGAATGTTGCACCCGAGTACCAGTGGACGAAAACTGAGACATATTTGAACACGTTTCCCGATCACATGGTGGATCATACTCTGGGTTCCACATGCATGTTTTAGCTGAAGGAAGAATCCCTTAAACCTAGAGAGTTGAGACCCCTGCAATGGGTACCATGCAATATGACTTCAAAGGGTCTGCATTTGCTCACCGAACCTCACCAATCCTATCACTGCTGCGTTTATGACACTGTACACACGCTTGATTCTCTTTTGGAGACATATAAATCCATAGGTTTTAAGATTCTTTCTAGTCAGGTATATTCTTACGCGTTTAATATGGGGTGTAGAGTCCACTTCGTTGATCAAGGAGTAGCTCTTGTCTATTAAATATTTGGCTTATGGAACGGTATCTGTTCTAATTTCAATCTCTGGTTTTATGCAGCACCCCAACTCACCTTTCGCCTTAAGCAAGCATAAGTTGGTTTTCTACATTTGAGACCCTGTTCTGTTTTGTAATTCAGTTCCTGTGTAGCCAAGTTTACATTCCTTGTAGTAGTGATATCTTATGATGTTTGTTTTTCTGTGTGACTTATTTCACTTAGAATCATCGTACCTGAATCCACTCATTATGCTGCTACGGGCCTGATGACATAGATTTCATTGCTGAGTGATATTGCATTGTACGTAAGTACCACAACTTCTTTATCCATTTTGCGCTTTCTGTGATATTGAACTTGTACCGTAAACGAGGTTCTTGTAAACAGAGCTGTCCCAAAGATTGGGGTGGTTGTGTCTTTTTGATTTTAATTTCCCTAAGCTATAGGACCATAAGTGGAAGTGCCCTAGGCTCTGTTGCTTTGTTTTTTAGATGTTTCAGGAAACACCATACACTTCTCCAGAGTGACTGTTGGCAATTTACATCCCGCCCATCAGCATAACAAGGCTCCCAGTTCTCCATGGCCTGTCCTGCCTTTCTGGATTTTACACTTTTATCAGATGGCCCTTTTGACCGGGGGGCAGTGAGACTTCATTGTAGTGCAGATTTCCTTTGCAAGCTTGCTTGGTTGGCCAAAAAGGGCATATGCGTTTATTCCTGAATATATTCAGGAAAAAACGCATACGCACTTTTTGGCCAAGTGCATCATTGTGGACGTTCTGCCTCTTTTCCTATGCTTTACATGCAATTCCAGTCTACCTCCTGAAATCGGTTTCCTGCAATTCTGCCCCACTTTCAAGTCCTCTTGGTAGCCTTACTTCAATATATTTTTGGACGATAGCTGTCATTTATAACTCTGCAGGTATGTGAATGACAGTGCCCCTGAGCTCCTTTCTTCAACTCGCTTTCTTGTGAGCTGGCCGCAACACCGCAGCATTGCTTCAGGCCCTAGTGTGGTTCCGGCATGGCACGCTGAGCCTTTGTTTAATTCCTCTTCCTGGTGGGAAATGAGAGTTAAATTTTCCCGTCCAGACACCTCCAGCTAGTCTCTCATTGGTTCTCCCTATTCCTGTTCATTTTCCGCAGAAATTGCAAACTGGGCCAAATAGGAGGTTAAAGGCACTGACTCTCCAAGTGGGGAGAGTGTTAGTAAAGCGTCTGGAATGTTGCACCCGAGTACCAGGGGACGAAAACTGAGACATATTTGAACACGTTTCCCGATCACACGGTGGATCATACTCTGGGTTCCACATGCATGTTTTAGCTGAAGGAAGAATCCCTTAAACCTGGAGAGTTGAGACCCCTGCAATGTGTACCATGCAATATGACTTCAAAGGGTCTGCATTTGCTCACCGAACCTCACCAATCCTATCACTGCTGCATTTATGCCACTGTACACACGCTTGATTCTCTTTCGGAGACATATAAATCCATAGGTTTTAAGATTCTTACTAGTCAGGTATATTCTTATGCGTTTAATATGGGGTGTTGAGTCCACTTCGTTGAGCAAGGAGTAGCTCTTGTCTATTACATATTTGGCTTATGGAACGGTATCTGTGCTAATTTCAATCTCTGGTTTTATGCAGCACCCCAACTCACCTTTCCCCTTAAGCAAGCATAAGTCGGTTTTCTACATTTGAGACCCTGTTCTGTTTTGTAATTCAGTTCCTGTGTAGCCAAGTTTACATTCCATGTGGTAGAGATATCTTATGATGTTTCTTTCTCTGTGTGACTTATTTCACTTACAATCATCGTACCTGAATCCACTCATTATGCTGCTATGGGCCTGATGACATAGATTTCATTGCTGAGTGATATTGCATTGTACGTAAGTACCACAACTTCTTTATCCATTTTTCACTTTCTGTGATTTTGAACTTGTACTGTAAACGAGGTTCTTGTAAACAGAGCCTTCCCAAACTTTGGGGTGGCTGTGTCTTTTTGATTTTAATTTCCCTAAGCTATAGGACCATAAGTGGAAGAGCCCTAGGCTCTGTTGCTTTGTTTTTTAGATGTTTCAGGAAACACCATACACTTCTCCAGAGTGGCTGTTGGCAATTTACATCCCGCCCATCAGCATAACAAGGCTCCCAGTGCTCCATGGCCTGTCCTGCCTTTGTGGATTTTACACTTTTTTCAGATGGCCCTTTTGACCGGGGGGCAGTGAGACTTCATTGTAGTGCAGATTTCCTTTGCAAGCTTGCTTGGTTGGCCAAAAAGGGCGTATGCGTTTTTTCCTGAATATATTCAGGATAAAACGCATACGCCCTTTTTGGCCAAGTGCATCATTGTGGACGTTCTGCCTCTTTTCCTTTGCTTTACATGCAATTCCAGTCTACCTCCTGAAATCGGTTTCCTGCAATTCTGCCCAGCGTTCAAGTCCTCTTGGCAGCCTTACTTCAATATATTTTTGGACGATAGCTGTCATTTATAACTCTGCAGGTTTGTGAATGACAGTGCCCCTGAGCTCCTTTCTTCAACTCGCTTTCTTGTGAGCTGGCCGCAACACCGCAGCATTGCTTCAGGCCCTAGTGTGGTTCCGGCATGACATGCTGAGCCTTTGGTTAATTCCTCTTCCTGGTGGGAAATGAGAGTTAAATTTGCCCGTCCAGACACCTCCAGCTAGTCTCTCATTTGTTCTCCCTATTCCTGTTCATTTTCCGCAGAAATTGCAAACTGGGCCAAAGAGGAGGTTAAAGGCACTGACTCTCCAAGTGGGGAGAGTGTTAGTAAAGCATCTGGAATGTTGCACCCGAGTACCAGGGGACGAAAACTGACACAATTGAACACGTTTCCCGAGCACACAGTGGATCATACTCTGGGTTCCACATGCATGTTTTAGCTGAAGGAAGAATCCCTTAAACCTGGAGAGTTGAGACCCATGGAATGGGTACCATGCAATATGACTTCAAAGGGTCTGCATTTGTCCACCGAACCTCACCAATCCTATCACTGCTGCGTTTATGCCGCTGTACACACGCTTGATTCTCTTTCGGAGACATATAAATCCATAGGTTTTAAGATTCTTCCTAGTCAGGTATATTCTTAGGCGTTTATTATGGGGTGTAGAGTCCACTTCGTTGAGCAAGGAGTAGCTCTTGTCTATTACATATTTGGCTTATGGAACGGTATCTGTGCTAATTTCAATCTCTGGTTTTATGCAGCACCCCAACTCACCTTTCGCCTTAAGCAAGCATAAGTTGGTTTTCTACATTTGAGACGCTGTTCTGTTTTGTAATTCAGTTCCTGTGTAGCCAAGTTTACATTCCGTGTAGTAGTGATATCTTATGATGTTTCTTTTTCTGTGTGACTTATTTCACTTAGAATCATCGTACCTGAATCCACTCATTATGCTGCTATGGGCCTGATGACATAGATTTCATTGCTGCGTGATATTGCATTGTACGTAAGTACCACAACTTCTTTATCCATTTTGCGCTTTCTGTGATATTGAACTTGTACCGTAAACGAGGTTCTTGTAAACAGAGCTGTCCCAAAGATTGGGGTGGTTGTGTCTTTTTGATTTTAATTTCCCTAAGCTATAGGACCATAAGTGGAAGTGCCCTAGGCTCTGTTGCTTTGTTTTTTAGATGTTTCAGGAAACACCATACACTTCTTCAGAGTGGCTGTTGGCAATTTACATCCCGCCCATCAGCATAACAAGGCTCCCAGTTCTCCATGGCCTATCCTGCCTTTCTGGATTTTACACTTTTATCAGATGGCCCTTTTGACTGGGGGCCAGTGAGACTTCATTGTAGTGCAGATTTCGTTTGCAAGCTTGCTTGGTTGGCCAAAAAGGGCTTATGCGTTTTTTCTTGAATATATTCAGGAAAAAAACGCATACGCCACTTTTGGCCAAGTGCATCATTGTGGACGTTCTGCCTCTTTTCCTATGCTTTACATGCAATTCCAGTCTACCTCCTGAAATCGGTTTCCTGCAATTCTGCCCCGCTTTCAAGTCCTCTTGGCAGCCTTACTTCAATATATTTTTGGACAATAGCTGTCATTTATAACTCTGCAGGTTTGTGAATGACAGTGCCCCTGAGCTCCTTTCTTCAACTCGCTTTCTTGTGAGCTGGCCGCAACACCGCAGGATTGCTTCAGGCCCTAGTGTGGTTCCGGCATGGCACGCTCAGCCTTTGTTTAATTCCTCTTCCTGGTGGGAAATGAGAGTTAAATTTGCCCATCCAGACACCTCCAGCTAGTCTCTCATTGGTTCTCTCTATTCCTGTTCATTTTCCGCAGAAATTGCAAACTGGGCCAAACAGGAGGTTAAAGGCACTGACTCTCCAAGTGGGGAGAGTGTTAGTAAAGCGTCTGGAATGTTGCACCCGAGTACCAGGGGACGAAAACTGAGACAGCTTTGAACACGTTTCCCGATCACACGGTCGATCATACTCTGGGTTCCACATGCATGTTTTAGCTGAAGGAAGAATCCCTTAAACCAGGAGAGTTGAGACCCCTGCAATGGGTACCATGCAATATGACTTCAAAGGGTCTGCATTTGCTCACTGAACCTCACCAATCCTATCACTGCTGCATTTATGCCACTGTACACACGATTGATTCTCTTTCTGAGACATATAAATCCATAGGTTTTAAGATTCTTACTAGTCAGGTATATTCTTAGGCGTTTAATATGGGGTGTTGAGTCCACTTCGTTGAGCAAGGAGTAGCTCTTGTCTATTACATATTTGGCTTATGGAACGGTATCTGTTCTAATTTCAATCTCTGGTTTTATGCAGCACCCCAACTCACCTTTCCCCTTAAGCAAGCATAAGTCGGTTTTCTACATTTGAGACCCTGTTCTGTTTTGTAATTCAGTTCCTGTGTAGGCAAGTTTACATTCCATGTGGTAGAGATATCTTATGATGTTTCTTTTTCTGTGTGACTTATTTCACTTAGAATCATCATACCTGAATCCACTCATTATGCTGCTATGGGCCTGATGACATAGATTTCATTGCTGAGTGATATTGCATTGTACGTAAGTACCACAACTTCTTGATCCATTTTTCGCTTTCTGCGATATTGAACTTGTACCGTAAACGAGGTTCTTGTAAACAAAGCCATACCAAACTTTGGGGTGGCTGTGTCTTTTTCGTTTTAATTTCCCTAAACTATAGGACGATAAGTGGAAGTGCCCTAGGCTCTGTTGCTTTGTTTTTTAGATGTTTCAGGAAGCACCATACACTTCTTCAGAGTGGCTGTTGGCAATTTACATCCCGCCCATCAGCATAACAAGGCTCCCAGTTCTCCATGGCCTATCCTGCCTTTCTGGATTTTACACTTTTTTCAGATGGCCCTTTTGACCAGGGGGCAGTGAGACTTCATTGTAGTGCAGATTTCCTTTGCAAGCTTGCTTGGTTGGCCAAAAAGGGCGTATGGGTTTTTTCCTGAATATATTCAAGAAAAAACGCATATGCCCTTTTTGGCCAAGTGCATCATTGTGGACGTTCTGCCTCTTTTCCTATGCTTTACATGCAATTCCAGTCTACCTACTGAAATCGGTTTCCTGCAATTCTGCCCCGCTTTCAAGTCCTCTTGGCAGCCTTACTTCAATATATTTTTGGACGATAGCTGTCATTTATAACTCTGCAGGTCTGTGAATGACAGTGCCCCAGAGCTCCTTTCTACAACTCGCTTTCTTTTGAGATGGCCGCAACACCGCAGGATTGTTTCAGGCACTAGTTTGAGTCCGGCACGGCATGCTGAGCCTTTGGTTAATTCCTCTTCCTGGTGGGAAATGAGAGTTAAATTTGCTCTTCCAGACACCTCCAGCTAGTCTCTCATTGGTTCTCCCTATTCCTGTTCATTTTCCACAGAAATTGCAAACTGGGCCAAACAGGAGGTTAAAGGCACTGACTCTCCAAGTGGGGAGAGTGTTAGTAAAGCGTCTGGAATGTTGCACCCGAGTACCAGGGGACGAAAACTGACACATTTGAACACGTTTCCCGATCACACGGTGGATCATACTCTGGGTTCCACATGCATGTTTTAGCTGAAGGAAGAATCCCTTAAACCTGGAGAGTTGAGACCCATGGAATGGGTACCATGCAATATGACTTCAAAGGGTCTGCATTTGCACACCGAACCTCACCAATCCTATCACTGCTGCGTTTATGCCGCTGTACACACGCTTGATTCTCTTTCGGAGACATATAAATCCATAGGTTTTAAGATTCTTACTAGTCAGGTATATTCTTAGGCGTTTAATATGGGGTGTTGTGTCCACTTCGTTGAGCAAGGAGTAGCTCTTGTCTATTACATATTTCGCTTATGGAATGGTATCTGTGCTAATTTCAATCTCTGGTTTTATGAGCACCCCAACTCACCTTTCCCTTAAGCAAGCATAAGTTGGTTTTCTCCATTTGAGACCCTGTTCTGTTTTGTAATTCAGTTCCTGTGTAGCCAAGTTTACATTCCGTGTAGTAGTGATAACTTATGATGTTTCTTTTTCTGTGTGACTTATTTCACTTAGAATCATCGTACCTGAATCAACTCATTATGTTGCTATGGGCCTGATGACATAGATTTCATTGCTGAGTGATATTGCATTGTACATAAGTAGCACAACTTCTCTATCCATTTTTCACTTTCTGTGATATTGAACTTGTACCGTAAACGAGGTTCTTGTAAACAGAGCTGTCCCAAACTTTGAGGTGGCTCTGTCTTTTTGACTTTAATTTCCCTAAGCTATAGGACCATAAGTGATAGTGCCCTAGGCTCTCTTGCTTTGTTTTTTAGATGTTTCAGGAAACACCATACACTTCTCCAGAGTGGCTGTGGGCAATTTACATCCCGCCCATCAGCATAACAAGGCTCCCAGTTCTCCATGGCCTGACCTGCCTTTGTGGATTTTACACTTTTTTCAGATGGCCCTTTTGACCGGGGGGCAGTGAGACTTCATTGTAGTGCAGATTTCCTTTGCAAGCTTGCTTGGTTGGCCAAAAAGGGCGTATGCGTTTTTTCCTGAATATATTCAGGAAAAAACGCATATGCCCTTTTTGGCCAAGTGCATCATTGTGGACGTTCTGCCTCTTTTCCTATGCTTTACATGCAATTCCAGTCTACCACCTGAAATCGGTTTCCGGCAATTCTGCCCCGCTTTCAAGTCCTCTTGGCAGCCTTACTTCAATATATTTTTGGACGATAGCTGTCATTTATAACTCTGAAGTTTTGTGAATTAAAGTGTCCCTGAGCTCCTTTCTTCAACTCACTTTCTTGTGAGATGGCCGCAACACCGCAGCCTTGCTTCAGGCCCCAGTGTTGTTCCGGCTTGGCACGCTGAGCCTTTGGTTAATTCCTCTTCCTGGTGGGAAATGAAAGTTAAATTTTCCCTCCAGACACCTCCATGTATTTTCTCATTGGTTCTCCCTATTCCTGTTCATTTCCCACAGAAATTGCAAACTGGGCCAAACAGGAGGTTAAAGGCACTGACTCTCCAAGTGGGGAGAGTGTTAGTAAAGCGTCTGGAATGTTGCACCCGAGTACCAGGGGACAAAAACTGAGACACATTTGAACATGTTTCCCGATGACACGGTGGATCATACTCTGGGTTCCACATGCATGTTTTAGCTGAAGGAAGAATCCCTTAAACCTGGAGAGTTGAGACCCCTGGAATGGGTACCACGCAATATGACTTCAAAGGGTCTGCATTTGCTCACCGAACCTCACCAATCCTAGCACTGCTGCATTAATGCCACTGTACACACGCTTGATTCTCTTTTGGAGACATATAAATCCATAGGTTTTAAGATTCTTACTAGTCAGGTATATTCTTAAACGTTTAATATGGGGTGTTGTGTCCTCTTCATTGAGCAAGGAGTAGATCTTGTCTATTACATATTTGGCTTATGGAACGGTATCTGTGCTAATTTCAATCTCTGATTTTATGCAGCACCCCAACTCACCTTTCCCCTTAAGCAAGCATAAGTCGGTTTTCTACATTTGAGACCCTGTTCTGTTTTGTAATTTAGTTCCTGTGTAGCCAAGTTTACATTCCGTGTAGTAGTGATATCTTATGATGTTTCTTTTTCTCTGTGACTTATTTCACTTAGAATCATCGTACCTGAATCCACTCATTAATGCAGCTATGGGCCTGATGACATAGATTTCATTGCTGAGTGATATTGCATTGTACGTAAGTACCACAACTTCTTTATCCATTTTTCACTTTCTGTGATATTGAACTTGTACTGTAAACGAGGTTCTTGTAAACAGATCCGTCCCAAACTTTGGCGTGGCTGTGTCTTTTTGATTTTAATTTCCCTAAGCTATAGGACCATAAGTGGAAGTGCCCTAGGCTCTGTTGCTTTGTTTTTTAGATGTTTCAGGAAACACCATACACTTCTCCAGAGTGGCTGTTGGCAATTTACATCCCGCCCATCAGTATAACAAGGCTCCCAGTTCTCCATGGCCTGTCCTGCCTTTCTGGATTTTACACTATTTTCAGATGGTCCTTTTGACTGGGGGGCAGTGAGTCTTCATTGTAGTGCAGATTTCCTTTGCAAGCTTGCTTGGTTGGCCAAGAAGAGCGTATGCGTTTTTTCCTGAATATATTCAGGAAAAAACGCATACGTCCTTTTTGGCCAAGTGCATCATTGTGGACGTTCTGCCTCTTTTCCTATGCTTTACATGCAATTCCAGTCTACCTCCTGAAATCGGTTTCCTGCAATTCTGCCCCGCTTTCAAGTCCTCTTGGCAGCCTTACTTCAATATATTTTTGGACGATAGCTGTCATTTATAACTCTGCAGGTTTGTGAATTACAGTGCCCCTGAGCTCCTTTCTTCAACTCGTTTTCTTGTGAGCTGGCCGCAACACCGCAGCATTGCTTCAGGCCCTAGTGTGGTTCCGGCATGGCATGCTGAGCCTTTGGTTAATTCCTCTTCCTGGTGGGCAATGAGAGTTAAATTTGCCCGTCCAGACACCTCCAGCTAGTCTCTCATTGGTTCTCCCTATTCCTGTTCATTTTCCGCAGAAATTGCAAACTGGGCCAAACAGGAGGTTAAAGGCACTGACTCTCCAAGTGGGGAGAGTGTTAGTAAAGCGTCTGGAATGTTGCACCCGTGTACCGGGGGACGAAAACTGACACATTTGTACACGTTTTCCGATCACACGGTGGATCATACTCTGGGTTCCACATGCATGTTTTAGCTGAAGGAAGAATCCCTTAAACCTGGAGAGTTGAGACCCATGGAATGGGTACCATGCAATATGACTTCAAAGGGTCTGCATTTGCTCACCGAACCTCACCAATCCTATCACTGCTGCGTTTATGCCGCTCTACACATGCTTGATTCTCTTTCGGAGACATAGAAATCCATAGGTTTTAAGATTCTTACTAGTCAGGTATATTCTTAGGCGTTTAATATGGGGTGTAGAGTCCACTTCGTTGAGCAAGGAGTAGCTCTTGTCTATTACATATTTGGCTTATGGAACGGTATCTGTGCTAATTTCAATCTCTGGTTTTATGCAGCACCCCAACTCACCTTTCCCCTTAAGCAAGCATAAGTCGGTTTTCTACATTTGAGACCCTGTTCTGTTTTGTAATTCAGTTCCTGTGCAGCCAAGTTTACATTCCGTGTCGTAGTGATATCTTATGATCTTTCTTTTTCTGTGTGACTTATTTTACTTAGAATCATCGTACCTGAATCCACTCATTATGCTGCTACGGGCCTGATGACATAGATTTCATTGTTGAGTGATATTGAATTGTACGTAAGTACCACAACTTCTTTATCCATTTTTAGCTTTCTGCGATATTGAACTTGTACCATAAACGAGGTACTTGTAAACAGAGCCGTCCCAAACTTTGGGGTGGCTGTGTCTTTTTGATTTTAATTTCCCTAAGCTATAGGACCATAAGTGGAAGTGCCTTAGGCTCTGTTGCTTTGTTTTTTAGATGTTTCAGGAAACACCAAACACTTCTCCAGAGTGCCTGTTGGCAATTTACATCCCGCCCATCAGCATAACAATGTTCCTAGTTCTCCATGGCCTGTCCTGCCTTTCTGGATTTTACACTTTTTTCAGATGGCCCTTTTGACCGGGGGGCAGTGAGACTTCATTGTAGTGCAGATTTCCTTTGCAAGCTTGCTTGGTTGGCCAAAAAGCGCGTATGCGTTTTTTCCTGAATATATTCAGGAAAAAACGCATACGCCCTTTTTGGCCAAGTGCATCATTGTGGACGTTCTGCCTCTTTTCCTATGCTTTACATGCAATTCCAGTCTACTTCCTGAAATCCGTTTACTGCAATTCTGCCCTGCTTTCAAGTCCTCTTGGCAGCCTTACTTCAATATATTTTTGGACGATAGCTGTCATTTTTAACTCTGCAGGTTTGTGAATTACAGTGCCCCTGAGCTCCTTTCTTCAACTCGCTTTCTTGTGAGCTGGCCGCAACACCGCAGGATTGCTTCAGGCCCTAGTGTGGTTCCGGCATGGCATGCTGAGCCTTTGGTTAATTCCTCTTCCTGGTGGGAAATGAGAGTTAAATTTGCCCGTCCGGACACCTCCAGCTAGTCTCTCATTGGTTCTCCCTATTCCTGTTCATTTTCCGCAGAAATTGCAAACTGGGCCAAAGAGGAGGTTAAAGGCACTGACTCTCCAAGTGGGGAGAGTGTTAGTAAAGCGTCTGGAATGTTGCACCCGAGTACCGGGGGACAACAACTGATACATTTGAACACGTTTCCCGATCACACGGTGGATCATACTCTGGGTTCCACATGCATGTTTTAGCTGAAGGAAGAATCCCTTAAACCTGGAGAGTTGTGACCCATGGAATGTGTACCATGCAATATGACTTCAAAGGGTATGCATTTGCTCACCGAACCTCACCAATCCTATCACTGCTGCGTTTATGCTGCTGTACACACGCTTGATTCTCTTTCGGAGACATATATATCCATAGATTTTAAGATTCTTACTAGTCAGGTATATTCTTAGGCGTTTAATATGGGGTGTTGAGTCCACTTCGTTGAGCAAGGAGTAGCTCTTGTCTATTACATATTTGGCTTATGGAACGGTATCTGTGCTAATTTCAATCTCTGGTTTTATGCAGCACCCCAACTCACCTTTCCCCTTAAGCAAGCATAAGTCGGTTTTCTACATTTGAGACCCTGTTCTGTTTTGTAATTCAGTTCCTGTGTAGGCAAGTTTACATTCCATGTGGTAGAGATATCTTATGATGTTTCTTTTTCTGTGTGACTTATTTCACTTAGAATCATCATACCTGAATCCACTCATTATGCTGCTACGGGCCTGATGACATAGATTTCATTGCTGAGTGATATTGCATTGTACGTAAGTACCACAACTTCTTGATCCATTTTTCGCTTTCTGCGATATTGAACTTGTACCGTAAACGAGGTTCTTGTAAACAAAGCCATACCAAACTTTGGGGTGGCTGTGTCTTTTTCGTTTTAATTTCCCTAAACTATAGGACGATAAGTGGAAGTGCCCTAGGCTCTGTTGCTTTGTTTTTTAGATGTTTCAGGAAGCACCATACACTTCTTCAGAGTGGCTGTTGGCAATTTACATCCCGCCCATCAGCATAACAAGGCTCCCAGTTCTCCATGGCCTATCCTGCCTTTCTGGATTTTACACTTTTTTCAGATGGCCCTTTTGACCAGGGGGCAGTGAGACTTCATTGTAGTGCAGATTTCCTTTGCAAGCTTGCTTGGTTGGCCAAAAAGGGCGTATGGGTTTTTTCCTGAATATATTCAGGAAAAAACGCATATGCCCTTTTTGGCCAAGTGCATCATTGTGGACGTTCTGCCTCTTTTCCTATGCTTTACATGCAATTCCAGTCTACCTACTGAAATCGGTTTCCTGCAATTCTGCCCCGCTTTCAAGTCCTCTTGGCAGCCTTACTTCAATATATTTTTGGACGATAGCTGTCATTTATAACTCTGCAGGTCTGTGAATGACAGTGCCCCAGAGCTCCTTTCTACAACTCGCTTTCTTTTGAGATGGCCGCAACACCGCAGGATTGTTTCAGGCACTAGTTTGAGTCTGGCACGGCATGCTGAGCCTTTGGTTAATTCCTCTTCCTGGTGGGAAATGAGAGTTAAATTTGCTCTTCCAGACACCTCCAGCTAGTCTCTCATTGGTTCTCCCTATTCCTGTTCATTTTCCACAGAAATTGCAAACTGGGCCAAACAGGAGGTTAAAGGCACTGACTCTCCAAGTGGGGAGAGTGTTAGTAAAGCGTCTGGAATGTTGCACCCGAGTACCAGGGGACGAAAACTGACACATTTGAACACGTTTCCCGATCACACGGTGGATCATACTCTGGGTTCCACATGCATGTTTTAGCTGAAGGAAGAATCCCTTAAACCTGGAGAGTTGAGACCCATGGAATGGGTACCATGCAATATGACTTCAAAGGGTCTGCATTTGCACACCGAACCTCACCAATCCTATCACTGCTGCGTTTATGCCGCTGTACACACGCTTGATTCTCTTTCGGAGACATATAAATCCATAGGTTTTAAGATTCTTACTAGTCAGGTATATTCTTAGGCGTTTAATATGGGGTGTTGTGTCCACTTCGTTGAGCAAGGAGTAGCTCTTGTCTATTACATATTTCGCTTATGGAATGGTATCTGTGCTAATTTCAATCTCTGGTTTTATGAGCACCCCAACTCACCTTTCCCTTAAGCAAGCATAAGTTGGTTTTCTCCATTTGAGACCCTGTTCTGTTTTGTAATTCAGTTCCTGTGTAGCCAAGTTTACATTCCGTGTAGTAGTGATAACTTATGATGTTTCTTTTTCTGTGTGACTTATTTCACTTAGAATCATCGTACCTGAATCAACTCATTATGTTGCTATGGGCCTGATGACATAGATTTCATTGCTGAGTGATATTGCATTGTACATAAGTAGCACAACTTCTCTATCCATTTTTCACTTTCTGTGATATTGAACTTGTACCGTAAACGAGGTTCTTGTAAACAGAGCTGTCCCAAACTTTGAGGTGGCTCTGTCTTTTTGACTTTAATTTCCCTAAGCTATAGGACCATAAGTGATAGTGCCCTAGGCTCTCTTGCTTTGTTTTTTAGATGTTTCAGGAAACACCATACACTTCTCCAGAGTGGCTGTGGGCAATTTACATCCCGCCCATCAGCATAACAAGGCTCCCAGTTCTCCATGGCCTGACCTGCCTTTGTGGATTTTACACTTTTTTCAGATGGCCCTTTTGACCGGGGGGCAGTGAGACTTCATTGTAGTGCAGATTTCCTTTGCAAGCTTGCTTGGTTGGCCAAAAAGGGCGTATGCGTTTTTTCCTGAATATATTCAGGAAAAAACGCATATGCCCTTTTTGGCCAAGTGCATCATTGTGGACGTTCTGCCTCTTTTCCTATGCTTTACATGCAATTCCAGTCTACCACCTGAAATCGGTTTCCGGCAATTCTGCCCCGCTTTCAAGTCCTCTTGGCAGCCTTACTTCAATATATTTTTGGACGATAGCTGTCATTTATAACTCTGAAGTTTTGTGAATTAAAGTGTCCCTGAGCTCCTTTCTTCAACTCACTTTCTTGTGAGATGGCCGCAACACCGCAGCCTTGCTTCAGGCCCCAGTGTTGTTCCGGCTTGGCACGCTGAGCCTTTGGTTAATTCCTCTTCCTGGTGGGAAATGAAAGTTAAATTTTCCCTCCAGACACCTCCATGTATTTTCTCATTGGTTCTCCCTATTCCTGTTCATTTCCCACAGAAATTGCAAACTGGGCCAAACAGGAGGTTAAAGGCACTGACTCTCCAAGTGGGGAGAGTGTTAGTAAAGCGTCTGGAATGTTGCACCCGAGTACCAGGGGACAAAAACTGAGACACATTTGAACATGTTTCCCGATGACACGGTGGATCATACTCTGGGTTCCACATGCATGTTTTAGCTGAAGGAAGAATCCCTTAAACCTGGAGAGTTGAGACCCCTGGAATGGGTACCACGCAATATGACTTCAAAGGGTCTGCATTTGCTCACCGAACCTCACCAATCCTAGCACTGCTGCATTAATGCCACTGTACACACGCTTGATTCTCTTTTGGAGACATATAAATCCATAGGTTTTAAGATTCTTACTAGTCAGGTATATTCTTAAACGTTTAATATGGGGTGTTGTGTCCTCTTCATTGAGCAAGGAGTAGATCTTGTCTATTACATATTTGGCTTATGGAACGGTATCTGTGCTAATTTCAATCTCTGATTTTATGCAGCACCCCAACTCACCTTTCCCCTTAAGCAAGCATAAGTCGGTTTTCTACATTTGAGACCCTGTTCTGTTTTGTAATTTAGTTCCTGTGTAGCCAAGTTTACATTCCGTGTAGTAGTGATATCTTATGATGTTTCTTTTTCTCTGTGACTTATTTCACTTAGAATCATCGTACCTGAATCCACTCATTAATGCAGCTATGGGCCTGATGACATAGATTTCATTGCTGAGTGATATTGCATTGTACGTAAGTACCACAACTTCTTTATCCATTTTTCACTTTCTGTGATATTGAACTTGTACTGTAAACGAGGTTCTTGTAAACAGATCCGTCCCAAACTTTGGCGTGGCTGTGTCTTTTTGATTTTAATTTCCCTAAGCTATAGGACCATAAGTGGAAGTGCCCTAGGCTCTGTTGCTTTGTTTTTTAGATGTTTCAGGAAACACCATACACTTCTCCAGAGTGGCTGTTGGCAATTTACATCCCGCCCATCAGTATAACAAGGCTCCCAGTTCTCCATGGCCTGTCCTGCCTTTCTGGATTTTACACTATTTTCAGATGGTCCTTTTGACTGGGGGGCAGTGAGTCTTCATTGTAGTGCAGATTTCCTTTGCAAGCTTGCTTGGTTGGCCAAGAAGAGCGTATGCGTTTTTTCCTGAATATATTCAGGAAAAAACGCATACGTCCTTTTTGGCCAAGTGCATCATTGTGGACGTTCTGCCTCTTTTCCTATGCTTTACATGCAATTCCAGTCTACCTCCTGAAATCGGTTTCCTGCAATTCTGCCCCGCTTTCAAGTCCTCTTGGCAGCCTTACTTCAATATATTTTTGGACGATAGCTGTCATTTATAACTCTGCAGGTTTGTGAATTACAGTGCCCCTGAGCTCCTTTCTTCAACTCGTTTTCTTGTGAGCTGGCCGCAACACCGCAGCATTGCTTCAGGCCCTAGTGTGGTTCCGGCATGGCATGCTGAGCCTTTGGTTAATTCCTCTTCCTGGTGGGCAATGAGAGTTAAATTTGCCCGTCCAGACACCTCCAGCTAGTCTCTCATTGGTTCTCCCTATTCCTGTTCATTTTCCGCAGAAATTGCAAACTGGGCCAAACAGGAGGTTAAAGGCACTGACTCTCCAAGTGGGGAGAGTGTTAGTAAAGCGTCTGGAATGTTGCACCCGTGTACCGGGGGACGAAAACTGACACATTTGTACACGTTTTCCGATCACACGGTGGATCATACTCTGGGTTCCACATGCATGTTTTAGCTGAAGGAAGAATCCCTTAAACCTGGAGAGTTGAGACCCATGGAATGGGTACCATGCAATATGACTTCAAAGGGTCTGCATTTGCTCACCGAACCTCACCAATCCTATCACTGCTGCGTTTATGCCGCTCTACACATGCTTGATTCTCTTTCGGAGACATAGAAATCCATAGGTTTTAAGATTCTTACTAGTCAGGTATATTCTTAGGCGTTTAATATGGGGTGTAGAGTCCACTTCGTTGAGCAAGGAGTAGCTCTTGTCTATTACATATTTGGCTTATGGAACGGTATCTGTGCTAATTTCAATCTCTGGTTTTATGCAGCACCCCAACTCACCTTTCCCCTTAAGCAAGCATAAGTCGGTTTTCTACATTTGAGACCCTGTTCTGTTTTGTAATTCAGTTCCTGTGCAGCCAAGTTTACATTCCGTGTCGTAGTGATATCTTATGATCTTTCTTTTTCTGTGTGACTTATTTTACTTAGAATCATCGTACCTGAATCCACTCATTATGCTGCTACGGGCCTGATGACATAGATTTCATTGTTGAGTGATATTGAATTGTACGTAAGTACCACAACTTCTTTATCCATTTTTAGCTTTCTGCGATATTGAACTTGTACCATAAACGAGGTACTTGTAAACAGAGCCGTCCCAAACTTTGGGGTGGCTGTGTCTTTTTGATTTTAATTTCCCTAAGCTATAGGACCATAAGTGGAAGTGCCTTAGGCTCTGTTGCTTTGTTTTTTAGATGTTTCAGGAAACACCAAACACTTCTCCAGAGTGCCTGTTGGCAATTTACATCCCGCCCATCAGCATAACAATGTTCCTAGTTCTCCATGGCCTGTCCTGCCTTTCTGGATTTTACACTTTTTTCAGATGGCCCTTTTGACCGGGGGGCAGTGAGACTTCATTGTAGTGCAGATTTCCTTTGCAAGCTTGCTTGGTTGGCCAAAAAGCGCGTATGCGTTTTTTCCTGAATATATTCAGGAAAAAACGCATACGCCCTTTTTGGCCAAGTGCATCATTGTGGACGTTCTGCCTCTTTTCCTATGCTTTACATGCAATTCCAGTCTACTTCCTGAAATCCGTTTACTGCAATTCTGCCCTGCTTTCAAGTCCTCTTGGCAGCCTTACTTCAATATATTTTTGGACGATAGCTGTCATTTTTCACTCTGCAGGTTTGTGAATTACAGTGCCCCTGAGCTCCTTTCTTCAACTCGCTTTCTTGTGAGCTGGCCGCAACACCGCAGGATTGCTTCAGGCCCTAGTGTGGTTCCGGCATGGCATGCTGAGCCTTTGGTTAATTCCTCTTCCTGGTGGGAAATGAGAGTTAAATTTGCCCGTCCGGACACCTCCAGCTAGTCTCTCATTGGTTCTCCCTATTCCTGTTCATTTTCCGCAGAAATTGCAAACTGGGCCAAAGAGGAGGTTAAAGGCACTGACTCTCCAAGTGGGGAGAGTGTTAGTAAAGCGTCTGGAATGTTGCACCCGAGTACCGGGGGACAACAACTGATACATTTGAACACGTTTCCCGATCACACGGTGGATCATACTCTGGGTTCCACATGCATGTTTTAGCTGAAGGAAGAATCCCTTAAACCTGGAGAGTTGTGACCCATGGAATGTGTACCATGCAATATGACTTCAAAGGGTATGCATTTGCTCACCGAACCTCACCAATCCTATCACTGCTGCGTTTATGCTGCTGTACACACGCTTGATTCTCTTTCGGAGACATATATATCCATAGATTTTAAGATTCTTACTAGTCAGGTATATTCTTAGGCGTTTAATATGGGGTGTTGAGTCCACTTCGTTGAGCAAGGAGTAGCTCTTGTCTATTACATATTTGGCTTATGGAACGGTATCTGTGCTAATTTCAATCTCTGGTTTTATGCAGCACCCCAACTCACCTTTCCCCTTAAGCAAGCATAAGTCGGTTTTCTACATTTGAGACCCTGTTCTGTTTTGTAATTCAGTTCCTGTGTAGGCAAGTTTACATTCCATGTGGTAGAGATATCTTATGATGTTTCTTTTTCTGTGTGACTTATTTCACTTAGAATCATCATACCTGAATCCACTCATTATGCTGCTACGGGCCTGATGACATAGATTTCATTGCTGAGTGATATTGCATTGTACGTAAGTACCACAACTTCTTGATCCATTTTTCGCTTTCTGCGATATTGAACTTGTACCGTAAACGAGGTTCTTGTAAACAAAGCCATACCAAACTTTGGGGTGGCTGTGTCTTTTTCGTTTTAATTTCCCTAAACTATAGGACGATAAGTGGAAGTGCCCTAGGCTCTGTTGCTTTGTTTTTTAGATGTTTCAGGAAGCACCATACACTTCTTCAGAGTGGCTGTTGGCAATTTACATCCCGCCCATCAGCATAACAAGGCTCCCAGTTCTCCATGGCCTATCCTGCCTTTCTGGATTTTACACTTTTTTCAGATGGCCCTTTTGACCAGGGGGCAGTGAGACTTCATTGTAGTGCAGATTTCCTTTGCAAGCTTGCTTGGTTGGCCAAAAAGGGCGTATGGGTTTTTTCCTGAATATATTCAGGAAAAAACGCATATGCCCTTTTTGGCCAAGTGCATCATTGTGGACGTTCTGCCTCTTTTCCTATGCTTTACATGCAATTCCAGTCTACCTACTGAAATCGGTTTCCTGCAATTCTGCCCCGCTTTCAAGTCCTCTTGGCAGCCTTACTTCAATATATTTTTGGACGATAGCTGTCATTTATAACTCTGCAGGTCTGTGAATGACAGTGCCCCAGAGCTCCTTTCTACAACTCGCTTTCTTTTGAGATGGCCGCAACACCGCAGGATTGTTTCAGGCACTAGTTTGAGTCTGGCACGGCATGCTGAGCCTTTGGTTAATTCCTCTTCCTGGTGGGAAATGAGAGTTAAATTTGCTCTTCCAGACACCTCCAGCTAGTCTCTCATTGGTTCTCCCTATTCCTGTTCATTTTCCACAGAAATTGCAAACTGGGCCAAACAGGAGGTTAAAGGCACTGACTCTCCAAGTGGGGAGAGTGTTAGTAAAGCGTCTGGAATGTTGCACCCGAGTACCAGGGGACGAAAACTGACACATTTGAACACGTTTCCCGATCACACGGTGGATCATACTCTGGGTTCCACATGCATGTTTTAGCTGAAGGAAGAATCCCTTAAACCTGGAGAGTTGAGACCCATGGAATGGGTACCATGCAATATGACTTCAAAGGGTCTGCATTTGCACACCGAACCTCACCAATCCTATCACTGCTGCGTTTATGCCGCTGTACACACGCTTGATTCTCTTTCGGAGACATATAAATCCATAGGTTTTAAGATTCTTACTAGTCAGGTATATTCTTAGGCGTTTAATATGGGGTGTTGTGTCCACTTCGTTGAGCAAGGAGTAGCTCTTGTCTATTACATATTTCGCTTATGGAATGGTATCTGTGCTAATTTCAATCTCTGGTTTTATGAGCACCCCAACTCACCTTTCCCTTAAGCAAGCATAAGTTGGTTTTCTCCATTTGAGACCCTGTTCTGTTTTGTAATTCAGTTCCTGTGTAGCCAAGTTTACATTCCGTGTAGTAGTGATAACTTATGATGTTTCTTTTTCTGTGTGACTTATTTCACTTAGAATCATCGTACCTGAATCAACTCATTATGTTGCTATGGGCCTGATGACATAGATTTCATTGCTGAGTGATATTGCATTGTACATAAGTAGCACAACTTCTCTATCCATTTTTCACTTTCTGTGATATTGAACTTGTACCGTAAACGAGGTTCTTGTAAACAGAGCTGTCCCAAACTTTGAGGTGGCTCTGTCTTTTTGACTTTAATTTCCCTAAGCTATAGGACCATAAGTGATAGTGCCCTAGGCTCTCTTGCTTTGTTTTTTAGATGTTTCAGGAAACACCATACACTTCTCCAGAGTGGCTGTGGGCAATTTACATCCCGCCCATCAGCATAACAAGGCTCCCAGTTCTCCATGGCCTGACCTGCCTTTGTGGATTTTACACTTTTTTCAGATGGCCCTTTTGACCGGGGGGCAGTGAGACTTCATTGTAGTGCAGATTTCCTTTGCAAGCTTGCTTGGTTGGCCAAAAAGGGCGTATGCGTTTTTTCCTGAATATATTCAGGAAAAAACGCATATGCCCTTTTTGGCCAAGTGCATCATTGTGGACGTTCTGCCTCTTTTCCTATGCTTTACATGCAATTCCAGTCTACCACCTGAAATCGGTTTCCGGCAATTCTGCCCCGCTTTCAAGTCCTCTTGGCAGCCTTACTTCAATATATTTTTGGACGATAGCTGTCATTTATAACTCTGAAGTTTTGTGAATTAAAGTGTCCCTGAGCTCCTTTCTTCAACTCACTTTCTTGTGAGATGGCCGCAACACCGCAGCCTTGCTTCAGGCCCCAGTGTTGTTCCGGCTTGGCACGCTGAGCCTTTGGTTAATTCCTCTTCCTGGTGGGAAATGAAAGTTAAATTTTCCCTCCAGACACCTCCATGTATTCTCTCATTGGTTCTCCCTATTCCTGTTCATTTCCCACAGAAATTGCAAACTGGGCCAAACAGGAGGTTAAAGGCACTGACTCTCCAAGTGGGGAGAGTGTTAGTAAAGCGTCTGGAATGTTGCACCCGAGTACCAGGGGACAAAAACTGAGACACATTTGAACATGTTTCCCGATGACACGGTGGATCATACTCTGGGTTCCACATGCATGTTTTAGCTGAAGGAAGAATCCCTTAAACCTGGAGAGTTGAGACCCCTGGAATGGGTACCACGCAATATGACTTCAAAGGGTCTGCATTTGCTCACCGAACCTCACCAATCCTAGCACTGCTGCATTAATGCCACTGTACACACGCTTGATTCTCTTTTGGAGACATATAAATCCATAGGTTTTAAGATTCTTACTAGTCAGGTATATTCTTAAACGTTTAATATGGGGTGTTGTGTCCTCTTCATTGAGCAAGGAGTAGATCTTGTCTATTACATATTTGGCTTATGGAACGGTATCTGTGCTAATTTCAATCTCTGATTTTATGCAGCACCCCAACTCACCTTTCCCCTTAAGCAAGCATAAGTCGGTTTTCTACATTTGAGACCCTGTTCTGTTTTGTAATTTAGTTCCTGTGTAGCCAAGTTTACATTCCGTGTAGTAGTGATATCTTATGATGTTTCTTTTTCTCTGTGACTTATTTCACTTAGAATCATCGTACCTGAATCCACTCATTAATGCAGCTATGGGCCTGATGACATAGATTTCATTGCTGAGTGATATTGCATTGTACGTAAGTACCACAACTTCTTTATCCATTTTTCACTTTCTGTGATATTGAACTTGTACTGTAAACGAGGTTCTTGTAAACAGATCCGTCCCAAACTTTGGGGTGGCTGTGTCTTTTTGATTTTAATTTCCCTAAGCTATAGGACCATAAGTGGAAGTGCCCTAGGCTCTGTTGCTTTGTTTTTTAGATGTTTCAGGAAACACCATACACTTCTCCAGAGTGGCTGTTGGCAATTTACATCCCGCCCATCAGTATAACAAGGCTCCCAGTTCTCCATGGCCTGTCCTGCCTTTCTGGATTTTACACTATTTTCAGATGGTCCTTTTGACTGGGGGGCAGTGAGACTTCATTGTAGTGCAGATTTCCTTTGCAAGCTTGCTTGGTTGGCCAAGAAGAGCGTATGCGTTTTTTCCTGAATATATTCAGGAAAAAACGCATACGTCCTTTTTGGCCAAGTGCATCATTGTGGACGTTCTGCCTCTTTTCCTATGCTTTACATGCAATTCCAGTCTACCTCCTGAAATCGGTTTCCTGCAATTCTGCCCCGCTTTCAAGTCCTCTTGGCAGCCTTACTTCAATATATTTTTGGACGATAGCTGTCATTTATAACTCTGCAGGTTTGTGAATTACAGTGCCCCTGAGCTCCTTTCTTCAACTCGTTTTCTTGTGAGCTGGCCGCAACACCGCAGCATTGCTTCAGGCCCTAGTGTGGTTCCGGCATGGCATGCTGAGCCTTTGGTTAATTCCTCTTCCTGGTGGGCAATGAGAGTTAAATTTGCCCGTCCAGACACCTCCAGCTAGTCTCTCATTGGTTCTCCCTATTCCTGTTCATTTTCCGCAGAAATTGCAAACTGGGCCAAACAGGAGGTTAAAGGCACTGACTCTCCAAGTGGGGAGAGTGTTAGTAAAGCGTCTGGAATGTTGCACCCGTGTACCGGGGGACGAAAACTGACACATTTGTACACGTTTTCCGATCACACGGTGGATCATACTCTGGGTTCCACATGCATGTTTTAGCTGAAGGAAGAATCCCTTAAACCTGGAGAGTTGAGACCCATGGAATGGGTACCATGCAATATGACTTCAAAGGGTCTGCATTTGCTCACCGAACCTCACCAATCCTATCACTGCTGCGTTTATGCCGCTCTACACATGCTTGATTCTCTTTCGGAGACATAGAAATCCATAGGTTTTAAGATTCTTACTAGTCAGGTATATTCTTAGGCGTTTAATATGGGGTGTAGAGTCCACTTCGTTGAGCAAGGAGTAGCTCTTGTCTATTACATATTTGGCTTATGGAACGGTATCTGTGCTAATTTCAATCTCTGGTTTTATGCAGCACCCCAACTCACCTTTCCCCTTAAGCAAGCATAAGTCGGTTTTCTACATTTGAGACCCTGTTCTGTTTTGTAATTCAGTTCCTGTGCAGCCAAGTTTACATTCCGTGTCGTAGTGATATCTTATGATCTTTCTTTTTCTGTGTGACTTATTTTACTTAGAATCATCGTACCTGAATCCACTCATTATGCTGCTACGGGCCTGATGACATAGATTTCATTGTTGAGTGATATTGAATTGTACGTAAGTACCACAACTTCTTTATCCATTTTTAGCTTTCTGCGATATTGAACTTGTACCGTAAACGAGGTACTTGTAAACAGAGCCGTCCCAAACTTTGGGGTGGCTGTGTCTTTTTGATTTTAATTTCCCTAAGCTATAGGACCATAAGTGGAAGTGCCTTAGGCTCTGTTGCTTTGTTTTTTAGATGTTTCAGGAAACACCAAACACTTCTCCAGAGTGCCTGTTGGCAATTTACATCCCGCCCATCAGCATAACAATGTTCCTAGTTCTCCATGGCCTGTCCTGCCTTTCTGGATTTTACACTTTTTTCAGATGGCCCTTTTGACCGGGGGGCAGTCAGACTTCATTGTAGTGCAGATTTCCTTTGCAAGCTTGCTTGGTTGGCCAAAAAGCGCGTATGCGTTTTTTCCTGAATATATTCAGGAAAAAATGCATACGCCCTTTTTGGCCAAGTGCATCATTGTGGACGTTCTGCCTCTTTTCCTATGCTTTACATGCAATTCCAGTCTACTTCCTGAAATCCGTTTACTGCAATTCTGCCCTGCTTTCAAGTCCTCTTGGCAGCCTTACTTCAATATATTTTTGGACGATAGCTGTCATTTTTAACTCTGCAGGTTTGTGAATTACAGTGCCCCTGTGCTCCTTTCTTCAACTCGCTTTCTTGTGAGCTGGCCGCAACACCGCAGGATTGCTTCAGGCCCTAGTGTGGTTCCGGCATGGCATGCTGAGCCTTTGGTTAATTCCTCTTCCTGGTGGGAAATGAGAGTTAAATTTGCCCGTCCGGACACCTCCAGCTAGTCTCTCATTGGTTCTCCCTATTCCTGTTCATTTTCCGCAGAAATTGCAAACTGGGCCAAAGAGGAGGTTAAAGGCACTGACTCTCCAAGTGGGGAGAGTGTTAGTAAAGCGTCTGGAATGTTGCACCCGAGTACCGGGGGACAACAACTGATACATTTGAACACGTTTCCCGATCACACGGTGGATCATACTCTGGGTTCCACATGCATGTTTTAGCTGAAGGAAGAATCCCTTAAACCTGGAGAGTTGTGACCCATGGAATGTGTACCATGCAATATGACTTCAAAGGGTCTGCATTTGCTCACCGAACCTCACCAATCCTATCACTGCTGCGTTTATGCTGCTGTACACACGCTTGATTCTCTTTCGGAGACATATATATCCATAGATTTTAAGATTCTTACTAGTCAGGTATATTCTTAGGCGTTTAATATGGGGTGTTGAGTCCACTTCGTTGAGCAAGGAGTAGCTCTTGTCTATTACATATTTGGCTTATGGAACAGTATCTGTGCTAATTTCAATCTCTGGTTTTATGCAGCACCCCAACTCACCTTTCCCCTTAAGCAAGCATAAGTTGGTTTTCTACATTTGAGACCCTGTTCTGTTTTGTAATTCTGTTCCTGTGTAGCCAAGTTTACATTCCGTGTAGTAGTGATATCTTATGATGTTTCTTTTTCTTTGTGACTTATTTCACTTAGAATCATCGTATCTGAATCCACTCATTATGCTGCTATGGGCCTGATGACATAGATTTCATTGCTGAGTGATATTGCATTGTACGTAAGTACCACAACTTCTTTATCCATTTTTAGCTTTCTGCGATATTGAACTTGTACCGTAAACGAGGTTCTTGTAAACAGAGCCGTCCCAAACTTTGGGGTGGCTGTGTCTTTTTGATTTTAATTTCCCTAAGCTATAGGACCATAAGTGGAAGTGCCCTAGGCTCTGTTGCTTTGTTTTTTAGATGTTTCAGGAAACACCATACACTTCTCCAGAGTGGCTGTTGCCAATTTACATCCCGCCCAGCAGCATAACAAGGCTCCCAGTTCTCCATGGTCTGTCCTGCCTTTCTGGATTTTACACTTTTTCAGATGGCCCTTTTGACCTTGGGGAAGTGAGGCTTCATTGTAGTGCAGATTTCCTTTGCAAGCTTGCTTGGTTGGCCAGAAAGGGCATATGCGTTTCTTCATGAATATATTCAGGAAAAAACGCATGCGCCCTTTTTGGCCAAGTGCATCATTGTCGACGTTCTGAGTCTTTTCATATGTTGTCAATGCAATTCTAGTCTACCTCTTGAAATCGGTTTCCTGCAATTCTACCTTGCTGTCAGTGCCTCTTCATAGCCTTACCTCAATATACTTTTGGAAAATAGTTGGCCTTTATAACTCTGCAGGTTTTTGAATTGCAGTGGCCCTTAGCTCCATTTTTCAGCTCTTATTTTTGTGATCTTGCCTCATATCCACAGGATTTTTTCATGCCCTATTCTTCTTCTGGGGCGCCTTGCTCTGCCTTTGGTTAATTCTTCTTCCTGATGTGAAATTAGAGTGACATGTGCCCATTGAAACCGCTACAGCTATTTTCTCACTGGTTCCCCCTATTCCCATTCATCCTCCGCACTAACTGCAGACTGTGCGATACCGGAACTTAAAGGCATTGACTCTCCGTGTGGGGATGTTGTTAGTAAAGTGGCTGGAATGTTGATCCGGAGCCCCAGGAGAGGAAAATGAGGTGCGTTTTAGAAACCTTTCCCGATCATATGGTATACCATCCGCTGGATTTCCCATGCATGGTTTAGCTGTAGGAAGATTTCCTTCAACCTGGAGTGTTGGGACCCTTGGAATGAGTAGCATGAAGTATTGCATTAAACTTTCGGCAGTTGCTCACCAAAGCTCACCAATCCTCTCAGCCCCAAGTGTCCAGCCTTATGTCTTATCCAGCTGTGGGGTTTATATGTGGTCATTCCATGTTGCATCACAGCCCCTGAGCGAATTTTGTAAGAATTTTTCTCTCTTTCATTGTTTCTGCGTTTTGGTTTTAAAATTTATTTCTATAATGGGGTTTAGCTCATTTTCACTGCTGTGTTTGGCCACTCTGCACACACTTGATTCCCTTATGGAGATATATCAATACATGGGTTTTAAGATTCGTATTACTCAGATATATTTCTCTGCAGTGTATAGGGTGTGTTGAGGCCAGTTCATTGAGCAAGGTGTAGATCTTGTCTAATACCTATTTGGTTTATTGAACGGTATCTGTGCTAATTTCAAACTCTGGTTTTATGCATCACCCCACCTCTCCTTTCCCCTTAAGCTGACATAAGTGTGTTTTCTAAATGTGAGACACTGTTCTGTTTTGTAATTCATTTTTTGTGCAGCCATATTTATCCTCCCTCTATAAGTGATATCTTATGATATGTTTCTTTTTCTGTTTGACTTATTTCAAGTAGTATTATCGGACCTAAATCCACTCTTTATCCTTCTACTAGCCTTATTACATTGATTTCATGGTGAAGAGATATTCCATTGTACATAAGTACCACATTTTCTTTATCCATTGTTCTCTTTCCTGGGATATTTAAGGTGTACTGAAGTTGAGGTTCTTGTAAACAGAGTAGCCCTAAACTGTGGTGTGCTTGTGTCTTGTTGATTTTTAGACTTCCCTAGATATACTTCCATGATTGGAAGTGTCCTATGCTCTGTAGCTCTGTTTTTTAGATGATTTAGGAACCACCATACACTTCTCCAGAGTGGCTCTCGGCAGTTCACACACTGTCCATCAGCGTATAAAGGCTCCCTGTTCTCCATGGCCTGTCCTGCATTTCTGGTTTTTACAATTTTTTCAGATGGCCCTTTTGACCAGTGGGAAATGAGACTTCTTTGTTGTGCACATTTGCATTGCTTGCTTGCTTGGTTGCCCATAAAGTGCGTATGCGTTTTTTCCTGGATATATTCAGGAAAAAACGCATACTCCTTTTTGGGCCAACAGCATCATTGTCGAAATTCTGCCGCTTTTCATGTGCTTTAAAGACGAGTCCAATCTATCTCTTGAAATCTGTTTCTTGCAATTCTGTCTTGCATTCAGATCCTCTTCTTTGCCTTACCTCAACATATTTTTGGACGTTAGTTTTCATTTATAACTCTGCAGGTTTGTGAATTGCAGTGACCCTGAGCTCCATTTTTTAAGTTGCTCTTTTGTGAGCTGGCCTCAAAGCCGCAGGATTGCTTCAGGCCCTATTTTGGCTCCAGCGAGGCGGGCTGAGCCTTTTTTTAATTCTTATTCTTAATTGGAAATTAGAGTGACATATGCCCGTCCAAACCCCTACAACTATTCTCTCATTGGTTCCCCCTCTTCCCGTTCATCCTCCTCACAATTTGCAAAATGTGTGAAACAGAAGTTTAAATGTGCTGATTCTCTAAGTGGGGAGATTCTAAGTAACGTGGCTGGAATGATGAACAGGAGCACGAGGAGAGGATAAATGAGGTGCATTTTAGACACATCTCCCCATCACATGGTGTACAGTCCTCTGGGTTTTCCATGCATGTTTTAGCTGTAGGAAGATCCCTTGAACCTGCAGATTTGGGACCCATTGAATGGGTACCAGGTAGTATTACTTTAAAGGGTGTGCATTTCCTCACCCAACCTCACATTTCTCTTAGCACGAACAGTTTCCAGCCTTATGTGTCATCCTGCTGTGGGTCTAGATGTGTTCAATCCATGTTGCATCACCGTCCCTGAGGAAAAGTTGTAAGAGGTTTTCTCTGTCTCTCTGTCGTTTATTTTTTTCAATTTATTACTATATTGGTTACAGCTGATTTTCAAAGCTCTGTTTCTTGCTGCTGTACATCCACTTGATTCACATACAGAGAGACATCAATAAATTCTTTTTCAGATTCTTACCAGTCATATATATTCTTTTCCGGTGACTTGAGTGTGCTGAGTGCAGTTCTTTTAGCTACCGTGTAGGCCTTGTTGATTATCAGTTTGGTATTTGGAATGGTATCTTTGCTAATTTCAACCTCCTGGATGATGCCTCACCCCTCCCCACCTTTCCCGTTTAGCAGCCTTACGCGTGTTTTCTACATACTTGACTATGTTTTTCTTTTGTAATTTATTTCATGTGTAGCCATTTTGGATTCCACCTTTAAGTGATATCTTATGATATGTGTCTTTTTCTTTTTGAATTATGTCACTTAGAATGATCATACGTAACTCCTCCGGAGTTGTTACAACTGGCCATATTTCATTGATTTCCAGGCTGAGTAATATTCCACTCTACATAAGTACCACATCTCTATCCATTTTTTCCCTCCAGAGACATTTAAGTTATATCCTAGTCGAGGATCTTTTAAACAGAGAGGCAGTAAACATTGGGGTGCCTGTGTCCTCTCGATTTTTGTTTTTCCCAAGACATACGCCCATAAGTGCAAGTGCCCTATGCTCTGTAGCTCATTTTTTAGATGCTTTAGTAAACACAATACACTTCTCCAGAATGGCCGTTGGCAATATACATTTCCACTATAAGCCTCACAGGGCTCCCTCTTCTCCTTGCCCTGTCCTGCATTTCTGGTGTTTACACTTTATGAGGATGGCTCTTCTGACTGATGCGAAGTGATATCTTTTGTAGTATTGATTTCCAGTGCCCACCTGTTTGGTTGGCTAAAAAAGTGTATGCCCTTTTCTTGAATATATACAGAAAAAAACGCATACAGCCTTTTTGGCCAACTGCAATGTTGGCAATGTTCAGCCCCTTTTCTTGTGCTTAATGGCGAGTCCTTCCTACCTCCTCAAATCCCTTTCCTGCCATTCTCCCTTGCTTACCAATCCTTTTCTCTGACTTTCCTCAAGACATTTTTCAGTGATAGATATTTTCAACTCTGCAGTTTCATGAATTTTACTACCCCTGAGTTCCATTGTTCAACTTGTGTTTATGGGAACTGGCCACAAAGCAGTGGGATTTCCTCAAGCCCTATACTGTTTCCATGGGCAACCCTAGCCTTTGGTCAATTCGTCTTCCTGATTGGAAATTAGAGTGACATGTGCCTGTCTGAACACCTAGGACTTGTCTCTCATTGTTCCTCATCCTTCCGCTTCATCCTCTGGACAAATTCCAAACTGTACGCAACAGGATGTTGACAGTGCTGACATCTCCAAGTGGGGAGACTGTTAGTAAAGACGCTGGAGGGGTGAACCCGAGCACCAGGAGATGAGGAGATGAGATGCCTTTTCCAAACTCTTCCCGATCAGACGGTATACCATCCTCTGGGTGTGACAGACATGTTTTAGCAGTAGGAAGAGTCCCATTCATGTAAGGAGAACACCAGGGCTTTTTCAAAATCAGTGTCTCCCCGAAACCCAAACTGGGGAATTTTTTAAGCTACGGCTACACATATGTTCATTAAGGGCCTTGGGAAGTAGGCAGAGTCCAAACTTTAGATGATTGAAGTCTTCAGGGTCAGAAGCACTCACCACCGGCTTCCCTTAGGTTACACTTTAACTGTCATTGATAGATGATGTCAATAAAAATATCTATTCTTTTTCCGATTATTTCCCCTTATAGGTTATTGCAAAATATTGAGTGTAGTTCCCTGTGCTATACAGTAGTTCCTTGTTGATGATCTATTTTATACATAGCAGTGTGTATGTGTTAATTCCAAACTGTTAATTTATCCCTCCTCCCACCTTTCCCCTTTGGTAATAATAAATTATAAGATTTTATACTTCTCAGAAATGGGGGAGCTGAAAGAGAGGTATCATTTTCAATGGAAAAGCATTTAAAACAAGATTGAAGCTTTAACCAAGATTATTAGGTGTACATCCTTGGAAAGAAATCACTTCATTTCTCTAATATTGACCTGACAAATAAGACAAACCTTTTCACTGAACTTGCTTATAATAAAGTGATGGAAATATCAAATGGAAGTGTTAGAAACATCTTATTTTACCCGAGCCTTATAAACTGTTCTATGTTAACTACAGTTTGGCTCACACATCTGTTCATTGAAGTTACAATAGTCTCAATTTCTGTTACTGATCCTCCAGAGTGGACCCCAACAAGTGTCCCCCTGCCCAGTGTCATTGGGGCCAACAGATCGAGACTGAGTTTGGTTCACAAGCAAAGGAAACTTTATATTTTAAACAGAGAATGGAGAGGTGAGAGCACGCACTACCCCGTGGGCTGTGGGCTGGGCTGCTGTGTAGAGATCCTGTCAGAGTCAGTGGGAGGGAGGGGGCGGAGCACTCGAGGGCCGGGTTGGCTGCAGCTCAGCCTCTATATCTCGGAGTCTGCACTGGGCCCCAGGAGCTGAGGTGTCGACCCAGCCATTCTGCACTAGGAAATCTGGTCTGAAGTGCCGGGTGTGGAACCTCTGCATGCGGGACCCTAGGAGCACGTGAAATTAGACAAAGCACAAAGGATAAAAAAGGTCAGACTTGACTTTATTGCCCAGATTCTATTTTTATCTCCCAGGGATTTTTAATGGGCTTTGCTGGGGACAAACCCCTCCTCTGCCTTTTGTCCCGTTCCTCATTCTTGGAGTGCTGAGGGTGCAGACCCTTCTTCTGTAACTGCTGAGTGCTGAGTTGGGAGCCCTCATACGAGGGGACGAGGGTCAGAACTTCTCCCCAGCAGCCTCCAGGTGACGTTGATTGGCCCCAGGACCCCTGCCTCCCTGCTCGTCCGCCTGAGCACCAGCATTGGAAGTGTTATAGATGCTAATGACCTTTAAGGGTCCAGGAAAGAGATGTGCAGAGACGCTGTGGGGGCCGGTTTCACCCCGCCCCACATTTGTTCGGCCACCTTAGGCTGACCGTTTCTGCCAGCCTAGATGCTCTGACCAGTAGTCTGCTCTTTCTTCAATTAGGCCCCTGAATTAACGTAAAAACAGCACCAGGTGTCAGAGCCCTGCCCGCTCAACTCCCAGACAGTCCAGGGTCAGTGGTGATCAAGGACCATGATGGCCACTGAGTCAACAGCCTTTTGAAGTAAACAGGAGTCCAGCCGGTCTTATTGGCCACCATCATCACGGTGTCTGTAGGCTTTTCTATGGTGACAGTGTGATATACGTTTCCCCCGCCAAGATTATTAGCTCCCCTCCGGGTGCAGTAAGTCCTGCAAGCAGTAGTCTACTCCTTCGGGACACACTATTGTTGTTTTATGAGAGAAACTCCAGGTCAAGTGATGTTCACACGAGTCGTCATGGTGCCCTGTTGCCCCCGGTTATCTCTCTGGATGTTGGAGTTGGAGGGCCTCCTCACTCGAGGTCGGTGTGCCCACGGAGCGAACCCTGCAACTTCAGGGCATGGTTGGTGATTAGGATCACCACGTGGGGTCCTTTTCCCTTAGGAGAGAGGTGGCCTTTTGGGCTGCTGATTTTCAGGTTTTTAGATACCGCCAGTATCTTGGCCAGATGTGGCAGTGGGCCAAGCCCCTTGGTGACTGTAGTTTATCCTACCTGGATGGCATTCTTGTGTTGTTCCATTTCAAGTGGTCCCAGTTTTTGCACTAATTCTCCAATGGCGACTCACCTTTCACCGGGAATGGAAAGGTCAAAGGGTTTAGCTCAATTAGGGAGTTCCAGGGCAAGGGTCTGAATTGACTGCTCTTTCCATTCTTGAAAGGCCACTTCTGGATTCTGTTCAAAAGGATCATCATCTTTTCCTTTCAGTGTTTCATATAGAGGCCCAGCTAGTAGACTGTAGTTAGGGATCCAGAAGCAGCAAACCCTGGCCTCCCCAGGAACCCCTAAGCTGTCTTCTAGTTTTAGAAAGGGGTAAGGCTGCAAATGGTTTCTTCCCTTTCCTGGGATGGGCTTCTCCGACCTTCTGTGAGAATGAAGCCCAGGCAGGTCACCGCAGTCTGTGATATTTGAGCTTTTTCTTGGACAACTTCTATCCTTTATTGGCTTGGTAGTTCAGAGGCCTCCTTAGTAGGGCTGGCGATCAGAATGTCGTCTGCATATTGAAGGAGGGTTTCCTTTTCCAGAGGTAGAACTTTTCAGTCTTTAGCTAAGCTTTCCCCAAAGATGGTGTGGGAATTTTTGAACCCTTGGGGCAAGACGGCCCGGAAGTATTGTTTTAGTTGTATGTTGAGTCCTGCCACTCACAAGCCAAAATTTCTTGTGACTCTGGGACTAATGGAATACAAAAGAAGGCATCATTGAGACTAATACAGAATACCATGTCCTGGTGGTTGGTAGAATGACCAGCAGGGTGTAGGAATTAGGAGCAACTGGAGGTATATCCTCAGTGGTTTCACTGACTGTCCTGACATCCTTTACCAGGTCCCCAGCAGCCCATGGGGCTCTCGTGGTCAGGCCAATCCCAGGATATGGAGCTCTCCTGGGCAGGTACCCCACCCCCAACCCAGCCCACGGGGCTCTCGTGGTCAGGCCTCTCCCAGGATACAGAGCTACCCTTGCAGGTACCGTGGCAGGGCTGGGCACACAGGAACCGTGCACATAGCTCTCACTGAAGAGCACCCCCATCTCACCTGTCGCTCAGAGCTGACACAGAGCACCTCAGAGCAGGACTTGAACTAACAAACAGCAGCTGCGACAGGTCTGTGACCCTGGGCATCACTCTGTGTGGCCTCCCTCCACCTGGTCTTCCAGAGACTTCCACTGCACCCGGGGCACCAGGCCTCTGTCTCCAACCACCACCCACCCCTCCTCTCCCTGACTCCTGGGTTCCTCTCATTAGGAGAGGCTTTTCTTGAAGTTGTCTCCCACTCATGGGCCGGATAAAATGATTAGAAAACAAGCCAAAGCTGCAGCCCCTTGTCTATCCTGACTCTCAGGAGCCCACACCTGTTCCTTGGACCTGGCCGGTTCAGCAAGTTCCATTTTCTGCAACTGTGAGCCCCTGAGGGGTGATGATTGGCTGACCTGGGCAGCCTTACCGTGCCGGCCAGCCCTCCCCAGGTGTGCCTGGGTTGAGATCAATATAAATACCACTCCAGGCAGCAAGAGCCCCTGCAGCTGTGCCTGACGCCATTTTCTCTGCCCTGTCAGCAGTCTCGGGGCTGGGCTGGTGGGAGGGAGTGAGAGGCCACGGCTTTGTGGGTGGCCCAGTGTGAGTGGGGCTCTGCTGGACTTTCTGCAGCAGTTGCCAGGCTGCCACCTGCTAAAGAAGAGGATGTGTCACCCATACCTGCTGCTGGAATTTCTCCCTGGGCAGAGGTGAGGAAGGAAAAAAGCAGTGGGAGCAGGGACAGGACGGGTATCTCAGGCAGGGAAATGGAAATCTTCCAGAAGAGCACCCAGGACCAGGGCCATCCTGGCTGGCCTGCAGGCACCAAGTCAGCTGGCATGCTGTCACTCATGTGGCTCCATGGCCCTTCCTCTAGGCTTTCAAGTCCTTGTATATATTCAGGTGTTTTACCTGGGAAGGGTGGGAACAGTTCAGCAGCAACTGGCCTGGGGCTCAGCTCACGTTCACTCACAGATGCCTCGGCACGGTGCCCCAGCTTTGCAATGAGGACGCTTGTTGTGTGGGGGCTGCTGGCTGAATGGGAGACGATTCCCCACCACTGACCAACTTCAGAATTGTTTACAACTGGAGCAAGGGCCCTGATACGGTTTTCCTCTGAGTAACTGGTGGGTTCTGTTTTTTTTTTTCTCTTTTTCGTTTTTGGTTCAAGGTAGAATTTATTCCTCTTTTTTGTATTTACAGATATAAGCATGGAAATAATTTATTCATATAAATACATGTATGTGAAGGGAATAATTGTTTTTTCTGTTTTGTTTTTTAAATTTTATTTCTTTTTAATTTTGAATTTTATTTTATATTTTTATACAGCAAGTTCTTATTGGTTATCTATTTTATACATATAAATGTTTACATGCCAATCCCAATCTCTCAACTCCTCCCACCACCACCCCCCCAAGAGCTTTCCCCCCTTGTTGTCCATACGATTGTTGTCTACATCTGTTGCTCTATTTATGCCTTGCAAAACGGTTAATCTGTACAGTTTTTCTAGGTTCCACATATATGCATGAATATACAAGATTTGTTTTTCTCTTTCTGACTTACTTCACTCTGTATGACAGTCTCTAGATCCATCGACGTCTCTACAAATGACCCAATTTCATTCCTTTCATGGCTTAGTAATATTCCATTTTATATATGTACCACATCTTTATGCATTCGTCTGTCTGTGGGCATTTAGGTTGCTTCCATTACCTCGATATTGTAAATAGTGATGCAATGAACATTGCGGTGAATGTCTCTTTTTGATTTATGGTTTTGTCTGGGTATATGTCCAGTACTGGGATTGCTGTATCATATGGTAATTCTATTAATAGTTTCTTAAGAAACTCCATATTGTTCTCCATAGTGACTGTGTCAATTTATATTCCCAACAATAGTGGAAGAGGCTTCCTTTTCTCCACACCCATTCCAGCATTTGTTGTTTGTAGATTTTCAGATGATGCCCATTCTAACAGGTGTGAGGTGATACCTCATTGTTGAGTCCATTTCGTTGAGCAAGGGGTAGGTCTTCTCTATTACATATTAGGCTTATGGAACGGTATCTGTGCTAATTTCAAACTCTGGTTTTATGCAGCACCCCAACTCACCTTTCCCCTTAAGCAAGCATAAGTTGGTTTTCTAAACTTGAGACCCTGTTCTGTTTTGTAATTCAGTTCCTGTGTAGCCAAGTTTACATTCCGTGCATTAGTGATACCTTATGATGTTTCTTTTTCTGTGTGACTTATTTCACTTAGAATCATCGTGCCTCAATCCACTCATTATGCTGGTACAGGCCTGGTGACACAGATTTCATTGCTGAGTGGTATTCTGTTGTACGTAAGTACCGCAACTTCTTTATCAATTATTTGTTCTCTGGGATATTTAACTTGTACCGTAGAAGAGGTTCCTGTAAACAGAGCCATCCCAAATTTTGGGGTGGCTGTGTCTTTTTGATTTTAATTTCCCTAAGCTATAGGACCATAAGTGGAAATGCCCTAGACTCTGTTGCTTTGTTTTTCAGATGTATCAGGAAACACTATACACTTCTCCAGAGTGACTGTTGGCAATTTACATCCCGCCCATCAGCATAACAAGGCTCCCAGTTCTCCATGGCCTGTCCTGCCTTTCTGGATTTTACACTTTTTTCAGATGGCCCTTTAGACCAGGGGGAAGTGACACTTCATAGTAGTTCGGATTTCCATTGCAAGCTTGCTTGGTTTGCCAAAAAGGGCGTATGTGTTTTTTCCTGAATATATTCAGGAACAAACTCATACGCCCTTTTTTGTCACGTGCATCATTGTCGATGTTCTGCCTCTTTTCCTATGCTTTAAATGCAAATCCAGTCTACCTCCTGAAATCGGTTTCCTGAAATTCTGCCCCGCTTTCAAGTCCTCTTGGCAGCCTTACTTCAATATATTTTTGGACATTATCTGTCATTTATAACTCTGCAGGTTTGTGAATTACAGGGCCCCTGAGCTCCTTTCTTCAACTCGCTTTCTTGTGAGCTGGCCGCAAACCCGCAAGACTGCTTCAGGCCCTAATCTGCTTCTGGCAGGGCACGCTGAGCCTTTGGTTAATTCCTCTTCCTGGTGGGAAATGAGTGTTAAATATGCCCGTCCAGACACCTACCTCACTCTCAACCCCTTGGTGATGTGGGTCCTCTGGTTTGTGGCCACCTTTGCTGGGTTCCTCACCTTTCGATGATGTGGTCCCACTAGTGTGAGGACACTCCTGTCTGGTTCTCATCCACGTGGTTATGTGGACCCCCTGGTGAGAGTCTGTTCCTGGCTGTGTTCCTCACCCTTCTGTGAGGGAGACCCTCTGCTGATAGGTCACTCCTGCATGGCTGGCACACATTGCCTTGGTGAAGTCAGCTGTGTGGTGGCAGTTGGAGCGTGCTGGGGATCTCCTGCCCCCGGTGATGAGGGCCCTCTTGCGTCAGGCCCTAACTGCTGGGCTCACCAACTTTTCTTAGTGAGCCCAATGATGCTTGGGCACTCCTCTTAGGACCCCATCTCCATGGGGATGTGGGCCTTCTGCTCTGAGGTCCCAACGGCTGGGTTGTTCACATTTTCATGATGTGGGCTCTCTGGTGTTAGTTCACAGAGGCCTGGATCCCATAGCCTCTGTGCTCTTGGCCGCCTGCTGGGAGGTTCCAACTGCTGGATTCCTCACTTTTTTAATTTTTTAGGCCCTCTGTTGTGAGGATCCTCCTGCCTGCCTCACTCCCAGCCCCTTCGTGATGTGTGTCCTCTGGTTTGAGGTCACATGTGCTGGGTTCCTCACCTTTCGATGATGTGGGACCAATGGTCTTAGGAGACTCCTGCCTGGTTCACATCCCCTTTGTGATGTGGGCCCTCTGGTGAGAGTCTGATCCTGGCTGGGTTCCTCACCCATCTGTGAGGTGGGCCCTCTACTATCAGGTAACTCTTGCCTGGCTTGCTCACCTCGCCTTGTTGACATGAGCCCTCTGGTGGCACTTGGACCCTGCTGGGAGCCTCCTCATCTCTTTGATGAGGGCCCTCTGACGTCAGGCCCTAACTGTTGGGCTCCCCAACTTTTCTTAGTGAGCCCAGTGATGCTCGGGCACTCCTCTTAGGTTCCCATCTCCATGGGGATGTGGGCCTTCTGCTCTGAGGTTCCAACGGCTGGGTTGATCACAGTTTCATGATGTGGGCTCTCTGGTGTTAGTTCACTGTGGCCTGGATCCCATAGCCTCTGTGCTCTTGGCCGCCTGCTGGGAGGTTCCAACTGCTGGATTCCTCACTTTTTAAATTTTTTAGGCCCTCTGTTGTGAGGATCCTCCTGCCTGCCTCACTCCCAGCCCCTTCGTGATGTGTGTCCTCTGGTTTGAGGCCACATGTGCTGGGTTCCTCACCTTTCGATGATGTGGGACCAATGGTCTTAGGAGACTCCTGCCTGGTTCACATCCCCTTGGTGATGTGGGCCCTCTGTTGAGAGTCTGATCCTGGCTGGGTTCCTCACCCTTCTGTGAGGTGGGCCGTCTGCTGTGAGGTCACTCCTGCCTGGCTTGCTCACCTCGCCTTGTGGACATGAGCCCTCTGGTGGCACTTGGAGCCTGCTGGGAGTCTCCTCCCCTCGGTGATGAGTGCCCTCTTGCGTCAGGCCCTAACTGCTGGGCTCACCACATTTTGTGATGTGCGCCCAGTGGTTCGAAGACACTCCATCCAGGTTCACATCCCCATTGGGATGTGGGCCTTCTGCTCTGAGGTCCCAACGGCTGGGTTGTTCACAGTTTCATGATGTGGGCTCTCTGCTGTTAGTTCGCTCTGGCCTGGATGTCATAGCCTCTGTGCTCTGGGCCGCCTGCTGGAAGGTTCCAACTGCTCGATTCCTCAACTTTTGTATTCTATGGGTCCTGTGTTGTGATGCTCCTCCTGCCTGCCTCACTCGCAACCCCTTCTTGATGTGGGTCCTCTGGTTTGAGGCCACATGTGCTGGGTTCCGCAACTTTCAATGATGTGGCCCCACTGGTGTGAGGACACTCCTGCCTGGTTCCCATCCCCTTGGTGATGTGGGCCTTCTGGTGACAGTCTTATCCTGGCTGGGTTCCTCACTCTTCTGTGAGGTAGGCCCTCTGCTGTGAGGTCAATCCTGCCTGACTTGCACACATCACCTTGGTGACGTGGGCCCTCTGTTGGCACATGGAACCTGCTGGGAGCCTCCTGCCCTCGGTGATGACGGCCCTCTAGCATCAGGCCCTAACTGCTGGGCTCCCCACGTTTTCTGATGTGAACCCAGTGATGCCAGGACACTCCTGTCAGGTTCCCATCCCCATGGGGATGTGGGCTTTCTGCTCTGAGGTCCCAACGCCTGGGTGGCTCACAGTTTCATGATGTGGGCTCTCTGGTGTTAGTTCACTCCTGCCTGCATCCCATAGCTTCTGTGCTCTCGGCCGCCTGCTGGGAGGTTCCAAATGCTGGATTCCTCACCTTTTTTATTCTTTGGGCCCTCTGTTTTTAGGCTACTCCTACCTGCCTCACTCCCATCCCCTTTGTGATGTATGTCCTCTGATATGAGGCCGTATGTGCTGGGTTCTTCACCTTTCAATGATGTGGCCCCACTGGTGGGAGGACAGTCCTGACTGGTTCCCATCCCCTTGGTGTTGTGGGCCCTCTGGCAAGAGTCTCATCCTACCTCGGTTCCTCACCCTTCTGTGAGATAGGCCCTCTGCTGTGAGGTCACTACTGCCTGGCTGGCGCATGCCACCTTGTAGACGTGGGCCCTCTGTTGGCAGTTGGAACCTGCTGGGAGTCTCCTCCCCTCAGTTATGAGGGCTCCCTGGCGTCGGGCCCTAACTGCTGGGCTCCTAACATTTTCTGATATGTGCTAAGTGGTGCGAAGCCACTCCTGCCAGGTTCCCATCCCAATGGGGATGTGGGCCTTCTGTTCTGAGGTCCCAACGGCTGGGTTGCTCACAGGTTCATGATGTGGGCCCTCTGCTGTGAGTTCACTGTGGCCTGGATCCCATAGCCTCGGTGCTCTGGGCCACTTGCTGGGAGGTTCCAACTGCTGGATTCCTCAACTTTTATATTCTATGGACCCTGTGTTGTGAGGCCAGTCCTGCCAGCCTCATTCCGAAACCCTTGGTGATGTGGTTCCTCTGGTTTGAGGCTACATGTGCTGGGATCCTCACCTTTCGATGATGTTGTCCCACTGGTGTGGGGACACTCCTGCCTGGTTCCCATCCCCTTGGCGATGTGGGCCCTCTGGTGAGAGTCTGATCCTGGCTGTGTTCCTCACCCTTCTGTGAGGTGGGCCCTCTGCTGTGAGGTCACTCCTGCCGGGCTGGCACACATCGCCTTGGTGACATTGGCCCTCTGGTGGCAGCTGGAGCCTGCTGGGAGCCTCCTCCCCTTGGTGATGAGTGCCCTCTAGCGTCAGGCCCTAACTTCTGAGCACCCCACGTTTTCTGATGTGAGCCCAGTGATGCCAGGACACTCCTGTCATGTTCCCATCACCATGGGGATGTGGGCCTTCTGCTCTGAGGTCCCAATGTCTGGGTTGCTCACAGTTTCATGATGTGGGCTGTCTGGTGTTAGTTCACTCTGGCTTGGATCCCCTAGCCTCTGTGCTCTGGGCCGCCTGCTGGGAGGTTCCAACTGCTGGATTCCTCACCTTTCTTATTTTTGGGCCCTCTGTTGTGAGGCTCCTCCTGCCTGCCTCACTCCCAGCCCCTTGGTGATAGGTGTCCTATGGTTTGAAGCCACATGTTCTGGGTTCCTCACCTTTAGATGATGTGGCCCTACTCATGTGAGGACACTCCTGCCTGGTTCCAATCCATTTGGTGATGTGGGCCCTCTGGTGCAAGTCTGATCCTGACTGGGTTCGTCACACTTCTCTGAGGTGGGCCCTCTGCTGTGAGGTCTTTCGTGCCTGGTTGGCACACATCGCCTTGGTGACGTCAGCCCTCTGGTGGCAGTTGGAGCCTGCTGGGAGCCTCCTTCCCTTGGTGATGAGGGTCCTCTGGCGTCAGGCCCTAACTGCAGGTCTCCCAAAATTTTCTGACATGTTCTCAGTGGTGCGAGGACACTCCTACCAGATTTATATCCCCATGGGGATGTGGGCCTCCTGCTCTGAGGTCCCAATGGCTGGGTTGCTCAGTTTCATGACATGGGCCCTCTTCTGTGAGTTCACTGTGGCCTGGATCCCATAGCCTCGGTGCTCTGGGCCGCCTGCTGGGAGGTTCCAACTGCTGGATTCCTCACTTTTTTATTCTATGGGCCCAGTGTTGTGAGGCTACTCCTGCCTGCCTCACTCCAAGGCCCTTGGTGATGTGGGTCCTCTGGTTTGAGGACACATGTGCTGAGTACGTCACCTTTCGCTGATGTGGCCCCACTGGTGTGAAGACACTCCTGCCTGGTTCCCATCCCCTTGGTGATGTGGGCCCTCTGGTGAGAGTCTGATGTTGGCTGGGTTTCTCACCCTTCTGTGAGGTGGGACCTCTGCTGTGAGGTAACTCATGCCTGGCTTGCTTATGTTGCCTTGGCAACGTGAGCACTCAGGTGGCAGTTGGGGCCTGCTGGGAATCTCCTCCCCTCAGTTATGAGAGCTCTGGATAAAACACATATGTCCTTTTTTGCCAAGTGCATTATTTTCCAAGTTCTGTCTCTTTTCCTATGCTTTAAGAGCGACTCCCGTGTACCTTCTGAAATCGGTTTCCAGGAATCCTGCCCCGCATTCAAGTCCTCTTCGCAGCCTTACTTCAGTATAATTTTGGATGATAGCTGTCATTTATAACTCTGCAGGTTTGTGAATAACAGTGTCCCTGAGCTCCTTTCTTCAACTCGCTTTCTTGTGAGCTGGCCGTAAAACTGCAGGATCTTTTCAGGTCCTAATCTGGTCCCAGCATGGCATGCGGAGCCTCTGGTTCATTCGTCTTCCTGGTGGGAAATGAGAGTTAAATTTGCCCGTCCAGACACCTACAGATAGTCTCACATTGGTTCTCCTTATTCCTGTTCATATTCCGCAGAAATTGCAAACTGGGCCAAACAGGAGGTTAAAGGCACTGACTCTCCAAGTGGGGAGAGTGTTAGTAAAGCATCTGGAATGTTGCACCCGAGTACCAGGGGATGAAAACTGAGACACATTTGAACACGTTTCCCGATCACACGGTGGATCATACTCTGGGTTCCACATGCATGTTTTAGCTGAAGGAAGAATCCCTTAATCCTGGAGAGTTGAGACCCATGGAATGGGTACCATGCAATATGACTTCAAAGGGTCTGCATTTGCTCACCGAACCTCACCAATCCTATCACTGCAGTGTTTATGCCGCTGTACACACGCTTGATTCTCTTTCGGAGACATATAAATCGATAGGTTTTAAGATTCTTACTAGTCAGGTATATTCTTAGGCGTTTAATATGGGGTGTTGAGTCCACTTCGTTGAGCAAGGAGTAGCTCTTGTCTATTACATATTTGGCTTATGGAACGGTATCTGTGCTAATTTCAATCTCTGGTTTTATGCAGCACCCCAACTCACCTTTCCCCTCAAGCAAGCATAAGTTGGTTTTCTACATTTGAGACCCTGTTCTGTTTTGTAATTCAGTTCCTGTGTAGCCAAGTTTACATTCCGTGCAGTAGTTATATCTTATGTTGTTTCTTTTTCTGTGTGACTTATTTCACTTAGAATCATTGTACCTGAATCCACTCATTATGCTGCTACGGACCTGATGACATAGATTTCATTGCTGAGTGATATTGCATTGTACGTAAGTACCACAACTTCTTTATCCATTTTTCACTTTCTGTGATATTGAACTTGTACCGTTAACGAGGTTCTTGTAAACAGAGCCGTCCCAAACTTTGGGGTGGCTGTGTCTTTTTGATTTTAATTTCCCTAAGCTATAAGACCATAAGTGGAAGTGCCCTAGGCTCTGTTGCTTTGTTTTTTAGATGTTTCAGGAAACACCATACACTTCTCCAGAGTGGCTGTTGGCAATTTACATCCAGCCCATCAGCATAACAAGGCTCCCAGTTCTCTATGGCCTGTCCTTCCTTTCTGGATTTTACACTTTTTTCAGATGGCCCTTTTGACCAGGGGGCAGTGAGACTTCATTGTAATGCAGATTTCATTTGCAAGCTTGCTTGGTTGGCCAAAAAGGGCGTATTCGTTTTTTCCTGAATATATTCAGGAAAAAACGCATATGCCCTTTTTGGCCAAGTGCATCATTGTGGACGTTCTGCTCCTTTTCCTATGCTTTAAAGGCAATTGCTATCTACCTCCTGAAATCGGTTTCCTGCAATTCTGCCCCGCTTTCAAGTCCTCTTGGCGGCCTTACTTCAATACATTTTTGGAAGATAGCTGTCATATATAACTCTGCAGGTTTGTGAATGACAGTGCCCCTGAGCTCCTTTCTTCAACTCGCTTTCTTGTGAGCTGGCCGCAACACCGCAGGATTTCTTCAGGCCCTATTGTGGTTCCGGCACGGCACGCTGAGCCGTTGGTTAATTCCTCTTCCTGGTGGGAAATGAGAGTTAAATTTGCCCGTTCAGACACCTCCAGCTTGTCTCTCATTGGTTCTCCCTCTTCCTGTTCATTTTCGCCAGAAATTGCAAACTGGGCCAAACAGGAGGTTAAAGGCACTGACTCTCCAAGTGGGGAGAGTGTTAGTAAAGCATCTGGAATGTTGCACCCGAGTACCGATGGACGAAAACTGAGTCACATTTGAACATGTTTCCCAATCACACGGTGGATCATACTCTGGGTTCCACATGCATGTTTTAGCTGAAGGAAGAATCCCTTAAACCTGGAGAGTTGAGACCCCTGGAATGGGTACCATGCAATATGACTTCAAAGGGTCTGCATTTGCTCACCGATTCTCACCAATCCTATCATTGCTGCGTTTATGCCACTGTACACACACTAGATTCTCTTTCGGAGACATATAAATGCATAGGTTTTAGGATTCTTACTAGTCAGGTATATTCTTAGGCGTTTAATACGGGGTGTAGAGTCCACTTCGTTGAGCAAGGAGTAGCTCTTGTCTATTACATATTTGGCTTATGGAACGGTATATGTGCTAATTTCAATCTCTGGTTTTATGCAGCACCCCAACTCACCTTTCCCCTTAAGCAAGCATAAGTTGGTTTTCTACATTTGAGACCCTGTTCTGTTTTGGAATTCAGTTCCTGTGTAGCCAAGTTTACATTCCGTGTGGTAGAGATATCTTATGATGTTTGTTTTTCTGTGTGACTTATTTCACTTAGAATCATCGTACCTGAATCCACTCATTATGCTGCTACGGGCCTGATGACATAGATTTCATTGCTGAGTGATATTGCATTGTACGTAAGTACCACAACTTCTTTATCCATTTTTCGCTTTCTGTGATATTGAACTTGTACCGTAAACGAGGTTCCTGTAAACAGAGCTGTCCCAAACTTTGGGGTGGCTGTGTATTTTTGATTTTAATTTCCCTAAGCTATAGGAGCATAAGTGGAAGTGCCCTAGGCTGTGTTGTTTTGTTTTTTAGATGTTTCAGGAAACACCATACACTTCTCCAGAGTGGCTGTTGGCAATTTACATCCCGCCCATCAGCATAACAAGGCTCCCATTTCTCCATGGCCTGTCCTGCCTTTCTGGATTTTACACTTTTTTCAGATGGCCCTTTTGACCGGGGGGCAGTGAGACTTCATTGTAGTGCAGATTTCCTTTGCAAGCTTGCTTGGTTGGCCAAAAAGTGCGTATGGGTTTTTTCCTGAGGAAAAAAAGCATATGCCCTTTTTGGCCAAGTGCATCATTGTGGACGTTCTGCCTCTTTTCCTATGCTTTACATGCAATTCCAGTCTACCTCCTGCAATCGGTTTCCTGCAATTCTGCCCCGTTTTCAAGTCCTCTTGGCAGCCTTACTTCAATATATTTTTGGACGATAGCTGTCATTTATAACTCTGCAGGTATGTGAATTACAGTGCCCCTGAGCTCCTTTCTTCAACTCGCTTTCTTGTGAGCTGGCCGCAACACCGCAGCTTTGCTTCAGGCCCTAGTGTGGTTCCGCAATGGCATGCTGAACCTTTGGTTAATTCCTATTCCTGGTGGGAAATGAGAGTTAAATTTGCCCGTCCAGACACCTCCAGCTAGTCTCTCATTGGTTCTCCCTATTCCTGTTCATTTTCCGCAGAAATTGCAAACTGGGCCAAACAAGAGGTTAAAGGCACTGACTCTCCAAGTGGGGAGAGTGTTAGTAAAGCGTCTGGAATGTTGCACCCGAGTACCAGGGGACAAAAAGTGACACATTTGAACACGTTTCCCGATCACACGGTGGATCATACTCTGGGTTCCACATGCATGTTTTAGCTGAAGGAAGAATCCCTTAAACCTGGAGAGTTGAGACCCATGGAATGGGTACCATGCAATATGATTTCAAAGGGTCTGCATTTGCTCACCGAACCTCACCAATCCTATCACTGCTGCGTTTATGCCGCTGAATATATTCAGGAAAAAACACATACGCCCTTTTTGGCCAAGTGCATCATTGTGGACGTTCTGCCTCTTTTCCTATGCTTTACATGCAATTCCAGTCTACCTCCTGAAATCGGTTTCCTGCAATTCTGCCCCACTTTCAAGTCCTCTTGGCAGCCTTACTTCAATATATTTTTGGACGATAGCTGTCATTTATAACTCTGCAGGTTTGTGAATGACAGTGCCCATGAGCTCCTTTCTTCAACTTGCTTTCTTGTGAGCTGGCCGCAACACCGCAGCATTGCTTCAGGCCCTAGTGTGGTTCCGGCATGGCACGCTGAGCCTTTGGTTAATTCCTCTTCCTGGTGGGAAAAGAGAGTTAAATTTGCCCGTCCAGACACCTCCAGCTAGTCTCTCATTGGTTCTCCCTATTCCTGTTCATTTTCCGCAGAAATTGCAAACTGGGCCAAAGAGGAGGTTAAAGGCACTGACTCTCCAAGTGGGGAGAGTGTTAGTAAAGCGTCTGGAATGTGTCACCCGAGTACCAGGGGATGAAAACTGACACAACTGAACACGTTTCCCGATCACATGGTGGATCATACTCTGGGTTCCACATGCATGTTTTAGCTGAAGGAAGAATCCCTTAAACCTGGAGAGTTGAGACCCATGGAATGGGTACCATGCAATATGACTTCAAAGGGTCTGCATTTGCTCAACGAACCTCACCAATCCTATCACTGCTGCATTTATGCCGCTGTACACACGATTGATTCTCTTTCGGAGACATAGAAATCCATAGGTTTTAAGATTCTTACTAGTCAGGTATATTCTTAGGCGTTTAATATGGGGTGTAGAGTCCACTTCGTTGAGCAAGGAGTAGCTCTTGTCTATTACATATTTGGCTTATGGAACGGTATGTGTGCTAATTTCAATCTCTGGTTTTATGCAGCACCCCAACTCACCTTTCCCCTTAAGCAAGCATAAGTCGGTTTTCTACATTTGAGACCCTTTTCTGTTTTGTAATTCAGTTCCTGTGTAGCCAAGTTTACATTCCATGTGGTAGAGATATCTTATGATGTTTCTTTTTCTGTGTGACTTATTTCACTTAGAATCATCGTACCTGAATCCACTCATTATGCTGCTACGGGCCTGATGACATAGATTTCATTGCTGAGTGATATTGTATTGCACGTAAGTACCACAACTTCTTTATCCATTTTGCGCTTTCTGTGATATTGAACTTGTACCGTAAACGAGGTTCTTGTAAACAGAGCTGTCCCAAACATTTGGGTGGTTGTGTCTTTTTGATTTTAATTTCCCTAAGCTATAGGACCATAAGTGGAAGTGCCCTAGGCTCTGTTGCTTTGTTTTTTAGATGTTTCAGGAAACACCATACACTTCTCCAGAGTGGCTGTTGGCAATTTACATCCCGCCCATCAGCATAACAAGGCTCCCAGTTCTCCATGGCCTGTCCTGTCTTTCTGGATTTTACACTTTTTTCAGATGGCCCTTTTGACCGGGGGACAGTGAGACTTCATTGTAGTGCAGATTTCCATGGCAAGCTTGCTTGGTTGGCCAAAAAGGGCGTATGCGTTTTTTCCTGAATATATTAAGGAAAAAACGCATATGCCCTTTTTGGCCAAGTGCATCATTGTAGACGTTCTCCCTCTTTTCCTATGCTTTACATGCAATTCCAGTCTACCTCCTGAAATCGGTTTCCTGCAATTCTGCCCCACTTTCAAGTCCTCTTGGCAGCCTTACTTCAATATATTTTTGGACGATAGCTGTCATTTATAACTCTGCAGGTTTGTGAATGACAGTGCCCCTGAGCTCCTTTCTTCAACTCGCTTTCTTGTGAGCTGGCCGCAACACCGCAGCATTGCTTCAGGCCCTAGTGTGGTTCTGGCATGGCACGCTGAGCCTTTGGTTAATTCCTCTTCCTGGTGGGAAATGAGAGTTAAATTTGCCCGTCCAGACACCTCCAGCTAGTCTCTCATTGGTTCTCCCTATTCCTGTTCATTTTCCGCAGAAATTGCAAACTGGGCCAAACAGGAGGTTAAAGGCACTGACTCACCAAGTGGGGAGAGTGTTAGTAAAGCGTCTGGAATGTTGCACCCGAGTACCGGGGGACGAAACCTGAGACACCTTTGAACACGTTTCCCGATCACACGGTGGATCATACTCTGGGTTCCACATGCATGTTTTAGCTGAAGGAAGAATCCCTTAAACCTGGAGAGTTGAGACCCATGGAATGGGTACCATACAATATGATTTCAAAGGGTCTGCATTTGCTCACCGAACCTCACCAATCCTATCACTGTTGCGTTTATGCCGCTGAATATATTCAGGAAAAAACACATACGCCCTTTTTGGCCAAGTGCATCATTGTGGACGTTCTGCCTCTTTTCCTATGCTTTACATGCAATTCCAGTCTACCTCCTGCAATCGGTTTCCTGCAATTCTGCCCCGCTTTCAACTCCACTTGGCGGCATTACTTCAATATATTTTTGGACGATAGCTGTCATTTATAACTCTGCAGGTTTGTGAATGACAGTGTCCCTGAGCTCCTTTCTTCAACTCGCTTTCTTGTGAGCTGGCCGCAACACCGCAGCATTGCTTCAGGCCCTAGTGTGGTTCCGGCATGGCACGCTGAGCCTTTGGTTAATTCCTCTTCCTGGTGGGAAATGAGTTAAATTTGCCCGTCCAGACACCTCCAGCTAGTCTCTCATTGGTTCTCCCTATTCCTGTTCATTTTCCGCAGAAATTGCAAACTGGGCCAAAGAGGAGGTTAAAGGCACTGACTCTCCAAGTGGGGAGAGTGTTAGTAAAGCGTCTGGAATGTTGCACCCGAGTACCGGGAGACGAAAACTGAGACACATTTGAACACGTTTCCCGATCACATGGTGGATCATACTCTGGGTTCCACATGCATGTTTTAGCTGAAGGAAGAATCCCTTAAACCTGGAGAGTTGAGACCCCTGCAATGGGTACCATGCAATATGACTTCAAAGGGTCTGCATTTGCTCACCGAACCTCACCAATCCTAGCACTGCTGCATTTATGCCACTGTACACACGCTTGATTCTCTTTCTGAGACATATAAATCCATAGGTTTTAAGATTCTTACTAGTCAGGTATATTCTTAGGCGTTTAATATGGGGTGTAGAGTCCACTTCGTTGAGCAAGGAGTAGCTCTTGTCTATTACATATTTGGCTTATGGAACGGTATCTGTGCTAATTTCAATCTCTGGTTTTATGCAGCACCCCAACTCACCTTTCCCCTTAAGCAAGCATAAGTCGGTTTTCTACATTTGAGACCCTGTTCTGTTTTGTAATTCAGTTCCTGTGTAGCCAAGTTTACATTCCATGTGGTAGAGATATCTTATGATGTTTCTTTTTCTGTGTGACTTATTTCACTTAGAATCATCGTACCTGAATCCACTCATTATGCTGCTATGGGCCTGATGACATAGATTTCATTGCTGAGTGATATTGCATTGTACGTAAGTACCACAACTTCTTTATCCATTTTTCACTTTCTGTGATTTTGAACTTATACTGTAAACGAGGTTCTTGTAAACACAGCCTTCCCAAACTTTGGGGTGGCTGTGTCTTTTTGATTTTAATTTCCCTAAGCTATAGGACCATAAGTGGAAGTGCCCTAGGCTCTGTTGCTTTGTTTTGTAGATGTTTCAGGAAACACCATACACTTCTCCAGAGTGGCTGTTGGCAATTTACATCCCGCCCATCAGCATAACAAGGCTCCCAGTTCTCCATGGCCTGTCCTGCCTTTCTGGATTTTACACTTTTTTCAGATGGCCCTTTTGACCGGGGGGCAGTGAGACTTCATTGTAGTGCAGATTTCCTTTGCAAGCTTGCTTGGTTGGCCAAAAAGGGCGTATGCGTTTTTTCCTGAATATATTAAGGAAAAAACGCATACGCCCTTTTTGGCCAAGTGCATCATTGTGGACGTTCTGCCTCTTTTCCTATGCTTTACATGCAATTCCAGTCTACCTCCTGAAATCGGTTTCCTGCAATTCTGCCCCGCTTTCAAGTCCTCTTGGCAGCCTTACTTCAATATATTTTTGGACGATAGCTGTCATTTATAACTCTGCAGGTATGTGAATGACAGTGCCCCTGAGCTCCTTTTTTCAACTCGCTTTCTTGTGAGCTGGCCGCAACACCGCATGATTGCTTCAGGCCCTAGTGTGTTTCCGGCATGTCACGCTGAGCCTTTGTTTAATTCCTCTTCCTGGTGGGAAATGAGAGTTAAATTTGCCCGTCCAGACACCTCCAGCTAGTCTCTCATTGGTTCTCCCTATTCCTGTTCATTTTCCGCAGAAATTGCAAACTGGGCCAAACAGGAGGTTAAAGGCACTGACTCTCCAAGTGGGGAGAGTGTTAGTAAAGCGTCTGGAATGTTGCACCCGAGTACCAGGGGACGAAAACTGAGACACATTTGAACACGTTTCCCGATCACATGGTGGATCATACTCTGGGTTCCACATGCATGTTTTAGCTGAAGGAAGAATCCCTTAAACCTGGAGAGTTGAGTCCCCTGCAATGGGTACCATGCAATATGACTTCAAAGGGTCTGCATTTGCTCACCGAACCTCACCAATCCTATCACTGCTGCATTTATGCCACTGTACACACGCTTGATTCTCTTTCTGAGACATATAAATCCATAGGTTTTAAGATTCTTACTAGTCAGGTATATTCTTAGGCGTTTAATATGGGGTGTAGAGTCCACTTCGTTGAGCAAGGAGTAGCTCTTGTCTATTACATATTTGGCTTATGGAACGGTATCTGTGCTAATTTCAATCTCTGGTTTTATGCAGCACCCCAACTCACCTTTCCCCTTAAGCAAGCATAAGTCGGTTTTCTACATTTGAGACCCTGTTCTGTTTTGTAATTCAGTTCCTGTGTAGCCAAGATTACATTCCATGTGGTAGAGATATCTTATGATGTTTCTTTTTCTGTGTGACTTATTTCACTTAGAATCATCGTACCTGAATCCACTCATTATGCTGCTATGGGCCTGATGACATAGATTTCATTGCTGAGTGATATTGCATTGTACGTAAGTACCACAACTTCTTTATCATTTTTCACTTTCTGTGATTTTGAACTTGTACTGTAAACGAGATTCTTGTAAACAGAGCCTTCCCAAACTTTGGGGTGGCTGTGTCTTTTTGCTTTTAATTTCCCTAAGCTATAGGACCATAAGTGGAAGAGCCCTAGGCTCTGTTGCTTTGTTTTTTAGATGTTTCAGGAAACACCATACACTTCTCCAGAGTGGCTGTTGGCAATTGACATCCCGCCCATCAGCATAACAAGGCTCCCAGTTCTCCATGGCCTGTCCTGCCTTTCTGGATTTTACACTTTTTTCAGATGGCCCTTTGGACCGGGAGGCAGTGAGACTTCATTGTAGTGCAGATTTCCTTTGCAAGCTTGCTTGGTTGGCCAAAAAGGGCGTATGCGTTTTTTCCTGAATATATTCAGGAAAAAACGCATACGCCCTTTTTGGCCAAGTGCATCATTGTGGACGTTCTGCCTCTTTTCCTTTGCTTTACATGCAATTCCAGTCTACCTCCTGAAATCGGTTTCCTGCAATTCTGCCCAGCGTTCAAGTCCTCTTGGCAGCCTTACTTCAATATATTTTTGGACGATAGCTGTCATTTTTAACTCTGCAGGTTTGTGAATGACAGTGCCCCTGAGCTCCTTTCTTCAACTCGCTTTCTTGTGAGCTGGCCGCAACACCGCAGCATTGCTTCAGGCCCTAGTGTGGTTCCGGCATGACATGCTGAGCCTTTGGTTAATTCCTCTTCCTGGTGGGAAATGAGAGTTAAATTTGCCCGTCCAGACACCTCCAGCTAGTCTCTCATTGGTTCTCCCTATTCCTGTTCATTTTCCGCAGAAATTGCAAACTGGGCCAAACAAGAGGTTAAAGGCACTGACTCTCCAAGTGGGGAGAGTGTTAGTAAAGCGTCTGGAATGTTGCACCCGAGTACCAGGGGATGAAAACTGACACAATTAAACACGTTTCCCGATCACACGGTGGATCATACTCTGGGTTCCACATGCATGTTTTAGCTGAAGGAAGAATCCCTTAAACCTTGAGAGTTGAGACCCATGGAATGGGTACCATGCAATATGACTTCAAAGATTCTGCATTTGCTCACCGAACCTCACCAATCCTATCACTGCTGCGTTTATGACACTGTACACACGCTTGATTCTCTTTCGGAGACATATAAATCCATAGGTTTTAAGATTCTTTCTAGTCAGGTATATTCTTACGCGTTTAATATGGGGTGTAGAGTCCACTTCGTTGAGCAAGGAGTAGCTCTTGTCTATTAAATATTTGGCTTATGGAACGGTATCTGTTCTAATTTCAATCTCTGGTTTTATGCAGCACCCCAACTCACCTTTCGCCTTAAGCAAGCATAAGTTGGTTTTCTACATTTGAGACCCTGTTCTGTTTTGTAATTCAGTTCCTGTGTAGCCAAGTTTACATTCCTTGTAGTAGTGATATCTTATGATGTTTGTTTTTCTGTGTGACTTATTTCACTTAGAATCATCGTACCTGAATCCACTCATTATGCTGCTACGGGCCTGATGACATAGATTTCATTGCTGAGTGATATTGCATTGTACGTAAGTACCACAACTTCTTTATCCATTTTTCGCTTTCTGTGATATTGAACTTGGACCATAAATGAGGTTCTTGTAAACAGAGCTGTCCCTAACTTTGGGGTGGCTGAGTCTTTTTGATTTTAATTTCCCTAAGCTATAGGACCATAAGTGGAAGTGCCCTAGGCTCTGTTGCTTTGTTTTTTAGATGTTTCAGGAAACACCATACACTTCTCCAGAGTGGCTGTTGGTAATTTACATCCCGCCCATCAGCATAACAAGGCTCCCAGTTCTCCATGGCCTGTCCTGCCTTTCTGGATTTTACACTTTTTTCAGATGGCCCTTTTGACCGGGGAGCAGTGAGACTTCATTGTAGTGCCGATTTCCTTTGCAAGCTTGCTTGGTTGGCCGAAAAGGGCGTATGCGTTTATTCCTGAATATATTCAGGAAAAAACGCATACGCCCTTTTTGGCCAAGTGCATCATTGTGGACGTTCTGCCTCTTTTCCTATGCTTTACATGCAATTCCAGTCTACCTCCTGAAATCGGTTTCCTGCAATTCTGCCCCGCTTTCAAGTCCTCTTGGCAGCCTTACTTCAATATATTTTTGGACGATAGCTGTCATTTATAACTCTGCAGGTATGTGAATGACAGTGCCCCTGAGCTCCTTTCTTCAACTCGCTTTCTTGTGAGCTGGCCGCAACACCGCTGCATTGCTTCAGGCCCTAGTGTGGTTTCGGCATGGCACACTGAGCCTTTGGTTAATTCCTCTTCCTGGTGGGAAATGAGAGTTAAATTTGCCCGTCCAGACACCTCCAGCTAGTCTCTCATTGGTTCTCCCTATTCCTGTTCATTTTCCGCAGAAATTGCAAACTGGGCCAAACAGGAGGTTAAAGGCACTGACTCTCCAAGTGGGGAGAGTGTTAGTAAAGCATCTGGAATGTTGCACCCGAGTACCAGGGGACGAAAACTGACACAATTGAACACGTTTCCCGAGCACACGGTGGATCATACTCTGGGTTCCACATGCATGTTTTAGCTGAAGGAAGAATCCCTTAAACCTGGAGAGTTGAGACCCATGGAATGGGTACCATGCAATATGACTTCAAAGGGTCTGCATTTGTCAACCGAACCTCATCAATCCTATCACTGCTGCATTTATGCCGCTGTACACACGCTTGATTCTCTTTCGGAGACATATAAATCCATAGGTTTTAAGATTCTTCCTAGTAAGGTATATTCTTAGGCGTTTATTATGGGGTGTTGAGTCCACTTCGTTGAGCAAGGAGTAGCTCTTGTCTATTACATATTTGGCTTATGGAACGGTTTCTGTGCTAATTTCAATCTCTGGTTTTATGCAGCACCCCAACTCACCTTTCCCCTTAAGCAAGCATAAGATGGTTTTCTACATTTGAGACCCTGTTCTGTTTTGTAATTCAGTTCCGGTGTAGCCAAGTTTACATTCCGTGTAGTAGTCATATCTTATGATGTTTCTTTTTCTGTGTGACTTATTTCACTTAGAATCATCGTACCTGAATCCACTCATTATGCTGCTATGGGCCTGATGACATAGATTTCATTGCTGAGTGATATTGCATTGTACGTAAGTACCACAACTTCTTTATCCATTTTTCACTTTCTGTGATATTGAACTTGTACCGTAAATGAGGTTCCTGTAAACAGAACCATCCCAAACTTTGGGGTGTCTGTGTCTTTTTGATTTTAATTTCCCTAAGCTATAGGACCATAAGTGGAAGTGCCCTAGGCTCTATTGTTTTGTTTTTTAGATGTTTCAGGAAACACCATACACTTCTCCAGAGTGGCTGTTGGCAATTTACATCCCGCCCATCAGCATAACAAGGCTCCCAGTTCTCCATGGCCTGTCCTGCCTTTCTGGATTTTATACATTTTTCAGATGGCCCTTTTGCCCGCGGGATAGTGAGACTTCATTGTAGTGCAGATTTCCTTTGCAAGCTTGCTTGGTTGGCCAAAAAGGGCGTATGCGTTTTTTCCTGAATATATTCAGGAAAAAACGCATACGCCCTTTTTGGCCAAGTGCATCATTGTGGACGTTCTGCCTCTTTTCCTTTGCTTTACATGCAATTCCAGTCTACCTCCTGAAATCGGTTTCCTGCAATTCTGCCCAGCGTTCAAGTCCTCTTGGCAGCCTTACTTCAATATATTTTTGGACGATAGCTGTCATTTTTAACTCTGCAGGTTTGTGAATGACAGTGTCCCTGAGCTCCTTTCTTCAACTTGCTTTCTTGTGAGCTGGCCGCAACACCGCAGCATTGCTTCAGGCCCTAGTGTGGTTCCGGCATGACATGTTGAGCCTTTGGTTAATTCCTCTTCCTGGTGGGAAATGAGAGTTAAATTTGCCCGTCCAGACACCTCCAGCTAGTCTCTCATTGGTTCTCCCTATTCCTGTACATTTTCCGCAGAAATTGCAAACTGGGCCAAACAAGAGGTTAAAGGCACTGACTCTCCAAGTGGGGAGAGTGTTAGTAAAGCGTCTGGAATGTTGCACCCGAGTACCAGGGGATGAAAACTGACACAATTAAACACGTTTCCCGATCACACGGTGGATCATACTCTGGGTTCCACATGCATGTTTTAGCTGAAGGAAGAATCCCTTAAACCTTGAGAGTTGAGACCCATGGAATGGGTACCATGCAATATGACTTCAAAGGTTCTGCATTTGCTCACCGAACCTCACCAATCCTATCACTGCTGCGTTTATGACACTGTACACACGCTTGATTCTCTTTCGGAGACATATAAATCCATAGGTTTTAAGATTCTTTCTAGTCAGGTATATTCTTACGCGTTTAATATGTGGTGTAGAGTCCACTTCGTTGAGCAAGGAGTAGCTCTTGTCTATTAAATATTTGGCTTATGGAACGGTATCTGTTCTAATTTCAATCTCTGGTTTTATGCAGCACCCCAACTCACCTTTCGCCTTAAGCAAGCATAAGTTGGTTTTCTACATTTGAGACCCTGTTCTGTTTTGTAATTCAGTTCCTGTGTAGCCAAGTTTACATTCCTTGTAGTAGTGATATCTTATGATGTTTGTTTTTCTGTGTGACTTATTTCACTTAGAATCATCGTACCTGAATCCACTCATTATGCTGCTACGGGCCTGATGACATAGATTTCATTGCTGAGTGATATTGCATTGTACGTAAGTACCACAACTTCTTTATCCATTTTTCGCTTTCTGTGATATTGAACTTGGACCATAAATGAGGTTCTTGTAAACAGAGCTGTCCCTAACTTTGGGGTGGCTGAGTCTTTTTGATTTTAATTTCCCTAAGCTATAGGACCATAAGTGGAAGTGCCCTAGGCTCTGTTGCTTTGTTTTTTAGATGTTTCAGGAAACACCATACACTTCTCCAGAGTGGCTGTTGGTAATTTACATCCCGCCCATCAGCATAACAAGGCTCCCAGTTCTCCATGGCCTGTCCTGCCTTTCTGGATTTTAAACTTTTTTCAGATGGCCCTTTTGACCGGGGAGCAGTGAGACTTCATTGTAGTGCAGATTTCCTTTGCAAGCTTGCTTGGTTGGCCAAAAAGTGCGTATGCGTTTTTTCCTGAATATATTCAGGAAAAAACGCATACGCCCTTTTTGGCCAAGTGCATCATTGTGGACGTTCTGCCTCTTTTCCTATGCTTTACATGCAATTCCAGTCTACCTCCTGAAATCGGTTTCCTGCAATTCTGCCCCGCTTTCAAGTCCTCTTGGCAGCCTTACTTCAATATATTTTTGGACGATAGCTATCATTTATAACTCTGCAGGTATGTGAATGACAGTGTCCCTGAGCTCCTTTCTTCAACTCGCTTTCTTGTGACCTGGCCGCAACACCGCAGGATTGCTTCAGGCCCTAGTGTGGTTCCGGCATGGCACGCTGAGCCTTTGGTTAATTCCTCTTCCTGGTGGGAAATGAGAGTTAAATTTGCCCGTCCAGACACCTCCAGCTAGTCTCTCATTGGTTCTCCCTATTCCTGTTCATTTTCCGCAGAAATTGCAAACTGGGCCAAACAGGAGGTTAAAGGCACTGACTCTCCAAGTGGGGAGAGTGTTAGTAAAGCGTCTGGAATGTTGCACCCGAGTACCAGGGGACGAAACCTGAGACACATTTGAACACGTTTCCCGATCACATGGTGGATCATACTCTGGATTCCACATGCATGTTTTAGCTGAAGGAAGAATCCCTTAAACCTGGAGAGTTGAGACCCCTGCAATGGGTACCATGCAATATGACTTCAAAGGGTCTGCATTTGCTCACCGAACCTCACCAATCCTAGCACTGCTGCATTTATGCCACTGTACACACGCTTGATTCTCTTTCGGAGACATATAAATCCATAGGTTTTAAGATTCTTACTAGTCAGGTATATTCTTAGGCGTTTAATATGGGGTGTAGAGTCCACTTCGTTGAGCAAGGAGTAGCTCTTGTCTATTACATATTTGGCTTATGGAACCGTATCTGTGCTAATTTCAATCTCTGGTTTTATGCAGCACCCCAACTCACCTTTACTCTTAAGCAAGCATAAGTCGGTTTTCTACATTTGAGACCCTGTTCTGTTTTGTAGTTCAGTTCCTGTGTAGCCAAGTTTACATTCCATGTGGTAGAGATATCTTATGATGTTTCTTTCTCTGTGTGACTTATTTCACTTACAATCATCGTACCTGAATCCACTCATTATGCTGCTACGGGCCTGATGATATAGATTTCATTGCTGAGTGATATTGCATTGTACGTAAGTACCACAACTTCTTTATCCATTTTGCGCTTTCTGTGATATTGAACTTGTACCGTAAACGAGGTTCTTGTAAACAGAGCTGTCCCAAAGATTGGGGTGGTTGTGTCTTTTTTATTTTAATTTCCCTAAGCTATAGGACCATAAGTGGAAGTGCCCTAGGCTCTGTTGCTTTGTTTTTTAGATGTTTTAGGAAACACCATACACTTCTCCAGAGTGGCTGTTGGCAATTTACATCCCGCCCATCAGCATAACAAGGCTCCCAGTTCTCCATGGCCTGTCCTGCCTTTCTGGATTTTACACTTTTTTCAGATGGCCCTTTTGACCGGGGGGCAGTGAGACTTCATTGTAGTGCCGATTTCCTTTGCAAGCTTGCTTGGTTGGCCGAAAAGGGCGTATGCGTTTATTCCTGAATATATTCAGGAAAAAACGCATACGCCCTTTTTGGCCAAGTGCATCATTGTGGACGTTCTGCCTCTTTTCCTATGCTTTACATGCAATTCCAGTCTACCTCCTGAAATCGGTTTCCTGCAATTCTGCCCCGCTTTCAAGTCCTCTTGGCAGCCTTACTTCAATATATTTTTGGACGATAGCTGTCATTTATAACTCTGCAGGTATGTGAATGACAGTGCCCCTGAGCTCCTTTCTTCAACTCGCTTTCTTGTGAGCTGGCCGCAACACCGCTGCATTGCTTCAGGCCCTAGTGTGGTTTCGGCATGGCACACTGTGCCTTTGGTTAATTCCTCTTCCTGGTGGGAAATGAGAGTTAAATTTGCCCGTCCAGACACCTCCAGCTAGTCTCTCATTGGTTCTCCCTATTCCTGTTCATTTTCCGCAGAAATTGCAAACTGGGCCAAACAGGAGGTTAAAGGCACTGACTCTCCAAGTGGGGAGAGTGTTAGTAAAGCATCTGGAATGTTGCACCCGAGTACCAGGGGACGAAAACTGACACAATTGAACACGTTTCCCGAGCACACGGTGGATCATACTCTGGGTTCCACATGCATGTTTTAGCTGAAGGAAGAATCCCTTAAACCTGGAGAGTTGAGACCCATGGAATGGGTACCATGCAATATGACTTCAAAGGGTCTGCATTTGTCAACCGAACCTCATCAATCCTATCACTGCTGCATTTATGCCGCTGTACACACGCTTGATTCTCTTTCGGAGACATATAAATCCATAGGTTTTAAGATTCTTTCTAGTCAGGTATATTCTTACGCGTTTAATATGGGGTGTAGAGTCCACTTCGTTGAGCAAGGAGTAGCTCTTGTCTATTAAATATTTGGCTTATGGAACGGTATCTGTTCTAATTTCAATCTCTGGTTTTATGCAGCACCCCAACTCACCTTTCGCCTTAAGCAAGCATAAGTTGGTTTTCTACATTTGAGACCCTGTTCTGTTTTGTAATTCAGTTCCTGTGTAGCCAAGTTTACATTCCTTGTAGTAGTGATATCTTATGATGTTTGTTTTTCTGTGTGACTTATTTCACTTAGAATCATCGTACCTGAATCCACTCATTATGCTGCTACGGGCCTGATGACATAGATTTCATTGCTGAGTGATATTGCATTGTACGTAAGTACCACAACTTCTTTATCCATTTTTCGCTTTCTGTGATATTGACCTTGGACCATAAATGAGGTTCTTGTAAACAGAGCTGTCCCTAACTTTGGGGTGGCTGAGTCTTTTTGATTTTAATTTCCCTAAGCTATAGGACCATAAGTGGAAGTGCCCTAGGCTCTGTTGCTTTGTTTTTTAGATGTTTCAGGAAACACCATACACTTCTCCAGAGTGGCTGTTGGTAATTTACATCCCGCCCATCAGCATAACAAGGCTCCCAGTTCTCCATGGCCTGTCCTGCCTTTCTGGATTTTACACTTTTTTCAGATGGCCCTTTTGACCGGGGAGCAGTGAGACTTCATTGTAGTGCAGATTTCCTTTGCAAGCTTGCTTGGTTGGCCAAAAAGTGCATATGCGTTTTTTCCTGAATATATTCAGGAAAAAACGCATACGCCCTTTTTGGCCAAGTGCATCATTGTGGACGTTCTGCCTCTTTTCCTATGCTTTACATGCAATTCCAGTCTACCTCCTGAAATCGGTTTCCTGCAATTCTGCCCCACTTTCAAGTCCTCTTGGCAGCCTTACTTCAATATATTTTTGGACGATAGCTATCATTTATAACTCTGCAGGTATGTGAATGACAGTGTCCCTGAGCTCCTTTCTTCAACTCGCTTTCTTGTGACCTGGCCGCAACACCGCAGGATTGCTTCAGGCCCTAGTGTGGTTCCGGCATGGCACGCTGAGCCTTTGGTTAATTCCTCTTCCTGGTGGGAAATGAGAGTTAAATTTGCCCGTCCAGACACCTCCAGCTAGTCTCTCATTGGTTCTCCCTATTCCTGTTCATTTTCCGCAGAAATTGCAAACTGGGCCAAACAGGAGGTTAAAGGCACTGACTCTCCAAGTGGGGAGAGTGTTAGTAAAGCGTCTGGAATGTTGCACCCGAGTACCAGGGGACGAAACCTGAGACACATTTGAACACGTTTCCCGATCACATGGTGGATCATACTCTGGATTCCACATGCATGTTTTAGCTGAAGGAAGAATCCCTTAAACCTGGAGAGTTGAGACCCCTGCAATGGGTACCATGCAATATGACTTCAAAGGGTCTGCATTTGCTCACCGAACCTCACCAATCCTAGCACTGCTGCATTTATGCCACTGTACACACGCTTGATTCTTTTTCGGAGACATATAAATCCATAGGTTTTAAGATTCTTACTAGTCAGGTATATTCTTAGGCGTTTAATATGGGGTGTAGAGTCCACTTCGTTGAGCAAGGAGTAGCTCTTGTCTATTACATATTTGGCTTATGGAACCGTATCTGTGCTAATTTCAATCTCTGGTTTTATGCAGCACCCCAACTCACCTTTACTCTTAAGCAAGCATAAGTCGGTTTTCTACATTTGAGACCCTGTTCTGTTTTGTAGTTCAGTTCCTGTGTAGCCAAGTTTACATTCCATGTGGTAGAGATATCTTATGATGTTTCTTTCTCTGTGTGACTTATTTCACTTACAATCATCGTACCTGAATCCACTCATTATGCTGCTATGGGCCTGATGATATAGATTTCATTGCTGAGTGATATTGCATTGTACGTAAGTACCACAACTTCTTTATCCATTTTGCGCTTTCTGTGATATTGAACTTGTACCGTAAACGAGGTTCTTGTAAACAGAGCTGTCCCAAAGATTGGGGTGGTTGTGTCTTTTTTATTTTAATTTCCCTAAGCTATAGGACCATAAGTGGAAGTGCCCTAGGCTCTGTTGCTTTGTTTTTTAGATGTTTCAGGAAACACCATACACTTCTCCAGAGTGGCTGTTGGCAATTTACATCCCGCCCATCAGCATAACAAGGCTCCCAGTTCTCCATGGCCTGTCCTGCCTTTCTGGATTTTACACTTTTTTCAGATGGCCCTTTTGACCGGGGGGCAGTGAGACTTCATTGTAGTGCCGATTTCCTTTGCAAGCTTGCTTGGTTGGCCGAAAAGGGCGTATGCGTTTATTCCTGAATATATTCAGGAAAAAACGCATACGCCCTTTTTGGCCAAGTGCATCATTGTGGACGTTCTGCCTCTTTTCCTATGCTTTACATGCAATTCCAGTCTACCTCCTGAAATCGGTTTCCTGCAATTCTGCCCCGCTTTCAAGTCCTCTTGGCAGCCTTACTTCAATATATTTTTGGACGATAGCTGTCATTTATAACTCTGCAGGTATGTGAATGACAGTGCCCCTGAGCTCCTTTCTTCAACTCGCTTTCTTGTGAGCTGGCCGCAACACCGCTGCATTGCTTCAGGCCCTAGTGTGGTTTCGGCATGGCACACTGAGCCTTTGGTTAATTCCTCTTCCTGGTGGGAAATGAGAGTTAAATTTGCCCGTCCAGACACCTCCAGCTAGTCTCTCATTGGTTCTCCCTATTCCTGTTCATTTTCCGCAGAAATTGCAAACTGGGCCAAACAGGAGGTTAAAGGCACTGACTCTCCAAGTGGGGAGAGTGTTAGTAAAGCATCTGGAATGTTGCACCCGAGTACCAGGGGACGAAAACTGACACAATTGAACACGTTTCCCGAGCACACGGTGGATCATACTCTGGGTTCCACATGCATGTTTTAGCTGAAGGAAGAATCCCTTAAACCTGGAGAGTTGAGACCCATGGAATGGGTACCATGCAATATGACTTCAAAGGGTCTGCATTTGTCAACCGAACCTCATCAATCCTATCACTGCTGCATTTATGCCGCTGTACACACGCTTGATTCTCTTTCGGAGACATATAAATCCATAGGTTTTAAGATTCTTCCTAGTAAGGTATATTCTTAGGCGTTTATTATGGGGTGTTGAGTCCACTTCGTTGAGCAAGGAGTAGCTCTTGTCTATTACATATTTGGCTTATGGAACGGTTTCTGTGCTAATTTCAATCTCTGGTTTTATGCAGCACCCCAACTCACCTTTCCCCTTAAGCAAGCATAAGATGGTTTTCTACATTTGAGACCCTGTTCTGTTTTGTAATTCAGTTCCGGTGTAGCCAAGTTTACATTCCGTGTAGTAGTCATATCTTATGATGTTTCTTTTTCTGTGTGACTTATTTCACTTAGAATCATCGTACCTGAATCCACTCATTATGCTGCTATGGGCCTGATGACATAGATTTCATTGCTGAGTGATATTGCATTGTACGTAAGTACCACAACTTCTTTATCCATTTTTCACTTTCTGTGATATTGAACTTGTACCGTAAATGAGGTTCCTGTAAACAGAACCATCCCAAACTTTGGGGTGGCTGTGTCTTTTTGATTTTAATTTCCCTAAGCTATAGGACCATAAGTGGAAGTGCCCTAGGCTCTATTGTTTTGTTTTTTAGATGTTTCAGGAAACACCATACACTTCTCCAGAGTGGCTGTTGGCAATTTACATCCCGCCCATCAGCATAACAAGGCTCCCAGTTCTCCATGGCCTGTCCTGCCTTTCTGGATTTTATACATTTTTCAGATGGCCCTTTTGCCCGCGGGATAGTGAGACTTCATTGTAGTGCAGATTCCCTTTGCAAGCTTGCTTGGTTGGCCAAAAAGGGCGTATGCGTTTTTTCCTGAATATATTCAGGAAAAAACGCATACGCCCTTTCTGGCCAAGTGCATCATTGTGGACGTTCTGCCTCTTTCCCTATGCTTTACATGCAATTCCAGTCTACCTCCTGAAATCGGTTTCCTGCAATTCTGCCCCGCTTTCAAGTCCTCTTGGCAGCCTTACTTCAATATATTTTTGGACGATAGCTGTCATTTATAACTCTGCAGGTTTGTGAATTACAGTGCCCCTGAGCTCCTTTCTTCAACTCGTTTTCTTGTGAGCTGGCCGCAACACCGCAGCATTGCTTCAGGCCCTAGTGTGGTTCCATAATGGCATGCTGAGCCTTTGGTTAATTCCTCTTCCTGGTGGGCAATGAGAGTTAAATTTGCCCGTCCAGACACCTCCAGCTAGTCTCTCATTGGTTCTCCCTATTCCTGTTCATTTTCCGCAGAAATTGCAAACTGGGCCAAACAGGAGGTTAAAGGCACTGACTCTCCAAGTGGGGAGAGTGTTAGTAAAGCGTCTGGAATGTTGCACCCGAGTACCGGGGGACGAAACCTGAGACACCTTTGAACACGTTTCCCGATCACACGGTCGATCATACTCTGGGTTCCACATGCATGTTTTAGCTGAAGGAAGAATCCCTTAAACCTGGAGAGTTGAGACCCATGGAATTGGTACCATGCAATATGACTTGAAAGGGTCTGCATTTGCTCACCGAACCTCAACAATCCTAACACTGCTGCGTTTATGCCGCTGTACACACGCTTGATTCTCTTTCGGAGACATATAAATCCATAGGTTTTAAGATTCTTACTAGTCAGGTATATTCTTATGCGTTTAATATGGGGTGTTGAGTCCACTTCGTTGAGCAATGAGTAGCTCTTGTCTATTACATATTTGGCTTATGGAACGGTATCCGTTCTAATTTCAATCTCTGGTTTTATGCAGCACCCCAACTCACCTTTCCCCTTAAGCAAGCATAAGTTGGTTTTCTACATTTGAGACCCTGTTCTGTTTTGTAATTCAGTTCCTGTGTAGCCAAGTTTACATTCCGTGTAGTAGTGATATCTTATGATGTTTCTTTTTCTGTGTGAGTTATTTCACTTAGAATCATCGTACCTGAATCCACTCATTATGCTGCTACGGGCCTGATGACATAGATTTCATTGCTGAGTGATATTGCATTGTACGTAAGTACCACAACTTCTTTACCCATTTTTCGCTTTCTGTGATATTGAACTTGTACCGTAAACGAGGTTCTTGTAAACAGAGCCGTCCCAAACTTTGGGGTGGCTGTGTCTTTTTGATTTTAATTTCCCTAAGCTATAGGACCATAAGTGGAAGTGCCCTAGGCTCTGTTGCTTTGTTTTTTAGATGTTTCAGGAAACACCATACACTTCTCCAGAGTGGCTGTTGGCCATTTACATCCCGCCCATCAGAATAACAGGGCTCCCAGTGTTCCATGGCCTGTCCTGCCTTTCTGGATTTTACACATTTTTCAGATGGCCCTTTTGACCGGGAGGCAGTGAGACTTCATTGTAGTGCAGATTTCCTTTGCAAGCTTGCTTGGTTGGCCAAAAAGAGCGTATGCGTTTTTTCCTGAATATATTCAGGAAAAAACGCATACGCCCTTTTTGGCCAAGTGCATCATTGTGGACGTTCTGCCTCTTTTCCTTTGCTTTACATGCAATTCCAGTCTACCTCCTGAAATCGGTTTCCTGCAATTCTGCCCAGCGTTCAAGTCCTCTTGGCAGCCTTACTTCAATATATTTTTGGACGATAGCTGTCATTTTTAACTCTGCAGGTTTGTGAATGACAGTGTCCCTGAGCTCCTTTCTTCAACTTGCTTTCTTGTGAGCTGGCCGCAACACCGCAGCATTGCTTCAGGCCCTAGTGTGGTTCCGGCATGACATGTTGAGCCTTTGGTTAATTCCTCTTCCTGGTGGGAAATGAGAGTTAAATTTGCCCGTCCAGACACCTCCAGCTAGTCTCTCATTGGTTCTCCCTATTCCTGTACATTTTCCGCAGAAATTGCAAACTGGGCCAAACAAGAGGTTAAAGGCACTGACTCTCCAAGTGGGGAGAGTGTTAGTAAAGCGTCTGGAATGTTGCACCCGAGTACCAGGGGATGAAAACTGACACAATTAAACACGTTTCCCGATCACACGGTGGATCATACTCTGGGTTCCACATGCATGTTTTAGCTGAAGGAAGAATCCCTTAAACCTTGAGAGTTGAGACCCATGGAATGGGTACCATGCAATATGACTTCAAAGGTTCTGCATTTGCTCACCGAACCTCACCAATCCTATCACTGCTGCGTTTATGACACTGTACACACGCTTGATTCTCTTTCGGAGACATATAAATCCATAGGTTTTAAGATTCTTTCTAGTCAGGTATATTCTTACGCGTTTAATATGTGGTGTAGAGTCCACTTCGTTGAGCAAGGAGTAGCTCTTGTCTATTAAATATTTGGCTTATGGAACGGTATCTGTTCTAATTTCAATCTCTGGTTTTATGCAGCACCCCAACTCACCTTTCCCCTTAAGCAAGCATAAGTTGGTTTTCTACATTTGAGACCCTGTTCTGTTTTGTAATTCAGTTCCTGTGTAGCCAAGTTTACATTCCTTGTAGTAGTGATATCTTATGATGTTTGTTTTTCTGTGTGACTTATTTCACTTAGAATCATCGTACCTGAATCCACTCATTATGCTGCTACGGGCCTGATGACATAGATTTCATTGCTGAGTGATATTGCATTGTACGTAAGTACCACAACTTCTTTATCCATTTTTCGCTTTCTGTGATATTGAACTTGGACCATAAATGAGGTTCTTGTAAACAGAGCTGTCCCTAACTTTGGGGTGGCTGAGTCTTTTTGATTTTAATTTCCCTAAGCTATAGGACCATAAGTGGAAGTGCCCTAGGCTCTGTTGCTTTGTTTTTTAGATGTTTCAGGAAACACCATACACTTCTCCAGAGTGGCTGTTGGTAATTTACATCCCGCCCATCAGCATAACAAGGCTCCCAGTTCTCCATGGCCTGTCCTGCCTTTCTGGATTTTAAACTTTTTTCAGATGGCCCTTTTGACCGGGGAGCAGTGAGACTTCATTGTAGTGCAGATTTCCTTTGCAAGCTTGCTTGGTTGGCCAAAAAGTGCGTATGCCTTTTTTCCTGAATATATTCAGGAAAAAACGCATACGCCCTTTTTGGCCAAGTGCATCATTGTGGACGTTCTGCCTCTTTTCCTATGCTTTACATGCAATTCCAGTCTACCTCCTGAAATCGGTTTCCTGCAATTCTGCCCCGCTTTCAAGTCCTCTTGGCAGCCTTACTTCAATATATTTTTGGACGATAGCTATCATTTATAACTCTGCAGGTATGTGAATGACAGTGTCCCTGAGCTCCTTTCTTCAACTCGCTTTCTTGTGACCTGGCCGCAACACCGCAGGATTGCTTCAGGCCCTAGTGTGGTTCCGGCATGGCACGCTGAGCCTTTGGTTAATTCCTCTTCCTGGTGGGAAATGAGAGTTAAATTTGCCCGTCCAGACACCTCCAGCTAGTCTCTCATTTGTTCTCCCTATTCCTGTTCATTTTCCGCAGAAATTGCAAACTGGGCCAAACAGGAGGTTAAAGGCACTGACTCTCCAAGTGGGGAGAGTGTTAGTAAAGCGTCTGGAATGTTGCACCCGAGTACCAGGGGACGAAACCTGAGACACATTTGAACACGTTTCCCGATCACATGGTGGATCATACTCTGGATTCCACATGCATGTTTTAGCTGAAGGAAGAATCCCTTAAACCTGGAGAGTTGAGACCCCTGCAATGGGTACCATGCAATATGACTTCAAAGGGTCTGCATTTGCTCACCGAACCTCACCAATCCTAGCACTGCTGCATTTATGCCACTGTACACACGCTTGATTCTCTTTCGGAGACATATAAATCCATAGGTTTTAAGATTCTTACTAGTCAGGTATATTCTTAGGCGTTTAATATGGGGTGTAGAGTCCACTTCGTTGAGCAAGGAGTAGCTCTTGTCTATTACATATTTGGCTTATGGAACCGTATCTGTGCTAATTTCAATCTCTGGTTTTATGCAGCACCCCAACTCACCTTTACTCTTAAGCAAGCATAAGTCGGTTTTCTACATTTGAGACCCTGTTCTGTTTTGTAGTTCAGTTCCTGTGTAGCCAAGTTTACATTCCATGTGGTAGAGATATCTTATGATGTTTCTTTCTCTGTGTGACTTATTTCACTTACAATCATCGTACCTGAATCCACTCATTATGCTGCTACGGGCCTGATGATATAGATTTCATTGCTGAGTGATATTGCATTGTACGTAAGTACCACAACTTCTTTATCCATTTTGCGCTTTCTGTGATATTGAACTTGTACCGTAAACGAGGTTCTTGTAAACAGAGCTGTCCCAAAGATTGGGGTGGTTGTGTCTTTTTTATTTTAATTTCCCTAAGCTATAGGACCATAAGTGGAAGTGCCCTAGGCTCTGTTGCTTTGTTTTTTAGATGTTTCAGGAAACACCATACACTTCTCCAGAGTGGCTGTTGGCAATTTACATCCCGCCCATCAGCATAACAAGGCTCCCAGTTCTCCATGGCCTGTCCTGCCTTTCTGGATTTTACACTTTTTTCAGATGGCCCTTTTGACCGGGGGGCAGTGAGACTTCATTGTAGTGCCGATTTCCTTTGCAAGCTTGCTTGGTTGGCCGAAAAGGGCGTATGCGTTTATTCCTGAATATATTCAGGAAAAAACGCATACGCCCTTTTTGGCCAAGTGCATCATTGTGGACGTTCTGCCTCTTTTCCTATGCTTTACATGCAATTCCAGTCTACCTCCTGAAATCGGTTTCCTGCAATTCTGCCCCGCTTTCAAGTCCTCTTGGCAGCCTTACTTCAATATATTTTTGGACGATAGCTGTCATTTATAACTCTGCAGGTATGTGAATGACAGTGCCCCTGAGCTCCTTTCTTCAACTCGCTTTCTTGTGAGCTGGCCGCAACACCGCTGCATTGCTTCAGGCCCTAGTGTGGTTTCGGCATGGCACACTGAGCCTTTGGTTAATTCCTCTTCCTGGTGGGAAATGAGAGTTAAATTTGCCCGTCCAGACACCTCCAGCTAGTCTCTCATTGGTTCTCCCTATTCCTGTTCATTTTCCGCAGAAATTGCAAACTGGGCCAAACAGGAGGTTAAAGGCACTGACTCTCCAAGTGGGGAGAGTGTTAGTAAAGCATCTGGAATGTTGCACCCGAGTACCAGGGGACGAAAACTGACACAATTGAACACGTTTCCCGAGCACACGGTGGATCATACTCTGGGTTCCACATGCATGTTTTAGCTGAAGGAAGAATCCCTTAAACCTGGAGAGTTGAGACCCATGGAATGGGTACCATGCAATATGACTTCAAAGGGTCTGCATTTGTCAACCGAACCTCATCAATCCTATCACTGCTGCATTTATGCTGCTGTACACACGCTTGATTCTCTTTCGGAGACATATAAATCCATAGGTTTTAAGATTCTTCCTAGTAAGGTATATTCTTAGGCGTTTATTATGGGGTGTTGAGTCCACTTCGTTGAGCAAGGAGTAGCTCTTGTCTATTACATATTTGGCTTATGGAACGGTTTCTGTGCTAATTTCAATCTCTGGTTTTATGCAGCACCCCAACTCACCTTTCCCCTTAAGCAAGCATAAGATGGTTTTCTACATTTGAGACCCTGTTCTGTTTTGTAATTCAGTTCCGGTGTAGCCAAGTTTACATTCCGTGTAGTAGTCATATCTTATGATGTTTCTTTTTCTGTGTGACTTATTTCACTTAGAATCATCGTACCTGAATCCACTCATTATGCTGCTATGGGCCTGATGACATAGATTTCATTGCTGAGTGATATTGCATTGTACGTAAGTACCACAACTTCTTTATCCATTTTTCACTTTCTGTGATATTGAACTTGTACCGTAAACGAGGTTCCTGTAAACAGAACCATCCCAAACTTTGGGGTGGCTGTGTCTTTTTGATTTTAATTTCCCTAAGCTATAGGACCATAAGTGGAAGTGCCCTAGGCTCTATTGTTTTGTTTTTTAGATGTTTCAGGAAACACCATACACTTCTCCAGAGTGGCTGTTGGCAATTTACATCCCGCCCATCAGCATAACAAGGCTCCCAGTTCTCCATGGCCTGTCCTGCCTTTCTGGATTTTATACTTTTTTCAGATGGCCCTTTTGCCCGCGGGATAGTGAGACTTCATTGTAGTGCAGATTCCCTTTGCAAGCTTGCTTGGTTGGCCAAAAAGGGCGTATGCGTTTTTTCCTGAATATATTCAGGAAAAAACGCATACGCCCTTTCTGGCCAAGTGCATCATTGTGGACGTTCTGCCTCTTTTCCTATGCTTTACATGCAATTCCAGTCTACCTCCTGAAATCGGTTTCCTGCAATTCTGCCCCGCTTTCAAGTCCTCTTGGCAGCCTTACTTCAATATATTTTTGGACGATAGCTGTCATTTATAACTCTGCAGGTTTGTGAATTACAGTGCCCCTGAGCTCCTTTCTTCAACTCGTTTTCTTGTGAGCTGGCCGCAACACCGCAGCATTGCTTCAGGCCCTAGTGTGGTTCCATAATGGCATGCTGAGCCTTTGGTTAATTCCTCTTCCTGGTGGGCAATGAGAGTTAAATTTGCCCGTCCAGACACCTCCAGCTAGTCTCTCATTGGTTCTCCCTATTCCTGTTCATTTTCCGCAGAAATTGCAAACTGGGCCAAACAGGAGGTTAAAGGCACTGACTCTCCAAGTGGGGAGAGTGTTAGTAAAGCGTCTGGAATGTTGCACCCGAGTACCGGGGGACGAAACCTGAGACACCTTTGAACACGTTTCCCGATCACACGGTCGATCATACTCTGGGTTCCACATGCATGTTTTAGCTGAAGGAAGAATCCCTTAAACCTGGAGAGTTGAGACCCATGGAATTGGTACCATGCAATATGACTTGAAAGGGTCTGCATTTGCTCACCGAACCTCAACAATCCTAACACTGCTGCGTTTATGCCGCTGTACACACGCTTGATTCTCTTTCGGAGACATATAAATCCATAGGTTTTAAGATTCTTACTAGTCAGGTATATTCTTATGCGTTTAATATGGGGTGTTGAGTCCACTTCGTTGAGCAATGAGTAGCTCTTGTCTATTACATATTTGGCTTATGGAACGGTATCCGTTCTAATTTCAATCTCTGGTTTTATGCAGCACCCCAACTCACCTTTCCCCTTAAGCAAGCATAAGTTGGTTTTCTACATTTGAGACCCTGTTCTGTTTTGTAATTCAGTTCCTGTGTAGCCAAGTTTACATTCCGTGTAGTAGTGATATCTTATGATGTTTCTTTTTCTGTGTGAGTTATTTCACTTAGAATCATCGTACCTGAATCCACTCATTATGCTGCTACGGGCCTGATGACATAGATTTCATTGCTGAGTGATATTGCATTGTACGTAAGTACCACAACTTCTTTACCCATTTTTCGCTTTCTGTGATATTGAACTTGTACCGTAAACGAGGTTCTTGTAAACAGAGCCGTCCCAAATTTTGGGGTGGCTGTGTCTTTTTGATTTTAATTTCCCTAAGCTATAGGACCATAAGTGGAAGTGCCCTAGGCTCTGTTGCTTTGTTTTTTAGATGTTTCAGGAAACACCATACACTTCTCCAGAGTGGCTGTTGGCCATTTACATCCCGCCCATCAGCATAACAGGGCTCCCAGTGTTCCATGGCCTGTCCTGCCTTTCTGGATTTTACACATTTTTCAGATGGCCCTTTTGACCGGGAGGCAGTGAGACTTCATTGTAGTGCCGATTTCCTTTGCAAGCTTGCTTGGTTGGCCAAAAAGGGCGTATGCGTTTTTTCCTGAATATATTCAGGAAAAAACGCATACGCCCTTTTTGGCCAAGTGCATCATTGTGGACGTTCTGCCTCTTTTCCTTTGCTTTACATGCTATTCCAGTCTACCTCCTGAAATCGGTTTCCTGCAATTCTGCCCCGCTTTCAAGTCCTCTTGGCACCCTTACTTCAATATATTTTTGGACGATAGCTGTCATTTATAACTCTGCAGGTATGTGAATGACAGTGCCCCTGAGCTCCTTTCTTCAACTCGTTTTCTTGTGAGCTGGCCGCAACACCGCAGCATTGCTTCAGGCCCTAGTGTGGTTCCAGAATGGCACGCTGAGCCTTTGGTTAATTCCTCTTCCTGGTGGGAAATGAGAGTTAAATTTGCCCGTCCAGACACCTCCAGCTAGTCTCTCATTGGTTCTCCCTATTCCTGTTCATTTTCCGCAGAAATTGCAAACTGGGCCAAACAGGAGGTTAAAGGCACTGACTCTCCAAGTGGGGAGAGTGTTAGTAAAGCGTCTGGAATGTTGCACCCGAGTACCAGGGGACGAAACCTGAGACACATTTGAACACGTTTCCCGATCACATGGTGGATCATACTCTGGATTCCACATGCATGTTTTAGCTGAAGGAAGAATCCCTTAAACCTGGAGAGTTGAGACCCCTGCAATGGGTACCATGCAATATGACTTCAAAGGGTCTGCATTTGCTCACCGAACCTCACCAATCCTAGCACTGCTGCATTTATGCCACTGTACACACGCTTGATTCTCTTTCGGAGACATATAAATCCATAGGTTTTAAGATTCTTACTAGTCAGGTATATTCTTAGGCGTTTAATATGGGGTGTAGAGTCCACTTCGTTGAGCAAGGAGTAGCTCTTGTCTATTACATATTTGGCTTATGGAACCGTATCTGTGCTAATTTCAATCTCTGGTTTTATGCAGCACCCCAACTCACCTTTACTCTTAAGCAAGCATAAGTCGGTTTTCTACATTTGAGACCCTGTTCTGTTTTGTAGTTCAGTTCCTGTGTAGCCAAGTTTACATTCCATGTGGTAGAGATATCTTATGATGTTTCTTTCTCTGTGTGACTTATTTCACTTACAATCATCGTACCTGAATCCACTCATTATGCTGCTACGGGCCTGATGATATAGATTTCATTGCTGAGTGATATTGCATTGTACGTAAGTACCACAACTTCTTTATCCATTTTGCGCTTTCTGTGATATTGAACTTGTACCGTAAACGAGGTTCTTGTAAACAGAGCTGTCCCAAAGATTGGGGTGGTTGTGTCTTTTTTATTTTAATTTCCCTAAGCTATAGGACCATAAGTGGAAGTGCCCTAGGCTCTGTTGCTTTGTTTTTTAGATGTTTCAGGAAACACCATACACTTCTCCAGAGTGGCTGTTGGCAATTTACATCCCGCCCATCAGCATAACAAGGCTCCCAGTTCTCCATGGCCTGTCCTGCCTTTCTGGATTTTACACTTTTTTCAGATGGCCCTTTTGACCGGGGGGCAGTGAGACTTCATTGTAGTGCCGATTTCCTTTGCAAGCTTGCTTGGTTGGCCGAAAAGGGCGTATGCATTTATTCCTGAATATATTCAGGAAAAAACGCATACGCCCTTTTTGGCCAAGTGCATCATTGTGGACGTTCTGCCTCTTTTCCTATGCTTTACATGCAATTCCAGTCTACCTCCTGAAATCGGTTTCCTGCAATTCTGCCCCGCTTTCAAGTCCTCTTGGCAGCCTTACTTCAATATATTTTTGGACGATAGCTGTCATTTATAACTCTGCAGGTATGTGAATGACAGTGCCCCTGAGCTCCTTTCTTCAACTCGCTTTCTTGTGAGCTGGCCGCAACACCGCTGCATTGCTTCAGGCCCTAGTGTGGTTTCGGCATGGCACACTGAGCCTTTGGTTAATTCCTCTTCCTGGTGGGAAATGAGAGTTAAATTTGCCCGTCCAGACACCTCCAGCTAGTCTCTCATTGGTTCTCCCTATTCCTGTTCATTTTCCGCAGAAATTGCAAACTGGGCCAAACAGGAGGTTAAAGGCACTGACTCTCCAAGTGGGGAGAGTGTTAGTAAAGCATCTGGAATGTTGCACCCGAGTACCAGGGGACGAAAACTGACACAATTGAACACGTTTCCCGAGCACACGGTGGATCATACTCTGGGTTCCACATGCATGTTTTAGCTGAAGGAAGAATCCCTTAAACCTGGAGAGTTGAGACCCATGGAATGGGTACCATGCAATATGACTTCAAAGGGTCTGCATTTGTCAACCGAACCTCATCAATCCTATCACTGCTGCATTTATGCCGCTGTACACACGCTTGATTCTCTTTCGGAGACATATAAATCCATAGGTTTTAAGATTCTTCCTAGTAAGGTATATTCTTAGGCGTTTATTATGGGGTGTTGAGTCCACTTCGTTGAGCAAGGAGTAGCTCTTGTCTATTACATATTTGGCTTATGGAACGGTTTCTGTGCTAATTTCAATCTCTGGTTTTATGCAGCACCCCAACTCACCTTTCCCCTTAAGCAAGCATAAGATGGTTTTCTACATTTGAGACCCTGTTCTGTTTTGTAATTCAGTTCCGGTGTAGCCAAGTTTACATTCCGTGTAGTAGTCATATCTTATGATGTTTCTTTTTCTGTGTGACTTATTTCACTTAGAATCATCGTACCTGAATCCACTCATTATGCTGCTATGGGCCTGATGACATAGATTTCATTGCTGAGTGATATTGCATTGTACGTAAGTACCACAACTTCTTTATCCATTTTTCACTTTCTGTGATATTGAACTTGTACCGTAAATGAGGTTCCTGTAAACAGAACCATCCCAAACTTTGGGGTGGCTGTGTCTTTTTGATTTTAATTTCCCTAAGCTATAGGACCATAAGTGGAAGTGCCCTAGGCTCTATTGTTTTGTTTTTTAGATGTTTCAGGAAACACCATACACTTCTCCAGAGTGGCTGTTGGCAATTTACATCCCGCCCATCAGCATAACAAGGCTCCCAGTTCTCCATGGCCTGTCCTGCCTTTCTGGATTTTATACTTTTTTCAGATGGCCCTTTTGCCCGCGGGATAGTGAGACTTCATTGTAGTGCAGATTCCCTTTGCAAGCTTGCTTGGTTGGCCAAAAAGGGCGTATGCGTTTTTTCCTGAATATATTCAGGAAAAAACGCATACGCCCTTTCTGGCCAAGTGCATCATTGTGGACGTTCTGCCTCTTTTCCTATGCTTTACATGCAATTCCAGTCTACCTCCTGAAATCGGTTTCCTGCAATTCTGCCCCGCTTTCAAGTCCTCTTGGCAGCCTTACTTCAATATATTTTTGGACGATAGCTGTCATTTATAACTCTGCAGGTTTGTGAATTACAGTGCCCCTGAGCTCCTTTCTTCAACTCGTTTTCTTGTGAGCTGGCCGCAACACCGCAGCATTGCTTCAGGCCCTAGTGTGGTTCCATAATGGCATGCTGAGCCTTTGGTTAATTCCTCTTCCTGGTGGGCAATGAGAGTTAAATTTGCCCGTCCAGACACCTCCAGCTAGTCTCTCATTGGTTCTCCCTATTCCTGTTCATTTTCCGCAGAAATTGCAAACTGGGCCAAACAGGAGGTTAAAGGCACTGACTCTCCAAGTGGGGAGAGTGTTAGTAAAGCGTCTGGAATGTTGCACCCGAGTACCGGGGGACGAAACCTGAGACACCTTTGAACACGTTTCCCGATCACACGGTCGATCATACTCTGGGTTCCACATGCATGTTTTAGCTGAAGGAAGAATCCCTTAAACCTGGAGAGTTGAGACCCATGGAATTGGTACCATGCAATATGACTTCAAAGGGTCTGCATTTGCTCACCGAACCTCAACAATCCTAACACTGCTGCGTTTATGCCGCTGTACACACGCTTGATTCTCTTTCGGAGACATATAAATCCATAGGTTTTAAGATTCTTACTAGTCAGGTATATTCTTATGCGTTTAATATGGGGTGTTGAGTCCACTTCGTTGAGCAATGAGTAGCTCTTGTCTATTACATATTTGGCTTATGGAACGGTATCCGTTCTAATTTCAATCTCTGGTTTTATGCAGCACCCCAACTCACCTTTCCCCTTAAGCAAGCATAAGTTGGTTTTCTACATTTGAGACCCTGTTCTGTTTTGTAATTCAGTTCCTGTGTAGCCAAGTTTACATTCCGTGTAGTAGTGATATCTTATGATGTTTCTTTTTCTGTGTGAGTTATTTCACTTAGAATCATCGTACCTGAATCCACTCATTATGCTGCTACGGGCCTGATGACATAGATTTCATTGCTGAGTGATATTGCATTGTACGTAAGTACCACAACTTCTTTACCCATTTTTCACTTTCTGTGATATTGAACTTGTACCGTAAACGAGGTTCTTGTAAACAGAGCCGTCCCAAACTTTGGGGTGGCTGTGTCTTTTTGATTTTAATTTCCCTAAGCTATAGGACCATAAGTGGAAGTGCCCTAGGCTCTGTTGCTTTGTTTTTTAGATGTTTCAGGAAACACCATACACTTCTCCAGAGTGGCTGTTGGCCATTTACATCCCGCCCATCAGCATTACAGGGCTCCCAGTGTTCCATGGCCTGTCCTGCCTTTCTGGATTTTACACATTTTTCAGATGGCCCTTTTGACCGGGAGGCAGTGAGACTTCATTGTAGTGCAGATTTCCTTTGCAAGCTTGCTTGGTTGGCCAAAAAGGGCGTATGCGTTTTTTCCTGAATATATTCAGGAAAAAACGCATACGCCCTTTTTGGCCAAGTGCATCATTGTGGACGTTCTGCCTCTTTTCCTTTGCTTTACATGCTATTCCAGTCTACCTCCTGAAATCGGTTTCCTGCAATTCTGCCCCGCTTTCAAGTCCTCTTGGCAGCCTTACTTCAATATATTTTTGGACGATAGCTGTCATTTATAACTCTGCAGGTATGTGAATGACAGTGCCCCTGAGCTCCTTTCTTCAACTCGTTTTCTTGTGAGCTGGCCGCAACACCGCAGCATTGCTTCAGGCCCTAGTGTGGTTCCAGAATGGCACGCTGAGCCTTTGGTTAATTCCTCTTCCTGGTGGGAAATGAGAGTTAAATTTGCCCGTCCAGACACCTCCAGCTAGTCTCTCATTGGTTCTCCCTATTCCTGTTCATTTTCCGCAGAAATTGCAAACTGGGCCAAACAGGAGGTTAAAGGCACTGACTCTCCAAGTGGGGAGAGTGTTAGTAAAGCGTCTGGAATGTTGCACCCGAGTACCGGGGGACGAAAACTTAGTCACATTTGAACACGTTTCCCGATCACATGGTGGATCATACTCTGGGTTCCACATGCATGTTTTAGCTGAAGGAAGAATCCCTTAAACCTGGAGAGTTGAGACCCATGGAATGGGTACCATGCAATATGACTTCAAAGGGTCTGCATTTGCTCACCGAACCTCACCAATCCTATCACTGCTGCGTTTATGCCGCTATACAAACGCTTGATTCTCTTTCGGAGATATATAAATCCATAGGTTTTAAGATTCTTACTAGTCAGGTATATTTTTAGGCGTTTAATATGGGGTGTTGAGTCCACTTCGTTGAGCAAAGTGTAGCTCTTTTTTATTACATATTTGGCTTATGGAACGATATCTGTGCTAATTTCAATGTCTGGTTTTATGCAGCACCCCAACTCACCTTTCCCCTTAAGCAAGCATAAGTCGGTTTTCTACATTTGAGACCCTGTTCTGTTTTGTAATTCAGTTCCTGTGTAGCCAAGTTTACATTCCATGTAGTAGTGATATCTTATGATGTTTCTTTTTCTGTGTGACTTATTTCACTTAGAATCATCGTACCTGAATCCACTCATTATGCTGCTACGGGCCTGATGACATAGATTTCATTGCTGAGTGATATTGCATTGTACGTAAGTACCACAACTTCTTTACCCATTTTTCGCTTTCTGTGATATTGAACTTGTACCGTAAACGAGGTTTTTGTAAACAGAGCCGTCCCAAACTTTGGGGTGGCTGTGTCTTTTTGATTTTAATTTCCCTAAGCTATAGGACCATAAGTGGAAGTGCCCTAGGCTCTGTTGCTTTGTTTTTTAGATGTTTCAGGAAACACCATACACTTCTCCAGAGTGGCTGTTGGCAATTTACATCCCGCCCATCAGCATAACAAGGCTCCCAGTGTTCCATGGCCTGTCCTGCCTTTCTGGATTTTACACATTTTTCAGATGGCCCTTTTGACTGGGGGGCAGTGAGACTTCATTGTAGTGCAGATTTCCTTTGCAAGCTTGCTTGGTTGGCCAAAAAGGGCGTATGCGTTTTTTCCTGAATATATTCAGGAAAAAACGCATACGCCCTTTTTGGCCAAGTGCATCATTGTGGACGTTCTGCCTCTTTTCCTTTGCTTTACATGCTATTCCAGTCTACCTCCTGAAATCGGTTTCCTGCAATTCTGCCCCGCTTTCAAGTCCTCTTGGCAGCCTTACTTCAATATATTTTTGGATGATAGCTGTCATTTATAACTCTGCAGGTATGTGAATGACAGTGCCCCTGAGCTCCTTTCTTCAACTCGTTTTCTTGTGAGCTGGCCGCAACACCGCAGCATTGCTTCAGGCCCTAGTGTGGTTCCGGCATTGCACGCTGAGCCTTTGGTTAATTCCTCTTCCTGGTGGGAAATGAGAGTTAAATTTGCCCGTCCAGACACCTCCAGCTAGTCTCTCATTGGTTCTCCCTATTCCTGTTCATTTTCCGCAGAAATTGCAAACTGGGCCAAACAGGAGGTTAAAGGCACTGACTCTCCAAGTGGGGAGAGTGTTAGTAAAGCGTCTGGAATGTTGCACCCGAGTACCGGGGGACGAAAACTGAGTCACATTTGAACACGTTTCCCGATCACATGGTGGATCATACTCTGGGTTCCACATGCATGTTTTAGCTGAAGGAAGAATCCCTTAAACGTGGAGAGTTGAGACCCATGGAATGGGTACCATGCAATATGACTTCAAAGGGTCTGCATTTGCTCACCGAACCTCACCAATCCTAACACTGCTTCGTTTATGCCGCTGTACACATGGTTGCTTCTCTTTTGGAGACATATAAATCCATAGGTTTTAAGATTCTTACTAGTCAGGTATATTCTTATGCGTTTAATATGGGGTGTTGAGTCCACTTCGTTGAGCAAGGAGTAGCTCTTGTCTATTACATATTTGGCTTATGGAACGGTATCTGTGCTAATTTCAATCTCTGGTTTTATGCAGCACCCCAACTCACCTTTCCCCTTAAGCAAGCATAAGATGGTTTTCTACATTTGAGACCCTGTTCTGTTTTGTAATTCAGTTCCTGTGTAGCCAAGTTTACATTCCGTGTAGTAGTGATATCTTATGATGTTTCTTTTTCTGTGTGACTTATTTCACTTAGAATCATCGTACCTGAATCCACTCATTATGCTGCTATGGGCCTGATGACATAGATTTCATTGCTGAGTGATATTGCATTGTACGTAAGTACGACAACTTCTTGATCCATTTTTCGCTTTCTGTGATATTGAACTTGTACCGTAAACGAGGTTCTTGTAAACAGAGCTGTCCCAAACATTGGGGTGGTTGTGTCTTTTTGATTTTAATTTCCCTAAGCTATAGGAACATAAGTGGAAGTGCCCTAGGCTCTGTTGCTTTGTTTTTTAGATGTTTCAGGAAACACCATACACTTCTCCAGAGTGGCTGTTGGCAATTTACATCCCGCCCATCGGCATAACAAGGCTCCCAGTTCTCCATGGCCTGTCCTGCCTTTCTGGATTTTATACTTTTTTCAGATGGCCCTTTTGCCCGCGGGATAGTGAGACTTCATTGTAGTGCAGATTCCCTTTGCAAGCTTGCTTGGTTGGCCAAAAAGGGCGTATGCGTTTTTTCCTGAATATATTCAGGAAAAAATGCATACGCACTTTTTGGCCAAGTGCATCATTGTGGACGTTCTGCCTCTTTTCCTATGCTTTACATGCAATTCCAGTCTACCTCCTGAAATCGGTTTCCTGCAATTCTACCCCACTTTCAAGTCCTCTTGGCAGCCTTACTTCAATATATTTTTGGACGATAGCTGTCATTTATAACTCTGCAGGTTTGTGAATTACAGTGCCCCTGAGCTCCTTTCTTCAACTCGCTTTCTTGTGAGCTGGCCGCAACACCGCTGCATTGCTTCAGGCCCAAGTGTGGTTCCGGCATGGCACGCTGAGCCTTTGTTTAATTACTCTTCCTGGTGGGAAATGATAGTTAAATTTGCCCATCCAGACACCTCCAGCTAGTCTCTCATTGGTTCTCTCTATTCCTGTTCATTTTCCGCAGAAATTGCAAACTGGGCCAAACAGGAGGTTAAAGGCACTGAGTCTCCAATTGGGGAGAGTGTTAGTAAAGCGTCTGGAATGTTGCACCCGAGTACCAGGGGACGAAAACTGAGACACATTTGAACATGTTTCCCGATCACATGGTGGATCATACTCTGGGTTCCACATGCATGTTCTAGCTGAAGGAAGAATCCCTTAAACCTGGAGAGTTGAGACCCCTGCAATGGGTACCATGCAATATGACTTCAAAGGGTCTGCATTTGCTCACCGAACCTCACCAATCCTATCACTGCTGCATTTATGCCACTGTACACACGCTTGATTCTCTTTCTGAGACATATAAATCCATAGGTTTTAAGATTCTTACTAGTCAGGTATATTCTTAGGCGTTTAATATGGGGTGTAGAGTCCACTTCGTTGAGCAAGGAGTAGCTCTTGTCTATTACATATTTGGCTTATGGAACGGTATCTGTGCTAATTTCAATCTCTGGTTTTATGCAGCACCCCAACTCACCTTTCCCCTTAAGCAAGCATAAGTCGGTTTTCTACATTTGAGACCCTGTTCTGTTTTGTAATTCAGTTCCTGTGTAGCCAAGTTTACATTCCATGTGGTAGAGATATCTTATGATGTTTCTTTTTCTGTGTGACTTATTTCACTTAGAATCATCGTACCTGAATCCACTCATTATGCTGCTATGGGCCTGATGACATAGATTTCATTGCTGAGTGATATTGCATTGTACGTAAGTACCACAACTTCTTTACCCATTTTTCACTTTCTGTGATTTTGAACTTATACTGTAAACGAGGTTCTTGTAAACAGAGCCTTCCCAAACTTTGGGGTGGCTGTGTCTTTTTGCTTTTAATTTCCCTAAGCTATAGGACCATAAGTGGAAGAGCCCTAGGCTCTGTTGCTTTGTTTTTTAGATGTTTCAGGAAACACCATACACTTCTCCAGAGTGGCTGTTGGCAATTTACATCCCGCCCATCAGCATAACAAGGCTCCCAGTTCTCCATGGCCTGTCCTGCCTTTCTGGATTTTACACTTTTTTCAGATGGCCCTTTTGACCGGGAGGCAGTGAGACTTCATTGTAGTGCAGATTTCATTTGCAAGCTTGCTTGGTTGGCCAAAAAGTGCGTATGTATTTTTTCCTGAATATATTCAGGAAAAAACGCATACGCCCTTTTTGGCCAAGTGCATCATTGTGGACGTTCTGCCTCTTTTCCTTTGCTTTACATGCAATTCCAGTCTACCAACTGAAATCGGTTTCCTGCAATTCTGCCCAGCGTTCAAGTTCTCTTGGCAGCCTTACTTCAATATATTTTTGGACGATAGCTGTCATTTTTAACTCTGCAGGTTTGTGAATGACAGTGCCCCTGAGCTCCTTTCTTCAACTCGCTTTCTTGTGAGCTGGCCGCAACACCGCAGCATTGCTTCAGGCCCTAGTGTGGTTCCCGCATGACATGCTGAGCCTTTGGTTAATTCCTCTTCCTGGTGGGAAATGAGAGTTAAATTTGCCCGTCCAGACACCTCCAGCTAGTCTCTCATTGGTTCTCCCTATTCCTGTTCATTTTCCGCAGAAATTGCAAACTGGGACAAACAAGACGTTAAAGGCACTGACTCTCCAAGTGGGAAGAGTGTTAGTAAAGCGTCTGGAATGTTGCACCCGAGTACCAGGGGATGAAAACTGACACAATTAAACACGTTTCCCCATCACACGGTGGATCATACTCTGGGTTCCACATGCATGTTTTAGCTGAAGGAAGAATCCCTTAAACCTGGAGAGTTGAGACCCATGGAATGGGTACCATGCAATATGACTTCAAAGGTTCTGCATTTGCTCACCGAACCTCACCAATCCTATCACTGCTGCGTTTATGACACTGTACACACGCTTGATTCTCTTTCGGAGACATATAAATCCATAGGTTTTAAGATTCTTTCTAGTCAGGTATATTCTTACGCGTTTAATATGGGGTGTAGAGTCCACTTCGTTGAGCAAGGAGTAGCTCTTGTCTATTAAATATTTGGCTTATGGAACGGTATCTTTTCTAATTTCAATCTCTGGTTTTATGCAGCACCCCAACTCACCTTTCGCCTTAAGCAAGCATAAGTTGGTTTTCTACATTTGAGACCCTGTTCTGTTTTGTAATTCAGTTCCTGTGTAGCCAAGTTTACATTCCTTGTAGTAGTGATATCTTATGATGTTTGTTTTTCTGTGTGACTTATTTCACTTAGAATCATCGTACCTGAATCCACTCATTATGCTGCTACGGGCCTGATGACATAGATTTCATTGCTGAGTGATATTGCATTGTACGTAAGTACCACAACTTCTTTATCCATTTTTTGCTTTCTGTGATATTGAACTTGGACCATAAATGAGGTTCTTGTAAACAGAGATGTCCCTAACTTTGGGGTGGCTGAGTCTTTTTGATTTTAATTTCCCTAAGCTATAGGACCATAAGTGGAAGTGCCCTAGGCTCTGTTGCTTTGTTTTTTAGATGTTTCAGGAAACACCATACACTTCTCCAGAGTGGCTGTTGGCAATTTACATCCCGCCCATCAGCATAACAAGGCTCCCAGGTCTCCATGGCCTGTCCTGCCTTTCTGGATTTTACACTTTTTTCAGATGGCCCTTTTGACTGGGGGGCAGTGAGACTTCATTGCAGTGCAGATTTCCTTTGCAAGCTTGCTTGGTTGGCCAAAAAGTGCGTATGCGTTTTTTCCTGAATATATTCAGGAAAAAACGCATACGCCCTTTTTGGCCAAGTGCATCATTGTGGACGTTCTGCCTCTTTTCCTATGCTTTACATGCAATTCCAGTCTACCTCCTGAAATCGGTTTCCTGCAGTTCTGCCCCGCTTTCAAGTCCTCTTGGCAGCCTTACTTCAATATATTTTTGGACGATAGCTGTCATTTATAACTCTGCAGGTTTGTGAATTACAGTGCCCCTGAGCTCCTTTCTTCAACTCGTTTTCTTGTGAGCTGGCCGCAACACCGCAGCATTGCTTCAGGCCCTAGTGTGGTTCCCGCATGACATGCTGAGCCTTTGGTTAATTCCTCTTCCTGGTGGGAAATGAGAGTTAAATTTGCCCGTCCAGACACCTCCAGCTTGTCTCTCATTGGTTCTCCCTATTCCTGTTCATTTTCCGCAGAAATTGCAAACTGGGCCAAACAGGAGGTTAAAGGCACTGACTCTCCAAGTGGGGAGAGTGTTAGTAAAGCGTCTGGAATGTTGCACCCGAGTACCGGGGGACAAAAACTGAGTCACATTTGAACACGTTTCCCGATCACACGGTGGATCATACTCTGGGTTCCACATGCATGTTTTAGCTGAAGGAAGAATCCCTTAAACCTGGAGAGTTGAGACCCATGGAATTGGTACCATGCAATATGACTTGAAAGGGTCTGCATTTGCTCACCGAACCTCAACAATCCTAACACTGCTGCGTTTATGCCGCTGTACACACGCTTGATTCTCTTTCTGAGACATATAAATCCATAGGTTTTAAGATTCTTACTAGTCAGGTATATTCTTATGCGTTTAATATGGGGTGTTGAGTCCACTTCGTTGAGCAATGAGTAGCTCTTGTCTATTACATATTTGGCTTATGGAACGGTATCCGTTCTAATTTCAATCTCTGGTTTTATGCAGCACCCCAACTCACCTTTCCCCTTAAGCAAGCATAAGTTGGTTTTCTACATTTGAGACCCTGTTCTGTTTTGTAATTCAGTTCCTGTGTAGCCAAGTTTACATTCCGTGTAGTAGTGATATCTTATGATGTTTCTTTTTCTGTGTGACTTATTTCACTTAGAATCATCGTACCTGAATCCACTCATTATGCTGCTACGGGCCTGATGACATAGATTTCATTGCTGAGTGATATTGCATTGTACGTAAGTACCACAACTTCTTTACCCATTTTTCGCTTTCTGTGATATTGAACTTGTACCGTAAACGAGGTTCTTGTAAACAGAGCCGTCCCAAACTTTGGGGTGGCTGTGTCTTTTTGATTTTAATTTCCCTAAGCTATAGGACCATAAGTGGAAGTGCCCTAGGCTCTGTTGCTTTGTTTTTTAGATGTTTCAGGAAACACCATACACTTCTCCAGAGTGGCTGTTGGCAATTTACATCCCGCCCATCAGCATAACAAGGCTCCCAGTGTTCCATGGCCTGTCCTGCCTTTCTGGATTTTACACATTTTTCAGATGGCCCTTTTGACTGGGGGGCAGTGAGACTTCATTGCAGTGCAGATTTCCTTTGCAAGCTTGCTTGGTTGGCCAAAAAGGGCATAGGCTTTTTTTCTTGAGGAAAAATCGCATATGCCCTTTTTGGCCAAGTGCATCATTGTGGACGTTCTGCCTCTTTTCCTATGCTTTACATGCAATTCCAGTCTACCTCCTGAAATCGGTTTCCTGCAATTCTGCCCCGCTTTCAAGTCCTCTTGGCAGCCTTACTTCAATATATTTTTGGACGATAGCTGTCATTTATAACTCTGCAGTTTTGTGAATTACAGTGCCCCTGAGCTCCTTTCTTCAACTTGCTTTCTTGTGAGATGACCGCAACACCGCAGCATCGCTTCAGGCCCTAGTGTTGTTCTGGCATGGCACGCTGAGCCTTTGGTTAATTCCTCTTCCTGGTGGGAAATGAGAGTTAAATTTGCCCGTCCAGACACCTCCAGCTAGTCTCTCATTGGTTCTCCCTATTCCTGTTCATTTTCCGCAGAAATTGCAAACTGGGACAAACAGGAGGTTAAAGGCACTGACTCTCCAAGTGGGGAGAGTGTTAGTAAAGCGTCTGGAATGTTGCACCCGAGTACCAGGGGACGAAAACTGACACATTTGAACACGTTTCCCGATCACACAGTGGATCATACTCTGGGTTCCACATGCATGTTTTAGCTGAAGGAAGAATCCCTTAAACCTGGAGAGTTGAGACCCATGGAATGGGTACCATGCAATATGACTTCAAAGGGTCTGCATTTGCTCACCGAACCTCATCAATCCTATCACTGCTGCGTTTATGCCGCTATACACACGCTTGATTCTCTTTCGGAGATATATAAATCCATAGGTTTTAAGATTCTTACTAGTCAGGTATATTTTTAGGCGTTTAATATGGGGTGTTGAGTCCACTTCGTTGAGCAAAGTGTAGCTCTTTTGTATTACATATTTGGCTTATGGAACGATATCTGTGCTAATTTCAATGTCTGGTTTTATGCAGCACCCCAACTCACCTTTCCCCTTAAGGAAGCATAAGTTGGTTTTCTACATTTGAGACCCTGTTCTGTTTTGTAATTCAGTTCCTGTGTAGCCAAGTTTACATTCCGTGTAGTAGTGATATCTTATGATGTTTCTTTTTCTGTGTGACTTATTTCACTTAGAATCATCGTACCTGAATCCACTCATTATGCTGCTATGGGCCTGATGACATAGATTTCATTGCTGAGTGATATTGCATTGTAGGTAAGTACCACAACTTCTTTATCCATTTTTCACTTTCTGTGATATTGAACTTGTACCGTAAACGAGGTTCCTGTAAACAGAACCGTCCCAAACTTTGGGGTGGCTGTGTCTTTTTGATTTTAATTTCCCTAAGCTATAGGACCATAAGTGGAAGTGCCCTAGGCTCTATTGTTTTGTTTTTTAGATGTTTCAGGAAACACCATACACTTCTCCAGAGTGGCTGTTGGCAATTTACATCCCGCCCATCAGCATAACAAGGCTCCCAGTTCTCCATGGCCTGTCCTGCCTTTCTGGATTTTATACTTTTTTCAGATGGCCCTTTTGCCCGCGGGATAGTGAGACTTCATTGTAGTGCAGATTCCCTTTGCAAGCTTGCTTGGTTGGCCAAAAAGGGCGTATGCGTTTTTTCCTGAATATATTCAGGAAAAAACGCATACGCCCTTTTTGGCCAAGTGCATCATTGTGGACGTTCTGCCTCTTTTCCTATGCTTTACATGCAATTCCAGTCTACCTCCTGAAATCGGTTTCCTGCAATTCTGCCCCGCTTTCAAGTCCTCTTGGCAGCCTTACTTCAATATATTTTTGGACGATAGCTGTCATTTATAACTCTGCAGGTTTGTGAATTACAGTGCCCCTGAGCTCCTTTCTTCAACTCGTTTTCTTGTGAGCTGGCCGCAACACCGCAGCATTGCTTCAGGCCCTAGTGTGGTTCCAGAATGGCACGCTGAGCCTTTGGTTAATTCCTCTTCCTGGTGGGCAATGAGAGTTAAATTTGCCCGTCCAGACACCTCCAGCTAGTCTCTCATTGGTTCTCCCTATTCCTGTTCATTTTCCGCAGAAATTGCAAACTGGGCCAAACAGGAGGTTAAAGGCACTGACTCTCCAAGTGGGGAGAGTGTTAGTAAAGCGTCTGGAATGTTGCACCCGAGTACCGGGGGACAAAAACTGAGTCACATTTGAACACGTTTCCCGATCACACGGTGGATCATACTCTGGGTTCCACATGCATGTTTTAGCTGAAGGAAGAATCCCTTAAACCTGGAGAGTTGAGACCCATGGAATTGGTACCATGCAATATGACTTGAAAGGGTCTGCATTTGCTCACCGAACCTCAACAATCCTAACACTGCTGCGTTTATGCCGCTGTACACACGCTTGATTCTCTTTCTGAGACATATAAATCCATAGGTTTTAAGATTCTTACTAGTCAGGTATATTCTTATGCGTTTAATATGGGGTGTTGAGTCCACTTCGTTGAGCAATGAGTAGCTCTTGTCTATTACATATTTGGCTTATGGAACGGTATCCGTTCTAATTTCAATCTCTGGTTTTATGCAGCACCCCAACTCACCTTTCCCCTTAAGCAAGCATAAGTTGGTTTTCTACATTTGAGACCCTGTTCTGTTTTGTAATTCAGTTCCTGTGTAGCCAAGTTTACATTCCGTGTAGTAGTGATATCTTATGATGTTTCTTTTTCTGTGTGACTTATTTCACTTAGAATCATCGTACCTGAATCCACTCATTATGCTGCTACGGGCCTGATGACATAGATTTCATTGCTGAGTGATATTGCATTGTACGTAAGTACCACAACTTCTTTACCCATTTTTCGCTTTCTGTGATATTGAACTTGTACCGTAAACGAGGTTCTTGTAAACAGAGCCGTCCCAAACTTTGGGGTGGCTGTGTCTTTTTGATTTTAATTTCCCTAAGCTATAGGACCATAAGTGGAAGTGCCCTAGGCTCTGTTGCTTTGTTTTTTAGATGTTTCAGGAAACACCATACACTTCTCCAGAGTGGCTGTTGGCAATTTACATCCCGCCCATCAGCATAACAAGGCTCCCAGTGTTCCATGGCCTGTCCTGACTTTCTGGATTTTACACATTTTTCAGATGGCCCTTTTGACTGGGGGGCAGTGAGACTTCATTGCAGTGCAGATTTCCTTTGCAAGCTTGCTTGGTTGGCCAAAAAGGGCATAGGCTTTTTTTCTTGAGGAAAAATCGCATATGCCCTTTTTGGCCAAGTGCATCATTGTGGACGTTCTGCCTCTTTTCCTATGCTTTACATGCAATTCCAGTCTACCTCCTGAAATCGGTTTCCTGCAATTCTGCCCCGCTTTCAAGTCCTCTTGGCAGCCTTACTTCAATATATTTTTGGACGATAGCTGTCATTTATAACTCTGCAGTTTTGTGAATTACAGTGCCCCTGAGCTCCTTTCTTCAACTTGCTTTCTTGTGAGATGACCGCAACACCGCAGCATCGCTTCAGGCCCTAGTGTTGTTCCGGCATGGCACGCTGAGCCTTTGGTTAATTCCTCTTCCTGGTGGGAAATGAGAGTTAAATTTGCCCGTCCAGACACCTCCAGCTAGTCTCTCATTGGTTCTTCCTATTCCTGTTCATTTTCCGCAGAAATTGCAAACTGGGCCAAACAGGAGGTTAAAGGCACTGACTCTCCAAGTGGGGAGAGTGTTAGTAAAGCGTCTGGAATGTTGCACCCGAGTACCAGGGGACGAAAACTGACACATTTGAACACGTTTCCCGATCACACAGTGGATCATACTCTGGGTTCCACATGCATGTTTTAGCTGAAGGAAGAATCCCTTAAACCTGGAGAGTTGAGACCCATGGAATGGGTACCATGCAATATGACTTCAAAGGGTCTGCATTTGCTCACCGAACCTCATCAATCCTATCACTGCTGCGTTTATGCCGCTATACACACGCTTGATTCTCTTTCGGAGATATATAAATCCATAGGTTTTAAGATTCTTACTAGTCAGGTATATTTTTAGGCGTTTAATATGGGGTGTTGAGTCCACTTCGTTGAGCAAAGTGTAGCTCTTTTGTATTACATATTTGGCTTATGGAACGATATCTGTGCTAATTTCAATGTCTGGTTTTATGCAGCACCCCAACTCACCTTTCCCCTTAAGGAAGCATAAGTTGGTTTTCTACATTTGAGACCCTGTTCTGTTTTGTAATTCAGTTCCTGTGTAGCCAAGTTTACATTCCGTGTAGTAGTGATATCTTATGATGTTTCTTTTTCTGTGTGACTTATTTCACTTAGAATCATCGTACCTGAATCCACTCATTATGCTGCTATGGGCCTGATGACATAGATTTCATTGCTGAGTGATATTGCATTGTAGGTAAGTACCACAACTTCTTTATCCATTTTTCACTTTCTGTGATATTGAACTTGTACCGTAAACGAGGTTCCTGTAAACAGAGCCGTCCCAAACTTTGGGGTGGCTGTGTCTTTTTGATTTTAATTTCCCTAAGCTATAGGACCATAAGTGGAAGTGCCCTAGGCTCTATTGTTTTGTTTTTTAGATGTTTCAGGAAACACCATACACTTCTCCAGAGTGGCTGTTGGCAATTTACATCCCGCCCATCAGTATAACAAGGCTCCCAGTTCTCCATGGCCTGTCCTGCCTTTCTGGATTTTACACTATTTTCAGATGGTCCTTTTGACTGGGGGGCAGTGAGACTTCATTGTAGTGCAGATTTCCTTTGCAAGCTTGCTTGGTTGGCCAAGAAGAGCGTATGCGTTTTTTCCTGAATATATTCAGGAAAAAACGCATACGTCCTTTTTGGCCAAGTGCATCATTGTGGACGTTCTGCCTCTTTTCCTATGCTTTACATGCAATTCCAGTCTACCTCCTGAAATCGGTTTCCTGCAATTCTGCCCCGCTTTCAAGTCCTCTTGGCAGCCTTACTTCAATATATTTTTGGACGATAGCTGTCATTTATAACTCTGCAGGTTTGTGAATTACAGTGCCCCTGAGCTCCTTTCTTCAACTCGTTTTCTTGTGAGCTGGCCGCAACACCGCAGCATTGCTTCAGGCCCTAGTGTGGTTCCGGCATGGCACGCTGAGCCTTTGGTTAATTCCACTTCCTGGTGGGCAATGAGAGTTAAATTTGCCCGTCCAGACACCTCCAGCTAGTCTCTCATTGGTTCTCCCTATTCCTGTTCATTTTCCGCAGAAATTGCAAACTGGGCCAAACAGGAGGTTAAAGGCACTGACTCTCCAAGTGGGGAGAGTGTTAGTAAAGCGTCTGGAATGTTGCACCCGAGTACCGGGGGACAACAACTGATACATTTGTACACGTTTCCCGATCACACGGTGGATCATACTCTGGGTTCCACATGCATGTTTTAGCTGAAGGAAGAATCCCTTAAACCTGGAGAGTTGTGACCCATGGAATGTGTACCATGCAATATGACTTCAAAGGGTCTGCATTTGCTCACCGAACCTCACCAATCCTATCACTGCTGCGTTTATGCTGCTGTACACACGCTTGATTCTCTTTCGGAGACATATATATCCATAGATTTTAAGATTCTTACTAGTCAGGTATATTCTTAGGCGTTTAATATGGGGTGTTGAGTCCACTTCTTTGAGCAAGGAGTAGCTCTTGTCTATTACATATTTGGCTTATGGAACGGTATCTGTGCTAATTTCAATCTCTGGTTTTATGCAGCACCCCAACTCACCTTTCCCCTTAAGCAAGCATAAGTTGGTTTTCTACATTTGAGACCCTGTTCTGTTTTGTAATTCAGTTCCTGTATAGCCAAGTTTACATTCCGTGTAGTAGTGATATCTTATGATGTTTCTTTTTCTTTGTGACTTATTTCACTTAGAATCATCGTATCTGAATCCACTCATTATGCTGCTATGGGCCTGATGACATAGATTTCATTGCTGAGTGATATTGCATTGTACGTAAGTACCACAACTTCTTTATCCATTTTTCGCTTTCTGCGATATTGAACTTGTACCGTAAACGAGGTTCTTGTAAACAGAGCCGTCCCAAACTTTGGGGTGGCTGTGTCTTTTTGATTTTAATTTCCCTAAGCTATAGGACCATAAGTGGAAGTGCCCTAGGCTCTGTTGCTTTGTTTTTTAGATGTTTCAGGAAACACCATACACTTCTCCAGAGTGGCTGTTGCCAATTTACATCTCGCCCAGCAGCATAACAAGGCTCCCAGTTCTCCATGGTCTGTCCTGCCTTTCTGGATTTTACACTTTTTCAGATGGCCCTTTTGACCTTGGGGAAGTGAGGCTTCATTGTAGTGCAGATTTCCTTTGCAAGCTTGCTTGGTTGGCCAGAAAGGGCATATGCGTTTCTTCATGAATATATTCAGGAAAAAACGCATGCGCCCTTTTTGGCCAAGTGCATCATTGTCGACGTTCTGAGTCTTTTCATATGTTGTCAATGCAATTCTAGTCTACCTCTTGAAATCGGTTTCCTGCAATTCTACCTTGCTGTCAGTGCCTCTTCATAGCCTTACCTCAATATACTTTTGGAAAATAGTTGGCCTTTATAACTCTGCAGGTTTTTGAATTGCAGTGGCCCTTAGCTCCATTTTTCAGCTCTTATTTTTGTGATCTTGCCTCATATCCACAGGATTTTTTCATGCCCTATTCTTCTTCTGGGGCGCCTTGCTCTGCCTTTGGTTAATTCTTCTTCCTGATGTGAAATTAGAGTGACATGTGCCCATTGAAACCGCTACAGCTATTTTCTCACTGGTTCCCCCTATTCCCATTCATCCTCCGCACTAACTGCAGACTGTGCGATACCGGAACTTAAAGGCATTGACTCTCCGTGTGGGGATGTTGTTAGTAAAGTGGCTGGAATGTTGATCCGGAGCCCCAGGAGAGGAAAATGAGGTGCGTTTTAGAAACCTTTCCCGATCATATGGTATACCATCCGCTGGATTTCCCATGCATGGTTTAGCTGTAGGAAGATTTCCTTCAACCTGGAGTGTTGGGACCCTTGGAATGAGTAGCATGAAGTATTGCATTAAACTTTCGGCAGTTGCTCACCAAAGCTCACCAATCCTCTCAGCCCCAAGTGTCCAGCCTTATGTCTTATCCAGCTGTGGGGTTTATATGTGGTCATTCCATGTTGCATCACAGCCCCTGAGCGAATTTTGTAAGAATTTTTCTCTCTTTCATTGTTTCTGCGTTTTGGTTTTAAAATTTATTTCTATAATGGGGTTTAGCTCATTTTCACTGCTGTGTTTGGCCACTCTGCACACACTTGATTCCCTTATGGAGATATATCAATACATGGGTTTTAAGATTCGTATTACTCAGATATATTTCTCTGCAGTGTATAGGGTGTGTTGAGGCCAGTTCATTGAGCAAGGTGTAGATCTTGTCTAATACCTATTTGGTTTATTGAACGGTATCTGTGCTAATTTCAAACTCTGGTTTTATGCATCACCCCACCTCTCCTTTCCCCTTAAGCTGACATAAGTGTGTTTTCTAAATGTGAGACACTGTTCTGTTTTGTAATTCATTTTTTGTGCAGCCATATTTATCCTCCCTCTATAAGTGATATCTTATGATATGTTTCTTTTTCTGTTTGACTTATTTCAAGTAGTATTATCGGACCTAAATCCACTCTTTATCCTTCTACTAGCCTTATTACATTGATTTCATGGTGAAGAGATATTCCATTGTACATAAGTACCACATTTTCTTTATCCATTGTTCTCTTTCCTGGGATATTTAAGGTGTACTGAAGTTGAGGTTCTTGTAAACAGAGTAGCCCTAAACTGTGGTGTGCTTGTGTCTTGTTGATTTTTAGACTTCCCTAGATATACTTCCATGATTGGAAGTGTCCTATGCTCTGTAGCTCTGTTTTTTAGATGATTTAGGAACCACCATACACTTCTCCAGAGTGGCTCTCGGCAGTTCACACACTGTCCATCAGCGTATAAAGGCTCCCTGTTCTCCATGGCCTGTCCTGCATTTCTGGTTTTTACAATTTTTTCAGATGGCCCTTTTGACCGGTGGGAAATGAGACTTCTTTGTTGTGCACATTTGCATTGCTTGCTTGCTTGGTTGCCCATAAAGTGCGTATGCGTTTTTTCCTGGATATTTCAGGAAAAAACGCATACTCCTTTTTGGGCCAACAGCATCATTGTCGAAATTCTGCCGCTTTTCATGTGCTTTAAAGACGAGTCCAATCTATCTCTTGAAATCTGTTTCTTGCAATTCTGTCTTGCATTCAGATCCTCTTCTTTGCCTTACCTCAACATATTTTTGGACGTTAGTTTTCATTTATAACTCTGCAGGTTTGTGAATTGCAGTGACCCTGAGCTCCATTTTTTAAGTTGCTCTTTTGTGAGCTGGCCTCAAAGCCGCAGGATTGCTTCAGGCCCTATTTTGGCTCCAGCGAGGCGGGCTGAGCCTTTTTTTAATTCTTATTCTTAATTGGAAATTAGAGTGACATATGCCCGTCCAAACCCCTACAACTATTCTCTCATTGGTTCCCCCTCTTCCCGTTCATCCTCCTCACAATTTGCAAAATGTGTGAAACAGAAGTTTAAATGTGCTGATTCTCTAAGTGGGGAGATTCTAAGTAACGTGGCTGGAATGATGAACAGGAGCACGAGGAGAGGATAAATGAGGTGCATTTTAGACACATCTCCCCATCACATGGTGTACAGTCCTCTGGGTTTTCCATGCATGTTTTAACTGTAGGAAGATCCCTTGAACCTGCAGATTTGGGACCCATTGAATGGGTACCAGGTAGTATTACTTTAAAGGGTGTGCATTTCCTCACCCAACCTCACATTTCTCTTAGCACGAACAGTTTCCAGCCTTATGTGTCATCCTGCTGTGGGTCTAGATGTGTTCAATCCATGTTGCATCACCGTCCCTGAGGAAAAGTTGTAAGAGGTTTTCTCTGTCTCTCTGTCGTTTATTTTTTTCAATTTATTACTATATTGGTTACAGCTGATTTTCAAAGCTCTGTTTCTTGCTGCTGTACATCCACTTGATTCACATACAGAGAGACATCAATAAATTCTTTTTCAGATTCTTACCAGTCATATATATTCTTTTCCGGTGACTTGAGTGTGCTGAGTGCAGTTCTTTTAGCTACCGTGTAGGCCTTGTTGATTATCAGTTTGGTATTTGGAATGGTATCTTTGCTAATTTCAACCTCCTGGATGATGCCTCACCCCTCCCCACCTTTCCCGTTTAGCAGCCTTACGCGTGTTTTCTACATACTTGACTATGTTTTTCTTTTGTAATTTATTTCATGTGTAGCCATTTTGGATTCCACCTTTAAGTGATATCTTATGATATGTGTCTTTTTCTTTTTGAATTATGTCACTTAGAATGATCATACGTAACTCCTCCGGAGTTGTTACAACTGGCCATATTTCATTGATTTCCAGGCTGAGTAATATTCCACTCTACATAAGTACCACATCTCTATCCATTTTTTCCCTCCAGAGACATTTAAGTTATATCCTAGTCGAGGATCTTTTAAACAGAGAGGCAGTAAACATTGGGGTGCCTGTGTCCTCTCGATTTTTGTTTTTCCCAAGACATACGCCCATAAGTGCAAGTGCCCTATGCTCTGTAGCTCATTTTTTAGATGCTTTAGTAAACACAATACACTTCTCCAGAATGGCCGTTGGCAATATACATTTCCACTATAAGCCTCACAGGGCTCCCTCTTCTCCTTGCCCTGTCCTGCATTTCTGGTGTTTACACTTTATGAGGATGGCTCTTCTGACTGATGCGAAGTGATATCTTTTGTAGTATTGATTTCCAGTGCCCACCTGTTTGGTTGGCTAAAAAAGTGTATGCCCTTTTCTTGAATATATACAGAAAAAAACGCATACAGCCTTTTTGGCCAACTGCAATGTTGGCAATGTTCAGCCCCTTTTCTTGTGCTTAATGGCGAGTCCTTCCTACCTCCTCAAATCCCTTTCCTGCCATTCTCCCTTGCTTACCAATCCTTTTCTCTGACTTTCCTCAAGACATTTTTCAGTGATAGATATTTTCAACTCTGCAGTTTCATGAATTTTACTGCCCCTGAGTTCCATTGTTCAACTTGTGTTTATGGGAACTGGCCACAAAGCAGTGGGATTTCCTCAAGCCCTATACTGTTTCCATGGGCAACCCTAGCCTTTGGTCAATTCGTCTTCCTGATTGGAAATTAGAGTGACATGTGCCTGTCTGAACACCTAGGACTTGTCTCTCATTGTTCCTCATCCTTCCGCTTCATCCTCTGGACAAATTCCAAACTGTACGCAACAGGATGTTGACAGTGCTGACATCTCCAAGTGGGGAGACTGTTAGTAAAGACGCTGGAGGGGTGAACCCGAGCACCAGGAGATGAGGAGATGAGATGCCTTTTCCAAACTCTTCCCGATCAGACGGTATACCATCCTCTGGGTGTGACAGACATGTTTTAGCAGTAGGAAGAGTCCCATTCATGTAAGGAGAACACCAGGGCTTTTTCAAAATCAGTGTCTCCCCGAAACCCAAACTGGGGAATTTTTTAAGCTACGGCTACACATATGTTCATTAAGGGCCTTGGGAAGTAGGCAGAGTCCAAACTTTAGATGATTGAAGTCTTCAGGGTCAGAAGCACTCACCACCGGCTTCCCTTAGGTTACACTTTAACTGTCATTGATAGATGATGTCAATAAAAATATCTATTCTTTTTCCGATTATTTCCCCTTATAGGTTATTGCAAAATATTGAGTGTAGTTCCCTGTGCTATACAGTAGTTCCTTGTTGATGATCTATTTTATACATAGCAGTGTGTATGTGTTAATTCCAAACTGTTAATTTATCCCTCCTCCCACCTTTCCCCTTTGGTAATAATAAATTATAAGATTTTATACTTCTCAGAAATGGGGGAGCTGAAAGAGAGGTATCATTTTCAATGGAAAAGCATTTAAAACAAGATTGAAGCTTTAACCAAGATTATTAGGTGTACATCCTTGGAAAGAAATCACTTCATTTCTCTAATATTGACCTGACAAATAAGACAAATCTTTTCACTGAACTTGCTTATAATAAAGTGATGGAAATATCAAATGGAAGTGTTAGAAACATCTTATTTTACCCGAGCCTTATAAACTGTTCTATGTTAACTACAGTTTGGCTCACACATCTGTTCATTGAAGTTACAATAGTCTCAATTTCTGTTACTGATCCTCCAGAGTGGACCCCAACAAGTGTCCCCCTGCCCAGTGTCATTGGGGCCAACAGATCGAGACTGAGTTTGGTTCACAAGCAAAGGAAACTTTATATTTTAAACAGAGAATGGAGAGGTGAGAGCACGCACTACCCCGTGGGCTGTGGGCTGGGCTGCTGTGTAGAGATCCTGTCAGAGTCAGTGGGAGGGAGTGGGCGGAGCACTCGAGGGCCGGGTTGGCTGCAGCTCAGCCTCTATATCTCGGAGTCTGCACTGGGCCCCAGGAGCTGAGGTGTCGACCCAGCCATTCTGCACTAGGAAATCTGGTCTGAAGTGCCGGGTGTGGAACCTCTGCATGCGGGACCCTAGGAGCACGTGAAATTAGACAAAGCACAAAGGATAAAAAAGGTCAGACTTGACTTTATTGCCCAGATTCTATTTTTATCTCCCAGGGATTTTTAATGGGCTTTGCTGGGGACAAACCCCTCCTCTGCCTTTTGTCCCGTTCCTCATTCTTGGAGTGCTGAGGGTGCAGACCCTTCTTCTGTAACTGCTGAGTGCTGAGTTGGGAGCCCTCATACCAGGGGACGAGGGTCAGAACTTCTCCCCAGCAGCCTCCAGGTGACGTTGATTGGCCCCAGGACCCCTGCCTCCCTGCTCGTCCGCCTGAGCACCAGCATTGGAAGTGTTATAGATGCTAATGACCTTTAAGGGTCCAGGAAAGAGATGTGCAGAGACGCTGTGGGGGCCGGTTTCACCCCGCCCCACATTTGTTCGGCCACCTTAGGCTGACCGTTTCTGCCAGCCTAGATGCTCTGACCAGTAGTCTGCTCTTTCTTCAATTAGGCCCCTGAATTAACGTAAAAACAGCACCAGGTGTCAGAGCCCTGCCCGCTCAACTCCCAGACAGTCCAGGGTCAGTGGTGATCAAGGACCATGATGGCCACTGAGTCAACAGCCTTTTGAAGTAAACAGGAGTCCAGCCGGTCTTATTGGCCACCATCATCACGGTGTCTGTAGGCTTTTCTATGGTGACAGTGTGATATACGTTTCCCCCGCCAAGATTATTAGCTCCCCTCCGGGTGCAGTAAGTCCTGCAAGCAGTAGTCTACTCCTTCGGGACACACTATTGTTGTTTTATGAGAGAAACTCCAGGTCAAGTGATGTTCACACGAGTCGTCATGGTGCCCTGTTGCCCCCGGTTATCTCTCTGGATGTTGGAGTTGGAGGGCCTCCTCACTCGAGGTCGGTGTGCCCACGGAGCGAACCCTGCAACTTCAGGGCATGGTTGGTGATTAGGATCACCACGTGGGGTCCTTTTCCCTTAGGAGAGAGGTGGCCTTTTGGGCTGCTGATTTTCAGGTTTTTAGATACCGCCAGTATCTTGGCCAGATGTGGCAGTGGGCCAAGCCCCTTGGTGACTGTAGTTTATCCTACCTGGATGGCATTCTTGTGTTGTTCCATTTCAAGTGGTCCCAGTTTTTGCACTAATTCTCCAATGGCGACTCACCTTTCACCGGGAATGGAAAGGTCAAAGGGTTTAGCTCAATTAGGGAGTTCCAGGGCAAGGGTCTGAATTGACTGCTCTTTCCATTCTTGAAAGGCCACTTCTGGATTCTGTTCAAAAGGATCATCATCTTTTCCTTTCAGTGTTTCATATAGAGGCCCAGCTAGTAGACTGTAGTTAGGGATCCAGAAGCAGCAAACCCTGGCCTCCCCAGGAACCCCTAAGCTGTCTTCTAGTTTTAGAAAGGGGTAAGGCTGCAAATGGTTTCTTCCCTTTCCTGGGATGGGCTTCTCCGACCTTCTGTGAGAATGAAGCCCAGGCAGGTCACCGCAGTCTGTGATATTTGAGCTTTTTCTTGGACAACTTCTATCCTTTATTGGCTTGGTAGTTCAGAGGCCTCCTTAGTAGGGCTGGCGATCAGAATGTCGTCTGCATATTGAAGGAGGGTTTCCTTTTCCAGAGGTAGAACTTTTCAGTCTTTAGCTAAGCTTTCCCCAAAGATGGTGTGGGAATTTTTGAACCCTTGGGGCAAGACGGCCCGGAAGTATTGTTTTAGTTGTATGTTGAGTCCTGCCACTCACAAGCCAAAATTTCTTGTGACTCTGGGACTAATGGAATACAAAAGAAGGCATCATTGAGACTAATACAGAATACCATGTCCTGGTGGTTGGTAGAATGACCAGCAGGGTGTAGGAATTAGGAGCAACTGGAGGTATATCCTCAGTGGTTTCACTGACTGTCCTGACATCCTTTACCAGGTCCCCAGCAGCCCATGGGGCTCTCGTGGTCAGGCCAATCCCAGGATATGGAGCTCTCCTGGGCAGGTACCCCACCCCCAACCCAGCCCACGGGGCTCTCGTGGTCAGGCCTCTCCCAGGATACAGAGCTACCCTTGCAGGTACCGTGGCAGGGCTGGGCACACAGGAACCGTGCACATAGCTCTCACTGAAGAGCACCCCCATCTCACCTGTCGCTCAGAGCTGACACAGAGCACCTCAGAGCAGGACTTGAACTAACAAACAGCAGCTGCGACAGGTCTGTGACCCTGGGCATCACTCTGTGTGGCCTCCCTCCACCTGGTCTTCCAGAGACTTCCACTGCACCCGGGGCACCAGGCCTCTGTCTCCAACCACCACCCACCCCTCCTCTCCCTGACTCCTGGGTTCCTCTCATTAGGAGAGGCTTTTCTTGAAGTTGTCTCCCACTCATGGGCCGGATAAAATGATTAGAAAACAAGCCAAAGCTGCAGCCCCTTGTCTATCCTGACTCTCAGGAGCCCACACCTGTTCCTTGGACCTGGCCGGTTCAGCAAGTTCCATTTTCTGCAACTGTGAGCCCCTGAGGGGTGATGATTGGCTGACCTGGGCAGCCTTACCGTGCCGGCCAGCCCTCCCCAGGTGTGCCTGGGTTGAGATCAATATAAATACCACTCCAGGCAGCAAGAGCCCCTGCAGCTGTGCCTGACGCCATTTTCTCTGCCCTGTCAGCAGTCTCGGGGCTGGGCTGGTGGGAGGGAGTGAGAGGCCACGGCTTTGTGGGTGGCCCAGTGTGAGTGGGGCTCTGCTGGACTTTCTGCAGCAGTTGCCAGGCTGCCACCTGCTAAAGAAGAGGATGTGTCACCCATACCTGCTGCTGGAATTTCTCCCTGGGCAGAGGTGAGGAAGGAAAAAAGCAGTGGGAGCAGGGACAGGACGGGTATCTCAGGCAGGGAAATGGAAATCTTCCAGAAGAGCACCCAGGACCAGGGCCATCCTGGCTGGCCTGCAGGCACCAAGTCAGCTGGCATGCTGTCACTCATGTGGCTCCATGGCCCTTCCTCTAGGCTTTCAAGTCCTTGTATATATTCAGGTGTTTTACCTGGGAAGGGTGGGAACAGTTCAGCAGCAACTGGCCTGGGGCTCAGCTCACGTTCACTCACAGATGCCTCGGCACGGTGCCCCAGCTTTGCAATGAGGACGCTTGTTGTGTGGGGGCTGCTGGCTGAATGGGAGACGATTCCCCACCACTGACCAACTTCAGAATTGTTTACAACTGGAGCAAGGGCCCTGATACGGTTTTCCTCTGAGTAACTGGTGGGTTCTGTTTTTTTTTTCTCTTTTTCGTTTTTGGTTCAAGGTAGAATTTATTCCTCTTTTTTGTATTTACAGATATAAGCATGGAAATAATTTATTCATATAAATACATGTATGTGAAGGGAATAATTGTTTTTTCTGTTTTGTTTTTTAAATTTTATTTCTTTTTAATTTTGAATTTTATTTTATATTTTTATACAGCAAGTTCTTATTGGTTATCTATTTTATACATATAAATGTTTACATGCCAATCCCAATCTCTCAACTCCTCCCACCACCACCCCCCCAAGAGCTTTCCCCCCTTGTTGTCCATACGATTGTTGTCTACATCTGTTGCTCTATTTATGCCTTGCAAAACGGTTAATCTGTACAGTTTTTCTAGGTTCCACATATATGCATGAATATACAAGATTTGTTTTTCTCTTTCTGACTTACTTCACTCTGTATGACAGTCTCTAGATCCATCGACGTCTCTACAAATGACCCAATTTCATTCCTTTCATGGCTTAGTAATATTCCATTTTATATATGTACCACATCTTTATGCATTCGTCTGTCTGTGGGCATTTAGGTTGCTTCCATTACCTCGATATTGTAAATAGTGATGCAATGAACATTGCGGTGAATGTCTCTTTTTGATTTATGGTTTTGTCTGGGTATATGTCCAGTACTGGGATTGCTGTATCATATGGTAATTCTATTAATAGTTTCTTAAGAAACTCCATATTGTTCTCCATAGTGACTGTGTCAATTTATATTCCCAACAATAGTGGAAGAGGCTTCCTTTTCTCCACACCCATTCCAGCATTTGTTGTTTGTAGATTTTCAGATGATGCCCATTCTAACAGGTGTGAGGTGATACCTCATTGTTGAGTCCATTTCGTTGAGCAAGGGGTAGGTCTTCTCTATTACATATTAGGCTTATGGAACGGTATCTGTGCTAATTTCAAACTCTGGTTTTATGCAGCACCCCAACTCACCTTTCCCCTTAAGCAAGCATAAGTTGGTTTTCTAAACTTGAGACCCTGTTCTGTTTTGTAATTCAGTTCCTGTGTAGCCAAGTTTACATTCCGTGCATTAGTGATACCTTATGATGTTTCTTTTTCTGTGTGACTTATTTCACTTAGAATCATCGTGCCTCAATCCACTCATTATGCTGGTACAGGCCTGGTGACACAGATTTCATTGCTGAGTGGTATTCTGTTGTACGTAATTACCGCAACTTCTTTATCAATTATTTGTTCTCTGGGATATTTAACTTGTACCGTAGAAGAGGTTCCTGTAAACAGAGCCATCCCAAATTTTGGGGTGGCTGTGTCTTTTTGATTTTAATTTCCCTAAGCTATAGGACCATAAGTGGAAATGCCCTAGACTCTGTTGCTTTGTTTTTCAGATGTATCAGGAAACACTATACACTTCTCCAGAGTGACTGTTGGCAATTTACATCCCGCCCATCAGCATAACAAGGCTCCCAGTTCTCCATGGCCTGTCCTGCCTTTCTGGATTTTACACTTTTATCAGATGGCCCTTTAGACCAGGGGGAAGTGACACTTCATAGTAGTTCGGATTTCCATTGCAAGCTTGCTTGGTTTGCCAAAAAGGGCGTATGTGTTTTTTCCTGAATATATTCAGGAACAAACTCATACGCCCTTTTTTGTCACGTGCATCATTGTCGATGTTCTGCCTCTTTTCCTATGCTTTAAATGCAAATCCAGTCTACCTCCTGAAATCGGTTTCCTGAAATTCTGCCCCGCTTTCAAGTCCTCTTCGCAGCCTTACTTCAATATATTTTTGGACATTATCTGTCATTTATAACTCTGCAGGTTTGTGAATTACAGGGCCCCTGAGCTCCTTTCTTCAACTCGCTTTCTTGTGAGCTGGCCGCAAACCCGCAAGACTGCTTCAGGCCCTAATCTGCTTCTGGCAGGGCACGCTGAGCCTTTGGTTAATTCCTCTTCCTGGTGGGAAATGAGTGTTAAATATGCCCGTCCAGACACCTACCTCACTCTCAACCCCTTGGTGATGTGGGTCCTCTGGTTTGTGGCCACCTTTGCTGGGTTCCTCACCTTTCGATGATGTGGTCCCACTAGTGTGAGGACACTCCTGTCTGGTTCTCATCCACGTGGTTATGTGGACCCCCTGGTGAGAGTCTGTTCCTGGCTGTGTTCCTCACCCTTCTGTGAGGGAGACCCTCTGCTGATAGGTCACTCCTGCATGGCTGGCACACATTGCCTTGGTGAAGTCAGCTGTGTGGTGGCAGTTGGAGCGTGCTGGGGATCTCCTGCCCCCGGTGATGAGGGCCCTCTTGCGTCAGGCCCTAACTGCTGGGCTCACCAACTTTTCTTAGTGAGCCCAATGATGCTTGGGCACTCCTCTTAGGACCCCATCTCCATGGGGATGTGGGCCTTCTGCTCTGAGGTCCCAACGGCTGGGTTGTTCACATTTTCATGATGTGGGCTCTCTGGTGTTAGTTCACAGAGGCCTGGATCCCATAGCCTCTGTGCTCTTGGCCGCCTGCTGGGAGGTTCCAACTGCTGGATTCCTCACTTTTTTAATTTTTTAGGCCCTCTGTTGTGAGGATCCTCCTGCCTGCCTCACTCCCAGCCCCTTCGTGATGTGTGTCCTCTGGTTTGAGGTCACATGTGCTGGGTTCCTCACCTTTCGATGATGTGGGACCAATGGTCTTAGGAGACTCCTGCCTGGTTCACATCCCCTTTGTGATGTGGGCCCTCTGGTGAGAGTCTGATCCTGGCTGGGTTCCTCACCCATCTGTGAGGTGGGCCCTCTACTATCAGGTAACTCTTGCCTGGCTTGCTCACCTCGCCTTGTTGACATGAGCCCTCTGGTGGCACTTGGACCCTGCTGGGAGCCTCCTCATCTCTTTGATGAGGGCCCTCTGACGTCAGGCCCTAACTGTTGGGCTCCCCAACTTTTCTTAGTGAGCCCAGTGATGCTCGGGCACTCCTCTTAGGTTCCCATCTCCATGGGGATGTGGGCCTTCTGCTCTGAGGTTCCAACGGCTGGGTTGATCACAGTTTCATGATGTGGGCTCTCTGGTGTTAGTTCACTGTGGCCTGGATCCCATAGCCTCTGTGCTCTTGGCCGCCTGCTGGGAGGTTCCAACTGCTGGATTCCTCACTTTTTAAATTTTTTAGGCCCTCTGTTGTGAGGATCCTCCTGCCTGCCTCACTCCCAGCCCCTTCGTGATGTGTGTCCTCTGGTTTGAGGCCACATGTGCTGGGTTCCTCACCTTTCGATGATGTGGGACCAATGGTCTTAGGAGACTCCTGCCTGGTTCACATCCCCTTGGTGATGTGGGCCCTCTGTTGAGAGTCTGATCCTGGCTGGGTTCCTCACCTTCTGTGAGGTGGGCCGTCTGCTGTGAGGTCACTCCTGCCTGGCTTGCTCACCTCGCCTTGTGGACATGAGCCCTCTGGTGGCACTTGGAGCCTGCTGGGAGTCTCCTCCCCTCGGTGATGAGGGCCCTCTTGCGTCAGGCCCTAACTGCTGGGCTCACCACATTTTGTGATGTGCGCCCAGTGGTTCGAAGACACTCCATCCAGGTTCACATCCCCATTGGGATGTGGGCCTTCTGCTCTGAGGTCCCAACGGCTGGGTTGTTCACAGTTTCATGATGTGGGCTCTCTGCTGTTAGTTCGCTCTGGCCTGGATGTCATAGCCTCTGTGCTCTGGGCCGCCTGCTGGAAGGTTCCAACTGCTCGATTCCTCAACTTTTGTATTCTATGGGTCCTGTGTTGTGATGCTCCTCCTGCCTGCCTCACTCGCAACCCCTTCTTGATGTGGGTCCTCTGGTTTGAGGCCACATGTGCTGGGTTCCGCAACTTTCAATGATGTGGCCCCACTGGTGTGAGGACACTCCTGCCTGGTTCCCATCCCCTTGGTGATGTGGGCCTTCTGGTGACAGTCTTATCCTGGCTGGGTTCCTCACTCTTCTGTGCGGTAGGCCCTCTGCTGTGAGGTCAATCCTGCCTGACTTGCACACATCACCTTGGTGACGTGGGCCCTCTGTTGGCACATGGAACCTGCTGGGAGCCTCCTGCCCTCGGTGATGACGGCCCTCTAGCATCAGGCCCTAACTGCTGGGCTCCCCACGTTTTCTGATATGAACCCAGTGATGCCAGGACACTCCTGTCAGGTTCCCATCCCCATGGGGATGTGGGCTTTCTGCTCTGAGGTCCCAACGCCTGGGTGGCTCACAGTTTCATGATGTGGGCTCTCTGGTGTTAGTTCACTCCTGCCTGCATCCCATAGCTTCTGTGCTCTCGGCCGCCTGCTGGGAGGTTCCAAATGCTGGATTCCTCACCTTTTTTATTCTTTGGGCCCTCTGTTTTTAGGCTACTCCTACCTGCCTCACTCCCATCCCCTTTGTGATGTATGTCCTCTGATATGAGGCCGTATGTGCTGGGTTCTTCACCTTTCAATGATGTGGCCCCACTGGTGGGAGGACAGTCCTGACTGGTTCCCATCCCCTTGGTGTTGTGGGCCCTCTGGCAAGAGTCTCATCCTACCTCGGTTCCTCACCCTTCTGTGAGATAGGCCCTCTGCTGTGAGGTCACTACTGCCTGGCTGGCGCATGCCACCTTGTAGACGTGGGCCCTCTGTTGGCAGTTGGAACCTGCTGGGAGTCTCCTCCCCTCAGTTATGAGGGCTCCCTTGCGTCGGGCCCTAACTGCTGGGCTCCTAACATTTTCTGATATGTGCTAAGTGGTGCGAAGCCACTCCTGCCAGGTTCCCATCCCAATGGGGATGTGGGCCTTCTGTTCTGAGGTCCCAACGGCTGGGTTGCTCACAGGTTCATGATGTGGGCCCTCTGCTGTGAGTTCACTGTGGCCTGGATCCCATAGCCTCGGTGCTCTGGGCCACTTGCTGGGAGGTTCCAACTGCTGGATTCCTCAACTTTTATATTCTATGGACCCTGTGTTGTGAGGCCAGTCCTGCCAGCCTCATTCCGAAACCCTTGGTGATGTGGTTCCTCTGGTTTGAGGCTACATGTGCTGGGATCCTCACCTTTCGATGATGTTGTCCCACTGGTGTGGGGACACTCCTGCCTGGTTCCCATCCCCTTGGCGATGTGGGCCCTCTGGTGAGAGTCTGATCCTGGCTGTGTTCCTCACCCTTCTGTGAGGTGGGCCCTCTGCTGTGAGGTCACTCCTGCCGGGCTGGCACACATCGCCTTGGTGACATTGGCCCTCTGGTGGCAGCTGGAGCCTGCTGGGAGCCTCCTCCCCTTGGTGATGAGTGCCCTCTAGCGTCAGGCCCTAACTTCTGAGCACCCCACGTTTTCTGATGTGAGCCCAGTGATGCCAGGACACTCCTGTCATGTTCCCATCACCATGGGGATGTGGGCCTTCTGCTCTGAGGTCCCAATGTCTGGGTTGCTCACAGTTTCATGATGTGGGCTGTCTGGTGTTAGTTCACTCTGGCTTGGATCCCCTAGCCTCTGTGCTCTGGGCCGCCTGCTGGGAGGTTCCAACTGCTGGATTCCTCACCTTTCTTATTTTTGGGCCCTCTGTTGTGAGGCTCCTCCTGCCTGCCTCACTCCCAGCCCCTTGGTGATAGGTGTCCTATGGTTTGAAGCCACATGTTCTGGGTTCCTCACCTTTAGATGATGTGGCCCTACTCATGTGAGGACACTCCTGCCTGGTTCCAATCCATTTGGTGATGTGGGCCCTCTGGTGCAAGTCTGATCCTGACTGGGTTCGTCACACTTCTCTGAGGTGGGCCCTCTGCTGTGAGGTCTTTCGTGCCTGGTTGGCACACATCGCCTTGGTGACGTCAGCCCTCTGGTGGCAGTTGGAGCCTGCTGGGAGCCTCCTTCCCTTGGTGATGAGGGTCCTCTGGCGTCAGGCCCTAACTGCAGGTCTCCCAAAATTTTCTGACATGTTCTCAGTGGTGCGAGGACACTCCTACCAGATTTATATCCCCATGGGGATGTGGGCCTCCTGCTCTGAGGTCCCAATGGCTGGGTTGCTCAGTTTCATGACATGGGCCCTCTTCTGTGAGTTCACTGTGGCCTGGATCCCATAGCCTCGGTGCTCTGGGCCGCCTGCTGGGAGGTTCCAACTGCTGGATTCCTCACTTTTTTATTCTATGGGCCCAGTGTTGTGAGGCTACTCCTGCCTGCCTCACTCCAAGGCCCTTGGTGATGTGGGTCCTCTGGTTTGAGGACACATGTGCTGAGTACGTCACCTTTCGCTGATGTGGCCCCACTGGTGTGAAGACACTCCTGCCTGGTTCCCATCCCCTTGGTGATGTGGGCCCTCTGGTGAGAGTCTGATGTTGGCTGGGTTTCTCACCCTTCTGTGAGGTGGGACCTCTGCTGTGAGGTAACTCATGCCTGGCTTGCTTATGTTGCCTTGGCAACGTGAGCACTCAGGTGGCAGTTGGGGCCTGCTGGGAATCTCCTCCCCTCAGTTATGAGAGCTCTGGATAAAACACATATGCCCTTTTTTGCCAAGTGCATTATTTTCCAAGTTCTGTCTCTTTTCCTATGCTTTAAGAGCGACTCCCGTGTACCTTCTGAAATCGGTTTCCAGGAATCCTGCCCCGCATTCAAGTCCTCTTCGCAGCCTTACTTCAGTATAATTTTGGATGATAGCTGTCATTTATAACTCTGCAGGTTTGTGAATAACAGTGTCCCTGAGCTCCTTTCTTCAACTCGCTTTCTTGTGAGCTGGCCGTAAAACTGCAGGATCTTTTCAGGTCCTAATCTGGTCCCAGCATGGCATGCGGAGCCTCTGGTTCATTCGTCTTCCTGGTGGGAAATGAGAGTTAAATTTGCCCGTCCAGACACCTACAGATAGTCTCACATTGGTTCTCCTTATTCCTGTTCATATTCCGCAGAAATTGCAAACTGGGCCAAACAGGAGGTTAAAGGCACTGACTCTCCAAGTGGGGAGAGTGTTAGTAAAGCATCTGGAATGTTGCACCCGAGTACCAGGGGATGAAAACTGAGACACATTTGAACACGTTTCCCGATCACACGCTGGATCATACTCTGGGTTCCACATGCATGTTTTAGCTGAAGGAAGAATCCCTTAATCCTGGAGAGTTGAGACCCATGGAATGGGTACCATGCAATATGACTTCAAAGGGTCTGCATTTGCTCACCGAACCTCACCAATCCTATCACTGCAGTGTTTATGCCGCTGTACACACGCTTGATTCTCTTTCGGAGACATATAAATCGATAGGTTTTAAGATTCTTACTAGTCAGGTATATTCTTATGCGTTTAATATGGGGTGTTGAGTCCACTTCGTTGAGCAAGGAGTAGCTCTTGTCTATTACATATTTGGCTTATGGAACGGTATCTGTGCTAATTTCAATCTCTGGTTTTATGCAGCACCCCAACTCACCTTTCCCCTCAAGCAAGCATAAGTTGGTTTTCTACATTTGAGACCCTGTTCTGTTTTGTAATTCAGTTCCTGTGTAGCCAAGTTTACATTCCGTGCAGTAGTGATATCTTATGTTGTTTCTTTTTCTGTGTGACTTATTTCACTTAGAATCATTGTACCTGAATCCACTCATTATGCTGCTACGGACCTGATGACATAGATTTCATTGCTGAGTGATATTGCATTGTACGTAAGTACCACAACTTCTTTATCCATTTTTCACTTTCTGTGATATTGAACTTGTACCGTTAATGAGGTTCTTGTAAACAGAGCCGTCCCAAACTTTGGGGTGGCTGTGTCTTTTTGATTTTAATTTCCCTAAGCTATAAGACCATAAGTGGAAGTGCCCTAGGCTCTGTTGCTTTGTTTTTTAGATGTTTCAGGAAACACCATACACTTCTCCAGAGTGGCTGTTGGCAATTTACATCCCGCCCATCAGCATAACAAGGCTCCCAGTTCTCTATGGCCTGTCCTTCCTTTCTGGATTTTACACTTTTTTCAGATGGCCCTTTTGACCAGGGGGCAGTGAGACTTCATTGTAATGCAGATTTCATTTGCAAGCTTGCTTGGTTGGCCAAAAAGGGCTTATTCGTTTTTTCCTGAATATATTCAGGAAAAAACGCATATGCCCTTTTTGGCCAAGTGCATCATTGTGGACGTTCTGCTCCTTTTCCTATGCTTTAAAGGCAATTGCTATCTACCTCCTGAAATCGGTTTCCTGCAATTCTGCCCCGCTTTCAAGTCCTCTTGGCGGCCTTACTTCAATACATTTTTGGAAGATAGCTGTCATTTATAACTCTGCAGGTTTGTGAATGACAGTGCCCCTGAGCTCCTTTCTTCAACTCGCTTTCATGTGAGCTGGCCGCAACACCGCAGGATTTCTTCAGGCCCTATTGTGGTTCCGGCACGGCACGCTGAGCCGTTGGTTAATTCCTCTTCCTGGTGGGAAATGAGAGTTAAATTTGCCCGTTCAGACACCTCCAGCTTGTCTCTCATTGGTTCTCCCTCTTCCTGTTCATTTTCGCCAGAAATTGCAAACTGGGCCAAACAGGAGGTTAAAGGCACTGACTCTCCAAGTGGGGAGAGTGTTAGTAAAGCATCTGGAATGTTGCACCCGAGTACCGATGGACGAAAACTGAGTCACATTTGAACATGTTTCCCAATCACACGGTGGATCATACTCTGGGTTCCACATGCATGTTTTAGCTGAAGGAAGAATCCCTTAAACCTGGAGAGTTGAGACCCCTGGAATGGGTACCATGCAATATGACTTCAAAGGGTCTGCATTTGCTCACCGATTCTCACCAATCCTATCATTGCTGCGTTTATGCCACTGTACACACACTAGATTCTCTTTCGGAGACATATAAATGCATAGGTTTTAGGATTCTTACTAGTCAGGTATATTCTTAGGCGTTTAATACGGGGTGTAGAGTCCACTTCGTTGAGCAAGGAGTAGCTCTTGTCTATTACATATTTGGCTTATGGAACGGTATATGTGCTAATTTCAATCTCTGGTTTTATGCAGCACCCCAACTCACCTTTCCCCTTAAGCAAGCATAAGTTGGTTTTCTACATTTGAGACCCTGTTCTGTTTTGGAATTCAGTTCCTGTGTAGCCAAGTTTACATTCCGTGTGGTAGAGATATCTTATGATGTTTGTTTTTCTGTGTGACTTATTTCACTTAGAATCATCGTACCTGAATCCACTCATTATGCTGCTACGGGCCTGATGACATAGATTTCATTGCTGAGTGATATTGCATTGTACGTAAGTACCACAACTTCTTTATCCATTTTTCGCTTTCTGTGATATTGAACTTGTACCGTAAACGAGGTTCCTGTAAACAGAGCTGTCCCAAACTTTGGGGTGGCTGTGTATTTTTGATTTTAATTTCCCTAAGCTATAGGAGCATAAGTGGAAGTGCCCTAGGCTGTGTTGTTTTGTTTTTTAGATGTTTCAGGAAACACCATACACTTCTCCAGAGTGGCTGTTGGCAATTTACATCCCGCCCATCAGCATAACAAGGCTCCCATTTCTCCATGGCCTGTCCTGCCTTTCTGGATTTTACACTTTTTTCAGATGGCCCTTTTGACCGGGGGGCAGTGAGACTTCATTGTAGTGCAGATTTCCTTTGCAAGCTTGCTTGGTTGGCCAAAAAGTGCGTATGGGTTTTTTCCTGAGGAAAAAAAGCATATGCCCTTTTTGGCCAAGTGCATCATTGTGGACGTTCTGCCTCTTTTCCTATGCTTTACATGCAATTCCAGTCTACCTCCTGCAATCGGTTTCCTGCAATTCTGCCCCGTTTTCAAGTCCTCTTGGCAGCCTTACTTCAATATATTTTTGGACGATAGCTGTCATTTATAACTCTGCAGGTATGTGAATTACAGTGCCCCTGAGCTCCTTTCTTCAACTCGCTTTCTTGTGAGCTGGCCGCAACACCGCAGCTTTGCTTCAGGCCCTAGTGTGGTTCCGCAATGGCATGCTGAACCTTCGGTTAATTCCTCTTCCTGGTGGGAAATGAGAGTTAAATTTGCCCATCCAGACACCTCCAGCTAGTCTCTCATTGGTTCTCCCTATTCCTGTTCATTTTCCGCAGAAATTGCAAACTGGGCCAAAGAAGAGGTTAAAGGCACTGACTCTCCAAGTGGGGAGAGTGTTAGTAAAGCGTCTGGAATGTTGCACCCGAGTACCAGGGGACAAAAAGTGACACATTTGAACACGTTTCCCAATCACACGGTGGATCATACTCTGGGTTCCACATGCATGTTTTAGCTGAAGGAAGAATCCCTTAAACCTGGAGAGTTGAGACCCATGGAATGGGTACCATGCAATATGATTTCAAAGGGTCTGCATTTGCTCACCGAACCTCACCAATCCTATCACTGCTGCGTTTATGCCGCTGAATATATTCAGGAAAAAACACATACGCCCTTTTTGGCCAAGTGCATCATTGTGGACGTTCTGCCTCTTTTCCTATGCTTTACATGCAATTCCAGTCTACCTCCTGAAATCGGTTTCCTGCAATTCTGCCCCGCTTTCAAGTCCTCTTGGCAGCCTTACTTCAATATATTTTTGGACGATAGCTGTCATTTATAACTCTGCAGGTTTGTGAATGACAGTGCCCATGAGCTCCTTTCTTCAACTTGCTTTCTTGTGAGCTGGCCGCAACACCGCAGCATTGCTTCAGGCCCTAGTGTGGTTCCGGCATGGCACGCTGAGCCTTTGGTTAATTCCTCTTCCTGGTGGGAAAAGAGAGTTAAATTTGCCCGTCCAGACACCTCCAGCTAGTCTCTCATTGGTTCTCCCTATTCCTGTTCATTTTCCGCAGAAATTGCAAACTGGGCCAAACAGGAGGTTAAAGGCACTGACTCTCCAAGTGGGGAGAGTGTTAGTAAAGCGTCTGGAATGTGTCACCCGAGTACCAGGGGATGAAAACTGACACAACTGAACACGTTTCCCGATCACATGGTGGATCATACTCTGGGTTCCACATGCATGTTTTAGCTGAAGGAAGAATCCCTTAAACCTGGAGAGTTGAGACCCATGGAATGGGTACCATGCAATATGACTTCAAAGGGTCTGCATTTGCTCAACGAACCTCACCAATCCTATCACTGCTGCATTTATGCCGCTGTACACACGATTGATTCTCTTTCGGAGACATAGAAATCCATAGGTTTTAAGATTCTTACTAGTCAGGTATATTCTTAGGCGTTTAATATGGGGTGTAGAGTCCACTTCGTTGAGCAAGGAGTAGCTCTTGTCTATTACATATTTGGCTTATGGAACGGTATGTGTGCTAATTTCAATCTCTGGTTTTATGCAGCACCCCAACTCACCTTTCCCCTTAAGCAAGCATAAGTCGGTTTTCTACATTTGAGACCCTTTTCTGTTTTGTAATTCAGTTCCTGTGTAGCCAAGTTTACATTCCATGTGGTAGAGATATCTTATGATGTTTCTTTTTCTGTGTGACTTATTTCACTTAGAATCATCGTACCTGAATCCACTCATTAGGCTGCTACGGGCCTGATGACATAGATTTCATTGCTGAGTGATATTGTATTGTACGTAAGTACCACAACTTCTTTATCCATTTTGCGCTTTCTGTGATATTGAACTTGTACCGTAAACGAGGTTCTTGTAAACAGAGCTGTCCCAAACATTTGGGTGGTTGTGTCTTTTTGATTTTAATTTCCCTAAGCTATAGGACCATAAGTGGAAGTGCCCTAGGCTCTGTTGCTTTGTTTTTTAGATGTTTCAGGAAACACCATACACTTCTCCAGAGTGGCTGTTGGCAATTTACATCCCGCCCATCAGCATAACAAGGCTCCCAGTTCTCCATGGCCTGTCCTGTCTTTCTGGATTTTACACTTTTTTCAGATGGCCCTTTTGACCGGGGGACAGTGAGACTTCATTGTAGTGCCGATTTCCTTGGCAAGCTTGCTTGGTTGGCCAAAAAGGGCGTATGCGTTTTTTCCTGAATATATTCAGGAAAAAACGCATACGCCCTTTTTGGCCAAGTGCATCATTGTGGACGTTCTGCCTCTTTTCCTATGCTTTACATGCAATTCCAGTCTACCTCCTGAAATCGGTTTCCTGCAATTCTGCCCCGCTTTCAAGTCCTCTTGGCAGCCTTACTTCAATATATTTTTGGACGATAGCTGTCATTTATAACTCTGCAGGTTTGTGAATGACAGTGCCCCTGAGCTCCTTTCTTCAACTCGCTTTCTTGTGAGCTGGCCGCAACACCGCAGCATTGCTTCAGGCCCTAGTGTGGTTCTGGCATGGCACGCTGAGCCTTTGGTTAATTCCTCTTCCTGGTGGGAAATGAGAGTTAAATTTGCCCGTCCAGACACCTCCAGCTAGTCTCTCATTGGTTCTCCCTATTCCTGTTCATTTTCCGCAGAAATTGCAAACTGGGCCAAACAGGAGGTTAAAGGCACTGACTCACCAAGTGGGGAGAGTGTTAGTAAAGCGTCTGGAATGTTGCACCCGAGTACCGGGGGACGAAACCTGAGACACCTTTGAACACGTTTCCCGATCACACGGTGGATCATACTCTGGGTTCCACATGCATGTTTTAGCTGAAGGAAGAATCCCTTAAACCTGGAGAGTTGAGACCCATGGAATGGGTACCATACAATATGATTTCAAAGGGTCTGCATTTGCTCACCGAACCTCACCAATCCTATCACTGTTGCGTTTATGCCGCTGAATATATTCAGGAAAAAACACATACGCCCTTTTTGGCCAAGTGCATCATTGTGGACGTTCTGCCTCTTTTCCTATGCTTTACATGCAATTCCAGTCTACCTCCTGAAATCGGTTTCCTGCAATTCTGCCCCGCTTTCAACTCCACTTGGCGGCATTACTTCAATATATTTTTGGACGATAGCTGTCATTTATAACTCTGCAGGTTTGTGAATGACAGTGCCCCTGAGCTCCTTTCTTCAACTCGCTTTCTTGTGAGCTGGCCGCAACACCGCAGCATTGCTTCAGGCCCTAGTGTGGTTCCGGCATGGCACGCTGAGCCTTTGGTTAATTCCTCTTCCTGGTGGGAAATGAGAGTTAAATTTGCCCGTCCAGACACCTCCAGCTAGTCTCTCATTGGTTCTCCCTATTCCTGTTCATTTTCCGCAGAAATTGCAAACTGGGCCAAAGAGGAGGTTAAAGGCACTGACTCTCCAAGTGGGGAGAGTGTTAGTAAAGCATCTGGAATGTTGCACCCGAGTACCGGGGGACGAAACCTGAGACACCTTTGAACACGTTTCCTGATCACACGGTGGATCATACTCTGGGTTCCACATGCATGTTTTAGCTGAAGGAAGAATCCCTTAAACCTGGGGAGTTGAGACCCCTGCAATGGGTACCATGCAATATGACTTCAAAGGGTCTGCATTTGCTCACCGAACCTCACCAATCCTATCACTGCTGCGTTTATGCCACTGTACACACGCTTGATTCTCTTTCTGAGACATATAAATCCATAGGTTTTAAGATTCTTACTAGTCAGGTATATTCTTAGGCGTTTAATATGGGGTGTAGAGTCCACTTCGTTGAGCAAGGAGTAGCTCTTGTCTATTACATATTTGGCTTATGGAACGGTATCTGTGCTAATTTCAATCTCTGGTTTTATGCAGCACCCCAACTCACCTTTCCCCTTAAGCAAGCATAAGTCGGTTTTCTACATTTGAGACCCTGTTCTGTTTTGTAATTCAGTTCCTGTGTAGCCAAGTTTACATTCCATGTGGTAGAGATATCTTATGATGTTTCTTTTTCTGTGTGACTTATTTCACTTAGAATCATCGTACCTGAATCCACTCATTATGCTGCTATGGGCCTGATGACATAGATTTCATTGCTGAGTGATATTGCATTTTACGTAAGTACCACAACTTCTTTATCCATTTTTCACTTTCTGTGATTTTGAACTTATACTGTAAACGAGCTTCTTGTAAACACAGCCTTCCCAAACTTTGGGGTGGCTGTGTCTTTTTGATTTTAATTTCCCTAAGCTATAGGACCATAAGTGGAAGTGCCCTAGGCTCTGTTGCTTTGTTTTGTAGATGTTTCAGGAAACACCATACACTTCTCCAGAGTGGCTGTTGGCAATTTACATCCCGCCCATCAGCATAACAAGGCTCCCAGTTCTCCATGGCCTGTCCTGCCTTTCTGGATTTTACACTTTTTTCAGATGGCCCTTTTGACCGGGGAGCAGTGAGACTTCATTGTAGTGCAGATTTCCTTTGCAAGCTTGCTTGGTTGGCCAAAAAGGGCGTATGCGTTTTTTCCTGAATATATTAAGGAAAAAACGCATACGCCCTTTCTGGCCAAGTGCATCATTGTGGACGTTCTGCCTCTTTTCCGATGCTTTACATGCAATTCCAGTCTACCTCCTGAAATCGGTTTCCTGCAATTCTACCCCACTTTCAAGTCCTCTTGGCAGCCTTACTTCAATATATTTTTGGACGATAGCTGTCATTTATAACTCTGCAGGTATGTGAATGACAGTGCCCCTGAGCTCCTTTTTTCAACTCGCTTTCTTGTGAGCTGGCCGCAACACCGCATGATTGCTTCAGGCCCTAGTGTGGTTCCGGCATGGCACGCTGAGCCTTTGTTTAATTCCTCTTCCTGGTGGGAAATGAGAGTTAAATTTGCCCGTCCAGACACCTCCAGCTAGTCTCTCATTGGTTCTCCCTATTCCTGTTCATTTTCCGCAGAAATTGCAAACTGGGCCAAACAGGAGTTTAAAGGCACTGACTCTCCAAGTGGGGAGAGTGTTAGTAAAGCGTCTGGAATGTTGCACCCGAGTACCAGGGGACGAAAACTGAGACACATTTGAACACGTTTCCCGATCACATGGTGGATCATACTCTGGGTTCCACATGCATGTTTTAGCTGAAGGAAGAATCCCTTAAACCTGGAGAGTTGAGTCCCCTGCAATGGGTACCATGCAATATGACTTCAAAGGGTCTGCATTTGCTCACCGAACCTCACCAATCCTATCACTGCTGCATTTATGCCACTGTACACACGCTTGATTCTCTTTCTGAGACATATAAATCCATAGGTTTTAAGATTCTTACTAGTCAGGTATATTCTTAGGCGTTTAATATGGGGTGTAGAGTCCACTTCGTTGAGCAAGGAGTAGCTCTTGTCTATTACATATTTGGCTTATGGAACGGTATCTGTGCTAATTTCAATCTCTGGTTTTATGCAGCACCCCAACTCACCTTTCCCCTTAAGCAAGCATAAGTCGGTTTTCTACATTTGAGACCCTGTTCTGTTTTGTAATTCAGTTCCTGTGTAGCCAAGATTACATTCCATGTGGTAGAGATATCTTATGATGTTTCTTTTTCTGTGTGACTTATTTCACTTAGAATCATCGTACCTGAATCCACTCATTATGCTGCTATGGGCCTGATGACATAGATTTCATTGCTGAGTGATATTGCATTGTACGTAAGTACCACAACTTCTTTATCATTTTTCACTTTCTGTGATTTTGAACTTGTACTGTAAACGAGGTTCTTGTAAACAGAGCCTTCCCAAACTTTGGGGTGGCTGTGTCTTTTTGCTTTTAATTTCCCTAAGCTATAGGACCATAAGTGGAAGAGCCCTAGGCTCTGTTGCTTTGTTTTTTAGATGTTTCAGGAAACACCATACACTTCTCCAGAGTGGCTGTTGGCAATTTATATCCCGCCCATCAGCATAACAAGGCTCCCAGTTCTCCATGGCCTGTCCTGCCTTTCTGGATTTTACACTTTTTTCAGATGGCCCTTTGGACCGGGGGGCAGTGAGACTTCATTGTAGTGCAGATTTCCTTTGCAAGCTTGCTTGGTTGGCCAAAAAGGGCGTATGCGTTTTTTCCTGAATATATTCAGGAAAAAACGCATACGCCCTTTTTGGCCAAGTGCATCATTGTGGACGTTCTGCCTCTTTTCCTTTGCTTTACATGCAATTCCAGTCTACCTCCTGAAATCGGTTTCCTGCAATTCTGCCCAGCGTTCAAGTCCTCTTGGCAGCCTTACTTCAATATATTTTTGGACGATAGCTGTCATTTTTAACTCTGCAGGTTTGTGAATGACAGTGCCCCTGAGCTCCTTTCTTCAACTCGCTTTCTTGTGAGCTGGCCGCAACACCGCAGCATTGCTTCAGGCCCTAGTGTGGTTCCGGCATGACATGCTGAGCCTTTGGTTAATTCCTCTTCCTGGTGGGAAATGAGAGTTAAATTTGCCCGTCCAGACACCTCCAGCTAGTCTCTCATTGGTTCTCCCTATTCCTGTACATTTTCCGCAGAATTTGCAAACTGGGCCAAACAAGAGGTTAAAGGCACTGACTCTCCAAGTGGGGAGAGTGTTAGTAAAGCGTCTGGAATGTTGCACCCGAGTACCAGGGGATGAAAACTGACACAATTAAACACGTTTCCCGATCACACGGTGGATCATACTCTGGGTTCCACATGCATGTTTTAGCTGAAGGAAGAATCCCTTAAACCTGGAGAGTTGAGACCCATGGAATGGGTACCATGCAATATGACTTCAAAGGTTCTGCCTTTGCTCACCGAACCTCACCAATCCTATCACTGCTGCGTTTATGACACTGTACACACGCTTGATTCTCTTTCGGAGACATATAAATCCATAGGTTTTAAGATTCTTTCTAGTCAGGTATATTCTTACGCGTTTAATATGGGGTGTAGAGTCCACTTCGTTGAGCAAGGAGTAGCTCTTGTCTATTAAATATTTGGCTTATGGAACGGTATCTGTTCTAATTTCAATCTCTGGTTTTATGCAGCACCCCAACTCACCTTTCGCCTTAAGCAAGCATAAGTTGGTTTTCTACATTTGAGACCCTGTTCTGTTTTGTAATTCAGTTCCTGTGTAGCCAAGTTTACATTCCTTGTAGTAGTGATATCTTATGATGTTTGTTTTTCTGTGTGACTTATTTCACTTAGAATCATCGTACCTGAATCCACTCATTATGCTGCTACGGGCCTGATGACATAGATTTCATTGCTGAGTGATATTGCATTGTACGTAAGTACCACAACTTCTTTATCCATTTTTCGCTTTCTGTGATATTGAACTTGGACCATAAATGAGGTTCTTGTAAACAGAGCTGTCCCTAACTTTGGGGTGGCTGAGTCTTTTTGATTTTAATTTCCCTAAGCTATAGGACCATAAGTGGAAGTGCCCTAGGCTCTGTTGCTTTGTTTTTTAGATGTTTCAGGAAACACCATACACTTCTCCAGAGTGGCTGTTGGTAATTTACATCCCGCCCATCAGCATAACAAGGCTCCCAGTTCTCCATGGCCTGTCCTGCCTTTCTGGATTTTACACTTTTTTCAGATGGCCCTTTTGACCGGGGAGCAGTGAGACTTCATTGTAGTGCAGATTTCCTTTGCAAGCTTGCTTGGTTGGCCAAAAAGTGCGTATGCGTTTTTTCCTGAATATATTCAGGAAAAAACGCATACGCCCTTTTTGGCCAAGTGCATCATTGTGGACGTTCTGCCTCTTTTCCTATGCTTTACATGCAATTCCAGTCTACCTCCTGAAATCGGTTTCCTGCAATTCTGCCCCGCTTTCAAGTCCTCTTGGCAGCCTTACTTCAATATATTTTTGGACGATAGCTATCATTTATAACTCTGCAGGTATGTGAATGACAGTGTCCCTGAGCTCCTTTCTTCAACTCGCTTTCTTGTGACCTGGCCGCAACACCGCAGTATTGCTTCAGGCCCTAGTGTGGTTCCGGCATGGCACGCTGAGCCTTTGGTTAATTCCTCTTCCTGGTGGGAAATGAGAGTTAAATTTGCCCGTCCAGACACCTCCAGCTAGTCTCTCATTGGTTCTCCCTATTCCTGTTCATTTTCCGCAGAAATTGCAAACTGGGCCAAACAGGAGGTTAAAGGCACTGACTCTCCAAGTGGGGAGAGTGTTAGTAAAGCGTCTGGAATGTTGCACCCGAGTACCAGGGGACGAAACCTGAGACACATTTGAACACGTTTCCCGATCACATGGTGGATCATACTCTGGATTCCACATGCATGTTTTAGCTGAAGGAAGAATCCCTTAAACCTGGAGAGTTGAGACCCCTGCAATGGGTACCATGCAATATGACTTCAAAGGGTCTGCATTTGCTCACCGAACCTCACCAATCCTAGCACTGCTGCATTTATGCCACTGTACACACGCTTGATTCTCTTTCGGAGACATATAAATCCATAGGTTTTAAGATTCTTACTAGTCAGGTATATTCTTAGGCGTTTAATATGGGGTGTAGAGTCCACTTCGTTGAGCAAGGAGTAGCTCTTGTCTATTACATATTTGGCTTATGGAACCGTATATGTGCTAATTTCAATCTCTGGTTTTATGCAGCACCCCAACTCACCTTTACTCTTAAGCAAGCATAAGTCGGTTTTCTACATTTGAGACCCTGTTCTGTTTTGTAGTTCAGTTCCTGTGTAGGCAAGTTTACATTCCATGTGGTAGAGATATCTTATGATGTTTCTTTCTCTGTGACTTATTTCACTTACAATCATCGTACCTGAATCCACTCATTATGCTGCTATGGGCCTGATGATATAGATTTCATTGCTGAGTGATATTGCATTGTACGTAAGTACCACAACTTCTTTATCCATTTTGCGCTTTCTGTGATATTGAACTTGTACCGTAAACGAGGTTCTTGTAAACAGAGCTGTCCCAAAGATTGGGGTGGTTGTGTCTTTTTTATTTTAATTTCCCTAAGCTATAGGACCATAAGTGGAAGTGCCCTAGGCTCTGTTGCTTTGTTTTTTAGATGTTTCAGGAAACACCATACACTTCTCCAGAGTGGCTGTTGGCAATTTACATCCCGCCCATCAGCATAACAAGGCTCCCAGTTCTCCATGGCCTGTCCTGCCTTTCTGGATTTTACACTTTTTTCAGATGGCCCTTTTGACCGGGGGGCAGTGAGACTTCATTGTAGTGCCGATTTCCTTTGCAAGCTTGCTTGGTTGGCCGAAAAGTGTGTATGCGTTTATTCCTGAATATATTCAGGAAAAAACGCATACGCCCTTTTTGGCCAAGTGCATCATTGTGGACGTTCTGCCTCTTTTCCTATGCTTTACATGCAATTCCAGTCTACCTCCTGAAATCGGTTTCCTGCAATTCTGCCCCGCTTTCAAGTCCTCTTGGCAGCCTTACTTCAATATATTTTTGGACGATAGCTGTCATTTATAACTCTGCAGGTATGTGAATGACAGTGCCCCTGAGCTCCTTTCTTCAACTCGCTTTCTTGTGAGCTGGCCGCAACACCGCTGCATTGCTTCAGGCCCTAGTGTGGTTTCGGCATGGCACACTGAGCCTTTGGTTAATTCCTCTTCCTGGTGGGAAATGAGAGTTAAATTTGCCCGTCCAGACACCTCCAGCTAGTCTCTCATTGGTTCTCCCTATTCCTGTTCATTTTCCGCAGAAATTGCAAACTGGGCCAAACAGGAGGTTAAAGGCACTGACTCTCCAAGTGGGGAGAGTGTTAGTAAAGCATCTGGAATGTTGCACCCGAGTACCAGGGGACGAAAACTGACACAATTGAACACGTTTCCCGAGCACACGGTGGATCATACTCTGGGTTCCACATGCATGTTTTAGCTGAAGGAAGAATCCCTTAAACCTGGAGAGTTGAGACCCATGGAATGGGTACCATGCAATATGACTTCAAAGGGTCTGCATTTGTCAACCGAACCTCATCAATCCTATCACTGCTGCATTTATGCCGCAGTACACACGCTTGATTCTCTTTCGGAGACATATAAATCCATAGGTTTTAAGATTCTTCCTAGTAAGGTATATTCTTAGGCGTTTATTATGGGGTGTTGAGTCCACTTCGTTGAGCAAGGAGTAGCTCTTGTCTATTACATATTTGGCTTATGGAACGGTTTCTGTGCTAATTTCAATCTCTGGTTTTATGCAGCACCCCAACTCACCTTTCCCCTTAAGCAAGCATAAGATGGTTTTCTACATTTGAGACCCTGTTCTGTTTTGTAATTCAGTTCCGGTGTAGCCAAGTTTACATTCCGTGTAGTAGTCATATCTTATGATGTTTCTTTTTCTGTGTGACTTATTTCACTTAGAATCATCGTACCTGAATCCACTCATTATGCTGCTATGGGCCTGATGACATAGATTTCATTGCTGAGTGATATTGCATTGTAGGTAAGTACCACAACTTCTTTATCCATTTTTCACTTTCTGTGATATTGAACTTGTACCGTAAACGAGGTTCCTGTAAACAGAACCATCCCAAACGTTGGTGTGGCTGTGTCTTTTTGATTTTAATTTCCCTAAGCTATAGGACCATAAGTGGAAGTGCCCTAGGCTCTATTGTTTTGTTTTTTAGATGTTTCAGGAAACACCATACACTTCTCCAGAGTGGCTGTTGGCAATTTACATCCCGCCCATCAGCATAACAAGGCTCCCAGTTCTCCATGGCCTGTCCTGCCTTTCTGGATTTTATACTTTTTTCAGATGGCCCTTTTGCCCGCGGGATAGTGAGACTTCATTGTAGTGCAGATTCCCTTTGCAAGCTTCCTTGGTTGGCCAAAAAGGGCGTATGCGTTTTTTCCTGAATATATTCAGGAAAAAACGCATACGCCCTTTCTGGCCAAGTGCATCATTGTGGACGTTCTGCCTCTTTTCCTATGCTTTACATGCAATTCCAGTCTACCTCCTGAAATCGGTTTCCTGCAATTCTGCCCCGCTTTCAAGTCCTCTTGGCAGCCTTACTTCAATATATTTTTGGACGATAGCTGTCATTTATAACTCTGCAGGTTTGTGAATTACAGTGCCCCTGAGCTCCTTTCTTCAACTCGTTTTCTTGTGAGCTGGCCGCAACACCGCAGCATTGCTTCAGGCCCTAGTGTGGTTCCATAATGGCATGCTGAGCCTTTGGTTAATTCCTCTTCCTGGTGGGCAATGAGAGTTAAATTTGCCCGTCCAGACACCTCCAGCTAGTCTCTCATTGGTTCTCCCTATTCCTGTTCATTTTCCGCAGAAATTGCAAACTGGGCCAAACAGGAGGTTAAAGGCACTGACTCTCCAAGTGGGGAGAGTGTTAGTAAAGCGTCTGGAATGTTGCACCCGAGTACCGGGGGACGAAACCTGAGACACCTTTGAACACGTTTCCCGATCACACGGTCGATCATACTCTGGGTTCCACATGCATGTTTTAGCTGAAGGAAGAATCCCTTAAACCTGGAGAGTTGAGACCCATGGAATTGGTACCATGCAATATGACTTGAAAGGGTCTGCATTTGCTCACCGAACCTCAACAATCCTAACACTGCTGTGTTTATGCCGCTGTACACACGCTTGATTCTCATTCGGAGACATATAAATCCATAGGTTTTAAGATTCTTACTAGTCAGGTATATTCTTATGCGTTTAATATGGGGTGTTGAGTCCACTTCGTTGAGCAATGAGTAGCTCTTGTCTATTACATATTTGGCTTATGGAACGGTATCCGTTCTAATTTCAATCTCTGGTTTTATGCAGCACCCCAACTCACCTTTCCCCTTAAGCAAGCATAAGTTGGTTTTCTACATTTGAGACCCTGTTCTGTTTTGTAATTCAGTTCCTGTGTAGCCAAGTTTACATTCCGTGTAGTAGTGATATCTTATGATGTTTCTTTTTCTGTGTGACTTATTTCACTTAGAATCATCGTACCTGAATCCACTCATTATGCTGCTACGGGCCTGATGACATAGATTTCATTGCTGAGTGATATTGCATTGTACGTAAGTACCACAACTTCTTTACCCATTTTTCGCTTTCTGTGATATTGAACTTGTACCGTAAACGAGGTTCTTGTAAACAGAGCCGTCCCAAACTTTGGGGTGGCTGTGTCTTTTTGATTTTAATTTCCCTAAGCTATAGGACCATAAGTGGAAGTGCCCTAGGCTCTGTTGCTTTGTTTTTTAGATGTTTCAGGAAACACCATACACTTCTCCAGAGTGGCTGTTGGCAATTTACATCCCGCCCATCAGCATAACAGGGCTCCCAGTGTTCCATGGCCTGTCCTGCCTTTCTGGATTTTACACATTTTTCAGATGGCCCTTTTGACCGGGAGGCAGTGAGACTTCATTGTAGTGCAGATTTCCTTTGCAAGCTTGCTTGGTTGGCCAAAAAGGGCGTATGCGTTTTTTCCTGAATATATTCAGGAAAAAACGCATATGCACTTTTTGGCCAAGTGCATCATTGTGGACGTTCTGCCTCTTTTCCTTTGCTTTACATGCTATTCCAGTCTACCTCCTGAAATCGGTTTCCTGCAATTCTGCCCCGCTTTCAAGTCCTCTTGGCAGCCTTACTTCAATATATTTTTGGACGATAGCTGTCATTTATAACTCTGCAGGTATGTGAATGACAGTGCCCCTGAGCTCCTTTCTTCAACTCGTTTTCTTGTGAGCTGGCCGCAACACCGCAGCATTGCTTCAGGCCCTAGTGTGGTTCCAGAATGGCACGCTGAGCCTTTGGTTAATTCCTCTTCCTGGTGGGAAATGAGAGTTAAATTTGCCCGTCCAGACACCTCCAGCTAGTCTCTCATTGGTTCTCCCTATTCCTGTTCATTTTCCGCAGAAATTGCAAACTGGGCCAAACAGGAGGTTAAAGGCACTGACTCTCCAAGTGGGGAGAGTGTTAGTAAAGCGTCTGGAATGTTGCACCCGAGTACCGGGGGACGAAAACTTAGTCACATTTGAACACGTTTCCCGATCACATGGTGGATCATACTCTGGGTTCCACATGCATGTTTTAGCTGAAGGAAGAATCCCTTAAACCTGGAGAGTTGAGACCCATGGAATGGGTACCATGCAATATGACTTCAAAGGGTCTGCATTTGCTCACCGAACCTCACCAATCCTAACACTGCTTCGTTTATGCCGCTGTACACATGGTTGCTTCTCTTTTTGAGACATATAAATCCATAGGTTTTAAGATTCTTACTAGTCAGGTATATTCTTATGCGTTTAATATGGGGTGTTGAGTCCACTTCGTTGAGCAAGGAGTATCTCTTTTCTATTACATATTTGGCTTATGGAACGGTATCTGTGCTAATTTCAATCTCTGGTTTTATGCAGCACCCCAACTCACCTTTCCCCTTAAGCAAGCATAAGATGGTTTTCTACATTTGAGACCCTGTTCTGTTTTGTAATTCAGTTCCTGTGTAGCCAAGTTTACATTCCGTGTAGTAGTGATATCTTATGATGTTTGTTTTTCTGTGTGACTTATTTCACTTAGAATCATCGTACCTGAATCCACTCATTATGCTGCTATGGGCCTGATGGCATAGATTTCATTGCTGAGTGATATTGCATCGTACGTAAGTACCACAACTTCTTGATCCATTTTTTGCTTTCTGTGATATTGAACTTGTACCGTAAACGAGGTTCTTGTAAACAGAGCTGTCCCAAACATTGGGGTGGTTGTGTCTTTTTGATTTTAATTTCCCTAAGCTATAGGAACATAAGTGGAAGTGCCCTAGGCTCTGTTGCTTTGTTTTTTAGATGTTTCAGGAAACACCATACACTTCTCCAGAGTGGCTGTTGGCAATTTACATCCCGCCCATCAGCATAACAAGGCTCCCAGTTCTCCATGGCCTGTCCTGCCTTTCTGGATTTCACACTTTTTTCAGAGGACCCTTTTGATCGGGGGGCAGTGAGACTTCATTGTAGTGCAGATTTCCTTTGCAAGCTTGCTTGGTTGGCCAAAAAGGGCGTAGGCTTTTTTTCTTGAGGAAAAATCGCATATGCCCTTTTTGGCCAAGTGCATCATTGTGGACGTTCTGCCTCTTTTCCTATGCTTTACATGCAATTCCAGTCTACCTCCTGAAATCGGTTTCCTGCAATTCTGCCCCGCTTTCAAGTCCTCTTGGCAGCCTTACTTCAATATATTTTTGGACAATAGCTGTCATTTATAACTCTGCAGTTTTGTGAATTACAGTGCCCCTGAGCTCCTTTCTTCAACTTGCTTTCTTGTGAGCTGACCGCAACACCGCAGCATCGCTTCAGACCCTAGTGTTGTTCCGGCATGGCACGCTGAGCCTTTGGTTAATTCCTCTTCCTGGTGGGAAATGAGAGTTAAATTTGCCCGTCCAAACACCTCCAGCTAGTCTCTCATTGGTTCTCCCTATTCCTGTTCATTTTCCGCAGAAATTGCAAACTGGGCCAAACAGGAGGTTAAAGGCACTGACTCTCCAAGTGGGGAGAGTGTTAGTAAAGCGTCTGGAATGTTGCACCCGAGTACCAGGGGACGAAAACTGACACATTTGAACACGTTTCCCGATCACACGGTGGATCATACTCTGGGTTCCACATGCATGTTTTAGCTGAAGGAAGAATCCCTTAAACGTGGAGAGTTGAGACCCATGGAATGGGTACCATGCAATATGACTTCAAAGGGTCTGCATTTGCTCACCGAACCTCATCAATCCTATCACTGCTGCGTTTATGCCGCTATACACACGCTTGTTTCTCTTTCGGAGATATATAAATCCATAGGTTTTAAGATTCTTACTAGTCAGGTATATTTTTAGGCGTTTAATATGGGGTGTTGAGTCCACTTCGTTGAGCAAAGTGTAGCTCTTTTTTATTACATATTTGGCTTATGGAACGATATCTGTGCTAATTTCAATGTCTGGTTTTATGCAGCACCCCAACTCACCTTTCCCCTTAAGCAAGCATAAGTCGGTTTTCTACATTTGAGACCCTGTTCTGTTTTGTAATTCAGTTCCTGTGTAGCCAAGTTTACATTCCATGTAGTAGTGATAACTTATGATGTTTCTTTTTCTGTGTGACTTATTTCACTTAGAATCATCGTACCTGAATCCACTCATTATGCTGCTACGGGCCTGATGACATAGATTTCATTGCTGAGTGATATTGCATTGTAGGTAAGTACCACAACTTCTTTACCCATTTTTCGCTTTCTGTGATATTGAACTTGTACCGTAAACAAGGTTTTTGTAAACAGAGCCATCCCAAACTTTGGGGTGGCTGTGTCTTTTTGATTTTAATTTCCCTAAGCTATAGGACCATAAGTGGAAGTGCCCTAGGCTCTGTTGCTTTGTTTTTTAGATGTTTCAGGAAACACCATACACTTCTCCAGAGTGGCTGTTGGCAATTTACATCCCGCCCATCAGCATAACAAGGCTCCCAGTGTTCCATGGCCTGTCCTGCCTTTCTGGATTTTACACATTTTTCAGATGGCCCTTTTGACTGGGGGGCAGTGAGACTTCATTGTAGTGCAGATTTCCTTTGCAAGCTTGCTTGGTTGGCCAAAAAGGGCGTATGCGTTTTTTCCTTTCAGGAAAAAACGCATACGCCCTTTTTGGCCAAGTGCATCATTGTGGACGTTCTGCCTCTTTTCCTTTGCTTTACATGCTATTCCAGTCTACCTCCTGAAATCGGTTTCCTGCAATTCTGCCCCGCTTTCAAGTCCTCTTGGCAGCCTTACTTCAATATATTTTTGGATGATAGCTGTCATTTATAACTCTGCAGGTATGTGAATGACAGTGCCCCTGAGCTCCTTTCTTCAACTCGTTTTCTTGTGAGCTGGCCGCAACACCGCAGCATTGCTTCAGGCCCTAGTGTGGTTCCGGCATGGCACGCTGAGCCTTTGGTTAATTCCTCTTCCTGGTGGGAAATGAGAGTTAAATTTGCCCGTCCAGACACCTCCAGCTAGTCTCTCATTGGTTCTCCCTATTCCTGTTCATTTTCCGCAGAAATTGCAAACTGGGCCAAACAGGAGGTTAAAGGCACTGACTCTCCAAGTGGGGAGAGTGTTAGTAAAGCGTCTGGAATGTTGCACCCGAGTACCGGGGTACGAAAACTGAGTCACATTTGAACACGTTTCCCGATCACATGGTGGATCATACTCTGGGTTCCACATGCATGTTTTAGCTGAAGGAAGAATCCCTTAAACCTGGAGAGTTGAGACCCATGGAATGGGTACCATGCAATATGACTTCAAAGGGTCTGCATTTGCTCACCGAACCTCACCAATCCTATCACTGCTTCGTTTATGCCGCTGTACACATGGTTGCTTCTCTTTTGGAGACATATAAATCCATAGGTTTTAAGATTCTTACTAGTCAGGTATATTCTTATGCGTTTAATATGGGGTGTTGAGTCCACTTCGTTGAGCAAGGAGTAGCTCTTGTCTATTACATATTTGGCTTATGGAACGGTATCTGTGCTAATTTCAATCTCTGGTTTTATGCAGCACCCCAACTCACCTTTCCCCTTAAGCAAGCATAAGATGGTTTTCTACATTTGAGACCCTGTTCTGTTTTGTAATTCAGTTCCTGTGTAGCCAAGTTTACATTCCGTGTAGTAGTGATATCTTATGATGTTTCTTTTTCTGTGTGACTTATTTCACTTAGAATCATCGTACCTGAATCCACTCATTATGCTGCTATGGGCCTGATGACATAGATTTCATTGCTGAGTGATATTGCATTGTACGTAAGTACCACAACTTCTTTATCCATTTTTCGCTTTCTGTGATATTGAACTTGTACCGTAAACGAGGTTCTTGTAAACAGAGCTGTCCCAAACATTGGGGTGGTTGTGTCTTTTTGATTTTAATTTCCCTAAGCTATAGGAACATAAGTGGAAGTGCCCTAGGCTCTGTTGCTTTGTTTTTTAGATGTTTCAGGAAACACCATACACTTCTCCAGAGTGGCTGTTGGCAATTTACATCCCGCCCATCAGCATAACAAGGCTCCCAGTTCTCCATGGCCTGTCCTGCCTTTCTGGATTTTATACTTTTTTCAGATGGCCCTTTTGCCCGCGGGATAGTGAGACTTCATTGTAGTGCAGATTCCCTTTGCAAGCTTGCTTGGTTGGCCAAAAAGGGCGTATGCGTTTTTTCCTGAATATATTCAGGAAAAAACGCATACGCCCTTTTTGTCCAAGTGCATCATTGTGGACGTTCTGCCTCTTTTCCTATGCTTTACATGCAATTCCAGTCTACCTCCTGAAATCGGTTTCCTGCAATTCTACCCCACTTTCAAGTCCTCTTGGCAGCCTTACTTCAATATATTTTTGGACGATAGCTGTCATTTATAACTCTGCAGGTTTGTGAATTACAGTGCCCCTGAGCTCCTTTCTTCAACTCGCTTTCTTGTGAGCTGGCCGCAACACCGCTGCATTGCTTCAGGCCCAAGTGTGGTTCCGGCATGGCACGCTGAGCCTTTGTTTAATTACTCTTCCTGGTGGGAAATGATAGTTAAATTTGCCCATCCAGACACCTCCAGCTAGTCTCTCATTGGTTCTCTCTATTCCTGTTCATTTTCCGCAGAAATTGCAAACTGGGCCAAACAGGAGGTTAAAGGCACTGAGTCTCCAATTGGGGAGAGTGTTAGTAAAGCGTCTGGAATGTTGCACCCGAGTACCAGGGGACGAAAACTGAGACACATTTGAACATGTTTCCCGATCACATGGTGGATCATACTCTGGGTTCCACATGCATGTTCTAGCTGAAGGAAGAATCCCTTAAACCTGGAGAGTTGAGACCCCTGCAATGGGTACCATGCAATATGATTTCAAAGGGTCTGCATTTGCTCACCGAACCTCACCAATCCTATCACTGCTGCATTTATGCCACTGTACACACGCTTGATTCTCTTTCTGAGACATATAAATCCATAGGTTTTAAGATTCTTACTAGTCAGGTATATTCTTAGGCGTTTAATATGGGGTGTAGAGTCCACTTCGTTGAGCAAGGAGTAGCTCTTGTCTATTACATATTTGGCTTATGGAACGGTATCTGTGCTAATTTCAATCTCTGGTTTTATGCAGCACCCCAACTCACCTTTCCCCTTAAGCAAGCATAAGTCGGTTTTCTACATTTGAGACCCTGTTCTGTTTTGTAATTCAGTTCCTGTGTAGCCAAGTTTACATTCCATGTGGTAGAGATATCTTATGATGTTTCTTTTTCTGTGTGACTTATTTCACTTAGAATCATCGTACCTGAATCCACTCATTATGCTGCTATGGGCCTGATGACATAGATTTCATTGCTGAGTGATATTGCATTGTACGTAAGTACCACAACTTCTTTACCCATTTTTCACTTTCTGTGATTTTGAACTTGTACTGTAAACGAGGTTCTTGTAAACAGAGCCTTCCCAAACTTTGGGGTGGCTGTGTCTTTTTGATTTTAATTTCCCTAAGCTATAGGACCATAAGTGGAAGAGCCCTAGGCTCTGTTGCTTTGTTTTTTAGATGTTTCAGGAAACACCATACACTTCTCCAGAGTGGCTGTTGGCAATTTACATCCCGCCCATCAGCATAACAAGGCTCCCAGTTCTCCATGGCCTGTCCTGCCTTTCTGGATTTTACACTTTTTTCAGATGGCCCTTTTGACCGGGAGGCAGTGAGACTTCATTGTAGTGCAGATTTCATTTGCAAGCTTGCTTGGTTGGCCAAAAAGGGCGTATGCGTTTTTTCCTGAATATATTCAGGAAAAAACGCATACGCCCTTTTTGGCCAAGTGCATCATTGTGGACGTTCTGCCTCTTTGCCTTTGCTTTACATGCAATTCCAGTCTACCTCCTGAAATCGGTTTCCTGCAATTCTGCCCAGTGTTCAAGTTCTCTTGGCAGCCTTACTTCAATATATTTTTGGACGATAGCTGTCATTTTTAACTCTGCAGGTTTGTGAATGACAGTGCCCCTGAGCTCCTTTCTTCAACTCGCTTTCTTGTGAGCTGGCCGCAACACCGCAGCATTGCTTCAGGCCCTAGTGTGGTTCCCGCATGACATGCTGAGCCTTTGGTTAATTCCTCTTCCTGGTGGGAAATGAGAGTTAAATTTGCCCGTCCAGACACCTCCAGCTAGTCTCTCATTGGTTCTCCCTATTCCTGTTCATTTTCCGCAGAAATTGCAAACTGGGCCAAACAAGACGTTAAAGGCACTGACTCTCCAAGTGGGGAGAGTGTTAGTAAAGCGTCTGGAATGTTGCACCCGAGTACCAGGGGATGAAAACTGACACAATTAAACACGTTTCCCCATCACACGGTGGATCATACTCTGGGTTCCACATGCATGTTTTAGCTGAAGGAAGAATCCCTTAAACCTGGAGAGTTGAGACCCATGGAATGGGTACCATGCAATATGACTTCAAAGGTTCTGCATTTGCTCACCGAACCTCACCAATCCTATCACTGCTGCGTTTATGACACTGTACACACGCTTGATTCTCTTTCGGAGACATATAAATCCATAGGTTTTAAGATTCTTTCTAGTCAGGTATATTCTTACGCGTTTAATATGGGGTGTAGAGTCCACTTCGTTGAGCAAGGAGTAGCTCTTGTCTATTAAATATTTGGCTTATGGAACGGTATCTGTTCTAATTTCAATCTCTGGTTTTATGCAGCACCCCAACTCACCTTTCGCCTTAAGCAAGCATAAGTTGGTTTTCTACATTTGAGACCCTGTTCTGTTTTGTAATTCAGATCCTGTGTAGCCAAGTTTACATTCCTTGTAGTAGTGATATCTTATGATGTTTGTTTTTCTGTGTGACTTATTTCACTTAGAATCATCGTACCTGAATCCACTCATTATGCTGCTACGGGCCTGATGACATAGATTTCATTGCTGAGTGATATTGCATTGTACGTAAGTACCACAACTTCTTTATCCATTTTTTGCTTTCTGTGATATTGAACTTGGACCATAAATGAGGTTCTTGTAAACAGAGCTGTCCCTAACTTTGGGGTGGCTGAGTCTTTTTGATTTTAATTTCCCTAAGCTATAGGACCATAAGTGGAAGTGCCCTAGGCTCTGTTGCTTTGTTTTTTAGATGTTTCAGGAAACACCATACACTTCTCCAGAGTGGCTGTTGGCAATTTACATCCCGCCCATCAGCATAACAAGGCTCCCAGTTCTCCATGGCCTGTCCTGCCTTTCTGGATTTTACACTTTTTTCAGATGGCCCTTTTGACCGGGGAGCAGTGAGACTTCATTGTAGTGCAGATTTCCTTTGCAAGCTTGCTTGGTTGGCCAAAAAGTGCGTATGCGTTTTTTCCTGAATATATTCAGGAAAAAACGCATACGCCCTTTTTGGCCAAGTGCATCATTGTGGACGTTCTGCCTCTTTTCCTATGCTTTACATGCAATTCCAGTCTACCTCCTGAAATCGGTTTCCTGCAGTTCTGCCCCGCTTTCAAGTCCTCTTGGCAGCCTTACTTCAATATATTTTTGGACGATAGCTGTCATTTATAACTCTGCAGGTTTGTGAATTACAGTGCCCCTGAGCTCCTTTCTTCAACTCGTTTTCTTGTGAGCTGGCCGCAACACCGCAGCATTGCTTCAGGCCCTAGTGTGGTTCCAGAATGGCACGCTGAGCCTTTGTTTAATTCCTCTTCCTGGTGGGCAATGAGAGTTAAATTTGCCCGTCCAGACACCTCCAGCTAGTCTCTCATTGGTTCTCCCTATTCCTGTTCATTTTCCGCAGAAATTGCAAACTGGGCCAAACAGGAGGTTAAAGGCACTGACTCTCCAAGTGGGGAGAGTGTTAGTAAAGCGTCTGGAATGTTGCACCCGAGTACCGGGGGACAAAAACTGAGTCACATTTGAACACGTTTCCCGATCACACGGTGGATCATACTCTGGGTTCCACATGCATGTTTTAGCTGAAGGAAGAATCCCTTAAACCTGGAGAGTTGAGACCCATGGAATTGGTACCATGCAATATGACTTGAAAGGGTCTGCATTTGCTCACCGAACCTCAACAATCCTAACACTGCTGCGTTTATGCCGCTGTACACACGCTTGATTCTCTTTCTGAGACATATAAATCCATAGGTTTTAAGATTCTTACTAGTCAGGTATATTCTTATGCGTTTAATATGGGGTGTTGAGTCCACTTCGTTGAGCAATGAGTAGCTCTTGTCTATTACATATTTGGCTTATGGAACGGTATCCGTTCTAATTTCAATCTCTGGTTTTATGCAGCACCCCAACTCACCTTTCCCCTTAAGCAAGCATAAGTTGGTTTTCTACATTTGAGACCCTGTTCTGTTTTGTAATTCAGTTCCTGTGTAGCCAAGTTTACATTCCGTGTAGTAGTGATATCTTATGATGTTTCTTTTTCTGTGTGAGTTATTTCACTTAGAATCATCGTACCTGAATCCACTCATTATGCTGCTACGGGCCTGATGACATAGATTTCATTGCTGAGTGATATTGCATTGTACGTAAGTACCACAACTTCTTTACCCATTTTTCGCTTTCTGTGATATTGAACTTGTACCGTAAACGAGGTTCTTGTAAACAGAGCCGTCCCAAACTTTGGGGTGGCTGTGTCTTTTTGATTTTAATTTCCCTAAGCTATAGGACCATAAGTGGAAGTGCCCTAGGCTCTGTTGCTTTGTTTTTTAGATGTTTCAGGAAACACCATACACTTCTCCAGAGTGGCTGTTGGCAATTTACATCCCGCCCATCAGCATAACAAGGCTCCCAGTGTTCCATGGCCTGTCCTGCCTTTCTGGATTTTACACATTTTTCAGATGGCCCTTTTGACTGGGGGGCAGTGAGACTTCATTGCAGTGCAGATTTCCTTTGCAAGCTTGCTTGGTTGGCCAAAAAGGGCATAGGCTTTTTTTCTTGAGGAAAAATCGCATATGCCCTTTTTGGCCAAGTGCATCATTGTGGACGTTCTGCCTCTTTTCCTATGCTTTACATGCAATTCCAGTCTACCTCCTGAAATCGGTTTCCTGCAATTCTGCCCCGCTTTCAAGTCCTCTTGGCAGCCTTACTTCAATATATTTTTGGACGATAGCTGTCATTTATAACTCTGCAGTTTTGTGAATTACAGTGCCCCTGAGCTCCTTTCTTCAACTTGCTTTCTTGTGAGATGACCGCAACACCGCAGCATCGCTTCAGGCCCTAGTGTTGTTCCGGCATGGCACGCTGAGCCTTTGGTTAATTCCTCTTCCTGGTGGGAAATGAGAGTTAAATTTGCCCGTCCAGACACCTCCAGCTAGTCTCTCATTGGTTCTCCCTATTCCTGTTCATTTTCCGCAGAAATTGCAAACTGGGCCAAACAGGAGGTTAAAGGCACTGACTCTCCAAGTGGGGAGAGTGTTAGTAAAGCGTCTGGAATGTTGCACCCGAGTACCAGGGGACGAAAACTGACACATTTGAACACGTTTCCCGATCACACAGTGGATCATACTCTGGGTTCCACATGCATGTTTTAGCTGAAGGAAGAATCCCTTAAACCTGGAGAGTTGAGACCCATGGAATGGGTACCATGCAATATGACTTCAAAGGGTCTGCATTTGCTCACCGAACCTCATCAATCCTATCACTGCTGCGTTTATGCCGCTATACACACGCTTGATTCTCTTTCGGAGATATATAAATCCATAGGTTTTAAGATTCTTACTAGTCAGGTATATTTTTAGGCGTTTAATATGGGGTGTTGAGTCCACTTCGTTGAGCAAAGTGTAGCTCTTTTGTATTACATATTTGGCTTATGGAACGATATCTGTGCTAATTTCAATGTCTGGTTTTATGCAGCACCCCAACTCACCTTTCCCCTTAAGGAAGCATAAGTTGGTTTTCTACATTTGAGACCCTGTTCTGTTTTGTAATTCAGTTCCTGTGTAGCCAAGTTTACATTCCGTGTAGTAGTGATATCTTATGATGTTTCTTTTTCTGTGTGACTTATTTCACTTAGAATCATCGAACCTGAATCCACTCATTATGCTGCTATGGGCCTGATGACATAGATTTCATTGCTGAGTGATATTGCATTGTAGGTAAGTACCACAACTTCTTTATCCATTTTTCACTTTCTGTGATATTGAACTTGTACCGTAAACGAGGTTCCTGTAAACAGAACCGTCCCAAACTTTGGGGTGGCTGTGTCTTTTTGATTTTAATTTCCCTAAGCTATAGGACCATAAGTGGAAGTGCCCTAGGCTCTATTGTTTTGTTTTTTAGATGTTTCAGGAAACACCATACACTTCTCCAGAGTGGCTGTTGGCAATTTACATCCCGCCCATCAGCATAACAAGGCTCCCAGTTCTCCATGGCCTGTCCTGCCTTTCTGGATTTTATACTTTTTTCAGATGGCCCTTTTGCCCGCGGGATAGTGAGACTTCATTGTAGTGCAGATTCCCTTTGCAAGCTTGCTTGGTTGGCCAAAAAGGGCGTATGCGTTTTTTCCTGAATATATTCAGGAAAAAACGCATACGCCCTTTTTGGCCAAGTGCATCATTGTGGACGTTCTGCCTCTTTTCCTATGCTTTACATGCAATTCCAGTCTACCTCCTGAAATCGGTTTCCTGCAATTCTGCCCCGCTTTCAAGTCCTCTTGGCAGCCTTACTTCAATATATTTTTGGACGATAGCTGTCATTTATAACTCTGCAGGTTTGTGAATTACAGTGCCCCTGAGCTCCTTTCTTCAACTCGTTTTCTTGTGAGCTGGCCGCAACACCGCAGCATTGCTTCAGGCCCTAGTGTGGTTCCGGCATGGCACGCTGAGCCTTTGGTTAATTCCTCTTCCTGGTGGGCAATGAGAGTTAAATTTGCCCGTCCAGACACCTCCAGCTAGTCTCTCATTGGTTCTCCCTATTCCTGTTCATTTTCCGCAGAAATTGCAAACTGGGCCAAACAGGAGGTTAAAGGCACTGACTCTCCAAGTGGGGAGAGTGTTAGTAAAGCATCTGGAATGTTGCACCCGAGTACCGGGGGACAAAAACTGAGTCACATTTGAACACGTTTCCCGATCACACGGTGGATCATACTCTGGGTTCCACATGCATATTTTAGCTGAAGGAAGAATCCCTTAAACCTGGAGAGTTGAGACCCATGGAATTGGTACCATGCAATATGACTTGAAAGGGTCTGCATTTGCTCACCGAACCTCAACAATCCTAACACTGCTGCGTTTATGCCGCTGTACACACGCTTGATTCTCTTTCTGAGACATATAAATCCATAGGTTTTAAGATTCTTACTAGTCAGGTATATTCTTATGCGTTTAATATGGGGTGTTGAGTCCACTTCGTTGAGCAATGAGTAGCTCTTGTCTATTACATATTTGGCTTATGGAACGGTATCCGTTCTAATTTCAATCTCTGGTTTTATGCAGCACCCCAACTCACCTTTCCCCTTAAGCAAGCATAAGTTGGTTTTCTACATTTGAGACCCTGTTCTGTTTTGTAATTCAGTTCCTGTGTAGCCAAGTTTACATTCCGTGTAGTAGTGATATCTTATGATGTTTCTTTTTCTGTGTGACTTATTTCACTTAGAATCATCGTACCTGAATCCACTCATTATGCTGCTACGGGCCTGATGACATAGATTTCATTGCTGAGTGATATTGCATTGTACGTAAGTACCACAACTTCTTTACCCATTTTTCGCTTTCTGTGATATTGAACTTGTACCGTAAATGAGGTTCTTGTAAACAGAGCCGTCCCAAACTTTGGGGTGGCTGTGTCTTTTTGATTTTAATTTCCCTAAGCTATAGGACCATAAGTGGAAGTGCCCTAGGCTCTGTTGCTTTGTTTTTTAGATGTTTCAGGAAACACCATACACTTCTCCAGAGTGGCTGTTGGCAATTTACATCCCGCCCATCAGCATAACAAGGCTCCCAGTGTTCCATGGCCTGTCCTGCCTTTCTGGATTTTACACATTTTTCAGATGGCCCTTTTGACTGGGGGGCAGTGAGACTTCATTGCAGTGCAGATTTCCTTTGCAAGCTTGCTTGGTTGGCCAAAAAGGGCATAGGCTTTTTTTCTTGAGGAAAAATCGCATATGCCCTTTTTGGCCAAGTGCATCATTGTGGACGTTCTGCCTCTTTTCCTATGCTTTACATGCAATTCCAGTCTACCTCCTGAAATCGGTTTCCTGCAATTCTGCCCCGCTTTCAAGTCCTCTTGGCAGCCTTACTTCAATATATTTTTGGACGATAGCTGTCATTTATAACTCTGCAGTTTTGTGAATTACAGTGCCCCTGAGCACCTTTCTTCAACTTGCTTTCTTGTGAGATGACCGCAACACCGCAGCATCGCTTCAGGCCCTAGTGTTGTTCCGGTATGGCACGCTGAGCCTTTGGTTAATTCCTCTTCCTGGTGGGAAATGAGAGTTAAATTTGCCCGTCCAGACACCTCCAGCTAGTCTCTCATTGGTTCTCCCTATTCCTGTTCATTTTCCGCAGAAATTGCAAACTGGGCCAAACAGGAGGTTAAAGGCACTGACTCTCCAAGTGGGGAGAGTGTTAGTAAAGCGTCTGGAATGTTGCACCCGAGTACCAGGGGACGAAAACTGACACATTTGAACACGTTTCCCGATCACACAGTGGATCATACTCTGGGTTCCACATGCATGTTTTAGCTGAAGGAAGAATCCCTTAAACCTGGAGAGTTGAGACCCATGGAATGGGTACCATGCAATATGACTTCAAAGGGTCTGCATTTGCTCACCGAACCTCATCAATCCTATCACTGCTGCGTTTATGCCGCTATACACACGCTTGATTCTCTTTCGGAGATATATAAATCCATAGGTTTTAAGATTCTTACTAGTCAGGTATATTTTTAGGCGTTTAATATGGGGTGTTGAGTCCACTTCGTTGAGCAAAGTGTAGCTCTTTTGTATTACATATTTGGCTTATGGAACGATATCTGTGCTAATTTCAATGTCTGGTTTTATGCAGCACCCCAACTCACCTTTCCCCTTAAGGAAGCATAAGTTGGTTTTCTACATTTGAGACCCTGTTCTGTTTTGTAATTCAGTTCCTGTGTAGCCAAGTTTACATTCCGTGTAGTAGTGATATCTTATGATGTTTCTTTTTCTGTGTGACTTATTTCACTTAGAATCATCGTACCTGAATCCACTCATTATGCTGCTATGGGCCTGATGACATAGATTTCATTGCTGAGTGATATTGCATTGTAGGTAAGTACCACAACTTCTTTATCCATTTTTCACTTTCTGTGATATTGAACTTGTACCGTAAACGAGGTTCCTGTAAACAGAACCGTCCCAAACTTTGGGGTGGCTGTGTCTTTTTGATTTTAATTTCCCTAAGCTATAGGACCATAAGTGGAAGTGCCCTAGGCTCTATTGTTTTGTTTTTTGGATGTTTCAGGAAACACCATACACTTCTCCAGAGTGGCTGTTGGCAATTTACATCCCGCCCATCAGCATAACAAGGCTCCCAGTTCTCCATGGCCTGTCCTGCCTTTCTGGATTTTATACTTTTTTCAGATGGCCCTTTTGCCCGCGGGATAGTGAGACTTCATTGTAGTGCAGATTCCCTTTGCAAGCTTGCTTGGTTGGCCAAAAAGGGCGTATGCGTTTTTTCCTGAATATATTCAGGAAAAAACGCATACGCCCTTTTTGGCCAAGTGCATCATTGTGCACGTTCTGCCTCTTTTCCTATGCTTTACATGCAATTCCAGTCTACCTCCTGAAATCGGTTTCCTGCAATTCTGCCCCGCTTTCAAGTCCTCTTGGCAGCCTTACTTCAATATATTTTTGGACGATAGCTGTCATTTATAACTCTGCAGGTTTGTGAATTACAGTGCCCCTGAGCTCCTTTCTTCAACTCGTTTTCTTGTGAGCTGGCCGCAACACCGCAGCATTGCTTCAGGCCCTAGTGTGGTTCCAGAATGGCACGCTGAGCCTTTGGTTAATTCCTCTTCCTGGTGGGCAATGAGAGTTAAATTTGCCCGTCCAGACACCTCCAGCTAGTCTCTCATTGGTTCTCCCTATTCCTGTTCATTTTCCGCAGAAATTGCAAACAGGGCCAAACAGGAGGTTAAAGGCACTGACTCTCCAAGTGGGGAGAGTGTTAGTAAAGCGTCTGGAATGTTGCACCCGAGTACCGGGGGACAAAAACTGAGTCACATTTGAACACGTTTCCCGATCACACGGTGGATCATACTCTGGGTTCCACATGCATGTTTTAGCTGAAGGAAGAATCCCTTAAACCTGGAGAGTTGAGACCCATGGAATGGGTACCATGCAATATGACTTCAAAGGGTCTGCATTTGCTCACCGAACCTCAACAATCCTAACACTGCTGCGTTTATGCCGCTGTACACACGCTTGATTCTCTTTCTGAGACATATAAATCCATAGGTTTTAAGATTCTTACTAGTCAGGTATATTCTTATGCGTTTAATATGGGGTGTTGAGTCCACTTCGTTGAGCAATGAGTAGCTCTTGTCTATTACATATTTGGCTTATGGAACGGTATCCGTTCTAATTTCAATCTCTGGTTTTATGCAGCACCCCAACTCACCTTTCCCCTTAAGCAAGCATAAGTTGGTTTTCTACATTTGAGACCCTGTTCTGTTTTGTAATTCAGTTCCTGTGTAGCCAAGTTTACATTCCGTGTAGTAGTGATATCTTATGATGTTTCTTTTTCTGTGTGACTTATTTCACTTAGAATCATCGTACCTGAATCCACTCATTATGCTGCTACGGGCCTGATGACATAGATTTCATTGCTGAGTGATATTGCATTGTACGTAAGTACCACAACTTCTTTACCCATTTTTCGCTTTCTGTGATATTGAACTTGTACCGTAAACGAGGTTCTTGTAAACAGAGCCGTCCCAAACTTTGGGGTGGCTGTGTCTTTTTGATTTTAATTTCCCTAAGCTATAGGACCATAAGTGGAAGTGCCCTAGGCTCTGTTGCTTTGTTTTTTAGATGTTTCAGGAAACACCATACACTTCTCCAGAGTGGCTGTTGGCAATTTACATCCCGCCCATCAGCATAACAAGGCTCCCAGTGTTCCATGGCCTGTCCTGCCTTTCTGGATTTTACACATTTTTCAGATGGCCCTTTTGACTGGGGGGCAGTGAGACTTCATTGCAGTGCATATTTCCTTTGCAAGCTTGCTTGGTTGGCCAAAAAGGGCATAGGCTTTTTTTCTTGAGGAAAAATCGCATATGCCCTTTTTGGCCAAGTGCATCATTGTGGACGTTCTGCCTCTTTTCCTATGCTTTACATGCAATTCCAGTCTACCTCCTGAAATCGGTTTCCTGCAATTCTGCCCCGCTTTCAAGTCCTCTTGGCAGCCTTACTTCAATATATTTTTGGACGATAGCTGTCATTTATAACTCTGCAGTTTTGTGAATTACAGTGCCCCTGAGCTCCTTTCTTCAACTTGCTTTCTTGTGAGATGACCGCAACACCGCAGCATCGCTTCAGGCCCTAGTGTTGTTCCGGCATGGCATGCTGAGCCTTTGGTTAATTCCTCTTCCTGGTGGGAAATGAGAGTTAAATTTGCCCGTCCAGACACCTCCAGCTAGTCTCTCATTGGTTCTCCCTATTCCTGTTCATTTTCCGCAGAAATTGCAAACTGGGCCAAACAGGAGGTTAAAGGCACTGACTCTCCAAGTGGGGAGAGTGTTAGTAAAGCGTCTGGAATGTTGCACCCGAGTACCAGGGGACGAAAACTGACACATTTGAACACGTTTCCCGATCACACAGTGGATCATACTCTGGGTTCCACATGCATGTTTTAGCTGAAGGAAGAATCCCTTAAACCTGGAGAGTTGAGACCCATGGAATGGGTACCATGCAATATGACTTCAAAGGGTCTGCATTTGCTCACCGAACCTCAACAATCCTAACACTGCTGCGTTTATGCCGCTGTACACACGCTTGATTCTCTTTCTGAGACATATAAATCCATAGGTTTTAAGATTCTTACTAGTCAGGTATATTCTTATGCGTTTAATATGGGGTGTTGAGTCCACTTCGTTGAGCAATGAGTAGCTCTTGTCTATTACATATTTGGCTTATGGAACGGTATCCGTTCTAATTTCAATCTCTGGTTTTATGCAGCACCCCAACTCACCTTTCCCCTTAAGCAAGCATAAGTTCGTTTTCTACATTTGAGACCCTGTTCTGTTTTGTAATTCAGTTCCTGTGTAGCCAAGTTTACATTCCGTGTAGTAGTGATATCTTATGATGTTTCTTTTTCTGTGTGACTTATTTCACTTAGAATCATCGTACCTGAATCCACTCATTATGCTGCTACGGGCCTGATGACATAGATTTCATTGCTGAGTGATATTGCATTGTACGTAAGTACCACAACTTCTTTACCCATTTTTCGCTTTCTGTGATATTGAACTTGTACCGTAAACGAGGTTCTTGTAAACAGAGCCGTCCCAAACTTTGGGGTGGCTGTGTCTTTTTGATTTTAATTTCCCTAAGCTATAGGACCATAAGTGGAAGTGCCCTAGGCTCTGTTGCTTTGTTTTTTAGATGTTTCAGGAAACACCATACACTTCTCCAGAGTGGCTGTTGGCAATTTACATCCCGCCCATCAGCATAACAAGGCTCCCAGTGTTCCATGGCCTGTCCTGCCTTTCTGGATTTTACACATTTTTCAGATGGCCCTTTTGACTGGGGGGCAGTGAGACTTCATTGCAGTGCAGATTTCCTTTGCAAGCTTGCTTGGTTGGCCAAAAAGGGCATAGGCTTTTTTTCTTGAGGAAAAATCGCATATGCCCTTTTTGGCCAAGTGCATCATTGTGGACGTTCTGCCTCTTTTCCTATGCTTTACATGCAATTCCAGTCTACCTCCTGAAATCGGTTTCCTGCAATTCTGCCCCGCTTTCAAGTCCTCTTGGCAGCCTTACTTCAATATATTTTTGGACGATAGCTGTCATTTATAACTCTGCAGTTTTGTGAATTACAGTGCCCCTGAGCTCCTTTCTTCAACTTGCTTTCTTGTGAGATGACCGCAACACCGCAGCATCGCTTCAGGCCCTAGTGTTGTTCCGGCATGGCATGCTGAGCCTTTGGTTAATTCCTCTTCCTGGTGGGAAATGAGAGTTAAATTTGCCCGTCCAGACACCTCCAGCTAGTCTCTCATTGGTTCTCCCTATTCCTGTTCATTTTCCGCAGAAATTGCAAACTGGGCCAAACAGGAGGTTAAAGGCACTGACTCTCCAAGTGGGGAGAGTGTTAGTAAAGCGTCTGGAATGTTGCACCCGAGTACCAGGGGACGAAAACTGACACATTTGAACACGTTTCCCGATCACACAGTGGATCATACTCTGGGTTCCACATGCATGTTTTAGCTGAAGGAAGAATCCCTTAAACCTGGAGAGTTGAGACCCATGGAATGGGTACCATGCAATATGACTTCAAAGGGTCTGCATTTGCTCACCGAACCTCATCAATCCTATCACTGCTGCGTTTATGCCGCTATACACACGCTTGATTCTCTTTCGGAGATATATAAATCCATAGGTTTTAAGATTCTTACTAGTCAGGTATATTTTTAGGCGTTTAATATGGGGTGTTAAGTCCACTTCGTTGAGCAAAGTGTAGCTCTTTTGTATTACATATTTGGCTTATGGAACGATATCTGTGCTAATTTCAATGTCTGGTTTTATGCAGCACCCCAACTCACCTTTCCCCTTAAGGAAGCATAAGTTGGTTTTCTACATTTGAGACCCTGTTCTGTTTTGTAATTCAGTTCCTGTGTAGCCAAGTTTACATTCCGTGTAGTAGTGATATCTTATGATGTTTCTTTTTCTGTGTGACTTATTTCACTTAGAATCATCGTACCTGAATCCACTCATTATGCTGCTATGGGCCTGATGACATAGATTTCATTGCTGAGTGATATTGCATTGTAGGTAAGTACCACAACTTCTTTATCCATTTTTCACTTTCTGTGATATTGAACTTGTACCGTAAACGAGGTTCCTGTAAACAGAACCGTCCCAAACTTTGGGGTGGCTGTGTCTTTTTGATTTTAATTTCCCTAAGCTATAGGACCATAAGTGGAAGTGCCCTAGGCTCTATTGTTTTGTTTTTTAGATGTTTCAGGAAACACCATACACTTCTCCAGAGTGGCTGTTGGCAATTTACATCCCGCCCATCAGCATAACAAGGCTCCCAGTTCTCCATGGCCTGTCCTGCCTTTCTGGATTTTATACTTTTTTCAGATGGCCCTTTTGCCCGCGGGATAGTGAGACTTCATTGTAGTGCAGATTCCCTTTGCAAGCTTGCTTGGTTGGCCAAAAAGGGCGTATGCGTTTTTTCCTGAATATATTCAGGAAAAAACGCATACGCCCTTTTTGGCCAAGTGCATCATTGTGCACGTTCTGCCTCTTTTCCTATGCTTTACATGCAATTCCAGTCTACCTCCTGAAATCGGTTTCCTGCAATTCTGCCCCGCTTTCAAGTCCTCTTGGCAGCCTTACTTCAATATATTTTTGGACGATAGCTGTCATTTATAACTCTGCAGGTTTGTGAATTACAGTGCCCCTGAGCTTCTTTCTTCAACTCGTTTTCTTGTGAGCTGGCCGCAACACCGCAGCATTGCTTCAGGCCCTAGTGTGGTTCCAGAATGGCACGCTGAGCCTTTGGTTAATTCCTCTTCCTGGTGGGCAATGAGAGTTAAATTTGCCCGTCCAGACACCTCCAGCTAGTCTCTCATTGGTTCTCCCTATTCCTGTTCATTTTCCGCAGAAATTGCAAACTGGGCCAAACAGGAGGTTAAAGGCACTGACTCTCCAAGTGGGGAGAGTGTTAGTAAAGCGTCTGGAATGTTGCACCCGAGTACCGGGGGACGAAAACTGAGTCACATTTGAACACGTTTCCCGATCACACGGTGGATCATACTCTGGGTTCCACATGCATGTTTTAGCTGAAGGAAGAATCCCGTAAACCTGGAGAGTTGAGACCCATGGAATGGGTACCATGCAATATGACTTCAAAGGGTCTGCATTTGCTCACCGAACCTCAACAATCCTAACACTGCTGCATTTATGCCGCTGTACACACGCTTGATTCTCTTTCAGAGACATATAAATCCATAGGTTTTAAGATTCTTACTAGTCAGGTATATTCTTATGCGTTTAATATGGGGTGTTGAGTCCACTTCGTTGAGCAATGAGTAGCTCTTGTCTATTACATATTTGGCTTATGGAACGGTATCCGTTCTAATTTCAATCTCTGGTTTTATGCAGCACCCCAACTCACCTTTCCCCTTAAGCAAGCATAAGTTGGTTTTCTACATTTGAGACCCTGTTCTGTTTTGTAATTCAGTTCCTGTGTAGCCAAGTTTACATTCCATGTAGTAGTGATATCTTATGATGTTTCTTTTTCTGTGTGACTTATTTCACTTAGAATCATCGTACCTGAATCCACTCATTATGCTGCTATGGGCCTGATGACATAGATTTCATTGCTGAGTGATATTGCATTGTACGTAAGTACCACAACTTCTTGATCCATTTTTCGCTTTCTGTGATATTGAACTTGTATCATAAACGAGTTTCTTGTAAACAGAACCGTCCCAAACTTTGGGGTGGCTGTGTCTTTTTGAATTTAATTTCCCTAAGCTATAGGACCATAAGTGGAATTGCCCTAGGCTCTGTTGCTTTGTTTTTTAGATGTTTCAGGAAACACCATACACTTCTCCAGAGTGGCTGTTGGCAATTTACATCCCGCCCATCAGCATAACAAGGCTCCCAGTTCTCCATGGCCTGTCCTGCCTTTCTGGATTTTACACTTTTTTCAGATGGCCCTTTTGACCGGGGGGCAGTGAGACTTCATTGTAGTGCAGATTTCCTTTGCAAGCTTGCTTGGTTGGCCAAAAAGTGCATATGCGTTTTTTCCTGAATATATTCAGGAAAAAACGCATACGCCCTTTTTGGCCAAGTGCATCATTGTGGACGTTCTGCCTATTTTCCTGTGATTTACATGCAAATCCAGTCTACCTCCTGAAATCGGTTTCCTGCAATTCTGCCCCGCTTTCAAGTCCTCTTGGCAGCCTTACTTCAATATATTTTTGGACGATAGCTGTCAATTTTAACTCTGCAGGTTTGTGAATGACAGTGCCCCTGAGCTCCTTTCTTCAACTCGCTTTCTTGTGAGCTGGCCGCAACACCGCTGCATTGCTTCAGGCCCTAGTGTGGTTCCGGCATGACATGCTGAGCCTTTGGTTAATTCCTCTTCCTGGTGGGAAATGAGAGTTAAATTTGCCCGTCCAGACACCTCCAGCTAGTCTCTCATTGGTTCTCCCTATTCCTGTTCATTTTCCGCAGAAATTGCAAACTGGGCCAAACAAGAGGTTAAAGGCACTGACTCTCCAAGTGGGGAGAGTGTTAGTTAAGCGTCTGGAATGTTGCACCTGAGTACCGGGGGATGAAAACTGACACAATTAAACACATTTCCCGATCACACGGTGGATCATACTCTGGGTTCCACATGCATGTTTTAGCTGAAGGAAGAATCCCTTAAACCTGGAGAGTTGAGACCCATGGAATGGGTACCATGCAATATGACTTCAAAGGGTCTGCATTTGCTCACCGAACCTCACCAATCCTATCACTGCTGCGTTTATGACACTGTACACACGCTTGATTCTCTTTCGGAGACATATAAATCCATAGGTTTTAAGATTCGTTCTAGTCAGGTATATTCTTACGCGTTTAATATGGGGTGTAGAGTCCACTTCGTTGAGCAAGGAGTAGCTCTTGTCTATTAAATATTTGGCTTATGGAATGGTATCTGTTCTAATTTCAATCTCTGGTTTTATGCAGCACCCCAACTCACCTTTCGCCTTAAGCAAGCATAAGTTGGTTTTCTACATTTGAGACCCTGTTCTGTTTTGTAATTCAGTTCCTGTGTAGCCAAGTTTACATTCCTTGTAGTAGTGATATCTTATGATGTTTGTTTTTCTGTGTGACTTATTTCACTTAGAATCATCGTACCTGAATCCACTCATTATGCTGCTATGGGCCTGATGACATAGATTTCATTGCTGAGTGATATTGCATTGTACGTAAGTACCACAACTTCTTTATCCATTTTTCGCTTTCTGTGATTTTGAACTTGGACCATAAATGAGGTTCTTGTAAACAGAGCTGTCCCTAACTTTGGGGTGGCTGAGTCTTTTTGATTTTAATTTCCCTAAGCTATAGGACCATAAGTGGAAGTGCCCTATGCTCTGTTGCTTTGTTTTTTAGATGTTTCAGGAAACACCATACACTTCTCCAGAGTGGCTGTTGGCAATTTACATCCCGCCCATCAGCATAACAAGGCTCCCAATTCTCCATGGCCTGTCCTGCCTTTCTGGATTTTACACTTTTTTCAGATGGCCCTTTTGACCGGGGAGCAGTGAGACTTCATTGTAGTGCAGATTTCCTTTGCAAGCTTGCTTGGTTGGCCAAAAAGGGCGTATGCGTTTTTTCCTGAATATATGCAGGAAAAAACGCATACGCCCTTTTTGGCCAAGTGCATCATTGTGGACGTTCTGCCTCTTTTCCTATGCTTTACATGCAATTCCAGTCTACCTCCTGAAATCGGTTTCCTGCAATTCTGCCCAGCGTTCAAGTCCCCTTGGCAGCCTTACTTCAATATATTTTTGGACGATAGCTATCATTTATAACTCTGCAGGTATGTGAATGACAGTGCCCCTGAGCTCCTTTCTTCAACTCGCTTTCTTGTGAGCTGGCCGCAACACCGCAGGATTGCTTCAGGCCCTAGTGTGGTTCCGGCATGGCACGCTGAGCCTTTGTTTAATTCCTCTTCCTGGTGGGAAATGAGAGTTAAATTTGCCCGTCCAGACACCTCCAGCTAGTCTCTCATTGGTTCTCCCTATTCCTGTTCATTTTCCGCAGAAATTGCAAACTGGGCCAAACAGGAGGTTAAAGGCACTGACTCTCCAAGTGGGGAGAGTGTTAGTAAAGCGTCTGGAATGTTGCACCCGAGTACCAGGGGACGAAAACTGAGACACATTTGAACACGTTTCCCGATCACATGGTGGATCATACTCTGCGTTCCACATGCATGTTTTAGCTGAAGGAAGAATCCCTTAAACCTGGAGAGTTGAGACCCCTGCAATGGGTACCATGCAATATGACTTCAAAGGGTCTGCATTTGCTCACCGAACCTCACCAATCCTATCACTGCTGCATTTATGCCACTGTACACACGCTTGATTCTCTTTCTGAGACATATAAATCCATAGGTTTTAAGATTCTTACTAGTCAGGTATATTCTTAGGCGTTTAATATGGGGTGTAGAGTCCACTTCGTTGAGCAAGGAGTAGCTATTGTCTATTTCATATTTGGCTTATGGAACGGTATCTGTGCTAATTTCAATCTCTGGTTTTATGCAGCACCCCAACTCACCTTTCCCCTTAAGCAAGCATAAGTCGGTTTTCTACATTTGAGACCTTGTTCTGTTTTGTAATTCAGTTCCTGTGTAGCCAAGTTTACATTCCATGTGGTAGAGATATCTTATGATGTTTCTTTTTCTGTGTGACTTATTTCACTTAGAATCATCGTACCTGAATCCACTCATTATGCTGCTATGGGCCTGGTGACATAGATTTCATTGCTGAGTGATATTGCATTGTACGTAAGTACCACAACTTCTTTATCCATTTTTCACTTTCTGTGATTTTGAACTTGTACTGAAAACGAGGTTCTTGTAAACAGAGCCTTCCCAAATTTTGGGGTGGCTGTGTCTTTTTGATTTTAATTTCTCTAAGCTATAGGACCATAAGTGGAAGTGCCCTAAGCTCTGTTGCTTTGTTTTTTAGATGTTTCAGGAAACACCATACACTTCTCCAGAGTGGCTGTTGGCAATTTACATCCCGCCCATCAGCATAACAAGGCTCCCAGTTCTCCATGGCCTGTCCTGCCTTTCTGGATTTTACACTTTTTTCAGATGGCCCTTTTGACCGGGGGGCAGTGAGACTTCATTGTAGTGCAGATTTCCTTTGCAAGCTTGCTTGGTTGGCCAAAAAGGGCGTATGCGTTTTTTCCTGAATATATTCAGGAAAAAACGCATACGCCCTTTTTGGCCAAGTGCATCATTGTGGACGTTCTGCCTCTTTTCCTTTGCTTTACATGCAATTCCAGTCTACCTCCTGAAATCGGTTTCCTGCAATTCTGCCCAGCGTTCAAGTCCTCTTGGCAGCCTTACTTCAATATATTTTTGGACGATAGCTGTCATTTATAACTCTGCAGGTTTGTGAATGACAGTGCCCCTGATCTCCTTTCTTCAACTCGCTTTCTTGTGAGCTGGCCGCAACACCGCAGCATTGCTTCAGGCCCTAGTGTGGTTCCGGCATGACATGCTGAGCCTTTGGTTAATTCCTCTTCCTGGTGGGAAATGAGAGTTAAATTTGCCCGTCCAGACACCTCCAGCTAGTCTCTCATTGGTTCTCCCTATTCCTGTTCATTTTCCGCAGAAATTGCAAACTGGGCCAAACAAGAGGTTAAAGGCACTGACTCTCCAAGTGGGCAGAGTGTTAGTAAAGCGTCTGGAATGTTGCACCCGAGTACCAGGGGATGAAAACTGACACAATTAAACACGTTTCCCGATCACACGGTGGATCATACTCTGGGTTCCACATGCATGTTTTAGCTGAAGGAAGAATCCCTTAAACCTGGAGAGTTGAGACCCATGGAATGGGTACCATGCAATATGACTTCAAAGGTTCTGCATTTGCTCACCAAACCTCACCAATCCTATCACTGCTGCGTTTATGACACTCTACACACGCTTGATTCTCTTTTGGAGACATATAAATCAATAGGTTTTAAGATTCTTTCTAGTCAGGTATATTCTTACGCGTTTAATATGGGGTGTAGAGTCCACTTCGTTGAGCAAGAAGTAGCTCTTGTCTATTAAATATTTGGCTTATGGAACGGTATCTGTTCTAATTTCAATCTCTGGTTTTATGCAGCACCCCAACTCACCTTTCGCCTTAAGCAAGCATAAGTTGGTTTTCTACATTTGAGACCCTGTTCTGTTTTGTAATTCAGTTCCTGTGTAGCCAAGTTTACATTCCTTGTAGTAGTGATATCTTATGATGTTTGTTTTTCTGTGTGACTTATTTCACTTAGAATCATCGTACCTGAATCCACTCATTATGCTGCTACGGGCCTGATGACATAGATTTCATTGCTGAGTGATATTGCATTGTACGTAAGTACCACAACTTCTTTATCCATTTTTCGCTTTCTGTGATATTGAACTTGGACCATAAATGAGGTTCTTGTAAACAGAGCTGTCCCTAACTTTGGGGTGGCTGAGTCTTTTTGATTTTAATTTCCCTAAGCTATAGGACCATAAGTGGAAGTGCCCTAGGCTCTGTTGCTTTGTTTTTTAGATGTTTCAGGAAACACCATACACTTCTCCAGAGTGGCTGTTGGCAATTTACCTCCCGCCCATCAGCATAACAAGGCTCCCAGTTCTCCAAGGCCTGTCCTGCCTTTCTGGATTTTACACTTTTTTCAGATGGCTCTTTTGACCGGGGAGCAGTGAGACTTCATTGTAGTGCAGATTTCCTTTGCAAGCTTGCTTGGTTGGCCAAAAAGGGCGTATGCGTTTTTTCCTGAATATATTCAGGAAAAAACGCATACGCCCTTTTTGGCCAAGTGCATCATTGTGGACGTTCTGCCTCTTTTCCTATGCTTTACATGCAATTCCAGTCTACCTCCTGAAATCGGTTTCCTGCAATTCTGCCCCGCTTTCAAGTCCTCTTGGCAGCCTTACTTCAATATATTTTTGGACGATAGCTATCATTTATAACTCTGCAGGTTTGTGAATGACAGTGCCCCTGAGCTCCTTTCTTCAACTCGCTTTCTTGTGAGCTGGCCGCAACACCTCAGGATTGCTTCAGGCCCTAGTGTGGTTCCGGCATGGCACGCTGAGCCTTTGGTTAATTCCTCTTCCTGGTGGGAAATGAGAGTTAAATTTGCCCGTCCAGACACCTCCAGCTAGTCTCTCATTGGTTCTCCCTATTCCTGTTCATTTTCTGCAGAAATTGCAAACTGGGCCAAACAGGAGGTTAAAGGCACTGACTCTCCAAGTGGGGAGAGTGTTAGTAAAGCGTCTGGAATGTTGCACCCGAGTACCAGGGGACGAAAACTGAGACACATTTGAACACGTTTCCCGATCACATGGTGGATCATACTCTGCGTTCCACATGCATGTTTTAGCTGAAGGAAGAATCCCTTAAACCTGGAGAGTTGAGACCCCTGGAATGGGTACCATGCAATATGACTTCAAAGGGTCTGCATTTGCTCACCGAACCTCAACAATCCTAGCACTGCTGCATTTATGCCACTGTACACACGCTTGATTCTCTTTCTGAGACATATAAATCCATAGGTTTTAAGATTCTTACTAGTCAGGTATATTCTTAGGTGTTTAATATGGGGTGTAGAGTCCACTTCGTTGAGCAAGGAGTAGCTCTTGTCTATTACATATTTGGCTTATGGAACCGTATCTGTGCTAATTTCAATCTTTGGTTTATGCAGCACCCCAACTCACCTTTACTCTTAAGCAAGCATAAGTCGGTTTTCTACATTTGAGACCCTGTTCTGTTTTGTAATTCAGTTCCTGTGTAGCCAAGTTTACATTCCATGTGGTAGAGATATCTTATGATGTTTCTTTCTCTGTGTGACTTATTTCACTTACAATCATCGTACCTGAATCCACTCATTATGCTGCTACGGGCCTGATGACACAGATTTCATTGCTGAGTGATATTGCATTGTACGTAAGTACCACAACTTCTTTATCCATTTTGCGCTTTCTGTGATATTGAACTTGTACCGTAAACGAGGTTCTTGTAAACAGAGCTGTCCCAAAGATTGGGGTGGTTGTGTCTTTTTGATTTTAATTTCCCTAAGCTATAGGACCATAAGTGGAAGTGCCCTAGGCTCTGTTGCTTTGTTTTTTAGATGTTTCAGGAAACACCATACACTTCTCCAGAGTGACTGTTGGCAATTTACATCCCGCCCATCAGCATAACAAGGCTCCCAGTTCTCCATGGCCTGTCCTGCCTTTCTGGATTTTACACTTTTTTCAGATGGCCCTTTTGACCGGGGGGCAGTGAGACTTCATTGTAGTGCAGATTTCCTTTGCAAGCTTGCTTGGTTGGCCAAAAAGGGCGTATGCGTTTTTTCCTGAATATATTCAGGAAAAAACGCATACGCCCTTTTTGGCCAAGTGCATCATTGTGGACGTTCTGCCTCTTTTCCTATGCTTTACATGCAATTCCAGTCTACCTCCTGAAATCGGTTTCCTGCAATTCTGCCCCGCTTTCAAGTCCTCTTGGCAGCCTTACTTCAATATCTTTTTGGACGATAGCTGTCATTTATAACTCTGCAGGTATGTGAATGACAGTGCCCCTGAGCTCCTTTCTTCAACTCGCTTTCTTGTGAGCTGGCCGCAACACCGCTGCATTGCTTCAGGCCCTAGTGTGGTTCCGGCATGGCACACTGAGCCTTTGTTTAATTCCTCTTCCTGGTGGGAAATGAGAGTTAAATTTGCCCGTCCAGACACCTCCAGCTAGTCTCTCATTGGTTCTCCCTATTCCTGTTCATTTTCCGCAGAAATTGCAAACTGGGCCAAACAGGAGGTTAAAGGCACTGACTCTCCAAGTGGGGAGATTGTTAATAAAGCATCTGGAATGTTGCACCCGAGTACCAGGGGATGAAAACTGACACAATTGAACACGTTTCCCGAGCACACGGTGGATCATACTCTGGGTTCCACATGCATGTTTTAGCTGAAGGAAGAATCCCTTAAACCTGGAGAGTTGAGACCCATGGAATGGGTACCATGCAATATGACTTCAAAGGGTCTGCATTTGTCCACCGAACCTCACCAATCCTATCACTGCTGCGTTTATGCCGCTGTACACACGCTTGATTCTCTTTCTGAGACATATAAATCCATAGGTTTTAAGATTCTTCCTAGTCAGGTATATTCTTAGGCGTTTATTATGGGATGTAGAGTCCACTTCGTTGAGCAAGGAGTAGCTCTTGTCTATTACATATTTGGCTTATGGAACGGTATCTGTGCTAATTTCAATCTCTGGTTTTATGCAGCACCCCAACTCACCTTTCGCCTTAAGCAAGCATAAGTTGGTTTTCTACATTTGAGACCGTGTTCTGTTTTGTAATTCAGTTCCTGTGTAGCCAAGTTTACATTCCGTGTAGTAGTGATACCTTATGATGTTTCTTTTTCTGTGTGCCTTATTTCACTTAGAATCATCGTACCTGAATCCACTCATTATGCTGCTATGGGCCTGATGACATAGATTTCATTGCTGCGTGATATTGCATTGTACGTAAGTACCACAACTTCTTTATCCATTTTTCACTTTCTGTGATTTTGAACTTGTACTGTAAACGAGGTTCTTGTAAACAGAGCCTTCCCAAACTTTGGGGTGGCTGTGTCTTTTTGATTTTAATTTCCCTAAGCTATAGGACCATAAGTGGAAGTGCCCTAGGCTCTGTTGCTTTGTTTTTTAGATGTTTCAGGAAACACCATACACTTCTCCAGAGTGGCTGTTGGCAATTTACATCCCGCCCATCAGCATAACAAGGCTCCCAGTTCTCCATGGCCTGTCCTGCCTTTCTGGATTTTACACTTTTTTCAGATGGCCCTTTTGACCGGGGAGCAGTGAGACTTCATTGTAGTGCAGATTTCCTTTGCAAGCTTGCTTGGTTGGCCAAAAAGGGCGTATGCGTTTTTTCCTGAATATATTCAGGAAAAAACGCATACGCCCTTTTTGGCCAAGTGCATCATTGTGGACGTTCTGCCTCTTTTCCTATGCTTTACATGCAATTCCAGTCTACCTCCTGAAATCGGTTTCCTGCAATTCTGCCCCGCTTTCAAGTCCTCTTGGCAGCCTTACTTCAATATATTTTTGGACGATAGCTATCATTTATAACTCTGCAGGTTTGTGAATGACAGTGCCCCTGAGCTCCTTTCTTCAACTCGCTTTCTTGTGAGCTGGCCGCAACACCTCAGGATTGCTTCAGGCCCTAGTGTGGTTCCGGCATGGCACGCTGAGCCTTTGGTTAATTCCTCTTCCTGGTGGGAAATGAGAGTTAAATTTGCCCGTCCAGACACCTCCAGCTAGTCTCTCATTGGTTCTCCCTATTCCTGTTCATTTTCTGCAGAAATTGCAAACTGGGCCAAACAGGAGGTTAAAGGCACTGACTCTCCAAGTGGGGAGAGTGTTAGTAAAGCGTCTGGAATGTTGCACCCGAGTACCAGGGGACGAAAACTGAGACACATTTGAACACGTTTCCCGATCACATGGTGGATCATACTCTGCGTTCCACATGCATGTTTTAGCTGAAGGAAGAATCCCTTAAACCTGGAGAGTTGAGACCCCTGGAATGGGTACCATGCAATATGACTTCAAAGGGTCTGCATTTGCTCACCGAACCTCACCAATCCTAGCACTGCTGCATTTATGCCACTGTACACACGCTTGATTCTCTTTCTGAGACATATAAATCCATAGGTTTTAAGATTCTTACTAGTCAGGTATATTCTTAGGTGTTTAATATGGGGTGTAGAGTCCACTTCGTTGAGCAAGGAGTAGCTCTTGTCTATTACATATTTGGCTTATGGAACCGTATCTGTGCTAATTTCAATCTTTGGTTTATGCAGCACCCCAACTCACCTTTACTCTTAAGCAAGCATAAGTCGGTTTTCTACATTTGAGACCCTGTTCTGTTTTGTAATTCAGTTCCTGTGTAGCCAAGTTTACATTCCATGTGGTAGAGATATCTTATGATGTTTCTTTCTCTGTGTGACTTATTTCACTTACAATCATCGTACCTGAATCCACTCATTATGCTGCTACGGGCCTGATGACACAGATTTCATTGCTGAGTGATATTGCATTGTACGTAAGTACCACAACTTCTTTATCCATTTTGCGCTTTCTGTGATATTGAACTTGTACCGTAAACGAGGTTCTTGTAAACAGAGCTGTCCCAAAGATTGGGGTGGTTGTGTCTTTTTGATTTTAATTTCCCTAAGCTATAGGACCATAAGTGGAAGTGCCCTAGGCTCTGTTGCTTTGTTTTTTAGATGTTTCAGGAAACACCATACACTTCTCCAGAGTGACTGTTGGCAATTTACATCCCGCCCATCAGCATAACAAGGCTCCCAGTTCTCCATGGCCTGTCCTGCCTTTCTGGATTTTACACTTTTTTCAGATGGCCCTTTTGACCGGGGGGCAGTGAGACTTCATTGTAGTGCAGATTTCCTTTGCAAGCTTGCTTGGTTGGCCAAAAAGGGCGTATGCGTTTTTTCCTGAATATATTCAGGAAAAAACGCATACGCCCTTTTTGGCCAAGTGCATCATTGTGGACGTTCTGCCTCTTTTCCTATGCTTTACATGCAATTCCAGTCTACCTCCTGAAATCGGTTTCCTGCAATTCTGCCCCGCTTTCAAGTCCTCTTGGCAGCCTTACTTCAATATCTTTTTGGACGATAGCTGTCATTTATAACTCTGCAGGTATGTGAATGACAGTGCCCCTGAGCTCCTTTCTTCAACTCGCTTTCTTGTGAGCTGGCCGCAACACCGCTGCATTGCTTCAGGCCCTAGTGTGGTTCCGGCATGGCACACTGAGCCTTTGTTTAATTCCTCTTCCTGGTGGGAAATGAGAGTTAAATTTGCCCGTCCAGACACCTCCAGCTAGTCTCTCATTGGTTCTCCCTATTCCTGTTCATTTTCCGCAGAAATTGCAAACTGGGCCAAACAGGAGGTTAAAGGCACTGACTCTCCAAGTGGGGAGATTGTTAATAAAGCATCTGGAATGTTGCACCCGAGTACCAGGGGATGAAAACTGACACAATTGAACACGTTTCCCGAGCACACGGTGGATCATACTCTGGGTTCCACATGCATGTTTTAGCTGAAGGAAGAATCCCTTAAACCTGGAGAGTTGAGACCCATGGAATGGGTACCATGCAATATGACTTCAAAGGGTCTGCATTTGTCCACCGAACCTCACCAATCCTATCACTGCTGCGTTTATGCCGCTGTACACACGCTTGATTCTCTTTCTGAGACATATAAATCCATAGGTTTTAAGATTCTTCCTAGTCAGGTATATTCTTAGGCGTTTATTATGGGATGTAGAGTCCACTTCGTTGAGCAAGGAGTAGCTCTTGTCTATTACATATTTGGCTTATGGAACGGTATCTGTGCTAATTTCAATCTCTGGTTTTATGCAGCACCCCAACTCACCTTTCGCCTTAAGCAAGCATAAGTTGGTTTTCTACATTTGAGACCGTGTTCTGTTTTGTAATTCAGTTCCTGTGTAGCCAAGTTTACATTCCGTGTAGTAGTGATACCTTATGATGTTTCTTTTTCTGTGTGCCTTATTTCACTTAGAATCATCGTACCTGAATCCACTCATTATGCTGCTATGGGCCTGATGACATAGATTTCATTGCTGCGTGATATTGCATTGTACGTAAGTACCACAACTTCTTTATCCATTTTTCACTTTCTGTGATTTTGAACTTGTACTGTAAACGAGGTTCTTGTAAACAGAGCCTTCCCAAACTTTGGGGTGGCTGTGTCTTTTTGATTTTAATTTCCCTAAGCTATAGGACCATAAGTGGAAGTGCCCTAGGCTCTGTTGCTTTGTTTTTTAGATGTTTCAGGAAACACCATACACTTCTCCAGAGTGGCTGTTGGCAATTTACATCCCGCCCATCAGCATAACAAGGCTCCCAGTTCTCCATGGCCTGTCCTGCCTTTCTGGATTTTACACTTTTTTCAGATGGCCCTTTTGACCGGGGAGCAGTGAGACTTCATTGTAGTGCAGATTTCCTTTGCAAGCTTGCTTGGTTGGCCAAAAAGGGCGTATGCGTTTTTTCCTGAATATATTCAGGAAAAAACGCATACGCCCTTTTTGGCCAAGTGCATCATTGTGGACGTTCTGCCTCTTTTCCTATGCTTTACATGCAATTCCAGTCTACCTCCTGAAATCGGTTTCCTGCAATTCTGCCCCGCTTTCAAGTCCTCTTGGCAGCCTTACTTCAATATATTTTTGGACGATAGCTATCATTTATAACTCTGCAGGTATGTGAATGACAGTGCCCCTGAACTCCTTTCCTCAACTCGCTTTCTTGTGAGCTGGCCGCAACACCGCAGGATTGCTTCAGGCCCTAGTGTGGTTCCGGCATGGCACGCTGAGCCTTTGTTTAATTCCTCTTCCTGGTGGGAAATGAGAGTTAAATTTGCCCGTCCAGACACCTCCAGCTAGTCTCTCATTGGTTCTCCCTATTCCTGTTCATTTTCCGCAGAAATTGCAAACTGGGCCAAACAGGAGGTTAAAGGCACTGACTCTCCAAGTGGGGAGAGTGTTAGTAAAGCGTCTGGAATGTTGCACCCGAGTACCAGGGGACGAAAACTGAGACACATTTGAACACGTTTCCCGATCACATGGTGGATCATACTCTGGGTTCCACATGCATGTTTTAGCTGAAGGAAGAATCCCTTAAACCTGGAGAGTTGAGACCCCTGCAATGGGTACCATGCAATATGACTTCAAAGGGTCTGCATTTGCTCACCAAACCTCACCAATCCTATCACTGCTGCATTTATGCCACTGTACACACGCTTGATTCTCTTTCTGAGACATATAAATCCATAGGTTTTAAGATTCTTACTAGTCAGGTATATTCTTAGGCGTTTAATATGTGGTGTAGAGTCCACTTCGTTGAGCAAGGAGTAGCTATTGTCTATTACATATTTGGCTTATGGAACGGTATCTGTGCTAATTTCAATCTCTGGTTTTATGCAGCACCCCAACTCACCTTTCCCCTTAAGCAAGCATAAGTCGGTTTTCTACATTTGAGACCTTGTTCTGTTTTGTAATTCAGTTCCTGTGTAGCCAAGTTTACATTCCATGTGGTAGAGATATCTTATGATGTTTCTTTTTCTGTGTGACTTATTTCACTTAGAATCATCGTACCTGAATCCACTCATTATGCTGCTATGGGCCTGATGACATAGATTTCATTGCTGAGTGATATTGCATTGTACGTAAGTACCACAACTTCTTTATCCATTTTTCACTTTCTGTGATTTTGAACTTGTACTGTAAACGAGGTTCTTGTAAACAGAGCCTTCCCAAATTTTGGGGTGGCTGTGTCTTTTTGATTTTAATTTCTCTAAGCTATAGGACCATAAGTGGAAGTGCCCTAAGCTCTGTTGCTTTGTTTTTTAGATGTTTCAGGAAACACCATACACTTCTCCAGAGTGGCTGTTGGCAATTTACATCCCGCCCATCAGCATAACAAGGCTCCCAGTTCTCCATGGCCTGTCCTGCCTTTCTGGATTTTACACTTTTTTCAGATGGCCCTTTGGACCGGGGGGCAGTGAGACTTCATTGTAGTGCAGATTTCCTTTGCAAGCTTGCTTGGTTGGCCAAAAAGGGCGTATGCGTTTTTTCCTGAATATATTCAGGAAAAAACGCATACGCCCTTTTTGGCCAAGTGCATCATTGTGGACGTTCTGCCTCTTTTCCTTTGCTTTACATGCAATTCCAGTCTACCTCCTGAAATCGGTTTCCTGCAATTCTGCCCAGCGTTCAAGTCCTCTTGGCAGCCTTACTTCAATATATTTTTGGACGATAGCTGTCATTTATAACTCTGCAGGTTTGTGAATGACAGTGCCCCTGATCTCCTTTCTTCAACTCGCTTTCTTGTGAGCTGGCCGCAACACCGCAGCATTGCTTCAGGCCCTAGTGTGGTTCCGGCATGACATGCTGAGCCTTTGGTTAATTCCTCTTCCTGGTGGGAAATGAGAGTTAAATTTGCCCGTCCAGACACCTCCAGCTAGTCTCTCATTGGTTCTCCCTATTCCTGTTCATTTTCCGCAGAAATTGCAAACTGGGCCAAACAAGAGGTTAAAGGCACTGACTCTCCAAGTGGGGAGAGTGTTAGTAAAGCGTCTGGAATGTTGCACCCGAGTACCAGGGGATGAAAACTGACACAATTAAACACGTTTCCCGATCACACGGTGGATCATCCTCTGGGTTCCACATGCATGTTTTAGCTGAAGGAAGAATCCCTTAAACCTGGAGAGTTGAGACCCATGGAATGGGTACCATGCAATATGACTTCAAAGGTTCTGCATTTGCTCACCAAACCTCACCAATCCTATCACTGCTGCGTTTATGACACTGTACACACGCTTGATTCTCTTTTGGAGACATATAAATCCATAGGTTTTAAGATTCTTTCTAGTCAGGTATATTCTTCCGCGTTTAATATGGGGTGTAGAGTCCACTTCGTTGAGCAAGGAGTAGCTCTTGTCTATTAAATATTTGGCTTATGGAACGGTATCTGTTCTAATTTCAATCTCTGGTTTTATGCAGCACCCCAACTCACCTTTCGCCTTAAGCAAGCATAAGTTGGTTTTCTACATTTGAGACCCTGTTCTGTTTTGTAATTCAGTTCCTGTGTAGCCAAGTTTACATTCCTTGTAGTAGTGATATCTTATGATGTTTGTTTTTCTGTGTGACTTATTTCACTTAGAATCATCGTACCTGAATCCACTCATTATGCTGCTATGGGCCTGATGACATAGATTTCATTGCTGAGTGATATTGCATTGTACGTAAGTACCACAACTTCTTTATCCATTTTTCGCTTTCTGTGATATTGAACTTGGACCATAAATGAGGTTCTTGTAAACAGAGCTGTCCCTAATTTTGGGGTGGGTGAGTCTTTTTTACTTTAATTTCCCTAAGCTATAGGACCATAAGTGGAAGTGCCCTAGGCTCTGTTGCTTTGTTTTTTAGATGTTTCAGGAAACACCATACACTTCTCCAGAGTGGCTGTTGGCAATTTACATCCCACCCATCAGCATAACAAGGCTCCCAGTTCTCCATGGCCTGTCCTGCCTTTCTGGATTTTACACTTTTTTCAGATGTCCCTTTTGACCGGGGAGCAGTGAGACTTCATTGTAGTGCAGATTTCCTTTGCAAGCTTGCTTGGTTGGCCAAAAAGGGCGTATGCGTTTTTTCCTGAATATATTCAGGAAAAAACGCATACGCCCTTTTTGGTCAAGTGCATCATTGTGGACGTTCTGCCTCTTTTCCTATGCTTTACATGCAATTCCAGTCTACCTCCTGAAATCGGTTTCCTGCAATTCTGCCCCGCTTTCAAGTCCTCTTGGCAGCCTTACTTCAATATATTTTTGGACGATAGCTATCATTTATAACTCTGCAGGTATGTGAATGACAGTGCCCCTGAGCTCCTTTCTTCAACTCGCTTTCTTGTGAGCTGGCCGCAGCACCGCAGGATTGCTTCAGGCCCTAGTGTGGTTCCGGCATGGCACGCTGAGCCTTTGTTTAATTCCTCTTCCTGGTGGGAAATGAGAGTTAAATTTGCCCGTCCAGACACCTCCAGCTAGTCTCTCATTGGTTCTCCCTATTCCTGTTCATTTTCCACAGAAATTGCAAACTGGGCCAAACAGGAGGTTAAAGGCACTGACTCTCCAAGTGGGGAGAGTGTTAGTAAAGCGTCTGGAATGTTGCACCCGAGTACCAGGGGACGAAAACTGAGACACATTTGAACACGTTTCCCGATCACATGGTGGATCATACTCTGGGTTCCACATGCATGTTTTAGCTGAAGGAAGAATCCCTTAAACCTGGAGAGTTGAGACCCCTGCAATGGGTACCATGCAATATGACTTCAAAGGGTCTGCATTTGCTCACCGAACCTCACCAATCCTATCACTGCTGCATTTATGCCACTGTACACACGCTTGATTCTCTTTCTGAGACATATAAATCCATAGGTTTTAAGATTCTTACTAGTCAGGTATATTCTTAGGCGTTTAATATGGGGTGTAGAGTCCACTTCGTTGAGCAAGGAGTAGCTCTTGTCTATTACATATTTGGCTTATGGAACGGTATCTGTGCTAATTTCAATCTCTGGTTTTATGCAGCACCCCAACTCACCTTTCCCCTTAAGCAAGCATAAGTCGGTTTTCTACATTTGAGACCCTGTTCTGTTTTGTAATTCAGTTCCTGTGTAGCCAAGTTTACATTCCATGTGGTAGAGATATCTTATGATGTTTGTTTTTCTGTGTGACTTATTTCACTTAGAATCATCGTACCTGAATCCACTCATTATGCTGCTATGGGCCTGATGACATAGATTTCATTGCTGAGTGATATTGCATTGTACGTAAGTACCACAACTTCTTTATCCATTTTTCACTTTCTGTGATTTTGAACTTGTACTGTAAACGAGGTTCTTGTAAACAGAGCCTTCCCAAACTTTGGGGTGGCTGTGTCTTTTTGATTTTAATTTCCCTAAGCTATAGGACCATAAGTGGAAGTGCCCTAGGCTCTGTTGCTTTGTTTTTTAGATGTTTCAGGAAACACCATACACTTCTCCAGAGTGGCTGTTGGCAATTTACATCCCACCCATCAGCATAACAAGGCTCCCAGTTCTCCATGGCCTGTCCTGCCTTTCTGGATTTTACACTTTTTTCAGATGGCCCTTTTGACCGGGGGGCAGTGAGACTTCATTGTAGTGCAGATTTCCTTTGCAAGCTTGCTTGGTTGGCCAAAAAGTGTGTATGCGTTTTTTCCTGAATATATTCAGGAAAAAACGCATACGCCCTTTTTGGCCAAGTGCATCATTGTGGACGTTCTGCCTCTTTTCCTTTGCTTTACAGGCAATTCCAGTCTACCTCCTGAAATCGGTTTCCTGCAATTCTGCCCAGCGTTCAAGTCCTCTTGGCAGCCTTACTTCAATATATTTTTGGACGATAGCTGTCATTTATAACTCTGCAGGTTTGTGAATGACAGTGCCCCTGAGCTCCTTTCTTCAACTCGCTTTCTTGTGAGCTGGCCGCAACACCGCAGCATTGCTTCAGGCCCTAGTGTGGTTCCGGCATGACATGCTGAGCCTTTGGTTAATTCCTCTTCCTGGTGGGAAATGAGAGTTAACTTTGCCCGTCCAGACACCTCCAGCTAGTCTCTCATTGGTTCTCCCTATTCCTGTTCATTTTCTGCAGAAATTGCAAACTGGGCCAAACAGGAGGTTAAAGGCACTGACTCTCCAAGTGGGGAGAGTGTTAGTAAAGCGTCTGGAATGTTGCACCCGAGTACCGGGGGATGAAAACTGACACAGTTAAACACGTTTCCCGATCACACGGTGGATCATACTCTGGGTTCCACATGCATGTTTTAGCTGAAGGAAGAATCCCTTAAACCTGGAGAGTTGAGACCCATGGAATTGGTACCATGCAATATGACTTCAAAGGGTCTGCATTTGCTCACCGAACCTCACCAATCCTATCACTGCTGCGTTTATGACACTGTACACATGCTTGATTCTCTTTCGGAGACATATAAATCCATAGGTTTTAAGATTCTTTCTAGTCAGGTATATTCTTACGCGTTTAATATGGGGTGTAGAGTCCACTTCGTTGAGCAAGGAGTAGCTCTTGTCTATTAAATATTTGGCTTATGGAACGGTATCTGTTCTAATTTCAATCTCTGGTTTTATGCAGCACCCCAACTCACCTTTCGCCTTAAGCAAGCATAAGTTGGTTTTCTACATTTGAGACCCTGTTCTGTTTTGTAATTCAGTTCCTGTGTAGCCAAGTTTACATTCCTTGTACTAGTGATATCTTATGATGTTTGTTTTTCTGTGTGACTTATTTCACTTAGAATCATCGTACCTGAATGCACTCATTATGCTGCTATGGGCCTGATGACATAGATTTCATTGCTGAGTGATATTGCATTGTACGTAAGTACCACAACTTCTTTATCCATTTTTCGCTTTCTGTGATATTGAACTTGGACCATAAATGAGGTTCTTGTAAACAGAGCTGTCCCTAATTTTGGGGTGGGTGAGTCTTTTTTACTTTAATTTCCCTAAGCTATAGGACCATAAGTGGAAGTGCCCTAGGCTCTGTTGCTTTGTTTTTTAGATGTTTCAGGAAACACCATACACTTCTCCAGAGTGGCTGTTGGCAATTTACATCCCACCCATCAGCATAACAAGGCTCCCAGTTCTCCATGGCCTGTCCTGCCTTTCTGGATTTTACACTTTTTTCAGATGTCCCTTTTGACCGGGGAGCAGTGAGACTTCACTGTAGTGCAGATTTCCTTTGCAAGCTTGCTTGGTTGGCCAAAAAGGGCGTATGCGTTTTTTCCTGAATATATTCAGGAAAAAACGCATACGCCCTTTTTGGTCAAGTGCATCATTGTGGACGTTCTGCCTCTTTTCCTATGCTTTACATGCAATTCCAGTCTACCTCCTGAAATCGGTTTCCTGCAATTCTGCCCCGCTTTCAAGTCCTCTTGGCAGCCTTACTTCAATATATTTTTGGACGATAGCTATCATTTATAACTCTGCAGGTAGGTGAATGACAGTGCCCCTGAGCTCCTTTCTTCAACTCGCTTTCTTGTGAGCTGGCCGCAGCACCGCAGGATTGCTTCAGGCCCTAGTGTGGTTCCGGCATGGCACACTGAGCCTTTGTTTAATTCCTCTTCCTGGTGGGAAATGAGAGTTAAATTTGCCCGTCCAGACACCTCCAGCTAGTCTCTCATTGGTTCTCCCTATTCCTGTTCATTTTCCGCAGAAATTGCAAACTGGGCCAAACAGGAGGTTAAAGGCACTGACTCTCCAAGTGGGGAGAGTGTTAGTAAAGCGTCTGGAATGTTGCACCCGAGTACCAGGGGACGAAAACTGAGACACATTTGAACACGTTTCCCGATCACATGGTGGATCATACTCTGGGTTCCACATGCATGTTTTAGCTGAAGGAAGAATCCCTTAAACCTGGAGAGTTGAGACCCCTGCAATGGGTACCATGCAATATGACTTCAAAGGGTCTGCATTTGCTCACCGAACCTCACCAATCCTATCACTGCTGCATTTATGCCACTGTACACACGCTTGATTCTCTTTCTGAGACATATAAATCCATAGGTTTTAAGATTCTTACTAGTCAGGTATATTCTTAGGCGTTTAATATGGGGTGTTGAGTCCACTTCGTTGAGCAAGGAGTAGCTCTTGTCTATTACATATTTGGCTTATGGAACCGTATCTGTGCTAATTTCAATCTCTGGTTTTATGCAGCACCCCAACTCACCTTTCCCCTTAAGCAAGCATAACTCGGTTTTCTACATTTGAGACCCTGTTCTGTTTTGTAATTCAGTTCCTGTGTAGCCAAGTTTACATTCCATGTGGTAGAGATATCTTATGATGTTTCTTTTTCTGTGTGACTTATTTCACTTAGAATCATCGTACCTGAATCCACTCATTATGCTGCTATGGGCCTGATGACATAGATTTCATTGCTGAGTGATATTGCATTGTACGTAAGTACCACAACTTCTTTATCCATTTTTCACTTTCTGTGATTTTGAACTTATACTGTAAACAAGGTTCTTGTAAACAGAGCGTTCCCAAACTTTGGGGTGGCTGTGTCTTTTTGATTTTAATTTCCCTAAGCTATAGGACCATAAGTGGAAGTGCCCTAGCCTCTGTTGCTTTGTTTTGTAGATGTTTCAGGAAACACCATACACTTCTCCAGAGTGGCTGTTGGCAATTTACATCCCGCCCATCAGCATAACAAGGCTCCCAGTTCTCCATGGCCTGTCCTGCCTTTCTGGATTTTACACTTTTTTCAGATGGCCCTTTTGACCGGGGGGCAGTGAGACTTCATTGTAGTGCAGATTTCCTTTGCAAGCTTGCTTGGTTGGCCAAAAAGGGCGTATGCGTTTTTTCCTGTATATATTCAGGAAAAAACGCATACGCCCTTTTTTGCCAAGTGCATCATTGTGGACGTTCTGCCTCTTTTCCTTTGCTTTACATGCAATTCCAGTCTACCTCCTGAAATCGGTTTCCTGCAATTCTGCCCAGCGTTCAAGTCCTCTTGGCAGCCTTACTTCAATATATTTTTGGACGATAGCTGTCATTTCTAACTCTGCAGGTTTGTGAATGACAGTGCCCCTGAGCTCCTTTCTTCAACTCGCTTTCTTGTGAGCTGGCCGCAACACCGCAGCATTGCTTCAGGCCCTAGTGTGGTTCCGGCATGACATGCTGAGCCTTTGGTTAATTCCTCTTCCTGGTGGGAAATGAGAGTTAAATTTGCCCGTCCAGACACCTCCAGCTAGTCTCTCATTGGTTCTCCCTATTCCTGTTCATTTTCCGCAGAAATTGCAAACTGGGCCAAACAAGAGTTTAAAGGCACTGACTCTCCAAGTGGGGAGAGTGTTAGTAAAGCGTCTGGAATGTTGCACCCAAGTACCAGGGGATGAAAACTGACACAATTAAACACGTTTCCCGATCACACGGTGGATCATACTCTGGGTTCCACATGCATGTTTTAGCTGAAGGAAGAATCCCTTAAACCTGGAGAGTTGAGACCCATGGAATGGGTACCATGCAATATGACTTCAAAGGTTCTGCATTTGCTCACCGAACCTCACCAATCCTATCACTGCTGCGTTTATGACACTGTACACAAGCTTGATTCTCTTTCGGAGACATATAAATCCATAGGTTTTAAGATTCTTTCTAGTCAGGTATATTCTTACGCGTTTAATATGGGGTGTATAGTCCACTTCGTTGAGCAAGGAGTAGCTCTTGTCTATTAAATATTTGGCTTATGGAACGGTATCTGTTCTAATTTCAATCTCTGGTTTTATGCAGCACCCCAACTCACCTTTCGCCTTAAGCAAGCATAAGTTGGTTTTCTACATTTGAGACCCTGTTCTGTTTTGTAATTCAGTTCCTGTGTAGCCAAGTTTACATTCCTTGTAGTAGTGATATCTTATGATGTTTGATTTTCTGTGTGACTTATTTCACTTAGAATCATCGTACCTGAATCCACTCATTATGCTGCTACGGGCCTGATGACATAGATTTCATTGCTGAGTGATATTGCATTGTACGTAAGTACCACAACTTCTTTATCCATTTTTCGCTTTCTGTGATATTGAACTTGGACCATAAATGAGGTTCTTGTACACAGAGCTGTCCCTAACTTTGGGGTGGCTGAGTCTTTTTGATTTTAATTTCCCTAAGCTATAGGACCATAAGTGGAAGTGCCCTAGGCTCTGTTGCTTTGTTTTTTAGATGTTTCAGGAAACACCATACACTTCTCCAGAGTGGCTGTTGGCAATTTACATCCCGCCCATCAGCATAACAAGGCTCCCGGTTCTCCATGGCCTGTCCTGCCTTTCTGGATTTTACACTTTTTTCAGATGGCCCTTTTGACCGGGGAGCAGTGAGACTTCATTGTAGTGCAGATTTCCTTTGCAAGCTTGCTTGGTTGGCCACAAAGGGCGTATGCGTTTTTTCCTGAATATATTCAGGAAAAAACGCATACACCCTTTTTGGACAAGTGCATCATTGTGGACGTTCTGCCTCTTTTCCTATGCTTTACATGCAATTCCAGTCTACCTCCTGAAATCGGTTTCCTGCAATTCTGCCCCGCTTTCAAGTCCTCTTGGCAGCCTTACTTCAATATATTTTTGGACGATAGCTATCATTTATAACTCTGCAGGTATGTGAATGACAGTGTCCCTGAGCTCCTTTCTTCAACTCGCTTTCTTGTGAGCTGGCCGCAACACCGCTGCATTGCTTCAGGCCCAAGTGTGGTTCCGGCATGGCACGCTGAGCCTTTGTTTAATTACTCTTCCTGGTGGGAAATGAGAGTTAAATTTGCCCATCCAGACACCTCCAGCTAGTCTCTCATTGGTTCTCTCTATTCCTGTTCATTTTCCGCAGAAATTGCAAACTGGGCCAAACAGGAGTTTAAAGGCACTGACTCTCCAATTGGGGAGAGTGTTAGTAAAGCGTCTGGAATGTTGCACCCGAGTACCAGGGGATGAAAACTGAGACACATTTGAACACGTTTCCCGATCACATGGTGGATCATACTCTGGGTTCCACATGCATGTTTTAGCTGAAGGAAGAATCCCTTAAACCTGGAGAGTTGAGACCCCTGCAATGGGTACCATGCAATATGACTTCAAAGGGTCTGCATTTGCTCACCGAACCTCACCAATCCTATCACTGCTGCATTTATGCCACTGTACACACGCTTGATTCTCTTTCTGAGACATATAAATCCATAGGTTTTAAGATTCTTACTAGTCAGGTATATTCTTAGGCGTTTAATATGGGGTGTAGAGTCCACTTCGTTGAGCAAGGAGTAGCTCTTGTACATTACATATTTGGCTTATGGAACGGTATCTGTGCTAATTTCAATCTCTGGTTTTATGCAGCACCGCAACTCACCTTTCCCCTTAAGCAAGCATAAGTCGGTTTTCTACATTTGAGACCCTGTTCTGTTTTGTAATTCAGTTCCTGTGTAGCCAAGTTTACATTCCATGTGGTAGAGATATCTTATGATGTTTCTTTATCTGTGTGACTTATTTCACTTAGAATCATCGTACCTGAATCCACTCATTATGCTGCTACGGGCCTGATGACATAGATTTCATTGCTGAGTGACATTGCATTGTACGTAAGTACCACAACTTCTTTACCCATTTTTCACTTTCTGCGATATTGAACTTGTACCGTAAACGAGGTTCTTTTAAACAGAGCTGTCCCAAACTTTGGGTTGGCTGTGTCTTTTTGATTTTAATTTCCCTAAGCTATAGGACTATAAGGGGAAGTGCCCTAGGCTCTGTTGCTTAGTTTTTTAGATGTTTCAGGAAACACCATACACTTCTCCAGAGTGGCTGTTGGCAATTTACATCCCGCCCATCAGCATAACAAGGCTCCCAGTTCTCCATGGCCTGTCCTGCCTTTCTGGATTTTATGCTTTTTTCAGATGGCCCTTTTGCCCGCGGGGTAGTGAGACTTCATTGTAGTGCAGATTCCCTTTGCAAGCTTGCTTGGTTGGCCAAAAAGGGCGTATGCGTTTTTTCCTGAATATATTCAGGAAAAAACGCATACGCCCTTTTTGGCCAAGTGCATCATTGTGGACGTTCTGCCTCTTTTCCTATGCTTTACATGCAATTCCAGTCTACCTCCTGAAATCGGTTTCCTGCAATTCTGCCCCGCTTTCAAGTCCTCTTGGCAGCCTTACTTCAATATATTTTTGGACGATAGCTATCATTTATAACTCTGCAGGTATGTGAATGACAGTGTCCCTGAGCTCCTTTCTTCAACTCGCTTTCTTGTGAGCTGGCCGCAACACCGCTGCATTGCTTCAGGCCCAAGTGTGGTTCCGGCATGGCACGCTGAGCCTTTGTTTAATTACTCTTCCTGGTGGGAAATGATAGTTAAATTTGCCCATCCATACACCTCCAGCTAGTCTCTCATTGGTTCTCTCTATTCCTGTTCATTTTCCGCAGAAATTGCAAACTGGGCCAAACAGGAGGTTAAAGGCACTGACTCTCCAATTGGGGAGAGTGTTAGTAAAGCGTCTGGAATGTTGCACCCGAGTACCAGGGGACGAAAACTGAGACACATTTGAACACGTTTCCCGATCACACGGTGGATCATACTCTGGGTTCCACATGCATGTTTTAGCTGAAGGAAGAATCCCTTAAACCTGGAGAGTTGAGACCCATGGAATGGGTACCATGCAATATGACTTCAAAGGGTCTGCATTTGCTCACCAAACCTCACCAATCCTATCACTGCTGCGTTTATGACACTGTACACACGCTTGATTCTCTTTCGGAGACATATAAATCCATAGGTTTTAAGATTCTTTCTAGTCATGTATATTCTTACGCGTTTAATATGGGGTATAGAGTCCACTTCGTTGAGCAAGGAGTAGCTCTTGTGTATTAAATATTTGGGTTATGGAACGGTATCTGTTCTAATTTCAATCTCTGGTTTTATGCAGCACCCCAACTCACCTTTCGCCTTAAGCAAGCATAAGTTGGTTTTCTACATTTGAGACCCTGTTCTGTTTTGTAATTCAGTTCCTGTGTAGCCAAGTTTACATTCCTTGTAGTAGTGATATCTTATGATGTTTGTTTTTCTGTGTGACTTATTTCACTTAGAATCATCGTACCTGAATCCACTCATTATGCTGCTACGGGCCTGATGACATAGATTTCATTGCTGAGTGATATTGCATTGTACGTAAGTACCACAACTTCTTTATCCATTTTGCGCTTTCTGTGATATTGAACTTGTACCGTAAACGAGGTTCTTGTAAACAGAGCTGTTCCAAAGATTGGGGTGGTTGTGTGTTTTAGATTTTAATTTCCCTAAGCTATAGGACCATAAGTGGAAGTGCCCTAGGCTCTGTTGCCTTGTTTTTTAGATGTTTCAGGAAACACCATACACTTCTCCAGAGAGGCTGTTGGCAATTTACATCCCGCCCATCAGCATAACAAGGCTCCCAGTTCTCCATGGCCTGTCCTGCCTTTCTGGATTTTACACTTTATTCAGATGGCCCTTTTGACCGGGGGGCAGTGAGACTTCATTGTAGTGCAGATTTCCTTTGCAAGCTTGCTTGGTTGGCCAAAAAGGGCGTATGCGTTTATTCCTGAATATATTCAGGAAAAAACGCATACGCCCTTTTTGGCCAAGTGCATCATTGTGGACGTTCTGCCTCTTTTCCTATGCTTTACATGCAATTCCAGTCTACCTCCTGAAATCGGTTTCCTGCAATTCTGCCCCGCTTTCAAGTCCTCTTGGCAGCCTTACTTCAATATATTTTTGGACGATAGCTGTCATTTATAACTCTGCAGGTCTGTGAATGACAGTGCCCCTGAGCTCCTTTCTTCAACTCGCTTTCTTGTGAGCTGGCCGCAACACCGCAGCATTGCGTCAGGCCCTAGTGTGGTTCTGGCATGGCACACTGAGCCTTTGGTTAATTCCTCTTCCTGGTGGGAAATGAGAGTTAAATTTGCCCGTCCAGACACCTCCAGCTAGTCTCTCATTGGTTCTCCCTATTCCTGTTCATTTTCCGCAGAAATTGCAAACTGGGCCAAACAAGAGGTTAAAGGCACTGACTCTCCAAGTGGGCAGAGTGTTAGTAAAGCATCTGGAATGTTGCACCCGAGTCCCGGGGGATGAAAACTGACACAATTAAACACGTTTCCCGATCACACGGTGGATCATACTCTGGGTTCCACATGCATGTTTTAGCTGAAGGAAGAATCCCTTAAACCTGGAGAGTTGAGACCCATGGAATGGGTACCATGCAATATGACTTCAAAGGGTCTGCATTTGCTCACCGAACCTCACCAATCGTATCACTGCTGCATTTATGCTGCTGTACACACGCTTGATTCTCTTTCGGAGACATATAAATCCATAGGTTTTAAGATTCTTACTAGTCAGGTATATTCTTAGGCGTTTAATATGGGGTGTTGAGTCCACTTCGTTGAGCAAGGAGTAGCTCTTGTCTATTAAATATTTGGCTTATGGAACGGTATCTGTTCTAATTTCAATCTCTGGTTTTATGCAGCACCCCAACTCACCTTTCCCCTTAAGCAAGCATAAGTTGGTTTTCTACATTTGAGACCCTGTTCTGTTTTGTAATTCAGTTCCTGTGTAGCCAAGTTTACATTCCTTGTAGTAGTGATATCTTATGATGTTTGTTTTTCTGTGTGACTTATTTCACTTAGAATCATCGTACCTGAATCCACTCATTATGCTGCTACGGGCCTGATGACATAGATTTCATTGCTGAGTGATATTGCATTGTACGTAAGTACCACAACTTCTTTATCCATTTTGCGCTTTCTGTGATATTGAACTTGTACCGTAAACGAGGTTCTTGTAAACAGAGCTGTTCCAAAGATTGGGGTGGTTGTGTGTTTTAGATTTTAATTTCCCTAAGCTATAGGACCATAAGTGGAAGTGCCCTAGGCTCTGTTGCCTTGTTTTTTAGATGTTTCAGGAAACACCATACACTTCTCCAGAGAGGCTGTTGGCAATTTACATCCCGCCCATCAGCATAACAAGGCTCCCAGTTCTCCATGGCCTGTCCTGCCTTTCTGGATTTTACACTTTTTTCAGATGGCCCTTTTGACCGGGGGGCAGTGAGACTTCATTGTAGTGCAGATTTCCTTTGCAAGCTTGCTTGGTTGGCCAAAAAGGGCGTATGCGTTTATTCCTGAATATATTCAGGAAAAAACGCATACGCCCTTTTTGGCCAAGTGCATCATTGTGGACGTTCTGCCTCTTTTCCTATGCTTTACATGCAATTCCAGTCTACCTCCTGAAATCGGTTTCCTGCAATTCTGCCCCGCTTTCAAGTCCTCTTGGCAGCCTTACTTCAATATATTTTTGGACGATAGCTGTCATTTATAACTCTGCAGGTCTGTGAATGACAGTGCCCCTGAGCTCCTTTCTTCAACTCGCTTTCTTGTGAGCTGGCCGCAACACCGCAGCATTGCGTCAGGCCCTAGTGTGGTTCTGGCATGGCACACTGAGCCTTTGGTTAATTCCTCTTCTTGGTGGGAAATGAGAGTTAAATTTGCCCGTCCAGACACCTCCAGCTAGTCTCTCATTGGTTCTCCCTATTCCTGTTCATTTTCCGCAGAAATTGCAAACTGTGCCAAACAAGAGGTTAAAGGCACTGACTCTCCAAGTGGGCAGAGTGTTAGTAAAGCATCTGGAATGTTGCACCCGAGTCCCGGGGGATGAAAACTGACACAATTAAACACGTTTCCCGATCACACGGTGGATCATACTCTGGGTTCCACATGCATGTTTTAGCTGAAGGAAGAATCCCTTAAACCTGGAGAGTTGAGACCCATGGAATGGGTACCATGCAATATGACTTCAAAGGGTCTGCATTTGCTCACCGAACCTCACCAATCGTATCACTGCTGCATTTATGCTGCTGTACACACGCTTGATTCTCTTTCGGAGACATATAAATCCATAGGTTTTAAGATTCTTACTAGTCAGGTATATTCTTAGGCGTTTAATATGGGGTGTTGAGTCCACTTCGTTGAGCAAGGAGTAGCTCTTGTCTATTACATATTTGGCTTATGGAACCGTATCTGTGCTAATTTCAATCTCTGGTTTTATGCAGCACCCCAACTCACCTTTCCCCTTAAGCAAGCATAAGTCGGTTTTCTACATTTGAGACCCTGTTCTGTTTTGTAATTCAGTTCCTGTGTAGCCAAGTTTACATTCCATGTGGTAGAGATATCTTATGATGTTTCTTTTTCTGTGTGACTTATTTCACTTAGAATCATCGTACCTGAATCCACTCATTATGCTGCTATGGGCCTGATGACATAGATTTCATTGCTGAGTGATATTGCATTGTACGTAAGTACCACAACTTCTTTATCCATTTTTCACTTTCTGTGATTTTGAACTTGTACTGTAAACGAGGTTCTTTTAAACAGAGCCTTCCCAAACTTTGGGGTGGCTGTGTCTTTTTGATTTTAATTTCCCTAAGCTATAGGACCATAAGTGGAAGTGCCCTAGGCTCTGTTGCTTTGTTTTTTAGATGTTTCAGGAAACACCATACACTTCTCCAGAGTGGCTGTTGGCAATTTACATCCCGCCCATGAGCATAACAAGGCTCCCAGTTCTCCATGGCCTGTCCTGCCTTTCTGGATTTTACACTTTTTTCAGATGGCCCTTTTGACCGGGGGGCAGTGAGACTTCATTGTAGTGCAGATTTCCTTTTCAAGCTTGCTTGGTTGGCCAAAAAGGGCGTATCCGTTTTTTCCTGAATATATTCAGGAAAAAACGCATACGCCCTTTTTGGCCAAGTGCATCATTGTGGACGTTCTGCCTCTTTTCCTTTGCTTTACATGCAATTCCAGTCTACCTCCTGAAATCGGTTTCCTGCAATTCTGCCCAGCGTTCAAGTCCTCTTGGCAGCCTTACTTCAATATATTTTTGGATGATAGCTATCATTTATAACTCTGCAGGTATGTGAATGACAGTGTCCCTGAGCTCCTTTCTTCAACTCGCTTTCTTGTGACCTGGCCGCAACACCGCAGTATTGCTTCAGGCCCTAGTGTGGTTCCGGCATGGCACGCTGAGCCTTTGTTTAATTCCTCTTCCTGGTGGGAAATGAGAGTTAAATTTGCCCGTCCAGACACCTCCAGCTAGTCTCTCATTGGTTCTCCCTATTCCTGTTCATTTTCCGCAGAAATTGCAAACTGGGCCAAAGAGGAGGTTAAAGGCACTGACTCTCCAAGTGGGGAGAGTGTTAGTAAAGCGTCTGGAATGTTGCACCCGAGTACCAGGGGACGAAAACTGAGACACATTTGAACACGTTTCCCGATCACATGGTGGATCATACTCTGGGTTCCACATGCATGTTTTAGCTGAAGGAAGAATCCCTTAAACCTGGAGAGTTGAGACCCCTGCAATGGGTACCATGCAATATGACTTCAAAGGGTCTGCATTTGCTCACCGAACCTCACCAATCCTATCACTGCTGCATTTATGCCACTGTACACACGCTTGATTCTCTTTCTGAGACATATAAATCCATAGGTTTTAAGATTCTTACTAGTCAGGTATATTCTTAGGCGTTTAATATGGGGTGTAGAGTCCACTTCGTTGAGCAAGGAGTAGCTCTTGTCTATTACATATTTGGCTTATGGAACGGTATCTGTGCTAATTTCAATCTCTGGTTTTATGCAGCACCCCAACTCACCTTTCCCCTTAAGCAAGCATAAGTCGGTTTTCTACATTTGAGACCCTGTTCTGTTTTGTAATTCAGTTCCTGTGTAGCCAAGTTTACATTCCATGTGGTAGAGATATCTTATGATGTTTCTTTTTCTGTGTGACTTATTTCACTTAGAATCATCGTACCTGAATCCACTCATTATGCTGCTATGGGCCTGATGACATAGATTTCATTGCTGAGTGATATTGCATTGTACGTAAGTACCACAACTTCTTTATCCATTTTTCACTTTCTGTGATTTTGAACTTGTACTGTAAACGAGGTTCTTGTAAACAGAGCCTTCCCAAACTTTGGGGTGGCTGTGTCTTTTTGATTTTAATTTCCCTAAGCTATAGGACCATAAGTGGAAGTGCCCTAGGCTCTGTTGCTTTGTTTTTTAGATGTTTCAGGAAACAGCATACACTTCTCCAGAGTGGCTGTTGGCAATTTACATCCCGCCCATCAGCATAACAAGGCTCCCAGTTCTCCATGGCCTGTCCTGCCTTTCTGGATTTTACACTTTTCTCAGATGGCCCTTTTGACCGGGGGGCAGTGAGACTTCATTGTAGTGCAGATTTCCTTTGCAAGCTTGCTTGGTTGGCCAAAAAGGGCGTATGCATTTTTTCCGGAATATATTCAGGAAAAAACGCATACGCCTTTTTTGTCCAAGTGCATCATTGTCGACGTTCTGCCTCTTTTCCTATGCTTTACATGCAATTCCAGTCTACCTCCTGAAATCGGTTTCCTGCAATTCTGCCCAGCGTTCAAGTCCTCTTGGCAGCCTTACTTCAATATATTTTTGGACGATAGCTGTCATTTATAACTCTGCAGGTTTGTGAATGACAGTGCCCCTGAGCTCCTTTCTTCAACTCGCTTTCTTGTGAGCTGGCCGCAACACCGCAGCATTGCTTCAGGCCCTAGTGTGGTTCCGGCATGACATGCTGAGCCTTTGGTTAATTCCTCTTCCTGGTGGGAAATGAGAGTTAAATTTGCCCGTCCAGACACCTCCAGCTAGTCTCTCATTGGTTCTCCCTATTCCTGTTCATTTTCCGCAGAAATTGCAAACTGGGCCAAACAAGAGGTTAAAGGCACTGACTCTCCAAGTGGGGAGAGTGTTAGTAAAGCATCTGGAATGTCACACCCGAGTACCGGGGGATGAAAACTGACACAATTAAACACATTTCCCGATCACACGGTGGATCATACTCTGGGTTCCACATGCATGTTTTAGCTGAAGGAAGAATCCCTTAAACCTGGAGAGTTGAGACCCATGGAATGAGTACCATGCAATATGACTTCAAAGGGTCTGCATTTGCTCACCGAACCTCACCAGTCCTATCACTGCTGCGTTTATGACACTGTACACACGCTTGATTCTCTTTCGGAGACATATAAATCCATAGGTTTTAAGATTCTTTCTAGTCAGGTATATTCTTACGCGTTTAATATGGGGTGTAGAGTCCACTTCGTTGAGCAAGGAGTAGCTCTTGTCTATTAAATATTTGGCTTATGGAACGGTATCTGTTCTAATTTCAATCTCTGGTTTTATACAGCACCCCAACTCACCTTTCACTTTAAGCAAGCATAAGTTGGTTTTCTACATTTGAGACCCTGTTCTGTTTTGTAATTCAGTTCCTGTGTAGCCAAGTTTACATTCCTTGTAGTAGTGATATCTTATGATGTTTGTTTTTCTGTGTGACTTATTTCACTTAGAATCATCGTACCTGAATCCACTCATTATGCTGCTACGGGCCTGATGACATAGATTTCATTGCTGAGTGATATTGCATTGTACGTAAGTACCACAACTTCTTTATCCATTTTTCGCTTTCTGTGATATTGAACTTGGACCATAAATGAGGTTCTTGTAAACAGAGCTGTCCCTAACTTTGGGGTGGCTGAGTCTTTTTGAATTTAATTTCCCTAAGCTATAGGACCATAAGTGGAAGTGCCCTAGGCTCTGTTGCTTTGTTTTTTAGATGTTTCAGGAAACACCATACACTTCTCCAGAGTGGCTGTTGGCAATTTACATCCCGCCCATCAGCATAACAAGGCTCCCAGTTCTCCATGGCCTGTCCTGCCTTTCTGGATTTTACACTTTTCTCAGATGGCCCTTTTGACCGGGGGGCAGTGAGACTTCATTGTAGTGCAGATTTCTTTTGCAAGCTTGCTTGGTTGGCCAAAAAGGGCGTATGCGTTTATTCCTGAATATATTCAGGAAAAAACGCATACGCACTTTTTGGCCAAGTGCATCATTGTGGACGTTCTGCCTCTTTTCCTATGCTTTACATGCAATTCCAGTCTACCTCCTGAAATCGGTTTCCTGCAATTCTGCCCCGCTTTCAAGTCCTCTTGGCAGCCTTACTTCAATATCTTTTTGGACGATAGCTGTCATTTATAACTCTGCAGGTATGTGAATGACAGTGCCCCTTAGCTCCTTTCTACAACTCGCTTTCTTGTGAGCTGGCCGCAACACCGCTGCATTGCTTCAGGCCCTAGTGTGGTTCCGGCATGGCTCACTGAGCCTTTGGTTAATTCCTCTTCCTGGTGGGAAATGAGAGTTAAATTTGCCCGTCCAGACACCTCCAGCTAGTCTCTCATTGGTTCTCCCTATTCCTGTTCATTTTCCGCAGAAATTGCAAACTGAGCCAAAGAGGAGGTTAAAGGCACTGACTCTCCAAGTGGGGAGAGTGTTTGTAAAGCATCTGGAATGTTGCACCCGAGTACCAGGGGACGAAAACTGACACAATTGAACACGTTTCCCGAGCACACAGTGGATCATACTCTGGGTTCCACATGCATGTTTTAGCTGAAGGAAGAATCCCTTAAACCTGGAGAGTTGAGACCCATGGAATGGGTACCATGCAATATGACTTCAAAGGGTCTGCATTGGCTCACCGAACCTCACCAATCCTATCACTGCTGCATTTATGCCACTGTACACACGCTTGATTCTCTTTCTGAGACATATAAATCCATAGGTTTTAAGATTCTTACTAGTCAGGTATATTCTTAGGCGTTTAATATGGGGTGTAGAGTCCACTTCGTTGAGCAAGGAGTAGCTCTTGTCTATTACATATTTGGCTTATGGAACGGTATCTGTGCTAATTTCAATCTCTGATTTTATGCAGCACCCCAACTCACCTTTCCCCTTAAGCAAGCATAAGTCGGTTTTCTACATTTGAGACCCTGTTCTGTTTTGTAATTCAGTTCCTGTGTAGCCAAGTTTACATTCCATGTGGTAGAGATATCTTATGATGTTTCTTTTTCTGTGTGACTTATTTCACTTAGAATCATCGTACCTGAATCCACTCATTATGCTGCTACGGGCCTGATGACATAGATTTCATTGCTGAGTGATATTGCATTGTACGTAAGTACCACAACTTCTTTATCCATTTTTCGCTTTCTGTGATATTGAACTTGGACCATAAATGAGGTTCTTGTAAATAGAGCTGTCCCTAACTTTGGGGTGGCTGAGTCTTTTTGATTTTAATTTCCCTAAGCTATAGGACCATAAGTGGAAGTGCCCTAGGCTCTGTTGCTTTGTTTTTTAGATGTTTCAGGAAACACCATACACTTCTCCAGAGTGGCTGTTGGCAATTTACATCCCGCCCATCAGCATAACAAGGCTCCCAGTTCTCCATGGCCTGTCCTGCCTTTCTGGATTTTACACTTTTTTCAGATGGCCCTTTTGACCGGGGAGCAGTGAGACTTCATTGTAGTGCAGATTTCCTTTGCAAGCTTGCTTGGTTGGCCAAAAAGGGCGTATGCGTTTTTTCCTGAATATATTAAGGAAAAAACGCATACGCCCTTTTTGGCCAAGTGCATCATTGTGGACATTCTGCCTCTTTTCCTATGCTTTACATGCAATTCCAGTCTACCTCCTGAAATCGGTTTCCTGCAATTCTGCCCCGCTTTCAAGTCCTCTTGGCAGCCTTATTTCAATATATTTTTGGACGATAGCTATCATTTATAACTCTGCAGGTATGTGAATGACAGTGCCCCTGAGCTCCTTTCTTCAACTCGCTTTCTTGTGAGCTGGCCGCAACACCGCAGCATTGCTTCAGGCCCTAGTGTGGTTCCGGCATGGCACGCTGAGCCTTTGTTTAATTCCTCTTCCTGGTGGGAAATGAGAGTTAAATTTGCCCGTCCAGACACCTCCAGCTAGTCTCTCATTGGTTCTCCCTATTCCTGTTCATTTTCCGCAGAAATTGCAAACTGGGCCAAACAGGAGGTTAAAGGCACTGACTCTCCAAGTGGGGAGAGTGTTAGTAAAGCGTCTGGAATGTTGCACCCGAGTACCAGGGAACGAAAACTGAGACACATTTGAACACGTTTCCCGATTACATGGTGGATCATACTCTGGGTTCCACATGCATGTTTTATCTGAAGGAAGAATCCCTTAAACCTGGAGAGTTGAGACCCCTGCAATGGGTACCATGCAATATGACTTCAAAGGGTCTGCATTTGCTCACTGAACCTCACCAATCCTATCAGTGCTGCATTTATGCCACTGTACACACGCTTGATTCTCTTTCTGAGACATATAAATCCATAGGTTTTAAGATTCTTACTAGTCAGGTATATTCTTAGGCGTTTAATATGGGGTGTAGAGTCCACTTCGTTGAGCAAGGAGTAGCTCTTGTCTATTACATATTTGGCTTATGGAACGGTATCTGTGCTAATTTCAATCTCTGGTTTTATGCAGCACCCCAACTTAGCTTTCCCCTTAAGCAAGCATAAGTCGGTTTTCTACATTTGAGACCCTGTTCTGTTTTGTAATTCAGTTCCTGTGTAGCCAAGTTTACATTCCATGTGGTAGAGATATCTTATGATGTTTCTTTCTCTGTGTGACTTATTTCACTTACAATCATCGTACCTGAATCCACTCATTATGCTGCTACGGGCCTGATGACATAGATTTCATTGCTGAGTGATATTGCATTGTACGTAAGTACCACAACTTCTTTATCCATTTTGCGCTTTCTGTGATATTGAACTTGTACCGTAAACGAGGTTCTTGTAAACAGAGCTGTTCCAAAGATTGGGGTGGTTGTGTGTTTTAGATTTTAATTTCCCTAAGCTATAGGACCATAAGTGGAAGTGCCCTAGGCTCTGTTGCCTTGTTTTTTAGATGTTTCAGGAAACACCATACACTTCTCCAGAGTGACTGTTGGCAATTTACATCCCGCCCATCAGCATAACAAGGCTCCCAGTTCTCCATGGCCTGTCCTGCCTTTCTGGATTTTACACTTTTTTCAGATGGCCCTTTTGACCGGGGGGCAGTGAGACTTCATTGTAGTGCAGATTTCCTTTGCAAGCTTGCTTGTTTGGCCAAAAAGAGCGTATGCGTTTATTCCTGAATATATTCAGGAAAAAACGCATACGCCCTTTTTGGCCAAGTGCATCATTGTGGACGTTCTGCCTCTTTTCCTATGCTTTACATGCAATTCCAGTCTACCTCCTGAAATCGGTTTCCTGCAATTCTGCCCCGCTTTCAAGTCCTCTTGGCAGCCTTACTTCAATATATTTTTGGACGATAGCTGTCATTTATAACTCTGCAGGTATGTGAATGACAGTGCCCCTGAGCTCCTTTCTTCAACTCGCTTTCTTGTGAGCTGGCCGCAACACCGCAGCATTGCGTCAGGCCCTAGTGTGGTTCCGGCATGGCACACTGAGCCTTTGGTTAATTCCTCTTCCTGGTGGGAAATGAGAGTTAAATTTGCCCGTCCAGACACCTCCAGCTAGTCTCTCATTGGTTCTCCCTATTCCTGTTCATTTTCCGCAGAAATTGCAAACTGGGCCAAACAAGAGGTTAAAGGCACTGACTCTCCAAGTGGGGAGAGTGTTAGTAAAGCATCTGGAATGTTGCACCCGAGTCCCGGGGGATGAAAACTGACACAATTAAACACATTTCCCGATCACACGGTGGATCATACTCTGGGTTCCACATGCATGTTTTAGCTGAAGGAAGAATCCCTTAAACCTGGAGAGTTGAGACCCATGGAATGGGTACCATGCAATATGACTTCAAAGGGTCTGCATTTGCTCACCGAACCTCACCAATCCTATCACTGCTGCGTTTATGACACTGTACACACGCTTGATTCTCTTTCGGAGACATATAAATCCATAGATTTTAAGATTCTTTCTAGTCATGTATATTCTTACGCGTTTAATATGGGGTGTAGAGTCCACTTCGTTGAGCAAGGAGTAGCTCTTGTCTATTAAATATTTGGCTTATGGAACGGTATCTGTTCTAATTTCAATCTCTGGTTTTATGCAGCACCCCAACTCACCTTTCGCCTTAAGCAAGCATAAGTTGGTTTTCTACATTTGAGACCCTGTTCTGTTTTGTAATTCAGTTCCTGTGTAGCCAAGTTTACATTCCTTGTAGTAGTGATATCTTATGATGTTTGTTTTTCTGTGTGACTTATTTCACTTAGAATCATCGTACCTGAATCCACTCATTATGCTGCTACGGGCCTGATGACATAGATTTCATTGCTGAGTGATATTGCATTGTACGTAAGTACCACAACGTCTTTATCCATTTTTCGCTTTCTGTGATATTGAACTTGGACCATAAATGAGGTTCTTGTAAACAGAGCTGTCCCTAATTTTGGGGTGGCTGAGTCTTTTTGATTTTAATTTCCCTAAGCTATAGGACCATAAGTGGAAGTGCCCTAGGCTCTGTTGCTTTGTTTTGTAGATGTTTCAGGAAAAACCATACACTTCTCCAGAGTGGCTGTTGGCAATTTACATCCCGCCCATCAGCATAACAAGGCTCCCAGTTCTCCATGGCCTGTCCTGCCTTTCTGGATTTTACACTTTTTTCAGATGGCCCTTTTGACCGGGGAGCAGTGAGACTTCATTGTAGTGCAGATTTCCTTTGCAAGCTTGCTTGGTTGGCCAAAAAGTTCGTATGCGTTTTTTCCGGAATATATTCAGGAAAAAACGCATACGCCCTTTTTGGCCAAGTGCATCATTGTGGACGTTCTGCCTCTTTTCCTATGCTTTACATGCAATTCCAGTCTACCTCCTGAAATCGGTTTCCTGCAATTCTGCCCCGCTTTCAAGTCCTCTTGGCAGCCTTACTTGAATATATTTTTGGACGATAGCTATCATTTATAACTCTGCAGGTATGTGAATGACAGTGTCCCTGAGCTCCTTTCTTCAACTCGCTTTCTTGTGAGCTGGCCGCAACACCGCAGGATTGCTTCAGGCCCTAGTGTGGTTCCGGCATGGCACGCTGAGCCTTTGTTTAATTCCTCTTCCTGGTGGGAAATGAGAGTTAAATTTGCCCGTCCAGACACCTCCAGCTAGTCTCTCATTGGTTCTCCCTATTCCTGTTCATTTTCCGCAGAAATTGCAAACTGGGCCAAAGAGGAGGTTAAAGGCACTGACTCTCCAAGTGGGGAGAGTGTTAGTAAAGCGTCTGGAATGTTGCACCCGAGTACCAGGGGATGAAAACTGAGACACATTTGAACACGTTTCCCGATCACATGGTGGATCATACTCTGGGTTCCACATGCATGTTTTAGCTGAAGGAAGAATCCCTTAAACCTGGAGAGTTGAGACCCCTGCAATGGGTACCATGCAATATGACTTCAAAGGGTCTGCATTTGCTCACCGAACCTCACCAATCCTATCACTGCTGCATTTATGCCACTGTACACACGCTTGATTCTCTTTCTGAGACATATAAATCCATAGGTTTTAAGATTCTTACTAGTCAGGTATATTCTTAGGCGTTTAATATGGGGTGTAGAGTCCACTTCGTTGAGCAAGGAGTAGCTCTTGTCTATTACATATTTGGCTTATGGAACGGTATCTGTGCTAATTTCAATCTCTGGTTTTATGCAGCACCCCAACTCACCTTTCCCCTTAAGCAAGCATAAGTCGGTTTTCTACATTTGAGACCCTGTTCTGTTTTGTAATTCAGTTCCTGTGTAGCCAAGTTTACATTCCATGTGGTAGAGATATCTTATGATGTTTCTTTCTCTGTGTGAATTATTTCACTTAGAATCATCATACCTGAATCCACTCATGATGCTGCTACGGGCCTGATGACATAGATTTCATTGCTGAGTGATATTGCATTGTACGTAAGTACCACAACTTCTTTATCCATTTTTCGCTTTCTGTGATATTGAACTTGGACCATAAATGAGGTTCTTGTAAACAGAGCTGTCCCTAACTTTGGGGTGGCTGAGTCTTTTTGATTTTAATTTCCCTAAGCTATAGGACCATAAGTGGAAGTGCCCTAGGCTCTGTTGCTTTGTTTTTTAGATGTTTCAGGAAACAGCATACACTTCTCCAGAGTGGCTGTTGGCAATTTACATCCCGCCCATCAGCATAACAAGGCTCCCAGTTCTCCATGGCCTGTCCTGCCTTTCTGGATTTTACACTTTTTTCAGATGGCCCTTTTGACCGGGGGCAGTGAGACTTCATTGTAATGCAGATTTCCTTTGCAAGCTTGCTTGGTTGGCCAAAAAGGGCGTATGCGTTTTTTCCGGAATATATTCAGGAAAAAACGCATACGCCCTTTTTGGCCAAGTGCATCATTGTGGACGTTCTGCCTCTTTTCCTATGCTTTACATGCAATTCCAGTCTACCTCCTGAAATCGGTTTCCTGCAATTCTGCCCCGCTTTCAAGTCCTCTTGGCAGCCTTACTTCAATATATTTTTGGACGATAGCTATCATTTATAACTCTGCAGGTATGTGAATGACAGTGTCCCTGAGCTCCTTTCTTCAACTCGCTTTCTTGTGAGCTGGCCGCAACACCGCAGGATTGCTTCAGGCCCTAGTGTGGTTCCGGCATGGCACGGTGAACCTTTGTTTAATTCCTCTTCCTGGTGGGAAATGAGAGTTAAATTTGCCCGTCCAGACACCTCCAGCTAGTCTCTCATTGGTTCTCCCTATTCCTGTTCATTTTCCGCAGAAATTGCAAACTGGGCCAAACAGGAGGTTAAAGGCACTGACTCTCCAAGTGGGGAGAGTGTTAGTAAAGCGTCTGGAATGTTGCACCCGAGTACCAGGGGACGAAAACTGAGACACATTTGAACACGTTTCCCGATCACATGGTGGATCATACTCTGGGTTCCACATGCATGTTTTAGCTGAAGGAAGAATCCCTTAAACCTGGAGAGTTGAGACCCCTGCAATGGGTACCATGCAATATGACTTCAAAGGGTCTGCATTTGCTCACCGAACCTCACCAATCCTATCACTGCTGCATTTATGCCACTGTACACACGCTTGATTCTCTTTCTGAGACATATAAATCCATAGGTTTTAAGATTCTTTCTAGTCAGGTATATTCTTAGGCGTTTAATATGGGGTGTAGAGTCCACTTCGTTGAGCAAGGAGTAGCTCTTGTCTATTACATATTTGGCTTATGGAACGGTATCTGTGCTAATTTCAATCTCTGGTTTTATGCAGCACCCCAACTCACCTTTCCCCTTAAGCAAGCATAAGTCGGTTTTCTACATTTGAGACCCTGTTCTGTTTTGTAATTCAGTTCCTGTGTAGCCAAGTTTACATTCCATGTGGTAGAGATATCTTATGATGTTTCTTTTTCTGTGTGACTTATTTCACTTAGAATCATCGTACCTGAATCCACTCATTATGCTGCTATGGGCCTGATGACATAGATTTCATTGCTGAGTGATATTGCATTGTACGTAAGTACCACAACTTCTTTATCCATTTTTCACTTTCTGTGATTTTGAACTTATACTGTAAACGAGGTTCTTGTAAACAGAGCCTTCCCAAATTTTGGGGTGGCTGTGTCTTTTTGATTTTAATTTCCCTAAGCTATAGGACCATAAGTGGAAGTGCCCTAGGCTCTGTTGCTTTGTTTTTTAGATGTTTCAGGAAACACCATACACTTCTCCAGAGTGGCTGTTGGCAATTTACATCCCGCCCATCAGCATAACAAGGCTCCCAGTTCTCCATGGCCTGTCCTGCCTTTCTGGATTTTACACTTTTTTCAGATGGCCCTTTTGACCGGGGGGCAGTGAGACTTCATTGTAGTGCAGATTTCCTTTGCAAGCTTGCTTGGTTGGCCAAAAAGGGCGTATCCGTTTTTTCCTGAATATATTCAGGAAAAAACGGATACGCCCTTTTTGGCCAAGTGCATCATTGTGGACGTTCTGCCTCTTTTCTTTTGCTTTACATGCAATTCCAGTCTACCTCCTGAAATCGGTTTCCTGCAATTTTGCCCAGCGTTCAAGTCCTCTTGGCAGCCTTACTTCAATATATTTTTGGACGATAGCTGTCATTTATAACTCTGCAGGTTTGTGAATGACAGTGCCCCTGAGCTCCTTTCTTCAACTCGCTTTCTTGTGAGCTGGCCGCAACACCGCAGCATTGCTTCAGGCCCAAGTGTGGTTCCGGAATGACATGCTGAGCCTTTGGTTAATTCCTCTTCCTGGTTGGAAATGAGAGTTAAATTTGCCCGTCCAGACACCTCCAGCTAGTCTCTCATTGGTTCTCCCTATTCCTGTTCATTTTCCGCAGAAATTGCAAACTGGGCCAAATAAGAGGTTAAAGGCACTGACTCTCCAAGTGGGGAGAGTGTTAGTAAAGCATCTGGAATGTTGCACCCGAGTCCCGGTGGATGAAAACTGACACAATTAAACACGTTTCCCGATCACACGGTGGATCATACTCTGGGTTCCACATGCATGTTTTAGCTGAAGGAAGAATCCCTTAAACCTGGAGAGTTGAGACCCATGGAATGGGTACCATGCAATATGACTTCAAAGGGTCTGCATTTGCTCACCGCACCTCACCAATCCTATCACTGCTGCATTTATGACACTGTACACACGCTTGATTCTCTTTCGGAGACATATAAATCCATAGGTTTTAAGATTCTTTCTAATCATGTATATTCTTACGCGTTTAATATGGGGTGTAGAGTCCACTTCGTTGAGCAAGGAGTAGCTCTTGTGTATTAAATATTTGGGTTATGGAACGGTATCTGTTCTAATTTCAATCTCTGGTTTTATGCAGCACCCCAACTCACCTTTCGCCTTAAGCAAGCATAAGTTGGTTTTCTACATTTGAGACCCTGTTCTGTTTTGTAATTCAGTTCCTCTGTAGCCAAGTTTACATTCCTTGTAGTAGTGATATCTTATGATGTTTGTTTTTCTGTGTGACTTATTTCACTTAGAATCATCGTACCTGAATCCACTCATTATGCTGCTACGGGCCTGATGACATAGATTTCATTGCTGAGTGATATTGCATTGTACGTAAGTACCACAACTTCTTTATCCATTTTTCGCTTTCTGTGATATTGAACTTGGACCATAAATGAGGTTCTTGTAAATAGAGCTGTCCCTAACTTTGGGGTGGCTGAGTCTTTTTGATTTTAATTTCCCTAAGCTATAGGACCATAAGTGGAAGTGCCCTAGGCTCTGTTGCTTTGTTTTTTAGATGTTTCAGGAAACACCATACACTTCTCCAGAGTGGCTGTTGGCAATTTACATCCCGCCCATCAGCATAACAAGGCTCCCAGTTCTCCATGGCCTGTCCTGCCTTTCTGGATTTTACACTTTTTTCAGATGGCCCTTTTGACCGGGGAGCAGTGACACTTCATTGTAGTGCAGATTTCCTTTGCAAGCTTGCTTGGTTGGCCAAAAAGGGCGTATGCGTTTTTTCCTGAATATATTAAGGAAAAAACGCATACGCCCTTTTTGGCCAAGTGCATCATTGTGGACGTTCTGCCTCTTTTCCTATGCTTTACATGCAATTCCAGTCTACCTCCTGAAATCGGTTTCCTGCAATTCTGCCCCGCTTTCAAGTCCTCTTGGCAGCCTTATTTCAATATATTTTTGGACGATAGCTATCATTTATAACTCTGCAGGTATGTGAATGACAGTGCCCCTGAGCTCCTTTCTTCAACTCGCTTTCTTGTGAGCTGGCCGCAACACCGCAGGATTGCTTCAGGCCCTAGTGTGGTTCCGGCATGGCACGCTGAGCCTTTGTTTAATTCCTCTTCCTGGTGGGAAATGAGAGTTAAATTTGCCCGTCCAGACACCTCCAGCTAGTCTCTCATTGGTTCTCCCTATTCCTGTTCATTTTCCGCAGAAATTGCAAACTGGGCCAAACAGGAGGTTAAATGCACTGACTCTCCAAGTGGGGAGAGTGTTAGTAAAGCGTCTGGAATGTTGCACCCGAGTACCAGGGGACGAAAACTGAGACACATTTGAACACGTTTCCCGATTACATGGTGGATCATACTCTGGGTTCCACATGCATGTTTTAGCTGAAGGAAGAATCCCTTAAACCTGGAGAGTTGAGACCCCTGCAATGGGTACCATGCAATATGACTTCAAAGGGTCTGCATTTGCTCACTGAACCTCACCAATCCTATCAGTGCTGCATTTATGCCACTGTACACACGCTTGATTCTCTTTCTGAGACATATAAATCCATAGGTTTTAAGATTCTTACTAGTCAGGTATATTCTTAGGCGTTTAATATGGGGTGTAGAGTCCACTTCGTTGAGCAAGGAGTAGCTCTTGTCTATTACATATTTGGCTTATGGAACGGTATCTGTGCTAATTTCAATCTCTGGTTTTATGCAGCACCCCAACTTAGCTTTCCCCTTAAGCAAGCATAAGTCGGTTTTCTACATTTGAGACCCTGTTCTGTTTTGTAATTCAGTTCCTGTGTAGCCAAGTTTACATTCCATGTGGTAGAGATATCTTATGATGTTTCTTTCTCTGTGTGACTTATTTCACTTACAATCATCGTACCTGAATCCACTCATTATGCTGCTACGGGCCTGATGACATAGATTTCATTGCTGAGTGATATTGCATTGTACGTAAGTACCACAACTTCTTTATCCATTTTGCGCTTTCTGTGATTTTGAACTTGTACCGTAAACGAGGTTCTTGTAAACAGAGCTGTTCCAAAGATTGGGGTGGTTGTGTGTTTTAGATTTTAATTTCCCTAAGCTATAGGACCATAAGTGGAAGTGCCCTAGGCTCTGTTGCCTTGTTTTTTAGATGTTTCAGGAAACACCATACACTTCTCCAGAGTGACTGTTGGCAATTTACATCCCGCCCATCAGCATAACAAGGCTCCCAGTTCTCCATGGCCTGTCCTGCCTTTCTGGATTTTACACTTTTTTCAGATGGCCCTTTTGACCGGGGGGCAGTGAGACTTCATTGTAGTGCAGATTTCCTTTGCAAGCTTGCTTGTTTGGCCAAAAAGAGCGTATGCGTTTATTCCTGAATATATTCAGGAAAAAACGCATACGCCCTTTTTGGCCAAGTGCATCATTGTGGACGTTCTGCCTCTTTTCCTATGCTTTACATGCAATTCCAGTCTACCTCCTGAAATCGGTTTCCTGCAATTCTGCCCCGCTTTCAAGTCCTCTTGGCAGCCTTACTTCAATATATTTTTGGACGATAGCTGTCATTTATAACTCTGCAGGTATGTGAATGACAGTGCCCCTGAGCTCCTTTCTTCAACTCGCTTTCTTGTGAGCTGGCCGCAACACCGCAGCATTGCGTCAGGCCCTAGTGTGGTTCCGGCATGGCACACTGAGCCTTTGGTTAATTCCTCTTCCTGGTGGGAAATGAGAGTTAAATTTGCCCGTCCAGACACCTCCAGCTAGTCTCTCATTGGTTCTCCCTATTCCTGTTCATTTTCCGCAGAAATTGCAAACTGGGCCAAACAAGAGGTTAAAGGCACTGACTCTCCAAGTGGGGAGAGTGTTAGTAAAGCATCTGGAATGTTGCACCCGAGTCCCGGGGGATGAAAACTGACACAATTAAACACGTTTCCCGATCACACGGTGGATCATACTCTGGGTTCCACATGCATGTTTTAGCTGAAGGAAGAATCCCTTAAACCTGGAGAGTTGAGACCCATGGAATGGGTACCATGCAATATGACTTCAAAGGTTCTGCATTTGCTCACCGAACCTCACCAATCCTATCACTGCTGCATTTATGACACTGTACACACGCTTGATTCTCTTTCGGAGACATATAAATCCATAGGTTTTAAGATTCTTTCTAGTCATGTATATTCTTACGCGTTTAATATGGGGTGTAGAGTCCACTTCGTTGAGCAAGGAGTAGCTCTTGTCTATTAAATATTTGGCTTATGGAACGGTATCTGTTCTAATTTCAATCTCTGGTTTTATGCAGCACCCCAACTCACCTTTCGCCTTAAGCAAGCATAAGTTGGTTTTCTACATTTGAGACCCTGTTCTGTTTTGTAATTCAGTTCCTGTGTAGCCAAGTTTACATTCCTTGTAGTAGTGATATCTTATGATGTTTGTTTTTCTGTGTGACTTATTTCACTTAGAATCATCGTACCTGAATCCACTCATTATGCTGCTACGGGCCTGATGACATAGATTTCATTGCTGAGTGATATTGCATTGTACGTAAGTACCACAACTTCTTTATCCATTTTTCGCTTTCTGTGATATTGAACTTGGACCATAAATGAGGTTCTTGTAAACAGAGCTGTCCCTAACTTTGGGGTGGCTGAGTCTTTTTGATTTTAATTTCCCTAAGCTATAGGACCATAAGTGGAAGTGCCCTAGGCTCTGTTGCTTTGTTTTGTAGATGTTTCAGGAAAAACCATACACTTCTCCAGAGTGGCTGTTGGCAATTTACATCCCGCCCATCAGCATAACAAGGCTCCCAGTTCTCCATGGCCTGTCCTGCCTTTCTGGATTTTACACTTTTTTCAGATGGCCCTTTTGACCGGGGAGCAGTGAGACTTCATTGTAGTGCAGATTTCCTTTGCAAGCTTGCTTGGTTGGCCAAAAAGTTCGTATGCGTTTTTTCCGGAATATATTCAGGAAAAAACGCATACGCCCTTTTTGGCCAAGTGCATCATTGTGGACGTTCTGCCTCTTTTCCTATGCTTTACATGCAATTCCAGTCTACCTCCTGAAATCGGTTTCCTGCAATTCTGCCCCGCTTTCAAGTCCTCTTGGCAGCCTTACTTCAATATATTTTTGGACGATAGCTATCATTTATAACACTGCAGGTATGTGAATGACAGTGTCCCTGAGCTCCTTTCTTCAACTCGCTTTCTTGTGAGCTGGCCGCAACACCGCAGGATTGCTTCAGGCCCTAGTGTGGTTCCGGCATGGCACGCTGAGCCTTTGTTTAATTCCTCTTCCTGGTGGGAAATGAGAGTTAAATTTGCCCGTCCAGACACCTCCAGCTAGTCTCTCATTGGTTCTCCCTATTCCTGTTCATTTTCCGCAGAAATTGCAAACTGGGCCAAAGAGGAGGTTAAAGGCACTGACTCTCCAAGTGGGGAGAGTGTTAGTAAAGCGTCTGGAATGTTGCACCCGAGTACCAGGGGACGAAAACTGAGACACATTTGAACACGTTTCCCGATCACATGGTGGATCATACTCTGGGTTCCACATGCATGTTTTAGCTGAAGGAAGAATCCCTTAAACCTGGAGAGTTGAGACCCCTGCAATGGGTACCATGCAATATGACTTCAAAGGGTCTGCATTTGCTCACCGAACCTCACCAATCCTATCACTGCTGCATTTATGCCACTGTACACACGCTTGATTCTCTTTCTGAGACATATAAATCCATAGGTTTTAAGATTCTTACTAGTCAGGTATATTCTTAGGCGTTTAATATGGGGTGTAGAGTCCACTTCGTTGAGCAAGGAGTAGCTCTTGTCTATTACATATTTGGCTTATGGAACGGTATCTGTGCTAATTTCAATCTCTGGTTTTATGCAGCACCCCAACTCACCTTTCCCCTTAAGCAAGCATAAGTCGGTTTTCTACATTTGAGACCCTGTTCTGTTTTGTAATTCAGTTCCTGTGTAGCCAAGTTTACATTCCATGTGGTAGAGATATCTTATGATGTTTCTTTTTCTGTGTGACTTATTTCACTTAGAATCATCGTACCTGAATCCACTCATTATGCTGCTATGGGCCTGATGACATAGATTTCATTGCTGAGTGATATTGCATTGTACGTAAGTACCACAACTTCTTTATCCATTTTTCACTTTCTGTGATTTTGAACTTGTACTGTAAACGAGGTTCTTTTAAACAGAGCCTTCCCAAACTTTGGGGTGGCTGTGTCTTTTTGATTTTAATTTCCCTAAGCTATAGGACCATAAGTGGAAGAGCCCTAGGCTCTGTTGCTTTGTTTTTTAGATGTTTCAGGAAACACCATACACTTCTCCAGAGTGGCTGTTGGCAATTTACATCCCGCCCATGAGCATAACAAGGCTCCCAGTTCTCCATGGCCTGTCCTGCCTTTCTGGATTTTACACTTTTTTCAGATGGCCCTTTTGACCGGGGGGCAGTGAGACTTCATTGTAGTGCAGATTTCCTTTTCAAGCTTGCTTGGTTGGCCAAAAAGGGCGTATCCGTTTTTTCCTGAATATATTCAGGAAAAAACGCATACGCCCTTTTTGGCCAAGTGCATCATTGTGGACGTTCTGCCTCTTTTCCTTTGCTTTACATGCAATTCCAGTCTACCTCCTGAAATCGGTTTCCTGCAATTCTGCCCAGCGTTCAAGTCCTCTTGGCAGCCTTACTTCAATATATTTTTGGACGATAGCTGTCATTTATAACTCTGCAGGTTTGTGAATGACAGTGCCCCTGAGCTCCTTTCTTCAACTCGCTTTCTTGTGAGCTGGCCGCAACACCGCAGCATTGCTTCAGGCCCTAGTGTGGTTCCGGAATGACATGCTGAGCCTTTGGTTAATTCCTCTTCCTGGTGGGAAATGAGAGTTAAATTTGCCCGTCCAGACACCTCCAGCTAGTCTCTCATTGGTTCTCCCTATTCCTGTTCATTTTCCGCAGAAATTGCAAACTGGGCCAAACAAGAGGTTAAAGGCACTGACTCTCCAAGTGGGGAGAGTGTTAGTAAAGCGTCTGGAATGTTGCACCCGAGTCCCGGGGGATGAAAACTGACACAATTAAACACGTTTCCCGATCACACGGTGGATCATACTCTGGGTTCCACATGCATGTTTTAGCTGAAGGAAGAATCCCTTAAACCTGGAGAGTTGAGACCCATGGAATGGGTACCATGCAATATGACTTCAAAGGGTCTGCATTTGCTCACCGCACCTCACCAATCCTATCACTGCTGCGTTTATGACACTGTACACACGCTTGATTCTCTTTCGGAGACATATAAATCCATAGGTTTTAAGATTCTTTCTAGTCAGGTATATTCTTACGCGTTTAATATGGGGTGTAGAGTCCACTTCGTTGAGCAAGGAGTAGCTCTTGTCTATTAAATATTTGGGTTATGGAACGGTATCTGTTCTAATTTCAATCTCTGGTTTTATGCAGCACCCCAACTCACCTTTCCCCTTAAGCAAGCATAAGTTGGTTTTCTACATTTGAGACCCTGTTCTGTTTTGTAATTCAGTTCCTGTGTAGCCAAGTTTACATTCCTTGTAGTAGTGATATCTTATGATGTTTGTTTTTCTGTGTGACTTATTTCACTTAGAATCATCGTACCTGAATCCACTCATTATGCTGCTACGGGCCTGATGACATAGATTTCATTGCTGAGTGATATTGCATTGTTCGTAAGTACCACAACTTCTTTATCCATTTTTCGCTTTCTGTGATATTGAACTTGGACCATAAATGAGGTTCTTGTAAACAGAGATGTCCCTAACTTTGGGGTGGCTGAGTCTTTTTGATTTTAATTTCCCTAAGCTATAGGACCATAAGTGGAAGTGCCCTAGGCTCTGTTGCTTTGTTTTTTAGATGTTTCAGAAAACACCATACACTTCTCCAGAGTGGCTGTTGGCAATTTACATCCCGCCCATCAGCATAACAAGGCTCCCAGTTCTCCATGGCCTGTCCTGCCTTTCTGGATTTTACACTTTTTTCAGATGGCCCTTTTGACCGGGGAGCAGTGAGACTTCATTGTAGTGCAGATTTCCTTTGCAAGCTTGCTTGGTTGGCCAAAAAGGGCGTATGCGTTTTTTCCTGAATATATTAAGGAAAAAATGCATACGCCCTTTTTGGCCAAGTGCATCATTGTGGACGTTCTGCCTCTTTTCCTATGCTTTACATGCAATTCCAGTCTACCTCCTGAAATCGGTTTCCTGCAATTCTGCCCCGCTTTCAAGTCCTCTTGGCAGCCTTACTTCAATATATTTTTGGACGATAGCTGTCATTTATAACTCTGCAGGTATGTGAATGACAGTGCCCCTGAGCTCCTTTCTTCAACTCGCTTTCTTGTGAGCTGGCCGCAACACCGCAGCATTGCTTCAGGCCCTAGTGTGGTTCCGGCATGGCACGCTGAGCCTTTGTTTAATTCCTCTTCCTGGTGGGAAATGAGAGTTAAATTTGCCCGTCCAGACACCTCCAGCTAGTCTCTCATTGGTTCTCCCTATTCCTGTTCATTTTCCGCAGAAATTGCAAACTGGGCCAAACAGGAGGTTAAAGGCACTGACTCTCCAAGTGGGGAGAGTGTTAGTAAAGCGTCTGGAATGTTGCACCCGAGTACCAGGGGACGAAAACTGAGACACATTTGAACACGTTTCCCGATTACATGGTGGATCATACTCTGGGTTCCACATGCATGTTTTAGCTGAAGGAAGAATCCCTTAAACCTGGAGAGTTGAGACCCCTGCAATGGGTACCATGCAATATGACTTCAAAGGGTCTGCATTTGCTCACCGAACCTCACCAATCCTATCACTGCTGCATTTATGCCACTGTACACACGCTTGATTCTCTTTCTGAGACATATAAATCCATAGGTTTTAAGATTCTTACTAGTCAGGTATATTCTTAGGCGTTTAATATTGGGTGTAGAGACCACTTCGTTGAGCAAGGAGTAGCTCTTGTCTATTACATATTTGGCTTATGGAACGGTATCTGTGCTAATTTCAATCTCTGGTTTTATGCAGCACCCCAACTTAGCTTTCCCCTTAAGCAAGCATAAGTCGGTTTTCTACATTTGAGACCCTGTTCTGTTTTGTAATTCAGTTCCTGTGTAGCCAAGTTTACATTCCATGTGGTAGAGATATCTTATGATGTTTCTTTCTCTGTGTGACTTATTTCACTTACAATCATCGTACCTGAATCCACTCATTATGCTGCTACGGGCCTGATGACATAGATTTCATTGCTGAGTGATATTGCATTGTACGTAAGTACCACAACTTCTTTATCCATTTTGCGCTTTCTGTGATATTGAACTTGTACCGTAAACGAGGTTCTTGTAAACAGAGCTGTTCCAAAGATTGGGGTGGTTGTGGCTTTTAGATTTTAATTTCCCTAAGCTATAGGACCATAAGTGGAAGTGCCCTAGGCTCTGTTGCCTTGTTTTTTAGATGTTTCAGGAAACACCATACACTTCTCCAGAGTGACTGTTGGCAATTTACATCCCGCCCATCAGCATAACAAGGCTCCCAGTTCTCCATGGCCTGTCCTGCCTTTCTGGATTTTACACTTTTTTCAGATGGCCCTTTTGACCGGGGGGCAGTGAGACTTCATTGTAGTGCAGATTTCCTTTGCAAGCTTGCTTGGTTGGCCAAAAAGGGCGTATGCGTTTATTCCTGAATATATTCAGGAAAAAACGCATACGCCCTTTTTGGCCAAGTGCATCATTGTGGACGTTCTGCCTCTTTTCCTATGCTTTACATGCAATTCCAGTCTACCTCCTGAAATCGGTTTCCTGCAATTCTACCCCGCTTTCAAGTCCTCTTGGCAGCCTTACTTCAATATATTTTTGGACGATAGCTGTCATTTATAACTCTGCAGGTCTGTGAATGACAGTGCCCCTGAGCTCCTTTCTTCAACTCGCTTTCTTGTGAGCTGGCCGCAACACCGCAGCATTGCGTCAGGCCCTAGTGTGGTTCCGGCATGGCACACTGAGCCTTTGGTTAATTCCTCTTCCTGGTGGGAAATGAGAGTTAAATTTGCCCGTCCAGACACCTCCAGCTAGTCTCTCATTGGTTCTCACTATTCCTGTTCATTTTCCGCAGAAATTGCAAACTGGGCCAAACAAGAGGTTAAAGGCACTGACTCTCCAAGTGGGGAGAGTGTTAGTAAAGCGTCTGGAATGTTGCACCCGAGTACCAGGGGATGAAAACTGACACAATTAAACACGTTTCCCGATCACACGGTGGATCATACTCTGGGTTCCACATGCATGTTTTAGCTGAAGGAAGAATCCCTTAAACCTGGAGAGTTGAGACCCATGGAATGGGTACCATGCAATATGACTTCAAAGGTTCTGCATTTGCTCACCGAACCTCACCAATCCTATCACTGCTGCGTTTATGACACTGTACACACGCTTGATTCTCTTTCGGAGACATATAAATCCATATGTTTTAAGATTCTTTCTAGTCAGGTATATTCTTACGCGTTTAATATGGGGTGTAGAGTCCACTTCGTTGAGCAAGGAGTAGCTCTTGTCTATTACATATTTGGCTTATGGAACGGTATCTGTTCTAATTTCAATCTCTGGTTTTATGCAGCACCCCAACTCACCTTTCGCCTTAAGCAAGCATAAGTTGGTTTTCTACATTTGAGACCCTGTTCTGTTTTGTAATTCAGTTCCTGTGTAGCCAAGTTTACATTCCTTGTAGTAGTGATATCTTATGATGTTTGTTTTTCTGTGTGACTTATTTCACTTAGAATCATCGTACCTGAATCCACTCATTATGCTGCTACGGGCCTGATGACATAGATTTCATTGTTGAGTGATATTGCATTGTACGTAAGTACCACAACTTCTTTATCCATTTTTCGCTTTCTGTGATATTGAACTTGGACCATAAATGAGGTTCTTGTAAACAGAGCTGTCCCTAACTTTGGGGTGGCTGAGTCTTTTTGATTTTAATTTCCCTAAGCTATAGGACCATAAGTGGAAGTGCCCTAGGCTCTGTTGCTTTGTTTTTTAGATGTTTCAGGAAACACCATACACTTCTCCAGAGTGGCTGTTGGCAATTTACATCCCGCCCATCAGCATAACAAGGCTCCAAGTTCTCCATGGCCTGTCCTGCCTTTCTGGATTTTACACTTTTTTCAGATGACCCTTTTGACAGGGGAGCAGTGAGACTTCATTGTAGTGCAGATTTCCTTTGCAAGCTTGCTTGGTTGGCCAAAAAGGGCGTATGCGTTTTTTCCTGAATATATTCAGGAAAAAACGCATACGCCCTTTTTGGCCAAGTGCATCATTGTGGACGTTCTGCCTCTTTTCCTATGCTTTACATGCAATTCCAGTCTACCTCCTGAAATCGGTTTCCTGCAATTCTGCCCCGCTTTCAAGTCCTCTTGGCAGCCTTACTTCAATATATTTTTGGACGATAGCTATCATTTATAACTCTGCAGGTATGTGAATGACAGTGCCCCTGAGCTCCTTTCTTCAACTCGCTTTCTTGTGAGCTGGCCGCAACACCGCAGCATTGCTTCAGGCCCTAGTGTGGTTCCGGCATGGCACGCTGAGCCTTTGGTTAATTCCTCTTCCTGGTGGGAAATGAGAGTTAAATTTGCCCGTCCAGACACCTCCAGCTAGTCTCTCATTGGTTCTCCCTATTCCTGTTCATTTTCCGCAGAAATTGCAAACTGGGCCAAACAGGAGGTTAAAGGCACTGACTCTCCAAGTGGGGAGAGTGTTAGTAAAGCGTCTGGAATGTTGCACCCGAGTACCAGGGGACGAAAACTGAGACACATTTGAACACGTTTCCCGATCACATGGTGGATCATACTCTGGATTCCACATGCATGTTTTAGCTGAAGGAAGAATCCCTTAAACCTGGAGAGTTGAGACCCCTGCAATGGGTACCATGAAATATGACTTCAAAGGGTCTGCATTTGCTCACCGAACCTCACCAATCCTAGCACTGCTGCATTTATGCCACTGTACACACGCTTGATTCTCTTTCTGAGACATATAAATCCATAGGTTTTAAGATTCTTACTAGTCAGGTATATTCTTAGGCGTTTAATATGGGGTGTAGAGTCCACTTCGTTGAGCAAGGAGTAGCTCTTGTCTATTACATATTTGGCTTATGGAACCGTATCTGTGCTAATTTCAATCTTTGGTTTTATGCAGCACCCCAACTAACCTTTACTCTTAAGCAAGCATAAGTCGTTTTTCTACATTTGAGACCCTGTTCTGTTTTGTAGTTCAGTTCCTGTGTAGCCAAGTTTACATTCCATGTGGTAGAGATATCTTATGATGTTTCTTTCTCTGTGTGACTTATTTCACTTAGAATCATCGTACCTGAATCCACTCATTATGCTGCTACAGGCCTAATGACATAGATTTCATTGCTGAGTGATATTGCATTGTACGTAAGTACCACAACTTCTTTATCCATTTTGCGCTTTCTGTGATATTGAACTTGTACCGTAAACGAGGTTCTTGTAAACAGAGCTGTCCCAAAGATTGGGGTGGTTGTGTCTTTTTGATTTTAATTTCCCTAAGCTATAGGACCATAAGTGGAAGTGCCCTAGGCTCTGTTGCTTTGTTTTTTAGATGTTTCAGGAAACACCATACACTTCTCCAGAGTGGCTGTTGGCAATTTACATCCCGCCCATCAGCATAACAAGGCTCCCAGTTCTCCATGGCCTGTCCTGCCTTTCTGGATTTTACACTTTTTTCAGATGGCCCTTTTGACAGGGGGGCAGTGAGACTTCATTGTAGTGCCGATTTCCTTTGCAAGCTTGCTTGGTTGGCCAAAAAGGGCGTATGCGTTTTTTCCTGAATATATTCAGGAAAAAACGCATACGCCCTTTTTGGCCAAGTGCATCATTGTGGACGTTCTGCCTCTTTTCCTATGCTTTACATGCAATTCCAGTCTACCTCCTGAAATCGGTTTCCTGCAATTCTGCCCCGCTTTCAAGTCCTCTTGGCAGCCTTACTTCAATATATTTTTGGACGATAGCTATCATTTATAACTCTGCAGGTATGTGAATGACAGTGCCCCTGAGCTCCTTTCTTCAACTCGTTTTCTTGTGAGCTGGCCGCAACACCGCAGCATTGCTTCAGGCCCTAGTGTGGTTCCGGCATGGCACGCTGAGCCTTTGGTTAATTCCTCTTCCTGGTGGGAAATGAGAGGTAAATTTGCCCGTCCAGACACCTCCAGCTAGTCTCTCATTGGTTCTCCCTATTCCTGTTCATTTTCCGCAGAAATTGCAAACTGGGCCAAACAGGAGGTTAAAGGCACTGACTCTCCAAGTGGGGAGAGTGTTAGTAAAGCGTCTGGAATGTTGCACCCGAGTACCAGGGGACGAAAACTGAGACACATTTGAACACGTTTCCCGATCACATGGTGGATCATACTCTGGGTTCCACATGCATGTTTTAGCTGAAGGAAGAATCCCTTAAACCTGGAGAGTTGAGACCCCTGTAATGGGTACCATGCAATATGACTTCAAAGGGTCTGCATTTGCTCACCGAACCTCACCAATCCTAGCACTGCTGCATTTATGCCACTGTACACACGCTTGATTCTCTTTCTGAGACATATAAATCCATAGGTTTTAAGATTCTTACTAGTCAGGTATATTCTTAGGCGTTTAATATGGGGTGTAGAGTCCACTTCGTTGAGCAAGGAGTAGCTCTTGTCTATTACATATTTGGCTTATGGAACCGTATCTGTGCTAATTTCAATCTTTGGTTTTATGCAGCACCCCAACTCACCTTTACTCTTAAGCAAGCATAAGTCGGTTTTCTACATTTGAAACCCTGTTCTGTTTTGTAATTCAGTTCCTGTGTAGCCAAGTTTACATTCCATGTGGTAGAGATATCTTATGATGTTTCTTTCTCTGTGTGACTTATTTCACTTACAATCATCGTACCTGAATCCACTCATTATGCTGCTACGGGCCTGATGACATAGATTTCATTGCTGAGTGATATTGCATTGTACGTAAGTACCACAACTTCTTTATCCATTTTGCGCTTTCTGTGATATTGAACTTGTACCGTAAACGAGGTTCTTGTAAACAGAGCTGTCCCAAAGATTGGGGTGGTTGTGTCTTTTTGATTTTAATTTCCCTAAGCTATAGGACCATAAGTGGAAGTGCCCTAGGCTCTGTTGCTTTGTTTTTTAGATGTTTCAGGAAACACCATACACTTCTCCAGAGTGACTGTTGGCAATTTACATCCCGCCCATCAGCATAACAAGGCTCCCAGTTCTCCATGGCCTGTCCTGCCTTTCTGGATTTTACACTTTTTTCAGATGGCCCTTTTGACCGGGGGGCAGTGAGACTTCATTGTAGTGCAGATTTCCTTTGCAAGCTTGCTTGGTTGGCCAAAAAGGGCGTATGCGTTTATTCCTGAATATATTCAGGAAAAAACGCATACGCACTTTTTGGCCAAGTGCATCACTGTGGACGTTCTGCCTCTTTTCCTATGCTTTACATGCAATTCCAGTCTACCTCCTGAAATCGGTTTCCTGCAATTCTGCCCCGCTTTCAAGTCCTCTTGGCAGCCTTACTTCAATATATTTTTGGACGATAGCTGTCATTTATAACTCTGCAGGTTTGTGAATGACAGTGCCCCTGAGCTCCTTTCTTCAACTCGCTTTCTTGTGAGCTGGCCGCAACACCGCTGCATTGCTTCAGACCCTAGTGTGGTTTCGGCATGGCACACTGAGCCTTTGGTTAATTCCTCTTCCTGGTGGGAAATGAGAGTTAAATTTGCCCGTCCAGACACCTCCAGCTAGTCTCTCATTGGTTCTCCCTATTCCTGTTCATTTTCCGCAGAAATTGCAAACTGGGCCAAACAGGAGGTTAAAGGCACTGACTCTCCAAGTGGGGAGAGTGTTAGTAAAGCATCTGGAATGTTGCACCCGAGTTCCAGGGGACGAAAACTGACACAATTGAACACGTTTCCCGAGCACACGGTGGATCATACTCTGGGTTCCACATGCATGTTTTAGCTGAAGGAAGAATCCCTTAAACCTGGAGAGTTGAGACCCATGGAATGGGTACCATGCAATATGACTTCAAAGGGTCTGCATTTGTCCACCGAACCTCACCAATCCTATCACTGCTGCGTTTATGCCGCTGTACACATGCTTGATTCTCTTTCGTAGACATATAAATCGATAGGTTTTAAGATTCTTCCTAGTCAGGTATATTCTTAGGCGTTTATTATGGGGTGTAGAGTCCACTTCATTGAGCAAGGAGTAGCTCTTGTCTATTACATATTTGGCTTATGGAACGGTATCTGTGCTAATTTCAATCTCTGGTTTTATGCAGCACCCCAACTCACCTTTCGCCTTAAGCAAGCATAACTTGGTTTTCTACATTTGAGACCCTGTTCTGTTTTGTAATTCAGTTCCTGTGTAGCCAAGTTTACATTCCGTGTAGTAGTGATATCTTATGATGTTTCTTTTTCTGTGTGACTTATTTCACTTAGAATCATCGTACCTGAATCCACTCATTATGCTGCTATGGGCCTGATGACATAGATTTCATTGCTGAGTGATATTGCATTGTACGTAAGTACCACAACTTCTTTATCCATTTTTCACTTTCTGTGATTTTGAACTTGTACTGTAAACGAGGTTCTTGTAAACAGAGCCTTCCCAAACTTTGGGGTGGCTGTGTCTTTTTGATTTTAATTTCCCTAAGCTATAGGACCATAAGTGGAAGAGCCCTAGGCTCTGTTGCTTTGTTTTTTAGATGTTTCAGGAAACACCATACACTTCTCCAGAGTGGCTGTTGGCAATTTACATCCCGCCCATCAGCATAACAAGGCTCCCAGTTCTCCATGGCCTGTCCTGCCTTTCTGGATTTTACACTTTTTTCAGATGGCCCTTTTGACAGGGGGGCAGTGAGACTTCATTGTAGTGCCGATTTCCTTTGCAAGCTTGCTTGGTTGGCCAAAAAGGGCGTATGCGTTTTTTCCTGAATATATTCAGGAAAAAACGCATACGCCCTTTTTGGCCAAGTGCATCACTGTGGACGTTCTGCCTCTTTTCCTTTGCTTTACATGCAATTCCAGTCTACCTCCTGAAATCGGTTTCCTGCAATTCTGCCCAGCGTTCAAGTCCTCTTGGCAGCCTTACTTCCATATATTTTTGGACGATAGCTGTCATTTATAACTCTGCAGGTTTGTGAATGACAGTGCCCCTGAGCTCCTTTCTTCAACTCGCTTTCTTGTGAGCTGGCCGCAACACCGCAGCATTGCTTCAGGCCCTAGTGTGGTTCCGGCATTACATGCTGAGCCTTTGGTTAATTCCTCTTCCTGGTGGGAAATGAGAGTTAAATTTGCCCGTCCAGACACCTTCAGCTAGTCTCTCATTGGTTCTCCCTATTCCTGTACATTTTCCGCAGAAATTGCAAACTGGGCCAAACAAGAGGTTAAAGGCACTGACTCTCCAAGTGGGGAGAGTGTTAGTAAAGCGTCTGGAATGTTGCACCCGAGTACCAGGGGATGAAAACTGACACAATTAAACACGTTTCCCGATCACACGGTGGATCATACTCTGGGTTCCACATGCATGTTTTAGCTGAAGGAAGAATCCCTTAAACCTGGAGAGTTGAGACCCATGGAATGGGTACCATGCAATATGACTTCAAAGGTTCTGCATTTGCTCACCGAACCTCACCAATCCTATCACTGCTGCGTTTATGACACTGTACACACGCTTGATTCTCTTTCGGAGACATATAAATCCATAGGTTTTAAGATTCTTTCTAGTCAGGTATATTCTTACGCGTTTAATATGGGGTGTAGAGTCCACTTCGTTGAGCAAGGAGTAGCTCTTGTCTATTACATATTTGGCTTATGGAACGGTATCTGTTCTAATTTCAATCTCTGGTTTTATGCAGCACCCCAACTCACCTTTCGCCTTAAGCAAGCATAAGTTTGTTTTCTACATTTGAGACCCTGTTCTGTTTTGTAATTCAGTTCCTGTGTAGCCAAGTTTACATTCCTTGTAGTAGTGATATCTTATGATGTTTGTTTTTCTGTGTGACTTATTTCACTTAGAATCATCGTACCTGAATCCACTCATTATGCTGCTACGGGCCTGATGACATAGATTTCATTGTTGAGTGATATTGCATTGTACGTAAGTACCACAACTTCTTTATCCATTTTTCGCTTTCTGTGATATTGAACTTGGACCATAAATGAGGTTCTTGTAAACAGAGCTGTCCCTAACTTTGGGGTGGCTGAGTCTTTTTGATTTTAATTTCCCTAAGCTATAGGACCATAAGTGGAAGTGCCCTAGGCTCTGTTGCTTTGTTTTTTAGATGTTTCAGGAAACACCATACACTTCTTCAGAGTGGCTGTTGGCAATTTACATCCCGCCCATCAGCATAACAAGGCTCCCAGTTCTCCATGGCCTGTCCTGCCTTCCTGGATTTTACACTTTTTTCAGATGGCCCTTTTGACTGGGGGGCAGTGAGACTTCATTGTAGTGCAGATTTCCTTTGCAAGCTTGCTTGGTTGGCCAAAAAGGGCGTATGCGTTTTTTCCTGAATATATTCAGGAAAAAACGCATACGCCCTTTTTGGCCAAGTGCATCATTGTGGACGTTCTGCCTCTTTTCGTTTGCTTTACATGCAATTCCAGTCTACCTCCTGAAATCGGTTTCCTGCAATTCTGCCCCGCTTTCAAGTCCTCTTGGCAGCCTTACTTCAATATATTTTTGGACGATAGCTATCATTTATAACTCTGCAGGTATGTGAATGACAGTGTCCCTGAGCTCCTTTCTTCAACTCGCTTTCTTGTGAGCTGGCCGCAACACCGCAGCATTGCTTCAGGCCCTAGTGTGGTTCCGGCATGGCACGCTGAGCCTTTGGTTAATTCCTCTTCCTGGTGGGAAATGAGAGTTAAATTTGCCCGTCCAGACACCTCCAGCTAGTCTCTCATTGGTTCTCCCTATTCCTGTTCATTTTCCTCAGAAATTGCAAACTGGGCCAAACAGGAGGTTAAAGGCACTGACTCTCCAAGTGGGGAGAGTGTTAGTAAAGTGTCTGGAATGTTGCACCCGAGTACCAGGGGACGAAAACTGAGACACATTTGAACACGTTTCCCGATCACATGGTGGATCATACTGTGGATTCCACATGCATGTTTTAGCTGAAGGAAGAATCCCTTAAACCTGGAGAGTTGAGACCCCTGCAATGGGTACCATGCAATATGACTTCAAAGGGTCTGCATTTGCTCACCGAACCTCACCAATCCTAGCACTGCTGCATTTATGCCACTGTACACACGCTTGATTCTCTTTCGGAGACATATAAATCCATAGGTTTTAAGATTCTTACTAGTCAGGTATATTCTTAGGCGTTTAATATGGGGTGTAGAGTCCACTTCGTTGAGCAAGGAGTAGCTCTTGTCTATTACATATTTGGCTTATGGAACCGTATCTGTGCTAATTTCAATCTTTGGTTTTATGCAGCACCCCAACTCACCTTTACTCTTAAGCAAGCATAAGTCGGTTTTCTACATTTGAGACCCTGTTCTGTTTTGTAGTTCAGTTCCTGTGTAGCCAAGTTTACATTCCATGTGGTAGAGATATCTTATGATGTTTCTTTCTCTGTGTGACTTATTTCACTTACAATCATCGTACCTCAATCCACTCATTATGCTGCTACGGGCCTGATGACATAGATTTCATTGCTGAGTGATATTGCATTGTACGTAAGTACCACAACTTCTTTATCCATTTTGCGCTTTCTGTGATATTGAACTTGTACCGTAAACGAGGTTCTTGTAAACAGAGCTGTCCCAAAGATTGGGGTGGTTGTGTCTTTTTGATTTTAATTTCCTTAAGCTATAGGACCATAAGTGGAAGTGCCCTAGGCTCTGTTGCTTTGTTTTTTAGATGTTTCAGGAAACACCATACACTTCTCCAGAGTGGCTGTTGGCAATTTACATCCCGCCCATCAGCATAACAAGGCTCCCAGTTCTCCATGGCCTGTCCTGCCTTTGTGGATTTTACACTTTTTTCAGATGGCCCTTTTGACCGGGGGGGCAGTGAGACTTCATTGTAGTGCAGATTTCCTTTGCAAGCTTGCTTGGTTGGCCAAAAAGGGCGTATGCGTTTATTCCTGAATATATTCAGGAAAAAACGCATACGCCCTTTTTGGCCAAGTGCATCATTGTGGACGTTCTGCCTCTTTTCCTATGCTTTACATGCAATTCCAGTCTACCTCCTGAAATCGGTTTCCTGCAATTCCGCCCCACTTTCAAGTCCTCTTGGCAGCCTTACTTCAATATATTTTTGGACGATAGCTGTCATTTATAACTCTGCAGGTATGTGAATGACAGTGCCCCTGAGCTCCTTTCTTCAACTCGTTTTCTTGTGAGCTGGCCGCAACACCGCAGCATTGCTTCAGGCCCTAGTGTGGTTCCGGCATGGCACGCTGAGCCTTTGGTTAATTCCTCTTCCTGGTGGGAAATGAGAGTTAAATTTGCCCGTCCAGACACCTCCAGCTAGTCTCTCATGGGTTCTCCCTATTCCTGTTCATTTTCCGCAGAAATTGCAAACTGGGCCAAACAGGAGGTTAAAGGCACTGACTCTCCAAGTGGGGAGAGTGTTAGTAAAGCGTCTGGAATGTTGCACCCGAGTACCAGGGGATGAAAATTGAGACACATTTGAACACGTTTCCCGATCACATGGTGGATCATACTCTGGGTTCCACATGCATGTTTTAGCTGAAGGAAGAATCCCTTAAACCTGGAGAGTTGAGACCCCTGCAATGGGTACCATGCAATATGACTTCAAAGGGTCTGCATTTCCTCACCGAACCTCACCAATCCTAGCACTGCTGCATTTATGCCACTGTACACACGCTTGATTCTGTTTCGGAGACATATAAATCCATAGGTTTTAAGATTCTTACTAGTCAGGTATATTCTTAGGCGTTTAATATGGGGTGTAGAGTCCACTTCGTTGAGCAAGGAGTAGCTCTTGTCTATTACATATTTGGCTTATGGAACCGTATCTGTGCTAATTTCAATCTTTGGTTTTATGCAGCACCCCAACTCACCTTTACTCTTAATCAAGCATAAGTCGGTTTTCTACATTTGAGACCCTGTTCTCTTTTGTAGTTCAGTTCCTGTGTAGCCAAGTTTACATTCCATGTGGTAGAGATATCTTATGATGTTTCTTTCTCTGTGTGACTTATTTCACTTACAATCATCGTACCTGAATCCACTCATTATGCTGCTACGGGCCTGATGACATAGATTTCATTGCTGAGTGATATTGCATTGTACGTAAGTACCACAACTTCTTTATCCATTTTGCGCTTTCTCTGATATTGAACTTGAACCGTAAACGAGGTTCCTGTAAACAGAACCATCCCAAACTTTGGGGTGGCTGTGTCTTTTTGATTTTAATTTCCCTAAGCTATAGGACCATAAGTGGAAGTGCCCTAGGCTCTGTTGTTTTGTTTTTTAGATGTTTCAGGAAATACCATACACTTCTCCAGAGTGGCTGTTGGCAATTTACATCCCGCCCATCAGCATAACAAGGCTCCCAGTTCTCCATGGCCTGTCCTGCCTTTTTGGATTTTATACTTTTTTCAGATGGCCCTTTTGCCCGCGGGATAGTGAGACTTCATTGTAGTGCAGATTCCTTTGCAAGCTTGCTTGGTTGGCCAAAAAGGGCGTATGCGTTTTTTCCTGAATATATTCAGGAAAAAACGCATACGCCCTTTTTGGCCAAGTGCATCATTGTGGACGTTCTGCCTCTTTTCCTATGCTTTACATGCAATTCCAGTCTACCTCCTGAAATCGGTTTCCTGCAATTCTGCCCCGCTTTCAAGTCCTCTTGGCAGCCTTACTTCAATATATTTTTGGACGATAGCTGTCATTTATAACTCTGCAGGTTTTTGAATTACAGTGCCCCTGAGCTCCTTTCTTCAACTCGTTTTCTTGTGAGCTGGCCGCAACACCGCAGCATTGCTTCAGGCCCTAGTGTGGTTCCAGAATGGCACGCTGAGCCTTTGGTTAATTCCTCTTCCTGGTGGGCAATGAGAGTTAAATTTGCCCGTCCAGACACCTCCAGCTAGTCTCTCATTGGTTCTCCCTATTCCTGTTCATTTTCCGCAAAAATTGCAAACTGGGCCAAACAGGAGGTTAAAGGCACTGACTCTCCAAGTGGGGAGAGTGTTAGTAAAGCGTCTGGAATGTTGCACCCGAGTACCGGGGGAAGAAAACTGAGTCACATTTGAACACGTTTCCCGATCACACGGTGGATCATACTCTGGGTTCCACATGCATGTTTTAGCTGAAGGAAGAATCCCCTAAACCTGGAGAGTTGAGACCCATGGAATGGGTACCATGCAATATGACTTCAAAGGGTCTGCATTTGCTCACCGAACCTCAACAATCCTAAAACTGCTGCGTTTATGCCGCTGTACACACGCTTGATTCTCTTTTGGAGACATATAAATCCATAGGTTTTAAGATTCTTACTAGTCAGGTATATTCTTATGCGTTTAATATGGGGTGTTGAGTCCACTTCGTTGAGCAATGAGTAGCTCTTGTCTATTACATATCTGGCTTATGGAACGGTATCCGTTCTAATTTCAATCTCTGGTTTTATGCAGCACCCCAACTCACCTTTCCCCTTAAGCAAGCATAAGTTGGTTTTCTACATTTGAGACCCTGTTCTGTTTTGTAATTCAGTTCCTGTGTAGCCAAGTTTACATTCCGTGTAGTAGTGATATCTTATGATGTTTGTTTTTCTGTGTGACTTATTTCACTTAGAATCATCGTACCTGAATCCACTCATTATGCTGCTACGGGCCTGATGACATAGATTTCATTGCTGAGTGATATTGCATTGTACGTAAGTACCACAACTTCTTTACCCATTTTTCACTTTCTGTGATATTGAACTTGTACCGTAAACGAGGTTCTTGTAAACAGAGCCATCCCAAACTTTGGGGTGGCTGTGTCTTTTTCATTTTAATTTCCCTAAGCTATAGGACCATAAGTGGAAGTGCCCTAGGCTCTGTTGCTTTGTTTTTTAGATGTTTCAGGAAACACCATACACTTCTCCAGAGTGGCTGTTGGCAATTTACATCCCGCCCATCAGCATAACAAGGCTCCCAGTGCTCCATGGCCTGTCCTGCCTTTCTGGATTTTACACATTTTTCAGATGGCCCTTTTGACCGGGGGGCAGTGAGACTTCATTGTAGTGCAGATTTCCTTTGCAAGCTTGCTTGGTTGGCCAAAAAGGGCGTATGCGTTTTTTCCTGAATATATTCAGGAAAAAACGCATACGCCCTTTTTGGCCAAGTGCATCATTGTGGACGTTCTGCCTCTTTTCCTATGCTTTACATGCAATTCCAGTCTACCTCCTGAAATCGGTTTCCTGCAATTCTGCCCCGCTTTCAAGTCCTCTTGGCAGCCTTACTTCAATATATTTTTGGATGATAGCTGTCATTTATAACTCTGCATGTCTGTGAATGACAGTGCCCCTGAGCTCCTTTCTTCAACTCGCGTTCTTGTGAGCTGGCCGCAACACCGTAGGATTGCTTCAGGCCCTAGTGTGGTTCTGGCATGGCACGCTGAGCCTTTGGTTAATTGCTCTTCCTGGTGGGTAATGAGAGTTAAATTTGACCGTCCAGACACCTCCAGCTAGTCTCTCTTGGTTCTCCCTATTTCTGTTCATTTTCCGTAGAAATTGCAAACTGGGCCAAACAGGCGGTTAAAGGCACAGACTCTCCAAGTGGGGAGAGTGTTACTAAAGCGTCTGGAATGTTGCATCCGAGTACCAGGGGACGAAAACTGAGACACCTTTGAACACGTTTCCCCATCACATGGTGTATCATACTCTGGGTTTCACATGCATGTTTTAGCTGAAGGAAGAATCCCTTAAACCTGGAGAGTTGAGACCCATGGAATGGGTACCATGCAATATGACTTCAAAGGGTCTGCATTTGCTCACCGAACCTCACCAATCCTATCACTGGTGCGTTTATGCCGCTGTACACACTCTTGATTCTCTTTCGGAGACATATAAATCCATAGGTTTTAAGATTCTTATTAGTCAGGTATATTCGTAGGCGTTTAATATGGGGTGTTGAGTCCACTTCATTGAACAAGGAGTAGCTCTTGTCTATTACATATTTGGCTTATGGAACGGTATCTGTGCTTATTTCAATCTCTGGTTTTATGCAGCACCCCAACTCACATTTCCCCTTAAGCAAGCATAAGTTGGTTTTCTACATTTGAGACCCTGTTCTGTTTTGTAATTCAGTTCCTGTGTAGCCAAGTTTACATTCCGTGTAGTAGTGATATCTTATGATGTTTCTTTTTCTGTGTGACTTATTTCACTTAGAATCATCGTACCTGAATCCACTCATTATGCTGCTATGGGCCTGATGACATAGATTTCATTGCTGAGTGATATTGCATTGTACGTAAGTACCACAACTTCTTTATCCATTTTTCACTTTCTGTGATTTTGAACTTGTACTGTAAACGAGGTTCTTGTAAACAGAGCCGTCCCAAACTTTGGGGTGGCTGTGTCTTTTTGTTTTTAATTTCCCTAAGCTATAGGACCATAAGTGGAAGTGCCCTAGGCTCTGTTGCTTTGTTTTGTATATGTTTCAGGAAACACCATACACTTCTCCAGAGTGGCTGTTGGCAATTTACATCCCGCCCATGAGCATAACAAGGCTCCCAGTTCTCCATGGCCTCTCCTGCCTTTCTGGATTTTACACTTTTTTCAGATGGCCCTTTTGACCAGGGGACAGTGAGACTTCATTGTAGTGCAGATTTCCTTTGCAAGCTTGCTTGGTTGGCCAAAAAGGGCGTATGCGTTTTTTCCTGAATATATTCAGGAAAAAACGCATACGCCCTTTTTGGCCAAGTGCATCATTGTGGACGTTCTGCCTCTTTTCCTATGCTTTACATGCAATTCCAGTCTACCTCCTGAAATCGGTTTCCTGCAATTCTGCCCCACTTTCAAGTCCTCTTGGCAGCCTTACTTCAATATATTTTTGGACGATAGCTGTCATTTATAACTCTGCAGGTTTGTGAATGACAGTGCCCCTGAGCTCCTTTCTTCAACTCGCTTTCTTGTGAGCTGGCCGCAACACCGCAGCATTGCTTCAGGCCCTAGTGTGGTTCCGGCATGGCACGCTGAGCCTTTGGTTAATTCCTCTTCCTGGTGGGAAATGAGAGTTAAATTTGCCCATCCAGACACCTCCAGCTAGTCTCTCATTGGTTCTCCCTATTCCTGTTCATTTTCCGCAGAAATTGCAAACTGGGCCAAAGAGGAGGTTAAAGGCACTGACTCTCCAAGTGGGGAGAGTGTTAGTAAAGCGTCTGGAATGTGTCACCCGAGTACCAGGGGATGAAAACTGACACAATTTAACACGTTTCCCGATCACATGGTGGATCATACTCTGGGTTCCACATGCATGTTTTAGCTGAAGGAAGAATCCCTTAAACCTGGAGAGTTGAGACCCATGGAATGGGTACCATGCAATATGACTTCAAAGGGTCTGCATTTGCTCACCGAACCTCACCAATCCTATCACTGCTGCGTTTATGCCACTGTACACACGCTTGATTCTCTTTCGGAGACATAGAAATCCATAGGTTTTAAGATTCTTACTAGTCAGGTATATTCTTAGGCGTTTAATATGGGGTGTAGAGTCCACTTCGTTGAGCAAGGAGTAGCTCTTGTCTATTACATATTTGGCTTATGGAACGGTATCTGTGCTAATTTCAATCTCTGGTTTTATGCAGCACCCCAACTCACCTTTCCCCTTAAGCAAGCATAAGTCGGTTTTCTACATTTGAGACACTTTTCTGTTTTGTAATTCAGTTCCTGTGTAGCCAAGTTTACATTCCATGTGGTAGAGATATCTTATGATGTTTCTTTTTCTGTGTGACTTATTTCACTTAGAATCATCGTACCTGAATCCACTCATTATGCTGCTACGGGCCTGATGACATAGATTTCATTGCTGAGTGATATTGCATTGTACGTAAGTACCACAACTTCTTTATCCATTTTGCGCTTTCTGTGATATTGAACTTGTACCGTAAACGAGGTTCTTGTAAACAGAGCTGTCCCAAACATTTGGGTGGTTGTGTCTTTTTTATTTTAATTTCCCTAAGCTATAGGACCATAAGTGGAAGTGCCCTAGGCTCTGTTGCTTTGTTTTTTAGATGTTTCAGGAAACACCATACACTTCTCCAGAGTGCCTGTTGGCAATTTACATCCCGCCCATCAGCATAACAAGGCTCCCAGTTCTCCATGGCCTGTCCTGCCTTTCTGGATTTTACACTTTTTTCAGATGGCCCTTTTGACTGGGGGGCAGTGAGACTTCATTGTAGTGCAGATTTCCTTTGCAAGCTTGCTTGGTTGGCCAAAAAGTGTGTATGCGTTTTTTCCTGAATATATTCAGGAAAAAACGCATACGCCCTTTTTGGCCAAGTGCATCATTGTGGACGTTCTGCCTCTTTTCCTATGCTTTACATGCAATTCCAGTCTACCTCCTGAAATCGGTTTCCTGCAATTCTGCCCAGCGTTCAAGTCCTCTTGGCTGCCTTACTTCAATATATTTTTGGACGATAGCTATCATTTATAACTCTGCAGGTATGTGAATGACAGTGCCCCTGAGCTCCTTTCTTCAACTCGCTTTCTTGTGAGCTGGCCGCAACACCGCAGCATTGCTTCAGGCCCTAGTGTGGTTCCGGCATGGCATGCTGAGCCTTTGTTTAATTCCTCTTCCTGGTGGGAAATGAGAGTAAAATTTGCCCGTCCAGACACCTCCAGCTAGTCTCTCATTGGTTCTCCCTATTCCTGTTCATTTTCCGCAGAAATTGCAAACTGGGCCAAACAGGAGGTTAAAGGCACTGACTCTCCAAGTGGGGAGAGTGTTAGTAAAGCGTCTGGAATGTTGCACCCGAGTACCAGGGGACGAAAACTGACACATTTGAACACGTTTCCCGATCACACGGTGGATCATACTCTGGGTTCCACATGCATGTTTTAGCTGAAGGAAGAATCCCTTAAACCTGGAGAGTTGAGACCCCTGGAATGGGTACCATGCAATATGACTTCAAAGGGTCTGCATTTGCTCACCGAACCTCACCAATCCTATCACTGCTGCATTTATGCCACTGTACACACGCTTGATTCTCTTTCTGAGACATATAAATCCATAGGTTTTAAGATTCTTACTAGTCAGGTATATTCTTAGGCGTTTAATATGGGGTGTAGAGTCCACTTCGTTGAGCAAGGAGTAGCTCTTGTCTATTACATATTTGGCTTATGGAACGGTATCTGTGCTAATTTCAATCTCTGGTTTTATGCAGCACCCCAACTCACCTTTCCCCTTAAGCAAGCATAAGTCGGTTTTCTACATTTGAGACCCTGTTCTGTTTTGTAATTCAGTTCCTGTGTAGCCAAGTTTACATTCCATGTGGTAGAGATATCTTATGATGTTTCTTTTTCTGTGTGACTTATTTCACTTAGAATCATCGTACCTGAATCCACTCATTATGCTGCTATGGGCCTGATGACATAGATTTCATTGCTGAGTGATATTGCATTGTACGTAAGTACCACAACTTCTTTATCCATTTTTCACTTTCTGTGATTTTGAACTTATACTGTAAACGAGGTTCTTGTAAACAGAGCCTTCCCAAACTTTGGGGTGGCTGTGTCTTTTTGATTTTAATTTCCCTAAGCTATAGGACCATAAGTGGAAGTGCCCTAGGCTCTGTTGCTTTGTTTTGTAGATGTTTCAGGAAACACCATACACTTCTCCAGAGTGGCTGTTGGCAATTTACATCCCGCCCATCAGCATAACAAGGCTCCCAGTTCTCCATGGCCTGTCCTGCCTTTCTGGATTTTACACTTTTTTCAGATGGCCCTTTTGACCAGGGGGCAGTGAGACTTCATTGTAGTGCAGATTTCCTTTGCAAGCTTGCTTGGTTGGCCAAAAAGTGCGTATGCGTTTTTTCCTGAATATATTCAGGAAAAAACGCATACGCCCTTTTTGGCCAAGTGCATCATTGTGGACGTTCTGCCTCTTTTCCTATGCTTTACATGCTATTCCAGTCTACCTCCTGAAATCGGTTTCCTGCAATTCTGCCCCGCTTTCAAGTCCTCTTGGCAGCCTTACTTCAATATATTTTTGGACGATAGCTGTCATTTATAACTCTGCAGTTTTGTGAATTACAGTGCCCCTGAGCTCCTTTCTTCAACTCGTTTTCTTGTGAGCTGGCCGCAACACCGCAGCATTGCTTCAGGCCCTAGTGTGGTTCCAGAATGGCACGCTGAGCCTTTGGTTAATTCCTCTTCCTGGTGGGCAATGAGAGTTAAATTTGCCCGTCCAGACACCTCCAGCTAGTCTCTCATTGGTTCTCCCTATTCCTGTTCATTTTCCGCAAAAATTGCAAACTGGGCCAAACAGGAGGTTAAAGGCACTGACTCTCCAAGTGGGGAGAGTGTTAGTAAAGCGTCTGGAATGTTGCACCCGAGTACCGGGGGACGAAAACTGAGTCACATTTGAACACGTTTCCCGATCACACGGTGGATCATACTCTGGGTTCCACATGCATGTTTTAGCTGAAGGAAGAATCCCTTAAACCTGGAGAGTTGAGACCCATGGAATGGGTACCATGCAATATGACTTCAAAGGGTCTGCATTTGCTCACCGAACCTCAACAATCCTAACACTGCTGCGTTTATGCCGCTGTACACACGCTTGATTCTCTTTCGGAGACATATAAATCCATAGGTTTTAAGATTCTTACTAGTCAGGTATATTCTTATGCGTTTAATATGGGGTGTTGAGTCCACTTCGTTGAGCAATGAGTAGCTCTTGTCTATTACATATTTGGCTTATGGAACGGTATCCGTTCTAATTTCAATCTCTGGTTTTATGCAGCACCCCAACTCACATTTCCCCTTAAGCAAGCATAAGTTGGTTTTCTACATTTGAGACCCTGTTCTGTTTTGTAATTCAGTTCCTGTGTAGCCAAGTTTACATTCCGTGTAGTAGTGATATCTTATGATGTTTCTTTTTCTGTGTGACTTATTTCACTTAGAATCATCGTACCTGAATCCACTCATTATGCTGCTATGGGCCTGATGTCATAGATTTCATTGCTGCGTGATATTGCATTGTACGTAATTACCACAACTTCTTTATCCATTTTTCACTTTCTGTGATACTGAACTTGTACCGTAAACGAGGTTCTTGTAAACAGAGCCGTCCCAAACTTTGGGGTGGCTGTGTCTTTTTGATTTTAATTTCCCTAAGCTATAGGACCATAAGTGGAAGTGCCCTAGGCTCTGTTGCTTTGCTTTTTAGATGTTTCAGGAAACACCATACACTTCTCCAGAGTGGCTGTTGGCAATTTACATCCCGCCCATCAGCATAACAAGGCTCCCAGTTCTCCATGGCCTGTCCTGCCTTTCTGGATTTTACACTTTTTTCAGATGGCCCTTTTGACCGGGGAGCAGTGAGACTTCATTGTAGTGCAGATTTCCTTTGCAAGCTTGCTTGGTTGGCCAAAAAGGGCGTATGCGTTTTTTCCTGAATATATTAAGGAAAAAACGCATACGCCCTTTTTGGCCAAGTGCATCATTGTGGACGTTCTGCCTCTTTTCCTGTGCTTTACATGCATTTCCAGTCTACCTCCTGAAATCGGTTTCCTGCAATTCTGCCCCGCTTTCAAGTCCTCTTGGCAGCCTTACTTCAATATATTTTTGGACGATAGCTATCATTTATAACTCTGCAGGTATGTGAATGACAGTGCCCCTGAGCTCCTTTCTTCAACTCGCTTTCTTGTGAGCTGGCCGCAACACCGCAGGATTGCTTCAGGCCCTAGTGTGGTTCCGGCATGGCACGCTGAGCCTTTGTTTAATTCCTCTTCCTGGTGGGAAATGAGAGTTAAATTTGCCCGTCCAGACACCTGCATCTAGTCTCTCATTGGTTCTCCCTATTCCTGTTCACTTTCCGCAGAAATTGCAAACTGGGCCAAACAGGAGGTTAAAGGCACTGACTCTCCAAGTGGGGAGAGTGTTAGTAAAGCGTCTGGAATGTTGCACCCGAGTACCAGGGGACGAAAACTGAGACACATTTGAACACGTTTCCCGATCACATGGTGGATCATTCTCTGGGTTCCACATGCATGTTTTAGCTGAAGGAAAAATCCCTTAAACCTGGAGAGTTGAGACCCCTGCAATGGGTACCATGCAATATGACTTCAAAGGGTCTGCATTTGCTCACTGAACCTCACCAATCCTAACACTGCTTCGTTTATGCCGCTGTACACATGGTTGCTTCTCTTTTGGAGACATATAAATCCATAGGTTTTAAGATTCTTACTAGTCAAGTATATTCTTATGCGTTTAATATGGGGTGTTGAGTCCACTTCGTTGAGCAAGGAGTAGCTCTTGTCTATTACATATTTGGCTTATGGAACGGTATGTGTGCTAATTTCAATCTCTGGTTTTATGCAGCACCCCAACTCACCATTCCCCTTATGCAAGCATAAGATGGTTTTCTACATTTGAGACCCTGTTCTGTTTTGTAATTCAGTTCCTGTGTAGCCAAGTTTACATTCCGTGTAGTAGTGATATCTTATGATGTTTCTTTTTCTGTGTGACTTATTTCACTTAGAATCATCGTACCTGAATCCACTCATTATGCTGCTATGGGCCTGATGACATAGATTTCATTGCTGAGTGATATTGCATTGTACGTAAGTACCACAACTTCTTGATCCATTTTTCGCTTTCTGTGATATTGAACTTGTACCGTAAACGAGGTTCTTGTAAACAGAGCTGTCCCAAACATTGGGGTGGTTGTGTCTTTTTGATTTTAATTTCCCTAAGCTATAGGAACATAAGTGGAAGTGCCCTAGGCTCTGTTGCTTTGTTTTTTAGATGTTTCAGGAAACACCATACACTTCTCCAGAGTGGCTGTTGGCAATTTACATCCCGCCCATCAGCATAACAAGGCTCCCAGTTCTCCATGGCCTGTCCTGCCTTTCTGGATTTTACACTTTTTTCAGATGACCCTTTTGACTGGGGGGCAGTGAGACTTCATTGTAGTGCAGATTTCCTTTGCAAGCTTGCTTGGTTGGCCAAAAAGGGCGTAGGCTTTTTTTCTTGAGGAAAAATCGCATATGCCCTTTTTGGCCAAGTGCATCATTGTGGACGTTCTGCCTCTTTTCCTATGCTTTACATGCAATTCCAGTCTACCTCCTGAAATCGGTTTCCTGCAATTCTGCCCCGCTTTCAAGTCCTCTTGGCAGCCTTACTTCAATATATTTTTGGACGATAGCTGTCTTTTATAACTCTGCAGTTTTGTGAATTACAGTGCCCCTGAGCTCCTTTCTTCAACTTGCTTTCTTGTGAGCTGGCCGCAACACCGCAGCATTGCTTCAGGCCCTAGTGTTGTTCCGGCATGGCACGCTGAGCCTTTGGTTAATTCCTCTTCCTGGTGGGAAATGAGAGTTAAATTTCCCCGTCCAGACACCTCCAGCTAGTCTCTCATTGGTTCTCCCTATTCCTGTTCATTTTCCGCAGAAATTGCAAACTGGGCCAAACAGGAGGTTAAAGGCACTGACTCTCCAAGTGGGGAGAGTGTTAGTAAAGCGTCTGGAATGTTGCACCCGAGTACCAGGGGACGAAAACTGACACATTTGAACACGTTTCCCGATCACACGGTGGATCATACTCTGGGTTCCACATGCATGTTTTAGCTGAAGGAAGAATCCCTTAAACCTGGAGAGTTGAGACCCATGGAATGGGTACCATGCAATATGACTTCAAAGGGTCTGCATTTGCTCACCGAACCTCATCAATCCTACCACTGCTGCGTTTATGCCGCTATACACATGCTTGATTCTCTTTCGGAGATATATAAATCCATAGGTTTTAAGATACTTACTAGTCAGGTATATTCTTAGGCGTTTAATATGGGGTGTTGAGTCCACTTCGTTGAGCAAAGTGTAGCTCTTTTCTATTACATATTTGGCTTATGGAATGATATCCGTTCTAATTTCAATCTCTGGTTTTATGCAGCACCCCAACTCACCTTTCCCCTTAAGCAAGCATAAGTTGGTTTTCTACATTTGAGACCCTGTGCTGTTTTGTAATTCAGTTCCTGTGTAGCCAAGTTTACATTCCGTGTAGTAGTGATATCTTATGATGTTTGTTTTTCTGTGTGACTTATTTCACTTAGAATCATCGTACCTGAATCCACTCATTATGCTGCTATGGGCCTGATGACATAGATTTCATTGCTGAGTGATATTGCATTGTAGGTAAGTACCACAACTTCTTTATCCATTTTTCACTTTCTGTGATATTGAACTTGTACCGTAAACGAGGTTCCTGTAAACAGAACTGTCCCAAACTTTGGGGTGGCTGTGTCTTTTTGATTTTAATTTCCCTAAGCTATAGGACCATAAGTGGAAGTGCCCTAGGCTCTGTTGTTTTGTTTTTTAGATGTTTCAGGAAACACCATACACTTCTCCAGAGTGGCTGTTGGCAATTTTCATCCCGCCCATCAGCATAACAAGCCTCCCAGTTCTCCATGGCCTGTCCTGCTTTGCTGGATTTTATACTTTTTTCAGATGGCCCTTTTGCCCGCGGGATAGTGAGACTTCATTGTAGTGCAGATTCCCTTTGCAAGCTTGCTTGGTTGGCCAAAAAGGGCGTATGCGTTTTTTCCTGAATATATTCAGGAAAAAACGCATACGCCCTTTTTGGCCAAGTGCATCATTGTGGACGTTCTGCCTCTTTTCCTATGCTTTACATGCAATTCCAGTCTACCTCCTGAAATCGGTTTCCTGCAATTCTGCCCCGCTTTCAAGTCCTCTTGGCAGCCTTACTTCAATATATTTTTGGACGATAGCTGTCATTTATAACTCTGCAGGTTTGTGAATTACAGTGCCCCTGAGCTCCTTTCTTCAACTCGTTTTCTTGTGAGCTGGCCGCAACACCGCAGCATTGCTTCAGGCCCTAGTGTGGTTCCAGAATGGCACGCTGAGCCTTTGGTTAATTCCTCTTCCTGGTGGGCAATGAGAGTTAAATTTGCCCGTCCTGACACCTCCAGCTAGTCTCTCATTGGTTCTCCCTATTCCTGTTCATTTTCCGCAGAAATTGAAAACTGGGCCAAACAGGAGGTTAAAGGCACTGACTCTCCAAGTGGGGAGAGTGTTAGTAAAGCGTCTGGAATGTTGCACCCGAGTACCGGGGGACGAAAACTGAGTCACATTTGAACACGTTTCCCGATCACACGGTGGATCATACTCTGGGTTCCACATGCATGTTTTAGCTGAAGGAAGAATCCCTTAAACCTGGAGAGTTGAGACCCATGGAATGGGTACCATGCAATATGACTTCAAAGGGTCTGCATTTGCTCACCGATCCTCACCAATCCTATCACTGCTGCGTTTATGCCGCTGTACACACGCTTGATTCTCTTTCGGAGACATATAAATCCATAGGTTTTAAGATTCTTCCTTGTCAGGTATATTCTTAGGCGTTTATTATGGGATGTAGAGTCCACTTCGTTGAGCAAGGAGTAGCTCTTGTCTATTACATATTTGGCTTATGGAACGGTATCTGTGCTAATTTCAATCTCTGGTTTTATGCAGCACCCCAACTCACCTTTCGCCTTAAGCAAGCATAAGTTGGTTTTCTACATTTGAGACCCTGTTCTGTTTTATAATCCAGTTCCTGTGTAGCCAAGTTTACATTCCGTGTAGTAGTGATATCTTATGATGTTTGTTTTTCTGTGTGACTTATTTCACTTAGAATCATCGTACCTGAATCCACTCGTTATGCTTCTCCGGGCCTGACGACATAGATTTCATTGCTGAGTGATATTGCATTGTACGTAAGTACCACAACTTCTTTATCCATTTTTCACTTTCTGTGATATTGAACTTGTATCGTAAACGAGGTTCTTGTAAACAAAACCGTCCCAAACTTTGGGGTGGCTGTGTCTTTTTGAATTTAATTTCCCTAAGCTATAGGACCATAAGTGGAAGTGCCCTAGGCTCTGTTGCTTTGTTTTTTAGATGTTTCAGGAAACACCATACACTTCTCCAGAGTGGCTGTTGGCAATATACATCCCGCCCATGAGCATAACAAGGCTCCCAGTGCTCCATGGCCTGTCCTGCCTTTCCGGATTTTACACTTTTTTCAGATGGCCCTTTTGACCGGGGGGCAGTGAGACTTCATTGTAGTGCAGATTTCCTTTGCAAGCTTGCTTGGTTGGCCAAAAAGGGCGTATGCGTTTTTTCCTGAATATATTCAGGAAAAAACGCATACGCGCTTTTTGGCCAAGTGCATCATTGTGGACGTTCTGCCTCTTTTCCTGTGGTTTACATGCAAATCCAGTCTACCTCCTGAAATCGGTTTCCTGCAATTCTGCCCCGCTTTCAAGTCCTCTTGGCAGCCTTACTTCAATATATTTTTGGACGATAGCTGTCAATTTTAACTCTGCAGGTTTGTGAATGACAGTGCCCCTGAGCTCCTTTCTTCAACTCGCTTTCTTGTGAGCTGGCCGCAACACCGCAGGATTGCTTCAGGTCCCAGTGTGGTTCCGTCATGGCACGCTGAGCCTTTGGTTAATTCCTCTTCCTGGTGGGAAATGAGAGTTAAATTTGCCCGTCCAGACACCTCCAGCTAGTCTCTTATTGGTTCTCCCTATTCCTGTTCATTTTCCGCAGAAATTGCAAACTGGGCCAAACAGGAGGTTAAAGGCACAGACTCTCCAAGTGGGGAGAGTGTTAGTAAAGCGTCTGGAATGTTGCATCCGAGTACCAGGGGACGAAAACTGAGACACCTTTGAACACGTTTCCCAATCACATGGTGTATCATACTCTGGGTTTCACCTGCATGTTTTAGCTGAAGGAAGAATCCCTTAAACCTGGAGAGTTGAGACCCATGGAATGGGTACCATGCAATATGACTTCAAAGGGTCTGCATTTGCTCACCGAACCTCACCAATCCTATCACTGCTGCATTTATGACACAGTACACACGCTTGATTCTCTTTCTGAGACATATAAATCCATAGGTTTTAAGATTCTTTCTAGTCAGGTATATTCTTACGCGTTTAATATGGGGTGTAGAGTCCACTTCGTTGAGCAAGGAGTAGCTCTTGTCTATTAAATATTTGGCTTATGGAACGGTATCTGTTCTAATTTCAATCTCTGGTTTTATGCAGCACCCCAACTCACCTTTCGCCTTAAGCAAGCATAAGTTGGTTTTCTACATTTGAGACCCTGTTCTGTTTTGTAATTCAGTTCCTGTGTAGCCACGTTTACATTCCTTGTACTAGTGATATCTTATGATGTTTCTTTTTCTGTGTGACTTATTTCACTTAGAATCATCGTACCTGAATCCACTCATTATGCTGCTATGGGCCTGATGACATAGATTTCATTGCTGAGTGATATTGCATTGTACGTAAGTACCACAACTTCTTTATCCATTTTTCACTTTCTGTGATTTTGAACTTGTACTGTAAACGAGGTTCTTGTAAACAGAGCCTTCCCAAACTTTGGGGGGCTGTGTCTTTTTGATTTTAATTTCCCTAAGCTATAGGACCATAAGTGGAAGAGCCCTAGGCTCTGTTGCTTTGTTTTTTAGATGTTTCAGGAAACACCATACACTTCTCCAGAGTGGCTGTTGGCAATTTACATCCCGCCCATCAGCATAACAAGGCTCCCAGTGCTCCATGGCCTGTCCTGCCTTTCTGGATTTTACACTTTTTTCAGATGGCCCTTTTGACCGGGGGGCAGTGAGACTTCATTGTAGTGCAGATTTCCTTTGCAAGCTTGCTTGGTTGGCCAAAAAGGGCGTATGCGTTTTTTCCTGAATATATTCAGGAAAAAACGCATACGCCCTTTTTGGCCAAGTGCATCATTGTGGACGTTCTGCCTCTTCCTTTGCTTTACATGCAATTCCAGTCTACCTCCTGAAATCGGTTTCCTGCAATTCTGCCCAGCGTTCAAGTCCTCTTGGCAGCCTTACTTCAATATATTTTTGGACGATAGCTGTCATTTATAACTCTGCAGGTTTGTGAATGACAGTGCCCCTGAGCTCCTTTCTTCAACTCGCTTTCTTGTGAGCTGGCCGCAACACCGCAGCATTGCTTCAGGCCCTAGTGTGGTTCCGGCATGACATGCTGAGCCTTTGGTTAATTCCTCTTCCTGGTGGGAAATGAGAGTTAAATTTGCCCGTCCAGACACCTCCAGCTAGTCTCTCATTGGTTCTCCCTATTCCTGTTCATTTTCCGCAGAAATTGCAAACTGGGCCAAACAAGAGGTTAAAGGCACTGACTCTCCAAGTGACTCTCCAAGGGGAGAGTGTTAGTAAAGCGTCTGGAATATTGCACCCGAGTACCGGGGGACGAAAACTGAGTCACATTTGAACACGTTTCCCGATCACACGGTGGATCATACTCTGGGTTCCACATGCATGTTTTAGCTGAAGGAAGAATCCCTTAAACCTGGAGAGTTGAGACCCCTGCAATGGGTACCATGCAATATGACTTCAAAGGGTCTGCATTTGCTCACCGAACCTCACCAATCCTATCACTGCTGCATTTATGCCACTGTACACACGCTTGATTCTCTTTCGGAGACATATAAATCCATAGGTTTTAAGATTCTTACTAGTCAGGTATATTCTTAGGCGTTTAATATGGGGTGTTGAGTCCACTTCGTTGAGCAAGGAGTAGCTCTTGTCTATTACATATTTGGCTTATGGAACGGTATCTGTGCTAATTTCAATCTCTGGTTTTATGCAGCACCCCAACTCACCTTTTCCCCTTAAGCAAGCATAAGTCGGTTTTCTACATTTGAGACCCTGTTCTGTTTTGTAATTCAGTTCCTGTGTAGCCAAGTTTACATTCCATGTGGTAGAGATATCTTATGATATTTCTTTTTCTGTGTGACTTATTTCACTTAGAATCATCGTACCTGAATCCACTCATTATGCTGCTATGGGCCTGATGACATAGATTTCATTGCTGAGTGATATTGCATTGTACGTAAGTACCACAACTTCTTTATCCATTTTTCACTTTCTGTGATTTTGAACTTGTACTGTAAACGAGGTTCTTGTAAACAGAGCCTTCCCAAACTTTGGGGTGGCTGTGTCTTTTTGATTTTAATTTCCCTAAGCTATAGGACCATAAGTGGAAGAGCCCTAGGCTCTGTTGCTTTGTTTTTTAGATGTTTCAGGAAACACCATACACTTCTCCAGACTGGCTGTTGGCAATTTACATCCCGCCCATCAGCATAACAAGGCTCCCAGTGCTCCATGGCCTGTCCTGCCTTTCTGGATTTTACACATTTTTCAGATGGCCCTTTTGACCGGGGGGCAGTGAGACTTCATTGTAGTGCAGATTTCCTTTGCAAGCTTGCTTGGTTGGCCAAAAAGGGCGTATGCGTTTTTTCCTGAATATATTCAGGAAAAAACGCATACGCCCTTTTTGGCCAAGTGCATCATTGTGGACGTTCTGCCTCTTTTCCTTTGCTTTACATGCAATTCCAGTCTACCTCCTGAAATCGGTTTCCTGCAATTCTGCCCAGCGTTCAAGTCCTCTTGGCAGCCTTACTTCAATATATTTTTGGACGATAGCTGTCATTTATAACTCTGCAGGTTTGTGAATGACAGTGCCCCTGAGCTCCTTTCTTCAACTCGCTTTCTTGTGAGCTGGCCGCAACACCGCAGCATTGCTTCAGGCCCTAGTGTGGTTCCGGCATGACATGCTGAGCCTTTGGTTAATTCCTCTTCCTGGTGGGAAATGAGAGTTAAATTTGCCCGTCCAGACACCTCCAGCTAGTCTCTCATTGGTTCTCCCTATTCCTGTTCATTTTCCGCAGAAATTGCAAACTGGGCCAAACAAGAGGTTAAAGGCACTGACTCTCCAAGTGGGGAGAGTGTTAGTAAAGCGTCTGGAATGTTGCACCCGAGTACCAGGGGATGAAAACTGACACAATTAAACACGTTTCCTGATCACACGGTGGATCATACTCTGGGTTCCACATGCATGTTTTAGCTGAAGGAAGAATCCCTTAAACCTGGAGAGTTGAGACCCCTGCAATGGGTACCATGCAATATGACTTCAAAGGGTCTGCATTTGCTCACCGAACCTCACCAATCCTATCACTGCTGCATTTATGCCACTGTACACACGCTTGATTCTCTTTCTGTGACATATAAATCCATAGGTTTTAAGATTCTTACTAGTCAGGTATATTCTTAGGCGTTTAATATGGGGTGTAGAGTCCACTTCGTTGAGCAAGGAGTAGCTCTTGTCTATTACATATTTGGCTTATGGAACGGTATCTGTGCTAATTTCAATCTCTGGTTTTATGCAGCACCCCAACTCACCTTTCCCCTTAAGCAAGCATAAGTCGGTTTTCTACATTTGAGACCCTGTTCTGTTTTGTAATTCAGTTCCTGTGTAGCCAAGTTTACATTCCATGTGGTAGAGATATCTTATGATGTTTCTTTTTCTGTGTGACTTATTTCACTTAGAATCATCGTACCTGAATCCACTCATTATGCTGCTATGGGCCTGATGACATAGATTTCATTGCTGAGTGATATTGCATTGTACGTAAGTACCACAACTTCTTTATCCATTTTTCACTTTCTGTGATTTTGAACTTATACTGTAAACGAGGTTCTTGTAAACAGAGCCTTCCCAAACTTTGGGGTGGCTGTGTCTTTTTGATTTTAATTTCCCTAAGCTATAGGACCATAAGTGGAAGTGCCCTAGGCTCTGTTGCTTTGTTTTGTAGATGTTTCAGGAAACACCATACACTTCTCCAGAGTGGCTGTTGGCAATTTACATCCCGCCCATCAGCATAACAAGGCTCCCAGTTCTCCATGGCCTGTCCTGCCTTTCTGGATTTTACACTTTTTTCAGATGGCCCTTTTGACCGGGGGGCAGTGAGACTTCATTGTAGTGCAGATTTCCTTTGCAAGCTTGCTTGGTTGGCCAAAAAGGGTGTATGCGTTTTTTCCTGAATATATTCAGGAAAAAACGCATACGCCCTTTTTGGCCAAGTGCATCATTGTGGACGTTCTGCCTCTTTTCCTATGCTTTACATGCAATTCCAGTCTACCTCCTGAAATCGGTTTCCTGCAATTCTGCCCCGCTTTCAAGTCCTCTTGGCAGCCTTACTTCAATATATTTTTGGACGATAGCTGTCATTTATAACTCTGCAGGTATGTGAATGACAGTGCCCCTGAGCTCCTTTCTTCAACTCGCTTTCTTGTGAGCTGGCCGCAACACCGCAGCATTGCTTCAGGCCCTAGTGTGGTTCCGGCATGGCACGCTGAGCCTTTGTTTAATTCCTCTTCCTGGTGGGAAATGAGAGTTAAATTTGCCCGTCCAGACACCTCCAGCTAGTCTCTCATTGGTTCTCCCTATTCCTGTTCATTTTCCGCAGAAATTGCAAACTGGGCCAAATAGGAGGTTAAAGGCACTGACTCTCCAAGTGGGGAGAGTGTTAGTAAAGCGTCTGGAATGTTGCACCCGAGTACCAGTGGACGAAAACTGAGACATATTTGAACACGTTTCCCGATCACATGGTGGATCATCCTCTGGGTTCCACATGCATGTTTTAGCTGAAGGAAGAATCCCTTAAACCTGGAGAGTTGAGACCCCTGCAATGGGTACCATGCAATATGACTTCAAAGGGTCTGCATTTGCTCACCGAACCTCACCAATCCTATCACTGCTGCATTTATGCCACTGTACACACGCTTGATTCTCTTTCGGAGACATATAAATCCATAGGTTTTAAGATTCTTACTAGTCAGGTATATTCTTAGGCGTTTAATATGGGGTGTTGAGTCCACTTCGTTGAGCAAGGAGTAGCTCTTGTCTATTACATATTTGGCTTATGGAACGGTATCTGTGCTAATTTCAATCTCTGGTTTTATGCAGCACCCCAACTCACCTTTCCCCTTAAGCAAGCATAAGTCGGTTTTCTACATTTGAGACCCTGTTCTGTTTTGTAATTCAGTTCCTGTGTAGCCAAGTTTACATTCCATGTGGTAGAGATATCTTATGATATTTCTTTTTCTGTGTGACTTATTTCACTTAGAATCATCGTACCTGAATCCACTCATTATGCTGCTATGGGCCTGATGACATAGATTTCATTGCTGAGTGATATTGCATTGTACGTAAGTACCACAACTTCTTTATCCATTTTTCACTTTCTGTGATTTTGAACTTGTACTGTAAATGAGGTTCTTGTAAACAGAGCCTTCCCAAACTTTGGGGTGGCTGTGTCTTTTTGATTTTAATTTCCCTAAGCTATAGGACCATAAGTGGAAGTGCCCTAGGCTCTGTTGCTTTGTTTTTTAGATGTTTCAGGAAACACCATACACTTCTCCAGAGTGACTGTTGGCAATTTACATCCCGCCCATCAGCATAACAAGGCTCCCAGTTCTCCATGGCCTGTCCTGCCTTTCTGGATTTTACACTTTTATCAGATGGCCCTTTTGACCGGGGGGCAGTGAGACTTCATTGTAGTGCAGATTTCCTTTGCAAGCTTGCTTGGTTGGCCAAAAAGGGCATATGCGTTTATTCCTGAATATATTCAGGAAAAAACGCATACGCACTTTTTGGCCAAGTGCATCATTGTGGACGTTCTGCCTCTTTTCCTATGCTTTACATGCAATTCCAGTCTACCTCCTGAAATCGGTTTCCTGCAATTCTGCCCCACTTTCAAGTCCTCTTGGCAGCCTTACTTCAATATATTTTTGGACGATAGCTGTCAATTATATCTCTGCAGGTATGTGAATGACAGTGCCCCTGAGCTCCTTTCTTCAACTCGCTTTCTTGTGAGCTGGCCGCAACACCGCAGCATTGCTTCAGGCCCTAGTGTGGTTCCGGCATGGCACGCTGAGCCTTTGTTTAATTCCTCTTCCTGGTGGGAAATGAGAGTTAAATTTGCCCGTCCAGACACCTCCAGCTAGTCTCTCATTGGTTCTCCCTATTCCTGTTCATTTTCCGCAGAAATTGCAAACTGGGCCAAATAGGAGGTTAAAGGCACTGACTCTCCAAGTGGGGAGAGTGTTAGTAAAGCGTCTGGAATGTTGCACCCGAGTACCAGGGGACGAAAACTGAGACATATTTGAACACGTTTCCCGATCACACGGTGGATCATACTCTGGGTTCCACATGCATGTTTTAGCTGAAGGAAGAATCCCTTAAACCTGGAGAGTTGAGACCCATGGAATGGGTACCATGCAATATGACTTCAAAGGGTCTGCATTTGCACACCGAACCTCACCAATCCTATCACTGCTGCGTTTATGCCGCTGTACACACGCTTGATTCTCTTTCGGAGACATATAAATCCATAGGTTTTAAGATTCTTACTAGTCAGGTATATTCTTAGGCGTTTAATATGGGGTGTTGTGTCCACTTCGTTGAGCAAGGAGTAGCTCTTGTCTATTACATATTTCGCTTATGGAATGGTATCTGTGCTAATTTCAATCTCTGGTTTTATGAGCACCCCAACTCACCTTTCCCTTAAGCAAGCATAAGTTGGTTTTCTCCATTTGAGACCCTGTTCTGTTTTGTAATTCAGTTCCTGTGTAGCCAAGTTTACATTCCGTGTAGTAGTGATAACTTATGATGTTTCTTTTTCTGTGTGACTTATTTCACTTAGAATCATCGTACCTGAATCAACTCATTATGTTGCTATGGGCCTGATGACATAGATTTCATTGCTTAGTGATATTGCATTGTACATAAGTAGCACAACTTCTCTATCCATTTTTCACTTTCTGTGATATTGAACTTGTACCGTAAACGAGGTTCTTGTAAACAGAGCTGTCCCAAACTTTGAGGTGGCTCTGTCTTTTTGACTTTAATTTCCCTAAGCTATAGGACCATAAGTGATAGTGCCCTAGGCTCTCTTGCTTTGTTTTTTAGATGTTTCAGGAAACACCATACACTTCTCCAGAGTGGCTGTGGGCAATTTACATCCCGCCCATCAGCATAACAAGGCTCCCAGTTCTCCATGGCCTGACCTGCCTTTCTGGATTTTACATTTTTTTCAGATGGCCCTTTTGACCGGGGGGCAGTGAGACTTCATTGTAGTGCAGATTTCCTTTGCAAGCTTGCTTGGTTGGCCAAAAAGGGCGTATGCGTTTTTTCCTGAATATATTCAGGAAAAAACGCATACGCCCTTTTTGGCCAAGTGCATCATTGTGGACGTTCTGCCTCTTTTCCTATGCTTTACATGCAATTCCAGTCTACCACCTGAAATCGGTTTCCGGCAATTCTGCCCCGCTTTCAAGTCCTCTTGGCAGCCTTACTTCAATATATTTTTGGACGATAGCTGTCATTTATAACTCTGAAGTTTTGTGAATTAAAGTGTCCCTGAGCTCCTTTCTTCAACTCACTTTCTTGTGAGATGGCCGCAACACCGCAGCCTTGCTTCAGGCCCCAGTGTTGTTCCGGCTTGGCACGCTGAGCCTTTGGTTAATTCCTCTTCCTGGTGGGAAATGAAAGTTAAATTTTCCCTCCAGACACCTCCATGTATTCTCTCATTGGTTCTCCCTATTCCTGTTCATTTCCCACAGAAATTGCAAACTGGGCCAAACAGGAGGTTAAAGGCACTGACTCTCCAAGTGGGGAGAGTGTTAGTAAAGCGTCTGGAATGTTGCACCCGAGTACCAGGGGACAAAAACTGAGACACATTTGAACATGTTTCCCGATGACACGGTGGATCATACTCTGGGTTCCACATGCATGTTTTAGCTGAAGGAAGAATCCCTTAAACCTGGAGAGTTGAGACCCATGGAATGGGTACCATGCAAAATGATTTCAAAGGTTCTGCATTTGCTCACCGAACCTCACCAATCCTATCACTGCTGCGCTTATGCCACTGTACACACGCTTGATTCTCTTTCGGAGACATATAAATCCATAGGTTTTAAGATTCTTACTAGTCAGGTATATTCTTAGGCGTTTAATATGGGGTGTAGAGTCCACTTCGTTGAGCAAGGAGTAGCTCTTGTCTATTACATATTTGGCTTATGGAACGGTATCTGTGCTAATTTCAATCTCTGGTTTTATGCAGCACCCCAACTCACATTTCCCCTTAAGCAAGCATAAGTCGGTTTTCTACATTTGAGACCCTGTTCTGTTTTGTAATTCAGTTCCTGTGCAGCCAAGTTTACATTCCGTGTCGTAGTGATATCTTATGATCTTTCTTTTTCTGTGTGACTTATTTTACTTAGAATCATCGTACCTGAATCCACTCATTATGCTGCTACGGGCCTGATGACATAGATTTCATTGTTGAGTGATATTGAATTGTACGTAAGTACCACAACTTCTTTATCCATTTTTAGCTTTCTGCGATATTGAACTTGTACTGTAAACGAGGTACTTGTAAACAGAGCCTTCCCAAACTTTGTGGTGGCTGTGTCTTTTTGATTTTAATTTCCCTAAGCTATAGGACCATAAGTGGAAGAGCCCTAGGCTCTGTTGCTTTGTTTTTTAGATGTTTCAGGAAACACCATACACTTCTCCAGAGTGGCTGTTGGCAATTTACATCCCGCCCATCAGCATAACAAGGCTCCCAGTGCTCCATGGCCTGTCCTGCCTTTGTGGATTTTACACTTTTTTCAGATGGCCCTTTTGACCGGGGGGCAGTGAGACTTCATTGTAGTGCAGATTTCCTTTGCAAGCTTGCTTGGTTGGCCAAAAAGGGCGTATGCGTTTTTTCCTGAATATATTCAGGATAAAACGCATACGCCCTTTTTGGCCAAGTGCATCATTGTGGACGTTCTGCCTCTTTTCCTTTGCTTTACATGCAATTCCAGTCTACCTCCTGAAATCGGTTTCCTGCAATTCTGCCCAGCGTTCAAGTCCTCTTGGCAGCCTTACTTCAATATATTTTTGGACGATAGCTGTCATTTATAACTCTGCAGTTTTGTGAATGACAGTGCCCCTGAGCTCCTTTCTTCAACTCGCTTTCTTGTGAGCTGGCCGCAACACCGCAGCATTGCTTCAGGCCCTAATGTGGTTCCGGCATGACATGCTGAGCCTTTGGTTAATTCCTCTTCCTGGTGGGAAATGAGAGTTAAATTTGCCCGTCCAGACACCTCCAGCTAGTCTCTCATTGGTTCTCCCTATTCCTGTTCATTTTCCACAGAAATTGCAAACTGGGCCAAACAAGAGGTTAAAGGCACTGACTCTCCAAGTGGGGAGAGTGTTAGTAAAGCGTCTGGAATGTTGCACCCGAGTACCAGGGGATGAAAACTGACACAATTAAACACGTTTCCCAATCACACGGTGGATCATACTCTGGGTTCCACATGCATGTTTTAGCTGAAGGAAGAATCCCTTAAACCTGGAGAGTTGAGACCCATGGAATGGGTACCATGCAATATGACTTCAAAGGTTCTGCATTTGCTCACCGAACCTCACCAATCCTATCACTGCTGCGTTTATGACACTGTACACACGCTTGATTCTCTTTTGGAGACATATAAATCCATAGGTTGTAAGATTCTTTCTAGTCAGGTATATTCTTACGCGTTTAATATGGGGTGTAGAGTCCACTTCGTTGAGCAAGGAGTAGCTCTTGTCTATTAAATATTTGGCTTATGGAACGGTATCTGTTCTAATTTCAATCTCTGGTTTTATGCAGCACCCCAACTCACCTTTCGCCTTAAGCAAGCATAAGTTGGTTTTCTACATTTGAGACCCTGTTCTGTTTTGTAATTCAGTTCCTGTGTAGCCAAGTTTACATTCCTTGTAGTAGTGATATCTTATGATGTTTGTTTTTCTGTGTGACTTATTTCACTTAGAATCATCGTACCTGAATCCACTCATTATGCTGCTACGGGCCTGATGACATAGATTTCATTGCTGAGTGATATTGCATTGTACGTAAGTACCACAACTTCTTTATCCATTTTGCGCTTTCTGTGATATTGAACTTGTACCGTAAACGAGGTTCTTGTAAACAGAGCTGTCCCAAAGATTGGGGTGGTTGTGTCTTTTTTATTTTAATTTCCCTAAGCTATAGGACCATAAGTGGAAGTGCCCTAGGCTCTGTTGCTTTGTTTTTTAGATGTTTCAGGAAACACCATACACTTCTCCAGAGTGACTGTTGGCAATTTACATCCCGCCCATCAGCATAACAAGGCTCCCAGTTCTCCATGGCCTGTCCTGCCTTTCTGGATTTTACACTTTTATCAGATGGCCCTTTTGACCGGGGGGCAGTGAGACTTCATTGTAGTGCAGATTTCCTTTGCAAGCTTGCTTGGTTGGCCAAAAAGGGCGTATGCGTTTATTCCTGAATATATTCAGGAAAAAACGCATACGCACTTTTTGGCCAAGTGCATCATTGTGGACGTTCTGCCTCTTTTCCTATGCTTTACATGCAATTCCAGTCTACCTCCTGAAATCGGTTTCCTGCAATTCTGCCCCGCTTTCAAGTCCTCTTGGCAGCCTTACTTCAATATCTTTTTGGACGATAGCTGTCATTTATAACTCTGCAGGTATGTGAATGACAGTGCCCCTTAGCTCCTTTCTACAACTCGCTTTCTTGTGAGCTGGCCGCAACACCGCTGCATTGCTTCAGGCCCTAGTGTGGTTCCGGCATGGCTCACTGAGCCTTTGGTTAATTCCTCTTCCTGGTGGGAAATGAGAGTTAAATTTGCCCGTCCAGACACCTCCAGCTAGTCTCTCATTGGTTCTCCCTATTCCTGTTCATTTTCCGCAGAAATTGCAAACTGAGCCAAAGAGGAGGTTAAAGGCACTGACTCTCCAAGTGGGGAGAGTGTTTGTAAAGCATCTGGAATGTTGCACCCGAGTACCAGGGGACGAAAACTGACACAATTGAACACGTTTCCCGAGCACACAGTGGATCATACTCTGGGTTCCACATGCATGTTTTAGCTGAAGGAAGAATCCCTTAAACCTGGAGAGTTGAGACCCATGGAATGGGTACCATGCAATATGACTTCAAAGGGTCTGCATTTGTCCACCGAACCTCACCAATCCTATCACTGCTGCGTTTATGCCGCTGTACACACGCTTGATTCTCTTTCGGAGACATATAAATCCAAAGGTTTTAAGATTCTTCCTAGTCAGGTATATTCTTAGGCGTTTATTATGGGGTGTAGAGTCCACTTCGTTGAGCAAGGAGTAGCTCTTGTCTATTACATATTTGGCTTATGGAACGGTATCTGTGCTAATTTCAATCTCTGGTTTTATGCAGCACCCCAACTCACCTTTCGCCTTAAGCAAGCATAAGTTGGTTTTCTACATTTGAGACGCTGTTCTGTTTTGTAATTCAGTTCCTGTGTAGCCAAGTTTACATTCCTTGTAGTAGTGATATCTTATGATGTTTCTTTTTCTGTGTGACTTATTTCACTTAGAATCATCGTACCTGAATCCACTCATTATGCTGCTATGGGCCTGATGACATAGATTTCATTGCTGCGTGATATTGCATTGTACGTAATTACCACAACTTCTTTATCCATTTTTCACTTTCTGTGATACTGAACTTGTACCGTAAACGAGGTTCTTGTAAACAGAGCCGTCCCAAACTTTGGGGTGGCTGTGTCTTTTTGATTTTAATTTCCCTAAGCTATAGGACCATAAGTGGAAGTGCCCTAGGCTCTGTTGCTTTGCTTTTTAGATGTTTCAGGAAACACCATACACTTCTCCAGAGTGGCTGTTGGCAATTTACATCCCGCACATCAGCATAACAAGGTTCCCAATTCTCCATGGCCTGTCCTGCCTTTCTGGATTTTACACTTTTTTCAGATGGCCCTTTTGACCGGGGGCAGTGAGACTTCATTGTAGTGCAGATTTCCTTTGCAAGCTTGCTTGGTTGGCCAAAAAGGGCGTATGCGTTTTTTCCTGAATATATTCAGGAAAAAACGCATACGCCCTTTTTGGCCAAGTGCATCATTGTGGACGTTCTGCTTCTTTTCCTATGCTTTACATGCTATTCCAGTCTACCTCCTGAAATCGGTTTCCTGCAATTCTGCCCCGCTTTCAAGTCCTCTTGGCAGCCTTACTTCAATATATTTTTGGACGATAGCTGTCATTTATAACTCTGCAGGTATGTGAATGACAGTGCCCCTGAGCTCCTTTCTTCAACTCGTTTTCTTGTGAGCTGGCTGCAACACCGCAGCATTGCTTCAGGCCCTAGTGTGGTTCCGGCATGGCACGCTGAGCCTTTGGTTAATTCCTCTTCCTGGTGGGAAATGAGAGTTAAATTTGCCCGTCCAGACACCTCCAGCTAGTCTCTCATTGGTTCTCCCTATTCCTGTTCATTTTCCGCAGAAATTGCAAACTGGGCCAAACAGGAGGTTAAAGGCACTGACTCTCCAAGTGGGGAGAGTGTTAGTAAAGCGTCTGGAATATTGCACCCGAGTACCGGGGGACGAAAACTGAGTCACATTTGAACACGTTTCCCGATCACACGGTGGATCATACTCTGGGTTCCACATGCATGTTTTAGCTGAAGGAAGAATCCCTTAAACCTGGAGAGTTGAGACCCCTGGAATGGGTACCATGCAATATGACTTCAAAGGGTCTGCATTTGCTCACCGAACCTCACCAATCCTAGCACTGCTGCATTTATGCCACTGTACACATGCTTGATTCTCTTTTGGAGACATATAAATCCATAGGTTTTAAGATTCTTACTAGTCAGGTATATTCTTAGGCGTTTAATATGGGGTGTAGAGTCCACTTCGTTGAGCAAGGAGTAGCTCTTGTCTATTACATATTTGGCTTATGGAACCGTATCTGTGCTAATTTCAATCTTTGGTTTTATGCAACACCCCAACTCACCTTTACTCTTAAGCAAGCATAAGTCGGTTTTCTACATTTGAGACCCTGTTCTGTTTTGTAATTCAGTTCCTGTGTAGCCAAGTTTACATTCCATGTGGTAGAGATATCTTATGATGTTTCTTTCTCTGTGTGACTTATTTCTCTTACAATCATCGTACCTGAATCCACTCATTATGCTGCTACGGGCCTGATGACATAGATTTCATTGCTGAGTGATATTGCATTGTACGTAAGTACCACAACTTCTTTATCCATTTTGCGCTTTCTGTGATATTGAACTTGTACCGTAAACGAGGTTCTTGTAAACAGAGCTGTCCCAAAGATTGGGGTGGTTGTGTCTTTTTGATTTTAATTTCCCTAAGCTATAGGACCATAAGTGGAAGTGCCCTAGGCTCTGTTGCTTTGTTTTTTAGATGTTTCAGGAAACACCATACACTTCTTCAGAGTGGCTGTTGGCAATTTACATCCCGCCCATCAGCATAACAAGGCTCCCAGTTCTCCATGGCCTATCCTGCCTTTCTGGATTTTACACTTTTATCAGATGGCCCTTTTGACTGGGGGCCAGTGAGACTTCATTGTAGTGCAGATTTCGTTTGCAAGCTTGCTTGGTTGGCCAAAAAGGGCTTATGCGTTTTTTCTTGAATATATTCAGGAAAAAAACGCATACGCCACTTTTGGCCAAGTGCATCATTGTGGACGTTCTGCCTCTTTTCCTATGCTTTACATGCAATTCCAGTCTACCTCCTGAAATCGGTTTCCTGCAATTCTGCCCCGCTTTCAAGTCCTCTTGGCAGCCTTACTTCAATATATTTTTGGACAATAGCTGTCATTTATAACTCTGCAGGTTTGTGAATGACAGGGCCCCTGAGCTCCTTTCTTCAACTCGCTTTCTTGTGAGCTGGCCGCAACACCGCAGGATTGCTTCAGGCCCTAGTGTGGTTCCGGCATGGCACGCTCAGCCTTTGTTTAATTCCTCTTCCTGGTGGGAAATGAGAGTTAAATTTGCCCATCCAGACACCTCCAGCTAGTCTCTCATTGGTTCTCTCTATTCCTGTTCATTTTCCGCAGAAATTGCAAACTGGGCCAAACAGGAGGTTAAAGGCACTGACTCTCCAAGTGGGGAGAGTGTTAGTAAAGCGTCTGGAATGTTGCACCCGAGTACCAGGGGACGAAAACTGAGACACATTTGAACACGTTTCCCGATCACATGGTGTATCATACTCTGGGTTCCACATGCATGTTTTAGCTGAAGGAAGAATCCCTTAAACCAGGAGAGTTGAGACCCCTGCAATGGGTACCATGCAATATGACTTCAAAGGGTCTGCATTTGCTCACTGAACCTCACCAATCCTATCACTGCTGCATTTATGCCACTGTACACACGCTTGATTCTCTTTCTGAGACATATAAATCCATAGGTTTTAAGATTCTTACTAGTCAGGTATATTCTTAGGCGTTTAATATGGGGTGTAGAGTCCACTTCGTTGAGCAAGGAGTAGCTCTTGTTTATTACATATTTGGCTTATGGAACGGTATCTGTTCTAATTTCAATCTCTGGTTTTATGCAGCACCCCAACTCACCTTTCGCCTTAAGCAAGCATAAGTTGGTTTTCTACATTTGAGACGCTGTTCTGTTTTGTAATTCAGTTCCTGTGTAGCCAAGTTTACATTCCGTGTTGTAGTGATATCTTATGATGTTTCTTTTTCTGTGTGACTTATTTCACTTAGAATCATCGTACCTGAATCCACTCATTATGCTGCTATGGGCCTGATGACATAGATTTCATTGCTGCGTGATATTGCATTGTACGTAATTACCACAACTTCTTTATCCATTTTTCACTTTCTGTGATACTGAACTTGTACCGTAAACGAGGTTCTTGTAAATAGAGCCGTCCCAAACTTTGGGGTGGCTGTGTCTTTTTGATTTTAATTTCCCTAAGCTATAGGACCATAAGTTTAAGTGCCCTAGGCTCTGTTGCTTTGCTTTTTAGATGTTTCAGGAAGCACCATACACTTCTTCAGAGTGGCTGTTGGCAATTTACATCCCGCCCATCAGCATAACAAAGCTCCCAGTTCTCCATGGCCTATCCTGCCTTTCTGGATTTTACACTTTTTTCAGATGGCCCTTTTGACCAGGGGGCAGTGAGACTTCATTGTAGTGCAGATTTCCTTTGCAAGCTTGCTTGGTTGGCCAAAAAGGGCGTATGCGTTTTTTCCTGAATATATTCAGGAAAAAACGCATACGCCCTTTTTGGCCAAGTGCATCATTGTGGACGTTCTGCCTCTTTTCCTATGCTTTACATGCAATTCCAGTCTACCTACTGAAATCGGTTTCCTGCAATTCTGCCCCGCTTTCAAGTCCTCTTGGCAGCCTTACTTCAATATATTTTTGGACGATAGCTGTCATTTATAACTCTGCAGGTCTGTGAATGACAGTGCCCCAGAGCTCCTTTCTACAACTCGCTTTCTTTTGAGATGGCCGCAACACCGCAGGATTGTTTCAGGCACTAGTTTGAGTCCGGCACGGCATGCTGAGCCTTTGGTTAATTCCTCTTCCTGGTGGGAAATGAGAGTTAAATTTGCTCTTCCAGACACCTCCAGCTAGTCTCTCATTGGTTCTCCCTATTCCTGTTCATTTTCCACAGAAATTGCAAACTGGGCCAAACAGGAGGTTAAAGGCACTGACTCTCCAAGTGGGGAGAGTGTTAGTAAAGCGTCTGGAATGTTGCACCCGAGTACCAGGGGACGAAAACTGACACATTTGAACACGTTTCCCGATCACACGGTGGATCATACTCTGGGTTCCACATGCATGTTTTAGCTGAAGGAAGAATCCCTTAAACCTGGAGAGTTGAGACCCATGGAATGGGTACCATGCAATATGACTTCAAAGGGTCTGCATTTGCACACCGAACCTCACCAATCCTATCACTGCTGCGTTTATGCCGCTGTACACACGCTTGATTCTCTTTCGGAGACATATAAATCCATAGGTTTTAAGATTCTTACTAGTCAGGTATATTCTTAGGCGTTTAATATGGGGTGTTGTGTCCACTTCGTTGAGCAAGGAGTAGCTCTTGTCTATTACATATTTCGCTTATGGAATGGTATCTGTGCTAATTTCAATCTCTGGTTTTATGAGCACCCCAACTCACCTTTCCCTTAAGCAAGCATAAGTTGGTTTTCTCCATTTGAGACCCTGTTCTGTTTTGTAATTCAGTTCCTGTGTAGCCAAGTTTACATTCCGTGTAGTAGTGATAACTTATGATGTTTCTTTTTCTGTGTGACTTATTTCACTTAGAATCATCGTACCTGAATCAACTCATTATGTTGCTATGGGCCTGATGACATAGATTTCATTGCTGAGTGATATTGCATTGTACATAAGTAGCACAACTTTTCTATCCATTTTTCACTTTCTGTGATATTGAACTTGTACCGTAAACGAGGTTCTTGTAAACAGAGCTGTCCCAAACTTTGAGGTGGCTCTGTCTTTTTGACTTTAATTTCCCTAAGCTATAGGACCATAAGTGATAGTGCCCTAGGCTCTCTTGCTTTGTTTTTTAGATGTTTCAGGAAACACCATACACTTCTCCAGAGTGGCTGTGGGCAATTTACATCCCGCCCATCAGCATAACAAGGCTCCCAGTTCTCCATGGCCTGACCTGCCTTTCTGGATTTTACATTTTTTTCAGATGGCCCTTTTGACCGGGGGGCAGTGAGACTTCATTGTAGTGCAGATTTCCTTTGCAAGCTTGCTTGGTTGGCCAAAAAGGGCGTATGCGTTTTTTCCTGAATATATTCAGGAAAAAACGCATACGCCCTTTTTGGCCAAGTGCATCATTGTGGACGTTCTGCCTCTTTTCCTATGCTTTACATGCAATTCCAGTCTACCACCTGAAATCGGTTTCCGGCAATTCTGCCCCGCTTTCAAGTCCTCTTGGCAGCCTTACTTCAATATATTTTTGGACGATAGCTGTCATTTATAACTCTGAAGTTTTGTGAATTAAAGTGTCCCTGAGCTCCTTTCTTCAACTCACTTTCTTGTGAGATGGCCGCAACACCGCTGCATTGCTTCAGGCCCCAGTGTTGTTCCGGCTTGGCACGCTGAGCCTTTGGTTAATTCCTCTTCCTGGTGGGAAATGAAAGTTAAATTTTCCCTCCAGACACCTCCATGTATTCTCTCATTGGTTCTCCCTATTCCTGTTCATTTCCCACAGAAATTGCAAACTGGGCCAAACAGGAGGTTAAAGGCACTGACTCTCCAAGTGGGGAGAGTGTTAGTAAAGCGTCTGGAATGTTGCACCCGAGTACCAGGGGACGAAAACTGACACATTTGAACACGTTTCCCAATCACACGGTGGATCATACTCTGGGTTCCACATGCATGTTTTAGCTGAAGGAAGAATCCCTTAAACCTGGAGAGTTGAGACCCATGGAATGGGTACCATGCAAAATGATTTCAAAGGTTCTGCATTTGCTCACCGAACCTCACCAATCCTATCACTGCTGCGCTTATGCCACTGTACACACGCTTGTTTCTCTTTCGGAGACATATAAATCCATAGGTTTTAAGATTCTTACTAGTCAGGTATATTCTTAGGCGTTTAATATGGGGTGTAGAGTCCACTTCGTTGAGCAAGGAGTAGCTCTTGTCTATTACATATTTGGCTTATGGAACGGTATCTGTGCTAATTTCAATCTCTGGTTTTATGCAGCACCCCAACTCACATTTCCCCTTAAGCAAGCATAAGTCGGTTTTCTACATTTGAGACCCTGTTCTGTTTTGTAATTCAGTTCCTGTGCAGCCAAGTTTACATTCCGTGTCGTAGTGATATCTTATGATCTTTCTTTTTCTGTGTGACTTATTTTACTTAGAATCATCGTACCTGAATCCACTCATTATGCTGCTACGGGCCTGATGACATAGATTTCATTGTTGAGTGATATTGAATTGTACGTAAGTACCACAACTTCTTTATCCATTTTTAGCTTTCTGCGATATTGAACTTGTACCGTAAACGAGGTACTTGTAAACAGAGCCGTCCCAAACTTTGGGGTGGCTGTGTCTTTTTGATTTTAATTTCCCTAAGCTATAGGACCATAAGTGGAAGTTCCTTAGGCTCTGTTGCTTTGTTTTTTAGATGTTTCAGGAAACACCAAACACTTCTCCAGAGTGGCTGTTGGCAATTTACATCCCGCCCATCAGCATAACAATGTTCCTAGTTCTCCATGGCCTGTCCTGCCTTTCTGGATTTTACACTTTTTTCAGATGGCCCTTTTGACCGGGGGGCAGTGAGACTTCATTGTAGTGCAGATTTCCTTTGCAAGCTTGCTTGGTTGGCCAAAAAGCGCGTATGCGTTTTTTCCTGAATATATTCAGGAAAAAACGCATACGCCCTTTTTGGCCAAGTGCATCATTGTGGACGTTCTGCCTCTTTTCCTATGCTTTACATGCAATTCCAGTCTACTTCCTGAAATCCGTTTACTGCAATTCTGCCCTGCTTTCAAGTCCTCTTGGCAGCCTTACTTCAATATATTTTTGGACGATAGCTGTCATTTATAACTCTGCAGGTTTGTGAATTACAGTGCCCCTGAGCTCCTTTCTTCAACTCGCTTTCTTGTGAGCTGGCCGCAACACCGCAGGATTGCTTCAGGCCCTAGTGTGGTTCCGGCATGGCACGCTGAGCCTTTGGTTAATTCCTCTTCCTGGTGGGAAATGAGAGTTAAATTTGCCCGTCCGGACACCTCCAGCTAGTCTCTCATTGGTTCTCCCTATTCCTGTTCATTTTCCGCAGAAATTGCAAACTGGGCCAAAGAGGAGGTTAAAGGCACTGACTCTCCAAGTGGGGAGAGTGTTAGTAAAGCGTCTGGAATGTTGCACCCGAGTACCGGGGGACAACAACTGATACATTTGAACACGTTTCCCGATCACACGGTGGATCATACTCTGGGTTCCACATGCATGTTTTAGCTGAAGGAAGAATCCCTTAAACCTGGAGAGTTGTGACCCATGGAATGTGTACCATGCAATATGACTTCAAAGGGTCTGCATTTGCTCACCGAACCTCACCAATCCTATCACTGCTGCGTTTATGCTGCTGTACACACGCTTGATTCTCTTTCGGAGACATATATATCCATAGATTTTAAGATTCTTACTAGTCAGGTATATTCTTAGGCGTTTAATATGGGGTGTTGAGTCCACTTCGTTGAGCAAGGAGTAGCTCTTGTCTATTACATATTTGGCTTATGGAACGGTATCTGTGCTAATTTCAATCTCTGGTTTTATGCAGCACCCCAACTCACCTTTCCCCTTAAGCAAGCATAAGTTGGTTTTCTACATTTGAGACGCTGTTCTGTTTTGTAATTCAGTTCCTGTGTAGCCAAGTTTACATTCCGTGTAGTAGTGATATCTTATGATGTTTCTTTTTCTTTGTGACTTATTTCACTTAGAATCATCGTACCTGAATCCACTCATTATGCTGCTATGGGCCTGATGACATAGATTTCATTGCTGAGTGATATTGCATTGTACGTAAGTACCACAACTTCTTTATCCATTTTTCGCTTTCTGCGATATTGAACTTGTACCGTAAACGAGGTTCTTGTAAACAGAGCCGTCCCAAACTTTGGGGTGGCTGTGTCTTTTTGATTTTAATTTCCCTAAGCTATAGGACCATAAGTGGAAGTGCCCTAGGCTCTGTTGCTTTGTTTTTTAGATGTTTCAGGAAACACCATACACTTCTCCAGAGTGGCTGTTGCCAATTTACATCCCGCCCAGCAGCATAACAAGGCTCCCAGTTCTCCATGGTCTGTCCTGCCTTTCTGGATTTTACACTTTTTCAGATGGCCCTTTTGACCTTGGGGAAGTGAGGCTTCATTGTAGTGCAGATTTCCTTTGCAAGCTTGCTTGGTTGGCCAGAAAGGGCATATGCGTTTCTTCATGAATATATTCAGGAAAAAACGCATGCGCCCTTTTTGGCCAAGTGCATCATTGTCGACGTTCTGAGTCTTTTCATATGTTGTCAATGCAATTCTAGTCTACCTCTTGAAATCGGTTTCCTGCAATTCTACCTTGCTGTCAGTGCCTCTTCATAGCCTTACCTCAATATACTTTTGGAAAATAGTTGGCCTTTATAACTCTGCAGGTTTTTGAATTGCAGTGGCCCTTAGCTCCATTTTTCAGCTCTTATTTTTGTGATCTTGCCTCATATCCACAGGATTTTTTCATGCCCTATTCTTCTTCTGGGGTGCCTTGCTCTGCCTTTGGTTAATTCTTCTTCCTGATGTGAAATTAGAGTGACATGTGCCCATTGAAACCGCTACAGCTATTTTCTCACTGGTTCCCCCTATTCCCATTCATCCTCCGCACTAACTGCAGACTGTGCGATACCGGAACTTAAAGGCATTGACTCTCCGTGTGGGGATGTTGTTAGTAAAGTGGCTGGAATGTTGATCCGGAGCCCCAGGAGAGGAAAATGAGGTGCGTTTTAGAAACCTTTCCCGATCATATGGTATACCATCCGCTGGATTTCCCATGCATGGTTTAGCTGTAGGAAGATTTCCTTCAACCTGGAGTGTTGGGACCCTTGGAATGAGTAGCATGAAGTATTGCATTAAACTTTCGGCAGTTGCTCACCAAAGCTCACCAATCCTCTCAGCCCCAAGTGTCCAGCCTTATGTCTTATCCAGCTGTGGGGTTTATATGTGGTCATTCCATGTTGCATCACAGCCCCTGAGCGAATTTTGTAAGAATTTTTCTCTCTTTCATTGTTTCTGCGTTTTGGTTTTAAAATTTATTTCTATAATGGGGTTTAGCTCATTTTCACTGCTGTGTTTGGCCACTCTGCACACACTTGATTCCCTTATGGAGATATATCAATACATGGGTTTTAAGATTCGTATTACTCAGATATATTTCTCTGCAGTGTATAGGGTGTGTTGAGGCCAGTTCATTGAGCAAGGTGTAGATCTTGTCTAATACCTATTTGGTTTATTGAACGGTATCTGTGCTAATTTCAAACTCTGGTTTTATGCATCACCCCACCTCTCCTTTCCCCTTAAGCTGACATAAGTGTGTTTTCTAAATGTGAGACACTGTTCTGTTTTGTAATTCATTTTTTGTGCAGCCATATTTATCCTCCCTCTATAAGTGATATCTTATGATATGTTTCTTTTTCTGTTTGACTTATTTCAAGTAGTATTATCGGACCTAAATCCACTCTTTATCCTTCTACTAGCCTTATTACATTGATTTCATGGTGAAGAGATATTCCATTGTACATAAGTACCACATTTTCTTTATCCATTGTTCTCTTTCCTGGGATATTTAAGGTGTACTGAAGTTGAGGTTCTTGTAAACAGAGTAGCCCTAAACTGTGGTGTGCTTGTGTCTTGTTGATTTTTAGACTTCCCTAGATATACTTCCATGATTGGAAGTGTCCTATGCTCTGTAGCTCTGTTTTTTAGATGATTTAGGAACCACCATACACTTCTCCAGAGTGGCTCTCGGCAGTTCACACACTGTCCATCAGTGTATAAAGGCTCCCTGTTCTCCATGGCCTGTCCTGCATTTCTGGTTTTTACAATTTTTTCAGATGGCCCTTTTGACCAGTGGGAAATGAGACTTCTTTGTTGTGCACATTTGCATTGCTTGCTTGCTTGGTTGCCCATAAAGTGCGTATGCGTTTTTTCCTGGATATATTCAGGAAAAAACGCATACTCCTTTTTGGGCCAACAGCATCATTGTCGAAATTCTGCCGCTTTTCATGTGCTTTAAAGACGAGTCCAATCTATCTCTTGAAATCTGTTTCTTGCAATTCTGTCTTGCATTCAGATCCTCTTCTTTGCCTTACCTCAACATATTTTTGGACGTTAGTTTTCATTTATAACTCTGCAGGTTTGTGAATTGCAGTGACCCTGAGCTCCATTTTTTAAGTTGCTCTTTTGTGAGCTGGCCTCAAAGCCGCAGGATTGCTTCAGGCCCTATTTTGGCTCCAGCGAGGCGGGCTGAGCCTTTTTTTAATTCTTATTCTTAATTGGAAATTAGAGTGACATATGCCCGTCCAAACCCCTACAACTATTCTCTCATTGGTTCCCCCTCTTCCCGTTCATCCTCCTCACAATTTGCAAAATGTGTGAAACAGAAGTTTAAATGTGCTGATTCTCTAAGTGGGGAGATTCTAAGTAACGTGGCTGGAATGATGAACAGGAGCACGAGGAGAGGATAAATGAGGTGCATTTTAGACACATCTCCCCATCACATGGTGTACAGTCCTCTGGGTTTTCCATGCATGTTTTAGCTGTAGGAAGATCCCTTGAACCTGCAGATTTGGGACCCATTGAATGGGTACCAGGTAGTATTACTTTAAAGGGTGTGCATTTCCTCACCCAACCTCACATTTCTCTTAGCACGAACAGTTTCCAGCCTTATGTGTCATCCTGCTGTGGGTCTAGATGTGTTCAATCCATGTTGCATCACCGTCCCTGAGGAAAAGTTGTAAGAGGTTTTCTCTGTCTCTCTGTCGTTTATTTTTTTCAATTTATTACTATATTGGTTACAGCTGATTTTCAAAGCTCTGTTTCTTGCTGCTGTACATCCACTTGATTCACATACAGAGAGACATCAATAAATTCTTTTTCAGATTCTTACCAGTCATATATATTCTTTTCCGGTGACTTGAGTGTGCTGAGTGCAGTTCTTTTAGCTACCGTGTAGGCCTTGTTGATTATCAGTTTGGTATTTGGAATGGTATCTTTGCTAATTTCAACCTCCTGGATGATGCCTCACCCCTCCCCACCTTTCCCGTTTAGCAGCCTTACGCGTGTTTTCTACATACTTGACTATGTTTTTCTTTTGTAATTTATTTCATGTGTAGCCATTTTGGATTCCACCTTTAAGTGATATCTTATGATATGTGTCTTTTTCTTTTTGAATTATGTCACTTAGAATGATCATACGTAACTCCTCCGGAGTTGTTACAACTGGCCATATTTCATTGATTTCCAGGCTGAGTAATATTCCACTCTACATAAGTACCACATCTCTATCCATTTTTTCCCTCCAGAGACATTTAAGTTATATCCTAGTCGAGGATCTTTTAAACAGAGAGGCAGTAAACATTGGGGTGCCTGTGTCCTCTCGATTTTTGTTTTTCCCAAGACATACGCCCATAAGTGCAAGTGCCCTATGCTCTGTAGCTCATTTTTTAGATGCTTTAGTAAACACAATACACTTCTCCAGAATGGCCGTTGGCAATATACATTTCCACTATAAGCCTCACAGGGCTCCCTCTTCTCCTTGCCCTGTCCTGCATTTCTGGTGTTTACACTTTATGAGGATGGCTCTTCTGACTGATGCGAAGTGATATCTTTTGTAGTATTGATTTCCAGTGCCCACCTGTTTGGTTGGCTAAAAAAGTGTATGCCCTTTTCTTGAATATATACAGAAAAAAACGCATACAGCCTTTTTGGCCAACTGCAATGTTGGCAATGTTCAGCCCCTTTTCTTGTGCTTAATGGCGAGTCCTTCCTACCTCCTCAAATCCCTTTCCTGCCATTCTCCCTTGCTTACCAATCCTTTTCTCTGACTTTCCTCAAGACATTTTTCAGTGATAGATATTTTCAACTCTGCAGTTTCATGAATTTTACTGCCCCTGAGTTCCATTGTTCAACTTGTGTTTATGGGAACTGGCCACAAAGCAGTGGGATTTCCTCAAGCCCTATACTGTTTCCATGGGCAACCCTAGCCTTTGGTCAATTCGTCTTCCTGATTGGAAATTAGAGTGACATGTGCCTGTCTGAACACCTAGGACTTGTCTCTCATTGTTCCTCATCCTTCCGCTTCATCCTCTGGACAAATTCCAAACTGTACGCAACAGGATGTTGACAGTGCTGACATCTCCAAGTGGGGAGACTGTTAGTAAAGACGCTGGAGGGGTGAACCCGAGCACCAGGAGATGAGGAGATGAGATGCCTTTTCCAAACTCTTCCCGATCAGACGGTATACCATCCTCTGGGTGTGACAGACATGTTTTAGCAGTAGGAAGAGTCCCATTCATGTAAGGAGAACACCAGGGCTTTTTCAAAATCAGTGTCTCCCCGAAACCCAAACTGGGGAATTTTTTAAGCTACGGCTACACATATGTTCATTAAGGGCCTTGGGAAGTAGGCAGAGTCCAAACTTTAGATGATTGAAGTCTTCAGGGTCAGAAGCACTCACCACCGGCTTCCCTTAGGTTACACTTTAACTGTCATTGATAGATGATGTCAATAAAAATATCTATTCTTTTTCCGATTATTTCCCCTTATAGGTTATTGCAAAATATTGAGTGTAGTTCCCTGTGCTATACAGTAGTTCCTTGTTGATGATCTATTTTATACATAGCAGTGTGTATGTGTTAATTCCAAACTGTTAATTTATCCCTCCTCCCACCTTTCCCCTTTGGTAATAATAAATTATAAGATTTTATACTTCTCAGAAATGGGGGAGCTGAAAGAGAGGTATCATTTTCAATGGAAAAGCATTTAAAACAAGATTGAAGCTTTAACCAAGATTATTAGGTGTACATCCTTGGAAAGAAATCACTTCATTTCTCTAATATTGACCTGACAAATAAGACAAACCTTTTCACTGAACTTGCTTATAATAAAGTGATGGAAATATCAAATGGAAGTGTTAGAAACATCTTATTTTACCCGAGCCTTATAAACTGTTCTATGTTAACTACAGTTTGGCTCACACATCTGTTCATTGAAGTTACAATAGTCTCAATTTCTGTTACTGATCCTCCAGAGTGGACCCCAACAAGTGTCCCCCTGCCCAGTGTCATTGGGGCCAACAGATCGAGACTGAGTTTGGTTCACAAGCAAAGGAAACTTTATATTTTAAACAGAGAATGGAGAGGTGAGAGCACGCACTACCCCGTGGGCTGTGGGCTGGGCTGCTGTGTAGAGATCCTGTCAGAGTCAGTGGGAGGGAGGGGGCGGAGCACTCGAGGGCCGGGTTGGCTGCAGCTCAGCCTCTATATCTCGGAGTCTGCACTGGGCCCCAGGAGCTGAGGTGTCGACCCAGCCATTCTGCACTAGGAAATCTGGTCTGAAGTGCCGGGTGTGGAACCTCTGCATGCGGGACCCTAGGAGCACGTGAAATTAGACAAAGCACAAAGGATAAAAAAGGTCAGACTTGACTTTATTGCCCAGATTCTATTTTTATCTCCCAGGGATTTTTAATGGGCTTTGCTGGGGACAAACCCCTCCTCTGCCTTTTGTCCCGTTCCTCATTCTTGGAGTGCTGAGGGTGCAGACCCTTCTTCTGTAACTGCTGAGTGCTGAGTTGGGAGCCCTCATACCAGGGGACGAGGGTCAGAACTTCTCCCCAGCAGCCTCCAGGTGACGTTGATTGGCCCCAGGACCCCTGCCTCCCTGCTCGTCCGCCTGAGCACCAGCATTGGAAGTGTTATAGATGCTAATGACCTTTAAGGGTCCAGGAAAGAGATGTGCAGAGACGCTGTGGGGGCCGGTTTCACCCCGCCCCACATTTGTTCGGCCACCTTAGGCTGACCGTTTCTGCCAGCCTAGATGCTCTGACCAGTAGTCTGCTCTTTCTTCAATTAGGCCCCTGAATTAACGTAAAAACAGCACCAGGTGTCAGAGCCCTGCCCGCTCAACTCCCAGACAGTCCAGGGTCAGTGGTGATCAAGGACCATGATGGCCACTGAGTCAACAGCCTTTTGAAGTAAACAGGAGTCCAGCCGGTCTTATTGGCCACCATCATCATGGTGTCTGTAGGCTTTTCTATGGTGACAGTGTGATATACGTTTCCCCCGCCAAGATTATTAGCTCCCCTCCGGGTGCAGTAAGTCCTGCAAGCAGTAGTCTACTCCTTCGGGACACACTATTGTTGTTTTATGAGAGAAACTCCAGGTCAAGTGATGTTCACACGAGTCGTCATGGTGCCCTGTTGCCCCCGGTTATCTCTCTGGATGTTGGAGTTGGAGGGCCTCCTCACTCGAGGTCGGTGTGCCCACGGAGCGAACCCTGCAACTTCAGGGCATGGTTGGTGATTAGGATCACCACGTGGGGTCCTTTTCCCTTAGGAGAGAGGTGGCCTTTTGGGCTGCTGATTTTCAGGTTTTTAGATACCGCCAGTATCTTGGCCAGATGTGGCAGTGGGCCAAGCCCCTTGGTGACTGTAGTTTATCCTACCTGGATGACATTCTTGTGTTGTTCCATTTCAAGTGGTCCCAGTTTTTGCACTAATTCTCCAATGGCGACTCACCTTTCACCGGGAATGGAAAGGTCAAAGGGTTTAGCTCAATTAGGGAGTTCCAGGGCAAGGGTCTGAATTGACTGCTCTTTCCATTCTTGAAAGGCCACTTCTGGATTCTGTTCAAAAGGATCATCATCTTTTCCTTTCAGTGTTTCATATAGAGGCCCAGCTAGTAGACTGTAGTTAGGGATCCAGAAGCAGCAAACCCTGGCCTCCCCAGGAACCCCTAAGCTGTCTTCTAGTTTTAGAAAGGGGTAAGGCTGCAAATGGTTTCTTCCCTTTCCTGGGATGGGCTTCTCCGACCTTCTGTGAGAATGAAGCCCAGGCAGGTCACCGCAGTCTGTGATATTTGAGCTTTTTCTTGGACAACTTCTATCCTTTATTGGCTTGGTAGTTCAGAGGCCTCCTTAGTAGGGCTGGCGATCAGAATGTCGTCTGCATATTGAAGGAGGGTTTCCTTTTCCAGAGGTAGAACTTTTCAGTCTTTAGCTAAGCTTTCCCCAAAGATGGTGTGGGAATTTTTGAACCCTTGGGGCAAGACGGCCCGGAAGTATTGTTTTAGTTGTATGTTGAGTCCTGCCACTCACAAGCCAAAATTTCTTGTGACTCTGGGACTAATGGAATACAAAAGAAGGCATCATTGAGACTAATACAGAATACCATGTCCTGGTGGTTGGTAGAATGACCAGCAGGGTGTAGGAATTAGGAGCAACTGGAGGTATATCCTCAGTGGTTTCACTGACTGTCCTGACATCCTTTACCAGGTCCCCAGCAGCCCATGGGGCTCTCGTGGTCAGGCCAATCCCAGGATATGGAGCTCTCCTGGGCAGGTACCCCACCCCCAACCCAGCCCACGGGGCTCTCGTGGTCAGGCCTCTCCCAGGATACAGAGCTACCCTTGCAGGTACCGTGGCAGGGCTGGGCACACAGGAACCGTGCACATAGCTCTCACTGAAGAGCACCCCCATCTCACCTGTCGCTCAGAGCTGACACAGAGCACCTCAGAGCAGGACTTGAACTAACAAACAGCAGCTGCGACAGGTCTGTGACCCTGGGCATCACTCTGTGTGGCCTCCCTCCACCTGGTCTTCCAGAGACTTCCACTGCACCCAGGGCACCAGGCCTCTGTCTCCAACCACCACCCACCCCTCCTCTCCCTGACTCCTGGGTTCCTCTCATTAGGAGAGGCTTTTCTTGAAGTTGTCTCCCACTCATGGGCCAGATAAAATGATTAGAAAACAAGCCAAAGCTGCAGCCCCTTGTCTATCCTGACTCTCAGGAGCCCACACCTGTTCCTTGGACCTGGCCGGTTCAGCAAGTTCCATTTTCTGCAACTGTGAGCCCCTGAGGGGTGATGATTGGCTGACCTGGGCAGCCTTACCGTGCCGGCCAGCCCTCCCCAGGTGTGCCTGGGTTGAGATCAATATAAATACCACTCCAGGCAGCAAGAGCCCCTGCAGCTGTGCCTGACGCCATTTTCTCTGCCCTGTCAGCAGTCTCGGGGCTGGGCTGGTGGGAGGGAGTGAGAGGCCACGGCTTTGTGGGTGGCCCAGTGTGAGTGGGGCTCTGCTGGACTTTCTGCAGCAGTTGCCAGGCTGCCACCTGCTAAAGAAGAGGATGTGTCACCCATACCTGCTGCTGGAATTTCTCCCTGGGCAGAGGTGAGGAAGGAAAAAAGCAGTGGGAGCAGGGACAGGACGGGTATCTCAGGCAGGGAAATGGAAATCTTCCAGAAGAGCACCCAGGACCAGGGCCATCCTGGCTGGCCTGCAGGCACCAAGTCAGCTGGCATGCTGTCACTCATGTGGCTCCATGGCCCTTCCTCTAGGCTTTCAAGTCCTTGTATATATTCAGGTGTTTTACCTGGGAAGGGTGGGAACAGTTCAGCAGCAACTGGCCTGGGGCTCAGCTCACGTTCACTCACAGATGCCTCGGCACGGTGCCCCAGCTTTGCAATGAGGACGCTTGTTGTGTGGGGGCTGCTGGCTGAATGGGAGACGATTCCCCACCACTGACCAACTTCAGAATTGTTTACAACTGGAGCAAGGGCCCTGATACGGTTTTCCTCTGAGTAACTGGTGGGTTCTGTTTTTTTTTTCTCTTTTTCGTTTTTGGTTCAAGGTAGAATTTATTCCTCTTTTTTGTATTTACAGATATAAGCATGGAAATAATTTATTCATATAAATACATGTATGTGAAGGGAATAATTGTTTTTTCTGTTTTGTTTTTTAAATTTTATTTCTTTTTAATTTTGAATTTTATTTTATATTTTTATACAGCAAGTTCTTATTGGTTATCTATTTTATACATATAAATGTTTACATGCCAATCCCAATCTCTCAACTCCTCCCACCACCACCCCCCCAAGAGCTTTCCCCCCTTGTTGTCCATACGATTGTTGTCTACATCTGTTGCTCTATTTATGCCTTGCAAAACGGTTAATCTGTACAGTTTTTCTAGGTTCCACATATATGCATGAATATACAAGATTTGTTTTTCTCTTTCTGACTTACTTCACTCTGTATGACAGTCTCTAGATCCATCGACGTCTCTACAAATGACCCAATTTCATTCCTTTCATGGCTTAGTAATATTCCATTTTATATATGTACCACATCTTTATGCATTCGTCTGTCTGTGGGCATTTAGGTTGCTTCCATTACCTCGATATTGTAAATAGTGATGCAATGAACATTGCGGTGAATGTCTCTTTTTGATTTATGGTTTTGTCTGGGTATATGTCCAGTACTGGGATTGCTGTATCATATGGTAATTCTATTAATAGTTTCTTAAGAAACTCCATATTGTTCTCCATAGTGACTGTGTCAATTTATATTCCCAACAATAGTGGAAGAGGCTTCCTTTTCTCCACACCCATTCCAGCATTTGTTGTTTGTAGATTTTCAGATGATGCCCATTCTAACAGGTGTGAGGTGATACCTCATTGTTGAGTCCATTTCGTTGAGCAAGGGGTAGGTCTTCTCTATTACATATTAGGCTTATGGAACGGTATCTGTGCTAATTTCAAACTCTGGTTTTATGCAGCACCCCAACTCACCTTTCCCCTTAAGCAAGCATAAGTTGGTTTTCTAAACTTGAGACACTGTTCTGTTTTGTAATTCAGTTCCTGTGTAGCCAAGTTTACATTCCGTGCATTAGTGATACCTTATGATGTTTCTTTTTCTGTGTGACTTATTTCACTTAGAATCATCGTGCCTCAATCCACTCATTATGCTGGTACAGGCCTGGTGACACAGATTTCATTGCTGAGTGGTATTCTGTTGTACGTAATTACCGCAACTTCTTTATCAATTATTTGTTCTCTGGGATATTTAACTTGTACCGTAGAAGAGGTTCCTGTAAACAGAGCCATCCCAAATTTTGGGGTGGCTGTGTCTTTTTGATTTTAATTTCCCTAAGCTATAGGACCATAAGTGGAAATGCCCTAGACTCTGTTGCTTTGTTTTTCAGATGTATCAGGAAACACTATACACTTCTCCAGAGTGACTGTTGGCAATTTACATCCCGCCCATCAGCATAACAAGGCTCCCAGTTCTCCATGGCCTGTCCTGCCTTTCTGGATTTTACACTTTTATCAGATGGCCCTTTAGACCAGGGGGAAGTGACACTTCATAGTAGTTCGGATTTCCATTGCAAGCTTGCTTGGTTTGCCAAAAAGGGCGTATGTGTTTTTTCCTGAATATATTCAGGAACAAACTCATACGCCCTTTTTTGTCACGTGCATCATTGTCGATGTTCTGCCTCTTTTCCTATGCTTTAAATGCAAATCCAGTCTACCTCCTGAAATCGGTTTCCTGAAATTCTGCCCCGCTTTCAAGTCCTCTTCGCAGCCTTACTTCAATATATTTTTGGACATTATCTGTCATTTATAACTCTGCAGGTTTGTGAATTACAGGGCCCCTGAGCTCCTTTCTTCAACTCGCTTTCTTGTGAGCTGGCCGCAAACCCGCAAGACTGCTTCAGGCCCTAATCTGCTTCTGGCAGGGCACGCTGAGCCTTTGGTTAATTCCTCTTCCTGGTGGGAAATGAGTGTTAAATATGCCCGTCCAGACACCTACCTCACTCTCAACCCCTTGGTGATGTGGGTCCTCTGGTTTGTGGCCACCTTTGCTGGGTTCCTCACCTTTCGATGATGTGGTCCCACTAGTGTGAGGACACTCCTGTCTGGTTCTCATCCACGTGGTTATGTGGACCCCCTGGTGAGAGTCTGTTCCTGGCTGTGTTCCTCACCCTTCTGTGAGGGAGACCCTCTGCTGATAGGTCACTCCTGCATGGCTGGCACACATTGCCTTGGTGAAGTCAGCTGTGTGGTGGCAGTTGGAGCGTGCTGGGGATCTCCTGCCCCCGGTGATGAGGGCCCTCTTGCGTCAGGCCCTAACTGCTGGGCTCACCAACTTTTCTTAGTGAGCCCAATGATGCTTGGGCACTCCTCTTAGGACCCCATCTCCATGGGGATGTGGGCCTTCTGCTCTGAGGTCCCAACGGCTGGGTTGTTCACATTTTCATGATGTGGGCTCTCTGGTGTTAGTTCACAGAGGCCTGGATCCCATAGCCTCTGTGCTCTTGGCCGCCTGCTGGGAGGTTCCAACTGCTGGATTCCTCACTTTTTAAATTTTTTAGGCCCTCTGTTGTGAGGATCCTCCTGCCTGCCTCACTCCCAGCCCCTTCGTGATGTGTGTCCTCTGGTTTGAGGTCACATGTGCTGGGTTCCTCACCTTTCGATGATGTGGGACCAATGGTCTTAGGAGACTCCTGCCTGGTTCACATCCCCTTTGTGATGTGGGCCCTCTGGTGAGAGTCTGATCCTGGCTGGGTTCCTCACCCATCTGTGAGGTGGGCCCTCTACTATCAGGTAACTCTTGCCTGGCTTGCTCACCTCGCCTTGTTGACATGAGCCCTCTGGTGGCACTTGGACCCTGCTGGGAGCCTCCTCATCTCTTTGATGAGGGCCCTCTGACGTCAGGCCCTAACTGTTGGGCTCCCCAACTTTTCTTAGTGAGCCCAGTGATGCTCGGGCACTCCTCTTAGGTTCCCATCTCCATGGGGATGTGGGCCTTCTGCTCTGAGGTTCCAACGGCTGGGTTGATCACAGTTTCATGATGTGGGCTCTCTGGTGTTAGTTCACTGTGGCCTGGATCCCATAGCCTCTGTGCTCTTGGCCGCCTGCTGGGAGGTTCCAACTGCTGGATTCCTCACTTTTTAAATTTTTTAGGCCCTCTGTTGTGAGGATCCTCCTGCCTGCCTCACTCCCAGCCCCTTCGTGATGTGTGTCCTCTGGTTTGAGGCCACATGTGCTGGGTTCCTCACCTTTCGATGATGTGGGACCAATGGTCTTAGGAGACTCCTGCCTGGTTCACATCCCCTTGGTGATGTGGGCCCTCTGTTGAGAGTCTGATCCTGGCTGGGTTCCTCACCCTTCTGTGAGGTGGGCCGTCTGCTGTGAGGTCACTCCTGCCTGGCTTGCTCACCTCGCCTTGTGGACATGAGCCCTCTGGTGGCACTTGGAGCCTGCTGGGAGTCTCCTCCCCTCGGTGATGAGGGCCCTCTTGCGTCAGGCCCTAACTGCTGGGCTCACCACATTTTGTGATGTGCGCCCAGTGGTTCGAAGACACTCCATCCAGGTTCACATCCCCATTGGGATGTGGGCCTTCTGCTCTGAGGTCCCAACGGCTGGGTTGTTCACAGTTTCATGATGTGGGCTCTCTGCTGTTAGTTCGCTCTGGCCTGGATGTCATAGCCTCTGTGCTCTGGGCCGCCTGCTGGAAGGTTCCAACTGCTCGATTCCTCAACTTTTGTATTCTATGGGTCCTGTGTTGTGATGCTCCTCCTGCCTGCCTCACTCGCAACCCCTTCTTGATGTGGGTCCTCTGGTTTGAGGCCACATGTGCTGGGTTCCGCAACTTTCAATGATGTGGCCCCACTGGTGTGAGGACACTCCTGCCTGGTTCCCATCCCCTTGGTGATGTGGGCCTTCTGGTGACAGTCTTATCCTGGCTGGGTTCCTCACTCTTCTGTGAGGTAGGCCCTCTGCTGTGAGGTCAATCCTGCCTGACTTGCACACATCACCTTGGTGACGTGGGCCCTCTGTTGGCACATGGAACCTGCTGGGAGCCTCCTGCCCTCGGTGATGACGGCCCTCTAGCATCAGGCCCTAACTGCTGGGCTCCCCACGTTTTCTGATGTGAACCCAGTGATGCCAGGACACTCCTGTCAGGTTCCCATCCCCATGGGGATGTGGGCTTTCTGCTCTGAGGTCCCAACGCCTGGGTGGCTCACAGTTTCATGATGTGGGCTCTCTGGTGTTAGTTCACTCCTGCCTGCATCCCATAGCTTCTGTGCTCTCGGCCGCCTGCTGGGAGGTTCCAAATGCTGGATTCCTCACCTTTTTTATTCTTTGGGCCCTCTGTTTTTAGGCTACTCCTACCTGCCTCACTCCCATCCCCTTTGTGATGTATGTCCTCTGATATGAGGCCGTATGTGCTGGGTTCTTCACCTTTCAATGATGTGGCCCCACTGGTGGGAGGACAGTCCTGACTGGTTCCCATCCCCTTGGTGTTGTGGGCCCTCTGGCAAGAGTCTCATCCTACCTCGGTTCCTCACCCTTCTGTGAGATAGGCCCTCTGCTGTGAGGTCACTACTGCCTGGCTGGCGCATGCCACCTTGTAGACGTGGGCCCTCTGTTGGCAGTTGGAACCTGCTGGGAGTCTCCTCCCCTCAGTTATGAGGGCTCCCTTGCGTCGGGCCCTAACTGCTGGGCTCCTAACATTTTCTGATATGTGCTAAGTGGTGCGAAGCCACTCCTGCCAGGTTCCCATCCCAATGGGGATGTGGGCCTTCTGTTCTGAGGTCCCAACGGCTGGGTTGCTCACAGGTTCATGATGTGGGCCCTCTGCTGTGAGTTCACTGTGGCCTGGATCCCATAGCCTCGGTGCTCTGGGCCACTTGCTGGGAGGTTCCAACTGCTGGATTCCTCAACTTTTATATTCTATGGACCCTGTGTTGTGAGGCCAGTCCTGCCAGCCTCATTCCGAAACCCTTGGTGATGTGGTTCCTCTGGTTTGAGGCTACATGTGCTGGGATCCTCACCTTTCGATGATGTTGTCCCACTGGTGTGGGGACACTCCTGCCTGGTTCCCATCCCCTTGGCGATGTGGGCCCTCTGGTGAGAGTCTGATCCTGGCTGTGTTCCTCACCCTTCTGTGAGGTGGGCCCTCTGCTGTGAGGTCACTCCTGCCGGGCTGGCACACATCGCCTTGGTGACATTGGCCCTCTGGTGGCAGCTGGAGCCTGCTGGGAGCCTCCTCCCCTTGGTGATGAGTGCCCTCTAGCGTCAGGCCCTAACTTCTGAGCACCCCACGTTTTCTGATGTGAGCCCAGTGATGCCAGGACACTCCTGTCATGTTCCCATCACCATGGGGATGTGGGCCTTCTGCTCTGAGGTCCCAATGTCTGGGTTGCTCACAGTTTCATGATGTGGGCTGTCTGGTGTTAGTTCACTCTGGCTTGGATCCCCTAGCCTCTGTGCTCTGGGCCGCCTGCTGGGAGGTTCCAACTGCTGGATTCCTCACCTTTCTTATTTTTGGGCCCTCTGTTGTGAGGCTCCTCCTGCCTGCCTCACTCCCAGCCCCTTGGTGATAGGTGTCCTATGGTTTGAAGCCACATGTTCTGGGTTCCTCACCTTTAGATGATGTGGCCCTACTCATGTGAGGACACTCCTGCCTGGTTCCAATCCATTTGGTGATGTGGGCCCTCTGGTGCAAGTCTGATCCTGACTGGGTTCGTCACACTTCTCTGAGGTGGGCCCTCTGCTGTGAGGTCTTTCGTGCCTGGTTGGCACACATCGCCTTGGTGACGTCAGCCCTCTGGTGGCAGTTGGAGCCTGCTGGGAGCCTCCTTCCCTTGGTGATGAGGGTCCTCTGGCGTCAGGCCCTAACTGCAGGTCTCCCAAAATTTTCTGACATGTTCTCAGTGGTGCGAGGACACTCCTACCAGATTTATATCCCCATGGGGATGTGGGCCTCCTGCTCTGAGGTCCCAATGGCTGGGTTGCTCAGTTTCATGACATGGGCCCTCTTCTGTGAGTTCACTGTGGCCTGGATCCCATAGCCTCGGTGCTCTGGGCCGCCTGCTGGGAGGTTCCAACTGCTGGATTCCTCACTTTTTTATTCTATGGGCCCAGTGTTGTGAGGCTACTCCTGCCTGCCTCACTCCAAGGCCCTTGGTGATGTGGGTCCTCTGGTTTGAGGACACATGTGCTGAGTACGTCACCTTTCGCTGATGTGGCCCCACTGGTGTGAAGACACTCCTGCCTGGTTCCCATCCCCTTGGTGATGTGGGCCCTCTGGTGAGAGTCTGATGTTGGCTGGGTTTCTCACCCTTCTGTGAGGTGGGACCTCTGCTGTGAGGTAACTCATGCCTGGCTTGCTTATGTTGCCTTGGCAACGTGAGCACTCAGGTGGCAGTTGGGGCCTGCTGGGAATCTCCTCCCCTCGGTTATGAGAGCTCTGGATAAAACACATATGCCCTTTTTTGCCAAGTGCATTATTTTCCAAGTTCTGTCTCTTTTCCTATGCTTTAAGAGCGACTCCCGTGTACCTTCTGAAATCGGTTTCCAGGAATCCTGCCCCGCATTCAAGTCCTCTTCGCAGCCTTACTTCAGTATAATTTTGGATGATAGCTGTCATTTATAACTCTGCAGGTTTGTGAATAACAGTGTCCCTGAGCTCCTTTCTTCAACTCGCTTTCTTGTGAGCTGGCCGTAAAACTGCAGGATCTTTTCAGGTCCTAATCTGGTCCCAGCATGGCATGCGGAGCCTCTGGTTCATTCGTCTTCCTGGTGGGAAATGAGAGTTAAATTTGCCCGTCCAGACACCTACAGATAGTCTCACATTGGTTCTCCTTATTCCTGTTCATATTCCGCAGAAATTGCAAACTGGGCCAAACAGGAGGTTAAAGGCACTGACTCTCCAAGTGGGGAGAGTGTTAGTAAAGCATCTGGAATGTTGCACCCGAGTACCAGGGGATGAAAACTGAGACACATTTGAACACGTTTCCCGATCACACGGTGGATCATACTCTGGGTTCCACATGCATGTTTTAGCTGAAGGAAGAATCCCTTAATCCTGGAGAGTTGAGACCCATGGAATGGGTACCATGCAATATGACTTCAAAGGGTCTGCATTTGCTCACCGAACCTCACCAATCCTATCACTGCAGTGTTTATGCCGCTGTACACACGCTTGATTCTCTTTCGGAGACATATAAATCGATAGGTTTTAAGATTCTTACTAGTCAGGTATATTCTTAGGCGTTTAATATGGGGTGTTGAGTCCACTTCGTTGAGCAAGGAGTAGCTCTTGTCTATTACATATTTGGCTTATGGAACGGTATCTGTGCTAATTTCAATCTCTGGTTTTATGCAGCACCCCAACTCACCTTTCCCCTCAAGCAAGCATAAGTTGGTTTTCTACATTTGAGACCCTGTTCTGTTTTGTAATTCAGTTCCTGTGTAGCCAAGTTTACATTCCGTGCAGTAGTGATATCTTATGTTGTTTCTTTTTCTGTGTGACTTATTTCACTTAGAATCATTGTACCTGAATCCACTCATTATGCTGCTACGGACCTGATGACATAGATTTCATTGCTGAGTGATATTGCATTGTACGTAAGTACCACAACTTCTTTATCCATTTTTCACTTTCTGTGATATTGAACTTGTACCGTTAACGAGGTTCTTGTAAACAGAGCCGTCCCAAACTTTGGGGTGGCTGTGTCTTTTTGATTTTAATTTCCCTAAGCTATAAGACCATAAGTGGAAGTGCCCTAGGCTCTGTTGCTTTGTTTTTTAGATGTTTCAGGAAACACCATACACTTCTCCAGAGTGGCTGTTGGCAATTTACATCCCACCCATCAGCATAACAAGGCTCCCAGTTCTCTATGGCCTGTCCTTCCTTTCTGGATTTTACACTTTTTTCAGATGGCCCTTTTGACCAGGGGGCAGTGAGACTTCATTGTAATGCAGATTTCATTTGCAAGCTTGCTTGGTTGGCCAAAAAGGGCGTATTCGTTTTTTCCTGAATATATTCAGGAAAAAACGCATATGCCCTTTTTGGCCAAGTGCATCATTGTGGACGTTCTGCTCCTTTTCCTATGCTTTAAAGGCAATTGCTATCTACCTCCTGAAATCGGTTTCCTGCAATTCTGCCCCGCTTTCAAGTCCTCTTGGCGGCCTTACTTCAATACATTTTTGGAAGATAGCTGTCATTTATAACTCTGCAGGTTTGTGAATGACAGTGCCCCTGAGCTCCTTTCTTCAACTCGCTTTCTTGTGAGCTGGCCGCAACACCGCAGGATTTCTTCAGGCCCTATTGTGGTTCCGGCACGGCACGCTGAGCCGTTGGTTAATTCCTCTTCCTGGTGGGAAATGAGAGTTAAATTTGCCCGTTCAGACACCTCCAGCTTGTCTCTCATTGGTTCTCCCTCTTCCTGTTCATTTTCGCCAGAAATTGCAAACTGGGCCAAACAGGAGGTTAAAGGCACTGACTCTCCAAGTGGGGAGAGTGTTAGTAAAGCATCTGGAATGTTGCACCTGAGTACCAATGGACGAAAACTGAGTCACATTTGAACATGTTTCCCAATCACACGGTGGATCATACTCTGGGTTCCACATGCATGTTTTAGCTGAAGGAAGAATCCCTTAAACCTGGAGAGTTGAGACCCCTGCAATGGGTACCATGCAATATGACTTCAAAGGGTCTGCATTTGCTCACCGATTCTCACCAATCCTATCATTGCTGCGTTTATGCCACTGTACACACACTAGATTCTCTTTCGGAGACATATAAATCCATAGGTTTTAGGATTCTTACTAGTCAGGTATATTCTTAGGCGTTTAATACGGGGTGTAGAGTCCACTTCGTTGAGCAAGGAGTAGCTCTTGTCTATTACATATTTGGCTTATGGAACGGTATATGTGCTAATTTCAATCTCTGGTTTTATGCAGCACCCCAACTCACCTTTCCCCTTAAGCAAGCATAAGTTGGTTTTCTACATTTGAGACCCTGTTCTGTTTTGGAATTCAGTTCCTGTGTAGCCAAGTTTACATTCCGTGTGGTAGAGATATCTTATGATGTTTCTTTTTCTGTGTGACTTATTTCACTTAGAATCATCGTACCTGAATCCACTCATTATGCTGCTACGGGCCTGATGACATAGATTTCATTGCTGAGTGATATTGCATTGTACGTAAGTACCACAACTTCTTTATCCATTTTTCGCTTTCTGTGATATTGAACTTGTACCGTAAACGAGGTTCCTGTAAACAGAGCTGTCCCAAACTTTGGGGTGGCTGTGTATTTTTGATTTTAATTTCCCTAAGCTATAGGAGCATAAGTGGAAGTGCCCTAGGCTGTGTTGTTTTGTTTTTTAGATGTTTCAGGAAACACCATACACTTCTCCAGAGTGGCTGTTGGCAATTTACATCCCGCCCATCAGCATAACAAGGCTCCCATTTCTCCATGGCCTGTCCTGCCTTTCTGGATTTTACACTTTTTTCAGATGGCCCTTTTGACCGGGGGGCAGTGAGACTTCATTGTAGTGCAGATTTCCTTTGCAAGCTTGCTTGGTTGGCCAAAAAGTGCGTATGGGTTTTTTCCTGAGGAAAAAAAGCATATGCCCTTTTTGGCCAAGTGCATCATTGTGGACGTTCTGCCTCTTTTCCTATGCTTTACATGCAATTCCAGTCTACCTCCTGCAATCGGTTTCCTGCAATTCTGCCCCGTTTTCAAGTCCTCTTGGCAGCCTTACTTCAATATATTTTTGGACGATAGCTGTCATTTATAACTCTGCAGGTATGTGAATTACAGTGCCCCTGAGCTCCTTTCTTCAACTCGCTTTCTTGTGAGCTGGCCGCAACACCGCAGCTTTGCTTCAGGCCCTAGTGTGGTTCCGCAATGGCATGCTGAACCTTTGGTTAATTCCTCTTCCTGGTGGGAAATGAGAGTTAAATTTGCCCGTCCAGACACCTCCAGCTAGTCTCTCATTGGTTCTCCCTATTCCTGTTCATTTTCCGCAGAAATTGCAAACTGGGCCAAACAAGAGGTTGAAGGCACTGACTCTCCAAGTGGGGAGAGTGTTAGTAAAGCGTCTGTAATGTTGCACCCGAGTACCAGGGGACAAAAAGTGACACATTTGAACACGTTTCCCGATCACACGGTGGATCATACTCTGGGTTCCACATGCATGTTTTAGCTGAAGGAAGAATCCCTTAAACCTGCAGAGTTGAGACCCATGGAATGGGTACCATGCAATGTCACTTCATAGGGTCTGCATGTGTTCACCGAACCTCACCAAACCTATCACTGCTGCATTTATGCCGCTGTACACACGCTAGATTCTCTTTCGGAGACATATAAATCGATAGGTTTTAAGATTCTTACTAGTCAGGTATATTCTTAGGCGTTTAATATGGGGTATAGAGTCCAGTTCGTTGAGCAAGGAGTAGCTCTTGTCTATTACATATTTGGCTTATGGAACGATATCTGTGCTAATTTCAATCTCTGGTTTTATGCAGCACCCCAACTCACCTTTCCCCTTAAGCAAGCATAAGTTGGTTTTCTACATTTGAGACCCTCTTCTGTTTTGTAATTCAGTTCCTTTGTAGCCAAGTTTACAAGCCGTGTATTAGTGATATCTTATGATGTTTCTTTTTCTGTGTGACTTATCTCACTTAGAATCATCGTACCTGAATCCACTCATTATGCTGCTACGGGCCTGATGACATAGATTTCATTGCTGAGTGACATTGCATTGTACGTAAGTACCACAACTTCTTTATCCATTTTTCGTTTTCTGTGATATTGAACATGTACCGTAAACGAGGTTCTTGTAAACAGAGCCATCCCAAACTTTGGGGTGGCTGTGTCTTTTTGATTTTAATTTCCCTAAGCTATAGGACCATAAGTGGAAGTGCCCTAGGCTCTGTTGCTTTGTTTTTTAGATGTTTCAGGAAACACCATACACTTCTCCAGAGTGGCTGTTGGCAATTTACATCCCGCCCATCAGCATAACAAGGCTCCAAGTTCTCCATGGCCTGTCCTGCCTTTCTGGATTTTACACTTTTCTCAGATGGCCCTTTTGACCGGGGGGCAGTGAGACTTCATTGTAGTGCAGATTTCCTTTGCAAGCTTGCTTGGTTGGCCAAAAAGGGCGTATGCGTTTTTTCCTGAGGAAAAAACGCATATGCCATTTTTGGCCAAGTGCATCATTGTGGACGTTCTGCCTCTTTTCCTATGCTTTACATGCAATTCCAGTCTACCTCCTGAAATTGGTTTCCTGCAATTCTGCCCCGCTTTCAACTCCACTTGGCAGCCTTACTTCAATATATGTTTGGACGATAGCTGTCATTTATAACTCTGCAGGTTTGTGAATGACAGTGCCCCTGAGCTCCTTTCTTCAACTCGCTTTCTTGTGAGCTGGCCGCAACACCGCAGGATTGCTTCAGGCCATAGTTTTGTTCCGGCATGGCACGCTGAGCCTTTGGTTAATTCCTCTTCCTGGTGGGAAATGAGAGTTAAATTTGCCCGTCCAGACACCTCCAGCTAGTCTCTCATTGGTTCTCCCTCTTCCTGTTCATTTTCCGCAGAAATTGCAAACTGGGCCAAACAGGAGGTTAAAGGCACTGACTCTCCAAGTGGGGAGAGTGTTAGTAAAGCGTCTGGAATGTTGCACCCGAGTACCGGGGGACGAAACCTGAGACCCTTTAAACACGTTTCCCGATCACACGGTGGATCATACTCTGGGTTCCACATGCATGTTTTAGCTGAAGGAAGAATCCCTTAAACCTGGAGAGTTGAGACCCATGGAATGGGTACCATGCAATATGATTTCAAAGGGTCTGCATTTGCTCACCGAACCTCACCAATCCTATCACTGCTGCGTTTATGCCGCTGAATATATTCAGGAAAAAACACATACGCCCTTTTTGGCCAAGTGCATCATTGTGGACGTTCTGCCTCTTTTCCTATGCTTTACATGCAATTCCAGTCTACCTCCTGCAATCGGTTTCCTGCAATTCTGCCCCGCTTTCAACTCCACTTGGCGGCATTACTTCAATATATTTTTGGACGATAGCTGTCATTTATAACTCTGCAGGTTTGTGAATGACAGTGCCCCTGAGCTCCTTTCTTCAACTCGCTTTCTTGTGAGCTGGCCGCAACACCGCAGCATTGCTTCAGGCCCTAGTGTGGTTCCGGCATGGCACGCTGAGCCTTTGGTTAATTCCTCTTCCTGGTGGGAAATGAGAGTTAAATTTGCCCGTCCAGACACCTCCAGCTAGTCTCTCATTGGTTCTCCCTATTCCTGTTCATTTTCCGCAGAAATTGCAAACTGGGCCAAACAGGAGGTTAAAGGCACTGACTCTCCAAGTGGGGAGAGTGTTAGTAAAGCGTCTGGAATGTTGCACCCGAGTACCGGGGGACGGAACCTGAGACACCTTTGAACACGTTTCCTGATCACACGGTGGATCATACTCTGGGTTCCACATGCATGTTTTAGCTGAAGGAAGAATCCCTTAAACCTGGAGAGTTGAGACCCCTGCAATGGGTACAATGCAATATGACTTCAAAGGGTCTGCATTTGCTCACCGAACCTCACCAATCCTATCACTGCTGCGTTTATGACACTGTACACACGCTTGATTCTCTTTCGGAGACATATAAATCCATAGGTTTTAAGATTCTTTCTAGTCAGGTATATTCTTACGCGTTTAATATGGGGTGTAGAGTCCACTTCGTTGAGCAAGGAGTAGCTCTTGTCTATTAAATATTTGGCTTATGGAACGGTATCTGTTCTAATTTCAATCTCTGGTTTTATGCAGCACCCCAACTCACCTTTCGTCTTAAGCAAGCATAAGTTGGTTTTCTACATTTGAGACCCTGTTCTGTTTTGTAATTCAGTTCCTGTGTAGCCAAGTTTACATTCCTTGTAGTAGTGATATCTTATGATGTTTGTTTTTCTGTGTGACTTATTTCACTTAGAATCATCGTACCTGAATCCACTCATTATGCTGCTACGGGCCTGATGACATAGATTTCATTGCTGAGTGATATTGCATTGTACGTAAGTACCACAACTTCTTTATCCATTTTTCGCTTTCTGTGATATTGAACTTGGACCATAAATGAGGTTCTTGTAAACAGAGCTGTCCCTAACTTTGGGGTGGCTGAGTCTTTTTGATTTTAATTTCCCTAAGCTATAGGACCATAAGTGGAAGTGCCCTAGGCTCTGTTGCTTTGTTTTTTAGATGTTTCAGGAAACACCATACACTTCTCCAGAGTGGCTGTTGGCAATTTACATCCCGCCCATCAGCATAACAAGGCTCCCAGTTCTCCATGGCCTGTCCTGCCTTTCTGGATTTTACACTTTTTTCAGATGGCCCTTTTGACCGGGGAGCAGTGAGACTTCATTGTAGTGCAGATTTCCTTTGCAAGCTTGCTTGGTTGGCCAAAAAGGGCGTATGCGTTTTTTCCTGAATATATTAAGGAAAAAACGCATACGCCCTTTTTGGCCAAGTGCATCATTGTGGACGTTCTGCCTCTTTTCCTATGCTTTACATGCAATTCCAGTCTACCTCCTGAAATCGGTTTCCTGCAATTCTGCCCCGCTTTCAAGTCCTCTTGGCAGCCTTACTTCAATATATTTTTGGACGATAGCTGTCATTTATAACTCTGCAGGTATGTGAATGACAGTGCCCCTGAGCTCCTTTTTTCAACTCGCTTTCTTGTGAGCTGGCCGCAACACCGCATGATTGCTTCAGGCCCTAGTGTGGTTCCGGCATGTCACGCTGAGCCTGTTTAATTCCTCTTCCTGGTGGGAAATGAGAGTTAAATTTGCCCGTCCAGACACCTCCAGCTAGTCTCTCATTGGTTCTCCCTATTCCTGTTCATTTTCCGCAGAAATTGCAAACTGGGCCAAACAAGAGGTTAAAGGCACTGACTCTCCAAGTGGGGAGAGTGTTAGTAAAGCGTCTGGAATGTTGCACCCGAGTACCAGGGGATGAAAACTGACACAATTAAACACGTTTCCCGATCACACAGTGGATCATACTCTGGGTTCCACATGCATGTTTTAGCTGAAGGAAGAATCCCTTAAACCTTGAGAGTTGAGACCCATGGAATGGGTACCATGCAATATGACTTCAAAGGTTCTGCATTTGCTCAAAGAACCTCACCAATCCTATCACTGCTGCGTTTATGACACTGTACACACGCTTGATTCTCTTTCGGAGACATATAAATCCATAGGTTTTAAGATTCTTTCTAGTCAGGTATATTCTTACGCGTTTAATATGGGGTGTAGAGTCCACTTCGTTGAGCAAGGAGTAGCTCTTGTCTATTAAATATTTGGCTTATGGAACGGTATCTGTTCTAATTTCAATCTCTGGTTTTATGCAGCACCCCAACTCACCTTTCGCCTTAAGCAAGCATAAGTTGGTTTTCTACATTTGAGACCCTGTTCTGTTTTGTAATTCAGTTCCTGTGTAGCCAAGTTTACATTCCTTGTAGTAGTGATATCTTATGATGTTTGTTTTTCTGTGTGACTTATTTCACTTAGAATCATCGTACCTGAATCCACTCATTATGCTGCTACGGGCCTGATGACATAGATTTCATTGCTGAGTGATATTGCATTGTACGTAAGTACCACAACTTCTTTATCCATTTTTCGCTTTCTGTGATATTGAACTTGGACCATAAATGAGGTTCTTGTAAACAGAGCTGTCCCTAACTTTGGGGTGGCTGAGTCTTTTTGATTTTAATTTCCCTAAGCTATAGGACCATAAGTGGAAGTGCCCTAGGCTCTGTTGCTTTGTTTTTTAGATGTTTCAGGAAACACCATACACTTCTCCAGAGTGGCTGTTGGCAATTTACATCCCGCCCATCAGCATAACAAGGCTCCCAGTTCTCCATGGCCTGTCCTGCCTTTCTGGATTTTACACTTTTTTCAGATGGCCCTTTTGACCGGGGAGCAGTGAGACTTCATTGTAGTGCAGATTTCCTTTGCAAACTTGCTTGGTTGGCCAAAAAGTGCGTATGCGTTTTTTCCTGAATATATTCAGGAAAAAACGCATACGCCCTTTTTGGCCAAGTGCATCATTGTGGACGTTCTGCCTCTTTTCCTATGCTTTACATGCAATTCCAGTCTACCTCCTGAAATCGGTTTCCTGCAATTCTGCCCCGCTTTCAAGTCCTCTTGGCAGCCTTACTTCAATATATTTTTGGACGATAGCTGTCATTTATAACTCTGCAGGTATGTGAATGACAGTGTCCCTGAGCTCCTTTCTTCAACTCGCTTTCTTGTGACCTGGCCGCAACACCGCAGGATTGCTTCAGGCCCTAGTGTGGTTCCGGCATGGCACGCTGAGCCTTTGGTTAATTCCTCTTCCTGGTGGGAAATGAGAGTTAAATTTGCCCGTCCAGACACCTCCAGCTAGTCTCTCATTGGTTCTCCCTATTCCTGTTCATTTTCCGCAGAAATTGCAAACTGGGCCAAACAGGAGGTTAAAGGCACTGACTCTCCAAGTGGGGAGAGTGTTAGTAAAGCGTCTGGAATGTTGCACCCGAGTACCAGGGGACGAAACCTGAGACACATTTGAACACGTTTCCCGATCACATGGTGGATCATACTCTGGATTCCACATGCATGTTTTAGCTGAAGGAAGAATCCCTTAAACCTGGAGAGTTGAGACCCCTGCAATGGGTACCATGCAATATGACTTCAAAGGGTCTGCATTTGCTCACCGAACCTCACCAATTCTAGCAATGCTGCATTTATGCCACTGTACACAGGCTTGATTCTCTTTCGGAGACATATAAATCCATAGGTTTTAAGATTCTTACTAGTCAGGTATATTCTTAGGCGTTTAATATGGGGTGTAGAGGCCACTTCGTTGAGCAAGGAGTAGCTCTTGTCTATTACATATTTGGCTTATGGAACCGTATCTGTGCTAATTTCAATCTCTGGTTTTATGCAGCACCCCAACTCACCTTTACTTTTAAGCAAGCATAAGTCGGTTTTCTACATTTGAGACCCTGTTCTGTTTTGTAGTTCAGTTCCTGTGTAGCCAAGTTTACATTCCATGTGGTAGAGATATCTTATGATGTTTCTTTCTCTGTGTGACTTATTTCACTTACAATCATCGTACCTGAATCCACTCATTATGCTGCTACGGGCCTGATGATATAGATTTCATTGCTGAGTGATATTGCATTGTACGTAAGTACCACAACTTCTTTATATTTTGCGCTTTCTGTGATATTGAACTTGTACCGTAAACGAGGTTCTTGTAAACAGAGCTGTCCCAAAGATTGGGGTGGTTGTGTCTTTTTTATTTTAATTTCCCTAAGCTATAGGACCATAAGTGGAAGTGCCCTAGGCTCTGTTGCTTTGTTTTTTAGATGTTTCAGGAAACACCATACACTTCTCCAGAGTGGCTGTTGGCAATTTACATCCCGCCCATCAGCATAACAAGGCTCCCAGTTCTCCATGGCCTGTCCTGCCTTTCTGGATTTTACACTTTTTTCAGATGGCCCTTTTGACCGGGGGGCAGTGAGACTTCATTGTAGTGCAGATTTCCTTTGCAAGCTTGCTTGGTTGGCCGAAAAGGGCGTATGCGTTTATTCCTGAATATATTCAGGAAAAAACGCATACGCCCTTTTTGGCCAAGTGCATCATTGTGGACGTTCTGCCTCTTTTCCTATGCTTTACATGCAATTCCAGTCTACCTCCTGAAATCGGTTTCCTGCAATTCTGCCCCGCTTTCAAGTCCTCTTGGCAGCCTTACTTCAATATATTTTTGGACGATAGCTGTCATTTATAACTCTGCAGGTATGTGAATGACAGTGCCCCTGAGCTCCTTTCTTCAACTCGCTTTCTTGTGAGCTGGCCGCAACACCGCTGCATTGCTTCAGGCCCTAGTGTGGTTTCGGCATGGCACACTGAGCCTTTGGTTAATTCCTCTTCCTGGTGGGAAATGAGAGTTAAATTTGCCCGTCCAGACACCTCCAGCTAGTCTCTCATTGGTTCTCCCTATTCCTGTTCATTTTCCGCAGAAATTGCAAACTGGGCCAAACAGGAGGTTAAAGGCACTGACTCTCCAAGTGGGGAGAGTGTTAGTAAAGCATCTGGAATGTTGCACCCGAGTACCAGGGGACGAAAACTGACACAATTGAACACGTTTCCCGAGCACACGGTGGATCATACTCTGGGTTCCACATGCATGTTTTAGCTGAAGGAAGAATCCCTTAAACCTGGAGAGTTGAGACCCATGGAATGGGTACCATGAAATATGACTTCAAAGGGTCTGCATTTGTCAACCGAACCTCATCAATCCTATCACTGCTGCATTTATGCCGCTGTACACACGCTTGATTCTCTTTCGGAGACATATAAATCCATAGGTTTTAAGATTCTTCCTAGTAAGGTATATTCTTAGGCGTTTATTATGGGGTGTTGAGTCCACTTCGTTGAGCAAGGAGTAGCTCTTGTCTATTACATATTTGGCTTATGGAACGGTTTCTGTGCTAATTTCAATCTCTGGTTTTATGCAGCACCCCACCTCACCTTTCCCCTTAAGCAAGCATAAGATGGTTTTCTACATTTGAGACCCTGTTCTGTTTTGTAATTCAGTTCCGGTGTAGCCAAGTTTACATTCCGTGTAGTAGTGATATCTTATGATGTTTCTTTTTCTGTGTGACTTATTTCACTTAGAATCATCGTACCTGAATCCACTCATTATGCTGCTACTGGTCTGATGACATAGATTTCATTGCTGAGTGATATTGCATTGTACGTAAGTACCACAACTTCTTTACCCATTTTTCGCTTTCTGTGATATTGAACTTGGACCATAAATGAGGTTCTTGTAAACAGAGCTGTCCCTAACTTTGGGGTGGCTGAGTCTTTTTGATTTTAATTTCCCTAAGCTATAGGACCATAAGTGGAAGTGCCCTAGGCTCTGTTGCTTTGTTTTTTAGATGTTTCAGGAAACACCATACACTTCTCCAGAGTGGCTGTTGGCAATTTACATCCCGCCCATCAGCATAACAAGGCTCCCAGTTCTCCATGGCCTGTCCTGCCTTTCTGGATTTTACACTTTTTTCAGATGGCCCTTTTGACCGGGGAGCAGTGAGACTTCATTGTAGTGCAGATTTCCTTTGCAAGCTTGCTTGGTTGGCCAAAAAGGGCGTATGCGTTTTTTCCTGAATATATTCAGGAAAAAACGCATACGCCCTTTTTGGCCAAGTGCATCATTGTGGACGTTCTGCCTCTTTTCCTATGCTTTACATGCAATTCCAGTCTACCTCCTGAAATCGGTTTCCTGCAATTCTGCCCCGCTTTCAAGTCCTCTTGGCAGCCTTACTTCAATATATTTTTGGACGATAGCTGTCATTTATAACTCTGCAGGTATGTGAATGACAGTGTCCCTGAGCTCCTTTCTTCAACTCGCTTTCTTGTGACCTGGCCGCAACACGGCAGGATTGCTTCAGGCCCTAGTGTGGTTCCGGCATGGCACGCTGAGCCTTTGGTTAATTCCTCTTCCTGGTGGGAAATGAGAGTTAAATTTGCCCGTCCAGACACCTCCAGCTAGTCTCTCATTGGTTCTCCCTATTCCTGTTCATTTTCCGCAGAAATTGCAAACTGGGCCAAACAGGAGGTTAAAGGCACTGACTCTCCAAGTGGGGAGAGTGTTAGTAAAGCGTCTGGAATGTTGCACCCGAGTACCAGGGGACGAAACCTGAGACACATTTGAACACGTTTCCCGATCACATGGTGGATCATACTCTGGATTCCACATGCATGTTTTAGCTGAAGGAAGAATCCCTTAAACCTGGAGAGTTGAGACCCCTGCAATGGGTACCATGCAATATGACTTCAAAGGGTCTGCATTTGCTCACCGAACCTCACCAATCCTAGCACTGCTGCATTTATGCCACTGTACACACGCTTGATTCTCTTTCGGAGACATATAAATCCATAGGTTTTAAGATTCTTACTAGTCAGGTATATTCTTAGGCGTTTAATATGGGGTGTAGAGTCCACTTCGTTGAGCAAGGAGTAGCTCTTGTCTATTACATATTTGGCTTATGGAACCGTATCTGTGCTAATTTCAATCTCTGGTTTTATGCAGCACCCCAACTCACCTTTACTCTTAAGCAAGCATAAGTCGATTTTCTACATTTGAGACCCTGTTCTGTTTTGTAGTTCAGTTCCTGTGTAGCCAAGTTTACATTCCATGTGGTAGAGATATCTTATGATGTTTCTTTCTCTGTGTGACTTATTTCACTTACAATCATCGTACCTGAATCCACTCATTATGCTGCTACGGGCCTGATGATATAGATTTCATTGCTGAGTGATATTGCATTGTACGTAAGTACCACAACTTCTTTATCCATTTTGCGCTTTCTGTGATATTGAACTTGTACCGTAAACGAGGTTCTTGTAAACAGAGCTGTCCCAAAGATTGGGGTGGTTGTGTCTTTTTTATTTTAATTTCCCTAAGCTATAGGACCATAAGTGGAAGTGCCCTAGGCTCTGTTGCTTTGTTTTTTAGATGTTTCAGGAAACACCATACACTTTTCCAGAGTGGCTGTTGGCAATTTACATCCCGCCCATCAGCATAACAAGGCTCCCAGTTCTCCATGGCCTGTCCTGCCTTTCTGGATTTTACACTTTTTTCAGATGGCCCTTTTGACCGGGGGGCAGTGAGACTTCATTGTAGTGCAGATTTCCTTTGCAAGCTTGCTTGGTTGGCCAAAAAGGGCGTATGCGTTTATTCCTGAATATATTCAGGAAAAAACGCATACGCCCTTTTTGGCCAAGTGCATCATTGTGGACGTTCTGCCTCTTTTCCTATGCTTTACATGCAATTCCAGTCTACCTCCTGAAATCGGTTTCCTGCAATTCTGCCCCGCTTTCAAGTCCTCTTGGCAGCCTTACTTCAATATATTTTTGGACGATAGCTGTCATTTATAACTCTGCAGGTATGTGAATGACAGTGCCCCTGAGCTCCTTTCTTCAACTCGCTTTCTTGTGAGCTGGCCGCAACACCGCTGCATTGCTTCAGGCCCTAGTGTGGTTTCGGCATGGCACACTGAGCCTTTGGTTAATTCCTCTTCCTGGTGGGAAATGAGAGTTAAATTTGCCCGTCCAGACACCTCCAGCTAGTCTCTCATTGGTTCTCCCTATTCCTGTTCATTTTCCGCAGAAATTGCAAACTGGGCCAAACAGGAGGTTAAAGGCACTGACTCTCCAAGTGGGGAGAGTGTTAGTAAAGCATCTGGAATGTTGCACCCGAGTACCAGGGGACGAAAACTGACACAATTGAACACGTTTCCCGAGCACACGGTGGATCATACTCTGGGTTCCACATGCATGTTTTAGCTGAAGGAAGAATCCCTTAAACCTGGAGAGTTGAGACCCATGGAATGGGTACCATGCAATATGACTTCAAAGGGTCTGCATTTGTCAACCGAACCTACATCAATCCTATCACTGCTGCATTTATGCCGCTGTACACACGCTTGATTCTCTTTCGGAGACATATAAATCCATAGGTTTTAAGATTCTTCCTAGTAAGGTATATTCTTAGGCGTTTATTATGGGGTGTTGAGTCCACTTCGTTGAGCAAGGAGTAGCTCTTGTCTATTACATATTTGGCTTATGGAACGGTTTCTGTGCTAATTTCAATGTCTGGTTTTATGCAGCACCCCAACTCACCTTTCCCCTTAAGCAAGCATAAGATGGTTTTCTACATTTGAGACCCTGTTCTGTTTTGTAATTCAGTTCCGGTGTAGCCAAGTTTACATTCCGTGTAGTAGTGATATCTTATGATGTTTCTTTTTCTGTGTGACTTATTTCACTTAGAATCATCGTACCTGAATCCACTCATTATGCTGCTACGGGCCTGATGACATAGATTTCATTGCTGAGTGATATTGCATTGTACGTAAGTACCACAACTTCTTTACCCATTTTTCGCTTTCTGTGATATTGAACTTGTACCGTAAACGAGGTTCTTGTAAACAGAGCCGTCCCAAACTTTGGGGTGGCTGTGTCTTTTTGATTTTAATTTCCCTAAGCTATAGGACCATAAGTGGAAGTGCCCTAGGCTCTGTTGCTTTGTTTTTTAGATGTTTCAGGAAACACCATACACTTCTCCAGAGTGGCTGTTGGCAATTTACATCCCGCCCATCAGCATAACAAGGCTCCCAGTGTTCCATGGCCTGTCCTGCCTTTCTGGATTTTACACATTTTTCAGATGGCCCTTTTGACTGGGGGGCAGTGAGACTTCATTGCAGTGCAGATTTCCTTTGCAAGCTTGCTTGGTTGGCCAAAAAGGGCATAGGCTTTTTTTCTTGAGGAAAAATCGCATATGCCCTTTTTGGCCAAGTGCATCATTGTGGACGTTCTGCCTCTTTTCCTATGCTTTACATGCAATTCCAGTCTACCTCCTGAAATCGGTTTCCTGCAATTCTGCCCCGCTTTCAAGTCCTCTTGGCAGCCTTACTTCAATATATTTTTGGACGATAGCTGTCATTTATAACTCTGCAGTTTTGTGAATTACAGTGCCCCTGAGCTCCTTTCTTCAACTTGCTTTCTTGTGAGATGACCGCAACACCGCAGCATCGCTTCAGGCCCTAGTGTTGTTCCGGCATGGCACGCTGAGCCTTTGGTTAATTCCTCTTCCTGGTGGGAAATGAGAGTTAAATTTGCCCGTCCAGACACCTCCAGCTAGTCTCTCATTGGTTCTCCCTATTCCTGTTCATTTTCCGCAGAAATTGCAAACTGGGCCAAACAGGAGGTTAAAGGCACTGACTCTCCAAGTGGGGAGAGTGTTAGTAAAGCGTCTGGAATGTTGCACCCGAGTACCAGGGGACGAAAACTGACACATTTGAACACGTTTCCCGATCACACAGTGGATCATACTCTGGGTTCCACATGCATGTTTTAGCTGAAGGAAGAATCCCTTAAACCTGGAGAGTTGAGACCCATGGAATGGGTACCATGCAATATGACTTCAAAGGGTCTGCATTTGCTCACCGAACCTCATCAATCCTATCACTGCTGCGTTTATGCCGCTATACACACGCTTGATTCTCTTTCGGAGATATATAAATCCATAGGTTTTAAGATTCTTACTAGTCAGGTATATTCTTAGGCGTTTAATATGGGGTGTTGAGTCCACTTCGTTGAGCAAAGTGTAGCTCTTTTCTATTACATATTTGGCTTATGGAACGATATCTGTGCTAATTTCAATGTCTGGTTTTATGCAGCACCCCAACTCACCTTTCCCCTTAAGGAAGCATAAGTTGGTTTTCTACATTTGAGACCCTGTTCTGTTTTGTAATTCAGTTCCTGTGTAGCCAAGTTTACATTCCGTGTAGTAGTGATATCTTATGATGTTTCTTTTTCTGTGTGACTTATTTCACTTAGAATCATCGTACCTGAATCCACTCATTATGCTGCTATGGGCCTGATGACATAGATTTCATTGCTGAGTGATATTGCATTGTAGGTAAGTACCACAACTTCTTTATCCATTTTTCACTTTCTGTGATATTGAACTTGTACCGTAAACGAGGTTCCTGTAAACAGAACCGTCCCAAACTTTGGGGTGGCTGTGTCTTTTTGATTTTAATTTCCCTAAGCTATAGGACCATAAGTGGAAGTGCCCTAGGCTCTATTGTTTTGTTTTTTAGATGTTTCAGGAAACACCATACACTTCTCCAGAGTGGCTGTTGGCAATTTACATCCCGCCCATCAGCATAACAAGGCTCCCAGTTCTCCATGGCCTGTCCTGCCTTTCTGGATTTTATACTTTTTTCAGATGGCCCTTTTGCCCGCGGGATAGTGAGACTTCATTGTAGTGCAGATTTCCTTTGCAAGCTTGCTTGGTTGGCCAAAAAGGGCGTATGCGTTTTTTCCTGAATATATTCAGGAAAAAACGCATACGCCCTTTTTGGCCAAGTGCATCATTGTGCACGTTCTGCCTCTTTTCCTATGCTTTACATGCAATTCCAGTCTACCTCCTGAAATCGGTTTCCTGCAATTCTGCCCCGCTTTCAAGTCCTCTTGGCAGCCTTACTTCAATATATTTTTGGACGATAGCTGTCATTTATAACTCTGCAGGTTTGTGAATTACAGTGCCCCTGAGCTCCTTTCTTCAACTCGTTTTCTTGTGAGCTGGCCGCAACACCGCAGCATTGCTTCAGGCCCTAGTGTGGTTCCAGAATGGCACGCTGAGCCTTTGGTTAATTCCTCTTCCTGGTGGGCAATGAGAGTTAAATTTGCCCGTCCAGACACCTCCAGCTAGTCTCTCATTGGTTCTCCCTATTCCTGTTCATTTTCCGCAGAAATTGCAAACTGGGCCAAACAGGAGGTTAAAGGCACTGACTCTCCAAGTGGGGAGAGTGTTAGTAAAGCGTCTGGAATGTTGCACCCGAGTACCGGGGGACGAAAACTGAGTCACATTTGAACACGTTTCCCGATCACACGGTGGATCATACTCTGGGTTCCACATGCATGTTTTAGCTGAAGGAAGAATCCCTTAAACCTGGAGAGTTGAGACCCATGGAATGGGTACCATGCAATATGACTTGAAAGGGTCTGCATTTGCTCACCGAACCTCAACAATCCTAACACTGCTGCATTTATGCCGCTGTACACACGCTTGATTCTCTTTCAGAGACATATAAATCCATAGGTTTTAAGATTCTTACTAGTCAGGTATATTCTTATGCGTTTAATATGGTGTGTAGAGTCCACTTCGTTGAGCAATGAGTAGCTCTTGTCTATTACATATTTGGCTTATGGAACGGTATCCGTTCTAATTTCAATCTCTGGTTTTATGCAGCACCCCAACTCACCTTTCCCCTTAAGCAAGCATAAGTTGGTTTTCTACATTTGAGACCCTGTTCTGTTTTGTAATTCAGTTCCTGTGTAGCCAAGTTTACATTCCATGTAGTAGTGATATCTTATGATGTTTCTTTTTCTGTGTGACTTATTTCACTTAGAATCATCGTACCTGAATCCACTCATTATGCTGCTATGGGCCTGATGACATAGATTTCACTGCTGAGTGATATTGCATTGTACGTAAGTACCACAATTTCTTGATCCATTTTTCGCTTTCTGTGATATTGAACTTGTATCATAAACGAGGTTCTTGTAAACAGAACCGTCCCAAACTTTGGGGTGGCTGTGTCTTTTTGAATTTAATTTCCCTAAGCTATAGGACCATAAGTGTAATTGCCCTAGGCTCTGTTGCTTTGTTTTTTAGATGTTTCAGGAAACACCATACACTTCTCCAGAGTGGCTGTTGGCAATTTACATCCCGCCCATCAGCATAACAAGGCTCCCAGTTCTCCATGGCCTGTCCTGCCTTTCTGGATTTTACACTTTTTTCAGATGGCCCTTTTGACCGGGGGGCAGTGAGACTTCATTGTAGTGCAGATTTCTTTGCAAGCTTGCTTGGTTGGCCAAAAAGTGCATATGCGTTTTTTCCTGAATATATTCAGGAAAAAACGCATACGCCCTTTTTGGCCAAGTGCATCATTGTGGACGTTCTGCCTATTTTCCTGTGATTTACATGCAAATCCAGTCTACCTCCTGAAATCGGTTTCCTGCAATTCTGCCCCGCTTTCAAGTCCTCTTGGCAGCCTTACTTCAATATATTTTTGGACGATAGCTGTCAATTTTAACTCTGCAGGTTTGTGAATGACAGTGCCCCTGAGCTCCTTTCTTCAACTCGCTTTCTTGTGAGCTGGCCGCAACACCGCAGCATTGCTTCAGGTCCCAGTGTGGTTCCGGCATGGCACGCTGAGCCTTTGGTTAATTCCTCTTCCTGGTGGGAAATGAGAGTTAAATTTGCCCGTCCAGACACCTCCAGCTAGTCTCTCATTGGTTCTCCCTATTCCTGTTCATTTTCCGCAGAAATTGCAAACTGGGCCAAACAGGAGGTTAAAGGCACTGACTCTCCAAGTGGGGAGAGTGTTAGTAAAGCGTCTGGAATGTTGCACCCGAGTACCAGGGGACGAAAACTGACACATTTGAACACGTTTCCCGATCACACGGTGGATCATACTCTGGGTTCCACATGCATGTTTTAGCTGAAGGAAGAATCCCTTAAACCTGGAGAGTTGAGACCCATGGAATGGGTACCATGCAATATGACTTCAAAGGGTCTGCATTTGCTCACCGAACCTCACCAATCCTATCACTGCTGCGTTTATGCCGCTGTACACACTCTTGATTCTCTTTCGGAGACATATAAATCCATAGGTTTTAAGATTCTTACTAGTCAGGTATATTCGTAGGCGTTTAATATGGGGTGTTGAGTCCAGTTCATTGAACAAGGAGTAGCTCTTGTCTATTACATATTTGGCTTATGGAACGGTATCTGTTCTAATTTCAATCTCTGGTTTTATGCAGCACCCCAACTCACCTTTCCCCTTAAGCAAGCATAAGTTGGTTTTCTACATTTGAGACCCTGTTCTGTTTTGTAATTCAGTTCCTGTGTAGCCAAGTTTACATTCCGTGTAGTAGTGATATCTTATGATGTTTGTTTTTCTGTGTGACTTATTTCACTTAGAATCATCGTACCTGAATCCACTCATTATGCTGCTATGGGCCTGATGACATAGATTTCATTGCTGAGTGATATTGCATTGTACGTATGTACCACAACTTCTTTATCCATTTTTCACTTTCTGTGATTTTGAACTTGTACTGTAAACAAGGTTCTTGTAAACAGAGCCGTCCCAAACTTTGGGGTGGCTGTGTCTTTTTATTTTTAATTTCCCTAAGCTATAGGACCATAAGTGGAAGTGCCCTAGGCTCTGTTGCTTTGTTTTTTAGATGTTTCAGGAAACACCATACACTTCTCCAGAGTGGCTGTTGGCAATTTACATCCCGCCCATGAGCATAACAAGGCTCCCAGTTCTCCATGGCCTCTCCTGCCTTTCTGGATTTTACACTTTTTTCAGATGGCCCTTTTGACCGGGGGGCAGTGAGACTTCATTGTAGTGCAGATTTCCTTTGCAAGCTTGCTTGGTTGGCCAAAAAGGGCGTATGCGTTTTTTCCTGAATATATTCAGGAAAAAACGCATACGCCCTTTTTGGCCAAGTGCATCATTGTGGACGTTCTGCCTCTTTTCCTATGCTTTACATGCAATTCCAGTCTACCTCCTGAAATCGGTTTCCTGCAATTCTGCCCCGCTTTCAAGTCCTCTTGGCAGCCTTACTTCAATATATTTTTGGACGATAGCTGTCATTTATAACTCTGCAGGTTTGTGAATGACAGTGCCCCTGAGCTCCTTTCTTCAACTCGCTTTCTTGTGAGCTGGCCGCAACACCGCTGCATTGCTTCAGGCCCTAGTGTGGTTTCGGCATGTCACGCTGAGCCTTTGTTTAATTCCTCTTCCTGGTGGGAAATGAGAGTTAAATTTGCCCGTCCAGACACCTCCAGCTAGTCTCTCATTGGTTCTCCCTATTCCTGTTCATTTTCCGCAGAAATTGCAAACTGGGCCAAAGAGGAGGTTAAAGGCACTGACTCTCCAAGTGGGGAGAGTGTTAGTAAAGCGTCTGGAATGTTGCACCCGAGTACCAGGGGATGAAAACTGACACAATTGAACACGTTTCCCGATCACATGGTGGATCATACTCTGGGTTCCACATGCATGTTTTAGCTGAAGGAAGAATCCCTTAAACCTGGAGAGTTGAGACCCATGGAATGGGTACCATGCAATATGACTTCAAAGGGTCTGCATTTGCTCACCGAACCTCACCAATCCTATCACTGCTGCATTTATGCCACTGTACACACGCTTGATTCTCTTTCTGAGACATATAAATCCATAGGTTTTAAGATTCTTACTAGTCAGGTATATTCTTAGGCGTTTAATATGGGGTGTAGAGTCGACTTCGTTGAGCAAGGAGTAGCTCTTGTCTATTACATATTTGGCTTATGGAACGGTATCTGTGCTAATTTCAATCTCTGGTTTTATGCAGCACCCCAACTCACCTTTCCCCTTAAGCAAGCATAAGTCGGTTTTCTACATTTGAGACCCTGTTCTGTTTTGTAATTCAGTTCCTGTGTAGCCAAGTTTACATTCCATGTGGTAGAGATATCTTATGATGTTTCTTTTTCTGTGTGACTTATTTCACTTAGAATCATCGTACCTGAATCCACTCATTATGCTGCTATGGGCCTGATGACATAGATTTCATTGCTGAGTGATATTGCATTGTACGTAAGTACCACAACTTCTTTATCCATTTTTCACTTTCTGTGATTTTGAACTTGTACTGTAAACGAGGTTCTTGTAAACAGAGCCTTCCCAAACTTTGGGGTGGCTGTGTCTTTTTGATTTTAATTTCCCTAAGCTATAGGACCATAAGTGGAAGTGCCCTAGGCTCTGTTGCTTTGTTTTTTAGATGTTTCAGGAAACACCATACACTTCTCCAGAGTGGCTGTTGGCAATTTACATCCCACACATCAGCATAACAAGGCTCCCAGTTCTCCATGGCCTGTCCTGCCTTTCTGGATTTTACACTTTTTTCAGATGGCCCTTTTGACCGGGGGGCAGTGAGACTTCATTGTAGTGCAGATTTCCTTTGCAAGCTTGCTTGGTTGGCCAAAAAGGGTGTATGCGTTTTTTCCTGAATATATTCAGGAAAAAACGCATACGCCCTTTTTGTCCAAGTGCATCATTGTGGACGTTCTGCCTCTTTTCCTTTGCTTTACATGCAATTCCAGTCTACCTCCTGAAATCGGTTTCCTGCAATTCTGCCCAGCGTTCAAGTCCTCTTGGCAGCCTTACTTCAATATATTTTTGGACGATAGCTGTCATTTATAACTCTGCAGGTTTGTGAATGACAGTGCCCCTGAGCTCCTTTCTTCAACTCGCTTTCTTGTGAGCTGGCCGCAACACCGCAGCATTGCTTCAGGCCCTAGTGTGGTTCCGGCATGACATGCTGAGCCTTTGGTTAATTCCTCTTCCTGGTGGGAAATGAGAGTTAAATTTGCCCGTCCAGACACCTCCAGCTAGTCTCTCATTGGTTCTCCCTATTCCTGTTCATTTTCCGCAGAAATTGCAAACTGGGCCAAACAAGAGGTTAAAGGCACTGACTCTCCAAGTGGGGAGAGTGTTAGTAAAGCGTCTGGAATGTTGCACCTGAGTACCGGGGGATGAAAACTGACACAATTAAAAACATTTCCCGATCACACGGTGGATCATACTCTGGGTTCCACATGCATGTTTTAGCTGAAGGAAGAATCCCTTAAACCTGGAGAGTTGAGACCCATGGAATGGGTACCATGCAATATGACTTCAAAGGGTCTGCATTTGCTCACCGAACCTCACCAATCCTATCACTGCTGCGTTTATGACACTGTACACACGCTTGATTCTCTTTCGGAGACATATAAATCCATAGGTTTTAAGATTCGTTCTAGTCAGGTATATTCTTACGCGTTTAATATGGGGTGTAGAGTCCACTTCGTTGAGCAAGGAGTAGCTCTTGTCTATTAAATATTTGGCTTATGGAATGGTATCTGTTCTAATTTCAATCTCTGGTTTTATGCAGCACCCCAACTCACCTTTCGCCTTAAGCAAGCATAAGTTGGTTTTCTACATTTGAGACCCTGTTCTGTTTTGTAATTCAGTTCCTGTGTAGCCAAGTTTACATTCCTTGTAGTAGTGATATCTTATGATGTTTGTTTTTCTGTGTGACTTATTTCACTTAGAATCATCGTACCTGAATCCACTCATTATGCTGCTATGGGCCTGATGACATAGATTTCATTGCTGAGTGATATTGCATTGTACGTAAGTACCACAACTTCTTTATCCATTTTTCGCTTTCTGTGATATTGAACTTGGACCATAAATGAGGTTCTTGTAAACAGAGCTGTCCCTAACTTTGGGGTGGCTGAGTCTTTTTGATTTTAATTTCCCTAAGCTATAGGACCATAAGTGGAAGTGCCCTAGGCTCTGTTGCTTTGTTTTTTAGATGTTTCAGGAAACACCATACACTTCTCCAGAGTGGCTGTTGGCAATTTACATCCCGCCCATCAGCATAACAAGGCTCCCAATTCTCCATGGCCTGTCCTGCCTTTCTGGATTTTACACTTTTTTCAGATGGCCCTTTTGACCGGGGAGCAGTGAGACTTCATTGTAGTGCAGATTTCCTTTGCAAGCTTGCTTGGTTGGCCAAAAAGGGCGTATGCGTTTTTTCCTGAATATATTCAGGAAAAAACGCATACGCCCTTTTTGGCCAAGTGCATCATTGTGGACGTTCTGCCTCTTTTCCTATGCTTTACATGCAATTCCAGTCTACCTCCTGAAATCGGTTTCCTGCAATTCTGCCCCGCTTTCAAGTCCTCTTGGCAGCCTTACTTCAATATATTTTTGGACGATAGCTGTCATTTATAACTCTGCAGGTATGTGAATGACAGTGCCCCTGAGCTCCTTTCTTCAACTCGCTTTCTTGTGAGCTGGCCGCAACACCGCAGGATTGCTTCAGGCCCTAGTGTGGTTCTGGCATGGCACGCTGAGCCTTTGTTTAATTCCTCTTCCTGGTGGGAAATGAGAGTTAAATTTGCCCGTCCAGACACCTCCAGCTAGTCTCTCATTGGTTCTCCCTATTCCTGTTCATTTTCCGCAGAAATTGCAAACTGGGCCAAACAGGAGGTTAAAGGCACTGACTCTCCAAGTGGGGAGAGTGTTAGTAAAGCGTCTGGAATGTTGCACCCGAGTACCAGGGGACGAAAACTGAGACACATTTGAACACGTTTCCCGATCACATGGTGGATCATACTCTGCGTTCCACATGCATGTTTTAGCTTAAGGAAGAATCCCTTAAACCTGGAGAGTTGAGACCCCTGCAATGGGTACCATGCAATATGACTTCAAAGGGTCTGCATTTGCTCACCGAACCTCACCAATCCTATCACTGCTGCATTTATGCCACTGTACACACGCTTGATTCTCTTTCTGAGACATATAAATCCATAGATTTTAAGATTCTTACTAGTCAGGTATATTCTTAGGCGTTTAATATGGGGTGTAGAGTCCACTTCGTTGAGCAAGGAGTAGCTATTGTCTATTACATATTTGGCTTATGGAACGGTATCTGTGCTAATTTCAATCTCTGGTTTTATGCAGCACCCCAACTCACCTTTCCCCTTAAGCAAGCATAAGTCGGTTTTCTACATTTGAGACCTTGTTCTGTTTTGTAATTCAGTTCCTGTGTAGCCAAGTTTACATTCCATGTGGTAGAGATATCTTATGATGTTTCTTTTTCTGTGTGACTTATTTCACTTAGAATCATCGTACCTGAATCCACTCATTATGCTGCTATGGGCCTGATGACATAGATTTCATTGCTGAGTGATATTGCATTGTACGTAAGTACCACAACTTCTTTATCCATTTTTCACTTTCTGTGATTTTGAACTTGTACTGTAAACGAGGTTCTTGTAAACAGAGCCTTCCCAAATTTTGGGGTGGCTGTGTCTTTTTGATTTTAATTTCTCTAAGCTATAGGACCATAAGTGGAAGTGCCCTAAGCTCTGTTGCTTTGTTTTTTAGATGTTTCAGGAAACACCATACACTTCTCCAGAGTGGCTGTTGGCAATTTACATCCCGCCCATCAGCATAACAAGGCTCCCAGTTCTCCATGGCCTGTCCTGCCTTTCTGGATTTTACACTTTTTTCAGATGGCCCTTTTGACCCGGGGGCAGTGAGACTTCATTGTAGTGCAGATTTCCTTTGCAAGCTTGCTTGGTTGGCCAAAAAGGGCGTATGCGTTTTTTCCTGAATATATTCAGGAAAAAACGCATACGCCCTTTTTGGCCAAGTGCATCATTGTGGACGTTCTGCCTCTTTTCCTTTGCTTTACATGCAATTCCAGTCTACCTCCTGAAATCGGTTTCCTGCAATTCTGCCCAGCGTTCAAGTCCTCTTGGCAGCCTTACTTCAATATATTTTTGGACGATAGCTGTCATTTATAACTCTGCAGGTTTGTGAATGACAGTGCCCCTGATCTCCTTTCTTCAACTCGCTTTCTTGTGAGCTGGCCGCAACACCGCAGCATTGCTTCAGGCCCTAGTGTGGTTCCGGCATGACATGCTGAGCCTTTGGTTAATTCCTCTTCCTGGTGGGAAATGAGAGTTAAATTTGCCCGTCCAGACACCTCCAGCTAGTCTCTCATTGGTTCTCCCTATTCCTGTTCATTTTCCGCAGAAATTGCAAACTGGGCCAAACAAGAGGTTAAAGGCACTGACTCTCCAAGTGGGGAGAGTGTTAGTAAAGCGTCTGGAAAGTTGCACCCGAGTACCAGGGGATGAAAACTGACACAATTAAACACGTTTCCCGATCACACGGTGGATCATACTCTGGGTTCCACATGCATGTTTTAGCTGAAGGAAGAATCCCTTAAACCTGGAGAGTTGAGACCCATGGAATGGGTACCATGCAATATGACTTCAAAGGGTCTGCATTTGCTCACCAAACCTCACCAATCCTATCACTGCTGCGTTTATGACACTGTACACACGCTTGATTCTCTTTTGGAGACATATAAATCCATAGGTTTTAAGATTCTTTCTAGTCAGGTATATTCTTACGCGTTTAATATGGGGTGTAGAGTCCACTTCGTTGAGCAAGGAGTAGCTCTTCTCTATTAAATATTTGGCTTATGGAACGGTATCTGTTCTAATTTCAATCTCTGGTTTTATGCAGCACCCCAACTCACCTTTCGCCTTAAGCAAGCATAAGTTGGTTTTCTACATTTGAGACCCTGTTCTGTTTTGTAATTCAGTTCCTGTGTAGCCAAGTTTACATTCCTTGTAGTAGTGATATCTTATGATGTTTGTTTTTCTGTGTGACTTATTTCACTTAGAATCATCGTACCTGAATCCACTCATTATGCTGCTACGGGCCTGATGACATAGATTTCATTGCTGAGTGATATTGCATTGTACGTAAGTACCACAACTTCTTTATCCTTTTTTCGCTTTCTGTGATATTGAACTTGGACCATAAATGAGGTTCTTGTAAACAGAGCCTTCCCAAACTTTGGGGTGGCTGTGTCTTTTTGATTTTAATTTCCCTAAGCTATAGGACCATAAGTGGAAGTGCCCTAGGCTCTGTTGCTTTGTTTTTTAGATGTTTCAGGAAACACCATACACTTCTCCAGAGTGGCTGTTGGCAATTTACATCCCGCCCATCAGCATAACAAGGCTCCCAGTTCTCCATGGCCTGTCCTGCCTTTCTGGATTTTACACTTTTTTCAGATGGCTCTTTTGACCGGGGAGCAGTGAGACTTCATTGTAGTGCAGATTTCCTTTGTAAGCTTGCTTGGTTGGCCAAAAAGGGCGTATGCGTTTTTTCCTGAATATATTCAGGAAAAAACGCATACGCCCTTTTTGGCCAAGTGCATCATTGTGGACGTTCTGCCTCTTTTCCTATGCTTTACATGCAATTCCAGTCTACCTCCTGAAATCGGTTTCCTGCAATTCTGCCCCGCTTTCAAGTCCTCTTGGCAGCCTTACTTCAATATATTTTTGGACGATAGCTATCATTTATAACTCTGCAGGTTTGTGAATGACAGTGCCCCTGAGCTCCTTTCTTCAACTCGCTTTCTTGTGAGCTGGCCGCAACACCGCAGCATTGCTTCAGGCCCTAGTGTGGTTCCGGCATGGCACGCTGAGCCTTTGGTTAATTCCTCTTCCTGGTGGGAAATGAGAGTTAAATTTGCCCGTCCAGACACCTCCAGCTAGTCTCTCATTGGTTCTCCCTATTCCTGTTCATTTTCTGCAGAAATTGCAAACTGGGCGAAACAGGAGGTTAAAGGCACTGACTCTCCAAGTGGGGAGAGTGTTAGTAAAGCGTCTGGAATGTTGCACCCGAGTACCAGGGGACGAAAACTGAGACACATTTGAACACGTTTCCCGATCACATGGTGGATCATACTCTGCGTTCCACATGCATGTTTTAGCTGAAGGAAGAATCCCTTAAACCTGGAGAGTTGAGACCCCTGGAATGGGTACCATGCAATATGACTTCAAAGGGTCTGCATTTGCTCACCGAACCTCACCAATCCTATCACTGCTGCGTTTATGACACTGTACACACGCTTGATTCTCTTTCTGAGACATATAAATCCATAGGTTTTAAGATTCTTACTAGTCAGGTATATTCTTAGGCGTTTAATATGGGGTGTAGAGTCCACTTCGTTGAGCAAGGAGTAGCTCTTGTCTATTACATATTTGGCTTATGGAACCGTATCTGTGCTAATTTCAATCTTTGGTTTATGCAGCACCCCAACTCACCTTTACTCTTAAGCAAGCATAAGTCGGTTTTCTACATTTGAGACCCTGTTCTGTTTTGTAATTCAGTTCCTGTGTAGCCAAGTTTACATTCCATGTGGTAGAGATATCTTATGATGTTTCTTTCTCTGTGTGACTTATTTCACTTACAATCATCGTACCTGAATCCACTCATTATGCTGCTACGGGCCTGATGACACAGATTTCATTGCTGAGTGATATTGCATTGTACGTAAGTACCACAACTTCTTTATCCATTTTGCGCTTTCTGTGATATTGAACTTGTACCGTAAACGAGGTTCTTGTAAACAGAGCTGTCCCAAAGATTGGGGTGGTTGTGTCTTTTTGATTTTAATTTCCCTAAGCTATAGGACCATAAGTGGAAGTGCCCTAGGCTCTGTTGCTTTGTTTTTTAGATGTTTCAGGAAACACCATACACTTCTCCAGAGTGACTGTTGGCAATTTACATCCCGCCCATCAGCATAACAAGGCTCCCAGTTCTCCATGGCCTGTCCTGCCTTTCTGGATTTTACACTTTTTTCAGATGGCCCTTTTGACCGGGGGGCAGTGAGACTTCATTGTAGTGCAGATTTCCTTTGCAAGCTTGCTTGGTTGGCCAAAAAGGGCGTATGCGTTTATTCCTGAATATATTCAGGAAAAAACGCATACGCCCTTTTTGGCCAAGTGCATCATTGTGGACGTTCTGCCTCTTTTCCTATGCTTTACATGCAATTCCAGTCTACCTCCTGAAATCGGTTTCCTGCAATTCTGCCCCGCATTCAAGTCCTCTTGGCAGCCTTACTTCAATGTCTTTTTGGACAATAGCTGTCATTTATAACTCTGCAGGTATGTGAATGACAGTGCCCCTGAGCTCCTTTCTTCAACTCGCTTTCTTGTGAGCTGGCCGCAACACCGCTGCATTGCTTCAGGCCCTAGTGTGGTTCCGGCATGGCACACTGAGCCTTTGTTTAATTCCTCTTCCTGGTGGGAAATGAGAGTTAAATTTGCCCGTCCAGACACCTCCAGCTAATCTCTCATTTGTTCTCCCTATTCCTGTTCATTTTCCGCAGAAATTGCAAACTGGGCCAAACAGGAGGTTAAAGGCACGGACTCTCCAAGTGGGGAGATTGTTAATAAAGCATCTGGAATGTTGCACCCGAGTACCAGGGGACAAAAACTGACACAATTGAACACGTTTCCCGAGCACACGGTGGATCATACTCTGGGTTCCACATGCATGTTTTAGCTGAAGGAAGAATCCCTTAAACCTGGAGAGTTGAGACCCATGGAATGGGTACCATGCAATATTTCTTCAAAGGGTCTGCATTTGTCCACCGAACCTCACCAATCCTATCACTGCTGCGTTTATGCCGCTGTACACACGCTTGATTCTCTTTCTGAGACATATAAATCCATAGGTTTTAAGATTCTTCCTAGTCAGGTATATTCTTAGGCGTTTATTATGGGATGTAGAGTCCACTTCGTTGAGCAAGGAGTAGCTCTTGTCTATTACATATTTGGCTTATGGAACGGTATCTGTGCTAATTTCAATCTCTGGTTTTATGCAGCACCCCAACTCACCTTTCGCCTTAAGCAAGCATAAGTTGGTTTTCTACATTTGAGACCCTGTTCTGTTTTGTAATTCAGTTCCTGTGTAGCCAAGTTTACATTCCGTGTAGTAGTGATATCTTATGATGTTTGTTTTTCTGTGTGACTTATTTCACTTAGAATCATCGTACCTGAATCCACTCATTATGCTGCTATGGGCCTGATGACATAGATTTCATTGCTGCGTGATATTGCATTGTACGTAAGTACCACAACTTCTTTATCCATTTTTCACATTCTGTGATTTTGATCTTGTACTGTAAACGAGGTTCTTGTAAACAGAGCCTTCCCAAACTTTGGGGTGGCTGTGTCTTTTTGATTTTAATTTCCCTAAGCTATAGGACCATAAGTGGAAGTGCCCTAGGCTCTGTTGCTTTGTTTTTTAGATGTTTCAGGAAACACCATACACTTCTCCAGAGTGGCTGTTGGCAATTTACATCCCGCCCATCAGCATAACAAGGCTCCCAGTTCTCCATGGCCTGTCCTGCCTTTCTGGATTTTACACTTTTTTCAGATGGCCCTTTTGACCGGGGGGCAGTGAGACTTCATTGTAGTGCAGATTTCCTTTGCAAGCTTGCTTGGTTGGCCAAAAAGTGCGTATGCGTTTTTTCCTGAATATATTCAGGAAAAAACGCATACGCCCTTTTTGGCCAAGTGCATCATTGTGGACGTTCTGCCTCTTTTCCTTTGCTTTACATGCAATTCCAGTCTACCTCCTGAAATCGGTTTCCTGCAATTCTGCCCAGCGTTCAAGTCCTCTTGGCAGCCTTACTTCAATATATTTTTGGACGATAGCTGTCATTTATAACTCTGCAGGTTTGTGAATGACAGTGCCCCTGATCTCCTTTCTTCAACTCGCTTTCTTGTGAGCTGGCCGCAACACCGCAGCATTGCTTCAGGCCCTAGTGTGTTTCCGGCATGACATGCTGAGCCTTTGGTTAATTCCTCTTCCTGGTGGGAAATGAGAGTTAAATTTGCCTGTCCAGACACCTCCAGCTAGTCTCTCATTGGTTCTCCCTATTCCTGTTCATTTTCCGCAGAAATTGCAAACTGGGCCAAACAAGAGGTTAAAGACACTGACTCTCCAAGTGGGGAGAGTGTTAGTAAAGCGTCTGGAATGTTGTACCCGAGTACCAGGGGATGAAAAGTGACACAATTAAACACGTTTCCCGATCACATGGTGGATCATACTCTGGGTTCCACATGCATGTTTTAGCTGAAGGAAGAATCCCTTAAACCTGGAGAGTTGAGACCCCTACAATGGGTACCATGCAATATGACTTCAAAGGGTCTGCATTTGCTCACCGAACCTCACCAATCCTATCACTGCTGCATTTATGCCACTGTACACACGCTTGATTCTCTTTCTGAGACATATAAATCCATAGGTTTTAAGATTCTTACTACTCAGGTATATTCTTAGGCGTTTAATATGGGGTGTAGAGTCCACTTCGTTGAGCAAGGAGTAGCTCTTGTCTATTACATATTTGGCTTATGGAACGGTATCTGTGCTAATTTCAATCTCTGGTTTTATGCAGCACCCCAACTCACCTTTCCCCTTGAGCAAGCATAAGTCGGTTTTCTACATTTGAGACCCTGTTCTGTTTTGTAATTCAGTTCCTGTGTAGCCAAGTTTACATTCCATGTGGTAGAGATATCTTATGATGTTTCTTTTTCTGTGTGACTTATTTCACTTAGAATCATCGTACCTGAATCCACTCATTATGCTGCTATGGGCCTGATGACATAGATTTCATTGCTGAGTGATATTGCATTGTACGTAAGTACCACAACTTCTTTATCCATTTTTCACTTTCTGTGATTTTGAACTTGTACTGTAAACGAGGTTCTTGTAAACAGAGCCTTCCCAAACTTTGGGGTGGCTGTGTCTTTGATTTTAATTTCCCTAAGCTATAGGACCATAAGTGGAAGTGCCCTAGGCTCTGTTGCTTTGTTTTTTTAGATGTTTCAGGAAACACCATACACTTCTCCAGAGTGGCTGTTGGCAATTTACATCCCGCCCATCAGCATAACAAGGCTCCCAGTTCTCCATGGCCTGTCCTGCCTTTCTGGATTTTACACTTTTTTCAGATGGCCCTTTTGACCGGGGGGCAGTGAGACTTCATTGTAGTGCAGATTTCCTTTGCAAGCTTGCTTGGTTGGCCAAAAAGGGCGTATGCGTTTATTCCTGAATATATTCAGGAAAAAACGCATACGCCCTTTTTGGCCAAGTGCATCATTGTGGACGTTCTGCCTCTTTTCCTTTGCTTTACATGCAATTCCAGTCTACCTCCTGAAATCGGTTTCCTGCAATTCTGCCCAGCGTTCAAGTCCTCTTGGCAGCCTTACTTCAATATATTTTTGGACGATAGCTGTCATTTATAACTCTGCAGGTTTGTGAATGACAGTGCCCCTGAGCTCCTTTCTTCAACTCGCTTTCTTGTGAGCTGGCCGCAACACCGAAGCATTGCTTCAGGCCCTAGTGTGGTTCTGGCATGACATGCTGAGCCTTTGGTTAATTCCTCTTCCTGGTGGGAAATGAGAGTTAAATTTGCCCGTCCAGACACCTCCAGCTAGTCTCTCATTGGTTCTCCCTATTCCTGTTCATTTTCCGCAGAAATTGCAAACTGGGCCAAACAAGAGGTTAAAGGCACTGACTCTCCAAGTGGGGAGAGTGTTAGTAAAGCGTCTGGAATGTTGCACCCGAGTACCGGGGGATGAAAACTGACACAATTAAACACATTTCCCGATCACACGGTGGATCATACTCTGGGTTCCACATGCATGTTTTAGCTGAAGGAAGAATCCCTTAAACCTGGAGAGTTGAGACCCATGGAATGGGTACCATGCAATATGACTTCAAAGGGTCTGCATTTGCTCACCGAACCTCACCAATCCTATCACTGCTGCATTTATGACACTGTACACACGCTTGATTCTCTTTCGGAGACATATAAATCCATAGGTTTTAAGATTCTTTCTAGTCAGGTATATTCTTAAGCGTTTAATATGGGGTGTAGAGTCCACTTCGTTGAGCAAGGAGTAGCTCTTGTCTATTACATATTTGGCTTATGGAACGGTATCTGTGCTAATTTCAATCTCTGGTTATATGCAGCACCCCAACTCACCTTTCGCCTTAAGCAAGCATAAGTTGGTTTTCTACATTTGAGACCCTGTTCTGTTTTGTAATTCAGTTCCTGTGTAGCCAAGTTTACATTCCTTGTAGTAGTGATATCTTATGATGTTTGTTTTTCTGTGTGACTTATTTCACTTAGAATCATCGTACCTGAATCCACTCATTATGCTGCTACGGGCCTGATGACATAGATTTCATTGCTGAGTGATATTGCATTGTACGTAAGTACCACAACTTCTTTATCCATTTTTCGCTTTCTGTGATATTGAACTTGGACCATAAATGAGGTTCTTGTAAACAGAGCTGTCCCTAACTTTGGGGTGGCTGAGTCTTTTTGATTTTAATTTCCCTAAGCTATAGGACCATAAGTGGAAGTGCCCTAGGCTCTGTTGCTTTGTTTTTTAGATGTTTCAGGAAACACCATACACTTCTCCAGAGTGGCTGTTGGCAATTTACATCCCGCCCATCAGCATAACAAGGCTCCCAGTTCTCCATGGCCTGTCCTGCCTTTCTGGATTTTACACTTTTTTCAGATGGCCCTTTTGACCGGGGAGCAGTGAGACTTCATTGTAGTGCAGATTTCCTTTGCAAGCTTGCTTGGTTGGCCACAAAGGGCGTATGCGTTTTTTCCTGAATATATTCAGGAAAAAACGCATACGCCCTTTTTGGACAAGTGCATCATTGTGGACGTTCTGCCTCTTTTCCGATGCTTTACATGCAATTCCAGTCTACCTCCTGAAATCGGTTTCCTGCAATTCTGCCCCGCTTTCAAGTCCTCTTGGCAGCCTTACTTCAATATATTTTTGGACGATAGCTATCATTTATAACTCTGCAGGTATGTGAATGACAGTGTCCCTGAGCTCCTTTCTTCAACTCGCTTTCTTGTGAGCTGGCCGCAACACCGCAGGATTGCTTCAGGCCCTAGTGTGGTTCCGGCATGGCACGCTGAGCCTTTGTTTAATTACTCTTCCTGGTGGGAAATGAGAGTTAAATTTGCCCATCCAGACACCTCCAGCTAGTCTCTCATTGGTTCTCTCTATTCCTGTTCATTTTCCTCAGAAATTGCAAACTGGGCCAAACAGGAGGTTAAAGGCACTGACTCTCCAATTGGGGAGAGTGTTAGTAAAGCGTCTGGAATGTTGCACCCGAGTACCAGGGGACAAAAACTGAGACACATTTGAACACGTTTCCTGATCACATGGTGGATCATACTCTGGGTTCCACATGCATGTTTTAGCTGAAGGAAGAATCCCTTAAACCTGGAGAGTTGAGACCCCTGCAATGGGTACCATGCAATATGACTTCAAAGGGTCTGCATTTGCTCACCGAACCTCACCAATCCTATCACTGCTGCATTTATGCCACTGTACACACGATTGATTCTCTTTCGGAGACATAGAAATCCATAGGTTTTAAGATTCTTACTAGTCAGGTATATTCTTAGGCGTTTAATATGGGGTGTAGAGTCCACTTCGTTGAGCAAGGAGTAGCTCTTGTCTATTACATATTTGGCTTATGGAACGGTATCTGTGCTAATTTCAATCTCTGGTTTTATGCAGCACCCCAACTCACCTTTCCCCTTAAGCAAGCATAAGTCGGTTTTCTACATTTGAGACCCTGTTCTGTTTTGTAATTCAGTTCCTGTGTAGCCAAGTTTACATTCCATGTGGTAGAGATATCTTATGATGTTTGTTTTTCTGTGTGACTTATTTCACTTAGAATCATCGTACCTGAATCCACTCATTATGCTGCTATGGGCCTGATGACATAGATTTCATTGCTGAGTGATATTGCATTGTACGTAAGTACCACAACTTCTTTATCCATTTTTCACTTTCTGTGATTTTGAACTTGTACTGTAAACGAGGTTCTTGTAAACAGAGCCTTCCCAAACTTTGGGGTGGCTGTGTCTTTGATTTTAATTTCCCTAAGCTATAGGAGCATAAGTGGAAGTGCCCTAGGCTCTGTTGCTTTGTTTTTTAGATGTTTCAGGAAACACCATACACTTCTCCAGAGTGGCTGTTGGCAATTTACATCCCGCCCATCAGCATAACAAGGCTCCCAGTTCTCCATGGCCTGTCCTGCCTTTCTGGATTTTACACTTTTTTCAGATGGCCCTTTTGACCGGGGGGCAGTGAGACTTCATTGTAGTGCAGATTTCCTTTGCAAGCTTGCTTGGTTGGCCAAAAAGGGCGTATGCGTTTATTCCTGAATATATTCAGGAAAAAACGCATACGCCCTTTTTGGCCAAGTGCATCATTGTGGACGTTCTGCCTCTTTTCCTTTGCTTTACATGCAATTCCAGTCTACCTCCTGAAATCGGTTTCCTGCAATTCTGCCCAGCGTTCAAGTCCTCTTGGCAGCCTTACTTCAATATATTTTTGGACGATAGCTGTCATTTATAACTCTGCAGGTTTGTGAATGACAGTGCCCCTGAGCTCCTTTCTTCAACTCGCTTTCTTGTGAGCTGGCCGCAACACCGCAGCATTGCTTCAGGCCCTAGTGTGGTTCCGGCATGACATGCTGAGCCTTTGGTTAATTCCTCTTCCTGGTGGGAAATGAGAGTTAAATTTGCCCGTCCAGACACCTCCAGCTAGTCTCTCATTGGTTCTCCCTATTCCTGTTCATTTTCCGCAGAAATTGCAAACTGGGCCAAACAAGAGGTTAAAGGCACTGACTCTCCAAGTGGGGAGAGTGTTAGTAAAGCGTCTGGAATGTTGCACCCGAGTCCCGGGGGATGAAAACTGACACAATTAAACACATTTCCCGATCACACGGTGGATCATACTCTGGGTTCCACATGCATGTTTTAGCTGAAGGAAGAATCCCTTAAACCTGGAGAGTTGAGACCCATGGAATGGGTACCATGCAATATGACTTCAAAGGGTCTGCATTTGCTCACCGAACCTCACCAATCCTATCACTGCTGCATTTATGACACTGTACACACGCTTGATTCTCTTTCGGAGACATATAAATCCATAGGTTTTAAGATTCTTTCTAGTCAGGTATATTCTTACGCGTTTAATATGGGGTGTAGAGTCCACTTCGTTGAGCAAGGAGTAGCTCTTGTCTATTACATATTTGGCTTATGGAACGGTATCTGTGCTAATTTCAATCTCTGGTTTTATGCAGCACCCCAACTCACCTTTCCCCTTAAGCAAGCATAAGTCGGTTTTCTACATTTGAGACCCTGTTCTGTTTTGTAATTCAGTTCCTGTGTAGCCAAGTTTACATTCCATGTGGTAGAGATATCTTATGATGTTTCTTTTTCTGTGTGACTTATTTCACTTAGAATCATCGTACCTGAATCCACTCATTATGCTGCTATGGGCCTGATGACATAGATTTCATTGCTGAGTGATATTGCATTGTACGTAAGTACCACAACTTCTTTATCCATTTTTCACTTTCTGTGATTTTGAACTTATACTGTAAACGAGGTTCTTGTAAACAGAGCCTTCCCAAATTTTGGGGTGGCTGTGTCTTTTTTATTTTAATTTCCCTAAGCTATAGGACCATAAGTGGAAGTGCCCTAAGCTCTGTTGCTTTGTTTTTCAGATGTTTCAGGAAACACCATACACTTCTCCAGAGTGGCTGTTGGCAATTTACATCCCGCCCATCAGCATAACAAGGCTCCCAGTTCTCCATGGCCTGTCCTGCCTTTCTGGATTTTACACTTTTTTCAGATGGCCCTTTTGACCGGTGGGCAGTGAGACTTCATTGTAGTGCAGATTTCCTTTGCAAGCTTGCTTGGTTGGCCAAAAAGGGCGTATGCGTTTTTTCCTGAATATATTCAGGAAAAAACGCATACGCCCTTTTTGGCCAAGTGCATCATTGTGGACGTTCTGCCTCTTTTCCTTTGCTTTACATGCAATTCCTGTCTACCTCCTGAAATCGGTTTCCTGCAATTCTGCCCAGCGTTCAAGTCCTCTTGGCAGCCTTACTTCAATATATTTTTGGACGATAGCTGTCATTTATAACTCTGCAGGTTTGTGAATGACAGTGCCCCTGATCTCCTTTCTTCAACTCGCTTTCTTGTGAGCTGGCCGCAACACCGCAGCATTGCTTCAGTCCCTAGTGTGGTTCCGGCATGACATGCTGAGCCTTTGGTTAATTCCTCTTCCTGGTGGGAAATGAGAGTTAAATTTGCCCGTCCAGACACCTCCAGCTAGTCTCTCATTGGTTCTCCCTATTCCTGTTCATTTTCCGCAGAAATTGCAAACTGGGCCAAACAAGAGGTTAAAGGCACTGACTCTCCAAGTGGGGAGAGTGTTAGTAAAGCGTCTGGAATGTTGCACCTGAGTACCAGGGGATGAAAACTGACACAATTAAGCACGTTTCCCGATCACACGGTGGATCATACTCTGGGTTCCACATGCATGTTTTAGCTGAAGGAAGAATCCCTTAAACCTGGAGAGTTGAGACCCCTGCAATGGGTACCATGCAATATGACTTCAAAGGGTCTGCATTTGCTCACCGAACCTCACCAATCCTATCACTGCTGCATTTATGACACTGTACACACGCTTGATTCTCTTTCTGAGACATATAAATCCATAGGTTTTAAGATTCTTACTAGTCAGGTATATTCTTAGGCGTTTAATATGGGGTGTAGAGTCCACTTCGTTGAGCAAGGAGTAGCTCTTGTCTATTACATATTTGGCTTATGGAACCGTATCTGTGCTAATTTCAATCTTTGGTTTATGCAGCACCCCAACTCACCTTTACTCTTAAGCAAGCATAAGTCGGTTTTCTACATTTGAGACCCTGTTCTGTTTTGTAATTCAGTTCCTGTGTAGCCAAGTTTACATTCCATGTGGTAGAGATATCTTATGATGTTTCTTTCTCTGTGTGACTTATTTCACTTACAATCATCGTACCTGAATCCACTCATTATGCTGCTACGGGCCTGATGATACAGATTTCATTGCTGAGTGATATTGCATTGTACGTAAGTACCACAACTTCTTTATCCATTTTGCGCTTTCTGTGATATTGAACTTGTACTGTAAACGAGGTTCTTGTAAATAGAGCTGTCCCAAAGATTGGGGTGGTTGTGTCTTTTTGATTTTAATTTCCCTAAGCTATAGGACCATAAGTGGAAGTGCCCTAGGCTCTGTTGCTTTGTTTTTTAGATGTTTCAGGAAACACCATACACTTCTCCAGAGTGACTGTTGGCAATTTACATCCCGCCCATCAGCATAACAAGGCTCCCAGTTCTCCATGGCCTGTCCTGCCTTTCTGGATTTTACACTTTTTTCAGATGGCCCTTTTGACCGGGGGGCAGTGAGACTTCATTGTAGTGCAGATTTCTTTGCAAGCTTGCTTGGTTGGCCAAAAAGGGCGTATGCGTTTATTCCTGAATATATTCAGGAAAAAACGCATACGCCCTTTTTGGCCAAGTGCATCATTGTGGACGTTCTGCCTCTTTTCCTATGCTTTACATGCAATTCCAGTCTACCTCCTGAAATCGGTTTCCTGCAATTCTGCCCCGCATTCAAGTCCTCTTGGCAGCCTTACTTCAATATCTTTTTGGACGATAGCTGTCATTTATAACTCTGCAGGTATGTGAATGACAGTGCCCCTGAGCTCCTTTCTTCAACTCGCTTTCTTGTGAGCTGGCCGCAACACCGCAGCATTGCTTCAGTCCCTAGTGTGGTTCCGGCATGACATGCTTAGCCTTTGGTTAATTCCTCTTCCTGGTGGGAAATGAGAGTTAAATTTGCCCGTCCAGACACCTCCAGCTAGTCTCTCATTGGTTCTCCCTATTCCTGTTCATTTTCCGCAGAAATTGCAAACTGGGCCAAACAAGAGGTTAAAGGCACTGACTCTCCAAGTGGGGAGAGTGTTAGTAAAGCGTCTGGAATGTTGCACCCGAGTACCAGGGGATGAAAACTGACACAATTAAACACGTTTACCGATCACACGGTGGATCATACTCTGGGTTCCACATGCATGTTTTAGCTGAAGGAAGAATCCCTTAAACCTGGAGAGTTGAGACCCATGGAATGGGTACCATGCAATATGACTTCAAAGGTTCTGCATTTGCTCACCAAACCTCACCAATCCTATCACTGCTGCGTTTATGACACTGTACACACGCTTGATTCTCTTTTGGAGACATATAAATCCATAGGTTTTAAGATTCTTTCTAGTCAGGTATATTCTTACGCGTTTAATATGGGGTGTAGAGTCCACTTCGTTGAGCAAGGAGTAGCTCTTGTCTATTAAATATTTGGCTTATGGAACGGTATCTGTTCTAATTTCAATCTCTGGTTTTATGCAGCACCCCAACTCACCTTTCGCCTTAAGCAAGCATAAGTTGGTTTTCTACATTTGAGACCCTGTTCTGTTTTGTAATTCAGTTCCTGTGTAGCCAAGTTTACATTCCTTGTAGTAGTGATATCTTATGATGTTTGTTTTTCTGTGTGACTTATTTCACTTAGAATCATCGTACCTGAATCCACTCATTATGCTGCTACGGGCCTGATGACATAGATTTCATTGCTGAGTGATATTGCATTGTACGTAAGTACCACAACTTCTTTATCCATTTTTCGCTTTCTGTGATATTGAACTTGGACCATAAATGAGGTTCTTGTAAACAGAGCTGTCCCTAACTTTGGGGTGGCTGAGTCTTTTTGATTTTAATTTCCCTAAGCTATAGGACCATAAGTGGAAGTGCCCTAGGCTCTGTTGCTTTGTTTTTTAGATGTTTCAGGAAACACCATACACTTCTCCAGAGTGGCTGTTGGCAATTTACATCCCGCCCATCAGCATAACAAGGCTCCCAGTTCTCCATGGCCTGTCCTGCCTTTCTGGATTTTACACTTTTTTCAGATGGCCCTTTTGACCGGGGAGCAGTGAGACTTCATTGTAGTGCAGATTTCCTTTGCAAGCTTGCTTGGTTGGCCACAAAGGGCGTATGCGTTTTTTCCTGAATATATTCAGGAAAAAACGCATACGCCCTTTTTGGACAAGTGCATCATTGTGGACGTTCTGCCTCTTTTCCGATGCTTTACATGCAATTCCAGTCTACCTCCTGAAATCGGTTTCCTGCAATTCTGCCCCGCTTTCAAGTCCTCTTGGCAGCCTTACTTCAATATATTTTTGGACGATAGCTATCATTTATAACTCTGCAGGTATGTGAATGACAGTGTCCCTGAGCTCCTTTCTTCAACTCGCTTTCTTGTGAGCTGGCCGCAACACCGCAGGATTGCTTCAGGCCCTAGTGTGGTTCCGGCATGGCACGCTGAGCCTTTGTTTAATTACTCTTCCTGGTGGGAAATGAGAGTTAAATTTGCCCATCCAGACACCTCCAGCTAGTCTCTCATTGGTTCTCTCTATTCCTGTTCATTTTCCTCAGAAATTGCAAACTGGGCCAAACAGGAGGTTAAAGGCACTGACTCTCCAATTGGGGAGAGTGTTAGTAAAGCGTCTGGAATGTTGCACCTGAGTACCAGGGGGCGAAAACTGAGACACATTTGAACACGTTTCCCGATCACATGGTGGATCATACTCTGGGTTCCACATGCATGTTTTAGCTGAAGGAAGAATCCCTTAAACCTGGAGAGTTGAGACCCCTGCAATGGGTACCATGCAATATGACTTCAAAGGGTCTGCATTTGCTCACCGAACCTCACCAATCTTATCACTGCTGCATTTATGCCACTGTACACACGCTTGATTCTCTTTCTGAGACATATAAATCCATAGGTTTTAAGATTCTTACTAGTCAGGTATATTCTTAGGCGTTTAATATGGGGTGTAGAGTCCACTTCGTTGAGCAAGGAGTAGCTCTTGTCTATTACATATTTGGCTTATGGAACGGTATCTGTGCTAATTTCAATCTCTGGTTTTATGCAGCACCCCAACTCACCTTTCCCCTTAAGCAAGCATAAGTCGGTTTTCTACATTTGAGACCCTGTTCTGTTTTGTAATTCAGTTCCTGTGTAGCCAAGTTTACATTCCATGTGGTAGAGATATCTTATGATGTTTCTTTTTCTGTGTGACTTATTTCACTTAGAATCATCGTACCTGAATCCACTCATTATGCTGCTATGGGCCTGATGACATAGATTTCATTGCTGAGTGATATTGCATTGTACGTAAGTACCACAACTTCTTTATCCATTTTTCACTTTCTGTGATTTTGAACTTGTACTGTAAACGAGGTTCTTGTAAACAGAGCCTTCCCAAACTTTGGGGTGGCTGTGTCTTTTTGATTTTAATTTCCCTAAGCTATAGGACCATAAGTGGAAGTGCCCTAGGCTCTGTTGCTTTGTTTTTTAGATGTTTCAGGAAACACCATACACTTCTCCAGAGTGGCTGTTGGCAATTTACATCCCACCCATCAGCATAACAAGGCTCCCAGTTCTCCATGGCCTGTCCTGCCTTTCTGGATTTTACACTTTTTTCAGATGGCCCTTTTGACCGGGGGGCAGTGAGACTTCATTGTAGTGCAGATTTCCTTTGCAAGCTTGCTTGGTTGGCCAAAAAGTGTGTATGCGTTTTTTCCTGAATATATTCAGGAAAAAACGCATACGCCCTTTTTGGACAAGTGCATCATTGTGGACGTTCTGCCTCTTTTCCGATGCTTTACATGCAATTCCAGTCTACCTCCTGAAATCGGTTTCCTGCAATTCTGCCCCGCTTTCAAGTCCTCTTGGCAGCCTTACTTCAATATATTTTTGGACGATAGCTATCATTTATAACTCTGCAGGTATGTGAATGACAGTGTCCCTGAGCTCCTTTCTTCAACTCGCTTTCTTGTGAGCTGGCCGCAACACCGCAGGATTGCTTCAGGCCCTAGTGTGGTTCCGGCATGGCACGCTGAGCCTTTGTTTAATTACTCTTCCTGGTGGGAAATGAGAGTTAAATTTGCCCATCCAGACACCTCCAGCTAGTCTCTCATTGGTTCTCTCTATTCCTGTTCATTTTCCTCAGAAATTGCAAACTGGGCCAAACAGGAGGTTAAAGGCACTGACTCTCCAATTGGGGAGAGTGTTAGTAAAGCGTCTGGAATGTTGCACCCGAGTACCAGGGGACGAAAACTGAGACACATTTGAACACGTTTCCCGATCACATGGTGGATCATACTCTGGGTTCCACATGCATGTTTTAGCTGAAGGAAGAATCCCTTAAACCTGGAGAGTTGAGACCCCTGCAATGGGTACCATGCAATATGACTTCAAAGGGTCTGCATTTGCTCACCGAACCTCACCAATCCTATCACTGCTGCATTTATGCCACTGTACACATGCTTGATTCTCTTTCAGAGACATATAAATCCATAGGTTTTAACATTCTTACTACTCAGGTATATTCTTAGGCGTTTAATACGGGGTGTAGAGTCCACTTCGTTGAGCAAGGAGTAGCTCTTGTCTATTACATATTTGGCTTATGGAACGGTATCTGTGCTAATTTCAATCTCTGGTTTTATGCAGCACCCCAACTCACCTTTCCCCTTAAGCAAGCATAAGTCGGTTTTCTACATTTGAGACCCTGTTCTGTTTTGTAATTCAGTTCCTGTGTAGCCAAGTTTACATTCCATGTGGTAGAGATATCTTATGATGTTTCTTTTTCTGTGTGACTTATTTCACTTAGAATCATCGTACCTGAATCCACTCATTATGCTGCTATGGGCCTGATGACATAGATTTCATTGCTGAGTGATATTGCATTGTACGTAAGTACCACAACTTCTTTATCCATTTTTCACTTTCTGTGATTTTGAACTTGTACTGTCAACGAGGTTCTTGTAAACAGAGCCTTCCCAAACTTTGGGGTGGCTGTGTCTTTTTGATTTTAATTTCCCTAAGCTATAGGACCATAAGTGGAAGTGCCCTAGGCTCTGTTGCTTTGTTTTTTAGATGTTTCAGGAAACACCATACACTTCTCCAGAGTGGCTGTTGGCAATTTACATCCCACCCATCAGCATAACACGGCTCCCAGTTCTCCATGGCCTGTCCTGCCTTTCTGGATTTTACACTTTTTTCAGATGGCCCTTTTGACCGGGGGGCAGTGAGACTTCATTGTAGTGCAGATTTCCTTTGCAAGCTTGCTTGGTTGGCCAAAAAGTGTGTATGCGTTTTTTCCTGAATATATTCAGGAAAAAACGCATACGCCCTTTTTGGCCAAGTGCATCATTGTGTACGTTCTGCCTCTTTTCCTTTGCTTTACATGCAATTCCAGTCTACCTCCTGAAATCGGTTTCCTGCAATTCTGCCCAGCGTTCAAGTCCTCTTGGCAGCCTTACTTCAATATATTTTTGGACGATAGCTGTCATTTATAACTCTGCAGGTTTGTGAATGACAGTGCCCCTGAGCTCCTTTCTTCAACTCGCTTTCTTGTGAGCTGGCCGCAACACCGCAGCATTGCTTCAGGCCCTAGTGTGGTTCCGGCATGACATGCTGAGCCTTTGGTTAATTCCTCTTCCTGGTGGGAAATGAGAGTTAACTTTGCCCGTCCAGACACCTCCAGCTAGTCTCTCATTGGTTCTCCCTATTCCTGTTCATTTTCTGCAGAAATTGCAAACTGGGCCAAACAGGAGGTTAAAGGCACTGACTCTCCAAGTGGGGAGAGTGTTAGTAAAGCGTCTGGAATGTTGCACCCGAGTACCGGGGGATGAAAACTGACACAATTAAACACGTTTCCCGATCACACGGTGGATCATACTCTGGGTTCCACATGCATGTTTTAGCTGAAGGAAGAATCCCTTAAACCTGGAGAGTTGAGACCCATGGAATGGGTACCATGCAATATGACTTCAAAGGGTCTGCATTTGCTCACCGAACCTCACCAATCCTATCACTGCTGCGTTTATGACACTGTACACACGCTTGATTCTCTTTCGGAGACATATAAATCCATAGGTTTTAAGATTCTTTCTAGTCAGGTATATTCTTACGCGTTTAATGTGGGGTGTAGAGTCCACTTCGTTGAGCAAGGAGTAGCTCTTGTCTATTAAATATTTGGCTTATGGAACGGTATCTGTTCTAATTTCAATCTCTGGTTTTATGCAGCACCCCAACTCACCTTTCGCCTTAAGCAAGCATAAGTTGGTTTTCTACATTTGAGACCCTGTTCTGTTTTGTAATTCAGTTCCTGTGTAGCCAAGTTTACATTCCTTGTACTAGTGATATCTTATGATGTTTGTTTTTCTGTGTGACTTATTTCACTTAGAATCATCGTACCTGAATGCACTCATTATGCTGCTATGGGCCTGATGACATAGATTTCATTGCTGAGTGATATTGCATTGTACGTAAGTACCACAACTTCTTTATCCATTTTTCGCTTTCTGTGATATTGAACTTGGACCATAAATGAGGTTCTTGTAAACAGAGCTGTCCCTAATTTTGGGGTGGGTGAGTCTTTTTTACTTTAATTTCCCTAAGCTATAGGACCATAAGTGGAAGTGCCCTAGGCTCTGTTGCTTTGTTTTTTAGATGTTTCAGGAAACACCATACACTTCTCCAGAGTGGCTGTTGGCAATTTACATCCCACCCATCAGCATAACAAGGCTCCCAGTTCTCCATGGCCTGTCCTGCCTTTCTGGATTTTACACTTTTTTCAGATGTCCCTTTTGACCGGGGAGCAGTGAGACTTCATTGTAGTGCAGATTTCCTTTGCAAGCTTGCTTGGTTGGCCAAAAAGGGCGTATGCGTTTTTTCCTGAATATATTCAGGAAAAAACGCATACGCCCTTTTTGGTCAAGTGCATCATTGTGGACGTTCTGCCTCTTTTCCTATGCTTTACATGCAATTCCAGTCTACCTCCTGAAATCGGTTTCCTGCAATTCTGCCCCGCTTTCAAGTCCTCTTGGCAGCCTTACTTCAATATATTTTTGGACGATAGCTATCATTTATAACTCTGCAGGTATGTGAATGACAGTGCCCCTGAGCTCCTTTCTTCAACTCGCTTTCTTGTGAGCTGGCCGCAGCACCGCAGGATTGCTTCAGGCCCTAGTGTGGTTCCGGCATGGCACGCTGAGCCTTTGTTTAATTCCTCTTCCTGGTGGGAAATGAGAGTTAAATTTGCCCGTCCAGACACCTCCAGCTAGTCTCTCATTGGTTCTCCCTATTCCTGTTCATTTTCCACAGAAATTGCAAACTGGGCCAAACAGGAGGTTAAAGGCACTGACTCTCCAAGTGGGGAGAGTGTTAGTAAAGCGTCTGGAATGTTGCACCCGAGTACCAGGGGACGAAAACTGAGACACATTTGAACACGTTTCCCGATCACATGGTGGATCATACTCTGGGTTCCACATGCATGTTTTAGCTGAAGGAAGAATCCCTTAAACCTGGAGAGTTGAGACCCCTGCAATGGGTACCATGCAATATGACTTCAAAGGGTCTGCATTTGCTCACCGAACCTCACCAATCCTATCACTGCTGCATTTATGCCACTGTACACACGCTTGATTCTCTTTCTGAGACATATAAATCCATAGGTTTTAAGATTCTTACTAGTCAGGTATATTCTTAGGCGTTTAATATAGGGTGTAGAGTCCACTTCGTTGAGCAAGGAGTAGCTCTTGTCTATTACATATTTGGCTTATGGAACGGTATCTGTGCTAATTTCAATCTCTGGTTTTATGCAGCACCCCAACTCACCTTTCCCCTTAAGCAAGCATAAGTCGGTTTTCTACATTTGAGACCCTGTTCTGTTTTGTAATTCAGTTCCTGTGTAGCCAAGTTTACATTCCATGTGGTAGAGATATCTTATGATGTTTGTTTTTCTGTGTGACTTATTTCACTTAGAATCATCGTACCTGAATCCACTCATTATGCTGCTATGGGCCTGATGACATAGATTTCATTGCTGAGTGATATTGCATTGTACGTAAGTACCACAACTTCTTTATCCATTTTTCACTTTCTGTGATTTTGAACTTGTACTGTAAACGAGGTTCTTGTAAACAGAGCCTTCCCAAACTTTGGGGTGGCTGTGTCTTTTTGATTTTAATTTCCCTAAGCTATAGGACCATAAGTGGAAGTGCCCTAGGCTCTGTTGCTTTGTTTTTTAGATGTTTCAGGAAACACCATACACTTCTCCAGAGTGGCTGTTGGCAATTTACATCCCACCCATCAGCATAACAAGGCTCCCAGTTCTCCATGGCCTGTCCTGCCTTTCTGGATTTTACACTTTTTTCAGATGGCCCTTTTGACCGGGGGGCAGTGAGACTTCATTGTAGTGCAGATTTCCTTTGCAAGCTTGCTTGGTTGGCCAAAAAGTGTGTATGCGTTTTTTCCTGAATATATTCAGGAAAAAACGCATACGCACTTTTTGGCCAAGTGCATCATTGTGGACGTTCTGCCTCTTTTCCTTTGCTTTACATGCAATTCCAGTCTACCTCCTGAAATCGGTTTCCTGCAATTCTGCCCAGCGTTCAAGTCCTCTTGGCAGCCTTACTTCAATATATTTTTGGACGATAGCTGTCATTTATAACTCTGCAGGTTTGTGAATGACAGTGCCCCTGATCTCCTTTCTTCAACTCGCTTTCTTGTGAGCTGGCCGCAACACCGCAGCATTGCTTCAGGCCCTAGTGTGGTTCCGGCATGACATGCTGAGCCTTTGGTTAATTCCTCTTCCTGGTGGGAAATGAGAGTTAACTTTGCCCGTCCAGACACCTCCAGCTAGTCTCTCATTGGTTCTCCCTATTCCTGTTCATTTTCTGCAGAAATTGCAAACTGGGCCAAACAGGAGGTTAAAGGCACTGACTCTCCAAGTGGGGAGAGTGTTAGTAAAGCGTCTGGAATGTTGCACCCGAGTACCGGGGGATTAAAACTGACACAATTAAACACGTTTCCCGATCACACGGTGGATCATACTCTGGGTTCCACATGCATGTTTTAGCTGAAGGAAGAATCCCTTAAACCTGGAGAGTTGAGACCCATGGAATGGGTACCATGCAATATGACTTCAAAGGGTCTGCATTTGCTCACCGAACCTCACCAATCCTATCACTGCTGCGTTTATGACACTGTACACACGCTTGATTCTCTTTCGGAGACATATAAATCCATAGGTTTTAAGATTCTTTCTAGTCAGGTATATTCTTACGCGTTTAATATGGGGTGTAGAGTCCACTTCGTTGAGCAAGGAGTAGCTCTTGTCTATTAAATATTTGGCTTATGGAACGGTATCTGTTCTAATTTCAATCTCTGGTTTTATGCAGCACCCCAACTCACCTTTCGCCTTAAGCAAGCATAAGTTGGTTTTCTACATTTGAGACCCTGTTCTGTTTTGTAATTCAGTTCCTGTGTAGCCAAGTTTACATTCCTTGTACTAGTGATATCTTATGATGTTTGTTTTTCTGTGTGACTTATTTCACTTAGAATCATCGTACCTGAATGCACTCATTATGCTGCTATGGGCCTGATGACATAGATTTCATTGCTGAGTGATATTGCATTGTACGTAAGTACCACAACTTCTTTATCCATTTTTCGCTTTCTGTGATATTGAACTTGGACCATAAATGAGGTTCTTGTAAACAGAGCTGTCCCTAATTTTGGGGTGGGTGAGTCTTTTTTACTTTAATTTCCCTAAGCTATAGGACCATAAGTGGAAGTGCCCTAGGCTCTGTTGCTTTGTTTTTTAGATGTTTCAGGAAACACCATACACTTCTCCAGAGTGGCTGTTGGCAATTTACATCCCACCCATCAGCATAACAAGGCTCCCAGTTCTCCATGGCCTGTCCTGCCTTTCTGGATTTTACACTTTTTTCAGATGTCCCTTTTGACCGGGGAGCAGTGAGACTTCATTGTAGTGCAGATTTCCTTTGCAAGCTTGCTTGGTTGGCCAAAAAGGGCGTATGCGTTTTTTCCTGAATATATTCAGGAAAAAACGCATACGCCCTTTTTGGTCAAGTGCATCATTGTGGACGTTCTGCCTCTTTTCCTATGCTTTACATGCAATTCCAGTCTACCTCCTGAAATCGGTTTCCTGCAATTCTGCCCCGCTTTCAAGTCCTCTTGGCAGCCTTACTTCAATATATTTTTGGACGATAGCTATCATTTATAACTCTGCAGGTATGTGAATGACAGTGCCCCTGAGCTCCTTTCTTCAACTCGCTTTCTTGTGAGCTGGCCGCAGCACCGCAGGATTGCTTCAGGCCCTAGTGTGGTTCCGGCATGGCACGCTGAGCCTTTGTTTAATTCCTCTTCCTGGTGGGAAATGAGAGTTAAATTTGCCCGTCCAGACACCTCCAGCTAGTCTCTCATTGGTTCTCCCTATTCCTGTTCATTTTCCACAGAAATTGCAAACTGGGCCAAACAGGAGGTTAAAGGCACTGACTCTCCAAGTGGGGAGAGTGTTAGTAAAGCGTCTGGAATGTTGCACCCGAGTACCAGGGGACGAAAACTGAGACACATTTGAACACGTTTCCCGATCACATGGTGGATCATACTCTGGGTTCCACATGCATGTTTTAGCTGAAGGAAGAATCCCTTAAACCTGGAGAGTTGAGACCCCTGCAATGGGTACCATGCAATATGACTTCAAAGGGTCTGCATTTGCTCACCGAACCTCACCAATCCTATTACTGCTGCATTTATGCCACTGTACACACGCTTGATTCTCTTTCTGAGACATATAAATCCATAGGTTTTAAGATTCTTACTAGTCAGGTATATTCTTAGGCGTTTAATATGGGGTGTAGAGTCCACTTCGTTGAGCAAGGAGTAGCTCTTGTCTATTACATATTTGGCTTATGGAACGGTATCTGTGCTAATTTCAATCTCTGGTTTTATGCAGCACCCCAACTCACCTTTCCCCTTAAGCAAGCATAAGTCGGTTTTCTACATTTGAGACCCTGTTCTGTTTTGTAATTCAGTTCCTGTGTAGCCAAGTTTACATTCCATGTGGTAGAGATATCTTATGATGTTTGTTTTTCTGTGTGACTTATTTCACTTAGAATCATCGTACCTGAATCCACTCATTATGCTGCTATGGGCCTGATGACATAGATTTCATTGCTGAGTGATATTGCATTGTACGTAAGTACCACAACTTCTTTATCCATTTTTCACTTTCTGTGATTTTGAACTTGTACTGTAAACGAGGTTCTTGTAAACAGAGCCTTCCCAAACTTTGGGGTGGCTGTGTCTTTTTGATTTTAATTTCCCTAAGCTATAGGACCATAAGTGGAAGTGCCCTAGGCTCTGTTGCTTTGTTTTTTAGATGTTTCAGGAAACACCATACACTTCTCCAGAGTGGCTGTTGGCAATTTACATCCCACCCATCAGCATAACAAGGCTCCCAGTTCTCCATGGCCTGTCCTGCCTTTCTGGATTTTACACTTTTTTCAGATGGCCCTTTTGACCGGGGGGCAGTGAGACTTCATTGTAGTGCAGATTTCCTTTGCAAGCTTGCTTGGTTGGCCAAAAAGTGTGTATGCGTTTTTTCCTGAATATATTCAGGAAAAAACGCATACGCCCTTTTTGGCCAAGTGCATCATTGTGTACGTTTTGCCTCTTTTCCTTTGCTTTACATGCAATTCCAGTCTACCTCCTGAAATCGGTTTCCTGCAATTCTGCCCAGCGTTCAAGTCCTCTTGGCAGCCTTACTTCAATATATTTTTGGACGATAGCTGTCATTTATAACTCTGCAGGTTTGTGAATGACAGTGCCCCTGATCTCCTTTCTTCAACTCGCTTTCTTGTGAGCTGGCCGCAACACCGCAGCATTGCTTCAGGCCCTAGTGTGGTTCCGGCATGACATGCTGAGCCTTTGGTTAATTCCTCTTCCTGGTGGGAAATGAGAGTTAACTTTGCCCGTCCAGACACCTCCAGCTAGTCTCTCATTGGTTCTCCCTATTCCTGTTCATTTTCTGCAGAAATTGCAAACTGGGCCAAACAGGAGGTTAAAGGCACTGACTCTCCAAGTGGGGAGAGTGTTAGTAAAGCGTCTGGAATGTTGCACCCGAGTACCGGGGGATGAAAACTGACACAATTAAACACGTTTCCCGATCACACGGTGGATCATACTCTGGGTTCCACATGCATGTTTTAGCTGAAGGAAGAATCCCTTAAACCTGGAGAGTTGAGACCCATGGAATGGGTACCATGCAATATGACTTCAAAGGGTCTGCATTTGCTCACCGAACCTCACCAATCCTATCACTGCTGCGTTTATGACACTGTACACACGCTTGATTCTCTTTCGGAGACATATAAATCCATAGGTTTTAAGATTCTTTCTAGTCAGGTATATTCTTACGCGTTTAATATGGGGTGTAGAGTCCACTTCGTTGAGCAAGGAGTAGCTCTTGTCTATTAAATATTTGGCTTATGGAACGGTATCTGTTCTAATTTCAATCTCTGGTTTTATGCAGCACCCCAACTCACCTTTCGCCTTAAGCAAGCATAAGTTGGTTTTCTACATTTGAGACCCTGTTCTGTTTTGTAATTCAGTTCCTGTGTAGCCAAGTTTACATTCCTTGTACTAGTGATATCTTATGATGTTTGTTTTTCTGTGTGACTTATTTCACTTAGAATCATCGTACCTGAATGCACTCATTATGCTGCTATGGGCCTGATGACATAGATTTCATTGCTGAGTGATATTGCATTGTACGTAAGTACCACAACTTCTTTATCCATTTTTCGCTTTCTGTGATATTGAACTTGGACCATAAATGAGGTTCTTGTAAACAGAGCTGTCCCTAATTTTGGGGTGGGTGAGTCTTTTTTACTTTAATTTCCCTAAGCTATAGGACCATAAGTGGAAGTGCCCTAGGCTCTGCTGCTTTGTTTTTTAGATGTTTCAGGAAACACCATACACTTCTCCAGAGTGGCTGTTGGCAATTTACATCCCACCCATCAGCATAACAAGGCTCCCAGTTCTCCATGGCCTGTCCTGCCTTTCTGGATTTTACACTTTTTTCAGATGGCCCTTTTGACCGGGGGGCAGTGAGACTTCATTGTAGTGCAGATTTCCTTTGCAAGCTTGCTTGGTTGGCCAAAAAGTGTGTATGCGTTTTTTCCTGAATATATTCAGGAAAAAACGCATACGCACTTTTTGGCCAAGTGCATCATTGTGGACGTTCTGCCTCTTTTCCTTTGCTTTACATGCAATTCCAGTCTACCTCCTGAAATCGGTTTCCTGCAATTCTGCCCAGCGTTCAAGTCCTCTTGGCAGCCTTACTTCAATATATTTTTGGACGATAGCTGTCATTTATAACTCTGCAGGTTTGTGAATGACAGTGCCCCTGATCTCCTTTCTTCAACTCGCTTTCTTGTGAGCTGGCCGCAACACCGCAGCATTGCTTCAGGCCCTAGTGTGGTTCCGGCATGACATGCTGAGCCTTTGGTTAATTCCTCTTCCTGGTGGGAAATGAGAGTTAACTTTGCCCGTCCAGACACCTCCAGCTAGTCTCTCATTGGTTCTCCCTATTCCTGTTCATTTTCTGCAGAAATTGCAAACTGGGCCAAACAGGAGGTTAAAGGCACTGACTCTCCAAGTGGGGAGAGTGTTAGTAAAGCGTCTGGAATGTTGCACCCGAGTACCGGGGGATGAAAACTGACACAATTAAACACGTTTCCCGATCACACGGTGGATCATACTCTGGGTTCCACATGCATGTTTTAGCTGAAGGAAGAATCCCTTAAACCTGGAGAGTTGAGACCCATGGAATGGGTACCATGCAATATGACTTCAAAGGGTCTGCATTTGCTCACCGAACCTCACCAATCCTATCACTGCTGCGTTTATGACACTGTACACACGCTTGATTCTCTTTCGGAGACATATAAATCCATAGGTTTTAAGATTCTTTCTAGTCAGGTATATTCTTACGCGTTTAATATGGGGTGTAGAGTCCACTTCGTTGAGCAAGGAGTAGCTCTTGTCTATTAAATATTTGGCTTATGGAACGGTATCTGTTCTAATTTCAATCTCTGGTTTTATGCAGCACCCCAACTCACCTTTCGCCTTAAGCAAGCATAAGTTGGTTTTCTACATTTGAGACCCTGTTCTGTTTTGTAATTCAGTTCCTGTGTAGCCAAGTTTACATTCCATGTGGTAGAGATATCTTATGATGTTTCTTTTTCTGTGTGACTTATTTCACTTAGAATCATCGTACCTGAATGCACTCATTATGCTGCTATGGGCCTGATGACATAGATTTCATTGCTGAGTGATATTGCATTGTACGTAAGTACCACAACTTCTTTATCCATTTTTCGCTTTCTGTGATATTGAACTTGGACCATAAATGAGGTTCTTGTAAACAGAGCTGTCCCTAATTTTGGGGTGGGTGAGTCTTTTTTACTTTAATTTCCCTAAGCTATAGGACCATAAGTGGAAGTGCCCTAGGCTCTGTTGCTTTGTTTTTTAGATGTTTCAGGAAACACCATACACTTCTCCAGAGTGGCTGTTGGCAATTTACATCCCACCCATCAGCATAACAAGGCTCCCAGTTCTCCATGGCCTGTCCTGCCTTTCTGGATTTTACACTTTTTTCAGATGGCCCTTTTGACCGGGGGGCAGTGAGACTTCATTGTAGTGCAGATTTCCTTTGCAAGCTTGCTTGGTTGGCCAAAAAGGGCGTATGCGTTTTTTCCTGAATATATTCAGGAAAAAACGCATACGCCCTTTTTGGTCAAGTGCATCATTGTGGACGTTCTGCCTCTTTTCCTATGCTTTACATGCAATTCCAGTCTACCTCCTGAAATCGGTTTCCTGCAATTCTGCCCCGCTTTCAAGTCCTCTTGGCAGCCTTACTTCAATATATTTTTGGACGATAGCTATCATTTATAACTCTGCAGGTATGTGAATGACAGTGCCCCTGAGCTCCTTTCTTCAACTCGCTTTCTTGTGAGCTGGCCGCAGCACCGCAGGATTGCTTCAGGCCCTAGTGTGGTTCCGGCATGGCACGCTGAGCCTTTGTTTAATTCCTCTTCCTGGTGGGAAATGAGAGTTAAATTTGCCCGTCCAGACACCTCCAGCTAGTCTCTCATTGGTTCTCCCTATTCCTGTTCATTTTCCACAGAAATTGCAAACTGGGCCAAACAGGAGGTTAAAGGCACTGACTCTCCAAGTGGGGAGAGTGTTAGTAAAGCGTCTGGAATGTTGCACCCGAGTACCAGGGGACGAAAACTGAGACACATTTGAACACGTTTCCCGATCACATGGTGGATCATACTCTGGGTTCCACATGCATGTTTTAGCTGAAGGAAGAATCCCTTAAACCTGGAGAGTTGAGACCCCTGCAATGGGTACCATGCAATATGACTTCAAAGGGTCTGCATTTGCTCACCGAACCTCACCAATCCTATCACTGCTGCATTTATGCCACTGTACACACGCTTGATTCTCTTTCTGAGACATATAAATCCATAGGTTTTAAGATTCTTACTAGTCAGGTATATTCTTAGGCGTTTAATATGGGGTGTAGAGTCCACTTCGTTGAGCAAGGAGTAGCTCTTGTCTATTACATATTTGGCTTATGGAACGGTATCTGTGCTAATTTCAATCTCTGGTTTTATGCAGCACCCCAACTCACCTTTCCCCTTAAGCAAGCATAAGTCGGTTTTCTACATTTGAGACCCTGTTCTGTTTTGTAATTCAGTTCCTGTGTAGCCAAGTTTACATTCCATGTGGTAGAGATATCTTATGATGTTTGTTTTTCTGTGTGACTTATTTCACTTAGAATCATCGTACCTGAATCCACTCATTATGCTGCTATGGGCCTGATGACATAGATTTCATTGCTGAGTGATATTGCATTGTACGTAAGTACCACAACTTCTTTATCCATTTTTCACTTTCTGTGATTTTGAACTTGTACTGTAAACGAGGTTCTTGTAAACAGAGCCTTCCCAAACTTTGGGGTGGCTGTGTCTTTTTGATTTTAATTTCCCTAAGCTATAGGACCATAAGTGGAAGTGCCCTAGGCTCTGTTGCTTTGTTTTTTAGATGTTTCAGGAAACACCATACACTTCTCCAGAGTGGCTGTTGGCAATTTACATCCCACCCATCAGCATAACAAGGCTCCCAGTTCTCCATGGCCTGTCCTGCCTTTCTGGATTTTACACTTTTTTCAGATGGCCCTTTTGACCGGGGGGCAGTGAGACTTCATTGTAGTGCAGATTTCCTTTGCAAGCTTGCTTGGTTGGCCAAAAAGTGTGTATGCGTTTTTTCCTGAATATATTCAGGAAAAAACGCATACGCCCTTTTTGGCCAAGTGCATCATTGTGTACGTTTTGCCTCTTTTCCTTTGCTTTACATGCAATTCCAGTCTACCTCCTGAAATCGGTTTCCTGCAATTCTGCCCAGCGTTCAAGTCCTCTTGGCAGCCTTACTTCAATATATTTTTGGACGATAGCTGTCATTTATAACTCTGCAGGTTTGTGAATGACAGTGCCCCTGATCTCCTTTCTTCAACTCGCTTTCTTGTGAGCTGGCCGCAACACCGCAGCATTGCTTCAGGCCCTAGTGTGGTTCCGGCATGACATGCTGAGCCTTTGGTTAATTCCTCTTCCTGGTGGGAAATGAGAGTTAACTTTGCCCGTCCAGACACCTCCAGCTAGTCTCTCATTGGTTCTCCCTATTCCTGTTCATTTTCTGCAGAAATTGCAAACTGGGCCAAACAGGAGGTTAAAGGCACTGACTCTCCAAGTGGGGAGAGTGTTAGTAAAGCGTCTGGAATGTTGCACCCGAGTACCGGGGGATGAAAACTGACACAATTAAACACGTTTCCCGATCACACGGTGGATCATACTCTGGGTTCCACATGCATGTTTTAGCTGAAGGAAGAATCCCTTAAACCTGGAGAGTTGAGACCCATGGAATGGGTACCATGCAATATGACTTCAAAGGGTCTGCATTTGCTCACCGAACCTCACCAATCCTATCACTGCTGCGTTTATGACACTGTACACACGCTTGATTCTCTTTCGGAGACATATAAATCCATAGGTTTTAAGATTCTTTCTAGTCAGGTATATTCTTACGCGTTTAATATGGGGTGTAGAGTCCACTTCGTTGAGCAAGGAGTAGCTCTTGTCTATTAAATATTTGGCTTATGGAACGGTATCTGTTCTAATTTCAATCTCTGGTTTTATGCAGCACCCCAACTCACCTTTCGCCTTAAGCAAGCATAAGTTGGTTTTCTACATTTGAGACCCTGTTCTGTTTTGTAATTCAGTTCCTGTGTAGCCAAGTTTACATTCCTTGTACTAGTGATATCTTATGATGTTTGTTTTTCTGTGTGACTTATTTCACTTAGAATCATCGTACCTGAATGCACTCATTATGCTGCTATGGGCCTGATGACATAGATTTCATTGCTGAGTGATATTGCATTGTACGTAAGTACCACAACTTCTTTATCCATTTTTCGCTTTCTGTGATATTGAACTTGGACCATAAATGAGGTTCTTGTAAACAGAGCTGTCCCTAATTTTGGGGTGGGTGAGTCTTTTTTACTTTAATTTCCCTAAGCTATAGGACCATAAGTGGAAGTGCCCTAGGCTCTGTTGCTTTGTTTTTTAGATGTTTCAGGAAACACCATACACTTCTCCAGAGTGGCTGTTGGCAATTTACATCCCACCCATCAGCATAACAAGGCTCCCAGTTCTCCATGGCCTGTCCTGCCTTTCTGGATTTTACACTTTTTTCAGATGTCCCTTTTGACCGGGGAGCAGTGAGACTTCATTGTAGTGCAGATTTCCTTTGCAAGCTTGCTTGGTTGGCCAAAAAGGGCGTATGCGTTTTTTCCTGAATATATTCAGGAAAAAACGCATACGCACTTTTTGGTCAAGTGCATCATTGTGGACGTTCTGCCTCTTTTCCTATGCTTTACATGCAATTCCAGTCTACCTCCTGAAATCGGTTTCCTGCAATTCTGCCCCGCTTTCAAGTCCTCTTGGCAGCCTTACTTCAATATATTTTTGGACGATAGCTATCATTTATAACTCTGCAGGTATGTGAATGACAGTGCCCCTGAGCTCCTTTCTTCAACTCGCTTTCTTGTGAGCTGGCCGCAGCACCGCAGGATTGCTTCAGGCCCTAGTGTGGTTCCGGCATGGCACGCTGAGCCTTTGTTTAATTCCTCTTCCTGGTGGGAAATGAGAGTTAAATTTGCCCGTCCAGACACCTCCAGCTAGTCTCTCATTGGTTCTCCCTATTCCTGTTCATTTTCCGCAGAAATTGCAAACTGGGCCAAACAGGAGGTTAAAGGCACTGACTCTCCAAGTGGGGAGAGTGTTAGTAAAGCGTCTGGAATGTTGCACCCGAGTACCAGGGGACGAAAACTGAGACACATTTGAACACGTTTCCCGATCACATGGTGGATCATACTCTGGGTTCCACATGCATGTTTTAGCTGAAGGAAGAATCCCTTAAACCTGGAGAGTTGAGACCCCTGCAATGGGTACCATGCAATATGACTTCAAAGGGTCTGCATTTGCTCACCGAACCTCACCAATCCTATCACTGCTGCATTTATGCCACTGTACACACGCTTGATTCTCTTTCTGAGACATATAAATCCATAGGTTTTAAGATTCTTACTAGTCAGGTATATTCTTAGGCGTTTAATATGGGGTGTAGAGTCCACTTCGTTGAGCAAGGAGTAGCTCTTGTCTATTACATATTTGGCTTATGGAACGGTATCTGTGCTAATTTCAATCTCTGGTTTTATGCAGCACCCCAACTCACCTTTCCCCTTAAGCAAGCATAAGTCGGTTTTCTACATTTGAGACCCTGTTCTGTTTTGTAATTCAGTTCCTGTGTAGCCAAGTTTACATTCCATGTGGTAGAGATATCTTATGATGTTTGTTTTTCTGTGTGACTTATTTCACTTAGAATCATCGTACCTGAATCCACTCATTATGCTGCTATGGGCCTGATGACATAGATTTCATTGCTGAGTGATATTGCATTGTACGTAAGTACCACAACTTCTTTATCCATTTTTCACTTTCTGTGATTTTGAACTTGTACTGTAAACGAGGTTCTTGTAAACAGAGCCTTCCCAAACTTTGGGGTGGCTGTGTCTTTTTGATTTTAATTTCCCTAAGCTATAGGACCATAAGTGGAAGTGCCCTAGGCTCTGTTGCTTTGTTTTTTAGATGTTTCAGGAAACACCATACACTTCTCCAGAGTGGCTGTTGGCAATTTACATCCCGCCCATCAGCATAACAAGGCTCCCAGTTCTCCATGGCCTGTCCTGCCTTTCTGGATTTTACACTTTTTTCAGATGGCCCTTTTGACCGGGGGGCAGTGAGACTTCATTGTAGTGCAGATTTCCTTTGCAAGCTTGCTTGGTTGGCCAAAAAGTGTGTATGCGTTTTTTCCTGAATATATTCAGGAAAAAACGCATACGCCCTTTTTGGCCAAGTGCATCATTGTGTACGTTCTGCCTCTTTTCCTTTGCTTTACATGCAATTCCAGTCTACCTCCTGAAATCGGTTTCCTGCAATTCTGCCCAGCGTTCAAGTCCTCTTGGCAGCCTTACTTCAATATATTTTTGGACGATAGCTGTCATTTATAACTCTGCAGGTTTGTGAATGACAGTGCCCCTGAGCTCCTTTCTTCAACTCGCTTTCTTGTGAGCTGGCCGCAACACCGCAGCATTGCTTCAGGCCCTAGTGTGGTTCCGGCATGACATGCTGAGCCTTTGGTTAATTCCTCTTCCTGGTGGGAAATGAGAGTTAACTTTGCCCGTCCAGACACCTCCAGCTAGTCTCTCATTGGTTCTCCCTATTCCTGTTCATTTTCTGCAGAAATTGCAAACTGGGCCAAACAGGAGGTTAAAGGCACTGACTCTCCAAGTGGGGAGAGTGTTAGTAAAGCGTCTGGAATGTTGCACCCGAGTACCGGGGGATGAAAACTGACACAATTAAACACGTTTCCCGATCACACGGTGGATCATACTCTGGGTTCCACATGCATGTTTTAGCTGAAGGAAGAATCCCTTAAACCTGGAGAGTTGAGACCCATGGAATGGGTACCATGCAATATGACTTCAAAGGGTCTGCATTTGCTCACCGAACCTCACCAATCCTATCACTGCTGCGTTTATGACACTGTACACACGCTTGATTCTCTTTCGGAGACATATAAATCCATAGGTTTTAAGATTCTTTCTAGTCAGGTATATTCTTACGCGTTTAATATGGGGTGTAGAGTCCACTTCGTTGAGCAAGGAGTAGCTCTTGTCTATTAAATATTTGGCTTATGGAACGGTATCTGTTCTAATTTCAATCTCTGGTTTTATGCAGCACCCCAACTCACCTTTCGCCTTAAGCAAGCATAAGTTGGTTTTCTACATTTGAGACCTTGTTCTGTTTTGTAATTCAGTTCCTGTGTAGCCAAGTTTACTTTCCTTGTACTAGTGATATCTTATGATGTTTGTTTTTCTGTGTGACTTATTTCACTTAGAATCATCGTACCTGAATGCACTCATTATGCTGCTATGGGCCTGATGACATAGATTTCATTGCTGAGTGATATTGCATTGTACGTAAGTACCACAACTTCTTTATCCATTTTTCGCTTTCTGTGATATTGAACTTGGACCATAAATGAGGTTCTTGTAAACAGAGCTGTCCCTAATTTTGGGGTGGGTGAGTCTTTTTTACTTTAATTTCCCTAAGCTATAGGACCATAAGTGGAAGTGCCCTAGGCTCTGTTGCTTTGTTTTTTAGATGTTTCAGGAAACACCATACACTTCTCCAGAGTGGCTGTTGGCAATTTACATCCCACCAATCAGCATAACAAGGCTCCCAGTTCTCCATGGCCTGTCCTGCCTTTCTGGATTTTACACTTTTTTCAGATGTCCCTTTTGACCGGGGAGCAGTGAGACTTCACTGTAGTGCAGATTTCCTTTGCAAGCTTGCTTGGTTGGCCAAAAAGGGCGTATGCGTTTTTTCCTGAATATATTCAGGAAAAAACGCATACGCCCTTTTTGGTCAAGTGCATCATTGTGGACGTTCTGCCTCTTTTCCTATGCTTTACATGCAATTCCAGTCTACCTCCTGAAATCGGTTTCCTGCAATTCTGCCCCGCTTTCAAGTCCTCTTGACAGCCTTACTTCAATATATTTTTGGACGATAGCTATCATTTATAACTCTGCAGGTATGTGAATGACAGTGCCCCTGAGCTCCTTTCTTCAACTCGCTTTCTTGTGAGCTGGCCGCAGCACCACAGGATTGCTTCAGGCCCTAGTGTGGTTCCGGCATGGCACGCTGAGCCTTTGTTTAATTCCTCTTCCTGGTGGGAAATGAGAGTTAAATTTGCCCGTCCAGACACCTCCAGCTAGTCTCTCATTGGTTCTCCCTATTCCTGTTCATTTTCCACAGAAATTGCAAACTGGGCCAAACAGGAGGTTAAAGGCACTGACTCTCCAAGTGGGGAGAGTGTTAGTAAAGCGTCTGGAATGTTGCACCCGAGTACCAGGGGACGAAAACTGAGACACATTTGAACACGTTTCCCGATCACATGGTGGATCATACTCTGGGTTCCACATGCATGTTTTAGCTGAAGGAAGAATCCCTTAAACCTGGAGAGTTGAGACCCCTGCAATGGGTACCATGCAATATGACTTCAAAGGGTCTGCATTTGCTCACCGAACCTCACCAATCCTATCACTGCTGCATTTATGCCACTGTACACACGCTTGATTCTCTTTCTGAGACATATAAATCCATAGGTTTTAAGATTCTTACTAGTCAGGTATATTCTTAGGCGTTTAATATGGGGTGTAGAGTCCACTTCGTTGAGCAAGGAGTAGCTCTTGTCTATTACATATTTGGCTTATGGAACGGTATCTGTGCTAATTTCAATCTCTGGTTTTATGCAGCACCCCAACTCACCTTTCCCCTTAAGCAAGCATAAGTCGGTTTTCTACATTTGAGACCCTGTTCTGTTTTGTAATTCAGTTCCTGTGTAGCCAAGTTTACATTCCATGTGGTAGAGATATCTTATGATGTTTGTTTTTCTGTGTGACTTATTTCACTTAGAATCATCGTACCTGAATCCACTCATTATGCTGCTATGGGCCTGATGACATAGATTTCATTGCTGAGTGATATTGCATTGTACGTAAGTACCACAACTTCTTTATCCATTTTTCACTTTCTGTGATTTTGAACTTGTACTGTAAACGAGGTTCTTGTAAACAGAGCCTTCCCAAACTTTGGGGTGGCTGTGTCTTTTTGATTTTAATTTCCCTAAGCTATAGGACCATAAGTGGAAGTGCCCTAGGCTCTGTTGCTTTGTTTTTTAGATGTTTCAGGAAACACCATACACTTCTCCAGAGTGGCTGTTGGCAATTTACATCCCACCCATCAGCATAACAAGGCTCCCAGTTCTCCATGGCCTGTCCTGCCTTTCTGGATTTTACACTTTTTTCAGATGGCCCTTTTGACCGGGGGGCAGTGAGACTTCATTGTAGTGCAGATTTCCTTTGCAAGCTTGCTTGGTTGGCCAAAAAGTGTGTATGCGTTTTTTCCTGAATATATTCAGGAAAAAACGCATACGCCCTTTTTGGCCAAGTGCATCATTGTGTACGTTCTGCCTCTTTTCCTTTGCTTTACAGGCAATTCCAGTCTACCTCCTGAAATCGGTTTCCTGCAATTCTGCCCAGCGTTCAAGTCCTCTTGGCAGCCTTACTTCAATATATTTTTGGACGATAGCTGTCATTTATAACTCTGCAGGTTTGTGAATGACAGTGCCCCTGATCTCCTTTCTTCAACTCGCTTTCTTGTGAGCTGGCCGCAACACCGCAGCATTGCTTCAGGCCCTAGTGTGGTTCCGGCATGACATGCTGAGCCTTTGGTTAATTCCTCTTCCTGGTGGGAAATGAGAGTTAACTTTGCCCGTCCAGACACCTCCAGCTAGTCTCTCATTGGTTCTCCCTATTCCTGTTCATTTTCTGCAGAAATTGCAAACTGGGCCAAACAGGAGGTTAAAGGCACTGACTCTCCAAGTGGGGAGAGTGTTAGTAAAGCGTCTGGAATGTTGCACCCGAGTACCGGGGGATGAAAACTGACACAATTAAACACGTTTCCCGATCACACGGTGGATCATACTCTGGGTTCCACATGCATGTTTTAGCTGAAGGAAGAATCCCTTAAACCTGGAGAGTTGAGACCCATGGAATGGGTACCATGCAATATGACTTCAAAGGGTCTGCATTTGCTCACCGAACCTCACCAATCCTATCACTGCTGCGTTTATGACACTGTACACACGCTTGATTCTCTTTCGGAGACATATAAATCCATAGGTTTTAAGATTCTTTCTAGTCAGGTATATTCTTACGCGTTTAATATGGGGTGTAGAGTCCACTTCGTTGAGCAAGGAGTAGCTCTTGTCTATTAAATATTTGGCTTATGGAACGGTATCTGTTCTAATTTCAATCTCTGGTTTTATGCAGCACCCCAACTCACCTTTCGCCTTAAGCAAGCATAAGTTGGTTTTCTACATTTGAGACGCTGTTCTGTTTTGTAATTCAGTTCCTGTGTAGCCAAGTTTACATTCCTTGTACTAGTGATATCTTATGATGTTTGTTTTTCTGTGTGACTTATTTCACTTAGAATCATCGTACCTGAATGCACTCATTATGCTGCTATGGGCCTGAAGACATAGATTTCATTGCTGAGTGATATTGCATTGTACGTAAGTACCACAACTTCTTTATCCATTTTTCGCTTTCTGTGATATTGAACTTGGACCATAAATGAGGTTCTTGTAAACAGAGCTGTCCCTAATTTTGGGGTGGGTGAGTCTTTTTTACTTTAATTTCCCTAAGCTATAGGACCATAAGTGGAAGTGCCCTAGGCTCTGTTGCTTTGTTTTTTAGATGTTTCAGGAAACACCATACACTTCTCCAGAGTGGCTGTTGGCAATTTACATCCCGCCCATCAGCATAACAAGGCTCCCAGTTCTCCATGGCCTGTCCTGCCTTTCTGGATTTTACACTTTTTTCAGATGTCCCTTTTGACCGGGGAGCAGTGAGACTTCACTGTAGTGCAGATTTCCTTTGCAAGCTTGCTTGGTTGGCCAAAAAGGGCGTATGCGTTTTTTCCTGAATATATTCAGGAAAAAACGCATACGCCCTTTTTGGTCAAGTGCATCATTGTGGACGTTCTGCCTCTTTTCCTATGCTTTACATGCAATTCCAGTCTACCTCCTGAAATCGGTTTCCTGCAATTCTGCCCCGCTTTCAAGTCCTCTTGGCAGCCTTACTTCAATATATTTTTGGACGATAGCTATCATTTATAACTCTGCAGGTATGTGAATGACAGTGCCCCTGAGCTCCTTTCTTCAACTCGCTTTCTTGTGAGCTGGCCGCAGCACCACAGGATTGCTTCAGGCCCTAGTGTGGTTCCGGCATGGCACACTGAGCCTTTGTTTAATTCCTCTTCCTGGTGGGAAATGAGAGTTAAATTTGCCCGTCCAGACACCTCCAGCTAGTCTCTCATTGGTTCTCCCTATTCCTGTTCATTTTCCGCAGAAATTGCAAACTGGGCCAAACAGGAGGTTAAAGGCACTGACTCTCCAATTGGGGAGAGTGTTAGTAAAGCGTCTGGAATGTTGCACCCGAGTACCAGGGGACGAAAACTGAGACACATTTGAACACGTTTCCCGATCACATGGTGGATCATACTCTGGGTTCCACATGCATGTTTTAGCTGAAGGAAGAATCCCTTAAACCTGGAGAGTTGAGACCCCTGCAATGGGTACCATGCAATATGACTTCAAAGGGTCTGCATTTGCTCACCGAACCTCACCAATCCTATCACTGCTGCATTTATGCCACTGTACACACGCTTGATTCTCTTTCTGAGACATATAAATCCATAGGTTTTAAGATTCTTACTAGTCAGGTATATTCTTAGGCGTTTAATATGGGGTGTTGAGTCCACTTCGTTGAGCAAGGAGTAGCTCTTGTCTATTACATATTTGGCTTATGGAACCGTATCTGTGCTAATTTCAATCTCTGGTTTTATGCAGCACCCCAACTCACCTTTCCCCTTAAGCAAGCATAAGTCGGTTTTCTACATTTGAGACCCTGTTCTGTTTTGTAATTCAGTTCCTGTGTAGCCAAGTTTACATTCCATGTGGTAGAGATATCTTATGATGTTTCTTTTTCTGTGTGACTTATTTCACTTAGAATCATCGTACCTGAATCCACTCATTATGCTGCTATGGGCCTGATGACATAGATTTCATTGCTGAGTGATATTGCATTGTACGTAAGTACCACAACTTCTTTATCCATTTTTCACTTTCTGTGATTTTGAACTTATACTGTAAACAAGGTTCTTGTAAACAGAGCGTTCCCAAACTTTGGGGTGGCTGTGTCTTTTTGATTTTAATTTCCCTAAGCTATAGGACCATAAGTGGAAGTGCCCTAGGCTCTGTTGCTTTGTTTTGTAGATGTTTCAGGAAACACCATACACTTCTCCAGAGTGGCTGTTGGCAATTTACATCCCGCCCATCAGCATAACAAGGCTCCCAGTTCTCCATGGCCTGTCCTGCCTTTCTGGATTTTACACTTTTTTCAGATGGCCCTTTTGACCGGGGGGCAGTGAGACTTCATTGTAGTGCAGATTTCCTTTGCAAGCTTGCTTGGTTGGCCAAAAAGGGCGTATGCGTTTTTTCCTGTATATATTCAGGAAAAAACGCATACGCCCTTTTTTGCCAAGTGCATCATTGTGGACGTTCTGCCTCTTTTCCTTTGCTTTACATGCAATTCCAGTCTACCTCCTGAAATCGGTTTCCTGCAATTCTGCCCAGCGTTCAAGTCCTCTTGGCAGCCTTACTTCAATATATTTTTCGACGATAGCTGTCATTTATAACTCTGCAGGTTTGTGAATGACAGTGCCCCTGAGCTCCTTTCTTCAACTCGCTTTCTTGTGAGCTGGCCGCAACACCGCAGCATTGCTTCAGGCCCTAGTGTGGTTCCGGCATGACATGCTGAGCCTTTGGTTAATTCCTCTTCCTGGTGGGAAATGAGAGTTAAATTTGCCCGTCCAGACACCTCCAGCTAGTCTCTCATTGGTTCTCCCTATTCCTGTTCATTTTCCGCAGAAATTGCAAACTGGGCCAAACAAGAGGTTAAAGGCACTGACTCTCCAAGTGGGGAGAGTGTTAGTTAAGCGTCTGGAATGTTGCACCTGAGTACCGGGGGATGAAAACTGACACAATTAAACACATTTCCCGATCACACGGTGGATCATACTCTGGGTTCCACATGCATGTTTTAGCTGAAGGAAGAATCCCTTAAACCTGGAGAGTTGAGACCCATGGAATGGGTACCATGCAATATGACTTCAAAGGGTCTGCATTTGCTCACCGAACCTCACCAATCCTATCACTGCTGCGTTTATGACACTGTACACACGCTTGATTCTCTTTCGGAGACATATAAATCCATAGGTTTTAAGATTCTTTCTAGTCAGGTATATTCTTACGCGTTTAATATGGGGTGTAGAGTCCACTTCGTTGAGCAAGGAGTAGCTCTTGTCTATTAAATATTTGGCTTATTAAATGGTATCTGTTCTAATTTCAATCTCTGGTTTTATGCAGCACCCCAACTCACCTTTCGCCTTAAGCAAGCATAAGTTGGTTTTCTACATTTGAGACCCTGTTCTGTTTTGTAATTCAGTTCCTGTGTAGCCAAGTTTACATTCCTTGTAGTAGTGATATCTTATGATGTTTGTTTTTCTGTGTGACTTATTTCACTTAGAATCATCGTACCTGAATCCACTCATTATGCTGCTATGGGCCTGATGACATAGATTTCATTGCTGATTGATATTGCATTGTACGTAAGTACCACAACTTCTTTATCCATTTTTCGCTTTCTGTGATATTGAACTTGGACCATAAATGAGGTTCTTGTAAAGAGAGCTGTCCCTAACTTTGGGGTGGCTGAGTCTTTTTGATTTTAATTTCCCTAAGCTATAGGACCATAAGTGGAAGTGCCCTAGGCTCTGTTGCTTTGTTTTTTAGATGTTTCAGGAAACACCATACACTTCTCCAGAGTGGCTGTTGGCAATTTACATCCCGCCCATCAGCATAACAAGGCTCCCAGTTCTCCATGGCCTGTCCTGCCTTTCTGGATTTTACACTTTTTTCAGATGGCCCTTTGACCGGGGAGCAGTGAGACTTCATTGTAGTGCAGATTTCCTTTGCAAGCTTGCTTGGTTGGCCACAAAGGGCGTATGCGTTTTTTCCTGAATATATTCAGGAAAAAACGCATACGCCCTTTTTGGCCAAGTGCATCATTGTGGACGTTCTGCCTCTTTTCCTATGCTTTACATGCAATTCCAGTCTACCTCCTGAAATCGGTTTCCTGCAATTCTGCCCCGCTTTCAAGTCCTCTTGGCAGCCTTACTTCAATATATTTTTGGACGATAGCTATCATTTATAACTCTGCAGGTATGTGAATGACAGTGCCCCTGAGCTCCTTTCTTCAACTCGCTTTCTTGTGAGCTGGCCGCAACACCGAAGGATTGCTTCAGGCCCTAGTGTGGTTCCGGCATGGCACGCTGAGCCTTTGTTTAATTCCTCTTCCTGGTGGGAAATGAGAGTTAAATTTGCCCGTCCAGACACCTCCAGCTAGTCTCTCATTGGTTCTCCCTATTCCTGTTCATTTTCCGCAGAAATTGCAAACTGGGCCAAACAGGAGGTTAAAGGCACTGACTCTCCAAGTGGGGAGAGTGTTAGTAAAGCGTCTGGAATGTTGCACTCGAGTACCAGGGGACGAAAACTGAGACACATTTGAACACGTTTCCCGATCACATGGTGGATCATACTCTGGGTTCCACATGCATGTTTTAGCTGAAGGAAGAATCCCTTAAACCTGGAGAGTTGAGACCCCTGCAATGGGTACCATGCAATATGACTTCAAAGGGTCTGCATTTGCTCACCGAACCTCACCAATCCTATCACTGCTGCATTTATGTCACTGTACACACGCTTGATTCTCTTTCTGAGACATATAAATCCATAGGTTTTAAGATTCTTACTAGTCAGGTATATTCTTAGGCGTTTAATATGGGGTGTAGAGTCCACTTCGTTGAGCAAGGAGTAGCTATTGTCTATTACATATTTGGCTTATGGAACGGTATCTGTGCTAATTTCAATCTCTGGTTTTATGCAGCACCCCAACTCACCTTTCCCCTTAAGCAAGCATAAGTCGGTTTTCTACATTTGAGACCCTGTTCTGTTTTGTAATTCAGTTCCTGTGTAGCCAAGTTTACATTCCATGTGGTAGAGATATCTTATGATGTTTCTTTCTCTGTGTGACTTATGTCACTTACAATCATCGTACCTGAATCCACTCATTATGCTGCTACGGGCCTGATGACACAGATTTCATTGCTGAGTGATATTGCATTGTACGTAAGTACCACAACTTCTTTATCCATTTTGCGCTTTCTGTGATATTGAACTTGTACCGTAAACGAGGTTCTTGTAAACAGAGCTGTCCCAAAGATTGGGGTGGTTGTGTCTTTTTGATTTTAATTTCCCTAAGCTATAGGACCATAAGTGGAAGTGCCCTAGGCTCTGTTGCTTTGTTTTTTAGATGTTTCAGGAAACACCATACACTTCTCCAGAGTGACTGTTGGCAATTTACATCCCGCCCATCAGCATAACAAGGCTCCCAGTTCTCCATGGCCTGTCCTGCCTTTCTGGATTTTACACTTTTTTCAGATGGCCCTTTTGACCGGGGGGCAGTGAGACTTCATTGTAGTGCAGATTTCCTTTGCAAGCTTGCTTGGTTGGCCAAAAAGGGCGTATGCGTTTATTCCTGAATATATTCAGGAAAAAACGCATACGCCCTTTTTGGCCAAGTGCATCATTGTGGACGTTCTGCCTCTTTTCCTATGCTTTACATGCAATTCCAGTCTACCTCCTGAAATCGGTTTCCTGCAATTCTGCCCCGCATTCAAGTCCTCTTGGCAGCCTTACTTCAATATCTTTTTGGACGATAGCTGTCATTTATAACTCTGCAGGTATGTGAATGACAGTGCCCCTGAGCTCCTTTCTTCAACTCGCTTTCTTGTGAGCTGGCCGCAACACCGCAGCATTGCTTCAGGCCCTAGTGTGGTTCCGGCATGGCACACTGAGCCTTTGGTTAATTCCTCTTCCTGGTGGGAAATGAGAGTTAAATTTGCCCGTCCAGACACCTCCAGCTAGTCTCTCATTGGTTCTCCCTATTCCTGTTCATTTTCCGCAGAAATTGCAAACTGGGCCAAACAGGAGGTTAAAGGCACTGACTCTCCAAGTGGGGAGAGTGTTAATAAAGCATCTGGAATGTTGCACCCGAGTACCAGGGGACGAAAACTGACACAATTGAACACGTTTCCCGAGCACACGGTGGATCATACTCTGGGTTCCACATGCATGTTTTAGCTGAAGGAAGAATCCCTTAAACCTGGAGAGTTGAGACCCATGGAATGGGTACCATGCAATATGACTTCAAAGGGTCTGCATTTGTCCACCGAACCTCACCAATCCTATCACTGCTGCGTTTATGCCGCTGTACACACGCTTGATTCTCTTTCGGAGATATATAAATCCATAGGTTTTAAGATTCTTCCTAGTCAGGTATATTCTTAGGCGTTTATTATGGGATGTAGAGTCCACTTCGTTGAGCAAGGAGTAGCTCTTGTCTATTACATATTTGGCTTATGGAACGGTATCTGTGCTAATTTCAATCTCTGATTTTATGCAGCACCCCAACTCACCTTTCGCCTTAAGCAAGCATAAGTTGGTTTTCTACATTTGAGACCCTGTTCTGTTTTGTAATTCAGTTCCTGTGTAGCCAAGTTTACATTTCGTGTAGTAGTGATATCTTATGATGTTTCTTTTTCTGTTTGACTTATTTCACTTAGAATCATCATACCTGAATCCACTCATTATGCTGCTATGGGCCTGATGACATAGATTTCATTGCTGCGTGATATTGCATTGTACGTATGTACCACAACTTCTTTATCCATTTTTCACTTTCTGTGATTTTGAACTTGTACTGTAAACGAGGTTCTTGTAAACAGAGCATTCCCAAACTTTGGGGTGGCTGTGTCTTTTTGATTTTAATTTCCCTAAGCTATAGGACCATAAGTGGAAGTGCCCTAGGCTCTGTTGCTTTGTTTTTTAGATGTTTCAGGAAACACCATACACTTCTCCAGAGTGGCTGTTGGCAATTTACATCCCGCCCATCAGCATAACAAGGCTCCCAGTTCTCCATGGCCTGTCCTGCCTTTCTGGATTTTACACTTTTTTCAGATGGCCCTTTTGACCGGGGGGCAGTGAGACTTCATTGTAGTGCAGATTTCCTTTGCAAGCTTGCTTGGTTGGCCAAAAAGTGCGTATCCGTTTTTTCCTGAATATATTCAGGAAAAAACGCATACGCCCTTTTTGGCCAAGTGCATCATTGTGGACGTTCTGCCTCTTTTCCTTTGCTTTACATGCAATTCCAGTCTACCTCCTGAAATCGGTTTCCTGCAATTCTGCCCAGCGTTCAAGTCCTCTTGGCAGCCTTACTTCAATATATTTTTGGATGATAGCTGTCATTTATAACTCTGCAGGTTTGTGAATGACAGTGCCCCTGAGCTCCTTTCTTCAACTCGCTTTCTTGAGAGCTGGCCGCAACACCGCAGCATTGCTTCAGGCCCTAGTGTGGTTCCGGAATGACATGCTGAGCCTTTGGTTAATTCCTCTTCCTGGTGGGAAATGAGAGTTAAATTTGCCCGTCCAGACACCTCCAGCTAGTCTCTCATTGGTTCTCCCTATTCCTGTTCATTTTCCGCAGAAATTGCAAACTGGGCCAAACAGGAGGTTAAAGGCACTGACTCTCCAAGTGGGGAGAGTGTTAGTAAAGCGTCTGGAATGTTGCACCCGAGTACCAGGGGACGAAAACTGAGACACATTTGAACACGTTTCCCGATTACATGGTGGATCATACTCTGGGTTCCACATGCATGTTTTAGCTGAAGGAAGAATCCCTTAAACCTGGAGAGTTGAGACCCCTGCAATGGGTACCATGCAATATGACTTCAAAGGGTCTGCATTTGCTCACCGAACCTCACCAATCCTATCACTGCTGCATTTATGTCACTGTACACACGCTTGATTCTCTTTCTGAGACATATAAATCCATAGGTTTTAAGATTCTTACTAGTCAGGTATATTCTTAGGCGTTTAATATGGGGTGTAGAGTCCACTTCGTTGAGCAAGGAGTAGCTATTGTCTATTACATATTTGGCTTATGGAACGGTATCTGTGCTAATTTCAATCTCTGGTTTTATGCAGCACCCCAACTCACCTTTCCCCTTAAGCAAGCATAAGTCGGTTTTCTACATTTGAGACCCTGTTCTGTTTTGTAATTCAGTTCCTGTGTAGCCAAGTTTACATTCCATGTGGTAGAGATATCTTATGATGTTTCTTTCTCTGTGTGACTTATGTCACTTACAATCATCGTACCTGAATCCACTCATTATGCTGCTACGGGCCTGATGACACAGATTTCATTGCTGAGTGATATTGCATTGTACGTAAGTACCACAACTTCTTTATCCATTTTGCGCTTTCTGTGATATTGAACTTGTACCGTAAACGAGGTTCTTGTAAACAGAGCTGTCCCAAAGATTGGGGTGGTTGTGTCTTTTTGATTTTAATTTCCCTAAGCTATAGGACCATAAGTGGAAGTGCCCTAGGCTCTGTTGCTTTGTTTTTTAGATGTTTCAGGAAACACCATACACTTCTCCAGAGTGACTGTTGGCAATTTACATCCCGCCCATCAGCATAACAAGGCTCCCAGTTCTCCATGGCCTGTCCTGCCTTTCTGGATTTTACACTTTTTTCAGATGGCCCTTTTGACCGGGGGGCAGTGAGACTTCATTGTAGTGCAGATTTCCTTTGCAAGCTTGCTTGGTTGGCCAAAAAGGGCGTATGCGTTTATTCCTGAATATATTCAGGAAAAAACGCATACGCCCTTTTTGGCCAAGTGCATCATTGTGGACGTTCTGCCTCTTTTCCTATGCTTTACATGCAATTCCAGTCTACCTCCTGAAATCGGTTTCCTGCAATTCTGCCCCGCATTCAAGTCCTCTTGGCAGCCTTACTTCAATATCTTTTTGGACGATAGCTGTCATTTATAACTCTGCAGGTATGTGAATGACAGTGCCCCTGAGCTCCTTTCTTCAACTCGCTTTCTTGTGAGCTGGCCGCAACACCGCAGCATTGCTTCAGGCCCTAGTGTGGTTCCGGCATGGCACACTGAGCCTTTGGTTAATTCCTCTTCCTGGTGGGAAATGAGAGTTAAATTTGCCCGTCCAGACACCTCCAGCTAGTCTCTCATTGGTTCTCCCTATTCCTGTTCATTTTCCGCAGAAATTGCAAACTGGGCCAAACAGGAGGTTAAAGGCACTGACTCTCCAAGTGGGGAGAGTGTTAATAAAGCATCTGGAATGTTGCACCCGAGTACCAGGGGACGAAAACTGACACAATTGAACACGTTTCCCGAGCACACGGTGGATCATACTCTGGGTTCCACATGCATGTTTTAGCTGAAGGAAGAATCCCTTAAACCTGGAGAGTTGAGACCCATGGAATGGGTACCATGCAATATGACTTCAAAGGGTCTGCATTTGTCCACCGAACCTCACCAATCCTATCACTGCTGCGTTTATGCCGCTGTACACACGCTTGATTCTCTTTCGGAGATATATAAATCCATAGGTTTTAAGATTCTTCCTAGTCAGGTATATTCTTAGGCGTTTATTATGGGATGTAGAGTCCACTTCGTTGAGCAAGGAGTAGCTCTTGTCTATTACATATTTGGCTTATGGAACGGTATCTGTGCTAATTTCAATCTCTGGTTTTATGCAGCACCCCAACTCACCTTTCGCCTTAAGCAAGCATAAGTTGGTTTTCTACATTTGAGACCCTGTTCTGTTTTGTAATTCAGTTCCTGTGTAGCCAAGTTTACATTTCGTGTAGTAGTGATATCTTATGATGTTTCTTTTTCTGTTTGACTTATTTCACTTAGAATCATCATACCTGAATCCACTCATTATGCTGCTATGGGCCTGATGACATAGATTTCATTGCTGCGTGATATTGCATTGTACGTATGTACCACAACTTCTTTATCCATTTTTCACTTTCTGTGATTTTGAACTTGTACTGTAAACGAGGTTCTTGTAAACAGAGCATTCCCAAACTTTGGGGTGGCTGTGTCTTTTTGATTTTAATTTCCCTAAGCTATAGGACCATAAGTGGAAGTGCCCTAGGCTCTGTTGCTTTGTTTTTTAGATGTTTCAGGAAACACCATACACTTCTCCAGAGTGGCTGTTGGCAATTTACATCCCGCCCATCAGCATAACAAGGCTCCCAGTTCTCCATGGCCTGTCCTGCCTTTCTGGATTTTACACTTTTTTCAGATGGCCCTTTTGACCGGGGGGCAGTGAGACTTCATTGTAGTGCAGATTTCCTTTGCAAGCTTGCTTGGTTGGCCAAAAAGGGTGTATGCGTTTTTTCCTGTATATATTCAGGAAAAAACGCATACGCCCTTTTTGGCCAAGTGCATCATTGTGGACGTTCTGCCTCTTTTCCTTTGCTTTACATGCAATTCCAGTCTACCTCCTGAAATCGGTTTCCTGCAATTCTGCCCAGCGTTCAAGTCCTCTTGGCAGCCTTACTTCAATATATTTTTGGACGATAGCTGTCATTTATAACTCTGCAGTTATGTGAATGACAGTGCCCCTGAGCTCCTTTCTTCAACTCGCTTTCTTGTTTGCTGGCCGCAACACCGCAGGATCGCTTCAGGCCCTAGTGTGGTTCCGGCATGGCACGCTGAGCCTTTGTTTAATTACTCTTCCTGGTGGGAAATGAGAGTTAAATTTGCCCGTCCAGACACCTCCAGCTAGTCTCTCATTGGTTCTCCCTATTCCTGTTCATTTTCCGCAGAAATTGCAAACTGGGCCAAACAGGAGGTTAAAGGCACTGACTCTCCAAGTGGGGAGAGTGTTAGTTAAGCGTCTGGAATGTTGCACCCGAGTACCAGGGGACGAAAACTGAGACACATTTGAACACGTTTCCCGATCACATGGTGGATCATACTCTGGGTTCCACATGCATGTTTTAGCTGAAGGAAGAATCCCTTAAACCTGGAGAGTTGAGACCCCTGCAATGGGTACCATGCAATATGACTTCAAAGGGTCTGCATTTGCTCACCGAACCTCACCAATCCTATCACTGCTGCATTTATGCCACTGTACACACGCTTGATTCTCTTTCGGAGACATATAAATCCATAGGTTTTAAGATTCTTACTAGTCAGGTATATTCTTAGGCGTTTAATATGGGGTGTAGAGTCCACTTCGTTGAGCAAGGAGTAGCTCTTGTCTATTACATATTTGGCTTATGGAACGGTATCTGTGCTAATTTCAATCTCTGGTTTTATGCAGCACCCCAACTCACCTTTCCCCTTAAGCAAGCATAAGTCGGTTTTCTACATTTGAGACCCTGTTCTGTTTTGTAATTCAGTTCCTGTGTAGCCAAGTTTACATTCCATGTGGTAGAGATATCTTATGATGTTTCTTTTTCTGTGTGACTTATTTCACTTAGAATCATCGTACCTGAATCCACTCATTATGCTGCTATGGGCCTGATGACATAGATTTCATTGCTGAGTGATATTGCATTGTACGTAAGTACCACAACTTCTTTATCCATTTTTCACTTTCTGTGATTTTGAACTTGTACTGTAAACGAGGTTCTTGTAAACAGAGCCTTCCCAAACTTTGGGGTGGCTGTGTCTTTTTGATTTTAATTTCCCTAAGCTATAGGACCATAAGAGGAAGAGCCCTAGGCTCTGTTGCTTTGTTTTTTAGATGTTTCAGGAAACACCATACACTTCTCCAGAGTGGCTGTTGGCAATTTACATCCCACCCATCAGCATAACAAGGCTCCCAGTTCTCCATGGCCTGTCCTGCCTTTCTGGATTTTACACTTTTTTCAGATGGCCCTTTTGACCGGGAGGCAGTGAGACTTCATTGTAGTGCAGATTTCCTTTGCAAGCTTGCTTGGTTGGCCAAAAAGGGCGTATGCGTTTTTTCCTGAATATATTCAGGAAAAAACGCATACGCCCTTTTTGGCCAAGTGCATCATTGTGGACGTTCTGCCTCTTTTCCTTTGCTTTACATGCAATTCCTGTCTACCTCCTGAAATCGGTTTCCTGCAATTCTGCCCAGCGTTCAAGTCCTCTTGGCAGCCTTACTTCAATATATTTTTGGACGATAGCTGTCATTTATAACTCTGCAGGTTTGTGAATGACAGTGCCCCTGAGCTCCTTTCTTCAACTCGCTTTCTTGTGAGCTGGCCGCAACACCGCAGCATTGCTTCAGGCCCTAGTGTGGTTCCGGCATGACATGCTGAGCCTTTGGTTAATTCCTCTTCCTGGTGGGAAATGAGAGTTAAATTTGCCCGTCCAGACACCTCCAGCTAGTCTCTCATTGGTTCTCCCTATTCCTGTTCATTTTCCGCAGAAATTGCAAACTGGGCCAAACAAGAGTTTAAAGGCACTGACTCTCCATGTGGGGAGAGTGTTAGTAAAGCGTCTGGAATGTTGCACCCAAGTACCAGGGGATGAAAACTGACACAATTAAACACGTTTCCCGATCACACGGTGGATCATACTCTGGGTTCCACATGCATGTTTTAGCTGAAGGAAGAATCCATTAAACCTGGAGAGTTGAGACCCATGGAATGGGTACCATGCAATATGACTTCAAAGGGTCTGCATTTGCTCACCGAACCTCACCAATCCTATCACTGCTGCGTTTATGACACTGTAAACACGCTTGATTCTCTTTCGGAGACATATAAATCCATAGGTTTTAAGATTCTTTCTAGTCAGGTATATTCTTACGCGTTTAATATGGGGTGTAGAGTCCACTTCGTTGAGCAAGGAGTAGCTCTTGTCTATTAAATATTTGGCTTATGGAACGGTATCTGTTCTAATTTCAATCTCTGGTTTTATGCAGCACCCCAACTCACCTTTCGCCTTAAGCAAGCATAAGTTGGTTTTCTACATTTGAGACCCTGTTCTGTTTTGTAATTCAGTTCCTGTGTAGCCAAGTTTACATTCCTTGTAGTAGTGATATCTTATGATGTTTGTTTTTCTGTGTGACTTATTTCACTTAGAATCATCATACCTGAATCCACTCATTATGCTGCTACGGGCCTGATGACATAGATTTCATTGCTGAGTGATATTGCATTGTACGTAAGTACCACAACTTCTTTATCCATTTTTCGCTTTCTGTGATATTGAACTTGGACCATAAATGAGGTTCTTGTACACAGAGCTGTCCCTAACATTGGGGTGGCTGAGTCTTTTTGATTTTAATTTCCCTAAGCTATAGGACCATAAGTGGAAGTGCCCTAGGCTCTGTTGCTTTGATTTTTAGATGTTTCAGGAAACACCATACACTTCTCCAGAGTGGCTGTTGGCAATTTACATCCCGCCCATCAGCATAACAAGGCTCCCAGTTCTCCATGGCCTGTCCTGCCTTTCTGGATTTTACACTTTTTTCAGATGGCCCTTTTGACCGGGGAGCAGTGAGACTTCAATGTAGTGCAGATTTCCTTTGCAAGCTTGCTTGGTTGGCCACAAAGGGCGTATGCGTTTTTTCCTGAATATATTCAGGAAAAAACGAATACGCCCTTTTTGGACAAGTGCATCATTGTGGACGTTCTGCCTCTTTTCCTATGCTTTACATGCAATTCCAATCTACCTCCTGAAATCGGTTTCCTGCAATTCTGCCCCGCTTTCAAGTCCTCTTGGCAGCCTTACTTCAATATATTTTTGGACGATAGCTATCATTTATAACTCTGCAGGTATGTGAATGACAGTGTCCCTGAGCTCCTTTCTTCAACTCGCTTTCTTGTGAGCTGGCCGCAACACCGCAGGATTGCTTCAGGCCCTAGTGTGGTTCCGGCATGGCACGCTGAGCCTTTGTTTAATTACTCTTCCTGGTGGGAAATGAGAGTTAAATTTGCCCGTCCAGACACCTCCAGCTAGTCTCTCATTGGTTCTCTCTATTCCTGTTCATTTTCCTCAGAAATTGCAAACTGGGCCAAACAGGAGGTTAAAGGCACTGACTCTCCAATTGGGGAGAGTGTTAGTAAAGCGTCTGGAATGTTGCACCCGAGTACCAGGGGACGAAAACTGAGACACATTTGAACACGTTTCCCGATCACATGGTGGATCATACTCTGGGTTCCACATGCATGTTTTAGCTGAAGGAAGAATCCCTTAAACCTGGAGAGTTGAGACCCATGGAATGGGTACCATGCAATATGACTTCAAAGGGTCTGCATTTGCTCACCGAACCTCACCAATCCTATCACTGCTGCATTTATGCCACTGTACACACGCTTGATTCTCTTTCTGAGACATATAAATCCATAGGTTTTAAGATTCTTACTAGTCAGGTATATTCTTAGGCGTTTAATATGGGGTGTAGTGTCGACTTCGTTGAGCAAGGAGTAGCTCTTGTCTATTACATATTTGGCTTATGGAACGGTATCTGTGCTAATTTCAATCTCTGGTTTTATGCAGCACCCCAACTCACCTTTCCCCTTAAGCAAGCATAAGTCGGTTTTCTACATTTGAGACCCTGTTCTGTTTTGTAATTCAGTTCCTGTGTAGCCAAGTTTACATTCCATGTGGTAGAGATATCTTATGATGTTTCTTTTTCTGTGTGACTTATTTCACTTAGAATCATCGTACCTGAATCCACTCATTATGCTGCTATGGGCCTGATGACATAGATTTCATTGCTGAGTGATATTGCATTGTACATAAGTACCACAACTTCTTTATCCATTTTTCACTTTCTGTGATTTTGAACTTGTACTGTAAACGAGGTTCTTGTAAACAGAGCCTTCCCAAACTTTGGGGTGGCTGTGTCTTTTTGATTTTAATTTCCCTAAGCTATAGGACCATAAGTGGAAGTGCCCTAGGCTCTGTTGCTTTGTTTTTTAGATGTTTCAGGAAACACCATACACTTCTCCAGAGTGGCTGTTGGCAATTTACATCCCACACATCAGCATAACAAGGCTCCCAGTTCTCCATGGCCTGTCCTGCCTTTCTGGATTTTACACTTTTTTCAGATGGCCCTTTTGACCGGGGGTCAGTGAGACTTCATTGTAGTGCAGATTTCCTTTGCAAGCTTGCTTGGTTGGCCAAAAAGTGTGTATGCGTTTTTTCCTGAATATATTCAGGAAAAAACGCATACGCCCTTTTTGGCCAAGTGCATCATTGTGGACGTTCTGCCTCTTTTCCTTTGCTTTACATGCAATTCCAGTCTACCTCCTGAAATCGGTTTCCTGCAATTCTGCCCAGCGTTCAAGTCCTCTTGGCAGCCTTACTTCAATATATTTTTGGACGATAGCTGTCATTTATAACTCTGCAGGTTTGTGAATGACAGTGCCCCTGAGCTCCTTTCTTCAACTCGCTTTCTTGTGAGCTGGCCGCAACACCGCAGCATTGCTTCAGGCCCTAGTGTGGTTCCGGCATGACATGCTGAGCCTTTGGTTAATTCCTCTTCCTGGTGGGAAATGAGAGTTAAATTTGCCCGTCCAGACACCTCCAGCTAGTCTCTCATTGGTTCTCCCTATTCCTGTTCATTTTCCGCAGAAATTGCAAACTGGGCCAAACAAGACGTTAAAGGCACTGACTCTCCAAGTGGGGAGAGTGTTAGTTAAGCGTCTGGAATGTTGCACCTGAGTACCGGGGGATGAAAACTGACACAATTAAACACATTTCCCGATCACACGGTGGATCATACTCTGGGTTCCACATGCATGTTTTAGCTGAAGGAAGAATCCCTTAAACCTGGAGAGTTGAGACCCATGGAATGGGTACCATGCAATATGACTTCAAAGGGTCTGCATTTGCTCACCGAACCTCACCAATCCTATCACTGCTGCGTTTATGACACTGTACACACGCTTGATTCTCTTTCAGAGACATATAAATCCATAGGTTTTAAGATTCGTTCTAGTCAGGTATATTCTTACGCGTTTAATATGGGGTGTAGAGTCCACTTCGTTGAGCAAGGAGTAGCTCTTGTCTATTAAATATTTGGCTTATGGAATGGTATCTGTTCTAATTTCAATCTCTGGTTTTATGCAGCACCCCAACTCACCTTTCGCCTTAAGCAAGCATAAGTTGGTTTTCTACATTTGAGACCCTGTTCTGTTTTGTAATTCAGTTCCTGTGTAGCCAAGTTTACATTCCATGTGGTAGAGATATCTTATGATGTTTGTTTTTCTGTGTGACTTATTTCACTTAGAATCATCGTACCTGAATCCACTCATTATGCTGCTATGGGCCTGATGACATAGATTTCATTGCTGAGTGATATTGCATTGTACGTAAGTACCACAACTTCTTTATCCATTTTTCGCTTTCTGTGATATTGAACTTGGACCATAAATGAGGTTCTTGTAAACAGAGCTGTCCCTAACTTTGGGGTGGCTGAGTCTTTTTGATTTTAATTTCCCTAAGCTATAGGACCATAAGTGGAAGTGCCCTATGCTCTGTTGCTTTGTTTTTTAGATGTTTCAGGAAACACCATACACTTCTCCAGAGTGGCTGTTGGCAATTTACATCCCGCCCATCAGCATAACAAGGCTCCCAGTTCTCCATGGCCTGTCCTGCCTTTCTGGATTTTACACTTTTTTCAGATGGCCCTCTTGACCGGGGAGCAGTGAGACTTCATTGTAGTGCAGATTTCCTTTGCAAGCTTGCTTGGTTGGCCAAAAAGGGCGTATGCGTTTTTTCCTGAATATATTCAGGAAAAAACGCATACGCCCTTTTTGGCCAAGTGCATCATTGTGGACGTTCTGCCTCTTTTCCTATGCTTTACATGCAATTCCAGTCTACCTCCTGAAATCGGTTTCCTGCAATTCTGCCCCGCTTTCAAGTCCTCTTGGCAGCCTTACTTCAATATATTTTTGGACGATAGCTATCATTTATAACTCTGCAGGTTTGTGAATGACAGTGCCCCTGAGCTCCTTTCTTCAACTCGCTTTCTTGTGAGCTGGCCGCAACACCTCAGGATTGCTTCAGGCTCTAGTGTGGTTCCGGCATGGCACGCTGAGCCTTTGGTTAATTCCTCTTCCTGGTGGGAAATGAGAGTTAAATTTGCCCGTCCAGACACCTCCAGCTAGTCTCTCATTGGTTCTCCCTATTCCTGTTCATTTTCTGCAGAAATTGCAAACTGGGCCAAACAGGAGGTTAAAGGCACTGACTCTCCAAGTGGGGAGAGTGTTAGTAAAGCGTCTGGAATGTTGCACCCGAGTACCAGGGGACGAAAACTGAGACACATTTGAACACGTTTCCCGATCACATGGTGGATCATACTCTGCGTTCCACATGCATGTTTTAGCTGAAGGAAGAATCCCTTAAACCTGGAGAGTTGAGACCCATGGAATGGGTACCATGCAATATGACTTCAAAGGGTCTGCATTTGCTCACCGAACCTCACCAATCCTAGCACTGCTGCATTTATGCCACTGTACACACGCTTGATTCTCTTTCTGAGACATATAAATCCATAGGTTTTAAGATTCTTACTAGTCAGGTATATTCTTAGGCGTTTAATATGGGGTGTAGAGTCCACTTCGTTGAGCAAGGAGTAGCTCTTGTCTATTACATATTTGGCTTATGGAACCGTATCTGTGCTAATTTCAATCTTTGGTTTATGCAGCACCCCAACTCACCTTTACTCTTAAGCAAGCATAAGTCGGTTTTCTACATTTGAGACCCTGTTCTGTTTTGTAATTCAGTTCCTGTGTAGCCAAGTTTACATTCCATGTGGTAGAGATATCTTATGATGTTTCTTTCTCTGTGTGACTTATTTCACTTACAATCATCGTACCTGAATCCACTCATTATGCTGCTACGGGCCTGATGATACAGATTTCATTGCTGAGTGATATTGCATTGTACGTAAGTACCACAACTTCTTTATCCATTTTGCGCTTTCTGTGATATTGAACTTGTACCGTAAACGAGGTTCTTGTAAATAGAGCTGTCCCAAAGATTGGGGTGGTTGTGTCTTTTTGATTTTAATTTCCCTAAGCTATAGGACCATAAGTGGAAGTGCCCTAGGCTCTGTTGCTTTGTTTTTTAGATGTTTCAGGAAACACCATACACTTCTCCAGAGTGACTGTTGGCAATTTACATCCCGCCCATCAGCATAACAAGGCTCCCAGTTCTCCATGGCCTGTCCTGCCTTTCTGGATTTTACACTTTTTTCAGATGGCCCTTTTGACCGGGGGGCAGTGAGACTTCATTGTAGTGCAGATTTCTTTGCAAGCTTGCTTGGTTGGCCAAAAAGGGCGTATGCGTTTATTCCTGAATATATTCAGGAAAAAACGCATACGCCCTTTTTGGCCAAGTGCATCATTGTGGACGTTCTGCCTCTTTTCCTATGCTTTACATGCAATTCCAGTCTACCTCCTGAAATCGGTTTCCTGCAATTCTGCCCCGCATTCAAGTCCTCTTGGCAGCCTTACTTCAATATCTTTTTGGACGATAGCTGTCATTTATAACTCTGCAGGTATGTGAATGACAGTGCCCCTGAGCTCCTTTCTTCAACTCGCTTTCTTGTGAGCTGGCCGCAACACCGCAGCATTGCTTCAGTCCCTAGTGTGGTTCCGGCATGACATGCTGAGCCTTTGGTTAATTCCTCTTCCTGGTGGGAAATGAGAGTTAAATTTGCCCGTCCAGACACCTCCAGCTAGTCTCTCATTGGTTCTCCCTATTCCTGTTCATTTTCCGCAGAAATTGCAAACTGGGCCAAACAAGAGGTTAAAGGCACTGACTCTCCAAGTGGGGAGAGTGTTAGTAAAGCGTCTGGAATGTTGCACCCGAGTACCAGGGGATGAAAACTGACACAATTAAACACGTTTCCCGATCACACGGTGGATCATACTCTGGGTTCCACATGCATGTTTTAGCTGAAGGAAGAATCCCTTAAACCTGGAGAGTTGAGACCCATGGAATGGGTACCATGCAATATGACTTCAAAGGTTCTGCATTTGCTCACCAAACCTCACCAATCCTATCACTGCTGCGTTTATGACACTGTACACACGCTTGATTCTCTTTTGGAGACATATAAATCCATAGGTTTTAAGATTCTTTCTAGTCAGGTATATTCTTACGCGTTTAATATGGGGTGTAGAGTCCACTTCGTTGAGCAAGGAGTAGCTCTTGTCTATTAAATATTTGGCTTATGGAACGGTATCTGTTCTAATTTCAATCTCTGGTTTTATGCAGCACCCCAACTCACCTTTCGCCTTAAGCAAGCATAAGTTGGTTTTCTACATTTGAGACCCTGTTCTGTTTTGTAATTCAGTTCCTGTGTAGCCAAGTTTACATTCCTTGTAGTAGTGATATCTTATGATGTTTGTTTTTCTGTGTGACTTATTTCACTTAGAATCATCGTACCTGAATCCACTCATTATGCTGCTACGGGCCTGATGACATAGATTTCATTGCTGAGTGATATTGCATTGTACGTAAGTACCACAACTTCTTTATCCATTTTTCGCTTTCTGTGATATTGAACTTGGACCATAAATGAGGTTCTTGTAAACAGAGCTGTCCCTAACTTTGGGGTGGCTGAGTCTTTTTGATTTTAATTTCCCTAAGCTATAGGACCATAAGTGGAAGTGCCCTAGGCTCTGTTGCTTTGTTTTTTAGATGTTTCAGGAAACACCATACACTTCTCCAGAGTGGCTGTTGGCAATTTACATCCCGCCCATCAGCATAACAAGGCTCCCAGTTCTCCATGGCCTGTCCTGCCTTTCTGGATTTTACACTTTTTTCAGATGGCCCTTTTGACCGGGGAGCAGTGAGACTTCATTGTAGTGCAGATTTCCTTTGCAAGCTTGCTTGGTTGGCCACAAAGGGCGTATGCGTTTTTTCCTGAATATATTCAGGAAAAAACGCATACGCCCTTTTTGGACAAGTGCATCATTGTGGACGTTCTGCCTCTTTTCCGATGCTTTACATGCAATTCCAGTCTACCTCCTGAAATCGGTTTCCTGCAATTCTGCCCCGCTTTCAAGTCCTCTTGGCAGCCTTACTTCAATATATTTTTGGACGATAGCTATCATTTATAACTCTGCAGGTATGTGAATGACAGTGTCCCTGAGCTCCTTTCTTCAACTCGCTTTCTTGTGAGCTGGCCGCAACACCGCAGGATTGCTTCAGGCCCTAGTGTGGTTCCGTCATGGCACGCTGAGCCTTTGTTTAATTACTCTTCCTGGTGGGAAATGAGAGTTAAATTTGCCCATCCAGACACCTCCAGCTAGTCTCTCATTGGTTCTCTCTATTCCTGTTCATTTTCCTCAGAAATTGCAAACTGGGCCAAACAGGAGGTTAAAGGCACTGACTCTCCAATTGGGGAGAGTGTTAGTAAAGCGTCTGGAATGTTGCACCCGAGTACCAGGGGACGAAAACTGAGACACATTTGAACACGTTTCCCGATCACATGGTGGATCATACTCTGGGTTCCACATGCATGTTTTAGCTGAAGGAAGAATCCCTTAAACCTGGAGAGTTGAGACCCCTGCAATGGGTACCATGCAATATGACTTCAAAGGGTCTGCATTTGCTCACCGAACCTCACCAATCCTATCACTGCTGCATTTATGCCACTGTACACACGCTTGGTTCTCTTTCTGAGACATATAAATCCATAGGTTTTAAGATTCTTACTAGTCAGGTATATTCTTAGGCGTTTAATATGGGGTGTAGAGTCCACTTCGTTGAGCAAGGAGTAGCTCTTGTCTATTACATATTTGGCTTATGGAACGGTATCTGTGCTAATTTCAATCTCTGGTTTTATGCAGCACCCCAACTCACCTTTCCCCTTAAGCAAGCATAAGTCGGTTTTCTACATTTGAGACCCTGTTCTGTTTTGTAATTCAGTTCCTGTGTAGCCAAGTTTACATTCCATGTGGTAGAGATATCTTATGATGTTTCTTTTTCTGTGTGACTTATTTCACTTAGAATCATCGTACCTGAATCCACTCATTATGCTGCTATGGGCCTGATGACATAGATTTCATTGCTGAGTGATATTGCATTGTACGTAAGTACCACAACTTCTTTATCCATTTTTCACTTTCTGTGATTTTGAACTTGTACTGTAAACGAGGTTCTTGTAAACAGAGCCTTCCCAAACTTTGGGGTGGCTGTGTCTTTGATTTTAATTTCCCTAAGCTATAGGACCATAAGTGGAAGTGCCCTAGGCTCTGTTGCTTTGTTTTTTAGATGTTTCAGGAAACACCATACACTTCTCCAGAGTGGCTGTTGGCAATTTACATCCCACCCATCAGCATAACAAGGCTCCCAGTTCTCCATGGCCTGTCCTGCCTTTCTGGATTTTACACTTTTTTCAGATGGCCCTTTTGACCGGGGGGCAGTGAGACTTCATTGTAGTGCAGATTTCCTTTGCAAGCTTGCTTGGTTGGCCAAAAAGGGCGTATGCGTTTATTCCTGAATATATTCAGGAAAAAACGCATACGCCCTTTTTGGCCAAGTGCATCATTGTGGACGTTCTGCCTCTTTTCCTTTGCTTTACATGCAATTCCAGTCTACCTCCTGAAATCGGGTTCCTGCAATTCTGCCCAGCGTTCAAGTCCTCTTGGCAGCCTTACTTCAATATATTTTTGGACGATAGCTGTCATTTATAACTCTGCAGGTTTGTGAATGACAGTGCCCCTTAGCTCCTTTCTTCAACTCGCTTTCTTGTGAGCTGGCCGCAACACCGCAGCATTGCTTCAGGCCCTAGTGTGGTTCCGGCATGACATGCTGAGCCTTTGGTTAATTCCTCTTCCTGGTGGGAAATGAGAGTTAAATTTGCCCGTCCAGACACCTCCAGCTAGTCTCTCATTGGTTCTCCCTATTCCTGTTCATTTTCCGCAGAAATTGCAAACTGGGCCAAACAAGAGGTTAAAGGCACTGACTCTCCAAGTGGGGAGAGTGTTAGTAAAGCGTCTGGAATGTTGCACCCGAGTACCGGGGGATGAAAACTGACACAATTAAACACATTTCCCGATCACACGGTGGATCATACTCTGGGTTCCACATGCATGTTTTAGCTGAAGGAAGAATCCCTTAAACCTGGAGAGTTGAGACCCATGGAATGGGTACCATGCAATATGACTTCAAAGGGTCTGCATTTGCTCACCGAACCTCACCAATCCTATCACTGCTGCGTTTATGACACTGTACACACGCTTGATTCTCTTTCGGAGACATATAAATCCATAGGTTTTAAGATTCTTTCTAGTCAGGTATATTCTTAAGCGTTTAATATGGGGTGTAGAGTCCACTTCGTTGAGCAAGGAGTAGCTCTTGTCTATTACATATTTGGCTTATGGAACGGTATCTGTGCTAATTTCAATCTCTGGTTTTATGCAGCACCCCAACTCACCTTTCCCCTTAAGCAAGCATAAGTCGGTTTTGTACATTTGAGACCCTGTTCTGTTTTGTAATTCAGTTCCTGTGTAGCCAAGTTTACATTCCATGTGGTAGAGATATCTTATGATGTTTCTTTTTCTGTGTGACTTATTTCACTTAGAATCATCGTACCTGAATCCACTCATTATGCTGCTATGGGCCTGATGACATAGATTTCATTGCTGAGTGATATTGCATTGTACGTAAGTACCACAACTTCTTTATCCATTTTTCACTTTCTGTGATTTTGAACTTATACTGTAAACGAGGTTCTTGTAAACAGAGCCTTCCCAAATTTTGGGGTGGCTGTGTCTTTTTGATTTTAATTTCCCTAAGCTATAGGACCATAAGTGGAAGTGCCCTAAGCTCTGTTGCTTTGTTTTTCAGATGTTTCAGGAAACACCATACACTTCTCCAGAGTGGCTGTTGGCAATTTACATCCCGCCCATCAGCATAACAAGGCTCCCAGTTCTCCATGGCCTGTCCTGCCTTTCTGGATTTTACACTTTTTTCAGATGGCCCTTTTGACCGGGGGGCAGTGAGACTTCATTGTAGTGCAGATTTCCTTTGCAAGCTTGCTTGGTTGGCCAAAAAGTGTGTATGCGTTTTTTCCTGAATATATTCAGGAAAAAACGCATACGCCCTTTTTGGCCAAGTGCATCATTGTGGACGTTCTGCCTCTTTTCCTTTGCTTTACATGCAATTCCAGTCTACCTCCTGAAATCGGTTTCCTGCAATTCTGCCCAGCGTTCAAGTCCTCTTGGCAGCCTTACTTCAATATATTTTTGGACGATAGCTGTCATTTATAACTCTGCAGGTTTGTGAATGACAGTGCCCCTGAGCTCCTTTCTTCAACTCGCTTTCTTGTGAGCTGGCCGCAACACCGCAGCATTGCTTCAGTCCCTAGTGTGGTTCCGGCATGACATGCTGAGCCTTTGGTTAATTCCTCTTCCTGGTGGGAAATGAGAGTTAAATTTGCCCGTCCAGACACCTCCAGCTAGTCTCTCATTGGTTCTCCCTATTCCTGTTCATTTTCCGCAGAAATTGCAAACTGGGCCAAACAAGAGGTTAAAGGCACTGACTCTCCAAGTGGGGAGAGTGTTAGTAAAGCGTCTGGAATGTTGCACCCGAGTACCAGGGGATGAAAACTGACACAATTAAACACGTTTCCCGATCACACGGTGGATCATCCTCTGGGTTCCACATGCATGTTTTAGCTGAAGGAAGAATCCCTTAAACCTGGAGAGTTGAGACCCATGGAATGGGTACCATGCAATATGACTTCAAAGGTTCTGCATTTGCTCACCAAACCTCACCAATCCTATCACTGCTGCGTTTATGACACTGTACACACGCTTGATTCTCTTTTGGAGACATATAAATCCATAGGTTTTAAGATTCTTTCTAGTCAGGTATATTCTTACGCGTTTAATATGGGGTGTAGAGTCCACTTCGTTGAGCAAGGAGTAGCTCTTGTCTATTAAATATTTGGCTTATGGAACGGTATCTGTTCTAATTTCAATCTCTGGTTTTATGCAGCACCCCAACTCACCTTTCGCCTTAAGCAAGCATAAGTTGGTTTTCTACATTTGAGACCCTGTTCTGTTTTGTAATTCAGTTCCTGTGTAGCCAAGTTTACATTCCTTGTAGTAGTGATATCTTATGATGTTTGTTTTTCTGTGTGACTTATTTCACTTAGAATCATCGTACCTGAATCCACTCATTATGCTGCTACGGGCCTGATGACATAGATTTCATTGCTGAGTGATATTGCATTGTACGTAAGTACCACAACTTCTTTATCCATTTTTCGCTTTCTGTGATATTGAACTTGGACCATAAATGAGGTTCTTGTAAACAGAGCTGTCCCTAACTTTGGGGTGGCTGAGTCTTTTTGATTTTAATTTCCCTAAGCTATAGGACCATAAGTGGAAGTGCCCTAGGCTCTGTTGCTTTGTTTTTTAGATGTTTCAGGAAACACCATACACTTCTCCAGAGTGGCTGTTGGCAATTTACATCCCGCCCATCAGCATAACAAGGCTCCCAGTTCTCCATGGCCTGTCCTGCCTTTCTGGATTTTACACTTTTTTCAGATGTCCCTTTTGACCGGGGAGCAGTGAGACTTCATTGTAGTGCAGATTTCCTTTGCAAGCTTGCTTGGTTGGCCACAAAGGGCGTATGCGTTTTTTCCTGAATATATTCAGGAAAAAACGCATACGCCCTTTTTGGACAAGTGCATCATTGTGGACGTTCTGCCTCTTTTCCGATGCTTTACATGCAATTCCAGTCTACCTCCTGAAATCGGTTTCCTGCAATTCTGCCCCGCTTTCAAGTCCTCTTGGCAGCCTTACTTCAATATATTTTTGGACGATAGCTATCATTTATAACTCTGCAGGTATGTGAATGACAGTGTCCCTGAGCTCCTTTCTTCAACTCGCTTTCTTGTGAGCTGGCCGCAACACCGCAGGATTGCTTCAGGCCCTAGTGTGGTTCCGGCATGGCACGCTGAGCCTTTGTTTAATTACTCTTCCTGGTGGGAAATGAGAGTTAAATTTGCCCATCCAGACACCTCCAGCTAGTCTCTCATTGGTTCTCCCTATTCCTGTTCATTTTCTGCAGAAATTGCAAACTGGGCCAAACAGGAGGTTAAAGGCACTGACTCTCCAATTGGGGAGAGTGTTAGTAAAGCGTCTGGAATGTTGCACCCGAGTACCAGGGGACGAAAACTGAGACACATTTGAACACGTTTCCCGATCACATGGTGGATCATACTCTGGGTTCCACATGCATGTTTTAGCTGAAGGAAGAATCCCTTAAACCTGGAGAGTTGAGACCCCTGCAATGGGTACCATGCAATATGACTTCAAAGGGTCTGCATTTGCTCACCGAACCTCACCAATCCTATCACTGCTGCATTTATGCCACTGTACACACGCTTGATTCTCTTTCTGAGACATATAAATCCATAGGTTTTAAGATTCTTACTAGTCAGGTATATTCTTAGGCGTTTAATATGGGGTGTAGAGTCCACTTCGTTGAGCAAGGAGTAGCTCTTGTCTATTACATATTTGGCTTATGGAACGGTATCTGTGCTAATTTCAATCTCTGGTTTTATGCAGCACCCCAACTCACCTTTCCCCTTAAGCAAGCATAAGTCGGTTTTCTACATTTGAGACCCTGTTCTGTTTTGTAATTCAGTTCCTGTGTAGCCAAGTTTACATTCCATGTGGTAGAGATATCTTATGATGTTTCTTTTTCTGTGTGACTTATTTCACTTAGAATCATCGTACCTGAATCCACTCATTATGCTGCTATGGGCCTGATGACATAGATTTCATTGCTGAGTGATATTGCATTGTACGTAAGTACCACAACTTCTTTATCCATTTTTCACTTTCTGTGATTTTGAACTTGTACTGTAAACGAGGTTCTTGTAAACAGAGCCTTCCCAAACTTTGGGGTGGCTGTGTCTTTGATTTTAATTTCCCTAAGCTATAGGACCATAAGTGGAAGTGCCCTAGGCTCTGTTGCTTTGTTTTTTAGATGTTTCAGGAAACACCATACACTTCTCCAGAGTGGCTGTTGGCAATTTACATCCCGCCCATCAGCATAACAAGGCTCCCAGTTCTCCATGGCCTGTCCTGCCTTTCTGGATTTTACACTTTTTTCAGATGGCCCTTTTGACCGGGGGGCAGTGAGACTTCATTGTAGTGCAGATTTCCTTTGCAAGCTTGCTTGGTTGGCCAAAAAGGGCGTATGCGTTTATTCCTGAATATATTCAGGAAAAAACGCATACGCCCTTTTTGGCCAAGTGCATCATTGTGGACGTTCTGCCTCTTTTCCTTTGCTTTACATGCAATTCCAGTCTACCTCCTGAAATCGGTTTCCTGCAATTCTGCCCAGCGTTCAAGTCCTCTTGGCAGCCTTACTTCAATATATTTTTGGACGATAGCTGTCATTTATAACTCTGCAGGTTTGTGAATGACAGTGCCCCTGAGCTCCTTTCTTCAACTCGCTTTCTTGTGAGCTGGCCGCAACACCGCAGCATTGCTTCAGGCCCTAGTGTGGTTCCGGCATGACATGCTGAGCCTTTGGTTAATTCCTCATCCTGGTGGGAAATGAGAGTTAAATTTGCCCGTCCAGACACCTCCAGCTAGTCTCTTATTGGTTCTCCCTATTCCTGTTCATTTTCCGCAGAAATTGCAAACTGGGCCAAACAAGAGGTTAAAGGCACTGACTCTCCAAGTGGGGAGAGTGTTAGTAAAGCGTCTGGAATGTTGCACCCGAGTACCGGGGGATGAAAACTGACACAATTAAACACATTTCCCGATCACACGGTGGATCATACTCTGGGTTCCACATGCATGTTTTAGCTGAAGGAAGAATCCCTTAAACCTGGAGAGTTGAGACCCATGGAATGGGTACCATGCAATATGACTTCAAAGGGTCTGCATTTGCTCACCGAACCTCACCAATCCTATCACTGCTGCGTTTATGCCACTGTACACACGCTTGATTCTCTTTCGGAGACATATAAATCCATAGGTTTTAAGATTCTTTCTAGTCAGGTATATTCTTACGCGTTTAATATGGGGTGTAGAGTCCACTTCGTTGAGCAAGGAGTAGCTCTTGTCTATTACATATTTGGCTTATGGAACGGTATCTGTGCTAATTTCAATCTCTGGTTTTATGCAGCACCCCAACTCACCTTTCCCCTTAAGCAAGCATAAGTCGGTTTTCTACATTTGAGACCCTGTTCTGTTTTGTAATTCAGTTCCTGTGTAGCCAAGTTTACATTCCATGTGGTAGAGATATCTTATGATGTTTCTTTTTCTGTGTGACTTATTTCACTTAGAATCATCGTACCTGAATCCACTCATTATGCTGCTATGGGCCTGATGACATAGATTTCATTGCTGAGTGATATTGCATTGTACGTAAGTACCACAACTTCTTTATCCATTTTTCACTTTCTGTGATTTTGAACTTGTACTGTAAACGAGGTTCTTGTAAACAGAGCCTTCCCAAACTTTGGGGTGGCTGTGTCTTTGATTTTAATTTCCCTAAGCTATAGGACCATAAGTGGAAGTGCCCTAGGCTCTGTTGCTTTGTTTTTTAGATGTTTCAGGAAACACCATACACTTCTCCAGAGTGGCTGTTGGCAATTTACATCCCGCCCATCAGCATAACAAGGCTCCCAGTTCTCCATGGCCTGTCCTGCCTTTCTGGATTTTACACTTTTTTCAGATGGCCCTTTTGACCGGGGGGCAGTGAGACTTCATTGTAGTGCAGATTTCCTTTGCAAGCTTGCTTGGTTGGCCAAAAAGGGCGTATGCGTTTATTCCTGAATATATTCAGGAAAAAACGCATACGCCCTTTTTGGCCAAGTGCATCATTGTGGACGTTCTGCCTCTTTTCCTTTGCTTTACATGCAATTCCAGTCTACCTCCTGAAATCGGTTTCCTGCAATTCTGCCCAGCGTTCAAGTCCTCTTGGCAGCCTTACTTCAATATATTTTTGGACGATAGCTGTCATTTATAACTCTGCAGGTTTGTGAATGACAGTGCCCCTGAGCTCCTTTCTTCAACTCGCTTTCTTGTGAGCTGGCCGCAACACCGCAGCATTGCTTCAGGCCCTAGTGTGGTTCCGGCATGACATGCTGAGCCTTTGGTTAATTCCTCTTCCTGGTGGGAAATGAGAGTTAAATTTGCCCGTCCAGACACCTCCAGCTAGTCTCTCATTGGTTCTCCCTATTCCTGTTCATTTTCCGCAGAAATTGCAAACTGGGCCAAACAAGAGGTTAAAGGCACTGACTCTCCAAGTGGGGAGAGTGTTAGTAAAGCGTCTGGAATGTTGCACCCGAGTACCGGGGGATGAAAACTGACACAATTAAACACATTTCCCGATCACACGGTGGATCATACTCTGGGTTCCACATGCATGTTTTAGCTGAAGGAAGAATCCCTTAAACCTGGAGAGTTGAGACCCATGGAATGGGTACCATGCAATATGACTTCAAAGGGTCTGCATTTGCTCACCGAACCTCACCAATCCTATCACTGCTGCGTTTATGACACTGTACACACGCTTGATTCTCTTTCGGAGACATATAAATCCATAGGTTTTAAGATTCTTTCTAGTCAGGTATATTCTTACGCGTTTAATATGGGGTGTAGAGTCCACTTCGTTGAGCAAGGAGTAGCTCTTGTCTATTACATATTTGGCTTATGGAACGGTATCTGTGCTAATTTCAATCTCTGGTTTTATGCAGCACCCCAACTCACCTTTCCCCTTAAGCAAGCATAAGTCGGTTTTCTACATTTGAGACCCTGTTCTGTTTTGTAATTCAGTTCCTGTGTAGCCAAGTTTACATTCCATGTGGTAGAGATATCTTATGATGTTTCTTTTTCTGTGTGACTTATTTCACTTAGAATCATCGTACCTGAATCCACTCATTATGCTGCTATGGGCCTGATGACATAGATTTCATTGCTGAGTGATATTGCATTGTACGTAAGTACCACAACTTCTTTATCCATTTTTCACTTTCTGTGATTTTGAACTTATACTGTAAACGAGGTTCTTGTAAACAGAGCCTTCCCAAATTTTGGGGTGGCTGTGTCTTTTTGATTTTAATTTCCCTAAGCTATAGGACCATAAGTGGAAGTGCCCTAAGCTCTGTTGCTTTGTTTTTCAGATGTTTCAGGAAACACCATACACTTCTCCAGAGTGGCTGTTGGCAATTTACATCCCGCCCATCAGCATAACAAGGCTCCCAGTTCTCCATGGCCTGTCCTGCCTTTCTGGATTTTACACTTTTTTCAGATGGCCCTTTTGACCGGGGGGCAGTGAGACTTCATTGTAGTGCAGATTTCCTTTGCAAGCTTGCTTGGTTGGCCAAAAAGGGCGTATGCGTTTTTTCCTGAATATATTCAGGAAAAAACGCATACGCCCTTTTTGGCCAAGTGCATCATTGTGGACGTTCTGCCTCTTTTCCTTTGCTTTACATGCAATTCCAGTCTACCTCCTGAAATCGGTTTCCTGCAATTCTGCCCAGCGTTCAAGTCCTCTTGGCAGCCTTACTTCAATATATTTTTGGACGATAGCTGTCATTTATAACTCTGCAGGTTTGTGAATGACAGTGCCCCTGATCTCCTTTCTTCAACTCGCTTTCTTGTGAGCTGGCCGCAACACCGCAGCATTGCTTCAGTCCCTAGTGTGGTTCCGGCATGACATGCTGAGCCTTTGGTTAATTCCTCTTCCTGGTGGGAAATGAGAGTTAAATTTGCCCGTCCAGACACCTCCAGCTAGTCTCTCATTGGTTCTCCCTATTCCTGTTCATTTTCCGCAGAAATTGCAAACTGGGCCAAACAAGAGGTTAAAGGCACTGACTCTCCAAGTGGGGAGAGTGTTAGTAAAGCGTCTGGAATGTTGCACCCGAGTACCAGGGGATGAAAACTGACACAATTAAACACGTTTCCCGATCACACGGTGGATCATCCTCTGGGTTCCCCATGCATGTTTTAGCTGAAGGAAGAATCCCTTAAACCTGGAGAGTTGAGACCCATGGAATGGGTACCATGCAATATGACTTCAAAGGTTCTGCATTTGCTCACCAAACCTCACCAATCCTATCACTGCTGCGTTTATGACACTGTACACACGCTTGATTCTCTTTTGGAGACATATAAATCCATAGGTTTTAAGATTCTTTCTAGTCAGGTATATTCTTACGCATTTAATATGGGGTGTAGAGTCCACTTCGTTGAGCAAGGAGTAGCTCTTGTCTATTAAATATTTGGCTTATGGAACGGTATCTGTTCTAATTTCAATCTCTGGTTTTATGCAGCACCCCAACTCACCTTTCGCCTTAAGCAAGCATAAGTTGGTTTTCTACATTTGAGACCCTGTTCTGTTTTGTAATTCAGTTCCTGTGTAGCCAAGTTTACATTCCTTGTAGTAGTGATATCTTATGATGTTTGTTTTTCTGTGTAACTTATTTCACTTAGAATCATCGTACCTGAATCCACTCATTATGCTGCTACGGGCCTGATGACATAGATTTCATTGCTGAGTGATATTGCATTGTACGTAAGTACCACAACTTCTTTATCCATTTTTCGCTTTCTGTGATATTGAACTTGGACCATAAATGAGGTTCTTGTAAACAGAGCTGTCCCTAACTTTGGGGTGGCTGAGTCTTTTTGATTTTAATTTCCCTAAGCTATAGGACCATAAGTGGAAGTGCCCTAGGCTCTGTTGCTTTGTTTTTTAGATGTTTCAGGAAACACCATACACTTCTCCAGAGTGGCTGTTGGCAATTTACATCCCGCCCATCAGCATAACAAGGCTCCCAGTTCTCCATGGCCTGTCCTGCCTTTCTGGATTTTACACTTTTTTCAGATGGCCCTTTTGACCGGGGAGCAGTGAGACTTCATTGTAGTGCAGATTTCCTTTGCAAGCTTGCTTGGTTGGCCACAAAGGGCGTATGCGTTTTTTCCTGAATATATTCAGGAAAAAATGCATACGCCCTTTTTGGACAAGTGCATCATTGTGGACGTTCTGCCTCTTTTCCGATGCTTTACATGCAATTCCAGTCTACCTCCTGAAATCGGTTTCCTGCAATTCTGCCCCACTTTCAAGTCCTCTTGGCAGCCTTACTTCAATATATTTTTGGACGATAGCTATCATTTATAACTCTGCAGGTATGTGAATGACAGTGTCCCTGAGCTCCTTTCTTCAACTCGCTTTCTTGTGAGCTGGCCGCAACACCGCAGGATTGCTTCAGGCCCTAGTGTGGTTCCGGCATGGCACGCTGAGCCTTTGTTTAATTACTCTTCCTGGTGGGAAATGAGAGTTAAATTTGCCCATCCAGACACCTCCAGCTAGTCTCTCATTGGTTCTCCCTATTCCTGTTCATTTTCCTCAGAAATTGCAAACTGGGCCAAACAGGAGGTTAAAGGCACTGACTCTCCAATTGGGGAGAGTGTTAGTAAAGCGTCTGGAATGTTGCACCCGAGTACCAGGGGACGAAAACTGAGACACATTTGAACACGTTTCCCGATCACATGGTGGATCATACTCTGGGTTCCACATGCATGTTTTAGCTGAAGGAAGAATCCCTTAAACCTGGAGAGTTGAGACCCCTGCAATGGGTACCATGCAATATGACTTCAAAGGGTCTGCATTTGCTCACCGAACCTCACCAATCCTATCACTGCTGCATTTATGCCACTGTACTCACGCTTGATTCTCTTTCTGAGACATATAAATCCATAGGTTTTAAGATTCTTACTAGTCAGGTATATTCTTAGGCGTTTAATATGGGGTGTAGAGTCCACTTCGTTGAGCAAGGAGTAGCTCTTGTCTATTACATATTTGGCTTATGGAACGGTATCTGTGCTAATTTCAATCTCTGGTTTTATGCAGCACCCCAACTCACCTTTCCCCTTAAGCAAGCATAAGTCGGTTTTCTACATTTGAGACCCTGTTCTGTTTTGTAATTCAGTTCCTGTGTAGCCAAGTTTACATTCCATGTGGTAGAGATATCTTATGATGTTTCTTTTTCTGTGTGACTTATTTCACTTAGAATCATCGTACCTGAATCCACTCATTATGCTGCTATGGGCCTGATGACATAGATTTCATTGCTGAGTGATATTGCATTGTACGTAAGTACCACAACTTCTTTATCCATTTTTCACTTTCTGTGATTTTGAACTTGTACTGTAAACGAGGTTCTTGTAAACAGAGCCTTCCCAAACTTTGGGGTGGCTGTGTCTTTGATTTTAATTTCCCTAAGCTATCGGACCATAAGTGGAAGTGCCCTAGGCTCTGTTGCTTTGTTTTTTAGATGTTTCAGGAAACACCATACACTTCTCCAGAGTGGCTGTTGGCAATTTACATCCCGCCCATCAGCATAACAAGGCTCCCAGTTCTCCATGGCCTGTCCTGCCTTTCTGGATTTTACACTTTTTTCAGATGGCCCTTTTGACCGGGGGGCAGTGAGACTTCATTGTAGTGCAGATTTCCTTTGCAAGCTTGCTTGGTTGGCCAAAAAGGGCGTATGCGTTTATTCCTGAATATATTCAGGAAAAAACGCATACGCCCTTTTTGGCCAAGTGCATCATTGTGGACGTTCTGCCTCTTTTCCTTTGCTTTACATGCAATTCCAGTCTACCTCCTGAAATCGGTTTCCTGCAATTCTGCCCAGCGTTCAAGTCCTCTTGGCAGCCTTACTTCAATATATTTTTGGACGATAGCTGTCATTTATAACTCTGCAGGTTTGTGAATGACAGTGCCCCTGAGCTCCTTTCTTCAACTCGCTTTCTTGTGAGCTGGCCGCAACACCGCAGCATTGCTTCAGGCCCTAGTGTGGTTCCGGCATGACATGCTGAGCCTTTGGTTAATTCCTCTTCCTGGTGGGAAATGAGAGTTAAATTTGCCCGTCCAGACACCTCCAGCTAGTCTCTCATTGGTTCTCCCTATTCCTGTTCATTTTCCGCAGAAATTGCAAACTGGGCCAAACAAGAGGTTAAAGGCACTGACTCTCCAAGTGGGGAGAGTGTTAGTAAAGCGTCTGGAATGTTGCACCCGAGTACCGGGGGATGAAAACTGACACAATTAAACACATTTCCCGATCACACGGTGGATCATACTCTGGGTTCCACATGCATGTTTTAGCTGAAGGAAGAATCCCTTAAACCTGGAGAGTTGAGACCCATGGAATGGGTACCATGCAATATGACTTCAAAGGGTCTGCATTTGCTCACCGAACCTCACCAATCCTATCACTGCTGCGTTTATGACACTGTACACACGCTTGATTCTCTTTCGGAGACATATAAATCCATAGGTTTTAAGATTCTTTCTAGTCAGGTATATTCTTACGCGTTTAATATGGGGTGTAGAGTCCACTTCGTTGAGCAAGGAGTAGCTCTTGTCTATTACATATTTGGCTTATGGAACGGTATCTGTGCTAATTTCAATCTCTGGTTTTATGCAGCACCCCAACTCACCTTTCCCCTTAAGCAAGCATAAGTCGGTTTTCTACATTTGAGACCCTGTTCTGTTTTGTAATTCAGTTCCTGTGTAGCCAAGTTTACATTCCATGTGGTAGAGATATCTTATGATGTTTCTTTTTCTGTGTGACTTATTTCACTTAGAATCATCGTACCTGAATCCACTCATTATGCTGCTATGGGCCTGATGACATAGATTTCATTGCTGAGTGATATTGCATTGTACGTAAGTACCACAACTTCTTTATCCATTTTTCACTTTCTGTGATTTTGAACTTATACTGTAAACGAGGTTCTTGTAAACAGAGCCTTCCCAAATTTTGGGGTGGCTGTGTCTTTTTGATTTTAATTTCCCTAAGCTATAGGACCATAAGTGGAAGTGCCCTAAGCTCTGTTGCTTTGTTTTTCAGATGTTTCAGGAAACACCATACACTTCTCCAGAGTGGCTGTTGGCAATTTACATCCCGCCCATCAGCATAACAAGGCTCCCAGTTCTCCATGGCCTGTCCTGCCTTTCTGGATTTTACACTTTTTTCAGATGGCCCTTTTGACCGGGGGGCAGTGAGACTTCATTGTAGTGCAGATTTCCTTTGCAAGCTTGCTTGGTTGGCCAAAAAGTGCGTATGCGTTTTTTCCTGAATATATTCAGGAAAAAACGCATACGCCCTTTTTGGCCAAGTGCATCATTGTGGACGTTCTGCCTCTTTTCGTTTGCTTTACATGCAATTCCAGTCTACCTCCTGAAATCGGTTTCCTGCAATTCTGCCCAGCGTTCAAGTCCTCTTGGCAGCCTTACTTCAATATATTTTTGGACGATAGCTGTCATTTATAACTCTGCAGGTTTGTGAATGACAGTGCCCCTGATCTCCTTTCTTCAACTCGCTTTCTTGTGAGCTGGCCGCAACACCGCAGCATTGCTTCAGTCCCTAGTGTGGTTCCGGCATGACATGCTGAGCCTTTGGTTAATTCCTCTACCCGGTTGCAAATGAGAGTTAAATTTGCCCGTCCAGACACCTCCAGCTAGTCTCTCATTGGTTCTCCCTATTCCTGTTCATTTTCCACAGAAATTGCAAACTGGGCCAAACAAGAGGTTAAAGGCACTGACTCTCCAAGTGGGGAGAGTGTTAGTAAAGCGTCTGGAAAGTTGCACCCGAGTACCAGGGGATGAAAACTGACACAATTAAACACGTTTCCCGATCACACGGTGGATCATCCTCTGGGTTCCACATGCATGTTTTAGCTGAAGGAAGAATCCCTTAAACCTGGAGAGTTGAGACCCATGGAATGGGTACCATGCAATATGACTTCAAAGGTTCTGCATTTGCTCACCAAACCTCACCAATCCTATCACTGCTGCGTTTATGACACTGTACACACGCTTGATTCTCTTTTGGAGACATATAAATCCATAGGTTTTAAGATTCTTTCTAGTCAGGTATATTCTTACGCGTTTAATATGGGGTGTAGAGTCCACTTCGTTGAGCAAGGAGTAGCTCTTGTCTATTAAATATTTGGCTTATGGAACGGTATCTGTTCTAATTTCAATCTCTGGTTTTATGCAGCACCCCAACTCACCTTTCGCCTTAAGCAAGCATAAGCTGGTTTTCTACATTTGAGACCCTGTTCTGTTTTGTAATTCAGTTCCTGTGTAGCCAAGTTTACATTCCTTGTAGTAGTGATATCTTATGATGTTTGTTTTTCTGTGTGACTTATTTCACTTAGAATCATCGTACCTGAATCCACTCATTATGCTGCTACGGGCCTGATGACATAGATTTCATTGCTGAGTGATATTGCATTGTACGTAAGTACCACAACTTCTTTATCCATTTTTCGCTTTCTGTGATATTGAACTTGGACCATAAATGAGGTTCTTGTAAACAGAGCTGTCCCTAACTTTGGGGTGGCTGAGTCTTTTTGATTTTAATTTCCCTAAGCTATAGGACCATAAGTGGAAGTGCCCTAGGCTCTGTTGCTTTGTTTTTTAGATGTTTCAGGAAACACCATACACTTCTCCAGAGTGGCTGTTGGCAATTTACATCCCGCCCATCAGCATAACAAGGCTCCCAGTTCTCCATGGCCTGTCCTGCCTTTCTGGATTTTACACTTTTTTCAGATGGCCCTTTTGACCGGGGAGCAGTGAGACTTCATTGTAGTGCAGATTTCCTTTGCAAGCTTGCTTGGTTGGCCACAAAGGGCGTATGCGTTTTTTCCTGAATATATTCAGGAAAAAACGCATACGCACTTTTTGGACAAGTGCATCATTGTGGACGTTCTGCCTCTTTTCCGATCCTTTACATGCAATTCCAGTCTACCTCCTGAAATCGGTTTCCTGCAATTCTGCCCCGCTTTCAAGTCCTCTTGGCAGCCTTACTTCAATATATTTTTGGACGATAGCTATCATTTATAACTCTGCAGGTATGTGAATGACAGTGTCCCTGAGCTCCTTTCTTCAACTCGCTTTCTTGTGAGCTGGCCGCAACACCGCAGGATTGCTTCAGGCCCTAGTGTGGTTCCGGCATGGCACGCTGAGCCTTTGTTTAATTACTCTTCCTGGTGGGAAATGAGAGTTAAATTTGCCCATCCAGACACCTCCAGCTAGTCTCTCATTGGTTCTCTCTATTCCTGTTCATTTTCCTCAGAAATTGCAAACTGGGCCAAACAGGAGGTTAAAGGCACTGACTCTCCAATTGGGGAGAGTGTTAGTAAAGCGTCTGGAATGTTGCACCCGAGTACCAGGGGACGAAAACTGAGACACATTTGAACACGTTTCCCGATCACATGGTGGATCATACTCTGGGTTCCACATGCATGTTTTAGCTGAAGGAAGAATCCCTTAAACCTGGAGAGTTGAGACCCCTGCAATGGGTACCATGCAATATGACTTCAAAGGGTCTGCATTTGCTCACCGAACCTCACCAATCCTATCACTGCTGCATTTATGCCACTGTACACACGCTTGATTCTCTTTCTGAGACATATAAATCCATAGGTTTTAAGATTCTTACTAGTCAGGTATATTCTTAGGCGTTTAATATGGGGTGTAGAGTCCACTTCGTTGAGCAAGGAGTAGCTCTTGTCTATTACATATTTGGCTTATGGAACGGTATCTGTGCTAATTTCAATCTCTGGTTTTATGCAGCACCCCAACTCACCTTTCCCCTTAAGCAAGCATAAGTCGGTTTTCTACATTTGAGACCCTGTTCTGTTTTGTAATTCAGTTCCTGTGTAGCCAAGTTTACATTCCATGTGGTAGAGATATCTTATGATGTTTCTTTTTCTGTGTGACTTATTTCACTTAGAATCATCGTACCTGAATCCACTCATTATGCTGCTATGGGCCTGATGACATAGATTTCATTGCTGAGTGATATTGCATTGTACGTAAGTACCACAACTTCTTTATCCATTTTTCACTTTCTGTGATTTTGAACTTGTACTGTAAACGAGGTTCTTGTAAACAGAGCCTTCCCAAACTTTGGGGTGGCTGTGTCTTTTTGATTTTAATTTCCCTAAGCTATAGGACCATAAGTGGAAGTGCCCTAGGCTCTGTTGCTTTGTTTTGTAGATGTTTCAGGAAACACCATACACTTCTCCAGAGTGGCTGTTGGCAATTTACATCCCACCCATCAGCATAACAAGGCTCCCAGTTCTCCATGGCCTGTCCTGCCTTTCTGGATTTTACACTTTTTTCAGATGGCCCTTTTGACCGGGGGGCAGTGAGACTTCATTGTAGTGCAGATTTCCTTTGCAAGCTTGCTTGGTTGGCCAAAAAGTGTGTATGCGTTTTTTCCTGAATATATTCAGGAAAAAACGCATACGCCCTTTTTGGACAAGTGCATCATTGTGGACGTTCTGCCTCTTTTCCGATGCTTTACATGCAATTCCAGTCTACCTCCTGAAATCGGTTTCCTGCAATTCTGCCCCGCTTTCAAGTCCTCTTGGCAGCCTTACTTCAATATATTTTTGGACGATAGCTATCATTTATAACTCTGCAGGTATGTGAATGACAGTGTCCCTGAGCTCCTTTCTTCAACTCGCTTTCTTGTGAGCTGGCCGCAACACCGCAGGATTGCTTCAGGCCCTAGTGTGGTTCCGGCATGGCACGCTGAGCCTTTGTTTAATTCCTCTTCCTGGTGGGAAATGAGAGTTAAATTTGCCCATCCAGACACCTCCAGCTAGTCTCTCATTGGTTCTCTCTATTACTGTTCATTTTCCTCAGAAATTGCAAACTGGGCCAAACAGGAGGTTAAAGGCACTGACTCTCCAATTGGGGAGAGTGTTAGTAAAGCGTCTGGAATGTTGCACCCGAGTACCAGGGGACGAAAACTGAGACACATTTGAACACGTTTCCCGATCACATGGTGGATCATACTCTGGGTTCCACATGCATGTTTTAGCTGAAGGAAGAATCCCTTAAACCTGGAGAGTTGAGACCCCTGCAATGGGTACCATGCAATATGACTTCAAAGGGTCTGCATTTGCTCACCGAACCTCACCAATCCTATCACTGCTGCATTTATGCCACTGTACACACGCTTGATTCTCTTTCTGAGACATATAAATCCATAGGTTTTAAGATTCTTACTAGTCAGGTATATTCTTAGGCGTTTAATATGGGGTGTAGAGTCCACTTCGTTGAGCAAGGAGTAGCTCTTGTCTATTACATATTTGGCTTATGGAACGGTATCTGTGCTAATTTCAATCTCTGGTTTTATGCAGCACCCCAACTCACCTTTCCCCTTAAGCAAGCATAAGTCGGTTTTCTACATTTGAGACCCTGTTCTGTTTTGTAATTCAGTTCCTGTGTAGCCAAGTTTACATTCCATGTGGTAGAGATATCTTATGATGTTTCTTTTTCTGTGTGACTTATTTCACTTAGAATCATCGTACCTGAATCCACTCATTATGCTGCTATGGGCCTGATGACATAGATTTCATTGCTGAGTGATATTGCATTGTACGTAAGTACCACAACTTCTTTATCCATTTTTCACTTTCTGTGATTTTGAACTTGTACTGTAAACGAGGTTCTTGTAAACAGAGCCTTCCCAAACTTTGGGGTGGCTGTGTCTTTTTGATTTTAATTTCCCTAAGCTATAGGACCATAAGTGGAAGTGCCCTAGGCTCTGTTGCTTTGTTTTTTAGATGTTTCAGGAAACACCATACACTTCTCCAGAGTGGCTGTTGGCAATTTACATCCCACCCATCAGCATAACAAGGCTCCCAGTTCTCCATGGCCTGTCCTGCCTTTCTGGATTTTACACTTTTTTCAGATGGCCCTTTTGACCGGGGGGCAGTGAGACTTCATTGTAGTGCAGATTTCCTTTGCAAGCTTGCTTGGTTGGCCAAAAAGTGTGTATGCGTTTTTTCCTGAATATATTCAGGAAAAAACGCATACGCCCTTTTTGGCCAAGTGCATCATTGTGGACGTTCTGCCTCTTTTCCTTTGCTTTTCATGCAATTCCAGTCTACCTCCTGAAATCGGTTTCCTGCAATTCTGTCCAGCGTTCAAGTCCTCTTGGCAGCCTTACTTCAATATATTTTTGGACGATAGCTGTCATTTATAACTCTGCAGGTTTGTGAATGACAGTGCCCCTGAGCTCCTTTCTTCAACTCGCTTTCTTGTGAGCTGGCCGCAACACCGCAGCACTGCTTCAGGCCCTAGTGTGGTTCAGGCATGACATGCTGAGCCTTTGGTTAATTCCTCTTCCTGGTGGGAAATGAGAGTTAACTTTGCCCGTCCACACACCTCCAGCTAGTCTCTCATTGGTTCTCCCTATTCCTGTTCATTTTCTGCAGAAATTGCAAACTGGGCCAAACAGGAGGTTAAAGGCACTGACTCTCCAAGTGGGGAGAGTGTTAGTAAAGCGTCTGGAATGTTGCACCCGAGTACCGGGGGATGAAAACTGACACAATTAAACACGTTTCCCGATCACACGGTGGATCATACTCTGGGTTCCACATGCATGTTTTAGCTGAAGGAAGAATCCCTTAAACCTGGAGAGTTGAGACCCATGGAATGGGTACCATGCAATATGACTTCAAAGGGTCTGCATTTGCTCACCGAACCTCACCAATCCTATCACTGCTGCGTTTATGACACTGTACACACGCTTGATTCTCTTTCGGAGACATATAAATCCATAGGTTTTAAGATTCTTTCTAGTCAGGTATATTCTTACGCGTTTAATATGGGGTGTAGAGTCCACTTCGTTGAGCAAGGAGTAGCTCTTGTCTATTACATATTTGGCTTATGGAACGGTATCTGTTCTAATTTCAATCTCTGGTTTTATGCAGCACCCCAACTCACCTTTCGCCTTAAGCAAGCATAAGTTGGTTTTCTACATTTGAGACCCTGTTCTGTTTTGTAATTCAGTTCCTGTGTAGCCAAGTTTACATTCCTTGTACTAGTGATATCTTATGATGTTTGTTTTTCTGTGTGACTTATTTCACTTAGAATCATCGTACCTGAATCCACTCATTATGCTGCTATGGGCCTGATGACATAGATTTCATTGCTGAGTGATATTGCATGGTACGTAAGTACCACAACTTCTTTATCCATTTTTCACTTTCTGTGATTTTGAACTTATACTGTAAACGAGGTTCTTGTAAACAGAGCCTTCCCAAATTTTGGGGTGGCTGTGTCTTTTTGATTTTAATTTCCCTAAGCTATAGGACCATAAGTGGAAGTGCCCTAAGCTCTGTTGCTTTGTTTTTCAGATGTTTCAGGAAACACCATACACTTCTCCAGAGTGGCTGTTGGCAATTTACATCCCGCCCATCAGCATAACAAGGCTCCCAGTTCTCCATGGCCTGTCCTGCCTTTCTGGATTTTACAGTTTTTTCAGATGGCCCTTTTGACCAGGGGACAGTGAGACTTCATTGTAGTGCAGATTTCCTTTGCAAGCTTGCTTGGTTGGCCAAAAAGGGCGTATGCGTTTTTTCCTGAATATATTCAGGAAAAAACGCATACGCCCTTTTTGGCCAAGTGCATCATTGTGGACGTTCTGCCTCTTTTCCTTTGCTTTACATGCAATTCCAGTCTACCTCCTGAAATCGGTTTCCTGCAATTCTGCCCAGCGTTCAAGTCCTCTTGGCAGCCTTACTTCAATATATTTTTGGACGATAGCTGTCATTTATAACTCTGCAGGTTTGTGAATGACAGTGCCCCTGATCTCCTTTCTTCAACTCGCTTTCTTGTGAGCTGGCCGCAACACCGCAGCATTGCTTCAGTCCCTAGTGTGGTTCCGGCATGACATGCTGAGCCTTTGGTTAATTCCTCTTCCTGGTGGGAAATGAGAGTTAAATTTGCCCGTCCAGACACCTCCAGCTAGTCTCTCATTGGTTCTCCCTATTCCTGTTCATTTTCCGCAGAAATTGCAAACTGGGCCAAACAGGAGGTTAAAGGCACTGACTCTCCAAGTGGGGAGAGTGTTAGTAAAGCGTCTGGAATGTTGCACCCGAGTACCAGGGGATGAAAACTGACACAATTAAACACGTTTCCCGATCACACGGTGGATCATACTCTGGGTTCCACATGCATGTTTTAGCTGAAGGAAGAATCCCTTAAACCTGGAGAGTTGAGACCCATGGAATGGGTACCATGCAATATGACTTCAAAGGTTCTGCATTTGCTCACCAAACCTCACCAATCCTATCACTGCTGCGTTTATGACACTGTACACACGCTTGATTCTCTTTTGGAGACATATAAATCCATAGGTTTTAAGATTCTTTCTAGTCAGGTATATTCCTACGCGTTTAATATGGGGTGTAGAGTCCACTTCGTTGAGCAAGGAGTAGCTCTTGTCTATTACATATTTGGCTTATGGAACGGTATCTGTGCTAATTTCAATCTCTGGTTTTATGCAGCACCCCAACTCACCTTTCGCCTTAAGCAAGCATAAGTTGGTTTTCTACATTTGAGACCCTGTTCTGTTTTGTAATTCAGTTCCTGTGTAGCCAAGTTTACATTCCGTGTAGTAGTGATATCTTATGATGTTTCTTTTTCTGTGTGACTTATTTCACTTAGAATCATCGTACCTGAATCCACTCATTATGCTGCTATGGGCCTGATGACATAGATTTCATTGCTGCGTGATATTGCATTGTACGTAATTACCACAACTTCTTTATCCATTTTTCACTTTCTGTGATACTGAACTTGTACCGTAAACGAGGTTCTTGTAAACAGAGCCGTCCCAAACTTTGGGGTGGCTGTGTCTTTTTGATTTTAATTTCCCTAAGCTATAGGACCATAAGTGGAAGTGCCCTAGGCTCTGTTGCTTTGCTTTTTAGATGTTTCAGGAAACACCATACACTTCTCCAGAGTGGCTGTTCGCAATTTACATCCCGCACATCAGCATAACAAGGTTCCCAATTCTCCATGGCCTGTCCTGCCTTTCTGGATTTTACACTTTTTTCAGATGGCCCTTTTGCCCACGGGATAGTGAGACTTCATTGTAGTGCAGATTTCCTTTGCAAGCTTGCTTGGTTGGCCAAAAAGGGCGTATGCGTTTTTTCCTGAATATATTCAGGAAAAAACGCATACGCCCTTTTTGGCCAAGTGCATAATTGTGGACGTTCTGCCTCTTTTCCTATGCTTTACATGGTATTCCAGTCTACCTCCTGAAATCGGTTTCCTGCAATTCTGCCCCGCTTTCAAGTCCTCTTGGCAGCCTTACTTCAATATATGTTTGGACGATAGCTGTCATTTATAACTCTGCATGTATGTGAATGACAGTGTCCCTGAGCTCCTTTCTTCAACTCGTTTTCTTGTGAGCTGGCCGCAACACTGCAGCATTGCTTCAGGCCCTAGTGTGGTTCCGGCATGGCACGCTGAGCCTTTGGTTAATTCCTCTTCCTGGTGGGAAATGAGAGTTAAATTTGCCCGTCCAGACACCTCCAGCTAGTCTCTCATTGGTTCTCCCTATTCCTGTTCATTTTCCGCAGAAATTGCAAACTGGGCCAAACAGGAGGTTAAAGGCACTGACTCTCCAAGTGGGGAGAGTGTTAGTAAAGCGTCTGGAATGTTGCACCCGAGTACCGGGGGACGAAAACTGAGTCACATTTGAACACGTTTCCCGATCACATGGTGGATCATACTCTGGGTTCCACATGCATGTTTTAGCTGAAGGAAGAATCCCTTAAACCTGGAGAGTTGAGACCCCTGCAATGGGTACCATGCAATATGACTTCAAAGGGTCTGCATTTGCTCAACGAACCTCACCAATCCTAGCACTGCTGCATTTCTGCCACTGTACACACTCTTGATTCTCTTTTGGAGACATATAAATCCATAGGTTTTAAGATTCTTACTAGTCAGGTATATTCTTACGCGTTTAATATGGGGTGTAGAGTCCACTTCGTTGAGCAAGGAGTAGCTCTTGTCTATTACATATTTGGCTTATGGAACCGTATCTGTGCTAATTTCAATCTTTGGTTTTATGCAGCACCCCAACTCACCTTTACTCTTAAGCAAGCATAAGTCGGTTTTCTACATTTGAGACCCTGTTCTGTTTTGTAATTCAGTTCCTGTGTAGCCAAGTTTACATTCCATGTGGTAGAGATATCTTATGATGTTTCTTTCTCTGTGTGACTTATTTCACTTACAATCATCGTACCTGAATCCACTCATTATGCTGCTACGGGCCTGATGACACAGATTTCATTGCTGAGTGATATTGCATTGTACGTAAGTACCACAACTTCTTTATCCATTTTGCGCTTTCTGTGATATTGAAGTTGTACCGTAAACGAGGTTCTTGTAAACAGAGCTGTCCCAAAGATTGGGGTGGTTGTGTCTTTTTGATTTTAATTTCCCTAAGCTATAGGACCATAAGTGGAAGTGCCCTAGGCTCTGTTGCTTTGTTTTTTAGATGTTTCAGGAAACACCATACACTTCTCCAGAGTGACTGTGGGCAATTTACATCCCGCCCATCAGCATAACAAGGCTCCCAGTTCTCCATGGCCTGTCCTGCCTTTCTGGATTTTACACTTTTTTCAGATGGCCCTTTTGACCGGGGGGCAGTGAGACTTCATTGTAGTGCAGATTTCCTTTGCAAGCTTGCTTGGTTGGCCAAAAAGGGCGTATGCGTTTATTCCTGAATATATTCAGGAAAAAACGCATACGCCCTTTTTGGCCAAGTGCATCATTGTGGACGTTCTGCCTCTTTTCCTATGCTTTACATGCAATTCCAGTCTACCTCCTGAAATCGGTTTCCTGCAATTCTGCCCCGCTTTCAAGTCCTCTTGGCAGCCTTACTTCAATATATTTTTGGACGATAGCTGTCAATTTTAACTCTGCAGGTATGTGAATGACAGTGCCCCTGAGCTCCTTTCTTCAACTCGCTTTCTTGTGAGCTGGCCGCAACACCGCTGCATTGCTTCAGGCCCTAGTGTGGTTCCGGCATGGCACACTGAGCCTTTGGTTAATTCCTCTTCCTGGTGGGAAATGAGAGTTAAATTTGCCCGTCCAGACACCTCCAGCTAGTCTCTCATTGGTTCTCCCTATTCCTGTTCATTTTCCGCAGAAATTGCAAACTGGGCCAAACAGGAGGTTAAAGGCACTGACTCTCCAAGTGGGGAGAGTGTTAGTAAACCATCTGGAATATTGCACCCGAGTACCAGGGACGAAAACTGACACAATTGAACACGTTTCCCGAGCACACGGTGGATCATACTCTGGGTTCCACATGCATGTTTTAGCTGAAGGAAGAATCCCTTAAACCTGGAGAGTTGAGACCCATGGAATGGGTACCATGCAATATGACTTCAAAGGGTCTGCATTTGTCCACCGAACCTCACCAATCCTATCACTGCTGCGTTTATGCCGCTGTACACACGCTTGATTCTCTTTCGGAGACATATAAATCCATAGGTTTTAAGATTCTTCCTAGTCAGGTATATTCTTAGGCGTTTATTATGGGGTGTAGAGTCCACTTCGTTGAGCAAGGAGTAGCTCTTGTCTATTACATATTTGGCTTATGGAACGGTATCTGTGCTAATTTCAATCTCTGGTTTTATGCTGCACCCCAACTCACCTTTCGCCTTAAGCAAGCATAAGTTGGTTTTCTACATTTGAGACCCTGTTCTGTTTTGTAATTCAGTTCCTGTGTAGCCAAGTTTACATTCCGTGTAGTAGTGATATCTTATGATGTTTCCTTTTCTGTGTGACTTATTTCACTTTGAATCATCGTACCTGAATCCACTCATTATGCTGCTATGGGCCTGATGACATAGATTTCATTGCTGCGTGATATTGCATTGTACGTAATTACCACAACTTCTTTATACATTTTTCACTTTCTGTGATACTGAACTTGTACCGTAAACGAGGTTCTTGTAAACAGAGCCGTCCCAAATTTTGGTGTGGCTGTATCTTTTTGATTTTAATTTCCCTAAGCTATAGGACCATAAGTGGAAGTGCCCTAGGCTCTGTTGCTTTGCTTTTTAGATGTTTCAGGAAACACCATACACTTCTCCAGAGTGGCTGTTGGCAATTTACATCCCACCCATCAGCATAACAAGGTTCCCAATTCTCCATGGCCTGTCCTGCCTTTCTGGATTTTACACTTTTTTCAGATGGCCCTTTTGACCGGGGGCAGTGAGACTTCATTGTAGTGCAGATTTCGTTTGCAAGCTTGCTTGGTTGGCCAAAAAGGGCGTATGCGTTTTTTCTTGAATATATTCAGGAAAAAACGCATACGCCACTTTTGGCCAAGTGCATCATTGTGGACGTTCTGCCTCTTTTCCTATGCTTTACATGCAATTCCAGTCTACCTCCTGAAATCGGTTTCCTGCAATTCTGCCCCGCTTTCAAGTCCTCTTGGCAGACTTACTTCAATATATTTTTGGACGATAGCTGTCATTTATAACTCTGCAGGTTTGTGAATTACAGTGCCCCTGAGCTCCTTTCTTCAACTCGCTTTCTTGTGAGCTGGCCGCAACACCGCAGGATTGCTTCAGGCCCTAGTGTGGTTCCGGCATGGCACGCTCAGCCTTTGTTTAATTCCTCTTCCTGGTGGGAAATGAGAGTTAAATTTGCCCATCCAGACACCTCCAGCTAGTCTCTCATTGTTTCTCTCTTTTCCTGTTCATATTCCGCAGAAATTGCAAACTGGGCCAAACAGGAGGTTAAAGGCACTGACTCTCCAAGTGGGGAGAGTGTTAGTAAAGCGTCTGGAATGTTGCACCCGAGTACCAGGGGACGAAAACTGAGACACATTTGAACACGTTTCCCGATCACATGGTGGATCATACTCTGGGTTCCACATGCATGTTTTAGCTGAAGGAAGAATCCCTTAAACCTGGAGAGTTGAGACCCCTGGAATGGGTACCATGCAATATGACTTCAAAGGGTCTGCATTTGCTCACCGAACCTCACCAATCCTATCACTGCTGCGTTTATGACACTGTACACACGCTTGATTCTCTTTCTGAGACATATAAATCCATAGGTTTTAAGATTCTTACTAGTCAGGTATATTCTTAGGCGTTTAATATGGGGTGTAGAGTCCACTTCGTTGAGCAAGGAGTAGCTCTTGTCTATTACATATTTGGCTTATGGAACGGTATCTGTTCTAATTTCAATCTCTGGTTTTATGCAGCACCCCAACTCACCTTTCGCCTTAAGCAAGCATAAGTTGGATTTGTACATTTGAGACCCTGTTCTGTTTTGTAATTCAGTTCCTGTGTAGCCAAGTTTACATTCCTTATAGTAGTGATATCTTATGATGTTTGTTTTTCTGTGTGACTTATTTCACTTAGAATCATCGTACCTGAATCCACTCATTATGCTGCTACGGGCCTGATGACATAGATTTCATTGCTGAGTGATATTGCATTGTACGTAAGTACCACAACTTCTTTATCCATTTTTCGCTTTCTGTGATATTGAACTTGTACCGTAAATGAGGTTCTTGTAAACAGAGATGTCCCTAACTTTGGGGTGGCTGAGTCTTTTTGACTTTAATTTCCCTAAGCTATAGGACCATAAGTGGAAGTGCCCTAGGCTCTGTTGCTTTGTTTTTTAGATGTTTCAGGAAACACCATACACTTCTCCAGAGTGGCTGTTGGCAATTTACATCCCGCCCATCAGCATAACAAGGCTCCCAGTTCTCCATGGCCTGTCCTGCCTTTCTGGATTTTACACTTTTTTCAGATGGCCCTTTTGACCGGGGGGCAGTGAGACTTCATTGTAGTGCAGATTTCCTTTGCAAGCTTGCTTGGTTGGCCAAAAAGGGCGTATGCGTTTTTTCCTGAATATATTAAGGAAAAAAAGCATACGCCCTTTTTGGCCAAGTGCATCATTGTGGACGTTCTGCCTCTTTTCCTATGCTTTACATGCAATTCCAGTCTACCTTCTGAAATCGGTTTCCTGCAATTCTGCCCCGCTTTCAAGTCCTCTTGGCAGCCTTACTTCAATATATTTTTGGACGATAGCTATCATTTATAACTCTGCAGGTATGTGAATGACAGTGCCCCTGAGCTCCTTTCTTTAACTTGCTTTCTTGTGAGCTGGCCGCAACACCGCAGGATTGCTTCAGGCCCTAGTGTGGTTCCGGCATGGCACGCTGGGCCTTTGGTTAATTCCTCTTCCTGTTGGGAAATGAGAGTTAAATTTGCCCGTCCAGACACCTGCATCTAGTCTCTCATTGGTTCTCCCTATTCCTGTTCATTTTCCGCAGAAATTGCAAACTGGGCCAAACAGGAGGTTAAAGGCACTGACTCTCCAAGTGGGGAGAGTGTTAGTAAAGCGTCTGGAATGTTGCACCCGAGTACCAGGGGACGAAAACTGAGACACATTTGAACACGTTTCCCGATCACATTGTGGATCATACTCTGGGTTCCACATGCTTGTTTTAGCTGAAGGAAGAATCCCTTAAACCTGGAGAGTTGAGACCCCTGCAATGGGTACCATGCAATATGACTTCAAAGGGTCTGCATTTGCTCACCGAACCTCACCAATCCTATCACTGCTGCATTTATGCCACTGTATACACGCTTGATTCTCTTTCTGAGACATATAAATCCATAGGTTTTAAGATTCTTACTAGTCAGGTATATTCTTAGGCGTTTATTATGGGGTGTAGAGTCCACTTCGTTGAGCAAGGAGTAGCTCTTGTCTATTACATATTTGGCTTATGGAACGGTATCTGTGCTAATTTCAATCTCTGGTTTTATGCAGCACCCCAACTCACCTTTCCCCTTAAGCAAGCATAAGTCGGTTTTCTACATTTGAGACCCTGTTCTGTTTTGTAATTCAGTTCCTGTGTAGCCAAGTTTACATTCCATGTGGTAGAGATATCTTATGATGTTTCTTTTTCTGTGTGACTTATTTCACTTAGAATCATCGTACCTGAATCCACTCATTATGCTGCTATGGGCCTGATGACATAGATTTCATTGCTGAGTGATATTGCATTGTACGTAAGTACCACAACTTCTTTATCCATTTTTCACTTTCTGTGATTTTGAACTTATACTGTAAAGGAGGTTCTTGTAAACAGAGCCTTCCCAAACTTTGGGGTGGCTGTGTCTTTTTGATTTTAATTTCCCTAAGCTATAGGACCATAAGTGGAAGTGCCCTAGGCTCTGTTGCTTTGTTTTGTAGATGTTTCAGGAAACACCATACACTTCTCCAGAGTGGCTGTTGGCAATTTACATCCCGCCCATCAGCATAACAAGGCTCCCAGTTCTCCATGGCCTGTCCTGCCTTTCTGGATTTTACACTTTTTTCAGATGGCCCTTTTGACCGGGGGGCAGTGAGACTTCATTGTAGTGCAGATTTCCTTTGCAAGCTTGCTTGGTTGGCCAAAAAGGGCGTATGCGTTTTTTCCTGAATATATTAAGGAAAAAACGCATACGCCCTTTTTGGCCAAGTGCATCATTGTGGACGTTCTGCCTCTTTTCCTGTGCTTTACATGCAATTCCAGTCTACCTCCTGAAATCGGTTTCCTGCAATTCTGCCCCGCTTTCAAGTCCTCTTGGCAGCCTTACTTCAATATATTTTTGGACGATAGCTGTCATTTATAACTCTGCAGGTTTGTGAATTACAGTGCCCCTGAGCTCCTTTGTTTAACTCGTTTTCTTGTGAGCTGGCCGCAACACCGCAGCATTGCTTCAGGCCCTAGTGTGGTTCCGGCATGGCATGCTGAGCCTTTGGTTAATTCCTCTTACTGGTGGGCAATGAGAGTTAAATTTGCCCGTCCAGACACCTCCAGCTAGTCTCTCATTGGTTCTCCCTATTCCTGTTCATTTTCCGCAGAAATTGCAAACTGGGCCAAACAGGAGGTTAAAGGCACTGACTCTCCAAGTGGGGAGAGTGTTAGTAAAGCGTCTGGAATGTTGCACCCGAGTACCAGGGGACGAAAACTGACACATTTGTACACGTTTTCCTATCACACGGTGGATCATACTCTGGGTTCCACATGCATGTTTTAGCTGAAGGAAGAATCCCTTAAACCTGGAGAGTTGAGACCCCTGCAATGGGTACCATGCAATATGACTTCAAAGGGTCTGCATTTGCTCACCGAACCTCACCAATCCTATCACTGCTGCGTTTATGCTGCTGTACACACGCTTGATTCTCTTTCGGAGACATATATATCCATAGATTTTAAGATTCTTACTAGTCAGGTATATTCTTAGGCGTTTAATATGGGGTGTTGAGTCCACTTCGTTGAGCAAGGAGTAGCTCTTTTCTATTACATATTTGGCTTATGGAACGGTATCTGTGCTAATTTCAATCTCTGGTTTTATGCAGCACCCCAACTCACCTTTCCCCTTAAGCAAGCATAAGTTGGTTTTCTACATTTGAGACCCTGTTCTGTTTTGTAATTCAGTTCCTGTGTAGCCAAGTTTACATTCCGTGTAGTAGTGATATCTTATGATGTTTCTTTTTCTTTGTGACTTATTTCACTTATAATCATCGTACCTGAATCCACTCATTATGCTGCTATGGGCCTGATGACATAGATTTCATTGCTGAGTGATATTGCATTGTACGTAAGTACCACAACTTCTTTATCCATTTTTAGCTTTCTACGATATTGAACTTGTACCGTAAACGAGGTTCTTGTAAACAGAGCCTTCCCAAACTTTGGGGTGGCTGTGTCTTTTTGATTTTAATTTCCCTAAGCTATAGGACCATAAGTGGAAGTGCCCTAGGCTCTGTTGCTTTGTTTTTTAGATGTTTCAGGAAACACCATACACTTCTCCAGTGTGGCTGTTGCCAATTTACATCCCGCCCACCAGCATAACAAGGCTCCCAGTTCTCCATGGCCTGTCCTGCCTTTCTGGATTTTACACTTTTTCAGATGGCCCTTTTGACCTGGGGGAAGTGAGGCTTCATTGTAGTGCAGATTTCCTTTGCAAGCTTGCTTGGTTGGCCAGAAAGGGCATATGCGTTTCTTCATGAATATATTCAGGAAAAAACGCATGCGCCCTTTTTGGCCAAGTGCATCATTGTCGACGTTCTGAGTCTTTTCATATGTTGTCAATGCAATTCTAGTCTACCTCTTGAAATCGGTTTCCTGCAATTCTACCTTGCTGTCAGTGCCTCTTCATAGCCTTACCTCAATATACTTTTGGAAAATAGTTGGCCTTTATAACTCTGCAGGTTTTTGAATTGCAGTGGCCCTTAGCTCCATTTTTCAGCTCTTATTTTTGTGATCTTGCCTCATATCCACAGGATTTTTTCATGCCCTATTCTTCTTCTGGGGCGCCTTGCTCTGCCTTTGGTTAATTCTTCTTCCTGATGTGAAATTAGAGTGACATGTGCCCATTGAAACCGCTACAGCTATTTTCTCACTGGTTCCCCCTATTCCCATTCATCCTCCGCACTAACTGCAGACTGTGCGATACCGGAACTTAAAGGCATTGACTCTCCGTGTGGGGATGTTGTTAGTAAAGTGGCTGGAATGTTGATCCGGAGCCCCAGGAGAGGAAAATGAGGTGCGTTTTAGAAACCTTTCCCGATCATATGGTATACCATCCGCTGGATTTCCCATGCATGGTTTAGCTGTAGGAAGATTTCCTTCAACCTGGAGTGTTGGGACCCTTGGAATGAGTAGCATGAAGTATTGCATTAAACTTTCGGCAGTTGCTCACCAAAGCTCACCAATCCTCTCAGCCCCAAGTGTCCAGCCTTATGTCTTATCCAGCTGTGGGGTTTATATGTGGTCATTCCATGTTGCATCACAGCCCCTGAGCGAATTTTGTAAGAATTTTTCTCTCTTTCATTGTTTCTGCGTTTTGGTTTTAAAATTTATTTCTATAATGGGGTTTAGCTCATTTTCACTGCTGTGTTTGGCCACTCTGCACACACTTGATTCCCTTATGGAGATATATCAATACATGGGTTTTAAGATTCGTATTACTCAGATATATTTCTCTGCAGTGTATAGGGTGTGTTGAGGCCAGTTCATTGAGCAAGGTGTAGATCTTGTCTAATACCTATTTGGTTTATTGAACGGTATCTGTGCTAATTTCAAACTCTGGTTTTATGCATCACCCCACCTCTCCTTTCCCCTTAAGCTGACATAAGTGTGTTTTCTAAATGTGAGACACTGTTCTGTTTTGTAATTCATTTTTTGTGCAGCCATATTTATCCTCCCTCTATAAGTGATATCTTATGATATGTTTCTTTTTCTGTTTGACTTATTTCAAGTAGTATTATCGGACCTAAATCCACTCTTTATCCTTCTACTAGCCTTATTACATTGATTTCATGGTGAAGAGATATTCCATTGTACATAAGTACCACATTTTCTTTATCCATTGTTCTCTTTCCTGGGATATTTAAGGTGTACTGAAGTTGAGGTTCTTGTAAACAGAGTAGCCCTAAACTGTGGTGTGCTTGTGTCTTGTTGATTTTTAGACTTCCCTAGATATACTTCCATGATTGGAAGTGCTCTATGCTCTGTAGCTCTGTTTTTTAGATGATTTAGGAACCACCATACACTTCTCCAGAGTGGCTCTCGGCAGTTCACACACTGTCCATCAGCGTATAAAGGCTCCCTGTTCTCCATGGCCTGTCCTGCATTTCTGGTTTTTACAATTTTTTCGGATGGCCCTTTTGACCGGTGGGAAATGAGACTTCTTTGTTGTGCACATTTGCATTGCTTGCTTGCTTGGTTGCCCATAAAGTGCGTATGCGTTTTTTCCTGGATATATTCAGGAAAAAACGCATACTCCTTTTTGGGCCAACTGCATCATTGTCGAAATTCTGCCGCTTTTCATGTGCTTTAAAGACGAGTCCAATCTATCTCTTGAAATCTGTTTCTTGCAATTCTGTCTTGCATTCAGATCCTCTTCTTTGCCTTACCTCAACATATTTTTGGACGTTAGTTTTCATTTATAACTCTGCAGGTTTGTGAATTGCAGTGACCCTGAGCTCCATTTTTTAAGTTGCTCTTTTGTGAGCTGGCCTCAAAGCCGCAGGATTGCTTCAGGCCCTATTTTGGCTCCAGCGAGGCGGGCTGAGCCTTTTTTTAATTCTTATTCTTAATTGGAAATTAGAGTGACATATGCCCGTCCAAACCCCTACAACTATTCTCTCATTGGTTCCCCCTCTTCCCGTTCATCCTCCTCACAATTTGCAAAATGTGTGAAACAGAAGTTTAAATGTGCTGATTCTCTAAGTGGGGAGATTCTAAGTAACGTGGCTGGAATGATGAACAGGAGCACGAGGAGAGGATAAATGAGGTGCATTTTAGACACATCTCCCCATCACATGGTGTACAGTCCTCTGGGTTTTCCATGCATGTTTTAGCTGTAGGAAGATCCCTTGAACCTGCAGATTTGGGACCCATTGAATGGGTACCAGGTAGTATTACTTTAAAGGGTGTGCATTTCCTCACCCAACCTCACATTTCTCTTAGCACGAACAGTTTCCAGCCTTATGTGTCATCCTGCTGTGGGTCTAGATGTGTTCAATCCATGTTGCATCACCGTCCCTGAGGAAAAGTTGTAAGAGGTTTTCTCTTTCTCTCTGTCGTTTATTTTTTTCAATTTATTACTATATTGGTTACAGCTGATTTTCAAAGCTCTGTTTCTTGCTGCTGTACATCCACTTGATTCACATACAGAGAGACATCAATAAATTCTTTTTCAGATTCTTACCAGTCATATATATTCTTTTCCGGTGACTTGAGTGTGCTGAGTGCAGTTCTTTTAGCTACCGTGTAGGCCTTGTTGATTATCAGTTTGGTATTTGGAATGGTATCTTTGCTAATTTCAACCTCCTGGATGATGCCTCACCCCTCCCCACCTTTCCCGTTTAGCAGCCTTACGCGTGTTTTCTACATACTTGACTATGTTTTTCTTTTGTAATTTATTTCATGTGTAGCCATTTTGGATTCCACCTTTAAGTGATATCTTATGATATGTGTCTTTTTCTTTTTGAATTATGTCACTTAGAATGATCATACGTAACTCCTCCGGAGTTGTTACAACTGGCCATATTTCATTGATTTCCAGGCTGAGTAATATTCCACTCTACATAAGTACCACATCTCTATCCATTTTTTCCCTCCAGAGACATTTAAGTTATATCCTAGTCGAGGATCTTTTAAACAGAGAGGCAGTAAACATTGGGGTGCCTGTGTCCTCTCGATTTTTGTTTTTCCCAAGACATACGCCCATAAGTGCAAGTGCCCTATGCTCTGTAGCTCATTTTTTAGATGCTTTAGTAAACACAATACACTTCTCCAGAATGGCCGTTGGCAATATACATTTCCACTATAAGCCTCACAGGGCTCCCTCTTCTCCTTGCCCTGTCCTGCATTTCTGGTGTTTACACTTTATGAGGATGGCTCTTCTGACTGATGCGAAGTGATATCTTTTGTAGTATTGATTTCCAGTGCCCACCTGTTTGGTTGGCTAAAAAAGTGTATGCCCTTTTCTTGAATATATACAGAAAAAAACGCATACAGCCTTTTTGGCCAACTGCAATGTTGGCAATGTTCAGCCCCTTTTCTTGTGCTTAATGGCGAGTCCTTCCTACCTCCTCAAATCCCTTTCCTGCCATTCTCCCTTGCTTACCAATCCTTTTCTCTGACTTTCCTCAAGACATTTTTCAGTGATAGATATTTTCAACTCTGCAGTTTCATGAATTTTACTGCCCCTGAGTTCCATTGTTCAACTTGTGTTTATGGGAACTGGCCACAAAGCAGTGGGATTTCCTCAAGCCCTATACTGTTTCCATGGGCAACCCTAGCCTTTGGTCAATTCGTCTTCCTGATTGGAAATTAGAGTGACATGTGCCTGTCTGAACACCTAGGACTTGTCTCTCATTGTTCCTCATCCTTCCGCTTCATCCTCTGGACAAATTCCAAACTGTACGCAACAGGATGTTGACAGTGCTGACATCTCCAAGTGGGGAGACTGTTAGTAAAGACGCTGGAGGGGTGAACCCGAGCACCAGGAGATGAGGAGATGAGATGCCTTTTCCAAACTCTTCCCGATCAGACGGTATACCATCCTCTGGGTGTGACAGACATGTTTTAGCAGTAGGAAGAGTCCCATTCATGTAAGGAGAACACCAGGGCTTTTTCAAAATCAGTGTCTCCCCGAAACCCAAACTGGGGAATTTTTTAAGCTACGGCTACACATATGTTCATTAAGGGCCTTGGGAAGTAGGCAGAGTCCAAACTTTAGACGATTGAAGTCTTCAGGGTCAGAAGCACTCACCACCGGCTTCCCTTAGGTTACACTTTAACTGTCATTGATAGATGATGTCAATAAAAATATCTATTCTTTTTCCGATTATTTCCCCTTATAGGTTATTGCAAAATATTGAGTGTAGTTCCCTGTGCTATACAGTAGTTCCTTGTTGATGATCTATTTTATACATAGCAGTGTGTATGTGTTAATTCCAAACTGTTAATTTATCCCTCCTCCCACCTTTCCCCTTTGGTAATAATAAATTATAAGATTTTATACTTCTCAGAAATGGGGGAGCTGAAAGAGAGGTATCATTTTCAATGGAAAAGCATTTAAAACAAGATTGAAGCTTTAACCAAGATTATTAGGTGTACATCCTTGGAAAGAAATCACTTCATTTCTCTAATATTGACCTGACAAATAAGACAAACCTTTTCACTGAACTTGCTTATAATAAAGTGATGGAAATATCAAATGGAAGTGTTAGAAACATCTTATTTTACCCGAGCCTTATAAACTGTTCTATGTTAACTACAGTTTGGCTCACACATCTGTTCATTGAAGTTACAATAGTCTCAATTTCTGTTACTGATCCTCCAGAGTGGACCCCAACAAGTGTCCCCCTGCCCAGTGTCATTGGGGCCAACAGATCGAGACTGAGTTTGGTTCACAAGCAAAGGAAACTTTATATTTTAAACAGAGAATGGAGAGGTGAGAGCACGCACTACCCCGTGGGCTGTGGGCTGGGCTGCTGTGTAGAGATCCTGTCAGAGTCAGTGGGAGGGAGGGGGCGGAGCACTCGAGGGCCGGGTTGGCTGCAGCTCAGCCTCTATATCTCGGAGTCTGCACTGGGCCCCAGGAGCTGAGGTGTCGACCCAGCCATTCTGCACTAGGAAATCTGGTCTGAAGTGCCGGGTGTGGAACCTCTGCATGCGGGACCCTAGGAGCACGTGAAATTAGACAAAGCACAAAGGATAAAAAAGGTCAGACTTGACTTTATTGCCCAGATTCTATTTTTATCTCCCAGGGATTTTTAATGGGCTTTGCTGGGGACAAACCCCTCCTCTGCCTTTTGTCCCGTTCCTCATTCTTGGAGTGCTGAGGGTGCAGACCCTTCTTCTGTAACTGCTGAGTGCTGAGTTGGGAGCCCTCATACCAGGGGACGAGGGTCAGAACTTCTCCCCAGCAGCCTCCAGGTGACGTTGATTGGCCCCAGGACCCCTGCCTCCCTGCTCGTCCGCCTGAGCACCAGCATTGGAAGTGTTATAGATTCTAATGACCTTTAAGGGTCCAGGAAAGAGATGTGCAGAGACGCTGTGGGGGCCGGTTTCACCCCGCCCCACATTTGTTCGGCCACCTTAGGCTGACCGTTTCTGCCAGCCTAGATGCTCTGACCAGTAGTCTGCTCTTTCTTCAATTAGGCCCCTGAATTAACGTAAAAACAGCACCAGGTGTCAGAGCCCTGCCCGCTCAACTCCCAGACAGTCCAGGGTCAATGGTGATCAAGGACCATGATGGCCACTGAGTCAACAGCCTTTTGAAGTAAACAGGAGTCCAGCCGGTCTTATTGGCCACCATCATCACGGTGTCTGTAGGCTTTTCTATGGTGACAGTGTGATATACGTTTCCCCCGCCAAGATTATTAGCTCCCCTCTGGGTGCAGTAAGTCCTGCAAGCAGTAGTCTACTCCTTCGGGACACACTATTGTTGTTTTATGAGAGAAACTCCAGGTCAAGTGATGTTCACACGAGTCGTCATGGTGCCCTGTTGCCCCTGGTTATCTCTCTGGATGTTGGAGTTGGAGGGCCTCCTCACTCGAGGTCGGTGTGCCCACGGAGCGAACCCTGCAACTTCAGGGCATGGTTGGTGATTAGGATCACCACGTGGGGTCCTTTTCCCTTAGGAGAGAGGTGGCCTTTTGGGCTGCTGATTTTCAGGTTTTTAGATACCGCCAGTATCTTGGCCAGATGTGGCAGTGGGCCAAGCCCCTTGGTGACTGTAGTTTATCCTACCTGGATGGCATTCTTGTGTTGTTCCATTTCAAGTGGTCCCAGTTTTTGCACTAATTCTCCAATGGCAACTCACCTTTCACCGGGAATGGAAAGGTCAAAGGGTTTAGCTCAATTAGGGAGTTCCAGGGCAAGGGTCTGAATTGACTGCTCTTTCCATTCTTGAAAGGCCACTTCTGGATTCTGTTCAAAAGGATCATCATCTTTTCCTTTCAGTGTTTCATATAGAGGCCCAGCTAGTAGACTGTAGTTAGGGATCCAGAAGCAGCAAACCCTGGCCTCCCCAGGAACCCCTAAGCTGTCTTCTAGTTTTAGAAAGGGGTAAGGCTGCAAATGGTTTCTTCCCTTTCCTGGGATGGGCTTCTCCGACCTTCTGTGAGAATGAAGCCCAGGCAGGTCACCGCAGTCTGTGATATTTGAGCTTTTTCTTGGACAACTTCTATCCTTTATTGGCTTGGTAGTTCAGAGGCCTCCTTAGTAGGGCTGGCGATCAGAATGTCGTCTGCATATTGAAGGAGGGTTTCCTTTTCCAGAGGTAGAACTTTTCAGTCTTTAGCTAAGCTTTCCCCAAAGATGGTGTGGGAATTTTTGAACCCTTGGGGCAAGACGGCCCGGAAGTATTGTTTTAGTTGTATGTTGAGTCCTGCCACTCACAAGCCAAAATTTCTTGTGACTCTGGGACTAATGGAATACAAAAGAAGGCATCATTGAGACTAATACAGAATACCATGTCCTGGTGGTTGGTAGAATGACCAGCAGGGTGTAGGAATTAGGAGCAACTGGAGGTATATCCTCAGTGGCTTCACTGACTGTCCTGACATCCTTTACCAGGTCCCCAGCAGCCCATGGGGCTCTCGTGGTCAGGCCAATCCCAGGATATGGAGCTCTCCTGGGCAGGTACCCCACCCCCAACCCAGCCCACGGGGCTCTCGTGGTCAGGCCTCTCCCAGGATACAGAGCTACCCTTGCAGGTACCGTGGCAGGGCTGGGCACACAGGAACCGTGCACATAGCTCTCACTGAAGAGCACCCCCATCTCACCTGTCGCTCAGAGCTGACACAGAGCACCTCAGAGCAGGACTTGAACTAACAAACAGCAGCTGCGACAGGTCTGTGACCCTGGGCATCACTCTGTGTGGCCTCCCTCCACCTGGTCTTCCAGAGACTTCCACTGCACCCGGGGCACCAGGCCTCTGTCTCCAACCACCACCCACCCCTCCTCTCCCTGACTCCTGGGTTCCTCTCATTAGGAGAGGCTTTTCTTGAAGTTGTCTCCCACTCATGGGCCAGATAAAATGATTAGAAAACAAGCCAAAGCTGCAGCCCCTTGTCTATCCTGACTCTCAGGAGCCCACACCTGTTCCTTGGACCTGGCCGGTTCAGCAAGTTCCATTTTCTGCAACTGTGAGCCCCTGAGGGGTGATGATTGGCTGACCTGGGCAGCCTTACCGTGCCGGCCAGCCCTCCCCAGGTGTGCCTGGGTTGAGATCAATATAAATACCACTCCAGGCAGCAAGAGCCCCTGCAGCTGTGCCTGACGCCATTTTCTCTGCCCTGTCAGCAGTCTTGGGGCTGGGCTGGTGGGAGGGAGTGAGAGGCCACGGCTTTGTGGGTGGCCCAGTGTGAGTGGGGCTCTGCTGGACTTTCTGCAGCAGTTGCCAGGCTGCCACCTGCTAAAGAAGAGGATGTGTCACCCATACCTGCTGCTGGAATTTCTCCCTGGGCAGAGGTGAGGAAGGAAAAAAGCAGTGGGAGCAGGGACAGGACGGGTATCTCAGGCAGGGAAATGGAAATCTTCCAGAAGAGCACCCAGGACCAGGGCCATCCTGGCTGGCCTGCAGGCACCAAGTCAGCTGGCATGCTGTCACTCATGTGGCTCCATGGCCCTTCCTCTAGGCTTTCAAGTCCTTGTATATATTCAGGTGTTTTACCTGGGAAGGGTGGGAACAGTTCAGCAGCAACTGGCCTGGGGCTCAGCTCACGTTCACTCACAGATGCCTCGGCACGGTGCCCCAGCTTTGCAATGAGGACGCTTGTTGTGTGGGGGCTGCTGGCTGAATGGGAGACGATTCCCCACCACTGACCAACTTCAGAATTGTTTACAACTGGAGCAAGGGCCCTGATACGGTTTTCCTCTGAGTAACTGGTGGGTTCTGTTTTTTTTTTCTCTTTTTCGTTTTTGGTTCAAGGTAGAATTTATTCCTCTTTTTTGTATTTACAGATATAAGCATGGAAATAATTTATTCATATAAATACATGTATGTGAAGGGAATAATTGTTTTTTCTGTTTTGTTTTTTAAATTTTATTTCTTTTTAATTTTGAATTTTATTTTATATTTTTATACAGCAAGTTCTTATTGGTTATCTATTTTATACATATACATGTTTACATGCCAATCCCAATCTCTCAACTCCTCCCACCACCCCCCCCCCCAAGAGCTTTCCCCCCTTGTTGTCCATACGATTGTTGTCTACATCTGTTGCTCTATTTATGCCTTGCAAAACGGTTAATCTGTACAGTTTTTCTAGGTTCCACATATATGCATGAATATACAAGATTTGTTTTTCTCTTTCTGACTTACTTCACTCTGTATGACAGTCTCTAGATCCATCGACGTCTCTACAAATGACCCAATTTCATTCCTTTCATGGCTTAGTAATATTCCATTTTATATATGTACCACATCTTTATGCATTCGTCTGTCTGTGGGCATTTAGGTTGCTTCCATTACCTCGATATTGTAAATAGTGATGCAATGAACATTGCGGTGAATGTCTCTTTTTGATTTATGGTTTTGTCTGGGTATATGTCCAGTACTGGGATTGCTGTATCATATGGTAATTCTATTAATAGTTTCTTAAGAAACTCCATATTGTTCTCCATAGTGACTGTGTCAATTTATATTCCCAACAATAGTGGAAGAGGCTTCCTTTTCTCCACACCCATTCCAGCATTTGTTGTTTGTAGATTTTCAGATGATGCCCATTCTAACAGGTGTGAGGTGATACCTCATTGTTGAGTCCATTTCGTTGAGCAAGGGGTAGGTCTTCTCTATTACATATTTGGCTTATGGAACGGTATCTGTGCTAATTTCAAACTCTGGTTTTATGCAGCACCCCAACTCACCTTTCCCCTTAAGGAAGCATAAGTTGGTTTTCTAAACTTGAGACCCTGTTCTGTTTTGTAATTCAGTTCCTGTGTAGCCAAGTTTACATTCCGTGCATTAGTGATACCTTATGATGTTTCTTTTTCTGTGTGACTTATTTCACTTAGAATCATCGTGCCTCAATCCACTCATTATGCTGGTACAGGCCTGGTGACACAGATTTCATTGCTGAGTGGTATTCTGTTGTACGTAAGTACCGCAACTTCTTTATCAATTATTTGTTCTCTGGGATATTTAACTTGTACCGTAGAAGAGGTTCCTGTAAACAGAGCCATCCCAAATTTTGGGGTGGCTGTGTCTTTTTGATTTTAATTTCCCTAAGCTATAGGACCATAAGTGGAAATGCCCTAGATTCTGTTGCTTTGTTTTTCAGATGTATCAGGAAACACTATACACTTCTCCAGAGTGACTGTTGGCAATTTACATCCCGCCCATCAGCATAACAAGGCTCCCAGTTCTCCATGGCCTGTCCTGCCTTTCTGGATTTTACACTTTTTTCAGATGGCCCTTTAGACCAGGGGGAAGTGACACTTCATAGTAGTTCGGATTTCCATTGCAAGCTTGCTTGGTTTGCCAAAAAGGGCGTATGTGTTTTTTCCTGAATATATTCAGGAACAAACTCATACGCCCTTTTTTGTCACGTGCATCATTGTCGATGTTCTGCCTCTTTTCCTATGCTTTAAATGCAAATCCAGTCTACCTCCTGAAATCGGTTTCCTGAAATTCTGCCCCGCTTTCAAGTCCTCTTCGCAGCCTTACTTCAATATATTTTTGGACATTATCTGTCATTTATAACTCTGCAGGTTTGTGAATTACAGGGCCCCTGAGCTCCTTTCTTCAACTCGCTTTCTTGTGAGCTGGCCGCAAACCCGCAAGACTGCTTCAGGCCCTAATCTGCTTCTGGCAGGGCACGCTGAGCCTTTGGTTAATTCCTCTTCCTGGTGGGAAATGAGTGTTAAATATGCCCGTCCAGACACCTACCTCACTCTCAACCCCTTGGTGATGTGGGTCCTCTGGTTTGTGGCCACCTTTGCTGGGTTCCTCACCTTTCGATGATGTGGTCCCACTAGTGTGAGGACACTCCTGTCTGGTTCTCATCCACGTGGTTATGTGGACCCCCTGGTGAGAGTCTGTTCCTGGCTGTGTTCCTCACCCTTCTGTGAGGGAGACCCTCTGCTGATAGGTCACTCCTGCATGGCTGGCACACATTGCCTTGGTGAAGTCAGCTGTGTGGTGGCAGTTGGAGCGTGCTGGGGATCTCCTGCCCCCGGTGATGAGGGCCCTCTTGCGTCAGGCCCTAACTGCTGGGCTCACCAACTTTTCTTAGTGAGCCCAATGATGCTTGGGCACTCCTCTTAGGACCCCATCTCCATGGGGATGTGGGCCTTCTGCTCTGAGGTCCCAACGGCTGGGTTGTTCACATTTTCATGATGTGGGCTCTCTGGTGTTAGTTCACAGAGGCCTGGATCCCATAGCCTCTGTGCTCTTGGCCGCCTGCTGGGAGGTTCCAACTGCTGGATTCCTCACTTTTTTAATTTTTTAGGCCCTCTGTTGTGAGGATCCTCCTGTCTGCCTCACTCCCAGCCCCTTCGTGATGTGTGTCCTCTGGTTTGAGGCCACATGTGCTGGGTTCCTCACCTTTCGATGATGTGGGACCAATGGTCTTAGGAGACTCCTGCCTGGTTCACATCCCCTTTGTGATGTGGGCCCTCTGGTGAGAGTCTGATCCTGGCTGGGTTCCTCACCCATCTGTGAGGTGGGCCCTCTACTATCAGGTAACTCTTGCCTGGCTTGCTCACCTCGCCTTGTTGACATGAGCCCTCTGGTGGCACTTGGACCCTGCTGGGAGCCTCCTCATCTCTTTGATGAGGGCCCTCTGACGTCAGGCCCTAACTGTTGGGCTCCCCAACTTTTCTTAGTGAGCCCAGTGATGCTCGGGCACTCCTCTTAGGTTCCCATCTCCATGGGGATGTGGGCCTTCTGCTCTGAGGTTCCAACGGCTGGGTTGATCACAGTTTCATGATGTGGGCTCTCTGGTGTTAGTTCACTGTGGCCTGGATCCCATAGCCTCTGTGCTCTTGGCCGCCTGCTGGGAGGTTCCAACTGCTGGATTCCTCACTTTTTAAATTTTTTAGGCCCTCTGTTGTGAGGATCCTCCTGCCTGCCTCACTCCCAGCCCCTTCGTGATGTGTGTCCTCTGGTTTGAGGCCACATGTGCTGGGTTCCTCACCTTTCGATGATGTGGGACCAATGGTCTTAGGAGACTCCTGCCTGGTTCACATCCCCTTGGTGATGTGGGCCCTCTGTTGAGAGTCTGATCCTGGCTGGGTTCCTCACCCTTCTGTGAGGTGGGCCGTCTGCTGTGAGGTCACTCCTGCCTGGCTTGCTCACCTCGCCTTGTGGACATGAGCCCTCTGGTGGCACTTGGAGCCTGCTGGGAGTCTCCTCCCCTCGGTGATGAGGGCCCTCTTGCGTCAGGCCCTAACTGCTGGGCTCACCACATTTTGTGATGTGCGCCCAGTGGTTCGAAGACACTCCATCCAGGTTCACATCCCCATTGGGATGTGGGCCTTCTGCTCTGAGGTCCCAACGGCTGGGTTGTTCACAGTTTCATGATGTGGGCTCTCTGCTGTTAGTTCGCTCTGGCCTGGATGTCATAGCCTCTGTGCTCTGGGCCGCCTGCTGGAAGGTTCCAACTGCTCGATTCCTCAACTTTTGTATTCTATGGGTCCTGTGTTGTGATGCTCCTCCTGCCTGCCTCACTCGCAACCCCTTCTTGATGTGGGTCCTCTGGTTTGAGGCCACATGTGCTGGGTTCCGCAACTTTCAATGATGTGGCCCCACTGGTGTGAGGACACTCCTGCCTGGTTCCCATCCCCTTGGTGATGTGGGCCTTCTGGTGACAGTCTTATCCTGGCTGGGTTCCTCACTCTTCTGTGAGGTAGGCCCTCTGCTGTGAGGTCAATACTGCCTGACTTGCACACATCACCTTGGTGACGTGGGCCCTCTGTTGGCACATGGAACCTGCTGGGAGCCTCCTGCCCTCGGTGATGACAGCCCTCTAGCATCAGGCCCTAACTGCTGGGCTCCCCACGTTTTCTGATGTGAACCCAGTGATGCCAGGACACTCCTGTCAGGTTCCCATCCCCATGGGGATGTGGGCTTTCTGCTCTGAGGTCCCAACGCCTGGGTGGCTCACAGTTTCATGATGTGGGCTCTCTGGTGTTAGTTCACTCCTGCCTGCATCCCATAGCTTCTGTGCTCTCGGCCGCCTGCTGGGAGGTTCCAAATGCTGGATTCCTCACCTTTTTTATTCTTTGGGCCCTCTGTTTTTAGGCTACTCCTACCTGCCTCACTCCCATCCCCTTTGTGATGTATGTCCTCTGATATGAGGCCGTATGTGCTGGGTTCTTCACCTTTCAATGATGTGGCCCCACTGGTGGGAGGACAGTCCTGACTGGTTCCCATCCCCTTGGTGTTGTGGGCCCTCTGGCAAGAGTCTCATCCTACCTCGGTTCCTCACCCTTCTGTGAGATAGGCCCTCTGCTGTGAGGTCACTACTGCCTGGCTGGCGCATGCCACCTTGTAGACGTGGGCCCTCTGTTGGCAGTTGGAACCTGCTGGGAGTCTCCTCCCCTCAGTTATGAGGGCTCCCTGGCGTCGGGCCCTAACTGCTGGGCTCCTAACATTTTCTGATATGTGCTAAGTGGTGCGAAGCCACTCCTGCCAGGTTCCCATCCCAATGGGGATGTGGGCCTTCTGTTCTGAGGTCCCAACGGCTGGGCTGCTCACAGGTTCATGATGTGGGCCCTCTGCTGTGAGTTCACTGTGGCCTGGATCCCATAGCCTCGGTGCTCTGGGCCACTTGCTGGGAGGTTCCAACTGCTGGATTCCTCAACTTTTATATTCTATGGACCCTGTGTTGTGAGGCCAGTCCTGCCAGCCTCATTCCAAAACCCTTGGTGATGTGGTTCCTCTGGTTTGAGGCTACATGTGCTGGGATCCTCACCTTTCGATGATGTTGTCCCACTGGTGTGGGGACACTCCTGCCTGGTTCCCATCCCCTTGGCGATGTGGGCCCTCTGGTGAGAGTCTGATCCTGGCTGTGTTCCTCACCCTTCTGTGAGGTGGGCCCTCTGCTGTGAGGTCACTCCTGCCGGGCTGGCACACATCGCCTTGGTGACATTGGCCCTCTGGTGGCAGCTGGAGCCTGCTGGGAGCCTCCTCCCCTTGGTGATGAGTGCCCTCTAGCGTCAGGCCCTAACTTCTGAGCACCCCACGTTTTCTGATGTGAGCCCAGTGATGCCAGGACACTCCTGTCATGTTCCCATCACCATGGGGATGTGGGCCTTCTGCTCTGAGGTCCCAATGTCTGGGTTGCTCACAGTTTCATGATGTGGGCTGTCTGGTGTTAGTTCACTCTGGCTTGGATCCCCTAGCCTCTGTGCTCTGGGCTGCCTGCTGGGAGGTTCCAACTGCTGGATTCCTCACCTTTCTTATTTTTGGGCCCTCTGTTGTGAGGCTCCTCCTGCCTGCCTCACTCCCAGCCCCTTGGTGATAGGTGTCCTATGGTTTGAAGCCACATGTTCTGGGTTCCTCACCTTTAGATGATGTGGCCCTACTCATGTGAGGACACTCCTGCCTGGTTCCAATCCATTTGGTGATGTGGGCCCTCTGGTGCAAGTCTGATCCTGACTGGGTTCGTCACACTTCTCTGAGGTGGGCCCTCTGCTGTGAGGTCTTTCGTGCCTGGTTGGCACACATCGCCTTGGTGACGTCAGCCCTCTGGTGGCAGTTGGAGCCTGCTGGGAGCCTCCTTCCCTTGGTGATGAGGGTCCTCTGGCGTCAGGCCCTAACTGCAGGTCTCCCAAAATTTTCTGACATGTTCTCAGTGGTGCGAGGACACTCCTACCAGATTTATATCCCCATGGGGATGTGGGCCTCCTGCTCTGAGGTCCCAATGGCTGGGTTGCTCAGTTTCATGACATGGGCCCTCTTCTGTGAGTTCACTGTGGCCTGGATCCCATAGCCTCGGTGCTCTGGGCCGCCTGCTGGGAGGTTCCAACTGCTGGATTCCTCACTTTTTTATTCTATGGGCCCAGTGTTGTGAGGTTACTCCTGCCTGCCTCACTCCAAGGCCCTTGGTGATGTGGGTCCTCTGGTTTGAGGACACATGTGCTGAGTACGTCACCTTTCGCTGATGTGGCCCCACTGGTGTGAAGACACTCCTGCCTGGTTCCCATCCCCTTGGTGATGTGGGCCCTCTGGTGAGAGTCTGATGTTGGCTGGGTTTCTCACCCTTCTGTGAGGTGGGACCTCTGCTGTGAGGTAACTCATGCCTGGCTTGCTTATGTTGCCTTGGCAACGTGAGCACTCAGGTGGCAGTTGGGGCCTGCTGGGAATCTCCTCCCCTCGGTTATGAGAGCTCTGGATAAAACACATATGCCCTTTTTTGCCAAGTGCATTATTTTCCAAGTTCTGTCTCTTTTCCTATGCTTTAAGAGCGACTCCCGTGTACCTTCTGAAATCGGTTTCCAGCAATCCTGCCCCGCATTCAAGTCCTCTTCGCAGCCTTACTTCAGTATAATTTTGGATGATAGCTGTCATTTATAACTCTGCAGGTTTGTGAATAACAGTGTCCCTGAGCTCCTTTCTTCAACTCGCTTTCTTGTGAGCTGGCCGTAAAACTGCAGGATCTCTTCAGGTCCTAATCTGGTCCCAGCATGGCATGCGGAGCCTCTGGTTCATTCGTCTTCCTGGTGGGAAATGAGAGTTAAATTTGCCCGTCCAGACACCTACAGATAGTCTCTCATTGGTTCTCCTTATTCCTGTTCATATTCCGCAGAAATTGCAAACTGGGCCAAACAGGAGGTTAAAGGCACTGACTCTCCAAGTGGGGAGAGTGTTAGTAAAGCATCTGGAATGTTGCACCCGAGTACCAGGGGATGAAAACTGAGACACATTTGAACACGTTTCCCGATCACACGGTGGATCATACTCTGGGTTCCACATGCATGTTTTAGCTGAAGGAAGAATCCCTTAAACCTGGAGAGTTGAGACCCATGGAATGGGTACCATGCAATATGACTTCAAAGGGTCTGCATTTGCTCACCGAACCTCACCAATCCTATCACTGCAGTGTTTATGCCGCTGTACACACGCTTGATTCTCTTTCGGAGACATATAAATCCATAGGTTTTAAGATTCTTACTAGTCAGGTATATTCTTAGGCGTTTAATATGGGGTGTAGAGTCCACTTCGTTGAGCAAGGAGTAGCTCTTGTCTATTACATATTTGGCTTATGGAACGGTATCTGTGCTAATTTCAATCTCTGGTTTTATGCAGCACCCCAACTCACCTTTCCCCTTAAGGAAGCATAAGTTGGTTTTCTACATTTGAGACCCTGTTCTGTTTTGTAATTCAGTTCCTGTGTAGCCAAGTTTACATTCCGTGTAGTAGTGATATCTTATGATGTTTCTTTTTCTGTGTGACTTATTTCACTTAGAATCATTGTACCTGAATCCACTCATTATGCTGCTACGGACCTGATGACATAGATTTCATTGCTGAGTGATATTGCATTGTACATAATTACCACAACTTCCTTATCCATTTTTCAATTTCTGTGATATTGAACTTGTACCGTTAACGAGGTTCTTGTAAACAGAGCTGTCCCAAACTTTGGGGTGGCTGTGTCTTTTTGATTTTAATTTCCCTAAGCTATAAGACCATAAGTGGAAGTGCCCTAGGCTCTGTTGCTTTGTTTTTTAGATGTTTCAGGAAACACCATACACTTCTCCAGAGTGGCTGTTGGCAATTTACATCCAGCCCATCAGCATAACAAGGCTCCCAGTTCTCTATGGCCTGTCCTTCCTTTCTGGATTTTACACTTTTTTCAGATGGCCCTTTTGACCAGGGGGCAGTGAGACTTCATTGTAATGCAGATTTCATTTGCAAGCTTGCTTGTTTGGCCAAAAAGGGCGTATTCGTTTTTTCCTGAATATATTCAGGAAAAAACGCATATGCCCTTTTTGGCCAAGTGCATCATTGTGGACGTTCTGCTTCTTTTCCTATGCTTTACATGCAATTCCAGTCTACCTCCTGAAATCGGTTTCCTGCAATTCTGCCCCGATTTCAAGTCCTCTTGGTGGCCTTACTTCAATACATTTTTGGAAGATAGCTGTCATTTATAACTCTGCAGGTTTGTGAATGACAGTGCCCCTGAGCTCCTTTCTTCAACTCGCTTTCTTGTGAGCTGGCCGCAACACCGCAGGATTTCTTCAGGCCCTAGTGTGGTTCCGGCACGGCACGCTGAGCTGTTGGTTAATTCCTCTTCCTGGTGGGAAATGAGAGTTAAATTTGCCCGTTCAGACACCTCCAGCTTGTCTCTCATTGGTTCTCCCTCTTCCTGTTCATTTTCGCCAGAAATTGCAAACTGGGCCAAACAGGAGGTTAAAGGCACTGACTCTCCAAGTGGGGAGAGTGTTAGTAAAGCGTCTGGAATGTTGCACCCGAGTACCGGTGGACGAAAACTGAGTCACATTTGAACATGTTTCCCAATCACACGGTGGATCATACTCTGGGTTCCACATGCATGTTTTAGCTGAAGGAAGAATCCCTTAAACCTGGAGAGTTGAGGCACCTGGAATGGGTACCATGCAATATGACTTCAAAGGGTCTGCATTTGCTCACCGATTTTCACCAATCCTATCATTGCTGCGTTTATGCCACTGTACACACACTAGATTCTCTTTTAGAGACATATAAATCCATAGGTTTTAGGATTCTTACTAGTCAGGTATATTCTTAGGCGTTTAATACGGTGTGTAGAGTCCACTTCGTTGAGGAAGGAGTAGCTCTTGTCAATTACATATTTGGCTTATGGAACGGTATATGTGCTAATTTCAATCTCTGGTTTTATGCAGCACCCCAACTCACCTTTCCCCTTAAGCAAGCATAAGTTGGTTTTCTACATTTGAGACCCTGTTCTGTTTTGTAATTCAGTTCCTGTGTAGCCAAGTTTACATTCCGTGTGGTAGAGATATCTTATGATGTTTCTTTTTCTGTGTGACTTATTTCACTTAGAATCATCGTACCTGAATCCACTCATTATGCTGCTACGGGCCTGATGACATAGATTTCATTGCTGAGTGATATTGCATTGTACGTAAGTACCACAACTTCTTTATCCATTTTTCGCTTTCTGTGATATTGAACTTGTACCGTAAACGAGGTTCCTGTAAACAGAGCTGTCCCAAACTTTGGGGTGGCTGTGTATTTTTGATTTTAATTTCCCTAAGCTATAGGAGCATAAGTGGAAGTGCCCTAGGCTCTGTTGTTTTGTTTTTTAGATGTTTCAGGAAACACCATACACTTCTCCAGAGTGGCTGTTGGCAATTTACATCCCACCCATCAGCATAACAAGGCTCCCATTTCTCCATGGCCTCTCCTGCCTTTCTGGATTTTACACTTTTTTCAGATGGCCCTTTTGACCGGGGGGCAGTGAGACTTCATTGTAGTGCAGATTTCCTTTGCAAGCTTGCTTGGTTGGCCAAAAAGTGCGTATGGGTTTTTTCCTGAGGAAAAAACGCATATGCCCTTTTTGGCCAAGTGCATCATTGTGGACGTTCTGCCTCTTTTCCTATGCTTTACATGCAATTCCAGTCTACCTCCTGCAATCGGTTTCCTGCAATTCTGCCCCGTTTTCAAGTCCTCTTGGCAGCCTTACTTCAATATATTTTTGGACGATAGCTGTCATTTATAACTCTGCAGGTTTGTGAATTACAGTGCCCCTGAGCTCCTTTCTTCAACTCGCTTTCTTGTGAGCTGGCCGCAACACTGCAGCATTGCTTCAGGCCCTAGTGTGGTTCCGGCATGACATGCTGAGCCTTCGGTTAATTCCTCTTCCTGGTGGGAAATGAGAGTTAAATTTGCCCGTCCAGACCCCTCCAGCTAGTCTCTCATTGGTTCTCCCTATTCCTGTACATTTTCCGCAGAAATTGCAAACTGGGCCAAACAAGAGGTTAAAGGCACTGACTCTCCAAGTGGGGAGAGTGTTAGTAAAGCGTCTGGAATGTTGCACCCGAGTACCAGGGGATGAAAACTGACACAATTAAACACGTTTCCCGATCACACGGTGGATCATACTCTGGGTTCCACATGCATGTTTTAGCTGAAGGAAGAATCCCTTAAACCTGGAGAGTTGAGACCCATGGAATGGGTACCATGCAATATGACTTCAAAGGGTCTGCCTTTGCTCACCGAACCTCACCAATCCTATCACTGCTGCGTTTATGACACTGTACACACGCTTGATTCTCTTTCGGAGACATATAAATCCATAGGTTTTAAGATTCTTTCTAGTCAGGTATATTCTTACGCGTTTAATATGGGGTGTAGAGTCCACTTCGTTGAGCAAGGAGTAGCTCTTGTCTATTAAATATTTGGCTTATGGAACGGTATCTGTTCTAATTTCAATCTCTGGTTTTATGCAGCACCCCAACTCACCTTTCGCCTTAAGCAAGCATAAGTTGGTTTTCTACATTTGAGACCCTGTTCTGTTTTGTAATTCAGTTCCTGTGTAGCCAAGTTTACATTCCTTGTACTAGTGATATCTTATGATATTTGTTTTTCTGTGTGACTTATTTCACTTAGAATCATCGTACCTGAATCCACTCATTATGCTGCTACGGGCCTGATGACATAGATTTCATTGCTGAGTGATATTGCATTGTACGTAAGTACCACAACTTCTTTATCCATTTTTCGCTTTCTGTGATATTGAACTTGGACCATAAATGAGGTTCTTGTAAACAGAGCTGTCCCTAACTTTGGGGTGGCTGAGTCTTTTTGATTTTAATTTCCCTAAGCTATAGGACCATAAGTGGAAGTGCCCTAGGCTCTGTTGCTTTGTTTTTTAGATGTTTCAGGAAACACCATACACTTCTCCAGAGTGGCTGTTGGCAATTTACATCCCGCCCATCAGCATAACAAGGCTCCCAGTTCTCCATGGCCTGTCCTGCCTTTGTGGATTTTACACTTTTTTCAGATGGCCCTTTTGACCGGGGGGCAGTGAGACTTCATTGTAGTGCAGATTTCCTTTGCAAGCTTGCTTGGTTGGCCAAAAAGGGCGTATGCGTTTATTCCTGAATATATTCAGGAAAAAACGCATACGCCCTTTTTGGCCAAGTGCATCATTGTGGACGTTCTGCCTCTTTTCCTATGCTTTACATGCAATTCCAGTCTACCTCCTGAAATCGGTTTCCTGCAATTCTGCCCCGCTTTCAAGTGCTCTTGGCAGCCTTACTTCAATATATTTTTGGACGATAGCTGTCATTTATAACTCTGCAGGTATGTGAATGACAGTGCCCCTGAGCTCCTTTCTTCAACTCGTTTTCTTGTGAGCTGGCCGCAACACCGCAGCATTGCTTCAGGCCCTAGTGTGGTTCCGGCATGGCACGCTGAGCCTTTGTTTAATTCCTCTTCCTGGTGGGAAATGAGAGTTAAATTTGCCCGTCCAGACACCTCCAGCTAGTCTCTCATTGGTTCTCCCTATTCCTGTTCATTTTCCGCAGAAATTGCAAACTGGGCCAAACAGGAGGTTAAAGGCACTGACTCTCCAAGTGGGGAGAGTGTTAGTAAAGCGTCTGGAATGTTGCACCCGAGTACCAGGGGATGAAAATTGAGACACATTTGAACACGTTTCCCGATCACATGGTGAATCATACTCTGGGTTCCACATGCATGTATTAGCTGAAGGAAGAATCCCTTAAACCTGGAGAGTTGAGACCCCTGCAATGGGTACCATGCAATATGACTTCAAAGGGTCTGCATTTGCTCACCGAACCTCACCAATCCTAGCACTGCTGCATTTATGCCACTGTACACACGCTTGATTCTCTTTCGGAGACATATAAATCCATAGGTTTTAAGATTCTTACTAGTCAGGTATATTCTTAGGCGTTTAATATGGGGTGTAGAGTCCACTTCATTGAGCAAGGAGTAGCTCTTGTCTATTACATATTTGGCTTATGGAACCGTATCTGTGCTAATTTCAATCTTTGGTTTTATGCAGCACCCCAACTCACCTTTACTCTTAAGCAAGCATAAGTCGGTTTTCTACATTTGAGACCCTGTTCTGTTTTGTAGTTCAGTTCCTGTGTAGCCAAGTTTACATTCCATGTGGTAGAGATATCTTATGATGTTTCTTTCTCTGTGTGACTTATTTCACTTACAATCATCGTACCTCAATCCACTCATTATGCTGCTACGGACCTGATGACATAGATTTCATTGCTGAGTGATATTGCATTGTACGTAAGTACCACAACTTCTTGATCCATTTTTCGCTTTCTGTGATATTGAACTTGTACCGTAAACGAGGTTCTTGTAAACAGAGCTGTCCCAAAGATTGGGGTGGTTGTGTCTTTTTGATTTTAATTTCCCTAAGCTATAGGACCATAAGTGGAAGTGCCCTAGGCTCTGTTGCTTTGTTTTTTAGATGTTTCAGGAAACACCATACACTTCTCCAGAGTGGCTGTTGGCAATTTACATCCCGCCCATCAGCATAACAAGGCTCCCAGTTCTCCATTGCCTGTCCTGCCTTTGTGGATTTTACACTTTTTTCAGATGGCCCTTTTGACCGGGGGGCAGTGAGACTTCATTGTAGTGCAGATTTCCTTTGCAAGCTTGCTTGGTTGGCCAAAAAGGGCGTATGCGTTTATTCCTGAATATATTCAGGAAAAAACGCATACGCACTTTTTGGCCAAGTGCATCATTGTGGACGTTCTGCCTCTTTTCCTATGCTTTACATGCAATTCCAGTCTACCTCCTGAAATCGGTTTCCTGCAATTCTGCCCCGCTTTCAAGTCCTCTTGGCAGCCTTACTTCAATATATTTTTGGACGATAGCTGTCATTTATAACTCTGCAGGTATGTGAATGACAGTGCCCCTGAGCTCCTTTCTTCAACTCGTTTTCTTGTGAGCTGGCCGCAACACCGCAGCATTGCTTCAGTCCCTAGTGTGGTTCCGGCATGGCACGCTGAGCCTTTGGTTAATTCCTCTTCCTGGTGGGAAATGAGAGTTAAATTTGCCCGTCCAGACACCTCCAGCTAGTCTCTCATTGGTTCTCCCTATTCCTGTTCATTTTCCGCAGAAATTGCAAACTGGGCCAAACAGGAGGTTAAAGGCACTGACTCTCCAAGTGGGGAGAGTGTTAGTAAAGCTTCTGGAATGTTGCACCCGAGTACCAGGGGATGAAAATTGAGACACATTTGAACACGTTTCCCGATCACATGGTGGATCATACTCTGGGTTCCACATGCATGTTTTAGCTGAAGGAAGAATCCCTTAAACCTGGAGAGTTGAGACCCCTGCAATGGGTACCATGCAATATGACTTCAAAGGGTCTGCATTTGCTCACCGAACCTCACCAATCCTAGCACTGCTGCATTTATGCCACTGTACACACGCTTGATTCTCTTTCGGAGACATATAAATCCATAGGTTTTAAGATTCTTACTAGTCAGGTATATTCTTAGGCGTTTAATATGGGGTGTAGAGTCCACTTCGTTGAGCAAGGAGTAGCTCTTGTCTATTACATATTTGGCTTATGGAACCGTATCTGTGCTAATTTCAATCTTTGGTTTTATGCAGCACCCCAACTCACCTTTACTCTTAAGCAAGCATAAGTCGGTTTTCTACATTTGAGACCCTGTTCTGTTTTGTAGTTCAGTTCCTGTGTAGCCAAGTTTACATTCCGTGTAGTAGTGATATCTTATGATGTTTCTTTTTCTGTGTGACTTATTTCACTTAGAATTATCGTACCTGAATCCACTCATTATGCTGCTATGGGCCTGATGACATAGATTTCATTGCTGAGTGATATTGCATTGTACGTAAGTACCACAACTTCTTGATCCATTTTTCGCTTTCTGTGATATTGAACTTGTACCGTAAACGAGGTTCTTGTAAACAGAGCTGTCCCAAACATTGGGGTGGTTGTGTCTTTTTGATTTTAATTTCCCTAAGCTATAGGAACATAAGTGGAAGTGCCCTAGGCTCTGTTGCTTTGTTTTTTAGATGTTTCAGGAAACACCATACACTTCTCCAGAGTGGCTGTTGGCAATTTACATCCCGCCCATCAGCATAACAAGGCTCCCAGTTCTCCATGGCCTGTCCTGCCTTTGTGGATTTTACACTTTTTTCAGATGACCCTTTTGACCGGGGGGCAGTGAGACTTCATTGTAGTGCAGATTTCCTTTGCAAGCTTGCTTGGTTGGCCAAAAAGGGCGTAGGCTTTTTTTCTTGAGGAAAAATCGCATATGCCCCTTTTGGCCAAGTGCATCATTGTGGACGTTCTGCCTCTTTTCCTATGCTTTACATGCAATTCCAGTCTACCTCCTGAAATCGGTTTCCTGCAATTCTGCCCCGCTTTCAAGTCCTCTTGGCAGCCTTACTTCAATATATTTTTGGACGATAGCTGTCATTTATAACTCTGCAGTTTTGTGAATTACAGTGCCCCTGAGCTCCTTTCTTCAACTTGCTTTCTTGTGAGCTGGCCGCAACACCGTAGCATCGCTTCAGGCCCTAGTGTTGTTCCGGCATGGCACGCTGAGCCTTTGTTTAATTCCTCTTCCTGGTGGGAAATGAGAGTTAAATTTGCCCGTCCAGACACCTCCAGCTAGTCTCTCATTGGTTCTCCCTATTCCTGTTCATTTTCCGCAGAAATTGCAAACTGAGCCAAACAGGAGGTTAAAGGCACTGACTCTCCAAGTGGGGAGAGTGTTAGTAAAGCGTCTGGAATGCTGCACCCGAGTACCAGGGGACGAAAACTGACACATTTGAACACGTTTCCCGATCACACGGTGGATCATACTCTGGGTTCCACATGCATGTTTTAGCTGAAGGAAGAATCCCTTAAACCTGGAGAGTTGAGACCCATGGAATGGGTACCATGCAATATGACTTCAAAGGGTCTGCATTTGCTCACCGAACCTCATCAATCCTATCACTGCTGCGTTTATGCCGCTATACACACGCTTGATTCTCTTTCGGAGATATATAAATCCATAGGTTTTAAGATTCTTACTAGTCAGGTATATTCTTAGGCGTTTAATATGGGGTGTTGAGTCCACATCGTTGAGCAAAGTGTAGCTCTTTTCTATTACATATTTGGCTTATGGAACGATATCTGTGCTAATTTCAATGTCTGGTTTTATGCAGCACCCCAACTCACCTTTCCCCTTAAGGAAGCATAAGTTGGTTTTCTACATTTGAGACCCTGTTCTGTTTTGTAATTCAGTTCCTGTGTAGCCAAGTTTACATTCCGTGTAGTAGTGATATCTTATGATGTTTCTTTTTCTGTGTGACTTATTTCACTTAGAATCATCATACCTGAATCCACTCATTATGCTGCTATGGGCCTGATGACATAGATTTCATTGCTGAGTGATATTGCATTGTAGGTAAGTACCACAACTTCCTTATCCATTTTTCAATTTCTGTGATATTGAACTTGTACCGTAAACGAGGTTCCTGTAAACAGAACCGTCCCAAACTTTGGGGTGGCTGTGTCTTTTTGATTTTAATTTCCCTAAGCTATAGGACCATAAGTGGAAGTGCCCTAGGCTCTGTTGTTTTGTTTTTTAGATGTTTCAGGAAACACCATACACTTCTCCAGAGTGGCTGTTGGCAATTTACATCCCGCCCATCAGCATAACAAGGCTCCCAGTTCTCCATGGCCTGTCCTGCCTTTTTGGATTTTATACTTTTTTCAGATGGCCCTTTTGCCCGCGGGATAGTGAGACTTCATTGTAGTGCAGATTCCCTTTGCAAGCTTGCTTGGTTGGCCAAAAAGGGCGTATGCGTTTTTTCCTGAATATATTCAGGAAAAAACGCATACACCCTTTTTGGCCAAGTGCATCATTGTGGACGTTCTGCCTCTTTTCCTATGCTTTACATGCAATTCCAGTCTACCTCCTGAAATCGGTTTCCTGCAATTCTGCCCCGCTTTCAAGTCCTCTTGGCAGCCTTACTTCAATATATTTTTGGACGATAGCTGTCATTTATAACTCTGCAGGTTTGTGAATTACAGTGCCCCTGAGCTCCTTTCTTCAACTCGTTTTCTTGTGAGCTGGCCGCAACACCGCAGCATTTCTTCAGGCCCTAGTGTGGTTCCAGAATGGCACGCTGAGCCTTTGGTTAATTTCTCTTCCTGGTGGGCAATGAGAGTTAAATTTGCCCGTCCAGACACCTCCAGCTAGTCTCTCATTGGTTCTCCCTATTCCTGTTCATTTTCCGCAAAAATTGCAAACTGGGCCAAACAGGAGGTTAAAGGCACTGACTCTCCAAGTGGGGAGAGTGTTAGTAAAGCGTCTGGAATGTTGCACCCGAGTACCGGGGGACGAAAACTGAGTCACATTTGAACACGTTTCCCGATCACACGGTGGATCATACTCTGGGTTCCACATGCATGTTTTAGCTGAAGGAAGAATCCCTTAAACCTGGAGAGTTGAGACCCATGGAATGGGTACCATGCAATATGACTTCAAAGGGTCTGCATTTGCTCACCGAACCTCAACAATCCTAACACTGCTGCGTTTATGCCGCTGTACACACGCTTGATTCTCTTTCGGAGACATATAAATCCATAGGTTTTAAGATTCTTACTAGTCAGGTATATTCGTAGGCGTTTAATATGGGGTGTTGAGTCCACTTCGTTGAACAAGGAGTAGCTCTTGTCTATTACATATTTGGCTTATGGAACGGTATCTGTGCTTATTTCAATCTCTGGTTTTATGCAGCACCCCAACTCACATTTCCCCTTAAGCAAGCATAAGTTGGTTTTCTACATTTGAGACCCTGTTCTGTTTTGTAATTCAGTTCCTGTGTAGCCAAGTTTACATTCCGTGTAGTAGTGATATCTTATGATGTTTGTTTTTCTGTGTGACTTATTTCACTTAGAATCATCGTACCTGAATCCACTCATTATGCTGCTATGGGCCTGATGACATAGATTTCATTGCTGAGTGATATTGCATTGTACGTATGTACCACAACGTCTTTATCCATTTTTCACTTTCTGTGATTTTGAACTTGTACTGTAAACAAGGTTCTTGTAAACAGAGCCGTCCCAAACTTTGGGGTGGCTGTGTCTTTTTGATTTTAATTTCCCTAAGCTATAGGACCATAAGTGGAAGTGCCCTAGGCTCTGTTGCTTTGTTTTTTAGATGTTTCAGGAAACACCATACACTTCTCCAGAGTGGCTGTTGGCAATTTACATCCCGCCCATGAGCATAACAAGGCTCCCAGTTCTCCATGGCCTCTCCTGCCTTTCTGGATTTTACACTTTTTTCAGATGGCCCTTTTGACCAGGGGACAGTGAGACTTCATTGTAGTGCAGATTTCCTTTGCAAGCTTGCTTGGTTGGCCAAAAAGGGCGTATGCGTTTTTTCCTGAATATATTCAGGAAAAAACGCATACGCCCTTTTTGGCCAAGTGCATCATTGTGGACGTTCTGCCTCTTTTCCTATGCTTTACATGCAATTCCAGTCTACCTCCTGAAATCGGTTTCCTGCAATTCTGCCCCGCATTCAAGTCCTCTTGGCAGCCTTACTTCAATATATTTTTGGACGATAGCTGTCATTTATAACTCTGCAGGTTTGTGAATGACAGTGCCCCTGAGCTCCTTTCTTCAACTCGCTTTCTTGTGAGCTGGCCGCAACACCGCAGCATTGCTTCAGGCCCTAGTGTGGTTCCGGCATGGCACGCTGAGCCTTCGTTTAATTCCTCTTCCTGGTGGGAAATGAGAGTTAAATTTGCCCGTCCAGACACCTCCAGCTAGTCTCTCATTGGTTCTCCCTATTCCTGTTCATTTTCCGCAGAAATTGCAAACTGGGCCAAACAGGAGGTTAAAGGCACTGACTCTCCAAGTGGGGAGAGTGTTAGTAAAGCGTCTGGAATGTGTCACCCGAGTACCAGGGGATGAAAACTGACACAATTGAACACGTTTCCCGATCACATTGTGGATCATACTCTGGGTTCCACATGCATGTTTTAGCTGAAGGAAGAATCCCTTAAACCTGGAGAGTTGAGACCCATGGAATGGGTACCATGCAATATGACTTCAAAGGGTCTGCATTTGCTCACCGAAACTCACCAATCCTATCACTGCTGCGTTTATGCCGCTGTACACACGCTTGATTCTCTTTCGGAGACATATAAATCCATAGGTTTTAAGATTCTTACTAGTCAGGTATATTCTTAGGCGTTTAATATGGGGTGTAGAGTCCACTTCGTTGAGCAAGGAGTAGCTCTTGTCTATTAAATATTTGGCTTATGGAACGGTATCTGTGCTAATTTCAATCTCTGGTTTTATGCAGCACCCCAACTCACCTTTCCCCTTAAGCAAGCATAAGTCGGTTTTCTACATTTGAGACCCTGTTCTGTTTTGTAATTCAGTTCCTGTGTAGCCAAGTTTACATTCCTTGTAGTAGTGATATCTTATGATGTTTCTTTTTCTGTGTGACTTATTTCACTTAGAATCATCGTACCTGAATCCACTCATTATGCTGCTACGGGCCTGATGACATAGATTTCATTGCTGAGTGATATTGCATTGTACGTAAGTACCACAACTTCTTTATCCATTTTTCACTTTCTGTGATTTTGAACTTATACTGTAAACGAGGTTCTTGTAAACAGAGCCTTCCCAAACTTTGGGGTGGCTGTGTCTTTTTGATTTTAATTTCCCTAAGCTATAGGACCATAAGTGGAAGTGCCCTAGGCTCTGTTGCTTTGTTTTGTAGATGTTTCAGGAAACACCATACACTTCTCCAGAGTGGCTGTTGGCAATTTACATCCCGCCCATCAGCATAACAAGGCTCCCATTTCTCCATGGCCTGTCCTGCCTTTCTGGATTTTACACTTTTTTCAGATGGCCCTTTTGACCGGGGGGCAGTGAGACTTCATTGTAGTGCAGATTTCCTTTGCAAGCTTGCTTGGTTGGCCAAAAAGGGCGTATGCGTTTTTTCCTGAATATATTCAGGAAAAAACGCATACGCCGTTTTTGGCCAAGTGCATCATTGTGGACGTTCTGCCTCTTTTCCTATGCTTTACATGCTATTCCAGTCTACCTCCTGAAATCGGTTTCCTGCAATTCTGCCCCGCTTTCAAGTCCTCTTGGCAGCCTTACGTCAATATATTTTTGGACGATAGCTGTCATTTATAACTCTGCAGGTATGTGAATGACAGTGCCCCTGAGCTCCTTTCTTCAACTCGCTTTCTTGTGAGCTGGCCGCAACACCGCAGGATTGCTTCAGGCCCTAGTGTGGTTCGGGCATGGCACGCTGAGCCTTTGTTTAATTCCTCTTCCTGGTGGGAAATGAGAGTTAAATTTGCCCGTCCAGACACCTCCAGCTAGTCTTTCATTGGTTCTCCCTCTTCCTGTTCATTTTCCGCAGAAATTGCAAACTGGGCCAAATAGGAGGTTAAAGGCACTGACTCTCCAAGTGGGGAGAGTGTTAGTAAAGCGTCTGGAATGTTGCACCCGAGTACCAGGGGACGAAAACTGAGACATATTTGAACACGTTTCCCGATCACATGGTGGATCATACTCTGGGTTCCACATGAATGTTTTAGCTGAAGGAAGAATCCCTTAAACCTGGAGAGTTGAGACCCCTGCAATGGGTACCATGCAATATGACTTCAAAGGGTCTGCATTTGCTCACCGAACCTAACCAATCCTATCATTGCTGCATTTATGCCACTGTACACACGCTTGATTCTCTTTCTGAGACATATAAATCCATAGGTTTTAAGATTCTTACTAGTCAGGTATATTCTTAGGCGTTTAATATGGGGTGTTGAGTCCACTTCGTTGAGCAAGGAGTAGCTCTTGTCTATTACATATTTGGCTTATGGAACGGTATCTGTGCTAATTTCAATCTCTGGTTTTATGCAGCACCCCAACTCACCTTTCCCCTTAAGCAAGCATAAGTCGGTTTTCTACATTTGAGACCCTGTTCTGTTTTGTAATTCAGTTCCTGTGTAGCCAAGTTTACATTCCATGTGGTAGAGATATCTTATGATGTTTCTTTTTCTGTGTGACTTATTTCACTTAGAATCATCGTACCTGAATCCACTCATTATGCTGCTACGGGCCTGATGACATAGATTTCATTGCTGAGTGATATTGCATTGTACGTAAGTACCACAACTTCTTTATACATTTTGCACTTTCTGTGATTTTGAACTTGTACTGTAAACGAGGTTCTTGTAAACAGAGCCTTCCCAAACTTTGGGGTGGCTGTGTCTTTTTGATTTTAATTTCCCTAAGCTATAGGACCATAAGTGGAAGTGCCCTAGGCTCTGTTGCTTTGTTTTTTAGATGTTTCAGGAAACACCATACACTTCTCCAGAGTGGCTGTTGGCAATTTACATCCCGCCCATCAGCATAACAAGGCTCCCAGTGCTCCATGGCCTGTCATGCCTTTCTGGATTTTACACTTTTTTCAGATGGCCCTTTTGACCGGGGGGCAGTGAGACTTCATTGTAGTGCAGATTTCCTTTGCAAGCTTGCTTGGTTGGCCAAAAAGGGCGTATGCGTTTATTCCTGAATATATTCAGGAAAAAACGCATACGCACTTTTTGGCCAAGTGCATCATTGTGGACGTTCTGCCTCTTTTCCTTTGCTTTACATGCAATTCCAGTCTACCTCCTCAAATCGGTTTCCTGCAATTCTGCCCAGCGTTCAAGTCCTCTTGGCAGCCTTACTTCAATATATTTTTGGATGATAGCTGTCATTTATAACTCTGCAGGTTTGTGAATGACAGTGCCCCTGATCTCCTTTCTTCAACTCGCTTTCTTGTGAGCTGGCCGCAACACCGCAGCATTGCTTCAGGCCCTAGTGTGGTTCCGGCATGGCACGCTGAGCCTTTGGTTAATTCCTCTTCCTGTTGGGAAATGAAAGTTAAATTTGCCCGTCCAGACACCTCCAGCTAGTCTCTCATTGGTTCTCCCTATTCCTGTTCATTTTCCGCAGAAATTGCAAACTGGGCCAAACAAGAGGTTAAAGGCACTGACTCTCCAAGTGGGGAGAGTTTTAGTAAAGCGTCTGGAATGTTGCACCCGAGTACCAGGGGACGAAAACTGAGACACATTTGAACACGTTTCCCGATCACATGGTGGATCATCCTCTGGGTTCCACATGCATGTTTTAGCTGAAGGAAGAATCCCTTAAACCTGGAGAGTTGAGACCCCTGGAATGGGTACCATGCAATATGACTTCAAAGGGTCTGCATTTGCTCACCGAACCTCACCAATCCTAGCACTGCTGCATTTATGCCACTGTACACACGCTTGATTCTCTTTTGGAGACATATAAATCCATAGGTTTTAAGATTCTTACTAGTCAGGTATATTCTTAGGCGTTTAATATGGGGTGTAGAGTCCACTTCGTTGAGCAAGGAGTAGCTCTTGTCTATTACATATTTGGCTTATGGAACCGTATCTGTGCTAATTTCAATCTCTGGTTTTATGCAGCACCCCAACTCACCTTTCGCCTTAAGCAAGCATAAGTCGGTTTTCTACATTTGAGACCCTGTTCTGTTTTGTAATTCAGTTCCTGTGTAGCCAAGTTTACATTCCATGTGGTAGAGATATCTTATGATGTTTCTTTCTCTGTGTGACTTATTTCACTTACAATCATCGTACCTGAATCCACTCATTATGCTGCTATGGGCCTGATGACACAGATTTCATTGCTGAGTGTTATTGCATTGTACGTAAGTACCACAACTTCTTTATCCATTTTGCGCTTTCTGTGATATTGAACTTGTACCGTAAACGAGGTTCTTGTAAACAGAGCTGTCCCAAAGATTGGGGTGGTTGTGTCTTTTTGATTTTAATTTCCCTAAGCTATAGGACCATAAGTGGAAGTGCCCTAGGCTCTGTTGCTTTGTTTTTTAGATGTTTCAGGAAACACCATACACTTCTCCAGAGTGGCTGTTGGCAATTTACATCCCGCCCATCAGCATAACAAGGCTCCCAGTTCTCCATGGCCTGTCCTGCCTTTCTGGATTTTACACTTTTTTCAGATGGCCCTTTTGACCGGGGGGCAGTGAGACTTCATTGTAGTGCAGATTTCCTTTGCAAGCTTGCTTGGTTGGCCAAAAAGGGCGTATGCGTTTATTCCTGAATATATTCAGGAAAAAACGCATACGCCCTTTTTGGCCAAGTGCATCATTGTGGACGTTCTGCCTCTTTTCCTATGCTTTACATGCAATTCCAGTCTACCTCCTGAAATCGGTTTCCTGCAATTCTGCCCCGCTTTCAAGTCCTCTTGGCAGCCTTACTTCAATATCTTTTTGGACGATAGCTGTCATTTATAACTCTGCAGGTATGTGAATGACAGTGCCCCTGAGCTCCTTTCTTCAACTCGCTTTCTTGTGAGCTGGCCGCAACACCGCTGCATTGCTTCAGGCCCTAGTGTGGTTCCGGCATGGCACACTGAGCCTTTGGTTAATTCCTCTTCCTGGTGGGAAATGAGAGTTAAATTTGCCCGTCCAGACACCTCCAGCTAGTCTCTCATTGGTTCTCCCTATTCCTGTTCATTTTCCGCAGAAATTGCAAACTGGGCCAAACAGGAGGTTAAAGGCACTGACTCTCCAAGTGGGGAGAGTGTTAGTAAAGCATCTGGAATGTTGCACCCGAGTACCAGGGGACGAAAACTGACACAATTGAACACGTTTCCCGAGCACACGGTGGATCATACTCTGGGTTCCACATGCATGTTTTAGCTGAAGGAAGAATCCCTTAAACCTGGAGAGTTGAGACCCATGGAATGGGTACCATGCAATATGACTTCAAAGGGTCTGCATTTGTCCACCGAACCTCACCAATCCTATCACTGCTGCGTTTATGCCGCTGTACACACGCTTGATTCTCTTTCGGAGACATATAAATCCATAGGTTTTAAGATTCTTCCTAGTCAGGTATATTCTTAGGCGTTTATTATGGGATGTAGAGTCCACTTCGTTGAGCAAGGAGTAGCTCTTGTCTATTACATATTTGGCTTATGGAACGGTATCTGTGCTAATTTCAATCTCTGGTTTTATGCAGCACCCCAACTCACCTTTCGCCTTAAGCAAGCATAAGTTGGTTTTCTACATTTGAGACCCTGTTCTGTTTTGTAATTCAGTTCCTGTGTAGCCAAGTTTACATTCCGTGTAGTAGTGATATCTTATGATGTTTCTTTTTCTGTGTGACTTATTTCACTTAGAATCATCGTACCTGAATCCACTCATTATGCTGCTATGGGCCTGATGACATAGATTTCATTGCTGAGTGATATTGCATTGTACGTAATTACCACAACTTCTTTATCCATTTTTCACTTTCTGTGATACTGAACTTGTACCGTTAACGAGGTTCTTGTAAACAGAGCCGTCCCAAACTTTGGGGTGGCTGTGTCTTTTTGATTTTAATTTCCCTAAGCTATAGGACCATAAGTGGAAGTGCCCTAGGCTCTGTTGCTTTGCTTTTTAGATGTTTCAGGAAACACCATACACTTCTCCAGAGTGGCTGTTCGCAATTTACATCCCGCACATCAGCATAACAAGGTTCCCAATTCTCCATAGCCTGTCCTGCCTTTCTGGATTTTACACTTTTTTCAGATGGCCCTTTTGACCGGGGGCCGTGAGACTTCATTGTAGTGCAGATTTCCTTTGCAAGCTTGCTTGGTTGGACAAAAAGGGCGTATGCGTTTTTTCCTGAATATATTCAGGAAAAAACACATACGCCCTTTTTGGCCAAGTGCATCATTGTGGACGTTCTGCCTCTTTTCCTATGCTTTACATGCTATTCCAGTCTACCTCCTGAAATCGGTTTCCTGCAATTCTGCCCCGCTTTCAAGTCCTCTTGGCAGCCTTACTTCAATATATTTTTGGACGATAGCTGTCATTTATAACTCTGCAGGTATGTGAATGACAGTGCCCCTGAGCTCCTTTCTTCAACTCATTTTCTTGTGAGCTGGCCGCAACACCGCAGCATTGCTTCAGGCCCTAGTGTGGTTCCGGCATGGCACGCTGAGCCTTTGGTTAATTCCTCTTCCTGGTGGGAAATGAGAGTTAAATTTGCCCGTCCAGACACCTCCAGCTAGTCTCTCATTGGTTCTCCCTATTCCTGTTCATTTTCCGCAGAAATTGCAAACTGGGCCAAACAGGAGGTTAAAGGCACTGACTCTCCAAGTGGGGAGAGTGTTAGTAAAGCGTCTGGAATGTTGCACCCGAGTACCGGGGGACGAAAACTGAGTCACATTTGAACACGTTTCCCGATCACACGGTGGATCATACTCTGGGTTCCACATGCATGTTTTAGCTGAAGGAAGAATCCCTTAAACCTGGAGAGTTGAGACCCCTGCAATGGGTACCATGCAATATGACTTCAAAGGGTCTGCATTTGCTCACCGAACCTCACCAATCCTAGCACTGCTGCATTTATGCCACTGTACACACGCTTGGTTCTCTTTTGGAGACATATAAATCCATAGGTTTTAAGATTCTTACTAGTCAGGTATATTCTTACGCGTTTAATATGGGGTGTAGAGTCCACTTCGTTGAGCAAGGAGTAGCTCTTGTCTATTACATATTTGGCTTATGGAACCGTATCTGTGCTAATTTCAATCTTTGGTTTTTTGCAGCACCCCAACTCACCTTTACTCTTAAGCAAGCATAAGTCGGTTTTCTACATTTGAGACCCTGTTCTGTTTTGTAATTCAGTTCCTGTGTAGCCAAGTTTACATTCCATGTGGTAGAGATATCTTATGATGTTTCTTTCTCTGTGTGACTTATTTCACTTACAATCATCGTACCTGAATCCACTCATTATGCTGCTGCGGGCCTTATGACACAGATTTCATTGCTGAGTGATATTGCATTGTACGTAAGTACCACAACTTCTTTATCCATTTTGCGCTTTCTGTGATATTGAACTTGTACCGTAAACGAGGTTCTTGTAAACAGAGCTGTCCCAAAGATTGGGGTGGTTGTGTCTTTTTGATTTTAATTTCCCTAAGCTATAGGACCATAAGTGGAAGTGCCCTAGGCTCTGTTGCTTTGTTTTTTAGATGTTTCAGGAAACACCATACACTTCTCCAGAGTGACTGTTGGCAATTTACATCCCGCCCATCAGCATAACAAGGCTCCCAGTTCTCCATGGCCTGTCCTGCCTTTCTGGATTTTACACTTTTTTCAGATGGCCCTTTTGACCGGGGGGCAGTGAGACTTCATTGTAGTGCAGATTTCCTTTGCAAGCTTGCTTGGTTGGCCAAAAAGGGCGTATGCGTTTATTCCTGAATATATTCAGGAAAAAACGCATACGCCCTTTTTGGCCAAGTGCATCATTGTGGACGTTCTGCCTCTTTTCCTATGCTTTACATGCAATTCCAGTTTACCTCCTGAAATCGGTTTCCTGCAATTCTGCCCCGCTTTCAAGTCCTCTTGGCAGCCTTACTTCAATATCTTTTTGGACGATAGCTGTCATTTATAACTCTGCAGGTTTGTGAATGACAGTGCCCCTGAGCTTCTTTCTTCAACTCGCTTTCTTGTGAGCTGGCCGCAACACCGCAGCATTGCTTCAGGCCCTAGTGTGGTTCCGGCATGGCACACTGAGCCTTTGGTTAATTCCTCTTCCTGGTGGGAAATGAGAGTTAAATTTGCCCGTCCAGACACCTCCAGCTAGTCTCTCATTGGTTCTCCCTATTCCTGTTCATTTTCCGCAGAAATTGCAAACTGGGCCAAACAGGAGGTTAAAGGCACTGACTCTCCAAGTGGGGAGAGTGTTAGTAAAGCATCTGGAATGTTGCACCCGAGTACCAGGGGACGAAAACTGACACAATTGAACACGTTTCCCGAGCACACGGTGGATCATACTCTGGGTTCCACATGCATGTTTTAGCTGAAGGAAGAATCCCTTAAACCTGGAGAGTTGAGACCCATGGAATGGGTACCATGCAATATGACTTCAAAGGGTCTGCATTTGTCCACCGAACCTCACCAATCCTATCACTGCTGCGTTTATGCCGCTGTACACACGCTTGATTCTCTTTCGGAGACATATAAATCCATAGGTTTTAAGATTCTTCCTAGTCAGTTATATTCTTAGGCGTTTATTATGGGGTGTAGAGTCCACTTCGTTGAGCAAGGAGTAGCTCTTGTCTATTACATATTTGGCTTATGGAACGGTATCTGTGCTAATTTCAATCTCTGGTTTTATGCAGCACCCCAACTCACCTTTCGCCTTAAGCAAGCATAAGTTGGTTTTCTACATTTGAGACCCTGTTCTGTTTTGTAATTCAGTTCCTGTGTAGCCAAGTTTACATTCCGTGTAGTAGTGATATCTTATGATGTTTCTTTTTCTGTGTGACTTATTTCACTTAGAATCATCGTACCTGAATCCACTCATTATGCTGCTATGGGCCTGATGACATAGATTTCATTGCTGCGTGATATTGCATTGTACGTAATTACCACAACTTCTTTATCCATTTTTCACTTTCTGTGATACTGAACTTGTACCGTAAACGAGGTTCTTGTAAACAGAGCCGTCCCAAACTTTGGGGTGGCTGTGTCTTTTTGATTTTAATTTCCCTAAGCTATAGGACCATAAGTGGAAGTGCCCTAGGCTCTGTTGCTTTGCTTTTTACATGTTTCAGGAAACACCATACGCTTCTCCAGAGTGGCTGTTGGCAATTTACATCCCGCCCATCAGCATAACAAGGCTCCCAGTTCTCCATGGCCTGTCCTGCCTTTCTGGATTTTACACTTTTTTCAGATGGCCCTTTTGACCGGGGGGCAGTGAGACTACATTGTAGTGCAGATTTCCTTTGCACGCTTGCTTGGTTGGCCAAAAAGGGCGTAGGCTTTTTTTCTTGAGGAAAAATCGCATATGCCCTTTTTGGCCAAGTGCATCATTGTGGACGTTCTGCCTCTTTTCCTATGCTTTACATGCAATTCCAGTCTACCTCCTGAAATCGGTTTCCTGCAATTCTGCCCCGCTTTCAAGTCCTCTTGGCAGCCTTACTTCAATATATTTTTGGACGATAGCTGTCATTTATAACTCTGAAGTTTTGTGAATGACAGTGCCCCTGAGCTCCTTTCTTCAACTTGCTTTCTTGTGAGCTGGCCGCAACACCGCAGCATCGCTTCAGGCCCTAGTGTTGTTCCGGCATGGCACGCTGAGCCTTTGGTTAATTCCTCTTCCTGGTGGGAAATGAGAGTTAAATTTGCCCGTCCAGACACCTCCAGCTAGTCTCTCATTGGTTCTCCCTATTCCTGTTCATTTTCCGCAGAAATTGCAAACTGGGCCAAACAGGAGGTTAAAGTCACTGACTCTCCAAGTGGGGAGAGTGTTAGTAAAGCGTCTGGAATGTTGCACCCGAGTACCACGGGACGAAAACTGACACATTTGAACACGTTTCCCGATCACACGGTGGATCATACTCTGGGTTCCACATGCATGTTTTAGCTGAAGGAAGAATCCCTTAAACCTGGAGAGTTGAGACCCCTGCAATGGGTACCATGCAATATGACTTCAAAGGGTCTGCATTTGCTCACCGAACCTCACCAATCCTAGCACTGCTGCATTTATGCCACTGTACACACGCTTGATTCTGTTTTGGAGACATATAAATCCATAGGTTTTAAGATTCTTACTAGTCAGGTATATTCTTAAGCGTTTAATATGGGGTGTAGAGTCCACTTCGTTGAGCAAGGAGTAGCTCTTGTCTATTACATATTTGGCTTATGGAACCGTATCTGTGCTAATTTCAATCTTTGGTTTTTTGCAGCACCCCAACTCACCTTTACTCTTAAGCAAGCATAAGTCGGTTTTCTACATTTGAGACCCTGTTCTGTTTTGTAATTCAGTTCCTGTGTAGCCAAGTTTACATTCCATGTGGTAGAGATATCTTATGATGTTTCTTTCTCTGTGTGACTTATTTCACTTACAATCATCGTACCTGAATCCACTCATTATGCTGCTACGGGCCTGATGACACAGATTTCATTGCTGAGTGATATTGCATTGTACGTAAGTACCGCAACTTCTTTATCCATTTTGCGCTTTCTGTGATATTGAACTTGTACCGTAAACGAGGTTCTTGTAAACAGAGCTGTCCCAAAGATTGGGGTGGTTGTGTCTTTTTGATTTTAATTTCCCTAAGCTATAGGACCATAAGTGGAAGTGCCCTAGGCTCTGTTGCTTTGTTTTTTAGATGTTTCAGGAAACACCATACACTTCTCCAGAGTGGCTGTTGGCAATTTACATCCCGCCCATCAGCATAACAAGGCTCCCAGTTCTCCATGGCCTGTCCTGCCTTTCTGGATTTTACACTTTTTTCAGATGGCCCTTTTGACCGGGGGGCAGTGAGACTTCATTGTAGTGCAGATTTCCTTTGCAAGCTTGCTTGGTTGGCCAAAAAGGGCGTATGCGTTTATTCCTGAATATATTCAGGAAAAAACGCATACGCCCTTTTTGGCCAAGTGCATCATTGTGGACGTTCTGCCTCTTTTCCTATGCTTTACATGCAATTCCAGTCTACCTCCTGAAATCGGTTTCCTGTAATTCTGCCCCGCTTTCAAGTCCTCTTGGCAGCCTTACTTCAATATCTTTTTGGACGATAGCTGTCATTTATAACTCTGCAGGTATGTGAATGACAGTGCACCTGAGCTCCTTTCTTCAACTCGCTTTCTTGTGAGCTGGCCGCAACACCGCAGCATTGCTTCAGGCCCTAGTGTGGTTCCGGCATGGCACGCTGAGCCTTTGTTTAATTCCTCTTCCTGGTGGGAAATGAGAGTTAAATTTGCCCGTCCAGACACCTCCAGCTAGTCTCTCATTGGTTCTCCCTATTCCTGTTCATTTTCCGCAGAAATTGCAAACTGGGCCAAACAGGAGGTTAAAGGCACTGACTCTCCAAGTGGGGAGAGTGTTAGTAAAGCATCTGGAATGTTGCACCCGAGTACCAGGGGACGAAAACTGACACAATTGAACACGTTTCCCGAGCACACGGTGGATCATACTCTGGGTTCCACATGCATGTTTTAGCTGAAGGAAGAATCCCTTAAACCTGGAGAGTTGAGACCCATGGAATGGGTACCATGCAATATGACTTCAAAGGGTCTGCATTTGTCCACCGAACCTCACCAATCCTATCACTGCTGCGTTTATGCCGCTGTACACACGCTTGATTCTCTTTCGGAGACATATAAATCCATAGGTTTTAAGATTCTTCCTAGTCAGGTATATTCTTAGGCGTTTATTATGGGATGTAGAGTCCACTTCGTTGAGCAAGGAGTAGCTCTTGTCTATTACATATTTGGCTTATGGAACGGTATCTGTGCTAATTTCAATCTCTGGTTTTATGCAGCACCCCAACTCACCTTTCGCCTTAAGCAAGCATAAGTTGGTTTTCTACATTTGAGACCCTGTTCTGTTTTGTAATTCAGTTCCTGTGTAGCCAAGTTTACATTCCGTGTAGTAGTGATATCTTATGATGTTTCTTTTTCTGTGTGACTTATTTCACTTAGAATCATCGTACCTGAATCCACTCATTATGCTGCTATGGGCCTGATGACATAGATTTCATTGCTGAGTGATATTGCATTGTACGTAATTACCACAACTTCTTTATCCATTTTTCACTTTCTGTGATACTGAACTTGTACCGTAAACGAGGTTCTTGTAAACAGAGCCGTCCCAAACTTTGGGGTGGCTGTGTCTTTTTTATTTTAATTTCCCTAAGCTATAGGACCATAAGTGGAAGTGCCCTAGGCTCTGTTGCTTTGCTTTTTAGATGTTTCAGGAAACACCATACACTTCTCCAGAGTGGCTGTTCGCAATTTACATCCCGCACATCAGCATAACAAGGTTCCCAATTCTCCATGGCCTGTCCTGCCTTTCTGGATTTTACACTTTTTTCAGATGGCCCTTTTGACCGGGGGCAGTGAGACTTCATTGTAGTGCAGATTTCCTTTGCAAGCTTGCTTGGTTGGACAAAAAGGGCGTATGCGTTTTTTCCTGAATATATTCAGGAAAAAACGCATACGCCCTTTTTGGCCAAGTGCATCATTGTGGACGTTCTGCCTCTTTTCCTATGCTTTACATGCTATTCCAGTCTACCTCCTGAAATCGGTTTCCTGCAATTCTGCCCCGCTTTCAAGTCCTCTTGGCAGCCTTACTTCAATATATTTTTGGACGATAGCTGTCATTTATAACTCTGCAGGTATGTGAATGACAGTGCCCCTGAGCTCCTTTCTTCAACTCGTTTTCTTGTGAGCTGGCCGCAACACCGCAGCATTGCTTCAGGCCCTAGTGTGGTTCCGGCATGGCACGCTGAGCCTTTGGTTAATTCCTCTTCCTGGTGGGAAATGAGAGTTAAATTTGCCCGTCCAGACACCTCCAGCTAGTCTCTCATTGGTTCTCCCTATTCCTGTTCATTTTCCGCAGAAATTGCAAACTGGGCCAAACAGGAGGTTAAAGGCACTGACTCTCCAAGTGGGGAGAGTGTTAGTAAAGCGTCTGGAATGTTGCACCCGAGTACCGGGGGACGAAAACTGAGTCACATTTGAACACGTTTCCCGATCACACGGTGGATCATACTCTGGGTTCCACATGCATGTTTTAGCTGAAGGAAGAATCCCTTAAACCTGGAGAGTTGAGACCCCTGCAATGGGTACCATGCAATATGACTTCAAAGGGTCTGCATTTGCTCACCGAACCTCATCAATCCTATCACTGCTGCGTTTATGCCGCTATACACACGCTTGATTCTCTTTCGGAGATATATAAATCCATAGGTTTTAAGATTCTTACTAGTCAGGTATATTCTTAGGCGTTTAATATGGGGTGTTGAGTCCACTTCGTTGAGCAAGGTGTAGCTCTTTTCTATTACATATTTGGCTTATGGAACGATATCTGTGCTAATTTCAATCTCTGGTTTTATGCAGCACCCCAACTCTCCTTTCCCCTTAAGGAAGCATAAGTTGGTTTTCTACATTTGAGACCCTGTTCTGTTTTGTAATTCAGTTCCTGTGTAGCCAAGTTTACATTCCGTGTAGTAGTGATATCTTATGATGTTTCTTTTTCTGTGTGACTTATTTCACTTAGAATCATCGTACCTGAATCCACTCATTATGCTGCTATGGGCCTGATGACATAGATTTCATTGCTGAGTGATATTGCATTGTAGGTAAGTACCACAACTTCTTTATCCATTTTTCACTTTCTGTGATATTGAACTTGTACCGTAAACGAGGTTCCTGTAAACAGAACCGTCCCAAACTTTGGGGTGGCTGTGTCTTTTTGATTTTAATTTCCCTAAGCTATAGGACCATAAGTGGAAGTGCCTTAGGCTCTGTTGTTTTGTTTTTTAGATGTTTCAGGAAACACCATACACTTCTCCAGAGTGGCTGTTGGCAATTTACATCCCGCCCATCAGCATAACAAGGCTCCCAGTTCTCCATGGCCTGTCCTGCTTTGCTGGATTTTATACTTTTTTCAGATGGCCCTTTTGCCCGCGGGGTAGTGAGACTTCATTGTAGTGCAGATTCCCTTTGCAAGCTTGCTTGGTTGGCCAAAAAGGGCGTATGCGTTTTTTCCTGAATATATTCAGGAAAAAACACATACGCCCTTTTTGGCCAAGTGCATCATTGTGGACGTTCTGCCTCTTTTCCTATGCTTTACATGCAATTCCAGTCTACCTCCTGAAATCGGTTTCCTGCAATTCTGCCCCGCTTTCAAGTCCTCTTGGCAGCCTTACTTCAATATATTTTTGGACGATAGCTGTCATTTATAACTCTGCAGGTTTGTGAATTACAGTGCCCCTGAGCTCCTTTCTTCAACTCGTTTTCTTGTTAGCTGGCCGCTACACCGCAGCATTGCTTCAGGCCCTAGTGTGGTTCCAGAATGGCACGCTGAGCCTTTGGTTAATTCCTCTTCCTGGTGGGCAATGAGAGTTAAATTTGCCCGTCCAGACACCTCCAGCTAGTCTCTCTTGGTTCTCCCTATTTCTGTTTATTTTCCGCAGAAATTGCAAACTGGGCCAAACAGGAGGTTAAAGGCACTGACTCTCCAAGTGGGGAGAGTGTTAGTAAAGCGTCTGGAATGTTGCACCCGAGTACCGGGAGATGAAAACTGACACAATTAAACACGTTTCCCGATCACACGGTGGATCATACTCTGGGTTCCACATGCATGTTTTAGCTGAAGGAAGAATCCCTTAAACCTGGAGAGTTGAGACCCATTGAATGGGTACCATGCAATATGACTTCAAAGGGTCTGCATTTGCTCACCGAACCTCACCAATCCTATAACTGCTGCGTTTTTGACACTGTACACACGCTTGATTCTCTTTCGGAGACATATAAATCCATAGGTTTTAAGATTCTTTCTAGTCAGGTATATTCTTACGAGTTTAATATGGGGTGTAGAGTCCACTTCGTTGAGCAAGGAGTAGCTCTTGTCTATTAAATATTTGGCTTATGGAACGGTATCTGTTCTAATTTCAATCTCTGGTTTTATGCAGCACCCCAACTCACCTTTCGCCTTAAGCAAGCATAAGTTGGTTTTCTACATTTGAGACCCTGTTCTGTTTTGTAATTCAGTTCCTGTGTAGCCAAGTTTACATTCCTTGTATTAGTGATATCTTATGATGTTTGTTATTCTGTGTGACTTATTTCACTTAGAATCATCGTACCTGAATCCACTCATTATGCTGCTACGGGCCTGATGACATAGATTTCATTGCTGAGTGATATTGCATTGTACGTAAGTACCACAACTTCTTTATCCATTTTTCGCTTTCTGTGATATTGAACTTGGACCATAAATGAGGTTCTTGTAAACAGAGCTGTCCCTAACTTTGGGGTGGCTGAGTCTTTTTGATTTTAATTTCCCTAAGCTATAGGACCATAAGTGGAAGTGCCCTAGGCTCTGTTGCTTTGTTTTTTAGATGTTTCAGGAAACACCATACACTTCTCCAGAGTGGCTGTTGGCAATTTACATCCCGCCCATCAGCATAACAAGGCTCCCAGTTCTCCATGGCCTGTCCTGCCTTTCTGGATTTTACACTTTTTTCAGATGGCCCTTTTGACCGGGGGGCAGTGAGACTTCATTGTAGTGCAGATTTCCTTTGCAAGCTTGCTTGGTTGGCCAAAAAGGGCGTATGCGTTTTTTCCTGAATATATTAAGGAAAAAACGCATACGCCCTTTTTGGCCAAGTGCATCATTGTGGACGTTCTGCCTCTTTTCCTATGCTTTACATGCAATTCCAGTCTACCTCCTGAAATCGGTTTCCTGCAATTCTGCCCCGCTTTCAAGTCCTCTTGGCAGCCTTACTTCAATATATTTTTGGACGATAGCTATCATTTATAACTCTGCAGGTATGTGAATGACAGTGCCCCTGAGCTCCTTTCTTCAACTCGCTTTCTTGTGAGCTGGCCGCAACACCGCAGGATTGCTTCAGGCCCTAGTGTGGTTCTGGCATGGCACGCTGAGCCTTTGTTTAATTCCTCTTCCTGGTGGGAAATGAGAGTTAAATTTGCCCGTCCAGACACCTGCATCTAGTCTCTCATTGGTTCTCCCTATTCCTGTTCATTTTCCGCAGAAATTGCAAACTGGGCCAAACAGGAGGTTAAAGGCACTGACTCTCCAAGTGGGGAGAGTGTTAGTAAAGCGTCTGGAATGTTGCACCCGAGTACCAGGGGACGAAAACTGAGACACATTTGAACACGTTTCCCGATCACATGGTGGATCATACTCTGGGTTCCACATGCATGTTTTAGCTGAAGGAAGAATCCCTTAAACCTGGAGAGTTGAGACCCCTGCAATGGGTACCATGCAATATGACTTCAAAGGGTCTGCATTTGCTCACCGAACCTCACCAATCCTATCACTGCTGCATTTATGCCACTGTACACACGCTTGATTCTCTTTCTGAGACATATAAATCCATAGGTTTTAAGATTCTTACTAGTCAGGTATATTCTTAGGCGTTTAATATGGGGTGTAGAGTCCACTTCGTTGAGCAAGGAGTAGCTCTTGTCTATTACATATTTGGCTTATGGAACGGTATCTGTGCTAATTTCAATCTCTGGTTTTATGCAGCACCCCAACTCACCTTTCCCCTTAAGCAAGCATAAGTCGGTTTTCTACATTTGAGACCCTGTTCTGTTTTGTAATTCAGTTCCTGTGTAGCCAAGTTTACATTCCTTGTATTAGTGATATCTTATGATGTTTGTTTTTCTGTGTGACTTATTTCACTTAGAATCATCGTACCTGAATCCACTCATTATGCTGCTACGGGCCTGATGACATAGATTTCAATGCTGAGTGATATTGCATTGTACGTAAGTACCACAACTTCTTTATCCATTTTTCGCTTTCTGTGATATTGAACTTGGACCATAAATGAGGTTCTTGTAAACAGAGCTGTCCCTAACTTTGGGGTGGCTGAGTCTTTTTGATTTTAATTTCCCTAAGCTATAGGACCATAAGTGGAAGTGCCCTAGGCTCTGTTGCTTTGTTTTTTAGATGTTTCAGGAAACACCATACACTTCTCCAGAGTGGCTGTTGGCAATTTACATCCCGCCCATCAGCATAACAAGGCTCCCAGTTCTCCATGGCCTGTCCTGCCTTTCTGGATTTTACACTTTTTTCAGATGGCCCTTTTGACCGGGGGGCAGTGAGACGTCATTGTAGTGCAGATTTCCTTTGCAAGCTTGCTTGGTTGGCCAAAAAGGGCGTATGCGTTTTTTCCTGAATATATTCAGGAAAAAACGCATACGCCCTTTTTGGCCAAGTGCATCATTGTGGACGTTCTGCCTCTTTTCCTATGCTTTACATGCAATTCCAGTCTACCTCCTGAAATCGGTTTCCTGCAATTCTGCCCCGCTTTCAAGTCCTCTTGGCAGCCTTACTTCAATATATTTTTGGACGATAGCTATCATTTATAACTCTGCAGGTATGTGAATGACAGTGCCCCTGAGCTCCTTTCTTCAACTCGCTTTCTTGTGAGCTGGCCGCAACACCGCAGGATTGCTTCAGGCCTTAGTGTGGTTCCGGCATGGCACGCTGAGCCTTTGTTTAATTCCTCTTCCTGGTGGGAAATGAGAGTTAAATTTGCCCGTCCAGACACCTGCATCTAGTCTCTCATTGGTTCTCCCTATTCCTGTTCATTTTCCGCAGAAATTGCAAACTGGGCCAAACAGGAGGTTAAAGGCACTGACTCTCCAAGTGGGGAGAGTGTTAGTAAAGCGTCTGGAATGTTGCACCCGAGTACCAGGGGACGAAAACTGAGACACATTTGAACACGTTTCCCGATCACATGGTGGATCATACTCTGGGTTCCACATGCATGTTTTAGCTGAAGGAAGAATCCCTTAAACCTGGAGAGTTGAGACCCCTGCAATGGGTACCATGCAATATGACTTCAAAGGGTCTGCATTTGCTCACCGAACCTCACCAATCCTATCACTGCTGCATTTATGCCACTGTACACACGCTTGATTCTCTTTCTGAGACATATAAATCCATAGGTTTTAAGATTCTTACTAGTCAGGTATATTCTTAGGCGTTTAATATGGGGTGTAGAGTCCACTTCGTTGAGCAAGGAGTAGCTCTTGTCTATTACATATTTGGCTTATGGAACGGTATCTGTGCTAATTTCAATCTCTGGTTTTATGCAGCACCCCAACTCACCTTTCCCCTTAAGCAAGCATAAGTCGGTTTTCTACATTTGAGACCCTGTTCTGTTTTGTAATTCAGTTCCTGTGTAGCCAAGTTTACATTGCATGTGGTAGAGATATCTTATGATGTTTCTTTTTCTGTGTGACTTATTTCACTTAGAATCATCGTACCTGAATCCACTCATTATGCTGCTATGGGCCTGATGACATAGATTTCATTGCTGAGTGATATTGCATTGTACGTAAGTACCACAACTTCTTTATCCATTTTTCACTTTCTGTGATTTTGAACTTATACTGTAAAGGAGGTTCTTGTAAACAGAGCCGTCCCAAACTTTGGGGTGGCTGTGTCTTTTTGATTTTAATTTCCCTAAGCTATAGGACCATAAGTGGAAGTGCCCTAGGCTCTGTTGCTTTGTTTTGTAGATGTTTCAGGAAACACCATACACTTCTCCAGAGTGGCTGTTGGCAATTTACATCCCGCCCGTCAGCATAACAAGGCTCCCAGTTCTCCATGGCCTGTCCTGCCTTTCTGGATTTTACACTTTTTTCAGATGACCCTTTTGACCGGGGGCAGTGAGACTTCATTGTAGTGCAGATTTCCTTTGCAAGCTTGGTTGGTTGGCCAAAAAGGGCGTATGCGTTTTTTCCTGAATATATTAAGGAAAAAACGCATACGCCCTTTTTGGCCAAGTGCATCATTGTGGACGTTCTGCCTCTTTTCCTATGCTTTACATGCAATTCCAGTCTACCTCCTGAAATCGGTTTCCTGCAATTCTGCCCCGCTTTCAAGTCCTCTTGGCAGCCTTACTTCAATATATTTTTGGACGATAGCTGTCATTTATAACTCTGCAGGTATGTGAATGACAGTGCCCCTGAGCTCCTTTCTTCAACTCGCTTTCTTGTGAGCTGGCCGCAACACCGCAGGATTGCTTCAGGCCCTAGTGTTGTTCCGGCATGGCACGCTGAGCCTTTGTTTAATTCCTCTTCCTGGTGGGAAATGAGAGTTAAATTTGCCCGTCCAGACACCTCCAGCTAGTCTCTCATTGGTTCTCCCTATTCCTGTTCATTTTCCGCAGAAATTGCAAACTGGGCCAAACAAGAGGTTAAAGGCAATGACTCTCCAAGTGGGGAGAGTGTTAGTAAAGCGTCTGGAATGTTGAACCCGAGTACCAGGGGATGAAAACTGACACAATTAAACACGTTTCCCGATCACACGGTGGATCATACTCTGGGTTCCACATGCATGTTTTAGCTGAAGGAAGAATCCCTTAAACCTGGAGAGTTGAGACCCATGGAATGGGTACCATGCAATATGACTTCAAAGGGTCTGCATTTTCTCACCGAACCTCACCAATCCTATCACTGCTGCGTTTATGACACTGTACACACGCTTGATTCTCTTTCGGAGACATATAAATCCATAGGTTTTAAGATTCTTTCTAGTCAGGTATATTCTTACGCGTTTAATATGGGGTGTAGAGTCCACTTCGTTGAGCAAGGAGTAGCTCTTGTCTATTAAATATTTGGCTTATGGAACGGTATCTGTTCTAATTTCAATCTCTGGTTTTATGCAGCACCCCAACTCACCTTTCGCCTTAAGCAAGCATAAGTTGGTTTTCTACATTTGAGACCCTGTTCTGTTTTGTAATTCAGTTCCTGTGTAGCCAAGTTTACATTCCTTGTAGTAGTGATATCTTATGATGTTTGTTTTTCTGTGTGACTTATTTCACTTAGAATCATCGTACCTGAATCCACTCATTATGCTGCTATGGGCCTGATGACATAGATTTCATTGCTGAGTGATATTGCATTGTACGTAAGTACCACAACTTCTTTATCCATTTTTCGCTTTCTGTGATATTGAACTTGGACCATAAATGAGGTTCTTGTAAACAGAGCTGTCCCTAACTTTGGGGTGGCTGAGTCTTTTTGATTTTAATTTCCCTAAGCTATAGGACCATAAGTGGAAGTGCCCTAGGCTCTGTTGCTTTGTTTTTTAGATGTTTCAGGAAACACCATACACTTCTCCAGAGTGGCTGTTGGCAATTTACATCCCGCCCATCAGCATAACAAGGCTCCCAGTTCTCCATGGCCTGTCCTGCCTTTCTGGATTTTACACTTTTTTCAGATGGCCCTTTTGACCGGGGAGCAGTGAGACTTCATTGTAGTGCAGATTTCCTTTGCAAGCTTGCTTGGTTGGCCAAAAAGGGCGTATGCGTTTTTTCCTGAATATATTCAGGAAAAAACGCATACGCCCTTTTTGGCCAAGTGCATCATTGTGGACGTTCTGCCTCTTTTCCTATGCTTTACATGTAATTCCAGTCTACCTCCTGAAATCGGTTTCCTGCAATTCTGCCCCGCTTTCAAGTCCTCTTGGCAGCCTTACTTCAATATATTTTTGGACGATAGCTGTCATTTATAACTCTGCAGGTATGTGAATGACAGTGCCCCTGAGCTCCTTTCTTCAACTCGCTTTCTTGTGAGCTGGCCGCAACACCGCTGCATTGCTTCAGGCCCTAGTGTGGTTCCGGCATGGCACACTGAGCCTTTGGTTAATTCCTCTTCCTGGTGGGAAATGAGAGTTAAATTTGCCCGTCCAGACACCTCCAGCTAGTCTCTCATTGGTTCTCCCTATTCCTGTTCATTTTCCGCAGAAATTGCAAACTGGGCAAAACAGGAGGTTAAAGGCACTGACTCTCCAAGTGGGGAGAGTGTTAGTAAAGCGTCTGGAATGTTGCACCCGAGTACCAGGGGACGAAAACTGAGACACATTTGAACACGTTTCCCGATCACATGGTGGATCATACTCTGGATTCCACATGCATGATTTAGCTGAAGGAAGAATCCCTTAAACCTGGAGAGTTGAGAACCCTCCAATGGGTACCATGCAATATGACTTCAAAGGGTCTGCATTTGCTCACCGAACCTCACCAATCCTAGCACTGCTGCATTTATGCCACTGTACACACGCTTGATTCTCTTTCTGAGACATATAAATCCATAGGTTTTAAGATTCTTACTAGTCAGGTATATTCTTAGGCGTTTAATATGGGGTGTTGAGTCCACTTCGTTGAACAAGGAGTAGCTCTTGTCTATTACATATTTGGCTTATGGAACCGTATCTGTGCTAATTTCAATCTTTGCTTTTATGCAGCACCCCAACTCACCTTTACTCTTAAGCAAGCATAACTCGGTTTTCTACATTTGAGACCCTGTTCTGTTTTGTAGTTCAGTTCCTGTGTAGCCAAGTTTAAATTCCATGTGGTAGAGATATCTTATGATGTTTCTTTCTCTGTGTGACTTATTTCACTTACAATCATCGTACCTCAATCCACTCATTATGCTGCTATGGGCCTGATGACATAGATTTCATTGCTGAGTGATATTGCATTGTACGTAAGTACCACAACTTCTTTATCCATTTTGCACTTTCTGTGATATTGAACTTGTACCGTAAACGAGGTTCTTGTAAACAGAGCTGTCCCAAACATTGGGGTGGTTGTGTCTTTTTGATTTTAATTTCCCTAAGCTATAGGACCATAAGTGGAAGTGCCCTAGGCTCTGTTGCTTTGTTTTTTAGATGTTTCAGGAAACACCATACACTTCTCCAGAGTGGCTGTTGGCAATTTACATCCCGCACATCAGCATAACAAGGCTCCCAGTTCTCCATGGCCCGTCCTGCCTTTCTGGATTTTACACTTTTTTCAGATGGCCCTTTTGACCGGGGGGCAGTGAGACTTCATTGTAGTGCAGATTTCCTTTGCAAGCTTGCTTGGTTGGCCAAAAAGGGCGTATGCGTTTATTCCTGAATATATTCAGGAAAAAACGCATACGCCCTTTTTGGCCAAGTGCATCATTGTGGACGTTCTGCCTCTTTTCCTTTGCTTTACATGCAATTCCAGTCTACCTCCTGAAATCGGTTTCCTGCAATTCTGCCCCGCTTTCAAGTCCTCTTGGCAGCCTTACTTCAATATATTTTTGGACGATAGCTGTCATTTATAACTCTGCAGGTATGTGAATGACAGTGCCCCTGAGCTCCTTTCTTCAACTCGTTTTCTTGTGAGCTGGCCGCAACACCGCAGCATTGCTTCAGGCCCTAGTGTGGTTCCAGAATGGCACGCTGAGCCTTTGGTTAATTCCTCTTCCTGGTGGGAAATGAGAGTTAAATTTGCCCGTCCAGACACCTCCAGCTAGTCTCTCATTGGTTCTCCCTATTCCTGTTCATTTTCCGCAGAAATTGCAAACTGGGCCAAACAGGAGGTTAAAGGCACTGACTCTCCAAGTGGGGAGAGTGTTAGTAAAGCGTCTGGAATGTTGCACCCGAGTACCGGGGGACGAAAACTGAGACACATTTGAACACGTTTCCCGATCACACGGTGGATCATACTCTGGGTTCCACATGCATGTTTTAGCTGAAGGAAGAATCCCTTAAACCTGGAGAGTTGAGACCCCTGCAATGGGTACCATGCAATATGACTTGAAAGGGTCTGCATTTGCTCACCGAACCTCACCAATCCTAGCACTGCTGCATTTATGCCATTGTACACACGCTTGATTCTCTTTCGTAGACATATAAATCCATAGGTTTTAAGATTCTTACTAGTCAGGTATATTCTTAGGCGTTTAATATGGGGTGTAGAGTCCACTTCGTTGAGCAAGGAGTAGCTCTTGTCTATTACATATTTGGCTTATGGAACCGTATCTGTGCTAATTTCAATCTTTGGTTTTATGCAGCACCCCAACTCACCTTTACTCTTAAGCAAGCATAAGTCGGTTTTCTACATTTGAGACCCTGTTCTGTTTTGTAATTCAGTTCCTGTGTAGCCAAGTTTACATTCCATGTGGTAGAGATATCTTATGATGTTTCTTTCTCTGTGTGACTTATTTCACTTACAATCATCGTACCTGAATCCACTCATTATGCTGCTACGGGCCTGATGACATAGATTTCATTGCTGAGTGATATTGCATTGTACGTAAGTACCACAACTTCTTTATCCATTTTGCGCTTTCTGTGATATTGAACTTGTACCGTAAACGAGGTTCTTGTAAACAGAGCTGTCCCAAACATTGGGGTGGTTGTGTCTTTTTGATTTTAATTTCCCTAAGCTATAGGACCATAAGTGGAAGTGCCCTAGGCTCTGTTGCTTTGTTTTTTAGATGTTTCAGGAAACACCATACACTTCTCCAGAGTGACTGTTGGCAATTTACATCCCGCCCATCAGCAAAACAAGGCTCCCAGTTCTCCATGGCCTGTCCTGCCTTTCTGGATTTTACACATTTTTCAGATGGCCCTTTTGACCGGGGGGCAGTGAGACTTCATTGTAGTGCAGATTTCCTTTGCAAGCTTGCTTGGTTGGCCAAAAAGGGCGTATGCGTTTATTCCTGAATATATTCAGGAAAAAACGCATACGCCCTTTTTGGCCAAGTGCATCATTGTGGACGTTCTGCCTCTTTTCCTATGCTTTACATGCAATTCCAGTCTACCTCCTGAAATCGGTTTCCTGCAATTCTGCCCCGCTTTCAAGTCCTCTTGGCAGCCTTACTTCAATATATTTTTGGACGATAGCTGTCATTTATAACTCTGCAGGTATGTGAATGACAGTGCCCCTGAGCTCCTTTCTTCAACTCGCTTTCTTGTGAGCTGGCCGCAACACCGCTGCATTGCTTCAGGCCCTAGTGTGGTTTCGGCATGGCACACTGAGCCTTTGGTTAATTCCTCTTCCTGGTGGGAAATGAGAGTTAAATTTGCCCGTCCAGACACCTCCAGCTAGTCTCTCATTGGTTCTCCCTATTCCTGTTCATTTTCCGCAGAAATTGCAAACTGGGCCAAACAGGAGGTTAAAGGCACTGACTCTCCAAGTGGGGAGAGTGTTAGTAAAGCATCTGGAATGTTGCACCCGAGTACCAGGGGACGAAAACTGACACAATTGAACACGTTTCCCGAGCACACGGTGGATCATACTCTGGGTTCCACATGCATGTTTTAGCTGAAGGAAGAATCCCTTAAACCTGGAGAGTTGAGACCCATGGAATGGGTACCATGCAATATGACTTCAAAGGGTCTGCATTTGTCCACCGAACCTCACCAATCCTATCACTGCTGCGTTTATGCCGCTGTACACACGCTTGATTCTCTTTCGGAGACATATAAATCCATAGGTTTTAAGATTCTTCCTAGTCAGGTATATTCTTAGGCGTTTATTATGGGGTGTAGAGTCCACTTCGTTGAGCAAGGAGTAGCTCTTGTCTATTACATATTTGGCTTATGGAACGGTATCTGTGCTAATTTCAATCTCTGGTTTTATGCAGCACCCCAACTCACCTTTCGCCTTAAGCAAGCATAAGTTGGTTTTCTACATTTGAGACCCTGTTCTGTTTTGTAATTCAGTTCCTGTGTAGCCAAGTTTACATTCCGTGTAGTAGTGATATCTTATGATGTTTGTTTTTCTGTGTGACTTATTTCACTTAGAATCATCGTACCTGAATCCACTCATTATGCTGCTATGGGCCTGATGACATAGATTTCATTGCTGCGTGATATTGCATTGTACGTAATTACCACAACTTCTTTATCCATTTTTCACTTTCTGTGATACTGAACTTGTACCGTAAACGAGGTTCTTGTAAACAGAGCCGTCCCAAACTTTGGGGTGGCTGTGTCTTTTTGATTTTAATTTTCCTAAGCTATAGGACCATAAGTGGAAGTGCCCTAGGCTCTGTTGCTTTGCTTTTTAGATGTTTCAGGAAACACCATACACTTCTCCAGAGTGGCTGTTCGCAATTTACATCCCGCACATCAGCATAACAAGGTTCCCAATTCTCCATGGCCTGTCCTGCCTTTCTGGATTTTACACTTTTTTCAGATGGCCCTTTTGACCAGGGGCAGTGAGACTTCATTGTAGTGCAGATTTCCTTTGCAAGCTTGCTTGGTTGGCCAAAAAGGGCGTATGCGTTTTTTCCTGAATATATTCAGGAAAAAACGCATACGCCCTTTTTGGCCAAGTGCATCATTGTGGACGTTCTGCCTCATTTCCTATTCTTTACATGCAATTCCAGTCTACCTCCTGAAATCGGTTTCCTGCAATTCTGCCGCACTTTCAAGTCCTCTTGGCAGCCTTACTTCAATATATTTTTGGACGATAGCTGTCATTTATAACTCTGCAGGTATGTGAATGACAGTGCCCCTGAGCTCCTTTCTTCAACTCGTTTTCTTGTGAGCTGGCCGCAACACCGCAGCATTGCTTCAGGCCCTAGTGTGGTTCCGGCATGGCACGCTGAGCCTTTGGTTAATTCCTCTTCCTGGTGGGAAATGAGAGTTAAATTTGCCCGTCCAGACACCTCCAGCTAGTCTCTCATTGGTTCTCCCTATTCCTGTTCATTTTCCGCAGAAATTGCAAACTGGGCCAAACAGGAGGTTAAAGGCACTGACTCTCCAAGTGGGGAGAGTGTTAGTAAAGCGTCTGGAATGTTGCACCCGAGTACCGGGGGACGAAAACTGAGTCACATTTGAACACGTTTCCCGATCACATGGTGGATCATACTCTGGGTTCCACATGCATGTTTTAGCTGAAGGAAGAATCCCTTAAACCTGGAGAGTTGAGACCCATGGAATGGGTACCATGCAATATGACTTCAAAGGGTCTGCATTTGCTCACCGAACCTCACCAATCCTAACACTGCTTCGTTTATGCCGCTGTACACATGGTTGCTTCTCTTTTGGAGACATATAAATCCATAGGTTTTAAGATTCTTACTAGTCAGGTATATTCTTATGCGTTTAATATGGGGTGTTGAGTCCACTTCGTTGAGCAAGGAGTAGCTCTTGTCTATTACATATTTGGCTTATGGAACGGTATCTGTGCTAATTTCAATCTCTGGTTTTATGCAGCACCCCAACTCACCTTTCCCCTTAAGCAAGCATAAGATGGTTTTCTACATTTGAGACCCTGTTCTGTTTTGTAATTCAGTTCCTGTGTAGCCAAGTTTACATTCCGTGTAGTACTGATATCTTATGATGTTTCTTTTTCTGTGTGACTTATTTCACTTAGAATCATCGTACCTGAATCCACTCATTATGCTGCTATGGGCCTGATGACATAGATTTCATTGCTGAGTGATATTGCATTGTACGTAAGTACCACAACTTCTTGATCCATTTTGCGCTTTCTGTGATATTGAACTTGTACCGTAAACGAGGTTCTTGTAAACAGAGCTGTCCCAAAGATTGGGGTGGTTGTGTCTTTTTGATTTTAATTTCCCTAAGCTATAGGAACATAAGTGGAAGTGCCCTAGGCTCTGTTGCTTTGTTTTTTAGATGTTTCAGGAAACACCATACACTTCTCCAGAGTGGCTGTTGGCAATTTACATCCCGCCCATCAGCATAACAAGGCTCCCAGTTCTCCATGGCCTGTCCTCCCTTTCTGGATTTTACACTTTTTTCAGATGACCCTTTTGACCGGGGGGCAGTGAGACTTCATTGTAGTGCAGATTTCCTTTGCAAGCTTGCTTGGTTGGCCAAAAAGGGCGTAGGCTTTTTTTCTTGAGGAAAAATCGCATATGCCCTTTTTGGCCAAGTGCATCATTGTGGATGTTCTGCCTCTTTTCCTATGCTTTACATGCAATTCCAGTCTACCTCCTGAAATCGGTTTCCTGCAATTCTGCCCCGCTTTCAAGTCCTCTTGGCAGCCTTACTTCAATATATTTTTGGACGATAGCTGTCATTTATAACTCTGCAGTTTTGTGAATTACAGTGCCCCTGAGCTCCTTTCTTCAACTTGCTTTCTTGTGAGCTGGCCGCAACACCGCAGCATCGCTTCAGGCCCTAGTGTTGTTCCGGCATGGCACGCTGAGCCTTTGGTTAATTCCTCTTCCTGGTGGGTAATGAGAGTTAAATTTGACCGTCCAGACACCTCCAGCTAGTCTCTCTTGGTTCTCCCTATTTCTGTTCATTTTCCGCAGAAATTGCAAACTGGGCCAAACAGGAGGTTAAAGGCACTGACTCTCCAAGTGGGGAGAGTGTTAGTAAAGCGTCTGGAATGTTGCACCCGAGTACCGGGGGACGAAAACTGAGACACATTTGAACACGTTTCCCGAGCACACGGTGGATCATACTCTGGGTTCCACATGCATGTTTTAGCTGAAGGAAGAATCCCTTAAACCTGGAGAGTTGAGACCCATGGAATGGGTACCATACAATATGACTTCAAAGGGTCTGCATTTGCTCACCGATCCTCACCAATCCTATCACTGCTGCATTTATGCCGCTGTAAACACGCTTGATTCTCTTGCAGAGACATATAAATCCATAGGTTTTAAGATTCTTACTAGTCAGTTATTTTCTTAGGCGTTTAATATGTGGTGTTGAGTCCACTTCGTTGAACAAGGAGAAGCTCTTGTCTATTACATATTTGGCTTATGGAACGGTATCTGTGCTAATTTCAATCTCTGGTTTTATGCAGCACCCCAACTCACCTTTCCCCTTAAGGAAGCATAAGTTGGTTTTCGACATTTGAGACCCTGTTCTGTTTTGTAATTCAGTTCCTGTGTAGCCAAGTTTACATTCCGAGTAGTAGTGATATCTTATGATGTTTCTTTTTTTGTGTGACTTATTTCACTTAGAATCATCGTACCTGAATCCACTCATTATGCTGCTACGGGCCTGATGACATAGATTTCATTGCTGAGTGATATTGCATTGTACGTAAGTACCACAACTTCTTGATCCATTTTTCGCTTTCTGTGATATTGAATTTGTACTGTAAATGAGGTTCTTGTAAACTGAGCCGTCCCAAATTTTGGGGTGGCTGTGTCTTTTTTATTTTAATTTCCCTAAGCTATAGGACCATAAGTGGAAGTGCCCTAGGCTCTGTTGCTTTGTTTTTTAGATGTTTCAGGAAACACCATACACTTCTCCATTGTCGCTGTTGGCAGTTTACATCCCGCCCATCAGCATAACAAGGCTCTCCCACCTCCATGGCCTGTCCTGACTTTCTGGATTTTACACTTTTTTCAGATGGCCCTTTTGACCGGGGGGCAGTGAGACTTCATTGTAGTGCAGATTTCCTTTGCAAGCTTGCTTGGTTGGCCAAAAAGGGCGTATGCGTTTTTTCCTGAATATATTCAGGAAAAAACGCATACGCCCTTTTTGGCCAAGTGCATCATTGTGGACGTTCTGCCTCTTTTCCTGTGGTTTACATGCAAATCCAGTCTACCTCCTGAAATCGGTTTCCTGCAATTCTGCCCCGCTTTCAAGTCCTCTTGGCAGCCTTACTTCAATATATTTTTGGACGATAGCTGTCAATTTTAACTCTGCAGGTTTGTGAATGACAGTGCCCCTGAGCTCCTTTCTTCAACTCGCTTTCTTGTGAGCTGGCCGCAACACCGCAGGATTGCTTCAGGTCCCAGTGTGGTTCCGTCATGGCAGGCTGAGCCTTTGGTTAATTCCTCTTCCTGGTGGGAAATGAGAGTTCAATTTGCCCGTCCAGACACCTCCAGCTAGTCTCTTATTGGTTCTCCCTATTCCTGTTCATTTTCCGCAGAAATTGCAAACTGGGCCAAACAGGAGGTTAAAGGCACTGACTCTCCAAGTGGGGAGAGTGTTAGTAAAGCGTCTGGAATGTTGCACCCGAGTACCAGGGGACGAAAACTGACACAATTGAACACGTTTCCCGATCACATGGTGGATCATACTCTGGGTTCCACATGCATGTTTTAGCTGAAGGAAGAATCCCTTAAACCTGGAGAGTTGAGACCCATGGAATGGGTACCATGCAATATGACTTCAAAGGGTCTGCATTTGCTCACCGAACCTCACCAATCCTATCACTGCTGCGTTTATGCCGCTGTACACACGCTTGATTCTCTTTCGGAGACATATAAATCCATAGGTTTTAAGATTCTTACTAGTCAGGTATATTCTTAGGCGTTTAATATGGGGTGTAGAGTCCACTTCGTTGAGCAAGGAGTAGCTCTTGTCTATTACATATTTGGCTTATGGAACGGTATCTGTGCTAATTTCAATCTCTGGTTTTATGCAGCACCCCAACTCACCTTTCCCCTTAAGCAAGCATAAGTCGGTTTTCTACATTTGAGACCCTGTTCTGTTTTGTAATTCAGTTCCTGTGTAGCCAAGTTTACATTCCATGTGGTAGAGATATCTTATGATGTTTCTTTTTCTGTGTGACTTATTTCACTTAGAATCATCGTACCTGAATCCACTCATTATGCTGCTATGGGCCTGATGACATAGATTTCATTGCTGAGTGATATTGCATTGTACGTAAGTACCACAACTTCTTTATCCATTTTTCACTTTCTGTGATTTTGAACTTGTACTGTAAACGAGGTTCTTGTAAACAGAGCCTTCCCAAACTTTGGGGTGGCTGTGTCTTTTTGATTTTAATTTCCCTAAGCTATAGGACCATAAGTGGAAGAGCCCTAGGCTCTGTTGCTTTGTTTTTTAGATGTTTCAGGAAACACCATACACTTCTCCAGAGTGGCTGTTGGCAATTTACATGCCGCCCATCACCATAACAAGGCTCCCAGTTCTCCATGGCCTGTCCTGCCTTTCTGGATTTTACACTTTTTTCAGATGACCCTTTTGACCGTGGGGCAGTGAGACTTCACTGTAGTGCAGATTTCCTTTGCAAGCTTGCTTGGTTGGCCAAAAAGGGCGTATGCGTTTTTTCCTGAATATATTCAGGAAAAAATGCATACGCCCTTTTTGGCCAAGTGCATCATTGTGGACGTTCTGCCTCTTTTCCTTTGCTTTACATGCAATTCCAGTCTACCTCCTGAAATCGGTTTCCTGCAATTCTGCCCAGCGTTCAAGTCCTCTTGGCAGCCTTACTTCAATATATTTTTGGACGATAGCTGTCATTTATAACTCTGCAGGTTTGTGAATGACAGTGCCCCTGAGCTCCTTTCTTCAACTCGCTTTCTTGTGAGCTGGCCGCAACACCGCAGCATTGCTTCAGGCCCTAGTGTGGTTCCGGCATGACATGCTGAGCCTTTGGTTAATTCCTCTTCCTGGTGGGAAATGAGAGTTAAATTTGCCCGTCCAGACACCTCCAGCTAGTCTCTCATTGGTTCTCCCTATTCCTGTTCATTTTCCGCAGAAATTGCAAACTGGGCCAAACAAGAGTTTAAAGGCACTGACTCTCCAAGTGGGGAGAGTGTTAGTAAAGCGTCTGGAATGTTGCACCCAAGTACCAGGGGATGAAAACTGACACAATTAAACACGTTTCCCGATCACACGGTGGATCATACTCTGGGTTCCACATGCATGTTTTAGCTGAAGGAAGAATCCCTTAAACCTGGAGAGTTGAGACCCATGGAATGGGTACCATGCAATATGACTTCAAAGGGTCTGCATTTGCTCACCGAACCTCACCAATCCTATCACTGCTGCGTTTATGCTGCTGTACACACGCTTGATTCTCTTTCGGAGACATATATATCCATAGATTTTAAGATTCTTACTAGTCAGGTATATTCTTAGGCGTTTAATATGGGGTGTTGAGTCCACTTCGTTGAGCAAGGAGTAGCTCTTGTCTATTACATATTTGGCTTATGGAACGGTATCTGTGCTAATTTCAATCTCTGGTTTTATGCAGCACCCCAACTCACCTTTCCCCTTAAGCAAGCATAAGTTGGTTTTCTACATTTGAGACCCTGTTCTGTTTTGTAATTCAGTTCCTGTGTAGCCAAGTTTACATTCCGTGTAGTAGTGATATCTTATGATGTTTCTTTTTCTTTGTGACTTATTTCACTTAGAATCATCGTACCTGAATCCACTCATTATGCTGCTATGGGCCTGATGACATAGATTTCATTGCTGAGTGATATTGCATTGTACGTAAGTACCACAACTTCTTTATCCATTTTTCGCTTTCTGCGATATTGAACTTGTACCGTAAACGAGGTTCTTGTAAACAGAGCCGTCCCAAACTTTGGGGTGGCTGTGTCTTTTTGATTTTAATTTCCCTAAGCTATAGGACCATAAGTGGAAGTGCCCTAGGCTCTGTTGCTTTGTTTTTTCGATGTTTCAGGAAACACCATACACTTCTTCAGAGTGGCTGTTGCCAATTTACATCCCACCCACCAGCATAACAAGGCTCCCAGTTCTCCATGGCCTGTCCTGCCTTTCTGGATTTTACACTTTTTCAGATGGCCCTTTTGACCTGGGGGAAGTGAGGCTTCATTGTAGTGCAGATTTCCTTTGCAAGCTTGCTTGGTTGGCCAGAAAGGGCATATGCGTTTCTTCATGAATATATTCAGGAAAAAACGCATGCGCCCTTTTTGGCCAAGTGCATCATTGTCGACGTTCTGAGTCTTTTCATATGTTGTCAATGCAATTCTAGTCTACCTCTTGAAATTGGTTTCCTGCAATTCTACCTTGCTGTCAGTGCCTCTTCATAGCCTTACCTCAATATACTTTTGGAAAATAGTTGGCCTTTATAACTCTGCAGGTTTTTGAATTGCAGTGGCCCTTAGCTCCATTTTTCAGCTCTTATTTTTGTGATCTTGCCTCATATCCACAGGATTTTTTCATGCCCTATTCTTCTTCTGGGGCGCCTTGCTCTGCCTTTGGTTAATTCTTCTTCCTGATGTGAAATTAGAGTGACATGTGCCCATTGAAACCGCTACAGCTATTTTCTCACTGGTTCCCCCTATTCCCATTCATCCTCCGCACTAACTGCAGACTGTGCAATACCGGAACTTAAAGGCATTGACTCTCCGTGTGGGGATGTTGTTAGTAAAGTGGCTGGAATGTTGATCCGGAGCCCCAGGAGAGGAAAATGAGGTGCGTTTTAGAAACCTTTCCCGATCATATGGTATACCATCCGCTGGATTTCCCATGCATGGTTTAGCTGTAGGAAGATTTCCTTCAACCTGGAGTGTTGGGACCCTTGGAATGAGTAGCATGAAGTATTGCATTAAACTTTCGGCAGTTGCTCACCAAAGCTCACCAATCCTCTCAGCCCCAAGTGTCCAGCCTTATGTCTTATCCAGCTGTGGGGTTTATATGTGGTCATTCCATGTTGCATCACAGCCCCTGAGCGAATTTTGTAAGAATTTTTCTCTCTTTCATTGTTTCTGCATTTTGGTTTTAAAATTTATTTCTATAATGGGGTTTAGCTCATTTTCACTGCTGTGTTTGGCCACTCTGCACACACTTGATTCCCTTATGGAGATATATCAATACATGGGTTTTAAGATTCGTATTACTCAGATATATTTCTCTGCAGTGTATAGGGTGTGTTGAGGCCAGTTCATTGAGCAAGGTGTAGATCTTGTCTAATACCTATTTGGTTTATTGAACGGTATCTGTGCTAATTTCAAACTCTGGTTTTATGCATCACCCCACCTCTCCTTTCCCCTTAAGCTGACATAAGTGTGTTTTCTAAATGTGAGACACTGTTCTGTTTTGTAATTCATTTTTTGTGCAGCCATATTTATCCTCCCTCTATAAGTGATATCTTATGATATGTTTCTTTTTCTGTTTGACTTATTTCAAGTAGTATTATCGGACCTAAATCCACTCTTTATCCTTCTACTAGCCTTATTACATTGATTTCATGGTGAAGAGATATTCCATTGTACATAAGTACCACATTTTCTTTATCCATTGTTCTCTTTCCTGGGATATTTAAGGTGTACTGAAGTTGAGGTTCTTGTAAACAGAGTAGCCCTAAACTGTGGTGTGCTTGTGTCTTGTTGATTTTTAGACTTCCCTAGATATACTTCCATGATTGGAAGTGTCCTATGCTCTGTAGCTCTGTTTTTTAGATGATTTAGGAACCACCATACACTTCTCCAGAGTGGCTCTCGGCAGTTCACACACTGTCCATCAGCGTATAAAGGCTCCCTGTTCTCCATGGCCTGTCCTGCATTTCTGGTTTTTACAATTTTTTCGGATGGCCCTTTTGACCGGTGGGAAATGAGACTTCTTTGTTGTGCACATTTGCATTGCTTGCTTGCTTGGTTGCCCATAAAGTGCGTATGCGTTTTTTCCTGGATATATTCAGGAAAAAACGCATACTCCTTTTTGGGCCAACAGCATCATTGTCGAAATTCTGCCGCTTTTCATGTGCTTTAAAGACGAGTCCAATCTATCTCTTGAAATCTGTTTCTTGCAATTCTGTCTTGCATTCAGATCCTCTTCTTTGCCTTACCTCAACATATTTTTGGACGTTAGTTTTCATTTATAACTCTGCAGGTTTGTGAATTGCAGTGACCCTGAGCTCCATTTTTTAAGTTGCTCTTTTGTGAGCTGGCCTCAAAGCCGCAGGATTGCTTCAGGCCCTATTTTGGCTCCAGCGAGGCGGGCTGAGCCTTTTTTTAATTCTTATTCTTAATTGGAAATTAGAGTGACATATGCCCGTCCAAACCCCTACAACTATTCTCTCATTGGTTCCCCCTCTTCCCGTTCATCCTCCTCACAATTTGCAAAATGTGTGAAACAGAAGTTTAAATGTGCTGATTCTCTAAGTGGGGAGATTCTAAGTAACGTGGCTGGAATGATGAACAGGAGCACGAGGAGAGGATAAATGAGGTGCATTTTAGACACATCTCCCCATCACATGGTGTACAGTCCTCTGGGTTTTCCATGCATGTTTTAGCTGTAGGAAGATCCCTTGAACCTGCAGATTTGGGACCCATTGAATGGGTACCAGGTAGTATTACTTTAAAGGGTGTGCATTTCCTCACCCAACCTCACATTTCTCTTAGCACGAACAGTTTCCAGCCTTATGTGTCATCCTGCTGTGGGTCTAGATGTGTTCAATCCATGTTGCATCACCGTCCCTGAGGAAAAGTTGTAAGAGGTTTTCTCTTTCTCTCTGTCGTTTATTTTTTTCAATTTATTACTATATTGGTTACAGCTGATTTTCAAAGCTCTGTTTCTTGCTGCTGTACATCCACTTGATTCACATACAGAGAGACATCAATAAATTCTTTTTCAGATTCTTACCAGTCATATATATTCTTTTCCGGTGACTTGAGTGTGCTGAGTGCAGTTCTTTTAGCTACCGTGTAGGCCTTGTTGATTATCAGTTTGGTATTTGGAATGGTATCTTTGCTAATTTCAACCTCCTGGATGATGCCTCACCCCTCCCCACCTTTCCCGTTTAGCAGCCTTACGCGTGTTTTCTACATACTTGACTATGTTTTTCTTTTGTAATTTATTTCATGTGTAGCCATTTTGGATTCCACCTTTAAGTGATATCTTATGATATGTGTCTTTTTCTTTTTGAATTATGTCACTTAGAATGATCATACGTAACTCCTCCGGAGTTGTTACAACTGGCCATATTTCATTGATTTCCAGGCTGAGTAATATTCCACTCTACATAAGTACCACATCTCTATCCATTTTTTCCCTCCAGAGACATTTAAGTTATATCCTAGTCGAGGATCTTTTAAACAGAGAGGCAGTAAACATTGGGGTGCCTGTGTCCTCTCGATTTTTGTTTTTCCCAAGACATACGCCCATAAGTGCAAGTGCCCTATGCTCTGTAGCTCATTTTTTAGATGCTTTAGTAAACACAATACACTTCTCCAGAATGGCCGTTGGCAATATACATTTCCACTATAAGCCTCACAGGGCTCCCTCTTCTCCTTGCCCTGTCCTGCATTTCTGGTGTTTACACTTTATGAGGATGGCTCTTCTGACTGATGCGAAGTGATATCTTTTGTAGTATTGATTTCCAGTGCCCACCTGTTTGGTTGGCTAAAAAAGTGTATGCCCTTTTCTTGAATATATACAGAAAAAAACGCATACAGCCTTTTTGGCCAACTGCAATGTTGGCAATGTTCAGCCCCTTTTCTTGTGCTTAATGGCGAGTCCTTCCTACCTCCTCAAATCCCTTTCCTGCCATTCTCCCTTGCTTACCAATCCTTTTCTCTGACTTTCCTCAAGACATTTTTCAGTGATAGATATTTTCAACTCTGCAGTTTCATGAATTTTACTGCCCCTGAGTTCCATTGTTCAACTTGTGTTTATGGGAACTGGCCACAAAGCAGTGGGATTTCCTCAAGCCCTATACTGTTTCCATGGGCAACCCTAGCCTTTGGTCAATTCGTCTTCCTGATTGGAAATTAGAGTGACATGTGCCTGTCTGAACACCTAGGACTTGTCTCTCATTGTTCCTCATCCTTCCGCTTCATCCTCTGGACAAATTCCAAACTGTACGCAACAGGATGTTGACAGTGCTGACATCTCCAAGTGGGGAGACTGTTAGTAAAGACGCTGGAGGGGTGAACCCGAGCACCAGGAGATGAGGAGATGAGATGCCTTTTCCAAACTCTTCCCGATCAGACGGTATACCATCCTCTGGGTGTGACAGACATGTTTTAGCAGTAGGAAGAGTCCCATTCATGTAAGGAGAACACCAGGGCTTTTTCAAAATCAGTGTCTCCCCGAAACCCAAACTGGGGAATTTTTTAAGCTACGGCTACACATATGTTCATTAAGGGCCTTGGGAAGTAGGCAGAGTCCAAACTTTAGATGATTGAAGTCTTCAGGGTCAGAAGCACTCACCACCGGCTTCCCTTAGGTTACACTTTAACTGTCATTGATAGATGATGTCAATAAAAATATCTATTCTTTTTCCGATTATTTCCCCTTATAGGTTATTGCAAAATATTGAGTGTAGTTCCCTGTGCTATACAGTAGTTCCTTGTTGATGATCTATTTTATACATAGCAGTGTGTATGTGTTAATTCCAAACTGTTAATTTATCCCTCCTCCCACCTTTCCCCTTTGGTAATAATAAATTATAAGATTTTATACTTCTCAGAAATGGGGGAGCTGAAAGAGAGGTATCATTTTCAATGGAAAAGCATTTAAAACAAGATTGAAGCTTTAACCAAGATTATTAGGTGTACATCCTTGGAAAGAAATCACTTCATTTCTCTAATATTGACCTGACAAATAAGACAAACCTTTTCACTGAACTTGCTTATAATAAAGTGATGGAAATATCAAATGGAAGTGTTAGAAACATCTTATTTTACCCGAGCCTTATAAACTGTTCTATGTTAACTACAGTTTGGCTCACACATCTGTTCATTGAAGTTACAATAGTCTCAATTTCTGTTACTGATCCTCCAGAGTGGACCCCAACAAGTGTCCCCCTGCCCAGTGTCATTGGGGCCAACAGATCGAGACTGAGTTTGGTTCACAAGCAAAGGAAACTTTATATTTTAAACAGAGAATGGAGAGGTGAGAGCACGCACTACCCCGTGGGCTGTGGGCTGGGCTGCTGTGTAGAGATCCTGTCAGAGTCAGTGGGAGGGAGGGGGCGGAGCACTCGAGGGCCGGGTTGGCTGCAGCTCAGCCTCTATATCTCGGAGTCTGCACTGGGCCCCAGGAGCTGAGGTGTCGACCCAGCCATTCTGCACTAGGAAATCTGGTCTGAAGTGCCGGGTGTGGAACCTCTGCATGCGGGACCCTAGGAGCACGTGAAATTAGACAAAGCACAAAGGATAAAAAAGGTCAGACTTGACTTTATTGCCCAGATTCTATTTTTATCTCCCAGGGATTTTTAATGGGCTTTGCTGGGGACAAACCCCTCCTCTGCCTTTTGTCCCGTTCCTCATTCTTGGAGTGCTGAGGGTGCAGACCCTTCTTCTGTAACTGCTGAGTGCTGAGTTGGGAGCCCTCATACCAGGGGACGAGGGTCAGAACTTCTCCCCAGCAGCCTCCAGGTGACGTTGATTGGCCCCAGGACCCCTGCCTCCCTGCTCGTCCGCCTGAGCACCAGCATTGGAAGTGTTATAGATGCTAATGACCTTTAAGGGTCCAGGAAAGAGATGTGCAGAGACGCTGTGGGGGCCGGTTTCACCCCGCCCCACATTTGTTCGGCCACCTTAGGCTGACCGTTTCTGCCAGCCTAGATGCTCTGACCAGTAGTCTGCTCTTTCTTCAATTAGGCCCCTGAATTAACGTAAAAACAGCACCAGGTGTCAGAGCCCTGCCCGCTCAACTCCCAGACAGTCCAGGGTCAGTGGTGATCAAGGACCATGATGGCCACTGAGTCAACAGCCTTTTGAAGTAAACAGGAGTCCAGCCGGTCTTATTGGCCACCATCATCATGGTGTCTGTAGGCTTTTCTATGGTGACAGTGTGATATACGTTTCCCCCGCCAAGATTATTAGCTCCCCTCCGGGTGCAGTAAGTCCTGCAAGCAGTAGTCTACTCCTTCGGGACACACTATTGTTGTTTTATGAGAGAAACTCCAGGTCAAGTGATGTTCACACGAGTCGTCATGGTGCCCTGTTGCCCCCGGTTATCTCTCTGGATGTTGGAGTTGGAGGGCCTCCTCACTCGAGGTCGGTGTGCCCACGGAGCGAACCCTGCAACTTCAGGGCATGGTTGGTGATTAGGATCACCACGTGGGGTCCTTTTCCCTTAGGAGAGAGGTGGCCTTTTGGGCTGCTGATTTTCAGGTTTTTAGATACCGCCAGTATCTTGGCCAGATGTGGCAGTGGGCCAAGCCCCTTGGTGACTGTAGTTTATCCTACCTGGATGACATTCTTGTGTTGTTCCATTTCAAGTGGTCCCAGTTTTTGCACTAATTCTCCAATGGCGACTCACCTTTCACCGGGAATGGAAAGGTCAAAGGGTTTAGCTCAATTAGGGAGTTCCAGGGCAAGGGTCTGAATTGACTGCTCTTTCCATTCTTGAAAGGCCACTTCTGGATTCTGTTCAAAAGGATCATCATCTTTTCCTTTCAGTGTTTCATATAGAGGCCCAGCTAGTAGACTGTAGTTAGGGATCCAGAAGCAGCAAACCCTGGCCTCCCCAGGAACCCCTAAGCTGTCTTCTAGTTTTAGAAAGGGGTAAGGCTGCAAATGGTTTCTTCCCTTTCCTGGGATGGGCTTCTCCGACCTTCTGTGAGAATGAAGCCCAGGCAGGTCACCGCAGTCTGTGATATTTGAGCTTTTTCTTGGACAACTTCTATCCTTTATTGGCTTGGTAGTTCAGAGGCCTCCTTAGTAGGGCTGGCGATCAGAATGTCGTCTGCATATTGAAGGAGGGTTTCCTTTTCCAGAGGTAGAACTTTTCAGTCTTTAGCTAAGCTTTCCCCAAAGATGGTGTGGGAATTTTTGAACCCTTGGGGCAAGACGGCCCGGAAGTATTGTTTTAGTTGTATGTTGAGTCCTGCCACTCACAAGCCAAAATTTCTTGTGACTCTGGGACTAATGGAATACAAAAGAAGGCATCATTGAGATTAATACAGAATACCATGTCCTGGTGGTTGGTAGAATGACCAGCAGGGTGTAGGAATTAGGAGCAACTGGAGGTATATCCTCAGTGGCTTCACTGACTGTCCTGACATCCTTTACCAGGTCCCCAGCAGCCCATGGGGCTCTCGTGGTCAGGCCAATCCCAGGATATGGAGCTCTCCTGGGCAGGTACCCCACCCCCAACCCAGCCCACGGGGCTCTCGTGGTCAGGCCTCTCCCAGGATACAGAGCTACCCTTGCAGGTACCGTGGCAGGGCTGGGCACACAGGAACCGTGCACATAGCTCTCACTGAAGAGCACCCCCATCTCACCTGTCGCTCAGAGCTGACACAGAGCACCTCAGAGCAGGACTTGAACTAACAAACAGCAGCTGCGACAGGTCTGTGACCCTGGGCATCACTCTGTGTGGCCTCCCTCCACCTGGTCTTCCAGAGACTTCCACTGCACCCGGGGCACCAGGCCTCTGTCTCCAACCACCACCCACCCCTCCTCTCCCTGACTCCTGGGTTCCTCTCATTAGGAGAGGCTTTTCTTGAAGTTGTCTCCCACTCATGGGCCAGATAAAATGATTAGAAAACAAGCCAAAGCTGCAGCCCCTTGTCTATCCTGACTCTCAGGAGCCCACACCTGTTCCTTGGACCTGGCCGGTTCAGCAAGTTCCATTTTCTGCAACTGTGAGCCCCTGAGGGGTGATGATTGGCTGACCTGGGCAGCCTTACCGTGCCGGCCAGCCCTCCCCAGGTGTGCCTGGGTTGAGATCAATATAAATACCACTCCAGGCAGCAAGAGCCCCTGCAGCTGTGCCTGACGCCATTTTCTCTGCCCTGTCAGCAGTCTCGGGGCTGGGCTGGTGGGAGGGAGTGAGAGGCCACGGCTTTGTGGGTGGCCCAGTGTGAGTGGGGCTCTGCTGGACTTTCTGCAGCAGTTGCCAGGCTGCCACCTGCTAAAGAAGAGGATGTGTCACCCATACCTGCTGCTGGAATTTCTCCCTGGGCAGAGGTGAGGAAGGAAAAAAGCAGTGGGAGCAGAGACAGGACGGGTATCTCAGGCAGGGAAATGGAAATCTTCCAGAAGAGCACCCAGGACCAGGGCCATCCTGGCTGGCCTGCAGGCACCAAGTCAGCTGGCATGCTGTCACTCATGTGGCTCCATGGCCCTTCCTCTAGGCTTTCAAGTCCTTGTATATATTCAGGTGTTTTACCTGGGAAGGGTGGGAACAGTTCAGCAGCAACTGGCCTGGGGCTCAGCTCACGTTCACTCACAGATGCCTCGGCACGGTGCCCCAGCTTTGCAATGAGGACGCTTGTTGTGTGGGGGCTGCTGGCTGAATGGGAGACGATTCCCCACCACTGACCAACTTCAGAATTGTTTACAACTGGAGCAAGGGCCCTGATACGGTTTTCCTCTGAGTAACTGGTGGGTTCTGTTTTTTTTTTCTCTTTTTCGTTTTTGGTTCAAGGTAGAATTTATTCCTCTTTTTTGTATTTACAGATATAAGCATGGAAATAATTTATTCATATAAATACATGTATGTGAAGGGAATAATTGTTTTTTCTGTTTTGTTTTTTAAATTTTATTTCTTTTTAATTTTGAATTTTATTTTATATTTTTATACAGCAAGTTCTTATTGGTTATCTATTTTATACATATAAATGTTTACATGCCAATCCCAATCTCTCAACTCCTCCCACCACCACCCCCCCAAGAGCTTTCCCCCCTTGTTGTCCATACGATTGTTGTCTACATCTGTTGCTCTATTTATGCCTTGCAAAACGGTTAATCTGTACAGTTTTTCTAGGTTCCACATATATGCATGAATATACAAGATTTGTTTTTCTCTTTCTGACTTACTTCACTCTGTATGACAGTCTCTAGATCCATCGACGTCTCTACAAATGACCCAATTTCATTCCTTTCATGGCTTAGTAATATTCCATTTTATATATGTACCACATCTTTATGCATTCGTCTGTCTGTGGGCATTTAGGTTGCTTCCATTACCTCGATATTGTAAATAGTGATGCAATGAACATTGCGGTGAATGTCTCTTTTTGATTTATGGTTTTGTCTGGGTATATGTCCAGTACTGGGATTGCTGTATCATATGGTAATTCTATTAATAGTTTCTTAAGAAACTCCATATTGTTCTCCATAGTGACTGTGTCAATTTATATTCCCAACAATAGTGGAAGAGGCTTCCTTTTCTCCACACCCATTCCAGCATTTGTTGTTTGTAGATTTTCAGATGATGCCCATTCTAACAGGTGTGAGGTGATACCTCATTGTTGAGTCCATTTCGTTGAGCAAGGGGTAGGTCTTCTCTATTACATATTTGGCTTATGGAACGGTATCTGTGCTAATTTCAAACTCTGGTTTTATGCAGCACCCCAACTCACCTTTCCCCTTAAGCAAGCATAAGTTGGTTTTCTAAACTTGAGACCCTGTTCTGTTTTGTAATTCAGTTCCTGTGTAGCCAAGTTTACATTCCGTGCATTAGTGATACCTTATGATGTTTCTTTTTCTGTGTGACTTATTTCACTTAGAATCATCGTGCCTCAATCCACTCATTATGCTGGTACAGGCCTGGTGACACAGATTTCATTGCTGAGTGGTATTCTGTTGTACGTAATTACCGCAACTTCTTTATCAATTATTTGTTCTCTGGGATATTTAACTTGTACCGTAGAAGAGGTTCCTGTAAACAGAGCCATCCCAAATTTTGGGGTGGCTGTGTCTTTTTGATTTTAATTTCCCTAAGCTATAGGACCATAAGTGGAAATGCCCTAGACTCTGTTAGTTTGTTTTTCAGATGTATCAGGAAACACTATACACTTCTCCAGAGTGACTGTTGGCAATTTACATCCCGCCCATCAGCATAACAAGGCTCCCAGTTCTCCATGGCCTGTCCTGCCTTTCTGGATTTTACACTTTTATCAGATGGCCCTTTAGACCAGGGGGAAGTGACACTTCATAGTAGTTCGGATTTCCATTGCAAGCTTGCTTGGTTTGCCAAAAAGGGCGTATGTGTTTTTTCCTGAATATATTCAGGAACAAACTCATACGCCCTTTTTTGTCACGTGCATCATTGTCGATGTTCTGCCTCTTTTCCTATGCTTTAAATGCAAATCCAGTCTACCTCCTGAAATCGGTTTCCTGAAATTCTGCCCCGCTTTCAAGTCCTCTTCGCAGCCTTACTTCAATATATTTTTGGACATTATCTGTCATTTATAACTCTGCAGGTTTGTGAATTACAGGGCCCCTGAGCTCCTTTCTTCAACTCGCTTTCTTGTGAGCTGGCCGCAAACCCGCAAGACTGCTTCAGGCCCTAATCTGCTTCTGGCAGGGCACGCTGAGCCTTTGGTTAATTCCTCTTCCTGGTGGGAAATGAGTGTTAAATATGCCCGTCCAGACACCTACCTCACTCTCAACCCCTTGGTGATGTGGGTCCTCTGGTTTGTGGCCACCTTTGCTGGGTTCCTCACCTTTCGATGATGTGGTCCCACTAGTGTGAGGACACTCCTGTCTGGTTCTCATCCACGTGGTTATGTGGACCCCCTGGTGAGAGTCTGTTCCTGGCTGTGTTCCTCACCCTTCTGTGAGGGAGACCCTCTGCTGATAGGTCACTCCTGCATGGCTGGCACACATTGCCTTGGTGAAGTCAGCTGTGTGGTGGCAGTTGGAGCGTGCTGGGGATCTCCTGCCCCCGGTGATGAGGGCCCTCTTGCGTCAGGCCCTAACTGCTGGGCTCACCAACTTTTCTTAGTGAGCCCAATGATGCTTGGGCACTCCTCTTAGGACCCCATCTCCATGGGGATGTGGGCCTTCTGCTCTGAGGTCCCAACGGCTGGGTTGTTCACATTTTCATGATGTGGGCTCTCTGGTGTTAGTTCACAGAGGCCTGGATCCCATAGCCTCTGTGCTCTTGGCCGCCTGCTGGGAGGTTCCAACTGCTGGATTCCTCACTTTTTTAATTTTTTAGGCCCTCTGTTGTGAGGATCCTCCTGCCTGCCTCACTCCCAGCCCCTTCGTGATGTGTGTCCTCTGGTTTGAGGTCACATGTGCTGGGTTCCTCACCTTTCGATGATGTGGGACCAATGGTCTTAGGAGACTCCTGCCTGGTTCACATCCCCTTTGTGATGTGGGCCCTCTGGTGAGAGTCTGATCCTGGCTGGGTTCCTCACCCATCTGTGAGGTGGGCCCTCTACTATCAGGTAACTCTTGCCTGGCTTGCTCACCTCGCCTTGTTGACATGAGCCCTCTGGTGGCACTTGGACCCTGCTGGGAGCCTCCTCACCTCTGTGATGAGGGCCCTCTGACGTCAGGCCCTAACTGTTGGGCTCCCCAACTTTTCTTAGTGAGCCCAGTGATGCTCGGGCACTCCTCTTAGGTTCCCATCTCCATGGGGATGTGGGCCTTCTGCTCTGAGGTTCCAACGGCTGGGTTGATCACAGTTTCATGATGTGGGCTCTCTGGTGTTAGTTCACTGTGGCCTGGATCCCATAGCCTCTGTGCTCTTGGCCGCCTGCTGGGAGGTTCCAACTGCTGGATTCCTCACTTTTTAAATTTTTTAGGCCCTCTGTTGTGAGGATCCTCCTGCCTGCCTCACTCCCAGCCCCTTCGTGATGTGTGTCCTCTGGTTTGAGGCCACATGTGCTGGGTTCCTCACCTTTCGATGATGTGGGACCAATGGTCTTAGGAGACTCCTGCCTGGTTCACATCCCCTTGGTGATGTGGGCCCTCTGTTGAGAGTCTGATCCTGGCTGGGTTCCTCACCCTTCTGTGAGGTGGGCCGTCTGCTGTGAGGTCACTCCTGCCTGGCTTGCTCACCTCGCCTTGTGGACATGAGCCCTCTGGTGGCACTTGGAGCCTGCTGGGAGTCTCCTCCCCTCGGTGATGAGGGCCCTCTTGCGTCAGGCCCTAACGGCTGGGCTCACCACATTTTGTGATGTGCGCCCAGTGGTTCGAAGACACTCCATCCAGGTTCACATCCCCATTGGGATGTGGGCCTTCTGCTCTGAGGTCCCAACGGCTGGGTTGTTCACAGTTTCATGATGTGGGCTCTCTGCTGTTAGTTCGCTCTGGCCTGGATGTCATAGCCTCTGTGCTCTGGGCCGCCTGCTGGAAGGTTCCAACTGCTCGATTCCTCAACTTTTGTATTCTATGGGTCCTGTGTTGTGATGCTCCTCCTGCCTGCCTCACTCGCAACCCCTTCTTGATGTGGGTCCTCTGGTTTGAGGCCACATGTGCTGGGTTCCGCAACTTTCAATGATGTGGCCCCACTGGTGTGAGGACACTCCTGCCTGGTTCCCATCCCCTTGGTGATGTGGGCCTTCTGGTGACAGTCTTATCCTGGCTGGGTTCCTCACTCTTCTGTGAGGTAGGCCCTCTGCTGTGAGGTCAATCCTGCCTGACTTGCACACATCACCTTGGTGACGTGGGCCCTCTGTTGGCACATGGAACCTGCTGGGAGCCTCCTGCCCTCGGTGATGACGGCCCTCTAGCATCAGGCCCTAACTGCTGGGCTCCCCACGTTTTCTGATGTGAACCCAGTGATGCCAGGACACTCCTGTCAGGTTCCCATCCCCATGGGGATGTGGGCTTTCTGCTCTGAGGTCCCAACGCCTGGGTGGCTCACAGTTTCATGATGTGGGCTCTCTGGTGTTAGTTCACTCCTGCCTGCATCCCATAGCTTCTGTGCTCTCGGCCGCCTGCTGGGAGGTTCCAACTGCTGGATTCCTCACCTTTTTTATTCTTTGGGCCCTCTGTTTTTAGGCTACTCCTACCTGCCTCACTCCCATCCCCTTTGTGATGTATGTCCTCTGATATGAGGCCGTATGTGCTGGGTTCTTCACCTTTCGATGATGTGGCCCCACTGGTGGGAGGACAGTCCTGACTGGTTCCCATCCCCTTGGTGTTGTGGGCCCTCTGGCAAGAGTCTCATCCTACCTCGGTTCCTCACCCTTCTGTGAGATAGGCCCTCTGCTGTGAGGTCACTACTGCCTGGCTGGCGCATGCCACCTTGTAGACGTGGGCCCTCTGTTGGCAGTTGGAACCTGCTGGGAGTCTCCTCCCCTCAGTTATGAGGGCTCCCTGGCGTCGGGCCCTAACTGCTGGGCTCCTAACATTTTCTGATATGTGCTAAGTGGTGCGAAGCCACTCCTGCCAGGTTCCCATCCCAATGGGGATGTGGGCCTTCTGTTCTGAGGTCCCAACGGCTGGGCTGCTCACAGGTTCATGATGTGGGCCCTCTGCTGTGAGTTCACTGTGACCTGGATCCCATAGCCTCGGTGCTCTGGGCCACTTGCTGGGAGGTTCCAACTGCTGGATTCCTCAACTTTTATATTCTATGGACCCTGTGTTGTGAGGCCAGTCCTGCCAGCCTCATTCCAAAACCCTTGGTGATGTGGTTCCTCTGGTTTGAGGCTACATGTGCTGGGATCCTCACCTTTCGATGATGTTGTCCCACTGGTGTGGGGACACTCCTGCCTGGTTCCCATCCCCTTGGCGATGTGGGCCCTCTGGTGAGAGTCTGATCCTGGCTGTGTTCCTCACCCTTCTGTGAGGTGGGCCCTCTGTTGTGAGGTCACTCCTGCCGGGCTGGCACACATCGCCTTGGTGACATTGGCCCTCTGGTGGCAGCTGGAGCCTGCTGGGAGCCTCCTCCCCTTGGTGATGAGTGCCCTCTAACGTCAGGCCCTAACTTCTGAGCACCCCACGTTTTCTGATGTGAGCCCAGTGATGCCAGGACACTCCTGTCATGTTCCCATCACCATGGGGATGTGGGCCTTCTGCTCTGAGGTCCCAATGTCTGGGTTGCTCACAGTTTCATGATGTGGGCTGTCTGGTGTTAGTTCACTCTGGCTTGGATCCCCTAGCCTCTGTGCTCTGGGCCGCCTGCTGGGAGGTTCCAACTGCTGGATTCCTCACCTTTCTTATTTTTGGGCCCTCTGTTGTGAGGCTCCTCCTGCCTGCCTCACTCCCAGCCCCTTGGTGATAGGTGTCCTATGGTTTGAAGCCACATGTTCTGGGTTCCTCACCTTTAGATGATGTGGCCCTACTCATGTGAGGACACTCCTGCCTGGTTCCAATCCATTTGGTGATGTGGGCCCTCTGGTGCAAGTCTGATCCTGACTGGGTTCGTCACACTTCTCTGAGGTGGGCCCTCTGCTGTGAGGTCTTTCGTGCCTGGTTGGCACACATCGCCTTGGTGACGTCAGCCCTCTGGTGGCAGTTGGAGCCTGCTGGGAGCCTCCTTCCCTTGGTGATGAGGGTCCTCTGGCGTCAGGCCCTAACTGCAGGTCTCCCAAAATTTTCTGACATGTTCTCAGTGGTGCGAGGACACTCCTACCAGATTTATATCCCCATGGGGATGTGGGCCTCCTGCTCTGAGGTCCCAATGGCTGGGTTGCTCAGTTTCATGACATGGGCCCTCTTCTGTGAGTTCACTGTGGCCTGGATCCCATAGCCTCGGTGCTCTGGGCCGCCTGCTGGGAGGTTCCAACTGCTGGATTCCTCACTTTTTTATTCTATGGGCCCAGTGTTGTGAGGCTACTCCTGCCTGCCTCACTCCAAGGCCCTTGGTGATGTGGGTCCTCTGGTTTGAGGACACATGTGCTGAGTACGTCACCTTTCGCTGATGTGGCCCCACTGGTGTGAAGACACTCCTGCCTGGTTCCCATCCCCTTGGTGATGTGGGCCCTCTGGTGAGAGTCTGATGTTGGCTGGGTTTCTCACCCTTCTGTGAGGTGGGACCTCTGCTGTGAGGTAACTCATGCCTGGCTTGCTTATGTTGCCTTGGCAACGTGAGCACTCAGGTGGCAGTTGGGGCCTGCTGGGAATCTCCTCCCCTCGGTTATGAGAGCTCTGGATAAAACACATATGCCCTTTTTTGCCAAGTGCATTATTTTCCAAGTTCTGTCTCTTTTCCTATGCTTTAAGAGCGACTCCCGTGTACCTTCTGAAATCGGTTTCCAGGAATCCTGCCCCGCATTCAAGTCCTCTTCGCAGCCTTACTTCAGTATAATTTTGGATGATAGCTGTCATTTATAACTCTGCAGGTTTGTGAATAACAGTGTCCCTGAGCTCCTTTCTTCAACTCGCTTTCTTGTGAGCTGGCCGTAAAACTGCAGGATCTTTTCAGGTCCTAATCTGGTCCCAGCATGGCATGCGGAGCCTCTGGTTCATTCGTCTTCCTGGTGGGAAATGAGAGTTAAATTTGCCCGTCCAGACACCTACAGATAGTCTCACATTGGTTCTCCTTATTCCTGTTCATATTCCGCAGAAATTGCAAACTGGGCCAAACAGGAGGTTAAAGGCACTGACTCTCCAAGTGGGGAGAGTGTTAGTAAAGCATCTGGAATGTTGCACCCGAGTACCAGGGGATGAAAACTGAGACACATTTGAACACGTTTCCCGATCACACGGTGGATCATACTCTGGGTTCCACATGCATGTTTTAGCTGAAGGAAGAATCCCTTAATCCTGGAGAGTTGAGACCCATGGAATGGGTACCATGCAATATGACTTCAAAGGGTCTGCATTTGCTCACCGAACCTCACCAATCCTATCACTGCAGTGTTTATGCCGCTGTACACACGCTTGATTCTCTTTCGGAGACATATAAATCGATAGGTTTTAAGATTCTTACTAGTCAGGTATATTCTTAGGCGTTTAATATGGGGTGTTGAGTCCACTTCGTTGAGCAAGGAGTAGCTCTTGTCTATTACATATTTGGCTTATGGAACGGTATCTGTGCTAATTTCAATCTCTGGTTTTATGCAGCACCCCAACTCACCTTTCCCCTCAAGCAAGCATAAGTTGGTTTTCTACATTTGAGACCCTGTTCTGTTTTGTAATTCAGTTCCTGTGTAGCCAAGTTTACATTCCGTGCAGTAGTGATATCTTATGTTGTTTCTTTTTCTGTGTGACTTATTTCACTTAGAATCATTGTACCTGAATCCACTCATTATGCTGCTACGGACCTGATGACATAGATTTCATTGCTGAGTGATATTGCATTGTACGTAAGTACCACAACTTCTTTATCCATTTTTCACTTTCTGTGATATTGAACTTGTACCGTTAACGAGGTTCTTGTAAACAGAGCCGTCCCAAACTTTGGGGTGGCTGTGTCTTTTTGATTTTAATTTCCCTAAGCTATAAGACCATAAGTGGAAGTGCCCTAGGCTCTGTTGCTTTGTTTTTTAGATGTTTCAGGAAACACCATACACTTCTCCAGAGTGGCTGTTGGCAATTTACATCCCACCCATCAGCATAACAAGGCTCCCAGTTCTCTATGGCCTGTCCTTCCTTTCTGGATTTTACACTTTTTTCAGATGGCCCTTTTGACCAGGGGGCAGTGAGACTTCATTGTAATGCAGATTTCATTTGCAAGCTTGCTTGGTTGGCCAAAAAGGGCGTATTCGTTTTTTCCTGAATATATTCAGGAAAAAACGCATATGCCCTTTTTGGCCAAGTGCATCATTGTGGACGTTCTGCTCCTTTTCCTATGCTTTAAAGGCAATTGCTATCTACCTCCTGAAATCGGTTTCCTGCAATTCTGCCCCGCTTTCAAGTCCTCTTGGCGGCCTTACTTCAATACATTTTTGGAAGATAGCTGTCATTTATAACTCTGCAGGTTTGTGAATGACAGTGCCCCTGAGCTCCTTTCTTCAACTCGCTTTCTTGTGAGCTGGCCGCAACACCGCAGGATTTCTTCAGGCCCTATTGTGGTTCCGGCACGGCACGCTGAGCCGTTGGTTAATTCCTCTTCCTGGTGGGAAATGAGAGTTAAATTTGCCCGTTCAGACACCTCCAGCTTGTCTCTCATTGGTTCTCCCTCTTCCTGTTCATTTTCGCCAGAAATTGCAAACTGGGCCAAACAGGAGGTTAAAGGCACTGACTCTCCAAGTGGGGAGAGTGTTAGTAAAGCATCTGGAATGTTGCACCTGAGTACCAATGGACGAAAACTGAGTCACATTTGAACATGTTTCCCAATCACACGGTGGATCATACTCTGGGTTCCACATGCATGTTTTAGCTGAAGGAAGAATCCCTTAAACCTGGAGAGTTGAGACCCCTGCAATGGGTACCATGCAATATGACTTCAAAGGGTCTGCATTTGCTCACCGATTCTCACCAATCCTATCATTGCTGCGTTTATGCCACTGTACACACACTAGATTCTCTTTCGGAGACATATAAATCCATAGGTTTTAGGATTCTTACTAGTCAGGTATATTCTTAGGCGTTTAATACGGGGTGTAGAGTCCACTTCGTTGAGCAAGGAGTAGCTCTTGTCTATTACATATTTGGCTTATGGAACGGTATATGTGCTAATTTCAATCTCTGGTTTTATGCAGCACCCCAACTCACCTTTCCCCTTAAGCAAGCATAAGTTGGTTTTCTACATTTGAGACCCTGTTCTGTTTTGGAATTCAGTTCCTGTGTAGCCAAGTTTACATTCCGTGTGGTAGAGATATCTTATGATGTTTCTTTTTCTGTGTGACTTATTTCACTTAGAATCATCGTACCTGAATCCACTCATTATGCTGCTACGGGCCTGATGACATAGATTTCATTGCTGAGTGATATTGCATTGTACGTAAGTACCACAACTTCTTTATCCATTTTTCGCTTTCTGTGATATTGAACTTGTACCGTAAACGAGGTTCCTGTAAACAGAGCTGTCCCAAACTTTGGGGTGGCTGTGTATTTTTGATTTTAATTTCCCTAAGCTATAGGAGCATAAGTGGAAGTGCCCTAGGCTGTGTTGTTTTGTTTTTTAGATGTTTCAGGAAACACCATACACTTCTCCAGAGTGGCTGTTGGCAATTTACATCCCGCCCATCAGCATAACAAGGCTCCCATTTCTCCATGGCCTGTCCTGCCTTTCTGGATTTTACACTTTTTTCAGATGGCCCTTTTGACCGGGGGGCAGTGAGACTTCATTGTAGTGCAGATTTCCTTTGCAAGCTTGCTTGGTTGGCCAAAAAGTGCGTATGGGTTTTTTCCTGAGGAAAAAAAGCATATGCCCTTTTTGGCCAAGTGCATCATTGTGGACGTTCTGCCTCTTTTCCTATGCTTTACATGCAATTCCAGTCTACCTCCTGCAATCGGTTTCCTGCAATTCTGCCCCGTTTTCAAGTCCTCTTGGCAGCCTTACTTCAATATATTTTTGGACGATAGCTGTCATTTATAACTCTGCAGGTATGTGAATTACAGTGCCCCTGAGCTCCTTTCTTCAACTCGCTTTCTTGTGAGCTGGCCGCAACACCGCAGCTTTGCTTCAGGCCCTAGTGTGGTTCCGCAATGGCATGCTGAACCTTTGGTTAATTCCTCTTCCTGGTGGGAAATGAGAGTTAAATTTGCCCGTCCAGACACCTCCAGCTAGTCTCTCATTGGTTCTCCCTATTCCTGTTCATTTTCCGCAGAAATTGCAAACTGGGCCAAACAAGAGGTTGAAGGCACTGACTCTCCAAGTGGGGAGAGTGTTAGTAAAGCGTCTGTAATGTTGCACCCGAGTACCAGGGGACAAAAAGTGACACATTTGAACACGTTTCCCGATCACACGGTGGATCATACTCTGGGTTCCACATGCATGTTTTAGCTGAAGGAAGAATCCCTTAAACCTGCAGAGTTGAGACCCATGGAATGGGTACCATGCAATGTCACTTCATAGGGTCTGCATGTGTTCACCGAACCTCACCAAACCTATCACTGCTGCATTTATGCCGCTGTACACACGCTAGATTCTCTTTCGGAGACATATAAATCGATAGGTTTTAAGATTCTTACTAGTCAGGTATATTCTTAGGCGTTTAATATGGGGTATAGAGTCCAGTTCGTTGAGCAAGGAGTAGCTCTTGTCTATTACATATTTGGCTTATGGAACGATATCTGTGCTAATTTCAATCTCTGGTTTTATGCAGCACCCCAACTCACCTTTCCCCTTAAGCAAGCATAAGTTGGTTTTCTACATTTGAGACCCTCTTCTGTTTTGTAATTCAGTTCCTTTGTAGCCAAGTTTACAAGCCGTGTATTAGTGATATCTTATGATGTTTCTTTTTCTGTGTGACTTATCTCACTTAGAATCATCGTACCTGAATCCACTCATTATGCTGCTACGGGCCTGATGACATAGATTTCATTGCTGAGTGACATTGCATTGTACGTAAGTACCACAACTTCTTTATCCATTTTTCGCTTTCTGTGATATTGAACATGTACCGTAAACGAGGTTCTTGTAAACAGAGCCATCCCAAACTTTGGGGTGGCTGTGTCTTTTTGATTTTAATTTCCCTAAGCTATAGGACCATAAGTGGAAGTGCCCTAGGCTCTGTTGCTTTGTTTTTTAGATGTTTCAGGAAACACCATACACTTCTCCAGAGTGGCTGTTGGCAATTTACATCCCGCCCATCAGCATAACAAGGCTCCAAGTTCTCCATGGCCTGTCCTGCCTTTCTGGATTTTACACTTTTCTCAGATGGCCCTTTTGACCGGGGGGCAGTGAGACTTCATTGTAGTGCAGATTTCCTTTGCAAGCTTGCTTGGTTGGCCAAAAAGGGCGTATGCGTTTTTTCCTGAGGAAAAAACGCATATGCCATTTTTGGCCAAGTGCATCATTGTGGACGTTCTGCCTCTTTTCCTATGCTTTACATGCAATTCCAGTCTACCTCCTGAAATTGGTTTCCTGCAATTCTGCCCCGCTTTCAACTCCACTTGGCAGCCTTACTTCAATATATGTTTGGACGATAGCTGTCATTTATAACTCTGCAGGTTTGTGAATGACAGTGCCCCTGAGCTCCTTTCTTCAACTCGCTTTCTTGTGAGCTGGCCGCAACACCGCAGGATTGCTTCAGGCCATAGTTTTGTTCCGGCATGGCACGCTGAGCCTTTGGTTAATTCCTCTTCCTGGTGGGAAATGAGAGTTAAATTTGCCCGTCCAGACACCTCCAGCTAGTCTCTCATTGGTTCTCCCTCTTCCTGTTCATTTTCCGCAGAAATTGCAAACTGGGCCAAACAGGAGGTTAAAGGCACTGACTCTCCAAGTGGGGAGAGTGTTAGTAAAGCGTCTGGAATGTTGCACCCGAGTACCGGGGGACGAAACCTGAGACCCTTTAAACACGTTTCCCGATCACACGGTGGATCATACTCTGGGTTCCACATGCATGTTTTAGCTGAAGGAAGAATCCCTTAAACCTGGAGAGTTGAGACCCATGGAATGGGTACCATGCAATATGATTTCAAAGGGTCTGCATTTGCTCACCGAACCTCACCAATCCTATCACTGCTGCGTTTATGCCGCTGAATATATTCAGGAAAAAACACATACGCCCTTTTTGGCCAAGTGCATCATTGTGGACGTTCTGCCTCTTTTCCTATGCTTTACATGCAATTCCAGTCTACCTCCTGCAATCGGTTTCCTGCAATTCTGCCCCGCTTTCAACTCCACTTGGCGGCATTACTTCAATATATTTTTGGACGATAGCTGTCATTTATAACTCTGCAGGTTTGTGAATGACAGTGCCCCTGAGCTCCTTTCTTCAACTCGCTTTCTTGTGAGCTGGCCGCAACACCGCAGCATTGCTTCAGGCCCTAGTGTGGTTCCGGCATGGCACGCTGAGCCTTTGGTTAATTCCTCTTCCTGGTGGGAAATGAGAGTTAAATTTGCCCGTCCAGACACCTCCAGCTAGTCTCTCATTGGTTCTCCCTATTCCTGTTCATTTTCCGCAGAAATTGCAAACTGGGCCAAACAGGAGGTTAAAGGCACTGACTCTCCAAGTGGGGAGAGTGTTAGTAAAGCGTCTGGAATGTTGCACCCGAGTACCGGGGGACGAAACCTGAGACACCTTTGAACACGTTTCCTGATCACACGGTGGATCATACTCTGGGTTCCACATGCATGTTTTAGCTGAAGGAAGAATCCCTTAAACCTGGAGAGTTGAGACCCCTGCAATGGGTACAATGCAATATGACTTCAAAGGGTCTGCATTTGCTCACCGAACCTCACCAATCCTATCACTGCTGCGTTTATGACACTGTACACACGCTTGATTCTCTTTCGGAGACATATAAATCCATAGGTTTTAAGATTCTTTCTAGTCAGGTATATTCTTACGCGTTTAATATGGGGTGTAGAGTCCACTTCGTTGAGCAAGGAGTAGCTCTTGTCTATTAAATATTTGGCTTATGGAACGGTATCTGTTCTAATTTCAATCTCTGGTTTTATGCAGCACCCCAACTCACCTTTCGTCTTAAGCAAGCATAAGTTGGTTTTCTACATTTGAGACCCTGTTCTGTTTTGTAATTCAGTTCCTGTGTAGCCAAGTTTACATTCCTTGTAGTAGTGATATCTTATGATGTTTGTTTTTCTGTGTGACTTATTTCACTTAGAATCATCGTACCTGAATCCACTCATTATGCTGCTACGGGCCTGATGACATAGATTTCATTGCTGAGTGATATTGCATTGTACGTAAGTACCACAACTTCTTTATCCATTTTTCGCTTTCTGTGATATTGAACTTGGACCATAAATGAGGTTCTTGTAAACAGAGCTGTCCCTAACTTTGGGGTGGCTGAGTCTTTTTGATTTTAATTTCCCTAAGCTATAGGACCATAAGTGGAAGTGCCCTAGGCTCTGTTGCTTTGTTTTTTAGATGTTTCAGGAAACACCATACACTTCTCCAGAGTGGCTGTTGGCAATTTACATCCCGCCCATCAGCATAACAAGGCTCCCAGTTCTCCATGGCCTGTCCTGCCTTTCTGGATTTTACACTTTTTTCAGATGGCCCTTTTGACCGGGGAGCAGTGAGACTTCATTGTAGTGCAGATTTCCTTTGCAAGCTTGCTTGGTTGGCCAAAAAGGGCGTATGCGTTTTTTCCTGAATATATTAAGGAAAAAACGCATACGCCCTTTTTGGCCAAGTGCATCATTGTGGACGTTCTGCCTCTTTTCCTATGCTTTACATGCAATTCCAGTCTACCTCCTGAAATCGGTTTCCTGCAATTCTGCCCCGCTTTCAAGTCCTCTTGGCAGCCTTACTTCAATATATTTTTGGACGATAGCTGTCATTTATAACTCTGCAGGTATGTGAATGACAGTGCCCCTGAGCTCCTTTTTTCAACTCGCTTTCTTGTGAGCTGGCCGCAACACCGCATGATTGCTTCAGGCCCTAGTGTGGTTCCGGCATGTCACGCTGAGCCTGTTTAATTCCTCTTCCTGGTGGGAAATGAGAGTTAAATTTGCCCGTCCAGACACCTCCAGCTAGTCTCTCATTGGTTCTCCCTATTCCTGTTCATTTTCCGCAGAAATTGCAAACTGGGCCAAACAAGAGGTTAAAGGCACTGACTCTCCAAGTGGGGAGAGTGTTAGTAAAGCGTCTGGAATGTTGCACCCGAGTACCAGGGGATGAAAACTGACACAATTAAACACGTTTCCCGATCACACAGTGGATCATACTCTGGGTTCCACATGCATGTTTTAGCTGAAGGAAGAATCCCTTAAACCTTGAGAGTTGAGACCCATGGAATGGGTACCATGCAATATGACTTCAAAGGTTCTGCATTTGCTCAAAGAACCTCACCAATCCTATCACTGCTGCGTTTATGACACTGTACACACGCTTGATTCTCTTTCGGAGACATATAAATCCATAGGTTTTAAGATTCTTTCTAGTCAGGTATATTCTTACGCGTTTAATATGGGGTGTAGAGTCCACTTCGTTGAGCAAGGAGTAGCTCTTGTCTATTAAATATTTGGCTTATGGAACGGTATCTGTTCTAATTTCAATCTCTGGTTTTATGCAGCACCCCAACTCACCTTTCGCCTTAAGCAAGCATAAGTTGGTTTTCTACATTTGAGACCCTGTTCTGTTTTGTAATTCAGTTCCTGTGTAGCCAAGTTTACATTCCTTGTAGTAGTGATATCTTATGATGTTTGTTTTTCTGTGTGACTTATTTCACTTAGAATCATCGTACCTGAATCCACTCATTATGCTGCTACGGGCCTGATGACATAGATTTCATTGCTGAGTGATATTGCATTGTACGTAAGTACCACAACTTCTTTATCCATTTTTCGCTTTCTGTGATATTGAACTTGGACCATAAATGAGGTTCTTGTAAACAGAGCTGTCCCTAACTTTGGGGTGGCTGAGTCTTTTTGATTTTAATTTCCCTAAGCTATAGGACCATAAGTGGAAGTGCCCTAGGCTCTGTTGCTTTGTTTTTTAGATGTTTCAGGAAACACCATACACTTCTCCAGAGTGGCTGTTGGCAATTTACATCCCGCCCATCAGCATAACAAGGCTCCCAGTTCTCCATGGCCTGTCCTGCCTTTCTGGATTTTACACTTTTTTCAGATGGCCCTTTTGACCGGGGAGCAGTGAGACTTCATTGTAGTGCAGATTTCCTTTGCAAACTTGCTTGGTTGGCCAAAAAGTGCGTATGCGTTTTTTCCTGAATATATTCAGGAAAAAACGCATACGCCCTTTTTGGCCAAGTGCATCATTGTGGACGTTCTGCCTCTTTTCCTATGCTTTACATGCAATTCCAGTCTACCTCCTGAAATCGGTTTCCTGCAATTCTGCCCCGCTTTCAAGTCCTCTTGGCAGCCTTACTTCAATATATTTTTGGACGATAGCTGTCATTTATAACTCTGCAGGTATGTGAATGACAGTGTCCCTGAGCTCCTTTCTTCAACTCGCTTTCTTGTGACCTGGCCGCAACACCGCAGGATTGCTTCAGGCCCTAGTGTGGTTCCGGCATGGCACGCTGAGCCTTTGGTTAATTCCTCTTCCTGGTGGGAAATGAGAGTTAAATTTGCCCGTCCAGACACCTCCAGCTAGTCTCTCATTGGTTCTCCCTATTCCTGTTCATTTTCCGCAGAAATTGCAAACTGGGCCAAACAGGAGGTTAAAGGCACTGACTCTCCAAGTGGGGAGAGTGTTAGTAAAGCGTCTGGAATGTTGCACCCGAGTACCAGGGGACGAAACCTGAGACACATTTGAACACGTTTCCCGATCACATGGTGGATCATACTCTGGATTCCACATGCATGTTTTAGCTGAAGGAAGAATCCCTTAAACCTGGAGAGTTGAGACCCCTGCAATGGGTACCATGCAATATGACTTCAAAGGGTCTGCATTTGCTCACCGAACCTCACCAATTCTAGCAATGCTGCATTTATGCCACTGTACACAGGCTTGATTCTCTTTCGGAGACATATAAATCCATAGGTTTTAAGATTCTTACTAGTCAGGTATATTCTTAGGCGTTTAATATGGGGTGTAGAGGCCACTTCGTTGAGCAAGGAGTAGCTCTTGTCTATTACATATTTGGCTTATGGAACCGTATCTGTGCTAATTTCAATCTCTGGTTTTATGCAGCACCCCAACTCACCTTTACTTTTAAGCAAGCATAAGTCGGTTTTCTACATTTGAGACCCTGTTCTGTTTTGTAGTTCAGTTCCTGTGTAGCCAAGTTTACATTCCATGTGGTAGAGATATCTTATGATGTTTCTTTCTCTGTGTGACTTATTTCACTTACAATCATCGTACCTGAATCCACTCATTATGCTGCTACGGGCCTGATGATATAGATTTCATTGCTGAGTGATATTGCATTGTACGTAAGTACCACAACTTCTTTATATTTTGCGCTTTCTGTGATATTGAACTTGTACCGTAAACGAGGTTCTTGTAAACAGAGCTGTCCCAAAGATTGGGGTGGTTGTGTCTTTTTTATTTTAATTTCCCTAAGCTATAGGACCATAAGTGGAAGTGCCCTAGGCTCTGTTGCTTTGTTTTTTAGATGTTTCAGGAAACACCATACACTTCTCCAGAGTGGCTGTTGGCAATTTACATCCCGCCCATCAGCATAACAAGGCTCCCAGTTCTCCATGGCCTGTCCTGCCTTTCTGGATTTTACACTTTTTTCAGATGGCCCTTTTGACCGGGGGGCAGTGAGACTTCATTGTAGTGCAGATTTCCTTTGCAAGCTTGCTTGGTTGGCCGAAAAGGGCGTATGCGTTTATTCCTGAATATATTCAGGAAAAAACGCATACGCCCTTTTTGGCCAAGTGCATCATTGTGGACGTTCTGCCTCTTTTCCTATGCTTTACATGCAATTCCAGTCTACCTCCTGAAATCGGTTTCCTGCAATTCTGCCCCGCTTTCAAGTCCTCTTGGCAGCCTTACTTCAATATATTTTTGGACGATAGCTGTCATTTATAACTCTGCAGGTATGTGAATGACAGTGCCCCTGAGCTCCTTTCTTCAACTCGCTTTCTTGTGAGCTGGCCGCAACACCGCTGCATTGCTTCAGGCCCTAGTGTGGTTTCGGCATGGCACACTGAGCCTTTGGTTAATTCCTCTTCCTGGTGGGAAATGAGAGTTAAATTTGCCCGTCCAGACACCTCCAGCTAGTCTCTCATTGGTTCTCCCTATTCCTGTTCATTTTCCGCAGAAATTGCAAACTGGGCCAAACAGGAGGTTAAAGGCACTGACTCTCCAAGTGGGGAGAGTGTTAGTAAAGCATCTGGAATGTTGCACCCGAGTACCAGGGGACGAAAACTGACACAATTGAACACGTTTCCCGAGCACACGGTGGATCATACTCTGGGTTCCACATGCATGTTTTAGCTGAAGGAAGAATCCCTTAAACCTGGAGAGTTGAGACCCATGGAATGGGTACCATGAAATATGACTTCAAAGGGTCTGCATTTGTCAACCGAACCTCATCAATCCTATCACTGCTGCATTTATGCCGCTGTACACACGCTTGATTCTCTTTCGGAGACATATAAATCCATAGGTTTTAAGATTCTTCCTAGTAAGGTATATTCTTAGGCGTTTATTATGGGGTGTTGAGTCCACTTCGTTGAGCAAGGAGTAGCTCTTGTCTATTACATATTTGGCTTATGGAACGGTTTCTGTGCTAATTTCAATCTCTGGTTTTATGCAGCACCCCAACTCACCTTTCCCCTTAAGCAAGCATAAGATGGTTTTCTACATTTGAGACCCTGTTCTGTTTTGTAATTCAGTTCCGGTGTAGCCAAGTTTACATTCCGTGTAGTAGTGATATCTTATGATGTTTCTTTTTCTGTGTGACTTATTTCACTTAGAATCATCGTACCTGAATCCACTCATTATGCTGCTACTGGTCTGATGACATAGATTTCATTGCTGAGTGATATTGCATTGTACGTAAGTACCACAACTTCTTTACCCATTTTTCGCTTTCTGTGATATTGAACTTGGACCATAAATGAGGTTCTTGTAAACAGAGCTGTCCCTAACTTTGGGGTGGCTGAGTCTTTTTGATTTTAATTTCCCTAAGCTATAGGACCATAAGTGGAAGTGCCCTAGGCTCTGTTGCTTTGTTTTTTAGATGTTTCAGGAAACACCATACACTTCTCCAGAGTGGCTGTTGGCAATTTACATCCCGCCCATCAGCATAACAAGGCTCCCAGTTCTCCATGGCCTGTCCTGCCTTTCTGGATTTTACACTTTTTTCAGATGGCCCTTTTGACCGGGGAGCAGTGAGACTTCATTGTAGTGCAGATTTCCTTTGCAAGCTTGCTTGGTTGGCCAAAAAGGGCGTATGCGTTTTTTCCTGAATATATTCAGGAAAAAACGCATACGCCCTTTTTGGCCAAGTGCATCATTGTGGACGTTCTGCCTCTTTTCCTATGCTTTACATGCAATTCCAGTCTACCTCCTGAAATCGGTTTCCTGCAATTCTGCCCCGCTTTCAAGTCCTCTTGGCAGCCTTACTTCAATATATTTTTGGACGATAGCTGTCATTTATAACTCTGCAGGTATGTGAATGACAGTGTCCCTGAGCTCCTTTCTTCAACTCGCTTTCTTGTGACCTGGCCGCAACACGGCAGGATTGCTTCAGGCCCTAGTGTGGTTCCGGCATGGCACGCTGAGCCTTTGGTTAATTCCTCTTCCTGGTGGGAAATGAGAGTTAAATTTGCCCGTCCAGACACCTCCAGCTAGTCTCTCATTGGTTCTCCCTATTCCTGTTCATTTTCCGCAGAAATTGCAAACTGGGCCAAACAGGAGGTTAAAGGCACTGACTCTCCAAGTGGGGAGAGTGTTAGTAAAGCGTCTGGAATGTTGCACCCGAGTACCAGGGGACGAAACCTGAGACACATTTGAACACGTTTCCCGATCACATGGTGGATCATACTCTGGATTCCACATGCATGTTTTAGCTGAAGGAAGAATCCCTTAAACCTGGAGAGTTGAGACCCCTGCAATGGGTACCATGCAATATGACTTCAAAGGGTCTGCATTTGCTCACCGAACCTCACCAATCCTAGCACTGCTGCATTTATGCCACTGTACACACGCTTGATTCTCTTTCGGAGACATATAAATCCATAGGTTTTAAGATTCTTACTAGTCAGGTATATTCTTAGGCGTTTAATATGGGGTGTAGAGTCCACTTCGTTGAGCAAGGAGTAGCTCTTGTCTATTACATATTTGGCTTATGGAACCGTATCTGTGCTAATTTCAATCTCTGGTTTTATGCAGCACCCCAACTCACCTTTACTCTTAAGCAAGCATAAGTCGGTTTTCTACATTTGAGACCCTGTTCTGTTTTGTAGTTCAGTTCCTGTGTAGCCAAGTTTACATTCCATGTGGTAGAGATATCTTATGATGTTTCTTTCTCTGTGTGACTTATTTCACTTACAATCATCGTACCTGAATCCACTCATTATGCTGCTACGGGCCTGATGATATAGATTTCATTGCTGAGTGATATTGCATTGTACGTAAGTACCACAACTTCTTTATCCATTTTGCGCTTTCTGTGATATTGAACTTGTACCGTAAACGAGGTTCTTGTAAACAGAGCTGTCCCAAAGATTGGGGTGGTTGTGTCTTTTTTATTTTAATTTCCCTAAGCTATAGGACCATAAGTGGAAGTGCCCTAGGCTCTGTTGCTTTGTTTTTTAGATGTTTCAGGAAACACCATACACTTTTCCAGAGTGGCTGTTGGCAATTTACATCCCGCCCATCAGCATAACAAGGCTCCCAGTTCTCCATGGCCTGTCCTGCCTTTCTGGATTTTACACTTTTTTCAGATGGCCCTTTTGACCGGGGGGCAGTGAGACTTCATTGTAGTGCAGATTTCCTTTGCAAGCTTGCTTGGTTGGCCAAAAAGGGCGTATGCGTTTATTCCTGAATATATTCAGGAAAAAACGCATACGCCCTTTTTGGCCAAGTGCATCATTGTGGACGTTCTGCCTCTTTTCCTATGCTTTACATGCAATTCCAGTCTACCTCCTGAAATCGGTTTCCTGCAATTCTGCCCCGCTTTCAAGTCCTCTTGGCAGCCTTACTTCAATATATTTTTGGACGATAGCTGTCATTTATAACTCTGCAGGTATGTGAATGACAGTGCCCCTGAGCTCCTTTCTTCAACTCGCTTTCTTGTGAGCTGGCCGCAACACCGCTGCATTGCTTCAGGCCCTAGTGTGGTTTCGGCATGGCACACTGAGCCTTTGGTTAATTCCTCTTCCTGGTGGGAAATGAGAGTTAAATTTGCCCGTCCAGACACCTCCAGCTAGTCTCTCATTGGTTCTCCCTATTCCTGTTCATTTTCCGCAGAAATTGCAAACTGGGCCAAACAGGAGGTTAAAGGCACTGACTCTCCAAGTGGGGAGAGTGTTAGTAAAGCATCTGGAATGTTGCACCCGAGTACCAGGGGACGAAAACTGACACAATTGAACACGTTTCCCGAGCACACGGTGGATCATACTCTGGGTTCCACATGCATGTTTTAGCTGAAGGAAGAATCCCTTAAACCTGGAGAGTTGAGACCCATGGAATGGGTACCATGCAATATGACTTCAAAGGGTCTGCATTTGTCAACCGAACCTACATCAATCCTATCACTGCTGCATTTATGCCGCTGTACACACGCTTGATTCTCTTTCGGAGACATATAAATCCATAGGTTTTAAGATTCTTCCTAGTAAGGTATATTCTTAGGCGTTTATTATGGGGTGTTGAGTCCACTTCGTTGAGCAAGGAGTAGCTCTTGTCTATTACATATTTGGCTTATGGAACGGTTTCTGTGCTAATTTCAATCTCTGGTTTTATGCAGCACCCCAACTCACCTTTCCCCTTAAGCAAGCATAAGATGGTTTTCTACATTTGAGACCCTGTTCTGTTTTGTAATTCAGTTCCGGTGTAGCCAAGTTTACATTCCGTGTAGTAGTGATATCTTATGATGTTTCTTTTTCTGTGTGACTTATTTCACTTAGAATCATCGTACCTGAATCCACTCATTATGCTGCTACGGGCCTGATGACATAGATTTCATTGCTGAGTGATATTGCATTGTACGTAAGTACCACAACTTCTTTACCCATTTTTCGCTTTCTGTGATATTGAACTTGTACCGTAAACGAGGTTCTTGTAAACAGAGCCGTCCCAAACTTTGGGGTGGCTGTGTCTTTTTGATTTTAATTTCCCTAAGCTATAGGACCATAAGTGGAAGTGCCCTAGGCTCTGTTGCTTTGTTTTTTAGATGTTTCAGGAAACACCATACACTTCTCCAGAGTGGCTGTTGGCAATTTACATCCCGCCCATCAGCATAACAAGGCTCCCAGTGTTCCATGGCCTGTCCTGCCTTTCTGGATTTTACACATTTTTCAGATGGCCCTTTTGACTGGGGGGCAGTGAGACTTCATTGCAGTGCAGATTTCCTTTGCAAGCTTGCTTGGTTGGCCAAAAAGGGCATAGGCTTTTTTTCTTGAGGAAAAATCGCATATGCCCTTTTTGGCCAAGTGCATCATTGTGGACGTTCTGCCTCTTTTCCTATGCTTTACATGCAATTCCAGTCTACCTCCTGAAATCGGTTTCCTGCAATTCTGCCCCGCTTTCAAGTCCTCTTGGCAGCCTTACTTCAATATATTTTTGGACGATAGCTGTCATTTATAACTCTGCAGTTTTGTGAATTACAGTGCCCCTGAGCTCCTTTCTTCAACTTGCTTTCTTGTGAGATGACCGCAACACCGCAGCATCGCTTCAGGCCCTAGTGTTGTTCCGGCATGGCACGCTGAGCCTTTGGTTAATTCCTCTTCCTGGTGGGAAATGAGAGTTAAATTTGCCCGTCCAGACACCTCCAGCTAGTCTCTCATTGGTTCTCCCTATTCCTGTTCATTTTCCGCAGAAATTGCAAACTGGGCCAAACAGGAGGTTAAAGGCACTGACTCTCCAAGTGGGGAGAGTGTTAGTAAAGCGTCTGGAATGTTGCACCCGAGTACCAGGGGACGAAAACTGACACATTTGAACACGTTTCCCGATCACACAGTGGATCATACTCTGGGTTCCACATGCATGTTTTAGCTGAAGGAAGAATCCCTTAAACCTGGAGAGTTGAGACCCATGGAATGGGTACCATGCAATATGACTTCAAAGGGTCTGCATTTGCTCACCGAACCTCATCAATCCTATCACTGCTGCGTTTATGCCGCTATACACACGCTTGATTCTCTTTCGGAGATATATAAATCCATAGGTTTTAAGATTCTTACTAGTCAGGTATATTCTTAGGCGTTTAATATGGGGTGTTGAGTCCACTTCGTTGAGCAAAGTGTAGCTCTTTTCTATTACATATTTGGCTTATGGAACGATATCTGTGCTAATTTCAATGTCTGGTTTTATGCAGCACCCCAACTCACCTTTCCCCTTAAGGAAGCATAAGTTGGTTTTCTACATTTGAGACCCTGTTCTGTTTTGTAATTCAGTTCCTGTGTAGCCAAGTTTACATTCCGTGTAGTAGTGATATCTTATGATGTTTCTTTTTCTGTGTGACTTATTTCACTTAGAATCATCGTACCTGAATCCACTCATTATGCTGCTATGGGCCTGATGACATAGATTTCATTGCTGAGTGATATTGCATTGTAGGTAAGTACCACAACTTCTTTATCCATTTTTCACTTTCTGTGATATTGAACTTGTACCGTAAACGAGGTTCCTGTAAACAGAACCGTCCCAAACTTTGGGGTGGCTGTGTCTTTTTGATTTTAATTTCCCTAAGCTATAGGACCATAAGTGGAAGTGCCCTAGGCTCTATTGTTTTGTTTTTTAGATGTTTCAGGAAACACCATACACTTCTCCAGAGTGGCTGTTGGCAATTTACATCCCGCCCATCAGCATAACAAGGCTCCCAGTTCTCCATGGCCTGTCCTGCCTTTCTGGATTTTATACTTTTTTCAGATGGCCCTTTTGCCCGCGGGATAGTGAGACTTCATTGTAGTGCAGATTTCCTTTGCAAGCTTGCTTGGTTGGCCAAAAAGGGCGTATGCGTTTTTTCCTGAATATATTCAGGAAAAAACGCATACGCCCTTTTTGGCCAAGTGCATCATTGTGCACGTTCTGCCTCTTTTCCTATGCTTTACATGCAATTCCAGTCTACCTCCTGAAATCGGTTTCCTGCAATTCTGCCCCGCTTTCAAGTCCTCTTGGCAGCCTTACTTCAATATATTTTTGGACGATAGCTGTCATTTATAACTCTGCAGGTTTGTGAATTACAGTGCCCCTGAGCTCCTTTCTTCAACTCGTTTTCTTGTGAGCTGGCCGCAACACCGCAGCATTGCTTCAGGCCCTAGTGTGGTTCCAGAATGGCACGCTGAGCCTTTGGTTAATTCCTCTTCCTGGTGGGCAATGAGAGTTAAATTTGCCCGTCCAGACACCTCCAGCTAGTCTCTCATTGGTTCTCCCTATTCCTGTTCATTTTCCGCAGAAATTGCAAACTGGGCCAAACAGGAGGTTAAAGGCACTGACTCTCCAAGTGGGGAGAGTGTTAGTAAAGCGTCTGGAATGTTGCACCCGAGTACCGGGGGACGAAAACTGAGTCACATTTGAACACGTTTCCCGATCACACGGTGGATCATACTCTGGGTTCCACATGCATGTTTTAGCTGAAGGAAGAATCCCTTAAACCTGGAGAGTTGAGACCCATGGAATGGGTACCATGCAATATGACTTGAAAGGGTCTGCATTTGCTCACCGAACCTCAACAATCCTAACACTGCTGCATTTATGCCGCTGTACACACGCTTGATTCTCTTTCAGAGACATATAAATCCATAGGTTTTAAGATTCTTACTAGTCAGGTATATTCTTATGCGTTTAATATGGTGTGTAGAGTCCACTTCGTTGAGCAATGAGTAGCTCTTGTCTATTACATATTTGGCTTATGGAACGGTATCCGTTCTAATTTCAATCTCTGGTTTTATGCAGCACCCCAACTCACCTTTCCCCTTAAGCAAGCATAAGTTGGTTTTCTACATTTGAGACCCTGTTCTGTTTTGTAATTCAGTTCCTGTGTAGCCAAGTTTACATTCCATGTAGTAGTGATATCTTATGATGTTTCTTTTTCTGTGTGACTTATTTCACTTAGAATCATCGTACCTGAATCCACTCATTATGCTGCTATGGGCCTGATGACATAGATTTCACTGCTGAGTGATATTGCATTGTACGTAAGTACCACAATTTCTTGATCCATTTTTCGCTTTCTGTGATATTGAACTTGTATCATAAACGAGGTTCTTGTAAACAGAACCGTCCCAAACTTTGGGGTGGCTGTGTCTTTTTGAATTTAATTTCCCTAAGCTATAGGACCATAAGTGTAATTGCCCTAGGCTCTGTTGCTTTGTTTTTTAGATGTTTCAGGAAACACCATACACTTCTCCAGAGTGGCTGTTGGCAATTTACATCCCGCCCATCAGCATAACAAGGCTCCCAGTTCTCCATGGCCTGTCCTGCCTTTCTGGATTTTACACTTTTTTCAGATGGCCCTTTTGACCGGGGGGCAGTGAGACTTCATTGTAGTGCAGATTTCCTTTGCAAGCTTGCTTGGTTGGCCAAAAAGTGCATATGCGTTTTTTCCTGAATATATTCAGGAAAAAACGCATACGCCCTTTTTGGCCAAGTGCATCATTGTGGACGTTCTGCCTATTTTCCTGTGATTTACATGCAAATCCAGTCTACCTCCTGAAATCGGTTTCCTGCAATTCTGCCCCGCTTTCAAGTCCTCTTGGCAGCCTTACTTCAATATATTTTTGGACGATAGCTGTCAATTTTAACTCTGCAGGTTTGTGAATGACAGTGCCCCTGAGCTCCTTTCTTCAACTCGCTTTCTTGTGAGCTGGCCGCAACACCGCAGCATTGCTTCAGGTCCCAGTGTGGTTCCGGCATGGCACGCTGAGCCTTTGGTTAATTCCTCTTCCTGGTGGGAAATGAGAGTTAAATTTGCCCGTCCAGACACCTCCAGCTAGTCTCTCATTGGTTCTCCCTATTCCTGTTCATTTTCCGCAGAAATTGCAAACTGGGCCAAACAGGAGGTTAAAGGCACTGACTCTCCAAGTGGGGAGAGTGTTAGTAAAGCGTCTGGAATGTTGCACCCGAGTACCAGGGGACGAAAACTGACACATTTGAACACGTTTCCCGATCACACGGTGGATCATACTCTGGGTTCCACATGCATGTTTTAGCTGAAGGAAGAATCCCTTAAACCTGGAGAGTTGAGACCCATGGAATGGGTACCATGCAATATGACTTCAAAGGGTCTGCATTTGCTCACCGAACCTCACCAATCCTATCACTGCTGCGTTTATGCCGCTGTACACACTCTTGATTCTCTTTCGGAGACATATAAATCCATAGGTTTTAAGATTCTTACTAGTCAGGTATATTCGTAGGCGTTTAATATGGGGTGTTGAGTCCAGTTCATTGAACAAGGAGTAGCTCTTGTCTATTACATATTTGGCTTATGGAACGGTATCTGTTCTAATTTCAATCTCTGGTTTTATGCAGCACCCCAACTCACCTTTCCCCTTAAGCAAGCATAAGTTGGTTTTCTACATTTGAGACCCTGTTCTGTTTTGTAATTCAGTTCCTGTGTAGCCAAGTTTACATTCCGTGTAGTAGTGATATCTTATGATGTTTGTTTTTCTGTGTGACTTATTTCACTTAGAATCATCGTACCTGAATCCACTCATTATGCTGCTATGGGCCTGATGACATAGATTTCATTGCTGAGTGATATTGCATTGTACGTATGTACCACAACTTCTTTATCCATTTTTCACTTTCTGTGATTTTGAACTTGTACTGTAAACAAGGTTCTTGTAAACAGAGCCGTCCCAAACTTTGGGGTGGCTGTGTCTTTTTATTTTTAATTTCCCTAAGCTATAGGACCATAAGTGGAAGTGCCCTAGGCTCTGTTGCTTTGTTTTTTAGATGTTTCAGGAAACACCATACACTTCTCCAGAGTGGCTGTTGGCAATTTACATCCCGCCCATGAGCATAACAAGGCTCCCAGTTCTCCATGGCCTCTCCTGCCTTTCTGGATTTTACACTTTTTTCAGATGGCCCTTTTGACCGGGGGGCAGTGAGACTTCATTGTAGTGCAGATTTCCTTTGCAAGCTTGCTTGGTTGGCCAAAAAGGGCGTATGCGTTTTTTCCTGAATATATTCAGGAAAAAACGCATACGCCCTTTTTGGCCAAGTGCATCATTGTGGACGTTCTGCCTCTTTTCCTATGCTTTACATGCAATTCCAGTCTACCTCCTGAAATCGGTTTCCTGCAATTCTGCCCCGCTTTCAAGTCCTCTTGGCAGCCTTACTTCAATATATTTTTGGACGATAGCTGTCATTTATAACTCTGCAGGTTTGTGAATGACAGTGCCCCTGAGCTCCTTTCTTCAACTCGCTTTCTTGTGAGCTGGCCGCAACACCGCTGCATTGCTTCAGGCCCTAGTGTGGTTTCGGCATGTCACGCTGAGCCTTTGTTTAATTCCTCTTCCTGGTGGGAAATGAGAGTTAAATTTGCCCGTCCAGACACCTCCAGCTAGTCTCTCATTGGTTCTCCCTATTCCTGTTCATTTTCCGCAGAAATTGCAAACTGGGCCAAAGAGGAGGTTAAAGGCACTGACTCTCCAAGTGGGGAGAGTGTTAGTAAAGCGTCTGGAATGTTGCACCCGAGTACCAGGGGATGAAAACTGACACAATTGAACACGTTTCCCGATCACATGGTGGATCATACTCTGGGTTCCACATGCATGTTTTAGCTGAAGGAAGAATCCCTTAAACCTGGAGAGTTGAGACCCATGGAATGGGTACCATGCAATATGACTTCAAAGGGTCTGCATTTGCTCACCGAACCTCACCAATCCTATCACTGCTGCATTTATGCCACTGTACACACGCTTGATTCTCTTTCTGAGACATATAAATCCATAGGTTTTAAGATTCTTACTAGTCAGGTATATTCTTAGGCGTTTAATATGGGGTGTAGAGTCGACTTCGTTGAGCAAGGAGTAGCTCTTGTCTATTACATATTTGGCTTATGGAACGGTATCTGTGCTAATTTCAATCTCTGGTTTTATGCAGCACCCCAACTCACCTTTCCCCTTAAGCAAGCATAAGTCGGTTTTCTACATTTGAGACCCTGTTCTGTTTTGTAATTCAGTTCCTGTGTAGCCAAGTTTACATTCCATGTGGTAGAGATATCTTATGATGTTTCTTTTTCTGTGTGACTTATTTCACTTAGAATCATCGTACCTGAATCCACTCATTATGCTGCTATGGGCCTGATGACATAGATTTCATTGCTGAGTGATATTGCATTGTACGTAAGTACCACAACTTCTTTATCCATTTTTCACTTTCTGTGATTTTGAACTTGTACTGTAAACGAGGTTCTTGTAAACAGAGCCTTCCCAAACTTTGGGGTGGCTGTGTCTTTTTGATTTTAATTTCCCTAAGCTATAGGACCATAAGTGGAAGTGCCCTAGGCTCTGTTGCTTTGTTTTTTAGATGTTTCAGGAAACACCATACACTTCTCCAGAGTGGCTGTTGGCAATTTACATCCCACACATCAGCATAACAAGGCTCCCAGTTCTCCATGGCCTGTCCTGCCTTTCTGGATTTTACACTTTTTTCAGATGGCCCTTTTGACCGGGGGGCAGTGAGACTTCATTGTAGTGCAGATTTCCTTTGCAAGCTTGCTTGGTTGGCCAAAAAGGGTGTATGCGTTTTTTCCTGAATATATTCAGGAAAAAACGCATACGCCCTTTTTGTCCAAGTGCATCATTGTGGACGTTCTGCCTCTTTTCCTTTGCTTTACATGCAATTCCAGTCTACCTCCTGAAATCGGTTTCCTGCAATTCTGCCCAGCGTTCAAGTCCTCTTGGCAGCCTTACTTCAATATATTTTTGGACGATAGCTGTCATTTATAACTCTGCAGGTTTGTGAATGACAGTGCCCCTGAGCTCCTTTCTTCAACTCGCTTTCTTGTGAGCTGGCCGCAACACCGCAGCATTGCTTCAGGCCCTAGTGTGGTTCCGGCATGACATGCTGAGCCTTTGGTTAATTCCTCTTCCTGGTGGGAAATGAGAGTTAAATTTGCCCGTCCAGACACCTCCAGCTAGTCTCTCATTGGTTCTCCCTATTCCTGTTCATTTTCCGCAGAAATTGCAAACTGGGCCAAACAAGAGGTTAAAGGCACTGACTCTCCAAGTGGGGAGAGTGTTAGTAAAGCGTCTGGAATGTTGCACCTGAGTACCGGGGGATGAAAACTGACACAATTAAAAACATTTCCCGATCACACGGTGGATCATACTCTGGGTTCCACATGCATGTTTTAGCTGAAGGAAGAATCCCTTAAACCTGGAGAGTTGAGACCCATGGAATGGGTACCATGCAATATGACTTCAAAGGGTCTGCATTTGCTCACCGAACCTCACCAATCCTATCACTGCTGCGTTTATGACACTGTACACACGCTTGATTCTCTTTCGGAGACATATAAATCCATAGGTTTTAAGATTCGTTCTAGTCAGGTATATTCTTACGCGTTTAATATGGGGTGTAGAGTCCACTTCGTTGAGCAAGGAGTAGCTCTTGTCTATTAAATATTTGGCTTATGGAATGGTATCTGTTCTAATTTCAATCTCTGGTTTTATGCAGCACCCCAACTCACCTTTCGCCTTAAGCAAGCATAAGTTGGTTTTCTACATTTGAGACCCTGTTCTGTTTTGTAATTCAGTTCCTGTGTAGCCAAGTTTACATTCCTTGTAGTAGTGATATCTTATGATGTTTGTTTTTCTGTGTGACTTATTTCACTTAGAATCATCGTACCTGAATCCACTCATTATGCTGCTATGGGCCTGATGACATAGATTTCATTGCTGAGTGATATTGCATTGTACGTAAGTACCACAACTTCTTTATCCATTTTTCGCTTTCTGTGATATTGAACTTGGACCATAAATGAGGTTCTTGTAAACAGAGCTGTCCCTAACTTTGGGGTGGCTGAGTCTTTTTGATTTTAATTTCCCTAAGCTATAGGACCATAAGTGGAAGTGCCCTAGGCTCTGTTGCTTTGTTTTTTAGATGTTTCAGGAAACACCATACACTTCTCCAGAGTGGCTGTTGGCAATTTACATCCCGCCCATCAGCATAACAAGGCTCCCAATTCTCCATGGCCTGTCCTGCCTTTCTGGATTTTACACTTTTTTCAGATGGCCCTTTTGACCGGGGGGCAGTGAGACTTCATTGTAGTGCAGATTTCCTTTGCAAGCTTGCTTGGTTGGCCAAAAAGGGCGTATGCGTTTTTTCCTGAATATATTCAGGAAAAAACGCATACGCCCTTTTTGGCCAAGTGCATCATTGTGGACGTTCTGCCTCTTTTCCTATGCTTTACATGCAATTCCAGTCTACCTCCTGAAATCGGTTTCCTGCAATTCTGCCCCGCTTTCAAGTCCTCTTGGCAGCCTTACTTCAATATATTTTTGGACGATAGCTGTCATTTATAACTCTGCAGGTATGTGAATGACAGTGCCCCTGAGCTCCTTTCTTCAACTCGCTTTCTTGTGAGCTGGCCGCAACACCGCAGGATTGCTTCAGGCCCTAGTGTGGTTCTGGCATGGCACGCTGAGCCTTTGTTTAATTCCTCTTCCTGGTGGGAAATGAGAGTTAAATTTGCCCGTCCAGACACCTCCAGCTAGTCTCTCATTGGTTCTCCCTATTCCTGTTCATTTTCCGCAGAAATTGCAAACTGGGCCAAACAGGAGGTTAAAGGCACTGACTCTCCAAGTGGGGAGAGTGTTAGTAAAGCGTCTGGAATGTTGCACCCGAGTACCAGGGGACGAAAACTGAGACACATTTGAACACGTTTCCCGATCACATGGTGGATCATACTCTGCGTTCCACATGCATGTTTTAGCTTAAGGAAGAATCCCTTAAACCTGGAGAGTTGAGATCCCTGCAATGGGTACCATGCAATATGACTTCAAAGGGTCTGCATTTGCTCACCGAACCTCACCAATCCTATCACTGCTGCATTTATGCCACTGTACACACGCTTGATTCTCTTTCTGAGACATATAAATCCATAGATTTTAAGATTCTTACTAGTCAGGTATATTCTTAGGCGTTTAATATGGGGTGTAGAGTCCACTTCGTTGAGCAAGGAGTAGCTATTGTCTATTACATATTTGGCTTATGGAACGGTATCTGTGCTAATTTCAATCTCTGGTTTTATGCAGCACCCCAACTCACCTTTCCCCTTAAGCAAGCATAAGTCGGTTTTCTACATTTGAGACCTTGTTCTGTTTTGTAATTCAGTTCCTGTGTAGCCAAGTTTACATTCCATGTGGTAGAGATATCTTATGATGTTTCTTTTTCTGTGTGACTTATTTCACTTAGAATCATCGTACCTGAATCCACTCATTATGCTGCTATGGGCCTGATGACATAGATTTCATTGCTGAGTGATATTGCATTGTACGTAAGTACCACAACTTCTTTATCCATTTTTCACTTTCTGTGATTTTGAACTTGTACTGTAAACGAGGTTCTTGTAAACAGAGCCTTCCCAAATTTTGGGGTGGCTGTGTCTTTTTGATTTTAATTTCTCTAAGCTATAGGACCATAAGTGGAAGTGCCCTAAGCTCTGTTGCTTTGTTTTTTAGATGTTTCAGGAAACACCATACACTTCTCCAGAGTGGCTGTTGGCAATTTACATCCCGCCCATCAGCATAACAAGGCTCCCAGTTCTCCATGGCCTGTCCTGCCTTTCTGGATTTTACACTTTTTTCAGATGGCCCTTTTGACCCGGGGGCAGTGAGACTTCATTGTAGTGCAGATTTCCTTTGCAAGCTTGCTTGGTTGGCCAAAAAGGGCGTATGCGTTTTTTCCTGAATATATTCAGGAAAAAACGCATACGCCCTTTTTGGCCAAGTGCATCATTGTGGACGTTCTGCCTCTTTTCCTTTGCTTTACATGCAATTCCAGTCTACCTCCTGAAATCGGTTTCCTGCAATTCTGCCCAGCGTTCAAGTCCTCTTGGCAGCCTTACTTCAATATATTTTTGGACGATAGCTGTCATTTATAACTCTGCAGGTTTGTGAATGACAGTGCCCCTGATCTCCTTTCTTCAACTCGCTTTCTTGTGAGCTGGCCGCAACACCGCAGCATTGCTTCAGGCCCTAGTGTGGTTCCGGCATGACATGCTGAGCCTTTGGTTAATTCCTCTTCCTGGTGGGAAATGAGAGTTAAATTTGCCCGTCCAGACACCTCCAGCTAGTCTCTCATTGGTTCTCCCTATTCCTGTTCATTTTCCGCAGAAATTGCAAACTGGGCCAAACAAGAGGTTAAAGGCACTGACTCTCCAAGTGGGGAGAGTGTTAGTAAAGCGTCTGGAAAGTTGCACCCGAGTACCAGGGGATGAAAACTGACACAATTAAACACGTTTCCCGATCACACGGTGGATCATACTCTGGGTTCCACATGCATGTTTTAGCTGAAGGAAGAATCCCTTAAACCTGGAGAGTTGAGACCCATGGAATGGGTACCATGCAATATGACTTCAAAGGGTCTGCATTTGCTCACCAAACCTCACCAATCCTATCACTGCTGCGTTTATGACACTGTACACACGCTTGATTCTCTTTTGGAGACATATAAATCCATAGGTTTTAAGATTCTTTCTAGTCAGGTATATTCTTACGCGTTTAATATGGGGTGTAGAGTCCACTTCGTTGAGCAAGGAGTAGCTCTTCTCTATTAAATATTTGGCTTATGGAACGGTATCTGTTCTAATTTCAATCTCTGGTTTTATGCAGCACCCCAACTCACCTTTCGCCTTAAGCAAGCATAAGTTGGTTTTCTACATTTGAGACCCTGTTCTGTTTTGTAATTCAGTTCCTGTGTAGCCAAGTTTACATTCCTTGTAGTAGTGATATCTTATGATGTTTGTTTTTCTGTGTGACTTATTTCACTTAGAATCATCGTACCTGAATCCACTCATTATGCTGCTACGGGCCTGATGACATAGATTTCATTGCTGAGTGATATTGCATTGTACGTAAGTACCACAACTTCTTTATCCTTTTTTCGCTTTCTGTGATATTGAACTTGGACCATAAATGAGGTTCTTGTAAACAGAGCCTTCCCAAACTTTGGGGTGGCTGTGTCTTTTTGATTTTAATTTCCCTAAGCTATAGGACCATAAGTGGAAGTGCCCTAGGCTCTGTTGCTTTGTTTTTTAGATGTTTCAGGAAACACCATACACTTCTCCAGAGTGGCTGTTGGCAATTTACATCCCGCCCATCAGCATAACAAGGCTCCCAGTTCTCCATGGCCTGTCCTGCCTTTCTGGATTTTACACTTTTTTCAGATGGCTCTTTTGACCGGGGAGCAGTGAGACTTCATTGTAGTGCAGATTTCCTTTGTAAGCTTGCTTGGTTGGCCAAAAAGGGCGTATGCGTTTTTTCCTGAATATATTCAGGAAAAAACGCATACGCCCTTTTTGGCCAAGTGCATCATTGTGGACGTTCTGCCTCTTTTCCTATGCTTTACATGCAATTCCAGTCTACCTCCTGAAATCGGTTTCCTGCAATTCTGCCCCGCTTTCAAGTCCTCTTGGCAGCCTTACTTCAATATATTTTTGGACGATAGCTATCATTTATAACTCTGCAGGTTTGTGAATGACAGTGCCCCTGAGCTCCTTTCTTCAACTCGCTTTCTTGTGAGCTGGCCGCAACACCGCAGCATTGCTTCAGGCCCTAGTGTGGTTCCGGCATGGCACGCTGAGCCTTTGGTTAATTCCTCTTCCTGGTGGGAAATGAGAGTTAAATTTGCCCGTCCAGACACCTCCAGCTAGTCTCTCATTGGTTCTCCCTATTCCTGTTCATTTTCTGCAGAAATTGCAAACTGGGCGAAACAGGAGGTTAAAGGCACTGACTCTCCAAGTGGGGAGAGTGTTAGTAAAGCGTCTGGAATGTTGCACCCGAGTACCAGGGGACGAAAACTGAGACACATTTGAACACGTTTCCCGATCACATGGTGGATCATACTCTGCGTTCCACATGCATGTTTTAGCTGAAGGAAGAATCCCTTAAACCTGGAGAGTTGAGACCCCTGGAATGGGTACCATGCAATATGACTTCAAAGGGTCTGCATTTGCTCACCGAACCTCACCAATCCTATCACTGCTGCGTTTATGACACTGTACACACGCTTGATTCTCTTTCTGAGACATATAAATCCATAGGTTTTAAGATTCTTACTAGTCAGGTATATTCTTAGGCGTTTAATATGGGGTGTAGAGTCCACTTCGTTGAGCAAGGAGTAGCTCTTGTCTATTACATATTTGGCTTATGGAACCGTATCTGTGCTAATTTCAATCTTTGGTTTATGCAGCACCCCAACTCACCTTTACTCTTAAGCAAGCATAAGTCGGTTTTCTACATTTGAGACCCTGTTCTGTTTTGTAATTCAGTTCCTGTGTAGCCAAGTTTACATTCCATGTGGTAGAGATATCTTATGATGTTTCTTTCTCTGTGTGACTTATTTCACTTACAATCATCGTACCTGAATCCACTCATTATGCTGCTACGGGCCTGATGACACAGATTTCATTGCTGAGTGATATTGCATTGTACGTAAGTACCACAACTTCTTTATCCATTTTGCGCTTTCTGTGATATTGAACTTGTACCGTAAACGAGGTTCTTGTAAACAGAGCTGTCCCAAAGATTGGGGTGGTTGTGTCTTTTTGATTTTAATTTCCCTAAGCTATAGGACCATAAGTGGAAGTGCCCTAGGCTCTGTTGCTTTGTTTTTTAGATGTTTCAGGAAACACCATACACTTCTCCAGAGTGACTGTTGGCAATTTACATCCCGCCCATCAGCATAACAAGGCTCCCAGTTCTCCATGGCCTGTCCTGCCTTTCTGGATTTTACACTTTTTTCAGATGGCCCTTTTGACCGGGGGGCAGTGAGACTTCATTGTAGTGCAGATTTCCTTTGCAAGCTTGCTTGGTTGGCCAAAAAGGGCGTATGCGTTTATTCCTGAATATATTCAGGAAAAAACGCATACGCCCTTTTTGGCCAAGTGCATCATTGTGGACGTTCTGCCTCTTTTCCTATGCTTTACATGCAATTCCAGTCTACCTCCTGAAATCGGTTTCCTGCAATTCTGCCCCGCATTCAAGTCCTCTTGGCAGCCTTACTTCAATGTCTTTTTGGACAATAGCTGTCATTTATAACTCTGCAGGTATGTGAATGACAGTGCCCCTGAGCTCCTTTCTTCAACTCGCTTTCTTGTGAGCTGGCCGCAACACCGCTGCATTGCTTCAGGCCCTAGTGTGGTTCCGGCATGGCACACTGAGCCTTTGTTTAATTCCTCTTCCTGGTGGGAAATGAGAGTTAAATTTGCCCGTCCAGACACCTCCAGCTAATCTCTCATTTGTTCTCCCTATTCCTGTTCATTTTCCGCAGAAATTGCAAACTGGGCCAAACAGGAGGTTAAAGGCACGGACTCTCCAAGTGGGGAGATTGTTAATAAAGCATCTGGAATGTTGCACCCGAGTACCAGGGGACAAAAACTGACACAATTGAACACGTTTCCCGAGCACACGGTGGATCATACTCTGGGTTCCACATGCATGTTTTAGCTGAAGGAAGAATCCCTTAAACCTGGAGAGTTGAGACCCATGGAATGGGTACCATGCAATATTTCTTCAAAGGGTCTGCATTTGTCCACCGAACCTCACCAATCCTATCACTGCTGCGTTTATGCCGCTGTACACACGCTTGATTCTCTTTCTGAGACATATAAATCCATAGGTTTTAAGATTCTTCCTAGTCAGGTATATTCTTAGGCGTTTATTATGGGATGTAGAGTCCACTTCGTTGAGCAAGGAGTAGCTCTTGTCTATTACATATTTGGCTTATGGAACGGTATCTGTGCTAATTTCAATCTCTGGTTTTATGCAGCACCCCAACTCACCTTTCGCCTTAAGCAAGCATAAGTTGGTTTTCTACATTTGAGACCCTGTTCTGTTTTGTAATTCAGTTCCTGTGTAGCCAAGTTTACATTCCGTGTAGTAGTGATATCTTATGATGTTTGTTTTTCTGTGTGACTTATTTCACTTAGAATCATCGTACCTGAATCCACTCATTATGCTGCTATGGGCCTGATGACATAGATTTCATTGCTGCGTGATATTGCATTGTACGTAAGTACCACAACTTCTTTATCCATTTTTCACATTCTGTGATTTTGATCTTGTACTGTAAACGAGGTTCTTGTAAACAGAGCCTTCCCAAACTTTGGGGTGGCTGTGTCTTTTTGATTTTAATTTCCCTAAGCTATAGGACCATAAGTGGAAGTGCCCTAGGCTCTGTTGCTTTGTTTTTTAGATGTTTCAGGAAACACCATACACTTCTCCAGAGTGGCTGTTGGCAATTTACATCCCGCCCATCAGCATAACAAGGCTCCCAGTTCTCCATGGCCTGTCCTGCCTTTCTGGATTTTACACTTTTTTCAGATGGCCCTTTTGACCGGGGGGCAGTGAGACTTCATTGTAGTGCAGATTTCCTTTGCAAGCTTGCTTGGTTGGCCAAAAAGTGCGTATGCGTTTTTTCCTGAATATATTCAGGAAAAAACGCATACGCCCTTTTTGGCCAAGTGCATCATTGTGGACGTTCTGCCTCTTTTCCTTTGCTTTACATGCAATTCCAGTCTACCTCCTGAAATCGGTTTCCTGCAATTCTGCCCAGCGTTCAAGTCCTCTTGGCAGCCTTACTTCAATATATTTTTGGACGATAGCTGTCATTTATAACTCTGCAGGTTTGTGAATGACAGTGCCCCTGATCTCCTTTCTTCAACTCGCTTTCTTGTGAGCTGGCCGCAACACCGCAGCATTGCTTCAGGCCCTAGTGTGTTTCCGGCATGACATGCTGAGCCTTTGGTTAATTCCTCTTCCTGGTGGGAAATGAGAGTTAAATTTGCCTGTCCAGACACCTCCAGCTAGTCTCTCATTGGTTCTCCCTATTCCTGTTCATTTTCCGCAGAAATTGCAAACTGGGCCAAACAAGAGGTTAAAGACACTGACTCTCCAAGTGGGGAGAGTGTTAGTAAAGCGTCTGGAATGTTGTACCCGAGTACCAGGGGATGAAAAGTGACACAATTAAACACGTTTCCCGATCACATGGTGGATCATACTCTGGGTTCCACATGCATGTTTTAGCTGAAGGAAGAATCCCTTAAACCTGGAGAGTTGAGACCCCTACAATGGGTACCATGCAATATGACTTCAAAGGGTCTGCATTTGCTCACCGAACCTCACCAATCCTATCACTGCTGCATTTATGCCACTGTACACACGCTTGATTCTCTTTCTGAGACATATAAATCCATAGGTTTTAAGATTCTTACTACTCAGGTATATTCTTAGGCGTTTAATATGGGGTGTAGAGTCCACTTCGTTGAGCAAGGAGTAGCTCTTGTCTATTACATATTTGGCTTATGGAACGGTATCTGTGCTAATTTCAATCTCTGGTTTTATGCAGCACCCCAACTCACCTTTCCCCTTGAGCAAGCATAAGTCGGTTTTCTACATTTGAGACCCTGTTCTGTTTTGTAATTCAGTTCCTGTGTAGCCAAGTTTACATTCCATGTGGTAGAGATATCTTATGATGTTTCTTTTTCTGTGTGACTTATTTCACTTAGAATCATCGTACCTGAATCCACTCATTATGCTGCTATGGGCCTGATGACATAGATTTCATTGCTGAGTGATATTGCATTGTACGTAAGTACCACAACTTCTTTATCCATTTTTCACTTTCTGTGATTTTGAACTTGTACTGTAAACGAGGTTCTTGTAAACAGAGCCTTCCCAAACTTTGGGGTGGCTGTGTCTTTGATTTTAATTTCCCTAAGCTATAGGACCATAAGTGGAAGTGCCCTAGGCTCTGTTGCTTTGTTTTTTTAGATGTTTCAGGAAACACCATACACTTCTCCAGAGTGGCTGTTGGCAATTTACATCCCGCCCATCAGCATAACAAGGCTCCCAGTTCTCCATGGCCTGTCCTGCCTTTCTGGATTTTACACTTTTTTCAGATGGCCCTTTTGACCGGGGGGCAGTGAGACTTCATTGTAGTGCAGATTTCCTTTGCAAGCTTGCTTGGTTGGCCAAAAAGGGCGTATGCGTTTATTCCTGAATATATTCAGGAAAAAACGCATACGCCCTTTTTGGCCAAGTGCATCATTGTGGACGTTCTGCCTCTTTTCCTTTGCTTTACATGCAATTCCAGTCTACCTCCTGAAATCGGTTTCCTGCAATTCTGCCCAGCGTTCAAGTCCTCTTGGCAGCCTTACTTCAATATATTTTTGGACGATAGCTGTCATTTATAACTCTGCAGGTTTGTGAATGACAGTGCCCCTGAGCTCCTTTCTTCAACTCGCTTTCTTGTGAGCTGGCCGCAACACCGAAGCATTGCTTCAGGCCCTAGTGTGGTTCTGGCATGACATGCTGAGCCTTTGGTTAATTCCTCTTCCTGGTGGGAAATGAGAGTTAAATTTGCCCGTCCAGACACCTCCAGCTAGTCTCTCATTGGTTCTCCCTATTCCTGTTCATTTTCCGCAGAAATTGCAAACTGGGCCAAACAAGAGGTTAAAGGCACTGACTCTCCAAGTGGGGAGAGTGTTAGTAAAGCGTCTGGAATGTTGCACCCGAGTACCGGGGGATGAAAACTGACACAATTAAACACATTTCCCGATCACACGGTGGATCATACTCTGGGTTCCACATGCATGTTTTAGCTGAAGGAAGAATCCCTTAAACCTGGAGAGTTGAGACCCATGGAATGGGTACCATGCAATATGACTTCAAAGGGTCTGCATTTGCTCACCGAACCTCACCAATCCTATCACTGCTGCATTTATGACACTGTACACACGCTTGATTCTCTTTCGGAGACATATAAATCCATAGGTTTTAAGATTCTTTCTAGTCAGGTATATTCTTAAGCGTTTAATATGGGGTGTAGAGTCCACTTCGTTGAGCAAGGAGTAGCTCTTGTCTATTACATATTTGGCTTATGGAACGGTATCTGTGCTAATTTCAATCTCTGGTTATATGCAGCACCCCAACTCACCTTTCGCCTTAAGCAAGCATAAGTTGGTTTTCTACATTTGAGACCCTGTTCTGTTTTGTAATTCAGTTCCTGTGTAGCCAAGTTTACATTCCTTGTAGTAGTGATATCTTATGATGTTTGTTTTTCTGTGTGACTTATTTCACTTAGAATCATCGTACCTGAATCCACTCATTATGCTGCTACGGGCCTGATGACATAGATTTCATTGCTGAGTGATATTGCATTGTACGTAAGTACCACAACTTCTTTATCCATTTTTCGCTTTCTGTGATATTGAACTTGGACCATAAATGAGGTTCTTGTAAACAGAGCTGTCCCTAACTTTGGGGTGGCTGAGTCTTTTTGATTTTAATTTCCCTAAGCTATAGGACCATAAGTGGAAGTGCCCTAGGCTCTGTTGCTTTGTTTTTTAGATGTTTCAGGAAACACCATACACTTCTCCAGAGTGGCTGTTGGCAATTTACATCCCGCCCATCAGCATAACAAGGCTCCCAGTTCTCCATGGCCTGTCCTGCCTTTCTGGATTTTACACTTTTTTCAGATGGCCCTTTTGACCGGGGAGCAGTGAGACTTCATTGTAGTGCAGATTTCCTTTGCAAGCTTGCTTGGTTGGCCACAAAGGGCGTATGCGTTTTTTCCTGAATATATTCAGGAAAAAACGCATACGCCCTTTTTGGACAAGTGCATCATTGTGGACGTTCTGCCTCTTTTCCGATGCTTTACATGCAATTCCAGTCTACCTCCTGAAATCGGTTTCCTGCAATTCTGCCCCGCTTTCAAGTCCTCTTGGCAGCCTTACTTCAATATATTTTTGGACGATAGCTATCATTTATAACTCTGCAGGTATGTGAATGACAGTGTCCCTGAGCTCCTTTCTTCAACTCGCTTTCTTGTGAGCTGGCCGCAACACCGCAGGATTGCTTCAGGCCCTAGTGTGGTTCCGGCATGGCACGCTGAGCCTTTGTTTAATTACTCTTCCTGGTGGGAAATGAGAGTTAAATTTGCCCATCCAGACACCTCCAGCTAGTCTCTCATTGGTTCTCTCTATTCCTGTTCATTTTCCTCAGAAATTGCAAACTGGGCCAAACAGGAGGTTAAAGGCACTGACTCTCCAATTGGGGAGAGTGTTAGTAAAGCGTCTGGAATGTTGCACCCGAGTACCAGGGGACAAAAACTGAGACACATTTGAACACGTTTCCTGATCACATGGTGGATCATACTCTGGGTTCCACATGCATGTTTTAGCTGAAGGAAGAATCCCTTAAACCTGGAGAGTTGAGACCCCTGCAATGGGTACCATGCAATATGACTTCAAAGGGTCTGCATTTGCTCACCGAACCTCACCAATCCTATCACTGCTGCATTTATGCCACTGTACACACGATTGATTCTCTTTCGGAGACATAGAAATCCATAGGTTTTAAGATTCTTACTAGTCAGGTATATTCTTAGGCGTTTAATATGGGGTGTAGAGTCCACTTCGTTGAGCAAGGAGTAGCTCTTGTCTATTACATATTTGGCTTATGGAACGGTATCTGTGCTAATTTCAATCTCTGGTTTTATGCAGCACCCCAACTCACCTTTCCCCTTAAGCAAGCATAAGTCGGTTTTCTACATTTGAGACCCTGTTCTGTTTTGTAATTCAGTTCCTGTGTAGCCAAGTTTACATTCCATGTGGTAGAGATATCTTATGATGTTTGTTTTTCTGTGTGACTTATTTCACTTAGAATCATCGTACCTGAATCCACTCATTATGCTGCTATGGGCCTGATGACATAGATTTCATTGCTGAGTGATATTGCATTGTACGTAAGTACCACAACTTCTTTATCCATTTTTCACTTTCTGTGATTTTGAACTTGTACTGTAAACGAGGTTCTTGTAAACAGAGCCTTCCCAAACTTTGGGGTGGCTGTGTCTTTGATTTTAATTTCCCTAAGCTATAGGAGCATAAGTGGAAGTGCCCTAGGCTCTGTTGCTTTGTTTTTTAGATGTTTCAGGAAACACCATACACTTCTCCAGAGTGGCTGTTGGCAATTTACATCCCGCCCATCAGCATAACAAGGCTCCCAGTTCTCCATGGCCTGTCCTGCCTTTCTGGATTTTACACTTTTTTCAGATGGCCCTTTTGACCGGGGGGCAGTGAGACTTCATTGTAGTGCAGATTTCCTTTGCAAGCTTGCTTGGTTGGCCAAAAAGGGCGTATGCGTTTATTCCTGAATATATTCAGGAAAAAACGCATACGCCCTTTTTGGCCAAGTGCATCATTGTGGACGTTCTGCCTCTTTTCCTTTGCTTTACATGCAATTCCAGTCTACCTCCTGAAATCGGTTTCCTGCAATTCTGCCCAGCGTTCAAGTCCTCTTGGCAGCCTTACTTCAATATATTTTTGGACGATAGCTGTCATTTATAACTCTGCAGGTTTGTGAATGACAGTGCCCCTGAGCTCCTTTCTTCAACTCGCTTTCTTGTGAGCTGGCCGCAACACCGCAGCATTGCTTCAGGCCCTAGTGTGGTTCCGGCATGACATGCTGAGCCTTTGGTTAATTCCTCTTCCTGGTGGGAAATGAGAGTTAAATTTGCCCGTCCAGACACCTCCAGCTAGTCTCTCATTGGTTCTCCCTATTCCTGTTCATTTTCCGCAGAAATTGCAAACTGGGCCAAACAAGAGGTTAAAGGCACTGACTCTCCAAGTGGGGAGAGTGTTAGTAAAGCGTCTGGAATGTTGCACCCGAGTCCCGGGGGATGAAAACTGACACAATTAAACACATTTCCCGATCACACGGTGGATCATACTCTGGGTTCCACATGCATGTTTTAGCTGAAGGAAGAATCCCTTAAACCTGGAGAGTTGAGACCCATGGAATGGGTACCATGCAATATGACTTCAAAGGGTCTGCATTTGCTCACCGAACCTCACCAATCCTATCACTGCTGCATTTATGACACTGTACACACGCTTGATTCTCTTTCGGAGACATATAAATCCATAGGTTTTAAGATTCTTTCTAGTCAGGTATATTCTTACGCGTTTAATATGGGGTGTAGAGTCCACTTCGTTGAGCAAGGAGTAGCTCTTGTCTATTACATATTTGGCTTATGGAACGGTATCTGTGCTAATTTCAATCTCTGGTTTTATGCAGCACCCCAACTCACCTTTCCCCTTAAGCAAGCATAAGTCGGTTTTCTACATTTGAGACCCTGTTCTGTTTTGTAATTCAGTTCCTGTGTAGCCAAGTTTACATTCCATGTGGTAGAGATATCTTATGATGTTTCTTTTTCTGTGTGACTTATTTCACTTAGAATCATCGTACCTGAATCCACTCATTATGCTGCTATGGGCCTGATGACATAGATTTCATTGCTGAGTGATATTGCATTGTACGTAAGTACCACAACTTCTTTATCCATTTTTCACTTTCTGTGATTTTGAACTTATACTGTAAACGAGGTTCTTGTAAACAGAGCCTTCCCAAATTTTGGGGTGGCTGTGTCTTTTTGATTTTAATTTCCCTAAGCTATAGGACCATAAGTGGAAGTGCCCTAAGCTCTGTTGCTTTGTTTTTCAGATGTTTCAGGAAACACCATACACTTCTCCAGAGTGGCTGTTGGCAATTTACATCCCGCCCATCAGCATAACAAGGCTCCCAGTTCTCCATGGCCTGTCCTGCCTTTCTGGATTTTACACTTTTTTCAGATGGCCCTTTTGACCGGTGGGCAGTGAGACTTCATTGTAGTGCAGATTTCCTTTGCAAGCTTGCTTGGTTGGCCAAAAAGGGCGTATGCGTTTTTTCCTGAATATATTCAGGAAAAAACGCATACGCCCTTTTTGGCCAAGTGCATCATTGTGGACGTTCTGCCTCTTTTCCTTTGCTTTACATGCAATTCCTGTCTACCTCCTGAAATCGGTTTCCTGCAATTCTGCCCAGCGTTCAAGTCCTCTTGGCAGCCTTACTTCAATATATTTTTGGACGATAGCTGTCATTTATAACTCTGCAGGTTTGTGAATGACAGTGCCCCTGATCTCCTTTCTTCAACTCGCTTTCTTGTGAGCTGGCCGCAACACCGCAGCATTGCTTCAGTCCCTAGTGTGGTTCCGGCATGACATGCTGAGCCTTTGGTTAATTCCTCTTCCTGGTGGGAAATGAGAGTTAAATTTGCCCGTCCAGACACCTCCAGCTAGTCTCTCATTGGTTCTCCCTATTCCTGTTCATTTTCCGCAGAAATTGCAAACTGGGCCAAACAAGAGGTTAAAGGCACTGACTCTCCAAGTGGGGAGAGTGTTAGTAAAGCGTCTGGAATGTTGCACCTGAGTACCAGGGGATGAAAACTGACACAATTAAGCACGTTTCCCGATCACACGGTGGATCATACTCTGGGTTCCACATGCATGTTTTAGCTGAAGGAAGAATCCCTTAAACCTGGAGAGTTGAGACCCCTGCAATGGGTACCATGCAATATGACTTCAAAGGGTCTGCATTTGCTCACCGAACCTCACCAATCCTATCACTGCTGCATTTATGACACTGTACACACGCTTGATTCTCTTTCTGAGACATATAAATCCATAGGTTTTAAGATTCTTACTAGTCAGGTATATTCTTAGGCGTTTAATATGGGGTGTAGAGTCCACTTCGTTGAGCAAGGAGTAGCTCTTGTCTATTACATATTTGGCTTATGGAACCGTATCTGTGCTAATTTCAATCTTTGGTTTATGCAGCACCCCAACTCACCTTTACTCTTAAGCAAGCATAAGTCGGTTTTCTACATTTGAGACCCTGTTCTGTTTTGTAATTCAGTTCCTGTGTAGCCAAGTTTACATTCCATGTGGTAGAGATATCTTATGATGTTTCTTTCTCTGTGTGACTTATTTCACTTACAATCATCGTACCTGAATCCACTCATTATGCTGCTACGGGCCTGATGATACAGATTTCATTGCTGAGTGATATTGCATTGTACGTAAGTACCACAACTTCTTTATCCATTTTGCGCTTTCTGTGATATTGAACTTGTACTGTAAACGAGGTTCTTGTAAATAGAGCTGTCCCAAAGATTGGGGTGGTTGTGTCTTTTTGATTTTAATTTCCCTAAGCTATAGGACCATAAGTGGAAGTGCCCTAGGCTCTGTTGCTTTGTTTTTTAGATGTTTCAGGAAACACCATACACTTCTCCAGAGTGACTGTTGGCAATTTACATCCCGCCCATCAGCATAACAAGGCTCCCAGTTCTCCATGGCCTGTCCTGCCTTTCTGGATTTTACACTTTTTTCAGATGGCCCTTTTGACCGGGGGGCAGTGAGACTTCATTGTAGTGCAGATTTCTTTGCAAGCTTGCTTGGTTGGCCAAAAAGGGCGTATGCGTTTATTCCTGAATATATTCAGGAAAAAACGCATACGCCCTTTTTGGCCAAGTGCATCATTGTGGACGTTCTGCCTCTTTTCCTATGCTTTACATGCAATTCCAGTCTACCTCCTGAAATCGGTTTCCTGCAATTCTGCCCCGCATTCAAGTCCTCTTGGCAGCCTTACTTCAATATCTTTTTGGACGATAGCTGTCATTTATAACTCTGCAGGTATGTGAATGACAGTGCCCCTGAGCTCCTTTCTTCAACTCGCTTTCTTGTGAGCTGGCCGCAACACCGCAGCATTGCTTCAGTCCCTAGTGTGGTTCCGGCATGACATGCTTAGCCTTTGGTTAATTCCTCTTCCTGGTGGGAAATGAGAGTTAAATTTGCCCGTCCAGACACCTCCAGCTAGTCTCTCATTGGTTCTCCCTATTCCTGTTCATTTTCCGCAGAAATTGCAAACTGGGCCAAACAAGAGGTTAAAGGCACTGACTCTCCAAGTGGGGAGAGTGTTAGTAAAGCGTCTGGAATGTTGCACCCGAGTACCAGGGGATGAAAACTGACACAATTAAACACGTTTACCGATCACACGGTGGATCATACTCTGGGTTCCACATGCATGTTTTAGCTGAAGGAAGAATCCCTTAAACCTGGAGAGTTGAGACCCATGGAATGGGTACCATGCAATATGACTTCAAAGGTTCTGCATTTGCTCACCAAACCTCACCAATCCTATCACTGCTGCGTTTATGACACTGTACACACGCTTGATTCTCTTTTGGAGACATATAAATCCATAGGTTTTAAGATTCTTTCTAGTCAGGTATATTCTTACGCGTTTAATATGGGGTGTAGAGTCCACTTCGTTGAGCAAGGAGTAGCTCTTGTCTATTAAATATTTGGCTTATGGAACGGTATCTGTTCTAATTTCAATCTCTGGTTTTATGCAGCACCCCAACTCACCTTTCGCCTTAAGCAAGCATAAGTTGGTTTTCTACATTTGAGACCCTGTTCTGTTTTGTAATTCAGTTCCTGTGTAGCCAAGTTTACATTCCTTGTAGTAGTGATATCTTATGATGTTTGTTTTTCTGTGTGACTTATTTCACTTAGAATCATCGTACCTGAATCCACTCATTATGCTGCTACGGGCCTGATGACATAGATTTCATTGCTGAGTGATATTGCATTGTACGTAAGTACCACAACTTCTTTATCCATTTTTCGCTTTCTGTGATATTGAACTTGGACCATAAATGAGGTTCTTGTAAACAGAGCTGTCCCTAACTTTGGGGTGGCTGAGTCTTTTTGATTTTAATTTCCCTAAGCTATAGGACCATAAGTGGAAGTGCCCTAGGCTCTGTTGCTTTGTTTTTTAGATGTTTCAGGAAACACCATACACTTCTCCAGAGTGGCTGTTGGCAATTTACATCCCGCCCATCAGCATAACAAGGCTCCCAGTTCTCCATGGCCTGTCCTGCCTTTCTGGATTTTACACTTTTTTCAGATGGCCCTTTTGACCGGGGAGCAGTGAGACTTCATTGTAGTGCAGATTTCCTTTGCAAGCTTGCTTGGTTGGCCACAAAGGGCGTATGCGTTTTTTCCTGAATATATTCAGGAAAAAACGCATACGCCCTTTTTGGACAAGTGCATCATTGTGGACGTTCTGCCTCTTTTCCGATGCTTTACATGCAATTCCAGTCTACCTCCTGAAATCGGTTTCCTGCAATTCTGCCCCGCTTTCAAGTCCTCTTGGCAGCCTTACTTCAATATATTTTTGGACGATAGCTATCATTTATAACTCTGCAGGTATGTGAATGACAGTGTCCCTGAGCTCCTTTCTTCAACTCGCTTTCTTGTGAGCTGGCCGCAACACCGCAGGATTGCTTCAGGCCCTAGTGTGGTTCCGGCATGGCACGCTGAGCCTTTGTTTAATTACTCTTCCTGGTGGGAAATGAGAGTTAAATTTGCCCATCCAGACACCTCCAGCTAGTCTCTCATTGGTTCTCTCTATTCCTGTTCATTTTCCTCAGAAATTGCAAACTGGGCCAAACAGGAGGTTAAAGGCACTGACTCTCCAATTGGGGAGAGTGTTAGTAAAGCGTCTGGAATGTTGCACCTGAGTACCAGGGGGCGAAAACTGAGACACATTTGAACACGTTTCCCGATCACATGGTGGATCATACTCTGGGTTCCACATGCATGTTTTAGCTGAAGGAAGAATCCCTTAAACCTGGAGAGTTGAGACCCCTGCAATGGGTACCATGCAATATGACTTCAAAGGGTCTGCATTTGCTCACCGAACCTCACCAATCTTATCACTGCTGCATTTATGCCACTGTACACACGCTTGATTCTCTTTCTGAGACATATAAATCCATAGGTTTTAAGATTCTTACTAGTCAGGTATATTCTTAGGCGTTTAATATGGGGTGTAGAGTCCACTTCGTTGAGCAAGGAGTAGCTCTTGTCTATTACATATTTGGCTTATGGAACGGTATCTGTGCTAATTTCAATCTCTGGTTTTATGCAGCACCCCAACTCACCTTTCCCCTTAAGCAAGCATAAGTCGGTTTTCTACATTTGAGACCCTGTTCTGTTTTGTAATTCAGTTCCTGTGTAGCCAAGTTTACATTCCATGTGGTAGAGATATCTTATGATGTTTCTTTTTCTGTGTGACTTATTTCACTTAGAATCATCGTACCTGAATCCACTCATTATGCTGCTATGGGCCTGATGACATAGATTTCATTGCTGAGTGATATTGCATTGTACGTAAGTACCACAACTTCTTTATCCATTTTTCACTTTCTGTGATTTTGAACTTGTACTGTCAACGAGGTTCTTGTAAACAGAGCCTTCCCAAACTTTGGGGTGGCTGTGTCTTTTTGATTTTAATTTCCCTAAGCTATAGGACCATAAGTGGAAGTGCCCTAGGCTCTGTTGCTTTGTTTTTTAGATGTTTCAGGAAACACCATACACTTCTCCAGAGTGGCTGTTGGCAATTTACATCCCACCCATCAGCATAACACGGCTCCCAGTTCTCCATGGCCTGTCCTGCCTTTCTGGATTTTACACTTTTTTCAGATGGCCCTTTTGACCGGGGGGCAGTGAGACTTCATTGTAGTGCAGATTTCCTTTGCAAGCTTGCTTGGTTGGCCAAAAAGTGTGTATGCGTTTTTTCCTGAATATATTCAGGAAAAAACGCATACGCCCTTTTTGGCCAAGTGCATCATTGTGTACGTTCTGCCTCTTTTCCTTTGCTTTACATGCAATTCCAGTCTACCTCCTGAAATCGGTTTCCTGCAATTCTGCCCAGCGTTCAAGTCCTCTTGGCAGCCTTACTTCAATATATTTTTGGACGATAGCTGTCATTTATAACTCTGCAGGTTTGTGAATGACAGTGCCCCTGAGCTCCTTTCTTCAACTCGCTTTCTTGTGAGCTGGCCGCAACACCGCAGCATTGCTTCAGGCCCTAGTGTGGTTCCGGCATGACATGCTGAGCCTTTGGTTAATTCCTCTTCCTGGTGGGAAATGAGAGTTAACTTTGCCCGTCCAGACACCTCCAGCTAGTCTCTCATTGGTTCTCCCTATTCCTGTTCATTTTCTGCAGAAATTGCAAACTGGGCCAAACAGGAGGTTAAAGGCACTGACTCTCCAAGTGGGGAGAGTGTTAGTAAAGCGTCTGGAATGTTGCACCCGAGTACCGGGGGATGAAAACTGACACAATTAAACACGTTTCCCGATCACACGGTGGATCATACTCTGGGTTCCACATGCATGTTTTAGCTGAAGGAAGAATCCCTTAAACCTGGAGAGTTGAGACCCATGGAATGGGTACCATGCAATATGACTTCAAAGGGTCTGCATTTGCTCACCGAACCTCACCAATCCTATCACTGCTGCGTTTATGACACTGTACACACGCTTGATTCTCTTTCGGAGACATATAAATCCATAGGTTTTAAGATTCTTTCTAGTCAGGTATATTCTTACGCGTTTAATGTGGGGTGTAGAGTCCACTTCGTTGAGCAAGGAGTAGCTCTTGTCTATTAAATATTTGGCTTATGGAACGGTATCTGTTCTAATTTCAATCTCTGGTTTTATGCAGCACCCCAACTCACCTTTCGCCTTAAGCAAGCATAAGTTGGTTTTCTACATTTGAGACCCTGTTCTGTTTTGTAATTCAGTTCCTGTGTAGCCAAGTTTACATTCCTTGTAGTAGTGATATCTTATGATGTTTGTTTTTCTGTGTGACTTATTTCACTTAGAATCATCGTACCTGAATGCACTCATTATGCTGCTATGGGCCTGATGACATAGATTTCATTGCTGAGTGATATTGCATTGTACGTAAGTACCACAACTTCTTTATCCATTTTTCGCTTTCTGTGATATTGAACTTGGACCATAAATGAGGTTCTTGTAAACAGAGCTGTCCCTAATTTTGGGGTGGGTGAGTCTTTTTTACTTTAATTTCCCTAAGCTATAGGACCATAAGTGGAAGTGCCCTAGGCTCTGTTGCTTTGTTTTTTAGATGTTTCAGGAAACACCATACACTTCTCCAGAGTGGCTGTTGGCAATTTACATCCCACCCATCAGCATAACAAGGCTCCCAGTTCTCCATGGCCTGTCCTGCCTTTCTGGATTTTACACTTTTTTCAGATGTCCCTTTTGACCGGGGAGCAGTGAGACTTCATTGTAGTGCAGATTTCCTTTGCAAGCTTGCTTGGTTGGCCAAAAAGGGCGTATGCGTTTTTTCCTGAATATATTCAGGAAAAAACGCATACGCCCTTTTTGGTCAAGTGCATCATTGTGGACGTTCTGCCTCTTTTCCTATGCTTTACATGCAATTCCAGTCTACCTCCTGAAATCGGTTTCCTGCAATTCTGCCCCGCTTTCAAGTCCTCTTGGCAGCCTTACTTCAATATATTTTTGGACGATAGCTATCATTTATAACTCTGCAGGTATGTGAATGACAGTGCCCCTGAGCTCCTTTCTTCAACTCGCTTTCTTGTGAGCTGGCCGCAGCACCGCAGGATTGCTTCAGGCCCTAGTGTGGTTCCGGCATGGCACGCTGAGCCTTTGTTTAATTCCTCTTCCTGGTGGGAAATGAGAGTTAAATTTGCCCGTCCAGACACCTCCAGCTAGTCTCTCATTGGTTCTCCCTATTCCTGTTCATTTTCCACAGAAATTGCAAACTGGGCCAAACAGGAGGTTAAAGGCACTGACTCTCCAAGTGGGGAGAGTGTTAGTAAAGCGTCTGGAATGTTGCACCCGAGTACCAGGGGACGAAAACTGAGACACATTTGAACACGTTTCCCGATCACATGGTGGATCATACTCTGGGTTCCACATGCATGTTTTAGCTGAAGGAAGAATCCCTTAAACCTGGAGAGTTGAGACCCCTGCAATGGGTACCATGCAATATGACTTCAAAGGGTCTGCATTTGCTCACCGAACCTCACCAATCCTATCACTGCTGCATTTATGCCACTGTACACACGCTTGATTCTCTTTCTGAGACATATAAATCCATAGGTTTTAAGATTCTTACTAGTCAGGTATATTCTTAGGCGTTTAATATAGGGTGTAGAGTCCACTTCGTTGAGCAAGGAGTAGCTCTTGTCTATTACATATTTGGCTTATGGAACGGTATCTGTGCTAATTTCAATCTCTGGTTTTATGCAGCACCCCAACTCACCTTTCCCCTTAAGCAAGCATAAGTCGGTTTTCTACATTTGAGACCCTGTTCTGTTTTGTAATTCAGTTCCTGTGTAGCCAAGTTTACATTCCATGTGGTAGAGATATCTTATGATGTTTGTTTTTCTGTGTGACTTATTTCACTTAGAATCATCGTACCTGAATCCACTCATTATGCTGCTATGGGCCTGATGACATAGATTTCATTGCTGAGTGATATTGCATTGTACGTAAGTACCACAACTTCTTTATCCATTTTTCACTTTCTGTGATTTTGAACTTGTACTGTAAACGAGGTTCTTGTAAACAGAGCCTTCCCAAACTTTGGGGTGGCTGTGTCTTTTTGATTTTAATTTCCCTAAGCTATAGGACCATAAGTGGAAGTGCCCTAGGCTCTGTTGCTTTGTTTTTTAGATGTTTCAGGAAACACCATACACTTCTCCAGAGTGGCTGTTGGCAATTTACATCCCACCCATCAGCATAACAAGGCTCCCAGTTCTCCATGGCCTGTCCTGCCTTTCTGGATTTTACACTTTTTTCAGATGGCCCTTTTGACCGGGGGGCAGTGAGACTTCATTGTAGTGCAGATTTCCTTTGCAAGCTTGCTTGGTTGGCCAAAAAGTGTGTATGCGTTTTTTCCTGAATATATTCAGGAAAAAACGCATACGCACTTTTTGGCCAAGTGCATCATTGTGGACGTTCTGCCTCTTTTCCTTTGCTTTACATGCAATTCCAGTCTACCTCCTGAAATCGGTTTCCTGCAATTCTGCCCAGCGTTCAAGTCCTCTTGGCAGCCTTACTTCAATATATTTTTGGACGATAGCTGTCATTTATAACTCTGCAGGTTTGTGAATGACAGTGCCCCTGATCTCCTTTCTTCAACTCGCTTTCTTGTGAGCTGGCCGCAACACCGCAGCATTGCTTCAGGCCCTAGTGTGGTTCCGGCATGACATGCTGAGCCTTTGGTTAATTCCTCTTCCTGGTGGGAAATGAGAGTTAACTTTGCCCGTCCAGACACCTCCAGCTAGTCTCTCATTGGTTCTCCCTATTCCTGTTCATTTTCTGCAGAAATTGCAAACTGGGCCAAACAGGAGGTTAAAGGCACTGACTCTCCAAGTGGGGAGAGTGTTAGTAAAGCGTCTGGAATGTTGCACCCGAGTACCGGGGGATTAAAACTGACACAATTAAACACGTTTCCCGATCACACGGTGGATCATACTCTGGGTTCCACATGCATGTTTTAGCTGAAGGAAGAATCCCTTAAACCTGGAGAGTTGAGACCCATGGAATGGGTACCATGCAATATGACTTCAAAGGGTCTGCATTTGCTCACCGAACCTCACCAATCCTATCACTGCTGCGTTTATGACACTGTACACACGCTTGATTCTCTTTCGGAGACATATAAATCCATAGGTTTTAAGATTCTTTCTAGTCAGGTATATTCTTACGCGTTTAATATGGGGTGTAGAGTCCACTTCGTTGAGCAAGGAGTAGCTCTTGTCTATTAAATATTTGGCTTATGGAACGGTATCTGTTCTAATTTCAATCTCTGGTTTTCTGCAGCACCCCAACTCACCTTTCGCCTTAAGCAAGCATAAGTTGGTTTTCTACATTTGAGACCCTGTTCTGTTTTGTAATTCAGTTCCTGTGTAGCCAAGTTTACATTCCTTGTACTAGTGATATCTTATGATGTTTGTTTTTCTGTGTGACTTATTTCACTTAGAATCATCGTACCTGAATGCACTCATTATGCTGCTATGGGCCTGATGACATAGATTTCATTGCTGAGTGATATTGCATTGTACGTAAGTACCACAACTTCTTTATCCATTTTTCGCTTTCTGTGATATTGAACTTGGACCATAAATGAGGTTCTTGTAAACAGAGCTGTCCCTAATTTTGGGGTGGGTGAGTCTTTTTTACTTTAATTTCCCTAAGCTATAGGACCATAAGTGGAAGTGCCCTAGGCTCTGTTGCTTTGTTTTTTAGATGTTTCAGGAAACACCATACACTTCTCCAGAGTGGCTGTTGGCAATTTACATCCCACCCATCAGCATAACAAGGCTCCCAGTTCTCCATGGCCTGTCCTGCCTTTCTGGATTTTACACTTTTTTCAGATGTCCCTTTTGACCGGGGAGCAGTGAGACTTCATTGTAGTGCAGATTTCCTTTGCAAGCTTGCTTGGTTGGCCAAAAAGGGCGTATGCGTTTTTTCCTGAATATATTCAGGAAAAAACGCATACGCCCTTTTTGGTCAAGTGCATCATTGTGGACGTTCTGCCTCTTTTCCTATGCTTTACATGCAATTCCAGTCTACCTCCTGAAATCGGTTTCCTGCAATTCTGCCCCGCTTTCAAGTCCTCTTGGCAGCCTTACTTCAATATATTTTTGGACGATAGCTATCATTTATAACTCTGCAGGTATGTGAATGACAGTGCCCCTGAGCTCCTTTCTTCAACTCGCTTTCTTGTGAGCTGGCCGCAGCACCGCAGGATTGCTTCAGGCCCTAGTGTGGTTCCGGCATGGCACGCTGAGCCTTTGTTTAATTCCTCTTCCTGGTGGGAAATGAGAGTTAAATTTGCCCGTCCAGACACCTCCAGCTAGTCTCTCATTGGTTCTCCCTATTCCTGTTCATTTTCCACAGAAATTGCAAACTGGGCCAAACAGGAGGTTAAAGGCACTGACTCTCCAAGTGGGGAGAGTGTTAGTAAAGCGTCTGGAATGTTGCACCCGAGTACCAGGGGACGAAAACTGAGACACATTTGAACACGTTTCCCGATCACATGGTGGATCATACTCTGGGTTCCACATGCATGTTTTAGCTGAAGGAAGAATCCCTTAAACCTGGAGAGTTGAGACCCCTGCAATGGGTACCATGCAATATGACTTCAAAGGGTCTGCATTTGCTCACCGAACCTCACCAATCCTATTACTGCTGCATTTATGCCACTGTACACACGCTTGATTCTCTTTCTGAGACATATAAATCCATAGGTTTTAAGATTCTTACTAGTCAGGTATATTCTTAGGCGTTTAATATGGGGTGTAGAGTCCACTTCGTTGAGCAAGGAGTAGCTCTTGTCTATTACATATTTGGCTTATGGAACGGTATCTGTGCTAATTTCAATCTCTGGTTTTATGCAGCACCCCAACTCACCTTTCCCCTTAAGCAAGCATAAGTCGGTTTTCTACATTTGAGACCCTGTTCTGTTTTGTAATTCAGTTCCTGTGTAGCCAAGTTTACATTCCATGTGGTAGAGATATCTTATGATGTTTGTTTTTCTGTGTGACTTATTTCACTTAGAATCATCGTACCTGAATCCACTCATTATGCTGCTATGGGCCTGATGACATAGATTTCATTGCTGAGTGATATTGCATTGTACGTAAGTACCACAACTTCTTTATCCATTTTTCACTTTCTGTGATTTTGAACTTGTACTGTAAACGAGGTTCTTGTAAACAGAGCCTTCCCAAACTTTGGGGTGGCTGTGTCTTTTTGATTTTAATTTCCCTAAGCTATAGGACCATAAGTGGAAGTGCCCTAGGCTCTGTTGCTTTGTTTTTTAGATGTTTCAGGAAACACCATACACTTCTCCAGAGTGGCTGTTGGCAATTTACATCCCACCCATCAGCATAACAAGGCTCCCAGTTCTCCATGGCCTGTCCTGCCTTTCTGGATTTTACACTTTTTTCAGATGGCCCTTTTGACCGGGGGGCAGTGAGACTTCATTGTAGTGCAGATTTCCTTTGCAAGCTTGCTTGGTTGGCCAAAAAGTGTGTATGCGTTTTTTCCTGAATATATTCAGGAAAAAACGCATACGCCCTTTTTGGCCAAGTGCATCATTGTGTACGTTTTGCCTCTTTTCCTTTGCTTTACATGCAATTCCAGTCTACCTCCTGAAATCGGTTTCCTGCAATTCTGCCCAGCGTTCAAGTCCTCTTGGCAGCCTTACTTCAATATATTTTTGGACGATAGCTGTCATTTATAACTCTGCAGGTTTGTGAATGACAGTGCCCCTGATCTCCTTTCTTCAACTCGCTTTCTTGTGAGCTGGCCGCAACACCGCAGCATTGCTTCAGGCCCTAGTGTGGTTCCGGCATGACATGCTGAGCCTTTGGTTAATTCCTCTTCCTGGTGGGAAATGAGAGTTAACTTTGCCCGTCCAGACACCTCCAGCTAGTCTCTCATTGGTTCTCCCTATTCCTGTTCATTTTCTGCAGAAATTGCAAACTGGGCCAAACAGGAGGTTAAAGGCACTGACTCTCCAAGTGGGGAGAGTGTTAGTAAAGCGTCTGGAATGTTGCACCCGAGTACCGGGGGATGAAAACTGACACAATTAAACACGTTTCCCGATCACACGGTGGATCATACTCTGGGTTCCACATGCATGTTTTAGCTGAAGGAAGAATCCCTTAAACCTGGAGAGTTGAGACCCATGGAATGGGTACCATGCAATATGACTTCAAAGGGTCTGCATTTGCTCACCGAACCTCACCAATCCTATCACTGCTGCGTTTATGACACTGTACACACGCTTGATTCTCTTTCGGAGACATATAAATCCATAGGTTTTAAGATTCTTTCTAGTCAGGTATATTCTTACGCGTTTAATATGGGGTGTAGAGTCCACTTCGTTGAGCAAGGAGTAGCTCTTGTCTATTAAATATTTGGCTTATGGAACGGTATCTGTTCTAATTTCAATCTCTGGTTTTATGCAGCACCCCAACTCACCTTTCGCCTTAAGCAAGCATAAGTTGGTTTTCTACATTTGAGACCCTGTTCTGTTTTGTAATTCAGTTCCTGTGTAGCCAAGTTTACATTCCTTGTACTAGTGATATCTTATGATGTTTGTTTTTCTGTGTGACTTATTTCACTTAGAATCATCGTACCTGAATGCACTCATTATGCTGCTATGGGCCTGATGACATAGATTTCATTGCTGAGTGATATTGCATTGTACGTAAGTACCACAACTTCTTTATCCATTTTTCGCTTTCTGTGATATTGAACTTGGACCATAAATGAGGTTCTTGTAAACAGAGCTGTCCCTAATTTTGGGGTGGGTGAGTCTTTTTTACTTTAATTTCCCTAAGCTATAGGACCATAAGTGGAAGTGCCCTAGGCTCTGTTGCTTTGTTTTTTAGATGTTTCAGGAAACACCATACACTTCTCCAGAGTGGCTGTTGGCAATTTACATCCCACCCATCAGCATAACAAGGCTCCCAGTTCTCCATGGCCTGTCCTGCCTTTCTGGATTTTACACTTTTTTCAGATGGCCCTTTTGACCGGGGGGCAGTGAGACTTCATTGTAGTGCAGATTTCCTTTGCAAGCTTGCTTGGTTGGCCAAAAAGTGTGTATGCGTTTTTTCCTGAATATATTCAGGAAAAAACGCATACGCACTTTTTGGCCAAGTGCATCATTGTGGACGTTCTGCCTCTTTTCCTTTGCTTTACATGCAATTCCAGTCTACCTCCTGAAATCGGTTTCCTGCAATTCTGCCCAGCGTTCAAGTCCTCTTGGCAGCCTTACTTCAATATATTTTTGGACGATAGCTGTCATTTATAACTCTGCAGGTTTGTGAATGACAGTGCCCCTGATCTCCTTTCTTCAACTCGCTTTCTTGTGAGCTGGCCGCAACACCGCAGCATTGCTTCAGGCCCTAGTGTGGTTCCGGCATGACATGCTGAGCCTTTGGTTAATTCCTCTTCCTGGTGGGAAATGAGAGTTAACTTTGCCCGTCCAGACACCTCCAGCTAGTCTCTCATTGGTTCTCCCTATTCCTGTTCATTTTCTGCAGAAATTGCAAACTGGGCCAAACAGGAGGTTAAAGGCACTGACTCTCCAAGTGGGGAGAGTGTTAGTAAAGCGTCTGGAATGTTGCACCCGAGTACCGGGGGATGAAAACTGACACAATTAAACACGTTTCCCGATCACACGGTGGATCATACTCTGGGTTCCACATGCATGTTTTAGCTGAAGGAAGAATCCCTTAAACCTGGAGAGTTGAGACCCATGGAATGGGTACCATGCAATATGACTTCAAAGGGTCTGCATTTGCTCACCGAACCTCACCAATCCTATCACTGCTGCGTTTATGACACTGTACACACGCTTGATTCTCTTTCGGAGACATATAAATCCATAGGTTTTAAGATTCTTTCTAGTCAGGTATATTCTTACGCGTTTAATATGGGGTGTAGAGTCCACTTCGTTGAGCAAGGAGTAGCTCTTGTCTATTAAATATTTGGCTTATGGAACGGTATCTGTTCTAATTTCAATCTCTGGTTTTATGCAGCACCCCAACTCACCTTTCGCCTTAAGCAAGCATAAGTTGGTTTTCTACATTTGAGACCCTGTTCTGTTTTGTAATTCAGTTCCTGTGTAGCCAAGTTTACATTCCATGTGGTAGAGATATCTTATGATGTTTCTTTTTCTGTGTGACTTATTTCACTTAGAATCATCGTACCTGAATGCACTCATTATGCTGCTATGGGCCTGATGACATAGATTTCATTGCTGAGTGATATTGCATTGTACGTAAGTACCACAACTTCTTTATCCATTTTTCGCTTTCTGTGATATTGAACTTGGACCATAAATGAGGTTCTTGTAAACAGAGCTGTCCCTAATTTTGGGGTGGGTGAGTCTTTTTTACTTTAATTTCCCTAAGCTATAGGACCATAAGTGGAAGTGCCCTAGGCTCTGTTGCTTTGTTTTTTAGATGTTTCAGGAAACACCATACACTTCTCCAGAGTGGCTGTTGGCAATTTACATCCCACCCATCAGCATAACAAGGCTCCCAGTTCTCCATGGCCTGTCCTGCCTTTCTGGATTTTACACTTTTTTCAGATGGCCCTTTTGACCGGGGGGCAGTGAGACTTCATTGTAGTGCAGATTTCCTTTGCAAGCTTGCTTGGTTGGCCAAAAAGGGCGTATGCGTTTTTTCCTGAATATATTCAGGAAAAAACGCATACGCCCTTTTTGGTCAAGTGCATCATTGTGGACGTTCTGCCTCTTTTCCTATGCTTTACATGCAATTCCAGTCTACCTCCTGAAATCGGTTTCCTGCAATTCTGCCCCGCTTTCAAGTCCTCTTGGCAGCCTTACTTCAATATATTTTTGGACGATAGCTATCATTTATAACTCTGCAGGTATGTGAATGACAGTGCCCCTGAGCTCCTTTCTTCAACTCGCTTTCTTGTGAGCTGGCCGCAGCACCGCAGGATTGCTTCAGGCCCTAGTGTGGTTCCGGCATGGCACGCTGAGCCTTTGTTTAATTCCTCTTCCTGGTGGGAAATGAGAGTTAAATTTGCCCGTCCAGACACCTCCAGCTAGTCTCTCATTGGTTCTCCCTATTCCTGTTCATTTTCCACAGAAATTGCAAACTGGGCCAAACAGGAGGTTAAAGGCACTGACTCTCCAAGTGGGGAGAGTGTTAGTAAAGCGTCTGGAATGTTGCACCCGAGTACCAGGGGACGAAAACTGAGACACATTTGAACACGTTTCCCGATCACATGGTGGATCATACTCTGGGTTCCACATGCATGTTTTAGCTGAAGGAAGAATCCCTTAAACCTGGAGAGTTGAGACCCCTGCAATGGGTACCATGCAATATGACTTCAAAGGGTCTGCATTTGCTCACCGAACCTCACCAATCCTATCACTGCTGCATTTATGCCACTGTACACACGCTTGATTCTCTTTCTGAGACATATAAATCCATAGGTTTTAAGATTCTTACTAGTCAGGTATATTCTTAGGCGTTTAATATGGGGTGTAGAGTCCACTTCGTTGAGCAAGGAGTAGCTCTTGTCTATTACATATTTGGCTTATGGAACGGTATCTGTGCTAATTTCAATCTCTGGTTTTATGCAGCACCCCAACTCACCTTTCCCCTTAAGCAAGCATAAGTCGGTTTTCTACATTTGAGACCCTGTTCTGTTTTGTAATTCAGTTCCTGTGTAGCCAAGTTTACATTCCATGTGGTAGAGATATCTTATGATGTTTCTTTTTCTGTGTGACTTATTTCACTTAGAATCATCGTACCTGAATCCACTCATTATGCTGCTATGGGCCTGATGACATAGATTTCATTGCTGAGTGATATTGCATTGTACGTAAGTACCACAACTTCTTTATCCATTTTTCACTTTCTGTGATTTTGAACTTGTACTGTAAACGAGGTTCTTGTAAACAGAGCCTTCCCAAACTTTGGGGTGGCTGTGTCTTTTTGATTTTAATTTCCCTAAGCTATAGGACCATAAGTGGAAGTGCCCTAGGCTCTGTTGCTTTGTTTTTTAGATGTTTCAGGAAACACCATACACTTCTCCAGAGTGGCTGTTGGCAATTTACATCCCACCCATCAGCATAACAAGGCTCCCAGTTCTCCATGGCCTGTCCTGCCTTTCTGGATTTTACACTTTTTTCAGATGGCCCTTTTGACCGGGGGGCAGTGAGACTTCATTGTAGTGCAGATTTCCTTTGCAAGCTTGCTTGGTTGGCCAAAAAGTGTGTATGCGTTTTTTCCTGAATATATTCAGGAAAAAACGCATACGCCCTTTTTGGCCAAGTGCATCATTGTGTACGTTTTGCCTCTTTTCCTTTGCTTTACATGCAATTCCAGTCTACCTCCTGAAATCGGTTTCCTGCAATTCTGCCCAGCGTTCAAGTCCTCTTGGCAGCCTTACTTCAATATATTTTTGGACGATAGCTGTCATTTATAACTCTGCAGGTTTGTGAATGACAGTGCCCCTGATCTCCTTTCTTCAACTCGCTTTCTTGTGAGCTGGCCGCAACACCGCAGCATTGCTTCAGGCCCTAGTGTGGTTCCGGCATGACATGCTGAGCCTTTGGTTAATTCCTCTTCCTGGTGGGAAATGAGAGTTAACTTTGCCCGTCCAGACACCTCCAGCTAGTCTCTCATTGGTTCTCCCTATTCCTGTTCATTTTCTGCAGAAATTGCAAACTGGGCCAAACAGGAGGTTAAAGGCACTGACTCTCCAAGTGGGGAGAGTGTTAGTAAAGCGTCTGGAATGTTGCACCCGAGTACCGGGGGATGAAAACTGACACAATTAAACACGTTTCCCGATCACACGGTGGATCATACTCTGGGTTCCACATGCATGTTTTAGCTGAAGGAAGAATCCCTTAAACCTGGAGAGTTGAGACCCATGGAATGGGTACCATGCAATATGACTTCAAAGGGTCTGCATTTGCTCACCGAACCTCACCAATCCTATCACTGCTGCGTTTATGACACTGTACACACGCTTGATTCTCTTTCGGAGACATATAAATCCATAGGTTTTAAGATTCTTTCTAGTCAGGTATATTCTTACGCGTTTAATATGGGGTGTAGAGTCCACTTCGTTGAGCAAGGAGTAGCTCTTGTCTATTAAATATTTGGCTTATGGAACGGTATCTGTTCTAATTTCAATCTCTGGTTTTATGCAGCACCCCAACTCACCTTTCGCCTTAAGCAAGCATAAGTTGGTTTTCTACATTTGAGACCCTGTTCTGTTTTGTAATTCAGTTCCTGTGTAGCCAAGTTTACATTCCTTGTACTAGTGATATCTTATGATGTTTGTTTTTCTGTGTGACTTATTTCACTTAGAATCATCGTACCTGAATGCACTCATTATGCTGCTATGGGCCTGATGACATAGATTTCATTGCTGAGTGATATTGCATTGTACGTAAGTACCACAACTTCTTTATCCATTTTTCGCTTTCTGTGATATTGAACTTGGACCATAAATGAGGTTCTTGTAAACAGAGCTGTCCCTAATTTTGGGGTGGGTGAGTCTTTTTTACTTTAATTTCCCTAAGCTATAGGACCATAAGTGGAAGTGCCCTAGGCTCTGTTGCTTTGTTTTTTAGATGTTTCAGGAAACACCATACACTTCTCCAGAGTGGCTGTTGGCAATTTACATCCCACCCATCAGCATAACAAGGCTCCCAGTTCTCCATGGCCTGTCCTGCCTTTCTGGATTTTACACTTTTTTCAGATGTCCCTTTTGACCGGGGAGCAGTGAGACTTCATTGTAGTGCAGATTTCCTTTGCAAGCTTGCTTGGTTGGCCAAAAAGGGCGTATGCGTTTTTTCCTGAATATATTCAGGAAAAAACGCATACGCACTTTTTGGTCAAGTGCATCATTGTGGACGTTCTGCCTCTTTTCCTATGCTTTACATGCAATTCCAGTCTACCTCCTGAAATCGGTTTCCTGCAATTCTGCCCCGCTTTCAAGTCCTCTTGGCAGCCTTACTTCAATATATTTTTGGACGATAGCTATCATTTATAACTCTGCAGGTATGTGAATGACAGTGCCCCTGAGCTCCTTTCTTCAACTCGCTTTCTTGTGAGCTGGCCGCAGCACCGCAGGATTGCTTCAGGCCCTAGTGTGGTTCCGGCATGGCACGCTGAGCCTTTGTTTAATTCCTCTTCCTGGTGGGAAATGAGAGTTAAATTTGCCCGTCCAGACACCTCCAGCTAGTCTCTCATTGGTTCTCCCTATTCCTGTTCATTTTCCGCAGAAATTGCAAACTGGGCCAAACAGGAGGTTAAAGGCACTGACTCTCCAAGTGGGGAGAGTGTTAGTAAAGCGTCTGGAATGTTGCACCCGAGTACCAGGGGACGAAAACTGAGACACATTTGAACACGTTTCCCGATCACATGGTGGATCATACTCTGGGTTCCACATGCATGTTTTAGCTGAAGGAAGAATCCCTTAAACCTGGAGAGTTGAGACCCCTGCAATGGGTACCATGCAATATGACTTCAAAGGGTCTGCATTTGCTCACCGAACCTCACCAATCCTATCACTGCTGCATTTATGCCACTGTACACACGCTTGATTCTCTTTCTGAGACATATAAATCCATAGGTTTTAAGATTCTTACTAGTCAGGTATATTCTTAGGCGTTTAATATGGGGTGTAGAGTCCACTTCGTTGAGCAAGGAGTAGCTCTTGTCTATTACATATTTGGCTTATGGAACGGTATCTGTGCTAATTTCAATCTCTGGTTTTATGCAGCACCCCAACTCACCTTTCCCCTTAAGCAAGCATAAGTCGGTTTTCTACATTTGAGACCCTGTTCTGTTTTGTAATTCAGTTCCTGTGTAGCCAAGTTTACATTCCATGTGGTAGAGATATCTTATGATGTTTGTTTTTCTGTGTGACTTATTTCACTTAGAATCATCGTACCTGAATCCACTCATTATGCTGCTATGGGCCTGATGACATAGATTTCATTGCTGAGTGATATTGCATTGTACGTAAGTACCACAACTTCTTTATCCATTTTTCACTTTCTGTGATTTTGAACTTGTACTGTAAACGAGGTTCTTGTAAACAGAGCCTTCCCAAACTTTGGGGTGGCTGTGTCTTTTTGATTTTAATTTCCCTAAGCTATAGGACCATAAGTGGAAGTGCCCTAGGCTCTGTTGCTTTGTTTTTTAGATGTTTCAGGAAACACCATACACTTCTCCAGAGTGGCTGTTGGCAATTTACATCCCGCCCATCAGCATAACAAGGCTCCCAGTTCTCCATGGCCTGTCCTGCCTTTCTGGATTTTACACTTTTTTCAGATGGCCCTTTTGACCGGGGGGCAGTGAGACTTCATTGTAGTGCAGATTTCCTTTGCAAGCTTGCTTGGTTGGCCAAAAAGTGTGTATGCGTTTTTTCCTGAATATATTCAGGAAAAAACGCATACGCCCTTTTTGGCCAAGTGCATCATTGTGTACGTTCTGCCTCTTTTCCTTTGCTTTACATGCAATTCCAGTCTACCTCCTGAAATCGGTTTCCTGCAATTCTGCCCAGCGTTCAAGTCCTCTTGGCAGCCTTACTTCAATATATTTTTGGACGATAGCTATCATTTATAACTCTGCAGGTATGTGAATGACAGTGCCCCTGAGCTCCTTTCTTCAACTCGCTTTCTTGTGAGCTGGCCGCAGCACCGCAGGATTGCTTCAGGCCCTAGTGTGGTTCCGGCATGGCACGCTGAGCCTTTGTTTAATTCCTCTTCCTGGTGGGAAATGAGAGTTAAATTTGCCCGTCCAGACACCTCCAGCTAGTCTCTCATTGGTTCTCCCTATTCCTGTTCATTTTCCGCAGAAATTGCAAACTGGGCCAAACAGGAGGTTAAAGGCACTGACTCTCCAAGTGGGGAGAGTGTTAGTAAAGCGTCTGGAATGTTGCACCCGAGTACCAGGGGACGAAAACTGAGACACATTTGAACACGTTTCCCGATCACATGGTGGATCATACTCTGGGTTCCACATGCATGTTTTAGCTGAAGGAAGAATCCCTTAAACCTGGAGAGTTGAGACCCCTGCAATGGGTACCATGCAATATGACTTCAAAGGGTCTGCATTTGCTCACCGAACCTCACCAATCCTATCACTGCTGCATTTATGCCACTGTACACACGCTTGATTCTCTTTCTGAGACATATAAATCCATAGGTTTTAAGATTCTTACTAGTCAGGTATATTCTTAGGCGTTTAATATGGGGTGTAGAGTCCACTTCGTTGAGCAAGGAGTAGCTCTTGTCTATTACATATTTGGCTTATGGAACGGTATCTGTGCTAATTTCAATCTCTGGTTTTATGCAGCACCCCAACTCACCTTTCCCCTTAAGCAAGCATAAGTCGGTTTTCTACATTTGAGACCCTGTTCTGTTTTGTAATTCAGTTCCTGTGTAGCCAAGTTTACATTCCATGTGGTAGAGATATCTTATGATGTTTGTTTTTCTGTGTGACTTATTTCACTTAGAATCATCGTACCTGAATCCACTCATTATGCTGCTATGGGCCTGATGACATAGATTTCATTGCTGAGTGATATTGCATTGTACGTAAGTACCACAACTTCTTTATCCATTTTTCACTTTCTGTGATTTTGAACTTGTACTGTAAACGAGGTTCTTGTAAACAGAGCCTTCCCAAACTTTGGGGTGGCTGTGTCTTTTTGATTTTAATTTCCCTAAGCTATAGGACCATAAGTGGAAGTGCCCTAGGCTCTGTTGCTTTGTTTTTTAGATGTTTCAGGAAACACCATACACTTCTCCAGAGTGGCTGTTGGCAATTTACATCCCGCCCATCAGCATAACAAGGCTCCCAGTTCTCCATGGCCTGTCCTGCCTTTCTGGATTTTACACTTTTTTCAGATGGCCCTTTTGACCGGGGGGCAGTGAGACTTCATTGTAGTGCAGATTTCCTTTGCAAGCTTGCTTGGTTGGCCAAAAAGTGTGTATGCGTTTTTTCCTGAATATATTCAGGAAAAAACGCATACGCCCTTTTTGGCCAAGTGCATCATTGTGTACGTTCTGCCTCTTTTCCTTTGCTTTACATGCAATTCCAGTCTACCTCCTGAAATCGGTTTCCTGCAATTCTGCCCAGCGTTCAAGTCCTCTTGGCAGCCTTACTTCAATATATTTTTGGACGATAGCTGTCATTTATAACTCTGCAGGTTTGTGAATGACAGTGCCCCTGAGCTCCTTTCTTCAACTCGCTTTCTTGTGAGCTGGCCGCAACACCGCAGCATTGCTTCAGGCCCTAGTGTGGTTCCGGCATGACATGCTGAGCCTTTGGTTAATTCCTCTTCCTGGTGGGAAATGAGAGTTAACTTTGCCCGTCCAGACACCTCCAGCTAGTCTCTCATTGGTTCTCCCTATTCCTGTTCATTTTCTGCAGAAATTGCAAACTGGGCCAAACAGGAGGTTAAAGGCACTGACTCTCCAAGTGGGGAGAGTGTTAGTAAAGCGTCTGGAATGTTGCACCCGAGTACCGGGGGATGAAAACTGACACAATTAAACACGTTTCCCGATCACACGGTGGATCATACTCTGGGTTCCACATGCATGTTTTAGCTGAAGGAAGAATCCCTTAAACCTGGAGAGTTGAGACCCATGGAATGGGTACCATGCAATATGACTTCAAAGGGTCTGCATTTGCTCACCGAACCTCACCAATCCTATCACTGCTGCGTTTATGACACTGTACACACGCTTGATTCTCTTTCGGAGACATATAAATCCATAGGTTTTAAGATTCTTTCTAGTCAGGTATATTCTTACGCGTTTAATATGGGGTGTAGAGTCCACTTCGTTGAGCAAGGAGTAGCTCTTGTCTATTAAATATTTGGCTTATGGAACGGTATCTGTTCTAATTTCAATCTCTGGTTTTATGCAGCACCCCAACTCACCTTTCGCCTTAAGCAAGCATAAGTTGGTTTTCTACATTTGAGACCTTGTTCTGTTTTGTAATTCAGTTCCTGTGTAGCCAAGTTTACTTTCCTTGTACTAGTGATATCTTATGATGTTTGTTTTTCTGTGTGACTTATTTCACTTAGAATCATCGTACCTGAATGCACTCATTATGCTGCTATGGGCCTGATGACATAGATTTCATTGCTGAGTGATATTGCATTGTACGTAAGTACCACAACTTCTTTATCCATTTTTCGCTTTCTGTGATATTGAACTTGGACCATAAATGAGGTTCTTGTAAACAGAGCTGTCCCTAATTTTGGGGTGGGTGAGTCTTTTTTACTTTAATTTCCCTAAGCTATAGGACCATAAGTGGAAGTGCCCTAGGCTCTGTTGCTTTGTTTTTTAGATGTTTCAGGAAACACCATACACTTCTCCAGAGTGGCTGTTGGCAATTTACATCCCACCAATCAGCATAACAAGGCTCCCAGTTCTCCATGGCCTGTCCTGCCTTTCTGGATTTTACACTTTTTTCAGATGTCCCTTTTGACCGGGGAGCAGTGAGACTTCACTGTAGTGCAGATTTCCTTTGCAAGCTTGCTTGGTTGGCCAAAAAGGGCGTATGCGTTTTTTCCTGAATATATTCAGGAAAAAACGCATACGCCCTTTTTGGTCAAGTGCATCATTGTGGACGTTCTGCCTCTTTTCCTATGCTTTACATGCAATTCCAGTCTACCTCCTGAAATCGGTTTCCTGCAATTCTGCCCCGCTTTCAAGTCCTCTTGACAGCCTTACTTCAATATATTTTTGGACGATAGCTATCATTTATAACTCTGCAGGTATGTGAATGACAGTGCCCCTGAGCTCCTTTCTTCAACTCGCTTTCTTGTGAGCTGGCCGCAGCACCACAGGATTGCTTCAGGCCCTAGTGTGGTTCCGGCATGGCACGCTGAGCCTTTGTTTAATTCCTCTTCCTGGTGGGAAATGAGAGTTAAATTTGCCCGTCCAGACACCTCCAGCTAGTCTCTCATTGGTTCTCCCTATTCCTGTTCATTTTCCACAGAAATTGCAAACTGGGCCAAACAGGAGGTTAAAGGCACTGACTCTCCAAGTGGGGAGAGTGTTAGTAAAGCGTCTGGAATGTTGCACCCGAGTACCAGGGGACGAAAACTGAGACACATTTGAACACGTTTCCCGATCACATGGTGGATCATACTCTGGGTTCCACATGCATGTTTTAGCTGAAGGAAGAATCCCTTAAACCTGGAGAGTTGAGACCCCTGCAATGGGTACCATGCAATATGACTTCAAAGGGTCTGCATTTGCTCACCGAACCTCACCAATCCTATCACTGCTGCATTTATGCCACTGTACACACGCTTGATTCTCTTTCTGAGACATATAAATCCATAGGTTTTAAGATTCTTACTAGTCAGGTATATTCTTAGGCGTTTAATATGGGGTGTAGAGTCCACTTCGTTGAGCAAGGAGTAGCTCTTGTCTATTACATATTTGGCTTATGGAACGGTATCTGTGCTAATTTCAATCTCTGGTTTTATGCAGCACCCCAACTCACCTTTCCCCTTAAGCAAGCATAAGTCGGTTTTCTACATTTGAGACCCTGTTCTGTTTTGTAATTCAGTTCCTGTGTAGCCAAGTTTACATTCCATGTGGTAGAGATATCTTATGATGTTTGTTTTTCTGTGTGACTTATTTCACTTAGAATCATCGTACCTGAATCCACTCATTATGCTGCTATGGGCCTGATGACATAGATTTCATTGCTGAGTGATATTGCATTGTACGTAAGTACCACAACTTCTTTATCCATTTTTCACTTTCTGTGATTTTGAACTTGTACTGTAAACGAGGTTCTTGTAAACAGAGCCTTCCCAAACTTTGGGGTGGCTGTGTCTTTTTGATTTTAATTTCCCTAAGCTATAGGACCATAAGTGGAAGTGCCCTAGGCTCTGTTGCTTTGTTTTTTAGATGTTTCAGGAAACACCATACACTTCTCCAGAGTGGCTGTTGGCAATTTACATCCCACCCATCAGCATAACAAGGCTCCCAGTTCTCCATGGCCTGTCCTGCCTTTCTGGATTTTACACTTTTTTCAGATGGCCCTTTTGACCGGGGGGCAGTGAGACTTCATTGTAGTGCAGATTTCCTTTGCAAGCTTGCTTGGTTGGCCAAAAAGTGTGTATGCGTTTTTTCCTGAATATATTCAGGAAAAAACGCATACGCCCTTTTTGGCCAAGTGCATCATTGTGTACGTTCTGCCTCTTTTCCTTTGCTTTACAGGCAATTCCAGTCTACCTCCTGAAATCGGTTTCCTGCAATTCTGCCCAGCGTTCAAGTCCTCTTGGCAGCCTTACTTCAATATATTTTTGGACGATAGCTGTCATTTATAACTCTGCAGGTTTGTGAATGACAGTGCCCCTGATCTCCTTTCTTCAACTCGCTTTCTTGTGAGCTGGCCGCAACACCGCAGCATTGCTTCAGGCCCTAGTGTGGTTCCGGCATGACATGCTGAGCCTTTGGTTAATTCCTCTTCCTGGTGGGAAATGAGAGTTAACTTTGCCCGTCCAGACACCTCCAGCTAGTCTCTCATTGGTTCTCCCTATTCCTGTTCATTTTCTGCAGAAATTGCAAACTGGGCCAAACAGGAGGTTAAAGGCACTGACTCTCCAAGTGGGGAGAGTGTTAGTAAAGCGTCTGGAATGTTGCACCCGAGTACCGGGGGATGAAAACTGACACAATTAAACACGTTTCCCGATCACACGGTGGATCATACTCTGGGTTCCACATGCATGTTTTAGCTGAAGGAAGAATCCCTTAAACCTGGAGAGTTGAGACCCATGGAATGGGTACCATGCAATATGACTTCAAAGGGTCTGCATTTGCTCACCGAACCTCACCAATCCTATCACTGCTGCGTTTATGACACTGTACACACGCTTGATTCTCTTTCGGAGACATATAAATCCATAGGTTTTAAGATTCTTTCTAGTCAGGTATATTCTTACGCGTTTAATATGGGGTGTAGAGTCCACTTCGTTGAGCAAGGAGTAGCTCTTGTCTATTAAATATTTGGCTTATGGAACGGTATCTGTTCTAATTTCAATCTCTGGTTTTATGCAGCACCCCAACTCACCTTTCGCCTTAAGCAAGCATAAGTTGGTTTTCTACATTTGAGACGCTGTTCTGTTTTGTAATTCAGTTCCTGTGTAGCCAAGTTTACATTCCTTGTACTAGTGATATCTTATGATGTTTGTTTTTCTGTGTGACTTATTTCACTTAGAATCATCGTACCTGAATGCACTCATTATGCTGCTATGGGCCTGAAGACATAGATTTCATTGCTGAGTGATATTGCATTGTACGTAAGTACCACAACTTCTTTATCCATTTTTCGCTTTCTGTGATATTGAACTTGGACCATAAATGAGGTTCTTGTAAACAGAGCTGTCCCTAATTTTGGGGTGGGTGAGTCTTTTTTACTTTAATTTCCCTAAGCTATAGGACCATAAGTGGAAGTGCCCTAGGCTCTGTTGCTTTGTTTTTTAGATGTTTCAGGAAACACCATACACTTCTCCAGAGTGGCTGTTGGCAATTTACATCCCGCCCATCAGCATAACAAGGCTCCCAGTTCTCCATGGCCTGTCCTGCCTTTCTGGATTTTACACTTTTTTCAGATGTCCCTTTTGACCGGGGAGCAGTGAGACTTCACTGTAGTGCAGATTTCCTTTGCAAGCTTGCTTGGTTGGCCAAAAAGGGCGTATGCGTTTTTTCCTGAATATATTCAGGAAAAAACGCATACGCCCTTTTTGGTCAAGTGCATCATTGTGGACGTTCTGCCTCTTTTCCTATGCTTTACATGCAATTCCAGTCTACCTCCTGAAATCGGTTTCCTGCAATTCTGCCCCGCTTTCAAGTCCTCTTGGCAGCCTTACTTCAATATATTTTTGGACGATAGCTATCATTTATAACTCTGCAGGTATGTGAATGACAGTGCCCCTGAGCTCCTTTCTTCAACTCGCTTTCTTGTGAGCTGGCCGCAGCACCACAGGATTGCTTCAGGCCCTAGTGTGGTTCCGGCATGGCACACTGAGCCTTTGTTTAATTCCTCTTCCTGGTGGGAAATGAGAGTTAAATTTGCCCGTCCAGACACCTCCAGCTAGTCTCTCATTGGTTCTCCCTATTCCTGTTCATTTTCCGCAGAAATTGCAAACTGGGCCAAACAGGAGGTTAAAGGCACTGACTCTCCAATTGGGGAGAGTGTTAGTAAAGCGTCTGGAATGTTGCACCCGAGTACCAGGGGACGAAAACTGAGACACATTTGAACACGTTTCCCGATCACATGGTGGATCATACTCTGGGTTCCACATGCATGTTTTAGCTGAAGGAAGAATCCCTTAAACCTGGAGAGTTGAGACCCCTGCAATGGGTACCATGCAATATGACTTCAAAGGGTCTGCATTTGCTCACCGAACCTCACCAATCCTATCACTGCTGCATTTATGCCACTGTACACACGCTTGATTCTCTTTCTGAGACATATAAATCCATAGGTTTTAAGATTCTTACTAGTCAGGTATATTCTTAGGCGTTTAATATGGGGTGTTGAGTCCACTTCGTTGAGCAAGGAGTAGCTCTTGTCTATTACATATTTGGCTTATGGAACCGTATCTGTGCTAATTTCAATCTCTGGTTTTATGCAGCACCCCAACTCACCTTTCCCCTTAAGCAAGCATAAGTCGGTTTTCTACATTTGAGACCCTGTTCTGTTTTGTAATTCAGTTCCTGTGTAGCCAAGTTTACATTCCATGTGGTAGAGATATCTTATGATGTTTCTTTTTCTGTGTGACTTATTTCACTTAGAATCATCGTACCTGAATCCACTCATTATGCTGCTATGGGCCTGATGACATAGATTTCATTGCTGAGTGATATTGCATTGTACGTAAGTACCACAACTTCTTTATCCATTTTTCACTTTCTGTGATTTTGAACTTATACTGTAAACAAGGTTCTTGTAAACAGAGCGTTCCCAAACTTTGGGGTGGCTGTGTCTTTTTGATTTTAATTTCCCTAAGCTATAGGACCATAAGTGGAAGTGCCCTAGGCTCTGTTGCTTTGTTTTGTAGATGTTTCAGGAAACACCATACACTTCTCCAGAGTGGCTGTTGGCAATTTACATCCCGCCCATCAGCATAACAAGGCTCCCAGTTCTCCATGGCCTGTCCTGCCTTTCTGGATTTTACACTTTTTTCAGATGGCCCTTTTGACCGGGGGGCAGTGAGACTTCATTGTAGTGCAGATTTCCTTTGCAAGCTTGCTTGGTTGGCCAAAAAGGGCGTATGCGTTTTTTCCTGTATATATTCAGGAAAAAACGCATACGCCCTTTTTTGCCAAGTGCATCATTGTGGACGTTCTGCCTCTTTTCCTTTGCTTTACATGCAATTCCAGTCTACCTCCTGAAATCGGTTTCCTGCAATTCTGCCCAGCGTTCAAGTCCTCTTGGCAGCCTTACTTCAATATATTTTTCGACGATAGCTGTCATTTATAACTCTGCAGGTTTGTGAATGACAGTGCCCCTGAGCTCCTTTCTTCAACTCGCTTTCTTGTGAGCTGGCCGCAACACCGCAGCATTGCTTCAGGCCCTAGTGTGGTTCCGGCATGACATGCTGAGCCTTTTGTTAATTCCTCTTCCTGGTGGGAAATGAGAGTTAAATTTGCCCGTCCAGACACCTCCAGCTAGTCTCTCATTGGTTCTCCCTATTCCTGTTCATTTTCCGCAGAAATTGCAAACTGGGCCAAACAAGAGGTTAAAGGCACTGACTCTCCAAGTGGGGAGAGTGTTAGTTAAGCGTCTGGAATGTTGCACCTGAGTACCGGGGGATGAAAACTGACACAATTAAACACATTTCCCGATCACACGGTGGATCATACTCTGGGTTCCACATGCATGTTTTAGCTGAAGGAAGAATCCCTTAAACCTGGAGAGTTGAGACCCATGGAATGGGTACCATGCAATATGACTTCAAAGGGTCTGCATTTGCTCACCGAACCTCACCAATCCTATCACTGCTGCGTTTATGACACTGTACACACGCTTGATTCTCTTTCGGAGACATATAAATCCATAGGTTTTAAGATTCTTTCTAGTCAGGTATATTCTTACGCGTTTAATATGGGGTGTAGAGTCCACTTCGTTGAGCAAGGAGTAGCTCTTGTCTATTAAATATTTGGCTTATTAAATGGTATCTGTTCTAATTTCAATCTCTGGTTTTATGCAGCACCCCAACTCACCTTTCGCCTTAAGCAAGCATAAGTTGGTTTTCTACATTTGAGACCCTGTTCTGTTTTGTAATTCAGTTCCTGTGTAGCCAAGTTTACATTCCTTGTAGTAGTGATATCTTATGATGTTTGTTTTTCTGTGTGACTTATTTCACTTAGAATCATCGTACCTGAATCCACTCATTATGCTGCTATGGGCCTGATGACATAGATTTCATTGCTGATTGATATTGCATTGTACGTAAGTACCACAACTTCTTTATCCATTTTTCGCTTTCTGTGATATTGAACTTGGACCATAAATGAGGTTCTTGTAAAGAGAGCTGTCCCTAACTTTGGGGTGGCTGAGTCTTTTTGATTTTAATTTCCCTAAGCTATAGGACCATAAGTGGAAGTGCCCTAGGCTCTGTTGCTTTGTTTTTTAGATGTTTCAGGAAACACCATACACTTCTCCAGAGTGGCTGTTGGCAATTTACATCCCGCCCATCAGCATAACAAGGCTCCCAGTTCTCCATGGCCTGTCCTGCCTTTCTGGATTTTACACTTTTTTCAGATGGCCCTTTGACCGGGGAGCAGTGAGACTTCATTGTAGTGCAGATTTCCTTTGCAAGCTTGCTTGGTTGGCCACAAAGGGCGTATGCGTTTTTTCCTGAATATATTCAGGAAAAAACGCATACGCCCTTTTTGGCCAAGTGCATCATTGTGGACGTTCTGCCTCTTTTCCTATGCTTTACATGCAATTCCAGTCTACCTCCTGAAATCGGTTTCCTGCAATTCTGCCCCGCTTTCAAGTCCTCTTGGCAGCCTTACTTCAATATATTTTTGGACGATAGCTATCATTTATAACTCTGCAGGTATGTGAATGACAGTGCCCCTGAGCTCCTTTCTTCAACTCGCTTTCTTGTGAGCTGGCCGCAACACCGAAGGATTGCTTCAGGCCCTAGTGTGGTTCCGGCATGGCACGCTGAGCCTTTGTTTAATTCCTCTTCCTGGTGGGAAATGAGAGTTAAATTTGCCCGTCCAGACACCTCCAGCTAGTCTCTCATTGGTTCTCCCTATTCCTGTTCATTTTCCGCAGAAATTGCAAACTGGGCCAAACAGGAGGTTAAAGGCACTGACTCTCCAAGTGGGGAGAGTGTTAGTAAAGCGTCTGGAATGTTGCACTCGAGTACCAGGGGACGAAAACTGAGACACATTTGAACACGTTTCCCGATCACATGGTGGATCATACTCTGGGTTCCACATGCATGTTTTAGCTGAAGGAAGAATCCCTTAAACCTGGAGAGTTGAGACCCCTGCAATGGGTACCATGCAATATGACTTCAAAGGGTCTGCATTTGCTCACCGAACCTCACCAATCCTATCACTGCTGCATTTATGTCACTGTACACACGCTTGATTCTCTTTCTGAGACATATAAATCCATAGGTTTTAAGATTCTTACTAGTCAGGTATATTCTTAGGCGTTTAATATGGGGTGTAGAGTCCACTTCGTTGAGCAAGGAGTAGCTATTGTCTATTACATATTTGGCTTATGGAACGGTATCTGTGCTAATTTCAATCTCTGGTTTTATGCAGCACCCCAACTCACCTTTCCCCTTAAGCAAGCATAAGTCGGTTTTCTACATTTGAGACCCTGTTCTGTTTTGTAATTCAGTTCCTGTGTAGCCAAGTTTACATTCCATGTGGTAGAGATATCTTATGATGTTTCTTTCTCTGTGTGACTTATGTCACTTACAATCATCGTACCTGAATCCACTCATTATGCTGCTACGGGCCTGATGAAACAGATTTCATTGCTGAGTGATATTGCATTGTACGTAAGTACCACAACTTCTTTATCCATTTTGCGCTTTCTGTGATATTGAACTTGTACCGTAAACGAGGTTCTTGTAAACAGAGCTGTCCCAAAGATTGGGGTGGTTGTGTCTTTTTGATTTTAATTTCCCTAAGCTATAGGACCATAAGTGGAAGTGCCCTAGGCTCTGTTGCTTTGTTTTTTAGATGTTTCAGGAAACACCATACACTTCTCCAGAGTGACTGTTGGCAATTTACATCCCGCCCATCAGCATAACAAGGCTCCCAGTTCTCCATGGCCTGTCCTGCCTTTCTGGATTTTACACTTTTTTCAGATGGCCCTTTTGACCGGGGGGCAGTGAGACTTCATTGTAGTGCAGATTTCCTTTGCAAGCTTGCTTGGTTGGCCAAAAAGGGCGTATGCGTTTATTCCTGAATATATTCAGGAAAAAACGCATACGCCCTTTTTGGCCAAGTGCATCATTGTGGACGTTCTGCCTCTTTTCCTATGCTTTACATGCAATTCCAGTCTACCTCCTGAAATCGGTTTCCTGCAATTCTGCCCCGCATTCAAGTCCTCTTGGCAGCCTTACTTCAATATCTTTTTGGACGATAGCTGTCATTTATAACTCTGCAGGTATGTGAATGACAGTGCCCCTGAGCTCCTTTCTTCAACTCGCTTTCTTGTGAGCTGGCCGCAACACCGCAGCATTGCTTCAGGCCCTAGTGTGGTTCCGGCATGGCACACTGAGCCTTTGGTTAATTCCTCTTCCTGGTGGGAAATGAGAGTTAAATTTGCCCGTCCAGACACCTCCAGCTAGTCTCTCATTGGTTCTCCCTATTCCTGTTCATTTTCCGCAGAAATTGCAAACTGGGCCAAACAGGAGGTTAAAGGCACTGACTCTCCAAGTGGGGAGAGTGTTAATAAAGCATCTGGAATGTTGCACCCGAGTACCAGGGGACGAAAACTGACACAATTGAACACGTTTCCCGAGCACACGGTGGATCATACTCTGGGTTCCACATGCATGTTTTAGCTGAAGGAAGAATCCCTTAAACCTGGAGAGTTGAGACCCATGGAATGGGTACCATGCAATATGACTTCAAAGGGTCTGCATTTGTCCACCGAACCTCACCAATCCTATCACTGCTGCGTTTATGCCGCTGTACACACGCTTGATTCTCTTTCGGAGATATATAAATCCATAGGTTTTAAGATTCTTCCTAGTCAGGTATATTCTTAGGCGTTTATTATGGGATGTAGAGTCCACTTCGTTGAGCAAGGAGTAGCTCTTGTCTATTACATATTTGGCTTATGGAACGGTATCTGTTCTAATTTCAATCTCTGATTTTATGCAGCACCCCAACTCACCTTTCGCCTTAAGCAAGCATAAGTTGGTTTTCTACATTTGAGACCCTGTTCTGTTTTGTAATTCAGTTCCTGTGTAGCCAAGTTTACATTTCGTGTAGTAGTGATATCTTATGATGTTTCTTTTTCTGTTTGACTTATTTCACTTAGAATCATCATACCTGAATCCACTCATTATGCTGCTATGGGCCTGATGACATAGATTTCATTGCTGCGTGATATTGCATTGTACGTATGTACCACAACTTCTTTATCCATTTTTCACTTTCTGTGATTTTGAACTTGTACTGTAAACGAGGTTCTTGTAAACAGAGCCTTCCCAAACTTTGGGGTGGCTGTGTCTTTTTGATTTTAATTTCCCTAAGCTATAGGACCATAAGTGGAAGTGCCCTAGGCTCTGTTGCTTTGTTTTTTAGATGTTTCAGGAAACACCATACACTTCTCCAGAGTGGCTGTTGGCAATTTACATCCCGCCCATCAGCATAACAAGGCTCCCAGTTCTCCATGGCCTGTCCTGCCTTTCTGGATTTTACACTTTTTTCAGATGGCCCTTTTGACCGGGGGGCAGTGAGACTTCATTGTAGTGCAGATTTCCTTTGCAAGCTTGCTTGGTTGGCCAAAAAGTGCGTATCCGTTTTTTCCTGAATATATTCAGGAAAAAACGCATACGCCCTTTTTGGCCAAGTGCATCATTGTGGACGTTCTGCCTCTTTTCCTTTGCTTTACATGCAATTCCAGTCTACCTCCTGAAATCGGTTTCCTGCAATTCTGCCCAGCGTTCAAGTCCTCTTGGCAGCCTTACTTCAATATATTTTTGGATGATAGCTGTCATTTATAACTCTGCAGGTTTGTGAATGACAGTGCCCCTGAGCTCCTTTCTTCAACTCGCTTTCTTGAGAGCTGGCCGCAACACCGCAGCATTGCTTCAGGCCCTAGTGTGGTTCCGGAATGACATGCTGAGCCTTTGGTTAATTCCTCTTCCTGGTGGGAAATGAGAGTTAAATTTGCCCGTCCAGACACCTCCAGCTAGTCTCTCATTGGTTCTCCCTATTCCTGTTCATTTTCCGCAGAAATTGCAAACTGGGCCAAACAGGAGGTTAAAGGCACTGACTCTCCAAGTGGGGAGAGTGTTAGTAAAGCGTCTGGAATGTTGCACCCGAGTACCAGGGGACGAAAACTGAGACACATTTGAACACGTTTCCCGATTACATGGTGGATCATACTCTGGGTTCCACATGCATGTTTTAGCTGAAGGAAGAATCCCTTAAACCTGGAGAGTTGAGACCCCTGCAATGGGTACCATGCAATATGACTTCAAAGGGTCTGCATTTGCTCACCGAACCTCACCAATCCTATCACTGCTGCATTTATGTCACTGTACACACGCTTGATTCTCTTTCTGAGACATATAAATCCATAGGTTTTAAGATTCTTACTAGTCAGGTATATTCTTAGGCGTTTAATATGGGGTGTAGAGTCCACTTCGTTGAGCAAGGAGTAGCTATTGTCTATTACATATTTGGCTTATGGAACGGTATCTGTGCTAATTTCAATCTCTGGTTTTATGCAGCACCCCAACTCACCTTTCCCCTTAAGCAAGCATAAGTCGGTTTTCTACATTTGAGACCCTGTTCTGTTTTGTAATTCAGTTCCTGTGTAGCCAAGTTTACATTCCATGTGGTAGAGATATCTTATGATGTTTCTTTCTCTGTGTGACTTATGTCACTTACAATCATCGTACCTGAATCCACTCATTATGCTGCTACGGGCCTGATGACACAGATTTCATTGCTGAGTGATATTGCATTGTACGTAAGTACCACAACTTCTTTATCCATTTTGCGCTTTCTGTGATATTGAACTTGTACCGTAAACGAGGTTCTTGTAAACAGAGCTGTCCCAAAGATTGGGGTGGTTGTGTCTTTTTGATTTTAATTTCCCTAAGCTATAGGACCATAAGTGGAAGTGCCCTAGGCTCTGTTGCTTTGTTTTTTAGATGTTTCAGGAAACACCATACACTTCTCCAGAGTGACTGTTGGCAATTTACATCCCGCCCATCAGCATAACAAGGCTCCCAGTTCTCCATGGCCTGTCCTGCCTTTCTGGATTTTACACTTTTTTCAGATGGCCCTTTTGACCGGGGGGCAGTGAGACTTCATTGTAGTGCAGATTTCCTTTGCAAGCTTGCTTGGTTGGCCAAAAAGGGCGTATGCGTTTATTCCTGAATATATTCAGGAAAAAACGCATACGCCCTTTTTGGCCAAGTGCATCATTGTGGACGTTCTGCCTCTTTTCCTATGCTTTACATGCAATTCCAGTCTACCTCCTGAAATCGGTTTCCTGCAATTCTGCCCCGCATTCAAGTCCTCTTGGCAGCCTTACTTCAATATCTTTTTGGACGATAGCTGTCATTTATAACTCTGCAGGTATGTGAATGACAGTGCCCCTGAGCTCCTTTCTTCAACTCGCTTTCTTGTGAGCTGGCCGCAACACCGCAGCATTGCTTCAGGCCCTAGTGTGGTTCCGGCATGGCACACTGAGCCTTTGGTTAATTCCTCTTCCTGGTGGGAAATGAGAGTTAAATTTGCCCGTCCAGACACCTCCAGCTAGTCTCTCATTGGTTCTCCCTATTCCTGTTCATTTTCCGCAGAAATTGCAAACTGGGCCAAACAGGAGGTTAAAGGCACTGACTCTCCAAGTGGGGAGAGTGTTAATAAAGCATCTGGAATGTTGCACCCGAGTACCAGGGGACGAAAACTGACACAATTGAACACGTTTCCCGAGCACACGGTGGATCATACTCTGGGTTCCACATGCATGTTTTAGCTGAAGGAAGAATCCCTTAAACCTGGAGAGTTGAGACCCATGGAATGGGTACCATGCAATATGACTTCAAAGGGTCTGCATTTGTCCACCGAACCTCACCAATCCTATCACTGCTGCGTTTATGCCGCTGTACACACGCTTGATTCTCTTTCGGAGATATATAAATCCATAGGTTTTAAGATTCTTCCTAGTCAGGTATATTCTTAGGCGTTTATTATGGGATGTAGAGTCCACTTCGTTGAGCAAGGAGTAGCTCTTGTCTATTACATATTTGGCTTATGGAACGGTATCTGTGCTAATTTCAATCTCTGGTTTTATGCAGCACCCCAACTCACCTTTCGCCTTAAGCAAGCATAAGTTGGTTTTCTACATTTGAGACCCTGTTCTGTTTTGTAATTCAGTTCCTGTGTAGCCAAGTTTACATTTCGTGTAGTAGTGATATCTTATGATGTTTCTTTTTCTGTTTGACTTATTTCACTTAGAATCATCATACCTGAATCCACTCATTATGCTGCTATGGGCCTGATGACATAGATTTCATTGCTGCGTGATATTGCATTGTACGTATGTACCACAACTTCTTTATCCATTTTTCACTTTCTGTGATTTTGAACTTGTACTGTAAACGAGGTTCTTGTAAACAGAGCATTCCCAAACTTTGGGGTGGCTGTGTCTTTTTGATTTTAATTTCCCTAAGCTATAGGACCATAAGTGGAAGTGCCCTAGGCTCTGTTGCTTTGTTTTTTAGATGTTTCAGGAAACACCATACACTTCTCCAGAGTGGCTGTTGGCAATTTACATCCCGCCCATCAGCATAACAAGGCTCCCAGTTCTCCATGGCCTGTCCTGCCTTTCTGGATTTTACACTTTTTTCAGATGGCCCTTTTGACCGGGGGGCAGTGAGACTTCATTGTAGTGCAGATTTCCTTTGCAAGCTTGCTTGGTTGGCCAAAAAGGGTGTATGCGTTTTTTCCTGTATATATTCAGGAAAAAACGCATACGCCCTTTTTGGCCAAGTGCATCATTGTGGACGTTCTGCCTCTTTTCCTTTGCTTTACATGCAATTCCAGTCTACCTCCTGAAATCGGTTTCCTGCAATTCTGCCCAGCGTTCAAGTCCTCTTGGCAGCCTTACTTCAATATATTTTTGGACGATAGCTGTCATTTATAACTCTGCAGTTATGTGAATGACAGTGCCCCTGAGCTCCTTTCTTCAACTCGCTTTCTTGTTTGCTGGCCGCAACACCGCAGGATCGCTTCAGGCCCTAGTGTGGTTCCGGCATGGCACGCTGAGCCTTTGTTTAATTACTCTTCCTGGTGGGAAATGAGAGTTAAATTTGCCCGTCCAGACACCTCCAGCTAGTCTCTCATTGGTTCTCCCTATTCCTGTTCATTTTCCGCAGAAATTGCAAACTGGGCCAAACAGGAGGTTAAAGGCACTGACTCTCCAAGTGGGGAGAGTGTTAGTTAAGCGTCTGGAATGTTGCACCCGAGTACCAGGGGACGAAAACTGAGACACATTTGAACACGTTTCCCGATCACATGGTGGATCATACTCTGGGTTCCACATGCATGTTTTAGCTGAAGGAAGAATCCCTTAAACCTGGAGAGTTGAGACCCCTGCAATGGGTACCATGCAATATGACTTCAAAGGGTCTGCATTTGCTCACCGAACCTCACCAATCCTATCACTGCTGCATTTATGCCACTGTACACACGCTTGATTCTCTTTCGGAGACATATAAATCCATAGGTTTTAAGATTCTTACTAGTCAGGTATATTCTTAGGCGTTTAATATGGGGTGTAGAGTCCACTTCGTTGAGCAAGGAGTAGCTCTTGTCTATTACATATTTGGCTTATGGAACGGTATCTGTGCTAATTTCAATCTCTGGTTTTATGCAGCACCCCAACTCACCTTTCCCCTTAAGCAAGCATAAGTCGGTTTTCTACATTTGAGACCCTGTTCTGTTTTGTAATTCAGTTCCTGTGTAGCCAAGTTTACATTCCATGTGGTAGAGATATCTTATGATGTTTCTTTTTCTGTGTGACTTATTTCACTTAGAATCATCGTACCTGAATCCACTCATTATGCTGCTATGGGCCTGATGACATAGATTTCATTGCTGAGTGATATTGCATTGTACGTAAGTACCACAACTTCTTTATCCATTTTTCACTTTCTGTGATTTTGAACTTGTACTGTAAACGAGGTTCTTGTAAACAGAGCCTTCCCAAACTTTGGGGTGGCTGTGTCTTTTTGATTTTAATTTCCCTAAGCTATAGGACCATAAGAGGAAGAGCCCTAGGCTCTGTTGCTTTGTTTTTTAGATGTTTCAGGAAACACCATACACTTCTCCAGAGTGGCTGTTGGCAATTTACATCCCACCCATCAGCATAACAAGGCTCCCAGTTCTCCATGGCCTGTCCTGCCTTTCTGGATTTTACACTTTTTTCAGATGGCCCTTTTGACCGGGAGGCAGTGAGACTTCATTGTAGTGCAGATTTCCTTTGCAAGCTTGCTTGGTTGGCCAAAAAGGGCGTATGCGTTTTTTCCTGAATATATTCAGGAAAAAACGCATACGCCCTTTTTGGCCAAGTGCATCATTGTGGACGTTCTGCCTCTTTTCCTTTGCTTTACATGCAATTCCTGTCTACCTCCTGAAATCGGTTTCCTGCAATTCTGCCCAGCGTTCAAGTCCTCTTGGCAGCCTTACTTCAATATATTTTTGGACGATAGCTGTCATTTATAACTCTGCAGGTTTGTGAATGACAGTGCCCCTGAGCTCCTTTCTTCAACTCGCTTTCTTGTGAGCTGGCCGCAACACCGCAGCATTGCTTCAGGCCCTAGTGTGGTTCCGGCATGACATGCTGAGCCTTTGGTTAATTCCTCTTCCTGGTGGGAAATGAGAGTTAAATTTGCCCGTCCAGACACCTCCAGCTAGTCTCTCATTGGTTCTCCCTATTCCTGTTCATTTTCCGCAGAAATTGCAAACTGGGCCAAACAAGAGTTTAAAGGCACTGACTCTCCATGTGGGGAGAGTGTTAGTAAAGCGTCTGGAATGTTGCACCCAAGTACCAGGGGATGAAAACTGACACAATTAAACACGTTTCCCGATCACACGGTGGATCATACTCTGGGTTCCACATGCATGTTTTAGCTGAAGGAAGAATCCATTAAACCTGGAGAGTTGAGACCCATGGAATGGGTACCATGCAATATGACTTCAAAGGGTCTGCATTTGCTCACCGAACCTCACCAATCCTATCACTGCTGCGTTTATGACACTGTAAACACGCTTGATTCTCTTTCGGAGACATATAAATCCATAGGTTTTAAGATTCTTTCTAGTCAGGTATATTCTTACGCGTTTAATATGGGGTGTAGAGTCCACTTCGTTGAGCAAGGAGTAGCTCTTGTCTATTAAATATTTGGCTTATGGAACGGTATCTGTTCTAATTTCAATCTCTGGTTTTATGCAGCACCCCAACTCACCTTTCGCCTTAAGCAAGCATAAGTTGGTTTTCTACATTTGAGACCCTGTTCTGTTTTGTAATTCAGTTCCTGTGTAGCCAAGTTTACATTCCTTGTAGTAGTGATATCTTATGATGTTTGTTTTTCTGTGTGACTTATTTCACTTAGAATCATCATACCTGAATCCACTCATTATGCTGCTACGGGCCTGATGACATAGATTTCATTGCTGAGTGATATTGCATTGTACGTAAGTACCACAACTTCTTTATCCATTTTTCGCTTTCTGTGATATTGAACTTGGACCATAAATGAGGTTCTTGTACACAGAGCTGTCCCTAACATTGGGGTGGCTGAGTCTTTTTGATTTTAATTTCCCTAAGCTATAGGACCATAAGTGGAAGTGCCCTAGGCTCTGTTGCTTTGATTTTTAGATGTTTCAGGAAACACCATACACTTCTCCAGAGTGGCTGTTGGCAATTTACATCCCGCCCATCAGCATAACAAGGCTCCCAGTTCTCCATGGCCTGTCCTGCCTTTCTGGATTTTACACTTTTTTCAGATGGCCCTTTTGACCGGGGAGCAGTGAGACTTCAATGTAGTGCAGATTTCCTTTGCAAGCTTGCTTGGTTGGCCACAAAGGGCGTATGCGTTTTTTCCTGAATATATTCAGGAAAAAACGAATACGCCCTTTTTGGACAAGTGCATCATTGTGGACGTTCTGCCTCTTTTCCTATGCTTTACATGCAATTCCAATCTACCTCCTGAAATCGGTTTCCTGCAATTCTGCCCCGCTTTCAAGTCCTCTTGGCAGCCTTACTTCAATATATTTTTGGACGATAGCTATCATTTATAACTCTGCAGGTATGTGAATGACAGTGTCCCTGAGCTCCTTTCTTCAACTCGCTTTCTTGTGAGCTGGCCGCAACACCGCAGGATTGCTTCAGGCCCTAGTGTGGTTCCGGCATGGCACGCTGAGCCTTTGTTTAATTACTCTTCCTGGTGGGAAATGAGAGTTAAATTTGCCCGTCCAGACACCTCCAGCTAGTCTCTCATTGGTTCTCTCTATTCCTGTTCATTTTCCTCAGAAATTGCAAACTGGGCCAAACAGGAGGTTAAAGGCACTGACTCTCCAATTGGGGAGAGTGTTAGTAAAGCGTCTGGAATGTTGCACCCGAGTACCAGGGGACGAAAACTGAGACACATTTGAACACGTTTCCCGATCACATGGTGGATCATACTCTGGGTTCCACATGCATGTTTTAGCTGAAGGAAGAATCCCTTAAACCTGGAGAGTTGAGACCCATGGAATGGGTACCATGCAATATGACTTCAAAGGGTCTGCATTTGCTCACCGAACCTCACCAATCCTATCACTGCTGCATTTATGCCACTGTACACACGCTTGATTCTCTTTCTGAGACATATAAATCCATAGGTTTTAAGATTCTTACTAGTCAGGTATATTCTTAGGCGTTTAATATGGGGTGTAGTGTCGACTTCGTTGAGCAAGGAGTAGCTCTTGTCTATTACATATTTGGCTTATGGAACGGTATCTGTGCTAATTTCAATCTCTGGTTTTATGCAGCACCCCAACTCACCTTTCCCCTTAAGCAAGCATAAGTCGGTTTTCTACATTTGAGACCCTGTTCTGTTTTGTAATTCAGTTCCTGTGTAGCCAAGTTTACATTCCATGTGGTAGAGATATCTTATGATGTTTCTTTTTCTGTGTGACTTATTTCACTTAGAATCATCGTACCTGAATCCACTCATTATGCTGCTATGGGCCTGATGACATAGATTTCATTGCTGAGTGATATTGCATTGTACATAAGTACCACAACTTCTTTATCCATTTTTCACTTTCTGTGATTTTGAACTTGTACTGTAAACGAGGTTCTTGTAAACAGAGCCTTCCCAAACTTTGGGGTGGCTGTGTCTTTTTGATTTTAATTTCCCTAAGCTATAGGACCATAAGTGGAAGTGCCCTAGGCTCTGTTGCTTTGTTTTTTAGATGTTTCAGGAAACACCATACACTTCTCCAGAGTGGCTGTTGGCAATTTACATCCCACACATCAGCATAACAAGGCTCCCAGTTCTCCATGGCCTGTCCTGCCTTTCTGGATTTTACACTTTTTTCAGATGGCCCTTTTGACCGGGGGTCAGTGAGACTTCATTGTAGTGCAGATTTCCTTTGCAAGCTTGCTTGGTTGGCCAAAAAGTGTGTATGCGTTTTTTCCTGAATATATTCAGGAAAAAACGCATACGCCCTTTTTGGCCAAGTGCATCATTGTGGACGTTCTGCCTCTTTTCCTTTGCTTTACATGCAATTCCAGTCTACCTCCTGAGATCGGTTTCCTGCAATTCTGCCCAGCGTTCAAGTCCTCTTGGCAGCCTTACTTCAATATATTTTTGGACGATAGCTGTCATTTATAACTCTGCAGGTTTGTGAATGACAGTGCCCCTGAGCTCCTTTCTTCAACTCGCTTTCTTGTGAGCTGGCCGCAACACCGCAGCATTGCTTCAGGCCCTAGTGTGGTTCCGGCATGACATGCTGAGCCTTTGGTTAATTCCTCTTCCTGGTGGGAAATGAGAGTTAAATTTGCCCGTCCAGACACCTCCAGCTAGTCTCTCATTGGTTCTCCCTATTCCTGTTCATTTTCCGCAGAAATTGCAAACTGGGCCAAACAAGACGTTAAAGGCACTGACTCTCCAAGTGGGGAGAGTGTTAGTTAAGCGTCTGGAATGTTGCACCTGAGTACCGGGGGATGAAAACTGACACAATTAAACACATTTCCCGATCACACGGTGGATCATACTCTGGGTTCCACATGCATGTTTTAGCTGAAGGAAGAATCCCTTAAACCTGGAGAGTTGAGACCCATGGAATGGGTACCATGCAATATGACTTCAAAGGGTCTGCATTTGCTCACCGAACCTCACCAATCCTATCACTGCTGCGTTTATGACACTGTACACACGCTTGATTCTCTTTCAGAGACATATAAATCCATAGGTTTTAAGATTCGTTCTAGTCAGGTATATTCTTACGCGTTTAATATGGGGTGTAGAGTCCACTTCGTTGAGCAAGGAGTAGCTCTTGTCTATTAAATATTTGGCTTATGGAATGGTATCTGTTCTAATTTCAATCTCTGGTTTTATGCAGCACCCCAACTCACCTTTCGCCTTAAGCAAGCATAAGTTGGTTTTCTACATTTGAGACCCTGTTCTGTTTTGTAATTCAGTTCCTGTGTAGCCAAGTTTACATTCCATGTGGTAGAGATATCTTATGATGTTTGTTTTTCTGTGTGACTTATTTCACTTAGAATCATCGTACCTGAATCCACTCATTATGCTGCTATGGGCCTGATGACATAGATTTCATTGCTGAGTGATATTGCATTGTACGTAAGTACCACAACTTCTTTATCCATTTTTCGCTTTCTGTGATATTGAACTTGGACCATAAATGAGGTTCTTGTAAACAGAGCTGTCCCTAACTTTGGGGTGGCTGAGTCTTTTTGATTTTAATTTCCCTAAGCTATAGGACCATAAGTGGAAGTGCCCTATGCTCTGTTGCTTTGTTTTTTAGATGTTTCAGGAAACACCATACACTTCTCCAGAGTGGCTGTTGGCAATTTACATCCCGCCCATCAGCATAACAAGGCTCCCAGTTCTCCATGGCCTGTCCTGCCTTTCTGGATTTTACACTTTTTTCAGATGGCCCTCTTGACCGGGGAGCAGTGAGACTTCATTGTAGTGCAGATTTCCTTTGCAAGCTTGCTTGGTTGGCCAAAAAGGGCGTATGCGTTTTTTCCTGAATATATTCAGGAAAAAACGCATACGCCCTTTTTGGCCAAGTGCATCATTGTGGACGTTCTGCCTCTTTTCCTATGCTTTACATGCAATTCCAGTCTACCTCCTGAAATCGGTTTCCTGCAATTCTGCCCCGCTTTCAAGTCCTCTTGGCAGCCTTACTTCAATATATTTTTGGACGATAGCTATCATTTATAACTCTGCAGGTTTGTGAATGACAGTGCCCCTGAGCTCCTTTCTTCAACTCGCTTTCTTGTGAGCTGGCCGCAACACCTCAGGATTGCTTCAGGCTCTAGTGTGGTTCCGGCATGGCACGCTGAGCCTTTGGTTAATTCCTCTTCCTGGTGGGAAATGAGAGTTAAATTTGCCCGTCCAGACACCTCCAGCTAGTCTCTCATTGGTTCTCCCTATTCCTGTTCATTTTCTGCAGAAATTGCAAACTGGGCCAAACAGGAGGTTAAAGGCACTGACTCTCCAAGTGGGGAGAGTGTTAGTAAAGCGTCTGGAATGTTGCACCCGAGTACCAGGGGACGAAAACTGAGACACATTTGAACACGTTTCCCGATCACATGGTGGATCATACTCTGCGTTCCACATGCATGTTTTAGCTGAAGGAAGAATCCCTTAAACCTGGAGAGTTGAGACCCATGGAATGGGTACCATGCAATATGACTTCAAAGGGTCTGCATTTGCTCACCGAACCTCACCAATCCTAGCACTGCTGCATTTATGCCACTGTACACACGCTTGATTCTCTTTCTGAGACATATAAATCCATAGGTTTTAAGATTCTTACTAGTCAGGTATATTCTTAGGCGTTTAATATGGGGTGTAGAGTCCACTTCGTTGAGCAAGGAGTAGCTCTTGTCTATTACATATTTGGCTTATGGAACCGTATCTGTGCTAATTTCAATCTTTGGTTTATGCAGCACCCCAACTCACCTTTACTCTTAAGCAAGCATAAGTCGGTTTTCTACATTTGAGACCCTGTTCTGTTTTGTAATTCAGTTCCTGTGTAGCCAAGTTTACATTCCATGTGGTAGAGATATCTTATGATGTTTCTTTCTCTGTGTGACTTATTTCACTTACAATCATCGTACCTGAATCCACTCATTATGCTGCTACGGGCCTGATGATACAGATTTCATTGCTGAGTGATATTGCATTGTACGTAAGTACCACAACTTCTTTATCCATTTTGCGCTTTCTGTGATATTGAACTTGTACCGTAAACGAGGTTCTTGTAAATAGAGCTGTCCCAAAGATTGGGGTGGTTGTGTCTTTTTGATTTTAATTTCCCTAAGCTATAGGACCATAAGTGGAAGTGCCCTAGGCTCTGTTGCTTTGTTTTTTAGATGTTTCAGGAAACACCATACACTTCTCCAGAGTGACTGTTGGCAATTTACATCCCGCCCATCAGCATAACAAGGCTCCCAGTTCTCCATGGCCTGTCCTGCCTTTCTGGATTTTACACTTTTTTCAGATGGCCCTTTTGACCGGGGGGCAGTGAGACTTCATTGTAGTGCAGATTTCTTTGCAAGCTTGCTTGGTTGGCCAAAAAGGGCGTATGCGTTTATTCCTGAATATATTCAGGAAAAAACGCATACGCCCTTTTTGGCCAAGTGCATCATTGTGGACGTTCTGCCTCTTTTCCTATGCTTTACATGCAATTCCAGTCTACCTCCTGAAATCGGTTTCCTGCAATTCTGCCCCGCATTCAAGTCCTCTTGGCAGCCTTACTTCAATATCTTTTTGGACGATAGCTGTCATTTATAACTCTGCAGGTATGTGAATGACAGTGCCCCTGAGCTCCTTTCTTCAACTCGCTTTCTTGTGAGCTGGCCGCAACACCGCAGCATTGCTTCAGTCCCTAGTGTGGTTCCGGCATGACATGCTGAGCCTTTGGTTAATTCCTCTTCCTGGTGGGAAATGAGAGTTAAATTTGCCCGTCCAGACACCTCCAGCTAGTCTCTCATTGGTTCTCCCTATTCCTGTTCATTTTCCGCAGAAATTGCAAACTGGGCCAAACAAGAGGTTAAAGGCACTGACTCTCCAAGTGGGGAGAGTGTTAGTAAAGCGTCTGGAATGTTGCACCCGAGTACCAGGGGATGAAAACTGACACAATTAAACACGTTTCCCGATCACACGGTGGATCATACTCTGGGTTCCACATGCATGTTTTAGCTGAAGGAAGAATCCCTTAAACCTGGAGAGTTGAGACCCATGGAATGGGTACCATGCAATATGACTTCAAAGGTTCTGCATTTGCTCACCAAACCTCACCAATCCTATCACTGCTGCGTTTATGACACTGTACACACGCTTGATTCTCTTTTGGAGACATATAAATCCATAGGTTTTAAGATTCTTTCTAGTCAGGTATATTCTTACGCGTTTAATATGGGGTGTAGAGTCCACTTCGTTGAGCAAGGAGTAGCTCTTGTCTATTAAATATTTGGCTTATGGAACGGTATCTGTTCTAATTTCAATCTCTGGTTTTATGCAGCACCCCAACTCACCTTTCGCCTTAAGCAAGCATAAGTTGGTTTTCTACATTTGAGACCCTGTTCTGTTTTGTAATTCAGTTCCTGTGTAGCCAAGTTTACATTCCTTGTAGTAGTGATATCTTATGATGTTTGTTTTTCTGTGTGACTTATTTCACTTAGAATCATCGTACCTGAATCCACTCATTATGCTGCTACGGGCCTGATGACATAGATTTCATTGCTGAGTGATATTGCATTGTACGTAAGTACCACAACTTCTTTATCCATTTTTCGCTTTCTGTGATATTGAACTTGGACCATAAATGAGGTTCTTGTAAACAGAGCTGTCCCTAACTTTGGGGTGGCTGAGTCTTTTTGATTTTAATTTCCCTAAGCTATAGGACCATAAGTGGAAGTGCCCTAGGCTCTGTTGCTTTGTTTTTTAGATGTTTCAGGAAACACCATACACTTCTCCAGAGTGGCTGTTGGCAATTTACATCCCGCCCATCAGCATAACAAGGCTCCCAGTTCTCCATGGCCTGTCCTGCCTTTCTGGATTTTACACTTTTTTCAGATGGCCCTTTTGACCGGGGAGCAGTGAGACTTCATTGTAGTGCAGATTTCCTTTGCAAGCTTGCTTGGTTGGCCACAAAGGGCGTATGCGTTTTTTCCTGAATATATTCAGGAAAAAACGCATACGCCCTTTTTGGACAAGTGCATCATTGTGGACGTTCTGCCTCTTTTCCGATGCTTTACATGCAATTCCAGTCTACCTCCTGAAATCGGTTTCCTGCAATTCTGCCCCGCTTTCAAGTCCTCTTGGCAGCCTTACTTCAATATATTTTTGGACGATAGCTATCATTTATAACTCTGCAGGTATGTGAATGACAGTGTCCCTGAGCTCCTTTCTTCAACTCGCTTTCTTGTGAGCTGGCCGCAACACCGCAGGATTGCTTCAGGCCCTAGTGTGGTTCCGTCATGGCACGCTGAGCCTTTGTTTAATTACTCTTCCTGGTGGGAAATGAGAGTTAAATTTGCCCATCCAGACACCTCCAGCTAGTCTCTCATTGGTTCTCTCTATTCCTGTTCATTTTCCTCAGAAATTGCAAACTGGGCCAAACAGGAGGTTAAAGGCACTGACTCTCCAATTGGGGAGAGTGTTAGTAAAGCGTCTGGAATGTTGCACCCGAGTACCAGGGGACGAAAACTGAGACACATTTGAACACGTTTCCCGATCACATGGTGGATCATACTCTGGGTTCCACATGCATGTTTTAGCTGAAGGAAGAATCCCTTAAACCTGGAGAGTTGAGACCCCTGCAATGGGTACCATGCAATATGACTTCAAAGGGTCTGCATTTGCTCACCGAACCTCACCAATCCTATCACTGCTGCATTTATGCCACTGTACACACGCTTGGTTCTCTTTCTGAGACATATAAATCCATAGGTTTTAAGATTCTTACTAGTCAGGTATATTCTTAGGCGTTTAATATGGGGTGTAGAGTCCACTTCGTTGAGCAAGGAGTAGCTCTTGTCTATTACATATTTGGCTTATGGAACGGTATCTGTGCTAATTTCAATCTCTGGTTTTATGCAGCACCCCAACTCACCTTTCCCCTTAAGCAAGCATAAGTCGGTTTTCTACATTTGAGACCCTGTTCTGTTTTGTAATTCAGTTCCTGTGTAGCCAAGTTTACATTCCATGTGGTAGAGATATCTTATGATGTTTCTTTTTCTGTGTGACTTATTTCACTTAGAATCATCGTACCTGAATCCACTCATTATGCTGCTATGGGCCTGATGACATAGATTTCATTGCTGAGTGATATTGCATTGTACGTAAGTACCACAACTTCTTTATCCATTTTTCACTTTCTGTGATTTTGAACTTGTACTGTAAACGAGGTTCTTGTAAACAGAGCCTTCCCAAACTTTGGGGTGGCTGTGTCTTTGATTTTAATTTCCCTAAGCTATAGGACCATAAGTGGAAGTGCCCTAGGCTCTGTTGCTTTGTTTTTTAGATGTTTCAGGAAACACCATACACTTCTCCAGAGTGGCTGTTGGCAATTTACATCCCACCCATCAGCATAACAAGGCTCCCAGTTCTCCATGGCCTGTCCTGCCTTTCTGGATTTTACACTTTTTTCAGATGGCCCTTTTGACCGGGGGGCAGTGAGACTTCATTGTAGTGCAGATTTCCTTTGCAAGCTTGCTTGGTTGGCCAAAAAGGGCGTATGCGTTTATTCCTGAATATATTCAGGAAAAAACGCATACGCCCTTTTTGGCCAAGTGCATCATTGTGGACGTTCTGCCTCTTTTCCTTTGCTTTACATGCAATTCCAGTCTACCTCCTGAAATCGGGTTCCTGCAATTCTGCCCAGCGTTCAAGTCCTCTTGGCAGCCTTACTTCAATATATTTTTGGACGATAGCTGTCATTTATAACTCTGCAGGTTTGTGAATGACAGTGCCCCTTAGCTCCTTTCTTCAACTCGCTTTCTTGTGAGCTGGCCGCAACACCGCAGCATTGCTTCAGGCCCTAGTGTGGTTCCGGCATGACATGCTGAGCCTTTGGTTAATTCCTCTTCCTGGTGGGAAATGAGAGTTAAATTTGCCCGTCCAGACACCTCCAGCTAGTCTCTCATTGGTTCTCCCTATTCCTGTTCATTTTCCGCAGAAATTGCAAACTGGGCCAAACAAGAGGTTAAAGGCACTGACTCTCCAAGTGGGGAGAGTGTTAGTAAAGCGTCTGGAATGTTGCACCCGAGTACCGGGGGATGAAAACTGACACAATTAAACACATTTCCCGATCACACGGTGGATCATACTCTGGGTTCCACATGCATGTTTTAGCTGAAGGAAGAATCCCTTAAACCTGGAGAGTTGAGACCCATGGAATGGGTACCATGCAATATGACTTCAAAGGGTCTGCATTTGCTCACCGAACCTCACCAATCCTATCACTGCTGCGTTTATGACACTGTACACACGCTTGATTCTCTTTCGGAGACATATAAATCCATAGGTTTTAAGATTCTTTCTAGTCAGGTATATTCTTAAGCGTTTAATATGGGGTGTAGAGTCCACTTCGTTGAGCAAGGAGTAGCTCTTGTCTATTACATATTTGGCTTATGGAACGGTATCTGTGCTAATTTCAATCTCTGGTTTTATGCAGCACCCCAACTCACCTTTCCCCTTAAGCAAGCATAAGTCGGTTTTGTACATTTGAGACCCTGTTCTGTTTTGTAATTCAGTTCCTGTGTAGCCAAGTTTACATTCCATGTGGTAGAGATATCTTATGATGTTTCTTTTTCTGTGTGACTTATTTCACTTAGAATCATCGTACCTGAATCCACTCATTATGCTGCTATGGGCCTGATGACATAGATTTCATTGCTGAGTGATATTGCATTGTACGTAAGTACCACAACTTCTTTATCCATTTTTCACTTTCTGTGATTTTGAACTTATACTGTAAACGAGGTTCTTGTAAACAGAGCCTTCCCAAATTTTGGGGTGGCTGTGTCTTTTTGATTTTAATTTCCCTAAGCTATAGGACCATAAGTGGAAGTGCCCTAAGCTCTGTTGCTTTGTTTTTCAGATGTTTCAGGAAACACCATACACTTCTCCAGAGTGGCTGTTGGCAATTTACATCCCGCCCATCAGCATAACAAGGCTCCCAGTTCTCCATGGCCTGTCCTGCCTTTCTGGATTTTACACTTTTTTCAGATGGCCCTTTTGACCGGGGGGCAGTGAGACTTCATTGTAGTGCAGATTTCCTTTGCAAGCTTGCTTGGTTGGCCAAAAAGTGTGTATGCGTTTTTTCCTGAATATATTCAGGAAAAAACGCATACGCCCTTTTTGGCCAAGTGCATCATTGTGGACGTTCTGCCTCTTTTCCTTTGCTTTACATGCAATTCCAGTCTACCTCCTGAAATCGGTTTCCTGCAATTCTGCCCAGCGTTCAAGTCCTCTTGGCAGCCTTACTTCAATATATTTTTGGACGATAGCTGTCATTTATAACTCTGCAGGTTTGTGAATGACAGTGCCCCTGAGCTCCTTTCTTCAACTCGCTTTCTTGTGAGCTGGCCGCAACACCGCAGCATTGCTTCAGTCCCTAGTGTGGTTCCGGCATGACATGCTGAGCCTTTGGTTAATTCCTCTTCCTGGTGGGAAATGAGAGTTAAATTTGCCCGTCCAGACACCTCCAGCTAGTCTCTCATTGGTTCTCCCTATTCCTGTTCATTTTCCGCAGAAATTGCAAACTGGGCCAAACAAGAGGTTAAAGGCACTGACTCTCCAAGTGGGGAGAGTGTTAGTAAAGCGTCTGGAATGTTGCACCCGAGTACCAGGGGATGAAAACTGACACAATTAAACACGTTTCCCGATCACACGGTGGATCATCCTCTGGGTTCCACATGCATGTTTTAGCTGAAGGAAGAATCCCTTAAACCTGGAGAGTTGAGACCCATGGAATGGGTACCATGCAATATGACTTCAAAGGTTCTGCATTTGCTCACCAAACCTCACCAATCCTATCACTGCTGCGTTTATGACACTGTACACACGCTTGATTCTCTTTTGGAGACATATAAATCCATAGGTTTTAAGATTCTTTCTAGTCAGGTATATTCTTACGCGTTTAATATGGGGTGTAGAGTCCACTTCGTTGAGCAAGGAGTAGCTCTTGTCTATTAAATATTTGGCTTATGGAACGGTATCTGTTCTAATTTCAATCTCTGGTTTTATGCAGCACCCCAACTCACCTTTCGCCTTAAGCAAGCATAAGTTGGTTTTCTACATTTGAGACCCTGTTCTGTTTTGTAATTCAGTTCCTGTGTAGCCAAGTTTACATTCCTTGTAGTAGTGATATCTTATGATGTTTGTTTTTCTGTGTGACTTATTTCACTTAGAATCATCGTACCTGAATCCACTCATTATGCTGCTACGGGCCTGATGACATAGATTTCATTGCTGAGTGATATTGCATTGTACGTAAGTACCACAACTTCTTTATCCATTTTTCGCTTTCTGTGATATTGAACTTGGACCATAAATGAGGTTCTTGTAAACAGAGCTGTCCCTAACTTTGGGGTGGCTGAGTCTTTTTGATTTTAATTTCCCTAAGCTATAGGACCATAAGTGGAAGTGCCCTAGGCTCTGTTGCTTTGTTTTTTAGATGTTTCAGGAAACACCATACACTTCTCCAGAGTGGCTGTTGGCAATTTACATCCCGCCCATCAGCATAACAAGGCTCCCAGTTCTCCATGGCCTGTCCTGCCTTTCTGGATTTTACACTTTTTTCAGATGTCCCTTTTGACTGGGGAGCAGTGAGACTTCATTGTAGTGCAGATTTCCTTTGCAAGCTTGCTTGGTTGGCCACAAAGGGCGTATGCGTTTTTTCCTGAATATATTCAGGAAAAAACGCATACGCCCTTTTTGGACAAGTGCATCATTGTGGACGTTCTGCCTCTTTTCCGATGCTTTACATGCAATTCCAGTCTACCTCCTGAAATCGGTTTCCTGCAATTCTGCCCCGCTTTCAAGTCCTCTTGGCAGCCTTACTTCAATATATTTTTGGACGATAGCTATCATTTATAACTCTGCAGGTATGTGAATGACAGTGTCCCTGAGCTCCTTTCTTCAACTCGCTTTCTTGTGAGCTGGCCGCAACACCGCAGGATTGCTTCAGGCCCTAGTGTGGTTCCGGCATGGCACGCTGAGCCTTTGTTTAATTACTCTTCCTGGTGGGAAATGAGAGTTAAATTTGCCCATCCAGACACCTCCAGCTAGTCTCTCATTGGTTCTCCCTATTCCTGTTCATTTTCTGCAGAAATTGCAAACTGGGCCAAACAGGAGGTTAAAGGCACTGACTCTCCAATTGGGGAGAGTGTTAGTAAAGCGTCTGGAATGTTGCACCCGAGTACCAGGGGACGAAAACTGAGACACATTTGAACACGTTTCCCGATCACATGGTGGATCATACTCTGGGTTCCACATGCATGTTTTAGCTGAAGGAAGAATCCCTTAAACCTGGAGAGTTGAGACCCCTGCAATGGGTACCATGCAATATGACTTCAAAGGGTCTGCATTTGCTCACCGAACCTCACCAATCCTATCACTGCTGCATTTATGCCACTGTACACACGCTTGATTCTCTTTCTGAGACATATAAATCCATAGGTTTTAAGATTCTTACTAGTCAGGTATATTCTTAGGCGTTTAATATGGGGTGTAGAGTCCACTTCGTTGAGCAAGGAGTAGCTCTTGTCTATTACATATTTGGCTTATGGAACGGTATCTGTGCTAATTTCAATCTCTGGTTTTATGCAGCACCCCAACTCACCTTTCCCCTTAAGCAAGCATAAGTCGGTTTTCTACATTTGAGACCCTGTTCTGTTTTGTAATTCAGTTCCTGTGTAGCCAAGTTTACATTCCATGTGGTAGAGATATCTTATGATGTTTCTTTTTCTGTGTGACTTATTTCACTTAGAATCATCGTACCTGAATCCACTCATTATGCTGCTATGGGCCTGATGACATAGATTTCATTGCTGAGTGATATTGCATTGTACGTAAGTACCACAACTTCTTTATCCATTTTTCACTTTCTGTGATTTTGAACTTGTACTGTAAACGAGGTTCTTGTAAACAGAGCCTTCCCAAACTTTGGGGTGGCTGTGTCTTTGATTTTAATTTCCCTAAGCTATAGGACCATAAGTGGAAGTGCCCTAGGCTCTGTTGCTTTGTTTTTTAGATGTTTCAGGAAACACCATACACTTCTCCAGAGTGGCTGTTGGCAATTTACATCCCGCCCATCAGCATAACAAGGCTCCCAGTTCTCCATGGCCTGTCCTGCCTTTCTGGATTTTACACTTTTTTCAGATGGCCCTTTTGACCGGGGGGCAGTGAGACTTCATTGTAGTGCAGATTTCCTTTGCAAGCTTGCTTGGTTGGCCAAAAAGGGCGTATGCGTTTATTCCTGAATATATTCAGGAAAAAACGCATACGCCCTTTTTGGCCAAGTGCATCATTGTGGACGTTCTGCCTCTTTTCCTTTGCTTTACATGCAATTCCAGTCTACCTCCTGAAATCGGTTTCCTGCAATTCTGCCCAGCGTTCAAGTCCTCTTGGCAGCCTTACTTCAATATATTTTTGGACGATAGCTGTCATTTATAACTCTGCAGGTTTGTGAATGACAGTGCCCCTGAGCTCCTTTCTTCAACTCGCTTTCTTGTGAGCTGGCCGCAACACCGCAGCATTGCTTCAGGCCCTAGTGTGGTTCCGGCATGACATGCTGAGCCTTTGGTTAATTCCTCATCCTGGTGGGAAATGAGAGTTAAATTTGCCCGTCCAGACACCTCCAGCTAGTCTCTTATTGGTTCTCCCTATTCCTGTTCATTTTCCGCAGAAATTGCAAACTGGGCCAAACAAGAGGTTAAAGGCACTGACTCTCCAAGTGGGGAGAGTGTTAGTAAAGCGTCTGGAATGTTGCACCCGAGTACCGGGGGATGAAAACTGACACAATTAAACACATTTCCCGATCACACGGTGGATCATACTCTGGGTTCCACATGCATGTTTTAGCTGAAGGAAGAATCCCTTAAACCTGGAGAGTTGAGACCCATGGAATGGGTACCATGCAATATGACTTCAAAGGGTCTGCATTTGCTCACCGAACCTCACCAATCCTATCACTGCTGCGTTTATGCCACTGTACACACGCTTGATTCTCTTTCGGAGACATATAAATCCATAGGTTTTAAGATTCTTTCTAGTCAGGTATATTCTTACGCGTTTAATATGGGGTGTAGAGTCCACTTCGTTGAGCAAGGAGTAGCTCTTGTCTATTACATATTTGGCTTATGGAACGGTATCTGTGCTAATTTCAATCTCTGGTTTTATGCAGCACCCCAACTCACCTTTCCCCTTAAGCAAGCATAAGTCGGTTTTCTACATTTGAGACCCTGTTCTGTTTTGTAATTCAGTTCCTGTGTAGCCAAGTTTACATTCCATGTGGTAGAGATATCTTATGATGTTTCTTTTTCTGTGTGACTTATTTCACTTAGAATCATCGTACCTGAATCCACTCATTATGCTGCTATGGGCCTGATGACATAGATTTCATTGCTGAGTGATATTGCATTGTACGTAAGTACCACAACTTCTTTATCCATTTTTCACTTTCTGTGATTTTGAACTTGTACTGTAAACGAGGTTCTTGTAAACAGAGCCTTCCCAAACTTTGGGGTGGCTGTGTCTTTGATTTTAATTTCCCTAAGCTATAGGACCATAAGTGGAAGTGCCCTAGGCTCTGTTGCTTTGTTTTTTAGATGTTTCAGGAAACACCATACACTTCTCCAGAGTGGCTGTTGGCAATTTACATCCCGCCCATCAGCATAACAAGGCTCCCAGTTCTCCATGGCCTGTCCTGCCTTTCTGGATTTTACACTTTTTTCAGATGGCCCTTTTGACCGGGGGGCAGTGAGACTTCATTGTAGTGCAGATTTCCTTTGCAAGCTTGCTTGGTTGGCCAAAAAGGGCGTATGCGTTTATTCCTGAATATATTCAGGAAAAAACGCATACGCCCTTTTTGGCCAAGTGCATCATTGTGGACGTTCTGCCTCTTTTCCTTTGCTTTACATGCAATTCCAGTCTACCTCCTGAAATCGGTTTCCTGCAATTCTGCCCAGCGTTCAAGTCCTCTTGGCAGCCTTACTTCAATATATTTTTGGACGATAGCTGTCATTTATAACTCTGCAGGTTTGTGAATGACAGTGCCCCTGAGCTCCTTTCTTCAACTCGCTTTCTTGTGAGCTGGCCGCAACACCGCAGCATTGCTTCAGGCCCTAGTGTGGTTCCGGCATGACATGCTGAGCCTTTGGTTAATTCCTCTTCCTGGTGGGAAATGAGAGTTAAATTTGCCCGTCCAGACACCTCCAGCTAGTCTCTCATTGGTTCTCCCTATTCCTGTTCATTTTCCGCAGAAATTGCAAACTGGGCCAAACAAGAGGTTAAAGGCACTGACTCTCCAAGTGGGGAGAGTGTTAGTAAAGCGTCTGGAATGTTGCACCCGAGTACCGGGGGATGAAAACTGACACAATTAAACACATTTCCCGATCACACGGTGGATCATACTCTGGGTTCCACATGCATGTTTTAGCTGAAGGAAGAATCCCTTAAACCTGGAGAGTTGAGACCCATGGAATGGGTACCATGCAATATGACTTCAAAGGGTCTGCATTTGCTCACCGAACCTCACCAATCCTATCACTGCTGCGTTTATGACACTGTACACACGCTTGATTCTCTTTCGGAGACATATAAATCCATAGGTTTTAAGATTCTTTCTAGTCAGGTATATTCTTACGCGTTTAATATGGGGTGTAGAGTCCACTTCGTTGAGCAAGGAGTAGCTCTTGTCTATTACATATTTGGCTTATGGAACGGTATCTGTGCTAATTTCAATCTCTGGTTTTATGCAGCACCCCAACTCACCTTTCCCCTTAAGCAAGCATAAGTCGGTTTTCTACATTTGAGACCCTGTTCTGTTTTGTAATTCAGTTCCTGTGTAGCCAAGTTTACATTCCATGTGGTAGAGATATCTTATGATGTTTCTTTTTCTGTGTGACTTATTTCACTTAGAATCATCGTACCTGAATCCACTCATTATGCTGCTATGGGCCTGATGACATAGATTTCATTGCTGAGTGATATTGCATTGTACGTAAGTACCACAACTTCTTTATCCATTTTTCACTTTCTGTGATTTTGAACTTATACTGTAAACGAGGTTCTTGTAAACAGAGCCTTCCCAAATTTTGGGGTGGCTGTGTCTTTTTGATTTTAATTTCCCTAAGCTATAGGACCATAAGTGGAAGTGCCCTAAGCTCTGTTGCTTTGTTTTTCAGATGTTTCAGGAAACACCATACACTTCTCCAGAGTGGCTGTTGGCAATTTACATCCCGCCCATCAGCATAACAAGGCTCCCAGTTCTCCATGGCCTGTCCTGCCTTTCTGGATTTTACACTTTTTTCAGATGGCCCTTTTGACCGGGGGGCAGTGAGACTTCATTGTAGTGCAGATTTCCTTTGCAAGCTTGCTTGGTTGGCCAAAAAGGGCGTATGCGTTTTTTCCTGAATATATTCAGGAAAAAACGCATACGCCCTTTTTGGCCAAGTGCATCATTGTGGACGTTCTGCCTCTTTTCCTTTGCTTTACATGCAATTCCAGTCTACCTCCTGAAATCGGTTTCCTGCAATTCTGCCCAGCGTTCAAGTCCTCTTGGCAGCCTTACTTCAATATATTTTTGGACGATAGCTGTCATTTATAACTCTGCAGGTTTGTGAATGACAGTGCCCCTGATCTCCTTTCTTCAACTCGCTTTCTTGTGAGCTGGCCGCAACACCGCAGCATTGCTTCAGTCCCTAGTGTGGTTCCGGCATGACATGCTGAGCCTTTGGTTAATTCCTCTTCCTGGTGGGAAATGAGAGTTAAATTTGCCCGTCCAGACACCTCCAGCTAGTCTCTCATTGGTTCTCCCTATTCCTGTTCATTTTCCGCAGAAATTGCAAACTGGGCCAAACAAGAGGTTAAAGGCACTGACTCTCCAAGTGGGGAGAGTGTTAGTAAAGCGTCTGGAATGTTGCACCCGAGTACCAGGGGATGAAAACTGACACAATTAAACACGTTTCCCGATCACACGGTGGATCATCCTCTGGGTTCCCCATGCATGTTTTAGCTGAAGGAAGAATCCCTTAAACCTGGAGAGTTGAGACCCATGGAATGGGTACCATGCAATATGACTTCAAAGGTTCTGCATTTGCTCACCAAACCTCACCAATCCTATCACTGCTGCGTTTATGACACTGTACACACGCTTGATTCTCTTTTGGAGACATATAAATCCATAGGTTTTAAGATTCTTTCTAGTCAGGTATATTCTTACGCATTTAATATGGGGTGTAGAGTCCACTTCGTTGAGCAAGGAGTAGCTCTTGTCTATTAAATATTTGGCTTATGGAACGGTATCTGTTCTAATTTCAATCTCTGGTTTTATGCAGCACCCCAACTCACCTTTCGCCTTAAGCAAGCATAAGTTGGTTTTCTACATTTGAGACCCTGTTCTGTTTTGTAATTCAGTTCCTGTGTAGCCAAGTTTACATTCCTTGTAGTAGTGATATCTTATGATGTTTGTTTTTCTGTGTAACTTATTTCACTTAGAATCATCGTACCTGAATCCACTCATTATGCTGCTACGGGCCTGATGACATAGATTTCATTGCTGAGTGATATTGCATTGTACGTAAGTACCACAACTTCTTTATCCATTTTTCGCTTTCTGTGATATTGAACTTGGACCATAAATGAGGTTCTTGTAAACAGAGCTGTCCCTAACTTTGGGGTGGCTGAGTCTTTTTGATTTTAATTTCCCTAAGCTATAGGACCATAAGTGGAAGTGCCCTAGGCTCTGTTGCTTTGTTTTTTAGATGTTTCAGGAAACACCATACACTTCTCCAGAGTGGCTGTTGGCAATTTACATCCCGCCCATCAGCATAACAAGGCTCCCAGTTCTCCATGGCCTGTCCTGCCTTTCTGGATTTTACACTTTTTTCAGATGGCCCTTTTGACCGGGGAGCAGTGAGACTTCATTGTAGTGCAGATTTCCTTTGCAAGCTTGCTTGGTTGGCCACAAAGGGCGTATGCGTTTTTTCCTGAATATATTCAGGAAAAAACGCATACGCCCTTTTTGGACAAGTGCATCATTGTGGACGTTCTGCCTCTTTTCCGATGCTTTACATGCAATTCCAGTCTACCTCCTGAAATCGGTTTCCTGCAATTCTGCCCCACTTTCAAGTCCTCTTGGCAGCCTTACTTCAATATATTTTTGGACGATAGCTATCATTTATAACTCTGCAGGTATGTGAATGACAGTGTCCCTGAGCTCCTTTCTTCAACTCGCTTTCTTGTGAGCTGGCCGCAACACCGCAGGATTACTTCAGGCCCTAGTGTGGTTCCGGCATGGCACGCTGAGCCTTTGTTTAATTACTCTTCCTGGTGGGAAATGAGAGTTAAATTTGCCCATCCAGACACCTCCAGCTAGTCTCTCATTGGTTCTCCCTATTCCTGTTCATTTTCCTCAGAAATTGCAAACTGGGCCAAACAGGAGGTTAAAGGCACTGACTCTCCAATTGGGGAGAGTGTTAGTAAAGCGTCTGGAATGTTGCACCCGAGTACCAGGGGACGAAAACTGAGACACATTTGAACACGTTTCCCGATCACATGGTGGATCATACTCTGGGTTCCACATGCATGTTTTAGCTGAAGGAAGAATCCCTTAAACCTGGAGAGTTGAGACCCCTGCAATGGGTACCATGCAATATGACTTCAAAGGGTCTGCATTTGCTCACCGAACCTCACCAATCCTATCACTGCTGCATTTATGCCACTGTACTCACGCTTGATTCTCTTTCTGAGACATATAAATCCATAGGTTTTAAGATTCTTACTAGTCAGGTATATTCTTAGGCGTTTAATATGGGGTGTAGAGTCCACTTCGTTGAGCAAGGAGTAGCTCTTGTCTATTACATATTTGGCTTATGGAACGGTATCTGTGCTAATTTCAATCTCTGGTTTTATGCAGCACCCCAACTCACCTTTCCCCTTAAGCAAGCATAAGTCGGTTTTCTACATTTGAGACCCTGTTCTGTTTTGTAATTCAGTTCCTGTGTAGCCAAGTTTACATTCCATGTGGTAGAGATATCTTATGATGTTTCTTTTTCTGTGTGACTTATTTCACTTAGAATCATCGTACCTGAATCCACTCATTATGCTGCTATGGGCCTGATGACATAGATTTCATTGCTGAGTGATATTGCATTGTACGTAAGTACCACAACTTCTTTATCCATTTTTCACTTTCTGTGATTTTGAACTTGTACTGTAAACGAGGTTCTTGTAAACAGAGCCTTCCCAAACTTTGGGGTGGCTGTGTCTTTGATTTTAATTTCCCTAAGCTATCGGACCATAAGTGGAAGTGCCCTAGGCTCTGTTGCTTTGTTTTTTAGATGTTTCAGGAAACACCATACACTTCTCCAGAGTGGCTGTTGGCAATTTACATCCCGCCCATCAGCATAACAAGGCTCCCAGTTCTCCATGGCCTGTCCTGCCTTTCTGGATTTTACACTTTTTTCAGATGGCCCTTTTGACCGGGGGGCAGTGAGACTTCATTGTAGTGCAGATTTTCTTTGCAAGCTTGCTTGGTTGGCCAAAAAGGGCGTATGCGTTTATTCCTGAATATATTCAGGAAAAAACGCATACGCCCTTTTTGGCCAAGTGCATCATTGTGGACGTTCTGCCTCTTTTCCTTTGCTTTACATGCAATTCCAGTCTACCTCCTGAAATCGGTTTCCTGCAATTCTGCCCAGCGTTCAAGTCCTCTTGGCAGCCTTACTTCAATATATTTTTGGACGATAGCTGTCATTTATAACTCTGCAGGTTTGTGAATGACAGTGCCCCTGAGCTCCTTTCTTCAACTCGCTTTCTTGTGAGCTGGCCGCAACACCGCAGCATTGCTTCAGGCCCTAGTGTGGTTCCGGCATGACATGCTGAGCCTTTGGTTAATTCCTCTTCCTGGTGGGAAATGAGAGTTAAATTTGCCCGTCCAGACACCTCCAGCTAGTCTCTCATTGGTTCTCCCTATTCCTGTTCATTTTCCGCAGAAATTGCAAACTGGGCCAAACAAGAGGTTAAAGGCACTGACTCTCCAAGTGGGGAGAGTGTTAGTAAAGCGTCTGGAATGTTGCACCCGAGTACCGGGGGATGAAAACTGACACAATTAAACACATTTCCCGATCACACGGTGGATCATACTCTGGGTTCCCCATGCATGTTTTAGCTGAAGGAAGAATCCCTTAAACCTGGAGAGTTGAGACCCATGGAATGGGTACCATGCAATATGACTTCAAAGGGTCTGCATTTGCTCACCGAACCTCACCAATCCTATCACTGCTGCGTTTATGACACTGTACACACGCTTGATTCTCTTTCGGAGACATATAAATCCATAGGTTTTAAGATTCTTTCTAGTCAGGTATATTCTTACGCGTTTAATATGGGGTGTAGAGTCCACTTCGTTGAGCAAGGAGTAGCTCTTGTCTATTACATATTTGGCTTATGGAACGGTATCTGTGCTAATTTCAATCTCTGGTTTTATGCAGCACCCCAACTCACCTTTCCCCTTAAGCAAGCATAAGTCGGTTTTCTACATTTGAGACCCTGTTCTGTTTTGTAATTCAGTTCCTGTGTAGCCAAGTTTACATTCCATGTGGTAGAGATATCTTATGATGTTTCTTTTTCTGTGTGACTTATTTCACTTAGAATCATCGTACCTGAATCCACTCATTATGCTGCTATGGGCCTGATGACATAGATTTCATTGCTGAGTGATATTGCATTGTACGTAAGTACCACAACTTCTTTATCCATTTTTCACTTTCTGTGATTTTGAACTTATACTGTAAACGAGGTTCTTGTAAACAGAGCCTTCCCAAATTTTGGGGTGGCTGTGTCTTTTTGATTTTAATTTCCCTAAGCTATAGGACCATAAGTGGAAGTGCCCTAAGCTCTGTTGCTTTGTTTTTCAGATGTTTCAGGAAACACCATACACTTCTCCAGAGTGGCTGTTGGCAATTTACATCCCGCCCATCAGCATAACAAGGCTCCCAGTTCTCCATGGCCTGTCCTGCCTTTCTGGATTTTACACTTTTTTCAGATGGCCCTTTTGACCGGGGGGCAGTGAGACTTCATTGTAGTGCAGATTTCCTTTGCAAGCTTGCTTGGTTGGCCAAAAAGTGCGTATGCGTTTTTTCCTGAATATATTCAGGAAAAAACGCATACGCCCTTTTTGGCCAAGTGCATCATTGTGGACGTTCTGCCTCTTTTCGTTTGCTTTACATGCAATTCCAGTCTACCTCCTGAAATCGGTTTCCTGCAATTCTGCCCAGCGTTCAAGTCCTCTTGGCAGCCTTACTTCAATATATTTTTGGACGATAGCTGTCATTTATAACTCTGCAGGTTTGTGAATGACAGTGCCCCTGATCTCCTTTCTTCAACTCGCTTTCTTGTGAGCTGGCCGCAACACCGCAGCATTGCTTCAGTCCCTAGTGTGGTTCCGGCATGACATGCTGAGCCTTTGGTTAATTCCTCTTCCCGGTTGCAAATGAGAGTTAAATTTGCCCGTCCAGACACCTCCAGCTAGTCTCTCATTGGTTCTCCCTATTCCTGTTCATTTTCCACAGAAATTGCAAACTGGGCCAAACAAGAGGTTAAAGGCACTGACTCTCCAAGTGGGGAGAGTGTTAGTAAAGCGTCTGGAAAGTTGCACCCGAGTACCAGGGGATGAAAACTGACACAATTAAACACGTTTCCCGATCACACGGTGGATCATCCTCTGGGTTCCACATGCATGTTTTAGCTGAAGGAAGAATCCCTTAAACCTGGAGAGTTGAGACCCATGGAATGGGTACCATGCAATATGACTTCAAAGGTTCTGCATTTGCTCACCAAACCTCACCAATCCTATCACTGCTGCGTTTATGACACTGTACACACGCTTGATTCTCTTTTGGAGACATATAAATCCATAGGTTTTAAGATTCTTTCTAGTCAGGTATATTCTTACGCGTTTAATATGGGGTGTAGAGTCCACTTCGTTGAGCAAGGAGTAGCTCTTGTCTATTAAATATTTGGCTTATGGAACGGTATCTGTTCTAATTTCAATCTCTGGTTTTATGCAGCACCCCAACTCACCTTTCGCCTTAAGCAAGCATAAGCTGGTTTTCTACATTTGAGACCCTGTTCTGTTTTGTAATTCAGTTCCTGTGTAGCCAAGTTTACATTCCTTGTAGTAGTGATATCTTATGATGTTTGTTTTTCTGTGTGACTTATTTCACTTAGAATCATCGTACCTGAATCCACTCATTATGCTGCTACGGGCCTGATGACATAGATTTCATTGCTGAGTGATATTGCATTGTACGTAAGTACCACAACTTCTTTATCCATTTTTCGCTTTCTGTGATATTGAACTTGGACCATAAATGAGGTTCTTGTAAACAGAGCTGTCCCTAACTTTGGGGTGGCTGAGTCTTTTTGATTTTAATTTCCCTAAGCTATAGGACCATAAGTGGAAGTGCCCTAGGCTCTGTTGCTTTGTTTTTTAGATGTTTCAGGAAACACCATACACTTCTCCAGAGTGGCTGTTGGCAATTTACATCCCGCCCATCAGCATAACAAGGCTCCCAGTTCTCCATGGCCTGTCCTGCCTTTCTGGATTTTACACTTTTTTCAGATGGCCCTTTTGACCGGGGAGCAGTGAGACTTCATTGTAGTGCAGATTTCCTTTGCAAGCTTGCTTGGTTGGCCACAAAGGGCGTATGCGTTTTTTCCTGAATATATTCAGGAAAAAACGCATACGCACTTTTTGGACAAGTGCATCATTGTGGACGTTCTGCCTCTTTTCCGATCCTTTACATGCAATTCCAGTCTACCTCCTGAAATCGGTTTCCTGCAATTCTGCCCCGCTTTCAAGTCCTCTTGGCAGCCTTACTTCAATATATTTTTGGACGATAGCTATCATTTATAACTCTGCAGGTATGTGAATGACAGTGTCCCTGAGCTCCTTTCTTCAACTCGCTTTCTTGTGAGCTGGCCGCAACACCGCAGGATTGCTTCAGGCCCTAGTGTGGTTCCGGCATGGCACGCTGAGCCTTTGTTTAATTACTCTTCCTGGTGGGAAATGAGAGTTAAATTTGCCCATCCAGACACCTCCAGCTAGTCTCTCATTGGTTCTCTCTATTCCTGTTCATTTTCCTCAGAAATTGCAAACTGGGCCAAACAGGAGGTTAAAGGCACTGACTCTCCAATTGGGGAGAGTGTTAGTAAAGCGTCTGGAATGTTGCACCCGAGTACCAGGGGACGAAAACTGAGACACATTTGAACACGTTTCCCGATCACATGGTGGATCATACTCTGGGTTCCACATGCATGTTTTAGCTGAAGGAAGAATCCCTTAAACCTGGAGAGTTGAGACCCCTGCAATGGGTACCATGCAATATGACTTCAAAGGGTCTGCATTTGCTCACCGAACCTCACCAATCCTATCACTGCTGCATTTATGCCACTGTACACACGCTTGATTCTCTTTCTGAGACATATAAATCCATAGGTTTTAAGATTCTTACTAGTCAGGTATATTCTTAGGCGTTTAATATGGGGTGTAGAGTCCACTTCGTTGAGCAAGGAGTAGCTCTTGTCTATTACATATTTGGCTTATGGAACGGTATCTGTGCTAATTTCAATCTCTGGTTTTATGCAGCACCCCAACTCACCTTTCCCCTTAAGCAAGCATAAGTCGGTTTTCTACATTTGAGACCCTGTTCTGTTTTGTAATTCAGTTCCTGTGTAGCCAAGTTTACATTCCATGTGGTAGAGATATCTTATGATGTTTCTTTTTCTGTGTGACTTATTTCACTTAGAATCATCGTACCTGAATCCACTCATTATGCTGCTATGGGCCTGATGACATAGATTTCATTGCTGAGTGATATTGCATTGTACGTAAGTACCACAACTTCTTTATCCATTTTTCACTTTCTGTGATTTTGAACTTGTACTGTAAACGAGGTTCTTGTAAACAGAGCCTTCCCAAACTTTGGGGTGGCTGTGTCTTTTTGATTTTAATTTCCCTAAGCTATAGGACCATAAGTGGAAGTGCCCTAGGCTCTGTTGCTTTGTTTTGTAGATGTTTCAGGAAACACCATACACTTCTCCAGAGTGGCTGTTGGCAATTTACATCCCACCCATCAGCATAACAAGGCTCCCAGTTCTCCATGGCCTGTCCTGCCTTTCTGGATTTTACACTTTTTTCAGATGGCCCTTTTGACCGGGGGGCAGTGAGACTTCATTGTAGTGCAGATTTCCTTTGCAAGCTTGCTTGGTTGGCCAAAAAGTGTGTATGCGTTTTTTCCTGAATATATTCAGGAAAAAACGCATACGCCCTTTTTGGACAAGTGCATCATTGTGGACGTTCTGCCTCTTTTCCGATGCTTTACATGCAATTCCAGTCTACCTCCTGAAATCGGTTTCCTGCAATTCTGCCCCGCTTTCAAGTCCTCTTGGCAGCCTTACTTCAATATATTTTTGGACGATAGCTATCATTTATAACTCTGCAGGTATGTGAATGACAGTGTCCCTGAGCTCCTTTCTTCAACTCGCTTTCTTGTGAGCTGGCCGCAACACCGCAGGATTGCTTCAGGCCCTAGTGTGGTTCCGGCATGGCACGCTGAGCCTTTGTTTAATTCCTCTTCCTGGTGGGAAATGAGAGTTAAATTTGCCCATCCAGACACCTCCAGCTAGTCTCTCATTGGTTCTCTCTATTACTGTTCATTTTCCTCAGAAATTGCAAACTGGGCCAAACAGGAGGTTAAAGGCACTGACTCTCCAATTGGGGAGAGTGTTAGTAAAGCGTCTGGAATGTTGCACCCGAGTACCAGGGGACGAAAACTGAGACACATTTGAACACGTTTCCCGATCACATGGTGGATCATACTCTGGGTTCCACATGCATGTTTTAGCTGAAGGAAGAATCCCTTAAACCTGGAGAGTTGAGACCCCTGCAATGGGTACCATGCAATATGACTTCAAAGGGTCTGCATTTGCTCACCGAACCTCACCAATCCTATCACTGCTGCATTTATGCCACTGTACACACGCTTGATTCTCTTTCTGAGACATATAAATCCATAGGTTTTAAGATTCTTACTAGTCAGGTATATTCTTAGGCGTTTAATATGGGGTGTAGAGTCCACTTCGTTGAGCAAGGAGTAGCTCTTGTCTATTACATATTTGGCTTATGGAACGGTATCTGTGCTAATTTCAATCTCTGGTTTTATGCAGCACCCCAACTCACCTTTCCCCTTAAGCAAGCATAAGTCGGTTTTCTACATTTGAGACCCTGTTCTGTTTTGTAATTCAGTTCCTGTGTAGCCAAGTTTACATTCCATGTGGTAGAGATATCTTATGATGTTTCTTTTTCTGTGTGACTTATTTCACTTAGAATCATCGTACCTGAATCCACTCATTATGCTGCTATGGGCCTGATGACATAGATTTCATTGCTGAGTGATATTGCATTGTACGTAAGTACCACAACTTCTTTATCCATTTTTCACTTTCTGTGATTTTGAACTTGTACTGTAAACGAGGTTCTTGTAAACAGAGCCTTCCCAAACTTTGGGGTGGCTGTGTCTTTTTGATTTTAATTTCCCTAAGCTATAGGACCATAAGTGGAAGTGCCCTAGGCTCTGTTGCTTTGTTTTTTAGATGTTTCAGGAAACACCATACACTTCTCCAGAGTGGCTGTTGGCAATTTACATCCCACCCATCAGCATAACAAGGCTCCCAGTTCTCCATGGCCTGTCCTGCCTTTCTGGATTTTACACTTTTTTCAGATGGCCCTTTTGACCGGGGGGCAGTGAGACTTCATTGTAGTGCAGATTTCCTTTGCAAGCTTGCTTGGTTGGCCAAAAAGTGTGTATGCGTTTTTTCCTGAATATATTCAGGAAAAAACGCATACGCCCTTTTTGGCCAAGTGCATCATTGTGGACGTTCTGCCTCTTTTCCTTTGCTTTTCATGCAATTCCAGTCTACCTCCTGAAATCGGTTTCCTGCAATTCTGTCCAGCGTTCAAGTCCTCTTGGCAGCCTTACTTCAATATATTTTTGGACGATAGCTGTCATTTATAACTCTGCAGGTTTGTGAATGACAGTGCCCCTGAGCTCCTTTCTTCAACTCGCTTTCTTGTGAGCTGGCCGCAACACCGCAGCACTGCTTCAGGCCCTAGTGTGGTTCAGGCATGACATGCTGAGCCTTTGGTTAATTCCTCTTCCTGGTGGGAAATGAGAGTTAACTTTGCCCGTCCACACACCTCCAGCTAGTCTCTCATTGGTTCTCCCTATTCCTGTTCATTTTCTGCAGAAATTGCAAACTGGGCCAAACAGGAGGTTAAAGGCACTGACTCTCCAAGTGGGGAGAGTGTTAGTAAAGCGTCTGGAATGTTGCACCCGAGTACCGGGGGATGAAAACTGACACAATTAAACACGTTTCCCGATCACACGGTGGATCATACTCTGGGTTCCACATGCATGTTTTAGCTGAAGGAAGAATCCCTTAAACCTGGAGAGTTGAGACCCATGGAATGGGTACCATGCAATATGACTTCAAAGGGTCTGCATTTGCTCACCGAACCTCACCAATCCTATCACTGCTGCGTTTATGACACTGTACACACGCTTGATTCTCTTTCGGAGACATATAAATCCATAGGTTTTAAGATTCTTTCTAGTCAGGTATATTCTTACGCGTTTAATATGGGGTGTAGAGTCCACTTCGTTGAGCAAGGAGTAGCTCTTGTCTATTACATATTTGGCTTATGGAACGGTATCTGTTCTAATTTCAATCTCTGGTTTTATGCAGCACCCCAACTCACCTTTCGCCTTAAGCAAGCATAAGTTGGTTTTCTACATTTGAGACCCTGTTCTGTTTTGTAATTCAGTTCCTGTGTAGCCAAGTTTACATTCCTTGTACTAGTGATATCTTATGATGTTTGTTTTTCTGTGTGACTTATTTCACTTAGAATCATCGTACCTGAATCCACTCATTATGCTGCTATGGGCCTGATGACATAGATTTCATTGCTGAGTGATATTGCATTGTACGTAAGTACCACAACTTCTTTATCCATTTTTCACTTTCTGTGATTTTGAACTTATACTGTAAACGAGGTTCTTGTAAACAGAGCCTTCCCAAATTTTGGGGTGGCTGTGTCTTTTTGATTTTAATTTCCCTAAGCTATAGGACCATAAGTGGAAGTGCCCTAAGCTCTGTTGCTTTGTTTTTCAGATGTTTCAGGAAACACCATACACTTCTCCAGAGTGGCTGTTGGCAATTTACATCCCGCCCATCAGCATAACAAGGCTCCCAGTTCTCCATGGCCTGTCCTGCCTTTCTGGATTTTACAGTTTTTTCAGATGGCCCTTTTGACCAGGGGACAGTGAGACTTCATTGTAGTGCAGATTTCCTTTGCAAGCTTGCTTGGTTGGCCAAAAAGGGCGTATGCGTTTTTTCCTGAATATATTCAGGAAAAAACGCATACGCCCTTTTTGGCCAAGTGCATCATTGTGGACGTTCTGCCTCTTTTCCTTTGCTTTACATGCAATTCCAGTCTACCTCCTGAAATCGGTTTCCTGCAATTCTGCCCAGCGTTCAAGTCCTCTTGGCAGCCTTACTTCAATATATTTTTGGACGATAGCTGTCATTTATAACTCTGCAGGTTTGTGAATGACAGTGCCCCTGATCTCCTTTCTTCAACTCGCTTTCTTGTGAGCTGGCCGCAACACCGCAGCATTGCTTCAGTCCCTAGTGTGGTTCCGGCATGACATGCTGAGCCTTTGGTTAATTCCTCTTCCTGGTGGGAAATGAGAGTTAAATTTGCCCGTCCAGACACCTCCAGCTAGTCTCTCATTGGTTCTCCCTATTCCTGTTCATTTTCCGCAGAAATTGCAAACTGGGCCAAACAGGAGGTTAAAGGCACTGACTCTCCAAGTGGGGAGAGTGTTAGTAAAGCGTCTGGAATGTTGCACCCGAGTACCAGGGGATGAAAACTGACACAATTAAACACGTTTCCCGATCACACGGTGGATCATACTCTGGGTTCCACATGCATGTTTTAGCTGAAGGAAGAATCCCTTAAACCTGGAGAGTTGAGACCCATGGAATGGGTACCATGCAATATGACTTCAAAGGTTCTGCATTTGCTCACCAAACCTCACCAATCCTATCACTGCTGCGTTTATGACACTGTACACACGCTTGATTCTCTTTTGGAGACATATAAATCCATAGGTTTTAAGATTCTTTCTAGTCAGGTATATTCCTACGCGTTTAATATGGGGTGTAGAGTCCACTTCGTTGAGCAAGGAGTAGCTCTTGTCTATTACATATTTGGCTTATGGAACGGTATCTGTGCTAATTTCAATCTCTGGTTTTATGCAGCACCCCAACTCACCTTTCGCCTTAAGCAAGCATAAGTTGGTTTTCTACATTTGAGACCCTGTTCTGTTTTGTAATTCAGTTCCTGTGTAGCCAAGTTTACATTCCGTGTAGTAGTGATATCTTATGATGTTTCTTTTTCTGTGTGACTTATTTCACTTAGAATCATCGTACCTGAATCCACTCATTATGCTGCTATGGGCCTGATGACATAGATTTCATTGCTGCGTGATATTGCATTGTACGTAATTACCACAACTTCTTTATCCATTTTTCACTTTCTGTGATACTGAACTTGTACCGTAAACGAGGTTCTTGTAAACAGAGCCGTCCCAAACTTTGGGGTGGCTGTGTCTTTTTGATTTTAATTTCCCTAAGCTATAGGACCATAAGTGGAAGTGCCCTAGGCTCTGTTGCTTTGCTTTTTAGATGTTTCAGGAAACACCATACACTTCTCCAGAGTGGCTGTTCGCAATTTACATCCCGCACATCAGCATAACAAGGTTCCCAATTCTCCATGGCCTGTCCTGCCTTTCTGGATTTTACACTTTTTTCAGATGGCCCTTTTGCCCACGGGATAGTGAGACTTCATTGTAGTGCAGATTTCCTTTGCAAGCTTGCTTGGTTGGCCAAAAAGGGCGTATGCGTTTTTTCCTGAATATATTCAGGAAAAAACGCATACGCCCTTTTTGGCCAAGTGCATCATTGTGGACGTTCTGCCTCTTTTCCTATGCTTTACATGGTATTCCAGTCTACCTCCTGAAATCGGTTTCCTGCAATTCTGCCCCGCTTTCAAGTCCTCTTGGCAGCCTTACTTCAATATATGTTTGGACGATAGCTGTCATTTATAACTCTGCATGTATGTGAATGACAGTGTCCCTGAGCTCCTTTCTTCAACTCGTTTTCTTGTGAGCTGGCCGCAACACTGCAGCATTGCTTCAGGCCCTAGTGTGGTTCCGGCATGGCACGCTGAGCCTTTGGTTAATTCCTCTTCCTGGTGGGAAATGAGAGTTAAATTTGCCCGTCCAGACACCTCCAGCTAGTCTCTCATTGGTTCTCCCTATTCCTGTTCATTTTCCGCAGAAATTGCAAACTGGGCCAAACAGGAGGTTAAAGGCACTGACTCTCCAAGTGGGGAGAGTGTTAGTAAAGCGTCTGGAATGTTGCACCCGAGTACCGGGGGACGAAAACTGAGTCACATTTGAACACGTTTCCCGATCACATGGTGGATCATACTCTGGGTTCCACATGCATGTTTTAGCTGAAGGAAGAATCCCTTAAACCTGGAGAGTTGAGACCCCTGCAATGGGTACCATGCAATATGACTTCAAAGGGTCTGCATTTGCTCAACGAACCTCACCAATCCTAGCACTGCTGCATTTCTGCCACTGTACACACTCTTGATTCTCTTTTGGAGACATATAAATCCATAGGTTTTAAGATTCTTACTAGTCAGGTATATTCTTACGCGTTTAATATGGGGTGTAGAGTCCACTTCGTTGAGCAAGGAGTAGCTCTTGTCTATTACATATTTGGCTTATGGAACCGTGTCTGTGCTAATTTCAATCTTTGGTTTTATGCAGCACCCCAACTCACCTTTACTCTTAAGCAAGCATAAGTCGGTTTTCTACATTTGAGACCCTGTTCTGTTTTGTAATTCAGTTCCTGTGTAGCCAAGTTTACATTCCATGTGGTAGAGATATCTTATGATGTTTCTTTCTCTGTGTGACTTATTTCACTTACAATCATCGTACCTGAATCCACTCATTATGCTGCTACGGGCCTGATGACACAGATTTCATTGCTGAGTGATATTGCATTGTACGTAAGTACCACAACTTCTTTATCCATTTTGCGCTTTCTGTGATATTGAAGTTGTACCGTAAACGAGGTTCTTGTAAACAGAGCTGTCCCAAAGATTGGGGTGGTTGTGTCTTTTTGATTTTAATTTCCCTAAGCTATAGGACCATAAGTGGAAGTGCCCTAGGCTCTGTTGCTTTGTTTTTTAGATGTTTCAGGAAACACCATACACTTCTCCAGAGTGACTGTGGGCAATTTACATCCCGCCCATCAGCATAACAAGGCTCCCAGTTCTCCATGGCCTGTCCTGCCTTTCTGGATTTTACACTTTTTTCAGATGGCCCTTTTGACCGGGGGGCAGTGAGACTTCATTGTAGTGCAGATTTCCTTTGCAAGCTTGCTTGGTTGGCCAAAAAGGGCGTATGCGTTTATTCCTGAATATATTCAGGAAAAAACGCATACGCCCTTTTTGGCCAAGTGCATCATTGTGGACGTTCTGCCTCTTTTCCTATGCTTTACATGCAATTCCAGTCTACCTCCTGAAATCGGTTTCCTGCAATTCTGCCCCGCTTTCAAGTCCTCTTGGCAGCCTTACTTCAATATATTTTTGGACGATAGCTGTCAATTTTAACTCTGCAGGTATGTGAATGACAGTGCCCCTGAGCTCCTTTCTTCAACTCGCTTTCTTGTGAGCTGGCCGCAACACCGCTGCATTGCTTCAGGCCCTAGTGTGGTTCCGGCATGGCACACTGAGCCTTTGGTTAATTCCTCTTCCTGGTGGGAAATGAGAGTTAAATTTGCCCGTCCAGACACCTCCAGCTAGTCTCTCATTGGTTCTCCCTATTCCTGTTCATTTTCCGCAGAAATTGCAAACTGGGCCAAACAGGAGGTTAAAGGCACTGACTCTCCAAGTGGGGAGAGTGTTAGTAAACCATCTGGAATATTGCACCCGAGTACCAGGGACGAAAACTGACACAATTGAACACGTTTCCCGAGCACACGGTGGATCATACTCTGGGTTCCACATGCATGTTTTAGCTGAAGGAAGAATCCCTTAAACCTGGAGAGTTGAGACCCATGGAATGGGTACCATGCAATATGACTTCAAAGGGTCTGCATTTGTCCACCGAACCTCACCAATCCTATCACTGCTGCGTTTATGCCGCTGTACACACGCTTGATTCTCTTTCGGAGACATATAAATCCATAGGTTTTAAGATTCTTCCTAGTCAGGTATATTCTTAGGCGTTTATTATGGGGTGTAGAGTCCACTTCGTTGAGCAAGGAGTAGCTCTTGTCTATTACATATTTGGCTTATGGAACGGTATCTGTGCTAATTTCAATCTCTGGTTTTATGCAGCACCCCAACTCACCTTTCGCCTTAAGCAAGCATAAGTTGGTTTTCTACATTTGAGACCCTGTTCTGTTTTGTAATTCAGTTCCTGTGTAGCCAAGTTTACATTCCGTGTAGTAGTGATATCTTATGATGTTTCCTTTTCTGTGTGACTTATTTCACTTTGAATCATCGTACCTGAATCCACTCATTATGCTGCTATGGGCCTGATGACATAGATTTCATTGCTGCGTGATATTGCATTGTACGTAATTACCACAACTTCTTTATACATTTTTCACTTTCTGTGATACTGAACTTGTACCGTAAACGAGGTTCTTGTAAACAGAGCCGTCCCAAATTTTGGTGTGGCTGTATCTTTTTGATTTTAATTTCCCTAAGCTATAGGACCATAAGTGGAAGTGCCCTAGGCTCTGTTGCTTTGCTTTTTAGATGTTTCAGGAAACACCATACACTTCTCCAGAGTGGCTGTTGGCAATTTACATCCCACCCATCAGCATAACAAGGTTCCCAATTCTCCATGGCCTGTCCTGCCTTTCTGGATTTTACACTTTTTTCAGATGGCCCTTTTGACCGGGGGCAGTGAGACTTCATTGTAGTGCAGATTTCGTTTGCAAGCTTGCTTGGTTGGCCAAAAAGGGCGTATGCGTTTTTTCTTGAATATATTCAGGAAAAAACGCATACGCCACTTTTGGCCAAGTGCATCATTGTGGACGTTCTGCCTCTTTTCCTATGCTTTACATGCAATTCCAGTCTACCTCCTGAAATCGGTTTCCTGCAATTCTGCCCCGCTTTCAAGTCCTCTTGGCAGACTTACTTCAATATATTTTTGGACGATAGCTGTCATTTATAACTCTGCAGGTTTGTGAATTACAGTGCCCCTGAGCTCCTTTCTTCAACTCGCTTTCTTGTGAGCTGGCCGCAACACCGCAGGATTGCTTCAGGCCCTAGTGTGGTTCCGGCATGGCACGCTCAGCCTTTGTTTAATTCCTCTTCCTGGTGGGAAATGAGAGTTAAATTTGCCCATCCAGACACCTCCAGCTAGTCTCTCATTGTTTCTCTCTTTTCCTGTTCATATTCCGCAGAAATTGCAAACTGGGCCAAACAGGAGGTTAAAGGCACTGACTCTCCAAGTGGGGAGAGTGTTAGTAAAGCGTCTGGAATGTTGCACCCGAGTACCAGGGGACGAAAACTGAGACACATTTGAACACGTTTCCCGATCACATGGTGGATCATACTCTGGGTTCCACATGCATGTTTTAGCTGAAGGAAGAATCCCTTAAACCTGGAGAGTTGAGACCCCTGGAATGGGTACCATGCAATATGACTTCAAAGGGTCTGCATTTGCTCACCGAACCTCACCAATCCTATCACTGCTGCGTTTATGACACTGTACACACGCTTGATTCTCTTTCTGAGACATATAAATCCATAGGTTTTAAGATTCTTACTAGTCAGGTATATTCTTAGGCGTTTAATATGGGGTGTAGAGTCCACTTCGTTGAGCAAGGAGTAGCTCTTGTCTATTACATATTTGGCTTATGGAACGGTATCTGTTCTAATTTCAATCTCTGGTTTTATGCAGCACCCCAACTCACCTTTCGCCTTAAGCAAGCATAAGTTGGATTTGTACATTTGAGACCCTGTTCTGTTTTGTAATTCAGTTCCTGTGTAGCCAAGTTTACATTCCTTATAGTAGTGATATCTTATGATGTTTGTTTTTCTGTGTGACTTATTTCACTTAGAATCATCGTACCTGAATCCACTCATTATGCTGCTACGGGCCTGATGACATAGATTTCATTGCTGAGTGATATTGCATTGTACGTAAGTACCACAACTTCTTTATCCATTTTTCGCTTTCTGTGATATTGAACTTGTACCGTAAATGAGGTTCTTGTAAACAGAGATGTCCCTAACTTTGGGGTGGCTGAGTCTTTTTGACTTTAATTTCCCTAAGCTATAGGACCATAAGTGGAAGTGCCCTAGGCTCTGTTGCTTTGTTTTTTAGATGTTTCAGGAAACACCATACACTTCTCCAGAGTGGCTGTTGGCAATTTACATCCCGCCCATCAGCATAACAAGGCTCCCAGTTCTCCATGGCCTGTCCTGCCTTTCTGGATTTTACACTTTTTTCAGATGGCCCTTTTGACCGGGGGGCAGTGAGACTTCATTGTAGTGCAGATTTCCTTTGCAAGCTTGCTTGGTTGGCCAAAAAGGGCGTATGCGTTTTTTCCTGAATATATTAAGGAAAAAAAGCATACGCCCTTTTTGGCCAAGTGCATCATTGTGGACGTTCTGCCTCTTTTCCTATGCTTTACATGCAATTCCAGTCTACCTTCTGAAATCGGTTTCCTGCAATTCTGCCCCGCTTTCAAGTCCTCTTGGCAGCCTTACTTCAATATATTTTTGGACGATAGCTATCATTTATAACTCTGCAGGTATGTGAATGACAGTGCCCCTGAGCTCCTTTCTTTAACTTGCTTTCTTGTGAGCTGGCCGCAACACCGCAGGATTGCTTCAGGCCCTAGTGTGGTTCCGGCATGGCACGCTGGGCCTTTGGTTAATTCCTCTTCCTGTTGGGAAATGAGAGTTAAATTTGCCCGTCCAGACACCTGCATCTAGTCTCTCATTGGTTCTCCCTATTCCTGTTCATTTTCCGCAGAAATTGCAAACTGGGCCAAACAGGAGGTTAAAGGCACTGACTCTCCAAGTGGGGAGAGTGTTAGTAAAGCGTCTGGAATGTTGCACCCGAGTACCAGGGGACGAAAACTGAGACACATTTGAACACGTTTCCCGATCACATTGTGGATCATACTCTGGGTTCCACATGCTTGTTTTAGCTGAAGGAAGAATCCCTTAAACCTGGAGAGTTGAGACCCCTGCAATGGGTACCATGCAATATGACTTCAAAGGGTCTGCATTTGCTCACCGAACCTCACCAATCCTATCACTGCTGCATTTATGCCACTGTATACACGCTTGATTCTCTTTCTGAGACATATAAATCCATAGGTTTTAAGATTCTTACTAGTCAGGTATATTCTTAGGCGTTTATTATGGGGTGTAGAGTCCACTTCGTTGAGCAAGGAGTAGCTCTTGTCTATTACATATTTGGCTTATGGAACGGTATCTGTGCTAATTTCAATCTCTGGTTTTATGCAGCACCCCAACTCACCTTTCCCCTTAAGCAAGCATAAGTCGGTTTTCTACATTTGAGACCCTGTTCTGTTTTGTAATTCAGTTCCTGTGTAGCCAAGTTTACATTCCATGTGGTAGAGATATCTTATGATGTTTCTTTTTCTGTGTGACTTATTTCACTTAGAATCATCGTACCTGAATCCACTCATTATGCTGCTATGGGCCTGATGACATAGATTTCATTGCTGAGTGATATTGCATTGTACGTAAGTACCACAACTTCTTTATCCATTTTTCACTTTCTGTGATTTTGAACTTATACTGTAAAGGAGGTTCTTGTAAACAGAGCCTTCCCAAACTTTGGGGTGGCTGTGTCTTTTTGATTTTAATTTCCCTAAGCTATAGGACCATAAGTGGAAGTGCCCTAGGCTCTGTTGCTTTGTTTTGTAGATGTTTCAGGAAACACCATACACTTCTCCAGAGTGGCTGTTGGCAATTTACATCCCGCCCATCAGCATAACAAGGCTCCCAGTTCTCCATGGCCTGTCCTGCCTTTCTGGATTTTACACTTTTTTCAGATGGCCCTTTTGACCGGGGGGCAGTGAGACTTCATTGTAGTGCAGATTTCCTTTGCAAGCTTGCTTGGTTGGCCAAAAAGGGCGTATGCGTTTTTTCCTGAATATATTAAGGAAAAAACGCATACGCCCTTTTTGGCCAAGTGCATCATTGTGGACGTTCTGCCTCTTTTCCTGTGCTTTACATGCAATTCCAGTCTACCTCCTGAAATCGGTTTCCTGCAATTCTGCCCCGCTTTCAAGTCCTCTTGGCAGCCTTACTTCAATATATTTTTGGACGATAGCTGTCATTTATAACTCTGCAGGTTTGTGAATTACAGTGCCCCTGAGCTCCTTTGTTTAACTCGTTTTCTTGTGAGCTGGCCGCAACACCGCAGCATTGCTTCAGGCCCTAGTGTGGTTCCGGCATGGCATGCTGAGCCTTTGGTTAATTCCTCTTACTGGTGGGCAATGAGAGTTAAATTTGCCCGTCCAGACACCTCCAGCTAGTCTCTCATTGGTTCTCCCTATTCCTGTTCATTTTCCGCAGAAATTGCAAACTGGGCCAAACAGGAGGTTAAAGGCACTGACTCTCCAAGTGGGGAGAGTGTTAGTAAAGCGTCTGGAATGTTGCACCCGAGTACCAGGGGACGAAAACTGACACATTTGTACACGTTTTCCTATCACACGGTGGATCATACTCTGGGTTCCACATGCATGTTTTAGCTGAAGGAAGAATCCCTTAAACCTGGAGAGTTGAGACCCCTGCAATGGGTACCATGCAATATGACTTCAAAGGGTCTGCATTTGCTCACCGAACCTCACCAATCCTATCACTGCTGCGTTTATGCTGCTGTACACACGCTTGATTCTCTTTCGGAGACATATATATCCATAGATTTTAAGATTCTTACTAGTCAGGTATATTCTTAGGCGTTTAATATGGGGTGTTGAGTCCACTTCGTTGAGCAAGGAGTAGCTCTTTTCTATTACATATTTGGCTTATGGAACGGTATCTGTGCTAATTTCAATCTCTGGTTTTATGCAGCACCCCAACTCACCTTTCCCCTTAAGCAAGCATAAGTTGGTTTTCTACATTTGAGACCCTGTTCTGTTTTGTAATTCAGTTCCTGTGTAGCCAAGTTTACATTCCGTGTAGTAGTGATATCTTATGATGTTTCTTTTTCTTTGTGACTTATTTCACTTATAATCATCGTACCTGAATCCACTCATTATGCTGCTATGGGCCTGATGACATAGATTTCATTGCTGAGTGATATTGCATTGTACGTAAGTACCACAACTTCTTTATCCATTTTTAGCTTTCTACGATATTGAACTTGTACCGTAAACGAGGTTCTTGTAAACAGAGCCTTCCCAAACTTTGGGGTGGCTGTGTCTTTTTGATTTTAATTTCCCTAAGCTATAGGACCATAAGTGGAAGTGCCCTAGGCTCTGTTGCTTTGTTTTTTAGATGTTTCAGGAAACACCATACACTTCTCCAGTGTGGCTGTTGCCAATTTACATCCCGCCCACCAGCATAACAAGGCTCCCAGTTCTCCATGGCCTGTCCTGCCTTTCTGGATTTTACACTTTTTCAGATGGCCCTTTTGACCTGGGGGAAGTGAGGCTTCATTGTAGTGCAGATTTCCTTTGCAAGCTTGCTTGGTTGGCCAGAAAGGGCATATGCGTTTCTTCATGAATATATTCAGGAAAAAACGCATGCGCCCTTTTTGGCCAAGTGCATCATTGTCGACGTTCTGAGTCTTTTCATATGTTGTCAATGCAATTCTAGTCTACCTCTTGAAATCGGTTTCCTGCAATTCTACCTTGCTGTCAGTGCCTCTTCATAGCCTTACCTCAATATACTTTTGGAAAATAGTTGGCCTTTATAACTCTGCAGGTTTTTGAATTGCAGTGGCCCTTAGCTCCATTTTTCAGCTCTTATTTTTGTGATCTTGCCTCATATCCACAGGATTTTTTCATGCCCTATTCTTCTTCTGGGGCGCCTTGCTCTGCCTTTGGTTAATTCTTCTTCCTGATGTGAAATTAGAGTGACATGTGCCCATTGAAACCGCTACAGCTATTTTCTCACTGGTTCCCCCTATTCCCATTCATCCTCCGCACTAACTGCAGACTGTGCGATACCGGAACTTAAAGGCATTGACTCTCCGTGTGGGGATGTTGTTAGTAAAGTGGCTGGAATGTTGATCCGGAGCCCCAGGAGAGGAAAATGAGGTGCGTTTTAGAAACCTTTCCCGATCATATGGTATACCATCCGCTGGATTTCCCATGCATGGTTTAGCTGTAGGAAGATTTCCTTCAACCTGGAGTGTTGGGACCCTTGGAATGAGTAGCATGAAGTATTGCATTAAACTTTCGGCAGTTGCTCACCAAAGCTCACCAATCCTCTCAGCCCCAAGTGTCCAGCCTTATGTCTTATCCAGCTGTGGGGTTTATATGTGGTCATTCCATGTTGCATCACAGCCCCTGAGCGAATTTTGTAAGAATTTTTCTCTCTTTCATTGTTTCTGCGTTTTGGTTTTAAAATTTATTTCTATAATGGGGTTTAGCTCATTTTCACTGCTGTGTTTGGCCACTCTGCACACACTTGATTCCCTTATGGAGATATATCAATACATGGGTTTTAAGATTCGTATTACTCAGATATATTTCTCTGCAGTGTATAGGGTGTGTTGAGGCCAGTTCATTGAGCAAGGTGTAGATCTTGTCTAATACCTATTTGGTTTATTGAACGGTATCTGTGCTAATTTCAAACTCTGGTTTTATGCATCACCCCACCTCTCCTTTCCCCTTAAGCTGACATAAGTGTGTTTTCTAAATGTGAGACACTGTTCTGTTTTGTAATTCATTTTTTGTGCAGCCATATTTATCCTCCCTCTATAAGTGATATCTTATGATATGTTTCTTTTTCTGTTTGACTTATTTCAAGTAGTATTATCGGACCTAAATCCACTCTTTATCCTTCTACTAGCCTTATTACATTGATTTCATGGTGAAGAGATATTCCATTGTACATAAGTACCACATTTTCTTTATCCATTGTTCTCTTTCCTGGGATATTTAAGGTGTACTGAAGTTGAGGTTCTTGTAAACAGAGTAGCCCTAAACTGTGGTGTGCTTGTGTCTTGTTGATTTTTAGACTTCCCTAGATATACTTCCATGATTGGAAGTGCTCTATGCTCTGTAGCTCTGTTTTTTAGATGATTTAGGAACCACCATACACTTCTCCAGAGTGGCTCTCGGCAGTTCACACACTGTCCATCAGCGTATAAAGGCTCCCTGTTCTCCATGGCCTGTCCTGCATTTCTGGTTTTTACAATTTTTTCGGATGGCCCTTTTGACCGGTGGGAAATGAGACTTCTTTGTTGTGCACATTTGCATTGCTTGCTTGCTTGGTTGCCCATAAAGTGCGTATGCGTTTTTTCCTGGATATATTCAGGAAAAAACGCATACTCCTTTTTGGGCCAACTGCATCATTGTCGAAATTCTGCCGCTTTTCATGTGCTTTAAAGACGAGTCCAATCTATCTCTTGAAATCTGTTTCTTGCAATTCTGTCTTGCATTCAGATCCTCTTCTTTGCCTTACCTCAACATATTTTTGGACGTTAGTTTTCATTTATAACTCTGCAGGTTTGTGAATTGCAGTGACCCTGAGCTCCATTTTTTAAGTTGCTCTTTTGTGAGCTGGCCTCAAAGCCGCAGGATTGCTTCAGGCCCTATTTTGGCTCCAGCGAGGCGGGCTGAGCCTTTTTTTAATTCTTATTCTTAATTGGAAATTAGAGTGACATATGCCCGTCCAAACCCCTACAACTATTCTCTCATTGGTTCCCCCTCTTCCCGTTCATCCTCCTCACAATTTGCAAAATGTGTGAAACAGAAGTTTAAATGTGCTGATTCTCTAAGTGGGGAGATTCTAAGTAACGTGGCTGGAATGATGAACAGGAGCACGAGGAGAGGATAAATGAGGTGCATTTTAGACACATCTCCCCATCACATGGTGTACAGTCCTCTGGGTTTTCCATGCATGTTTTAGCTGTAGGAAGATCCCTTGAACCTGCAGATTTGGGACCCATTGAATGGGTACCAGGTAGTATTACTTTAAAGGGTGTGCATTTCCTCACCCAACCTCACATTTCTCTTAGCACGAACAGTTTCCAGCCTTATGTGTCATCCTGCTGTGGGTCTAGATGTGTTCAATCCATGTTGCATCACCGTCCCTGAGGAAAAGTTGTAAGAGGTTTTCTCTTTCTCTCTGTCGTTTATTTTTTTCAATTTATTACTATATTGGTTACAGCTGATTTTCAAAGCTCTGTTTCTTGCTGCTGTACATCCACTTGATTCACATACAGAGAGACATCAATAAATTCTTTTTCAGATTCTTACCAGTCATATATATTCTTTTCCGGTGACTTGAGTGTGCTGAGTGCAGTTCTTTTAGCTACCGTGTAGGCCTTGTTGATTATCAGTTTGGTATTTGGAATGGTATCTTTGCTAATTTCAACCTCCTGGATGATGCCTCACCCCTCCCCACCTTTCCCGTTTAGCAGCCTTACGCGTGTTTTCTACATACTTGACTATGTTTTTCTTTTGTAATTTATTTCATGTGTAGCCATTTTGGATTCCACCTTTAAGTGATATCTTATGATATGTGTCTTTTTCTTTTTGAATTATGTCACTTAGAATGATCATACGTAACTCCTCCGGAGTTGTTACAACTGGCCATATTTCATTGATTTCCAGGCTGAGTAATATTCCACTCTACATAAGTACCACATCTCTATCCATTTTTTCCCTCCAGAGACATTTAAGTTATATCCTAGTCGAGGATCTTTTAAACAGAGAGGCAGTAAACATTGGGGTGCCTGTGTCCTCTCGATTTTTGTTTTTCCCAAGACATACGCCCATAAGTGCAAGTGCCCTATGCTCTGTAGCTCATTTTTTAGATGCTTTAGTAAACACAATACACTTCTCCAGAATGGCCGTTGGCAATATACATTTCCACTATAAGCCTCACAGGGCTCCCTCTTCTCCTTGCCCTGTCCTGCATTTCTGGTGTTTACACTTTATGAGGATGGCTCTTCTGACTGATGCGAAGTGATATCTTTTGTAGTATTGATTTCCAGTGCCCACCTGTTTGGTTGGCTAAAAAAGTGTATGCCCTTTTCTTGAATATATACAGAAAAAAACGCATACAGCCTTTTTGGCCAACTGCAATGTTGGCAATGTTCAGCCCCTTTTCTTGTGCTTAATGGCGAGTCCTTCCTACCTCCTCAAATCCCTTTCCTGCCATTCTCCCTTGCTTACCAATCCTTTTCTCTGACTTTCCTCAAGACATTTTTCAGTGATAGATATTTTCAACTCTGCAGTTTCATGAATTTTACTGCCCCTGAGTTCCATTGTTCAACTTGTGTTTATGGGAACTGGCCACAAAGCAGTGGGATTTCCTCAAGCCCTATACTGTTTCCATGGGCAACCCTAGCCTTTGGTCAATTCGTCTTCCTGATTGGAAATTAGAGTGACATGTGCCTGTCTGAACACCTAGGACTTGTCTCTCATTGTTCCTCATCCTTCCGCTTCATCCTCTGGACAAATTCCAAACTGTACGCAACAGGATGTTGACAGTGCTGACATCTCCAAGTGGGGAGACTGTTAGTAAAGACGCTGGAGGGGTGAACCCGAGCACCAGGAGATGAGGAGATGAGATGCCTTTTCCAAACTCTTCCCGATCAGACGGTATACCATCCTCTGGGTGTGACAGACATGTTTTAGCAGTAGGAAGAGTCCCATTCATGTAAGGAGAACACCAGGGCTTTTTCAAAATCAGTGTCTCCCCGAAACCCAAACTGGGGAATTTTTTAAGCTACGGCTACACATATGTTCATTAAGGGCCTTGGGAAGTAGGCAGAGTCCAAACTTTAGACGATTGAAGTCTTCAGGGTCAGAAGCACTCACCACCGGCTTCCCTTAGGTTACACTTTAACTGTCATTGATAGATGATGTCAATAAAAATATCTATTCTTTTTCCGATTATTTCCCCTTATAGGTTATTGCAAAATATTGAGTGTAGTTCCCTGTGCTATACAGTAGTTCCTTGTTGATGATCTATTTTATACATAGCAGTGTGTATGTGTTAATTCCAAACTGTTAATTTATCCCTCCTCCCACCTTTCCCCTTTGGTAATAATAAATTATAAGATTTTATACTTCTCAGAAATGGGGGAGCTGAAAGAGAGGTATCATTTTCAATGGAAAAGCATTTAAAACAAGATTGAAGCTTTAACCAAGATTATTAGGTGTACATCCTTGGAAAGAAATCACTTCATTTCTCTAATATTGACCTGACAAATAAGACAAACCTTTTCACTGAACTTGCTTATAATAAAGTGATGGAAATATCAAATGGAAGTGTTAGAAACATCTTATTTTACCCGAGCCTTATAAACTGTTCTATGTTAACTACAGTTTGGCTCACACATCTGTTCATTGAAGTTACAATAGTCTCAATTTCTGTTACTGATCCTCCAGAGTGGACCCCAACAAGTGTCCCCCTGCCCAGTGTCATTGGGGCCAACAGATCGAGACTGAGTTTGGTTCACAAGCAAAGGAAACTTTATATTTTAAACAGAGAATGGAGAGGTGAGAGCACGCACTACCCCGTGGGCTGTGGGCTGGGCTGCTGTGTAGAGATCCTGTCAGAGTCAGTGGGAGGGAGGGGGCGGAGCACTCGAGGGCCGGGTTGGCTGCAGCTCAGCCTCTATATCTCGGAGTCTGCACTGGGCCCCAGGAGCTGAGGTGTCGACCCAGCCATTCTGCACTAGGAAATCTGGTCTGAAGTGCCGGGTGTGGAACCTCTGCATGCGGGACCCTAGGAGCACGTGAAATTAGACAAAGCACAAAGGATAAAAAAGGTCAGACTTGACTTTATTGCCCAGATTCTATTTTTATCTCCCAGGGATTTTTAATGGGCTTTGCTGGGGACAAACCCCTCCTCTGCCTTTTGTCCCGTTCCTCATTCTTGGAGTGCTGAGGGTGCAGACCCTTCTTCTGTAACTGCTGAGTGCTGAGTTGGGAGCCCTCATACCAGGGGACGAGGGTCAGAACTTCTCCCCAGCAGCCTCCAGGTGACGTTGATTGGCCCCAGGACCCCTGCCTCCCTGCTCGTCCGCCTGAGCACCAGCATTGGAAGTGTTATAGATTCTAATGACCTTTAAGGGTCCAGGAAAGAGATGTGCAGAGACGCTGTGGGGGCCGGTTTCACCCCGCCCCACATTTGTTCGGCCACCTTAGGCTGACCGTTTCTGCCAGCCTAGATGCTCTGACCAGTAGTCTGCTCTTTCTTCAATTAGGCCCCTGAATTAACGTAAAAACAGCACCAGGTGTCAGAGCCCTGCCCGCTCAACTCCCAGACAGTCCAGGGTCAATGGTGATCAAGGACCATGATGGCCACTGAGTCAACAGCCTTTTGAAGTAAACAGGAGTCCAGCCGGTCTTATTGGCCACCATCATCACGGTGTCTGTAGGCTTTTCTATGGTGACAGTGTGATATACGTTTCCCCCGCCAAGATTATTAGCTCCCCTCTGGGTGCAGTAAGTCCTGCAAGCAGTAGTCTACTCCTTCGGGACACACTATTGTTGTTTTATGAGAGAAACTCCAGGTCAAGTGATGTTCACACGAGTCGTCATGGTGCCCTGTTGCCCCTGGTTATCTCTCTGGATGTTGGAGTTGGAGGGCCTCCTCACTCGAGGTCGGTGTGCCCACGGAGCGAACCCTGCAACTTCAGGGCATGGTTGGTGATTAGGATCACCACGTGGGGTCCTTTTCCCTTAGGAGAGAGGTGGCCTTTTGGGCTGCTGATTTTCAGGTTTTTAGATACCGCCAGTATCTTGGCCAGATGTGGCAGTGGGCCAAGCCCCTTGGTGACTGTAGTTTATCCTACCTGGATGGCATTCTTGTGTTGTTCCATTTCAAGTGGTCCCAGTTTTTGCACTAATTCTCCAATGGCAACTCACCTTTCACCGGGAATGGAAAGGTCAAAGGGTTTAGCTCAATTAGGGAGTTCCAGGGCAAGGGTCTGAATTGACTGCTCTTTCCATTCTTGAAAGGCCACTTCTGGATTCTGTTCAAAAGGATCATCATCTTTTCCTTTCAGTGTTTCATATAGAGGCCCAGCTAGTAGACTGTAGTTAGGGATCCAGAAGCAGCAAACCCTGGCCTCCCCAGGAACCCCTAAGCTGTCTTCTAGTTTTAGAAAGGGGTAAGGCTGCAAATGGTTTCTTCCCTTTCCTGGGATGGGCTTCTCCGACCTTCTGTGAGAATGAAGCCCAGGCAGGTCACCGCAGTCTGTGATATTTGAGCTTTTTCTTGGACAACTTCTATCCTTTATTGGCTTGGTAGTTCAGAGGCCTCCTTAGTAGGGCTGGCGATCAGAATGTCGTCTGCATATTGAAGGAGGGTTTCCTTTTCCAGAGGTAGAACTTTTCAGTCTTTAGCTAAGCTTTCCCCAAAGATGGTGTGGGAATTTTTGAACCCTTGGGGCAAGACGGCCCGGAAGTATTGTTTTAGTTGTATGTTGAGTCCTGCCACTCACAAGCCAAAATTTCTTGTGACTCTGGGACTAATGGAATACAAAAGAAGGCATCATTGAGACTAATACAGAATACCATGTCCTGGTGGTTGGTAGAATGACCAGCAGGGTGTAGGAATTAGGAGCAACTGGAGGTATATCCTCAGTGGCTTCACTGACTGTCCTGACATCCTTTACCAGGTCCCCAGCAGCCCATGGGGCTCTCGTGGTCAGGCCAATCCCAGGATATGGAGCTCTCCTGGGCAGGTACCCCACCCCCAACCCAGCCCACGGGGCTCTCGTGGTCAGGCCTCTCCCAGGATACAGAGCTACCCTTGCAGGTACCGTGGCAGGGCTGGGCACACAGGAACCGTGCACATAGCTCTCACTGAAGAGCACCCCCATCTCACCTGTCGCTCAGAGCTGACACAGAGCACCTCAGAGCAGGACTTGAACTAACAAACAGCAGCTGCGACAGGTCTGTGACCCTGGGCATCACTCTGTGTGGCCTCCCTCCACCTGGTCTTCCAGAGACTTCCACTGCACCCGGGGCACCAGGCCTCTGTCTCCAACCACCACCCACCCCTCCTCTCCCTGACTCCTGGGTTCCTCTCATTAGGAGAGGCTTTTCTTGAAGTTGTCTCCCACTCATGGGCCAGATAAAATGATTAGAAAACAAGCCAAAGCTGCAGCCCCTTGTCTATCCTGACTCTCAGGAGCCCACACCTGTTCCTTGGACCTGGCCGGTTCAGCAAGTTCCATTTTCTGCAACTGTGAGCCCCTGAGGGGTGATGATTGGCTGACCTGGGCAGCCTTACCGTGCCGGCCAGCCCTCCCCAGGTGTGCCTGGGTTGAGATCAATATAAATACCACTCCAGGCAGCAAGAGCCCCTGCAGCTGTGCCTGACGCCATTTTCTCTGCCCTGTCAGCAGTCTTGGGGCTGGGCTGGTGGGAGGGAGTGAGAGGCCACGGCTTTGTGGGTGGCCCAGTGTGAGTGGGGCTCTGCTGGACTTTCTGCAGCAGTTGCCAGGCTGCCACCTGCTAAAGAAGAGGATGTGTCACCCATACCTGCTGCTGGAATTTCTCCCTGGGCAGAGGTGAGGAAGGAAAAAAGCAGTGGGAGCAGGGACAGGACGGGTATCTCAGGCAGGGAAATGGAAATCTTCCAGAAGAGCACCCAGGACCAGGGCCATCCTGGCTGGCCTGCAGGCACCAAGTCAGCTGGCATGCTGTCACTCATGTGGCTCCATGGCCCTTCCTCTAGGCTTTCAAGTCCTTGTATATATTCAGGTGTTTTACCTGGGAAGGGTGGGAACAGTTCAGCAGCAACTGGCCTGGGGCTCAGCTCACGTTCACTCACAGATGCCTCGGCACGGTGCCCCAGCTTTGCAATGAGGACGCTTGTTGTGTGGGGGCTGCTGGCTGAATGGGAGACGATTCCCCACCACTGACCAACTTCAGAATTGTTTACAACTGGAGCAAGGGCCCTGATACGGTTTTCCTCTGAGTAACTGGTGGGTTCTGTTTTTTTTTTCTCTTTTTCGTTTTTGGTTCAAGGTAGAATTTATTCCTCTTTTTTGTATTTACAGATATAAGCATGGAAATAATTTATTCATATAAATACATGTATGTGAAGGGAATAATTGTTTTTTCTGTTTTGTTTTTTAAATTTTATTTCTTTTTAATTTTGAATTTTATTTTATATTTTTATACAGCAAGTTCTTATTGGTTATCTATTTTATACATATACATGTTTACATGCCAATCCCAATCTCTCAACTCCTCCCACCACCCCCCCCCCAAGAGCTTTCCCCCCTTGTTGTCCATACGATTGTTGTCTACATCTGTTGCTCTATTTATGCCTTGCAAAACGGTTAATCTGTACAGTTTTTCTAGGTTCCACATATATGCATGAATATACAAGATTTGTTTTTCTCTTTCTGACTTACTTCACTCTGTATGACAGTCTCTAGATCCATCGACGTCTCTACAAATGACCCAATTTCATTCCTTTCATGGCTTAGTAATATTCCATTTTATATATGTACCACATCTTTATGCATTCGTCTGTCTGTGGGCATTTAGGTTGCTTCCATTACCTCGATATTGTAAATAGTGATGCAATGAACATTGCGGTGAATGTCTCTTTTTGATTTATGGTTTTGTCTGGGTATATGTCCAGTACTGGGATTGCTGTATCATATGGTAATTCTATTAATAGTTTCTTAAGAAACTCCATATTGTTCTCCATAGTGACTGTGTCAATTTATATTCCCAACAATAGTGGAAGAGGCTTCCTTTTCTCCACACCCATTCCAGCATTTGTTGTTTGTAGATTTTCAGATGATGCCCATTCTAACAGGTGTGAGGTGATACCTCATTGTTGAGTCCATTTCGTTGAGCAAGGGGTAGGTCTTCTCTATTACATATTTGGCTTATGGAACGGTATCTGTGCTAATTTCAAACTCTGGTTTTATGCAGCACCCCAACTCACCTTTCCCCTTAAGGAAGCATAAGTTGGTTTTCTAAACTTGAGACCCTGTTCTGTTTTGTAATTCAGTTCCTGTGTAGCCAAGTTTACATTCCGTGCATTAGTGATACCTTATGATGTTTCTTTTTCTGTGTGACTTATTTCACTTAGAATCATCGTGCCTCAATCCACTCATTATGCTGGTACAGGCCTGGTGACACAGATTTCATTGCTGAGTGGTATTCTGTTGTACGTAAGTACCGCAACTTCTTTATCAATTATTTGTTCTCTGGGATATTTAACTTGTACCGTAGAAGAGGTTCCTGTAAACAGAGCCATCCCAAATTTTGGGGTGGCTGTGTCTTTTTGATTTTAATTTCCCTAAGCTATAGGACCATAAGTGGAAATGCCCTAGATTCTGTTGCTTTGTTTTTCAGATGTATCAGGAAACACTATACACTTCTCCAGAGTGACTGTTGGCAATTTACATCCCGCCCATCAGCATAACAAGGCTCCCAGTTCTCCATGGCCTGTCCTGCCTTTCTGGATTTTACACTTTTTTCAGATGGCCCTTTAGACCAGGGGGAAGTGACACTTCATAGTAGTTCGGATTTCCATTGCAAGCTTGCTTGGTTTGCCAAAAAGGGCGTATGTGTTTTTTCCTGAATATATTCAGGAACAAACTCATACGCCCTTTTTTGTCACGTGCATCATTGTCGATGTTCTGCCTCTTTTCCTATGCTTTAAATGCAAATCCAGTCTACCTCCTGAAATCGGTTTCCTGAAATTCTGCCCCGCTTTCAAGTCCTCTTCGCAGCCTTACTTCAATATATTTTTGGACATTATCTGTCATTTATAACTCTGCAGGTTTGTGAATTACAGGGCCCCTGAGCTCCTTTCTTCAACTCGCTTTCTTGTGAGCTGGCCGCAAACCCGCAAGACTGCTTCAGGCCCTAATCTGCTTCTGGCAGGGCACGCTGAGCCTTTGGTTAATTCCTCTTCCTGGTGGGAAATGAGTGTTAAATATGCCCGTCCAGACACCTACCTCACTCTCAACCCCTTGGTGATGTGGGTCCTCTGGTTTGTGGCCACCTTTGCTGGGTTCCTCACCTTTCGATGATGTGGTCCCACTAGTGTGAGGACACTCCTGTCTGGTTCTCATCCACGTGGTTATGTGGACCCCCTGGTGAGAGTCTGTTCCTGGCTGTGTTCCTCACCCTTCTGTGAGGGAGACCCTCTGCTGATAGGTCACTCCTGCATGGCTGGCACACATTGCCTTGGTGAAGTCAGCTGTGTGGTGGCAGTTGGAGCGTGCTGGGGATCTCCTGCCCCCGGTGATGAGGGCCCTCTTGCGTCAGGCCCTAACTGCTGGGCTCACCAACTTTTCTTAGTGAGCCCAATGATGCTTGGGCACTCCTCTTAGGACCCCATCTCCATGGGGATGTGGGCCTTCTGCTCTGAGGTCCCAACGGCTGGGTTGTTCACATTTTCATGATGTGGGCTCTCTGGTGTTAGTTCACAGAGGCCTGGATCCCATAGCCTCTGTGCTCTTGGCCGCCTGCTGGGAGGTTCCAACTGCTGGATTCCTCACTTTTTTAATTTTTTAGGCCCTCTGTTGTGAGGATCCTCCTGTCTGCCTCACTCCCAGCCCCTTCGTGATGTGTGTCCTCTGGTTTGAGGCCACATGTGCTGGGTTCCTCACCTTTCGATGATGTGGGACCAATGGTCTTAGGAGACTCCTGCCTGGTTCACATCCCCTTTGTGATGTGGGCCCTCTGGTGAGAGTCTGATCCTGGCTGGGTTCCTCACCCATCTGTGAGGTGGGCCCTCTACTATCAGGTAACTCTTGCCTGGCTTGCTCACCTCGCCTTGTTGACATGAGCCCTCTGGTGGCACTTGGACCCTGCTGGGAGCCTCCTCATCTCTTTGATGAGGGCCCTCTGACGTCAGGCCCTAACTGTTGGGCTCCCCAACTTTTCTTAGTGAGCCCAGTGATGCTCGGGCACTCCTCTTAGGTTCCCATCTCCATGGGGATGTGGGCCTTCTGCTCTGAGGTTCCAACGGCTGGGTTGATCACAGTTTCATGATGTGGGCTCTCTGGTGTTAGTTCACTGTGGCCTGGATCCCATAGCCTCTGTGCTCTTGGCCGCCTGCTGGGAGGTTCCAACTGCTGGATTCCTCACTTTTTAAATTTTTTAGGCCCTCTGTTGTGAGGATCCTCCTGCCTGCCTCACTCCCAGCCCCTTCGTGATGTGTGTCCTCTGGTTTGAGGCCACATGTGCTGGGTTCCTCACCTTTCGATGATGTGGGACCAATGGTCTTAGGAGACTCCTGCCTGGTTCACATCCCCTTGGTGATGTGGGCCCTCTGTTGAGAGTCTGATCCTGGCTGGGTTCCTCACCCTTCTGTGAGGTGGGCCGTCTGCTGTGAGGTCACTCCTGCCTGGCTTGCTCACCTCGCCTTGTGGACATGAGCCCTCTGGTGGCACTTGGAGCCTGCTGGGAGTCTCCTCCCCTCGGTGATGAGGGCCCTCTTGCGTCAGGCCCTAACTGCTGGGCTCACCACATTTTGTGATGTGCGCCCAGTGGTTCGAAGACACTCCATCCAGGTTCACATCCCCATTGGGATGTGGGCCTTCTGCTCTGAGGTCCCAACGGCTGGGTTGTTCACAGTTTCATGATGTGGGCTCTCTGCTGTTAGTTCGCTCTGGCCTGGATGTCATAGCCTCTGTGCTCTGGGCCGCCTGCTGGAAGGTTCCAACTGCTCGATTCCTCAACTTTTGTATTCTATGGGTCCTGTGTTGTGATGCTCCTCCTGCCTGCCTCACTCGCAACCCCTTCTTGATGTGGGTCCTCTGGTTTGAGGCCACATGTGCTGGGTTCCGCAACTTTCAATGATGTGGCCCCACTGGTGTGAGGACACTCCTGCCTGGTTCCCATCCCCTTGGTGATGTGGGCCTTCTGGTGACAGTCTTATCCTGGCTGGGTTCCTCACTCTTCTGTGAGGTAGGCCCTCTGCTGTGAGGTCAATCCTGCCTGACTTGCACACATCACCTTGGTGACGTGGGCCCTCTGTTGGCACATGGAACCTGCTGGGAGCCTCCTGCCCTCGGTGATGACAGCCCTCTAGCATCAGGCCCTAACTGCTGGGCTCCCCACGTTTTCTGATGTGAACCCAGTGATGCCAGGACACTCCTGTCAGGTTCCCATCCCCATGGGGATGTGGGCTTTCTGCTCTGAGGTCCCAACGCCTGGGTGGCTCACAGTTTCATGATGTGGGCTCTCTGGTGTTAGTTCACTCCTGCCTGCATCCCATAGCTTCTGTGCTCTCGGCCGCCTGCTGGGAGGTTCCAAATGCTGGATTCCTCACCTTTTTTATTCTTTGGGCCCTCTGTTTTTAGGCTACTCCTACCTGCCTCACTCCCATCCCCTTTGTGATGTATGTCCTCTGATATGAGGCCGTATGTGCTGGGTTCTTCACCTTTCAATGATGTGGCCCCACTGGTGGGAGGACAGTCCTGACTGGTTCCCATCCCCTTGGTGTTGTGGGCCCTCTGGCAAGAGTCTCATCCTACCTCGGTTCCTCACCCTTCTGTGAGATAGGCCCTCTGCTGTGAGGTCACTACTGCCTGGCTGGCGCATGCCACCTTGTAGACGTGGGCCCTCTGTTGGCAGTTGGAACCTGCTGGGAGTCTCCTCCCCTCAGTTATGAGGGCTCCCTGGCGTCGGGCCCTAACTGCTGGGCTCCTAACATTTTCTGATATGTGCTAAGTGGTGCGAAGCCACTCCTGCCAGGTTCCCATCCCAATGGGGATGTGGGCCTTCTGTTCTGAGGTCCCAACGGCTGGGCTGCTCACAGGTTCATGATGTGGGCCCTCTGCTGTGAGTTCACTGTGGCCTGGATCCCATAGCCTCGGTGCTCTGGGCCACTTGCTGGGAGGTTCCAACTGCTGGATTCCTCAACTTTTATATTCTATGGACCCTGTGTTGTGAGGCCAGTCCTGCCAGCCTCATTCCAAAACCCTTGGTGATGTGGTTCCTCTGGTTTGAGGCTACATGTGCTGGGATCCTCACCTTTCGATGATGTTGTCCCACTGGTGTGGGGACACTCCTGCCTGGTTCCCATCCCCTTGGCGATGTGGGCCCTCTGGTGAGAGTCTGATCCTGGCTGTGTTCCTCACCCTTCTGTGAGGTGGGCCCTCTGCTGTGAGGTCACTCCTGCCGGGCTGGCACACATCGCCTTGGTGACATTGGCCCTCTGGTGGCAGCTGGAGCCTGCTGGGAGCCTCCTCCCCTTGGTGATGAGTGCCCTCTAGCGTCAGGCCCTAACTTCTGAGCACCCCACGTTTTCTGATGTGAGCCCAGTGATGCCAGGACACTCCTGTCATGTTCCCATCACCATGGGGATGTGGGCCTTCTGCTCTGAGGTCCCAATGTCTGGGTTGCTCACAGTTTCATGATGTGGGCTGTCTGGTGTTAGTTCACTCTGGCTTGGATCCCCTAGCCTCTGTGCTCTGGGCTGCCTGCTGGGAGGTTCCAACTGCTGGATTCCTCACCTTTCTTATTTTTGGGCCCTCTGTTGTGAGGCTCCTCCTGCCTGCCTCACTCCCAGCCCCTTGGTGATAGGTGTCCTATGGTTTGAAGCCACATGTTCTGGGTTCCTCACCTTTAGATGATGTGGCCCTACTCATGTGAGGACACTCCTGCCTGGTTCCAATCCATTTGGTGATGTGGGCCCTCTGGTGCAAGTCTGATCCTGACTGGGTTCGTCACACTTCTCTGAGGTGGGCCCTCTGCTGTGAGGTCTTTCGTGCCTGGTTGGCACACATCGCCTTGGTGACGTCAGCCCTCTGGTGGCAGTTGGAGCCTGCTGGGAGCCTCCTTCCCTTGGTGATGAGGGTCCTCTGGCGTCAGGCCCTAACTGCAGGTCTCCCAAAATTTTCTGACATGTTCTCAGTGGTGCGAGGACACTCCTACCAGATTTATATCCCCATGGGGATGTGGGCCTCCTGCTCTGAGGTCCCAATGGCTGGGTTGCTCAGTTTCATGACATGGGCCCTCTTCTGTGAGTTCACTGTGGCCTGGATCCCATAGCCTCGGTGCTCTGGGCCGCCTGCTGGGAGGTTCCAACTGCTGGATTCCTCACTTTTTTATTCTATGGGCCCAGTGTTGTGAGGTTACTCCTGCCTGCCTCACTCCAAGGCCCTTGGTGATGTGGGTCCTCTGGTTTGAGGACACATGTGCTGAGTACGTCACCTTTCGCTGATGTGGCCCCACTGGTGTGAAGACACTCCTGCCTGGTTCCCATCCCCTTGGTGATGTGGGCCCTCTGGTGAGAGTCTGATGTTGGCTGGGTTTCTCACCCTTCTGTGAGGTGGGACCTCTGCTGTGAGGTAACTCATGCCTGGCTTGCTTATGTTGCCTTGGCAACGTGAGCACTCAGGTGGCAGTTGGGGCCTGCTGGGAATCTCCTCCCCTCGGTTATGAGAGCTCTGGATAAAACACATATGCCCTTTTTTGCCAAGTGCATTATTTTCCAAGTTCTGTCTCTTTTCCTATGCTTTAAGAGCGACTCCCGTGTACCTTCTGAAATCGGTTTCCAGCAATCCTGCCCCGCATTCAAGTCCTCTTCGCAGCCTTACTTCAGTATAATTTTGGATGATAGCTGTCATTTATAACTCTGCAGGTTTGTGAATAACAGTGTCCCTGAGCTCCTTTCTTCAACTCGCTTTCTTGTGAGCTGGCCGTAAAACTGCAGGATCTCTTCAGGTCCTAATCTGGTCCCAGCATGGCATGCGGAGCCTCTGGTTCATTCGTCTTCCTGGTGGGAAATGAGAGTTAAATTTGCCCGTCCAGACACCTACAGATAGTCTCTCATTGGTTCTCCTTATTCCTGTTCATATTCCGCAGAAATTGCAAACTGGGCCAAACAGGAGGTTAAAGGCACTGACTCTCCAAGTGGGGAGAGTGTTAGTAAAGCATATGGAATGTTGCACCCGAGTACCAGGGGATGAAAACTGAGACACATTTGAACACGTTTCCCGATCACACGGTGGATCATACTCTGGGTTCCACATGCATGTTTTAGCTGAAGGAAGAATCCCTTAAACCTGGAGAGTTGAGACCCATGGAATGGGTACCATGCAATATGACTTCAAAGGGTCTGCATTTGCTCACCGAACCTCACCAATCCTATCACTGCAGTGTTTATGCCGCTGTACACACGCTTGATTCTCTTTCGGAGACATATAAATCGATAGGTTTTAAGATTCTTACTAGTCAGGTATATTCTTAGGCGTTTAATATGGGGTGTAGAGTCCACTTCGTTGAGCAAGGAGTAGCTCTTGTCTATTACATATTTGGCTTATGGAACGGTATCTGTGCTAATTTCAATCTCTGGTTTTATGCAGCACCCCAACTCACCTTTCCCCTTAAGGAAGCATAAGTTGGTTTTCTACATTTGAGACCCTGTTCTGTTTTGTAATTCAGTTCCTGTGTAGCCAAGTTTACATTCCGTGTAGTAGTGATATCTTATGATGTTTCTTTTTCTGTGTGACTTATTTCACTTAGAATCATTGTACCTGAATCCACTCATTATGCTGCTACGGACCTGATGACATAGATTTCATTGCTGAGTGATATTGCATTGTACATAATTACCACAACTTCCTTATCCATTTTTCAATTTCTGTGATATTGAACTTGTACCGTTAACGAGGTTCTTGTAAACAGAGCTGTCCCAAACTTTGGGGTGGCTGTGTCTTTTTGATTTTAATTTCCCTAAGCTATAAGACCATAAGTGGAAGTGCCCTAGGCTCTGTTGCTTTGTTTTTTAGATGTTTCAGGAAACACCATACACTTCTCCAGAGTGGCTGTTGGCAATTTACATCCAGCCCATCAGCATAACAAGGCTCCCAGTTCTCTATGGCCTGTCCTTCCTTTCTGGATTTTACACTTTTTTCAGATGGCCCTTTTGACCAGGGGGCAGTGAGACTTCATTGTAATGCAGATTTCATTTGCAAGCTTGCTTGTTTGGCCAAAAAGGGCGTATTCGTTTTTTCCTGAATATATTCAGGAAAAAACGCATATGCCCTTTTTGGCCAAGTGCATCATTGTGGACGTTCTGCTTCTTTTCCTATGCTTTACATGCAATTCCAGTCTACCTCCTGAAATCGGTTTCCTGCAATTCTGCCCCGATTTCAAGTCCTCTTGGTGGCCTTACTTCAATACATTTTTGGAAGATAGCTGTCATTTATAACTCTGCAGGTTTGTGAATGACAGTGCCCCTGAGCTCCTTTCTTCAACTCGCTTTCTTGTGAGCTGGCCGCAACACCGCAGGATTTCTTCAGGCCCTAGTGTGGTTCCGGCACGGCACGCTGAGCTGTTGGTTAATTCCTCTTCCTGGTGGGAAATGAGAGTTAAATTTGCCCGTTCAGACACCTCCAGCTTGTCTCTCATTGGTTCTCCCTCTTCCTGTTCATTTTCGCCAGAAATTGCAAACTGGGCCAAACAGGAGGTTAAAGGCACTGACTCTCCAAGTGGGGAGAGTGTTAGTAAAGCGTCTGGAATGTTGCACCCGAGTACCGGTGGACGAAAACTGAGTCACATTTGAACATGTTTCCCAATCACACGGTGGATCATACTCTGGGTTCCACATGCATGTTTTAGCTGAAGGAAGAATCCCTTAAACCTGGAGAGTTGAGGCACCTGGAATGGGTACCATGCAATATGACTTCAAAGGGTCTGCATTTGCTCACCGATTTTCACCAATCCTATCATTGCTGCGTTTATGCCACTGTACACACACTAGATTCTCTTTTAGAGACATATAAATCCATAGGTTTTAGGATTCTTACTAGTCAGGTATATTCTTAGGCGTTTAATACGGTGTGTAGAGTCCACTTCGTTGAGGAAGGAGTAGCTCTTGTCAATTACATATTTGGCTTATGGAACGGTATATGTGCTAATTTCAATCTCTGGTTTTATGCAGCACCCCAACTCACCTTTCCCCTTAAGCAAGCATAAGTTGGTTTTCTACATTTGAGACCCTGTTCTGTTTTGTAATTCAGTTCCTGTGTAGCCAAGTTTACATTCCGTGTGGTAGAGATATCTTATGATGTTTCTTTTTCTGTGTGACTTATTTCACTTAGAATCATCGTACCTGAATCCACTCATTATGCTGCTACGGGCCTGATGACATAGATTTCATTGCTGAGTGATATTGCATTGTACGTAAGTACCACAACTTCTTTATCCATTTTTCGCTTTCTGTGATATTGAACTTGTACCGTAAACGAGGTTCCTGTAAACAGAGCTGTCCCAAACTTTGGGGTGGCTGTGTATTTTTGATTTTAATTTCCCTAAGCTATAGGAGCATAAGTGGAAGTGCCCTAGGCTCTGTTGTTTTGTTTTTTAGATGTTTCAGGAAACACCATACACTTCTCCAGAGTGGCTGTTGGCAATTTACATCCCACCCATCAGCATAACAAGGCTCCCATTTCTCCATGGCCTCTCCTGCCTTTCTGGATTTTACACTTTTTTCAGATGGCCCTTTTGACCGGGGGGCAGTGAGACTTCATTGTAGTGCAGATTTCCTTTGCAAGCTTGCTTGGTTGGCCAAAAAGTGCGTATGGGTTTTTTCCTGAGGAAAAAACGCATATGCCCTTTTTGGCCAAGTGCATCATTGTGGACGTTCTGCCTCTTTTCCTATGCTTTACATGCAATTCCAGTCTACCTCCTGCAATCGGTTTCCTGCAATTCTGCCCCGTTTTCAAGTCCTCTTGGCAGCCTTACTTCAATATATTTTTGGACGATAGCTGTCATTTATAACTCTGCAGGTTTGTGAATTACAGTGCCCCTGAGCTCCTTTCTTCAACTCGCTTTCTTGTGAGCTGGCCGCAACACTGCAGCATTGCTTCAGGCCCTAGTGTGGTTCCGGCATGACATGCTGAGCCTTCGGTTAATTCCTCTTCCTGGTGGGAAATGAGAGTTAAATTTGCCCGTCCAGACCCCTCCAGCTAGTCTCTCATTGGTTCTCCCTATTCCTGTACATTTTCCGCAGAAATTGCAAACTGGGCCAAACAAGAGGTTAAAGGCACTGACTCTCCAAGTGGGGAGAGTGTTAGTAAAGCGTCTGGAATGTTGCACCCGAGTACCAGGGGATGAAAACTGACACAATTAAACACGTTTCCCGATCACACGGTGGATCATACTCTGGGTTCCACATGCATGTTTTAGCTGAAGGAAGAATCCCTTAAACCTGGAGAGTTGAGACCCATGGAATGGGTACCATGCAATATGACTTCAAAGGGTCTGCCTTTGCTCACCGAACCTCACCAATCCTATCACTGCTGCGTTTATGACACTGTACACACGCTTGATTCTCTTTCGGAGACATATAAATCCATAGGTTTTAAGATTCTTTCTAGTCAGGTATATTCTTACGCGTTTAATATGGGGTGTAGAGTCCACTTCGTTGAGCAAGGAGTAGCTCTTGTCTATTAAATATTTGGCTTATGGAACGGTATCTGTTCTAATTTCAATCTCTGGTTTTATGCAGCACCCCAACTCACCTTTCGCCTTAAGCAAGCATAAGTTGGTTTTCTACATTTGAGACCCTGTTCTGTTTTGTAATTCAGTTCCTGTGTAGCCAAGTTTACATTCCTTGTACTAGTGATATCTTATGATATTTGTTTTTCTGTGTGACTTATTTCACTTAGAATCATCGTACCTGAATCCACTCATTATGCTGCTACGGGCCTGATGACATAGATTTCATTGCTGAGTGATATTGCATTGTACGTAAGTACCACAACTTCTTTATCCATTTTTCGCTTTCTGTGATATTGAACTTGGACCATAAATGAGGTTCTTGTAAACAGAGCTGTCCCTAACTTTGGGGTGGCTGAGTCTTTTTGATTTTAATTTCCCTAAGCTATAGGACCATAAGTGGAAGTGCCCTAGGCTCTGTTGCTTTGTTTTTTAGATGTTTCAGGAAACACCATACACTTCTCCAGAGTGGCTGTTGGCAATTTACATCCCGCCCATCAGCATAACAAGGCTCCCAGTTCTCCATGGCCTGTCCTGCCTTTGTGGATTTTACACTTTTTTCAGATGGCCCTTTTGACCGGGGGGCAGTGAGACTTCATTGTAGTGCAGATTTCCTTTGCAAGCTTGCTTGGTTGGCCAAAAAGGGCGTATGCGTTTATTCCTGAATATATTCAGGAAAAAACGCATACGCCCTTTTTGGCCAAGTGCATCATTGTGGACGTTCTGCCTCTTTTCCTATGCTTTACATGCAATTCCAGTCTACCTCCTGAAATCGGTTTCCTGCAATTCTGCCCCGCTTTCAAGTGCTCTTGGCAGCCTTACTTCAATATATTTTTGGACGATAGCTGTCATTTATAACTCTGCAGGTATGTGAATGACAGTGCCCCTGAGCTCCTTTCTTCAACTCGTTTTCTTGTGAGCTGGCCGCAACACCGCAGCATTGCTTCAGGCCCTAGTGTGGTTCCGGCATGGCACGCTGAGCCTTTGTTTAATTCCTCTTCCTGGTGGGAAATGAGAGTTAAATTTGCCCGTCCAGACACCTCCAGCTAGTCTCTCATTGGTTCTCCCTATTCCTGTTCATTTTCCGCAGAAATTGCAAACTGGGCCAAACAGGAGGTTAAAGGCACTGACTCTCCAAGTGGGGAGAGTGTTAGTAAAGCGTCTGGAATGTTGCACCCGAGTACCAGGGGATGAAAATTGAGACACATTTGAACACGTTTCCCGATCACATGGTGAATCATACTCTGGGTTCCACATGCATGTATTAGCTGAAGGAAGAATCCCTTAAACCTGGAGAGTTGAGACCCCTGCAATGGGTACCATGCAATATGACTTCAAAGGGTCTGCATTTGCTCACCGAACCTCACCAATCCTAGCACTGCTGCATTTATGCCACTGTACACACGCTTGATTCTCTTTCGGAGACATATAAATCCATAGGTTTTAAGATTCTTACTAGTCAGGTATATTCTTAGGCGTTTAATATGGGGTGTAGAGTCCACTTCATTGAGCAAGGAGTAGCTCTTGTCTATTACATATTTGGCTTATGGAACCGTATCTGTGCTAATTTCAATCTTTGGTTTTATGCAGCACCCCAACTCACCTTTACTCTTAAGCAAGCATAAGTCGGTTTTCTACATTTGAGACCCTGTTCTGTTTTGTAGTTCAGTTCCTGTGTAGCCAAGTTTACATTCCATGTGGTAGAGATATCTTATGATGTTTCTTTCTCTGTGTGACTTATTTCACTTACAATCATCGTACCTCAATCCACTCATTATGCTGCTACGGACCTGATGACATAGATTTCATTGCTGAGTGATATTGCATTGTACGTAAGTACCACAACTTCTTGATCCATTTTTCGCTTTCTGTGATATTGAACTTGTACCGTAAACGAGGTTCTTGTAAACAGAGCTGTCCCAAAGATTGGGGTGGTTGTGTCTTTTTGATTTTAATTTCCCTAAGCTATAGGACCATAAGTGGAAGTGCCCTAGGCTCTGTTGCTTTGTTTTTTAGATGTTTCAGGAAACACCATACACTTCTCCAGAGTGGCTGTTGGCAATTTACATCCCGCCCATCAGCATAACAAGGCTCCCAGTTCTCCATTGCCTGTCCTGCCTTTGTGGATTTTACACTTTTTTCAGATGGCCCTTTTGACCGGGGGGCAGTGAGACTTCATTGTAGTGCAGATTTCCTTTGCAAGCTTGCTTGGTTGGCCAAAAAGGGCGTATGCGTTTATTCCTGAATATATTCAGGAAAAAACGCATACGCACTTTTTGGCCAAGTGCATCATTGTGGACGTTCTGCCTCTTTTCCTATGCTTTACATGCAATTCCAGTCTACCTCCTGAAATCGGTTTCCTGCAATTCTGCCCCGCTTTCAAGTCCTCTTGGCAGCCTTACTTCAATATATTTTTGGACGATAGCTGTCATTTATAACTCTGCAGGTATGTGAATGACAGTGCCCCTGAGCTCCTTTCTTCAACTCGTTTTCTTGTGAGCTGGCCGCAACACCGCAGCATTGCTTCAGTCCCTAGTGTGGTTCCGGCATGGCACGCTGAGCCTTTGGTTAATTCCTCTTCCTGGTGGGAAATGAGAGTTAAATTTGCCCGTCCAGACACCTCCAGCTAGTCTCTCATTGGTTCTCCCTATTCCTGTTCATTTTCCGCAGAAATTGCAAACTGGGCCAAACAGGAGGTTAAAGGCACTGACTCTCCAAGTGGGGAGAGTGTTAGTAAAGCTTCTGGAATGTTGCACCCGAGTACCAGGGGATGAAAATTGAGACACATTTGAACACGTTTCCCGATCACATGGTGGATCATACTCTGGGTTCCACATGCATGTTTTAGCTGAAGGAAGAATCCCTTAAACCTGGAGAGTTGAGACCCCTGCAATGGGTACCATGCAATATGACTTCAAAGGGTCTGCATTTGCTCACCGAACCTCACCAATCCTAGCACTGCTGCATTTATGCCACTGTACACACGCTTGATTCTCTTTCGGAGACATATAAATCCATAGGTTTTAAGATTCTTACTAGTCAGGTATATTCTTAGGCGTTTAATATGGGGTGTAGAGTCCACTTCGTTGAGCAAGGAGTAGCTCTTGTCTATTACATATTTGGCTTATGGAACCGTATCTGTGCTAATTTCAATCTTTGGTTTTATGCAGCACCCCAACTCACCTTTACTCTTAAGCAAGCATAAGTCGGTTTTCTACATTTGAGACCCTGTTCTGTTTTGTAGTTCAGTTCCTGTGTAGCCAAGTTTACATTCCGTGTAGTAGTGATATCTTATGATGTTTCTTTTTCTGTGTGACTTATTTCACTTAGAATTATCGTACCTGAATCCACTCATTATGCTGCTATGGGCCTGATGACATAGATTTCATTGCTGAGTGATATTGCATTGTACGTAAGTACCACAACTTCTTGATCCATTTTTCGCTTTCTGTGATATTGAACTTGTACCGTAAACGAGGTTCTTGTAAACAGAGCTGTCCCAAACATTGGGGTGGTTGTGTCTTTTTGATTTTAATTTCCCTAAGCTATAGGAACATAAGTGGAAGTGCCCTAGGCTCTGTTGCTTTGTTTTTTAGATGTTTCAGGAAACACCATACACTTCTCCAGAGTGGCTGTTGGCAATTTACATCCCGCCCATCAGCATAACAAGGCTCCCAGTTCTCCATGGCCTGTCCTGCCTTTGTGGATTTTACACTTTTTTCAGATGACCCTTTTGACCGGGGGGCAGTGAGACTTCATTGTAGTGCAGATTTCCTTTGCAAGCTTGCTTGGTTGGCCAAAAAGGGCGTAGGCTTTTTTTCTTGAGGAAAAATCGCATATGCCCCTTTTGGCCAAGTGCATCATTGTGGACGTTCTGCCTCTTTTCCTATGCTTTACATGCAATTCCAGTCTACCTCCTGAAATCGGTTTCCTGCAATTCTGCCCCGCTTTCAAGTCCTCTTGGCAGCCTTACTTCAATATATTTTTGGACGATAGCTGTCATTTATAACTCTGCAGTTTTGTGAATTACAGTGCCCCTGAGCTCCTTTCTTCAACTTGCTTTCTTGTGAGCTGGCCGCAACACCGTAGCATCGCTTCAGGCCCTAGTGTTGTTCCGGCATGGCACGCTGAGCCTTTGTTTAATTCCTCTTCCTGGTGGGAAATGAGAGTTAAATTTGCCCGTCCAGACACCTCCAGCTAGTCTCTCATTGGTTCTCCCTATTCCTGTTCATTTTCCGCAGAAATTGCAAACTGAGCCAAACAGGAGGTTAAAGGCACTGACTCTCCAAGTGGGGAGAGTGTTAGTAAAGCGTCTGGAATGCTGCACCCGAGTACCAGGGGACGAAAACTGACACATTTGAACACGTTTCCCGATCACACGGTGGATCATACTCTGGGTTCCACATGCATGTTTTAGCTGAAGGAAGAATCCCTTAAACCTGGAGAGTTGAGACCCATGGAATGGGTACCATGCAATATGACTTCAAAGGGTCTGCATTTGCTCACCGAACCTCATCAATCCTATCACTGCTGCGTTTATGCCGCTATACACACGCTTGATTCTCTTTCGGAGATATATAAATCCATAGGTTTTAAGATTCTTACTAGTCAGGTATATTCTTAGGCGTTTAATATGGGGTGTTGAGTCCACATCGTTGAGCAAAGTGTAGCTCTTTTCTATTACATATTTGGCTTATGGAACGATATCTGTGCTAATTTCAATGTCTGGTTTTATGCAGCACCCCAACTCACCTTTCCCCTTAAGGAAGCATAAGTTGGTTTTCTACATTTGAGACCCTGTTCTGTTTTGTAATTCAGTTCCTGTGTAGCCAAGTTTACATTCCGTGTAGTAGTGATATCTTATGATGTTTCTTTTTCTGTGTGACTTATTTCACTTAGAATCATCATACCTGAATCCACTCATTATGCTGCTATGGGCCTGATGACATAGATTTCATTGCTGAGTGATATTGCATTGTAGGTAAGTACCACAACTTCCTTATCCATTTTTCAATTTCTGTGATATTGAACTTGTACCGTAAACGAGGTTCCTGTAAACAGAACCGTCCCAAACTTTGGGGTGGCTGTGTCTTTTTGATTTTAATTTCCCTAAGCTATAGGACCATAAGTGGAAGTGCCCTAGGCTCTGTTGTTTTGTTTTTTAGATGTTTCAGGAAACACCATACACTTCTCCAGAGTGGCTGTTGGCAATTTACATCCCGCCCATCAGCATAACAAGGCTCCCAGTTCTCCATGGCCTGTCCTGCCTTTTTGGATTTTATACTTTTTTCAGATGGCCCTTTTGCCCGCGGGATAGTGAGACTTCATTGTAGTGCAGATTCCCTTTGCAAGCTTGCTTGGTTGGCCAAAAAGGGCGTATGCGTTTTTTCCTGAATATATTCAGGAAAAAACGCATACACCCTTTTTGGCCAAGTGCATCATTGTGGACGTTCTGCCTCTTTTCCTATGCTTTACATGCAATTCCAGTCTACCTCCTGAAATCGGTTTCCTGCAATTCTGCCCCGCTTTCAAGTCCTCTTGGCAGCCTTACTTCAATATATTTTTGGACGATAGCTGTCATTTATAACTCTGCAGGTTTGTGAATTACAGTGCCCCTGAGCTCCTTTCTTCAACTCGTTTTCTTGTGAGCTGGCCGCAACACCGCAGCATTTCTTCAGGCCCTAGTGTGGTTCCAGAATGGCACGCTGAGCCTTTGGTTAATTTCTCTTCCTGGTGGGCAATGAGAGTTAAATTTGCCCGTCCAGACACCTCCAGCTAGTCTCTCATTGGTTCTCCCTATTCCTGTTCATTTTCCGCAAAAATTGCAAACTGGGCCAAACAGGAGGTTAAAGGCACTGACTCTCCAAGTGGGGAGAGTGTTAGTAAAGCGTCTGGAATGTTGCACCCGAGTACCGGGGGACGAAAACTGAGTCACATTTGAACACGTTTCCCGATCACACGGTGGATCATACTGTGGGTTCCACATGCATGTTTTAGCTGAAGGAAGAATCCCTTAAACCTGGAGAGTTGAGACCCATGGAATGGGTACCATGCAATATGACTTCAAAGGGTCTGCATTTGCTCACCGAACCTCAACAATCCTAACACTGCTGCGTTTATGCCGCTGTACACACGCTTGATTCTCTTTCGGAGACATATAAATCCATAGGTTTTAAGATTCTTACTAGTCAGGTATATTCGTAGGCGTTTAATATGGGGTGTTGAGTCCACTTCGTTGAACAAGGAGTAGCTCTTGTCTATTACATATTTGGCTTATGGAACGGTATCTGTGCTTATTTCAATCTCTGGTTTTATGCAGCACCCCAACTCACATTTCCCCTTAAGCAAGCATAAGTTGGTTTTCTACATTTGAGACCCTGTTCTGTTTTGTAATTCAGTTCCTGTGTAGCCAAGTTTACATTCCGTGTAGTAGTGATATCTTATGATGTTTGTTTTTCTGTGTGACTTATTTCACTTAGAATCATCGTACCTGAATCCACTCATTATGCTGCTATGGGCCTGATGACATAGATTTCATTGCTGAGTGATATTGCATTGTACGTATGTACCACAACGTCTTTATCCATTTTTCACTTTCTGTGATTTTGAACTTGTACTGTAAACAAGGTTCTTGTAAACAGAGCCGTCCCAAACTTTGGGGTGGCTGTGTCTTTTTGATTTTAATTTCCCTAAGCTATAGGACCATAAGTGGAAGTGCCCTAGGCTCTGTTGCTTTGTTTTTTAGATGTTTCAGGAAACACCATACACTTCTCCAGAGTGGCTGTTGGCAATTTACATCCCGCCCATGAGCATAACAAGGCTCCCAGTTCTCCATGGCCTCTCCTGCCTTTCTGGATTTTACACTTTTTTCAGATGGCCCTTTTGACCAGGGGACAGTGAGACTTCACTGTAGTGCAGATTTCCTTTGCAAGCTTGCTTGGTTGGCCAAAAAGGGCGTATGCGTTTTTTCCTGAATATATTCAGGAAAAAACGCATACGCCCTTTTTGGCCAAGTGCATCATTGTGGACGTTCTGCCTCTTTTCCTATGCTTTACATGCAATTCCAGTCTACCTCCTGAAATCGGTTTCCTGCAATTCTGCCCCGCATTCAAGTCCTCTTGGCAGCCTTACTTCAATATATTTTTGGACGATAGCTGTCATTTATAACTCTGCAGGTTTGTGAATGACAGTGCCCCTGAGCTCCTTTCTTCAACTCGCTTTCTTGTGAGCTGGCCGCAACACCGCAGCATTGCTTCAGGCCCTAGTGTGGTTCCGGCATGGCACGCTGAGCCTTCGTTTAATTCCTCTTCCTGGTGGGAAATGAGAGTTAAATTTGCCCGTCCAGACACCTCCAGCTAGTCTCTCATTGGTTCTCCCTATTCCTGTTCATTTTCCGCAGAAATTGCAAACTGGGCCAAACAGGAGGTTAAAGGCACTGACTCTCCAAGTGGGGAGAGTGTTAGTAAAGCGTCTGGAATGTGTCACCCGAGTACCAGGGGATGAAAACTGACACAATTGAACACGTTTCCCGATCACATTGTGGATCATACTCTGGGTTCCACATGCATGTTTTAGCTGAAGGAAGAATCCCTTAAACCTGGAGAGTTGAGACCCATGGAATGGGTACCATGCAATATGACTTCAAAGGGTCTGCATTTGCTCACCGAACCTCACCAATCCTATCACTGCTGCGTTTATGCCGCTGTACACACGCTTGATTCTCTTTCGGAGACATATAAATCCATAGGTTTTAAGATTCTTACTAGTCAGGTATATTCTTAGGCGTTTAATATGGGGTGTAGAGTCCACTTCGTTGAGCAAGGAGTAGCTCTTGTCTATTAAATATTTGGCTTATGGAACGGTATCTGTGCTAATTTCAATCTCTGGTTTTATGCAGCACCCCAACTCACCTTTCCCCTTAAGCAAGCATAAGTCGGTTTTCTACATTTGAGACCCTGTTCTGTTTTGTAATTCAGTTCCTGTGTAGCCAAGTTTACATTCCTTGTAGTAGTGATATCTTATGATGTTTCTTTTTCTGTGTGACTTATTTCACTTAGAATCATCGTACCTGAATCCACTCATTATGCTGCTACGGGCCTGATGACATAGATTTCATTGCTGAGTGATATTGCATTGTACGTAAGTACCACAACTTCTTTATCCATTTTTCACTTTCTGTGATTTTGAACTTATACTGTAAACGAGGTTCTTGTAAACAGAGCCTTCCCAAACTTTGGGGTGGCTGTGTCTTTTTGATTTTAATTTCCCTAAGCTATAGGACCATAAGTGGAAGTGCCCTAGGCTCTGTTGCTTTGTTTTGTAGATGTTTCAGGAAACACCATACACTTCTCCAGAGTGGCTGTTGGCAATTTACATCCCGCCCATCAGCATAACAAGGCTCCCATTTCTCCATGGCCTGTCCTGCCTTTCTGGATTTTACACTTTTTTCAGATGGCCCTTTTGACCGGGGGGCAGTGAGACTTCATTGTAGTGCAGATTTCCTTTGCAAGCTTGCTTGGTTGGCCAAAAAGGGCGTATGCGTTTTTTCCTGAATATATTCAGGAAAAAACGCATACGCCCTTTTTGGCCAAGTGCATCATTGTGGACGTTCTGCCTCTTTTCCTATGCTTTACATGCTATTCCAGTCTACCTCCTGAAATCGGTTTCCTGCAATTCTGCCCCGCTTTCAAGTCCTCTTGGCAGCCTTACGTCAATATATTTTTGGACGATAGCTGTCATTTATAACTCTGCAGGTATGTGAATGACAGTGCCCCTGAGCTCCTTTCTTCAACTCGCTTTCTTGTGAGCTGGCCGCAACACCGCAGGATTGCTTCAGGCCCTAGTGTGGTTCGGGCATGGCACGCTGAGCCTTTGTTTAATTCCTCTTCCTGGTGGGAAATGAGAGTTAAATTTGCCCGTCCAGACACCTCCAGCTAGTCTTTCATTGGTTCTCCCTCTTCCTGTTCATTTTCCGCAGAAATTGCAAACTGGGCCAAATAGGAGGTTAAAGGCACTGACTCTCCAAGTGGGGAGAGTGTTAGTAAAGCGTCTGGAATGTTGCACCCGAGTACCAGGGGACGAAAACTGAGACATATTTGAACACGTTTCCCGATCACATGGTGGATCATACTCTGGGTTCCACATGAATGTTTTAGCTGAAGGAAGAATCCCTTAAACCTGGAGAGTTGAGACCCCTGCAATGGGTACCATGCAATATGACTTCAAAGGGTCTGCATTTGCTCACCGAACCTAACCAATCCTATCATTGCTGCATTTATGCCACTGTACACACGCTTGATTCTCTTTCTGAGACATATAAATCCATAGGTTTTAAGATTCTTACTAGTCAGGTATATTCTTAGGCGTTTAATATGGGGTGTTGAGTCCACTTCGTTGAGCAAGGAGTAGCTCTTGTCTATTACATATTTGGCTTATGGAACGGTATCTGTGCTAATTTCAATCTCTGGTTTTATGCAGCACCCCAACTCACCTTTCCCCTTAAGCAAGCATAAGTCGGTTTTCTACATTTGAGACCCTGTTCTGTTTTGTAATTCAGTTCCTGTGTAGCCAAGTTTACATTCCATGTGGTAGAGATATCTTATGATGTTTCTTTTTCTGTGTGACTTATTTCACTTAGAATCATCGTACCTGAATCCACTCATTATGCTGCTACGGGCCTGATGACATAGATTTCATTGCTGAGTGATATTGCATTGTACGTAAGTACCACAACTTCTTTATACATTTTGCACTTTCTGTGATTTTGAACTTGTACTGTAAACGAGGTTCTTGTAAACAGAGCCTTCCCAAACTTTGGGGTGGCTGTGTCTTTTTGATTTTAATTTCCCTAAGCTATAGGACCATAAGTGGAAGTGCCCTAGGCTCTGTTGCTTTGTTTTTTAGATGTTTCAGGAAACACCATACACTTCTCCAGAGTGGCTGTTGGCAATTTACATCCCGCCCATCAGCATAACAAGGCTCCCAGTGCTCCATGGCCTGTCATGCCTTTCTGGATTTTACACTTTTTTCAGATGGCCCTTTTGACCGGGGGGCAGTGAGACTTCATTGTAGTGCAGATTTCCTTTGCAAGCTTGCTTGGTTGGCCAAAAAGGGCGTATGCGTTTATTCCTGAATATATTCAGGAAAAAACGCATACGCACTTTTTGGCCAAGTGCATCATTGTGGACGTTCTGCCTCTTTTCCTTTGCTTTACATGCAATTCCAGTCTACCTCCTCAAATCGGTTTCCTGCAATTCTGCCCAGCGTTCAAGTCCTCTTGGCAGCCTTACTTCAATATATTTTTGGATGATAGCTGTCATTTATAACTCTGCAGGTTTGTGAATGACAGTGCCCCTGATCTCCTTTCTTCAACTCGCTTTCTTGTGAGCTGGCCGCAACACCGCAGCATTGCTTCAGGCCCTAGTGTGGTTCCGGCATGGCACGCTGAGCCTTTGGTTAATTCCTCTTCCTGTTGGGAAATGAAAGTTAAATTTGCCCGTCCAGACACCTCCAGCTAGTCTCTCATTGGTTCTCCCTATTCCTGTTCATTTTCCGCAGAAATTGCAAACTGGGCCAAACAAGAGGTTAAAGGCACTGACTCTCCAAGTGGGGAGAGTTTTAGTAAAGCGTCTGGAATGTTGCACCCGAGTACCAGGGGACGAAAACTGACACAATTGAACACGTTTCCCGAGCACACGGTGGATCATACTCTGGGTTCCACATGCATGTTTTAGCTGAAGGAAGAATCCCTTAAACCTGGAGAGTTGAGACCCATGGAATGGGTACCATGCAATATGACTTCAAAGGGTCTGCATTTGCTCACCGAACCTCACCAATCCTAGCACTGCTGCATTTATGCCACTGTACACACGCTTGATTCTCTTTTGGAGACATATAAATCCATAGGTTTTAAGATTCTTACTAGTCAGGTATATTCTTACGCGTTTAATATGGGGTGTAGAGTCCACTTCGTTGAGCAAGGAGTAGCTCTTGTCTATTACATATTTGGCTTATGGAACCGTATCTGTGCTAATTTCAATCTTTGGTTTTTTGCAGCACCCCAACTCACCTTTACTCTTAAGCAAGCATAAGTCGGTTTTCTACATTTGAGACCCTGTTCTGTTTTGTAATTCAGTTCCTGTGTAGCCAAGTTTACATTCCATGTGGTAGAGATATCTTATGATGTTTCTTTCTCTGTGTGACTTATTTCACTTACAATCATCGTACCTGAATCCACTCATTATGCTGCTGCGGGCCTTATGACACAGATTTCATTGCTGAGTGATATTGCATTGTACGTAAGTACCACAACTTCTTTATCCATTTTGCGCTTTCTGTGATATTGAACTTGTACCGTAAACGAGGTTCTTGTAAACAGAGCTGTCCCAAAGATTGGGGTGGTTGTGTCTTTTTGATTTTAATTTCCCTAAGCTATAGGACCATAAGTGGAAGTGCCCTAGGCTCTGTTGCTTTGTTTTTTAGATGTTTCAGGAAACACCATACACTTCTCCAGAGTGACTGTTGGCAATTTACATCCCGCCCATCAGCATAACAAGGCTCCCAGTTCTCCATGGCCTGTCCTGCCTTTCTGGATTTTACACTTTTTTCAGATGGCCCTTTTGACCGGGGGGCAGTGAGACTTCATTGTAGTGCAGATTTCCTTTGCAAGCTTGCTTGGTTGGCCAAAAAGGGCGTATGCGTTTATTCCTGAATATATTCAGGAAAAAACGCATACGCCCTTTTTGGCCAAGTGCATCATTGTGGACGTTCTGCCTCTTTTCCTATGCTTTACATGCAATTCCAGTTTACCTCCTGAAATCGGTTTCCTGCAATTCTGCCCCGCTTTCAAGTCCTCTTGGCAGCCTTACTTCAATATCTTTTTGGACGATAGCTGTCATTTATAACTCTGCAGGTTTGTGAATGACAGTGCCCCTGAGCTCCTTTCTTCAACTCGCTTTCTTGTGAGCTGGCCGCAACACCGCAGCATTGCTTCAGGCCCTAGTGTGGTTCCGGCATGGCACACTGAGCCTTTGGTTAATTCCTCTTCCTGGTGGGAAATGAGAGTTAAATTTGCCCGTCCAGACACCTCCAGCTAGTCTCTCATTGGTTCTCCCTATTCCTGTTCATTTTCCGCAGAAATTGCAAACTGGGCCAAACAGGAGGTTAAAGGCACTGACTCTCCAAGTGGGGAGAGTGTTAGTAAAGCATCTGGAATGTTGCACCCGAGTACCAGGGGACGAAAACTGACACAATTGAACACGTTTCCCGAGCACACGGTGGATCATACTCTGGGTTCCACATGCATGTTTTAGCTGAAGGAAGAATCCCTTAAACCTGGAGAGTTGAGACCCATGGAATGGGTACCATGCAATATGACTTCAAAGGGTCTGCATTTGTCCACCGAACCTCACCAATCCTATCACTGCTGCGTTTATGCCGCTGTACACACGCTTGATTCTCTTTCGGAGACATATAAATCCATAGGTTTTAAGATTCTTCCTAGTCAGTTATATTCTTAGGCGTTTATTATGGGGTGTAGAGTCCACTTCGTTGAGCAAGGAGTAGCTCTTGTCTATTACATATTTGGCTTATGGAACGGTATCTGTGCTAATTTCAATCTCTGGTTTTATGCAGCACCCCAACTCACCTTTCGCCTTAAGCAAGCATAAGTTGGTTTTCTACATTTGAGACCCTGTTCTGTTTTGTAATTCAGTTCCTGTGTAGCCAAGTTTACATTCCGTGTAGTAGTGATATCTTATGATGTTTCTTTTTCTGTGTGACTTATTTCACTTAGAATCATCGTACCTGAATCCACTCATTATGCTGCTATGGGCCTGATGACATAGATTTCATTGCTGCGTGATATTGCATTGTACGTAATTACCACAACTTCTTTATCCATTTTTCACTTTCTGTGATACTGAACTTGTACCGTAAACGAGGTTCTTGTAAACAGAGCCGTCCCAAACTTTGGGGTGGCTGTGTCTTTTTGATTTTAATTTCCCTAAGCTATAGGACCATAAGTGGAAGTGCCCTAGGCTCTGTTGCTTTGCTTTTTACATGTTTCAGGAAACACCATACGCTTCTCCAGAGTGGCTGTTGGCAATTTACATCCCGCCCATCAGCATAACAAGGCTCCCAGTTCTCCATGGCCTGTCCTGCCTTTCTGGATTTTACACTTTTTTCAGATGGCCCTTTTGACCGGGGGGCAGTGAGACTACATTGTAGTGCAGATTTCCTTTGCACGCTTGCTTGGTTGGCCAAAAAGGGCGTAGGCTTTTTTTCTTGAGGAAAAATCGCATATGCCCTTTTTGGCCAAGTGCATCATTGTGGACGTTCTGCCTCTTTTCCTATGCTTTACATGCAATTCCAGTCTACCTCCTGAAATCGGTTTCCTGCAATTCTGCCCCGCTTTCAAGTCCTCTTGGCAGCCTTACTTCAATATATTTTTGGACGATAGCTGTCATTTATAACTCTGAAGTTTTGTGAATGACAGTGCCCCTGAGCTCCTTTCTTCAACTTGCTTTCTTGTGAGCTGGCCGCAACACCGCAGCATCGCTTCAGGCCCTAGTGTTGTTCCGGCATGGCACGCTGAGCCTTTGGTTAATTCCTCTTCCTGGTGGGAAATGAGAGTTAAATTTGCCCGTCCAGACACCTCCAGCTAGTCTCTCATTGGTTCTCCCTATTCCTGTTCATTTTCCGCAGAAATTGCAAACTGGGCCAAACAGGAGGTTAAAGTCACTGACTCTCCAAGTGGGGAGAGTGTTAGTAAAGCGTCTGGAATGTTGCACCCGAGTACCACGGGACGAAAACTGACACATTTGAACACGTTTCCCGATCACACGGTGGATCATACTCTGGGTTCCACATGCATGTTTTAGCTGAAGGAAGAATCCCTTAAACCTGGAGAGTTGAGACCCCTGCAATGGGTACCATGCAATATGACTTCAAAGGGTCTGCATTTGCTCACCGAACCTCACCAATCCTAGCACTGCTGCATTTATGCCACTGTACACACGCTTGATTCTGTTTTGGAGACATATAAATCCATAGGTTTTAAGATTCTTACTAGTCAGGTATATTCTTAAGCGTTTAATATGGGGTGTAGAGTCCACTTCGTTGAGCAAGGAGTAGCTCTTGTCTATTACATATTTGGCTTATGGAACCGTATCTGTGCTAATTTCAATCTTTGGTTTTTTGCAGCACCCCAACTCACCTTTACTCTTAAGCAAGCATAAGTCGGTTTTCTACATTTGAGACCCTGTTCTGTTTTGTAATTCAGTTCCTGTGTAGCCAAGTTTACATTCCATGTGGTAGAGATATCTTATGATGTTTCTTTCTCTGTGTGACTTATTTCACTTACAATCATCGTACCTGAATCCACTCATTATGCTGCTACGGGCCTGATGACACAGATTTCATTGCTGAGTGATATTGCATTGTACGTAAGTACCGCAACTTCTTTATCCATTTTGCGCTTTCTGTGATATTGAACTTGTACCGTAAACGAGGTTCTTGTAAACAGAGCTGTCCCAAAGATTGGGGTGGTTGTGTCTTTTTGATTTTAATTTCCCTAAGCTATAGGACCATAAGTGGAAGTGCCCTAGGCTCTGTTGCTTTGTTTTTTAGATGTTTCAGGAAACACCATACACTTCTCCAGAGTGGCTGTTGGCAATTTACATCCCGCCCATCAGCATAACAAGGCTCCCAGTTCTCCATGGCCTGTCCTGCCTTTCTGGATTTTACACTTTTTTCAGATGGCCCTTTTGACCGGGGGGCAGTGAGACTTCATTGTAGTGCAGATTTCCTTTGCAAGCTTGCTTGGTTGGCCAAAAAGGGCGTATGCGTTTATTCCTGAATATATTCAGGAAAAAACGCATACGCCCTTTTTGGCCAAGTGCATCATTGTGGACGTTCTGCCTCTTTTCCTATGCTTTACATGCAATTCCAGTCTACCTCCTGAAATCGGTTTCCTGTAATTCTGCCCCGCTTTCAAGTCCTCTTGGCAGCCTTACTTCAATATCTTTTTGGACGATAGCTGTCATTTATAACTCTGCAGGTATGTGAATGACAGTGCACCTGAGCTCCTTTCTTCAACTCGCTTTCTTGTGAGCTGGCCGCAACACCGCAGCATTGCTTCAGGCCCTAGTGTGGTTCCGGCATGGCACGCTGAGCCTTTGTTTAATTCCTCTTCCTGGTGGGAAATGAGAGTTAAATTTGCCCGTCCAGACACCTCCAGCTAGTCTCTCATTGGTTCTCCCTATTCCTGTTCATTTTCCGCAGAAATTGCAAACTGGGCCAAACAGGAGGTTAAAGGCACTGACTCTCCAAGTGGGGAGAGTGTTAGTAAAGCATCTGGAATGTTGCACCCGAGTACCAGGGGACGAAAACTGACACAATTGAACACGTTTCCCGAGCACACGGTGGATCATACTCTGGGTTCCACATGCATGTTTTAGCTGAAGGAAGAATCCCTTAAACCTGGAGAGTTGAGACCCATGGAATGGGTACCATGCAATATGACTTCAAAGGGTCTGCATTTGTCCACCGAACCTCACCAATCCTATCACTGCTGCGTTTATGCCGCTGTACACACGCTTGATTCTCTTTCGGAGACATATAAATCCATAGGTTTTAAGATTCTTCCTAGTCAGGTATATTCTTAGGCGTTTATTATGGGATGTAGAGTCCACTTCGTTGAGCAAGGAGTAGCTCTTGTCTATTACATATTTGGCTTATGGAACGGTATCTGTGCTAATTTCAATCTCTGGTTTTATGCAGCACCCCAACTCACCTTTCGCCTTAAGCAAGCATAAGTTGGTTTTCTACATTTGAGACCCTGTTCTGTTTTGTAATTCAGTTCCTGTGTAGCCAAGTTTACATTCCGTGTAGTAGTGATATCTTATGATGTTTCTTTTTCTGTGTGACTTATTTCACTTAGAATCATCGTACCTGAATCCACTCATTATGCTGCTATGGGCCTGATGACATAGATTTCATTGCTGAGTGATATTGCATTGTACGTAATTACCACAACTTCTTTATCCATTTTTCACTTTCTGTGATACTGAACTTGTACCGTAAACGAGGTTCTTGTAAACAGAGCCGTCCCAAACTTTGGGGTGGCTGTGTCTTTTTTATTTTAATTTCCCTAAGCTATAGGACCATAAGTGGAAGTGCCCTAGGCTCTGTTGCTTTGCTTTTTAGATGTTTCAGGAAACACCATACACTTCTCCAGAGTGGCTGTTCGCAATTTACATCCCGCACATCAGCATAACAAGGTTCCCAATTCTCCATGGCCTGTCCTGCCTTTCTGGATTTTACACTTTTTTCAGATGGCCCTTTTGACCGGGGGCAGTGAGACTTCATTGTAGTGCAGATTTCCTTTGCAAGCTTGCTTGGTTGGACAAAAAGGGCGTATGCGTTTTTTCCTGAATATATTCAGGAAAAAACGCATACGCCCTTTTTGGCCAAGTGCATCATTGTGGACGTTCTGCCTCTTTTCCTATGCTTTACATGCTATTCCAGTCTACCTCCTGAAATCGGTTTCCTGCAATTCTGCCCCGCTTTCAAGTCCTCTTGGCAGCCTTACTTCAATATATTTTTGGACGATAGCTGTCATTTATAACTCTGCAGGTATGTGAATGACAGTGCCCCTGAGCTCCTTTCTTCAACTCGTTTTCTTGTGAGCTGGCCGCAACACCGCAGCATTGCTTCAGGCCCTAGTGTGGTTCCGGCATGGCACGCTGAGCCTTTGGTTAATTCCTCTTCCTGGTGGGAAATGAGAGTTAAATTTGCCCGTCCAGACACCTCCAGCTAGTCTCTCATTGGTTCTCCCTATTCCTGTTCATTTTCCGCAGAAATTGCAAACTGGGCCAAACAGGAGGTTAAAGGCACTGACTCTCCAAGTGGGGAGAGTGTTAGTAAAGCGTCTGGAATGTTGCACCCGAGTACCGGGGGACGAAAACTGAGTCACATTTGAACACGTTTCCCGATCACACGGTGGATCATACTCTGGGTTCCACATGCATGTTTTAGCTGAAGGAAGAATCCCTTAAACCTGGAGAGTTGAGACCCCTGCAATGGGTACCATGCAATATGACTTCAAAGGGTCTGCATTTGCTCACCGAACCTCATCAATCCTATCACTGCTGCGTTTATGCCGCTATACACACGCTTGATTCTCTTTCGGAGATATATAAATCCATAGGTTTTAAGATTCTTACTAGTCAGGTATATTCTTAGGCGTTTAATATGGGGTGTTGAGTCCACTTCGTTGAGCAAGGTGTAGCTCTTTTCTATTACATATTTGGCTTATGGAACGATATCTGTGCTAATTTCAATCTCTGGTTTTATGCAGCACCCCAACTCTCCTTTCCCCTTAAGGAAGCATAAGTTGGTTTTCTACATTTGAGACCCTGTTCTGTTTTGTAATTCAGTTCCTGTGTAGCCAAGTTTACATTCCGTGTAGTAGTGATATCTTATGATGTTTCTTTTTCTGTGTGACTTATTTCACTTAGAATCATCGTACCTGAATCCACTCATTATGCTGCTATGGGCCTGATGACATAGATTTCATTGCTGAGTGATATTGCATTGTAGGTAAGTACCACAACTTCTTTATCCATTTTTCACTTTCTGTGATATTGAACTTGTACCGTAAACGAGGTTCCTGTAAACAGAACCGTCCCAAACTTTGGGGTGGCTGTGTCTTTTTGATTTTAATTTCCCTAAGCTATAGGACCATAAGTGGAAGTGCCTTAGGCTCTGTTGTTTTGTTTTTTAGATGTTTCAGGAAACACCATACACTTCTCCAGAGTGGCTGTTGGCAATTTACATCCCGCCCATCAGCATAACAAGGCTCCCAGTTCTCCATGGCCTGTCCTGCTTTGCTGGATTTTATACTTTTTTCAGATGGCCCTTTTGCCCGCGGGGTAGTGAGACTTCATTGTAGTGCAGATTCCCTTTGCAAGCTTGCTTGGTTGGCCAAAAAGGGCGTATGCGTTTTTTCCTGAATATATTCAGGAAAAAACACATACGCCCTTTTTGGCCAAGTGCATCATTGTGGACGTTCTGCCTCTTTTCCTATGCTTTACATGCAATTCCAGTCTACCTCCTGAAATCGGTTTCCTGCAATTCTGCCCCGCTTTCAAGTCCTCTTGGCAGCCTTACTTCAATATATTTTTGGACGATAGCTGTCATTTATAACTCTGCAGGTTTGTGAATTACAGTGCCCCTGAGCTCCTTTCTTCAACTCGTTTTCTTGTTAGCTGGCCGCTACACCGCAGCATTGCTTCAGGCCCTAGTGTGGTTCCAGAATGGCACGCTGAGCCTTTGGTTAATTCCTCTTCCTGGTGGGCAATGAGAGTTAAATTTGCCCGTCCAGACACCTCCAGCTAGTCTCTCTTGGTTCTCCCTATTTCTGTTTATTTTCCGCAGAAATTGCAAACTGGGCCAAACAGGAGGTTAAAGGCACTGACTCTCCAAGTGGGGAGAGTGTTAGTAAAGCGTCTGGAATGTTGCACCCGAGTACCGGGAGATGAAAACTGACACAATTAAACACGTTTCCCGATCACACGGTGGATCATACTCTGGGTTCCACATGCATGTTTTAGCTGAAGGAAGAATCCCTTAAACCTGGAGAGTTGAGACCCATTGAATGGGTACCATGCAATATGACTTCAAAGGGTCTGCATTTGCTCACCGAACCTCACCAATCCTATAACTGCTGCGTTTTTGACACTGTACACACGCTTGATTCTCTTTCGGAGACATATAAATCCATAGGTTTTAAGATTCTTTCTAGTCAGGTATATTCTTACGAGTTTAATATGGGGTGTAGAGTCCACTTCGTTGAGCAAGGAGTAGCTCTTGTCTATTAAATATTTGGCTTATGGAACGGTATCTGTTCTAATTTCAATCTCTGGTTTTATGCAGCACCCCAACTCACCTTTCGCCTTAAGCAAGCATAAGTTGGTTTTCTACATTTGAGACCCTGTTCTGTTTTGTAATTCAGTTCCTGTGTAGCCAAGTTTACATTCCTTGTATTAGTGATATCTTATGATGTTTGTTATTCTGTGTGACTTATTTCACTTAGAATCATCGTACCTGAATCCACTCATTATGCTGCTACGGGCCTGATGACATAGATTTCATTGCTGAGTGATATTGCATTGTACGTAAGTACCACAACTTCTTTATCCATTTTTCGCTTTCTGTGATATTGAACTTGGACCATAAATGAGGTTCTTGTAAACAGAGCTGTCCCTAACTTTGGGGTGGCTGAGTCTTTTTGATTTTAATTTCCCTAAGCTATAGGACCATAAGTGGAAGTGCCCTAGGCTCTGTTGCTTTGTTTTTTAGATGTTTCAGGAAACACCATACACTTCTCCAGAGTGGCTGTTGGCAATTTACATCCCGCCCATCAGCATAACAAGGCTCCCAGTTCTCCATGGCCTGTCCTGCCTTTCTGGATTTTACACTTTTTTCAGATGGCCCTTTTGACCGGGGGGCAGTGAGACTTCATTGTAGTGCAGATTTCCTTTGCAAGCTTGCTTGGTTGGCCAAAAAGGGCGTATGCGTTTTTTCCTGAATATATTAAGGAAAAAACGCATACGCCCTTTTTGGCCAAGTGCATCATTGTGGACGTTCTGCCTCTTTTCCTATGCTTTACATGCAATTCCAGTCTACCTCCTGAAATCGGTTTCCTGCAATTCTGCCCCGCTTTCAAGTCCTCTTGGCAGCCTTACTTCAATATATTTTTGGACGATAGCTATCATTTATAACTCTGCAGGTATGTGAATGACAGTGCCCCTGAGCTCCTTTCTTCAACTCGCTTTCTTGTGAGCTGGCCGCAACACCGCAGGATTGCTTCAGGCCCTAGTGTGGTTCTGGCATGGCACGCTGAGCCTTTGTTTAATTCCTCTTCCTGGTGGGAAATGAGAGTTAAATTTGCCCGTCCAGACACCTGCATCTAGTCTCTCATTGGTTCTCCCTATTCCTGTTCATTTTCCGCAGAAATTGCAAACTGGGCCAAACAGGAGGTTAAAGGCACTGACTCTCCAAGTGGGGAGAGTGTTAGTAAAGCGTCTGGAATGTTGCACCCGAGTACCAGGGGACGAAAACTGAGACACATTTGAACACGTTTCCCGATCACATGGTGGATCATACTCTGGGTTCCACATGCATGTTTTAGCTGAAGGAAGAATCCCTTAAACCTGGAGAGTTGAGACCCCTGCAATGGGTACCATGCAATATGACTTCAAAGGGTCTGCATTTGCTCACCGAACCTCACCAATCCTATCACTGCTGCATTTATGCCACTGTACACACGCTTGATTCTCTTTCTGAGACATATAAATCCATAGGTTTTAAGATTCTTACTAGTCAGGTATATTCTTAGGCGTTTAATATGGGGTGTAGAGTCCACTTCGTTGAGCAAGGAGTAGCTCTTGTCTATTACATATTTGGCTTATGGAACGGTATCTGTGCTAATTTCAATCTCTGGTTTTATGCAGCACCCCAACTCACCTTTCCCCTTAAGCAAGCATAAGTCGGTTTTCTACATTTGAGACCCTGTTCTGTTTTGTAATTCAGTTCCTGTGTAGCCAAGTTTACATTCCTTGTATTAGTGATATCTTATGATGTTTGTTTTTCTGTGTGACTTATTTCACTTAGAATCATCGTACCTGAATCCACTCATTATGCTGCTACGGGCCTGATGACATAGATTTCAATGCTGAGTGATATTGCATTGTACGTAAGTACCACAACTTCTTTATCCATTTTTCGCTTTCTGTGATATTGAACTTGGACCATAAATGAGGTTCTTGTAAACAGAGCTGTCCCTAACTTTGGGGTGGCTGAGTCTTTTTGATTTTAATTTCCCTAAGCTATAGGACCATAAGTGGAAGTGCCCTAGGCTCTGTTGCTTTGTTTTTTAGATGTTTCAGGAAACACCATACACTTCTCCAGAGTGGCTGTTGGCAATTTACATCCCGCCCATCAGCATAACAAGGCTCCCAGTTCTCCATGGCCTGTCCTGCCTTTCTGGATTTTACACTTTTTTCAGATGGCCCTTTTGACCGGGGGGCAGTGAGACGTCATTGTAGTGCAGATTTCCTTTGCAAGCTTGCTTGGTTGGCCAAAAAGGGCGTATGCGTTTTTTCCTGAATATATTCAGGAAAAAACGCATACGCCCTTTTTGGCCAAGTGCATCATTGTGGACGTTCTGCCTCTTTTCCTATGCTTTACATGCAATTCCAGTCTACCTCCTGAAATCGGTTTCCTGCAATTCTGCCCCGCTTTCAAGTCCTCTTGGCAGCCTTACTTCAATATATTTTTGGACGATAGCTATCATTTATAACTCTGCAGGTATGTGAATGACAGTGCCCCTGAGCTCCTTTCTTCAACTCGCTTTCTTGTGAGCTGGCCGCAACACCGCAGGATTGCTTCAGGCCTTAGTGTGGTTCCGGCATGGCACGCTGAGCCTTTGTTTAATTCCTCTTCCTGGTGGGAAATGAGAGTTAAATTTGCCCGTCCAGACACCTGCATCTAGTCTCTCATTGGTTCTCCCTATTCCTGTTCATTTTCCGCAGAAATTGCAAACTGGGCCAAACAGGAGGTTAAAGGCACTGACTCTCCAAGTGGGGAGAGTGTTAGTAAAGCGTCTGGAATGTTGCACCCGAGTACCAGGGGACGAAAACTGAGACACATTTGAACACGTTTCCCGATCACATGGTGGATCATACTCTGGGTTCCACATGCATGTTTTAGCTGAAGGAAGAATCCCTTAAACCTGGAGAGTTGAGACCCCTGCAATGGGTACCATGCAATATGACTTCAAAGGGTCTGCATTTGCTCACCGAACCTCACCAATCCTATCACTGCTGCATTTATGCCACTGTACACACGCTTGATTCTCTTTCTGAGACATATAAATCCATAGGTTTTAAGATTCTTACTAGTCAGGTATATTCTTAGGCGTTTAATATGGGGTGTAGAGTCCACTTCGTTGAGCAAGGAGTAGCTCTTGTCTATTACATATTTGGCTTATGGAACGGTATCTGTGCTAATTTCAATCTCTGGTTTTATGCAGCACCCCAACTCACCTTTCCCCTTAAGCAAGCATAAGTCGGTTTTCTACATTTGAGACCCTGTTCTGTTTTGTAATTCAGTTCCTGTGTAGCCAAGTTTACATTGCATGTGGTAGAGATATCTTATGATGTTTCTTTTTCTGTGTGACTTATTTCACTTAGAATCATCGTACCTGAATCCACTCATTATGCTGCTATGGGCCTGATGACATAGATTTCATTGCTGAGTGATATTGCATTGTACGTAAGTACCACAACTTCTTTATCCATTTTTCACTTTCTGTGATTTTGAACTTATACTGTAAAGGAGGTTCTTGTAAACAGAGCCGTCCCAAACTTTGGGGTGGCTGTGTCTTTTTGATTTTAATTTCCCTAAGCTATAGGACCATAAGTGGAAGTGCCCTAGGCTCTGTTGCTTTGTTTTGTAGATGTTTCAGGAAACACCATACACTTCTCCAGAGTGGCTGTTGGCAATTTACATCCCGCCCGTCAGCATAACAAGGCTCCCAGTTCTCCATGGCCTGTCCTGCCTTTCTGGATTTTACACTTTTTTCAGATGACCCTTTTGACCGGGGGCAGTGAGACTTCATTGTAGTGCAGATTTCCTTTGCAAGCTTGGTTGGTTGGCCAAAAAGGGCGTATGCGTTTTTTCCTGAATATATTAAGGAAAAAACGCATACGCCCTTTTTGGCCAAGTGCATCATTGTGGACGTTCTGCCTCTTTTCCTATGCTTTACATGCAATTCCAGTCTACCTCCTGAAATCGGTTTCCTGCAATTCTGCCCCGCTTTCAAGTCCTCTTGGCAGCCTTACTTCAATATATTTTTGGACGATAGCTGTCATTTATAACTCTGCAGGTATGTGAATGACAGTGCCCCTGAGCTCCTTTCTTCAACTCGCTTTCTTGTGAGCTGGCCGCAACACCGCAGGATTGCTTCAGGCCCTAGTGTTGTTCCGGCATGGCACGCTGAGCCTTTGTTTAATTCCTCTTCCTGGTGGGAAATGAGAGTTAAATTTGCCCGTCCAGACACCTCCAGCTAGTCTCTCATTGGTTCTCCCTATTCCTGTTCATTTTCCGCAGAAATTGCAAACTGGGCCAAACAAGAGGTTAAAGGCAATGACTCTCCAAGTGGGGAGAGTGTTAGTAAAGCGTCTGGAATGTTGAACCCGAGTACCAGGGGATGAAAACTGACACAATTAAACACGTTTCCCGATCACACGGTGGATCATACTCTGGGTTCCACATGCATGTTTTAGCTGAAGGAAGAATCCCTTAAACCTGGAGAGTTGAGACCCATGGAATGGGTACCATGCAATATGACTTCAAAGGGTCTGCATTTTCTCACCGAACCTCACCAATCCTATCACTGCTGCGTTTATGACACTGTACACACGCTTGATTCTCTTTCGGAGACATATAAATCCATAGGTTTTAAGATTCTTTCTAGTCAGGTATATTCTTACGCGTTTAATATGGGGTGTAGAGTCCACTTCGTTGAGCAAGGAGTAGCTCTTGTCTATTAAATATTTGGCTTATGGAACGGTATCTGTTCTAATTTCAATCTCTGGTTTTATGCAGCACCCCAACTCACCTTTCGCCTTAAGCAAGCATAAGTTGGTTTTCTACATTTGAGACCCTGTTCTGTTTTGTAATTCAGTTCCTGTGTAGCCAAGTTTACATTCCTTGTAGTAGTGATATCTTATGATGTTTGTTTTTCTGTGTGACTTATTTCACTTAGAATCATCGTACCTGAATCCACTCATTATGCTGCTATGGGCCTGATGACATAGATTTCATTGCTGAGTGATATTGCATTGTACGTAAGTACCACAACTTCTTTATCCATTTTTCGCTTTCTGTGATATTGAACTTGGACCATAAATGAGGTTCTTGTAAACAGAGCTGTCCCTAACTTTGGGGTGGCTGAGTCTTTTTGATTTTAATTTCCCTAAGCTATAGGACCATAAGTGGAAGTGCCCTAGGCTCTGTTGCTTTGTTTTTTAGATGTTTCAGGAAACACCATACACTTCTCCAGAGTGGCTGTTGGCAATTTACATCCCGCCCATCAGCATAACAAGGCTCCCAGTTCTCCATGGCCTGTCCTGCCTTTCTGGATTTTACACTTTTTTCAGATGGCCCTTTTGACCGGGGAGCAGTGAGACTTCATTGTAGTGCAGATTTCCTTTGCAAGCTTGCTTGGTTGGCCAAAAAGGGCGTATGCGTTTTTTCCTGAATATATTCAGGAAAAAACGCATACGCCCTTTTTGGCCAAGTGCATCATTGTGGACGTTCTGCCTCTTTTCCTATGCTTTACATGTAATTCCAGTCTACCTCCTGAAATCGGTTTCCTGCAATTCTGCCCCGCTTTCAAGTCCTCTTGGCAGCCTTACTTCAATATATTTTTGGACGATAGCTGTCATTTATAACTCTGCAGGTATGTGAATGACAGTGCCCCTGAGCTCCTTTCTTCAACTCGCTTTCTTGTGAGCTGGCCGCAACACCGCTGCATTGCTTCAGGCCCTAGTGTGGTTCCGGCATGGCACACTGAGCCTTTGGTTAATTCCTCTTCCTGGTGGGAAATGAGAGTTAAATTTGCCCGTCCAGACACCTCCAGCTAGTCTCTCATTGGTTCTCCCTATTCCTGTTCATTTTCCGCAGAAATTGCAAACTGGGCAAAACAGGAGGTTAAAGGCACTGACTCTCCAAGTGGGGAGAGTGTTAGTAAAGCGTCTGGAATGTTGCACCCGAGTACCAGGGGACGAAAACTGAGACACATTTGAACACGTTTCCCGATCACATGGTGGATCATACTCTGGATTCCACATGCATGATTTAGCTGAAGGAAGAATCCCTTAAACCTGGAGAGTTGAGAACCCTCCAATGGGTACCATGCAATATGACTTCAAAGGGTCTGCATTTGCTCACCGAACCTCACCAATCCTAGCACTGCTGCATTTATGCCACTGTACACACGCTTGATTCTCTTTCTGAGACATATAAATCCATAGGTTTTAAGATTCTTACTAGTCAGGTATATTCTTAGGCGTTTAATATGGGGTGTAGAGTCCACTTCGTTGAACAAGGAGTAGCTCTTGTCTATTACATATTTGGCTTATGGAACCGTATCTGTGCTAATTTCAATCTTTGCTTTTATGCAGCACCCCAACTCACCTTTACTCTTAAGCAAGCATAACTCGGTTTTCTACATTTGAGACCCTGTTCTGTTTTGTAGTTCAGTTCCTGTGTAGCCAAGTTTAAATTCCATGTGGTAGAGATATCTTATGATGTTTCTTTCTCTGTGTGACTTATTTCACTTACAATCATCGTACCTCAATCCACTCATTATGCTGCTATGGGCCTGATGACATAGATTTCATTGCTGAGTGATATTGCATTGTACGTAAGTACCACAACTTCTTTATCCATTTTGCACTTTCTGTGATATTGAACTTGTACCGTAAACGAGGTTCTTGTAAACAGAGCTGTCCCAAACATTGGGGTGGTTGTGTCTTTTTGATTTTAATTTCCCTAAGCTATAGGACCATAAGTGGAAGTGCCCTAGGCTCTGTTGCTTTGTTTTTTAGATGTTTCAGGAAACACCATACACTTCTCCAGAGTGGCTGTTGGCAATTTACATCCCGCACATCAGCATAACAAGGCTCCCAGTTCTCCATGGCCCGTCCTGCCTTTCTGGATTTTACACTTTTTTCAGATGGCCCTTTTGACCGGGGGGCAGTGAGACTTCATTGTAGTGCAGATTTCCTTTGCAAGCTTGCTTGGTTGGCCAAAAAGGGCGTATGCGTTTATTCCTGAATATATTCAGGAAAAAACGCATACGCCCTTTTTGGCCAAGTGCATCATTGTGGACGTTCTGCCTCTTTTCCTTTGCTTTACATGCAATTCCAGTCTACCTCCTGAAATCGGTTTCCTGCAATTCTGCCCCGCTTTCAAGTCCTCTTGGCAGCCTTACTTCAATATATTTTTGGACGATAGCTGTCATTTATAACTCTGCAGGTATGTGAATGACAGTGCCCCTGAGCTCCTTTCTTCAACTCGTTTTCTTGTGAGCTGGCCGCAACACCGCAGCATTGCTTCAGGCCCTAGTGTGGTTCCAGAATGGCACGCTGAGCCTTTGGTTAATTCCTCTTCCTGGTGGGAAATGAGAGTTAAATTTGCCCGTCCAGACACCTCCAGCTAGTCTCTCATTGGTTCTCCCTATTCCTGTTCATTTTCCGCAGAAATTGCAAACTGGGCCAAACAGGAGGTTAAAGGCACTGACTCTCCAAGTGGGGAGAGTGTTAGTAAAGCGTCTGGAATGTTGCACCCGAGTACCGGGGGACGAAAACTGAGACACATTTGAACACGTTTCCCGATCACACGGTGGATCATACTCTGGGTTCCACATGCATGTTTTAGCTGAAGGAAGAATCCCTTAAACCTGGAGAGTTGAGACCCCTGCAATGGGTACCATGCAATATGACTTGAAAGGGTCTGCATTTGCTCACCGAACCTCACCAATCCTAGCACTGCTGCATTTATGCCATTGTACACACGCTTGATTCTCTTTCGTAGACATATAAATCCATAGGTTTTAAGATTCTTACTAGTCAGGTATATTCTTAGGCGTTTAATATGGGGTGTAGAGTCCACTTCGTTGAGCAAGGAGTAGCTCTTGTCTATTACATATTTGGCTTATGGAACCGTATCTGTGCTAATTTCAATCTTTGGTTTTATGCAGCACCCCAACTCACCTTTACTCTTAAGCAAGCATAAGTCGGTTTTCTACATTTGAGACCCTGTTCTGTTTTGTAATTCAGTTCCTGTGTAGCCAAGTTTACATTCCATGTGGTAGAGATATCTTATGATGTTTCTTTCTCTGTGTGACTTATTTCACTTACAATCATCGTACCTGAATCCACTCATTATGCTGCTACGGGCCTGATGACATAGATTTCATTGCTGAGTGATATTGCATTGTACGTAAGTACCACAACTTCTTTATCCATTTTGCGCTTTCTGTGATATTGAACTTGTACCGTAAACGAGGTTCTTGTAAACAGAGCTGTCCCAAACATTGGGGTGGTTGTGTCTTTTTGATTTTAATTTCCCTAAGCTATAGGACCATAAGTGGAAGTGCCCTAGGCTCTGTTGCTTTGTTTTTTAGATGTTTCAGGAAACACCATACACTTCTCCAGAGTGACTGTTGGCAATTTACATCCCGCCCATCAGCAAAACAAGGCTCCCAGTTCTCCATGGCCTGTCCTGCCTTTCTGGATTTTACACATTTTTCAGATGGCCCTTTTGACCGGGGGGCAGTGAGACTTCATTGTAGTGCAGATTTCCTTTGCAAGCTTGCTTGGTTGGCCAAAAAGGGCGTATGCGTTTATTCCTGAATATATTCAGGAAAAAACGCATACGCCCTTTTTGGCCAAGTGCATCATTGTGGACGTTCTGCCTCTTTTCCTATGCTTTACATGCAATTCCAGTCTACCTCCTGAAATCGGTTTCCTGCAATTCTGCCCCGCTTTCAAGTCCTCTTGGCAGCCTTACTTCAATATATTTTTGGACGATAGCTGTCATTTATAACTCTGCAGGTATGTGAATGACAGTGCCCCTGAGCTCCTTTCTTCAACTCGCTTTCTTGTGAGCTGGCCGCAACACCGCTGCATTGCTTCAGGCCCTAGTGTGGTTTCGGCATGGCACACTGAGCCTTTGGTTAATTCCTCTTCCTGGTGGGAAATGAGAGTTAAATTTGCCCGTCCAGACACCTCCAGCTAGTCTCTCATTGGTTCTCCCTATTCCTGTTCATTTTCCGCAGAAATTGCAAACTGGGCCAAACAGGAGGTTAAAGGCACTGACTCTCCAAGTGGGGAGAGTGTTAGTAAAGCATCTGGAATGTTGCACCCGAGTACCAGGGGACGAAAACTGACACAATTGAACACGTTTCCCGAGCACACGGTGGATCATACTCTGGGTTCCACATGCATGTTTTAGCTGAAGGAAGAATCCCTTAAACCTGGAGAGTTGAGACCCATGGAATGGGTACCATGCAATATGACTTCAAAGGGTCTGCATTTGTCCACCGAACCTCACCAATCCTATCACTGCTGCGTTTATGCCGCTGTACACACGCTTGATTCTCTTTCGGAGACATATAAATCCATAGGTTTTAAGATTCTTCCTAGTCAGGTATATTCTTAGGCGTTTATTATGGGGTGTAGAGTCCACTTCGTTGAGCAAGGAGTAGCTCTTGTCTATTACATATTTGGCTTATGGAACGGTATCTGTGCTAATTTCAATCTCTGGTTTTATGCAGCACCCCAACTCACCTTTCCCCTTAAGCAAGCATAAGTTGGTTTTCTACATTTGAGACCCTGTTCTGTTTTGTAATTCAGTTCCTGTGTAGCCAAGTTTACATTCCGTGTAGTAGTGATATCTTATGATGTTTGTTTTTCTGTGTGACTTATTTCACTTAGAATCATCGTACCTGAATCCACTCATTATGCTGCTATGGGCCTGATGACATAGATTTCATTGCTGCGTGATATTGCATTGTACGTAATTACCACAACTTCTTTATCCATTTTTCACTTTCTGTGATACTGAACTTGTACCGTAAACGAGGTTCTTGTAAACAGAGCCGTCCCAAACTTTGGGGTGGCTGTGTCTTTTTGATTTTAATTTTCCTAAGCTATAGGACCATAAGTGGAAGTGCCCTAGGCTCTGTTGCTTTGCTTTTTAGATGTTTCAGGAAACACCATACACTTCTCCAGAGTGGCTGTTCGCAATTTACATCCCGCACATCAGCATAACAAGGTTCCCAATTCTCCATGGCCTGTCCTGCCTTTCTGGATTTTACACTTTTTTCAGATGGCCCTTTTGACCAGGGGCAGTGAGACTTCATTGTAGTGCAGATTTCCTTTGCAAGCTTGCTTGGTTGGCCAAAAAGGGCGTATGCGTTTTTTCCTGAATATATTCAGGAAAAAACGCATACGCCCTTTTTGGCCAAGTGCATCATTGTGGACGTTCTGCCTCATTTCCTATTCTTTACATGCAATTCCAGTCTACCTCCTGAAATCGGTTTCCTGCAATTCTGCCGCACTTTCAAGTCCTCTTGGCAGCCTTACTTCAATATATTTTTGGACGATAGCTGTCATTTATAACTCTGCAGGTATGTGAATGACAGTGCCCCTGAGCTCCTTTCTTCAACTCGTTTTCTTGTGAGCTGGCCGCAACACCGCAGCATTGCTTCAGGCCCTAGTGTGGTTCCGGCATGGCACGCTGAGCCTTTGGTTAATTCCTCTTCCTGGTGGGAAATGAGAGTTAAATTTGCCCGTCCAGACACCTCCAGCTAGTCTCTCATTGGTTCTCCCTATTCCTGTTCATTTTCCGCAGAAATTGCAAACTGGGCCAAACAGGAGGTTAAAGGCACTGACTCTCCAAGTGGGGAGAGTGTTAGTAAAGCGTCTGGAATGTTGCACCCGAGTACCGGGGGACGAAAACTGAGTCACATTTGAACACGTTTCCCGATCACATGGTGGATCATACTCTGGGTTCCACATGCATGTTTTAGCTGAAGGAAGAATCCCTTAAACCTGGAGAGTTGAGACCCATGGAATGGGTACCATGCAATATGACTTCAAAGGGTCTGCATTTGCTCACCGAACCTCACCAATCCTAACACTGCTTCGTTTATGCCGCTGTACACATGGTTGCTTCTCTTTTGGAGACATATAAATCCATAGGTTTTAAGATTCTTACTAGTCAGGTATATTCTTATGCGTTTAATATGGGGTGTTGAGTCCACTTCGTTGAGCAAGGAGTAGCTCTTGTCTATTACATATTTGGCTTATGGAACGGTATCTGTGCTAATTTCAATCTCTGGTTTTATGCAGCACCCCAACTCACCTTTCCCCTTAAGCAAGCATAAGATGGTTTTCTACATTTGAGACCCTGTTCTGTTTTGTAATTCAGTTCCTGTGTAGCCAAGTTTACATTCCGTGTAGTACTGATATCTTATGATGTTTCTTTTTCTGTGTGACTTATTTCACTTAGAATCATCGTACCTGAATCCACTCATTATGCTGCTATGGGCCTGATGACATAGATTTCATTGCTGAGTGATATTGCATTGTACGTAAGTACCACAACTTCTTGATCCATTTTGCGCTTTCTGTGATATTGAACTTGTACCGTAAACGAGGTTCTTGTAAACAGAGCTGTCCCAAAGATTGGGGTGGTTGTGTCTTTTTGATTTTAATTTCCCTAAGCTATAGGAACATAAGTGGAAGTGCCCTAGGCTCTGTTGCTTTGTTTTTTAGATGTTTCAGGAAACACCATACACTTCTCCAGAGTGGCTGTTGGCAATTTACATCCCGCCCATCAGCATAACAAGGCTCCCAGTTCTCCATGGCCTGTCCTCCCTTTCTGGATTTTACACTTTTTTCAGATGACCCTTTTGACCGGGGGGCAGTGAGACTTCATTGTAGTGCAGATTTCCTTTGCAAGCTTGCTTGGTTGGCCAAAAAGGGCGTAGGCTTTTTTTCTTGAGGAAAAATCGCATATGCCCTTTTTGGCCAAGTGCATCATTGTGGATGTTCTGCCTCTTTTCCTATGCTTTACATGCAATTCCAGTCTACCTCCTGAAATCGGTTTCCTGCAATTCTGCCCCGCTTTCAAGTCCTCTTGGCAGCCTTACTTCAATATATTTTTGGACGATAGCTGTCATTTATAACTCTGCAGTTTTGTGAATTACAGTGCCCCTGAGCTCCTTTCTTCAACTTGCTTTCTTGTGAGCTGGCCGCAACACCGCAGCATCGCTTCAGGCCCTAGTGTTGTTCCGGCATGGCACGCTGAGCCTTTGGTTAATTCCTCTTCCTGGTGGGTAATGAGAGTTAAATTTGACCGTCCAGACACCTCCAGCTAGTCTCTCTTGGTTCTCCCTATTTCTGTTCATTTTCCGCAGAAATTGCAAACTGGGCCAAACAGGAGGTTAAAGGCACTGACTCTCCAAGTGGGGAGAGTGTTAGTAAAGCGTCTGGAATGTTGCACCCGAGTACCGGGGGACGAAAACTGAGACACATTTGAACACGTTTCCCGAGCACACGGTGGATCATACTCTGGGTTCCACATGCATGTTTTAGCTGAAGGAAGAATCCCTTAAACCTGGAGAGTTGAGACCCATGGAATGGGTACCATACAATATGACTTCAAAGGGTCTGCATTTGCTCACCGATCCTCACCAATCCTATCACTGCTGCATTTATGCCGCTGTAAACACGCTTGATTCTCTTGCAGAGACATATAAATCCATAGGTTTTAAGATTCTTACTAGTCAGTTATTTTCTTAGGCGTTTAATATGTGGTGTTGAGTCCACTTCGTTGAACAAGGAGAAGCTCTTGTCTATTACATATTTGGCTTATGGAACGGTATCTGTGCTAATTTCAATCTCTGGTTTTATGCAGCACCCCAACTCACCTTTCCCCTTAAGGAAGCATAAGTTGGTTTTCGACATTTGAGACCCTGTTCTGTTTTGTAATTCAGTTCCTGTGTAGCCAAGTTTACATTCCGAGTAGTAGTGATATCTTATGATGTTTCTTTTTTTGTGTGACTTATTTCACTTAGAATCATCGTACCTGAATCCACTCATTATGCTGCTACGGGCCTGATGACATAGATTTCATTGCTGAGTGATATTGCATTGTACGTAAGTACCACAACTTCTTGATCCATTTTTCGCTTTCTGTGATATTGAATTTGTACTGTAAATGAGGTTCTTGTAAACTGAGCCGTCCCAAATTTTGGGGTGGCTGTGTCTTTTTTATTTTAATTTCCCTAAGCTATAGGACCATAAGTGGAAGTGCCCTAGGCTCTGTTGCTTTGTTTTTTAGATGTTTCAGGAAACACCATACACTTCTCCATTGTCGCTGTTGGCAGTTTACATCCCGCCCATCAGCATAACAAGGCTCTCCCACCTCCATGGCCTGTCCTGACTTTCTGGATTTTACACTTTTTTCAGATGGCCCTTTTGACCGGGGGGCAGTGAGACTTCATTGTAGTGCAGATTTCCTTTGCAAGCTTGCTTGGTTGGCCAAAAAGGGCGTATGCGTTTTTTCCTGAATATATTCAGGAAAAAACGCATACGCCCTTTTTGGCCAAGTGCATCATTGTGGACGTTCTGCCTCTTTTCCTGTGGTTTACATGCAAATCCAGTCTACCTCCTGAAATCGGTTTCCTGCAATTCTGCCCCGCTTTCAAGTCCTCTTGGCAGCCTTACTTCAATATATTTTTGTACGATAGCTGTCAATTTTAACTCTGCAGGTTTGTGAATGACAGTGCCCCTGAGCTCCTTTCTTCAACTCGCTTTCTTGTGAGCTGGCCGCAACACCGCAGGATTGCTTCAGGTCCCAGTGTGGTTCCGTCATGGCAGGCTGAGCCTTTGGTTAATTCCTCTTCCTGGTGGGAAATGAGAGTTCAATTTGCCCGTCCAGACACCTCCAGCTAGTCTCTTATTGGTTCTCCCTATTCCTGTTCATTTTCCGCAGAAATTGCAAACTGGGCCAAACAGGAGGTTAAAGGCACTGACTCTCCAAGTGGGGAGAGTGTTAGTAAAGCGTCTGGAATGTTGCACCCGAGTACCAGGGGACGAAAACTGACACAATTGAACACGTTTCCCGATCACATGGTGGATCATACTCTGGGTTCCACATGCATGTTTTAGCTGAAGGAAGAATCCCTTAAACCTGGAGAGTTGAGACCCATGGAATGGGTACCATGCAATATGACTTCAAAGGGTCTGCATTTGCTCACCGAACCTCACCAATCCTATCACTGCTGCGTTTATGCCGCTGTACACACGCTTGATTCTCTTTCGGAGACATATAAATCCATAGGTTTTAAGATTCTTACTAGTCAGGTATATTCTTAGGCGTTTAATATGGGGTGTAGAGTCCACTTCGTTGAGCAAGGAGTAGCTCTTGTCTATTACATATTTGGCTTATGGAACGGTATCTGTGCTAATTTCAATCTCTGGTTTTATGCAGCACCCCAACTCACCTTTCCCCTTAAGCAAGCATAAGTCGGTTTTCTACATTTGAGACCCTGTTCTGTTTTGTAATTCAGTTCCTGTGTAGCCAAGTTTACATTCCATGTGGTAGAGATATCTTATGATGTTTCTTTTTCTGTGTGACTTATTTCACTTAGAATCATCGTACCTGAATCCACTCATTATGCTGCTATGGGCCTGATGACATAGATTTCATTGCTGAGTGATATTGCATTGTACGTAAGTACCACAACTTCTTTATCCATTTTTCACTTTCTGTGATTTTGAACTTGTACTGTAAACGAGGTTCTTGTAAACAGAGCCTTCCCAAACTTTGGGGTGGCTGTGTCTTTTTGATTTTAATTTCCCTAAGCTATAGGACCATAAGTGGAAGAGCCCTAGGCTCTGTTGCTTTGTTTTTTAGATGTTTCAGGAAACACCATACACTTCTCCAGAGTGGCTGTTGGCAATTTACATGCCGCCCATCACCATAACAAGGCTCCCAGTTCTCCATGGCCTGTCCTGCCTTTCTGGATTTTACACTTTTTTCAGATGACCCTTTTGACCGTGGGGCAGTGAGACTTCACTGTAGTGCAGATTTCCTTTGCAAGCTTGCTTGGTTGGCCAAAAAGGGCGTATGCGTTTTTTCCTGAATATATTCAGGAAAAAATGCATACGCCCTTTTTGGCCAAGTGCATCATTGTGGACGTTCTGCCTCTTTTCCTTTGCTTTACATGCAATTCCAGTCTACCTCCTGAAATCGGTTTCCTGCAATTCTGCCCAGCGTTCAAGTCCTCTTGGCAGCCTTACTTCAATATATTTTTGGACGATAGCTGTCATTTATAACTCTGCAGGTTTGTGAATGACAGTGCCCCTGAGCTCCTTTCTTCAACTCGCTTTCTTGTGAGCTGGCCGCAACACCGCAGCATTGCTTCAGGCCCTAGTGTGGTTCCGGCATGACATGCTGAGCCTTTGGTTAATTCCTCTTCCTGGTGGGAAATGAGAGTTAAATTTGCCCGTCCAGACACCTCCAGCTAGTCTCTCATTGGTTCTCCCTATTCCTGTTCATTTTCCGCAGAAATTGCAAACTGGGCCAAACAAGAGTTTAAAGGCACTGACTCTCCAAGTGGGGAGAGTGTTAGTAAAGCGTCTGGAATGTTGCACCCAAGTACCAGGGGATGAAAACTGACACAATTAAACACGTTTCCCGATCACACGGTGGATCATACTCTGGGTTCCACATGCATGTTTTAGCTGAAGGAAGAATCCCTTAAACCTGGAGAGTTGAGACCCATGGAATGGGTACCATGCAATATGACTTCAAAGGGTCTGCATTTGCTCACCGAACCTCACCAATCCTATCACTGCTGCGTTTATGCTGCTGTACACACGCTTGATTCTCTTTCGGAGACATATATATCCATAGATTTTAAGATTCTTACTAGTCAGGTATATTCTTAGGCGTTTAATATGGGGTGTTGAGTCCACTTCGTTGAGCAAGGAGTAGCTCTTGTCTATTACATATTTGGCTTATGGAACGGTATCTGTGCTAATTTCAATCTCTGGTTTTATGCAGCACCCCAACTCACCTTTCCCCTTAAGCAAGCATAAGTTGGTTTTCTACATTTGAGACCCTGTTCTGTTTTGTAATTCAGTTCCTGTGTAGCCAAGTTTACATTCCGTGTAGTAGTGATATCTTATGATGTTTCTTTTTCTTTGTGACTTATTTCACTTAGAATCATCGTACCTGAATCCACTCATTATGCTGCTATGGGCCTGATGACATAGATTTCATTGCTGAGTGATATTGCATTGTACGTAAGTACCACAACTTCTTTATCCATTTTTCGCTTTCTGCGATATTGAACTTGTACCGTAAACGAGGTTCTTGTAAACAGAGCCGTCCCAAACTTTGGGGTGGCTGTGTCTTTTTGATTTTAATTTCCCTAAGCTATAGGACCATAAGTGGAAGTGCCCTAGGCTCTGTTGCTTTGTTTTTTCGATGTTTCAGGAAACACCATACACTTCTTCAGAGTGGCTGTTGCCAATTTACATCCCACCCACCAGCATAACAAGGCTCCCAGTTCTCCATGGCCTGTCCTGCCTTTCTGGATTTTACACTTTTTCAGATGGCCCTTTTGACCTGGGGGAAGTGAGGCTTCATTGTAGTGCAGATTTCCTTTGCAAGCTTGCTTGGTTGGCCAGAAAGGGCATATGCGTTTCTTCATGAATATATTCAGGAAAAAACGCATGCGCCCTTTTTGGCCAAGTGCATCATTGTCGACGTTCTGAGTCTTTTCATATGTTGTCAATGCAATTCTAGTCTACCTCTTGAAATTGGTTTCCTGCAATTCTACCTTGCTGTCAGTGCCTCTTCATAGCCTTACCTCAATATACTTTTGGAAAATAGTTGGCCTTTATAACTCTGCAGGTTTTTGAATTGCAGTGGCCCTTAGCTCCATTTTTCAGCTCTTATTTTTGTGATCTTGCCTCATATCCACAGGATTTTTTCATGCCCTATTCTTCTTCTGGGGCGCCTTGCTCTGCCTTTGGTTAATTCTTCTTCCTGATGTGAAATTAGAGTGACATGTGCCCATTGAAACCGCTACAGCTATTTTCTCACTGGTTCCCCCTATTCCCATTCATCCTCCGCACTAACTGCAGACTGTGCAATACCGGAACTTAAAGGCATTGACTCTCCGTGTGGGGATGTTGTTAGTAAAGTGGCTGGAATGTTGATCCGGAGCCCCAGGAGAGGAAAATGAGGTGCGTTTTAGAAACCTTTCCCGATCATATGGTATACCATCCGCTGGATTTCCCATGCATGGTTTAGCTGTAGGAAGATTTCCTTCAACCTGGAGTGTTGGGACCCTTGGAATGAGTAGCATGAAGTATTGCATTAAACTTTCGGCAGTTGCTCACCAAAGCTCACCAATCCTCTCAGCCCCAAGTGTCCAGCCTTATGTCTTATCCAGCTGTGGGGTTTATATGTGGTCATTCCATGTTGCATCACAGCCCCTGAGCGAATTTTGTAAGAATTTTTCTCTCTTTCATTGTTTCTGCATTTTGGTTTTAAAATTTATTTCTATAATGGGGTTTAGCTCATTTTCACTGCTGTGTTTGGCCACTCTGCACACACTTGATTCCCTTATGGAGATATATCAATACATGGGTTTTAAGATTCGTATTACTCAGATATATTTCTCTGCAGTGTATAGGGTGTGTTGAGGCCAGTTCATTGAGCAAGGTGTAGATCTTGTCTAATACCTATTTGGTTTATTGAACGGTATCTGTGCTAATTTCAAACTCTGGTTTTATGCATCACCCCACCTCTCCTTTCCCCTTAAGCTGACATAAGTGTGTTTTCTAAATGTGAGACACTGTTCTGTTTTGTAATTCATTTTTTGTGCAGCCATATTTATCCTCCCTCTATAAGTGATATCTTATGATATGTTTCTTTTTCTGTTTGACTTATTTCAAGTAGTATTATCGGACCTAAATCCACTCTTTATCCTTCTACTAGCCTTATTACATTGATTTCATGGTGAAGAGATATTCCATTGTACATAAGTACCACATTTTCTTTATCCATTGTTCTCTTTCCTGGGATATTTAAGGTGTACTGAAGTTGAGGTTCTTGTAAACAGAGTAGCCCTAAACTGTGGTGTGCTTGTGTCTTGTTGATTTTTAGACTTCCCTAGATATACTTCCATGATTGGAAGTGTCCTATGCTCTGTAGCTCTGTTTTTTAGATGATTTAGGAACCACCATACACTTCTCCAGAGTGGCTCTCGGCAGTTCACACACTGTCCATCAGCGTATAAAGGCTCCCTGTTCTCCATGGCCTGTCCTGCATTTCTGGTTTTTACAATTTTTTCGGATGGCCCTTTTGACCGGTGGGAAATGAGACTTCTTTGTTGTGCACATTTGCATTGCTTGCTTGCTTGGTTGCCCATAAAGTGCGTATGCGTTTTTTCCTGGATATATTCAGGAAAAAACGCATACTCCTTTTTGGGCCAACAGCATCATTGTCGAAATTCTGCCGCTTTTCATGTGCTTTAAAGACGAGTCCAATCTATCTCTTGAAATCTGTTTCTTGCAATTCTGTCTTGCATTCAGATCCTCTTCTTTGCCTTACCTCAACATATTTTTGGACGTTAGTTTTCATTTATAACTCTGCAGGTTTGTGAATTGCAGTGACCCTGAGCTCCATTTTTTAAGTTGCTCTTTTGTGAGCTGGCCTCAAAGCCGCAGGATTGCTTCAGGCCCTATTTTGGCTCCAGCGAGGCGGGCTGAGCCTTTTTTTAATTCTTATTCTTAATTGGAAATTAGAGTGACATATGCCCGTCCAAACCCCTACAACTATTCTCTCATTGGTTCCCCCTCTTCCCGTTCATCCTCCTCACAATTTGCAAAATGTGTGAAACAGAAGTTTAAATGTGCTGATTCTCTAAGTGGGGAGATTCTAAGTAACGTGGCTGGAATGATGAACAGGAGCACGAGGAGAGGATAAATGAGGTGCATTTTAGACACATCTCCCCATCACATGGTGTACAGTCCTCTGGGTTTTCCATGCATGTTTTAGCTGTAGGAAGATCCCTTGAACCTGCAGATTTGGGACCCATTGAATGGGTACCAGGTAGTATTACTTTAAAGGGTGTGCATTTCCTCACCCAACCTCACATTTCTCTTAGCACGAACAGTTTCCAGCCTTATGTGTCATCCTGCTGTGGGTCTAGATGTGTTCAATCCATGTTGCATCACCGTCCCTGAGGAAAAGTTGTAAGAGGTTTTCTCTTTCTCTCTGTCGTTTATTTTTTTCAATTTATTACTATATTGGTTACAGCTGATTTTCAAAGCTCTGTTTCTTGCTGCTGTACATCCACTTGATTCACATACAGAGAGACATCAATAAATTCTTTTTCAGATTCTTACCAGTCATATATATTCTTTTCCGGTGACTTGAGTGTGCTGAGTGCAGTTCTTTTAGCTACCGTGTAGGCCTTGTTGATTATCAGTTTGGTATTTGGAATGGTATCTTTGCTAATTTCAACCTCCTGGATGATGCCTCACCCCTCCCCACCTTTCCCGTTTAGCAGCCTTACGCGTGTTTTCTACATACTTGACTATGTTTTTCTTTTGTAATTTATTTCATGTGTAGCCATTTTGGATTCCACCTTTAAGTGATATCTTATGATATGTGTCTTTTTCTTTTTGAATTATGTCACTTAGAATGATCATACGTAACTCCTCCGGAGTTGTTACAACTGGCCATATTTCATTGATTTCCAGGCTGAGTAATATTCCACTCTACATAAGTACCACATCTCTATCCATTTTTTCCCTCCAGAGACATTTAAGTTATATCCTAGTCGAGGATCTTTTAAACAGAGAGGCAGTAAACATTGGGGTGCCTGTGTCCTCTCGATTTTTGTTTTTCCCAAGACATACGCCCATAAGTGCAAGTGCCCTATGCTCTGTAGCTCATTTTTTAGATGCTTTAGTAAACACAATACACTTCTCCAGAATGGCCGTTGGCAATATACATTTCCACTATAAGCCTCACAGGGCTCCCTCTTCTCCTTGCCCTGTCCTGCATTTCTGGTGTTTACACTTTATGAGGATGGCTCTTCTGACTGATGCGAAGTGATATCTTTTGTAGTATTGATTTCCAGTGCCCACCTGTTTGGTTGGCTAAAAAAGTGTATGCCCTTTTCTTGAATATATACAGAAAAAAACGCATACAGCCTTTTTGGCCAACTGCAATGTTGGCAATGTTCAGCCCCTTTTCTTGTGCTTAATGGCGAGTCCTTCCTACCTCCTCAAATCCCTTTCCTGCCATTCTCCCTTGCTTACCAATCCTTTTCTCTGACTTTCCTCAAGACATTTTTCAGTGATAGATATTTTCAACTCTGCAGTTTCATGAATTTTACTGCCCCTGAGTTCCATTGTTCAACTTGTGTTTATGGGAACTGGCCACAAAGCAGTGGGATTTCCTCAAGCCCTATACTGTTTCCATGGGCAACCCTAGCCTTTGGTCAATTCGTCTTCCTGATTGGAAATTAGAGTGACATGTGCCTGTCTGAACACCTAGGACTTGTCTCTCATTGTTCCTCATCCTTCCGCTTCATCCTCTGGACAAATTCCAAACTGTACGCAACAGGATGTTGACAGTGCTGACATCTCCAAGTGGGGAGACTGTTAGTAAAGACGCTGGAGGGGTGAACCCGAGCACCAGGAGATGAGGAGATGAGATGCCTTTTCCAAACTCTTCCCGATCAGACGGTATACCATCCTCTGGGTGTGACAGACATGTTTTAGCAGTAGGAAGAGTCCCATTCATGTAAGGAGAACACCAGGGCTTTTTCAAAATCAGTGTCTCCCCGAAACCCAAACTGGGGAATTTTTTAAGCTACGGCTACACATATGTTCATTAAGGGCCTTGGGAAGTAGGCAGAGTCCAAACTTTAGATGATTGAAGTCTTCAGGGTCAGAAGCACTCACCACCGGCTTCCCTTAGGTTACACTTTAACTGTCATTGATAGATGATGTCAATAAAAATATCTATTCTTTTTCCGATTATTTCCCCTTATAGGTTATTGCAAAATATTGAGTGTAGTTCCCTGTGCTATACAGTAGTTCCTTGTTGATGATCTATTTTATACATAGCAGTGTGTATGTGTTAATTCCAAACTGTTAATTTATCCCTCCTCCCACCTTTCCCCTTTGGTAATAATAAATTATAAGATTTTATACTTCTCAGAAATGGGGGAGCTGAAAGAGAGGTATCATTTTCAATGGAAAAGCATTTAAAACAAGATTGAAGCTTTAACCAAGATTATTAGGTGTACATCCTTGGAAAGAAATCACTTCATTTCTCTAATATTGACCTGACAAATAAGACAAACCTTTTCACTGAACTTGCTTATAATAAAGTGATGGAAATATCAAATGGAAGTGTTAGAAACATCTTATTTTACCCGAGCCTTATAAACTGTTCTATGTTAACTACAGTTTGGCTCACACATCTGTTCATTGAAGTTACAATAGTCTCAATTTCTGTTACTGATCCTCCAGAGTGGACCCCAACAAGTGTCCCCCTGCCCAGTGTCATTGGGGCCAACAGATCGAGACTGAGTTTGGTTCACAAGCAAAGGAAACTTTATATTTTAAACAGAGAATGGAGAGGTGAGAGCACGCACTACCCCGTGGGCTGTGGGCTGGGCTGCTGTGTAGAGATCCTGTCAGAGTCAGTGGGAGGGAGGGGGCGGAGCACTCGAGGGCCGGGTTGGCTGCAGCTCAGCCTCTATATCTCGGAGTCTGCACTGGGCCCCAGGAGCTGAGGTGTCGACCCAGCCATTCTGCACTAGGAAATCTGGTCTGAAGTGCCGGGTGTGGAACCTCTGCATGCGGGACCCTAGGAGCACGTGAAATTAGACAAAGCACAAAGGATAAAAAAGGTCAGACTTGACTTTATTGCCCAGATTCTATTTTTATCTCCCAGGGATTTTTAATGGGCTTTGCTGGGGACAAACCCCTCCTCTGCCTTTTGTCCCGTTCCTCATTCTTGGAGTGCTGAGGGTGCAGACCCTTCTTCTGTAACTGCTGAGTGCTGAGTTGGGAGCCCTCATACCAGGGGACGAGGGTCAGAACTTCTCCCCAGCAGCCTCCAGGTGACGTTGATTGGCCCCAGGACCCCTGCCTCCCTGCTCGTCCACCTGAGCACCAGCATTGGAAGTGTTATAGATTCTAATGACCTTTAAGGGTCCAGGAAAGAGATGTGCAGAGACGCTGTGGGGGCCGGTTTCACCCCGCCCCACATTTGTTCGGCCACCTTAGGCTGACCGTTTCTGCCAGCCTAGATGCTCTGACCAGTAGTCTGCTCTTTCTTCAATTAGGCCCCTGAATTAACGTAAAAACAGCACCAGGTGTCAGAGCCCTGCCCGCTCAACTCCCAGACAGTCCAGGGTCAATGGTGATCAAGGACCATGATGGCCACTGAGTCAACAGCCTTTTGAAGTAAACAGGAGTCCAGCCGGTCTTATTGGCCACCATCATCACGGTGTCTGTAGGCTTTTCTATGGTGACAGTGTGATATACGTTTCCCCCGCCAAGATTATTAGCTCCCCTCCGGGTGCAGTAAGTCCTGCAAGCAGTAGTCTACTCCTTCGGGACACACTATTGTTGTTTTATGAGAGAAACTCCAGGTCAAGTGATGTTCACACGAGTCGTCATGGTGCCCTGTTGCCCCTGGTTATCTCTCTGGATGTTGGAGTTGGAGGGCCTCCTCACTCGAGGTCGGTGTGCCCACGGAGCGAACCCTGCAACTTCAGGGCATGGTTGGTGATTAGGATCACCACGTGGGGTCCTTTTCCCTTAGGAGAGAGGTGGCCTTTTGGGCTGCTGATTTTCAGGTTTTTAGATACCGCCAGTATCTTGGCCAGATGTGGCAGTGGGCCAAGCCCCTTGGTGACTGTAGTTTATCCTACCTGGATGGCATTCTTGTGTTGTTCCATTTCAAGTGGTCCCAGTTTTTGCACTAATTCTCCAATGGCGACTCACCTTTCACCGGGAATGGAAAGGTCAAAGGGTTTAGCTCAATTAGGGAGTTCCAGGGCAAGGGTCTGAATTGACTGCTCTTTCCATTCTTGAAAGGCCACTTCTGGATTCTGTTCAAAAGGATCATCATCTTTTCCTTTCAGTGTTTCATATAGAGGCCCAGCTAGTAGACTGTAGTTAGGGATCCAGAAGCAGCAAACCCTGGCCTCCCCAGGAACCCCTAAGCTGTCTTCTAGTTTTAGAAAGGGGTAAGGCTGCAAATGGTTTCTTCCCTTTCCTGGGATGGGCTTCTCCGACCTTCTGTGAGAATGAAGCCCAGGCAGGTCACCGCAGTCTGTGATATTTGAGCTTTTTCTTGGACAACTTCTATCCTTTATTGGCTTGGTAGTTCAGAGGCCTCCTTAGTAGGGCTGGCGATCAGAATGTCGTCTGCATATTGAAGGAGGGTTTCCTTTTCCAGAGGTAGAACTTTTCAGTCTTTAGCTAAGCTTTCCCCAAAGATGGTGTGGGAATTTTTGAACCCTTGGGGCAAGACGGCCCGGAAGTATTGTTTTAGTTGTATGTTGAGTCCTGCCACTCACAAGCCAAAATTTCTTGTGACTCTGGGACTAATGGAATACAAAAGAAGGCATCATTGAGATTAATACAGAATACCATGTCCTGGTGGTTGGTAGAATGACCAGCAGGGTGTAGGAATTAGGAGCAACTGGAGGTATATCCTCAGTGGCTTCACTGACTGTCCTGACATCCTTTACCAGGTCCCCAGCAGCCCATGGGGCTCTCGTGGTCAGGCCAATCCCAGGATATGGAGCTCTCCTGGGCAGGTACCCCACCCCCAACCCAGCCCACGGGGCTCTCGTGGTCAGGCCTCTCCCAGGATACAGAGCTACCCTTGCAGGTACCGTGGCAGGGCTGGGCACACAGGAACCGTGCACATAGCTCTCACTGAAGAGCACCCCCATCTCACCTGTCGCTCAGAGCTGACACAGAGCACCTCAGAGCAGGACTTGAACTAACAAACAGCAGCTGCGACAGGTCTGTGACCCTGGGCATCACTCTGTGTGGCCTCCCTCCACCTGGTCTTCCAGAGACTTCCACTGCACCCGGGGCACCAGGCCTCTGTCTCCAACCACCACCCACCCCTCCTCTCCCTGACTCCTGGGTTCCTCTCATTAGGAGAGGCTTTTCTTGAAGTTGTCTCCCACTCATGGGCCAGATAAAATGATTAGAAAACAAGCCAAAGCTGCAGCCCCTTGTCTATCCTGACTCTCAGGAGCCCACACCTGTTCCTTGGACCTGGCCGGTTCAGCAAGTTCCATTTTCTGCAACTGTGAGCCCCTGAGGGGTGATGATTGGCTGACCTGGGCAGCCTTACCGTGCTGGCCAGCCCTCCCCAGGTGTGCCTGGGTTGAGATCAATATAAATACCACTCCAGGCAGCAAGAGCCCCTGCAGCTGTGCCTGACGCCATTTTCTCTGCCCTGTCAGCAGTCTCGGGGCTGGGCTGGTGGGAGGGAGTGAGAGGCCACGGCTTTGTGGGTGGCCCAGTGTGAGTGGGGCTCTGCTGGACTTTCTGCAGCAGTTGCCAGGCTGCCACCTGCTAAAGAAGAGGATGTGTCACCCATACCTGCTGCTGGAATTTCTCCCTGGGCAGAGGTGAGGAAGGAAAAAAGCAGTGGGAGCAGAGACAGGACGGGTATCTCAGGCAGGGAAATGGAAATCTTCCAGAAGAGCACCCAGGACCAGGGCCATCCTGGCTGGCCTGCAGGCACCAAGTCAGCTGGCATGCTGTCACTCATGTGGCTCCATGGCCCTTCCTCTAGGCTTTCAAGTCCTTGTATATATTCAGGTGTTTTACCTGGGAAGGGTGGGAACAGTTCAGCAGCAACTGGCCTGGGGCTCAGCTCACGTTCACTCACAGATGCCTCGGCACGGTGCCCCAGCTTTGCAATGAGGACGCTTGTTGTGTGGGGGCTGCTGGCTGAATGGGAGACGATTCCCCACCACTGACCAACTTCAGAATTGTTTACAACTGGAGCAAGGGCCCTGATACGGTTTTCCTCTGAGTAACTGGTGGGTTCTGTTTTTTTTTTCTCTTTTTCGTTTTTGGTTCAAGGTAGAATTTATTCCTCTTTTTTGTATTTACAGATATAAGCATGGAAATAATTTATTCATATAAATACATGTATGTGAAGGGAATAATTGTTTTTTCTGTTTTGTTTTTTAAATTTTATTTCTTTTTAATTTTGAATTTTATTTTATATTTTTATACAGCAAGTTCTTATTGGTTATCTATTTTATACATATAAATGTTTACATGCCAATCCCAATCTCTCAACTCCTCCCACCACCACCCCCCCAAGAGCTTTCCCCCCTTGTTGTCCATACGATTGTTGTCTACATCTGTTGCTCTATTTATGCCTTGCAAAACGGTTAATCTGTACAGTTTTTCTAGGTTCCACATATATGCATGAATATACAAGATTTGTTTTTCTCTTTCTGACTTACTTCACTCTGTATGACAGTCTCTAGATCCATCGACGTCTCTACAAATGACCCAATTTCATTCCTTTCATGGCTTAGTAATATTCCATTTTATATATGTACCACATCTTTATGCATTCGTCTGTCTGTGGGCATTTAGGTTGCTTCCATTACCTCGATATTGTAAATAGTGATGCAATGAACATTGCGGTGAATGTCTCTTTTTGATTTATGGTTTTGTCTGGGTATATGTCCAGTACTGGGATTGCTGTATCATATGGTAATTCTATTAATAGTTTCTTAAGAAACTCCATATTGTTCTCCATAGTGACTGTGTCAATTTATATTCCCAACAATAGTGGAAGAGGCTTCCTTTTCTCCACACCCATTCCAGCATTTGTTGTTTGTAGATTTTCAGATGATGCCCATTCTAACAGGTGTGAGGTGATACCTCATTGTTGAGTCCATTTCGTTGAGCAAGGGGTAGGTCTTCTCTATTACATATTTGGCTTATGGAACGGTATCTGTGCTAATTTCAAACTCTGGTTTTATGCAGCACCCCAACTCACCTTTCCCCTTAAGCAAGCATAAGTTGGTTTTCTAAACTTGAGACCCTGTTCTGTTTTGTAATTCAGTTCCTGTGTAGCCAAGTTTACATTCCGTGCATTAGTGATACCTTATGATGTTTCTTTTTCTGTGTGACTTATTTCACTTAGAATCATCGTGCCTCAATCCACTCATTATGCTGGTACAGGCCTGGTGACACAGATTTCATTGCTGAGTGGTATTCTGTTGTACGTAATTACCGCAACTTCTTTATCAATTATTTGTTCTCTGGGATATTTAACTTGTACCGTAGAAGAGGTTCCTGTAAACAGAGCCATCCCAAATTTTGGGGTGGCTGTGTCTTTTTGATTTTAATTTCCCTAAGCTATAGGACCATAAGTGGAAATGCCCTAGACTCTGTTAGTTTGTTTTTCAGATGTATCAGGAAACACTATACACTTCTCCAGAGTGACTGTTGGCAATTTACATCCCGCCCATCAGCATAACAAGGCTCCCAGTTCTCCATGGCCTGTCCTGCCTTTCTGGATTTTACACTTTTTTCAGATGGCCCTTTAGACCAGGGGGAAGTGACACTTCATAGTAGTTCGGATTTCCATTGCAAGCTTGCTTGGTTTGCCAAAAAGGGCGTATGTGTTTTTTCCTGAATATATTCAGGAACAAACTCATACGCCCTTTTTTGTCACGTGCATCATTGTCGATGTTCTGCCTCTTTTCCTATGCTTTAAATGCAAATCCAGTCTACCTCCTGAAATCGGTTTCCTGAAATTCTGCCCCGCTTTCAAGTCCTCTTCGCAGCCTTACTTCAATATATTTTTGGACATTATCTGTCATTTATAACTCTGCAGGTTTGTGAATTACAGGGCCCCTGAGCTCCTTTCTTCAACTCGCTTTCTTGTGAGCTGGCCGCAAACCCGCAAGACTGCTTCAGGCCCTAATCTGCTTCTGGCAGGGCACGCTGAGCCTTTGGTTAATTCCTCTTCCTGGTGGGAAATGAGTGTTAAATATGCCCGTCCAGACACCTACCTCACTCTCAACCCCTTGGTGATGTGGGTCCTCTGGTTTGTGGCCACCTTTGCTGGGTTCCTCACCTTTCGATGATGTGGTCCCACTAGTGTGAGGACACTCCTGTCTGGTTCTCATCCACGTGGTTATGTGGACCCCCTGGTGAGAGTCTGTTCCTGGCTGTGTTCCTCACCCTTCTGTGAGGGAGACCCTCTGCTGATAGGTCACTCCTGCATGGCTGGCACACATTGCCTTGGTGAAGTCAGCTGTGTGGTGGCAGTTGGAGCGTGCTGGGGATCTCCTGCCCCCGGTGATGAGGGCCCTCTTGCGTCAGGCCCTAACTGCTGGGCTCACCAACTTTTCTTAGTGAGCCCAATGATGCTTGGGCACTCCTCTTAGGACCCCATCTCCATGGGGATGTGGGCCTTCTGCTCTGAGGTCCCAACGGCTGGGTTGTTCACATTTTCATGATGTGGGCTCTCTGGTGTTAGTTCACAGAGGCCTGGATCCCATAGCCTCTGTGCTCTTGGCCGCCTGCTGGGAGGTTCCAACTGCTGGATTCCTCACTTTTTTAATTTTTTAGGCCCTCTGTTGTGAGGATCCTCCTGCCTGCCTCACTCCCAGCCCCTTCGTGATGTGTGTCCTCTGGTTTGAGGTCACATGTGCTGGGTTCCTCACCTTTCGATGATGTGGGACCAATGGTCTTAGGAGACTCCTGCCTGGTTCACATCCCCTTTGTGATGTGGGCCCTCTGGTGAGAGTCTGATCCTGGCTGGGTTCCTCACCCATCTGTGAGGTGGGCCCTCTACTATCAGGTAACTCTTGCCTGGCTTGCTCACCTCGCCTTGTTGACATGAGCCCTCTGGTGGCACTTGGACCCTGCTGGGAGCCTCCTCACCTCTGTGATGAGGGCCCTCTGACGTCAGGCCCTAACTGTTGGGCTCCCCAACTTTTCTTAGTGAGCCCAGTGATGCTCGGGCACTCCTCTTAGGTTCCCATCTCCATGGGGATGTGGGCCTTCTGCTCTGAGGTTCCAACGGCTGGGTTGATCACAGTTTCATGATGTGGGCTCTCTGGTGTTAGTTCACTGTGGCCTGGATCCCATAGCCTCTGTGCTCTTGGCCGCCTGCTGGGAGGTTCCAACTGCTGGATTCCTCACTTTTTAAATTTTTTAGGCCCTCTGTTGTGAGGATCCTCCTGCCTGCCTCACTCCCAGCCCCTTCGTGATGTGTGTCCTCTGGTTTGAGGCCACATGTGCTGGGTTCCTCACCTTTCGATGATGTGGGACCAATGGTCTTAGGAGACTCCTGCCTGGTTCACATCCCCTTGGTGATGTGGGCCCTCTGTTGAGAGTCTGATCCTGGCTGGGTTCCTCACCCTTCTGTGAGGTGGGCCGTCTGCTGTGAGGTCACTCCTGCCTGGCTTGCTCACCTCGCCTTGTGGACATGAGCCCTCTGGTGGCACTTGGAGCCTGCTGGGAGTCTCCTCCCCTCGGTGATGAGGGCCCTCTTGCGTCAGGCCCTAACGGCTGGGCTCACCACATTTTGTGATGTGCGCCCAGTGGTTCGAAGACACTCCATCCAGGTTCACATCCCCATTGGGATGTGGGCCTTCTGCTCTGAGGTCCCAACGGCTGGGTTGTTCACAGTTTCATGATGTGGGCTCTCTGCTGTTAGTTCGCTCTGGCCTGGATGTCATAGCCTCTGTGCTCTGGGCCGCCTGCTGGAAGGTTCCAACTGCTCGATTCCTCAACTTTTGTATTCTATGGGTCCTGTGTTGTGATGCTCCTCCTGCCTGCCTCACTCGCAACCCCTTCTTGATGTGGGTCCTCTGGTTTGAGGCCACATGTGCTGGGTTCCGCAACTTTCAATGATGTGGCCCCACTGGTGTGAGGACACTCCTGCCTGGTTCCCATCCCCTTGGTGATGTGGGCCTTCTGGTGACAGTCTTATCCTGGCTGGGTTCCTCACTCTTCTGTGAGGTAGGCCCTCTGCTGTGAGGTCAATCCTGCCTGACTTGCACACATCACCTTGGTGACGTGGGCCCTCTGTTGGCACATGGAACCTGCTGGGAGCCTCCTGCCCTCGGTGATGACGGCCCTCTAGCATCAGGCCCTAACTGCTGGGCTCCCCACGTTTTCTGATGTGAACCCAGTGATGCCAGGACACTCCTGTCAGGTTCCCATCCCCATGGGGATGTGGGCTTTCTGCTCTGAGGTCCCAACGCCTGGGTGGCTCACAGTTTCATGATGTGGGCTCTCTGGTGTTAGTTCACTCCTGCCTGCATCCCATAGCTTCTGTGCTCTCGGCCGCCTGCTGGGAGGTTCCAACTGCTGGATTCCTCACCTTTTTTATTCTTTGGGCCCTCTGTTTTTAGGCTACTCCTACCTGCCTCACTCCCATCCCCTTTGTGATGTATGTCCTCTGATATGAGGCCGTATGTGCTGGGTTCTTCACCTTTCGATGATGTGGCCCCACTGGTGGGAGGACAGTCCTGACTGGTTCCCATCCCCTTGGTGTTGTGGGCCCTCTGGCAAGAGTCTCATCCTACCTCGGTTCCTCACCCTTCTGTGAGATAGGCCCTCTGCTGTGAGGTCACTACTGCCTGGCTGGCGCATGCCACCTTGTAGACGTGGGCCCTCTGTTGGCAGTTGGAACCTGCTGGGAGTCTCCTCCCCTCAGTTATGAGGGCTCCCTGGCGTCGGGCCCTAACTGCTGGGCTCCTAACATTTTCTGATATGTGCTAAGTGGTGCGAAGCCACTCCTGCCAGGTTCCCATCCCAATGGGGATGTGGGCCTTCTGTTCTGAGGTCCCAACGGCTGGGCTGCTCACAGGTTCATGATGTGGGCCCTCTGCTGTGAGTTCACTGTGACCTGGATCCCATAGCCTCGGTGCTCTGGGCCACTTGCTGGGAGGTTCCAACTGCTGGATTCCTCAACTTTTATATTCTATGGACCCTGTGTTGTGAGGCCAGTCCTGCCAGCCTCATTCCAAAACCCTTGGTGATGTGGTTCCTCTGGTTTGAGGCTACATGTGCTGGGATCCTCACCTTTCGATGATGTTGTCCCACTGGTGTGGGGACACTCCTGCCTGGTTCCCATCCCCTTGGCGATGTGGGCCCTCTGGTGAGAGTCTGATCCTGGCTGTGTTCCTCACCCTTCTGTGAGGTGGGCCCTCTGTTGTGAGGTCACTCCTGCCGGGCTGGCACACATCGCCTTGGTGACATTGGCCCTCTGGTGGCAGCTGGAGCCTGCTGGGAGCCTCCTCCCCTTGGTGATGAGTGCCCTCTAACGTCAGGCCCTAACTTCTGAGCACCCCACGTTTTCTGATGTGAGCCCAGTGATGCCAGGACACTCCTGTCATGTTCCCATCACCATGGGGATGTGGGCCTTCTGCTCTGAGGTCCCAATGTCTGGGTTGCTCACAGTTTCATGATGTGGGCTGTCTGGTGTTAGTTCACTCTGGCTTGGATCCCCTAGCCTCTGTGCTCTGGGCCGCCTGCTGGGAGGTTCCAACTGCTGGATTCCTCACCTTTCTTATTTTTGGGCCCTCTGTTGTGAGGCTCCTCCTGCCTGCCTCACTCCCAGCCCCTTGGTGATAGGTGTCCTATGGTTTGAAGCCACATGTTCTGGGTTCCTCACCTTTAGATGATGTGGCCCTACTCATGTGAGGACACTCCTGCCTGGTTCCAATCCATTTGGTGATGTGGGCCCTCTGGTGCAAGTCTGATCCTGACTGGGTTCGTCACACTTCTCTGAGGTGGGCCCTCTGCTGTGAGGTCTTTCGTGCCTGGTTGGCACACATCGCCTTGGTGACGTCAGCCCTCTGGTGGCAGTTGGAGCCTGCTGGGAGCCTCCTTCCCTTGGTGATGAGGGTCCTCTGGCGTCAGGCCCTAACTGCAGGTCTCCCAAAATTTTCTGACATGTTCTCAGTGGTGCGAGGACACTCCTACCAGATTTATATCCCCATGGGGATGTGGGCCTCCTGCTCTGAGGTCCCAATGGCTGGGTTGCTCAGTTTCATGACATGGGCCCTCTTCTGTGAGTTCACTGTGGCCTGGATCCCATAGCCTCGGTGCTCTGGGCCGCCTGCTGGGAGGTTCCAACTGCTGGATTCCTCACTTTTTTATTCTATGGGCCCAGTGTTGTGAGGCTACTCCTGCCTGCCTCACTCCAAGGCCCTTGGTGATGTGGGTCCTCTGGTTTGAGGACACATGTGCTGAGTACGTCACCTTTCGCTGATGTGGCCCCACTGGTGTGAAGACACTCCTGCCTGGTTCCCATCCCCTTGGTGATGTGGGCCCTCTGGTGAGAGTCTGATGTTGGCTGGGTTTCTCACCCTTCTGTGAGGTGGGACCTCTGCTGTGAGGTAACTCATGCCTGGCTTGCTTATGTTGCCTTGGCAACGTGAGCACTCAGGTGGCAGTTGGGGCCTGCTGGGAATCTCCTCCCCTCGGTTATGAGAGCTCTGGATAAAACACATATGCCCTTTTTTGCCAAGTGCATTATTTTCCAAGTTCTGTCTCTTTTCCTATGCTTTAAGAGCGACTCCCGTGTACCTTCTGAAATCGGTTTCCAGCAATCCTGCCCCGCATTCAAGTCCTCTTCGCAGCCTTACTTCAGTATAATTTTGGATGATAGCTGTCATTTATAACTCTGCAGGTTTGTGAATAACAGTGTCCCTGAGCTCCTTTCTTCAACTCGCTTTCTTGTGAGCTGGCCGTAAAACTGCAGGATCTCTTCAGGTCCTAATCTGGTCCCAGCATGGCATGCGGAGCCTCTGGTTCATTCGTCTTCCTGGTGGGAAATGAGAGTTAAATTTGCCCGTCCAGACACCTACAGATAGTCGCACATTGGTTCTCCTTATTCCTGTTCATATTCCGCAGAAATTGCAAACTGGGCCAAACAGGAGGTTAAAGGCACTGACTCTCCAAGTGGGGAGAGTGTTAGTAAAGCATCTGGAATGTTGCACCCGAGTACCAGGGGATGAAAACTGAGACACATTTGAACACGTTTCCCGATCACACGGTGGATCATACTCTGGGTTCCACATGCATGTTTTAGCTGAAGGAAGAATCCCTTAAACCTGGAGAGTTGAGACCCATGGAATGGGTACCATGCAATATGACTTCAAAGGGTCTGCATTTGCTCACCGATCCTCACCAATCCTATCACTGCAGTGTTTATGTCGCTGTACACACGCTTGATTCTCTTTCGGAGACATATAAATCGATAGGTTTTAAGATTCTTACTAGTCAGGTATATTCTTAGGCGTTTAATATGGGGTGTTGAGTCCACTTCGTTGAGCAAGGAGTAGCTCTTGTCTATTACATATTTGGCTTATGGAACGGTATCTGTGCTAATTTCAATCTCTGGTTTTATGCAGCACCCCAACTCACGTTTCCCCTTAAGCAAGCATAAGTTGGTTTTCTACATTTGAGACCCTGTTCTGTTTTGTAATTCAGTTCCTGTGTAGCCAAGTTTACATTCCGTGCAGTAGTGATATCTTATGTTGTTTCTTTTTCTGTGTGACTTATTTCACTTAGAATCATTGTACCTGAATCCATTCATTATGCTACTACGGACCTGATGACATAGATTTCATTGCTGAGTGATATTGCATTGTACGTAAGTACCACAACTTCTTTATCCATTTTTCACTTTCTGTGATATTGAACTTGTACCGTTAACGAGGTTCTTGTAAACAGTGCCATCCCAAACTTGGGGTGGCTGTGTCTTTTTGATTTTAATTTCCCTAAGCTATAAGACCATAAGTGGAAGTGCCCTAGGCTCTGTTGCTTTGTTTTTTAGATGTTTCAGGAAACACCATACACTTCTCCAGAGTGGCTGTTGGCAATTTACATCCAGCCCATCAGCATAACAAGGCTCCCAGTTCTCTATGGCCTGTCCTTACTTTCTGGATTTTACACTTTTTTCAGATGGCCCTTTTGACCAGGGGGCAGTGAGACTTCATTGTAATGCAGATTTCATTTGCAAGCTTGCTTGGTTGGCCAAAAAGGGCGTATTCGTTTTTTCCTGAATATATTCAGGAAAAAACGCATATGCCCTTTTTGTCCAAGTGCATCATTGTGGACGTTCTGCTCCTTTTCCTATGCTTTAAAGGCAATTGCTATCTACCTCCTGAAATCGGTTTCCTGCAATTCTGCCCCGCATTCAAGTCCTCTTGGCGGCCTTACTTCAATACATTTTTGGAAGATAGCTGTCATTTATAACTCTGCAGGTTTGTGAATGACAGTGCCCCTGAGCTCCTTTCTTCAACTCGCTTTCTTGTGAGCTGGCCGCAACACCGCAGGATTTCTTCAGGCCCTAGTGTGGTTCTGGCACGGCACGCTGAGCCGTTGGTTAATTCCTCTTCCTGGTGGGAAATGAGAGTTAAATTTGCCCGTTCAGACACCTCCAGCTTGTCTCTCATTGGTTCTCCCTCTTCCTGTTCATTTTCGCCGGAAATTGCAAACTGGGCCAAACAGGAGGTTAAAGGCACTGACTCTCCAAGTGGGGAGAGTGTTAGTAAAGCGTCTGGAATGTTGCACCCGAGTACCGGTGGATGAAAACTGAGTCACATTTGAACATGTTTCCCAATCACACGGTGGATCATACTCTGGGTTCCACATGCATGTTTTAGCTGAAGGAAGAATCCCTTAAACCTGGAGAGTTGAGACCCCTGCAATGGGTACCATGCAATATGACTTCAAAGGGTCTGCATTTGCTCACCGATTCTCACCAATCCTATCATTGCTGCGTTTATGCCACTGTACACACACTAGATTCTCTTTCGGAGACATATAAATCCATTGGTTTTAGGATTCTTACTAGTCAGGTATATTCTTAGGCGTTTAATACGGGTTGTAGAGTCCACTTCGTTGAGCAAGGAGTAGCTCTTGTCTATTACATATTTGGCTTATGGAACGGTATATGTGCTAATTTCAATCTCTGGTTTTATGCAGCACCCCAACTCACCTTTCCCCTTAAGCAAGCATAAGTTGGTTTTCTACATTTGAGACCCTGTTCTGTTTTGTAATTCAGTTCCTGTGTAGCCAAGTTTACATTCCATGTGGTAGAGATATCTTATGATGTTTCTTTTTCTGTGTGACTTATTTCACTTAGAATCATCGTACCTGAATCCACTCATTATGCTGCTATGGGCCTGATGACATAGATTTCATTGCTGAGTGATATTGCATTGTACGTAAGTACCACAACTTCTTTATCCATTTTTCACTTTCTGTGATATTGAACTTGTACCGTTAACGAGGTTCTTGTAAACAGTGCCGTCCCAAACTTTGGGGTGGCTGTGTCTTTTTGATTTTAATTTCCCTAAGCTATAAGACCATAAGTGGAAGTGCCCTAGGCTCTGTTGCTTTGTTTTTTAGATGTTTCAGGAAACACCATACACTTCTCCAGAGTGGCTGTTGGCAATTAACATCCAGCCCATCAGTATAACAAGGCTCCCAGTTCTCTATGGCCTGTCCTTCCTTTCTGGATTTTACAATTTTTTCAGATGGCCCTTTTGACCAGGTGGCAGTGAGACTTCATTGTAATGCAGATTTCATTTGCAAGCTTGCTTGGTTGGCCAAAAAGGGCGTATTCGTTTTTTCCTGAATATATTCAGGAAAAAACGCATATGCCCTTTTTGGCCAAGTGCATCATTGTGGACGTTCTGCTCCTTTTCCTATGCTTTAAAGGCAATTGCTATCTACCTCCTGAAATCGGTTTCCTGCAATTCTGCCCCGCATTCAAGTCCTCTTGGCGGCCTTACTTCAATACATTTTTGGAAGATAGCTGTCATTTATAACTCTTCAGGTTTGTGAATGACAGTGCCCCTGAGCTCCTTTCTTCAACTCGCTTTCTTGTGAGCTGGCCGCAACACCGCAGGATTTCTTCAGGCCCTAGTGTGGTTCTGGCACGGCACGCTGAGCCGTTGGTTAATTCCTCTTCCTGGTGGGAAATGAGAGTTAAATTTGCCCGTTCAGACACCTCCAGCTTGTCTCTCATTGGTTCTCCCTCTTCCTGTTCATTTTCGCCGGAAATTGCAAACTGGGCCAAACAGGAGGTTAAAGGCACTGACTCTCCAAGTGGGGAGAGTGTTAGTAAAGCGTCTGGAATGTTGCACCCGAGTACCGGTGGATGAAAACTGAGTCACATTTGAACATGTTTCCCAATCACACGGTGGATCATACTCTGGGTTCCACATGCATGTTTTAGCTGAAGGAAGAATCCCTTAAACCTGGAGAGTTGAGACCCCTGCAATGGGTACCATGCAATATGACTTCAAAGGGTCTGCATTTGCTCACCGATTCTCACCAATCCTATCATTGCTGCGTTTATGCCACTGTACACACACTAGATTCTCTTTCGGAGACATATAAATCCATTGGTTTTAGGATTCTTACTAGTCAGGTATATTCTTAGGCGTTTAATACGGGGTGTAGAGTCCACTTCGTTGAGCAAGGAGTAGCTCTTGTCTATTACATATTTGGCTTATGGAACGGTATATGTGCTAATTTCAATCTCTGGTTTTATGCAGCACCCCAACTCACCTTTCCCCTTAAGCAAGCATAAGTTGGTTTTCTACATTTGAGACCCTGTTCTGTTTTGTAATTCAGTTCCTGTGTAGCCAAGTTTACATTCCGTGTGGTAGAGATATCTTATGATGTTTCTTTTTCTGTGTGACTTATTTCACTTAGAATCATCGTACCTGAATCCACTCATTATGCTGCTACGGGCCTGATGACATAGATTTCATTGCTGAGTGATATTGCATTGTACGTAAGTACCACAACTTCTTTATCCATTTTTCGCTTTCTGTGTTATTGAACTTGTACCGTAAACGAGGTTCCTGTAAACAGAGCCGTCCCAAACTTTGGGGTGGCTGTGTATTTTTGATTTTAATTTCCCTAAGCTATAGGAGCATAAGTGGAAGTGCCCTAGGCTCTGTTGTTTTGTTTTTTAGATGTTTCAGGAAACACCATACACTTCTCCAGAGTGGCTGTTGGCAATTTACATCCCACCCATCAGCATAACAAGGCTCCCATTTCTCCATGGCCTCTCCTGCCTTTCTGGATTTTACACTTTTTTCAGATGGCCCTTTTGACCGGGGGGCAGTGAGACTTCATTGTAGTGCAGATTTCCTTTGCAAGCTTGCTTGGTTGGCCAAAAAGTGCGTATGGGTTTTTTCCTGAGGAAAAAACGCATATGCCCTTTTTGGCCAAGTGCATCATTGTGGACGTTCTTCCTCTTTTCCTATGCTTTACATGCAATTCCAGTCTACCTCCTGAAATCGGTTTCCTGCAATTCTGCCCCGTTTTCAAGTCCTCTTGGCAGCCTTACGTCAATATATTTTTGGACGATAGCTGTCATCTATAACTCTGCAGGTATGTGAATTACAGTGCCCCTGAGCTCCTTTCTTCAACTCGCTTTCTTGTGAGCTGGCCGCAACACCGCAGCTTTGCTTCAGGCCCTAGTGTGGTTCCGCAATGGCATGCTGAACCTTTGGTTAATTCCTCTTCCTGGTGGGAAATGAGAGTTAAATTTGCCCGTCCAGACACCTCCAGCTAGTCTCTCATTGGTTCTCCCTATTCCTGTTCATTTTTCGCAGAAATTGCAAACTGGGCCAAACAGGAGGTTAAAGGCACTGACTCTCCAAGTGGGGAGAGTGTTAGTAAAGCGTCTGGAATGTTGCACCCGAGTACCAGGGGACAAAAAGTGACACATTTGAACACGTTTCCCGATCACACGGTGGATCATACTCTGGGTTCCACATGCATGTTTTAGCTGAAGGAAGAATCCCTTAAACCTGCAGAGTTGAGACCCATGGAATGGGTACCATGCAATGTCACTTCATAGGGTCTTCATGTGTTCACCGAACCTCACCAAACCTATCACTGCTGCATTTATTCTGCTATACACACGCTAGATTCTCTTTCGGAGACATATAAATCGATAGGTTTTAAGATTCTTACTAGTCAGGTATATTCTTAGGCGTTTAATATGGGGTGTAGAGTCCAGTTCGTTGAGCAAGGAGTAGCTCTTGTCTATTACATATTTGGCTTATGGAACGATATCTGTGCTAATTTCAATCTCTGGTTTTATGCAGCACCCCAACTCACCTTTCCCCTTAAGCAAGCATAAGTTGGTTTTCTACATTTGAGACCCTCTTCTGTTTTGTAATTCAGTTCCTTTGTAGCCAAGTTTACAAGCCGTGTATTAGTGATATCTTATGATGTTTCATTTTCTGTGTGACTTATCTCACTTAGAATCATCGTACCTGAATCCACTCATTATGCTGCTACGGGTCTGATGACATAGATTTCATTGCTGAGTGACATTGCATTGTACGTAAGTACCACAACATCTTTATTCATTTTTCGCTTTCTGTGATATTGAACATGTACCGTAACGAGGTTCTTGTAAACAGAGCCATCCCAAACTTTGGGGTGGCTGTGTCTTTTTGATTTTAATTTCCCTAAGCTATAGGACCATAAGTGGAAGTGCCCTAGGCTCTGTTGCTTTGTTTTTTAGATGTTTCAGGAAACACCATACACTTCTCCAGAGTGGCTGTTGGCAATTTACATCCCGCCCATCAGCATAACAAGGCTCCAAGTTCTCCATGGCCTGTCCTGCCTTTCTGGATTTTACACTTTTCTCAGATGGCCCTTTTGACCGGGGGGCAGTGAGACTTCATTGTAGTGCAGATTTCCTTTGCAAGCTTGCTTGGTTGGCCAAAAAGTGCGTATGCGTTTTTTCCTGAGGAAAAAACGCATATGCCCTTTTTGGCCAAGTGCATCATTGTGGACGTTCTGCCTCTTTTCCTATGCTTTACATGCAATTCCAGTCTACCTCCTGAAATTGCTTTCCTGCAATTCTGCCCCGCTTTCAACTCCACTTGGCAGCCTTACTTCAATATATTTTTGGACGATAGCTGTCATTTATAACTCTGCAGGTTTGTGAATGACAGTGCCCCTGAGCTCCTTTCTTCAACTCGCTTTCTTGTGAGCTGGCTGCAACACCGCAGGATTGCTTCAGGCCATAGTGTTGTTCCGGCATGGCACGCTGAGCCTTTGGTTAATTCCTCTTCCTGGTGGGAAATGAGAGTTAAATTTGCCCGTCCAGACACCTCCAGCTAGTCTCTCATTGGTTCTCCCTATTCCTGTTCATTTTCCGCAGAAATTGCAAACTGGGCCAAACAGGAGGTTAAAGGCACTGACTCTCCAAGTGCGGAGAGTGTTAGTAAAGCGTCTGGAATGTTGCACCCGAGTACCGGGGGACGAAACCTGAGACCCTTTAAACACGTTTCCCGATCACACGGTGGATCATACTCTGGGTTCCACATGCATGTTTTAGCTGAAGGAAGAATCCCTTAAACCTGGAGAGTTGAGACCCATGGAATGGGTACCATGCAATATGACTTCAAAGGGTCTGCATTTGCTCACCGATCCTCACCAATCCTATCACTGCTGCGTTTATGCCGCTGTACACACGCTTGATTCTCTTTCGGAGACATATAAATCCATAGGTTTTAAGATTCTTACTAGTCAGTTATATTCTTAGGCGTTTAATATGGGGTGTTGAGTCCACTTCGTTGAGCAAGGAGTAGCTCTTGTCTATTACATATTTGGCTTATGGAACGGTATCTGTGCTAATTTCAATCTCTGGTTTTATGCAGCACCCCAACTCACGTTTCCCCTTAAGCAAGCATAAGTTGGTTTTCTACATTTGAGACCCTGTTCTGTTTTATAATCCAGTTCCTGTGTAGCCAAGTTTACATTCCGTGTAGTAGTGATATCTTATGATGTTTCTTTTTCTCTGTGACTTATTTCACTTAGAATCATCGTACCTGAATCCACTCGTTATGCTTCTCCGGGCCTGACGACATAGATTTCATTGCTGAGTGATATTGCATTGTACGTAAGTACCACAACTTCTTTATCCATTTTTCGCTTTCTGTGATATTGAACTTGTACCGTTAACGAGGTTCTTGTAAACAGAACCGTCCCAAACTTTGGGGTGGCTGTGTCTTTTTGAATTTAATTTCCCTAAGCTATTGGACCATAAGTGGAATTGCCCTAGGCTCTGTTGCTTTGTTTTTTAGATGTTTCAGGAAACACCAAACACTTCTCCAGAGTGGCTGTTGGCAATATATATCCCGCCCATGAGCATAACAATGCTCCCAGTTCTCCATGGCCTGTCCTGTCTTTCTGGATTTTACACTTTTTTCAGATGTCCTTTTTGACCGGGGGGCAGTGAGACTTCATTGTAGTGCAGATTTCCTTTGCAAGCTTGCTTGGTTGGCCAAAAAGTGCGTATGCGTTTTTTCCTGAATATATTCAGGAAAAAACGCATACGCCCTTTTTGGCCAAGTGCATCATTGTGGACGTTCTGCCTCTTTTCCTGTGGTTTACATGCAAATCCAGTCTACCTCCTGAAATCGGTTTCCTGCAATTCTGCCCCGCTTTCAAGTCCTCTTGGCAGCCTTACTTCAATATATTTTTGGACGATAGCTGTCAATTTTAACTCTGCAGGTTTGTGAATGACAGTGCCCCTGAGCTCCTTTCTTCAACTGGCTTTCTTGTGAGCTGGCCGCAACACCGCATGATTGCTTCAGGTCCCAGTGTGGTTCCGGCATGGCACGATGATCCTTTGGTTAATTCCTCTTCCTGGTGGGAAATGAGAGTTAAATTTGCCCGTCCAGACACGTCCAGCTAGTCTCTTATTGGTTCTCCCTATTCCTGTTCATTTTCCGTAGAAATTGCAAACTGGGCCAAACAGGAGGTTAAAGGCACAGACTCTCCAAGTGGGGACAGTGTTAGTAAAGCGTCTGGAATGGGTCACCCGAGTACCAGGGGACGAAAACTGATACACCTTTGAACACGTTTCCCAATCACATGGTGTATCATACTCTGGGTTTCACATGCATGTTTTAGCTGAAGGAAGAATCCCTTAAACCTGGAGAGTTGAGACCAATGGAATGGGTACCATGCAATATGACTTCAAAGGGTCTGCATTTGCTCACCGAACCTCACCAATCGTATCACTGCTGCATTTATGCCGCTGTACACACTCTTGATTCTCTTTCGGAGACATAGAAATCCATAGGTTTTAAGATTCTTACTAGTCAGGTATATTCGTAGGCGTTTAATATGGGGTGTTGAGTCCACTTCATTGAACAAGGAGTAGCTCTTGTCTATTACATATTTGGCTTATGGAACGGTATCTGTGCTTATTTCAATCTCTGGTTTTATGCAGCACCCCAACTCACATTTCCCCTTAAGCAAGCATAAGTTGGTTTTCTACATTTGAGACCCTGTTCTGTTTTGTAATTCAGTTCCTGTGTAGCCAAGTTTACATTCCGTGTAGTAGTGATATCTTATGATGTTTGTTTTTCTGTGTGACTTATTTCACTTAGAATCATCGTACCTGAATCCACTCATTATGCTGCTATGGGCCTGATGACATAGATTTCATTGCTGAGTGATATTGCATTGTACGTATGTACCACAACTTCTTTATCCATTTTTCACTTTCTGTGATACTGAACTTGTACCGTAAACGAGGTTCTTGTAAACAGAGCCGTCCCAAACTTTGGGGTGGCTGTGTCTTTTTGATTTTAATTTCCCTAAGCTATAGGACCATAAGTGGAAGTGCCCTAGGCTCTGTTGCTTTGTTTTTTAGATGTTTCAGGAAACACCATACACTTCTCCAGAGTGGCTGTTGGCAATTTACATCCCGCCCATCAGCATAACAAGGCTCCCAGTTTCCATGGTCTCTCCTGCCTTTCTGGATTTTACACTTTTTTCAGATGGCCCTTTTGACCAGGGGACAGAGAGACTTCATTGTAGTGCAGATTTCCTTTGCAAGCTTGCTTGGTTGGCCAAAAAGGGCGTATGCGTTTTTTCCTGAATGTATTCAGGAAAAAACGCATACGCCCTTTTTGGCCAAGTGCATCATTGTGGACGTTCTGCCTCTTTTCCTATGCTTTACATGCAATTGCAGTCTACCTTCTGAAATAGGTTTCCTGCAATTCTGCCCCACTTTCAAGTCCTCTTGGCAGCCTTACTTCAATATATTTTTGGACGATAGCTGTCATTTATAACTCTGCAGGTTTGTGAATGACAGTGCCCATGAGCTCCTTTCTTCAACTCGCTTTCTTGTGAGCTGGCCGCAACACCGCAGCATTGCTTCAGGCCCTAGTGTGGTTCCGGCATGGCACGCTGAGCCTTTGGTTAATTCCTCTTCCTGGTGGGAAATGAGAGTTAAATTTGCCCGTCCAGACACCTCCAGCTAGTCTCTCATTGGTTCTCCCTATTCCTGTTCATTTTCCGCAGAAATTGCAAACTGGGCCAAACAGGAGGTTAAAGGCACTGACTCTCCAAGTGGGGAGAGTGTTAGTAAAGCGTCTGGAATGTGTCACCCGAGTACCAGGGGATGAAAACTGACACAATTGAACACGTTTCCCGATCACATGGTGGATCATACTCTGGGTTCCACATGCATGTTTTAGCTGAAGGAAGAATCCCTTAAACCTGGATAGTTGAGACCCATGGAATGGGTACCATGCAATATGACTTCAAAGGGTCTGCATTTGCTCACCGAACCTCACCAATCCTATCACTGCTGCGTTTATGCCGCTGTACACACGATTGATTCTCTTTCGGAGACATAGAAATCCATAGGTTTTAAGATTCTTACTAGTCAGGTATATTCTTAGGCATTTAATATGGGGTGTAGAGTCCACTTCGTTGAGCAAGGAGTAGCTCTTGTCTATTACATATTTGGCTTATGGAACGGTATCTGTGCTAATTTCAATCTCTGGTTTTATGCAGCACCCCAACTCACCTTTCCCCTTAAGCAAGCATAAGTCGGTTTTCTACATTTGAGACCCTTTTCTGTTTTGTAATTCAGTTCCTGTGTAGCCAAGTTTACATTCCATTTGGTAGAGATATCTTATGATGTTTCTTTTTCTGTGTGACTTATTTCACTTAGAATCATCGTACCTGAATCCACTCATTATGCTGCTACGGGCCTGATGACATAGATTTCATTGCTGAGTGATATTGCATTGTACGTAAGTACCACAACTTCTTTATCCATTTTGCGCTTTCTGTGATATTGAACTTGTACCGTAAACGAGGTTCTTGTAAACAGAGCTGTCCCAAACATTTGGGTGGTTGTGTCTTTTTGATTTTAATTTCCCTAAGCTATAGGACCATAAGTGGAAGTGCCCTAGGCTCTGTTGCTTTGTTTTTTAGATGTTTCAGGAAACACCATACACTTCTCCAGAGTGGCTGTTGGCAATTTACATCCCGCCCATCAGCATAACAAGGCTCCCAGTTCTCCATGGCCTGTCCTGCCTTTGTGGATTTTACACTTTTTTCAGATGGCCCTTTTGACCGGGGGGCAGTGAGACTTCATTGTAGTGCAGATTTCCTTTGCAAGCTTGCTTGTTTGGCCAAAAAGGGCGTATGCGTTTTTTCCTGAATATATTAAGGAAAAAACGCATATGCCCTTTTTGGCCAAGTGCATCATTGTGGACGTTCTGCCTCTTTTCCTATGCTTTACATGCAATTCCAGTCTACCTCCTGAAATCGTTTTCCTGCAATTCTGCCCCGCTTTCAAGTCCTCTTGGCAGCCTTACTTCAATATATTTTTGGACGATAGCTGTCATTTATAACTCTGCAGGTATGTGAATGACAGTGCCCCTGAGCTCCTTTCTTCAACTCGCTTTCTTGTGAGCTGGCCGCAACACCGCAGCATTGCTTCAGGCCCTAGTGTGGTTCTGGCATGACACGCTGAGCCTTTGGTTAATTCCTCTTCCTGGTGGGAAATGAGAGTTAAATTTGCCCGTCCAGACACCTCCAGCTAGTCTCTCATTGGTTCTCCCTATTCCTGTTCATTTTCCGCAGAAATTGCAAACTGGGCCAAACAGGAGGTTAAAGGCACTGACTCACCAAGTGGGGAGAGTGTTAGTAAAGCATCTGGAATGTTGCACCCGAGTACCGGGGGACGAAACCTGAGACACCTTTGAACACGTTTCCCGATCACACGGTGGATCATACTCTGGGTTCCACATGCATGTTTTAGCTGAAGGAAGAATCCCTTAAACCTGGAGAGTTGAGACCCATGGAATGGGTACCATGCAAAATGATTTCAAAGGGTCTGCATTTGCTCACCGAACCTCACCAATCCTATCACTGCTGCGTTTATGCCGCTGAATATATTCAGGAAAAAACACATACGCCCTTTTTGGCCAAGTGCATCATTGTGGACGTTCTGCCTCTTTTCCTATGCTTTACATGCAATTCCAGTCTACCTCCTGCAATCGGTTTCCTGCAATTCTGCCCCGCTTTCAACTCCACTTGGCGGCATTACTTCAATATATTTTTGGACGATAGCTGTCATTTATAACTCTGCAGGTTTGTGAATGACAGTGCCCCTGAGCTCCTTTCTTCAACTCGCTTTCTTGTGAGCTGGCCGCAACACCGCAGCATTGCTTCAGGCCCTAGTGTGGTTCCGGCATGGCACGCTGAGCCTTTGGTTAATTCCTCTTCCTGGTGGGAAATGAGAGTTAATTTTGCCCGTCCAGACACCTCCAGCTAGTCTCTCATTGGTTCTCCCTATTCCTGTTCATTTTCCGCAGAAATTGCAAACTGGGCCAAAGAGGAGGTTAAAGGCACTGACTCTCCAAGTGGGGAGAGTGTTAGTAAAGCGTCTGGAATGTTGCACCCGAGTACCGGGGGACGAAACCTGAGACACATTTGAACACGTTTCCCGATCACACGGTGGATCATACTCTGGGTTCCACATGCATGTTTTAGCTGAAGGAAGAATCCCTTAAACCTGGAGAGTTGAGACCCATGGAATGGGTACCATGCAATATGACTTCAAAGGGTCTGTATTTGCTCACCGATCCTCACCAATCCTATCACTGCTGCGTTTATGCCGCTGTACACACGCTTGATTCTCTTTCGGAGACATATAAATCCATAGGTTTTAAGATTCTTACTAGTCAGTTATATTCTTAGGCGTTTAATATGGGGTGTTGAGTCCACTTCGTTGAGCAAGGAGTAGCTCTTGTCTATTACATATTTGGCTTATGGAACGGTATCTGTGCTAATTTCAATCTCTGGTTTTATGCAGCACCCCAACTCACATTTCCCCTTAAGCAAGCATAAGTTGGTTTTCTACATTTGAGACCCTGTTCTGTTTTGTAATTCAGTTCCTGTGTAGCCAAGTTTACATTCCGTGTAGTAGTGATATCTTATGATGTTTCTTTTTCTCTGTGACTTATTTCACTTAGAATCATCGTACCTGAATCCACTCGTTATGCTTCTCCAGGCCTGATGACATAGATTTCATTGCTGAGTGATATTGCATTGTACGTAAGTACCACAACTTCTTTATCTATTTTTCGCTTTCTGTGATATTGAACTTGTACCGTAAACGAGGTTTTTGTAAACAGAACCGTCCCAAACTTTGGGGTGGCTGTGTCTTTTTGATTTTAATTTCCCTAAGCTATAGGACCATAAGTGGAATTGCCCTAGGCTCTGTTGCTTTGTTTTTTAGATGTTTCAGGAAACACCATACACTTCTCCAGAGTGGCTGTTAGCAATATACATCCCGCCCATGAGCATAACAAGGCTCCCAGTTCTCCATGGCCTGTCCTGTCTTTCTGGATTTTACACTTTTTTCAGATGGCCCTTTTGACCGGGGGGCAGTGAGACTTCATTGTAGTGAAGATTTCCTTTGCAAGCTTGCTTGGTTGGCCAAAAAGGGCGTATGCGTTTTTTCCTGAATATATTCAGGAAAAAACGCATACGCCCTTTTTGGCCAAGTGCATCATTGTGGACGTTCTGCCTCTTTTCCTGTGGTTTACATGCAAATCCAGTCTACCTCCTGAAATCGGTTTCCTGCAATTCTGCCCCGCTTTCAAGTCCTCTTGACAGCCTTACTTCAATATATTTTTGTACGATAGCTGTCAATTTTAACTCTGCAAGTTTGTGAATATCAGTGCCCCTGAGCTCCTTTCTTCAACTCGCTTTCTTGTGAGCTGGCCGCAACACCGCAGGATTGCTTCAGGTCCCAGTGTGGTTCCGGCATGGCACGCTGAGCCTTTGGTTAATTCCTCTTCCTGGTGGGAAATGAGAGTTAAATTTGCCCGTCCAGACACCTCCAGCTAGTCTCTCATTGGTTCTCCCTATTCCTGTTCATTTTCCGCAGAAATTGCAAACTGGGCCAAACAGGAGGTTAAAGGCACTGACTCTCCAAGTGGGGAGAGTGTTAGTAAAGCGTCTGGAATGTGTCACCCGAGTACCAGGGGATGAAAACTGACACAATTGAACACGTTTCCCGATCACATGGTGGATCATACTCTGGGTTCCACATGCATGTTTTAGCTGAAGGAAGAATCCCTTAAACCTGGAGAGTTGAGACCCCTGCAATGGGTACCATGCAATATGACTTCAAAGGGTCTGCATTTGCTCACCGAACCTCACCAATCCTATCACTGCTGCATTTATGCCACTGTACACACGCTTGATTCTCTTTCTGAGACATATAAATCCATAGGTTTTAAGATTCTTACTAGTCAGGTATATTCTTAGGCGTTTAATATGGGGTGTAGAGTCCACTTCGTTGAGCAAGGAGTAGCTCTTGTCTATTACATATTTGGCTTATGGAACGGTATCTGTGCTAATTTCAATCTCTGGTTTTATGCAGCACCCCAACTCACCTTTCCCCTTAAGCAAGCATAAGTCGGTTTTCTACATTTGAGACCCTGTTCTGTTTTGTAATTCAGTTCCTGTGTAGCCAAGTTTACATTCCATGTGGTAGAGATATCTTATGATGTTTCTTTTTCTGTGTGACTTATTTCACTTAGAATCATCGTACCTGAATCCACTCATTATGCTGCTATGGGCCTGATGACATAGATTTCATTGCTGAGTGATATTGCATTGTACGTAAGTACCACAACTTCTTTATCCATTTTGCGCTTTCTGTGATTTTGAACTTATACTGTAAACGAGGTTCTTGTAAACAGAGCCTTCCCAAACTTTGGGGTGGCTGTGTCTTTTTGATTTTAATTTCCCTAAGCTATAGGACCATAAGTGGAAGTGCCCTAGGCTCTGTTGCTTTGTTTTTTAGATGTTTCAGGAAACACCATACACTTCTCCAGAGTGGCTGTTGGCAATTTACATCCCGCCCATCAGCATAACAAGGCTCCCAGTGTTCCATGGCCTGTCCTGCCTTTCTGGATTTTACACATTTTTCAGATGGCCCTTTTGACTGGGGGGCAGTGAGACTTCATTGTAGTGCAGATTTCCTTTGCAAGCTTGCTTGGTTGGCCAAAAAGGGCGTATGCGTTTTTTCCTGAATATATTCAGGAAAAAACGCATACGCCCTTTTTGGCCAAGTGCATCATTGTGGACGTTCTGCCTCTTTTCCTTTGCTTTACATGCTATTCCAGTCTACCTCCTGAAATCGGTTTCCTGCAATTCTGCCCCGCTTTCAAGTCCTCTTGGCAGCCTTACTTCAATATATTTTTGGACGATAGCTGTCATTTGTAACTCTGCAGGTATGTGAATGAGAGTGCCCCTGAGCTCCTTTCTTCAACTCGTTTTCTTGTGAGCTGGCCGCAACACCGCAGCATTGCTTCAGGCCCTAGTGTGGTTCCGGCATGGCACGCTGAGCCTTTGGTTAATTCCTCTTCCTGGTGGGAAATGAGAGTTAAATTTGCCCGTCCAGACACCTCCAGCTAGTCTCTCATTGGTTCTCCCTATTCCTGTTCATTTTCCGCAGAAATTGCAAACTGGGCCAAACAGGAGGTTAAAGGCACTGACTCTCCAAGTGGGGAGAGTGTTAGTAAAGCGTCTGGAATGTTGCACCCGAGTACCGGGGGACGAAAACTGAGTCACATTTGAACACGTTTCCCGATCACATGGTGGATCATACTCTGGGTTCCACATGCATGTTTTAGCTGAAGGAAGAATCCCTTAAACCTGGAGAGTTGAGACCCATGGAATGGGTACCATGCAATATGACTTCAAAGGGTCTGCATTTGCTCACCGAACCTCACCAATCCTAACACTGCTTCGTTTATGCCGCTGTACACATGGTTGCTTCTCTTTTGGAGACATATAAATCCATAGGTTTTAAGATTCTTACTAGTCAGGTATATTCTTATGCGTTTAATATGGGGTGTTGAGTCCACTTCGTTGAGCAAGGAGTAGCTCTTGTCTATTACATATTTGGCTTATGGAACGGTATCTGTGCTAATTTCAATCTCTGGTTTTATGCAGCACCCCAACTCACCTTTCCCCTTAAGCAAGCATAAGATGGTTTTCTACATTTGAGACCCTGTTCTGTTTTGTAATTCAGTTCCTGTGTAGCCAAGTTTACATTCCGTGTAGTAGTGATATCTTATGATGTTTCTTTTTCTGTGTGACTTATTTCACTTAGAATCATCGTACCTGAATCCACTCATTATGCTGCTACGGGCCTGATGACATAGATTTCATTGCTGAGTGATATTGCATTGTACGTAAGTACCACAACTTCTTTACCCATTTTTCGCTTTTTGTGATATTGAACTTGTACCGTAAACGAGGTTCTTGTAAACAGAGCCGTCCCAAACTTTGGGGTGGCTGTGTCTTTTTGATTTTAATTTCCCTAAGCTATAGGACCATAAGTGGAAGTGCCCTAGGCTCTGTTGCTTTGTTTTTTAGATGTTTCAGGAAACACCATACACTTCTCCAGAGTGGCTGTTGGCAATTTACATCCCGCCCATCAGCATAACAAGGCTCCCAGTGTTCCATGGCCTGTCCTGCCTTTCTGGATTTTACACATTTTTAAGATGGCCCTTTTGACTGAGGGGCAGTGAGACTTCATTGTAGTGCAGATTTCCTTTGCAAGCTTGCTTGGTTGGCCAAAAAGGGCGTATGCGTTTTTTCCTGAATATATTCAGGAAAAAACGCATACGCCCTTTTTGGCCAAGTGCATCATTGTGGACGTTCTGCCTCTTTTCCTTTGCTTTACATGCTATTCCAGTCTACCTCCTGAAATCGGTTTCCTGCAATTCTGCCCCGCTTTCAAGTCCTCTTGGCAGCCTTACTTCAATATATTTTTGGACGATAGCTGTCATTTATAACTCTGCAGGTATGTGAATGACAGTGCCCCTGAGCTCCTTTCTTCAACTCGTTTTCTTGTGAGCTGGCCGCAACACCGCAGCATTGCTTCAGGCCCTAGTGTGGTTCCGGCATGGCACGCTGAGCCTTTGGTTAATTCCTCTTCCTGTTGGGAAATGAGAGTTAAATTTGCCCGTCCAGACACCTGCATCTAGTCTCTCATTGGTTCTCCCTATTCCTGTTCATTTTCCGCAGAAATTGCAAACTGGGCCAAATAGGAGGTTAAAGGCACTGACTCTCCAAGTGGGGAGAGTGTTAGTAAAGCGTCTGGAATGTTGCACCCGAGTACCGGGGGACGAAAACTGAGTCACATTTGAACACGTTTCCCGATCACATCGTGGATCATACTCTGGGTTCCACATGCATGTTTAGCTGAAGGAAGAATCCCTTAAACCTGGAGAGTTGAGACCCATGGAATGGGTACCATGCAATATGACTTCAAAGGGTCTGCATTTGCTCACCGATCCTCACCAATCCTATCACTGCTGCATTTATGCCGCTGTAAACACGCTTGATTCTCTTGCAGAGACATATAAATCCATAGGTTTTAAGATTCTTACTAGTCAGTTATATTCTTAGGCGTTTAATATGTGGTGTTGAGTCCACTTCGTTGAGCAAGGAGAAGCTCTTGTCTATTACATATTTGGCTTATGGAACGGTATCTGTGCTAATTTCAATCTCTGGTTTTATGCAGCACCCCAACTCACCTTTCCCCTTAAGGAAGCATAAGTTTGTTTTCTACATTTGAGACCCTGTTCTGTTTTGTAATTCAGTTCCTGTGTAGCCAAGTTTACATTCCATGTGGTAGAGATATCTTATGATGTTTCTTTCTCTCTGTGACTTATTTCACTTACAATCATCGTACCTGAATCCACTCATTATGCTGCTACGGGCCTGATGACATAGATTTCATTGCTGAGTGATATTGCATTGTAAGTAAGTACCACAACTTCTTGATCCATTTTTCGCTTTCTGTGATATTGAACTTGTACCGTAAACGAGGTTCTTGTAAACAGAGCCGTCCCAAACTTTGGGGTGGCTGTGTCTTTTTTATTTTAATTTCCCTAAGCTATAGGACCATAAGTGGAAGTGCCCTAGGCTCTGTTGCTTTGTTTTTTAGATGTTTCAGGAAACACCATACACTTCTCCATTGTCGCTGTTGGCAATTTACATCCCGCCCATCAGCATAACAAGGCTCTCCCATCTCCATGGCCTGTCCTGCCTTTCTGAATTTTACACTTTTATCAGATGGCCCTTTTGACTGGGGGCCAGTGAGACTTCATTGTAGTGCAGATTTCCTTTGCAAGCTTGCTTGGTTGGCCAAAAAGTGAGTATGCGTTTTTTCTTGAATATATTCAGGAAAAAACGCATACGCCCCTTTTGGCCAAGTGCATCATTGTGGACGTTCTGCCTCTTTTCCTATGCTTTACATGCAATTCCAGTCTACCTCCTGAAATCGGTTTCCTGCAATTCTGTCCCGCTTTCAAGTCCTCTTGGCAGCCTTACTTCAATATATTTTTGGACGATAGCTGTCATTTATAACTCTGCAGGTTTGTGAATTACAGTGCCCCTGAGCTCCTTTCTTCAACTCGTTTTCTTGTGAGCTGGCCGCAACACCGCAGCATTGCTTCAGGCCCTAGTGTGGTTCCAGAATGGCACGCTGAGCCTTTGGATAATTCCTCTTCCTGGTGGGCCATGAGAGTTAAATTTGCCCGTCCAGACACCTCCAGCTAGTCTCTCATTGGTTCTCCCTATTCCTGTTCTTTTTCCGCAGAAATTGCAAACTGGGCCAAACAGGAGGTTAAAGGCACTGACTCTCCAAGTGGGGAGAGTGTTAGTAAAGCGTCTGGAATGTTGCACCCGAGTACCGCGGGACGAAAACTGAGTCACATTTGAACACGTTTCCCGATCACACGGTGGATCATACTCTGGGTTCCACATGCATGTTTTAGCTGAAGGAAGTATCCCTTAAACCTGGAGAGTTGAGACCCATGGAATTGGTACCATGCAATATGACTTGAAAGGGTCTGCATTTGCTCACCGAACCTCAACAATCCTAACACTGCTGCGTTTATGCCGCTGTACACACGCTTGATTCTCTTTCGGAGACATATAAATCCATAGGTTTTAAGATTCTTACTAGTCAGGTATATTCTTATGCGTTTAATATGGGGTGTTGAGTCCACTTCATTGAGCAATGAGTAGCTCTTGTCTATTACATATTTGGCTTATGGAACGGTATCCGTTCTAATTTCAATCTCTGGTTTTATGCAGCACCCCAACTCACCTTTCCCCTTAAGCAAGCATAAGTTGGTTTTCTACATTTGAGACCCTGTTCTGTTTTGTAATTCAGTTCCTGTGTAGCCAAGTTTACATTCCGTGTAGTAGTGATATCTTATGATGTTTCTTTTTCTGTGTGACTTATTTCACTTAGAATCATCGTACCTGAATCCACTCATTATGCTGCTACGGGCCTGATGACATAGATTTCATTGCTGAGTGATATTGCATTGTACGTAAGTACCACAACTTCTTTACCCATTTTTCGCTTTCTGTGATATTGAACTTGTACCGTAAACGAGGTTCTTGTAAACAGAGCCATCCCAAACTTTGGGGTGGCTGTGTCTTTTTGATTTTAATTTCCCTAAGCTATAGGACCATAAGTGGAAGTGCCCTAGGCTCTGTTGCTTTGTTTTTTAGATGTTTCAGGAAACACCATACACTTCTCCAGAGTGGCTGTTGGCAATTTACATCCCGCCCATCAGCATAACAAGGCTCCCAGTGTTCCATGGCCTGTCCTGCCTTTCTGGATTTTACACATTTTTAAGATGGCCCTTTTGACTGGGGGGCAGTGAGACTTCATTGTAGTGCAGATTTCCTTTGCAAGCTTGCTTGGTTGGCCACAAAGGGCGTATGCGTTTTTTCCTGAATATATTCAGGAAAAAACGCATACGCCCTTTTTGGCCAAGTGCATCATTGTGGACGTTCTGCCTCTTTTCCTTTGCTTTACATGCTATTCCAGTCTACCTCCTGAAATCGGTTTCCTGCAATTCTGCCCCGCTTTCAAGTCCTCTTGGTAGCCTTACTTCAATATATTTTTGGATGATAGCTGTCATTTATAACTCTGCATGTCTGTGAATGACAGTGCCCCTGAGCTCCTTTCTTCAACTCGCGTTCTTGTGAGCTGGCCGCAACACCGTAGGATTGCTTCAGGCCCTAGTGTGGTTCCGGCATGGCACGCTGAGCCTTTGGTTAATTCCTCTTCCTGGTGGGTAATGAGAGTTAAATTTGACCGTCCAGACACCTCCAGCTAGTCTCTCTTGGTTCTCCCTATTTCTGTTCATTTTCCGCAGAAATTGCAAACTGGGCCAAAGAGGAGGTTAAAGGCACTGACTCTCCAAGTGGGGAGAGTGTTAGTAAAGCGTCTGGAATGTTGCACCCGAGTACCGGGGGACGAAAACTGAGACACATTTGAACACGTTTCCCGATCACACGGTGGATCATACTCTGGGTTCCACATGCATGTTTTAGCTGAAGGAAGAATCCCTTAAACCTGGAGAGTTGAGACCCATGGAATGGGTACCATGCAATATGACTTCAAAGGGTCTGCATTTGCTCACCGATCCTCACCAATCCTATCACTGCTGCGTTTATGCCGCTGTACACACGCTTGATTCTCTTTCGGAGACATATAAATCCATAGGTTTTAAGATTCTTACTAGTCAGTTATATTCTTAGGCGTTTAATATGGGGTGTTGAGTCCACTTCGTTGAGCAAGGAGTAGCTCTTGTCTATTACATATTTGGCTTATGGAACGGTATCTGTGCTAATTTCAATCTCTGGATTTTTGCAGCACCCCAACTCACATTTCCCCTTAAGCAAGCATAAGTTGGTTTTCTACATTTGAGACCCTGTTCTGTTTTATAATCCAGTTCCTGTGTAGCCAAGTTTACATTCCGTGTAGTAGTGATATCTTATGATGTTTCTTTTTCTCTGTGACTTATTTCACTTAGAATCATCGTACCTGAATCCACTCGTTATGCTTCTCCGGGCCTGACGACATAGATTTCATTGCTGAGTGATATTGCATTGTACGTAAGTACCACCACTTCTTTATCCATTTTTCGCTTTCTGTGATATTGAACTTGTATCGTAAACGAGGTTCTTGTTAACAGAACCGTCCCAAACTTTGGGGTGGCTGTGTCTTTTTGAATTTAATTTCCCTAAGCTATAGGACCATAAGTGGAATTGCCCTAAGCTCTGTTGCTTTGTTTTTTAGATGTTTCAGGAAACACCATACACTTCTCCAGAGTGGCTGTTGGCAATATACATCTCGCCCATGAGCATAACAAGGCTCCCAGTTCTCCATGGCCTGTCCTGCCTTTCTGGATTTTACACTTTTTTCAGATGGCCCTTTTGACCGGGGGGCAGTGAGACTTCATTGTAGTGCAGATTTCCTTTGCAAGCTTGCTTTGTTGGCCAAAAAGGGCGTATGCGTTTTTTCCTGAATATATTCAGGAAAAAACGCATACGCCCTTTTTGGCCAAGTGCATCATTGTGGACGTTCTGCCTATTTTCCTGTGGTTTACATGCAAATCCAGTCTACCTCCTGAAATCGGTTTCCTGCAATTCTGCCCCGCTTTCAAGTCCTCTTGACAGCCTTACTTCAATATATTTTTGGACGATAGCTGTCAATTTTAACTCTGCAGGTTTGTGAATGACAGTGCCCCTGAGCTCCTTTCTTCAACTCGCTTTCTTGTGAGCTGGCCGCAACACCGCAGGATTGCTTCAGGTCCCAGTGTGGTTCCGGCATGGCACGCTGAGCCTTTGGTTAATTCCTCTTCCTGGTGGGAAATGAGAGTTAAATTTGCCCGTCCAGACACCTCCAGCTAGTCTCTCATTGGTTCTCCCTATTCCTGTTCATTTTCCGCAGAAATTGCAAACTGGGCCAAACAGGAGGTTAAAGGCACAGACTCTCCAAGTGGGGAGAGTGTTAGTAAAGCGTCTGGAATGTTGCATCCGAGTACCAGGGGACGAAAACTGAGACACCTTTGAACACGTTTCCCAATCACATGGTGTATCATACTCTGGGTTTCACATGCATGTTTTAGCTGAAGGAAGAATCCCTTAAACCTGGAGAGTTGAGACCCATGGAATGGGTACCATGCAATATGACTTCAAAGGGTCTGCATTTGCTCACCGAACCTCACCAATCCTATCACTGCTGAGTTTATGCCGCTGTACACACTCTTGATTCTCTTTCGGAGACATATAAATCCATAGGTTTTAAGATTCTTACTAGTCAGGTATATTCGTAGGCGTTTAATATGGGGTGTTGAGTCCACATCATTGAACAAGGAGTAGCTCTTGTCTATTACATATTTGGCTTATGGAATGGTATCTGTGCTTATTTCAATTTCTGGTTTTATGCAGCACTCCAACTCACATTTCCCCTTAAGCAAGCATAAGTTGGTTTTCTACATTTGAGACCCTGTTCTGTTTTGTAATTCAGTTCCTGTGTAGCCAAGTTTACATTCCGTGTAGTAGTGATATCTTATGATGTTTGTTTTTCTGTGTGACTTATTTCACTTAGAATCATCGTACCTGAATCCACTCATTATGCTGCTATGGGCCTGATGACATAGATTTCATTGCTGAGTGATATTGCATTGTACGTATGTACCACAACTTCTTTATCCATTTTTCACTTTCTGTGATTTTGAACTTGTACTGTAAACAAGGTTCTTGTAAACAGAGCCGTCCCAAACTTTGGGGTGGCTGTGTCTTTTTGTTTTTAATTTCCCTAAGCTATAGGACCATAAGTGGAAGTGCCCTAGGCTCTGTTGCTTTGTTTTTTAGATGTTTCAGGAAACACCATACACTTCTCCAGAGTGGCTGTTGGCAATTTACATCCCGCCCATGAGCATAACAAGGCTCCCAGTTCTCCATGGCCTCTCCTGCCTTTCTGGATTTTACACTTTTTTCAGATGGCCCTTTTGACCAGGGGACAGTGAGACTTCATTGTAGTGCAGATTTCCTTTGCAAGCTTGCTTGGTTGGCCAAAAAGGGCGTATGCGTTTTTTCCTGAATATATTCAGGAAAAAACGCATACGCCCTTTTTGGCCAAGTGCATCATTGTGGACGTTCTGCCTCTTTTCCTATGCTTTACATGCAATTCCAGTCTACCTCCTGAAATCGGTTTCCTGCAATTCTGCCCCGCTTTCAAGTCCTCTTGGTAGCCTTACTTCAATATATTTTTGGATGATAGCTGTCATTTATAACTCTGCATGTCTGTGAATGACAGTGCCCCTGAGCTCCTTTCTTCAACTCGCGTTCTTGTGAGCTGGCCGCAACACCGTAGGATTGCTTCAGGCCCTAGTGTGGTTCCGGCATGGCACGCTGAGCCTTTGGTTAATTCCTCTTCCTGGTGGGTAATGAGAGTTAAATTTGCCCGTCCAGACACCTCCAGCTAGTCTCTCTTGGTTCTCCCTATTCCTGTCATTTTCCGCAGAAATTGCAAACTGGGCCAAAGAGGAGGTTAAAGGCACTGACTCTCCAAGTGGGGAGAGTGTTAGTAAAGCATCTGGAATGTTGCACCCGAGTACCGGGGGACGAAAACTGAGACACATTTGAACACGTTTCCCGATCACACGGTGGATCATACTCTGGGTTCCACATGCATGTTTTAGCTGAAGGAAGAATCCCTTAAACCTGCAGAGTTGAGACCCATGGAATGGGTACCATGCAATATGACTTCAAAGGGTCTGCATTTGCTCACCGATCCTCACCAATCCTATCACTGCTGCATTTATGCCGCTGTAAACACGCTTGATTCTCTTGCAGAGACATATAAATCCATAGGTTTTAAGATTCTTACTAGTCAGTTATATTCTTAGGCGTTTAATATGTGGTGTTGAGTCCACTTCGTTGAGCAAGGAGAAGCTCTTGTCTATTATATATTTGGCTTATGGAACGGTATCTGTGCTAATTTCAATCTCTGGTTTTATGCAGCACCCCAACTCACCTTTCCCCTTAAGGAAGCATAAGTTGGTTTTCTGCATTTGAGACCCTGTTCTGTTTTGTAATTCAGTTCCTGTGTAGCCAAGTTTACATTCCGAGTAGTAGTGATATCTTATGATGTTTCTTTTTTTGTGTGACTTATTACACTTAGAATCATCGTACCTGAATCCACTCATTATGCTGCTACGGGCCTGATGACATAGATTTCATTGCTGAGTGATATTGCATTGTACGTAAGTACCACAACTTCTTGATCCATTTTTCGCTTTCTGTGATATTGAACTTGTACCGTAAATGAGGTTCTTGTAAACTGAGCCGTCCCAAACTTTGGGGTGGCTGTGTCTTTTTTATTTTAATTTCCCTAAGCTATAGGACCATAAGTGGAAGTGCCCTAGGCTCTGTTGCTTTGTTTTTTAGATGTTTCAGGAAACACCATACACTTCTCCATTGTCCCTGTTGGCAATTTACATCCCGCCCATCAGCATAACAAGGCTCTCCCATCTCCATGGCCTGTCCTGCCTTTCTGAATTTTACACTTTTATCAGATGGCCCTTTTGACTGGGGGCCAGTGAGACTTCATTGTAGTGCAGATTTCGTTTGCAAGCTTGCTTGGTTGGCCAAAAAGGGCGTATGCGTTTTTTCTTGAATATATTCAGGAAAAAACGCATACGCCCCTTTTGGCCAAGTGCATCATTGTGGACGTTCTGCCTCTTTTCCTATGCTTTACATGCAATTCCAGTCTACCTCCTGAAATCGGTTTCCTGCAATTCTGCCCCGCTTTCAAGTCCTCTTGGCAGCCTTACTTCAATATATTTTTGGACGATAGCTGTCATTTATAACTCTGCAGGTTTGTGAATTACAGTGCCCCTGAGCTCCTTTCTTCAACTCGCTTTCTTGTGAGCTGGCCGCAACACTGCAGGATTGCTTCAGGCCCTAGTGTGGTTCCGCCATGACACACTGAGTCTTTGGTTAATTCCTCTTCCTAGTGGGAATTGAGAGTTAAATTTGCCCATCCAGACACCTCCAGCTAGTCTCTCATTGCTTTTCCCTATTCCTGTTCATTTTCCACAGAAATTGCAAAACTGGGCCAAACAGGAGGTTAAAGGCACTGACTCTCCAAGTGGGGAGAGTGTTAGTAAAGCGTCTGGAATGTTGCACCCGAGTACCGGGGGACGAAACCTGAGACACCTTTGAACACGTTTCCCGATCACACGGTGGATCATACTCTGGGTTCCACATGCATGTTTTAGCTGAAGGAAGAATCCCTTAAACCTGGAGAGTTGAGACCCATGGAATGGGTACCATGCAATATGACTTCAAAGGGTCAGCATTTGCTCACCGATCCTCACCAATCCTATCACTGCTGCGTTTATGCCGCTGTACACACGCTTGATTCTCTTTCGGAGACATATAAATCCATAGGTTTTAAGATTCTTACTAGTCAGTTATATTCTTAGGCGTTTAATATGGGGTGTTGAGTCCACTTCGTTGAGCAAGGAGTAGCTCTTGTCTATTACATATTTGGCTTATGGAACGGTATCTGTGCTAATTTCAATTTCTGGATTTTTGCAGCACCCCAACTCACATTTCCCCTTAAGCAAGCATAAGTTGGTTTTCTACATTTGAGACCCTGTTCTGTTTTATAATCCAGTTCCTGTGTAGCCAAGTTTACATTCCGTGTAGTAGTGATATCTTATGATGTTTCTTTTTCTCTGTGACTTATTTCACATAGAATCATCGTACCTGAATCCACTCGTTATGCTTCTCCGGGCCTGACGACATAGATTTCATTGCTGAGTGATATTGCATTGTACGTAAGTACCACAACTTCTTTATCCATTTTTCGCTTTCTGTGATATTGAACTTGTATCGTAAACGAGGTTCTTGTAAACAGAACCGTCCCAAACTTTGGGGTGGCTGTGTCTTTTTGAATTTAATTTCCCTAAGCTATAGGACCATAAGTGGAATTGCCCTAAGCTCTGTTGCTTTGTTTTTTTGATGTTTCAGGAAACACCATACACTTCTCCAGAGTGGCTGTTGGCAATATACATCCCGCCCATGAGCATAACAAGGCTCCCAGTTCTCCATGGCCTGTCCTGCCTTTCTGGATTTTACACTTTTTTCAGATGGCCCTTTTGACCGGGGGGCAGTGAGACTTCATTGTAGTGCAGATTTCCTTTGCAAGCTTGCTTGGTTGGCCAAAAAGGGCGTATGCGTTTTTTCCTGAATGTATTCAGGAAAAAACGCATACGCCCTTTTTGGCCAAGTGCATCATTGTGGACGTTATCCCTCTTTTCCTATGCTTTACATGCAATTCCAGTCTACCTCCTGAAATCGGTTTCCTGCAATTCTGCCCCGCTTTCAAGTCCTCTTGGCAGCCTTACTTCAATATATTTTTGGACGATAGCTGTCATTTATAACTCTGCAGGTATGTGAATTACAGTGCCCCTGAGCTCCTTTCTTCAACTCGCTTTCTTGTGAGCTGGCCGCAACACCGCAGCATTGCTTCAGGCCCTAGTGTGGTTCCGGCATGGCACACTGAGCCTTTGGTTAATTCCTCTTCCTGGTGGGAAATGAGAGTTAAATTTGCCCGTCCAGACACCTCCAGCTAGTCTCTCATTGGTTCTCCCTATTCCTGTTCATTTTCCGCAGAAATTGCAAACTGGGCCAAACAGGAGGTTAAAGGCACTGACTCTCCAAGTGGGGAGAGTGTTAGTAAAGCGTCCGGAATGTTGCACCCGAGTACCAGGGGACGAAAACTGACACAATTGAACACGTTTCCCTATCACACGGTGGATCATACTCTGGGTTCCACATGCATGTTTTAGCTGAAGGAAGAATCCCTTAAACCTGGAGAGTTGAGACCCATGGAATGGGTACCATGCAATATGACTTCAAAGGGTCTGCATTTGTCCACCGAACCTCACCAATAATATCACTGCTGCGTTTATGCCACTGTACACATGCTTGATTCTCTTTCGGAGACATATAAATCCATAGGTTTTAAGATTCTTACTAGTCAGGTATATTCTTAGGCGTTTAATATGGGGTGTAGAGTCCACTTCGTTGAGCAAGGAGTAGCTCTTGTCTATTACATATTTGGCTTATGGAATGGTATCTGTTCTAATTTCAATCTTTGGTTTTATGTAGCACCCCAACACAACTTTCCTCTTAAGCAAGCATAAGTCGGTTTTCTACATTTGAGACCCTGTTCTGTTTTGTAATTCAGTTCCTGTGTAGCCAAGTTTACATTCCATGTGGTAGAGATATCTTATGATGTTTCTTTTTCTGTGTGACTTATTTCACTTAGAATCATCGTACCTGAATCCACTCATTATGCTGCTATGGGCCTGATGACATAGATTTCATTGCTGAGAGATATTGCATTGTACGTAAGTACCACAACTTCTTGATCCATTTTTCGCTTTCTGTGATATTGAACTTGTACCGTAAACGAGGTTCTTGTAAACAGAGCTGTCCCAAACATTGGGGTGGTTGTGTCTTTTTGATTTTAATTTCCCTAAGCTATAGGACCATAAGTGGAAGTGCCCTAGGCTCTGTTGCTTTGTTTTTTAGATGTTTCAGGAAACACCATACACTTCTCCAGAGTGGCTGTTGGCAATTTACATCCCGCCCATCAGCATAACAAGGCTCCCAGTTCTCCATGGCCTGTCCTGCCTTTCTGGATTTTACACTTTTTTCAGATGGCCTTTTGACCGGGGGGCAGTGAGACTTCATTGTAGTGCAGATTTCCTTTGCAAGCTTGCTTGGTTGGCCAAAAAGGGCGTAGGCTTTTTTTCTTGAGGAAAAATCGCATATGCCCTTTTTGGCCAAGTGCATCATTGTGGACATTCTGCCTCTTTTCCTATGCTTTACATGCAATTCCAGTCTACCTCCTGAAATCGGTTTCCTGCAATTCTGCCCCGCTTTCAAGTCCTCTTGGCAGCCTTACTTCAATATATTTTTGGACGATAGCTGTCATTTATAACTCTGCAGTTTTGTGAATTACAGTGCCCCTGAGCTCCTTTCTTCAACTTGCTTTCTTGTGAGCTGGCCGCAACACCGCAGCATCGCTTCAGGCCCTAGTGTTGTTCCGGCATGGCACGCTGAGCCTTTGGTTAATTCCTCTTCCTGGTGGGAAATGAGAGTTAAATTTGCCCGTCCAGACACCTCCAGCTAGTCTCTCATTGGTTCTCCCTATTCCTGTTCATTTTCCGCAGAAATTGCAAACTGGGCCAAACAGGAGGTTAAAGGCACTGACTCTCCAAGTGGGGAGAGTGTTAGTAAAGCGTCTGGAATGTTGCACCCGAGTACCGGGGGACGAAAACTGAGACACATTTGAACACATTTCCCAATCACACGGTGGATCATACTCTGGGTTCCACATGCATGTTTTAGCTGAAGGAAGAATCCCTTAAACCTGGAGAGTTGAGACCCATGGAATGGGTACCATGCAATATGACTTCAAAGGGTCTGCATTTGCTCACCGATCCTCACCAATCCTATCACTTCTGCGTTTATGCCGCTCTACACATGCTTGATTCTCTTTCGGAGACATATAAATCCATAGGTTTTAAGATTCTTACTAGTCAGGTATATTCTTAGGTGTTTAATATGGGGTGTTGAGTCTACTTCGTTGAGCAAGGTGTAGCTCTTGTCTATTACATATTTGTCTTATTGAACGGTATCTGTGCTAATTTCAATCTCTGGTTTTATGCAGCACCCCAACTCACCTTTCCCCTTAAGCAAGCATAAGTTGGTTTTCTAAGTTTGAGACCCTGTTCTGTTTTGTAATTCAGTTCCTGTGTAGCCAACTTTACATTCCGTGTACTAGTGATATCTTATGATGTTTCTTTTTCTCTGTGACTTAATTCACTTAGAATCATCGTACCTGGATCCACTCATTAGGCTGCTACGGGCCTGATGACATAGATTTCATTGCTGAGTGATATTGCATTGTACGTAAGAACCACAACTTCTTTATCCATTTTTCGCTTTCTGCGATTTTGAACTTGTACCGTAAACGAGGTTCTTGTAAACAGAGCCGTCCCAAACATTGGGGTGGCTGTGTCTTTTTGATTTTAATTTCCCTAAGCTATAGGACCATAAGTGGAAGTGCCCTAGGCTCTGTTGCTTTGTTTTTTAGATGTTTCAGGAATCACCATACACTTCTCCAGAGTGGCTGGTGGCAATGTACATCCCGCCCATCAGCATAACAAGGCTCCCAGTTCTCCATGACCTGTCCTGCCTTTCTGGATTTTACACTTTTTTCAGATGACCCTTTTGACTGGGGGGCAGTGAGACTTCATTGTAGTGCAGATTTCCTTTGCAAGCTTGCTTGGTTGGCCAAAAAGTGCGTATGCTTTTTTTCCTGAATATATTCAGGAAAAAACGCATACGCCCTTTTTGGCCAAGTGCATCATTGTGGACGTTCTGCCTCTTTTCCTATGCTTTACATGCAATTCCAGTCTACCTCCTGAAATCGGTTTCCTGCAATTCTGCCCCGCTTTCAAGTCCACTTGGCAGCCCACTTCAATATATTTTTGGACGATAGCTGTCATTTATAACTCTGCAGGTTTGTGAATGACAGTGCCCCTGAGCTCCTTTCTTCAACTCGCTTTCTTGTGAGCTGGCCGCAACACCGCAGGATTGCTTCAGGCCCCAGTGTGGTTCTGTAACGGCACGCTGAGCCTTTGTTTAATTCCTCTTATTGGTGGGAAATGAGAGTTAAATTTGCCCGTCCAGACACCTCCAGCTAGTCTCTCATTGGTTCTCCCTATTCCTGTTCATTTTCCGCAGAAATTGCAAACTGGGCCAAACAGGAGGTTAAAGGCACTGACTCTCCAAGTGGGGAGAGTGTTAGTAAAGCGTCTGGAATGTTGCACCCGAGTACCAGGGGATGAAAACTGAGACACATTTGAACACGTTTCCCGATCACATGGTGGATCATACTCTGGGTTCCACATGCATGTTTTAGCTGAAGGAAGAATCCCTTAAACGTGGAGAGTTGAGACCCCTGCAATGGGTACCATGCAATATGACTTCAAAGGGTCTGCATTTGCTCACCGAACCTCACCAATCCTATCACTGCTGCATTTATGCCACTGTACACACGGTTGATTCTCTTTCGGAGACATATAAATCCATAGGTTTTAAGATTCTTACTAGTCAGGTATATTCTTAGGCGTTTAATATGGGGTGTAGAGTCCACTTCGTTGAGCAAGGAGTAGCTCTTGTCTATTAAATATTTGGCTTATGGAATGGTATCTGTTCTAATTTCAATCTCTGGTTTTATGCAGCACCCCAACTCACCTTTCGCCTTAAGCAAGCATAAGTTGGATTTCTACATTTGAGACCCTGTTCTGTTTTGTAATTCAGTTCCTGTGTAGCCAAGTTTACATTCCTTGTAGTAGTGATATCTTATGATGTTTGTTTTTCTGTGTGACTTATTTCACTTAGAATCATCGTACCTGAATCCACTCATTATGCTGCTACGGGCCTGATGACATAGATTTCATTGCTGAGTGATATTGCATTGTACGTAAGTACCACAACTTCTTTATCCATTTTTCGCTTTCTGTGATATTGAACTTGTACCGTAAATGAGGTTCTTGTAAACAGAGCTGTCCCTAACTTTGGGGTGGCTGAGTCTTTTTGATTTTAATTTCCCTAAGCTATAGGACCATAAGTGGAAGTGCCCTAGGCTCTGTTGCTTTGTTTTTTAGATGTTTCAGGAAACACCATACACTTCTCCAGAGTGGCTGTTGGCAATTTACATCCCGCCCATCAGCATAACAAGGCTCCCAGTTCTCCATGGCCTGTCCTGCCTTTGTGGATTTTACACTTTTTTCAGATGGCCCTTTTGACCGGGGGGCAGTGAGACTTCATTGTAGTGCAGATTTCCTTTGCAAGCTTGCTTGGTTGGCCAAAAAGGGCGTATGCGTTTTTTCCTGAATATATTCAGGAAAAAACGCATACGCCCTTTTTGGCCAAGTGCATCATTGTGGACGTTCTGCCTCTTTTCCTTTGCTTTACATGCAATTCCAGTCTACCTCCTGAAATCAGTTTCCTGCAATTCTGCCCAGCGTTCAAGTCCTCTTGGCAGCCTTACTTCAATATATTTTTGGACGATAGCTGTCATTTATAACTCTGCAGGTCTGTGAATGACAGTGCCCCAGAGCTCCTTTCTTCAACTCGCTTTCTTGTGAGATGGCCGCAACACCGCAGCATTGCTTCAGGCCCTAGTGTGGTTCCGGCATGACATGCTGAGCCTTTGGTTAATTCCTCTTCCTGGTGGGAAATGAGAGTTAACTTTGCCCGTCCAGACACCTCCAGCTAGTCTCTCATTGGTTCTCCCTATTCCTGTTCATTTTCCGCAGAAATTGCAAACTGGGCCAAACAAGAGGTTAAAGGCACTGACTCTCCAAGTGGGGAGAGTGTTAGTAAAGCGTCTGGAATGTTGCACCCGAGTACCAGGGGATGAAAACTGACACAATTAAACACGTTTCCCGATCACACGGTGGATCATACTCTGGGTTCCACATGCATGTTTTAGCTGAAGGAAGAATCCCTTAAACCTGGAGAGTTGAGACCCATGGAATGGGTACCATGCAATATGACTTCAAAGGTTCTGCATTTGCTCACCGAACCTCACCAATCCTATCACTGCTGCGTTTATGCCGCTGTACACACGCTTGATTCTCTTTCGGAGACATATAAATCCATAGGTTTTAAGATTCTTACTAGTCAGGTATATTCTTATGCGTTTAATATGGGGTGTTGAGTCCACTTCGTTGAGCAAGGAGTAGCTCTTGTCTATTACATATTTGGCTTATGGAACGGTATCTGTGCTAATTTCAATCTGTGGTTTTATGCAGCACCCCAACTCACCTTTCCCCTTAAGCAAGCATAAGATGGTTTTCTACATTTGAGACCCTGTTCTGTTTTGTAATTCAGTTCCTGTGTAGCCAAGTTTACATTCCATGTAGTAGTGATATCTTATGATGTTTGTTTTTCTGTGTGACTTATTTCACTTAGAATCATCGTACCTGAATCCACTCATTATGCTGCTATGGGCCTGATGACATAGATTTCATTGCTGAGTGATATTGCATTGTACGTAAGTACCACAACTTCTTGATCCATTTTTCGCTTTCTGTGATATTGAACTTGTACCGTAAACGAGGTTCTTGTAAACAGAGCTGTCCCAAACATTGGGGTGGTTGTGTCTTTTTGATTTTAATTTCCCTAAACTATAGGAACATAAGTGGAAGTGCCCTAGGCTCTGTTGCTTTGTTTTGTAGATGTTTCAGGAAACACCATACACTTCTCCAGAGTGGCTGTTGGCAATTTACATCCCGTCCATCAGCATAACAAGGCTCCCAGTTCTCCATGGCCTGTCCTGCCTTTCTGGATTTTACACTTTTTTCAGATGACCCTTTTGACCGGGGGGCAGTGAGACTTCATTGTAGTGCAGATTTCCTTTGCAAGCTTGCTTGGTTGGCCAAAAAGGGCGTAGGCTTTTTTTCTTGAGGAAAAATCGCATATGCCCTTTTTGGCCAAGTGCATCATTGTGGACGTTCTGCCTCTTTTCCTATGCTTTACATGCAATTCCAGTCTACCTCCTGAAATCGGTTTCCTGCAATTCTGCCCCGCTTTCAAGTCCTCTTGGCAGCCTTACTTCAATATATTTTTGGACGATAGCTGTCATTTATAACTCTGCAGTTTTGTGAATTACAGTGCCCCTGAGCTCCTTTCTTCAACTTGGTTTCTTGTGAGCTGACCGCAACACCGCAGCATCGCTTCAGGCCCTAGTGTTGTTCCGGCATGGCACGCTGAGCCTTTGGTTAATTCTTCTTCCTGGTGGGAAATGAGAGTTAAATTTGCCCGTCCAGACACCTCCAGCTAGTCTCTCATTGGTTCTCCCTATTCCTGTTCATTTTCCGCAGAAATTGCAAACTGGGCCAAACAGGAGGTTAAAGGCACTGACTCTCCAAGTGGGGAGAGTGTTAGTAAAGCGTCTGGAATGTTGCACCCGAGTACCAGGGGACGAAAACTGACACATTTGAACACGTTTCCCGATCACACGGTGGATCATACTCTGGGTTCCACATGCATGTTTTAGCTGAAGGAAGAATCCCTTAAACCTGGAGAGTTGAGACCCCTGCAATGGGTACCATGCAATATGACTTCAAAGGGTCTGCATTTGCTCACCGAACCTCATCAATCCTATCACTGCTGCGTTTATGCCGCTATACACACGCTTGATTCTCTTTCGGAGATATATAAATCCATAGGTTTTAAGATTCTTACTAGTCAGGTATATTTTTAGGCGTTTAATATGGGGTGTTGAGTCCACTTCGTTGAGCAAAGTGTAGCTCTTTTTTATTACATATTTGGCTTATGGAACGATATCTGTGCTAATTTCAATGTCTGGTTTTATGCAGCACCCCAACTCACCTTTCCCCTTAAGGAAGCATAAGTTGGTTTTCTACATTTGAGACCCTGTTCTGTTTTGTAATTCAGTTCCTGTGTAGCCAAGTTTACATTCCGTGTAGTAGTGATATCTTATGATGTTTCTTTTTCTGTGTGACTTATTTCACTTAGAATCATCGTACCTGAATCCACTCATTATGCTGCTATGGGCCTGATGACATAGATTTCATTGCTGAGTGATATTGCATTGTAGGTAAGTACCACAACTTCTTTATCCATTTTTCACTTTCTGTGATATTGAACTTGTACCGTAAACGAGGTTCCTGTAAACAGAACCGTCCCAAACTTTGGGGTGGCTGTGTCTTTTTGATTTTAATTTCCCTAAGCTATAGGACCATAAGTGGAAGTGCCCTAGGCTCTATTGTTTTGTTTTTTAGATGTTTCAGGAAACACCATACACTTCTCCAGAGTGGCTGTTGGCAACTTACATCCCACCCATCAGCATAACAAGGCTCCCAGTTCTCCATGGCCTGTCCTGCCTTTCTGGATTTTATACTTTTTTCAGATGGCCCTTTTGCCCGCGGGATAGTGAGACTTCATTGTAGTGCAGATTCCCTTTGCAAGCTTGCTTGGTTGGCCAAAAAGGGCGTATGCGTTTTTTCCTGAATATATTCAGGAAAAAACGCATATGCCCTTTTTGGCCAAGTGCATCATTGTGGACGTTCTGCCTCTTTTCCTATGCTTTACATGCAATTCCAGTCTACCTCCTGAAATCGGTTTCCTGCAATTCTGCCCCGCTTTCAAGTCCTCTTGGCAGCCTTACTTCAATATATTTTTGGACGATAGCTGTCATTTATAACTCTGCAGGTTTGTGAATTACAGTGCCCCTGAGCTCCTTTCTTCAACTCGTTTTCTTGTGAGCTGGCCGCAACACCGCAGCATTGCTTCAGGCCCTAGTGTGGTTCCAGAATGGCACGCTGAGCCTTTGGTTAATTCCTCTTCCTGGTGGGAAATGAGAGTTAAATTTGCCCGTCCAGACACCTCCAGCTAGTCTCTCATTGGTTCTCCCTATTCCTGTTCATTTTCCGCAGAAATTGCAAACTGGGCCAAACAGGAGGTTAAAGGCACTGACTCTCCAAGTGGGGAGAGTGTTAGTAAAGCGTCTGGAATGTTGCACCCGAGTACCGGGGGACGAAAACTGAGTCACATTTGAACACGTTTCCCGATCACACGGTGGATCATACTCTGGGTTCCACATGCATGTTTTAGCTGAAGGAAGAATCCCTTAAACCTGGAGAGTTGAGACCCATGGAATTGGTACCATGCAATATGACTTGAAAGGGTCTGCATTTGCTCACCGAACCTCAACAATCCTAACACTGCTGCGTTTATGCCGCTGTACACACGCTTGATTCTCTTTCGGAGACATATAAATCCATAGGTTTTAAGATTCTTACTAGTCAGGTATATTCTTATGCGTTTAATATGGGGTGTTGAGTCCACTTCGTTGAGCAATGAGTAGCTCTTGTCTATTACATATTTGGCTTATGGAACGGTATCCGTTCTAATTTCAATCTCTGGTTTTATGCAGCACCCCAACTCACCTTTCCCCTTAAGCAAGCATAAGTTGGTTTTCTACATTTGAGACCCTGTTCTGTTTTGTAATTCAGTTCCTGTGTAGCCAAGTTTACATTCCGTGTAGTAGTGATATCTTATGATGTTTCTTTTTCTGTGTGACTTATTTCACTTAGAATCATCGTACCTGAATCCACTCATTATGCTGCTACGGGCCTGATGACATAGATTTCATTGCTGAGTGATATTGCATTGTACGTAAGTACCACAACTTCTTTACCCATTTTTCGCTTTCTGTGATATTGAACTTGTACCGTAAACGAGGTTCTTGTAAACAGAGCCGTCCCAAACTTTGGGGTGGCTGTGTCTTTTTGATTTTAATTTCCCTAAGCTATAGGACCATAAGTGGAAGTGCCCTAGGCTCTGTTGCTTTGTTTTTTAGATGTTTCAGGAAACACCATACACTTCTCCAGAGTGGCTGTTGGCAATTTACATCCCGCCCATCAGCATAACAAGGCTCCCAGTGTTCCATGGCCTGTCCTGCCTTTCTGGATTTTACAAATTTTTCAGATGGCCCTTTTGACTGGGGGGCAGTGAGACTTCATTGTAGTGCAGATTTCCTTTGCAAGCTTGCTTGGTTGGCCAAAAAGAGCGTATGCGTTTTTTCCTGAATATATTCAGGAAAAAACGCATACGCCCTTTTTGGCCAAGTGCATCATTGTGGACGTTCTGCCTCTTTTCCTTTGCTTTACATGCTATTCCAGTCTACCTCCTGAAATCGGTTTCCTGCAATTCTGCCCCACTTTCAAGTCCTCTTGGCAGCCTTACTTCAATATATTTTTGGACGATAGCTGTCATTTATAACTCTGCAGGTATGTGAATGACAGTGCCCCTGAGCTCCTTTCTTCAACTCGTTTTCTTGTGAGCTGGCCGCAACACCGCAGCATTGCTTCAGGCCCTAGTGTGGTTCCGGCATGGCATGCTGAGCCTTTGGTTAATTCCTCTTCCTGGTGGGAAATGAGAGTTAAATTTGCCCGTCCAGACACCTCCAGCTAGTCTCTCATTGGTTCTCCCTATTCCTGTTCATTTTCCGCAGAAATTGCAAACTGGGCCAAACAGGAGGTTAAAGGCACTGACTCTCCAAGTGGGGAGAGTGTTAGTAAAGCGTCTGGAATGTTGCACCCGAGTACCGGGGGACGAAAACTGAGTCACATTTGAACACGTTTCCCGATCACATGGTGGATCATACTCTGGGTTCCACATGCATGTTTTAGCTGAAGGAAGAATACCTTAAACCTGGGTAGTTGAAACCCGTGGAATGGGTACCATGCAATATGACTTCAAAGGGTCTGCATTTGCTCACCGAACCTCACCAATCCTAACACTGCTTCGCTTATGCCGCTGTACACATGGTTGCTTCTCTTTTGGAGACATATAAATCCATAGGTTTTAAGATTCTTACTAGTCAGGTATATTATTATGCGTTTAATATGGGGTGTTGAGTCCACTTCGTTGAGCAAGGAGTAGCTCTTGTCTATTACATATTTGGCTTATGGAACGGTATCTGTGCTAATTTCAATCTCTGGTTTTATGCAGCACCCCAACTCACCTTTCCCCTTAAGCAAGCATAAGATGGTTTTCTACATTTGAGACCCTGTTCTGTTTTGTAATTCAGTTCCTGTGTAGCCAAGTTTACATTCCGTGTAGTAGTGATATCTTATGATGTTTGTTTTTCTGTGTGACTTATTTCACTTAGAATCATCGTACCTGAATCCACTCATTATGCTGCTATGGGCCTGATGACATAGATTTCATTGCTGAGTGATATTGCATTGTACGTAAGTACCACAACTTCTTGATCCATTTTTCGCTTTCTGTGATATTGAACTTGTACCGTAAACGAGGTTCTTGTAAACAGAGCTGTCCCAAACATTGGGGTGGTTGTGTCTTTTTGATTTTAATTTCCCTAAGCTATAGGAACATAAGTGGAAGTGCCCTAGGCTCTGTTGCTTTGTTTTGTAGATGTTTCAGGAAACACCATACACTTCTCCAGAGTGGCTGTTGGCAATTTACATCCCGCCCATCAGCATAACAAGGCTCCCAGTTCTCCATGGCCTGTCCTGCCTTTCTGGATTTTACACTTTTTTCAGATGACCCTTTTGACCGGGGGGCAGTGAGACTTCATTGTAGTGCAGATTTCCTTTGCAAGCTTGCTTGGTTGGCCAAAAAGGGCGTAGGCTTTTTTTCTTGAGGAAAAATCGCATATGCCCTTTTTGACCAAGTGCATCATTGTGGACGTTCTGCCTCTTTTCCTATGCTTTACATGCAATTCCAGTCTACCTCCTGAAATCGGTTTCCTGCAATTCTGCCCCGCTTTCAAGTCCTCTTGGCAGCCTTACTTCAATATATTTTTGGACGATAGCTGTCATTTATAACTCTGCAGTTTTGTGAATTACAGTGCCCCTGAGCTCCTTTCTTCAACTTGCTTTCTTGTGAGCTGACCGCAACACCGCAGCATCGCTTCAGGCCCTAGTGTTGTTCCGGCATGGCACGCTGAGCCTTTGGTTAATTCTTCTTCCTGGTGGGAAATGAGAGTTAAATTTGCCCGTCCAGACACCTCCAGCTAGTCTCTCATTGGTTCTCCCTATTCCTGTTCATTTTCCGCAGAAATTGCAAACTGGGCCAAACAGGAGGTTAAAGGCACTGACTCTCCAAGTGGGGAGAGTGTTAGTAAAGCGTCTGGAATGTTGCATCCGAGTACCAGGGGACGAAAACTGACACATTTGAACACGTTTCCCGATCACACGGTGGATCATACTCTGGGTTCCACATGCATGTTTTAGCTGAAGGAAGAATCCCTTAAACCTGGAGAGTTGAGACCCATGGAATGGGTACCATGCAATATGACTTCAAAGGGTCTGCATTTGCTCACCGAACCTCATCAATCCTATCACTGCTGCGTTTATGCCGCTATACACACGCTTGATTCTCTTTCGGAGATATATAAATCCATAGGTTTTAAGATTCTTACTAGTCAGGTATATTTTTAGGCGTTTAATATGGGGTGTTGAGTCCACTTCGTTGAGCAAAGTGTAGCTCTTTTTTATTACATATTTGGCTTATGGAACGATATCTGTGCTAATTTCAATGTCTGGTTTTATGCAGCACCCCAACTCACCTTTCCCCTTAAGGAAGCATAAGTTGGTTTTCTACATTTGAGACCCTGTTCTGTTTTGTAATTCAGTTCCTGTGTAGCCAAGTTTACATTCCGTGTAGTAGTGATATCTTATGATGTTTCTTTTTCTGTGTGACTTATTTCACTTAGAATCATCGTACCTGAATCCACTCATTATGCTGCTATGGGCCTGATGACATAGATTTCATTGCTGAGTGATATTGCATTGTAGGTAAGTACCACAACTTCTTTATCCATTTTTCACTTTCTGTGATATTGAACTTGTACCGTAAACGAGGTTCCTGTAAACAGAACCGTCCCAAACTTTGGGGTGGCTGTGTCTTTTTGATTTTAATTTCCCTAAGCTATAGGACCATAAGTGGAAGTGCCCTAGGCTCTATTGTTTTGTTTTTTAGATGTTTCAGGAAACACCATACACTTCTCCAGAGTGGCTGTTGGCAATTTACATCCCACCCATCAGCATAACAAGGCTCCCAGTTCTCCATGGCCTGTCCTGCCTTTCTGGATTTTATACTTTTTTCAGATGGCCCTTTTGCCCGCGGGATAGTGAGACTTCATTGTAGTGCAGATTCCCTTTGCAAGCTTGCTTGGTTGGCCAAAAAGGGCGTATGCGTTTTTTCCTGAATATATTCAGGAAAAAACGCATACGCCCTTTTTGGCCAAGTGCATCATTGTGGACGTTCTGCCTCTTTTCCTATGCTTTACATGCAATTCCAGTCTACCTCCTGAAATCGGTTTCCTGCAATTCTGCCCCGCTTTCAAGTCCTCTTGGCAGCCTTACTTCAATATATTTTTGGACGATAGCTGTCATTTATAACTCTGCAGGTTTGTGAATTACAGTGCCCCTGAGCTCCTTTCTTCAACTCGTTTTCTTGTGAGCTGGCCGCAACACCGCAGCATTGCTTCAGGCCCTAGTGTGGTTCCAGAATGGCACGCTGAGCCTTTGGTTAATTCCTCTTCCTGGTGGGAAATGAGAGTTAAATTTGCCCGTCCAGACACCTCCAGCTAGTCTCTCATTGGTTCTCCCTATTCCTGTTCATTTTCCGCAGAAATTGCAAACTGGGCCAAACAGGAGGTTAAAGGCACTGACTCTCCAAGTGGGGAGAGTGTTAGTAAAGCGTCTGGAATGTTGCACCCGAGTACCGGGGGACGAAAACTGACACATTTGAACACGTTTCCCGATCACACGGTGGATCATACTCTGGGTTCCACATGCATGTTTTAGCTGAAGGAAGAATCCCTTAAACCTGGAGAGTTGAGACCCATGGAATGGGTACCATGCAATATGACTTGAAAGGGTCTGCATTTGCTCACCGAACCTCATCAATCCTATCACTGCTGCGTTTATGCCGCTATACACACGCTTGATTCTCTTTCGGAGATATATAAATCCATAGGTTTTAAGATTCTTACTAGTCAGGTATATTCTTAGGCGTTTAATATGGGGTGTTGAGTCCACTTCGTTGAGCAAGGTGTAGCTCTTTTCTATTACATATTTTGCTTATGGAACGATATCTGTGCTAATTTCAATGTCTGGTTTTATGCAGCACCCCAACTCACCTTTCCCCTTAAGGAAGCATAAGTCGGTTTTCTACATTTGAGACCCTGTTCTGTTTTGTAATTCAGTTCCTGTGTAGCCAAGTTTACATTCCGTGTAGTAGTGATATCTTATGATGTTTCTTTTTCTGTGTGACTTATTTCACTTAGAATCATCGTACCTGAATCCACTCATTATGCTGCTATGGGCCTGATGACATAGATTTCATTGCTGAGTGCTATTGCATTGTACGTAAGTACCACAACTTCTTGATCCATTTTTCGCTTTCTGTGATATTGAACTTGTACCGTAAACGAGGTTCTTGTAAACAGAGCTGTCCCAAACATTGGGGTGGTTGTGTCTTTTTGATTTTAGTTTCCCTAAGCTATAGGACCATAAGTGGAAGTGCCCTAGGCTCTGTTGCTTTGTTTTTTAGATGTTTCAGGAAACACCATACACTTCTCCAGAGTGGCTGTTGGCAATTTACATCCCGCCCATCAGCATAACAAGGCTCCCAGTTCTCCATGGCCTGTCCTGCCTTTCTGGATTTTACACATTTTTCAGATGGCCCTTTTGACCGGGGGGCAGTGAGACTTCATTGTAGTGCAGATTTCCTTTGCAAGCTTGCTTGGTTGGCCAAAAAGGGCGTATGCGTTTTTTCCTGAATATATTCAGGAAAAAACGCATACGCCCTTTTTGGCCAAGTGCATCATTGTGGACGTTCTGCCTCTTTTCCTATGCTTTACATGCAATTCCAGTCTACCTCCTGAAATCGGTTTCCTGCAATTCTGCCCCGCTTTCAAGTCCTCTTGGCAGCCTTACTTCAATATATTTTTGGACGATAGCTGTCATTTATAACTCTGCAGGTTTGTGAATTACAGTGCCCCTGAGCTCCTTTCTTCAACTCGTTTTCTTGTGAGCTGGCCGCAACACCGCAGCATTGCTTCAGGCCCTAGTGTGGTTCCAGAATGGCACGCTGAGCCTTTGGTTAATTCCTCTTCCTGGTGGGCAATGAGAGTTAAATTTGCCCGTCCAGACACCTCCAGCTAGTCTCTCATTGGTTCTCCCTATTCCTGTTCATTTTCCGCAGAAATTGCAAACTGGGCCAAACAGGAGGTTAAAGGCACTGACTCTCCAAGTGGGGAGAGTGTTAGTAAAGCGTCTGGAATGTTGCACCCGAGTACCGGGGGACGAAAACTGAGTCACATTTGAACACGTTTCCCGATCACACGGTGGATCATACTCTGGGTTCCACATGCATGTTTTAGCTGAAGGAAGAATCCCTTAAACCTGGAGAGTTGAGACCCATGGAATGGGTACCATGCAATATGACTTGAAAGGGTCTGCATTTCCTCACCGAACCTCAACAATCCTAACACTGCTGCGTTTATGCCGCTGTACACACGCTTGATTCTCTTTCTGAGACATATAAATCCATAGGTTTTAAGATTCTTACTAGTCAGGTATATTCTTATGCGTTTAATATGGGGTGTTGAGTCCACTTCGTTGAGCAATGAGTAGCTCTTGTCTATTACATATTTGGCTTATGGAATGGTATCCGTTCTAATTTCAATCTCTGGTTTTATGCAGCACCCCAACTCACCTTTCCCCTTAAGCAAGCATAAGTTGGTTTTCTACATTTGAGACCCTGTTCTGTTTTGTAATTCAGTTCCTGTGTAGCCAAGTTTACATTCCGTGTAGTAGTGATATCTTATGATGTTTCTTTTTCTGTGTGACTTATTTCACTTAGAATCATCGTACCTGAATCCACTCATTATGCTGCTACGGGCCTGATGACATAGATTTCATTGCTGAGTGATATTGCATTGTACGTAATTACCACAACTTCTTTACCCATTTTTCGCTTTCTGTGATATTGAACTTGTACCGTAAACGAGGTTCTTGTAAACAGAGCCGTCCCAAACTTTGGGGTGGCTGTGTCTTTTTGATTTTAACTTCCCTAAGCTATAGGACCATAAGTGGAAGTGCCCTAGGCTCTGTTGCTTTGTTTTTTAGATGTTTCAGGAAACACCATACACTTCTCCAGAGTGGCTGTTGGCAATTTACATCCCGCCCATCAGCATAACAAGGCTCCCAGTTCTCCATGGCCTGTCCTGCCTTTCTGGATTTTACACATTTTTCAGATGGCCCTTTTGACCGGGGGGCAGTGAGACTTCATTGTAGTGCAGATTTCCTTTGCAAGCTTGCTTGGTTGGCCAAAAAGGGCGTATGCGTTTTTTCCTGAATATATTCAGGAAAAAACGCATACGCCCTTTTTGGCCAAGTGCATCATTGTGGACGTTCTGCCTCTTTTCCTATGCTTTACATGCAATTCCAGTCTACCTCCTGAAATCGGTTTCCTGCAATTCTGACCCGCTTTCAAGTCCTCTTGGCAGCCTTACTTCAATATATTTTTGGATGATAGCTGTCATTTATAACTCTGCATGTCTGTGAATGACAGTGCCCCTGAGCTCCTTTCTTCAACTCGCGTTCTTGTGAGCTGGCCGCAACACCGTAGGATTGCTTCAGGCCCTAGTGTGGTTCCGGCATGGCACGCTGAGCCTTTGGTTAATTCCTCTTCCTGGTGGGTAATGAGAGTTAAATTTGACCGTCCAAACACCTCCAGCTAGTCTCTCTTGGTTCTCCCTATTTCTGTTCATTTTCCGCAGAAATTGCAAACTGGGCCAAACAGGAGGTTAAAGGCACAGACTCTCCAAGTGGGGAGAGTGTTAGTAAAGCGTCTGGAATGTTGCATCCGAGTACCAGGGGACGAAAACTGAGACACCTTTGAACACGTTTCCCGATCACACGGTGGATCATACTCTGGGTTCCACATGCATGTTTTAGCTGAAGGAAGAATCCCTTAAACCTGGAGAGTTGAGAACCATGGAATGGGTACCATGCAATATGACTTCAAAGGGTCTGCATTTGCTCACCGAACCTCACCAATCCTATCACTGCTGCGTTTATGCCGCTGTACACACGCTTGATTCTCTTTCGGAGACATAGAAATCCATAGGTTTTAAGATTCTTACTAGTCAGGTATATTCTTAGGCGTTTAATATGGGGTGTAGAGTCCACTTCGTTGAGCAAGGAGTAGCTCTTGTCTATTACATATTTGGCTTATGGAACGGTATCTGTGCTAATTTCAATCTCTGGTTTTATGCAGCACCCCAACTCACCTTTCCCCTTAAGCAAGCATAAGTCGGTTTTCTACATTTGAGACCCTGTTCTGTTTTGTAATTCAGTTCCTGTGTAGCCAAGTTTACATTCCATGTGGTAGAGATATCTTATGATGTTTCTTTTTCTGTGTGACTTATTTCACTTAGAATCATCGTACCTGAATCCACTCATTATGCTGCTACGGGCCTGATGACATAGATTTCATTGCTGAGTGATATTGCATTGTACGTAAGTACCACAACTTCTTTATCCATTTTGCGCTTTCTGTGATATTGAACTTGTACCGTAAACGAGGTTCTTGTAAACAGAGCTGTCCCAAACATTTGGGTGGTTGTGTCTTTTTTATTTTAATTTCCCTAAGCTATAGGACCATAAGTGGAAGTGCCCTAGGCTCTGTTGCTTTGTTTTGTAGATGTTTCAGGAAACACCATACACTTCTCCAGAGTGGCTGTTGGCAATTTACATCCTGCCCATCAGCATAACAAGGCTGCCAGTTCTCCATGGCCTGTCCTGTCTTTCTGGATTTTACACTTTTCTCAGATGGCCCTTTTGACCGGGGGGCAGTGAGACTTCATTGTAGTGCAGATTTCCTTTGCAAGCTTGCTTGGTTGGCCAAAAAGTGCGTATGCGTTTTTTCCTGAATATATTCAGGAAAAAACGCATACGCCCTTTTTGGCCAAGTGCATCATTGTGGACGTTCTGCCTCTTTTCCTATGCTTTACATGCAATTCCAGTCTACCTCCTGAAATCGGTTTCCTGCAATTCTGCCCCGCTTTCAAGTCCTCTTGGCAGCCTTACTTCAATATATTTTTGGACGATAGCTGTCATTTATAACTCTGCAGGTATGTGAATGACAGTGCCCCTGAGCTCCTTTCTTCAACTCGCTTTCTTGTGAGCTGGCCGCAACACCGCAGGATTGTTTCAGGCCCTAGTGTTCTTCCGGTATGGCACGTTGAGCCTTTGTTTAATTCCTCTTCCTGGTGGGAAATGAGAGTTAAATTTGCCGGTCCAGACACCTCCAGCTAGTCTCTCATTGGTTCTCCCTATTCCTGTTCATTTTCCGCAGAAATTGCAAACTGGGCCAAATAGGAGGTTAAAGGCACTGACTCTCCAAGTGGGGAGAGTGTTAGTAAAGCGTCTGGAATGTTGCACCCGAGTACCAGGGGACGAAAACTGAGACACATTTGAACACGTTTCCCGATCACATGGTGGATCATACTCTGGGTTCCACATGCATGTTTTAGCTGAAGGAAGAATCCCTTAAACCTGGAGAGTTGAGACCCCTGCAATGGGTACCATGCAATATGACTTCAAAGGGTCTGCATTTGCTCACCGAACCTCACCAATCCTATCACTGCTGCATTTATGCCACTGTACACACGCTTGATTCTCTTTCTGAGACATATAAATCCATAGGTTTTAAGATTCTTACTAGTCAGGTATATTCTTAGGCGTTTAATATGGGGTGTAGAGTCCACTTCGTTGAGCAAGGAGTAGCTCTTGTCTATTACATATTTGGCTTATGGAACGGTATCTGTGCTAATTTCAATCACTGGTTTTATGCAGCACCCCAACTCACCTTTCCCCTTAAGCAAGCATAAGTCGGTTTTCTACATTTGAGACCCTGTTCTGTTTTGTAATTCAGTTCCTGTGTAGCCAAGTTTACATTCCATGTGGTAGAGATATCTTATGATGTTTCTTTTTCTGTGTGACTTATTTCACTTAGAATCATCGTACCTGAATCCACTCATTATGCTGCTATGGGCCTGATGACATAGATTTCATTGCTGAGTGATATTGCATTGTACGTAAGTACCACAACTTCTTTATCCATTTTTCACTTTCTGTGATTTTGAACTTGTACTGTAAACGAGGTTCTTGTAAACAGAGCCTTCCCAAAATTTGGGGTGGCTGTGTCTTTTTGATTTTAATTTCCCTAAGCTATAGGACCATAAGTGGAAGAGCCCTAGGCTCTGTTGCTTTGTTTTTTAGATGTTTCAGGAAACACCATAAACTTCTCCAGAGTGGCTGTTGGCAATTTACATCCCGCCCATCAGCATAACAAGGCTCCCAGTTCTCCATGGCCTGTCCTGCCTTTCTGGATTTTACACTTTTTTCAGATGGCCCTTTTGACCGGGGGGCAGTGAGACTTCATTGTAGTGCAGATTTCCTTTGCAAGCTTGCTTGGTTGGCCAAAAAGGGCGTATGCGTTTTTTCCTGAATATATTCAGGAAAAAACGCATACGCCCTTTTTGGCCAAGTGCATCATTGTGGACGTTCTGCCTCTTTTCCTTTGCTTTACATGCAATTCCAGTCTACCTCCTGAAATCGGTTTCCTGCAATTCTGCCCAGCGTTCAAGTCCTCTTGGCAGCCTTACTTCAATATATTTTTGGACGATAGCTGTCATTTATAACTCTGCAGGTATGTGAATGACAGTGCCCCTGAGCTCCTTTCTTCAACTCGCTTTCTTGTGAGCTGGCCGCAACACCGCAGCATTGCTTCAGGCCCTAGTGTGGTTCCGGCATTACATGCTGAGCCTTTGGTTAATTCCTCTTCCTGGTGGGAAATGAGAGTTAAATTTGCCCGTCCAGACACCTCCAGCTAGTCTCTCATTGGTTCTCCCTATTCCTGTTCATTTTCCGCAGAAATTGCAAACTGGGCCAAACAAGAGGTTAAAGGCACTGACTCTCCAAGTGGGGAGAGTGTTAGTAAAGCGTCTGGAATGTTGCACCCAAGTACCAAGGGATGAAAACTGACACAATTAAACACGTTTCCCGATCACACGGTGGATCATACTCTGGGTTCCACATGCATGTTTTAGCTGATGGAAGAATCCCTTAAACCTGGAGAGTTGAGACCCATGGAATGGGTACCATGCAATATGACTTCAAAGGTTCTGCATTTGCTCACCGAACCTCACCAATCCTATCACTGCTGCATTTATGCCACTGTACACACGCTTGATTCTCTTTCGGAGACATATAAATCCATAGGTTTTAAGATTCTTTCTAGTCAGGTATATTCTTACGCGTTTAATATGGGGTGTAGAGTCCACTTCGTTGAGCAAGGAGTAGCTCTTGTCTATTAAATATTTGGCTTATGGAACGGTATCTGTTCTAATTTCAATCTCTGGTTTTATGCAGCACCCCAACTCACCTTTCGCCTTAAGCAAGCATAAGTTGGTTTTCTACATTTGAGACCCTGTTCTGTTTTGTAATTCAGTTCCTGTGTAGCCAAGTTTACATTCCTTGTAGTAGTGATATCTTATGATATTTGTTTTTCTGTGTGACTTATTTCACTTAGAATCATCGTACCTGAATCCACTCATTATGCTGCTACGGGCCTGATGACATAGATTTCATTGCTGAGTGATATTGCATTGTACGTAAGTACCACAACTTCTTTATCCATTTTTCACTTTCTGTGATATTGAACTTGGACCATAAATGAGGTTCTTGTAAACAGAGCTGTCCCTAACTTTGGGGTGGCTGAGTCTTTTTGATTTTAATTTCCCTAAGCTATAGGACCATAAGTGGAAGTGCCCTAGGCTCTGTTGCTTTGTTTTTTAGATGTTTCAGGAAACACCATACACTTCTCCAGAGTGGCTGTTGGCAATTTACATCCCGCCCATCAGCATAACAAGGCTCCCAGTTCTCCATGGCCTGTCCTGCCTTTCTGGATTTTACACATTTTTCAGATGGCCCTTTTGACCCGGGAGCAGTGAGACTTCATTGTAGTGCAGATTTCCTTTGCAAGCTTGCTTGGTTGGCCAAAAAGGGCGTATGCGTTTTTTCCTGAATATATTCAGGAAAAAACGCATACGCCCTTTTTGGCCAAGTGCATCATTGTGGACGTTCTGCCTCTTTTCCTATGCTTTACATGCAATTCCAGTCTACCTCCTGAAATCGGTTTCCTGCAATTCTGCCCCGCTTTCAAGTCCTCTTGGCAGCCTTACTTCAATATATTTTTGGACGATAGCTGTCATTTATAACTCTGCAGGTATGTGAATGACAGTGCCCCTGAGCTCCTTTCTTCAACTCGCTTTCTTGTGAGCTGGCCGCAACACCGCAGGATTGCTTCAGGCCCTAGTGTGGTTCCGGCATGGCACGCTGAGCCTTTGGTTAATTCCTCTTCCTGGTGGGAAATGAGAGTTAAATTTGCCGGTCCAGACACCTCCAGCTAGTCTCTCATTGGTTCTCCCTATTCCTGTTCATTTTCCGCAGAAATTGCAAACTGGGCCAAATAGGAGGTTAAAGGCACTGACTCTCCAAGTGGGGAGAGTGTTAGTAAAGCGTCTGGAATGTTGCACCCGAGTACCAGGGGACGAAAACTGAGACACATTTGAACACGTTTCCCGATCACATGGTGGATCATACTCTGGGTTCCACATGCATGTTTTAGCTGAAGGAAGAATCCCTTAAACCTGGAGAGTTGAGACCCCTGCAATGGGTACCATGCAATATGACTTCAAAGGGTCTGCATTTGCTCACCGAACCTCACCAATCCTATCACTGCTGCATTTATGCCACTGTACACACGCTTGATTCTCTTTCTGAGACATATAAATCCATAGGTTTTAAGATTCTTACTAGTCAGGTATATTCTTAGGCGTTTAATATGGGGTGTAGAGTCCACTTCGATGAGCAAGGAGTAGCTCTTGTCTATTACATATTTGGCTTATGGAACGGTATCTGTGCTAATTTCAATCTCTGGTTTTATGCAGCACCCCAACTCACCTTTCCCCTTAAGCAAGCATAAGTCGGTTTTCTACATTTGAGACCCTGTTCTGTTTTTTAATTCAGTTCCTGTGTAGCCAAGTTTACATTCCATGTGGTAGAGATATCTTATGATGTTTCTTTTTCTGTGTGACTTATTTCACTTAGAATCATCGTACCTGAATCCACTCATTATGCTGCTATGGGCCTGATGACATAGATTTCATTGCTGAGTGATATTGCATTGTACGTAAGTACCACAACTTCTTTATCCATTTTTCACTTTCTGTGATTTTGAACTTGTACTGTAAACGAGGTTCTTGTAAACAGAGCCTTCCCAAACTTTGGGGTGGCTGTGTCTTTTTGATTTTAATTTCCCTAAGCTATAGGACCATAAGTGGAAGTGCCCTAGGCTCTGTTGCTTTGTTTTTTAGATGTTTCAGGAAACACCATACACTTCTCCAGAGTGGCTGTTGGCAATTTACATCCCGCCCATGAGCATAACAAGCCTCCCAGTTCTCCATGGCCTCTCCTGCCTTTCTGGATTTTACACTTTTTTCAGATGGCCCTTTTGACCGGGGGACAGTGAGACTACATTGTAGTGCAGATTTCCTTTGCAAGCTTGCTTGGTTGGCCAAAAAGGGCGTATGCGTTTTTTCCTGAATATATTCAGGAAAAAACGCATACGCCCTTTTTGGCCAAGTGCATCATTGTGGACGTTCTGCCTCTTTTCCTATGCTTTACATGCAATTCCAGTCTACCTCCTGAAATCGGTTTCCTGCAATTCTGCCCCGCTTTCAAGTCCTCTTGGCAGCCTTACTTCAATATATTTTTGGACGATAGCTGTCATTTATAACTCTGCAGGTTTGTGAATGACAGTGCCCCTGAGCTCCTTTCTTCAACTCGCTTTCTTGTGAGCTGGCCGCAACACCGCAGCATTGCTTCAGGCCCTAGTGTGGTTCTGGCATGGCACGCTGAGCCTTTGTTTAATTCCTCTTCCTGGTGGGAAATGAGAGTTAAATTTGCCCGTCCAGACACCTCCAGCTAGTCTCTCATTGGTTCTCCCTATTCCTGTTCATTTTCCGCAGAAATTGCAAACTGGGCCAAAGAGGAGGTTAAAGGCACTGACTCTCCAAGTGGGGAGAGTGTTAGTAAAGCGTCTGGAATGTTGCACCCGAGTACCAGGGGACGAAAACTGAGACATATTTGAACACGTTTCCCCGATCACATGGTGGATCATACTCTGGGTTCCACATGCATGTTTTAGCTGAAGGAAGAATCCCTTAAACCTGGAGAGTTGAGACCCCTGCAATGGGTACCATGCAATATGACTTCAAAGGGTCTGCATTTGCTCACCGAACCTCACCAATCCTATCACTGCTGCATTTATGCCACTGTACACACGCTTGATTCTCTTTCTGAGACATATAAATCCATAGGTTTTAAGATTCTTACTAGTCAGGTATATTCTTAGGCTTTTAATATGGGGTATAGAGTCCACTTCGTTGAGCAAGGAGTAGCTCTTGTCTATTACATATTTGGCTTATGGAACGGTATCTGTGCTAATTTCAATCTCTGGTTTTATGCAGCACCCCAACTCACCTTTCCCCTTAAGCAAGCATAAGTCGGTTTTCTACATTTGAGACCCTGTTCTGTTTTGTAATTCAGTTCCTGTGTAGCCAAGTTTACATTCCATGTGGTAGAGATATCTTATGATGTTTCTTTTTCTGTGTGACTTATTTCACTTCGAATCATCGTACCTGAATCCACTCATTATGCTGCTATGGGCCTGATGACATAGATTTCATTGCTGAGTGATATTGCATTGTACGTAAGTACCACAACTTCTTTATCCATTTTTCACTTTCTGTGATTTTGAACTTGTACTGTAAACGAGGTTCTTGTAAACAGAGCCTTCCCAAAATTTGGGGTGGCTGTGTCTTTTTGATTTTAATTTCCCTAAGCTATAGGACCATAAGTGGAAGAGCCCTAGGCTCTGTTGCTTTGTTTTTTAGATGTTTCAGGAAACACCATAAACTTCTCCAGAGTGGCTGTTGGCAATTTACATCCCGCCCATCAGCATAACAAGGCTCCCAGTTCTCCATGGCCTGTCCTGCCTTTCTGGATTTTACACTTTTTTCAGATGGCCCTTTTGACCGGGGGGCAGTGAGACTTCATTGTAGTGCAGATTTCCTTTGCAAGCTTGCTTGGTTGGCCAAAAAGGGCGTATGCGTTTTTTCCTGAATATATTCAGGAAAAAACGCATACGCCCTTTTTGGCCAAGTGCATCATTGTGGACGTTCTGCCTCTTTTCCTTTGCTTTACATGCAATTCCAGTCTACCTCCTGAAATCGGTTTCCTGCAATTCTGCCCAGCGTTCAAGTCCTCTTGGCAGCCTTACTTCAATATATTTTTGGATGATAGCTGTCATTTATAACTCTGCAGGTTTGTGAATGACAGTGCCCCTGAGCTCCTTTCTTCAACTCGCTTTCTTGTGAGCTGGCCGCAACACCGCAGCATTGCTTCAGGCCCTAGTGTGGTTCCGGCATTACATGCAGAGCCTTTGGTTAATTCCTCTTCCTGGTGGGAAATGAGAGTTAAATTTGCCCGTCCAGACACCTCCAGCTAGTCTCTCATTGGTTCTCCCTATTCCTGTTCATTTTCCGCAGAAATTGCAAACTGGGCCAAACAAGAGGTTAAAGGCACTGACTCTCCAAGTGGGGAGAGTGTTAGTAAAGCGTCTGGAATGTTGCACCCAAGTACCAAGGGATGAAAACTGACACAATTAAATACGTTTCCCGATCACACGGTGGATCATACTCTGGGTTCCACATGCATGTTTTAGCTGAAGGAAGAATCCCTTAAACCTGGAGAGTTGAGACCCATGGAATGGGTACCATGCAATATGACTTCAAAGGTTCTGCATTTGCTCACCGAACCTCACCAATCCTATCACTGCTGCATTTATGCCACTGTACACACGCTTGATTCTCTTTCGGAGACATATAAATCCATAAGTTTTAAGATTCTTTCTAGTCAGGTATATTCTTACGCGTTTAATATGGGGTGTAGAGTCCACTTCGTTGAGCAAGGAGTAGCTCTTGTCTATTACATATTTGGCTTATGGAACGGTATCTGTTCTAATTTCAATCTCTGGTTTTATGCAGCACCCCAACTCACCTTTCGCCTTAAGCAAGCATAAGTTGGTTTTCTACATTTGAGACCCTGTTCTGTTTTGTAATTCAGTTCCTGTGTAGCCAAGTTTACATTCCTTGTAGTAGTGATATCTTATGATATTTGTTTTTCTGTGTTACTTATTTCACTTAGAATCATCGTACCTGAATCCACTCATTATGCTGCTACGGGCCTGATGACATAGATTTCATTGCTGAGTGATATTGCATTGTACGTAAGTACCACAACTTCTTTATCCATTTTTCACTTTCTGTGATATTGAACTTGGACCATAAATGAGGTTCTTGTAAACAGAGCTGTCCCTAACTTTGGGGTGGCTGAGTCTTTTTGATTTTAATTTCCCTAAGCTATAGGACCATAAGTGGAAGTGCCCTAGGCTCTGTTGCTTTGTTTTTTAGATGTTTCAGGAAACACCATACACTTCTCCAGAGTGGCTGTTGGCAATTTACATCCCGCCCATCAGCATAACAAGGCTCCCAGTTCTCCATGGCCTGTCCTGCCTTTCTGGATTTTACACATTTTTCAGATGGCCCTTTTGACCCGGGAGCAGTGAGACTTCATTGTAGTGCAGATTTCCTTTGCAAGCTTGCTTGGTTGGCCAAAAAGGGCGTATGCGTTTTTTCCTGAATATATTCAGGAAAAAACGCATACGCCCTTTTTGGCCAAGTGCATCATTGTGGACGTTCTGCCTCTTTTCCTATGCTTTACATGCAATTCCAGTCTACCTCCTGAAATCGGTTTCCTGCAATTCTGCCCCGCTTTCAAGTCCTCTTGGCAGCCTTACTTCAATATATTTTTGGACGATAGCTGTCATTTATAACTCTGCAGGTATGTGAATGACAGTGCCCCTGAGCTCCTTTCTTCAACTCGCTTTCTTGTGAGCTGGCCGCAACACCGCAGGATTGCTTCAGGCCCTAGTGTGGTTCCGGCATGGCACGCTGAGCCTTTGTTTAATTCCTCTTCCTGGTGGGAAATGAGAGTTAAATTTGCCGGTCCAGACACCTCCAGCTAGTCTCTCATTGGTTGTCCCTATTCCTGTTCATTTTCCGCAGAAATTGCAAACTGGGCCAAATAGGAGGTTAAAGGCACTGACTCTCCAAGTGGGGAGAGTGTTAGTAAAGCGTCTGGAATGTTGCACCCGAGTACCAGGGGACGAAAACTGAGACACATTTGAACACGTTTCCCGATCACATGGTGGATCATACTCTGGGTTCCACATGCATGTTTTAGCTGAAGGAAGAATCCCTTAAACCTGGAGAGTTGAGACCCCTGCAATGGGTACCATGCAATATGACTTCAAAGGGTCTGCATTTGCTCACCGAACCTCACCAATCCTATCACTGCTGCATTTATGCCACTGTACACACGCTTGATTCTCTTTCTGAGACATATAAATCCATAGGTTTTAAGATTCTTACTAGTCAGGTATATTCTTAGGCGTTTAATATGGGGTGTAGAGTCCACTTCGATGAGCAAGGAGTAGCTCTTGTCTATTACATATTTGGCTTATGGAACGGTATCTGTGCTAATTTCAATCTCTGGTTTTATGCAGCACCCCAACTCACCTTTCCCCTTAAGCAAGCATAAGTCGGTTTTCTACATTTGAGACCCTGTTCTGTTTTTTAATTCAGTTCCTGTGTAGCCAAGTTTACATTCCATGTGGTAGAGATATCTTATGATGTTTCTTTTTCTGTGTGACTTATTTCACTTAGAATCATCGTACCTGAATCCACTCATTATGCTGCTATGGGCCTGATGACATAGATTTCATTGCTGAGTGATATTGCATTGTACGTAAGTACCACAACTTCTTTATCCATTTTTCACTTTCTGTGATTTTGAACTTGTACTGTAAACGAGGTTCTTGTAAACAGAGCCTTCGCAAACTTTGGGGTGGCTGTGTCTTTTTGATTTTAATTTCCCTAAGCTATAGGACCATAAGTGGAAGTGCCCTAGGCTCTGTTGCTTTGTTTTTTAGATGTTTCAGGAAACACCATACACTTCTCCAGAGTGGCTGTTGGCAATTTACATCCCGACCATGAGCATAACAAGCCTCCCAGTTCTCCATGGCCTCTCCTGCCTTTCTGGATTTTACACTTTTTTCAGATGGCCCTTTTGACCAGGGGACAGTGAGACTTCATTGTAGTGCAGATTTCCTTTGCAAGCTTGCTTGGTTGGCCAAAAAGGGCGTATGCGTTTTTTCCTGAATATATTAAGGAAAAAACGCATACGCCCTTTTTGACCAAGTGCATCATTGTGGACGTTCTGCCTCTTTTCCTGTGGTTTACATGCAATTCCAGTCTACCTCCTGAAATCGGTTTCCTGCAATTCTGCCCAGCGTTGAAGTCCTCTTGGCAGCCTTACTTCAATATATTTTTGGACGATAGCTGTCATTTATAACTCTGCAGGTTTGTGAATGACAGTGCCCCTGATCTCCTTTCTTCAACTCGCTTTCTTGTGAGCTGGCCGCAACACCGCAGCATTGCTTCAGGCCCTAGTGTGGTTCCGGCATGGCACGCTGAGCCTTTGGTTAATTCCTCTTCCTGGTGGGAAATGAGAGTTAAATTTGCCCGTCCAGACACCTCCAGCTAGTCTCTCATTGGTTCTCCCTATTCCTGTTCATTTTCCGCAGAAATTGCAAACTGGGCCAAACAAGAGGTTAAAGGCACTGACTCTCCAAGTGGGGAGAGTGTTAGTAAAGCGTCTGGAATGTTGCACCCGAGTACCAGGGGATGAAAACTGACACATTTGAACACGTTTCCCGATCACACGGTGGATCATACTCTGGGTTCCACATGCATGTTTTAGCTGAAGGAAGAATCCCTTAAACCTGGAGAGTTGAGACCCATGGTATGGGTACCATGCAATATGACTTCAAAGGTTCTGCATTTGCTCACCAAACCTCACCAATCCTATCACTGCTGCGTTTATGACACTGTACACACGCTTGATTCTCTTTCGGAGACATAGAAATCCATAGGTTTTAAGATTCTTTCTAGTCAGGTATATTCTTACGCGTTTAATATGGGGTGTAGAGTCCACTTCGTTGAGCAAGGAGTCGCTCTTGTCTATTAAATATTTGGCTTATGGAACGGTATCCGTTCTAATTTCAATCTCTGGTTTTATGCAGCACCCCAACTCACCTTTCGCCTTAAGCAAGCATAAGTTGGTTTACTACATTTGAGACCCTGTTCTGTTTTGTAATTCAGTTCCTGTGTAGCCAAGTTTACATTCCTTGTAGTAGTGATATCTTATGATGTTTGTTTTTCTGTGTGACTTATTTCACTTAGAATCATCGTACCTGAATCCACTCATTATGCTGCTACGGGCCTGATGACATAGATTTCATTGCTGAGTGATATTGCATTGTACGTAAGTACCACAACTTCTTTATCCATTTTTCGCTTTCTGTGATATTGAACTTGGACCATAAATGAGGTTCTTGTAAACAGAGCTGTCCCTAACTTTGGGGTGGCTGAGTCTTTTTGATTTTAATTTCCCTAAGCTATAGGACCATAAGTGGAAGTGCCCTAGGCTCTGTTGCTTTGTTTTTTAGATGTTTCAGGAAACACCATACACTTCTCCAGAGTGGCTGTTGGCAATTTACATCCCGCCCATCAGCATAACAAGGCTCCCAGTTCTCCATGGCCTGTCCTGCCTTTCTGGATTTTACACTTTTTTCAGATGGCCCTTTTGACCGGGGGGCAGTGAGACTTCATTGTAGTGCAGATTTCCTTTGCAAGCTTGCTTGGTTGGCCAAAAAGGGCGTATGCGTTTTTTCCTGAATATATTAAGGAAAAAACGCATACGCCCTTTTTGGCCAAGTGCATCATTGTGGACGTTCTGCCTCTTTTCCTATGCTTTACATGCAATTCCAGTCTACCTCCTGAAATCAGTTTCCTGCAATTCTGCCCTGCTTTCAAGTCCTCTTGGCAGCCTTACTTCAATATATTTTTGGATGATAGCTATCATTTATAACTCTGCAGGTATGTGAATGACAGTGCCCCTGAGCTCCTTTCTTCAACTCGCTTTCTTGTGAGCTGGCCGCAACACCGCAGGATTGCTTCAGGCCCTAGTGTGGTTCCGGCATGACATGCTGAGCCTTTGGTTAATTCCTCTTCCTGGTGGGAAATGAGAGTTAAATTTGCCCGTCCAGACACCTGCATCTAGTCTCTCATTGGTTCTCCCTATTCCTGTTCATTTTCTGCAGAAATTGCAAACTGGGCCAAACAGGAGGTTAAAGGCACTGACTCTCCAAGTGGGGAGACTGTTAGTAAAGCGTCTGGAATGTTGCACCCGAGTACCAGGGGACGAAAACTGAGACACATTTGAACACGTTTCCCGATCACATGGTGGATCATACTCTGGGTTCCACATGCATGTTTTAGCTGAAGGAAGAATCCCTTAAACATGGAGAGTTGAGACCCCTGCAATGGGTACCATGCAATATGACTTCAAAGGGTCTGCATTTGCTCACCGAACCTCACCAATCCTATCACTGCTGCATTTATGCCACTGTACACACGCTTGATTCTCTTTCTGAGACATATAAATCCATAGGTTTTAAGATTCTTACTAGTCAGGTATATTCTTAGGCGTTTAATATGGGGTGTAGAGTCCACTTCGTTGAGCAAGGAGTAGCTCTTGTCTATTACATATTTGGCTTATGGAACGGTATCTGTGCTAATTTCAATCACTGGTTTTATGCAGCACCCCAACTCACCTTTCCCCTTAAGCAAGCATAAGTCGGTTTTCTACATTTGAGACCCTGTTCTGTTTTGTAATTCAGTTCCTGTGTAGCCAAGTTTACATTCCATGTGGTAGAGATATCTTATGATGTTTCTTTTTCTGTGTGACTTATTTCACTTAGAATCATCGTACCTGAATCCACTCATTATGCTGCTATGGGCCTGATGACATAGATTTCATTGCTGAGTGATATTGCATTGTACGTAAGTACCACAACTTCTTTATCCATTTTTCACTTTCTGTGATTTTGAACTTGTACTGTAAACGAGGTTCTTGTAAACAGAGCCTTCCCAAAATTTGGGGTGGCTGTGTCTTTTTGATTTTAATTTCCCTAACTATAGGACCATAAGTGGAAGAGCCCTAGGCTCTGTTGCTTTGTTTTTTAGATGTTTCAGGAAACACCATAAACTTCTCCAGAGTGGCTGTTGGCAATTTACATCCCGCCCATCAGCATAACAAGGCTCCCAGTTCTCCATGGCCTGTCCTGCCTTTCTGGATTTTACACTTTTTTCAGATGGCCCTTTTGACCGGGGGGCAGTGAGACTTCATTGTAGTGCAGATTTCCTTTGCAAGCTTGCTTGGTTGGCCAAAAAGGGCGTATGCGTTTTTTCCTGAATATATTCAGGAAAAAACGCATACGCCCTTTTTGGCCAAGTGCATCATTGTGGACGTTCTGCCTCTTTTCCTTTGCTTTACATGCAATTCCAGTCTACCTCCTGAAATCGGTTTCCTGCAATTCTGCCCAGCGTTCAAGTCCTCTTGGCAGCCTTACTTCAATATATTTTTGGACGATAGCTGTCATTTATAACTCTGCAGGTTTGTGAATGACAGTGCCCCTGAGCTCCTTTCTTCAACTCGCGTTCTTGTGAGCTGGCCGCAACACCGCAGCATTGCTTCAGGCCCTAGTGTGGTTCCGGCATTACATGCTGAGCCTTTGGTTAATTCCTCTTCCTGGTGGGAAATGAGAGTTAAATTTGCCCGTCCAGACACCTCCAGCTAGTCTCTCATTGGTTCTCCCTATTCCTGTTCATTTTCCGCAGAAATTGCAAACTGGGCCAAACAAGAGGTTAAAGGCACTGACTCTCCAAGTGGGGAGAGTGTTAGTAAAGCGTCTGGAATGTTGCACCCAAGTACCAAGGGATGAAAACTGACACAATTAAACACGTTTCCCGATCACACGGTGGATCATACTCTGGGTTCCACATGCATGTTTTAGCTGAAGGAAGAATCCCTTAAACCTGGAGAGTTGAGACCCATGGAATGGGTACCATGCAATATGACTTCAAAGGTTCTGCATTTGCTCACCGAACCTCACCAATCCTATCACTGCTGCATTTATGCCACTGTACACACGCTTGATTCTCTTTCGGAGACATATAAATCCATAGGTTTTAAGATTCTTTCTAGTCAGGTATATTCTTACGCGTTTAATATGGGGTGTAGAGTCCACTTCGTTGAGCAAGGAGTAGCTCTTGTCTATTAAATATTTGGCTTATGGAACGGTATCTGTTCTAATTTCAATCTCTGGTTTTATGCAGCACCCCAACTCACCTTTCGCCTTAAGCAAACATAAGTTGGTTTTCTACATTTGAGACCCTGTTCTGTTTTGTAATTCAGTTCCTGTGTAGCCAAGTTTACATTCCTTGTAGTAGTGATATCTTATGATATTTGTTTTTCTGTGTGACTTATTTCACTTAGAATCATCGTACCTGAATCCACTCATTATGCTGCTATGGGCCTGATGACATAGATTTCATTGCTGAGTGATATTGCATTGTACGTAAGTACCACAACTTCTTTATCCATTTTTCACTTTCTGTGATATTGAACTTGGACCATAAATGAGGTTCTTGTAAACAGAGCTGTCCCTAACTTTGGGGTGGCTGAGTCTTTTTGATTTTAATTTCCCTAAGCTATAGGACCATAAGTGGAAGTGCCCTAGGCTCTGTTGCTTTGTTTTTCAGATGTTTCAGGAAACACCATACACTTCTCCAGAGTGGCTGTTGGCAATTTACATCCCGCCCATCAGCATAACAAGGCTCCCAGTTCTCCATGGCCTGTCCTGCCTTTCTGGATTTTACACATTTTTCAGATGGCCCTTTTGACCCGGGATCAGTGAGACTTCATTGTAGTGCAGATTTCCTTTGCAAGCTTGCTTGGTTGGCCAAAAAGGGCGTATGCGTTTTTTCCTGAATATATTCAGGAAAAAACGCATACGCCCTTTTTGGCCAAGTGCATCATTGTGGACGTTCTGCCTCTTTTCCTATGCTTTACATGCAATTCCAGTCTACCTCCTGAAATCGGTTTCCTGCAATTCTGCCCCGCTTTCAAGTCCTCTTGGCAGCCTTACTTCAATATATTTTTGGACGATAGCTGTCATTTATAACTCTGCAGGTATGTGAATGACAGTGCCCCTGAGCTCCTTTCTTCAACTCGCTTTCTTGTGAGCTGGCCGCAACACCGCAGGATTGCTTCAGGCCCTAGTGTGGTTCCGGCATGGCACGCTGAGCCTTTGTTTAATTCCTCTTCCTGGTGGGAAATGAGAGTTAAATTTGCCGGTCCAGACACCTCCAGCTAGTCTCTCATTGGTTCTCCCTATTCCTGTTCATTTTCCGCAGAAATTGCAAACTGGGCCAAATAGGAGGTTAAAGGCACTGACTCTCCAAGTGGGGAGAGTGTTAGTAAAGCGTCTGGAATGTTGCACCCGAGTACCAGGGGACGAAAACTGAGACACATTTGAACACGTTTCCCGATCACATGGTGGATCATACTCTGGGTTCCACATGCATGTTTTAGCTGAAGGAAGAATCCCTTAAACCTGGAGAGTTGAGACCCCTGCAATGGGTACCATGCAATATGACTTCAAAGGGTCTGCATTTGCTCACCGAACCTCACCAATCCTATCACTGCTGCATTTATGCCACTGTACACACGCTTGATTCTCTTTCTGAGACATATAAATCCATAGGTTTTAAGATTCTTACTAGTCAGGTATATTCTTAGGCGTTTAATATGGGGTGTAGAGTCCACTTCGATGAGCAAGGAGTAGCTCTTGTCTATTACATATTTGGCTTATGGAACGGTATCTGTGCTAATTTCAATCTCTGGTTTTATGCAGCACCCCAACTCACCTTTCCCCTTAAGCAAGCATAAGTCGGTTTTCTACATTTGAGACCCTGTTCTGTTTTGTAATTCAGTTCCTGTGTAGCCAAGTTTACATTCCATGTGGTAGAGATATCTTATGATGTTTCTTTTTCTGTGTGACTTATTTCACTTAGAATCATCGTACCTGAATCCACTCATTATGCTGCTATGGGCCTGATGCCATAGATTTCATTGCTGAGTGATATTGCATTGTACGTAAGTACCACAACTTCTTTATCCATTTTTCACTTTCTGTGATTTTGAACTTGTACTGTAAACGAGGTTCTTGTAAACAGAGCCTTCCCAAACTTTGGGGTGGCTGTGTCTTTTTGATTTTAATTTCCCTAAGCTATAGGACCATAAGTGGAAGTGCCCTAGGCTCTGTTGCTTTGTTTTTTAGATGTTTCAGGAAACACCATACACTTCTCCAGAGTGGCTGTTGGCAATTTACATCCCGCCCATCAGCATAACAAGGCTCCCAGTTCTCCATGGCCTGTCCTGCCTTTCTGGATTTTACACTTTTTTCAGATGGCCCTTTTGACCGGGGGGCAGTGAGACTTCATTGTAGTGCAGATTTCCTTTGCAAGCTTGCTTGGTTGGCCAAAAAGGGCGTATGCGTTTTTTCCTGAATATATTAAGGAAAAAACGCATACGCCCTTTTTGGCCAAGTGCATCATTGTGGACGTTCTGCCTCTTTTCCTATGCTTTACATGCAATTCCAGTCTACCTCCTGAAATCAGTTTCCTGCAATTCTGCCCTGCTTTCAAGTCCTCTTGGCAGCCTTACTTCAATATATTTTTGGATGATAGCTATCATTTATAACTCTGCAGGTATGTGAATGACAGTGCCCCTGAGCTCCTTTCTTCAACTCGCTTTCTTGTGAGCTGGCTGCAACACCGCAGGATTGCTTCAGGCCCTAGTGTGGTTCCGGCATGGCATGCTGAGCCTTTGTTTAATTCCTCTTCCTGGTGGGAAATGAGAGTTAAATTTGCCCGTCCAGACACCTGCATCTAGTCTCTCATTGGTTCTCCCTATTCCTGTTCATTTTCCGCAGAAATTGCAAACTGGGCCAAATAGGAGGTTAAAGGCACTGACTCTCCAAGTGGGGAGACTGTTAGTAAAGCGTCTGGAATGTTGCACCCGAGTACCAGGGGACGAAAACTGAGACACATTTGAACACGTTTCCCGATCACATGGTGGATCATACTCTGGGTTCCACATGCATGTTTTAGCTGAAGGAAGAATCCCTTAAACCTGGAGAGTTGAGACCCCTGCAATGGGTACCATGCAATATGACTTCAAAGGGTCTGCATTTGCTCACCGAACCTCACCAATCCTATCACTGCTGCATTTATGCCACTGTACACACGCTTGATTCTCTTTCTGAGACATATAAATCCATAGGTTTTAAGATTCTTACTAGTCAGGTATATTCTTAGGCGTTTAATATGGGGTGTAGAGTCCACTTCGTTGAGCAAGGAGTAGCTCTTGTCTATTACATATTTGGCTTATGGAACGGTATCTGTGCTAATTTCAATCACTGGTTTTATGCAGCACCCCAACTCACCTTTCCCCTTAAGCAAGCATAAGTCGGTTTTCTACATTTGAGACCCTGTTCTGTTTTGTAATTCAGTTCCTGTGTAGCCAAGTTTACATTCCATGTGGTAGAGATATCTTATGATGTTTCTTTTTCTGTGTGACTTATTTCACTTAGAATCATCGTACCTGAATCCACTCATTATGCTGCTATGGGCCTGATGACATAGATTTCATTGCTGAGTGATATTGCATTGTACGTAAGTACCACAACTTCTTTATCCATTTTTCACTTTCTGTGATTTTGAACTTGTACTGTAAACGAGGTTCTTGTAAACAGAGCCTTCCCAAAATTTGGGGTGGCTGTGTCTTTTTGATTTTAATTTCCCTAACTATAGGACCATAAGTGGAAGAGCCCTAGGCTCTGTTGCTTTGTTTTTTAGATGTTTCAGGAAACACCATACACTTCTCCAGAGTGGCTGTTGGCAATTTACATCCCGCCCATCAGCATAACAAGGCTCCCAGTTCTCCATGGCCTGTCCTGCCTTTCTGGATTTTACACTTTTTTCAGATGGCCCTTTTGACCGGGGGGCAGTGAGACTTCATTGTAGTGCAGATTTCCTTTGCAAGCTTGCTTGGTTGGCCAAAAAGGGCGTATGCGTTTTTTCCTGAATATATTCAGGAAAAAACGCATACGCCCTTTTTGGCCAAGTGCATCATTGTGGACGTTCTGCCTCTTTTCCTTTGCTTTACATGCAATTCCAGTCTACCTCCTGAAATCGGTTTCCTGCAATTCTGCCCAGCGTTCAAGTCCTCTTGGCAGCCTTACTTCAATATATTTTTGGACGATAGCTGTCATTTATAACTCTGCAGGTTTGTGAATGACAGTGCCCCTGAGCTCCTTTCTTCAACTCGCTTTCTTGTGAGCTGGCCGCAACACCGCAGCATTGCTTCAGGCCCTAGTGTGGTTCCGGCATTACATGCTGAGCCTTTGGTTAATTCCTCTTCCTGGTGGGAAATGAGAGTTAAATTTGCCCGTCCAGACACCTCCAGCTAGTCTCTCATTGGTTCTCCCTATTCCTGTTCATTTTCCGCAGAAATTGCAAACTGGGCCAAACAAGAGGTTAAAGGCACTGACTCTCCAAGTGGGGAGAGTGTTAGTAAAGCGTCTGGAATGTTGCACCCAAGTACCAAGGGATGAAAACTGACACAATTAAACACGTTTCCCGATCACACGGTGGATCATACTCTGGGTTCCACATGCATGTTTTAGCTGAAGGAAGAATCCCTTAAACCTGGAGAGTTGAGACCCATGGAATGGGTACCATGCAATATGACTTCAAAGGTTCTGCATTTGCTCACCGAACCTCACCAATCCTATCACTGCTGCATTTATGCCACTGTACACACGCTTGATTCTCTTTCGGAGACATATAAATCCATAGGTTTTAAGATTCTTTCTAGTCAGGTATATTCTTACGCGTTTAATATGGGGTGTAGAGTCCACTTCGTTGAGCAAGGAGTAGCTCTTGTCTATTAAATATTTGGCTTATGGAACGGTATCTGTTCTAATTTCAATCTCTGGTTTTATGCAGCACCCCAACTCACCTTTCGCCTTAAGCAAGCATAAGTTGGTTTTCTACATTTGAGACCCTGTTCTGTTTTGTAATTCAGTTCCTGTGTAGCCAAGTTTACATTCCTTGTAGTAGTGATATCTTATGATATTTGTTTTTCTGTGTGACTTATTTCACTTAGAATCATCGTACCTGAATCCACTCATTATGCTGCTATGGGCCTGATGACATAGATTTCATTGCTGAGTGATATTGCATTGTACGTAAGTACCACAACTTCTTTATCCATTTTTCACTTTCTGTGATATTGAACTTGGACCATAAATGAGGTTCTTGTAAACAGAGCTGTCCCTAACTTTGGGGTGGCTGAGGCTTTTTGATTTTAATTTCCCTAAGCTATAGGACCATAAGTGGAAGTGCCCTAGGCTCTGTTGCTTTGTTTTTCAGATGTTTCAGGAAACACCATACACTTCTCCAGAGTGGCTGTTGGCAATTTACATCCCGCCCATCAGCATAACAAGGCTCCCAGTTCTCCATGGCCTGTCCTGCCTTTCTGGATTTTACACATTTTTCAGATGGCCCTTTTGACCGGGGAGCAGTGAGACTTCATTGTAGTGCAGATTTCCTTTGCAAGCTTGCTTGGTTGGCCAAAAAGGGCGTATGCGTTTTTTCCTGAATATATTCAGGAAAAAACGCATACGCCCTTTTTGGCCAAGTGCATCATTGTGGACGTTCTGCCTCTTTTCCTATGCTTTACATGCAATTCCAGTCTACCTCCTGAAATCGGTTTCCTGCAATTCTGCCCCGCTTTCAAGTCCTCTTGGCAGCCTTACTTCAATATATTTTTGGACGATAGCTGTCATTTATAACTCTGCAGGTATGTGAATGACAGTGCCCCTGAGCTCCTTTCTTCAACTCGCTTTCTTGTGAGCTGGCCGCAACACCGCAGGATTGCTTCAGGCCCTAGTGTGGTTCCGGCATGGCACGCTGAGCCTTTGTTTAATTCCTCTTCCTGGTGGGAAATGAGAGTTAAATTTGCCGGTCCAGACACCTCCAGCTAGTCTCTCATTGGTTCTCCCTATTCCTGTTCATTTTCCGCAGAAATTGCAAACTGGGCCAAATAGGAGGTTAAAGGCACTGACTCTCCAAGTGGGGAGAGTGTTAGTAAAGCGTCTGGAATGTTGCACCCGAGTACCAGGGGACGAAAACTGAGACACATTTGAACACGTTTCCCGATCACATGGTGGATCATACTCTGGGTTCCACATGCATGTTTTAGCTGAAGGAAGAATCCCTTAAACCTGGAGAGTTGAGACCCCTGCAATGGGTACCATGCAATATGACTTCAAAGGGTCTGCATTTGCTCACCGAACCTCACCAATCCTATCACTGCTGCATTTATGCCACTGTACACACGCTTGATTCTCTTTCTGAGACATATAAATCCATAGGTTTTAAGATTCTTACTAGTCAGGTATATTCTTAGGCGTTTAATATGGGGTGTAGAGTCCACTTCGATGAGCAAGGAGTAGCTCTTGTCTATTACATATTTGGCTTATGGAACGGTATCTGTGCTAATTTCAATCTCTGGTTTTATGCAGCACCCCAACTCACCTTTCCCCTTAAGCAAGCATAAGTCGGTTTTCTACATTTGAGACCCTGTTCTGTTTTGTAATTCAGTTCCTGTGTAGCCAAGTTTACATTCCATGTGGTAGAGATATCTTATGATGTTTCTTTTTCTGTGTGACTTATTTCACTTAGAATCATCGTACCTGAATCCACTCATTATGCTGCTATGGGCCTGATGACATAGATTTCATTGCTGAGTGATATTGCATTGTACGTAAGTACCACAACTTCTTTATCCATTTTTCACTTTCTGTGATTTTGAACTTGTACTGTAAACGAGGTTCTTGTAAACAGAGCCTTCCCAAACTTTGGGGTGGCTGTGTCTTTTTGATTTTAATTTCCCTAAGCTATAGGACCATAAGTGGAAGTGCCCTAGGCTCTGTTGCTTTGTTTTTTAGATGTTTCAGGAAACACCATACACTTCTCCAGAGTGGCTGTTGGCAATTTACATCCCACCCATCAGCATAACAAGTCTCCCAGGTCTCCATGGCCTGTCCTGCCTTTCTGGATTTTACACTTTTTTCAGATGGCCCTTTTGACTGGGGGGCAGTGAGACTTCATTGTAGTGCAGATTTCCTTTGCAAGCTTGCTTGGTTGGCCAAAAAGGGCGTATGCGTTTTTTCCTGAATATATTCAGGAAAAAACGCATACGCCCTTTTTGGCCAAGTGCATCATTGTGGACGTTCTGCCTCTTTTCCTTTGCTTTACATGCAATTCCAGTCTACCTCCTGAAATCGGTTTCCTGCAATTCTGCCCAGCGTTCAAGTCCTCTTGGCAGCCTTACTTCAATATATTTTTGGACGATAGCTGTCATTTATAACTCTGCAGGTTTGTGAATGACAGTGCCCCTGAGCTCCTTTCTTCAACTCGCTTTCTTGTGAGCTGGCCGCAACACCGCAGCATCGCTTCAGGCCCTAGTGTGGTTCCGGCATTACATGCTGAGCCTTTGGTTAATTCCTCTTCCTGGTGGGAAATGAGAGTTAAATTTGCCCGTCCAGACACCTCCAGCTAGTCTCTCATTGGTTCTCCCTATTCCTGTTCATTTTCCGCAGAAATTGCAAACTGGGCCAAACAAGAGGTTAAAGGCACTGACTCTCCAAGTGGGGAGAGTGTTAGTAAAGCGTCTGGAATGTTGCACCCGAGTACCAGGGGATGAAAACTGACACAATTAAACAGGTTTCCCGATCACACGGTGGATCATACTCTGGGTTCCACATGCATGTTTTAGCTGAAGGAAGAATCCCTTAAACCTGGAGAGTTGAGACCCATGGAATGGGTACCATGCAATATGACTTCAAAGGGTCTGCATTTGTCCACCGAACCTCACCAATCCTATCACTGCTGCGTTTATGCCGCTGTACACACGCTTGATTCTCTTTCGGAGACATATAAATCCATAGGTTTTAAGATTCTTCCTAGTCAGGTATATTCTTAGGCGTTTATTATGGGGTGTAGAGTCCACTTCGTTGAGCAAGGAGTAGCTCTTGTCTATTACATATTTGGCTTATGGAACGGTATCTGTGCTAATTTCAATCTCTGGTTTTATGCAGCACCCCAACTCACCTTTCGCCTTAAGCAAGCATAACTTGGTTTTCTACATTTGAGACCCTGTTCTGTTTTGTAATTCAGTTCCTGTGTAGCCAAGTTTACATTCCGTGTAGTAGTGATATCTTATGATGTTTCTTTTTCTGTGTGACTTATTTCACTTAGAATCATCGTACCTGAATCCACTCATTATGCTGCTATGGGCCTGATGACATAGATTTCATTGCTGCGTGATATTGCATTGTACGTAATTACCAAAACTTCTTTATCCATTTTTCACTTTCTGTGATACTGAACTTGTACCGTAAACGAGGTTCTTGTAAACAGAGCCGTCCCAAACTTTGGGGTGGCTGTGTCTTTTTGATTTTAATTTCCCTAAGCTATAGGACCGTAACTGGAAGTGCCCTAGGCTCCGTTGCTTTGCTTTTTAGATGTTTCAGGAAACACCATACACTTCTCCAGAGTGGCTGTTCGCAATTTACATCCCGCACATCAGCATAACAAGGTTCCCAATTCTCCATTGCCTGTCCTGCCTTTCTGGATTTTACACTTTTTTCAGATGGCCCTTTTGACCGGGGGCAGTGAGACTTCATTGTAGTGCAGATTTCCTTTGCAAGCTTGCTTGGTTGGCCAAAAAGGGCGTATGCGTTTTTTCCTGAATATATTCAGGAAAAAACGCATACGCCCTTTTTGGCCAAGTGCATCATTGTGGACGTTCTGCCTCTTTTCCTTTGCTTTACATGCAATTCCAGTCTACCTCCTGAAATCGGTTTCCTGCAATTCTGCCCAGCGTTCAAGTCCTCTTGGCAGCCTTACTTCAATATATTTTTGGACGATAGCTGTCATTTATAACTCTGCAGGTTTGTGAATGACAGTGCCCCTGAGCTCCTTTCTTCAACTCGCTTTCTTGTGAGCTGGCCGCAACACCGCAGCATCGCTTCAGGCCCTAGTGTGGTTCCGGCATTACATGCTGAGCCTTTGGTTAATTCCTCTTCCTGGTGGGAAATGAGAGTTAAATTTGCCCGTCCAGACACCTCCAGCTAGTCTCTCATTGGTTCTCCCTATTCCTGTTCATTTTCCGCAGAAATTGCAAACTGGGCCAAACAAGAGGTTAAAGGCACTGACTCTCCAAGTGGGGAGAGTGTTAGTAAAGCGTCTGGAATGTTGCACCCGAGTACCAGGGGATGAAAACTGACACAATTAAACACGTTTCCCGATCACACGGTGGATCATACTCTGGGTTCCACATGCATGTTTTAGCTGAAGGAAGAATCCCTTAAACCTGGAGAGTTGAGACCCATGGAATGGGTACCATGCAATATGACTTCAAAGGGTCTGCATTTGTCCACCGAACCTCACCAATCCTATCACTGCTGCGTTTATGCCGCTGTACACACGCTTGATTCTCTTTCGGAGACATATAAATCCATAGGTTTTAAGATTCTTCCTAGTCAGGTATATTCTTAGGCGTTTATTATGGGGTGTAGAGTCCACTTCGTTGAGCAAGGAGTAGCTCTTGTCTATTACATATTTGGCTTATGGAACGGTATCTGTGCTAATTTCAATCTCTGGTTTTATGCAGCACCCCAACTCACCTTTCGCCTTAAGCAAGCATAACTTGGTTTTCTACATTTGAGACCCTGTTCTGTTTTGTAATTCAGTTCCTGTGTAGCCAAGTTTACATTCCGTGTAGTAGTGATATCTTATGATGTTTCTTTTTCTGTGTGACTTATTTCACTTAGAATCATCGTACCTGAATCCACTCATTATGCTGCTATGGGCCTGATGACATAGATTTCATTGCTGCGTGATATTGCATTGTACGTAATTACCACAACTTCTTTATCCATTTTTCACTTTCTGTGATACTGAACTTGTACCGTAAACGAGGTTCTTGTAAACAGAGCCGTCCCAAACTTTGGGGTGGCTGTGTCTTTTTGATTTTAATTTCCCTAAGCTATAGGACCGTAACTGGAAGTGCCCTAGGCTCCGTTGCTTTGCTTTTTAGATGTTTCAGGAAACACCATACACTTCTCCAGAGTGGCTGTTCGCAATTTACATCCCGCACATCAGCATAACAAGGTTCCCAATTCTCCATTGCCTGTCCTGCCTTTCTGGATTTTACACTTTTTTCAGATGGCCCTTTTGACCGGGGGCAGTGAGACTTCATTGTAGTGCAGATTTCCTTTGCAAGCTTGCTTGGTTGGCCAAAAAGGGCGTATGCGTTTTTTCCTGAATATATTCAGGAAAAAACGCATACGCCCTTTTTGGCCAAGTGCATCATTGTGGACGTTCTGCCTCTTTTCCTATGCTTTACATGCAATTCCAGTCTACCTCCTGAAATCGGTTTCCTGCAATTCTGCCCCGCTTTCAAGTCCTCTTGGCAGCCTTACTTCAATATATTTTTGGACGATAGCTGTCATTTATAACTCTGCAGGTATGTGAATGACAGTGCCCCTGAGCTCCTTTCTTCAACTCGCTTTCTTGTGAGCTGGCCGCAACACCGCAGCATTGCCTCAGGCCCTAGTGTGGTTCCGGCATGGCACGCTGAGCCTTTGGTTAATTCCTCTTCCTGGTGGGAAATGAGAGTTAAATTTGCCCGTCCAGACACCTCCAGCTAGTCTCTCATTGGTTCTCCCTATTCCTGTTCATTTTCCGCAGAAATTGCAAACTGGGCCAAACAGGAGGTTAAAGGCACTGACTCTCCAAGTGGGGAGAGTGTTAGTAAAGCGTCTGGAATGTTGCACCCGAGTACCGGGGGACGAAACCTGAGACACATTTGAACACGTTTCCCGATCACACGGTGGATCATACTCTGGGTTCCACATGCATGTTTTAGCTGAAGGAAGAATCCCTTAAACCTGGAGAGTTGAGACCCATGGAATGGGTACCATGCAATATGACTTCAAAGGGTCTGCATTTGCTCACCGATCCTCACCAATCCTATCACTGCTGCGTTTATGCCGCTGTACACATGCTTGATTCTCTTTTGAGACATATAAATCCATAGGTTTTAAGATTCTTACTAGTCAGTTATATTCTTAGGCGTTTAATATGGGGTGTTGAGTCCACTTCGTTGAGCAAGGAGTACCTCTTGTCTATTACATATTTGGCTTATGGAACGGTATCTGTGCTAATTTCAATCTCTGGTTTTATGCAGCACCCCAACTCACATTTCCCCTTAAGCAAGCATAAGTTGGTTTTCTACATTTGAGACACTGTTCTGTTTTATAATCCAGTTCCTGTGTAGCCAAGTTTACATTCCGTGTAGTAGTGATATCTTATGATGTTTCTTTTTCTCTGTGACTTATTTCACTTAGAATCATCGTACCTGAATCCACTCGTTATGCTTCTCCGGGCCTGACGACATAGATTTCATTGCTGAGTGATATTGCATTGTACGTAAGTACCACAACTTCTTTATCCATTTTTCGCTTTCTGTGATATTGAACTTGTACCGTAAACGAGGTTCTTGTAAACAGAACCGTCCCAAACTTTGGGGTGGCTGTGTCTTTTTGAATTTAATTTCCCTAAGCTATAGGACCATAAGTGGAATTGCCCTAGGCTCTGTTGCTTTGTTTTTTAGATGTTTCAGGAAACACCATACACTTCTCCAGAGTGGCTGTTGGCAATATACATCCCGCCCATGAGCATAACAAGGCTCCCAGTTCTCCATGGCCTGTCCTGTCTTTCTGGATTTTACACTTTTTTCAGATGGCCCTTTTGACCGGGGGGCAGTGAGACTTCATTGTAGTGAAGATTTCCTTTGCAAGCTTGCTTGGTTGGCCAAAAAGGGCGTATGCGTTTTTTCCTGAGTATATTCAGGAAAAAACGCATACGCCCTTTTTGGCCAAGTGCATCATTGTGGACGTTCTGCCTCTTTTCCTATGCTTTACATGCAATTCCAGTCTACCTCCTGAAATCGGTTTCCTGCAATTCTGCCCCGCTTTCAAGTCCTCTTGGCAGCCTTACTTCAATATATTTTTGGACGATAGCTGTCATTTATAACTCTGCAGGTTTGTGAATGACAGTGCCCCTGAGCTCCTTTCTTCAACTTGCTTTCTTGTGAGCTGGCCGCAACACCGCAGCATTGCTTCAGGCCCTAGTGTGGTTCCAGAATGGCACGCTGAGCCTTTGGTTAATTCCTCTTCCTGGTGGGCAATGAGAGTTAAATTTGCCCGTCCAGACACCTCCAGCTAGTCTCTCTTGGTTCTCCCTATTTCTGTTCATTTTCCGCAGAAATTGCAAACTGGGCCAAACAGGAGGTTAAAGGCACTGACTCACCAAGTGGGGAGAGTGTTAGTAAAGCGTCTGGAATGTTGCACCCGAGTACCGGTGGACGAAAACTGAGACACATTTGAACACGTTTCCCGATCACACGGTGGATCATACTCTGGGTTCCACATGCATGTTTTAGCTGAAGGAAGAATCCCTTAAACCTGGAGAGTTGAGACACATGGAATGGGTACCATGCAATATGACTTCAAAGGGTCTGCATTTGCTCACCGATCCTCACCAATCCTAACACTGCTGCATTTATGCCGCTGTAAACACGCTTGATTCTCTTGCAGAGACATATAAATCCATAGGTTTTAAGATTCTTACTAGTCAGTTATATTCTTAAGCGTTTAATATGAGGTGTTGAGTCCACTTCGTTGAGCAAGGAGAAGCTCTTGTCTATTACATATTTGGCTTATGGAACGGTATCTGTGCTAATTTCAATCTCTGGTTTTATGCAGCACCCCAACTCACCTTTCGCCTTAAGCAAGCATAAGTTGGTTTTCTACATTTGAGACCCTGTTCTGTTTTGTAATTCAGTTCCTGTGTAGCCAAGTTTACATTCCGTGTAGTAGTGATATCTTATGATGTTTCTTTTTCTGTGTGACTTATTTCACTTAGAATCATCGTACCTGAATCCACTCATTATGCTGCTACGGGCCTGATGACATAGATTTCATTGCTGAGTGATATTGCATTGTACGTAAGTACCACAACTTCTTTATCCATTTTTCGCTTTCTGTGATATTGAACTTGTACCGTAAATGAGGTTCTTGTAAACTGAGCCGTCCCAAACTTTGGGGTGGCTGTGTCTTTTTGATTTTAATTTCCCTAAGCTATAGGACCATAAGTGGAAGTGCCCTAGGCTCTGTTGCTTTGTTTTTTAGATGTTTCAGGAAACACCATACACTTCTCCAGAGTGGCTGTTGGCAATTTACATCCCGCCCATCAGCATAACAAGGCTCCCAGTTCTCCATGGCCTGTCCTGCCTTTCTGGATTTTACACTTTTTTCAGATGGCCCTTTTGACCGGGGGGCAGTGAGACTTCATTGTAGTCCAGATTTCCTTTGCAAGCTTGCTTGGTTGGCCAAAAAGGGCGTATGCGTTTTTTCCTGAATATATTCAGGAAAAAACGCATACGCCCTTTTTGGCCAAGTGCATCATTGTGGACGTTCTGCCTCTTTTCCTTTGCTTTACATGCAATTCCAGTCTACCTCCTGAAATCGGTTTCCTGCAATTCTGCCCCGCATTCAAGTCCTCTTGGCAGCCTTACTTCAATATCTTTTTGGACGATAGCTGTCATTTATAACTCTGCAGGTATGTGAATGACAGTGCCCCTGAGCTCCTTTCTTCAACTCGCTTTCTTGTGAGCTGGCCGCAACACCGCAGGATTGCTTCAGGCCCTAGTGTGGTTCCGGCATGGCACACTGAGCCTTTGTTTAATTCCTCTTCCTGGTGGGAAATGAGAGTTAAATTTGCCCGTCCAGACACCTCCAGCTAGTCTCTCATTGGTTCTCCCTATTCCTGTTCATTTTCCGCAGAAATTGCAAACTGGGCCAAACAGGAGGTTAAAGGCACTGACTCTCCAAGTGGGGAGAGTGTTAATAAAGCATCTGGAATGTTGCACCCGAGTACCAGGGGACGAAAACTGACACAATTGAACACGTTTCCCAAGCACACGGTGGATCATACTCTGGGTTCCACATGCATGTTTTAGCTGAAGGAAGAATCCCTTAAACCTGGAGAGTTGAGACCCATGGAATGGGTACCATGCAATATGACTTCAAAGGGTCTGCATTTGTCCACCGAACCTCACCAATCCTATCACTGCTGCGTTTATGCCGCTGTACACACGCTTGATTCTCTTTCTGAGACATATAAATCCATAGGTTTTAAGATTCTTCCTAGTCAGGTATATTCTTAGGTGTTTATTATCGGATGTAGAGTCCACTTCGTTGAGCAAGGAGTAGCTCTTGTCTATTACATATTTGGCTTATGGAACGGTATCTGTGCTAATTTCAATCTCTGGTTTTATGCAGCACCCCAACTCACCTTTCGCCTTAAGCAAGCATAAGTTGGTTTTCTACATTTGAGACCCTGTTCTGTTTTGTAATTCAGTTCCTGTGTAGCCAAGTTTACATTCCGTGTAGTAGTGATATCTTATGATGTTTCTTTTTCTGTGTGACTTATTTCACTTAGAATCATCGTACCTGAATCCACTCATTATGCTGCTATGGGCCTGATGACATAGAGTTCATTGCTGCGTGATATTGCATTGTACGTAAGTACCACAACTTCTTTATCCATTTTTCACTTTCTGTGATTTTGAACTTGTACTGTAAACGAGGTTCTTGTAAACAGAGCCTTCCCAAACTTTGGGGTGGCTGTGTCTTTTTGATTTTAATTTCCCTAAGCTATAGGACCATAAGTGGAAGTGCCCTAGGCTCTGTTGCTTTGTTTTTTAGATGTTTCAGGAAACACCATACACTTCTCCAGAGTGGCTGTTGGCAATTTACATCCCGCCCATCAGCATAACAAGGCTCCCAGTTCTCCATGGCCTGTCCTGCCTTTCTGGATTTTACACTTTTTTCAGATGGCTCTTTTGACCGGGGAGCAGTGAGACTTCATTGTAGTGCAGATTTCCTTTGCAAGCTTGCTTGGTTGGCCAAAAAGGGCGTATGCGTTTTTTCCTGAATATATTCAGGAAAAAACGCATACGCCCTTTTTGGCCAAGTGCATCATTGTGGACGTTCTGCCTCTTTTCCTATGCTTTACATGCAATTCCAGTCTACCTCCTGAAATCGGTTTCCTGCAATTCTGCCCCGCTTTCAAGTCCTCTTGGCAGCCTTACTTCAATATATTTTTGGACGATAGCTATCATTTATAACTCTGTAGGTTTGTGAATGACAGTGCCCCTGAGCTCCTTTCTTCAACTCGCTTTCTTGTGAGCTGGCCGCAACACCGCAGGATTGCTTCAGGTCCCAGTGTGGTTCCGGAATGGCACGCTGAGCCTTTGGTTAATTCCTCTTCCTGGTGGGAAATGAGAGTTAAATTTGCCCGACCAGACACCTCCAGCTAGTCTCTCATTGGTTCTCCCTATTCCTGTTCATTTTCTGCAGAAATTGCAAACTGGGCCAAACAGGAGGTTAAAGGCACTGACTCTCCAAGTGGGGAGAGTGTTAGTAAAGCGTCTGGAATGTTGCACCCGAGTACCAGGGGACGAAAACTGACACAATTGAACACGTTTCCCGAGCACACGGTGGATCATACTCTGGGTTCCACATGCATGTTTTAGCTGAAGGAAGAATCCCTTAAACCTGGAGAGTTGAGACCCATGGAATGGGTACCATGCAATATGACTTCAAAGGGTCTGCATTTGTCCACCGAACCTCACCAATCCTATCACTGCTGCGTTTATGCCGCTGTACACACTCTTGATTCTCTTTCTGAGACATATAAATCCATAGGTTTTAAGATTCTTCCTAGTCAGGTATATACTTAGGCATTTATTATGGGATGTAGAGTCCACTTCGTTGAGCAAGGAGTAGCTCTTGTCTATTACATATTTGGCTTATGGAACGGTATCTGTGCTAATTTCAATCTCTGGTTTTATGCAGCACCCCAACTCACCTTTCGCCTTAAGCAAGCATAAGTTGGTTTTCTACATTTGAGACCCTGTTCTGTTTTGTAATTCAGTTCCTGTGTAGCCAAGTTTACATTCCGTGTAGTAGTGATATCTTATGATGTTTCTTTTTCTGTGTGACTTATTTCACTTAGAATCATCGTACCTGAATCCACTCATTATGCTGCTATGGGCCTGATGACATAGATTTCATTGCTGCCTGATATTGCATTGTACGTAAGTACCACAACTTCTTTATCCATTTTTCACTTTCTGTGATTTTGAACTTGTACTGTAAACGAGGTTCTTGTAAACAGAGCCTTCCCAAACTTTGGGGTGGCTGTGTCTTTTTGATTTTAATTTCCCTAAGCTATAGGACCATAAGTGGAAGTGCCCTAGGCTCTGTTGCTTTGTTTTGTAGATGTTTCAGGAAACACCATACACTTCTCCAGAGTGGCTGTTGGCAATTTACATCCCGCCCATCAGCATAACAAGGCTCCCAGTTCTCCATGGCCTGTCCTGCCTTTCTGGATTTTACACTTTTTTCAGATGGCCCTTTTGACCGGGGGGCAGTGAGACTTCATTGTAGTGCAGATTTCCTTTGCAAGCTTGCTTGGTTGGCCAAAAAGGGCGTATGCGTTTTTTCCTGAATATATTCAGGAAAAAACGCATACGCCCTTTTTGGCCAAGTGCATCATTGTGGACGTTCTGCCTCTTTTCCTTTGCTTTACATGCAATTCCAGTCTACCTCCTGAAATCGGTTTCCTGCAATTCTGCCCAGCGTTCAAGTCCTCTTGGCAGCCTTACTTCAATATATTTTTGGACGATAGCTGTCATTTATAACTCTGCAGGTTTGTGAATGACAGTGCCCCTGAGCTCCTTTCTTCAACTCGCTTTCTTGTGAGCTGGCCGCAACACCGCAGCATTGCTTCAGGCCCTAGTGTGGTTCCGGGATGACATGCTGAGCCTTTGTTTAATTCCTCTTCCTGGTGGGAAATGAGAGTTAAATTTGCCCGTCCAGACACCTCCAGCTAGTCTCTCATTGGTTCTCCCTATTCCTGTTCATTTTCCGCAGAAATTGCAAACTGGGCCAAACAAGAGTTTAAAGGCACTGACTCTCCATGTGGGGAGAGTGTTAGTAAAGCGTCTGGAATGTTGCACCCAAGTACCAGGGGATGAAAACTGACACAATTAAACACGTTTCCCGATCACACGGTGGATCATACTCTGGGTTCCACATGCATGTTTTAGCTGAAGGAAGAATCCCTTAAACCTGGAGAGTTGAGACCCATGGAATGGGTACCATGCAATATGACTTCAAAGGGTCTGCATTTGCTCACCGAACCTCACCAATCCTATCACTGCTGCGTTTATGACACTGTACACACGCTTGATTCTCTTTCGGAGACATATAAATCCATAGGTTTTAAGATTCTTTCTAGTCAGGTATATTCTTACGCGTTTAATATGGGGTGTAGAGTCCACTTCGTTGAGCAAGGAGTAGCTCTTGTCTATTAAATATTTGGCTTATGGAACGGTATCTGTTCTAATTTCAATCTCTGGTTTTATGCAACACCCCAACTCACCTTTCGCCTTAAGCAAGCATAAGTTGGTTTTCTACATTTGAGACCCTGTTCTGTTTTGTAATTCAGTTCCTGTGTAGCCAAGTTTACATTCCTTGTAGTAGTGATATCTTATGATGTTTGTTTTTCTGTGTGACTTATTTCACTTAGAATCATCGTACCTGAATCCACTCATTATGCTGCTACGGGCCTGATGACATAGATTTCATTGCTGAGTGATATTGCATTGTACGTAAGTACCACAACATCTTTATCCATTTTTCGCTTTCTGTGATATTGAACTTGGACCATAAATGAGGTTCTTGTAAACAGAGCTGTCCCTAACTTTGGGGTGGCTGAGTCTTTTTGATTTTAATTTCCCTAAGCTATAGGACCATAAGTGGAAGTGCCCTAGGCTCTGTTGCTTTGTTTTTTAGATGTTTCAGGAAACACCATACACTTCTCCAGAGTGGCTGTTGGCAATTTCCATCCCGCCCATCAGCATAACAAGGCTCCCAGTTCTCCATGGCCTGTCCTGCCTTTCTGGATTTTACACTTTTTTCAGATGGCCCTTTTGACTGGGGAGCAGTGAGACTTCATTGTAGTGCAGATTTCCTTTGCAAGCTTGCTTGGTTGGCCAAAAAGGGCGTATGCGTTTTTTCCTGAATATATTAAGGAAAAAACGCATACGCCCTTTTTGGCCAAGTGCATCATTGTGGACGTTCTGCCTCTTTTCCTATGCTTTACATGCAATTCCAGTCTACCTCCTGAAATCAGTTTCCTGCAATTCTGCCCTGCTTTCAAGTCCTCTTGGCAGCCTTACTTCAATATATTTTTGGATGATAGCTATCATTTATAACTCTGCAGGTATGTGAATGACAGTGCCCCTGAGCTCCTTTCTTCAACTCGCTTTCTTGTGAGCTGGCCGCAACACCGCAGGATTGCTTCAGGCCCTAGTGTGGTTCCGGCATGGCATGCTGAGCCTTTGTTTAATTCCTCTTCCTGGTGGGAAATGAGAGTTAAATTTGCCCGTCCAGACACCTGCATCTAGTCTCTCATTGGTTCTCCCTATTCCTGTTCATTTTCCGCAGAAATTGCAAACTGGGCCAAACAGGAGGTTAAAGGCACTGACTCTCCAAGTGGGGAGACTGTTAGTAAAGCGTCTGGAATGTTGCACCCGAGTACCAGGGACGAAAACTGAGACACATTTGAACACGTTTCCCGATCACATGGTGGATCATACTCTGGGTTCCACATGCATGTTTTAGCTGAAGGAAGAATCCCTTAAACCTGGAGAGTTGAGACCCCTGCAATGGGTACCATGCAATATGACTTCAAAGGGTCTGCATTTGCTCACCGAACCTCACCAATCCTATCACTGCTGCATTTATGCCACTGTACACACGCTTGATTCTCTTTCTGAGACATATAAATCCATAGGTTTTAAGATTCTTACTAGTCAGGTATATTCTTAGGCGTTTAATATGGGGTGTAGAGTCCACTTCGTTGAGCAAGGAGTAGCTCTTGTCTATTACATATTTGGCTTATGGAACGGTATCTGTGCTAATTTCAATCACTGGTTTTATGCAGCACCCCAACTCACCTTTCCCCTTAAGCAAGCATAAGTCGGTTTTCTACATTTGAGACCCTGTTCTGTTTTGTAATTCAGTTCCTGTGTAGCCAAGTTTACATTCCATGTGGTAGAGATATCTTATGATGTTTCTTTTTCTGTGTGACTTATTTCACTTAGAATCATCGTACCTGAATCCACTCATTATGCTGCTATGGGCCTGATGACATAGATTTCATTGCTGAGTGATATTGCATTGTACGTAAGTACCACAACTTCTTTATCCATTTTTCACTTTCTGTGATTTTGAACTTGTACTGTAAACGAGGTTCTTGTAAACAGAGCCTTCCCAAAATTTGGGGTGGCTGTGTCTTTTTGATTTTAATTTCCCTAACTATAGGACCATAAGTGGAAGAGCCCTAGGCTCTGTTGCTTTGTTTTTTAGATGTTTCAGGAAACACCATAAACTTCTCCAGAGTGGCTGTTGGCAATTTACATCCCGCCCATCAGCATAACAAGGCTCCCAGTTCTCCATGGCCTGTCCTGCCTTTCTGGATTTTACACTTTTTTCAGATGGCCCTTTTGACCGGGGGGCAGTGAGACTTCATTGTAGTGCAGATTTCCTTTGCAAGCTTGCTTGGTTGGCCAAAAAGGGCGTATGCGTTTTTTCCTGAATATATTCAGGAAAAAACGCATACGCCCTTTTTGGCCAAGTGCATCATTGTGGACGTTCTGCCTCTTTTCCTTTGCTTTACATGCAATTCCAGTCTACCTCCTGAAATCGGTTTCCTGCAATTCTGCCCAGCGTTCAAGTCCTCTTGGCAGCCTTACTTCAATATATTTTTGGACGATAGCTGTCATTTATAACTCTGCAGGTTTGTGAATGACAGTGCCCCTGAGCTCCTTTCTTCAACTCGCTTTCTTGTGAGCTGGTCGCAACACCGCAGCATTGCTTCAGGCCCTAGTGTGGTTCCGGCATTACATGCTGAGCCTTTGGTTAATTCCTCTTCCTGGTGGGAAATGAGAGTTAAATTTGCCCGTCCAGACACCTCCAGCTAGTCTCTCATTGGTTCTCCCTATTCCTGTTCATTTTCCGCAGAAATTGCAAACTGGGCCAAACAAGAGGTTAAAGGCACTGACTCTCCAAGTGGGGAGAGTGTTAGTAAAGCGTCTGGAATGTTGCACCCAAGTACCAAGGGATGAAAACTGACACAATTAAACACGTTTCCCGATCACACGGTGGATCATACTCTGGGTTCCACATGCATGTTTTAGCTGAAGGAAGAATCCCTTAAACCTGGAGAGTTGAGACCCATGGAATGGGTACCATGCAATATGACTTCAAAGGGTCTGCATTTGTCCACCGAACCTCACCAATCCTATCACTGCTGCGTTTATGCCGCTGTACACACGCTTGATTCTCTTTCTGAGACATATAAATCCATAGGTTTTAAGATTCTTCCTAGTCAGGTATATTCTTAGGCGTTTATTATCGGATGTAGAGTCCACTTCGTTGAGCAAGGAGTAGCTCTTGTCTATTACATATTTGGCTTATGGAACGGTATCTGTGCTAATTTCAATCTCTGGTTTTATGCAGCACCCCAACTCACCTTTCGCCTTAAGCAAGCATAAGTTGGTTTTCTACATTTGAGACCCTGTTCTGTTTTGTAATTCAGTTCCTGTGTAGCCAAGTTTACATTCCGTGTAGTAGTGATATCTTATGATGTTTCTTTTTCTGTGTGACTTATTTCACTTAGAATCATCGTACCTGAATCCACTCATTATGCTGCTATGGGCCTGATGACATAGATTTCATTGCTGCGTGATATTGCATTGTACGTAAGTACCACAACTTCTTTATCCATTTTTCACTTTCTGTGATTTTGAACTTGTACTGTAAACGAGGTTCTTGTAAACAGAGCCTTCCCAAACTTTGGGGTGGCTGTGTCTTTTTGATTTTAATTTCCCTAAGCTATAGGACCATAAGTGGAAGTGCCCTAGGCTCTGTTGCTTTGTTTTTTAGATGTTTCAGGAAACACCATACACTTCTCCAGAGTGGCTGTTGGCAATTTACATCCCGCCCATCAGCATAACAAGGCTCCCAGTTCTCCATGGCCTGTCCTGCCTTTCTGGATTTTACACTTTTTTCAGATGGCTCTTTTGACCGGGGAGCAGTGAGACTTCATTGTAGTGCAGATTTCCTTTGCAAGCTTGCTTGGTTGGCCAAAAAGGGCGTATGCGTTTTTTCCTGAATATATTCAGGAAAAAACGCATACGCCCTTTTTGGCCAAGTGCATCATTGTGGACGTTCTGCCTCTTTTCCTATGCTTTACATGCAATTCCAGTCTACCTCCTGAAATCGGTTTCCTGCAATTCTGCCCCGCTTTCAAGTCCTCTTGGCAGCCTTACTTCAATATATTTTTGGACGATAGCTATCATTTATAACTCTGTAGGTTTGTGAATGACAGTGCCCCTGAGCTCCTTTCTTCAACTCGCTTTCTTGTGAGCTGGCCGCAACACCGCAGGATTGCTTCAGGTCCCAGTGTGGTTCCGGAATGGCACGCTGAGCCTTTGGTTAATTCCTCTTCCTGGTGGGAAATGAGAGTTAAATTTGCCCGTCCAGACACCTCCAGCTAGTCTCTCATTGGTTCTCCCTATTCCTGTTCATTTTCTGCAGAAATTGCAAACTGGGCCAAACAGGAGGTTAAAGGCACTGACTCTCCAAGTGGGGAGAGTGTTAGTAAAGCGTCTGGAATGTTGCAACCGAGTACCAGGGGACGAAAACTGAGACACATTTGAACACGTTTCCCGATCACATGGTGGATCATACTCTGCGTTCCACATGCATGTTTTAGCTGAAGGAAGAATCCCTTAAACCTGGAGAGTTGAGACCCCTGGAATGGGTACCATGCAATATGACTTCAAAGGGTCTGCATTTGCTCACCGAACCTCACCAATCCTAGCACTGCTGCATTTATGCCACTGTACACACGCTTGATTCTCTTTTGGAGACATATAAATCCATAGGTTTTAAGATTCTTACTAGTCAGGTATATTCTTAGGCGTTTAATATGGGGTGTAGAGTCCACTTCGTTGAGCAAGGAGTAGCTCTTGTCTATTACATATTTGGCTTATGGAACCGTATCTGTGCTAATTTCAATCTTTGGTTTATGCAGCACCCCAACTCACCTTTACTCTTAAGCAAGCATAAGTCGGTTTTCTACATTTGAGACCCTGTTCTGTTTTGTAATTCAGTTCCTGTGTAGCCAAGTTTACATTCCATGTGGTAGAGATATCTTATGATGTTTCTTTCTCTGTGTGACTTATTTCACTTACAATCATCGTACCTGAATCCACTCATTATGCTGCTACGGGCCTGATGACACAGATTTCATTGCTGAGTGATATTGCATTGTACGTAAGTACCACAACTTCTTTATCCATTTTGCGCTTTCTGTGATATTGAACTTGTACCGTAAACGAGGTTCTTGTAAACAGAGCTGTCCCAAAGATTGGGGTGGTTGTGTCTTTTTGATTTTAATTTCCCTAAGCTATAGGACCATAAGTGGAAGTGCCCTAGGCTCTGTTGCTTTGTTTTTTAGATGTTTCAGGAAACACCATACACTTCTCCAGAGTGACTGTTGGCAATTTACATCCCGCCCATCAGCATAACAAGGCTCCCAGTTCTCCATGGCCTGTCCTGCCTTTCTGGATTTTACACTTTTTTCAGATGGCCCTTTTGACCGGGGGGCAGTGAGACTTCATTGTAGTGCAGATTTCCTTTGCAAGCTTGCTTGGTTGGCCAAAAAGGGCGTATGCGTTTATTCCTGAATATATTCAGGAAAAAACGCATACGCCCTTTTTGGCCAAGTGCATCATTGTGGACGTTCTGCCTCTTTTCCTATGCTTTACATGCAATTCCAGTCTACCTCCTGAAATCGGTTTCCTGCAATTCTGCCCCGCTTTCAAGTCCTCTTGGCAGCCTTACTTCAATATCTTTTTGGACGATAGCTGTCATTTATAACTCTGCAGGTATGTGAATGACAGTGCCCCTGAGCTCCTTTCTTCAACTCGCTTTCTTGTGAGCTGGCCGCAACACCGCAGCATTGCCTCAGGCCCTAGTGTGGTTCCGGCATGGCACGCTGAGCCTTTGGTTAATTCCTCTTCCTGGTGGGAAATGAGAGTTAAATTTGCCCGTCCAGACACCTCCAGCTAGTCTCTCATTGGTTCTCCCTATTCCTGTTCATTTTCCGCAGAAATTGCAAACTGGGCCAAACAGGAGGTTAAAGGCACTGACTCTCCAAGTGGGGAGAGTGTTAGTAAAGCGTCTGGAATGTTGCACCCGAGTACCGGGGGACGAAACCTGAGACACATTTGAACACGTTTCCCGATCACACGGTGGATCATACTCTGGGTTCCACATGCATGTTTTAGCTGAAGGAAGAATCCCTTAAACCTGGAGAGTTGAGACCCATGGAATGGGTACCATGCAATATGACTTCAAAGGGTCTGCATTTGCTCACCGATCCTCACCAATCCTATCACTGCTGCGTTTATGCCGCTGTACACACGCTTGATTCTCTTTCGGAGACATATAAATCCATAGGTTTTAAGATTCTTACTAGTCAGTTATATTCTTAGGCGTTTAATATGGGGTGTTGAGTCCACTTCGTTGAGCAAGGAGTACCTCTTGTCTATTACATATTTGGCTTATGGAACGGTATCTGTGCTAATTTCAATCTCTGGTTTTATGCAGCACCCCAACTCACATTTCCCCTTAAGCAAGCATAAGTTGGTTTTCTACATTTGAGACACTGTTCTGTTTTATAATCCAGTTCCTGTGTAGCCAAGTTTACATTCCGTGTAGTAGTGATATCTTATGATGTTTCTTTTTCTCTGTGACTTATTTCACTTAGAATCATCGTACCTGAATCCACTCGTTATGCTTCTCCGGGCCTGACGACATAGATTTCATTGCTGAGTGATATTGCATTGTACGTAAGTACCACAACTTCTTTATCCATTTTTCGCTTTCTGTGATATTGAACTTGTACCGTAAACGAGGTTCTTGTAAACAGAACCGTCCCAAACTTTGGGGTGGCTGTGTCTTTTTGAATTTAATTTCCCTAAGCTATAGGACCATAAGTGGAATTGCCCTAGGCTCTGTTGCTTTGTTTTTTAGATGTTTCAGGAAACACCATACACTTCTCCAGAGTGGCTGTTGGCAATATACATCCCGCCCATGAGCATAACAAGGCTCCCAGTTCTCCATGGCCTGTCCTGTCTTTCTGGATTTTACACTTTTTTCAGATGGCCCTTTTGACCGGGGGGCAGTGAGACTTCATTGTAGTGAAGATTTCCTTTGCAAGCTTGCTTGGTTGGCCAAAAAGGGCGTATGCGTTTTTTCCTGAGTATATTCAGGAAAAAACGCATACGCCCTTTTTGGCCAAGTGCATCATTGTGGACGTTCTGCCTCTTTTCCTATGCTTTACATGCAATTCCAGTCTACCTCCTGAAATCGGTTTCCTGCAATTCTGCCCCGCTTTCAAGTCCTCTTGGCAGCCTTACTTCAATATATTTTTGGACGATAGCTGTCATTTATAACTCTGCAGGTTTGTGAATGACAGTGCCCCTGAGCTCCTTTCTTCAACTCGTTTTCTTGTGAGCTGGCCGCAACACCGCAGCATTGCTTCAGGCCCTAGTGTGGTTCCAGAATGGCACGCTGAGCCTTTGGTTAATTCCTCTTCCTGGTGGGCAATGAGAGTTAAATTTGCCCGTCCAGACACCTCCAGCTAGTCTCTCTTGGTTCTCCCTATTTCTGTTCATTTTCCGCAGAAATTGCAAACTGGGCCAAACAGGAGGTTAAAGGCACTGACTCACCAAGTGGGGAGAGTGTTAGTAAAGCGTCTGGAATGTTGCACCCGAGTACCGGGGGACGAAAACTGAGACACATTTGAACACGTTTCCCGATCACACGGTGGATCATACTCTGGGTTCCACATGCATGTTTTAGCTGAAGGAAGAATCCCTTAAACCTGGAGAGTTGAGACCCATGGAATGGGTACCATGCAATATGACTTCAAAGGGTATGCATTTGCTCACCGATCCTCACCAATCCTAACACTGCTGCATTTATGCCGCTGTAAACACGCTTGATTCTCTTGCAGAGACATATAAATCCATAGGTTTTAAGATTCTTACTAGTCAGTTATATTCTTAGGCGTTTAATATGAGGTGTTGAGTCCACTTCGTTGAGCAAGGAGAAGCTCTTGTCTATTACATATTTGGCTTATGGAACGGTATCTGTGCTAATTTCAATCTCTGGTTTTATGCAGCACCCCAACTCACCTTTCCCCTTAAGGAAGCATAAGTTGGTTTTCTACATTTGAGACCCTGTTCTGTTTTGTAATTCAGTTCCTGTGTAGCCAAGTTTACATTCCGTGTAGTAGTGATATCTTATGATGTTTCTTTTTCTGTGTGACTTATTTCACTTAGAATCATCGTACCTGAATCCACTCATTATGCTGCTACGGGCCTGATGACATAGATTTCATTGCTGAGTGATATTGCATTGTACGTAAGTACCACAACTTCTTTATCCATTTTTCGCTTTCTGTGATATTGAACTTGTACCGTAAATGAGGTTCTTGTAATCTGAGCCGTCCCAAACTTTGGGGTGGCTGTGTCTTTTTGATTTTAATTTCCCTAAGCTATAGGACCATAAGTGGAAGTGCCCTAGGCTCTGTTGCTTTGTTTTTTAGATGTTTCAGGAAACACCATACACTTCTCCAGAGTGGCTGTTGGCAATTTACATCCCGCCCATCAGCATAACAAGGCTCCCAGTTCTCCATGGCCTGTCCTGCCTTTCTGGATTTTACACTTTTTTCAGATGGCCCTTTTGACCGGGGGGCAGTGAGACTTCATTGTAGTGCAGATTTCCTTTGCAAGCTTGCTTGGTTGGCCAAAAAGGGCGTATGCGTTTTTTCCTGAATATATTCAGGAAAAAACGCATACGCCCTTTTTGGCCAAGTGCATCATTGTGGACGTTCTGCCTCTTTTCCTATGCTTTACATGCAATTCCAGTCTACCTCCTGAAATCGGTTTCCTGCAATTCTGCCCCGCATTCAAGTCCTCTTGGCAGCCTTACTTCAATATCTTTTTGGACGATAGCTGTCATTTATAACTCTGCAGGTATGTGAATGACAGTGCCCCTGAGCTCCTTTCTTCAACTCGCTTTCTTGTGAGCTGGCCGCAACACCGCAGGATTGCTTCAGGCCCTAGTGTGGTTCCGGCATGGCACACTGAGCCTTTGTTTAATTCCTCTTCCTGGTGGGAAATGAGAGTTAAATTTGCCCGTCCAGACACCTCCAGCTAGTCTCTCATTGGTTCTCCCTATTCCTGTTCATTTTCCGCAGAAATTGCAAACTGGGCCAAACAGGAGGTTAAAGGCACTGACTCTCCAAGTGGGGAGAGTGTTAATAAAGCATCTGGAATGTTGCACCCGAGTACCAGGGGACGAAAACTGACACAATTGAACACGTTTCCCGAGCACACGGTGGATCATACTCTGGGTTCCACATGCATGTTTTAGCTGAAGGAAGAATCCCTTAAACCTGGAGAGTTGAGACCCATGGAATGGGTACCATGCAATATGACTTCAAAGGGTCTGCATTTGTCCACCGAACCTCACCAATCCTATCACTGCTGCGTTTATGCCGCTGTACACACGCTTGATTCTCTTTCTGAGACATATAAATCCATAGGTTTTAAGATTCTTCCTAGTCAGGTATATTCTTAGGCGTTTATTATCGGATGTAGAGTCCACTTCGTTGAGCAAGGAGTAGCTCTTGTCTATTACATATTTGGCTTATGGAACGGTATCTGTGCTAATTTCAATCTCTGGTTTTATGCAGCACCCCAACTCACCTTTCGCCTTAAGCAAGCATAAGTTGGTTTTCTACATTTGAGACCCTGTTCTGTTTTGTAATTCAGTTCCTGTGTAGCCAAGTTTACATTCCGTGTAGTAGTGATATCTTATGATGTTTCTTTTTCTGTGTGACTTATTTCACTTAGAATCATCGTACCTGAATCCACTCATTATGCTGCTATGGGCCTGATGACATAGATTTCATTGCTGCGTGATATTGCATTGTACGTAAGTACCACAACTTCTTTATCCATTTTTCACTTTCTGTGATTTTGAACTTGTACTGTAAACGAGGTTCTTGTAAACAGAGCCTTCCCAAACTTTGGGGTGGCTGTGTCTTTTTGATTTTAATTTCCCTAAGCTATAGGACCATAAGTGGAAGTGCCCTAGGCTCTGTTGCTTTGTTTTTTAGATGTTTCAGGAAACACCATACACTTCTCCAGAGTGGCTGTTGGCAATTTACATTCCGCCCATCAGCATAACAAGGCTCCCAGTTCTCCATGGCCTGTCCTGCCTTTCTGGATTTTACACTTTTTTCAGATGGCTCTTTTGACCGGGGAGCAGTGAGACTTCATTGTAGTGCAGATTTCCTTTGCAAGCTTGCTTGGTTGGCCAAAAAGGGCGTATGCGTTTTTTCCTGAATATATTCAGGAAAAAACGCATACGCCCTTTTTGGCCAAGTGCATCATTGTGGACGTTCTGCCTCTTTTCCTATGCTTTACATGCAATTCCAGTCTACCTCCTGAAATCGGTTTCCTGCAATTCTGCCCCGCTTTCAAGTCCTCTTGGCAGCCTTACTTCAATATATTTTTGGACGATAGCTATCATTTATAACTCTGTAGGTTTGTGAATGACAGTGCCCCTGAGCTCCTTTCTTCAACTCGCTTTCTTGTGAGCTGGCCGCAACACCGCAGGATTGCTTCAGGTCCCAGTGTGGTTCCGGAATGGCACGCTGAGCCTTTGGTTAATTCCTCTTCCTGGTGGGAAATGAGAGTTAAATTTGCCCGTCCAGACACCTCCAGCTAGTCTCTCATTGGTTCTCCCTATTCCTGTTCATTTTCTGCAGAAATTGCAAACTGGGCCAAACAGGAGGTTAAAGGCACTGACTCTCCAAGTGGGGAGAGTGTTAGTAAAGCGTCTGGAATGTTGCAACCGAGTACCAGGGGACGAAAACTGAGACACATTTGAACACGTTTCCCGATCACATGGTGGATCATACTCTGCGGTCCACATGCATGTTTTAGCTGAAGGAAGAATCCCTTAAACCTGGAGAGTTGAGACCCCTGGAATGGGTACCATGCAATATGACTTCAAAGGGTCTGCATTTGCTCACCGAACCTCACCAATCCTAGCACTGCTGCATTTATGCCACTGTACACACGCTTGATTCTCTTTTGGAGACATATAAATCCATAGGTTTTAAGATTCTTACTAGTCAGGTATATTCTTAGGCGTTTAATATGGGGTGTAGAGTCCACTTCGTTGAGCAAGGAGTAGCTCTTGTCTATTACATATTTGGCTTATGGAACCGTATCTGTGCTAATTTCAATCTTTGGTTTATGCAGCACCCCAACTCACCTTTACTCTTAAGCAAGCATAAGTCGGTTTTCTACATTTGAGACCCTGTTCTGTTTTGTAATTCAGTTCCTGTGTAGCCAAGTTTACATTCCATGTGGTAGAGATATCTTATGATGTTTCTTTCTCTGTGTGACTTATTTCACTTAGAATCATCGTACCTGAATCCACTCATTATGCTGCTACGGGCCTGATGACATAGATTTCATTGCTGAGTGATATTGCATTGTACGTAAGTACCACAACTTCTTTATCCATTTTTCGCTTTCTGTGATATTGAACTTGTACCGTAAATGAGGTTCTTGTAATCTGAGCCGTCCCAAACTTTGGGGTGGCTGTGTCTTTTTGATTTTAATTTCCCTAAGCTATAGGACCATAAGTGGAAGTGCCCTAGGCTCTGTTGCTTTGTTTTTTAGATGTTTCAGGAAACACCATACACTTCTCCAGAGTGGCTGTTGGCAATTTACATCCCGCCCATCAGCATAACAAGGCTCCCAGTTCTCCATGGCCTGTCCTGCCTTTCTGGATTTTACACTTTTTTCAGATGGCCCTTTTGACCGGGGGGCAGTGAGACTTCATTGTAGTGCAGATTTCCTTTGCAAGCTTGCTTGGTTGGCCAAAAAGGGCGTATGCGTTTTTTCCTGAATATATTCAGGAAAAAACGCATACGCCCTTTTTGGCCAAGTGCATCATTGTGGACGTTCTGCCTCTTTTCCTATGCTTTACATGCAATTCCAGTCTACCTCCTGAAATCGGTTTCCTGCAATTCTGCCCCGCATTCAAGTCCTCTTGGCAGCCTTACTTCAATATCTTTTTGGACGATAGCTGTCATTTATAACTCTGCAGGTATGTGAATGACAGTGCCCCTGAGCTCCTTTCTTCAACTCGCTTTCTTGTGAGCTGGCCGCAACACCGCAGGATTGCTTCAGGCCCTAGTGTGGTTCCGGCATGGCACACTGAGCCTTTGTTTAATTCCTCTTCCTGGTGGGAAATGAGAGTTAAATTTGCCCGTCCAGACACCTCCAGCTAGTCTCTCATTGGTTCTCCCTATTCCTGTTCATTTTCCGCAGAAATTGCAAACTGGGCCAAACAGGAGGTTAAAGGCACTGACTCTCCAAGTGGGGAGAGTGTTAATAAAGCATCTGGAATGTTGCACCCGAGTACCAGGGGACGAAAACTGACACAATTGAACACGTTTCCCGAGCACACGGTGGATCATACTCTGGGTTCCACATGCATGTTTTAGCTGAAGGAAGAATCCCTTAAACCTGGAGAGTTGAGACCCATGGAATGGGTACCATGCAATATGACTTCAAAGGGTCTGCATTTGTCCACCGAACCTCACCAATCCTATCACTGCTGCGTTTATGCCGCTGTACACACGCTTGATTCTCTTTCTGAGACATATAAATCCATAGGTTTTAAGATTCTTCCTAGTCAGGTATATTCTTAGGCGTTTATTATCGGATGTAGAGTCCACTTCGTTGAGCAAGGAGTAGCTCTTGTCTATTACATATTTGGCTTATGGAACGGTATCTGTGCTAATTTCAATCTCTGGTTTTATGCAGCACCCCAACTCACCTTTCGCCTTAAGCAAGCATAAGTTGGTTTTCTACATTTGAGACCCTGTTCTGTTTTGTAATTCAGTTCCTGTGTAGCCAAGTTTACATTCCGTGTAGTAGTGATATCTTATGATGTTTCTTTTTCTGTGTGACTTATTTCACTTAGAATCATCGTACCTGAATCCACTCATTATGCTGCTATGGGCCTGATGACATAGATTTCATTGCTGCGTGATATTGCATTGTACGTAAGTACCACAACTTCTTTATCCATTTTTCACTTTCTGTGATTTTGAACTTGTACTGTAAACGAGGTTCTTGTAAACAGAGCCTTCCCAAACTTTGGGGTGGCTGTGTCTTTTTGATTTTAATTTCCCTAAGCTATAGGACCATAAGTGGAAGTGCCCTAGGCTCTGTTGCTTTGTTTTTTAGATGTTTCAGGAAACACCATACACTTCTCCAGAGTGGCTGTTGGCAATTTACATTCCGCCCATCAGCATAACAAGGCTCCCAGTTCTCCATGGCCTGTCCTGCCTTTCTGGATTTTACACTTTTTTCAGATGGCTCTTTTGACCGGGGAGCAGTGAGACTTCATTGTAGTGCAGATTTCCTTTGCAAGCTTGCTTGGTTGGCCAAAAAGGGCGTATGCGTTTTTTCCTGAATATATTCAGGAAAAAACGCATACGCCCTTTTTGGCCAAGTGCATCATTGTGGACGTTCTGCCTCTTTTCCTATGCTTTACATGCAATTCCAGTCTACCTCCTGAAATCGGTTTCCTGCAATTCTGCCCCGCTTTCAAGTCCTCTTGGCAGCCTTACTTCAATATATTTTTGGACGATAGCTATCATTTATAACTCTGTAGGTTTGTGAATGACAGTGCCCCTGAGCTCCTTTCTTCAACTCGCTTTCTTGTGAGCTGGCCGCAACACCGCAGGATTGCTTCAGGTCCCAGTGTGGTTCCGGAATGGCACGCTGAGCCTTTGGTTAATTCCTCTTCCTGGTGGGAAATGAGAGTTAAATTTGCCCGTCCAGACACCTCCAGCTAGTCTCTCATTGGTTCTCCCTATTCCTGTTCATTTTCTGCAGAAATTGCAAACTGGGCCAAACAGGAGGTTAAAGGCACTGACTCTCCAAGTGGGGAGAGTGTTAGTAAAGCGTCTGGAATGTTGCAACCGAGTACCAGGGGACGAAAACTGAGACACATTTGAACACGTTTCCCGATCACATGGTGGATCATACTCTGCGGTCCACATGCATGTTTTAGCTGAAGGAAGAATCCCTTAAACCTGGAGAGTTGAGACCCCTGGAATGGGTACCATGCAATATGACTTCAAAGGGTCTGCATTTGCTCACCGAACCTCACCAATCCTAGCACTGCTGCATTTATGCCACTGTACACACGCTTGATTCTCTTTTGGAGACATATAAATCCATAGGTTTTAAGATTCTTACTAGTCAGGTATATTCTTAGGCGTTTAATATGGGGTGTAGAGTCCACTTCGTTGAGCAAGGAGTAGCTCTTGTCTATTACATATTTGGCTTATGGAACCGTATCTGTGCTAATTTCAATCTTTGGTTTATGCAGCACCCCAACTCACCTTTACTCTTAAGCAAGCATAAGTCGGTTTTCTACATTTGAGACCCTGTTCTGTTTTGTAATTCAGTTCCTGTGTAGCCAAGTTTACATTCCATGTGGTAGAGATATCTTATGATGTTTCTTTCTCTGTGTGACTTATTTCACTTAGAATCATCGTACCTGAATCCACTCATTATGCTGCTACGGGCCTGATGACACAGATTTCATTGCTGAGTGATATTGCATTGTACGTAAGTACCACAACTTCTTTATCCATTTTGCGCTTTCTGTGATATTGAACTTGTACCGTAAACGAGGTTCTTGTAAACAGAGCTGTCCCAAAGATTGGGGTGGTTGTGTCTTTTTGATTTTAATTTCCCTAAGCTATAGGACCATAAGTGGAAGTGCCCTAGGCTCTGTTGCTTTGTTTTTTAGATGTTTCAGGAAACACCATACACTTCTCCAGAGTGACTGTTGGCAATTTACATCCCGCCCATCAGCATAACAAGGCTCCCAGTTCTCCATGGCCTGTCCTGCCTTTCTGGATTTTACACTTTTTTCAGATGGCCCTTTTGACCGGGGGGCAGTGAGACTTCATTGTAGTGCAGATTTCCTTTGCAAGCTTGCTTGGTTGGCCAAAAAGGGCGTATGCGTTTATTCCTGAATATATTCAGGAAAAAACGCATACGCCCTTTTTGGCCAAGTGCATCATTGTGGACGTTCTGCCTCTTTTCCTATGCTTTACATGCAATTCCAGTCTACCTCCTGAAATCGGTTTCCTGCAATTCTGCCCCGCTTTCAAGTCCTCTTGGCAGCCTTACTTCAATATCTTTTTGGACGATAGCTGTCATTTATAACTCTGCAGGTATGTGAATGACAGTGCCCCTGAGCTCCTTTCTTCAACTCGCTTTCTTATGAGCTGGCCGCAACACCGCTGCATTGCTTCAGGCCCTAGAGTGGTTCCGGCATGGCACACTGAGCCTTTGTTTAATTCCTCTTCCTGGTGTGAAATGAGAGTTAAATTTGCCCGTCCAGACACCTCCAGCTAGTCTCTCATGGGTTCTCCCTATTCCTGTTCATTTTCCGCAGAAATTGCAAACTGGGCCAAACAGGAGGTTAAAGGCACTGACTCTCCAAGTGGGGAGAGTGTTAATAAAGCATCTGGAATGTTGCACCCGAGTACCAGGGGACGAAAACTGACACAATTGAACACGTTTCCCGAGCACACGGTGGATCATACTCTGGGTTCCACATGCATGTTTTAGCTGAAGGAAGAATCCCTTAAACCTGGAGAGTTGAGACCCATGGAATGGGTACCATGCAATATGACTTCAAAGGGTCTGCATTTGTCCACCGAACCTCACCAATCCTATCACTGCTGCGTTTATGCCGCTGTACACACGCTTGATTCTCTTTCTGAGACATATAAATCCATAGGTTTTAAGATTCTTCCTAGTCAGGTATATACTTAGGCATTTATTATGGGATGTAGAGTCCACTTCGTTGAGCAAGGAGTAGCTCTTGTCTATTACATATTTGGCTTATGGAACGGTATCTGTGCTAATTTCAATCTCTGGTTTTATGCAGCACCCCAACTCACCTTTCGCCTTAAGCAAGCATAAGTTGGTTTTCTACATTTGAGACCCTGTTCTGTTTTGTAATTCAGTTCCTGTGTAGCCAAGTTTACATTCCGTGTAGTAGTGATATCTTATGATGTTTGTTTTTCTGTGTGACTTATTTCACTTAGAATCATCGTACCTGAATCCACTCATTATGCTGCTATGGGCCTGATGACATAGATTTCATTGCTGCGTGATATTGCATTGTACGTAAGTACCACAACTTCTTTATCCATTTTTCACTTTCTGTGATTTTGAACTTGTACTGTAAACGAGGTTCTTGTAAACAGAGCCTTCCCAAACTTTGGGGTGGCTGTGTCTTTTTGATTTTAATTTCCCTAAGCTATAGGACCATAAGTGGAAGTGCCCTAGGCTCTGTTGCTTTGTTTTGTAGATGTTTCAGGAAACACCATACACTTCTCCAGAGTGGCTGTTGGCAATTTACATCCCGCCCATCAGCATAACAAGGCTCCCAGTTCTCCATGGCCTGTCCTGCCTTTCTGGATTTTACACATTTTTCAGATGGCCCTTTTGACCGGGGGGCAGTGAGACTTCATTGTAGTGCAGATTTCCTTTGCAAGCTTGCTTGGTTGGCCAAAAAGGGCGTATGCGTTTTTTCCTGAATATATTCAGGAAAAAACGCATACGCCCTTTTTGGCCAAGTGCATCATTGTGGACGTTCTGCCTCTTTTCCTTTGCTTTACATAAAATTCCAGTCTACCTCCTGAAATCGGTTTCCTGCAATTCTGCCCAGCGTTCAAGTCCTCTTGGCAGCCTTACTTCAATATATTTTTGGACGATAGCTGTCATTTATAACTCTGCAGGTTTGTGAATGACAGTGCCCCTGAGCTCCTTTCTTCAACTCGCTTTCTTGTGAGCTGGCCGCAACACCGCAGCATTGCTTCAGGCCCTAGTGTGGTTCCGGGATGACATGCTGAGCCTTTGTTTAATTCCTCTTCCTGGTGGGAAATGAGAGTTAAATTTGCCCGTCCAGACACCTCCAGCTAGTCTCTCATTGGTTCTCCCTATTCCTGTTCATTTTCCGCAGAAATTGCAAACTGGGCCAAACAAGAGTTTAAAGGCACTGACTCTCCATGTGGGGAGAGTGTTAGTAAAGCGTCTGGAATGTTGCACCCAAGTACCAGGGGATGAAAACTGACACAATTAAACACGTTTCCCGATCACACGGTGGATCATACTCTGGGTTCCACATGCATGTTTTAGCTGAAGGAAGAATCCCTTAAACCTGGAGAGTTGAGACCCATGGAATGGGTACCATTCAATATGACTTCAAAGGGTCTGCATTTGCTCACCGAAACTCACCAATCCTATCACTGCTGCGTTTATGACACTGTACACACGCTTGATTCTCTTTCGGAGACATATAAATCCATAGGTTTTAAGATTCTTTCTAGTCAGGTATATTCTTACGCGTTTAATATGTGGTGTAGAGTCCACTTCGTTGAGCAAGGAGTAGCTCTTGTCTATTAAATATTTGGCTTATGGAACGGTATCTGTTCTAATTTCAATCTCTGGTTTTATGCAACACCCCAACTCACCTTTCGCCTTAAGCAAGCATAAGTTGGTTTTCTACATTTGAGACCCTGTTCTGTTTTGTAATTCAGTTCCTGTGTAGCCAAGTTTACATTCCTTGTAGTAGTGATATCTTATGATGTTTGTTTTTCTGTGTGACTTATTTCACTTAGAATCATCGTACCTGAATCCACTCATTATGCTGCTATGGGCCTGATGACATAGATTTCATTGCTGAGTGATATTGCATTGTACGTAAGTACCACAACATCTTTATCCATTTTTCGCTTTCTGTGATATTGAACTTGGACCATAAATGAGGTTCTTGTAAACAGAGCTGTCCCTAACTTTGGGGTGGCTGAGTCTTTTTGATTTTAATTTCCCTAAGCTATAGGACCATAAGTGGAAGTGCCCTAGGCTCTGTTGCTTTGTTTTTTAGATGTTTCAGGAAACACCATACACTTCTCCAGAGTGGCTGTTGGCAATTTACATCCCGCCCATCAGCATAACAAGGCTCCCAGTTCTCCATGGCCTGTCCTGCCTTTCTGGATTTTACACTTTTTTCAGATGGCCCTTTTGACTGGGGAGCAGTGAGACTTCATTGTAGTGCAGATTTCCTTTGCAAGCTTGCTTGGTTGGCCACAAAGGGCGTATGCGTTTTTTCCTGAATATATTCAGGAAAAAACGCATACGCCCTTTTTGGCCAAGTGCATCATTGTGGACGTTCTGCCTCTTTTCCTATGCTTTACATGCAATTCCAGTCTACCTCCTGAAATCGGTTTCCTGCAATTCTGCCCCGCATTCAAGTCCTCTTGGCAGCCTTACTTCAATATATTTTTGGACGATAGCTATCATTTATAACTCTGCAGGTATGTGAATGACAGTGTCCCTGAGCTCCTTTCTTCAACTCGCTTTCTTGTGAGCTGGCCGCAACACCGCAGGATTGCTTCAGGCCCTAGTGTGGTTCCGGCATGGCACGCTGAGCCTTTGTTTAATTACTCTTCCTGGTGGGAAATGAGAGTTAAATTTGCCCATCCAGACACCTCCAGCTAGTCTCTCATTGGTTCTCTCTATTCCTGTCCATTTTCCTCAGAAATTGCAAACTGGACCAAACAGGAGGTTAAAGGCACTGACTCTCCAATTGGGGAGAGTGTTAGTAAAGCGTCTGGAATGTTGCACCCGAGTACCAGGGGACGAAAACTGAGACACATTTGAACACGTTTCCCGATCACATGGTGGATCATACTCTGGGTTCCACATGCATGTTTTAGCTGAAGGAAGAATCCCTTAAACCTGGAGAGTTGAGACCCCTGCAATGGGTACCATGCAATATGACTTCAAAGGGTCTGCATTTGCTCACCGAACCTCACCAATCCTATCACTGCTGCATTTATGCCACTGTACACACGCTTGATTCTCTTTCTGAGACATATAAATCCATAGGTTTTAAGATTCTTACTAGTCAGGTATATTCTTAGGCGTTTAATATGGGGTGTAGAGTCCACTTCGTTGAGCAAGGAGTAGCTCTTGTCTATTACATATTTGGCTTATGGAACGGTATCTGTGCTAATTTCAATCTCTGGTTTTATGCAGCACCCCAACTCACCTTTCCCCTTAAGCAAGCATAAGTCGGTTTTCTACATTTGAGACCCTGTTCTGTTTTGTAATTCAGTTCCTGTGTAGCCAAGTTTACATTCCATGTGGTAGAGATATCTTATGATGTTTCTTTTTCTGTGTGACTTATTTCACTTAGAATCATCGTACCTGAATCCACTCATTATGCTGCTATGGGCCTGATGACATAGATTTCATTGCTGAGTGATATTGCATTGTACGTAAGTACCACAACTTCTTTATCCATTTTTCACTTTCTGTGATTTTGAACTTGTACTGTAAACGAGGTTCTTGTAAACAGAGCCTTCCCAAACTTTGGGGTGGCTGTGTCTTTTTGATTTTAATTTCCCTAAGCTATAGGACCATAAGTGGAAGTGCCCTAGGCTCTGTTGCTTTGTTTTTTAGATGTTTCAGGAAACACCATACACTTCTCCAGAGTGGCTGTTGGCAATTTACATCCCACCCATTAGCATAACAAGGCTCCCAGTTCTCCATGGCCTGTCCTACCTTTCTGGATTTTACACTTTTTTCAGATGGCCCTTTTGACCGGTGGGCAGTGAGACTTCATTGTAGTGCAGATTTCCTTTGCAAGCTTGCTTGGTTGGCCAAAAAGGGCGTATGCGTTTTTTCCTGAATATATTCAGGAAAAAACGCATACACCCTTTTTGGCCAAGTGCATCATTGTGGACGTTCTGCCTCTTTTCCTTTGCTTTACATGCAATTCCAGTCTACCTCCTGAAATCGGTTTCCTGCAATTCTGCCCAGCGTTCAAGTCCTCTTGGCAGCCTTACTTCAATATATTTTTGGACGATAGCTGTCATTTATAACTCTGCAGGTTTGTGAATGACAGTGTCCCTGATCTCCTTTCTTCAACTCGCTTTCTTGTGAGCTGGCCGCAACACTGCAGCATTGCTTCAGGCCCTAGTGTGGTTCCGGCATGACATGCTGAGCCTTTGTTTAATTCCTCTTCCTGGTGGGAAATGAGAGTTAAATTTGCCCGTCCAGACACCTCCAGCTAGTCTCTCATTGGTTCTCCCTATTCCTGTTCATTTTCCGCAGAAATTGCAAACTGGGCCAAACAAGAGGTTAAAGGCACTGACTCTCCAAGTGGGGAGAGTGTTAGTAAAGCGTCTGGAATGTTGCACCCGAGTACCAGGGGATGAAAACTGAGACACATTTGAACACGTTTCCCGATCACATGGTGGATCATACTCTGCGGTCCACATGCATGTTTTAGCTGAAGGGAGAATCCCTTAAACCTGGAGAGTTGAGACCCCTGCAATGGGTACCATGCAATATGACTTCAAAGGGTCTGCATTTGCTCACCGTACCTCACCAATCCTAGCACTGCTGCATTTATGCCACTGTACACACGCTTGATTCTCTTTCGGAGACATATAAATCCATAGGTTTTAAGATTCTTACTAGTCAGGTATATTCTTAGGCGTTTAATATGGGGTGTAGAGTCCACTTCGTTGAGCAAGGAGTAGCTCTTGTCTATTACATATTTGGCTTATGGAACCATATCTGTGCTAATTTCAATCTTTGGTTTATGCAGCACCCCAACTCACCTTTACTCTTAAGCAAGCATAAGTCGGTTTTCTACATTTGAGACCCTGTTCTGTTTTGTAATTCAGTTCCTGTGTAGCCAAGTTTACATTCCATGTGGTAGAGATATCTTATGATGTTTCTTTCTCTGTGTGACTTATTTCACTTAGAATCATCGTACCTGAATCCACTCATTATGCTGCTACGGGCCTGATGACACAGATTTCATTGCTGAGTGATATTGCATTGTACGTAAGTACCACAACTTCTTTATCCATTTTGCGCTTTCTGTGATATTGAACTTGTACCGTAAATGAGGTTCTTGTAAACAGAGCAGTCCCAAAGATTGGGGTGGTTGTGTCTTTTTGATTTTAATTTCCCTAAGCTATAGGACCATAAGTGGAAGTGCCCTAGGCTCTGTTGCTTTGTTTTTTAGATGTTTCAGGAAACACCATACACTTCTCCAGAGTGACTGTTGGCAATTTACATCCCGCCCATCAGCATAACAAGGCTCCCAGTTCTCCATGGCCTGTCCTGCCTTTCTGGATTTTACACTTTTTTCAGATGGCCCTTTTGACCGGGGGGCAGTGAGACTTCATTGTAGTGCAGATTTCCTTTGCAAGCTTGCTTGGTTGGCCAAAAAGGGCGTATGCGTTTTTTCCTGAATATATTCAGGAAAAAACGCATACGCCCTTTTTGGCCAAGTGCATCATTGTGGACGATCTGCCTCTTTTCCTATGCTTTACATGCAATTCCAGTCTACCTCCTGAAATCGGTTTCCTGCAATTCTGCCCCGCTTTCAAGTCCTCTTGGCAGCCTTACTTCAATATCTTTTTGGACGATAGCTGTCATTTATAACTCTGCAGGTATGTGAATGACAGTGCCCCTGATCTCCTTTCTTCAACTCGCTTTCTTGTGAGCTGGCCGCAACACCGCTGCATTGCTTCAGGCCCTAGTGTGGTTCCGGCATGGCACACTGAGCCTTTGTTTAATTCCTCTTCCTGGTGGGAAATGAGAGTTAAATTTGCCCGTCCAGACACCTCCAGCTAGTCTCTCATTGGTTCTCCCTATTCCTGTTCATTTTCCGCAGAAATTGCAAACTGGGCCAAACAGGAGGTTAAAGGCACTGACTCTCCAAGTGGGGAGAGTGTTAATAAAGCATCTGGAATGTTGCACCCGAGTACCAGGGGACGAAAACTGACACAATTGAACATGTTTCCCGAGCACACGGTGGATCATACTCTGGGTTCCACATGCATGTTTTAGCTGAAGGAAGAATCCCTTAAACCTGGAGAGTTGAGACCCATGGAATGGGTACCATGCAATATGACTTCAAAGGGTCTGCATTTGTCCACCGAACCTCACCAATCCTATCACTGCTGCGTTTATGCCGCTGTACACACGCTTGATTCTCTTTCTGAGACATATAAATCCATAGGTTTTAAGATTCTTCCTAGTCAGGTATATTCTTAGGCGTTTATTATGGGATGTAGAGTCCACTTCGTTGAGCAAGGAGTAGCTCTTGTCTATTACATATTTGGCTTATGGAACGGTATCTGTGCTAATTTCAATCTCTGGTTTTATGCAGCACCCCAACTCACCTTTCGCCTTAAGCAAGCATAAGTTGGTTTTCTACATTTGAGACCCTGTTCTGTTTTGTAATTCAGTTCCTGTGTAGCCAAGATTACATTCCGTGTAGTAGTGATATCTTATGATGTTTCTTTTTCTGTGTGACTTATTTCACTTAGAATCATCGTACCTGAATCCACTCATTATGTTGCTATGGGCCTGATGACATAGATTTCATTGCTGCGTGATATTGCATTGTACGTAAGTACCACAACTTCTTTATCCATTTTTCACTTTCTGTGATTTTGAACTTGTACTGTAAACGAGGTTCTTGTAAACAGAGCCTTCCCAAACTTTGGGGTGGCTGTGTCTTTTTGATTTTAATTTCCCTAAGCTATAGGACCATAAGTGGAAGTGCCCTAGGCTCTGTTGCTTTGTTTTGTAGATGTTTCAGGAAACACCATACACTTCTCCAGAGTGGCTGTTGGCAATTTACATCCCGCCCATCAGCATAACAAGGCTCCCAGTTCTCCATGGCCTGTCCTGCCTTTCTGGATTTTACACTTTTTTCAGATGGCCCTTTTGACCGGGGGGCAGTGAGACTTCATTGTAGTGCAGATTTCCTTTGCAAGCTTGCTTGGTTGGCCAAAAAGGGCGTATGCGTTTTTTCCTGTATATATTCAGGAAAAAACGCATACGCCCTTTTTGGCCAAGTGCATCATTGTGGACGTTCTGCCTCTTTTCCTTTGCTTTACATGCAATTCCAGTCTACCTCCTGAAATCGGTTTCCTGCAATTCTGCCCAGCGTTCAAGTCCTCTTGGCAGCCTTACTTCAATATATTTTTGGACGATAGCTGTCATTTATAACTCTGCAGGTTTGTGAATGACAGTGCCCCTGAGCTCCTTTCTTCAACTCGCTTTCTTGTGAGCTGGCCGCAACACCGCAGCATTGCTTCAGGCCCTAGTGTGGTTCCGGCATGACATGCTGAGCCTTTGGTTAATTCCTCTTCCTGGTGGGAAATGAGAGTTAAATTTGCCCGTCCAGACACCTCCAGCTAGTCTCTCATTGGTTCTCCCTATTCCTGTTCATTTTCCGCAGAAATTGCAAACTGGGCCAAACAAGAGGTTAAAGGCACTGACTCTCCAAGTGGGGAGAGTGTTAGTAAAGCGTCTGGAATGTTGCACCCGAGTACCGGGGGATGAAAACTGACACAATTAAACACATTTCCCGATCACACGGTGGATCATACTCTGGGTTCCACATGCATGTTTTAGCTGAAGGAAGAATCCCTTAAACCTGGAGAGTTGAGACCCATGGAATGGGTACCATGCAATATGACTTCAAAGGGTCTGCATTTGCTCACCGAACCTCACCAATCCTATCACTGCTGCATTTATGCCACTGTACACACGCTTGATTCTCTTTCGGAGACATAGAAATCCATAGGTTTTAAGATTCTTACTAGTCAGGTATATTCTTAGGCGTTTAATATGGGGTGTAGAGTCCACTTCGTTGAGCAAGGAGTAGCTCTTGTCTATTACATATTTGGCTTATGGAACGGTATCTGTGCTAATTTCAATCTCTGGTTTTATGCAGCACCCCAACTCACCTTTCCCCTTAAGCAAGCATAAGTCGGTTTTGTACATTTGAGACCCTGTTCTGTTTTGTAATTCAGTTCCTTTGTAGCCAAGTTTACATTCCATGTGGTAGAGATATCTTATGATGTTTCTTTTTCTGTGTGACTTATTTCACTTAGAATCATCGTACCTGAATCCACTCATTATGCTGCTATGGGCCTGATGACATAGATTTCATTGCTGAGTGATATTGCATTGTACGTAAGTACCACAACTTCTTTATCCATTTTTCACTTTCTGTGATTTTGAACTTGTACTGTAAACGAGGTTCTTGTAAACAGAGACTTCCCAAACTTTGGGGTGGCTGTGTCTTTTTGATTTTAATTTCCCTAAGCTATAGGACCATAAGTGGAAGTGCCCTAGGCTCTGTTGCTTTGTTTTGTAGATGTTTCAGGAAACACCATACACTTCTCCAGAGTGGCTGTTGGCAATTTACATCCCGCCCATCAGCATAACAAGGCTCCCAGTTCTCCATGGCCTGTCCTGCCTTTCTGGATTTTACACTTTTTTCAGATGGCCCTTTTGACCGGGGGGCAGTGAGACTTCATTGTAGTGCAGATTTCCTTTGCAAGCTTGCTTGGTTGGCCAAAAAGGGCGTATGCGTTTTTTCCTGAATATATTCAGGAAAAAACGCATACGCCCTTTTTGGCCAAGTGCATCATTGTGGACGTTCTGCCTCTTTTCCTTTGCTTTACATGCAATTCCAGTCTACCTCCTGAAATCGGTTTCCTGCAATTCTGCCCAGCGTTCAAGTCCTCTTGGCAGCCTTACTTCAATATATTTTTGGACGATAGCTGTCATTTATAACTCTGCAGGTTTGTGAATGACAGTGCCCCTGAGCTCCTTTCTTCAACTCGCTTTCTTGTGAGCTGGCCGCAACACCGCAGCATTGCTTCAGGCCCTAGTGTGGTTCCGGCATGACATGCTGAGCCTTTGTTTAATTCCTCTTCCTGGTGGGAAATGAGAGTTAAATTTGCCCGTCCAGACACCTCCAGCTAGTCTCTCATTGGTTCTCCCTATTCCTGTTCATTTTCCGCAGAAATTGCAAACTGGGCCAAACAAGAGGTTAAAGGCACTGACTCTCCAAGTGGGGAGAGTGTTAGTTAAGCGTCTGGAATGTTGCACCTGAGTACCGGGGGATGAAAACTGACGCAATTAAACACATTTCCCGATCACACGGTGGATCATACTCTGGGTTCCACATGCATGATTTAGCTGAAGGAAGAATCCCTTATACCTGGAGAGTTGAGACCCATGGAATGGGTACCATGCAATATGACTTCAAAGGGTCTGCATTTGTCCACCGAACCTCACCAATCCTATCACTGCTGCGTTTATGCCGCTGTACACATGCTTGATTCTCTTTCTGAGACATATAAATCCATAGGTTTTAAGATTCTTCCTAGTCAGGTGTATTCTTAGGCGTTTATTACGGGATGTAGAGTCCACTTCGTTGAGCAAGGAGTAGCTCTTGTCTATTACATATTTGGCTTATGGAACGGTATCTGTGCTAATTTCAATCTCTGGTTTTATGCAGCACCCCAACTCACCTTTCGCCTTAAGCAAGCATAAGTTGGTTTTCTACATTTGAGACCCTGTTCTGTTTTGTAATTCAGTTCCTGTGTAGCCAAGTTTACATTCCGTGTAGTAGTGATATCTTATGATGTTTCTTTTTCTGTGTGACTTATTTCACTTAGAATCATCGTACCTGAATCCACTCATTATGCTGCTATGGGCCTGATGACATAGATTTCATTGCTGCGTGATATTGCATTGTACGTAAGTACCACAACTTCTTTATCCATTTTTCACTTTCTGTGATTTTGAACTTGTACTGTAAACGAGGTTCTTGTAAACAGAGCCTTCCCAAACTTTGGGGTGGCTGTGTCTTTTTGATTTTAATTTCCCTAAGCTATAGGACCATAAGTGGAAGTGCCCTAGGCTCTGTTGCTTTGTTTTTTAGATGTTTCAGGAAACACCATACACTTCTCCAGAGTGGCTGTTGGCAATTTACATCCCGCCCATCAGCATAACAAGGCTCCCAGTTCTCCATGGCCTGTCCTGCCTTTCTGGATTTTACACTTTTTTCAGATGGCCCTTTTGACCGGGGGGCAGTGAGACTTCATTGTAGTGCAGATTTCCTTTGCAAGCTTGCTTGGTTGGCCAAAAAGGGCGTATGCGTTTTTTCCTGAATATATTCAGGAAAAAACGCATACGCCGTTTTTGGCCAAGTGCATCATTGTGGACGTTCTGCCTCTTTTCCTTTGCTTTACATGCAATTCCAGTCTACCTCCTGAAATCGGTTTCCTGCAATTCTGCCCAGCGTTCAAGTCCTCTTGGCAGCCTTACTTCAATATATTTTTGGACGATAGCTGTCATTTATAACTCTGCAGGTTTGTGAATGACAGTGCCCCTGAGCTCCTTTCTTCAACTCGCTTTCTTGTGAGCTGGCCGCAACACTGCAGCATTGCTTCAGGCCCTAGTGTGGTTCCGGCATGACATGCTGAGCCTTTGGTTAATTCCTCTTCCTGGTGGGAAATGAGAGTTAAATTTGCCCGTCCAGACACCTCCAGCTAGTCTCTCATTGGTTCTCCCTATTCCTGTTCATTTTCCGCAGAAATTGCAAACTGGGCCAAACAAGAGGTTAAAGGCACTGACTCTCCAAGTGGGGAGAGTGTTAGTAAAGCGTCTGGAATGTTGCACCCGAGTACCGGGGGATGAAAACTGACACAATTAAACACATTTCCCGATCACACGGTGGATCATACTCTGGGTTCCACATGCATGTTTTAGCTGAAGGAAGAATCCCTTAAACCTGGAGAGTTGAGACCCATGGAATGGGTACCATGCAATATGACTTCAAAGGGTCTGCATTTGCTCACCGAACCTCACCAATCCTATCACTGCTGCGTTTATGACACTGTACACACGCTTGATTCTCTTTCGGAGACATATAAATCCATAGGTTTTAAGATTCTTTCTAGTCAGGTATATTCTTACGCGTTTAATATGGGGTGTAGAGTCCACTTCGTTGAGCAAGGAGTAGCTCTTGTCTATTACATATTTGGCTTATGGAACGGTATCTGTGCTAATTTCAATCTCTGGTTTTATGCAGCACCCCAACTCACCTTTCCCCTTAAGCAAGCATAAGTCGGTTTTCTACATTTGAGACCCTGTTCTGTTTTGTAATTCAGTTCCTGTGTAGCCAAGTTTACATTCCATGTGGTAGAGATATCTTATGATGTTTCTTTTTCTGTGTGACTTATTTCACTTAGAATCATCGTACCTGAATCCACTCATTATGCTGCTATGGGCCTGATGACATAGATTTCATTGCTGAGTGATATTGCATTGTACGTAAGTACCACAACTTCTTTATCCATTTTTCACTTTCTGTGATTTTGAACTTATACTGTAAACGAGGTTCTTGTAAACAGAGCCTTCCCAAATTTTGGGGTGGCTGTGTCTTTTTGATTTTAATTTCCCTAAGCTATAGGACCATAAGTGGAAGTGCCCTAAGCTGTGTTGCTTTGTTTTTCAGATGTTTCAGGAAACACCATACACTTCTCCAGAGTGGCTGTTGGCAATTTACATCCCGCCCATCAGCATAACAAGGCTCCCAGTTCTCCATGGCCTGTCCTGCCTTTCTGGATTTTACACTTTTTTCAGATGGCCCTTTTGACCGGGGGGCAGTGAGACTTCATTGTAGTGCAGATTTCCTTTGCAAGCTTGCTTGGTTGGCCAAAAAGGGCGTATGTGTTTTTTCCTGAATATATTCAGGAAAAAACGCATACGCCCTTTTTGGCCAAGTGCATCATTGTGGACGTTCTGCCTCTTTTCCTATGCTTTACATGCAATTCCAGTCTACCTCCTGAAATCGGTTTCCTGCAATTCTGCCCCGCATTCAAGTCCTCTTGGCAGCCTTACTTCAATATCTTTTTGGACGATAGCTGTCATTTATAACTCTGCAGGTATGTGAATGACAGTGCCCCTGAGCTCCTTTCTTCAACTCGCTTTCTTGTGAGCTGGCCGCAACACCGCTGCATTGCTTCAGGCCCTAGTGTGGTTCCGGCATGGCACACTGAGCCTTTGTTTAATTCCTCTTCCTGGTGGGAAATGAGAGTTAAATTTGCCCGTCCAGACACCTCCAGCTAGTCTCTCATTGGTTCTCCCTATTCCTGTTCATTTTCCGCAGAAATTGCAAACTGGGCCAAACAGGAGGTTAAAGGCACTGACTCTCCAAGTGGGGAGAGTTTTAGTAAAGCATCTGGAATGTTGCACCCGAGTACCAGGGGACGAAAACTGACACAATTGAACACGTTTCTCGAGCACACGGTGGATCATACTCTGGGTTCCACATGCATGTTTTAGCTGAAGGAAGAATCCCTTAAACCTGGAGAGTTGAGACCCATGGAATGGGCACCATGCAATATGACTTCAAAGGGTCTGCATTTGCTCACCGAACCTCACCAATCCTATCACTGCTGCGTTTATGACACTGTACACACGCTTGATTCTCTTTCGGAGACATATAAATCCATAGGTTTTAAGATTCTTTCTAGTCAGGTATATTCTTACGCGTTTAATATGGGGTGTAGAGTCCACTTCGTTGAGCAAGGAGTAGCTCTTGTCTATTACATATTTGGCTTATGGAATGGTATCTGTGCTAATTTCAATCTCTGGTTTTATGCAGCACCCCAACTCACCTTTCCCCTTAAGCAAGCATAAGTCGGTTTTCTACATTTGAGACCCTGTTCTGTTTTGTAATTCAGTTCCTGTGTAGCCAAGTTTACATTCCATGTGGTAGAGATATCTTATGATGTTTCTTTTTCTGTGTGACTTATTTCACTTAGAATCATCGTACCTGAATCCACTCATTATGCTGCTATGGGCCTGATGACATAGATTTCATTGCTGAGTGATATTGCATTGTACGTAAGTACCACAACTTCTTTATCCATTTTTCACTTTCTGTGATTTTGAACTTGTACTGTAAACGAGGTTCTTGTAAACAGAGCCTTCCCAAATTTTGGGGTGGCTGTGTCTTTTTGATTTTAATTTCCCTAAGCTATAGGACCATAAGTGGAAGTGCCCTAAGTTCTGTTGCTTTGTTTTTCAGATGTTTCAGGAAACACCATACACTTCTCCAGAGTGGCTGTTGGCAATTTACATCCCGCCCATCAGCATAACAAGGCTCCCAGTTCTCCATGGCCTGTCCTGCCTTTCTGGATTTTACACTTTTTTCAGATGGCCCTTTTGACCGGGGGGCAGTGAGACTTCATTGTAGTGCAGATTTCCTTTGCAAGCTTGCTTGGTTGGCCAAAAAGGGCGTATGCGTTTTTTCCTGAATATATTCAGGAAAAAACGCATACGCCCTTTTTGGCCAAGTGCATCATTGTGGACGTTCTGCCTCTTTTCCTTTGCTTTACATGCAATTCCAGTCTACCTCCTGAAATCGGTTTCCTGCAATTCTGCCCAGCGTTCAAGTCCTCTTGGCAGCCTTACTTCAATATATTTTTGGACGATAGCTGTCATTTATAACTCTGCAGGTTTGTGAATGACAGTGCCCCTGAGCTCCTTTCTTCAACTCGCTTTCTTGTGAGCTGGCCGCAACACCGCAGCATTGTTTCAGTCCCTAGTGTGGTTCCGGCATGACATGCTGAGCCTTTGGTTAATTCCTCTTCCTGGTGGGAAATGAGAGTTAAATTTGCCCGTCCAGACACCTCCAGCTAGTCTCTCATTGGTTCTCCCTATTCCTGTTCATTTTCCGCAGAAATTGCAAACTGGGCCAAACAAGAGGTTAAAGGCACTGACTCTCCAAGTGGGGAGAGTGTTAGTAAAGCGTCTGGAATGTTGCACCCGAGTACCAGGGGATGAAAACTGACACAATTAAACACGTTTCCCGATCACACGGTGGATCATACTCTGGGTTCCACATGCATGTTTTAGCTGAAGGAAGAATCCCTTAAACCTGGAGAGTTGAGACCCATGGAATGGGTACCATGCAATATGACTTCAAAGATTCTGCATTTGCTCACCGAACCTCAGCAATCCTATCACTGCTGCGTTTATGACACTGTACACACGCTTGATTCTCTTTCGGAGACATATAAATCCATAGGTTTTAAGATTCTTTCTAGTCAGGTATATTCTTACGCGTTTAATATGGGGTGTAGAGTCCACTTCGTTGAGCAAGGAGTAGCTCTTGTCTATTACATATTTGGCTTATGGAACGGTATCTGTGCTAATTTCAATCTCTGGTTTTATGCAGCACCCCAACTCACCTTTCCCCTTAAGCAAGCATAAGTCGGTTTTCTACATTTGAGACCCTGTTCTGTTTTGTAATTCAGTTCCTGTGTAGCCAAGTTTACATTCCATGTGGTAGAGATATCTTATGATGTTTGTTTTTCTGTGTGACTTATTTCACTTAGAATCATCGTACCTGAATCCACTCATTATGCTGCTATGGGCCTGATGACATAGATTTCATTGCTGAGTGATATTGCATTGTACGTAAGTACCACAACTTCTTTATCCATTTTTCACTTTCTGTGATTTTGAACTTATACTGTAAACGAGGTTCTTGTAAACAGAGCCTTCCCAAATTTTGGGGTGGCTGTGTCTTTTTGATTTTAATTTCCCTAAGCTATAGGACCATAAGTGGAAGTGCCCTAAGCTCTGTTGCTTTGTTTTTCAGATGTTTCAGGAAACACCATACACTTCACCAGAGTGGCTGTTGGCAATTTACATCCCGCCCATCAGCATAACAAGGCTCCCAGTTCTCCATGGCCTGTCCTGCCTTTCTGGATTTTACACTTTTTTCAGATGGCCCTTTTGACCGGGGAGCAGTGAGACTTCATTGTAGTGCAGATTTCCTTTGCAAGCTTGCTTGGTTGGCCAAAAAGGGCGTATGCGTTTATTCCTGAATATATTCAGGAAAAAACGCATACGCCCTTTTTGACCAAGTGCATCATTGTGGACGTTCTGCCTCTTTTCCTATGCTTTACATGCAATTCCAGTCTACCTCCTGAAATCGGTTTCCTGCAATTCTGCCCCGCTTTCAAGTCCTCTTGGCAGCCTTACTTCAATATCTTTTTGGACGATAGCTGTCATTTATAACTCTGCAGGTATGTGAATGACAGTGCCCCTGAGCTCCTTTCTTCAACTCGCTTTCTTGTGAGCTGGCCGCAACACCGCTGCATTGCTTCAGGCCCTAGTGTGGTTCCGGCATGGCACACTGAGCCTTTGGTTAATTCCTCTTCCTGGTGGGAAATGAGAGTTAAATTTGCCCGTCCAGACACCTCCAGCTAGTCTCTCATTGGTTCTCCCTATTCCTGTTCATTTTCCGCAGAAATTGCAAACTGGGCCAAACAGGAGGTTAAAGGCACTGACTCTCCAAGTGGGGAGAGTGTTAGTAAAGCATCTGGAATGTTACACCCGAGTACCAGGGAACGAAAACTGACACAATTGAACACGTTTCCCGAGCACACGGTGGATCATACTCTGGGTTCCACATGCATGTTTTAGCTGAAGGAAGAATCCCTTAAACCTGGAGAGTTGAGACCCATGGAATGGGTACCATGCAATATGACTTCAAAGGGTCTGCATTTGTCCACCGAACCTCACCAATCCTATCACTGCTGCATTTATGCCGCTGTACACACGTTTGATTCTCTTTCGGAGACATATAAATCCATAGGTTTTAAGATTCTTCCTAGTCAGGTATATTCTTAGGCGTTTATTATGGGATGTAGAGTCCACTTCGTTGAGCAAGGAGTAGCTCTTGTCTATTACATATTTGGCTTATGGAACGGTATCTGTGCTAATTTCAATCTCTGGTTTTATGCAGCACCCCAACTCACCTTTCGCCTTAAGCAAGCATAAGTTGGTTTTCTACATTTGAGACCCTGTTCTGTTTTGTAATTCAGTTCCTGTGTACCCAAGTTTACATTCCGTGTAGTAGTGATATCTTATGATGTTTCTTTTTCTGTGTGACTTATTTCACTTAGAATCATCGTACCTGAATCCACTCATTATGCTGCTATGGGCCTGATGACATAGATTTCATTGCTGCGTGATATTGCATTGTATGTAATTACCACAACTTCTTTCTCCATTTTTCACTTTCTGTGATACTGAACGTGTACCGTAAACGAGGTTCTTGTAAACAGAGCCGTCCCAAACTTTGGGGTGGCTGTGTCTTTTTGATTTTAATTTCCCTAAGCTATAGGACCATAAGTGGAAGTGCCCTAGGCTCTGTTGCTTTGCTTTTTAGATGTTTCAGGAAACACCATACCCTTCTCCAGAGTGGCTGTTCGCAATTTACATCCCACACATCAGCATAACAAGGTTCCCAATTCTCCATGGCCTGTCCTGCCTTTCTGGATTTTACACTTTTTTCAGATGGCCCTTTTGCCCGCGGGATAGTGAGACTTCATTGTAGTGCAGATTTCCTTTGCAAGCTTGCTTGGTTGGCCAAAAAGGGCGTATGCGTTTTTTCCTGAATATATTCAGGAAAAAACGCATACGCCCTTTTTGGCCAAGTGAATCATTGTGGACGTTCTGCCTCTTTTCCTATGCTTTACATGCAATTCCAGTCTACCTCCTGAAATCGGTTTCCTGCAATTCTGCCCCGCTTTCAAGTCCTCTTGGCAGCCTTACTTCAATATATTTTTGGACGATAGCTGTCATTTATAACTCTGCAGGTTTGTGAATGACAGTGCCCCTGAGCTCCTTTCTTCAACTCGCTTTCTTGTGAGCTGGCCGCAACACCGCAGCATTGCTTCAGGCCCTAGTGTGGTTCCGGCATGGCACGCTGAGCCTTTGTTTAATTCCTCTTCCTGGTGGGAAATGAGAGTTAAATTTGCCCGTCCAGACACCTCCAGCTAGTCTGTCATTGGTTCTCCCTATTCCTGTTCATTTTCCGCAGAAATTGCAAACTGGGCCAAATAGGAGGTTAAAGGCACTGACTCTCCAAGTGGGGAGAGTGTTAGTAAAGCATCTGGAATGTTGCACCCGAGTACCAGGGGACGAAAACTGAGACATATTTGAACACGTTTCCCGATCACATGGTGGATCATACTCTGGGTTCCACATGAATGTTTTAGCTGAAGGAAGAATCCCTTAAACCTGGAGAGTTGAGACCCATGGAATGGGTACCATGCAATATGACTTCAAAGGGTCTGCATTTGCTCACCGAACCTCACCAATCCTATCACTGCTGCGTTTATGACACTGTACACACGCTTGATTCTCTTTCAGAGACATATAAATCCATAGGTTTTAAGATTCTTACTAGTCAGGTATATTCTTAGGTGTTTAATATGGGGTGTTGAGTCTACTTCGTTGAGCAAGGTGTAGCTCTTGTGTATTACATATTTGTCTTATTGAACGGTATCTGTGCTAATTTCAATCTCTGGTTTTATGCAGCACCCCAACTCACCTTTCCCCTTAAGCAAGCATAAGTTGGTTTTCTACATTTGAGACCCTGTTCTGTTTTGTAATTCAGTTCCTGTGTAGCCAACTTTACATTCCGTGTACTAGTGATACCTTATGATGTTTCTTTTTCTCTGTGACTTATTTCACTTAGAATCATCGTACCTGGATCCACTCATTAGGCTGCTACGGGCCTGATGACATAGATTTCATTGCTGAGTGATATTGCATTGTACGTAAGTACCACAACTTCTTTATCCATTTTTCGCTTTCTGCGATTTTGAACTTGTACCGTAAACGAGGTTCTTGTAAACAGAACCGTCCCAAACATTGGTGTGGCTGTGTCTTTTTGATTTTAATTTCCCTAAGCTATAGGACCATAAGTGGAAGTGCCCTAGGCTCTGTTGCTTTGTTTTTTAGATGTTTCAGGAAACACCATACACTTCTCCAGAGTGGCTGTTGGCAATTTACATCCCGCCCATCAGCATAACAAGGCTCCCAGTTCTCCATGGCCTGTCCTGCCTTTCTGGATTTTACACTTTTTTCAGATGACCCTTTTGACCGGGGGGCAGTGAGACTTCATTGTTGTGCAGATTTCCTTTGCAAGCTTGCTTGGTTGGCCAAAAAGGGCGTATGCTTTTTTTCATGAATATATTCAGGAAAAAACGCATACGCCCTTTTTGGCCAAGTGCATCATTGTGGACGTTCTGCCTCTTTTCCTATGCTTTACATGCAATTCCAGTCTACCTCCTGAAATCGGTTTCCTGCAATTCTGCCCCGCTTTCAAGTCCACTTGGCAGCCTACTTCAATATATTTTGGACGATAGCTGTCATTTATAACTCTGCAGGTTTGTGAATGACAGTGCCCCTGAGCTCCTTTCTTCAACTCGCTTTCTTGTGAGCTGGCCGCAACACCGCAGGATTGCTTCAGACCCCAGTGTGGTTCTGGAACGGCACGCTGAGCCTTTGTTTAATTCCTCTTATTGGTGGGAAATGAGAGTTAAATTTGCACGTCCAGACACCTCCAGCTAGTCTCTCATTGGTTCTCCCTATTCCTGTTCATTTTCCGCAGAAATTGCAAACTGGGCCAAACAGGAGGTTAAAGGCACTGACTCTCCAAGTGGGGAGAGTGTTAGTAAAGCGTCTGGAATGTTGCACCCGAGTACCAAGGGACGAAAACTGAGTCACATTTGAACACGTTTCCCGATCACACGGTGGATCATACTCTGGGTTCCACATGCATGTTTTAGCTGAAGGAAGAATCCCTTAAACCTGGAGAGTTGAGACCCATGGAATGGGTACCATGCAATATGACTTCAAAGGGTCTGCATTTGCTTACCGATCCTCACCAATCCTATCACTGCTGCGTTTATGCCGCTCTACACACGCTTGATTCTCTTTCGGAGACATATAAATCCATATAGGTTTTAAGATTCTTGCTAGTCAGGTATATTCTTAGGCGTTTAATATGGGGTGTTGAGTCCACTTCGTTGAGCAAGGAGTAGCTCTTGTCTATTACATATTTGGCTTATGGAACGGTATGTGTGCTAATTTCAATCTCTGGTTTTATGCAGCACCCCAACTCACCTTTCCCCTTAAGCAAGCATAAGTTGGTTTTCTACATTTGAGACCCTGTTCTGTTTTGTAGTTCAGTTCCTGTGTAGCCAAGTTTACATTCCATGTGGTAGAGATATCTTATGATGTTTCTTTCTCTGTGTGACTTATTTCACTTAGAATCATCGTACCTGAATCCACTCATTATGCTGCTATGGGCCTGATGACATAGATTTCATTGCTGAGTGATATTGCATTGTGCGTAAGTACCACAACTTCTTTATCCATTTTGCGCTTTCTGTGATATTGAACTTGTACCGTAAACGAGGTTCTTGTAAACAGAGCTGTCCCAAACATTGGGGTGGTTGTGTCTTTTTGATTTTAATTTCCCTAAGCTATAGGACCATAAGTGGAAGTGCCCTAGGCTCTGTTGCTTTGTTTTTTAGATGTTTCAGGAAACACCATACACTTCTCCAGAGTGACTGTTGGCAATTTACATCCCGCCCATCAGTATAACAAGGATCCCAGTTCTCCATGGCCTGTCCTGCCTTTCTGGATTTTACACTTTTTTCAGATGGCCCTTTTGACCGGGGGGCAGTGAGACTTCATTGTAGTGCAGATTTCCTTTGCAAGCTTGCTTGGTTGGCCAAAAAGGGCGTATGCTTTTATTCCTGAATATATTCAGGAAAAAACGCATACGCCCTTTTTGGCCAAGTGCATCATTGTGGACGTTCTGCCTCTTTTCCTATGCTTTACATGCAATTCCAGTCTACCTCCTGAAATCGGTTTCCTGCAATTCTGCCCCGCTTTCAAGTCCTCTTGGCAGCCTTACTTCAATATATTTTTGGACGATAGCTGTCATTTATAACTCTGCAGGTATGTGAATGACAGTGCCCCTGAGCTCCTTTCTTCAACTCGCTTTCTTGTGAGCTGGCCGCAACACCGCTGCATTGCTTCAGACCCTAGTGTGGTTTCGGCATGGCACACTGAGCCTTTGGTTAATTCCTCTTCCTGGTGGGAAATGAGAGTTAAATTTGCCCGTCCAGACACCTCCAGCTAGTCTCTCATTGGTTCTCCCTATTCCTGTTCATTTTCCGCAGAAATTGCAAACTGGGCCAAACAGGAGGTTAAAGGCACTGACTCTCCAAGTGGGGAGAGTGTTAGTAAAGCATCTGGAATGTTGCACCCGAGTACCAGGGGACGAAAACTGACACATTTGAACACGTTTCCCGAGCACACGGTGGATCATACTCTGGGTTCCACATGCATGTTTTAGCTGAAGGAAGAATCCCTTAAACCTGGAGAGTTGAGACCCATGGAATGGGTACCATGCAATATGACTTCAAAGGGTCTGCATTTGTCCACCGAACCTCACCAATCCTATCACTGCTGCATTTATGCCACTGTACACACGCTTGATTCTCTTTTGGAGACATATAAATCCATAGGTTTTAAGATTCTTCCTAGTCAGGTATATTCTTAGGCGTTTATTATGGGGTGTAGAGTCCACTTCATTGAGCAAGGAGTAGCTCTTGTCTATTACATATTTGGCTTATGGAACGGTATCTGTGCTAATTTCAATCTCTGGTTTTATGCAGCACCCCAACTCACCTTTCACCTTAAGCAAGCATAACTTGGTTTTCTACATTTGAGACCCTGTTCTGTTTTGTAATTCAGTTCCTGTGTAGCCAAGTTTACATTCCGTGTAGTAGTGATATCTTATGATGTTTCTTTTTCTGTGTGACTTATTTCACTTAGAATCATCGTACCTGAATCCACTCATTATGCTGCTATGGGCCTGATGACATAGATTTCATTGCTGCGTGATATTGCATTGTACGTAATTACCACAACTTCTTTATCCATTTTTCACTTTCTGTGATACTGAACTTGTACCGTAAATGAGGTTCTTGTAAACAGAGCCGTCCCAAACTTTGGGGTGGCTGTGTCTTTTTGATTTTAATTTCCCTAAGCTATAGGACCATAAGTGGAAGTGCCCTAGACTCTGTTGCTTTGCTTTTTAGATGTTTCAGGAAACACCATACACTTTTCCAGAGTGGCTGTTCGCAATTTACATCCCGCACATCAGCATAACAAGGTCCCCAATTCTCCATGGCCTGTCCTGCCTTTCTGGATTTTACACTTTTTTCAGATGGCCCTTTTGACCGGGGGCAGTGAGACTTCATTGTAGTGCAGATTTCCTTTGCAAGCTTGCTTGGTTGGCCAAAAAGGTCGTATGCGTTTTTTCCTGAATATATTCAGGAAAAAACGCATACGCCCTTTTTGGCCAAGTGCATCATTGTGGACGTTCTGGCTCTTTTCCTATGCTTTACATGCTATTCCAGTCTACCTCCTGAAATCGGTTTCCTGCAATTCTGCCCCGCTTTCAAGTCCTCTTGGCAGCCTTACTTCAATATATTTTTGGACGATAGCTGTCATTTATAACTCTGCAGGTATGTGAATGACAGTGTCCCTGAGCTCCTTTCTTCAACTCGTTTTCTTGTGAGCTGGCCGCAACACCGCAGCATTGCTTCAGGCCCTAGTGTGGTTCTGGCATGGCACACTGAGCCTTTGGTTAATTCCTCTTCCTGGTGGGAAATGAGAGTTAAATTTGCCCGTCCAGACACCTCCAGCTAGTCTCTCATTGGTTCTCCCTATTCCTGTTCATTTTCCGCAGAAATTGCAAACTGGGCCAAACAGGAGGTTAAAGGCACTGACTCTCCAAGTGGGGAGAGTGTTAGTAAAGCGTCTGGAATGTTGCACCCGAGTACCGGGGGACGAAAACTGAGTCACATTTGAACACGTTTCCCGATCACATGGTGGATCATACTCTGGGTTCCACATGCATGTTTTAGCTGAAGGAAGAATCCCTTAAACCTGGAGAGTTGAGACCCATGGAATGGGTACCATGCAATATGACTTCAAAGGGTCTGCATTTGCTCACCGAACCTCACCAATCCTAACACTGCTTCGTTTATGCCGCTATACACACGCTTGATTCTCTTTCGGAGATATATAAATCCATAGGTTTTAAGATTCTTACTAGTCAGGTATATTCTTAGGCGTTTAATATGGGGTGTTGAGTCCACTTCGTTGAGCAAAGTGTAGCTCTTTTCTATTACATATTTGGCTTATGGAACGATATCTGTGCTAATTTCAATGTCTGGTTTTATGCAGCACCCCAACTCACCTTTCCCCTTAAGGAAGCATAAGTTGGTTTTCTACATTTGAGACCCTGTTCTGTTTTGTAATTCAGTTCCTGTGTAGCCAAGTTTACATTCCGTGTAGTAGTGATATCTTATGATGTTTCTTTTTCTGTGTGACTTATTTCACTTAGAATCATCGTACCTGAATCCACTCATTATGCTGCTATGGGCCTGATGACATAGATTTCATTGCTGAGTGATATTGCATTGTAGGTAAGTACCACAACTTCCTTATCCATTTTTCACTTTCTGTGATATTGAACTTGTACCGTAAACGAGGTTCCTGTAAACAGAACCGTCCCAAACTTTGGGGTGGCTGTGTCTTTTTGATTTTAATTTCCCTAAGCTATAGGACCATAAGTGGAAGAGCCCTAGGCTCTGTTGTTTTGTTTTTTAGATGTTTCAGGAAACACCATACACTTCTCCAGAGTGGCTGTTGGCAATTTACATCCCGCCCATCAGCATAACAAGGCTCCCAGTTCTCCATGGCCTCTCCTGCCTTTTTGGATTTTATACTTTTTTCAGATGGCCCTTTTGCCCGCGGGATAGTGAGACTTCATTGTAGTGCAGATTCCCTTTGCAAGCTTGCTTGGTTGGCCAAAAAGGGCGTATGCGTTTTTTCCTGAATATATTCAGGAAAAAACGCATACGCCCTTTTTGGCCAAGTGCATCATTGTGGACGTTCTGCCTCTTTTCCTATGCTTTACATGCAATTCCAGTCTACCTCCTGAAATCGGTTTCCTGCAATTCTGCCCCGCTTTCAAGTCCTCTTGGCAGCCTTACTTCAATATATTTTTGGACGATAGCTGTCATTTATAACTCTGCAGGTTTGTGAATTACAGTGCCCCTGAGCTCCTTTCTTCAACTCGTTTTCTTGTGAGCTGGCCGCAACACCGCAGCATTGCTTCAGGCCCTAGTGTGGTTCCGGCATGGCACGCTGAGCCTTTGGTTAATTCCTCTTCCTGGTGGGCAATGAGAGTTAAATTTGCCCGTCCAGACACCTCCAGCTAGTCTCTCATTGGTTCTCCCTATTCCTGTTCATTTTCCGCAAAAATTGCAAACTGGGCCAAACAGGAGGTTAAAGGCACTGACTCTCCAAGTGGGGAGAGTGTTAGTAAAGCGTCTGGAATGTTGCACCCGAGTACCGGGGGACGAAAACTGAGTCACATTTGAACACGTTTCCCGATCACATGGTGGATCATACTCTGGGTTCCACATGCATGTTTTAGCTGAAGGAAGAATCCCTTAAACCTGGAGAGTTGAGACCCATGGAATGGGTAACATGCAATATGACTTCAAATGGTCTGCATTTGCTCACCGAACCTCAACAATCCTAACACTGCTGCGTTTATGCCGCTGTACACATGCTTGATTCTCTTTCGGAGACATATAAATCCATAGGTTTTAAGATTCTTACTAGTCAGGTATATTCTTATGCGTTTAATATGGGGTGTTGAGTCCACTTCGTTGAGCAATGAGTAGCTCTTGTCTATTACATATTTGGCTTATGGAACGGTTTCCGTTCTAATTTCAATCTCTGGTTTTATGCAGCACCCCAACTCACCTTTCCCCTTAAGCAAGCATAAGTCGGTTTTCTACATTTGAGACCCTGTTCTGTTTTGTAATTCAGTTCCTGTGTAGCCAAGTTTACATTCCGTGTAGTAGTGATATCTTATGATGTTTCTTTTTCTGTGTGACTTATTTCACTTAGAATCATCGTACCTGAATCCACTCATTATGCTGCTACGGGCCTGATGACATAGATTTCATTGCTGAGTGATATTGCATTGTACGTAAGTACCACAATTTCTTTACCCATTTTTCGCTTTCTGTGATATTGAACTTGTACCGTAAACGAGGTTCTTGTAAACAGAGCCGTCCCAAACTTTGGGGTGGCTGTGTCTTTTTGATTTTAATTTCCCTAAGCTATAGGACCATAAGTGGAAGTGCCCTAGGCTCTGTTGCTTTGCTTTTTAGATGTTTCAGGAAACACCATACACTTTTCCAGAGTGGCTGTTCGCAATTTACATCCCGCACATCAGCATAATAAGGATCCCAATTCTCCATGGCCTGTCCTGCCTTTCTGGATTTTACACTTTTTTCAGATGGCCCTTTTGACCGGGGGCAGTGAGACTTCATTGTAGTGCAGATTTCCTTTGCAAGCTTGCTTGGTTGGCCAAAAAGGGCGTATGCGTTTTTTCCTGAATATATTCAGGAAAAAACGCATACGCCCTTTTTGGCCAAGTGCATCATTGTGGACGTTCTGCCTCTTTTCCTATGCTTTACATGCTATTCCAGTCTACCTCCTGAAATCGGTTTCCTGCAATTCTGCCCCGCTTTCAAGTCCTCTTGGCAGCCTTACTTCAATATATTTTTGGACGATAGCTGTCATTTATAACTCTGCAGGTATGTGAATGACAGTGTCCCTGAGCTCCTTTCTTCAACTCGTTTTCTTGTGAGCTGGCCGCAACACCGCAGCATTGCTTCAGGCCCTAGTGTGGTTCCGGCATGGCACGCTGAGCCTTTGGTTAATTCCTCTTCCTGGTGGGAAATGAGAGTTAAATTTGCCCGTCCAGACACCTCCAGCTAGTCTCTCATTGGTTCTCCCGATTCCTGTTCATTTTCCGCAGAAATTGCAAACTGGGCCAAACAGGAGTTTAAAGGCACTGACTCTCCAAGTGGGGAGAGTGTTAGTAAAGTGTCTGGAATGTTGCACCCGAGTACCGGGGGACGAAAACTGAGTCACATTTGAACACGTTTCCCGATCACATGGTGGATCATACTCTGGGTTCCACATGCATGTTTTAGCTGAAGGAAGAATCCCTTAAACCTGGAGAGTTGAGACCCATGGAATGGGTACCATGCAATATGACTTCAAAGGGTCTGCATTTGCTCACCGAACCTCACCAATCCTAACACTGCTTCGTTTATGCCGCTGTACACATGGTTGCTTCTCTTTTGGAGACATATAAATCCATAGGTTTTAAGATTCTTACTAGTCAGGTATATTCTTATGCGTTTAATATGGGGTGTTGAGTCCACTTCGTTGAGCAAGGAGTAGCTCTTGTCTATTACATATTTGGCTTATGGAACGGTATCTGTGCTAATTTCAATCTCTGGTTTTATGCAGCACCCCAACTCACCTTTCCCCTTAAGCAAGCATAAGATGGTTTTCTACATTTGAGACCCTGTTCTGTTTTGTAATTCAGTTCCTGTGTAGCCAAGTTTACATTCCGTGTAGTAGTGATATCTTATGATGTTTCTTTTTCTGTGTGACTTATTTCACTTAGAATCATCGTACCTGAATCCACTCATTATGCTGCTATGGGCCTGATGACATAGATTTCATTGCTGAGTGATATTGCATTGTACGTAAGTACCACAACTTCTTGATCCATTTTTCGCTTTCTGTGATATTGAACTTGTACCGTAAACGAGGTTCTTGTAAACAGAGCTGTCCCAAACATTGGGGTGGTTGTGTCTTTTTGATTTTAATTTCCCTAAGCTATAGGAACATAAGTGGAAGTGCCCTAGGCTCTGTTGCTTTGTTTTTTAGATGTTTCAGGAAACACCATACACTTCTCCAGAGTGGCTGTTGGCAATTTACATCCCGCCCATCAGCATAACAAGGCTCCCAGTTCTCCATGTCCTGTCCTGCCTTTTTGGATTTTATACTTTTTTCAGATGGCCCTTTTGCCCGCGGGATAGTGAGACTTCATTGTAGTGCAGATTCCCTTTGCAAGCTTGCTTGGTTGGCCAAAAAGGGCGTATGCGTTTTCTCCTGAATATATTCAGGAAAAAACGCATACGCCCTTTTTGGCCAAGTGCATCATTGTGGACGTTCTGCCTCTTTTCCTATGCTTTACATGCAATTCCAGTCTACCTCCTGAAATCGGTTTCCTGCAATTCTGCCCCGCTTTCACGTCCTCTTGGCAGCCTTACTTCAATATATTTTTGGACGATAGCTGTCATTTATAACTCTGCAGGTTTGTGAATTACAGTGCCCCTGAGCTCCTTTCTTCAACTCGTTTTCTTGTGAGCTGGCCGCAACACCGCAGCATTGCTTCAGGCCCTAGTGTGGTTCCGGCATGGCACGCTGAGCCTTTGGTTAATTCCTCTTCCTGGTGGGCAATGAGAGTTAAATTTGCCCGTCCAGACACCTCCAGCTAGTCTCTCATTGGTTCTCCCTATTCCTGTTCATTTTCCGCAAAAATTGCAAACTGGGCCAAACAGGAGGTTAAAGGCACTGACTCTCCAAGTGGGGAGAGTGTTAGTAAAGCGTCTGGAATGTTGCACCCGAGTACCGGGGGACGAAAACGGAGTCACATTTGAACACGTTTCCCGATCACATGGTGGATCATACTCTGGGTTCCACACGCATGTTTTAGCTGAAGGAAGAATCCCTTAAACCTGGAGAGTTGAGACCCATGGAATGGGTAACATGCAATATGACTTCAAAGGGTCTGCATTTGCTCACCGAACCTCACCAATCCTAACACTGCTTCGTTTATGCCGCTGTACACATGGTTGCTTCTCTTTTGGAGACATATAAATCCATAGGTTTTAAGATTCTTACTAGTCAGGTATATTCTTATGCGTTTAATATGGGGTGTTGAGTCCACTTCGTTGAGCAAGGAGTAGCTCTTGTCTATTACATATTTGGCTTATGGAACGGTATCTGTGCTAATTTCAATCTCTGGTTTTATGCAGCACCCCAACTCACCTTTCCCCTTAAGCAAGCATAAGATGGTTTTCTACATTTGAGACCCTGTTCTGTTTTGTAATTCAGTTCCTGTGTAGCGAAGTTTACATTCCGTGTAGTAGTGATATCTTATGATGTTTCTTTTTCTGTGTGACTTATTTCACTTAGAATCATCGTACCTGAATCCACTCATTATGCTGCTATGGGCCTGATGACATAGATTTCATTGCTGAGTGATATTGCATTGTACGTAAGTACCACAACTTCTTGATCCATTTTTCGCTTTCTGTGATATTGAACTTGTACCGTAAACGAGGTTCTTGTAAACAGAGCTGTCCCAAACATTGGGGTGGTTGTGTCTTTTTGATTTTAATTTCCCTAAGCTATAGGAACATAAGTGGAAGTGCCCTAGGCTCTGTTGCTTTGTTTTTTAGATGTTTCAGGAAACACCATACACTTCTCCAGAGTGGCTGTGGGCAATTTACATCCCGCCCATCAGCATAACAAGGCTCCCAGTTCTCCATGGCCTGTCCTGCCTTTCTGGATTTTACACTTTTTTCAGATGGCCCTTTTGACCGGGGGGCAGTGAGACTTCATTTTAGTGCAGATTTCCTTTGCAAGCTTGCTTGGTTGGCCAAAAAGGGCGTAGGCTTTTTTTCTTGAGGAAAAATCGCATATGCCCTTTTTGGCCAAGTGCATCATTGTGGACGTTCTGCCTCTTTTCCTATGCTTTACATGCAATTCCAGTCTACCTCCTGAAATCGGTTTCCTGCAATTCTGCCCCGCTTTCAAGTCCTCTTGGCAGCCTTACTTCAATATATTTTTGGACGATAGCTGTCATTTATAACTCTGCAGTTTTGTGAATTACAGTGCCCCTGAGCTCCATTCTTCAACTCGTTTTCTTGTGAGCTGGCCACAACACCGCAGCATTGCTTCAGGCCCTAGTGTGGTTCCAGAATGGCACGCTGAGCCTTTGTTTAATTCCTCTTCCTGGTGGGAAATGAGAGTTAAATTTGCCCGTCCAGACACCTCCAGCTAGTCTCTCATTGGTTCTCCCTATTCCTGTTCATTTTCCGCAAAAATTGCAAACTTGGCCAAACAGGAGGTTAAAGGCACTGACTCTCCAAGTGGGGAGAGTGTTAGTAAAGCGTCTGGAATGTTGCACCCGAGTACCGGGGGACGAAAACTGAGTCACATTTGAACACGTTTCCCGATCACACGGTGGATCATACTCTGGGTTCCACATGCATGTTTTAGCTGAAGGAAGAATCCCTTAAACCTGGAGAGTTGAGACCCATGGAATGGGTACCATGCAATATGACTTCAAAGGGTCTGCATTTGCTCACCGAACCTCAACAATCCTAACACTGCTGCGTTTATGCCGCTGTACACACGCTTGATTCTCTTTCGGACACATAAATCCATAGGTTTTAAGATTCTTACTAGTCAGGTATATTCTTATGCGTTTAATATGGGGTGTTGAGTCCACTTCGTTGAGCAATGAGTAGCTCTTGTCTATTACATATTTGGCTTATGGAACGGTATCCGTTCTAATTTCAATCTCTGGTTTTATGCAGCACCCCAACTCACCTTTCCCCTTAAGCAAGCATAAGTTAATTTTCTACATTTGAGACCCTGTTCTGTTTTGTAATTCAGTTCCTGTGTAGCCAAGTTTACATTCCGTGTAGTAGTGATATCTTATGATGTTTCTTTTTCTGTGTGACTTATTTCACTTAGAATCATCGTACCTGAATCCACTCATTATGCTGCTACGGGCCTGATGACATAGATTTCATTGCTGAGTGATATTGCATTGTACGTAAGTACTACAACTTCTTTACCCATTTTTCGCTTTCTGTGATATTGAACTTGTACCGTAAACGAGGTTCTTTTAAACAGAGCCGTCCCAAACATTGGGGTGGCTGTGTCTTTTTCATTTTAATTTCCCTAAGCTATAGGACCATAAGTGGAAGTGCCCTAGGCTCTGTTGCTTTGTTTTTTAGATGTTTCAGGAAACACCATACACTTCTCCAGAGTGGCTGTTGGCAATTTACATCCCGCCCATCAGCATAACAAGGCTCCCAGTGCTCCATGGCCTGTCCTGCCTTTCTGGATTTTACACATTTTTCAGATGGCCCTTTTGACCGGGGGGCAGTGAGACTTCATTGTAGTGCAGATTTCCTTTGCAAGCTTGCTTGGTTGGCCAAAAAGGGCGTATGCGTTTTTTCCTGAATATATTCAGGAAAAAACGCATACGCCCTTTTTGGCCAAGTGCATCATTGTGGACGTTCTGCCTCTTTTCCTATGCTTTACATGCAATTCCAGTCTACCTCCTGAAATTGGTTTCCTGCAATTCTGCCCCGCTTTCAAGTCCTCTTGGCAGCCTTACTTCAATATATTTTTGGATGATAGCTGTCATTTATAACTCTGCATGTCTGTGAATGACAGTGCCCCTGAGCTCCTTTCTTCAACTCGCGTTCTTGTGAGCTGGCCGCAACACCGTAGGATTGATTCAGGCCCTAGTGTGGTTCCGGCATGGCACGCTGAGCCTTTGGTTAATTCCTCTTCCTGGTGGGTAATGAGAGTTAAATTTGACCGTCCAGAGACCTCCAGCTAGTCTCTCTTGTTTCTCCCTATTTCTGTTCATTTTCCGTAGAAATTGCAAACTGGGCCAAACAGGAGGTTAAAGGCACAGACTCTCCAAGTGGGGAGAGTGTTAGTAAAGCGTCTGGAATGTTGCATCCGAGTACCAGGGGACGAAAACTGAGACACCTTTGAACACGTTTCCCAATCACATGGTGTATCATACTCTGGGTTTCACATGCATGTTTTAGCTGAAGGAAGAATCCCTTAAACCTGGAGAGTTGAGACCCATGGAATGGGTACCATGCAATATGAGTTCAAAGGGTCTGCATTTGCTCACCAAACCTCACCAATCCTATCACTGGTGCGTTTATGCCGCTGTACACACTCTTGATTCTCTTTCGGAGACATATAAATCCATAGGTTTTAAGATTCTTACTAGTCAGGTATATTCGTAGGCGTTTAATATGGGGTGTTGAGTCCACTTCATTGAACAAGGAGTAGCTCTTGTCTATTACATATTTGGCTTATGGAACGGTATCTGTGCTTATTTCAATCTCTGGTTTTATGCAGCACCCCAACTCACATTTCCCCTTAAGCAAGCATAAGTTGGTTTTCTACATTTGAGACCCTGTTCTGTTTTGTAATTCAGTTCCTGTGTAGCCAAGTTTACATTCCGTGTAGTAGTGATATCTTATGATGTTTGTTTTTCTGTGTGACTTATTTCACTTAGAATCATCGTACCTGAATCCACTCATTATGCTGCTATGGGCCTGATGACATAGATTTCATTGCTGAGTGATATTGCATTGTACGTATGTACCACAACTACTTTATCCATTTTTCACTTTCTGTGATTTTGAACTTGTACTGTAAACAAGGTTCTTGTAAACAGAGCCGTCCCAAACTTTGGGGTGGCTGTGTCTTTTTGATTTTAATTTCCCTAAGCTATAGGACCATAAGTGGAAGTGCCCTAGGCTCTGTTGCTTTGTTTTTTAGATGTTTCAGGAAACACCATACACTTGTCCAGAGTGGCTGTTGGCAATTTACATCCCGCCCATCAGCATAACAAGGCTCCCAGTTCTCCATGGCCTCTCCTGCCTTTCTGGATTTTACACTTTTTTCAGATGGCCCTTTTGTCCAGGGGACAGTGAGACTTCATTGTAGTGCAGATTTCCTTTGCAAGCTTGCTTGGTTGGCCAAAAAGGGCGTATGCGTTTTTTCCTGAATATATTCAGGAAAAAACGCATACGCCCTTTTTGGCCAAGTGCATCATTGTGGACGTTCTGCCTCTTTTCCTATGCTTTACGTGCAATTCCAGTCTACCTCCTGAAATCGGTTTCCTGCAATTCTGCCCCGCTTTCAAGTCCTCTTGGCAGCCTTACTTCAATATATTTTTGGACGATAGCTGTCATTTATAACTCTGCAGGTTTGTGAATGACAGTGCCCCTGAGCTCCTTTCTTCAACTCGCTTTCTTGTGAGCTGGCCGCAACACCGCAGCATTGCTTCAGCCCCTAGTGTGGTTCCGGCATGGCACGCTGAGCCTTTGTTTAATTCCTCTTCCTGGTGGGAAATGAGAGTTAAATTTGCCCGTCCAGACACCTCCAGCTAGTCTCTCATTGGTTCTCCCTATTCCTGTTCATTTTCCGCAGAAATTGCAAACTGGGCCAAACAAGAGGTTAAAGGCACTGACTCTCCAAGTGGGGAGAGTGTTAGTAAAGCGTCTGGAATGTTGCACCCGAGTACCAGGGGACGAAAACTGAGACACATTTGAACACATTGCCCGATCACATGGTGGATCATACTCTGGGTTCCACATGCATGTTTTAGCTGAAGGAAGAATCCCTTAAACCTGGAGAGTTGAGACCCCTGCAATGGGTACCATGCAATATGACTTCAAAGGGTCTGCATTTGCTCACCGAACCTCACCAATCCTATCACTGCTGCATTTATGCCACTGTACACACGCTTGATTCTCTTTCGGAGACATAGAAATCCATAGGTTTTAAGATTCTTACTAGTCAGGTATATTCTTACGCGTTTAATATGGGGTGTAGAGTCCACTTCGTTGAGCAAGGAGTAGCTCTTGTCTATTACATATTTGGCTTATGGAACGGTATCTGTGCTAATTTCAATCTCTGGTTTTATGCAGCACCCCAACTCACCTTTCCCCTTAAGCAAGCATAAGTCGGTTTTCTACATTTGAGACCCTGTTCTGTTTTGTAATTCAGTTCCTGTGTAGCCAAGTTTACATTCCATGTGGTAGAGATATCTTATGATGTTTCTTTTTCTGTGTGATTTATTTCACTTAGAATCATCGTACCTGAATCCACTCATTATGCTGCTATGGGCCTGATGACATAGATTTCATTGCTGAGTGATATTGCATTGTACGTAAGTACCACAACTTCTTTATCCATTTTTCACTTTCTGTGATTTTGAACTTATACTGTAAACGAGGTTCTTGTAAACAGAGCCTTCCCAAACTTTGGGGTGGCTGTGTCTTTTTGATTTTAATTTCCCTAAGCTATAGGACCATAAGTGGAAGTGCCCTAGGCTCTGTTGCTTTGTTTTGTAGATGTTTCAGGAAACACCATACACTTCTCCAGAGTGGCTGTTGGCAATTTACATCCCGCCCATCAGCATAACAAGGCTCCCATTTCTCCATGGCCTGTCCTGCCTTTCTGGATTTTACACTTTTTTCAGATGGCCCTTTTGACCGGGGGGCAGTGAGACTTCATTGTAGTGCAGATTTCCTTTGCAAGCTTGCTTGGTTGGCCAAAAAGGGCGTATGCGTTTTTTCCTGAATATATTCAGGAAAAAACGCATACGCCCTTTTTGGCCAAGTGCATCATTGTGGACGTTCTGCCTCTTTTCCTATGCTTTACATGCTATTCCAGTCTACCTCCTGAAATCGGTTTCCTGCAATTCTGCCCCGCTTTCAAGTCCTCTTGGCAGCCTTACTTCAATATATTTTTGGACGATAGCTGTCATTTATAACTCTGCAGGTATGTGAATGACAGTGCCCCTGAGCTCCTTTCTTCAACTCGATTTCTTGTGAGCTGGCCGCAACACCGCAGCATTGCTTCAGGCCCTAGTGTGGTTCCGGCATGGCACGCTGAGCCTTTGTTTAATTCCTCTTCCTGGTGGGAAATGAGAGTTAAATTTGCCCGGCCAGACACCTCCAGCTAGTCTGTCATTGTTTCTCCCTATTCCTGTTCATTTTCCGCAGAAATTGCAAACTGGGCCAAATAGGAGGTTAAAGGCACTGACTCTCCAAGTGGGGAGAGTGTTAGTAAAGCGTCTGGAATGTTGCACCCGAGTACCAGGGGACGAAAACTGAGACATATTTGAACACGTTTCCCGATCACATGGTGGATCATACTCTGGGTTCCACATGAATGTTTTAGCTGAAGGGAGAATCCCTTAAACCTGGAGAGTTGAGACCCCTGCAATGGGTACCATGCAATATGACTTCAAAGGGTCTGCATTTGCTCACCGAACATAACCAATCCTATCACTGCTGCATTTATGCCACTGTACACACGCTTGATTCTCTTTCTGAGACATATAAATCCATAGGTTTTAAGATTCTTACTAGTCAGGTATATTCTTAGGCGTTTAATATGGGGTGTTGAGTCCACTTCGTTGAGCAAGGAGTAGCTCTTGTCTATTACATATTTGGCTTATGGAATGGTATCTGTGCTAATTTCAATCTCTGGTTTTATGCAGCACCCCAACTCACCTTTCCCCTTAAGCAAGCATAAGTCGGTTTTCTACATTTGAGACCCTGTTCTGTTTTGTAATTCAGTTCCTGTGTAGCCAAGTTTACATTGCATGTGGTAGAGATATCTTATGATGTTTCTTTTTCTGTGTGACTTATTTCACTTAGAATCATCGTACCTGAATCCACTCATTATGCTGCTATGGGCCTGATGACATAGATTTCATTGCTGAGTGATATTGCATTGTACGTAAGTACCACAACTTCTTTATCCATTTTTCACTTTCTGTGATTTTGAACTTGTACTGTAAACGAGGTTCTTGTAAACACAGCCTTCCCAAACTTTGGGGTGGCTGTGTCTTTTTGATTTTAATTTCCCTAAGCTATAGGACCATAAGTGGAAGAGCCCTAGGCTCTGTTACTTTGTTTTTTAGATGTTTCAGGAAACACCATACACTTCTCCAGAGTGGCTGTTGGCAATTTACATCCCGCCCATCAGCATAACAAGGCTCCCAGTGCTCCATGGCCTGTCCTGCCTTTCTGGATTTTACACTTTTTTCAGATGGCCCTTTTGACCGGGGGGCAGTGAGACTTCATTGTAGTGCAGATTTCCTTTGCAAGCTTGCTTGGTTGGCCAAAAAGGGCGTATGCGTTTTTTCCTGAATATATTCAGGAAAAAACGCATACGCCCTTTTTGGCCAAGTGCATCATTGTGGACGTTCTGCCTCTTTTCCTTTGCTTTACATGCAATTCCAGTCTACCTCCTGAAATCGGTTTCCTGCAATTCTGCCCAGCGTTCAAGTCCTCTTGGCAGCCTTACTTCAATATATTTTTGGACGATAGCTGTCATTTATAACTCTGCAGGTTTGTGAATGACAGTGCCCCTGAGCTCCTTTCTTCAACTCGCTTTCTTGTGAGCTGGCCGCAACACCGCAGGATTGCTTCAGGCCCTAGTGTGGTTCCGGCATGGCACACTGAGCCTTTGTTTAATTCCTCTTCCTGGTGGGAAATGAGAGTTAAATTTGCCCGTCCAGACACCTCCAGCTAGTCTCTCATTGGTTCTCTCTATTCCTGTTCATTTTCCGCAGAAATTGCAAACTGGGCTAAACAGGAGGTTAAAGGCACTGACTCTCCAAGTGGGGAGAGTGTTAGTAAAGCGTCTGGAATGTTGCACCCGAGTACCAGTGGACGAAAACTGAGACACATTTGAACACGTTTCCCGATCACATGGTGGATCATACTCTGGGTTCCACATGCATGTTTTAGCTGAAGGAAGAATCCCTTAAACCTGGAGAGTTGAGACCCCTGTAATGGGTACCATGCAATATGACTTCAAAGGGTCTGCATTTGCTCACCGATCCTCACCAATCCTATCACTGCTGTGTTTATGCTGCTGTACACACGCTTGATTCTCTTTCTGAGACATATAAATCCATAGGTTTTAAGATTCTTACTAGTCAGGTATATTCTTAAGCGTTTAATATGGGGTGTAGAGTCCACTTCGTTGAGCAAGGAGTAGCTCTTGTCTATTACATATTTGGCTTATGGAACGGTATCTGTGCTAATTTCAATCTCTGGTTTTATGCAGCACCCCAACTCACCTTTCCCCTTAAGCAAGCATAAGTCGGTTTTCTACATTTGAGACCCTGTTCCGTTTTGTAGTTCAGTTCCTGTGTAGCCAAGTTTACATTCCATGTGGTAGAGATATCTTATGATGTTTCTTTTTCTGTGTGACTTATTTCACTTAGAATCATCGTACCTGAATCCACTCATTATGCTGCTATGGGCCTGATGACATAGATTTCATTGCTGAGTGATATTGCATTGTACGTAAGTACCACAACTTCTTTATCCATTTTTCACTTTCTGTGATTTTGAACTTATACTGTAAACGAGGTTCTTGTAAACAGAGCCTTCCCAAATTTTGGGGTGGCTGTGTCTTTTTGATTTTAATTTCCCTAAGCTATAGGACCATAAGTGGAAGTGCCCTAAGCTCTGTTGCTTTGTTTTTTAGATGTTTCAGGAAACACCATACACTTCTCCAGAGTGGCTGTTGGCAATTTACATCCCGCCCATCAGCATAACAAGGCTCCCAGTGCTCCATGGCCTGTCCTGCCTTTCTGGATTTTACACATTTTTCAGATGGCCCTTTTGACCGGGGGGCAGTGAGACTTCATTGTAGTGCAGATTTCCTTTGCAAGCTTGCTTGGTTGGCCAAAAAGGGCGTATGCGTTTTTTCCTGAATATATTCAGGAAAAAACGCATACGCCCTTTTTGGCCAAGTGCATCATTGTGGACGTTCTGCCTCTTTTCCTATGCTTTACATGCAATTCCAGTCTACCTCCTGAAATCGGTTTCCTGCAATTCTGCCCCGCTTTCAAGTCCTCTTGGCAGCCTTACTTCAATATATTTTTGGATGATAGCTGTCATTTATAACTCTGCATGTCTGTGAATGACAGTGCCCCTGAGCTCCTTTCTTCAACTCGCGTTCTTGTGAGCTGGCCGCAACACCGTATGATTGATTCAGGCCCTAGTGTGGTTCCGGCATGGCACGCTGAGCCTTTGGTTAATTCCTCTTCCTGGTGGGTAATGAGAGTTAAATTTGACCGTCCAGAGACCTCCAGCTAGTCTCTCTTGTTTCTCCCTATTTCTGTTCATTTTCCGTAGAAATTGCAAACTGGGCCAAACAGGAGGTTAAAGGCACAGACTCTCCAAGTGGGGAGAGTGTTAGTAAAGCGTCTGGAATGTTGCATCCGAGTACCAGGGGACGAAAACTGAGACACCTTTGAACACGTTTCCCAATCACATGGTGTATCATACTCTGGGTTTCACATGCATGTTTTAGCTGAAGGAAGAATCCCTTAAACCTGGAGAGTTGAGACCCATGGAAAGGGTACCATGCAATATGAGTTCAAAGGGTCTGCATTTGCTCACCAAACCTCACCAATCCTATCACTGGTGCGTTTATGCCGCTGTACACACTCTTGATTCTCTTTCGGGGACATATAAATCCATAGGTTTTAAGATTCTTACTAGTCAGGTATATTCGTAGGCGTTTAATATGGGGTGTTGAGTCCACTTCATTGAACAAGGAGTAGCTCTTGTCTATTACATATTTGGCTTATGGAACGGTATCTGTGCTTATTTCAATCTCTGGTTTTATGCAGCACCCCAACTCACATTTCCCCTTAAGCAAGCATAAGTTGGTTTTCTACATTTGAGACCCTGTTCTGTTTTGTAATTCAGTTCCTGTGTAGCCAAGTTTACATTCTGTGTAGTAGTGATATCTTATGATGTTTGTTTTTCTGTGTGACTTATTTCACTTAGAATCATCGTACCTGAATCCACTCATTATGCTGCTATGGGCCTGATGACATAGATTTCATTGCTGAGTGATATTGCATTGTACGTATGTACCACAACTTCTTTATCCATTTTTCACTTTCTGTGATTTTGAACTTGTACTGTAAACAAGGTTCTTGTAAACAGAGCCGTCCCAAACTTTGGGGTGGCTGTGTCTTTTTGATTTTAATTTCCCTAAGCTATAGGACCATAAGTGGAAGTGCCCTAGGCTCTGTTGCTTTGTTTTTTAGATGTTTCAGGAAACACCATACACTTGTCCAGAGTGGCTGTTGGCAATTTACATCCCGCCCATCAGCATAACAAGGCTCCCAGTTCTCCATGGCCTCTCCTGCCTTTCTGGATTTTACACTTTTTTCAGATGGCCCTTTTGTCCAGGGGACAGTGAGACTTCATTGTAGTGCAGATTTCCTTTGCAAGCTTGCTTGGTTGGCCAAAAAGGGTGTATGCGTTTTTTCCTGAATATATTCAGGAAAAAACGCATACGCCCTTTTTGGCCAAGTGCATCATTGTGGACGTTCTGCCTCTTTTCCTTTGCTTTACATGCAATTCCAGTCTACCTCCTGAAATCGGTTTCCTGCAATTCTGCCCAGCATTCAAGTCCTCTTGGCAGCCTTACTTCAATATATTTTTGGATGATAGCTGTCATTTATAACTCTGCAGGTTTGTGAATTACAGTGCCCCTGAGCTCCTTTCTTCAACTCGTTTTCTTGTGAGCTGGCCACAACACCGCAGCATTGCTTCAGGCCCTAGTGTGGTTCCAGAATGGCACGCTGAGCCTTTGGTTAATTCCTCTTCCTGGTGGGCAATGAGAGTTAAATTTGCCCGTCCAGACACCTCCAGCTAGTCTCTCATTGGTTCTCCCTATTCCTGTTCATTTTCCGCAAAAATTGCAAACTGGGCCAAACAGGAGGTTAAAGGCACTGACTCTCCAAGTGGGGAGAGTGTTAGTAAAGCGTCTGGAATGTTGCACCCGAGTACCGGGTGACGAAAACTGAGTCACATTTGAACACGTTTCCCGATCAAACGGTGGATCATACTCTGGGTTCCACATGCATGTTTTAGCTGAAGGAAGAATCCCTTAAACCTGGAGAGTTGAGACCCATGGAATGGGTACCATGCAATATGACTTCAAAGGGTCTGCATTTGCTCACCGAACCTCAACAATCCTAACACTGCTGCGTTTATGCCGCTGTACACACGCTTGATTCTCTTTCGGAGACATATAAATCCATAGGTTTTAAGATTCTTACAAGTCAGGTATATTCTTATGCGTTTAATATGGGGTGTTGAGTCCACTTCGTTGAGCAATGAGTAGCTCTTGTCTATTACATATTTGGCTTATGGAACGGTATCCGTTCTAATTTCAATCTCTGGTTTTATGCAGCACCCCAACTCATCTTTCCCCTTAAGCAAGCATAAGTTGGTTTTCTACATTTGAGACCCTGTTCTGTTTTGTAATTCAGTTCCTGTGTAGCCAAGTTTACATTCCGTGTAGTAGTGATATCTTATGATGTTTCTTTTTCTGTGTGACTTATTTCACTTAGAATCATCGTACCTGAATCCACTCATTATGCTGCTACGGGCCTGATGACATAGATTTCATTGCTGAGTGATATTGCATTGTACGTAAGTACCACAACTTCTTTACCCATGTTTCGCTTTCTGTGATATTGAACTTGTACCGTAAACGAGGTTCTTGTAAACAGAGCCGTCCCAAACATTGGGGTGGCTGTGTCTTTTTGATTTTAATTTCCCTAAGCTATAGGACCATAAGTGGAAGTGCCCTAGGCTCTGTTGCTTTGTTTTTTAGATGTTTCAGGAAACACCATACACTTCTCCAGAGTGGCTGTTGGCAATTTACATCCCGCCCATCAGCATAACAAGGCTCCCAGTGCTCCATGGCCTGTCCTGCCTTTCTGGATTTTACACATTTTTCAGATGGCCCTTTTGACCGGGGGGCAGTGAGACTTCATTGTAGTGCAGATTTCCTTTGCAAGCTTGCTTGGTTGGCCAAAAAGGGCGTATGCGTTTTTTCCTGAATATATTCAGGAAAAAACGCATACGCCCTTTTTGGCCAAGTGCATCATTGTGGACGTTCTGCCTCTTTTCCTATGCTTTACATGCAATTCCAGTCTACCTCCTGAAATCGGTTTCCTGCAATTCTGCCCCGCTTTCAAGTCCTCTTGGCAGCCTTACTTCAATATATTTTTGGATGATAGCTGTCATTTATAACTCTGCATGTCTGTGAATGACAGTGCCCCTGAGCTCCTTTCTTCAACTCGCGTTCTTGTGAGCTGGCCGCAACACCGTAGGATTGCTTCAGGCCCTAGTGTGGTTCCGGCATGGCACGCTGAGCCTTTGTTTAATTCCTCTTCCTGGTGGGAAATGAGAGTTAAATTTGCCTGTCCAGACACCTCCAGCTAGTCTGTCATTGGTTCTCCCTATTCCTGTTCATTTTCCGCAGAAATTGCAAACTGGGCCAAATAGGAGGTTAAAGGCACTGACTCTCCAAGTGGGGAGAGTGTTAGTAAAGCGTCTGGAATGTTGCACCCGAGTACCAGGGGACGAAAACTGAGACATATTTGAACACGTTTCCCGATCACATGGTGGATCATACTCTGGGTTCCACATGAATGTTTTAGCTGAAGGAAGAATCCCTTAAACCTGGAGAGTTGAGACCCATGGAATGGTTACCATGCAATATGACTTCAAAGGGTCTGCATTTGCTCACCGAACCTCACCAATCCTATCACTGCTGCGTTTATGACACTGTACACACGCTTGATTCTCTTTCAGAGACATATAAATCCATAGGTTTTAAGATTCTTTCTAGTCAGGTATATTCTTACGCGTTTAATATGGGGTGTAGAGTCCACTTCGTTGAGAAAGGAGTAGCTCTTGTCTATTAAATATTTGGCTTATGGAACGGTATCTGTTCTAATTTCAATCTCTGGTTTTATGCAGCACCCCAACTCACCTTTCGCCTTAAGAAAGCATAAGTTGGTTTTCTACATTTGAGACCCTGTTCTGTTTTGTAATTCAGTTCCTGTGTAGCCAAGTTTACATTCCTTGTAGTAGTGATATCTTATGATGTTTCTTTTTCTGTGTGACTTATTTCACTTAGAATCATCGTACCTGAATCCACTCATTATGCTGCTACGGGCCTGATGACATAGATTTCATTGCTGAGTGATATTGCATTGTACGTAAGTACCACAACTTCTTTATCCATTTTTCGCTTTCTGTGATATTGAACTTGGACCATAAATGAGGTTCTTGTAAACAGAGCTGTCCCTAACTTTGGGGTGGCTGAGTCTTTTTGATTTTAATTTCCCTAAGCTATAGGACCATAAGTGGAAGTGCCCTAGGCTCTGTTGCTTTGTTTTTTAGATGTTTCAGGAAACACCATACACTTCTCCAGAGTGGCTGTTGGCAATTTACATCCCGCCCATCAGCATAACAAGGCTCCCAGTTCTCCATGGCCTGTCCTGCCTTTCTGGATTTTACACTTTTTTCAGATGGCTCTTTTGACCGGGGAGCAGTGAGACTTCATTGTAGTGCAGATTTCCTTTGCAAGCTTGCTTGGTTGGCCAAAAAGGGCGTATGTGTTTTTTCCTGAATATATTCAGGAAAAAACGCATACGCCCTTTTTGGCCAAGTGCATCATTGTGGACGTTCTGCCTCTTTTCCTATGCTTTACATGCAATTCCAGTCTACCTCCTGAAATCGGTTTCCTGCAATTCTGCCCCGCTTTCAAGTCCTCTTGGCAGCCTTACTTCAATATATTTTTGGACGATAGCTATCATTTATAACTCTGCAGGTTTGTGAATTACAGTGCCCCTGAGCTCCTTTCTTCAACTCGCTTTCTTGTGAGCTGGCCGCAACACCGCAGGATTGCTTCAGGCCCTAGTGTGGTTCCGGCATGTCACGCTGAGCCTTTGGTTAATTCCTCTTCCTGGTGGGAAATGAGAGTTAAATTTGCCCGTCCAGACACCTCCAGCTAGTCTCTCATTGGTTCTCCCTATTCCTGTTCATTTTCTGCAGAAATTGCAAACTGAGCCAAACAGGAGTTTAAAGGCACTGACTCTCCAAGTGGGGAGAGTGTTAGTAAAGCGTCTGGAATGTTGCACCCGAGTACCAGGGGACGAAAACTGAGACACATTTGAACACGTTTCCCGATCACATGGTAGATCATACTCTGGGTTCCACATGCATGTTTTAGCTGAAGGAAGAATCCCTTAAACCTGGAGAGTTGAGACCCCTGGAATGGGTACCATGCAATATGACTTCAAAGGGTCTGCATTTGCTCACCGAACCTCACCAATCCTAGCACTGCTGCATTTATGCCACTGTACACACGCTTGATTCTCTTTTGGAGACATATAAATCCATAGGTTTTAAGATTCTTACTAGTCAGGTATATTCTTAGGCGTTTAATATGGGGTGTAGAGTCCACTTCGTTGAGCAAGGAGTAGCTCTTGTCTATTACATATTTGGCTTATGGAACCGTATCTGTGCTAATTTCAATCTCTGGTTTTATGCAGCACCCCAACTCACCTTTCGCCTTAAGCAAGCATAAGTCGGTTTTCTACATTTGAGACCCTGTTCTGTTTTGTAATTCAGTTCCTGTGTAGCCAAGTTTACATTCCATGTGGTAGAGATATCTTATGATGTTTCTTTCTCTGTGTGACTTATTTCACTTACAATCATCGTACCTGAATCCACTCATTATGCTGCTACGGGCCTGATGACACAGATTTCATTGCTGAGTGATATTGCATTGTACGTAAGTACCACAACTTCTTTATCCATTTTGCGCTTTCTGTGATATTGAACTTGTACCGTAAACGAGGTTCTTGTAAACAGAGCTGTCCCAAAGATTGGGGTAGTTGTGTCTTTTTGATTTTAATTTCCCTAAGCTATAGGAACATAAGTGGAAGTGCCCTAGGCTCTGTTGCTTTGTTTTTTAGATGTTTCAGGAAATACCATACACTTCTCCAGAGTGACTGTTGGCAATTTACATCCCGCCCATCAGCATAACAAGGCTCCCAGTTCTCCATGGCCTGTCCGGCCTTTGTGGATTTTACACTTTTTTCAGATGGCCCTTTTGACCGGGGGGCAGTGAGACTTCATTGTAGTGCAGATTTCCTTTGCAAGCTTGCTTGGTTGGCCAAAAAGTGCGTATGCGTTTATTCCTGAATATATTCAGGAAAAAACGCATACGCCCTTTTTGGCCAAGTGCATCATTGTGGACGTTCTGCCTCTTTTCCTATGCTTTACATGCAATTCCAGTCTACCTCCTGAGATCGGTTTCCTGCAATTCTGCCCCGCTTTCAAGTCCTCTTGGCAGCCTTACTTCAATATCTTTTTGGACGATAGCTGTCATTTATAACTCTGCAGGTATGTGAATGACAGTGTCCCTGAGCTCCTTTCTTCACCTCGCTTTCTTGTGAGCTGGCCGCAACACCGCTGCATTGCTTCAGGCCCTAGTGTCGTTCCGGCATGGCACACTGAGCCTTTGGTTAATTCCTCTTCCTGGTGGGAAATGAGAGTTAAATTTGCCCATCCAGACACCTCCAGCTAGTCTCTCATTGGTTCTCCCTATTCCTGTTCATTTTCCGCAGAAATTGCAAACTGGGCCAAACAGGAGGTTAAAGGCACTGACTCTCCAAGTGGGGAGAGTGTTAGTAAAGCATCTGGAATGTTGCACCCGAGTACCAGGGGACGAAAACTGACACAATTGAACACGTTTCCCGAGCACACGGTGGATCATACTCTGGGTTCCACATGCATGTTTTAGCTGAAGGAAGAATCCCTTAAACCTGGAGAGTTGAGACCCATGGAATGGGTACCATGCAATATGACTTCAAAGGGTCTGCATTTGTCCACCGAACCTCACCAATCCTATCACTGCTGCGTTTATGCCGCTGTACACACGCTTGATTCTCTTTCGGAGACATATAAATCCATAGGTTTTAAGATTCTTCCTAGTCAGGTATATTCTTAGGCGTTTATTATGGGATGTAGAGTCCACTTCGTTGAGCAAGGAGTAGCTCTTGTCTATTACATATTTGGCTTATGGAACGGTATCTGTGCTAATTTCAATCTCTGGTTTTATGCAGCACCCCAACTCACCTTTCGCCTTATGCAAGCATATGTTGGTTTTCTACATTTGAGACCCTGTTCTGTTTTGTAATTCAGTTCCTGTGTAGCCAAGTTTACATTCCGTGTAGTAGTGATATCTTATGATGTTTCTTTTTCTGTGTGACTTATTTCACTTAGAATCATCGTACCTGAATCCACTCATTATGCTGCTATGGGCCTGATGACATAGATTTCATTGCTGAGTGATATTGCATTGTACGTAATTACCACAACTTCTTTATCCATTTTTCACTTTCTGTGATACTGAACTTGTACCGTAAACGAGGTTCTTGTAAACAGAGCCGTCCCAAACTTTGGGGTGGCTGTGTCTTTTTGATTTTAATTTCCCTAAGCTATAGGACCATAAGTGGAAGTGCCCTAGGCTCTGTTGCTTTGTTTTTTAGATGTTTCAGGAAACACCATACACTTCTCCAGAGTGGCTGTTGGCAATTTACATCCCGCCCATCAGCCTAACAAGGCTCCCAGTTCTCCATGGCCTGTCCTGCCTTTCTGGATTTTACACTTTTTTCAGATGTCTCTTTTGACCGGGGAGCAGTGAGACTTCATTGTAGTGCAGATTTCCTTTGCAAGCTTGCTTGGTTGGCCAAAAAGGGCGTATGTGTTTTTTCCTGAATATATTCAGGAAAAAACGCATACGCCCTTTTTGGCCAAGTGCATCATTGTGGACGTTCTGCCTCTTTTCCTATGCTTTACATGCAATTCCAGTCTACCTCCTGAAATCGGTTTCCTGCAATTCTGCCCCGCTTTCAAGTCCTCTTGGCAGCCTTACTTCAATATATTTTTGGACGATAGCTATCATTTATAACTCTGCAGGTTTGTGAATGACAGTGCCCCTGAGCTCCTTTCTTCAACTCGCTTTCTTGTGAGCTGGCCGCAACACCGCAGGATTGCTTCAGGCCCTAGTGTGGTTCCGGCATGGCACGCTGAGCCTTTGGTTAATTCCTCTTCCTGGTGGGAAATGAGAGTTAAATTTGCCCGTCCAGACACCTCCAGCTAGTCTCTCATTGGTTCTCCCTATTCCTGTTCATTTTCTGCAGAAATTGCAAACTGAGCCAAACAGGAGTTTAAAGGCACTGACTCTCCAAGTGGGGAGAGTGTTAGTAAAGCGTCTGGAATGTTGCACCCGAGTACCAGGGGACGAAAACTGAGACACATTTGAACACGTTTCCGGATCACATGGTAGATCATACTCTGGGTTCCACATGCATGTTTTAGCTGAAGGAAGAATCCCTTAAACCTGGAGAGTTGAGACCCCTGGAATGGGTACCATGCAATATGACTTCAAAGGGTCTGCATTTGCTCACCGAACCTCACCAATCCTAGCACTGCTGCATTTATGCCACTGTACACACGCTTGATTCTCTTTTGGAGACATATAAATCCATAGGTTTTAAGATTCTTACTAGTCAGGTATATTCTTAGGCGTTTAATATGGGGTGTAGAGTCCACTTCGTTGAGCAAGGAGTAGCTCTTGTCTATTACATATTTGGCTTATGGAACCGTATCTGTGCTAATTTCAATCTCTGGTTTTATGCAGCACCCCAACTCACCTTTCGCCTTAAGCAAGCATAAGTCGGTTTTCTACATTTGAGACCCTGTTCTGTTTTGTAATTCAGTTCCTGTGTAGCCAAGTTTACATTCCATGTGGTAGAGATATCTTATGATGTTTCTTTCTCTGTGTGACTTATTTCACTTACAATCATCGTACCTGAATCCACTCATTATGCTGCTACGGGCCTGATGACACAGATTTCTTTGCTGAGTGATATTGCATTGTACGTAAGTACCACAACTTCTTTATCCATTTTGCGCTTTCTGTGATATTGAACTTGTACCGTAAACGAGGTTCTTGTAAACAGAGCTGTCCCAAAGATTGGGGGTGGTTGTGTCTTTTTGATTTTAATTTCCCTAAACTATAGGACCATAAGTGGAAGTGCCCTAGGCTCTGTTGCTTTGTTTTTTAGATGTTTCAGGAAACACCATACACTTCTCCAGAGTGACTGTTGGCAATTTACATCCCGCCCATCAGCATAACAAGGCTCCCAGTTCTCCATGGCCTGTCCTGCCTTTCTGGATTTTACACTTTTTTCAGATGGCCCTTTTGACCGGGGGGCAGTGAGACTTCATTGTAGTGCAGATTTCCTTTGCAAGCTTGCTTGGTTGGCCAAAAAGGGCGTATGCGTTTATTCCTGAATATATTCAGGAAAAAACGCATACGCCCTTTTTGGCCAAGTGCATCATTGTGGACGTTCTGCCTCTTTTCCTATGCTTTACATGCAATTCCAGTCTACCTCCTGAAATCGGTTTCCTGCAATTCTGCCCCGCTTTCAAGTCCTCTTGGCAGCCTTACTTCAATATATTTTTGGACGATAGCTGTGATTTATAACTCTGCAGTTTTGTGAATTACAGTGCCCCTGAGCTCCTTTCTTCAACTTGCTTTCTTGTGAGCTGGCCGCAACACCGCAGCATCGCTTCAGGCCCTAGTGTTGTTCCGGCATGGCACGCTGAGCCTTTGGTTAATTCCTCTTCCTGGTGGGCAATGAGAGTTAAATTTGCCCGTCCAGACACCTCCAGCTAGTCTCTCTTGGTTCTCCCTATTTCTGTTTATTTTCCGCAGAAATTGCAAACTGGGCCAAACAGGAGGTTAAAGGCACTGACTCTCCAAGTGGGGAGAGTGTTAGTAAAGCGTCTGGAATGTTGCACCCGAGTACCGGGGGATGAAAACTGACACAATTAAACACGTTTCCCGATCACACGGTGGATCATACTCTGGGTTCCACATGCATGTTTTAGCTGAAGGAAGAATCCCTTAAACCTGGAGAGTTGAGACCCATGGAATGGGTACCATGCAATATGACTTCAAAGGGTCTGCATTTGCTCACCGAACCTCACCAATCCTATCACTGCTGCGTTTATGACACTGTACACACGCTTGATTCTCTTTCAGAGACATATAAATCCATAGGTTTTAAGATTCTTTCTAGTCAGGTATATTCTTACGCGTTTAATATGGGGTGTAGAGTCCACTTCGTTGAGCAAGGAGTAGCTCTTGTCTATTAAATATTTGGCTTATGGAACGGTATCTGTTCTAATTTCAATCTCTGGTTTTATGCAACACCCCAACTCACCTTTCGCCTTAAGCAAGCATAAGTTGGTTTTCTACATTTGAGACCCTGTTCTGTTTTGTAATTCAGTTCCTGTGTAGCCAAGTTTACATTCCTTGTATTAGTGATATCTTATGATGTTTGTTTTTCTGTGTGACTTATTTCACTTAGAATCATCGTACCTAAATCCACTCATTATGCTGCTACGGGCCTGATGACATAGATTTCATTGCTGAGTGATATTGCATTGTACGTAAGTACCACAACTTCTTTATCCATTTTTCGCTTTCTGTGATATTGAACTTGGACCATAAATGAGGTTCTTGTAAACAGAGCTGTCCCTAACTTTGGGGTGGCTGAGTCTTTTTGATTTTAATTTCCCTAAGCTATAGGACCATAAGTGGAAGTGCCCTAGGCTCTGTTGCTTTGTTTTTTAGATGTTTCAGGAAACACCATACACTTCTCCAGAGTGGCTGTTGGCAATTTACATCCCGCCCATCAGCATAACAAGGCTCCCAGTTCTCCATGGCCTGTCCTGCCTTTCTGGATTTTACACTTTTTTCAGATGGCCCTTTTGACCGGGGGCAGTGAGACTTCATTGTAGTGCAGATTTCCTTTGCAAGCTTGCTTGGTTGGCCAAAAAGGGCGTATGCGTTTTTTCCTGAATATATTAAGGAAAAAACGCATACGCCCTTTTTGGCCAAGTGCATCATTGTGGACGTTCTGCCTCTTTTCCTATGCTTTACATGCAATTCCAGTCTACCTCCTGAAATCGGTTTCCTGCAATTCTGCCCCGCTTTCAAGTCCTCTTGGCAGCCTTACTTCAATATATTTTTGGACGATAGCTGTCATTTATAACTCTGCAGGTATGTGAATGACAGTGCCCCTGAGCTCCTTTCTTCAACTCGCTTTCTTGTGAGCTGGCCGCAACACCGCAGGATTGCTTCAGGCCATAGTGTGGTTCCGGCATGGCACGCTGAGCCTTTGTTTAATTCCTCTTCCTGGTGGGAAATGAGAGTTAAATTTGCCCGTCGAGACACCTGCATCTAGTCTCTCATTGGTTCTCCCTATTCCTGTTCATTTTCCGCAGAAATTGCAAACTGGGCCAAACAGGAGGTTAAAGGCACTGACTCTCCAAGTGGGGAGAGTGTTAGTAAAGCGTCTGGAATGTTGCACCCGAGTACCAGGGGACGAAAACTGAGACACATTTGAACACGTTTCCCGATCACATGGTGGATCATACTCTGGGTTCCACATGCATGTTTTAGCTGAAGGAAGAATCCCTTAAACCTGGAGAGTTGAGACCCCTGCAATGGGTACCATGCAATATGACTTCAAAGGGTCTGCATTTGCTCACCGAACCTCACCAATCCTATCACTGCTGCGTTTATGCCACTGTACACACGATTGATTCTCTTTCGGAGACATAGAAATCCATAGGTTTTAAGATTCTTACTAGTCAGGTATATTCTTAGGCGTTTAATATGGGGTGTAGAGTCCACTTCGTTGAGCAAGGAGTAGCTCTTGTCTATTACATATTTGGCTTATGGAACGGTATCTGTGCTAATTTCAATCTCTGGTTTTATGCAGCACCCCAACTCACCTTTCCCCTTAAGCAAGCAAAAGTCGGTTTTCTACATTTGAGACCCTTTTCTGTTTTGTAATTAAGTTCCTGTGTAGCCAAGTTTACATTCCATGTGGTAGAGATATCTTATGATGTTTCTTTTTCTGTGTGACTTATTTCACTTAGAATCATCGTACCTGAATCCACTCATTATGCTGCTACGGGCCTGATGACATAGATTTCATTGCTGAGTGATATTGCATTGTACGTAAGTACCACAACTTCTTTATCCATTTTGCGCTTTCTGTGATATTGAACTTGTACCGTAAACGAGGTTCTTGTAAACAGAGCCTTCCCAAACTTTGGGGTGGCTGTGTCTTTTTGATTTTAATTTCCCTAAGCTATAGGACCATAAGTGGAAGTGCCCTAGGCTCTGTTGCTTTGTTTTGTAGATGTTTCAGGAAACACCATACACTTCTCCAGAGTGGCTGTTGGCAATTTACATCCCGCCCATCAGCATAACAAGGCTCCCAGTTCTCCATGGCCTGTCCTGCCTTTCTGGATTTTACACTTTTTTCAGATGGCCCTTTTGACCGGGGAGCAGTGAGACTTCATTGTAGTGCAGATTTCCTTTGCAAGCTTGCTTGGTTGGCCAAAAAGGGCGTATGCGTTTTATCCTGAATATATTAAGGAAAAAACGCATACGCCCTTTTTGGCCAAGTGCATCATTGTGGACGTTCTGCCTCTTTTCCTATGCTTTACATGCAATTCCAGTCTACCTCCTGAAATCGGTTTCCTGCAATTCTGCCCCGCTTTCAAGTCCTCTTGGCAGCCTTACTTCAATATATTTTTGGACGATAGCTGTCATTTATAACTCTGCAGGTATGTGAATGACAGTGCCCCTGAGCTCCTTTCTTCAACTCGCTTTCTTGTGAGCTGGCCGCAACACCGCAGGATTGCTTCAGGCCCTAGTGTGGTTCTGGCATGGCACGCTGAGCCTTTGTTTAATTCCTCTTCCTGGTGGGAAATGAGAGTTAAATTTTCCGGTCCAGACACCTCCAGCTAGTCTCTCATTGGTTCTCCCTATTCCTGTTCATTTTCCGCAGAAATTGCAAACTGAGCCAAATAGGAGGTTAAAGGCACTGACTCTCCAAGTGGGGAGAGTGTTAGTAAAGCGTCTGGAATGGTGCAACCGAGTACCAGGGGACGAAAACTGAGACACATTTGAACACGTTTCCCGATCACATGGTGGATCATACTCTGGGTTCCACATGCATGTTTTAGCTGAAGGAAGAATCCCTTAAACCTGGAGAGTTGAGACCCCTGCAATGGGTACCATGCAATATGACTTCAAAGGGTCTGCATTTGCTCACCGAACCTCACCAATCCTATCACTGCTGCATTTATGCCACTGTACACACGCTTGATTCTCTTTTGGAGACATATAAATCCATAGGTTTTAAGATTCTTACTAGTCAGGTATATTCTTAGGCGTTTAATATGGGGTGTAGAGTCCACTTCGTTGAGCAAGGAGTAGCTCTTGTCTATTACATATTTGGCTTATGGAACGGTATCTGTGCTAATTTCAATCTCTGGTTTTATGCAGCACCCCAACTCACCTTTCCCCTTAAGCAAGCATAAGTCGGTTTTCTACATTTGAGACCCTGTTCTGTTTTGTAATTCAGTTCCTGTGTAGCCAAGTTTACATTCCATGTGGTAGAGATATCTTATGATGTTTCTTTTTCTGTGTGACTTATTTCACTTAGAATCATCGTACCTGAATCCACTCATTATGCTGCTATGGGCCTGATGACATAGATTTCATTGCTGAGTGATATTGCATTGTACGTAAGTACCACAACTTCTTTATCCATTTTTCCCTTTCTGTGATTTTGAACTTGTACTGTAAACGAGGTTCTTGTAAACAGAGCCTTCCCAAAATTTGGGGTGGCTGTGTCTTTTTGATTTTAATTTCCCTAAGCTATAGGACCATAAGTGGAAGAGCCCTAGGCTCTGTTGCTTTGTTTTTTAGATGTTTCAGGAAACACCATACACTTCTCCAGAGTGGCTGTTGGCAATTTACATCCCGCCCATCAGCATAACAAGGCTCCCAGTTCTCCATGGCCTGTCCTGCCTTTCTGGATTTTACACTTTTTTCAGATGGCCCTTTTGACCGGGGGGCAGTGAGACTTCATTGTAGTGCAGATTTCCTTTGCAAGCTTGCTTGGTTGGCCAAAAAGGGCGTATGCGTTTTTTCCTGAATATATTCAGGAAAAAACGCATACGCCCTTTTTGGCCAAGTGCATCATTGTGGACGTTCTGCCTCTTTTCCTTTGCTTTACATGCAATTCCAGTCTACCTCCTGAAATCGGTTTCCTGCAATTCTGCCCAGCGTTCAAGTCCTCTTGGCAGCCTTACTTCAATATATTTTTGGACGATAGCTGTCATTTATAACTCTGCAGGTTTGTGAATGACAGTGCCCCTGAGCTCCTTTCTTCAACTCGCTTTTTTGTGAGCTGGCAGCAACACCGCAGCATTGCTTCAGGCCCTAGTTTGGTTCCGGCATTACATGCTGAGCCTTTGGTTAATTCCTCTTCCTGGTGGGAAATGAGAGTTAAATTTGACCGTCCAGACACCTCCAGCTAGTCTCTCATTGGTTCTCCCTATTCCTGTACATTTTCTGCAGAAATTGCAAACTGGGCCAAACAAGAGGTTAAAGGCACTGACTCTCCAAGTGGGGAGAGTGTTAGTAAAGCGTCTGGAATGTTGCACCTGAGTACCAGGGGATGAAAACTGACACAATTAAACACGTTTGCCGAGCACACGGTGGATCATACTCTGGGTTCCACATGCATGTTTTAGCTGAAGGAAGAATCCCTTAAACCTGGAGAGTTGAGACCCATGGAATGGGTACCATGCAATATGACTTCAAAGGTTCTGCATTTGCTCACCGAACCTCACCAATCCTATCACTGCTGCGTTTATGACACTGTACACACGCTTGATTCTCTTTCGGAGACATATAAATCCATAGGTTTTAAGATTCTTTCTAGTCATGTATATTCTTACGCGATTAATATGGGGTGTAGAGTCCACTTCGTTGAGCAAGGAGTAGCTCTTGTCTATTAAATATTTGACTTATGGAACGGTATCTGTTCTAATTTCAATCTCTGGTTTTATGCAGCACCCCAACTCACCTTTCGCCTTAAGCAAGCATAAGTTGGTTTTCTACATTTGAGACCCTGTTCTGTTTTGTAATTCAGTTCCTGTGTAGCCAAGTTTACATTCCTTGTAGTAGTGATATCTTATGATGTTTCTTTTTCTGTGTGACTTATTTCACTTAGAATCATCGTACCTGAATCCACTCATTATGCTGCTACGGGCCTGATGACATAGATTTCATTGCTGAGTGATATTGCATTGTACGTAAGTACCACAACTTCTTTATCCATTTTTCGCTTTCTGTGATATTGAAATTGGACCATAAATGAGGTTCTTGTAAACAGAGCTGTCCCTAACTTTGGGGTGGCTGAGTCTTTTTGATTTTAATTTCCCTAAGCTATAGGACCATAAGTGGAAGTGCCCTAGGCTCTGTTGCTTTGTTTTTTAGATGTTTCAGGAAACACCATACACTTCTCCAGAGTGGCTGTTGGCAATTTACATCCCGCCCATCAGCATAACAAGGCTCCCAGTTCTCCATGGCCTGTCCTGCCTTTCTGGATTTTACACTTTTTTCAGATGGCCCTTTTGACCGGGGAGCAGTGAGACTTCATTGTAGTGCAGATTTCCTTTGCAAGCTTGCTTGGTTGGCCAAAAAGGGCGTATGCGTTTTTTCCTGAATATATTCAGGAAAAAACGCATACGCCCTTTTTGGCCAAGTGCATCATTGTGGACGTTCTGCCTCTTTTCCTATGCTTTACATGCAATTCCAGTCTACCTCCTGAAATCGGTTTCCTGCAATTCTGCCCCGCTTTCAAGTCCTCTTGACAGCCTTACTTCAATATATTTTTGGACGATAACTATCATTTATAACTCTGCAGGTATGTGAATGACAGTGTCCCTGAGCTCCTTTCTTCAACTCGCTTTCTTGTGAGCTGGCCGCAACACCGCAGGATTGCTTCAGGCCCTAGTGTGTTTCCGGCATGGCACGCTGAGCCTTTGGTTAATTCCTCTTCCTGGTGGGAAATGAGAGTTAAAGTTGCCCGTCCAGACACCTCCAGCTAGTCTCTCATTGGTTCTCCCTATTCCTGTTCATTTTCCGCAGAAATTGCAAACTGGGCCAAACAGGAGGTTAAAGGCACTGACTCTCCAAGTGGGGAGAGTGTTAGTAAAGCGTCTGGAATGTTGCACCCGAGTACCAGGGGACGAGAACTGAGACACATTTGAACACGTTTCCCGATCACATGGTGGATCATACTTTGGATTCCACATGCATGTTTTAGCTGAAGGAAGAATCCCTTAAACCTGGAGAGTTGAGACCCCTGCAATGGGTACCATGCAATATGACTTCAAAGGGTCTGCATTTGCTCACCGAACCTCACCAATCCTAGCACTGCTGCATTTATGCCACTGTACACACACTTGATTCTCTTTCTGAGACATATAAATCCATAGGTTTTAAGATTCTTACTAGTCAGGTATATTCTTAGGCGTTTAATATGGGGTGTAGAGTCCACTTCGTTGAACAAGGAGTAGCTCTTGTCTATTACATATTTGGCTTATGGAACCGTATCTGTGCTAATTTCAATCTTTGGTTTTATGCAGCACCCCAACTCACCTTTACTCTTAAGCAAGCATAAGTCGGTTTTCTACATTTGAGACCCTGTTCTGTTTTGTAATTCAGTTCCTGTGTAGCCAAGTTTACATTCCATGTGGTAGAGATATCTTATGATGTTTCTTTCTCTGTGTGACTTATTTCACTTACAATCATCGTACCTCAATCCATTCATTATGCTGCTAAGGGCCTGATGACATAGATTTCATTGCTGAGTGATATTGCATTGTACGTAAGTACCACAACTTCTTTATCCATTTTGCGCTTTCTGTGATATTGAACTTGTACCGTAAACGAGGTTCTTGTAAACAGAGCTGTCCCAAAGATTGGGGTGGTTGTGTCTTTTTGATTTTAATTTCCCTAAGCTATAGGACCATAAGTGGAAGTGCCCTAGGCTCTGTTGCTTTGTTTTTTAGATGTTTCAGGAAACACCATACACTTCTCCAGAGTGGCTGTTGGCAATTTACATCCCGCCCATCAGCATAACAAGGCTCCCAGTTCTCCATGGCCTGTCCTGCTTTGCTGGATTTTATACTTTTTTCAGATGGCCCTTTTGCCCGCGGGGTAGTGAGACTTCATTGTAGTGCAGATTCCCTTTGCAAGCTTGCTTGGTTGGCCAAAAAGGGCGTATGCATTTTTTCCTGAATATATTCAGGAAAAAACGCATACGCCCTTTTTGGCCAAGTGCATCATTGTGGACGTTCTGCCTCTTTTCCTTTGCTTTACATGCAATTCCAGTCTACCTCCTGAAATCGGTTTCCTGCAATTCTGCCCCGCATTCAAGTACTCTTGGCAGCCTTACTTCAATATATTTTTGGACGATAGCTGTCATTTATAACTCTGCAGGTATGTGAATGACAGTGCCCCTGAGCTCCTTTCTTCAACTCGTTTTCTTGTGAGCTGGCCGAAACACCGCAGGATTGCTTCAGGCCCTAGTGTGGTTCCAGAATGGCACGCTGAGCCTTTGGTTAATTCCTCTTCCTGGTGGGAAATGAGAGTTAAATTTGCCCGTCCAGACACCTCCAGCTAGTCTCTCATTGGTTCTCCCTATTCCTGTTCATTTTCCGCAGAAATTGCAAACTGGGCCAAACAGGAGGTTAAAGGCACTGACTCTCCAAGTGGGGAGAGTGTTAGTAAAGCATCTGGAATGTTGCACCCGAGTACCGGGGGACGAAAACTGAGTCACATTTGAACACGTTTCCCGATCACACAGTGGATCATACTCTGGGTTCCACATGCATGTTTTAGCTGAAGGAAGAATCCCTTAAACCTGGAGAGTTGAGACCCCTGCAATGGGTACCATGCAATATGACTTCAAAGGGTCTGCATTTGCTCACCGAACCTCACCAATCCTATCACTGCTGCATTTATGCCACTGTACACACGCTTGATTCTCTTTCGTAGACATATAAATCCATAGGTTTTAAGATTCTTACTAGTCAGGTATATTCTTAGGCGTTTAATATGGGGTGTAGAGTCCACTTCGTTGAGCAAGGAGTAGCTCTTGTCTATTAAATATTTGGCTTATGGAACCGTATCTGTGCTAATTTCAATCTTTGGTTTTATGCAGCACCCCAACTCACCTTTACTCTTAAGCAAGCATAAGTCGGTTTTCTACATTTGAGACCCTGTTCTGTTTTGTAATTCAGTTCCTGTGTAGCCAAGTTTACATTCCATGTGGTAGAGATATCTTATGATGTTTCTTTCTCTGTGTGACTTATTTCACTTAGAATCATCGTACCTGAATCCACTCATTATGCTGCTACGGGCCTGATGACATAGATTTCATTGCTGAGTGATATTGCATTGTACGTAAGTACCACAACTTCTTTATCCATTTTGCGCTTTCTGTGATATTGAACTTGTACCGTAAACGAGATTCTTGTAAACAGAGCTGTCCCAAACATTGGGGTGGTTGTGTCTTTTTGATTTTAATTTCCCTAAGCTATAGGACCATAAGTGGAAGTGCCCTAGGCTCTGTTGCTTTGTTTTTTAGATGTTTCAGGAAACACCATACACTTGTCCAGAGTGACTGTTGGCAATTTACATCCCGCCCATCAGCATAACAATGCTCCCAGTTCTCCATGGCCTGTCCTGCCTTTCTGGATTTTACACATTTTTCAGATGGCCCTTTTGACCGGGGGGCAGTGAGACTTCATTGTAGTGCAGATTTCCTTTGCAAGCTTGCTTGGTTGGCCAAAAAGGGCGTATGCGTTTATTCCTGAATATATTCAGGAAAAAACGCATACGCCCTTTTTGGCCAAGTGCATCATTGTGGACGTTCTGCCTCTTTTCCTATGCTTTACATGCAATTCCAGTCTACCTCCTGAAATCGGTTTCCTGCAATTCTGCCCCGCTTTCAAGTCCTCTTGGCAGCCTTACTTCAATATATTTTTGGACGATAGCTGTCATTTATAACTCTGCAGGTATGTGAATGACAGTGCCCCTGAGCTCCTTTCTTCAACTCGCTTTCTTGTGAGCTGGCCGCAACACCGCTGCATTGCTTCAGGCCCTAGTGTGGTTTCGGCATGGCACACTGAGCCTTTGGTTAATTCCTCTTCCTGGTGGGAAATGAGAGTTAAATTTGCCCGTCCAGACACCTCCAGCTAGTCTCTCATTGGTTCTCCCTATTCCTGTTCATTTTCCGCAGAAATTGCAAACTGGGCCAAACAGGAGGTTAAAGGCACTGACTCTCCAAGTGGGGAGAGTGTTAGTAAAGCATCTGGAATGTTGCACCCGAGTACCAGGGGACGAAAACTGACACAATTGAACACGTTTCCCGAGCACACGGTGGATCATACTCTGGGTTCCACATGCATGTTTTAGCTGAAGGAAGAATCCCTTAAACCTGGAGAGTTGAGACCCATGGAATGGGTACCATGCAATATGACTTCAAAGGGTCTGCATTTGTCCACCGAACCTCACCAATCCTATCACTGCTGCGTTTATGCCGCTGTACACACGCTTGATTCTCTTTCGGAGACATATAAATCCATAGGTTTTAAGATTCTTCCTAGTCAGGTATATTCTTAGGCGTTTATTATGGGGTGTAGAGTCCACTTCGTTGAGCAAGGAGTAGCTCTTGTCTATTACATATTTGGCTTATGGAACGGTATCTGTGCTAATTTCAATCTCTGGTTTTATGCAACACCCCAACTCACCTTTCGCCTTAAGCAAGCATAACTTGGTTTTCTACATTTGAGACCCTGTTCTGTTTTGTAATTCAGTTCCTGTGTAGCCAAGTTTACATTCCGTGTAGTAGTGAAATCTTATGATGTTTCTTTTTCTGTGTGACTTATTTCACTTAGAATCATCGTACCTGAATCCACTCATTATGCTGCTATGGGCCTGATGACATAGATTTCATTGCTGCGTGATATTGCATTGTACGTAATTACCACAACTTCTTTATCCATTTTTCACTTTCTGTGATACTGAACTTGTACCGTAAACGAGGTTCTTGTAAACAGAGCTGTCCCAAAGATTGGGGTGGTTGTGTCTTTTTGATTTTAATTTCCCTAAGCTATAGGAACATAAGTGGAAGTGCCCTAGGCTCTGTTGCTTTGTTTTTTAGATGTTTCAGGAAACACCATACACTTCTCCAGAGTGACTGTTGGCAATTTACATCCCGCCCATCAGCATAACAAGGCTCCCAGTTCTCCATGGCCTGTCCTGCCTTTCTGGATTTTACACTTTTTGCAGATGACCCTTTTGACCGGGGGGCAGTGAGACTTCATTGTAGTGCAGATTTCCTTTGCAAGCTTGCTTGGTTGGCCAAAAAGGGCGTAGGCTTTTTTTCTTGAGGAAAAATCGCATATGCCCTTTTTGGCCAAGTGCATCATTGTGGACGTTCTGCCTCTTTTCCTATGCTTTACATGCAATTCCAGTCTACCTCCTGAAATCGGTTTCCTGCAATTCTGCCCCGCTTTCAAGTCCTCTTGGCAGCCTTACTTCAATATATTTTTGGACGATAGCTGTCATTTATAACTCTGCAGTTTTGTGAATTACAGTGCCCCTGAGCTCCTTTCTTCAACTTGCTTTCTTGTGAGCTGGCCGCAACACCGCAGCATCGCTTCAGGCCCTAGTGTTGTTCCGGCATGGCACGCTGAGCCTTTGGTTAATTCCTCTTCCTGGTGGGAAATGAGAGTTAAATTTGCCCGTCCAGACACCTCCAGCTAGTCTCTCATTGGTTCTCCCTATTCCTGTTCATTTTCCGCAGAAATTGCAAACTGGGCCAAACAGGAGGTTAAAGGCACTGACTCTCCAAGTGGGGAGAGTGTTAGTAAAGCGTCTGGAATGTTGCACCCGAGTACCAGGGGACGAAAACTGACACATTTGAACACGTTTCCCGATCACACGGTGGATCATACTCTGGGTTCCACATGCATGTTTTAGCTGAAGGAAGAATCCCTTAAACCTGGAGAGTTGAGACCCATGGAATGGGTACCATGCAATATGACTTCAAAGGGTCTGCATTTGCTCACCGAACCTCATCAATCCTATCACTGCTGCGTTTATGCCGCTATACACACGCTTGATTCTCTTTCGGAGATATATAAATCCATAGGTTTTAAGATTCTTACTAGTCAGGTATATTCTTAGGCGTTTAATATGGGGTGTTGAGTCCACTTCGTTGAGCAAAGTGTAGCTCTTTTCTATTACATATTTGGCTTATGGAATGATATCTGTGCTAATTTCAATGTCTGGTTTTATGCAGCACCCCAACTCACCTTTCCCCTTAAGGAAGCATAAGTTGGTTTTCTACATTTGAGACCCTGTTCTGTTTTGTAATTCAGTTCCTGTGTAGCCAAGTTTACATTCCGTGTAGTAGTGATATCTTATGATGTTTCTTTTTCTGTGTGACTTATTTCACTTAGAATCATCGTACCTGAATCCACTCATTATGCTGCTATGGGCCTGATGACATAGATTTCATTGCTGAGTGATATTGCATTGTAGGTAAGTACCACAATTTCTTTATCCATTTTTCACTTTCTGTGATATTGAACTTGTACCGTAAACGAGGTTCCTGTAAACAGAACCGTCCCAAACATTGGGGTGGCTGTGTCTTTTTGATTTTAATTTCCCTAAGCTATAGGACCATAAGTGGAAGTGCCCTAGGCTCTGTTGTTTTGTTTCTTAGATGTTTCAGGAAACACCATACACTTCTCCAGAGTGGCTGTTGGCAATTTACATCCCGCCCATCAGCATAACAAGGCTCCCAGTTGTCCATGGCCTGTCCTGCTTTGCTGGATTTTATACTTTTTTCAGATGGCCCTTTTGCCCGCGGGATAGTGAGACTTCATTGTAGTGCAGATTCCCTTTGCAAGCTTGCTTGGTTGGCCAAAAAGGGCGTATGCGTTTTTTCCTGAATATATTCAGGAAAAAACGCATACGCCCTTCTTGGCCAAGTGCATCATTGTGGACGTTCTGCCTCTTTTCCTATGCTTTACATGCAATTCCAGTCTACCTCCTGAAATCGGTTTCCTGCAATTCTGCCCCGCTTTCAAGTCCTCTTGGCAGCCTTACTTCAATATATTTTTGGACGATAGCTGTCATTTATAACTCTGCAGGTTTGTGAATTACAGTGCCCCTGAGCTCCTTTCTTCAACTTGCTTTCTTGTGAGCTGGCCGCAACACCGCAGCATCGCTTCAGGCCCTAGTGTTGTTCCGGCATGGCACGCTGAGCCTTTGGTTAATTCCTCTTCCTGGTGGGAAATGAGAGTTAAATTTGCCCGTCCAGACACCTCCAGCTAGTCTCTCATTGGTTCTCCCTATTCCTGTTCATTTTCCGCAGATATTGCAAACTGGGCCAAACAGGAGGTTAAAGGCACTGACTCTCCAAGTGGGGAGAGTGTTAGTAAAGCGTCTGGAATGTTGCACCCGAGTACCAGGGGACGAAAACTGACACATTTGAACACGTTTCCCGATCACACGGTGGATCATACTCTGGGTTCCACATGCATGTTTTAGCTGAAGGAAGAATCCCTTAAACCTGGAGAGTTGAGACCCATGGAATGGGTACCATGCAATATGACTTCAAAGGGTCTGCATTTGCTCACCGAACCTCATCAATCCTATCACTGCTGCGTTTATGCCGCTATACACACGCTTGATTCTCTTTCGGAGATATATAAATCCATAGGTTTTAAGATTCTTACTAGTCAGGTATATTCTTAGGCGTTTAATATGGGGTGTTGAGTCCACTTCGTTGAGCAAAGTGTAGCTCTTTTCTATTACATATTTGGCTTATGGAATGATATCTGTGCTAATTTCAATGTCTGGTTTTATGCAGCACCCCAACTCACCTTTCCCCTTAAGGAAGCATAAGTTGGTTTTCTACATTTGAGACCCTGTTCTGTTTTGTAATTCAGTTCCTGTGTAGCCAAGTTTACATTCCGTGTAGTAGTGATATCTTATGATGTTTCTTTTTCTGTGTGACTTATTTCACTTAGAATCATCGTACCTGAATCCACTCATTATGCTGCTATGGGCCTGATGACATAGATTTCATTGCTGAGTGATATTGCATTGTAGGTAAGTACCACAACTTCTTTATCCATTTTTCACTTTCTGTGATATTGAACTTGTACCGTAAACGAGGTTCCTGTAAACAGAACCGTCCCAAACATTGGGGTGGCTGTGTCTTTTTGATTTTAATTTCCCTAAGCTATAGGACCATAAGTGGAAGTGCCCTAGGCTCTGTTGTTTTGTTTTTTAGATGTTTCAGGAAACACCATACACTTCTCCAGAGTGGCTGTTGGCAATTTACATCCCGCCCATCAGCATAACAAGGCTCCCAGTTGTCCATGGCCTGTCCTGCTTTGCTGGATTTTATACTTTTTTCAGATGGCCCTTTTGCCCGCGGGATAGTGAGACTTCATTGTAGTGCAGATTCCCTTTGCAAGCTTGCTTGGTTGGCCAAAAAGTGCGTATGCGTTTTTTCCTGAATATATTCAGGAAAAAACGCATACGCCCTTCTTGGCCAAGTGCATCATTGTGGACGTTCTGCCTCTTTTCCTATGCTTTACATGCAATTCCAGTCTACCTTCTGAAATCGGTTTCCTGCAATTCTGCCCCGCTTTCAAGTCCTCTTGGCAGCCTTACTTCAATATATTTTTGGACGATAGCTGTCGTTTATAACTCTGCAGGTTTGTGAATTACAGTGCCCCTGAGCTCCTTTCTTCAACTCGTTTTCTTGTGAGCTGGCCGCAACATCGCAGCATTGCTTCAGGCCCTAGTGTGGTTCCAGAATGGCACGCTGAGCCTTTGGTTAATTCCTCTTCCTGGTGGGCAATGAGCGTTAAATTTGCCCGTCCAGACACCTCCAGCTAGTCTCTCATTGGTTCACCCTATTCCTGTTCATTTTCCGCAGAAATTGCAAACTGGGCCAAACAGGAGGTTAAAGGCACTGACTCTCCAAGTGGGAAGAGTGTTAGTAAAGCGTCTGGAATGTTGCACCCGAGTACCGGGGGACGAAAACTGAGTCACATTTGAACACGTTTCCCGATCACACGGTGGATCATACTCTGGGTTCCACATGCATGTTTTAGCTGAAGGAAGAATCCCTTAAACCTGGAGAGTTGAGACCCCTGCAATGGGTACCATGCAATATGACTTCAAAGGGTCTGCATTTGCTTACCGAACCTCACCAATCCTAGCACTGCTGCATTTATGCCACTGTACACACGCTTGATTCTCTTTCGTAGACATATAAATCCATAGGTTTTAAGATTCTTACTAGTCAGGTATATTCTTAGGCGTTTAATATGGGGTGTAGAGTCCACTTCGTTGAGCAAGGAGTAGCTCTTGTCTATTACATATTTGGCTTATGGAACCGTATTTGTGCTAATTTCAATCTTTGGTTTTATGCAGCACCCCAACTCACCTTTACTCTTAAGCAAGCATAAGTCGGTTTTCTACATTTGAGACCCTGTTCTGTTTTGTAATTCAGTTCCTGTGTAGCCAAGTTTACATTCCATGTGGTAGAGATATCTTATGATGTTTCTTTCTCTGTGTGACTTATTTCACTTAGAATCATCGTACCTGAATCCACTCATTATGCTGCTACGGGCCTGATGACATAGATTTCATTGCTGAGTGATATTGCATTGTACGTAAGTACCACAACTTCTTTATCCATTTTGCGCTTTCTGTGATATTGAACTTGTACCGTAAACGAGGTTCTTGTAAACAGAGCTGTCCCAAACATTGGGGTGGTTGTGTCTTTTTGATTTTAATTTCCCTAAGCTATAGGACCATAAGTGGAAGTGCCCTAGGCTCTGTTGCTTTGTTTTTTAGATGTTTCAGGAAACACCATACACTTGTCCAGAGTGACTGTTGGCAATTTACATCCCGCCCATCAGCATAACAAGGCTCCCAGTTCTCCATGGCCTGTCCTGCCTTTCTGGATTTTACACATTTTTCAGATGGCCCTTTTGACCGGGGCGCAGTGAGACTTCATTGTAGTGCAGATTTCCTTTGCAAGCTTGCTTGGTTGGCCAAAAAGGGCGTATGCGTTTTTTCCTGAATATATTCAGGAAAAAACGCATACGCCCTTCTTGGCCAAGTGCATCATTGTGGACGTTCTGCCTCTTTTCCTATGCTTTACATGCAATTCCAGTCTACCTCCTGAAATCGGTTTCCTGCAATTCTGCCCCGCTTTCAAGTCCTCTTGGCAGCCTTACTTCAATATATTTTTGGACGATAGCTGTCGTTTATAACTCTGCAGGTTTGTGAATTACAGTGCCCCTGAGCTCCTTTCTTCAACTCGTTTTCTTGTGAGCTGGCCGCAACCCCGCAGCATTGCTTCAGGCCCTAGTGTGGTTCCAGAATGGCACGCTGAGCCTTTGGTTAATTCCTCTTCCTTGTGGGCAATGAGCGTTAAATTTGCCCGTCCAGACACCTCCAGCTAGTCTCTCATTGGTTCACCCTATTCCTGTTCATTTTCCGCAGAAGTTGCAAACTGGGCCAAACAGGAGGTTAAAGGCACTGACTCTCCAAGTGGGGAGAGTGTTAGTAAAGCGTCTGGAATGTTGCACCCGAGTACCGGGGGACGAAAACTGAGTCACATTTGAACACGTTTCCCGATCACACGGTGGATCATACTCTGGGTTCCACATGCATGTTTTAGCTGAAGGAAGAATCCCTTAAACCTGGAGAGTTGAGACCCCTGCAATGGGTACCATGCAATATGACTTCAAAGGGTCTGCATTTGCTTACCGAACCTCACCAATCCTAGCACTGCTGCATTTATGCCACTGTACACACGCTTGATTCTCTTTCGTAGACATATAAATCCATAGGTTTTAAGATTCTTACTAGTCAGGTATATTCTTAGGCGTTTAATATGGGGTGTAGAGTCCACTTCGTTGAGCAAGGAGTAGCTCTTGTCTATTACATATTTGGCTTATGGAACGGTATCCGTTCTAATTTCAATCTCTGGTTTTATGCAGCACCCCAACTCACCTTTCCCCTTAAGCAAGCATAAGTTGGTTTTCTACATTTGAGACCCTGTTCTGTTTTGTAATTCAGTTCCTGTGTAGCCAAGTTTACATTCCGTGTAGTAGTGATATCTTATGATGTTTCTTTTTCTGTGTGACTTATTTCACTTAGAATCATCGTACCTGAATCCACTCATTATGCTGCTACTTGCCTGATGACATAGATTTCATTGCTGAGTGATATTGCATTGTACGTAAGTACCACAACTTCTTTACCCATTTTTCGCTTTCTGTGATATTGAACTTGTACCGTAAACGAGGTTCTTGTAAACAGAGCCGTCCCAAACTTTGGGGTGGCTGTGTCTTTTTCATTTTAATTTCCCTAAGCTATAGGAACATAAGTGGAAGTGCCCTAGGCTCTGTTGCTTTGTTTTTTAGATGTTTCAGGAAACACCATACACTTCTCCAGAGTGGCTGTTGGCAATTTACATCCCGCCCATCAGCATAACAAGGCTCCCAGTGCTCCATGGCCTGTCCTGCCTTTCTGGATTTTACACTTTTTTCAGATGGCCCTTTTGACCGGGGGGCAGTGAGACTTCATTGTAGTGCAGATTTCCTTTGCAAGCTTGCTTGGTTGGCCAAAAAGGGCGTATGCGTTTTTTCTTGAATATATTCAGGAAAAAACGCATACGCCCTTTTTGGCCAAGTGCATCATTGTGGACGTTCTGCCTCTTTTCCTATGCTTTACATGCAATTCCAGTCTACCTCCTGAAATCGGTTTCCTGCAATTCTGCCCCGCTTTCAAGTCCTCTTGGCAGCCTTACTTCAATATATTTTTGGATGATAGCTGTCATTTATAACTCTGCATGTCTGTGAATGACAGTGCCCCTGAGCTCCTTTCTTCAACTCGCGTTCTTGTGAGCTGGCCGCAACACCGTAGGATTGCTTCAGGCCCTAGTGTGGTTCCGGCATGGCACGCTGAGCCTTTGGTTAATTCCTCTTCCTGGTGGGTAATGAGAGTTAAATTTGACCGTCCAGACACCTCCAGCTAGTCTCTCTTGGTTCTCCCTATTTCTGTTCATTTTCCGCAGAAATTGCAAACTGGGTCAAACAGGAGGTTAAAGGCACTGACTCTCCAAGTGGGGAGAGTGTTAGTAAAGCGTCTGGAATGTTGCACCCGAGTACCGGGGGACGAAAACTGAGACACATTTGAACACGTTTCCCGATCACACGGTGGATCATACTCTGGGTTCCACATGCATGTTTTAGCTGAAGGAAGAATCCCTTAAACCTGGAGAGTTGAGACCCATGGAATGGGTACCATGCAATATGACTTCAAAGGGTCTGCATTTGCTCACCGATCCTCATGAATCCTATCACTGCTGCATTTATGCCGCTGTAAACACGCTTGATTCTCTTGCAGAGACATATAAATCCATAGGTTTTAAGATTCTTACTAGTCAGTTATATTCTTAGGCGTTTAATATGTGGTGTTGAGTCCACTTCGTTGAGCAAGGAGAAGCTCTTGTCTATTACATATTTGGCTTATGGAACGGTATCTGTGCTAATTTCAATCTCTGGTTTTATGCAGCACCCCAACTCACCTTTCCCCTTAAGGAAGCATAAGTTGGTTTTCGACATTTGAGACCCTGTTCTGTTTTGTAATTCAGTTCCTGTGTAGCCAAGTTTACATTCCGAGTAGTAGTGATATCTTATGATGTTTCTTTTTTTGTGTGACTTATTTCACTTAGAATCATCGTACCTGAATCCACTCATTATGCTGCTATGGGCCTGATGAAATAGATTTCATTGCTGAGTGATATTGCATTGTACGTAAGTACCACAACTTCTTGATCCATTTTTCGCTTTCTGTGATATTGAATTTGTACTGTAAATGAGGTTCTTGTAAACTGTGCTGTCCCAAACTTTGGGGTGGCTGTGTCTTTTTTATTTTAATTTCCCTAAGCTATAGGACCATAAGTGGAAGTGCCCTAGGCTCTGTTGCTTTGTTTTTTAGATGTTTCAGGAAACACCATACACTTCTCCATTGTCGCTGTTGGCAATTTACATCCCTCCCATCAGCATAACAAGGCTCTCCCACCTCCATGGCCTGTCCTGCCTTTCTGAATTTTACACTTTTATCAGATGGCCCTTTTGACTAGGGGCCAGTGAGACTTCAATGTAGTGCAGATTTCCTTTGCAAGCTTGCTTGGTTGGCCAAAAAGGGCGTATGCGTTTTTTCTTGAATATATTCAGGAAAAAACGCATACGCCCATTTGCCAAGTGCATCATTGTGGACGTTCTGCCTCTTTTCCTATGCTTTACATGCAATTCCTGTCTACCTCCTGAAATCGGTTTCCTGCAATTCTGCCCCGCTTTCAAGTCCTCTTGGCAGCCTTACTTCAATATATTTTTGGACGATAGCTGTCATTTATAACTCTGCAGGTTTGTGAATTACAGTGCCCCTGTGCTCCTTTCTTCAACTCGCTTTCTTGTGAGCTGGCCGCAACACTGCAGGATTGCTTCAGGCCCTAGTGTGGTTTTGGCATGACACACTGAGTGTTTGGTTAATTCCTCTTCCTAGTGGGAAATGAGAGTTAAATTTGCCCGTCCAGACACCTCCAGCTAGTCTCTCATTGCTTTTCCCTATTCCTGTTCATTTTCCACAGAAACTGCAAAACTGGGCCAAACAGGAGGTTAAAGGCACTGACTCTCCAAGTGGGGAGAGTGTTAGTAAAGCGTCTGGAATGTTGCACCCGAGTACCGGGGGACGAAACCTGAGACACCTTTGAACACGTTTCCCGATCACACGGTGGATCATACTCTGGGTTCCACATGCATGTTTTAGCTGAAGGAAGAATCCCTTAAACCTGAAGAGTTGAGACCCATGGAATGGATACCATGCAATATGACTTCAAAGGGTCTGCATTTGCTCACCGATCCTCACCAATCCTATCACTGCTGCGTTTATGCCGCTGTACACACGCTTGATTCTCTTTCAGAGACATATAAATCCATAGGTTTTAAGATTCTTACTAGTCAGGTATATTCTTAGGCGTTTAATATGGGGTGTTGAGTCCACTTCGTTGAGCAAGGAGTAGCTCTTGTCTATTACATATTTGGCTTATGGAACGGTATCTGTGCTAATTTCAATCTCTGGATTTTTGCAGCACCCCAACTCACATTTCCCCTTAAGCAAGCATAAGTTGGTTTTCTACATTTGAGACCCTGTTCTGTTTTATAATCCAGTTCCTGTGTAGCCAAGTTTACATTCCTTGTAGTAGTGATATCTTATGATGTTTCTTTTTCTCTGTGACTTATTTCACTTAGAATCATCGTACCTGAATCCACTCGTTATGCTTCTCCGGGCCTGACGACATAGATTTCATTGCTGAGTGATATTGCATTGTACGTAAGTACCACAACTTCTTTATCCATTTTTCGCTTTCTGTGATATTGAACTTGTATCGTAAACGAGGTTCTTGTAAACAAAACCGTCCCAAACTTTGGGGTGGCTGTGTCTTTTTGAATTTAATTTCCCTAAGCTATAGGACCATAAGTGGAATTTCCCTAGGCTCTGTTGCTTTGTTTTTTAGATGTTTCAGGAAACACCATACACTTCTCCAGAGTGGCTGTTGGCAATATACATCCCGCCCATGAGCATAACAAGGCTCCCAGTTCTCCATGGCCTCTCCTGCCTTTCTGGATTTTACACTTTTTTCAGATGGCCCTTTTGACCGGGGGGCAGTGAGACTTCATTGTAGTGCAGATTTCCTTTGCAAGCTTGCTCGGTTGGCCAAAAAGGGCGTATGCGTTTTTTCCTGAATATATTCAGGAAAAAACGCATACGCCCTTTTTGGCCAAGTGCATCATTGTGGACGTTCTGCCTCTTTTCCTGTGGTTTACATGCAAATCCAGTCTACCTCCTGAAATCGGTTTCCTGCAATTCTGCCCCGCTTTCAAGTCCTCTTGGCAGCCTTACTTCAATATATTTTTGGACGATAGCTGTCAATTTTAACTCTGCAGGTTTGTGAATGACAGTGCCCCTGAGCTCCTTTCTTCAACTCGCTTTCTTGTGAGCTGGCCGCAACACCGCAGGATTGTTTCAGGTCCCAGTGTGGTTCCGTCATGGCACGCTGAGCCTTTGGTTAATTTCTCTTCCTGGTGGGAAATAAGAGTTAAATTTGCCCGTCCAGACACCTCCAGCTAGTCTCTTATTGGTTCTCCCTATTCCTGTTCATTTTCCGCAGAAATTGCAAACTGGGCCAAACAGGAGGTTAAAGGCACTGACTCTCCAAGTGGGGAGAGTGTTAGTAAAGCGTCTGGAATGTGTCACCCGAGTACCAGGGAACGAAAACTGACACAATTGAACACGTTTCCCGATCACATGGTGGATCATACTCTGGGTTCCACATGCATGTTTTAGCTGAAGGAAGAATCCCTTAAACCTGGAGAGTTGAGACCCCTGCAATGGGTACCATGCAATATGACTTCAAAGGGTCTGCATTTGCTCACCGAACCTCACCAATCCTATCACTGCTGCGTTTATGCCGCTGTACACACGCTTGATTCTCTTTCGGAGACATAGAAATCCATAGGTTTTAAGATTCTTACTAGTCAGGTATATTCTTAGGCGTTTAATATGGGGTGTAGAGTCCACTTCGTTGAGCAAGGAGTAGCTCTTGTCTATTACATATTTGGCTTATGGAACGGTATCTGTGCTAATTTCAATCTCTGGTTTATGCAGCACCCCAACTCACCTTTACTCTTAAGCAAGCATAAGTCGGTTTTCTACATTTGAGACCCTGTTCTGTTTTGTAATTCAGTTCCTGTGTAGCCAAGTTTACATTCCATGTGGTAGAGATATCTTATGATGTTTCTTTTTCTGTGTGACTTATTTCACTTAGAATCATCGTACCTGAATCCACTCATTATGCTGCTACGGGCCTGATGACATAGATTTCATTGCTGAGTGATATTGCATTGTACGTAAGTACCACAACTTCTTTATCCATTTTGCGCTTTCTGTGATATTGAACTTGTACCGTAAACGAGGTTCTTGTAAACAGAGCTGTCCCAAACATTGGGGTGGTTGTGTCTTTTTTATTTTAATTTCCCTAAACTATAGGACCATAAGTGGAAGTGCCCTAGGCTCTGTTGCTTTGTTTTTTAGATGTTTCAGGAAACACCATACACTTCTCCAGAGTGGCTGTTGGCAATTTACATCCCGCCCATCAGCATAACAAGGCTCCCAGTGCTCCATGGCCTGTCCTGCCTTTCTGGATTTTACACTTTTTTCAGATGGCCCTTTTGACCGGGGGGCAGTGAGACTTCATTGTAGTGCAGATTTCCTTTGCAAGCTTGCTTGGTTGGCCAAAAAGGGCGTATGCGTTTTTTCCTGAATATATTCAGGAAAAAACGCATACGCCCTTTTTGGCCAAGTGCATCATTGTGGACGTTCTGCCTCTTTTCCTTTGCTTTACATGCAATTCCAGTCTACCTCCTGAAATCGGTTTCCTGCAATTCTGCCCAGCGTTCAAGTCCTCTTGGCAGCCTTACTTCAATATATTTTTGGACGATAGCTGTCATTTATAACTCTGCAGGTTTGTGAATGACAGTGCCCCTGAGCTCCTTTCTTCAACTCGCTTTCTTGTGAGCTGGCCGCAACACCGCAGCATTGCTTCAGGCCCTAGTGTGGTTCCGGCATGACATGCTGAGCCTTTGGTTAATTCCTCTTCCTGGTGGGAAATGAGAGTTAACTTTGCCCGTCCAGACACCTCCAGCTAGTCTCTCATTGGTTCTCCCTATTCCTGTTCATTTTCCGCAGAAATTGCAAACTGGGCCAAACAAGAGTTTAAAGGCACTGACTCTCCAAGTGGGGAGAGTGTTAGTAAAGCGTCTGGAATGTTGCACCCGAGTACCGGGGGATGAAAACTGACACAATTAAACACGTTTCCCGATCACACGGTGGATCATACTCTGGGTTCCACATGCATGTTTTAGCTGAAGGAAGAATCCCTTAAACCTGGAGAGTTGAGACCCATGGAATGGGTACCATGCAATATGACTTCAAAGGTTCTGCATTTGCTCACCGAACCTCACCAATCCTATCACTGCTGCGTTTATGACACTGTACACACGCTTGATTCTCTTTCGGAGACATATAAATCCATAGGTTTTAAGATTCTTTCTAGTCAGGTATATTCTTACGCGTTTAATACGGGGTGTAGAGTCCACTTCGTTGAGCAAGGAGTAGCTCTTGTCTATTAAATATTTGGCTTATGGAACGGTATCTGTTCTAATTTCAATCTCTGGTTTTATGCAGCACCCCAGCTCACCTTTCGCCTTAAGCACGCATAAGTTGGTTTTCTACATTTGAGACCCTGTTCTGTTTTGTAATTCAGTTCCTGAGTTGCCAAGTTTACATTCCTTGTACTAGTGATATCTTATGATGTTTCTTTTTCTGTGTGACTTATTTCACTTAGAATCATCGTACCTGAATCCACTCATTATGCTGCTACGGGCCTGATGACATAGATTTCATTGCTGAGTGATATTGCATTGTACGTAAGTACCACAACTTCTTTATCCATTTTTCGCTTTCTGTGATATTGAACTTGGACCATAAATGAGGTTCTTGTAAACAGAGCTGTCCCTAACTTTGGGGTGGCTGAGTCTTTTTGACTTTAATTTCCCTAAGCTATAGGACCATAAGTGGAAGTGCCCTAGGCTCTGTTGCTTTGTTTTTTAGATGTTTCAGGAAACACCATACACTTCTCCAGAGTGGCTGTTGGCAATTTACATCCCGCCCATCAGCATAACAAGGCTCCCAGTTCTCCATGGCCTGTCCTGCCTTTCTGGATTTTACACTTTTTTCAGATGGCCCTTTTGACCGGGGAGCATTGAGACTTCATTGTAGTGCAGATTTCCTTTGCAAGCTTGCTTGGTTGGCCAAAAAGGGCGTATGCGTTTTTTCCTGAATATATTCAGGAAAAAACGCATACGCCCTTTTTGGCCAAGTGCATCATTGTGGACGTTCTGCCTCTTTTCCTATGCTTTACATGCAATTCCAGTCTACCTCCTGAAATCGGTTTCCTGCAATTCTGCCCCACTTTCAAGTCCTCTTGGCAGCCTTACTTCAATATATTTTTGGACGATAGCTATCATTTATAACTCTGCAGGTATGTGAATGACAGTGTCCCTGAGCTCCTTTCTTCAACTCGCTTTCTTGTGAGCTGGCCGCAACATCGCAGGATTGCTTCAGGCCCTAGTGTGGTTCCGGCATGGCACACTGAGCCTTTGTTTAATTCCTCTTCCTGGTGGGAAATGAGAGTTAAATTTGCCCATCCAGACACCTCCAGCTAGTCTCTCATTGGTTCTCTCTATTCCTGTTCATTTTCCGCAGAAATTGCAAACTGGGCCAAACAGGAGGTTAAAGGCACTGACTCTCCAAGTGGGGAGAGTGTTAGTAAAGCGTCTGGAATGTTGCACCCGAGTACCAGGGGACGAAAACTGAGACACATTTGAACACGTTGCCCGATCACATGGTGGATCATACTCTGGGTTCCACATGCATGTTTTAGCTGAAGGAAGAATCCCTTAAACCTGGAGAGTTGAGACCCCTGCAATGGGTACCATGCAATATGACTTCAAAGGGTCTGCATTTGCTCACCGAACCTCACCAATCCTATCACTGCTGCATTTATGCCACTGTACACACGCTTGATTCTCTTGCAGAGACATATAAATCCATAGGTTTTAAGATTCTTACTAGTCAGGTATATTCTTAGGCGTTTAATATGGGGTGTAGAGTCCACTTCGTTGAGCAAGGAGTAGCTCTTGTCTATTACATATTTGGCTTATGGAACGGTATCTGTGCTAATTTCAATCTCTGGTTTTATGCAGCACCCCAACTCACCTTTCCCCTTAAGCAAGCATAAGTCGGTTTTCTACATTTGAGACCCTGTTCTGTTTTGTAATTCAGTTCCTGTGTAGCCAAGTTTACATTCCATGTGGTAGAGATATCTTATGATGTTTCTTTTTCTGTGTGACTTATTTCACTTAGAATCATCGTACCTGAATCCACTCATTATGCTGCTATGGGCCTGATGACATAGATTTCATTGCTGAGTGATATTGCATTGTACGTAAGTACCACAACTTCCTTATCCATTTTTCACTTTCTGTGATTTTGAACTTGTACTGTAAACGAGGTTCTTGTAAACAGAGCCTTCCCAAACTTTGGGGTGGCTGTGTCTTTTTGATTTTAATTTCCCTAAGCTATAGGACCATAAGTGGAAGTGCCCTAGGCTCTGTTGCTTTGTTTTTTAGATGTTTCAGGAAACACCATACACTTCTCCAGAGTGGCTGTTGGCAATTTACATCCCGCCCATCAGCATAACAAGGCTCCCAGTTCTCCATGGCCTGTCCTGCCTTTCTGGATTTTACACTTTTTTCAGATGGCCCTTTTGACCGGGGGGCAGTGAGACTTCATTGTAGTGCAGATTTCCTTTGCAAGCTTGCTTGGTTGGCCAAAAAGGGCGTATGCGTTTTTTCCTGAATATATTCAGGAAAAAACGCATACGCCCTTTTTGGCCAAGTGCATCATTGTGGACGTTCTGCCTCTTTTCCTTTGCTTTACATGCAATTCCAGTCTACCTCCTGAAATCGGTTTCCTGCAATTCTGCCCAGCGTTCAAGTCCTCTTGGCAGCCTTACTTCAATATATTTTTGGACGATAGCTGTTATTTATAACTCTGCAGGTTTGTGAATGACAGTGCCCCTGAGCTCCTTTCTTCAACTCGCTTTCTTGTGAGCTGGCCGCAACACCGCAGCATTGCTTTAGGCCCTAGTGTGGTTCCGGCATGACATGCTGAGCCTTTGGTTAATTCCTCTTCCTGGTGGGAAATGAGAGTTAACTTTGCCCGTCCAGACACCTCCAGCTAGTCTCTCATTGGTTCTCCCTATTCCTGTTCATTTTCCGCAGAAATTGCAAACTGGGCCAAACAAGAGTTTAAAGGCACTGACTCTCCAAGTGGGGAGAGTGTTAGTAAAGCGTCTGGAATGTTGCACCCGAGTACCGGGGGATGAAAACTGACACAATTAAACACGTTTCCCGATCACACGGTGGATCATACTCTGGGTTCCACATGCATGTTTTAGCTGAAGGAAGAATCCCTTAAACCTGGAGAGTTGAGACCCATGGAATGGGTACCATGCAATATGACTTCAAAGGGTCTGCATTTGCTCACCGAACCTCACCAATCCTAGCACTGCTGCGTTTATGACACTGTACACACGCTTGATTCTCTTTCGGAGACATATAAATCCATAGGTTTTAAGATTCTTTCTAGTTAGGTATATTCTTACGCGTTTAATATGGGGTGTAGAGTCCACTTCGTTGAGCAAGGAGTAGCTCTTGTCTATTAAATATTTGGCTTATGGAACGGTATCTGTTCTAATTTCAATCTCTGGTTTTATGCAGCACCCCAACTCACCTTTCGCCTTAAGCAAGCATAAGTTGGTTTTCTACATTTGAGACCCTGTTCTGTTTTGTAATTCAGTTCCTGTGTAGCCAAGTTTACATTCCTTGTACTAGTGATATCTTATGATGTTTCTTTTTCTGTGTGACTTATTTCACTTAGAATCATCGTACCTGAATCCACTCATTATGCTGCTACGGGCCTGATGACATAGATTTCATTGCTGAGTGATATTGCATTGTACCTAAGTACCACAACTTCTTTATCCATTTTTCGCTTTCTGTGATATTGAACTTGGACCATAAATGAGGTTCTTGTAAACAGAGCTGTCCCTAACTTTGGGGTGGCTGAGTCTTTTTGATTTTAATTTCCCTAAGCTATAGGACCATAAGTGGAAGTGCCCTAGGCTCTGTTGCTTTGTTTTTTAGATGTTTCAGGAAACACCATACACTTCTCCAGAGTGGCTGTTGGCAATTTACATCCCGCCCATCAGCATAACAAGGCTCCCAGTGTTCCATGGCCTGTCCTGCCTTTCTGGATTTTACACATTTTTCAGATGGCCCTTTTGACGGGGGAGCAGTGAGACTTCATTGTAGTGCAGATTTCCTTTGCAAGCTTGCTTGGTTGGCCAAAAAGGGCGTATGCGTTTTTTCCTGAATATATTAAGGAAAAAACGCATACGCCCTTTTTGGCCAAGTGCATCATTGTGGACGTTCTGCCTCTTTTCCTATGCTTTACATGCAATTCCAGTCTACCTCCTGAAATCGGTTTCCTGCAATTCTGCCCCGCTTTCAAGTCCTCTTGGCAGCCTTACTTCAATATATTTTTGGACGATAGCTGTCGTTTATAACTCTGCAGGTTTGTGAATTACAGTGCCCCTGAGCTCCTTTCTTCAACTCGTTTTCTTGTGAGCTGGCCGCAACACCGCAGCATTGCTTCAGGCCCTAGTGTGGTTCCAGAATGGCACGCTGAGCCTTTGGTTAATTCCTCTTCCTGGTGGGCAATGAGCGTTAAATTTGCCCGTCCAGACACCTCCAGCTAGTCTCTCATTGGTTCACCCTATTCCTGTTCATTTTCCGCAGAAATTGCAAACTGGGACAAACAGGAGGTTAAAGGCACTGACTCTCCAAGTGGGGAGAGTGTTAGTAAAGCGTCTGGAATGTTGCACCCGAGTACCGGGGGACGAAAACTGAGTCACATTTGAACACGTTTCCCGATCACACGGTGGATCATACTCTGGGTTCCACATGCATGTTTTAGCTGAAGGAAGAATCCCTTAAACCTGGAGAGTTGAGACCCCTGCAATGGGTACCATGCAATATGACTTCAAAGGGTCTGCATTTGCTCACCGAACCTCACCAATCCTAGCACTGCTGCATTTATGCCACTGTATACACGCTTGATTCTCTTTCGTAGACATATAAATCCATAGGTTTTAAGATTCTTACTAGTCAGGTATATTCTTAGGCGTTTAATATGGGGTGTAGAGTCCACTTCGTTGAGCAAGGAGTAGCTCTTGTCTATTACATATTTGGCTTATGGAACCGTATCTGTGCTAATTTCAATCTTTGGTTTTATGCAGCACCCCAACTCACCTTTACTCTTAAGCAAGCATAAGTCGGTTTTCTACATTTGAGACCCTGTTCTGTTTTGTAATTCAGTTCCTGTGTAGCCAAGTTTACATTCCATGTGGTAGAGATATCTTATGATGTTTCTTTCTGTGTGTGACTTATTTCACTTACAATCATCGTACCTGAATCCACTCATTATGCTGCTACGGGCCTGATGACATAGATTTCATTGCTGAGTGATATTGTATTGTACGTAAGTACCACGACTTCTTTATCCATTTTGCGCTTTCTGTGATATTGAACTTGTACCGTAAACGAGGTTCTTGTAAACAGAGCTGTCCCAAACATTGGGGTGGTTGTGTCTTTTTGATTTTAATTTCCCTAAGCTATAGGACCATAAGTGGAAGTGCCCTAGGCTCTGTTGCTTTGTTTTTTAGATGTTTCAGGAAACACCATACACTTCTCCAGAGTGACTGTTGGCAATTTACATCCCGCCCATCAGCATAACAAGGCTCCCAGTTCTCCATGGCCTGTCCTGCCTTTCTGGATTTTACACATTTTTCAGATGGCCCTTTTGACCGGGGGGCAGTGAGACTTCATTGTAGTGCAGATTTCCTTTGCAAGCTTGCTTGGTTGGCCAAAAAGGGCGTAGGCTTTTTTTTTGAGGAAAAATCGCATATGCCCTTTTTGGCCAAGTGCATCATTGTGGACGTTCTGCCTCTTTTCCTATGCTTTACATGCAATTCCAGTCTACCTCCTGAAATCGGTTTCCTGCAATTCTGCCCCGCTTTCAAGTCCTCTTGGCAGCCTTACTTCAATATATTTTTGGACAATAGCTGTCATTTATAACTCTGCAGTTTTGTGAATTACAGTGCCCCTGAGCTCCTTTCTTCAACTTGCTTTCTTGTGAGCTGGCCGCAACACCGCAGCATCGCTTCAGGCCCTAGTGTTGTTCCGGCATGGCACGCTGAGCCTTTGGTTAATTCCTCTTCCTGGTGGGAAATGAGAGTTAAATTTGCCCGTCCAGACACCTCCAGCTAGTCTCTCATTGGTTCTCCCTATTCCTGTTCATTTTCCGCAGAAATTGCAAACTGGGCCAAACAGGAGGTTAAAGGCACTGACTCTCCAAGTGGGGAGAGTGTTAGTAAAGCGTCTGGAATGTTGCACCCGAGTACCAGGGGACGAAAACTGACACATTTGAACACGTTTCCCGATCACACGGTGGATCATACTCTGGGTTCCACATGCATGTTTTAGCTGAAGGAAGAATCCCTTAAACCTGGAGAGTTGAGACCCATGGAATGGGTACCATGCAATATGACTTCAAAGGGTCTGCATTTGCTCACCGAACCTCATCAATCCTATCACTGCTGCGTTTATGCCGCTATACACACGCTTGATTCTCTTTCGGAGATATATAAATCCATAGGTTTTAAGATTCTTACTAGTCAGGTATATTCTTAGGCGTTTAATATGGGGTGTTGAGTCCACTTCGTTGAGCAAAGTGTAGCTCTTTTCTATTACATATTTGGCTTATGGAATGATATCTGTGCTAATTTCAATGTCTGGTTTTATGCAGCACCCCAACTCACCTTTCCCCTTAAGGAAGCATAAGTTGGTTTTCTACATTTGAGACCCTGTTCTGTTTTGTAATTCAGTTCCTGTGTAGCCAAGTTTACATTCCGTGTAGTAGTGATATCTTATGATGTTTCTTTTTCTGTGTGACTTATTTCACTTAGAATCATCGTACCTGAATCCACTCATTATGCTGCTATGGGCCTGATGACATAGATTTCATTGCTGAGTGATATTGCATTGTAGGTAAGTAGCACAACTTCTCTATCCATTTTTCACTTTCTGTGATATTGAACTTGTACCGTAAACGTGGTTCCTGTAAACAGAACCGTCCCAAACATTGGGGTGGCTGTGTCTTTTTGATTTTAATTTCCCTAAGCTATAGGACCATAAGTGGAAGTGCCCTAGGCTCTGTTGTTTTGTTTTTTAGATGTTTCAGGAAACACCATACACTTCTCCAGAGTGGCTGTTGGCAATTTACATCCCGCCCATCAGCATAACAAGGCTCCCAGTTGTCCATGGCCTGTCCTGCTTTGCTGGATTTTATACTTTTTTCAGATGGCCCTTTTGCCCGCGGGATAGTGAGACTTCATTGTAGTGCAGATTCCCTTTGCAAGCTTGCTTGGTTGGCCAAAAAGGGCGTATGCGTTTTTTCCTGAATATATTCAGGAAAAAACGCATACGCCCTTCTTGGCCAAGTGCATCATTGTGGACGTTCTGCCTCTTTTCCTATGCTTTACATGCAATTCCAGTCTACCTCCTGAAATCGGTTTCCTGCAATTCTGCCCCGCTTTCAGGTCCTCTTGGCAGCCTTACTTCAATATATTTTTGGACGATAGCTGTCGTTTATAACTCTGCAGGTTTGTGAATTACAGTGCCCCTGAGCTCCTTTCTTCAACTCGTTTTCTTGTGAGCTGGCCGCAACACCGCAGCATTGCTTCAGGCCCTAGTGTGGTTCCAGAATGGCACGCTGAGCCTTTGGTTAATTCCTCTTCCTGGTGGGCAATGAGCGTTAAATTTGCCCGTCCAGACACCTCCAGCTAGTCTCTCATTGGTTCACCCTATTCCTGTACATTTTCCGCAGAAATTGCAAACTGGGCCAAACAGGAGGTTAAAGGCACTGACTCTCCAAGTGGGGAGAGTGTTAGTAAAGCGTCTGGAATGTTGCACCCGAGTACCGGGGGACGAAAACTGAGTCACATTTGAACACGTTTCCCGATCACACGGTGGATCATACTCTGGGTTCCACATGCATGTTTTAGCTGAAGGAAGAATCCCTTAATCCTGGAGAGTTGAGACCCCTGCAATGGGTACCATGCAATATGACTTCAAAGGGTCTGCATTTGCTCACCGAACCTCACCAATCCTAGCACTGCTGCATTTATGCCACTGTACACACGCTTGATTCTCTTTCGTAGACATATAAATCCATAGGTTTTAAGATTCTTACTAGTCAGGTATATTCTTAGGCGTTTAATATGGGGTGTAGAGTCCACTTCGTTGAGCAAGGAGTAGCTCTTGTCTATTACATATTTGGCTTATGGAACCGTATCTGTGCTAATTTCAATCTTTGGTTTTATGCAGCACCCCAACTCACCTTTACTCTTAAGCAAGCATAAGTCGGTTTTCTACATTTGAGACCCTGTTCTGTTTTGTAATTCAGTTCCTGTGTAGCCAAGTTTACATTCCATGTGGTAGAGATATCTTATGATGTTTCTTTCTCTGTGTGACTTATTTCACTTAGAATCATCGTACCTGAATCCACTCATTATGCTGCTACGGGCCTGATGACATAGATTTCATTGCTGAGTGATATTGCATTGTACGTAAGTACCACAACTTCTTTATCCATTTTGCGCTTTCTGTGATATTGAACTTGTACCGTAAACGAGGTTCTTGTAAACAGAGCTGTCCCAAACATTGGGGTGGTTGTGTCTTTTTGATTTTAATTTCCCTAAGCTATAGGACCATAAGTGGAAGTGCCCTAGGCTCTGTTGCTTTGTTTTTTAGATGTTTCAGGAAACACCATACACTTCTCCAGAGTGACTGTTGGCAATTTACATCCCGCCCATCAGCATAACAAGGCTCCCAGTTCTCCATGGCCTGTCCTGCCTTTCAGGATTTTACACATTTTTCAGATGGCCCTTTTGACCGGGGCGCAGTGAGACTTCATTGTAGTGCAGATTTCCTTTGCAAGCTTGCTTGGTTGGCCAAAAAGGGCGTATGCGTTTTTTCCTGAATATATTCAGGAAAAAACGCATACGCCCTTTTTGGCCAAGTGCATCATTGTGGACGTTCTGCCTCTTTTCCTATGCTTTACATGCAATTCCAGTCTACCTCCTGAAATCGGTTTCCTGCAATTCTGCCCCGCTTTCAAGTCCTCTTGGCAGCCTTACTTCAATATATTTTTGGACGATAGCTGTCATTTATAATTCTGCAGGTATGTGAATGACAGTGCCCCTGAGCTCCTTTCTTCAACTCGCTTTCTTGTGAGCTGGCCGCAACACCGCTGCATTGCTTCAGGCCCTAGTGTGGTTTCGGCATGGCACACTGAGCCTTTGGTTAATTCCTCTTCCTGGTGGGAAATGAGAGTTAAATTTGCCCGTCCAGACACCTCCAGCTAGTCTCTCATTGGTTCTCCCTATTCCTGTTCATTTTCCGCAGAAATTGCAAACTGGGCCAAACAGGAGGTTAAAGGCACTGACTCTCCAAGTGGGGAGAGTGTTAGTAAAGCGTCTGGAATGTTGCACCCGAGTACCAGGGGACGAAAACTGAGACACATTTGAACACGTTTCCCGATCACATGGTGGATCATACTCTGGGTTCCACATGCATGTTTTAGCTGAAGGAAGAATCCCTTAAACCTGGAGAGTTGAGACCCATGGAATGGGTACCATGCAATATGATTTCAAAGGGTCTGCATTTGTCCACCGAACCTCACCAATCCTATCACTGCTGCGTTTATGCCGCTGTACACACGCTTGATTCTCTTTCGGAGACATATAAATCCATAGGTTTTAAGATTCTTCCTAGTCAGGTATATTCTTAGGCGTTTATTATGGGGTGTAGAGTCCACTTCGTTGAGCAAGGAGTAGCTCTTGTCTATTACATATTTGGCTTATGGAACGGTATCTGTGCTAATTTGAATCTCTGGTTTTATGCAGCACCCCAACTCACCTTTCGCCTTAAGCAAGCATAACTTGGTTTTCTACATTTGAGACCCTGTTCTGTTTTGTAATTCAGTTCCTGTGTAGCCAAGTTTACATTCCGTGTAGTAGTGATATCTTATGATGTTTCTTTTTCTGTGTGACTTATTTCACTTAGAATCATCGTACCTGAATCCACTCATTATGCTGCTATGGGCCTGATGACATAGATTTCATTGCTGCGTGATATTGCATTGTACGTAATTACCACAACTTCTTTATCCATTTTTCACTTTCTGTGATACTGAACTTGTACCGTAAACGAGGTTCTTGTAAACAGAGCCGTCCCAAAATTTGGGGTGGCTGTGTCGTTTTGATTTTAATTTCCCTAAACTATAGGACCATAAGTGGAAGTGCCCTAGGCTCTGTTGCTTTGCTTTTTAGATGTTTCAGGAAACACCATACACTTCTCCAGAGTGGCTGTTCGCAATTTACATCCCGCACATCAGCATAACAAGGTTCCCAATTCTCCATGGCCTGTCCTGCCTTTCTGGATTTTACACTTTTTTCAGATGGCCCTTTTGACCGGGGGCAGTGAGACTTCATTGTAGTGCAGATTTCCTTTGCAAGCTTGCTTGGTTGGCCAAAAAGGGCGTATGCGTTTTTTCCTGAATATATTCAGGAAAAAACGCATACGCCCTTTTTGGCCAAGTGCATCATTGTGGACGTTCTGCCTCATTTCCTATTCTTTACATGCAATTCCAGTCTACCTCCTGAAATCGGTTTCCTGCAATTCTGCCGCACTTTCAAGGCCTCTTGGCAGCCTTACTTCAATATATTTTTGGACGATAGCTGTCATTTATAACTCTGCAGGTATGTGAATGACAGTGCCCCTGAGCTCCTTTCTTCAACTCGTTTTCTTGTGAGCTGGCCGCAACACCGCAGCATTGCTTCAGGCCCTAGTGTGGTTCCGGCATGGCACGCTGAGCCTTTGGTTAATTCCTCTTCCTGGTGGGAAATGAGAGTTAAATTTGCCCGTCCAGACACCTCCAGCTAGTCTCTCATTGGTTCACCCTATTCCTGTTCATTTTCCGCAGAAATTGCAAACTGGGCCAAACAGGAGGTTAAAGGCACTGACTCTCCAAGTGGGGAGAGTGTTAGTAAAGCGTCTGGAATGTTGCACCCGAGTACCGGGGGACGAAAACTGAGTCACATTTGAACACGTTTCCCGATCACATGGTGGATCATACTCTGGGTTCCACATGCATGTTTTAGCTGAAGGAAGAATCCCTTAAACCCGGAGAGTTGAGACCCATGGAATGGGTACCATGCAATATGACTTCAAAGGGTCTGCATTTGCTCACCGAACCTCACCAATCCTAACACTGCTTCGTTTATGCCGCTGTACACATGGTTGCTTCTCTTTTGGAGACATATAAATCCATAGGTTTTAAGATTCTTACTAGTCAGGTATATTCTTATGCATTTAATATGGGGTGTTGAGTCCACTTCGTTGAGCAAGGAGTAGCTCTTGTCTATTACATATTTGGCTTATGGAACGGTATCTGTGCTAATTTCAATCTCTGGTTTTATGCAGCACCCCAACTCACCTTTCCCCTTAAGCAAGCATAAGATGGTTTTCTACATTTGAGACCCTGTTCTGTTTTGTAATTCAGTTCCTGTGTAGCCAAGTTTACATTCCGTGTAGTAGTGATATCTTATGATGTTTCTTTTTCTGTGTGACTTATTTCACTTAGAATCATCGTACCTGAATCCACTCATTATGCTGCTATGGGCCTGATGACATAGATTTCATTGCTGAGTGATATTGCATTGTACGTAAGTACCACAACTTCTTGATCCATTTTTCGCTTTCTGTGATATTGAACTTGTACCGTAAACGAGGTTCTTGTAAACAGAGCTGTCCCAAAGATTGGGGTGGTTGTGTCTTTTTGATTTTAATTTCCCTAAGCTATAGGAACATAAGTGGAAGTGCCCTAGGCTCTGTTGCTTTGTTTTTTAGATGTTTCAGGAAACACCATACACTTGTCCAGAGTGGCTGTTGGCAATTTACATCCCGCCCATCAGCATAACAAGGCTCCCAGTTCTCCATGGCCTGTCCTGCCTTTCTGGATTTTACACTTTTTTCAGATGACCCTTTTGACCGGGGGGCAGTGAGACTTCATTGTAGTGCAGATTTCCTTTGCAAGCTTGCTTGGTTGGCCAAAAAGGGCGTAGGCTTATTTTCTTGAGGAAAAATCGCATATGCCCTTTTTGGCCAAGTGCATCATTGTGGACGTTCTGCCTCTTTTCCTATGCTTTACATGCAATTCCAGTCTACCTCCTGAAATCGGTTTCCTGCAATTCTGCCCCGCTTTCAAGTCCTCTTGGCAGCCTTACTTCAATATATTTTTGGACGATAGCTGTCATTTATAACTCTGCAGTTTTGTGAATTACAGTGCCCCTGAGCTCCTTTCTTCAACTTGCTTTCTTGTGAGCTGGCCGCAACACCGCAGCATCGCTTCAGGCCCTAGTGTTGTTCCGGCATGGCACGCTGAGCCTTTGGTTAATTCCTCTTCCTGGTGGGAAATGAGAGTTAAATTTGCCCGTCCAGACACCTCCAGCTAGTCTCTCATTGGTTCTCCCTATTCCTGTTCATTTTCCGCAGAAATTGCAAACTGGGCCAAACAGGAGGTTAAAGGCACTGACTCTCCAAGTGGGGAGAGTGTTAGTAAAGCGTCTGGAATGTTGCACCCGAGTACCAGGGGACGAAAACTGACACATTTGAACACGTTTCCCGATCACACGGTGGATCATACTCTGGGTTCCACATGCATGTTTTAGCTGAAGGAAGAATCCCTTAAACCTGGAGAGTTGAGACCCATGGAATGGGTACCATGCAATATGACTTCAAAGGGTCTGCATTTGCTCACCGAACCTCATCAATCCTATCACTGCTGCGTTTATGCCGCTATACACACGCTTGATTCTCTTTCGGAGATATATAAATCCATAGGTTTTAAGATTCTTACTAGTCAGGTATATTCTTAGGCGTTTAATATGGGGTGTTGAGTCCACTTCGTTGAGCAAAGTGTAGCTCTTTTCTATTACATATTTGGCTTATGGAATGATATCTGTGCTAATTTCAATGTCTGGTTTTATGCAGCACCCCAACTCACCTTTCCCCTTAAGGAAGCATAAGTTGGTTTTCTACATTTGAGACCCTGTTCTGTTTTGTAATTCAGTTCCTGTGTAGCCAAGTTTACATTCCGTGTAGTAGTGATATCTTATGATGTTTCTTTTTCTGTGTGACTTATTTCACTTAGAATCATCATACCTGAATTCACTCATTATGCTGCTACGGGCCTGATGACATAGATTTCATTGCTGAGTGATATTGCATTGTAGGTAAGTACCACAACTTCTTTATCCATTTTTCACTTTCTGTGATATTGAACTTGTACCGTAAACGAGGTTCCTGTAAACAGAACCGTCCCAAACATTGGGGTGGCTGTGTCTTTTTGATTTTAATTTCCCTAAGCTATAGGACCATAAGTGGAAGTGCCCTAGGCTCTGTTGTTTTGTTTTTTAGATGTTTCAGGAAACACCATACACTTCTCCAGAGTGGCTGTTGGCAATTTACATCCCGCCCATCAGCATAACAAGGCTCCCAGTTGTCCATGGCCTGTCCTGCTTTGCTGGATTTTATACTTTTTTCAGATGGCCCTTTTGCCCGCGGGATAGTGAGACTTCATTGTAGTGCAGATTCCCTTTGCAAGCTTGCTTGGTTGGCCAAAAAGGGCGTATGCGTTTTTTCCTGAATATATTCAGGAAAAAACGCATACGCCCTTCTTGGCCAAGTGCATCATTGTGGACGTTCTGCCTCTTTTCCTATGCTTTACATGCAATTCCAGTCTACCTCCTGAAATCGGTTTCCTGCAATTCTGCCCCGCTTTCAAGTCCTCTTGGCAGCCTTACTTCAATATATTTTTGGACGATAGCTGTCATTTATAACTCTGCAGGTTTGTGAATTACAGTGCCCCTGAGCTCCTTTCTTCAACTCGTTTTCTTGTGAGCTGGCCGCAACACCGCAGCATTGCTTCAGGCCCTAGTGTGGTTCCGGCATGGCACGCTGAGCCTTTGGTTAATTCCTCTTCCTGGTGGGCAATGAGCATTAAATTTGCCCGTCCAGACACCTCCAGCTAGTCTCTCATTGGTTCACCCTATTCCTGTTCATTTTCCGCAGAAATTGCAAACTGGGCCAAACAGGAGGTTAAAGGCACTGACTCTCCAAGTGGGGAGAGTGTTAGTAAAGCGTCTGGAATGTTGCACCCGAGTACCGGGGGACGAAAACTGAGTCACATTTGAACACGTTGCCCGATCACATGGTGGATCATACTCTGGGTTCCACATGCATGTTTTAGCTGAAGGAAGAATCCCTTAAACCTGGAGAGTTGAGACCCATGGAATGGGTACCATGCAATATGACTTCAAAGGGTCTGCATTTGCTCACCGAACCTCAACAATCCTAACACTGCTGCGTTTATGCCGCTGTACACACGTTTGATTCTCTTTCGGAGACATATAAATCCATAGGTTTTAAGATTCTTACTAGTCAGGTATATTCTTCTGCGTTTAATATGGGGTGTTGAGTCCACTTCGTTGAGCAATGAGTAGCTCTTGTCTATTACATATTTGGCTTATGGAACGGTATCCGTTCTAATTTCAATCTCTGGTTTTATGCAGCACCCCAACTCACCTTTCCCCTTAAGCAAGCATAAGTTGGTTTTCTACATTTGAGACCCTGTTCTGTTTTGTAATTCAGTTCCTGTGTAGCCAAGTTTACATTCCGTGTAGTAGTGATATCTTATGATGTTTCTTTTTCTGTGTGACTTATTTCACTTAGAATCATCGTACCTGAATCCACTCATTATGCTGCTACGGGCCTGATGACATAGATTTCATTGCTGAGTGATATTGCATTGTACGTAAGTACCACAACTTCTTTACCCATTTTTCGCTTTCTGTGATATTGAACTTGTACCGTAAACGAGGTTCTTGTAAACAGAGCCGTCGCAAACTTTGGGGTGCCTGTGTCTTTTTCATTTTAATTTCCCTAAGCTATAGGAACATAAGTGGAAGTGCCCTAGGCTCTGTTGCTTTGTTTTTTAGATGTTTCAGGAAACACCATACACTTCTCCAGAGTGGCTGTTGGCAATTTACATCCCGCCCATCAGCATAACAAGGCTCCCAGTGCTCCATGGCCTGTCCTGCCTTTCTGGATTTTACACTTTTTTCAGATGGCCCTTTTGACCGGGGGGCAGTGAGACTTCATTGTAGTGCAGATTTCCTTTGCAAGCTTGCTTGGTTGGCCAAAAAGGGCGTATGCGTTTTTTCTTGAATATATTCAGGAAAAAACGCATACGCCCTTTTTGGCCAAGTGCATCATTGTGGACGTTCTGCCTCTTTTCCTATGCTTTACATGCAATTCCAGTCTACCTCCTGAAATCGGTTTCCTGCAATTCTGCCCCGCTTTCAAGTCCTCTTGGCAGCCTTACTTCAATATATTTTTGGATGATAGCTGTCATTTATAACTCTGCATGTCTGTGAATGACAGTGCCCCTGAGCTCCTTTCTTCAACTCGCGTTCTTGTGAGCTGGCCGCAACACCGTAGGATTGCTTCAGGCCCTAGTGTGGTTCCGGCATGGCACGCTGAGCCTTTGGTTAATTCCTCTTCCTGGTGGGTAATGAGAGTTAAATTTGACCGTCCAGACACCTCCAGCTAGTCTCTCTTGGTTCTCCCTATTTCTGTTCATTTTCCGCAGAAATTGCAAACTGGGTCAAACAGGAGGTTAAAGGCACTGACTCTCCAAGTGGGGAGAGTGTTAGTAAAGCGTCTGGAATGTTGCACCCGAGTACCGGGGGACGAAAACTGAGACACATTTGAACACGTTTCCCGATCACACGGTGGATCATACTCTGGGTTCCACATGCATGTTTTAGCTGAAGGAAGAATCCCTTAAACCTGGAGAGTTGAGACCCATGGAATGGGTACCATGCAATATGACTTCAAAGGGTCTGCATTTGCTCACCGATCCTCACGAATCCTATCACTGCTGCGTTTATGCCGCTGTACACACGCTTGATTCTCTTGCAGAGACATATAAATCCATAGGTTTTAAGATTCTTACTAGTCAGTTATATTCTTAGGCGTTTAATATGTGGTGTTGAGTCCACTTCGTTGAGCAAGGAGAAGCTCTTGTCTATTACATATTTGGCTTATGGAACGGTATCTGTGCTAATTTCAATCTCTGGTTTTATGCAGCACCCCAACTCACCTTTCCCCTTAAGGAAGCATAAGTTGGTTTTCGACATTTGAGACCCTGTTCTGTTTTGTAATTCAGTTCCTGTGTAGCCAAGTTTACATTCCGAGTAGTAGTGATATCTTATGATGTTTCTTTTTTTGTGTGACTTATTTCACTTAGAATCATCGTACCTGAATCCACTCATTATGCTGCTACGGGCCTGATGAAATAGATTTCATTGCAGAGTGATATTGCATTGTACGTAAGTACCACAACTTCTTGATCCATTTTTCGCTTTCTGTGATATTGAATTTGTACTGTAAATGAGGTTCTTGTAAACTGAGATGTCCCAAACTTTGGGGTGGCTGTGTCTTTTTTATTTTAATTTCCCTAAGCTATAGGACCATAAGTGGAAGTGCCCTAGGCTCTGTTGCTTTGTTTTTTAGATGTTTCAGGAAACACCATACACTTCTCCATTGTCGCTGTTGGCAATTTACATCCCGCCCATCAGCATAACAAGGCTCTCCCACCTCCATGGCCTGTCCTGCCTTTCTGAATTTTACACTTTTATCAGATGGCCCTTTTGACTAGGGGCCAATGAGACTTCAATGTAGTGCAGATTTCCTTTGCAAGCTTGCTTGGTTGGCCAAAAAGTGCGTATGCGTTTTTTCTTAAATATATTCAGGAAAAAACGCATACGCCCCTTTTGCCAAGTGCATCATTGTGGACGTTCTGCCTCTTTTCCTATGCTTTACATGCAATTCCTGTCTACCTCCTGAAATCGGTTTCCTGCAATTCTGCCCCGCTTTCAAGTCCTCTTGGCAGCCTTACTTCAATATATTTTTGGACGATAGCTGTCATTTATAACTCTGCAGGTTTGTGAATTACAGTGCCCCTGTGCTCCTTTGTTCAACTCGCTTTCTTGTGAGCTGGCCGCAACACTGCAGGATTGCTTCAGGCCCTAGTGTGGTTTTGGCATGACACACTGAGTGTTTGGTTAATTCCTCTTCCTAGTGGGAAATGAGAGTTAAATTTGCCCGTCCAGACACCTCCAGCTAGTCTCTCATTGCTTTTCCCTATTCCTGTTCATTTTCCACAGAAACTGCAAAACTGGGCCAAACAGGAGGTTAAAGGCACTGACTCTCCAAGTGGGGAGAGTGTTAGTAAAGCGTCTGGAATGTTGCACCCGAGTACCGGGGGACGAAACCTGAGACACCTTTGAACACGTTTCCCGATCACACGGTGGATCATACTCTGGGTTCCACATGCATGTTTTAGCTGAAGGAAGATTCCCTTAAACCTGGAGAGTTGAGACCCCTGCAATGGGTACCATGCAATATGACTTCAAAGGGTCTGCATTTGCTCACCGAACCTCACCAATCCTATCACTGCTGCGTTTATGCCGGTGTACACACGCTTGATTCTCTTTCGGAGACATAGAAATCCATAGGTTTTAAGATTCTTACTAGTCAGGTATATTCTTAGGCGTTTAATATGGGGTGTAGAGTCCACTTCGTTGAGCAAGGAGTAGCTCTTGTCTATTACATATTTGGCTTATGGAACGGTATCTGTGCTAATTTCAATCTCTGGTTTTATGCAGCACCCCAACTCACCTTTCGCCTTAAGCAAGCATAAGTTGGTTTTCTACATTTGAGACCCTGTTCTGTTTTGTAATTCATTTCCTGTGTAGCCAAGTTTACATTCCTTGTACTAGTGATATCTTATGATGTTTCTTTTTCTGTGTGACTTATTTCACTTAGAATCATCGTACCTGAATCCACTCATTATGCTGCTACGGGCCTGATGACATAGATTTCATTGCTGAGTGATATTGCATTGTACGTAAGTACCACAACTTCTTTATCCATTTTTCGCTTTCTGTGATATTGAACTTGGACCATAAATGAGGTTCTTGTAAAGAGAGCTGTCCCTAACTTTGGGGTGGCTGAGTCTTTTTGATTTTAATTTCCCTAAGCTATAGGACCATAAGTGGAAGTGCCCTAGGCTCTGTTGCTTTGTTTTTTAGATGTTTCAGGAAACACCATACACTTCTCCAGAGTGGCTGTTGGCAATTTACATCCCGCCCATCAGCATAACAAGGCTCCCAGTGTTCCACGGCCTGTCCTGCCTTTCTGGATTTTACACATTTTTCAGATGGCCCTTTTGACGGGGGAGCAGTGAGACTTCATTGTAGTGCAGATTTCCTTTGCAAGCTTGCTTGGTTGGCCAAAAAGGGCGTATGCGTTTTTTCCTGAATATATTAAGGAAAAAACGCATACGCCCTTTTTGGCCAAGTGCATCATTGTGGACGTTCTGCCTCTTTTCCTATGCTTTACATGCAATTCCAGTCTACCTCCTGAAATCGGTTTCCTGCAATTCTGCCCCGCTTTCAAGTCCTCTTGGCAGCCTTACTTCAATATATTTTTGGACGATAGCTGTCGTTTATAACTCTGCAGGTTTGTGAATTACAGTGCCCCTGAGCTCCTTTCTTCAACTCGTTTTCTTGTGAGCTGGCCGCAACACCGCAGCATTGCTTCAGGCCCTAGTGTGGTTCCAGAATGGCACGCTGAGCCTTTGGTTAATTCCTCTTCCTGGTGGGCAATGAGCGTTAAATTTGCCCGTCCAGACACCTCCAGCTAGTCTCTCATTGGTTCACCCTATTCCTGTTCATTTTCCGCAGAAATTGCTAACTGGGCCAAACAGGAGGTTAAAGGCACTGACTCTCCAAGTGGGGAGAGTGTTAGTAAAGCGTCTGGAATGTTGCACCCGAGTACCGGGGGACGAAAACTGAGTCACATTTGAACACGTTTCCCGATCACACGGTGGATCATACTCTGGGTTCCACATGCATGTTTTAGCTGAAGGAAGAATCCCTTAAACCTGGAGAGTTGAGACCCCTGCAATGGGTACCATGCAATATGACTTCAAAGGGTCTGCATTTGCTCACCGAACCTCACCAATCCTATCACTGCTGCATTTATGCCACTGTACACACGCTTGATTCTCTTTCGTAGACATATAAATCCATAGGTTTTAAGATTCTTACTAGTCAGGTATATTCTTAGGCGTTTAATATGGGGTGTAGAGTCCACTTCGTTGAGCAAGGAGTAGCTCTTGTCTATTACATATTTGGCTTATGGAACCGTATCTGTGCTAATTTCAATCTTTGGTTTTATGCAGCACCCCAACTCACCTTTACTCTTAAGCAAGCATAAGTCGGTTTTCTACATTTGAGACCCTGTTCTGTTTTGTAATTCAGTTCCTGTGTAGCCAAGTTTACATTCCATGTGGTAGAGATATCTTATGATGTTTCTTTCTCTGTGTGACTTATTTCACTTACAATCATCGTACCTGAATCCACTCATTATGCTGCTACGGGCCTGATGACATAGATTTCATTGCTGAGTGATATTGCATTGTACGTAAGTACCACAACTTCTTTATCCATTTTGCGCTTTCTGTGATATTGAACTTGTACCGTAAACGAGGTTCTTGTAAACAGAGCTGTCCCAAACATTGGGGTGGTTGTGTCTTTTTGATTTTAATTTCCCTAAGCTATAGGACCATAAGTGGAAGTGCCCTAGGCTCTGTTGCTTTGTTTTTTAGATGTTTCAGGAAACACCATACACTTCTCCAGAGTGACTGTTGGCAATTTACATCCCGCCCATCAGCAAAACAAGGCTCCCAGTTCTCCATGGCCTGTCCTGCCTTTCTGGATTTTACACATTTTTCAGATGGCCCTTTTGACCGGGGGGCAGTGAGACTTCATTGTAGTGCAGATTTCCTTTGCAAGCTTGCTTGGTTGGCCAAAAAGGGCGTAGGCTTTTTTTTTGAGGAAAAATCGCATATGCCCTTTTTGGCCAAGTGCATCATTGTGGACGTTCTGCCTCTTTTCCTATGCTTTACATGCAATTCCAGTCTACCTCCTGAAATCGGTTTCCTGCAATTCTGCCCCGCTTTCAAGTCCTCTTGGCAGCCTTACTTCAATATATTTTTGGACGATAGCTGTCATTTATAACTCTGCAGTTTTGTGAATTACAGTGCCCCTGAGCTCCTTTCTTCAACTTGCTTTCTTGTGAGCTGGCCGCAACACCGCAGCATCGCTTCAGGCCCTAGTGTTGTTCCGGCATGGCACGCTGAGCCTTTGGTTAATTCCTCTTCCTGGTGGGAAATGAGAGTTAAATTTGCCCGTCCAGACACCTCCAGCTAGTCTCTCATTGGTTCTCCCTATTCCTGTTCATTTTCCGCAGAAATTGCAAACTGGGCCAAACAGGAGGTTAAAGGCACTGACTCTCCAAGTGGGGAGAGTGTTAGTAAAGCGTCTGGAATGTTGCACCCGAGTACCAGGGGACGAAAACTGACACATTTGAACACGTTTCCCGATCACACGGTGGATCATACTCTGGGTTCCACATGCATGTTTTAGCTGAAGGAAGAATCCCTTAAACCTGGAGAGTTGAGACCCATGGAATGGGTACCATGCAATATGACTTCAAAGGGTCTGCATTTGCTCACCGAACCTCATCAATCCTATCACTGCTGCGTTTATGCCGCTATACACACGCTTGATTCTCTTTCGGAGATATATAAATCCATAGGTTTTAAGATTCTTACTAGTCAGGTATATTCTTAGGCGTTTAATATGGGGTGTTGAGTCCACTTCGTTGAGCAAAGTGTAGCTCTTTTCTATTACATATTTGGCTTATGGAATGATATCTGTGCTAATTTCAATGTCTGGTTTTATGCAGCACCCCAACTCACCTTTCCCCTTAAGGAAGCATAAGTTGGTTTTCTACATTTGAGACCCTGTTCTGTTTTGTAATTCAGTTCCTGTGTAGCCAAGTTTACATTCCGTGTAGTAGTGATATCTTATGATGTTTCTTTTTCTGTGTGACTTATTTCACTTAGAATCATCGTACCTGAATCCACTCATTATGCTGCTATGGGCCTGATGACATAGATTTCATTGCTGAGTGATATTGCATTGTAGGTAAGTAGCACAACTTCTCTATCCATTTTTCACTTTCTGTGATATTGAACTTGTACCGTAAACGTGGTTCCTGTAAACAGAACCGTCCCAAACATTGGGGTGGCTGTGTCTTTTTGATTTTAATTTCCCTAAGCTATAGGACCATAAGTGGAAGTGCCCTAGGCTCTGTTGTTTTGTTTTTTAGATGTTTCAGGAAACACCATACACTTCTCCAGAGTGGCTGTTGGCAATTTACATCCCGCCCATCAGCATAACAAGGCTCCCAGTTGTCCATGGCCTGTCCTGCTTTGCTGGATTTTATACTTTTTTCAGATGGCCCTTTTGCCCGCGGGATAGTGAGACTTCATTGTAGTGCAGATTCCCTTTGCAAGCTTGCTTGGTTGGCCAAAAAGGGCGTATGCGTTTTTTCCTGAATATATTCAGGAAAAAACGCATACGCCCTTCTTGGCCAAGTGCATCATTGTGGACGTTCTGCCTCTTTTCCTATGCTTTACATGCAATTCCAGTCTACCTCCTGAAATCGGTTTCCTGCAATTCTGCCCCGCTTTCAGGTCCTCTTGGCAGCCTTACTTCAATATATTTTTGGACGATAGCTGTCGTTTATAACTCTGCAGGTTTGTGAATTACAGTGCCCCTGAGCTCCTTTCTTCAACTCGTTTTCTTGTGAGCTGGCCGCAACACCGCAGCATTGCTTCAGGCCCTAGTGTGGTTCCAGAATGGCACGCTGAGCCTTTGGTTAATTCCTCTTCCTGGTGGGCAATGAGCGTTAAATTTGCCCGTCCAGACACCTCCAGCTAGTCTCTCATTGGTTCACCCTATTCCTGTTCATTTTCCGCAGAAATTGCAAACTGGGCCAAACAGGAGGTTAAAGGCACTGACTCTCCAAGTGGGGAGAGTGTTAGTAAAGCGTCTGGAATGTTGCACCCGAGTACCGGGGGACGAAAACTGAGTCACATTTGAACACGTTTCCCGATCACACGGTGGATCATACTCTGGGTTCCACATGCATGTTTTAGCTGAAGGAAGAATCCCTTAAACCTGGAGAGTTGAGACCCCTGCAATGGGTACCATGCAATATGACTTCAAAGGGTCTGCATTTGCTCACCGAACCTCACCAATCCTAGCACTGCTGCATTTATGCCACTGTACACACGCTTGATTCTCTTTCGTAGACATATAAATCCATAGGTTTTAAGATTCTTACTAGTCAGGTATATTCTTAGGCGTTTAATATGGGGTGTAGAGTCCACTTCGTTGAGCAAGGAGTAGCTCTTGTCTATTACATATTTGGCTTATGGAACCGTATCTGTGCTAATTTCAATCTTTGGTTTTATGCAGCACCCCAACTCACCTTTACTCTTAAGCAAGCATAAGTCGGTTTTCTACATTTGAGACCCTGTTCTGTTTTGTAATTCAGTTCCTGTGTAGCCAAGTTTACATTCCATGTGGTAGAGATATCTTATGATGTTTCTTTCTCTGTGTGACTTATTTCACTTAGAATCATCGTACCTGAATCCACTCATTATGCTGCTACGGGCCTGATGACATAGATTTCATTGCTGAGTGATATTGCATTGTACGTAAGTACCACAACTTCTTTATCCATTTTGCGCTTTCTGTGATATTGAACTTGTACCGTAAACGAGGTTCTTGTAAACAGAGCTGTCCCAAACATTGGGGTGGTTGTGTCTTTTTGATTTTAATTTCCCTAAGCTATAGGACCATAAGTGGAAGTGCCCTAGGCTCTGTTGCTTTGTTTTTTAGATGTTTCAGGAAACACCATACACTTCTCCAGAGTGACTGTTGGCAATTTACATCCCGCCCATCAGCATAACAAGGCTCCCAGTTCTCCATGGCCTGTCCTGCCTTTCTGGATTTTACACATTTTTCAGATGGCCCTTTTGACCGGGACGCAGTGAGACTTCATTGTAGTGCAGATTTCCTTTGCAAGCTTGCTTGGTTGGCCAAAAAGGGCGTATGCGTTTTTTCCTGAATATATTCAGGAAAAAACGCATACGCCCTTTTTGGCCAAGTGCATCATTGTGGACGTTCTGCCTCTTTTCCTATGCTTTACATGCAATTCCAGTCTACCTCCTGAAATCGGTTTCCTGCAATTCTGCCCCGCTTTCAAGTCCTCTTGGCAGCCTTACTTCAATATATTTTTGGACGATAGCTGTCATTTATAATTCTGCAGGTATGTGAATGACAGTGCCCCTGAGCTCCTTTCTTCAACTCGCTTTCTTGTGAGCTGGCCGCAACACCGCTGCATTGCTTCAGGCCCTAGTGTGGTTTCGGCATGGCACACTGAGCCTTTGGTTAATTCCTCTTCCTGGTGGGAAATGAGAGTTAAATTTGCCCGTCCAGACACCTCCAGCTAGTCTCTCATTGGTTCTCCCTATTCCTGTTCATTTTCCGCAGAAATTGCAAACTGGGCCAAACAGGAGGTTAAAGGCACTGACTCTCCAAGTGGGGAGAGTGTTAGTAAAGCGTCTGGAATGTTGCACCCGAGTACCAGGGGACGAAAACTGAGACACATTTGAACACGTTTCCCGATCACATGGTGGATCATACTCTGGGTTCCACATGCATGTTTTAGCTGAAGGAAGAATCCCTTAAACCTGGAGAGTTGAGACCCATGGAATGGGTACCATGCAATATGACTTCAAAGGGTCTGCATTTGTCCACCGAACCTCACCAATCCTATCACTGCTGCGTTTATGCCGCTGTACACACGCTTGATTCTCTTTCGGAGACATATAAATCCATAGGTTTTAAGATTCTTCCTAGTCAGGTATATTCTTAGGCGTTTATTATGGGGTGTAGAGTCCACTTCGTTGAGCAAGGAGTAGCTCTTGTCTATTACATATTTGGCTTATGGAACGGTATCTGTGCTAATTTGAATCTCTGGTTTTATGCAGCACCCCAACTCACCTTTCGCCTTAAGCAAGCATAACTTGGTTTTCTACATTTGAGACCCTGTTCTGTTTTGTAATTCAGTTCCTGTGTAGCCAAGTTTACATTCCGTGTAGTAGTGATATCTTATGATGTTTCTTTTTCTGTGTGACTTATTTCACTTAGAATCATCGTACCTGAATCCACTCATTATGCTGCTATGGGCCTGATGACATAGATTTCATTGCTGCGTGATATTGCATTGTACGTAATTACCACAACTTCTTTATCCATTTTTCACTTTCTGTGATACTGAACTTGTACCGTAAACGAGGTTCTTGTAAACAGAGCCGTCCCAAAATTTGGGGTGGCTGTGTCGTTTTGATTTTAATTTCCCTAAGCTATAGGACCATAAGTGGAAGTGCCCTAGGCTCTGTTGCTTTGCTTTTTAGATGTTTCAGGAAACACCATACACTTCTCCAGAGTGGCTGTTCGCAATTTACATCCCGCACATCAGCATAACAAGGTTCCCAATTCTCCATGGCCTGTCCTGCCTTTCTGGATTTTACACTTTTTTCAGATGGCCCTTTTGACCGGGGGCAGTGAGACTTCATTGTAGTGCAGATTTCCTTTGCAAGCTTGCTTGGTTGGCCAAAAAGGGCGTATGCGTTTTTTCCTGAATATATTCAGGAAAAAACGCATACACCCTTTTTGGCCAAGTGCATCATTGTGGACGTTCTGCCTCATTTCCTATTCTTTACATGCAATTCCAGTCTACCTCCTGAAATCGGTTTCCTGCAATTCTGCCGCACTTTCAAGGCCTCTTGGCAGCCTTACTTCAATATATTTTTGGACGATAGCTGTCATTTATAACTCTGCAGGTATGTGAATGACAGTGCCCCTGAGCTCCTTTCTTCAACTCGTTTTCTTGTGAGCTGGCCGCAACACCGCAGCATTGCTTCAGGCCCTAGTGTGGTTCCGGCATGGCACGCTGAGCCTTTGGTTAATTCCTCTTCCTGGTGGGAAATGAGAGTTAAATTTGCCCGTCCAGACACCTCCAGCTAGTCTCTCATTGGTTCACCCTATTCCTGTTCATTTTCCGCCGAAATTGCAAACTGGGCCAAACAGGAGGTTAAAGGCACTGACTCTCCAAGTGGGGAGAGTGTTAGTAAAGCGTCTGGAATGTTGCACCCGAGTACCGGGGGACGAAAACTGAGTCACATTTGAACACGTTTCCCGATCACATGGTGGATCATACTCTGGGTTCCACATGCATGTTTTAGCTGAAGGAAGAATCCCTTAAACCCGGAGAGTTGAGACCCATGGAATGGGTACCATGCAATATGACTTCAAAGGGTCTGCATTTGCTCACCGAACCTCACCAATCCTAACACTGCTTCGTTTATGCCGCTGTACACATGGTTGCTTCTCTTTTGGAGACATATAAATCCATAGGTTTTAAGATTCTTACTAGTCAGGTATATTCTTATGCATTTAATATGGGGTGTTGAGTCCACTTCGTTGAGCAAGGAGTAGCTCTTGTCTATTACATATTTGGCTTATGGAACGGTATCTGTGCTAATTTCAATCTCTGGTTTTATGCAGCACCCCAACTCACCTTTCCCCTTAAGCAAGCATAAGATGGTTTTCTACATTTGAGACCCTGTTCTGTTTTGTAATTCAGTTCCTGTGTAGCCAAGTTTACATTCCGTGTAGTAGTGATATCTTATGATGTTTCTTTTTCTGTGTGACTTATTTCACTTAGAATCATCGTACCTGAATCCACTCATTATGCTGCTATGGGCCTGATGACATAGATTTCATTGCTGAGTGATATTGCATTGTACGTAAGTACCACAACTTCTTGATCCATTTTTCGCTTTCTGTGATATTGAACTTGTACCATAAACGAGGTTCTTGTAAACAGAGCTGTCCCAAAGATTGGGGTGGTTGTGTCTTTTTGATTTTAATTTCCCTAAGCTATAGGAACATAAGTGGAAGTGCCCTAGGCTCTGTTGCTTTGTTTTTTAGATGTTTCAGGAAACACCATACACTTGTCCAGAGTGGCTGTTGGCAATTTACATCCCGCCCATCAGCATAACAAGGCTCCCAGTTCTCCATGGCCTGTCCTGCCTTTCTGGATTTTACACTTTTTTCAGATGACCCTTTTGACCGGGGGGCAGTGAGACTTCATTGTAGTGCAGATTTCCTTTGCAAGCTTGCTTGGTTGGCCAAAAAGGGCGTAGGCTTATTTTCTTGAGGAAAAATCGCATATGCCCTTTTTGGCCAAGTGCATCATTGTGGACGTTCTGCCTCTTTTCCTATGCTTTACATGCAATTCCAGTCTACCTCCTGAAATCGGTTTCCTGCAATTCTGCCCCGCTTTCAAGTCCTCTTGGCAGCCTTACTTCAATATATTTTTGGACGATAGCTGTCATTTATAACTCTGCAGTTTTGTGAATTACAGTGCCCCTGAGCTCCTTTCTTCAACTTGCTTTCTTGTGAGCTGGCCGCAACACCGCAGCATCGCTTCAGGCCCTAGTGTTGTTCCGGCATGGCACGCTGAGCCTTTGGTTAATTCCTCTTCCTGGTGGGAAATGAGAGTTAAATTTGCCCGTCCAGACACCTCCAGCTAGTCTCTCATTGGTTCTCCCTATTCCTGTTCATTTTCCGCAGAAATTGCAAACTGGGCCAAACAGGAGGTTAAAGGCACTGACTCTCCAAGTGGGGAGAGTGTTAGTAAAGCGTCTGGAATGTTGCACCCGAGTACCAGGGGACGAAAACTGACACATTTGAACACGTTTCCCGATCACACGGTGGATCATACTCTGGGTTCCACATGCATGTTTTAGCTGAAGGAAGAATCCCTTAAACCTGGAGAGTTGAGACCCATGGAATGGGTACCATGCAATATGACTTCAAAGGGTCTGCATTTGCTCACCGAACCTCATCAATCCTATCACTGCTGCGTTTATGCCGCTATACACACGCTTGATTCTCTTTCGGAGATATATAAATCCATAGGTTTTAAGATTCTTACTAGTCAGGTATATTCTTAGGCGTTTAATATGGGGTGTTGAGTCCACTTCGTTGAGCAAAGTGTAGCTCTTTTCTATTACATATTTGGCTTATGGAATGATATCTGTGCTAATTTCAATGTCTGGTTTTATGCAGCACCCCAACTCACCTTTCCCCTTAAGGAAGCATAAGTTGGTTTTCTACATTTGAGACCCTGTTCTGTTTTGTAATTCAGTTCCTGTGTAGCCAAGTTTACATTCCGTGTAGTAGTGATATCTTATGATGTTTCTTTTTCTGTGTGACTTATTTCACTTAGAATCATCATACCTGAATTCACTCATTATGCTGCTATGGGCCTGATGACATAGATTTCATTGCTGAGTGATATTGCATTGTAGGTAAGTACCACAACTTCTTTATCCATTTTTCACTTTCTGTGATATTGAACTTGTACCGTAAACGAGGTTCCTGTAAACAGAACCGTCCCAAACATTGGGGTGGCTGTGTCTTTTTGATTTTAATTTCCCTAAGCTATAGGACCATAAGTGGAAGTGCCCTAGGCTCTGTTGTTTTGTTTTTTAGATGTTTCAGGAAACACCATACACTTCTCCAGAGTGGCTGTTGGCAATTTACATCCCGCCCATCAGCATAACAAGGCTCCCAGTTGTCCATGGCCTGTCCTGCTTTGCTGGATTTTATACTTTTTTCAGATGGCCCTTTTGCCCGCGGGATAGTGAGACTTCATTGTAGTGCAGATTTCCTTTGCAAGCTTGCTTGGTTGGCCAAAAAGGGCGTATGCGTTTTTTCCTGAATATATTCAGGAAAAAACGCATACGCCCTTCTTGGCCAAGTGCATCATTGTGGACGTTCTGCCTCTTTTCCTATGCTTTACATGCAATTCCAGTCTACCTCCTGAAATCGGTTTCCTGCAATTCTGCCCCGCTTTCAAGTCCTCTTGGCAGCCTTACTTCAATATATTTTTGGACGATAGCTGTCATTTATAACTCTGCAGGTTTGTGAATTACAGTGCCCCTGAGCTCCTTTCTTCAACTCGTTTTCTTGTGAGCTGGCCGAAACACCGCAGCATTGCTTCAGGCCCTAGTGTGGTTCCAGAATGGCACGCTGAGCCTTTGGTTAATTCCTCTTCCTGGTGGGCAATGAGCATTAAATTTGCCCGTCCAGACACCTCCAGCTAGTCTCTCATTGGTTCACCCTATTCCTGTTCATTTTCCGCAGAAATTGCAAACTGGGCCAAACAGGAGGTTAAAGGCACTGACTCTCCAAGTGGGGAGAGTGTTAGTAAAGCGTCTGGAATGTTGCACCCGAGTACCGGGGGACGAAAACTGAGTAACATTTGAACACGTTGCCCGATCACATGGTGGATCATACTCTGGGTTCCACATGCATGTTTTAGCTGAAGGAAGAATCCCTTAAACCTGGAGAGTTGAGACCCATGGAATGGGTACCATGCAATATGACTTCAAAGGGTCTGCATTTGCTCACCGAACCTCAACAATCCTAACACTGCTGCGTTTATGCCACTGTACACACGTTTGATTCTCTTTCGGAGACATATAAATCCATAGGTTTTAAGATTCTTACTAGTCAGGTATATTCTTCTGCGTTTAATATGGGGTGTTGAGTCCACTTTGTTGAGAATGAGTAGCTCTTGTCTATTACATATTTGGCTTATGGAACGGTATCCGTTCTAAATTCAATCTCTGGTTTTATGCAGCACCCCAACTCACCTTTCCCCTTAAGCAAGCATAAGTTGGTTTTCTACATTTGAGACCCTGTTCTGTTTTGTAATTCAGTTCCTGTGTAGCCAAGTTTACATTCCGTGTAGTAGTGATATCTTATGATGTTTCTTTTTCTGTGTGACTTATTTCACTTAGAATCATCGTACCTGAATCCACTCATTATGCTGCTACGGGCCTGATGACATAGATTTCATTGCTGAGTGATATTGCATTGTACGTAAGTACCACAACTTCTTTACCCATTTTTCGCTTTCTGTGATATTGAACTTGTACCGTAAACGAGGTTCTTGTAAACAGAGCCATCGCAAACTTTGGGGTGCCTGTGTCTTTTTCATTTTAATTTCCCTAAGCTATAGGAACATAAGTGGAAGTGCCCTAGGCTCTGTTGCTTTGTTTTTTAGATGTTTCAGGAAACACCATACACTTCTCCAGAGTGGCTGTTGGCAATTTACATCCCGCCCATCAGCATAACAAGGCTCCCAGTGCTCCATGGCCTGTCCTGCCTTTCTGGATTTTACACTTTTTTCAGATGGCCCTTTTGACCGGGGGGCAGTGAGACTTCATTGTAGTGCAGATTTCCTTTGCAAGCTTGCTTGGTTGGCCAAAAAGGGCGTATGCGTTTTTTCCTGAATATATTCAGGAAAAAACGCATACGCACTTTTTGGCCAAGTGCATCATTGTGGACGTTCTGCCTCTTTTCCTATGCTTTACATGCAATTCCAGTCTACCTCCTGAAATCGGTTTCCTGCAATTCTGCCCCGCTTTCAAGTCCTCTTGGCAGCCTTACTTCAATATATTTTTGGATGATAGCTGTCATTTATAACTCTGCATGTCTGTGAATGACAGTGCCCCTGAGCTCCTTTCTTCAACTCGCGTTCTTGTGAGCTGGCCGCAACACCGTAGGATTGCTTCAGGCCCTAGTGTGGTTCCGGCATGGCACGCTGAGCCTTTGGTTAATTCCTCTTCCTGGTGGGTAATGAGAGTTAAATTTGACCGTCCAGACACCTCCAGCTAGTCTCTCTTGGTTCTCCCTATTTCTGTTCATTTTCCGCAGAAATTGCAAACTGGGTCAAACAGGAGGTTAAAGGCACTGACTCTCCAAGTGGGGAGAGTGTTAGTAAAGCGTCTGGAATGTTGCACCCGAGTACCGGGGGACGAAAACTGAGACACATTTGAACACGTTTCCCGATCACACGGTGGATCATACTCTGGGTTCCACATGCATGTTTTAGCTGAAGGAAGAATCCCTTAAACCTGGAGAGTTGAGACCCCTGCAATGGGTACCATGCAATATGATTTCAAAGGGTCTGCATTTGCTCACCGATCCTCACGAATCCTATCACTGCTGCATTTATGCCGCTGTAAACACGCTTGATTCTCTTGCAGAGACATATAAATCCATAGGTTTTAAGATTCTTACTAGTCAGTTATATTCTTAGGCGTTTAATATGTGGTGTTGAGTCCACTTCGTTGAGCAAGGAGAAGCTCTTGTCTATTACATATTTGGCTTATGGAACGGTATCTGTGCTAATTTCAATCTCTGGTTTTATGCAGCACCCCAACTCACCTTTCCCCTTAAGGAAGCATAAGTTGGTTTTCGACATTTGAGACCCTGTTCTGTTTTGTAATTCAGTTCCTGTGTAGCCAAGTTTACATTCCGAGTAGTAGTGATATCTTATGATGTTTCTTTTTTTGTGTGACTTATTTCACTTAGAATCATCGTACCTGAATCCACTCATTATGCTGCTACGGGCCTGATGAAATAGATTTCATTGCAGAGTGATATTGCATTGTACGTAAGTACCACAACTTCTTGATCCATTTTTCGCTTTCTGTGATATTGAATTTGTACTGTAAATGAGGTTCTTGTAAACTGAGATGTCCCAAACTTTGGGGTGGCTGTGTCTTTTTTATTTTAATTTCCCTAAGCTATAGGACCATAAGTGGAAGTGCCCTAGGCTCTGTTGCTTTGTTTTTTAGATGTTTCAGGAAACACCATACACTTCTCCATTGTCGCTGTTGGCAATTTACATCCCGCCCATCAGCATAACAAGGCTCTCCCACCTCCATGGCCTGTCCTGCCTTTCTGAATTTTACACTTTTATCAGATGGCCCTTTTGACTAGGGGCCAGTGAGACTTCAATGTAGTGCAGATTTCCTTTGCAAGCTTGCTTGGTTGGCCAAAAAGTGCGTATGCGTTTTTTCTTAAATATATTCAGGAAAAAACGCATACGCCCCTTTTGCCAAGTGCATCATTGTGGACGTTCTGCCTCTTTTCCTATGCTTTACATGCAATTCCTGTCTACCTCCTGAAATCGGTTTCCTGCAATTCTGCCCCGCTTTCAAGTCCTCTTGGCAGCCTTACTTCAATATATTTTTGGACGATAGCTGTCATTTATAACTCTGCAGGTTTGTGAATTACAGTGCCCCTGTGCTCCTTTCTTCAACTCGCTTTCTTGTGAGCTGGCCGCAACACTGCAGGATTGCTTCAGGCCCTAGTGTGGTTTTGGCATGACACACTGAGTCTTTGGTTAATTCCTCTTCCTAGTGGGAAATGAGAGTTAAATTTGCCCGTCCAGACACCTCCAGCTAGTCTCTCATTGCTTTTCCCTATTCCTGTTCATTTTCCACAGAAATTGCAAAACTGGGCCAAACAGGAGGTTAAAGGCACTGACTCTCCAAGTGGGGAGAGTGTTAGTAAAGCGTCTGGAATGTTGCACCCGAGTACCGGGGGACGAAACCTGAGACACCTTTGAACACGTTTCCCGATCACACGGTGGATCATACTCTGGGTTCCACATGCATGTTTTAGCTGAAGGAAGATTCCCTTAAACCTGGAGAGTTGAGACCCCTGCAATGGGTACCATGCAATATGACTTCAAAGGGTCTGCATTTGCTCACCGAACCTCACCAATCCTATCACTGCTGCGTTTATGCCGGTGTACACACGCTTGATTCTCTTTCGGAGACATAGAAATCCATAGGTTTTAAGATTCTTACTAGTCAGGTATATTCTTAGGCGTTTAATATGGGGTGTAGAGTCCACTTCGTTGAGCAAGGAGTAGCTCTTTTCTATTACATATTTGGCTTATGGAACGGTATCTGTGCTAATTTCAATCTCTGGTTTTATGCAGCACCCCAACTCACCTTTCCCCTTAAGCAAGCATAAGTCGGTTTTCTACATTTGAGACCCTGTTCTGTTTTGTAATTCAGTTCCTGTGTAGCCAAGTTTACATTCCATGTGGTAGAGATATCTTATGATGTTTCTTTTTCTGTGTGACTTATTTCACTTAGAATCATCGTACCTGAATCCACTCATTATGCTGCTACGGACCTGATGACATAGATTTCACTGCTGAGTGATATTGCATTGTACGTAAGTACCACAACTTCTTTATCCATTTTGCGCTTTCTGTGATATTGAACTTGTACCGTAAACGAGGTTCTTGTAAACAGAGCTGTCCCAAACATTGGGGTGGTTGTGTCTTTTTTATTTTAATTTCCCTAAACTATAGGACCATAAGTGGAAGTGCCCTAGGCTCTGTTGCTTTGTTTTTTAGATGTTTCAGGAAACACCATACACTTCTCCAGAGTGGCTGTTGGCAATTTACATCCCGCCCATCAGCATAACAAGGCTGCCAGTTCTCCATGGCCTGTCCTGTCTTTCTGGATTTTACACTTTTTTCAGATGGCCCTTTTGACCGGGGGGCAGTGAGACTTCATTGTAGTGCAGATTTCCTTTGCAAGCTTGCTTGGTTGGCCAAAAAGGGCGTATGCGTTTTTTCCTGAATATATTAAGGAAAAAACGCATACGCCCTTTTTGGGCAAGTGCATCATTGTGGACGTTCTGCCTCTTTTCCTATGCTTTACATGCAATTCCAGTCTACCTCCTGAAATCGGTTTCCTGCAATTCTGCCCCGCTTTCAAGTCCTCTTGGCTGCCTTACTTCAATATATTATTGGACGATAGCTATCATTTATAACTCTGCAGGTATGTGAATGACAGTGCCCCTGAGCTCCTTTCTTCAACTCGCTTTCTTGTGAGCTGGCCGCAACACCGCAGGATTGCTTCAGGCCCTACTGTGGTTCAGGCATGGCACGCTGAGCCTTTGGTTAATTCCTCTTCCTGGTGGGAAATGAGAGTTAAATTTGCCCGTCCAGACACCTCCAGCTAGTCTCTCATTGGTTCTCCCTATTCCTGTTCATTTTCCGCAGAAATTGCAAACTGGGCCAAACAGGAGGTTAAAGGCACTGACTCTCCAAGTGGGGAGAGTGTTAGTAAAGCGTCTGGAATGTTGCACCCGAGTACCAGGGGACGAAAACTGAGACACATTTGAACACGTTTCCCGATCACATGGTGGATCATACTCTGGGTTCCACATGCATGTTTTAGCTGAAGGAAGAATCCCTTAAACCTGGAGAGTTGAGACCCCTGCAATGGGTACCATGCAATATGACTGCAAAGGGTCTGCATTTGCTCACCGAACCTCACCAATCCTATCACTGCTGCATTTATGCCACTGTACACACGCTTGATTCTCTTTCTGAGACATATAAATCCATAGGTTTTAAGATTCTTCCTAGTCAGGTATATTCTTAGGCGTTTAATATGGGGTGTAGAGTCCACTTCGTTGAGCAAGGAGTAGCTCTTGTCTATTACATATTTGGCTTATGGAACGGTATCTGTGCTAATTTCAATCTCTGGTTTTATGCAGCACCCCAACTCACCTTTCCCCTTAAGCAAGCATAAGTCGGTTTTCTACATTTGAGACCCTGTTCTGTTTTGTAATTCAGTTCCTGTGTAGCCAAGTTTACATTCCATGTGGTAGAGATATCTTATGATGTTTCTTTTTCTTTGTGACTTATTTCACTTTGAATCGTCCTACCTGAATCCACTCATTATGCTGCTATGGGCCTGATGACATAGATTTCATTGCTGAGTGATATTGCATTGTACGTAAGTACCACAACTTCTTTATCCATTTTTCACTTTCTGTGATTTTGAACTTGTACTGTAAACGAGGTTCTTGTAAACAGAGCCTTCCCAAACTTTGGGGTGGCTGTGTCTTTTTGATTTTAATTTCCCTAAGCTATAGGACCATAAGTGGAAGAGCCCTAGGCTCTGTTGCTTTGTTTTTTAGATGTTTCAGGAAACACCATACACTTCTCCAGAGTGGCTGTTGGCAATTTACATCCCGCCCATCAGCATAACAAGGCTCCTAGTGCTCCATGGCCTGTCCTGCCTTTCTGGATTTTACACTTTTTTCAGATGGCCCTTTTGACCGGGGGGCAGTGAGACTTCATTGTAGTGCAGATTTCCTTTGCAAGCTTGCTTGGTTGGCCAAAAAGGGCGTATGCGTTTTTTCCTGAATATATTCAGGAAAAAACGCATACGCCCTTTTTGGCCAAGTGCATCATTGTGGACGTTCTGCCTCTTTTCCTTTGCTTTACATGCAATTCCAGTCTACCTCCTGAAATCGGTTTCCGGCAAGTCTGCCCAGCGTTCAAGTCCTCTTCGCAGCCTTACTTCAATATATTTTTGGACGATAGCTGTCATTTATAACTCTGCAGGTTTGTGAATGACAGTGCCCCTGAGCTCCTTTCTTCAACTCGCTTTCTTGTGAGCTGGCCGCAACACCGCAGCATTGCTTTAGGCCCTAGTGTGGTTCCGGCATGACATGCTGAGCCTTTGGTTAATTCCTCTTGCTGGTGGGAAATGAGAGTTAACTTTGCCCGTCCAGACACCTCCAGCTAGTCTCTCATTGGTTCTCCCTATTCCTGTTCATTTTCCGCAGAAATTGCAAACTGGGCCAAACAAGAGTTTAAAGGCACTGACTCTCCAAGTGGGGAGAGTGTTAGTAAAGCGTCTGGAATGTTGCACCCGAGTACAGGGGGATGAAAACTGACACAATTAAACACGTTTCCCGATCACACGGTGGATCATACTCTGGGTTCCACATGCATGTTTTAGCTGAAGGAAGAATCCCTTAAACCTGGAGAGTTGAGACCCATGGAATGGGTACCATGCAATATGACTTCAAAGGGTCTGCATTTGCTCACCGAACCTCACCAATCCTAGCACTGCTGCGTTTATGACACTGTACACACGCTTGATTCTCTTTCGGAGACATATAAATCCATAGGTTTTAAGATTCTTTCTAGTCAGGTATATTCTTACGCGTTTAATATGGGGTGTAGAGTCCACTTCGTTGAGCAAGGAGTAGCTCTTGTCTATTAAATATTTGCCTTATGGAACGGTATCTGTTCTAATTTCAATCTCTGGTTTTATGCAGCACCCCAACTCACCTTTCGCCTTAAGCAAGCATAAGTTGGTTTTCTACATTTGAGACCCTGTTCTGTTTTGTAATTCAGTTCCTGTGTAGCCAAGTTTACATTCCTTGTACTAGTGATATCTTATGATGTTTCTTTTTCTGTGTGACTTATTTCACTTAGAATCATCGTACCTGAATCCACTCATTATGCTGCTACGGGCCTGATGACATAGATTTCATTGCTGAGTGATATTGCATTGTACGTAAGTACCAGAACTTCTTTATCCATTTTTTGCTTTCTGTGATATTGAACTTGGACCATAAATGAGGTTCTTGTAAACAGAGCTGTCCCTAACTTTGGGGTGGCTGAGTCTTTTTGATTTTAATTTCCCTAAGCTATAGGACCATAAGTGGAAGTGCCCTAGGCTCTGTTGCTTTGTTTTTTAGATGTTTCAGGAAACACCATACACTTCTCCAGAGTGGCTGTTGGCAATTTACATCCCGCCCATCAGCATAACAAGGCTCCCAGTGTTCCATGGCCTGTCCTGCCTTTCTGGATTTTACACATTTTTCAGATGGCCCTTTTGACCGGGGAGCAGTGAGACTTCATTGTAGTGCAGATTTCCTTTGCAAGCTTGCTTGGTTGGCCAAAAAGGGCGTATGCGTTTTTTCCTGAATATATTCAGGAAAAAACGCATACGCCCTTTTTGGCCAAGTGCATCATTGTGGACGTTCTGCCTCTTTTCCTATGCTTTACATGCAATTTCAGTCTACCTCCTGAAATCGGTTTCCTGCAATTCTGCCCCGCTTTCAAGTCCTCTTGGCAGCCTTACTTCAATATATTTTTGGACGATAGCTATCATTTATAACTCTGCAGGTATGTGAATGACAGTGCCCCTGAGCTCCTTTCTTCAACTCGCTTTCTTGTGAGCTGGCCGCAACACCGCAGCATTGCTTCAGGCCCTAGTGTGGTTCCGGCATGGCACGCTGAGCCTTTGTTTAATTCCTCTTCCTGGTGGGAAATGAGAGTTAAATTTGCCCGTCCAGACACCTCCAGCTAGTCTCTCATTGGTTCTCCCTATTCCTGTTCATTTTCCGCAGAAATTGCAAACTGGGCCAAACAGGAGTTTAAAGGCACTGACTCTCCAAGTGGGGAGAGTGTTAGTAAAGCGTCTGGAATGTTGCACCCGAGTACCAGGGGACGAAAACTGAGACACATTTGAACACGTTCCCCGATCACATGGTGGATCATACTCTGGGTTCCACATGCATGTTTTAGCTGAAGGAAGAATCCCTTAAACCTGGAGAGTTGAGACCCCTGCAATGGGTACCATGCAATATGACTTCAAAGGGTCTGCATTTGCTCACCGAACCTCACCAATCCTATCACTGCTGCATTTATGCCACTGTACACACGCTTGATTCTCTTTCTGAGACATATAAATCCATAGGTTTTAAGATTCTTACTAGTCAGGTATATTCTTAGGCGTTTAATATGGGGTGTAGAGTCCACTTTGTTGAGCAAGGAGTAGCTCTTGTCTATTACATATTTGGCTTATGGAACGGTATCTGTGCTAATTTCAATCTCTGGTTTTATGCAGCACCCCAACTCACCTTTCCCCTTAAGCAAGCATAAGTCGGTTTTCTACATTTGAGACCCTGTTCTGTTTTGTAATTCAGTTCCTGTGTAGCCAAGTTTACATTCCATGTGGTAGAGATATCTTATGATGTTTCTTTTTCTGTGTGACTTATTTCACTTAGAATCATCGTACCTGAATCCACTCATTATGCTGCTATAGGCCTGATGACATAGATTTCATTGCTGAGTGATATTGCATTGTACGTAAGTACCACAACTTCTTTATCCATTTTTCACTTTCTGTGATTTTGAACTTATACTGTAAACGAGGTTCTTGTAAACAGAGCCTTCCCAAATTTTGGGGTGGCTGTGTCTTTTTGATTTTAATTTCCCTAAGCTATAGGACCATAAGTGGAAGTGCCCTAAGCTCTGTTGCTTTGTTTTTTAGATGTTTCAGGAAACACCATACACTTCTCCAGAGTGGCTGTTGGCAATTTACATCCCGCCCATCAGCATAACAAGGCTCCCAGTTCTCCATGGCCTGTCCTGCCTTTCTGGATTTTACACTTTTTTCAGATGGCCCTTTTGACCGGGGGGCAGTGAGACTTCATTGTAGTGCAGATTTCCTTTGCAAGCTTGCTTGGTTGGCCAAAAAGGGCGTATGCGTTTTTTCCTGAATATATTCAGGAAAAAACGCATACGCCCTTTTTGGCCAAGTGCATCATTGTGGACGTTCTGCCTCTTTTCCTTTGCTTTACATGCAATTCCAGTCTACCTCCTGAAATCGGTTTCCTGCAATTCTGCCCAGCGTTCAAGTCCTCTTGGCAGCCTTACTTCAATATATTTTTGGACGATAGCTGTCATTTATAACTCTGCAGGTTTGTGAATGACAGTGCCCCTGATCTCCTTTCTTCAACTCGCTTTCTTGTGAGCTGGCCGCAACACCGCAGCATTGCTTCAGGCCCTAGTGTGGTTCCGGCATGACATGCTGAGCCTTTGGTTAATTCCTCTTCCTGGTGGGAAATGAGAGTTAAATTTGCCCGTCCAGACACCTCCAGCTAGTCTCTCATTGGTTCTCCCTATTCCTGTTCATTTTCCGCAGAAATTGCAAACTGGGCCAAACAAGACGTTAAAGGCACTGACTCTCCAAGTGGGGATAGTGTTAGTAAAGCGTCTGGAATGTTGCACCCGAGTACCAGGGGATGAAAACTGACACAATTAAACACGTTTCCCGATCACACGGTGGATCATACTCTGGGTTCCACATGCATGTTTTAGCTGAAGGAAGAATCCCTTAAACCTGGAGAGTTGAGACCCATGGAATGGGTACCATGCAAAATGATTTCAAAGGTTCTGCATTTGCTCACCGAACCTCACCAATCCTATCACTGCTGCGCTTATGCCACTGTACACACGCTTGATTCTCTTTCGGAGACATATAAATCCATAGGTTTTAAGATTCTTACTAGTCAGGTATATTCTTAAACGTTTAATATGGGGTGTTGTGTCCTCTTCATTGAGCAAGGAGTAGATCTTGTCTATTACATATTTGGCTTATGGAACGGTATCTGTGCTAATTTCAATCTCTGGTTTTATGCAGCACCCCAACTCACCTTTCCCCTTAAGCAAGCATAAGTTGGTTTTCTACATTTGAGACCCTGTTCTGTTTTGTAATTTAGTTCCTGTGTAGCCAAGTTTACATTCCGTGTAGTAGTGATATCTTATGATGTTTCTTTTTCTCTGTGACTTATTTCACTTAGAATCATCGTACCTGAATCCACTCATTAATGCAGCTAGGGGCCTGATGACATAGATTTCATTGCTGAGTGATATTGCATTGTACGTAAGTACCACAACTTCTTTATCCATTTTTCACTTTCTGTGATATTGAACTTGTACTGTAAACGAGGTTCTTGTAAACAGATCCGTCCCAAACTTTTGCGTGGCTGTGTCTTTTTGATTTTAATTTCCCTAAGCTATAGGACCATAAGTGGAAGTGCCCTAGGCTCTGTTGCTTTGTTTTTTAGATGTTTCAGGAAACACCATACACTTCTCCAGAGTGGCTGTTGGCAATTTACATCCCGCCCATCAGTATAACAAGGCTCCCAGGTCTCCATGGCCTGTCCTGCCTTTCTGGATTTTACACTTTTTTCAGATGGCCCTTTTGACCGGGGGGCAGTGAGACTTCATTGTAGTGCAGATTTCCTTTGCAAGCTTGCTTGGTTGGCCAAAAAGGGCGTATGCGTTTTTTCCTGAATATATTCAGGAAAAAACGCATACGTCCTTTTTGGCCAAGTGCATCATTGTGGACGTTCTGCCTCTTTTCCTATGCTTTACATGCAATTCCAGTCTACCTCCTGAAATCGGTTTCCTGCAATTCTGCCCCGCTTTCAAGTCCTCTTGGCAGCCTTACTTCAATATATTTTTGGACGATAGCTGTCATTTATAACTCTGCAGGTTTGTGAATTACAGTGCCCCTGAGCTCCTTTCTTCAACTTGCTTTCTTGTGAGCTGGCCGCAACACCGCAGCATCGCTTCAGGCCCTAGTGTTGTTCCGGCATGGCACGCTGAGCCTTTGGTTAATTCCTCTTCCTGGTGGGAAATGAGAGTTAAATTTGCCCGTCCAGACACCTCCAGCTAGTCTCTCATTGGTTCTCCCTATTCCTGTTCATTTTCCGCAGAAATTGCAAACTGGGCCAAACAGGAGGTTAAAGGCACTGACTCTCCAAGTGGGGAGAGTGTTAGTAAAGCGTCTGGAATGTTGCACCCGAGTACCGGGGCACAAAAACTGAGACACATTTGAACACGTTTCCCGATCACACGGTGGATCATACTCTGGGTTCCACATGCATGATTTAGCTGAAGGAAGAATCCCTTAAACCTGGAGAGTTGAGACCCATGGAATGGGTACCATGCAATATGACTTCATAGGGTCTGCATGTGTTCACCGAACCTCACCAAACCTATCACTGCTGCATTTATGCCACTGTACACACGCTTGATTCTCTTTCGGAGACATATAAATCCATAGGTTTTAAGATTCTTACTAGTCAGGTATATTCTTAGGCGTTTAATATGGGGTGTAGAGTCCACTTCGTTGAGCAAGGAGTAGCTCTTGTCTATGACATATTTGGCTTATGGAACGGTATCTGTGCTAATTTCAATCTCTGGTTTTATGCAGCACCGCAACTCACCTTTCCCCTTAAGCAAGCATAAGTCGGTTTTCTACATTTGAGACCCTGTTCTGTTTTGTAATTCAGTTCCTTTGTAGCCAAGTTTACATTCTGTGTAGTAGTGATATCTTATGATGTTTCTTTTTCTGTGTGACTTATTTCACTTAGAATCATCGTACCTGAATCCACTCATTATGCTGCTACGGGCCTGATGACATAGATTTCATTGCTGAGTGATATTGCATTGTACGTAAGTACCACAACTTCTTTATCCATTTTTCGCTTTCTGCGATATTGAACTTGTACCGTAAACGAGGTTCTTGTAAACAGAGCCATACCAAACTTTGGGGTGGCTGTGTCTTTTTCGTTTTAATTTCCCTAAGCTATAGGACCATAAGTGGAAGTGCCCTAGGCTCTGTTGCTTTGTTTTTTAGATGTTTCAGGAAGCACCATACACTTCTTCAGAGTGGCTGTTGGCAATTTACATCCCGCCCATCAGCATAACAAGGCTCCCAGTTCTCCATGGCCTATCCTGCCTTTCTGGATTTTACACTTTTTTCAGATGGCCCTTTTGACCAGGGGGCAGTGAGACTTCATTGTAGTGCAGATTTCCTTTGCAAGCTTGCTTGGTTGGCCAAAAAGTGCGTATGCGTTTTTTCCTGAATATATTCAGGAAAAAACGCATACGCCCTTTTTGGCCAAGTGCATCATTGTGGACGTTCTGCCTCTTTTCCTATGCTTTACATGCAATTCCAGTCTACCTACTGAAATCGGTTTCCTGCAATTCTGCCCCGCTTTCAAGTCCTCTTGGCAGCCTTACTTCAATATATTTTTGGACGATAGCTGTCATTTATAACTCTGCAGGTCTGTGAATGACAGTGCCCCAGAGCTGCTTTCTACAACTCACTTTCTTTTGAGATGGCCGCAACACCGCAGGATTGTTTCAGGCACTAGTTTGAGTCCGGCACGGCATGCTGAGCCTTTGGTTAATTCCTCTTCCTGGTGGGAAATGAGAGTTAAATTTGCCCTTCCAGACACCTCCAGCTAGTCTCTCATTGGTTCTCCCTATTCCTGTTCATTTTCCACAGAAATTGCAAACTGGGCCAAACAGGAGGTTAAAGGCACTGACTCTCCAAGTGGGGAGAGTGTTAGTAAAGCGTCTGGAATGTTGCACCCGAGTACCAGGGGACGAAAACTGACACATTTGGACACGTTTTCCGATCACACGGTGGATCATACTCTGGGTTCCACATGCATGTTTTAGCTGAAGGAAGAATCCCTTAAACCTGGAGAGTTGAGACCCATGGAATGGGTACCATGCAATATGACTTCAAAGGGTCTGCATTTGCACACCAAACCTCACCAATCCTATCACTGCTGCGTTTATGCCGCTGTACACACGCTTGATTCTCTTTCGGAGACATATAAATCCATAGGTTTTAAGATTCTTACTAGTCAGGTATATTCTTAGGCGTTTAATATGGGGTGTTGTGTCCACTTCGTTGAGCAAGGAGTAGCTCTTGTCTATTACATATTTCGCTTATGGAATGGTATCTGTGCTAATTTCAATCTCTGGTTTTATGAGCACCCCAACTCACCTTTCCCTTAAGCAAGCATAAGTTGGTTTTCTCCATTTGAGACCCTGTTCTGTTTTGTAATTCAGTTCCTGTGTAGCCAAGTTTACATTCCGTGTAGTAGTGATAACTTATGATGTTTCTTTTTCTGTGTGACTTATTTCACTTAGAATCATCGTACCTGAATCAACTCATTATGTTGCTATGGGCCTGATGACATAGATTTCATTGCTGAGTGATATTGCATTGTACATAAGTAGCACAACTTCTCTATCCATTTTTCACTTTCTGTGATATTGAACTTGTACCGTAAACGAGGTTCTTGTAAACAGAGCCGTCCCAAACTTTGAGGTGGCTCTGTCTTTTTGACTTTAATTTCCCTAAGCTATAGGACCATAAGTGGAAGTGCACTAGGCTCTCTTGCTTTGTTTTTTAGATGTTTCAGGAAACACCATACACTTCTCCAGAGTGGCTGTGGGCAATTTACATCCCGCCCATCAGCATAACAAGGCTCCCAGTTCTCCATGGCCTGTCCTGCCTTTCTGGATTTTACATTTTTTTTAGATGGTCCTTTTGACCGGGGGGCAGTGAGACTTCATTGTAGTGCAGATTTCCTTTCCAAGCTTGCTTGGTTGGCCAAAAAGGGCGTATGCGTTTTTTCCTGAATATATTCAGGAAAAAACGCATACGCCCTTTTTGGCCAAGTGCATCATTGTGGACGTTCTGCCTCTTTTCCTATGCTTTACATGCAATTCCAGTCTACCACCTGAAATCGGTTTCCGGCAATTCTGCCCCGCTTTCAAGTCCTCTTGGCAGCCTTACTTCAATATATTTTTGGACGATAGCTGTCATTTATAACTCTGAAGTTTTGTGAATTAAAGTGTCCCTGAGCTCCTTTCTTCAACTCGCTTTCTTGTGAGGTGGCCGCAACACCGCAGCCTTGCTTCAGGCCCTAGTGTTGTTCCGGCATGGCACGCTGAGCCATTGGTTAATTCCTCTTCCTGGTGGGAAATGAAAGTTAAATTTTCCCTCCAGACACCTCCATGTATTCTCTCATTGGTTCTCCCTATTCCTGTTCATTTCCCACAGAAATTGCAAACTGGGCCAAACAGGAGGTTAAAGGCACTGACTCTCCAAGTGGGGAGAGTGTTAGTAAAGCATCTGGAATGTTGCAACCGAGTACCAGGGGACAAAAACTGAGACACATTTGAACATGTTTCCCGATGACACGGTGGATCATACTCTGGGTTCCACATGCATGTTTTAGCTGAAGGAAGAATCCCTTAAACCTGGAGAGTTGAGACCCATGGAATGGGTACCATGCAATATGACTTCAAAGGGTCTGAATTTGCTCACCGAACCTCACCAATCCTATCACTGCTGCGCTTATGCCACTGTACACACGCTTGATTCTCTTTCGGAGACATATAAATCCATAGGTTTTAAGATTCTTACTAGTCAGGTATATTCTTAAACGTTTAATATGGGGTGTTGTGTCCTCTTCATTGAGCAAGGAGTAGATCTTGTCTATTACATATTTGGCTTATGGAACGGTATCTGTGCTAATTTCAATCTCTGGTTTTATGCAGCACCCCAACTCACCTTTCCCCTTAAGCAAGCATAAGTTGGTTTTCTACATTTGAGACCCTGTTCTGTTTTGTAATTTAGTTCCTGTGTAGCCAAGTTTACATTCCGTGTAGTAGTGATATCTTATGATGTTTCTTTTTCTCTGTGACTTATTTCACTTAGAATCATCGTACCTGAATCCACTCATTAATGCAGCTAGGGGCCTGATGACATAGATTTCATTGCTGAGTGATATTGCATTGTACGTAAGTACCACAACTTCTTTATCCATTTTTCACTTTCTGTGATATTGAACTTGTACTGTAAACGAGGTTCTTGTAAACAGATCCGTCCCAAACTTTTGCGTGGCTGTGTCTTTTTGATTTTAATTTCCCTAAGCTATAGGACCATAAGTGGAAGTGCCCTAGGCTCTGTTGCTTTGTTTTTTAGATGTTTCAGGAAACACCATACACTTCTCCAGAGTGGCTGTTGGCAATTTACATCCCGCCCATCAGTATAACAAGGCTCCCAATTCTCCATGGCCTGTCCTGCCTTTCTGGATTTTACACTATTTTCAGATGGTCCTTTTGACTGGGGGGCAGTGAGACTTCATTGTAGTGCAGATTTCCTTTGCAAGCTTGCTTGGTTGGCCAAGAAGAGCGTATGCGTTTTTTCCTGAATATATTCAGGAAAAAACGCATACGTCCTTTTTGGCCAAGTGCATCATTGTGGACGTTCTGCCTCTTTTCCTATGCTTTACATGCAATTCCAGTCTACCTCCTGAAATCGGTTTCCTGCAATTCTGCCCCGCTTTCAAGTCCTCTTGGCAGCCTTACTTCAATATATTTTTGGACGATAGCTGTCATTTATAACTCTGCAGGTTTGTGAATTACAGTGCCCCTGAGCTCCTTTGTTCAACTCGTTTTCTTGTGAGCTGGCCGCAGCACCGCAGCATTGCTTCAGGCCCTAGTGTGGTTCCGGCATGGCATGCTGAGCCTTTGGTTAATTCCTCTTCCTGGTGGGCAATGAGAGTTAAATTTGCCCGTCCAGACACCTCCAGCTAGTCTCTCATTGGTTCTCCCTATTCCTGTTCATTTTCCGCAGAAATTGCAAACTGGGCCAAACAGGAGGTTAAAGGCACTGACTCTCCAAGTGGGGAGAGTGTTAGTAAAGCGTCTGGAATATTGTACCCGTGTACCAGGGGACGAAACCTGACACATTTGTACACGTTTTCCAATCACATGGTGGATCATACTCTGGGTTCCACATGCATGTTTTAGCTGAAGGAAGAATCCCTTAAACCTGGAGAGTTGAGACCCATGGAATGTGTACCATGCAATATGACTTCAAAGGGTCTGCATTTGCTCACCGAACCTCACCAATCCTATCACTGCTGCGTTTATGCCGCTCTACACATGCTTGATTCTCTTTTGGAGACATAGAAATCCATAGGTTTTAAGATTCTTACTAGTCAGGTATATTCTTAGGCGTTTAATATGGGGTGTAGAGTCCACTTCGTTGAGCAAGGAGTAGCTCTTGTCTATTACATATTTGGCTTATGGAACGGTATCTGTTCTAATTTCAATCTCTGGTTTTATGCAGCACCCCAACTCACCTTTCCCCTTAAGCAAGGATAAGTTGATTTTCTACATTAGAGATCCTGTTCTGTTTTGTAATTCAGTTCCTGTGTAGCCAAGTTTACATTCCGTGTAGTAGTGATATCTTATGATGTTTCTTTTTCTTTGTGACTTATTTCACTTAGAATCATCGTACCTGAATCCACTCATTATGCTGCTATGGGCCTGATGACATAGATTTCATTGCTGAGTGATATTGCATTGTACGTAAGTACCACAACTTCTTTATCCATTTTTCGCTTTCTGCGATATTGAACTTGTACCGTAAACGAGGTTCTTGTAAACAGAGCCGTCCCAAACTTTGGGGTGGCTGTGTCTTTTTGATTTTAATTTCCCTAAGCTATAGGACCATAAGTGGAAGTGCCCTAGGCTCTGTTGCTTTGTTTTTTCGATGTTTCAGGAAACACCATACACTTCTTCAGAGTGGCTGTTGCCAATTTACATCCCGCCCACCAGCATAACAAGGCTCCCAGTTCTCCATGGCCTGTCCTGCCTTTCTGGATTTTACACTTTTTCAGATGGCCCTTTTGACCTGGTGGAAGTGAGGCTTCATTGTAGTGCAGATTTCCTTTGCAAGCTTGCTTGGTTGGCCAGAAAGGGCATATGCGTTTCTTCATGAATATATTCAGGAAAAAACGCATGCGCCCTTTTTGGCCAAGTGCATCATTGTCAACGTTCTGAGTCTTTTCATATGTTGTCAATGCAATTCTAGTCTACCTCTTGAAATCGGTTTCCTGCAATTCTACCTTGCTGTCAGTGCCTCTTCATAGCCTTACCTCAATATACTTTTGGAAAATAGTTGGCCTTTATAACTCTGCAGGTTTTTGAATTGCAGTGGCCCTTAGCTCCATTTTTCAGCTCTTATTTTTGTGATCTTGCCTCATATCCACAGGATTTTTTCATGCCCTATTCTTCTTCTGGGGCGCCTTGCTCTGCCTTTGGTTAATTCTTCTTCCTGATGTGAAATTAGAGTGACATGTGCCCATTGAAACCGCTACAGCTATTTTCTCACTGGTTCCCCCTATTCCCATTCATCCTCCGCACTAACTGCAGACTGTGCGATACCGGAACTTAAAGGCATTGACTCTCCGTGTGGGGATGTTGTTAGTAAAGTGGCTGGAATGTTGATCCGGAGCCCCAGGAGAGGAAAATGAGGTGCGTTTTAGAAACCTTTCCCGATCATATGGTATACCATCCGCTGGATTTCCCATGCATGGTTTAGCTGTAGGAAGATTTCCTTCAACCTGGAGTGTTGGGACCCTTGGAATGAGTAGCATGAAGTATTGCATTAAACTTTCGGCAGTTGCTCACCAAAGCTCACCAATCCTCTCAGCCCCAAGTGTCCAGCCTTATGTCTTATCCAGCTGTGGGGTTTATATGTGGTCATTCCATGTTGCATCACAGCCCCTGAGCGAATTTTGTAAGAATTTTTCTCTCTTTCATTGTTTCTGCGTTTTGGTTTTAAAATTTATTTCTATAATGGGGTTTAGCTCATTTTCACTGCTGTGTTTGGCCACTCTGCACACACTTGATTCCCTTATGGAGATATATCAATACATGGGTTTTAAGATTCTTATTACTCAGATATATTTCTCTGCAGTGTATAGGGTGTGTTGAGGCCAGTTCATTGAGCAAGGTGTAGATCTTGTCTAATACCTATTTGGTTTATTGAACGGTATCTGTGCTAATTTCAAACTCTGGTTTTATGCATCACCCCACCTCTCCTTTCCCCTTAAGCTGACATAAGTGTGTTTTCTAAATGTGAGACACTGTTCTGTTTTGTAATTCATTTTTTGTGCAGCCATATTTATCCTCCCTCTATAAGTGATATCTTATGATATGTTTCTTTTTCTGTTTGACTTATTTCAAGTAGTATTATCGGACCTAAATCCACTCTTTATCCTTCTACTAGCCTTATTACATTGATTTCATGGTGAAGAGATATTCCATTGTACATAAGTACCACATTTTCTTTATCCATTGTTCTCTTTCCTGGGATATTTAAGGTGTACTGAAGTTGAGGTTCTTGTAAACAGAGTAGCCCTAAACTGTGGTGTGCTTGTGTCTTGTTGATTTTTAGACTTCCCTAGATATACTTCCATGATTGGAAGTGTCCTATGCTCTGTAGCTCTGTTTTTTAGATGATTTAGGAACCACCATACACTTCTCCAGAGTGGCTCTCGGCAGTTCACACACTGTCCATCAGCGTATAAAGGCTCCCTGTTCTCCATGGCCTGTCCTGCATTTCTGGTTTTTACAATTTTTTCGGATGGCCCTTTTGACCGGTGGGAAATGAGACTTCTTTGTTGTGCACATTTGCATTGCTTGCTTGCTTGGTTGCCCATAAAGTGCGTATGCGTTTTTTCCTGGATATATTCAGGAAAAAACGCATACTCCTTTTTGGGCCAACAGCATCATTGTCGAAATTCTGCCGCTTTTCATGTGCTTTAAAGACGAGTCCAATCTATCTCTTGAAATCTGTTTCTTGCAATTCTGTCTTGCATTCAGATCCTCTTCTTTGCCTTACCTCAACATATTTTTGGACGTTAGTTTTCATTTATAACTCTGCAGGTTTGTGAATTGCAGTGACCCTGAGCTCCATTTTTTAAGTTGCTCTTTTGTGAGCTGGCCTCAAAGCCGCAGGATTGCTTCAGGCCCTATTTTGGCTCCAGCGAGGCGGGCTGAGCCTTTTTTTAATTCTTATTCTTAATTGGAAATTAGAGTGACATATGCCCGTCCAAACCCCTACAACTATTCTCTCATTGGTTCCCCCTCTTCCCGTTCATCCTCCTCACAATTTGCAAAATGTGTGAAACAGAAGTTTAAATGTGCTGATTCTCTAAGTGGGGAGATTCTAAGTAACGTGGCTGGAATGATGAACAGGAGCACGAGGAGAGGATAAATGAGGTGCATTTTAGACACATCTCCCCATCACATGGTGTACAGTCCTCTGGGTTTTCCATGCATGTTTTAGCTGTAGGAAGATCCCTTGAACCTGCAGATTTGGGACCCATTGAATGGGTACCAGGTAGTATTACTTTAAAGGGTGTGCATTTCCTCACCCAACCTCACATTTCTCTTAGCACGAACAGTTTCCAGCCTTATGTGTCATCCTGCTGTGGGTCTAGATGTGTTCAATCCATGTTGCATCACCGTCCCTGAGGAAAAGTTGTAAGAGGTTTTCTCTTTCTCTCTGTCGTTTATTTTTTTCAATTTATTACTATATTGGTTACAGCTGATTTTCAAAGCTCTGTTTCTTGCTGCTGTACATCCACTTGATTCACATACAGAGAGACATCAATAAATTCTTTTTCAGATTCTTACCAGTCATATATATTCTTTTCCGGTGACTTGAGTGTGCTGAGTGCAGTTCTTTTAGCTACCGTGTAGGCCTTGTTGATTATCAGTTTGGTATTTGGAATGGTATCTTTGCTAATTTCAACCTCCTGGATGATGCCTCACCCCTCCCCACCTTTCCCGTTTAGCAGCCTTACGCGTGTTTTCTACATACTTGACTATGTTTTTCTTTTGTAATTTATTTCATGTGTAGCCATTTTGGATTCCACCTTTAAGTGATATCTTATGATATGTGTCTTTTTCTTTTTGAATTATGTCACTTAGAATGATCATACGTAACTCCTCCGGAGTTGTTACAACTGGCCATATTTCATTGATTTCCAGGCTGAGTAATATTCCACTCTACATAAGTACCACATCTCTATCCATTTTTTCCCTCCAGAGACATTTAAGTTATATCCTAGTCGAGGATCTTTTAAACAGAGAGGCAGTAAACATTGGGGTGCCTGTGTCCTCTCGATTTTTGTTTTTCCCAAGACATACGCCCATAAGTGCAAGTGCCCTATGCTCTGTAGCTCATTTTTTAGATGCTTTAGTAAACACAATACACTTCTCCAGAATGGCCATTGGCAATATACATTTCCACTATAAGCCTCACAGGGCTCCCTCTTCTCCTTGCCCTGTCCTGCATTTCTGGTGTTTACACTTTATGAGGATGGCTCTTCTGACTGATGCGAAGTGATATCTTTTGTAGTATTGATTTCCAGTGCCCACCTGTTTGGTTGGCTAAAAAAGTGTATGCCCTTTTCTTGAATATATACAGAAAAAAACGCATACAGCCTTTTTGGCCAACTGCAATGTTGGCAATGTTCAGCCCCTTTTCTTGTGCTTAATGGCGAGTCCTTCCTACCTCCTCAAATCCCTTTCCTGCCATTCTCCCTTGCTTACCAATCCTTTTCTCTGACTTTCCTCAAGACATTTTTCAGTGATAGATATTTTCAACTCTGCAGTTTCATGAATTTTACTGCCCCTGAGTTCCATTGTTCAACTTGTGTTTATGGGAACTGGCCACAAAGCAGTGGGATTTCCTCAAGCCCTATACTGTTTCCATGGGCAACCCTAGCCTTTGGTCAATTCGTCTTCCTGATTGGAAATTAGAGTGACATGTGCCTGTCTGAACACCTAGGACTTGTCTCTCATTGTTCCTCATCCTTCCGCTTCATCCTCTGGACAAATTCCAAACTGTACGCAACAGGATGTTGACAGTGCTGACATCTCCAAGTGGGGAGACTGTTAGTAAAGACGCTGGAGGGGTGAACCCGAGCACCAGGAGATGAGGAGATGAGATGCCTTTTCCAAACTCTTCCCGATCAGACGGTATACCATCCTCTGGGTGTGACAGACATGTTTTAGCAGTAGGAAGAGTCCCATTCATGTAAGGAGAACACCAGGGCTTTTTCAAAATCAGTGTCTCCCCGAAACCCAAACTGGGGAATTTTTTAAGCTACGGCTACACATATGTTCATTAAGGGCCTTGGGAAGTAGGCAGAGTCCAAACTTTAGATGATTGAAGTCTTCAGGGTCAGAAGCACTCACCACCGGCTTCCCTTAGGTTACACTTTAACTGTCATTGATAGATGATGTCAATAAAAATATCTATTCTTTTTCCGATTATTTCCCCTTATAGGTTATTGCAAAATATTGAGTGTAGTTCCCTGTGCTATACAGTAGTTCCTTGTTGATGATCTATTTTATACATAGCAGTGTGTATGTGTTAATTCCAAACTGTTAATTTATCCCTCCTCCCACCTTTCCCCTTTGGTAATAATAAATTATAAGATTTTATACTTCTCAGAAATGGGGGAGCTGAAAGAGAGGTATCATTTTCAATGGAAAAGCATTTAAAACAAGATTGAAGCTTTAACCAAGATTATTAGGTGTACATCCTTGGAAAGAAATCACTTCATTTCTCTAATATTGACCTGACAAATAAGACAAACCTTTTCACTGAACTTGCTTATAATAAAGTGATGGAAATATCAAATGGAAGTGTTAGAAACATCTTATTTTACCCGAGCCTTATAAACTGTTCTATGTTAACTACAGTTTGGCTCACACATCTGTTCATTGAAGTTACAATAGTCTCAATTTCTGTTACTGATCCTCCAGAGTGGACCCCAACAAGTGTCCCCCTGCCCAGTGTCATTGGGGCCAACAGATCGAGACTGAGTTTGGTTCACAAGCAAAGGAAACTTTATATTTTAAACAGAGAATGGAGAGGTGAGAGCACGCACTACCCCGTGGGCTGTGGGCTGGGCTGCTGTGTAGAGATCCTGTCAGAGTCAGTGGGAGGGAGGGGGCGGAGCACTCGAGAGCCGGGTTGGCTGCAGCTCAGCCTCTATATCTCGGAGTCTGCACTGGGCCCCAGGAGCTGAGGTGTCGACCCAGCCATTCTGCACTAGGAAATCTGGTCTGAAGTGCCGGGTGTGGAACCTCTGCATGCGGGACCCTAGGAGCATGTGAAATTAGACAAAGCACAAAGGATAAAAAAGGTCAGACTTGACTTTATTGCCCAGATTCTATTTTTATCTCCCAGGGATTTTTAATGGGCTTTGCTGGGGACAAACCCCTCCTCTGCCTTTTGTCCCGTTCCTCATTCTTGGAGTGCTGAGGGTGCAGACCCTTCTTCTGTAACTGCTGAGTGCTGAGTTGGGAGCCCTCATACCAGGGGACGAGGGTCAGAACTTCTCCCCAGCAGCCTCCAGGTGACGTTGATTGGCCCCAGGACCCCTGCCTCCCTGCTCGTCCGCCTGAGCACCAGCATTGGAAGTGTTATAGATTCTAATGACCTTTAAGGGTCCAGGAAAGAGATGTGCAGAGACGCTGTGGGGGCCGGTTTCACCCCGCCCCACATTTGTTCGGCCACCTTAGGCTGACCGTTTCTGCCAGCCTAGATGCTCTGACCAGTAGTCTGCTCTTTCTTCAATTAGGCCCCTGAATTAACGTAAAAACAGCACCAGGTGTCAGAGCCCTGCCCGCTCAACTCCCAGACAGTCCAGGGTCAATGGTGATCAAGGACCATGATGGCCACTGAGTCAACAGCCTTTTGAAGTAAACAGGAGTCCAGCCGGTCTTATTGGCCACCATCATCACGGTGTCTGTAGGCTTTTCTATGGTGACAGTGTGATATACGTTTCCCCCACCAAGATTATTAGCTCCCCTCCGGGTGCAATAAGTCCTGCAAGCAGTAGTCTACTCCTTCGGGACACACTATTGTTGTTTTATGAGAGAAACTCCAGGTCAAGTGATGTTCACACGAGTCGTCATGGTGCCCTGTTGCCCCTGGTTATCTCTCTGGATGTTGGAGTTGGAGGGCCTCCTCACTCGAGGTCGGTGTGCCCACGGAGCGAACCCTGCAACTTCAGGGCATGGTTGGTGATTAGGATCACCACGTGGGGTCCTTTTCCCTTAGGAGAGAGGTGGCCTTTTGGGCTGCTGATTTTCAGGTTTTTAGATACCGCCAGTATCTTGGCCAGATGTGGCAGTGGGCCAAGCCCCTTGGTGACTGTAGTTTATCCTACCTGGATGGCATTCTTGTGTTGTTCCATTTCAAGTGGTCCCAGTTTTTGCACTAATTCTCCAATGGCGACTCACCTTTCACCGGGAATGGAAAGGTCAAAGGGTTTAGCTCAATTAGGGAGTTCCAGGGCAAGGGTCTGAATTGACTGCTCTTTCCATTCTTGAAAGGCCACTTCTGGATTCTGTTCAAAAGGATCATCATCTTTTCCTTTCAGTGTTTCATATAGAGGCCCAGCTAGTAGACTGTAGTTAGGGATCCAGAAGCAGCAAACCCTGGCCTCCCCAGGAACCCCTAAGCTGTCTTCTAGTTTTAGAAAGGGGTAAGGCTGCAAATGGTTTCTTCCCTTTCCTGGGATGGGCTTCTCCGACCTTCTGTGAGAATGAAGCCCAGGCAGGTCACCGCAGTCTGTGATATTTGAGCTTTTTCTTGGACAACTTCTATCCTTTATTGGCTTGGTAGTTCAGAGGCCTCCTTAGTAGGGCTGGCGATCAGAATGTCGTCTGCATATTGAAGGAGGGTTTCCTTTTCCAGAGGTAGAACTTTTCAGTCTTTAGCTAAGCTTTCCCCAAAGATGGTGTGGGAATTTTTGAACCCTTGGGGCAAGACGGCCCGGAAGTATTGTTTTAGTTGTATGTTGAGTCCTGCCACTCACAAGCCAAAATTTCTTGTGACTCTGGGACTAATGGAATACAAAAGAAGGCATCATTGAGACTAATACAGAATACCATGTCCTGGTGGTTGGTAGAATGACCAGCAGGGTGTAGGAATTAGGAGCAACTGGAGGTATATCCTCAGTGGCTTCACTGACTGTCCTGACATCCTTTACCAGGTCCCCAGCAGCCCATGGGGCTCTCGTGGTCAGGCCAATCCCAGGATATGGAGCTCTCCTGGGCAGGTACCCCACCCCCAACCCAGCCCACGGGGCTCTCGTGGTCAGGCCTCTCCCAGGATACAGAGCTACCCTTGCAGGTACCGTGGCAGGGCTGGGCACACAGGAACCGTGCACATAGCTCTCACTGAAGAGCACCCCCATCTCACCTGTCGCTCAGAGCTGACACAGAGCACCTCAGAGCAGGACTTGAACTAACAAACAGCAGCTGCGACAGGTCTGTGACCCTGGGCATCACTCTGTGTGGCCTCCCTCCACCTGGTCTTCCAGAGACTTCCACTGCACCCGGGGCACCAGGCCTCTGTCTCCAACCACCACCCACCCCTCCTCTCCCTGACTCCTGGGTTCCTCTCATTAGGAGAGGCTTTTCTTGAAGTTGTCTCCCACTCATGGGCCAGATAAAATGATTAGAAAACAAGCCAAAGCTGCAGCCCCTTGTCTATCCTGACTCTCAGGAGCCCACACCTGTTCCTTGGACCTGGCCGGTTCAGCAAGTTCCATTTTCTGCAACTGTGAGCCCCTGAGGGGTGATGATTGGCTGACCTGGGCAGCCTTACCGTGCCGGCCAGCCCTCCCCAGGTGTGCCTGGGTTGAGATCAATATAAATACCACTCCAGGCAGCAAGAGCCCCTGCAGCTGTGCCTGACGCCATTTTCTCTGCCCTGTCAGCAGTCTCGGGGCTGGGCTGGTGGGAGGGAGTGAGAGGCCACGGCTTTGTGGGTGGCCCAGTGTGAGTGGGGCTCTGCTGGACTTTCTGCAGCAGTTGCCAGGCTGCCACCTGCTAAAGAAGAGGATGTGTCACCCATACCTGCTGCTGGAATTTCTCCCTGGGCAGAGGTGAGGAAGGAAAAAAGCAGTGGGAGCAGGGACAGGACGGGTATCTCAGGCAGGGAAATGGAAATCTTCCAGAAGAGCACCCAGGACCAGGGCCATCCTGGCTGGCCTGCAGGCACCAAGTCAGCTGGCATGCTGTCACTCATGTGGCTCCATGGCCCTTCCTCTAGGCTTTCAAGTCCTTGTATATATTCAGGTGTTTTACCTGGGAAGGGTGGGAACAGTTCAGCAGCAACTGGCCTGGGGCTCAGCTCACGTTCACTCACAGATGCCTCGGCACGGTGCCCCAGCTTTGCAATGAGGACGCTTGTTGTGTGGGGGCTGCTGGCTGAATGGGAGACGATTCCCCACCACTGACCAACTTCAGAATTGTTTACAACTGGAGCAAGGGCCCTGATACGGTTTTCCTCTGAGTAACTGGTGGGTTCTGTTTTTTTTTTCTCTTTTTCGTTTTTGGTTCAAGGTAGAATTTATTCCTCTTTTTTGTATTTACAGATATAAGCATGGAAATAATTTATTCATATAAATACATGTATGTGAAGGGAATAATTGTTTTTTCTGTTTTGTTTTTTAAATTTTATTTCTTTTTAATTTTGAATTTTATTTTATATTTTTATACAGCAAGTTCTTATTGGTTATCTATTTTATACATATAAATGTTTACATGCCAATCCCAATCTCTCAACTCCTCCCACCACCACCCCCCCAAGAGCTTTCCCCCCTTGTTGTCCATACGATTGTTGTCTACATCTGTTGCTCTATTTATGCCTTGCAAAACGGTTAATCTGTACAGTTTTTCTAGGTTCCACATATATGCATGAATATACAAGATTTGTTTTTCTCTTTCTGACTTACTTCACTCTGTATGACAGTCTCTAGATCCATCGACGTCTCTACAAATGACCCAATTTCATTCCTTTCATGGCTTAGTAATATTCCATTTTATATATGTACCACATCTTTATGCATTCGTCTGTCTGTGGGCATTTAGGTTGCTTCCATTACCTCGATATTGTAAATAGTGATGCAATGAACATTGCGGTGAATGTCTCTTTTTGATTTATGGTTTTGTCTGGGTATATGTCCAGTACTGGGATTGCTGTATCATATGGTAATTCTATTAATAGTTTCTTAAGAAACTCCATATTGTTCTCCATAGTGACTGTGTCAATTTATATTCCCAACAATAGTGGAAGAGGCTTCCTTTTCTCCACACCCATTCCAGCATTTGTTGTTTGTAGATTTTCAGATGATGCCCATTCTAACAGGTGTGAGGTGATACCTCATTGTTGAGTCCATTTCGTTGAGCAAGGGGTAGGTCTTCTCTATTACATATTAGGCTTATGGAATGGTATCTGTGCTAATTTCAAACTCTGGTTTTATGCAGCACCCCAACTCACCTTTCCCCTTAAGCAAGCATAAGTTGGTTTTCTAAACTTGAGACCCTGTTCTGTTTTGTAATTCAGTTCCTGTGTAGCCAAGTTTACATTCCGTGCATTAGTGATACCTTATGATGTTTCTTTTTCTGTGTGACTTATTTCACTTAGAATCATCGTGCCTCAATCCACTCATTATGCTGGTACAGGCCTGGTGACACAGATTTCATTGCTGAGTGGTATTCTGTTGTACGTAATTACCGCAACTTCTTTATCAATTATTTGTTCTCTGGGATATTTAACTTGTACCGTAGAAGAGGTTCCTGTAAACAGAGCCATCCCAAATTTTGGGGTGGCTGTGTCTTTTTGATTTTAATTTCCCTAAGCTATAGGACCATAAGTGGAAATGCCCTAGACTCTGTTGCTTTGTTTTTCAGATGTATCAGGAAACACTATACACTTCTCCAGAGTGACTGTTGGCAATTTACATCCCGCCCATCAGCATAACAAGGCTCCCAGTTCTCCATGGCCTGTCCTGCCTTTCTGGATTTTACACTTTTATCAGATGGCCCTTTAGACCAGGGGGAAGTGACACTTCATAGTAGTTCGGATTTCCATTGCAAGCTTGCTTGGTTTGCCAAAAAGGGCGTATGTGTTTTTTCCTGAATATATTCAGGAACAAACTCATACGCCCTTTTTTGTCACGTGCATCATTGTCGATGTTCTGCCTCTTTTCCTATGCTTTAAATGCAAATCCAGTCTACCTCCTGAAATCGGTTTCCTGAAATTCTGCCCCGCTTTCAAGTCCTCTTCGCAGCCTTACTTCAATATATTTTTGGACATTATCTGTCATTTATAACTCTGCAGGTTTGTGAATTACAGGGCCCCTGAGCTCCTTTCTTCAACTCGCTTTCTTGTGAGCTGGCCGCAAACCCGCAAGACTGCTTCAGGCCCTAATCTGCTTCTGGCAGGGCACGCTGAGCCTTTGGTTAATTCCTCTTCCTGGTGGGAAATGAGTGTTAAATATGCCCGTCCAGACACCTACCTCACTCTCAACCCCTTGGTGATGTGGGTCCTCTGGTTTGTGGCCACCTTTGCTGGGTTCCTCACCTTTCGATGATGTGGTCCCACTAGTGTGAGGACACTCCTGTCTGGTTCTCATCCACGTGGTTATGTGGACCCCCTGGTGAGAGTCTGTTCCTGGCTGTGTTCCTCACCCTTCTGTGAGGGAGACCCTCTGCTGATAGGTCACTCCTGCATGGCTGGCACACATTGCCTTGGTGAAGTCAGCTGTGTGGTGGCAGTTGGAGCGTGCTGGGGATCTCCTGCCCCCGGTGATGAGGGCCCTCTTGCGTCAGGCCCTAACTGCTGGGCTCACCAACTTTTCTTAGTGAGCCCAATGATGCTTGGGCACTCCTCTTAGGACCCCATCTCCATGGGGATGTGGGCCTTCTGCTCTGAGGTCCCAACGGCTGGGTTGTTCACATTTTCATGATGTGGGCTCTCTGGTGTTAGTTCACAGAGGCCTGGATCCCATAGCCTCTGTGCTCTTGGCCGCCTGCTGGGAGGTTCCAACTGCTGGATTCCTCACTTTTTTAATTTTTTAGGCCCTCTGTTGTGAGGATCCTCCTGCCTGCCTCACTCCCAGCCCCTTCGTGATGTGTGTCCTCTGGTTTGAGGTCACATGTGCTGGGTTCCTCACCTTTCGATGATGTGGGACCAATGGTCTTAGGAGACTCCTGCCTGGTTCACATCCCCTTTGTGATGTGGGCCCTCTGGTGAGAGTCTGATCCTGGCTGGGTTCCTCACCCATCTGTGAGGTGGGCCCTCTACTATCAGGTAACTCTTGCCTGGCTTGCTCACCTCGCCTTGTTGACATGAGCCCTCTGGTGGCACTTGGACCCTGCTGGGAGCCTCCTCATCTCTTTGATGAGGGCCCTCTGACGTCAGGCCCTAACTGTTGGGCTCCCCAACTTTTCTTAGTGAGCCCAGTGATGCTCGGGCACTCCTCTTAGGTTCCCATCTCCATGGGGATGTGGGCCTTCTGCTCTGAGGTTCCAACGGCTGGGTTGATCACAGTTTCATGATGTGGGCTCTCTGGTGTTAGTTCACTGTGGCCTGGATCCCATAGCCTCTGTGCTCTTGGCCGCCTGCTGGGAGGTTCCAACTGCTGGATTCCTCACTTTTTAAATTTTTTAGGCCCTCTGTTGTGAGGATCCTCCTGCCTGCCTCACTCCCAGCCCCTTCGTGATGTGTGTCCTCTGGTTTGAGGCCACATGTGCTGGGTTCCTCACCTTTCGATGATGTGGGACCAATGGTCTTAGGAGACTCCTGCCTGGTTCACATCCCCTTGGTGATGTGGGCCCTCTGTTGAGAGTCTGATCCTGGCTGGGTTCCTCACCCTTCTGTGAGGTGGGCCGTCTGCTGTGAGGTCACTCCTGCCTGGCTTGCTCACCTCGCCTTGTGGACATGAGCCCTCTGGTGGCACTTGGAGCCTGCTGGGAGTCTCCTCCCCTCGGTGATGAGGGCCCTCTTGCGTCAGGCCCTAACTGCTGGGCTCACCACATTTTGTGATGTGCGCCCAGTGGTTCGAAGACACTCCATCCAGGTTCACATCCCCATTGGGATGTGGGCCTTCTGCTCTGAGGTCCCAACGGCTGGGTTGTTCACAGTTTCATGATGTGGGCTCTCTGCTGTTAGTTCGCTCTGGCCTGGATGTCATAGCCTCTGTGCTCTGGGCCGCCTGCTGGAAGGTTCCAACTGCTCGATTCCTCAACTTTTGTATTCTATGGGTCCTGTGTTGTGATGCTCCTCCTGCCTGCCTCACTCGCAACCCCTTCTTGATGTGGGTCCTCTGGTTTGAGGCCACATGTGCTGGGTTCCGCAACTTTCAATGATGTGGCCCCACTGGTGTGAGGACACTCCTGCCTGGTTCCCATCCCCTTGGTGATGTGGGCCTTCTGGTGACAGTCTTATCCTGGCTGGGTTCCTCACTCTTCTGTGAGGTAGGCCCTCTGCTGTGAGGTCAATCCTGCCTGACTTACACACATCACCTTGGTGACGTGGGCCCTCTGTTGGCACATGGAACCTGCTGGGAGCCTCCTGCCCTCGGTGATGACGGCCCTCTAGCATCAGGCCCTAACTGCTGGGCTCCCCACGTTTTCTGATGTGAACCCAGTGATGCCAGGACACTCCTGTCAGGTTCCCATCCCCATGGGGATGTGGGCTTTCTGCTCTGAGGTCCCAACGCCTGGGTGGCTCACAGTTTCATGATGTGGGCTCTCTGGTGTTAGTTCACTCCTGCCTGCATCCCATAGCTTCTGTGCTCTCGGCCGCCTGCTGGGAGGTTCCAAATGCTGGATTCCTCACCTTTTTTATTCTTTGGGCCCTCTGTTTTTAGGCTACTCCTACCTGCCTCACTCCCATCCCCTTTGTGATGTATGTCCTCTGATATGAGGCCGTATGTGCTGGGTTCTTCACCTTTCAATGATGTGGCCCCACTGGTGGGAGGACAGTCCTGACTGGTTCCCATCCCCTTGGTGTTGTGGGCCCTCTGGCAAGAGTCTCATCCTACCTCGGTTCCTCACCCTTCTGTGAGATAGGCCCTCTGCTGTGAGGTCACTACTGCCTGGCTGGCGCATGCCACCTTGTAGACGTGGGCCCTCTGTTGGCAGTTGGAACCTGCTGGGAGTCTCCTCCCCTCAGTTATGAGGGCTCCCTGGCGTCGGGCCCTAACTGCTGGGCTCCTAACATTTTCTGATATGTGCTAAGTGGTGCGAAGCCACTCCTGCCAGGTTCCCATCCCAATGGGGATGTGGGCCTTCTGTTCTGAGGTCCCAACGGCTGGGCTGCTCACAGGTTCATGATGTGGGCCCTCTGCTGTGAGTTCACTGTGGCCTGGATCCCATAGCCTCGGTGCTCTGGGCCACTTGCTGGGAGGTTCCAACTGCTGGATTCCTCAACTTTTATATTCTATGGACCCTGTGTTGTGAGGCCAGTCCTGCCAGCCTCATTCCGAAACCCTTGGTGATGTGGTTCCTCTGGTTTGAGGCTACATGTGCTGGGATCCTCACCTTTCGATCATGTTGTCCCACTGGTGTGGGGACACTCCTGCCTGGTTCCCATCCCCTTGGCGATGTGGGCCCTCTGGTGAGAGTCTGATCCTGGCTGTGTTCCTCACCCTTCTGTGAGGTGGGCCCTCTGCTGTGAGGTCACTCCTGCCGGGCTGGCACACATCGCCTTGGTGATATTGGCCCTCTGGTGGCAGCTGGAGCCTGCTGGGAGCCTCCTCCCCTTGGTGATGAGTGCCCTCTAGCGTCAGGCCCTAACTTCTGAGCACCCCACGTTTTCTGATGTGAGCCCAGTGATGCCAGGACACTCCTGTCATGTTCCCATCACCATGGGGATGTGGGCCTTCTGCTCTGAGGTCCCAATGTCTGGGTTGCTCACAGTTTCATGATGTGGGCTGTCTGGTGTTAGTTCACTCTGGCTTGGATCCCCTAGCCTCTGTGCTCTGGGCCGCCTGCTGGGAGGTTCCAACTGCTGGATTCCTCACCTTTCTTATTTTTGGGCCCTCTGTTGTGAGGCTCCTCCTGCCTGCCTCACTCCCAGCCCCTTGGTGATGGGTGTCCTATGGTTTGAAGCCACATGTTCTGGGTTCCTCACCTTTAGATGATGTGGCCCTACTCATGTGAGGACACTCCTGCCTGGTTCCAATCCATTTGGTGATGTGGGCCCTCTGGTGCAAGTCTGATCCTGACTGGGTTCGTCACACTTCTCTGAGGTGGGCCCTCTGCTGTGAGGTCTTTCGTGCCTGGTTGGCACACATCGCCTTGGTGACGTCAGCCCTCTGGTGGCAGTTGGAGCCTGCTGGGAGCCTCCTTCCCTTGGTGATGAGGGTCCTCTGGCGTCAGGCCCTAACTGCAGGTCTCCCAAAATTTTCTGACATGTTCTCAGTGGTGCGAGGACACTCCTACCAGATTTATATCCCCATGGGGATGTGGGCCTCCTGCTCTGAGGTCCCAATGGCTGGGTTGCTCAGTTTCATGACATGGGCCCTCTTCTGTGAGTTCACTGTGGCCTGGATCCCATAGCCTCGGTGCTCTGGGTCGCCTGCTGGGAGGTTCCAACTGCTGGATTCCTCACTTTTTTATTCTATGGGCCCAGTGTTGTGAGGCTACTCCTGCCTGCCTCACTCCAAGGCCCTTGGTGATGTGGGTCCTCTGGTTTGAGGACACATGTGCTGAGTACGTCACCTTTCGCTGATGTGGCCCCACTGGTGTGAAGACACTCCTGCCTGGTTCCCATCCCCTTGGTGATGTGGGCCCTCTGGTGAGAGTCTGATGTTGGCTGGGTTTCTCACCCTTCTGTGAGGTGAGACCTCTGCTGTGAGGTAACTCATGCCTGGCTTGCTTATGTTGCCTTGGCAACGTGAGAACTCAGGTGGCAGTTGGGGCCTGCTGGGAATCTCCTCCCCTCGGTTATGAGAGCTCTGGATAAAACACATATGCCCTTTTTTGCCAAGTGCATTATTTTCCAAGTTCTGTCTCTTTTCCTATGCTTTAAGAGCGACTCCCGTGTACCTTCTGAAATCGGTTTCCAGCAATCCTGCCCCGCATTCAAGTCCTCTTCGCAGCCTTACTTCAGTATAATTTTGGATGATAGCTGTCATTTATAACTCTGCAGGTTTGTGAATAACAGTGTCCCTGAGCTCCTTTCTTCAACTCGCTTTCTTGTGAGCTGGCCGTAAAACTGCAGGATCTCTTCAGGTCCTAATCTGGTCCCAGCATGGCATGCGGAGCCTCTGGTTCATTCGTCTTCCTGGTGGGAAATGAGAGTTAAATTTGCCCGTCCAGACACCTACAGATAGTCTCACATTGGTTCTCCTTATTCCTGTTCATATTCCGCAGAAATTGCAAACTGGGCCAAACAGGAGGTTAAAGGCACTGACTCTCCAAGTGGGGAGAGTGTTAGTAAAGCATCTGGAATGTTGCACGCGAGTACCAGGGGATGAAAACTGAGACACATTTGAACACGTTTCCCGATCACACGGTGGATCATACTCTGGGTTCCACATGCATGTTTTAGCTGAAGGAAGAATCCCTTAAACCTGGAGAGTTGAGACCCATGGAATGGGTACCATGCAATATGACTTCAAAGGGTCTGCATTTGCTCACCGAACCTCACCAATCCTATCACTGCACTGTTTATGTCGCTGTACACACGCTTGATTCTCTTTCGGAGACATATAAATCGATAGGTTTTAAGATTCTTACTAGTCAGGTATATTCTTAGGCGTTTAATATGGGGTGTTGAGTCCACTTCGTTGAGCAAGGAGTAGCTCTTGTCTATTACATATTTGGCTTATGGAACGGTATGTGTGCTAATTTCAATCTCTGGTTTTATGCAGCACCCCAACTCACCTTTCCCCTCAAGCAAGCATAAGTTGGTTTTCTACATTTGAGACCCTGTTCTGTTTTGTAATTCAGTTCCTGTGTAGCCAAGTTTACATTCCGTGTAGTAGTGATATCTTATGTTGTTTCTTTTTCTGTGTGACTTATTTCACTTAGAATCATTGTACCTGAATCCACTCATTATGCTGCTACGGACCTGATGACATAGATTTCATTGCTGAGTGATATTGCATTGTACGTAAGTACCACAACTTCTTTATCCATTTTTCACTTTCTGTGATATTGAACTTGTACCGTTAACGAGGTTCTTGTAAACAGAGCCGTCCCAAACTTTGGGGTGGCTGTGTCTTTTTGATTTTAATTTCCCTAAGCTATAAGACCATAAGTGGAAGTGCCCTAGGCTCTGTTGCTTTGTTTTTTAGATGTTTCAGGAAACACCATACACTTCTCCAGAGTGGCTGTTGGCAACTGACATCCAGCCCATCAGCATAACAAGGCTCCCAGTTCTCTATGGCCTGTCCTTCCTTTCTGGATTTTACACTTTTTTCAGATGGCCCTTTTGACCAGGGGGCAGTGAGACTTCATTGTAATGCAGATTTCATTTGCAAGCTTGCTTGGTTGGCCAAAAAGGGCGTATTCGTTTTTTCCTGAATATATTCAGGAAAAAACGCATATGCCCTTTTTGGCCAAGTGCATCATTGTGGACGTTCTGCTCCTTTTCCTATGCTTTAAAGGCAATTGCTATCTACCTCCTGAAATCGGTTTCCTGCAATTCTGCCCCGCATTCAAGTCCTCTTGGCGGCCTTACTTCAATACATTTTTGGAAGATAGCTGTCATTTATAACTCTGCAGGTTTGTGAATGAGAGTGCCCCTGAGCTCCTTTCTTCAACTCGCTTTCTTGTGAGCTGGCCGCAACACCGCAGGATTTCTTCAGGCCCTAGTGTGGTTCCGGCACGGCACGCTGAGCCATTGGTTAATTCCTCTTCCTGGTGGGAAATGAGACTTAAATTTGCCCGTTCAGACACCTCCAGCTAGTCTCTCATTGGTTCTCCCTCTTCCTGTTCATTTTCGCCAGAAATTGCAAACTGGGCCAAACAGGAGGTTAAAGGCACTGACTCTCCAAGTGGGGAGAGTGTTAGTAAAGCGTCTGGAATGTTGCACCCGAGTACCAGTGGATGAAAACTGAGTCACATTTGAACATGTTTCCCAATCACACGGTGGATCATACTCTGGGTTCCACATGCATGTTTTAGCTGAAGGAAGAATCCCTTAAACCTGGAGAGTTGAGACCCCTGGAATGGGTACCATGCAATATGACTTCAAAGGGTCTGCATTTGCTCACCGATTCTCACCAATCCTATCATTGCTGCGTTTATGCCACTGTACACACACTAGATTCTCTTTCGGAGACATATAAATCCATAGGTTTTAGGATTCTTACTAGTCAGGTATATTCTTAGGCGTTTAATACGGGGTGTAGAGTCCACTTCGTTGAGCAAGCAGTAGCTCTTGTCTATTACATATTTGGCTTATGGAACGGTATATGTGCTAATTTCAATCTCTGGTTTTATGCAGCACCCCAACTCACCTTTCCCCTTAAGCAAGCATAAGTTGGTTTTCTACATTTGAGACCCTGTTCTGTTTTGTAATTCAGTTCCTGTGTAGCCAAGTTTACAAGCCGTGTATTAGTGATATCTTATGATGTTTCTTTTTCTGTGTGACTTATCTCACTTAGAATCATCGTACATGAATCCACTCATTATGCTGCTACGGGCCTGATGACATAGATTTCATTGCTGAGTGACATTGCATTGTACGTAAGTACCACAACTTCTTTATCCATTTTTCGCTTTCTGTGATATTGAACATGTACCGTAACGAGGTTCTTGTAAACAGAGCCATCCCAAATTTTGGGGTGGCTGTGTCTTTTTGATTTTAATTTCCCTAAGCTATAGGACCATAAGTGGAAGTGCCCTAGGCTCTGTTGCTTTGTTTTTTAGATGTTTCAGGAAACACCATACACTTCTCCAGAGTGGCTGTTGGCAATTTACATCCCGCCCATCAGCATAACAAGGCTCCAAGTCCTCCATGGCCTGTCCTGCCTTTCTGGATTTTACACTTTTCTCAGATGGCCCTTTTGACCGGGGGGCAGTGAGACTTCATTGTAGTGCAGATTTCCTTTGCAAGCTTGCTTGGTTGGCCAAAAAGGGCGTATGCGTTTTTTCCTGAGGAAAAAACGCATATGCCCTTTTTGGCCAAGTGCATCATTGTGGACGTTCTGCCTCTTTTCCTATGCTTTACATGCAATTCCAGTCTACCTCCTGAAATTGGTTTCCTGCAAGTCTGCCCCGCTTTCAACTCCACTTGGCAGCCTTACTTCAATATATTTTTGGACGATAGCTGTCATTTATAACTCTGCAGGTTTGTGAATGACAGTGCCCCTGAGCTCCTTTCTTCAACTCGCTTTCTTGTGAGCTGGCCGCAACACCGCAGGATTGCTTCAGGCCCTAGTGTTGTTCCGGCATGGCACGCTGAGCCTTTGGTTAATTCCTCTTCCTGGTGGGAAATGAGAGTTAAATTTGCCCGTCCAGACACCTCCAGCTAGTCTCTCATTGGTTCTCCCTATTCCTGTTCATTTTCCGCAGAAATTGCAAACTGGGCCAAACAGGAGGTTAAAGGCACTGACTCTCCAAGTGGGGAGAGTGTTAGTAAAGCGTCTGGAATGTTGCACCCGAGTACCGGGGGACGAAACCTGAGACCCTTTAAACACGTTTCCCGATCACACGGTGGATCATACTCTGGGTTCCACATGCATGTTTTAGCTGAAGGAAGAATCCCTTAAACCTGGAGAGTTGAGACCCATGGAATGGGTACCATGCAATATGACTTCAAAGGGTCTGCATTTGCTCACCGATCCTCACCAATCCTATCACTGCTGCGTTTATGCCGCTGTACACACGCTTGATTCTCTTTCGGAGACATATAAATCCATAGGTTTTAAGATTCTTACTAGTCAGTTATATTCTTAGGCGTTTAATATGGGGTGTTGAGTCCACTTCGTTGAGCAAGGAGTAGCTCTTGTCTATTACATATTTGGCTTAATGAACGGTATCTGTGCTAATTTCAATCTCTGGTTTTATGCAGCACCCCAACTCACGTTTCCCCTTAAGCAAGCATAAGTTGGTTTTCTACATTTGAGACACTGTTCTGTTTTATAATCCAGTTCCTGTGTAGCCAAGTTTACATTCCGTGTAGTAGTGATATCTTATGATGTTTCTTTTTCTCTGTGACTTATTTCACTTAGAATCATCGTACCTGAATCCACTCGTTATGCTTCTCCGGGCCTGACGACATAGATTTCATTGCTGAGTGATATTGCATTGTACGTAAGTACCACAACTTCTTTATCCATTTTTTGCTTTCTGTGATATTGAACTTGTACCGTTAACGAGGTTCTTGTAAACAGAACCGTCCCAAACTTTGGGGTGGCTGTGTCTTTTTGAATTTAATTTCCCTAAGCTATTGGACCATAAGTGGAATTGCCCTAGGCTCTGTTGCTTTGTTTTTTAGATGTTTCAGGAAACACCATACACTTCTCCAGAGTGGCTGTTGGCAATATATATCCCGCCCATGAGCATAACAATGCTCCCAGTTCTCCATGGCCTGTCCTGTCTTTCTGGATTTTACACTTTTTTCAGATGTCCCTTTTGACCGGGGGGCAGTGAGACTTCATTGTAGTGCAGATTTCCTTTGCAAGCTTGTTTGGTTGGCCAAAAAGGGCGTATGCGTTTTTTCCTGAATATATTCAGGAAAAAACGCATACGCCCTTTTTGGCCAAGTGCATCATTGTGGACGTTCTGCCTCTTTTCCTGTGGTTTACATGCAAATCCAGTCTACCTCCTGAAATCGGTTTCCTGCAATTCTGCCCCGCTTTCAAGTCCTCTTGGCAGCCTTACTTCAATATATTTTTGGACGATAGCTGTCAATTTTAACTCTGCAGGTTTGTGAATGACAGTGCCCCTGAGCTCCTTTCTTCAACTCGCTTTCTTGTGAGCTGGCCGCAACACCGCATGATTGCTTCAGGTCCCAGTGTGGTTCCGGCATGGCACGCTGAGCCTTTGGTTAATTCCTCTTCCTGGTGGGAAATGAGAGTTAAATTTGCCCGTCCAGACACGTCCAGCTAGTCTCTTATTGGTTCTCCCGATTCCTGTTCATTTTCCGCAGAAATTGCAAACTGGGCCAAACAGGAGGTTAAAGGCACAGACTCTCCAAGTGGGGACAGTGTTAGTAAAGCGTCTGGAATGGGTCACCCGAGTACCAGGGGACGAAAACTGATACACCTTTGAACACGTTTCCCAATCACATGGTGTATCATACTCTGGGTTTCACATGCGTGTTTTAGCTGAAGGAAGAATCCCTTAAACCTGGAGAGTTGAGACCCATGGAATGGGTACCATGCAATATGACTTCAAAGGGTCTGCATTTGCTCACCGAACCTCACCAGTCGTATCACTGCTGCATTTATGCCGCTGTACACACTCTTGATTCTCTTTCGGAGACATATAAATCCATAGGTTTTAAGATTCTTACTAGTCAGGTATATTCGTAGGCGTTTAATATGGGGTGTTGAGTCCACTTCATTGAACAAGGAGTAGCTCTTGTCTATTACATATTTGGCTTATGGAACGGTATCTGTGCTTATTTCAATCTCTGGTTTTATGCAGCACCCCAACTCACATTTCCCCTTAAGCAAGCATAAGTTGGTTTTCTACATTTGAGACCCTGTTCTGTTTTGTAATTCAGTTCCTGTGTAGCCAAGTTTACATTCCGTGTAGTAGTGATATCTTATGATGTTTGTTTTTCTGTGTGACGTATTTCACTTGGAATCATCGTACCTGAATCCACTCATTATGCTGCTATGGGCCTGATGACATAGATTTCATTGCTGAGTGATATTGCATTGTACGTATGTACCACAACTTCTTTATCCATTTTTCACTTTCTGTGATACTGAACTTGTACCGTAAACGAGGTTTTTGTAAACAGAGCCGTCCCAAACTTTGAGGTGGCTGTGTCTTTTTGATTTTAATTTCCCTAAGCTATAGGACCATAAGTGGAAGTGCCCTAGGCTCTGTTGCTTTGTTTTTTAGATGTTTCAGGAAACACCATACACTTCCCCAGAGTGGCTGTTGGCAATTTACATCCCGCCCATCAGCATAACAAGGCTCCCAGTTTCCATGGTCTCTCCTGCCTTTCTGGATTTTACACTTTTTTCAGATGGCCCTTTTGACCAGGGGACAGTGAGACTTCATTGTAGTGCAGATTTCCTTTGCAAGCTTGCTTGGTTGGCCAAAAAGGGCGTATGCGTTTTTTCCTGAATGTATTCAGGAAAAAACGCATACGCCCTTTTTGGCCAAGTGCATCATTGTGGACGTTCTGCCTCTTTTCCTATGCTTTACATGCAATTCCAGTCTACCTCCTGCAATCGGTTTCCTGCAATTCTGCCCCGCTTTCAACTCCACTTGGCGGCATTAATTGAATATATTTTTGGACGATAGCTGTCATTTATAACTCTGCAGGTTTGTGAATGACAGTGCCCCTGAGCTCCTTTCTTCAACTCGCTTTCTTGTGAGCTGGCCGCAACACCGCAGGATTGCTTCAGGTCCCAGTGTGGTTCCGGCATGGCACGCTGAGCCTTTGGTTAATTCCTCTTCCTGGTGGGAAATGAGAGTTAAATTTGCCCGTCCAGACACCTCCAGCTAGTCTCTCATTGGTTCTCCCTATTCCTGTTCATTTTCCGCAGAAATTGCAAACTGGGCCAAACAGGAGGTTAAAGGCACTGACTCTCCAAGTGGGGAGAGTGTTAGTAAAGCGTCTGGAATGTTGCATCCGAGTACCAGGGGACGAAAACTGAGACACATTTGAACACGTTTCCCGATCACATGGTGGATCATACTCTGGGTTCCACATGCATGTTTTAGCTGAAGGAAGAATCCCTTAAACCTGGAGAGTTGAGACCCCTGCAATGGGTACCATGCAATATGACTTCAAAGGGTCTGCATTTGCTCACCGATCCTCACCAATCCTATCACTGCTGCGTTTATGCCGCTGTACACACGCTTGATTCTCTTTCGGAGACATATAAATCCATAGGTTTTAAGATTCTTACTAGTCAGTTATATTCTTAGGCGTTTAATATGGGGTGTTGAGTCCAGTTCATTGAGCAAGGAGTAGCTCTTTTCTATTACATATTTGGCTTATGGAACGGTATCTGTGCTAATTTCAATCTCTGGTTTTATGCAGCACCCCAAATCACATTTCCCCTTAAGCAAGCATAAGTTGGTTTTCTACATTTGAGACCCTGTTCTGTTTTGTAATTCAGTTCCTGTGTAGCCAAGTTTACATTCCGTGTAGTAGTGATATCTTATGATGTTTCTTTTTCTCTGTGACTTATTTCACTTAGAATCATCGTACCTGAATCCACTCGTTATGCTTCTCCGGGCCTGACGACATAGATTTCATTGCTGAGTGATATTGCATTGTACGTAAGTACCACAACTTCTTTATCCATTTTTCGCTTTCTGTGATATTGAACTTGGACCGTAAACGAGGTTCTTGTAAACAGAACCGTCCCAAACTTTGGAGTGGCTGTGTCTTTTTGAATTTAATTTCCCTAAGCTATAGGACCGTAAGTGGAATTGCCCTAGGCTCTGTTGCTTTGTTTTGTAGATGTTTCAGGAAACACCATACACTTCTCCAGAGTGGCTGTTGGCAATATACATCCCGCCCATGAGCATAACAAGGCTCCCAGTTCTCCATGGCCTGTCCTGTCTTTCTGGATTTTACACTTTTTTCAGATGGCCCTTTTGACCGGGGGGCAGTGAGACTTCATTGTAGTGAAGATTTCCTTTGCAAGCTTGCTTGGTTGGCCAAAAAGGGCGTATGCGTTTTTTCCTGAATATATTCAGGAAAAAACGCATACGCCCTTTTTGGCCAAGTGCATCATTGTGGACGTTCTGCCTCTTTTCCTGTGGTTTACATGCAAATCCAGTCTACCTCCTGAAATCGGTTTCCTGCAATTCTGCCCCGCTTTCAAGTCCTCTTGGCAGCCTTACTTCAATATATTTTTGTACGATAGCTGTCAATTTTAACTCTGCAGGTTTGTGAATATCAGTGCCCCTGAGCTCCTTTCTTCAACTCGCTTTCTTGTGAGCTGGCCGCAACACCGCAGGATTGCTTCAGGTCCCAGTGTGTTTCCGGCATGGCACGCTGAGCCTTTGGTTAATTCCTCTTCCTGGTGGGAAATGAGAGTTAAATTTGCCCGTCCAGACACCTCCAGCTAGTCTCTCATTTGTTCTCCCTATTCCTGTTCATTTTCCGCAGAAATTGCAAACTGGGCCAAACAGGAGGTTAAAGGCACTGACTCTCCAAGTGGGGAGAGTGTTAGTAAAGCGTCTGGAATGTTGCATCCGAGTACCAGGGGACGAAAACTGAGACACATTTGAACACGTTTCCCGATCACATGGTGGATCATACTCTGGGTTCCACATGCATGTTTTAGCTGAAGGAAGAATCCCTTAAACCTGGAGAGTTGAGACCCATGGAATGGGTACCATGCAATATGACTTCAAAGGGTCTGCATTTGCTCACCGAACCTCACCAATCCTATCACTGCTGCATTTATGCCACTGTACACACGCTTGATTCTCTTTCTGAGACATATAAATCCATAGGTTTTAAGATTCTTCCTAGTCAGGTATATTCTTAGGCGTTTAATATGGGGTGTTGAGTCCACTTCGTGGAGCAAGGAGTAGCTCTTGTCTATTACATATTTGGCTTATGGAACGGTATCTGTGCTAATTTCAATCTCTGGTTTTATGCAGCACCCCAACTCACCTTTCCCCTTAAGCAAGCATAAGTCGGTTTTCTACATTTGAGACCCTGTTCTGTTTTGTAATTCAGTTCCTGTGTAGCCAAGTTTACATTCCATGTGGTAGAGATATCTTATGATGTTTCTTTTTCTGTGTGACTTATTTCACTTAGAATCATCGTACCTGAATCCACTCATTATGCTGCTATGGGCCTGATGACATAGATTTCATTGCTGAGTGATATTGCATTGTACGTAAGTACCACAACTTCTTTATCCATTTTTCACTTTCTGTGATTTTGAACTTATACTGTAAACGAGGTTCTTGTAAACAGAGCCTTCCCAAACTTTGGGGTGGCTGTGTCTTTTTTATTTTAATTTCCCTAAGCTATAGGACCATAAGTGGAAGTGCCCTAGGCTCTGTTGCTTTGTTTTTTAGATGTTTCAGGAAACACCATACACTTCTCCAGAGTGGCTGTTGGCAATTTACATCCCGCCCATCAGCATAACAAGGCTCCCAGTGTTCCATGGCCTGTCCTGCCTTTCTGGATTTTACACATTTTTCAGATGGCCCTTTTGACTGGGGGGCAGTGAGACTTCATTGTAGTGCAGATTTCCTTTGCAAGCTTGCTTGGTTGGCCAAAAAGGGCGTATGCGTTTTTTCCTGAATATATTCAGGAAAAAACGCATACGCCCTTTTTGGCCAAGTGCATCATTGTGGACGTTCTGCCTCTTTTCCTTTGCTTTACATGCTATTCCAGTCTACCTCCTGAAATCGGTTTCCTGCAATTCTGCCCCGCTTTCAAGTCCTCTTGGCAGCCTTACTTCAATATATTTTTGGACGATAGCTGTCATTTATAACTCTGCAGGTATGTGAATGACAGTGCACCTGAGCTCCTTTCTTCAACTCGTTATCTTGTGAGCTGGCCGCAACACCGCAGCATTGCTTCAGGCCCTAGTGTGGTTCCGGCATGGCACGCTGAGCCTTTGGTTAATTCCTCTTCCTGGTGGGAAATGAGAGTTAAATTTGCCCGTCCAGACACCTCCAGCTAGTCTCTCATTGGTTCTCCCTATTCCTGTTCATTTTCCGCAGAAATTGCAAACTGGGCCAAACAGGAGGTTAAAGGCACTGACTCTCCAAGTGGGGAGAGTGTTAGTAAAGCGTCTGGAATGTTGCACCCGAGTACCGGGGGACGAAAACTGAGTCACATTTGAACACGTTTCCCGATCACATGGTGGATCATACTCTGGGTTCCACATGCATGTTTTAGCTGAAGGAAGAATCCCTTAAACCTGGAGAGTTGAGACCCCTGGAATGGGTACCATGCAATATGACTTCAAAGGGTCTGCATTTGCTCACCGAACCTCACCAATCCTAACACTGCTTCGTTTATGCCGCTGTACACATGGTTGCTTCTCTTTTGGAGACATATAAATCCATAGGTTTTAAGATTCTTACTAGTCAGGTATATTCTTATGCGTTTAATATGGGGTGTTGAGTCCACTTCGTTGAGCAAGGAGTAGCTCTTGTCTATTACATATTTGGCTTATGGAACGGTATCTGTGCTAATTTCAATCTCTGGTTTTATGCAGCACCCCAACTCACCTTTCCCCTTAAGCAAGCATAAGATGGTTTTCTACATTTGAGACCCTGTTCTGTTTTGTAATTCAGTTCCTGTGTAGCCAAGTTTACATTCCGTGTAGTAGTGATATCTTATGATGTTTCTTTTTCTGTGTGACTTATTTCACTTAGAATCATCGTACCTGAATCCACTCATTATGCTGCTATGGGCCTGATGACATAGATTTCATTGCTGAGTGATATTGCATTGTACGTAAGTACCACAACTTCTTGATCCATTATTCGCTTTCTGTGATATTGAACTTGTACCATAAACGAGGTTCTTGTAAACAGAGCTGTCCCAAACATTGGGGTGGTTGTGTCTTTTTGATTTTAATTTCCCTAAGCTATAGGAACATAAGTGGAAGTGCCCTAGGCTCTGTTGCTTTGTTTTTTAGATGTTTCAGGAAACACCATACACTTCTCCAGAGTGGCTGTTGGCAATTTACATCCCGCCCATCAGCATAACAAGGCTCCCAGTTCTCCATGGCCTGTCCTGCCTTTCTGGATTTTACACTTTTTTCAGATGACCCTTTTGACCGGGGGGCAGTGAGACTTCATTGTAGTGCAGATTTCTTTGCAAGCTTGCTTGGTTGGCCAAAAAGGGCGTAGGCTTTTTTTCTTGAGGAAAAATCGCATATGCCCTTTTTGGCCAAGTGCATCATTGTGGACGTTCTGCCTCTTTTCCTATGCTTTACATGCAATTCCAGTCTACCTCCTGAAATCGGTTTCCTGCAATTCTGCCCCGCTTTCAAGTCCTCTTGGCAGCCTTACTTCAATATATTTCTGGACGATAGCTGTCATTTATAACTCTGCAGTTTTGTGAATTACAGTGCCCCTGAGCTCCTTTCTTCAACTTGCTTTCTTGTGAGCTGGCCGCAACACCGCAGCATCGCTTCAGGCCCTAGTGTTGTTCCGGCATGGCACGCTGAGCCTTTGTTTAATTCCACTTCCTGGTGGGAAATGAGAGTTAAATTTGCCCGTCCAGACACCTCCAGCTAGTCTCTCATTGGTTCTCCCTATTCCTGTTCATTTTCCGCAGAAATTGCAAACTGGGCCAAACAGGAGGTTAAAGGCACTGACTCTCCAAGTGGGGAGAGTGTTAGTAAAGCGTCTGGAATGTTGCACCCGAGTACCAGGGGACGAAAACTGACACATTTGAACACGTTTCCCGATCACACGGTGGATCATACTCTGGGTTCCGCATGCATGTTTTAGCTGAAGGAAGAATCCCTTAAACCTGGAGAGTTGAGACCCATGGAATGGGTACCATGCAATATGACTTCAAAGGGTCTGCATTTGCTCACCGAACCTCATCAATCCTATCACTGCTGCGTTTATGCCGCTATACACACGCTTGATTCTCTTTCGGAGATATATAAATCCATAGGTTTTAAGATTCTTACTAGTCAGGTATATTCTTAGGCGTTTAATATGGGGTGTTGAGTCCACTTCGTTGAGCAAAGTGTAGCTCTTTTCTATTACATATTTGGCTTATGGAATGATATCTGTGCTAATTTCAATGTCTGGTTTTATGCAGCACCCCAACTCACCTTTCCCCTTAAGGAAGCATAAGTTGGTTTTCTACATTTGAGACCCTGTTCTGTTTTGTAATTCAGTTCCTGTGTAGCCAAGTTTACATTCCGTGTAGTAGTGATATCTTATGATGTTTCTTTTTCTGTGTGACTTATTTCACTTAGAATCATCGTACCTGAATCCACTCATTATGCTTCTATGGGCCTGATGACATAGATTTCATTGCTGAGTGATATTGCATTGTAGGTAAGTACCACAACTTCTTTATCCATTTTTCACTTTCTGTGATATTGAACTTGTACCGTAAACGAGGTTCCTGTAAACAGAACCGTCCCAAACATTGGGGTGGCTGTGTCTTTTTGATTTTAATTTCCCTAAGCTATAGGACCATAAGTGGAAGTGCCCTAGGCTCTGTTGTTTTGTTTTTTAGATGTTTCAGGAAACACCATACACTTCTCCAGAGTGGCTGTTGGCAATTTACATCCCGCCCATCAGCATAACAAGGCTCCCAGTTGTCCATGGCCTGTCCTGCTTTGCTGGATTTTATACTTTTTTCAGATGGCCCTTTTGCCCGCGGGATAGTGAGACTTCATTGTAGTGCAGATTCCCTTTGCAAGCTTGCTTGGTTGGCCAAAAAGGGCGTATGCGTTTTTTCCTGAATATATTCAGGAAAAAACGCATACGCCCTTCTTGGCCAAGTGCATCATTGTGGACGTTCTGCCTCTTTTCCTATGCTTTACATGCAATTCCAGTCTACCTCCTGAAATCGGTTTCCTGCAATTCTGCCCCGCTTTCAAGTCCTCTTGGCAGCCTTACTTCAATATATTTTTGGACGATAGCTGTCGTTTATAACTCTGCAGGTTTGTGAATTACAGTGCCCCTGAGCTCCTTTCTTCAACTCGTTTTCTTGTGAGCTGGCCGCAACACCGCAGCATTGCTTCAGGCCCTAGTGTGGTTCCAGAATGGCACGCTGAGCCTTTGGTTAATTCCTCTTCCTGGTGGGCAATGAGCGTTAAATTTGCCCGTCCAGACACCTCCAGCTAGTCTCTCATTGGTTCACCCTATTCCTGTTCATTTTCCGCAGAAATTGCAAACTGGGCCAAACAGGAGGTTAAAGGCACTGACTCTCCAAGTGGGGAGAGTGTTAGTAAAGCGTCTGGAATGTTGCACCCGAGTACCGGGGGACGAAAACTGAGTCACATTTGAACACGTTTCCCGATCACACGGTGGATCATACTCTGGGTTCCACATGCATGTTTTAGCTGAAGGAAGAATCCCTTAAACCTGGAGAGTTGAGACCCATGGAATGGGTACCATGCAATATGACTTGAAAGGGTCTGCATTTGCTCACCGAACCTCAACAATCCTAACACTGCTGCGTTTATGCCGCTGTACACACGCTTGATTCTCTTTCGGAGACATATAAATCCATAGGTTTTAAGATTCTTACTAGTCAGGTATATTCTTCTGCGTTTAATATGGGGTGTTGAGTCCACTTCGTTGAGCAATGAGTAGCTCTTGTCTATTACATATTTGGCTTATGGAACGGTATCCGTTCTAATTTCAATCTCTGGTTTTATGCAGCACCCCAACTCACCTTTCCCCTTAAGCAAGCATAAGTTGGTTTTCTACATTTGAGACCCTGTTCTGTTTTGTAATTCAGTTCCTGTGTAGCCAAGTTTACATTCCGTGTAGTAGTGATATCTTATGATGTTTCTTTTTCTGTGTGACTTATTTCACTTAGAATCATCGTACCTGAATCCACTCATTATGCTGCTATGGGCCTGATGACATAGATTTCATTGCTGAGTGATATTGCATTGTACGTAAGTACCACAACTTCTTTATCCATTTTTCGCTTTCTGTGATATTGAACTTGGACCATAAATGAGGTTCTTGTAAACAGAGCTGTCCCTAACTTTGGGGTGGCTGAGTCTTTTTGATTTTAATTTCCCTAAGCTATAGGACCATAAGTGGAAGTGCCCTAGGCTCTGTTGCTTTGTTTTTTAGATGTTTCAGGAAACACCATACACTTCTCCAGAGTGGCTGTTGGCAATTTACATCCCGCCCATCAGCATAACAAGGCTCCCAGTTCTCCATGGCCTGTCCTGCCTTTCTGGATTTTACACTTTTTTCAGATGGCCCTTTTGACCGGGGAGCAGTGAGACTTCATTGTAGTGCAGATTTCCTTTGCAAGCTTGCTTGGTTGGCCAAAAAGGGCGTATGCGTTTTTTCCTGAATATATTAAGGAAAAAACGCATACGCCCTTTTTGGCCAAGTGCATCATTGTGGACGTTCTGCCTCTTTTCCTATGCTTTACATGCAATTCCAGTCTACCTCCTGAAATCGGTTTCCTGCAATTCTGCCCCGCTTTCAAGTCCTCTTGGCAGCCTTACTTCAATATATTTTTGGACGATAGCTGTCATTTATAACTCTGCAGTTTTGTGAATTACAGTGCCCCTGAGCTCCTTTCTTCAACTTGCTTTCTTGTGAGCTGGCCGCAACACCGCAGCATCGCTTCAGGCCCTAGTGTTGTTCCGGCATGGCACGCTGAGCCTTTGTTTAATTCCACTTCCTGGTGGGAAATGAGAGTTAAATTTGCCCGTCCAGACACCTCCAGCTAGTCTCTCATTGGTTCTCCCTATTCCTGTTCATTTTCCGCAGAAATTGCAAACTGGGCCAAACAGGAGGTTAAAGGCACTGACTCTCCAAGTGGGGAGAGTGTTAGTAAAGCGTCTGGAATGTTGCACCCGAGTACCAGGGGACGAAAACTGACACATTTGAACACGTTTCCCGATCACACGGTGGATCATACTCTGGGTTCCACATGCATGTTTTAGCTGAAGGAAGAATCCCTTAAACCTGGAGAGTTGAGACCCATGGAATGGGTACCATGCAATATGACTTCAAAGGGTCTGCATTTGCTCACCGAACCTCATCAATCCTATCACTGCTGCGTTTATGCTGCTATACACACGCTTGATTCTCTTTCGGAGATATATAAATCCATAGGTTTTAAGATTCTTACTAGTCAGGTATATTCTTAGGCGTTTAATATGGGGTGTTGAGTCCACTTCGTTGAGCAAAGTGTAGCTCTTTTCTATTACATATTTGGCTTATGGAATGATATCTGTGCTAATTTCAATGTCTGGTTTTATGCAGCACCCCAACTCACCTTTCCCCTTAAGGAAGCATAAGTTGGTTTTCTACATTTGAGACCCTGTTCTGTTTTGTAATTCAGTTCCTGTGTAGCCAAGTTTACATTCCGTGTAGTAGTGATATCTTATGATGTTTCTTTTTCTGTGTGACTTATTTCACTTAGAATCATCGTACCTGAATCCACTCATTATGCTGCTATGGGCCTGATGACATAGATTTCATTGCTGAGTGATATTGCATTGTAGGTAAGTACCACAACTTCTTTATCCATTTTTCACTTTCTGTGATATTGAACTTGTACCGTAAACGAGGCTCCTGTAAACAGAACCGTCCCAAACGTTGGGGTGGCTGTGTCTTTTTGATTTTAATTTCCCTAAGCTATAGGACCATAAGTGGAAGTGCCCTAGGCTCTGTTGTTTTGTTTTTTAGATGTTTCAGGAAACACCATACACTTCTCCAGAGTGGCTGTTGGCAATTTACATCCCGCCCATCAGCATAACAAGGCTCCCAGTTGTCCATGGCCTGTCCTGCTTTGCTGGATTTTATACTTTTTTCAGATGGCCCTTTTGCCCGCGGGATAGTGAGACTTCATTGTAGTGCAGATTCCCTTTGCAAGCTTGCTTGGTTGGCCAAAAAGGGCGTATGCGTTTTTTCCTGAATATATTCAGGAAAAAACGCATACGCCCTTTTTGGACAAGTGCATCATTGTGGACGTTCTGCCTCTTTTCCTATGCTTTACATGCAATTCCAGTCTACCTCCTGAAATCGGTTTCCTGCAATTCTGCCCCGCTTTCAAGTCCTCTTGGCAGCCTTACTTCAATATATTTTTGGACGATAGCTGTCGTTTATAACTCTGCAGGTTTGTGAATTACAGTGCCCCTGAGCTCCTTTCTTCAACTCGTTTTCTTGTGAGCTGGCCGCAACACCGCAGCATTGCTTCAGGCCCTAGTGTGGTTCCAGAATGGCACGCTGAGCCTTTGGTTAATTCCTCTTCCTGGTGGGCAATGAGCGTTAAATTTGCCCGTCCAGACACCTCCAGCTAGTCTCTCATTGGTTCACCCTATTCCTGTTCATTTTCCGCAGAAATTGCAAACTGGGCCAAACAGGAGGTTAAAGGCACTGACTCTCCAAGTGGGGAGAGTGTTAGTAAAGCGTCTGGAATGTTGCACCCGAGTACCGGGGGACGAAAACTGAGTCACATTTGAACACGTTTCCCGATCACACGGTGGATCATACTCTGGGTTCCACATGCATGTTTTAGCTGAAGGAAGAATCCCTTAAACCTGGAGAGTTGAGACCCATGGAATGGGTACCATGCAATATGACTTGAAAGGGTCTGCATTTGCTCACCGAACCTCAACAATCCTAACACTGCTGCGTTTATGCCGCTGTACACACGCTTGATTCTCTTTCGGAGACATATAAATCCATAGGTTTTAAGATTCTTACTAGTCAGGTATATTCTTCTGCGTTTAATATGGGGTGTTGAGTCCACTTCGTTGAGCAATGAGTAGCTCTTGTCTATTACATATTTGGCTTATGGAACGGTATCCGTTCTAATTTCAATCTCTGGTTTTATGCAGCACCCCAACTCACCTTTCCCCTTAAGCAAGCATAAGTTGGTTTTCTACATTTGAGACCCTGTTCTGTTTTGTAATTCAGTTCCTGTGTAGCCAAGTTTACATTCCGTGTAGTAGTGATATCTTATGATGTTTCTTTTTCTGTGTGACTTATTTCACTTAGAATCATCGTACCTGAATCCACTCATTATGCTGCTATGGGCCTGATGACATAGATTTCATTGCTGAGTGATATTGCATTGTACGTAAGTACCACAACTTCTTTACCCATTTTTCGCTTTCTGTGATATTGAACTTGTACCGTAAACGAGGTTCTTGTAAACAGAGCCGTCCCAAACTTTGGGGTGGCTGTGTCTTTTTCATTTTAATTTCCCTAAGCTATAGGACCATAAGTGGAAGTGCCCTAGGCTCTGTTGCTTTGTTTTTTAGATGTTTCAGGAAACACCATACACTTCTCCAGAGTGGCTGTTGGCAATTTACATCCCGCCCATGAGCATAACAAGGCTCCCAGTGCTCCATGGCCTGTCCTGCCTTTCTGGATTTTACACTTTTTTCAGATGGCCCTTTTGACCGGGGGGCAGTGAGACTTCATTGTAGTGCAGATTTCCTTTGCAAGCTTGCTTGGTTGGCCAAAAAGTGCGTATGCGTTTTTTCTTGAATATATTCAGGAAAAAACGCATACGCCCTTTTTGGCCAAGTGCATCATTGTGGACGTTCTGCCTCTTTTCCTATGCTTTACATGCAATTCCAGTCTACCTCCTGAAATCGGTTTCCTGCAATTCTGCCCCGCTTTCAAGTCCTCTTGGCAGCCTTACTTCAATATATTTTTGGATGATAGCTCTCATTTATAACTCTGCATGTCTGTGAATGACAGTGCCCCTGAGCTCCTTTCTTCAACTCGCGTTCTTGTGAGCTGGCCGCAACACCGTAGGATTGCTTCAGGCCCTAGTGTGGTTCCGGCATGGCACGCTGAGCCTTTGGTTAATTCCGCTTCCTAGTGGGTAATGAGAGTTAAATTTGACCGTCCAAACACCTCCAGCTAGTCTCTCTTGGTTCTCCCTATTTCTGTACATTTTCCGCAGAAATTGCAAACTGGGCCAAACAGGAGGTTAAAGGCACTGACTCTCCAAGTGGGGAGAGTGTTAGTAAAGCGTCTGGAATGTTGCACCCGAGTACCGGGGGAAGAAAACTGAGACACATTTGAACACGTTTCCCGATCACACGGTGGATCATACTCTGGGTTCCACATGCATGTTTTAGCTGAAGGAAGAATCCCTTAAACCTGGAGAGTTGAGACCCATGGAATGGGTACCATGCAATATGACTTCAAAGGGTCTGCATTTGCTCACCGAACCTCACCAATCCTATCACTGCTGCGTTTATGCCGCTGTACACACGCTTGATTCTCTTTCGGAGACATATAAATCCATAGGTTTTAAGATTCTTACTAGTCAGGTATATTCTTAGGCGTTTAATATGGGGTGTAGAGTCCACTTCGTTGAGCAAGGAGTAGCTCTTGTCTATTACATATTTGGCTTATGGAACGGTATCTGTGCTAATTTCAATCTCTGGTTTTATGCAGCACCCCAACTCACCTTTCCCCTTAAGCAAGCATAAGTCGGTTTTCTACATTTGAGACCCTGTTCTGTTTTGTAATTCAGTTCCTGTGTAGCCAAGTTTACATTCCATGTGGTAGAGATATCTTATGATGTTTCTTTTTCTGTGTGACTTATTTCACTTAGAATCATCGTACCTGAATCCACTCATTATGCTGCTACGGGCCTGATGACATAGATTTCATTGCTGAGTGATATTGCATTGTACGTAAGTACCACAACTTCTTTATCCATTTTGCGCTTTCTGTGATATTGAACTTGTACCGTAAACGAGGTTCTTGTAAACAGAGCTGTCCCAAACATTGGGGTGGTTGTGTCTTTTTTATTTTAATTTCCCTAAACTATAGGACCATAAGTGGAAGTGCCCTAGGCTCTGTTGCTTTGTTTTTTAGATGTTTCAGGAAACACCATACACTTCTCCAGAGTGGCTGTTGGCAATTTACATCCCGCCCATCAGCATAACAAGGCTGCCAGTTCTCCATGGCCTGTCCTGTCTTTCTGGATTTTACACTTTTTTCAGATGGCCCTTTTGACCGGGGGGCAGTGAGACTTCATTGTAGTGCAGATTTCCTTTGCAAGCTTGCTTGGTTGGCCAAAAAGGGCGTATGCGTTTTTTCCTGAATATATTAAGGAAAAAACGCATACGCCCTTTTTGGCCAAGTGCATCATTGTGGACGTTCTGCCTCTTTTCCTATGCTTTACATGCAATTCCAGTCTACCTCCTGAAATCGGTTTCCTGCAATTCTGCCCCGCTTTTAAGTCCTCTTGGCTGCCTTACTTCAATATATTTTTGGACGATAGCTATCATTTATAACTCTGCAGGTATGTGAATGACAGTGCCCCTGAGCTCCTTTCTTCAACTCGCTTTCTTGTGAGCTGGCCGCAACACCGCAGCATTGCTTCAGGCCCTAGTGTGGTTCAGGCATGGCACGCTGAGCCTTTGGTTAATTCCTCTTCCTGGTGGGAAATGAGAGTTAAATTTGCCCGTCCAGACACCTCCAGCTAGTCTCTCATTGGTTCTCCCTATTCCTGTTCATTTTCCGCAGAAATTGCAAACTGGGCCAAACAGGAGGTTAAAGGCACTGACTCTCCAAGTGGGGAGAGTGTTAGTAAAGCGTCTGGAATGTTGCACCCGAGTACCAGGGGATGAAAACTGAGACACATTTGAACACGTTTCCCGATCACATGGTGGATCATACTCTGGGTTCCACATGCATGTTCTAGCTGAAGGAAGAATCCCTTAAACCTGGAGAGTTGAGACCCCTGCAATGGGTACCATGCAATATGACTTCAAAGGGTCTGCATTTGCTCACCGAACCTCACCAATCCTATCACTGCTGCATTTATGCCACTGTACACACGCTTGATTCTCTTTCTGAGACATATAAATCCATAGGTTTTAAGATTCTTACTAGTCAGGTATATTCTTAGGCGTTTAATATGGGGTGTAGAGTCCACTTCGTTGAGCAAGGAGTAGCTCTTGTCTATTACATATTTGGCTTATGGAACGGTATCTGTGCTAATTTCAATCTCTGGTTTTATGCAGCACCCCAACTCACCTTTCCCCTTAAGCAAGCATAAGTCGGTTTTCTACATTTGAGACCCTGTTCTGTTTTGTAATTTAGTTCCTGTGTAGCCAAGTTTACATTCCATGTGGTAGAGATATCTTATGATGTTTCTTTTTCTGTGTGACTTATTTCACTTAGAATCATCGTACCTGAATCCACTCATTATGCTGCTATGGGCCTGATGACATAGATTTCATTGCTGAGTGATATTGCATTGTACGTAAGTACCACAACTTCTTTATCCATTTTGCGCTTTCTGTGATTTTGAACTTGTACTGTAAACGAGGTTCTTGTAAACAGAGCCTTCCCAAACTTTGGGGTGGCTGTGTCTTTTTTATTTTAATTTCCCTAAGCTATAGGACCATAAGTGGAAGTGCCCTAGGCTCTGTTGCTTTGTTTTTTAGATGTTTCAGGAAACACCATACACTTCTCCAGAGTGGCTGTTGGCAATTTACATCCCGCCCATCAGCATAACAAGGCTCCCAGTTCTCCATAGCCTGTCCTGCCTTTCTGGATTTTACACTTTTTTCAGATGACCCTTTTGACCGGGGGGCAGTGAGACTTCATTGTAGTGCAGATTTCCTTTGCAAGCTTGCTTGGTTGGCCAAAAAGGGTGTATGCGTTTTTTCCTGAATATATTCAGGAAAAAACGCATACGCCCTTTTTGGCCAAGTGCATCATTGTGGACGTTCTGCCTCTTTTCCTTTGCTTTACATGCAATTCCAGTCTACCTCCTGAAATCGGTTTCCTGCAATTCTGCCCAGCGTTCAAGTCCTCTTGGCAGCCTTACTTCAATATATTTTTGGATGATAGCTGTCATTTATAACTATGCAGGTTTGTGAATGACAGTGCCCCTGAGCTCCTTTCTTCAACTCGCTTTCTTGTGAGCTGGCCGCAACACCGCAGCATTGCTTTAGGCCCTAGTGTGGTTCCGGCATGACATGCTGAGCCTTTGGTTAATTCCTCTTCCTGGTGGGAAATGAGAGTTAACTTTGCCCGTCCAGACACCTCCAGCTAGTCTCTCATTGGTTCTCCCTATTCCTGTTCATTTTCCGCAGAAATTGCAAACTGGGCCAAACAAGAGTTTAAAGGCACTGACTCTCCAAGTGGGGAGAGTGTTAGTAAAGCGTCTGGAATGTTGCACCCGAGTACAGGGGAATGAAAACTGACACAATTAAACACGTTTCCCGATCACACGGTGGATCATACTCTGGGTTCCACATGCATGTTTTAGCTGAAGGAAGAATCCCTTAAACCTGGAGAGTTGAGACCCATGGAATGGGTACCATGCAATATGACTTCAAAGGGTCTGCATTTGCTCACCGAACCTCACCAATCCTATCACTGCTGCGTTTATGACACTGTACACACGCTTGATTCTCTTTCGGAGACATATAAATCCATAGGTTTTAAGATTCTTTCTAGTCAGGTATATTCTTACGCGTTTAATATGGGGTGTAGAGTCCACTTCGTTGAGCAAGGAGTAGCTCTTGTCTATTAAATATTTGGCTTATGGAACGGTATCTGTTCTAATTTCAATCTCTGGTTTTATGCAGCACCCCAACTCACCTTTCCCCTTAAGCAAGCATAAGTTGGTTTTCTACATTTGAGACCCTGTTCTGTTTTGTAATTCAGTTCCTGTGTAGCCAAGTTTACATTCCTTGTACTAGTGATATCTTATGATGTTTGTTTTTCTGTGTGACTTATTTCACTTAGAATCATCGTACCTGAATCCACTCATTATGCTGCTACGGGCCTGATGACATAGATTTCATTGCTGAGTGATATTGCATTGTACGTAAGTACCACAACTTCTTTATCCATTTTTCGCTTTCTGTGATATTGAACTTGGACCATAAATGAGGTTCTTGTAAACAGAGCTGTCCCTAACTTTGGGGTGGCTGAGTCTTTTTGATTTTAATTTCCCTAAGCTATAGGACCATAAGTGGAAGTGCCCTAGGCTCTGTTGCTTTGTTTTTTAGATGTTTCAGGAAACACCATACACTTCTCCAGAGTGGCTGTTGGCAATTTACATCCCACCCATCAGCATAACAAGGCTCCCAGTTCTCCATGGCCTGTCCTGCCTTTCTGGATTTTACACTTTTTTCAGATGGCCCTTTTGACCGGGGAGCAGTGAGACTTCATTGTAGTGCAGATTTCCTTTGCAAGCTTGCTTGGTTGGCCAAAAAGGGCGTATGCGTTTTTTCCTGAATATATTCAGGAAAAAACGCATACGCCCTTTTTGGCCAAGTGCATCATTGTGGACGTTCTGCCTCTTTTCCTATGCTTTACATGCAATTCCAGTCTACCTCCTGAAATCGGTTTCCTGCAATTCTGCCCCGCTTTCAAGTCCTCTTGGCAGCTTTACTTCAATATATTTTTGGACGATAGCTATCATTTATAACTCTGCAGGTATGTGAATGACAGTGCCCCTGAGCTCCTTTCTTCAACTCGCTTTCTTGTGAGCTGGCCGCAACACCGCAGCATTGCTTCAGGCCCTAGTGTGGTTACGGCATGGCACGCTGAGCCTTTGTTTAATTCCTCTTCCTGGTGGGAAATGAGAGTTAAATTTGCCCGTCCAGACACCTCCAGCTAGTCTCTCATTGGTTCTCCCTATTCCTGTTCATTTTCCGCAGAAATTGCAAACTGGGCCAAACAGGAGGTTAAAGGCACTGACTCTCCAAGTGGGGAGAGTGTTAGTAAAGCGTCTGGAATGTTGCACCCGAGTACCAAGGGACAAAAACTGAGACACATTTGAACACGTTTCCCGATCACATGGTGGATCATACTCTGGGTTCCACATGCATGTTTTAGCTGAAGGAAGAATCCCTTAAACCTGGAGAGTTGAGACCCCTGCAATGGGTACCATGCAATATGACTTCAAAGGGTCTGCATTTGCTCACCGAACCTCACCAATCCTATCACTGCTGCATTTATGCCACTGTACACACGCTTGATTCTCTTTCTGAGACATATAAATCCATAGGTTTTAAGATTCTTACTAGTCAGGTATATTCTTAGGCGTTTAATATGGGGTGTAGAGTCCACTTCGTTGAGCAAGGAGTAGCTCTTGTCTATTACATATTTGGCTTATGGAACGGTATCTGTGCTAATTTCAATCTCTGGTTTTATGCAGCACCCCAACTCACCTTTCCCCTTAAGCAAGCATAAGTCGGTTTTCTACATTTGAGACCCTGTTCTGTTTTGTAATTCAGTTCCTGTGTAGCCAAGTTTACATTCCATGTGGTAGAGATATCTTATGATGTTTCTTTTTCTGTGTGACTTATTTCACTTAGAATCATCGTACCTGAATCCACTCATTATGCTGCTATGGGCCTGATGACATAGATTTCATTGCTGAGTGATATTGCATTGTACATAAGTACCACAACTTCTTTATCCATTTTTCACTTTCTGTGATATTGAACTTGTACTGTAAACGAGGTTCTTTTAAACAGAGCCTTCCCAAACTTTGGGGTGGCTGTGTCTTTTTGATTTTAATTTCCCTAAGCTATAGGACCATAAGTGGAAGTGCCCTAGGCTCTGTTGCTTTGTTTTTTAGATGTTTCAGGAAACACCATACACTTCTCCAGAGTGGCTGTTGGCAATTTACATCCCGCCCATCAGCATAACAAGGCTCCCATTTCTCCATGGCCTGTCCTGCCTTTCTGGATTTTACAATTTTTTCAGATGGCCCTTTTGACCGGGGGGCAGTGAGACTTCATTGTAGTGCAGATTTCCTTTGCAAGCTTGCTTGGTTGGCCAAAAAGGGCGTATGCGTTTTTTCCTGTATATATTCAGGAAAAAACGCATACGCCCTTTTTGGCCAAGTGCATCATTGTGGACGTTCTGCCTCTTTTCCTTTGCTTTACATGCAATTCCAGTCTACCTCCTGAAATCGGTTTCCTGCAATTCTGCCCAGCGTTCAAGTCCTCTTGGCAGCCTTACTTCAATATATTTTTGGACAATAGCTGTCATTTATAACTCTGCAGGTTTGTGAATGACAGTGCCCCTGAGCTCCTTTCTTCAACTCGCTTTCTTGTGAGCTGGCCGCAACACCGCAGCATTGCTTCAGGCCCTAGTGTGGTTCCGGCATGACATGCTGAGCCTTTGGTTAATTCCTCTTCCTGGTGGGAAATGAGAGTTAAATTTGCCCGTCCAGACACCTCCAGCTAGTCTCTCATTGGTTCTCCCTATTCCTGTTCATTTTCCGCAGAAATTACAAACTGGGCCAAACAAGCGGTTAAAGGCACTGACTCTCCAAGTGGGGAGAGTGTTAGTTAAGCGTCTGGAATGTTGCACCTGAGTACCGGGGGATGAAAACTGACACAATTAAACACATTTCCCGATCACATGGTGGATCATACTCTGGGTTCCACATGCATGTTTTAGCTGAAGGAAGAATCCCTTAAACCTGGAGAGTTGAGACCCATGGAATGGGTACCATGCAATATGACTTCAAAGGGTCTGCATTTGCTCACCGAACCTCAACAATCCTATCACTGCTGCGTTTATGACACTGTACACACGCTTGATTCTCTTTCGGAGACATATAAATCCATAGGTTTTAAGATTCTTTCTAGTCAGGTATATTCTTACGCGTTTAATATGGGGTGTAGAGTCCACTTCGTTGAGCAAGGAGTAGCTCTTGTCTATTAAATATTTGGCTTATGGAATGGTATCTTTTCTAATTTCAATCTCTGGTTTTATGCAGCACCCCAACTCACCTTTCGCGTTAAGCAAGCATAAGTTGGTTTTCTACATTTGAGACCCTGTTCTGTTTTGTAATTCAGTTCCTGTGTAGCCAAGTTTACATTCCTTGTAGTAGTGATATCTTATGATGTTTGTTTTTCTGTGTGACTTATTTCACTTAGAATCATCGTACCTGAATCCACTCATTATGCTGCTATTGGCCTGATGACATAGATTTCATTGCTGAGTGATATTGCATTGTACGTAAGTACCACAACTTCTTTATCCATTTTTCGCTTTCTGTGATATTGAACTTGGACCATAAATGAGGTTCTTGTAAACAGAGCTGTCCCTAACTTTGGGGTGGCTGTGTCTTTTTGATTTTAATTTCCCTAAGCTATAGGACCATAAGTGGAAGTGCCCTAGGCTCTGTTGCTTTGTTTTTTAGATGTTTCAGGAAACACCATACACTTCTCCAGAGTGGCTGTTGGCAATTTACATCCCGCCCATCAGCATAACAAGGCTCCCAGTTCTCCATGGCCTGTCCTGCCTTTCTGGATTTTACACTTTTTTCAGATGGCCCTTTTGACCGGGGAGCAGTGAGACTTCATTGTAGTGCAGATTTCCTTTGCAAGCTTGCTTGGTTGGCCAAAAAGGGCGTATGCGTTTTTTCCTGAATATATTCAGGAAAAAACGTATACGCCCTTTTTGGCCAAGTGCATCATTGTGGACGTTCTGCCTCTTTTCCTATGCTTTACATGCAATTCCAGTCTACCTCCTGAAATCGGTTTCCTGCAATTCTGCCCCGCTTTCAAGTCCTCTTGGCAGCCTTACTTCAATATATTTTTGGACGATAGCTATCATTTATAACTCTGCAGGTTTGTGAATGACAGTGCCCCTGAGCTCCTTTCTTCAACTCGCTTTCTTGTGAGCTGGCCGCAACACCGCAGGATTGCTTCAGGCCCTAGTGTGGTTCCGGCATGGCACGCTGAGCCTTTGTTTAATTCCTCTTCCTGGTGGGAAATGAGAGTTAAATTTGCCCATCCAGACACCTCCAGCTAGTCTCTCATTGGTTCTCCCTATTCCTGTTCATTTTCCGCAGAAATTGCAAACTGGGCCATACAGGAGGTTAAAGGCACTGACTCTCCAAGTGGGGAGAGTGTTAGTAAAGCATCTGGAATGTTGCACCCGAGTACCAGGGGACGAAAACTGAGACACATTTGAACACGTTTCCCGATCACATGGTGGATCATACTCTGGGTTCCACATGCATGTTTTAGCTGAAGGAAGAATCCCTTAAACCTGGAGAGTTGAGACCCCTGCAATGGGTACCATGCAATATGACTTCAAAGGGTCTGCATTTGCTCACCGAACCTCACCAATCCTAGCACTGCTGCATTTATGCCACTGTACACATGCTTGATTCTCTTTTGGAGACATATAAATCCATAGGTTTTAAGATTCTTACTAGTCAGGTATATTCTTAGGCGTTTAATATGGGGTGTAGAGTCCACTTCATTGAGCAAGGAGTAGCTCTTGTCTATTACATATTTGGCTTATGGAACCGTATCTGTGCTAATTTCAATCTTTGGTTTATGCAGCACCCCAACTCACCTTTACTCTTAAGCAAGCATAAGTCGGTTTTCTACATTTGAGACCCTGTTCTGTTTTGTAATTCAGTTCCTGTGTAGCCAAGTTTACATTCCATGTGGTAGAGATATCTTATGATGTTTCTTTCTCTGTGTGACTTATTTCACTTACAATCATCGTACCTGAATCCACTCATTATGCTGCTACGGGCCTGATGACACAGATTTCATTGCTGAGTGATATTGCATTGTACGTAAGTACCACAACTTCTTTATCCATTTTGCGCTTTCTGTGATATTGAACTTGTACCGTAAACGAGGTTCTTGTAAACAGAGCTGTTCCAAAGATTGGGGTGGTTGAGTCTTTTTGATTTTAATTTCCCTAAGCTATAGGACCATAAGTGGAAGTGCCCTAGGCTCTGTTGCTTTGTTTTTTAGATGTTTCAGGAAACACCATACACTTCTCCAGAGTGACTGTGGGCAATTTACATCCCGCCCATCAGCATAACAAGGCTCCCAGTTCTCCATGGCCTGTCCTGCCTTTCTGGATTTTACACTTTTTTCAGATGGCCCTTTTGACCGGGGGGCAGTGAGACTTCATTGTAGTGCAGATTTCCTTTGCAAGCTTGCTTGGTTGGCCAAAAAGGGCGTATGCGTTTTTTCCTCAATATATTCAGGAAAAAACGCATACGCCCTTTTTGGCCAAGTGCATCATTGTGGACGTTCTGCCTCTTTTCCTATGTTTACATGCAATTCCAGTCTACCTCCTGAAATCGGTTTCCTGCAATTCTGCCCCGCATTCAAGTCCTCTTGGCAGCCTTACTTCAATATATTTTTGGACGATAGCTGTCATTTATAACTCTGCAGGTATGTGAATGACAGTGCCCCTGAGCTCCTTTCTTCAACTCGCTTTCTTGTGAGCTGGCCGCAACACCGCTGCATTGCTTCAGGCCCTAGTGTGGTTCCGGCATGGCACACTGAGCCTTTGGTTAATTCCTCTTCCTGGTGGGAAATGAGAGTTAAATTTGCCCGTCCAGACACCTCCAGCTAGTCTCTCATTGGTTCTCCCTATTCCTGTTCATTTTCCGCAGAAATTGCAAACTGGGCCAAACAGGAGGTTAAAGGCACTGACTCTCCAAGTGGGGAGAGTGTTAGTAAACCATCTGGAATATTGCACCCGAGTACCAGGGGACGAAAACTGACACAATTGAACACGTTTCCCGAGCACACGGTGGATCATACTCTGGGTTCCACATGCATGTTTTAGCTGAAGGAAGAATCCCTTAAACCTGGAGAGTTGAGACCCATGGAATGGGTACCATGCAATATGACTTCAAAGGGTCTGCATTTGTCCACCGAACCTCACCAATCCTATCACTGCTGCGTTTATGCCGCTGTACACACGCTTGATTCTCTTTCGGAGACATATAAATCCATAGGTTTTAAGATTCTTCCTAGTCAGGTATATTCTTAGGCGTTTATTATGGGGTGTAGAGTCCACTTCGTTGAGCAAGGAGTAGCTCTTGTCTATTACATATTTGGCTTATGGAACGGTATCTGTGCTAATTTCAATCTCTGGTTTTATGCAGCACCCCAACTCACCTTTCGCCTTAAGCAAGCATAAGTTGGTTTTCTACATTTGAGACCCTGTTCTGTTTTGTAATTCAGTTCCTGTGTAGCCAAGTTTACATTCCGTGTAGTAGTGATATCTTATGATGTTTCTTTTTCTGTGTGACTTATTTCACTTAGAATCATCGTACCTGAATCCACTCATTATGCTGCTATGGGCCTGATGACATAGATTTCATTGCTGCGTGATATTGCATTGTACGTAATTACCACAACTTCTTTATCCATTTTTCACTTTCTGTGATATTGAAATTGTACCGTAAATGAGGTTCTTGTAAACAGAGCCGTCCCAAACTTTGGGGTGGCTGTGTCTTTTTGATTTTAATTTCCCTAAGCTATAGGACCATAAGTGGAAGTGCCCTAGGCTCTGTTGCTTTGCTTTTTAGATGTTTCAGGAAACACCATACACTTCTCCAGAGTGGCTGTTCACAATTTACATCCCGCACATCAGCATAACAAGGTTCCCAATTCTCCATGGCCTGTCCTGCCTTTCTGGATTTTACACTTTTTCCAGATGGCCCTTTTGACCGGGGGCAGTGAGACTTCATTTTAGTGCAGATTTCCTTTGCAAGCTTGCTTGGTTGGCCAAAAAGGGCGTATGCGTTTTTTCCTGAATATATTCAGGAAAAAACGCATACGCCCTTTTTGGCCAAGTGCATCATTGTGGACGTTCTGCCTCTTTTCCTATGCTTTACATGCTATTCCAGTCTACCTCCTGAAATCGGTTTCCTGCAATTCTGCCCCGCTTTCAAGTCCTCTTGGCAGCCTTACTTCAATATATTTTTGGACGATAGCTGTCATTTATAACTCTGCAGGTATGTGAATGACAGTGCCCCTGAGCTCCTTTCTTCAACTCGTTTTCTTGTGAGCTGGCCGCAACACCGCAGCATTGCTTCAGGCCCTAGTGTGGTTCCGGCATGGCACGCTGAGCCTTTGGTTAATTCCTCTTCCTGGTGGGAAATGAGAGTTAAATTTGCCCGTCCAGACACCTCCAGCTAGTCTCTCATTGGTTCTCCCTATTCCTGTTCATTTTCCGCAGAAATTGCAAACTGGGCCAAACAGGAGGTTAAAGGCACTGACTCTCCAAGTGGGGAGAGTGTTAGTAAAGCGTCTGGAATGTTGCACCCGAGTACCGGGGGACGAAAACTGAGTCACATTTGAACACGTTTCCCGATCACACGGTGGATCATACTCTGGGTTCCACATGCATGTTTTAGCTGAAGGAGGAATCCCTTAAACCTGGAGAGTTGAGACCCATGGAATGGGTACCATGCAATATGACTTGAAAGGGTCTGTATTTGCTCACCGAACCTCACCAATCCTAACACTGCTGCGTTTATGCCGCTGTACACATGGTTGCTTCTCTTTTGGAGACATATAAATCCATAGGTTTTAAGATTCTTACTAGTCAGGTATATTCTTATGCGTTTAATATGGGGTGTTGAGTCCACTTCGTTGAGCAAAGACTAGCTCTTGTCTATTACATATTTGGCTTATGGAACGGTATCTGTTCTAATTTCAATCTCTGGTTTTATGCAGCACCCCAACTCACCTTTCCCCTTAAGCAAGCATAAGATGGTTTTCTACATTTGAGACCCTGTTCTGTTTTGTAATTCAGTTCCTGTGTAGCCAAGTTTACATTCCGTGTAGTAGTGATATCTTATGATGTTTCTTTTTCTGTGTGACTTATTTCACTTAGAATCATCGTACCTGAATCCACTCATTATGCTGCTACGGGCCTGATGACATAGATTTCATTGCTGAGTGATATTGCATTGTACGTAAGTACCACAACTTCTTGATCCATTTTTCGCTTTCTGTGATATTGAACTTGTACCGTAAACGAGGTTCTTGTAAACAGAGCTGTCCCAAACATTGGGGTGGTTGTGTCTTTTTGATTTTAATTTCCCTAAGCTATAGGACCATAAGTGGAAGTGCCCTAGGCTCTGTTGCTTTGTTTTTTAGATGTTTCAGGAAACACCATACTCTTCTCCAGATTGGCTGTTGGCAATTTACATCCCGCCCTTCAGCATAACAAGGCTCCCAGTTCTCCATGGCCTGTCCTGCCTTTCTGGATTTTACACTTTTTTCAGATGGCCCTTTTGATCGGGGGGCAGTGAGACTTCATTGTAGTGCAGATTTCCTTTGCAAGCTTGCTTGGTTGGCCAAAAAGGGCGTAGGCTTTTTTTCTTGAGGAAAAATCGCATATGCCCTTTTTGGTCAAGTGCATCATTGTGGACGTTCTGCCTCTTTTCCTATGCTTTACATGCAATTCCAGTCTACCTCCTGAAATCGGTTTCCTGCAATTCTGCCCCGCTTTCAAGTCCTCTTGGCAGCCTTACTTCAATATATTTTTGGACGATAGCTGTCATTTATAACTCTGCAGTTTTGTGAATTACAGTGCCCCTGAGCTCCTTTCTTCAACTTGCTTTCTTGTGAGCTGGCCGCAACACCGCAGCATCGCTTCAGGCCCTAGTGTTGTTCCGGCATGGCACGCTGAGCCTTTGGTTAATTCCTCTTCCTGGTGGGAAATGAGAGTTAAATTTGCCCGTCCAGACACCTCCAGCTAGTCTCTCATTGGTTCTCCCTATTCCTGTTCATTTTCCGCAGAAATTGCAAACTGGGCCAAACAGGAGGTTAAAGTCACTGACTCTCCAAGTGGGGAGAGTGTTAGTAAAGCGTCTGGAATGTTGCACCCGAGTACCAGGGGACGAAAACTGACACATTTGAACACGTTTCCCGATCACACGGTGGATCATACTCTGGGTTCCACATGCATGTTTTAGCTGAAGGAAGAATCCCTTAAACCTGGAGAGTTGAGACCCATGGAATGGGTACCATGCAATATGACTTCAAAGGGTCTGCATTTGCTCACCGAACCTCATCAATCCTATCACTGCTGCGTTTATGCCGCTATACACACGCTTGATTCTCTTTCGGAGATATATAAATCCATAGGTTTTAAGATTCTTACTAGTCAGGTATATTCTTAGGCGTTTAATATGGGGTGTTGAGTCCACTTCGTTGAGCAAGGTGTAGCTCTTTTTTATTACATATTTGGCTTATGGAACGATATCTGTGCTAATTTCAATGTCTGGTTTTATGCAGCACCCCAACTCACCTTTCCCCTTAAGGAAGCATAAGTTGGTTTTCTACATTTGAGACCCTGTTCTGTTTTGTAATTCAGTTCCTGTGTAGCCAAGTTTACATTCCGTGTAGTAGTGATATCTTATGATGTTTGTTTTTCTGTGTGACTTATTTCACTTAGAATCATCGTACCTGAATCCACTCATTATGCTGCTATGGGCCTGATGACATAGATTTCATTGCTGAGTGATATTGCATTGTAGGTAAGTACCACAACTTCTTTATCCATTTTTCACTTTCTGTGATATTGAACTTGTACCGTAAACGAGGTTCCTATAAACAGAACCGTCCCAAACTTTGGGGTGGCTGTGTCTTTTTGATTTTAATTTCCCTAAGCTATAGGACCATAAGTGGAAGTGCCCTAGGCTCTGTTGTTTTGTTTTTTAGATGTTTCAGGAAACACCATACACTTCTCCAGAGTGGCTGTTGGCAATTTACATCCCGCCCATCAGCATAACAAGGCTCCCAGTTCTCCATGGCCTGTCCTGCTTTGCTGGATTTTATACTTTTTTCAGATGGCCCTTTTGCCCGCGGGGTAGTGAGACTTCATTGTAGTGCAGATTCCCTTTGCAAGCTTGCTTGGTTGGCCAAAAAGGGCGTATGCGTTTTTTTCTGAATATATTCAGGAAAAAACGCATACGCCCTTTTTGGCCAAGTGCATCATTGTGGACGTTCTGCCTCTTTTCCTATGCTTTACATGCAATTCCAGTCTACCTCCTGAAATCGGTTTCCTGCAATTCTGCCCCGCTTTCAAGTCCTCTTGGCAGCCTTACTTCAATATATTTTTGGACGATAGCTGTCATTTATAACTCTGCAGGTTTGTGAATGACAGTGCCCCTGAGCTCCTTTCTTCAACTCGTTTTCTTGTGAGCTGGCCGCAACACCGCAGCATTGCTTCAGGCCCTAGTGTGGTTCAAGAATGGCACGCTGAGCCTTTGGTTAATTCCTCTTCCTGGTGGGCAATGAGAGTTAAATTTGCCCGTCCAGACACCTCCAGCTAGTCTCTCTTGGTTCTCCCTATTTCTGTTCATTTTCCGCAGAAATTGCAAACTGGGCCAAACAGGAGGTTAAAGGCACTGACTCACCAAGTGGGGAGAGTGTTAGTAAAGCGTCTGGAATGTTGCACCCGAGTACCGGGGGACGAAAACTGAGACACATTTGAACACGTTTCCCGATCACACGGTGGATCATACTCTGGGTTCCACATGCATGTTTTAGCTGAAGGAAGAATCCCTTAAACCTGGAGAGTTGAGACCCATGGAATGTGTACCATGCAATATGACTTCAAAGGGTCTGCATTTGCTCACCGAACCTCACCAATCCTAGCACTGCTGCATTTATGCCACTGTACACATGCTTGATTCTCTTTTGGAGACATATAAATCCATAGGTTTTAAGATTCTTACTAGTCAGGTATATTCTTAGGCGTTTAATATGGGGTGTAGAGTCCACTTCATTGAGCAAGGAGTAGCTCTTGTCTATTACATATTTGGCTTATGGAACCGTATCTGTGCTAATTTCAATCTTTGGTTTATGCAGCACCCCAACTCACCTTTACTCTTAAGCAAGCATAAGTCGGTTTTCTACATTTGAGACCCTGTTCTGTTTTGTAATTCAGTTCCTGTGTAGCCAAGTTTACATTCCATGTGGTAGAGATATCTTATGATGTTTCTTTCTCTGTGTGACTTATTTCACTTACAATCATCGTACCTGAATCCACTCATTATGCTGCTATGGGCCTGATGACACAGATTTCATTGCTGAGTGATATTGCATTGTACGTAAGTACCACAACTTCTTTATCCATTTTTCACTTTCTGTGATTTTGAACTTATACTGTAAACGAGGTTCTTGTAAACAAAGCCTTCCCAAATTTTGGGGTGGCTGTGTCTTTTTGATTTTAATTTCCCTAAGCTATAGGACCATAAGTGGAAGTGCCCTAAGCTCTGTTGCTTTGTTTTTCAGATGTTTCAGGAAACACCATACACTTCTCCAGAGTGGCTGTTGGCAATTTACATCCCGCCCATCAGCATAACAAGGCTCCCAGTTCTCCATGGCCTGTCCTGCCTTTCTGGATTTTACACTTTTTTCAGATGGCCCTTTTGACCGGGGGGGCAGTGAGACTTCATTGTAGTGCAGATTTCCTTTGCAAGCTTGCTTGGTTGGCCAAAAAGGGCGTATGCGTTTTTTCCTGAATATATTCAGGAAAAAACGCATACGCCCTTTTTGGCCAAGTGCATCATTGTGGACGTTCTGCCTCTTTTCCTTTGCTTTACATGCAATTCCAGTCTACCTCCTGAAATTGGTTTCCTGCAATTCTGCCCAGCGTTCAAGTCCTCTTGGCAGCCTTACTTCAATATATTTTTGGACGATAGCTGTCATTTATAACTCTGCAGGTTTGTGAATGACAGTGCCCCTGAGCTCCTTTCTTCAACTCGCTTTCTTGTGAGCTGGCCGCAACACCGCAGCATTGCTTCAGGCCCTAGTGTGGTTCCGGCATTACATGCTGAGCCTTTGGTTAATTCCTCTTCCTGGTGGGAAATGAGAGTTAAATTTGCCCGTCCAGACACCTCCAGCTAGTCTCTCATTGGTTCTCCCTATTCCTGTTCATTTTCCGCAGAAATTGCAAACTGGGCCAAACAGGAGGTTAAAGGCACTGACTCTCCAAGTGGGGAGAGTGTTAGTAAAGCGTCTGTAATGTTGCACCCGAGTACCGGGGGACGAAAACTGAGTCACATTTGAACACGTTTCCCGATCACATGGTGGATCATACTCTGGGTTCCACATGCATGTTTTAGCTGAAGGAAGAATCCCTTAAACCTGGAGAGTTGAGACCCATGGAATGGGTACCATGCAATATGACTTCAAAGGGTCTGCATTTGCTCACCGAACCTCACCAATCCTATCACTGCTGCGTTTATGTCACTGTACACACGCTTGATTCTCTTTTGGAGACATATAAATCCATAGGTTTTAAGATTCTTTCTAGTCAGGTATATTCTTAGGCGTTTAATATGGGGTGTAGAGTCCACTTCGTTGAGCAAGGAGTAGATCTTGTCTATTACATATTTGGCTTATGGAACCGTATCTGTGCTAATTTCAATCTTTGGTTTTATGCAGCACCCCAACTCACCTTTACTCTTAAGCAAGCATAAGTCGGTTTTCTACATTTGAGACCCTGTTCTGTTTTGTAATTCAGTTCCTGTGTAGCCAAGTTTACATTCCATGTGGTAGAGATATCTTATGATGTTTCTTTCTCTGTGTGACTTATTTCACTTACAATCATCGTACCTGAATCCACTCATTATGCTGCTACGGGCCTGATGACACAGATTTCATTGCTGAGTGATATTGCATTGTACGTAATTACCACAACTTCTTTATCCATTTTGCGCTTTCTGTGATATTGAACTTGTACCGTAAACGAGGTTCTTGTAAACAGAGCTGTCCCAAAGATTGGGGTGGTTGTGTCTTTTTGATTTTAATTTCCCTAAGCTATAGGACCATAAGTGGAAGTGCCCTAGGCTCTGTTGCTTTGTTTTTTAGATGTTTCAGGAAACACCATACACTTCTCCAGAGTGACTGTGGGCAATTTACATCCCGCCCATCAGCATAACAAGGCTCCCAGTTCTCCATGGCCTGTCCTGCCTTTCTGGATTTTACACTTTTTTCAGATGGCCCTTTTGACCGGGGGGCAGTGAGACTTCATTGTAGTGCAGATTTCCTTTGCAAGCTTGCTTGGTTGGCCAAAAAGGGCGTATGCATTTATTCCTGAATATATTCAGGAAAAAACGCATACGCCCTTTTTGGCCAAGTGCATCATTGTGGACGTTCTGCCTCTTTTCCTATGTTTACATGCAATTCCAGTCTACCTCCTGAAATCGGTTTCCTGCAATTCTGCCCCGCTTTCAAGTCCTCTTGGCAGCCTTACTTCAATATATTTTTGGACGATAGCTGTCATTTATAACTCTGCAGGTATGTGAATGACAGTGCCCCTGAGCTCCTTTCTTCAACTCGCTTTCTTGTGAGCTGGCCGCAACACCGCTGCATTGCTTCAGGCCCTAGTGTGGTTCCGGCATGGCACACTGAGCCTTTGGTTAATTCCTCTTCCTGGTGGGAAATGAGAGTTAAATTTGCCCGTCCAGACATCTCCAGCTAGTCTCTCATTGGTTCTCCCTATTCCTGTTCATTTTCCGCAGAAATTGCAAACTGGGCCAAACAGGAGGTTAAAGGCACTGACTCTCCAAGTGGGGAGAGTGTTAGTAAACCATCTGGAATATTGCACCCGAGTACCAGGGGATGAAAACTGACACAATTGAACACGTTTCCCGAGCACACGGTGGATCATACTCTGGGTTCCACATGCATGTTTTAGCTGAAGGAAGAATCCCTTAAACCTGGAGAGTTGAGACCCATGGAATGGGTACCATGCAATATGACTTCAAAGGGTCTGCATTTGTCCACCGAACCTCACCAATCCTATCACTGCTGCGTTTATGCCGCTGTACACACGCTTGATTCTCTTTCGGAGACATATAAATCCATAGGTTTTAAGATTCTTCCTAGTCAGGTATATTCTTAGGCGTTTATTATGGGGTGTAGAGTCCACTTCGTTGAGCAAGGAGTAGCTCTTGTCTATTACATATTTGGCTTATGGAACGGTATCTGTGCTAATTTCAATCTCTGGTTTTATGCAGCACCCCAACTCACCTTTCGCCTTAAGCAAGCATAAGTTGGTTTTCTACATTTGAGACCCTGTTCTGTTTTGTAATTCAGTTCCTGTGTAGCCAAGTTTACATTCCGTGTAGTAGTGATATCTTATGATGTTTCTTTTTCTGTGTGACTTATTTCACTTAGAATCATCGTACCTGAATCCACTCATTATGCTGCTATGGGCCTGATGACATAGATTTCATTGCTGCGTGATATTGCATTGTACGTAATTACCACAACTTCTTTATCCATTTTTCACTTTCTGTGATATTGAACTTGTACCGTAAATGAGGTTCTTGTAAACAGAGCCGTCCCAAACTTTGGGGTGGCTGTGTCTTTTTGATTTTAATTTCCCTAAGCTATAGGACCATAAGTGGAAGTGCCCTAGGCTCTGTTGCTTTGCTTTTTAGATGTTTCAGGAAACACCATACACTTCTCCAGAGTGGCTGTTCACAATTTACATCCCGCACATCAGCATAACAAGGTTCCCAATTCTCCATGGCCTGTCCTGCCTTTCTGGATTTTACACTTTTTCCAGATGGCCCTTTTGACCGGGGGCAGTGAGACTTCATTTTAGTGCAGATTTCCTTTGCAAGCTTGCTTGGTTGGCCAAAAAGGGCGTATGCGTTTTTTCCTGAATATATTCAGGAAAAAACGCATACGCCCTTTTTGGACAAGTGCATCATTGTGGACGTTCTGCCTCTTTTCCTTTGCTTTACATGCAATTCCAGTCTACCTCCTGAAATCGGTTTCCTGCAATTCTGCCCAGCGTTCAAGTCCTCTTGGCAGCCTTACTTCAATATATTTTTGGACGATAGCTGTCATTTATAACTCTGCAGGTTTGTGAATGACAGTGCCCCTGAGCTCCTTTCTTCAACTCGCTTTCTTGTGAGCTGGCCGCAACACCGCAGCATTGCTTCAGGCCCTAGTGTGGTTCCGGCATGACATGCTGAGCCTTTGGTTAATTCCTCTTCCTGGTGGGAAATGAGAGTTAAATTTGCCCATCCAGACACCTCCAGCTAGTCTCTCATTGGTTCTCCCTATTCCTGTTCATTTTCCGCAGAAATTGCAAACTGGGCCATACAGGAGGTTAAAGGCACTGACTCTCCAAGTGGGGAGAGTGTTAGTAAAGCATCTGGAATGTTGCACCCGAGTACCAGGGGACGAAAACTGAGACACATTTGAACACGTTTCCCGATCACATGGTGTATCATACTCTGGGTTCCACATGCATGTTTTAGCTGAAGGAAGAATCCCTTAAACCTGGAGAGTTGAGACCCCTGCAATGGGTACCATGCAATATGACTTCAAAGGGTCTGCATTTGCTCACCGAACCTCACCAATCCTAGCACTGCTGCATTTATGCCACTGTACACATGCTTGATTCTCTTTTGGAGACATATAAATCCATAGGTTTTAAGATTCTTACTAGTCAGGTATATTCTTAGGCGTTTAATATGGGGTGTAGAGTCCACTTCATTGAGCAAGGAGTAGCTCTTGTCTATTACATATTTGGCTTATGGAACCGTATCTGTGCTAATTTCAATCTTTGTTTTATGCAGCACCCCAACTCACCTTTACTCTTAAGCAAGCATAAGTCGGTTTTCTACATTTGAGACCCTGTTCTGTTTTGTAATTCAGTTCCTGTGTAGCCAAGTTTACATTCCATGTGATAGAGATATCTTATGATGTTTCTTTCTCTGTGTGACTTATTTCACTTACAATCATCGTACCTGAATCCACTCATTATGCTGCTATGGGCCTGATGACACAGATTTCATTGCTGAGTGATATTGCATTGTACGTAAGTACCACAACTTCTTTATCCATTTTTCACTTTCTGTGATTTTGAACTTATACTGTAAACGAGGTTCTTGTAAACAAAGCCTTCCCAAATTTTGGGGTGGCTGTGTCTTTTTGATTTTAATTTCCCTAAGCTATAGGACCATAAGTGGAAGTGCCCTAAGCTCTGTTGCTTTGTTTTTCAGATGTTTCAAGAAACACCATACACTTCTCCAGAGTGGCTGTTGGCAATTTACATCCCGCCCATCAGCATAACAAGGCTCCCAGTTCTCCATGGCCTGTCCTGCCTTTCTGGATTTTACACTTTTTTCAGATGGCCCTTTTGACCGGGGGGGCAGTGAGACTTCATTGTAGTGCAGATTTCCTTTGCAAGCTTGCTTGGTTGGCCAAAAAGGGCGTATGCGTTTTTTCCTGAATATATTCAGGAAAAAACGCATACGCCCTTTTTGGCCAAGTGCATCATTGTGGACGTTCTGCCTCTTTTCCTTTGCTTTACATGCAATTCCAGTCTACCTCCTGAAATTGGTTTCCTGCAATTCTGCCCAGCGTTCAAGTCCTCTTGGCAGCCTTACTTCAATATATTTTTGGACGATAGCTGTCATTTATAACTCTGCAGGTTTGTGAATGACAGTGCCCCTGAGCTCCTTTCTTCAACTCGCTTTCTTGTGAGCTGGCCGCAACACCGCAGCATTGCTTCAGGCCCTAGTGTGGTTCCGGCATTACATGCTGAGCCTTTGGTTAATTCCTCTTCCTGGTGGGAAATGAGAGTTAAATTTGCCCATCCAGACACCTCCAGCTAGTCTCTCATTGGTTCTCCCTATTCCTGTTCATTTTCCGCAGAAATTGCAAACTGGGCCAAACAGGAGGTTAAAGGCACTGACTCTCCAAGTGGGGAGAGTGTTAGTAAAGCGTCTGTAATGTTGCACCCGAGTACCGGGGGACGAAAACTGAGTCACATTTGAACACGTTTCCCGATCACATGGTGGATCATACTCTGGGTTCCACATGCATGTTTTAGCTGAAGGAAGAATCCCTTAAACCTGGAGAGTTGAGACCCATGGAATGGGTACCATGCAATATGACTTCAAAGGGTCTGCATTTGCTCACCGAACCTCACCAATCCTATCACTGCTGCGTTTATGTCACTGTACACACGCTTGATTCTCTTTTGGAGACATATAAATCCATAGGTTTTAAGATTCTTTCTAGTCAGGTATATTCTTAGGCGTTTAATATGGGGTGTAGAGTCCACTTCGTTGAGCAAGGAGTAGATCTTGTCTATTACATATTTGGCTTATGGAACCGTATCTGTGCTAATTTCAATCTTTGGTTTTATGCAGCACCCCAACTCACCTTTACTCTTAAGCAAGCATAAGTCGGTTTTCTACATTTGAGACCCTGTTCTGTTTTGTAATTCAGTTCCTGTGTAGCCAAGTTTACATTCCATGTGGTAGAGATATCTTATGATGTTTCTTTCTCTGTGTGACTTATTTCACTTACAATCATCGTACCTGAATCCACTCATTATGCTGCTACGGGCCTGATGACACAGATTTCATTGCTGAGTGATATTGCATTGTACGTAAGTACCACAACTTCTTTATCCATTTTGCGCTTTCTGTGATATTGAACTTGTACCGTAAACGAGGTTCTTGTAAACAGAGCTGTCCCAAAGATTGGGGTGGTTGTGTCTTTTTGATTTTAATTTCCCTAAGCTATAGGACCATAAGTGGAAGTGCCCTAGGCTCTGTTGCTTTGTTTTTTAGATGTTTCAGGAAACACCATACACTTCTCCAGAGTGACTGTGGGCAATTTACATCCGGCCCATCAGCATAACAAGGCTCCCAGTTCTCCATGGCCTGTCCTGCCTTTCTGGATTTTACACTTTTTTCAGATGGCCCTTTTGACCGGGGGGCAGTGAGACTTCATTGTAGTGCAGATTTCCTTTGCAAGCTTGCTTGGTTGGCCAAAAAGGGCGTATGCATTTATTCCTGAATATATTCAGGAAAAAACGCATACGCCCTTTTTGGCCAAGTGCATCATTGTGGACGTTCTGCCTCTTTTCCTATGTTTACATGCAATTCCAGTCTACCTCCTGAAATCGGTTTCCTGCAATTCTGCCCCGCTTTCAAGTCCTCTTGGCAGCCTTACTTCAATATATTTTTGGACGATAGCTGTCATTTATAACTCTGCAGGTATGTGAATGACAGTGCCCCTGAGCTCCTTTCTTCAACTCGCTTTCTTGTGAGCTGGCCGCAACACCGCTGCATTGCTTCAGGCCCTAGTGTGGTTCCGGCATGGCACACTGAGCCTTTGGTTAATTCCTCTTCCTGGTGGGAAATGAGAGTTAAATTTGCCCGTCCAGACATCTCCAGCTAGTCTCTCATTGGTTCTCCCTATTCCTGTTCATTTTCCGCAGAAATTGCAAACTGGGCCAAACAGGAGGTTAAAGGCACTGACTCTCCAAGTGGGGAGAGTGTTAGTAAACCATCTGGAATATTGCACCCGAGTACCAGGGGACGAAAACTGACACAATTGAACACGTTTCCCGAGCACACGGTGGATCATACTCTGGGTTCCACATGCATGTTTTAGCTGAAGGAAGAATCCCTTAAACCTGGAGAGTTGAGACCCATGGAATGGGTACCATGCAATATGACTTCAAAGGGTCTGCATTTGTCCACCGAACCTCACCAATCCTATCACTGCTGCGTTTATGCCGCTGTACACACGCTTGATTCTCTTTCGGAGACATATAAATCCATAGGTTTTAAGATTCTTCCTAGTCAGGTATATTCTTAGGCGTTTATTATGGGGTGTAGAGTCCACTTCGTTGAGCAAGGAGTAGCTCTTGTCTATTACATATTTGGCTTATGGAACGGTATCTGTGCTAATTTCAATCTCTGGTTTTATGCAGCACCCCAACTCACCTTTCGCCTTAAGCAAGCATAAGTTGGTTTTCTACATTTGAGACCCTGTTCTGTTTTGTAATTCAGTTCCTGTGTAGCCAAGTTTACATTCCGTGTAGTAGTGATATCTTATGATGTTTCTTTTTCTGTGTGACTTATTTCACTTAGAATCATCGTACCTGAATCCACTCATTATGCTGCTATGGGCCTGATGACATAGATTTCATTGCTGCGTGATATTGCATTGTACGTAATTACCACAACTTCTTTATCCATTTTTCACTTTCTGTGATATTGAACTTGTACCGTAAATGAGGTTCTTGTAAACAGAGCCGTCCCAAACTTTGGGGTGGCTGTGTCTTTTTGATTTTAATTTCCCTAAGCTATAGGACCATAAGTGGAAGTGCCCTAGGCTCTGTTGCTTTGCTTTTTAGATGTTTCAGGAAACACCATACACTTCTCCAGAGTGGCTGTTCACAATTTACATCCCGCACATCAGCATAACAAGGTTCCCAATTCTCCATGGCCTGTCCTGCCTTTCTGGATTTTACACTTTTTCCAGATGGCCCTTTTGACCGGGGGCAGTGAGACTTCATTTTAGTGCAGATTTCCTTTGCAAGCTTGCTTGGTTGGCCAAAAAGGGCGTATGCGTTTTTTCCTGAATATATTCAGGAAAAAACGCATACGCCCTTTTTGGACAAGTGCATCATTGTGGACGTTCTGCCTCTTTTCCTTTGCTTTACATGCAATTCCAGTCTACCTCCTGAAATCGGTTTCCTGCAATTCTGCCCAGCGTTCAAGTCCTCTTGGCAGCCTTACTTCAATATATTTTTGGACGATAGCTGTCATTTATAACTCTGCAGGTTTGTGAATGACAGTGCCCCTGAGCTCCTTTCTTCAACTCGCTTTCTTGTGAGCTGGCCGCAACACCGCAGCATTGCTTCAGGCCCTAGTGTGGTTCCGGCATGACATGCTGAGCCTTTGGTTAATTCCTCTTCCTGGTGGGAAATGAGAGTTAAATTTGCCCATCCAGACACCTCCAGCTAGTCTCTCATTGGTTCTCCCTATTCCTGTTCATTTTCCGCAGAAATTGCAAACTGGGCCATACAGGAGGTTAAAGGCACTGACTCTCCAAGTGGGGAGAGTGTTAGTAAAGCATCTGGAATGTTGCACCCGAGTACCAGGGGACGAAAACTGAGACACATTTGAACACGTTTCCCGATCACATGGTGTATCATACTCTGGGTTCCACATGCATGTTTTAGCTGAAGGAAGAATCCCTTAAACCTGGAGAGTTGAGACCCCTGCAATGGGTACCATGCAATATGACTTCAAAGGGTCTGCATTTGCTCACCGAACCTCACCAATCCTAGCACTGCTGCATTTATGCCACTGTACACATGCTTGATTCTCTTTTGGAGACATATAAATCCATAGGTTTTAAGATTCTTACTAGTCAGGTATATTCTTAGGCGTTTAATATGGGGTGTAGAGTCCACTTCATTGAGCAAGGAGTAGCTCTTGTCTATTACATATTTGGCTTATGGAACCGTATCTGTGCTAATTTCAATCTTTGTTTTATGCAGCACCCCAACTCACCTTTACTCTTAAGCAAGCATAAGTCGGTTTTCTACATTTGAGACCCTGTTCTGTTTTGTAATTCAGTTCCTGTGTAGCCAAGTTTACATTCCATGTGGTAGAGATATCTTATGATGTTTCTTTCTCTGTGTGACTTATTTCACTTACAATCATCGTACCTGAATCCACTCATTATGCTGCTATGGGCCTGATGACACAGATTTCATTGCTGAGTGATATTGCATTGTACGTAAGTACCACAACTTCTTTATCCATTTTTCACTTTCTGTGATTTTGAACTTATACTGTAAACGAGGTTCTTGTAAACAAAGCCTTCCCAAATTTTGGGGTGGCTGTGTCTTTTTGATTTTAATTTCCCTAAGCTATAGGACCATAAGTGGAAGTGCCCTAAGCTCTGTTGCTTTGTTTTTCAGATGTTTCAAGAAACACCATACACTTCTCCAGAGTGGCTGTTGGCAATTTACATCCCGCCCATCAGCATAACAAGGCTCCCAGTTCTCCATGGCCTGTCCTGCCTTTCTGGATTTTACACTTTTTTCAGATGGCCCTTTTGACCGGGGGGGCAGTGAGACTTCATTGTAGTGCAGATTTCCTTTGCAAGCTTGCTTGGTTGGCCAAAAAGGGCGTATGCGTTTTTTCCTGAATATATTCAGGAAAAAACGCATACGCCCTTTTTGGCCAAGTGCATCATTGTGGACGTTCTGCCTCTTTTCCTTTGCTTTACATGCAATTCCAGTCTACCTCCTGAAATTGGTTTCCTGCAATTCTGCCCAGCGTTCAAGTCCTCTTGGCAGCCTTACTTCAATATATTTTTGGACGATAGCTGTCATTTATAACTCTGCAGGTTTGTGAATGACAGTGCCCCTGAGCTCCTTTCTTCAACTCGCTTTCTTGTGAGCTGGCCGCAACACCGCAGCATTGCTTCAGGCCCTAGTGTGGTTCCGGCATTACATGCTGAGCCTTTGGTTAATTCCTCTTCCTGGTGGGAAATGAGAGTTAAATTTGCCCATCCAGACACCTCCAGCTAGTCTCTCATTGGTTCTCCCTATTCCTGTTCATTTTCCGCAGAAATTGCAAACTGGGCCAAACAGGAGGTTAAAGGCACTGACTCTCCAAGTGGGGAGAGTGTTAGTAAAGCGTCTGTAATGTTGCACCCGAGTACCGGGGGACGAAAACTGAGTCACATTTGAACACGTTTCCCGATCACATGGTGGATCATACTCTGGGTTCCACATGCATGTTTTAGCTGAAGGAAGAATCCCTTAAACCTGGAGAGTTGAGACCCATGGAATGGGTACCATGCAATATGACTTCAAAGGGTCTGCATTTGCTCACCGAACCTCACCAATCCTATCACTGCTGCGTTTATGTCACTGTACACACGCTTGATTCTCTTTTGGAGACATATAAATCCATAGGTTTTAAGATTCTTTCTAGTCAGGTATATTCTTAGGCGTTTAATATGGGGTGTAGAGTCCACTTCGTTGAGCAAGGAGTAGATCTTGTCTATTACATATTTGGCTTATGGAACCGTATCTGTGCTAATTTCAATCTTTGGTTTTATGCAGCACCCCAACTCACCTTTACTCTTAAGCAAGCATAAGTCGGTTTTCTACATTTGAGACCCTGTTCTGTTTTGTAATTCAGTTCCTGTGTAGCCAAGTTTACATTCCATGTGGTAGAGATATCTTATGATGTTTCTTTCTCTGTGTGACTTATTTCACTTACAATCATCGTACCTGAATCCACTCATTATGCTGCTACGGGCCTGATGACACAGATTTCATTGCTGAGTGATATTGCATTGTACGTAAGTACCACAACTTCTTTATCCATTTTGCGCTTTCTGTGATATTGAACTTGTACCGTAAACGAGGTTCTTGTAAACAGAGCTGTCCCAAAGATTGGGGTGGTTGTGTCTTTTTGATTTTAATTTCCCTAAGCTATAGGACCATAAGTGGAAGTGCCCTAGGCTCTGTTGCTTTGTTTTTTAGATGTTTCAGGAAACACCATACACTTCTCCAGAGTGACTGTGGGCAATTTACATCCGGCCCATCAGCATAACAAGGCTCCCAGTTCTCCATGGCCTGTCCTGCCTTTCTGGATTTTACACTTTTTTCAGATGGCCCTTTTGACCGGGGGGCAGTGAGACTTCATTGTAGTGCAGATTTCCTTTGCAAGCTTGCTTGGTTGGCCAAAAAGGGCGTATGCATTTATTCCTGAATATATTCAGGAAAAAACGCATACGCCCTTTTTGGCCAAGTGCATCATTGTGGACGTTCTGCCTCTTTTCCTATGTTTACATGCAATTCCAGTCTACCTCCTGAAATCGGTTTCCTGCAATTCTGCCCCGCTTTCAAGTCCTCTTGGCAGCCTTACTTCAATATATTTTTGGACGATAGCTGTCATTTATAACTCTGCAGGTATGTGAATGACAGTGCCCCTGAGCTCCTTTCTTCAACTCGCTTTCTTGTGAGCTGGCCGCAACACCGCTGCATTGCTTCAGGCCCTAGTGTGGTTCCGGCATGGCACACTGAGCCTTTGGTTAATTCCTCTTCCTGGTGGGAAATGAGAGTTAAATTTGCCCGTCCAGACATCTCCAGCTAGTCTCTCATTGGTTCTCCCTATTCCTGTTCATTTTCCGCAGAAATTGCAAACTGGGCCAAACAGGAGGTTAAAGGCACTGACTCTCCAAGTGGGGAGAGTGTTAGTAAACCATCTGGAATATTGCACCCGAGTACCAGGGGACGAAAACTGACACAATTGAACACGTTTCCCGAGCACACGGTGGATCATACTCTGGGTTCCACATGCATGTTTTAGCTGAAGGAAGAATCCCTTAAACCTGGAGAGTTGAGACCCATGGAATGGGTACCATGCAATATGACTTCAAAGGGTCTGCATTTGTCCACCGAACCTCACCAATCCTATCACTGCTGCGTTTATGCCGCTGTACACACGCTTGATTCTCTTTCGGAGACATATAAATCCATAGGTTTTAAGATTCTTCCTAGTCAGGTATATTCTTAGGCGTTTATTATGGGGTGTAGAGTCCACTTCGTTGAGCAAGGAGTAGCTCTTGTCTATTACATATTTGGCTTATGGAACGGTATCTGTGCTAATTTCAATCTCTGGTTTTATGCAGCACCCCAACTCACCTTTCGCCTTAAGCAAGCATAAGTTGGTTTTCTACATTTGAGACCCTGTTCTGTTTTGTAATTCAGTTCCTGTGTAGCCAAGTTTACATTCCGTGTAGTAGTGATATCTTATGATGTTTCTTTTTCTGTGTGACTTATTTCACTTAGAATCATCGTACCTGAATCCACTCATTATGCTGCTATGGGCCTGATGACATAGATTTCATTGCTGCGTGATATTGCATTGTACGTAATTACCACAACTTCTTTATCCATTTTTCACTTTCTGTGATATTGAACTTGTACCGTAAATGAGGTTCTTGTAAACAGAGCCGTCCCAAACTTTGGGGTGGCTGTGTCTTTTTGATTTTAATTTCCCTAAGCTATAGGACCATAAGTGGAAGTGCCCTAGGCTCTGTTGCTTTGCTTTTTAGATGTTTCAGGAAACACCATACACTTCTCCAGAGTGGCTGTTCACAATTTACATCCCGCACATCAGCATAACAAGGTTCCCAATTCTCCATGGCCTGTCCTGCCTTTCTGGATTTTACACTTTTTCCAGATGGCCCTTTTGACCGGGGGCAGTGAGACTTCATTTTAGTGCAGATTTCCTTTGCAAGCTTGCTTGGTTGGCCAAAAAGGGCGTATGCGTTTTTTCCTGAATATATTCAGGAAAAAACGCATACGCCCTTTTTGGCCAAGTGCATCATTGTGGACGTTCTGCCTCTTTTCCTATGCTTTACATGCTATTCCAGTCTACCTCCTGAAATCGGTTTCCTGCAATTCTGCCCCGCTTTCAAGTCCTCTTGGCAGCCTTACTTCAATATATTTTTGGACGATAGCTGTCATTTATAACTCTGCAGGTATGTGAATGACAGTGCCCCTGAGCTCCTTTCTTCAACTCGTTTTCTTGTGAGCTGGCCGCAACACCGAAGCATTGCTTCAGGCCCTAGTGTGGTTCCGGCATGGCACGCTGAGCCTTTGGTTAATTCCTCTTCCTGGTGGGAAATGAGAGTTAAATTTGCCCGTCCAGACACCTCCAGCTAGTCTCTCATTGGTTCTCCCTATTCCTGTTCATTTTCCGCAGAAATTGCAAACTGGGCCAAACAGGAGGTTAAAGGCACTGACTCTCCAAGTGGGGAGAGTGTTAGTACAGCGTCTGGAATGTTGCACCCGAGTACCGGGGGACGAAAACTGAGTCACATTTGAACACGTTTCCCGATCACACGGTGGATCATACTCTGGGTTCCACATGCATGTTTTAGCTGAAGGAGGAATCCCTTAAACCTGGAGAGTTGAGACCCATGGAATGGGTACCATGCAATATGACTTGAAAGGGTCTGTATTTGCTCACCGAACCTCACCAATCCTAACACTGCTGCGTTTATGCCGCTGTACACATGGTTGCTTCTCTTTTGGAGACATATAAATCCATAGGTTTTAAGATTCTTACTAGTCAGGTATATTCTTATGCGTTTAATATGGGGTGTTGAGTCCACTTCGTTGAGCAAAGACTAGCTCTTGTCTATTACATATTTGGCTTATGGAACGGTATCTGTTCTAATTTCAATCTCTGGTTTTATGCAGCACCCCAACTCACCTTTCCCCTTAAGCAAGCATAAGATGGTTTTCTACATTTGAGACCCTGTTCTGTTTTGTAATTCAGTTCCTGTGTAGCCAAGTTTACATTCCGTGTAGTAGTGATATCTTATGATGTTTCTTTTTCTGTGTGACTTATTTCATTTAGAATCATCGTACCTGAATCCACTCATTATGCTGCTACGGGCCTGATGACATAGATTTCATTGCTGAGTGATATTGCATTGTACGTAAGTACCACAACTTCTTGATCCATTTTTCGCTTTCTGTGATATTGAACTTGTACCGTAAACGAGGATCTTGTAAACAGAGCTGTCCCAAACAATGGGGTGGTTGTGTCTTTTTGATTTTAATTTCCCTAAGCTATAGGACCATAAGTGGAAGTGCCCTAGGCTCTGTTGCTTTGTTTTTTAGATGTTTCAGGAAACACCATACTCTTCTCCAGATTGGCTGTTGGCAATTTACATCCCGCCCTTCAGCATAACAAGGCTCCCAGTTCTCCATGGCCTGTCCTGCCTTTCTGGATTTTACACTTTTTTCAGATGGCCCTTTTGACCGGGGGGCAGTGAGACTTCATTGTAGTGCAGATTTCCTTTGCAAGCTTGCTTGGTTGGCCAAAAAGGGCGTAGGCTTTTTTTCTTGAGGAAAAATCGCATATGCCCTTTTTGGCCAAGTGCATCATTGTGGACGTTCTGCCTCTTTTCCTATGCTTTACATGCAATTCCAGTCTACCTCCTGAAATCGGTTTCCTGCAATTCTGCCCCGCTTTCAAGTCCTCTTGGCAGCCTTACTTCAATATATTTTTGGACGATAGCTGTCATTTATAACTCTGCAGTTTTGTGAATTACAGTGCCCCTGAGCTCCTTTCTTCAACTTGCTTTCTTGTGAGCTGGCCGCAACACCGCAGCATCGCTTCAGGCCCTAGTGTTGTTCCGGCATGGCACGCTGAGCCTTTGGTTAATTCCTCTTCCTGGTGGGAAATGAGAGTTAAATTTGCCCGTCCAGACACCTCCAGCTAGTCTCTCATTGGTTCTCCCTATTCCTGTTCATTTTCCGCAGAAATTGCAAACTGGGCCAAACAGGAGGTTAAAGTCACTGACTCTCCAAGTGGGGAGAGTGTTAGTAAAGCGTCTGGAATGTTGCACCCGAGTACCAGGGGACGAAAACTGACACATTTGAACACGTTTCCCGATCACACGGTGGATCATACTCTGGGTTCCACATGCATGTTTTAGCTGAAGGAAGAATCCCTTAAACCTGGAGAGTTGAGACCCATGGAATGGGTACCATGCAATATGACTTCAAAGGGTCTGCATTTGCTCACCGAACCTCATCAATCCTATCACTGCTGCGTTTATGCCGCAATACACACGCTTGATTCTCTTTCGGAGATATATATATCCATAGGTTTTAAGATTCTTACTAGTCAGGTATATTCTTAGGTGTTTAATATGGGGTGTTGAGTCCACTTCGTTGAGCAAGGTGTAGCTCTTGTCTATTACATATTTGGCTTATGGAACGATATCTGTGCTAATTTCAATGTCTGGTTTTATGCAGCACCCCAACTCACCTTTCCCCTTAAGGAAGCATAAGTTGGTTTTCTACATTTGAGACCCTGTTCTGTTTTGTAATTCAGTTCCTGTGTAGCCAAGTTTACATTCCGTGTAGTAGTGATATCTTATGATGTTTGTTTTTCTGTGTGACTTATTTCACTTAGAATCATCGTACCTGAATCCACTCATTATGCTGCTATGGGCCTGATGACATAGATTTCATTGCTGAGTGATATTGCATTGTAGGTAAGTACCACAACTTCTTTATCCATTTTTCACTTTCTGTGATATTGAACTTGTACCGTAAACGAGGTTCCTATAAACAGAACCGTCCCAAACTTTGGGGTGGCTGTGTCTTTTTGATTTTAATTTCCCTAAGCTATAGGACCATAAGTGGAAGTGCCCTAGGCTCTGTTGTTTTGTTTTTTAGATGTTTCAGGAAACACCATACACTTCTCCAGAGTGGCTGTTGGCAATTTACATCCCGCCCATCAGCATAACAAGGCTCCCAGTTCTCCATGGCCTGTCCTGCTTTGCTGGATTTTATACTTTTTTCAGATGGCCCTTTTGCCCGCGGGGTAGTGAGACTTCATTGTAGTGCAGATTCCCTTTGCAAGCTTGCTTGGTTGGCCAAAAAGGGCGTATGCGTTTTTTTCTGAATATATTCAGGAAAAAACGCATACGCCCTTTTTGGCCAAGTGCATCATTGTGGACGTTCTCCCTCTTTTCCTATGCTTTACATGCAATTCCAGTCTACCTCCTGAAATCGGTTTCCTGCAATTCTGCCCCGCTTTCAAGTCCTCTTGGCAGCCTTACTTCAATATATTTTTGGACGATAGCTGTCATTTATAACTCTGCAGGTTTGTGAATGACAGTGCCCCTGAGCTCCTTTCTTCAACTCGTTTTCTTGTGAGCTGGCCGCAACACCGCAGCATTGCTTCAGGCCCTAGTGTGGTTCCAGAATGGCACGCTGAGCCTTTGGTTAATTCCTCTTCCTGGTGGGCAATGAGAGTTAAATTTGCCCGTCCAGACACCTCCAGCTAGTCTCTCTTGGTTCTCCCTATTTCTGTTCATTTTCCGCAGAAATTGCAAACTGGGCCAAACAGGAGGTTAAAGGCACTGACTCACCAAGTGGGGAGAGTGTTAGTAAAGCGTCTGGAATGTTGCACCCGAGTACCGGGGGACGAAAACTGAGACACATTTGAACACGTTTCCCGATCACACGGTGGATCATACTCTGGGTTCCACATGCATGTTTTAGCTGAAGGAAGAATCCCTTAAACCTGGAGAGTTGAGACCCATGGAATGGGTACCATGCAATATGACTTCAAAGGGTCTGCATTTGCTCACCGATCCTCACCAATCCTATCACTGCTGCATTTATGCCGCTGTAAACACGCTTGATTCTCTTGCAGAGACATATAAATCCATAGGATTTAAGATTCTTATTAGTCAGGTATATTCTTAGGCGTTTAATATGTGGTGTTGAGTCCACTTCGTTGAGCAAGGAGAAGCTCTTGTCTATTACATATTTGGCTTATGGAACGGTATCTGTGCTAATTTCAATATCTGGTTTTATGCAGCACCCCAACTCACCTTTCCCCTTAAGGAAGCATAAGTTGGTTTTCTACATTTGAGACCCTGTTCTGTTTTGTAATTCAGTTCCTGTGTAGCCAAGTTTACATTCCGTGTAGTAGTGATATCTTATGATGTTTCTTTTTTTGTGTGACTTATTTCACTTAGAATCATCGTACCTAAATCCACTCATTATGCTGCTACGGGCCTGATGACATAGATTTCATTGCTGAGTGATATTGCATTGTACGTAAGTACCACAACTTCTTTATCCATTTTTCGCTTTCTGTGATATTGAACTTGTACCGTAAATGAGGTTCTTGTAAACAGAGCCGTGCCAAACTTTGGGGTGGCTGTGTCTTTTTGATTTTAATTTCCCTAAGCTATAGGACCATAAGTGGAAGTGCCCTAGGCTCTGTTGCTTTGTTTTTTAGATGTTTCGGGAAACACCATACACTTCTCCATTGTCGCTGTTGGCAATTTACATCCCGCCCATCAGCATAACAAGGCTCTCACGTCTCCATGGCCTGTCCTGCCTTTCTGGATTTTACACTTTTATCAGATGGCCCTTTTGACTGGGGGCCAGTGAGACTTCATTGTAGTGCAGATTTCGTTTGCAAGCTTGCTTGCTTGGCCAAAAAGGGCGTATGCGTTTTTTCTTGAATATATTCAGGAAAAAACGCATACGCCACTTTTGGCCAAGTGCATCATTGTGGACGTTCTGCCTCTTTTCCTATGCTTTACATGCAATTCCAGTCTACCTCCTGAAATCGGTTTCCTGCAATTCTGCCCCGCTTTCAAGTCCTCTTGGCAGCCTTACTTCAATATATTTTTGGACGATAGCTGTCATTTATAACTCTGCAGGTTTGTGAATTACAGTGCCCCTGAGCTCCTTTCTTCAACTCGCTTTCTTGTGAGCTGGCCGCAACACCGCAGGATTGCTTCAGGCCCTAGTTTGGTTCCGGCATGGCACGCTCAGCCTTTGTTTAATTCCTCTTCCTGGTGGGAAATGAGAGTTAAATTTGCCCATCCAGACACCTCCAGCTAGTCTCTCATTGGTTCTCTCTATTCCTGTTCATTTTCCGCAGAAATTGCAAACTGGGCCAAACAGGAGGTTAAAGGCACTGACTCACCAAGTGGGGAGAGTGTTAGTAAAGCGTCTGGAATGTTGCACCCGAGTACCAGGGGACGAAAACTGAGACACATTTGAACACGTTTCCCGATCACATGGTGGATCATACTCTGGGTTCCACATGCATGTTTTAGCTGAAGGAAGAATCCCTTAAACCTGGAGAGTTGAGACCCATGGAATGGGTACCATGCAAAATGATTTCAAAGGTTCTGCATTTGCTCACCGAACCTCACCAATCCTATCACTGCTGCGCTTATGCCACTGTACACACGCTTGATTCTCTTTCGGAGACATATAAATCCATAGGTTTTAAGATTCTTACTAGTCAGGTATATTCTTAAACGTTTAATATGGGGTGTTGTGTCCTCTTCATTGAGCAAGGAGTAGATCTTGTCTATTACATATTTGGCTTATGGAACGGTATCTGTGCTAATTTCAATCTCTGGTTTTATGCAGCACCCCAACTCACCTTTCCCCTTAAGCAAGCATAAGTTGGTTTTCTACATTTGAGACCCTGTTCTGTTTTGTAATTCAGTTCCTGTGTAGCCAAGTTTACATTCCGTGTAGTAGTGATATCTTATGATGTTTCTTTTTCTGTGTGACTTATTTCACTTAGAATCATCGTACCTGAATCCACTCATTAATGCAGCTATGGGCCTGATGACATAGATTTCATTGCTGAGTGATATTGCATTGTACGTAAGTACCACAACTTCTTTATCCATTTTTCACTTTCTGTGATATTGAACTTGTACTGTAAACGAGGTTCTTGTAAACAGATCCGTCCCAAACTTTGGCGTGGCTGTGTCTTTTTGATTTTAATTTCCCTAAGCTATAGGACCATAAGTGGAAGTGCCCTAGGCTCTGTTGCTTTGTTTTTTAGATGTTTCAGGAAACACCATACACTTCTCCAGAGTGGCTGTTGGCAATTTACATCCCGCCCATCAGTATAACAAGGCTCCCATTTCTCCATGGCCTGTCCTGCCTTTCTGTATTTTACACTATTTTCAGCTGTTCCTTTTGACTGGGGGGCAGTGAGACTTCATTGTAGTGCAGATTTCCTTTGCAAGGTTGCTTGGTTGGCCAAGAAGAGCGTATGCGTTTTTTCCTCAATATATTCAGGAAAAAACGCATACGTCCTTTTTGGCCAAGTGCATCATTGTGGACGTTCTGCCTCTTTTCCTATGCTTTACATGCAATTCCAGTCTACCTCCTGAAATCGGTTTCCTGCAATTCTGCCCCGCTTTCAAGTCCTCTTGGCAGCCTTACTTCAATATATTTTTGGACGATAGCTGTCATTTATAACTCTGCAGGTATGTGAATTACAGTTCCTCTGAGCTCCTTTGTTTAACTCGTTTTCGTGTGAGCTGGCCGCAACACCGCAGCATTGCTTCAGGCCCTAGTGTGGTTCCGGCATGTCATGCTGAGCCTTTGGTTAATTCCTCTTACTGGTGGGCAATGAGAGTTAAATTTGCCCGTCCAGACACCTCCAGCTAGTCTCTCATTGGTTCTCCCTATTCCTGTTCATTTTCCGCAGAAATTGCAAACTGGGCCAAACAGGAGGTTAAAGGCACTGACTCTCCAAGTGGGGAGAGTGTTAGTAAAGCGTCTGGAATGTTGTACCCGTGTACCAGGGGACGAAAACTGACACATTTGTACACGTTTTCCGATCATTCGGTGGATCATACTCTGGGTTCCACATGCATGTTTTAGCTGAAGGAAGAATCCCTTAAACCTGGAGAGTTGTGACCCATGGAATGTGTACCATGCAATATGACTTCAAAGGGTCTGCATTTGCTCACCGAACCTCACCAATCCTATCACTGCTGCGTTTATGCTGCTGTACACACGCTTGATTCTCTTTCGGAGACATATATATCCATAGATTTTAAGATTCTTACTAGTCAGGTATATTCTTAGGCGTTTAATATGGGGTGTTGAGTCCACTTCGTTGAGCAAGGAGTAGCTCTTTTCTATTACATATTTGGCTTATGGAACGGTATCTGTGCTAATTTCAATCTCTGGTTTTATGCAGCACCCCAACTCACCTTTCCCCTTAAGCAAGCATAAGTTGGTTTTCTACATTTGAGACCCTGTTCTGTTTTGTAATTCAGTTCCTGTGTAGCCAAGTTTACATTCCGTGTAGTAGTGATATCTTATGATGTTTCTTTTTCTTTGTGACTTATTTCACTTAGAATCATCGTACCTGAATCCACTCATTATGCTGCTATGGGCCTGATGACATAGATTTCATTGCTGAGTGATATTGCATTGTACGTAAGTACCACAACTTCTTTATCCATTTTTCGCTTTCTGCGATATTGAACTTGTACCGTAAACGAGGTTCTTGTAAACAGAGCCTTCCCAAACTTTGGGGTGGCTGTGTCTTTTTGATTTTAATTTCCCTAAGCTATAGGACCATAAGTGGAAGTGCCCTAGGCTCTGTTGCTTTGTTTTTTAGATGTTTCAGGAAACACCATACACTTCTTCAGAGTGGCTGTTGCCAATTTACATCCCGCCCACCAGCATAACAAGGCTCCCAGTTCTCCATGGCCTGTCCTGCCTTTCTGGATTTTACACTTTTTCAGATGGCCCTTTTGACCTGGGGGAAGTGAGGCTTCATTGTAGTGCAGATTTCCTTTGCAAGCTTGCTTGGTTGGCCAGAAAGGGCATATGCGTTTCTTCATGAATATATTCAGGAAAAAACGCATGCGCCCTTTTTGGCCAAGTGCATCATTGTCGACGTTCTGAGTCTTTTCATATGTTGTCAATGCAATTCTAGTCTACCTCTTGAAATCGGTTTCCTGCAATTCTACCTTGCTGTCAGTGCCTCTTCATAGCCTTACCTCAATATACTTTTGGAAAATAGTTGGCCTTTATAACTCTGCAGGTTTTTGAATTGCAGTGGCCCTTAGCTCCATTTTTCAGCTCTTATTTTTGTGATCTTGCCTCATATCCACAGGATTTTTTCATGCCCTATTCTTCTTCTGGGGCGCCTTGCTCTGCCTTTGGTTAATTCTTCTTCCTGATGTGAAATTAGAGTGACATGTGCCCATTGAAACCGCTACAGCTATTTTCTCACTGGTTCCCCCTATTCCCATTCATCCTCCGCACTAACTGCAGACTGTGCGATACCGGAACTTAAAGGCATTGACTCTCCGTGTGGGGATGTTGTTAGTAAAGTGGCTGGAATGTTGATCCGGAGCCCCAGGAGAGGAAAATGAGGTGCGTTTTAGAAACCTTTCCCGATCATATGGTATACCATCCGCTGGATTTCCCATGCATGGTTTAGCTGTAGGAAGATTTCCTTCAACCTGGAGGGTTGGGACCCTTGGAATGAGTAGCATGAAGTATTGCATTAAACTTTCGGCAGTTGCTCACCAAAGCTCACCAATCCTCTCAGCCCCAAGTGTCCAGCCTTATGTCTTATCCAGCTGTGGGGTTTATATGTGGTCATTCCATGTTGCATCACAGCCCCTGAGCGAATTTTGTAAGAATTTTTCTCTCTTTCATTGTTTCTGCGTTTTGGTTTTAAAATTTATTTCTATAATGGGGTTTAGCTCATTTTCACTGCTGTGTTTGGCCACTCTGCACACACTTGATTCCCTTATGGAGATATATCAATACATGGGTTTTAAGATTCTTATTACTCAGATATATTTCTCTGCAGTGTATAGGGTGTGTTGAGGCCAGTTCATTGAGCAAGGTGTAGATCTTGTCTAATACCTATTTGGTTTATTGAACGGTATCTGTGCTAATTTCAAACTCTGGTTTTATGCATCACCCCACCTCTCCTTTCCCCTTAAGCTGACATAAGTGTGTTTTCTAAATGTGAGACACTGTTCTGTTTTGTAATTCATTTTTTGTGCAGCCATATTTATCCTCCCTCTATAAGTGATATCTTATGATATGTTTCTTTTTCTGTTTGACTTATTTCAAGTAGTATTATCGGACCTAAATCCACTCTTTATCCTTCTACTAGCCTTATTACATTGATTTCATGGTGAAGAGATATTCCATTGTACATAAGTACCACATTTTCTTTATCCATTGTTCTCTTTCCTGGGATATTTAAGGTGTACTGAAGTTGAGGTTCTTGTAAACAGAGTAGCCCTAAACTGTGGTGTGCTTGTGTCTTGTTGATTTTTAGACTTCCCTAGATATACTTCCATGATTGGAAGTGCCCTATGCTCTGTAGCTCTGTTTTTTAGATGATTTAGGAACCACCATACACTTCTCCAGAGTGGCTCTCGGCAGTTCACACACTGTCCATCAGCGTATAAAGGCTCCCTGTTCTCCATGGCCTGTCCTGCATTTCTGGTTTTTACAATTTTTTCGGATGGCCCTTTTGACCGGTGGGAAATGAGACTTCTTTGTTGTGCACATTTGCATTGCTTGCTTGCTTGGTTGCCCATAAAGTGCGTATGCGTTTTTTCCTGGATATATTCAGGAAAAAACGCATACTCCTTTTTGGGCCAACTGCATCATTGTCGAAATTCTGCCGCTTTTCATGTGCTTTAAAGACGAGTCCAATCTATCTCTTGAAATCTGTTTCTTGCAATTCTGTCTTGCATTCAGATCCTCTTCTTTGCCTTACCTCAACATATTTTTGGACGTTAGTTTTCATTTATAACTCTGCAGGTTTGTGAATTGCAGTGACCCTGAGCTCCATTTTTTAAGTTGCTCTTTTGTGAGCTGGCCTCAAAGCCGCAGGATTGCTTCAGGCCCTATTTTGGCTCCAGCGAGGCGGGCTGAGCCTTTTTTTAATTCTTATTCTTAATTGGAAATTAGAGTGACATATGCCCGTCCAAACCCCTACAACTATTCTCTCATTGGTTCCCCCTCTTCCCGTTCATCCTCCTCACAATTTGCAAAATGTGTGAAACAGAAGTTTAAATGTGCTGATTCTCTAAGTGGGGAGATTCTAAGTAACGTGGCTGGAATGATGAACAGGAGCACGAGGAGAGGATAAATGAGGTGCATTTTAGACACATCTCCCCATCACATGGTGTACAGTCCTCTGGGTTTTCCATGCATGTTTTAGCTGTAGGAAGATCCCTTGAACCTGCAGATTTGGGACCCATTGAATGGGTACCAGGTAGTATTACTTTAAAGGGTGTGCATTTCCTCACCCAACCTCACATTTCTCTTAGCACGAACAGTTTCCAGCCTTATGTGTCATCCTGCTGTGGGTCTAGATGTGTTCAATCCATGTTGCATCACCGTCCCTGAGGAAAAGTTGTAAGAGGTTTTCTCTGTCTCTCTGTCATTTATTTTTTTCAATTTATTACTATATTGGTTACAGCTGATTTTCAAAGCTCTGTTTCTTGCTGCTGTACATCCACTTGATTCACATACAGAGAGACATCAATAAATTCTTTTTCAGATTCTTACCAGTCATATATATTCTTTTCCGGTGACTTGAGTGTGCTGAGTGCAGTTCTTTTAGCTACCGTGTAGGCCTTGTTGATTATCAGTTTGGTATTTGGAATGGTATCTTTGCTAATTTCAACCTCCTGGATGATGCCTCACCCCTCCCCACCTTTCCCGTTTAGCAGCCTTACGCGTGTTTTCTACATACTTGACTATGTTTTTCTTTTGTAATTTATTTCATGTGTAGCCATTTTGGATTCCACCTTTAAGTGATATCTTATGATATGTGTCTTTTTCTTTTTGAATTATGTCACTTAGAATGATCATACGTAACTCCTCCGGAGTTGTTACAACTGGCCATATTTCATTGATTTCCAGGCTGAGTAATATTCCACTCTACATAAGTACCACATCTCTATCCATTTTTTCCCTCCAGAGACATTTAAGTTATATCCTAGTCGAGGATCTTTTAAACAGAGAGGCAGTAAACATTGGGGTGCCTGTGTCCTCTCGATTTTTGTTTTTCCCAAGACATACGCCCATAAGTGCAAGTGCCCTATGCTCTGTAGCTCATTTTTTAGATGCTTTAGTAAACACAATACACTTCTCCAGAATGGCCGTTGGCAATATACATTTCCACTATAAGCCTCACAGGGCTCCCTCTTCTCCTTGCCCTGTCCTGCATTTCTGGTGTTTACACTTTATGAGGATGGCTCTTCTGACTGATGCGAAGTGATATCTTTTGTAGTATTGATTTCCAGTGCCCACCTGTTTGGTTGGCTAAAAAAGTGTATGCCCTTTTCTTGAATATATACAGAAAAAAACGCATACAGCCTTTTTGGCCAACTGCAATGTTGGCAATGTTCAGCCCCTTTTCTTGTGCTTAATGGCGAGTCCTTCCTACCTCCTCAAATCCCTTTCCTGCCATTCTCCCTTGCTTACCAATCCTTTTCTCTGACTTTCCTCAAGACATTTTTCAGTGATAGATATTTTCAACTCTGCAGTTTCATGAATTTTACTGCCCCTGAGTTCCATTGTTCAACTTGTGTTTATGGGAACTGGCCACAAAGCAGTGGGATTTCCTCAAGCCCTATACTGTTTCCATGGGCAACCCTAGCCTTTGGTCAATTCGTCTTCCTGATTGGAAATTAGAGTGACATGTGCCTGTCTGAACACCTAGGACTTGTCTCTCATTGTTCCTCATCCTTCCGCTTCATCCTCTGGACAAATTCCAAACTGTACGCAACAGGATGTTGACAGTGCTGACATCTCCAAGTGGGGAGACTGTTAGTAAAGACGCTGGAGGGGTGAACCCGAGCACCAGGAGATGAGGAGATGAGATGCCTTTTCCAAACTCTTCCCGATCAGACGGTATACCATCCTCTGGGTGTGACAGACATGTTTTAGCAGTAGGAAGAGTCCCATTCATGTAAGGAGAACACCAGGGCTTTTTCAAAATCAGTGTCTCCCCGAAACCCAAACTGGGGAATTTTTTAAGCTACGGCTACACATATGTTCATTAAGGGCCTTGGGAAGTAGGCAGAGTCCAAACTTTAGATGATTGAAGTCTTCAGGGTCAGAAGCACTCACCACCGGCTTCCCTTAGGTTACACTTTAACTGTCATTGATAGATGATGTCAATAAAAATATCTATTCTTTTTCCGATTATTTCCCCTTATAGGTTATTGCAAAATATTGAGTGTAGTTCCCTGTGCTATACAGTAGTTCCTTGTTGATGATCTATTTTATACATAGCAGTGTGTATGTGTTAATTCCAAACTGTTAATTTATCCCTCCTCCCACCTTTCCCCTTTGGTAATAATAAATTATAAGATTTTATACTTCTCAGAAATGGGGGAGCTGAAAGAGAGGTATCATTTTCAATGGAAAAGCATTTAAAACAAGATTGAAGCTTTAACCAAGATTATTAGGTGTACATCCTTGGAAAGAAATCACTTCATTTCTCTAATATTGACCTGACAAATAAGACAAACCTTTTCACTGAACTTGCTTATAATAAAGTGATGGAAATATCAAATGGAAGTGTTAGAAACATCTTATTTTACCCGAGCCTTATAAACTGTTCTATGTTAACTACAGTTTGGCTCACACATCTGTTCATTGAAGTTACAATAGTCTCAATTTCTGTTACTGATCCTCCAGAGTGGACCCCAACAAGTGTCCCCCTGCCCAGTGTCATTGGGGCCAACAGATCGAGACTGAGTTTGGTTCACAAGCAAAGGAAACTTTATATTTTAAACAGAGAATGGAGAGGTGAGAGCACGCACTACCCCGTGGGCTGTGGGCTGGGCTGCTGTGTAGAGATCCTGTCAGAGTCAGTGGGAGGGAGGGGGCGGAGCACTCGAGAGCCGGGTTGGCTGCAGCTCAGCCTCTATATCTCGGAGTCTGCACTGGGCCCCAGGAGCTGAGGTGTCGACCCAGCCATTCTGCACTAGGAAATCTGGTCTGAAGTGCCGGGTGTGGAACCTCTGCATGCGGGACCCTAGGAGCACGTGAAATTAGACAAAGCACAAAGGATAAAAAAGGTCAGACTTGACTTTATTGCCCAGATTCTATTTTTATCTCCCAGGGATTTTTAATGGGCTTTGCTGGGGACAAACCCCTCCTCTGCCTTTTGTCCCGTTCCTCATTCTTGGAGTGCTGAGGGTGCAGACCCTTCTTCTGTAACTGCTGAGTGCTGAGTTGGGAGCCCTCATACCAGGGGACGAGGGTAAGAACTTCTCCCCAGCAACCTCCAGGTGACGTTGATTGGCCCCAGGACCCCTGCCTCCCTGCTCGTCCGCCTGAGCACCAGCATTGGAAGTGTTATAGATTCTAATGACCTTTAAGGGTCCAGGAAAGAGATGTGCAGAGACGCTGTGGGGGCCGGTTTCACCCCGCCCCACATTTGTTCGGCCACCTTAGGCTGACCGTTTCTGCCAGCCTAGATGCTCTGACCAGTAGTCTGCTCTTTCTTCAATTAGGCCCCTGAATTAATGTAAAAACAGCACCAGGTGTCAGAGCCCTGCCCGCTCAACTCCCAGACAGTCCAGGGTCAATGGTGATCAAGGACCATGATGGCCACTGAGTCAACAGCCTTTTGAAGTAAACAGGAGTCCAGCCGGTCTTATTGGCCACCATCATCACGGTGTCTGTAGGCTTTTCTATGGTGACAGTGTGATATACGTTTCCCCCGCCAAGATTATTAGCTCCCCTCCGGGTGCAGTAAGTCCTGCAAGCAGTAGTCTACTCCTTCGGGACACACTATTGTTGTTTTATGAGAGAAACTCCAGGTCAAGTGATGTTCACACGAGTCGTCATGGTGCCCTGTTGCCCCTGGTTATCTCTCTGGATGTTGGAGTTGGAGGGCCTCCTCACTCGAGGTCGGTGTGCCCACGGAGCGAACCCTGCAACTTCAGGGCATGGTTGGTGATTAGGATCACCACGTGGGGTCCTTTTCCCTTAGGAGAGAGGTGGCCTTTTGGGCTGCTGATTTTCAGGTTTTTAGATACCGCCAGTATCTTGGCCAGATGTGGCAGTGGGCCAAGCCCCTTGGTGACTGTAGTTTATCCTACCTGGATGGCATTCTTGTGTTGTTCCATTTCAAGTGGTCCCAGTTTTTGCACTAATTCTCCAATGGCGACTCACCTTTCACCGGGAATGGAAAGGTCAAAGGGTTTAGCTCAATTAGGGAGTTCCAGGGCAAGGGTCTGAATTGACTGCTCTTTCCATTCTTGAAAGGCCACTTCTGGATTCTGTTCAAAAGGATCATCATCTTTTCCTTTCAGTGTTTCATATAGAGGCCCAGCTAGTAGACTGTAGTTAGGGATCCAGAAGCAGCAAACCCTGGCCTCCCCAGGAACCCCTAAGCTGTCTTCTAGTTTTAGAAAGGGGTAAGGCTGCAAATGGTTTCTTCCCTTTCCTGGGATGGGCTTCTCCGACCTTCTGTGAGAATGAAGCCCAGGCAGGTCACCGCAGTCTGTGATATTTGAGCTTTTTCTTGGACAACTTCTATCCTTTATTGGCTTGGTAGTTCAGAGGCCTCCTTAGTAGGGCTGGCGATCAGAATGTCGTCTGCATATTGAAGGAGGGTTTCCTTTTCCAGAGGTAGAACTTTTCAGTCTTTAGCTAAGCTTTCCCCAAAGATGGTGTGGGAATTTTTGAACCCTTGGGGCAAGACGGCCCGGAAGTATTGTTTTAGTTGTATGTTGAGTCCTGCCACTCACAAGCCAAAATTTCTTGTGACTCTGGGACTAATGGAATACAAAAGAAGGCATCATTGAGACTAATACAGAATACCATGTCCTGGTGGTTGGTAGAATGACCAGCAGGGTGTAGGAATTAGGAGCAACTGGAGGTATATCCTCAGTGGCTTCACTGACTGTCCTGACATCCTTTACCAGGTCCCCAGCAGCCCATGGGGCTCTCGTGGTCAGGCCAATCCCAGGATATGGAGCTCTCCTGGGCAGGTACCCCACCCCCAACCCAGCCCACGGGGCTCTCGTGGTCAGGCCTCTCCCAGGATACAGAGCTACCCTTGCAGGTACCGTGGCAGGGCTGGGCACACAGGAACCGTGCACATAGCTCTCACTGAAGAGCACCCCCATCTCACCTGTCGCTCAGAGCTGACACAGAGCACCTCAGAGCAGGACTTGAACTAACAAACAGCAGCTGCGACAGGTCTGTGACCCTGGGCATCACTCTGTGTGGCCTCCCTCCACCTGGTCTTCCAGAGACTTCCACTGCACCAGGCCTCTGTCTCCAACCACCACCCACCCCTCCTCTCCCTGACTCCTGGGTTCCTCTCATTAGGAGAGGCTTTTCTTGAAGTTGTCTCCCACTCATGGGCCAGATAAAATGATTAGAAAACAAGCCAAAGCTGCAGCCCTTTGTCTATCCTGACTCTCAGGAGCCCACACCTGTTCCTTGGACCTGGCCGGTTCAGCAAGTTCCATTTTCTGCAACTGTGAGCCCCTGAGGGGTGATGATTGGCTGACCTGGGCAGCCTTACCGTGCCGGCCAGCCCTCCCCAGGTGTGCCTGGGTTGAGATCAATATAAATACCACTCCAGGCAGCAAGAGCCCCTGCAGCTGTGCCTGACGCCATTTTCTCTGCCCTGTCAGCAGTCTTGGGGCTGGGCTGGTGGGAGGGAGTGAGAGGCCACGGCTTTGTGGGTGGCCCAGTGTGAGTGGGGCTCTGCTGGACTTTCTGCAGCAGTTGCCAGGCTGCCACCTGCTAAAGAAGAGGATGTGTCACCCATACCTGCTGCTGGAATTTCTCCCTGGGCAGAGGTGAGGAAGGAAAAAAGCAGTGGGAGCAGGGACAGGACGGGTATCTCAGGCAGGGAAATGGAAATCTTCCAGAAGAGCACCCAGGACCAGGGCCATCCTGGCTGGCCTGCAGGCACCAAGTCAGCTGGCATGCTGTCACTCATGTGGCTCCATGGCCCTTCCTCTAGGCTTTCAAGTCCTTGTATATATTCAGGTGTTTTACCTGGGAAGGGTGGGAACAGTTCAGCAGCAACTGGCCTGGGGCTCAGCTCACGTTCACTCACAGATGCCTCGGCACGGTGCCCCAGCTTTGCAATGAGGACGCTTGTTGTGTGGGGGCTGCTGGCTGAATGGGAGACGATTCCCCACCACTGACCAACTTCAGAATTGTTTACAACTGGAGCAAGGGCCCTGATACGGTTTTCCTCTGAGTAACTGGTGGGTTCTGTTTTTTTTTTCTCTTTTTCGTTTTTGGTTCAAGGTAGAATTTATTCCTCTTTTTTGTATTTACAGATATAAGCATGGAAATAATTTATTCATATAAATACATGTATGTGAAGGGAATAATTGTTTTTTCTGTTTTGTTTTTTAAATTTTATTTCTTTTTAATTTTGAATTTTATTTTATATTTTTATACAGCAAGTTCTTATTGGTTATCTATTTTATACATATAAATGTTTACATGCCAATCCCAATCTCTCAACTCCTCCCACCACCACCCCCCCAAGAGCTTTCCCCCCTTGTTGTCCATACGATTGTTGTCTACATCTGTTGCTCTATTTATGCCTTGCAAAACGGTTAATCTGTACAGTTTTTCTAGGTTCCACATATATGCATGAATATACAAGATTTGTTTTTCTCTTTCTGACTTACTTCACACTGTATGACAGTCTCTAGATCCATCGACGTCTCTACAAATGACCCAATTTCATTCCTTTCATGGCTTAGTAATATTCCATTTTATATATGTACCACATCTTTATGCATTCGTCTGTCTGTGGGCATTTAGGTTGCTTCCATTACCTCGATATTGTAAATAGTGATGCAATGAACATTGCGGTGAATGTCTCTTTTTGATTTATGGTTTTGTCTGGGTATATGTCCAGTACTGGGATTACTGTATCATATGGTAATTCTATTAATAGTTTCTTAAGAAACTCCATATTGTTCTCCATAGTGACTGTGTCAATTTATATTCCCAACAATAGTGGAAGAGGCTTCCTTTTCTCCACACCCATTCCAGCATTTGTTGTTTGTAGATTTTCAGATGATGCCCATTCTAACAGGTGTGAGGTGATACCTCATTGTTGAGTCCATTTCGTTGAGCAAGGGGTAGGTCTTCTCTATTACATATTTGGCTTATGGAACGGTATCTGTGCTAATTTCAAACTCTGGTTTTATGCAGCACCCCAACTCACCTTTCCCCTTAAGCAAGCATAAGTTGGTTTTCTAAACTTGAGACCCTGTTCTGTTTTGTAATTCAGTTCCTGTGTAGCCAAGTTTACATTCCGTGCATTAGTGATACCTTATGATGTTTCTTTTTCTGTGTGACTTATTTCACTTAGAATCATCGTGCCTCAATCCACTCATTATGCTGGTACAGGCCTGGTGACACAGATTTCATTGCTGAGTGGTATTCTGTTGTACGTAAGTACCGCAACTTCTTTATCAATTATTTGTTCTCTGGGATATTTAACTTGTACCGTAGAAGAGGTTCCTGTAAACAGAGCCATCCCAAATTTTGGGGTGGCTGTGTCTTTTTGATTTTAATTTCCCTAAGCTATAGGACCATAAGTGGAAATGCCCTAGACTCTGTTGCTTTGTTTTTCAGATGTATCAGGAAACACTATACACTTCTCCAGAGTGACTGTTGGCAATTTACATCCCGCCCATCAGCATAACAAGGCTCCCAGTTCTCCATGGCCTGTCCTGCCTTTCTGGATTTTACACTTTTTTCAGATGGCCCTTTAGACCAGGGGGAAGTGACACTTCATAGTAGTTCGGATTTCCATTGCAAGCTTGCTTGGTTTGCCAAAAAGGGCGTATGTGTTTTTTCCTGAATATATTCAGGAACAAACTCATACGCCCTTTTTTGTCACGTGCATCATTGTCGATGTTCTGCCTCTTTTCCTATGCTTTAAATGCAAATCCAGTCTACCTCCTGAAATCGGTTTCCTGAAATTCTGCCCCGCTTTCAAGTCCTCTTCGCAGCCTTACTTCAATATATTTTTGGACATTATCTGTCATTTATAACTCTGCAGGTTTGTGAATTACAGGGCCCCTGAGCTCCTTTCTTCAACTCGCTTTCTTGTGAGCTGGCCGCAAACCCGCAAGACTGCTTCAGGCCCTAATCTGCTTCTGGCAGGGCACGCTGAGCCTTTGGTTAATTCCTCTTCCTGGTGGGAAATGAGTGTTAAATATGCCCGTCCAGACACCTACCTCACTCTCAACCCCTTGGTGATGTGGGTCCTCTGGTTTGTGGCCACCTTTGCTGGGTTCCTCACCTTTCGATGATGTGGTCCCACTAGTGTGAGGACACTCCTGTCTGGTTCTCATCCACGTGGTTATGTGGACCCCCTGGTGAGAGTCTGTTCCTGGCTGTGTTCCTCACCCTTCTGTGAGGGAGACCCTCTGCTGATAGGTCACTCCTGCATGGCTGGCACACATTGCCTTGGTGAAGTCAGCTGTGTGGTGGCAGTTGGAGCGTGCTGGGGATCTCCTGCCCCCGGTGATGAGGGCCCTCTTGCGTCAGGCCCTAACTGCTGGGCTCACCAACTTTTCTTAGTGAGCCCAATGATGCTTGGGCACTCCTCTTAGGACCCCATCTCCATGGGGATGTGGGCCTTCTGCTCTGAGGTCCCAACGGCTGGGTTGTTCACATTTTCATGATGTGGGCTCTCTGGTGTTAGTTCACAGAGGCCTGGATCCCATAGCCTCTGTGCTCTTGGCCGCCTGCTGGGAGGTTCCAACTGCTGGATTCCTCACTTTTTTAATTTTTTAGGCCCTCTGTTGTGAGGATCCTCCTGCCTGCCTCACTCCCAGCCCCTTCGTGATGTGTGTCCTCTGGTTTGAGGTCACATGTGCTGGGTTCCTCACCTTTCGATGATGTGGGACCAATGGTCTTAGGAGACTCCTGCCTGGTTCACATCCCCTTTGTGATGTGGGCCCTCTGGTGAGAGTCTGATCCTGGCTGGGTTCCTCACCCATCTGTGAGGTGGGCCCTCTACTATCAGGTAACTCTTGCCTGGCTTGCTCACCTCGCCTTGTTGACATGAGCCCTCTGGTGGCACTTGGACCCTGCTGGGAGCCTCCTCATCTCTTTGATGAGGGCCCTCTGACGTCAGGCCCTAACTGTTGGGCTCCCCAACTTTTCTTAGTGAGCCCAGTGATGCTCGGGCACTCCTCTTAGGTTCCCATCTCCATGGGGATGTGGGCCTTCTGCTCTGAGGTTCCAACAGCTGGGTTGATCACAGTTTCATGATGTGGGCTCTCTGGTGTTAGTTCACTGTGGCCTGGATCCCATAGCCTCTGTGCTCTTGGCCGCCTGCTGGGAGGTTCCAACTGCTGGATTCCTCACTTTTTAAATTTTTTAGGCCCTCTGTTGTGAGGATCCTCCTGCCTGCCTCACTCCCAGCCCCTTCGTGATGTGTGTCCTCTGGTTTGAGGCCACATGTGCTGGGTTCCTCACCTTTCGATGATGTGGGACCAATGGTCTTAGGAGACTCCTGCCTGGTTCACATCCCCTTGGTGATGTGGGCCCTCTGTTGAGAGTCTGATCCTGGCTGGGTTCCTCACCCTTCTGTGAGGTGGGCCGTCTGCTGTGAGGTCACTCCTGCCTGGCTTGCTCACCTCGCCTTGTGGACATGAGCCCTCTGGTGGCACTTGGAGCCTGCTGGGAGTCTCCTCCCCTCGGTGATGAGGGCCCTCTTGCGTCAGGCCCTAACGGCTGGGCTCACCACATTTTGTGATGTGCGCCCAGTGGTTCGAAGACACTCCATCCAGGTTCACATCCCCATTGGGATGTGGGCCTTCTGCTCTGAGGTCCCAACGGCTGGGTTGTTCACAGTTTCATGATGTGGGCTCTCTGCTGTTAGTTCGCTCTGGCCTGGATGTCATAGCCTCTGTGCTCTGGGCCGCCTGCTGGAAGGTTCCAACTGCTCGATTCCTCAACTTTTGTATTCTATGGGTCCTGTGTTGTGATGCTCCTCCTGCCTGCCTCACTCGCAACCCCTTCTTGATGTGGGTCCTCTGGTTTGAGGCCACATGTGCTGGGTTCCGCAACTTTCAATGATGTGGCCCCACTGGTGTGAGGACACTCCTGCCTGGTTCCCATCCCCTTGGTGATGTGGGCCTTCTGGTGACAGTCTTATCCTGGCTGGGTTCCTCACTCTTCTGTGAGGTAGGCCCTCTGCTGTGAGGTCAATCCTGCCTGACTTACACACATCACCTTGGTGACGTGGGCCCTCTGTTGGCACATGGAACCTGCTGGGAGCCTCCTGCCCTCGGTGATGACGGCCCTCTAGCATCAGGCCCTAACTGCTGGGCTCCCCACGTTTTCTGATGTGAACCCAGTGATGCCAGGACACTCCTGTCAGGTTCCCATCCCCATGGGGATGTGGGCTTTCTGCTCTGAGGTCCCAACGCCTGGGTGGCTCACAGTTTCATGATGTGGGCTCTCTGGTGTTAGTTCACTCCTGCCTGCATCCCATAGCTTCTGTGCTCTCGGCCGCCTGCTGGGAGGTTCCAAATGCTGGATTCCTCACCTTTTTTATTCTTTGGGCCCTCTGTTTTTAGGCTACTCCTACCTGCCTCACTCCCATCCCCTTTGTGATGTATGTCCTCTGATATGAGGCCGTATGTGCTGGGTTCTTCACCTTTCAATGATGTGGCCCCACTGGTGGGAGGACAGTCCTGACTGGTTCCCATCCCCTTGGTGTTGTGGGCCCTCTGGCAAGAGTCTCATCCTACCTCGGTTCCTCACCCTTCTGTGAGATAGGCCCTCTGCTGTGAGGTCACTACTGCCTGGCTGGCGCATGCCACCTTGTAGACGTGGGCCCTCTGTTGGCAGTTGGAACCTGCTAGGAGTCTCCTCCCTTCAGTTATGAGGGCTCCCTGGCGTCGGGCCCTAACTGCTGGGCTCCTAACATTTTCTGATATGTGCTAAGTGGTGCGAAGCCACTCCTGCCAGGTTCCCATCCCAATGGGGATGTGGGCCTTCTGTTCTGAGGTCCCAACGGCTGGGTTGCTCACAGGTTCATGATGTGGGCCCTCTGCTGTGAGTTCACTGTGGCCTGGATCCCATAGCCTCGGTGCTCTGGGCCACTTGCTGGGAGGTTCCAACTGCTGGATTCCTCAACTTTTATATTCTATGGACCCTGTGTTGTGAGGCCAGTCCTGCCAGCCTCATTCCGAAACCCTTGGTGATGTGGTTCCTCTGGTTTGAGGCTACATGTGCTGGGATCCTCACCTTTCGATGATGTTGTCCCACTGGTGTGGGGACACTCCTGCCTGGTTCCCATCCCCTTGGCGATGTGGGCCCTCTGGTGAGAGTCTGATCCTGGCTGTGTTCCTCACCCTTCTGTGAGGTGGGCCCTCTGCTGTGAGGTCACTCCTGCCGGGCTGGCACACTCTTATTTTGCCTCACACCCAGCCCCTTGGTGATAGGTGTCCTAAGGTTTGAAGCCACATGTTCTGGGTTCCTCACCTTTAGATGATGTGGCCCTACTCATGTGAGGACACTCCTGCCTGGTTCCAATCCATTTGGTGATGTGGGCCCTCTGGTGCAAGTCTGATCCTGACTGGGTTCGTCACACTTCTCTGAGGTGGGCCCTCTGCTGTGAGGTCTTTCGTGCCTGGTTGGCACACATCGCCTTGGTGACGTCAGCCCTCTGGTGGCAGTTGGAGCCTGCTGGGAGCCTCCTTCCCTTGGTGATGAGGGTCCTCTGGCGTCAGGCCCTAACTGCAGGTCTCCCAAAATTTTCTGACATGTTCTCAGTGGTGCGAGGACACTCCTACCAGATTTATATCCCCATGGGGATGTGGGCCTCCTGCTCTGAGGTCCCAATGGCTGGGTTGCTCAGTTTCATGACATGGGCCCTCTTCTGTGAGTTCACTGTGGCCTGGATCCCATAGCCTCGGTGCTCTGGGCCGCCTGCTGGGAGGTTCCAACTGCTGGATTCCTCACTTTTTTATTCTATGGGCCCAGTGTTGTGAGGCTACTCCTGCCTGCCTCACTCCAAGGCCCTTGGTGATGTGGGTCCTCTGGTTTGAGGACACATGTGCTGAGTACGTCACCTTTCGCTGATGTGGCCCCACTGGTGTGAAGACACTCCTGCCTGGTTCCCATCCCCTTGGTGATGTGGGCCCTCTGGTGAGAGTCTGATGTTGGCTGGGTTTCTCACCCTTCTGTGAGGTGGGACCTCTGCTGTGAGGTAACTCATGCCTGGCTTGCTTATGTTGCCTTGGCAACGTGAGCACTCAGGTGGCAGTTGGGGCCTGCTGGGAATCTCCTCCCCTCGGTTATGAGAGCTCTGGATAAAACACATATGCCCTTTTTTGCCAAGTGCATTATTTTCCAAGTTCTGTCTCTTTTCCTATGCTTTAAGAGCGACTCCCGTGTACCTTCTGAAATCGGTTTCCAGCAATCCTGCCCCGCATTCAAGTCCTCTTCGCAGCCTTACTTCAGTATAATTTTGGATGATAGCTGTCATTTATAACTCTGCAGGTTTGTGAATAACAGTGTCCCTGAGCTCCTTTCTTCAACTCGCTTTCTTGTGAGCTGGCCGTAAAACTGCAGGATCTCTTCAGGTCCTAATCTGGTCCCAGCATGGCATGCGGATCCTCTGGTTCATTCGTCTTCCTGGTGGGAAATGAGAGTTAAATTTGCCCGTCCAGACACCTACAGATAGTCTCACATTGGTTCTCCTTATTCCTGTTCATATTCCGCAGAAATTGCAAACTGGGCCAAACAGGAGGTTAAAGGCACTGACTCTCCAAGTGGGGAGAGTGTTAGTAAAGCATCTGGAATGTTGCACCCGAGTACCAGGGGATGAAAACTCAGACACATTTGAACACGTTTCCCGATCACACGGTGGATCATACTCTGGGATCCACATGCATGTTTTAGCTGAAGGAAGAATCCCTTAAACCTGGAGAGTTGAGACCCATGGAATGGGTACCATGCAATATGACTTCAAAGGGTCTGCATTTGCTCACCGAACCTCACCAATCCTATCACTGCAGTGTTTATGCCGCTGTACACACGCTTGATTCTCTTTCGGAGACATATAAATCGATAGGTTTTAAGATTCTTACTAGTCAGGTATATTCTTAGGCGTTTAATATGGGGTGTTGAGTCCACTTCGTTGAGCAAGGAGTAGCTCTTGTCTATTACATATTTGGCTTATGGAACGGTATCTGTGCTAATTTCAATCTCTGGTTTTATGCAGCACCCAAACTCACCTTTCCCCTCAAGCAAGCATAAGTTGGTTTTCTACATTTGAGACCCTGTTCTGTTTTGTAATTCAGTTCCTGTGTAGCCAAGTTTACATTCCGTGCAGTAGTGATATCTTATGTTGTTTCTTTTTCTGTGTGACTTATTTCACTTAGAATCATTGTACCTGAATCCACTCATTATGCTGCTACGGACCTGATGACATAGATTTCATTGCTGAGTGACATTGCATTGTACGTAAGTACCACAACTTCTTTATCCATTTTTCGCTTTCTGTGATATTGAACATGTACCGTAAACGAGGTTCTTGTAAACAGAGCCATCCCAAACTTTGGGGTGGCTGTGTCTTTTACATTTTAATTTCCCTAAGCTATAGGACCATAAGTGGAAGTGCCCTAGGCTCTGTTGCTTTGTTTTTTAGATGTTTCAGGAAACACCATACACTTCTCCAGAGTGGCTGTTGGCAATTTACATCCCGCCCATCAGCATAACAAGGCTCCAAGTTCTCCATGGCCTGTCCTGCCTTTCTGGATTTTACACTTTTCTCAGATGGCCCTTTTGACCGGGGGGCAGTGAGACTTCATTGTAGTGCAGATTTCCTTTGCAAGCTTGCTTGGTTGGCCAAAAAGTGCGTATGCGTTTTTTCCTGAGGAAAAAACGCATATGCCCTTTTTGGCCAAGTGCATCATTGTGGACGTTCTGCCTCTTTTCCTATGCTTTACATGCAATTCCAGTCTACCTCCTGAAATTGGTTTCCTGCAATTCTGCCCCGCTTTCAACTCCACTTGGCAGCCTTACTTCAATATCTTTTTGGACGATAGCTGTCATTTATAACTCTGCAGGTTTGTGAATGACAGTGCCCATGAGCTCCTTTCTTCAACTCGCTTTCTTGTGAGCTGGCCGCAACACCGCAGGATTGCTTCAGGCCCTAGTGTTGTTCCGGCATGGCACGCTGAGCCTTTGTTTATTCCTCTTCCTGGTGGGAAATGAGAGTTAAATTTGCCCGTCCCGACACCTCCAGCTAGTCTCTCATTGGTTCTCCCTATTCCTGTTCATTTTCCGCAGAAATTGCAAACTGGGCCAAACAGGAGGTTAAAGGCACTGACTCTCCAAGTGGGGAGAGTGTTAGTAAAGCGTCTGGAATGTTGCACCCGAGTACCGGGGGACGAAACCTGAGACCCTTTAAACACGTTTCCCGATCACACGGTGGATCATACTCTGGGTTCCACATGCATGTTTTAGCTGAAGGAAGAATCCCTTAAACCTGGAGAGTTGAGACCCATGGAATGGGTACCATGCAATATGATTTCAAAGGGTCTGCATTTGCTCACCGAACCTCACCAATCCTATCACTGCTGCGTTTATGCCGCTGTACACATGCTTGATTCTCTTTCGGAGACATATAAATCCATAGGTTTTAAGATTCTTACTAGTCAGGTATATTCTTACGCGTTTAATATGGGGTGTTGGGTCCACTTCGTTGAGCAAGGAGTAGCTCTTGTCTATTACATATTTGGCTTATGGAACGGTATCTGTGCTAATTTCAATCTCTGGTTTTATGCAGCCCCCCAACTCACCTTTCCCCTTAAGAAAGCATAAGTTGGTTTTCTACATTTGAGACCCTGTTCTGTTTTGTAATTCAGTTCCTGTGTAGCCAAGTTTACATTCCGTGTAGTAGTGATATCTTATGATGTTTCTTTTTTTGTGTGACTTATTTCACTTAGAATCATCGTACCTGAATCCACTCATTATGCTGCTATGGGCCTGATGACATAGATTTCATTGCTGAGTGATATTGCATTGTACGTAAGTACCACAACTTCTTTATCCATTTTTCGCTTTCTGTGATATTGAACTTGTACCGTAAACGAGGTTCTTGTAAACTGAGCCGTCCCAAACTTTGGGGTGGCTGTGTCTTTTTGATTTTAATTTCCCTAAGCTATAGGACCATAAGTGGAAGTGCCCTAGGCTCTGTTGCTTTGTTTTTTAGATGTTTCAGGAAACACCATACACTTCTCCAGAGTGGCTGTTGGCAATTTACATCCCGCCCATCAGCATAACAAGGCTCCCAGTTCTCCATGGCCTGTCCTCCCTTTCTGGATTTTACACTTTTTTCAGATGGCCCTTTTGACCGGGGGGCAGTGAGACTTCATTTTCGTGCAGATTTCCTTTGTAAGCTTGCTTGGTTGACCAAAAAGGGCGTATGCGTTTTTTCCTGAATATATTCAGGAAAAAACGCATACGCCCTTTTTGGCCAAGTGCATCATTGTGGACGTTCTGCATCTTTTCCTATGCTTTACATGCAATTCCAGTCTACCTCCTGAAATCGGTTTCCTGCAATTCTGCCCCGCTTTCAAGTCCTCTTGGCAGCCTTACTTCAATATATTTTTGGACGATAGCTGTCATTTATAACTCTGCAGGTTTGTGAATGACAGTGCCCCTGAGCTCCTTTCTTCAACTCGATTTCTTGTGAGCTGCCCGCAACACCGCATGATTGCTTCAGGCCCTACTGTGGTTCCGGCATGGCATGCAGAGCCTTTGGTTAATTCCTCTTCCTGGTGGGAAATGAGAGTTAAATTTGCCCGTCCAGACACCTCCAGCTAGTCTCTCATTGGTTCTCCCTATTCCTGTTCATTTTCCGCAGAAATTGCAAACTGGGCCAAACAGGAGGTTAAAGGCACTGACTCTCCAAGTGGGGAGAGTGTTAGTAAAGCGTCTGGAATGTTGTACCAGAGTACCAGGGGACGAAAACTGAGACACATTTGAACACGTTTCCCAATCACACGGTGGATCATACTCTGGGTTCCACATGCATGTGTTAGCTGAAGGAAGAATCCCTTAAACCTGGAGAGTTGAGACCCATGGAATGGGTACCATGCAATATGACTTCAAATGGTCTGCATTTGCTCACCTATCCTCACCAATCCTATCACTGCTGCGTTTATGCCGCTGTACACATGCTTGATTCTCTTTCGGAGACATATAAATCCATAGGTTTTAAGATTCTTACTAGTCAGGTATATTCTTACGCGTTTAATATGGGGTGTTGGGTCCACTTCGTTGAGCAAGGAGTAGCTCTTGTCTATTACATATTTGGCTTATGGAACGGTATCTGTGCTAATTTCAATCTCTGGTTTTATGCAGCCCCCCAACTCACCTTTCCCCTTAAGAAAGCATAAGTTGGTTTTCTACATTTGAGACCCTGTTCTGTTTTGTAATTCAGTTCCTGTGTAGCCAAGTTTACATTCCGTGTAGTAGTGATATCTATGATGTTTCTTTTTTTGTGTGACTTATTTCACTTAGAATCATCGTACCTGAATCCACTCATTATGCTGCTATGGGCCTGATGACATAGATTTCATTGCTGAGTGATATTGCATTGTACGTAAGTACCACAACTTCTTTATCCATTTTTCGCTTTCTGTGATATTGAACTTGTACCGTAAACGAGGTTCTTGTAAACTGAGCCGTCCCAAACTTTGGGGTGGCTGTGTCTTTTTGATTTTAATTTCCCTAAGCTATAGGACCATAAGTGGAAGTGCCCTAGGCTCTGTTGCTTTGTTTTTTAGATGTTTCAGGAAACACCATACACTTCTCCAGAGTGGCTGTTGGCAATTTACATCCCGCCCATGAGCATAACAAGGCTCCCAGTTCTCCATGGCCTCTCCTGCCTTTCTGGATTTTACACTTTTTTCAGATGGCCCATTTGACCGGGGCGCAGTGAGACCTTATTGTAGTGCAGATTTCCTTTTCAAGCTTGATTGGTTGACCAAAAAGGGCATATGCATGTTTTCCTGAATATATTCAGGAAAAAATGCGTATGCCCTTTTTGGCCAAGTGCATCATTGTGGACGTTCTGCCTCTTTTCCTATGCTTTACATGCAATTCCAGTCTACCTCCTGAAATCGGTTTCCTGCAATTCTGCCCCGCTTTCAAGTCCTCTTGGCATCCTTACTTCAATATATTTTTGGACGATAGCTGTCATTTATAACTCTGCAGGTTTGTGAATGACAGTGCCCCTGAGCTCCTTTCTTCAACTCGCTTTCTTGTGAGCTGGCCACAACACCGCAGGATTGCTTCAGGCCCTAGTGTTGTTCCGGCACAGCACGCTGAGCCTTTGGTTAATTCCTCTTCCTGGTGGGTAATGAGAGTTAAATTTGCCCGTCCAGAAACCTCAAGCTAGTCTCTCTTGTTTCTCCCTATTCCTGTTCATTTTCTGCAGAAATTGCAAACTGGGCCAAACAGGAGGTTAAAGGCACTGACTCTCCAAGTGGGGAGAGTGTTAGTAAAGCGTCTGGAATGTTGCACCCGAGTACCGGGGGACGAATACTGAGACACATTTGAACACGTTTCCTGATCACACGGTGGATCATACTCTGGGTTCCACATGCATGTTTTAGCTGAAGGAAGAATCCCTTAAACCTGGAGAGTTGAGACCCATGGAATGGGTACCATGCAATATGACTTCAAAGGGTCTGCATTTGCTCACCGATCCTCACCAATCCTATCACTGCTGCGTTTATGCCACTGTACACACGCTTGATTCTCTTTCGGAGACATATAAATCCATAGGTTTTAAGATTCTTACTAATCAGGTATATTTTTAGGCGTTTAATATGGGGTGTTGAGTCCACTTCGTTGAGCAAGGATTAGCTCTTGTCTATTACATATTTGGCTTATGGAACGGTATCTGTGCTAATTTCAATCTCTGGTTTTATGCAGCACCCCAACTCACCTTTCCCCTTAAGCAAGCATAAGTTGGTTTTCTACATTTGAGACCCCGTTCTGTTTTGTAATTCAGTTCCTGTGTAGCCAAGTTTACATTCCGTGTAGTAGTGATATCTTATGATGTTTCTTTTTCTCTGTGACTTATTTCACTTAGAATCATCGTACCTGAATCCACTCATTATGCTGCTACGGGCCTGATAACATAGATTTCATTGCTGAGTGATATTGCATTGTACGTGAATACCACAACTTCTTTATCCATTTTTCGCTTTTTGTGATATTGAACTTGTATCGTAAACCAGGTTCTTATAAACAGAGCCGTCCCAAACTTTGGGGTGGCTGTGTCTTTTAGATTTTAATTTCCCTAAGCTATAGGACCATAAGTGGAATTGCACTAGGCTCTGTTGCCTTGTTTTGTAGATGTTTCAGGAAACACCATACACTTCTCCAGAGTGGCTGTTGGCAATTTACATCCCGCCCATCAGCATAACAAGGCTTCCAGTTCTCCATGGCCTCTCCTGCCTTTCTGTATTTTACACTTTTTTCAGATGGCCCTTTTGACCGGGGGGCAGTGACACTCCATTGTAGTGCAGATTTCCTTTGCAAGCTTGCTTGGTTGGCCAAAAAGGGCGTATGCGTTTTTTCCTGAATATATTCAGGAAAAAACGCATACGCCCTTTTTGGCCAAGTGCATCATTGTGGACGTTCTGCCTCATTTCCTATGCTTTACATGCAATTCCAGTCTACCTCCTGAAATCAGTTTTCTGCAATTCTGCCCCGCTTTCAAGTCCTCTTGGCAGCCTTACTTCAATATATTTTTGGACGATAGCTGTCATTTATAACTCTGCAGGTCTGTGAATGATAGTGCCCCTGAGCTCCTTTCTTCAACTCGCTTTCTTGTGAGCTGGCCGCAACACCGCAGGATTTCTTAAGGCCCCAGTGTGGTTACGGCATGGCACGCTGAGCCTTTGGTTAATTCCTCTTCCTGGTGGGAAATGAGAGTTAAATTTGCCCGTCTAGACACCTCCAGCTAGTCTCTCATTGGTTCTCCCTATTCCTGTTCATTTTCCGCAGAAATTGCAAACTGGGCCAAACAAGAGGTTAAAGGCACTGACTCTCCAAGTGGGGAGAGTGTTAGTAAACAGTCTGGAATGTTGCACCCGAGTACCAGGGGACGAAAACTGAGACACCTTTGAACACGTTTCCCGATCACACGGTGGATGATACTCTGGGTTCCACATGCATGTTTTAGCTGAAGGAAGAATCCCTTAAACCTGGAGAGTTGAGATCCATGGAATGGGTACCATGCAATATGACTTCAAAGGGTCTGCATTTGCTCACCGAACCTCACCAATCCTATCACTGCTGCGTTTATGCCGCTGTACACACGCTTGATTCTCTTTCGGAGCATATAAATCCATAGGTTTTAAGATTCTTACTAGTCAGGTATATTCTTACGCGTTTAATATGGGGTGTTGGGTCCACTTCGTTGAGCAAGGAGTAGCTCTTGTCTATTACATATTTGGCTTATGGAACGGTATCTGTGCTTATTTCAATCTCTGGTTTTATGCAGCACCCCAACTCACATTTCCCCTTAAGCAAGCATAAGTTGGTTTTCTACATTTGAGACCCTGTTCTGTTTTGTAATTCAGTTCCTCTGTAGCCAAGTTTACATTCCGTGTAGTAGTGATATCTGATGATGTTTCTTTTTTTGTGTGACTTATTTCACTTAGAATCATAGTACCTGAATCCACTCATTATGCTGCTACGGGACTGATGACATAGATTTCATTGCTGAGTGATATTGCATTGTACGTAAGTACCACAACTTCTTTATCCATTTTTCGCTTTCTGCGATATTAAACTTGTACCGTAAACGAGGTTCTTGTAAACAGAGTTGTCCCAAACTTTGGGGTGGCTGTGTCTTTTTGATTTTAATTTCCCTAAGCTATAGGACCATAAGTGGAAGTGCCCTAGGCTCTGTTGCTTTGTTTTTTAGATGTTTCAGGAAACACCATACACTTCTCCAGAGTGGCTGTTGGCAATTTACATCCCGCCCATCAGCATAACAAGGCTCCCAGTTCTCCATGGCTTGTCCTGCCTTTCTGGATTTAAACTTTTTTCAGATGGCCCTTTTGACCGGGGGGCAGTGAGACTTCATTGTAGTGCAGATTTCCTTTGCAAGCTTGCTTGGTTGGCCAAAAAGTGCGTATGCGTTTTTTCCTCAATATATTCAGGAAAAAACGCATACGCACTTTTTGGCCAAATGCATCATTGTGGACGTTCTGCCTCTTTTCCTGTGGTTTACATGCAAATCCAGTCTACCTCCTGAAATCAGTTTCCTGCAATTCTGCCCCGCTTTCAAGTCCTCTTGGCAGCCTTACTTCAATATATTTTTGGACGATAGCTGTCATTTTTAACTCTGCAGGTTTGTGAATGACAGTGCCCCTGAGCTCCTTTCTTCAACTCGCTTTCTTGTGAGCTGGCCGCAACACCGCAGGATTGCTTCAGGCTCCAGTATGGTTCCGGCATGGCACGCTGAGCCTTTGGTTAATTCCTCTTCCTGGTGGGAAATGAGAGTTAAATTTGCCCGTCCAGACACCTCCAGCTAGTCTCTTATTGGTTCTCCCTATTCCTGTTCATTTTCCGCAGAAATTGCAAACTGGGCCAAACAGGAGGTTAAAGGCACTGAGTCTCCAAGTGGGGAGAGTGTTAGTAAAGCATCTGGAATGTTGCATCCGAGTACCAGGGGACGAAAACTGAGACACCTTTGAACACGTTTCCCAATCACATGGTGTATCATACTCTGGGTTCCTCATGCATGTTTTAGCTGAAGGAAGAATCCCTTAAACCTGGAGAGTTGAGACCCATGCAAAGGGTACCATGAAATATGACTTCAAAGGGTCTGCATTTGCTCACCGATCCTCACCAATCCTATCACTGCTGCGTTTATGCCGCTGTACACACTCTTGATTCTCTTTCGGAGACATATAAATCCATAGGTTTTAAGATTCTTACTAGTCAGGTATATTCTTAGGCGTTTAATATGGGGTGTTGAGTCCACTTCGTTGAGCAAGGTGTAGCTCTTTTCTATTACATATTTGGCTTATGGAACGGTATCTGTGCTAATTTCAATCTCTGGTTTTATGCAGCACCCCAACTCACCTTTCCCCTTAAGCAAGCATAAGTTGGTTTTCTACATTTGAGACCCTGTTCTGTTTTGTAATTCAGTTCCTGTGTAGCCAAGTTTACATTCCGTGTAGTAGTGATATCTTATGATGTTTCTTTTTCTCTGTGACTTATTTCACTTAGAATCATCGTACCTGAATCCACTCATTATGCTGCTACGGGCCTGATGACATAGATTTCATTGCTGAGTGATATTGCATTGTAGGTAAGTACCACAACTTCTTTATCCATTTTTCGCATTCTGCGATATTGAACTTGTACCGTAAACGAGGTTCTTGTAAACAGAACCGTCCCAAACTTTGGGGTGGCTGTGTCTTTTTGATTTTAATTTCCCTAAGCTATAGGACCATAAGTGGAAGTGCCCTAGGCTCTGTTGCTTTGTTTTTTGGATGTTTCAGGAAACACCATACACTTCTCCAGAGTGGTTGTTGGGAATTTACATCCCGCCCATCAGCATAACAAGGCTCCCAGTTCTCCATGGCCTGTCCTGCCTTTCTGGATTTTACACTTTTTTCAGATGGCCCTTTTGACCGGGGGGCAGTGAGACTTCATTGTAGTGCAGATTTCCTTTGCAAGCTTGCTTGGTTGGCCAAAAAGGGCGTATGCGTTTTTTCCTGAATATATTCAGGAAAAAACGCATACGCCCTTTTTGGCCAAGTGCATCATTGTGGACGTTCTGCCTCTTTTCCTATGCTTAACATGCAATTCCAGTCTACCTCCTGAAATTGGTTTCCTGCAATTCTGCCCCACTTTCAAGTCCTCTTGGCAGCCTTACTTCAATATATTTTTTGACGATAGCTGTCATTTATAACTCTGCAGGTTTTTGAATGACAGTGCCCCTGAGCTCCTTTCTTCAACTCGCTTTCTTGTGAGCTGGCCGCAACACCGCAGGATTTCTTAAGGCCCCAGTGTGGTTACGGCATGGCACGCTGAGCCTTTGGTTAATTCCTCTTCCTGGTGGGAAATGAGAGTTAAATTTGCCCGTCCAGACACCTCCAGCTAGTCTCTTATTGGTTCTCCCTATTCCTGTTTATTTTCCGCAGAAATTGCAATCTGGGCCAAACAGGAGGTTAAAGGCACTGACTCTCCAAGTGGGGAGAGTGTTAGTAAAGCGTCTGTAATGTTGCATCCGAGTACCAGGGGACGAAAACTGAGACACCTTTGAACACGTTTCCCAATCACATGGTGTATCATACTCTGGGTTCCACATGCATGTTTTAGCTGAAGGAAGAATCCCTTAAACCTGGAGAGTTGAGACCCATGCAAAGGGTACCATGAAATATGACTTCAAAGGGTCTGCATTTGCTCACCGATCCTCACCAATCCTATCACTGCTGCGTTTATGCCGCTGTACACACTCTTGATTCTCTTTCGGAGACATATAAATCCATAGGTTTTAAGATTCTTACTAGTCAGGTATATTCGTAGGCGTTTAATATGGGGTGTTGAGTCCACTTCATTGAGCAAGGGGTAGCTCTTGTCTATTACATATTTGGCTTATTGAACTGTATCTGTGCTTATTTCAATCTCTGGTTTTATGCAGCACCCCAACTCACATTTCCCCTTAAGCAAGCATAAGTTGGTTTTCTACATTTGAGACCCTGTTCTGTTTTGTAATTCAGATCCTGTGTAGCCAAGTTTACATTCCGTGTAGTAGTGATATCTTATGATGTTTCTTTTTCTGTGTGACTTATTTCACTTAGAATCATCGTACCTGAATCCACTCATTATGCTTCTACGGGCCTGATGACATAGATTTCATTGCTGAGTGATATTGCATTGTACGTAAGTACCACAACTTCTTTATCCATTTTTCGCTTTCTGCGATATTAAACTTGTACCGTATACGAGGTTCTTGTAAACAGAGCTGTCCCAAACTTTGGGGTGGCTGTGTCTTTTTTATTTTAATTTCCCTAAGCTATAGGACCATAAGTGGAAGTGCCCTAGGCTCTGTTGCTTTGTTTTTTAGATGTTTCAGGAAACACCATACACTTCTCCAGAGTGGCTGTTGGCAATTTACATCCCGCCCATGAGCATAACAAGGCTCCCAGTTCTCCATGGCCTGTCCTGCCTTTCTGGATTTTACACTTTTTTCAGATGGCCCTTTTGACCGGGGGGCAGTGAGACTTCATTTTAGTGCAGATTTACTTTGTAAGCTTGCTTGGTTGACCAAAAAGGGCGTATGCGTTTTTTCCTGAATATATTCAGGAAAAAACGCATACGCCCTTTTTGGCCAAGAGCATCATTGTGGACGTTCTGCCTCTTTTCCTATGCTTTACATGCAATTCCAGTCTACCTCCTGAAATCGGTTTCCTGCAATTCTGCCCCGCTTTCAAGTCCTCTTGGCAGCCTTACTTCAATATATTTTTGGACGATAGCTGTCATTTATAACTCTGCAGGTTTGTGAATGACAGTGCCCCTGAGCTCCTTTCTTCAACTCGCTTTCTTGTGAGCTGGCCACAACACCGCAGGATTGCTTCAGGCCCTAGTGTTGTTCCGGCACAGCACGCTGAGCCTTTGGTTAATTCCTCTTCCTGGTGGGTAATGAGAGTTAAATTTGCCCGTCCAGAAACCTCAAACTAGTCTCTCTTGTTTCTCCCTATTCCTGTTCATTTTCTGCAGAAATTGCAAACTGGGCCAAACAGGAGGTTAAAGGCACTGACTCTCCAAGTGGGGAGAGTGTTAGTAAAGCGTCTGGAATGTTGCACCCGAGTACCGGGGGACGAATACTGAGACACATTTGAACACGTTTCCTGATCACACGGTGGATCATACTCTGGGTTCCACATGCATGTTTTAGCTGAAGGAAGAATCCCTTAAACCTGGAGAGTTGAGACCCATGGAATGGGTACCATGCAATATGACTTCAAAGGGTCTGCATTTGCTCACCGATCCTCACCAATCCTATCACTGCTGCGTTTATGCCACTGTACACACGCTTGATTCTCTTTCGGAGACATATAAATCCATAGGTTTTAAGATTCTTACTAATCAGGTATATTTTTAGGCGTTTAATATGGGGTGTTGAGTCCACTTCGTTGAGCAAGGATTAGCTCTTGTCTATTACATATTTGGCTTATGGAACGGTATCTGTGCTAATTTCAATCTCTGGTTTTATGCAGCACCCCAACTCACCTTTCCCCTTAAGCAAGCATAAGTTGGTTTTCTACATTTGAGACCCCGTTCTGTTTTGTAATTCAGTTCCTGTGTAGCCAAGTTTACATTCCGTGTAGTAGTGATATCTTATGATGTTTCTTTTTCTCTGTGACTTATTTCACTTAGAATCATCGTACCTGAATCCACTCATTATGCTGCTACGGGCCTGATAACATAGATTTCATTGCTGAGTGATATTGCATTGTACGTGAATACCACAACTTCTTTATCCATTTTTCGCTTTTTGTGATATTGAACTTGTATCGTAAACCAGGTTCTTATAAACAGAGCCGTCCCAAACTTTGGGGTGGCTGTGTCTTTTAGATTTTAATTTCCCTAAGCTATAGGACCATAAGTGGAATTGCACTAGGCTCTGTTGCCTTGTTTTGTAGATGTTTCAGGAAACACCATACACTTCTCCAGAGTGGCTGTTGGCAATTTACATCCCGCCCATCAGCATAACAAGGCTTCCAGTTCTCCATGGCCTCTCCTGCCTTTCTGGATTTTACACTTTTTTCAGATGGCCCTTTTGACCGGGGGGCAGTGACACTCCATTGTAGTGCAGATTTCCTTTGCAAGCTTGCTTGGTTGGCCAAAAAGGGCGTATGCGTTTTTTCCTGAATATATTCAGGAAAAAACGCATACGCCCTTTTTGGCCAAGTGCATCATTGTGGACGTTCTGCCTCATTTCCTATGCTTTACATGCAATTCCAGTCTACCTCCTGAAATCAGTTTTCTGCAATTCTGCCCCGCTTTCAAGTCCTCTTGGCAGCCTTACTTCAATATATTTTTGGACGATAGCTGTCATTTATAACTCTGCAGGTATGTGAATGACAGTTCCTCTGAGCTCCTTTGTTTAACTCGTTTTCGTGTGAGCTGGCCGCAACACCGCAGGATTGCTTCAGGCCCCAGTGTGGTTACGGCATGGCACGCTGAGCCTTTGGTTAATTCCTCTTCCTGGTGGGAAATGAGAGTTAAATTTGCCCGTCCAGACACCTCCAGCTAGTCTCTCATTGGTTCTCCCTATTCCTGTTCATTTTCCGCAGAAATTGCAAACTGGGCCAAACAAGAGGTTAAAGGCACTGACTCTCCAAGTGGGGAGAGTGTTAGTAAACAGTCTGGAATGTTGCACCCGAGTACCAGGGGACGAAAACTGAGACACCTTTGAACACGTTTCCCGATCACACGGTGGATGATACTCTGGGTTCCACATGCATGTTTTAGCTGAAGGAAGAATCCCTTAAACCTGGAGAGTTGAGATCCATGGAATGGGTACCATGCAATATGACTTCAAAGGGACTGCATTTGCTCACCGAACCTCACCAATCCTATCACTGCTGCGTTTATGCCGCTGTACACACGCTTGATTCTCTTTCGGAGCATATAAATCCATAGGTTTTAAGATTCTTACTAGTCAGGTATATTCTTAGGCGTTTAATATGGGGTGTTGAGTCCACTTCGTTGAGCAAGGAGTAGCTCTTGTCTATTACATATTTGGCTTATGGAACGGTATCTGTGCTAATTTCAATCTCTGTTTTTATGCAGCACCCCAACTCACCTTTCCCCTTAAGCAAGCATAAGTTGGTTTTCTACATTTGAGACCCTGTTCTGTTTTGTAATTCAGTTCCTGTGTAGCCAAGTTTACATTCCATGTAGTAGTGATATCTTATGATGTTTCTTTTTCTCTGTGACTTATTTCACTTAGAATCATCGTACCTGAATCCACTCATTATGCTGCTACAGGCCTCATGACATAGATTTCATTGCTGAGTGATATTGCATTGTACGTAAGTACCACAAATTCTTTATCCATTTTTCGCTTTCTGCGATATTGAACTTGTACCATAAACGAGGTTCATGTAAACAGAGCCGTCCCAAACTTTGGGGTGGCTGTGTCTTTTTGATTTTAATTTCCCTAAGCTATAGGACCATAAGTGGAAGTGCCCTAGGCTCTGTTGCTTTGTTTTTTGGATGTTTCAGGAAACACCATACACTTCTCCAGAGTGGCTGTTGGCAATTTACATCCCGCCCATCAGCATAACAAGGCTCCCAGTTCTCCATGGCCTGTCCTGCCTTTCTGGATTTTACACTTTTTTCAGATGGCCCTTTTGACCGGGGGGCAGTGAGACTTCATTTTAGTGCAGATTTCCTTTGTAAGCTTGCTTGGTTGACCAAAAAGGGCGTATGCGTTTTTTCCTGAATATATTCAGGAAAAAACGCATACGCCCTTTTTGGCCAAGTGCATCATTGTGGACGTTCTGCCTCTTTTCCTATGCTTTACATGCAATTCCAGTCTACCTCCTGAAATTGGTTTCCTGCAATTCTGCCCCACTTTCAAGTCCTCTTGGCAGCCTTATTTCAATATATTTTTGGACGATAGCTGTCATTTATAACTCTGCAGGTTTGTGAATGACAGTGCCCCTGAGCTCCTTTCTTCAACTCGCTTTCTTGTGAGCTGCCCGCAACACCGCAGGATTGCTTCAGGCCCTACTGTGGTTCCGGCATGGCACGCTGAGCCTTTGGTTAATTCCTATTCCTGGTGGGAAATGAGAGTTAAATTTGCCCGTCCAGACACCTCCAGCTAGTCTCTCATTGGTTCTCCCTATTCCTGTTCATTTTCCGCAGAAATTGCAAACTGGGCCAAACAGGAGGTTAAAGGCACTGACTCTCCAAGTGGGGAGAGTGTTAGTAAAGCATCTGGAATGTTGTACCCGAGTACCAGGGGACGAAAACTGAGACACATTTGAACACGTTTCCCAATCACACGGTGGATCATACTCTGGGTTCCACATGCATGTGTTAGCTGAAGGAAGAATCCCTTAAACCTGGAGAGTTGAGACCCATGGAATGGGTACCATGCAATATGACTTCAAAAGGTCTGCATTTGCTCACCTATCCTCACCAATCCTATCACTGCTGCGTTTATGCCACTGTACACATGCTTGATTCTCTTTCGGAGACATATAAATCCATAGGTTTTAAGATTCTTACTAGTCAGGTATATTCTTACGCGTTTAATATGGGGTGTTGGGTCCACTTCGTTGAGCAAGGAGTAGCTCTTGTCTATTACATATTTGGCTTATGGAACGGTATCTGTGCTTATTTCAATCTCTGGTTTTATGCAGCACCCCAACTCACATTTCCCCTTAAGCAAGCATAAGTTGGTTTTCTACATTTGAGACCCTGTTCTGTTTTGTAATTCAGTTCCTCTGTAGCCAAGTTTACATTCCGTGTAGTAGTGATATCTGATGATGTTTCTTTTTTTGTGTGACTTATTTCACTTAGAATCATAGTACCTGAATCCACTCATTATGCTGCTACGGGACTGATGACATAGATTTCATTGCTGAGTGATATTGCATTGTACGTAAGTACCACAACTTCTTTATCCATTTTTCGCTTTCTGCGATATTAAACTTGTACCGTAAACGAGGTTCTTGTAAACAGAGTTGTCCCAAACTTTGGGGTGGCTGTGTCTTTTTGATTTTAATTTCCCTAAGCTATAGGACCATAAGTGGAAGTGCCCTAGGCTCTGTTGCTTTGTTTTTTAGATGTTTCAGGAAACACCATACACTTCTCCAGAGTGGCTGTTGGCAATTTACATCCCGCCCATCAGCATAACAAGGCTCCCAGTTCTCCATGGCTTGTCCTGCCTTTCTGGATTTTACACTTTTTTCAGATGGCCCTTTTGACCGGGGGGCAGTGAGACTTCATTGTAGTGCAGATTTCCTTTGCAAGCTTGCTTGGTTGGCCAAAAAGTGCGTATGCGTTTTTTCCTCAATATATTCAGGAAAAAACGCATACGCACTTTTTGGCCAAATGCATCATTGTGGACGTTCTGCCTCTTTTCCTGTGGTTTACATGCAAATCCAGTCTACCTCCTGAAATCAGTTTCCTGCAATTCTGCCCCGCTTTCAAGTCCTCTTGGCAGCCTTACTTCAATATATTTTTGGACGATAGCTGTCATTTTTAACTCTGCAGGTTTGTGAATGACAGTGCCCCTGAGCTCCTTTCTTCAACTCGCTTTCTTGTGAGCTGGCCGCAACACCGCAGGATTGCTTCAGGCTCCAGTATGGTTCCGGCATGGCACGCTGAGCCTTTGGTTAATTCCTCTTCCTGGTGGGAAATGAGAGTTAAATTTGCCCGTCCAGACACCTCCAGCTAGTCTCTTATTGGTTCTCCCTATTCCTGTTCATTTTCCGCAGAAATTGCAAACTGGGCCAAACAGGAGGTTAAAGGCACTGAGTCTCCAAGTGGGGAGAGTGTTAGTAAAGCATCTGGAATGTTGCATCCGAGTACCAGGGGACGAAAACTGAGACACCTTTGAACACGTTTCCCAATCACATGGTGTATCATACTCTGGGTTCCTCATGCATGTTTTAGCTGAAGGAAGAATCCCTTAAACCTGGAGAGTTGAGACCCATGCAAAGGGTACCATGAAATATGACTTCAAAGGGTCTGCATTTGCTCACCGATCCTCACCAATCCTATCACTGCTGCGTTTATGCCGCTGTACACACTCTTGATTCTCTTTCGGAGACATATAAATCCATAGGTTTTAAGATTCTTACTAGTCAGGTATATTCTTAGGCGTTTAATATGGGGTGTTGAGTCCACTTCGTTGAGCAAGGTGTAGCTCTTTTCTATTACATATTTGGCTTATGGAACGGTATCTGTGCTAATTTCAATCTCTGGTTTTATGCAGCACCCCAACTCACCTTTCCCCTTAAGCAAGCATAAGTTGGTTTTCTACATTTGAGACCCTGTTCTGTTTTGTAATTCAGTTCCTGTGTAGCCAAGTTTACATTCCGTGTAGTAGTGATATCTTATGATGTTTCTTTTTCTCTGTGACTTATTTCACTTAGAATCATCGTACCTGAATCCACTCATTATGCTGCTACGGGCCTGATGACATAGATTTCATTGCTGAGTGATATTGCATTGTAGGTAAGTACCACAACTTCTTTATCCATTTTTCGCATTCTGCGATATTGAACTTGTACCGTAAACGAGGTTCTTGTAAACAGAACCGTCCCAAACTTTGGGGTGGCTGTGTCTTTTTGATTTTAATTTCCCTAAGCTATAGGACCATAAGTGGAAGTGCCCTAGGCTCTGTTGCTTTGTTTTTTGGATGTTTCAGGAAACACCATACACTTCTCCAGAGTGGTTGTTGGGAATTTACATCCCGCCCATCAGCATAAGAAGGCTCCCAGTTCTCCATGGCCTGTCCTGCCTTTCTGGATTTTACACTTTTTTCAGATGGCCCTTTTGACCGGGGGGCAGTGAGACTTCATTGTAGTGCAGATTTCCTTTGCAAGCTTGCTTGGTTGGCCAAAAAGGGCGTATGCGTTTTTTCCTGAATATATTCAGGAAAAAACGCATACACCCTTTTTGGCCAAGTGCATCATTGTGGACGTTCTGCCTCTTTTCCTATGCTTAACATGCAATTCCAGTCTACCTCCTGAAATCGGTTTCCTGCAATTCTGCCCCGCTTTCAAGTCCTCTTGGCAGCCTTACTTCAATATATTTTTTGACGATAGCTGTCATTTATAACTCTGCAGGTTTTTGAATGACAGTGCCCCTGAGCTCCTTTCTTCAACTCGCTTTCTTGTGAGCTGGCCGCAACACCGCAGGATTTCTTAAGGCCCCAGTGTGGTTACGGCATGGCACGCTGAGCCTTTGGTTAATTCCTCTTCCTGGTGGGAAATGAGAGTTAAATTTGCCTGTCCAGACACCTCCAGCTAGTCTCTTATTGGTTCTCCCTATTCCTGTTTATTTTCCGCAGAAATTGCAATCTGGGCCAAACAGGAGGTTAAAGGCACTGACTCTCCAAGTGGGGAGAGTCTTAGTAAAGCGTCTGGAATGTTGCATCCGAGTACCAGGGGACGAAAACTGAGACACCTTTGAACACGTTTCCCAATCACATGGTGTATCATACTCTGGGTTCCACATGCATGTTTTAGCTGAAGGAAGAATCCCTTAAACCTGGAGAGTTGAGACCCATGCAAAGGGTACCATGAAATATGACTTCAAAGGGTCTGCATTTGCTCACCGATCCTCACCAATCCTATCACTGCTGCGTTTATGCCGCTGTACACACTCTTGATTCTCTTTCGGAGACATATAAATCCATAGGTTTTAAGATTCTTACTAGTCAGGTATATTCGTAGGCGTTTAATATGGGGTGTTGATTCCACTTCATTGAGCAAGGGGTAGCTCTTGTCTATTACATATTTGGCTTATTGAACTGTATCTGTGCTTATTTCAATCTCTGGTTTTATGCAGCACCCCAACTCACATTTCCCCTTAAGCAAGCATAAGTTGGTTTTCTACATTTGAGACCCTGTTCTGTTTTGTAATTCAGATCCTGTGTAGCCAAGTTTACATTCCGTGTAGTAGTGATATCTTATGATGTTTCTTTTTCTGTGTGACTTATTTCACTTAGAATCATCGTACCTGAATCCACTCATTATGCTTCTACGGGCCTGATGACATAGATTTCATTGCTGAGTGATATTGCATTGTACGTAAGTACCACAACTTCTTTATCCATTTTTCGCTTTCTGCGATATTAAACTTGTACCGTATACGAGGTTCTTGTAAACAGAGCTGTCCCAAATTTTGGGGTGGCTGTGTCTTTTTTATTTTAATTTCCCTAAGCTATAGGACCATAAGTGGAAGTGCCCTAGGCTCTGTTGCTTTGTTTTTTAGATGTTTCAGGAAACACCATACACTTCTCCAGAGTGGCTGTTGGCAATTTACATCCCGCCCATGAGCATAACAAGGCTCCCAGTTCTCCATGGCCTGTCCTGCCTTTCTGGATTTTACACTTTTTTCAGATGGCCCTTTTGACCGGGGGGCAGTGAGACTTCATTTTAGTGCAGATTTACTTTGTAAGCTTGCTTGGTTGACCAAAAAGGGCGTATGCGTTTTTTCCTGAATATATTCAGGAAAAAACGCATACGCCCTTTTTGGCCAAGAGCATCATTGTGGACGTTCTGCCTCTTTTCCTATGCTTTACATGCAATTCCAGTCTACCTCCTGAAATCGGTTTCCTGCAATTCTGCCCCGCTTTCAAGTCCTCTTGGCAGCCTTACTTCAATATATTTTTGGACGATAGCTGTCATTTATAACTCTGCATGTCTGTGAATGACAGTGCCCCTGAGCTCCTTTCTTCAACTCGCTTTCTTGTGAGCTGGCCGCAATACCGTAGGATTGCTTCAGGCCCTAGTGTGGTTCCGGCACAGCACGCTGAGCCTTTGGTTAATTCCTCTTCCTGGTGGGCAATGAGAGTTAAATTTGCCCGTCCAGACACCTCCAGCTAGTCTCTCATTGGTTCTCCCTATTCCTGTTCATTTTCCGCAGAAATTGCAAACTGGGCCAAACAGGAGGTTAAAGGCACTGACTCTCCAAGTGGGGAGAGTGTTAGTAAAGCCTCTGGAATGTTGTACCCGAGTACCAGGGGACGAAAACAGAGACACATTTGAACACGTTTCCCAATCACACGGTGGATCATACTCTGGGTTCCACATGCATGTTTTAGCTGAAGGAAGAATCCCTTAAACCTGGAGAGTTGAGACCCATGGAATGGGTACCATGCAATATGACTTCAAAGGGTCTGCATTTGCTCACCGAACCTCACCAATCCTATCACTGCCGCATTTATGCCGCTATACACACGCTTGATTCTCTTTCGGAGCATATAAATCCATAGGTTTTAAGATTCTTACTAGTCAGGTATATTCTTAGGCGTTTAATATGGGGTGTTGAGTCCACTTCGTTGAGCAAGGAGTAGCTCTTGTCTATGACATATTTGGCTTATGGAACGGTATCTGTGCTAATTTCAATCTCTGGTTTTATGCAGCCCCCCAACTCACGTTTCCCCTTAAGCAAGCATAAGTTGGTTTTCTACATTTGAGACCCTGTTCTGTTTTGTAATTCAGTTCCTGTGTAGCCAAGTTTACATTCCGTGTAGTAGTGATATCTTATGATGTTTCTTTTTCTGTGTGACTTATTTCACTTAGAATCATTGTACCTGAATCCACTCATTATGCTGCTACGGGCCTGATGACATAGATTTCATTGCTGAGTGATATTGCATTGTACGTAAGTACCACAAGTTCTTTATCCATTTTTCGCTTTCTGTGATATTGAATTTGTACCGTAAACGAGGTTCTTGTAAACAGAGCCGTCCCAACCTTTGGGGTGGCTGTGTGTTTTAGATTTTAATTTCCCTAAGCTATAGGACCATAAGTGGAAGTGCCCTAGGCTCTGTTGCCTTGTTTTTTAGATGTTTCAGGAAACACCATACACTTCTCCAGAGTGGCTGTTGGCAATTTACATCCCGCCCATGAGCATAACAAGGCTCCCAGTTCTCCATGGCCTGTCCTGCCTTTCTGGATTTTACACTTTTTTCAGATGGCCCTTTTGACCGGGGGGCAGTGAGACTTCATTGTAGTGCAGATTCCCTTTGCAAGCTTGCTTGCTTGGCCAAAAAGTGTGTAGGCTTTTTTTCCTGAATATATTCAGGAAAAAACGCATACGCCCTTTTTGGCCAAGTGCATCATTGTTGACGTTCTGCCTCTTTTCCTATGCTTTACATGCAATTCCAGTCTACCTCCTGAAATCGGTTTCCTGCAATTCTGCCCCGCTTTCAAGTCCTCTTGGCAGCCTTACTTCAATATATTTTTGGACGATAGCTGTCATTTATAACTCTGCATGTCTGTGAATGACAGTGCCCCTGAGCTCCTTTCTTCAACTCGCTTTCTTGTGAGCTGGCCGCAATACCGTAGGATTGCTTCAGGCCCTAGTGTGGTTCCGGCACAGCACGCTGAGCCTTTGGTTAATTCCTCTTCCTGGTGGGTAATGAGAGTTAAATTTGCCCGTCCAGACACCTCCAGCTAGTCTCTCATTGGTTCTCCCTATTCCTGTTCATTTTCCGCAGAAATTGCAAACTGGGCCAAACAGGAGGTTAAAGGCACTGACTCTCCAAGTGGGGAGAGTGTTAGTAAAGCGTCTGGAATGTTGCACCCGAGTACCAGGGGACGAAAACTGAGACACATTTGAACACGTTTCCGATCACATGGTGGATCATACTCTGGGTTACACATGCATGTTTTAGCTGAAGGAAGAATCCCTTAAACCTGGAGAGTTGAGACCTATGGAATGGGTACCATGCAATATGACTTCAAAGGGTCTGCATTTGATCACCGATCCTCACCAATCCTATCACCACTGCATTTATGCCGCTGTACACACGCTTGATTCTCTTGCAGAGACATATAAATCCATAGGTTTTAAGATTCTTACTAGTCAGGTATATTCTTAGGCGTTTAATATGAGGTGTTGAGTCCACTTCGTTGAGCAAGGAGAAGCCCTTGTCTATTACATATTTGGCTTATGGAACGGTATCTGTGCTAATTTCAATCTCTGGTTTTATGCAGCACCCCAACTCACCTTTCCCCTTAAGGAAGCATAAGTTGGTTTTCTACATTTGAGACCCTGTTCTGTTTTGTAATTCAGTTCCTGTGTAGCCAAGTTTACATTCCGTGTAGTAGTGATATCTTATGATGTTTCTTTTTCTGTGTGACTTATTTCACTTAGAATCATCGTACCTGAATCCACTCATTATGCTGCTACGGGCCTGATGACATAGATTTCATTGCTGAGTGATATTGCATTGTACGTAAGTACCACAACTTCTTTATCCATTTTTCCCTTTCTGTGATATTGAACTTGTACCGTAAACGAGGTTCTTGTAAACAGAGCCGTCCCAAACTTTGGGGTGGCTGTGTCTTTTTGATTTTAATTTCCCTAAGCTATAGGACCATAAGTGGAAGTGCCCTAGGCTCTGTTGCTTTGTTTTTTAGATGTTTCAGGAAACACCATACACTTCTCCAGAGTGGCTGTTGGCAATTTACATCCCACTCATCAGCATAACAAGGCTCCCAGTTCTCCATGGCCTGTCCTGCCTTTCTGGATTTTACATTTTTTTCAGATGGCCCACTTGACCTGGGCACAGTGAGACCTTATTGTAGTGCAGATTTCGTTTTCAAGCTTGATTGGTTGGCCAAAAAGGGCATATGCATGTTTTCCTGAATATATTCAGGAAAAAACGCGTATGCCCTTTTTGGCCAAGTCCATCATTGTGGACGTTCTGCCTCTTTTCCTATGCTTTACATGCAATTCCAGTCTACCTCCTGAAATCGGTTTCCTGCAATTCTGCCCCGCTTTCAAGTCCTCTTGGCAGCCTTACTTCAATATATTTTTGGACGATAGCTGTCATTTATAACTCTGCAGGTTTGAAAATGACAGTGCCCCTGAGCTCCTTTCTTCAACTCGCTTTCTTGTGAGCTGGCCGCAACACCGCAGGATTGCTTCAGGCCCTAGTGTGGTTTCGGCATGGCCCGCTGAGGCTTTGGTTAATTCCTCTTCCTGGTGGGAAATGAGAGTTAAATTTGCCCGTTCAGACATCTCCAGCTAGTCTCTCATTGGTTCTCCCTATTCCTGTTCATTTTCCGCAGAAATTGCAAACTGGGACAAACAGGAGGTTAAAGGCACTGACTCTCCAAGTGGGGAGAGTGTTAGTAAAGCGTCTGGAATGTTGCACCCGAGTACCAGGACACGAAAACTGAGACACATTTGAACACGTTTCCTGATCACACGGTGGATCATACTCTGGGTTCCACATGCATGTTTTAGCTGAAGGAAGAATCCCTTAAACCTGGAGAGTTGAGACCCATGGAATGGGTACCATGCAATATAACTTCAAAGGGTCTGCATTTGCTCACCGAACCTCACCAATCCTATCAGGGCTGCATTTATGCCGCTGTACACACGCTTGATTCTCTTTCGGAGCATATAAATCCATAGGTTTTAAGATTGTTACTAGTCAGGTATATTCTTAGGCGTTTAATATGGGGTGTTGAGTCCACTTCGTTGAGCAAGGAGTAGCTCTTGTCTATGACATATTTGGCTTATGGAACGGTATCTGTGCTAATTTCAATCTCTGGTTTTATGCAGTCCCCCAACTCAAGTTTCCCCTTAAGCAAGCATAAGTTGGTTTTCTACATTTGAGACCCTGTTCTGTTTTGTAATTCAGTTCCTGTGTAGCCAAGTTTACATTCCGTGTAGTAGTGATATCTTATGATGTTCCTTTTTCTGTGTGACTTATTTCACTTAGAATCATCGTACCTGAATCCACTCATTATGCTGCTACGGGCCTGATGACATAGATTTCATTGCTGAGTGATATTGCATTGTACGTAAGTACCACAAGTTCTTTATCCATTTTTCACTTTCTGTGATATTGAATTTGTACCATAAACGAGGTTCTTGTAAACAGAGCCGTCCCAAACTTTGGGGTGGCTGTGTGTTTTAGATTTTAATTTCCCTAAGCTATAGGACCATAAGTGGAAGTGCCCTAGGCTCTGATGCCTTGTTTTTTAGATGTTTCAGGAAACACCATACACTTCTCCAGAGTGGCTGTTGGCAATTTACATCCCGCCCATCAGCATAACAAGGCTCCCAGTTCTCCATGGCCTGTCCTGCCTTTCTGGATTTTACACTTTTTTCAGATGGCCGTTTTGACCGGGGAGCAGTGACACTCCATTGTAGTGCAGACTTCCTTTGCACGCTTGCTTGGTTGGCCAAAAAGGGCGTATGCGTTTTTTCCTGAATATATTCAGGAAAAAACGCATACGCACTTTTTGGCCGAGTGCATCATTGTGGACGTTCTGCCTCTTTTCCTATGCTTTACATGCAATTCCAGTCTACCTCCTGAAATCAGTTTCCTGCAATTCTGCCCCGCTTTCAAGTCCTCTTGGCAGCCTTACTTCAATATATTTTTGGACGATAGCTGTCATTTATAACTCTGCAGGTTTGTGAATGACAGTGCCCCTGAGCTCCTTTCTTCAACTCGCTTTCTTGTGAGCTGGCCGCAACACCGCAGGATTGCTTCAGGCCCTAGTGTGGTTCTGGCATTGCACATTGAGCCTTTGGTTAATTCCTCTTCCTGGTGGGAAATGAGAGTTAAATTTGCCCATCGAGACACCTCCAGCTAGTCTCTCATTGGTTCCCTCTATTCCTGTTCATTTTCCACAGAAATTGCAAACTGTGCCAAACAGGAGGTTAAAGGCACTGACTCTCCAAGAGGGGAGAGTGTTAGTAAAGCGTCTGGAATGTTGCACCCGAGTACCAGGGGACGAAAACTGGCACATTTGAACACGTTTTCTGATCACACGGTGGATGATACTCTGGGTTCCACATGCATGTTTTAGCTGAAGGAAGAATCCCTTAAACCTGGAGAGTTGAGATCCATGGAATGGGTACCATGCAATATGACTTCAAAGGGTCTGCATTTGCTCACCGAACCTCACCAATCCTATCACTGCTGCGTTTATGCCGCTGTACACACGCTTGGTTCTCTTTCGGAGCATATAAATCCATAGGTTTTAAGATTCTTACTAGTCAGATATATTCTTAGGAGTTTAATATGGGGTGTTGAGTCCACTTCGTTGAGCAAGGAGTAGCTCTTGTCTATTACATATTTGGCTTATGGAACGGTATCTGTGCTAATTTCAATCTCTGGTTTTATGCAGCACCCCAACTCACCTTTCCCTTTAAGGAAGCATAAGTTGGTTTTCTACATTTGAGACCCTGTTCTGTTTTGTAATTCAGTTCCTGTGTAGCCAAGTTTACATTCCGTGTAGTAGTGATATCTTATGATGTTTCTTTTTCTCTGTGACTTATTTCACTTAGAATCATCGTACCTGAATCCACTCATTATGCTGCTACGGGCCTGATGACATAGATTTCATTGCTGAGTGATATTGCATTGTACGTAAGTACCACAACTTCTTTATCCATTTTTCGCTTTCTGCGTTATTGAACTTGTACCGTAAACGAGGTTCTTGTAAACTGAACCGTCCCAAATTTGGGGTGGCTGTGTCTTTTTGATTTTAATTTCCCTAAGCTATAGGACCATAAGTGGAAGTGCCCTAAGCTCTGTTGCTTTGTTTTTTAGATGTTTCAGGAAACACCATACACTTCTCCAGAGTGCCTGTTGGCAATTTACATCCCGCCCATCAGCATAACAAGGCTCCCAGTTCTCCATGGCCTGTCCTGCCTTTCTGGATTTTACACTTTTTTCAGATGGCCCATTTGACCGGGGCGCAGTGAGACCTTATTGTAGTGCAGATTTCCTTTTCAAGCATTATTGGTTGGCCAATAAGGGCATATGCATGTTTTCCTGAATATATTCAGGAAAAAACGCGTATGCCGTTTTTGGCCAAGTCCATCATTGTGGACGTTCTGCCTCTTTTCCTATGCTTTACATGCAATTCCAGTCTACCTCCTGAAATCGGTTTCCTGCAATTCTGCCCCGCTTTCAAGTCCTCTTGGCAGCCTTACTTCAATATATTTTTGGACGATAGCTGTCAGTTATAACTGTGCAGGTTTGTGAATGACAGTGCCCCTGAGCTCCTTTCCTCAACTCGCTTTCTTGTGAGCTGGCCACAACACCGCAGGATTGCTTCAGGCCCTAGTGTTGTTCCGGCACAGCACGCTGAGCCTTTGGTTAATTCCTCTTCCTGGTGGGTAATGAGAGTTAAATTTGCCCGTCCAGACACCTCAAGCTAGTCTCTCTTGTTTCTCCCTATTCCTGTTCATTTTCTGCAGAAATTGCAAACTGGGCCAAACAGGAGGTTAAAGGCACTGACTCTCCAACTGGGGAGAGTGTTAGTAAAGCGTCTGGAATGTTGCACCCGAGTACCGGGGGACGAATACTGAGACATATTTGAACACGTTTCCCGATCACACGGTGGATCATACTCTGGGTTCCACATGCATGTTTTAGCTGAAGGAAGAATCCCTTAAACCTGGAGAGTTGAGACCCATGGAATGCGTACCATGCAATATGACTTCAAAGGGTCTGCATTTGCTCAACGATCCTCACCAATCCTATCACTGCTGCGTTTATGCCACTGTACACACGCTAGATTCTCTTTCGGAGACATATAAATCCATAGGTTTTAAGATTCTTACTAATCAGGTATATTTTTAGGCGTTTAATATGGGGTGTTGAGTCCACTTCGTTGAGCAAGGAGTAGCTCTTGTCTATTACATATTTGGCTTATGGAACGGTATCTGTGCTAATTTCAATCTCTGGTTTTATGCAGCACCCCAACTCACCTTTCCCCTTAAGCAAGCATAAGTTGGTTTTCTACATTTGAGACCCCGTTCTGTTTTGTAATTCAGTTCCTGTGTAGCCAAGTTTACATTCCGTGTAGTAGTGATATCTTATGATGTTTCTTTTTCTCTGTGACTTATTTCACTTAGAATCATCGTACCTGAATCCACTCATTATGCTGCTACGGGCCTGATGACAAAGATTTCATTGCTGAGTAATATTGCATTGTACGTAAGTACCACAACTGCTTTATCCATTTTTCGCTTTCTGCGATATTAAACTTGTACTGTAAACGAGGTTCTTGTAAACAGAGCCGTCCCAAACTTTTGGGTGGCTGTGTCTTTTTGATTTTAATTTCCCTAAGCTATAGGACCATAAGTGGAAGTGCCCTAGGCTCTGTTGCTTTGTTTTTTAGATGTTTCAGGAAACACCATACACTTCTCCAGAGTGGCTGTTGGCAATTTACATCCCGCCCATCAGCATAACAAGGCTCCCAGTTCTCCATGGCTTGTCCTGCCTTTCTGGATTTTACACTTTTTTCAGATGGCCCTTTTGACCGGGGGGCAGTGAGACTTCATTGTAGTGCAGATTTCCTTTGCAAGCTTGCTTGGTTGGCCAAAAAGGGCGTATGCGTTTTTTCCTGAATATATTCAGGAAAAAACGCATACGCCCTTTTTGGCCAAGTGCATCATTGTGGACGTTCTGCCTCTTTTCCTGTGGTTTACATGCAAATCCAGTCTACCTCCTGAAATCAGTTTCCTGCAATTCTGCCCCGCTTTCAAGTCCTCTTGGCAGCCTTACTTCAATATATTTTTGGACGATAGCTGTCATTTTTAACTCTGCAGGTTTGTGAATGACAGAGCCCCTGAGCTCCTTTCTTCAACTCGCTTTCTTGTGAGCTGGCCGCAACACCGCAGGATTGCTTCAGGCTCCAGTGTGGTTCCAGCATGGCACGCTGAGCCTTTGGTTAATTCCTCTTCCTGTGGGAAATGAGAGTTAAATTTGCCCGTCCAGACACCTCCAGCTAGTCTCTTATTTGTTCTCCCTATTCCTGTTCATTTTCCGCAGAAATTGCAAACTGGGCCAAACAGGAGGTTAAAGGCACTGACTCTCCAAGTGGGGAGACTGTTAGTAAAGCCTCTGGAATGTTGCATCCGAGTACCAGGGGATGAAAACTGAGACACCTTTGAACACGTTTCCCAATCACATGGTGTATCATACTCTGGGTTCCACATGCATGTTTTAGCTGAAGGAAGAATCCCTTAAACCTGGAGAGTTGAGACCGATGGAATGGGTACCATGCAATATGACTTCAAAGGGTCTGCATTTGCTCACCGAACCTCACCAATCCTAACACTGCTGCGTTTATGCCGCTGTACACACGCTTGATTCTCTTTCGGAGACATATAAATCCATAGGTTTTAAGATTCTTACTAGTCAGGTATATTCTTAGGCGTTTAATATGGGGTGTTGTGTCCACTTCGTTGAGCAATGAGTAGCTCTTGTCTATTACATATTTGGCTTATGGAACGGTATCTCTTCTAATTTCAATCTCTGGTTTTATGCAGCACCCCAACTCACCTTTCCCCTTAAGCAAGCATAAGTCGGTTTTCTACATTTGAGACCCTGTTCTGTTTTGTAATTCAGTTCCTGTGTAGCCAAGTTTACATTCCGTGTAGTACAGATATCTTATGATGTTTCTTTTTCTGTGTGACTTATTTCACTTAGAATCATCGTACCTGAATCCACTCATTATGCAGCTACGGGCCTGTTGACATAGATTTCATTGCTGAGTGATATTGCATTGTACGTAAGTACCACAACTTCTTTATCCATTTTTCGCTTTCTGTGATATTGAACTTGTACCGTAAACGAGGTTCTTGTAAACAGAGCTGTCCCAAACTTTGGGGTGGCTGTGTCTTTTTGATTTTAATTTCCCTAAGCTATAGGACCATAAGTGGAAGTGCCCTAGGCTCTTTTGCTTTGTTTTCTAGATGTTTCAGGAAACACCATACACTTCTCCAGAGTGGCTCTTGGCAATTTACATCCCGTCCATGAGCATAACAAGGCTCCCACGTCTCCATGGCCTGTCCTGCCTTTCTGGATTTTACACTTTTTTCAGATGGCCCTTTTGACCGGGAGGCAGTGAGACTTCATTGTAATGAAGATTTCCTTTGCAAGCTTGCTTGGTTGGCCAAAAAGGGCGTATGCGTTTTTTCCTGAATATATTCAGGAAAAAACGCATACGCCCTTTTTGGCCAAGTGCATCATTGTGGACGTTCTGCCTCTTTTCCTATGCTTTACATGCAATTCTAGTCTACCTCCTGAAATCGGATTCCTGCAATTCTGCCCCGCTTTCAAGTCTTCTTGGCAGCCTTACTTCAATATATTTTTGGACGATAGCTGTCATTTATAACTCTGCAGGTTTGTGAATGACAGTGCCCCTGAGCTCCTTTCTTCAACTCGCTTTCTTGTGAGCTGGCCGCAACACCGCAGGATTGCTTCAGGCCCTAGTGTGGTTCCGGCACGGCACGCTGAGCCTTTGTTTAATTCCTCTTCCTGGTGGGAAATGAGAGTTAAATTTGCCCGTCCAGACACCTCCAGCTAGTCTCTCATTGGTTCTCCCTATTCCTGTTCATTTTCCGCAGAAATTGCAAACTGGTCCAAACAGGAGGTTAAAGGCACTGACTCTCCAAGTGGGGAGAGTGTTAGTAAAGCGTCTGGAATGTTGCACCCGAGTACCGGGGGACGAAAACTGAGACACATTTGAACACGTTTCCCGATCACACGGTGGATCATACTCTGGGTTCCACATGCATGTTTTAGCTGAAGGAAGAATCCCTTCAACCTGGAGAGTTGAGACCCATGGAATGGGTACCATGCAATATGACTTCAAAGGGTCTGCATTTGCTCACCGAACCACACCAATCCTATCACTGCTGCATTTATGCCACTGTACACACGCTTGATTCTCTTTCGGAGACATATAAATCCATAGGTTTTAAGATTCTTACAAGTCAGGTATATTCTTAGGCGTTTAATATGGGGTGTTGAGTCCACTTCGTTGAGCAAGGAGTAGCTCTTGTCTATTATATATTTGGCTTATGGAATGGTATCTGTGCTAATTTCAATCTCTGGTTTTATGCAGCACCCCAACTCACCTTTCCTCTTAAGCAAGCATATGTTGGTTTTCTACATTTGAGACCCTATTCTGTTTTGTAATTCAGTTCCTGGGTAGACAAGTTTACATTCCGTGTAGTAGTGATATCTTATGACACTTCTTTTTCTCTGTGACTTATTTCACTTAGAATCATCGTACCTGAATAAACTCGTTATGCTGCTACAGGCCTGATGACATAGATTTCATTGCTGAGTGATATTGCATTGTACGTAAGTACCACAACTTCTTTATCCATTTTCGCTTTCTGCGATATTGAACGTGTACCGTAAACGAGGTTCTTGTAAACAGAGCCATCCCAAACTTTGGGGTGGCTGTGTCTTTTTGATTTTAATTTCCTTAAGCTATAGGACCATAAGTGGAATTGCCCTAGGCTCTGTTGCTTGTTTTTTAGATGTTTCAGGAAACACCATACACTTCTCCAGAGTGGCTGTTGGCAATTTACATCCCACCCATGAACATAACAAGGCTCCCAGTTCTCCATGGCCTGTCCTGCCTTTCTGGATTTTACACTTTTTTCAGATGGCCCTTTTGACCGGGGGGCAGTGAGACATCATTGTAGTGCAGATTTCCTTTGCAAGTTGCTTGCTTGGCCAAAAAGGGCGTATGCGTTTTTTCCTGAATATATTCAGGAAAAAATGCATACGCCCTTTTTGGCCAAGTGCATCATTGTGGACGTTCTGCCTCTTTTCCTATGCTTTACATGCAATTCCAGTCTACCTCCTGAAATCGGTTTCCTGCAATTCTGCCCCTCTTTCAAGCACTCTTGGCAGCCTTTCTTCAATATATTTTTGGACGATAGCTGTCATTTATAACTCTGCAGGTTTGTGAATGACAGTGTCCCTGAGCTCCTTTTTTCAACTCGCTTTCTTGTGAGCTGGCCACAACACCACTGCATTGCTTCAGGCCCTAGTGTGGTTCTGGCATGACACGCTGAGCCTTTGGTTAATTCCTCTTCCTGGTGGGAAATGAGAGTTAAATTTGCCCGTCCAGACACCTCCAGCTAGTCTCTCATTGGTTCTCCCTATTGCTGTTCATTTTCCGCAGAAATTGCAAACTGGGCCAATCAGGAGGTTAAAGGCACTGAGTCTCCAAGTGGAGAGAGTGTTAGTAAAGCGTCTGGAATGTTGCACCCGAGTACCAGGGGACGAAACCTGAGTCACATTTGAACACGTTTCCTGATCACACGGTGGATGATACTCTGGGTTCCACATGCATGTTTTAGCTGAAGGAAGAATCCCTTAAACCTGGAGAGTTGAGATCCATGGAATGGATACCATACAATATGACTTCAAAGGGTCTGCATTTGCTCACCGAACCTCACCAATCCTATCACTGCTGCGTTTATGCCGCTGTACACACGGTTGATTCTCTTTCGGAGACATATAAATCCATAGGTTTTAAGATTCTTACTAGTCAGGTATATTCTTAGGCGTTTAATATGGGGTGTTGAGTCCACTTCGTTGAGCAAGGAGTAGCTCTTGTCTATTACATATTTGGCTTATGGAACGGTATCTGTGCTAATTTCAATCTCTGGTTTTATGTAGCACCCCAACTCACCTTTCCCCTTAAGCAAGCATAACTTGGTTTTCTACATTTGAGACCCTGTTCTGTTTTGTAATTCAGTTCCTGTGTAGCCAAGTTTACATTCCGTGTAGTAGTGATATCTTATGATGTTTCTTTTTCTGTGTGACTTATTTCACTTAGAATCATCGTACCTGAATCCACTCATTATGCTGCTACAGGCAGATGACATAGATTTCATTGCTGAGTGATATTGCATTGTACGTAAGTACCACAACTTCTTTATCCATTTTTCACTTTCTGCGATATTGAACTTGTACCATAAACGAGGTTCTTGTAAACAGAGCCGTCCCAAACTTTGGGGTGGCTGTGTCTTTTTGATTTTAATTTCCCTAAGCTATAGGACCATAAGTGGAAGTGCCCTAGGCTCTGTTGCTTTGTTTTTTGGATGTTTCAGGAAACACCATACACTTCTCCAGAGTGGTTGTTGGGAATTTACATCCCGCCCATCAGCATAACAAGGCTCCCAGTTCTCCATGGCCTGTCCTGCCTTTCTGGATTTTACACTTTTTTCAGATGGCCCTTTTGACCGGGGGGCAGTGAGACTTCATTTTAGTGCAGATTTACTTTGTAAGCTTGCTTGGTTGACCAAAAAGGGCGTATGCGTTTTTTCCTGAATATATTCAGGAAAAAACGCATACGCCCTTTTTGGCCAAGAGCATCATTGTGGACGTTCTGCCTCTTTTCCTATGCTTTACATGCAATTCCAGTCTACCTCCTGAAATCGGTTTCCTGCAATTCTGCCCCGCTTTCAAGTCCTCTTGGCAGCCTTACTTCAATATATTTTTGGACGATAGCTGTCATTTATAACTCTGCATGTCTGTGAATGACAGTGCCCCTGAGCTCCTTTCTTCAACTCGCTTTCTTGTGAGCTGGCCGCAATACCGTAGGATTGCTTCAGGCCCTAGTGTGGTTCCGGCACAGCACGCTGAGCCTTTGGTTAATTCCTCTTCCTGGTGGGCAATGAGAGTTAAATTTGCCCGTCCAGACACCTCCAGCTAGTCTCTCATTGGTTCTCCCTATTCCTGTTCATTTTCCGCAGAAATTGCAAACTGGGCCAAACAGGAGGTTAAAGGCACTGACTCTCCAAGTGGGGAGAGTGTTAGTAAAGCCTCTGGAATGTTGTACCCGAGTACCAGGGGACGAAAACAGAGACACATTTGAACACGTTTCCCAATCACACGGTGGATCATACTCTGGGTTCCACATGCATGTTTTAGCTGAAGGAAGAATCCCTTAAACCTGGAGAGTTGAGACCCATGGAATGGGTACCATGCAATATGACTTCAAAGGGTCTGCATTTGCTCACCGAACCTCACCAATCCTATCACTGCCGCATTTATGCCGCTATACACACGCTTGATTCTCTTTCGGAGCATATAAATCCATAGGTTTTAAGATTCTTACTAGTCAGGTATATTCTTAGGCGTTTAATATGGGGTGTTGAGTCCACTTCGTTGAGCAAGGAGTAGCTCTTGTCTATGACATATTTGGCTTATGGAACAGTATCTGTGCTAATTTCAATCTCTGGTTTTATGCAGCCCCCCAACTCACGTTTCCCCTTAAGCAAGCATAAGTTGGTTTTCTACATTTGAGACCCTGTTCTGTTTTGTAATTCAGTTCCTGTGTAGCCAAGTTTACATTCCGTGTAGTAGTGATATCTTATGATGTTTCTTTTTCTGTGTGACTTATTTCACTTAGAATCATTGTACCTGAATCCACTCATTATGCTGCTACGGGCCTGATGACATAGATTTCATTGCTGAGTGATATTGCATTGTACGTAAGTACCACAAGTTCTTTATCCATTTTTCGCTTTCTGTGATATTGAATTTGTACCGTAAACGAGGTTCTTGTAAACAGAGCCGTCCCAACCTTTGGGGTGGCTGTGTGTTTTAGATTTTAATTTCCCTAAGCTATAGGACCATAAGTGGAAGTGCCCTAGGCTCTGTTGCTTTGTTTTTTAGATGTTTCAGGAAACACCATACACTTCTCCAGAGTGGCTGTTGGCAATTTACATCCCGCCCATGAGCATAACAAGGCTCCCAGTTCTCCATGGCCTGTCCTGCCTTTCTGGATTTTACACTTTTTTCAGATGGCCCTTTTGACCGGGGGGCAGTGAGACTTCATTGTAGTGCAGATTCCCTTTGCAAGCTTGCTTGCTTGGCCAAAAAGTGTGTAGGCTTTTTTTCCTGAATATATTCAGGAAAAAACGCATACGCCCTTTTTGGCCAAGTGCATCATTGTTGACGTTCTGCCTCTTTTCCTATGCTTTACATGCAATTCCAGTCTACCTCCTGAAATCGGTTTCCTGCAATTCTGCCCCGCTTTCAAGTCCTCTTGGCAGCCTTACTTCAATATATTTTTGGACGATAGCTGTCATTTATAACTCTGCATGTCTGTGAATGACAGTGCCCCTGAGCTCCTTTCTTCAACTCGCTTTCTTGTGAGCTGGCCGCAATACCGTAGGATTGCTTCAGGCCCTAGTGTGGTTCCGGCACAGCACGCTGAGCCTTTGGTTAATTCCTCTTCCTGGTGGGTAATGAGAGTTAAATTTGCCCGTCCAGACACCTCCAGCTAGTCTCTCATTGGTTCTCCCTATTCCTGTTCATTTTCCGCAGAAATTGCAAACTGGGCCAAACAGGAGGTTAAAGGCACTGACTCTCCAAGTGGGGAGAGTGTTAGTAAAGCGTCTGGAATGTTGCACCCGAGTACCAGGGGACGAAAACTGAGACACATTTGAACACGTTTCCGATCACATGGTGGATCATACTCTGGGTTACACATGCATGTTTTAGCTGAAGGAAGAATCCCTTAAACCTGGAGAGTTGAGACCTATGGAATGGGTACCATGCAATATGACTTCAAAGGGTCTGCATTTGATCACCGATCCTCACCAATCCTATCACCGCTGCATTTATGCCGCTGTACACACGCTTGATTCTCTTGCAGAGACATATAAATCCATAGGTTTTAAGATTCTTACTAGTCAGGTATATTCTTAGGCGTTTAATATGAGGTGTTGAGTCCACTTCGTTGAGCAAGGAGAAGCCCTTGTCTATTACATATTTGGCTTATGGAACGGTATCTGTGCTAATTTCAATCTCTGGTTTTATGCAGCACCCCAACTCACCTTTCCCCTTAAGGAAGCATAAGTTGGTTTTCTACATTTGAGACCCTGTTCTGTTTTGTAATTCAGTTCCTGTGTAGCCAAGTTTACATTCCGTGTAGTAGTGATATCTTATGATGTTTCTTTTTCTGTGTGACTTATTTCACTTAGAATCATCGTACCTGAATCCACTCATTATGCTGCTACGGGCCTGATGACATAGATTTCATTGCTGAGTGATATTGCATTGTACGTAAGTACCACAACTTCTTTATCCATTTTTCCCTTTCTGCGATATTGAACTTGTACGGTAAACGAGGTTCTTGTAAACAGAACCATCCCAAACTTTGGGGTGGCTGTGTCTTTTTGATTTTAATTTCCCTAAGCTATAGGACCATAAGTGGAAGTGCCCTAGGCTCTGTTGCTTTGTTTTTTAGATGTTTCAGGAATCACCATACACTTCTCCAGAGTGGCTGTTGGCAATTTACATCCCGCCCATCAGCATAACAAGGCTCCCAGTTCTCCATGACCTGTCCTGACTTTCTGTATTTTACACTTTTTTCAGATGGCCCTCTTTACCGGGGGGCAGTGAGACTTCATTGTAGTGCAGATTTCCTTTGCAAGCTTGCTTGGTTGGCCAAAAAGGGCATATGCGTTTTTTCCTGAATATATTCAGGAAAAAACGTATAAGCACTTTTTGTCCAAGTGCATCATTGTGGACGTTCTGCCTCTTTTCCTATGCTTTACATGCAATTCCAGTCTACCTCCTGAAATCGGTTTCCTGCAAGTCTGCCCCGCTTTCAAGTCCTCTTGGCAGCCTACTTCAATATATTTTTGGACGATAGCTGTCATTTATAACTCTGCAGGTTTGTGAATTACAGTGCCCCTGAGCTCCTTTCTTAAACTCGCTTTCTTGTGAGCTGGCCGCAACACCGCAAGATTGCTTCAGGCCCCAGTGTGGTTCCGGCACGGCACGCTGAGCCTTTGGTTAATTCCTCTTCCTGGTGGGAAATGAGAGTTAAATTTGCCCGTTCAGACACCTCCAGCTAGTCTCTCATTGGTTCTCCCTATTCCTGTTCATTTTCCGCAGAAATTGCAAACTGTGCCAAACAGGAGGTTAAAGGCACTGACTCTCCAAGTGGGGAGAGTCTTAGTAAAGCGTCTCTAATGGTGCACCGGAGTACCAGGGCATGAAAACTGAGACACATTTGAACACGTTTCCCGATCATACGGTGGATCATACTCTGGGTTCCACATGCATGTTTTAGCTGAAGGAAGAATCCCTTAAACCTGGAGAGATGAGACCCATGGAATGGGTACCATGCAATATGACTTCAAAGGGTCTGCATTTGCACACCGAACATCACCAGTCCTATCACTGCTGCCTTATTCCACTGTACACACGCTTGATTCTCTTTTGGAGACATATAAATCCATAGGTTTTAAGATTCTTCCTAGTCAGGTATATTCTTAGGCGTTTAATATGGGGTGTAGAGTCCACTTCGTTGAGCAAGGAGTAGCTCTTGTCTATTACATATTTGGCTTATGGAACGGTATCTGTGCTAATTTCAATCTTTGGTTTTATGCAGCACCCAAACTCACCTTTCCCCTTAAGCAAGCATAAGTTGGTTTTCTACATTTGAGACCCTGTTCTGTTTTTTAATTCAGTTCCTGTGTAGCCAACTTTACATTCCGTGTAGTAGTGATATCTTATGATGTTTCTTTTCTGTGTGATTTATTTCACTTAGAATCATCGTACCTGAATGCACTCATTATGCTGCTACGGGCCTGATGACATAGATTTCATTGCTGAGTGATATTGCATTGTACGTAAGTACCACAACTTCTTTATCCATTTTTCGCTTTCTGTGATATTGAACTTGTACTGTAAACGAGGTTCTTGTAAACAGAGCCGTCCCAAACTTTGGGGTGGCTGTGTCTTTTTGATTTTAATTTCCCTAAGCTATAGGACCATAAGTGGAAGTGCCCTAGGCTCTGTTGCTTTGTTTTTTAGATGTTTCAGGAAACACCATACACTTCTCCAGAGTGGCTGTTGGCAATTTACATCCCGCCCATCAGCTTAACAAGGCCCCCAGTTCTCCATGGCCTGTCCTGCCTTTCTGGATTTTACACTTTTTTCAGGTGGCCCTTTTGACCGGGGGACTGTGAGACTTCATTGTAGTGCAGATTTCCTTAGCAAGCTTGCTTGGTTGGCCAAAAAGTGCGTATGCGTTTTTTCCTGAATATATTCAGGATAAAACGCATACGCCCTTTTTGGCCAAGTGCATCATTGTGGACGTTCTGCCTCTTTTCCTATGCTTTACATGCAATTCCAGCCTACCTCCTGAAATCGGTTTCTTGAAATTCTGCCCCGCTTTCAAGTCCACTTGGCAGCCTTACTTCAATATATTTTTGGACGATAGCTGTCATTTATAACTCTGCAGGTTTGTGAATTACAGTGCCCCTGAGCTCCTTTATTCAACTCGCTTTTTTGTGAGCTGGCCGCAACACCGCAGGATTGCTTCAGGCCCTAGTGTGGTTCCGGCATGACACGCTGAGCCTTTGGTTAATTCCTCTTCCTGATCGGAAATGAGAGTTAAATTTGCCCGTCCAGACACCTCCAGCTAGTCTCTCATTGGTTCCCTCTATTCCTGTTCATTTTCGACAGAAATTGCAAACTTGGCCAAACAGGAGGTTAAAGGCACTGACTCTCCAAGTGGGGACAGTGTTAGTAAAGCGTCTGGAATGTTGCACCCGAGTACCGGGGGATGAAAACTGAGTCACATTTAAACACGTTTCCCGATCACACGGTGGATCATACTCTGGGTTCCACATGTATGTTTTAGCTGAAGGAAGAATCCCTTAAACCTGGAGAGTTGAGACCCCTGCAATGGGTACCATGCAATATGACTTCAAAGGGTCTGCATTTGCTCACCGAACCTCACCAATCCTATCACTGCTGCATTTATGCTGCTGTACACACGCTTGATTCTCTTTCAGAGACATATAAATCCATAGGTTTTAAGATTCTTACTAGTCAGGTATATTCTTAGGCGTTTAATATGGGGTGTAGAGTCCACTTCGTTGAGCAAGGAGTAGCTCTTGTCTATTACATATTTGGCTTATGGAACGGTATCTGTGCTAATTTCAATCTCTGGTTTTATGCAGCACCCCAACTCACCTTTCGCCTTAAGCAAGCACAAGTTGGTTTTCTACATTTGAGACCCTGTTCTGTTTTGTAATTCAGTTCCTGTGTAGCCAAGTTTACATTCCTTGTAGTAGTGATATCTTATGATGTTTGTTTTTCTGTGTGACTTATTTCACTTAGAATCATCGTACCTGAATCCACTCATTATGCTGCTACGGGCCTGATGACATAGATTTCATTGCTGAGTGATATTGCATTGTACGTAAGTACCACAACTTCTTTATCCATTTTTCGCTTTCTGTGATATTGAACTTGGACCATAAATGAGGTTCTTGTAAACAGAGCTGTCCCTAACTTTGGGGTGGCTGAGTCTTTTTGATTTTAATTTCCCTAAGCTATAGGACCATAAGTGGAAGTGCCCTAGGCTCTGTTGCTTTGTTTTTTAGATGTTTCAGGAAACACCATACACTTCTCCAGAGTGGCTGTTGGCAATTTACATCCCGCCCATCAGCATAACAAGGCTCCCAGTTCTCCATGGCCTGTCCTGCCTTTCTGGATTTTACACTTTTTTCAGATGGCCCTTTTGACCAGGGAGCAGTGAGACTTCATTGTAGTGCAGATTTCCTTTGCAAGCTTGCTTGGTTGGCCAAAAAGTGCGTATGCGTTTTTTCCGGAATATATTCAGGAAAAAACGCATACGCCCTTTTTGGCCAAGTGCATCATTGTGGACGTTCTGCCTCTTTTCCTATGCTTTACATGCAATTCCAGTCTACCTCCTGAAATCGGTTTCCTGCAATTCTGCCCCGCTTTCAAGTCCTCTTGGCAGCCTTACTTCAATATATTTTTGGACGATAGCTATCATTTATAACTCTGCAGGTATGTGAATGACAGTGTCCCTGAGCTCCTTTCTTCAACTCGCTTTCTTGTGAGCTGGCCGCAACACCGCAGGATTGCGTCAGGCCCTAGTGTGGTTCCGGCATGGCACGCTGAGCCTTTGTTTAATTCCTCTTCCTGGTGGGAAATGAGAGTTAAATTTGCCCGTCCAGACACCTCCAGCTAGTCTCTCATTGGTTCTCCCTATTCCTGTTCATTTTCCGCAGAAATTGCAAAACTGGGCCAAACAGGAGGTTAAAGGCACTGACTCTCCAAGTGGGGAGAGTGTTAGTAAAGCGTCTGGAATGTTGCACCCGAGTACCAGGGGACGAAAACTGAGACACATTTGAACACGTTTCCCGATCACATGGTGGATCATACTCTGGGTTCCACATGCATGTTTTAGCTGAAGGAAGAATCCCTTAAACCTGGAGAGTTGAGACCCATGGAATGGGTACCATGCAATATGACTTCAAAGGGTCTGCATTTGCTCACCGAACCTCACCAATCCTATCACTGCTGCATTTATGCCACTGTACACACGCTTGATTCTCTTTCTGAGACATATAAATCCATAGGTTTTAAGATTCTTACTAGTCAGGTATATTCTTAGGCGTTTAATATGGGGTGTAGAGTCCACTTCGTTGAGCAAGGAGTAGCTCTTGTCTCTTACATATTTGGCTTATGGAACGGTATCTGTGCTAATTTCAATCTCTGGTTTTATGCAGCACCCCAACTCACCTTTCCCCTTAAGCAAGCATAAGTCGGTTTTCTACATTTGAGACCCTGTTCTGTTTTGTAATTCAGTTCCTGTGTAGCCAAGTTTACATTCCATGTGGTAGAGATATCTTATGATGTTTCTTTTTCTGTGTGACTTATTTCACTTAGAATCATCGTACCTGAATCCACTCATTATGCTGCTATGGGCCTGATGACATAGATTTCATTGCTGAGTGATATTGCATTGTACGTAAGTACCACAACTTCTTTATCCATTTTTCACTTTCTGTGATTTTGAACTTGTACTGTAAACGAGGTTCTTTTAAACAGAGCCTTCCCAAACTTTGGGGTGGCTGTGTCTTTTTGATTTTAATTTCCCTAAGCTATAGGACCATAAGTGGAAGTGCCCTAGGCTCTGTTGCTTTGTTTTTTAGATGTTTCAGGAAACACCATACACTTCTGCAGAGTGGCTGTTGGCAATTTACATCCCGCCCATCAGCATAACAAGGCTCCCAGTTCTCCATGGCCTGTCCTGCCTTTCTGGATTTTACACTTTTTTCAGATGGCCCTTTTGACCGCGGGGCAGTGAGACTTCATTGTAGTGCAGATTTCCTTTTCAAGCTTGCTTGGTTGGCCAAAAAGGGCGTATCCGTTTTTTCCTGAATATATTCAGGAAAAAACGCATACGCCCTTTTTGGCCAAGTGCATCATTGTGGACGTTCTGCCTCTTTTCCTTTGCTTTACATGCAATTCCAGTCTACCTCCTGAAATCGGTTTCCTGCAATTCTGCCCAGCGTTCAAGTCCTCTTGGCAGCCTTACTTCAATATATTTTTGGACGATAGCTGTCATTTATAACTCTGCAGGTTTGTGAATGACAGTGCCCCTGAGCTCCTTTCTTCAACTCGCTTTCTTGTGAGCTGGCCGCAACACCGCAGCATTGCTTCAGGCCCTAGTGTGGTTCCGGCATGACATGCTGAGCCTTTGGTTAATTCCTCTTCCTGGTGGGAAATGAGAGTTAAATTTGCCCGTCCAGACACCTCCAGCTAGTCTCTCATTGGTTCTCCCTATTCCTGTTCATTTTCCGCAGAAATTGCAAACTGGGCCAAACAAGAGGTTAAAGGCACTGACTCTCCAAGTGGGGAGAGTGTTAGTAAAGCGTCTGGAATGTTGCACCCGAGTACCAGGGGACGAAAACTGAGACACATTTGAACACGTTTCCCGATTACATGGTGGATCATACTCTGGGTTCCACATGCATGTTTTAGCTGAAGGAAGAATCCCTTAAACCTGGAGAGTTGAGACCCCTGCAATGGGTACCATGCAATATGACTTCAAAGGGTCTGCATTTGCTCACCGAACCTCACCAATCCTATCACTGCTGCATTTATGCCACTGTACACACGCTTGATTCTCTTTCTGAGACATATAAATCCATAGGTTTTAAGATTCTTACTAGTCAGGTATATTCTTAGGCGTTTAATATGGGGTGTAGAGTCCACTTCGTTGAGCAAGGAGTAGCTCTTGTCTATTACATATTTGGCTTATGGAACGGTATCTGTGCTAATTTCAATCTCTGGTTTTATGCAGCACCCCAACTTAGCTTTCCCCTTAAGCAAGCATAAGTCGGTTTTCTACATTTGAGACCCTGTTCTGTTTTGTAATTCAGTTCCTGTGTAGCCAAGTTTACATTCCATGTGGTAGAGATATCTTATGATGTTTCTTTCTCTGTGTGACTTATTTCACTTACAATCATCGTACCTGAATCCACTCATTATGCTGCTACGGGCCTGATGACATAGATTTCATTGCTGAGTGATATTGCATTGTACGTAAGTACCACAACTTCTTTATCCATTTTGCGCTTTCTGTGATATTGAACTTGTACCGTAAACGAGGTTCTTGTAAACAGAGCTGTTCCAAAGATTGGGGTGGTTGTGTGTTTTAGATTTTAATTTCCCTAAGCTATAGGACCATAAGTGGAAGTGCCCTAGGCTCTGTTGCCTTGTTTTTTAGATGTTTCAGGAAACACCATACACTTCTCCAGAGTGACTTTTGGCAATTTACATCCCGCCCATCAGCATAACAAGGCTCCCAGTTCTCCATGGCCTGTCCTGCCTTTCTGGATTTTACACATTTTTCAGATGGCCCTTTTGACCGGGGGGCAGTGAGACTTCATTGTAGTGCAGATTTCCTTTGCAAGCTTGCTTGGTTGGCCAAAAAGGGCGTATGCGTTTATTCCTGAATATATTCAGGAAAAAACGCATACGCCCTTTTTGGCCAAGTGCATCATTGTGGACGTTCTGCCTCTTTTCCTATGCTTTACATGCAATTCCAGTCTACCTCCTGAAATCGGTTTCCTGCAATTCTGCCCCGCTTTCAAGTCCTCTTGGCAGCCTTACTTCAATATATTTTTGGACGATAGCTGTCATTTATAACTCTGCAGGTCTGTGAATGACAGTGCCCCTGAGCTCCTTTCTTCAACTCGCTTTCTTGTGAGCTGGCCGCAACACCGCAGCATTGCGTCAGGCCCTAGTGTGGTTCCGGCATGGCACACTGAGCCTTTGGTTAATTCCTCTTCCTGGTGGGAAATGAGAGTTAAATTTGCCCGTCCAGACACCTCCAGCTAGTCTCTCTTTGGTTCTCACTATTCCTGTTCATTTTCCGCAGAAATTGCAAACTGGGCCAAACAAGAGGTTAAAGGCACTGACTCTCCAAGTGGGGAGAGTGTTAGTAAAGCATCTGGAATGTTGCACCCGAGTCCCGGGGGATGAAAACTGACACAATTAAACACGTTTCCCGATCACACGGTGGATCATACTCTGGGTTCCACATGCATGTTTTAGCTGAAGGAAGAATCCCTTAAACCTGGAGAGTTGAGACCCATGGAATGGGTACCATGCAATATGACTTCAAAGGGTCTGCATTTGCTCACCGAACCTCACCAATCCTATCACTGCTGCGTTTATGCCACTGTACACACGCTTGATTCTCTTTCGGAGACATATAAATCCATAGGTTTTAAGATTCTTTCTAGTCATGTATATTCTTACGCGTTTAATATGGGGTGTAGAGTCCACTTCGTTGAGCAAGGAGTAGCTCTTGTCTATTAAATATTTGGCTTATGGGACGGTATCTGTTCTAATTTCAATCTCTGGTTTTATGCAGCACCCCAACTCACCTTTCGCCTTAAGCAAGCATAAGTTGGTTTTCTACATTTGAGACCCTGTTCTGTTTTGTAATTCATTTCCTCTGTAGCCAAGTTTACATTCCTTGTAGTAGTGATATCTTATGATGTTTGTTTTTCTGTGTGACTTATTTCACTTAGAATCATCGTACCTGAATCCACTCATTATGCTGCTACGGGCCTGATGACATAGATTTCATTGCTGAGTTATATTGCATTGTACGTAAGTACCACAACTTCTTTATCCATTTTTCGCTTTCTGTGATATTGAACTTGGACCATAAATGAGGTTCTTGTAAACAGAGCTGTCCCTAACTTTGGGGTGGCTGAGTCTTTTTGATTTTAATTTCCCTAAGCTATAGGACCATAAGTGGAAGTGCCCTAGGCTCTGTTGCTTTGTTTTGTAGATGTTTCAGGAAACACCATACACTTCTCCAGAGTGGCTGTTGGCAATTTACATCCCGCCCATCAGCATAACAAGGCTCCCAGTTCTCCATGGCCTGTCCTGCCTTTCTGGATTTTACACTTTTTTCAGATGGCCCTTTTGACCGGGGGCAGTGAGACTTCATTGTAGTGCAGATTTCCTTTGCAAGCTTGCTTGGTTGGCCAAAAAGGGCGTATGCGTTTTTTCCTGAATATATTAAGGAAAAAACGCATACGCCCTTTTTGGCCAAGTGCATCATTGTGGACGTTCTGCCTCTTTTCCTATGCTTTACATGCAATTCCAGTCTACCTCCTGAAATCGGTTTCCTGCAATTCTGCCCCGCTTTCAAGTCCTCTTGGCAGCCTTACTTCAATATATTTTTGGACGATAGCTATCATTTATAACTCTGCAGGTATGTGAATGACAGTGCCCCTGAGCTCCTTTCTTCAACTCGCTTTCTTGTGAGCTGGCCGCAACACCGCAGGATTGCTTCAGGCCCTAGTGTGGTTCCAGCATGGCACGCTGAGCCTTTGTTTAATTCCTCTTCCTGGTGGGAAATGAGAGTTAAATTTGCCCGTCCAGACACCTCCAGCTAGTCTCTCATTGGTTCTCCCTATTCCTGTTCATTTTCCGCAGAAATTGCAAACTGGGCCAAACAGGAGGTTAAAGGCACTGACTCTCCAAGTGGGGAGAGTGTTAGTAAAGCGTCTGGAATGTTGCACCCGAGTACCAGGGGACGAAAACTGAGACACATTTGAACACGTTTCCCGATTACATGGTGGATCATACTCTGGGTTCCACATGCATGTTTTAGCTGAAGGAAGAATCCCTTAAACCTGGAGAGTTGAGACCCCTGCAATGGGTACCATGCAATATGACTTCAAAGGGTCTGCATTTGCTCACCGAACCTCACCAATCCTATCACTGCTGCATTTATGCCACTGTACACACGCTTGATTCTCTTTCTGAGACATATAAATCCATAGGTTTTAAGATTCTTACTAGTCAGGTATATTCTTAGGCGTTTAATATGGGGTGTAGAGTCCACTTCGTTGAGCAAGGAGTAGCTCTTGTCTATTACATATTTGGCTTATGGAACGGTATCTGTGCTAATTTCAATCTCTGGTTTTATGCAGCACCCCAACTTAGCTTTCCCCTTAAGCAAGCATAAGTCGGTTTTCTACATTTGAGACCCTGTTCTGTTTTGTAATTCAGTTCCTGTGTAGCCAAGTTTACATTCCATGTGGTAGAGATATCTTATGATGTTTCTTTCTCTGTGTGACTTATTTCACTTACAATCATCGTACCTGAATCCACTCATTATGCTGCTACGGGCCTGATGACATAGATTTCATTGCTGAGTGATATTGCATTGTACGTAAGTACCACAACTTCTTTATCCATTTTGCGCTTTCTGTGATATTGAACTTGTACCGTAAACGAGGTTCTTGTAAACAGAGCTGTTCCAAAGATTGGGGTGGTTGTGTGTTTTAGATTTTAATTTCCCTAAGCTATAGGACCATAAGTGGAAGTGCCCTAGGCTCTGTTGCCTTGTTTTTTAGATGTTTCAGGAAACACCATACACTTCTCCAGAGTGACTTTTGGCAATTTACATCCCGCCCATCAGCATAACAAGGCTCCCAGTTCTCCATGGCCTGTCCTGCCTTTCTGGATTTTACACTTTTTTCAGATGGCCCTTTTGACCGGGGGGCAGTGAGACTTCATTGTAGTGCAGATTTCCTTTGCAAGCTTGCTTGGTTGGCCAAAAAGGGCGTATGCGTTTATTCCTGAATATATTCAGGAAAAAACGCATACGCCCTTTTTGGCCAAGTGCATCATTGTGGACGTTCTGCCTCTTTTCCTATGCTTTACATGCAATTCCAGTCTACCTCCTGAAATCGGTTTCCTGCAATTCTGCCCCGCTTTCAAGTCCTCTTGGCAGCCTTACTTCAATATATTTTTGGACGATAGCTGTCATTTATAACTCTGCAGGTCTGTGAATGACAGTGCCCCTGAGCTCCTTTCTTCAACTCGCTTTCTTGTGAGCTGGCCGCAACACCGCAGCATTGCGTCAGGCCCTAGTGTGGTTCCGGCATGGCACACTGAGCCTTTGGTTAATTCCTCTTCCTGGTGGGAAATGAGAGTTAAATTTGCCCGTCCAGACACCTCCAGCTAGTCTCTCATTGGTTCTCACTATTCCTGTTCATTTTCCGCAGAAATTGCAAACTGGGCCAAACAAGAGGTTAAAGGCACTGACTCTCCAAGTGGGGAGAGTGTTAGTAAAGCATCTGGAATGTTGCACCCGAGTCCCGGGGGATGAAAACTGACACAATTAAACACGTTTCCCGATCACACGGTGGATCATACTCTGGGTTCCACATGCATGTTTTAGCTGAAGGAAGAATCCCTTAAACCTGGAGAGTTGAGACCCATGGAATGGGTACCATGCAATATGACTTCAAAGGGTCTGCATTTGCTCACCGAACCTCACCAATCCTATCACTGCTGCGTTTATGCCACTCTACACACGCTTGATTCTCTTTCGGAGACATATAAATCCATAGGTTTTAAGATTCTTTCTAGTCATGTATATTCTTACGCGTTTAATATGGGGTGTAGAGTCCACTTCGTTGAGCAAGGAGTAGCTCTTGTCTATTAAATATTTGGCTTATGGAACGGTATCTGTTCTAATTTCAATCTCTGGTTTTATGCAGCACCCCAACTCACCTTTTGCCTTAAGCAAGCATAAGTTGGTTTTCTACATTTGAGACCCTGTTCTGTTTTGTAATTCATTTCCTGTGTAGCCAAGTTTACATTCCTTGTAGTAGTGATATCTTATGATGTTTGTTTTTCTGTGTGACTTATTTCACTTAGAATCATCGTACCTGAATCCACTCATTATGCTGCTACGGGCCTGATGACATAGATTTCATTGCTGAGTTATATTGCATTGTACGTAAGTACCACAACTTCTTTATCCATTTTTCACTTTCTGTGATTTTGAACTTGTACTGTAAACGAGGTTCTTTTAAACAGAGCCTTCCCAAACTTTGGGGTGGCTGTGTCTTTTTGATTTTAATTTCCCTAAGCTATAGGACCATAAGTGGAGGTGCCCTAGGCTCTGTTGCTTTGTTTTTTAGATGTTTCAGGAAACACCATACACTTCTCCAGAGTGGCTGTTGGCAATTTACATCCCGCCCATCAGCATAACAAGGCTCTCAGTTCTCCATGGCCTGTCCTGCCTTTCTGGATTTTACACTTTTTTCAGATGGCCCTTTTGACCGGGGGGCAGTGAGACTTCATTGTAGTGCAGATTTCCTTTGCAAGCTTGCTTGGTTGGCCAAAAAGGGCGTATCCGTTTTTTCCTGAATATATTCAGGAAAAAACGCATACGCCCTTTTTGGCCAAGTGCATCATTGTGGACGTTCTGCCTCTTTTCCTTTGCTTTACATGCAATTCCAGTCTACCTCCTGAAATCGGTTTCCTGCAATTCTGCCCAGCGTTCAAGTCCTCTTGGCAGCCTTACTTCAATATATTTTTGGACGATAGCTGTCATTTATAACTCTGCAGGTTTGTGAATGACAGTGCCCCTGAGCTCCTTTCTTCAACTCGCTTTCTTGTGAGCTGGCCGCAACACCGCAGCATTGCTTCAGGCCCTAGTGTGGTTCCGGCATGACATGCTGAGCCTTTGGTTAATTCCTCTTCCTGGTGGGAAATGAGAGTTAAATTTGCCCGTCCAGACACCTCCAGCTAGTCTCTCATTGGTTCTCCCTATTCCTGTTCATTTTCCGCAGAAATTGCAAACTGGGCCAAACAAGAGGTTAAAGGCACTGACTCTCCAAGTGGGGAGAGTGTTAGTAAAGCGTCTGGAATGTTGCACCCGAGTCCCGGGGGATGAAAACTGACACAATTAAACACATTTCCCGATCACATGGTGGATCATACTCTGGGTTCCACATGCATGTTTTAGCTGAAGGAAGAATCCCTTAAACCTGGAGAGTTGAGACCCATGGAATGGGTACCATGCAATATGACTTCAAAGGGTCTGCATTTGCTCACCGCACCTCACCAATCCTATCACTGCTGCGTTTATGACACTGTACACACGCTTGATTCTCTTTCGGAGACATATAAATCCATAGGTTTTAAGATTCTTTCTAGTCATGTATATTCTTACGCGTTTAATATGGGGTGTAGAGTCCACTTCGTTGAGCAAGGAGTAGCTCTTGTGTATTAAATATTTGGGTTATGGAACGGTATCTGTTCTAATTTCAATCTCTGATTTTATGCAGCACCCCAACTCACCTTTCGCCTTAAGCAAGCATAAGTTGGTTTTCTACATTTGAGACCCTGTTCTGTTTTGTAATTCAGTTCCTGTGTAGCCAAGTTTACATTCCTTGTAGTAGTGATATCTTATGATGTTTGTTTTTCTGTGTGACTTATTTCACTTAGAATCATCGTACCTGAATCCACTCATTATGCTGCTACGGGCCTGATGACATAGATTTCATTGCTGAGTGATATTGCATTGTACGTAAGTACCACAACTTCTTTATCCATTTTTCGCTTTCTGTGATATTGAACTTGGACCATAAATGAGGTTCTTGTAAACAGAGATGTCCCTAACTTTGGGGTGGCTGAGTCTTTTTGATTTTAATTTCCCTAAGCTATAGGACCATAAGTGGAAGTGCCCTAGGCTCTGTTGCTTTGTTTTTTAGATGTTTCAGGAAACACCATACACTTCTCCAGAGTGGCTGTTGGCAATTTACATCCCGCCCATCAGCATAACAAGGCTCCCAGTTCTCCATGGCCTGTCCTGCCTTTCTGGATTTTACACTTTTTTCAGATGGCCCTTTTGACCGGGGAGCAGTGAGACTTCATTGTAGTGCAGATTTCCTTTGCAAGCTTGCTTGGTTGGCCAAAAAGGGCGTATGCGTTTTTTCCTGAATATATTAAGGAAAAAACGCATACACCCTTTTTGGCCAAGTGCATCATTGTGGACGTTCTGCCTCTTTTCCTATGCTTTACATGCAATTCCAGTCTACCTCCTGAAATCGGTTTCCTGCAATTCTGCCCCGCTTTCAAGTCCTCTTGGCAGCCTTACTTCAATATATTTTTGGACGATAGCTGTCATTTATAACTCTGCAGGTATGTGAATGACAGTGTCCCTGAGCTCCTTTCTTCAACTCGCTTTCTTGTGAGCTGGCCGCAACACCGCAGGATTGCTTCAGGCCCTAGTGTGGTTCCGGCATGGCACGCTGAGCCTTTGTTTAATTCCTCTTCCTGGTGGGAAATGAGAGTTAAATTTGCCCGTCCAGACACCTCCAGCTAGTCTCTCATTGGTTCTCCCTATTCCTGTTCATTTTCCGCAGAAATTGCAAACTGAGCCAAACAGGAGGTTAAAGGCACTGACTCTCCAAGTGGGGAGAGTGTTAGTAAAGCGTCTGGAATGTTGCACCCGAGTACCAGGGGACGAAAACTGAGACACATTTGAACACGTTTCCCGATCACATGGTGGATCATACTCTGGGTTCCACATGCATGTTTTAGCTGAAGGAAGAATCCCTTAAACCTGGAGAGTTGAGACCCCTGCAATGGGTACCATGCAATATGACTTCAAAAGGTCTGCATTTGCTCACCGAACCTCACCAATCCTATCACTGCTGCATTTATGCCACTGTACACACGCTTGATTCTCTTTCTGAGACATATAAATCCATAGGTTTTAAGATTCTTACTAGTCAGGTATATTCTTAGGCGTTTAATATGGGGTGTAGAGTCCACTTCGTTGAGCAAGGAGTAGCTCTTGTCTATTACATATTTGGCTTATGGAACGGTATCTGTGCTAATTTCAATCTCTGGTTTTATGCAGCACCCCAACTTAGCTTTCCCCTTAAGCAAGCATAAGTCGGTTTTCTACATTTGAGACCCTGTTCTGTTTTGTAATTCAGTTCCTGTGTAGCCAAGTTTACATTCCATGTGGTAGAGATATCTTATGATGTTTCTTTCTCTGTGTGACTTATTTCACTTACAATCATCGTACCTGAATCCACTCATTATGCTGCTACGGGCCTGATGACATAGATTTCATTGCTGAGTGATATTGCATTGTACGTAAGTACCACAACTTCTTTATCCATTTTGCGCTTTCTGTGATATTGAACTTGTACCGTAAACGAGGTTCTTGTAAACAGAGCTGTTCCAAAGATTGGGGTGGTTGTGTGTTTTAGATTTTAATTTCCCTAAGCTATAGGACCATAAGTGGAAGTGCCCTAGGCTCTGTTGCCTTGTTTTTTAGATGTTTCAGGAAACACCATACACTTCTCCAGAGTGACTTTTGGCAATTTACATCCCGCCCATCAGCATAACAAGGCTCCCAGTTCTCCATGGCCTGTCCTGCCTTTCTGGATTTTACACTTTTTTCAGATGGCCCTTTTGACCGGGGGGCAGTGAGACTTCATTGTAGTGCAGATTTCCTTTGCAAGCTTGCTTGGTTGGCCAAAAAGGGCGTATGCGTTTATTCCTGAATATATTCAGGAAAAAACGCATACGCCCTTTTTGGCCAAGTGCATCATTGTGGACGTTCTGCCTCTTTTCCTATGCTTTACATGCAATTCCAGTCTACCTCCTGAAATCGGTTTCCTGCAATTCTGCCCCGCTTTCAAGTCCTCTTGGCAGCCTTACTTCAATATATTTTTGGACGATAGCTGTCATTTATAACTCTGCAGGTCTGTGAATGACAGTGCCCCTGAGCTCCTTTCTTCAACTCGCTTTCTTGTGAGCTGGCCGCAACACCGCAGCATTGCGTCAGGCCCTAGTGTGGTTCCGGCATGGCACACTGAGCCTTTGGTTAATTCCTCTTCCTGGTGGGAAATGAGAGTTAAATTTGCCCGTCCAGACACCTCCAGCTAGTCTCTCATTGGTTCTCACTATTCCTGTTCATTTTCCGCAGAAATTGCAAACTGGGCCAAACAAGAGGTTAAAGGCACTGACTCTCCAAGTGGGGAGAGTGTTAGTAAACCATCTGGAATGTTGCACCCGAGTCCCGGGGGATGAAAACTGACACAATTAAACACGTTTCCCGATCACACGGTGGATCATACTCTGGGTTCCACATGCATGTTTTAGCTGAAGGGAGAATCCCTTAAACCTGGAGAGTTGAGACCCATGGAATGGGTACCATGCAATATGACTTCAAAGGGTCTGCATTTGCTCACCGAACCTCACCAATCCTATCACTGCTGCATTTATGCCACTGTACACACGCTTGATTCTCTTTCGGAGACATATAAGTCCAGAGGTTTTAAGATTATTTCTAGTCATGTATATTCTTACGCGTTTAATATGGGGTGTAGAGTCCACTTCGTTGAGCAAGGAGTAGCTCTTGTCTATTAAATATTTGGCTTATGGAACGGTATCTGTTCTAATTTCAATCTCTGGTTTTATGCAGCACCCCAACTCACCTTTCGCCTTAAGCAAGCATAAGTCGGTTTTCTACATTTGAGACCCTGTTCTGTTTTGTAATTCATTTCCTGTGTAGCCAAGTTTACATTCCTTGTAGTAGTGATATCTTATGATGTTTGTTTTTCTGTGTGACTTATTTCACTTAGAATCATCGTACCTGAATCCACTCATTATGCTGCTACGGGCCTGATGACATAGATTTCATTGCTGAGTGATATTGCATTGTACGTAAGTACCACAACTTCTTTATCCATTTTGCGCTTTCTGTGATATTGAACTTGTACCGTAAACGAGGTTCTTGTAAACAGAGCTGTTCCAAAGATTGGGGTGGTTGTGTGTTTTAGATTTTAATTTCCCTAAGCTATAGGACCATAAGTGGAAGTGCCCTAGGCTCTGTTGCCTTGTTTTTTAGATGTTTCAGGAAACACCATACACTTCTCCAGAGTGACTTTTGGCAATTTACATCCCGCCCATCAGCATAACAAGGCTCCCAGTTCTCCATGGCCTGTCCTGCCTTTCTGGATTTTACACTTTTTTCAGATGGCCCTTTTGACCGGGGGGCAGTGAGACTTCATTGTAGTGCAGATTTCCTTTGCAAGCTTGCTTGGTTGGCCAAAAAGGGCGTATGCGTTTATTCCTGAATATATTCAGGAAAAAACGCATACGCCCTTTTTGGCCAAGTGCATCATTGTGGACGTTCTGCCTCTTTTCCTATGCTTTACATGCAATTCCAGTCTACCTCCTGAAATCGGTTTCCTGCAATTCTGCCCCGCTTTCAAGTCCTCTTGGCAGCCTTACTTCAATATATTTTTGGACGATAGCTGTCATTTATAACTCTGCAGGTCTGTGAATGACAGTGCCCCTGAGCTCCTTTCTTCAACTCGCTTTCTTGTGAGCTGGCCGCAACACCGCAGCATTGCGTCAGGCCCTAGTGTGGTTCCGGCATGGCACACTGAGCCTTTGGTTAATTCCTCTTCCTGGTGGGAAATGAGAGTTAAATTTGCCCGTCCAGACACCTCCAGCTAGTCTCTCATTGGTTCTCACTATTCCTGTTCATTTTCCGCAGAAATTGCAAACTGGGCCAAACAAGAGGTTAAAGGCACTGACTCTCCAAGTGGGGAGAGTGTTAGTAAAGCATCTGGAATGTTGCACCCGAGTCCCGGGGGATGAAAACTGACACAATTAAACACGTTTCCCGATCACACGGTGGATCATACTCTGGGTTCCACATGCATGTTTTAGCTGAAGGAAGAATCCCTTAAACCTGGAGAGTTGAGACCCATGGAATGGGTACCATGCAATATGACTTCAAAGGGTCTGCATTTGCTCACCGAACCTCACCAATCCTATCACTGCTGCGTTTATGACACTGTACACACGCTTGATTCTCTTTCGGAGACATATAAATCCATAGGTTTTAAGATTCTTACTAGTCAGGTATATTCTTAGGAGTTTAATATGGGGTGTTGAGTCCACTTCGTTGAGCAAGGAGTAGCTCTTGTCTATTACATATTTGGCTTATGGAACGGTATCTGTGCTAATTTCAATCTCTGTTTTTATGCAGCACCCCAACTCACCTTTCCCCTTAAGCAAGCATAAGTTGGTTTTCTACATTTGAGACCCTGTTCTGTTTTGTAATTCAGTTCCTGTGTAGCCAAGTTTACATTCCATGTAGTAGTGATATCTTATGATGTTTCTTTTTCTCTGTGACTTATTTCACTTAGAATCATCGTACCTGAATCCACTCATTATGCTGCTACGGGCCTCATGACATAGATTTCATTGCTGAGTGATATTGCATTGTACGTAAGTACCACAACTTCTTTATCCATTTTTCGCTTTCTGCGATATTGAACTTGTACCGTAAACGAGGTTCTTGTAAACAGAGCCATCCCAAACTTTGGGGTGGCTGTGTCTTTTTGATTTTAATTTCCCTAAGCTATAGGACCATAAGTGGAAGTGCCCTAGGCTCTGTTGCTTTGTTTTTTAGATGTTTCAGGAAACAACATACACTTCTCCAAAGTGGCTGTTGGCAATTTACATCCCGCCCATCAGCATAACAAGGCTCCCAGTTCTCCATGGCCTCTCCTGCCTTTCTGGATTTTACACTTTTTTCAGATGGCCCTTTTGACCGTGGGGCAGTGAGACTTCATTTTAGTGCAGATTTCCTTTGTAAGCTTGCTTGGTTGACCAAAAAGGGCGTATGCGTTTTTTCCTGAATATATTCAGGAAAAAACGCATACGCCCTTTTTGGCCAAGTGCATCATTGTGGACGTTCTGCCTCTTTTCCTATGCTTTACATGCAATTCCAGTCTACCTCCTGAAATTGGTTTCCTGCAATTCTGCCCCGCTTTCAAGTCCTCTTGGCAGCCTTACTTCAATATATTTTTGGACGATAGCTGTCATTTATAACTCTGCAGGTTTGTGAATGACAGTGCCCCTGAGCTCCTTTCTCCAACTCGCTTTCTTGTGAGCTGCCCGCAACACCGCAGGATTGCTTCAGGCCCTACTGTGGTTCCGGCATGGCACGCTGAGCCTTTGGTTAATTCCTATTCCTGGTGGGAAATGAGAGTTAAATTTGCCCGTCCAGACACCTCCAGCTAGTCTCTCATTGATTCTCCCTATTCCTGTTCATTTTCCGCAGAAATTGCAAACTGGGCCAAACAGGAGGTTAAAGGCACTGACTCTCCAAGTGGGGAGAGTGTTAGTAAAGCGTCTGGAATGTTGTACCCGAGTACCAGGGGACGAAAACTGAGACACATTTGAACACGTTTCCCAATCATACGGTGGATCATACTCTGGGTTCCACATGCATGTGTTAGCTGAAGGAAGAATCCCTTAAACCTGGAGAGTTGAGACCCATGGAATGGGTACCATGCAATATGACTTCAAATGGTCTGCATTTGCTCACCGATCCTCACCAATCCTATCACTGCTGCGTTTATGCCGCTGTACACACTCTTGATTCTCTTTCGGAGACATATAAATCCATAGGTTTTAAGATTCTTACTAGTCAGGTATATTCTTAGGCGTTTAATATGGGGTGTTGAGTCCACTTCGTTGAGCAAGGTGTAGCTCTTTTCTATTACTTATATGGCTTATGGAACGGTATCTGTGCTAATTTCAATCTCTGGATTTATGCAGCACCCCAACTCACCTTTCCCCTTAAGCAAGCATAAGTTGGTTTTCTACATTTGAGACCCCGTTCTGTTTTGTAATTCAGTTCCTGTGTAGCCAAGTTTACATTCCGTGTAGTAGTGATATCTTATGATGTTTCTTTTTCTCTGTGACTTATTTCACTTAGAATCATCGTACCTGAATCCACTCATTATGCTGCTACGGGCCTGATGACATAGATTTCATTGCTGAGTGATATTGCATTGTACGTAAGTACCACAACTTCTTTATCCATTTTTCGCTTTCTGCGATATTGAACTTGTTCCGTAAACGAGGTTCTTGTAAACAGAACCGTCCCAAACTTTGGGGTGGCTGTGTCTTTTTGATTTTAATTTCCCTAAGCTATAGGACCATAAGTGGAAGTGCCCTAGGCTCTGTTGCTTTGTTTTTTGGATGTTTCAGGAAACACCATACACTTCTCCAGAGTGGTTGTTGGCAATTTACATCCCGCCCATCAGCATAACAAGGCTCCCAGTTCTCCATGGCCTGTCCTGCCTTTCTGGATTTTACACTTTTTTCAGATGGCCCTTTTGACCGGGAGGCAGTTAGACTTCATTGTAGTGCAGATTTCCTTTGCAAGCTTGCTTGGTTGGCCAAAAAGGGCGTATGCGTTTTTTCCTGAATATATTCAGGAAAAAACGCATACGCCCTTTTTGGCCAAGTGCATCATTGTGGACGTTCTGCCTCTTTTCCTATGCTTTACATGCAATTCCAGTCTACCTCCTGAAATCGGTTTCCTGCAATTCTGCCCCGCTTTCAAGTCCTCTTGGCAGCCTTACTTCAATATATTTTTGGACGATAGCTGTCATTTATAACTCTGCAGGTCTGTGAATGATAGTGCCCCTGAGCTCCTTTCTTCAACTCGCTTTCTTGTGAGCTGGCCGCAACACCGCAGGATTTCTTAAGGCCCCAGTGTGGTTACGGCATGGCACGCTGAGTCTTTGGTTAATTCCTATTCCTGGTGGGAAATGAGAGTTAAATTTGCCCGTCCAGACACCTCCAGCTAGTCTCTCATTGGTTCTCCCTATTCCTGTTCATTTTCCGCAGAAATTGCAAACTGGGCCAAACAGGAGGTTAAAGGCACTGACTCTCCAAGTGGGGAGAGTGTTAGTAAACAGTCTGGAAGGTTGCACCCGAGTACCAGGGGACGAAAACTGAGACACCTTTGAACACATTTCCCGGTCACACGGTGGATGATACTCTGGGTTCCACATGCATGTTTTAGCTGAAGGAAGAATCCCTTAAACCTGGAGAGTTGAGATCCATGGAATGGGTACCATGCAATATGACTTCAAAGGGTCTGCATTTGCTCACCGAACCTCACCAATCCTATCACTGCTGCGTTTATGCCGCTGTACACACGCTTGATTCTCTTTCGGAGCATATAAATCCATAGGTTTTAAGATTCTTACTAGTCAGGTATATTCTTAGGAGTTTAATATGGGGTGTTGAGTCCACTTCGTTGAGCAAGGAGTAGCTCTTGTCTATTACATATTTGGCTTATGGAACGGTATCTGTGCTAATTTCAATCTCTGTTTTTATGCAGCACCCCAACTCACCTTTCACCTTAAGCAAGCATAAGATGGTTTTCTACATTTGAGACCCTGTTCTGTTTTGTAATTCAGTTCCTGTGTAGCCAAGTTTACATTCCATGTAGTAGTGATATCTTATGATGTTTCTTTTTCTCTGTGACTTATTTCACTTAGAATCATCGTACCTGAATCCACTCATTATGCTGCTACGGGCCTCATGACATAGATTTCATTGCTGAGTGATATTGCATTGTACGTAAGTACCACAACTTCTTTATCCATTTTTCGCTTTCTGCGATATTGAACTTGTACCGTAAACGAGGTTCTTGTAAACAGAGCCATCCCAAACTTTGGGGTGGCTGTGTCTTTTTGATTTTAATTTCCCTAAGCTATAGGACCATAAGTGGAAGTGCCCTAGGCTCTGTTGCTTTGTTTTTTAGATGTTTCAGGAAACAACATACACTTCTCCAAAGTGGCTGTTGGCAATTTACATCCCGCCCATCAGCATAACAAGGCTCCCAGTTCTCCATGGCCTCTCCTGCCTTTCTGGATTTTACACTTTTTTCAGATGGCCCTTTTGACCGGGGGGCAGTGAGACTTCATTTTAGTGCAGATTTCCTTTGTAAGCTTGCTTGGTTGACCAAAAAGGGCGTATGCGTTTTTTCCTGAATATATTCAGGAAAAAACGCATACGCCCTTTTTGGCCAAGTGCATTATTGTGGACGTTCTGCCTCTTTTCCTATGCTTTACATGCAATTCCAGTCTACCTCCTGAAATTGGTTTCCTGCAATTCTGCCCCGCTTTCAAGTCCTCTTGGCAGCCTTACTTCAATATATTTTTGGACGATAGCTGTCATTTATAACTCTGCAGGTTTGTGAATGACAGTGCCCCTGAGCTCCTTTCTCCAACTCGCTTTCTTGTGAGCTGGCCGCAACACCGCAGGATTGCTTCAGGCCCTACTGTGGTTCCGGCATGGCACGCTGAGCCTTTGGTTAATTCCTATTCCTGGTGGGAAATGAGAGTTAAATTTGCCCGTCCAGACACCTCCAGCTAGTCTCTCATTGATTCTCCCTATTCCTGTTCATTTTCCGCAGAAATTGCAAACTGGGCCAAACAGGAGGTTAAAGGCACTGACTCTCCAAGTGGGGAGAGTGTTAGTAAAGCGTCTGGAATGTTGTACCCGAGTACCAGGGGACGAAAACTGAGACACATTTGAACACGTTTCCCAATCATACGGTGGATCATACTCTGGGTTCCACATGCATGTGTTAGCTGAAGGAAGAATCCCTTAAACCTGGAGAGTTGAGACCCATGGAATGGGTACCATGCAATATGACTTCAAATGGTCTGCATTTGCTCACCGATCCTCACCAATCCTATCACTGCTGCGTTTATGCCGCTGTACACACTCTTGATTCTCTTTCGGAGACATATAAATCCATAGGTTTTAAGATTCTTACTAGTCAGGTATATTCTTAGGCGTTTAATATGGGGTGTTGAGTCCACTTCGTTGAGCAAGGTGTAGCTCTTTTCTATTACTTATATGGCTTATGGAACGGTAACTGTGCTAATTTCAATCTCTGGATTTATGCAGCACCCCAACTCACCTTTCCCCTTAAGCAAGCATAAGTTGGTTTTCTACATTTGAGACCCTGTTCTGTTTTGTAATTCAGTTCCTGTGTAGCCAAGTTTACATTCCGTGTAGTAGTGATATCTTATGATGTTTCTTTTTCTCTGTGACTTATTTCACTTAGAATCATCGTACCTGAATCCACTCATTATGCTGCTACGGGCCTGATGACATAGATTTCATTGCTGAGTGATATTGCATTGTACGTAAGTACCACAACTTCTTTATCCATTTTTCGCTTTCTGCGATATTGAACTTGTTCCGTAAACGAGGTTCTTGTAAACAGAACCGTCCCAAACTTTGGGGTGGCTGTGTCTTTTTGATTTTAATTTCCCTAAGCTATAGGACCATAAGTGGAAGTGCCCTAGGCTCTGTTGCTTTGTTTTTTGGATGTTTCAGGAAACACCATACACTTCTCCAGAGTGGTTGTTGGCAATTTACATCCCGCCCATCAGCATAACAAGGCTCCCAGTTCTCCATGGCCTGTCCTGCCTTTCTGGATTTTACACTTTTTTCAGATGGCCCTTTTGACCGGGAGGCAGTTAGACTTCATTGTAGTGCAGATTTCCTTTGCAAGCTTGCTTGGTTGGCCAAAAAGGGCGTATGCGTTTTTTCCTGAATATATTCAGGAAAAAACGCATACGCCCTTTTTGGCCAAGTGCATCATTGTGGACGTTCTGCCTCTTTTCCTATGCTTAACATGCAATTCCAGTCTACCTCCTGAAATTGGTTTCCTGCAATTCTGCCCCGCTTTCAAGTCCTCTTGGCAGCCTTACTTCAATATATTTTTTGACGATAGCTGTCATTTATAACTCTGCAGGTTTTTGAATGACAGTGCCCCTGAGCTCCTTTCTTCAACTCGCTTTCTTGTGAGCTGGCCGCAACACCGCAGGATTTCTTAAGGCCCCAGTGTGGTTACTGCATGGCACGCTGAGCCTTTGGTTAATTCCTCTTCCTGGTGGGAAATGAGAGTTAAATTTGCCCGTCCAGACACCTCCAGCTAGTCTCTCATTGGTTCTCCCTATTCCTGTTCATTTTCCGCAGAAATTGCAAACTGGGCCAAACAGGAGGTTAAAGGCACTGACTCTCCAAGTGGGGAGAGTGTTAGTAAACAGTCTGGAATGTTGCACCCGAGTACCAGGGGACGAAAACTGAGACACCTTTGAACACGTTTCCCAATCACATGGTGTATCATACTCTGGGTTCCACATGCATGTTTTAGCTGAAGGAAGAATACCTTAAACCTGGAGAGTTGACACCCATGCAATGGGTACCATGAAATATGATTTCAAAGGGTCTGCATTTGCTCACCGATCCTCACCAATCCTATCACTGCTGTGTTTATGCCCCTGTACACATGCTTGATTCTCTTTCGGAGACATATAAATCCATAGGTTTTAAGATTCTTACTAGTCAGGTATATTCGTAGGCATTTAATATGGGGTGTTGAGTCCACTTCATTGAGCAAGGAGTAGCTCTTGTATATTACATATTTGGCTTATGGAACGGTATCTGTGCTTATTTCAATCTCTGGTTTTATGCAGCACCCCAACTCTCATTTCCCCTTAAGCAAGCATAAGTTGGTTTTCTGCATTTGAGACCCTGTTCTGTTTTGTAATTTAGTTCCTGTGTAGCCAAGTTTACATTCCGTGTAGTAGTGATATCTTATGATGTTTCTTTTTCTGTGTGACTTATTTCACTTAGAATCATCGTACCTGAATCCACTCATTATGCTGCTACAGGCCTGATGACATAGATTTCATTGCTGAGTGATATTGCATTGTACGTAAGTACCACAACTTCTTTATCCATTTTTCGCTTTCTGCGATATTAAACTTGTACCGTAAACGAGGTTCTTGTAAACAGAGCTGTCCCAAACATTTGGGTGGCTGTGTGTTTTTGATTTTAATTTCCCTAAGCTATAGGACCATAAGTGGAAGTGCCCTAGGCTCTGTTGCTTTGTTTTTTGGATGTTTCAGGAAACACCATACACTTCTCCAGAGTGACTGTTGGCAATTTACATCCCGCCCATCAGCATAACAAGACTCCCAGTTCTCCATGGCCTGTCCTGCCTTTCTGGATTTTACACTTTTTTCAGATGGCCCTTTTGACCGGGGGGCAGTGAGACTTCATTGTAGTGCAGATTTCCTTTGCAAGCTTGCTTGGTTGGCCAAAAAGGGCGTATGCGTTTTTTCCTGAATATATTCAGGAAAAAACGCATACGCCCTTTTTGGCCAAGTGCATCATTGTGGACGTTCTGCCTCTTTTCCTATGCTTAACATGCAATTCCAGTCTACCTCCTGAAATTGGTTTCCTGCAATTCTGCCCCGCTTTCAAGTCCTCTTGGCAGCCTTACTTCAATATATTTTTGGACGATAGCTGTCATTTATAACTCTGCAGGTTTTTGAATGACAGTGCCCCTGAGGTCCTTTCTTCAACTCGCTTTCTTGTGAGCTGGCCGCAACACCGCAGCCTTGCTTCAGGCCCTAGTGTGGTTTCGGCATGGCCCGCTGAGGCTTTGTTTAATTCCTCTTCCTGGTGGGAAATGAGAGTTAAATTTGCCCGTCCCGACACCTCCAGCTAGTCTCTCATTGGTTCTCCCTATTCCTGTTCATTTTCCGCAGAAATTGCAAACTGGGCCAAACAGGAGGTTAAAGGCACTGACTCTCCAAGTGGGGAGAGTGTTAGTAAAGCGTCTGGAATGTTGCACCCGAGTACCAGGGGACGAATACTGAGACACATTTGAACACGTTTCCCAATCACACGGTGGATCATACTCTGGGTTCCACATGCATGTTTTAGCTGAAGGAAGAATCCCTTAAACCTGGAGAGTTGAGACTCATGGAATGGGTACCATGCAATATGACTTCAAAGGGTCTGCATTTGCTCACTGAACCTCACCAATCCTATCACTGCTGCGTTTATGCCGCTGTACACACGCTTGATTCTCTTTCGGAGCATATAAATCCATAGGTTTTAAGATTCTTACTAGTCAGGTATATTCTTAGGCGTTTAATATGTGGTGTTGAGTCCACTTCGTTGAGCAAGGAGAAGCTCATGTCTATTACATATTTGACTTATGGAACGGTATCTGTGTTAATTTCAATCTCTGGTTTTATGCAGCACCCCAACTCACCTTTCCCCTTAAGGAAGCATAAGTTGGTTTTCTACATTTGAGACCCTGTTCTGTTTTGTAATTCAGTTCCTGTGTAGCCAAGTTTACATTCCGTGTAGTAGTGATATCTTATGATGTTTCTTTTTCTGTGTGACTTATTTCACTTAGAATCATCGTACCTGAATCCACTCATTATGCTGCTACGGGCCTGATGACATAGATTTCATTGCTGAGTGATATTGCATTGTACGTAAGTACCACAACTTCTTTATCCATTTTTCGCTTTCTGTGATATTGAACTTGTACCGTAAACGAGGTTCTTGTAAACAGAGCCGTCCCAAACTTTGGGGTGGCTGTGTCTTTTTGATTTTAATTTCCCTAAGCTATAGGACCATAAGTGGAATTGCCCTAGGCTCTGTTGCTTTGTTTTTTAGATGTTTCAAGGAAACACCATACACTTCTCCATTGTCGCTGTTGGCAATTTACATCCCGCCCATCAGCATAACAAGGCTCTCACATCTCCATGGCCTGTCCTGCCTTTCTGGATTTTACACTTTTATCAGATGGCCCTTTTGACTGGGGGCCAGTGAGACTTCATTGTAGTGCGGATTTCCTTTGCAAGCTTGCTTGGTTGGCCAAAAAGGGCGTATGCGTTTTTTCTTGAATATATTCAGGAAAAAACGCATACGCCCCTTTTGGCCAAGTGCATCATTGTGGACGTTCTGCCTCTTTTCCTATGCTTTACATGCATTTCCAGTCTACCTCCTGAAATCGGTTTCCTGCAATTCTGCCCCGCTTTCAAGTCCTCTTGGCAGCCTTACTTCAATATATTTTTGGACGATAGCTGTCATTTATAACTCTGCATGTTTGTGAATTACAGTGCCCCTGAACCCCTTTCTTCAACTCGCTTTCTTGTGAGCTGGCCGCAACACCGCAGGATTGCTTCAGGCCCTAGTGTGGTTCCGGCATGGCACGCTTAGCCTTTGGTTAATTCCTCTTCCTGGTGGGAAACGAGAGTTAACTTTGCGCGTCCAGACACCTCCAGCTAGTTTCTCATTGGTTCTCCCTATTCCTGTTCATTTTCCGTAGAAATTGCAAACTGGGCCAAACAGGAGGTTAAAGGCACTGACTCTCCAAGTGGGGAGAGTGTTAGTAAAGTGTCTGGAATGTTGCACCCGAGAACCGGGGGACGAAAACTGAGACACATTTGAACACGTTTCCGATCACACAGTGGATCATACTCTGGGTACCACATGCATGTTTTAGCTGAAGGAAGAATCCCTTAAACCTGGAGAGTTGAGACCCATGGAATGGGTTCCATGCAATATGACTTCAAAGGGTCTGCATTTGCTCACCGAACCTCACCAATCCTATCACTGCTGCGTTTATGCCGCTGTACACACGCTTGATTCTCTTTCGGAGACATATAAATCCATAGGTTTTAAGATTCTTACTAGTCAGGTATATTCTTAGGCGTTTAATATGGGGTGTTGAGTCCACTTCGTTGGGCAAGGAGTAGCTCTTGTCTATTACATATTTGGCTTATGGAACGGTATCTGTGCTAATTTCAATCTCTGGTTTTATGTAGCACCCCAACTCACCTTTCCCCTTAAGCAAGCATAAGTTGGTTTTCTACATTTGAGACCCTGTTCCGTTTTGTAATTCAGTTCCTGTGTAGCCAAGTTTACATTCCGTGTAGTAGTGATATCTTATGATGTTTCTTTTTCTGTGTGACTTATTTCACTTAGGATCATCGTACCTGAATCCACTCATTATGCTGCTACGGGCAGATGACATAGATTTCATTGCTGAGTGATATTGCATTGTACGTAAGTACCACAACTTCTTTATCCATTTTTCACTTTCTGCGATATTGAACTTGTACCGTAAATGAGGTTCTTGTAAACAGAGCTGTCCCAAACATTTGGGTGGTTGTGTCGTTTTGATTTTAATTTCCCTAAGCTATAGGACCATAAGTGGAAGTGCCCTAGGCTCTGTTGCTTTGTTTTGTAGATGTTTCAGGAAACACCATACACTTCTCCAGAGTGGCTGTTGGCAATTTACATCCCGCCCATCAGCATAACAAGGCTCCCTGTTCTCCATGGCCTGTCCTGCCTTTCTGGATTTTACACTTTTTTCTGATGGCCCTTTTGACCGGGGGGCAGTGACACTCCATTGTAGTGCAGACTTCCTTTGCACGCTTGCTTGATTGGCCAAAAAGGGCGTATGCGTTTTTTCCTGAATATATTCAGGAAAAAACGCATACGCACTTTTTGGCCGAGTGCATCATTGTGGACGTTCTGCCTCTTTTCCTATGCTTTACATGCAATTCCAGTCTACCTCCTGAAATCGGTTTCCTGCAATTCTGCCCCGCTTTCAAGTCCTCTTGGCAGCCTTACTTCAATATATTTTTGGACGATAGCTGTCATTTATAACTCTGCAGGTTTGTGAATGACAGTGCCCCTGAGCTCCTTTCTTCAACTCGCTTTCTTGTGAGCTGGCCGCAACACCGCAGGATTGCTTCAGGCCCTAGTGTGGTTCCGGCATGGCACATTGAGCCTTTGGTTAATTCCTCTTCCTGGTGGGAAATGAGAGTTAAATTTGCCCGTCCAGACACCTCCAGCTAGTCTCTCATTGGTTCTCCCTATTCCTGTTCATCTTCCACAGAAATTGCAAACTGGGCCAAACTGGAGGTTAAAGGCACTGACTCTCCAAGTGGGGAGAGTGTTAGTAAAGCGTCTGGAATGTTGCACCCGAGTACCAGGGGACGAAAACTGGCACATTTGAACACGTTTCCCGATCACACGGTGGATGATACTCTGGGTTCCACATGCATGTTTTAGCTGAAGGAAGAATCCCTTAAACCTGGAGAGTTGAGATCCATGGAATGGGTACCATGCAATATGACTTCAAAGGGTCTGCATTTGCTCACCGAACCTCACCAATCCTATCACTGCTGCGTTTATGCCGCTGTACACACGCTTGATTCTCTTTCGGAGCATATAAATCCATAGGTTTTAAGATTCTTACTAGTCAGGTATATTCTTAGGAGTTTAATGTGGGGTGTTGAGTCCACTTCGTTGAGCAAGGAGTAGCTCTTGTCTATTACATATTTGGCTTATGGAACGGTATCTGTGCTAATTTCAATCTCTGGTTTTATGCAGCCCCCCAACTCACCTTTCCCCTTAAGCAAGCATAAGTTGGTTTTCTACATTTGAGACCCTGTTCTGTTTTGTAATTCAGTTCCTGTGTAGCCAAGTTTACATTCCATGTAGTAGTGATATCTTATGATGTTTCTTTTTCTCTGTGAGTTATTTCACTTAGAATCATCGTACCTGAATCCACTCATTATGCTGCTACAAGTCTCATGACATAGATTTCATTGCTGAGTGATATTGCATTGTACGTAAGTACCACAACTTCTTTATCCATTTTTCGCTTTCTGCGATATTGAACTTGTACCGTAAACGAGGTTCTTGTAAACAGAGCCGTCCCAAACTTTGGGGTGGCTGTGTCTTTTTGTTTTAATTTCCCTAAGCTATAGGACCATAAGTGGAAGTGCCCTAGGCTCTGTTGCTTTGTTTTTTAGATGTTTCAGGAAACACCATACATTTCTCCAGAGTGGCTGTTGGCAATTTACATCCCGCCCATCAGCATAACAAGGCTCCCAGTTCTCCATGGCCTGTCCTGCCTTTCTGGATTTTACACTTTTTTCAGATGGCCCTTTTGACCGGGGGGCAGTGAGACTTCATTTTAGTGAAGATTTACTTTGTAAGCTTGCTTGGTTGACCAAAAAGGGCGTATGCGTTTTTTCCTGAATATATTCAGGAAAAAACGCATACGCCCTTTTTGGCCAAGTGCATCATTGTGGACGTTCTGCCTCTTTTCCTATGCTTTACATGCAATTCCAGTCTACCTCCTGAAATCGGTTTCCTGCAATTCTGCCCCGCTTTCAAGTCCTCTTGGCAGCCTTACTTCAATATATTTTTGGACGATAGCTGTCATTTATAACTCTGCAGGTTTGTGAATGACAGTGCCCCTGAGCTCCTTTCTTCAACTCGCTTTCTTGTGAGCTGGCCGCAACACCGCAGGATTGCTTCAGGCCCTACTGTGGTTCCGGCATGGCACGCTGAGCCTTTGGTTAATTCCTATTCCTAGTGGGAAATGAGAGTTAAATTTGCCCGTCCAGACACCTCCAGCTAGTCTCTCATTGGTTCTCCCTATTCCTGTTCATTTTCCGCAGAAATTGCAAACTGGGCCAAACAGGAGGTTAAAGGCACTGACTCTCCAAGTGGGGAGAGTGTTAGTAAAGCCTCTGGAATGTTGTACCCGAGTACCAGGGGACGAAAACAGAGACACATTTGAACACGTTTCCCAATCACACGGTGGATCATACTCTAGGTTCCACATGCATGTTTTAGCTGAAGGAAGAATCCCTTAAACCTGGAGAGTTGAGACCCATGGAATGGGTACCATGCAATATGACTTCAAAGGGTCTGCATTTGCTCACCGAACCTCACCAATCCTATCACTGCCGCATTTATGCCGCTGTACACACGCTTGATTCTCTTTCGGAGCATATAAATCCATAGGTTTTAAGATTCTTACTAGTCAGGTATATTCTTAGGCGTTTAATATGGGGTGTTGAGTCCACTTCGTTGAGCAAGGAGTAGCTCTTGTCTATGACATATTTGGCTTATGGAACGGTATCTGTGCTAATTTCAATCTCTGGTTTTATGCAGTCCCCCAACTCACGTTTCCCCTTAAGCAAGCATAAGTTGGTTTTCTACATTTGAGACACTCTTCTGTTTTGTAATTCAGTTCCTGTGTAGCCAAGTTTACATTCCATGTAGTAGTGATATCTTATGATGTTTCTTTTTCTGTGTGACTTATTTCACTTAGAATCATCGTACCTGAATCCACTCATTATGCTGCTACGGGCCTGATGACATAGATTTCATTGCTGAGTGATATTGCATTGTACGTAAGTACCACAACTTCTTTATCCATTTTTCGCTTTCTGTGATATTGAATTTGTACCGTAAACGAGGTTCTTGTAAACAGAGCCGTCCCAACCTTTGGGTTGGCTGTGTGTTTTAGATTTTAATTTCCCTAAGCTATAGGACCATAAGTGGAAGTGCCCTAGGCTCTGTTGCCTTGTTTTTTAGATGTTTCAGGAAACACCATACACTTCTCCAGAGTGGCTGTTGGCAATTTACATCCCGCCCATCAGCATAACAAGGCTCCCAGTTCTCCATGGCCTGTCCTGCCTTTCTGGATTTTACATTTTTTTCAGATGGCCCATTTGACCGGGGCGCAGTGAGACCTTATTGTAGTGCAGATTTCGTTTTCAAGCTTGATTGGTTGGCCAAAAAGGGCATATGCATGTTTTCCTGAATATATTCAGGAAAAAACGCGTATGCCCTTTTTGGCCAAGTCCATCATTGTGGACGTTCTGCCTCTTTTCCTATGCTTTACATGCAATTCCAGTCTACCTCCTGAAATCGGTTTCCTGCAATTCTGCCCCGCTTTCAAGTCCTCTTGGCAGCCTTACTTCAATATATTTTTGGACGATAGCTGTCATTTATAACTCTGCAGGTTTGAAAATGACAGTGCCCCTGAGCTCCTTTCTTCAACTCGCTTTCTTGTGAGCTGGCCGCAACACCGCAGGATTGCTTCAGGCCCTAGTGTGGTTTCGGCATGGCCCGCTGAGGCTTTGGTTAATTCCTCTTCCTGGTGGGAAATGAGAGTTAAATTTGCCCGTTCAGACATCTCCAGCTAGTCTCTCATTGGTTCTCCCTATTCCTGTTCATTTTCCGCAGAAATTGCAAACTGGGACAAACAGGAGGTTAAAGGCACTGACTCTCCAAGTGGGGAGAGTGTTAGTAAAGCGTCTGGAATGTTGCACCCGAGTACCAGGACACGAAAACTGAGACACATTTGAACACGTTTCCTGATCACACGGTGGATCATACTCTGGGTTCCACATGCATGTTTTAGCTGAAGGAAGAATCCCTTAAACCTGGAGAGTTGAGACCCATGGAATGGGTACCATGCAATATGACTTCAAACGGTCTGCATTTGCTCACCGAACCTCACCAATCCTATCAGGGCTGCATTTATGCCGCTGTACACACGCTTGATTCTCTTTCGGAGCATATAAATCCATAGGTTTTAAGATTGTTACTAGTCAGGTATATTCTTAGGCGTTTAATATGGGGTGTTGAGTCCACTTCGTTGAGCAAGGAGTAGCTCTTGTCTATGACATATTTGGCTTATGGAACGGTATCTGTGCTAATTTCAATCTCTGGTTTTATGCAGCCCCCCAACTCACGTTTCCCCTTAAGCAAGCATAAGTTGGTTTTCTACATTTGAGACCCTGTTCTGTTTTGTAATTCAGTTCCTGTGTAGCCAAGTTTACATTCCGTGTAGTAGTGATATCTTATGATGTTTCTTTTTCTGTGTGACTTATTTCACTTAGAATCATCGTACCTGAATCCACTCATTATGCTGCTACGGGCCTGATGACATGGATTTCATTGCTGAGTGATATTGCATTGTACGTAAGTACCACAAGTTCTTTATCCATTTTTCACTTTCTGTGATATTGAATTTGTACCGTAAACGAGGTTCTTGTAAACAGAGCCGTCCCAAACTTTGGGGTGGCTGTGTGTTTTAGATTTTAATTTCCCTAAGCTATAGGGCCATAAGTGGAAGTGCCCTAGGCTCTGATGCCTTGTTTTTTAGATGTTTCAGGAAACACCATACACTTCTCCAGAGTGGCTGTTGGCAATTTACATCCCGCCCATCGCATTAACAAGGCTCCCAGTTCTCCATGGCCTGTCCTGCCTTTCTGGATTTTACACTTTTTTCAGATGGCCCTTTTGACTGGGGAGCAGTGACACTCCATTGTAGTGCAGACTTCCTTTGCACGCTTGCTTGGTTCGCCAAAAAGGGCGTATGCGTTTTTTCCTGAATATATTCAGGAAAAAACGCATACGCACTTTTTGGCCGAGTGCATCATTGTGGACGTTCTGCCTCTTTTCCTATGCTTTACATGCAATTCCAGTCTACCTCCTGAAATCAGTTTCCTGCAATTCTGCCCCGCTTTCAAGTCCTCTTGGCAGCCTTACTTCAATATATTTTTGGACGATAGCTGTCATTTATAACTCTGCAGGTTTGTGAATGACAGTGCCCCTGAGCTCCTTTCTTTTACTTGCTTTCTTGTGAGCTGGCCGCAACACCGCAGGATTTCTTCAGGCCCTAGTGTGGTTCCGGTATTGCACGTTGAGCCTTTGGTTAATTCCTCTTCCTGGTGTTAAATGAGAGTTAAATTTGCCCGTTCACACACCTCCAGCTTGTCTCTCATTGGTTCTCCCTATTCCTGTTCATTTTCCTCAGAAATTGCAAACTGGGCCAAACAGGAGGTTAAAGGCACTGACTCTCCAAGTGGGGAGAGTGTTAGTAAAGCGCCTGGAATGTTGCACCCGAGTACCAGGGGACGAAAACTGGCACATTTGAACACGTTTCCTGATCACACGGTGGATGATACTCTGGGTTCCACATGCATGTTTTAGCTGAAGGAAGAATCCCTTAAACCTGGAGAGTTGAGATCCATGGAATGGGTACCATGCAATATGATTTCAAAGGGTCTGCATTTGCTCACCGAACCTCACTAATCCTATCACTGCTGCGTTTATGCCGCTGTACACACCCTTGATTCTCTTTCGGAGACATATAAATCCATAGGTTTTAAGATTCTTACTAGTCAGGTATATTCTTAGGCGTTTAATATGGGGTGTAGAGTCCACTTCGTTGAGCAAGGAGTAGCTCTTGTCTATTATATATTTGTCTTATGGAACGTTATCTGTGATAATTTCAATCTCTGGATTTATGCAGCACCCCAACTCACCTTTCCCCTTAAGCAAGCATAAGTTGGTTTTCTACATTTTAGACCCTGTTCTGTTTTGTAATCCAGTTCCTGTGTAGCCAAGTTTACATTCCGTGTAGTAGTGATATCTTATGATGTTTCTTTTTCTCTGTGACTTATTTCACTTAGAATCATCGTACCTGGATCCACTCGTTATGCTTCTACGGGCCTGACGACATAGATTTCATTGCTGAGTGATATTGCATTGTACGTAAGTACCACAACTTCTTTATCCATTTTTCGCTTTCTGCGATATTGAACTTGTATCGTAAACGAGGTTCTTGTAAACAGAGCCGTCCGAAATTTTGGGGTGGCTGTGTCTTTTTGATTTTAAGTTCCCTAAGCTATAGGACCATAAGTGGTAGTGCCCTAGGCTCTGTTGCTTTGTTTTGTAGATGTTTCAGGAAACACCATACACTTCTCCAGAGTGGCTGTTGGCAATTTACATCCCGCCCATCAGCATAACAAGGCTCCCAGTTCTCCATGGCCTCTCCTGCCTTTCTGGATTTTACACTTTTTTCAGATGGCCCTTTTGACCGGGGGGCAGTGACACTCCATTGTAGTGCAGATTTCCTTTGCAAGATTGCTTGGTTGGCCAAAAAGGGCGTATGCGTTTTTTCCTGAATATATTCAGGAAAAAACGCATACGCCCTTTTTGGCCAAGTGCATCATTGTGGACGTTCTGCCTCATTTCCTATGCTTTACATGCAATTCCAGTCTACCTCCTGAAATCGGTTTCCTGCAATTCTGCCCCGCTTTCAAGTCCTCTTGGCAGCCTTACTTCAATATATTTTTGGACGATAGCTGTCATTTATAACTCTGAAGGTCTGTGAATGACAGTGCCCCTGAGCTCCTTTCTTCAACTCGCTTTCTTGTGAGCTGGCCGCAACACCGCAGGATTGCTTCAGGCCCTAGTGTGGTTTCGGCATGGCACATTGAGCCTTTGGTTAATTCCTCTTCCTGGTGGGAAATGAGAGTTAAATTTGCCCATCCAGACACCTCCAGCTAGTCTCTCATTGGTTCCCTCTATTCCTGTTCATTTTCCACAGAAATTGCAAACTGTGCCAAACAGGAGGTTGAAGGCACTGACTCTCCAAGTGGGGAGAGTGTTAGTAAAGCGTCTGGAATGTTGCACCCGAGTACCAGGGGACGAAAACTGGCACATTTGAACACGTTTTCTGATCACACGGTGGATGATACTCTGGGTTCCACATGCATGTTTTAGCTGAAGGAAGAATCCCTTAACCCTGGAGAGTTGAGACCCATGGAATGGGTACCATGCAATATGACTTCAAAGGGTCTGCATTTGCTCACCGAACCTCACCAATCCTATCACTGCTGCGTTTATGCCGTTGTACACACGCTTGATTCTCTTTCGGAGCATATAAATCCATAGGTTTTAAGATTCTTACTAGTCAGATATATTCTTAGGAGTTTAATATGGGGTGTTGAGTCCACTGCGTTGAGCAAGGAGTAGCTCTTGTCTATTACATATTTGGCTTATGGAACGGTATCTGTGCTAATTTCAATCTCTGGTTTTATGCAGCACCCCAACTCACCTTTCCCTTTAAGGAAGCATAAGTTGGTTTTCTACATTTGAGACCCTGTTCTGTTTTGTAATTCAGTTCCTGTGTAGCCAAGTTTACATTCCGTGTAGTAGTGATATCTTATGACGCTTCTTTTTCTCTGTGACTTATTTCACTTAGAATCATCGTACCTGAATAAACTCGTTATGCTGCTACGGGCCTGATGACATAGATTTCATTGCTGAGTGATATTGCATTGTACGTAAGTACCACAACTTCTTTATCCATTTTTTGCTTTCTGCGATATTGAACATGTACCGTAAACGAGGTTCTTGTAAACAGAGCCATCCCAAACTTTGGGGTGGCTGTGTCTTTTTGATTTTAATTTCCTTAAGCTATAGGACCATAAGTGGAAGTGCCCTAGGCTCTGTTGCTTCGTTTTTTAGATGTTTCAGGAAACACCATACACTTCTCCAGAGTGGCTGTTGGCAATTTACATCCCGCCCATGAACATAACAAGGCTCCCAGTTCTCCATGGCCTGTCCTGCCTTTCTGGATTTTACACTTTTTTCAGATGGCCCTTTTGACCGGGGGGCAGTTAGACATCATTGTAGTGCAGATTTCCTTTGCAAGTTGCTTGCTTGGCCAAAAAGGGCGTATGCGTTTTTTCCTGAATATATTCAGGAAAAAATGCATACGCCCTTTTTGGCCAAGTGCATCATTGTGGACGTTCTGCCTCTTTTGCTATGCTTTACATGCAATTCCAGTCTACCTCCTGAAATCGGTTTCCTGCAATTCTGCCCCTCTTTCAAGCACTCTTGGCAGCCTTTCTTCAATATATTTTTGGACGATAGCTGTCATTTATAACTCTGCAGGTTTGTGAATGACAGTGCCCCTGAGCTCCTTTCTTCAACTCGCTTTCTTGTGAGCTGGCCACAACACCACTGCATTGCTTCAGGCCCTAGTGTGGTTCTGGCATGACACGCTGAGCCTATGGTTAATTCCTCTTCCTGGTGGGAAATGAGAGTTAAATTTGCCCGTCCAGACACCTCCAGCTAGTTTCTCATTGGTTCTCCCTATTCCTGTTCATTTTCCACAGAAATTGCAAACTGGGCCAATCAGGAGGTTAAAGGCACTGAGTCTCCAAGTGGAGAGAGTGTTAGTAAAGCGTCTGGAATGTTGCACCCGAGTACCAGGTGACGAAACCTGAGTCACATTTGAACACGTTTCCCGATCACACGGTGGATCATACTCTGGGTTCCACATGCATGTTTTAGCTGAAGGAAGAATCCCTTCAACCTGGAGAGTTGAGACCCATGGAATGGGTACCATGCAATATGACTTCAAAGGGTCTGCATTTGCTCACCGATCCTCACCAATCCTATCACTGCTGCGTTTATGCCGCTGTACACACACTTGATTCTCTTTCGGAGACATATAAATCCATAGGTTTTAAGATTCTTACTAGTCAGGTATATTCTTAGGCGTTTAATATGGGGTGTTGAGTCCACTTCGTTGAGCAAGGAGTAGCTCTTGTCTATTACATATTTGGCTTATGGAACGGTATCTGTGCTAATTTCAATCTCTGGTTTTATGCAGCAACCCAACTCACCTTTCCCCTTAAGCAAGCATAAGTTGGTTTTCTACATTTGAGACCCTGTTCTGTTTTGTAATTCAGTTCCTGTGTAGCCAAGTTTACATTCCGTGTAGTAGTGATATCTTATGATGTTTCTTTTTCTGTGTGACTTATTTCACTTAGAATCATCGTACCTGAATCCACTCATTATGCTGCTACGGGCCTGATGACATAGATTTCATTGCTGAGTGATATTGCATTGTACGTAAGTACCACAACTTCTTTATCCATTTTTCACTTTCTGTGATATTTAACTTGTACCGTAAACGAGGTTCTTGTAAACAGAGCCTTCCCAAACTTTGTGGTGGCTGTGTCTTTTTGATTTTAATTTCCCTAAGCTATAGGACCATAAGTGGAAGAGCCCTAGGCTCTGTTGCTTTGTTTTGTAGATGTTTCAGGAAAAACCATACACTTCTCCAGAGTGCCTGTTGGCAAGTTACATCCCATCCAATAGCATAACAAGGCCTCCAGTTCTCCATTGCCTGTCCTACCTTTCTGGATTTTATACTTTTTTCAGATGGCCCTTTTGACCGGGGGGCAGTGAGACTTCATTGTAGTGCAGATTTCCTTTGCAAGCTTGCTTGGTTGGCCAAAAAGGGCGTATGCGTTTTTTCCTGTATTCCGGAAAAAACGCATACGCCCTTTTTGGCCAAGTGCATCATTGTGGACGTTCTGCCTCTTTTCCTATGCTTTACATGCAATTCCAGTCTACCTCCTGAAATCGGTTTCCTGCAATTCTGCCCCGCTTTCAAGTCCTCTTGGCAGCCTTACTTCAATATCTTTTTGGACGATAGCTGTCATTTATAACTCTGCAGGTTTGTGAATTACAGTTCCCCTGAGCTTCTTTTTTCAACTCGCTTTCTTGTGAGCTGGCCGCAACACCGCAGGATTGCTTCAGGCCCTAGTGTGGTTCCGGCATGGCACGCTGAGCCTTTGGTTAATTCCTCTTCCTGGTGGGAAATGAGAGTTAAATTTGCCCGTCCAGACACCTCCAGCTAGTCTCTCATTGGTTCTCCCTATTCGTGTTCATTTTCCGCAGAAATTGCAAACTGGGCCAAACAGGAGGTTAAAGGCACTGACTCTCCAAGTGGGGAGAGTGTTAGGAAAGTGTCTGCAATGTTGCACCCGAGTACCAGGGGACGAAAACTGAGTCACATTTGAACACGTTTCCCGATCACACAGTGGATCATTCTCTGGGTTCCACATGCATGTTTTAGCTGAATGAAGAATCCCTTAAACCTCGAGAGTTGAGACCCATGGAACGGGTACCATGCAATATGACTTCAAAGGGTCTGCATTTGCTCACCGAACCTCACCAAACCTATCACTGCTGCGTTTATGCCGCTGTACACACGCTTGATTCTCTTTCGGAGACATATCAATCCATAGGTTTTAAGATTCTTCCTAGTCAGGTATATTCTTAGGCGTTTAATATGGGGTGTTGAGTCCACTTCGTTGAGCAAGGAGTAGCTCTTGTCTATAACATATTTGGCTTATGGAAAGGTATCTGTGCTAATTTCAATCTGTGGTTTTATGCAGCACCCCAACTCACCTTTCCCCTTAAGCAAGCATACGTTGGTTTTCTACATTTGAGACCCTGTTCTGTTTTGTAATTCAGTTCCTGTGTAGCCAAGTTTACATTCCGTGTAGTAGTGATATCTTATGATGTTTCTTTTTCTGTGTGACTTATTTCACTTAGAATCATCGTACCTGAATCCACTCATTATGCTGCTACGGGCCTGATGACATAGATTTCATTGCTGAGTGATATTGCATTGTACGTAAGTACCACAACTTCTTTATCCATTTTTCCCTTTCTGCGATATTGAACTTGTACCGTAAACGAGGTTCTTGTAAACAGTGCCGTCCCAAACTTTGGGGTGGCTGTGTCTTTTTGATTTTAATTTCCCTAAGCTATAGGACCATAAGTGGAAGTGCCCTAGGCTCTGTTGCTTTGTTTTTTAGATGTTTCAGGAAACACCATACACTTCTCCAGAGTGGCTGTTGCCAATTTACATCCCGCCCACCAGCATAACAAGGCTCCCAGTTCTCCATGGCCTGTCCTTCCTTTCTGGATTTTATACTTTTTTCAGATGGCCCTTTTGACCGGGGGGAAGTGAGACTTCATTGTAGTGCAGATTTCTTTTGCAAGGTTGTTTGGTTGGCCAGAAAGGGCATATGCGTTTCTTCCTGAATATATTAAGGAAAAAACGCATGCGCCCTTTTTGGCCAAGTGCATCATTGTCGACGTTCTGAGTCTTTTCATATGTTGTCAATGCAATTCTAGTCTACCTCTTGAAATCGGTTTCCTGCAATTCTGCCTTGCTGTCAGTGCCTCTTCATAGCCTTACCTCAATATACTTTTGGAAAATAGTTGGCCTTTATAACTCTGCAGGTTTTTGAATTGCAGTGGCCCTTAGCTCCATTTTTCAGCTCTTATTTTTGTGATCTTGCCTCATATCCACAGGATTTTTTCATGCCCTATTCTTCTTCTGGGGCGCCTTGCTCTGCCTTTGGTTAATTCTTCTTCCTGATGTGAAATTAGAGTGACATGTGCCCATTGAAACCGCTACAGCTATTTTCTCACTGGTTCCCCCTATTCCCATTCATCCTCCGCACTAACTGCAGACTGTGCGATACCGGAACTTAAAGGCATTGACTCTCCGTGTGGGGATGTTGTTAGTAAAGTGGCTGGAATGTTGATCCGGAGCCCCAGGAGAGGAAAATGAGGTGCGTTTTAGAAACCTTTCCCGATCATATGGTATACCATCCCCTGGATTTCCCATGCATGGTTTAGCTGTAGGAAGATTCCCTTCAACCTGGAATGTTGGGACCCTTGGAATGAGTAGCATGAAGTATTGCATTAAACTTTCGGCAGTTGCTCACCAAAGCTCACCAATCCTCTCAGCCCCAAGTGTCCAGCCTTATGTCTTATCCAGCTGTGGGTTTATATGTGGTCATTCCAGGTTGCATCACAGCCCCTGAGCGAATTTTGTAAGAATTTTTCTCTCTTTCATTGTTTCTGCGTTTTGGTTTTAAAATTTATTTCTATAATGGGGTTTAGCTCATTTTCACTGCTGTGTTTGGCCACTCTGCACACACTTGATTCCCTTATGGAGATATATCAATACATGGGTTTTAAGATTCTTATTACTCAGATATATTTCTCTGCGGTGTATAGGGTGTGTTGAGGCCAGTTCATTGAGCAAGGTGTAGATCTTGTCTAATACCTATTTGGTTTATTGAACGGTATCTGTGCTAATTTCAAACTCTGGTTTTATGCATCACCTCACCTCTCCTTTCCCCTTAAGCTGACATAAGTGTGTTTTCTAAATGTGAGACACTGTTCTGTTTTGTAATTCATTTTTTGTGCAGCCATATTTATCTTCCCTCTATAAGTGATATCTTATGATATGTTTCTTTTTCTGTTTGACTTATTTCAAGTAGTATTATCGGACCTAAATCCACTCTTTATCCTTCTACTAGCCTTATTACATTGATTTCATGGTGAAGAGATATTCCATTGTACATAAGTACCACATTTTCTTTATCCATTGTTCTCTTTCCTGGGATATTTAAGGTGTACTGAAGTTGAGGTTCTTGTAAACAGAGTAGCCCTAAACTGTGGTGTGCTTGTGTCTTGTTGATTTTTAGACTTCCCTAGATATACTTCCATGATTGGAAGTGCCCTATGCTCTGTAGCTCTGTTTTTTAGATGATTTAGGAACCACCATACACTTCTCCAGAGTGGCTCTCGGCAGTTCACACACTGTCCATCAGCGTATAAAGGCTCCCTGTTCTCCATGGCCTGTCCTGCATTTCTGGTTTTTACAATTTTTTCGGATGGCCCTTTTGACCGGTGGGAAATGAGACTTCTTTGTTGTGCACATTTGCATTGCTTGCTTGCTTGGTTGCCCATAAAGTGCGTATGCGTTTTTTCCTGGATATATTCAGGAAAAAACGCATACTCCTTTTTGGGCCAACTGCATCATTGTCGAAATTCTGCCGCTTTTCATGTGCTTTAAAGACGAGTCCAATCTATCTCTTGAAATCTGTTTCTTGCAATTCTGTCTTGCATTCAGATCCTCTTCTTTGCCTTACCTCAACATATTTTTGGACGTTAGTTTTCATTTATAACTCTGCAGGTTTGTGAATTGCAGTGACCCTGAGCTCCATTTTTTAAGTTGCTCTTTTGTGAGCTGGCCTCAAAGCCGCAGGATTGCTTCAGGCCCTATTTTGGCTCCAGCGAGGCGGGCTGAGCCTTTTTTTACTTCTTATTCTTAATGGGAAATTAGAGTGACATATGCCCGTCCAAACCCCTACAACTATTCTCTCATTGGTTCCCCCTCTTCCCGTTCATCCTCCTCACAATTTGCAAAATGTGTGAAACAGAAGTTTAAATGTGCTGATTCTCTAAGTGGGGAGATTCTAAGTAACGTGGCTGGAATGATGAACAGGAGCACCAGGAGAGGATAAATGAGGTGCATTTTAGACACATCTCCCCATCACATGGTGTACAGTCCTCTGGGTTTTCCATGCATGTTTTAGCTGTAGGAAGATCCCTTGAACCTGCAGATTTGGGACCCATTGAATGGGTACCAGGTAGTATTACTTTAAAGGGTGTGCATTTCCTCACCCAACCTCACATTTCTCTTAGCACGAACAGTTTCCAGCCTTATGTGTCATCCTGCTGTGGGTCTAGATGTGTTCAATCCATGTTGCATCACCGTCCCTGAGGAAAAGTTGTAAGAGGTTTTCTCTGTCTCTCTGTCGTTTATTTTTTTCAATTTATTACTATATTGGTTACAGCTGATTTTCAAAGCTCTGTTTCTTGCTGCTGTACATCCACTTGATTCACATACAGAGAGACATCAATAAATTCTTTTTCAGATTCTTACCAGTCATATATATTCTTTTCCGGTGACTTGAGTGTGCTGAGTGCAGTTCTTTTAGCTACCGTGTAGGCCTTGTTGATTATCAGTTTGGTATTTGGAATGGTATCTTTGCTAATTTCAACCTCCTGGATGATGCCTCACCCCTCCCCACCTTTCCCGTTTAGCAGCCTTACGCGTGTTTTCTACATACTTGACTATGTTTTTCTTTTGTAATTTATTTCATGTGTAGCCATTTTGGATTCCACCTTTAAGTGATATCTTATGATATGTGTCTTTTTCTTTTTGAATTATGTCACTTAGAATGATCATACGTAACTCCTCCGGAGTTGTTACAACTGGCCATATTTCATTGATTTCCAGGCTGAGTAATATTCCACTCTACATAAGTACCACATCTCTATCCATTTTTTCCCTCCAGAGACATTTAAGTTATATCCTAGTCGAGGATCTTTTAAACAGAGAGGCAGTAAACATTGGGGTGCCTGTGTCCTCTCGATTTTTGTTTTTCCCAAGACATACGCCCATGAGTGCAAGTGCCCTATGCTCTGTAGCTCATTTTTTAGATGCTTTAGTAAACACAATACACTTCTCCAGAATGGCCGTTGGCAATATACATTTCCACTATAAGCCTCACAGGGCTCCCTCTTCTCCTTGCCCTGTCCTGCATTTCTGGTGTTTACACTTTATGAGGATGGCTCTTCTGACTGATGCGAAGTGATATCTTTTGTAGTATTGATTTCCAGTGCCCACCTGTTTGGTTGGCTAAAAAAGTGTATGCCCTTTTCTTGAATATATACAGAAAAAAACGCATACAGCCTTTTTGGCCAACTGCAATGTTGGCAATGTTCAGCCCCTTTTCTTGTGCTTAATGGCGAGTCCTTTCTACCTCCTCAAATCCCTTTCCTGCCATTCTCCCTTGCTTACCAATCCTTTTCTCTGACTTTCCTCAAGACATTTTTCAGTGATAGATATTTTCAACTCTGCAGTTTCGTGAATTTTACTGCCCCTGAGTTCCATTGTTCAACTTGTGTTTATGGGAACTGGCCACAAAGCAGTGGGATTTCCTCAAGCCCTATACTGTTTCCATGGGCAACCCTAGCCTTTGGTCAATTCGTCTTCCTGATTGGAAATTAGAGTGACATGTGCCTGTCTGAACACCTAGGACTTGTCTCTCATTGTTCCTCATCCTTCCGCTTCATCCTCTGGACAAATTCCAAACTGTACGCAACAGGATGTTGACAGTGCTGACATCTCCAAGTGGGGAGACTGTTAGTAAAGACGCTGGAGGGGTGAACCCGAGCACCAGGAGATGAGGAGATGAGATGCCTTTTCCAAACTCTTCCCGATCAGACGGTATACCATCCTCTGGGTGTGACAGACATGTTTTAGCAGTAGGAAGAGTCCCATTCATGTAAGGAGAACACCAGGGCTTTTTCAAAATCAGTGTCTCCCCGAAACCCAAACTGGGGAATTTTTTAAGCTACGGCTACACATATGTTCATTAAGGGCCTTGGGAAGTAGGCAGAGTCCAAACTTCAGATGTTTGAAGTCTTCAGGGTCAGAAGCACTCACCACCGGCTTCCCTTAGGTTACACTTTAACTGTCATTGATAGATGATGTCAATAAAAATATCTATTCTTTTTCCGATTATTTCCCCTTATAGGTTATTGCAAAATATTGAGTGTAGTTCCCTCTGCTATACAGTAGTTCCTTGTTGATGATCTATTTTATACATAGCAGTGTGTATGTGTTAATTCCAAACTGTTAATTTATCCCTCCTCCCACCTTTCCCCTTTGGTAATAATAAATTATAAGATTTTATACTTCTCAGAAATGGGGGAGCTGAAAGAGAGGTATCATTTTCAATGGAAAAGCATTTAAAACAAGATTGAAGCTTTAACCAAGATTATTAGGTGTACATCCTTGGAAAGAAATCACTTCATTTCTCTAATATTGACCTGACAAATAAGACAAACCTTTTCACTGAACTTGCTTATAATAAAGTGATGGAAATATCAAATGGAAGTGTTAGAAACATCTTATTTTACCCGAGCCTTATAAACTGTTCTATGTTAACTACAGTTTGGCTCACACATCTGTTCATTGAAGTTACAATAGTCTCAATTTCTGTTACTGATCCCCAGAGTGGACCCCAACAAGTGTCCCCCTGCCCAGTGTCATTGGGGCCAACAGATCGAGACTGAGTTTGGTTCACAAGCAAAGGAAACTTTATATTTTGATCAGAGAATGGAGAGGTGAGAGCACGCACTACCCCGTGGGCTGTGGGCTGGGCTGCTGTGTAGAGATCCTGTCAGAGTCAGTGGGAGGGAGGGGGTGGAGCACTCGAGGGCCGGGTTGGCTGCAGCTCAGGCTCTATATCTCGGAGTCTGCACTGGGCCCCAGGAGCTGAGGTGTCGACCCAGCCATTCTGCACTAGGAAATCTGGTCTGAAGTGCCGGGTGTGGAACCTCTGCATGCGGGACCCTAGGAGCACGTGAAATTAGACAAAGCACAAAAGATAAAAAAGGTCAGACTTGACTTTATTGCCCAGATTCTATTTTTATCTCCCAGGGATTTTTAATGGGCTTTGCTGGGAACAAACCCCTCCTCTGCCTTTTGTCCCGTTCCTCATTCTTGGAGTGCTGAGGGTGCAGACCCTTCTTCTGTAACTGCTGAGTGCTGAGTTGGGAGCCCTCATACCAGGGGACGAGGGTAAGAACTTCTCCCCAGCAACCTCCAGGTGACGTTGATTGGCCCCAGGACCCCTGCCTCCCTGCTCGTCCGCCTGAGCACCAGCATTGGAAGTGTTATAGATTCTAATGACCTTTAAGGGTCCAGGAAAGAGATGTGCAGAGACGCTGTGGGGGCCGGTTTCACCCCGCCCCACATTTGTTCAGCCACCTTAGGCTGACCGTTTCTGCCAGCCTAGATGCTCTGACCAGTAGTCTGCTCTTTCTTCAATTAGGCCCCTGAATTAACGTAAAAACAGCACCAGGTGTCAGAGCCCTGCCCGCTCAACTCCCAGACAGTCCAGGGTCAGTGGTGATCAAGGACCATGATGGCCACTGTGTCAACAGCCTTTTGAAGTAAACAGGAGTCCAGCCGGTCTTATTGGCCACCATCATCACGGTGTCTGTAGGCTTTTCTATGGTGACAGTGTGATATACGTTTCCCCCACCAAGATTATTAGCTCCCCTCCGGGTGCAGTAAGTCCTGCAAGCAGTAGTCTACTCCTTCGGGACACACTATTGTTGTTTTATGAGAGAAACTCCAGGTCAAGTGATGTTCACACGAGTCGTCATGGTGCCCTGTTGCCCCCGGTTATCTCTCTGGATGTTGGAGTTGGAGGGCCTCCTCACTCGAGGTCGGTGTGCCCACGGAGCGAACCCTGCAACTTCAGGGCATGGTTGGTGATTAGGATCACCACGTGGGGTCCTTTTCCCTTAGGAGGGAGGTGGCCTTTTGGGTTGCTGATTTCCACGTTTTTAGATACCGCCAGTATCTTGGCCAGATGTGGCAGTGGGCCAAGCCCCTTGGTGACTGTAGTTTATCCTACCTGGATGGCATTCTTGCGTTGTTCCATTTCAAGTGGTCCCAGTTTTTGCACTAATTCTCCAATGGCGATTCACCTTTCACCGGGAATGGAAAGGTCAAAGGGTTTAGCTCAATTAGGGAGTTCCAGGGCAAGGGTCTGAATTGACTGCTCTTTCCATTCTTGAAAGGCCACTTCTGGATTCTGTTCAAAAGGATCATCATCTTTTCCTTTCAGTGTTTCATATAGAGGCCCAGCTAGTAGACTGTAGTTAGGGATCCAGAAGCAGCAAACCCTGGCCTCCCCAGGAACCCCTAAGCTGTCTTCTAGTTTTAGAAAGGGGTAAGGCTGCAAATGGTTTCTTCCCTTTCCTGGGATGGGCTTCTCCGACCTTCTGTGAGAATGAAGCCCAGGCAGGTCACCGCAGTCTGTGATATTTGAGCTTTTTCTTGGACAACTTCTATCCTTTATTGGCTTGGTAGTTCAGAGGCCTCCTTAGTAGGGCTGGCGATCAGAATGTCGTCTGCATATTGAAGGAGGGTTTCCTTTTCCAGAGGTAGAACTTTTCAGTCTTTAGCTAAGCTTTCCCCAAAGATGGTGTGGGAATTTTTGAACCCTTGGGGCAAGACGGCCCGGAAGTATTGTTTTAGTTGTATGTTGAGTCCTGCCACTCACAAGCCAAAATTTCTTGTGACTCTGGGACTAATGGAATACAAAAGAAGGCATCATTGAGACTAATACAGAATACCATGTCCTGGTGGTTGGTAGAATGACCAGCAGGGTGTAGGAATTAGGAGCAACTGGAGGTATATCCTCGGTGGCTTCACTGACTGTCCTGACATCCTTTACCAGGTCCCCAGCAGCCCATGGGGCTCTCGTGGTCAGGCCAATCCCAGGATATGGAGCTCTCCTGGGCAGGTACCCCACCCCCAACCCAGCCCACGGGGCTCTCGTGGTCAGGCCTCTCCCAGGATACAGAGCTACCCTTGCAGGTACCGTGGCAGGGCTGGGCACACAGGAACCGTGCACATAGCTCTCACTGAAGAGCACCCCCATCTCACCTGTCGCTCAGAGCTGACACAGAGCACCTCAGAGCAGGACTTGAACTAACAAACAGCAGCTGCGACAGGTCTGTGACCCTGGGCATCACTCTGTGTGGCCTCCCTCCACCTGGTCTTCCAGAGACTTCCACTGCACCCGGGGCACCAGGCCTCTGTCTCCAACCACCACCCACCCCTCCTCTCCCTGACTCCTGGGTTCCTCTCATTAGGAGAGGCTTTTCTTGAAGTTGTCTCCCACTCATGGGCCAGATAAAATGATTAGAAAACAAGCCAAAGCTGCAGCCCCTTGTCTATCCTGACTCTCAGGAGCCCACACCTGTTCCTTGGACCTGGCCGGTTCAGCAAGTTCCATTTTCTGCAACTGTGAGCCCCTGAGGGGTGATGATTGGCTGACCTGGGCAGCCTTACCGTGCCGGCCAGCCCTCCCCAGGTGTGCCTGGGTTGAGATCAATATAAATACCACTCCAGGCAGCAAGAGCCCCTGCAGCTGTGCCTGACGCCATTTTCTCTGCCCTGTCAGCAGTCTCGGGGCTGGGCTGGTGGGAGGGAGTGAGAGGCCACAGCTTTGTGGGTGGCCCAGTGTGAGTGGGGCTCTGCTGGACTTTCTGCAGCAGTTGCCAGGCTGCCACCTGCTAAAGAAGAGGATGTGTCACCCATACCTGCTGCTGGAATTTCTCCCTGGGCAGAGGTGAGGAAGGAAAAAAGCAGTGGGAGCAGGGACAGGACGGGTATCTCAGGCAGGGAAATGGAAATCTTCCAGAAGAGCACCCAGGACCAGGGCCATCCTGGCTGGCCTGCAGGCACCAAGTCAGCTGGCATGCTGTCACTCATGTGGCTCCATGGCCCTTCCTCTAGGCTTTCAAGTCCTTGTATATATTCAGGTGTTTTACCTGGGAAGGGTGGGAACAGTTCAGCAGCAACTGGCCTGGGGCTCAGCTCACGTTCACTCACAGATGCCTCGGCACGGTGCCCCAGCTTTGCAATGAGGACGCTTGTTGTGTGGGGGCTGCTGGCTGAATGGGAGACGATTCCCCACCACTGACCAACTTCAGAATTGTTTACAACTGGAACAAGGGCCCTGATACGGTTTTCCTCTGAGTAACTGGTGGGTTCTGTTTTTTTTTTCTCTTTTTCATTTTTGGTTCAAGGTAGAATTTATTCCTCTTTTTTGTATTTACAGATATAAGCATGGAAATAATTTATTCATATAAATACATGTATGTGAAGGGAATAATTGTTTTTTCTGTTTTGTTTTTTAAATTTTATTTCTTTTTAATTTTGAATTTTATTTTATATTTTTATACAGCAAGTTCTTATTGGTTATCTATTTTATACATATAAATGTTTACATGCCAATCCCAATCTCTCAACTCCTCCCACCACCACCACCCCAAGAGCTTTCCCCCCTTGTTGTCCATACGATTGTTGTCTACATCTGTTGCTCTATTTATGCCTTGCAAAACGGTTAATCTGTACAGTTTTTCTAGGTTCCACATATATGCACGAATATACAAGATTTGTTTTTCTCTTTCTGACTTACTTCACTCTGTATGACAGACTCTAGATCCATCGACGTCTCTACAAATGACCCAATTTCATTCCTTTCATGGCTTAGTAATATTCCATTTTATATATGTACCACATCTTTATGCATTCGTCTGTCTGTGGGCATTTAGGTTGCTTCCATTACCTCGATATTGTAAATAGTGATGCAATGAACATTGCGGTGAATGTCTCTTTTTGATTTATGGTTTTGTCTGGGTATACGTCCAGTACTGGGATTGCTGTATCATATGGTAATTCTATTAATAGTTTCTTAAGAAACTCCATATTGTTCTCCATAGTGACTGTATCAATTTATATTCCCAACAATAGTAGAAGAGGCTTCCTTTTCTCCACACCCTTTCCAGCATTTGTTGTTTGTAGATTTTCAGATGATGCCGATTCTAACAGGTGTGAGGTGATACCTCATTGTTGAGTCCATTTCGTTGAGCAAGGGGTAGGTCTTCTCTATTACATATTTGGCTTATGGAACGGTATCTGTGCTAATTTCAAACTCTGGTTTTATGCAGCACCCCAACTCACCTTTCCCCTTAAGCAAGCATAAGTTGGTTTTCTAAACTTGAGACCCTGTTCTGTTTCGTAATTCAGTTCCTGTGTAGCCAAGTTTACATTCCGTGCATTAGTGATACCTTATGATGTTTCTTTTTCTGTGTGACTTATTTCACTTAGAATCATCGTGCCTCAATCCACTCATTATGCTGGTACAGGCCTGGTGACATAGATTTCATTGCTGAGTGGTATTCTGTTGTACATAAGTACCGCAACTTCTTTATCAATTATTTGTTCTCTGGGATATTTAACTTGTACCGTAGAAGAGGTTCCTGTAAACAGAGCCATCCCAAATTTTGGGGTGGCTGTGTCTTTTTGATTTTAATTTCCCTAAGCTATAGGACCATAAGTGGAAATGCCCTAGACTCTGTTGCTTTGTTTTTCAGATGTATCAGGAAACACTATACACTTCTCCAGAGTGGCTGTTGGCAATTTACATCCCGCCCATCAGCATAACAAGGCTCCCAGTTCTCCATGGCCTGTCCTGCCTTTCTGGATTTTACACTTTTTTCAGATGGCCCTTTAGACCGGGGGGAAGTGACACTTCATAGAAGTTCGGATTTCCATTGCAAGCTTGCTTGGTTTGCCAAAAAGGGCGTATGTGTTTTTTCCTGAATATATTCAGGAACAAACTCATACGCCCTTTTTTGTCACGTGCATCATTGTCGATGTTCTGCCTCTTTTCCTATGCTTTAAATGCAAATCCAGTCTACCTCCTGAAATCAGTTTCCTGAAATTCTGCCCCGCTTTCAAGTCCTCTTGGCAGCCTTACTTCAATATATTTTTGGACGTTATCTGTCATTTATAACTCTGCAGGTTTGTGAATGACAGTGCCCCTGAGCTCCTTTCTTCAACTCGCTTTCTTGTGAGCTGGCCGCAAACCCGCAAGACTGCTTCAGGCCCTAATCTGCTTCTGGCAGGGCACGCTGAGCCTTTGGTTAATTCCTCTTCCTGGTGGGAAATGAGTGTTAAATATGCCCGTCCAGACACCTACCTCACTCTCAACCCCTTGGTAATGTGGGTCCTCTGGTTTGTGGCCACCTTTGCTGGGTTCCTCACCTTTTGATGATGTGGCCCCACTAGTGTGAGGACACTCCTGCCTGGTTCTCATCCACGTGGTTATGTGGACCCCCTGGTGAGAGTCTGTTCCTGGCTGTGTTCCTCACCCTTCTGTGAGGGAGACCCTCTGCTGATAGGTCACTCCTGCATGGCTGGCACACATTGCCTTGGTGAAGTCAGCTGTGTGGTGGCAGTTGAAGCGTGCTGGGGATCTCCTGCCCCCGGTGATGAGGGCCCTCTTGCGTCAGGCCCTAACTGCTGGGCTCACCAACTTTTCTTAATGAGCCCAATGATGCTTGGGCACTCCTCTTAGGACCCCATCTCCATGGGGATGTGGGCCTTCTGCTCTGAGGTCCCAACGGCTGGGTTGTTCACATTTTCATGATGTGGGCTCTCTGGTGTTAGTTCACAGAGGCCTGGATCCCATAGCCTCTGTGCTCTTGGCCGCCTGCTGGGAGGTTCCAACGGCTGGATTCCTCACTTTTTTAATTTTTGGGGCCCTCTGTTGTGAGTATCCTCCTGCCTGCCTCACTCCCAGCCCCTTCGTGATGTGTGTCCTCTGGTTTGAGGCCACATGTGCTGGGTTCCTCACCTTTCGATGATGTGGGACCAATGGTCTTAGGAGACTCCTGCCTGGTTCACATCCCCTTGGTGATGTGGGCCCTCTGTTGAGAGTCTGATCCTGGCTGGGTTCCTCACCCATCTGTGAGGTGGGCCGTCTGCTGTGAGGTCACTCCTGCCTGGCTTGCTCACCTCGCCTTGTGGACATGAGCCCTCTGGTGGCACTTGGAGCCTGCTGGGAGCCTCCTCCCCTCGGTGATGAGGGCCCTCTGGCGTCAGGCCCTAACGGCTGGGCTCCCCACATTTTGTGATGTGCGCCCAGTGGTGCGAGGACACTCCAGCCAGGTTCACATCCCCATTGGGATGTGGGCCTTCTGCTCTGAGGTCCCAATGCCTGGGTTACTCACAGTTTCATGATGTGGGCTCTCTGCTGTTAGTTCACTCCTGCCTGCATCCCATAGCTTCTGTGCTCTCGGCCGCCTGCTGGGAGGTTCTAACTGCTGGATTCCTCACCTTTCTTATTCTTTGGGCCCTCTGTTTTTAGGCTACACCTGCCTGCCTCACTCCCATTCCCTTTGTGATATGTGTCCTCTGATTTGAGGCCACATGTGCTGGGTTCCGCACCTTTCGATGATGTGGCCCCACTGGAGGGAAGATAGTCCGGACTGGTTCCCATCCCCTTGCTGATGTGGGCCCTCAGGTGAGAGTCTGATCCTGGCTGGGTTCCTCACCCTTCTGTGAGGTGGGCCCTCTGCTGTGAGGTCAATCATGCCTGTCTGGCACACGTCACCTTGGCGACGTGGGCCCTCTGGTGGCAGTTGGAGTGTGCTGGGATCCTCCTCCCCTCGGTGATGAGGGCCCTCTTGCCTTAGGCCATAACTGCTGGGCTCCCCACATTTTCTGATGTGCGCCAAGTGAGTGAGGACACTCTTGCCAGGTTCCCATCCCCATGGGGATATGGGCCTTCTGCTCTGAGGTCAAAACGGCTGGCTTGCTCACAGTACCATGATGTGGGCCCTCTGCTGTGAGTTCACTCCGGCAAGGATCCCTTATCATCGGTGCTCTGAGCCGCCTCCTGGGAGGTTCCAACTGCTGGATTCCTCAACATTTTATTCTATGTGCCCTCTGTTGTGAGGCTCCTCCTGCCTGCCTCACTGCCAGCCCCTTGGTGATGACTGTCTTATGGCTTGAGGCCACATGTGCTGCGTTCCTCACCTTTCGATGATGTGGCCCCACTCGTGTGAGGACACTCCTGCCTGGTTCCCATCCCCTTGGTGAGGTGGGCCCTCTGGCGAGAGTCTAATCCTGGCTGGGTTCCTCAACGTTCTGTGAGGTAGGCCCTCTTCTGTGAGGTCACTCCTGCCTGGCTGGCACACGTCACCTTGGAGACGTGAGCCCTCTGGTGGCAGTTGGAGCATGCAGGGTGCCGCTTCCTCTCGGTGATGACGGCCCTCTGGTGTCAGGCCCTAAATGGTGGGCTCCCCACATTTTCTGATGTGCGCCCAGTGGTGCGAGGACACTCCAGCCAGGTTCCCATTCCCATGAGGATGTGGGCCTTCTGCGCTGAGGTCCCAACGCCTGGGTTGCTCACAGTTTTATGATGTGGGCCCTCTGCTGTGAGTTCACTGCGGCCTGGATCCCATAGCCTCGGTGTTCTGAGCCGCCTGCTGGAAGGTCTAAATGCTGGAATCCTCACGTTTTTTATATTATGTGCCCTGTGTTGTGAGGCTACTCCTGCCTGCCTCACTCCAAGGCCCTTGGTGATGTGGGTCCTCTGGTTTGAGGACACGTGTGCTGGCTTCCTCACCTTAAGATGATGAGGCCCCACTGGTGTGAGGATAATCCTGACTGGTTCCCATCCCCTTTGTGATGTGGGCCCTCTGGTGAGAGTCTGATCCTGGCTGGGTTCCTCACCCATCTGTGAGGTGGGCCCTCTACTATCAGGTAACTCTTGCCTGGCTTGCTCATCTCGCCTTGTTGACATGAGCCCTCTGGTGGCACTTGGACCCAGCTGGGAGCCTCCTCACCTCTGTGATGAGGGCCCTCTGACGTCAGGCCCTAACTGCTGGGCTCACCAACTTTTCTTAGTGAGCCCAGTGATGCTCGGGCACTCCTCTTAGGTTCCCATCTCCATGGGGTTGTGGGCCTTCTGCTCTGAGGTTCCAACGGCTGGGTTGATCACAGTTTCATGATGTGGGTTCTCTGGTGTTAGTTCACTGTGGCCTGGATCCCATAGCCTCTGTGCTCTTGGCCGCCTGCTGGGAGGTTCCAACGGCTGGATTCCTCACTTTTTTAATTTTTTAGGCCCTCTGTTGTGAGGATCCTCCTGCCTGCCTCACTCCCAGCCCCTTCGTGATGTGTGTCCTCTGGTTTGAGGCCACATGTGCTGGGTTCCTCACCTTTCGATGATGTGGGACCAATGGTCTTAGGAGACTCCTGCCTGGTTCACATCCCCTTGGTGATGTGGGCCCTCTGTTGAGAGTCTGATCCTGGCTGGGTTCCTCACCCTTCTGTGAGGTGGGCCGTCTGCTGTGAGGTCACTCCTGCCTGGCTTGCTCACCTCGCCTTGTGGACATGAGCCCTCTGGTGGCACTTGGAGCCTGCTGGGAGCCTCCTCCCCTCGGTGATGAGGGCCCTCTGGCATCAGGCCCTAACGGCTGGGCTCCCCATATTTTGTGATGTGCGCCCAGTGGTTCGAAGACACTCCATCCAGGTTCACATCCCCATTGGGATGTGGGCCTTCTGCTCTGAGGTCCCAATGGCTGGGTTGTTCACAGTTTCATGATGTGGGCTCTCTGCTGTTAGTTCACTCTGGCCTGGATGCCATAGCCTCTGTGCTCTGGGCCGCCTGCTGGAAGGTTCCAACTGCTCGATTCCTCAACTTTTGTATTCTATGGGTCCTGTGTTGCGATGCTCCTCCTGCCTGCCTCACTCGCAACCCCTTCGTGATGTGGGTCCTCTGGTTTGAGGCCACATGTGCTGGGTTCCGCAACTTTCAATGATGTGGCCCCACTGGTGTGAGGACACTCCTGCCTGGTTCCCATCCCCTTGGTGATGTGGGCCTTCTGGTGACAGTCTTATCCTGGCTGGGTTCCTCACTCTTCTGTGAGGTAGGCCCTCTGCTGTGAGGTCAATCCTGCCTGACTTGCACACATCACCTTGGCGATGTGGGCCCTCTGTTGGCACATGGAACCTGCTGGGAACCTCCTGCCCTGGGTGATGACGGCTCTCTAGCATCAGGCCCTAACTGCTGGGCTCCCCACGTTTTCTGATGTGAGCCCAGTGATGCCAGGACACTCCTGTCAGGTTCCCATCCCCATGGGGATGTGGGCTTTCTGCTCTGAGGTCCCAACGCCTGGGTTGCTCACAGTTTCATGATGTGGGCTCTCTGCTGTTAGTTCACTCCTGCCTGCATCCCATAGCTTCTGTGCTCTCGGCCGCCTGCTGGGAGGTTCCAACTGCTGGATTCCTCACCTTTTTTATTCTTTGGGCCCTCTGTTTTTAGGCTACTCCTACCTGCCTCACTCCCATCCCCTTTGTGATGTATGTCCTCTGATATGAGGCCGCATGTGCTGAGTTCCTCACCTTTCGATGATGTGGCCCCACTGGTGGGAGGACAGTCCTGACTGGTTCCCATCCCCTTGGTGTTGTGGGCCCTCTGGCAAGAGTCTCATCCTACCTCGGTTCCTCACCCTTCTGTGAGATAGGCCCTCTGCTGTGAGGTCGCTACTGCCTGGCTGGCGCATGCCACCTTGTAGACGTGAGCCCTCTGTTGGCAGTTGGAACCTGCTGGGAGTCTCCTCCCCTCAGTTATGAGGGCCCCCTGGCGTCAGGCCCTAACTGCTGGGCTCCTAACATTTTCTGATATGTGCTAAGTGGTGCGAAGCCACTCCTGCCAGGTTCCCATCCCAATGGGGATGTGGGCCTTCTGTTCTGAGGTCCCAACGGCTGGGCTGCTCACAGGTTCATGATGTGGGCCCTCTGCTGTGAGTTCACTGCGGCCTAGATCCCATAGACTCGGTGCTCTGGGCCGCTTGCTGGGAGGTTCCAACTGCTGGATTCCTCAACTTTTATATTCTATGGACCCTGTGTTGTGAGGCCGGTCCTGCCAGCCTCATTCTGAACCCCTTGGTGATGTGGTTCCTCTGGTTTGAGGCTACATGTGCTGGGATCCTCACCTTTCGATGATGTTGTCCCACTGGTGTGGGGACACGCCTGCCTGGTTCCCATCCCCTTGGTGATGTGGGCCCTCTGGTGAGAGTCTGATCCTGGCTGTGTTCCTCACCCTTCTGTGAGGTGGGCCCTCTGCTGTGAGGTCACTCCTGCCGGGCTGGCACACATCGCCTTGGTGACGTTGGCCCTCTGGTGGCAGCTGGAGCCTGCTGGGAGCCTCCTCCCCTCGGTGATGAGTGCCCTCTAGCGTCAGGCCCTAACTTCTGAGCACCCCACGTTTTCTGATGTGAGCCCAGTGATGCCAGGACACTCCTGTCATGTTCCCATCACCATGGGGATGTGGGCCTTCTGCTCTGAGGTCCCAATGTCTGGGTTGCTCACAGTTTCATGATGTGGGCTGTCTGGTGTTAGTTCACTCTGGCTTGGATCCCCTAGCCTCTGTGCTCTGGGCCGCCTGCTGGGAGGTTCCAACTGCTGGATTCCTCACCTTTCTTATTTTTGGGCCCTCTGTTGTGAGGCTCCTCCTGCCTGCCTCACTCCCAGCCCCTTGGTGATGGGTGTCCTATGGTTTGAAGTCACATGTTCTGGGTTCCTCACCTTTAGATGATGTGGCCCTACTCATGTGAGGACACTCCTGTCTGGTTCCAATCCATTTGGTGATGTGGGCCCTCTGGTGCGAGTCTGACCCTAACTGGGTTCGTCACACTTCTCTGAGGTGGGCCCTCTGCTGTGAGGTCATTCGTGCCTGGTTGGCACACATCACCTTGGCGACGTCAGCCCTCTGGTGGCAGTTGGAGCCTGCTGGGAGCCTCCTTCCCTTGGTGATGAGGGTCCTCTGGCGTCAGGCCCTAACTGCTGGTCTCCCAAAATTTTCTGATACGTTCTCAGTGGTGCGAGGACACTCCTACCAGATTTATATCCCCATGGGGATGTGGGCCTCCTGCTCTGAGGCCCCAATGGCTGGGTTGCTCAGTTTCATGACATGGGCCCTCTTCTGTGAGTTCACTGTGGCTTGGATCCCATAGCCTCGGTGCTCTGGGCCGCCTGCTGGGAGGTTCCAACTGCTGGATTCCTCACTTTTTTATTCTATGGGCCCAGTGTTGTGAGGCTACTCCTGCCTGCCTCACTCCGAGGCCCTTGGTGATGTGGGTCCTCTGGTTTGAGGACACATGTGCTGAGTAGCTCACCTTTCGCTGATGTGGCCCAACTGGTGTGAAGACACTCCTGCCTGGTTCCCATCCTCTTAGTGATGCGGGCCCTCTGGTGAGAGTCTGATATTGGCTGGGTTTCTCAACCTTCTGTGAGGTGGGACCTCTGCTGTGAGGTAACTCCTGCCTGGCTTGCTCACGTTGCCTTGGCAACGTGAGCCCTCAGGTGGCAGTTGGAGCCTGCTGGGATTCTCCTCCCCTCAGTTATGAGAGCTCTGGATAAAACACATATGCCCTTTTTTGCCAAGTGCATTATTTTCCAAGTTCTGTCTCTTTTCCTATGCTTTAAGAGCGACTCCCGTGTACCTTCTGAAATCGGTTTCCAGCAATTGTGCCCCGCATTCAAGTCCTCTTCGCAGCCTTACTTCAGTATAATTTTGGATGATAGCTGTCATTTATAACTCTGCAGGTTTGTGAATTACAGTGTCCCTGAGCTCCTTTCTTCAACTCGCTTTCTTGTGAGCTGGCCGCAACACCGCAAGATTGCTTCAGGCCCTAGTGTAGTTCCGGCATGGCACGTTGAGCCTTTGGTTAATTCCTCTTCCTGGTGGGAAATGAGAGTTAAATTTGCCCGTCCAGACACCTCCAGCTAGTCTCTCATTGGTTCTCCCTATTCCTGTTCAGTTTTCCGCAGAAATTGCAAACTGGGCCAAACAGGAGGTTAAAGGCACTGACTCTCCAAGTGGGGAGAGTGTTAGTAAAGCGTCTGGAATGTTGCACCCGAGTACCAGGGGATGAAAATTGACACATTTGAACACGTTTCCCGATCACATGGTGGATCATACTCTGGGTTCCACATGCATGTTTTAGCTGAAGGAAGAATCCCTTAAACCTGGAGAGTTGAGACCCATGGAATGGGTACCATGCAATATGACTTCAAAGGGTCTGCATTTGCTCACCGATTCTCACCAATCCTATCACTGCTGCGTTTATGCCACTGTACACACGCTTGATTCTCTTTCGGAGACATATAAATCCATAGGTTTTAAGATTCTTACTAGTCAGGTATATTCTTAGGCATTTAATATGGGGCGTTGAGTCCACTTCATTGAGCAAGGTGTGGCTCTGGTCTATTATATATTTGGCTTATGGAATGGTATCTGTGCTAATTTCAAACGCTGGTTTTATGCAGCACCCCAACTCACCTTTCCCCTTAAGCAAGCATAAGTTCGTTTTCTACATTTGAGACCCTGTTCTGTTTTGTAATTCAGTTCCTGGGTAGCCAAGTTTACATTCCGTGTAGTAGTGATAATTTATGATGTTTCTTTTTCTGTTTGAATTATTTCACTTAGAATCATCGTACCTGAATCCACTCATTATGCTACTATGGGCCTGATGACATCGATTTCATTGCTGAGTGATATTGCATTGTAGGTAAGTACCACAACTTCTTTATCCATTTTTCACTTTCTGTGATATTGAACTTGAACCGTAAACGAAGTTCTTGTAAACAGAGCCGTCCCAAACTTTGGGGTGGCTGTGTCTTTTTGATTTTAATTTCCCTAAGCTATAGGACCATAAGTAGAAGTGCCCTAGGCTCTGTTGCTTCGTTTTTTAGATGTTTCAGGAAACACCATACACTTCTCCAGAGTGGCTGTTGGCAATTTACATCCCGCCCATCAGCATAACAAGGCTCCCAGTTCTCCATGGCCTGTCCTGCCTTTCTGGATTTTACACTTTTTTCAGATGGCCCTTTTGACCGCGGGGCAGTGAGACTTCATTGTAGTGCAGATTTCCTTTGCAAGCTTGCTTGGTTGGCCAAAAAGGGCGTATGCGTTTTTTCCTGAATATATTCAGGAAAAAACGCATACGCCCTTTTTGGCCAAGTGCATCATTGTGGACGTTCTGCCTCTTTTCCTATGCTTTACATGCAATTCCAGTCTACCTCCTGAAATCGGTTTCCTGCAATTCTTCCCCGCTTTCAAATCCTCTTGGCAGCCTTACTTCAATATATTTTTGGACGATAGCTGTCATTTATAACTATGCAGGTTTGTGAATGACAGTGCCCCTGAGCTCCTTTCTTCAACTCATTTTCTTGTGAGCTGGCCGCAACACCGCAGGATTGCTTCAGGCCCAAGTGTGGTTCCAGAATGGCACGCTGAGCCTTTGGTTAATTCCTCTTCCTGGTGGGAAATGAGAGTTAAATTTGCCCGTCCAGACACCTCCAGCTAGTCTCTCATTGGTTCTCCCTATTCCTGTTCATTTTCCACAGAAATTGCAAACTGGGCCAAACAGGAGGTTAAAGGCACTGACTCTCCAAGTGGGGAGAGTGGAGAGTGTTAGTAAAGCGTCTGGAATGTTGCACCCGAGTACCGGGGGATGAAAACTGAGACACATTTGAACACGTTTCCCGATCACACGGTGGATCATACTCTGGGTTCCACATGCATGTTTTAGCTGAAGGAAGAATCCCTTAAACCTGGAGAGTTGAGACCCATGGAATGGGTACCATGTAATATGACTTCAAAGGGTCTGCATTTGCTCACCGATCCTCACGAATCCTATCACTGCTGCATTTATGCCGCTGTACACATGCTTGATTCTCTTTCGGAGACATATAAATCCATAGGTTTTAAGATTCTTATTTGTCAGGTATATTCTTAGGCGTTTAATATGGGGTGTGATTCCACTTCGTTGAGCAAGGAGTAGCTCTTGTCTATTACATATTTGGCTTATGGAACGGTATCTGTGCTAATTTCAATCTCTGGTTTTATGCAGCACCCCAACTCACCTTTCCCCTTAAGCAAGCATAAGTTGGTTTTCTACATTTGAGACCCTGTTCTGTTTTGTAATTCAGTTCCTGTGTAGCCAAGTTTACATTCCGTGTAGTAGTGATATCTTATGATGTTTCTTTCTCTCAGTGACTTATTTAACTTAGAATCATCGTATCTGAATCCACTCGTTATGCTGCTACGGGCCTGATGACATAGATTTCATTGCTGAGTGATATTACATTGTAGGTAAGTACCACAACTTCTTTATCCATTTTTCGCTTTCTGCGATATTGAACTTGTACCGTAAACGAGGTTCTTGTAAACAGAGCCGTCCCAAACTTTGGGGTGGCTGTGTCTTTTTGTTTTAATTTCCCTAAGCTATAGGACCATAAGTGGAAGTGCCCTAGGCTCTGTTGCTTTGTTTTTTAGATGTTTCAGGAAACACCATACATTTCTCCAGAGTGGCTGTTGGCAATTTACATCCCGCCCATCAGCATAACAAGGCTCCCAGTTCTCCATGGCCTGTCCTGCCTTTCTGGATTTTACACTTTTTTCAGATGGCCCATTTGACCGGGGGGCAATGAGACTTCATTGTAGTGCAGATTTCCTTTGCAAGCTTGCTTGGTTGGCCAAAAAGTGCGTATGCGTTTTTTCCTCAATATATTCAGGAAAAAACGCATACGCCCTTTTTGGCCAAGTGCATCATTGTGGACGTTCTGCCTCTTTTGCTATGCTTTACATGCAATTCCAGTCTACCTCCTGAAATCGGTTTCCTGCAATTCTGCCCCGCTTTCAAGTCCTCTTGGCAGCCTTACTTCAATATATTTTTGGACGATAGCTGTCATTTATAACTCTGCAGGTTTGTGCATTACAGTGCCCCTGAGCTCCTTTCTTCAACTCGCTTTCTTGTGAGCTGGCCGCAACACTGCAGCCTTGCTTCAGGCCCTAGTGTGGTTCCGGCATGGCACGCTGAGCCTTTGGTTAATTCCTCTTCCTGGTGGGAAATGAGAGTTAAATTTGCCCGTCCAGACACCTCCAGCTAGTCTCTCATTGGTTCTCCCTATTCCTGTTCATTTTCCGCAGAAATTGCAAACTTGGCCAAACAGGAGGTTAAAGGCACTGACTCTCCAAGTGGGGAGAGTGTTAGTAAAGCGTCTGGGATGTTGCACCCGAGTACCAGGGGATGAAAATTGACACATTTGAACACGTTTCCCGATCACATGGTGGATCATACTCTGGGTTCCACATGCATGTTTTAGCTGAAGGAAGAATCCCTTAAACCTGGAGAGTTGAGACCCATGGAATGGGTACCATGCAATATGACTTCAAAGGGTCTGCATTTGCTCACCGATTCTCACCAATCCTATCACTGCTGCATTTATGCCACTGTACACACGCTTGATTCTCTTTCGGAGACATATAAATCCATAGGTTTTAAGATTCTTACTAGTCAGGTATATTCTTAGGCATTTAATATGGGGCGTTGAGTCCACTTCATTGAGCAAGGTGTGGCTCTGGTCTATTATATATTTGGCTTATGGAATGGTATCTGTGCTAATTTCAAACGCTGGTTTTATGCAGCACCCCAACTCACCTTTCCCCTTAAGCAAGCATAAGTTCGTTTTCTACATTTGAGACCCTGTTCTGTTTTGTAATTCAGTTCCTGGGTAGCCAAGTTTACATTCCGTGTAGTAGTGATAATTTATGATGTTTCTTTTTCTGTTTGAATTATTTCACTTAGAATCATCGTACCTGAATCCACTCATTATGCTACTATGGGCCTGATGACATCGATTTCATTGCTGAGTGATATTGCATTGTAGGTAAGTACCACAACTTCTTTATCCATTTTTCACTTTCTGTGATATTGAACTTGAACCGTAAACGAAGTTCTTGTAAACAGAGCCGTCCCAAACTTTGGGGTGGCTGTGTCTTTTTGATTTTAATTTCCCTAAGCTATAGGACCATAAGTAGAAGTGCCCTAGGCTCTGTTGCTTCGTTTTTTATATGTTTCAGGAAACACCATACACTTCTCCAGAGTGGCTGTTGGCAATTTACATCCCGCCCATCAGCATAACAAGGCTCCCAGTTCTCCATGGCCTGTCCTGCCTTTCTGGATTTTACACTTTTTTCAGATGGCCCTTTTGACCGCGGGGCAGTGAGACTTCATTGTAGTGCAGATTTCCTTTGCAAGCTTGCTTGGTTGGCCAAAAAGGGCGTATGCGTTTTTTCCTGAATATATTCAGGAAAAAACGCATACGCCCTTTTTGGCCAAGTGCATCATTGTGGACGTTCTGCCTCTTTTCCTATGCTTTACATGCAATTCCAGTCTACCTCCTGAAATCGGTTTCCTGCAATTCTGCCCCAATTTCACGTCCTCTTGGCAGCCTTACTTCAATATATTTTTGGACGATAGCTGTCATTTATAACTCTGCAGGTTTGTGAATGACAGTGCCCCTGAGCTCCTTTCTTCAACTCGCTTTCTTGTGAGCTGGCCACAACACTGCAGGATTGCTTCAGGCCCTGGTGTGGTTCCGGCATGGCAAGCTGAGCCTTTGGTTAATTCCTCTTCCTGGTGGGAAATGAGAGTTAAATTTGCCCATCCAGACACCTCCAGCTAGTCTCTCATTGGTTCTCCCTATTCCTGTTCATTTTCCACAGAAATTGCAAACTGGGTCAACAGGAGTTTAAAGGCACTGACTCTCCAATTGGGGAGAGTGTTAGTAAAGCGTCTAGAATGTTGCACCCGAGTACCAGGGCACGAAATCTGAGTCATATTTTAACACGTTTCCCGATCACACGGTGGATCATACTCTGGGTTCCACATGCATGTTTTAGCTGAAGGAAGAATCCCTTAAACCTGGACAGTTGAGACCCATGGAATGGGTACCATGCAATATGACTTCAAAGGGTCTGCATTTGCTCACTGATCCTCACCAATCCTATCACTGCTGCGTTTATGCCACTGTACACATGTTTGATTCTCTTTCGGAGACATATAAATCCATAGGTTTTAAGATTCTTTCTAGTCAGGTATATTCTTACGCGTTTAATATGGGGTGTTGAGTCAACTTCGTTGAGCAAGGTGTAGCTCTTTTCTATTACATATTTGGCTTATGGAACGGTATCTGTGCTAATTTCAATGTCTGGTTTTATGCAGCACCCCAACTCACCTTTCCCCTTAAGGAAGCATAAGTTGGTTTTCTACATTTGAGACCCTGTTCTGTTTTGTAATTCAGTTCCTGTGTAGCCAAGTTTACATTCCGTGTAGTAGTGATATCTTATGATGTTTCTTTTTCTGTGTGACTTATTTCACTTAGAATCATCGTACCTGAATCCACTCGTTATGCTGCTATGGGCCTGATGACATAGATTTCATTGCTGAGTGATATTACATTGTAGGTAAGTACCACAACTTCTTTATCCATTTTTCACTTTCTGTGATATTAAACTTGTACCGTAAACTAGGTTCTTGTAAACAGAGCTGTCCCAAACTTTGGGGTGGCTGTGTCTTTTTGATTTTAATTTCCCTAAGCTATAGGACCATAAGTGGAAGTGCCCTAGGCTCTGTTGCTTTGTTTTTTAGATGTTTCAGGAAACACCATACACTTCTCCAGAGTGGCTGTTGGCAATTTACATCCCGCCCATCAGCATAACAAGGCTCCCAGTTCTCCATGGCCTGTCCTGTCTTTCTGGATTTTATACTTTTTTCAGATGGCCCTTTTGACCGGGGGGTAGTGAGACTTCATTGTAGTGCAGATTTCCTTTGCAAGCTTGCTTGGTTAGCCAAAAACGGCGTATGCGTTTTTTCCTGAATATATTCAGGAAAAAACGCATACGCCCTTTTTGGCCAAGTGCATCATTGTGGACGTTCTGCCTCTTTTCCTATGCTTTACATGCAATTCCAGTCTACCTCCTGAAATCGGTTTCCTGCAATTCTTCCCCGCTTTCAAATCCTCTTGGCAGCCTTACTTCAATATATTTTTGGACGATAGCTGTCATTTATAACTCTGCATGTTTGTGAATTACAGTGCCCCTGAGCTCCTTTCTTCAACTCATTTTCTTGTGAGCTGGCCGCAACACCGCAGGATTGCTTCAGGCCCAAGTGTGGTTCCAGAATGGCACGCTGAGCCTTTGGTTAATTCCTCTTCCTGGTGGGAAATGAGAGTTAAATTTGCCCGTCCAGACACCTCCAGCTAGTCTCTCATTGGTTCTCCCTATTCCTGTTCATTTTCCACAGAAATTGCAAACTGGGCCAAACAGGAGGTTAAAGGCACTGACTCTCCAAGTGGGGAGAGTGGAGAGTGTTAGTAAAGCGTCTGGAATGTTGCACCCGAGTACCGGGGGATGAAAACTGAGACACATTTGAACACGTTTCCCGATCACACGGTGGATCATACTCTGGGTTCCACATGCATGTTTTAGCTGAAGGAAGAATCCCTTAAACCTGGAGAGTTGAGACCCATGGAATGGGTACCATGTAATATGACTTCAAAGGGTCTGCATTTGCTCACCGATCCTCACGAATCCTATCACTGCTGCATTTATGCCGCTGTACACATGCTTGATTCTCTTTCGGAGACATATAAATCCATAGGTTTTAAGATTCTTACTTGTCAGGTATATTCTTAGGCGTTTAATATGGGGTGTGAGTCCACTTCGTTGAGCAAGGAGTAGCTCTTGTCTATTACATATTTGGCTTATGGAACGGTATCTGTGCTAATTTCAATCTCTGGTTTTATGCAGCACCCCAACTCACCTTTCCCCTTAAGCAAGCATAAGTTGGTTTTCTACATTTGAGACCCTGTTCTGTTTTGTAATTCAGTTCCTGTGTAGCCAAGTTTACATTCCGTGTAGTAGTGATATCTTATGATGTTTCTTTCTCTCAGTGACTTATTTAACTTAGAATCATCGTATCAGAATCCACTCGTTATGCTGCTACGGGCCTGATGACATAGATTTCATTGCTGAGTGATATTACATTGTAGGTAAGTACCACAACTTCTTTATCCATTTTTCGCTTTCTGCGATATTGAACTTGTACCGTAAACGAGGTTCTTGTAAACAGAGCCGTCCCAAACTTTGGGGTGGCTGTGTCTTTTTGTTTTAATTTCCCTAAGCTATAGGACCATAAGTGGAAGTGCCCTAGGCTCTGTTGCTTTGTTTTTTAGATGTTTCAGGAAACACCATACATTTCTCCAGAGTGGTTGTTGGCAATTTACATCCCGCCCATCAGCATAACAAGGCTCCCAGTTCTCCATGGCCTGTCCTGCCTTTCTGGATTTTACACTTTTTTCAGATGGCCCATTTGACCGGGGGGCAATGAGACTTCATTGTAGTGCAGATTTCTTTTGCAAGCTTGCTTGGTTGGCCAAAAAGTGCGTATGCGTTTTTTCCTCAATATATTCAGAAAAAAACGCATACGCCCTTTTTGGCCAAGTGCATCATTGTGGACGTTCTGCCTCTTTTGCTATGCTTTACATGCAATTCCAGTCTACCTCCTGAAATCGGTTTCCTGCAATTCTGCCCCGCTTTCAAGTCCTCTTGGCAGCCTTACTTCAATATATTTTTGGACGATAGCTGTCATTTATAACTCTGCAGGTTTGTGCATTACAGTGCCCCTGAGCTCCTTTCTTCAACTCGCTTTCTTGTGAGCTGGCCGCAACACTGCAGCCTTGCTTCAGGCCCTAGTGTGGTTCCGGCATGGCACGCTGAGCCTTTGGTTAATTCCTCTTCCTGGTGGGAAATGAGAGTTAAATTTGCCCGTCCAGACACCTCCAGCTAGTCTCTCATTGGTTCTCCCTATTCCTGTTCATTTTCCGCAGAAATTGCAAACTTGGCCAAACAGGAGGTTAAAGGCACTGACTCTCCAAGTGGGGAGAGTGTTAGTAAAGCGTCTGGAATGTTGCACCCGAGTACCAGGGGATGAAAATTGACACATTTGAACACGTTTCCCGATCACATGGTGGATCATACTCTGGGTTCCACATGCATGTTTTAGCTGAAGGAAGAATCCCTTAAACCTGGAGAGTTGAGACCCATGGAATGGGTACCATGCAATATGACTTCAAAGGGTCTGCATTTGCTCACCGATTCTCACCAATCCTATCACTGCTGCGTTTATGCCACTGTACACACGCTTGATTCTCTTTCGGAGACATATAAATCCATAGGTTTTAAGATTCTTACTAGTCAGGTATATTCTTAGGCATTTAATATGGGGCGTTGAGTCCACTTCATTGAGCAAGGTGTGGCTCTGGTCTATTATATATTTGGCTTATGGAATGGTATCTGTGCTAATTTCAAACGCTGGTTTTATGCAGCACCCCAACTCACCTTTCCCCTTAAGCAAGCATAAGTTCGTTTTCTACATTTGAGACCCTGTTCTGTTTTGTAATTCAGTTCCTGGGTAGCCAAGTTTACATTCCGTGTAGTAGTGATAATTTATGATGTTTCTTTTTCTGTTTGAATTATTTCACTTAGAATCATCGTACCTGAATCCACTCATTATGCTACTATGGGCCTGATGACATCGATTTCATTGCTGAGTGATATTGCATTGTAGGTAAGTACCACAACTTCTTTATCCATTTTTCACTTTCTGTGATATTGAACTTGAACCGTAAACGAAGTTCTTGTAAACAGAGCCGTCCCAAACTTTGGGGTGGCTGTGTCTTTTTGATTTTAATTTCCCTAAGCTATAGGACCATAAGTAGAAGTGCCCTAGGCTCTGTTGCTTCGTTTTTTATATGTTTCAGGAAACACCATACACTTCTCCAGAGTGGCTGTTGGCAATTTACATCCCGCCCATCAGCATAACAAGGCTCCCAGTTCTCCATGGCCTGTCCTGCCTTTCTGGATTTTACACTTTTTTCAGATGGCCCTTTTGACCGCGGGGCAGTGAGACTTCATTGTAGTGCAGATTTCCTTTGCAAGCTTGCTTGGTTGGCCAAAAAGGGCGTATGCGTTTTTTCCTGAATATATTCAGGAAAAAACGCATACGCCCTTTTTGGCCAAGTGCATCATTGTGGACGTTCTGCCTCTTTTCCTATGCTTTACATGCAATTCCAGTCTACCTCCTGAAATCGGTTTCCTGCAATTCTGCCCCACTTTCACGTCCTCTTGGCAGCCTTACTTCAATATATTTTTGGACGATAGCTGTCATTTATAACTCTGCAGGTTTGTGAATGACAGTGCCCCTGAGCTCCTTTCTTCAACTCGCTTTCTTGTGAGCTGGCCACAACACCGCAGGATTGCTTCAGGCCCTAGTGTGGTTCCGGCATGGCAAGCTGAGCCTTTGGTTAATTCCTCTTCCTGATGGGAAATGAGAGTTAAATTTGCCCGTCCAGACACCTCCAGCTAGTCTCCCATTGGTTCTCCCTATTCCTGTTCATTTTCCACAGAAATTGCAAACTGGGTCAACAGGAGTTTAAAGGCACTGACTCTCCAATTGGGGAGAGTGTTAGTAAAGCGTCTGGAATGTTGCACCCGAGTACCAGGGCACGAAATCTGAGTCATATTTTAACACGTTTCCCGATCACACGGTGGATCATACTCTGGGTTCCACATGCATGTTTTAGCTGAAGGAAGAATCCCTTAAACCTGGACAGTTGAGACCCATGGAATGGGTACCATGCAATATGACTTCAAAGGGTCTGCATTTGCTCACTGATCCTCACCAATCCTATCACTGCTGCGTTTATGCCACTGTACACATGTTTGATTCTCTTTCGGAGACATATAAATCCATAGGTTTTAAGATTCTTTCTAGTCAGGTATATTCTTACGCGTTTAATATGGGGTGTTGAGTCAACTTCGTTGAGCAAGGTGTAGCTCTTTTCTATTACATATTTGGCTTATGGAACGGTATCTGTGCTAATTTCAATGTCTGGTTTTATGCAGCACCCCAACTCACCTTTCCCCTTAAGGAAGCATAAGTTGGTTTTCTACATTTGAGACCCTGTTCTGTTTTGTAATTCAGTTCCTGTGTAGCCAAGTTTACATTCCGTGTAGTAGTGATATCTTATGATGTTTCTTTTTCTGTGTGACTTATTTCACTTAGAATCATCGTACCTGAATCCACTCGTTATGCTGCTATGGGCCTGATGACATAGATTTCATTGCTGAGTGATATTACATTGTAGGTAAGTACCACAACTTCTTTATCCATTTTTCACTTTCTGTGATATTAAACTTGTACCGTAAACTAGGTTCTTGTAAACAGAGCTGTCCCAAACTTTGGGGTGGCTGTGTCTTTTTGATTTTAATTTCCCTAAGCTATAGGACCATAAGTGGAAGTGCCCTAGGCTCTGTTGCTTTGTTTTTTAGATGTTTCAGGAAACACCATACACTTCTCCAGAGTGGCTGTTGGCAATTTACATCCCGCCCATCAGCATAACAAGGCTCCCAGTTCTCCATGGCCTGTCCTGTCTTTCTGGATTTTATACATTTTTCAGATGGCCCTTTTGACCGGGGGGTAGTGAGACTTCATTGTAGTGCAGATTTCCTTTGCAAGCTTGCTTGGTTAGCCAAAAACGGCGTATGCGTTTTTTCCTGAATATATTCAGGAAAAAACGCATACGCCCTTTTTGGCCAAGTGCATCATTGTGGACGTTCTGCCTCTTTTCCTATGCTTTACATGCAATTCCAGTCTACCTCCTGAAATCGGTTTCCTGCAATTCTTCCCCGCTTTCAAATCCTCTTGGCAGCCTTACTTCAATATATTTTTGGACGATAGCTGTCATTTATAACTCTGCATGTTTGTGAATTACAGTGCCCCTGAGCTCCTTTCTTCAACTCATTTTCTTGTGAGCTGGCCGCAACACCGCAGGATTGCTTCAGGCCCAAGTGTGGTTCCAGAATGGCACGCTGAGCCTTTGGTTAATTCCTCTTCCTGGTGGGAAATGAGAGTTAAATTTGCCCGTCCAGACACCTCCAGCTAGTCTCTCATTGGTTCTCCCTATTCCTGTTCATTTTCCACAGAAATTGCAAACTGGGCCAAACAGGAGGTTAAAGGCACTGACTCTCCAAGTGGGGAGAGTGGAGAGTGTTAGTAAAGCGTCTGGAATGTTGCACCCGAGTACCGGGGGATGAAAACTGAGACACATTTGAACACGTTTCCCGATCACACGGTGGATCATACTCTGGTTTCCACATGCATGTTTTAGCTGAAGGAAGAATCCCTTAAACCTGGAGAGTTGAGACCCATGGAATGGGTACCATGCAATATGACTTCAAAGGGTCTGCATTTGCTCACCGATTCTCACCAATCCTATCACTGCTGCGTTTATGCCACTGTACACACGCTTGATTCTCTTTCGGAGACATATAAATCCATAGGTTTTAAGATTCTTACTAGTCAGGTATATTCTTAGGCATTTAATATGGGGCGTTGAGACCACTTCATTGAGCAAGGTGTGGCTCTGGTCTATTATATATTTGGCTTATGGAATGGTATCTGTGCTAATTTCAAACGCTGGTTTTATGCAGCACCCCAACTCACCTTTCCCCTTAAGCAAGCATAAGTTCGTTTTCTACATTTGAGACCCTGTTCTGTTTTGTAATTCAGTTCCTGGGTAGCCAAGTTTACATTCCGTGTAGTAGTGATAATTTATGATGTTTCTTTTTCTGTTTGAATTATTTCACTTAGAATCATCGTACCTGAATCCACTCATTATGCTACTATGGGCCTGATGACATCGATTTCATTGCTGAGTGATATTGCATTGTACGTAAGTACCACAACTTCTTTATCCATTTTTCACTTTCTGTGATATTGAACTTGAACCGTAAACGAAGTTCTTATAAACAGAGCCGTCCCAAACTTTGGGGTGGCTGTGTCTTTTTGATTTTAATTTCCCTAAGCTATAGGACCATAAGTAGAAGTGCCCTAGGCTCTGTTGCTTCGTTTTTTATATGTTTCAGGAAACACCATACACTTCTCCAGAGTGGCTGTTGGCAATTTACATCCCGCCCATCAGCATAACAAGGCTCCCAGTTCTCCATGGCCTGTCCTGCCTTTCTGGATTTTACACTTTTTTCAGATGGCCCTTTTGACCGCGGGGCAGTGAGACTTCATTGTAGTGCAGATTTCCTTTGCAAGCTTGCTTGGTTGGCCAAAAAGGGCGTATGCGTTTTTTCCTGAATATATTCAGGAAAAAACGCATACGCCCTTTTTGGCCAAGTGCATCATTGTGGACGTTCTGCCTCTTTTCCTATGCTTTACATGCAATTCCAGTCTACCTCCTGAAATCGGTTTCCTGCAATTCTGCCCCACTTTCACGTCCTCTTGGCAGCCTTACTTCAATATATTTTTGGACGATAGCTGTCATTTATAACTCTGCAGGTTTGTGAATGACAGTGCCCCTGAGCTCCTTTCTTCAACTCGCTTTCTTGTGAGCTGGCCACAACACTGCAGGATTGCTTCAGGCCCTAGTGTGGTTCCGGCATGGCAAGCTGAGCCTTTGGTTAATTCCTCTTCCTGATGGGAAATGAGAGTTAAATTTGCCCGTCCAGACACCTCCAGCTAGTCTCTCATTGGTTCTCCCTATTCCTGTTCATTTTCCACAGAAATTGCAAACTGGGTCAACAGGAGTTTAAAGGCACTGACTCTCCAATTGGGGAGAGTGTTAGTAAAGCGTCTGGAATGTTGCACCCGAGTACCAGGGCACGAAATCTGAGTCATATTTTAACACGTTTCCCGATCACACGGTGGATCATACTCTGGGTTCCACATGCATGTTTTAGCTGAAGGAAGAATCCCTTAAACCTGGACAGTTGAGACCCATGGAATGGGTACCATGCAATATGACTTCAAAGGGTCTGCATTTGCTCACTGATCCTCACCAATCCTATCACTGCTGCGTTTATGCCACTGTACACATGTTTGATTCTCTTTCGGAGACATATAAATCCATAGGTTTTAAGATTCTTTCTAGTCAGGTATATTCTTACGCGTTTAATATGGGGTGTTGAGTCAACTTCGTTGAGCAAGGTGTAGCTCTTTTCTATTACATATTTGGCTTATGGAACGGTATCTGTGCTAATTTCAATGTCTGGTTTTATGCAGCACCCCAACTCACCTTTCCCCTTAAGGAAGCATAAGTTGGTTTTCTACATTTGAGACCCTGTTCTGTTTTGTAATTCAGTTCCTGTGTAGCCAAGTTTACATTCCGTGTAGTAGTGATATCTTATGATGTTTCTTTTTCTGTGTGACTTATTTCACTTAGAATCATCGTACCTGAATCCACTCGTTATGCTGCTATGGGCCTGATGACATAGATTTCATTGCTGAGTGATATTACATTGTAGGTAAGTACCACAACTTCTTTATCCATTTTTCACTTTCTGTGATATTAAACTTGTACCGTAAACTAGGTTCTTGTAAACAGAGCTGTCCCAAACTTTGGGGTGGCTGTGTCTTTTTGATTTTAATTTCCCTAAGCTATAGGACCATAAGTGGAAGTGCCCTAGGCTCTGTTGCTTTGTTTTTTAGATGTTTCAGGAAACACCATACACTTCTCCAGAGTGGCTGTTGGCAATTTACATCCCGCCCATCAGCATAACAAGGCTCCCAGTTCTCCATGGCCTGTCCTGTCTTTCTGGATTTTATACTTTTTTCAGATGGCCCTTTTGACCGGGGGGTAGTGAGACTTCATTGTAGTGCAGATTTCCTTTGCAAGCTTGCTTGGTTAGCCAAAAAGGGCGTATGCGTTTTTTCCTGAATATATTCAGGAAAAAACGCATACGCCCTTTTTGGCCAAGTGCATCATTGTGGACGTTCTGCCTCTTTTCCTATGCTTTACATGCAATTCCAGTCTACCTCCTGAAATCGGTTTCCTGCAATTCTTCCCCGCTTTCAAATCCTCTTGGCAGCCTTACTTCAATATATTTTTGGACGATAGCTGTCATTTATAACTCTGCATGTTTGTGAATTACAGTGCCCCTGAGCTCCTTTCTTCAACTCATTTTCTTGTGAGCTGGCCGCAACACCGCAGGATTGCTTCAGGCCCAAGTGTGGTTCCAGAATGGCACGCTGAGCCTTTGGTTAATTCCTCTTCCTGGTGGGAAATGAGAGTTAAATTTGCCCGTCCAGACACCTCCAGCTAGTCTCTCATTGGTTCTCCCTATTCCTGTTCATTTTCCACAGAAATTGCAAACTGGGCCAAACAGGAGGTTAAAGGCACTGACTCTCCAAGTGGGGAGAGTGGAGAGTGTTAGTAAAGCGTCTGGAATGTTGCACCCGAGTACCGGGGGATGAAAACTGAGACACATTTGAACACGTTTCCCGATCACACGGTGGATCATACTCTGGTTTCCACATGCATGTTTTAGCTGAAGGAAGAATCCCTTAAACCTGGAGAGTTGAGACCCATGGAATGGGTACCATGTAATATGACTTCAAAGGGTCTGCATTTGCTCACCGATCCTCACGAATCCTATCACTGCTGCATTTATGCCGCTGTACACATGCTTGATTCTCTTTCGGAGACATATAAATCCATAGGTTTTAAGATTCTTACTTGTCAGGTATATTCTTAGGCGTTTAATATGGGGTGTGAGTCCACTTCGTTGAGCAAGGAGTAGCTCTTGTCTATTACATATTTGGCTTATGGAACGGTATCTGTGCTAATTTCAATCTCTGGTTTTATGCAGCACCCCAACTCACCTTTCCCCTTAAGCAAGCATAAGTTGGTTTTCTACATTTGAGACCCTGTTCTGTTTTGTAATTCAGTTCCTGTGTAGCCAAGTTTACATTCCGTGTAGTAGTGATATCTTATGATGTTTCTTTCTCTCAGTGACTTATTTAACTTAGAATCATCGTATCTGAATCCACTCGTTATGCTGCTACGGGCCTGATGACATAGATTTCATTGCTGAGTGATATTACATTGTAGGTAAGTACCACAACTTCTTTATCCATTTTTCGCTTTCTGCGATATTGAACTTGTACCGTAAACGAGGTTCTTGTAAACAGAGCCGTCCCAAACTTTGGGGTGGCTGTGTCTTTTTGTTTTAATTTCCCTAAGCTATAGGACCATAAGTAGAAGTGCCCTAGGCTCTGTTGCTTTGTTTTTTAGATGTTTCAGGAAACACCATACATTTCTCCAGAGTGGCTGTTGGCAATTTACATCCCGCCCATCAGCATAACAAGGCTCCCAGTTCTCCATGGCCTGTCCTGCCTTTCTGGATTTTACACTTTTTTCAGATGGCCCATTTGACCGGGGGGCAATGAGACTTCATTGTAGTGCAGATTTCCTTTGCAAGCTTGCTTGGTTGGCCAAAAAGCGCGTATGCGTTTTTTCCTCAATATATTCAGGAAAAAACGCATACGCCCTTTTTGGCCAAGTGCATCATTGTGGACGTTCTGCCTCTTTTGCTATGCTTTACATGCAATTCCAGTCTACCTCCTGAAATCGGTTTCCTGCAATTCTGCCCCGCTTTCAAGTCCTCTTGGCAGCCTTACTTCAATATATTTTTGGACGATAGCTGTCATTTATTACTCTGCAGGTTTGTGAATGACAGTGCCCCTGAGCTCCTTTCTTCAACTCGCTTTCTTGTGAGCTGGCCGCAACACTGCAGCCTTGCTTCAGGCCCTAGTGTGGTTCCGGCATGGCACGCTGAGCCTTTGGTTAATTCCTCTTCCTGGTGGGAAATGAGAGTTAAATTTGCCCGTCCAGACACCTCCAGCTAGTCTCTCATTGGTTCTCCCTATTCCTGTTCATTTTCCGCAGAAATTGCAAACTTGGCCAAACAGGAGGTTAAAGGCACTGACTCTCCAAGTGGGGAGAGTGTTAGTAAAGCGTCTGGAATGTTGCACCCGAGTACCAGGGGACGAAAATTGACACATTTGAACACGTTTCCCGATCACATGGTGGATCATACTCTGGGTTCCACATGCATGTTTTAGCTGAAGGAAGAATCCCTTAAACCTGGAGAGTTGAGACCCATGGAATGGGTACCATGCAATATGACTTCAAAGGGTCTGCATTTGCTCACCGATTCTCACCAATCCTATCACTGCTGCGTTTATGCCACTGTACACACGCTTGATTCTCTTTCGGAGACATATAAATCCATAGGTTTTAAGATTCTTACTAGTCAGGTATATTCTTAGGCATTTAATATGGGGCGTTGAGTCCACTTCATTGAGCAAGGTGTGGCTCTGGTCTATTATATATTTGGCTTATGGAATGGTATCTGTGCTAATTTGAAACGCTGGTTTTATGCAGCACCCCAACTCACCTTTCCCCTTAAGCAAGCATAAGTTCGTTTTCTACATTTGAGACCCTGTTCTGTTTTGTAATTCAGTTCCTGGGTAGCCAAGTTTACATTCCGTGTAGCAGTGATAATTTATGATGTTTCTTTTTCTGTTTGAATTATTTCACTTAGAATCATCGTACCTGAATCCACTCATTATGCTACTATGGGCCTGATGACATCGATTTCATTGCTGAGTGATATTGCATTGTAGGTAAGTACCACAACTTCTTTATCCATTTTTCACTTTCTGTGATATTGAACTTGAACCGTAAACGAAGTTCTTGTAAACAGAGCCGTCCCAAACTTTGGGGTGGTTGTGTCTTTTTGATTTTAATTTCCCTAAGCTATAGGACCATAAGTAGAAGTGCCCTAGGCTCTGTTGCTTCGTTTTTTATATGTTTCAGGAAACACCATACACTTCTCCAGAGTGGCTGTTGGCAATTTACATCCCGCCCATCAGCATAACAAGGCTCCCAGTTCTCCATGGCCTGTCCTGCCTTTCTGGATTTTACACTTTTTTCAGATGGCCCTTTTGACCGCGGGGCAGTGAGACTTCATTGTAGTGCAGATTTCCTTTGCAAGCTTGCTTGGTTGGCCAAAAAGGGCGTATGCGTTTTTTCCTGAATATATTCAGGAAAAAACGCATACGCCCTTTTTGGCCAAGTGCATCATTGTGGACGTTCTGCCTCTTTTCCTATGCTTTACATGCAATTCCAGTCTACCTCCTGAAATCGGTTTCCTGCAATTCTGCCCCACTTTCACGTCCTCTTGGCAGCCTTACTTCAATATACTTTTGGACGATAGCTGTCATTTATAACTCTGCAGGTTTGTGAATGACAGTGCCCCTGAGCTCCTTTCTTCAACTCGCTTTCTTGTGAGCTGGCCACAACACCGCAGGATTGCTTCAGGCCCTAGTGTTGTTCTGGCACAGCACGCTGAGCCTTTGTTTAATTCCTCTTCCTGGTGCGTAATGAGAGTTAAATTTGCCCGTCCAGACACCTCAAGCTAGTCTCTCTTGTTTCTCCCTATTCCTGTTCATTTTCTGCAGAAATTGCAAACTGGGCCAAACAGGAGGTTAAAGGCACTGACTCTCCAAGTGGGGAGAGTGTTAGTAAAGCGTCTGGAATGTTGCACCCGAGTACCGGGGGACGAATACTGAGACACATTTGAACACGTTTCCCGATCACACGGTGGATCATACTCTGGGTTCCACATGCATGTTTTAGCTGAAGGAAGAATCCCTTAAACCTGGAGAGTTGAGACCCATGGAATGGGTACCATGCAATATGACTTCAAAGGGTCTGCATTTGCTCACCGATCCTCACCAATTCTATCACTGCTGCGTTTATGCCGCTGTACACACGCTTGATTCTCTTTCGGAGACATATAAATCCATAGGTTTTAAGATTCTTACTAGTCAGGTATATTCTTAGGCATTTAATATGGGGCGTTGAGTCCACTTCGTTGAGCAAGGTGTGGCTCTGGTCTATTATATATTTGGCTTATGGAATGGTATCTGTGGTAAATTAATCGCTGGTTTTATGCAGAACCCCAACTCACCTTTCGCCTTAAGCAAGCATAATTTGGTTTTCTACATTTGAGACCCTGTTCTGTGTTGTAATTCAGTTCCTGGGTAGCCAAGTTTACATTCCGTGTAGTAGTGATATCTTATTATGTTTGTTTTTCTGTGCGACTTATTTCACTTAGAATCATCGTACCTGAATCCACTCATTATGCTGCTACGGGCCTGATGACATAGATTTCATTGCTGAGTGATATTGCATTGTACGTAGGTACCACAACTTCTTTATCCATTTTTCACTTTCTGTGATATTGAACTTGTACTGTAAACGAGGTTCTTGTAAACAGAGCTGTCCCAAACTTTGGGGTGGCTGTGTCTTTTTGATTTTAATTTCCCTAAGCTATAGGACCATAAGTGGAAGTGCCCTAGGCTCTGTTGCTTTGTTTTTTAGATGTTTCAGGAAACACCATACACTTCTCCAGAGTGGCTGTTGGCAATTTACATCCCGCCCATCAGCATAACAAGGCTCCCAGTTCTCCATGGCCTGTCCTGCCTTTCTGGATTTTATACTTTTTTCAGATGGCCCTTTTGACCGGGGGGGCAGTGAGACTTCATTGTAGTACAGATTTCCTTTGCAAGCTTGCTTGGTTGGCCAAAAAGGGCGTATGATTTTTTCCTGAAGAAAAAACGCATATGCCCTTTTTGGCCAAGTGCATCATTGTGGACGTTCTGCCTCTTTTCCTGTGGTTTACATGCAAATCCCGTCTACCTCCTGAAATCGGTTCCCTGCAATTCTGCCCCGCTTTCAAGTCCTCTTGGCAGCCTTACTTCAATATATTTTTGGACGATAGCTGTCATTTATAACTCTGCAGGTATGTGAATGACAGTGCCCCTGAGCTCCTTTCTTCAACTCGCTTTCTTGTGAGCTGGCCGCAACACCGCTGCATTGCTTTAGTCCCTAGTGTGGTTCAGGCATGGCACGCTGAGCCTTTGGTTAATTCCTCTTCCTGGTGGGAAATGAGAGTTAAATTTGCCCGTCCAGACACCTCCAGCTAGTCTCTCATTGGTTCTCCCTATTCCTGTTCAGTTTTCCGCAGAAATTGCAAACTGGGCCAAACAGGAGGTTAAAGGCACTGACTCTCCAAGTGGGGAGAGTGTTAGTAAAGCGTCTGGAATGTTGCACCCGAGTACCAGAGGACAAAAACTGACACATTTGAACATGTTTACAGATCACACGGTGGATCATACTCTGCGTTCCACATGCATGTTTTAGCTGAAGGAAGAATCCCTTAAACCTGGAGAGTTGAGACCCATGGAATGGGTACCATGGAATATGACTTCAAAGGGTCTGCATTTGTCCACCGAACCTCACCAATCCTATCACTGCTGCGTTTATGCCGCTGTACACACGCTTGATTCTCTTTCGGAGACATATAAATCCATAGGTTTTAAGATTCTTCCTAGTCAGGTATATTCTTAGGCGTTTAATATGGGGTGTAGAGTCCACTTCGTTGATCAAGGAGTAGCTCTTGTCTATTACATATTTGGCTTATGGAACGGTATCTGTGCTAATTTCAATCTCTGGTTTTATGCAGCACCCCAACTCACCTTTCCCCTTAAGCAAGCATAAGTTGGTTTTCTACATTTGAGACCCTGTTCTGTTTTGTAATTCAGTTCCTGTGTAGCCAAGTTTACATTCCGTGTAGTAGTGATATCTTATGATGTTTCTTTTTCTGTGTGACTTATTTCACTTAGAATCATCGTACCTGAATCCACTCATTATGCTACTATGGGCCTGATAACATCGATTTCATTGCTGAGTGATATTTCATTGTAGGTAAGTACCACAACTTCTTTATCCATTTTTCACTTTCTGTGATATTAAACTTGTACCGTAAACGAGGTATTGTAAACAGAGCCGTCCCAAACTTTGGGGTGGCTGTGTCTTTTTGAATTTAATTTCCCTAAGCTATAGGACCATAAGTGGAAGTGTCCTAGGCTCTGTTGCTTCGTTTTTTAGATGTTTCAGGAAACACCATACACTTGTCCAGAGTGGCTGTTGGCAATTTACATCCCACCCATCAGCATAACAAGGCTCCCAGTTCTCCATAGCCTGTCCTGCCTTTCTGGGTTTTACACATTTTTCAGATGGCCCTTTTGACCGGGGGGCAGTGAGACTTCATTGTAGTGCAGATTTCCTTTGCAAGCTTGCTTGGTTGGCCAAAAAGTGCGTATGCGTTTTTTCCTGAATATATTCAGGAAAAAACGCATACGCCCTTTTTGGCCAAGTGCATCATTGTGGACGTTCTGCCTCTTTTCCTATGCTTTACATGCAATTCCAGTCTACCTCCTGAAATCGGATTCCTGCAATTCTGCCCCGCTTTCAAGTCCTCTTGGCAGCCTTACTTCAATATATTTTTGGACGATAGCTGTCATTTATAACTCTGCAGGTTTGTGAATTACAGTGCCCCTGAGCTCCTTTCTTCAACTCGCTTTCTTGTGAGCTGGCCGCAACACCGCAGCATTGCTTCAGGCCCTAGTGTGGTTCTGGCATGGCACGCTGAGCCTTTGGTTAATTCCTCTTCCTGGTGGGAAATGAGAGTTAAATTTGCCCGTCCAGACACCTCCAGCTAGTCTCTCATTGGTTCTCCCTATTCCTGTTCATTTTCCGCAGAAATTGCAAACTGGGCCAAACAGGAGGTTAAAGGCACTGACTCTCCAAGTGGGGAGAGTGTTAGTAAAGCGTCTGGAATGTTGCACCCGAGTACCAGGGGACGAAACCTGAGACACATTTGAACACGTTTCCCGATCACACGGTGGATCATACTCTGGGTACCACATGCATGTTTTAGCTGAAGGAAGAATCCCTTAAACCTGGAGAGTTGAGACCCATGGAATGGGTACCATGAAATATGACTTCAAAGGGTCTGTATTGGCTCAGCGCACCTCACCAATCCTATCACTGCTGCGTTTATGCCACTGTACACACACTTGATTCCCTTTCGGAGACATATAAATCCATAAGATTTAAGATTCTTACTAGTCAGGTATATTCTCAGGCGTTTAATATGGGGTGTTGAGTCCACTTCGTTGAGCAAGGAGTAGCTCTTGTCTATTACATATTTGGCTTATGGAACGGTATCTGTGCTAATTTCAATCTCTGGTTTTATGCAGCACCCCAACTCACCTTTCCCCTTAAGCAAGCATAAGTTGGTTTTCTACATTTGAGACCCTGTTCTGTTTTGTAATTCAGTTCCTGTGTAGCCAAGTTTACATTCCGTGTTGTAGTGATAACTTATGATGTTTCTTTTTCTGTGTGACTTATTTCACTTAGAATCATCGTACCTGAATCCACTCATTATGCTGCTATGGGCCTGATGACATAGATTTCATTGCTGAGTGATATTGCATTGTACGTAAGTACCACAACTTCTTTATCCATTTTTCACTTTCTGTGATTTTGAACTTGTACTGTAAACGAGGTTCTTGTAAACAGAGCCGTCCCAAACTTTGGGGTGGCTGTGTCTTTTTGATTTTAATTTCCCTAAGCTATAGGACCATAAATGGAAGTGCCCTAGGCTCTGTTGCTTTGTTTTTTAGATGTTTCAGGAAACACCATACACTTCTCCAGAGTGCCTGTTGGCAATTTTCATCTCGCCCATCAGCATAACAAGGCTCCCAATTCTCCATGGCTTGTCCTGCCTTTCTGGATTTTACACTTTTTTCAGATGGCCCTTTTGTCCGGGGGGCAGTGAGACTTCATTGTAGTGCAGATTTCCTTTGCAAGCTTGCTTGGTTGGCCAAAAAGGGCGTATGCGTTTTTTCCTGAATGTATTCAGGAAAAAACGCATACGCCCTTTTTGGCCAAGTGCATCATTGTGGACGTTCTGCCTCTTTTCCTATGCTTTACATGCAATTCCAGTCTACCTCCTGAAATCGGTTTCCTGCAATTCTGCCCCGCTTTCAAGTCCTCTTGGCAGCCTTACTTCAATATATTTTTGGACGATAGCTGTCATTTATAACTCTGCAGGTATGTGAATTACAGTGCCCCTGAGCTCCTTTCTTCAACTCGCTTTCTTGTGAGCTGGCCGCAACACCGCAGCCTTGCTTCAGGCCCTAGTGTGGTTCCGGCATGGCACGGTGAGCCTTTGGTTAATTCCTCTTCCTGGTGGGAAATGAGAGTTAAATTTGCCCGTCCAGACACCTCCAGCTAGTCTCTCATTGGTTCTCCCTATTCCTGTTCATTTTTCGCAGAAATTGCAAACTGGGCCAAACAGGAGGTTAAAGGCACTGACTCTCCAAGTGGGGAGAGTGTTAGTAAAGCATCTGGAATGTTGCACCCGAGTACCAGGGGACGAAAACTGACACAATTGAACACGTTTCCCGATCACACGGTGGATCATACTCTGGGTTCCACATGCATGTTTTAGCTGAAGGAAGAATCCCTTAAACCTGGAGAGTTGAGACCCATGGAATGGGTACCATGGAATATGACTTCAAAGGGTCTGCATTTGTCCACCGAACCTCACCAATCCTATCACTGCTGCGTTTATGCCGCTGTACACACGCTTGATTCTCTTTCGGAGACATATAAATCCATAGGTTTTAAGATTCTTCCTAGTCAGGTATATTCTTAGGCGTTTAATATGGGGTGTAGAGTCCACTTCGTTGATCAAGGAGTAGCTCTTGTCTATTACATATTTGGCTTATGGAACGGTATCTGTGCTAATTTCAATCTCTGGTTTTATGCAGCACCCCAACTCACCTTTCCCCTTAAGCAAGCATAAGTCGGTTTTCTACATTTGAGACCCTGTTCTGTTTTGTAATTCAGTTCCTGTGTAGCCAAGTTTACATTCCATGTGGTAGAGATATCTTATGATGTTTCTTTTTCTGTGTGACTTATTTCACTTAGAATCATCGTACCTGAATCCACTCATTATGCTGCTATGGGCCTGATGACATAGATTTCATTGCTGAGTGATATTGCATTGTACGTAAGTACCACAACTTCTTTATCCATTTTGCGCTTTCTGTGATATTGAACTTGTACCGTAAACGAGGTTCTTGTAAACAGAGCTGTCCCAAACATTTGGGTGGTTGTGTCTTTTTGATTTTAATTTCCCTAAGCTATAGGACCATAAGTGGAAGTGCCCTAGGCTCTGTTGCTTTGTTTTTTAGATGTTTCAGGAAACACCATACACTTCTCCAGAGTGCCTGTTGGCAATTTACATCCCGCCCATGAGCATAACAAGGCTCCCAGTTCTCCATGGCCTGTCCTGCCTGTCTGGATTTTACACTTTTTTCAGATGGCCCTTTTGACCAGGGGACAGTGAGACTTCATTGTAGTGCAGATTTCCTTTGCAAGCTTGCTTGGTTGGCCAAAAAGGGCGTATGCGTTTTTTCCTGAATGTATTCAGGAAAAAACGCATACGCCCTTTTTGGCCAAGTGCATCATTGTGGACGTTCTGCCTCTTTTCCTATGCTTTACATGCAATTCCAGTCTACCTCCTGAAATCGGTTTCCTGCAATTCTGCCCCGCTTTCAAGTCCTCTTGGCAGCCTTACTTCAATATATTTTTGGACGATAGCTGTCATTTATAACTCTGCAGGTTTGTGAATGACAGTGCCCCTGAGCTCCTTTCTTCAACTCGCTTTCTTGTGAGCTGGCCACAACACTGCAGGATTGCTTCAGGCCCTAGTGTGGTTCCGGCATGGCAAGCTGAGCCTTTGGTTAATTCCTCTTCCTGATGGGAAATGAGAGTTAAATTTGCCCGTCCAGACACCTCCAGCTAGTCTCTCATTGGTTCTCCCTATTCCTGTTCATTTTCCACAGAAATTGCAAACTGGGTCAACAGGAGTTTAAAGGCACTGACTCTCCAATTGGGGAGAGTGTTAGTAAAGCGTCTGGAATGTTGCACCCGAGTACCAGGGCACGAAATCTGAGTCATATTTTAACACGTTTCCCGATCACACGGTGGATCATACTCTGGGTTCCACATGCATGTTTTAGCTGAAGGAAGAATCCCTTAAACCTGGACAGTTGAGACCCATGGAATGGGTACCATGCAATATGACTTCAAAGGGTCTGCATTTGCTCACTGATCCTCACCAATCCTATCACTGCTGCGTTTATGCCACTGTACACATGTTTGATTCTCTTTCGGAGACATATAAATCCATAGGTTTTAAGATTCTTTCTAGTCAGGTATATTCTTACGCGTTTAATATGGGGTGTTGAGTCAACTTCGTTGAGCAAGGTGTAGCTCTTTTCTATTACATATTTGGCTTATGGAACGGTATCTGTGCTAATTTCAATGTCTGGTTTTATGCAGCACCCCAACTCACCTTTCCCCTTAAGGAAGCATAAGTTGGTTTTCTACATTTGAGACCCTGTTCTGTTTTGTAATTCAGTTCCTGTGTAGCCAAGTTTACATTCCGTGTAGTAGTGATATCTTATGATGTTTCTTTTTCTGTGTGACTTATTTCACTTAGAATCATCGTACCTGAATCCACTCGTTATGCTGCTATGGGCCTGATGACATAGATTTCATTGCTGAGTGATATTACATTGTAGGTAAGTACCACAACTTCTTTATCCATTTTTCACTTTCTGTGATATTAAACTTGTACCGTAAACTAGGTTCTTGTAAACAGAGCTGTCCCAAACTTTGGGGTGGCTGTGTCTTTTTGATTTTAATTTCCCTAAGCTATAGGACCATAAGTGGAAGTGCCCTAGGCTCTGTTGCTTTGTTTTTTAGATGTTTCAGGAAACACCATACACTTCTCCAGAGTGGCTGTTGGCAATTTACATCCCGCCCATCAGCATAACAAGGCTCCCAGTTCTCCATGGCCTGTCCTGTCTTTCTGGATTTTATACTTTTTTCAGATGGCCCTTTTGACCGGGGGGTAGTGAGACTTCATTGTAGTGCAGATTTCCTTTGCAAGCTTGCTTGGTTAGCCAAAAAGGGCGTATGCGTTTTTTCCTGAATATATTCAGGAAAAAACGCATACGCCCTTTTTGGCCAAGTGCATCATTGTGGACGTTCTGCCTCTTTTCCTATGCTTTACATGCAATTCCAGTCTACCTCCTGAAATCGGTTTCCTGCAATTCTTCCCCGCTTTCAAATCCTCTTGGCAGCCTTACTTCAATATATTTTTGGACGATAGCTGTCATTTATAACTCTGCATGTTTGTGAATTACAGTGCCCCTGAGCTCCTTTCTTCAACTCATTTTCTTGTGAGCTGGCCGCAACACCGCAGGATTGCTTCAGGCCCAAGTGTGGTTCCAGAATGGCACGCTGAGCCTTTGGTTAATTCCTCTTCCTGGTGGGAAATGAGAGTTAAATTTGCCCGTCCAGACACCTCCAGCTAGTCTCTCATTGGTTCTCCCTATTCCTGTTCATTTTCCACAGAAATTGCAAACTGGGCCAAACAGGAGGTTAAAGGCACTGACTCTCCAAGTGGGGAGAGTGGAGAGTGTTAGTAAAGCGTCTGGAATGTTGCACCCGAGTACCGGGGGATGAAAACTGAGACACATTTGAACACGTTTCCCGATCACACGGTGGATCATACTCTGGTTTCCACATGCATGTTTTAGCTGAAGGAAGAATCCCTTAAACCTGGAGAGTTGAGACCCATGGAATGGGTACCATGTAATATGACTTCAAAGGGTCTGCATTTGCTCACCGATCCTCACGAATCCTATCACTGCTGCATTTATGCCGCTGTACACATGCTTGATTCTCTTTCGGAGACATATAAATCCATAGGTTTTAAGATTCTTACTTGTCAGGTATATTCTTAGGCGTTTAATATGGGGTGTGAGTCCACTTCGTTGAGCAAGGAGTAGCTCTTGTCTATTACATATTTGGCTTATGGAACGGTATCTGTGCTAATTTCAATCTCTGGTTTTATGCAGCACCCCAACTCACCTTTCCCCTTAAGCAAGCATAAGTTGGTTTTCTACATTTGAGACCCTGTTCTGTTTTGTAATTCAGTTCCTGTGTAGCCAAGTTTACATTCCGTGTAGTAGTGATATCTTATGATGTTTCTTTCTCTCAGTGACTTATTTAACTTAGAATCATCGTATCTGAATCCACTCGTTATGCTGCTACGGGCCTGATGACATAGATTTCATTGCTGAGTGATATTACATTGTAGGTAAGTACCACAACTTCTTTATCCATTTTTCGCTTTCTGCGATATTGAACTTGTACCGTAAACGAGGTTCTTGTAAACAGAGCCGTCCCAAACTTTGGGGTGGCTGTGTCTTTTTGTTTTAATTTCCCTAAGCTATAGGACCATAAGTAGAAGTGCCCTAGGCTCTGTTGCTTTGTTTTTTAGATGTTTCAGGAAACACCATACATTTCTCCAGAGTGGCTGTTGGCAATTTACATCCCGCCCATCAGCATAACAAGGCTCCCAGTTCTCCATGGCCTGTCCTGCCTTTCTGGATTTTACACTTTTTTCAGATGGCCCATTTGACCGGGGGGCAATGAGACTTCATTGTAGTGCAGATTTCCTTTGCAAGCTTGCTTGGTTGGCCAAAAAGCGCGTATGCGTTTTTTCCTCAATATATTCAGGAAAAAACGCATACGCCCTTTTTGGCCAAGTGCATCATTGTGGACGTTCTGCCTCTTTTGCTATGCTTTACATGCAATTCCAGTCTACCTCCTGAAATCGGTTTCCTGCAATTCTGCCCCGCTTTCAAGTCCTCTTGGCAGCCTTACTTCAATATATTTTTGGACGATAGCTGTCATTTATTACTCTGCAGGTTTGTGAATGACAGTGCCCCTGAGCTCCTTTCTTCAACTCGCTTTCTTGTGAGCTGGCCGCAACACTGCAGCCTTGCTTCAGGCCCTAGTGTGGTTCCGGCATGGCACGCTGAGCCTTTGGTTAATTCCTCTTCCTGGTGGGAAATGAAAGTTAAATTTGCCCGTCCAGACACCTCCAGCTAGTCTCTCATTGGTTCTCCCTATTCCTGTTCATTTTCCGCAGAAATTGCAAACTTGGCCAAACAGGAGGTTAAAGGCACTGACTCTCCAAGTGGGGAGAGTGTTAGTAAAGCGTCTGGAATGTTGCACCCGAGTACCAGGGGACGAAAATTGACACATTTGAACACGTTTCCCGATCACATGGTGGATCATACTCTGGGTTCCACATGCATGTTTTAGCTGAAGGAAGAATCCCTTAAACCTGGAGAGTTGAGACCCATGGAATGGGTACCATGCAATATGACTTCAAAGGGTCTGCATTTGCTCACCGATTCTCACCAATCCTATCACTGCTGCGTTTATGCCACTGTACACACGCTTGATTCTCTTTCGGAGACATATAAATCCATAGGTTTTAAGATTCTTACTAGTCAGGTATATTCTTAGGCATTTAATATGGGGCGTTGAGTCCACTTCATTGAGCAAGGTGTGGCTCTGGTCTATTATATATTTGGCTTATGGAATGGTATCTGTGCTAATTTGAAACGCTGGTTTTATGCAGCACCCCAACTCACCTTTCCCCTTAAGCAAGCATAAGTTCGTTTTCTACATTTGAGACCCTGTTCTGTTTTGTAATTCAGTTCCTGGGTAGCCAAGTTTACATTCCGTGTAGCAGTGATAATTTATGATGTTTCTTTTTCTGTTTGAATTATTTCACTTAGAATCATCGTACCTGAATCCACTCATTATGCTACTATGGGCCTGATGACATCGATTTCATTGCTGAGTGATATTGCATTGTAGGTAAGTACCACAACTTCTTTATCCATTTTTCACTTTCTGTGATATTGAACTTGAACCGTAAACGAAGTTCTTGTAAACAGAGCCGTCCCAAACTTTGGGGTGGTTGTGTCTTTTTGATTTTAATTTCCCTAAGCTATAGGACCATAAGTAGAAGTGCCCTAGGCTCTGTTGCTTCGTTTTTTATATGTTTCAGGAAACACCATACACTTCTCCAGAGTGGCTGTTGGCAATTTACATCCCGCCCATCAGCATAACAAGGCTCCCAGTTCTCCATGGCCTGTCCTGCCTTTCTGGATTTTACACTTTTTTCAGATGGCCCTTTTGACCGCGGGGCAGTGAGACTTCATTGTAGTGCAGATTTCCTTTGCAAGCTTGCTTGGTTGGCCAAAAAGGGCGTATGCGTTTTTTCCTGAATATATTCAGGAAAAAACGCATACGCCCTTTTTGGCCAAGTGCATCATTGTGGACGTTCTGCCTCTTTTCCTATGCTTTACATGCAATTCCAGTCTACCTCCTGAAATCGGTTTCCTGCAATTCTGCCCCACTTTCACGTCCTCTTGGCAGCCTTACTTCAATATACTTTTGGACGATAGCTGTCATTTATAACTCTGCAGGTTTGTGAATGACAGTGCCCCTGAGCTCCTTTCTTCAACTCGCTTTCTTGTGAGCTGGCCACAACACCGCAGGATTGCTTCAGGCCCTAGTGTTGTTCTGGCACAGCACGCTGAGCCTTTGTTTAATTCCTCTTCCTGGTGCGTAATGAGAGTTAAATTTGCCCGTCCAGACACCTCAAGCTAGTCTCTCTTGTTTCTCCCTATTCCTGTTCATTTTCTGCAGAAATTGCAAACTGGGCCAAACAGGAGGTTAAAGGCACTGACTCTCCAAGTGGGGAGAGTGTTAGTAAAGCGTCTGGAATGTTGCACCCGAGTACCGGGGGACGAATACTGAGACACATTTGAACACGTTTCCCGATCACACGGTGGATCATACTCTGGGTTCCACATGCATGTTTTAGCTGAAGGAAGAATCCCTTAAACCTGGAGAGTTGAGACCCATGGAATGGGTACCATGCAATATGACTTCAAAGGGTCTGCATTTGCTCACCGATCCTCACCAATTCTATCACTGCTGCGTTTATGCCGCTGTACACACGCTTGATTCTCTTTCGGAGACATATAAATCCATAGGTTTTAAGATTCTTACTAGTCAGGTATATTCTTAGGCATTTAATATGGGGCGTTGAGTCCACTTCGTTGAGCAAGGTGTGGCTCTGGTCTATTATATATTTGGCTTATGGAATGGTATCTGTGGTAAATTAATCGCTGGTTTTATGCAGAACCCCAACTCACCTTTCGCCTTAAGCAAGCATAATTTGGTTTTCTACATTTGAGACCCTGTTCTGTGTTGTAATTCAGTTCCTGGGTAGCCAAGTTTACATTCCGTGTAGTAGTGATATCTTATTATGTTTGTTTTTCTGTGCGACTTATTTCACTTAGAATCATCGTACCTGAATCCACTCATTATGCTGCTACGGGCCTGATGACATAGATTTCATTGCTGAGTGATATTGCATTGTACGTAGGTACCACAACTTCTTTATCCATTTTTCACTTTCTGTGATATTGAACTTGTACTGTAAACGAGGTTCTTGTAAACAGAGCTGTCCCAAACTTTGGGGTGGCTGTGTCTTTTTGATTTTAATTTCCCTAAGCTATAGGACCATAAGTGGAAGTGCCCTAGGCTCTGTTGCTTTGTTTTTTAGATGTTTCAGGAAACACCATACACTTCTCCAGAGTGGCTGTTGGCAATTTACATCCCGCCCATCAGCATAACAAGGCTCCCAGTTCTCCATGGCCTGTCCTGCCTTTCTGGATTTTATACTTTTTTCAGATGGCCCTTTTGACCGGGGGGGCAGTGAGACTTCATTGTAGTACAGATTTCCTTTGCAAGCTTGCTTGGTTGGCCAAAAAGGGCGTATGATTTTTTCCTGAAGAAAAAACGCATATGCCCTTTTTGGCCAAGTGCATCATTGTGGACGTTCTGCCTCTTTTCCTGTGGTTTACATGCAAATCCCGTCTACCTCCTGAAATCGGTTCCCTGCAATTCTGCCCCGCTTTCAAGTCCTCTTGGCAGCCTTACTTCAATATATTTTTGGACGATAGCTGTCATTTATAACTCTGCAGGTATGTGAATGACAGTGCCCCTGAGCTCCTTTCTTCAACTCGCTTTCTTGTGAGCTGGCCGCAACACCGCTGCATTGCTTTAGTCCCTAGTGTGGTTCAGGCATGGCACGCTGAGCCTTTGGTTAATTCCTCTTCCTGGTGGGAAATGAGAGTTAAATTTGCCCGTCCAGACACCTCCAGCTAGTCTCTCATTGGTTCTCCCTATTCCTGTTCAGTTTTCCGCAGAAATTGCAAACTGGGCCAAACAGGAGGTTAAAGGCACTGACTCTCCAAGTGGGGAGAGTGTTAGTAAAGCGTCTGGAATGTTGCACCCGAGTACCAGAGGACAAAAACTGACACATTTGAACATGTTTACAGATCACACGGTGGATCATACTCTGCGTTCCACATGCATGTTTTAGCTGAAGGAAGAATCCCTTAAACCTGGAGAGTTGAGACCCATGGAATGGGTACCATGGAATATGACTTCAAAGGGTCTGCATTTGTCCACCGAACCTCACCAATCCTATCACTGCTGCGTTTATGCCGCTGTACACACGCTTGATTCTCTTTCGGAGACATATAAATCCATAGGTTTTAAGATTCTTCCTAGTCAGGTATATTCTTAGGCGTTTAATATGGGGTGTAGAGTCCACTTCGTTGATCAAGGAGTAGCTCTTGTCTATTACATATTTGGCTTATGGAACGGTATCTGTGCTAATTTCAATCTCTGGTTTTATGCAGCACCCCAACTCACCTTTCCCCTTAAGCAAGCATAAGTTGGTTTTCTACATTTGAGACCCTGTTCTGTTTTGTAATTCAGTTCCTGTGTAGCCAAGTTTACATTCCGTGTAGTAGTGATATCTTATGATGTTTCTTTTTCTGTGTGACTTATTTCACTTAGAATCATCGTACCTGAATCCACTCATTATGCTACTATGGGCCTGATAACATCGATTTCATTGCTGAGTGATATTTCATTGTAGGTAAGTACCACAACTTCTTTATCCATTTTTCACTTTCTGTGATATTAAACTTGTACCGTAAACGAGGTATTGTAAACAGAGCCGTCCCAAACTTTGGGGTGGCTGTGTCTTTTTGAATTTAATTTCCCTAAGCTATAGGACCATAAGTGGAAGTGTCCTAGGCTCTGTTGCTTCGTTTTTTAGATGTTTCAGGAAACACCATACACTTGTCCAGAGTGGCTGTTGGCAATTTACATCCCACCCATCAGCATAACAAGGCTCCCAGTTCTCCATAGCCTGTCCTGCCTTTCTGGGTTTTACACATTTTTCAGATGGCCCTTTTGACCGGGGGGCAGTGAGACTTCATTGTAGTGCAGATTTCCTTTGCAAGCTTGCTTGGTTGGCCAAAAAGTGCGTATGCGTTTTTTCCTGAATATATTCAGGAAAAAACGCATACGCCCTTTTTGGCCAAGTGCATCATTGTGGACGTTCTGCCTCTTTTCCTATGCTTTACATGCAATTCCAGTCTACCTCCTGAAATCGGATTCCTGCAATTCTGCCCCGCTTTCAAGTCCTCTTGGCAGCCTTACTTCAATATATTTTTGGACGATAGCTGTCATTTATAACTCTGCAGGTTTGTGAATTACAGTGCCCCTGAGCTCCTTTCTTCAACTCGCTTTCTTGTGAGCTGGCCGCAACACCGCAGCATTGCTTCAGGCCCTAGTGTGGTTCTGGCATGGCACGCTGAGCCTTTGGTTAATTCCTCTTCCTGGTGGGAAATGAGAGTTAAATTTGCCCGTCCAGACACCTCCAGCTAGTCTCTCATTGGTTCTCCCTATTCCTGTTCATTTTCCGCAGAAATTGCAAACTGGGCCAAACAGGAGGTTAAAGGCACTGACTCTCCAAGTGGGGAGAGTGTTAGTAAAGCGTCTGGAATGTTGCACCCGAGTACCAGGGGACGAAACCTGAGACACATTTGAACACGTTTCCCGATCACACGGTGGATCATACTCTGGGTACCACATGCATGTTTTAGCTGAAGGAAGAATCCCTTAAACCTGGAGAGTTGAGACCCATGGAATGGGTACCATGAAATATGACTTCAAAGGGTCTGTATTGGCTCAGCGCACCTCACCAATCCTATCACTGCTGCGTTTATGCCACTGTACACACACTTGATTCCCTTTCGGAGACATATAAATCCATAAGATTTAAGATTCTTACTAGTCAGGTATATTCTCAGGCGTTTAATATGGGGTGTTGAGTCCACTTCGTTGAGCAAGGAGTAGCTCTTGTCTATTACATATTTGGCTTATGGAACGGTATCTGTGCTAATTTCAATCTCTGGTTTTATGCAGCACCCCAACTCACCTTTCCCCTTAAGCAAGCATAAGTTGGTTTTCTACATTTGAGACCCTGTTCTGTTTTGTAATTCAGTTCCTGTGTAGCCAAGTTTACATTCCGTGTTGTAGTGATAACTTATGATGTTTCTTTTTCTGTGTGACTTATTTCACTTAGAATCATCGTACCTGAATCCACTCATTATGCTGCTATGGGCCTGATGACATAGATTTCATTGCTGAGTGATATTGCATTGTACGTAAGTACCACAACTTCTTTATCCATTTTTCACTTTCTGTGATTTTGAACTTGTACTGTAAACGAGGTTCTTGTAAACAGAGCCGTCCCAAACTTTGGGGTGGCTGTGTCTTTTTGATTTTAATTTCCCTAAGCTATAGGACCATAAATGGAAGTGCCCTAGGCTCTGTTGCTTTGTTTTTTAGATGTTTCAGGAAACACCATACACTTCTCCAGAGTGCCTGTTGGCAATTTTCATCTCGCCCATCAGCATAACAAGGCTCCCAATTCTCCATGGCTTGTCCTGCCTTTCTGGATTTTACACTTTTTTCAGATGGCCCTTTTGTCCGGGGGGCAGTGAGACTTCATTGTAGTGCAGATTTCCTTTGCAAGCTTGCTTGGTTGGCCAAAAAGGGCGTATGCGTTTTTTCCTGAATGTATTCAGGAAAAAACGCATACGCCCTTTTTGGCCAAGTGCATCATTGTGGACGTTCTGCCTCTTTTCCTATGCTTTACATGCAATTCCAGTCTACCTCCTGAAATCGGTTTCCTGCAATTCTGCCCCGCTTTCAAGTCCTCTTGGCAGCCTTACTTCAATATATTTTTGGACGATAGCTGTCATTTATAACTCTGCAGGTATGTGAATTACAGTGCCCCTGAGCTCCTTTCTTCAACTCGCTTTCTTGTGAGCTGGCCGCAACACCGCAGCCTTGCTTCAGGCCCTAGTGTGGTTCCGGCATGGCACGGTGAGCCTTTGGTTAATTCCTCTTCCTGGTGGGAAATGAGAGTTAAATTTGCCCGTCCAGACACCTCCAGCTAGTCTCTCATTGGTTCTCCCTATTCCTGTTCATTTTTCGCAGAAATTGCAAACTGGGCCAAACAGGAGGTTAAAGGCACTGACTCTCCAAGTGGGGAGAGTGTTAGTAAAGCATCTGGAATGTTGCACCCGAGTACCAGGGGACGAAAACTGACACAATTGAACACGTTTCCCGATCACACGGTGGATCATACTCTGGGTTCCACATGCATGTTTTAGCTGAAGGAAGAATCCCTTAAACCTGGAGAGTTGAGACCCATGGAATGGGTACCATGGAATATGACTTCAAAGGGTCTGCATTTGTCCACCGAACCTCACCAATCCTATCACTGCTGCGTTTATGCCGCTGTACACACGCTTGATTCTCTTTCGGAGACATATAAATCCATAGGTTTTAAGATTCTTCCTAGTCAGGTATATTCTTAGGCGTTTAATATGGGGTGTAGAGTCCACTTCGTTGATCAAGGAGTAGCTCTTGTCTATTACATATTTGGCTTATGGAACGGTATCTGTGCTAATTTCAATCTCTGGTTTTATGCAGCACCCCAACTCACCTTTCCCCTTAAGCAAGCATAAGTCGGTTTTCTACATTTGAGACCCTGTTCTGTTTTGTAATTCAGTTCCTGTGTAGCCAAGTTTACATTCCATGTGGTAGAGATATCTTATGATGTTTCTTTTTCTGTGTGACTTATTTCACTTAGAATCATCGTACCTGAATCCACTCATTATGCTGCTATGGGCCTGATGACATAGATTTCATTGCTGAGTGATATTGCATTGTACGTAAGTACCACAACTTCTTTATCCATTTTGCGCTTTCTGTGATATTGAACTTGTACCGTAAACGAGGTTCTTGTAAACAGAGCTGTCCCAAACATTTGGGTGGTTGTGTCTTTTTGATTTTAATTTCCCTAAGCTATAGGACCATAAGTGGAAGTGCCCTAGGCTCTGTTGCTTTGTTTTTTAGATGTTTCAGGAAACACCATACACTTCTCCAGAGTGCCTGTTGGCAATTTACATCCCGCCCATGAGCATAACAAGGCTCCCAGTTCTCCATGGCCTGTCCTGCCTGTCTGGATTTTACACTTTTTTCAGATGGCCCTTTTGACCAGGGGACAGTGAGACTTCATTGTAGTGCAGATTTCCTTTGCAAGCTTGCTTGGTTGGCCAAAAAGGGCGTATGCGTTTTTTCCTGAATGTATTCAGGAAAAAACGCATACGCCCTTTTTGGCCAAGTGCATCATTGTGGACGTTCTGCCTCTTTTCCTATGCTTTACATGCAATTCCAGTCTACCTCCTGAAATCGGTTTCCTGCAATTCTGCCCCGCTTTCAAGTCCTCTTGGCAGCCTTACTTCAATATATTTTTGGACGATAGCTGTCATTTATAACTCTGCAGGTTTGTGAATGACAGTGCCCCTGAGCTCCTTTCTTCAACTCGCTTTCTTGTGAGCTGGCCGCAACACCGCAGCCTTGCTTCAGGCCCTAGTGTGGTTCCGGCATGGCACGCTGAGCCTTTGGTTAATTCCTCTTCCTGGTGGGAAATGAGAGTTAAATTTGCCCGTCCAGACACCTCCAGCTAGTCTCTCATTGGTTCTCCCTATTCCTGTTCATTTTCCGCAGAAATTGCAAACTGGGCCAAACAGGAGGTTAAAGGCACTGACTCTCCAAGTGGGGAGAGTGTTAGTAAAGCATCTGGAATGTTGCACCCGAGTACCAGGGGACGAAAACTGACACAATTGAACACGTTTCCCGATCACACGGTGGATCATACTCTGGGTTCCACATGCATGTTTTAGCTGAAGGAAGAATCCCTTAAACCTGGAGAGTTGAGACCCATGGAATGGGTACCATGGAATATGACTTCAAAGGGTCTGCATTTGGCCACCGAACCTCACCAATCCTATCACTGCTGCGTTTATGCCGCTGTACACACGCTTGATTCTCTTTCGGAGACATATAAATCCATAGGTTTTAAGATTCTTACTAGTCAGGTATATTCTTAGGCATTTAATATGGGGCGTTGAGTCCACTTCATTGAGCAAGGTGTGGCTCTGGTCTATTATATATTTGGCTTATGGAATGGTATCTGTGCTAATTTGAAACGCTGGTTTTATGCAGCACCCCAACTCACCTTTCCCCTTAAGCAAGCATAAGTTCGTTTTCTACATTTGAGACCCTGTTCTGTTTTGTAATTCAGTTCCTGGGTAGCCAAGTTTACATTCCGTGTAGCAGTGATAATTTATGATGTTTCTTTTTCTGTTTGAATTATTTCACTTAGAATCATCGTACCTGAATCCACTCATTATGCTACTATGGGCCTGATGACATCGATTTCATTGCTGAGTGATATTGCATTGTAGGTAAGTACCACAACTTCTTTATCCATTTTTCACTTTCTGTGATATTGAACTTGAACCGTAAACGAAGTTCTTGTAAACAGAGCCGTCCCAAACTTTGGGGTGGTTGTGTCTTTTTGATTTTAATTTCCCTAAGCTATAGGACCATAAGTAGAAGTGCCCTAGGCTCTGTTGCTTCGTTTTTTATATGTTTCAGGAAACACCATACACTTCTCCAGAGTGGCTGTTGGCAATTTACATCCCGCCCATCAGCATAACAAGGCTCCCAGTTCTCCATGGCCTGTCCTGCCTTTCTGGATTTTACACTTTTTTCAGATGGCCCTTTTGACCGCGGGGCAGTGAGACTTCATTGTAGTGCAGATTTCCTTTGCAAGCTTGCTTGGTTGGCCAAAAAGGGCGTATGCGTTTTTTCCTGAATATATTCAGGAAAAAACGCATACGCCCTTTTTGGCCAAGTGCATCATTGTGGACGTTCTGCCTCTTTTCCTATGCTTTACATGCAATTCCAGTCTACCTCCTGAAATCGGTTTCCTGCAATTCTGCCCCACTTTCACGTCCTCTTGGCAGCCTTACTTCAATATACTTTTGGACGATAGCTGTCATTTATAACTCTGCAGGTTTGTGAATGACAGTGCCCCTGAGCTCCTTTCTTCAACTCGCTTTCTTGTGAGCTGGCCACAACACCGCAGGATTGCTTCAGGCCCTAGTGTTGTTCTGGCACAGCACGCTGAGCCTTTGTTTAATTCCTCTTCCTGGTGCGTAATGAGAGTTAAATTTGCCCGTCCAGACACCTCAAGCTAGTCTCTCTTGTTTCTCCCTATTCCTGTTCATTTTCTGCAGAAATTGCAAACTGGGCCAAACAGGAGGTTAAAGGCACTGACTCTCCAAGTGGGGAGAGTGTTAGTAAAGCGTCTGGAATGTTGCACCCGAGTACCGGGGGACGAATACTGAGACACATTTGAACACGTTTCCCGATCACACGGTGGATCATACTCTGGGTTCCACATGCATGTTTTAGCTGAAGGAAGAATCCCTTAAACCTGGAGAGTTGAGACCCATGGAATGGGTACCATGCAATATGACTTCAAAGGGTCTGCATTTGCTCACCGATCCTCACCAATTCTATCACTGCTGCGTTTATGCCGCTGTACACACGCTTGATTCTCTTTCGGAGACATATAAATCCATAGGTTTTAAGATTCTTACTAGTCAGGTATATTCTTAGGCATTTAATATGGGGCGTTGAGTCCACTTCGTTGAGCAAGGTGTGGCTCTGGTCTATTATATATTTGGCTTATGGAATGGTATCTGTGGTAAATTAATCGCTGGTTTTATGCAGAACCCCAACTCACCTTTCGCCTTAAGCAAGCATAATTTGGTTTTCTACATTTGAGACCCTGTTCTGTGTTGTAATTCAGTTCCTGGGTAGCCAAGTTTACATTCCGTGTAGTAGTGATATCTTATTATGTTTGTTTTTCTGTGCGACTTATTTCACTTAGAATCATCGTACCTGAATCCACTCATTATGCTGCTACGGGCCTGATGACATAGATTTCATTGCTGAGTGATATTGCATTGTACGTAGGTACCACAACTTCTTTATCCATTTTTCACTTTCTGTGATATTGAACTTGTACTGTAAACGAGGTTCTTGTAAACAGAGCTGTCCCAAACTTTGGGGTGGCTGTGTCTTTTTGATTTTAATTTCCCTAAGCTATAGGACCATAAGTGGAAGTGCCCTAGGCTCTGTTGCTTTGTTTTTTAGATGTTTCAGGAAACACCATACACTTCTCCAGAGTGGCTGTTGGCAATTTACATCCCGCCCATCAGCATAACAAGGCTCCCAGTTCTCCATGGCCTGTCCTGCCTTTCTGGATTTTATACTTTTTTCAGATGGCCCTTTTGACCGGGGGGGCAGTGAGACTTCATTGTAGTACAGATTTCCTTTGCAAGCTTGCTTGGTTGGCCAAAAAGGGCGTATGATTTTTTCCTGAAGAAAAAACGCATATGCCCTTTTTGGCCAAGTGCATCATTGTGGACGTTCTGCCTCTTTTCCTGTGGTTTACATGCAAATCCCGTCTACCTCCTGAAATCGGTTCCCTGCAATTCTGCCCCGCTTTCAAGTCCTCTTGGCAGCCTTACTTCAATATATTTTTGGACGATAGCTGTCATTTATAACTCTGCAGGTATGTGAATGACAGTGCCCCTGAGCTCCTTTCTTCAACTCGCTTTCTTGTGAGCTGGCCGCAACACCGCTGCATTGCTTTAGTCCCTAGTGTGGTTCAGGCATGGCACGCTGAGCCTTTGGTTAATTCCTCTTCCTGGTGGGAAATGAGAGTTAAATTTGCCCGTCCAGACACCTCCAGCTAGTCTCTCATTGGTTCTCCCTATTCCTGTTCAGTTTTCCGCAGAAATTGCAAACTGGGCCAAACAGGAGGTTAAAGGCACTGACTCTCCAAGTGGGGAGAGTGTTAGTAAAGCGTCTGGAATGTTGCACCCGAGTACCAGAGGACAAAAACTGACACATTTGAACATGTTTACAGATCACACGGTGGATCATACTCTGCGTTCCACATGCATGTTTTAGCTGAAGGAAGAATCCCTTAAACCTGGAGAGTTGAGACCCATGGAATGGGTACCATGGAATATGACTTCAAAGGGTCTGCATTTGTCCACCGAACCTCACCAATCCTATCACTGCTGCGTTTATGCCGCTGTACACACGCTTGATTCTCTTTCGGAGACATATAAATCCATAGGTTTTAAGATTCTTCCTAGTCAGGTATATTCTTAGGCGTTTAATATGGGGTGTAGAGTCCACTTCGTTGATCAAGGAGTAGCTCTTGTCTATTACATATTTGGCTTATGGAACGGTATCTGTGCTAATTTCAATCTCTGGTTTTATGCAGCACCCCAACTCACCTTTCCCCTTAAGCAAGCATAAGTTGGTTTTCTACATTTGAGACCCTGTTCTGTTTTGTAATTCAGTTCCTGTGTAGCCAAGTTTACATTCCGTGTAGTAGTGATATCTTATGATGTTTCTTTTTCTGTGTGACTTATTTCACTTAGAATCATCGTACCTGAATCCACTCATTATGCTACTATGGGCCTGATAACATCGATTTCATTGCTGAGTGATATTTCATTGTAGGTAAGTACCACAACTTCTTTATCCATTTTTCACTTTCTGTGATATTAAACTTGTACCGTAAACGAGGTATTGTAAACAGAGCCGTCCCAAACTTTGGGGTGGCTGTGTCTTTTTGAATTTAATTTCCCTAAGCTATAGGACCATAAGTGGAAGTGTCCTAGGCTCTGTTGCTTCGTTTTTTAGATGTTTCAGGAAACACCATACACTTGTCCAGAGTGGCTGTTGGCAATTTACATCCCACCCATCAGCATAACAAGGCTCCCAGTTCTCCATAGCCTGTCCTGCCTTTCTGGGTTTTACACATTTTTCAGATGGCCCTTTTGACCGGGGGGCAGTGAGACTTCATTGTAGTGCAGATTTCCTTTGCAAGCTTGCTTGGTTGGCCAAAAAGTGCGTATGCGTTTTTTCCTGAATATATTCAGGAAAAAACGCATACGCCCTTTTTGGCCAAGTGCATCATTGTGGACGTTCTGCCTCTTTTCCTATGCTTTACATGCAATTCCAGTCTACCTCCTGAAATCGGATTCCTGCAATTCTGCCCCGCTTTCAAGTCCTCTTGGCAGCCTTACTTCAATATATTTTTGGACGATAGCTGTCATTTATAACTCTGCAGGTTTGTGAATTACAGTGCCCCTGAGCTCCTTTCTTCAACTCGCTTTCTTGTGAGCTGGCCGCAACACCGCAGCATTGCTTCAGGCCCTAGTGTGGTTCTGGCATGGCACGCTGAGCCTTTGGTTAATTCCTCTTCCTGGTGGGAAATGAGAGTTAAATTTGCCCGTCCAGACACCTCCAGCTAGTCTCTCATTGGTTCTCCCTATTCCTGTTCATTTTCCGCAGAAATTGCAAACTGGGCCAAACAGGAGGTTAAAGGCACTGACTCTCCAAGTGGGGAGAGTGTTAGTAAAGCGTCTGGAATGTTGCACCCGAGTACCAGGGGACGAAACCTGAGACACATTTGAACACGTTTCCCGATCACACGGTGGATCATACTCTGGGTACCACATGCATGTTTTAGCTGAAGGAAGAATCCCTTAAACCTGGAGAGTTGAGACCCATGGAATGGGTACCATGAAATATGACTTCAAAGGGTCTGTATTGGCTCAGCGCACCTCACCAATCCTATCACTGCTGCGTTTATGCCACTGTACACACACTTGATTCCCTTTCGGAGACATATAAATCCATAAGATTTAAGATTCTTACTAGTCAGGTATATTCTCAGGCGTTTAATATGGGGTGTTGAGTCCACTTCGTTGAGCAAGGAGTAGCTCTTGTCTATTACATATTTGGCTTATGGAACGGTATCTGTGCTAATTTCAATCTCTGGTTTTATGCAGCACCCCAACTCACCTTTCCCCTTAAGCAAGCATAAGTTGGTTTTCTACATTTGAGACCCTGTTCTGTTTTGTAATTCAGTTCCTGTGTAGCCAAGTTTACATTCCGTGTTGTAGTGATAACTTATGATGTTTCTTTTTCTGTGTGACTTATTTCACTTAGAATCATCGTACCTGAATCCACTCATTATGCTGCTATGGGCCTGATGACATAGATTTCATTGCTGAGTGATATTGCATTGTACGTAAGTACCACAACTTCTTTATCCATTTTTCACTTTCTGTGATTTTGAACTTGTACTGTAAACGAGGTTCTTGTAAACAGAGCCGTCCCAAACTTTGGGGTGGCTGTGTCTTTTTGATTTTAATTTCCCTAAGCTATAGGACCATAAATGGAAGTGCCCTAGGCTCTGTTGCTTTGTTTTTTAGATGTTTCAGGAAACACCATACACTTCTCCAGAGTGCCTGTTGGCAATTTTCATCTCGCCCATCAGCATAACAAGGCTCCCAATTCTCCATGGCTTGTCCTGCCTTTCTGGATTTTACACTTTTTTCAGATGGCCCTTTTGTCCGGGGGGCAGTGAGACTTCATTGTAGTGCAGATTTCCTTTGCAAGCTTGCTTGGTTGGCCAAAAAGGGCGTATGCGTTTTTTCCTGAATGTATTCAGGAAAAAACGCATACGCCCTTTTTGGCCAAGTGCATCATTGTGGACGTTCTGCCTCTTTTCCTATGCTTTACATGCAATTCCAGTCTACCTCCTGAAATCGGTTTCCTGCAATTCTGCCCCGCTTTCAAGTCCTCTTGGCAGCCTTACTTCAATATATTTTTGGACGATAGCTGTCATTTATAACTCTGCAGGTATGTGAATTACAGTGCCCCTGAGCTCCTTTCTTCAACTCGCTTTCTTGTGAGCTGGCCGCAACACCGCAGCCTTGCTTCAGGCCCTAGTGTGGTTCCGGCATGGCACGGTGAGCCTTTGGTTAATTCCTCTTCCTGGTGGGAAATGAGAGTTAAATTTGCCCGTCCAGACACCTCCAGCTAGTCTCTCATTGGTTCTCCCTATTCCTGTTCATTTTTCGCAGAAATTGCAAACTGGGCCAAACAGGAGGTTAAAGGCACTGACTCTCCAAGTGGGGAGAGTGTTAGTAAAGCATCTGGAATGTTGCACCCGAGTACCAGGGGACGAAAACTGACACAATTGAACACGTTTCCCGATCACACGGTGGATCATACTCTGGGTTCCACATGCATGTTTTAGCTGAAGGAAGAATCCCTTAAACCTGGAGAGTTGAGACCCATGGAATGGGTACCATGGAATATGACTTCAAAGGGTCTGCATTTGTCCACCGAACCTCACCAATCCTATCACTGCTGCGTTTATGCCGCTGTACACACGCTTGATTCTCTTTCGGAGACATATAAATCCATAGGTTTTAAGATTCTTCCTAGTCAGGTATATTCTTAGGCGTTTAATATGGGGTGTAGAGTCCACTTCGTTGATCAAGGAGTAGCTCTTGTCTATTACATATTTGGCTTATGGAACGGTATCTGTGCTAATTTCAATCTCTGGTTTTATGCAGCACCCCAACTCACCTTTCCCCTTAAGCAAGCATAAGTCGGTTTTCTACATTTGAGACCCTGTTCTGTTTTGTAATTCAGTTCCTGTGTAGCCAAGTTTACATTCCATGTGGTAGAGATATCTTATGATGTTTCTTTTTCTGTGTGACTTATTTCACTTAGAATCATCGTACCTGAATCCACTCATTATGCTGCTATGGGCCTGATGACATAGATTTCATTGCTGAGTGATATTGCATTGTACGTAAGTACCACAACTTCTTTATCCATTTTGCGCTTTCTGTGATATTGAACTTGTACCGTAAACGAGGTTCTTGTAAACAGAGCTGTCCCAAACATTTGGGTGGTTGTGTCTTTTTGATTTTAATTTCCCTAAGCTATAGGACCATAAGTGGAAGTGCCCTAGGCTCTGTTGCTTTGTTTTTTAGATGTTTCAGGAAACACCATACACTTCTCCAGAGTGCCTGTTGGCAATTTACATCCCGCCCATGAGCATAACAAGGCTCCCAGTTCTCCATGGCCTGTCCTGCCTGTCTGGATTTTACACTTTTTTCAGATGGCCCTTTTGACCAGGGGACAGTGAGACTTCATTGTAGTGCAGATTTCCTTTGCAAGCTTGCTTGGTTGGCCAAAAAGGGCGTATGCGTTTTTTCCTGAATGTATTCAGGAAAAAACGCATACGCCCTTTTTGGCCAAGTGCATCATTGTGGACGTTCTGCCTCTTTTCCTATGCTTTACATGCAATTCCAGTCTACCTCCTGAAATCGGTTTCCTGCAATTCTGCCCCGCTTTCAAGTCCTCTTGGCAGCCTTACTTCAATATATTTTTGGACGATAGCTGTCATTTATAACTCTGCAGGTTTGTGAATGACAGTGCCCCTGAGCTCCTTTCTTCAACTCGCTTTCTTGTGAGCTGGCCGCAACACCGCAGCCTTGCTTCAGGCCCTAGTGTGGTTCCGGCATGGCACGCTGAGCCTTTGGTTAATTCCTCTTCCTGGTGGGAAATGAGAGTTAAATTTGCCCGTCCAGACACCTCCAGCTAGTCTCTCATTGGTTCTCCCTATTCCTGTTCATTTTCCGCAGAAATTGCAAACTGGGCCAAACAGGAGGTTAAAGGCACTGACTCTCCAAGTGGGGAGAGTGTTAGTAAAGCATCTGGAATGTTGCACCCGAGTACCAGGGGACGAAAACTGACACAATTGAACACGTTTCCCGATCACACGGTGGATCATACTCTGGGTTCCACATGCATGTTTTAGCTGAAGGAAGAATCCCTTAAACCTGGAGAGTTGAGACCCATGGAATGGGTACCATGGAATATGACTTCAAAGGGTCTGCATTTGTCCACCGAACCTCACCAATCCTATCACTGCTGCGTTTATGCCGCTGTACACACGCTTGATTCTCTTTCGGAGACATATAAATCCATAGGTTTTAAGATTCTTCCTAGTCAGGTATATTCTTAGGCGTTTAATATGGGGTGTAGAGTCCACTTCGTTGATCAAGGAGTAGCTCTTGTCTATTACATATTTGGCTTATGGAACGGTATCTGTGCTAATTTCAATCTCTGGTTTTATGCAGCACCCCAACTCACCTTTCCCCTTAAGCAAGCATAAGTCGGTTTTCTACATTTGAGACCCTGTTCTGTTTTGTAATTCAGTTCCTGTGTAGCCAAGTTTACATTCCATGTGGTAGAGATATCTTATGATGTTTCTTTTTCTGTGTGACTTATTTCACTTAGAATCATCGTACCTGAATCCATTCATTATGCTGCTACGGGCCTGATGACATACATTTCATTGCTGAGTGATATTGCATTGTACGTAAGTACCACAACTTCTTTATCCATTTTGCGCTTTCTGTGATATTGAACTTGTACCATAAACGAGGTTCTTGTAAACAGAGCTGTCCCAAATATTTGGGTGGTTGTGTCTTTTTGATTTTAATTTCCCTAAGCTATAGGACCATAAGTGGAAGTGCCCTAGGCTCTGTTGCTTTGTTTTTTAGATGTTTCAGGAAACACCATACACTTCTCCAGAGTGCCTGTTGGCAATTTACATCCCGCCCATGAGCATAACAAGGCTCCCAGTTCACCATGGCCTGTCCTGCCTTTCTGGATTTTACACTTTTTTCAGATGGCCCTTTTGACCAGGGGACAGTGAGACTTCATTGTAGTGCAGATTTCATTGCAAGCTTGCTTGGTTGGCCAAAAAGGGCATATGCGTTTTTTCCTGAATGTATTCAGGAAAAAACGCATACGCCCTTTTTGGCCAAGTGCATCATTGTGGACGTTCTGCCTCTTTTCCTATGCTTTACATGCAATTCCAGTCTACCTCCTGAAATCGGTTTCCTGCAATTCTGCCCCGCTTTCAAGTCCTCTTGGCAGCCTTACTTCAATATATTTTTGGACGATAGCTGTCATTTATAACTCTGCAGGTTTGTGAATGACAGTGCCCCTGAGCTCCTTTCTTCAACTCGCTTTCTTGTGAGCTGGCCGCAACACCGCAGCATTGCTTCAGGCCCTAGTGTGGTTCCGGCATGGCACGCTGAGCCTTTGGTTAATTCCTCTTCCTCATGGGAAATGAGAGTTAAATTTGCCCGTCCAGACACCTCCAGGTAGTCTCTCATTGGTTCTCCCTATTCCTGTTCATTTTCCGCAGAAATTGCAAACTGGGCCAAACAGGAGGTTAAAGGCACTGACTCTCCAAGTGGGGAGAGTGTTAGTAAAGCATCTGGAATGTTGCACCCGAGTACCAGGGGGCGAAAACTGACACAATTGAACACGTTTCCCGATCACATGGTGGATCATACTCTGGGTTCCACATGCATGTTTTAGCTGAAGGAAGAATCCCTTAAACCTGGAGAGTTGAGACCCATGGAGTGGGTACCATGCAATATGACTTCAAAGGGTCTGCATTTGTCCACCGAACCTCACCAATAATATCACTGCTGCGTTTATGCCGCTGTACACACGCTTGATTCTCTTTCAGAGACATATAAATCCATAGGTTTTAAGATTCTTCCTAGTCAGGTATATTCTTAGGCGTTTAATATGGGGTGTAGAGTCCACTTCGTTGATCAAGGAGTAGCTCTTTTCTATTACATATTTGGCTTATGGAACGGTATCTGTGCTAATTTCAATCTCTGGTTTTATGCAGCACCCCAACTCACCTTTCCCCTTAAGCAAGCATAAGTCGGTTTTCTACATTTGAGACCCTGTTCTGTTTTGTAATTCAGTTCCTGTGTAGCCAAGTTTACATTCCATGTGGTAGAGATATCTTATGATGTTTCTTTTTCTGTGTGACTTATTTCACTTAGAATCATCGTACCTGAATCCACTCATTATGCTGCTACGGGCCTGATGACATAGATTTCATTGCTGAGTGATATTGCATTGTACGTAAGTACCACAACTTCTTTATCCATTTTGCGCTTTCTGTGATATTGAACTTGTACCGTAAACGAGGTTCTTGTAAACAGAGCTGTCCCAAACATTTGGGTGGTTGTGTCTTTTTGATTTTAATTTCCCTAAGCTATAGGACCATAAGTGGAAGTGCCCTAGGCTCTGTTGCTTTGTTTTTTAGATGTTTCAGGAAACACCATACACTTCTCCAGAGTGCCTGTTGGCAATTTACATCCCGCCCATGAGCATAACAAGGCTCCCAGTTCTCCATGGCCTGTCCTGCCTTTCTGGATTTTACACTTTTTTCAGATGGCCCTTTTGACCAGGGGACAGTGAGACTTCATTGTAGTGCAGATTTCCTTTGCAAGCTTGCTTGGTTGGCCAAAAAGGGCGTATGCGTTTTTTCCTGAATGTATTCAGGAAAAAACGCATACGCCCTTTTTGGCCAAGTGCATCATTGTGGACGTTCTGCCTCTTTTCCTATGCTTTACATGCAATTCCAGTCTACCTCCTGAAATCGGTTTCCTGCAATTCTGCCCCGCTTTCAAGTCCTCTTGGCAGCCTTACTTCAATATATTTTTGGACGATAGCTGTCATTTATAACTCTGCAGGTTTGTGAATGACAGTGCCCCTGAGCTCCTTTCTTCAACTCGCTTTCTTGTGAGCTGGCCGCAACACCGCAGCCTTGCTTCAGGCCCTAGTGTGGTTCCGGCATGGCACGCTGAGCCTTTGGTTAATTCCTCTTCCTGGTGGGAAATGAGAGTTAAATTTGCCCGTCCAGACACCTCCAGCTAGTCTCTCATTGGTTCTCCCTATTCCTGTTCATTTTCCGCAGAAATTGCAAACTGGGCCAAACAGGAGGTTAAAGGCACTGACTCTCCAAGTGGGGAGAGTGTTAGTAAAGCATCTGGAATGTTGCACCCGAGTACCAGGGGACGAAAACTGACACAATTGAACACGTTTCCCGATCACACGGTGGATCATACTCTGGGTTCCACATGCATGTTTTAGCTGAAGGAAGAATCCCTTAAACCTGGAGAGTTGAGACCCATGGAATGGGTACCATGGAATATGACTTCAAAGGGTCTGCATTTGTCCACCGAACCTCACCAATCCTATCACTGCTGCGTTTATGCCGCTGTACACACGCTTGATTCTCTTTCGGAGACATATAAATCCATAGGTTTTAAGATTCTTCCTAGTCAGGTATATTCTTAGGCGTTTAATATGGGGTGTAGAGTCCACTTCGTTGAGCAAGGAGTAGCTCTTGTCTATTACATATTTGGCTTATGGAACGGTATCTGTGCTAATTTCAATCTCTGGTTTTATGCAGCACCCCAACTCACCTTTCCCCTTAAGCAAGCATAAGTTGGTTTTCTACATTTGAGACCCTGTTCTGTTTTGTAATTCAGTTCCTGTGTAGCCAAGTTTACATTCCGTGTAGTAGTGATATCTTATGATGTTTCTTTTTCTGTGTGACTTATTTCACTTAGAATCATCGTACCTGAATCCACTCATTATGCTGCTATGGGCCTGATGACACAGATTTCATTGCTGAGTGATATTGCATTGTACGTATGTACCACAACTTCTTTATCCATTTTTCACTTTCTGTGATTTTGAACTTGTACTGTAAAGAAGGTTCTTGTAAACAGAGCCGTCCCAAACTTTGGGGTGGCTGTGTCTTTTTGATTTTAATTTCCCTAAGCTATAGGACCATAAGTGGAAGTGCCCTAGGCTCTGTTGCTTTGTTTTTTAGATGTTTCAGGAAACACCATACACTTCTCCAGAGTGGCTGTTGGCAATTTACATCCCGCCCATGAGCATAACAAGGCTCCCAGTTCTCCATGGCCGGTCCTGCCTTTCTGGATTTTACACATTTTTCAGATGGCCCTTTTGACCGGGGAGCTGTGAGACTTCATTGTAGTGCAGATTTCCTTTGCAAGCTTGCTTGGTTGGCCAAAAAGGGCGTATGCGTTTTTTCCTGAATATATTCAGGAAAAAACGCATACGCCCTTTTTGGCCAAGTGCATCATTGTGGACGTTCTGCCTCTTTTCCTATGCTTTACATGCTATTCCAGTCTACCTCCTGAAATCGGTTTCCTGCAATTCTGCCCCGCTTTCAAGTCCTCTTGGCAGCCTTACTTCAATATATTTTTGGACGATAGCTATCATTTATAACTCTGCAGGTATGTGAATGACAGTGCCCCTGAGCTCCTTTCTTCAACTCGATTTCTTGTGAGCTGGCCGCAACACCGCAGGATTGCTTCAGGCCCTAGTGTGGTTCCGGCATGGCACGCTGAGCCTTTGTTTAATTCCTCTTCCTGGTGGGAAATGAGAGTTAAATTTGCCCGTCCAGACACCTCCAGCTAGTCTCTCATTGGTTCTCCCTATTCCTGTTCATTTTCCGCAGAAATTGCAAACTGGGCCAAACAGGAGGTTAAAGGCACTGACACTCCAAGTGGGGAGAGTGTTAGTAAAGCGTCTGGAATGTTGCACCCGAGTACCAGGGGACGAAAACTGAGACACATTTGAACACGTTTCCCGATCACATGGTGGATCATACTCTGGGTTCCACATGCATGTTTTAGCTGAAGGAAGAATCCCTTAAACCTGGAGAGTTGAGACCCCTGCAATGGGTACCATGCAATATGACTTCAAAGGGTCTGCATTTGCTCACTGAACCTCACCAATCTTAGCACTGCTGCATTTATGCCACTGTACACACGCTTGATTCTCTTTCGGAGACATATAAATCCATAGGTTTTAAGATTCTTCCTAGTCAGGTATATTCTTAGGCGTTTAATATGGGGTGTAGAGTCCACTTCGTTGAGCAAGGAGTAGCTCTTGTCTATTACATATTTGGCTTATGGAACGGTATCTGTGCTAATTTCAATCATTGGTTTTATGCAGCACCCCAACTCACCTTTACTCTTAAGCAAGCATAAGTCGGTTTTCTACATTTGAGACCCTGTTCTGTTTTGTAATTCAGTTCCTGTGTAGCCAAGTTTACATTCCGTGTGGTAGAGATATCTTATGATGTTTCTTTTTCTGTGTGACTTATTTCACTTAGAATCATCGTACCTGAATCCACTCATTATGCTGCTACGGGCCTGATGACATAGATTTCATTGCTGAGTGATATTGCATTGTACGTAAGTACCACAACTTCTTTATCCATTTTGCGCTTTCTGTGATATTGAACTTGTACCGTAAACGAGGTTCTTGTAAACAGAGCTGTTCCAAAGATTGTGGTGGTTGTGTCTTTTTGATTTTAATTTCCCTAAGCTATAGGACCATAAGTGGAAGTGCCCTAGGCTCTGTTGCTTTGTTTTTTAGATGTTTCAGGAAACACCATACACTTCTCCAGAGTGCCTGTTGGCAATTTACATCCCGCCCATGAGCATAACAAGGCTCCCAGTTCTCCATGGCCTGTCCTGCCTTTCTGGATTTTACACTTTTTTCAGATGGCCCTTTTGACCGGGGGGCAGTGAGACTTCATTGTAGTGCAGATTTCCTTTGCAAGCTTGCTTGGTTGGCCAAAAACGGCATATGCATTTATTCCTGAATATATTCAGGAAAAAACGCATATGCCCTTTTTGGCCAAGTGCATCATTGTGGACGTTCTGCCTCTTTTCCTATGCTTTACATGCAATTCCAGTCTATCTCCTGAAATCGGTTTCCTGCAATTCTGCCCCGCTTTCAAGTCCTCTTGGCAGCCTTACTTCAATATATTTTTGGACGATAGCTGTCATTTATAACTCTGCAGGTTTGTGAATTACAGTGCCCCTGAGCTCCTTTCTTCAACTCGCTTTCTTGTGAGCTGGCCGCAACACCGCAGCCTTGCTTCAGGCCCTAGTGTGGTTCCGGCATGGCACGCTGAGCCTTTGGTTAATTCCTCTTCCTGGTGGGAAATGAGAGTTAAATTTGCCCGTCCAGACACCTCCAGCTAGTCTCTCATTGGTTCTCCCTATTCCTGTTCATTTTCCGCAGAAATTGCAAACTGGGCCAAACAGGAGGTTAAAGGCACTGACTCTCCAAGTGGGGAGAGTGTTAGTAAAGCATCTGGAATGTTGCACCCGAGTACCAGGGGACGAAAACTGACACAATTGAACACGTTTCCCGATCACACGGTGGATCATACTCTGGGTTCCACATGCATGTTTTAGCTGAAGGAAGAATCCCTTAAACCTGGAGAGTTGAGACCCATGGAATGGGTACCATGGAATATGACTTCAAAGGGTCTGCATTTGTCCACCGAACCTCACCAAGCCTATCACTGCTGCGTTTATGCCGCTGTACACACGCTTGATTCTCTTTCGGAGACATATAAATCCATAGGTTTTAAGATTCTTCCTAGTCAGGTATATTCTTAGGCGTTTAATATGGGGTGTAGAGTCCACTTCGTTGATCAAGGAGTAGCTCTTGTCTATTACATATTTGGCTTATGGAACGGTATCTGTGCTAATTTCAATCTCTGGTTTTATGCAGCACCCCAACTCACCTTTCCCCTTAAGCAAGCATAAGTCGGTTTTCTACATTTGAGACCCTGTTCTGTTTTGTAATTCAGTTCCTGTGTAGCCAAGTTTACATTCCATGTGGTAGAGATATCTTATGATGTTTCTTTTTCTGTGTGACTTATTTCACTTAGAATCATCGTACCTGAATCCACTCATTATGCTGCTACGGGCCTGATGACATAGATTTCATTGCTGAGTGGTATTGCATTGTACGTAAGTACCACAACTTCTTTATCCATTTTGCGCTTTCTGTGATATTGAACTTGTACCGTAAACGAGGTTCTTGTAAACAGAGCTGTCCCAAACATTTGGGTGGTTGTGTCTTTTTGATTTTAATTTCCCTAAGCTATAGGACCATAAGTGGAAGTGCCCTAGGCTCTGTTGCTTTGTTTTTTAGATGTTTCAGGAAACACCATACACTTCTCCAGAGTGCCTGTTGGCAATTTACATCCCGCCCATCAGCATAACAAGGTTCCCAGTTCTCCATGGCCTGTCCTGCCTTTCTGGATTTTACACTTTTTTCAGATGGCCCTTTTGACCAGGGGACAGTGAGACTTCATTGTAGTGCAGATTTCCTTTGCAAGCTTGCTTGGTTGGCCAAAAAGGGCGTATGCGTTTTTTCCTGAATGTATTCAGGAAAAAACGCATACGCCCTTTTTGGCCAAGTGCATCATTGTGGACGTTCTGCCTCTTTTCCTATGCTTTACATGCAATTCCAGTCTACCTCCTGAAATCGGTTTCCTGCAATTCTGCCCCGCTTTCAAGTCCTCTTGGCAGCCTTACTTCAATATATTTTTGGACGATAGCTGTCATTTATAACTCTGCAGGTTTGTGAATGACAGTGCCCCTGAGCTCCTTTCTTCAACTCGCTTTCTTGTGAGCTGGCCGCAACACCGCAGCCTTGCTTCAGGCCCTAGTGTGGTTCCGGCATGGCACGCTGAGCCTTTGGTTAATTCCTCTTCCTGGTGGGAAATGAGAGTTAAATTTGCCCGTCCAGACACCTCCAGCTAGTCTCTCATTGGTTCTCCCTATTCCTGTTCATTTTCCGCAGAAATTGCAAACTGGGCCAAACAGGAGGTTAAAGGCACTGACTCTCCACGTGATGAGAGTGTTAGTAAAGCATCTGGAATGTTGCACCCGAGTACCAGGGGACGAAAACTGACACAATTGAACACGTTTCCTGATCACACGGTGGATCATACTCTGGGTTCCACATGCATGTTTTAGCTGAAGGAAGAATCCCTTAAACCTGGAGAGTTGAGACCCATGGAATGGGTACCATGGAATATGACTTCAAAGGGTCTGCATTTGCTCACTGAACCTCACCAATCTTAGCACTGCTGCATTTATGCCACTGTGCACACGCTTGATTCTCTTTCGGAGACATATAAATCCATAGGTTTTAAGATTCTTCCTAGTCAGGTATATTCTTAGGCGTTTAATATGGGGTGTTGAGTCCACTTCGTTGAGCAAGGAGTAGCTCTTGTCTATTACATATTTGGCTTATGGAACGGTATCTGTGCTAATTTCAATCTTTGGTTTTATGCAGCACCCCAACTCACCTTTACTCTTAAGCAAGCATAAGTCGGTTTTCTACATTTGAGACCCTGTTCTGTTTTGTAATTCAGTTCCTGTGTAGCCAAGTTTACATTCCATGTGGTAGAGATATCTTATGATGTTTCTTTTTCTGTGTGACTTATTTCACTTAGAATCATCGTACCTGAATCCACTCATTATGCTGCTACGGGCCTGATGACATAGATTTCATTGCTGAGTGATATTGCATTGTACGTAAGTACCACAACTTCTTTATCCATTTTGCGCTTTCTGTGATATTGAACTTGTACCGTAAACGAGGTTCTTGTAAACAGAGCTGTTCCAAAGATTGTGGTGGTTGTGTCTTTTTGATTTTAATTTCCCTAAGCTATAGGACCATAAGTGGAAGTGCCCTAGGCTCTGTTGCTTTGTTTTTTAGATGTTTCAGGAAACACCATACACTTCTCCAGAGTGCCTGTTGGCAATTTACATCCCGCCCATGAGCATAACAAGGCTCCCAGTTCTCCATGGCCTGTCCTGCCTTTCTGGATTTTACACTTTTTTCAGATGGCCCTTTTGACCGGGGGGCAGTGAGACTTCATTGTAGTGCAGATTTCCTTTGCAAGCTTGCTTGGTTGGCCAAAAAGGGCATATGCGTTTATTCCTGAATATATTCAGGAAAAAACGCATATGCCCTTTTTGGCGAAGTGCATCATTGTGAACGTTCTGCCTCTTTTCCTATGCTTTACATGCAATTCCAGTCTACCTCCTGAAATCGGTTTCCTGCAATTCTGCCCCGCTTTCAAGTCCTCTTGGCAGCCTTACTTCAATATATTTTTGGACGATAGCTGTCATTTATAACTCTGCAGGTTTGTGAATGACAGTGCCCCTGAGCTCCTTTCTTCAACTGGCTTTCTTGTGAGCTGGCCGCAACACCGCAGCCTTGCTTCAGGCCCTAGTGTGGTTCCGGCATGGCACGCTGAGCCTTTGGTTAATTCCTCTTCCTGGTGGGAAATGAGAGTTAAATTTGCCCGTCCAGACACCTCCAGCTAGTCTCTCATTGGTTCTCCCTATTCCTGTTCATTTTCCGCAGAAATTGCAAACTGGGCCAAACAGGAGGTTAAAGGCACTGACTCTCCAAGTGGGGAGAGTGTTAGTAAAGCATCTGGAATGTTGCACCCGAGTACCAGGGGACGAAAACTGACACAATTGAACACGTTTCCCGATCACACGGTGGATCATACTCTGGGTTCCACATGCATGTTTTAGCTGAAGGAAGAATCCCTTAAACCTGGAGAGTTGAGACCCATGGAATGGGTACCATGGAATATGACTTCAAAGGGTCTGCATTTGTCCACCGAACCTCACCAATCCTATCACTGCTGCGTTTATGCCGCTGTACACACGCTTGATTCTCTTTCGGAGACATATAAATCCATAGGTTTTAAGATTCTTCCTAGTCAGGTATATTCTTAGGCGTTTAATATGGGGTGTAGAGTCCACTTCGTTGATCAAGGAGTAGCTCTTGTCTATTACATATTTGGCTTATGGAACGGTATCTGTGCTAATTTCAATCTCTGGTTTTATGCAGCACCCCAACTCACCTTTCCCCTTAAGCAAGCATAAGTCGGTTTTCTACATTTGAGACCCTGTTCTGTTTTGTAATTCAGTTCCTGTGTAGCCAAGTTTACATTCCGTGTAGTAGTGATATCTTATGATGTTTCTTTTTCTGTGTGACTTATTTCACTTAGAATCATCGTACCTGAATCCACTCATTATGCTGCTATGGGCCTGATGACATAGATTTCATTGCTGAGTGATATTGCATTGTACGTAAGTACCACAACTTCTTTATCCATTTTTCACTTTCTGTGATTTTGAACTTGTACTGTAAACGAGGTTCTTGTAAACAGAGCCTTCCCAAACTTTGGGGTGGCTGTGTCTTTTTGAATTTAATTTCCCTAAGCTATAGGACCATAAGTGGAAGTGCCCTAGGCTCTGTTGCTTTGTTTTTTAGATGTTTCAGGAAACACCATACACTTCTCCAGAGTGGCTGTTGGCAATTTACATCCCGCCCATCAGCATAACAAGGCTCCCAGTTCTCCATGGCCTGTCCTGCCTTTCTGGATTTTACACTTTTTTCAGATGGCCCTTTTGACCGGGGGGCAGTGAGACTTCATTTTCGTGCAGATTTCCTTTGTAAGCTTGCTTGGTTGACCAAAAAGGGCGTATGCGTTTTTTCCTGAATATATTCAGGAAAAAACGCATACGCCCTTTTTGGCCAAGTGCATCATTGTGGACGTTCTGCCTCTTTTCCTATGCTTTACATGCAATTCCAGTCTACCTCCTGAAATCGGTTTCCTGCAATTCTGCCCCGCTTTCAAGTCCTCTTGGCTGCCTTACTTCAATATATTTTTGGACGGTAGCTGTCATTTATAACTCTGCAGGTACGTGAATGACAGTGCCCCTGAGCTCCTTTCTTCAACTCGCATTCTTGTGAGGTGGCCGCAACACCGTAGCATTGCTTTAGGCCCTAGTGTGGTTCAGGCATGGCACGCTGAGCCTTTGGTTAATTCCTCTTCCTGGTGGGAAATGAGAGTTAAATTTGCCCGTCCAGACACCTCCAGCTAGTCTCTCATTGGTTCTCCCTATTCCTGTTCATTTTCCGCAGAAATTGCAAACTGGGCCAAAGAGGAGGTTAAAGGCACTGACTCTCCAAGTTGGGAGAGTGTTAGTAAAGCGTCTGGAATGTTGCACCCGAGTACCAGGAGACGAAAACTGACACATTTGAACAAGTTTCCCGATCACACGGTGGATCATACTCTGGGTTCCACATGCATGTTTTAGCTGAAGGAAGAATCCCTTAAACCTGGAGAGTTGAGACCCATGGAATGGGTACCATGGAATATGACTTCAAAGGGTCTGCATTTGGCCACCGAACCTCACCAATCCTATCACTGCTGCGTTTATGCCGCTGTACACACGCTTGATTCTCTTTCGGAGACATATAAATCCATAGGTTTTAAGATTCTTCCTAGTCAGGTATATTCTTAGGCGTTTAATATGGGGTGTAGAGTCCACTTCGTTGAGCAAGGAGTAGCTCTTGTCTATTACATATTTGGCTTATGGAACGGTATCTGTGCTAATTTCAATCTCTGGTTTTATGCAGCACCCCAACTCAGCTTTCGCCTTAAGCAAGCATAAGTTGGTTTTCTACATTTGAGACCCTGTTCTGTTTTGTAATTCAGTTCCTGTGTAGCCAAGTTTACATTCCGTGTAGTAGTGATATCTTATGATGTTTCTTTTTCTGTGTGACTTATTTCACTTAGAATCATCGTACCTGAATCCACTCATTATGCTGCTATGGGCCTGATGACATAGATTTCATTGCTGAGTGATATTGCATTGTACGTAAGTACCACAACTTCTTTATCCATTTTTCACTTTCTGTGATTTTGAACTTATACTGTAAACGAGGTTCTTGTAAACAGAGCCTTCCCAAACTTTGGGGTGGCTGTGTCTTTTTGAATTTAATTTCCCTAAGCTATAGGACCATAAGTGGAAGTGCCCTAGGCTCTGTTGCTTTGTTTTTTAGATGTTTCAGGAAACACCATACACTTCTCCAGAGTGGCTGTTGGCAATTTACATCCCGCCCATCAGCATAACAAGGCTCCCAGTTCTCCATGGCCTGTCCTGCCTTTCTGGATTTTACACTTTTTTCAGATGGCCCTTTTGACCGGGGGGCAGTGAGACTTCATTGTAGTGCAGATTTCCTTTGCAAGCTTGCTTGGTTGGCCAAAAAGGGCGTATGCGTTTTTTCCTGAATATATTCAGGAAAAAACGCATACGCCCTTTTTGGCCAAGTGCATCATTGTGGACGTTCTGCCTCTTTTCCTATGCTTTACATGCAATTCCAGTCTACCTCCTGAAATCGGTTTCCTGCAATTCTGCCCCGCTTTCAAGTCCTCTTGGCAGCCTTACTTCAATATATTTTTGGACAATAGCTGTCATTTATAACTCTGCAGGTTTGTGAATGACAGTGCCCCTGAGCTCCTTTCTTCAACTCGCTTTCTTGTGAGCTGGCCGCAACACCGCAGCCTTGCTTCAGGCCCTAGTGTGGTTCCGGCATGGCACGCTGAGCCTTTGGTTAATTCCTCTTCCTGGTGGGAAATGAGAGTTAAATTTGCCCGTCCAGACACCTCCAGCTAGTCTCTCATTGGTTCTCCCTATTCCTGTTCATTTTCCGCAGAAATTGCAAACTGGGCCAAACAGGAGGTTAAAGGCACTGACTCTCCAAGTGGGGAGAGTGTTAGTAAAGCGTCTGGAATGTTGCACCCGAGAACCAGGGGACGAAAACTGAGACACATTTGAACACGTTTCCTGATCACATGGTGGATCATACTCTGGGTTCCACATGCATGTTTTAGCTGAAGGAAGAATCCCTTAAACCTGGAGAGTTGAGACCCATGGAATGGGTACCATGGAATATGACTTCAAAGGGTCTGCATTTGGCCACCGAACCTCACCAATCCTATCACTGCTGCGTTTATGCCGCTGTACACACGCTTGATTCTCTTTCGGAGACATATAAATCCATAGGTTTTAAGATTCTTCCTAGTCAGGTATATTCTTAGGCGTTTAATATGGGGTGTAGAGTCCACTTCGTTGAGCAAGGAGTAGCTCTTGTCTATTACATATTTGGCTTATGGAACGGTATCTGTGCTAATTTCAATCTCTTGTTTTATGCAGCACCCCAACTCAGCTTTCGCCTTAAGCAAGCATAAGTTGGTTTTCTACATTTGAGACCCTGTTCTGTTTTGTAATTCAGTTCCTGTGTAGCCAAGTTTACATTCCGTGTAGTAGTGATATCTTATGATGTTTCTTTTTCTGTGTGACTTATTTCACTTAGAATCATCGTACCTGAATCCACTCATTATGCTGCTATGGGCCTGATGACATAGATTTCATTGCTGAGTGATATTGCATTGTACGTAAGTACCACAACTTCTTTATCCATTTTTCACTTTCTGTGATTTTGAACTTATACTGTAAACGAGGTTCTTGTAAACAGAGCCTTCCCAAACTTTGGGGTGGCTTTGTCTTTTTGAATTTAATTTCCCTAAGCTATAGGACCATAAGTGGAAGTGCCCTAGCCTCTGTTGCTTTGTTTTTTAGATGTTTCAGGAAACACCATACACTTCTCCAGAGTGGCTGTTGGCAATTTACATCCCGCCCATCAGCATAACAAGGCTCCCAGTTCTCCATGGCCTGTCCTGCCTTTCTGGATTTTACACTTTTTTCAGATGGCCCTTTTGACCGGGGGGCAGTGAGACTTCATTGTAGTGCAGATTTCCTTTGCAAGCTTGCTTGGTTGGCCAAAAAGGGCGTATGCGTTTTTTCCTGAATATATTCAGGAAAAAACGCATACGCCCTTTTTGGCCAAGTGCATCATTGTGGACGTTCTGCCTCTTTTCCTATGCTTTACATGCAATTCCAGTCTACCTCCTGAAATCGGTTTCCTGCAATTCTGCCCCGCTTTCAAGTCCTCTTGGCAGCCTTACTTCAATATATTTTTGGACAATAGCTGTCATTTATAACTCTGCAGGTTTGTGAATGACAGTGCCCCTGAGCTCCTTTCTTCAACTCGCTTTCTTGTGAGCTGGCCGCAACACCGCAGCCTTGCTTCAGGCCCTAGTGTGGTTCCGGCATGGCACGCTGAGCCTTTGGTTAATTCCTCTTCCTGGTGGGAAATGAGAGTTAAATTTGCCCGTCCAGACACCTCCAGCTAGTCTCTCATTGGTTCTCCCTATTCCTGTTCATTTTCCGCAGAAATTGCAAACTGGGCCAAACAGGAGGTTAAAGGCACTGACTCTCCAAGTGGGGAGAGTGTTAGTAAAGCGTCTGGAATGTTGCACCCGAGAACCAGGGGACGAAAACTGAGACACATTTGAACACGTTTCCCGATCACATGGTGGATCATACTCTGGGTTCCACATGCATGTTTTAGCTGAAGGAAGAATCCCTTAAACCTGGAGAGTTGAGACCCCTGGAATGGGTACCATGCAATATGACTTCAAAGGGTCTGCATTTGCTCACTGAACCTCACCAATCCTAGCACTGCTGCATTTATGCCACTGTACACACGCTTGATTCTCTTTCGGAGACATATAAATCCATAGGTTTTAAGATTCTTACTAGTCAGGTATATTCTTAGGCGTTTAATATGGGGTGTAGAGTCCACTTCGTTGAGCAAGGAGTAGCTCTTGTCTATTACATATTTGGCTTATGGAACGGTATCTGTGCTAATTTCAATCTTTGGTTTTATGCAGCACCCCAACTCACCTTTACTCTTAAGCAAGCATAAGTCGGTTTTCTACATTTGAGACCCTGTTCTGTTTTGTAATTCAGTTCCTGTGTAGCCAAGTTTACATTCCATGTGGTAGAGATATCTTATGATGTTTCTTTTTCTGTGTGACTTATTTCACTTAGAATCATCGTACCTGAATCCACTCATTATGCTGCTACGGGCCTGATGACATAGATTTCATTGCTGAGTGATATTGCATTGTACGTAAGTACCACAACTTCTTTATCCATTTTGCGCTTTCTGTGATATTGAACTTGTACCGTAAACGAGGTTCTTGTAAACAGAGCTGTTCCAAAGATTGTGGTGGTTGTGTCTTTTTGATTTTAATTTCCCTAAGCTATAGGACCATAAGTGGAAGTGCCCTAGGCTCTGTTGCTTTGTTTTTTAGATGTTTCAGGAAACACCATACACTTCTCCAGAGTGGCTGTTGGCAATTTACATCCCGCCCATCAGCATAACAAGGCTCCCAGTTCTCCATGGCCTGTCCTGCCTTTCTGGATTTTACACTTTTTTCAGATGGCCCTTTTGACCGGGGGGCAGTGAGACTTCATTGTAGTGCAGATTTCCTTTGCAAGCTTGCTTGGTTGGCCAAAAAGGGCGTATGCGTTTTTTCCTGAATATATTCAGGAAAAAACGCATACGCCCTTTTTGGCCAAGTGCATCATTGTGGACGTTCTGCCTCTTTTCCTTTGCTTTACATGCAATTCCAGTCTACCTCCTGAAATCGGTTTCCTGCAATTCTGCCCCGCTTTCAAGTCCTCTTGGCAGCCTTACTTCAATATATTTTTGGACGGTAGCTGTCATTTATGACTCTGCAGATACGTGAATGACAGTGCCCCTGAGCTCCTTTCTTCAACTCGCATTCTTGTGAGGTGGCCGCAACACCGCAGCATTGCTTTAGGCCCTAGTGTGGTTCAGGCATGGCACACTGAGCCTTTGGTTAATTCCTCTTCCTGGTGGGAAATGAGAGTTAAATTTGCCCGTCCAGACACCTCCAGCTAGTCTCTCATTGGTTCTCCCTATTCCTGTTCATTTTCCGCAGAAATTGCAAACTGGGCCAAACAGGAGGTTAAAGGCACTGACTCTCCAAGTTGGGAGAGTGTTAGTAAAGCGTCTGGAATGTTGCACCCGAGTACCAGGAGACGAAAACTGACACATTTGAACAAGTTTCCCGATCACACGGTGGATCATACTCTGGGTTCCACATGCATGTTTTAGCTGAAGGAAGAATCCCTTAAACCTGGAGAGTTGAGACCCATGGAATGGGTACCATGGAATATGACTTCAAAGGGTCTGCATTTGGCCACCGAACCTCACCAATCCTATCACTGCTGCGTTTATGCCGCTGTACACACGCTTGATTCTCTTTCGGAGACATATAAATCCATAGGTTTTAAGATTCTTCCTAGTCAGGTATATTCTTAGGCGTTTAATATGGGGTGTAGAGTCCACTTCGTTGAGCAAGGAGTAGCTCTTGTCTATTACATATTTGGCTTATGGAACGGTATCTGTGCTAATTTCAATCTCTGGTTTTATGCAGCACCCCAACTCAGCTTTCGCCTTAAGCAAGCATAAGTTGGTTTTCTACATTTGAGACCCTGTTCTGTTTTGTAATTCAGTTCCTGTGTAGCCAAGTTTACATTCCGTGTAGTAGTGATATCTTATGATGTTTCTTTTTCTGTGTGACTTATTTCACTTAGAATCATCGTACCTGAATCCACTCATTATGCTGCTATGGGCCTGATGACATAGATTTCATTGCTGAGTGATATTGCATTGTACGTAAGTACCACAACTTCTTTATCCATTTTTCACTTTCTGTGATTTTGAACTTGTACTGTAAACGAGGTTCTTGTAAACAGAGCCTTCCCAAACTTTGGGGTGGCTGTGTCTTTTTGAATTTAATTTCCCTAAGCTATAGGACCATAAGTGGAAGTGCCCTAGGCTCTGTTGCTTTGTTTTTTAGATGTTTCAGGAAACACCATACACTTCTCCAGAGTGGCTGTTGGCAATTTACATCCCGCCCATCAGCATAACAAGGCTCCCAGTTCTCCATGGCCTGTCCTGCCTTTCTGGATTTTACACTTTTTTCAGATGGCCCTTTTGACCGGGGGGCAGTGAGACTTCATTGTAGTGCAGATTTCCTTTGCAAGCTTGCTTGGTTGGCCAAAAAGGGCGTATGCGTTTTTTCCTGAATATATTCAGGAAAAAACGCATACGCCCTTTTTGGCCAAGTGCATCATTGTGGACGTTCTGCCTCTTTTCCTATGCTTTACATGCAATTCCAGTCTACCTCCTGAAATCGGTTTCCTGCAATTCTGCCCCGCTTTCAAGTCCTCTTGGCAGCCTTACTTCAATATATTTTTGGACAATAGCTGTCATTTATGACTCTGCAGGTTTGTGAATGACAGTGCCCCTGAGCTCCTTTCTTCAACTCGCTTTCTTGTGAGCTGGCCGCAACACCGCAGGATTGCTTCAGGCCCTAGTGTGGTTCCGGCATGGCACGCTGAGCCTTTGGTTAATTCCTCTTCCTGGTGGGTAATGAGAGTTAAATTTGCCCGTCCAGACACCTCCAGCTAGTCTCTCATTGGTTCTCCCTATTCCTGTTCATTTTCCGCAGAAATTGCAAACTGGGCCAAACAGGAGGTTAAAGGCACTGACTCTCCAAGTGGGGAGAGTGTTAGTAAAGCGTCTGGAATGTTGCACCCGAGTACCAGGGGACGAAAACTGAGACACATTTGAACACGTTTCCCGATCACATGGTGGATCATACTCTGGGTTCCACATGCATGTTTTAGCTGAAGGAAGAATCCCTTAAACCTGGAGAGTTGAGACCCATGGAGTGGGTACCATGCAATATGACTTCAAAGGGTCTGCATTTGCTCACTGAACCTCACCAATCCTAGCACTGCTGCATTTATGCCACTGTACACACGCTTGATTCTCTTTCGGAGACATATAAATCCATAGGTTTTAAGATTCTTACTAGTCAGGTATATTCTTAGGCGTTTAATATGGGGTGTAGAGTCCACTTCGTTGAGCAAGGAGTAGCTCTTGTCTATTACATATTTGGCTTATGGAACGGTATCTGCGCTAATTTCAATCTTTGGTTTTATGCAGCACCCCAACTCACCTTTACTCTTAAGCAAGCATAAGTCGGTTTTCTACATTTGAGACCCTGTTCTGTTTTGTAATTCAGTTCCTGTGTAGCCAAGTTTACATTCCGTGTAGTAGTGATATCTTATGATGTTTCTTTTTCTGTGTGACTTATTTCACTTAGAATCATCGTACCTGAATCCACTCATTATGCTGCTATGGGCCTGATGACATAGATTTCATTGCTGAGTGATATTGCATTGTACGTAAGTACCACAACTTCTTTATCCATTTTTCACTTTCTGTGATTTTGAACTTGTACTGTAAACGAGGTTCTTGTAAACAGAGCCTTCCCAAACTTTGGGGTGGCTGTGTCTTTTTGAATTTAATTTCCCTAAGCTATAGGACCATAAGTGGAAGTGCCCTAGGCTCTGTTGCTTTGTTTTTTAGATGTTTCAGGAAACACCATACACTTCTCCAGAGTGGCTGTTGGCAATTTACATCCCGCCCATCAGCATAACAAGGCTCCCAGTTCTCCATGGCCTGTCCTGCCTTTCTGGATTTTACACTTTTTTCAGATGGCCCTTTTGACCGGGGGGCAGTGAGACTTCATTGTAGTGCAGATTTCCTTTGCAAGCTTGCTTGGTTGGCCAAAAAGGGCGTATGCGTTTTTTCCTGAATATATTCAGGAAAAAACGCATACGCCCTTTTTGGCCAAGTGCATCATTGTGGACGTTCTGCCTCTTTTCCTATGCTTTACATGCAATTCCAGTCTACCTCCTGAAATCAGTTTCCTGCAATTCTGCCCCGCTTTCAAGTCCTCTTGGCAGCCTTACTTCAATATATTTTTGGACAATAGCTGTCATTTATGACTCTGCAGGTTTGTGAATGACAGTGCCCCTGAGCTCCTTTCTTCAACTCGCTTTCTTGTGAGCTGGCCGCAACACCGCAGCCTTGCTTCAGGCCCTAGTGTGGTTCCGGCATGGCACGCTGAGCCTTTGGTTAATTCCTCTTCCTGGTGGGAAATGAGAGTTAAATTTGCCCGTCCAGACACCTCCAGCTAGTCTCTCATTGGTTCTCCCTATTCCTGTTCATTTTCCGCAGAAATTGCAAACTGGGCCAAACAGGAGGTTAAAGGCACTGACTCTCCAAGTGGGGAGAGTGTTAGTAAAGCATCTGGAATGTTGCACCCGAGTACCAGGGGACGAAAACTGACACAATTGAACACGTTTCCCGATCACACGGTGGATCATACTCTGGGTTCCACATGCATGTTTTAGCTGAAGGAAGAATCCCTTAAACCTGGAGAGTTGAGACCCATGGAATGGGTACCATGGAATATGACTTCAAAGGGTCTGCATTTGGCCACCGAACCTCACCAATCCTATCACTGCTGCGTTTATGCCGCTGTACACACGCTTGATTCTCTTTCGGAGACATATAAATCCATAGGTTTTAAGATTCTTCCTAGTCAGGTATATTCTTAGGCGTTTAATATGGGGTGTAGAGTCCACTTCGTTGAGCAAGGAGTAGCTCTTGTCTATTACATATTTGGCTTATGGAACGGTATCTGTGCTAATTTCAATCTCTGGTTTTATGCAGCACCCCAACTCACCTTTCGCCTTAAGCAAGCATAAGTTGGTTTTCTACATTTGAGACCCTGTTCTGTTTTGTAATTCAGTTCCTGTGTAGCCAAGTTTACATTCCGTGTAGTAGTGATATCTTATGATGTTTCTTTTTCTGTGTGACTTATTTCACTTAGAATCATCGTACCTGAATCCACTCATTATGCTGCTATGGGCCTGATGACATAGATTTCATTGCTGAGTGATATTGCATTGTACGTATGTACCACAACTTCTTTATCCATTTTTCACTTTCTGTGATTTTGAACTTGTACTGTAAAGAAGGTTCTTGTAAACAGAGCCTTCCCAAACTTTGGGGTGGCTGTGTCTTTTTGATTTTAATTTCCCTAAGCTATAGGACCATAAGTGGAAGTGCCCTAGGCTCTGTTGCTTTGTTTTTTAGATGTTTCAGGAAACACCATACACTTCTCCAGAGTGGCTGTTGGCAATTTACATCCCGCCCATCAGCATAACAAGGCTCCCAGTTCTCCATGGCCTGTCCTGCCTTTCTGGATTTTACACTTTTTTCAGATGGCCCTTTTGACCGGGGGGCAGTGAGACTTCATTGTAGTGCAGATTTCCTTTGCAAGCTTGCTTGGTTGGCCAAAAAGGGCGTATGCGTTTTTTCCTGAATATATTCAGGAAAAAACGCATACGCCCTTTTTGGCCAAGTGCATCATTGTGGACGTTCTGCCTCTTTTCCTATGCTTTACATGCAATTCCAGTCTACCTCCTGAAATCGGTTTCCTGCAATTCTGCCCCGCTTTCAAGTCCTCTTGGCAGCCTTACTTCAATATATTTTTGGACGATAGCTATCATTTATAACTCTGCAGGTATGTGAATGACAGTGCCCCTGAGCTCCTTTCTTCAACTCGCTTTCTTGTGAGCTGGCCGCAACACCGCAGGATTGCTTCAGGCCCTAGTGTGGTTCCGGCATGGCACGCTGAGCCTTTGGTTAATTCCTCTTCCTGGTGGGTAATGAGAGTTAAATTTGCCCGTCCAGACACCTCCAGCTAGTCTCTCATTGGTTCTCCCTATTCCTGTTCATTTTCCGCAGAAATTGCAAACTGGGCCAAACAGGAGGTTAAAGGCACTGACTCTCCAAGTGGGGAGAGTGTTAGTAAAGCGTCTGGAATGTTGCACCCGAGTACCAGGGGACGAAAACTGAGACACATTTGAACACGTTTCCCGATCACATGGTGGATCATACTCTGGGTTCCACATGCATGTTTTAGCTGAAGGAAGAATCCCTTAAACCTGGAGAGTTGAGACCCATGGAGTGGGTACCATGCAATATGACTTCAAAGGGTCTGCATTTGCTCACTGAACCTCACCAATCCTAGCACTGCTGCATTTATGCCACTGTACACACGCTTGATTCTCTTTCGGAGACATATAAATCCATAGGTTTTAAGATTCTTACTAGTCAGGTATATTCTTAGGCGTTTAATATGGGGTGTAGAGTCCACTTCGTTGAGCAAGGAGTAGCTCTTGTCTATTACATATTTGGCTTATGGAACGGTATCTGCGCTAATTTCAATCTTTGGTTTTATGCAGCACCCCAACTCACCTTTACTCTTAAGCAAGCATAAGTCGGTTTTCTACATTTGAGACCCTGTTCTGTTTTGTAATTCAGTTCCTGTGTAGCCAAGTTTACATTCCATGTGGTAGAGATATCTTATGATGTTTCTTTTTCTGTGTGACTTATTTCACTTACAATCATCGTACCTGAATCCACTCATTATGCTGCTACGGGCCTGATGACATAGATTTCATTGCTCAGTGATATTGCATTGTAAGTAAGTACCACAACTTCTTTATCCATTTTGCGCTTTCTGTGATATTGAACTTGTACTGTAAACGAGGTTCTTGTAAACAGAGCTGTTCCAAAGATTGGGGTGGTTGTGTCTTTTTGATTTTAATTTCCCTAAGCTATAGGACCATAAGTGGAAGTGCCCTAGGCTCTGTTGCTTTGTTTTTTAGATGTTTCAGGAAACACCATACACTTCTCCAGAGTGGCTGTTGGCAATTTACATCCCGCCCATCAGCATAACAAGGCTCCCAGTTCTCCATGGCCTGTCCTGCCTTTCTGGATTTTACACTTTTTTCAGATGGCCCTTTTGACCGGGGGGCAGTGAGACTTCATTGTAGTGCAGATTTCCTTTGCAAGCTTGCTTGGTTGGCCAAAAAGGGCGTATGCGTTTTTTCCTGAATATATTCAGGAAAAAACGCATACGCCCTTTTTGGCCAAGTGCATCATTGTGGACGTTCTGCCTCTTTTCCTATGCTTTACATGCAATTCCAGTCTACCTCCTGAAATCGGTTTCCTGCAATTCTGCCCCGCTTTCAAGTCCTCTTGGCAGCCTTACTTCAATATATTTTTGGACGATAGCTGTCATTTATAACTCTGCAGGTTTGTGAATGACAGTGACCCTGAGCTCCTTTCTTCAACTCGCTTTCTTGTGAGCTGGCCGCAACACCGCAGCCTTGCTTCAGGCCCTACTGTGGTTCCGGCATGGCACGCTGAGCCTTTGGTTAATTCCTCTTCCTGGTGGGAAATGAGAGTTAAATTTGCCCGTCCAGACACCTCCAGCTAGTCTCTCATTGGTTCTCCCTATTCCTGTTCATCTTCCGCAGAAATTACAAACTGGGCCAAACAGGAGGTTAAAGGCACTGACTCTCCAAGTGGGGAGAGTGTTAGTAAAGCATCTGGAATGTTGCACCCGAGTACCAGGGGACGAAAACTGAGACACATTTGAACACGTTTCCCGATCACACGGTGGATGATACTCTGGGTTCCACATGCATGTTTTAGCTGAAGGAAGAATCCCTTAAACCTGGAGAGTTGAGATCCATGGAATGGGTACCATGCAATATGACTTCAAAGGGTCTGCATTTGCTCACCGAACCTCACCAATCCTATCACTGCTGCATTTATGCCGCTGTACACACGCTTGATTCTCTTTCGGAGCATATAAATCCATAGGTTTTAAGATTCTTACTAGTCAGGTATATTCTTTGGAGTTTAATATGGGGTGTTGAGTCCACTTCGTTGAGCAAGGAGTAGCTCTTGTCTATTACATATTTGGCTTATGGAACGGTATCTGTGCTAATTTCAATCTCTGGTTTTATGCAGACCCCCAACTCACGTTTCCCCTTAAGCAAGCATAAGTTGGTTTTCTACATTTGAGACCCTGTTCTGTTTTGTAATTCAGTTCCTGTGTAGCCAAGTTTACATTCCATGTAGTAGTGATGTCTTATGATGTTTCTTTTTCTCTGTGACTTATTTCACTTAGAATCATCGTACCTGAATCCACTCATTATGCTGCTACGGGCCTCATGACATAGATTTCATTGCTGAGTGATATTGCATTGTACGTAAGTACCACAACTTCTTTATCCATTTTTCGCTTTCTGCGATATTGAACTTGTACCGTAAACGAGGTTCTTGTAAACAGAGCCGTCCCAAACTTTGGGGTGGCTGTGTCTTTTTGATTTTAATTTCCCTAAGCTATAGGACCATAAGTGGAAGTGCCCTAGGCTCTGTTGCTTTGTTTTTTAGATGTTTCAGGAAACACCATACACTTCTCCAGAGTGGCTGTTGGCAATTTACATCCCACCCATCAGCATAACAAGGCTCCCAGTTCTCCATGGCCTGTCCTGCCTTTCTGGATTTTACACTTTTTTCAGATGGCCCTTTTGACCGGGGGGCAGTGAGACTTCATTTTAGTGCAGATTTCTTTTGTAAGCTTGCTTGGTTGACCAAAAAGGGCGTATGCGTTTTTTCCTGAATATATTCAGGAAAAAACGCATACGCCCTTTTTGGCCAAGTGCATCATTGTGGACGTTCTGCCTCTTTTCCTATGCTTTACATGCAATTCCAGTCTACCTCCTGAAATCGGTTTCCTGCAATTCTGCCCCGCTTTCAAGTCCTCTTGGCAGCCTTACTTCAATATATTTTTGGACGATAGCTGTCATTTATAACTCTGCAGGTTTGTGAATGACAGTGCCCCTGAGTTCTTTTCTTCAACTCGCTTTCTTGTGAGCTGGCCGCAACACCGCAGGATTGCTTCAGGCCCTACTGTGGTTCCGGCATGCCACGCTGAGCCTTTGGTTAATTCCTCTTCCTGGTGGGAAATGAGAGTTAAATTTGCCTGTCCAGACACCTCCAGCTAGTCTCTTATTGGTTCTCCCTATTCCTGTTCATTTTCTGCAGAAATTGTAAACTGGGCCAAACAGGAGGTTAAAGGCACTGACTCTCCAAGTGGGGAGAGTGTTAGTAAAGCATCTGGAATGTTGCACCCGAGTACCAGGGGACGAAAACTGACACAATTGAACACGTTTCCTGATCACACGGTGGATCATACTCTGGGTTCCACATGCATGTTTTAGCTGAAGGAAGAATCCCTTAAACCTGGAGAGTTGAGACCCATGGAATGGGTACCATGCAATATGACTTCAAAGGGTCTGCATTTGCTCACCGAACCTCACCAATCCTATCACTGCTGCGTTTATGCCGCTGTACACACGCTTGATTCTCTTTCTGAGACATATAAATCCATAGGTTTTAAGATTCTTCCTAGTCAGGTATATTCTTAGGCGTTTAATATGGGGTGTAGAGTCCACTTCGTTGATGAAGGAGTAGCTCTTGTCTATTACATATTTGGCTTATGGAACGGTATCTGTGCTAATTTCAATCTCTGGTTTTATGCAGCACCCCAACTCACCTTTCCCCTTAAGCAAGCATAAGATGGTTTTCTACATTTGAGACCCTGTTCTGTTTTGTAATTCAGTTCCTGTGTAGCCAAGTTTACATTCCGTGTAGTAGTGATATCTTATGATGTTTCTTTTTCTGTGTGACTTATTTCACTTAGAATCATCGTACCTGAATCCACTCATTATGCTGCTATGGGCCTGATGACATAGATTTCATTGCTGAGTGATATTGCATTGTACGTAAGTACCACAACTTCTTTATCCATTTTTCACTTTCTATGATTTTGTACTTGTACTGTAAACGAGGTTCTTGTAAACAGAGCCGTCCCAAACATTGGGGTGGCTGTGTCTTTTTGATTTTAATTTCCCTAAGCTATAGGACCATAAATGGAAGTGCCCTAGGCTCTGTTCCTTTGTTATTTAGATGATTCAGGAAACACCATACACTTCTCCAGAGTGGCTGTTGGCAATTTACATCCCGCCCATCAGCATAACAAGGCTCCCAATTCTCCATGGCTTGTCCTGCCTTTCTGGATTTTACACTTTTTTCAGATGGCCCTTTTGACCGGGGGACAGTGAGACTTCATTGTAGTGCAGATTTCCTTTGCAAGCTTGCTTGGTTGGCCAAAAAGTGCGTATGCGTTTTTTCCTGAATGTATTCAGGAAAAAACGCATACGCCCTTTTTGGCCAAGTGCATCATTGTGGATGTTCTGCCTCTTTTCCTATGCTTTACATGCAATTCCAGTCTACCTCCTGAAATCGGTTTCCTGCAATTCTGCCCCGCTTTCAAGTCCTCTTGGCAGCCTTACTTCAATATATTTTTGGACGATAGCTGTCATTTATAACTCTGCAGGTATGTGAATGACAGTGCCCCTGAGCTCCTTTCTTCAACTCGCTTTCTTGTGAGCGGGCCGCAACACCGCAGGATTGCTTCAGGCCCTAGTGTGGTTCCGGCATGGCACACTGAGCCTTTGGTTAATTCCTCTTCCGGGTGGGAAATGAGAGTTAAATTTGCCCGTCCAGACACCTCCAGCTAGTCTCTCATTGGTTCTCCCTATTCCTGTTCATTTTCCGCAGAAATTGCAAACTGGGCCAAACAGGAGGTTAAAGGCACTGACTCTCCAAGTGGGGAGAGTGTTAGTAAAGCGTCTGGAATGTTGCACCCGAGTACCAGGGGACGAAAACTGACACAATTGAACACGTTTCCCGATCACACGGTGGATCATACTCTGGGTTCCACATGCATGTTTTAGCTGAAGGAAGAATCCCTTAAACCTGGAGAGTTGAGACCCATGGAGTGGGTACCATGCAATATGACTTCAAAGGGTCTGCATTTGTCCACCGAACCTCACCAATAATATCACTGCTGCGTTTATGCCGCTGTACACACGCTTGATTCTCTTTCTGAGACATATAAATCCATAGGTTTTAAGATTCTTACTAGTCAGGTATATTCTTAGGCGTTTAATATGGGGTGTAGAGTCCACTTCGCTGAGCAAGGAGTAGCTCTTTTCTATTACATATTTGGCTTATGGAACGGTATCTGTGCTAATTTCAATCTCTGGTTTTATGCAGCACCCCAACTCACCTTTCCCCTTAAGCAAGCATAAGTCAGTTTTCTACATTTGAGACCCTGTTCTGTTTTGTAATTCAGTTCCTGTGTAGCCAAGTTTACATTCCATGTGGTAGAGATATCTTATGATGTTTCTTTTTCTGTGTGACTTATTTCACTTAGAATCATCGTACCTGAATCCACTCATTATGCTGCTATGGGCCTGATGACATAGATTTCATTGCTGAGTGATATTGCATTGTACGTAAGTACCACAACTTCTTTATCCATTTTTCACTTTCTGTGATTTTGAACTTATACTGTAAACGAGGTTCTTGTAAACAGAGCCTTCCCAAATTTTGGGGTGGCTGTGTCTTTTTGATTTTAATTTCCCTAAGCTATAGGACCATAAGTGGAAGTGCCCTAGGCTCTGTTGCTTTGTTTTTTAGATGTTTCAGGAAACACCATACACTTCTCCAGAGTGGCTGTTGGCAATTTACATCCCGCCCATCAGCATAACAAGGCTCCCAGTTCTCCATGGCCTGTCCTGCCTTTCTGGATTTTACACTTTTTTCAGATGGCCCTTTTGACCGGGGGGCAGTGAGACTTCATTGTAGTGCAGATTTCCTTTGCAAGCTTGCTTTGTGGGCCAAAAAGGGCGTATGCGTTTTTTCCTGAATATATTCAGGAAAAAACGCATACGCCCTTTTTGGCCAAGTGCATCATTGTGGACGTTCTGCCTCTTTTCCTTTGCTTTACATGCAATTCCAGTCTACCTCCTGAAATCGGTTTCCTGCAATTCTGCCCAGCGTTCAAGTCCTCTTGGCAGCCTTACTTCAATATATTTTTGGACGATAGCTGTCATTTATAACTCTGCAGGTTTGTGAATGACAGTGCCCCTTAGCTCCTTTTTTCAACTCGCTTTCTTGTGAGCTGGCCGCAACACCGCAGCATTGCTTCAGGCCCTAGTGTGGTTCCGGCATGACATGCTGAGCCTTTGGTTAATTCCTCTTCCTGGTGGGAAATGAGAGTTAAATTTCCCCGTCCAGACACCTCCAGCTAGTCTCTCATTGGTTCTCCCTATTCCTGTTCATTTTCCGCAGAAATTGCAAACTGGGCCAAACAAGAGGTTAAAGGCACTGACTCTCCAAGTGGGGAGAGTGTTAGTAAAGCGTCTGGAATGTTGCACCCGAGTACCGGGGGATGAAAACTGACACAATTAAACACGATTCCCGATCACACGGTGGATCATACTCTGGGTTCCACACGCATGTTTTAGCTGAAGGAAGAATCCCTTAAACCTGGAGAGTTGAGACCCATGGAATGGGTACCATGCAATATGAATTGAAAGGGTCTGCATTTGCTCACCGAACCTCACCAATCCTATCACTGCTGCGTTTATGACACTGTACACACGCTTGATTCTCTTTCGGAGACATATAAATCCATAGGTTTTAAGATTCTTTCTAGTCAGGTATATTCTTACGCGTTTAATATGGGGTGTAGTGTCCACTTCGTTGAGCAAGGAGTAGCTCTTGTCTATTAAATATTTGGCTTATGGAACGGTATCTGTTCTAATTTCAATCTCTGGTTTTATGCAGCACCCCAACTCACCTTTCGCCTTAAGCAAGCATAAGTTGGTTTTCTACATTTGAGTCCCTGTTCTGTTTTGTAATTCAGTTCCTGTGTAGCCAAGTTTACATTCCTTGTAGTAGTGATATCTTATGATATTTGTTTTTCTGTGTGACTTATTTCACTTAGAATCATCGTACCTGAATCCACTCATTATGCTGCTACGGGCCTGATGACATAGATTTCATTACTGAGTGATATTGCATTGTACGTAAGTACCACAACTTCTTTATCCATTTTTCGCTTTCTGTGATATTGAACTTGGACCATAAACGAGGTTCTTGTAAACAGAGCTGTCCCTAACTTTGGGGTGGCTGAGTCTTTTTGATTTTAATTTCCCTAAGCTATAGGACCATAAGTGGAAGTGCCCTAGGCTCTGTTGCTTTGTTTTTTAGATGTTTCAGGAAACACCATACACTTCTCCAGAGTGGCTGTTGGCAATTTACATCCCGCCCATCAGCATAACAAGGCTCCCAGTTCTCCATGGCCTGTCCTGCCTTTCTGGATTTTACACTTTTTTAAGATGGCCCTTTTGACCGGGGAGCAGTGAGACTTCATTGTAGTGCAGATTTCCTTTGCAAGCTTGCTTGGTTGGCCAAAAAGGGCGTATGCGTTTTTTCCTGAATATATTCAGGAAAAAACGCATACGCCCTTTTTGGCCAAGTGCATCATTGTGGACGTTCTGCCTCTTTTCCTATGCTTTACATGCAATTCCAGTCTACCTCCTGAAATCGGTTTCCTGCAATTCTGCCCCGCTTTCAAGTCCTCTTGGCAGCCTTACTTCAATATATTTTTGGACGATAGCTATCATTTATAACTCTGCAGGTATGTGAATGACAGTGCCCCTGAGCTCCTTTCTTCAACTCGCTTTCTTGTGAGCTGGCCGCAACACCGCAGGATTGCTTCAGGCCCTAGTGTGGTTCCGGCATGGCACGTTGAGCCTTTGTTTAATTCCTCTTCCTGGTGGGAAATGAGAGTTAAATTTGCCCGTCCAGACACCTCCAGCTAGTCTCTCATTGGTTCTCCCTATTCCTGTTCATTTTCCGCAGAAATTGCAAACTGGGCCAAACAGGAGGTTAAAGGCACTGACTCTCCAAGTGGGGAGAGTGTTAGTAAAGTGTCTGGAATGTTGCACCCGAGTACCAGGAGACGAAAACTGAGACACATTTGAACACGTTTCCCGATCACATGGTGGATCATACTCTGGGTTCCACATGCATGTTTTAGCTGAAGGAAGAATCCCTTAAACCTGGAGAGTTGAGACCCCTGCAATGGGTACCATGCAATATGACTTCAAAGGGTCTGCATTTGCTCACCGAACCTCACCAATCCTATCACTGCTGCATTTATGCCGCTGTACACACGCTTGATTCTCTTTCGGAGCATATAAATCCATAGGTTTTAAGATTCTTACTAGTCAGGTATATTCTTAGGAGTTTAATATGGGGTGTTGAGTCCACTTCGTTGAGCAAGGAGTAGCTCTTGTCTATTACATATTTGGCTTATGGAACGGTATCTGTGCTAATTTCAATCTCTGGTTTTATGCAGACCCCCAACTCACCTTTCCCCTTAAGCAAGCATAAGTCGGTTTTCTACATTTGAGACCCTGTTCTGTTTTGTAATTCAGTTCCTGTGTAGCCAAGTTTACATTCCGTGTAGTAGTGATATCTTATGATGTTTCTTTTTCTCTGTGACTTATTTCACTTAGAATCATCGTACCTGAATCCACTCGTTATGCTGCTATGGGCCTGATGACATAGATTTCATTGCTGCGTGATATTGCATTGTACTTAATTACCACAACTTCTTTATCCATTTTTCACTTTGTGTGATACTGAACTTGTACCGTAAACGAGGTTCTTGTAAACAGAGCCGTCCCAAACTTTGGGGTGGCTGTGTCTTTTTGATTTTAATTTCCCTAAGCTATAGGACCATAAGTGGAAGTGCCCTAGGCTCTGTTGCTTTGCTTTTTAGATGTGTCAGGAAACACCATACACTTCTCCAGAGTGGCTGTTCGCAATTTACATCCCACACATCAGCATAACAAGGTTCCCAATTCTCCATGGCCTGTCCTGCCTTTCTGGATTTTACACTTTTTTCAGATGGCCCTTTTGATCGGGGGGCAGTGAGACTTCATTGTAGTGCAGATTTCCTTTGCAAGCTTGCTTGGTTGGCCAAAAAGGGCGTATGCGTTTTTTCCTGAATATATTCAGGAAAAAACGCATACGCCCTTTTTGGCCAAGTGCATCATTGTGGACGTTCTGCCTCTTTTCCTTTGCTTTACATGCAATTCCAGTCTACCTCCTGAAATCGGTTTCCTGCAATTCTGCCCCGCTTTCAAGTCCTCTTGGCAGCCTTACTTCAATATATTTTTGGACGATAGCTGTCATTTATAACTCTGCAGGTTTGTGAATGACAGTGCCCCTGAGCTCCTTTCTTCAACTCGCTTTCTTGTGAGCTGGCCGCAACACCGCAGGATTGTTTCAGGCCCTTGTGTGGTTCCGGCATGGCACATTGAGCCTTTGTTTAATTCCTCTTCCTGGTGGGAAATGAGAGTTAAATTTGCCCGTCCAGACACCTCCAGCTAGTCTCTCATTGGTTCTCCCTATTCCTGTTCATCTTCCGCAGAAATTACAAACTGGGCCAAACAGGAGGTTAAAGGCACTGACTCTCCAAGTGGGGAGAGTGTTAGTAAAGCGTCTGGAATGTTGCACCCGAGTACCAGGGGACGAAAACTGAGACACCTTTGAACACGTTTCCCGATCACACGGTGGATCATACTCTGGGTTCCACATGCATGTTTTAGCTGAAGGAAGAATCCCTTAAACCTGGAGAGTTGAGACCCATGGAATGGGTACCATGCAATATGACTTCAAAGGGTCTGCATTTGCTCACCGAACCTCACCAATCCTATCACTGCTGCGTTTATGCCGCTGTACACACGCTTGATTCTCTTTCGGAGACATATAAATCCATAGGTTTTAAGATTCTTCCTAGTCAGGTATATTCTTAGGCGTTTAATATGGGGTGTAGAGTCCACTTCATTGATCAAGGAGTAGCTCTTGTCTATTACATATTTGGCTTATGGAACGGTATCTGTGCTAATTTCAATCTCTGGTTTTATGCAGCACCCCAACTCACCTTTCCCCTTAAGCAAGCATAAGTTGGTTTTCTACATTTGAGACCCTGTTCTGTTTTGTAATTCAGTTCCTGTGTAGCCAAGTTTACATTCCGTGTAGTAGTGATATCTTATGATGTTTCTTTTTCTGTGTGACTTATTTCACTTAGAATCATCGTACCTGAATCCACTCATTATGCTGCTATGGGCCTGATGACATAGATTTCATTGCTGAGTGATATTGCATTGTACGTATGTACCACAACTTCTTTATCCATTTTTCACTTTCTGTGATTTTGAACTTGTACTGTAAAGAAGGTTCTTGTAAACAGAGCCGTCCCAAACTTTGGGGTGGCTGTGTCTTTTTGATTTTAATTTCCCTAAGCTATAGGACCATAAGTGGAAGTGCCCTAGGCTCTGTTGCTTTGTTTTTTAGATGTTTCAGGAAACACCATACACTTCCCCAGAGTGGCTGTTGGCAATTTACATCCCGCCCATGAGCATAACAAGGCTCCCAGTTCTCCATGGCCTGTCCTGCCTTTCTGGATTTTACACTTTTTTCAGATGGCCTTTTTGACCGGGGAGCTGTGAGACTTCATTGTAGTGCAGATTTCCTTTGCAAGCTTGCTTGGTTGGCCAAAAAGGGCGTATGCGTTTTTTCCTGAATATATTCAGGAAAAAACGCATACGCCCTTTTTGGCCAAGTGCATCATTGTGGACGTTCTGCCTCTTTTCCTATGCTTTACATGCAATTCCAGTCTACCTCCTGAAATCGGTTTCCTGCAATTCTGCCCCGCTTTCAAGTCCTCTTCGCAGCCTTACTTCAATATCTTTTTGGACGATAGCTGTCATTTATAACTCTGCAGGTATGTGAATGACAGTGCCCCTGAGCTCCTTTCTTCAACTCGCTTTCTTGTGAGCTGGCCGCAACACTGCAGGATTGCTTCAGGCCCTAGTGTGGTTCCGGCATGGCACGCTGAGCCTTTGTTTAATTCCTCTTCCTGGTGGGAAATGAGAGTTAAATTTGCCCGTCCAGACACCTCCAGCTAGTCTCTCATTGGTTCTCCCTATTCCTGTTCATTTTCCGCAGAAATTGCAAACTGGGCCAAACAGGAGGTTAAAGGCACTGACTCTCCAAGTGGGGAGAGTGTTAGTAAAGCGTCTGGAATGTTGCACCCGAGTACCAGGGGACGAAAACTGAGACACATTTGAACACATTTCCCGATCACATGGTGGATCATACTCTGGGTTCCACATGCATGTTTTAGCTGAAGGAAGAATCCCTTAAACCTGGACAGTTGAGACCCATGGAATGGGTACCATGGAATATGACTTCAAAGGGTCTGCATTTGTCCACCGAACCTCACCAATCCTATCACTGCTGCGTTTATGCCGCTGTACACACGCTTGATTCTCTTTCGGAGACATATAAATCCATAGGTTTTAAGATTCTTCCTAGTCAGGTATATTCTTAGGCGTTTAATATGGGGTGTAGAGTCCACTTCGTTGATCAAGGAGTAGCTCTTGTCTATTACATATTTGGCTTATGGAACGGTATCTGTGCTAATTTCAATCTCTGGTTTTATGAAGCACCCCAACTCACCTTTCCCCTTAAGCAAGCATAAGTTGGTTTTCTACATTTGAGACCCTGTTCTGTTTTGTAATTCAGTTCCTGTGTAGCCAAGTTTACATTCCATGTGGTAGAGATATCTTATGATGTTTCTTTTTCTGTGTGACTTATTTCACTTAGAATCATCATACCTGAATCCACTCATTATGCTGCTACGGGCCTGATGACATAGATTTCATTGCTGAGTGATATTGCATTGTACGTAAGTACCACAACTTCTTTATCCATTTTGCGCTTTCTGTGATATTGAACTTGTACCGTAAACGAGGTTCTTGTAAACAGAGCTGTCCCAAACATTTGGGTGGTTGTGTCTTTTTGATTTTAATTTCCCTAAGCTATAGGACCATAAGTGGAAGTGCCCTAGGCTCTGTTGCTTTGTTTTTTAGATGTTTCAGGAAACACCATACACTTCTCCAGAGTGCCTGTTGGCAATTTACATCCCGCCCATGAGCATAACAAGGCTCCCAGTTCTCCATGGCCTGTCCTGCCTTTCTGGATTTTACACTTTTTTCAGATGGCCCTTTTGACCGGGGGGCAGTGAGACTTCATTGTAGTGCAGATTTCCTTTGCAAGCTTGATGGTTGGCCAAAAAGGGCGTATGCGTTTTTTCCTGAATATATTCAGGAAAAAACGCATACGCCCTTTTTGGCCAAGTGCATCATTGTGGACGTTCTGCCTCTTTTCCTTTGCTTTACATGCAATTCCAGTCTACCTCCTGAAATCGGTTTCCTGCAATTCTGCCCCGCTTTCAAGTCCTCTTGGCAGCCTTACTTCAATATATTTTTGGACGGTAGCTGTCATTTATAACTCTGCAGGTACGTGCATGACAGTGCCCCTGAGCTCCTTTCTTCAACTCGCATTCTTGTGAGGTGGCCGCAACACCGCAGGATTGCTTCAGGCCCTAGTGTGGTTCCGGCATGGCACGCTGAGCCTTTGTTTAATTCCTCTTCCTGGTGGGAAATGAGAGTTAACTTTGCCCGTCCAGACACCTCCAGCTAGTCTCTCATTGGTTCTCCCTATTCCTCTTCATTTTCCGCAGAAATTGCAAACTGGGCCAAACAAGAGGTTAAAGGCACTGACTCTCCAAGTGGGGAGAGTGTTAGTAAAGCGTCTGGAATGTTGCACCCGAGTACCAGGGGATGAAAACTGAGACACATTTGAACACGTTTCCCGATCACATGGTGGATCATACTCTGGGTTCCACATGCATGTTTTAGCTGAAGGAAGAATCCCTTAAACCTGGAGAGTTGAGACCCCTGCAATGGGTACCATGCAATATGACTTCAAAGGGTCTGCATTTGCTCACCGAACCTCACCAATCCTATCACTGCTGCATTTATGCCGCTGTACACACGCTTGATTCTCTTTCGGAGCATATAAATCCATAGGTTTTAAGATTCTTACTAGTCAGGTATATTCTTAGGAGTTTAATATGGGGTGTTGAGTCCACTTCGTTGAGCAAGGAGTAGCTCTTGTCTATTACATATTTGGCTTATGGAACGGTATCTGTGCTAATTTCAATCTCTGGTTTTATGCAGACCCCCAACTCACCTTTCCCCTTAAGCAAGCATAAGTTGGTTTTCTACATTTGAGACCCTGTTCTGTTTTGTAATTCAGTTCCTGTGTAGCCAAGTTTACATTCCATGTAGTAGTGATGTCTTATGATGTTTCTTTTTCTCTGTGACTTATTTCACTTAGAATCATCGTACCTGAATCCACTCATTATGCTGCTACGGGCCTCATGACATAGATTTCATTGCTGAGTGATATTGCATTGTACGTAAGTACCACAACTTCTTTATCCATTTTTCGCTTTCTGCGATATTGAACTTGTACCGTAAACGAGGTTCTTGTAAACAGAGCCGTCCCAAACATTGGGGTGGCTGTGTCTTTTTGATTTTAATTTCCCTAAGCTATAGGACCATAAATGGAAGTGCCCTAGGCTCTGTTCCTTTGTTATTTAGATGATTCAGGAAACACCATACACTTCTCCAGAGTGCCTGTTGGCAATTTACATCCCGCCCATCAGCATAACAAGGTTCCCAGTTCTCCATGGCCTGTCCTGCCTTTCTGGATTTTACACTTTTTTCAGATGGCCCTTTTGACCAGGGGACAGTGAGACTTCATTGTAGTGCAGATTTCCTTTGCAAGCTTGCTTGGTTGGCCAAAAAGGGCGTATGCGTTTTTTTCTGAATGTATTCAGGAAAAAACGCATACGCCCTTTTTGGCCAAGTGCATCATTGTGGACGTTCTGCCTCTTTTCCTATGCTTTACATGCAATTCCAGTCTACCTCCTGAAATCGGTTTCCTGCAATTCTGCCCCGCTTTCAAGTCCTCTTGGCAGCCTTACTTCAATATATTTTTGGACGATAGCTGTCATTTATAACTCTGCAGGTATGTGAATTACAGTTCCCCTGAGCTCCTTTCTTCAACTCGCTTTCTTGTGAGCTGGCCGCAACACCGCAGCATTGCTTCAGGTCCTAGTGTGGTTCCGGCATGGCACACTGAGCCTTTGGTTAATTCCTCTTCCGGGTGGGAAATGAGAGTTAAATTTGCCCGTCCAGACACCTCCAGCTAGTCTCTCATTGGTTCTCCCTATTCCTGTTCATTTTCCGCAGAAATTGCAAACTGGGCCAAACAGGAGGTTAAAGGCACTGACTCTCCAAGTGGGGAGAGTGTTAGTAAAGCGTCTGGAATGTTGCACCCGAGTACCAGGGGACGAAAACTGACACAATTGAACACGTTTCCCGATCACACGGTGGATCATACTCTGGGTTCCACACGCATGTTTTAGCTGAAGGAAGAATCCCTTAAACCTGGAGAGTTGAGACCCATGGAATGGGTACCATGCAATATGACTTCAAAGGGTCTGCATTTGCTCACCGAACCTCACCAATCCTATCACTGCTGCGTTTATGCCACTGTACACACGCTTGATTCTCTTTCGGAGACATATAAATCCATAGGTTTTAAGATTCTTTCTAGTCAGGTATATTCTTACGCGTTTAATATGGGGTGTAGAGTCCACTTCGTTGAGCAAGGAGTAGCTCTTGTCTATTAAATATTTGGCTTATGGAACGGTATCTGTTCTAATTTCAATCTCTGGTTTTATGCAGCACCCCAACTCACCTTTCGCCTTAAGCAAGCATAAGTTGGTTTTCTACATTTGAGACCCTGTTCTGTTTTGTAATTCAGTTCCTGTGTAGCCAAGTTTACATTCCTTGTAGTAGTGATATCTTATGATGTTTGTTTTTCTGTGTGACTTATTTCACTTAGAATCATCGTACCTGAATCCACTCATTATGCTGCTACGGGCCTGATGACATAGATTTCATTGCTGAGTGATATTGCATTGTACGTAAGTACCACAACTTCTTTATCCATTTTGCGCTTTCTGTGATATTGAACTTGGACCATAAATGAGGTTGTTGTAAACAGAGCTGTCCCTAACTTTGGGGTGGCTGAGTCTTTTTGATTTTAATTTCCCTAAGCTATAGGACCATAAGTGGAAGTGCCCTAGGCTCTGTTGCTTTGTTTTTTAGATGTTTCAGGAAACACCATACACTTCTCCAGAGTGGCTGTTGGCAATTTACATCCCGCCCATCAGCATAACAAGGCTCCCAGTTCTCCATGGCCTGTCCTGCCTTTCTGGATTTTACACTTTTTTCAGATGGCCCTTTTGACCGGGGAGCAGTGAGACTTCATTGTAGTGCAGATTTCCTTTGCAAGCTTGCTTGGTTGGCCAAAAAGGGCGTATGCGTTTTTTCCTGAATATATTCAGGAAAAAACGCATACGCCCTTTTTGGCCAAGTGCATCATTGTGGACGTTCTGCCTCTTTTCCTATGCTTTACATGCAATTCCAGTCTACCTCCTGAAATCGGTTTCCTGCAATTCTGCCCCGCTTTCAAGTCCTCTTGGCAGCCTTACTTCAATATATTTTTGGACGATAGCTGTCATTTATAACTCTGCAGGTATGTGAATGACAGTGCCCCTGAGCTCCTTTCTTCAACTCGCTTTCTTGTGAGCTGGCCACAACACCGCAGGATTGCTTCAGGCCCTAGTGTGGTTCCGGCATGGCACGCTGAGCCTTTGTTTAATTCCTCTTCCTGGTGGGAAATGAGAGTTAAATTTGCCCGTCCAGACACCTCCAGCTAGTCTCTCATTGGTTCTCCCTATTCCTGTTCATTTTCCGCAGAAATTGCAAACTGGGCCAAACAGGAGGTTAAAGGCACTGACTCTCCAAGTGGGGAGAGTGTTAGTAAAGCGTCTGGAATGTTGCACCCGAGTACCAGGGGACGAAAACTGAGACACATTTGAACACGTTTCCCGATCACATGGTGGATCATACTCTGGGTTCCACATGCATGTTTTAGCTGAAGGAAGAATCCCTTAAACCTGGAGAGTTGAGACCCCTGCAATGGGTACCATGCAATATGACTTCAAAGGGTCTGCATTTGCTCACCGAACCTCACCAATCCTATCACTGCTGCATTTATGCCACTGTACACACGCTTGATTCTCTTTCTGAGACATATAAATCCATAGGTTTTAAGATTCTTACTAGTCAGGTATATTCTTAGGCGTTTAATATGGGGTGTAGAGTCCACTTCGTTGAGCAAGGAGTAGCTCTTGTCTATTACATATTTGGCTTATGGAACGGTATCTGTGCTAATTTCAATCTCTGGTTTTATGCAGCACCCCAACTCACCTTATCCCTCAAGGAAGCATAAGTTGGTTTTCTACATTTGAGACCCTGTTCTGTTTTGTAATTCAGTTCCTGTTTAGCCAAGTTTACATTCCGTGTAGTAGTGATATCTTATGATGTTTCTTTTTCTCTGTGACTTATTTCACTTAGAATCATCGTACCTGAATCCACTCATTATGCAGCTACGGGCCTGATGACATAGATTTCATTGCTGAGTGATATTGCGTCGTACGTAAGTACCACCACTTCTTTATCCATTTTTCGCTTTCTGCGATATTGAACTTGTACCGTAAACGAGGTTCTTGTAAACAGAGCCGTCCCAAACTTTGGGGTGGCTGTGTCTTTTTGATTTTAATTTCCCTAAGCTATAGGACCATAAGTGGAAGTGCCCTAGGCTCTGTTGCTTTGTTTTTTAGATGTTTCAGGAAACACCATACACTTCTCCAGAGTGGCTGTTGGCAATTTACATCCCGCCCATCAGCATAACAAGGCTCCCAGTTCTCTGTGGCCTGTCCTGCCTTTCTGGATTTTACACTTTTTTCAGATGGTCCTTTTGACTGGAGGGCAGTGAGACTTCATTGTAGTGCAGAATTCCTTTGCAATCTTGCTTGGTTGGCCAAAAAGTACGTATGCGTTTTTTCCTGAATATATTCAGGAAAAAACGCATACGCCCTTTTTGGCCAAGTGCATCATTGTGGACGTTCTTCCGCTTTTCCTATGCTTTACATGCAATTCCAGTCTACCTCCTGAAATCGGTTTCCTGCAATTCTGCCCCCGATTCAAGTCCTCTTGGCAGCCTTACTTCAATATATTTTTGGACGATAGCTGTCATTTATAACTCTGCAGGTTTGTGAATGACAGTGCCCCTGAGCTCCTTTCTTCAACTCGCTTTCTTGTGAGCTGGTCGCAACACCGCAGGATTGCTTCAGGCCCTAGTGTGGTTCCTGCATGGCACGCTGAGCCTTTGGTTAATTCCTCTTCCTGGTGGGAAATGAGAGTTAATTTTGCCCGTCCAGACACCTCCAGCTAGTCTCTCATTGGTTCTCCCTATTCCTGTTCATTTTCCACAGAAATTGCAAACTGGGCCAAACAGGAGGTTAAAGGCACTGACTCTCCAAGTGGGGAGAGTGTTAGTAAAGCGTCTTCAATGTTGCACCCGAGTACCGGGGGATGAAAACTGAGACACATTTGAACACGTTTCCCGATCACACGGTGGATCATACTTTGGGTACCACATGCATGTTTTAGCTGAAGGAAGAATCCCTTAAACCTGGAGAGTTGAGACCCATTGAATGGGTACCATGTAATATGACTTCAAAGGGTCTGCATTTGCTCACCGATCCTCACCAATCCTATCACTGCTGCGTTTATGCCGCTGTACACACGCTTGATTCTCTTTCGGAGACATATAAATCCATAGCTTTTAAGATTCTTACTAGTCAGGTATATTCTTAGGCGTTTAATATGGGGTGTTGAGTCCACTTCGTTGAGCAAGGAGTAGTACTTGTCTTTACATATTTGGCTTATGGAACGGTATCTGTGCTAATTTCAATCTCTGGTTTTATGCAGCACCCCAACTCACCTTATCCCTTAAGGAAGCATAAGTCGGTTTTCTACATTTGAGACCCTGTTCTGTTTTGTAATTCAGTTCCTGTGTAGCCAAGTTTACATTCCATGTGGTAGAGATATCTTATGATGTTTCTTTTTCTGTGTGACTTATTTCACTTAGAATCATCATACCTGAATCCACTCATTATGCTGCTATGGGCCTGATGACATAGATTTCATTGCTGAGTGATATTGCATTGTACGTAAGTACCACAACTTCTTTATCCATTTTTCACTTTCTGTGATTTTGAACTTATACTGTAAACGAGGTTCTTGTAAACAGAGCCTTCCCAAATTTTGGGGTGGCTGTGTCTTTTTGATTTTAATTTCCCTAAGCTATAGGACCATAAGTGGAAGTGCCCTAGGCTCTGTTGCTTTGTTTTTTAGATGTTTCAGGAAACACCATACACTTCTCCAGAGTGGCTGTTGGCAATTTACATCCCGCCCATCAGCATAACAAGGCTCCCAGTTCTCCATGGCCTGTCCTGCCTTTCTGGATTTTACACTTTTTTCAGATGGCCCTTTTGACCGGGGGGCAGTGAGACTTCATTGTAGTGCAGATTTCCTTTGCAAGCTTGCTTGGTTGGCCAAAAAGGGCGTATGCGTTTTTTCCTGAATATATTCAGGAAAAAACGCATACGCCCTTTTTGGCCAAGTGCATCATTGTGGACGTTCTGCCTCTTTTCCTATGCTTTACATGCAATTCCAGTCTACCTCCTGAAATCGGTTTCCTGCAATTCTGCCCCGCTTTCAAGTCCTCTTGGCAGCCTTACTTCAATATATTTTTGGACAATAGCTGTCATTTATAACTCTGCAGGTTTGTGAATGACAGTGCCCCTGAGCTCCTTTCTTCAACTCGCTTTCTTGTGAGCTGGCCGCAACACCGCAGCCTTGCTTCAGGCCCTAGTGTGGTTCCGGCATGGCACGCTGAGCCTTTGGTTAATTCCTCTTCCTGGTGGGAAATGAGAGTTAAATTTGCCCGTCCAGACACCTCCAGCTAGTCTCTCATTGGTTCTCCCTATTCCTGTTCATTTTCCGCAGAAATTGCAAACTGGGCCAAACAGGAGGTTAAAGGCACTGACTCTCCAAGTGGGGAGAGTGTTAGTAAAGCATCTGGAATGTTGCACCCGAGTACCAGGGGACGAAAACTGACACAATTGAACACGTTTCCCAATCACACGGTGGATCATACTCTGGGTTCCACATGCATGTTTTAGCTGAAGGAAGAATCCCTTAAACCTGGAGAGTTGAGACCCATGGAATGGGTACCATGGAATATGACTACAAAGGGTCTGCATTTGGCCACCGAACCTCACCAATCCTATCACTGCTGCGTTTATGCCGCTGTACACACGCTTGATTCTCTTTCGGAGACATATAAATCCATAGGTTTTAAGATTCTTCCTAGTCAGGTATATTCTTAGGCGTTTAATATGGGGTGTAGAGTCCACTTCGTTGAGCAAGGAGTAGCTCTTGTCTATTACATATTTGGCTTATGGAACTGTATCTGTGCTAATTTCAATCTCTGGTTTTATGCAGCACCCCAACTCACCTTTCGCCTTAAGCAAGCATAAGTTGGTTTTCTACATTTGAGACCCTGTTCTGTTTTGTAATTCAGTTCCTGTGTAGCCAAGTTTACATTCCGTGTAGTAGTGATATCTTATGATGTTTCTTTTTCTGTGTGACTTATTTCACTTAGAATCATCGTACCTGAATCCACTCATTATGCTGCTATGGGCCTGATGACATAGATTTCATTGCTGAGTGATATTGCATTGTACGTATGTACCACAACTTCTTTATCCATTTTTCACTTTCTGTGATTTTGAACTTGTACTGTAAAGAAGGTTCTTGTAAACAGAGCCGTCCCAAACTTTGGGGTGGCTGTGTCTTTTTGATTTTAATTTCCCTAAGCTATAGGACCATAAGTGGAAGTGCCCTAGGCTCTGTTGCTTTGTTTTTTAGATGTTTCAGGAAACACCATACACTTCTCCAGAGTGGCTGTTGGCAATTTACATCCCGCCCATGAGCATAACAAGGCTCCCAGTTCTCCATGGCCTGTCCTGCCTTTCTGGATTTTACACTTTTTTCAGATGGCCCTTTTGACCGGGGGGCTGTGAGACTTCATTGTAGTGCAGATTTCCTTTGCAAGCTTGCTTGGTTGGCCAAAAAGGGCGTATGCGTTTTTTCCTGAATATATTCAGGAAAAAACGCATACGCCCTTTTTGGCCAAGTGCATCATTGTGGACGTTCTGCCTCTTTTCCTATGCTTTACATGCAATTCCAGTCTACCTCCTGAAATCGGTTTCCTGCAATTCTGCCCCGCTTTCAAGTCCTCTTGGCAGCCTTACTTCAATATATTTTTGGACGATAGCTGTCATTTATAACTCTGCAGGTTTGTGAATGACAGTGCCCCTGAGCTCCTTTCTTCAACTCGCTTTCTTGTGAGCTGGCCGCAACACCGCAGGATTGCTTCAGGCCCTAGTGTGGTTCCGGCATGGCACGCTGAGCCTTTGGTCAATTCCTCTTCCTGGTGGGTAATGAGAGTTAAATTTGCCCGTCCAGACACCTCCAGTTAGTCTCTCATTGGTTCTCCCTATTCCTGTTCATTTTCCGCAGAAATTGCAAACTGGGCCAAACAGGAGGTTAAAGGCACTGACTCTCCAAGTGGGGAGAGTGTTAGTAAAGCGTCTGGAATGTTGCACCCGAGTACCAGGGGACGAAAACTGAGACACATTTGAACACGTTTCCCGATCACATGGTGGATCATACTCTGGGTTCCACATGCATGTTTTAGCTGAAGGAAGAATCCCTTAAACCTGGAGAGTTGAGACCCATGGAGTGGGTACCATGCAATATGACTTCAAAGGGTCTGCATTTGCTCACCGAACCTCACCAATCCTATCACTGCTGCATTTATGCCGCTGTACACACGCTTGATTCTCTTTCGGAGCATATAAATCCATAGGTTTTAAGATTCTTACTAGTCAGGTATATTCTTAGGAGTTTAATATGGGGTGTTGAGTCCACTTCGTTGAGCAAGGAGTAGCTCTTGTCTATTACATATTTGGCTTATGGAACGGTATCTGTGCTAATTTCAATCTCTGGTTTTATGCAGACCCCCAACTCACCTTTCCCCTTAAGCAAGCATAAGTTGGTTTTCTACATTTGAGACCCTGTTCTGTTTTGTAATTCAGTTCCTGTGTAGCCAAGTTTACATTCCATGTAGTAGTGATGTCTTATGATGTTTCTTTTTCTCTGTGACTTATTTCACTTAGAATCATCGTACCTGAATCCACTCATTATGCTGCTACGGGCCTCATGACATAGATTTCATTGCTGAGTGATATTGCATTGTACGTAAGTACCACAACTTCTTTATCCATTTTTCGCTTTCTGCGATATTGAACTTGTACCGTAAACGAGGTTCTTGTAAACAGAGCCGTCCCAAACATTGGGGTGGCTGTGTCTTTTTGATTTTAATTTCCCTAAGCTATAGGACCATAAATGGAAGTGCCCTAGGCTCTGTTCCTTTGTTATTTAGATGATTCAGGAAACACCATACACTTCTCCAGAGTGGCTGTTGGCAATTTACATCCCGCCCATCAGCATAACAAGGCTCCCAATTCTCCATGGCTTGTCCTGCCTTTCTGGATTTTACACTTTTTTCAGATGGCCCTTTTGACCGGGGGGCAGTGAGACTTCATTGTAGTGCAGATTTCCTTTGCAAGCTTGCTTGGTTGGCCAAAAAGGGCGTATGCGTTTTTTCCTGAATGTATTCAGGAAAAAACGCATACGCCCTTTTTGGCCAAGTGCATCATTGTGGATGTTCTGCCTCTTTTCCTATGCTTTACATGCAATTCCAGTCTACCTCCTGAAATCGGTTTCCTGCAATTCTGCCCCGCTTTCAAGTCCTCTTGGCAGCCTTACTTCAATATATTTTTGGACGATAGCTGTCATTTATAACTCTGCAGGTATGTGAATTACAGTTCCCCTGAGCTCCTTTCTTCAACTCGCTTTCTTGTGAGCTGGCCGCAACACCGCAGCATTGCTTCAGGCCCTAGTGTGGTTCCGGCATGGCACACTGAGCCTTTGGTTAATTCCTCTTCCGGGTGGGAAATGAGAGTTAAATTTGCCCGTCCAGACACCTCCAGCTAGTCTCTCATTGGTTCTCCCTATTCCTGTTCATTTTCCGCAGAAATTGCAAACTGGGCCAAACAGGAGGTTAAAGGCACTGACTCTCCAAGTGGGGAGAGTGTTAGTAAAGCGTCTGGAATGTTGCACCCGAGTACCAGGGGACGAAAACTGACACAATTGAACACGTTTCCCGATCACACGGTGGATCATACTCTGGGTTCCACACGCATGTTTTAGCTGAAGGAAGAATCCCTTAAACCTGGAGAGTTGAGACCCATGGAATGGGTACCATGCAATATGACTTCAAAGGGTCTGCATTTGCTCACCGAACCTCACCAATCCTATCACTGCTGCATTTATGCCACTGTACACACGCTTGATTCTCTTTCTGAGACATATAAATCCATAGGTTTTAAGATTCTTACTAGTCAGGTATATTCTTAGGCGTTTAATATGGGGTGTAGAGTCCACTTCGTTGAGCAAGGAGTAGCTCTTGTCTATTACATATTTGGCTTATGGAACGGTATCTGTGCTAATTTCAATCTCTGGTTTTATGCAGCACCCCAACTCACCTTATCCCTCAAGGAAGCATAAGTTGGTTTTCTACATTTGAGACCCTGTTCTGTTTTGTAATTCAGTTCCTGTTTAGCCAAGTTTACATTCCGTGTAGTAGTGATATCTTATGATGTTTCTTTTTCTCTGTGACTTATTTCACTTAGAATCATCGTACCTGAATCCACTCATTATGCAGCTACGGGCCTGATGACATAGATTTCATTGCTGAGTGATATTGCGTCGTACGTAAGTACCACCACTTCTTTATCCATTTTTCGCTTTCTGCGATATTGAACTTGTACCGTAAACGAGGTTCTTGTAAACAGAGCCTTCCCAAACTTTGGGGTGGCTGTGTCTTTTTTATTTTAATTTCCCTAAGCTATAGGACCATAAGTGGAAGTGCCCTAGGCTCTGTTGCTTTGTTTTTTAGATGTTTCAGGAAACACCATACACTTCTCCAGAGTGGCTGTTGGCAATTTACATCCCGCCCATCAGCATAACAAGGCTCCCAGTTCTCTGTGGCCTGTCCTGCCTTTCTGGATTTTACACTTTTTTCAGATGGTCCTTTTGACTGGAGGGCAGTGAGACTTCATTGTAGTGCAGAATTCCTTTGCAATCTTGCTTGGTTGGCCAAAAAGGGCGTATGCGTTTTTTCCTGAATATATTCAGGAAAAAACGCATACGCCCTTTTTGGCCAAGTGCATCATTGTGGACGTTCTTCCGCTTTTCCTATGCTTTACATGCAATTCCAGTCTACCTCCTGAAATCGGTTTCCTGCAATTCTGCCCCCGATTCAAGTCCTCTTGGCAGCCTTACTTCAATATATTTTTGGACGATAGCTGTCATTTATAACTCTGCAGGTTTGTGAATGACAGTGCCCCTGACCTCCTTTCTTCAACTCGCTTTCTTGTGAGCTGGCCGCAACACCGCAGGATTGCTTCAGGCCCTACTGTGGTTCCGGCATGGCATGCTGAGCCTTTGGTTAATTCCTCTTCCGGGTGGGAAATGAGAGTTAAATTTGCCCGTCCAGACACCTCCAGCTAGTCTCTCATTGGTTCTCCCTATTCCTGTTCATTTTCCGTATAAATTGCAAACTGGGCCAAACAGGAGGTTAAAGGCACTGACTCTCCAAGTGGGGAGAGTGTTAGTAAAGCGTCTGGAATGTTGCACCCGAGTACCGGGGGACGAAAACTGAGACACCTTTGAACACGTTTCCCAATCATACGGTGGATCATACTCTGGGTTCCACATGCATGTTTTAGCTGAAGGAAGAATCCCTTAAACCTGGAGAGTTGAGACCCATGGAATGGGTACCATGCAATATGACTTCAAAGGGTCTGCATTTGCTCACCGATCCTCACCAATCCTATCACTGCTGCGTTTATGCCACTGTACACACGCTTGATTCTCTTTCGGAGACATATAAATCCATAGGATTTAAGATTCTTACTAGTCAGGTATATTCTTAGGCGTTTAATATGGGGTGTTGAGTCCACTTCGTTGAGCAAGGAGTAGCTCTTGTCTATTACATATTTGGCTTATGGAACGGTATCTGTGCTAATTTCAATGTCTGGTTTTATGCAGCACCCCAACTCACCTTTCCCCTTCAGCAAGCATAAGATGGTTTTCTACATTTGAGACCCTGTTCTGTTTTGTAATTCAGTTCCTGTGTAGCCAAGTTTACATTCCGTGTAGTAGTGATATCTTATGATGTTTCTTTTTCTGTGTGACTTATTTCACTTCGAATCATCGTACCTGAATCCACTCATTATGCAGCTACGGGCCTGATGACATAGATTTCATTGCTGTGTGATATTGCATTGTACGTAAGTACCACAACTTCTTGATCCATTTTTCGCTTTCTGCGATATTGAACTTGTACCGTAAACGAGGTTCTTGTAAACAGAGCCGTCCCAAACTTTGGGGTGGCTGTGTCTTTTTGATTTTAATTTCCCTAAGCTATAGGACCATAAGTGGAAGTGCCCTAGGCTCTGTTGCTTTGTTTTTTAGATGTTTCAGGAAACACCATACACTTCTCCAGAGTGGCTGTTGGCAATTTACATCCCGCCCATCAGCATAACAAGGCTCCCAGTTCTCTGTGGCCTGTCCTGCCTTTCTGGATTTTACACTTTTTTCAGATGGTCCTTTTGACTGGAGGGCAGTGAGACTTCATTGTAGTGCAGAATTCCTTTGCAATCTTGCTTGGTTGTCGAAAAAGTGCGTATGCGTTTTTTCCTGAATATATTCAGGAAAAAACGCATACGCCCTTTTTGGCCAAGTGCATCATTGTGGACGTTCTGCCTCTTTTCCTATGCTTTACATGCAATTCCAGTCTACCTCCTGAAATCGGTTTCCTGCAATTCTGCCCCCGATTCAAGTCCTCTTGGCAGCCTTACTTCAATATATTTTTGGACGATAACTGTCATTTATACCTCTGCAGTTCTGTGAATGACAGTGCCCCTGAGCTCCTTTCTTCAACTCGCTTTCTTGTGAGCTGGCCGCAACACCGCATGATTGCTTCATGCCCTAGTGTGGTTCCGGCATGGCACGCTGAGCCTTTGGTTAATTCCTCTTCCTGGTGGGAAATGAGAGTTAATTTTGCCCGTCCAGACACCTCCAGCTAGTCTCTCATTGGTTCTCCCTATTCCTGTTCATTTTCCACAGAAATTGCAAACTGGGCCAAACAGGAGGTTAAAGGCACTGACTCTCCAAGTGGGGAGAGTGTTAGTAAAGCGTCTGCAATGTTGCACCCGAGTACCGGGGGACGAAAACTGAGACACATTTGAACACGTTTCCCGATCACACGGTGGATCATACTCTGGGTACCACATGCATGTTTTAGCTGAAGGAAGAATCCCTTAAACCTGGAGAGTTGAGACCCATTGAATGGGTACCATGTAATATGACTTCAAAGGGTCTGCATTTGCTCACCGATCCTCACCAATCCTATCACTGCTGCGTTTATGCCGCTGTACACACGCTTGATTCTCTTTCGGAGACATATAAATCCATAGGTTTTAACATTCTTACTAGTCAGGTATATTCTTAGGCGTTTAATATGGGGTGTTGAGTCCACTTCGTTGAGCAAGGAGTAGTTCTTGTCTATTACATATTTGGCTTATGGAACGGTATCTGTGCTAATTTCAATCTCTGGTTTTATGCAGCACCCCAACTCACCTTATCCCTTAAGGAAGCATAAGTTGGTTTTCTACATTTGAGACCCTGTTCTGTTTTGTAATTCAGTTCCTGTGTAGCCAAGTTTACATTCCGTGTAGTAGTGATATCTTATGATGTTTCTTTTTCTCTGTGACTTATTTCACTTCGAATCATCGTACCTGAGTCCACTCATTATGCTGCTACGGGCCTGATGACATAGATTTCATTGCTGAGTGATATTGCATTGTACGTAAGTACCACAAATTCTTTATCCATTTTTCGCTTTCTGTGATATTGAACTTGTACCGTAAATGAGGTTCTTGTAAACAGAGCCGTCCCAAATTTTGGGGTGGCTGTGTCTGTTTGATTTTAATTTCCCTAAGCTATAGGACCATAAGTGGAAGTGCCCTAGGCTCTGTTGCTTTGTTTTGTAGATGTTTCAGGAAACACCATACACTTCTCCAGAGTGGCTGTTGGCAATTTACATCCCACCCATGAGCATAATAAGGCTCCCAGGTCTCCATTGCCTGTCCTGCCTTTCTGGATTTTACACTTTTTTCAGATGGCCCTTTTGACCGGGGGGCAGTGAGACTTCATTGTAGTGCAGATTTCCTTTGCAAGCTTGCTTGCTTGGCCAAAAAGGGCCTATGTGTTTTTTCCTGAATATATTTAGGAAAGAACGCATACGCACTTTTTGGCCAAGTGCATCATTGTGGACATTTTGCCTCTTTTCCTATGCTTTACATGCAATTCCAGTCTACCTCCTGAAATCGGTTTCCTGCAATTCTGCCCCGCTTTCAAGTCCTCTTGGCAGCCTTACTTCAATACATTTTTGGACGATAGCTGTCATTTATAACTCTGCAGGTTTGTGAATGACAGTGCCCCTGAGCTCCTTTCTTCAACTCGCTGTCTTGTGAGCTGGCCGCAACACCGCAGGATTGCTTCAGGCCCTAGTGTGGTTCCGGCATGGCACACTGAGCCTTTGTTTAATTCCACTTCCTGGTGGGAAATGAGAGTTAAATTTGCCCGTGCAGACACCTCCAGCTAGTCTCTCATTGGTTCTCCCTATTCCTGTTCATTTTCCGCAGAAATTGCAAACTGGGCCAAACAGGAGGTTAAAGGCACTGACTCTCCAAGTGGGGAGAGTGTTAGTAAAGCGTCTGGAATGTTGCACCCGAGTACCGGGGGATGAAAACTGACACAATTAAACACGTTTCCCGATCACACGGTGGATCATACTCTGGGTTCCACATGCATGTTTTAGCTGAAGGAAGAATCCCTTAAACCTGGAGAGTTGAGACCCATGGAATGGGTACCATGTAATATGACTTCAAAGGGTCTGCATTTGCTCACCGAACCTCACCAATCCTATCACTGCTGCCTTTAAGACACTGTACACAGGCTTGATTCTCTTTCGGAGACATATAAATCCATAGGTTTTAAGATTCTTTCTAGTCAGGTATATTCTTACGCGTTTAATATGGGGTGTAGAGTCCACTTCGTTGAGCAAGGAGTAGCTCTTGTCTATTAAATATTTGGCTTATGGAACGGTATCTGTTCTAATTTCAATCTCTGGTTTTATGCAGCACGCCAACTCACCTTTCGCCTTAAGCAAGCATAAGTTGGTTTTCTACATTTGAGACCCTGTTCTGTTTTGTAATTCAGTTCCTGTGTAGCCAAGTTTACATTCCTTGTAGTAGTGATATCTTATGATGTTTGTTTTTCTGTGTGACTTATTTCACTTAGAATCATCGTACCTGAATCCACTCATTATGTTGCTACGGGCCTGATGACATAGATTTCATTGCTGAGTGATATTGCATTGTACGTAAGTACCACAACTTCTTTATCCATTTTGCGCTTTCTGTGATATTGAACTTGGACCATAAATGAGGTTCTTGTAAACAGAGCTGTCCCTAACTTTGGGGTGGCTGAGTCTTTTTGATTTTAATTTCCCTAAGCTATAGGACCATAAGTGGAAATGCCCTAGGCTCTGTTGCTTTGTTTTTTAGATGTTTCAGGAAACACCATACACTTCTCCAGAGTGGCTGTTGGCAATTTACATCCCACCCATAAGCATAACAAGGCTCCCAGTTCTCCATGGCCTTTCCTGCCTTTCTGGATTTTACACTTTTTTCAGATGGCCCTTTTGACCGGGGGGCAGTGAGACTTCATTGTAGTGCAGATTTCCTTTGCAAGCTTGCTTGGTTGGCCAAAAAGTGCGTATGCGTTTTTTCCTGAATATATTCAGGAAAAAACGCATACGCCCTTTTTGGCCAAGTGCATCATTGTGGACGTTCTGCCTCTTTTCCTATGCTTTACATGCAATTCCAGTCTACCTCCTGAAATCGGTTTCCTGCAATTCTGCCCCGCTTTCAAGTCCTCTTGGCAGCCTTACTTCAATATATTTTTGGACGATAGCTATCATTTATAACTCTGCAGGTATGTGAATGACAGTGCCCCTGAGCTCCTTTCTTCAACTCGCTTTCTTGTGAGCTGGCCGCAACACCGCAGGATTGCTTCAGGCCCTAGTGTGGTTCCGGCATGGCACGCTGAGCCTTTGTTTAATTCCTCTTCCTGGTGGGAAATGAGAGTTAAATTTGCCCGTCCAGACACCTCCAGCTAGTCTCTCATTGGTTCTCCCTATTCCTGTTCATTTTCCGCAGAAATTGCAAACTGGGCCAAACAGGAGGTTAAAGGCACTGACTCTCCAAGTGGGGAGAGTGTTAGTAAAGAGTCTGGAATGTTGCACCCGAGTACCAGGGGACGAAAACTGAGACACATTTGAACAGGTTTCCCGATCACATGGTGGATCATACTCTGGGTTCCACATGCATGTTTTAGCTGAAGGAAGAATCCCTTAAACCTGGAGAGTTGAGACCCCTGCAATGGGTACCATGCAATATGACTTCAAAGGGTCTGCATTTGCTCACCGATCCTCACCAATCCTATCACTGTTGCATTTATTCCGCTGTACACACGCTTGATTCTCTTTCGGAGACATATAAATCCATAGGTTTTAAGATTATTACTAGTCAGGTATATTCTTAGGCGTTTAATATGTGGTGTTGAGTCCACTTCGTTGAGCAAGGAGTAGCTCTTGTCTATTACATATTTGGCTTATGGAACGGTATCTGTGCTAATTTCAATGTCTGGTTTTATGCCGCACCCCAACTCACCTTTCCCCTTCAGCAAGCATAAGTTGGTTTTCTACATTTGAGACACTGTTCTGTTTTGTAATTCAGTTCCTGTGTAGCCAAGTTTACATTCCGTGTAGTAGTGATATCTTATGATGTTTCTTTCTCTGTGTGACTTATTTCACTTCGAATCATCGTACCTGAATCCACTCATTATGCAGCTACGGGCCTGATGACATAGATTTCATTGCTGTGTGATATTGCATTGTACGTAAGTACCACCACTTCTTTATCCATTTTTCGCTTTCTGCGATATTGAACTTGTACCGTAAACGAGGTTCTTGTAAACAGAGCCGTCCCAAACTTTGGGGTGGCTGTGTCTTTTTGATTTTAATTTCCCTAAGCTATAGGACCATAAGTGGAAGTGCCCTAGGCTCTGTTGCTTTGTTTTTTAGATGTTTCAGGAAACACCATACACTTCTCCAGAGTGGCTGTTGGCAATTTACATCCCGCCCATCAGCATAACAAGGCTCCCAGTTCTCCATGACCTGTCCTGCCTTTCTGGATTTTACACTTTTTTCAGATGGTCCTTTTGACTGGAGGGCAGTGAGACTTCATTGTAGTGCAGAATTCCTTTGCAATCTTGCTTGGTTGGCCAAAAAGTGCGTATGCGTTTTTTCCTGAATATATTCATGTAAAATCGCATACGCCCTTTTTGGCCAAGTGCATCATTGTGGACGTTCTGCCTCTTTTCCTATGCTTTACATGCAATTCCAGTCTACCTCCTGAAATCGGTTTCCTGCAATTCTGCCCCCGATTCAAGTCCTCTTGGCAGCCTTACTTCAATATATTTTTGGACGATAGCTGTCATTTATAACTCTGCAGGTTTGTGAATGACAGTGCCCCTGAGCTCCTTTCTTCAACTCGCTTTCTTGTGAGCTGGTCGCAACACCGCAGGATAGCTTCAGGCCCTAGTGTGGTTCTGGCATGGCACGCTGAGCCTTTGGTTAATTCCTCTTCCTGGTGGGAAATGAGAGTTAATTTTGCCTGTCCAGACACCTCCAGCTAGTCTTTCATTGGTTCTCCCTATTCCTGTTCATTTTCCGCAGAAATTGCAAACTGGGCCAAACAGGAGGTTAAAGACACTGACTCTCCAAGTGGGGAGAGTGTTAGTAAAGCGTCTGGAATGTTGCACCCGAGTACCGGGGGACGAAAACTGAGACACATTTGAACACGTTTCCCGATCACACGGTGGATCATACTCTGGGTACCACATGCATGTTTTAGCTGAAGGAAGAATCCCTTAAACCTGGAGAGTTGAGACCCATTGAATGGGTACCATGTAATATGACTTCAAAGGGTCTGCATTTGCTCACCGATCCTCACCAATCCTATCACTGCTGCGTTTATGCCGCTGTACACACGCTTGATTCTCTTTCGGAGACATATAAATCCATAGCTTTTAAGATTCTTACTAGTCAGGTATATTCTTAGGCGTTTAATATGGGGTGTTGAGTCCACTTCGTTGAGCAAGGAGTAGTTCTTGTCTATTACATATTTGGCTTATGGAACGGTATCTGTGCTAATTTCAATCTCTGGTTTTATGCAGCACCCCAACTCACCTTATCCCTTAAGGAAGCATAAGTCGGTTTTCTACATTTGAGATCCTGTTCTGTTTTGTAATTCAGTTCCTGTGTAGCCAAGTTTACATTCCATGTGGTAGAGATATCTTATGATGTTTCTTTTTCTGTGTGACTTATTTCACTTAGAATCATCGTACCTGAATCCACTCATTATGCTGCTATGGGCCTGATGACATAGATTTCATTGCTGAGTGATACTGCATTGTACGTAAGTACCACAACTTCTTTATCCATTTTTCACTTTCTGTGATTTTGAACTTATACTGTAAACGAGGTTCTTGTAAACAGAGCCTTCCCAAATTTTGGGGTGGCTGTGTCTTTTTGATTTTAATTTCCCTAAGCTATAGGACCATAAGTGGAAGTGCCCTAGGCTCTGTTGCTTTGTTTTTTAGATGTTTCAGGAAACACCATACACTTCTCCAGAGTGGCTGTTGGCAATTTACATCCCGCCCATCAGCATAACAAGGCTCCCAGTTCTCCATGGCCTGTCCTGCCTTTCTGGATTTTACACTTTTTTCAGATGGCCCTTTTGACCGGGGGCAGTGAGACTTCATTGTAGTGCAGATTTCCTTTGCAAGCTTGCTTGGTTGGCCAAAAAGGGCGTATGCGTTTTTTCCTGAATATATTAAGGAAAAAACGCATACGCCCTTTTTGGCCAAGTGCATCATTGTGGACGTTCTGCCTCTTTTCCTATGCTTTACATGCTATTCCAGTCTACCTCCTGAAATCGGTTTCCTGCAATTCTGCCCCGCTTTCAAGTCCTCTTGGCAGCCTTATTTCAATATATTTTTGGACGATAGCTGTCATTTATAACTCTGCAGGTATGTGAATGACAGTGCCCCTGAGCTCCTTTCTTCAACTCATTTTCTTGTGAGCTGGCCGCAACACCGCAGCATTGCTTCAGGCCCAAGTGTGGTTCCGGCATGGCACACTGAGCCTTTGGTTAATTCCTCTTCCTGGTGGGAAATGAGAGTTAAATTTGCCCGTCCAGACACCTCCAGCTAGTCTCTCATTGGTTCTCCCTATTCCTGTTCATTTTCCGCAAAAATTGCAAACTGGGCCAAACAGGAGGTTAAAGGCACTGACTCTCCAAGTGGGGAGAGTGTTAGTAAAGCGTCTGGAATGTTGCACCCGAGTACCGGGGGACGAAAACTGAGTCACATTTGAACACGTTTCCCGATCACACGGTGGATCATACTTTGGGTTCCACATGCATGTTTTAGCTGAAGGAAGAATCCCTTAAACCTGGAGAGTTGAGACCCATGGAATGGGTACCATGCAATATGACTTGAAAGGGTCTGCATTTGCTCACCGAACCTCACCAATCCTAACACTGCTGCATTTATGCCGCTGTACACATGGTTGATTCTCTTTTGGAGACATATAAATCCATAGGTTTTAAGATTCTTACTAGTCAGGTATATTCTTATGCGTTTAATATGGGGTGTTGAGTCCACTTCGTTGAGCAATGAGTAGCTCTTGTCTATTACATATTTGGCTTATGGAACGGTATCTGTTCTAATTTCAATCTCTGGTTTTATGCAGCACCCCAACTCACCTTTCCCCTTAAGCAAGCATAAGATGTTTTTCTACATTTGAGACCCTGTTCTGTTTTGTAATTCAGTTCCTGTGTAGCCAAGTTTACATTCCGTGTAGTAGTGATATCTTATGATGTTTCTTTTTCTGTGTGACTTATTTCACTTAGAATCATCGTACCTGAATCCACTCATTATGCTACTATGGGCCTGATGCCATCGATTTCATTGCTGAGTGATATTGCATTGTAGGTAAGTACCACAACTTCTTTATCCATTTTTCACTTTCTGTGATATTGAACTTGTACCGTAAACGAAGTTCTTGTAAACAGAGCCGTCCAAACTTTGGGGTGGCTATGTCTTTTTGATTTTAATTTCTCTAAGCTATAGGACCATAAGTGGAAGTGCCCTAGGCTCTGTTGCTTTGTTTTTTAGATGTTTCAGGAAACACCATACACTTCTCCAGAGTGGCTGTTGGCAATTTACATCCCGCCCATGAGCATCACAAGGCTCCCAGTTCTCCATGGCCTGTCCTGCCTTTCTGGATTTTACACTTTTTTCAGATGGCCCTTTTGACCGGGGGGCAGTGAGACTTCATTGTAGTGCAGATTTCCTTTGCAAGCTTGCTTGGTTGGCCAAAAAGGGCGTATGCGTTTTTTCCTGAATGTATTCAGGAAAAAACGCATACGCCCTTTTTGGCCAAGTGCATCATTGTGGACGTTCTGCCTCTTTTCCTATGCTTTACATGCAATTCCAGTCTACCTCCTGAAATCGGTTTCCTGCAATTCTGCCCCGCTTTCAAGTCCTCTTGGCAGCCTTACTTCAATATATTTTTGGACGATAGCTGTCATTTATAACTCTGCAGGTATGTGAATTACAGTGCCCCTGAGCTCCTTTCTTCAACTCGCTTTCTTGTGAGCTGGCCGCAACACCGCAGCATTGCTTCAGGCCCTAGTGTGGTTCCGGCATGGCACACTGAGCCTTTGGTTAATTCCTCTTCCTGGTGGGAAATGAGAGTTAAATTTGCCCGTCCAGACACCTCCAGCTAGTCTCTCATTGGTTCTCCCTATTCCTGTTCATTTTCCGCAGAAATTGCAAACTGGGCCAAACAGGAGGTTAAAGGCACTGACTCTCCAAGTGGGGAGAGTGTTAGTAAAGCGTCTGGAATGTTGCACCCGAGTACCAGGGGACGAAAACTGACACAATTGAACACGTTTCCCTATCACACGCTGGATCATAGTCTGGGTTCCACATGCATGTTTTAGCTGAAGGAAGAATCCCTTAAACCTGGAGAGTTGAGACCCATGGAATGGGTACCATGCAATATGACTTCAAAGGGTCTGCATTTGTCCACCGAACCTCACCAATAATATCACTGCTGCGTTTATGCCACTGTACACACGCTTGATTCTCTTTCGGAGACATATAAATCCATAGGTTTTAAGATTCTTACTAGTCAGGTATATTCTTGGGCGTTTAATATGGGGTGTAGAGTCCACTTCGTTGAGCAAGGAGTAGCTCTTGTCTATTACATATTTGGCTTATGGAACAGTATCTGTGCTAATTTCAATCTTTGGTTTTATGTAGCACCCCAACTCAACTTTCCTCTTAAGCAAGCATAAGTCGGTTTTCTACATTTGAGACCCTGTTCTGTTTTGTAATTCAGTTCCTGTGTAGCCACGTTTACATTCCATGTGGTAGAGATATCTTATGATGTTTCTTTTTCTGTGTGACTTATTTCACTTAGAATCATCGTACCTGAATCCACTCATTATGCTGCTACGGGCCTGATGACATAGATTTCATTGCTGAGTGATATTGCATTGTACGTAAGTACCACAACTTCTTGATCCATTTTTCGCTTTCTGTGATATTGAACTTGTACCGTAAACGAGGTTCTTGTAAACAGAGCTGTCCCAAACATTGGGGTGGTTGTGTCTTTTTGATTTTAATTTCCCTAAGCTATAGGACAATAAGTGGAAGTGCCCTAGGCTCTGTTGCTTTGTTTTTTAGATGTTTCAGGAAACACCATACACTTCTCCAGAGTGGCTGTTGGCAATTTACATCCCACCCATCAGCATAACAAGGCTCCCAGTTCTCCATGGCCTGTCCTGCCTTTCTGGATTTTACACTTTTTTCAGATGGCACTTTTGACCGGGGGGCAGTGAGACTTCATTGTAGTGCAGATTTCCTTTGCAAGCTTGCTTGGTTCGCCAAAAAGGGCGTAGGCTTTTTTTCTTGAGGAAAAATCGCATATGCCCTTTTTGGCCAAGTGCATCATTGTGGACGTTCTGCCTCTTTTCCTATGCTTTACATGCAATTCCAGTCTACCTCCTGAAATCGGTTTCCTGCAATTCTGCCCCGCTTTCAAGTCCTCTTGGCAGCCTTACTTCAATATATTTTTGGACGATAGCTGTCATTTATAACTCTGCAGGTATGTGAATGACAGTGCCCCTGAGCTCCTTTCTTCAACTTGCTTTCTTGTTAGCTGGCCGCAACACCGCAGCATCGCTTCAGGCCCTAGTGTTGTTCCGGCATGGCACGCTGAGCCTTTGGTTAATTCCTCTTCCTGGTGGGAAATGAGAGTTAAATTTGCCCGTCCAGACACCTCCAGCTAGTCTCTCATTGGTTCTCCCTATTCCTGTTCATTTTCCGCAGAAATTGGAAACTGGGCCAAACAGGAGGTTAAAGGCACTGACTCTCCAAGTGGGAAGAGTGTTAGTAAAGCGTCTGGAATGTTGCACCCGAGTACCAGGGGACGAAATCTGACACATTGGAATACGTTTCCCGATCACACGGTGGATGATACTCTGGGTTCCACATGCATGTTTTAGCTGAAGGAAGAATCCCTTAAACCTGCAGAGTTGAGACCCCTGCAATGGGTACCATGCAATATGACTTCAAAGGGTCTGCATTTGCTCACCGAACCTCATCAATCCTATCACTGCTGCGTTTATGCCGCTATACACACGCTTGATTCTCTTTCGGAGATATATAAATCCATAGGTTTTAAGATTCTTACTAGTCAGGTATATTCTTAGGCGTTTAATATGGGGTGTTGAGTCCACTTCGTTGAGCAAGTGTAGCACTTTTCTATTACATATTTGGCTTATGGAACGATATCTGTGCTAATTTCAATGTCTGGTTTTATGCAGCACCCCAACTCACCTTTCCCCTTAAGGATGCATAAGTTGGTTTTCTACATTTGAGACCCTGTTCTGTTTTGTAATTCAGTTCCTGTGTAGCCAAGTTTACATTCCGTGTAGTAGTGATATCTTATGATGTTTCTTTTTCTCTGTGACTTTTTTCCCTTAGAATCATCGTACCTGAATCCACTCATTATGCTGCTATGGGCCTGATGACATAGATTTCATTGCTGAGTGATATTGCATTGTACGTAAGTACCACAACTTCTTTATCCATTTTTCACTTTCTGTGATTTTGAACTTATACTGTAAACTAGGTTCTTGTAAACAGAGCCTTCCCAAACTTTGGGGTGGCTGTGTCTTTTTGATTTTAATTTCCCTAAGCTATAGGACCATAAGTGGAAGTGCCCTAGGCTCTGTTGCTTTGTTTTGTAGATGTTTCAGGAAACACCATACACTTCTCCAGAGTGGCTGTTGGCAATTTACATCCCGCCCATCAGCATAACAAGGCTCCCAGTTCTCCATGGCCTGTCCTGCCTTTCTGGATTTTACACTTTTTTCAGATGGCCCTTTTGACCGGGGGGCTGTGAGACTTCATTGTAGTGCAGATTTCCTTTGCAAGCTTGCTTGGTTGGCCAAAAAGGGCGTATGCGTTTTTTCCTGAATATATTAAGGAAAAAACGCATACGCCCTTTTTGGCCAAGTGCATCATTGTGGACGTTCTGCCTCTTTTCCTATGCTTTACATGCAATTCCAGTCTACCTCCTGAAATCGGTTTCCTGCAATTCTGCCCCGCTTTCAAGTCCTCTTGGCAGCTTTACTTCAATATATTTTTGGACGATAGCTATCATTTATAACTCTGCAGGTATGTGAATGACAGTGCCCCTGAGCTCCATTCTTCAACTCGCTTTCTTGTGAGCGGGCCGCAACACCGCAGGATTGCTTCAGGCCCTAGTGTTGTTCCGGCATGGCACGCTGAGCCTTTGTTTAATTCCTCTTCCTGGTGGGAAATGAGAGTTAAATTTGCCCGTCCAGACACCTCCAGCTAGTCTCTCATTGGTTCTCCCTATTCCTGTTCATTTTCCGCAGAAATTGCAAACTGGGCCAAACAAGAGGTTAAAGGCACTGACTCTCCAAGTGTGGAGAGTGTTAGTAAAGCGTCTGGAATGTTGCACCCGAGTACCGGGGGATGAAAACTGACACAATTAAACACATTTCCCGATCACACGGTGGATCATACTCTGGGTTCCACATGCATGTTTTAGCTGAAGGAAGAATCCCTTAAACCTGGAGAGTTGAGACCCATTGAATGGGTACCATGCAATATGACTTCAAAGGGTCTGCATTTGCTCACCGATCCTCACCAATCCTATCACTGCTGCGTTTATGCCGCTGTACACACGCTTGATTCTCTTTCGGAGACATATAAATCCATAGGTTTTAAGATTCTTTCTGGTCAGGTATATTCTTACGCGTTTAATATGGTGTGTAGAGTCCACTTCGTTGAGCAAGGAGTAGCTCTTGTCTATTAAATATTTGGCTTATGGAACAGTATCTGTTCTAATTTCAATCTCTGGTTTTATGCAGCACCCCAACTCACCTTTCGCCTTAAGCAAGCATAAGTTGGTTTTCTACATTTGAGACCCTGTTCTGTTTTGTAATTCAGTTCCTGTGTAGCCAAGTTTACATTCCTTGTAGTAGTGATATCTTATGATGTTTGTTTTCCTGTGTGACTTATTTCACTTAGAATCATCGTACCTGAATCCACTCATTATGCTGCTACGGGCCTGATGACATAGATTTCATTGCTGAGTGATATTGCATTGTACGTAAGTACCACAACTTCTTTATCCATTTTTCGCTTTCTGTGATATTGAACTTGGACCATAAATGAGGTTCTTGTAAACAGAGCTGTCCCTAACTTTGGGGTGGCTGAGTCTTTTTGATTTTAATTTCCCTAAGCTATAGGACCATAAGTGGAAGTGCCCTAGGCTCTGTTGCTTTGTTTTTTAGATGTTTCAGGAAACACCATACACTTCTCCAGAGTGGCTGTTGGCAATTTACATCCCACCCATCAGCATAACAAGGCTCCCAGTTCTCCATGGCCTGTCCTGCCTTTCTGGATTTTACACTTTTTTCAGATGGCCCTTTTGACCGGGGGGCAGTAAGACTTCATTGTAGTGCAGATTTCCTTTGCAAGCTTGCTTGGTTGGCCAAAAAGGGCGTATGCGTTTTTTCCTGAATATATTCAGGAAAGAACGCATACGCCCTTTTTGGCCAAGTGCATCATTGTGGACGTTCTGCCTCTTTTCCTATGCTTTACATGCAATTCCAGTCTACCTCCTGAAATCGGTTTCCTGCAATTCTGCCCCGCTTTCAAGTCCTCTTGGCAGCCTTACTTCAATATATTTTTGGACGATAGCTATCATTTATAACTCTGCAGGTATGTGAATGACAGTGCCCCTGAGCTCCTTTCTTCAACTCGCTTTCTTGTGAGCTGGCCGCAACACCGCAGGATTGCTTCAGGCCCTAGTGTGGTTCCGGCACGGCACGCTGAGCCTTTGTTTAATTCCACTTCCTGGTGGGAAATGAGAGTTAAATTTGCTCGTCCAGACACCTCCAGCTAGTCTCTCATTGGTTCTCCCTATTCCTGTTCATTTTCCGCAGAAATTGCAAACTGGGCCAAACAGGAGGTTAAAGGCACTGACTCTCCAAGTGGGGAGAGTGTTAGTAAAGTGTCTGGAATGTTGCACCCGAGTACCAGGGGACGAAAACTGAGACACATTTGAACACGTTTCCCGATCACATGGTGGATCATACTCTGGGTTCCACATGCATGTTTTAGCTGAAGGAAGAATCCCTTAAACCTGGAGAGTTGAGACCCCTGCAATGGGTACCATGCAATATGACTTCAAAGGGTCTGCATTTGCTCACCGAACCTCACCAATCCTATCACTGCTGCATTTATGCCACTGTACACACGCTTGATTCTCTTTCTGAGACATATAAATCCATAGGTTTTAAGATTCTTACTAGTCAGGTATATTCTTACGCGTTTAATATGGGGTGTAGAGTCCACTTCGTTGAGCAAGGAGTAGCTCTTGTCTATTACATATTTGGCTTATGGAACGGTATCTGTGCTAATTTCAATCTCTGGTTTTATGCAGCACCCCAACTCACCTTTCCCCTTAAGCAAGCATAAGTCGGTTTTCTACATTTGAGACCCTGTTCTGTTTTGTAATTCAGTTCCTGTGTAGCCAAGTTTACATTCCATGTGGTAGAGATATCTTATGATGTTTCTTTTTCTGTGTGACTTATTTCACTTAGAATCATCGTACCTGAATCCACTCATTATGCTGCTATGGGCCTGATGACATAGATTTCATTGCTGAGTGATATTGCATTGTACGTAAGTACCACAACTTCTTTATCCATTTTTCACTTTCTGTGATTTTGAACTTATACTGTAAACGAGGTTCTTGTAAACAGAGCCTTCCCAAACTTTGGGGTGGCTGTGTCTTTTTGATTTTAATTTCCCTAAGCTATAGGACCATAAGTGGAAGTGCCCTAGGCTCTGTTGCTTTGTTTTGTAGATGTTTCAGGAAACACCATACACTTCTCCAGAGTGGCTGTTGGCAATTTACATCCCGCCCATCAGCATAACAAGGCTCCCAGTTCTCCATGGCCTGTCCTGCCTTTCTGGATTTTACACTTTTTTCAGATGGCCCTTTTGACCGGGGGGCAGTGAGACTTCATTGTAGTGCAGATTTCCTTTGCAAGCTTGCTTGGTTGGCCAAAAAGGGCGTATGCGTTTTTTCCTGAATATATTAAGGAAAAAACGCATACGCCCTTTTTGGCCAAGTGCATCATTGTGGACGTTCTGCCTATTTTCCTATGCTTTACATGCAATTCCAGTCTACCTCCTGAAATCGGTTTCCTGCAATTCTGCCCCACTTTCAAGTCCTCTTGGCAGCCTTACTTCAATATATTTTTGGACGATAGCTATCATTTATAACTCTGCAGGTATGTGAATGACAGTGCCCCTGAGCTCCTTTCTTCAACTCGCTTTCTTGTGAGCGGGCCGCAACACCGCAGGATTGCTTCAGGCCCTAGTGTTGTTCCGGCATGGCACGCTGAGCCTTTGTTTAATTCCTCTTCCTGGTGGGAAATGAGAGTTAAATTTGCCCGTCCAGACACCTCCAGCTAGTCTCTCATTGGTTCTCCCTATTCCTGTTCATTTTCCGCAGAAATTGCAAACTGGGCCAAACAGGAGGTTAAAGGCACTGACTCTCCAAGTGGGGAGAGTGTTAGTAAAGCGTCTGGAATGTTGCACCCGAGTACCAGGGGACAAAAACTGAGACACATTTGAACACGTTTCCCGATCACATGGTGGATCATACTCTGGGTTCCACATGCATGTTTTAGCTGAAGGAAGAATCCCTTAAACCTGGAGAGTTGAGAACCCTGCAATGGGTACCATGCAATATGACTTCAAAGGGTCTGCATTTGCTCACCGAACCTCACCAATCCTACCACTGCTGCATTTATGCCACTGTACACACACATGATTCTCTTTCTGAGACATATAAATCCATAGGTTTTAAGATTCTTACTAGTCAGGTATATTCTTAGGCGTTTAATATGGGGTGTAGAGTCCACTTCGTTGAGCAAGGAGTAGCTCTTGTCTATTACATATTTGGCTTATGGAACGGTATCTGTGCTAATTTCAATCTCTGGGTTTATGCAGCACCCCAACTCACCTTTCCCCTTAAGCAAGCATAAGTCGGTTTTCTACATTTGAGACCCTGTTCTGTTTTGTAATTCAGTTCCTGTGTAGCCAAGTTTACATTCCATGTGGTAGAGATATCTTATGATGTTTCTTTTTCTGTGTGACTTATTTCACTTAGAATCATCGTACCTGAATCCACTCATTATGCTGCTATGGGCCTGATGACATAGATTTCATTGCTGAGTGATATTGCATTGTACGTAAGTACCACAACTTCTTTATCCATTTTCCACTTTCTGTGATTTTGAACTTATACTGTAAACGAGGTTCTTGTAAACAGAGCCTTCCCAAACTTTGGGGTGGCTGTGTCTTTTTGATTTTAATTTCCCTAAGCTATAGGACCATAAGTGGAAGTGCCCTAGGCTCTGTTGCTTTGTTTTGTAGATGTTTCAGGAAACACCATACACTTCTCCAGAGTGGCTGTTGGCAATTTACATCCCGCCCATCAGCATAACAAGGCTCCCAGTTCTCCATGGCCTGTCCTGCCTTTCTGGATTTTACACTTTTTTCAGATGGCCCTTTTGACCGGGGGGCAGTGAGACTTCATTGTAGTGCAGATTTCCTTTGCAAGCTTGCTTGGTTGGCCAAAAAGGGCGTATGCGTTTTTTCCTGAATATATTCAGGAAAAAACGCATACGCTCTTTTTGGCCAAGTGCATCATTGTGGACGTTCTGCCTCTTTTCCTTTGCTTTACATGCAATTCCAGTCTACCTCCTGAAATCGGTTTCCTGCAATTCTGCCCAGCGTTCAAGTCCTCTTGGCAGCCTTACTTCAATATATTTTTGGACGATAGCTGTCATTTATAACTCTGCAGGTTTGTGAATGACAGTGCCCCTGAGCTCCTTTCTTCAACTCACTTTCTTGTGAGCTGGCCGCAACACCGCAGCATTGCTTCAGGCCCTAGTGTGGTTCTGGCATGACATGCTGAGCCTTTGGTTAATTCCTCTTCCTGGTGGGAAATGAGAGTTAACTTTGCCCGTCCAGACACCTCCAGCTAGTCTCTCATTGGTTCTCCCTATTCCTGTTCATTTTCCGCAGAAATTGCAAACTGGGCCAAACAAGAGGTTAAAGGCACTGACTCTCCAAGTGGGGAGAGTGTTAGTAAAGCGTCTGGAAGGTTGCACCCGAGTACCGGGGGATGAAAACTGACACAATTAAACACGTTTCCCAATCACACGGTGGATCATACTCTGGGTTCCACATGCATGTTTTAGCTGAAGGAAGGATCCCTTAAACCTGGAGAGTTGAGACCCATGGAATGGGTACCATGCAATATGACTTCAAAGGGTCTGCATTTGCTCACCGAACCTCACCAATAATATCACTGCTGCGTTTATGCCGCTGTACACACGCTTGATTCTCTTTCGGAGACATATAAATCCATAGGTTTTTAGATTCTTTCTAGTCAGGTATATTCTTACGCGTTTTATATGGGGTGTAGAGTCCACTTCGTTGAGCAAGGAGTAGCTCTTGTCTATTAAATATTTGGCTTATGGAACGGTATCTGTTCTAATTTCAATCTCTGGTTTTATGCAGCACCCCAACTCACCTTTCACCTTAAGCAAGCATAAGTTGGTTTTCTACATTTGAGACCCTGTTCTGTTTTGTAATTCAGTTCCTGTGTAGCCAAGTTTACATTCCTTGTAGTAGTGATATCTTATGATGTTTGTTTTTCTGTGTGACTTATTTCACTTAGAATCATCGTACCTGAATCCACTCATTATGCTGCTACGGGCCTGATGACATAGATTTCATTGCTGAGTGATATTGCATTGTACGTAAGTACCACAACTTCTTTATCCATTTTTCGCTTTCTGTGATATTGAACTTGGACCATAAATGAGGTTCTTGTAAACAGAGCTGTCCCTAACTTTGGGGTGGCTGAGTCTTTTTGATTTTAATTTCCCTAAGCTATAGGACCATAAGTGGAAGTGCCCTAGGCTCTGTTGCTTTGTTTTTTAGATGTTTCAGGAATCACCATACACTTCTCCAGAGTGGCTGTTGGCAATTTACATCCCACCCATCAGCATAACAAGGCTCCCAGTTCTCCATGGCCTGTCCTGCCTTTCTGGATTTTACACTTTTTTCAGATGGCCCTTTTGACCGGGGGGCAGTGAGACTTCATTGTAGTGCAGATTTCCTTTGCAAGCTTGCTTGGTTGGCCAAAAAGTGTGTATGCGTTTTTTCCTGAATATATTCAGGAAAAAACGCATACGCCCTTTTTGGCCAAGTGCATCATTGTGGGCGTTCTGCCTCTTTTCCTATGCTTTACATGCAATTCCAGTCTACCTCCTGAAATCGGTTTCCTGCAATTCTGCCCCGCTTTCAAGTCCTCTTGGCAGCCTTACTTCAATATATTTTTGGACGATAGCTATCATTTATAACTCTGCAGGTATGTGAATGACAGTGCCCCTGAGCTCCTTTCTTCAACTCGCTTTCTTGTGAGCTGGCCGCAACACCGCAGGATTGCTTCAGGCCCTAGTGTGGTTCCGGCATGGCACGCTGAGCCTTTGTTTAATTCCTCTTCCTGGTGGGAAATGAGAGTTAAATTTGCCCGTCCAGACACCTCCAGCTAGTCTCTCATTGGTTCTCCCTATTCCTGTTCATTTTCCGCAGAAATTGCAAACTGGGCCAAACAGGAGGTTAAAGGCACTGACTCTCCAAGAGAGGAGAGTGTTAGTAAAGCGTCTGGAATGTTGCACCCGAGTACCAGGGGATGAAAACTGAGACACATTTGAACACGTTTCCCGATCACATGGTGGATCATACTCTGGGTTCCACATGCATGTTTTAGCTGAAGGAAGAATCCCTTAAACCTGGAGAGTTGAGACCCCTGCAATGGGTACCATGCAATATGACTTCAAAGGGTCTGCATTTGCTCACCGAACCTCACCAATCCTATCACTGCTGCATTTATGCCACTGTACACACGCTTGATTCTCTTTCTGAGACATATAAATCCATAGGTTTTAAGATTCTTACTAGTCAGGTATATTCTTAGGCGTTTAATATGGGGTGTAGAGTCCACTTCGTTGAGCAAGGAGTAGCTCTTGTCTATTACATATTTGGCTTATGGAACGGTATCTGTGCTAATTTCAATGTCTGGTTTTATGCAGCACCCCAACTCACCTTTCCCCTTCAGCAAGCATAAGATGGTTTTCTACATTTGAGACCCTGTTCTGTTTTGTAATTCAGTTCCTGTGTAGCCAAGTTTACATTCCGTGTAGTAGTGATATCTTATGATGTTTCTTTTTCTGTGTGACTTATTTCACTTAGAATCATCGTACCTGAATCCACTCATTATGCAGCTACGGGCCTGATGACATAGATTTCATTGCTGTGTGATATTGCATTGTACGTAAGTACCACAACTTCTTGATCCATTTTTCGCTTTCTGCGATATTGAACTTGTACCGTAAACGAGGTTCTTGTAAACAGAGCCGTCCCAAACTTTGGGGTGGCTGTGTCTTTTTGATTTTAATTTCCCTAAGCTATAGGACCATAAGTGGAAGTGCCCTAGGCTCTGTTGCTTTGTTTTTTAGATGTTTCAGGAAACACCATACACTTCTCCAGAGTGGCTGTTGGCAATTTACATCCCGCCCATCAGCATAACAAGGCTCCCAGTTCTCTGTGGCCTGTCCTGCCTTTCTGGATTTTACACTTTTTTCAGATGGTCCTTTTGACTGGAGGGCAGTGAGACTTCATTGTAGTGCAGAATTCCTTTGCAATCTTGCTTGGTTGTCCAAAAAGTGCGTATGCGTTTTTTCCTGAATATATTCAGGAAAAAACGCATACGCCCTTTTTGGCCAAGTGCATCATTGTGGACGTTCTGCCTCTTTTCCTATGCTTTACATGCAATTCCAGTCTACCTCCTGAAATCGGTTTCCTGCAATTCTGCCCCCGATTCAAGTCCTCTTGGCAGCCTTACTTCAATATATTTTTGGACGATAACTGTCATTTATACCTCTGCAGTTCTGTGAATGACAGTGCCCCTGAGCTCCTTTCTTCAACTCGCTTTCTTGTGAGCTGGCCGCAACACCGCAAGATTGCTTCATGCCCTAGTGTGGTTCCGGCATGGCACGCTGAGCCTTTGGTTAATTCCTCTTCCTGGTGGGAAATGAGAGTTAATTTTGCCCGTCCAGACACCTCCAGCTAGTCTCTCATTGGTTCTCCCTATTCCTGTTCATTTTCCACAGAAATTGCAAACTGGGCCAAACAGGAGGTTAAAGGCACTGACTCTCCAAGTGGGGAGAGTGTTAGTAAAGCGTCTGCAATGTTGCACCCGAGTACCGGGGGACGAAAACTGAGTCACATTTGAACACGTTTCCCGATCACACGGTGGATCATACTTTGGGTTCCACATGCATGTTTTAGCTGAAGGAAGAATCCCTTAAACCTGGAGAGTTGAGACCCATGGAATGGGTACCATGCAATATGACTTGAAAGGGTCTGCATTTGCTCACCGAACCTCACCAATCCTAACACTGCTGCATTTATGCCGCTGTACACATGGTTGATTCTCTTTTAGAGACATATAAATCCATAGGTTTTAAGATTCTTACTAGTCAGGTATATTCTTATGCGTTTAATATGGGGTGTTGAGTCCACTTCGTTGAGCAAGGAGTAGCTCTTATCTATTACATATTTGGCTTATGGAACGGTATCTGTTCTAATTTCAATCTCTGGTTTTATGCAGCACCCCAACTCACCTTTCCGCTTAAGCAAGCATAAGATGTTTTTCTACATTTGAGACCCTGTTCTGTTTTGTAATTCAGTTCCTGTGTAGCCAAGTTTACATTCCGTGTAGTAGTGATATCTTATGATGTTTCTTTTTCTGTGTGACTTATTTCACTTAGAATCATCGTACCTGAATCCACTCATTATGCTACTATGGGCCTGATGACATCGATTTCATTGCTGAGTGATATTGCATTGTAGGTAAGTACCACAACTTCTTTATCCATTTTTCACTTTCTGTGATATTGAACTTGTACCGTAAACGAAGTTCTTGTAAACAGAGCCATCCCAAACTTTGGGGTGGCTATGTCTTTTTGATTTTAATTTCTCTAAGCTATAGGACCATAAGTGGAAGTGCCCTAGGCTCTGTTGCTTCGTTTTTTAGATGTTTCAGGAAACACCATACACTTCTCCAGAGTGGCTGTTGGCAATTTACATCCCGCCCATGAGCATAACAAGGCTCCCAGTTCTCCATGGCCTGTCCTGCCTTTCTGGATTTTACACTTTTTTCAGATGGCCCTTTTGACCGGGGGGCAGTGAGACTTCATTGTAGTGCAGATTTCCTTTGCAAGCTTGCTTGGTTGGCCAAAAAGTGCGTATGCGTTTTTTCCTGAATGTATTCAGGAAAAAACGCATACGCCCTTTTTGGCCAAGTGCATCATTGTGGACGTTCTGCCTCTTTTCCTATGCTTTACATGCAATTCCAGTCTACCTCCTGAAATCGGTTTCCTGCAATTCTGCCCCGCTTTCAAGTCCTCTTGGCAGCCTTACTTCAATATATTTTTGGACGATAGCTGTCATTTATAACTCTGCAGGTATGTGAATTACAGTGCCCCTGAGCTCCTTTCTTCAACTCGCTTTCTTGTGAGCTGGCCGCAACACCGCAGCATTGCTTCAGGCCCTAGTGTGGTTCCGACATGGCACACTGAGCCTTTGGTTAATTCCTCTTCCTGGTGGGAAATGAGAGTTAAATTTGCCCGTCCAGACACCTCCAGCTAGTCTCTCATTGGTTCTCCTTATTCCTGTTCATTTTCCGCAGAAATTGCAAACTGGGCCAAACAGGAGGTTAAAGGCACTGACTCTCCAAGTGGGGAGAGTGTTAGTAAAGCGTCTGGAATGTTGCACCCGAGTACCAGGGGACGAAAACTGACACAATTGAACACGTTTCCCTATCACATGGTGGATCATAGTCTGGGTTCCACATGCATGTTTTAGCTGAAGGAAGAATCCCTTAAACCTGGAGAGTTGAGACCCATGGAATGGGTACCATGCAATATGACTTCAAAGGGTCTGCATTTGCTCACCGAACCTCACCAATCCTATCACTGCTGCATTTATGACACTATACACACGCTTGATTCTCTTTCGGAGACATATAAATCCATAGGTTTTAAGATTCTTTCTAGTCAGTTATATTCTTACGCGTTTAATATGGGGTGTAGAGTCCACTTCGTTGAGCAAGGAGTAGCTCTTGTCTATTAAATATTTGGCTTATGGAACGGTATCTGTTCTAATTTCAATCTCTGGTTTTATGCAGCACCCCAACTCACCTTTCGCCTTAAGCAAGCATAAGTTGGTTTTCTACATTTGAGACCCTGTTCTGTTTTGTAATTCAGTTCCTGTGTAGCCAAGTTTACATTCCTTGTAGTAGTGATATCTTATGATGTTTCTTTTTCTGTGTGACTTATTTCACTTAGAATCATCGTACCTGAATCCACTCATTATGCTACTATGGGCCTGATGACATCGATTTCATTGCTGAGTGATATTGCATTGTAGGTAAGTACCACAACTTCTTTATCCATTTTTCACTTTCTGTGATATTGAACTTGTACCGTAAACGAAGTTCTTGTAAACAGAGCCATCCCAAACTTTGGGGTGGCTATGTCTTTTTGATTTTAATTTCTCTAAGCTATAGGACCATAAGTGGAAGTGCCCTAGGCTCTGTTGCTTCGTTTTTTAGATGTTTCAGGAAACACCATACACTTCTCCAGAGTGGCTGTTGGCAATTTACATCCCGCCCATGAGCATAACAAGGCTCCCAGTTCTCCATGGCCTGTCCTGCCTTTCTGGATTTTACACTTTTTTCAGATGGCCCTTTTGACCGGGGGGCAGTGAGACTTCATTGTAGTGCAGATTTCCTTTGCAAGCTTGCTTGGTTGGCCAAAAAGTGCGTATGCGTTTTTTCCTGAATGTATTCAGGAAAAAACGCATACGCCCTTTTTGGCCAAGTGCATCATTGTGGACGTTCTGCCTCTTTTCCTATGCTTTACATGCAATTCCAGTCTACCTCCTGAAATCGGTTTCCTGCAATTCTGCCCCGCTTTCAAGTCCTCTTGGCAGCCTTACTTCAATATATTTTTGGACGATAGCTGTCATTTATAACTCTGCAGGTATGTGAATTACAGTGCCCCTGAGCTCCTTTCTTCAACTCGCTTTCTTGTGAGCTGGCCGCAACACCGCAGCATTGCTTCAGGCCCTAGTGTGGTTCCGACATGGCACACTGAGCCTTTGGTTAATTCCTCTTCCTGGTGGGAAATGAGAGTTAAATTTGCCCGTCCAGACACCTCCAGCTAGTCTCTCATTGGTTCTCCTTATTCCTGTTCATTTTCCGCAGAAATTGCAAACTGGGCCAAACAGGAGGTTAAAGGCACTGACTCTCCAAGTGGGGAGAGTGTTAGTAAAGCGTCTGGAATGTTGCACCCGAGTACCAGGGGACGAAAACTGACACAATTGAACACGTTTCCCTATCACATGGTGGATCATAGTCTGGGTTCCACATGCATGTTTTAGCTGAAGGAAGAATCCCTTAAACCTGGAGAGTTGAGACCCATGGAATGGGTACCATGCAATATGACTTCAAAGGGTCTGCATTTGCTCACCGAACCTCACCAATCCTATCACTGCTGCATTTATGACACTATACACACGCTTGATTCTCTTTCGGAGACATATAAATCCATAGGTTTTAAGATTCTTTCTAGTCAGTTATATTCTTACGCGTTTAATATGGGGTGTAGAGTCCACTTCGTTGAGCAAGGAGTAGCTCTTGTCTATTACATATTTGGCTTATGGAACGGTATCTGTTCTAATTTCAATCTCTGGTTTTATGCAGCACCCCAACTCACCTTTCGCCTTAAGCAAGCATAAGTTGGTTTTCTACATTTGAGACCCTGTTCTGTTTTGTAATTCAGTTCCTGTGTAGCCAAGTTTACATTCCTTGTAGTAGTGATATCTTATGATGTTTCTTTTTCTGTGTGACTTATTTCACTTAGAATCATCGTACCTGAATCCACTCATTATGCTACTATGGGCCTGATGACATCGATTTCATTGCTGAGTGATATTGCATTGTAGGTAAGTACCACAACTTCTTTATCCATTTTTCACTTTCTGTGATATTGAACTTGTACCGTAAACGAAGTTCTTGTAAACAGAGCCATCCCAAACTTTGGGGTGGCTATGTCTTTTTGATTTTAATTTCTCTAAGCTATAGGACCATAAGTGGAAGTGCCCTAGGCTCTGTTGCTTCGTTTTTTAGATGTTTCAGGAAACACCATACACTTCTCCAGAGTGGCTGTTGGCAATTTACATCCCGCCCATGAGCATAACAAGGCTCCCAGTTCTCCATGGCCTGTCCTGCCTTTCTGGATTTTACACTTTTTTCAGATGGCCCTTTTGACCGGGGGGCAGTGAGACTTCATTGTAGTGCAGATTTCCTTTGCAAGCTTGCTTGGTTGGCCAAAAAGTGCGTATGCGTTTTTTCCTGAATGTATTCAGGAAAAAACGCATACGCCCTTTTTGGCCAAGTGCATCATTGTGGACGTTCTGCCTCTTTTCCTATGCTTTACATGCAATTCCAGTCTACCTCCTGAAATCGGTTTCCTGCAATTCTGCCCCGCTTTCAAGTCCTCTTGGCAGCCTTACTTCAATATATTTTTGGACGATAGCTGTCATTTATAACTCTGCAGGTATGTGAATTACAGTGCCCCTGAGCTCCTTTCTTCAACTCGCTTTCTTGTGAGCTGGCCGCAACACCGCAGCATTGCTTCAGGCCCTAGTGTGGTTCCGACATGGCACACTGAGCCTTTGGTTAATTCCTCTTCCTGGTGGGAAATGAGAGTTAAATTTGCCCGTCCAGACACCTCCAGCTAGTCTCTCATTGGTTCTCCTTATTCCTGTTCATTTTCCGCAGAAATTGCAAACTGGGCCAAACAGGAGGTTAAAGGCACTGACTCTCCAAGTGGGGAGAGTGTTAGTAAAGCGTCTGGAATGTTGCACCCGAGTACCAGGGGACGAAAACTGACACAATTGAACACGTTTCCCTATCACATGGTGGATCATAGTCTGGGTTCCACATGCATGTTTTAGCTGAAGGAAGAATCCCTTAAACCTGGAGAGTTGAGACCCATGGAATGGGTACCATGCAATATGACTTCAAAGGGTCTGCATTTGCTCACCGAACCTCACCAATCCTATCACTGCTGCATTTATGACACTATACACACGCTTGATTCTCTTTCGGAGACATATAAATCCATAGGTTTTAAGATTCTTTCTAGTCAGTTATATTCTTACGCGTTTAATATGGGGTGTAGAGTCCACTTCGTTGAGCAAGGAGTAGCTCTTGTCTATTAAATATTTGGCTTATGGAACGGTATCTGTTCTAATTTCAATCTCTGGTTTTATGCAGCACCCCAACTCACCTTTCGCCTTAAGCAAGCATAAGTTGGTTTTCTACATTTGAGACCCTGTTCTGTTTTGTAATTCAGTTCCTGTGTAGCCAAGTTTACATTCCTTGTAGTAGTGATATCTTATGATGTTTCTTTTTCTGTGTGACTTATTTCACTTAGAATCATCGTACCTGAATCCACTCATTATGCTACTATGGGCCTGATGACATCGATTTCATTGCTGAGTGATATTGCATTGTAGGTAAGTACCACAACTTCTTTATCCATTTTTCACTTTCTGTGATATTGAACTTGTACCGTAAACGAAGTTCTTGTAAACAGAGCCATCCCAAACTTTGGGGTGGCTATGTCTTTTTGATTTTAATTTCTCTAAGCTATAGGACCATAAGTGGAAGTGCCCTAGGCTCTGTTGCTTCGTTTTTTAGATGTTTCAGGAAACACCATACACTTCTCCAGAGTGGCTGTTGGCAATTTACATCCCGCCCATGAGCATAACAAGGCTCCCAGTTCTCCATGGCCTGTCCTGCCTTTCTGGATTTTACACTTTTTTCAGATGGCCCTTTTGACCGGGGGGCAGTGAGACTTCATTGTAGTGCAGATTTCCTTTGCAAGCTTGCTTGGTTGGCCAAAAAGTGCGTATGCGTTTTTTCCTGAATGTATTCAGGAAAAAACGCATACGCCCTTTTTGGCCAAGTGCATCATTGTGGACGTTCTGCCTCTTTTCCTATGCTTTACATGCAATTCCAGTCTACCTCCTGAAATCGGTTTCCTGCAATTCTGCCCCGCTTTCAAGTCCTCTTGGCAGCCTTACTTCAATATATTTTTGGACGATAGCTGTCATTTATAACTCTGCAGGTATGTGAATTACAGTGCCCCTGAGCTCCTTTCTTCAACTCGCTTTCTTGTGAGCTGGCCGCAACACCGCAGCATTGCTTCAGGCCCTAGTGTGGTTTCGACATGGCACACTGAGCCTTTGGTTAATTCCTCTTCCTGGTGGGAAATGAGAGTTAAATTTGCCCGTCCAGACACCTCCAGCTAGTCTCTCATTGGTTCTCCTTATTCCTGTTCATTTTCCGCAGAAATTGCAAACTGGGCCAAACAGGAGGTTAAAGGCACTGACTCTCCAAGTGGGGAGAGTGTTAGTAAAGCGTCTGGAATGTTGCACCCGAGTACCAGGGGACGAAAACTGACACAATTGAACACGTTTCCCTATCACATGGTGGATCATAGTCTGGGTTCCACATGCATGTTTTAGCTGAAGGAAGAATCCCTTAAACCTGGAGAGTTGAGACCCCTGCAATGGGTACCATGCAATATGACTTCAAAGGGTCTGCATTTGCTCACCGAACCTCACCAATCCTATCACTGCTGCATTTATTACACTATACACACGCTTGATTCTCTTTCGGAGACATATAAATCCATAGGTTTTAAGATTCTTTCTAGTCAGTTATATTCTTACGCGTTTAATATGGGGTGTAGAGTCCACTTCGTTGAGCAAGGAGTAGCTCTTGTCTATTAAATATTTGGCTTATGGAACGGTATCTGTTCTAATTTCAATCTCTGGTTTTATGCAGCACCCCAACTCACCTTTCGCCTTAAGCAAGCATAAGTTGGTTTTCTACATTTGAGACCCTGTTCTGTTTTGTAATTCAGTTCCTGTGTAGCCAAGTTTACATTCCGTGTAGTAGTGATATCTTATGATGTTTCTTTCTCTGTGTGACTTATTTCACTTCGAATCATCGTACCTGAATCCACTCATTATGCAGCTACGGGCCTGATGACATAGATTTCATTGCTGTGTGATATTGCATTGTACGTAAGTACCACCACTTCTTTATCCATTTTTCGCTTTCTGCGATATTGAACTTGTACCGTAAACGAGGTTCTTGTAAACAGAGCCGTCCCAAACTTTGGGGTGGCTGTGTCTTTTTGATTTTAATTTCCCTAATCTATAGGACCATAAGTGGAAGTGCCCTAGGCTCTGTTGCTTTGTTTTTTAGATGTTTCAGGAAACACCATACACTTCTCCAGAGTGGCTGTTGGCAATTTACATCCCGCCCATCAGCATAACAAGGCTCCCAGTTCTCTGTGGCCTGTCCTGCCTTTCTGGATTTTACACATTTTTCAGATGGTCCTTTTGACTGGAGGGCAGTGAGACTTCATTGTAGTGCAGAATTCCTTTGCAATCTTGCTTGGTTGGCCAAAAAGTGCGTATGCGTTTTTTCCTGAATATATTCAGGTAAAAACGCATACGCCCTTTTTGGCCAAGTGCATCATTGTGGACGTTCTGCCTCTTTTCCTATGCTTTACATGCAATTCCAGTCTACCTCCTGAAATCGGTTTCCTGCAATTCTGCCCCCGATTCAAGTCCTCTTGGCAGCCTTACTTCAATATATTTTTGGACGATAGCTGTCATTTATAACTCTGCAGGTTTGTGAATGACAGTGCCCCTGAGCTCCTTTCTTCAACTCGCTTTCTTGTGAGCTGGTCGCAACACCGCAGGATTGCTTCAGGCCCTAGTGTGGTTCCGGCATGGCACGCTGAGCCTTTGGTTAATTCCTCTTCCTGGTGGGAAATGAGAGTTAATTTTGCCCGTCCAGACACCTCCAGCTAGTCTCTCATTGGTTCTCCCTATTCCTGTTCATTTTCCGCAGAAATTGCAAACTGGGCCAAACAGGAGGTTAAAGGCACTGACTCTCCAAGTGGGGAGAGTGTTAGTAAAACGTCTGGAATGTTGCACCCGAGTACCGGGGGACGAAAACTGAGACACATTTGAACACGTTTCCCGATCACACGGTGGATCATACTCTGGGTACCACATGCATGTTTTAGCTGAAGGAAGAATCCCTTAAACCTGGAGAGTTGAGACCCATTGAATGGGTACCATGTAATATGACTTCAAAGGGTCTGCATTTGCTCACCGAACCTCACCAATCCTATCACTGCTGCGTTTATGCCGCTGTACACACGCTTGATTCTCTTTCGGAGACATATAAATCCATAGGTTTTAAGATTCTTTCTAGTCAGGTATATTCTTACGCGTTTAATATGGGGTGTAGAGTCCACTTCGTTGAGCAAGTAGTAGCTCTTGTCTATTAAATATTTGGCTTATGGAACGGTATCTGTTCTAATTTCAATCTCTGGTTTTATGCAGCACCCCAACTCACCTTTCGCCTTAAGCAAGCATAAGTTGGTTTTCTACATTTGAGACACTGTTCTGTTTTGTAATTCAGTTCCTGTGTAGCCAAGTTTACATTCCTTGTAGTAGTGATATCTTATGATGTTTGTTTTTCTGTGTGACTTATTTCACTTAGAATCATCGTACCTGAATCCACTCATTATGCTGCTACGGGCCTGATGACATAGATTTCATTGCTGAGTGATATTGCATTGTACGTAAGTACCACAACTTCTTTATCCATTTTTCACTTTCTGTGATATTGAACTTGGACCATAAATGAGGTTCTTGTAAACAGAGCTGTCCCTAACTTTGGGGTGGCTGTGTCTTTTTGATTTTAATTTCCCTAAGCTATAGGACCATTAGTGGAAGTTCCCTAGGCTCTGTTGCTTTGTTTTTTAGATGTTTCAGGAAACACCATACACTTCTCCAGAGTGGCTGTTGGCAATTTACATCCCGCCCATCAGCATAACAAGGCTCCCAGTTCTCCATGGCCTGTCCTGCCTTTCTGGATTTTACACTTTTTTCAGATGGCCCTTTTGACCGGGGGGCAGTGAGACTTCATTTTAGTGCAGATTTCCTTTGCAAGCTTGCTTGGTTGGCCAAAAAGGGCGTATGCGTTTTTTCCTGAATATATTCAGGAAAAAACGCATACGCCCTTTTTGGCCAAGTGCATCATTGTGGACGTTCTGCCTCTTTTCCTTTGCTTTACATGCAATTCCAGTCTACCTCCTGAAATCGGTTTCCTGCAATTCTGCCCAGCGTTCAAGTCCTCTTGGCAGCCTTACTTCAATATATTTTTGGACGATAGCTGTCATTTATAACTCTGCAGGTTTGTGAATGACAGTGCCCCTGAGCTCCTTTCTTCAACTCGCTTTCTTGTGAGCTGGCCGCAACACCGCAGCATTGCTTCAGGCCCTAGTGTGGTTCCGGCATGACATGCTGAGCCTTTGGTTAATTCCTCTTCCTGGTGGGAAATGAGAGTTAACTTTGCCCGTCCAGACACCTCCAGCTAGTCTCTCATTGGTTCTCCCTATTCCTGTTCATTTTCCGCAGAAATTGCAAACTGGGCCAAACAAGAGGTTAAAGGCACTGACTCTCCAAGTGGGGAGAGTGTTAGTAAAGCGTCTGGAATGTTGCCCCCGAGTACCGGGGGATGAAAACTGACACAATTAAACACGTTTCCCGATCACACGGTGGATCATACTCTGGGTTCCACATGCATGTTTTAGCTGAAGGAAGAATCCCTTAAACCTGGAGAGTTGAGACCCATGGAGTGGGTACCATGCAATATGACTTCAAAGGGTCTGCATTTGCTCACCGAACCTCACCAATCCTATCACTGCTGCGTTTATGACACTGTACACACGCTTGATTCTCTTTCGGAGACATATAAATCCATAGGTTTTAAGATTCTTTCTAGTCAGGTATATTCTTTCGCGTTTAATATGGGGTGTAGAGTCCACTTCGTTGAGCAAGGAGTAGCTCTTGTCTATTAAATATTTGGCTTATGGAACGGTATCTGTTCTAATTTCAATCTCTGGTTTTATGCAGCACCCCAACTCACCTTTCGCCTTAAGCAAGCATAAGTTGGTTTTCTACATTTGAGACCCTGTTCTGTTTTGTAATTCAGTTCCTGTGTAGCCAAGTTTACATTCCTTGTAGTAGTGATATCTTATGATGTTTGTTTTTCTGTGTGACTTATTTCACTTAGAATCATCGTACCTGAATCCACTCATTATGCTGCTACGGGCCTGATGACATAGATTTCATTGCTGAGTGATATTGCATTGTACGTAAGTACCACAACTTCTTTATCCATTTTTCACTTTCTGTGATATTGAACTTGGACCATAAATGAGGTTCTTGTAAACAGAGCTGTCCCTAACTTTGGGGTGGCTGAGTCTTTTTGATTTTAATTTCCCTAAGCTATAGGACCATTAGTGGAAGTTCCCTAGGCTCTGTTGCTTTGTTTTTTAGATGTTTCAGGAAACACCATACACTTCTCCAGAGTGGCTGTTGGCAATTTACATCCCGCCCATCAGCATAACAAGGCTCCCAGTTCTCCATGGCCTGTCCTGCCTTTCTGGATTTTACACTTTTTTCAGATGGCCCTTTTGACCGGGGGGCAGTGAGACTTCATTGTAGTGCAGATTTCCTTTGCAAGCTTGCTTGGTTGGCCAAAAAGGGCGTATGCGTTTTTTCCTGAATATATTCAGGAAAAAACGCATACGCCCTTTTTGGCCAAGTGCATCATTGTGGACGTTCTGCCTCTTTTCCTTTGCTTTACATGCAATTCCAGTCTACCTCCTGAAATCGGTTTCCTGCAATTCTGCCCAGCGTTCAAGTCCTCTTGGCAGCCTTACTTCAATATATTTTTGGACGATAGCTGTCATTTATAACTCTGCAGGTTTGTGAATGACAGTGCCCCTGAGCTCCTTTCTTCAACTCGCTTTCTTGTGAGCTGGCCGCAACACCGCAGCATTGCTTCAGGCCCTAGTGTGGTTCCGGCATGACATGCTGAGCCTTTGGTTAATTCCTCTTCCTGGTGGGAAATGAGAGTTAACTTTGCCCGTCCAGACACCTCCAGCTAGTCTCTCATTGGTTCTCCCTATTCCTGTTCATTTTCCGCAGAAATTGCAAACTGGGCCAAACAAGAGGTTAAAGGCACTGACTCTCCAAGTGGGGAGAGTGTTAGTAAAGCGTCTGGAATGTTGCACCCGAGTACCGGGGGATGAAAACTGACACAATTAAACACGTTTCCCGATCACACGGTGGATCATACTCTGGGTTCCACATGCATGTTTTAGCTGAAGGAAGAATCCCTTAAACCTGGAGAGTTGAGACCCATGGAGTGGGTACCATGCAATATGACTTCAAAGGGTCTGCATTTGCTCACCGAACCTCACCAATCCTATCACTGCTGCGTTTATGACACTGTACACACGCTTGATTCTCTTTCGGAGACATATAAATCCATAGGTTTTAAGATTCTTTCTAGTCAGGTATATTCTTTCGCGTTTAATATGGGGTGTAGAGTCCACTTCGTTGAGCAAGGAGTAGCTCTTGTCTATTAAATATTTGGCTTATGGAACGGTATCTGTTCTAATTTCAATCTCTGGTTTTATGCAGCACCCCAACTCACCTTTCGCCTTAAGCAAGCATAAGTTGGTTTTCTACATTTGAGACCCTGTTCTGTTTTGTAATTCAGTTCCTGTGTAGCCAAGTTTACATTCCTTGTAGTAGTGATATCTTATGATGTTTGTTTTTCTGTGTGACTTATTTCACTTAGAATCATCGTACCTGAATCCACTCATTATGCTGCTACGGGCCTGATGACATAGATTTCATTGCTGAGTGATATTGCATTGTACGTAAGTACCACAACTTCTTTATCCATTTTTCACTTTCTGTGATATTGAACTTGGACCATAAATGAGGTTCTTGTAAACAGAGCTGTCCCTAACTTTGGGGTGGCTGAGTCTTTTTGATTTTAATTTCCCTAAGCTATAGGACCATTAGTGGAAGTTCCCTAGGCTCTGTTGCTTTGTTTTTTAGATGTTTCAGGAAACACCATACACTTCTCCAGAGTGGCTGTTGGCAATTTACATCCCGCCCATCAGCATAACAAGGCTCCCAGTTCTCCATGGCCTGTCCTGCCTTTCTGGATTTTACACTTTTTTCAGATGGCCCTTTTGACCGGGGGGCAGTGAGACTTCATTGTAGTGCAGATTTCCTTTGCAAGCTTGCTTGGTTGGCCAAAAAGGGCGTATGCGTTTTTTCCTGAATATATTCAGGAAAAAACGCATACGCCCTTTTTGGCCAAGTGCATCATTGTGGACGTTCTGCCTCTTTTCCTTTGCTTTACATGCAATTCCAGTCTACCTCCTGAAATCGGTTTCCTGCAATTCTGCCCAGCGTTCAAGTCCTCTTGGCAGCCTTACTTCAATATATTTTTGGACGATAGCTGTCATTTATAACTCTGCAGGTTTGTGAATGACAGTGCCCCTGAGCTCCTTTCTTCAACTCGCTTTCTTGTGAGCTGGCCGCAACACCGCAGCATTGCTTCAGGCCCTAGTGTGGTTCCGGCATGACATGCTGAGCCTTTGGTTAATTCCTCTTCCTGGTGGGAAATGAGAGTTAACTTTGCCCGTCCAGACACCTCCAGCTAGTCTCTCATTGGTTCTCCCTATTCCTGTTCATTTTCCGCAGAAATTGCAAACTGGGCCAAACAAGAGGTTAAAGGCACTGACTCTCCAAGTGGGGAGAGTGTTAGTAAAGCGTCTGGAATGTTGCACCCGAGTACCGGGGGATGAAAACTGACACAATTAAACACGTTTCCCGATCACACGGTGGATCATACTCTGGGTTCCACATGCATGTTTTAGCTGAAGGAAGAATCCCTTAAACCTGGAGAGTTGAGACCCATGGAGTGGGTACCATGCAATATGACTTCAAAGGGTCTGCATTTGCTCACCGAACCTCACCAATCCTATCACTGCTGCGTTTATGACACTGTACACACGCTTGATTCTCTTTCGGAGACATATAAATCCATAGGTTTTAAGATTCTTACTAGTCAGGTATATTCTTAGGCGTTTAATATGGGGTGTAGAGTCCACTTCGTTGAGCAAGGAGTAGCTCTTGTCTATTACATATTTGGCTTATGGAACGGTATCTGTGCTAATTTCAATCTCTGGTTTTATGCAGCACCCCAACTCACCTTTCCCCTTAAGCAAGCATAAGTCGGTTTTCTACATTTGAGACCCTGTTCTGTTTTGTAATTCAGTTCCTGTGTAGCCAAGTTTACATTCCATGTGGTAGAGATATCTTATGATGTTTCTTTTTCTGTGTGACTTATTTCACTTACAATCATCGTACCTGAATCCACTCATTATGCTGCTATGGGCCTGATGACATAGATTTCATTGCTGAGTGATATTGCATTGTACGTAAGTACCACAACTTCTTTATCCATTTTTCACTTTCTGTGATTTTGAACTTATACTGTAAACGAGGTTCTTGTAAACAGAGCCTTCCCAAACTTTGGGGTGGCTGTGTCTTTTTGATTTTAATTTCCCTAAGCTATAGGACCATAAGTGGAAGTGCCCTAGGCTCTGTTGCTTTGTTTTGTAGATGTTTCAGGAAACACCATACACTTCTCCAGAGTGGCTGTTGGCAATTTACATCCCGCCCATCAGCATAACAAGGCTCCCAGTTCTCCATGGCCTGTCCTGCCTTTCTGGATTTTACACTTTTTTCAGATGGCCCTTTTGACCGGGGGGCAGTGAGACTTCATTGTAGTGCAGATTTCCTTTGCAAGCTTGCTTGGTTGGCCAAAAAGGGCGTATGCGTTTTTTCCTGAATATATTCAGGAAAAAACGCATACGCCCTTTTTGGCCAAGTGCATCATTGTGGACGTTCTGCCTCTTTTCCTATGCTTTACATGCAATTCCAGTCTACCTCCTGAAATCGGTTTCCTGCAATTCTGCCCCGCTTTCAAGTCCTCTTGGCAGCCTTACTTCAATACATTTTTGGACGATAGCTATCATTTATAACTCTGCAGGTATGTGAATGACAGTGCCCCTGAGCTCCTTTCTTCAACTCGCTTTCTTGTGAGCTGGCCGCAACACCGCAGGATTGCTTCAGGCCCTAGTGTGGTTCTGGCATGGCACGCTGAGCCTTTGTTTAATTCCTCTTCCTGGTGGGAAATGAGAGTTAAATTTGCCCGTCCAGACACCTCCAGCTAGTCTCTCATTGGTTCTCCCTATTCCTGTTCATTTTCCGCAGAAATTGCAAACTGGGCCAAACAGGAGGTTAAAGGCACTGACTCTCCAAGTGGGGAGAGTGTTAGTAAAGCGTCTGGAATGTTGCACCCGAGTACCAGGGGACGAAAACTGAGACACATTTGAACACGTTTCCCGATCACATGGTGGATCATACTCTGGGTTCCACATGCATGTTTTAGCTGAAGGAAGAATCCCTTAAACCTGGAGAGTTGAGACCCCTGCAATGGGTACCATGCAATATGACTTCAAAGGGTCTGCATTTGCTCACCGAACCTCACCAATCCTATCACTGCTGCATTTATGCCACTGTACACACGCTTGATTCTCTTTCTGAGACATATAAATCCATAGGTTTTAAGATTCTTACTAGTCAGGTATATTCTTAGGCGTTTAATATGGGGTGTAGAGTCCACTTCGTTGAGCAAGGAGTAGCTCTTGTCTATTACATATTTGGCTTATGGAACGGTATCTGTTCTAATTTCAATCTCTGGTTTTATGCAGCACCCCAACTCACCTTTCCCCTTAAGCAAGCATAAGTTGGTTTTCTACATTTGAGACCCTGTTCTGTTTTGTAATTCAGTTCCTGTGTAGCCAAGTTTACATTCCATGTGGTAGAGATATCTTATGATGTTTCTTTCTCTGTGTGACTTATTTCACTTACAATCATCGTACCTGAATCCACTCATTATGCTGCTACGGGCCTGATGACATAGATTTCATTGCTGAGTGATATTGCATTGTACGTAAGTACCACAACTTCTTTATCCATTTTTCACTTTCTGTGATTTTGAACTTGTACTGTAAACGAGGTTCTTGTAAACAGAGCCTTCCCAAACTTTGGGGTGGCTGTGTCTTTTTGATTTTAATTTCCCTAAGCTATAGGACCATAAGTGGAAGTGCCCTAGGCTCTGTTGCTTTGTTTTTTAGATGTTTCAGGAAACACCATACACTTCTCCAGAGTGGCTGTTGGCAATTTACATCCCGCCCATCAGCATAACAAGGCTCCCAGTTCTCCATGGCCTGTCCTGCCTTTCTGGATTTTACACTTTTTTCAGATGGCCCTTTTGACCGGGGGGCAGTGAGACTTCATTGTAGTGCAGATTTCCTTTGCAAGCTTGCTTGGTTGGCCCAAAAGGGCGTATGCGTTTTTTCCTGAATATATTCAGGAAAAAACGCATACGCCCTTTTTGGCCAAGTGCATCATTGTGGACGTTCTGCCTCTTTTCCTTTGCTTTACATGCAATTCCAGTCTACCTCCTGAAATCGGTTTCCTGCAATTCTGCCCAGCGTTCAAGTCCTCTTGGCAGCCTTACTTCAATATATTTTTGGACGATAGCTGTCATTTATAACTCTGCAGGTTTGTGAATGACAGTGCCCCTGAGCTCCTTTCTTCAACTCGCTTTCTTGTGAGCTGGCCGCAACACCGCAGCATTGCTTCAGGCCCTAGTGTGGTTCCGGCATGACATGCTGAGCCTTTGGTTAATTCCTCTTCCTGGTGGGAAATGAGAGTTAACTTTGCCCGTCCAGACACCTCCAGCTAGTCTCTCATTGGTTCTCCCTATTCCTGTTCATTTTCCGCAGAAATTGCAAACTGGGCCAAACAAGAGGTTAAAGGCACTGACTCTCCAAGAGGGGAGAGTGTTAGTAAAGCGTCTGGAATGTTGCACCCGAGTACCGGGGGATGAAAACTGACACAATTAAACACGTTTCCCGATCACACGGTGGATCATACTCTGGGTTCCACATGCATGTTTTAGCTGAAGGAAGAATCCCTTAAACCTGGAGAGTTGAGACCCATGGAATGGGTACCATGCAATATGACTTCAAAGGGTCTGCATTTGCTCACCGAACCTCACCAATAATATCACTGCTGCGTTTATGCCGCTGTACACACGCTTGATTCTCTTTCTGAGACATATAAATCCATAGGTTTTAAGATTCTTACTAGTCAGGTATATTCTTAGGCGTTTAATATGTGGTGTAGAGTCCACTTCGTTGAGCAAGGAGTAGCACTTGTCTATTAAATATTTGGATTATGGAACGGTATCTGTGCTAATTTCAATCTCTGGTTTTATGCAGCACCCCAACTCACCTTTCGCCTTAAGCAAGCATAAGTTGGTTTTCTACATTTGAGACCCTGTTCTGTTTTGTAATTCAGTTCCTGTGTAGCCAAGTTTACATTCCTTGTAGTAGTGATATCTTATGATGTTTGTTTTTCTGTGTGACTTATTTCACTTAGAATCATCGTACCTGAATCCACTCATTATGCTGCTACGGGCCTGATGACATAGATTTCATTGCTGAGTGATATTGCATTGTACGTAAGTACCACAACTTCTTTATCCATTTTGCGCTTTCTGTGATATTGAACTTGGACCATAAATGAGGTTCTTGTAAACAGAGCTGTCCCTAACTTTGGGGTGGCTGAGTCTTTTTGATTTTAATTTCCCTAAGCTATAGGACCATAAGTGGAAGTGCCCTAGGCTCTGTTGCTTTGTTTTTTAGATGTTTCAGGAAACACCATACACTTCTCCAGAGTGGCTGTTGGCAATTTACATCCCGCCCATCAGCATAACAAGGCTCCCAGTTCTCCATGGCCTGTCCTGCCTTTCTGGATTTTACACTTTTTTCAGATGGCCCTTTTGACCGGGGGGCAGTGAGACTTCATTGTAGTGCAGATTTCCTTTGCAAGCTTGCTTGGTTGGCCAAAAAGGGCGTATGCGTTTTTTCCTGAATATATTCAGGAAAGAACGCATACGCCCTTTTTGGCCAAGTGCATCATTGTGGACGTTCTGCCTCTTTTCCTATGCTTTACATGCAATTCCAGTCTACCTCCTGAAATCGGTTTCCTGCAATTCTGCCCCGCTTTCAAGTCCTCTTGGCAGCCTTACTTCAATATATTTTTGGACTATAGCTATCATTTATAACTCTGCAGGTATGTGAATGACAGTGCCCCGAGCTCCTTTCTTCAACTCGCTTTCTTGTGAGCTGGCCGCAACACCGCAGGATTGCTTCAGGCCCTAGTGTGGTTCCGGCATGGCACGCTGAGCCTTTGTTTAATTCCTCTTCCTGGTGGGAAATGAGAGTTAAATTTGCCCGTCCAGACACCTCCAGCTAGTCTCTCATTGGTTCTCCCTATTCCTGTTCATTTTCCGCAGAAATTGCAAACTTGGCCAAACAGGAGGTTAAAGGCACTGACTCTCCATGAGGGGAGAGTGTTAGTAATGCGTCTGGAATGTTGCACCCGAGTACCAGGGGACGAAAACTGAGACACATTTGAACACGTTTCCCGATCACATGGTGGATCATACTCTGGGTTCCACATGCATGTTTTAGCTGAAGGAAGAATCCCTTAAACCTGGAGAGTTGAGACCCCTGCAATGGGTACCATGCAATATGACTTCAAAGGGTCTGCATTTGCTCACCGAACCTCACCAATCCTATCACTGCTGCATTTATGCCACTGTACACACGCTTGATTCTCTTTCTGAGACATATAAATCCATAGGTTTTAAGATTCTTACTAGTCAGGTATATTCTTAGGCGTTTAATATGGGGTGTAGAGTCCACTTCGTTGAGCAAGGAGTAGCTCTTGTCTATTACATATTTGGCTTATGGAACGGTATCTGTTCTAATTTCAATCTCTGGTTTTATGCAGCACCCCAACTCACCTTTCCCCTTAAGCAAGCATAAGTCGGTTTTCTACATTTGAGACCCTGTTCTGTTTTGTAATTCAGTTCCTGTGTAGCCAAGTTTACATTCCATGTGGTAGAGATATCTTATGATGTTTGTTTTTCTGTGTGACTTATTTCACTTAGAATCATCGTACCTGAATCCACTCATTATGCTGCTATGGGCCTGATGACATAGATTTCATTGCTGAGTGATATTGCATTGTACGTAAGTACCACAACTTCTTTATCCATTTTTCACTTTCTGTGATTTTGAACTTATACTGCAAACGAGGTTCTTGTAAACAGAGCCTTCCGAAACTTTGGGGTGGCTGTGTCTTTTTGATTTTAATTTCCCTAAGCTATAGGACCATAAGTGGAAGTGCCCTAGGCTCTGTTGCTTTGTTTTGTAGATGTTTCAGGAAACACCATACACTTCTCCAGAGTGGCTGTTGGCAATTTACATCCCGCCCATCAGCATAACAAGGCTCCCAGTTCTCCATGGCCTGTCCTGTCTTTCTGGATTTTACACTTTTTTCAGATGGCCCTTTTGACCGGGGGCAGTGAGACTTCATTGTAGTGCAGATTTCCTTTGCAAGCTTGCTTGGTTGGCCAAAAAGGGCGTATGCGTTTTTTCCTGAATATATTCAGGAAAAAACGCATACGCCCTTTTTGGCCAAGTGCATCATTGTGGACGTTCTGCCTCTTTTCCTATGCTTTACATGCAATTCCAGTCTACCTCCTGAAATCGGTTTCCTGCAATTCTGCCCCGCTTTCAAGTCCTCTTGGCAGCCTTACTTCAATATATTTTTGGACGATAGCTATCATTTATAACTCTGCAGGTATGTGAATGACAGTGCCCCTGAGCTCCTTTCTTCAACTCGCTTTCTTGTGAGCTGGCCGCAACACCGCAGGATTGCTTCAGGCCCTAGTGTGGTTCCGGCATGGCACGCTGAGCCTTTGTTTAATTCCTCTTCCTGGTGGGAAATGAGAGTTAACTTTGCCCGTCCAGACACCTCCAGCTAGTCTCTCATTGGTTCTCCCTATTCCTCTTCATTTTCCGCAGAAATTGCAAACTGGGCCAAACAAGAGGTTAAAGGCACTGACTCTCCAAGTGGGGAGAGTGTTAGTAAAGCGTCTGGAATGTTGCACCCGAGTACCAGGGGATGAAAACTGAGACACATTTGAACACGTTTCCCGATCACATGGTGGATCATACTCTGGGTTCCACATGCATGTTTTAGCTGAAGGAAGAATCCCTTAAACCTGGAGAGTTGAGACCCCTGCAATGGGTACCATGCAATATGACTTCAAAGGGTCTGCATTTGCTCACCGAACCTCACCAATCCTATCACTGCTGCATTTATGCCACTGTACACACGCTTGATTCTCTTTCTGAGACATATAAATCCATAGGTTTTAAGATTCTTACTAGTCAGGTATATTCTTAGGCGTTTAATATGGGGTGTAGAGTCCACTTCGTTGAGCAAGGAGTAGCTCTTGTCTATTACATATTTGGCTTATGGAACGGTATCTGTTCTAATTTCAATCTCTGGTTTTATGCAGCACCCCAACTCACCTTTCGCCTTAAGCAAGCATAAGTTGGTTTTCTACATTTGAGACCCTGTTCTGTTTTGTTATTCAGTTCCTGTGTAGCCAAGTTTACATTCCATGTGGTAGAGATATCTTATGATGTTTCTTTCTCTGTGTGACTTATTTCACTTACAATCATCGTACCTGAATCCACTCATTATGCTGCTACGGGCCTGATGACATAGATTTCATTGCTGAGTGATATTGCATTGTACGTAAGTACCACAACTTCTTTATCCATTTTGCGCTTTCTGTGATATTGAACTTGTACCGTAAAGGAGGTTCTTGTAAACAGAGCTGTCCCAAAGATTGGGGTGGTTGTGTCTTTTTGATTTTAATTTCCCTAAGCTATAGGACCATAAGTGGAAGTGCCCTAGGCTCTGTTGCTTTGTTTTTTAGATGTTTCAGGAAACACCATACACTTCTCCAGAGTGACTGTTGGCAATTTACATCCCGCCCATCAGCATAACAAGGCTCCCAGTTCTCCATGGGCTGTCCTGCCTTTCTGGATTTTACACTTTTTTCAGATGGCCCTTTTGACCGGGGGGCAGTGAGACTTCATTGTAGTGCAGATTTCCTTTGCAAGCTTGCTTGGTTGGCCAAAAAGGGCGTATGCGTTTTTTCCTGAATATATTCAGGAAAAAACGCATACGCCCTTTTTGGCCAAGTGCATCATTGTGGACGTTCTGCCTCTTTTCCTATGCTTTACATGCAATTCCAGTCTACCTCCTGAAATCGGTTTCCTGCAATTCTGCCCCGCTTTCAAGTCCTCTTGGCAGCCTTACTTCAATATATTTTTGGACGATAGCTGTCATTTATAACTCTGCAGGTATGTGAATGACAGTGCCCCTGAGCTCCTTTCTTCAACTCGCTTTCTTGTGAGCTGGCCGCAACACCGCAGCATTGCTTCAGGCCCTAGTGTGGTTCCGGCACGGCACGCTGAGCCTTTGGTTAATTCCTCTTCCTGGTGGGAAATGAGAGTTAAATTTGCCCGTCCAGACACCTCCAGCTAGTCTCTCATTGGTTCTCCCTATTCCTGTTCATTTTCCGCAGAAATTGCAAACTGGGCCAAACAGGAGGTTAAAGGCACTGACTCTCCGAGTGGGGAGAGTGTTAGTAAAGCGTCTGGAATGTTGCACCCGAGTACCGGGGGATGAAAACTGAGTCACATTTGAACACGTTTCCCGATCACACAGTGGATCATACTCTGGGTTCCACATGCATGTTTTAGCTGAAGGAAGAATCCCTTAAACCTGGAGAGTTGAGACCCATGGAATGGGTACCATGCAATATGACTTGAAAGGGTCTGCATTTGCTCTCCGAACCTCACCAATCCTATCACTGCTGCATTTATGCCACTGTACACACGCTTGATTCTCTTTCTGAGACATATAAATCCATAGGTTTTAAGATTCTTACTAGTCAGGTATATTCTTAGGCGTTTAATATGGGGTGTAGAGTCCACTTCGTTGAGCAAGGAGTAGCTCTTGTCTATTACATATTTGGCTTATGGAACGGTATCTGTTCTAATTTCAATCCCTGGTTTTATGCAACACCCCAACTCACCTTTCGCCTTAAGCAAGCATAAGTTGGTTTTCTACATTTGAGACCCTGTTCTGTTTTGTAATTCAGTTCCTGTGTAGCCAAGTTTACATTCCATGTGGTAGAGATATCTTATGATGTTTCTTTTTCTGTGTGACTTATTTCACTTAGAATCATCGTACCTGAATCCACTCATTATGCTGCTATGGGCCTGATGACATAGATTTCATTGCTGAGTGATATTGCATTGTACGTAAGTACCACAACTTCTTTATCCATTTTTCACTTTCTGTGATTTTGAACTTGTACTGTAAACGAGGTTCTTGTAAACAGAGCCTTCCCAAACTTTGGGGTGGCTGTGTCTTTTTGATTTTAATTTCCCTAAGCTATAGGACCATAAGTGGAAGTGCCCTAGGCTCTGTTGCTTTGTTTTGTAGATGTTTCAGGAAACACCATACACTTCTCCAGAGTGGCTGTTGGCAATTTACATCCCGCCCATCAGCATAACAAGGCTCCCAGTTCTCCATGGGCTGTCCTGCCTTTCTGGATTTTACACTTTTTTCAGATGGCCCTTTTGACCGTGGGGCAGTGAGACTTCATTGTAGTGCAGATTTCCTTTGCAAGCTTGCTTGGTTGGCCAAAAAGGGCGTATGCGTTTTTTCCTGAATATATTCAGGAAAAAACGCATACGCCCTTTTTGGCCAAGTGCATCATTGTGGACGTTCTGCCTCTTTTCCTTTGCTTTACATGGAATTCCAGTCTACCTCCTGAAATCGGTTTCCTGCAATTCTGCCCAGCGTTCAAGTCCTCTTGGCAGCCTTACTTCAATATATTTTTGGACGATAGCTGTCATTTATAACTCTGCAGGTTTGTGAATGACAGTGCCCCTGAGCTCCTTTCTTCAACTCGCTTTCTTGTGAGCTGGCCGCAACACCGCAGCATTGCTTCAGGCCCTAGTGTGGTTCCGGCATGACATGCTGAGCCTTTGTTTAATTCCTCTTCCTGGTGGGAAATGAGAGTTAACTTTGCCCGTCCAGACACCTCCAGCTAGTCTCTCATTGGTTCTCCCTATTCCTGTTCATTTTCCGCAGAAATTGCAAACTGGGCCAAACAAGAGGTTAAAGGCACTGACCCTCCAAGTGGGGAGAGTGTTAGTAAAGCGTCTGGAATGTTGCACCCGAGTACCGGGGGATGAAAACTGACACAATTAAACACGTTTCCCGATCACACGGTGGATCATACTCTGGGTTCCACATGCATGTTTTAGCTGAAGGAAGAATCCCTTAAACCTGGAGAGTTGAGACCCATGGAATGGGTACCATGCAATATGACTTCAAAGGGTCTTCATTTGCTCACCGAACCTCACCAATCCTATCACTGCTACGTTTATGACACTGTACACACGCTTGATTCTCTTTCGGAGACATATAAATCCATAGGTTTTAAGATTCTTTCTAGTCAGGTATATTCTTACGCGTTTAATATGGGGTGTAGAGTCCACTTCGTTGAGCAAGGAGTAGCTCTTGTCTATTAAATATTTGGCTTATGGAACGGTATCTGTTTTAATTTCAATCTCTGGTTTTATGCAGCACCCCAACTCACCTTTCGCCTTAAGCAAGCATAAGTTGGTTTTCTACATTTGAGACCCTGTTCTGTTTTGTAATTCAGTTCCTGTGTAGCCAAGTTTACATTCCTTGTAGTAGTGATATCTTATGATGTTTGTTTTTCTGTGTGACTTATTTCACTTAGAATCATCGTACCTGAATCCACTCATTATGCTGCTACGGGCCTGATGACATAGATTTCATTGCTGAGTGATATTGCATTGTACGTAAGTACCACAACATCTTTATCCATTTTTCGCTTTCTGTGATATTGAACTTGGACCATAAATGAGGTTCTTGTAAACAGAGCTGTCCCTAACTTTGGGGTGGCTGAGTCCTTTTGATTTTAATTTCCCTAAGCTATAGGACCATAAGTGGAAGTGCCCTAGGCTCTGTTGCTTTGTTTTTTAGATGTTTCAGGAAACACCATACACTTCTCCAGAGTGGCTGTTGGCAATTTACATCCCACACATCAGCATAACAAGGCTCCCAGTTCTCCATGGCCTGTCCTGCCTTTCTGGATTTTACACTTTTTTCAGATGGCCCTTTTGACCAGGGGGCAGTGAGACTTCATTGTAGTGCAGATTTCCTTTTCAAGCTTGCTTGGTTGGCCAAAAAGGGCGTATGCATTTTTTCCTGAATATATTCAGGAAAAAACGCATACGCCCTTTTTGGCCAAGTGCATCATTGTGGACGTTCTGCCTCTTTTCCTATGCTTTACATGCAATTCCAGTCTACCTCCTGAAATCGGTTTCCTGCAATTCTGCCCCGCTTTCAAGTCCTCTTGGCAGCCTTACTTCAATATACTTTTGGACTATAGCTATCATTTATAACTCTGCAGGTATGTGAATGACAGTGCCCCTGAGCTCCTTTCTTCAACTCGCTTTCTTGTGAGCTGGCCGCAACACCGCAGGATTGCTTCAGGCCCTAGTGTTGTTCCGGCATGGCACGCTGAGCCTTTGTTTAATTCCTCTTCCTGGTGGGAAATGAGAGTTAAATTTGCCCGTCCAGACACCTCCAGCTAGTCTCTCATTGGTTCTCCCTATTCCTGTTCATTTTCCGCAGAAATTGCAAACTGGGCCAAACAAGAGGTTAAAGGCACTGACTCTCCAAGAGGGGAGAGTGTTAGTAAAGCGTCTGGAATGTTGCACCCGAGTACCAGGGGACGAAAACTGAGACACATTTGAACACGTTTCCCGATCACATGGTGGATCATACTCTGGGTTCCACATGCATGTTTTAGCTGAAGGAAGAATCCCTTAAACCTGGAGAGTTGAGACCCCTGCAATGGGTACCATGCAATATGACTTCAAAGGGTCTGCATTTGCTCACCGAACCTCACCAATCCTATCACTGCTGCATTTATGCCACTGTACACACGCTTGATTCTCTTTCTGAGACATATAAATCCATAGGTTTTAAGATTCTTACTAGTCAGGTATATTCTTAGGCGTTTAATATGGGGTGTAGAGTCCACTTCGTTGAGCAAGGAGTAGCTCTTGTCTATTACATATTTGGCTTATGGAACGGTATCTGTGCTAATTTCAATCTCTGGTTTTATGCAGCACCCCAACTCACCTTTCCCCTTAAGCAAGCATAAGTCGGTTTTCTACATTTGAGACCCTGTTCTGTTTTGTAATTCAGTTCCTGTGTAGCCAAGTTTACATTCCATGTGGTAGAGATATCTTATGATGTTTCTTTTTCTGTGTGACTTATTTCACTTAGAATCATCGTACCTGAATCCACTCATTATGCTGCTATGGGCCTGATGACATAGATTTCATTGCTGAGTGATATTGCATTGTACGTAAGTACCACAACTTCTTTATCCATTTTTCACTTTCTGTGATTTTGAACTTATACTGTAAACGAGGTTCTTGTAAACAGAGCCTTCCCAAACTTTGGGGTGGCTGTGTCTTTTTGATTTTAATTTCCCTAAGCTATAGGACCATAAGTGGAAGTGCCCTAGGCTCTGTTGCTTTGTTTTGTAGATGTTTCAGGAAACACCATACACTTCTCCAGAGTGGCTGTTGGCAATTTACATCCCGCCCATCAGCATAACAAGGCTCCCAGTTCTCCATGGCCTGTCCTGCCTTTCTGGATTTTACACTTTTTTCAGATGGCCCTTTTGACCGGGGGGCAGTGAGACTTCATTGTAGTGCAGATTTCCTTTGCAAGCTTGCTTGGTTGGCCAAAAAGTGCGTATGCGTTTTTTCCTGAATATATTCAGGAAAAAACGCATACGCCCTTTTTGGCCAAGTGCATCATTGTGGACGTTCTGCCTCTTTTCCTATGCTTTACATGCAATTCCAGTCTACCTCCTGAAATCGGTTTCCTGCAATTCTGCCCCGCTTTCAAGTCCTCTTGGCAGCCTTACTTCAATATATTTTTGGACGATAGCTATCATTTATAACTCTGCAGGTATGTGAATGACAGTGCCCCTGAGCTCCTTTCTTCAACTCGCTTTCTTGTGAGCGGGCCGCAACACCGCAGGATTGCTTCAGGCCCTAGTGTGGTTCCGGCATGGCACGCTGAGCCTTTGTTTAATTCCTCTTCCTGGTGGGAAATGAGAGTTAAATTTGCCCGTCCAGACACCTCCAGCTAGTCTCTCATTGGTTCTCCCTATTCCTGTTCATTTTCCGCAGAAATTGCAAACTGGGCCAAACAGGAGGTTAAAGGCACTGACTCTCCAAGTGGGGAGAGTGTTAGTAAAGCGTCTGGAATGTTGCACCCGAGTACCAGGGGACGAAAACTGAGACACATTTGAACACGTTTCCCGATCACATGGTGGATCATACTCTGGGTTCCACATGCATGTTTTAGCTGAAGGAAGAATCCCTTAAACCTGGAGAGTTGAGACCCCTGCAATGGGTACCATGCAATATGACTTCAAAGGGTCTGCATTTGCTCACCGAACCTCACCAATCCTATCACTGCTGCATTTATGCCACTGTACACACGCTTGATTCTCTTTCTGAGACATATAAATCCATAGGTTTTAAGATTCTTACTAGTCAGGTATATTCTTAGGCGTTTAATATGGGGTGTAGAGTCCACTTCGTTGAGCAAGGAGTAGCTCTTGTCTATTACATATTTGGCTTATGGAACGGTATCTGTTCTAATTTCAATCTCTGGTTTTATGCAGCACCCCAACTCACCTTTCGCCTTAAGCAAGCATAAGTTGGTTTTCTACATTTGAGACCCTGTTCTGTTTTGTAATTCAGTTCCTGTGTAGCCAAGTTTACATTCCATGTGGTAGAGATATCTTATGATGTTTCTTTCTCTGTGTGACTTATTTCACTTACAATCATCGTACCTGAATCCACTCATTATGCTGCTACGGGCCTGATGACATAGATTTCATTGCTGAGTGATATTGCATTGTACGTAAGTACCACAACTTCTTTATCCATTTTGCGCTTTCTGTGATATTGAACTTGTACCGTAAAGGAGGTTCTTGTAAACAGAGCTGTCCCAAAGATTGGGGTGGTTGTGTCTTTTTGATTTTAATTTCCCTAAGCTATAGGACCATAAGTGGAAGTGCCCTAGGCTCTGTTGCTTTGTTTTTTAGATGTTTCAGGAAACACCATACACTTCTCCAGAGTGACTGTTGGCAATTTACATCCCGCCCATCAGCATAACAAGGCTCCCAGTTCTCCATGGGCTGTCCTGCCTTTCTGGATTTTACACTTTTTTCAGATGGCCCTTTTGACCGGGGGGCAGTGAGACTTCATTGTAGTGCAGATTTCCTTTGCAAGCTTGCTTGGTTGGCCAAAAAGGGCGTATGCGTTTTTTCCTGAATATATTCAGGAAAAAACGCATACGCCCTTTTTGGCCAAGTGCATCATTGTGGACGTTCTGCCTCTTTTCCTATGCTTTACATGCAATTCCAGTCTACCTCCTGAAATCGGTTTCCTGCAATTCTGCCCCGCTTTCAAGTCCTCTTGGCAGCCTTACTTCAATATATTTTTGGACGATAGCTGTCATTTATAACTCTGCAGGTATGTGAATGACAGTGCCCCTGAGCTCCTTTCTTCAACTCGCTTTCTTGTGAGCTGGCCGCAACACCGCAGCATTGCTTCAGGCCCTAGTGTGGTTCCGGCACGGCACGCTGAGCCTTTGGTTAATTCCTCTTCCTGGTGGGAAATGAGAGTTAAATTTGCCCGTCCAGACACCTCCAGCTAGTCTCTCATTGGTTCTCCCTATTCCTGTTCATTTTCCGCAGAAATTGCAAACTGGGCCAAACAGGAGGTTAAAGGCACTGACTCTCCGAGTGGGGAGAGTGTTAGTAAAGCGTCTGGAATGTTGCACCCGAGTACCGGGGGACGAAAACTGAGTCACATTTGAACACGTTTCCCGATCACACAGTGGATCATACTCTGGGTTCCACATGCATGTTTTAGCTGAAGGAAGAATCCCTTAAACCTGGAGAGTTGAGACCCATGGAATGGGTACCATGCAATATGACTTGAAAGGGTCTGCATTTGCTCACCGAACCTCACCAATCCTATCACTGCTGCATTTATGCCACTGTACACACGCTTGATTCTCTTTCTGAGACATATAAATCCATAGGTTTTAAGATTCTTACTAGTCAGGTATATTCTTAGGCGTTTAATATGGGGTGTAGAGTCCACTTCGTTGAGCAAGGAGTAGCTCTTGTCTATTACATATTTGGCTTATGGAACAGTATCTGTTCTAATTTCAATCTCTGGTTTTATGCAACACCCCAACTCACCTTTCGCCTTAAGCAAGCATAAGTTGGTTTTCTACATTTGAGACCCTGTTCTGTTTTGTAATTCAGTTCCTGTGTAGCCAAGTTTACATTCCATGTGGTAGAGATATCTTATGATGTTTCTTTTTCTGTGTGACTTATTTCACTTAGAATCATCGTACCTGAATCCACTCATTATGCTGCTATGGGCCTGATGACATAGATTTCATTGCTGAGTGATATTGCATTGTACGTAAGTACCACAACTTCTTTATCCATTTTTCACTTTCTGTGATTTTGAACTTGTACTGTAAACGAGGTTCTTGTAAACAGAGCCTTCCCAAACTTTGGGGTGGCTGTGTCTTTTTGATTTTAATTTCCCTAAGCTATAGGACCATAAGTGGAAGTGCCCTAGGCTCTGTTGCTTTGTTTTGTAGATGTTTCAGGAAACACCATACACTTCTCCAGAGTGGCTGTTGGCAATTTACATCCCGCCCATCAGCATAACAAGGCTCCCAGTTCTCCATGGGCTGTCCTGCCTTTCTGGATTTTACACTTTCTTCAGATGGCCCTTTTGACCGGGGGGCAGTGAGACTTCATTGTAGTGCAGATTTCCTTTGCAAGCTTGCTTGGTTGGCCAAAAAGGGCGTATGCGTTTTTTCCTGAATATATTCAGGAAAAAACGCATACGCCCTTTTTGGCCAAGTGCATCATTGTGGACGTTCTGCCTCTTTTCCTATGCTTTACATGCAATTCCAGTCTACCTCCTGAAATCGGTTTCCTGCAATTCTGCCCCGCTTTCAAGTCCTCTTGGCAGCCTTACTTCAATATACTTTTGGACGATAGCTATCATTTATAACTCTGCAGGTATGTGAATGACAGTGCCCCTGAGCTCCTTTCTTCAACTCGCTTTCTTGTGAGCTGGCCGCAACACCGCAGGATTGCTTCAGGCCCTAGTGTGGTTCCGGCATGGCACGCTGAGCCTTTGTTTAATTCCTCTTCCTGGTGGGAAATGAGAGTTAAATTTGCCCGTCCAGACACCTCCAGCTAGTCTCTCATTGGTTCTCCCTATTCCTGTTCATTTTCCGCAGAAATTGCAAACTGGGCCAAACAGGAGGTTAAAGGCACTGACTCTCCAAGAGGGGAGAGTGTTAGTAAAGCGTCTGGAATGTTGCACCCGAGTACCAGGGGACGAAAACTGAGACACCTTTGAACACGTTTCCCGATCACATGGTGGATCATACTCTGGGTTCCACATGCATGTTTTAGCTGAAGGAAGAATCCCTTAAACCTGGAGAGTTGAGACCCCTGCAATGGGTACCATGCAATACGACTTCAAAGGGTCTGCATTTGCTCACCGAACCTCACCAATCCTATCACTGCTGCATTTATGCCACTGTACACACGCTTGATTCTCTTTCTGAGACATATAAATCCATAGGTTTTAAGATTCTTACTAGTCAGGTATATTCTTAGGCGTTTAATATGGGGTGTAGAGTCCACTTCGTTGAGCAAGGAGTAGCTCTTGTCTATTACATATTTGGCTTATGGAACGGTATCTGTGCTAATTTCAATCTCTGGTTTTATGCAGCACCCCAACTCACCTTTCCCCTTAAGCAAGCATAAGTCGGTTTTCTACATTTGAGACCCTGTTCTGTTTTGTAATTCAGTTCCTGTGTAGCCAAGTTTACATTCCATGTGGTAGAGATATCTTATGATGTTTCTTTTTCTGTGTGACTTATTTCACTTAGAATCATCGTACCTGAATCCACTCATTATGCTGCTATGGGCCTGATGACATAGATTTCATTGCTGCGTGATATTGCATTGTACGTAAGTACCACAACTTCTTTATCCATTTTTCACTTTCTGTGATTTTGAACTTATACTGTAAACTAGATTCTTGTAAACAGAGGCTTCCCAAACTTTGGGGTGGCTGTGTCTTTTTGATTTTAATTTCCCTAAGCTATAGGACCATAAGTGGAAGTGCCCTAGGCTCTGTTGCTTTGTTTTGTAGATGTTTCAGGAAACACCATACACTTCTCCAGAGTGGCTGTTGGCAATTTACATCCCGCCCATCAGTATAACAAGGCTCCCAGTTCTCCATGGCCTGTCCTGCCTTTCTGGATTTTACACTTTTTTCAGATGGCCCTTTTGACCGGGGGGCAGTGAGACTTCATTGTAGTGCAGATTTCCTTTGCAAGCTTGCTTGGTTGGCCAAAAAGGGCGTATGCGTTTTTTCCTGAATATATTAAGGAAAAAACGCATACGCCCTTTTTGGCCAAGTGCATCATTGTGGACGTTCTGCCTCTTTTCCTATGCTTTACATGCAATTCCAGTCTACCTCCTGAAATCGGTTTCCTGCAATTCTGCCCCGCTTTCAAGTCCTCTTGGCAGCCTTACTTCAATATATTTTTGGACGATAGCTATCATTTATAACTCTGCAGGTATGTGAATGACAGTGCCCCTGAGCTCCTTTCTTCAACTCGCTTTCTTGTGAGCTGGCCGCAACACCGCAGGATTGCTTCAGGCCCTAGTGTGGTTCCGGCATGGCACGCTGAGCCTTTGTTTAATTCCTCTTCCTGGTGGGAAATGAGAGTTAACTTTGCCCGGCCAGACACCTCCAGCTAGTCTCTCATTGGTTCTCCCTATTCCTGTTCATTTTCCGCAGAAATTGCAAACTGGGCCAAACAGGAGGTTAAAGGCACTGACTCTCCAAGTGGGGAGAGTGTTAGTAAAGCGTCTGGAATGTTGCACCCGAGTACCAGGGGACGAAAACTGAGACACATTTGAACACGTTTCCCGATCACATGGTGGATCATACTCTGGGTTCCACATGCATGTTTTAGCTGAAGGAAGAATCCCTTAAACCTGGAGAGTTGAGACCCCTGCAATGGGTACCATGCAATATGACTTCAAAGGGTCTGCATTTGCTCACCGAACCTCACCAATCCTATCACTGCTGCATTTATGCCACTGTACACACGCTTGATTCTCTTTCTGAGACATATAAATCCATAGGTTTTAAGATTCTTACTAGTCAGGTATATTCTTAGGCGTTTAATATGGGGTGTAGAGTCCACTTCGTTGAGCAAGGAGTAGCTCTTGTCTATTACATATTTGGCTTATGGAACGGTATCTGTTCTAATTTCAATCTCTGGTTTTATGCAGCACCCCAACTCACCTTTCGCCTTAAGCAAGCATAAGTTGGTTTTCTACATTTGAGACCCTGTTCTGTTTTGTAATTCAGTTCCTGTGTAGCCAAGTTTACATTCCATGTGGTAGAGATATCTTATGATGTTTCTTTCTCTGTGTGACTTATTTCACTTACAATCATCGTACCTGAATCCACTCATTATGCTGCTACGGGCCTGATGACATAGATTTCATTGCTGAGTGATATTGCATTGTACGTAAGTACCACAACTTCTTTATCCATTTTGCGCTTTCTGTGATATTGAACTTGTACCGTAAAGGAGGTTCTTGTAAACAAAGCTGTCCCAAAGATTGGGGTGGTTGTGTCTTTTTGATTTTAATTTCCCTAAGCTATAGGACCATAAGTGGAAGTGCCCTAGGCTCTGTTGCTTTGTTTTTTAGATGTTTCAGGAAACACCATACACTTCTCCAGAGTGACTGTTGGCAATTTACATCCCGCCCATCAGCATAACAAGGCTCCCAGTTCTCCATGGGCTGTCCTGCCTTTCTGGATTTTACACTTTTTTCAGATGGCCCTTTTGACCGGGGGGCAGTGAGACTTCATTGTAGTGCAGATTTCCTTTGCAAGCTTGCTTGGTTGGCCAAAAAGGGCGTATGCGTTTTTTCCTGAATATATTCAGGAAAAAACGCATACGCCCTTTTTGGCCAAGTGCATCATTGTGGACGTTCTGCCTCTTTTCCTATGCTTTACATGCAATTCCAGTCTACCTCCTGAAATCGGTTTCCTGCAATTCTGCCCCGCTTTCAAGTCCTCTTGGCAGCCTTACTTCAATATATTTTTGGACGATAGCTGTCATTTATAACTCTGCAGGTATGTGAATGACAGTGCCCCTGAGCTCCTTTCTTCAACTCGCTTTCTTGTGAGCTGGCCGCAACACCGCAGCATTGCTTCAGGCCCTAGTGTAGTTCCGGCACGGCACGCTGAGCCTTTGGTTAATTCCTCTTCCTGGTGGGAAATGAGAGTTAAATTTGCCCGTCCAGACACCTCCAGCTAGTCTCTCATTGGTTCTCCCTATTCCTGTTCATTTTCCGCAGAAATTGCAAACTGGGCCAAACAGGAGGTTAAAGGCACTGACTCTCCGAGTGGGGAGAGTGTTAGTAAAGCGTCTGGAATGTTGCACCCGAGTACCGGGGGACGAAAACTGAGTCACATTTGAACACGTTTCCCGATCACACAGTGGATCATACTCTGGGTTCCACATGCATGTTTTAGCTGAAGGAAGAATCCCTTAAACCTGGAGAGTTGAGACCCATGGAATGGGTACCATGCAATATGACTTGAAAGGGTCTGCATTTGCTCACCGAACCTCACCAATCCTATCACTGCTGCATTTATGCCACTGTACACACGCTTGATTCTCTTTCTGAGACATATAAATCCATAGGTTTTAAGATTCTTACTAGTCAGGTATATTCTTAGGCGTTTAATATGGGGTGTAGAGTCCACTTCGTTGAGCAAGGAGTAGCTCTTGTCTATTACATATTTGGCTTATGGAACAGTATCTGTTCTAATTTCAATCTCTGGTTTTATGCAACACCCCAACTCACCTTTCGCCTTAAGCAAGCATAAGTTGGTTTTCTACATTTGAGACCCTGTTCTGTTTTGTAATTCAGTTCCTGTGTAGCCAAGTTTACATTCCATGTGGTAGAGATATCTTATGATGTTTCTTTTTCTGTGTGACTTATTTCAGTTAGAATCATCGTACCTGAATCCACTCATTATGCTGCTATGGGCCTGATGACATAGATTTCATTGCTGAGTGATATTGCATTGTACGTAAGTACCACAACTTCTTTATCCATTTTTCACTTTCTGTGATTTTGAACTTGTACTGTAAACGAGGTTCTTGTAAACAGAGCCTTCCCAAACTTTGGGGTGGCTGTGTCTTTTTGATTTTAATTTCCCTAAGCTATAGGACCATAAGTGGAAGTGCCCTAGGCTCTGTTGCTTTGTTTTGTAGATGTTTCAGGAAACACCATACACTTCTCCAGAGTGGCTGTTGGCAATTTACATCCCGCCCATCAGCATAACAAGGCTCCCAGTTCTCCATGGGCTGTCCTGCCTTTCTGGATTTTACACTTTCTTCAGATGGCCCTTTTGACCGGGGGGCAGTGAGACTTCATTGTAGTGCAGATTTCCTTTGCAAGCTTGCTTGGTTGGCCAAAAAGGGCGTATGCGTTTTTTCCTGAATATATTCAGGAAAAAACGCATACGCCCTTTTTGGCCAAGTGCATCATTGTGGACGTTCTGCCTCTTTTCCTATGCTTTACATGCAATTCCAGTCTACCTCCTGAAATCGGTTTCCTGCAATTCTGCCCCGCTTTCAAGTCCTCTTGGCAGCCTTACTTCAATATACTTTTGGACGATAGCTATCATTTATAACTCTGCAGGTATGTGAATGACAGTGCCCCTGAGCTCCTTTCTTCAACTCGCTTTCTTGTGAGCTGGCCGCAACACCGCAGGATTGCTTCAGGCCCTAGTGTGGTTCCGGCATGGCACGCTGAGCCTTTGTTTAATTCCTCTTCCTGGTGGGAAATGAGAGTTAAATTTGCCCGTCCAGACACCTCCAGCTAGTCTCTCATTGGTTCTCCCTATTCCTGTTCATTTTCCGCAGAAATTGCAAACTGGGCCAAACAGGAGGTTAAAGGCACTGACTCTCCAAGAGGGGAGAGTGTTAGTAAAGCGTCTGGAATGTTGCACCCGAGTACCAGGGGACGAAAACTGAGACACATTTGAACACGTTTCCCGATCACATGGTGGATCATACTCTGGGTTCCACATGCATGTTTTAGCTGAAGGAAGAATCCCTTAAACCTGGAGAGTTGAGACCCCTGCAATGGGTACCATGCAATACGACTTCAAAGGGTCTGCATTTGCTCACCGAACCTCACCAATCCTATCACTGCTGCATTTATGCCACTGTACACACGCTTGATTCTCTTTCTGAGACATATAAATCCATAGGTTTTAAGATTCTTACTAGTCAGGTATATTCTTAGGCGTTTAATATGGGGTGTAGAGTCCACTTCGTTGAGCAAGGAGTAGCTCTTGTCTATTACATATTTGGCTTATGGAACGGTATCTGTGCTAATTTCAATCTCTGGTTTTATGCAGCACCCCAACTCACCTTTCCCCTTAAGCAAGCATAAGTCGGTTTTCTACATTTGAGACCCTGTTCTGTTTTGTAATTCAGTTCCTGTGTAGCCAAGTTTACATTCCATGTGGTAGAGATATCTTATGATGTTTCTTTTTCTGTGTGACTTATTTCACTTAGAATCATCGTACCTGAATCCACTCATTATGCTGCTATGGGCCTGATGACATAGATTTCATTGCTGAGTGATATTGCATTGTACGTAAGTACCACAACTTCTTTATCCATTTTTCACTTTCTGTGATTTTGAACTTATACTGTAAACTAGATTCTTGTAAACAGAGGCTTCCCAAACTTTGGGGTGGCTGTGTCTTTTTGATTTTAATTTCCCTAAGCTATAGGACCATAAGTGGAAGTGCCCTAGGCTCTGTTGCTTTGTTTTGTAGATGTTTCAGGAAACACCATACACTTCTCCAGAGTGGCTGTTGGCAATTTACATCCCGCCCATCAGTATAACAAGGCTCCCAGTTCTCCATGGCCTGTCCTGCCTTTCTGGATTTTACACTTTTTTCAGATGGCCCTTTTGACCGGGGGGCAGTGAGACTTCATTGTAGTGCAGATTTCCTTTGCAAGCTTGCTTGGTTGGCCAAAAAGGGCGTATGCGTTTTTTCCTGAATATATTAAGGAAAAAACGCATACGCCCTTTTTGGCCAAGTGCATCATTGTGGACGTTCTGCCTCTTTTCCTATGCTTTACATGCAATTCCAGTCTACCTCCTGAAATCGGTTTCCTGCAATTCTGCCCCGCTTTCAAGTCCTCTTGGCAGCCTTACTTCAATATATTTTTGGACGATAGCTATCATTTATAACTCTGCAGGTATGTGAATGACAGTGCCCCTGAGCTCCTTTCTTCAACTCGCTTTCTTGTGAGCGGGCCGCAACACCGCAGGATTGCTTCAGGCCCTAGTGTGGTTCCGGCATGGCACGCTGAGCCTTTGTTTAATTCCTCTTCCTGGTGGGAAATGAGAGTTAAATTTGCCCGTCCAGACACCTCCAGCTAGTCTCTCATTGGTTCTCCCTATTCCTGTTCATTTTCCGCAGAAATTGCAAACTGGGCCAAACAGGAGGTTAAAGGCACTGACTCTCCAAGTGGGGAGAGTGTTAGTAAAGCGTCTGGAATGTTGCACCCGAGTACCAGGGGACGAAAACTGAGACACATTTGAACACGTTTCCCGATCACATGGTGGATCATACTCTGGGTTCCACATGCATGTTTTAGCTGAAGGAAGAATCCCTTAAACCTGGAGAGTTGAGACCCCTGCAATGGGTACCATGCAATATGACTTCAAAGGGTCTGCATTTGCTCACCGAACCTCACCAATCCTATCACTGCTGCATTTATGCCACTGTACACACGCTTGATTCTCTTTCTGAGACATATAAATTCATAGGTTTTAAGATTCTTACTAGTCAGGTATATTCTTAGGCGTTTAATATGGGGTGTAGAGTCCACTTCGTTGAGCAAGGAGTAGCTCTTGTCTATTACATATTTGGCTTATGGAACGGTATCTGTGCTAATTTCAATCTCTGGTTTTATGCAGCACCCCAACTCACCTTTCCCCTTAAGCAAGCATAAGTCGGTTTTCTACATTTGAGACCCTGTTCTGTTTTGTAATTCAGTTCCTGTGTAGCCAAGTTTACATTCCATGTGGTAGAGATATCTTATGATGTTTCTTTTTCTGTGTGACTTATTTCACTTAGAATCATCGTACCTGAATCCACTCATTATGCTGCTATGGGCCTGATGACATAGATTTCATTGCTGAGTGATATTGCATTGTACGTAAGTACCACAACTTCTTTATCCATTTTTCACTTTCTGTGATTTTGAACTTATACTGTAAACGAGGTTCTTGTAAAAAGAGCCTTCCCAAACTTTGGGGTGGCTGTGTCTTTTTGATTTTAATTTCCCTAAGCTATAGGACCATAAGTGGAAGTGCCCTAGGCTCTGTTGCTTTGTTTTGTAGATGTTTCAGGAAACACCATACACTTCTCCAGAGTGGCTGTTGGCAATTTACATCCCGCCCATCAGCATAACAAGGCTCCCAGTTCTCCATGGCCTGTCCTGCCTTTCTGGATTTTACACTTTTTTCAGATGGCCCTTTTGACCGGGGGGCAGTGAGACTTCATTGTAGTGCAGATTTCCTTTGCAAGCTTGCTTGGTTGGCCAAAAAGGGCGTATGCGTTTTTTCCTGAATATATTCAGGAAAAAACGCATACGCCCTTTTTGGCCAAGTGCATCATTGTGGACGTTCTGCCTCTTTTCCTATGCTTTACATGCAATTCCAGTCTACCTCCTGAAATCGGTTTCCTGCAATTCTGCCCCGCTTTCAAGTCCTCTTGGCAGCCTTACTTCAATATATTTTTGGACGATAGCTATCATTTATAACTCTGCAGGTATGTGAATGACAGTGCCCCTGAGCTCCTTTCTTCAACTCGCTTTCTTGTGAGCTGGCCGCAACACCGCAGGATTGCTTCAGGCCCTAGTGTGGTTCCGGCATGGCACGCTGAGCCTTTGTTTAATTCCACTTCCTGGTGGGAAATGAGAGTTAAATTTGCCCGTCCAGACACCTCCAGCTAGTCTCTCATTGGTTCTCCCTATTCCTGTTCATTTTCCGCAGAAATTGCAAACTGGGCCAAACAGGAGGTTAAAGGCACTGACTCTCCAAGTGGGGAGAGTGTTAGTAAAGCATCTGGAATGTTGCACCCGAGTACCAGGGGACGAAAACTGAGACACATTTGAACACGTTTCCCGATCACATGGTGGATCATACTCTGGGTTCCACATGCATGTTTTAGCTGAAGGAAGAATCCCTTAAACCTGGAGAGTTGAGACCCCTGCAATGGGTACCATGCAATATGACTTCAAAGGGTCTGCATTTGCTCACCGAACCTCACCAATCCTATCACTGCTGCATTTATGCCACTGTACACACGCTTGATTCTCTTTCTGAGACATATAAATCCATAGGTTTTAAGATTCTTACTAGTCAGGTATATTCTTAGGCGTTTAATATGTGGTGTAGAGTCCACTTCGTTGAGCAAGGAGTAGCTCTTGTCTATTACATATTTGGCTTATGGAACGGTATCTGTTCTAATTTCAATCTCTGGTTTTATGCAGCACCCCAACTCACCTTTCGCCTTAAGCAAGCATAAGTTGGTTTTCTACATTTGAGACCCTGTTCTGTTTTGTAATTCAGTTCCTGTGTAGCCAAGTTTACATTCCATGTGGTAGAGATATCTTATGATGTTTCTTTCTCTGTGTGACTTATTTCACTTACAATCATCGTACCTGAATCCACTCATTATGCTGCTACGGGCCTGATGACATAGATTTCATTGCTGAGTGATATTGCATTGTACGTAAGTACCACAACTTCTTTATCCATTTTGCGCTTTCTGTGATATTGAACTTGTACCGTAAAGGAGGTTCTTGTAAACAGAGCTGTCCCAAAGATTGGGGTGGTTGTGTCTTTTTGATTTTAATTTCCCTAAGCTATAGGACCATAAGTGGAAGTGCCCTAGGCTCTGTTGCTTTGTTTTTTAGATGTTTCAGGAAACACCATACACTTCTCCAGAGTGACTGTTGGCAATTTACATCCCGCTCATCAGCATAACAAGGCTCCCAGTTCTCCATGGGCTGTCCTGCCTTTCTGGATTTTACACTTTTTTCAGATGGCCCTTTTGACCGGGGGGCGTTGAGACTTCATTGTAGTGCAGATTTCCTTTGCAAGCTTGCTTGGTTGGCCAAAAAGGGCGTATGCGTTTATTCCTGAATATATTCAGGAAAAAACGCATACGCCCTTTTTGGCCAAGTGCATCATTGTGGACGTTCTGCCTCTTTTCCTATGCTTTACATGCAATTCCAGTCTACCTCCTGAAATCGGTTTCCTGCAATTCTGCCCCGCTTTCAAGTCCTCTTGGCAGCCTTACTTCAATATATTTTTGGACGATAGCTGTCATTTATAACTCTGCATTTATGTGAATGACAGTGCCCCTGAGCTCCTTTCTTCAACTCGCTTTCTTGTGAGCTGGCCGCAACACCGCAGCATTGCTTCAGGCCCTAGTGTGGTTCCGGCATGGCACGCTGAGCCTTTGGTTAATTCCTCTTCCTGGTGGGAAATGAGAGTTAAATTTGCCCGTCCACACACCTCCAGCTAGTCTCTTATTGGTTCTCCCTATTCCTGTTCATTTTCCGCAGAAATTGCAAACTGGGCCAAACAGGAGGTTAAAGGCACTGACTCTCCAAGTGGGGAGAGTGTTCGTAAAGCGTCTGGAATGTTGCACCCGAGTACCGGGGGATGAAAACTGACACAATTAAACACGTTTCCCGATCACACGGTGGATCATACTCTGGGTTCCACATGCATGTTTTAGCTGAAGGAAGAATCCCTTAAACCTGGAGAGTTGAGACCCATGGAATGGGTACCATGCAATATGACTTCAAAGGGTCTGCATTTGCTCACCGAACCTCACCAATAATATCACTGCTGCGTTTATGCCACTGTACACACGCTTGATTCTCTTTCGGAGACATATAAATCCATAGGTTTTTAGATTCTTTCTAGTCAGGTATATTCTTACGCGTTTAATATGGGGTGTAGAGTCCACTTCGTTGAGCAAGGAGTAGCTCTTGTCTATTAAATATTTGGCTTATGGAACGGTATCTGTTCTAATTTCAATCTCTGGTCTTATGCAGCACCCCAACTCACCTTTCGGCTTAAGCAAGCATAAGTTGGTTTTCTACATTTGAGACCCTGTTCTGTTTTGTAATTCAGTTCCTGTGTAGCCAAGTTTACATTCTTTGTAGTAGTGATATCTTATGATGTTTGTTTTTCTGTGTGACTTATTTCACTTAGAATCATCGTACCTGAATCCACTCATTATGCTGCTACGGGCCTGATTACATAGATTTCATTGCTGAGTGATATTGCATTGTACGTAAGTACCACAACTTCTTTATCCATTTTTCGCTTTCTGTGATATTGAACTTGGACCATAAATGAGGTTCTTGTAAACAGAGCTGTCCCTAACTTTGGGGTGGCTGAGTCTTTTTGATTTTAATTTCCCTAAGCTATAGGACCATAAGTGGAAGTGCCCTAGGCTCTGTTGCTTTGTTTTGTAGATGTTTCAGGAAACACCATACACTTCTCCAGAGTGGCTGTTGGCAATTTACATCCCACCCATCAGCATAACAAGGCTCCCAGTTCTCCATGGCCTGTCCTGCCTTTCTGGATTTTACACTTTTTTCAGATGGCCCTTTTGACCGGGGGGCAGTGAGACTTCATTGTAGTGCAGATTTCCTTTGCAAGCTTGCTTGGTTGGCCAAAAAGGGCGTATGCGTTTTTTCCTGAATATATTCAGGAAAAAACGCATATGCGCTTTTTGGCCAAGTGCATCATTGTGGACGTTCTGCCTCTTTTCCTATGCTTTACATGCAATTCCAGTCTACCTCCTGAAATCGGTTTCCTGCAATTCTGCCCCGCTTTCAAGTCCTCTTGGCAGCCTTACTTCAATATATTTTTGGACGATAGCTATCATTTATAACTCTGCAGGTATGTGAATGACAGTGCCCCTGAGCTCCTTTCTTCAACTCGCTTTCTTGTGAGCTGGCCGCAACACCGCAGGATTGCTTCAGGCCCTAGTGTGGTTCCGGCATGGCACGCTGAGCCTTTGTTTAATTCCTCTTCCTGGTGGGAAATGAGAGTTAAATTTGCCCGTCCAGACACCTCCAGCTAGTCTCTCATTGGTTCTCCCTATTCCTGTTCATTTTCCGCAGAAATTGCAAACTGGGCCAAACAGGAGGTTAAAGGCACTGACTCTCCAAGAGGGGAGAGTGTTAGTAAAGCATCTGGAATGTTGCACCCGAGTACCAGGGGACGAAAACTGAGACACATTTGAACACGTTTCCCGATCACATGGTGGATCATACTCTGGGTTCCACATGCATGTTTTAGCTGAAGGAAGAATCCCTTAAACCTGGAGAGTTGAGACCCCTGCAATGGGTACCATGCAATATGACTTCAAAGGGTCTGCATTTGCTCACCGAACCTCACCAATCCTATCACTGCTGCATTTATGCCACTGTACACACGCTTGATTCTCTTTCGGAGACATATAAATCCATAGGTTTTAAGATTCTTACTAGTCAGGTATATTCTTAGGCGTTTAATATGGGGTGTAGAGTCCACTTCGTTGAGCAAGGAGTAGCTCTTGTCTATTACATATTTGGCTTATGGAACGGTATCTGTGCTAATTTCAATCTCTGGTTTTATGCAGCACCCCAACTCACCTTTCCCCTTAAGCAAGCATAAGTCGGTTTTCTACATTTGAGACCCTGTTCTGTTTTGTAATTCAGTTCCTGTGTAGCCAAGTTTACATTCCATGTGGTAGAGATATCTTATGATGTTTCTTTTTCTGTGTGACTTATTTCACTTAGAATCATCGTACCTGAATCCACTCATTATGCTGCTATGGGCCTGATGACATAGATTTCATTGCTGAGTGATATTGCATTGTACGTAAGTACCACAACTTCTTTATCCATTTTTCACTTTCTGTGATTTTGAACTTATACTGTAAACGAGGTTCTTGTAAACAGAGCCTTCCCAAACTTTGGGGTGGCTGTGTCTTTTTGATTTTAATTTCCCTAAGCTATAGGACCATAAGTGGAAGTGCCCTAGGCTCTGTTGCTTTGTTTTGTAGATGTTTCAGGAAACACCATACACTTCTCCAGAGTGGCTGTTGGCAATTTACATCCCGCCCATCAGCATAACAAGGCTCCCAGTTCTCCATGGCCTGTCCTGCCTTTCTGGATTTTACACTTTTTTCAGATGGCCCTTTTGACCGGGGGGCAGTAAGACTTCATTGAAGTGCAGATTTCCTTTGCAAGCTTGCTTGGTTGGCCAAAAAGGGCGTAGGCTTTTTTTCTTGAGGAAAAATCGCATATGCCCTTTTTGGCCAAGTGCATCATTGTCGACGTTCTGCCTCTTTTCCTATGCTTTACATGCAATTCCAGTCTACCTCCTGAAATCGGTTTCCTGCAATTCTGCCCCGCTTTCAAGTCCTCTTGGCAGCCTTACTTCAATATATTTTTGGATGATAGCTGTCATTTATAACTCTGCATGTCTGTGAATGACAGTGCCCCTGAGCTCCTTTCTTCAACTCGCTTTCTTGTGAGCTGGCCGCAACACCGAAGCATCGCTTCAGGCCCTAGTGTTGTTCCGGCATGGCCCGCTGAGCCTTTGGTTAATTCCTCTTCCTGGTGGGAAATGAGAGTTAAATTTGCCCGTCCAGACACCTCCAGCTAGTCTCTCATTGGTTCTCCCTATTCCTGTTCATTTTCCGCAGAAATTGCAAACTGGGCCAAACAGGAGGTTAAAGGCACTGACTCTCCAAGTGGGGAGAGTGTTAGTAAAGCGTCTGGAATGTTGCACCCGAGTACCAGGGGACGAAAACTGACACATTTGAACACGTTTCCCGATCACACGTTGGATCATACTCTGGGTTCCACATGCATGTTTTAGCTGAAGGAAGAATCCCTTAAACCTGGAGAGTTGAGACCCATGGAATGGGTACCATGCAATATGACTTCAAAGGGTCTGCATTTGCTCACCGAACCTCATCAATCCTATCACTGCTGCGTTTATGCCGCTATACACACGCTTGATTCTCTTTCGGAGATATATAAATCCATAGGTTTTAAGATTCTTACTAGTCAGGTATATTCTTAGGCGTTTAATATGGGGTGTTGAGTCCACTTCGTTGAGCAAGGTGTAGCTCTTTTCTATTACATATTTGGCTTATGGAACGATATCTGTGCTAATTTCAATGTCTGGTTTTATGCAGCACCCCAACTCACCTTTCCCCTTAAGGAAGCATAAGTTGGTTTTCTACATTTGAGACCCTGTTCTGTTTTGTAATTCAGTTCCTGTGTAGCCAAGTTTACATTCCGTGTAGTAGTGATATCTTATGATGTTTCTTTTTCTGTGTGACTTATTTCACTTAGAATCATCGTACCTGAATCCACTCATTATGCTGCTATGGGCCTGATGACATAGATTTCATTGCTGAGTGATATTGCATTGTAGGTAAGTACCACAACTTCTTTATCCATTTTTCACTTTCTGTGATATTGAACTTGTACCGTAAACGAGGTTCCTGTAAACAGAACCGTCCCAAACTTTGGGGTGGCTGTGTCTTTTTGATTTTAATTTCCCTAAGCTATAGGACCATAAGTGGAAGTGCCCTAGGCTCTGTTGCTTTGTTTTTTAGATGTTTCAGGAAACACCATACACTTCTCCAGAGTGGCTGTTGGCAATTTACATCCCGCCCATCAGCATAACAAGGCTCCCAGTTCTCCATGGCCTGTCCTGCCTTTCTGGATTTTACACTTTTTTCAGATGGCCCTTTTGACCGGGGGGGCAGTGAGACTTCATTGTAGTGCATATTCCTTTTGCAAGCTTGCTTGGTTGGCCAAAAAGGGCGTATGCGTTTATTCCTGAATATATTCAGGAAAAAACGCATACGCCCTTTTTGGCCAAGTGCATCATTGTGGACGTTCTGCCTCTTTTCCTATGCTTTACATGCAATTCCAGTCTACCTCCTGAAATCGGTTTCCTGCAATTCTGCCCCGTTTTCAAGTCCTCTTGGCAGCCTTACTTCAATATATTTTTGGACGATAGCTGTCATTTATAACTCTGCAGGTATGTGAATGACAGTGCCCCTGAGCTCCTTTCTTCAACTCGCTTTCTTGTGAGCTGGCCGCAACACCGCAGCCTTGCTTCAGGCCCTAGTGTGGTTCCGGCATGGCACACTGAGCCTTTGGTTAATTCCTCTTCCTGGTGGGAAATGAGAGTTAAATTTGCCCGTCCAGACACCTCCAGCTAGTCTCTCATTGGTTCTCCCTATTCCTGTTCATTTTCCGCAGAAATTGCAAACTGGGCCAAACAGGAGGTTAAAGGCACTGACTCTCCAAGTGGGGAGAGTGTTAGTAAAGCATCTGGAATGTTGCACCCGAGTACCAGGGGACGAAAACTGACACAATTGAACACGTTTCCCGATCACACGGTGGATCATACTCTGGGTTCCACATGCATGTTTTAGCTGAAGGAAGAATCCCTTAAACCTGGAGAGTTGAGACCCATGGAATGGGTACCATGCAATATGACTTCAAAGGGTCTGCATTTGTCCACCGAACCTCACCAATCCTATCACTGCTGCGTTTATGCCGCTGTACACACGCTTGATTCTCTTTCGGAGACATATAAATCCATAGGTTTTAAGATTCTTCCTAGTCAGGTATATTCTTAGGCGTTTATTATGGGGTGTAGAGTCCACTTCGTTGAGCAAGGAGTAGCTCTTGACTATTACATATTTGGCTTATGGAACGGTATCTGTGCTAATTTCAATCTCTGGTTTTATGCAGCACCCCAACTCACCTTTCGCCTTAAGCAAGCATAAGTTGGTTTTCTACATTTGAGACCCTGTTCTGTTTTGTAATTCAGTTCCTGTGTAGCCAAGTTTACATTCCGTGTAGTAGTGATATCTTATGATGTTTCTTTTTCTGTGTGACTTATTTCACTTAGAATCATCGTACCTGAATCCACTCATTATGCTGCTATGGGCCTGATGACATAGATTTCATTGCTGCGTGATATTGCATTGTACGTAATTACCACAACTTCTTTATCCATTTTTCACTTGCTGTGATACTGAACTTGTACCGTAAACGAGGTTCTTGTAAACAGAGCCGTCCCAAACTTTGGGGTGGCTGTGTCTTTTTGATTTTAATTTCCCTAAGCTATAGGACCATAAGTGGAAGTGCCCTAGGCTCTGTTGCTTTGCTTTTTAGATGTTTCAGGAAACACCATACACTTCTCCAGAGTGGCTGTTCGCAATTTACATCCCGCACATCAGCATAACAAGGTTCCCAATTCTCCATGGCCTGTCCTGCCTTTCTGGATTTTACACTTTTTTCAGATGGCCCTTTTGACCGGGGGCAGTGAGACTTCATTGTAGTGCAGATTTCCTTTGCAAGCTTGCTTGGTTGGCCAAAAAGGGCGTATGCGTTTTTTCCTGAATATATTCAGGAAAAAACGCATACGCCCTTTTTGGCCAAGTGCATCATTGTGGACGTTCTGCCTCTTTTCCTATGCTTTACATGCTATTCCAGTCTACCTCCTGAAATCGGTTTCCTGCAATTCTGCCCCCCTTTCAAGTCCTCTTGGCAGCCTTACTTCAATATATTTTTGGACGATAGCTGTCATTTATAACTCTGCAGGTATGTGAATGACAGTGCCCCTGAGCTCCTTTCTTCAACTCGCTTTCTTGTGAGCTGGCCGCAACACCGCAGCATTGCTTCAGGCCCTAGTGTGGTTCTGGCATGCCACGCTGAGCCTTTGGTTAATTCCTCTTCCTGGTGGGAAATGAGAGTTAAATTTGCCCGTCCAGACACCTCCAGCTAGTCTCTCATTGGTTCTCCCTATTCCTGTTCATTTTCCGCAGAAATTGCAAACTGGGCCAAACAGGAGGTTAAAGGCACTGACTCTCCAAGTGGGGAGAGTGTTAGTAAAGCGTCTGGAATGTTGCACCCGAGTACCGGGGGACGAAAACTGAGTCACATTTGAACACGTTTCCCAATCACACGGTGGATCATACTCTGGGTTCCACATGCATGTTTTAGCTGAAGGAAGAATCCCTTAAACCTGGAGAGTTGAGACCCATGGAATGGGTACCATGCAATATGACTTGAAAGGGCCTGCATTTGCTCACCGAACCTCACCAATCCTAACACTGCTGCGTTTATGCCGCTGTACACATGGTTGATTCTCTTTTGGAGACATATAAATCCATAGGTTTTAAGATTCTTACTAGTCAGGTATATTCTTATGCGTTTAATATGGGGTGTTGAGTCCACTTCGTTGAGCAATGAGTAGCTCTTGTCTATTACATATTTGGCTTATGGAACGGTATCTGTTCTAATTTCAATCTCTGGTTTTATGCAGCACCCCAACTCACCTTTCCCCTTAAGCAAGCATAAGATGGTTTTCTACATTTGAGACCCTGTTCTGTTTTGTAATTCAGTTCCTGTGTAGCCAAGTTTACATTCCGTGTAGTAGTGATATCTTATGATGTTACTTTTTCTGTGTGACTTATTTCACTTAGAATCATCGTACCTGAATCCACTCATTATGCTGCTATGGGCCTGATGACATAGATTTCATTGCTGAGTGATATTGCATTGTACGTAAGTACCACAACTTCTTTATCCATTTTTCATTTTCTGTGATTTTGAACTTGTACTGTAAACGAGGTTCTTGTAAACAGAGCCGTCCCAAACTTTGGGGTGGCTGTGTCTTTTTGATTTTAATTTCCCTAAGCTATAGGACCATAAGTGGAAGTGCCCTAGGCTCTGTTGCTTTGTTTTGTAGATGTTTCAGGAAACACCATACACTTCTCCAGAGTGGCTGTTGGCAATTTACATCCCGCCCATCAGCATAACAAGGCTCCCAATTCTCCATGGCTTGTCCTGCCTTTCTGGATTTTACACTTTTTTCAGATGGCCCTTTTGACCGGGGGGCAGTGAGACTTCATTGTAGTGCAGATTTCCTTTGCAAGCTTGCTTGGTTGGCCAAAAAGGGCGTATGCGTTTTTTCCTGAATGTATTCAGGAAAAAACGCATACGCCCTTTTTGGCCAAGTGCATCATTGTGGACGTTCTGCCTCTTTTCCTATGCTTTACATGCAATTCCAGTCTACCTCCTGAAATCGGTTTCCTGCAATTCTGCCCCGCTTTCAAGTCCTCTTGGCAGCCTTACTTCAATATATTTTTGGACGATAGCTGTCATTTATAACTCTGCAGGTATGTGAATGACAGTGCCCCTGAGCTCCTTTCTTCAACTCGCTTTCTTGTGAGCTGGCCGCAACACCGCAGCATTGCTTCAGGCCCTAGTGTGGTTCCGGCATGGCACACTGAGACTTTGGTTAATTCCTCTTCCTGGTGGGAAATGAGAGTTAAATTTGCCCGTCCAGACACCTCCAGCTAGTCTCTCATTGGTTCTCCCTATTCCTGTTCATTTTCCGCAGAAATTGCAAACTGGGCCAAACAGGAGGTTAAAGGCACTGACTCTCCAAGTGGGGAGAGTGTTAGTAAAGCGTCTGGAATGTTGCACCCGAGTACCAGGGGACGAAAACTGACACAATTGAACACGTTTCCCTATCACACGGTGGATCATACTCTGGGTTCCACATGCATGTTTTAGCTGAAGGAAGAATCCCTTAAACCTGGAGAGTTGAGACCCCTGCAATGGGTACCATGCAATATGACTTCAAAGGGTCTGCATTTGTCCACCGAACCTCACCAATAATATCACTGCTGCGTTTATGCCGCTGTACACACGCTTGATTCTCTTTCGGAGACATATAAATCCATAGGTTTTAAGATTCTTACTAGTCAGGTATATTCTTAGGCGTTTAATATGGGGTGTAGAGTCCACTTCGTTGAGCAAGGAGTAGCTCTTGTCTATTACATATTTGGCTTATGGAACGGTATCTGTGCTAATTTCAATCTTTGATTTTATGTAGCACCCCAACTCAACTTTCCTCTTAAGCAAGCATAAGTCGGTTTTCTACATTTGAGACCCTGTTCTGTTTTGTAATTCAGTTCCTGTGTAGCCAAGTTTACATTCCATGTGGTAGAGATATCTTATGATGTTTCTTTTTCTGTGTGACTTATTTCACTTAGAATCATCGTACCTGAATCCACTCATTATGCTGCTACGGGCCTGATGACATAGATTTCATTGCTGAGTGATATTGCATTGTACGTAAGTACCACAACTTCTTTATCCATTTTGTGCTTTCTGTGATATTGAACTTGTACCGTAAACGAGGTTCTTGTAAACAGAGCTGTCCCAAACATTGGGGTGGTTGTGTCTTTTTGATTTTAATTTCCCTAAGCTATAGGACCATAAGTGGAAGTGCCCTAGGCTCTGTTGCTTTGTTTTTTAGATGTTTCAGGAAACACCATACACTTCTCCAGAGTGGCTGTTGGCAATTTACATCCCGCCCATCAGCATAACAAGGCTCCCAGTTCTCCATGGCCTGTCCTGCCTTTCTGGATTTTACACTTTTTTCAGATGGCCCTTTTGACCGGGGGGCAGTGAGACTTCATTGTAGTGCAGATTTCCTTTGCAAGCTTGCTTGGTTTGCCAAAAAGGGCGTAGGCTTTTTTTCTTGAGGAAAAATCGCATATGCCCTTTTTGGCCAAGTGCATCATTGTGGACGTTCTGCCTCTTTTCCTATGCTTTACATGCAATTCCAGTCTACCTCCTGAAATCGGTTTCCTGCAATTCTGCCCAGCGTTCACGTCCTCTTGGCAGCCTTACTTCAATATATTTTTGGACGATAGCTGTCATTTATAACTCTGCAGGTTTGTGAATGACAGTGCCCCTGAGCTCCTTTCTTCAACTCGCTTTCTTGTGAGCTGGCCACAACACCGCAGCATTGCTTCAGGCCCTAGTGTGGTTCCGGCATGACATGCTGAGCCTTTGTTTAATTCCTCTTCCTGGTGGGAAATGAGAGTTAACTTTGCCCGTCCAGACACCTCCAGCTAGTCTCTCATTGGTTCTCCCTATTCCTGTTCATTTTCCGCAGAAATTGCAAACTGGGCCAAACAAGAGGTTAAAGGCACTGACTCTCCAAGTGGGGAGAGTGTTAGTAAAGCGTCTGGAATGTTGCACCCGAGTACCAGGGGATGAAAACTGACACAATTAAACACGTTTCCCGATCACACGGTGGATCATAGTCTGGGTTCCACATGCATGTTTTAGCTGAAGGAAGAATCCCTTAAACCTGGAGAGTTGAGACCCCTGCAATGGGTACCATGCAATATGACTTGAAAGGGTCTGCATTTGCTCACCGAACCTCACCAATCCTATCACTGCTGCATTTATGCCACTGTACACACGCTTGATTCTCTTTCTGAGACATATAAATCCATAGGTTTTAAGATTCTTACTAGTCAGGTATATTCTTAGGCGTTTAATATGGGGTGTAGAGTCCACTTCGTTGAGCAAGGAGTAGCTCTTGTCTATTACATATTTGGCTTATGGAACGGTATCTGTGCTAATTTCAATCTCTGGTTTTATGCAGCACCCCAACTCACCTTTCCCCTTAAGCAAGCATAAGTCGGTTTTCTACATTTGAGACCCTGTTCTGTTTTGTAATTCAGTTCCTGTGTAGCCAAGTTTACATTCCATGTGGTAGAGATATCTTATGATGTTTCTTTTTCTGTGTGACTTATTTCACTTAGAATCATCGTACCTGAATCCACTCATTATGCTGCTATGGGCCTGATGACATAGATTTCATTGCTGAGTGATATTGCATTGTACGTAAGTACCACAACTTCTTTATCCATTTTTCACTTGCTGTGATACTGAACTTGTACCGTAAACGAGGTTCTTGTAAACAGAGCCGTCCCAAACTTTGGGGTGGCTGTGTCTTTTTGATTTTAATTTCCCTAAGCTATAGGACCATAAGTGGAAGTGCCCTAGGCTCTGTTGCTTTGCTTTTTAGATGTTTCAGGAAACACCATACACTTCTCCAGAGTGGCTGTTCGCAATTTACATCCCGCACATCAGCATAACAAGGTTCCCAATTCTCCATGGCCTGTCCTGCCTTTCTGGATTTTACACTTTTTTCAGATGGCCCTTTTGACCGGGGGCAGTGAGACTTCATTGTAGTGCAGATTTCCTTTGCAAGCTTGCTTGGTTGGCCAAAAAGGGCGTATGCGTTTTTTCCTGAATATATTCAGGAAAAAACGCATACGCCCTTTTTGGCCAAGTGCATCATTGTGGACGTTCTGCCTCTTTTCCTATGCTTTACATGCTATTCCAGTCTACCTCCTGAAATCGGTTTCCTGCAATTCTGCCCCCCTTTCAAGTCCTCTTGGCAGCCTTACTTCAATATATTTTTGGACGATAGCTGTCATTTATAACTCTGCAGGTATGTGAATGACAGTGCCCCTGAGCTCCTTTCTTCAACTCGCTTTCTTGTGAGCTGGCCGCAACACCGCAGCATTGCTTCAGGCCCTAGTGTGGTTCTGGCATGCGACGCTGAGCCTTTGGTTAATTCCTCTTCCTGGTGGGAAATGAGAGTTAAATTTGCCCGTCCAGACACCTCCAGCTAGTCTCTCATTGGTTCTCCCTATTCCTGTTCATTTTCCGCAGAAATTGCAAACTGGGCCAAACAGGAGGTTAAAGGCACTGACTCTCCAAGTGGGGAGAGTGTTAGTAAAGCGTCTGGAATGTTGCACCCGAGTACCGGGGGACGAAAACTGAGTCACATTTGAACACGTTTCCCAATCACACGGTGGATCATACTCTGGGTTCCACATGCATGTTTTAGCTGAAGGAAGAATCCCTTAAACCTGGAGAGTTGAGACCCATGGAATGGGTACCATGCAATATGACTTGAAAGGGCCTGCATTTGCTCACCGAACCTCACCAATCCTAACACTGCTGCGTTTATGCCGCTGTACACATGGTTGATTCTCTTTTGGAGACATATAAATCCATAGGTTTTAAGATTCTTACTAGTCAGGTATATTCTTATGCGTTTAATATGGGGTGTTGAGTCCACTTCGTTGAGCAATGAGTAGCTCTTGTCTATTACATATTTGGCTTATGGAACGGTATCTGTTCTAATTTCAATATCTGGTTTTATGCAGCACCCCAACTCACCTTACCCCTTAAGCAAGCATAAGATGGTTTTCTACATTTGAGACCCTGTTCTGTTTTGTAATTCAGTTCCTGTGTAGCCAAGTTTACATTCCGTGTAGTAGTGATATCTTATGATGTTACTTTTTCTGTGTGACTTATTTCACTTAGAATCATCGTACCTGAATCCACTCATTATGCTGCTATGGGCCTGATGACATAGATTTCATTGCTGAGTGATATTGCATTGTACGTAAGTACCACAACTTCTTTATCCATTTTTCATTTTCTGTGATTTTGAACTTGTACTGTAAACGAGGTTCTTGTAAACAGAGCCGTCCCAAACTTTGGGGTGGCTGTGTCTTTTTGATTTTAATTTCCCTAAGCTATAGGACCATAAGTGGAAGTGCCCTAGGCTCTGTTGCTTTGTTTTGTAGATGTTTCAGGAAACACCATACACTTCTCCAGAGTGGCTGTTGGCAATTTACATCCCGCCCATCAGCATAACAAGGCTCCCAATTCTCCATGGCTTGTCCTGCCTTTCTGGATTTTACACTTTTTTCAGATGGCCCTTTTGACCGGGGGGCAGTGAGACTTCATTGTAGTGCAGATTTCCTTTGCAAGCTTGCTTGGTTGGCCAAAAAGGGCGTATGCGTTTTTTCCTGAATGTATTCAGGAAAAAACGCATACGCCCTTTTTGGCCAAGTGCATCATTGTGGACGTTCTGCCTCTTTTCCTATGCTTTACATGCAATTCCAGTCTACCTCCTGAAATCGGTTTCCTGCAATTCTGCCCCGCTTTCAAGTCCTCTTGGCAGCCTTACTTCAATATATTTTTGGATGATAGCTGTCATTTATAACTCTGCAGGTATGTGAATGACAGTGCCCCTGAGCTCCTTTCTTCAACTCGCTTTCTTGTGAGCTGGCCGCAACACCGCAGCATTGCTTCAGGCCCTAGTGTGGTTCCGGCATGGCACACTGAGACTTTGGTTAATTCCTCTTCCTGGTGGGAAATGAGAGTTAAATTTGCCCGTCCAGACACCTCCAGCTAGTCTCTCATTGGTTCTCCCTATTCCTGTTCATTTTCCGCAGAAATTGCAAACTGGGCCAAACAGGAGGTTAAAGGCACTGACTCTCCAAGTGGGGAGAGTGTTAGTAAAGCGTCTGGAATGTTGCACCCGAGTACCAGGGGACGAAAACTGACACAATTGAACACGTTTCCCTATCACACGGTGGATCATACTCTGGGTTCCACATGCATGTTTTAGCTGAAGGAAGAATCCCTTAAACCTGGAGAGTTGAGACCCATGGAATGGGTACCATTCAATATGACTTCAAAGGGTCTGCATTTGTCCACCGAACCTCACCAATAATATCACTGCTGCGTTTATGCCGCTGTACACACGCTTGATTCTCTTTCGGAGACATATAAATCCATAGGTTTTAAGATTCTTACTAGTCAGGTATATTCTTAGGCGTTTAATATGGGGTGTAGAGTCCACTTCGTTGAGCAAGGAGTAGCTCTTGTCTATTACATATTTGGCTTATGGAACGGTATCTGTGCTAATTTCAATCTTTGATTTTATGTAGCACCCCAACTCAACTTTCCTCTTAAGCAAGCATAAGTCGGTTTTCTACATTTGAGACCCTGTTCTGTTTTGTAATTCAGTTCCTGTGTAGCCAAGTTTACATTCCATGTGGTAGAGATATCTTATGATGTTTCTTTTTCTGTGTGACTTATTTCACTTAGAATCATCGTACCTGAATCCACTCATTATGCTGCTACGGGCCTGATGACATAGATTTCATTGCTGAGTGATATTGCATTGTACGTAAGTACCACAACTTCTTTATCCATTTTGTGCTTTCTGTGATATTGAACTTGTACCGTAAACGAGGTTCTTGTAAACAGAGCTGTCCCAAACATTGGGGTGGTTGTGTCTTTTTGATTTTAATTTCCCTAAGCTATAGGACCATAAGTGGAAGTGCCCTAGGCTCTGTTGCTTTGTTTTTTAGATGTTTCAGGAAACACCATACACTTCTCCAGAGTGGCTGTTGGCAATTTACATCCCGCCCATCAGCATAACAAGGCTCCCAGTTCTCCATGGCCTGTCCTGCCTTTCTGGAGTTTACACTTTTTTCAGATGGCCCTTTTGACCGGGGGGCAGTGAGACTTCATTGTAGTGCAGATTTCCTTTGCAAGCTTGCTTGGTTTGCCAAAAAGGGCGTAGGCTTTTTTTCTTGAGGAAAAATCGCATATGCCCTTTTTGGCCAAGTGCATCATTGTGGACGTTCTGCCTCTTTTCCTATGCTTTACATGCAATTCCAGTCTACCTCCTGAAATCGGTTTCCTGCAATTCTGCCCAGCGTTCAAGTCCTCTTGGCAGCCTTACTTCAATATATTTTTGGACGATAGCTGTCATTTATAACTCTGCAGGTTTGTGAATGACAGTGCCCCTGAGCTCCTTTCTTCAACTCGCTTTCTTGTGAGCTGGCCACAACACCGCAGCATTGCTTCAGGCCCTAGTGTGGTTCCGGCATGACATGCTGAGCCTTTGTTTAATTCCTCTTCCTGGTGGGAAATGAGAGTTAACTTTGCCCGTCCAGACACCTCCAGCTAGTCTCTCATTGGTTCTCCCTATTCCTGTTCATTTTCCGCAGAAATTGCAAACTGGGCCAAACAAGAGGTTAAAGGCACTGACTCTCCAAGTGGGGAGAGTGTTAGTAAAGAGTCTGGAATGTTGCACCCGAGTACCAGGGGATGAAAACTGACACAATTAAACACGTTTCCCGATCACACGGTGGATCATAGTCTGGGTTCCACATGCATGTTTTAGCTGAAGGAAGAATCCCTTAAACCTGGAGAGTTGAGACCCCTGCAATGGGTACCATGCAATATGACTTGAAAGGGTCTGCATTTGCTCACCGAACCTCACCAATCCTATCACTGCTGCATTTATGCCACTGTACACACGCTTGATTCTCTTTCTGAGACATATAAATCCATAGGTTTTAAGATTCTTACTAGTCAGGTATATTCTTAGGCGTTTAATATGGGGTGTAGAGTCCACTTCGTTGAGCAAGGAGTAGCTCTTGTCTATTACATATTTGGCTTATGGAACGGTATCTGTGCTAATTTCAATCTCTGGTTTTATGCAGCACCCCAACTCACCTTTCCCCTTAAGCAAGCATAAGTCGGTTTTCTACATTTGAGACCCTGTTCTGTTTTGTAATTCAGTTCCTGTGTAGCCAAGTTTACATTCCATGTGGTAGAGATATCTTATGATGTTTCTTTTTCTGTGTGACTTATTTCACTTAGAATCATCGTACCTGAATCCACTCATTATGCTGCTATGGGCCTGATGACATAGATTTCATTGCTGAGTGATATTGCATTGTACGTAAGTACCACAACTTCTTTATCCATTTTTCACTTTCTGTGATTTTGAACTTATACTGTAAACGAGGTTCTTGTAAACAGAGCCTTCCCAAACTTTGGGGTGGCTGTGTCTTTTTGATTTTAATTTCCCTAAGCTATAGGACCATAAGTGGAAGTGCCCTAGGCTCTGTTGCTTTGTTTTGTAGATGTTTCAGGAAACACCATACACTTCTCCAGAGTGGCTGTTGGCAATTTACATCCCGCCCATCAGCATAACAAGGCTCCCAGTTCTCCATGGCCTGTCCTGCCTTTCTGGATTTTACACATTTTTCAGATGGCCCTTTTGACCGGGGGGCAGTGAGACTTCATTGTAGTGCAGATTTCCTTTGCAAGCTTGCTTGGTTGGCCAAAAAGGGCGTATGCGTTTTTTCCTGAATATATTCAGGAAAAAACGCATACGCCCTTTTTGGCCAAGTGCATCATTGTGGACGTTCTGCCTCTTTTCCTATGCTTTACATGCAATTCCAGTCTACCTCCTGAAATCGGTTTCCTGCAATTCTGCCCCGCTTTCAAGTCCTCTTGGCAGCCTTACTTCAATATATTTTTGGACGATAGCTATCATTTATAACTCTGCAGGTATGTGAATGACAGTGCCCCTGAGCTCCTTTCTTCAACTCGCTTTCTTGTGAGCGGGCCGCAACACCGCAGGATTGCTTCAGGCCCTAGTGTGGTTCCGGCATGGCACGCTGAGCCTTTGTTTAATTCCTCTTCCTGGTGGGAAATGAGAGTTAACTTTGCCCGGCCAGACACCTCCAGCTAGTCTCTCATTGGTTCTCCCTATTCCTGTTCATTTTCCGCAGAAATTGCAAACTGGGCCAAACAGGAGGTTAAAGGCACTGACTCTCCAAGTGGGGAGAGTGTTAGTAAAGCGTCTGGAATGTTGCACCCGAGTACCAGGGGACGAAAACTGAGACACATTTGAACACGTTTCCCGATCACATGGTGGATCATACTCTGGGTTCCACATGCATGTTTTAGCTGAAGGAAGAATCCCTTAAACCTGGAGAGTTGAGACCCCTGCAATGGGTACCATGCAATATGACTTCAAAGGGTCTGCATTTGCTCACCGAACCTCACCAATCCTATCACTGCTGCATTTATGCCACTGTACACACGCTTGATTCTCTTTCTGAGACATATAAATCCATAGGTTTTAAGATTCTTACTAGTCAGGTATATTCTTAGGCGTTTAATATGGGGTGTAGAGTCCACTTCGTTGAGCAAGGAGTAGCTCTTGTCTATTACATATTTGGCTTATGGAACGGTATCTGTTCTAATTTCAATCTCTGGTTTTATGCAGCACCCCAACTCACCTTTCGCCTTAAGCAAGCATAAGTTGGTTTTCTACATTTGAGACCCTGTTCTGTTTTGTAATTCAGTTCCTGTGTAGCCAAGTTTACATTCCATGTGGTAGAGATATCTTATGATGTTTCTTTCTCTGTGTGACTTATTTCACTTACAATCATCGTACCTGAATCCACTCATTATGCTGCTACGGGCCTGATGACATAGATTTCATTGCTGAGTGATATTGCATTGTACGTAAGTACCACAACTTCTTTATCCATTTTGCGCTTTCTGTGATATTGAACTTGGACCATAAATGAGGTTCTTGTAAACAGAGCTGTCCCTAACTTTGGGGTGGCTGAGTCTTTTTGATTTTAATTTCCCTAAGCTATAGGACCATAAGTGGAAGTGCCCTAGGCTCTGTTGCTTTGTTTTTTAGATGTTTCAGGAAACACCATACACTTCTCCAGAGTGGCTGTTGGCAATTTACATCCCGCCCATCAGCATAACAAGGCTCCCAGTTCTCCATGGCCTGTCCTGCCTTTCTGGATTTTACACTTTTTTCAGATGGCCCTTTTGACCGGGGGGCAGTGAGACTTCATTGTAGTGCAGATTTCCTTTGCAAGCTTGCTTGGTTGGCCAAAAAGGGCGTATGCGTTTTTTCCTGAATATATTCAGGAAAAAACGCATACGCCCTTTTTGGCCAAGTGCATCATTGTGGACGTTCTGCCTCTTTTCCTATGCTTTACATGCAATTCCAGTCTACCTCCTGAAATCGGTTTCCTGCAATTCTGCCCCGCTTTCAAGTCCTCTTGGCAGCCTTACTTCAATATATTTTTGGACTATAGCTATCATTTATAACTCTGCAGGTATGTGAATGACAGTGCCCCTGAGCTCCTTTCTTCAACTCGCTTTCTTGTGAGCTGGCCGCAACACCGCAGGATTGCTTCAGGCCCTAGTGTGGTTCCGGCATGGCACGCTGAGCCTTTGTTTAATTCCTCTTCCTGGTGGGAAATGAGAGTTAAATTTGCCCGTCCAGACACCTCCAGCTAGTCTCTCATTGGTTCTCCCTATTCCTGTTCATTTTCCGCAGAAATTGCAAACTGGGCCAAACAGGAGGTTAAAGGCACTGACTCTCCAAGAGGGGAGAGTGTTAGTAAAGCGTCTGGAATGTTGCACCCGAGTACCAGGGGACGAAAACTGAGACACATTTGAACACGTTTCCCGATCACATGGTGGATCATACTCTGGGTTCCACATGCATGTTTTAGCTGAAGGAAGAATCCCTTAAACCTGCAGAGTTGAGACCCCTGCAATGGGTACCATGCAATATGACTTCAAAGGGTCTGCATTTGCTCACCGAACCTCACCAATCCTATCACTGCTGCATTTATGCCGCTGTACACACGCTTGATTCTCTTTCTGAGACATATAAATCCATAGGTTTTAAGATTCTTACTAGTCAGGTATATTCTTAGGCGTTTAATATGGGGTGTAGAGTCCACTTCGTTGAGCAAGGAGTAGCTCTTGTCTATTACATATTTGGCTTATGGAACGGTATCTGTGCTAATTTCAATCTCTGGTTTTATGCAGCACCACAACTCACCTTTCGCCTTAAGCAAGCATAAGTTGGTTTTCTACATTTGAGACCCTGTTCTGTTTTGTAATTCAGTTCCTGTGTAGCCAAGTTTACATTCCATGTGGTAGAGATATCTTATGATGTTTCTTTCTCTGTGTGACTTATTTCACTTACAATCATCGTACCTGAATCCACTCATTATGCTGCTACGGGCCTGATGACATAGATTTCATTGCTGAGTGATATTGCATTGTACGTAAGTACCACAACTTCTTTATCCATTTTGCGCTTTCTGTGATATTGAACTTGGACCATAAATGAGGTTCTTGTAAACAGAGCTGTCCCTAACTTTGGGGTGGCTGAGTCTTTTTGATTTTAATTTCCCTAAGCTATAGGACCATAAGTGGAAGTGCCCTAGGCTCTGTTGCTTTGTTTTTTAGATGTTTCAGGAAACACCATACACTTCTCCAGAGTGGCTGTTGGCAATTTACATCCCGCCCATCAGCATAACAAGGCTCCCAGTTCTCCATGGCCTGTCCTGCCTTTCTGGATTTTACACTTTTTTCAGATGGCCCTTTTGACCGGGGGGCAGTGAGACTTCATTGTAGTGCAGATTTCCTTTGCAAGCTTGCTTGGTTGGCCAAAAAGGGCGTATGCGTTTTTTCCTGAATATATTCAGGAAAAAACGCATACGCCCTTTTTGGCCAAGTGCATCATTGTGGACGTTCTGCCTCTTTTCCTATGCTTTACATGCAATTCCAGTCTACCTCCTGAAATCGGTTTCCTGCAATTCTGCCCCGCTTTCAAGTCCTCTTGGCAGCCTTACTTCAATATATTTTTGGACGATAGCTATCATTTATAACTCTGCAGGTATGTGAATGACAGTGCCCCTGAGCTCCTTTCTTCAACTCGCTTTCTTGTGAGCTGGCCGCAACACCGCAGGATTGCTTCAGGCCCTAGTGTGGTTCCGGCATGGCACGCTGAGCCTTTGTTTAATTCCTCTTCCTGGTGGGAAATGAGAGTTAAATTTGCCCGTCCAGACACCTCCAGCTAGTCTCTCATTGGTTCTCCCTATTCCTGTTCATTTTCCGCAGAAATTGCAAACTGGGCCAAACAGGAGGTTAAAGGCACTGACTCTCCAAGAGGGGAGAGTGTTAGTAAAGCGTCTGGAATGTTGCACCCGAGTACCAGGGGATGAAAACTGAGACACATTTGAACACGTTTCCCGATCACATGGTGGATCATACTCTGGGTTCCACATGCATGTTTTAGCTGAAGGAAGAATCCCTTAAACCTGCAGAGTTGAGACCCCTGCAATGGGTACCATGCAATATGACTTCAAAGGGTCTGCATTTGCTCACCGAACCTCACCAATCCTATCACTGCTGCATTTATGCCGCTGTACACACGCTTGATTCTCTTTCTGAGACATATAAATCCATAGGTTTTAAGATTCTTACTAGTCAGGTATATTCTTAGGCGTTTAATATGGGGTGTAGAGTCCACTTCGTTGAGCAAGGAGTAGCTCTTGTCTATTACATATTTGGCTTATGGAACGGTATCTGTTCTAATTTCAATCTCTGGTTTTATGCAGCACCCCAACTCACCTTTCGCCTTAAGCAAGCATAAGTTGGTTTTCTACATTTGAGACCCTGTTCTGTTTTGTAATTCAGTTCCTGTGTAGCCAAGTTTACATTCCATGTGGTAGAGATATCTTATGATGTTTCTTTTTCTGTGTGACTTATTTCACTTAGAATCATCGTACCTGAATCCACTCATTATGCTGCTATGGGCCTGATGACATAGATTTCATTGCTGAGTGATATTGCATTGTACGTAAGTACCACAACTTCTTTATCCATTTTTCACTTTCTGTGATTTTGAACTTGTACTGTAAACGAGGTTCTTGTAAACAGAGCCTTCCCAAACTTTGGGGTGGCTGTGTCTTTTTGATTTTAATTTCCCTAAGCTATAGGACCATAAGTGGAAGTGCCCTAGGCTCTGTTGCTTTGTTTTGTAGATGTTTCAGGAAACACCATACACTTCTCCAGAGTGGCTGTTGGCAATTTACATCCCGCCCATCAGCATAACAAGGCTCCCAGTTCTCCATGGCCTGTCCTGCCTTTCTGGATTTTACACTTTTTTCAGATGGCCCTTTTGACCGGGGGGCAGTGAGACTTCATTGTAGTGCAGATTTCCTTTGCAAGCTTGCTTGGTTGGCCCAAAAGGGCGTATGCGTTTTTTCCTGAATATATTCAGGAAAAAACGCATACGCCCTTTTTGGCCAAGTGCATCATTGTGGACGTTCTGCCTCTTTTCCTTTGCTTTACATGCAATTCCAGTCTACCTCCTGAAATCGGTTTCCTGCAATTCTGCCCAGCGTTCAAGTCCTCTTGGCAGCCTTACTTCAATATATTTTTGGACGATAGCTGTCATTTATAACTCTGCAGGTTTGTGAATGACAGTGCCCCTGAGCTCCTTTCTTCAACTCGCTTTCTTGTGAGCTGGCCGCAACACCGCAGCATTGCTTCAGGCCCTAGTGTGGTTCCGGCATGACATGCTGAGCCTTTGGTTAATTCCTCTTCCTGGTGGGAAATGAGAGTTAACTTTGCCCGTCCAGACACCTCCAGCTAGTCTCTCATTGGTTCTCCCTATTCCTGTTCATTTTCCGCAGAAATTGCAAACTGGGCCAAACAAGAGGTTAAAGGCACTGACTCTCCAAGAGGGGAGAGTGTTAGTAAAGCGTCTGGAATGTTGCACCCGAGTACCGGGGGATGAAAACTGACACAATTAAACACGTTTCCCGATCACACGGTGGATCATACTCTGGGTTCCACATGCATGTTTTAGCTGAAGGAAGAATCCCTTAAACCTGGAGAGTTGAGACCCATGGAATGGGTACCATGCAATATGACTTCAAAGGGTCTGCATTTGCTCACCGAACCTCACCAATAATATCACTGCTGCGTTTATGCCGCTGTACACACGCTTGATTCTCTTTCTGAGACATATAAATCCATAGGTTTTAAGATTCTTACTAGTCAGGTATATTCTTAGGTGTTTAATATGTGGTGTAGAGTCCACTTCGTTGAGCAAGGAGTAGCACTTGTCTATTAAATATTTGGCTTATGGAACGGTATCTGTGCTAATTTCAATCTCTGGTTTTATGCAGCACCCCAACTCACCTTTCGCCTTAAGCAAGCATAAGTTGGTTTTCTACATTTGAGACCCTGTTCTGTTTTGTAATTCAGTTCCTGTGTAGCCAAGTTTACATTCCTTGTAGTAGTGATATCTTATGATGTTTGTTTTTCTGTGTGACTTATTTCACTTAGAATCATCGTACCTGAATCCACTCATTATGCTGCTACGGGCCTGATGACATAGATTTCATTGCTGAGTGATATTGCATTGTACGTAAGTACCACAACTTCTTTATCCATTTTGCGCTTTCTGTGATATTGAACTTGGACCATAAATGAGGTTCTTGTAAACAGAGCTGTCCCTAACTTTGGGGTGGCTGAGTCTTTTTGATTTTAATTTCCCTAAGCTATAGGACCATAAGTGGAAGTGCCCTAGGCTCTGTTGCTTTGTTTTTTAGATGTTTCAGGAAACACCATACACTTCTCCAGAGTGGCTGTTGGCAATTTACATCCCGCCCATCAGCATAACAAGGCTCCCAGTTCTCCATGGCCTGTCCTGCCTTTCTGGATTTTACACTTTTTTCAGATGGCCCTTTTGACCGGGGGGCAGTGAGACTTCATTGTAGTGCAGATTTCCTTTGCAAGCTTGCTTGGTTGGCCAAAAAGGGCGTATGCGTTTTTTCCTGAATATATTCAGGAAAGAACGCATACGCCCTTTTTGGCCAAGTGCATCATTGTGGACGTTCTGCCTCTTTTCCTATGCTTTACATGCAATTCCAGTCTACCTCCTGAAATCGGTTTCCTGCAATTCTGCCCCGCTTTCAAGTCCTCTTGGCAGCCTTACTTCAGTATATTTTTGGACTATAGCTATCATTTATAACTCTGCAGGTATGTGAATGACAGTGCCCCGAGCTCCTTTCTTCAACTCGCTTTCTTGTGAGCTGGCCGCAACACCGCAGGATTGCTTCAGGCCCTAGTGTGGTTCCGGCATGGCACGCTGAGCCTTTGTTTAATTCCTCTTCCTGGTGGGAAATGAGAGTTAAATTTGCCCGTCCAGACACCTCCAGCTAGTCTCTCATTGGTTCTCCCTATTCCTGTTCATTTTCCACAGAAATTGCAAACTGGGCCAAACAGGAGGTTAAAGGCACTGACTCTCCATGAGGGGAGAGTGTTAGTAATGCGTCTGGAATGTTGCACCCGAGTACCAGGGGACGAAAACTGAGACACATTTGAACACGTTTCCCGATCACATGGTGGATCATACTCTGGGTTCCACATGCATGTTTTAGCTGAAGGAAGAATCCCTTAAACCTGGAGAGTTGAGACCCCTGCAATGGGTACCATGCAATATGACTTCAAAGGGTCTGCATTTGCTCACCGAACCTCACCAATCCTATCACTGCTGCATTTATGCCACTGTACACACGCTTGATTCTCTTTCTGAGACATATAAATCCATAGGTTTTAAGATTCTTACTAGTCAGGTATATTCTTAGGCGTTTAATATGGGGTGTAGAGTCCACTTCGTTGAGCAAGGAGTAGCTCTTGTCTATTACATATTTGGCTTATGGAACGGTATCTGTTCTAATTTCAATCTCTGGTTTTATGCAGCACCCCAACTCACCTTTCCCCTTAAGCAAGCATAAGTCGGTTTTCTACATTTGAGACCCTGTTCTGTTTTGTAATTCAGTTCCTGTGTAGCCAAGTTTACATTCCATGTGGTAGAGATATCTTATGATGTTTCTTTTTCTGTGTGACTTATTTCACTTAGAATCATCGTACCTGAATCCACTCATTATGCTGCTATGGGCCTGATGACATAGATTTCATTGCTGAGTGATATTGCATTGTACGTAAGTACCACAACTTCTTTATCCATTTTTCACTTTCTGTGATTTTGAACTTATACTGCAAACGAGGTTCTTGTAAACAGAGCCTTCCGAAACTTTGGGGTGGCTGTGTCTTTTTGATTTTAATTTCCCTAAGCTATAGGACCATAAGTGGAAGTGCCCTAGGCTCTGTTGCTTTGTTTTGTAGATGTTTCAGGAAACACCATACACTTCTCCAGAGTGGCTGTTGGCAATTTACATCCCGCCCATCAGCATAACAAGGCTCCCAGTTCTCCATGGCCTGTCCTGCCTTTCTGGATTTTACACTTTTTTCAGATGGCCCTTTTGACCGGGGGGCAGTGAGACTTCATTGTAGTGCAGATTTCCTTTGCAAGCTTGCTTGGTTGGCCAAAAAGGGCGTATGCGTTTTTTCCTGAATATATTCAGGAAAAAACGCATATGCCCTTTTTGGCCAAGTGCATCATTGTGGACGTTCTGCCTCTTTTCCTATGCTTTACATGCAATTCCAGTCTACCTCCTGAAATCGGTTTCCTGCAATTCTGCCCCGCTTTCAAGTCCTCTTGGCAGCCTTACTTCAATATATTTTTGGACTATAGCTATCATTTATAACTCTGCAGGTATGTGAATGACAGTGCCCCTGAGCTCCTTTCTTCAACTCGCTTTCTTGTGAGCTGGCCGCAACACCGCAGGATTGCTTCAGGCCCTAGTGTGGTTCCGGCATGGCACGCTGAGCCTTTGTTTAATTCCTCTTCCTGGTGGGAAATGAGAGTTAAATTTGCCCGTCCAGACACCTCCAGCTAGTCTCTCATTGGTTCTCCCTATTCCTGTTCATTTTCCGCAGAAACTGCAAACTGGGCCAAACAGGAGGTTAAAGGCACTGACTCTCCAAGAGGGGAGAGTGTTAGTAAAGCGTCTGGAATGTTGCACCCGAGTACCAGGGGACGAAAACTGAGACACATTTGAACACGTTTCCCGATCACATGGTGGATCATACTCTGGGTTCCACATGCATGTTTTAGCTGAAGGAAGAATCCCTTAAGCCTGGAGAGTTGAGACCCCTGCAATGGGTACCATGCAATATGACTTCAAAGGGTCTGCATTTGCTCACCGAACCTCACCAATCCTATCACTGCTGCATTTATGCCACTGTACACACGCTTGATTCTCTTTCTGAGACATATAAATCCATAGGTTTTAAGATTCTTCCTAGTCAGGTATATTCTTAGGCGTTTAATATGGGGTGTAGAGTCCACTTCGTTGAGCAAGGAGTAGCTCTTGTCTATTACATATTTGGCTTATGGAACGGTATCTGTTCTAATTTCAATCTCTGGTTTTATGCAGCACCCCAACTCACCTTTCCCCTTAAGCAAGCATAAGTTGGTTTTCTACATTTGAGACCCTGTTCTGTTTTGTAATTCAGTTCCTGTGTAGCCAAGTTTACATTCCATGTGGTAGAGATATCTTATGATGTTTCTTTTTCTGTGTGACTTATTTCACTTAGAATCATCGTACCTGAATCCACTCATTATGCTGCTATGGGCCTGATGACATAGATTTCATTGCTGAGTGATATTGCATTGTACGTAAGTACCACAACTTCTTTATCCATTTTTCACTTTCTGTGATTTTGAACTTGTACTGTAAACGAGGTTCTTGTAAACAGAGCCTTCCCAAACTTTGGGGTGGCTGTGTCTTTTTGATTTTAATTTCCCTAAGCTATAGGACCATAAGTGGAAGTGCCCTAGGCTCTGTTGCTTTGTTTTGTAGATGTTTCAGGAAACACCATACACTTCTCCAGAGTGGCTGTTGGCAATTTACATCCCGCCCATCAGCATAACAAGGCTCCCAGTTCTCCATTGGCTGTCCTGCCTTTCTGGATTTTACACTTTTTTCAGATGGCCCTTTTGACCGGGGGGCAGTGAGACTTCATTGTAGTGCTGATGTCCTTTGCAAGCTTGCTTGGTTGGCCAAAAAGGGCGTATGCGTTTTTTCCTGAATATATTCAGGAAAAAACGCATATGCCCTTTTTGGCCAAGTGCATCATTGTGGACGTTCTGCCTCTTTTCCTTTGCTTTACATGCAATTCCAGTCTACCTCCTGAAATCGGTTTCCTGCAATTCTGCCCAGCGTTCAAGTCCTCTTGGCAGCCTTACTTCAATATATTTTTGGACGATAGCTGTCATTTATAACTCTGCAGGTTTGTGAATGACAGTGCCCCTGAGCTCCTTTCTTCAACTCGCTTTCTTGTGAGCTGGCCGCAACACCGCAGGATTGCTTCAGGCCCTAGTGTGGTTCCGGCATGACATGCTGAGCCTTTGGTTAATTCCTCTTCCTGGTGGGAAATGAGAGTTAAATTTGCCCGTCCAGACACCTCCAGCTAGTCTCTCATTTGTTCTCCCTATTCCTGTTCATTTTCCGCAGAAATTGCAAACTGGGCCAAACAAGAGGTTAAAGGCACTGACTCTCCAAGTGGGGAGAGTGTTAGTAAAGCGTCTGGAATGTTGCACCCGAGTACCGGGGGATGAAAACTGACACAATTAAACACGTTTCCCGATCACACGGTGGATCATACTCTGGGTTCCACATGCATGTTTTAGCTGAAGGAAGAATCCCTTAAACCTGGAGAGTTGAGACCCATGGAATGGGTACCATGCAATATGACTTCAAAGGGTCTGCATTTGCTCACCGAACCTCACCAATAATATCACTGCTGCGTTTATGCCGCTGTACACACGCTTGATTCTCTTTCTGAGACATATAAATCCATAGGTTTTAAGATTCTTACTAGTCAGGTATATTCTTAGGCGTTTAATATGTGGTGTAGAGTACACTTCGTTGAGCAAGGAGTAGCTCTTGTCTATTAAATATTTGGCTTATGGAACGGTATCTGTTCTAATTTCAATCTCTGGTTTTATGCAGCACCCCAACTCACCTTTCGCCTTAAGCAAGCATAAGTTGGTTTTCTACATTTGAGACCCTGTTCTGTTTTGTAATTCAGTTCCTGTGTAGCCAAGTTTACATTCCTTGTAGTAGTGATATCTTATGATGTTTGTTTTTCTGTGTGACTTATTTCACTTAGAATCATCGTACCTGAATCCACTCATTATGCTGCTACGGGCCTGATGACATAGATTTCATTTCTGAGTGATATTGCATTGTACGTAAGTACCACAACTTCTTTATCCATTTTTCACTTTCTGTGATTTTGAACTTATACTGTAAACGAGGTTCTTGTAAACAGAGCCTTCCCAAACTTTGGGGTGGCTGTGTCTTTTTGATTTTAATTTCCCTAAGCTATAGGACCATAAGTGGAAGTGCCCTAGGCTCTGTTGCTTTGTTTTGTAGATGTTTCAGGAAACACCATACACTTCTCCAGAGTGGCTGTTGGCAATTTACATCCCGCCCATCAGCATAACAAGGCTCCCAGTTCTCCATGGCCTGTCCTGTCTTTCTGGATTTTACACTTTTTTCAGATGGCCCTTTTGACCGGGGGCAGTGAGACTTCATTGTAGTGCAGATTTCCTTTGCAAGCTTGCTTGGTTGGCCAAAAAGGGCGTATGCGTTTTTTCCTGAATATATTAAGGAAAAAACGCATACGCCCTTTTTGGCCAAGTGCATCATTGTGGACGTTCTGCCTCTTTTCCTATGCTTTACATGCAATTCCAGTCTACCTCCTGAAATCGGTTTCCTGCAATTCTGCCCCGCTTTCAAGTCCTCTTGGCAGCCTTACTTCAATATATTTTTGGACGATAGCTATCATTTATAACTCTGCAGGTATGTGAATGACAGTGCCCCTGAGCTCCTTTCTTCAACTCGCTTTCTTGTGAGCGGGCCGCAACACCGCAGCATTGCTTCAGGCCCTAGTGTGGTTCCGGCATGGCACGCTGAGCCTTTGTTTAATTCCTCTTCCTGGTGGGAAATGAGAGTTAAATTTGCCCGTCCAGACACCTCCAGCTAGTCTCTCATTGGTTCTCCCTATTCCTGTTCATTTTCCGCAGAAATTGCAAACTGGGCCAAACAGGAGGTTAAAGGCACTGACTCTCCAAGTGGGGAGAGTGTTAGTAAAGCGTCTGGAATGTTGCACCCGAGTACCAGGGGACGAAAACTGAGACACATTTGAACACGTTTCCCGATCACATGGTGGATCATACTCTGGGTTCCACATGCATGTTTTAGCTGAAGGAAGAATCCCTTAAACCTGGAGAGTTGAGACCCCTGCAATGGGTACCATGCAATATGACTTCAAAGGGTCTGCATTTGCTCACCGAACCTCACCAATCCTATCACTGCTGCATTTATGCCACTGTACACACGCTTGATTCTCTTTCGGAGACATATAAATCCATAGGTTTTAAGATTCTTACTAGTCAGGTATATTCTTAGGCGTTTAATATGGGGTGTAGAGTCCACTTCGTTGAGCAAGGAGTAGCTCTTGTCTATTACATATTTGGCTTATGGAACGGTATCTGTGCTAATTTCAATCTCTGGTTTTATGCAGCACCCCAACTCACCTTTCCCCTTAAGCAAGCATAAGTCGGTTTTCTACATTTGAGACCCTGTTCTGTTTTGTAATTCAGTTCCTGTGTAGCCAAGTTTACATTCCATGTGGTAGAGATATCTTATGATGTTTCTTTTTCTGTGTGACTTATTTCACTTAGAATCATCGTACCTGAATCCACTCATTATGCTGCTATGGGCCTGATGACATAGATTTCATTGCTGAGTGATATTGCATTGTACGTAAGTACCACAACTTCTTTATCCATTTTTCACTTTCTGTGATTTTGAACTTATACTGTAAACGAGGTTCTTGTAAACAGAGCCTTCCCAAACTTTGGGGTGGCTGTGTCTTTTTGATTTTAATTTCCCTAAGCTATAGGACCATAAGTGGAAGTGCCCTAGGCTCTGTTGCTTTGTTTTGTAGATGTTTCAGGAAACACCATACACTTCTCCAGAGTGGCTGTTGGCAATTTACATCCCGCCCATCAGCATAACAAGGCTCCCAGTTCTCCATGGCCTGTCCTGTCTTTCTGGATTTTACACTTTTTTCAGATGGCCCTTTTGACCGGGGGCAGTGAGACTTCATTGTAGTGCAGATTTCCTTTGCAAGCTTGCTTGGTTGGCCAAAAAGGGCGTATGCGTTTTTTCCTGAATATATTAAGGAAAAAACGCATACGCCCTTTTTGGCCAAGTGCATCATTGTGGACGTTCTGCCTCTTTTCCTATGCTTTACATGCAATTCCAGTCTACCTCCTGAAATCGGTTTCCTGCAATTCTGCCCCGCTTTCAAGTCCTCTTGGCAGCCTTACTTCAATATATTTTTGGACGATAGCTATCATTTATAACTCTGCAGGTATGTGAATGACAGTGCCCCTGAGCTCCTTTCTTCAACTCGCTTTCTTGTGAGCTGGCCGCAACACCGCAGCATTGCTTCAGGCCCTAGTGTGGTTCCGGCATGGCACGCTGAGCCTTTGTTTAATTCCTCTTCCTGGTGGGAAATGAGAGTTAAATTTGCCCGTCCAGACACCTCCAGCTAGTCTCTCATTGGTTCTCCCTATTCCTGTTCATTTTCCGCAGAAATTGCAAACTGGGCCAAACAGGAGGTTAAAGGCACTGACTCTCCAAGTGGGGACAGTGTTAGTAAAGCGTCTGGAATGTTGCACCCGAGTACCAGGGGACGAAAACTGAGACACATTTGAACACGTTCCCCGATCACATGGTGGATCATACTCTGGGTTCCACATGCATGTTTTAGCTGAAGGAAGAATCCCTTAAACCTGGAGAGTTGAGACCCCTGCAATGGGTACCATGCAATATGACTTCAAAGGGTCTGCATTTGCTCACCGAACCTCACTAATCCTATCACTGCTGCATTTATGCCACTGTACACACGCTTGATTCTCTTTCTGAGACATATAAATCCATAGGTTTTAAGATTCTTACTAGTCAGGTATATTCTTAGGCGTTTAATATGGGGTGTAGAGTCCACTTCGTTGAGCAAGGAGTAGCTCTTGTCTATTACATATTTGGCTTATGGAACGGTATCTGTGCTAATTTCAATCTCTGGTTTTATGCAGCACCCCAACTCACCTTTCCCCTTAAGCAAGCATAAGTCGGTTTTCTACATTTGAGACCCTGTTCTGTTTTGTAATTCAGTTCCTGTGTAGCCAAGTTTACATTCCATGTGGTAGAGATATCTTATGATGTTTCTTTTTCTGTGTGACTTATTTCACTTAGAATCATCGTACCTGAATCCACTCATTATGCTGCTATGGGCCTGATGACATAGATTTCATTGCTGAGTGATATTGCATTGTACGTAAGTACCACAACTTCTTTATCCATTTTTCACTTTCTGTGATTTTGAACTTATACTGTAAACGAGGTTCTTGTAAACAGAGCCTTCCCAAACTTTGGGGTGGCTGTGTCTTTTTGATTTTAATTTCCCTAAGCTATAGGACCATAAGTGGAAGTGCCCTAGGCTCTGTTGCTTTGTTTTGTAGATGTTTCAGGAAACACCATACACTTCTCCAGAGTGGCTGTTGGCAATTTACATCCCGCCCATCAGCATAACAAGGCTCCCAGTTCTCCATGGCCTGTCCTGTCTTTCTGGATTTTACACTTTTTTCAGATGGCCCTTTTGACCAGGGGCAGTGAGACTTCATTGTAGTGCAGATTTCCTTTGCAAGCTTGCTTGGTTGGCCAAAAAGGGCGTATGCGTTTTTTCCTGAATATATTAAGGAAAAAACGCATACGCCCTTTTTGGCCAAGTGCATCATTGTGGACGTTCTGCCTCTTTTCCTATGCTTTACATGCAATTCCAGTCTACCTCCTGAAATCGGTTTCCTGCAATTCTGCCCCGCTTTCAAGTCCTCTTGGCAGCCTTACTTCAATATATTTTTGGACGATAGCTATCATTTATAACTCTGCAGGTATGTGAATGACAGTGCCCCTGAGCTCCTTTCTTCAACTCGCTTTCTTGTGAGCTGGCCGCAACACCGCAGGATTGCTTCAGGCCCTAGTGTGGTTCCGGCATGGCACGCTGAGCCTTTGTTTAATTCCTCTTCCTGGTGGGAAATGAGAGTTAACTTTGCCCGTCCAGACACCTCCAGCTAGTCTCTCATTGGTTCTCCCTATTCCTCTTCATTTTCCGCAGAAATTGCAAACTGGGCCAAACAAGAGGTTAAAGGCACTGACTCTCCAAGTGGGGAGAGTGTTAGTAAAGCGTCTGGAATGTTGCACCCGAGTACCAGGGGATGAAAACTGAGACACATTTGAACACGTTTCCCGATCACATGGTGGATCATACTCTGGGTTCCACATGCATGTTTTAGCTGAAGGAAGAATCCCTTAAACCTGGAGAGTTGAGACCCCTGCAATGGGTACCATGCAATATGACTTCAAAGGGTCTGCATTTGCTCACCGAACCTCACCAATCCTATCACTGCTGCATTTATGCCACTGTACACACGCTTGATTCTCTTTCTGAGACATATAAATCCATAGGTTTTAAGATTCTTACTAGTCAGGTATATTCTTAGGCGTTTAATATGGGGTGTAGAGTCCACTTCGTTGAGCAAGGAGTAGCTCTTGTCTATTACATATTTGGCTTATGGAACGGTATCTGTTCTAATTTCAATCTCTGGTTTTATGCAGCACCCCAACTCACCTTTCGCCTTAAGCAAGCATAAGTTGGTTTTCTACATTTGAGACCCTGTTCTGTTTTGTTATTCAGTTCCTGTGTAGCCAAGTTTACATTCCATGTGGTAGAGATATCTTATGATGTTTCTTTCTCTGTGTGACTTATTTCACTTACAATCATCGTACCTGAATCCACTCATTATGCTGCTACGGGCCTGATGACATAGATTTCATTGCTGAGTGATATTGCATTGTACGTAAGTACCACAACTTCTTTATCCATTTTGCGCTTTCTGTGATATTGAACTTGTACCGTAAAGGAGGTTCTTGTAAACAGAGCTGTCCCAAAGATTGGGGTGGTTGTGTCTTTTTGATTTTAATTTCCCTAAGCTATAGGACCATAAGTGGAAGTGCCCTAGGCTCTGTTGCTTTGTTTTTTAGATGTTTCAGGAAACACCATACACTTCTCCAGAGTGACTGTTGGCAATTTACATCCCGCCCATCAGCATAACAAGGCTCCCAGTTCTCCATGGGCTGTCCTGCCTTTCTGGATTTTACACATTTTTCAGATGGCCCTTTTGACCGGGGGGCAGTGAGACTTCATTGTAGTGCAGATTTCCTTTGCAAGCTTGCTTGGTTGGCCAAAAAGGGCGTATGCGTTTTTTCCTGAATATATTCAGGAAAAAACGCATACGCCCTTTTTGGCCAAGTGCATCATTGTGGACGTTCTGCCTCTTTTCCTATGCTTTACATGCAATTCCAGTCTACCTCCTGAAATCGGTTTCCTGCAATTCTGCCCCGCTTTCAAGTCCTCTTGGCAGCCTTACTTCAATATATTTTTGGACGATAGCTGTCATTTATAACTCTGCAGGTATGTGAATGACAGTGCCCCTGAGCTCCTTTCTTCAACTCGCTTTCTTGTGAGCTGGCCGCAACACCGCAGCATTGCTTCAGGCCCTAGTGTGGTTCCGGCACGGCACGCTGAGCCTTTGGTTAATTCCTCTTCCTGGTGGGAAATGAGAGTTAAATTTGCCCGTCCAGACACCTCCAGCTAGTCTCTCATTGGTTCTCCCTATTCCTGTTCATTTTCCGCAGAAATTGCAAACTGGGCCAAACAGGAGGTTAAAGGCACTGACTCTCCGAGTGGGGAGAGTGTTAGTAAAGCGTCTGGAATGTTGCACCCGAGTACCGGGGGATGAAAACTGAGTCACATTTGAACACGTTTCCCGATCACACAGTGGATCATACTCTGGGTTCCACATGCATGTTTTAGCTGAAGGAAGAATCCCTTAAACCTGGAGAGTTGAGACCCATGGAATGGGTACCATGCAATATGACTTGAAAGGGTCTGCATTTGCTCTCCGAACCTCACCAATCCTATCACTGCTGCATTTATGCCACTGTACACACGCTTGATTCTCTTTCTGAGACATATAAATCCATAGGTTTTAAGATTCTTACTAGTCAGGTATATTCTTAGGCGTTTAATATGGGGTGTAGAGTCCACTTCGTTGAGCAAGGAGTAGCTCTTGTCTATTACATATTTGGCTTATGGAACGGTATCTGTTCTAATTTCAATCTCTGGTTTTATGCAACACCCCAACTCACCTTTCGCCTTAAGCAAGCATAAGTTGGTTTTCTACATTTGAGACCCTGTTCTGTTTTGTAATTCAGTTCCTGTGTAGCCAAGTTTACATTCCATGTGGTAGAGATATCTTATGATGTTTCTTTTTCTGTGTGACTTATTTCACTTAGAATCATCGTACCTGAATCCACTCATTATGCTGCTATGGGCCTGATGACATAGATTTCATTGCTGAGTGATATTGCATTGTACGTAAGTACCACAACTTCTTTATCCATTTTTCACTTTCTGTGATTTTGAACTTGTACTGTAAACGAGGTTCTTGTAAACAGAGCCTTCCCAAACTTTGGGGTGGCTGTGTCTTTTTGATTTTAATTTCCCTAAGCTATAGGACCATAAGTGGAAGTGCCCTAGGCTCTGTTGCTTTGTTTTGTAGATGTTTCAGGAAACACCATACACTTCTCCAGAGTGGCTGTTGGCAATTTACATCCCGCCCATCAGCATAACAAGGCTCCCAGTTCTCCATGGGCTGTCCTGCCTTTCTGGATTTTACACTTTTTTCAGATGGCCCTTTTGACCGTGGGGCAGTGAGACTTCATTGTAGTGCAGATTTCCTTTGCAAGCTTGCTTGGTTGGCCAAAAAGGGCGTATGCGTTTTTTCCTGAATATATTCAGGAAAAAACGCATACGCCCTTTTTGGCCAAGTGCATCATTGTGGACGTTCTGCCTCTTTTCCTTTGCTTTACATGGAATTCCAGTCTACCTCCTGAAATCGGTTTCCTGCAATTCTGCCCAGCGTTCAAGTCCTCTTGGCAGCCTTACTTCAATATATTTTTGGACGATAGCTGTCATTTATAACTCTGCAGGTTTGTGAATGACAGTGCCCCTGAGCTCCTTTCTTCAACTCGCTTTCTTGTGAGCTGGCCGCAACACCGCAGCATTGCTTCAGGCCCTAGTGTGGTTCCGGCATGACATGCTGTGCCTTTGTTTAATTCCTCTTCCTGGTGGGAAATGAGAGTTAACTTTGCCCGTCCAGACACCTCCAGCTAGTCTCTCATTGGTTCTCCCTATTCCTGTTCATTTTCCGCAGAAATTGCAAACTGGGCCAAACAAGAGGTTAAAGGCACTGACCCTCCAAGTGGGGAGAGTGTTAGTAAAGCGTCTGGAATGTTGCACCCGAGTACCGGGGGATGAAAACTGACACAATTAAACACGTTTCCCGATCACACGGTGGATCATACTCTGGGTTCCACATGCATGTTTTAGCTGAAGGAAGAATCCCTTAAACCTGGAGAGTTGAGACCCATGGAATGGGTACCATGCAATATGACTTCAAAGGGTCTTCATTTGCTCACCGAACCTCACCAATCCTATCACTGCTACGTTTATGACACTGTACACACGCTTGATTCTCTTTCGGAGACATATAAATCCATAGGTTTTATGATTCTTTCTAGTCAGGTATATTCTTACGCGTTTAATATGGGGTGTAGAGTCCACTTCGTTGAGCAAGGAGTAGCTCTTGTCTATTAAATATTTGGCTTATGGAACGGTATCTGTTTTAATTTCAATCTCTGGTTTTATGCAGCACCCCAACTCACCTTTCGCCTTAAGCAAGCATAAGTTGGTTTTCTACATTTGAGACCCTGTTCTGTTTTGTAATTCAGTTCCTGTGTAGCCAAGTTTACATTCCTTGTAGTAGTGATATCTTATGATGTTTGTTTTTCTGTGTGACTTATTTCACTTAGAATCATCGTACCTGAATCCACTCATTATGCTGCTACGGGCCTGATGACATAGATTTCATTGCTGAGTGATATTGCATTGTACGTAAGTACCACAACATCTTTATCCATTTTTCGCTTTCTGTGATATTGAACTTGGACCATAAATGAGGTTCTTGTAAACAGAGCTGTCCCTAACTTTGGGGTGGCTGAGTCCTTTTGATTTTAATTTCCCTAAGCTATAGGACCATAAGTGGAAGTGCCCTAGGCTCTGTTGCTTTGTTTTTTAGATGTTTCAGGAAACACCATACACTTCTCCAGAGTGGCTGTTGGCAATTTACATCCCACACATCAGCATAACAAGGCTCCCAGTTCTCCATGGCCTGTCCTGCCTTTCTGGATTTTACACTTTTTTCAGATGGCCCTTTTGACCAGGGGGCAGTGAGACTTCATTGTAGTGCAGATTTCCTTTTCAAGCTTGCTTGGTTGGCCAAAAAGGGCGTATGCATTTTTTCCTGAATATATTCAGGAAAAAACGCATACGCCCTTTTTGGCCAAGTGCATCATTGTGGACGTTCTGCCTCTTTTCCTATGCTTTACATGCAATTCCAGTCTACCTCCTGAAATCGGTTTCCTGCAATTCTGCCCCGCTTTCAAGTCCTCTTGGCAGCCTTACTTCAATATACTTTTGGACTATAGCTATCATTTATAACTCTGCAGGTATGTGAATGACAGTGCCCCTGAGCTCCTTTCTTCAACTCGCTTTCTTGTGAGCTGGCCGCAACACCGCAGGATTGCTTCAGGCCCTAGTGTTGTTCCGGCATGGCACGCTGAGCCTTTGTTTAATTCCTCTTCCTGGTGGGAAATGAGAGTTAAATTTGCCCGTCCAGACACCTCCAGCTAGTCTCTCATTGGTTCTCCCTATTCCTGTTCATTTTCCGCAGAAATTGCAAACTGGGCCAAACAAGAGGTTAAAGGCACTGACTCTCCAAGAGGGGAGAGTGTTAGTAAAGCGTCTGGAATGTTGCACCCGAGTACCAGGGGACGAAAACTGAGACACATTTGAACACGTTTCCCGATCACATGGTGGATCATACTCTGGGTTCCACATGCATGTTTTAGCTGAAGGAAGAATCCCTTAAACCTGGAGAGTTGAGACCCCTGCAATGGGTACCATGCAATATGACTTCAAAGGGTCTGCATTTGCTCACCGAACCTCACCAATCCTATCACTGCTGCATTTATGCCACTGTACACACGCTTGATTCTCTTTCTGAGACATATAAATCCATAGGTTTTAAGATTCTTACTAGTCAGGTATATTCTTAGGCGTTTAATATGGGGTGTAGAGTCCACTTCGTTGAGCAAGGAGTAGCTCTTGTCTATTACATATTTGGCTTATGGAACGGTATCTGTGCTAATTTCAATCTCTGGTTTTATGCAGCACCCCAACTCACCTTTCCCCTTAAGCAAGCATAAGTCGGTTTTCTACATTTGAGACCCTGTTCTGTTTTGTAATTCAGTTCCTGTGTAGCCAAGTTTACATTCCATGTGGTAGAGATATCTTATGATGTTTCTTTTTCTGTGTGACTTATTTCACTTAGAATCATCGTACCTGAATCCACTCATTATGCTGCTATGGGCCTGATGACATAGATTTCATTGCTGAGTGATATTGCATTGTACGTAAGTACCACAACTTCTTTATCCATTTTTCACTTTCTGTGATTTTGAACTTATACTGTAAACGAGGTTCTTGTAAACAGAGCCTTCCCAAACTTTGGGGTGGCTGTGTCTTTTTGATTTTAATTTCCCTAAGCTATAGGACCATAAGTGGAAGTGCCCTAGGCTCTGTTGCTTTGTTTTGTAGATGTTTCAGGAAACACCATACACTTCTCCAGAGTGGCTGTTGGCAATTTACATCCCGCCCATCAGCATAACAAGGCTCCCAGTTCTCCATGGCCTGTCCTGCCTTTCTGGATTTTACACTTTTTTCAGATGGCCCTTTTGACCGGGGGGCAGTGAGACTTCATTGTAGTGCAGATTTCCTTTGCAAGCTTGCTTGGTTGGCCAAAAAGGGCGTATGCGTTTTTTCCTGAATATATTCAGGAAAAAACGCATACGCCCTTTTTGGCCAAGTGCATCATTGTGGACGTTCTGCCTCTTTTCCTATGCTTTACATGCAATTCCAGTCTACCTCCTGAAATCGGTTTCCTGCAATTCTGCCCCGCTTTCAAGTCCTCTTGGCAGCCTTACTTCAATATATTTTTGGACGATAGCTATCATTTATAACTCTGCAGGTATGTGAATGACAGTGCCCCTGAGCTCCTTTCTTCAACTCGCTTTCTTGTGAGCGGGCCGCAACACCGCAGGATTGCTTCAGGCCCTAGTGTGGTTCCGGCATGGCACGCTGAGCCTTTGTTTAATTCCTCTTCCTGGTGGGAAATGAGAGTTAAATTTGCCCGTCCAGACACCTCCAGCTAGTCTCTCATTGGTTCTCCCTATTCCTGTTCATTTTCCGCAGAAATTGCAAACTGGGCCAAACAGGAGGTTAAAGGCACTGACTCTCCAAGTGGGGAGAGTGTTAGTAAAGCGTCTGGAATGTTGCACCCGAGTACCAGGGGACGAAAACTGAGACACATTTGAACACGTTTCCCGATCACATGGTGGATCATACTCTGGGTTCCACATGCATGTTTTAGCTGAAGGAAGAATCCCTTAAACCTGGAGAGTTGAGACCCCTGCAATGGGTACCATGCAATATGACTTCAAAAGGTCTGCATTTGCTCACCGAACCTCACCAATCCTATCACTGCTGCATTTATGCCACTGTACACACGCTTGATTCTCTTTCTGAGACATATAAATCCATAGGTTTTAAGATTCTTACTAGTCAGGTATATTCTTAGGCGTTTAATATGGGGTGTAGAGTCCACTTCGTTGAGCAAGGAGTAGCTCTTGTCTATTACATATTTGGCTTATGGAACGGTATCTGTTCTAATTTCAATCTCTGGTTTTATGCAGCACCCCAACTCACCTTTCGCCTTAAGCAAGCATAAGTTGGTTTTCTACATTTGAGACCCTGTTCTGTTTTGTAATTCAGTTCCTGTGTAGCCAAGTTTACATTCCATGTGGTAGAGATATCTTATGATGTTTCTTTCTCTGTGTGACTTATTTCACTTACAATCATCGTACCTGAATCCACTCATTATGCTGCTACGGGCCTGATGACATAGATTTCATTGCTGAGTGATATTGCATTGTACGTAAGTACCACAACTTCTTTATCCATTTTGCGCTTTCTGTGATATTGAACTTGTACCGTAAAGGAGGTTCTTGTAAACAGAGCTGTCCCAAAGATTGGGGTGGTTGTGTCTTTTTGATTTTAATTTCCCTAAGCTATAGGACCATAAGTGGAAGTGCCCTAGGCTCTGTTGGTTTGTTTTGTAGATGTTTCAGGAAACACCATACACTTCTCCAGAGTGGCTGTTGGCAATTTACATCCCGCCCATCAGCATAACAAGGCTCCCAGTTCTCCATGGGCTGTCCTGCCTTTCTGGATTTTACACATTTTTCAGATGGCCCTTTTGACCGGGGGGCAGTGAGACTTCATTGTAGTGCAGATTTCCTTTGCAAGCTTGCTTGGTTGGCCAAAAAGGGCGTATGCGTTTTTTCCTGAATATATTCAGGAAAAAACGCATACGCCCTTTTTGGCCAAGTGCATCATTGTGGACGTTCTGCCTCTTTTCCTTTGCTTTACATGCAATTCCAGTCTACCTCCTGAAATCGGTTTCCTGCAATTCTGCCCAGCGTTCAAGTCCTCTTGGCAGCCTTACTTCAATATATTTTTGGACGATAGCTGTCATTTATAACTCTGCAGGTTTGTGAATGACAGTGCCCCTGAGCTCCTTTCTTCAACTCGCTTTCTTGTGAGCTGGCCGCAACACCGCAGCATTGCTTCAGGCCCTAGTGTGGTTCCGGCATGACATGCTGAGCCTTTCGTTAATTCCTCTTCCTGGTGGGAAATGAGAGTTAACTTTGCCCGTCCAGACACCTCCAGCTAGTCTCTCATTGGTTCTCCCTATTCCTGTTCATTTTCCGCAGAAATTGCAAACTGGGCCAAACAAGAGGTTAAAGGCACTGACTCTCCAAGTGGGGAGAGTGTTAGTAAAGCGTCTGGAATGTTGCACCCGAGTACTGGGGGATGGAAACTGACACAATTAAACACGTTTCCCGATCACACGGTGGATCATACTCTGGGTTCCACATGCATGTTTTAGCTGAAGGAAGAATCCCTTAAACCTGGAGAGTTGAGACCCATGGAATGGGTACCATGCAATATGACTTCAAAGGGTCTGCATTTGTCCACCGAACCTCACCAATCCTATCACTGCTGCGTTTATGACACTGTACACACGCTTGATTCTCTTTCGGAGACATATAAATCCATAGGTTTTAAGATTCTTTCTAGTCAGGTATATTCTTAGGCGTTTAATATGGGGTGTAGAGTCCACTTCGTTGAGCAAGGAGTAGCTCTTGTCTATTACATATTTGGCTTATGGAACGGTATCTGTGCTAATTTCAATCTCTGGTTTTATGCAGCACCCCAACTCACCTTTCCCCTTAAGCAAGCATAAGTCGGTTTTCTACATTTGAGACCCTGTTCTGTTTTGTAATTCAGTTCCTGTGTAGCCAAGTTTACATTCCATGTGGTAGAGATATCTTATGATGTTTCTTTTTCTGTGTGACTTATTTCACTTAGAATCATCGTACCTGAATCCACTCATTATGCTGCTATGGGCCTGATGACATAGATTTCATTGCTGAGTGATATTGCATTGTACGTAAGTACCACAACTTCTTTATCCATTTTTCACTTTCTGTGATTTTGAACTTATACTGTAAACGAGGTTCTTGTAAACAGAGCCTTCCCAAACTTTGGGGTGGCTGTGTCTTTTTGATTTTAATTTCCCTAAGCTATAGGACCATAAGTGGAAGTGCCCTAGGCTCTGTTGCTTTGTTTTGTAGATGTTTCAGGAAACACCATACACTTCTCCAGAGTGGCTGTTGGCAATTTACATCCCGCCCATCAGCATAACAAGGCTCCCAGTTCTCCATGGCCTGTCCTGCCTTTCTGGATTTTACACTTTTTTCAGATGGCCCTTTTGACCGGGGGGCAGTGAGACTTCATTGTAGTGCAGATTTCCTTTGCAAGCTTGCTTGGTTGGCCAAAAAGGGCGTATGCGTTTTTTCCTGAATATATTAAGGAAAAAACGCATACGCCCTTTTTGGCCAAGTGCATCATTGTGGACGTTCTGCCTCTTTTCCTATGCTTTACATGCAATTCCAGTCTACCTCCTGAAATCGGTTTCCTGCAATTCTGCCCCGCTTTCAAGTCCTCTTGGCAGCCTTACTTCAATATATTTTTGGACGATAGCTATCATTTATAACTCTGCAGGTATGTGAATGACAGTGCCCCTGAGCTCCTTTCTTCAACTCGCTTTCTTGTGAGCTGGCCGCAACACCGCAGGATTGCTTCAGGCCCTAGTGTGGTTCCGGCATGGCACGCTGAGCCTTTGTTTAATTCCTCTTCCTGGTGGGAAATGAGAGTTAACTTTGCCCGGCCAGACACCTCCAGCTAGTCTCTCATTGGTTCTCCCTATTCCTGTTCATTTTCCGCAGAAATTGCAAACTGGGCCAAACAGGAGGTTAAAGGCACTGACTCTCCAAGTGGGGAGAGTGTTAGTAAAGCGTCTGGAATGTTGCACCCGAGTACCAGGGGACGAAAACTGAGACACATTTGAACACGTTTCCCGATCACATGGTGGATCATACTCTGGGTTCCACATGCATGTTTTAGCTGAAGGAAGAATCCCTTAAACCTGGAGAGTTGAGACCCCTGCAATGGGTACCATGCAATATGACTTCAAAGGGTCTGCATTTGCTCACCGAACCTCACCAATCCTATCACTGCTGCATTTATGCCACTGTACACACGCTTGATTCTCTTTCTGAGACATATAAATCCATAGGTTTTAAGATTCTTACTAGTCAGGTATATTCTTAGGCGTTTAATATGGGGTGTAGAGTCCACTTCGTTGAGCAAGGAGTAGCTCTTGTCTATTACATATTTGGCTTATGGAACGGTATCTGTGCTAATTTCAATCTCTGGTTTTATGCAGCACCCCAACTCACCTTTCGCCTTAAGCAAGCATAAGTTGGTTTTCTACATTTGAGACCCTGTTCTGTTTTGTAATTCAGTTCCTGTGTAGCCAAGTTTACATTCCATGTGGTAGAGATATCTTATGATGTTTCTTTCTCTGTGTGACTTATTTCACTTACAATCATCGTACCTGAATCCACTCATTATGCTGCTACGGGCCTGATGACATAGATTTCATTGCTGAGTGATATTGCATTGTACGTAAGTACCACAACTTCTTTATCCATTTTGCGCTTTCTGTGATATTGAACTTGTACCGTAAAGGAGGTTCTTGTAAACAGAGCTGTCCCAAAGATTGGGGTGGTTGTGTCTTTTTGATTTTAATTTCCCTAAGCTATAGGACCATAAGTGGAAGTGCCCTAGGCTCTGTTGCTTTGTTTTTTAGATGTTTCAGGAAACACCATACACTTCTCCAGAGTGACTGTTGGCAATTTACATCCCGCCCATCAGCATAACAAGGCTCCCAGTTCTCCATGGGCTGTCCTGCCTTTCTGGATTTTACACTTTTTTCAGATGGCCCTTTTGACCGGGGGGCAGTGAGACTTCATTGTAGTGCAGATTTCCTTTGCAAGCTTGCTTGGTTGGCCAAAAAGGGCGTATGCGTTTTTTCCTGAATATATTCAGGAAAAAACGCATACGCCCTTTTTGGCCAAGTGCATCATTGTGGACGTTCTGCCTCTTTTCCTATGCTTTACATGCAATTCCAGTCTACCTCCTGAAATCGGTTTCCTGCAATTCTGCCCCGCTTTCAAGTCCTCTTGGCAGCCTTACTTCAATATATTTTTGGACGATAGCTGTCATTTATAACTCTGCAGGTATGTGAATGACAGTGCCCCTGAGCTCCTTTCTTCAACTCGCTTTCTTGTGAGCTGGCCGCAACACCGCAGCATTGCTTCAGGCCCTAGTGTGGTTCCGGCACGGCACGCTGAGCCTTTGGTTAATTCCTCTTCCTGGTGGGAAATGAGAGTTAAATTTGCCCGTCCAGACACCTCCAGCTAGTCTCTCATTGGTTCTCCCTATTCCTGTTCATTTTCCGCAGAAATTGCAAACTGGGCCAAACAGGAGGTTAAAGGCACTGACTCTCCGAGTGGGGAGAGTGTTAGTAAAGCGTCTGGAATGTTGCACCCGAGTACCGGGGGACGAAAACTGAGTCACATTTGAACACGTTTCCCGATCACACAGTGGATCATACTCTGGGTTCCACATGCATGTTTTAGCTGAAGGAAGAATCCCTTAAACCTGGAGAGTTGAGACCCATGGAATGGGTACCATGCAATATGACTTGAAAGGGTCTGCATTTGCTCACCGAACCTCACCAATCCTATCACTGCTGCATTTATGCCACTGTACACACGCTTGATTCTCTTTCTGAGACATATAAATCCATAGGTTTTAAGATTCTTACTAGTCAGGTATATTCTTAGGCGTTTAATATGGGGTGTAGAGTCCACTTCGTTGAGCAAGGAGTAGCTCTTGTCTATTACATATTTGGCTTATGGAACAGTATCTGTTCTAATTTCAATCTCTGGTTTTATGCAACACCCCAACTCACCTTTCGCCTTAAGCAAGCATAAGTTGGTTTTCTACATTTGAGACCCTGTTCTGTTTTGTAATTCAGTTCCTGTGTAGCCAAGTTTACATTCCATGTGGTAGAGATATCTTATGATGTTTCTTTTTCTGTGTGACTTATTTCAGTTAGAATCATCGTACCTGAATCCACTCATTATGCTGCTATGGGCCTGATGACATAGATTTCATTGCTGAGTGATATTGCATTGTACGTAAGTACCACAACTTCTTTATCCATTTTTCACTTTCTGTGATTTTGAACTTGTACTGTAAACGAGGTTCTTGTAAACAGAGCCTTCCCAAACTTTGGGGTGGCTGTGTCTTTTTGATTTTAATTTCCCTAAGCTATAGGACCATAAGTGGAAGTGCCCTAGGCTCTGTTGCTTTGTTTTTTAGATGTTTCAGGAAACACCATACACTTCTCCAGAGTGGCTGTGGCAATTTACATCACACCCATCAGCATAACAAGGCTCCCAGTTCTCCATGGCCTGTCCTGCCTTTCTGGATTTTACACTTTTTTCAGATGGCCCTTTTGACCGGGGGGCGTTGAGACTTCATTGTAGTGCAGATTTCCTTTGCAAGCTTGCTTGGTTGGCCAAAAAGGGCGTAGGCTTTTTTTCTTGAGGAAAAATCGCATATGCCCTTTTTGGCCAAGTGCATCATTGTGGACGTTCTGCCTCTTTTCCTATGCTTTACATGCAATTCCAGTCTACCTCCTGAAATCGGTTTCCTGCAATTCTGCCCAGCGTTCAAGTCCTCTTGGCAGCCTTACTTCAATATATTTTTGGACGATAGCTGTCATTTATAACTCTGCAGGTTTGTGAATGACAGTGCCCCTGAGCTCCTTTCTTCAACTCGCTTTCTTGTGAGCTGGCCGCAACACCGCAGCATTGCTTCAGGCCCTAGTGTGGTTCCGGCATGACATGCTGAGCCTTTGTTTAATTCCTCTTCCTGGTGGGAAATGAGAGTTAACTTTGCCCGTCCAGACACCTCCAGCTAGTCTCTCATTGGTTCTCCCTATTCCTGTTCATTTTCCGCAGAAATTGCAAACTGGGCCAAACAAGAGGTTAAAGGCACTGACTCTCCAAGTGGGGAGAGTGTTAGTAAAGCGTCTGGAATGTTCCACCCGAGTACCGGGGGATGAAAACTGACACAATTAAACACGTTTCCCAATCACACGGTGGATCATACTCTGGGTTCCACATGCATGTTTTAGCTGAAGGAAGAATCCCTTAAACCTGGAGAGTTGAGACCCATGCAAAGGGTACCATGAAATATGACTTCAAAGGGTCTGCATTTGCTCACCGAACCTCTCCAATAATATCACTGCTGCGTTTATGCCGCTGTACACACGCTTGATTCTCTTTCGGAGACATATAAATCCATAGGTTTTTAGATTCTTTCTAGTCAGGTATATTCTTACGCGTTTAATATGGGGTGTAGAGTCCACTTCGTTGAGCAAGGAGTAGCTCTTGTCTATTAAATATTTGGCTTATGGAACGGTATCTGTTCTAATTTCAATCTCTGGTTTTATGCAGCACCCCAACTCACCTTTCGCCTTAAGCAAGCATAAGTTGGTTTTCTACATTTGAGACCCTGTTCTGTTTTGTAATTCAGTTCCTGTGTAGCCAAGTTTACATTCCTTGTAGTAGTGATATCTTATGATGTTTGTTTTTCTGTGTGACTTATTTCACTTAGAATCATCGTACCTGAATCCACTCATTATGCTGCTACGGGCCTGATGACATAGATTTCATTGCTGAGTGATATTGCATTGTACGTAAGTACCACAACTTCTTTATCCATTTTGCGCTTTCTGTGATATTGAACTTGGACCATAAATGAGGTTCTTGTAAACAGAGCAGTCCCTAACTTTGGGGTGGCTGAGTCTTTTTGATTTTAATTTCCCTAAGCTATAGGACCATAAGTGGAAGTGCCCTAGGCTCTGTTGCTTTGTTTTTTAGATGTTTCAGGAAACACCATACACTTCTCCAGAGTGGCTGTTGGCAATTTACATCCCACCCATCAGCATAACAAGGCTCCCAGTTCTCCATGGCCTGTCCTGCCTTTCTGGATTTTACACTTTTTTCAGATGGCCCTTTTGACCGGGGGGCAGTGAGACTTCATTGTAGTGCAGATTTCCTTTGCAAGCTTGCTTGGTTGGCCAAAAAGGGCATATGCGTTTTTTCCTGAATATATTCAGGAAAAAACGCATATGCCCTTTTTGGCCAAGTGCATCATTGTGGACGTTCTGCCTCTTTTCCTATGCTTTACATGCAATTCCAGTCTACCTCCTGAAATCGGTTTCCTGCAATTCTGCCCCGCTTTCAAGTCCTCTTGGCAGCCTTACTTCAATATATTTTTGGACGATAGCTATCATTTATAACTCTGCAGGTATGTGAATGACAGTGCCCCTGAGCTCCTTTCTTCAACTCGCTTTCTTGTGAGCGGGCCGCAACACCGCAGGATTGCTTCAGGCCCTAGTGTGGTTCCGGCATGGCACGCTGAGCCTTTGTTTAATTCCTCTTCCTGGTGGGAAATGAGAGTTAAATTTGCCCGTCCAGACACCTCCAGCTAGTCTCTCATTGGTTCTCCCTATTCCTGTTCATTTTCCGCAGAAATTGCAAACTGGGCCAAACAGGAGGTTAAAGGCACTGACTCTCCAAGAGGGGAGAGTGTTAGTAAAGCGTCTGGAATGTTGCACCCGAGTACCAGGGGACGAAAACTGAGACACATTTGAACACGTTTCCCGATCACATGGTGGATCATACTCTGGGTTCCACATGCATGTTTTAGCTGAAGGAAGAATCCCTTAAACCTGGAGAGTTGAGACCCCTGCAATGGGTACCATGCAATATGACTTCAAAGGGTCTGCATTTGCTCACCGAACCTCACCAATCCTATCACTGCTGCATTTATGCCACTGTACACACGCTTGATTCTCTTTCTGAGACATATAAATCCATAGGTTTTAAGATTCTTACTAGTCAGGTATATTCTTAGGCGTTTAATATGGGGTGTAGAGTCCACTTCGTTGAGCAAGGAGTAGCTCTTGTCTATTACATATTTGGCTTATGGAACGGTATCTGTGCTAATTTCAATCTCTGGTTTTATGCAGCACCCCAACTCACCTTTCCCCTTAAGCAAGCATAAGTCGGTTTTCTACATTTGAGACCCTGTTCTGTTTTGTAATTCAGTTCCTGTGTAGCCAAGTTTACATTCCATGTGGTAGAGATATCTTATGATGTTTCTTTTTCTGTGTGACTTATTTCACTTAGAATCATCGTACCTGAATCCACTCATTATGCTGCTATGGGCCTGATGACATAGATTTCATTGCTGAGTGATATTGCATTGTACGTAAGTACCACAACTTCTTTATCCATTTTTCACTTTCTGTGATTTTGAACTTATACTGTAAACGAGGTTCTTGTAAACAGAGCCTTCCCAAACTTTGGGGTGGCTGTGTCTTTTTGATTTTAATTTCCCTAAGCTATAGGACCATAAGTGGAAGTGCCCTAGGCTCTGTTGCTTTGTTTTGTAGATGTTTCAGGAAACACCATACACTTCTCCAGAGTGGCTGTTGGCAATTTACATCCCGCCCATCAGCATAACAAGGCTCCCAGTTCTCCATGGCCTGTCCTGCCTTTCTGGATTTTACACTTTTTTCAGATGGCCCTTTTGACCGGGGGCAGTAAGACTTCATTGAAGTGCAGATTTCCTTTGCAAGCTTGCTTGGTTGGCCAAAAAGGGCGTAGGCTTTTTTTCTTGAGGAAAAATCGCATATGCCCTTTTTGGCCAAGTGCATCATTGTGGACGTTCTGCCTCTTTTCCTATGCTTTACATGCAATTCCAGTCTACCTCCTGAAATCGGTTTCCTGCAATTCTGCCCCGCTTTCAAGTCCTCTTGGCAGCCTTACTTCAATATATTTTTGGATGATAGCTGTCATTTATAACTCTGCATGTCTGTGAATGACAGTGCCCCTGAGCTCCTTTCTTCAACTCGCTTTCTTGTGAGCTGGCCGCAACACCGCAGCATCGCTTCAGGCCCTAGTGTTGTTCCGGCATGGCCCGCTGAGCCTTTGGTTAATTCCTCTTCCTGGTGGGAAATGAGAGTTAAATTTGCCCGTCCAGACACCTCCAGCTAGTCTCTCATTGGTTCTCCCTATTCCTGTTCATTTTCCGCAGAAATTGCAAACTGGGCCAAACAGGAGGTTAAAGGCACTGACTCTCCAAGTGGGGAGAGTGTTAGTAAAGCGTCTGGAATGTTGCACCCGAGTACCAGGGGACGAAAACTGACACAATTGAACACGTTTCCCTATCACACGGTGGATCATACTCTGGGTTCCACATGCATGTTTTAGCTGAAGGAAGAATCCCTTAAACCTGGAGAGTTGAGACCCATGGAATGGGTACCATGCAATATGACTTCAAAGGGTCTGCATTTGTCCACCGAACCTCACCAATAATATCACTGCTGCGTTTATGCCGCTGTACACACGCTTGATTCTCTTTCGGAGACATATAAATCCATAGGTTTTAAGATTCTTACTAGTCAGGTATATTCTTAGGCGTTTAATATGGGGTGTAGAGTCCACTTCGTTGAGCAAGGAGTAGCTCTTGTCTATTACATATTTGGCTTATGGAACGGTATCTGTTCTAATTTCAATCTCTGGTTTTATGCAGCACCCCAACTCACCTTTCCCCTTAAGCAAGCATAAGATGGTTTTCTACATTTGAGACCCTGTTCTGTTTTGTAATTCAGTTCCTGTGTAGCCAAGTTTACATTCCGTGTAGTAGTGATATCTTATGATGTTACTTTTTCTGTGTGACTTATTTCACTTAGAATCATCGTACCTGAATCCACTCATTATGCTGCTATGGGCCTGATGACATAGATTTCATTGCTGAGTGATATTGCATTGTACGTAAGTACCACAACTTCTTTATCCATTTTTCATTTTCTGTGATTTTGAACTTGTACTGTAAACGAGGTTCTTGTAAACAGAGCCGTCCCAAACTTTGGGGTGGCTGTGTCTTTTTGATTTTAATTTCCCTAAGCTATAGGACCATAAGTGGAAGTGCCCTAGGCTCTGTTGCTTTGTTTTTTAGATGTTTCAGGAAACACCATACACTTCTCCAGAGTGGCTGTTGGCAATTTACATCCCGCCCATCAGCATAACAGGGCTCCCAATTCTCCATGGCTTGTCCTGCCTTTCTGGATTTTACACTTTTTTCAGATGGCCCTTTTGACCGGGGGGCAGTGAGACTTCATTGTAGTGCAGATTTCCTTTGCAAGCTTGCTTGGTTGGCCAAAAAGGGCGTATGCGTTTTTTCCTGAATGTATTCAGGAAAAAACGCATACGCCCTTTTTGGCCAAGTGCATCATTGTGGACGTTCTGCCTCTTTTCCTATGCTTTACATGCAATTCCAGTCTACCTCCTGAAATCGGTTTCCTGCAATTCTGCCCCGCTTTCAAGTCCTCTTGGCAGCCTTACTTCAATATATTTTTGGACGATAGCTGTCATTTATAACTCTGCAGGTATGTGAATTACAGTGCCCCTGAGCTCCTTTCTTCAACTCGCTTTCTTGTGAGCTGGCCGCAACACCGCAGCATTGCTTCAGGCCCTAGTGTGGTTCCGGCATGGCACACTGAGACTTTGGTTAATTCCTCTTCCTGGTGGGAAATGAGAGTTAAATTTGCCCGTCCAGACACCTCCAGCTAGTCTCTCATTGGTTCTCCCTATTCCTGTTCATTTTCCGCAGAAATTGCAAACTGGGCCAAACAGGAGGTTAAAGGCACTGACTCTCCAAGTGGGGAGAGTGTTAGTAAAGCGTCTGGAATGTTGCACCCGAGTACCAGGGGACGAAAACTGACACAATTGAACACGTTTCCCTATCACACGGTGGATCATACTCTGGGTTCCACATGCATGTTTTAGCTGAAGGAAGAATCCCTTAAACCTGGAGAGTTGAGACCCATGGAATGGGTACCATGCAATATGACTTCAAAGGGTCTGCATTTGTCCACCGAACCTCACCAATAATATCACTGCTGCGTTTATGCCGCTGTACACACGCTTGATTCTCTTTCGGAGACATATAAATCCATAGGTTTTAAGATTCTTACTAGTCAGGTATATTCTTAGGCGTTTAATATGGGGTGTAGAGTCCACTTCGTTGAGCAAGGAGTAGCTCTTGTCTATTACATATTTGGCTTATGGAACGGTATCTGTGCTAATTTCAATCTTTGGTTTTATGTAGCACCCCAACTCAACTTTCCTCTTAAGCAAGCATAAGTCGGTTTTCTACATTTGAGACCCTGTTCTGTTTTGTAATTCAGTTCCTGTGTAGCCAAGTTTACATTCCATGTGGTAGAGATATCTTATGATGTTTCTTTTTCTGTGTGACTTATTTCACTTAGAATCATCGTACCTGAATCCACTCATTATGCTGCTACGGGCCTGATGACATAGATTTCATTGCTGAGTGATATTGCATTGTACGTAAGTACCACAACTTCTTTATCCATTTTGCGCTTTCTGTGATATTGAACTTGTACCGTAAACGAGGTTCTTGTAAACAGAGCTGTCCCAAACATTGGGGTGGTTGTGTCTTTTTGATTTTAATTTCCCTAAGCTATAGGACCATAAGTGGAAGTGCCCTAGGCTCTGTTGCTTTGTTTTTTAGATGTTTCAGGAAACACCATACACTTCTCCAGAGTGGCTGTTCGCAATTTACATCCCGCCCATCAGCATAACAAGGCTCCCAGTTCTCCATGGCCTGTCCTGCCTTTCTGGATTTTACACTTTTTTCAGATGGCACTTTTGACCGGGGGGCAGTGAGACTTCATTGTAGTGCAGATTTCCTTTGCAAGCTTGCTTGGTTTGCCAAAAAGGGCGTAGGCTTTTTTTCTTGAGGAAAAATCGCATATGCCCTTTTTGGCCAAGTGCATCATTGTGGACGTTCTGCCTCTTTTCCTATGCTTTACATGCTATTCCAGTCTACCTCCTGAAATCGGTTTCCTGCAATTCTGCCCAGCGTTCAAGTCCTCTTGGCAGCCTTACTTCAATATATTTTTGGACGATAGCTGTCATTTATAACTCTGCAGGTTTGTGAATGACAGTGCCCCTGAGCTCCTTTCTTCAACTCGCTTTCTTGTGAGCTGGCCGCAACACCGCAGCATTGCTTCAGGCCCTAGTGTGGTTCCGGCTTGACATGCTGAGCCTTTGTTTAATTCCTCTTCCTGGTGGGAAATGAGAGTTAACTTTGCCCGTCCAGACACCTCCAGCTAGTCTCTCATTGGTTCTCCCTATTCCTGTTCATTTTCCGCAGAAATTGCAAACTGGGCCAAACAAGAGGTTAAAGGCACTGACTCTCCAAGTGGGGAGAGTGTTAGTAAAGCGTCTGGAATGTTGCACCCGAGTACCGGGGGATGAAAACTGACACAATTAAACACGTTTCCCGATCACACGGTGGATCATACTCTGGGTTCCACATGCATGTTTTAGCTGAAGGAAGAATCCCTTAAACCTGGAGAGTTGAGACCCATGGAATGGGTACCATGCAATATGACTTCAAAGGGTCTGCATTTGCTCACCGAACCTCACCAATAATATCACTGCTGCGTTTATGCCACTGTACACACGCTTGATTCTCTTTCGGAGACATATAAATCCATAGGTTTTTAGATTCTTTCTAGTCAGGTATATTCTTACGCGTTTAATATGGGGTGTAGAGTCCACTTCGTTGAGCAAGGAGTAGCTCTTGTCTATTAAATATTTGGCTTATGGAACGGTATCTGTTCTAATTTCAATCTCTGGTTTTATGCAGCACCCCAACTCACCTTTCGGCTTAAGCAAGCATAAGTTGGTTTTCTACATTTGAGACCCTGTTCTGTTTTGTAATTCAGTTCCTGTGTAGCCAAGTTTACATTCTTTGTAGTAGTGATATCTTATGATGTTTGTTTTTCTGTGTGACTTATTTCACTTAGAATCATCGTACCTGAATCCACTCATTATGCTGCTACGGGCCTGATTACATAGATTTCATTGCTGAGTGATATTGCATTGTACGTAAGTACCACAACTTCTTTATCCATTTTTCGCTTTCTGTGATATTGAACTTGGACCATAAATGAGGTTCTTGTAAACAGAGCTGTCCCTAACTTTGGGGTGGCTGAGTCTTTTTGATTTTAATTTCCCTAAGCTATAGGACCATAAGTGGAAGTGCCCTAGGCTCTGTTGCTTTGTTTTTTAGATGTTTCAGGAAACACCATACACTTCTCCAGAGTGGCTGTTGGCAATTTACATCCCACCCATCAGCATAACAAGGCTCCCAGTTCTCCATGGCCTGTCCTGCCTTTCTGGATTTTACACTTTTTTCAGATGGCCCTTTTGACCGGGGGGCAGTGAGACTTCATTGTAGTGCAGATTTCCTTTGCAAGCTTGCTTGGTTGGCCAAAAAGGGCGTATGCGTTTTTTCCTGAATATATTCAGGAAAAAACGCATATGCGCTTTTTGGCCAAGTGCATCATTGTGGACGTTCTGCCTCTTTTCCTATGCTTTACATGCAATTCCAGTCTACCTCCTGAAATCGGTTTCCTGCAATTCTGCCCCGCTTTCAAGTCCTCTTGGCAGCCTTACTTCAATATATTTTTGGACGATAGCTATCATTTATAACTCTGCAGGTATGTGAATGACAGTGCCCCTGAGCTCCTTTCTTCAACTCGCTTTCTTGTGAGCTGGCCGCAACACCGCAGGATTGCTTCAGGCCCTAGTGTGGTTCCGGCATGGCACGCTGAGCCTTTGTTTAATTCCTCTTCCTGGTGGGAAATGAGAGTTAAATTTGCCCGTCCAGACACCTCCAGCTAGTCTCTCATTGGTTCTCCCTATTCCTGTTCATTTTCCGCAGAAATTGCAAACTGGGCCAAACAGGAGGTTAAAGGCACTGACTCTCCAAGAGGGGAGAGTGTTAGTAAAGCGTCTGGAATGTTGCACCCGAGTACCAGGGGACGAAAACTGAGACACATTTGAACACGTTTCCCGATCACATGGTGGATCATACTCTGGGTTCCACATGCATGTTTTAGCTGAAGGAAGAATCCCTTAAACCTGGAGAGTTGAGACCCCTGCAATGGGTACCATGCAATATGACTTCAAAGGGTCTGCATTTGCTCACCGAACCTCACCAATCCTATCACTGCTGCATTTATGCCACTGTACACACGCTTGATTCTCTTTCGGAGACATATAAATCCATAGGTTTTAAGATTCTTACTAGTCAGGTATATTCTTAGGCGTTTAATATGGGGTGTAGAGTCCACTTCGTTGAGCAAGGAGTAGCTCTTGTCTATTACATATTTGGCTTATGGAACGGTATCTGTGCTAATTTCAATCTCTGGTTTTATGCAGCACCCCAACTCACCTTTCCCCTTAAGCAAGCATAAGTCGGTTTTCTACATTTGAGACCCTGTTCTGTTTTGTAATTCAGTTCCTGTGTAGCCAAGTTTACATTCCATGTGGTAGAGATATCTTATGATGTTTCTTTTTCTGTGTGACTTATTTCACTTAGAATCATCGTACCTGAATCCACTCATTATGCTGCTATGGGCCTGATGACATAGATTTCATCGCTGAGTGATATTGCATTGTACGTAAGTACCACAACTTCTTTATCCATTTTTCACTTTCTGTGATTTTGAACTTATACTGTAAACGAGGTTCTTGTAAACAGAGCCTTCCCAAACTTTGGGGTGGCTGTGTCTTTTTGATTTTAATTTCCCTAAGCTATAGGACCATAAGTGGAAGTGCCCTAGGCTCTGTTGCTTTGTTTTGTAGATGTTTCAGGAAACACCATACACTTCTCCAGAGTGGCTGTTGGCAATTTACATCCCGCCCATCAGCATAACAAGGCTCCCAGTTCTCCATGGCCTGTCCTGCCTTTCTGGATTTTACACTTTTTTCAGATGGCCCTTTTGACCGGGGGGCAGTAAGACTTCATTGAAGTGCAGATTTCCTTTGCAAGCTTGCTTGGTTGGCCAAAAAGGGCGTAGGCTTTTTTTCTTGAGGAAAAATCGCATATGCCCTTTTTGGCCAAGTGCATCATTGTCGACGTTCTGCCTCTTTTCCTATGCTTTACATGCAATTCCAGTCTACCTCCTGAAATCGGTTTCCTGCAATTCTGCCCCGCTTTCAAGTCCTCTTGGCAGCCTTACTTCAATATATTTTTGGATGATAGCTGTCATTTATAACTCTGCATGTCTGTGAATGACAGTGCCCCTGAGCTCCTTTCTTCAACTCGCTTTCTTGTGAGCTGGCCGCAACACCGCAGCATCGCTTCAGGCCCTAGTGTTGTTCCGGCATGGCCCGCTGAGCCTTTGGTTAATTCCTCTTCCTGGTGGGAAATGAGAGTTAAATTTGCCCGTCCAGACACCTCCAGCTAGTCTCTCATTGGTTCTCCCTATTCCTGTTCATTTTCCGCAGAAATTGGAAACTGGGCCAAACAGGAGGTTAAAGGCACTGACTCTCCAAGTGGGGAGAGTGTTAGTAAAGCGTCTGGAATGTTGCACCCGAGTACCAGGGGACGAAAACTGACACATTTGAACACGTTTCCCGATCACACGTTGGATCATACTCTGGGTTCCACATGCATGTTTTAGCTGAAGGAAGAATCCCTTAAACCTGGAGAGTTGAGACCCATGGAATGGGTACCATGCAATATGACTTCAAAGGGTCTGCATTTGCTCACCGAACCTCATCAATCCTATCACTGCTGCGTTTATGCCGCTATACACACGCTTGATTCTCTTTCGGAGATATATAAATCCATAGGTTTTAAGATTCTTACTAGTCAGGTATATTCTTAGGCGTTTAATATGGGGTGTTGAGTCCACTTCGTTGAGCAAGGTGTAGCTCTTTTCTATTACATATTTGGCTTATGGAACGATATCTGTGCTAATTTCAATGTCTGGTTTTATGCAGCACCCCAACTCACCTTTCCCCTTAAGGAAGCATAAGTTGGTTTTCTACATTTGAGACCCTGTTCTGTTTTGTAATTCAGTTCCTGTGTAGCCAAGTTTACATTCCGTGTAGTAGTGATATCTTATGATGTTTCTTTTTCTGTGTGACTTATTTCACTTAGAATCATCGTACCTGAATCCACTCATTATGCTGCTATGGGCCTGATGACATAGATTTCATTGCTGAGTGATATTGCATTGTAGGTAAGTACCACAACTTCTTTATCCATTTTTCACTTTCTGTGATATTGAACTTGTACCGTAAACGAGGTTCCTGTAAACAGAACCGTCCCAAACTTTGGGGTGGCTGTGTCTTTTTGATTTTAATTTCCCTAAGCTATAGGACCATAAGTGGAAGTGCCCTAGGCTCTGTTGCTTTGTTTTTTAGATGTTTCAGGAAACACCATACACTTCTCCAGAGTGGCTGTTGGCAATTTACATCCCGCCCATCAGCATAACAAGGCTCCCAGTTCTCCATGGCCTGTCCTGCCTTTCTGGATTTTACACTTTTTTCAGATGGCCCTTTTGACCGGGGGGGCAGTAAGACTTCATTGTAGTGCATATTCCTTTTGCAAGCTTGCTTGGTTGGCCAAAAAGGGCGTATGCGTTTATTCCTGAATATATTCAGGAAAAAACGCATACGCCCTTTTTGGCCAAGTGCATCATTGTGGACGTTCTGCCTCTTTTCCTATGCTTTACATGCAATTCCAGTCTACCTCCTGAAATCGGTTTCCTGCAATTCTGCCCCGTTTTCAAGTCCTCTTGGCAGCCTTACTTCAATATATTTTTGGACGATAGCTGTCATTTATAACTCTGCAGGTATGTGAATGACAGTGCCCCTGAGCTCCTTTCTTCAACTCGCTTTCTTGTGAGCTGGCCGCAACACCGCAGCCTTGCTTCAGGCCCTAGTGTGGTTCCGGCATGGCACACTGAGCCTTTGGTTAATTCCTCTTCCTGGTGGGAAATGAGAGTTAAATTTGCCCGTCCAGACACCTCCAGCTAGTCTCTCATTGGTTCTCCCTATTCCTGTTCATTTTCCGCAGAAATTGTAAACTGGGCCAAACAGGAGGTTAAAGGCACTGACTCTCCAAGTGGGGAGAGTGTTAGTAAAGCATCTGGAATGTTGCACCCGAGTACCAGGGGACGAAAACTGACACAATTGAACACGTTTCCCGATCACACGGTGGATCATACTCTGGGTTCCACATGCATGTTTTAGCTGAAGGAAGAATCCCTTAAACCTGGAGAGTTGAGACCCATGGAATGGGTACCATGCAATATGACTTCAAAGGGTCTGCATTTGTCCACCGAACCTCACCAATCCTATCACTGCTGCGTTTATGCCGCTGTACACACGCTTGATTCTCTTTCGGAGACATATAAATCCATAGGTTTTAAGATTCTTCCTAGTCAGGTATATACTTAGGCGTTTATTATGGGGTGTAGAGTCCACTTCGTTGAGCAAGGAGTAGCTCTTGACTATTACATATTTGGCTTATGGAACGGTATCTGTGCTAATTTCAATCTCTGGTTTTATGCAGCACCCCAACTCACCTTTCGCCTTAAGCAAGCATAAGTTGGTTTTCTACATTTGAGACCCTGTTCTGTTTTGTAATTCAGTTCCTGTGTAGCCAAGTTTACATTCCGTGTAGTAGTGATATCTTATGATGTTTCTTTTTCTGTGTGACTTATTTCACTTAGAATCATCGTACCTGAATCCACTCATTATGCTGCTATGGGCCTGATGACATAGATTTCATTGCTGCGTGATATTGCATTGTACGTAATTACCACAACTTCTTTATCCATTTTTCACTTGCTGTGATACTGAACTTGTACCGTAAACGAGGTTCTTGTAAACAGAGCCGTCCCAAACTTTGGGGTGGCTGTGTCTTTTTGATTTTAATTTCCCTAAGCTATAGGACCATAAGTGGAAGTGCCCTAGGCTCTGTTGCTTTGCTTTTTAGATGTTTCAGGAAACACCATACACTTCTCCAGAGTGGCTGTTCGCAATTTACATCCCGCACATCAGCATAACAAGGTTCCCAATTCTCCATGGCCTGTCCTGCCTTTCTGGATTTTACACTTTTTTCAGATGGCCCTTTTGACCGGGGGCAGTGAGACTTCATTGTAGTGCAGATTTCCTTTGCAAGCTTGCTTGGTTGGCCAAAAAGGGCGTATGCGTTTTTTCCTGAATATATTCAGGAAAAAACGCATACGCCCTTTTTGGCCAAGTGCATCATTGTGGACGTTCTGCCTCTTTTCCTATGCTTTACATGCTATTCCAGTCTACCTCCTGAAATCGGTTTCCTGCAATTCTGCCCCCCTTTCAAGTCCTCTTGGCAGCCTTACTTCAATATATTTTTGGACGATAGCTGTCATTTATAACTCTGCAGGTATGTGAATGACAGTGCCCCTGAGCTCCTTTCTTCAACTCGCTTTCTTGTGAGCTGGCCGCAACACCGCAGCATTGCTTCAGGCCCTAGTGTGGTTCTGGCATGCCACGCTGAGCCTTTGGTTAATTCCTCTTCCTGGTGGGAAATGAGAGTTAAATTTGCCCGTCCAGACACCTCCAGCTAGTCTCTCATTGGTTCTCCCTATTCCTGTTCATTTTCCGCAGAAATTGCAAACTGGGCCAAACAGGAGGTTAAAGGCACTGACTCTCCAAGTGGGGAGAGTGTTAGTAAAGCGTCTGGAATGTTGCACCCGAGTACCGGGGGACGAAAACTGAGTCACATTTGAACACGTTTCCCAATCACACGGTGGATCATACTCTGGGTTCCACATGCATGTTTTAGCTGAAGGAAGAATCCCTTAAACCTGGAGAGTTGAGACCCATGGAATGGGTACCATGCAATATGACTTGAAAGGGCCTGCATTTGCTCACCGAACCTCACCAATCCTAACACTGCTGCGTTTATGCCGCTGTACACATGGTTGATTCTCTTTTGGAGACATATAAATCCATAGGTTTTAAGATTCTTACTAGTCAGGTATATTCTTATGCGTTTAATATGGGGTGTTGAGTCCACTTCGTTGAGCAATGAGTAGCTCTTGTCTATTACATATTTGGCTTATGGAACGGTATCTGTTCTAATTTCAATCTCTGGTTTTATGCAGCACCCCAACTCACCTTTCCCCTTAAGCAAGCATAAGATGGTTTTCTACATTTGAGACCCTGTTCTGTTTTGTAATTCAGTTCCTGTGTAGCCAAGTTTACATTCCGTGTAGTAGTGATATCTTATGATGTTACTTTTTCTGTGTGACTTATTTCACTTAGAATCATCGTACCTGAATCCACTCATTATGCTGCTATGGGCCTGATGACATAGATTTCATTGCTGAGTGATATTGCATTGTACGTAAGTACCACAACTTCTTTATCCATTTTTCATTTTCTGTGATTTTGAACTTGTACTGTAAACGAGGTTCTTGTAAACAGAGCCGTCCCAAACTTTGGGGTGGCTGTGTCTTTTTGATTTTAATTTCCCTAAGCTATAGGACCATAAGTGGAAGTGCCCTAGGCTCTGTTGCTTTGTTTTGTAGATGTTTCAGGAAACACCATACACTTCTCCAGAGTGGCTGTTGGCAATTTACATCCCGCCCATCAGCATAACAAGGCTCCCAATTCTCCATGGCTTGTCCTGCCTTTCTGGATTTTACACTTTTTTCAGATGGCCCTTTTGACCGGGGGGCAGTGAGACTTCATTGTAGTGCAGATTTCCTTTGCAAGCTTGCTTGGTTGGCCAAAAAGGGCGTATGCGTTTTTTCCTGAATGTATTCAGGAAAAAACGCATACGCCCTTTTTGGCCAAGTGCATCATTGTGGACGTTCTGCCTCTTTTCCTATGCTTTACATGCAATTCCAGTCTACCTCCTGAAATCGGTTTCCTGCAATTCTGCCCCGCTTTCAAGTCCTCTTGGCAGCCTTACTTCAATATATTTTTGGACGATAGCTGTCATTTATAACTCTGCAGGTATGTGAATGACAGTGCCCCTGAGCTCCTTTCTTCAACTCGCTTTCTTGTGAGCTGGCCGCAACACCGCAGCATTGCTTCAGGCCCTAGTGTGGTTCCGGCATGGCACACTGAGACTTTGGTTAATTCCTCTTCCTGGTGGGAAATGAGAGTTAAATTTGCCCGTCCAGACACCTCCAGCTAGTCTCTCATTGGTTCTCCCTATTCCTGTTCATTTTCCGCAGAAATTGCAAACTGGGCCAAACAGGAGGTTAAAGGCACTGACTCTCCAAGTGGGGAGAGTGTTAGTAAAGCGTCTGGAATGTTGCACCCGAGTACCAGGGGACGAAAACTGACACAATTGAACACGTTTCCCTATCACACGGTGGATCATACTCTGGGTTCCACATGCATGTTTTAGCTGAAGGAAGAATCCCTTAAACCTGGAGAGTTGAGACCCATGGAATGGGTACCATGCAATATGACTTCAAAGGGTCTGCATTTGTCCACCGAACCTCACCAATAATATCACTGCTGCGTTTATGCCGCTGTACACACGCTTGATTCTCTTTCGGAGACATATAAATCCATAGGTTTTAAGATTCTTACTAGTCAGGTATATTCTTAGGCGTTTAATATGGGGTGTAGAGTCCACTTCGTTGAGCAAGGAGTAGCTCTTGTCTATTACATATTTGGCTTATGGAACGGTATCTGTGCTAATTTCAATCTTTGATTTTATGTAGCACCCCAACTCAACTTTCCTCTTAAGCAAGCATAAGTCGGTTTTCTACATTTGAGACCCTGTTCTGTTTTGTAATTCAGTTCCTGTGTAGCCAAGTTTACATTCCATGTGGTAGAGATATCTTATGATGTTTCTTTTTCTGTGTGACTTATTTCACTTAGAATCATCGTACCTGAATCCACTCATTATGCTGCTACGGGCCTGATGACATAGATTTCATTGCTGAGTGATATTGCATTGTACGTAAGTACCACAACTTCTTTATCCATTTTGTGCTTTCTGTGATATTGAACTTGTACCGTAAACGAGGTTCTTGTAAACAGAGCTGTCCCAAACATTGGGGTGGTTGTGTCTTTTTGATTTTAATTTCCCTAAGCTATAGGACCATAAGTGGAAGTGCCCTAGGCTCTGTTGCTTTGTTTTTTAGATGTTTCAGGAAACACCATACACTTCTCCAGAGTGGCTGTTGGCAATTTACATCCCGCCCATCAGCATAACAAGGCTCCCAGTTCTCCATGGCCTGTCCTGCCTTTCTGGATTTTACACTTTTTTCAGATGGCCCTTTTGACCGGGGGGCAGTGAGACTTCATTGTAGTGCAGATTTCCTTTGCAAGCTTGCTTGGTTTGCCAAAAAGGGCGTAGGCTTTTTTTCTTGAGGAAAAATCGCATATGCCCTTTTTGGCCAAGTGCATCATTGTGGACGTTCTGCCTCTTTTCCTATGCTTTACATGCAATTCCAGTCTACCTCCTGAAATCGGTTTCCTGCAATTCTGCCCAGCGTTCAAGTCCTCTTGGCAGCCTTACTTCAATATATTTTTGGACGATAGCTGTCATTTATAACTCTGCAGGTTTGTGAATGACAGTGCCCCTGAGCTCCTTTCTTCAACTCGCTTTCTTGTGAGCTGGCCACAACACCGCAGCATTGCTTCAGGCCCTAGTGTGGTTCCGGCATGACATGCTGAGCCTTTGTTTAATTCCTCTTCCTGGTGGGAAATGAGAGTTAACTTTGCCCGTCCAGACACCTCCAGCTAGTCTCTCATTGGTTCTCCCTATTCCTGTTCATTTTCCGCAGAAATTGCAAACTGGGCCAAACAAGAGGTTAAAGGCACTGACTCTCCAAGTGGGGAGAGTGTTAGTAAAGCGTCTGGAATGTTGCACCCGAGTACCAGGGGATGAAAACTGACACAATTAAACACGTTTCCCGATCACACGGTGGATCATAGTCTGGGTTCCACATGCATGTTTTAGCTGAAGGAAGAATCCCTTAAACCTGGAGAGTTGAGACCCCTGCAATGGGTACCATGCAATATGACTTGAAAGGGTCTGCATTTGCTCACCGAACCTCACCAATCCTATCACTGCTGCATTTATGCCACTGTACACACGCTTGATTCTCTTTCTGAGACATATAAATCCATAGGTTTTAAGATTCTTACTAGTCAGGTATATTCTTATGCGTTTAATATGGGGTGTAGAGTCCACTTCGTTGAGCAAGGAGTAGCTCTTGTCTATTACATATTTGGCTTGTGGAACGGTATCTGTGCTAATTTCAATCTCTGGTTTTATGCAGCACCCCAACTCACCTTTCCCCTTAAGCAAGCATAAGTCGGTTTTCTACATTTGAGACCCTGTTCTGTTTTGTAATTCAGTTCCTGTGTAGCCAAGTTTACATTCCATGTGGTAGAGATATCTTATGATGTTTCTTTTTCTGTGTGACTTATTTCACTTAGAATCATCGTACCTGAATCCACTCATTATGCTGCTATGGGCCTGATGACATAGATTTCATTGCTGAGTGATATTGCATTGTACGTAAGTACCACAACTTCTTTATCCATTTTTCACTTGCTGTGATACTGAACTTGTACCGTAAACGAGGTTCTTGTAAACAGAGCCGTCCCAAACTTTGGGGTGGCTGTGTCTTTTTGATTTTAATTTCCCTAAGCTATAGGACCATAAGTGGAAGTGCCCTAGGCTCTGTTGCTTTGCTTTTTAGATGTTTCAGGAAACACCATACACTTCTCCAGAGTGGCTGTTCGCAATTTACATCCCGCACATCAGCATAACAAGGTTCCCAATTCTCCATGGCCTGTCCTGCCTTTCTGGATTTTACACTTTTTTCAGATGGCCCTTTTGACCGGGGGCAGTGAGACTTCATTGTAGTGCAGATTTCCTTTGCAAGCTTGCTTGGTTGGCCAAAAAGGGCGTATGCGTTTTTTCCTGAATATATTCAGGAAAAAACGCATACGCCCTTTTTGGCCAAGTGCATCATTGTGGACGTTCTGCCTCTTTTCCTATGCTTTACATGCTATTCCAGTCTACCTCCTGAAATCGGTTTCCTGCAATTCTGCCCCCCTTTCAAGTCCTCTTGGCAGCCTTACTTCAATATATTTTTGGACGATAGCTGTCATTTATAACTCTGCAGGTATGTGAATGACAGTGCCCCTGAGCTCCTTTCTTCAACTCGCTTTCTTGTGAGCTGGCCGCAACACCGCAGCATTGCTTCAGGCCCTAGTGTGGTTCTGGCATGCGACGCTGAGCCTTTGGTTAATTCCTCTTCCTGGTGGGAAATGAGAGTTAAATTTGCCCGTCCAGACACCTCCAGCTAGTCTCTCATTGGTTCTCCCTATTCCTGTTCATTTTCCGCAGAAATTGCAAACTGGGCCAAACAGGAGGTTAAAGGCACTGACTCTCCAAGTGGGGAGAGTGTTAGTAAAGCGTCTGGAATGTTGCACCCGAGTACCGGGGGACGAAAACTGAGTCACATTTGAACACGTTTCCCAATCACATGGTGGATCATACTCTGGGTTCCACATGCATGTTTTAGCTGAAGGAAGAATCCCTTAAACCTGGAGAGTTGAGACCCATGGAATGGGTACCATGCAATATGACTTGAAAGGGCCTGCATTTGCTCACCGAACCTCACCAATCCTAACACTGCTGCGTTTATGCCGCTGTACACATGGTTGATTCTCTTTTGGAGACATATAAATCCATAGGTTTTAAGATTCTTACTAGTCAGGTATATTCTTATGCGTTTAATATGGGGTGTTGAGTCCACTTCGTTGAGCAATGAGTAGCTCTTGTCTATTACATATTTGGCTTATGGAACGGTATCTGTTCTAATTTCAATCTCTGGTTTTATGCAGCACCCCAACTCACCTTTCCCCTTAAGCAAGCATAAGATGGTTTTCTACATTTGAGACCCTGTTCTGTTTTGTAATTCAGTTCCTGTGTAGCCAAGTTTACATTCCGTGTAGTAGTGATATCTTATGATGTTACTTTTTCTGTGTGACTTATTTCACTTAGAATCATCGTACCTGAATCCACTCATTATGCTGCTATGGGCCTGATGACATAGATTTCATTGCTGAGTGATATTGCATTGTACGTAAGTACCACAACTTCTTTATCCATTTTTCATTTTCTGTGATTTTGAACTTGTACTGTAAACGAGGTTCTTGTAAACAGAGCCGTCCCAAACTTTGGGGTGGCTGTGTCTTTTTGATTTTAATTTCCCTAAGCTATAGGACCATAAGTGGAAGTGCCCTAGGCTCTGTTGCTTTGTTTTGTAGATGTTTCAGGAAACACCATACACTTCTCCAGAGTGGCTGTTGGCAATTTACATCCCGCCCATCAGCATAACAAGGCTCCCAATTCTCCATGGCTTGTCCTGCCTTTCTGGATTTTACACTTTTTTCAGATGGCCCTTTTGACCGGGGGGCAGTGAGACTTCATTGTAGTGCAGATTTCCTTTGCAAGCTTGCTTGGTTGGCCAAAAAGGGCGTATGCGTTTTTTCCTGAATGTATTCAGGAAAAAACGCATACGCCCTTTTTGGCCAAGTGCATCATTGTGGACGTTCTGCCTCTTTTCCTATGCTTTACATGCAATTCCAGTCTACCTCCTGAAATCGGTTTCCTGCAATTCTGCCCCGCTTTCAAGTCCTCTTGGCAGCCTTACTTCAATATATTTTTGGACGATAGCTGTCATTTATAACTCTGCAGGTATGTGAATGACAGTGCCCCTGAGCTCCTTTCTTCAACTCGCTTTCTTGTGAGCTGGCCGCAACACCGCAGCATTGCTTCAGGCCCTAGTGTGGTTCCGGCATGGCACACTGAGACTTTGGTTAATTCCTCTTCCTGGTGGGAAATGAGAGTTAAATTTGCCCGTCCAGACACCTCCAGCTAGTCTCTCATTGGTTCTCCCTATTCCTGTTCATTTTCCGCAGAAATTGCAAACTGGGCCAAACAGGAGGTTAAAGGCACTGACTCTCCAAGTGGGGAGAGTGTTAGTAAAGCGTCTGGAATGTTGCACCCGAGTACCAGGGGACGAAAACTGACACAATTGAACACGTTTCCCTATCACACGGTGGATCATACTCTGGGTTCCACATGCATGTTTTAGCTGAAGGAAGAATCCCTTAAACCTGGAGAGTTGAGACCCATGGAATGGGTACCATGCAATATGACTTCAAAGGGTCTGCATTTGTCCACCGAACCTCACCAATAATATCACTGCTGCGTTTATGCCGCTGTACACACGCTTGATTCTCTTTCGGAGACATATAAATCCATAGGTTTTAAGATTCTTACTAGTCAGGTATATTCTTAGGCGTTTAATATGGGGTGTAGAGTCCACTTCGTTGAGCAAGGAGTAGCTCTTGTCTATTACATATTTGGCTTATGGAACGGTATCTGTGCTAATTTCAATCTTTGATTTTATGTAGCACCCCAACTCAACTTTCCTCTTAAGCAAGCATAAGTCGGTTTTCTACATTTGAGACCCTGTTCTGTTTTGTAATTCAGTTCCTGTGTAGCCAAGTTTACATTCCATGTGGTAGAGATATCTTATGATGTTTCTTTTTCTGTGTGACTTATTTCACTTAGAATCATCGTACCTGAATCCACTCATTATGCTGCTACGGGCCTGATGACATAGATTTCATTGCTGAGTGATATTGCATTGTACGTAAGTACCACAACTTCTTTATCCATTTTGTGCTTTCTGTGATATTGAACTTGTACCGTAAACGAGGTTCTTGTAAACAGAGCTGTCCCAAACATTGGGGTGGTTGTGTCTTTTTGATTTTAATTTCCCTAAGCTATAGGACCATAAGTGGAAGTGCCCTAGGCTCTGTTGCTTTGTTTTTTAGATGTTTCAGGAAACACCATACACTTCTCCAGAGTGGCTGTTGGCAATTTACATCCCGCCCATCAGCATAACAAGGCTCCCAGTTCTCCATGGCCTGTCCTGCCTTTCTGGAGTTTACACTTTTTTCAGATGGCCCTTTTGACCGGGGGGCAGTGAGACTTCATTGTAGTGCAGATTTCCTTTGCAAGCTTGCTTGGTTTGCCAAAAAGGGCGTAGGCTTTTTTTCTTGAGGAAAAATCGCATATGCCCTTTTTGGCCAAGTGCATCATTGTGGACGTTCTGCCTCTTTTCCTATGCTTTACATGCAATTCCAGTCTACCTCCTGAAATCGGTTTCCTGCAATTCTGCCCAGCGTTCAAGTCCTCTTGGCAGCCTTACTTCAATATATTTTTGGACGATAGCTGTCATTTATAACTCTGCAGGTTTGTGAATGACAGTGCCCCTGAGCTCCTTTCTTCAACTCGCTTTCTTGTGAGCTGGCCACAACACCGCAGCATTGCTTCAGGCCCTAGTGTGGTTCCGGCATGACATGCTGAGCCTTTGTTTAATTCCTCTTCCTGGTGGGAAATGAGAGTTAACTTTGCCCGTCCAGACACCTCCAGCTAGTCTCTCATTGGTTCTCCCTATTCCTGTTCATTTTCCGCAGAAATTGCAAACTGGGCCAAACAAGAGGTTAAAGGCACTGACTCTCCAAGTGGGGAGAGTGTTAGTAAAGCGTCTGGAATGTTGCACCCGAGTACCAGGGGATGAAAACTGACACAATTAAACACGTTTCCCGATCACACGGTGGATCATAGTCTGGGTTCCACATGCATGTTTTAGCTGAAGGAAGAATCCCTTAAACCTGGAGAGTTGAGACCCCTGCAATGGGTACCATGCAATATGACTTGAAAGGGTCTGCATTTGCTCACCGAACCTCACCAATCCTATCACTGCTGCATTTATGCCACTGTACACACGCTTGATTCTCTTTCTGAGACATATAAATCCATAGGTTTTAAGATTCTTCCTAGTCAGGTATATTCTTAGGCGTTTAATATGGGGTGTAGAGTCCACTTCGTTGAGCAAGGAGTAGCTCTTGTCTATTACATATTTGGCTTATGGAACGGTATCTGTGCTAATTTCAATCTCTGGTTTTATGCAGCACCCCAACTCACCTTTCCCCTTAAGCAAGCATAAGTCGGTTTTCTACATTTGAGACCCTGTTCTGTTTTGTAATTCAGTTCCTGTGTAGCCAAGTTTACATTCCATGTGGTAGAGATATCTTATGATGTTTCTTTTTCTGTGTGACTTATTTCACTTAGAATCATCGTACCTGAATCCACTCATTATGCTGCTATGGGCCTGATGACATAGATTTCATTGCTGAGTGATATTGCATTGTACGTAAGTACCACAACTTCTTTATCCATTTTTCACTTTCTGTGATTTTGAACTTATACTGTAAACGAGGTTCTTGTAAACAGAGCCTTCCCAAACTTTGGGGTGGCTGTGTCTTTTTGATTTTAATTTCCCTAAGCTATAGGACCATAAGTGGAAGTGCCCTAGGCTCTGTTGCTTTGTTTTTTAGATGTTTCAGGAAACACCATACACTTCTCCAGAGTGGCTGTTGGCAATTTACATCCCGCCCATCAGCATAACAAGGCTCCCAGTTCTCCATGGCCTGTCCTGCCTTTCTGGATTTTACACTTTTTTCAGATGGCCCTTTTGACCGGGGGGCAGTGAGACTTCATTGTAGTGCAGATTTCCTTTGCAAGCTTGCTTGGTTGGCCAAAAAGGGCGTATGCGTTTTTTCCTGAATATATTCAGGAAAAAACGCATACGCCCTTTTTGGCCAAGTGCATCATTGTGGACGTTCTGCCTCTTTTCCTATGCTTTACATGCAATTCCAGTCTACCTCCTGAAATCGGTTTCCTGCAATTCTGCCCCGCTTTCAAGTCCTCTTGGCAGCCTTACTTCAATATATTTTTGGACGATAGCTATCATTTATAACTCTGCAGGTATGTGAATGACAGTGCCCCTGAGCTCCTTTCTTCAACTCGCTTTCTTGTGAGCGGGCCGCAACACCGCAGGATTGCTTCAGGCCCTAGTGTGGTTCCGGCATGGCACGCTGAGCCTTTGTTTAATTCCTCTTCCTGGTGGGAAATGAGAGTTAAATTTGCCCGTCCAGACACCTCCAGCTAGTCTCTCATTGGTTCTCCCTATTCCTGTTCATTTTCCGCAGAAATTGCAAACTGGGCCAAACAGGAGGTTAAAGGCACTGACTCTCCAAGTGGGGAGAGTGTTAGTAAAGCGTCTGGAATGTTGCACCCGAGTACCAGGGGATGAAAACTGAGACACATTTGAACACGTTTCCCGATCACATGGTGGATCATACTCTGGGTTCCACATGCATGTTTTAGCTGAAGGAAGAATCCCTTAAACCTGGAGAGTTGAGACCCCTGCAATGGGTACCATGCAATATGACTTCAAAGGGTCTGCATTTGCTCACCGAACCTCACCAATCCTATCACTGCTGCATTTATGCCACTGTACACACGCTTGATTCTCTTTCGGAGACATATAAATCCATAGGTTTTAAGATTCTTACTAGTCAGGTATATTCTTAGGCGTTTAATATGGGGTGTAGAGTCCACTTCGTTGAGCAAGGAGTAGCTCTTGTCTATTACATATTTGGCTTATGGAACGGTATCTGTGCTAATTTCAATCTCTGGTTTTATGCAGCACCCCAACTCACCTTTCCCCTTAAGCAAGCATAAGTCGGTTTTCTACATTTGAGACCCTGTTCTGTTTTGTAATTCAGTTCCTGTGTAGCCAAGTTTACATTCCATGTGGTAGAGATATCTTATGATGTTTCTTTTTCTGTGTGACTTATTTCACTTAGAATCATCGTACCTGAATCCACTCATTATGCTGCTATGGGCCTGATGACATAGATTTCATTGCTGAGTGATATTGCATTGTACGTAAGTACCACAACTTCTTTATCCATTTTTCACTTTCTGTGATTTTGAACTTGTACTGTAAACGAGGTTCTTGTAAACAGAGCCTTCCCAAACTTTGGGGTGGCTGTGTCTTTTTGATTTTAATTTCCCTAAGCTATAGGACCATAAGTGGAAGTGCCCTAGGCTCTGTTGCTTTGTTTTGTAGATGTTTCAGGAAACACCATACACTTCTCCAGAGTGGCTGTTGGCAATTTACATCCCGCCCATCAGCATAACAAGGCTCCCAGTTCTCCATGGGCTGTCTTGCCTTTCTGGATTTTACACTTTTTTCAGATGGCCCTTTTGACCAGGGGGCAGTGAGACTTCATTGTAGTGCAGATTTCCTTTGCAAGCTTGCTTGGTTGGCCAAAAAGGGCGTATGCGTTTTTTCCTGAATATATTCAGGAAAAAACGCATACGCCCTTTTTGGCCAAGTGCATCATTGTGGACGTTCTGCCTCTTTTCCTTTGCTTTACATGCAATTCCAGTCTACCTCCTGAAATCGGTTTCCTGCAATTCTGCCCAGCGTTCAAGTCCTCTTGGCAGCCTTACTTCAATATATTTTTGGACGATAGCTGTCATTTATAACTCTGCAGGTTTGTGAATGACAGTGCCCCTGAGCTCCTTTCTTCAACTCGCTTTCTTGTGAGCTGGCTGCAACACCGCAGCATTGCTTCAGGCCCTAGTGTGGTTCCGGCATGACACGCTGAGCCTTTGGTTAATTCCTCTTCCTGGTGGGAAATGAGAGTTAACTTTGCCCGTCCAGACACCTCCAGCTAGTCTCTCATTGGTTCTCCCTATTCCTGTTCATTTTCCGCAGAAATTGCAAACTGGGCCAAACAAGAGGTTAAAGGCACTGACTCTCCAAGTGGGGAGAGTGTTAGTAAAGCGTCTGGAATGTTGCACCCGAGTACCGGGGGATGAAAACTGACACAATTAAACACGTTTCCCGATCACACGGTGGATCATACTCTGGGTTCCACATGCATGTTTTAGCTGAAGGAAGAATCCCTTAAACCTGGAGAGTTGAGACCCATGGAATGGGTACCATGCAATATGACTTCAAAGGGTCTGCATTTGCTCACCGAACCTCACCAATCCTATCACTGCTGCATTTATGACACTGTACACACGCTTGATTCTCTTTCGGAGACATATAAATCCATAGGTTTTAAGATTCTTTCTAGTCAGGTATATTCTTACGCGTTTAATATGGGGTGTAGAGTCCACTTCGTTGAGCAAGGAGTAGCTCTTGTCTATTAAATATTTGGCTTATGGAACGGTATCTGTTCTAATTTCAATCTCTGGTTTTATGCAGCACCCCAACTCACCTTTCGCCTTAAGAAAGCATAAGTTGGTTTTCTACATTTGAGACCCTGTTCTGTTTTGTAATTCAGTTCCTGTGTAGCCAAGTTTACATTCCTTGTAGTAGTGATATCTTATGATGTTTGTTTTTCTGTGTGACTTATTTCACTTAGAATCATCGTACCTGAATCCACTCATTATGCTGCTACGGGCCTGATGACATAGATTTCATTGCTGAGTGATATTGCATTGTACGTAAGTACCACAACATCTTTATCCATTTTTCGCTTTCTGTGATATTGAACTTGGACCATAAATGAGGTTCTTGTAAACAGAGCTGTCCCTAACTTTGGGGTGGCTGAGTCTTTTTGATTTTAATTTCCCTAAGCTATAGGACCATAAGTGGAAGTGCCCTAGGCTCTGTTGCTTTGTTTTTTAGATGTTTCAGGAAACACCATACACTTCTCCAGAGTGGCTGTTGGCAATTTACATCCCACCCATCAGCATAACAAGGCTCCCAGTTCTCCATGGCCTGTCCTGCCTTTCTGGATTTTACACTTTTTTCAGATGGCCCTTTTGACCGGGGGGCAGTGAGACTTCATTGTAGTGCAGATTTCCTTTGCAAGCTTGCTTGGTTGGCCAAAAAGGGCATATGCGTTTTTTCCTGAATATATTCAGGAAAAAACGCATACGCGCTTTTTGGCCAAGTGCATCATTGTGGACGTTCTGCCTCTTTTCCTATGCTTTACATGCAATTCCAGTCTACCTCCTGAAATCGGTTTCCTGCAATTCTGCCCCACTTTCAAGTCCTCTTGGCAGCCTTACTTCAATATACTTTTGGACGATAGCTATCATTTATAACTCTGCAGGTATGTGAATGACAGTGCCCCTGAGCTCCTTTCTTCAACTCGCTTTCTTGTGAGCTGGCCGCAACACCGCAGGATTGCTTCAGGCCCTAGTGTGGTTCCGGCATGGCACGCTGAGCCTTTGTTTAATTCCTCTTCCTGGTGGGAAATGAGAGTTAAATTTGCCCGTCCAGACACCTCCAGCTAGTCTCTCATTGGTTCTCCCTATTCCTGTTCATTTTCCGCAGAAATTGCAAACTGGGCCAAACAGGAGGTTAAAGGCACTGACTCTCCAAGAGGGGAGAGTGTTAGTAAAGCGTCTGGAATGTTGCACCCGAGTACCAGGGGACGAAAACTGAGACACATTTGAACACGTTTCCCGATCACATGGTGGATCATACTCTGGGTTCCACATGCATGTTTTAGCTGAAGGAAGAATCCCTTAAACCTGGAGAGTTGAGACCCCTGCAATGGGTACCATGCAATATGACTTCAAAGGGTCTGCATTTGCTCACCGAACCTCACCAATCCTATCACTGCTGCATTTATGCCACTGTACACACGCTTGATTCTCTTTCTGAGACATATAAATCCATAGGTTTTAAGATTCTTACTAGTCAGGTATATTATTAGGCGTTTAATATGGGGTGTAGAGTCCACTTCGTTGAGCAAGGAGTAGCTCTTGTCTATTACATATTTGGCTTATGGAACGGTATCTGTGCTAATTTCAATCTCTGGTTTTATGCAGCACCCCAACTCACCTTTCGCCTTAAGCAAGCATAAGTTGGTTTTCTACATTTGAGACCCTGTTCTGTTTTGTAATTCAGTTCCTGTGTAGCCAAGTTTACATTCCATGTGGTAGAGATATCTTATGATGTTTCTTTTTCTGTGTGACTTATTTCACTTAGAATCATCGTACCTGAATCCACTCATTATGCTGCTATGGGCCTGATGACATAGATTTCATTGCTGAGTGATATTGCATTGTACGTAAGTACCACAACTTCTTTATCCATTTTTCACTTTCTGTGATTTTGAACTTATACTGTAAACTAGGTTCTTGTAAACAGAGCCTTCCCAAACTTTGGGGTGGCTGTGTCTTTTTGATTTTAATTTCCCTAAGCTATAGGACCATAAGTGGAAGTGCCCTAGGCTCTGTTGCTTTGTTTTGTAGATGTTTCAGGAAACACCATACACTTCTCCAGAGTGGCTGTTGGCAATTTACATCCCGCCCATCAGCATAACAAGGCTCCCAGTTCTCCATGGCCTGTCCTGCCTTTCTGGATTTTACACTTTTTTCAGATGGCCCTTTTGACCGGGGGGCAGTGAGACTTCATTGTAGTGCAGATTTCCTTTGCAAGCTTGCTTGGTTGGCCAAAAAGGGCGTATGCGTTTTTTCCTGAATATATTAAGGAAAAAACGCATACGCCCTTTTTGGCCAAGTGCATCATTGTGGACGTTCTGCCTCTTTTCCTATGCTTAACATGCAATTCCAGTCTACCTCCTGAAATTGGTTTCCTGCAATTCTGCCCCACTTTCAAGTCCTCTTGGCAGCCTTACTTCAATATATTTTTGGACGATAGCTATCATTTATAACTCTGCAGGTATGTGAATGACAGTGCCCCTGAGCTCCTTTCTTCAACTCGCTTTCTTGTGAGCGGGCCGCAACACCGCAGGATTGCTTCAGGCCCTAGTGTGGTTCCGGCATGGCACGCTGAGCCTTTGTTTAATTCCTCTTCCTGGTGGGAAATGAGAGTTAAATTTGCCCGTCCAGACACCTCCAGCTAGTCTCTCATTGGTTCTCCCTATTCCTGTTCATTTTCCGCAGAAATTGCAAACTGGGCCAAACAAGAGGTTAAAGGCACTGACTCTCCAAGTGGGGAGAGTGTTAGTAAAGCGTCTGGAATGTTGCACCCGAGTACCAGGGGATGAAAACTGAGACACATTTGAACACGTTTCCCGATCACATGGTGGATCATACTCTGGGTTCCACATGCATGTTTTAGCTGAAGGAAGAATCCCTTAAACCTGGAGAGTTGAGACCCCTGCAATGGGTACCATGCAATATGACTTCAAAGGGTCTGCATTTGCTCACCGAACCTCACCAATCCTATCACTGCTGCATTTATGCCACTGTACACACGCTTGATTCTCTTTCTGAGACATATAAATCCATAGGTTTTAAGATTCTTACTAGTCAGGTATATTCTTAGGCGTTTAATATGGGGTGTAGAGTCCACTTCGTTGAGCAAGGAGTAGCTCTTTTCTATTACATATTTGGCTTATGGAACGGTATCTGTGCTAATTTCAATCTCTGGTTTTATGCAGCACCCCAACTCACCTTTCCCCTTAAGCAAGCATAAGTCGGTTTTCTACATTTGAGACCCTGTTCTGTTTTGTAATTCAGTTCCTGTGTAGCCAAGTTTACATTCCATGTGGTAGAGATATCTTATGATGTTTCTTTTTCTGTGTGACTTATTTCACTTAGAATCATCGTACCTGAATCCACTCATTATGCTGCTATGGGCCTGATGACATAGATTTCATTGCTGAGTGATATTGCATTGTACGTAAGTACCACAACTTCTTTATCCATTTTTCACTTTCTGTGATTTTGAACTTGTACTGTAAACGAGGTTCTTGTAAACAGAGCCTTCCCAAACTCTGGGGTGGCTGTGTCTTTTTGATTTTAATTTCCCTAAGCTATAGGACCATAAGTGGAAGTGCCCTAGGCTCTGTTGCTTTGTTTTTTAGATGTTTCAGGAAACACCATGCACTTCTCCAGAGTGACTGTTGGCAATTTACATCCCGCCCATCAGCATAACAAGGCTCCCAGTTCTCCATGGGCTGTCCTGCCTTTCTGGATTTTACACTTTTTTCAGATGGCCCTTTTGACCGGGGGGCAGTGAGACTTCATTGTAGTGCAGATTTCCTTTGCAAGCTTGCTTGGTTGGCCAAAAAGGGCGTATGCGTTTTTTTTTGAATATATTCAGGAAAAAACGCATACGCCCTTTTTGGCCAAGTGCATCATTGTGGAAGTTCTGCCTCTTTTCCTATGCTTTACATGCAATTCCAGTCTACCTCCTGAAATCGGTTTCCTGCAATTCTGCCCCGCTTTCAAGTCCTCTTGGCAGCCTTACTTCAATATATTTTTGGACGATAGCTGTCATTTATAACTCTGCAGGTATGTGAATGACAGTGCCCCTGAGCTCCTTTCTTCAACTCGCTTTCTTGTGAGCTGGCCGCAACACCGCAGCATTGCTTCAGACCCTAGTGTGGTTCCGGCATGGCACGCTGAGCCTTTGGTTAATTCCTCTTCCTGGTGGGAAATGAGAGTTAAATTTGCCCGTCCAGACACCTCCAGCTAGTCTCTCATTGGTTCTCCCTATTCCTGTTCATTTTCCGCAGAAATTGCAAACTGGGCCAAACAGGAGGTTAAAGGCACTGACTCTCCAAGTGGGGAGAGTGTTAGTAAAGCGTCTGGAATGTTGCACCCGAGTACCGGGGGACGAAAACTGAGTCACATTTGAACACGTTTCCCGATCACACAGTGGATCATACTCTGGGTTCCACATGCATGTTTTAGCTGAAGGAAGAATCCCTTAAACCTGGAGAGTTGAGACCCATGGAATGGGTACCATGCAATATGACTTGAAAGGGTCTGCATTTGCTCACCGAACCTCACCAATCCTTTCACTGCTGCATTTATGCCACTGTACACACGCTTGATTCTCTTTCTGAGACATATAAATCCATAGGTTTTAAGATTCTTACTAGTCAGGTATATTCTTAGGCGTTTAATATGGGGTGTAGAGTCCACTTCGTTGAGCAAGGAGTAGCTCTTGTCTATTAAATATTTGGGTTATGGAACGGTATCTGTTCTAATTTCAATCTCTGGTTTTATGCAGCACCCCAACTCACCTTTCGCCTTAAGCAAGCATAAGTTGGTTTTCTACATTTGAGACCCTGTTCTGTTTTGTAATTCAGTTCCTGTGTAGCCAAGTTTACATTCCTTGTAGTAGTGATATCTTATGATGTTTGTTTTTCTGTGTGACTTATTTCACTTAGAATCATCGTACCTGAATCCACTCATTATGCTGCTACGGGCCTGATGACATAGATTTCATTGCTGAGTGATATTGCATTGTACGTAAGTACCACAACATCTTTATCCATTTTTCGCTTTCTGTGATATTGAACTTGGACCATAAATGAGGTTCTTGTAAACAGAGCTGTCCCTAACTTTGGGGTGGCTGAGTCTTTTTGATTTTAATTTCCCTAAGCTATAGGACCATAAGTGGAAGTGCCCTAGGCTCTGTTGCTTTGTTTTGTAGATGTTTCAGGAAACACCATACACTTCTCCAGAGTGGCTGTTGGCAATTTACATCCCGCCCATCAGCATAACAAGGCTCCCAGTTCTCCATGGGCTGTCCTGCCTTTCTGGATTTTACACTTTTTTCAGATGGCCCTTTTGACCGGGGGGCAGTGAGACTTCATTGTAGTGCAGATTTCCTTTGCAAGCTTGCTTGGTTGGCCAAAAAGGGCGTATGCGTTTTTTTTTGAATATATTCAGGAAAAAACGCATACGCCCTTTTTGGCCAAGTGCATCATTGTGGACGTTCTGCCTCTTTTCCTATGCTTTACATGCAATTCCAGTCTACCTCCTGAAATCGGTTTCCTGCAATTCTGCCCCGCTTTCAAGTCCTCTTGGCAGCCTTACTTCAATATATTTTTGGACGATAGCTGTCATTTATAACTCTGCAGGTATGTGAATGACAGTGCCCCTGAGCTCCTTTCTTCAACTCGCTTTCTTGTGAGCTGGCCGCAACACCGCAGCATTGCTTCAGACCCTAGTGTGGTTCCAGCATGGCACGCTGAGCCTTTGGTTAATTCCTCTTCCTGGTGGGAAATGAGAGTTAAATTTGCCCGTCCAGACACCTCCAGCTAGTCTCTCATTGGTTCTCCCTATTCCTGTTCATTTTCCGCAGAAATTGCAAACTGGGCCAAACAGGAGGTTAAAGGCACTGACTCTCCAAGTGGGGAGAGTGTTAGTAAAGCGTCTGGAATGTTGCACCCGAGTACCGGGGGACGAAAACTGAGTCACATTTGAACACGTTTCCCGATCACACAGTGGATCATACTCTGGGTTCCACATGCATGTTTTAGCTGAAGGAAGAATCCCTTAAACCTGGAGAGTTGAGACCCATGGAATGGGTACCATGCAATATGACTTGAAAGGGTCTGCATTTGCTCACCGAACCTCACCAATCCTATCACTGCTGCATTTATGCCACTGTACACACGCTTGATTCTCTTTCTGAGACATATAAATCCATAGGTTTTAAGATTCTTACTAGTCAGGTATATTCTTAGGCGTTTAATATGGGGTGTAGAGTCCACTTCGTTGAGCAAGGAGTAGCTCTTGTCTATTACATATTTGGCTTATGGAACGGTATCTGTGCTAATTTCAATCTCTGGTTTTATGCAGCACCCCAACTCACCTTTCCCCTTAAGCAAGCATAAGTTGGTTTTCTACATTTGAGACCCTGTTCTGTTTTGTAATTCAGTTCCTGTGTAGCCAAGTTTACATTCCATGTGGTAGAGATATCTTATGATGTTTCTTTTTCTGTGTGACTTATTTCACTTAGAATCATCGTACCTGAATCCACTCATTATGCTGCTATGGGCCTAATGACATAGATTTCATTGCTGAGTGATATTGCATTGTACGTAAGTACCACAACATCTTTATCCATTTTTCGCTTTCTGTGATATTGAACTTGGACCATAAATGAGGTTCTTGTAAACAGAGCTGTCCCTAACTTTGGGGTGGCTGAGTCTTTTTGATTTTAATTTCCCTAAGCTATAGGACCATAAGTGGTAGTGCGCTAGGCTCTGTTGCTTTGTTTTTTAGATGTTTCAGGAAACACCATACACTTCTCCAGAGTGGCTGTTGGCAATTTACATCCCGCCCGTCAGCATAACAAGGCTCCCAGTTCTCCATGGCCTGTCCTGCCTTTCTGGATTTTACACTTTTTTCAGATGGCCCTTTTGACCGGGGGGCAGTGAGACTTCATTGTAGTGCAGATTTCCTTTGCAAGCTTGCTTGGTTGGCCAAAAAGGGCGTATGCGTTTTTTCCTGAATATATTCAGGAAAAAACGCATACGCCCTTTTTGGCCAAGTGCATCATTGTGGACGTTCTGCCTCTTTTCCTATGCTTTACATGCAATTCCAGTCTACCTCCTGAAATCGGTTTCCTGCAATTCTGCCCCGCTTTCAAGTCCTCTTGGCAGCCTTACTTCAATATACTTTTGGACGATAGCTATCATTTATAACTCTGCAGGTATGTGAATGACAGTGCCCCTGAGCTCCTTTCTTCAACTCGCTTTCTTGTGAGCTGGCCGCAACACCGCAGGATTGCTTCAGGCCCTAGTGTGGTTCTGGCATGGCACGCTGAACCTTTGTTTAATTCCTCTTCCTGGTGGGAAATGAGAGTTAAATTTGCCCGTCCAGACACCTCCAGCTAGTCTCTCATTGGTTCTCCCTATTCCTGTTCATTTTCCGCAGAAATTGCAAACTGGGCCAAACAGGAGGTTAAAGGCACTGACTCTCCAAGAGGGGAGAGTGTTAGTAAAGCGTCTGGAATGTTGCACCCGAGTACCAGGGGACGAAAACTGAGACACATTTGAACACGTTTCCCGATCACATGGTGGATCATACTCTGGGTTCCACATGCATGTTTTAGCTGAAGGAAGAATCCCTTAAACCTGGAGAGTTGAGACCCCTGCAATGGGTACCATGCAATATGACTTCAAAGGGTCTGCATTTGCTCACCGAACCTCACCAATCCTATCACTGCTGCATTTATGCCACTGTACACACGCTTGATTCTCTTTCTGAGACATATAAATCCATAGGTTTTAAGATTCTTACTAGTCAGGTATATTCTTAGGCGTTTAATATGGGGTGTAGAGTCCACTTCGTTGAGCAAGGAGTAGCTCTTGTCTATTACATATTTGGCTTATGGAACGGTATCTGTGCTAATTTCAATCTCTGGTTTTATGCAGCACCCCAACTCACCTTTCCCCTTAAGCAAGCATAAGTCGGTTTTCTACATTTGAGACGCTGTTCTGTTTTGTAATTCAGTTCCTGTGTAGCCAAGTTTACATTCCATGTGGTAGAGATATCTTATGATGTTTCTTTTTCTGTGTGACTTATTTCACTTAGAATCATCGTACCTGAATCTACTCATTATGCTGCTATGGGCCTGATGACATAGATTTCATTGCTGAGTGATATTGCATTGTACGTAAGTACCACAACTTCTTTATCCATTTTTCACTTTCTGTGATTTTGAACTTATACTGTAAACTAGGTTCTTGTAAACAGAGCCTTCCCAAACTTTGGGGTGGCTGTGTCTTTTTGATTTTAATTTCCCTAAGCTATAGGACCATAAGTGGAAGTGCCCTAGGCTCTGTTGCTTTGTTTTGTAGATGTTTCAGGAAACACCATACACTTCTCCAGAGTGGCTGTTGGCAATTTACATCCCGCCCATCAGCATAACAAGGCTCCCAGTTCTCCATGGCCTGTCCTGCCTTTCTGGATTTTACACTTTTTTCAGATGGCCCTTTTGACCGGGGGGGCAGTGAGACTTCATTGTAGTGCAGATTTCCTTTGCAAGCTTGCTTGGTTGGCCAAAAGGGCGTATGCGTTTTTTCCTGAATATATTAAGGAAAAAACGCATACGCCCTTTTTGGCCAAGTGCATCATTGTGGACGTTCTGCCTCTTTTCCTATGCTTTACATGCAATTCCAGTCTACCTCCTGAAATCGGTTTCCTGCAATTATGCCCCGCTTTCAAGTCCTCTTGGCAGCCTTACTTCAATATACTTTTGGACGATAGCTATCATTTATAACTCTGCAGGTATGTGAATGACAGTGCCCCTGAGCTCCTTTCTTCAACTCGCTTTCTTGTGAGCTGGCCGCAACACCGCAGGATTGCTTCAGGCCCTAGTGTGGTTCCGGCATGGCACGCTGAGCCTTTGTTTAATTCCTCTTCCTGGTGGGAAATGAGAGTTAAATTTGCCCGTCCAGACACCTCCAGCTAGTCTCTCATTGGTTCTCCCTATTCCTGTTCATTTTCCGCAGAAATTGCAAACAGGGCCAAACAGGAGGTTAAAGGCACTGACTCTCCAAGTGGGGAGAGTGTTAGTAAAGCGTCTGGAATGTTGCACCCGAGTACCAGGGGACGAAAACTGAGACACATTTGAACACGTTTCCCGATCACATGGTGGATCATACTCTGGGTTCCACATGCATGTTTTAGCTGAAGGAAGAATCCCTTAAACCTGGAGAGTTGAGACCCCTGCAATGGGTACCATGCAATATGACTTCAAAGGGTCTGCATTTGCTCACCGAACCTCACCATTCCTATCACTGCTGCATTTATGTCACTGTAAACACGCTTGATTCTCTTTCGGAGACATATAAATCCATAGGTTTTAAGATTCTTACTAGTCAGGTATATTCTTAGGCGTTTAATATGGGGTGTAGAGTCCACTTCGTTGAGCAAGGAGTAGCTCTTGTCTATTACATATTTGGCTTATGGAACGGTATCTGTTCTAATTTCAATCTCTCGTTTTGTGCAGCACCCCAACTCACCTTTCGCCTTAAGCAAGCATAAGTTGGTTTTCTACATTTGAGACCCTGTTCTGTTTTGTAATTCAGTTCCTGTGTAGCCAAGTTTACATTCCATGTGGTAGAGATATCTTATGATGTTTCTTTCTCTGTGTGACTTATTTCACTTACAATCATCGTACCTGAATCCACTCATTATGCTGCTATGGGCCTGATGACATAGATTTCATTGCTGAGTGATATTGCATTGTACGTAAGTACCACAACTTCTTTATCCATTTTGCGCTTTCTGTGATATTGAACTTGTACCGTAAAGGAGGTTCTTGTAAACAGAGCTGTCCCAAAGATTGGGGTGGTTGTGTCTTTTTGATTTTAATTTCCCTAAGCTATAGGACCATAAGTGGAAGTGCCCTAGGCTCTGTTGCTTTGTTTTTTAGATGTTTCAGGAAACACCATACACTTCTCCAGAGTGACTGTTGGCAATTTACATCCCGCCCATCAGCATAACAAGGCTCCCAGTTCTCCATGGGCTGTCCTGCCTTTCTGGATTTTACACTTTTTTCAGATGGCCCTTTTGACCGGGGGGCAGTGAGACTTCATTGTAGTGCAGATTTCCTTTGCAAGCTTGCTTGGTTGGCCAAAAAGGGCGTATGCGTTTTTTCCTGAATATATTAAGGAAAAAACGCATACGCCCTTTTTGGCCAAGTGCATCATTGTGGACGTTCTGCCTCTTTTCTTATGCTTTACATGCAATTCCAGTCTACCTCCTGAAATCGGTTTCCTGCAATTCTGCCCCGCTTTCAAGTCCTCTTGGCAGCCTTACTTCAATATATTTTTGGACGATAGCTATCATTTATAACTCTGCAGGTATGTGAATGACAGTGCCCCTGAGCTCCTTTCTTCAACTCGCTTTCTTGTGAGCTGGCCGCAACACCGCAGGATTGCTTCAGGCCCTAGTGTGGTTCCGGCATGGCACGCTGAGCCTTTGTTTAATTCCTCTTCCTGGTGGGAAATGAGAGTTAAATTTGCCGGTCCAGACACCTCCAGCTAGTCGCTCATTGGTTCTCCCTATTCCTATTCATTTTCCGCAGAAATTGCAAACTGGGCCAAACAGGAGGTTAAAGGCACTGACTCTCCAAGTGGGGAGAGTGTTAGTAAAGCATCTGGAATGTTGCACCCGAGTACCAGGGGACGAAAACTGACACAATTGAACACGTTTCCCGATCACACGGTGGATCATACTCTGGGTTCCACATGCATGTTTTAGCTGAAGGAAGAATCCCTTAAACCTGGAGAGTTGAGACCCATGGAATGGGTACCATGCAATATGACTTCAAAGGGTCTGCATTTGTCCACCGAACCTCACCAATCCTATCACTGCTGCGTTTATGCCGCTGTACACACGCTTGATTCTCTTTCGGAGACATATAAATCCATAGGTTTTAAGATTCTTCCTAGTCAGGTATATTCTTAGGCGTTTATTATGGGGTGAAGTGTCCACTTCGTTGAGCAAGGAGTAGCTCTTGTCTATTACATATTTGGCTTATGGAACGGTATCTGTGCTAATTTCAATCTCTGGTTTTATGCAGCACCCCAACTCACCTTTCGCCTTAAGCAAGCATAAGTTGGTTTTCTACATTTGAGACCCTGTTCTGTTTTGTAATTCAGTTCCTGTGTAGCCAAGTTTACATTCTGTGTAGTAGTGATATCTTATGATGTTTCTTTTTCTGTGTGACTTATTTCACTTAGAATCATCGTACCTGAATCCACTCATTATGCTGCTATGGGCCTGATGACATAGATTTCATTGCTGCGTGATATTGCATTGTACGTAATTACCACAACTTCTTTATCCATTTTTCACTTTCTGTGATACTGAACTTGTACCGTAAACGAGGTTCTTGTAAACAGAGCCGTCCCAAACTTTGGGGTGGCTGTGTCTTTTTGATTTTAATTTCCCTAAGCTATAGGACCATAAGTGGAAGTGCCCTAGGCTCTGTTGCTTTGCTTTTTAGATGTTTCAGGAAACACCATACACTTCTCCAGAGTGGCTGTTCGCAATTTACATCCCGCACATCAGCATAACAAGGTTCCCAATTCTCCATGGCCTGTCCTGCCTTTCTGGATTTTACACTTTTTTCAGATGGCCCTTTTGACCGGGGGCAGTGAGACTTCATTGTAGTGCAGATTTCCTTTGCAAGCTTGCTTGGTTGGCCAAAAAGGGCGTATGCGTTTTTTCCTGAATATATTCAGGAAAAAACGCATACGCCCTTTTTGGCCAAGTGCATCATTGTGGACGTTCTGCCTCTTTTCCTATGCTTTACATGCTATTCCAGTCTACCTCCTGAAATCGGTTTCCTGCAATTCTGCCCCGCTTTCAAGTCCTCTTGGCAGCCTTACTTCAATATATTTTTGGACGATAGCTGTCATTTATAACTCTGCAGGTATGTGAATGACAGTGCCCCTGAGCTCCTTTCTTCAACTCGCTTTCTTGTGAGCTGGCCGCAACACCGCAGCATTGCTTCAGGCCCTAGTGTGGTTCCGGCATGGCACGCTGAGCCTTTGGTTAATTCCTCTTCCTGGTGGGAAATGAGAGTTAAATTTGCCCGTCCAGACACCTCCAGCTAGTCTCTCATTGGTTCTCCCTATTCCTGTTCATTTTCCGCAGAAATTGCAAACTGGGCCAAACAGGAGGTTAAAGGCACTGACTCTCCAAGTGGGGAGAGTGTTAGTAAAGCGTCTGGAATGTTGCACCCGAGTACCGGGGGACGAAAAGTGAGTCACATTTGAACACGTTTCCCAATCACACGGTGGATCATACTCTGGGTTCCACATGCATGTTTTAGCTGAAGGAAGAATCCCTTAAACCTGGAGAGTTGAGACCCATGGAATGGGTACCATGCAATATGACTTGAAAGGGTCTGCATTTGCTCACCGAACCTCACCAATCCTAACACTGCTGCGTTTATGCCGCTGTACACATGGTTGATTCTCTTTTGGAGACATATAAATCCATAGGTTTTAAGATTCTTACTAGTCAGGTATATTCTTATGCGTTTAATATGGGGTGTTGAGTCCACTTCGTTGAGCAATGAGTAGCTCTTGTCTATTACATATTTGGCTTATGGAACGGTATCTGTTCTAATTTCAATCTCTGGTTTTATGCAGCACCCCAACTCACCTTTCCCCTTAAGCAAGCATAAGATGGTTTTCTACATTTGAGACCCTGTTCTGTTTTGTAATTCAGTTCCTGTGTAGCCAAGTTTACATTCCGTGTAGTAGTGATATCTTATGATGTTTCTTTTTCTGTGTGACTTATTTCACTTAGAATCATCGTACCTGAATCCACTCATTATGCTGCTATGGCCCTGATGACATAGATTTCATTGCTGAGTGATATTGCATTGTACGTAAGTACCACAACTTCTTTATCCATTTTTCATTTTCTGTGATTTTGAACTTGTACTGTAAACGAGGTTCTTGTAAACAGAGCCGTCCCAAACTTTGGGGTGGCTGTGTCTTTTTTATTTTAATTTCCCTAAGCTATAGGACCATAAATGGAAGTGCCCTAGGCTCTGTTGCTTTGTTTTTTAGATGTTTCAGGAAACACCATACACTTCTCCAGAGTGGCTGTTGGCAATTTACATCCCGCCCATCAGCATAACAAGGTTCCCAATTCTCCATGGCCTGTCCTGCCTTTCTGGATTTTACACTTTTTTCAGATGGCCCTTTTGACCGGGGGCAGTGAGACTTCATTGTAGTGCAGATTTCCTTTGCAAGCTTGCTTGGTTGGCCAAAAAGGGCGTATGCGTTTTTTCCTGAATATATTCAGGAAAAAACGCATACGCCCTTTTTGGCCAAGTGCATCATTGTGGACGTACTGCCTCTTTTCCTATGCTTTACATGCTATTCCAGTCTACCTCCTGAAATCGGTTTCCTGCAATTCTGCCCCGCTTTCAAGTCCTCTTGGCAGCCTTACTTCAATATATTTTTGGACGATAGCTGTCATTTATAACTCTGCAGGTATGTGAATGACAGTGCCCCTGAGCTCCTTTCTTCAACTCGCTTTCTTGTGAGCTGGCCGCAACACCGCAGCATTGCTTCAGGCCCTAGTGTGGTTCCGGCATGGCACGCTGAGCCTTTGGTTAATTCCTCTTCCTGGTGGGAAATGAGAGTTAAATTTGCCCGTCCAGACACCTCCAGCTAGTCTCTCATTGGTTCTCCCTATTCCTGTTCATTTTCCGCAGAAATTGCAAACTGGGCCAAACATGAGGTTAAAGGCACTGACTCTCCAAGTGGGGAGAGTGTTAGTAAAGCGTCTGGAATGTTGCACCCGAGTACCGGGGGACGAAAACTGACACAATTGAACACGTTTCCCTATCACACGGTGGATCATACTCTGGGTTCCACATGCATGTTTTAGCTGAAGGAAGAATCCCTTAAACCTGGAGAGTTGAGACCCATGGAATGGGTGCCATGCAATATGACTTCAAAGGGTCTGCAATTGTCCACCGAACCTCACCAATAATATCACTGCTGCGTTTATGCCGCTGTACACACGCTTGATTCTCTTTCGGAGACATATAAATCCATAGGTTTTAAGATTCTTACTAGTCAGGTATATTCTTAGGCGTTTAATATGGGGTGTAGAGTCCACTTCGTTGAGCAAGGAGTAGCTCTTGTCTATTACATATTTGGCTTATGGAACGGTATCTGTGCTAATTTCAGTCTTTGATTTTATGTAGCACCCCAACTCAACTTTCCTCTTAAGCAAGCATAAGTCGGTTTTCTACATTTGAGACCCTGTTCTGTTTTGTAATTCAGTTCCTGTGTAGCCAAGTTTACATTCCATGTGGTAGAGATATCTTATGATGTTTCTTTTTCTGTGTGACTTATTTCACTTAGAATCATCGTACCTGAATCCACTCATTATGCTGCTACGGGCCTGATGACATAGATTTCATTGCTGAGTGATATTGCATTGTACGTAAGTACCACAACTTCTTGATCCATTTTTCGCTTTCTGTGATATTGAACTTGTACCGTAAACGAGGTTCTTGTAAACAGAGCTGTCCCAAACATTGGGGTGGTTGTGTCTTTTTGATTTTAATTTCCCTAAGCTATAGGACCATAAGTGGAAGTGCCCTAGGCTCTGTTGCTTTGTTTTGTAGATGTTTCAGGAAACACCATACACTTCTCCAGAGTGGCTGTTGGCAATTTACATCCCGCCCATCAGCATAACAAGGCTCCCAGTTCTCCATGGCCTGTCCTGCCTTTCTGGATTTTACACTTTTTTCAGATGGCCCTTTTGACTGGGGGGCAGTGAGACTTCATTGTAGTGCAGATTTCCTTTGCAAGCTTGCTTGGTTGGCCAAAAAGGGCGTAGGCTTTTTTTCTTGAGGAAAAATCGCATATGCCCTTTTTGGCCAAGTGCATCATTGTGGACGTTCTGCCTCTTTTCCTATGCTTTACATGCAATTCCAGTCTACCTCCTGAAATCGGTTTCCTGCAATTCTGCCCCGCTTTCAAGTCCTCTTGGCAGCCTTACTTCAATATATTTTTGGATGATAGCTGTCATTTATAACTCTGCATGTCTGTGAATGACAGTGCCCCTGAGCTCCTTTCTTCAACTCGCTTTCTTGTGAGGTGGCCGCAACACCGCAGCATCGCTTCAGGCCCTAGTGTTGTTCCGGCATGGCATGCTGAGCCTTTGGTTAATTCCTCTTCCTGGTGGGAAATGAGAGTTAAATTTGCCCGTCCAGACACCTCCAGCTAGTCTCTCATTGGTTCTCCCTATTCCTGTTCATTTTCCGCAGAAATTGGAAACTGGGCCAAACAGGAGGTTAAAGGCACTGACTCTCCAAGTGGGGAGAGTGTTAGTAAAGCGTCTGGAATGTTGCACCCGAGTACCAGGGGACGAAAACTGAGACACATTTGAACACGTTTCCCGATCACATGGTGGATCATACTCTGGGTTCCACATGCATGTTTTAGCTGAAGGAAGAATCCCTTAAACCTGGAGAGTTGAGACCCATGGAATGGGTACCATGCAATATGACTTCAAAGGGTCTGCATTTGCTCACCGAACCTCATCAATCCTATCACTGCTGCGTTTATGCCGCTATACACACGCTTGATTCTCTTTCGGAGATATATAAATCCATAGGTTTTAAGATTCTTACTAGTCAGGTATATTCTTAGGCGTTTAATATGGGGTGTTGAGTCCACTTCGTTGAGAAAGGTGTAGCTCTTGTCTATTACATATTTGGCTTATGGAACGATATCTGTGCTAATTTCAATGTCTGGTTTTATGCAGCACCCCAACTCACCTTTCCCCTTAAGGAAGCATAAGTTGGTTTTCTACATTTGAGACCCTGTTCTGTTTTGTAATTCAGTTCCTGTGTAGCCAAGTTTACATTCCGTGTAGTAGTGATATCTTATGATGTTTCTTTTTCTGTGTGACTTATTTCACTTAGAATCATCGTACCTGAATCCACTCATTATGCTGCTATGGGCCTGATGACATAGATTTCATTGCTGAGTGATATTGCATTGTACGTAAGTACTACAACTTCTTTATCCATTTTTCACTTTCTGTGATATTGAACTTGTACCGTAAACGAGGTTCCTGTAAACAGAACCGTCCCAAACTTTGGGGTGGCTGTGTCTTTTTGATTTTAATTTCCCTAAGCTATAGGACCATAAGTGGAAGTGCCCTAGGCTCTGTTGCTTTGTTTTTTAGATGTTTCAGGAAACACCATACACTTCTCCAGAGTGACTGGTGGCAATTTACATCCCGCCCATCAGCATAACAAGGCTCCCAGTTCTCCATGGCCTGTCCTGCCTTTCTGGATTTTACACTTTTTTCAGATGGCCCTTTTGACCTGGGGGGGGGGGCAGTGAGACTTCATTGTAGTGCAGATTTCCTTTGCAAGCTTGCTTGGTTGGCCAAAAAGGGCGTATGCGTTTTTTCCTGAATATATTCAGGAAAAAACGCATACGCCCTTTTTGGCCAAGTGCATCATTGTGGACGTTCTGCCTCTTTTCCTATGCTTTACATGCAATTCCAGTCTACCTCCTGAAATCGGTTTCCTGCAATTCTGCCCCGCTTTCAAGTCCTCTTGGCAGCCTTACTTCAATATATTTTTGGACGATAGCTGTCATTTATAACTCTGCAGGTATGTGAATGACAGTGCCCCTGAGCTCCTTGATTCAACTCGCTTTCTTGTGAGCTGGCCGCAACACCACAGCATTGCTTCAGGCCCTAGTGTGGTTCCGGCATGGCACACTGAGCCTTTGGTTAATTCCTCTTCCTGGTGGGAAATGAGAGTTAAATTTGCCCGTCCAGACACCTCCAGCTAGTCTCTCATTGGTTCTCCCTATTCCTGTTCATTTTCCGCAGAAATTGCAAACTGGGCCAAACAGGAGGTTAAAGGCACTGACTCTCCAAGTGGGGAGAGTGTTAGTAAAGCATCTGGAATGTTGCACCCGAGTACCAGGGGACGAAAACTGACACAATTGAACACGTTACCCGATCACACGGTGGATCATACTCTGGGTTCCACATGCATGTTTTAGCTGAAGGAAGAATCCCTTAAACCTGGAGAGTTGAGACCCATGGAATGGGTACCATGCAATATGACTTCAAAGGGTCTGCATTTGTTCACCGAACCTCACCAATCCTATCACTGCTGCGTTTATGCCGCTGTACACACGCTTGATTCTCTTTCGGAGACATATAAATCCATAGGTTTTAAGATTCTTCCTAGTCAGGTATATTCTTAGGCGTTTAATATGGGGTGTAGAGTCCACTTCGTTGAGCAAGGAGTAGCTCTTGTCTATTACATATTTGGCTTATGGAACGGTATCTGTGCTAATTTCAATCTCTGGTTTTATGCAGCACCCCAACTCACCTTTCGCCTTAAGCAAGCATAAGTTGGTTTTCTACATTTGAGACCCTGTTCTGTTTTGTAATTCAGTTCCTGTGTAGCCAAGTTTACATTCCGTGTAGTAGTGATATCTTATGATGTTTCTTTTTCTGTGTGACTTATTTCACTTAGAATCATCGTACCTGAATCCACTCATTATGCTGCTACGGGCCTGATGACATAGATTTCATTGCTGAGTGATATTGCATTGTACGTAAGTACCACAACTTCTTTACCCATTTTTCGCTTTCTGCGATATTGAACTTGTACCGTAAACGAGGTTCTTGTAAACAGAGCCGTCCCAAACTTTGGGTTGGCTGTGTCTTCTTGATTTTAATTTCCCTAAGCTATAGGACCATAAGTGGAAGTGCCCTAGGCTCTGTTGCTTTGTTTTTTAGATGTTTCAGGAAACACTATACACTTCTCCAGAGTGGCTGTTGGCAATTTACATCCCGCCCATCAGCATAACAAGGCTCCCAGTTCTCCATAGCCTGTCCTGCCTTTCTGGATTTTACACATTTTTCAGATGGCCATTTTGACCGGGGGGCAGTGAGACTTCATTGTAGTGCAGATTTCCTTTGCAAACTTGCTTGGTTGGCCAAAAAGGGCGTATGCGTTTTTTCCTGAATATATTCAGGAAAAAACGCATATTCCCTTTTTGGCCAAGTGCATCATTGTGGACGTTCTGCCTCTTTTCCTATGCTTTACATGCAATTCCAGTCTACCTCCTGAAATCGGTTTCCTGCAATTCTGCCCCGCTTTCAAGTCCTCTTGGCAGCCTTACTTCAATATATTTTTGGATGATAGCTGTCATTTATAACTCTGCATGTCTGTGAATGACAGTGCCCCTGAGCTCCTTTCTTCAACTCGCTTTCTTGTGAGCTGGCCGCAACACCGTAGGATTGCTTCAGGCCCTAGTGTGGTTCTGGCACGGCACGCTGAGCCTTTGGTTAATTCCTCTTCCTGGTGGGAAATGAGAGTTAAATTTGACCGTCCAGACACCTCCAGCTAGTCTCTCTTGGTTCTCCCTATTTCTGTTCATTTTCCGCAGAAATTGCAAACTGGGCCAAACAGGAGGTTAAAGGCACTGACTCTCCAAGAGGGGAGAGTGTTAGTAAAGCGTCTGGAATGTTGCACCCGAGTACCGGGGGACGAAAACTGAGACACATTTAAACACGTTTCCCGATCACACGGTGGATCATACTCTGGGTTCCACATGCATGTTTTAGCTGAAGGAAGAATCCCTTAAACCTGGAGAGTTGAGACCCATGGAATGGGTACCATGCAATATGACTTCAAAGGGTCTGCATTTGCTCACCGATCCTCACCAATCCTATCACTGCTGCATTTATGCCGATGTAAACACGCTTGATTCTCTTGCAGAGACATATAAATCCATAGGTTTTAAGATTCTTACTAGTCAGTTATATTCTTAGGCGTTTAATATGTGGTGTGGAGTCCACTTCGTTGAGCAAGGAGAAGCTCTTGTCTATTACATATTTGGCTTATGGAACGGTATCTGTGCTAATTTCCATCTCTGGTTTTATGCAGCACCACAACTCACATTTCCCCTTAAGGAAGCATAAGTTGGTTTTCTACATTTGAGACCCTGTTCTGTTTTGTAATTCAGTTCCTGTGTAGCCAAGTTTACATTCCGTGTAGTAGTCATATCTTATGATGTTTCTTTTTCTGTGTGACTTATTTCACTTAAAATCATCGTACCTGAATCCACTCATTATGCTGCTACGGGCCTGATGACATAGATTTCATTGCTGAGTGGTATTGCATTGTACGTAAGTACCACAACTTCTTTATCCATTTTGCGCTTTCTGTGATATTGAACTTGTACCGTAAACGAGGTTCTTGTAAACAGAGCTGTCCCAAACATTTGGGTGGTTGTGTCTTTTTGATTTTAATTTCCCTAAGCTATAGGACCATAAGTGGAAGTGCCCTAGGCTCTGTTGCTTTGTTTTTTAGATGTTTCAAGAAACACCATACACTTCTCCAGAGTGGCTGTTGGCAATTTACATCCCACCCATCAGCATAACAAGGCTCCCAGTTCTCCATGGCCTGTCCTGCCTTTCTGGATTTTACACTTTTTTCAGATGGCCCTTTTGACCGGGGGGCAGTGAGACTTCATTGTAGTGCAGATTTCCTTTGCAAGCTTGCTTGGTTGGCCAAAAAGGGCGTATGCGTTTTTTCCTGAATATATTCAGGAAAAAACGCATACGCCCTTTTTGGCCAAGTGCATCATTGTGGACGTTCTGCCTCTTTTCCTATGCTTTACATGCAATTCCAGTCTACCTCCTGAAATCGGTTTCCTGCAATTCTGCCCCGCTTTCAAGTCCTCTTGGCAGCCTTACTTCAATATATTTTTGGACGATAGCTATCATTTATAACTCTGCAGGTATGTGAATGACAGTGCCCCTGAGCTCCTTTCTTCAACTCGCTTTCTTGTGAGCTGGCCGCAACACCGCAGCATTGCTTCAGGCCCTAGTGTGGTTCCGGCATGGCATGCTGAGCCTTTGTTTAATTCCTCTTCCTGGTGGGAAATGAGAGTTAAATTTGCCCGTCCAGACACCTCCAGCTAGTCTCTCATTGGTTCTCCCTATTCCTGTTCATTTTCCGCAGAAATTCCAAACTGGGCCAAACAGGAGGTTAAAGGCACTGACTCTCCAAGTGGGGAGAGTGTTAGTAAAGCGTCTGGAATGTTGCACCCGAGTACCAGGGGACGAAAACTGAGACACATTTGAACACGTTTCCCGATCACATGGTGGATCATACTCTGGGTTCCACATGCATGTTTTAGCTGAAGGAAGAATCCCTTAAACCTGGAGAGTTGAGACCCCTGCAATGGGTACCATGCAATATGACTTCAAAGGGTCTGCATTTGCTCACCGAACCTCACCAATCCTATCACTGCTGCATTTATGCCACTGTACACACGCTTGATTCTCTTTCTGAGACATATAAATCCATAGGTTTTAAGATTCTTACTAGTCAGGTATATTCTTAGGCGTTTAATATGGGGTGTAGAGTCCACTTCGTTGAGCAAGGAGTAGCTCTTGTCTATTACATATTTGGCTTATGGAACGGTATCTGTTCTAATTTCAATCTCTGGTTTTATGCAGCACCCCAACTCACCTTTCGCCTTAAGCAAGCATAAGTTGGTTTTCTACATTTGAGACCCTGTTCTGTTTTGTAATTCAGTTCCTGTGTAGCCAAGTTTACATTCCATGTGGTAGAGATATCTTATGATGTTTCTTTCTCTGTGTGACTTATTTCACTTACAATCATCGTACCTGAATCCACTCATTATGCTGCTACGGGCCTGATGACATAGATTTCATTGCTGAGTGATATTGCATTGTACGTAAGTACCACAACTTCTTTATCCATTTTGCACTTTCTGTGATATTGAACTTGTACCGTAAACGAGGTTCTTGTAAACAGAGCCGTCCCAAACTTTGGGGTGGCTGTGTCTTTTTGATTTTAATTTCCCTAAGCTATAGGACCATAAGTGGAAGTGCCCTAGGCTCTGTTGCTTTGTTTTTTAGATGTTTCAGGAAACACCATACACTTCTCCAGAGTGGCTGTTCGCAATTTACATCCCGCACATCAGCATAACAAGGTTCCCACTTCTCCATGGCCTGTCCTGCCTTTCTGGATTTTACACTTTTTTCAGATGGCCCTTTTGACCAGGGTGCAGTGAGACTTCATTGTAGTGCAGATTTCCTTTGCAAGCTTGCTTGGTTGGCCAAAAAGGGCGTATGAGTTTATTCCTGAATATATTCAGGAAAAAACGCATATGCCCTTTTTGGCCAAGTGCATCATTGTGGACGTTCTGCCTCTTTTCCTATGCTTTACATGCAATTCCAGTCTGCCTCCTGAAATCGGTTTCCTGCAATTCTGCCCCGCTTTCAAGTCCTCTTGGCAGCCTTACTTCAATATATTTTTGGACGATAGCTGTCATTTATAACTCTGCAGGTATGTGAATGACAGTGCCCCTGAGCTCCTTTCTTCAACTCGCTTTCTTGTGAGCTGGCCGCAACACCGCAGCATTGCTTCAGGCCCTAGTGTGGTTCCGGCATGGCACACTGAGCCTTTGGTTAATTCCTCTTCCTGGTGGGAAATGAGAGTTAAATTTGCCCGTCCAGACACCTCCAGCTAGTCTCTCATTGGTTCTCCCTATTCCTGTTCATTTTCCGCAGAAATTGAAAACTGGGACAAACAGGAGGTTAAAGGCACTGACTCTCCAAGTGGGGAGAGTGTTAGTAAAGCATCTGGAATGTTGCACCCGAGTAGCAGGGGACGAAAACTGACACAATTGAACACGTTTCCCGATCACACGGTGGATCATACTCTGGGTTCCACATGCATGTTTTAGCTGAAGGAAGAATCCCTTAAACCTGGAGAGTTGAGACCCATGGAATGGGTACCATGCAATATGACTTCAAAGGGTCTGCATTTGTCCACCGAACCTCACCAATCCTATCACTGCTGCGTTTATGCCGCTGTACACACGCTTGATTCTCTTTCTGAGACATATAAATCCATAGGTTTTAAGATTCTTCCTAGTCAGGTATATTCTTAGGCGTTTATTATGGGGTGTAGATTCCACTTCGTTGAGCAAGGAGTAGCTCTTGTCTATTACATATTTGGCTTATGGAACGGTATCTGTGCTAATTTCAATCTCTGGTTTTATGCAGCACCCCAACTCACCTTTCGCCTTAAGCAAGCATAAGTTGGTTTTCTACATTTGAGACCCTGTTCTGTTTTGTAATTCAGTTCCTGTGTAGCCAAGTTTACATTCCGTGTAGTAGTGATATCTTATGATGTTTCTTTTTCTGTGTGACTTATTTCACTTAGAATCATCGTACCTGAATCCACTCATTATGCTGCTATGGGCCTGATGACATAGATTTCATTGCTGAGTGATATTGCATTGTACGTAAGTACCACAACTTCTTTATCCATTTTTCATTTTCTGTGATTTTGAACTTGTACTGTAAACGAGGTTCTTGTAAACAGAGCCGTCCCAAACTTTGGGGTGGCTGTGTCTTTTTGATTTTAATTTCCCTAAGCTATAGGACCATAAATGGAAGTGCCCTAGGCTCTGTTGTTTTGTGTTTTAGATGTTTCAGGAAACACCATACACTTCTCCAGAGTGGCTGTTGGCAATTTACATCCCGCCCATCAGCATAACAAGGCTCCCAATTCTCCATGGCTTGTCCTGCCTTTCTGGATTTTACACTTTTTTCAGATGGCCCTTTTGACCGGGGGGCATTGAGACTTCATTGTAGTGCAGATTTCCTTTGCAAGCTTGCTTGGTTGGCCAAAAAGGGCGTATGCGTTTTTTCCTGAATGTATTCAGGAAAAAACGCATACGCCCTTTTTGGCCAAGTGCATCATTGTGGACGTTCTGCCTCTTTTCCTATGCTTTACATGCAATTCCAGTCTACCTCCTGAAATCGGTTTCCTGCAATTCTGCCCAGCGTTCAAGTCCTCTTGGCAGCCTTACTTCAATATATTTTTGGACGATAGCTGTCATTTATAACTCTGCAGGTATGTGAATTACAGTGCCCCTGAGCTCCTTTCTTCAACTCGCTTTCTTGTGAGCTGGCCGCAACACCGCAGCATTGCTTCAGGCCCTAGTGTGGTTCCGGCATGGCACACTGAGCCTTTGGTTAATTCCTCTTCCTGGTGGGAAATGAGAGTTAAATTTGCCCGTCCAGACACCTCCAGCTAGTCTCTCATTGGTTCTCCCTATTCCTGTTCATTTTCCGCAGAAATTGCAAACTGGGCCAAACAGGAGGTTAAAGGCACTGACTCTCCAAGTGGGGAGAGTGTTAGTAAAGCGTCTGGAATGTTGCACCCGAGTACCAGGGGACGAAAACTGACACAATTGAACACGTTTCCCTATCACACAGTGGATCATACTCTGGGTTCCACATGCATGTTTTAGCTGAAGGAAGAATCCCTTAAACCTGGAGAGTTGAGACCCATGGAATGGGTACCATGCAATATGAATTCAAAGGGTCTGCATTTGCCCACCGAACCTCACCAATAATATCACTGCTGCGTTTATGCCGCTGTACACACGCTTGATTCTCTTTTGGAGACATATAAATCCATAGGTTTTAAGATTCTTACTAGTCAGGTATATTCTTAGGCGTTTAATATGGGGTGTAGAGTCCACTTCGTTGAGCAAGGAGTAGCTCTTGTCTATTACATATTTGGCTTATGGAACGGTATCTGTGCTAATTTCAATCTTTGGTTTTATGTAGCACCCCAACTCAACATTCCTTTTAAGCAAGCATAAGTCGGTTTTCTACATTTGAGACCCTGTTCTGTTTTGTAATTCAGTTCCTGTGTAGCCAAGTTTACATTCCATGTGGTAGAGATATCTTATGATGTTTGTTTTTCTGTGTGACTTATTTCACTTAGAATCATCGTACCTGAATCCACTCATTATGCTGCTACGGGCCTGATGACATAGATTTCATTGCTGAGTGATATTGCATTGTACGTAAGTACCACAACTTCTTGATCCATTTTTCGCTTTCTGTGATATTGAACTTGTACCGTAAACGAGGTTCTTGTAAACAGAGCTGTCCCAAACATTGGGGTGTTTGTGTCTTTTTGATTTTAATTTCCCTAAGCTATAGGACCATAAGTGGAAGTGCCCTAGGCTCTGTTGCTTTGTTTTTTAGATGTTTCAGGAAACACCATACACTTCTCCAGAGTGGCTGTTGGCAATTTCCATCCCGCCCATCAGCATAACAAGGCTCCCAGTTCTCCATGGCCTGTCCTGCCTTTCTGGATTTTACACTTTTTTCAGATGGCCCTTTTGACCGGGGGGCAGTGAGACTTCATTGTAGTGCAGATTTCCTTTGCAAGCTTGCTTGGTTGGCCAAAAAGGGCGTATGCGTTTTTTCCTGAATGTATTCAGGAAAAAACGCATACGCCCTTTTTGGCCAAGTGCATCATTGTGGACGTTCTGCCTCTTTTCCTATGCTTTACATGCAATTCCAGTCTACCTCCTGAAATCGGTTTCCTGCAATTCTGCCCCGCTTTCAAGTCCTCTTGGCAGCCTTACTTCAATATATTTTTGGACGATAGCTGTCATTTATAACTCTGCAGGTATGTGAATTACAGTGCCCTTGAGCTCCTTTCTTCAACTCGCTTTCTTGTGAGCTGGCCGCAACACCGCAGCATTGCTTCAGGCCCTAGTGTGGTTCCGGCATGGCACACTGAGCCTTTGGTTAATTCCTCTTCCTGGTGGGAAATGAGAGTTAAATTTGCCCGTCCAGACACCTCCAGCTAGTCTCTCATTGGTTCTCCCTATTCCTGTTCATTTTCCGCAGAAATTGCAAACTGGGCCAAACAGGAGGTTAAAGGCACTGACTCTCCAAGTGGGGAGAGTGTTAGTAAAGCGTCTGGAATGTTGCACCCGAGTAGCAGGGGACGAAAACTGACACAATTGAACACGTTTCCCTATCACACGGTGGATCATACTCTGGGTTACACATGCATGTTTTAGCTGAAGGAAGAATCCCTTAAACCTGGAGAGTTGAGACCCATGGAATGGGTACCATGCAATATGACTTCAAAGGGTCTGCATTTGTCCACCGAACCTCACCAATAATATCACTGCTGCGTTTATACCGCTGTACACACGCTTGATTCTCTTTCGGAGACATATAAATCCATAGGTTTTAAGATTCTTACTAGTCAGGTATATTCTTAGGCGTTTAATATGGGGTGTAGAGTCCACTTCGTTGAGCAAGGAGTAGCTCTTGTCTATTACATATTTGGCTTATGGAACGGTATCTGTGCTAATTTCAATCTTTGGTTTTATGTAGCACCCCAACTCAACATTCCTTTTAAGCAAGCATAAGTCGGTTTTCTACATTTGAGACCCTGTTCTGTTTTGTAATTCAGTTCCTGTGTAGCCAAGTTTACATTCCATGTGGTAGAGATATCTTATGATGTTTGTTTTTCTGTGTGACTTATTTCACTTAGAATCATCGTACCTGAATCCACTCATTATGCTGCTACGGGCCTGATGACATAGATTTCATTGCTGAGTGATATTGCATTGTACGTAAGTACCACAACTTCTTGATCCATTTTTCGCTTTCTGTGATATTGAACTTGTACCGTAAACGAGGTTCTTGTAAACAGAGCTGTCCCAAACATTGGTGTGTTTGTGTCTTTTTGATTTTAATTTCCCTAAGCTATAGGACCATAAGTGGAAGTGCCCTAGGCTCTGTTGCTTTGTTTTTTAGATGTTTCAAGAAACACCATACACTTCTCCAGAGTGGCTGTTGGCAATTTACATCCCGCCCATCAGCATAACAAGGCTCCCAGTTCTCCATGGCCTGTCCTGCCTTTCTGGATTTTACACTTTTTTCAGATGGCACTTTTGACCGGGGGGCAGTGAGACTTCATTGTAGTGCAGATTTCCTTTGCAAGCTTGCTTGGTTGGCCAAAAAGGGCGTAGGCTTTTTTTCTTGAGGAAAAATCGCATATGCCCTTTTTGGCCAGTGCATCATTGTAGACGTTCTGCCTCTTTTCCTATGCTTTACATGCAATTCCAGTCTACCTCCTGAAATCGGTTTCCTGCAATTCTGCCCCGCTTTCAAGTCCTCTTGGCAGCCTTACTTCAATATATTTTTGGACGATAGCTGTCATTTATAACTCTGCAGTTTTGTGAATTACAGTGCCCCTGAGCTCCTTTCTTCAACTTGCTTTCTTGTGAGCTGGCCGCAACACCGCAGCATCGCTTCAGGCCCTAGTGTTGTTCCGGCATGGCACGCTGAGCCTTTGGTTAATTCCTCTTCCTGGTGGGAAATGAGAGTTAAATTTGCCCATCCAGACACCTCCAGCCAGTCTCTCATTGGTTCTCCCTATTCCTGTTCATTTTCCGCAGAAATTGCAAACTGGGCCAAACAGGAGGTTAAAGGCACTGACTCTCCAAGTGGGGAGAGTGTTAGTAAAGCGTCTGGAATGTTGCACCGAGTACCAGGGGACGAAAACTGACACATTTGAACACGTTTCCCGATCACACGGTGGATCATACTCTGGGTTCCACATGCATGTTTTAGCTGAAGGAAGAATCCCTTAAACCTGGAGAGTTGAGACCCATGGAATGGGTACCATGCAATATGACTTCAAAGGGTCTGCATTTGCTCACCGAACCTCATCAATCCTATCACTGCTGCGTTTATGCTGCTATACACACGCTTGATTCTCTTTCGGAGATATATAAATCTATAGGTTTTAAGATTCTTACTAGTCAGGTATATTCTTAGGCGTTTAATATGGGGTGTTGAGTCCACTTCGTTGAGCAAGGTGTAGCTCTTTTCTATTACATATTTGGCTTATGGAACGATATCTGTGCTAATTTCAATGTCTGGTTTTATGCAGCACCCCAACTCACCTTTCCCCTTAAGGAAGCATAAGTAGGTTTTCTACATTTGAGACCCTGTTCTGTTTTGTAATTCAGTTCCTGTGTAGCCAAGTTTACATTCCGTGTAGTAGTGATATCTTATGATGTTTCTTTTTCTGTGTGACTTATTTCACTTAGAATCATCGTACCTGAATCCACTCATTATGCTGCAATGGGCCTGATGACATAGATTTCATTGCTGAGTGATATTGCATTGTAGGTAAGTACAACAACTTCTTTATCCATTTTTCACTTTCTGTGATATTGAACTTGTACCGTAAACGAGGTTACTGTAAACAGCACCGTCCCAAACTTTGGGGTGGCTGTGTCTTTTTGATTTTAATTTCCCTAAGCTATAGGACCATAAGTGGAAGTGCCCTAGGCTCTGTTACTTTGTTTTGTAGATGTTTCAGGAAACACCATACACTTCTCCAGAGTGGCTGTTGGCAATTTACATCCCGCCCATCAGCATAACAAGGCTCCCAGTTCTCCATGGCCTGTCCTGCTTTGCTGGATTTTATACTTTTTTCAGATGGCCCTTTTGCCCGCGGGGTAGTGAGACTTCATTGTAGTGCAGATTCCCATTGCAAGCTTGCTTGGTTGGCCAAAAATGGCGTATGCGTTTTTTCCTGAATATATTAAGGAAAAAACGCATACACCCTTTTTGGCCAAGTGCATCATTGTGGACGTTCTGCCTCTTTTCCTATGCTTTACATGCAATTCCAGTCTACCTCCTGAAATCGGTTTCCTGCAATTCTGCCCCGCTTTCAAGTCCTCTTGGCAGCCTTACTTCAATATATTTTTGGATGATAGCTGTCATTTATAACTCTGCATGTCTGTGAATGACAGTGCCCCTGAGCTCCTTTCTTCAACTCGCTTTCTTGTGAGCTGGCCGCAACACCGCAGCATTGCTTCAGGCCCTAGTGTTGTTCCGGCATGGCACGCTGAGCCTTTGGTTAATTCCTCTTCCTGGTGGGAAATGAGAGTTAAATTTGCCCGTCCAGACACCTCCAGCTAGTCTCTCATTGGTTCTCCCTATTCCTGTTCATTTTCCGCAGAAATTGCAAACTGGGCCAAACAGGAGGTTAAAGGCACTGACTCTCCAAGTGGGGAGAGTGTTCGTAAAGCGTCTGGAATGTTGCACCCGAGTACCAGGGGACGAAAACTGACACATTTGAACACGTTTCCCGATCACACGGTGGATCATACTCTGGGTTCCACATGCATGTTTTAGCTGAAGGAAGAATCCCTTAAACCTGGAGAGTTGAGACCCATGGAATGGGTACCATGCAATATGACTTCAAAGGGTCTGCATTTGCTCACCGAACCTAATCAATCCTATCACTGCTGCGTTTATGCCGCTATACACACGCTTGATTCTCTTTCGGACATATATAAATCCATAGGTTTTAAGATTCTTACTAGTCAGGTATATTCTTATGCGTTTAATATGGGGTGTTGAGTCCACTTCGTTGAGCAAGGTGTAGCTCTTTTCTATTACATATTTGGCTTATGGAACGATATCTGTGCTAATTTCAATGTCTGGTTTTAGGCAGCACCCCAACTCACCTTTCCCCTTAAGGAAGCATAAGTTGGTTTTCTACATTTGAGACCCTGTTCTGTTTTGTAATTCAGTTCCTGTGTAGCCAAGTTTACATTCCGTGTAGTAGTGATATCTTATGATGTTTCTTTTTCTCTGTGACTTATTTCACTTAGAATCATCGTACCTGAATCCACTCATTATGCTGCTATGGGCCTGATGACATAGATTTCATTGCTGAGTGATATTGCATTGTAGGTAAGTACCACAACTTCTTTATCCATTTTTCACTTTCTGTGATACTGAACTTGTACCATAAACGAGGTTCTTGTAAACAGAGCCGTCCCAAACTTTGGGGTGGCTGTGTCTTTTTGATTTTAATTTCCCTAAGCTATAGGACCATAAATGGAAGTGCCCTAGGCTCTGTTGCTTTGTTTTGTAGATGTTTCAGGAAACACCATACACTTCTCCAGAGTGACTGTTGGCAATTTACATCCCGCCCATCAGCATAACAAGGCTCCCAGTTCTCCATGGGCTGTCCTGCCTTTCTGGATTTTACACTTTTTTCAGATGGCCCTTTTGACCGGGGGGCAGTGAGACTTCATTGTAGTGCAGATTTCCTTTGCAAGATTGCTTGGTTGGCCAAAAAGTGCGTATGCGTTTTTTCCTGAATATATTCAGGAAAAAACGCATATGCCCTTTTTGGCCAAGTGCATCATTGTGGACGTTCTGCCTCTTTTCCTATGCTTTACATGCAATTCCAGTCTACCTCCTGAAATCCGTTTCCTGCAATTCTGCCCCGCATTCAAGTCCTCTTGGCAGCCTTACTTCAATATATTTTTGGACGATAGCTGTCATTTATAACTCTGCAGGTATGTGAATGACAGTGCCCCTGAGCTCCTTTCTTCAACTCGCTTTCTTGTAAGCTGGCCGCAACACCGCAGCATTGCTTCAGGCCCTAGTGTGGTTCCGGCATGGCACGCTGAGCCTTTGGTTAATTCCTCTTCCTGGTGGGAAATGAGAGTTAAATTTGCCCGTCCAGACACCTCCAGCTAGTCTCTCATTGGTTCTCCCTATTCCTGTTCATTTTCCGCAGAAATTGCAAACTGGGCCAAACAGGAGGTTAAAGGCACTGACTCTCCAAGTGGGGAGAGTGTTAGTAAAGCGTCTGGAATGTTGCACCCGAGTACCGGGGGAAGAAAACTGAGTCACATTTGAACACGTTTCCCGATCACACGGTGGATCATACTCTGGGTTCCACATGCATGTTTTAGCTGAAGGAAGAATCCCTTAAACCTGGAGAGTTGAGACCCATGGAATGGGTACCATGCAATATGACTTGAAAGGGTCTGCATTTGCTCACCGAACCTCACCAATCCTATCACTGCTGCGTTTATGCCGCTGTACACATGGTTGATTCTCTTTTGGAGACATATAAATCCATAGGTTTTAAGATTCTTACTAGTCAGGTATATTCTTATGCGTTTAATATGGGGTGTTGAGTCCACTTCGTTGAGCAATGAGTAGCTCTTGTCTATTACATATTTGGCTTATGGAACGGTATCTTTTCTAATTTCAATCTCTGGTTTTATGCAGCACCCCAACTCACCTTTCCCCTTAAGCAAGCATAAGATGGTTTTCTACATTTGAGACCCTGTTCTATTTTGTAATTCAGTTCCTGTGTAGCCAAGTTTACATTCCGTGTAGTAGTGATATCTTATGATGTTTCTTTTTCTGTGTGACTTATTTCACTTAGAATCATCGTACCTGAATCCACTCATTATGCTGCTATGGGCCTGATGACATAGATTTCATTGCTGAGTGATATTGCATTGTACGTAAGTACCACAACTTCTTTATCCATTTTTCATTTTCTGTGATTTTGAACTTGTACTGTAAACGAGGTTCTTGTAAACAGAGCCGTCCCAAACTTTGGGGTGGCTGTGTCTTTTTGATTTTAATTTCCCTAAGCTATAGGACCATAAATGGAAGTGCCCTAGGCTCTGTTGCTTTGTTTTTTAGATGTTTCAGGAAACACCATACACTTCTCCAGAGTGGCTGTTGGCAATTTACATCCCGCCCATCAGCATAACAAGGCTCCCAATTCTCCATGGCTTGTCCTGCCTTTCTGGATTTTACACTTTTTTCAGATGGCCCTTTTGACCGGGGGGCAGTGAGACTTCATTGTAGTGCAGATTTCCTTTGCAAGCTTGCTTGGTTGGCCAAAAAGGGCGTATGCGTTTTTTCCTGAATGTATTCAGGAAAAAACGCATACGCCCTTTTTGGCCAAGTGCATCATTGTGGACGTTCTGCCTCTTTTCCTATGCTTTACATGCAATTCCAGTCTACCTCCTGAAATCGGTTTCCTGCAATTCTGCCCCGCTTTCAAGTCCTCTTGGCAGCCTTACTTCAATATATTTTTGGACGATAGCTGTCATTTATAACTCTGCAGGTATGTGAATGACAGTGCCCCTGAGCTCCTTTCTTCAACTCGCTTTCTTGTGAGCGGGCCGCAACACCGCAGGATTGCTTCAGGCCCTAGTGTGGTTCCGGCATGGCACGCTGAGCCTTTGTTTAATTCCTCTTCCTGGTGGGAAATGAGAGTTAAATTTGCCCGTCCAGACACCTCCAGCTAGTCTCTCATTGGTTCTCCCTATTCCTGTTCATTTTCCGCAGAAATTGCAAACTGGGCCAAACAAGAGGTTAAAGGCACTGACTCTCCAAGTGGGGAGAGTGTTAGTAAAGCGTCTGGAATGTTGCACCCGAGTACCAGGGGATGAAAACTGAGACACATTTGAACACGTTTCCCGATCACATGGTGGATCATACTCTGGGTTCCACATGCATGTTTTAGCTGAAGGAAGAATCCCTTAAACCTGGAGAGTTGAGACCCCTGCAATGGGTACCATGCAATATGACTTCAAAGGGTCTGCATTTGCTCACCGAACCTCACCAATCCTATCACTGCTGCATTTATGCCACTGTACACACGCTTGATTCTCTTTCTGAGACATATAAATCCATAGGTTTTAAGATTCTTACTAGTCAGGTATATTCTTAGGCGTTTAATATGGGGTGTAGAGTCCACTTCGTTGAGCAAGGAGTAGCTCTTTTCTATTACATATTTGGCTTATGGAACGGTATCTGTGCTAATTTCAATCTCTGGTTTTATGCAGCACCCCAACTCACCTTTCCCCTTAAGCAAGCATAAGTCGGTTTTCTACATTTGAGACCCTGTTCTGTTTTGTAATTCAGTTCCTGTGTAGCCAAGTTTACATTCCATGTGGTAGAGATATCTTATGATGTTTCTTTTTCTGTGTGACTTATTTCACTTAGAATCATCGTACCTGAATCCACTCATTATGCTGCTATGGGCCTGATGACATAGATTTCATTGCTGAGTGATATTGCATTGTACGTAAGTACCACAACTTCTTTATCCATTTTTCACTTTCTGTGATTTTGAACTTGTACTGTAAACGAGGTTCTTGTAAACAGAGCCTTCCCAAACTCTGGGGTGGCTGTGTCTTTTTGATTTTAATTTCCCTAAGCTATAGGACCATAAGTGGAAGTGCCCTAGGCTCTGTTGCTTTGTTTTTTAGATGTTTCAGGAAACACCATGCACTTCTCCAGAGTGACTGTTGGCAATTTACATCCCGCCCATCAGCATAACAAGGCTCCCAGTTCTCCATGGGCTGTCCTGCCTTTCTGGATTTTACACTTTTTTCAGATGGCCCTTTTGACCGGGGGGCAGTGAGACTTCATTGTAGTGCAGATTTCCTTTGCAAGCTTGCTTGGTTGGCCAAAAAGGGCGTATGCGTTTTTTTTTGAATATATTCAGGAAAAAACGCATACGCCCTTTTTGGCCAAGTGCATCATTGTGGAAGTTCTGCCTCTTTTCCTATGCTTTACATGCAATTCCAGTCTACCTCCTGAAATCGGTTTCCTGCAATTCTGCCCCGCTTTCAAGTCCTCTTGGCAGCCTTACTTCAATATATTTTTGGACGATAGCTGTCATTTATAACTCTGCAGGTATGTGAATGACAGTGCCCCTGAGCTCCTTTCTTCAACTCGCTTTCTTGTGAGCTGGCCGCAACACCGCAGCATTGCTTCAGACCCTAGTGTGGTTCCGGCATGGCACGCTGAGCCTTTGGTTAATTCCTCTTCCTGGTGGGAAATGAGAGTTAAATTTGCCCGTCCAGACACCTCCAGCTAGTCTCTCATTGGTTCTCCCTATTCCTGTTCATTTTCCGCAGAAATTGCAAACTGGGCCAAACAGGAGGTTAAAGGCACTGACTCTCCAAGTGGGGAGAGTGTTAGTAAAGCGTCTGGAATGTTGCACCCGAGTACCGGGGGACGAAAACTGAGTCACATTTGAACACGTTTCCCGATCACACAGTGGATCATACTCTGGGTTCCACATGCATGTTTTAGCTGAAGGAAGAATCCCTTAAACCTGGAGAGTTGAGACCCATGGAATGGGTACCATGCAATATGACTTGAAAGGGTCTGCATTTGCTCACCGAACCTCACCAATCCTATCACTGCTGCATTTATGCCACTGTACACACGCTTGATTCTCTTTCTGAGACATATAAATCCATAGGTTTTAAGATTCTTACTAGTCAGGTATATTCTTAGGCGTTTAATATGGGGTGTAGAGTCCACTTCGTTGAGCAAGGAGTAGCTCTTGTCTATTAAATATTTGGGTTATGGAACGGTATCTGTTCTAATTTCAATCTCTGGTTTTATGCAGCACCCCAACTCACCTTTCGCCTTAAGCAAGCATAAGTTGGTTTTCTACATTTGAGACCCTGTTCTGTTTTGTAATTCAGTTCCTGTGTAGCCAAGTTTACATTCCTTGTAGTAGTGATATCTTATGATGTTTGTTTTTCTGTGTGACTTATTTCACTTAGAATCATCGTACCTGAATCCACTCATTATGCTGCTACGGGCCTGATGACATAGATTTCATTGCTGAGTGATATTGCATTGTACGTAAGTACCACAACATCTTTATCCATTTTTCGCTTTCTGTGATATTGAACTTGGACCATAAATGAGGTTCTTGTAAACAGAGCTGTCCCTAACTTTGGGGTGGCTGAGTCTTTTTGATTTTAATTTCCCTAAGCTATAGGACCATAAGTGGAAGTGCCCTAGGCTCTGTTGCTTTGTTTTGTAGATGTTTCAGGAAACACCATACACTTCTCCAGAGTGGCTGTTGGCAATTTACATCCCGCCCATCAGCATAACAAGGCTCCCAGTTCTCCATGGGCTGTCCTGCCTTTCTGGATTTTACACTTTTTTCAGATGGCCCTTTTGACCGGGGGGCAGTGAGACTTCATTGTAGTGCAGATTTCCTTTGCAAGCTTGCTTGGTTGGCCAAAAAGGGCGTATGCGTTTTTTTTTGAATATATTCAGGAAAAAACGCATACGCCCTTTTTGGCCAAGTGCATCATTGTGGACGTTCTGCCTCTTTTCCTATGCTTTACATGCAATTCCAGTCTACCTCCTGAAATCGGTTTCCTGCAATTCTGCCCCGCTTTCAAGTCCTCTTGGCAGCCTTACTTCAATATATTTTTGGACGATAGCTGTCATTTATAACTCTGCAGGTATGTGAATGACAGTGCCCCTGAGCTCCTTTCTTCAACTCGCTTTCTTGTGAGCTGGCCGCAACACCGCAGCATTGCTTCAGACCCTAGTGTGGTTCCAGCATGGCACGCTGAGCCTTTGGTTAATTCCTCTTCCTGGTGGGAAATGAGAGTTAAATTTGCCCGTCCAGACACCTCCAGCTAGTCTCTCATTGGTTCTCCCTATTCCTGTTCATTTTCCGCAGAAATTGCAAACTGGGCCAAACAGGAGGTTAAAGGCACTGACTCTCCAAGTGGGGAGAGTGTTAGTAAAGCGTCTGGAATGTTGCACCCGAGTACCGGGGGACGAAAACTGAGTCACATTTGAACACGTTTCCCGATCACACAGTGGATCATACTCTGGGTTCCACATGCATGTTTTAGCTGAAGGAAGAATCCCTTAAACCTGGAGAGTTGAGACCCATGGAATGGGTACCATGCAATATGACTTGAAAGGGTCTGCATTTGCTCACCGAACCTCACCAATCCTATCACTGCTGCATTTATGCCACTGTACACACGCTTGATTCTCTTTCTGAGACATATAAATCCATAGGTTTTAAGATTCTTACTAGTCAGGTATATTCTTAGGCGTTTAATATGGGGTGTAGAGTCCACTTCGTTGAGCAAGGAGTAGCTCTTGTCTATTACATATTTGGCTTATGGAACGGTATCTGTGCTAATTTCAATCTCTGGTTTTATGCAGCACCCCAACTCACCTTTCCCCTTAAGCAAGCATAAGTTGGTTTTCTACATTTGAGACCCTGTTCTGTTTTGTAATTCAGTTCCTGTGTAGCCAAGTTTACATTCCATGTGGTAGAGATATCTTATGATGTTTCTTTTTCTGTGTGACTTATTTCACTTAGAATCATCGTACCTGAATCCACTCATTATGCTGCTATGGGCCTAATGACATAGATTTCATTGCTGAGTGATATTGCATTGTACGTAAGTACCACAACATCTTTATCCATTTTTCGCTTTCTGTGATATTGAACTTGGACCATAAATGAGGTTCTTGTAAACAGAGCTGTCCCTAACTTTGGGGTGGCTGAGTCTTTTTGATTTTAATTTCCCTAAGCTATAGGACCATAAGTGGTAGTGCACTAGGCTCTGTTGCTTTGTTTTTTAGATGTTTCAGGAAACACCATACACTTCTCCAGAGTGGCTGTTGGCAATTTACATCCCGCCCGTCAGCATAACAAGGCTCCCAGTTCTCCATGGCCTGTCCTGCCTTTCTGGATTTTACACTTTTTTCAGATGGCCCTTTTGACCGGGGGGCAGTGAGACTTCATTGTAGTGCAGATTTCCTTTGCAAGCTTGCTTGGTTGGCCAAAAAGGGCGTATGCGTTTTTTCCTGAATATATTCAGGAAAAAACGCATACGCCCTTTTTGGCCAAGTGCATCATTGTGGACGTTCTGCCTCTTTTCCTATGCTTTACATGCAATTCCAGTCTACCTCCTGAAATCGGTTTCCTGCAATTCTGCCCCGCTTTCAAGTCCTCTTGGCAGCCTTACTTCAATATACTTTTGGACGATAGCTATCATTTATAACTCTGCAGGTATGTGAATGACAGTGCCCCTGAGCTCCTTTCTTCAACTCGCTTTCTTGTGAGCTGGCCGCAACACCGCAGGATTGCTTCAGGCCCTAGTGTGGTTCTGGCATGGCACGCTGAACCTTTGTTTAATTCCTCTTCCTGGTGGGAAATGAGAGTTAAATTTGCCCGTCCAGACACCTCCAGCTAGTCTCTCATTGGTTCTCCCTATTCCTGTTCATTTTCCGCAGAAATTGCAAACTGGGCCAAACAGGAGGTTAAAGGCACTGACTCTCCAAGAGGGGAGAGTGTTAGTAAAGCGTCTGGAATGTTGCACCCGAGTACCAGGGGACGAAAACTGAGACACATTTGAACACGTTTCCCGATCACATGGTGGATCATACTCTGGGTTCCACATGCATGTTTTAGCTGAAGGAAGAATCCCTTAAACCTGGAGAGTTGAGACCCCTGCAATGGGTACCATGCAATATGACTTCAAAGGGTCTGCATTTGCTCACCGAACCTCACCAATCCTATCACTGCTGCATTTATGCCACTGTACACACGCTTGATTCTCTTTCTGAGACATATAAATCCATAGGTTTTAAGATTCTTACTAGTCAGGTATATTCTTAGGCGTTTAATATGGGGTGTAGAGTCCACTTCGTTGAGCAAGGAGTAGCTCTTGTCTATTACATATTTGGCTTATGGAATGGTATCTGTGCTAATTTCAATCTCTGGTTTTATGCAGCACCCCAACTCACCTTTCCCCTTAAGCAAGCATAAGTCGGTTTTCTACATTTGAGACGCTGTTCTGTTTTGTAATTCAGTTCCTGTGTAGCCAAGTTTACATTCCATGTGGTAGAGATATCTTATGATGTTTCTTTTTCTGTGTGACTTATTTCACTTAGAATCATCGTACCTGAATCTACTCATTATGCTGCTATGGGCCTGATGACATAGATTTCATTGCTGAGTGATATTGCATTGTACGTAAGTACCACAACTTCTTTATCCATTTTTCACTTTCTGTGATTTTGAACTTATACTGTAAACTAGGTTCTTGTAAACAGAGCCTTCCCAAACTTTGGGGTGGCTGTGTCTTTTTGATTTTAATTTCCCTAAGCTATAGGACCATAAGTGGAAGTGCCCTAGGCTCTGTTGCTTTGTTTTGTAGATGTTTCAGGAAACACCATACACTTCTCCAGAGTGGCTGTTGGCAATTTACATCCCGCCCATCAGCATAACAAGGCTCCCAGTTCTCCATGGCCTGTCCTGCCTTTCTGGATTTTACACTTTTTTCAGATGGCCCTTTTGACCGGGGGGGCAGTGAGACTTCATTGTAGTGCAGATTTCCTTTGCAAGCTTGCTTGGTTGGCCAAAAGGGCGTATGCGTTTTTTCCTGAATATATTAAGGAAAAAACGCATACGCCCTTTTTGGCCAAGTGCATCATTGTGGACGTTCTGCCTCTTTTCCTATGCTTTACATGCAATTCCAGTCTACCTCCTGAAATCGGTTTCCTGCAATTATGCCCCGCTTTCAAGTCCTCTTGGCAGCCTTACTTCAATATACTTTTGGACGATAGCTATCATTTATAACTCTGCAGGTATGTGAATGACAGTGCCCCTGAGCTCCTTTCTTCAACTCGCTTTCTTGTGAGCTGGCCGCAACACCGCAGGATTGCTTCAGGCCCTAGTGTGGTTCCGGCATGGCACGCTGAGCCTTTGTTTAATTCCTCTTCCTGGTGGGAAATGAGAGTTAAATTTGCCCGTCCAGACACCTCCAGCTAGTCTCTCATTGGTTCTCCCTATTCCTGTTCATTTTCCGCAGAAATTGCAAACAGGGCCAAACAGGAGGTTAAAGGCACTGACTCTCCAAGTGGGGAGAGTGTTAGTAAAGCGTCTGGAATGTTGCACCCGAGTACCAGGGGACGAAAACTGAGACACATTTGAACACGTTTCCCGATCACATGGTGGATCATACTCTGGGTTCCACATGCATGTTTTAGCTGAAGGAAGAATCCCTTAAACCTGGAGAGTTGAGACCCCTGCAATGGGTACCATGCAATATGACTTCAAAGGGTCTGCATTTGCTCACCGAACCTCACCATTCCTATCACTGCTGCATTTATGTCACTGTAAACACGCTTGATTCTCTTTCGGAGACATATAAATCCATAGGTTTTAAGATTCTTACTAGTCAGGTATATTCTTAGGCGTTTAATATGGGGTGTAGAGTCCACTTCGTTGAGCAAGGAGTAGCTCTTGTCTATTACATATTTGGCTTATGGAACGGTATCTGTTCTAATTTCAATCTCTCGTTTTGTGCAGCACCCCAACTCACCTTTCGCCTTAAGCAAGCATAAGTTGGTTTTCTACATTTGAGACCCTGTTCTGTTTTGTAATTCAGTTCCTGTGTAGCCAAGTTTACATTCCATGTGGTAGAGATATCTTATGATGTTTCTTTCTCTGTGTGACTTATTTCACTTACAATCATCGTACCTGAATCCACTCATTATGCTGCTATGGGCCTGATGACATAGATTTCATTGCTGAGTGATATTGCATTGTACGTAAGTACCACAACTTCTTTATCCATTTTGCGCTTTCTGTGATATTGAACTTGTACCGTAAAGGAGGTTCTTGTAAACAGAGCTGTCCCAAAGATTGGGGTGGTTGTGTCTTTTTGATTTTAATTTCCCTAAGCTATAGGACCATAAGTGGAAGTGCCCTAGGCTCTGTTGCTTTGTTTTTTAGATGTTTCAGGAAACACCATACACTTCTCCAGAGTGACTGTTGGCAATTTACATCCCGCCCATCAGCATAACAAGGCTCCCAGTTCTCCATGGGCTGTCCTGCCTTTCTGGATTTTACACTTTTTTCAGATGGCCCTTTTGACCGGGGGGCAGTGAGACTTCATTGTAGTGCAGATTTCCTTTGCAAGCTTGCTTGGTTGGCCAAAAAGGGCGTATGCGTTTTTTCCTGAATATATTAAGGAAAAAACGCATACGCCCTTTTTGGCCAAGTGCATCATTGTGGACGTTCTGCCTCTTTTCTTATGCTTTACATGCAATTCCAGTCTACCTCCTGAAATCGGTTTCCTGCAATTCTGCCCCGCTTTCAAGTCCTCTTGGCAGCCTTACTTCAATATATTTTTGGACGATAGCTATCATTTATAACTCTGCAGGTATGTGAATGACAGTGCCCCTGAGCTCCTTTCTTCAACTCGCTTTCTTGTGAGCTGGCCGCAACACCGCAGGATTGCTTCAGGCCCTAGTGTGGTTCCGGCATGGCACGCTGAGCCTTTGTTTAATTCCTCTTCCTGGTGGGAAATGAGAGTTAAATTTGCCGGTCCAGACACCTCCAGCTAGTCGCTCATTGGTTCTCCCTATTCCTATTCATTTTCCGCAGAAATTGCAAACTGGGCCAAACAGGAGGTTAAAGGCACTGACTCTCCAAGTGGGGAGAGTGTTAGTAAAGCATCTGGAATGTTGCACCCGAGTACCAGGGGACGAAAACTGACACAATTGAACACGTTTCCCGATCACACGGTGGATCATACTCTGGGTTCCACATGCATGTTTTAGCTGAAGGAAGAATCCCTTAAACCTGGAGAGTTGAGACCCATGGAATGGGTACCATGCAATATGACTTCAAAGGGTCTGCATTTGTCCACCGAACCTCACCAATCCTATCACTGCTGCGTTTATGCCGCTGTACACACGCTTGATTCTCTTTCGGAGACATATAAATCCATAGGTTTTAAGATTCTTCCTAGTCAGGTATATTCTTAGGCGTTTATTATGGGGTGAAGTGTCCACTTCGTTGAGCAAGGAGTAGCTCTTGTCTATTACATATTTGGCTTATGGAACGGTATCTGTGCTAATTTCAATCTCTGGTTTTATGCAGCACCCCAACTCACCTTTCGCCTTAAGCAAGCATAAGTTGGTTTTCTACATTTGAGACCCTGTTCTGTTTTGTAATTCAGTTCCTGTGTAGCCAAGTTTACATTCTGTGTAGTAGTGATATCTTATGATGTTTCTTTTTCTGTGTGACTTATTTCACTTAGAATCATCGTACCTGAATCCACTCATTATGCTGCTATGGGCCTGATGACATAGATTTCATTGCTGCGTGATATTGCATTGTACGTAATTACCACAACTTCTTTATCCATTTTTCACTTTCTGTGATACTGAACTTGTACCGTAAACGAGGTTCTTGTAAACAGAGCCGTCCCAAACTTTGGGGTGGCTGTGTCTTTTTGATTTTAATTTCCCTAAGCTATAGGACCATAAGTGGAAGTGCCCTAGGCTCTGTTGCTTTGCTTTTTAGATGTTTCAGGAAACACCATACACTTCTCCAGAGTGGCTGTTCGCAATTTACATCCCGCACATCAGCATAACAAGGTTCCCAATTCTCCATGGCCTGTCCTGCCTTTCTGGATTTTACACTTTTTTCAGATGGCCCTTTTGACCGGGGGCAGTGAGACTTCATTGTAGTGCAGATTTCCTTTGCAAGCTTGCTTGGTTGGCCAAAAAGGGCGTATGCGTTTTTTCCTGAATATATTCAGGAAAAAACGCATACGCCCTTTTTGGCCAAGTGCATCATTGTGGACGTTCTGCCTCTTTTCCTATGCTTTACATGCTATTCCAGTCTACCTCCTGAAATCGGTTTCCTGCAATTCTGCCCCGCTTTCAAGTCCTCTTGGCAGCCTTACTTCAATATATTTTTGGACGATAGCTGTCATTTATAACTCTGCAGGTATGTGAATGACAGTGCCCCTGAGCTCCTTTCTTCAACTCGCTTTCTTGTGAGCTGGCCGCAACACCGCAGCATTGCTTCAGGCCCTAGTGTGGTTCCGGCATGGCACGCTGAGCCTTTGGTTAATTCCTCTTCGTGGTGGGAAATGAGAGTTAAATTTGCCCGTCCAGACACCTCCAGCTAGTCTCTCATTGGTTCTCCCTATTCCTGTTCATTTTCCGCAGAAATTGCAAACTGGGCCAAACAGGAGGTTAAAGGCACTGACTCTCCAAGTGGGGAGAGTGTTAGTAAAGCGTCTGGAATGTTGCACCCGAGTACCGGGGGACGAAAAGTGAGTCACATTTGAACACGTTTCCCAATCACACGGTGGATCATACTCTGGGTTCCACATGCATGTTTTAGCTGAAGGAAGAATCCCTTAAACCTGGAGAGTTGAGACCCATGGAATGGGTACCATGCAATATGACTTGAAAGGGTCTGCATTTGCTCACCGAACCTCACCAATCCTAACACTGCTGCGTTTATGCCGCTGTACACATGGTTGATTCTCTTTTGGAGACATATAAATCCATAGGTTTTAAGATTCTTACTAGTCAGGTATATTCTTATGCGTTTAATATGGGGTGTTGAGTCCACTTCGTTGAGCAATGAGTAGCTCTTGTCTATTACATATTTGGCTTATGGAACGGTATCTGTTCTAATTTCAATCTCTGGTTTTATGCAGCACCCCAACTCACCTTTCCCCTTAAGCAAGCATAAGATGGTTTTCTACATTTGAGACCCTGTTCTGTTTTGTAATTCAGTTCCTGTGTAGCCAAGTTTACATTCCGTGTAGTAGTGATATCTTATGATGTTTCTTTTTCTGTGTGACTTATTTCACTTAGAATCATCGTACCTGAATCCACTCATTATGCTGCTATGGCCCTGATGACATAGATTTCATTGCTGAGTGATATTGCATTGTACGTAAGTACCACAACTTCTTTATCCATTTTTCATTTTCTGTGATTTTGAACTTGTACTGTAAACGAGGTTCTTGTAAACAGAGCCGTCCCAAACTTTGGGGTGGCTGTGTCTTTTTTATTTTAATTTCCCTAAGCTATAGGACCATAAATGGAAGTGCCCTAGGCTCTGTTGCTTTGTTTTTTAGATGTTTCAGGAAACACCATACACTTCTCCAGAGTGGCTGTTGGCAATTTACATCCCGCCCATCAGCATAACAAGGTTCCCAATTCTCCATGGCCTGTCCTGCCTTTCTGGATTTTACACTTTTTTCAGATGGCCCTTTTGACCGGGGGCAGTGAGACTTCATTGTAGTGCAGATTTCCTTTGCAAGCTTGCTTGGTTGGCCAAAAAGGGCGTATGCGTTTTTTCCTGAATATATTCAGGAAAAAACGCATACGCCCTTTTTGGCCAAGTGCATCATTGTGGACGTACTGCCTCTTTTCCTATGCTTTACATGCTATTCCAGTCTACCTCCTGAAATCGGTTTCCTGCAATTCTGCCCCGCTTTCAAGTCCTCTTGGCAGCCTTACTTCAATATATTTTTGGACGATAGCTGTCATTTATAACTCTGCAGGTATGTGAATGACAGTGCCCCTGAGCTCCTTTCTTCAACTCGCTTTCTTGTGAGCTGGCCGCAACACCGCAGCATTGCTTCAGGCCCTAGTGTGGTTCCGGCATGGCACGCTGAGCCTTTGGTTAATTCCTCTTCCTGGTGGGAAATGAGAGTTAAATTTGCCCGTCCAGACACCTCCAGCTAGTCTCTCATTGGTTCTCCCTATTCCTGTTCATTTTCCGCAGAAATTGCAAACTGGGCCAAACATGAGGTTAAAGGCACTGACTCTCCAAGTGGGGAGAGTGTTAGTAAAGCGTCTGGAATGTTGCACCCGAGTACCGGGGGACGAAAACTGACACAATTGAACACGTTTCCCTATCACACGGTGGATCATACTCTGGGTTCCACATGCATGTTTTAGCTGAAGGAAGAATCCCTTAAACCTGGAGAGTTGAGACCCATGGAATGGGTGCCATGCAATATGACTTCAAAGGGTCTGCAATTGTCCACCGAACCTCACCAATAATATCACTGCTGCGTTTATGCCGCTGTACACACGCTTGATTCTCTTTCGGAGACATATAAATCCATAGGTTTTAAGATTCTTACTAGTCAGGTATATTCTTAGGCGTTTAATATGGGGTGTAGAGTCCACTTCGTTGAGCAAGGAGTAGCTCTTGTCTATTACATATTTGGCTTATGGAACGGTATCTGTGCTAATTTCAGTCTTTGATTTTATGTAGCACCCCAACTCAACTTTCCTCTTAAGCAAGCATAAGTCGGTTTTCTACATTTGAGACCCTGTTCTGTTTTGTAATTCAGTTCCTGTGTAGCCAAGTTTACATTCCATGTGGTAGAGATATCTTATGATGTTTCTTTTTCTGTGTGACTTATTTCACTTAGAATCATCGTACCTGAATCCACTCATTATGCTGCTACGGGCCTGATGACATAGATTTCATTGCTGAGTGATATTGCATTGTACGTAAGTACCACAACTTCTTGATCCATTTTTCGCTTTCTGTGATATTGAACTTGTACCGTAAACGAGGTTCTTGTAAACAGAGCTGTCCCAAACATTGGGGTGGTTGTGTCTTTTTGATTTTAATTTCCCTAAGCTATAGGACCATAAGTGGAAGTGCCCTAGGCTCTGTTGCTTTGTTTTGTAGATGTTTCAGGAAACACCATACACTTCTCCAGAGTGGCTGTTGGCAATTTACATCCCGCCCATCAGCATAACAAGGCTCCCAGTTCTCCATGGCCTGTCCTGCCTTTCTGGATTTTACACTTTTTTCAGATGGCCCTTTTGACTGGGGGGCAGTGAGACTTCATTGTAGTGCAGATTTCCTTTGCAAGCTTGCTTGGTTGGCCAAAAAGGGCGTAGGCTTTTTTTCTTGAGGAAAAATCGCATATGCCCTTTTTGGCCAAGTGCATCATTGTGGACGTTCTGCCTCTTTTCCTATGCTTTACATGCAATTCCAGTCTACCTCCTGAAATCGGTTTCCTGCAATTCTGCCCCGCTTTCAAGTCCTCTTGGCAGCCTTACTTCAATATATTTTTGGATGATAGCTGTCATATATAACTCTGCATGTCTGTGAATGACAGTGCCCCTGAGCTCCTTTCTTCAACTCGCTTTCTTGTGAGGTGGCCGCAACACCGCAGCATCGCTTCAGGCCCTAGTGTTGTTCCGGCATGGCATGCTGAGCCTTTGGTTAATTCCTCTTCCTGGTGGGAAATGAGAGTTAAATTTGCCCGTCCAGACACCTCCAGCTAGTCTCTCATTGGTTCTCCCTATTCCTGTTCATTTTCAGCAGAAATTGGAAACTGGGCCAAACAGGAGGTTAAAGGCACTGACTCTCCAAGTGGGGAGAGTGTTAGTAAAGCGTCTGGAATGTTGCACCCGAGTACCAGGGGACGAAAACTGAGACACATTTGAACACGTTTCCCGATCACATGGTGGATCATACTCTGGGTTCCACATGCATGTTTTAGCTGAAGGAAGAATCCCTTAAACCTGGAGAGTTGAGACCCATGGAATGGGTACCATGCAATATGACTTCAAAGGGTCTGCATTTGCTCACCGAACCTCATCAATCCTATCACTGCTGCGTTTATGCCGCTATACACACGCTTGATTCTCTTTCGGAGATATATAAATCCATAGGTTTTAAGATTCTTACTAGTCAGGTATATTCTTAGGCGTTTAATATGGGGTGTTGAGTCCACTTCGTTGAGAAAGGTGTAGCTCTTGTCTATTACATATTTGGCTTATGGAACGATATCTGTGCTAATTTCAATGTCTGGTTTTATGCAGCACCCCAACTCACCTTTCCCCTTAAGGAAGCATAAGTTGGTTTTCTACATTTGAGACCCTGTTCTGTTTTGTAATTCAGTTCCTGTGTAGCCAAGTTTACATTCCGTGTAGTAGTGATATCTTATGATGTTTCTTTTTCTGTGTGACTTATTTCACTTAGAATCATCGTACCTGAATCCACTCATTATGCTGCTATGGGCCTGATGACATAGATTTCATTGCTGAGTGATATTGCATTGTACGTAAGTACTACAACTTCTTTATCCATTTTTCACTTTCTGTGATATTGAACTTGTACCGTAAACGAGGTTCCTGTAAACAGAACCGTCCCAAACTTTGGGGTGGCTGTGTCTTTTTGATTTTAATTTCCCTAAGCTATAGGACCATAAGTGGAAGTGCCCTAGGCTCTGTTGCTTTGTTTTTTAGATGTTTCAGGAAACACCATACACTTCTCCAGAGTGACTGGTGGCAATTTACATCCCGCCCATCAGCATAACAAGGCTCCCAGTTCTCCATGGCCTGTCCTGCCTTTCTGGATTTTACACTTTTTTCAGATGGCCCTTTTGACCTGGGGGGGGGGGGCAGTGAGACTTCATTGTAGTGCAGATTTCCTTTGCAAGCTTGCTTGGTTGGCCAAAAAGGGCGTATGCGTTTTTTCCTGAATATATTCAGGAAAAAACGCATACGCCCTTTTTGGCCAAGTGCATCATTGTGGACGTTCTGCCTCTTTTCCTATGCTTTACATGCAATTCCAGTCTACCTCCTGAAATCGGTTTCCTGCAATTCTGCCCCGCTTTCAAGTCCTCTTGGCAGCCTTACTTCAATATATTTTTGGACGATAGCTGTCATTTATAACTCTGCAGGTATGTGAATGACAGTGCCCCTGAGCTCCTTGATTCAACTCGCTTTCTTGTGAGCTGGCCGCAACACCACAGCATTGCTTCAGGCCCTAGTGTGGTTCCGGCATGGCACACTGAGCCTTTGGTTAATTCCTCTTCCTGGTGGGAAATGAGAGTTAAATTTGCCCGTCCAGACACCTCCAGCTAGTCTCTCATTGGTTCTCCCTATTCCTGTTCATTTTCCGCAGAAATTGCAAACTGGGCCAAACAGGAGGTTAAAGGCACTGACTCTCCAAGTGGGGAGAGTGTTAGTAAAGCATCTGGAATGTTGCACCCGAGTACCAGGGGACGAAAACTGACACAATTGAACACGTTACCCGATCACACGGTGGATCATACTCTGGGTTCCACATGCATGTTTTAGCTGAAGGAAGAATCCCTTAAACCTGGAGAGTTGAGACCCATGGAATGGGTACCATGCAATATGACTTCAAAGGGTCTGCATTTGTTCACCGAACCTCACCAATCCTATCACTGCTGCGTTTATGCCGCTGTACACACGCTTGATTCTCTTTCGGAGACATATAAATCCATAGGTTTTAAGATTCTTCCTAGTCAGGTATATTCTTAGGCGTTTAATATGGGGTGTAGAGTCCACTTCGTTGAGCAAGGAGTAGCTCTTGTCTATTACATATTTGGCTTATGGAACGGTATCTGTGCTAATTTCAATCTCTGGTTTTATGCAGCACCCCAACTCACCTTTCGCCTTAAGCAAGCATAAGTTGGTTTTCTACATTTGAGACCCTGTTCTGTTTTGTAATTCAGTTCCTGTGTAGCCAAGTTTACATTCCGTGTAGTAGTGATATCTTATGATGTTTCTTTTTCTGTGTGACTTATTTCACTTAGAATCATCGTACCTGAATCCACTCATTATGCTGCTACGGGCCTGATGACATAGATTTCATTGCTGAGTGATATTGCATTGTACGTAAGTACCACAACTTCTTTACCCATTTTTCGCTTTCTGCGATATTGAACTTGTACCGTAAACGAGGTTCTTGTAAACAGAGCCGTCCCAAACTTTGGGTTGGCTGTGTCTTCTTGATTTTAATTTCCCTAAGCTATAGGACCATAAGTGGAAGTGCCCTAGGCTCTGTTGCTTTGTTTTTTAGATGTTTCAGGAAACACTATACACTTCTCCAGAGTGGCTGTTGGCAATTTACATCCCGCCCATCAGCATAACAAGGCTCCCAGTTCTCCATAGCCTGTCCTGCCTTTCTGGATTTTACACATTTTTCAGATGGCCATTTTGACCGGGGGGCAGTGAGACTTCATTGTAGTGCAGATTTCCTTTGCAAACTTGCTTGGTTGGCCAAAAAGGGCGTATGCGTTTTTTCCTGAATATATTCAGGAAAAAACGCATATTCCCTTTTTGGCCAAGTGCATCATTGTGGACGTTCTGCCTCTTTTCCTATGCTTTACATGCAATTCCAGTCTACCTCCTGAAATCGGTTTCCTGCAATTCTGCCCCGCTTTCAAGTCCTCTTGGCAGCCTTACTTCAATATATTTTTGGATGATAGCTGTCATTTATAACTCTGCATGTCTGTGAATGACAGTGCCCCTGAGCTCCTTTCTTCAACTCGCTTTCTTGTGAGCTGGCCGCAACACCGTAGGATTGCTTCAGGCCCTAGTGTGGTTCTGGCACGGCACGCTGAGCCTTTGGTTAATTCCTCTTCCTGGTGGGAAATGAGAGTTAAATTTGACCGTCCAGACACCTCCAGCTAGTCTCTCTTGGTTCTCCCTATTTCTGTTCATTTTCCGCAGAAATTGCAAACTGGGCCAAACAGGAGGTTAAAGGCACTGACTCTCCAAGAGGGGAGAGTGTTAGTAAAGCGTCTGGAATGTTGCACCCGAGTACCGGGGGACGAAAACTGAGACACATTTAAACACGTTTCCCGATCACACGGTGGATCATACTCTGGGTTCCACATGCATGTTTTAGCTGAAGGAAGAATCCCTTAAACCTGGAGAGTTGAGACCCATGGAATGGGTACCATGCAATATGACTTCAAAGGGTCTGCATTTGCTCACCGATCCTCACCAATCCTATCACTGCTGCATTTATGCCGATGTAAACACGCTTGATTCTCTTGCAGAGACATATAAATCCATAGGTTTTAAGATTCTTACTAGTCAGTTATATTCTTAGGCGTTTAATATGTGGTGTGGAGTCCACTTCGTTGAGCAAGGAGAAGCTCTTGTCTATTACATATTTGGCTTATGGAACGGTATCTGTGCTAATTTCCATCTCTGGTTTTATGCAGCACCACAACTCACATTTCCCCTTAAGGAAGCATAAGTTGGTTTTCTACATTTGAGACCCTGTTCTGTTTTGTAATTCAGTTCCTGTGTAGCCAAGTTTACATTCCGTGTAGTAGTCATATCTTATGATGTTTCTTTTTCTGTGTGACTTATTTCACTTAAAATCATCGTACCTGAATCCACTCATTATGCTGCTACGGGCCTGATGACATAGATTTCATTGCTGAGTGGTATTGCATTGTACGTAAGTACCACAACTTCTTTATCCATTTTGCGCTTTCTGTGATATTGAACTTGTACCGTAAACGAGGTTCTTGTAAACAGAGCTGTCCCAAACATTTGGGTGGTTGTGTCTTTTTGATTTTAATTTCCCTAAGCTATAGGACCATAAGTGGAAGTGCCCTAGGCTCTGTTGCTTTGTTTTTTAGATGTTTCAAGAAACACCATACACTTCTCCAGAGTGGCTGTTGGCAATTTACATCCCACCCATCAGCATAACAAGGCTCCCAGTTCTCCATGGCCTGTCCTGCCTTTCTGGATTTTACACTTTTTTCAGATGGCCCTTTTGACCGGGGGGCAGTGAGACTTCATTGTAGTGCAGATTTCCTTTGCAAGCTTGCTTGGTTGGCCAAAAAGGGCGTATGCGTTTTTTCCTGAATATATTCAGGAAAAAACGCATACGCCCTTTTTGGCCAAGTGCATCATTGTGGACGTTCTGCCTCTTTTCCTATGCTTTACATGCAATTCCAGTCTACCTCCTGAAATCGGTTTCCTGCAATTCTGCCCCGCTTTCAAGTCCTCTTGGCAGCCTTACTTCAATATATTTTTGGACGATAGCTATCATTTATAACTCTGCAGGTATGTGAATGACAGTGCCCCTGAGCTCCTTTCTTCAACTCGCTTTCTTGTGAGCTGGCCGCAACACCGCAGCATTGCTTCAGGCCCTAGTGTGGTTCCGGCATGGCATGCTGAGCCTTTGTTTAATTCCTCTTCCTGGTGGGAAATGAGAGTTAAATTTGCCCGTCCAGACACCTCCAGCTAGTCTCTCATTGGTTCTCCCTATTCCTGTTCATTTTCCGCAGAAATTCCAAACTGGGCCAAACAGGAGGTTAAAGGCACTGACTCTCCAAGTGGGGAGAGTGTTAGTAAAGCGTCTGGAATGTTGCACCCGAGTACCAGGGGACGAAAACTGAGACACATTTGAACACGTTTCCCGATCACATGGTGGATCATACTCTGGGTTCCACATGCATGTTTTAGCTGAAGGAAGAATCCCTTAAACCTGGAGAGTTGAGACCCCTGCAATGGGTACCATGCAATATGACTTCAAAGGGTCTGCATTTGCTCACCGAACCTCACCAATCCTATCACTGCTGCATTTATGCCACTGTACACACGCTTGATTCTCTTTCTGAGACATATAAATCCATAGGTTTTAAGATTCTTACTAGTCAGGTATATTCTTAGGCGTTTAATATGGGGTGTAGAGTCCACTTCGTTGAGCAAGGAGTAGCTCTTGTCTATTACATATTTGGCTTATGGAACGGTATCTGTTCTAATTTCAATCTCTGGTTTTATGCAGCACCCCAACTCACCTTTCGCCTTAAGCAAGCATAAGTTGGTTTTCTACATTTGAGACCCTGTTCTGTTTTGTAATTCAGTTCCTGTGTAGCCAAGTTTACATTCCATGTGGTAGAGATATCTTATGATGTTTCTTTCTCTGTGTGACTTATTTCACTTACAATCATCGTACCTGAATCCACTCATTATGCTGCTACGGGCCTGATGACATAGATTTCATTGCTGAGTGATATTGCATTGTACGTAAGTACCACAACTTCTTTATCCATTTTGCACTTTCTGTGATATTGAACTTGTACCGTAAACGAGGTTCTTGTAAACAGAGCCGTCCCAAACTTTGGGGTGGCTGTGTCTTTTTGATTTTAATTTCCCTAAGCTATAGGACCATAAGTGGAAGTGCCCTAGGCTCTGTTGCTTTGTTTTTTAGATGTTTCAGGAAACACCATACACTTCTCCAGAGTGGCTGTTCGCAATTTACATCCCGCACATCAGCATAACAAGGTTCCCACTTCTCCATGGCCTGTCCTGCCTTTCTGGATTTTACACTTTTTTCAGATGGCCCTTTTGACCAGGGTGCAGTGAGACTTCATTGTAGTGCAGATTTCCTTTGCAAGCTTGCTTGGTTGGCCAAAAAGGGCGTATGAGTTTATTCCTGAATATATTCAGGAAAAAACGCATATGCCCTTTTTGGCCAAGTGCATCATTGTGGACGTTCTGCCTCTTTTCCTATGCTTTACATGCAATTCCAGTCTGCCTCCTGAAATCGGTTTCCTGCAATTCTGCCCCGCTTTCAAGTCCTCTTGGCAGCCTTACTTCAATATATTTTTGGACGATAGCTGTCATTTATAACTCTGCAGGTATGTGAATGACAGTGCCCCTGAGCTCCTTTCTTCAACTCGCTTTCTTGTGAGCTGGCCGCAACACCGCAGCATTGCTTCAGGCCCTAGTGTGGTTCCGGCATGGCACACTGAGCCTTTGGTTAATTCCTCTTCCTGGTGGGAAATGAGAGTTAAATTTGCCCGTCCAGACACCTCCAGCTAGTCTCTCATTGGTTCTCCCTATTCCTGTTCATTTTCCGCAGAAATTGAAAACTGGGACAAACAGGAGGTTAAAGGCACTGACTCTCCAAGTGGGGAGAGTGTTAGTAAAGCATCTGGAATGTTGCACCCGAGTAGCAGGGGACGAAAACTGACACAATTGAACACGTTTCCCGATCACACGGTGGATCATACTCTGGGTTCCACATGCATGTTTTAGCTGAAGGAAGAATCCCTTAAACCTGGAGAGTTGAGACCCATGGAATGGGTACCATGCAATATGACTTCAAAGGGTCTGCATTTGTCCACCGAACCTCACCAATCCTATCACTGCTGCGTTTATGCCGCTGTACACACGCTTGATTCTCTTTCTGAGACATATAAATCCATAGGTTTTAAGATTCTTCCTAGTCAGGTATATTCTTAGGCGTTTATTATGGGGTGTAGATTCCACTTCGTTGAGCAAGGAGTAGCTCTTGTCTATTACATATTTGGCTTATGGAACGGTATCTGTGCTAATTTCAATCTCTGGTTTTATGCAGCACCCCAACTCACCTTTCGCCTTAAGCAAGCATAAGTTGGTTTTCTACATTTGAGACCCTGTTCTGTTTTGTAATTCAGTTCCTGTGTAGCCAAGTTTACATTCCGTGTAGTAGTGATATCTTATGATGTTTCTTTTTCTGTGTGACTTATTTCACTTAGAATCATCGTACCTGAATCCACTCATTATGCTGCTATGGGCCTGATGACATAGATTTCATTGCTGAGTGATATTGCATTGTACGTAAGTACCACAACTTCTTTATCCATTTTTCATTTTCTGTGATTTTGAACTTGTACTGTAAACGAGGTTCTTGTAAACAGAGCCGTCCCAAACTTTGGGGTGGCTGTGTCTTTTTGATTTTAATTTCCCTAAGCTATAGGACCATAAATGGAAGTGCCCTAGGCTCTGTTGTTTTGTGTTTTAGATGTTTCAGGAAACACCATACACTTCTCCAGAGTGGCTGTTGGCAATTTACATCCCGCCCATCAGCATAACAAGGCTCCCAATTCTCCATGGCTTGTCCTGCCTTTCTGGATTTTACACTTTTTTCAGATGGCCCTTTTGACCGGGGGGCATTGAGACTTCATTGTAGTGCAGATTTCCTTTGCAAGCTTGCTTGGTTGGCCAAAAAGGGCGTATGCGTTTTTTCCTGAATGTATTCAGGAAAAAACGCATACGCCCTTTTTGGCCAAGTGCATCATTGTGGACGTTCTGCCTCTTTTCCTATGCTTTACATGCAATTCCAGTCTACCTCCTGAAATCGGTTTCCTGCAATTCTGCCCAGCGTTCAAGTCCTCTTGGCAGCCTTACTTCAATATATTTTTGGACGATAGCTGTCATTTATAACTCTGCAGGTATGTGAATTACAGTGCCCCTGAGCTCCTTTCTTCAACTCGCTTTCTTGTGAGCTGGCCGCAACACCGCAGCATTGCTTCAGGCCCTAGTGTGGTTCCGGCATGGCACACTGAGCCTTTGGTTAATTCCTCTTCCTGGTGGGAAATGAGAGTTAAATTTGCCCGTCCAGACACCTCCAGCTAGTCTCTCATTGGTTCTCCCTATTCCTGTTCATTTTCCGCAGAAATTGCAAACTGGGCCAAACAGGAGGTTAAAGGCACTGACTCTCCAAGTGGGGAGAGTGTTAGTAAAGCGTCTGGAATGTTGCACCCGAGTACCAGGGGACGAAAACTGACACAATTGAACACGTTTCCCTATCACACGGTGGATCATACTCTGGGTTCCACATGCATGTTTTAGCTGAAGGAAGAATCCCTTAAACCTGGAGAGTTGAGACCCATGGAATGGGTACCATGCAATATGAATTCAAAGGGTCTGCATTTGCCCACCGAACCTCACCAATAATATCACTGCTGCGTTTATGCCGCTGTACACACGCTTGATTCTCTTTTGGAGACATATAAATCCATAGGTTTTAAGATTCTTACTAGTCAGGTATATTCTTAGGCGTTTAATATGGGGTGTAGAGTCCACTTCGTTGAGCAAGGAGTAGCTCTTGTCTATTACATATTTGGCTTATGGAACGGTATCTGTGCTAATTTCAATCTTTGGTTTTATGTAGCACCCCAACTCAACATTCCTTTTAAGCAAGCATAAGTCGGTTTTCTACATTTGAGACCCTGTTCTGTTTTGTAATTCAGTTCCTGTGTAGCCAAGTTTACATTCCATGTGGTAGAGATATCTTATGATGTTTGTTTTTCTGTGTGACTTATTTCACTTAGAATCATCGTACCTGAATCCACTCATTATGCTGCTACGGGCCTGATGACATAGATTTCATTGCTGAGTGATATTGCATTGTACGTAAGTACCACAACTTCTTGATCCATTTTTCGCTTTCTGTGATATTGAACTTGTACCGTAAACGAGGTTCTTGTAAACAGAGCTGTCCCAAACATTGGGGTGTTTGTGTCTTTTTGATTTTAATTTCCCTAAGCTATAGGACCATAAGTGGAAGTGCCCTAGGCTCTGTTGCTTTGTTTTTTAGATGTTTCAGGAAACACCATACACTTCTCCAGAGTGGCTGTTGGCAATTTCCATCCCGCCCATCAGCATAACAAGGCTCCCAGTTCTCCATGGCCTGTCCTGCCTTTCTGGATTTTACACTTTTTTCAGATGGCCCTTTTGACCGGGGGGCAGTGAGACTTCATTGTAGTGCAGATTTCCTTTGCAAGCTTGCTTGGTTGGCCAAAAAGGGCGTATGCGTTTTTTCCTGAATGTATTCAGGAAAAAACGCATACGCCCTTTTTGGCCAAGTGCATCATTGTGGACGTTCTGCCTCTTTTCCTATGCTTTACATGCAATTCCAGTCTACCTCCTGAAATCGGTTTCCTGCAATTCTGCCCCGCTTTCAAGTCCTCTTGGCAGCCTTACTTCAATATATTTTTGGACGATAGCTGTCATTTATAACTCTGCAGGTATGTGAATTACAGTGCCCTTGAGCTCCTTTCTTCAACTCGCTTTCTTGTGAGCTGGCCGCAACACCGCAGCATTGCTTCAGGCCCTAGTGTGGTTCCGGCATGGCACACTGAGCCTTTGGTTAATTCCTCTTCCTGGTGGGAAATGAGAGTTAAATTTGCCCGTCCAGACACCTCCAGCTAGTCTCTCATTGGTTCTCCCTATTCCTGTTCATTTTCCGCAGAAATTGCAAACTGGGCCAAACAGGAGGTTAAAGGCACTGACTCTCCAAGTGGGGAGAGTGTTAGTAAAGCGTCTGGAATGTTGCACCCGAGTACCAGGGGACGAAAACTGACACAATTGAACACGTTTCCCTATCACACGGTGGATCATACTCTGGGTTACACATGCATGTTTTAGCTGAAGGAAGAATCCCTTAAACCTGGAGAGTTGAGACCCATGGAATGGGTACCATGCAATATGACTTCAAAGGGTCTGCATTTGTCCACCGAACCTCACCAATAATATCACTGCTGCGTTTATACCGCTGTACACACGCTTGATTCTCTTTCGGAGACATATAAATCCATAGGTTTTAAGATTCTTACTAGTCAGGTATATTCTTAGGCGTTTAATATGGGGTGTAGAGTCCACTTCGTTGAGCAAGGAGTAGCTCTTGTCTATTACATATTTGGCTTATGGAACGGTATCTGTGCTAATTTCAATCTTTGGTTTTATGTAGCACCCCAACTCAACATTCCTTTTAAGCAAGCATAAGTCGGTTTTCTACATTTGAGACCCTGTTCTGTTTTGTAATTCAGTTCCTGTGTAGCCAAGTTTACATTCCATGTGGTAGAGATATCTTATGATGTTTGTTTTTCTGTGTGACTTATTTCACTTAGAATCATCGTACCTGAATCCACTCATTATGCTGCTACGGGCCTGATGACATAGATTTCATTGCTGAGTGATATTGCATTGTACGTAAGTACCACAACTTCTTGATCCATTTTTCGCTTTCTGTGATATTGAACTTGTACCGTAAACGAGGTTCTTGTAAACAGAGCTGTCCCAAACATTGGTGTGTTTGTGTCTTTTTGATTTTAATTTCCCTAAGCTATAGGACCATAAGTGGAAGTGCCCTAGGCTCTGTTGCTTTGTTTTTTAGATGTTTCAGGAAACACCATACACTTCTCCAGAGTGGCTGTTGGCAATTTACATCCCGCCCATCAGCATAACAAGGCTCCCAGTTCTCCATGGCCTGTCCTGCCTTTCTGGATTTTACACTTTTTTCAGATGGCACTTTTGACCGGGGGGCAGTGAGACTTCATTGTAGTGCAGATTTCCTTTGCAAGCTTGCTTGGTTGGCCAAAAAGTGCGTAGGCTTTTTTTCTTGAGGAAAAATCGCATATGCCCTTTTTGGCCAGTGCATCATTGTAGACGTTCTGCCTCTTTTCCTATGCTTTACATGCAATTCCAGTCTACCTCCTGAAATCGGTTTCCTGCAATTCTGCCCCGCTTTCAAGTCCTCTTGGCAGCCTTACTTCAATATATTTTTGGACGATAGCTGTCATTTATAACTCTGCAGTTTTGTGAATTACAGTGCCCCTGAGCTCCTTTCTTCAACTTGCTTTCTTGTGAGCTGGCCGCAACACCGCAGCATCGCTTCAGGCCCTAGTGTTGTTCCGGCATGGCACGCTGAGCCTTTGGTTAATTCCTCTTCCTGGTGGGAAATGAGAGTTAAATTTGCCCATCCAGACACCTCCAGCCAGTCTCTCATTGGTTCTCCCTATTCCTGTTCATTTTCCACAGAAATTGCAAACTGGGCCAAACAGGAGGTTAAAGGCACTGACTCTCCAAGTGGGGAGAGTGTTAGTAAAGCGTCTGGAATGTTGCACCCGAGTACCAGGGGACGAAAACTGACACATTTGAACACGTTTCCCGATCACACGGTGGATCATACTCTGGGTTCCACATGCATGTTTTAGCTGAAGGAAGAATCCCTTAAACCTGGAGAGTTGAGACCCATGGAATGGGTACCATGCAATATGACTTCAAAGGGTCTGCATTTGCTCACCGAACCTCATCAATCCTATCACTGCTGCGTTTATGCTGCTATACACACGCTTGATTCTCTTTCGGAGATATATAAATCTATAGGTTTTAAGATTCTTACTAGTCAGGTATATTCTTAGGCGTTTAATATGGGGTGTTGAGTCCACTTCGTTGAGCAAGGTGTAGCTCTTTTCTATTACATATTTGGCTTATGGAACGATATCTGTGCTAATTTCAATGTCTGGTTTTATGCAGCACCCCAACTCACCTTTCCCCTTAAGGAAGCATAAGTAGGTTTTCTACATTTGAGACCCTGTTCTGTTTTGTAATTCAGTTCCTGTGTAGCCAAGTTTACATTCCGTGTAGTAGTGATATCTTATGATGTTTCTTTTTCTGTGTGACTTATTTCACTTAGAATCATCGTACCTGAATCCACTCATTATGCTGCAATGGGCCTGATGACATAGATTTCATTGCTGAGTGATATTGCATTGTAGGTAAGTACAACAACTTCTTTATCCATTTTTCACTTTCTGTGATATTGAACTTGTACCGTAAACGAGGTTACTGTAAACAGCACCGTCCCAAACTTTGGGGTGGCTGTGTCTTTTTGATTTTAATTTCCCTAAGCTATAGGACCATAAGTGGAAGTGCCCTAGGCTCTGTTACTTTGTTTTGTAGATGTTTCAGGAAACACCATTCACTTCTCCAGAGTGGCTGTTGGCAATTTACATCCCGCCCATCAGCATAACAAGGCTCCCAGTTCTCCATGGCCTGTCCTGCTTTGCTGGATTTTATACTTTTTTCAGATGGCCCTTTTGCCCGCGGGGTAGTGAGACTTCATTGTAGTGCAGATTCCCATTGCAAGCTTGCTTGGTTGGCCAAAAATGGCGTATGCGTTTTTTCCTGAATATATTAAGGAAAAAACGCATACACCCTTTTTGGCCAAGTGCATCATTGTGGACGTTCTGCCTCTTTTCCTATGCTTTACATGCAATTCCAGTCTACCTCCTGAAATCGGTTTCCTGCAATTCTGCCCCGCTTTCAAGTCCTCTTGGCAGCCTTACTTCAATATATTTTTGGATGATAGCTGTCATTTATAACTCTGCATGTCTGTGAATGACAGTGCCCCTGAGCTCCTTTCTTCAACTCGCTTTCTTGTGAGCTGGCCGCAACACCGCAGGATTGCTTCAGGCCCTAGTGTTGTTCCGGCATGGCACGCTGAGCCTTTGGTTAATTCCTCTTCCTGGTGGGAAATGAGAGTTAAATTTGCCCGTCCAGACACCTCCAGCTAGTCTCTCATTGGTTCTCCCTATTCCTGTTCATTTTCCGCAGAAATTGCAAACTGGGCCAAACAGGAGGTTAAAGGCACTGACTCTCCAAGTGGGGAGAGTGTTCGTAAAGCGTCTGGAATGTTGCACCCGAGTACCAGGGGACGAAAACTGACACATTTGAACACGTTTCCCGATCACACGGTGGATCATACTCTGGGTTCCACATGCATGTTTTAGCTGAAGGAAGAATCCCTTAAACCTGGAGAGTTGAGACCCATGGAATGGGTACCATGCAATATGACTTCAAAGGGTCTGCATTTGCTCACCGAACCTAATCAATCCTATCACTGCTGCGTTTATGCCGCTATACACACGCTTGATTCTCTTTCGGACATATATAAATCCATAGGTTTTAAGATTCTTACTAGTCAGGTATATTCTTATGCGTTTAATATGGGGTGTTGAGTCCACTTCGTTGAGCAAGGTGTAGCTCTTTTCTATTACATATTTGGCTTATGGAACGATATCTGTGCTAATTTCAATGTCTGGTTTTAGGCAGCACCCCAACTCACCTTTCCCCTTAAGGAAGCATAAGTTGGTTTTCTACATTTGAGACCCTGTTCTGTTTTGTAATTCAGTTCCTGTGTAGCCAAGTTTACATTCCGTGTAGTAGTGATATCTTATGATGTTTCTTTTTCTGTGTGACTTATTTCACTTAGAATCATCGTACCTGAATCCACTCATTATGCTGCTATGGGCCTGATGACATAGATTTCATTGCTGAGTGATATTGCATTGTAGGTAAGTACCACAACTTCTTTATCCATTTTTCACTTTCTGTGATACTGAACTTGTACCATAAACGAGGTTCTTGTAAACAGAGCCGTCCCAAACTTTGGGGTGGCTGTGTCTTTTTGATTTTAATTTCCCTAAGCTATAGGACCATAAATGGAAGTGCCCTAGGCTCTGTTGCTTTGTTTTGTAGATGTTTCAGGAAACACCATACACTTCTCCAGAGTGACTGTTGGCAATTTACATCCCGCCCATCAGCATAACAAGGCTCCCAGTTCTCCATGGGCTGTCCTGCCTTTCTGGATTTTACACTTTTTTCAGATGGCCCTTTTGACCGGGGGGCAGTGAGACTTCATTGTAGTGCAGATTTCCTTTGCAAGCTTGCTTGGTTGGCCAAAAAGTGCGTATGCGTTTTTTCCTGAATATATTCAGGAAAAAACGCATATGCCCTTTTTGGCCAAGTGCATCATTGTGGACGTTCTGCCTCTTTTCCTATGCTTTACATGCAATTCCAGTCTACCTCCTGAAATCCGTTTCCTGCAATTCTGCCCCGCATTCAAGTCCTCTTGGCAGCCTTACTTCAATATATTTTTGGACGATAGCTGTCATTTATAACTCTGCAGGTATGTGAATGACAGTGCCCCTGAGCTCCTTTCTTCAACTCGCTTTCTTGTAAGCTGGCCGCAACACCGCAGCATTGCTTCAGGCCCTAGTGTGGTTCCGGCATGGCACGCTGAGCCTTTGGTTAATTCCTCTTCCTGGTGGGAAATGAGAGTTAAATTTGCCCGTCCAGACACCTCCAGCTAGTCTCTCATTGGTTCTCCCTATTCCTGTTCATTTTCCGCAGAAATTGCAAACTGGGCCAAACAGGAGGTTAAAGGCACTGACTCTCCAAGTGGGGAGAGTGTTAGTAAAGCGTCTGGAATGTTGCACCCGAGTACCGGGGGAAGAAAACTGAGTCACATTTGAACACGTTTCCCGATCACACGGTGGATCATACTCTGGGTTCCACATGCATGTTTTAGCTGAAGGAAGAATCCCTTAAACCTGGAGAGTTGAGACCCATGGAATGGGTACCATGCAATATGACTTGAAAGGGTCTGCATTTGCTCACCGAACCTCACCAATCCTATCACTGCTGCGTTTATGCCGCTGTACACATGGTTGATTCTCTTTTGGAGACATATAAATCCATAGGTTTTAAGATTCTTACTAGTCAGGTATATTCTTATGCGTTTAATATGGGGTGTTGAGTCCACTTCGTTGAGCAATGAGTAGCTCTTGTCTATTACATATTTGGCTTATGGAACGGTATCTTTTCTAATTTCAATCTCTGGTTTTATGCAGCACCCCAACTCACCTTTCCCCTTAAGCAAGCATAAGATGGTTTTCTACATTTGAGACCCTGTTCTATTTTGTAATTCAGTTCCTGTGTAGCCAAGTTTACATTCCGTGTAGTAGTGATATCTTATGATGTTTCTTTTTCTGTGTGACTTATTTCACTTAGAATCATCGTACCTGAATCCACTCATTATGCTGCTATGGGCCTGATGACATAGATTTCATTGCTGAGTGATATTGCATTGTACGTAAGTACCACAACTTCTTTATCCATTTTTCATTTTCTGTGATTTTGAACTTGTACTGTAAACGAGGTTCTTGTAAACAGAGCCGTCCCAAACTTTGGGGTGGCTGTGTCTTTTTGATTTTAATTTCCCTAAGCTATAGGACCATAAATGGAAGTGCCCTAGGCTCTGTTGCTTTGTTTTTTAGATGTTTCAGGAAACACCATACACTTCTCCAGAGTGGCTGTTGGCAATTTACATCCCGCCCATCAGCATAACAAGGCTCCCAATTCTCCATGGCTTGTCCTGCCTTTCTGGATTTTACACTTTTTTCAGATGGCCCTTTTGACCGGGGGGCAGTGAGACTTCATTGTAGTGCAGATTTCCTTTGCAAGCTTGCTTGGTTGGCCAAAAAGGGCGTATGCGTTTTTTCCTGAATGTATTCAGGAAAAAACGCATACGCCCTTTTTGGCCAAGTGCATCATTGTGGACGTTCTGCCTCTTTTCCTATGCTTTACATGCAATTCCAGTCTACCTCCTGAAATCGGTTTCCTGCAATTCTGCCCCGCTTTCAAGTCCTCTTGGCAGCCTTACTTCAATATATTTTTGGACGATAGCTGTCATTTATAACTCTGCAGGTATGTGAATGACAGTGCCCCTGAGCTCCTTTCTTCAACTCGCTTTCTTGTGAGCTGGCCGCAACACCGCAGCATTGCTTCAGGCCCTAGTGTGGTTCCGGCATGGCACGCTGAGCCTTTGGTTAATTCCTCTTCCTGGTGGGAAATCAGAGTTAAATTTGCCCGTCCAGACACCTCCAGCTAGTCTCTCATTGGTTCTCCCTATTCCTGTTCATTTTCCGCAGAAATTGCAAACTGGGCCAAACAGGAGGTTAAAGGCACTGACTCTCCAAGTGGGGAGAGTGTTAGTAAAGCGTCTGGAATGTTGCACCCGAGTACCAGGGGACGAAAACTGACACAATTGAAAACGTTTCCCTATCACACGGTGGATCATACTCTGGGTTCCACATGCATGTTTTAGCTGAAGGAAGAATCCCTTAAACCTGGAGAGTTGAGACCCATGGAATGGGTACCATGCAATATGACTTCAAAGGGTCTGCATTTGTCCACCGAACCTCAACAATAATATCACTGCTGCGTTTATGCCGCTGTACACACGCTTGATTCTCTTTCGGAGACATATAAATCCATAGGTTTTAAGATTCTTACTAGTCAGGTATATTCTTAGGCGTTTAATATGGGGTGTAGAGTCCACTTCGTTGAGCAAGGAGTAGCTCTTGTCTATTACATATTTGGCTTATGGAACGGTATCTGTGCTAATTTCAATCTTTGGTTTTATGTAGCACCCCAACTCAACTTTCCGCTTAAGCAAGCATAAGTCGGTATTCTACATTTGAGAACCTGTTCTGTTTTGTAATTCAGTTCCTGTGTAGCCAAGTTTACATTCCATGTGGTAGAGATATCTTATGATGTTTCTTTTTCTGTGTGACTTATTTCACTTAGAATCATCGTACCTGAATCCACTCATTATGCTGCTACGGGCCTGATGACATAGATTTCATTGCTGAGTGATATTGCATTGTACGTAAGTACCACAACTTCTTGATCCATTTTTCGCTTTCTGTGATATTGAACTTGTACCATAAACAAGGTTCTTGTAAACAGAGCTGTCCCAAATATTGGGGTAGTTGTGTCTTTTTGATTTTAATTTCCCTAAGCTATAGGACCATAAGTGGAAGTGCCCTAGGCTCTGTTGCTTTGTTTTTTAGATGTTTCAGGAAACACCATACACTTCTCCAGAGTGGCTGTTGGCAATTTACATCCCGCCCATCAGCATAACAAGGCTCCCAGTTCTCCATGGCCTGTCCTGCCTTTCTGGATTTTACACTTTTTTCAGATGGCCCTTTTGACCGGGGGGCAGTGAGACTTCATTGTAGTGCAGATTTCCTTTGCAAGCTTGCTTGGTTGGCCAAAAAGGGCGTAGGCTTTTTTTCTTGAGGAAAAATCGCATATGCCCTTTTTGGCCAAGTGCATCATTGTCGACGTTCTGCCTCTTTTCCTATGCTTTACATGCAATTCCAGTCTACCTCCTGAAATCGGTTTCCTGCAATTCTGCCCCGCTTTCAAGTCCTCTTGGCAGCCTTACTTCAATATATTTTTGGATGATAGCTGTCATTTATAACTCTGCATGTCTGTGAATGACAGTGCCCCTGAGCTCCTTTCTTCAACTCACTTTCTTGTGAGCTGGCCGCAACACCGCAGCATCGCTTCAGGCCCTAGTGTTGTTCCGGCATGGCACGCTGAGCCTTTGGTTAATTCCTCTTCCTGGTGGGAAATGAGAGTTAAATTTGCCCGTCCAGACACCTCCAGCTAGTCTCTCATTGGTTCTCCCTATTCCTGTTCATTTTCCGCAGAAATTGGAAACTGGGCCAAACAGGAGGTTAAAGGCACTGACTCTCCAAGTGGGGAGAGTGTTAGTAAAGCGTCTGGAATGTTGCACCCGAGTACCAGGGGACGAAAACTGACACATTTGAACACGTTTCCCGATCACACGGTGGATCATACTCTGGGTTCCACATGCATGTTTTAGCTGAAGGAAGAATCCCTTAAACCTGGAGAGTTGAGACCCATGGAATGGGTACCATGCAATATGACTTCAAAGGGTCTGCATTTGTCCACCGAACCTCACCAATCCTATCACTGCTGCGTTTATGCCGCTGTACACACGCTTGATTCTCTTTCGGAGACATATAAATCCATAGGTTTTAAGATTCTTACTAGTCAGGTATATTCTTAGGCGTTTATTATGGGGTGTAGAGTCCACTTCGTTGAGCAAGGAGTAGCTCTTGACTATTACATATTTGGCTTATGGAACGGTATCTGTGCTAATTTCAATCTCTGGTTTTATGCAGCACCCCAACTCACCTTTCGCCTTAAGCAAGCATAAGTTGGTTTTCTACATTTGAGACCCTGTTCTGTTTTGTAATTCAGTTCCTGTGTAGCCAAGTTTACATTCCGTGTAGTAGTGATATCTTATGATGTTTCTTTTTCTGTGTGACTTATTTCACTTAGAATCATCGTACCTGAATCCACTCATTATGCTGCTATGGGCCTGATGACATAGATTTCATTGCTGCGTGATATTGCATTGTACGTAATTACCACAAATTCTTTATCCATTTTTCACTTGCTGTGATACTGAACTTGTACCGTAAATGAGGTTCTTGTAAACAGAGCCGTCCCAAACTTTGGGGTGGCTGTGTCTTTTTGATTTTAATTTCCCTAAGCTATAGGACCATAAGTGGAAGTGCCCTAGGCTCTGTTGCTTTGCTTTTTAGATGTTTCAGGAAACACCATACACTTCTCCAGAGTGGCTGTTCGCAATTTACATCCCGCACATCAGCATAACAAGGTTCCCAATTCTCCATGGCCTGTCCTGCCTTTCTGGATTTTACACTTTTTTCAGATGGCCCTTTTGACCGGGGGCAGTGAGACTTCATTGTAGTGCAGATTTCCTTTGCAAGCTTGCTTGGTTGGCCAAAAAGGGCGTATGCGTTTTTTCCTGAATATATTCAGGAAAAAACGCATACGCCCTTTTTGGCCAAGTGCATCATTGTGGACGTTCTGCCTCTTTTCCTATGCTTTACATGCTATTCCAGTCTACCTCCTGAAATCGGTTTCCTGCAATTCTGCCCCGCTTTCAAGTCCTCTTGGCAGCCTTACTTCAATATATTTTTGGACGATAGCTGTCATTTATAACTCTGCAGGTATGTGAATGACAGTGCCCCTGAGCTCCTTTCTTCAACTCGCTTTCTTGTGAGCTGGCCGCAACACCGCAGCATTGCTTCAGGCCCTAGTGTGGTTCCGGCATGGCACGCTTAGCCTTTGGTTAATTCCTCTTCCTGGTGGGAAATGAGAGTTAAATTTGCCCGTCCAGACACCTCCAGCTAGTCTCTCATTGGTTCTCCCTATTCCTGTTCATTTTCCGCAGAAATTGCAAACTGGGCCAAACAGGAAGTTAAAGGCACTGACTCTCCAAGGGGGGAGAGTGTTAGTAAAGCGTCTGGAATGTTGCACCCGAGTACCGGGGGATGAAAACTGAGTCACATTTGAACACGTTTCCCAATCACACGGTGGATCATACTCTGGGTTCCACATGCATGTTTTAGCTGAAGGAAGAATCCCTTAAACCTGGAGAGTTGAGACCCCTGCAATGGGTACCATGCAATATGACTTCAAAGGGTCTGCATTTGTCCACCGAACCTCACCAATCCTATCACTGCTGCGTTTATGCCGCTGTACACATGGTTGATTCTCTTTTGGAGACATATAAATCCATAGGTTTTAAGATTCTTACTAGTCAGATATATTCTTATGCGTTTAATATGGGGTGTTGAGTGCACTTCGTTGAGCAATGAGTAGCTCTTGTCTATTACATATTTGGCTTATGGAACGGTATCTGTTCTAATTTCAATCTCTGGTTTTATGCAGCACCCCAACTCACCTTTCCCCTTAAGCAAGCATAAGATGGTTTTCTACATTTGAGGCCCTGTTCTGTTTTGTAATTCAGTTCCTGTGTAGCCAAGTTTACATTCCGTGTAGTAGTGATATCTTATGATGTTTCTTTTTCTGTGTGACTTATTTCACTTAGAATCATCGTACCTGAATCCACTCATTATGCTGCTATGGGCCTGATGACATAGATTTCATTGCTGAGTGATATTGCATTGTACGTAAGTACCACAACTTCTTTATCCATTTTTCATTTTCTGTGATTTTGAACTTGTACTGTAAACGAGGTTCTTGTAAACACAGCCGTCCCAAACTTTGGGGTGGCTGTGTCTTTTTGATTTTAATTTCCCTAAGCTATAGGACCATAAGTGGAAGTGCCCTAGGCTCTGTTGCTTTGTTTTTTAGATGTTTCAGGAAACACCATACACTTCTCCAGAGTGGCTGTTGGCAATTTACATCCCGCCCATCAGCATAACAAGGCTCCCAATTCTCCATGGCTTGTCCTGCCTTTCTGGATTTTACACTTTTATCAGATGGCCCTTTTGACCGGGGGGCAGTGAGACTTCATTGTAGTGCAGATTTCCTTTGCAAGCTTGCTTGGTTGGCCAAAAAGGGCGTATGCGTTTTTTCCTGAATGTATTCAGGAAAAAACGCATACGCCCTTTTTGGCCAAGTGCATCATTGTGGACGTTCTGCCTCTTTTCCTATGCTTTACATGCAATTCCAGTCTACCTCCTGAAATCGGTTTCCTGCAATTCTGCCCCGCTTTCAAGTCCTCTTGGCAGCCTTACTTCAATATAATTTTGGACGATAGTTGTCATTTATAACTCTGCAGGTATGTGAATTACAGTGCCCCTGAGCTCCTTTCTTCAACTTGCTTTCTTGTGAGCTGGCCGCAACACCGCAGCATTGCTTCAGGCCCTAGTGTGGTTCCGGCATGGCACACTGAGCCTTTGGTTAATTCCTCTTCCTGGTGGGAAATCAGAGTTAAATTTGCCCGTCCAGACACCTCCAGCTAGTCTCTCATTGGTTCTCCCTATTCCTGTTCATTTTCCGCAGAAATTGCAAACTGGGCCAAACAGGAGGTTAAAGGCACTGACTCTCCAAGTGGGGAGAGTGTTAGTAAAGCCTCTGGAATGTTGCACCCGAGTACCAGGGGACGAAAACTGACACAATTGAACACGATTCCCTATCACACGGTGGATCATACTCTGGGTTCCACATGCATGTTTTAGCTGAAGTAAGAATCCCTTAAACCTGGAGAGTTGAGACCCATGGAATGGGTACCATGCAATATGACTTCAAAGGGTCTGCATTTGTCCACCGAACCTCACCAATAATATCACTGCTGCGTTTATGCCGCTGTACACACGCTTGAATCGATTTCGGAGACATATAAATCCATAGGTTTTAAGATTCTTACTAGTCAGGTATATTCTTAGGCGTTTAATATGGGGTGTAGAGTCCACTTCGTTGAGCAAGGAGTAGCTCTTGTCTATTACATATTTGGCTTATGGAACGGTATCTGTGCTAATTTCAATCTTTGATTTTATGTAGCACCCCAACTCAACTTTCCTCTTAAGCAAGCATAAGTCGGTTTTCTACATTTGAGACCATGTTCTGTTTTGTAATTCAGTTCCTGTGTAGCCAAGTTTACATTCCATGTGGTAGAGATATCTTATGATGTTTCTTTTTCTGTGTGACTTATTTCACTTAGAATCATCGTACCTGAATCCACTCATTATGCTGCTACGGGCCTGATGACATAGATTTCATTGCTGAGTGATATTGCATTGTACGTAAGTACCACAACTTCTTGATCCATTTTTCGCTTTCTGTGATATTGAACTTGTACCGTAAACGAGGTTCTTGTAAACAGAGCTGTCCCAAACATTGGGGTGGTTGTGTCTTTTTGATTTTAATTTCCCTAAGCTATAGGACCATAAGTGGAAGTGCCCTAGGCTCTGTTGCTTTGTTTTGTAGATGTTTCAGGAAACACCATACACTTCTCCAGAGTGGCTGTTGGCAATTTACATCCCGCCCATCAGCATAACAAGGCTCCCAGTTCTCCATGGCCTGTCCTGCCTTTCTGGATTTTACACTTTTTTCAGATGGCCCTTTTGACCGGGGGGCAGTGAGACTTCATTGTAGTGCAGATTTCCTTTGCAAGCTTGCTTGGTTGGCCAAAAAGGGCGTATGCGTTTTTTCCTGAATATATTAAGGAAAAAACGCATACGCCCTTTTTGGCCAAGTGCATCATTGTGGACGTTCTGCCTCTTTTCCTATGCTTTACATGCAATTCCAGTCTACCTCCTGAAATCGGTTTCCTGCAATTCTGCCCCGCTTTCAAGTCCTCTTGGCAGCCTTACTTCAATATATTTTTGGACGATAGCTATCATTTATAACTCTGCAGGTATGTGAATGACAGTGCCCCTGAGCTCCTTTCTTCAACTCGCTTTCTTGTGAGCTGGCCGCAACACCGCAGGATTGCTTCAGGCCCTAGTGTGGTTCCGGCATGACATGCTGAGCCTTTGGTTAATTCCTCTTCCTGGTGGGAAATGAGAGTTAACTTTGCCCGTCCAGACACCTCCAGCTAGTCTCTCATTGGTTCTCCCTATTCCTGTTCATTTTCCGCAGAAATTGCAAACTGGGCCAAACAGGAGGTTAAAGGCACTGACTCTCCAAGAGGGGAGAGTGTTAGTAAAGCGTCTGGAATGTTGCACCCGAGTAACAGGGGACGAAAACTGAGACACATTTGAACACGTTTCCCGATCACATGGTGGATCATACTCTGGGTTCCACATGCATGTTTTAGCTGAAGGAAGAATCCCTTAAACCTGGAGAGTTGAGACCCCTGCAATGGGTACCATGCAATATGACTTCAAAGGGTCTGCATTTGCTCACCGAACCTCACCAATCCTATCACTGCTGCATTTATGCCACTGTACACACGCTTGATTCTCTTTCTGAGACATATAAATCCATAGGTTTTAATATTCTTACTAGTCAGGTATATTCTTAGGCGTTTATTATGGGGTGTAGAGTCCACTTCGTTGAGCAAGGAGTAGCTCTTGTCTATTACATATTTGGCTTATGGAACGGTATCTGTGCTAATTTCAATCTCTGGTTTTATGCAGCACCCCAACTCACCTTTCCCCTTAAGCAAGCATAAGTCGGTTTCCTACATTTGAGACCCTGTTCTGTTTTGTAATTCAGTTCCTGTGTAGCCAAGTTTACATTCCATGTGGTAGAGATATCTTATGATGTTTCTTTTTCTGTGTGACTTATTTCACTTAGAATCATCGTACCTGAATCCACTCATTATGCTGCTATGGGCCTGATGACATAGATTTCATTGCTGAGTGATATTGCATTGTACGTAAGTACCACAACTTCTTTATCCATTTTTCACTTTCTGTGATTTTGAACTTATACTGTAAACGAGGTTCTTGTAAACAGAGCCTTCCCAAACTCTGGGGTGGCTGTGTCTTTTTGATTTTAATTTCCCTAAGCTATAGGACCATAAGTGGAAGTGCCCTAGGCTCTGTTGCTTTGTTTTGTAGATGTTTCAGGAAACACCATACACTTCTCCAGAGTGGCTGTTGGCAATTTACATCCCGCCCATCAGCATAACAAGGCTCCCAGTTCTCCATGGCCTGTCCTGCCTTTCTGGATTTTACACTTTTTTCAGATGGCCCTTTTGACCGGGGGGCAGTGAGACTTCATTGTAGTGCAGATTTCCTTTGCAAGCTTGCTTGGTTGGCCAAAAAGGGCGTATGCGTTTTTTCCTGAATATATTAAGGAAAAAACGCATACGCCCTTTTTGGCCAAGTGCATCATTGTGGACGTTCTGCCTCTTTTCCTATGCTTTACATGCAATTCCAGTCTACCTCCTGAAATCGGTTTCCTGCAATTCTGCCCCGCTTTCAAGTCCTCTTGGCAGCCTTACTTCAATATATTTTTGGACGATAGCTATCATTTATAACTCTGCAGGTATGTGAATGACAGTGCCCCTGAGCTCCTTTCTTCAACTCGCTTTCTTGTGAGCGGGCCGCAACACCGCAGGATTGCTTCAGGCCCTAGTGTGGTTCCGGCATGGAACGCTGAGCCTTTGTTTAATTCCTCTTCCTGGTGGGAAATGAGAGTTAAATTTGCCCGTCCAGACACCTCCAGCTAGTCTCTCATTGGTTCTCCCTATTCCTGTTCATTTTCCGCAGAAATTGCAAACTGGGCCAAACAGGAGGTTAAAGGCACTGACTCTCCAAGTGGGGAGAGTGTTAGTAAAGCGTCTGGAATGTTGCACCCGAGTACCAGGGGACGAAAACTGAGACACATTTGAACACGTTTCCCGATCACATGGTGGATCATACTCTGGGTTCCACATGCATGTTTTAGCTGAAGGAAGAATCCCTTAAACCTGGAGAGTTGAGACCCCTGCAATGGGTACCATGCAATATGACTTCAAAGGGTCTGCATTTGCTCACCGAACCTCACCAATCCTATCACTGCTGCATTTATGCCACTGTACACACGCTTGATTCTCTTTCGGAGACATATAAATCCATAGGTTTTAAGATTCTTACTAGTCAGGTATATTCTTAGGCGTTTAATATGGGGTGTAGAGTCCACTTCGTTGAGCAAGGAGTAGCTCTTGTCTATTACATATTTGGCTTATGGAACGGTATCTGTTCTAATTTCAATGTCTGGTTTTATGCAGCACCCCAACTCACCTTTCGCCTTAAGCAAGCATAAGTTGGTTTTCTACATTTGAGACCCTGTTCTGTTTTGTAATTCAGTTCCTGTGTAGCCAAGTTTACATTCCTTGTAGTAGTGATATCTTATGATGTTTTTTCTCTGTGTGACTTATTTCACTTACAATCATCGTACCTGAATCCACTCATTATGCTGCTACGGGCCTGATGACATAGATTTCATTGCTGAGTGATATTGCATTGTACGTAAGTACCACAACTTCTTTATCCATTTTGCGCTTTCTGTGATATTGAACTTGTACCGTAAAGGAGGTTCTTGTAAACAGAGCTGTCCCAAAGATTGGGGTGGTTGTGTCTTTTTGATTTTAATTTCCCTAAGCTATAGGACCATAAGTGGAAGTGCCCTAGGCTCTGTTGCTTTGTTTTTTAGATGTTTCAGGAAACACCATACACTTCTCCAGAGTGGCTGTTGGCAATTTACATCCCGCCCATCAGCATAACAAGGCTCCCAGTTCTCCATGGGCTGTCCTGCCTTTCTGGATTTTACACTTTTTTCAGATGGCCCTTTTGACCGGGGGGCAGTGAGACTTCATTGTAGTGCAGATTTCCTTTGCAAGCTTGCTTGGTTGGCCAAAAAGGGCGTATGCGTTTTTTTTTGAATATATTCAGGAAAAAACGCATATGCCCTTTTTGGCCAAGTGCATCATTGTGGACGTTCTGCCTCTTTTCCTATGCTTTACATGCAATTCCAGTCTACCTCCTGAAATCGGTTTCCTGCAATTCTGCCCCGCTTTCAAGTCCTCTTGGCAGCCTTACTTCAATATATTTTTGGATGATAGCTGTCATTTATAACTCTGCAGGTATGTGAATGACAGTGCCCCTGAGCTCCTTTCTTCAACTCGCTTTCTTGTGAGCTGGCCGCAACACCGCAGCATTGCTTCAGGCCCTAGTGTGGTTCAGGCATGGCACGCTGAGCCTTTGGTTAATTCCTCTTCCTGATGGGAAATGAGAGTTAAATTTGCCCGTCCAGACACCTCCAGCTAGTCTCTCATTGGTTCTCCCTATTCCTGTTCATTTTCCACAGAAATTGCAAACTGGGCCAAACAGGAGGTTAAAGGCACTGACTCTCCAAGTGGGGAGAGTGTTAGTAAAGCGTCTGGAATGTTGCACCCGAGTACCGGGGGACGAAAACTGAGTCACATTTGAACACGTTTCCCGATCACACAGTGGATCATACTCTGGGTTCCACATGCATGTTTTAGCTGAAGGAAGAATCCCTTAAACCTGGAGAGTTGAGACCCATGGAATGGGTACCATGCAATATGACTTGAAAGGGTCTGCATTTGCTCACCGAACCTCACCAATCCTATCACTGCTGCATTTATGCCACTGTACACACGCTTGATTCTCTTTCTGAGACATATAAATCCATAGGTTTTAAGATTCTTACTAGTCAGGTATATTCTTAGGCGTTTAATATGGGGTGTAGAGTCCACTTCGTTGAGCAAGGAGTAGCTCTTGTCTATTACATATTTGGCTTATGGAACGGTATCTGTGCTAATTTCAATCTCTGGTTTTATGCAGCACCCCAACTCACCTTTCCCCTTAAGCAAGCATAAGTCGGTTTTCTACATTTGAGACCCTGTTCTGTTTTGTAATTCAGTTCCTGTGTAGCCAAGTTTACATTCCATGTGGTAGAGATATCTTATGATGTTTCTTTCTCTGTGTGACTTATTTCACTTACAATCATCGTACCTGAATCCACTCATTATGCTGCTACGGGCCTGATGACATAGATTTCATTGCTGAGTGATATTGCATTGTACGTAAGTACCACAACTTCTTTATCCATTTTGCGCTTTCTGTGATATTGAACTTCTACCGTAAAGGAGGTTCTTGTAAACAGAGCTGTCCCAAAGATTGGGGTGGTTGTGTCTTTTTGATTTTAATTTCCCTAAGCTATAGGACCATAAGTGGAAGTGCCCTAGGCTCTGTTGCTTTGTTTTTTAGATGTTTCAGGAAACACCATACACTTCTCCAGAGTGACTGTTGGCAATTTACATCCCGCCCATCAGCATAACAAGGCTCCCAGTTCTCCATGGCCTGTCCTGCCTTTCTGGATTTTACACTTTTTTCAGATGGCCCTTTTGACCGGGGGGCAGTGAGACTTCATTGTAGTGCAGATTTCCTTTGCAAGCTTGCTTGGTTGGCCAAAAAGGGCGTATGCGTTTTTTCCTGAATATATTCAGGAAAAAACGCATACGCCCTTTTTGGCCAAGTGCATCATTGTGGACGTTCTGCCTCTTTTCCTTTGCTTTACATGCAATTCCAGTCTACCTCCTGAAATCGGTTTCCTGCAATTCTGCCCAGCGTTCAAGTCCTCTTGGCAGCCTTACTTCAATATATTTTTGGACGATAGCTGTCATTTATAACTCTGCAGGTTTGTGAATGACAGTGCCCCTGAGCTCCTTTCTTCAACTCGCTTTCTTGTGAGCTGGCCGCAACACCGCAGCATTGCTTCAGGCCCTAGTGTGGTTCCGGCATGACATGCTGAGCCTTTGGTTAATTCCTCTTCCTGGTGGGAAATGAGAGTTAACTTTGCCCGTCCAGACACCTCCAGCTAGTCTCTCATTGGTTCTCCCTATTCCTGTTCATTTTCCGCAGAAATTGCAAACTGGGCCAAACAAGAGGTTAAAGGCACTGACTCTCCAAGTGGGGAGAGTGTTAGTAAAGCGTCTGGAATGTTGCACCCGAGTACCGGGGGATGAAAACTGACACAATTGAACACGTTTCCCGATCACACGGTGGATCATACTCTGGGTTCCACATGCATGTTTTAGCTGAAGGAAGAATCCCTTAAACCTGGAGAGTTGAGACCCATGGAATGGGTACCATGCAATATGACTTGAAAGGGTCTGCATTTGCTCACCGAACCTCACCAATCCTATCACTGCTGCGTTTATGAAACTGTACACACGCTTGATTCTCTTTCGGAGACATATAAATCCATAGGTTTTAAGATTCTTTCTAGTCAGGTATATTCTTACGCGTTTAATATGGGGTGTAGAGTCCACTTCGTTGAGCAAGGAGTAGCTCTTGTCTATTAAATATTTGGCTTATGGAATGGTATCTGTTTTAATTTCAATCTCTGGTTTTATGGAGCACCACAACTCACCTTTCGCCTTAAGCAAGCATAAGTTGGTTTTCTACATTTGAGACCCTGTTCTGTTTTGTAATTCAGTTCCTGTGTAGCCAAGTTTACATTCCTTGTAGTAGTGATATCTTATGATGTTTGTTTTTCTGTGTGACTTATTTCACTTAGAATCATCGTACCTGAATCCACTCATTATGCTGCTACGGGCCTGATGACATAGATTTCATTGCTGAGTGATATTGCATTGTACGTAAGTACCACAACATCTTTATCCATTTTTCGCTTTCTGTGATATTGAACTTGGACCATAAATGAGGTTCTTGTAAACAGAGCTGTCCCTAACTTTGGGGTGGCTGAGTCTTTTTGATTTTAATTTCCCTAAGCTATAGGACCATAAGTGGAAGTGTCCTAGGCTCTGTTGCTTTGTTTTTTAGATGTTTCAGGAAACACCATACACTTCTCCAGAGTGGCTGTTGGCAATTTACATCCCACCCATCAGTATAACAAGGCTCCGAGTTCTCCATGGCCTGTCCTGCCTTTCTGGATTTTACACTTTTTTCAGATGGCCCTTTTGACCGGGGGGCAGTGAGACTTCATTGTAGTGCAGATTTCCTTTGCAAGCTTGCTTGGTTGGCCAAAAAGGGCATATGCGTTTTTTCCTGAATATATTCAGGAAAAAACGCATACGCCCTTTTTGGCCAAGTGCATCATTGTGGACGTTCTGCCTCTTTTCCTATGCTTTACATGCAATTCCAGTCTACCTCCTGAAATCGGTTTCCTGCAATTCTGCCCCGCTTTCAAGTCCTCTTGGCAGCCTTACTTCAATATACTTTTGGACGATAGCTATCATTTATAACTCTGCAGGTATGTGAATGACAGTGCCCCTGAGCTCCTTTCTTCAACTCGCTTTCTTGTGAGCTGGCCGCAACACCGCAGGATTGCTTCAGGCCCTAGTGTGGTTCCGGCATGGCACGCTGAGCCTTTGTTTAATTCCTCTTCCTGGTGGGAAATGAGAGTTAAATTTGCCCGTCCAGACACCTCCAGCTAGTCTCTCATTGGTTCTCCCTATTCCTGTTCATTTTCCGCAGAAATTGCAAACTGGGCCAAACAGGAGGTTAAAGGCACTGACTCTCCAAGTGGGGAGAGTGTTAGTAAAGCGTCTGGAATGTTGCACCCGAGTACCAGGGGACGAAAACTGAGACACATTTGAACACGTTTCCCGATCACATGGTGGATCATACTCTGGGTTCCACATGCATGTTTTAGCTGAAGGAAGAATCCCTTAAACCTGGAGAGTTGAGACCCATGGAATGGGTACCATGCAATATGACTTCAAAGGGTCTGCATTTGCTCACCGAACCTCACCAATCCTATCACTGCTGCATTTATGCCACTGTACACACGCTTGATTCTCTTTCTGAGACATATAAATCCATAGGTTTTAAGATTCTTACTAGTCAGGTATATTCTTAGGCGTTTAATATGGGGTGTAGAGTCCACTTCGTTGAGCAAGGAGTAGCTCTTGTCTATTACATATTTGGCTTATGGAACGGTATCTGTGCTAATTTCAATCTCTGGTTTTATGCAGCACCCCAACTCACCTTTCCCCTTAAGCAAGCATAAGTCGGTTTTCTACATTTGAGACCCTGTTCTGTTTTGTAATTCAGTTCCTGTGTAGCCAAGTTTACATTCCATGTGGTAGAGATATCTTATGATGTTTCTTTTTCTGTGTGACTTATTTCACTTAGAATCATCGTACCTGAATCCACTCATTATGCTGCTATGGGCCTGATGACATAGATTTCATTGCTGAGTGATATTGCATTGTACGTAAGTACCACAACTTCTTTATCCATTTTTCACTTTCTGTGATTTTGAACTTATACTGTAAACGAGGTTCTTGTAAACAGAGCCTTCCCAAACTTTGGGGTGGCTGTGTGTTTTTGATTTTAATTTCCCTAAGCTATAGGACCATAAGTGGAAGTGCCCTAGGCTCTGTTGCTTTGTTTTTTAGATGTTTCAGGAAACACCATACACTTCTCCAGAGTGGCTGTTGGCAATTTACATCCCACCCATCAGCATAACAAGGCTCCCAGTTCTCCATGGCCTGTCCTGCCTTTCTGGATTTTACACTTTTTTCAGATGGCCCTTTTGACCGGGGGGCAGTGAGACTTCATTGTAGTGCAGATTTCCTTTGCAAGCTTGCTTGGTTGGCCAAAAAGGGCGTATGCGTTTTTTCCTGAATATATTAAGGAAAAAACGCATACGCCCTTTTTGGCCAAGTGCATCATTGTGGACGTTCTGCCTCTTTTCCTATGCTTTACATGCAATTCCAGTCTACCTCCTGAAATCGGTTTCCTGCAATTCTGCCCCGCTTTCAAGTCCTCTTGGCAGCCTTACTTCAATATATTTTTGGACGATAGCTATCATTTATAACTCTGCAGGTATGTGAATGACAGTGCCCCTGAGCTCCTTTCTTCAACTCGCTTTCTTGTGAGCGGGCCGCAACACCGCAGCATTGCTTCAGGCCCTAGTGTGGTTCCGGCATGGCACGCTGAGCCTTTGTTTAATTCCTCTTCCTGGTGGGAAATGAGAGTTAAATTTGCCCGTCCAGACACCTCCAGCTAGTCTCTCATTGGTTCTCCCTATTCCTGTTCATTTTCCGCAGAAATTGCAAACTGGGCCAAACAGGAGGTTAAAGGCACTGACTCTCCAAGTGGGGAGAGTGTTAGTAAAGCGTCTGGAATGTTGCACCCGAGTACCAGGGGACGAAAACTGAGACACATTTGAACACGTTTCCCGATCACATGGTGGATCATACTCTGGGTTCCACATGCATGTTTTAGCTGAAGGAAGAATCCCTTAAACCTGGAGAGTTGAGACCCCTGCAATGGGTACCATGCAATATGACTTCAAAGGGTCTGCATTTGCTCACCGAACCTCACCAATCCTATCAGTGCTGCATTTATGCCACTGTACACACGCTTGATTCTCTTTCTGAGACATATAAATCCATAGGTTTTAAGATTCTTACTAGTCAGGTATATTCTTAGGCGTTTAATATGGGGTGTAGAGTCCACTTCGTTGAGCAAGGAGTAGCTCTTGTCTATTACATATTTGGCTTATGGAACGGTATCTGTGCTAATTTCAATCTCTGGTTTTATGCAGCACCCCAACTCACCTTTCCCCTTAAGCAAGCATAAGTCGGTTTTCTACATTTGAGACCCTGTTCTGTTTTGTAATTCAGTTCCTGTGTAGCCAACTTTACATTCCATGTGGTAGAGATATCTTATGATGTTTCTTTTTCTGTGTGACTTATTTCACTTAGAATCATCGTACCTGAATCCACTCATTATGCTGCTATGGGCCTGATGACATAGATTTCATTGCTGAGTGATATTGCATTGTACGTAAGTACCACAACTTCTTTATCCATTTTTCACTTTCTGTGATTTTGAACTTATACTGTAAACGAGGTTCTTGTAAACAGAGCTTTCCCAAACTTTGGGGTGGCTGAGTCTTTTTGATTTTAATTTCCCTAAGCTATAGGACCATAAGTGGAAGTGCCCTAGGCTCTGTTGCTTTGTTTTTTAGATGTTTCAGGAAACACCATACACTTCTCCAGAGTGGCTGTGGCAATTTACATCACACCCATCAGCATAACAAGGCTCCCAGTTCTCCATGGCCTGTCCTGCCTTTCTGGATTTTACACTTTTTTCAGATGGCCCTTTTGACCGGGGGGCAGTGAGACTTCATTGTAGTGCAGATTTCCTTTGCAAGCTTGCTTGGTTGGCCAAAAAGGGCGTATGCGTTTTTTCCTGAATATATTCAGGAAAAAACGCATACGCCCTTTTTGGCCAAGTGCATCATTGTGGACGTTCTGCCTCTTTTCCTATGCTTTACATGCAATTCCAGTCTACCTCCTGAAATCGGTTTCCTGCAATTCTGCCCCGCTTTCAAGTCCTCTTGGCAGCCTTACTTCAATATATTTTTGGACGATAGCTATCATTTATAACTCTGCAGGTATATGAATGACAGTGCCCCTGAGCTCCTTTCTTCAACTCGCTTTCTTGTGAGCTGGCCGCAACACCGCAGGATTGCTTCAGGCCCTAGTGTGGTTCCGGCATGGCATGCTGAGCCTTTGTTTAATTCCTCTTCCTGGTGGGAAATGAGAGTTAAATTTGCCCGTCCAGACACCTCCAGCTAGTCTCTCATTGGTTCTCCCTATTCCTGTTCATTTTCCGCAGAAACTGCAAACTGGGCCAAACAGGAGGTTAAAGGCACTGACTCTCCAAGAGGGGAGAGTGTTAGTAAAGCGTCTGGAATGTTGCACCCGAGTACCAGGGGACGAAAACTGAGACACATTTGAACACGTTTCCCGATCACATGGTGGATCATACTCTGGGTTCCACATGCATGTTTTAGCTGAAGGAAGAATCCCTTAAACCTGGAGAGTTGAGACCCCTGCAATGGGTACCATGCAATATGCCTTGAAAGGGTCTGCATTTGCTCACCGAACCTCACCAATCCTATCACTGCTGCATTTATGCCACTGTACACACGCTTGAATCTCTTTCGGAGACATATAAATCCATAGGTTTTAAGATTCTTACTAGTCAGGTATATTCTTAGGCGTTTAATATGGGGTGTAGAGTCCACTTCGTTGAGCAAGGAGTAGCTCTTGTCTATTACATATTTGGCTTATGGAACGGTATCTGTGCTAATTTCAATCTCTGGTTTTATGCAGCACCCCAACTCACCTTTCCCCTTAAGCAAGCATAAGTCGGTTTTCTACATTTGAGACCCTGTTCTGTTTTGTAATTCAGTTCCTGTGTAGCCAAGTTTACATTCCATGTGGTAGAGATATCTTATGATGTTTCTTTTTCTGTGTGACTTATTTCACTTAGAATCATCGTACCTGAATCCACTCATTATGCTGCTATGGGCCTGATGACATAGATTTCATTGCTGAGTGATATTGCATTGTACGTAAGTACCACAACATCTTTATCCATTTTTCGCTTTCTGTGATATTGAACTTGGACCATAAATGAGGTTCTTGTAAACAGAGCTGTCCCTAACTTTGGGGTGGCTGAGTGTTTTTGATTTTAATTTCCCTAAGCTATAGGACCATAAGTGGAAGTGCCCTAGGCTCTGTTGCTTTGTTTTTTAGATGTTTCAGGAAACACCATACACTTCTCCAGAGTGGCTGTTGGCAATTTACATCCCACCCATCAGCATAACAAGGCTCCCAGTTCTCCATGGCCTGTCCTGCCTTTCTGGATTTTACACTTTTTTCAGATGGCCCTTTTGACCGGGGGGCAGTGAGACTTCATTGTAGTGCAGATTTCCTTTGCAAGCTTGCTTGGTTGGCCAAAAAGGGCATATGCGTTTTTTCCTGAATATATTCAGGAAAAAACGCATACGCCCTTTTTGGCCAAGTGCATCATTGTGGACGTTCTGCCTCTTTTCCTATGCTTTACATGCAATTCCAGTCTACCTCCTGAAATCGGTTTCCTGCAATTCTGCCCCGCTTTCAAGTCCTCTTGGCAGCCTTACTTCAATATACTTTTGGACGATAGCTATCATTTATAACTCTGCAGGTATGTGAATGACAGTGCCCCTGAGCTCCTTTCTTCAACTCGCTTTCTTGTGAGCTGGCCGCAACACCGCAGGATTGCTTCAGGCCCTAGTGTGGTTCCGGCATGGCATGCTGATCCTTTGTTTAACTCCTCTTCCTGGTGGGAAATGAGAGTTAAATTTGCCCGTCCAGACACCTCCAGCTAGTCTCTCATTGGTTCTCCCTATTCCTGTTCATTTTCCGCAGAAATTGCAAACTGGGCCAAACAGGAGGTTAAAGGCACTGACTCTCCAAGAGGGGAGAGTGTTAGTAAAGCGTCTGGAATGTTGCACCCGAGTACCAGGGGACGAAAACTGAGACACATTTGAACACGTTTCCCGATCACATGGTGGATCATACTCTGGGTTCCACATGCATGTTTTAGCTGAAGGAAGAATCCCTTAAACCTGGAGAGTTGAGACCCCTGCAATGGGTACCATGCAATATGCCTTGAAAGGGTCTGCATTTGCTCACCGAACCTCACCAATCCTATCACTGCTGCATTTATGCCACTGTACACACGCTTGATTCTCTTTCGGAGACATATAAATCCATAGGTTTTAAGATTCTTACTAGTCAGGTATATTCTTAGGCGTTTAATATGGGGTGTAGAGTCCACTTCGTTGAGCAAGGAGTAGCTCTTGTCTATTACATATTTGGCTTATGGAACGGTATCTGTGCTAATTTCAATCTCTGGTTTTATGCAGCACCCCAACTCACCTTTCCCCTTAAGCAAGCATAAGTCGGTTTTCTACATTTGAGACCCTGTTCTGTTTTGTAATTCAGTTCCTGTGTAGCCAAGTTTACATTCCATGTGGTAGAGATATCTTATGATGTTTCTTTTTCTGTGTGACTTATTTCACTTAGAATCATCGTACCTGAATCCACTCATTATGCTGCTATGGGCCTGATGACATAGATTTCATTGCTGAGTGATATTGCATTGTACGTAAGTACCACAACATCTTTATCCATTTTTCGTTTTCTGTGATATTGAACTTGGACCATAAATGAGGTTCTTGTAAACAGAGCTGTCCCTAACTTTGGGGTGGCTGAGTGTTTTTGATTTTAATTTCCCTAAGCTATAGGACCATAAGTGGAAGTGCCCTAGGCTCTGTTGCTTTGTTTTTTAGATGTTTCAGGAAACACCATACACTTCTCCAGAGTGGCTGTTGGCAATTTACATCCCACCCATCAGCATAACAAGGCTCCCAGTTCTCCATGGCCTGTCCTGCCTTTCTGGATTTTACACTTTTTTCAGATGGCCCTTTTGACCGGGGGGCAGTGAGACTTCATTGTAGTGCAGATTTCCTTTGCAAGCTTGCTTGGTTGGCCAAAAAGGGCATATGCGTTTTTTCCTGAATATATTCAGGAAAAAACGCATACGCCCTTTTTGGCCAAGTGCATCATTGTGGACGTTCTGCCTCTTTTCCTATGCTTTACATGCAATTCCAGTCTACCTCCTGAAATCGGTTTCCTGCAATTCTGCCCCGCTTTCAAGTCCTCTTGGCAGCCTTACTTCAATATACTTTTGGACGATAGCTATCATTTATAACTCTGCAGGTATGTGAATGACAGTGCCCCTGAGCTCCTTTCTTCAACTCGCTTTCTTGTGAGCTGGCCGCAACACCGCAGGATTGCTTCAGGCCCTAGTGTGGTTCCGGCATGGCATGCTGAGCCTTTGTTTAACTCCTCTTCCTGGTGGGAAATGAGAGTTAAATTTGCCCGTCCAGACACCTCCAGCTAGTCTCTCATTGGTTCTCCCTATTCCTGTTCATTTTCCGCAGAAATTGCAAACTGGGCCAAACAGGAGGTTAAAGGCACTGACTCTCCAAGAGGGGAGAGTGTTAGTAAAGCGTCTGGAATGTTGCACCCGAGTACCAGGGGACGAAAACTGAGACACATTTGAACACGTTTCCCGATCACATGGTGGATCATACTCTGGGTTCCACATGCATGTTTTAGCTGAAGGAAGAATCCCTTAAACCTGGAGAGTTGAGACCCCTGCAATGGGTACCATGCAATATGCCTTGAAAGGGTCTGCATTTGCTCACCGAACCTCACCAATCCTATCACTGCTGCATTTATGCCACTGTACACACGCTTGATTCTCTTTCTGAGACATATAAATCCATAGGTTTTAAGATTCTTACTAGTCAGGTATATTCTTAGGCGTTTAATATGGGGTGTAGAGTCCACTTTGTTGAGCAAGGAGTAGCTCTTGACTATTACATATTTGGCTTATGGAACGGTATCTGTGCTAATTTCAATCTCTGGTTTTATGCAGCACCCCAACTCACCTTTCGCCTTAAGCAAGCATAAGTTGGTTTTCTACATTTGAGACCCTGTTCTGTTTTGTAATTCAGTTCCTGTGTAGCCAAGTTTACATTCCGTGTAGTAGTGATATCTTATGATGTTTCTTTTTCTGTGTGACTTATTTCACTTAGAATCATCGTACCTGAATCCACTCATTATGCTGCTATGGGCCTGATGACATAGATTTCATTGCTGCGTGATATTGCATTGTACGTAATTACCACAACTTCTTTATCCATTTTTCACTTGCTGTGATACTGAACTTGTACTGTAAACGAGGTTCTTGTAAACAGAGCCGTCCCAAACTTTGGGGTGGCTGTGTCTTTTTGATTTTAATTTCCCTAAGCTATAGGACCATAAGTGGAAGTGCCCTAGGCTCTGTTGCTTTGCTTTTTAGATGTTTCAGGAAACACCATACACTTCTCCAGAGTGGCTGTTCGCAATTTACATCCCGCACATCAGCATAACAAGGTTCCCAATTCTCCATGGCCTGTCCTGCCTTTCTGGATTTTACACTTTTTTCAGATGGCCCTTTTGACCGGGGGCAGTGAGACTTCATTGTAGTGCAGATTTCCTTTGCAAGCTTGCTTGGTTGGCCAAAAAGGGCGTATGCGTTTTTTCCTGAATATATTCAGGAAAAAACGCATACGCCCTTTTTGGCCAAGTGCATCATTGTGGACGTTCTGCCTCTTTTCCTATGCTTTACATGCTATTCCAGTCTACCTCCTGAAATCGGTTTCCTGCAATTCTGCCCCGCTTTCAAGTCCTCTTGGCAGCCTTACTTCAATATATTTTTGGACGATAGCTGTCATTTATAACTCTGCAGGTATGTGAATGACAGTGCCCCTGAGCTCCTTTCTTCAACTCGCTTTCTTGTGAGCTGGCCGCAACACCGCAGCATTGCTTCAGGCCCTAGTGTGGTTCCGGCATGGCACACTGAGCCTTTGGTTAATTCCTCTTCCTGGTGGGAAATGAGAGTTAAATTTGCCCGTCCAGACACCTCCAGCTAGTCGCTCATTGGTTCTCCCTATTCCTGTTCATTTTCCGCAGAAATTGCAAACTGGGCCAAACAGGAGGTTAAAGGCACTGACTCTCCAAGTGGGGAGAGTGTTAGTAAAGCGTCTGGAATGTTGCACCCGAGTACCGGGGGACGAAAACTGAGTCACATTTGAACACGTTTCCCGATCACACAGTGGATCATACTCTGGGTTCCACATGCATGTTTTAGCTGAAGGAAGAATCCCTTAAACCTGGAGAGTTGAGACCCATGGAATGGGTACCATGCAATATGACTTGAAAGGGTCTGCATTTGCTCACCGAACCTCACCAATCCTATCACTGCTGCATTTATGCCACTGTACACACGCTTGATTCTCTTTCTGAGACATATAAATCCATAGGTTTTAAGATTCTTACTAGTCAGGTATATTCTTAGGCGTTTAATATGGGGTGTAGAGTCCACTTCGTTGAGCAAGGAGTAGCTCTTGTCTATTACATATTTGGCTTATGGAACGGTATCTGTTCTAATTTCAATCTCTGGTTTTATGCAGCACCCCAACTCACCTTTCCCCTTAAGCAAGCATAAGTTGGTTTTCTACATTTGAGACCCTGTTCTGTTTTGTAATTCAGTTCCTGTGTAGCCAAGTTTACATTCCATGTGGTAGAGATATCTTATGATTTTTCTTTTTCTGTGTGACTTATTTCACTTAGATTCATCGTACCTGAATCCACTCATTATGCTGCTATGGGCCTAATGACATAGATTTCATTGCTGAGTGATATTCCATTGTACGTAAGTACCACAACTTCTTTATCCATTTTTCATTTTCTGTGATTTTGAACTTGTACTGTAAACGAGGTTCTTGTAAACAGAGCCTTCCCAAACTTTGGGGTGGCTGTGTCTTTTTGATTTTAATTTCCCTAAGCTATAGGACCATAAGTGGAAGTGCCCTAGGCTCTGTTGCTTTGTTTTGTAGATGTTTCAGGAAACACCATACACTTCTCCAGAGTGGCTGTTGGCAATTTACATCCCGCCCATCAGCATAACAAGGCTCCCAGTTCTCCATGGGCTGTCCTGCCTTTCTGGATTTTACACTTTTTTCAGATGGCCCTTTTGACCGGGGGGCAGTGAGACTTCATTGTAGTGCAGATTTCCTTTGCAAGCTTGCTTGGTTGGCCAAAAAGGGCGTATGCGTTTTTTCCTGAATATATTCAGGAAAAAACGCATACGCCCTTTTTGGCCAAGTGCATCATTGTGGACGTTCTGCCTCTTTTCCTTTGCTTTACATGCAATTCCAGTCTACCTCCTGAAATCGGTTTCCTGCAATTCTGCCCAGCGTTCAAGTCCTCTTGGCAGCCTTACTTCAATATATTTTTGGACGATAGCTGTCATTTATAACTCTGCAGGTTTGTGAATGACAGTACCCCTGAGCTCCTTTCTTCAACTCGCTTTCTTGTGAGCTGGCCGCAACACCGCAGCATTGCTTCAGGCCCTAGTGTGGTTCCGGCATGACATGCTGAGCCTTTGGTTAATTCCTCTTCCTGGTGGGAAATGAGAGTTAACTTTGCCCGTCCAGACACCTCCAGCTAGTCTCTCATTGGTTCTCCCTATTCCTGTTCATTTTCCGCAGAAATTGCAAACTGGGCCAAACAGGAGGTTAAAGGCACTGACTCTCCAAGTGGGGAGAGTGTTAGTAAAGCGTCTGGAATGTTGCACCCGAGTACCAGGGGACGAAAACTGAGACACATTTGAACACGTTTCCCGATCACATGGTGGATCATACTCTGGGTTCCACATGCATGTTTTAGCTGAAGGAAGAATCCCTTAAACCTGGAGAGTTGAGACCCCTGCAATGGGTACCATGCAATATGACTTCAAAGGGTCTGCATTTGCTCACCGAACCTCACCAATCCTATCACTGCTGCATTTATGCCACTGTACACACGCTTGATTCTCTTTCTGAGACATATAAATCCATAGGTTTTAAGATTCTTACTAGTCAGGTATATTCTTAGGCGTTTAATATGGGGTGTAGAGTCCACTTCGTTGAGCAAGGAGTAGCTCTTGTCTATTACATATTTGGCTTATGGAACGGTATCTGTTCTAATTTCAATCTCTGGTTTTATGCAGCACCCCAACTCACCTTTCGCCTTAAGCAAGCATAAGTTGGTTTTCTACATTTGAGACCCTGTTCTGTTTTGTAATTCAGTTCCTGTGTAGCCAACTTTACATTCCATGTGGTAGAGATATCTTATGATGTTTCTTTCTCTGTGTGACTTATTTCACTTACAATCATCGTACCTGAATCCACTCATTATGCTGCTATGGGCCTGATGACATAGATTTCATTGCTGAGTGATATTGCATTGTACGTAAGTACCACAACTTCTTTATCCATTTTGCGCTTTCTGTGATATTGAACTTGTACCGTAAAGGAGGTTCTTGTAAACAGGGCTGTCCCAAACTTTGGGGTGGCTGTGTCTTTTTGATTTTAATTTCCCTAAGCTATAGGACCATAAGTGGAAGTGCCCTAGGCTCTGTTGCTTTGTTTTGTAGATGTTTCAGGAAACACCATACACTTCTCCAGAGTGACTGTTGGCAATTTACATCCCGCCCATCAGCATAACAAGGCTCCCAGTTCTCCATGGGCTGTCCTGCCTTTCTGGATTTTACACTTTTTTCAGATGGCCCTTTTGACCGGGGGGCAGTGAGACTTCATTGTAGTGCAGATTTCCTTTGCAAGCTTGCTTGGTTGGCCAAAAAGGGCGTATGCGTTTTTTCCTGAATATATTCAGGAAAAAACGCATATGCCCTTTTTGGCCAAGTGCATCATTGTGGACGTTCTGCCTCTTTTCCTATGCTTTACATGCAATTCCAGTCTACCTCCTGAAATCGGTTTCCTGCAATTCTGCCCAGCGTTCAAGTCCTCTTGGCAGCCTTACTTCAATATATTTTTGGACGATAGCTGTCATTTATAACTCTGCAGGTTTGTGAATGACAGTGCCCCTGAGCTCCTTTCTTCAACTCGCTTTCTTGTGAGCTGGCCGCAACACCTCAGGATTGCTTCAGGCCCTAGTGTGTTTCCGGCATGGCACGCTGAGCCTTTGGTTAATTCCTCTTCCTGGTGGGAAATGAGAGTTAACTTTGCCCGTCCAGACACCTCCAGCTAGTCTCTCATTGGTTCTCCCTATTCCTGTTCATTTTCCGCAGAAATTGCAAACTGGGCCAAACAAGAGGTTAAAGGCACTGACTCTCCAAGTGGGGAGAGTGTTAGTAAAGCGTCTGGAATGTTGCACCCGAGTACCGGGGGATGAAAACTGACACAATTAAACACGTTTCCCGATCACACAGTGGATCATACTCTGGGTTCCACATGCATGTTTTAGCTGAAGGAAGAATCCCTTAAACCTGGAGAGTTGAGACCCATGGAATGGGTACCATGCAATATGACTTCAAAGGGTCTGCATTTGCTCACCGAACCTCACCAATAATATCACTGCTGCGTTTATGCCGCTGTACACACGCTTGATTCTCTTTCGGAGACATATAAATCCATAGGTTTTAAGATTCTTTCTAGTCAGGTATATTCTTACGCGTTTAATATGGGGTGTAGAGTCCACTTCGTTGAGCAAGGAGTAGCTCTTGTCTATTAAATATTTGGCTTATGGAACGGTATCTGTGCTAATTTCAATCTCTGGTTTTATGCAGCACCCCAACTCACCTTTCGCCTTAAGCAAGCATAAGTTGGTTTTCTACATTTGAGACCCTGTTCTGTTTTGTAATTCAGTTCCTGTGTAGCCAAGTTTACATTCCTTGTAGTAGTGATATCTTATGATGTTTGTTTTTCTGTGTGACTTATTTCACTTAGAATCATCGTACCTGAATCCACTCATTATGCTGCTACTGGCCTGATGACATAGATTTCATTGCTGAGTGATATTGCATTGTACGTAAGTACCACAACTTCTTTATCCATTTTTCGCTTTCTGTGATATTGAACTTGGACCATAAATGAGGTTCTTGTAAACAGAGCTGTCCCTAACTTTGGGGTGGCTGAGTCTTTTTGATTTTAATTTCCCTAAGCTATAGGACCATAAGTGGAAGTGCCCTAGGCTCTGTTGCTTTGTTTTTTAGATGTTTCAGGAAACACCATACACTTCTCCAGAGTGGCTGTTGGCAATTTACATCCCACCCATCAGCATAACAAGGCTCCCAGTTCTCCATGGCCTGTCCTGCCTTTCTGGATTTTACACTTTTTTCAGATGGCCCTTTTGACCGGGGGGCAGTGAGACTTCATTGTAGTGCAGATTTCCTTTGCAAGCTTGCTTGGTTGGCCAAAAAGGGCGTATGCGTTTTTTCCTGAATATATTCAGGAAAAAACGCATACGCCCTTTTTGGCCAAGTGCATCATTGTGGACGTTCTGCCTCTTTTCCTATGCTTTACATGCAATTCCAGTCTACCTCCTGAAATCGGTTTCCTGCAATTCTGCCCCGCTTTCAAGTCCTCTTGGCAGCCTTACTTCAATATATTTTTGGACGATAGCTATCATTTATAACTCTGCAGGTATGTGAATGACAGTGCCCCTGAGCTCCTTTCTTCAACTCGCTTTCTTGTGAGCTGGCTGCAACACCGCAGGATTGCTTCAGGCCCTAGTGTGGTTCCGGCATGGCACGCTGAGCCTTTGTTTAATTCCTCTTCCTGGTGGGAAATGAGAGTTAAATTTGCCCGTCCAGACACCTCCAGCTAGTCTCTCATTGGTTCTCCCTATTCCTGTTCATTTTCCGCAGAAATTGCAAACTGGGCCAAACAGGAGGTTAAAGGCACTGACTCTCCAAGTGGGGAGAGTGTTAGTAAAGCGTCTGGAATGTTGCACCCGAGTACCAGGGGACGAAAACTGAGACACATTTGAACACGTTTCCCGATCACATGGTGGATCATACTCTGGGTTCCACATGCATGTTTTAGCTGAAGGAAGAATCCCTTAAACCTGGAGAGTTGAGACCCATGGAATGGGTACCATGCAATATGACTTCAAAGGGTCTGCATTTGCTCACCGAACCTCACCAATCCTATCACTGCTGCATTTATGACACTGTACACACGCTTGATTCTCTTTCGGAGACATATAAATCCATAGGTTTTAAGATTCTTTCTAGTCAGGTATATTCTTAGGCGTTTAATATGGGGTGTAGAGTCCACTTCATTGAGCAAGGAGTAGCTCTTGTCTATTACATATTTGGCTTATGGAACGGTATCTGTGCTAATTTCAATCTCTGGTTTTATGCAGCACCCCACCTCACCTTTCCACTTAAGCAAGCATAAGTCGGTTTTCTACATTTGAGTCACTGTTCTGTTTTGTAATTCAGTTCCTGTGTAGCCAAGTTTACATTCCATGTGGTAGAGATATCTTATGATGTTTCTTTTTCTGTGTGACTTATTTCACTTAGAATCATCGTACCTGAATCCACTCATTATGCTGCTATGGGCCTGATGACATAGATTTCATTGCTGAGTGATATTGCATTGTACGTAAGTACCACAATATCTTTATCCATTTTTCGCTTTCTGTGATATTGAACTTGGACCATAAATGAGGTTCTTGTAAACAGAGCTGTCCCTAACTTTGGGGAGGCTGAGTCTTTTTGATTTTAATTTCCCTAAGCTATAGGACCATAAGTGGAAGTGCCCTAGGCTCTGTTGCTTTGTTTTGTAGATGTTTCAGGAAACACCATACACTTCTCCAGAGTGGCTGTTGGCAATTTACATCCCACCCATCAGCATAACAAGGCTCCCAGTTCTCCATGGCCTGTCCTGCCTTTCTGGATTTTACACTTTTTTCAGATGGCCCTTTTGACCGGGGGGCAGTGAGACTTCATTGTAGTGCAGATTTCCTTTGCAAGCTTGCTTGGTTGGCCAAAAAGGGCGTATGCGTTTTTTCCTGAATATATTAAGGAAAAAACGCATACGCCCTTTTTGGCCAAGTGCATCATTGTGGACGTTCTGCCTCTTTTCCTTTGCTTTACATGCAATTCCAGTCTACCTCCTGAAATCGGTTTCCTGCAATTCTGCCCAGCGTTCAAGTCCTCTTGGCAGCCTTACTTCAATATATTTTTGGACGATAGCTGTCATTTATAACTCTGCAGGTTTGTGAATGACAGTGCCCCTGAGCTCCTTTCTTCAACTCGCTTTCTTGTGAGCTGGCCGCAACACCTCAGGATTGCTTCAGGCCCTAGTGTGTTTCCGGCATGGCACGCTGAGCCTTTGGTTAATTCCTCTTCCTGGTGGGAAATGAGAGTTAACTTTGCCCGTCCAGACACCTCCAGCTAGTCTCTCATTGGTTCTCCCTATTCCTGTTCATTTTCCGCAGAAATTGCAAACTGGGCCAAACAAAAGGTTAAAGGCACTGACTCTCCAAGTGGGGAGAGTGTTAGTAAAGCGTCTGGAATGTTGCACCCGAGTACCGGGGGATGAAAACTGACACAATTAAACACGTTTCCCTATCACACGGTGGATCATACTCTGGGTTCCACATGCATGTTTTAGCTGAAGGAAGAATCCCTTAAACCTGGAGAGTTGAGACCCATGGAATGGGTACCATGCAATATGACTTCAAAGGGTCTGCATTTGCTCACCGAACCTCACCAATAATATCACTGCTGCGTTTATGCCGCTGTACACACGCTTGATTCTCTTTCGGAGACATATAAATCCATAGGTTTTAAGATTCTTTCTAGTCAGGTATATTCTTACGCGTTTAATATGGGGTGTAGAGTCCACTTCGTTGAGCAAGGAGTAGCTCTTGTCTATTAAATATTTGGCTTATGGAACGGTATCTGTGCTAATTTCAATCTCTGGTTTTATGCAGCACCCCAACTCACCTTTCGCCTTAAGCAAGCATAAGTTGGTTTTCTACATTTGAGACCCTGTTCTGTTTTGTAATTCAGTTCCTGTGTAGCCAAGTTTACATTCCTTGTAGTAGTGATATCTTATGATGTTTGTTTTTCTGTGTGACTTATTTCACTTAGAATCATCGTACCTGAATCCACTCATTATGCTGCTACTGGCCTGATGACATAGATTTCATTGCTGAGTGATATTGCATTGTACGTAAGTACCACAACTTCTTTATCCATTTTTCGCTTTCTGTGATATTGAACTTGGACCATAAATGAGGTTCTTGTAAACAGAGCTGTCCCTAACTTTGGGGTGGCTGAGTCTTTTTGATTTTAATTTCCCTAAGCTATAGGACCATAAGTGGAAGTGCCCTAGGCTCTGTTGCTTTGTTTTGTAGATGTTTCAGGAAACACCATACACTTCTCCAGAGTGGCTGTTGGCAATTAACATCCCACCCATCAGCATAACAAGGCTCCCAGTTCTCCATGGCCTGTCCTGCCTTTCTGGATTTTACACTTTTTTCAGATGGCCCTTTTGACCGGGGGGCAGTGAGACTTCATTGTAGTGCAGATTTCCTTTGCAAGCTTGCTTGGTTGGCCAAAAAGGGCGTATGCGTTTTTTCCTGAATATATTCAGGAAAAAACGCATACGCCCTTTTTGGCCAAGTGCATCATTGTGGACGTTCTGCCTCTTTTCCTATGCTTTACATGCAATTCCAGTCTACCTCCTGAAATCGGTTTCCTGCAATTCTGCCCCGCTTTCAAGTCCTCTTGGCAGCCTTACTTCAATATATTTTTGGACGATAGCTGTCATTTATAACTCTGCAGTTTTGTGAATTACAGTGCCCCTGAGCTCCTTTCTTCAACTTGCTTTCTCGTGAGCTGGCCGCAACACCGCAGCATCGCTTCAGGCCCTAGTGTTGTTCCGGCATGGCACGCTGAGCCTTTGGTTAATTCCTCTTCCTGGTGGGAAATGAGAGTTAAATTTGCCCGTCCAGACACCTCCAGCTAGTCTCTCATTGGTTCTCCCTATTCCTGTTCATTTTCCGCAGAAATTGGAAACTGGGCCAAACAGGAGGTTAAAGGCACTGACTCTCCAAGTGGGGAGAGTGTTAGTAAAGCGTCTGGAATGTTGCATCCGAGTACCAGGGGACGAAAACTGAGACACCTTTGAACACGTTTCCCAATCACATGCTGTATCATACTCTGGGTTCCACATGCATGTTTTAGCTGAAGGAAGAATCCCTTAAACCTGGAGAGTTGAGACCCATGCAAAGGGTACCATGAAATATGACTTCAAAGGGTCTGCATTTGCTCACCGATCCTCACCAATCCTATCACTGCTGCGTTTATGCCGCTGTACACACTCTTGATTCTCTTTCGGAGACATATAAATCCATAGGTTTTAAGATTCTTACTAGTCAGGTATATTCGTAGGCTTTTAATATGGGGTGTTGAGTCCACTTCATTGAGCAAGGAGTAGCTCTTGTCTATTACATATTTGGCTTATGGAACGGTATCTGTGCTTATTTCAATCTCTGGTTTTATGCAGCACCCCAACTCACATTTCCCCTTAAGCAAGCATAAGTTGGTTTTCTACATTTGAGACCCTGTTCTGTTTTGTAATTCAGTTCCTGTGTAGCCAAGTTTACATTCCGTGTAGTAGTGATATCTTATGATGTTTCTTTTTCTGTGTGACTTATTTCACTTAGAATCATCGTACCTGAATCCACTCATTATGCTTCTACGGGCCTGATGACATAGATTTCATTGCTGAGTGATATTGCATTGTACGTAAGTACCACAACTTCTTTATCCATTTTTCGCTTTCTGCGATATTAAACTTGTACCGTAAACGAGGTTCTTGTAAACAGAGCTGTCCCAAACTTTGGGGTGGCTGTGTCTTTTTGATTTTAATTTCCCTAAGCTATAGGACCATAAGTGGAAGTGCCCTAGGCTCTGTTGCTTTGTTTTGTAGATGTTTCAGGAAACACCATACACTTCTCCAGAGTGGCTGTTGGCAATTTACATCCCGCCCATCAGCATAACAAGGCTCCCAGTTCTCCATGGCCTCTCCTGCCTTTCTGGATTTTACACTTTTTTCAGATGGCCCTTTTGACCGGGGGGCAGTGAGACTTCATTGTAGTGCAGATTTCCTTTGCAAGCTTGCTTGGTTGGCCAAAAAGGGCGTATGCGTTTTTTCCTGAATATATTCAGGAAAAAACGCATACGCCCTTTTTGGCCAAGTGCATCATTGTGGACGTTCTGCCTCTTTTCCTATGCTTAACATGCAATTCCAGTCTACCTCCTGAAATTGGTTTCCTGCAATTCTGCCCCGCTTTCAAGTCCTCTTGGCAACCTTACTTCAATATATTTTTTGACGATAGCTGTCATTTATAACTCTGCAGGTTTTTGAATGACAGTGCCCCTGAGCTCCTTTCTTCAACTCGCTTTCTTGTGAGCTGGCCGCAACACCGCAGGATAGCTTCAGGCCCTAGTGTGGTTTCGGCATGGCCCGCTGAGGCTTTGGTTAATTCCTCTTCCTGGTGGGAAATGAGAGTTAAATTTGCCCGTTCAGACACCTCCAGCTAGTCTCTCATTGGTTCTCCCTATTCCTGTTCATTTTCCGCAGAAATTGCAAACTGGGCCAAACAGGAGGTTAAAGGCACTGACTCTCCAAGTGGGGAGAGTGTTAGTAAAGCGTCTGGAATGTTGCACCCGAGTAGCAGGACACGAAAACTGAGACACATTTGAACACGTTTCCTGATCACACGGTGGATCATACTCTGGGTTCCACATGCATGTGTGAGCTGAAGGAAGAATCCCTTAAACCTGGAGAGTTGAGACCCCTGCAATGGGTACCATGCAATATGACTTCAAATGGTCTGCATTTGCTCACCTATCCTCACCAATCCTATCACTGCTGCGTTTATGCCGCTGTACACATGCTTGATTCTCTTTCGGAGACATATAAATCCATAGGTTTTAAGATTCTTACTAGTCAGGTATATTCTTACGCGTTTAATATGGGGTGTTGCGTCCACTTCGTTGAGCAAGGAGTAGCTCTTGTCTATTACATATTTGGCTTATGGAACGGTATCTGTGCTAATTTCAATCTCTAGTTTTATGCAGCACCCCAACTCACATTTCCCCTTAAGCAAGCATAAGTTGTTTTTCTACATTTGAGACCCTGTTCTGTTTTGTAATTCAGTTCCTGTGTAGCCAAGTTTACATTCCGTGTAGTAGTGATATCTGATGATGTTTCTTTTTTTGTGTGACTTATTTCACTTAGAATCATCGTACCTGAATCCACTCATTATGCTGCTACGGGTCTGATGACATAGATTTCATTGCTGAGTGATATTGCATTGTACGTAAGTACCACAACTTCTTTATCCATTTTTTGCTTTCTGCGATATTAAACTTGTACCGTAAACGAGGTTCTTGTAAACAGAGCTGTCCCAAACTTTGGGGTGGCTGTGTCTTTTTGATATTAATTTCCCTAAGCTATAGGACCATAAGTGGAAGTGCCCTAGGCTCTGTTGCTTTGTTTTTTAGATGTTTCAGGAAACATAATACACTTCTCCAGAGTGGCTGTTGGCAATTTACATCCCGCCCATCAGCATAACAAGGCTCCCAGTTCTCCATGGCCTGTCCTGCCTTTCTGGATTTTACACTTTTTTCAGATGGCCCTTTTGACCGGGGGGCAGTGAGACTTCATTGTAGTGCAGATTTCCTTTGCAAGCTTGCTTGGTTGGCCAAAAAGGGCGTATGCGTTTTTTCCTGAATATATTAAGGAAAAAACGCATACGCCCTTTTTGGCCAAGTGCATCATTGTGGACGTTCTGCCTCTTTTCCTATGCTTTACATGCAATTCCAGTCTACCTCCTGAAATCGGTTTCCTGCAATTCTGCCCCGCTTTCAAGTCCTCTTGGCAGCCTTACTTCAATATATTTTTGGACGATAGCTATCATTTATAACTCTGCAGGTATGTGAATGACAGTGCCCCTGAGCTCCTTTCTTCAACTCGCTTTCTTGTGAGCTGGCCGCAACACCGCAGGATTGCTTCAGGCCCTAATGTGGTTCCGGCATGGCACGCTGAGCCTTTGTTTAATTCCTCTTCCTTGTGGGAAATGAGAGTTAAATTTGCCCGTCCAGACACCTCCAGCTAGTCTCTCATTTGTTCTCCCTATTCCTGTTCATTTTCTGCAGAAATTGCAAACTGGGCCAAACAGGAGGTTAAAGGCACTGACTCTCCAAGTGGGGAGAGTGTTAGTAAAGCATCTGGAATGTTGCACCCGAGTACCAGGGGATGAAAACTGAGACACATTTGAACACGTTTCCCGATCACATGGTGGATCATACTCTGGGTTCCACATGCATGTTTTAGCTGAAGGAAGAATCCCTTAAACCTGGAGAGTTGAGACCCCTGCAATGGGTACCATGCAATATGACTTCAAAGGGTCTGCATTTGCTCACCGAACCTCACCAATCCTATCACTGCTGCATTTATGCCACTGTACACACGCATGATTCTCTTTCTGAGACATATAAATCCATAGGTTTTAAGATTCTTACTAGTCAGGTATATTCTTAGGCGTTTAATATGGGGTGTAGAGTCCACTTCGTTGAGCAAGGAGTAGCTCTTGTCTATTACATATTTGGCTTATGGAACGGTATCTGTGCTAATTTCAATCTCTGGTTTTATGCAGCACCCCAACTCACCTTTCCCCTTAAGCAAGCATAAGTCGGTTTTCTACATTTGAGACCCTGTTCTGTTTTGTAATTCAGTTCCTGTGTAGCCAAGTTTACATTCCATGTGGTAGAGATATCTTATGATGTTTCTTTTTCTGTGTGACTTATTTCACTTAGAATCATCGTACCTGAATCCACTCATTATGCTGCTATGGGCCTGATGACATAGATTTCATTGCTGAGTGATATTGCATTGTACGTAAGTACCACAACTTCTTTATCCATTTTTCACTTTCTGTGATTTTGAACTTATACTGTAAACGAGGTTCTTGTAAACAGAGCCTTCCCAAACTTTGGGGTGGCTGTGTCTTTTTGATTTTAATTTCCCTAAGCTATAGGACCATAAGTGGAAGTGCCCTAGGCTCTGTTGCTTTGTTTTGTAGATGTTTCAGGAAACACCATACACTTTTCCAGAGTGACTGTTGGCAATTTACATCCCGCCCATCAGCATAACAAGGCTCCCAGTTCTCCATGGGCTGTCCTGCCTTTCTGGATTTTACACTTTTTTCAGATGGCCCTTTTGACCGGGGGGCAGTGAGACTTCATTGTAGTGCAGATTTCCTTTGCAAGCTTGCTTGGTTGGCCAAAAAGTGCGTATGCGTTTTTTCCTGAATATATTCAGGAAAAAACGCATACGCCCTTTTTGGCCAAGTGCATCATTGTGGACGTTCTGCCTCTTTTCCTATGCTTTACATGCAATTCCAGTCTACCTCCTGAAATCGGTTTCCTGCAATTCTGCCCCGCTTTCAAGTCCTCTTGGCAGCCTTACTTCAATATATTTTTGGACGATAGCTGTCATTTATAACTCTGCAGGTATGTGAATGACAGTGCCCCTGAGCTCCTTTCTTCAACTCGCTTTCTTGTGAGCTGGCCGCAACACCGCAGCATTGCTTCAGGCCCTAGTGTGGTTCCGGCATGGCACGCTGAGCCTTTGGTTAATTCCTCTTCCTGGTGGGAAATGAGAGTTAAATTTGCCCGTCCAGACACCTCCAGCTAGTCTCTCATTGGTTCTCCCTATTCCTGTTCATTTTCCGCAGAAATTGCAAACTGGGCCAAACAGGAGGTTAAAGGCACTGACTCTCCAAGTGGGGAGAGTGTTAGTAAAGCGTCTGGAATGTTGCACCCGAGTACCAGGGGACGAAAACTGACACAATTGAACACGTTTCCCTATCACACGGTGGATCATACTCTGGGTTCCACATGCATGTTTTAGCTGAAGGAAGAATCCCTTAAACCTGGAGAGTTGAGACCCATGGAATGGGTACCATGCAATATGACTTCAAAGGGTCTGCATTTGTCCACCGAACCTCACCAATAATATCACTGCTGCGTTTATGCCGCTGTACACACGCTTGATTCTCTTTCGGAGACATATAAATCCATAGGTTTTAAGATTCTTACTAGTCAGGTATATTCTTAGGCGTTTAATATGGGGTGTAGAGTCCACTTCGTTGAGCAAGGAGTAGCTCTTGTCTATTACATATTTGGCTTATGGAATGGTATCTGTGCTAATTTCAATCTTTGGTTTTATGTAGCACCCCAACTCAACTTTCCTCTTAAGCAAGCATAAGTCGGTATTCTACATTTGAGACCCTGTTCTGTTTTGTAATTCAGTTCCTGTGTAGCCAAGTTTACATTCCATGTGGTAGAGATATCTTATGATGTTTCTTTTTCTGTGTGACTTATTTCACTTAGAATCATCGTACCTGAATCCACTCATTATGCTGCTACGGGCCTGATGACATAGATTTCATTGCTGAGTGATATTGCATTGTACGTAAGTACCACAACTTCTTGATCCATTTTTCGCTTTCTGTGATATTGAACTTGTACCGTAAACGAGGTTCTTGTAAACAGAGCTGTCCCAAACATTGGGGTGTTTGTGTCTTTTTGATTTTAATTTCCCTAAGCTATAGGACCATAAGTGGAAGTGCCCTAGGCTCTGTTGCTTTGTTTTTTAGATGTTTCAGGAAACACCATACACTTCTCCAGAGTGGCTGTTGGCAATTTACATCCCGCCCATCAGCATAACAAGGCTCCCAGTTCTCCATGGCCTGTCCTGCCTTTCTGGATTTTACACTTTTTTCAGATGGCCCTTTTGACCGGGGGGCAGTGAGACTTCATTGTAGTGCAGATTTCCTTTGCAAGCTTGCTTGGTTGGCCAAAAAGGGCGTAGGCTTTTTTTCTTGAGGAAGAATCGCATATGCCCTTTTTGGTCAAGTGCATCATTGTGGACGTTCTGCCTCTTTTCCTATGCTTTACATGCAATTCCAGTCTACCTCCTGAAATCGGTTTCCTGCAATTCTGCCCCGCTTTCAAGTCCTCTTGGCAGCCTTACTTCAATATATTTTTGGACGATAGCTGTCATTTATAACTCTGCAGTTTTGTGAATTACAGTGCCCCTGAGCTCCTTTCTTCAACTTGCTTTCTCGTGAGCTGGCCGCAACACCGCAGCATCGCTTCAGGCCCTAGTGTTGTTCCGGCATGGCACGCTGAGCCTTTGGTTAATTCCTCTTCCTGGTGGGAAATGAGAGTTAAATTTGCCCGTCCAGACACCTCCAGCTAGTCTCTCATTGGTTCTCCCTATTCCTGTTCATTTTCCGCAGAAATTGGAAACTGGGCCAAACAGGAGGTTAAAGGCACTGACTCTCCAAGTGGGGAGAGTGTTAGTAAAGCGTCTGGAATTTTGCATCCGAGTACCAGGGGACGAAAACTGAGACACCTTTGAACACGTTTCCCAATCACATGCTGTATCATACTCTGGGTTCCACATGCATGTTTTAGCTGAAGGAAGAATCCCTTAAACCTGGAGAGTTGAGACCCATGCAAAGGGTACCATGAAATATGACTTCAAAGGGTCTGCATTTGCTCACCGATCCTCACCAATCCTATCACTGCTGCGTTTATGCCGCTGTACACACTCTTGATTCTCTTTCGGAGACATATAAATCCATAGGTTTTAAGATTCTTACTAGTCAGGTATATTCGTAGGCTTTTAATATGGGGTGTTGAGTCCACTTCATTGAGCAAGGAGTAGCTCTGGTCTATTACATATTTGGCTTATGGAACGGTATCTGTGCTTATTTCAATCTCTGGTTTTATGCAGCACCCCAACTCACATTTCCCCTTAAGCAAGCATAAGTCGGTTTTCTACATTTGAGATCCTGTTCTGTTTTGTAATTCAGTTCCTGTGTAGCCAAGTTTACATTCCGTGTAGTAGTGATATCTTATGATGTTTCTTTTTCTGTGTGACTTATTTCACTTAGAATCATCGTACCTGAATCCACTCATTATGCTTCTACGGGCCTGATGACATAGATTTCATTGCTGAGTGATATTGCATTGTACGTAAGTACCACAACTTCTTTATCCATTTTTCGCTTTCTGCGATATTAAACTTGTACCGTAAACGAGGTTCTTGTAAACAGAGCTGTCCCAAACTTTGGGGTGGCTGTGTCTTTTTGATTTTAATTTCCCTAAGCTATAGGACCATAAGTGGAAATGCCCTAGGCTCTGTTGCTTTGTTTTTTAGATGTTTCAGGAAACACCATACACTTCTCCAGAGTGGCTGTTGGCAATTTACATCCCGCCCATCAGCATAACAAGGCTCCCAGTTCTCCATGGCTTGTCCTGCCTTTCTGGATTTTACACTTTTTTCAGATGGCCCTTTTGACCGGGGGGCAGTGAGACTTCATTGTAGTGCAGATTTCCTTTGCAAGCTTGCTTGGTTGGCCAAAAAGTGCGTATGCGTTTTTTCCTGAATATATTCAGGAAGAAACGCATACGCCCTTTTTGGCCAAGTGCATCATTGTGGACGTTCTGCCTCTTTTCCTGTGGTTTACATGCAAATCCAGTCTACCTCCTGAAATCGGTTTCCTGCAATTCTGCCCCGCTTTCAAGTCCTCTTGGCAGCCTTACTTCAATATATTTTTGGACGATAGCTGTCATTTTTAACTCTGCAGGTTTGTGAATGACAGTGCCCCTGAGCTCCTTTCTTCAACTCGCTTTCTTGTGAGCTGGCCGCAACACCGCAGGATTGCTTCAGGCCCCAGTGTGGTTCCGGCATGGCACGCTGAGCCTTTGGTTAATTCCTCTTCCTGGTGGGAAATGAGAGTTAAATTTGCCCGTCCAGACACCTCCAGCTAGTTTCTTATTGGTTCTCCCTATTCCTGTTCATTTTCCGCAGAAATTGCAAACTGGGCCAAACAGGAGGTTAAAGGCACTGACTCTCCAAGTGGGGAGAGTGTTAGTAAAGCGTCTGGAATGTTGCACCCGAGTACCGGGGGACGAATACTGAGACACATTTGAACACGTTTCCCGATCACACGGTGGATCATACTCTGGGTTCCACATGCATGTTTTAGCTGAAGGAAGAATCCCTTAAACCTGGAGAGTTGAGACCCATGGAATGGGTACCATGCAATATGACTTCAAAGGGTCTGCATTTGCTCACCGATCCTCACCAATCCTATCACTGCTGCGTTTATGCCACTGTACACACGCTTGATTCTCTTTCGGAGACATATAAATCCATAGGTTTTAAGATTCTTACTAATCAGGTATATTTTTAGGCGTTTAATATGGGGTGTTGAGTCCACTTCGTTGAGCAAGGAGTAGCTCTTGTCTATTACATATTTGGCTTATGGAACGGTATCTGTGCTAATTTCAATCTCTGGTTTTATGCAGCACCCCAACTCACATTTCCCCTTAAGCAAGCATAAGTTGGTTTTCTATATTTGAGACCCCGTTCTGTTTTGTAATTCAGTTCCTGTGTAGCCAAGTTTACATTCCGTGTAGTAGTGATATCTTATGATGTTTCTTTTTCTCTGTGACTTATTTCACTTAGAATCATCGTACCTGAATCCACTCATTATGCTGCTACGGGCCTGATGACATAGATTTCATTGCTGAGTGATATTGCATTGTACGTAAGTACCACAACTTCTTTATCCATTTTTCGCTTTCTGCGATATTGAACTTGTACCGTAAACGAGGTTCTTGTAAACAGAACCATCCCAAACTTTGGGGTGGCTGTGTCTTTTTGATTTTAATTTCCCTAAGCTATAGGACCATAAGTGGAAGTGCCCTAGGCTCTGTTGCTTTGTTTTTTAGATGTTTCAGGAAACACCATACACTTCTCCAGAGTGGTTGTTGGCAATTTACATCCCGCCCATCAGCATAACAAGGCTCCCAGTTCTCCATGGCCTCTCCTGCCTTTCTGGATTTTACACTTTTTTCAGATGGCCCTTTTGACCGGGGGGCAGTGAGACTTCATTGTAGTGCAGATTTCCTTTGCAAGCTTGCTTGGTTGGCCAAAAAGTGCGTATGCGTTTTTTCCTGAATATATTCAGGAAAAAACGCATACGCCCTTTTTGGCCAAGTGCATCATTGTGGACGTTCTGCCTCTTTTCCTATGCTTAACATGCAATTCCAGTCTACCTCCTGAAATTGGTTTCCTGCAATTCTGCCCCGCTTTCAAGTCCTCTTGGCAGCCTTACTTCAATATATTTTTTGACGATAGCTGTCATTTATAACTCTGCAGGTTTTTGAATGACAGTGCCCCTGAGCTCCTTTCTTCAACTCGCTTTCTTGTGAGCTGGCCGCAACACCGCAGGATAGCTTCAGGCCCTAGTGTGGTTTCGGCATGGCCCGCTGAGGCTTTGGTTAATTCCTCTTCCTGGTGGGAAATGAGAGTTAAATTTGCCCGTTCAGACACCTCCAGCTAGTCTCTCATTGGTTCTCCCTATTCCTGTTCATTTTCCGCAGAAATTGCAAACTGGGCCAAACAGGAGGTTAAAGGCACTGACTCTCCAAGTGGGGAGAGTGTTAGTAAAGCGTCTGGAATGTTGCACCCGAGTAGCAGGACACGAAAACTGAGACACATTTGAACACGTTTCCTGATCACACGGTGGATCATACTCTGGGTTCTACATGCATGTGTTAGCTGAAGGAAGAATCCCTTAAACCTGGAGAGTTGAGACCCCTGCAATGGGTACAATGCAATATGACTTCAAAGGGTCTGCATTTGCTCACCGATCCTCACCAATCCTATCACTGCTGCGTTTATGCCGCTGTACACACTCTTGACTCTCTTTCGGAGACATATAAATCCATAGGTTTTAAGATTCTTACTAGTCAGGTATATTCGTAGGCTTTTAATATGGGGTGTTGAGTCCACTTCATTGAGCAAGGAGTAGCTCTTGTCTATTACATATTTGGCTTATGGAACGGTATCTGTGCTTATTTCAATCTCTGGTTTTATGCAGCACCCCAACTCACATTTCCCCTTAAGCAAGCATAAGTCGGTTTTCTACATTTGAGACCCTGTTCTGTTTTGTAATTCAGTTCCTGTGTAGCCAAGTTTACATTCCGTGTAGTAGTGATATCTTATGATGTTTCTTTTTCTGTGTGACTTATTTCACTTAGAATCATCGTACCTGAATCCACTCATTATGCTTCTACGGGCCTGATGACATAGATTTCATTGCTGAGTGATATTGCATTGTACGTAAGTACCACAACTTCTTTATCCATTTTTCGCTTTCTGCGATATTAAACTTGTACCGTAAACGAGGTTCTTGTAAACAGAGCTGTCCCAAACTTTGGGGTGGCTGTGTCTTTTTGATTTTAATTTCCCTAAGCTATAGGACCATAAGTGGAAGTGCCCTAGGCTCTGTTGCTTTGTTTTTTAGATGTTTCAGGAAACACCATACACTTCTCCAGAGTGGCTGTTGGCAATTTACATCCCGCCCATCAGCATAACAAGGCTCCCAGTTCTCCATGGCTTGTCCTGCCTTTCTGGATTTTACACTTTTTTCAGATGGCCCTTTTGACCGGGGGGCAGTGAGACTTCATTGTAGTGCAGATTTCCTTTGCAAGCTTGCTTGGTTGGCCAAAAAGTGCGTATGCGTTTTTTCCTGAATATATTCAGGAAAAAACGCATACGCCCTTTTTGGCCAAGTGCATCATTGTGGACGTTCTGCCTCTTTTCCTGTGGTTTACATGCAAATCCAGTCTACCTCCTGAAATCGGTTTCCTGCAATTCTGCCCCGCTTTCAAGTCCTCTTGGCAGCCTTACTTCAATATATTTTTGGACGATAGCTGTCATTTTTAACTCTGCAGGTTTGTGAATGACAGTGCCCCTGAGCTCCTTTCTTCAACTCGCTTTCTTGTGAGCTGGCCGCAACACCGCAGGATTGCTTCAGGCTCTAGTGTGGTTGCGGCACGGCACGCTTAGCCTTTGGTTAATTCCTCTTCCTGGTGGGAAACGAGAGTTAACTTTGCGCGTCCAGACACCTCCAGCTAGTTTCTCATTGGTTCTCCCTATTCCTGTTCATTTTCCGTAGAAATTGCAAACTGGGCCAAACAGGAGGTTAAAGGCACTGACTCTCCAAGTGGGGAGAGTGTTAGTAAAGTGTCTGGAATGTTGCACCCGAGAACCGGGGGACGAAAACTGAGACACATTTGAACACGTTTCCCGATCACACAGTGGATCATACTCTGGGTTCCACATGCATGTTTTAGCTGAAGGAAGAATCCCTTAAACCTGGAGAGTTGAGACCCATGGAATGGGTTCCATGCAATATGACTTCAAAGGGTCTGCATTTGCTCACCGAACCTCACCAATCCTATCACTGCTGCGTTTATGCCGCTGTACACACGCTTGATTCTCTTTCGGAGACATATAAATCCATAGGTTTTAAGATTCTTACTAGTCAGGTATATTCTTAGGCGTTTAATATGGGGCGTTGAGTCCACTTCGTTGAGCAAGGAGTAGCTCTTGTCTATTACATATTTGGCTTATGGAACGGTATCTGTGCTAATTTCAATCTCTGGTTTTATGTAGCACCCCAACTCACCTTTCCCCTTAAGCAAGCATAAGTTGGTTTTCTACATTTGAGACCCTGTTCTGTTTTGTAATTCAGTTTCTGTGTAGCCAAGTTTACATTCCGTGTAGTAGTGATATCTTATGATGTTTCTTTTTCTGTGTGACTTATTTCACTTAGAATCATCGTACCTGAATCCACTCATTATCCTGCTACGGGCAGATGACATAGATTTCATTGCTGAGTGATATTGCATTGTACGTAAGTACCACAACTTCTTTATCCATTTTTCACTTTCTGCGATATTGAACTTGTACCGTAAACGAGGTTCTTGTAAACAGAGCTGTCCCAAACATTTGGGTGGTTGTGTCTTTTTGATTTTAATTTCCCTAAGCTATAGGACCATAAGTGGAAGTGCCCTAGGCTCTGTTGCTTTGTTTTGTAGATGTTTCAGGAAACACCATACACTTCTCCAGAGTGGCTGTTGGCAATTTACATCCCGCCCATCAGCATAACAAGGCTCCCCGTTCTCCATGTCCTGTCCTGCCTTTCTGGATTTTACACTTTTTTCTGATGGCCCTTTTGACCGGGGGGCAGTGACACTCCATTGTAGTGCAGACTTCCTTTGCACGCTTACTTGATTGGCCAAAAAGGGCGTATGCGTTTTTTCCTGAATATATTCAGGAAAAAACGCATACGCCCTTTTTGGCCGAGTGCATCATTGTGGACGTTCTGCCTCTTTTCCTATGCTTTACATGCAATTCCAGTCTACCTCCTGAAATCGGTTTCCTGCAATTCTGCCCCGCTTTCAAGTCCTCTTGGCAGCCTTACTTCAATATATTTTTGGACGATAGCTGTCATTTATAACTCTGCAGGTTTTTGAATGACAGTGCCCCTGAGCTCCTTTCTTCAACTCGCTTTCTTGTGAGCTGGCCGCAACACCGCAGGATTGCTTCAGGCCCTAGTGTGGTTCCGGCATGGCACATTGAGGCTTTGGTTAATTCCTCTTCCTGGTGGGAAATGAGAGTTAAATTTGCCCGTCCAGACACCTCCAGCTAGTCTCTCATTGGTTCTCCCTATTCCTGTTCATCTTCCGCAGAAATTGCAAATTGGGCCAAACAGGAGGTTAAAGGCACTGACTCTCCAAGTGGGGAGAGTGTTAGTAAAGCATCTGGAATGTTGCACCCGAGTACCAGGGGACGAAAACTGGCACATTTGAACACGTTTCCCGATCACACGGTGGATGATACTCTGGGTTCCACATGCATGTTTTAGCTGAAGAAAGAATCCCTTAAACCTGGAGAGTTGAGATCCATGGAATGGGTACCATGCAATATGACTTCAAAGGGTCTGCATTTGCTCACCGAACCTCACCAATCCTATCACTGCTGCATTTATGCCGCTGTACACACGCTTGATTCTCTTTCGGAGCATATAAATCCATAGGTTTTAAGATTCTTACTAGTCAGGTATATTCTTAGGAGTTTAATATGGGGTGTTGAGTCCACTTCGTTGAGCAAGGAGTAGCTCTTGTCTATTACATATTTGGCTTATGGAACGGTATCTGTGCTAATTTCAATCTCTGGTTTTATGCAGCCCCCCAACTCACCTTTCCCCTTAAGCAAGCATAAGTTGGTTTTCTACATTTGAGACCCTGTTCTGTTTTGTAATTCAGTTCCTGTGTAGCCAAGTTTACATTCCATGTAGTAGTGATATCTTATGATGTTTCTTTTTCTCTGTGAGTTATTTCACTTAGAATCATCGTACCTGAATCCACTCATTATGCTGCTACAGGTCTCATGACATAGATTTCATTGCTGAGTGATATTGCATTGTACGTAAGTACCACAACTTCTTTATCCATTTTTCGCTTTCTGTGATATTGAATTTGTACCGTAAACGAGGTTCTTGTAAACAGAGCCGTCCCAAACTTTGGGGTGGCTGTGTGTTTTAGATTTTAATTTCCCTAAGCTATAGGACCATAAGTGGAAGTGCCCTAGGCTCTGTTGCCTTGTTTTTTAGATGTTTCAGGAAACACCATACACTTCTCCAGAGTGGCTGTTGGCAATTTACATCCCGCCCATCAGCATAACAAGGCTCCCAGTTCTCCATGGCCTGTCCTGCCTTTCTGGATTTTACACTTTTTTCAGATGGCCCTTTTGACCGGGGGGCAGTGAGACTTCATTGTAGTGCAGATTTCCTTTGCAAGCTTGCTTGCTTGGCCAAAAAGTGCGTAGGCTTTTTTTCCTGAATATATTCAGGAAAAAACGCATACGCCCTTTTTGGCCAAGTGCATCATTGTGGACGTTCTGCCTCTTTTCCTATGCTTTACATGCAATTCCAGTCTACCTCCTGAAATCGGTTTCCTGCAATTCTGCCCTGCTTTCAAGTCCTCTTGGCAGCCTTACTTCAATATATTTTTGGACGATAGCTGTCATTTATAACTCTGCATGTCTGTGAATGACAGTGCCCCTGAGCTCCTTTCTTCAACTCGCTTTCTTGTGAGCTGGCCGCAACACCGTAGGATTGCTTCAGGCCCTAGTGTGGTTCCGGCACGGCACGCTGAGCCTTTGGTTAATTCCTCTTCCTGGTGGGTAATGAGAGTTAAATTTGCCCGTCCAGACACCTCCAGCTAGTCTCTCATTGGTTCTCCCTATTCCTGTTCATTTTCCGCAGAAATTGCAAACTGGGCCAAACAGGAGGTTAAAGGCACTAACTCTCCAAGTGGGGAGAGTGTTAGTAAAGCGTCTGGAATATTGCACCCGAGTACCGGGGGACGAAAACTGAGACACATTTGAACAAGTTTCCCGATCACACGGTGGATCATACTCTGGGTTCCACATGCATGTTTTAGCTGAAGGAAGAATCCCTTAAACCTGGAGAGTTGAGACCCATGGAATGGGTACCATGCAATATGACTTCAAAGGGTCTGCATTTGCTCACCGATCCTCACCAATCCTATCACCGCTGCATTTATGCCGCTGTACACACGCTTGATTCTCTTACAAAGACATATAAATCCATAGGTTTTAAGATTCTTACTAGTCAGGTATATTCTTAGGCGTTTAATATGAGGTGTTGAGTCCACTTCGTTGAGCAAGGAGAAGCCCTTGTCTATTACATATTTGGCTTATGGAATGGTATCTGTGCTAATTTCAATCTCTGGTTTTATGCAGCACCCCAACTCACCTTTCCCCTTAAGCAAGCATAAGTTGGTTTTCTACATTTGAGACCCTGTTCTGTTTTGTAATTCAGTTCCTGTGTAGCCAAGTTTACATTCCGTGTAGTAGTTATATCTTATGATGTTTCTTTTTTTGTGTGACTTATTTCACTTAGAATCATCGTACCTGAATCCACTCATTATGCTGCTACGGGCCTGATGACATAGATTTCATTGCTGAGTGATATTGCATTGTACGTAAGTACCACAACTTCTTGATCCATTTTTCGCTTTCTGTGATATTGAACTTGTACCGTAAACGAGGTTCTTGTAAACAGAGCCGTCCAAAACTTTGGGGTGGCTGTGTCTTTTTGATTTTAATTTCCCTAAGCTATAGGACCATAAGTGGAAGTGCCCTAGGCTCTGTTGCTTTGTTTTTTAGATGTTTCAGGAAACACCATACACTTCTCCAGAGTGGCTGTTGGCAATTTACATCCCGCTCATCAGCATAACAAGGCTCCCAGTTCTCCATGGCCTGTCCTGCTTTGCTGGATTTTATACTTTTTTCAGATGGCCCTTTTGCCCGCGGGGTAGTGAGACTTCATTGTAGTGCAGATTTCCTTTGCAAGCTTGCTTGGTTGGCCAAAAAGGGCGTATGCGTTTTTTCCTGAATATATTCAGGAAAAAACGCATACGCCCTTTTTGGCCAAGTGCATCATTGTGGACGTTCTGCCTCTTTTCCTATGCTTTACATGCAATTCCAGTCTACCTCCTGAAATCGGTTTCCTGCAATTCTGCCCCGCTTTCAAGTCCTCTTGGCAGCCTTACTTCAATATATTTTTGTACGATAGCTGTCATTTATAACTCTGCAGGTTTGTGAATTACAGTGCCCCTGAGCTCCTTTCTTCAACTCGTTTTCTTGTGAGCTGGCCGCAACACCGCAGTATTGCTTCAGGCCCTAGTGTGGTTCCAGAATGGCACGCTGAGCCTTTGGTTAATTCCTCTTCCTGGTGGGCAATGAGAGTTAAATTTGCCCGTCCAGACACCTCCAGCTAGTCTCTCATTGGTTCTCCCTATTCCTGTTCATTTTCCGCAGAAATTGCAAACTGGGCCAAACAGGAGGTTAAAGGCACTGACTATCCACGTGGGGAGAGTGTTAGTAAAGCGTCTGGAATGTTGCACCCGAGAACCGGGGGACGAAAACTGAGACACATTTGAACACGTTTCTGATCACACAGTGGATCATACTCTGGGTTCCACATGCATGTTTTAGCTGAAGGAAGAATCCCTTAAACCTGGAGAGTTGAGATCCATGGAATGGGTACCATGCAATATGACTTCAAAGGGTCTGCATTTGCTCACCGAACCTCACCAATCCTATCACTGCTGCGTTTATGCCACTGTACACACGCTTGATTCTCTTTCGGAGACATATAAATCCATAGGTTTTAAGATTCTTACTAGTCAGGTATATTCTTAGGCGTTTAATATGGGGTGTAGAGTCCACTTCGTTGAGCAAGGAGTAGCTCTTGTCTATTACATATTTGGCTTATGGAACGGTATCTGTGTTAATTTCAATCTCTGGTTTTATGTAGCACCCCAACTCACCATTCCCCTTAAGCAAGCATAACTTGGTTTTCTACATTTGAGACCCTTTTCTGTTTTGTAATTCAGTTCCTGTGTAGCCAAGTTTACATTCCGTGTAGTAGTGATATCTTATGATGTTTCTTTTTCTGTGTGACTTATTTCACTTAGAATCATCGTACCTGAATCCACTCATTATGCTGCTATGGGCAGATGACATAGATTTCATTGCTGAGTGATATTGCATTGTACGTAAGTACCACAACTTCTTTATCCATTTTTCACTTTCTGCGATATTGAACTTGTACCGTAAACGAGGTTCTTGTAAACAGAGCCGTCCCAAACTTTGGGGTGGCTGTGTCTTTTTGATTTTAATTTCCCTAAGCTATAGGACCATAAGTGGAAGTGCCCTAGGCTCTGTTGCTTTGTTTTGTAGATGTTTCAGGAAACACCATACACTTCTCCAGAGTGGCTATTGGCAATTTACATCCCGCCCATGAGCATAACAAGGCTCCCAGTTCTCCATGGCCTGTCCTGCCTTTCTGGATTTTACATTTTTTTCAGATGGCCCATTTCACCGGGGCGCAGTGAGACCTTATTGTAGTGCAGATTTCCTTTTCAATCTTGATTGGTTGGCCAAAAAGGGCATATGCATGTTTTCCTGAATATATTCAGGAAAAAACGCGTATGCCCTTTTTGGCCAAGTCCATCATTGTGGACGTTCTGCCTCTTTTCCTATGCTTTACATGCAATTCCAGTCTACCTCCTGAAATCGGTTTCCTGCAATTCTGCCCCGCTTTCAAGTCCTCTTGGCAGCCTTACTTCAATACACTTTTGGACGATAGCTGTCATTTATAACTCTGCAGGTTTGAAAATGACAGTGCCCCTGAGCTCCTTTCTTCAACTCGCTTTCTTATGAGCTGGCCGCAACACCGCAGGATAGCTTCAGGCCCTAGTGTGGTTTCGGCAAGGCCCGCTGAGGCTTTGGTTAATTCCTCTTCCTGGTGGGAAATGAGAGTTAAATTTGCCCATTCAGACATCTCCAGCTAGTCTCTCATTGGTTCTCCCTATTCCTGTTCATTTTCCGCAGAAATTGCAAACTGGGACAAACAGGAGGTTAAAGGCACTGACTCTCCAAGTGGGGAGAGTGTTAGTAAAGCGTCTGGAATGTTGAACCCGAGTACCAGGACACGAAAACTGAGACACATTTGAACACGTTTCCTGATCACACGGTGGATCATACTCTGGGTTCCACATGCATGTTTTAGCTGAAGGAAGAATCCCTTAAACCTGGAGAGTTGAGACCCATGGAATGGGTACCATGCAATATGACTTCAAAGGGTCTGCATTTGCTCACCGAACCTCACAAATCCTATCAGGGCTGCATTTATGCCGCTGTACACATGCTTGATTCTCTTTCGGAGCATATAAGTCCATAGGTTTTAAGATTCTTACTAGTCAGGTATATTTTTAGGCGTTTAATATGGGGTGTAGAGTCCACTTCGTTGAGCAAGGAGTAGCTCTTGTCTATTACATATTTGGCTTATGGAACGGTATCTGTGCTAATTTCAATCTCTGGTTTTATGCAGCACCCCAACTCACCTTTCCCCTTAAGCAAGCATAAGTTGGTTTTCTATATTTGAGACCCCGTTCTGTTTTGTAATTCAGTTCCTGTGTAGCCAAGTTTACATTCCGTGTAGTAGTGATATCTTATGATGTTTCTTTTTCTCTGTGACTTATTTCACTTAGAATCATCGTACCTGAATCCACTCATTATGCTGCTACGGGCCTGATGACATAGATTTCATTGCTGAGTGATATTGCATTGTACGTAAGTACCACAACTTCTTTATCCATTTTTCCCTTTCTGCGATATTGAACTTGTACCGTAAACGAGGTTCTTGTAAACAGAGCTGTCCCAAACTTTGGGGTGGCTGTGTCTTTTTGATTTTAATTTCCCTAAGCTATAGGACCATAAGTGGAAGTGCCCTAGGCTCTGTTGCTTTGTTTTGTAGATGTTTCAGGAAACACCATACACTTCTCCAGAGTGGCTGTTGGCAATTTACATCCCACCCATGAGCATAACAAGGCTCCCAGTTCTCCATGGCCTGTCCTGACTTTCTGGATTTTACACTTTTTTCAGATGACCCTTTTGACCGGGGGGCAGTGAGACTTCATTGTAGTGCAGATTTCCTTTGCAAGCTTGCTTGGTTGGCCAAAAAGGGCGTATGCGTTTTTTCCTGAATATATTCAGGAAAAAACGCATACGCCCTTTTTGGCCAAGTGCATCATTGTGGACGTTCTGCCTCTTTTGCTATGCTTTACATGCAATTCCAGTCTACCTCCTGAAATCGGTTTCCTGCAATTCTGCCCCGCTTTCAAGTCCTCTTGGCAGCCTTACTTCAATATATTTTTGGACGATAGCTGTCATTTATAACTCTGCAGGTTTGTGAATGACAGTGCCCCTGAGCTCCTTTCTTCAACTCGCTTTCTTGTGAGCTGGCTGCAACACCGCAGGATTGCTTCCGGCCCTAGTGTGGTTCCGGCCCGGCATGCTGAGCCTTTGGTTAATTCCTCTTCCTGGTGGGAAATGAGAGTTAATTTTTCCCGTCCAGACACCTCCAGCTAGTCTCTCATTGGTTCTCCCTATTCCTGTTCATTTTCCGCAGAAATTGAAAACTGGGACAAAGAGGAGGTTAAAGGCACTGACTCTCCAAGAGGGGAGAGTGTTAGTAAAGCGTCTGGAATGTTGCACCCGAGTACCAGGGGACGAAAACTGAGACACCTTTGAACACGTTTCCGGATCACAAGGTGGATCATACTCTGGGTTCCACATGCACGTTTTAGCTGAAGGAAGAATCCCTTAAACCTGGAGAGTTGAGACCCATGGAATGGGTACCATGCAATATGACTTCAAAGGGTCTGCATTTGCTCACCGAACCTCACCAATCCTATCACTGCTGTGTTTATGCTGTTGTACACACGCTTGATTATCTTTCGGAGACATATAAATCCATAGGTTTTAAGATTCTTACTAGACAGGTATATTCTTAGGCGTTTAATATGGGGTGTTGAGTCCACTTCGTTGAGCAAGGAGTAGCTCTTGTCTATGACATATTTGGCTTATGGAACGGTATCTGTGCTAATTTCAATCTCTGGTTTTATGCAGCCCCCCAACTCACGTTTCCCCTTAAGCAAGCATAAGTTGGTTTTCTACATTTGAGACCCTGTTCTGTTTTGTAATTCAGTTCCTGTGTAGCCAAGTTTACATTCTGTGTAGTAGTGATATCTTATGATGTTTCTTTTTCTGTGTGACTTATTTCACTTAGAATCATCGTACCTGAATCCACTCATTATTCTGCTACGGGGCTGATGACATAGATTTCATTGCTGAGTGATATTGCATTGTACGTAAGTACCAAAACTTCTTTATCCATTTTTCACTTTCTGCGATATTGAACTTGTACCGTAAACGAGGTTCTTGTAAACAGAGCCGTCCCAAACTTTAGGGTGGCTGTGTCTTTTTGATTTTAATTTCCCTAAGCTATAGGACCATAAGAGGAAGAGCCCTAGGCTCTGTTGCTTTGTTTTGTACATGTTTCAGGAAACACCATACACTTCTCCAGAGTGGCTGTTGGCAATTTACATCCCAACCATCAGCATAACAAGGCCTCCAGTTCTCCATGGCTTGTCCTGCCTTTCTGGATTTTACACTTTTTTCAGATGGCCCTTTTGACCGGGGGGCAGTGAGACTTCATTGTATTGCAGATTTCCTTTGCAAGCTTGCTTGGTTGGCCAAAAAGTGCGTATGCGTTTTTTCCTGAATATATTCAGGAAAAAACGCATACGCCCTTTTTGGCCAAGTGCATCATTGTGGACGTTCTGCCTCTTTTCCTGTGGTTTACATGCAAATCCAGTCTACCTCCTGAAATCGGTTTCCTGCAATTCTGCCCCGCTTTCAAGTCCTCTTGGCAGCCTTACTTCAATATATTTTTGGACGATAGCTGTCATTTTTAACTCTGCAGGTTTGTGAATGACAGTGCCCCTGAGCTCCTTTCTTCAACTCGCTTTCTTGTGAGCTGGCCGCAACACCGCAGGATTGCTTCAGGCCCTAGTGTGGTTCCGGCATGGCACATTGAGGCTTTGGTTAATTCCTCTTCCTGGTGGGAAATGAGAGTTAAATTTGCCCGTCCAGACACCTCCAGCTAGTCTCTCATTGGTTCTCCCTATTCCTGTTCATCTTCCGCAGAAATTGCAAATTGGGCCAAACAGGAGGTTAAAGGCACTGACTCTCCAAGTGGGGAGAGTGTTAGTAAAGCGTCTGGAATGTTGCACCCGAGTACCAGGGGACGAAAACTGGCACATTTGAACACGTTTCCCGATCACACGGTGGATGATACTCTGGGTTCCACATGCATGTTTTAGCTGAAGAAAGAATCCCTTAAACCTGGAGAGTTGAGATCCATGGAATGGGTACCATGCAATATGACTTCAAAGGGTCTGCATTTGCTCACCGAACCTCACCAATCCTATCACTGCTGCGTTTATGCCGCTGTACACACGCTTGATTCTCTTTCGGAGCATATAAATCCATAGGTTTTAAGATTCTTACTAGTCAGGTATATTCTTAGGAGTTTAATATGGGGTGTTGAGTCCACTTCGTTGAGCAAGGAGTAGCTCTTGTCTATTACATATTTGGCTTATGGAACGGTATCTGTGCTAATTTCAATCTCTGGTTTTATGCAGCCCCCCAACTCACCTTTCCCCTTAAGCAAGCATAAGTTGGTTTTCTACATTTGAGACCCTGTTCTGTTTTGTAATTCAGTTCCTGTGTAGCCAAGTTTACATTCCATGTAGTAGTGATATCTTATGATGTTTCTTTTTCTCTGTGAGTTATTTCACTTAGAATCATCGTACCTGAATCCACTCATTATGCTCTAAAGGTCTCATGACATAGATTTCATTGCTGAGTGATATTGCATTGTACGTAAGTACCACAACTTCTTTATCCATTTTTCGCTTTCTGTGATATTGAATTTTTACCGTAAACGAGGTTCTTGTAAACAGAGCCGTCCCAAACTTTGGGGTGGCTGTGTGTTTTAGATTTTAATTTCCCTAAGCTATAGGACCATAAGTGGAAGTGCCCTAGGCTCTGTTGCTTTGTTTTTTAGATGTTTCAGGAAACACCATACACTTCTCCAGAGTGGCTGTTGGCAATTTACATCCCACCCATCAGCATAACAAGGCTCCCAGTTCTCCATGGCCTGTCCTGCCTTTCTGGATTTTACACTTTTTTCAGATGGCCCTTTTGACCGGGGGGCAGTGAGACTTCATTGTAGTGCAGATTTCCTTTGCAAGATTGCTTGGTTGGCCAAAAAGGGCGTATGCGTTTTTTCCTGAATATATTAAGGAAAAAACGCATACGCCCTTTTTGGCCAAGTGCATCATTGTGGACGTTCTGCCTCTTTTCCTATGCTTTACATGCAATTCCAGTCTACCTCCTGAAATCGGTTTCCTGCAATTCTGCCCCGCTTTCAAGTCCTCTTGGCAGCCTTACTTCAATATATTTTTGGACGATAGCTATCATTTATAACTCTGCAGGTATGTGAATGACAGTGCCCCTGAGCTCCTTTCTTCAACTCGCTTTCTTGTGAGCGGGCCGCAACACCGCAGGATTGCTTCAGGCCCTAGTGTGGTTCCGGCATGGCACGCTGAGCCTTTGTTTAATTCCTCTTCCTGGTGGGAAATGAGAGTTAAATTTGCCCGTCCAGACACCTCCAGCTAGTCTCTCATTGGTTCTCCCTATTCCTGTTCATTTTCCGCAGAAATTGCAAACTGGGCCAAACAGGAGGTTAAAGGCACTGACTCTCCAAGTGGGGAGAGTGTTAGTAAAGCGTCTGGAATGTTGCACCCGAGTACCGGGGGACGAATACTGAGACACATTTGAACACGTTTCCCGATCACACGGTTGATCATACTCTGGGTTCCACATGCATGTTTTAGCTGAAGGAAGAATCCCTTAAACCTGGACAGTTGAGACCCATGGAATGGGTACCATGCAATATGACTTCAAAGGGTCTGCATTTGCTCACCGATCCTCACCAATCCTATCACTGCTGCGTTTATGCCACTGTACACACGCTTGATTCTCTTTCGGAGACATATAAATCCATAGGTTTTAAGATTCTTACTAATCAGGTATATTTTTAGGCGTTTAATATGGGGTGTAGAGTCCACTTCGTTGAGCAAGGAGTAGCTCTTGTCTATTACATATTTGGCTTATGGAACGGTATCTGTGCTAATTTCAATCTCTGGTTTTATGCAGCACCCCAACTCACCTTTCCCCTTAAGCAAGCATAAGTTGGTTTTCTATATTTGAGACCCCGTTCTGTTTTGTAATTCAGTTCCTGTGTAGCCAAGTTTACATTCCGTGTAGTAGTGATATCTTATGATGTTTCTTTTTCTCTGTGACTTATTTCACTTAGAATCATCGTACCTGAATCCACTCATTATGCTGCTACGGGCCTGATGACATAGATTTCATTGCTGAGTGATATTGCATTGTACGTAAGTACCACAACTTCTTTATCCATTTTTCGCTTTCTGCGATATTGAACTTGTACCGTAAACGAGGTTCTTGTAAACAGAACCGTCCCAAACTTTGGGGTGGCTGTGTCTTTTTGATTTTAATTTCCCTAAGCTATAGGACCATAAGTGGAAGTGCCCTAGGCTCTGTTGCTTTGTTTTTTAGATGTTTCAGGAAACACCATACACTTCTCCAGAGTGGTTGTTGGCAATTTACATCCCGCCCATCAGCATAACAAGGCTCCCAGTTCTCCATGGCCTCTCCTGCCTTTCTGGATTTTACACTTTTTTCAGATGGCCCTTTTGACCGGGGGGCAGTGAGACTTCATTGTAGTGCAGATTTCCTTTGCAAGCTTGCTTGGTTGGCCAAAAAGTGCGTATGCGTTTTTTCCTGAATATATTCAGGAAAAAACGCATACGCCCTTTTTGGCCAAGTGCATCATTGTGGACGTTCTGCCTCTTTTCCTGTGGTTTACATGCAAATCCAGTCTACCTCCTGAAATCGGTTTCCTGCAATTCTGCCCCGCTTTCAAGTCCTCTTGGCAGCCTTACTTCAATATATTTTTGGACGATAGCTGTCATTTTTAACTCTGCAGGTTTGTGAATGACAGTGCCCCTGAGCTCCTTTCTTCAACTCGCTTTCTTGTGAGCTGGCCGCAACACCGCAGGATTGCTTCAGGCTCTAGTGTGGTTGCGGCACGGCACGCTTAGCCTTTGGTTAATTCCTCTTCCTGGTGGGAAACGAGAGTTAACTTTGCGCGTCCAGACACCTCCAGCTAGTTTCTCATTGGTTCTCCCTATTCCTGTTCATTTTCCGTAGAAATTGCAAACTGGGCCAAACAGGAGGTTAAAGGCACTGACTCTCCAAGTGGGGAGAGTGTTAGTAAAGTGTCTGGAATGTTGCACCCGAGAACCGGGGGACGAAAACTGAGACACATTTGAACACGTTTCCGATCACACAGTGGATCATACTCTGGGTTCCACATGCATGTTTTAGCTGAAGGAAGAATCCCTTAAACCTGGAGAGTTGAGACCCATGGAATGGGTTCCATGCAATATGACTTCAAAGGGTCTGCATTTGCTCACCGAACCTCACCAATCCTATCACTGCTGCGTTTATGCCGCTGTACACACGCTTGATTCTCTTTCGGAGACATATAAATCCATAGGTTTTAAGATTCTTACTAGTCAGGTATATTCTTAGGCGTTTAATATGGGGCGTTGAGTCCACTTCGTTGAGCAAGGAGTAGCTCTTGTCTATTACATATTTGGCTTATGGAACGGTATCTGTGCTAATTTCAATCTCTGGTTTTATGTAGCACCCCAACTCACCTTTCCCCTTAAGCAAGCATAAGTTGGTTTTCTACATTTGAGACCCTGTTCTGTTTTGTAATTCAGTTTCTGTGTAGCCAAGTTTACATTCCGTGTAGTAGTGATATCTTATGATGTTTCTTTTTCTGTGTGACTTATTTCACTTACAATCATCGTACCTGAATCCACTCATTATCCTGCTACGGGCAGATGACATAGATTTCATTGCTGAGTGATATTGCATTGTACGTAAGTACCACAACTTCTTTATCCATTTTTCACTTTCTGCGATATTGAACTTGTACCGTAAACGAGGTTCTTGTAAACAGAGCTGTCCCAAACATTTGGGTGGTTGTGTCTTTTTGATTTTAATTTCCCTAAGCTATAGGACCATAAGTGGAAGTGCCCTAGGCTCTGTTGCTTTGTTTTGTAGATGTTTCAGGAAACACCATACACTTCTCCAGAGTGGCTGTTGGCAATTTACATCCCGCCCATCAGCATAACAAGGCTCCCCGTTCTCCATGGCCTGTCCTGCCTTTCTGGATTTTACACTTTTTTCTGATGGCCCTTTTGACCGGGGGGCAGTGACACTCCATTGTAGTGCAGACTTCCTTTGCACGCTTACTTGATTGGCCAAAAAGGGCGTATGCGTTTTTTCCTGAATATATTCAGGAAAAAACGCATACGCCCTTTTTGGCCGAGTGCATCATTGTGGACGTTCTGCCTCTTTTCCTATGCTTTACATGCAATTCCAGTCTACCTCCTGAAATCGGTTTCCTGCAATTCTGCCCCGCTTTCAAGTCCTCTTGGCAGCCTTACTTCAATATATTTTTGGACGATAGCTGTCATTTATAACTCTGCAGGTTTGTGAATGACAGTGCCCCTGAGCTCCTTTCTTCAACTCGCTTTCTTGTGAGCTGGCCGCAACACCGCAGGATTGCTTCAGGCCCTAGTGTGGTTCCGGCATGGCACATTGAGGCTTTGGTTAATTCCTCTTCCTGGTGGGAAATGAGAGTTAAATTTGCCCGTCCAGACACCTCCAGCTAGTCTCTCATTGGTTCTCCCTATTCCTGTTCATCTTCCGCAGAAATTGCAAATTGGGCCAAACAGGAGGTTAAAGGCACTGACTCTCCAAGTGGGGAGAGTGTTAGTAAAGCGTCTGGAATGTTGCACCCGAGTACCAGGGGACGAAAACTGGCACATTTGAACACGTTTCCCGATCACACGGTGGATGATACTCTGGGTTCCACATGCATGTTTTAGCTGAAGAAAGAATCCCTTAAACCTGGAGAGTTGAGATCCATGGAATGGGTACCATGCAATATGACTTCAAAGGGTCTGCATTTGCTCACCGAACCTCACCAATCCTATCACTGCTGCGTTTATGCCGCTGTACACACGCTTGATTCTCTTTCGGAGCATATAAATCCATAGGTTTTAAGATTCTTACTAGTCAGGTATATTCTTAGGAGTTTAATATGGGGTGTTGAGTCCACTTCGTTGAGCAAGGAGTAGCTCTTGTCTATTACATATTTGGCTTATGGAACGGTATCTGTGCTAATTTCAATCTCTGGTTTTATGCAGCCCCCCAACTCACCTTTCCCCTTAAGCAAGCATAAGTTGGTTTTCTACATTTGAGACCCTGTTCTGTTTTGTAATTCAGTTCCTGTGTAGCCAAGTTTACATTCCATGTAGTAGTGATATCTTATGATGTTTCTTTTTCTCTGTGAGTTATTTCACTTAGAATCATCGTACCTGAATCCACTCATTATGCTCTAAAGGTCTCATGACATAGATTTCATTGCTGAGTGATATTGCATTGTACGTAAGTACCACAACTTCTTTATCCATTTTTCGCTTTCTGTGATATTGAATTTGTACCGTAAACGAGGTTCTTGTAAACAGAGCCGTCCCAAACTTTGGGGTGGCTGTGTGTTTTAGATTTTAATTTCCCTAAGCTATAGGACCATAAGTGGAAGTGCCCTAGGCTCTGTTGCTTTGTTTTTTAGATGTTTCAGGAAACACCATACACTTCTCCAGAGTGGCTGTTGGCAATTTACATCCCACCCATCAGCATAACAAGGCTCCCAGTTCTCCATGGCCTGTCCTGCCTTTCTGGATTTTACACTTTTTTCAGATGGCCCTTTTGACCGGGGGGCAGTGAGACTTCATTGTAGTGCAGATTTCCTTTGCAAGATTGCTTGGTTGGCCAAAAAGGGCGTATGCGTTTTTTCCTGAATATATTAAGGAAAAAACGCATACGCCCTTTTTGGCCAAGTGCATCATTGTGGACGTTCTGCCTCTTTTCCTATGCTTTACATGCAATTCCAGTCTACCTCCTGAAATCGGTTTCCTGCAATTCTGCCCCGCTTTCAAGTCCTCTTGGCAGCCTTACTTCAATATATTTTTGGACGATAGCTATCATTTATAACTCTGCAGGTATGTGAATGACAGTGCCCCTGAGCTCCTTTCTTCAACTCGCTTTCTTGTGAGCGGGCCGCAACACCGCAGGATTGCTTCAGGCCCTAGTGTGGTTCCGGCATGGCACGCTGAGCCTTTGTTTAATTCCTCTTCCTGGTGGGAAATGAGAGTTAAATTTGCCCGTCCAGACACCTCCAGCTAGTCTCTCATTGGTTCTCCCTATTCCTGTTCATTTTCCGCAGAAATTGCAAACTGGGCCAAACAGGAGGTTAAAGGCACTGACTCTCCAAGTGGGGAGAGTGTTAGTAAAGCGTCTGGAATGTTGCACCCGAGTACCGGGGGACGAATACTGAGACACATTTGAACACGTTTCCCGATCACACGGTTGATCATACTCTGGGTTCCACATGCATGTTTTAGCTGAAGGAAGAATCCCTTAAACCTGGACAGTTGAGACCCATGGAATGGGTACCATGCAATATGACTTCAAAGGGTCTGCATTTGCTCACCGATCCTCACCAATCCTATCACTGCTGCGTTTATGCCACTGTACACACGCTTGATTCTCTTTCGGAGACATATAAATCCATAGGTTTTAAGATTCTTACTAATCAGGTATATTTTTAGGCGTTTAATATGGGGTGTAGAGTCCACTTCGTTGAGCAAGGAGTAGCTCTTGTCTATTACATATTTGGCTTATGGAACGGTATCTGTGCTAATTTCAATCTCTGGTTTTATGCAGCACCCCAACTCACCTTTCCCCTTAAGCAAGCATAAGTTGGTTTTCTATATTTGAGACCCCGTTCTGTTTTGTAATTCAGTTCCTGTGTAGCCAAGTTTACATTCCGTGTAGTAGTGATATCTTATGATGTTTCTTTTTCTCTGTGACTTATTTCACTTAGAATCATCGTACCTGAATCCACTCATTATGCTGCTACGGGCCTGATGACATAGATTTCATTGCTGAGTGATATTGCATTGTACGTAAGTACCACAACTTCTTTATCCATTTTTCGCTTTCTGCGATATTGAACTTGTACCGTAAACGAGGTTCTTGTAAACAGAACCGTCCCAAACTTTGGGGTGGCTGTGTCTTTTTGATTTTAATTTCCCTAAGCTATAGGACCATAAGTGGAAGTGCCCTAGGCTCTGTTGCTTTGTTTTTTAGATGTTTCAGGAAACACCATACACTTCTCCAGAGTGGTTGTTGGCAATTTACATCCCGCCCATCAGCATAACAAGGCTCCCAGTTCTCCATGGTCTCTCCTGCCTTTCTGGATTTTACACTTTTTTCAGATGGCCCTTTTGACCGGGGGGCAGTGAGACTTCATTGTAGTGCAGATTTCCTTTGCAAGCTTGCTTGGTTGGCCAAAAAGTGCGTATGCGTTTTTTCCTGAATATATTCAGGAAAAAACGCATACGCCCTTTTTGGCCAAGTGCATCATTGTGGACGTTCTGCCTCTTTTCCTGTGGTTTACATGCAAATCCAGTCTACCTCCTGAAATCGGTTTCCTGCAATTCTGCCCCGCTTTCAAGTCCTCTTGGCAGCCTTACTTCAATATATTTTTGGACGATAGCTGTCATTTTTAACTCTGCAGGTTTGTGAATGACAGTGCCCCTGAGCTCCTTTCTTCAACTCGCTTTCTTGTGAGCTGGCCGCAACACCGCAGGATTGCTTCAGGCTCTAGTGTGGTTGCGGCACGGCACGCTTAGCCTTTGGTTAATTCCTCTTCCTGGTGGGAAACGAGAGTTAACTTTGCGCGTCCAGACACCTCCAGCTAGTTTCTCATTGGTTCTCCCTATTCCTGTTCATTTTCCGTAGAAATTGCAAACTGGGCCAAACAGGAGGTTAAAGGCACTGACTCTCCAAGTGGGGAGAGTGTTAGTAAAGTGTCTGGAATGTTGCACCCGAGAACCGGGGGACGAAAACTGAGACACATTTGAACACGTTTCCGATCACACAGTGGATCATACTCTGGGTTCCACATGCATGTTTTAGCTGAAGGAAGAATCCCTTAAACCTGGAGAGTTGAGACCCATGGAATGGGTTCCATGCAATATGACTTCAAAGGGTCTGCATTTGCTCACCGAACCTCACCAATCCTATCACTGCTGCGTTTATGCCGCTGTACACACGCTTGATTCTCTTTCGGAGACATATAAATCCATAGGTTTTAAGATTCTTACTAGTCAGGTATATTCTTAGGCGTTTAATATGGGGCGTTGAGTCCACTTCGTTGAGCAAGGAGTAGCTCTTGTCTATTACATATTTGGCTTATGGAACGGTATCTGTGCTAATTTCAATCTCTGGTTTTATGTAGCACCCCAACTCACCTTTCCCCTTAAGCAAGCATAAGTTGGTTTTCTACATTTGAGACCCTGTTCTGTTTTGTAATTCAGTTTCTGTGTAGCCAAGTTTACATTCCGTGTAGTAGTGATATCTTATGATGTTTCTTTTTCTGTGTGACTTATTTCACTTACAATCATCGTACCTGAATCCACTCATTATCCTGCTACGGGCAGATGACATAGATTTCATTGCTGAGTGATATTGCATTGTACGTAAGTACCACAACTTCTTTATCCATTTTTCACTTTCTGCGATATTGAACTTGTACCGTAAACGAGGTTCTTGTAAACAGAGCTGTCCCAAACATTTGGGTGGTTGTGTCTTTTTGATTTTAATTTCCCTAAGCTATAGGACCATAAGTGGAAGTGCCCTAGGCTCTGTTGCTTTGTTTTGTAGATGTTTCAGGAAACACCATACACTTCTCCAGAGTGGCTGTTGGCAATTTACATCCCGCCCATCAGCATAACAAGGCTCCCCGTTCTCCATGGCCTGTCCTGCCTTTCTGGATTTTACACTTTTTTCTGATGGCCCTTTTGACCGGGGGGCAGTGACACTCCATTGTAGTGCAGACTTCCTTTGCACGCTTACTTGATTGGCCAAAAAGGGCGTATGCGTTTTTTCCTGAATATATTCAGGAAAAAATGCATACGCCCTTTTTGGCCGAGTGCATCATTGTGGACGTTCTGCCTCTTTTCCTATGCTTTACATGCAATTCCAGTCTACCTCCTGAAATCGGTTTCCTGCAATTCTGCCCCGCTTTCAAGTCCTCTTGGCAGCCTTACTTCAATATATTTTTGGACGATAGCTGTCATTTATAACTCTGCAGGTTTGTGAATGACAGTGCCCCTGAGCTCCTTTCTTCAACTCGCTTTCTTGTGAGCTGGCCGCAACACCGCAGGATTGCTTCAGGCCCTAGTGTGGTTCCGGCATGGCACATTGAGGCTTTGGTTAATTCCTCTTCCTGGTGGGAAATGAGAGTTAAATTTGCCCGTCCAGACACCTCCAGCTAGTCTCTCATTGGTTCTCCCTATTCCTGTTCATCTTCCGCAGAAATTGCAAATTGGCCCAAACAGGAGGTTAAAGGCACTGACTCTCCAAGTGGGGAGAGTGTTAGTAAAGCGTCTGGAATGTTGCACCCGAGTACCAGGGGACGAAAACTGGCACATTTGAACACGTTTCCCGATCACACGGTGGATGATACTCTGGGTTCCACATGCATGTTTTAGCTGAAGAAAGAATCCCTTAAACCTGGAGAGTTGAGATCCATGGAATGGGTACCATGCAATATGACTTCAAAGGGTCTGCATTTGCTCACCGAACCTCACCAATCCTATCACTGCTGCGTTTATGCCGCTGTACACACGCTTGATTCTCTTTCGGAGCATATAAATCCATAGGTTTTAAGATTCTTACTAGTCAGGTATATTCTTAGGAGTTTAATATGGGGTGTTGAGTCCACTTCGTTGAGCAAGGAGTAGCTCTTGTCTATTACATATTTGGCTTATGGAACGGTATCTGTGCTAATTTCAATCTCTGGTTTTATGCAGCCCCCCAACTCACCTTTCCCCTTAAGCAAGCATAAGTTGTTTTTCTACATTTGAGACCCTGTTCTGTTTTGTAATTCAGTTCCTGTGTAGCCAAGTTTACATTCCATGTAGTAGTGATATCTTATGATGTTTCTTTTTCTCTGTGAGTTATTTCACTTAGAATCATCGTACCTGAATCCACTCATTATGCTCTAAAGGTCTCATGACATAGATTTCATTGCTGAGTGATATTGCATTGTACGTAAGTACCACAACTTCTTTATCCATTTTTCGCTTTCTGTGATATTGAATTTGTACCGTAAACGAGGTTCTTGTAAACAGAGCCGTCCCAAACTTTGGGGTGGCTGTGTGTTTTAGATTTTAATTTCCCTAAGCTATAGGACCATAAGTGGAAGTGCCCTAGGCTCTGTTGCTTTGTTTTTTAGATGTTTCAGGAAACACCATACACTTCTCCAGAGTGGCTGTTGGCAATTTACATCCCACCCATCAGCATAACAAGGCTCCCAGTTCTCCATGGCCTGTCCTGCCTTTCTGGATTTTACACTTTTTTCAGATGGCCCTTTTGACCGGGGGGCAGTGAGACTTCATTGTAGTGCAGATTTCCTTTGCAAGATTGCTTGGTTGGCCAAAAAGGGCGTATGCGTTTTTTCCTGAATATATTAAGGAAAAAACGCATACGCCCTTTTTGGCCAAGTGCATCATTGTGGACGTTCTGCCTCTTTTCCTATGCTTTACATGCAATTCCAGTCTACCTCCTGAAATCGGTTTCCTGCAATTCTGCCCCGCTTTCAAGTCCTCTTGGCAGCCTTACTTCAATATATTTTTGGACGATAGCTATCATTTATAACTCTGCAGGTATGTGAATGACAGTGCCCCTGAGCTCCTTTCTTCAACTCGCTTTCTTGTGAGCGGGCCGCAACACCGCAGGATTGCTTCAGGCCCTAGTGTGGTTCCGGCATGGCACGCTGAGCCTTTGTTTAATTCCTCTTCCTGGTGGGAAATGAGAGTTAAATTTGCCCGTCCAGACACCTCCAGCTAGTCTCTCATTGGTTCTCCCTATTCCTGTTCATTTTCCGCAGAAATTGCAAACTGGGCCAAACAGGAGGTTAAAGGCACTGACTCTCCAAGTGGGGAGAGTGTTAGTAAAGCGTCTGGAATGTTGCACCCGAGTACCGGGGGACGAATACTGAGACACATTTGAACACGTTTCCCGATCACACGGTTGATCATACTCTGGGTTCCACATGCATGTTTTAGCTGAAGGAAGAATCCCTTAAACCTGGACAGTTGAGACCCATGGAATGGGTACCATGCAATATGACTTCAAAGGGTCTGCATTTGCTCACCGATCCTCACCAATCCTATCACTGCTGCGTTTATGCCACTGTACACACGCTTGATTCTCTTTCGGAGACATATAAATCCATAGGTTTTAAGATTCTTACTAATCAGGTATATTTTTAGGCGTTTAATATGGGGTGTAGAGTCCACTTCGTTGAGCAAGGAGTAGCTCTTGTCTATTACATATTTGGCTTATGGAACGGTATCTGTGCTAATTTCAATCTCTGGTTTTATGCAGCACCCCAACTCACCTTTCCCCTTAAGCAAGCATAAGTTGGTTTTCTATATTTGAGACCCCGTTCTGTTTTGTAATTCAGTTCCTGTGTAGCCAAGTTTACATTCCGTGTAGTAGTGATATCTTATGATGTTTCTTTTTCTCTGTGACTTATTTCACTTAGAATCATCGTACCTGAATCCACTCATTATGCTGCTACGGGCCTGATGACATAGATTTCATTGCTGAGTGATATTGCATTGTACGTAAGTACCACAACTTCTTTATCCATTTTTCGCTTTCTGCGATATTGAACTTGTACCGTAAACGAGGTTCTTGTAAACAGAACCGTCCCAAACTTTGGGGTGGCTGTGTCTTTTTGATTTTAATTTCCCTAAGCTATAGGACCATAAGTGGAAGTGCCCTAGGCTCTGTTGCTTTGTTTTTTAGATGTTTCAGGAAACACCATACACTTCTCCAGAGTGGTTGTTGGCAATTTACATCCCGCCCATCAGCATAACAAGGCTCCCAGTTCTCCATGGCCTCTCCTGCCTTTCTGGATTTTACACTTTTTTCAGATGGCCCTTTTGACCGGGGGGCAGTGAGACTTCATTGTAGTGCAGATTTCCTTTGCAAGCTTGCTTGGTTGGCCAAAAAGTGCGTATGCGTTTTTTCCTGAATATATTCAGGAAAAAACGCATACGCCCTTTTTGGCCAAGTGCATCATTGTGGACGTTCTGCCTCTTTTCCTGTGGTTTACATGCAAATCCAGTCTACCTCCTGAAATCGGTTTCCTGCAATTCTGCCCCGCTTTCAAGTCCTCTTGGCAGCCTTACTTCAATATATTTTTGGACGATAGCTGTCATTTTTAACTCTGCAGGTTTGTGAATGACAGTGCCCCTGAGCTCCTTTCTTCAACTCGCTTTCTTGTGAGCTGGCCGCAACACCGCAGGATTGCTTCAGGCTCTAGTGTGGTTGCGGCACGGCACGCTTAGCCTTTGGTTAATTCCTCTTCCTGGTGGGAAACGAGAGTTAACTTTGCGCGTCCAGACACCTCCAGCTAGTTTCTCATTGGTTCTCCCTATTCCTGTTCATTTTCCGTAGAAATTGCAAACTGGGCCAAACAGGAGGTTAAAGGCACTGACTCTCCAAGTGGGGAGAGTGTTAGTAAAGTGTCTGGAATGTTGCACCCGAGAACCGGGGGACGAAAACTGAGACACATTTGAACACGTTTCCGATCACACAGTGGATCATACTCTGGGTTCCACATGCATGTTTTAGCTGAAGGAAGAATCCCTTAAACCTGGAGAGTTGAGACCCATGGAATGGGTTCCATGCAATATGACTTCAAAGGGTCTGCATTTGCTCACCGAACCTCACCAATCCTATCACTGCTGCGTTTATGCTGCTGTACACACGCTTGATTCTCTTTCGGAGACATATAAATCCATAGGTTTTAAGATTCTTACTAGTCAGGTATATTCTTAGGCGTTTAATATGGGGCGTTGAGTCCACTTCGTTGAGCAAGGAGTAGCTCTTGTCTATTACATATTTGGCTTATGGAACGGTATCTGTGCTAATTTCAATCTCTGGTTTTATGTAGCACCCCAACTCACCTTTCCCCTTAAGCAAGCATAAGTTGGTTTTCTACATTTGAGACCCTGTTCTGTTTTGTAATTCAGTTTCTGTGTAGCCAAGTTTACATTCCGTGTAGTAGTGATATCTTATGATGTTTCTTTTTCTGTGTGACTTATTTCACTTACAATCATCGTACCTGAATCCACTCATTATCCTGCTACGGGCAGATGACATAGATTTCATTGCTGAGTGATATTGCATTGTACGTAAGTACCACAACTTCTTTATCCATTTTTCACTTTCTGCGATATTGAACTTGTACCGTAAACGAGGTTCTTGTAAACAGAGCTGTCCCAAACATTTGGGTGGTTGTGTCTTTTTGATTTTAATTTCCCTAAGCTATAGGACCATAAGTGGAAGTGCCCTAGGCTCTGTTGCTTTGTTTTGTAGATGTTTCAGGAAACACCATACACTTCTCCAGAGTGGCTGTTGGCAATTTACATCCCGCCCATCAGCATAACAAGGCTCCCCGTTCTCCATGGCCTGTCCTGCCTTTCTGGATTTTACACTTTTTTCTGATGGCCCTTTTGACCGGGGGGCAGTGACACTCCATTGTAGTGCAGACTTCCTTTGCACGCTTACTTGATTGGCCAAAAAGGGCGTATGCGTTTTTTCCTGAATATATTCAGGAAAAAACGCATACGCCCTTTTTGGCCGAGTGCATCATTGTGGACGTTCTGCCTCTTTTCCTATGCTTTACATGCAATTCCAGTCTACCTCCTGAAATTGGTTTCCTGCAATTCTGCCCCGCTTTCAAGTCCTCTTGGCAGCCTTACTTCAATATATTTTTGGACGATAGCTGTCATTTATAACTCTGCAGGTTTGTGAATGACAGTGCCCCTGAGCTCCTTTCTTCAACTCGCTTTCTTGTGAGCTGGCCGCAACACCGCAGGATTGCTTCAGGCCCTAGTGTGGTTCCGGCATGGCACATTGAGGCTTTGGTTAATTCCTCTTCCTGGTGGGAAATGAGAGTTAAATTTGCCCGTCCAGACACCTCCAGCTAGTCTCTCATTGGTTCTCCCTATTCCTGTTCATCTTCCGCAGAAATTGCAAATTGGGCCAAACAGGAGGTTAAAGGCACTGACTCTCCAAGTGGGGAGAGTGTTAGTAAAGCGTCTGGAATGTTGCACCCGAGTACCAGGGGACGAAAACTGGCACATTTGAACACGTTTCCCGATCACACGGTGGATGATACTCTGGGTTCCACATGCATGTTTTAGCTGAAGAAAGAATCCCTTAAACCTGGAGAGTTGAGATCCATGGAATGGGTACCATGCAATATGACTTCAAAGGGTCTGCATTTGCTCACCGAACCTCACCAATCCTATCACTGCTGCGTTTATGCCGCTGTACACACGCTTGATTCTCTTTCGGAGCATATAAATCCATAGGTTTTAAGATTCTTACTAGTCAGGTATATTCTTAGGAGTTTAATATGGGGTGTTGAGTCCACTTCGTTGAGCAAGGAGTAGCTCTTGTCTATTACATATTTGGCTTATGGAACGGTATCTGTGCTAATTTCAATCTCTGGTTTTATGCAGCCCCCCAACTCACCTTTCCCCTTAAGCAAGCATAAGTTGGTTTTCTACATTTGAGACCCTGTTCTGTTTTGTAATTCAGTTCCTGTGTAGCCAAGTTTACATTCCATGTAGTAGTGATATCTTATGATGTTTCTTTTTCTCTGTGAGTTATTTCACTTAGAATCATCGTACCTGAATCCACTCATTATGCTCTAAAGGTCTCATGACATAGATTTCATTGCTGAGTGATATTGCATTGTACGTAAGTACCACAACTTCTTTATCCATTTTTCGCTTTCTGTGATATTGAAATTGGACCATAAATGAGGTTCTTGTAAACAGAGCTGTCCCTAACTTTGGGGTGGCTGAGTCTTTTTGATTTTAATTTCCCTAAGCTATAGGACCATAAGTGGAAGTGCCCTAGGCTCTGTTGCTTTGTTTTTTAGATGTTTCAGGAAACACCATACACTTCTCCAGAGTGGCTGTTGGCAATTTACATCCCGCCCATCAGCATAACAAGGCTCCCAGTTCTCCATGGCCTGTCCTGCCTTTCTGGATTTTACACTTTTTTCAGATGGCCCTTTTGACTGGGGAGCAGTGAGACTTCATTGTAGTGCAGATTTCCTTTGCAAGCTTGCTTGGTTGGCCAAAAAGGGCGTATGCGTTTTTTCCTGAATATATTCAGGAAAAAACGCATACGCCCTTTTTGGCCAAGTGCATCATTGTGGACGTTCTGCCTCTTTTCCTATGCTTTACATGCAATTCCAGTCTACCTCCTGAAATCGGTTTCCTGCAATTCTGACCCGCTTTCAAGTCCTCTTGGCAGCCTTACTTCAATATATTTTTGGACGATAGCTGTCATTTATAACTCTGCAGGTATGTGAATGACAGTGCCCCTGAGCTCCTTTCTTCAACTCGCTTTCTTGTGAGCTTGCCGCAACACCGCAGCATTGCTTCAGGCCCTAGTGTGGTTCCGGCATGGCACGCTGAGCCTTTGGTTAATTCCTCTTCCTGGTGGGAAATGAGAGTTAAATTTGCCCGTCCAGACACCTCCAGCTAGTCTCTCATTGGTTCTCCCTATTCCTGTTCATTTTCCGCAGAAATTGCAAACTGGGCCAAACAGGAGGTTAAAGGCACTGACTCTCCAAGTGGCGAGAGTGTTAGTAAAGCGTCTGGAATGTTGCACCCGAGTACCAGGGGACGAAAACTGAGACACATTTGAACACGTTTCCCGATCACATGGTGGATCATACTCTGGGTTCCACATGCATGTTTTAGCTGAAGGAAGAATCCCTTAAACCTGGAGAGTTGAGACCCATGGAATGGGTACCATGCAATATGACTTCAAAGGGTCTGCATTTGTCCACCGAACCTCACGAATCCTATCACTGCTGCGTTTATGCCGCTGTACACACGCTTGATTCTCTTTCGGAGACATATAAATCCATAGGTTTTAAGATTCTTCCTAGTCAGGTATATTCTTACGCGTTTAATATGGGGTGTAGAGTCCACTTCGTTGAGCAAGGAGTAGCTCTTGTCTATTACATATTTGGCTTATGGAACGGTATCTGTGCTAATTTCAATCTCTGGTTTTATGCAGCACCCCAACTCACCTTTCGCCTTAAGCAAGCATAAGTTGGTTTTCTACATTTGAGACCCTGTTCTGTTTTGTAATTCAGTTCCTGTGTAGCCAAGTTTACATTCCGTGTAGTAGTGATATCTTATGATGTTTCTTTTTTTGTGTGACTTATTTCACTTAGAATCATCGTACCTGAATCCACTCATTATGCTGCTACGGGCCTGATGACATAGATTTCATTGCTGCGTGATATTGCATTGTATGTAATTACCACAAATTCTTTATCCATTTTTCACTTGCTGTGATACTGAACTTGTACCGTAAACGAGGTTCTTGTAAACAGAGCCGTCCCAAACTTTGGGGTGGCTGTGTCTTTTTGATTTTAATTTCCCTAAGCTATAGGACCATAAGTTGAAGTGCCCTAGGCTCTGTTGTTTTGCTTTTTAGATGTTTCAGGAAACACCATACACTTCTCCAGAGTGGCTGTTCGCAATTTACATCCCGCCCATCAGCATAACAAGGTTCCCAATTCTCCATGGCCTGTCCTGCCTTTCTGGATTTTACACTTTTTTCAGATGGCCCTTTTGACCGGGGGCAGTGAGACTTCATTGTAGTGCAGATTTCCTTTTCAAGCTTGCTTGGTTGGCCAAAAAGAGCGTATGCGTTTTTTCCTGAATATATTCAGGAAAAAACGCATACGCCCTTTTTGGCCAAGTGCATCATTGTGGACGTTCTGCCTCTTTTCCTATGCTTTACATGCTATTCCAGTCTACCTCCTGAAATCAGTTTCCTGCAATTCTGCCCCGCTTTCAAGTCCTCTTGACAGCCTTACTTCAATATATTTTTGGACGATAGCTGTCATTTATAACTCTGCAGGTATGTGAATGTCAGTGCCCCTGAGCTCCTTCCTTCAACTCGTTTTCTTGTGAGCTGGCCGCAACACCGCAGCATTGCTTCAGGCCCTAGTGTGGTTCCGGCATGGCACGCTGAGCCTTTGGTTAATTCCTCTTCCTGGTGGGAAATGAGAGTTAAATTTGCCCGTCCAGACACCTCCAGCTAGTCTCTCATTGGTTCTCCCTATTCCTGTTCATTTTCCGCAGAAATTGCAAACTGGGCCAAACAGGAGGTTAAAGGCACTGACTCTCCAAGTGGGGAGAGTGTTAGTAAAGCGTCTGAAATGTTGCACCCGAGTACCAGGGGACGAAAACTGAGACACATTTGAACACGTTTCCCGATCACATGGTGGATCATACTCTGGGTTCCACATGCATGTTTTAGCTGAAGGAAGAATCCCTTAAACCTGGAGAGTTGAGACCCCTGGAATGGGTACCATGCAATATGACTTGAAAGGGTCTGCATTTGCTCACCGAACCTCACCAATCCTAACACTGCTGCGTTTATGCCGCTGTACACATGGTTGATTCTCTTTTGGAGACATATAAATCCATAGGTTTTAAGATTCTTACTAGTCAGGTATATTCTTATGCGTTTAATATGGGGTGTTGAGTCCACTTCGTTGAGCAATGAGTAGCTCTTGTCTATTACATATTTGGCTTATGGAACGGTATCTGTTCTAATTTCAATCTCTGGTTTTATGCAGCACCCCAACTCACCTTTCCCCTTAAGCAAGCATAAGATGGTTTTCTACATTTGAGACCCTGTTCTGTTTTGTAATTCAGTTCCTGTGTAGCCAAGTTTACATTCCGTGTAGTAGTGATATCTTATGATGTTTCTTTTTCTGTGTGACTTATTTCACTTAGAATCATCGTACCTGAATCCACTCATTATGCTGCTATGGGCCTGATGACATAGATTTCATTGCTGAGTGATATTGCATTGTACGTAAGTACCACAACTTCTTTATCCATTTTTCATTTTCTGTGATTTTGAACTTGTACTGTAAACGAGGTTCTTGTAAACAGAGCCGTCCCAAACTTTGGGGTGGCTGTGTCTTTTTGATTTTAATTTCCCTAAGCTATAGGACCATAAATGAAAGTGCCCTAGGCTCTGTTGCTTTGTTTTTTAGATGTTTCAGGAAACACCATACACTTATCCAGAGTGGCTGTTGGCAATTTACATCCCGCCCATCAGCATAACAAGGCTCCCAGTTCTCCATGGCCTGTCCTGCCTTTCTGGATTTTACACTTTTTTCAGATGACCCTTTTGACCGGGGGGCAGTGAGACTTCATTGTAGTGCAGATTTCCTTTGCAAGCTTGTTTGTTTGGCCAAAAAGGGCGTAGGCTTTTTTTCTTGAGGAAAAATCTCATATGCCCTTTTTGGCCAAGTGCATCATTGTGGACGTTCTGCCTCTTTTCCTATGCTTTACATGCAATTCCAGTCTACCTCCTGAAATCGGTTTCCTGCAATTCTGCCCCGCTTTCAAGTCCTCTTGGCAACCTTACTTCAATATCTTTTTGGACGATAGCTGTCATTTATAACTCTGCAGTTTTGTGAATTACAGTTCCCCTGAGCTCCTTTCTTCAACTTGCTTTCTTGTGAGCTGGCCGCAACACCGCAGCATCGCTTCAGGCCCTAGTGTGTTTCCGGCATGGCACATTGAGCCTTTGGTTAATTCCTCTTCCTGGTAGGAAATGAGAGTTAAATTTGCCCGTCCAGACACCTCCAGCTAGTCTCTCATTGGTTCTCCCTATTCCTGTTCATTTTCCGCAGAAATTGCAAACTGGGCCAAACAGGAGGTTAAAGGCACTGACTCTCCAAGTGGGGAGAGTGTTAGTAAAGCGTCTGGAATGTTGCACCCGAGTACCAGGGGATGAAAACTGACACATTTGAACACGTTTCCCGATCACACGGTGGATCATACTCTGGGTTCCACATGCATGTTTTAGCTGAAGGAAGAATCCCTTAAACCTGGAGAGTTGAGACCCATGGAATGGGTACCATGCAATATGACTTCAAAGGGTCTGCATTTGCTCACCGAACCTCATCAATCCTATCACTGCTGCGTTTATGCCACTATACACACGCTTGATTCTCTTTTGGAGATATATAAATCCATAGGTTTTAAGATTCTTACTAGTCAGGTATATTCTTAGGCTTTTAATATGGGGTGTTGAGTCCTCTTCGTTGAGCAATGAGTAGCTCTTGTCTATTACATATTTGGCTTATGGAATGGTATCTGTGCTAATTTCAATCTCTGGTTTTATGCAGCACCCCAACTCACCTTTCCCGTTAAGCAAGCATAAGATGGTTTTCTACATTTGAGACCCTGTTCTGTTTTGTAATTCAGGTCCTGTGTAGCCAAGTTTACATTCCGTGTAGTAGTGATATCTTATGATGTTTCTTTTTCTCTGTGAATTTTTTCACTTAGAATCATCGTACCTGAATCCACTCATTATGCTGCTACGGGCCTGATGACATAGATTTCATTGCTGAGTGATATTGCATTGTATGTAAGTACCACAACTTCTTTACCCATTTTTCGCTTTCTGCGATATTGAACTTGTACCGTAAATGAGGTTCTTGTAAACAGAGCCTTCCCAAACTTTGGGTTGGCTGTGTCTTTTTGATTTTAATTTCCCTAAGCTATAGGACCGTAAGTGGAAGTGCCCTAGGCTCTGTTGCTTTGTTTTTTAGATGTTTCAGGAAACACCATACACTTCTCCAGAGTGGCTGTTGGCAATTTACATCCCGCCCATCAGCATAACAAGGCTCCCAGTTCTCCATGGCCTGTCCTGCCTTTCTGGATTTTACACTTTTTTCAGATGGCCCTTTTGACCGGGGGGCAGTGAGACTTCATTGTAGTGCAGATTTCCTTTGCAAGCTTGCTTGGTTGGCCAAAAAGGGCGTATGCGTTTTTTCCTGAATATATTCAGGAAAAAACGCATACGCCCTTTTTGGCCAAGTGCATCATTGTGGAAGTTCTGCCTCTTTTCCTATGCTTTACATGCAATTCCAGTCTACCTCCTGAAATCGGTTTCCTGCAATTCTGCCCCGCTTTCAAGTCCTCTTGGCAGCCTTACTTCAATATATTTTTGGATGATAGCTGTCATTTATAACTCTGCATGTCTGTGAATGACAGTGCCCCTGAGCTCCTTTCTTCAACTTGTTTTCTTGTGAGCTGGCCGCAACACCATTGGATTGCTTCAGGCCCTAGTGTGGTTCCGGCATGGCACGCTGAGCCTTTGGTTAATTCCTCTTCCTGGTGGGTAATGAGAGTTAAATTTGCCCGTTCAGACACCTCCAGCTAGTCTCTCTTGGTTTTTCCCTATTCCTGTTCATTTTCCGCAGAAATTGCAAACTGGGCCAAACAGGAGGTTAAAGGCACTGACTCTCCAAGTGGGGAGAGTGTTAGTAAAGCGTCTGGAATGTTGCACCCGAGTACCGGGGGACGAAAACTGAGACACCTTTGAACACGTTTCCCGATCACACGGTGTATCATACTCTGGGTTCCACATGCATGTTTTAGCTGAAGGAAGAATCCGTTAAACCTGGAGAGTTGAGACCCATGGAATGGGTACCATGCAATATGACTTCAAAGGGTCTGCATTTGCTCACCGATCCTTACCAATCCTATCACTGCTGCATTTATGCCGCTGTACACACGCTTGATTCTCTTGCAGAGACATAGAAATCCATAGGTTTTAAGATTCTTACTAGTCAGGTATATTCTTAGGCGTTTAATATGTGGTGTTGAGTCCACTTTGTTGAGCAAGGAGAAGCTCTTGTCTATTACATATTTGGCTTATGGAACGGTATCTGTGCTAATTTCAATCTCTGGTTTTATGAAGCACCCCAACTCACCTTTCCCCTTAAGGAAGCATAAGTTGGTTTTCTACATTTGAGACCCTGTTCTGTTTTGTAATTCAGTTCCTCTGTAGCCAAGTTTACATTCCGTGTAGTAGTGATATCTTATGATGTTTCTTTTTTTGTGTGACTTATTTCACTTAGAATCATCGTACCTGAATCCACTCATTATGCTGCTACGGGCCTGATGACATAGATTTCATTGCTGAGTGATATTGCATTGTACGTAAGTACCACAACTTCTTTATCCATTTTGCGCTTTCTGTGATATTGAACTTGTACCGTAAACGAGGTTCTTGTAAACTGAGCCATCCCAAACTTTGGGGTGGCTGTGTCTTTTTGATTTTAATTTCCCTAAGCTATAGGACCATAAGTGGAAGTGCCCTAGGCTCTGTCGCTTTGTTTTTTAGATGTTTCAGGAAACACCATACACTTCTCCATTGTCGCTGTTGGCAATTTACATCCCGCCCATCAGCATAACAAGTCTCTCACGTCTCCATGGCCTGTCCTGCCTTTCTGGATTTTACACTTTTATCAGATTGCCCTTTTGACTGGGGGCCAGTGAGACTTCATTGTAGTGCAGATTTCCTTTTCAAGCTTGATTGGTTGGCCAAAAAGGGCGTATGCATGTTTTCCTGAATATATTCAGGAAAAAACGCGTATGCCCTTTTTGGCCAAGTGCATCATTGTGGACGTTCTGCCTCTTTTCCTATGCTTTACATGCAATTCCTGTCTACCTCCTGAAATCGGTTTCCTGCAATTCTGCCCCGCTTTCAAGTCCTCTTGGCAGCCTTACTTCAATATATTTTTGGACGATAGCTGTCATTTATAACTCTGCAGGTTTGTGAATGACAGTGCCCCTGAGCTCCTTTCTTCAACTTGCTTTCTTGTGAGCTGGCCGCAACACCGCAGGATTGCTTCAGGCCCTAGTGTTGTTCCGGCACAGCACGCTGAGCCTTTGGTCAATTCCTCTTCCTTGTGGGTAATGAGAGTTAAATTTGCCCGTTCAGACACCTCAAGCTAGTCTCTCTTGTTTCTCCCTATTCCTGTTCATTTTCTGCAGAAATTGCAAACTGGGCCAAACAGGGGGTTAAAAGCACTGACTCTCCAAGTGGGGAGAGTGTTAGTAAAGCGTCTGGAATGTTGCACCCGAGTACCGGGGGACGAATACTGAGACACATTTGAACACGTTTCCCGATCACACGGTGGATCATACTCTGGGTTCCACATGCATGTTTTAGCTGAAGGAAGAATCCCTTAAACCTGGAGAGTTGAGACCCATGGAATGGGTACCATGCAGTATGACTTCAAAGGGTCTGCATTTGCTCACCGATCCTCACCAATCCTATCACTGCTGCATTTATGCCACTGTACACATGCTTGATTCTCTTTCGGAGACATATAAATCCATAGGTTTTAAGATTCTTACTAATTAGTTATATTTTTAGGCGTTTAATATGGGGTGTTGAGTCCACTTCGTTGAGCAAGGAGTAGCTCTTGTCTATTACATATTTGGCTTATGGAACGGTATCTGTGCTAATTTCAATCTCTGGTTTTATGCAGCACCCCAACTCACCTTTCCCCTTAAGCAAGCATAAGTCGGTTTTCTACATTTGAGACCCTGTTCTGTTTTGTAATTCAGTTCCTGTGTAGCCAAGTTTACATTCCATGTGGTAGAGATATCTTATGATGTTTCTTTTTCTGTGTGACTTATTTCACTTAGAATCATCGTACCTGAATCCACTCATTATGCTGCTATGGGCCTGATGACATAGATTTCATTGCTGAGTGATATTGCATTGTACGTAAGTACCACAACTTCTTTATCCATTTTTCACTTTCTGTGATTTTGAACTTATACTGTAAACGAGGTTCTTGTAAACAGAGCCTTCCCAAATTTTGGGGTGGCTGTGTCTTTTTGATTTTAATTTCCCTAAGCTATAGGACCATAAGTGGAAGTGCCCTAGGCTCTGTTGCTTTGTTTTTTAGATGTTTCAGGAAACACCATACACTTCTCCAGAGTGGCTGTTGGCAATTTACATCCCGCCCATCAGCATAACAAGGCTCCCAGTTCTCCATGGCCTGTCCTGCCTTTCTGGATTTTACACTTTTTTCAGATTGCCCTTTTGACCGGGGGGCAGTGAGACTTCATTGTAGTGCAGATTTCCTTTTCAAGCTTGATTGGTTGGCCAAAAAGGGCGTATGCATGTTTTCCTGAATATATTCAGGAAAAAACGCGTATGCCCTTTTTGGCCAAGTGCATCATTGTGGACGTTCTGCCTCTTTTCCTATGCTTTACATGCAATTCCAGTCTACCTCCTGAAATCGGTTTCCTGCAATTCTGCCCCGCTTTCAAGTCCTCTTGGCAGCCTTACTTCAATATATTTTTGGACGATACCTGTCATTTATAACTCTGCAGGTTTGTGAATGACAGTGCCCCTTAGCTCCTTTCTTCAACTCGCTTTCTTGTGAGCTGGCCGCAACACCGCAGCATTGCTTCAGGCCCTAGTGTGGTTCCGGCATGACATGCTGAGCCTTTGGTTAATTCCTCTTCCTGGTGGGAAATGAGAGTTAAATTTGCCCGTCCAGACACCTCCAGCTAGTCTCTCATTGGTTCTCCCTATTCCTGTTCATTTTCCGCAGAAATTGCAAACTGGGCCAAACAAGAGGTTAAAGGCACTGACTCTCCAAGTGGGGAGAGTGTTAGTAAAGCGTCTGGAATGTTGCACCCGAGTACCGGGGGATGAAAACTGACACAATTAAACACGTTTCCCGATCACACGGTGGATCATACTCTGGGTTCCACATGCATGTTTTAGCTGAAGGAAGAATCCCTTAAACCTGGAGAGTTGAGACCCATGGAATGGGTACCATGCAATATGACTTCAAAGGGTCTGCATTTGCTCACCGAACCTCACCAATCCTATCACTGCTGCGTTTATGACACTGTACACACGCTTGATTCTCTTTCGGAGACATATAAATCCATAGGTTTTAAGATTCTTTCTAGTCAGGTATATTCTTAGGCGTTTAATATGGGGTGTAGAGTCCACTTCGTTGAGCAAGGAGTAGCTCTTGTCTATTAAATATTTGGCTTATGGAACGGTATCTGTTCTAATTTCAATCTCTGGTTTTATGCAGCACCCCAACTCACCTTTCGCCTTAAGCAAGCATAAGTTGGTTTTCTACATTTGAGACCCTGTTCTGTTTTGTAATTCAGTTCCTGTGTAGCCAAGTTTACATTCCTTGTAGTAGTGATATCTTATGATGTTTGTTTTTCTGTGTGACTTATTTCACTTAGAATCATCGTACCTGAATCCACTCATTATGCTGCTACGGGCCTGATGACATAGATTTCATTGCTGAGTGATATTGCATTGTACGTAAGTACCACAACTTCTTTATCCATTTTTCGCTTTCTGTGATATTGAACTTGGACCATAAATGAGGTTCTTGTAAACAGAGCTGTCCCTAACTTTGGGGTGGCTGAGTCTTTTTGATTTTAATTTCCCTAAGCTATAGGACCATAAGTGGAAGTGCCCTAGGCTCTGTTGCTTTGTTTTTTAGATGTTTCAGGAAACACCATACACTTCTCCAGAGTGGCTGTTGGCAATTTACATCCCGCCCATCAGCATAACAAGGCTCCCAGTTCTCCATGGCCTGTCCTGCCTTTCTGGATTTTACACTTTTTTCAGATGGCCCTTTTGACCGGGGGGCAGTGAGACTTCATTGTAGTGCAGATTTCCTTTGCAAACTTGCTTGGTTGGCCAAAAAGGGCGTATGCGTTTTTTCCTGAATATATTCAGGAAAAAACGCATACGCCCTTTTTGGCCAAGTGCATCATTGTGGACGTTCTGCCTCTTTTCCTTTGCTTTACATGCAATTCCAGTCTACCTCCTGAAATCGGTTTCCTGCAATTCTGCCCAGCGTTCAAGTCCTCTTGGCAGCCTTACTTCAATATATTTTTGGACGATAGCTGTCATTTATAACTCTGCAGGTTTGTGAATGACAGTGCCCCTTAGCTCCTTTCTTCAACTCGCTTTCTTGTGAGCTGGCCGCAACACCGCAGCATTGCTTCAGGCCCTAGTGTGGTTCCGGCATGACATGCTGAGCCTTTGGTTAATTCCTCTTCCTGGTGGGAAATGAGAGTTAAATTTGCCCGTCCAGACACCTCCAGCTAGTCTCTCATTGGTTCTCCCTATTCCTGTTCATTTTCCGCAGAAATTGCAAACTGGGCCAAACAGGAGGTTAAAGGCACTGACTCTCCAAGTGGGGAGAGTGTTAGTAAAGCGTCTGGAATGTTGCACCCGAGTACCGGGGGATGAAAACTGACACAATTAAACACGTTTCCCGATCACACGGTGGATCATACTCTGGGTTCCACATGCATGTTTTAGCTGAAGGAAGCATCCCTTAAACCTGGAGAGTTGAGACCCATGGAATGGGTACCATGCAATATGACTTCAAAGGGTCTGCATTTGCTCACCGAACCTCACCAATCCTAGCACTGCTGCATTTATGCCACTGTACACAAGCTTGATTCTCTTTCGGAGACATATAAATCCATAGGTTTTAAGATTCTTTCTAGTCAGGTATATTCTTACGCGTTTAATATGGGGTGTAGAGTCCACTTCGTTGAGCAAGGAGTAGCTCTTGTCTATTACATATTTGGCTTATGGAACGGTATCTGTGCTAATTTCAATCTCTGGTTTTATGCAGCACCCCAACTCACCTTTCCCCTTAAGCAAGCATAAGTCGGTTTTCTACATTTGAGACCCTGTTCTGTTTTGTAATTCAGTTCCTGTGTAGCCAAGTTTACATTCCATGTGGTAGAGATATCTTATGATGTTTCTTTTTCTGTGTGACTTATTTCACTTAGAATCATCGTACCTGAATCCACTCATTATGCTGCTATGGGCCTGATGACATAGATTTCATTGCTGAGTGATATTGCATTGTACGTAAGTACCACAACTTCTTTATCCATTTTTCACTTTCTGTGATTTTGAACTTATACTGTAAACGAGGTTCTTGTAAACAGAGCCTTCCCAAATTTTGGGGTGGCTGTGTCTTTTTGATTTTAATTTCCCTAAGCTATAGGACCATAAGTGGAAGTGCCCTAGGCTCTGTTGCTTTGTTTTGTAGATGTTTCAGGAAACACCATACACTTCTCCAGAGTGGCTGTTGGCAATTTACATCCCGCCCATCAGCATAACAAGGCTCCCAGTTCTCCATGGCCTGTCCTGCCTTTCTGGATTTTACAATTTTTTCAGATGGCCCTTTTGACCGGGGGGCAGTGAGACTTCATTGTAGTGCAGATTTCCTTTGCAAGCTTGCTTGGTTGGCCAAAAAGGGCGTATGCGTTTTTTCCTGAATATATTCAGGAAAAAACGCATACGCCCTTTTTGGCCAAGTGCATCATTGTGGACGTTCTGCCTCTTTTCCTATGCTTTACATGCAATTCCAGTCTACCTCCTGAAATCGGTATCCTGCAATTCTGCCCCGCATTCAAGTCCTCTTGGCAGCCTTACTTCAATATATTTTTGGACGATAGCTATCATTTATAACTCTGCAGGTTTGTGAATGACAGTGCCCCTGAGCTCCTTTCTTCAACTCGCTTTCTTGTGAGCTGGCCACAACACCGCAGCATTGCTTCAGGCCCTAGTGTGGTTCCGGCATGGCACGCTGAGCCTTTGGTTAATTCCTCTTCCTGGTGGGAAATGAGAGTTAAATTTGCCCGTCCAGACACCTCCAGCTAGTCTCTCATTGGTTCTCCCTATTCCTGTTCATTTTCCGCAGAAATTGCAAACTGGGCCAAACAGGAGGTTAAAGGCACTGACTCTCCAAGTGGGGAGAGTGTTAGTAAAGCGTCTGGAATGTTGCACCCGAGTACCAGGGGACGAAAACTGAGACACATTTGAACACGTTTCCCGATCACATGGTGGATCATACTCTGGGTTCCACATGCATGTTTTAGCTGAAGGAAGAATCCCTTAAACCTGGAGAGTTGAGACCCATGGAATGGGTACCATGCAATATGACTTCAAAGGGTCTGCATTTGTCCACCGAACCTCACCAATCCTATCACTGCTGCGTTTATGCCGCTGTACACACGCTTGATTCTCTTTCGGAGACATATAAATCCATAGGTTTTAAGATTCTTCCTAGTCAGGTATATTCTTAGGCGTTTAATATGGGGTGTAGAGTCCACTTCGTTGAGCAAGGAGTAGCTCTTGTCTATTACATATTTGGCTTATGGAACGGTATCTGTTCTAATTTCAATCTCTGGTTTTATGCAGCACCCCAACTCACCTTTCCCCTTAAGCAAGCATAAGTTGGTTTTCTACATTTGAGACCCTGTTCTGTTTTGTAATTCAGTTCCTGTGTAGCCAAGTTTACATTCCGTGTAGTAGTGATATCTTATGATGTTTCTTTTTCTGTGTGACTTATTTCACTTAGAATCATCGTACCTGAATCCACTCATTATGCTGCTATGGGCCTGATGACATAGATTTCATTGCTGCGTGATATTGCATTGTACGTAATTACCACAAATTCTTTATCCATTTTTCACTTGCTGTGATACTGAACTTGTACCGTAAACGAGGTTCTTGTAAACAGAGCCGTCCCAAAGTTTGGGGTGGCTGTGTCTTTTTGATTTTAATTTCCCTAAGCTATAGGACCATAAGTTGAAGTGCCCTAGGCTCTGTTGCTTTGCTTTTTAGATGTTTCAGGAAACACCATACACTTCTCCAGAGTGGCTGTTCGCTATTTACATCCCGCCCATCAGCATAACAAGGTTCCCAATTCTCCATGGCCTGTCCTGCCTTTCTGGATTTTACACTTTTTTCAGATGGCCCTTTTGACCGGGTGCAGTGAGACTTCATTGTAGTGCAGATTTCCTTTTCAACCTTGCTTGGTTGGCCAAAAAGAGCGTATGCGTTTTTTCCTGAATATATTCAGGAAAAAACGCATACGCCCTTTTTGGCCAAGTGCATCATTGTGGACGTTCTGCCTCTTTTCCTATGCTTTACATGCTATTCCAGTCTACCTCCTGAAATTGGTTTCCTGCAATTCTGCCCCGCTTTCAAGTCCTCTTGGCAGCCTTACTTCAATATATTTTTGGACGATAGCTGTCATTTATAACTCTGCAGGTATGTGAATGTCAGTGCCCCTGAGCTCCTTTCTTTAACTCGTTTTCTTGTGAGCTGGCCGCAACACCGCAGCCTTGCTTCAGGCCCTAGTGTGGTTCCGGCATGGCACGCTGAGCCTTTGGTTAATTCCTCTTCCTGGTGGGAAATGAGAGTTAAATTTGCCCGTCCAGACACCTCCAGCTAGTCTCTCATTGGTTCTCCCTATTCCTGTTCATTTTCCGCAGAAATTGCAAACTGGGCCAAACAGGAGGTTAAAGGCACTGACTCTCCAAGTGGGGAGAGTGTTAGTAAAGCGTCTGAAATGTTGCACCCGAGTACCAGGGGACGAAAACTGAGACACATTTGAACACGTTTCCCGATCACATGGTGGATCATACTCTGGGTTCCACATGCATGTTTTAGCTGAAGGAAGAATCCCTTAAACCTGGAGAGTTGAGACCCCTGGAATGGGTACCATGCAATATGACTTCAAAGGGTCTGCATTTGCTCACCGAACCTCACCAATCCTATCACTGCTGCATTTATGCCACTGTACACACGCTTGATTCTCTTTCTGAGACATATAAATCCATAGGTTTTAAGATTCTTACTAGTCAGGTATATTCTTATGCGTTTAATATGGGGTGTTGAGTCCACTTCGTTGAGCAATGAGTAGCTCTTGTCTATTACATATTTGGCTTATGGAACGGTATCTGTTCTAATTTCAATCTCTGGTTTTATGCAGCACCCCAACTCACCTTTCCCCTTAAGCAAGCATAAGATGGTTTTCTACATTTGAGACCCTGTTCTGTTTTGTAATTCAGTTCCTGTGTAGCCAAGTTTACATTCCATGTGGTAGAGATATCTTATGATGTTTCTTTTTCTGTGTGACTTATTTCACTTAGAATCATCGCACCTGAATCCACTCATTATGCTGCTATGGGCCTGATGACATAGATTTCATTGCTGAGTGATATTGCATTGTACGTAAGTACCACAACTTCTTTATCCATTTTTCATTTTCTGTGATTTTGAACTTGTACTGTAAACGACGTTCTTGTAAACAGAGCCGTCCCAAACTTTGGGGTGGCTGTGTCTTTTTGATTTTAATTTCCCTAAGCTATAGGACTATAAGTGGAAGTGCCCTAGGCTCTGTTGCTTTGTTTTTTAGATGTTTCAGGAAACACCATACACTTCTCCAGAGTGGCTGTTGGCAATTTACATCCCGCCCATCAGCATAACAAGGCTCCCAGTTCTCCATGGCCTGTCCTGCCTTTCTGGATTTTACACTTTTTTCAGATGACCCTTTTGACCGGCGGGCAGTGAGACTTCATTGTAGTGCAGATTTCCTTTGCAAGCTTGTTTGCTTGGCCAAAAAGGGCGTAGGCTTTTTTTCTTGAGGAAAAATCTCATATGCCCTTTTTGGCCAAGTGCATCATTGTGGACGTTCTGCCTCTTTTCCTATGCTTTACATGCAAATCCAGTCTACCTCCTGAAATCGGTTTCCTGCAATTCTGCCCCGCTTTCAAGTCCTCTTGGCAGCCTTACTTCAATATCTTTTTGGACGATAGGTGTCATTTATAACTCTGCAGTTTTGTGAATTACAGTGCCCCTGAGCTCCTTTCTTCAACTTGCTTTCTTGTGAGCTGGCCGCAACACCGCAGCATCGCTTCAGGCCATAGTGTGTTTCCGGCATGGCACATTGAGCCTTTGGTTAATTCCTCTTCCTGGTGGGAAATGAGAGTTAAATATGCCCGTCCAGACACCTCCAGCTAGTCTCTCATTGGTTCTCCCTATTCCTGTTCATTTTCCGCAGAAATTGCAAACTGGGCCAAACAGGAGGTTAAAGGCACTGACTCTCCAAGTGGGGAGAGTGTTAGTAAAGCGTCTGGAATGTTGCACCCGAGTACCAGGGGATGAAAACTGACACATTTGAACACGTTTCCCGATCACACGGTGGATCATACTCTGGGTTCCACATGCATGTTTTAGCTGAAGGAAGAATCCCTTAAACCTGGAGAGTTGAGACCCATGGAATGGGTACCATGCAATATGACTTGAAAGGGTCTGCATTTGCTCACCGAACCTCATCAATCCTATCACTGCTGCGTTTATGCCACTATACACACGCTTGATTCTCTTTTGGAGATATATAAATCCATAGGTTTTAAGATTCTTACTAGTCAGGTATATTCTTAGGCTTTTAATATGGGGTGTTGAGTCCACTTCGTTGAGCAAGGTGTAGCTCTTTCCTATTACATATTTGGCTTATGGAACGATATCTGTGCTAATTTCAATGTCTGGTTTTATGCAGCACCCCAACTCACCTTTCCCCTTAAGGAAGCATAAGTTGGTTTTCTACATTTGAGACCCTGTTCTGTTTTGTAATTCAGTTCCTGTGTAGCCAAGTTTACATTCCGTGTAGTAGTGATATCTTATGATGTTTCTTTTTCTGTGTGACTTATTTCACTTAGAATCATCGTACCTGAATCCACTCATTATGCTGCTATGTGCCTGATGACATAGATTTCATTGCTGAGTGATATTGCATTGTAGGTAAGTACCACAACTTCTTTATCCATTTTTCACTTTCTGTGATATTCAACTTGTACCGTAAACGAGGTTCCTGTAAACAGAACCGTCCCAAACTTTGGGGTGGCTGTGTCTTTTTGATTTTAATTTCCCTAAGCTATAGGACCATAAGTGGAAGTGCCCTAGGCTCTGTTGTTTTGTTTTTTAGATGTTTCAGGAAACACCATACACTTCTCCAGAGTGGCTGTTGGCAATTTACATCCCGCCCATCAGCATAACAAGGCTCCCAGTTCTCCATGGCCTGTCCTGCTTTGCTGGATTTTATGCTTTTTTCAGATGGCCCTTTTGCCCGCGGGGTAGTGAGACTTCATTGTAGTGCAGATTCCCTTTGCAAGCTTGCTTGGTTGGCCAAAAAGGGCGTATGCGTTTTTTCCTGAATATATTCAGGAAAAAACGCATACGCCCTTTTTGGCCAAGTGCATCATTGTGGACGTTCTGCCTCTTTTCCTATGCTTTACATGCCATTCCAGTCTACCTCCTGAAATCGGTTTCCTGCAATTCTGCCCCGCTTTCAAGTCCTCTTGGCAGCCTTACTTCAATATATTTTGGGACGATAGCTGTCATTTATAACTCTGCAGGTTTGTGAATGACAGTGCCCCTGAGCTCCTTTCTTCAAATTGTTTTCTTGTGAGCTGGCCGCAACACCGTAGGATTGCTTCAGGCCCTAGTGTGGTTCCGGCACGGCACGCTGAGCCTTTGGTTAATTCCTCTTCCTGGTGGGTAATGAGAGTTAAATTTGCCCATCCAGACACCTCCAGCTAGTCTCTCTTGGTTCTCCCTATTCCTGTTCATTTTCCGCAGAAATTGCAAACTGGGCCAAACAGGAGGTTAAAGGCACTGACTCTCCAAGTGGGGAGAGTGTTAGTAAAGCGTCTGGAATGTTGCACTCGAGTACCGGGGGACGAAAACTGAGACACATTTGAACAAGTTTCCCGATCACACGGTGGATGATACTCTGGGTTCCACATGCATGTTTTAGCTGAAGGAAGAATCCCTTAAACCTGGAGAGTTGAGACCCATGGAATGGGTACCATGCAATATGACTTCAAAGGGTCTGCATTTGCTCACCGATCCTCACCAATCCTATCACTGCTGCATTTATGCCGCTGTACACACGCTTGATTCTCTTGCAGAGACATATAAATCCATAGGTTTTAAGATTCTTACTAGTCAGGTATATTCTTAGGCGTTTAATATGTGGTGTTGAGTCCACTTCGTTGAGCAAGGAGAAGCTCTTGTCTATTACATATTTGGCTTATGGAACGGTATCTGTGCTAATTTCAATCTCTGGTTTTATGCAGCACCCCAACTCACCTTTCCCCTTAAGGAAGCATAAGTTGGTTTTCTACATTTGAGACCCTGTTCTGTTTTGTAATTCAGTTCCTCTGTAGCCAAGTTTACATTCCGTGTAGTAGTGATATCTTATTATGTTTCTTTTTTTGTGTGACTTATTTCACTTAGAATCATCGTACCTGAATCCACTCATTATGCTGCTACGGGCCTGATGACATAGATTTCATTGCTGAGTGATATTGCATTGTACGTAAGTACCACAACTTCTTTATCCATTTTTCGCTTTCTGTGATACTGAACTTGTACCGTAAACGAGGTTCTTGTAAACAGAGCCGTCCCAAAGTTTGGGGTGGCTGTGTCTTTTTGATTTTAATTTCCCTAAGCTATAGGACCATAAGTTGAAGTGCCCTAGGCTCTGTTGCTTTGCTTTTTAGATGTTTCAGGAAACACCATACACTTCTCCAGAGTGGCTGTTCGCTATTTACATCCCGCCCATCAGCATAACAAGGTTCCCAATTCTCCATGGCCTGTCCTGCCTTTCTGGATTTTACACTTTTTTCAGATGGCCCTTTTGACCGGGTGCAGTGAGACTTCATTGTAGTGCAGATTTCCTTTTCAACCTTGCTTGGTTGGCCAAAAAGGGCGTATGCGTTTTTTCCTGAATATATTCAGGAAAAAACGCATACGCCCTTTTTGGCCAAGTGCATCATTGTGGACGTTCTGCCTCTTTTCCTATGCTTTACATGCAATTCCAGTCTACCTCCTGAAATCGGTTTCCTGCAATTCTGCCCCGCTTTCAAGTCCTCTTGGCAGCCTTACTTCAATATATTTTTGGACGATAGCTGTCATTTATAACTCTGCAGGTTTGTGAATTACAGTGCCCCTGAGCTCCTTTCTTCAACTCGTTTTCTTGTGAGCTGGCCGCAACACCGCAACATTGCTTCAGGCCCTAGTGTGTTTCCAGAATGGCACGCTGAGCCTTTGGTTAATTCCTCTTCCTGGTGAACAATGAGAGTTAAATTTGCCCGTCCAGACACCTCCAGCTAGTCTCTCATTGGTTCTCCCTATTCCTGTTCATTTTCCGCAGAAATTGCAAACTGGGCCAAACAGGAGGTTAAAGGCACTGACTCTCCAAGTGGGGAGAGTGTTAGTAAAGCGTCTGGAATGTTGCACCCGAGTACCGGGGCACGAAAACTGAGACACATTTGAACACGTTTCCCGATCACACGGTGGATCATACTCTGGGTTCCACATGCATGTTTTAGCCAAAGGAAGAATCCCTTAAACCTGGAGAGTTGAGACCCATGGAATGGGTACCATGCAATATGACTTGAAAGGGTCTGCATTTGCTCACCGAACCTCACCAATCCTAACACTGCTGCGTTTATGCCGCTGTACACACGCTTGATTCTCTTTCGGAGACATATAAATCCATAGGTTTTAAGATTCTTACTAGTCAGGTATATTCTTATGCGTTTAATATGGGGTGTTGAGTCCACTTCGTTGAGCAATGAGTAGCTCTTGTCTATTACATATTTGGCTTATGGAATGGTATCTGTGCTAATTTCAATCTCTGGTTTTATGCAGCACCCCAACTCACCTTTCCCCTTAAGCAAGCATAAGTTGGTTTTCTACATTTGAGACCCTGTTCTGTTTTGTAATTCAGTTCCTGTGTAGCCAAGTTTACATTCCATGTGGTAGAGATATCTTATGATGTTTCTTTTTCTGTGTGACTTATTTCACTTAGAATCATCGTACCTGAATCCACTCATTATGCTGCTATGGGCCTGATGACATAGATTTCATTGCTGAGTGATATTGCATTGTACGTAAGTACCACAACTTCTTTATCCATTTTTCACTTTCTGTGATTTTGAACTTATACTGTAAACGAGGTTCTTGTAAACAGAGCCTTCCCAAACTTTGGGGTGGCTGTGTCTTTTTGATTTTAATTTCCCTAAGCTATAGGACCATAAGTGGAAGTGCCCTAGGCTCTGTTGCTTTGTTTTGTAGATGTTTCAGGAAACACCATACACTTTTCCAGAGTGACTGTTGGCAATTTACATCCCGCCCATCAGCATAACAAGGCTCCCAGTTCTCCATGGGCTGTCCTGCCTTTCTGGATTTTACACTTTTTTCAGATGGCCCTTTTGACCGGGGGGCAGTGAGACTTCATTGTAGTGCAGATTTCCTTTGCAAGCTTGCTTGGTTGGCCAAAAAGTGCGTATGCGTTTTTTCCTGAATATATTCAGGAAAAAACGCATACGCCCTTTTTGGCCAAGTGCATCATTGTGGACGTTCTGCCTCTTTTCCTATGCTTTACATGCAATTCCAGTCTACCTCCTGAAATCGGTTTCCTGCAATTCTGCCCCGCTTTCAAGTCCTCTTGGCAGCCTTACTTCAATATATTTTTGGACGATAGCTGTCATTTATAACTCTGCAGGTATGTGAATGACAGTGCCCCTGAGCTCCTTTCTTCAACTCGCTTTCTTGTGAGCTGGCCGCAACACCGCAGCATTGCTTCAGGCCCTAGTGTGGTTCCGGCATGGCACGCTGAGCCTTTGGTTAATTCCTCTTCCTGGTGGGAAATGAGAGTTAAATTTGCCCGTCCAGACACCTCCAGCTAGTCTCTCATTGGTTCTCCCTATTCCTGTTCATTTTCCGCAGAAATTGCAAACTGGGCCAAACAGGAGGTTAAAGGCACTGACTCTCCAAGTGGGGAGAGTGTTAGTAAAGCGTCTGGAATGTTGCACCCGAGTACCAGGGGACGAAAACTGACACAATTGAACACGTTTCCCTATCACACGGTGGATCATACTCTGGGTTCCACATGCATGTTTTAGCTGAAGGAAGAATCCCTTAAACCTGGAGAGTTGAGACCCATGGAATGGGTACCATGCAATATGACTTCAAAGGGTCTGCATTTGTCCACCGAACCTCACCAATAATATCACTGCTGCGTTTATGCCGCTGTACACACGCTTGATTCTCTTTCGGAGACATATAAATCCATAGGTTTTAAGATTCTTACTAGTCAGGTATATTCTTAGGCGTTTAATATGGGGTGTAGAGTCCACTTCGTTGAGCAAGGAGTAGCTCTTGTCTATTACATATTTGGCTTATGGAATGGTATCTGTGCTAATTTCAATCTTTGGTTTTATGTAGCACCCCAACTCAACTTTCCTCTTAAGCAAGCATAAGTCGGTATTCTACATTTGAGACCCTGTTCTGTTTTGTAATTCAGTTCCTGTGTAGCCAAGTTTACATTCCATGTGGTAGAGATATCTTATGATGTTTCTTTTTCTGTGTGACTTATTTCACTTAGAATCATCGTACCTGAATCCACTCATTATGCTGCTACGGGCCTGATGACATAGATTTCATTGCTGAGTGATATTGCATTGTACGTAAGTACCACAACTTCTTGATCCATTTTTCGCTTTCTGTGATATTGAACTTGTACCGTAAACGAGGTTCTTGTAAACAGAGCTGTCCCAAACATTGGGGTGTTTGTGTCTTTTTGATTTTAATTTCCCTAAGCTATAGGACCATAAGTGGAAGTGCCCTAGGCTCTGTTGCTTTGTTTTTTAGATGTTTCAGGAAAAACCATACACTTCTCCAGAGTGGCTGTTGGCAATTTACATCCCGCCCATCAGCATAACAAGGCTCCCAGTTCTCCATGGCCTGTCCTGCCTTTCTGGATTTTACACTTTTTTCAGATGGCACTTTTGACCGGGGGGCAGTGAGACTTCATTGTAGTGCAGATTTCCTTTGCAAGCTTGCTTGGTTGGCCAAAAAGGGCGTAGGCTTTTTTTCTTGAGGAAGAATCGCATATGCCCTTTTTGGTCAAGTGCATCATTGTGGACGTTCTGCCTCTTTTCCTATGCTTTACATGCAATTCCAGTCTACCTCCTGAAATCGGTTTCCTGCAATTCTGCCCCGCTTTCAAGTCCTCTTGGCAGCCTTACTTCAATATATTTTTGGACGATAGCTGTCATTTATAACTCTGCAGTTTTGTGAATTACAGTGCCCCTGAGCTCCTTTCTTCAACTTGCTTTCTCGTGAGCTGGCCGCAACACCGCAGCATCGCTTCAGGCCCTAGTGTTGTTCCGGCATGGCACGCTGAGCCTTTGGTTAATTCCTCTTCCTGGTGGGAAATGAGAGTTAAATTTGCCCGTCCAGACACCTCCAGCTAGTCTCTCATTGGTTCTCCCTATTCCTGTTCATTTTCCGCAGAAATTGGAAACTGGGCCAAACAGGAGGTTAAAGGCACTGACTCTCCAAGTGGGGAGAGTGTTAGTAAAGCGTCTGGAATTTTGCATCCGAGTACCAGGGGACGAAAACTGAGACACCTTTGAACACGTTTCCCAATCACATGCTGTATCATACTCTGGGTTCCACATGCATGTTTTAGCTGAAGGAAGAATCCCTTAAACCTGGAGAGTTGAGACCCATGCAAAGGGTACCATGAAATATGACTTCAAAGGGTCTGCATTTGCTCACCGATCCTCACCAATCCTATCACTGCTGCGTTTATGCCGCTGTACACACTCTTGATTCTCTTTCGGAGACATATAAATCCATAGGTTTTAAGATTCTTACTAGTCAGGTATATTCGTAGGCTTTTAATATGGGGTGTTGAGTCCACTTCATTGAGCAAGGAGTAGCTCTGGTCTATTACATATTTGGCTTATGGAACGGTATCTGTGCTTATTTCAATCTCTGGTTTTATGCAGCACCCCAACTCACATTTCCCCTTAAGCAAGCATAAGTCGGTTTTCTACATTTGAGATCCTGTTCTGTTTTGTAATTCAGTTCCTGTGTAGCCAAGTTTACATTCCGTGTAGTAGTGATATCTTATGATGTTTCTTTTTCTGTGTGACTTATTTCACTTAGAATCATCGTACCTGAATCCACTCATTATGCTTCTACGGGCCTGATGACATAGATTTCATTGCTGAGTGATATTGCATTGTACGTAAGTACCACAACTTCTTTATCCATTTTTCGCTTTCTGCGATATTAAACTTGTACCGTAAACGAGGTTCTTGTAAACAGAGCTGTCCCAAACTTTGGGGTGGCTGTGTCTTTTTGATTTTAATTTCCCTAAGCTATAGGACCATAAGTGGAAATGCCCTAGGCTCTGTTGCTTTGTTTTTTAGATGTTTCAGGAAACACCATACACTTCTCCAGAGTGGCTGTTGGCAATTTACATCCCGCCCATCAGCATAACAAGGCTCCCAGTTCTCCATGGCTTGTCCTGCCTTTCTGGATTTTACACTTTTTTCAGATGGCCCTTTTGACCGGGGGGCAGTGAGACTTCATTGTAGTGCAGATTTCCTTTGCAAGCTTGCTTGGTTGGCCAAAAAGTGCGTATGCGTTTTTTCCTGAATATATTCAGGAAGAAACGCATACGCCCTTTTTGGCCAAGTGCATCATTGTGGACGTTCTGCCTCTTTTCCTGTGGTTTACATGCAAATCCAGTCTACCTCCTGAAATCGGTTTCCTGCAATTCTGCCCCGCTTTCAAGTCCTCTTGGCAGCCTTACTTCAATATATTTTTGGACGATAGCTGTCATTTTTAACTCTGCAGGTTTGTGAATGACAGTGCCCCTGAGCTCCTTTCTTCAACTCGCTTTCTTGTGAGCTGGCCGCAACACCGCAGGATTGCTTCAGGCCCCAGTGTGGTTCCGGCATGGCACGCTGAGCCTTTGGTTAATTCCTCTTCCTGGTGGGAAATGAGAGTTAAATTTGCCCGTCCAGACACCTCCAGCTAGTTTCTTATTGGTTCTCCCTATTCCTGTTCATTTTCCGCAGAAATTGCAAACTGGGCCAAACAGGAGGTTAAAGGCACTGACTCTCCAAGTGGGGAGAGTGTTAGTAAAGCGTCTGGAATGTTGCACCCGAGTACCGGGGGACGAATACTGAGACACATTTGAACACGTTTCCCGATCACACGGTGGATCATACTCTGGGTTCCACATGCATGTTTTAGCTGAAGGAAGAATCCCTTAAACCTGGAGAGTTGAGACCCATGGAATGGGTACCATGCAATATGACTTCAAAGGGTCTGCATTTGCTCACCGATCCTCACCAATCCTATCACTGCTGCGTTTATGCCACTGTACACACGCTTGATTCTCTTTCGGAGACATATAAATCCATAGGTTTTAAGATTCTTACTAATCAGGTATATTTTTAGGCGTTTAATATGGGGTGTTGAGTCCACTTCGTTGAGCAAGGAGTAGCTCTTGTCTATTACATATTTGGCTTATGGAACGGTATCTGTGCTAATTTCAATCTCTGGTTTTATGCAGCACCCCAACTCACATTTCCCCTTAAGCAAGCATAAGTTGGTTTTCTATATTTGAGACCCCGTTCTGTTTTGTAATTCAGTTCCTGTGTAGCCAAGTTTACATTCCGTGTAGTAGTGATATCTTATGATGTTTCTTTTTCTCTGTGACTTATTTCACTTAGAATCATCGTACCTGAATCCACTCATTATGCTGCTACGGGCCTGATGACATAGATTTCATTGCTGAGTGATATTGCATTGTACGTAAGTACCACAACTTCTTTATCCATTTTTCGCTTTCTGCGATATTGAACTTGTACCGTAAACGAGGTTCTTGTAAACAGAACCATCCCAAACTTTGGGGTGGCTGTGTCTTTTTGATTTTAATTTCCCTAAGCTATAGGACCATAAGTGGAAGTGCCCTAGGCTCTGTTGCTTTGTTTTTTAGATGTTTCAGGAAACACCATACACTTCTCCAGAGTGGTTGTTGGCAATTTACATCCCGCCCATCAGCATAACAAGGCTCCCAGTTCTCCATGGCCTCTCCTGCCTTTCTGGATTTTACACTTTTTTCAGATGGCCCTTTTGACCGGGGGGCAGTGAGACTTCATTGTAGTGCAGATTTCCTTTGCAAGCTTGCTTGGTTGGCCAAAAAGGGCGTATGCGTTTTTTCCTGAATATATTCAGGAAAAAACGCATACGCCCTTTTTGGCCAAGTGCATCATTGTGGACGTTCTGCCTCTTTTCCTATGCTTAACATGCAATTCCAGTCTACCTCCTGAAATTGGTTTCCTGCAATTCTGCCCCGCTTTCAAGTCCTCTTGGCAGCCTTACTTCAATATATTTTTTGACGATAGCTGTCATTTATAACTCTGCAGGTTTTTGAATGACAGTGCCCCTGAGCTCCTTTCTTCAACTCGCTTTCTTGTGAGCTGGCCGCAACACCGCAGGATAGCTTCAGGCCCTAGTGTGGTTTCGGCATGGCCCGCTGAGGCTTTGGTTAATTCCTCTTCCTGGTGGGAAATAAGAGTTAAATTTGCCCGTTCAGACACCTCCAGCTAGTCTCTCATTGGTTCTCCCTATTCCTGTTCATTTTCCGCAGAAATTGCAAACTGGGCCAAACAGGAGGTTAAAGGCACTGACTCTCCAAGTGGGGAGAGTGTTAGTAAAGCGTCTGGAATGTTGCACCCGAGTAGCAGGACACGAAAACTGAGACACATTTGAACACGTTTCCTGATCACACGGTGGATCATACTCTGGGTTCTACATGCATGTGTTAGCTGAAGGAAGAATCCCTTAAACCTGGAGAGTTGAGACCCCTGCAATGGGTACAATGCAATATGACTTCAAAGGGTCTGCATTTGCTCACCGATCCTCACCAATCCTATCACTGCTGCGTTTATGCCGCTGTACACACTCTTGACTCTCTTTCGGAGACATATAAATCCATAGGTTTTAAGATTCTTACTAGTCAGGTATATTCGTAGGCTTTTAATATGGGGTGTTGAGTCCACTTCATTGAGCAAGGAGTAGCTCTTGTCTATTACATATTTGGCTTATGGAACGGTATCTGTGCTTATTTCAATCTCTGGTTTTATGCAGCACCCCAACTCACATTTCCCCTTAAGCAAGCATAAGTTGGTTTTCTACATTTGAGACCCTGTTCTGTTTTGTAATTCAGTTCCTGTGTAGCCAAGTTTACATTCCGTGTAGTAGTGATATCTTATGATGTTTCTTTTTCTGTGTGACTTATTTCACTTAGAATCATCGTACCTGAATCCACTCATTATGCTTCTACGGGCATGATGACATAGATTTCATTGCTGAGTGATATTGCATTGTACGTAAGTACCACAACTTCTTTATCCATTTTTCGCTTTCTGCGATATTAAACTTGTACCGTAAACGAGGTTCTTGTAAACAGAGCTGTCCCAAACTTTGGGGTGGCTGTGTCTTTTTGATTTTAATTTCCCTAAGCTATAGGACCATAAGTGGAAGTGCCCTAGGCTCTGTTGCTTTGTTTTTTAGATGTTTCAGGAAACACCATACACTTCTCCAGAGTGGCTGTTGGCAATTTACATCCCGCCCATCAGCATAACAAGGCTCCCAGTTCTCCATGGCTTGTCCTGCCTTTCTGGATTTTACACTTTTTTCAGATGGCCCTTTTGACCGGGGGGCAGTGAGACTTCATTGTAGTGCAGATTTCCTTTGCAAGCTTGCTTGGTTGGCCAAAAAGTGCGTATGCGTTTTTTCCTGAATATATTCAGGAAAAAACGCATACGCCCTTTTTGGCCAAGTGCATCATTGTGGACGTTCTGCCTCTTTTCCTGTGGTTTACATGCAAATCCAGTCTACCTCCTGAAATCGGTTTCCTGCAATTCTGCCCCGCTTTCAAGTCCTCTTGGCAGCCTTACTTCAATATATTTTTGGACGATAGCTGTCATTTTTAACTCTGCAGGTTTGTGAATGACAGTGCCCCTGAGCTCCTTTCTTCAACTCGCTTTCTTGTGAGCTGGCCGCAACACCGCAGGATTGCTTCAGGCTCTAGTGTGGTTGCGGCACGGCACGCTTAGCCTTTGGTTAATTCCTCTTCCTGGTGGGAAACGAGAGTTAACTTTGCGCGTCCAGACACCTCCAGCTAGTTTCTCATTGGTTCTCCCTATTCCTGTTCATTTTCCGTAGAAATTGCAAACTGGGCCAAACAGGAGGTTAAAGGCACTGACTCTCCAAGTGGGGAGAGTGTTAGTAAAGTGTCTGGAATGTTGCACCCGAGAACCGGGGGACGAAAACTGAGACACATTTGAACACGTTTCCGATCACACAGTGGATCATACTCTGGGTTCCACATGCATGTTTTAGCTGAAGGAAGAATCCCTTAAACCTGGAGAGTTGAGACCCATGGAATGGGTTCCATGCAATATGACTTCAAAGGGTCTGCATTTGCTCACCGAACCTCACCAATCCTATCACTGCTGCGTTTATGCCGCTGTACACACGCTTGATTCTCTTTTGGAGACATATAAATCCATAGGTTTTAAGATTCTTACTAGTCAGGTATATTCTTAGGCGTTTAATATGGGGCGTTGAGTCCACTTCGTTGAGCAAGGAGTAGCTCTTGTCTATTACATATTTGGCTTATGGAACGGTATCTGTGCTAATTTCAATCTCTGGTTTTATGTAGCACCCCAACTCACCTTTCCCCTTAAGCAAGCATAAGTTGGTTTTCTACATTTGAGACCCTGTTCTGTTTTGTAATTCAGTTTCTGTGTAGCCAAGTTTACATTCCGTGTAGTAGTGATATCTTATGATGTTTCTTTTTCTGTGTGACTTATTTCACTTAGAATCATCGTACCTGAATCCACTCATTATCCTGCTACGGGCAGATGACATAGATTTCATTGCTGAGTGATATTGCATTGTACGTAAGTACCACAACTTCTTTATCCATTTTTCACTTTCTGCGATATTGAACTTGTACCGTAAACGAGGTTCTTGTAAACAGAGCTGTCCCAAACATTTGGGTGGTTGTGTCTTTTTGATTTTAATTTCCCTAAGCTATAGGACCATAAGTGGAAGTGCCCTAGGCTCTGTTGCTTTGTTTTGTAGATGTTTCAGGAAACACCATACACTTCTCCAGAGTGGCTGTTGGCAATTTACATCCCGCCCATCAGCATAACAAGGCTCCCCGTTCTCCATGTCCTGTCCTGCCTTTCTGGATTTTACACTTTTTTCTGATGGCCCTTTTGACCGGGGGGCAGTGACACTCCATTGTAGTGCAGACTTCCTTTGCACGCTTACTTGATTGGCCAAAAAGGGCGTATGCGTTTTTTCCTGAATATATTCAGGAAAAAACGCATACGCCCTTTTTGGCCGAGTGCATCATTGTGGACGTTCTGCCTCTTTTCCTATGCTTTACATGCAATTCCAGTCTACCTCCTGAAATCGGTTTCCTGCAATTCTGCCCCGCTTTCAAGTCCTCTTGGCAGCCTTACTTCAATATATTTTTGGACGATAGCTGTCATTTATAACTCTGCAGGTTTTTGAATGACAGTGCCCCTGAGCTCCTTTCTTCAACTCGCTTTCTTGTGAGCTGGCCGCAACACCGCAGGATTGCTTCAGGCCCTAGTGTGGTTCCGGCATGGCACATTGAGGCTTTGGTTAATTCCTCTTCCTGGTGGGAAATGAGAGTTAAATTTGCCCGTCCAGACACCTCCAGCTAGTCTCTCATTGGTTCTCCCTATTCCTGTTCATCTTCCGCAGAAATTGCAAATTGGGCCAAACAGGAGGTTAAAGGCACTGACTCTCCAAGTGGGGAGAGTGTTAGTAAAGCATCTGGAATGTTGCACCCGAGTACCAGGGGACGAAAACTGGCACATTTGAACACGTTTCCCGATCACACGGTGGATGATACTCTGGGTTCCACATGCATGTTTTAGCTGAAGAAAGAATCCCTTAAACCTGGAGAGTTGAGATCCATGGAATGGGTACCATGCAATATGACTTCAAAGGGTCTGCATTTGCTCACCGAACCTCACCAATCCTATCACTGCTGCATTTATGCCGCTGTACACACGCTTGATTCTCTTTCGGAGCATATAAATCCATAGGTTTTAAGATTCTTACTAGTCAGGTATATTCTTAGGAGTTTAATATGGGGTGTTGAGTCCACTTCGTTGAGCAAGGAGTAGCTCTTGTCTATTACATATTTGGCTTATGGAACGGTATCTGTGCTAATTTCAATCTCTGGTTTTATGCAGCCCCCCAACTCACCTTTCCCCTTAAGCAAGCATAAGTTGGTTTTCTACATTTGAGACCCTGTTCTGTTTTATAATTCAGTTCCTGTGTAGCCAAGTTTACATTCCATGTAGTAGTGATATCTTATGATGTTTCTTTTTCTCTGTGAGTTATTTCACTTAGAATCATCGTACCTGAATCCACTCATTATGCTGCTACAGGTCTCATGACATAGATTTCATTGCTGAGTGATATTGCATTGTACGTAAGTACCACAACTTCTTTATCCATTTTTCGCTTTCTGTGATATTGAATTTGTACCGTAAACGAGGTTCTTGTAAACAGAGCCGTCCCAAACTTTGGGGTGGCTGTGTGTTTTAGATTTTAATTTCCCTAAGCTATAGGACCATAAGTGGAAGTGCCCTAGGCTCTGTTGCCTTGTTTTTTAGATGTTTCAGGAAACACCATACACTTCTCCAGAGTGGCTGTTGGCAATTTACATCCCGCCCATCAGCATAACAAGGCTCCCAGTTCTCCATGGCCTGTCCTGCCTTTCTGGATTTTACACTTTTTTCAGATGGCCCTTTTGACCGGGGGGCAGTGAGACTTCATTGTAGTGCAGATTTCCTTTGCAAGCTTGCTTGCTTGGCCAAAAAGTGCGTAGGCTTTTTTTCCTGAATATATTCAGGAAAAAACGCATACGCCCTTTTTGGCCAAGTGCATCATTGTGGACGTTCTGCCTCTTTTCCTATGCTTTACATGCAATTCCAGTCTACCTCCTGAAATCGGTTTCCTGCAATTCTGCCCTGCTTTCAAGTCCTCTTGGCAGCCTTACTTCAATATATTTTTGGACGATAGCTGTCATTTATAACTCTGCATGTCTGTGAATGACAGTGCCCCTGAGCTCCTTTCTTCAACTCGCTTTCTTGTGAGCTGGCCGCAACACCGTAGGATTGCTTCAGGCCCTAGTGTGGTTCCGGCACGGCACGCTGAGCCTTTGGTTAATTCCTCTTCCTGGTGGGTAATGAGAGTTAAATTTTCCCGTCCAGACACCTCCAGCTAGTCTCTCATTGGTTCTCCCTATTCCTGTTCATTTTCCGCAGAAATTGCAAACTGGGCCAAACAGGAGGTTAAAGGCACTAACTCTCCAAGTGGGGAGAGTGTTAGTAAAGCGTCTGGAATATTGCACCCGAGTACCGGGGGACGAAAACTGAGACACATTTGAACAAGTTTCCCGATCACACGGTGGATCATACTCTGGGTTCCACATGCATGTTTTAGCTGAAGGAAGAATCCCTTAAACCTGGAGAGTTGAGACCCATGGAATGGGTACCATGCAATATGACTTCAAAGGGTCTGCATTTGCTCACCGATCCTCACCAATCCTATCACCGCTGCATTTATGCCGCTGTACACACGCTTGATTCTCTTACAAAGACATATAAATCCATAGGTTTTAAGATTCTTACTAGTCAGGTATATTCTTAGGCGTTTAATATGAGGTGTTGAGTCCACTTCGTTGAGCAAGGAGAAGCCCTTGTCTATTACATATTTGGCTTATGGAATGGTATCTGTGCTAATTTCAATCTCTGGTTTTATGCAGCACCCCAACTCACCTTTCCCCTTAAGCAAGCATAAGTTGGTTTTCTACATTTGAGACCCTGTTCTGTTTTGTAATTCAGTTCCTGTGTAGCCAAGTTTACATTCCGTGTAGTAGTTATATCTTATGATGTTTCTTTTTTTGTGTGACTTATTTCACTTAGAATCATCGTACCTGAATCCACTCATTATGCTGCTACGGGCCTGATGACATAGATTTCATTGCTGAGTGATATTGCATTGTACGTAAGTACCACAACTTCTTTATCCATTTTTCGCTTTCTGTGATATTGAACTTGTACCGTAAACGAGGTTCTTGTAAACAGAGCCGTCCAAAACTTTGGGGTGGCTGTGTCTTTTTGATTTTAATTTCCCTAAGCTATAGGACCATAAGTGGAAGTGCCCTAGGCTCTGTTGCTTTGTTTTTTAGATGTTTCAGGAAACACCATACACTTCTCCAGAGTGGCTGTTGGCAATTTACATCCCGCTCATCAGCATAACAAGGCTCCCAGTTCTCCATGGCCTGTCCTGCTTTGCTGGATTTTATACTTTTTTCAGATGGCCCTTTTGCCCGCGGGGTAGTGAGACTTCATTGTAGTGCAGATTTCCTTTGCAAGCTTGCTTGGTTGGCCAAAAAGGGCGTATGCGTTTTTTCCTGAATATATTCAGGAAAAAACGCATACGCCCTTTTTGGCCAAGTGCATCATTGTGGACGTTCTGCCTCTTTTCCTATGCTTTACATGCAATTCCAGTCTACCTCCTGAAATCGGTTTCCTGCAATTCTGCCCCGCTTTCAAGTCCTCTTGGCAGCCTTACTTCAATATATTTTTGGACGATAGCTGTCATTTATAACTCTGCAGGTTTGTGAATTACAGTGCCCCTGAGCTCCTTTCTTCAACTCGTTTTCTTGTGAGCTGGCCGCAACACCGCAGTATTGCTTCAGGCCCTAGTGTGGTTCCAGAATGGCACGCTGAGCCTTTGGTTAATTCCTCTTCCTGGTGGGCAATGAGAGTTAAATTTGCCCGTCCAGACACCTCCAGCTAGTCTCTCATTGGTTCTCCCTATTCCTGTTCATTTTCCGCAGAAATTGCAAACTGGGCCAAACAGGAGGTTAAAGGCACTGACTATCCACGTGGGGAGAGTGTTAGTAAAGCGTCTGGAATGTTGCACCCGAGAACCGGGGGACGAAAACTGAGACACATTTGAACACGTTTCTGATCACACAGTGGATCATACTCTGGGTTCCACATGCATGTTTTAGCTGAAGGAAGAATCCCTTAAACCTGGAGAGTTGAGATCCATGGAATGGGTACCATGCAATATGACTTCAAAGGGTCTGCATTTGCTCACCGAACCTCACCAATCCTATCACTGCTGCGTTTATGCCACTGTACACACGCTTGATTCTCTTTCGGAGACATATAAATCCATAGGTTTTAAGATTCTTACTAGTCAGGTATATTCTTAGGCGTTTAATATGGGGTGTAGAGTCCACTTCGTTGAGCAAGGAGTAGCTCTTGTCTATTACATATTTGGCTTATGGAACGGTATCTGTGTTAATTTCAATCTCTGGTTTTATGTAGCACCCCAACTCACCATTCCCCTTAAGCAAGCATAACTTGGTTTTCTACATTTGAGACCCTTTTCTGTTTTGTAATTCAGTTCCTGTGTAGCCAAGTTTACATTCCGTGTAGTAGTGATATCTTATGATGTTTCTTTTTCTGTGTGACTTATTTCACTTAGAATCATCGTACCTGAATCCACTCATTATGCTGCTATGGGCAGATGACATAGATTTCATTGCTGAGTGATATTGCATTGTACGTAAGTACCACAACTTCTTTATCCATTTTTCACTTTCTGCGATATTGAACTTGTACCGTAAACGAGGTTCTTGTAAACAGAGCCGTCCCAAACTTTGGGGTGGCTGTGTCTTTTTGATTTTAATTTCCCTAAGCTATAGGACCATAAGTGGAAGTGCCCTAGGCTCTGTTGCTTTGTTTTGTAGATGTTTCAGGAAACACCATACACTTCTCCAGAGTGGCTATTGGCAATTTACATCCCGCCCATGAGCATAACAAGGCTCCCAGTTCTCCATGGCCTGTCCTGCCTTTCTGGATTTTACATTTTTTTCAGATGGCCCATTTCACCGGGGCGCAGTGAGACCTTATTGTAGTGCAGATTTCCTTTTCAATCTTGATTGGTTGGCCAAAAAGGGCATATGCATGTTTTCCTGAATATATTCAGGAAAAAACGCGTATGCCCTTTTTGGCCAAGTCCATCATTGTGGACGTTCTGCCTCTTTTCCTATGCTTTACATGCAATTCCAGTCTACCTCCTGAAATCGGTTTCCTGCAATTCTGCCCCGCTTTCAAGTCCTCTTGGCAGCCTTACTTCAATACACTTTTGGACGATAGCTGTCATTTATAACTCTGCAGGTTTGAAAATGACAGTGCCCCTGAGCTCCTTTCTTCAACTCGCTTTCTTATGAGCTGGCCGCAACACCGCAGGATAGCTTCAGGCCCTAGTGTGGTTTCGGCAAGGCCCGCTGAGGCTTTGGTTAATTCCTCTTCCTGGTGGGAAATGAGAGTTAAATTTGCCCATTCAGACATCTCCAGCTAGTCTCTCATTGGTTCTCCCTATTCCTGTTCATTTTCCGCAGAAATTGCAAACTGGGACAAACAGGAGGTTAAAGGCACTGACTCTCCAAGTGGGGAGAGTGTTAGTAAAGCGTCTGGAATGTTGAACCCGAGTACCAGGACACGAAAACTGAGACACATTTGAACACGTTTCCTGATCACACGGTGGATCATACTCTGGGTTCCACATGCATGTTTTAGCTGAAGGAAGAATCCCTTAAACCTGGAGAGTTGAGACCCATGGAATGGGTACCATGCAATATGACTTCAAAGGGTCTGCATTTGCTCACCGAACCTCACAAATCCTATCAGGGCTGCATTTATGCCGCTGTACACATGCTTGATTCTCTTTCGGAGCATATAAGTCCATAGGTTTTAAGATTCTTACTAGTCAGGTATATTTTTAGGCGTTTAATATGGGGTGTAGAGTCCACTTCGTTGAGCAAGGAGTAGCTCTTGTCTATTACATATTTGGCTTATGGAACGGTATCTGTGCTAATTTCAATCTCTGGTTTTATGCAGCACCCCAACTCACCTTTCCCCTTAAGCAAGCATAAGTTGGTTTTCTATATTTGAGACCCCGTTCTGTTTTGTAATTCAGTTCCTGTGTAGCCAAGTTTACATTCCGTGTAGTAGTGATATCTTATGATGTTTCTTTTTCTCTGTGACTTATTTCACTTAGAATCATCGTACCTGAATCCACTCATTATGCTGCTACGGGCCTGATGACATAGATTTCATTGCTGAGTGATATTGCATTGTACGTAAGTACCACAACTTCTTTATCCATTTTTCCCTTTCTGCGATATTGAACTTGTACCGTAAACGAGGTTCTTGTAAACAGAGCTGTCCCAAACTTTGGGGTGGCTGTGTCTTTTTGATTTTAATTTCCCTAAGCTATAGGACCATAAGTGGAAGTGCCCTAGGCTCTGTTGCTTTGTTTTGTAGATGTTTCAGGAAACACCATACACTTCTCCAGAGTGGCTGTTGGCAATTTACATCCCACCCATGAGCATAACAAGGCTCCCAGTTCTCCATGGCCTGTCCTGACTTTCTGGATTTTACACTTTTTTCAGATGACCCTTTTGACCGGGGGGCAGTGAGACTTCATTGTAGTGCAGATTTCCTTTGCAAGCTTGCTTGGTTGGCCAAAAAGGGCGTATGCGTTTTTTCCTGAATATATTCAGGAAAAAACGCATACGCCCTTTTTGGCCAAGTGCATCATTGTGGACGTTCTGCCTCTTTTGCTATGCTTTACATGCAATTCCAGTCTACCTCCTGAAATCGGTTTCCTGCAATTCTGCCCCGCTTTCAAGTCCTCTTGGCAGCCTTACTTCAATATATTTTTGGACGATAGCTGTCATTTATAACTCTGCAGGTTTGTGAATGACAGTGCCCCTGAGCTCCTTTCTTCAACTCGCTTTCTTGTGAGCTGGCTGCAACACCGCAGGATTGCTTCCGGCCCTAGTGTGGTTCCGGCCCGGCATGCTGAGCCTTTGGTTAATTCCTCTTCCTGGTGGGAAATGAGAGTTAATTTTTCCCGTCCAGACACCTCCAGCTAGTCTCTCATTGGTTCTCCCTATTCCTGTTCATTTTCCGCAGAAATTGAAAACTGGGACAAAGAGGAGGTTAAAGGCACTGACTCTCCAAGAGGGGAGAGTGTTAGTAAAGCGTCTGGAATGTTGCACCCGAGTACCAGGGGACGAAAACTGAGACACCTTTGAACACGTTTCCGGATCACAAGGTGGATCATACTCTGGGTTCCACATGCACGTTTTAGCTGAAGGAAGAATCCCTTAAACCTGGAGAGTTGAGACCCATGGAATGGGTACCATGCAATATGACTTCAAAGGGTCTGCATTTGCTCACCGAACCTCACCAATCCTATCACTGCTGTGTTTATGCCGTTGTACACACGCTTGATTATCTTTCGGAGACATATAAATCCATAGGTTTTAAGATTCTTACTAGACAGGTATATTCTTAGGCGTTTAATATGGGGTGTTGAGTCCACTTCGTTGAGCAAGGAGTAGCTCTTGTCTATGACATATTTGGCTTATGGAACGGTATCTGTGCTAATTTCAATCTCTGGTTTTATGCAGCCCCCCAACTCACGTTTCCCCTTAAGCAAGCATAAGTTGGTTTTCTACATTTGAGACCCTGTTCTGTTTTGTAATTCAGTTCCTGTGTAGCCAAGTTTACATTCTGTGTAGTAGTGATATCTTATGATGTTTCTTTTTCTGTGTGACTTATTTCACTTAGAATCATCGTACCTGAATCCACTCATTATTCTGCTACGGGGCTGATGACATAGATTTCATTGCTGAGTGATATTGCATTGTACGTAAGTACCAAAATTTCTTTATCCATTTTTCACTTTCTGCGATATTGAACTTGTACCGTAAACGAGGTTCTTGTAAACAGAGCCGTCCCAAACTTTAGGGTGGCTGTGTCTTTTTGATTTTAATTTCCCTAAGCTATAGGACCATAAGAGGAAGAGCCCTAGGCTCTGTTGCTTTGTTTTGTACATGTTTCAGGAAACACCATACACTTCTCCAGAGTGGCTGTTGGCAATTTACATCCCAACCATCAGCATAACAAGGCCTCCAGTTCTCCATGGCTTGTCCTGCCTTTCTGGATTTTACACTTTTTTCAGATGGCCCTTTTGACCGGGGGGCAGTGAGACTTCATTGTATTGCAGATTTCCTTTGCAAGCTTGCTTGGTTGGCCAAAAAGTGCGTATGCGTTTTTTCCTGAATATATTCAGGAAAAAACGCATACGCCCTTTTTGGCCAAGTGCATCATTGTGGACGTTCTGCCTCTTTTCCTGTGGTTTACATGCAAATCCAGTCTACCTCCTGAAATCGGTTTCCTGCAATTCTGCCCCGCTTTCAAGTCCTCTTGGCAGCCTTACTTCAATATATTTTTGGACGATAGCTGTCATTTTTAACTCTGCAGGTTTGTGAATGACAGTGCCCCTGAGCTCCTTTCTTCAACTCGCTTTCTTGTGAGCTGGCCGCAACACCGCAGGATTGCTTCAGGCCCTAGTGTGGTTCCGGCATGGCACATTGAGGCTTTGGTTAATTCCTCTTCCTGGTGGGAAATGAGAGTTAAATTTGCCCGTCCAGACACCTCCAGCTAGTCTCTCATTGGTTCTCCCTATTCCTGTTCATCTTCCGCAGAAATTGCAAATTGGGCCAAACAGGAGGTTAAAGGCACTGACTCTCCAAGTGGGGAGAGTGTTAGTAAAGCGTCTGGAATGTTGCACCCGAGTACCAGGGGACGAAAACTGGCACATTTGAACACGTTTCCCGATCACACGGTGGATGATACTCTGGGTTCCACATGCATGTTTTAGCTGAAGAAAGAATCCCTTAAACCTGGAGAGTTGAGATCCATGGAATGGGTACCATGCAATATGACTTCAAAGGGTCTGCATTTGCTCACCGAACCTCACCAATCCTATCACTGCTGCGTTTATGCCGCTGTACACACGCTTGATTCTCTTTCGGAGCATATAAATCCATAGGTTTTAAGATTCTTACTAGTCAGGTATATTCTTAGGAGTTTAATATGGGGTGTTGAGTCCACTTCGTTGAGCAAGGAGTAGCTCTTGTCTATTACATATTTGGCTTATGGAACGGTATCTGTGCTAATTTCAATCTCTGGTTTTATGCAGCCCCCCAACTCACCTTTCCCCTTAAGCAAGCATAAGATGGTTTTCTACATTTGAGACCCTGTTCTGTTTTGTAATTCAGTTCCTGTGTAGCCAAGTTTACATTCCATGTAGTAGTGATATCTTATGATGTTTCTTTTTCTCTGTGAGTTATTTCACTTAGAATCATCGTACCTGAATCCACTCATTATCCTCTAAAGGTCTCATGACATAGATTTCATTGCTGAGTGATATTGCATTGTACGTAAGTACCACAACTTCTTTATCCATTTTTCGCTTTCTGTGATATTGAATTTTTACCGTAAACGAGGTTCTTGTAAACAGAGCCGTCCCAAACTTTGGGGTGGCTGTGTGTTTTAGATTTTAATTTCCCTAAGCTATAGGACCATAAGTGGAAGTGCCCTAGGCTCTGTTGCTTTGTTTTTTAGATGTTTCAGGAAACACCATACACTTCTCCAGAGTGGCTGTTGGCAATTTACATCCCACCCATCAGCATAACAAGGCTCCCAGTTCTCCATGGCCTGTCCTGCCTTTCTGGATTTTACACTTTTTTCAGATGGCCCTTTTGACCGGGGGGCAGTGAGACTTCATTGTAGTGCAGATTTCCTTTGCAAGATTGCTTGGTTGGCCAAAAAGGGCGTATGCGTTTTTTCCTGAATATATTAAGGAAAAAACGCATACGCCCTTTTTGGCCAAGTGCATCATTGTGGACGTTCTGCCTCTTTTCCTATGCTTTACATGCAATTCCAGTCTACCTCCTGAAATCGGTTTCCTGCAATTCTGCCCCGCTTTCAAGTCCTCTTGGCAGCCTTACTTCAATATATTTTTGGACGATAGCTATCATTTATAACTCTGCAGGTATGTGAATGACAGTGCCCCTGAGCTCCTTTCTTCAACTCGCTTTCTTGTGAGCGGGCCGCAACACCGCAGGATTGCTTCAGGCCCTAGTGTGGTTCCGGCATGGCACGCTGAGCCTTTGTTTAATTCCTCTTCCTGGTGGGAAATGAGAGTTAAATTTGCCCGTCCAGACACCTCCAGCTAGTCTCTCATTGGTTCTCCCTATTCCTGTTCATTTTCCGCAGAAATTGCAAACTGGGCCAAACAGGAGGTTAAAGGCACTGACTCTCCAAGTGGGGAGAGTGTTAGTAAAGCGTCTGGAATGTTGCACCCGAGTACCGGGGGACGAATACTGAGACACATTTGAACACGTTTCCCGATCACACGGTTGATCATACTCTGGGTTCCACATGCATGTTTTAGCTGAAGGAAGAATCCCTTAAACCTGGACAGTTGAGACCCATGGAATGGGTACCATGCAATATGACTTCAAAGGGTCTGCATTTGCTCACCGATCCTCACCAATCCTATCACTGCTGCGTTTATGCCACTGTACACACGCTTGATTCTCTTTCGGAGACATATAAATCCATAGGTTTTAAGATTCTTACTAATCAGGTATATTTTTAGGCGTTTAATATGGGGTGTAGAGTCCACTTCGTTGAGCAAGGAGTAGCTCTTGTCTATTACATATTTGGCTTATGGAACGGTATCTGTGCTAATTTCAATCTCTGGTTTTATGCAGCACCCCAACTCACCTTTCCCCTTAAGCAAGCATAAGTTGGTTTTCTATATTTGAGACCCCGTTCTGTTTTGTAATTCAGTTCCTGTGTAGCCAAGTTTACATTCCGTGTAGTAGTGATATCTTATGATGTTTCTTTTTCTCTGTGACTTATTTCACTTAGAATCATCGTACCTGAATCCACTCATTATGCTGCTACGGGCCTGATGACATAGATTTCATTGCTGAGTGATATTGCATTGTACGTAAGTACCACAACTTCTTTATCCATTTTTCGCTTTCTGCGATATTGAACTTGTACCGTAAACGAGGTTCTTGTAAACAGAACCGTCCCAAACTTTGGGGTGGCTGTGTCTTTTTGATTTTAATTTCCCTAAGCTATAGGACCATAAGTGGAAGTGCCCTAGGCTCTGTTGCTTTGTTTTTTAGATGTTTCAGGAAACACCATACACTTCTCCAGAGTGGTTGTTGGCAATTTACATCCCGCCCATCAGCATAACAAGGCTCCCAGTTCTCCATGGCCTCTCCTGCCTTTCTGGATTTTACACTTTTTTCAGATGGCCCTTTTGACCGGGGGGCAGTGAGACTTCATTGTAGTGCAGATTTCCTTTGCAAGCTTGCTTGGTTGGCCAAAAAGTGCGTATGCGTTTTTTCCTGAATATATTCAGGAAAAAACGCATACGCCCTTTTTGGCCAAGTGCATCATTGTGGACGTTCTGCCTCTTTTCCTGTGGTTTACATGCAAATCCAGTCTACCTCCTGAAATCGGTTTCCTGCAATTCTGCCCCGCTTTCAAGTCCTCTTGGCAGCCTTACTTCAATATATTTTTGGACGATAGCTGTCATTTTTAACTCTGCAGGTTTGTGAATGACAGTGCCCCTGAGCTCCTTTCTTCAACTCGCTTTCTTGTGAGCTGGCCGCAACACCGCAGGATTGCTTCAGGCTCTAGTGTGGTTGCGGCACGGCACGCTTAGCCTTTGGTTAATTCCTCTTCCTGGTGGGAAACGAGAGTTAACTTTGCGCGTCCAGACACCTCCAGCTAGTTTCTCATTGGTTCTCCCTATTCCTGTTCATTTTCCGTAGAAATTGCAAACTGGGCCAAACAGGAGGTTAAAGGCACTGACTCTCCAAGTGGGGAGAGTGTTAGTAAAGTGTCTGGAATGTTGCACCCGAGAACCGGGGGACGAAAACTGAGACACATTTGAACACGTTTCCGATCACACAGTGGATCATACTCTGGGTTCCACATGCATGTTTTAGCTGAAGGAAGAATCCCTTAAACCTGGAGAGTTGAGACCCATGGAATGGGTTCCATGCAATATGACTTCAAAGGGTCTGCATTTGCTCACCGAACCTCACCAATCCTATCACTGCTGCGTTTATGCCACTGTACACACGCTTGATTCTCTTTTGGAGACATATAAATCCATAGGTTTTAAGATTCTTACTAGTCAGGTATATTCTTAGGCGTTTAATATGGGGCGTTGAGTCCACTTCGTTGAGCAAGGAGTAGCTCTTGTCTATTACATATTTGGCTTATGGAACGGTATCTGTGCTAATTTCAATCTCTGGTTTTATGTAGCACCCCAACTCACCTTTCCCCTTAAGCAAGCATAAGTTGGTTTTCTACATTTGAGACCCTGTTCTGTTTTGTAATTCAGTTTCTGTGTAGCCAAGTTTACATTCCGTGTAGTAGTGATATCTTATGATGTTTCTTTTTCTGTGTGACTTATTTCACTTACAATCATCGTACCTGAATCCACTCATTATCCTGCTACGGGCAGATGACATAGATTTCATTGCTGAGTGATATTGCATTGTACGTAAGTACCACAACTTCTTTATCCATTTTTCACTTTCTGCGATATTGAACTTGTACCGTAAACGAGGTTCTTGTAAACAGAGCTGTCCCAAACATTTGGGTGGTTGTGTCTTTTTGATTTTAATTTCCCTAAGCTATAGGACCATAAGTGGAAGTGCCCTAGGCTCTGTTGCTTTGTTTTGTAGATGTTTCAGGAAACACCATACACTTCTCCAGAGTGGCTGTTGGCAATTTACATCCCGCCCATCAGCATAACAAGGCTCCCCGTTCTCCATGGCCTGTCCTGCCTTTCTGGATTTTACACTTTTTTCTGATGGCCCTTTTGACCGGGGGGCAGTGACACTCCATTGTAGTGCAGACTTCCTTTGCACGCTTACTTGATTGGCCAAAAAGGGCGTATGCGTTTTTTCCTGAATATATTCAGGAAAAAACGCATACGCCCTTTTTGGCCGAGTGCATCATTGTGGACGTTCTGCCTCTTTTCCTATGCTTTACATGCAATTCCAGTCTACCTCCTGAAATCGGTTTCCTGCAATTCTGCCCCGCTTTCAAGTCCTCTTGGCAGCCTTACTTCAATATATTTTTGGACGATAGCTGTCATTTATAACTCTGCAGGTTTGTGAATGACAGTGCCCCTGAGCTCCTTTCTTCAACTCGCTTTCTTGTGAGCTGGCCGCAACACCGCAGGATTGCTTCAGGCCCTAGTGTGGTTCCGGCATGGCACATTGAGGCTTTGGTTAATTCCTCTTCCTGGTGGGAAATGAGAGTTAAATTTGCCCGTCCAGACACCTCCAGCTAGTCTCTCATTGGTTCTCCCTATTCCTGTTCATCTTCCGCAGAAATTGCAAATTGGGCCAAACAGGAGGTTAAAGGCACTGACTCTCCAAGTGGGGAGAGTGTTAGTAAAGCGTCTGGAATGTTGCACCCGAGTACCAGGGGACGAAAACTGGCACATTTGAACACGTTTCCCGATCACACGGTGGATGATACTCTGGGTTCCACATGCATGTTTTAGCTGAAGAAAGAATCCCTTAAACCTGGAGAGTTGAGATCCATGGAATGGGTACCATGCAATATGACTTCAAAGGGTCTGCATTTGCTCACCGAACCTCACCAATCCTATCACTGCTGCGTTTATGCCGCTGTACACACGCTTGATTCTCTTTCGGAGCATATAAATCCATAGGTTTTAAGATTCTTACTAGTCAGGTATATTCTTAGGAGTTTAATATGGGGTGTTGAGTCCACTTCGTTGAGCAAGGAGTAGCTCTTGTCTATTACATATTTGGCTTATGGAACGGTATCTGTGCTAATTTCAATCTCTGGTTTTATGCAGCCCCCCAACTCACCTTTCCCCTTAAGCAAGCATAAGTTGGTTTTCTACATTTGAGACCCTGTTCTGTTTTGTAATTCAGTTCCTGTGTAGCCAAGTTTACATTCCATGTAGTAGTGATATCTTATGATGTTTCTTTTTCTCTGTGAGTTATTTCACTTAGAATCATCGTACCTGAATCCACTCATTATGCTCTAAAGGTCTCATGACATAGATTTCATTGCTGAGTGATATTGCATTGTACGTAAGTACCACAACTTCTTTATCCATTTTTCGCTTTCTGTGATATTGAATTTGTACCGTAAACGAGGTTCTTGTAAACAGAGCCGTCCCAAACTTTGGGGTGGCTGTGTGTTTTAGATTTTAATTTCCCTAAGCTATAGGACCATAAGTGGAAGTGCCCTAGGCTCTGTTGCTTTGTTTTTTAGATGTTTCAGGAAACACCATACACTTCTCCAGAGTGGCTGTTGGCAATTTACATCCCACCCATCAGCATAACAAGGCTCCCAGTTCTCCATGGCCTGTCCTGCCTTTCTGGATTTTACACTTTTTTCAGATGGCCCTTTTGACCGGGGGGCAGTGAGACTTCATTGTAGTGCAGATTTCCTTTGCAAGATTGCTTGGTTGGCCAAAAAGGGCGTATGCGTTTTTTCCTGAATATATTAAGGAAAAAACGCATACGCCCTTTTTGGCCAAGTGCATCATTGTGGACGTTCTGCCTCTTTTCCTATGCTTTACATGCAATTCCAGTCTACCTCCTGAAATCGGTTTCCTGCAATTCTGCCCCGCTTTCAAGTCCTCTTGGCAGCCTTACTTCAATATATTTTTGGACGATAGCTATCATTTATAACTCTGCAGGTATGTGAATGACAGTGCCCCTGAGCTCCTTTCTTCAACTCGCTTTCTTGTGAGCGGGCCGCAACACCGCAGGATTGCTTCAGGCCCTAGTGTGGTTCCGGCATGGCACGCTGAGCCTTTGTTTAATTCCTCTTCCTGGTGGGAAATGAGAGTTAAATTTGCCCGTCCAGACACCTCCAGCTAGTCTCTCATTGGTTCTCCCTATTCCTGTTCATTTTCCGCAGAAATTGCAAACTGGGCCAAACAGGAGGTTAAAGGCACTGACTCTCCAAGTGGGGAGAGTGTTAGTAAAGCGTCTGGAATGTTGCACCCGAGTACCGGGGGACGAATACTGAGACACATTTGAACACGTTTCCCGATCACACGGTTGATCATACTCTGGGTTCCACATGCATGTTTTAGCTGAAGGAAGAATCCCTTAAACCTGGACAGTTGAGACCCATGGAATGGGTACCATGCAATATGACTTCAAAGGGTCTGCATTTGCTCACCGATCCTCACCAATCCTATCACTGCTGCGTTTATGCCACTGTACACACGCTTGATTCTCTTTCGGAGACATATAAATCCATAGATTTTAAGATTCTTACTAATCTGGTATATTTTTAGGCGTTTAATATGGGGTGTAGAGTCCACTTCGTTGAGCAAGGAGTAGCTCTTGTCTATTACATATTTGGCTTATGGAACGGTATCTGTGCTAATTTCAATCTCTGGTTTTATGCAGCACCCCAACTCACCTTTCCCCTTAAGCAAGCATAAGTTGGTTTTCTATATTTGAGACCCCGTTCTGTTTTGTAATTCAGTTCCTGTGTAGCCAAGTTTACATTCCGTGTAGTAGTGATATCTTATGATGTTTCTTTTTCTCTGTGACTTATTTCACTTAGAATCATCGTACCTGAATCCACTCATTATGCTGCTACGGGCCTGATGACATAGATTTCATTGCTGAGTGATATTGCATTGTACGTAAGTACCACAACTTCTTTATCCATTTTTCGCTTTCTGCGATATTGAACTTGTACCGTAAACGAGGTTCTTGTAAACAGAACCGTCCCAAACTTTGGGGTGGCTGTGTCTTTTTGATTTTAATTTCCCTAAGCTATAGGACCATAAGTGGAAGTGCCCTAGGCTCTGTTGCTTTGTTTTTTAGATGTTTCAGGAAACACCATACACTTCTCCAGAGTGGTTGTTGGCAATTTACATCCCGCCCATCAGCATAACAAGGCTCCCAGTTCTCCATGGCCTCTCCTGCCTTTCTGGATTTTACACTTTTTTCAGATGGCCCTTTTGACCGGGGGGCAGTGAGACTTCATTGTAGTGCAGATTTCCTTTGCAAGCTTGCTTGGTTGGCCAAAAAGTGCGTATGCGTTTTTTCCTGAATATATTCAGGAAAAAACGCATACGCCCTTTTTGGCCAAGTGCATCATTGTGGACGTTCTGCCTCTTTTCCTGTGGTTTACATGCAAATCCAGTCTACCTCCTGAAATCGGTTTCCTGCAATTCTGCCCCGCTTTCAAGTCCTCTTGGCAGCCTTACTTCAATATATTTTTGGACGATAGCTGTCATTTTTAACTCTGCAGGTTTGTGAATGACAGTGCCCCTGAGCTCCTTTCTTCAACTCGCTTTCTTGTGAGCTGGCCGCAACACCGCAGGATTGCTTCAGGCTCTAGTGTGGTTGCGGCACGGCACGCTTAGCCTTTGGTTAATTCCTCTTCCTGGTGGGAAACGAGAGTTAACTTTGCGCGTCCAGACACCTCCAGCTAGTTTCTCATTGGTTCTCCCTATTCCTGTTCATTTTCCGTAGAAATTGCAAACTGGGCCAAACAGGAGGTTAAAGGCACTGACTCTCCAAGTGGGGAGAGTGTTAGTAAAGTGTCTGGAATGTTGCACCCGAGAACCGGGGGACGAAAACTGAGACACATTTGAACACGTTTCCGATCACACAGTGGATCATACTCTGGGTTCCACATGCATGTTTTAGCTGAAGGAAGAATCCCTTAAACCTGGAGAGTTGAGACCCATGGAATGGGTTCCATGCAATATGACTTCAAAGGGTCTGCATTTGCTCACCGAACCTCACCAATCCTATCACTGCTGCGTTTATGCCGCTGTACACACGCTTGATTCTCTTTCGGAGACATATAAATCCATAGGTTTTAAGATTCTTACTAGTCAGGTATATTCTTAGGCGTTTAATATGGGGCGTTGAGTCCACTTCATTGAGCAAGGAGTAGCTCTTGTCTGTTACATATTTGGCTTATGGAACGGTATCTGTGCTAATTTCAATCTCTGGTTTTATGTAGCACCCCAACTCACCTTTCCCCTTAAGCAAGCATAAGTTGGTTTTCTACATTTGAGACCCTGTTCTGTTTTGTAATTCAGTTTCTGTGTAGCCAAGTTTACATTCCGTGTAGTAGTGATATCTTATGATGTTTCTTTTTCTGTGTGACTTATTTCACTTACAATCATCGTACCTGAATCCACTCATTATCCTGCTACGGGCAGATGACATAGATTTCATTGCTGAGTGATATTGCATTGTACGTAAGTACCAAAACTTCTTTATCCATTTTTCACTTTCTGCGATATTGAACTTGTACCGTAAACGAGGTTCTTGTAAACAGAGCTGTCCCAAACATTTGGGTGGTTGTGTCTTTTTGATTTTAATTTCCCTAAGCTATAGGACCATAAGTGGAAGTGCCCTAGGCTCTGTTGCTTTGTTTTGTAGATGTTTCAGGAAACACCATACACTTCTCCAGAGTGGCTGTTGGCAATTTACATCCCGCCCATCAGCATAACAAGGCTCCCCGTTCTCCATGGCCTGTCCTGCCTTTCTGGATTTTACACTTTTTTCTGATGGCCCTTTTGACCGGGGGGCAGTGACACTCCATTGTAGTGCAGACTTCCTTTGCACGCTTACTTGATTGGCCAAAAAGGGCGTATGCGTTTTTTCCTGAATATATTCAGGAAAAAACGCATACGCCCTTTTTGGCCGAGTGCATCATTGTGGACGTTCTGCCTCTTTTCCTATGCTTTACATGCAATTCCAGTCTACCTCCTGAAATCGGTTTCCTGCAATTCTGCCCCGCTTTCAAGTCCTCTTGGCAGCCTTACTTCAATATATTTTTGGACGATAGCTGTCATTTATAACTCTGCAGGTTTGTGAATGACAGTGCCCCTGAGCTCCTTTCTTCAACTCGCTTTCTTGTGAGCTGGCCGCAACACCGCAGGATTGCTTCAGGCCCTAGTGTGGTTCCGGCATGGCACATTGAGGCTTTGGTTAATTCCTCTTCCTGGTGGGAAATGAGAGTTAAATTTGCCCGTCCAGACACCTCCAGCTAGTCTCTCATTGGTTCTCCCTATTCCTGTTCATTTTCCGCAGAAATTGCAAACTGGGCCAAACAGGAGGTTAAAGGCACTGACTCTCCAAGTGGGGAGAGTGTTAGTAAAGCGTCTGGAATGTTGCACCCGAGTACCGGGGGACGAATACTGAGACACATTTGAACACGTTTCCCGATCACACGGTTGATCATACTCTGGGTTCCACATGCATGTTTTAGCTGAAGGAAGAATCCCTTAAACCTGGACAGTTGAGACCCATGGAATGGGTACCATGCAATATGACTTCAAAGGGTCTGCATTTGCTCACCGATCCTCACCAATCCTATCACTGCTGCGTTTATGCCACTGTACACACGCTTGATTCTCTTTCGGAGACATATAAATCCATAGGTTTTAAGATTCTTACTAATCAGGTATATTTTTAGGCGTTTAATATGGGGTGTAGAGTCCACTTCGTTGAGCAAGGAGTAGCTCTTGTCTATTACATATTTGGCTTATGGAACGGTATCTGTGCTAATTTCAATCTCTGGTTTTATGCAGCACCCCAACTCACCTTTCCCCTTAAGCAAGCATAAGTTGGTTTTCTATATTTGAGACCCCGTTCTGTTTTGTAATTCAGTTCCTGTGTAGCCAAGTTTACATTCCGTGTAGTAGTGATATCTTATGATGTTTCTTTTTCTCTGTGACTTATTTCACTTAGAATCATCGTACCTGAATCCACTCATTATGCTGCTACGGGCCTGATGACATAGATTTCATTGCTGAGTGATATTGCATTGTACGTAAGTACCACAACTTCTTTATCCATTTTTCGCTTTCTGCGATATTGAACTTGTACCGTAAACGAGGTTCTTGTAAACAGAACCGTCCCAAACTTTGGGGTGGCTGTGTCTTTTTGATTTTAATTTCCCTAAGCTATAGGACCATAAGTGGAAGTGCCCTAGGCTCTGTTGCTTTGTTTTTTAGATGTTTCAGGAAACACCATACACTTCTCCAGAGTGGTTGTTGGCAATTTACATCCCGCCCATCAGCATAACAAGGCTCCCAGTTCTCCATGGCCTCTCCTGCCTTTCTGGATTTTACACTTTTTTCAGATGGCCCTTTTGACCGGGGGGCAGTGAGACTTCATTGTAGTGCAGATTTCCTTTGCAAGCTTGCTTGGTTGGCCAAAAAGTGCGTATGCGTTTTTTCCTGAATATATTCAGGAAAAAACGCATACGCCCTTTTTGGCCAAGTGCATCATTGTGGACGTTCTGCCTCTTTTCCTGTGGTTTACATGCAAATCCAGTCTACCTCCTGAAATCGGTTTCCTGCAATTCTGCCCCGCTTTCAAGTCCTCTTGGCAGCCTTACTTCAATATATTTTTGGACGATAGCTGTCATTTTTAACTCTGCAGGTTTGTGAATGACAGTGCCCCTGAGCTCCTTTCTTCAACTCGCTTTCTTGTGAGCTGGCCGCAACACCGCAGGATTGCTTCAGGCTCTAGTGTGGTTGCGGCACGGCACGCTTAGCCTTTGGTTAATTCCTCTTCCTGGTGGGAAACGAGAGTTAACTTTGCGCGTCCAGACACCTCCAGCTAGTTTCTCATTGGTTCTCCCTATTCCTGTTCATTTTCCGTAGAAATTGCAAACTGGGCCAAACAGGAGGTTAAAGGCACTGACTCTCCAAGTGGGGAGAGTGTTAGTAAAGCGTCTGGAATGTTGCACCCGAGAACCGGGGGACGAAAACTGAGACACATTTGAACACGTTTCCGATCACACAGTGGATCATACTCTGGGTTCCACATGCATGTTTTAGCTGAAGGAAGAATCCCTTAAACCTGGAGAGTTGAGACCCATGGAATGGGTTCCATGCAATATGACTTCAAAGGGTCTGCATTTGCTCACCGAACCTCACCAATCCTATCACTGCTGCGTTTATGCCGCTGTACACACGCTTGATTCTCTTTCGGAGACATATAAATCCATAGGTTTTAAGATTCTTACTAGTCAGGTATATTCTTAGGCGTTTAATATGGGGCGTTGAGTCCACTTCGTTGAGCAAGGAGTAGCTCTTGTCTATTACATATTTGGCTTATGGAACGGTATCTGTGCTAATTTCAATCTCTGGTTTTATGTAGCACCCCAACTCACCTTTCCCCTTAAGCAAGCATAAGTTGGTTTTCTACATTTGAGACCCTGTTCTGTTTTGTAATTCAGTTTCTGTGTAGCCAAGTTTACATTCCGTGTAGTAGTGATATCTTATGATGTTTCTTTTTCTGTGTGACTTATTTCACTTACAATCATCGTACCTGAATCCACTCATTATCCTGCTACGGGCAGATGACATAGATTTCATTGCTGAGTGATATTGCATTGTACGTAAGTACCACAACTTCTTTATCCATTTTTCACTTTCTGCGATATTGAACTTGTACCGTAAACGAGGTTCTTGTAAACAGAGCTGTCCCAAACATTTGGGTGGTTGTGTCTTTTTGATTTTAATTTCCCTAAGCTATAGGACCATAAGTGGAAGTGCCCTAGGCTCTGTTGCTTTGTTTTGTAGATGTTTCAGGAAACACCATACACTTCTCCAGAGTGGCTGTTGGCAATTTACATCCCGCCCATCAGCATAACAAGGCTCCCCGTTCTCCATGGCCTGTCCTGCCTTTCTGGATTTTACACTTTTTTCTGATGGCCCTTTTGACCGGGGGGCAGTGACACTCCATTGTAGTGCAGACTTCCTTTGCACGCTTACTTGATTGGCCAAAAAGGGCGTATGCGTTTTTTCCTGAATATATTCAGGAAAAAACGCATACGCCCTTTTTGGCCGAGTGCATCATTGTGGACGTTCTGCCTCTTTTCCTATGCTTTACATGCAATTCCAGTCTACCTCCTGAAATCGGTTTCCTGCAATTCTGCCCCGCTTTCAAGTCCTCTTGGCAGCCTTACTTCAATATATTTTTGGACGATAGCTGTCATTTATAACTCTGCAGGTTTGTGAATGACAGTGCCCCTGAGCTCCTTTCTTCAACTCGCTTTCTTGTGAGCTGGCCGCAACACCGCAGGATTGCTTCAGGCCCTAGTGTGGTTCCGGCATGGCACATTGAGGCTTTGGTTAATTCCTCTTCCTGGTGGGAAATGAGAGTTAAATTTGCCCGTCCAGACACCTCCAGCTAGTCTCTCATTGGTTCTCCCTATTCCTGTTCATCTTCCGCAGAAATTGCAAATTGGGCCAAACAGGAGGTTAAAGGCACTGACTCTCCAAGTGGGGAGAGTGTTAGTAAAGCGTCTGGAATGTTGCACCCGAGTACCAGGGGACGAAAACTGGCACATTTGAACACGTTTCCCGATCACACGGTGGATGATACTCTGGGTTCCACATGCATGTTTTAGCTGAAGAAAGAATCCCTTAAACCTGGAGAGTTGAGATCCATGGAATGGGTACCATGCAATATGACTTCAAAGGGTCTGCATTTGCTCACCGAACCTCACCAATCCTATCACTGCTGCGTTTATGCCGCTGTACACACGCTTGATTCTCTTTCGGAGCATATAAATCCATAGGTTTTAAGATTCTTACTAGTCAGGTATATTCTTAGGAGTTTAATATGGGGTGTTGAGTCCACTTCGTTGAGCAAGGAGTAGCTCTTGTCTATTACATATTTGGCTTATGGAACGGTATCTGTGCTAATTTCAATCTCTGGTTTTATGCAGCCCCCCAACTCACCTTTCCCCTTAAGCAAGCATAAGTTGGTTTTCTACATTTGAGACCCTGTTCTGTTTTGTAATTCAGTTCCTGTGTAGCCAAGTTTACATTCCATGTAGTAGTGATATCTTATGATGTTTCTTTTTCTCTGTGAGTTATTTCACTTAGAATCATCGTACCTGAATCCACTCATTATGCTCTAAAGGTCTCATGACATAGATTTCATTGCTGAGTGATATTGCATTGTACGTAAGTACCACAACTTCTTTATCCATTTTTCGCTTTCTGTGATATTGAATTTGTACCGTAAACGAGGTTCTTGTAAACAGAGCCGTCCCAAACTTTGGGGTGGCTGTGTGTTTTAGATTTTAATTTCCCTAAGCTATAGGACCATAAGTGGAAGTGCCCTAGGCTCTGTTGCTTTGTTTTTTAGATGTTTCAGGAAACACCATACACTTCTCCAGAGTGGCTGTTGGCAATTTACATCCCACCCATCAGCATAACAAGGCTCCCAGTTCTCCATGGCCTGTCCTGCCTTTCTGGATTTTACACTTTTTTCAGATGGCCCTTTTGACCGGGGGGCAGTGAGACTTCATTGTAGTGCAGATTTCCTTTGCAAGATTGCTTGGTTGGCCAAAAAGGGCGTATGCGTTTTTTCCTGAATATATTAAGGAAAAAACGCATACGCCCTTTTTGGCCAAGTGCATCATTGTGGACGTTCTGCCTCTTTTCCTATGCTTTACATGCAATTCCAGTCTACCTCCTGAAATCGGTTTCCTGCAATTCTGCCCCGCTTTCAAGTCCTCTTGGCAGCCTTACTTCAATATATTTTTGGACGATAGCTATCATTTATAACTCTGCAGGTATGTGAATGACAGTGCCCCTGAGCTCCTTTCTTCAACTCGCTTTCTTGTGAGCGGGCCGCAACACCGCAGGATTGCTTCAGGCCCTAGTGTGGTTCCGGCATGGCACGCTGAGCCTTTGTTTAATTCCTCTTCCTGGTGGGAAATGAGAGTTAAATTTGCCCGTCCAGACACCTCCAGCTAGTCTCTCATTGGTTCTCCCTATTCCTGTTCATTTTCCGCAGAAATTGCAAACTGGGCCAAACAGGAGGTTAAAGGCACTGACTCTCCAAGTGGGGAGAGTGTTAGTAAAGCGTCTGGAATGTTGCACCCGAGTACCGGGGGACGAATACTGAGACACATTTGAACACGTTTCCCGATCACACGGTTGATCATACTCTGGGTTCCACATGCATGTTTTAGCTGAAGGAAGAATCCCTTAAACCTGGACAGTTGAGACCCATGGAATGGGTACCATGCAATATGACTTCAAAGGGTCTGCATTTGCTCACCGATCCTCACCAATCCTATCACTGCTGCGTTTATGCCACTGTACACACGCTTGATTCTCTTTCGGAGACATATAAATCCATAGGTTTTAAGATTCTTACTAATCAGGTATATTTTTAGGCGTTTAATATGGGGTGTAGAGTCCACTTCGTTGAGCAAGGAGTAGCTCTTGTCTATTACATATTTGGCTTATGGAACGGTATCTGTGCTAATTTCAATCTCTGGTTTTATGCAGCACCCCAACTCACCTTTCCCCTTAAGCAAGCATAAGTTGGTTTTCTATATTTGAGACCCCGTTCTGTTTTGTAATTCAGTTCCTGTGTAGCCAAGTTTACATTCCGTGTAGTAGTGATATCTTATGATGTTTCTTTTTCTCTGTGACTTATTTCACTTAGAATCATCGTACCTGAATCCACTCATTATGCTGCTACGGGCCTGATGACATAGATTTCATTGCTGAGTGATATTGCATTGTACGTAAGTACCACAACTTCTTTATCCATTTTTCGCTTTCTGCGATATTGAACTTGTACCGTAAACGAGGTTCTTGTAAACAGAACCGTCCCAAACTTTGGGGTGGCTGTGTCTTTTTGATTTTAATTTCCCTAAGCTATAGGACCATAAGTGGAAGTGCCCTAGGCTCTGTTGCTTTGTTTTTTAGATGTTTCAGGAAACACCATACACTTCTCCAGAGTGGTTGTTGGCAATTTACATCCCGCCCATCAGCATAACAAGGCTCCCAGTTCTCCATGGTCTCTCCTGCCTTTCTGGATTTTACACTTTTTTCAGATGGCCCTTTTGACCGGGGGGCAGTGAGACTTCATTGTAGTGCAGATTTCCTTTGCAAGCTTGCTTGGTTGGCCAAAAAGTGCGTATGCGTTTTTTCCTGAATATATTCAGGAAAAAACGCATACGCCCTTTTTGGCCAAGTGCATCATTGTGGACGTTCTGCCTCTTTTCCTGTGGTTTACATGCAAATCCAGTCTACCTCCTGAAATCGGTTTCCTGCAATTCTGCCCCGCTTTCAAGTCCTCTTGGCAGCCTTACTTCAATATATTTTTGGACGATAGCTGTCATTTTTAACTCTGCAGGTTTGTGAATGACAGTGCCCCTGAGCTCCTTTCTTCAACTCGCTTTCTTGTGAGCTGGCCGCAACACCGCAGGATTGCTTCAGGCTCTAGTGTGGTTGCGGCACGGCACGCTTAGCCTTTGGTTAATTCCTCTTCCTGGTGGGAAACGAGAGTTAACTTTGCGCGTCCAGACACCTCCAGCTAGTTTCTCATTGGTTCTCCCTATTCCTGTTCATTTTCCGTAGAAATTGCAAACTGGGCCAAACAGGAGGTTAAAGGCACTGACTCTCCAAGTGGGGAGAGTGTTAGTAAAGTGTCTGGAATGTTGCACCCGAGAACCGGGGGACGAAAACTGAGACACATTTGAACACGTTTCCGATCACACAGTGGATCATACTCTGGGTTCCACATGCATGTTTTAGCTGAAGGAAGAATCCCTTAAACCTGGAGAGTTGAGACCCATGGAATGGGTTCCATGCAATATGACTTCAAAGGGTCTGCATTTGCTCACCGAACCTCACCAATCCTATCACTGCTGCGTTTATGCCGCTGTACACACGCTTGATTCTCTTTCGGAGACATATAAATCCATAGGTTTTAAGATTCTTACTAGTCAGGTATATTCTTAGGCGTTTAATATGGGGCGTTGAGTCCACTTCGTTGAGCAAGGAGTAGCTCTTGTCTATTACATATTTGGCTTATGGAACGGTATCTGTGCTAATTTCAATCTCTGGTTTTATGTAGCACCCCAACTCACCTTTCCCCTTAAGCAAGCATAAGTTGGTTTTCTACATTTGAGACCCTGTTCTGTTTTGTAATTCAGTTTCTGTGTAGCCAAGTTTACATTCCGTGTAGTAGTGATATCTTATGATGTTTCTTTTTCTGTGTGACTTATTTCACTTACAATCATCGTACCTGAATCCACTCATTATCCTGCTACGGGCAGATGACATAGATTTCATTGCTGAGTGATATTGCATTGTACGTAAGTACCACAACTTCTTTATCCATTTTTCACTTTCTGCGATATTGAACTTGTACCGTAAACGAGGTTCTTGTAAACAGAGCTGTCCCAAACATTTGGGTGGTTGTGTCTTTTTGATTTTAATTTCCCTAAGCTATAGGACCATAAGTGGAAGTGCCCTAGGCTCTGTTGCTTTGTTTTGTAGATGTTTCAGGAAACACCATACACTTCTCCAGAGTGGCTGTTGGCAATTTACATCCCGCCCATCAGCATAACAAGGCTCCCCGTTCTCCATGGCCTGTCCTGCCTTTCTGGATTTTACACTTTTTTCTGATGGCCCTTTTGACCGGGGGGCAGTGACACTCCATTGTAGTGCAGACTTCCTTTGCACGCTTACTTGATTGGCCAAAAAGGGCGTATGCGTTTTTTCCTGAATATATTCAGGAAAAAACGCATACGCCCTTTTTGGCCGAGTGCATCATTGTGGACGTTCTGCCTCTTTTCCTATGCTTTACATGCAATTCCAGTCTACCTCCTGAAATCGGTTTCCTGCAATTCTGCCCCGCTTTCAAGTCCTCTTGGCAGCCTTACTTCAATATATTTTTGGACGATAGCTGTCATTTATAACTCTGCAGGTTTGTGAATGACAGTGCCCCTGAGCTCCTTTCTTCAACTCGCTTTCTTGTGAGCTGGCCGCAACACCGCAGGATTGCTTCAGGCCCTAGTGTGGTTCCGGCATGGCACATTGAGGCTTTGGTTAATTCCTCTTCCTGGTGGGAAATGAGAGTTAAATTTGCCCGTCCAGACACCTCCAGCTAGTCTCTCATTGGTTCTCCCTATTCCTGTTCATCTTCCGCAGAAATTGCAAATTGGGCCAAACAGGAGGTTAAAGGCACTGACTCTCCAAGTGGGGAGAGTGTTAGTAAAGCGTCTGGAATGTTGCACCCGAGTACCAGGGGACGAAAACTGGCACATTTGAACACGTTTCCCGATCACACGGTGGATGATACTCTGGGTTCCACATGCATGTTTTAGCTGAAGAAAGAATCCCTTAAACCTGGAGAGTTGAGATCCATGGAATGGGTACCATGCAATATGACTTCAAAGGGTCTGCATTTGCTCACCGAACCTCACCAATCCTATCACTGCTGCGTTTATGCCGCTGTACACACGCTTGATTCTCTTTCGGAGCATATAAATCCATAGGTTTTAAGATTCTTACTAGTCAGGTATATTCTTAGGAGTTTAATATGGGGTGTTGAGTCCACTTCGTTGAGCAAGGAGTAGCTCTTGTCTATTACATATTTGGCTTATGGAACGGTATCTGTGCTAATTTCAATCTCTGGTTTTATGCAGCCCCCCAACTCACCTTTCCCCTTAAGCAAGCATAAGTTGTTTTTCTACATTTGAGACCCTGTTCTGTTTTGTAATTCAGTTCCTGTGTAGCCAAGTTTACATTCCATGTAGTAGTGATATCTTATGATGTTTCTTTTTCTCTGTGAGTTATTTCACTTAGAATCATCGTACCTGAATCCACTCATTATGCTCTAAAGGTCTCATGACATAGATTTCATTGCTGAGTGATATTGCATTGTACGTAAGTACCACAACTTCTTTATCCATTTTTCGCTTTCTGTGATATTGAATTTGTACCGTAAACGAGGTTCTTGTAAACAGAGCCGTCCCAAACTTTGGGGTGGCTGTGTGTTTTAGATTTTAATTTCCCTAAGCTATAGGACCATAAGTGGAAGTGCCCTAGGCTCTGTTGCTTTGTTTTTTAGATGTTTCAGGAAACACCATACACTTCTCCAGAGTGGCTGTTGGCAATTTACATCCCACCCATCAGCATAACAAGGCTCCCAGTTCTCCATGGCCTGTCCTGCCTTTCTGGATTTTACACTTTTTTCAGATGGCCCTTTTGACCGGGGGGCAGTGAGACTTCATTGTAGTGCAGATTTCCTTTGCAAGATTGCTTGGTTGGCCAAAAAGGGCGTATGCGTTTTTTCCTGAATATATTAAGGAAAAAACGCATACGCCCTTTTTGGCCAAGTGCATCATTGTGGACGTTCTGCCTCTTTTCCTATGCTTTACATGCAATTCCAGTCTACCTCCTGAAATCGGTTTCCTGCAATTCTGCCCCGCTTTCAAGTCCTCTTGGCAGCCTTACTTCAATATATTTTTGGACGATAGCTATCATTTATAACTCTGCAGGTATGTGAATGACAGTGCCCCTGAGCTCCTTTCTTCAACTCGCTTTCTTGTGAGCGGGCCGCAACACCGCAGGATTGCTTCAGGCCCTAGTGTGGTTCCGGCATGGCACGCTGAGCCTTTGTTTAATTCCTCTTCCTGGTGGGAAATGAGAGTTAAATTTGCCCGTCCAGACACCTCCAGCTAGTCTCTCATTGGTTCTCCCTATTCCTGTTCATTTTCCGCAGAAATTGCAAACTGGGCCAAACAGGAGGTTAAAGGCACTGACTCTCCAAGTGGGGAGAGTGTTAGTAAAGCGTCTGGAATGTTGCACCCGAGTACCGGGGGACGAATACTGAGACACATTTGAACACGTTTCCCGATCACACGGTTGATCATACTCTGGGTTCCACATGCATGTTTTAGCTGAAGGAAGAATCCCTTAAACCTGGACAGTTGAGACCCATGGAATGGGTACCATGCAATATGACTTCAAAGGGTCTGCATTTGCTCACCGATCCTCACCAATCCTATCACTGCTGCGTTTATGCCACTGTACACACGCTTGATTCTCTTTCGGAGACATATAAATCCATAGGTTTTAAGATTCTTACTAATCAGGTATATTTTTAGGCGTTTAATATGGGGTGTAGAGTCCACTTCGTTGAGCAAGGAGTAGCTCTTGTCTATTACATATTTGGCTTATGGAACGGTATCTGTGCTAATTTCAATCTCTGGTTTTATGCAGCACCCCAACTCACCTTTCCCCTTAAGCAAGCATAAGTTGGTTTTCTATATTTGAGACCCCGTTCTGTTTTGTAATTCAGTTCCTGTGTAGCCAAGTTTACATTCCGTGTAGTAGTGATATCTTATGATGTTTCTTTTTCTCTGTGACTTATTTCACTTAGAATCATCGTACCTGAATCCACTCATTATGCTGCTACGGGCCTGATGACATAGATTTCATTGCTGAGTGATATTGCATTGTACGTAAGTACCACAACTTCTTTATCCATTTTTCGCTTTCTGCGATATTGAACTTGTACCGTAAACGAGGTTCTTGTAAACAGAACCGTCCCAAACTTTGGGGTGGCTGTGTCTTTTTGATTTTAATTTCCCTAAGCTATAGGACCATAAGTGGAAGTGCCCTAGGCTCTGTTGCTTTGTTTTTTAGATGTTTCAGGAAACACCATACACTTCTCCAGAGTGGTTGTTGGCAATTTACATCCCGCCCATCAGCATAACAAGGCTCCCAGTTCTCCATGGCCTCTCCTGCCTTTCTGGATTTTACACTTTTTTCAGATGGCCCTTTTGACCGGGGGGCAGTGAGACTTCATTGTAGTGCAGATTTCCTTTGCAAGCTTGCTTGGTTGGCCAAAAAGTGCGTATGCGTTTTTTCCTGAATATATTCAGGAAAAAACGCATACGCCCTTTTTGGCCAAGTGCATCATTGTGGACGTTCTGCCTCTTTTCCTGTGGTTTACATGCAAATCCAGTCTACCTCCTGAAATCGGTTTCCTGCAATTCTGCCCCGCTTTCAAGTCCTCTTGGCAGCCTTACTTCAATATATTTTTGGACGATAGCTGTCATTTTTAACTCTGCAGGTTTGTGAATGACAGTGCCCCTGAGCTCCTTTCTTCAACTCGCTTTCTTGTGAGCTGGCCGCAACACCGCAGGATTGCTTCAGGCTCTAGTGTGGTTGCGGCACGGCACGCTTAGCCTTTGGTTAATTCCTCTTCCTGGTGGGAAACGAGAGTTAACTTTGCGCGTCCAGACACCTCCAGCTAGTTTCTCATTGGTTCTCCCTATTCCTGTTCATTTTCCGTAGAAATTGCAAACTGGGCCAAACAGGAGGTTAAAGGCACTGACTCTCCAAGTGGGGAGAGTGTTAGTAAAGTGTCTGGAATGTTGCACCCGAGAACCGGGGGACGAAAACTGAGACACATTTGAACACGTTTCCGATCACACAGTGGATCATACTCTGGGTTCCACATGCATGTTTTAGCTGAAGGAAGAATCCCTTAAACCTGGAGAGTTGAGACCCATGGAATGGGTTCCATGCAATATGACTTCAAAGGGTCTGCATTTGCTCACCGAACCTCACCAATCCTATCACTGCTGCGTTTATGCCGCTGTACACACGCTTGATTCTCTTTCGGAGACATATAAATCCATAGGTTTTAAGATTCTTACTAGTCAGGTATATTCTTAGGCGTTTAATATGGGGCGTTGAGTCCACTTCGTTGAGCAAGGAGTAGCTCTTGTCTATTACATATTTGGCTTATGGAACGGTATCTGTGCTAATTTCAATCTCTGGTTTTATGTAGCACCCCAACTCACCTTTCCCCTTAAGCAAGCATAAGTTGGTTTTCTACATTTGAGACCCTGTTCTGTTTTGTAATTCAGTTTCTGTGTAGCAAGTTTACATTCCGTGTAGTAGTGATATCTTATGATGTTTCTTTTTCTGTGTGACTTATTTCACTTACAATCATCGTACCTGAATCCACTCATTATCCTGCTACGGGCAGATGACATAGATTTCATTGCTGAGTGATATTGCATTGTACGTAAGTACCACAACTTCTTTATCCATTTTTCACTTTCTGCGATATTGAACTTGTACCGTAAACGAGGTTCTTGTAAACAGAGCTGTCCCAAACATTTGGGTGGTTGTGTCTTTTTGATTTTAATTTCCCTAAGCTATAGGACCATAAGTGGAAGTGCCCTAGGCTCTGTTGCTTTGTTTTGTAGATGTTTCAGGAAACACCATACACTTCTCCAGAGTGGCTGTTGGCAATTTACATCCCGCCCATCAGCATAACAAGGCTCCCCGTTCTCCATGGCCTGTCCTGCCTTTCTGGATTTTACACTTTTTTCTGATGGCCCTTTTGACCGGGGGGCAGTGACACTCCATTGTAGTGCAGACTTCCTTTGCACGCTTACTTGATTGGCCAAAAAGGGCGTATGCGTTTTTTCCTGAATATATTCAGGAGAAAACGCATACGCCCTTTTTGGCCGAGTGCATCATTGTGGACGTTCTGCCTCTTTTCCTATGCTTTACATGCAATTCCAGTCTACCTCCTGAAATCGGTTTCCTGCAATTCTGCCCCGCTTTCAAGTCCTCTTGGCAGCCTTACTTCAATATATTTTTGGACGATAGCTGTCATTTATAACTCTGCAGGTTTGTGAATGACAGTGCCCCTGAGCTCCTTTCTTCAACTCGCTTTCTTGTGAGCTGGCCGCAACACCGCAGGATTGCTTCAGGCCCTAGTGTGGTTCCGGCATGGCACATTGAGGCTTTGGTTAATTCCTCTTCCTGGTGGGAAATGAGAGTTAAATTTGCCCGTCCAGACACCTCCAGCTAGTCTCTCATTGGTTCTCCCTATTCCTGTTCATCTTCCGCAGAAATTGCAAATTGGGCCAAACAGGAGGTTAAAGGCACTGACTCTCCAAGTGGGGAGAGTGTTAGTAAAGCGTCTGGAATGTTGCACCCGAGTACCAGGGGACGAAAACTGGCACATTTGAACACGTTTCCCGATCACACGGTGGATGATACTCTGGGTTCCACATGCATGTTTTAGCTGAAGAAAGAATCCCTTAAACCTGGAGAGTTGAGATCCATGGAATGGGTACCATGCAATATGACTTCAAAGGGTCTGCATTTGCTCACCGAACCTCACCAATCCTATCACTGCTGCGTTTATGCCGCTGTACACACGCTTGATTCTCTTTCGGAGCATATAAATCCATAGGTTTTAAGATTCTTACTAGTCAGGTATATTCTTAGGAGTTTAATATGGGGTGTTGAGTCCACTTCGTTGAGCAAGGAGTAGCTCTTGTCTATTACATATTTGGCTTATGGAACGGTATCTGTGCTAATTTCAATCTCTGGTTTTATGCAGCCCCCCAACTCACCTTTCCCCTTAAGCAAGCATAAGTTGGTTTTCTACATTTGAGACCCTGTTCTGTTTTGTAATTCAGTTCCTGTGTAGCCAAGTTTACATTCCATGTAGTAGTGATATCTTATGATGTTTCTTTTTCTCTGTGAGTTATTTCACTTAGAATCATCGTACCTGAATCCACTCATTATGCTCTAAAGGTCTCATGACATAGATTTCATTGCTGAGTGATATTGCATTGTACGTAAGTACCACAACTTCTTTATCCATTTTTCGCTTTCTGTGATATTGAATTTGTACCGTAAACGAGGTTCTTGTAAACAGAGCCGTCCCAAACTTTGGGGTGGCTGTGTGTTTTAGATTTTAATTTCCCTAAGCTATAGGACCATAAGTGGAAGTGCCCTAGGCTCTGTTGCTTTGTTTTTTAGATGTTTCAGGAAACACCATACACTTCTCCAGAGTGGCTGTTGGCAATTTACATCCCACCCATCAGCATAACAAGGCTCCCAGTTCTCCATGGCCTGTCCTGCCTTTCTGGATTTTACACTTTTTTCAGATGGCCCTTTTGACCGGGGGGCAGTGAGACTTCATTGTAGTGCAGATTTCCTTTGCAAGATTGCTTGGTTGGCCAAAAAGGGCGTATGCGTTTTTTCCTGAATATATTAAGGAAAAAACGCATACGCCCTTTTTGGCCAAGTGCATCATTGTGGACGTTCTGCCTCTTTTCCTATGCTTTACATGCAATTCCAGTCTACCTCCTGAAATCGGTTTCCTGCAATTCTGCCCCGCTTTCAAGTCCTCTTGGCAGCCTTACTTCAATATATTTTTGGACGATAGCTATCATTTATAACTCTGCAGGTATGTGAATGACAGTGCCCCTGAGCTCCTTTCTTCAACTCGCTTTCTTGTGAGCGGGCCGCAACACCGCAGGATTGCTTCAGGCCCTAGTGTGGTTCCGGCATGGCACGCTGAGCCTTTGTTTAATTCCTCTTCCTGGTGGGAAATGAGAGTTAAATTTGCCCGTCCAGACACCTCCAGCTAGTCTCTCATTGGTTCTCCCTATTCCTGTTCATTTTCCGCAGAAATTGCAAACTGGGCCAAACAGGAGGTTAAAGGCACTGACTCTCCAAGTGGGGAGAGTGTTAGTAAAGCGTCTGGAATGTTGCACCCGAGTACCAGGGGACGAAAACTGAGACACATTTGAACACGTTTCCCGATCACATGGTGGATCATACTCTGGGTTCCACATGCATGTTTTAGCTGAAGGAAGAATCCCTTAAACCTGGAGAGTTGAGACCCATGCAAAGGGTACCATGAAATATGACTTCAAAGGGTCTGCATTTGCTCACCGATCCTCACCAATCCTATCACTGCTGCGTTTATGCCGCTGTACACACTCTTGATTCTCTTTCGGAGACATATAAATCCATAGGTTTTAAGATTATTACTAGTCAGGTATATTCGTAGGCTTTTAATATGGGGTGTTGAGTCCACTTCATTGAGCAAGGAGTAGCTCTTGTCTATTACATATTTGGCTTATGGAACGGTATCTGTGCTTATTTCAATCTCTGGTTTTATGCAGCACCCCAACTCACATTTCCCCTTAAGCAAGCATAAGTTGGTTTTCTACATTTGAGACCCTGTTCTGTTTTGTAATTCAGTTCCTGTGTAGCCAAGTTTACATTCCGTGTAGTAGTGATATCTTATGATGTTTCTTTTTCTGTGTGACTTATTTCACTTAGAATCATCGTACCTGAATCCACTCATTATGCTTCTACGGGCCTGATGACATAGATTTCATTGCTGAGTGATATTGCATTGTACGTAAGTACCACAACTTCTTTATCCATTTTTCGCTTTCTGCGATATTAAACTTGTACCGTAAACGAGGTTCTTGTAAACAGAGCTGTCCCAAACTTTGGGGTGGCTGTGTCTTTTTGATTTTAATTTCCCTAAGCTATAGGACCATAAGTGGAAGTGCCCTAGGCTCTGTTGCTTTGTTTTTTAGATGTTTCAGGAAACACCATACACTTCTCCAGAGTGGCTGTTGGCAATTTACATCCCGCCCATCAGCATAACAAGGCTCCCAGTTCTCCATGGCTTGTCCTGCCTTTCTGGATTTTACACTTTTTTCAGATGGCCCTTTTGACCGGGGGGCAGTGAGACTTCATTGTAGTGCAGATTTCCTTTGCAAGCTTGCTTGGTTGGCCAAAAAGTGCGTATGCGTTTTTTCCTGAATATATTCAGGAAAAAACGCATACGCCCTTTTTGGCCAAGTGCATCATTGTGGACGTTCTGCCTCTTTTCCTGTGGTTTACATGCAAATCCAGTCTACCTCCTGAAATCGGTTTCCTGCAATTCTGCCCCGCTTTCAAGTCCTCTTGGCAGCCTTACTTCAATATATTTTTGGACGATAGCTGTCATTTTTAACTCTGCAGGTTTGTGAATGACAGTGCCCCTGAGCTCCTTTCTTCAACTCGCTTTCTTGTGAGCTGGCCGCAACACCGCAGGATTGCTTCAGGCCCCAGTGTGGTTCCGGCATGGCACGCTGAGCCTTTGGTTAATTCCTCTTCCTGGTGGGAAATGAGAGTTAAATTTGCCCGTCCAGACACCTCCAGCTAGTTTCTTATTGGTTCTCCCTATTCCTGTTCATTTTCCGCAGAAATTGCAAACTGGGCCAAACAGGAGGTTAAAGGCACTGACTCTCCAAGTGGGGAGAGTGTTAGTAAAGCGTCTGGAATGTTGCACCTGAGTACCGGGGGACGAATACTGAGACACATTTGAACACGTTTCCCGATCACACGGTGGATCATACTCTGGGTTCCACATGCATGTTTTAGCTGAAGGAAGAATCCCTTAAACCTGGAGAGTTGAGACCCATGGAATGGGTACCATGCAATATGACTTCAAAGGGTCTGCATTTGCTCACCGATCCACACCAATCCTATCACTGCTGCGTTTATGCCACTGTACACACGCTTGATTCTCTTTCGGAGACATATAAATCCATAGGTTTTAAGATTCTTACTAATCAGGTATATTTTTAGGCGTTTAATATGGGGTGTTGAGTCCACTTCGTTGAGCAAGGAGTAGCTCTTGTCTATTACATATTTGGCTTATGGAACGGTATCTGTGCTAATTTCAATCTCTGGTTTTATGCAGCACCCCAACTCACCTTTCCCCTTAAGCAAGCATAAGTTGGTTTTCTATATTTGAGACCCCGTTCTGTTTTGTAATTCAGTTCCTGTGTAGCCAAGTTTACATTCCGTGTAGTAGTGATATCTTATGATGTTTCTTTTTCTCTGTGACTTATTTCACTTAGAATCATCGTACCTGAATCCACTCATTATGCTGCTACGGGCCTGATGACATAGATTTCATTGCTGAGTGATATTGCATTGTACGTAAGTACCACAACTTCTTTATCCATTTTTCGCTTTCTGCGATATTGAACTTGTACCGTAAACGAGGTTCTTGTAAACAGAACCGTCCCAAACTTTGGGGTGGCTGTGTCTTTTTGATTTTAATTTCCCTAAGCTATAGGACCATAAGTGGAAGTGCCCTAGGCTCTGTTGCTTTGTTTTTTAGATGTTTCAGGAAACACCATACACTTCTCCAGAGTGGTTGTTGGCAATTTACATCCCGCCCATCAGCATAACAAGGCTCCCAGTTCTCCATGGCCTCTCCTGCCTTTCTGGATTTTACACTTTTTTCAGATGGCCCTTTTGACCGGGGGGCAGTGAGACTTCATTGTAGTGCAGATTTCCTTTGCAAGCTTGCTTGGTTGGCCAAAAAGGGCGTATGCGTTTTTTCCTGAATATATTCAGGAAAAAACGCATACGCCCTTTTTGGCCAAGTGCATCATTGTGGACGTTCTGCCTCTTTTCCTATGCTTAACATGCAATTCCAGTCTACCTCCTGAAATTGGTTTCCTGCAATTCTGCCCCGCTTTCAAGTCCTCTTGGCAGCCTTACTTCAATATATTTTTGGACGATAGCTGTCATTTATAACTCTGCAGGTTTTTGAATGACAGTGCCCCTGAGCTCCTTTCTTCAACTCGCTTTCTTGTGAGCTGGCCGCAACACCGCAGGATAGCTTCAGGCCCTAGTGTGGTTTCGGCATGGCCCGCTGAGGCTTTGGTTAATTCCTCTTCCTGGTGGGAAATGAGAGTTAAATTTGCCCGTCCAGACACCTCCAGCTAGTCTCTCATTGGTTCTCCCTATTCCTGTTCATTTTCCGCAGAAATTGCAAACTGGGCCAAACAGGAGGTTAAAGGCACTGACTCTCCAAGTGGGGAGAGTGTTAGTAAAGCGTCTGGAATGTTGCACCCGAGTAGCAGGACACGAAAACTGAGACACATTTGAACACGTTTCCCGATCACATGGTGGATCATACTCTGGGTTCCACATGCATGTTTTAGCTGAAGGAAGAATCCCTTAAACCTGGAGAGTTGAGACCCCTGCAATGGGTACCATGCAATATGACTTCAAAGGGTCTGCATTTGCTCACCGAACCTCACCAATCCTATCACTGCTGCATTTATGCCACTGTACACACGCTTGATTCTCTTTCTGAGACATATAAATCCATAGGTTTTTAGATTCTTACTAGTCAGGTATATTCTTAGGCGTTTAATATGGGGTGTAGAGTCCACTTCGTTGAGCAAGGAGTAGCTCTTGTCTATTACATATTTGGCTTATGGAACGGTATCTGTGCTAATTTCAATCTCTGGTTTTATGCAGCACCCCAACTCACCTTTCCCCTTAAGCAAGCATAAGTCGGTTTTCTACATTTGAGACCCTGTTCTGTTTTGTAATTCAGTTCCTGTGTAGCCAAGTTTACATTCCATGTGGTAGAGATATCTTATGATGTTTCTTTTTCTGTGTGACTTATTTCACTTAGAATCATCGTACCTGAATCCACTCATTATGCTGCTATGGGCCTGATGACATAGATTTCATTGCTGAGTGATATTGCATTGTACGTAAGTACCACAACTTCTTTATCCATTTTTCACTTTCTGTGATTTTGAACTTATACTGTAAACGAGGTTCTTGTAAACAGAGCCTTCCCAAACTTTGGGGTGGCTGTGTCTTTTTGATTTTAATTTCCCTAAGCTATAGGACCATAAGTGGAAGTGCCCTAGGCTCTGTTGCTTTGTTTTGTAGATGTTTCAGGAAACACCATACACTTTTCCAGAGTGACTGTTGGCAATTTACATCCCGCCCATCAGCATAACAAGGCTCCCAGTTCTCCATGGGCTGTCCTGCCTTTCTGGATTTTACACTTTTTTCAGATGGCCCTTTTGACCGGGGGGCAGTGAGACTTCATTGTAGTGCAGATTTCCTTTGCAAGCTTGCTTGGTTGGCCAAAAAGTGCGTATGCGTTTTTTCCTGAATATATTCAGGAAAAAACGTATACGCCCTTTTTGGCCAAGTGCATCATTGTGGACGTTCTGCCTCTTTTCCTATGCTTTACATGCAATTCCAGTCTACCTCCTGAAATCGGTTTCCTGCAATTCTGCCCCGCTTTCAAGTCCTCTTGGCAGCCTTACTTCAATATATTTTTGGACGATAGCTGTCATTTATAACTCTGCAGGTATGTGAATGACAGTGCCCCTGAGCTCCTTTCTTCAACTCGCTTTCTTGTGAGCTGGCCGCAACACCGCAGCATTGCTTCAGGCCCTAGTGTGGTTCCGGCATGGCACGCTGAGCCTTTGGTTAATTCCTCTTCCTGGTGGGAAATGAGAGTTAAATTTGCCCGTCCAGACACCTCCAGCTAGTCTCTCATTGGTTCTCCCTATTCCTGTTCATTTTCCGCAGAAATTGCAAACTGGGCCAAACAGGAGGTTAAAGGCACTGACTCTCCAAGTGGGGAGAGTGTTAGTAAAGCGTCTGGAATGTTGCACCCGAGTACCAGGGGACGAAAACTGACACAATTGAACACGTTTCCCTATCACACGGTGGATCATACTCTGGGTTCCACATGCATGTTTTAGCTGAAGGAAGAATCCCTTAAACCTGGAGAGTTGAGACCCATGGAATGGGTACCATGCAATATGACTTCAAAGGGTCTGCATTTGTCCACCGAACCTCACCAATAATATCACTGCTGCGTTTATGCCGCTGTACACACGCTTGATTCTCTTTCGGAGACATATAAATCCATAGGTTTTAAGATTCTTACTAGTCAGGTATATTCTTAGGCGTTTAATATGGGGTGTAGAGTCCACTTCGTTGAGCAAGGAGTAGCTCTTGTCTATTACATATTTGGCTTATGGAATGGTATCTGTGCTAATTTCAATCTTTGGTTTTATGTAGCACCCCAACTCAACTTTCCTCTTAAGCAAGCATAAGTCGGTATTCTACATTTGAGACCCTGTTCTGTTTTGTAATTCAGTTCCTGTGTAGCCAAGTTTACATTCCATGTGGTAGAGATATCTTATGATGTTTCTTTTTCTGTGTGACTTATTTCACTTAGAATCATCGTACCTGAATCCACTCATTATGCTGCTACGGGCCTGATGACATAGATTTCATTGCTGAGTGATATTGCATTGTACGTAAGTACCACAACTTCTTGATCCATTTTTCGCTTTCTGTGATATTGAACTTGTACCGTAAACGAGGTTCTTGTAAACAGAGCTGTCCCAAACATTGGGGTGTTTGTGTCTTTTTGATTTTAATTTCCCTAAGCTATAGGACCATAAGTGGAAGTGCCCTAGGCTCTGTTGCTTTGTTTTTTAGATGTTTCAGGAAACACCATACACTTCTCCAGAGTGGCTGTTGGCAATTTACATCCCGCCCATCAGCATAACAAGGCTCCCAGTTCTCCATGGCCTGTCCTGCCTTTCTGGATTTTACACTTTTTTCAGATGGCACTTTTGACGGGGGGGCAGTGAGACTTCATTGTAGTGCAGATTTCCTTTGCAAGCTTGCTTGGTTGGCCAAAAAGGGCGTAGGCTTTTTTTCTTGAGGAAGAATCGCATATGCCCTTTTTGGTCAAGTGCATCATTGTGGACGTTCTGCCTCTTTTCCTATGCTTTACATGCAATTCCAGTCTACCTCCTGAAATCGGTTTCCTGCAATTCTGCCCCGCTTTCAAGTCCTCTTGGCAGCCTTACTTCAATATATTTTTGGACGATAGCTGTCATTTATAACTCTGCAGTTTTGTGAATTACAGTGCCCCTGAGCTCCTTTCTTCAACTTGCTTTCTCGTGAGCTGGCCGCAACACCGCAGCATCGCTTCAGGCCCTAGTGTTGTTCCGGCATGGCACGCTGAGCCTTTGGTTAATTCCTCTTCCTGGTGGGAAATGAGAGTTAAATTTGCCCGTCCAGACACCTCCAGCTAGTCTCTCATTGGTTCTCCCTATTCCTGTTCATTTTCCGCAGAAATTGGAAACTGGGCCAAACAGGAGGTTAAAGGCACTGACTCTCCAAGTGGGGAGAGTGTTAGTAAAGCGTCTGGAATGTTGCATCCGAGTACCAGGGGACGAAAACTGATACACCTTTGAACACGTTTCCCAATCACATGCTGTATCATACTCTGGGTTCCACATGCATGTTTTAACTGAAGGAAGAATCCCTTAAACCTGGAGAGTTGAGACCCATGCAAAGGGTACCATGAAATATGACTTCAAAGGGTCTGCATTTGCTCACCGATCCTCACCAATCCTATCACTGCTGCGTTTATGCCGCTGTACACACTCTTGATTCTCTTTCGGAGACATATAAATCCATAGGTTTTAAGATTCTTACTAATCAGGTATATTTTTAGGCGTTTAATATGGGGTGTTGAGTCCACTTCGTTGAGCAAGGAGTAGCTCTTGTCTATTACATATTTGGCTTATGGAACGGTATCTGTGCTAATTTCAATCTCTGGTTTTATGCAGCACCCCAACTCACATTTCCCCTTAAGCAAGCATAAGTTGGTTTTCTATATTTGAGACCCCGTTCTGTTTTGTAATTCAGTTCCTGTGTAGCCAAGTTTACATTCCGTGTAGTAGTGATATCTTATGATGTTTCTTTTTCTGTGTGACTTATTTCACTTAGAATCATCGTACCTGAATCCACTCATTATGCTTCTACGGGCCTGATGACATAGATTTCATTGCTGAGTGATATTACATTGTACGTAAGTACCACAACTTCTTTATCCATTTTTCGCTTTCTGCGATATTAAACTTGTACCGTAAACGAGGTTCTTGTAAACAGAGCTGTCCCAAACTTTGGGGTGGCTGTGTCTTTTTGATTTTAATTTCCCTAAGCTATAGGACCATAAGTGGAAGTGCCCTAGGCTCTGTTGCTTTGTTTTTTAGATGTTTCAGGAAACACCATACACTTCTCCAGAGTGGCTGTTGGCAATTTACATCCCGCCCATCAGCATAACAAGGCTCCCAGTTCTCCATGGCTTGTCCTGCCTTTCTGGATTTTACACTTTTTTCAGATGGCCCTTTTGACCGGGGGGCAGTGAGACTTCATTGTAGTGCAGATTTCCTTTGCAAGCTTGCTTGGTTGGCCAAAAAGTGCGTATGCGTTTTTTCCTGAATATATTCAGGAAAAAACGCATACGCCCTTTTTGGCCAAGTGCATCATTGTGGACGTTCTGCCTCTTTTCCTGTGGTTTACATGCAAATCCAGTCTACCTCCTGAAATCGGTTTCCTGCAATTCTGCCCCGCTTTCAAGTCCTCTTGGCAGCCTTACTTCAATATATTTTTGGACGATAGCTGTCATTTTTAACTCTGCAGGTTTGTGAATGACAGTGCCCCTGAGCTCCTTTCTTCAACTCGCTTTCTTGTGAGCTGGCCGCAACACCGCAGGATTGCTTCAGGCTCTAGTGTGGTTGCGGCACGGCACGCTTAGCCTTTGGTTAATTCCTCTTCCTGGTGGGAAACGAGAGTTAACTTTGCGCGTCCAGACACCTCCAGCTAGTTTCTCATTGGTTCTCCCTATTCCTGTTCATTTTCCGTAGAAATTGCAAACTGGGCCAAACAGGAGGTTAAAGGCACTGACTCTCCAAGTGGGGAGAGTGTTAGTAAAGTGTCTGGAATGTTGCACCCGAGAACCGGGGGACGAAAACTGAGACACATTTGAACACGTTTCCGATCACACAGTGGATCATACTCTGGGTTCCACATGCATGTTTTAGCTGAAGGAAGAATCCCTTAAACCTGGAGAGTTGAGACCCATGGAATGGGTTCCATGCAATATGACTTCAAAGGGTCTGCATTTGCTCACCGAACCTCACCAATCCTATCACTGCTGCGTTTATGCCGCTGTACACACGCTTGATTCTCTTTCGGAGACATATAAATCCATAGGTTTTAAGATTCTTACTAGTCAGGTATATTCTTAGGCGTTTAATATGGGGCGTTGAGTCCACTTCGTTGAGCAAGGAGTAGCTCTTGTCTATTACATATTTGGCTTATGGAACGGTATCTGTGCTAATTTCAATCTCTGGTTTTATGTAGCACCCCAACTCACCTTTCCCCTTAAGCAAGCATAAGTTGGTTTTCTACATTTGAGACCCTGTTCTGTTTTGTAATTCAGTTTCTGTGTAGCCAAGTTTACATTCCGTGTAGTAGTGATATCTTATGATGTTTCTTTTTCTGTGTGACTTATTTCACTTAGAATCATCGTACCTGAATCCACTCATTATCCTGCTACGGGCAGATGACATAGATTTCATTGCTGAGTGATATTGCATTGTACGTAAGTACCACAACTTCTTTATCCATTTTTCACTTTCTGCGATATTGAACTTGTACCGTAAACGAGGTTCTTGTAAACAGAGCTGTCCCAAACATTTGGGTGGTTGTGTCTTTTTGATTTTAATTTCCCTAAGCTATAGGACCATAAGTGGAAGTGCCCTAGGCTCTGTTGCTTTGTTTTGTAGATGTTTCAGGAAACACCATACACTTCTCCAGAGTGGCTGTTGGCAATTTACATCCCGCCCATCAGCATAACAAGGCTCCCCGTTCTCCATGTCCTGTCCTGCCTTTCTGGATTTTACACTTTTTTCTGATGGCCCTTTTGACCGGGGGGCAGTGACACTCCATTGTAGTGCAGACTTCCTTTGCACGCTTACTTGATTGGCCAAAAAGGGCGTATGCGTTTTTTCCTGAATATATTCAGGAAAAAACGCATACGCCCTTTTTGGCCAAGTGCATCATTGTGGACGTTCTGCCTCTTTTCCTATGCTTTACATGCAATTCCAGTCTACCTCCTGAAATCGGTTTCCTGCAATTCTGCCCCGCTTTCAAGTCCTCTTGGCAGCCTTACTTCAATATATTTTTGGACGATAGCTGTCATTTATAACTCTGCAGGTTTGTGAATTACAGTGCCCCTGAGCTCCTTTCTTCAACTCGTTTTCTTGTGAGCTGGCCGCAACACCGCAGCATTGCTTCAGGCCCTAGTGTGGTTCCAGAATGGCACGCTGAGCCTTTGGTTAATTCCTCTTCCTGGTGGGCAATGAGAGTTAAATTTGCCCGTCCAGACACCTCCAGCTAGTCTCTCATTGGTTCTCCCTATTCCTGTTCATTTTCCGCAGAAATTGCAAACTGGGCCAAACAGGAGGTTAAAGGCACTGACTATCCACGTGGGGAGAGTGTTAGTAAAGCGTCTGGAATGTTGCACCCGAGAACCGGGGGACGAAAACTGAGACACATTTGAACACGTTTCTGATCACACAGTGGATCATACTCTGGGTTCCACATGCATGTTTTAGCTGAAGGAAGAATCCCTTAAACCTGGAGAGTTGAGATCCATGGAATGGGTACCATGCAATATGACTTCAAAGGGTCTGCATTTGCTCACCGAACCTCACCAATCCTATCACTGCTGCGTTTATGCCGCTGTACACACGCTTGATTCTCTTTCGGAGACATATAAATCCATAGGTTTTAAGATTCTTACTAGTCAGGTATATTCTTAGGCGTTTAATATGGGGTGTAGAGTCCACTTCGTTGAGCAAGGAGTAGCTCTTGTCTATTACATATTTGGCTTATGGAACGGTATCTGTGTTAATTTCAATCTCTGGTTTTATGTAGCACCCCAACTCACCATTCCCCTTAAGCAAGCATAACTTGGTTTTCTACATTTGAGACCCTGTTCTGTTTTGTAATTCAGTTCCTGTGTAGCCAAGTTTACATTCCGTGTAGTAGTGATATCTTATGATGTTTCTTTTTCTGTGTGACTTATTTCACTTAGAATCATCGTACCTGAATCCACTCATTATGCTGCTATGGGCAGATGACATAGATTTCATTGCTGAGTGATATTGCATTGTACGTAAGTACCACAACTTCTTTATCCATTTTTCACTTTCTGCGATATTGAACTTGTACCGTAAACGAGGTTCTTGTAAACAGAGCCGTCCCAAACTTTGGGGTGGCTGTGTCTTTTTGATTTTAATTTCCCTAAGCTATAGGACCATAAGTGGAAGTGCCCTAGGCTCTGTTGCTTTGTTTTGTAGATGTTTCAGGAAACACCATACACTTCTCCAGAGTGGCTATTGGCAATTTACATCCCGCCCATGAGCATAACAAGGCTCCCAGTTCTCCATGGCCTGTCCTGCCTTTCTGGATTTTACATTTTTTTCAGATGGCCCATTTCACCAGGGCGCAGTGAGACCTTATTGTAGTGCAGATTTCCTTTTCAATCTTGATTGGTTGGCCAAAAAGGGCATATGCATGTTTTCCTGAATATATTCAGGAAAAAACGCGTATGCCCTTTTTGGCCAAGTCCATCATTGTGGACGTTCTGCCTCTTTTCCTATGCTTTACATGCAATTCCAGTCTACCTCCTGAAATCGGTTTCCTGCAATTCTGCCCCGCTTTCAAGTCCTCTTGGCAGCCTTACTTCAATACACTTTTGGACGATAGCTGTCATTTATAACTCTGCAGGTTTGAAAATGACAGTGCCCCTGAGCTCCTTTCTTCAACTCGCTTTCTTATGAGCTGGCCGCAACACCGCAGGATAGCTTCAGGCCCTAGTGTGGTTTCGGCAAGGCCCGCTGAGGCTTTGGTTAATTCCTCTTCCTGGTGGGAAATGAGAGTTAAATTTGCCCATTCAGACATCTCCAGCTAGTCTCTCATTGGTTCTCCCTATTCCTGTTCATTTTCCGCAGAAATTGCAAACTGGGACAAACAGGAGGTTAAAGGCACTGACTCTCCAAGTGGGGAGAGTGTTAGTAAAGCGTCTGGAATGTTGAACCCGAGTACCAGGACACGAAAACTGAGACACATTTGAACACGTTTCCTGATCACACGGTGGATCATACTCTGGGTTCCACATGCATGTTTTAGCTGAAGGAAGAATCCCTTAAACCTGGAGAGTTGAGACCCATGGAATGGGTACCATGCAATATGACTTCAAAGGGTCTGCATTTGCTCACCGAACCTCACAAATCCTATCAGGGCTGCATTTATGCCGCTGTACACATGCTTGATTCTCTTTCGGAGCATATAAGTCCATAGGTTTTAAGATTCTTACTAGTCAGGTATATTTTTAGGCGTTTAATATGGGGTGTAGAGTCCACTTCGTTGAGCAAGGAGTAGCTCTTGTCTATTACATATTTGGCTTATGGAACGGTATCTGTGCTAATTTCAATCTCTGGTTTTATGCAGCACCCCAACTCACCTTTCCCCTTAAGCAAGCATAAGTTGGTTTTCTATATTTGAGACCCCGTTCTGTTTTGTAATTCAGTTCCTGTGTAGCCAAGTTTACATTCCGTGTAGTAGTGATATCTTATGATGTTTCTTTTTCTCTGTGACTTATTTCACTTAGAATCATCGTACCTGAATCCACTCATTATGCTGCTACGGGCCTGATGACATAGATTTCATTGCTGAGTGATATTGCATTGTACGTAAGTACCACAACTTCTTTATCCATTTTTCGCTTTCTGCGATATTGAACTTGTACCGTAAACGAGGTTCTTGTAAACAGAGCTGTCCCAAACTTTGGGGTGGCTGTGTCTTTTTGATTTTAATTTCCCTAAGCTATAGGACCATAAGTGGAAGTGCCCTAGGCTCTGTTGCTTTGTTTTGTAGATGTTTCAGGAAACACCATACACTTCTCCAGAGTGGCTGTTGGCAATTTACATCCCACCCATGAGCATAACAAGGCTCCCAGTTCTCCATGGCCTGTCCTGACTTTCTGGATTTTACACTTTTTTCAGATGACCCTTTTGACCGGGGGGCAGTGAGACTTCATTGTAGTGCAGATTTCCTTTGCAAGCTTGCTTGGTTGGCCAAAAAGGGCGTATGCGTTTTTTCCTGAATATATTCAGGAAAAAACGCATACGCCCTTTTTGGCCAAGTGCATCATTGTGGACGTTCTGCCTCTTTTGCTATGCTTTACATGCAATTCCAGTCTACCTCCTGAAATCGGTTTCCTGCAATTCTGCCCCGCTTTCAAGTCCTCTTGGCAGCCTTACTTCAATATATTTTTGGACGATAGCTGTCATTTATAACTCTGCAGGTTTGTGAATGACAGTGCCCCTGAGCTCCTTTCTTCAACTCGCTTTCTTGTGAGCTGGCTGCAACACCGCAGGATTGCTTCCGGCCCTAGTGTGGTTCCGGCCCGGCATGCTGAGCCTTTGGTTAATTCCTCTTCCTGGTGGGAAATGAGAGTTAATTTTTCCCGTCCAGACACCTCCAGCTAGTCTCTCATTGGTTCTCCCTATTCCTGTTCATTTTCCGCAGAAATTGAAAACTGGGACAAACAGGAGGTTAAAGGCACTGACTCTCCAAGAGGGGAGAGTGTTAGTAAAGCGTCTGGAATGTTGCACCCGAGTACCAGGGGACGAAAACTGAGACACCTTTGAACACGTTTCCGGATCACAAGGTGGATCATACTCTGGGTTCCACATGCACGTTTTAGCTGAAGGAAGAATCCCTTAAACCTGGAGAGTTGAGACCCATGGAATGGGTACCATGCAATATGACTTCAAAGGGTCTGCATTTGCTCACCGAACCTCACCAATCCTATCACTGCTGTGTTTATGCCGTTGTACACACGCTTGATTATCTTTCGGAGACATATAAATCCATAGGTTTTAAGATTCTTACTAGACAGGTATATTCTTAGGCGTTTAATATGGGGTGTTGAGTCCACTTCGTTGAGCAAGGAGTAGCTCTTGTCTATGACATATTTGGCTTATGGAACGGTATCTGTGCTAATTTCAATCTCTGGTTTTATGCAGCCCCCCAACTCACGTTTCCCCTTAAGCAAGCATAAGTTGGTTTTCTACATTTGAGACCCTGTTCTGTTTTGTAATTCAGTTCCTGTGTAGCCAAGTTTACATTCCGTGTAGTAGTGATATCTTATGATGTTTCTTTTTCTGTGTGACTTATTTCACTTAGAATCATCGTACCTGAATCCACTCATTATTCTGCTACGGGGCTGATGACATAGATTTCATTGCTGAGTGATATTGCATTGTACGTAAGTACCAAAACTTCTTTATCCATTTTTCACTTTCTGCGATATTGAACTTGTACCGTAAACGAGGTTCTTGTAAACAGAGCCGTCCCAAACTTTAGGGTGGCTGTGTCTTTTTGATTTTAATTTCCCTAAGCTATAGGACCATAAGAGGAAGAGCCCTAGGCTCTGTTGCTTTGTTTTGTACATGTTTCAGGAAACACCATACACTTCTCCAGAGTGGCTGTTGGCAATTTACATCCCAACCATCAGCATAACAAGGCCTCCAGTTCTCCATGGCTTGTCCTGCCTTTCTGGATTTTACACTTTTTTCAGATGGCCCTTTTGACCGGGGGGCAGTGAGACTTCATTGTAGTGCAGATTTCCTTTGCAAGCTTGCTTGGTTGGCCAAAAAGTGCGTGTGCGTTTTTTCCTGAATATATTCAGGAAAAAACGCATACGCCCTTTTTGGCCAAGTGCATCATTGTGGACGTTCTGCCTCTTTTCCTGTGGTTTACAGGCAAATCCAGTCTACCTCCTGAAATCGGTTTCCTGCAATTCTGCCCCGCTTTCAAGTCCTCTTGGCAGCCTTACTTCAATATATTTTTGGACGATAGCTGTCATTTTTAACTCTGCAGGTTTGTGAATGACAGTGCCCCTGAGCTCCTTTCTTCAACTCGCTTTCTTGTGAGCTGGCCGCAACACCGCAGGATTGCTTCAGGCCCCAGTGTGGTTCCGGCATGGCACGCTGAGCCTTTGGTTAATTCCTCTTCCTGGTGGGAAATGAGAGTTAAATTTGCCCGTCCAGACACCTCCAGCTAGTTTCTTATTGGTTCTCCCTATTCCTGTTCATTTTCCGCAGAAATTGCAAACTGGGCCAAACAGGAGGTTAAAGGCACTGACTCTCCAAGTGGGGAGAGTGTTAGTAAAGCGTCTGGAATGTTGCACCCGAGTACCGGGGGACGAATACTGAGACACATTTGAACACGTTTCCCGATCACACGGTGGATCATACTCTGGGTTCCACATGCATGTTTTAGCTGAAGGAAGAATCCCTTAAACCTGGACAGTTGAGACCCATGGAATGGGTACCATGCAATATGACTTCAAAGGGTCTGCATTTGCTCACCGAACCTCACCAATCCTATCACTGCTGCGTTTATGCCACTGTACACACGCTTGATTCTCTTTCGGAGACATATAAATCCATAGGTTTTAAGATTCTTACTAATCAGGTATATTTTTAGGCGTTTAATATGGGGTGTAGAGTCCACTTCGTTGAGCAAGGAGTAGCTCTTGTCTATTACATATTTGGCTTATGGAACGGTATCTGTGCTAATTTCAATCTCTGGTTTTATGCAGCACCCCAACTCACCTTTCCCCTTAAGCAAGCATAAGTTGGTTTTCTATATTTGAGACCCCGTTCTGTTTTGTAATTCAGTTCCTGTGTAGCCAAGTTTACATTCCGTGTAGTAGTGATATCTTATGATGTTTCTTTTTCTCTGTGACTTATTTCACTTAGAATCATCGTACCTGAATCCACTCATTATGCTGCTACGGGCCTGATGACATAGATTTCATTGCTGAGTGATATTGCATTGTACGTAAGTACCACAACTTCTTTATCCATTTTTCGCTTTCTGCGATATTGAACTTGTACCGTAAACGAGGTTCTTGTAAACAGAACCGTCCCAAACTTTGGGGTGGCTGTGTCTTTTTGATTTTAATTTCCCTAAGCTATAGGACCATAAGTGGAAGTGCCCTAGGCTCTGTTGCTTTGTTTTTTAGATGTTTCAGGAAACACCATACACTTCTCCAGAGTGGTTGTTGGCAATTTACATCCCGCCCATCAGCATAACAAGGCTCCCAGTTCTCCATGGCCTCTCCTGCCTTTCTGGATTTTACACTTTTTTCAGATGGCCCTTTTGACCGGGGGGCAGTGAGACTTCATTGTAGTGCAGATTTCCTTTGCAAGCTTGCTTGGTTGGCCAAAAAGTGCGTATGCGTTTTTTCCTGAATATATTCAGGAAAAAACGCATACGCCCTTTTTGGCCAAGTGCATCATTGTGGACGTTCTGCCTCTTTTCCTGTGGTTTACATGCAAATCCAGTCTACCTCCTGAAATCGGTTTCCTGCAATTCTGCCCCGCTTTCAAGTCCTCTTGGCAGCCTTACTTCAATATATTTTTGGACGATAGCTGTCATTTTTAACTCTGCAGGTTTGTGAATGACAGTGCCCCTGAGCTCCTTTCTTCAACTCGCTTTCTTGTGAGCTGGCCGCAACACCGCAGGATTGCTTCAGGCTCTAGTGTGGTTGCGGCACGGCACGCTTAGCCTTTGGTTAATTCCTCTTCCTGGTGGGAAACGAGAGTTAACTTTGCGCGTCCAGACACCTCCAGCTAGTTTCTCATTGGTTCTCCCTATTCCTGTTCATTTTCCGTAGAAATTGCAAACTGGGCCAAACAGGAGGTTAAAGGCACTGACTCTCCAAGTGGGGAGAGTGTTAGTAAAGTGTCTGGAATGTTGCACCCGAGAACCGGGGGACGAAAACTGAGACACATTTGAACACGTTTCCGATCACACAGTGGATCATACTCTGGGTTCCACATGCATGTTTTAGCTGAAGGAAGAATCCCTTAAACCTGGAGAGTTGAGACCCATGGAATGGGTTCCATGCAATATGACTTCAAAGGGTCTGCATTTGCTCACCGAACCTCACCAATCCTATCACTGCTGCGTTTATGCCGCTGTACACACGCTTGATTCTCTTTCGGAGACATATAAATCCATAGGTTTTAAGATTCTTACTAGTCAGGTATATTCTTAGGCGTTTAATATGGGGCGTTGAGTCCACTTCGTTGAGCAAGGAGTAGCTCTTGTCTATTACATATTTGGCTTATGGAACGGTATCTGTGCTAATTTCAATCTCTGGTTTTATGTAGCACCCCAACTCACCTTTCCCCTTAAGCAAGCATAAGTTGGTTTTCTACATTTGAGACCCTGTTCTGTTTTGTAATTCAGTTTCTGTGTAGCCAAGTTTACATTCCGTGTAGTAGTGATATCTTATGATGTTTCTTTTTCTGTGTGACTTATTTCACTTACAATCATCGTACCTGAATCCACTCATTATCCTGCTACGGGCAGATGACATAGATTTCATTGCTGAGTGATATTGCATTGTACGTAAGTACCACAACTTCTTTATCCATTTTTCACTTTCTGCGATATTGAACTTGTACCGTAAACGAGGTTCTTGTAAACAGAGCTGTCCCAAACATTTGGGTGGTTGTGTCTTTTTGATTTTAATTTCCCTAAGCTATAGGACCATAAGTGGAAGTGCCCTAGGCTCTGTTGCTTTGTTTTGTAGATGTTTCAGGAAACACCATACACTTCTCCAGAGTGGCTGTTGGCAATTTACATCCCGCCCATCAGCATAACAAGGCTCCCCATTCTCCATGGCCTGTCCTGCCTTTCTGGATTTTACACTTTTTTCTGATGGCCCTTTTGACCGGGGGGCAGTGACACTCCATTGTAGTGCAGACTTCCTTTGCACGCTTACTTGATTGGCCAAAAAGGGCGTATGCGTTTTTTCCTGAATATATTCAGGAAAAAACGCATACGCCCTTTTTGGCCGAGTGCATCATTGTGGACGTTCTGCCTCTTTTCCTATGCTTTACATGCAATTCCAGTCTACCTCCTGAAATTGGTTTCCTGCAATTCTGCCCCGCTTTCAAGTCCTCTTGGCAGCCTTACTTCAATATATTTTTGGACGATAGCTGTCATTTATAACTCTGCAGGTTTGTGAATGACAGTGCCCCTGAGCTCCTTTCTTCAACTCGCTTTCTTGTGAGCTGGCCGCAACACCGCAGGATTGCTTCAGGCCCTAGTGTGGTTCCGGCATGGCACATTGAGGCTTTGGTTAATTCCTCTTCCTGGTGGGAAATGAGAGTTAAATTTGCCCGTCCAGACACCTCCAGCTAGTCTCTCATTGGTTCTCCCTATTCCTGTTCATCTTCCGCAGAAATTGCAAATTGGGCCAAACAGGAGGTTAAAGGCACTGACTCTCCAAGTGGGGAGAGTGTTAGTAAAGCGTCTGGAATGTTGCACCCGAGTACCAGGGGACGAAAACTGGCACATTTGAACACGTTTCCCGATCACACGGTGGATGATACTCTGGGTTCCACATGCATGTTTTAGCTGAAGAAAGAATCCCTTAAACCTGGAGAGTTGAGATCCATGGAATGGGTACCATGCAATATGACTTCAAAGGGTCTGCATTTGCTCACCGAACCTCACCAATCCTATCACTGCTGCGTTTATGCCGCTGTACACACGCTTGATTCTCTTTCGGAGCATATAAATCCATAGGTTTTAAGATTCTTACTAGTCAGGTATATTCTTAGGAGTTTAATATGGGGTGTTGAGTCCACTTCGTTGAGCAAGGAGTAGCTCTTGTCTATTACATATTTGGCTTATGGAACGGTATCTGTGCTAATTTCAATCTCTGGTTTTATGCAGCCCCCCAACTCACCTTTCCCCTTAAGCAAGCATAAGTTGGTTTTCTACATTTGAGACCCTGTTCTGTTTTGTAATTCAGTTCCTGTGTAGCCAAGTTTACATTCCATGTAGTAGTGATATCTTATGATGTTTCTTTTTCTCTGTGAGTTATTTCACTTAGAATCATCGTACCTGAATCCACTCATTATGCTCTAAAGGTCTCATGACATAGATTTCATTGCTGAGTGATATTGCATTGTACGTAAGTACCACAACTTCTTTATCCATTTTTCACTTTCTGCGATATTGAACTTGTACCGTAAACGAGGTTCTTGTAAACAGAGCTGTCCCAAACATTTGGGTGGTTGTGTCTTTTTGATTTTAATTTCCCTAAGCTATAGGACCATAAGTGGAAGTGCCCTAGGCTCTGTTGCTTTGTTTTGTAGATGTTTCAGGAAACACCATACACTTCTCCAGAGTGGCTGTTGGCAATTTACATCCCGCCCATCAGCATAACAAGGCTCCCCATTCTCCATGGCCTGTCCTGCCTTTCTGGATTTTACACTTTTTTCTGATGGCCCTTTTGACCGGGGGGCAGTGACACTCCATTGTAGTGCAGACTTCCTTTGCACGCTTACTTGATTGGCCAAAAAGGGCGTATGCGTTTTTTCCTGAATATATTCAGGAAAAAACGCATACGCCCTTTTTGGCCGAGTGCATCATTGTGGACGTTCTGCCTCTTTTCCTATGCTTTACATGCAATTCCAGTCTACCTCCTGAAATCGGTTTCCTGCAATTCTGCCCCGCTTTCAAGTCCTCTTGGCAGCCTTACTTCAATATATTTTTGGACGATAGCTGTCATTTATAACTCTGCAGGTTTGTGAATGACAGTGCCCCTGAGCTCCTTTCTTCAACTCGCTTTCTTGTGAGCTGGCCGCAACACCGCAGGATTGCTTCAGGCCCTAGTGTGGTTCCGGCATGGCACATTGAGGCTTTGGTTAATTCCTCTTCCTGGTGGGAAATGAGAGTTAAATTTGCCCGTCCAGACACCTCCAGCTAGTCTCTCATTGGTTCTCCCTATTCCTGTTCATCTTCCGCAGAAATTGCAAATTGGGCCAAACAGGAGGTTAAAGGCACTGACTCTCCAAGTGGGGAGAGTGTTAGTAAAGCGTCTGGAATGTTGCACCCGAGTACCAGGGGACGAAAACTGGCACATTTGAACACGTTTCCCGATCACACGGTGGATGATACTCTGGGTTCCACATGCATGTTTTAGCTGAAGAAAGAATACCTTAAACCTGGAGAGTTGAGATCCATGGAATGGGTACCATGCAATATGACTTCAAAGGGTCTGCATTTGCTCACCGAACCTCACCAATCCTATCACTGCTGCGTTTATGCCGCTGTACACACGCTTGATTCTCTTTCGGAGCATATAAATCCATAGGTTTTAAGATTCTTACTAGTCAGGTATATTCTTAGGAGTTTAATATGGGGTGTTGAGTCCACTTCGTTGAGCAAGGAGTAGCTCTTGTCTATTACATATTTGGCTTATGGAACGGTATCTGTGCTAATTTCAATCTCTGGTTTTATGCAGCCCCCCAACTCACCTTTCCCCTTAAGCAAGCATAAGTTGGTTTTCTACATTTGAGACCCTGTTCTGTTTTGTAATTCAGTTCCTGTGTAGCCAAGTTTACATTCCATGTAGTAGTGATATCTTATGATGTTTCTTTTTCTCTGTGAGTTATTTCACTTAGAATCATCGTACCTGAATCCACTCATTATGCTCTAAAGGTCTCATGACATAGATTTCATTGCTGAGTGATATTGCATTGTACGTAAGTACCACAACTTCTTTATCCATTTTTCGCTTTCTGTGATATTGAATTTGTACCGTAAACGAGGTTCTTGTAAACAGAGCCGTCCCAAACTTTGGGGTGGCTGTGTGTTTTAGATTTTAATTTCCCTAAGCTATAGGACCATAAGTGGAAGTGCCCTAGGCTCTGTTGCCCTGTTTTTTAGATGTTTCAGGAAACACCATACACTTCTCCAGAGTGGCTGTTGGCAATTTACATCCCGCCCATCAGCATAACAAGGCTCCCAGTTCTCCATGGCCTGTCCTGCCTTTCTGGATTTTACACTTTTTTCAGATGGCCCTTTTGACCGGGGGGCAGTGAGACTTCATTGTAGTGCAGATTTCCTTTGCAAGCTTGCTTGCTTGGCCAAAAAGTGCGTAGGCTTTTTTTCCTGAATATATTCAGGAAAAAACGCATACGCCCTTTTTGGCCAAGTGCATCATTGTGGACGTTCTGCCTCTTTTCCTATGCTTTACATGCAATTCCAGTCTACCTCCTGAAATCGGTTTCCTGCAATTCTGCCCCGCTTTCAAGTCCTCTTGGCAGCCTTACTTCAATATATTTTTGGACGATAGCTGTCATTTATAACTCTGCAGGTTTGTGAATTACAGTGCCCCTGAGCTCCTTTCTTCAACTCGTTTTCTTGTGAGCTGGCCGCAACACCGCAGTATTGCTTCAGGCCCTAGTGTGGTTCCAGAATGGCACGCTGAGCCTTTGGTTAATTCCTCTTCCTGGTGGGCAATGAGAGTTAAATTTGCCCGTCCAGACACCTCCAGCTAGTCTCTCATTGGTTCTCCCTATTCCTGTTCATTTTCCGCAGAAATTGCAAACTGGGCCAAACAGGAGGTTAAAGGCACTGACTATCCACGTGGGGAGAGTGTTAGTAAAGCGTCTGGAATGTTGCACCCGAGAACCGGGGGACGAAAACTGAGACACATTTGAACACGTTTCCGATCTCACAGTGGATCATACTCTGGGTTCCACATGCATGTTTTAGCTGAAGGAAGAATCCCTTAAACCTGGAGAGTTGAGATCCATGGAATGGGTACCATGCAATATGACTTCAAAGGGTCTGCATTTGCTCACCGAACCTCACCAATCCTATCACTGCTGCGTTTATGCCGCTGTACACACGCTTGATTGTCTTTCGGAGACATATAAATCCATAGGTTTTAAGATTCTTACTAGTCAGGTATATTCTTACGCGTTTAATATGGGGTGTAGAGTCCACTTCGTTGAGCAAGGAGTAGCTCTTGTCTATTACATATTTGGCTTATGGAACGGTATCTGTGTTAATTTCAATCTCTGGTTTTATGTAGCACCCCAACTCACCATTCCCCTTAAGCAAGCATAACTTGGTTTTCTACATTTGAGACCCTGTTCTGTTTTGTAATTCAGTTCCTGTGTAGCCAAGTTTACATTCCTTGTAGTAGTGATATCTTATGATGTTTCTTTTTCTGTGTGACTTATTTCACTTAGAATCATCGTACCTGAATCCACTCATTATGCTGCTATGGGCAGATGACATAGACTTCATTGCTGAGTGATATTGCATTGTACGTAAGTACCACAACTTCTTTATCCATTTTTCACTTTCTGCGATATTGAACTTGTACCGTAAACGAGTTTCTTGTAAACAGAGCCGTCCCAAACTTTGGGGTGGCTGTGTCTTTTTGATTTTAATTTCCCTAAGCTATAGGACCATAAGTGGAAGTGCCCTAGGCTCTGTTGCTTTGTTTTGTAGATGTTTCAGGAAACACCATACACTTCTCCAGAGTGGCTATTGGCAATTTACATCCCGCCCATGAGCATAACAAGGCTCCCAGTTCTCCATGGCCTGTCCTGCCTTTCTGGATTTTACATATTTTTCAGATGGCCCATTTGACCGGGGCGCAGTGAGACCTTATTGTAGTGCAGATTTCCTTTTCAATCTTGATTGGTTGGCCAAAAAGGGCATATGCATGTTTTCCTGAATATATTCAGGAAAAAACGCGTATGCCCTTTTTGGCCAAGTCCATCATTGTGGACGTTCTGCCTCTTTTCCTATGCTTTACATGCAATTCCAGTCTACCTCCTGAAATCGGTTTCCTGCAATTCTGCCCCGCTTTCAAGTCCTCTTGGCAGCCTTACTTCAATATACTTTTGGACGATAGCTGTCATTTATAACTCTGCAGGTTTGAAAATGACAGTGCCCCTGAGCTCCTTTCTTCAACTCGCTTTCTTGTGAGCTGGCCGCAACACCGCAGGATAGCTTCAGGCCCTAGTGTGGTTTCGGCAAGGCCCGCTGAGGCTTTGGTTAATTCCTCTTCCTGGTGGGAAATGAGAGTTAAATTTGCCCATTCAGACATCTCCAGCTAGTCTCTCATTGGTTCTCCCTATTCCTGTTCATTTTCCGCAGAAATTGCAAACTGGGACAAACAGGAGGTTAAAGGCACTGACTCTCCAAGAGGGGAGAGTGTTAGTAAAGCGTCTGGAATGTTGAACCCGAGTACCAGGACACGAAAACTGAGACACATTTGAACACGTTTCCTGATCACACGGTGGATCATACTCTGGGTTCCACATGCATGGTTTAGCTGAAGGAAGAATCCCTTAAACCTGGAGAGTTGAGACCCATGGAATGGGTACCATGCAATATGACTTCAAAGGGTCTGCATTTGCTCACCGAACCTCACCAATCCTATCAGGGCTGCATTTATGCCGCTGTACACATGCTTGATTCTCTTTCGGAGCATATAAGTCCATAGGTTTTAAGATTCTTACTAGTCAGGTATATTCTTAGGCGTTTAATATGGGGTGTTGAGTCCACTTCGTTGAGCAAGGAGTAGCTCTTGTCTATGACATATTTGGCTTATGGAACGGTATCTGTGCTAATTTAAATCTCTGGTTTTATGCAGCCCCCCAACTCACGTTTCCCCTTAAGCAAGCATAAGTTGGTTTTCTACATTTGAGACCCTGTTCTGTTTTGTAATTCAGTTCCTGTGTAGCCAAGTTTACATTCCGTGTAGTAGTGATATCTTATGATGTTTCTTTTTCTGTGTGACTTATTTCACTTAGAATCATCGTACCTGAATCCACTCATTATGCTGCTACGGGCCTGATGACATAGATTTCATTGCTGAGTGATATTGCATTGTACGTAAGTACCACAACTTCTTTATCCATTTTTCCCTTTCTGCGATATTGAACTTGTACCGTAAACGAGGTTCTTGTAAACAGAGCTGTCCCAAACTTTGGGGTGGCTGTGTCTTTTTGATTTTAATTTCCCTAAGCTATAGGACCATAAGTGGAAGTGCCCTAGGCTCTGTTGCTTTGTTTTGTAGATGTTTCAGGAAACACCATACACTTCTCCAGAGTGGCTGTTGGCAATTTACATCCCACCCATGAGCATAACAAGGCTCCCAGTTCTCCATGGCCTGTCCTGACTTTCTGGATTTTACACTTTTTTCAGATGACCCTTTTGACCGGGGGGCAGTGAGACTTCATTGTAGTGCAGATTTCCTTTGCAAGCTTGCTTGGTTGGCCAAAAAGGGCGTATGCGTTTTTTCCTGAATATATTCAGGAAAAAACGCATACGCCCTTTTTGGCCAAGTACATCATTGTGGACGTTCTGCCTCTTTTCCTATGCTTTACATGCAATTCCAGTCTACCTCCTGAAATCGGTTTCCTGCAATTCTGCCCCGCTTTCAAGTCCTCTTGGCAGCCTTACTTCAATATATTTTTGGACGATAGCTGTCATTTATAACTCTGCAGGTTTGTGAATGACAGTGCCCCTGAGCTCCTTTCTTCAACTCGCTTTCTTGTGAGCTGGTTGCAACACCGCAGGATTGCTTCCGGCCCTAGTGTGGTTCCGGCCCGGCATGCTGAGCCTTTGGTTAATTCCTCTTCCTGGTGGGAAATGAGAGTTAATGTTTCCCGTCCAGACACCTCCAGCTAGTCTCTCATTGGTTCTCCCTATTCCTGTTCATTTTCCGTATAAATTGCAAACTGGGCCAAACAGGAGGTTAAAGGCACTGACTCTCCAAGTGGAGAGAGTGTTAGTAAAGCGTCTGGAATGTTGCACCCGAGTACCAGGGGACGAAAACTGAGACACCTCTGAACACGTTTCCCAATCACACGGTGGATCATACTCTGGGTTCCACATGCATGTTTTAGCTGAAGTAAGAATCCCTTAAACCTGGAGAGTTGAGACCCATGGAATGGGTACCATGCAATATGACTTCAAAGGGTCTGCATTTGCTCACGGAATCTCACCAATCCTATCACTGCTGCGTTTATGCCGCTGTACACAGGCTTGATTCTCTTTTGGAGCATATAAATCCATAGGTTTTAAGATTCTTACTTGTCAGGTATATTCTTAGGCGTTTAATATGGGGTGTTGAGTCCACTTCGTTGAGCAAGGAGTAGCTCTTGTCTATTACATATTTGGCTTATGGAACGGTATCTGTGCTAATTTCAATCTCTGGTTTTATGCAGCACCCCAACTCACCTTTCCCCTTAAGCAAGCATAAGTTGGTTTTCTACATTGGAGACCCTGTTCTGTTTTGTAATTCAGTTCCTGTGTAGCCAAGTTTACATTCCGTGTAGTAGTGATATCTTATGACGTTTCTTTTTCTGTGTGACTTATTTCACTTAGAATCATCGTATCTGAATCCACTCATTATGTTGCTATGGGCCTGATGACATAGATTTCATTGCTGAGTGATATTGCATTGTACGTAAGTACCACAAGTTCTTTAGCCATTTTTCGCGTTCTGTGATATTGAACTTGTAACGTAAACGAGGTTCTTGTAAACAGAGCCGTCCCAAACATTGGGGTGGCGGTGTCTTTTAGATTTTAATTTCCCTAAGCTATAGGACCATAAGTGGAAGTGCACTAGGCTCTGTTGCCTTGTTTTTTAGATGTTTCAGGAAACACCATACACTTCTCCAGTGTGGCTGTTGGCAATTTACATCCCGCCCATCATCATAACAAGGCTCGCAGTTCTCCATGGCCTCTCCTGCCTTTCTGGATTTTACACTTTTTTCAGATGGCCCTTTTGACCGGGGGGCTGTGAGACTTCATTGTAGTGCAGATTTCCTTTGCAAGCTTGCTTGGTTGGCCAAAAAGGGCGTATGCGTTTTTTCCTCAATATATTCAGGAAAAAACGCATACGCCCTTTTTGGCCAAGTGCATCATTGTGGACGTTCTGCCTCTTTTCCTATGCTTTACATGCAATTCCAGTCTACCTCCTGAAATCGGTTTCCTGCAATTCTGCCCCGCTTTCAAGTCCTCTTGGCAGCCTTACTTCAATATATTTTTGGACGATAGCTGTCATTTATAACTCTGCAGGTTTGTGAATGACAGTGCCCCTGAGCTCCTTTCTTCAACTCGCTTTCTTGTGAGCTGGCCGCAACACCGCAGCATTGCTTCAGACCCCAGTGTGGTTCCGGCATGGCACGCTGAGCCTTTGGTTAATTCCTCTTCCTGGTGGGAAATGAGAGTTAAATATGCCCGTCCAGACACCTCCAGCTAGTCTCTCATTGGTTCTCCCTATTCCTGTTCATTTTCCGCAGAAATTGCAAACTGGGCCAAACAGGAGGTTAAAGGCGCTGACTCTCCAAGTGGGGAGAGTGTTAGTAATGCGTCTGGAATGTTGCACCCGAGTACCAGGGGAAGAAAACTGAGACACCTTTGAACACGTTTCCCGATCACACGGTGGATCATACTCTGGGTTCCACATGCATGTTTTAGCTGAAGGAAGAATCCCTTAAACCTGGAGAGTTGAGACCCATGGAATGGGTACCATGCAATATGACTTCAAAGGGTCTGCATTGGCTCACCGATCCTCACCAATCCTATCACTGCTGCGTTTATTCCGCTGTACACACGCTTGATTCTCTTTCGGAGACATATAAATCCATAGGTTTTAAGATTCTTACTAGTCAGGTATATTCTTAGGCGTTTAATATGGGGTGTTGAGTCCACTTCGTTGAGCAAGGAGTAGCTCTTGTCTATTACATATTTGGCTTATGGAACGGTATCTGTGCTAATTTCAATGTCTGGTTTTATGCAGCACCCCAACTCACCTTTCCCCTTAAGCAAGCATAAGTTGGTTTTCTACATTTGAGACCCTGTTCTGTTTTGTAATTCAGTTCCTGTGTAGCCAAGTTTACATTCCGTGTAGTAGTGATATCTTATGATGTTTCTTTTTCTGTGTGACTTATTTCACTTCGAATCATCGTACCTGAATCCACTCATTATGCTGCTACGGGCCTGATGACATAGATTTCATTGCTGTGTGATATTGCATTGTACGTAAGTACTACAACTTCTTTATCCATTTTTCGCTTTCTGCGATATTGAACTTGTACCGTAAACGAGGTTCTTGTAAACAGAGCCTTCCCAAACTTTGGGGTGGCTGTGTCTTTTTGATTTTAATTTCCCTAAGCTATAGGACCATAAGTGGAAGTGCCCTAGGCTCTGTTGCCTTGTTTTTTAGATGTTTCAGGAAACACCATACACTTCTCCAGAGTGGCTGTTGGCAATTTACATCCCGCCCATCAGCATAACAAGGCTCCCAGTTCTCTGTGGCCTGTCCTGCCTTTCTGGATTTTACACTTTTTTCAGATGGTCCTTTTGACTGGAGGGCAGTGAGACTTCATTGTAGTGCAGAATTCCTTTGCAATCTTGCTTGGTTGGCCAAAAAGTGCGTATGCGTTTTTTCCTGAATATATTTAGGAAAAAACGCATACGCCCTTTTTGGCCAAGTGCATCATTGTGGACGTTCTGCCTCTTTTCCTTTGCTTTACATGCAATTCCAGTCTACCTCCTGAAATCGGTTTCCTGCAATTCTGCCCCCGATTCAAGTCCTCTTGGCAGCCTTACTTCAATATATTTTTGGACGATAGCTGACATTTATAACTCTGCAGGTTTGTGAATGACAGTGCCCCTGAGCTCCTTTCTTCAACTCGCTTTCTTGTGAGCTGGCCGCAACACCGCAGCCTTGCTTCAGGTCCCAGTGTGGTTCCGGCATGGCACGCTGAGCCTTTGGTTAATTCCTCTTCCTGGTGGGAAATGAGAGTTAAATTTGCCCGTCCAGACACCTCCAGCTAGTCTCTCATTGGTTCTCCGTATTCCTGTTCATTTTCTGCAGAAATTGCAAACTGGGCCAAACAGGAGGTTAAAGGCACTGACTCTCCAAGTGGGGAGAGTGTTAGTAAAGCATCTGGAATGTTGCACCCGAGTACCAGGGGACGAAAACTGAGACACATTTGAACACGTTTCCCGATCACATGGTGGATCATACTCTGGGTTCCACATGCATGTTTTAGCTGAAGGAAGAATCCCTTAAACATGGAGAGTTGAGACCCCTGCAATGGGTACCATGCAATATGACTTCAAAGGGTCTGCATTTGCTCACCGAACCTCACCAATCCTAGCACTGCTGCATTTATGCCACTGTACACACGCTTGATTCTCTTTCAGAGACATATAAATCCATAGGTTTTAAGATTCTTACTAGTCAGGTATATTCTTAGGCGTTTAATATGGGGTGTAGAGTCCACTTCGTTGAGCAAGGAGTAGCTCTTGTCTCTTACATATTTGGCTTATGGAACCGTATCTGTGCTAATTTCAATCTTTGGTTTTATGCAGCACCCCAACTCACCTTTCCCCTTAAGCAAGCATAAGTCGGTTTTCTACATTTGAGACCCTGTTCTGTTTTGTAATTCAGTTCCTGTGTAGCCAAGTTTACATTCCATGTGGTAGAGATATCTTATGATGTTTCTTTCTCTGTGTGACTTATTTCACTTACAATCATCGTACCTGAATCCACTCATTATGCTGCTATGGGCCTGATGACATAGATTTCATTGCTGAGTGATATTGCATTGTACGTAAGTACCACAACTTCTTTATCCATTTTGCGCTTTCTGTGATATTGAACTTGTACCGTAAAGGAGGTTCTTGTAAACAGAGCTGTCCCAAAGATTGGGGTGGTTGTGTCTTTTTGATTTTAATTTCCCTAAGCTATAGGACCATAAGTGGAAGTGCCCTAGGCTCTGTTGCTTTGTTTTTTAGATGTTTCAGGAAACACCATACACTTCTCCAGAGTGACTGTTGGCAATTTACATCCCGCCCATCAGCATAACAAGGCTCCCAGTTCTCCATGGCCTGTCCTGCCTTTCTGGATTTTACACTTTTTTCAGATGGCCCTTTTGACCGGGGGGCAGTGAGACTTCATTGTAGTGCAGATTTCCTTTGCAATCTTGCTTGGTTGGCCAAAAAGGGCGTATGCGTTTATTCCTGAATATATTCAGGAAAAAACGCATACGCCCTTTTTGGCCAAGTGCATCATTGTGGACGTTCTGCCTCTTTTCCTATGCTTTACATGCAATTCCAGTCTACCTCCTGAAATCGGTTTCCTGCAATTCTGCCCCGCTTTCAAGTCCTCTTGGCAGCCTTACTTCAATATATTTTTGGACGATAGCTGTCATTTATAACTCTGCAGGTATGTGAATGACAGTGCCCCTGAGCTCCTTTCTTCAACTCGCTTTCTTGTGAGCTGGCCGCAACAGCGCAGCATTGCTTCAGGCCCTAGTGTGGTTCCGGCATGGCACACTGAGCCTTTGGTTAATTCCTCTTCCTGGTGGGAAATGAGAGTTAAATTTGCCCGTCCAGACACCTCCAGCTAGTCTCTCATTGGTTCTCCCTATTCCTGTTCATTTTCCGTATAAATTGCAAACTGGGCGAAACAGGAGGTTAAAGGCACTGACTCTCCAAGTGGGGAGAGTGTTAGTAAAGCATCTGGAATGTTGCACCCGAGTACCAGGGGACGAAAACTGACACAATTGAACACGTTTCCCGATCACACGGTGGATCATACTCTGGGTTCCACATGCATGTTTTAGCTGAAGGAAGAATCCCTTAAACCTGGAGAGTTGAGACCCATGGAATGGGTACCATGCAATATGACTTCAAAGGGTCTGCATTTGTCCACCGAACCTCACCAATCCTATCACTGCTGCGTTTATGCCGCTGTACACACGCTTGATTCTCTTTCGGAGACATATAAATCCATAGGTTTTAAGATTCTTCCTAGTCAGGTATATTCTTAGGCGTTTATTATGGGGTGTAGAGTCCACTTCATTGAGCAAGGAGTAGCTCTTGTCTATTACATATTTGGCTTATGGAACGGTATCTGTGCTAATTTCAATCTCTGCTTTTATGCAGCACCCCAACTCACCTTTCGCCTTAAGAAAGCATAAGTTGGTTTTCTACATTTGAGACCCTGTTCTGTTTTGTAATTCAGTTCCTGTGTAGCCAAGTTTACATTCCGTGTAGTAGTGATATCTTATGATGTTTCTTTTTCTGTGTGACTTATTTCACTTAGAATCATCGTACCTGAATCCACTCATTATGCTGATATGGGCCTGATGACATAGATTTCATTGCTGAGTGATATTGCATTGTACGTAAGTACCACAACTTCTTTATCCATTTTTCACTTTCTATGATACTGAACTTGTACCGTAAACGAGGTTCTTGTAAACAGAGCCGTCCCAAACTTTCGGGTGGCTGTGTCTTTTTGATTTTAATTTCCCTAAGCTATAGGACCATAAGTGGAAGTGCCCTAGGCTCTGTTGCTTTGTTTTTTAGATGTTTCAGGAAACACCATACACTTCTCCAGAGTGGCTGTTGGCAATTTACATCCCGCCCATCAGCATAACAAGACTCCCAGTTCTCCATGGCCTGTCCTGCCTTTCTGGATTTTACACTTTTTTCAGATGGCCCTTTTGACTGGGGGGCAGTGAGACTTCATTGTAGTGCAGATTTCCTTTGCAAGCTTGCTTGGTTGGCCAAAAAGGGCGTATGCGTTTTTTCCTGAATATATTCAGGAAAAAACGCATACGCCCTTTTTGGCCAAGTGCATCATTGTGGACGTTCTGCCTCTTTTGCTATGCTTTACATGCAATTCCAGTCTACCTCCTGCAATCCCTTTCCTGCAATTCTGCCCCTCTTTCACGTCCTTGTGGCAGCCTTACTTCAATATATTTTTGGACGATAGCTGTCATTTATAACTCTGCAGGTTTGTGAATGACAGTGCTCCTGACCTCCTTTCTTCAACTCGCTTTCTTCTGAGCTGGCCGCAACACCGCAGGATTGCTTCAGGCCCTACTGTGGTTCCGGCATGGCATGCTGAGCCTTTGTTTAATTCCTCTTCCTGGTGGGAAATGAGAGTTAAATTTGCCCGTCCAGACACCTCCAGCTAGTCTCTCATTGGTTCTCCCTATTCCTGTTCATTTTCCGTATAAATTGCAAACTGGGCCAAACAGGAGGTTAAAGGCACTGACTCTCCAAGTGGGGAGAGTGTTAGTAAAGCGTCTGGAATGTTGCACCCGAGTACCAGGGGACGAAAACTGAGACACCTCTGAACACGTTTCCCAATCACACGGTGGATCATACTCTGGGTTCCACATGCATGTTTTAGCTGAAGTAAGAATCCCTTAAACCTGGAGAGTTGAGACCCATGGAATGGGTACCATGCAATATGACTTCAAAGGGTCTGCATTTGCTCACCGAATCTCACCAATCCTATCACTGCTGCGTTTATGCCGCTGTACACACGCTTGATTCTCTTTTGGAGCATATAAATCCATAGGTTTTAAGATTCTTACTTCTCAGGTACATTCTTAGGCGTTTAATATGGGGTGTTGAGTCCACTTCGTTGAGCAAGGAGTAGCTCTTGTCTATTACATATTTGGCTTATGGAACGGTATCTGTGCTAATTTCAATCTCTGGTTTTATGCAGCACCCCAACTCACCTTTCCCCTTAAGCAAGCATAAGTTGGTTTTCTACATTGGAGACCCTGTTCTGTTTTGTAATTCAGTTCCTGTGTAGCCAAGTTTACATTCCGTGTAGTAGTGATATCTTATGACGTTTCTTTTTCTGTGTGACTTATTTCACTTAGAATCATCGTACCTGAATCCACTCATTATGCTGCTATGGGCCTGATGACATAGATTTCATTGCTGCGTGATATTGCATTGTACGTAATTACCACAACTTCTTTATCCATTTTTCACTTGCTGTGATACTGAACTTGTACCGTAAATGAGGTTCTTGTAAACAGAGCCGTCCCAAACTTTGGGGTGGCTGTGTCTTTTTGATTTTAATTTCCCTAAGCTATAGGACCATAAGTGGAAGTGCCCTAGGCTCTGTTGCTTTGCTTTTTAGATGTTTCAGGAAACACCATACACTTCTCCAGAGTGGCTGTTCGCAATTTACATGCCGCACATCAGCATAACAAGGTTCCCAATTCTCCATGGCCTGTCCTGCCTTTCTGGATTTTACACTTTTTTCAGATGGCCCTTTTGACCGGGGGCAGTGAGACTTCATTGTAGTGCAGATTTCCTTTGCAAGCTTGCTTGGTTGGCCAAAAAGGGCGTATGCGTTTTTTCCTGAATATATTCAGGAAAAAACGCATACGCCCTTTTTGGCCAAGTGCATCATTGTGGACGTTCTGCCTCTTTTCCTATGCTTTACATGCTATTCCAGTCTACCTCCTGAAATCGGTTTCCTGCAATTCTGCCCCGCTTTCAAGTCCTCTTGGCAGCCTTACTTCAATATATTTTTGGACGATAGCTGTCATTTATAACTCTGCAGGTATGTGAATGACAGTGCCCCTGAGCTCCTTTCTTCAACTCGCTTTCTTGTGAGCTGGCCGCAACACCGCAGCATTGCTTCAGGCCCTAGTGTGGTTCCGGCATGGCACGCTTAGCCTTTGGTTAATTCCTCTTCCTGGTGGGAAATGAGAGTTAAATTTGCCCGTCCAGACACCTCCAGCTAGTCTCTCATTGGTTCTCCCTATTCCTGTTCATTTTCCGCAGAAATTGCAAACTGGGCCAAACAGGAGGTTAAAGGCACTGACTCTCCAAGTGGGGAGAGTGTTAGTAAAGCGTCTGGAATGTTGCACCCGAGTACCGGGGGATGAAAACTGAGTCACATTTTAACACGTTTCCCAATCACACGGTGGATCATACTCTGGGTTCCACATGCATGTTTTAGCTGAAGGAAGAATCCCTTAAACCTGGAGAGTTGAGACCCATGGAATGGGTACCATGCAATATGACTTGAAAGGGTCTGCATTTGCTCACCGAACCTCACCAATCCTAACACTGCTGCGTTTATGCCGCTGTACACATGGTTGATTCTCTTTTGGAGACATATAAATCCATAGGTTTTAAGATTCTTACTAGTCAGATATATTCTTATGCGTTTAATATGGGGTGTTGAGTCCACTTCGTTGAGCAATGAGTAGCTCTTGTCTATTACATATTTGGCTTATGGAACGGTATCTGTTCTAATTTCAATCTCTGGTTTTATGCAGCACCCCAACTCACCTTTCCCCTTAAGCAAGCATAAGTCGGTTTTCTACATTTGAGACCCTGTTCTGTTTTGTAATTCAGTTCCTGTGTAGCCAAGTTTACATTCCGTGTAGTAGTGATATCTTATGATGTTTCTTTTTCTGTGTGACTTATTTCACTTAGAATCATCGTACCTGAATCCACTCATTATGCTGCTATGGGCCTGATGACATAGATTTCATTGCTGAGTGATATTGCATTGTACGTAAGTACCACAACTTCTTTATCCATTTTTCATTTTCTGTGATTTTGAACTTGTACTGTAAACGAGGTTCTTGTAAACAGAGCCGTCCCAAACTTTGGGGTGGCTGTGTCTTTTTGATTTTAATTTCCCTAAGCTATAGGACCATAAGTGGAAGTGCCCTAGGCTCTGTTGCTTTGTTTTTTAGATGTTTCAGGAAACACCATACACTTCTCCAGAGTGGCTGTTGGCAATTTACATCCCGCCCATCAGCATAACAAGGCTCCCAATTCTCCATGGCTTGTCCTGCCTTTCTGGATTTTACACTTTTTTCAGATGGCCCTTTTGACCGGGGGGCAGTGAGACTTCATTGTAGTGCAGATTTCCTTTGCAAGCTTGCTTGGTTGGCCAAAAAGGGTGTATGCGTTTTTTCCTGAATGTATTCAGGAAAAAACGCATACGCCCTTTTTGGCCAAGTGCATCATTGTGGACGTTCTGCCTCTTTTCCTATGCTTTACATGCAATTCCAGTCTACCTCCTGAAATCGGTTTCCTGCAATTCTGCCCCGCTTTCAAGTCCTCTTGGCAGCCTTACTTCAATATAGTTTTGGACGATAGCTGTCATTTATAACTCTGCAGGTATGTGAATTACAGTGCCCCTGAGCTCCTTTCTTCAACTCGCTTTCTTGTGAGCTGGCCGCAACACCGCAGCATTGCTTCAGGCCCTAGTGTGGTTCCGGCATGGCACACTGAGCCTTTGGTTAATTCCTCTTCCTGGTGGGAAATCAGAGTTAAATTTGCCCGTCCAGACACCTCCAGCTAGTCTCTCATTGGTTCTCCCTATTCCTGTTCATTTTCCGCAGAAATTGCAAACTGGGCCAAACAGGAGGTTAAAGGCACTGACTCTCCAAGTGGGGAGAGTGTTAGTAAAGCGTCTGGAATGTTGCACCCGAGTACCAGGGGACGAAAACTGACACAATTGAACACGTTTCCCTATCACACGGTGGATCATACTCTGGGTTCCACATGCATGTTTTAGCTGAAGGAAGAATCCCTTAAACCTGGAGAGTTGAGACTCATGGAATGGGTACCATGCAATATGACTTCAAAGGGTCTGCATTTGTCCACCGAACCTCACCAATAATATCACTGCTGCGTTTATGCCGCTGTACACACGCTTGAATCGATTTCGGAGACATATAAATCCATAGGTTTTAAGATTCTTACTAGTCAGGTATATTCTTAGGCGTTTAATATGGGGTGTAGAGTCCACTTCGTTGAGCAAGGAGTAGCTCTTGTCTATTACATATTTGGCTTATGGAACGGTATCTGTGCTAATTTCAATCTTTGATTTTATGTAGCACCCCAACTCAACTTTCCTCTTAAGCAAGCATAAGTCGGTTTTCTACATTTGAGACCCTGTTCTGTTTTGTAATTCAGTTCCTGTGTAGCCAAGTTTACATTCCATGTGGTAGAGATATCTTATGATGTTTCTTTTTCTGTGTGACTTATTTCACTTAGAATCATCGTACCTGAATCCACTCATTATGCTGCTACGGGCCTGATGACATAGATTTCATTGCTGAGTGATATTGCATTGTACGTAAGTACCACAACTTCTTGATCCATTTTTCGCTTTCTGTGATATTGAACTTGTACCGTAAACGAGGTTCTTGTAAACAGAGCTGTCCCAAAGATTGGGGTGGTTGTGTCTTTTTGATTTTAATTTCCCTAAGCTATAGGACCATAAGTGGAAGTGCCCTAGGCTCTGTTTCTTTGTTTTTTAGATGTTTCAGGAAACACCATACACTTCTCCAGAGTGGCTGTTGGCAATTTACATCCCGCCCATCAGCATAACAAGGCTCCCAGTTCTCCATGGGCTGTCCTGCCTTTCTGGATTTTACACTTTTTTCAGATGGCCCTTTTGACCGGGGGGCAGTGAGACTTCATTGTAGTGCAGATTTCCTTTGCAAGCTTGCTTGGTTGGCCAAAAAGGGCGTAGGCTTTTTTTCTTGAGGAAAAATCGCATATGCCCTTTTTGGCCAAGTGCATCATTGTGGACGTTCTGCCTCTTTTCCTATGCTTTACATGCAATTCCAGTCTACCTCCTGAAATCGGTTTCCTGCAATTCTGCCCCGCTTTCAAGTCCTCTTGGCAGCCTTACTTCAATATATTTTTGGACGATAGCTGTCATTTATAACTCTGCAGGTTTGTGAATTACAGTGCCCCTGAGCTCCTTTCTTCAACTCGTTTTCTTGTGAGCTGGCCGCAACACCGCAGCATTGCTTCAGGCCCTAGTGTGGTTCCGGCATGGCACGCTGAGCCTTTGGTTAATTCCACTTCCTGGTGGGAAATGAGAGTTAAATTTGCCCGTCCAGACACCTCCAGCTAGTCTCTCATTGGTTTTCCCTATTACTATTCATTTTCCGCAGAAATTGCAAACTGGGCCAAACAGGAGGTTAAAGGCACTGACTCTCCAAGTGGGGAGAGTGTTAGTAAAGCGTCTGGAATGTTGCACCCGAGTACCGGGGTACGAAAACTGAGTCACATTTGAACACGTTTCCCGATCACACGGTGGATCATACTCTGGGTACCACATGCATGTTTTAGCTGAAGGAAGAATCCCTTAAACCTGGAGAGTTGAGACCCATGGAATGGGTACCATGCAATATGACTTGAAAGGGTCTGCATTTGCTCACCGAACCTCACCAATCCTAACACTGCTGCGTTTATGCCGCTGTACACACGCTTGATTCCCTTTCGGAGACATATAAATCCATAGGTTTTAAGATTCTTACTAGTCAGGTATATTCTTATGCGTTTAATATGGGGTGTTGAGTCCACTTCGTTGAGCAATGAGTAGCTCTTGTCTATTACATATTTGGCTTATGGAACGGTATCCATTCTAATTTCAATCTCTGGTTTTATGCAGCACCCCAACTCACCTTTCCCCTTAAGCAAGCATAAGTTGGTTTTCTACATTTGAGACCCTGTTCTGTTTTGTAATTCAGTTCCTGTGTAGCCAAGTTTACATTCCGTGTAGTAGTGATATCTTATGATGATTCTTTTTCTGTGTGACTTATTTCACTTAGAATCATCGTACCTGAATCCACTCATTATGCTGCTACGGGCCTGATGACATAGATTTCATTGCTGAGTGATATTGCATTGTACGTAAGTACAACAACTTCTTTACCCATTTTTCGCTTTCTGCGATATTGAACTTGTACCGTAAACGAGGTTCTTGTAAACAGAGCCGTCCCAAACTTTGGGTTGGCTGTGTCTTTTTGATTTTAATTTCCCTAAGCTATAGGACCATAAGTGGAAGTGCCCTAGGCTCTGTTGCTTTGTTTTTTAGATGTTTCAGGAAACACTATACACTTCTCCAGAGTGGCTGTTGGCAATTTACATCCCGCCCATCAGCATAACAAGGCTCCCAGTTCTCCATGGCCTGTCCTGCCTTTCTGGATTTTACACATTTTTCAGATGGCCCTTTTGACCGGGGGGCAGTGAGACTTCATTGTAGTGCAGATTTCCTTTGCAAGCTTGCTTGGTTGGCCAAAAAGGGCGTATGCGTTTTTTCCTGAATATATTCAGGAAAAAACGCATACGCCCTTTTTGGCCAAGTGCATCATTGTGGACGTTCTGCCTCTTTTCCTTTGCTTTACATGCAATTCCAGTCTACCTCCTGAAATTGGTTTCCTGCAATTCTGCCCAGCGTTCAACTCCTCTTGGCAGCCTTACTTCAATATATTTTTGGACAATAGCTGTCATTTATAACTCTGCAGGTTTGTGAATGACAGTGCCCCTGAGCTCCTTTCTTCAACTCGCTTTCTTGTGAGCTGGCCGCAACACCGCAGCATTGCTTCATGCGCTAGTGTGGTTCCGGCATGACATGCTGAGCCTTTGGTTAATTCCTCTTCCTGGTGGGAAATGAGAGTTAACTTTGCCCGTCCAGACACTTCCAGCTAGTCTCTCATTGGTTCTCCCTATTCCTGTTCATTTTCCGCAGAATTTGCAAACTGGGCCAAACAAGAGGTTAAAGGCACTGACTCTCCAAGTGGGGAGAGTGTTAGTAAAGCGTCTGGAATGTTGCACCCGAGTACCGGGGGATGAAAACTGACACAATTAAACACGTTTCCCGATCACACGGTGGATCATACTCTGGGTTCCACATGCATGTTTTAGCTGAAGGAAGAATCCCTTAAACCTGGAGAGTTGAGACCCATGGAATGGGTACCATGCAATATGACTTCAAAGGGTCTGCATTTGCTCACCGAACCTCACCAATCCTATCACTGCTGCCTTTATGACACTGTACACACGCTTGATTCTCTTTCGGAGACATATAAATCCATAGGTTTTAAGATTCTTTATAGTCAGGTATATTCTTACGCGTTTAATATGGGCTGTAGAGTCCACTTCGTTGAGCAAGGAGTAGCTCTTGTCTATTAAATATTTGGCTTATGGAACGGTATCTGTTCTAATTTCAATCTCTGGTTTTATGCAGCACCCCAACTCACCTTTCGCCTTAAGCAAGCATAAGTTGGTTTTCTACATTTGAGACCCTGTTCTGTTTTGTAATTCAGTTCCTGTGTAGCCAAGTTTACATTCCTTGTAGTAGTGATATCTTATGATGTTTGTTTTTCTGTGTGACTTATTTCACTTAGAATCATCGTACCTGAATCCACTCATTATGCTGCTACGGGCCTGATGACATAGATTTCATTGCTGAGTGATATTGCATTGTACGTAAGTACCACAACTTCTTTATCCATTTTTCGCTTTCTGTGATATTGAACTTGGACGATAAATGAGGTTCTTGTAAACAGAGCTTTCCCTAACTTTGTGGTGGCTGAGTCTTTTTGATTTTAATTTCCCTAAGCTATAGGACCATAAGTGGAAGTGCCCTAGGCTCTGTTGCTTTGTTTTTTAGATGTTTCAGGAAACACCATACACTTCTCCAGAGTGGCTGTTGGCAATTTACATCCCACCCATCAGCATAACAAGGCTCCCAGTTCTCCATGGCCTGTCCTGCCTTTCTGGATTTTACACTTTTTTCAGATGGCCCTTTTGACCGGGGGGCAGTGAGACTTCATTGTAGTGCAGATTTCCTTTGCAAGCTTGCTTGGTTGGCCAAAAAGGGCGTATGCGTTTTTTCCTGAATATATTCAGGAAAAAACGCATACGCCCTTTTTGGCCAAGTGCATCATTGTGGACGTTCTGCCTCTTTTCCTATGCTTTACATGCAATTCCAGTCTACCTCCTGAAATCGGTTTCCTGCAATTCTGCCCCGCTTTCAAGTCCTCTTGGCAGCCTTACTTCAATATATTTTTGGACGATAGCTGTCATTTATAACTCTGCAGGTATGTGAATGACAGTGCCCCTGAGCTCCTTTCTTCAACTCGCTTTCTTGTGAGCTGGCCGCAACACCGCAGGATTGCTTCAGGCCCTAGTGTGGTTCCGGCATGGCACGCTGAGCCTTTGTTTAATTCCTCTTCCTGGTGGGAAATGAGAGTTAAATTTGCCCGTCCAGACACCTCCAGCTAGTCTCTCATTGGTTCTCCCTATTCCTGTTCATTTTCCGCAGAAATTGCAAACTGGGCCAAACAGGAGGTTAAAGGCACTGACTCTCCAAGTGGGGAGAGTGTTAGTAAAGCGTCTGGAATGTTGCACCCGAGTACCAGGGGACGAAAACTGAGACACATTTGAACACGTTTCCCGATCACATGGTGGATCATACTCTGGGTTCCACATGCATGTTTTAGCTGAAGGAAGAATCCCTTAAACCTGGAGAGTTGAGACCCCTGCAATGGGTACCATGCAATATGACTTCAAAGGGTCTGCATTTGCTCACCGAACCTCACCAATCCTATCACTGCTGCATTTATGCCACTGTACACACGCTTGATTCTCTTTCTGAGACATATAAATCCATAGGTTTTAAGATTCTTACTAGTCAGGTATATTCTTAGGCGTTTAATATGGGGTGTAGAGTCCACTTCGTTGAGCAAGGAGTAGCTCTTGTCTATTACATATTTGGCTTATGGAACGGTATCTGTTCTAATTTCAATCTCTGGTTTTATGCAGCACCCCAACTCACCTTTCCCCTTAAGCAAGCATAAGTTGGTTTTCTACATTTGAGACCCTGTTCTGTTTTGTAATTCAGTTCCTGTGTAGCCAAGTTTACATTCCGTGTAGTAGTGATATCTTATGACGTTTCTTTTTCTGTGTGACTTATTTCACTTAGAATCATCGTACCTGAATCCACTCATTATGCTGCTATGGGCCTGATGACATAGATTTCATTGCTGCGTGATATTGCATTGTACGTAAGTACCACAAATTCTTTATCCATTTTTCACTTTCTGTGATTTTGAACTTGTACTGTAAACGAGGTTCTTGTAAACAGAGCCTTCCCAAACTTTGGGGTGGCTGTGTCTTTTTGCTTTTAATTTCCCTAAGCTATAGGACCATAAGTGGAAGTGCCCTAGGCTCTGTTGCTTTGTTTTTTAGATGTTTCAGGAAACACCATACACTTCTCCAGAGTGGCTGTTGGCAATTTACATCCCGCCCATCAGCATAACAAGGCTCCCAGTTCTACATGGCCTGTCCTGCCTTTCTGGATTTTACACTTTTTTCAGATGGCCCTTTTGACCGGGGGGCAGTGAGACTTCATTGTAGTGCAGATTTCCTTTGCAAGCTTGCTTGGTTGGCCAAAAAGGGCGTATGCGTTTTTTCCTGAATATATTCAGGAAAAAACGCATACGCCCTTTTTGGCCAAGTGCATCATTGTGGACGTTCTGCCTCTTTTCCTTTGCTTTACATGCAATTCCAGTCTACCTCCTGAAATCGGTTTCCTGCAATTCTGCCCAGCGTTCAAGTCCTCTTGGCAGCCTTACTTCAATATATTTTTGGACGATAGCTGTCATTTATAACTCTGCAGGTTTGTGAATGACAGTGCCCCTGACCTCCTTTCTTCAACTCGCTTTCTTGTGAGCTGGCCGCAACACCGCAGCATTGCTTCAGGCCCTAGTGTGGTTCCGGCATGACATGCAGAGCCTTTGGTTAATTCCTCTTCCTGGTGGGAAATGAGAGTTAACTTTGCCCTTCCAGACACCTCCAGCTAGTCTCTCATTGGTTCTCCCTATTCCTGTTCATTTTCCGCAGAAATTGCAAACTGGGCCAAACAGGAGGTTAAAGGCACTGACTCTCCAAGTGGGGAGAGTGTTAGTAAAGCGTCTGGAATGTTGCACCCGAGTACCATGGGACGAAAACTGAGACACATTTGAACACGTTTCCCGATCACACGGTGGATCATACTCTGGGTACCACATGCATGTTTTAGCTGAAGGAAGAATCCCTTAAACCTGGAGAGTTGAGACCCTTTGAATGGGTACCATGTAATATGACTTCAAAGGGTCTGCATTTGCTCACCGATCCTCACCAATCCTATCACTGCTGCGTTTATGCCACTGTACACACGCTTGATTCTCTTTCGGAGACATATAAATCCATAGCTTTTAAGATTATTACTAGTCAGGTATATTCTTAGGCGTTTAATATGGGGTGTTGAGTCCACTTCGTTGAGCAAGGAGTAGTTCTTGTCTATTACATATTTGGCTTATGGAATGGTATCTGTGCTAATTTCAATCTCTGGTTTTATGCAGCACCCCAACTCACCTTATCCCTTAAGGAAGCATAAGTCGGTTTTCTACATTTGAGACCCTGTTCTGTTTTGTAATTCAGTTCCTGTGTAGCCAAGTTTACATTCCATGTTGTAGAGATATCTTATGATGTTTCTTTTTCTGTGTGACTTATTTCACTTAGAATCATCGTACCTGAATCCACTCATTATGCTGCTATGGGCCTGATGACATAGATTTCATTGCTGAGTGATATTGCATTGTACGTAAGTACCACAACTTCTTTATCCATTTTTCACTTTCTGTGATTTTGAACTTGTACTGTAAACGAGGTTCTTGTAAACAGAGCCTTCCCAAATTTTGGGTTGGCTGTGTCTTTTTGATTTTAATTTCCCTAAGCTATAGGACCATAAGTGGAAGTGCCCTAGGCTCTGTTGCTTTGTTTTTTAGATGTTTCAGGAAACACCATACACTTCTCCAGAGTGGCTGTTGGCAATTTACATCCCGCCCATCAGCATAACAAGGCTCCCAGTTCTCCATGGCCTGTCCTGCCTTTCTGGATTTTACACTTTTTTCAGATGGCCCTTTTGACCTGGGGGCAATGAGACTTCATTGTACTGCAGATTTCGTTTGCAAGCTTGCTTGGTTGGCCAAAAAGGGCGTATGCGTTTTTTCCTGAATATATTCAGGAAAAAACGCATACGCCCTTTTTGGCCAAGTGCATCATTGTGGACGTTCTGCCTCTTTTCCTTTGCTTTACATGCAATTCCAGTCTACCTCCTGAAATCGGTTTCCTGCAATTCTGCCCAGCGTTCAAGTCCTCTTGGCAGCCTTACTTCAATATATTTTTGGACGATAGCTGTCATTTATAACTCTGCATGTTTGTGAATGACAGTGCCGCTGAGCTCCTTTCTTCAACTCGCTTTCTTGTGAGCGGGCCGCAACACCGCAGCATTGCTTCAGGCCCTAGTGTGGTTCCGGCATGACATGCTGAGCCTTTGGTTAATTCCTCTTCCTGGTGGGAAATGAGAGTTAAATTTGCCCGTCCAGAGACTTCCAGCTAGGCTCTCATTTGTTCTCCCTATTCCTGTTCATTTTCCGCAGAAATTGCAAACTGGGCCAAACAGGAGGTTAAAGGCACTGACTCTCCAAGTGGGGAGAGTGTTAGTAAATCGTCTGGAATGTTGCACCCGAGTACCAGGGGATGAAAACTGACACAATTAAACACGTTTCCCGATCACACGGTGGATCATACTCTGGGTTCCACATGCATGTTTTAGCTGAAGGAAGAATCCCTTAAACCTGGAGAGTTGAGACCCATGGAATGGGTACCATGCAATATGACTTCAAAGGGTCTGCATTTGTTCACCAAACCTCACCAATCCTATCACTGCTGCGTTTATGACACTGTACACACGCTTGATTCTCTTTCGGAGACATATAAATCCATAGGTTTTAAGATTCTTTCTAGTCAGGTATATTCTTAGGCATTTAATATGGGGTGTAGAGTCCACTTCGTTGAACAAGGAGTAGCTCTTGTCTATTAAATATTTGGCTTATGGAACGGTATCTGTTCTAATTTCAATCTCTGGTTTTATGCAGCACCCCAACTCACCTTTCGCCTTAAGCAAGCATAAGTTGGTTTTCTACATTTGAGACCCTGTTCTGTTTTGTAATTCAGTTCCTGTGTAGCCAAGTTTACATTCCTTGTAGTAGTGATATCTTATGATGTTTGTTTTTCTGTGTGACTTATTTCACTTAGAATCATCGTACCTGAATCCACTCATTATGCTGCTACGGGCCTGATGACATAGATTTCATTGCTGAGTGATATTGCGTTGTACGTAAGTACCACAACTTCTTTATCCATTTTTCGCTTTCTGTGATATTGAACTTGGACCATAAATGAGGTTCTTGTAAACAGAGCTGTCGTAAACTTTGGGGTGGCTGAGTCTTTTTGATTTTAATTTCCCTAAGTTATAGGACCATAAGTGGAAGTGCCCTAGGCTCTGTTGCTTTGTTTTTTAGATGTTTCAGGAAACACCATACACTTCTCCAGAGTGGCTGTTGGCAATTTACATCCCGCCCATCAGCATAACAAGGCTCCCAGTTCTCCATGGCCTGTCCTGCCTTTCTGGATTTTACACTTTTTTCAGATGGCTCTTTTGACCGGGGAGCACTGAGACTTCATTGTAGTGCAGATTTCCTTTGCAAGCTTGCTTGGTTGGCCAAAAAGTGTGTATGCGTTTTTTCCTGAATATATTCAGGAAAAAACACATACGCCCTTTTTGGCCAAGTGCATCATTGTGGACGTTCTGCCTCTTTTCCTATGCTTTACATGCAATTCCAGTCTACCTCCTGAAATCGGTTTCCTGCAATTCTGCCCCGCTTTCAAGTCCTCTTGGCAGCCTTACTTCAATATATTTTTGGACGATAGCTGTCATTTATAACTCTGCAGGTTTGTGAATGACAGTGCCCCTGAGCTCCTTTCTTCAACTCGCTTTCTTGTGAGCGGGCCGCAACACCGCAGGATTGCTTCAGGCCCTAGTGTGGTTCCGGCATGGCACGCTGAGCCTTTGTTTAATTCCTCTTCCTGGTGGGAAATGAGAGTTAAATTTGCCCGTCCAGACACCTCCAGCTAGTCTCTCATTGGTTCTCCCTATTCCTGTTCATTTTCCGCAGAAATTGCAAACTGGGCCAAACAGGAGGTTAAAGGCACTGACTCTCCAAGTGGGGAGAGTGTTATTAAAGCGTCTGGAATTTTGCACCCGAGTACCAGGGGACGAAAACTGAGACACATTTGAACACGTTTCCCGATCACATGGTGGATCATACTCTGGGTTCCACATGCATGTTTTAGCTGAAGGAAGAATCCCTTAAACCTGGAGAGTTGAGACCCCTGGAATGGGTACCATGCAATATGACTTCAAAAGGTCTGCATTTGCTCACCGAACCTCACCAATCCTAGCACTGCTACATTTATGCCACTGTACACACGCTTGATTCTCTTTCTGAGACATATAAATCCATAGGTTTTAAGATTCTTACTAGTCAGGTATATTCTTAGGCGTTTAATATGGGGTGTAGAGTCCACTTCGTTGAGCAAGGAGTAGCTCTTGTCTATTACATATTTGGCTTATGGAACCGTATCTGTGCTAATTTCAATCTCTGGTTTTATGCAGCACCCCAACTCACCTTTACTCTTAAGCAAGCATATGTCGGTTTTCTACATTTGAGACCCTGTTCTGTTTTGTTATTCAGTTCCTGTGTAGCCAAGTTTACATTCCATGTGGTAGAGATATCTTATGATGTTTCTTTCTCTGTGTGACTTATTTCACTTACAATCATCGTACCTGAATCCACTCATTATGCTGCTACGGGCCTGATGACATAGATTTCATTGCTGAGTGATATTGCATTGTACGTAAGTACCACAACTTCTTTATCCATTTTGCGCTTTCTGTGATATTGAACTTGTACCATAAATGAGGTTCTTGTAAACAGAGCTGTCCTAAAGATTGGGGTGGTTGTGTCTTTTTGATTTTAATTTCCCTAAGCTATAGGACCATAAGTGGAAGTGCCCTAGGCTCTGTTGCTTTGTTTTTTAGATGTTTCAGGAAACACCATACACTTCTCCAGAGTGACTGTTGGCAATTTACATCCCGCCCATCAGCATAACAAGGCTCCCAGTTCTCCATGGCCTGTCCTGCCTTTCTGGATTTTACACTTTTTTCAGATGGCCCTTTTGACCGGGGGGCAGTGAGACTTCATTGTAGTGCAGATTTCCTTTGCAAGCTTGCTTGGTTGGCCAAAAAGGGCGTATGCGTTTTTTCCTGAATATATTCAGGAAAAAACGCATACGCCCTTTTTCGCCAAGTGCATCATTGTGGACGTTCTGCCTCTTTTCCTATGCTTTACATGCAATTCCAGTCTACCTCCTGAAATCGGTTTCCTGCGATTCTGCCCCGCTTTCAAGTCCTCTTGGCAGCCTTACTTCAATATATTTTTGGACGATAGCTGTCATTTATAACTCTGCAGGTATGTGAATGACAGTGCCCCTGAGCTCCTTTCTTCAACTCGCTTTCTTGTGAGCTGGCCGCAACACCGCAGCATTGCTTCAGGCCCTAGTGTGGTTCCGGCATGGCACACTGAGCCTTTGGTTAATTCCTCTTCCTGGTGGGAAATGAGAGTTAAATTTGCCCGTCCAGACACCTCCAGCTAGTCTCTCATTTGTTCTCCCTATTCCTGTTCATTTTCCGCAGAAATTGCAAACTGGGCCAAACAGGAGGTTAAAGGCACTGACTCTCCAAGTGGGGAGAGTGTTAGTAAAGCATCTGGAATGTTGCACCCGAGTACCAGGGGACGAAAACTGAGACAATTGAACACGTTTCCCGAGCACACGGTGGATCATACTCTGGGTTCCACATGCATGTTTTAGCTGAAGGAAGAATCCCTTAAACCTGGAGAGTTGAGACCCATGGAATGGGTACCATGCAATATGACTTCAAAGGGTCTGCATTTGTTCACCGAACCTCACCAATCCTATCACTGCTGCGTTTATGCCGCTGTACACACGCTTGATTCTCTTTCGGAGACATATAAATCCATAGGTTTTAAGATTCTTACTAGTGAGGTATATTCTTAAGCGTTTATTATGGGGTGTAGAGTCCACTTCGTTGAGCAAGGAGTAGCTCTTGTCTAATACATATTTGGCTTATGGAACTGTATCTGTTCTAATTTCAATCTCTGGTTTTATGCAGCACCCCAACTCACCTTTCGCCTTAAGAAAGCATAAGTTGGTTTTCTACATTTGAGACCCTGTTCTGTTTTGTAATTCAGTTCCTGTGTAGCCAAGTTTACATTCCGTGTAGTAGTGATATCTTATGATGTTTCTTTTTCTGTGTGACTTATTTCACTTAGAATCATCGTACCTGAATCCACTCATTATGCTGCTATGGGCCTGATGACATAGATTTCATTGCTGCGTGATATTGCATTGTACGTAATTACCACAACTTCTTTATCCATTTTTCACTTTCTGTGATACTGAACTTGTACCGTAAACGAGGTTCTTGTAAACAGAGCCGTCCCAAACTTTGGGTTGGCTGTGTCTTTTTGATTTTAATTTCCCTAAGCTATAGGACCATAAGTGGAAGTGCCCTAGGCTCTGTTGCTTTGCTTTTTAGATGTTTCAGGAAACACCATACACTTCTCCAGAGTGGCTGTTCGCAATTTACATCCCGCACATCAGCATAACAAGGTTCCCAATTCTCCATGGCCTGTCCTGCCTTTCTGGATTTTACACTTTTTTCAGATGGCCCTTTTGACCGGGGGCAGTGAGACTTCATTGTAGTGCAGATTTCCTTTGCAAGCTTGCTTGGTTGGCCAAAAAGGGCGTATGCGTTTTTTCCTGAATATATTCAGGAAAAAACGCATACGCCCTTTTTGGCCAAGTGCATCATTGTGGATGTTCTGCCTCTTTTCCTATGCTTTACATGCAATTCCAGTCTACCTCCTGAAATCGGTTTCCTGCAATTCTGCCCCGCTTTCAAGTCCTCTTGGCAGCCTTACTTCAATATATTTTTGGACGATAGCTGTCATTTATAACTCTGCAGGTATGTGAATGACAGTGCCCCTGAGCTCCTTTCTTCAACTCGTTTTCTTGTGAGCTGGCCGCAACACCGCAGCATTGCTTCAGGCCCTACTGTGGTTCCGGCATGGCACGTTGAGCCTTTGTTTAATTCCTCTTCCTGGTGGGAAATGAGAGTTAAATTTGCCTGTCCAGACACCTCCAGCTAGTCTCTCATTGGTTCTCCCTATTCCTGTTCATTTTCCGCAGAAATTGCAAACTGGGCCAAACAGGAGGTTAAAGGCACTGACTCTCCAAGTGGGGAGAGTGTTAGTAAAGCGTCTGGAATGTTGCACCCGAGTACCAGGGGACGAAAACTGAGACACATTTGAACACGTTTCCCGATAACATGGTGGATCATACTCTGGGTTCCACATGCATGTTTTAGCTGAAGGAAGAATCCCTTAAACCTGGAGAGTTGAGACCCCTGCAATGGGTACCATGCAATATGACTTCAAAGGGTCTGCATTTGCTCACCGAACCTCACCAATCCTAGCACTGCTGCATTTATGCCACTGTACACACGCTTGATTCTCTTTCGGAGACATATAAATCCATAGGTTTTAAGATTCTTACTAGTCAGGTATATTCTTAGGCGTTTAATATGGGGTGTAGAGTCCACTTCGTTGAGCAAGGAGTAGCTCTTGTCTATTACATATTTGGCTTATGGAACCGTATCTGTGCTAATTTCAATCTTTGGTTTTATGCAGCACCCCAACTCACCTTTACTCTTAAGCAAGCATAAGTTGGTTTTCTCCATTTGAGACCCTGTTCTGTTTTGTAATTCAGTTCCTGTGTAGCCAAGTTTACATTCCGTGTATTACTGATATCTTATGATGTTTCTTTTTCTGTGTGACTTATTTCAGTTAGAATCATCATACCTGAATCCACTCATTGTGCTGCTAAGGGCCTGATGACATAGATTTCATTGCTGCGTGATATTGCATTGTACGTAATTACCACAACTTCTTTATCCATTTTTCACTTTCTGTGATACTGAACTTGTACCGTAAACGAGGTTCTTGTAAACAGAGCCGTCCCAAACTTTGGGGTGGCTGTGTCTTTTTGATTTTAATTTCCCTAAGCTATAGGACCATAAGTGGAAGTGCCCTAGGCTCTGTTGCTTCGTTTTTTAGATGTTTCAGGAAACACCATACACTTCTCCAGAGTGGCTGTTGGCAATTTACATCCCGCCCATCAGCATAACAAGGCTCCCAGTTCTCCATGGCCTGTCCTGCCTTTCTGGATTTTACACTTTTTTCAGATGGCCCTTTTGACCGGGGGGCAGTGAGACTTCATTGTAGTGCAGATTTCCTTTGCAAGCTTGCTTGGTTGGCCAAAAAGGGCGTATGCGTTTTTTCCTGAATGTATTCAGGAAAAAACGCATACGCCCTTTTTGGCCAAGTGCATCATTGTGGACGTTCTGCCTCTTTTCCTATGCTTTACATGCAATTCCAGTCTACCTCCTGAAATCGGTTTCCTGCAATTCTGCCCCGCTTTCAAGTCCTCTTGGCAGCCTTACTTCAATATATTTTTGGACGATAGCTGTCATTTATAACTCTGCAGGTATGTGAATTACAGTGCCCCTGAGCTCCTTTCTTCAACTCGCTTTCTTGTGAGCTGGCCGCAACACCGCAGCATCGCTTCAGGCCCTAGTGTTGTTCCGGCATGGCACGCTGAGCCTTTGGTTAATTCCTCTTCCTGGTGGGAAATGAGAGTTAAATTTGCCCGTCCAGACACCTCCAGCTAGTCTCTCATTGGTTCTCCCTATTCCTGTTCATTTTCCGCAGAAATTGCAAACTGGGCCAAACAGGAGGTTAAAGGCACTGACTCTCCAAGTGGGGAGAGTGTTAGTAAAGCGTCTGGAATGTTGCACCCGAGTACCATGGGACGAAAACTGACACAATTAAACACGTTTCCCGATCACACGGTGGATCATACTCTGGGTTCCACATGCATGGTTTAGCTGAAGGAAGAATCCCTTAAACCTGGAGAGTTGAGACCCATGGAATGGGTACCATGCAATATGACTTCAAAGGGTCTGCATTTGCTAACCGAACCTCACCAATAATATCACTGCTGCGTTTATGCCGCTGTACACACGCTTGATTCTCTTTCGGAGACATATAAATCCATAGGTTTTAAGATTCTTACTAGTCAGGTATATTCTTAGGCGTTTAATATGGGGTGTTGAGTCCACTTCGTTGAGCAAGGTGTAGCTCTTTTCTATTACATATTTGGCTTATGGAACGATATCTGTGCTAATTTCAATCTCTGGTTTTATGCAGCACCCCAACTCACCTTTCCCCTTAAGCAAGCATAAGTTGGTTTTCTACATTTGAGACCCTGTTCTGTTTTGTAATTCAGTTCCTGTGTAGCCAAGTTTACATTCCGTGTAGTAGTGATATCTTATGATGTTTCTTTTTCTCTGTGACTTTTTTCACTTAGAATTATCGTACCTGAATCCACTCATTATGCTGCTATGGGCCTGATGACATAGATTTCATTGCTGAGTGATATTGCATTGTAGGTAAGTACCACAACTTCTTTATCCATTTTTCACTTTCTGTGATATTGAACTTGTACCGTAAACGAGGTTCCTGTAAACAGAACCGTCCCAAACTTTGGGGTGGCTGTGTCTTTTTGATTTTAATTTCCCTAAGCTATAGGACCATAAGTGGAAGTGCCCTAGGCTCTGTTGTTTTGTTTTTTAGATGTTTCAGGAAACACCATACACTTCTCCAGAGTGGCTGTTGGCAATTTACATCCCGACCATCAGCATAACAAGGCTCCCAGTTCTCCATGGCCTGTCCTGCTTTGCTGGATTTTATACTTTTTTCAGATGGCCCTTTGGCCCGCGGGGTAGTGAGACTTCATTGTAGTGCAGATTCCCTTTGCAAGCTTGCTTGGTTGGCCAAAAAGGGCGTATGCGTTTTTTCCTGAATATATTCAGGAAAAAACGCATACGCCCCTTTTGGCCAAGTGCATCATTGTGGACGTTCTGCCTCTTTTCCTATGCTTTACATGCAATTCCAGTCTACCTCCTGAAATCGGTTTCCTGCAATTCTGCCCCGCTTTCAAGTCCTCTTGGCAGCCTTACTTCAATATATTTTTGGACGATAGCTATCATTTATAACTCTGCAGGTATGTGAATGACAGTGCCCCTGAGCTCCTTTCTTCAACTCGCTTTCTTGTGAGCTGGCCGCAACACCGCAGGATTGCTTCAGGCCCTAGTGTGGTTCCGGCATGGCACGCTGAGCCTTTGTTTAATTCCTCTTCCTGGTGGGAAATGAGAGTTAAATTTGCCCGTCCAGACACCTCCAGCTAGTCTCTCATTGGTTCTCCCTATTCCTGTTCATTTTCCGCAGAAATTGCAAACTGGGCCAAACAGGAGGTTAAAGGCACTGACTCTCCAAGAGGGGAGAGTGTTAGTAAAGCGTCTGGAATGTTGCACCCGAGTACCAGGGGACGAAAACTGAGACACATTTGAACACGTTTCCCGATCACATGGTGGATCATACTCTGGGTTCCACATGCATGTTTTAGCTGAAGGAAGAATCCCTTAAACCTGGAGAGTTGAGACCCCTGCAATGGGTACCATGCAGTATGACTTCAAAGGGTCTGCATTTGCTCACCGAACCTCACCAATCCTTTCACTGCTGCATTTATGCCACTGTACACACGCTTGATTCTCTTTCTGAGACATATAAATCCATAGGTTTTAAGATTCTTACTAGTCAGGTATATTCTTAGGCGTTTAATATGGGGTGTAGAGTCCACTTCGTTGAGCAAGGAGTAGCTCTTGTCTATTACATATTTGGCTTATGGAACGGTATCTGTGCTAATTTCAATCTCTGGTTTTATGCAGCACCCCAACTCACCTTTCCCCTTAAGCAAGCATAAGTCGGTTTTCTACATTTGAGACCCTGTTCTGTTTTGTAATTCAGTTCCTGTGTAGCCAAGTTTACATTCCATGTGGTAGAGATATCTTATGATGTTTCTTTTTCTGTGTGACTTATTTCACTTAGAATCATCGTACCTGAATCCACTCATTATGCTGCTATGGGCCTGATGACATAGATTTCATTGCTGAGTGATATTGCATTGTACGTAAGTACCACAACTTCTTTATCCATTTTTCACTTTCTGTGATTTTGAACTTATACTGTAAACTAGGTTCTTGTAAACAGAGCCTTCCCAAACTTTGGGGTGGCTGTGTCTTTTTGATTTTAATTTCCCTAAGCTATAGGACCATAAGTGGAAGTGCCCTAGGCTCTGTTGCTTTGTTTTGTAGATGTTTCAGGAAACACCATACACTTCTCCAGAGTGGCTGTTGGCAATTTACATCCCGCCCATCAGCATAACAAGGCTCCCAGTTCTCCATGGCCTGTCCTGCCTTTCTGGATTTTACACTTTTTTCAGATGGCCCTTTTGACCGGGGGGCAGTGAGACTTCATTGTAGTGCAGATTTCCTTTGCAAGCTTGCTTGGTTGGCCAAAAAGGGCGTATGCGTTTTTTCCTGAATATATTCAGGAAAAAACGCATACGCCCTTTTTGGCCAAGTGCATCATTGTGGACGTTCTGCCTCTTTTCCTATGCTTTACATGCAATTCCAGTCTACCTCCTGAAATCGGTTTCCTGCAATTCTGCCCCGCTTTCAAGTCCTCTTGGCAGCCTTACTTCAATATATTTTTGGACGATAGCTATCATTTATAACTCTGCAGGTATGTGAATGACAGTGCCCCTGAGCTCCTTTCTTCAACTCGCTTTCTTGTGAGCGGGCCGCAACACCGCAGGATTGCTTCAGGCCCTAGTGTGGTTCCGGCATGGCACGCTGAGCCTTTGTTTAATTCCTCTTCCTGGTGGGAAATGAGAGTTAAATTTGCCCGTCCAGACACCTCCAGCTAGTCTCTCATTGGTTCTCCCTATTCCTGTTCATTTTCCGCAGAAATTGCAAACTGGGCCAAACAGGAGGTTAAAGGCACTGACTCTCCAAGTGGGGAGAGTGTTAGTAAAGCGTCTGGAATGTTGCACCCGAGTACCAGGGGACGAAAACTGAGACACATTTGAACACGTTTCCCGATCACATGGTGGATCATACTCTGGGTTCCACATGCATGTTTTAGCTGAAGGAAGAATCCCTTAAACCTGGAGAGTTGAGACCCCTGCAATGGGTACCATGCAATATGACTTCAAAGGGTCTGCATTTGCTCACCGAACCTCACCAATCCTATCACTGCTGCATTTATGCCACTGTACACACGCTTGATTCTCTTTCTGAGACATATAAATCCATAGGTTTTAAGATTCTTACTAGTCAGGTATATTCTTAGGCGTTTAATATGGGGTGTAGAGTCCACTTCGTTGAGCAAGGAGTAGCTCTTGTCTATTACATATTTGGCTTATGGAACGGTATCTGTTCTAATTTCAATCTCTGGTTTTATGCAGCACCCCAACTCACCTTTCCCCTTAAGCAAGCATAAGTTGGTTTTCTACATTTGAGACCCTGTTCTGTTTTGTAATTCAGTTCCTGTGTAGCCAAGTTTACATTCCATGTGGTAGAGATATCTTATGATGTTTCTTTTTCTGTGTGACTTATTTCACTTAGAATCATCGTACCTGAATCCACTCATTATGCTGCTATGGGCCTGATGACATAGATTTCATTGCTGAGTGATATTGCATTGTACGTAAGTACCACAACTTCTTGATCCATTTTTCACTTTCTGTGATTTTGAACTTGTACTGTAAACGAGGTTCTTGTAAACAGAGCCTTCCCAAACTTTGGGGTGGCTGTGTCTTTTTGATTTTAATTTCCCTAAGCTATAGGACCATAAGTGGAAGTGCCCTAGTCTCTGTTGCTTTGTTTTGTAGATGTTTCAGGAAACACCATACACTTCTCCAGAGTGACTGTTGGCAATTTACATCCCGCCCATCAGCATAACAAGGCTCCCAGTTCTCCATGGCCTGTCCTGCCTTTCTGGATTTTACACTTTTTTCAGATGGCCCTTTTGACCGGGGGGCAGTGAGACTTCATTGTAGTGCAGATTTCCTTTGCAAGCTTGCTTGGTTGGCCAAAAAGGGCGTATGCGTTTTTTCCTGAATATATTCAGGAAAAAACGCATACGCCCTTTTTGGCCAAGTGCATCATTGTGGACGTTCTGCCTCTTTTCCTTTGCTTTACATGCAATTCCAGTCTACCTCCTGAAATCGGTTTCCTGCAATTCTGCAGAGCGTTCAAGTCCTCTTGGCAGCCTTACTTCAATATATTTTTGGACGATAGCTGTCATTTATAACTCTGCAGGTTTGTGAATGACAGTGCCCCTGAGCTCCTTTCTTCAACTCGCTTTCTTGTGAGCTGGCCGCAACACCGCAGCATTGCTTCAGGCCCTAGTGTGGTTCCGCATGACATGCTGAGCCTTTGGTTAATTCCTCTTCCTGGTGGGAAATGAGAGTTAACTTTGCCCGTCCAGACACCTCCAGCTAGTCTCTCATTGGTTCTCCCTATTCCTGTTCATTTTCCGCAGAAATTGCAAACTGGGCCAAACAAGAGGTTAAAGGCACTGACTCTCCAAGTGGGGAGAGTGTTAGTAAAGCGTCTGGAATGTTGCACCCGAGTACCGGGGGATGAAAACTGACACAATTAAACACGTTTCCCGATCACACGGTGGATCATACTCTGGGTTCCACATGCATGTTTTAGCTGAAGGAAGAATCCCTTAAACCTGGAGAGTTGAGACCCATGGAATGGGTACCATGCAATATGACTTCAAAGGGTCTGCATTTGCTCACCGAACCTCACCAATAATATCACTGCTGCGTTTATGCCGCTGTACACACGCTTGATTCTCTTTCGGAGACATATAAATCCATAGGTTTTTAGATTCTTTCTAGTCAGGTATATTCTTACGCGTTTAATATGGGGTGTAGAGTCCACTTAGTTGAGCAAGGAGTAGCTCTTGTCTATTAAATATTTGGCTTATGGAACGGTATCTGTTCTAATTTCAATCTCTGGTTTTATGCAGCACCCCAACTCACCTTTCGCCTTAAGCAAGCATAAGTTGGTTTTCTACATTTGAGACCCTGTTCTGTTTTGTAATTCAGTTCCTGTGTAGCCAAGTTTACATTCCTTGTAGTAGTGATATCTTATGATGTTTGTTTTTCTGTGTGACTTATTTCACTTAGAATCATCGTACCTGAATCCACTCATTATGCTGCTACGGGCCTGATGACATAGATTTCATTGCTGAGTGATATTGCATTGTACGTAAATACCACAACTTCTTTATCCATTTTGCGCTTTCTGTGATATTGAACTTGGACCATAAGTGAGGTTCTTGTAAACAGAGCTGTCCCTAACTTTGGGGTGGCTGAGTCTTTTTTATTTTAATTTCCCTAAGCTATAGGACCATAAGTGGAAGTGCCCTAGGCTCTGTTGCTTTGTTTTTTAGATGTTTCAGGAAACACCATACACTTCTCCAGAGTGGCTGTTGGCAATTTACATCCCACCCATCAGCATAACAAGGCTCCCAGTTCTCCATGGCCTGTCCTGCCTTTCTGGATTTTACACTTTTTTCAGATGGCCCTTTTGACCGGGGGGCAGTGAGACTTCATTGTAGTGCAGATTTCCTTTGCAAGCTTGCTTGGTTGGCCAAAAAGGGCGTATGCGTTTTTTCCTGAATATATTCAGGAAAAAACGCATACGCCCTTTTTGGCCAAGTGCATCATTGTGGACGTTCTGCCTCTTTTCCTATGCTTTACATGCAATTCCAGTCTACCTCCTGAAATCGGTTTCCTGCAATTCTGCCCCGCTTTCAAGTCCTCTTGGCAGCCTTACTTCAATATATTTTTGGACGATAGCTGTCATTTATAACTCTGCAGTTATGTGAATGACAGTGCCCCTGAGCTCCTTTCTTCAACTCGCTTTCTTGTGAGCTGGCCGCAACACCGCAGGATTGCTTCAGGCCCTAGTGTGGTTCCGGCATGGCACGCTGAGCCTTTGTTTAATTCCTCTTCCTGGTGGGAAATGAGAGTTAAATTTGCCCGTCCAGACACCTCCAGCTAGTCTCTCATTGGTTCTCCCTATTCCTGTTCATTTTCCGCAGAAATTGCAAACTGGGCCAAACAGGAGGTTAAAGGCACTGACTCTCCAAGAGGGGAGAGTGTTAGTAAAGCGTCTGGAATGTTGCACCCGAGTACCAGGGGACGAAAACTGAGACACATTTGAACACGTTTCCCGATCACATGGTGGATCATACTCTGGGTTCCACATGCATGTTTTAGCTGAAGGAAGAATCCCTTAAACCTGGAGAGTTGAGACCCCTGCAATGGGTACCATGCAGTATGACTTCAAAGGGTCTGCATTTGCTCACCGAACCTCACCAATCCTTTCACTGCTGCATTTATGCCACTGTACACACGCTTGATTCTCTTTCTGAGACATATAAATCCATAGGTTTTAAGATTCTTACTAGTCAGGTATATTCTTAGGCGTTTAATATGGGGTGTAGAGTCCACTTCGTTGAGCAAGGAGTAGCTCTTGTCTATTACATATTTGGCTTATGGAACGGTATCTGTGCTAATTTCAATCTCTGGTTTTATACAGCACCCCAACTCACCTTTCCCCTTAAGCAAGCATAAGTCGGTTTTCTACATTTGAGACCCTGTTCTGTTTTGTAATTCAGTTCCTGTGTAGCCAAGTTTACATTCCATGTGGTAGAGATATCTTATGATGTTTCTTTTTCTGTGTGACTTATTTCACTTAGAATCATCGTACCTGAATCCACTCATTATGCTGCTATGGGCCTGATGACATAGATTTCATTACTGAGTGATATTGCATTGTACGTAAGTACCACAACTTCTTTATCCATTTTTCACTTTCTGTGATTTTGAACTTATACTGTAAACTAGGTTCTTGTAAACAGAGCCTTCCCAAACTTTGGGGTGGCTGTGTCTTTTTGATTTTAATTTCCCTAAGCTATAGGACCATAAGTGGAAGTGCCCTAGGCTCTGTTGCTTTGTTTTGTAGATGTTTCAGGAAACACCATACACTTCTCCAGAGTGGCTGTTGGCAATTTACATCCCGCCCATCAGCATAACAAGGCTCCCAGTTCTCCATGGGCTGTCCTGCCTTTCTGGATTTTACACTTTTTTCAGATGGCCCTTTTGACCGGGGGACAGTGAGACTTCATTGTAGTGCAGATTTCCTTTGCAAGCTTGCTTGGTTGGCCAAAAAGGGCGTATGCGTTTTTTCCTGAATATATTAAAGAAAAAACGCATACGCCCTTTTTGGCCAAGTGCATCATTGTGGACGTTCTGCCTCTTTTCCTATGCTTTACATGCAATTCCAGTCTACCTCCTGAAATCGGTTTCCTGCAATTCTGCCCCGCTTTCAAGTCCTCTTGGCAGCCTTACTTCAATATATTTTTGGACGATAGCTATCATTTATAACTCTGCAGGTATGTGAATGACAGTGCCCCTGAGCTCCTTTCTTCAACTCGCTTTCTTGTGAGCGGGCCGCAACACCTCAGGATTGCTTCAGGCCCTAGTGTGGTTCCGGCATGGCACGCTGAGCCTTTGTTTAATTCCTCTTCCTGGTGGGAAATGAGAGTTAAATTTGCCCGTCCAGACACCTCCAGCTAGTCTCTCATTGGTTCTCCCTATTCCTGTTCATTTTCCGCAGAAATTGCAAACTGGGCCAAACAGGAGGTTAAAGGCACTGACTCTCCAAGTGGGGAGAGTGTTAGTAAAGCGTCTGGAATGTTGCACCCGAGTACCAGGGGACGAAAACTGAGACACATTTGAACACGTTTCCCGATCACATGGTGGATCATACTCTGGGTTCCACATGCATGTTTTAGCTGAAGGAAGAATCCCTTAAACCTGGAGAGTTGAGACCCCTGCAATGGGTACCATGCAATATGACTTCAAAGGGTCTGCATTTGCTCACCGAACCTCACCAATCCTATCACTGCTGCATTTATGCCACTGTACACACGCTTGATTCTCTTTCTGAGACATATAAATCCATAGGTTTTAAGATTCTTACTAGTCAGGTATATTCTTAGGCGTTTAATATGGGGTGTAGAGTCCACTTCGTTGAGCAAGGAGTAGCTCTTGTCTATTACATATTTGGCTTATGGAACGGTATCTGTTCTAATTTCAATCTCTGGTTTTATGCAGCACCCCAACTCACCTTTCCCCTTAAGCAAGCATAAGTTGGTTTTCTACATTTGAGACCCTGTTCTGTTTTGTAATTCAGTTCCTGTGTAGCCAAGTTTACATTCCATGTGGTAGAGATATCTTATGATGTTTCTTTTTCTGTGTGACTTATTTCACTTAGAATCATCGTACCTGAATCCACTCATTATGCTGCTATGGGCCTGATGACATAGATTTCATTGCTGAGTGATATTGCATTGTACGTAAGTACCACAACTTCTTTATCCATTTTTCACTTTCTGTGATTTTGAACTTGTACTGTAAACAAGGTTCTTGTAAACAGAGCCTTCCCAAACTTTGGGGTGGCTGTGTCTTTTTGATTTTAATTTCCCTAAGCTATAGGACCATAAGTGGAAGTGCCCTAGGCTCTGTTGCTTTGTTTTGTAGATGTTTCAGGAAACACCATACACTTCTCCAGAGTGGCTGTTGGCAATTTACATCCCGCCCATCAGCATAACAAGGCTCCCAGTTCTCCATGGGCTGTCCTGCCTTTCTGGATTTTACACTTTTTTCAGATGGCCCTTTTGACCGGGGGGCAGTGAGACTTCATTGTAGTGCAGATTTCCTTTGCAAGCTTGCTTGGTTGGCCAAAAAGGGCGTATGCGTTTTTTCCTGAATATATTCAGGAAAAAACGCATACGCCCTTTTTGGCCAAGTGCATCATTGTGGACGTTCTGCCTCTTTTCCTTTGCTTTACATGCAATTCCAGTCTACCTCCTGAAATCGGTTTCCTGCAATTCTGCCCCACGTTCAAGTCCTCTTGGCAGCCTTACTTCAATATATTTTTGGACGATAGCTGTCATTTATAACTCTGCAGGTTTGTGAATGACAGTGCCCCTGAGCTCCTTTCTTCAACTCGCTTTCTTGTGAGCTGGCCGCAACACCGCAGCATTGCTTCAGGCCCTAGTGTGGTTCCGGCATGACATGCTGAGCCTTTGGTTAATTCCTCTTCCTGGTGGGAAATGAGAGTTAACTTTGCCCGTCCAGACACCTCCAGCTAGTCTCTCATTGGTTCTCCCTATTCCTGTTCATTTTCCGCAGAAATTGCAAACTGGGCCAAACAAGAGGTTAAAGGCACTGACTCTCCAAGTGGGGAGAGTGTTAGTAAAGCGTCTGGAATGTTGCACCCGAGTACCGGGGGATGAAAACTGACACAATTAAACACGTTTCCCGATCACACGGTGGATCATACTCTGGGTTCCACATGCATGTTTTAGCTGAAGGAAGAATCCCTTAAACCTGGAGAGTTGAGACCCATGGAATGGGTACCATGCAATATGACTTCAAAGGGTCTGCATTTGCTCACCGAACCTCACCAATCCTATCACTGCTGCGTTTATGACACTGTACACACGCTTGATTCTCTTTCGGAGACATATAAATCCATAGGTTTTTAGATTCTTTCTAGTCAGGTATATTCTTACGCGTTTAATATGGGGTGTAGAGTCCACTTCGTTGAGCAAGGAGTAGCTCTTGTCTATTAAATATTTGGCTTATGGAACGGTATCTGTTCTAATTTCAATCTCTGGTTTTATGCAGCACCCCAACTCACCTTTCGCCTTAAGCAAGCATAAGTTGGTTTTCTACATTTGAGACCCTGTTCTGTTTTGTAATTCAGTTCCTGTGTAGCCAAGTTTACATTCCTTGTAGTAGTGATATCTTATGATGTTTGTTTTTCTGTGTGACTTATTTCACTTAGAATCATCGTACCTGAATCCACTCATTATGCTGCTACGGGCCTGATGACATAGATTTCATTGCTGAGTGATATTGCATTGTACGTAAGTACCACAAATTCTTTATCCATTTTTCGCTTTCTGTGATATTGAACTTGGACCATAAATGAGGTTCTTGTAAACAGAGCTGTCCCTAACTTTGGGGTGGCTGAGTCTTTTTGATTTTAATTTCCCTAAGCTATAGGACCATAAGTGGAAGTGCCCTAGGCTCTGTTGCTTTGTTTTTTAGATGTTTCAGGAAACACCATACACTTCTCCAGAGTGGCTGTTGGCAATTTACATCCCACCCATCAGCATAACAAGGCTCCCAGTTCTCCATGGCCTGTCCTGCCTTTCTGGATTTTACACTTTTTTCAGATGGCCCTTTTGACCGGGGGGCAGTGAGACTTCATTGTAGTGCAGATTTCCTTTGCAAGCTTGCTTGGTTGGCCAAAAAGGGCGTATGCGTTTTTTCCTGAATATATTCAGGAAAAAACGCATACGCCCTTTTTGGCCAAGTGCATCATTGTGGACGTTCTGCCTCTTTTCCTATGCTTTACATGCAATTCCAGTCTACCTCCTGAAATCGGTTTCCTGCAATTCTGCCCCGCTTTCAAGTCCTCTTGGCAGCCTTACTTCAATATATTTTTGGACGATAGCTATCATTTATAACTCTGCAGGTATGTGAATGACAGTGCCCCTGAGCTCCTTTCTTCAACTCGCTTTCTTGTGAGCTGGCCGCAACACCGCAGGATTGCTTCAGGCCCTAGTTTGGTTCCGGCATGGCACGCTGAGCCTTTGTTTAATTCCTCTTCCTGGTGGGAAATGAGAGTTAAATTTGCCCGTCCAGACACCTCCAGCTAGTCTCTCATTGGTTCTCCCTATTCCTGTTCATTTTCCGCAGAAATTGCAAACTGGGCCAAACAGGAGGTTAAAGGCACTGACTCTCCAAGTGGGGAGAGTGTTAGTAAAGCGTCTGGAATGTTGCACCCGAGTACCAGGGGACGAAAACTGAGACACATTTGAACACGTTTCCCGATCACATGGTGGATCATACTCTGGGTTCCACATGCATGTTTTAGCTGAAGGAAGAATCCCTTAAACCTGGAGAGTTGAGACCCCTGCAATGGGTACCATGCAATATGACTTCAAAGGGTCTGCATTTGCTCACCGAACCTCACCAATCCTATCACTGCTGCATTTATGCCACTGTACACACGCTTGATTCTCTTTCTGAGACATATAAATCCATAGGTTTTAAGATTCTTACTAGTCAGGTATATTCTTAGGCGTTTAATATGGGGTGTAGAGTCCACTTCGTTGAGCAAGGAGTAGCTCTTGTCTATTACATATTTGGCTTATGGAACGGTATCTGTGCTAATTTCAATCTCTGGTTTTATGCAGCACCCCAACTCACCTTTCCCCTTAAGCAAGCATAAGTTGGTTTTCTACATTTGAGACCCTGTTCTGTTTTGTAATTCAGTTCCTGTGTAGCCAAGTTTACATTCCATGTGGTAGAGATATCTTATGATGTTTCTTTTTCTGTGTGACTTATTTCACTTAGAATCATCGTACCTGAATCCACTCATTATGCTGCTATGGGCCTGATGACATAGATTTCATTGCTGAGTGATATTGCATTGTACGTAAGTACCACAACTTCTTTATCCATTTTTCACTTTCTGTGATTTTGAACTTGTACTGTAAACGAGGTTCTTGTAAACAGAGCCTTCCCAAACTTTGGGGTGGCTGTGTCTTTTTGATTTTAATTTCCCTAAGCTATAGGACCATAAGTGGAAGTGCCCTAGGCTCTGTTGCTTTGTTTTGTAGATGTTTCAGGAAACACCATACACTTCTCCAGAGTGGCTGTTGGCAATTTACATCCCGCCCATCAGCATAACAAGGCTCCCAGTTCTCCATGGCCTGTCCTGCCTTTCTGGATTTTACACTTTTTTCAGATGGCCCTTTTGACCGGGGGGAAGTGAGACTTCATTGTAGTGCAGATTTCCTTTGCAAGCTTGCTTGGTTGGCCAAAAAGGGCGTATGCGTTTTTTCCTGAATATATTCAGGAAAAAACGCATACGCCCTTTTTGGCCAAGTGCATCATTGTGGACGTTCTGCCTCTTTTCCTTTGCTTTACATGCAATTCCAGTCTACCTCCTGAAATCGGTTTCCTGCAATTCTGCCCCACGTTCAAGTCCTCTTGGCAGCCTTACTTCAATATATTTTTGGACGATAGCTGTCATTTATAACTCTGCAGGTTTGTGAATGACAGTGCCCCTGAGCTCCTTTCTTCAACTCGCTTTCTTGTGAGCTGGCCGCAACACCGCAGCATTGCTTCAGGCCCTAGTGTGGTTCCGGCATGACATGCTGAGCCTTTGGTTAATTCCTCTTCCTGGTGGGAAATGAGAGTTAACTTTGCCCGTCCAGACACCTCCAGCTAGTCTCTCATTGGTTCTCCCTATTCCTGTTCATTTTCCGCAGAAATTGCAAACTGGGCCAAACAGGAGGTTAAAGGCACTGACTCTCCAAGTGGGGAGAGTGTTAGTAAAGCGTCTGGAATGTTGCACCCGAGTACCGGGGGATGAAAACTGACACAATTAAACACGTTTCCCGATCACCCGGTGGATCATACTCTGAGTTCCACATGCATGTTTTAGCTGAAGGAAGAATCCCTTAAACCTGGAGAGTTGAGACCCATGGAATGGGTACCATGCAATATGACTTCAAAGGGTCTGCATTTGCTCACCGAACTTCACCAATCCTATCACTGCTGCGTTTATGACACTGTACACACGCTTGATTCTCTTTCGGAGACATATAAATCCATAGGTTTTAAGATTCTTTCTAGTCAGGTATATTCTTACGCGTTTAATATGGGGTGTAGAGTCCACTTCGTTGAGCAAGGAGTAGCTCTTGTCTATTAAATATTTGGCTTATGGAACGGTATCTGTTCTAATTTCAATCTCTGGTTTTATGCAGCACCCCAACTCACCTTTCGCCTTAAGCAAGCATAAGTTGGTTTTCTACATTTGAGACCCTGTTCTGTTTTGTAATTCAGTTCCTGTGTAGCCAAGTTTACATTCCTTGTAGTAGTGATATCTTATGATGTTTGTTTTTCTGTGTGACTTATTTCACTTAGAATCATCGTACCTGAATCCACTCATTATGCTGCTACGGGCCTGATGACATAGATTTCATTGCTGAGTGATATTGCATTGTACGTAAGTACCACAACTTCTTTATCCATTTTTCGCTTTCTGTGATATTGAACTTGGACCATAAATGAGGTTCTTGTAAACAGAGCTGTCCCTAACTTTGGGGTGGCTGAGTCTTTTTGATTTTAATTTCCCTAAGCTATAGGACCATAAGTGGAAGTGCCCTAGGCTCTGTTGCTTTGTTTTTTAGATGTTTCAGGAAACACCATACACTTCTCCAGAGTGGCTGTTGGCAATTTACATCCCACCCATCAGCATAACAAGGCTCCCAGTTCTCCATGGCCTGTCCTGCCTTTCTGGATTTTACACTTTTTTCAGATGGCCCTTTTGACCGGGGGGCAGTGAGACTTCATTGTAGTGCAGATTTCCTTTGCAAGCTTGCTTGGTTGGCCAAAAAGGGCATATGCGTTTTTTCCTGAATATATTCAGGAAAAAACGCATACGCCCTTTTTGGCCAAGTGCATCATTGTGGACGTTCTGCCTCTTTTCCTATGCTTTACATGCAATTCCAGTCTACCTCCTGAAATCGGTTTCCTGCAATTCTGCCCCGCATTCAAGTCCTCTTGGCAGCCTTACTTCAATATATTTTTGGACGATAGCTATCATTTATAACTCTGCAGGTATGTGAATGACAGTGCCCCTGAGCTCCTTTCTTCAACTCGCTTTCTTGTGAGCTGGCCGCAACACCGCAGGATTGCTTCAGGCCCTAGTGTGGTTCCGGCATGGCACGCTGAGCCTTTGTTTAATTCCTCTTCCTGGTGGGAAATGAGAGTTAAATTTGCCCGACCAGACACCTCCAGCTAGTCTCTCATTGGTTCTCCCTATTCCTGTTCATTTTCCGCAGAAATTGCAAACTGGGCCAAACAGGAGGTTAAAGGCACTGACTCTCCAAGTGGGGAGAGTGTTAGTAAAGCGTCTGGAATGTTGCACCCGAGTACCGGGGGATGAAAACTGACACAATTAAACACGTTTCCCGATCACACGGTGGATCATACTCTGGGTTCCACATGCATGTTTTAGCTGAAGGAAGAATCCCTTAAACCTGGAGAGTTGAGACCCATGGAATGGGTACCATGCAATATGACTTCAAAGGGTCTGCATTTGCTCACCGAACCTCACCAATAATATCACTGCTGCGTTTATGCCGCTGTACACACGCTTGATTCTCTTTCGGAGACATATAAATCCATAGGTTTTAAGATTCTTTCTAGTCAGGTATATTCTTACGCGTTTAATATGCGGTGTAGAGTCCACTTCGTTGAGCAAGGAGTAGCTCTTGTCTATTAAATATTTGGCTTATGGAACGGTATCTGTTCTAATTTCAATCTCTGGTTTTATGCAGCACCCCAACTCACCTTTCGCCTTAAGCAAGCATAAGTTGGTTTTCTACATTTGAGACCCTGTTCTGTTTTGTAATTCAGTTCCTGTGTAGCCAAGTTTACATTCCTTGTAGTAGTGATATCTTATGATGTTTGTTTTTCTGTGTGACTTATTTCACTTAGAATCATCGTACCTGAATCCACTCATTATGCTGCTACGGGCCTGATGACATAGATTTCATTGCTGAGTGATATTGCATTGTACGTAAGTACCACAACTTCTTTATCCATTTTTCGCTTTCTGTGATATTGAACTTGGACCATAAATGAGGTTCTTGTAAACAGAGCTGTCCCTAACTTTGGGGTGGCTGAGTCTTTTTGATTTTAATTTCCCTAAGCTATAGGACCATAAGTGGAAGTGCCCTAGGCTCTGTTGCTTTGTTTTTTAGATGTTTCAGGAAACACCATACACTTCTCCAGAGTGGCTGTTGGCAATTTACATCCCACCCATCAGCATAACAAGGCTCCCAGTTCTCCATGGCCTGTCCTGCCTTTCTGGATTTTACACTTTTTTCAGATGGCCCTTTTGACCGGGGGGCAGTGAGACTTCATTGTAGTGCAGATTTCCTTTGCACGCTTGCTTGGTTGGCCAAAAAGGGCGTATGCGTTTTTTCCTGAATATATTCAGGAAAAAACGCATACGCCCTTTTTGGCCAAGTGCATCATTGTGGACGTTCTGCCTCTTTTCCTATGCTTTACATGCAATTCCAGTCTACCTCCTGAAATCGGTTTCCTGCAATTCTGCCCCGCTTTCAAGTCCTCTTGGCAGCCTTACTTCAATATATTTTTGGACGATAGCTATCATTTATAACTCTGCAGGTATGTGAATGACAGTGCCCCTGAGCTCCTTTCTTCAACTCGCTTTCTTGTGAGCTGGCCGAAACACCGCAGGATTGCTTCAGGCCCTAGTGTGGTTCCGGCATGGCACGCTGAGCCTTTGTTTAATTCCTCTTCCTGGTGGGAAATGAGAGTTAAATTTGCCCGTCCAGACACCTCCAGCTAGTCTCTCATTGGTTCTCCCTATTCCTGTTCATTTTCCGCAGAAATTGCAAACTGGGCCAAACAGGAGGTTAAAGGCACTGACTCTCCAAGAGGGGAGAGTGTTAGTAAAGCGTCTGGAATGTTGCACCCGAGTACCAGGGGACGAAAACTGAGACACATTTGAACACGTTTCCCGATCACATGGTGGATCATACTCTGGGTTCCACATGCATGTTTTAGCTGAAGGAAGAATCCCTTAAACCTGGAGAGTTGAGACCCCTGCAATGGGTACCATGCAATATGACTTCAAAGGGTCTGCATTTGCTCACCGAACCTCACCAATCCTATCACTGCTGCATTTATGCCACTGTACACACGCTTGATTCTCTTTCTGAGACTTATAAATCCATAGGTTTTAAGATTCTTACTAGTCAGGTATATTCTTAGGCGTTTAATATGGGGTGTAGAGTCCACTTCGTTGAGCAAGGAGTAGCTCTTGTCTATTACATATTTGGCTTATGGAACGGTATCTGTGCTAATTTCAATCTCTGGTTTTATGCAGCACCCCAACTCACCTTTCCCCTTAAGCAAGCATAAGTCGGTTTTCTACATTTGAGACCCTGTTCTGTTTTGTAATTCAGTTCCTGTGTAGCCAAGTTTACATTCCATGTGGTAGAGATATCTTATGATGTTTCTTTTTCTGTGTGACTTATTTCACTTAGAATCATCGTACCTTAATCCACTCATTATGCTGCTATGGGCCTGATGACATAGATTTCATTGCTGAGTGATATTGCATTGTACGTAAGTACCACAACTTCTTTATCCATTTTTCACTTTCTGTGATTTTGAACTTATACTGTAAACGAGGTTCTTGTAAACACAGCCTTCCCAAACTTTGGGGTGGCTGTGTCTTTTTGATTTTAATTTCCCTAAGCTATAGGACCATAAGTGGAAGTGCCCTAGGCTCTGTTGCTTTGTTTTGTAGATGTTTCAGGAAACACCATACACTTCTCCAGAGTGGCTGTTGGCAATTTACATCCCACCCATCAGCATAACAAGGCTCCCAGTTCTCCATGGGCTGTCCTGCCTTTCTGGATTTTACACTTTTTTCAGATGGCCCTTTTGACCGGGGGGCAGTGAGACTTCATTGTAGTGCAGATTTCCTTTGCAAGCTTGCTTGGTTGGCCAAAAAGGGCGTATGCGTTTTTTCCTGAATATATTAAGGAAAATACGCATACGCCCTTTTTGGCCAAGTGCATCATTGTGGACGTTCTGCCTCTTTTCCTATGCTTTACATGCAATTCCAGTCTACCTCCTGAAATCGGTTTCCTGCAATTCTGCCCCGCTTTCAAGTCCTCTTGGCAGCCTTACTTCAATATATTTTTGGACGATAGCTATCATTTATAACTCTGCAGGTATGTGAATGACAGTGCCCCTGAGCTCCTTTCTTCAACTCGCTTTCTTGTGAGCGGGCCGCAACACCTCAGGATTGCTTCAGGCCCTAGTGTGGTTCCGGCATGGTACGCTGAGCCTTTGTTTAATTCCTCTTCCTGGTGGGAAATGAGAGTTAACTTTGCCCGTCCAGACACCTCCAGCTAGTCTCTCATTGGTTCTCCCTATTCCTGTTCATTTTCCGCAGAAATTGCAAACTGGGCCAAACAGGAGGTTAAAGGCACTGACTCTCCAAGTGGGGAGAGTGTTAGTAAAGCGTCTGGAATGTTGCACCCGAGTACCAGGGGACGAAAACTGAGACACATTTGAACACGTTTCCCGATCACATGGTGGATCATACTCTGGGTTCCACATGCATGTTTTAGCTGAAGGAAGAATCCCTTAAACCTGGAGAGTTGAGAGCCCTGCAATGGGTACCATGCAATATGACTTCAAAGGGTCTGCATTTGCTCACCGAACCTCACCAATCCTATCACTGCTGCATTTATGCCACTGTACACACGCTTGATTCTCTTTCTGAGACATATAAATCCATAGGTTTTAAGATTCTTACTAGTCAGGTATATTCTTAGGCGTTTAATATGGGGTGTAGAGTCCACTTCGTTGAGCAAGGAGTAGCTCTTGTCTATTACATATTTGGCTTATGGAATGGTATCTGTTCTAATTTCAATCTCTGGTTTTATGCAGCACCCCAACTCACCTTTCGCCTTAAGCAAGCATAAGTTGGTTTTCTACATTTGAGACCCTGTTCTGTTTTGTAATTCAGTTCCTGTGTAGCCAAGTTTACATTCCATGTGGTAGAGATATCTTATGATGTTTCTTTTTCTGTGTGACTTATTTCACTTAGAATCATCGTACCTGAATCCACTCATTATGCTGCTATGGGCCTGATGACATAGATTTCATTGCTGAGTGATATTGCATTGTACGTAAGTACCACAACTTCTTTATCCATTTTGCGCTTTCTGTGATATTGAACTTGTACCGTAAAGGAGGTTCTTGTAAACAGAGCTGTCCCAAAGATTGGGGTGGTTGTGTCTTTTTGATTTTAATTTCCCTAAGCTATAGGACCATAAGTGGAAGTGCCCTAGGCTGTGTTGCTTTGTTTTTTAGATGTTTCAGGAAACACCATACACTTCTCCAGAGTGACTGTTGGCAATTTACATCCCGCCCATCAGCATAACAAGGCTCCCAGTTCTCCATGGGCTGTCCTGCCTTTCTGGATTTTACACTTTTTTCAGATGGCCCTTTTGACCGGGGGGCAGTGAGACTTCATTGTAGTGCAGATTTCCTTTGCAAGCTTGCTTGGTTGGCCAAAAAGGGCGTATGCGTTTATTCCTGAATATATTCAGGAAAAAACGCATACGCCCTTTTTGGCCAAGTGCATCATTGTGGACGTTCTGCCTCTTTTCCTATGCTTTACATGCAATTCCAGTCTACCTCCTGAAATCGGTTTCCTGCAATTCTGCCCCGCTTTCAAGTCCTCTTGGCAGCCTTACTTCAATATATTTTTGGACGACAGCTGTCATTTATAACTGCAGGTTTGTGAATGACAGTGCCCCTGAGCTCCTTTCTTCAACTCGCTTTCTTGTGAGCTGGCCGCAACACCGCAGCATTGCTTCAGGCCCTAGTGTGGTTCCGGCATGGCACGCTGAGCCTTTGTTTAATTCCTCTTCCTGGTGGGAAATGAGAGTTAAATTTGCCCGTCCAGACACCTCCAGCTAGTCTCTCATTGGTTCTCCCTATTCCTGTTCATTTTCCGCAGAAATTGCAAACTGGGCCAAACAGGAGGTTAAAGGCACTGACTCTCCAAGAGGGGAGAGTGTTAGTAAAGCGTCTGGAATGTTGCACCCGAGTACCAGGGGACGAAAACTGAGACACATTTGAACACGTTTCCCGATCACATGGTGGATCATACTCTGGGTTCCACATGCATGTTTTAGCTGAAGGAAGAATCCCTTAAACCTGGAGAGTTGAGACCCCTGCAATGGGTACCATGCAATATGACTTCAAAGGGTCTGCATTTGCTCACCGAACCTCACCAATCCTATCACTGCTGCATTTATGCCACTGTACACACGCTTGATTCTCTTTCTGAGACTTATAAATCCATAGGTTTTAAGATTCTTACTAGTCAGGTATATTCTTAGGCGTTTAATATGGGGTGTAGAGTCCACTTCGTTGAGCAAGGAGTAGCTCTTGTCTATTACATATTTGGCTTATGGAACGGTATCTGTGCTAATTTCAATCTCTGGTTTTATGCAGCACCCCAACTCACCTTTCCCCTTAAGCAAGCATAAGTCGGTTTTCTACATTTGAGACCCTGTTCTGTTTTGTAATTCAGTTCCTGTGTAGCCAAGTTTACATTCCATGTGGTAGAGATATCTTATGATGTTTCTTTTTCTGTGTGACTTATTTCACTTAGAATCATCGTACCTGAATCCACTCATTATGCTGCTATGTGCCTGATGACATAGATTTCATTGCTGAGTGATATTGCATTGTACGTAAGTACCACAACTTCTTTATCCATTTTTCACTTTCTGTGATTTTGAACTTATACTGTAAACGAGGTTCTTGTAAACAGAGCCTTCCCAAACTTTGGGGTGGCTGTGTCTTTTTGATTTTAATTTCCCTAAGCTATAGGACCATAAGTGGAAGTGCCCTAGGCTCTGTTGCTTTGTTTTGTAGATGTTTCAGGAAACACCATACACTTCTCCAGAGTGGCTGTTGGCAATTTACATCCCGCCCATCAGCATAACAAGGCTCCCAGTTCTCCATGGCCTGTCCTGCCTTTCTGGATTTTACACTTTTTTCAGATGGCCCTTTTGACCGGGGGGCAGTGAGACTTCATTGTAGTGCAGATTTCCTTTGCAAGCTTGCTTGGTTGGCCAAAAAGGGCGTATGCGTTTTTTCCTGAATATATTAAGGAAAAAACGCATACGCCCTTTTTGGCCAAGTGCATCATTGTGGACGTTCTGCCTCTTTTCCTATGCTTTACATGCAATTCCAGTCTACCTCCTGAAATCGGTTTCCTGCAATTCTGCCCCGCTTTCAAGTCCTCTTGGCAGCCTTACTTCAATATATTTTTGGACGATAGCTATCATTTATAACTCTGCAGGTATGTGAATGACAGTGCCCCTGAGCTCCTTTCTTCAACTCGCTTTCTTGTGAGCGGGCCGCAACACCTCAGGATTGCTTCAGGCCCTAGTGTGGTTCCGGCATGGCACGCTGAGCCTTTGTTTAATTCCTCTTCCTGGTGGGAAATGAGAGTTAAATTTGCCCGTCCAGACACCTCCAGCTAGTCTCTCATTGGTTCTCCCTATTCCTGTTCATTTTCCGCAGAAATTGCAAACTGGGCCAAACAGGAGGTTAAAGGCACTGACTCTCCAAGAGGGGAGAGTGTTAGTAAAGCGTCTGGAATGTTGCACCCGAGTACCAGGGGACGAAAACTGAGACACATTTGAACACGTTTCCCGATCACATGGTGGATCATACTCTGGGTTCCACATGCATGTTTTAGCTGAAGGAAGAATCCCTTAAACCTGGAGAGTTGAGACCCCTGCAATGGGTACCATGCAATATGACTTCAAAGGGTCTGCATTTGCTCACCGAACCTCACCAATCCTATCACTGCTGCATTTATGCCACTGTACACACGCTTGATTCTCTTTCTGAGACTTATAAATCCATAGGTTTTAAGATTCTTACTAGTCAGGTATATTCTTAGGCGTTTAATATGGGGTGTAGAGTCCACTTCGTTGAGCAAGGAGTAGCTCTTGTCTATTACATATTTGGCTTATGGAACGGTATCTGTGCTAATTTCAATCTCTGGTTTTATGCAGCACCCCAACTCACCTTTCCCCTTAAGCAAGCATAAGTCGGTTTTCTACATTTGAGACCCTGTTCTGTTTTGTAATTCAGTTCCTGTGTAGCCAAGTTTACATTCCATGTGGTAGAGATATCTTATGATGTTTGTTTTTCTGTGTGACTTATTTCACTTAGAATCATCGTACCTGAATCCACTCATTATGCTGCTATGGGCCTGATGACATAGATTTCATTGCTGAGTGATATTGCATTGTACGTAAGTACCACAACTTCTTTATCCATTTTTCACTTTCTGTGATTTTGAACTTATACTGTAAACGAGGTTCTTGTAAACAGAGCCTTCCCAAACTTTGGGGTGGCTGTGTCTTTTTGATTTTAATTTCCCTAAGCTATAGGACCATAAGTGGAAGTGCCCTAGGCTCTGTTGCTTTGCTTTTTAGATGTTTCAGGAAACACCATACACTTCTCCAGAGTGACTGTTGGCAATTTACATCCCGCCCATCAGCATAACAAGGCTCCCAGTTCTCCATGGCCTGTCCTGCCTTTCTGGATTTTACACTTTTTTCAGATGGCCCTTTTGACCGGGGGGCAGTGAGACTTCATTGTAGTGCAGATTTCCTTTGCAATCTTGCTTGGTTGGCCAAAAAGGGCGTATGCGTTTATTCCTGAATATATTCAGGAAAAAACGCATACGCCCTTTTTGGCCAAGTGCATCATTGTGGACGTTCTGCCTCTTTTCCTATGCTTTACATGCAATTCCAGTCTACCTCCTGAAATCGGTTTCCTGCAATTCTGCCCCGCTTTCAAGTCCTCTTGGCAGCCTTACTTCAATATATTTTTGGACGATAGCTGTCATTTATAACTCTGCAGGTATGTGAATGACAGTGCCCCTGAGCTCCTTTCTTCAACTCGCTTTCTTGTGAGCTGGCCGCAACAGCGCAGCATTGCTTCAGGCCCTAGTGTGGTACCGGCATGGCACACTGAGCCTTTGGTTAATTCCTCTTCCTGGTGGGAAATGAGAGTTAAATTTGCCCGTCCAGACACCTCCAGCTAGTCTCTCATTGGTTCTCCCTATTCCTGTTCATTTTCCGTATAAATTGCAAACTGGGCGAAACAGGAGGTTAAAGGCACTGACTCTCCAAGTGGGGAGAGTGTTAGTAAAGCATCTGGAATGTTGCACCCGAGTACCAGGGGACGAAAACTGACACAATTGAACACGTTTCCCGATCACACGGTGGATCATACTCTGGGTTCCACATGCATGTTTTAGCTGAAGGAAGAATCCCTTAAACCTGGAGAGTTGAGACCCATGGAATGGGTACCATGCAATATGACTTCAAAGGGTCTGCATTTGTCCACCGAACCTCACCAATCCTATCACTGCTGCGTTTATGCCGCTGTACACACGCTTGATTCTCTTTCGGAGACATATAAATCCATAGGTTTTAAGATTCTTCCTAGTCAGGTATATTCTTAGGCGTTTATTATGGGGTGTAGAGTCCACTTCATTGAGCAAGGAGTAGCTCTTGTCTATTACATATTTGGCTTATGGAACGGTATCTGTGCTAATTTCAATCTCTGGTTTTATGCAGCACCCCAACTCACCTTTCGCCTTAAGAAAGCATAAGTTGGTTTTCTACATTTGAGACCCTGTTCTGTTTTGTAATTCAGTTCCTGTGTAGCCAAGTTTACATTCCGTGTAGTAGTGATATCTTATGATGTTTCTTTTTCTGTGTGACTTATTTCACTTAGAATCATCGTACCTGAATCCACTCATTATGCTGCTATGGGCCTGATGACATAGATTTCATTGCTGAGTGATATTGCATTGTACGTAAGTACCACAACTTCTTTATCCATTTTTCACTTTCTATGATACTGAACTTGTACCGTAAACGAGGTTCTTGTAAACAGAGCCGTCCCAAACTTTCGGGTGGCTGTGTCTTTTTGATTTTAATTTCCCTAAGCTATAGGACCATAAGTTGAAGTGCCCTAGGCTCTGTTGCTTTGTTTTTTAGATGTTTCAGGAAACACCATACACTTCTCCAGAGTGGCTGTTGGCAATTTACATCCCGCCCATCAGCATAACAAGGCTCCCAGTTCTCCATGGCCTGTCCTGCCTTTCTGGATTTTACACTTTTTTCAGATGGCCCTTTTGACTGGGGGGCAGTGAGACTTCATTGTAGTGCAGATTTCCTTTGCAAGCTTGCTTGGTTGGCCAAAAAGGGCGTATGCGTTTTTTCCTGAATATATTCAGGAAAAAACGCATACGCCCTTTTTGGCCAAGTGCTTCATTGTGGACGTTCTGCCTCTTTTGCTATGCTTTACATGCAATTCCAGTCTACCTCCTGCAATCCCTTTCCTGCAATTCTGCCCCTCTTTCACGTCCTTGTGGCAGCCTTACTTCAATATATTTTTGGACGATAGCTGTCATTTATAACTCTGCAGGTTTGTGAATGACAGTGCTCCTGACCTCCTTTCTTCAACTCGCTTTCTTCTGAGCTGGCCGCAACACCGCAGGATTGCTTCAGGCCCTACTGTGGTTCCGGCATGGCATGCTGAGCCTTTGTTTAATTCCTCTTCCTGGTGGGAAATGAGAGTTAAATTTGCCCGTCCAGACACCTCCAGCTAGTCTCTCATTGGTTCTCCCTATTCCTGTTCATTTTCCGTATAAATTGCAAACTGGGCCAAACAGGAGGTTAAAGGCACTGACTCTCCAAGTGGGGAGAGTGTTAGTAAAGCGTCTGGAATGTTGCACCCGAGTACCAGGGGACGAAAACTGAGACACCTCTGAACACGTTTCCCAATCACACGGTGGATCATACTCTGGGTTCCACATGCATGTTTTAGCTGAAGTAAGAATCCCTTAAACCTGGAGAGTTGAGACCCATGGAATGGGTATCATGCAATATGACTTCAAAGGGTCTGCATTTGCTCACCGAATCTCACCAATCCTATCACTGCTGCGTTTATGCCGCTGTACACACGCTTGATTCTCTTTTGGAGCATATAAATCCATAGGTTTTAAGATTCTTACTTCTCAGGTATATTCTTAGGCGTTTAATATGGGGTGTTGAGTCCACTTCGTTGAGCAAGGAGTAGCTCTTGTCTATTACATATTTGGCTTATGGAACGGTATCTGTGCTAATTTCAATCTCTGGTTTTATGCAGCACCCCAACTCACCTTTCCCCTTAAGCAAGCATAAGTCGGTTTTCTACATTTGAGACCCTGTTCTGTTTTGTAATTCAGTTCCTGTGTAGCCAAGTTTACATTCCGTGTAGTAGTGATATCTTATGATGTTTCTTTTTCTGTGTGACTTATTTCACTTAGAATCATCGTACCTGAATCCACTCATTATGCTGCTATGGGCCTGATGACATAGATTTCATTGCTGAGTGATATTGCATTGTACGTAAGTACCACAACTTCTTTATCCATTTTTCATTTTCTGTGATTTTGAACTTGTACTGTAAACGAGGTTCTTGTAAACAGAGCCGTCCCAAACTTTGGGGTGGCTGTGTCTTTTTGATTTTAATTTCCCTAAGCTATAGGACCATAAGTGGAAGTGCCCTAGGCTCTGTTGCTTTGTTTTGTAGATGTTTCAGGAAACACCATACACTTCTCCAGAGTGGCTGTTGGCAATTTACATCCCGCCCATCAGCATAACAAGGCTCCCAGTTCTCCATGGCCTGTCCTGCCTTTCTGGATTTTACACTTTTTTCAGATGGCCCTTTTGACCGGGGGGCAGTGAGACTTCATTGTAGTGCAGATTTCCTTTGCAAGCTTGCTTGGTTGGCCAAAAAGGGCGTAGGCTTTTTTTCTTGAGGAAAAATCGCATATGCCCTTTTTGGCCAAGTGCATCATTGTGGACGTTCTGCCTCTTTTCCTATGCTTTACATGCAATTCCAGTCTACCTCCTGAAATCGGTTTCCTGCAATTCTGCCCCGCTTTCAAGTCCTCTTGGCAGCCTTACTTCAATATATTTTTGGACGATAGCTGTCATTTATAACTCTGCAGGTTTGTGAATTACAGTGCCCCTGAGCTCCTTTCTTCAACTCGTTTTCTTGTGAGCTGGCCGCAACACCGCAGCATTGCTTCAGGCCCTAGTGTGGTTCCGGCATGGCACGCTGAGCCTTTGGTTAATTCCACTTCCTGGTGGGAAATGAGAGTTAAATTTGCCCGTCCAGACACCTCCAGCTAGTCTCTCATTGGTTTTCCCTATTACTATTCATTTTCCGCAGAAATTGCAAACTGGGCCAAACAGGAGGTTAAAGGCACTGACTCTCCAAGTGGGGAGAGTGTTAGTAAAGCGTCTGGAATGTTGCACCCGAGTACCGGGGTACGAAAACTGAGTCACATTTGAACACGTTTCCCGATAACACGGTGGATCATACTCTGGGTTCCACATGCATGTTTTAGCTGAAGGAAGAATCCCTTAAACCTGGAGAGTTGAGACCCATGGAATGGGTACCATGCAATATGACTTGAAAGGGTCTGCATTTGCTCACCGAACCTCACCAATCCTAACACTGCTGCGTTTATGCCGCTGTACACACGCTTGATTCCCTTTCGGAGACATATAAATCCATAGGTTTTAAGATTCTTACTAGTCAGGTATATTCTTATGCGTTTAATATGGGGTGTTGAGTCCACTTCGTTGAGCAATGAGTAGCTCTTGTCTATTACATATTTGGCTTATGGAACGGTATCCATTCTAATTTCAATCTCTGGTTTTATGCAGCACCCCAACTCACCTTTCCCCTTAAGCAAGCATAAGTTGGTTTTCTACATTTGAGACCCTGTTCTGTTTTGTAATTCAGTTCCTGTGTAGCCAAGTTTACATTCCGTGTAGTAGTGATATCTTATGATGATTCTTTTTCTGTGTGACTTATTTCACTTAGAATCATCGTACCTGAATCCACTCATTATGCTGCTACGGGCCTGATGACATAGATTTCATTGCTGAGTGATATTGCATTGTACGTAAGTACAACAACTTCTTTACCCATTTTTCGCTTTCTGCGATATTGAACTTGTACCGTAAACGAGGTTCTTGTAAACAGAGCCGTCCCAAACTTTGGGTTGGCTGTGTCTTTTTGATTTTAATTTCCCTAAGCTATAGGACCATAAGTGGAAGTGCCCTAGGCTCTGTTGCTTCGTTTTTTAGATGTTTCAGGAAACACTATACACTTCTCCAGAGTGGCTGTTGGCAATTTACATCCCGCCCATCAGCATAACAAGGCTCCCAGTTCTCCATGGCCTGTCCTGCCTTTCTGGATTTTACACATTTTTCAGATGGCCCTTTTGACCGGGGGGCAGTGAGACTTCATTGTAGTGCAGATTTCCTTTGCAAGCTTGCTTGGTTGGCCAAAAAGGGCGTATGCGTTTTTTCCTGAATATATTCAGGAAAAAACGCATACGCCCTTTTTGGCCAAGTGCATCATTGTGGACGTTCTGCCTCTTTTCCTTTGCTTTACATGCAATTCCAGTCTACCTCCTGAAATTGGTTTCCTGCAATTCTGCCCAGCGTTCAACTCCTCTTGGCAGCCTTACTTCAATATATTTTTGGACAATAGCTGTCATTTATAACTCTGCAGGTTTGTGAATGACAGTGCCCCTGAGCTCCTTTCTTCAACTCGCTTTCTTGTGAGCTGGCCGCAACACCGCAGCATTGCTTCATGCGCTAGTGTGGTTCCGGCATGACATGCTGAGCCTTTGGTTAATTCCTCTTCCTGGTGGGAAATGAGAGTTAACTTTGCCCGTCCAGACACTTCCAGCTAGTCTCTCATTGGTTCTCCCTATTCCTGTTCATTTTCCGCAGAATTTGCAAACTGGGCCAAACAAGAGGTTAAAGGCACTGACTCTCCAAGTGGGGAGAGTGTTAGTAAAGCGTCTGGAATGTTGCACCCGAGTACCGGGGGATGAAAACTGACACAATTAAACACGTTTCCCGATCACACGGTGGATCATACTCTGGGTTCCACATGCATGTTTTAGCTGAAGGAAGAATCCCTTAAACCTGGAGAGTTGAGACCCATGGAATGGGTACCATGCAATATGACTTCAAAGGGTCTGCATTTGCTCACCGAACCTCACCAATCCTATCACTGCTGCCTTTATGACACTGTACACACGCTTGATTCTCTTTCGGAGACATATAAATCCATAGGTTTTAAGATTCTTTATAGTCAGGTATATTCTTACGCGTTTAATATGGGCTGTAGAGTCCACTTCGTTGAGCAAGGAGTAGCTCTTGTCTATTAAATATTTGGCTTATGGAACGGTATCTGTTCTAATTTCAATCTCTGGTTTTATGCAGCACCCCAACTCACCTTTCGCCTTAAGCAAGCATAAGTTGGTTTTCTACATTTGAGACCCTGTTCTGTTTTGTAATTCAGTTCCTGTGTAGCCAAGTTTACATTCCTTGTAGTAGTGATATCTTATGATGTTTGTTTTTCTGTGTGACTTATTTCACTTAGAATCATCGTACCTGAATCCACTCATTATGCTGCTACGGGCCTGATGACATAGATTTCATTGCTGAGTGATATTGCATTGTACGTAAGTACCACAACTTCTTTATCCATTTTTCGCTTTCTGTGATATTGAACTTGGACGATAAATGAGGTTCTTGTAAACAGAGCTTTCCCTAACTTTGGGGTGGCTGAGTCTTTTTGATTTTAATTTCCCTAAGCTATAGGACCATAAGTGGAAGTGCCCTAGGCTCTGTTGCTTTGTTTTTTAGATGTTTCAGGAAACACCATACACTTCTCCAGAGTGGCTGTTGGCAATTTACATCCCACCCATCAGCATAACAAGGCTCCCAGTTCTCCATGGCCTGTCCTGCCTTTCTGGATTTTACACTTTTTTCAGATGGCCCTTTTGACCGGGGGGCAGTGAGACTTCATTGTAGTGCAGATTTCCTTTGCAAGCTTGCTTGGTTGGCCAAAAAGGGCGTATGCGTTTTTTCCTGAATATATTCAGGAAAAAACGCATACGCCCTTTTTGGCCAAGTGCATCATTGTGGACGTTCTGCCTCTTTTCCTATGCTTTACATGCAATTCCAGTCTACCTCCTGAAATCGGTTTCCTGCAATTCTGCCCCGCTTTCAAGTCCTCTTGGCAGCCTTACTTCAATATATTTTTGGACGATAGCTGTCATTTATAACTCTGCAGGTATGTGAATGACAGTGCCCCTGAGCTCCTTTCTTCAACTCGCTTTCTTGTGAGCTGGCCGCAACACCGCAGGATTGCTTCAGGCCCTAGTGTGGTTCCGGCATGGCACGCTGAGCCTTTGTTTAATTCCTCTTCCTGGTGGGAAATGAGAGTTAAATTTGCCCGTCCAGACACCTCCAGCTAGTCTCTCATTGGTTCTCCCTATTCCTGTTCATTTTCCGCAGAAATTGCAAACTGGGCCAAACAGGAGGTTAAAGGCACTGACTCTCCAAGTGGGGAGAGTGTTAGTAAAGCGTCTGGAATGTTGCACCCGAGTACCAGGGGACGAAAACTGAGACACATTTGAACACGTTTCCCGATCACATGGTGGATCATACTCTGGGTTCCACATGCATGTTTTAGCTGAAGGAAGAATCCCTTAAACCTGGAGAGTTGAGACCCCTGCAATGGGTACCATGCAATATGACTTCAAAGGGTCTGCATTTGCTCACCGAACCTCACCAATCCTATCACTGCTGCATTTATGCCACTGTACACACGCTTGATTCTCTTTCTGAGACATATAAATCCATAGGTTTTAAGATTCTTACTAGTCAGGTATATTCTTAGGCGTTTAATATGGGGTGTAGAGTCCACTTCGTTGAGCAAGGAGTAGCTCTTGTCTATTACATATTTGGCTTATGGAACGGTATCTGTTCTAATTTCAATCTCTGGTTTTATGCAGCACCCCAACTCACCTTTCCCCTTAAGCAAGCATAAGTTGGTTTTCTACATTTGAGACCCTGTTCTGTTTTGTAATTCAGTTCCTGTGTAGCCAAGTTTACATTCCGTGTAGTAGTGATATCTTATGACGTTTCTTTTTCTGTGTGACTTATTTCACTTAGAATCATCGTACCTGAATCCACTCATTATGCTGCTATGGGCCTGATGACATAGATTTCATTGCTGCGTGATATTGCATTGTACGTAAGTACCACAAATTCTTTATCCATTTTTCACTTTCTGTGATTTTGAACTTGTACTGTAAACGAGGTTCTTGTAAACAGAGCCTTCCCAAACTTTGGGATGGCTGTGTCTTTTTGCTTTTAATTTCCCTAAGCTATAGGACCATAAGTGGAAGTGCCCTAGGCTCTGTTGCTTTGTTTTTTAGATGTTTCAGGAAACACCATACACTTCTCCAGAGTGGCTGTTGGCAATTTACATCCCGCCCATCAGCATAACAAGGCTCCCAGTTCTACATGGCCTGTCCTGCCTTTCTGGATTTTACACTTTTTTCAGATGGCCCTTTTGACCGGGGGGCAGTGAGACTTCATTGTAGTGCAGATTTCCTTTGCAAGCTTGCTTGGTTGGCCAAAAAGGGCGTATGCGTTTTTTCCTGAATATATTCAGGAAAAAACGCATACGCCCTTTTTGGCCAAGTGCATCATTGTGGACGTTCTGCCTCTTTTCCTTTGCTTTACATGCAATTCCAGTCTACCTCCAGAAATCGGTTTCCTGCAATTCTGCCCAGCGTTCAAGTCCTCTTGGCAGCCTTACTTCAATATATTTTTGGACGATAGCTGTCATTTATAACTCTGCAGGTTTGTGAATGACAGTGCCCCTGAGCTCCTTTCTTCAACTCGCTTTCTTGTGAGCTGGCCGCAACACCGCAGCATTGCTTCAGGCCCTAGTGTGGTTCCGGCATGACATGCAGAGCCTTTGGTTAATTCCTCTTCCTGGTGGGAAATGAGAGTTAACTTTGCCCTTCCAGACACCTCCAGCTAGTCTCTCATTGGTTCTCCCTATTCCTGTTCATTTTCCGCAGAAATTGCAAACTGGGCCAAACAGGAGGTTAAAGGCACTGACTCTCCAAGTGGGGAGAGTGTTAGTAAAGCGTCTGGAATGTTGCACCCGAGTACCATGGGACGAAAACTGAGACACATTTGAACACGTTTCCCGATCACACGGTGGATCATACTCTGGGTACCACATGCATGTTTTAGCTGAAGGAAGAATCCCTTAAACCTGGAGAGTTGAGACCCATTGAATGGGTACCATGTAATATGACTTCAAAGGGTCTGCATTTGCTCACCGATCCTCACCAATCCTATCACTGCTGCGTTTATGCCACTGTACACACGCTTGATTCTCTTTCGGAGACATATAAATCCATAGCTTTTAAGATTCTTACTAGTCAGGTATATTCTTAGGCGTTTAATATGGGGTGTTGAGTCCACTTCGTTGAGCAAGGAGTAGTTCTTGTCTATTACATATTTGGCTTATGGAATGGTATCTGTGCTAATTTCAATCTCTGGTTTTATGCAGCACCCCAACTCACCTTATCCCTTAAGGAAGCATAAGTCGGTTTTCTACATTTGAGACCCTGTTCTGTTTTGTAATTCAGTTCCTGTGTAGCCAAGTTTACATTCCATGTGGTAGAGATATCTTATGATGTTTCTTTTTCTGTGTGACTTATTTCACTTAGAATCATCGTACCTGAATCCACTCATTATGCTGCTATGGGCCTGATGACATAGATTTCATTGCTGAGTGATATTGCATTGTACGTAAGTACCACAACTTCTTTATCCATTTTTCACTTTCTGTGATTTTGAACTTATACTGTAAACGAGGTTCTTGTAAACAGAGCCTTCCCAAATTTTGGGTTGGCTGTGTCTTTTTGATTTTAATTTCCCTAAGCTATAGGACCATAAGTGGAAGTGCCCTAGGCTCTGTTGCTTTGTTTTTTAGATGTTTCAGGAAACACCATACACTTCTCCAGAGTGGCTGTTGGCAATTTACATCCCGCCCATCAGCATAACAAGGCTCCCAGTTCTCCATGGCCTGTCCTGCCTTTCTGGATTTTACACTTTTTTCAGATGGCCCTTTTGACCTGGGGGCAATGAGACTTCATTGTACTGCAGATTTCGTTTGCAAGCTTGCTTGGTTGGCCAAAAAGGGCGTATGCGTTTTTTCCTGAATATATTCAGGAAAAAACGCATACGCCCTTTTTGGCCAAGTGCATCATTGTGGACGTTCTGCCTCTTTTCCTTTGCTTTACATGCAATTCCAGTCTACCTCCTGAAATCGGTTTCCTGCAATTCTGCCCAGCGTTCAAGTCCTCTTGGCAGCCTTACTTCAATATATTTTTGGACGATAGCTGTCATTTATAACTCTGCATGTTTGTGAATGACAGTGCCGCTGAGCTCCTTTCTTCAACTCGCTTTCTTGTGAGCGGGCCGCAACACCGCAGCATTGCTTCAGGCCCTAGTGTGGTTCCGGCATGACATGCTGAGCCTTTGGTTAATTCCTCTTCCTGGTGGGAAATGAGAGTTAAATTTGCCCGTCCAGAGACTTCCAGCTAGGCTCTCATTTGTTCTCCCTATTCCTGTTCATTTTCCGCAGAAATTGCAAACTGGGCCAAACAGGAGGTTAAAGGCACTGACTCTCCAAGTGGGGAGAGTGTTAGTAAATCGTCTGGAATGTTGCACCCGAGTACCAGGGGATGAAAACTGACACAATTAAACACGTTTCCCGATCACACGGTGGATCATACTCTGGGTTCCACATGCATGTTTTAGCTGAAGGAAGAATCCCTTAAACCTGGAGAGTTGAGACCCATGGAATGGGTACCATGCAATATGACTTCAAAGGGTCTGCATTTGTTCACCAAACCTCACCAATCCTATCACTGCTGCGTTTATGACACTGTACACACGCTTGATTCTCTTTCGGAGACATATAAATCCATAGGTTTTAAGATTCTTTCTAGTCAGGTATATTCTTAGGCATTTAATATGGGGTGTAGAGTCCACTTCGTTGAACAAGGAGTAGCTCTTGTCTATTAAATATTTGGCTTATGGAACGGTATCTGTTCTAATTTCAATCTCTGGTTTTATGCAGCACCCCAACTCACCTTTCGCCTTAAGCAAGCATAAGTTGGTTTTCTACATTTGAGACCCTGTTCTGTTTTGTAATTCAGTTCCTGTGTAGCCAAGTTTACATTCCTTGTAGTAGTGATATCTTATGATGTTTGTTTTTCTGTGTGACTTATTTCACTTAGAATCATCGTACCTGAATCCACTCATTATGCTGCTATGGGCCTGATGACATAGATTTCATTGCTGAGTGATATTGCGTTGTACGTAAGTACCACAACTTCTTTATCCATTTTTCGCTTTCTGTGATATTGAACTTGGACCATAAATGAGGTTCTTGTAAACAGAGCTGTCGTTAACTTTGGGGTGGCTGAGTCTTTTTGATTTTAATTTCCCTAAGCTATAGGACCATAAGTGGAAGTGCCCTAGGCTCTGTTGCTTTGTTTTTTAGATGTTTCAGGAAACACCATACACTTCTCCAGAGTGGCTGTTGGCAATTTACATCCCGCCCATCAGCATAACAAGGCTCCCAGTTCTCCATGGCCTGTCCTGCCTTTCTGGATTTTACACTTTTTTCAGATGGCTCTTTTGACCGGGGAGCACTGAGACTTCATTGTAGTGCAGATTTCCTTTGCAAGCTTGCTTGGTTGGCCAAAAAGTGTGTATGCGTTTTTTCCTGAATATATTCAGGAAAAAACACATACGCCCTTTTTGGCCAAGTGCATCATTGTGGACGTTCTGCCTCTTTTCCTATGCTTTACATGCAATTCCAGTCTACCTCCTGAAATCGGTTTCCTGCAATTCTGCCCCGCTTTCAAGTCCTCTTGGCAGCCTTACTTCAATATATTTTTGGACGATAGCTGTCATTTATAACTCTGCAGGTTTGTGAATGACAGTGCCCCTGAGCTCCTTTCTTCAACTCGCTTTCTTGTGAGCGGGCCGCAACACCGCAGGATTGCTTCAGGCCCTAGTGTGGTTCCGGCATGGCACGCTGAGCCTTTGTTTAATTCCTCTTCCTGGTGGGAAATGAGAGTTAAATTTGCCCGTCCAGACACCTCCAGCTAGTCTCTCATTGGTTCTCCCTATTCCTGTTCATTTTCCGCAGAAATTGCAAACTGGGCCAAACAGGAGGTTAAAGGCACTGACTCTCCAAGTGGGGAGAGTGTTATTAAAGCGTCTGGAATTTTGCACCCGAGTACCAGGGGACGAAAACTGAGACACATTTGAACACGTTTCCCGATCACATGGTGGATCATACTCTGGGTTCCACATGCATGTTTTAGCTGAAGGAAGAATCCCTTAAACCTGGAGAGTTGAGACCCCTGGAATGGGTACCATGCAATATGACTTCAAAAGGTCTGCATTTGCTCACCGAACCTCACCAATCCTAGCACTGCTACATTTATGCCACTGTACACACGCTTGATTCTCTTTCTGAGACATATAAATCCATAGGTTTTAAGATTCTTACTAGTCAGGTATATTCTTAGGCGTTTAATATGGGGTGTAGAGTCCACTTCGTTGAGCAAGGAGTAGCTCTTGTCTATTACATATTTGGCTTATGGAACCGTATCTGTGCTAATTTCAATCTCTGGTTTTATGCAGCACCCCAACTCACCTTTACTCTTAAGCAAGCATATGTCGGTTTTCTACATTTGAGACCCTGTTCTGTTTTGTTATTCAGTTCCTGTGTAGCCAAGTTTACATTCCATGTGGTAGAGATATCTTATGATGTTTCTTTCTCTGTGTGACTTATTTCACTTACAATCATCGTACCTGAATCCACTCATTATGCTGCTACGGGCCTGATGACATAGATTTCATTGCTGAGTGATATTGCATTGTACGTAAGTACCACAACTTCTTTATCCATTTTGCGCATTCTGTGATATTGAACTTGTACCATAAATGAGGTTCTTGTAAACAGAGCTGTCCTAAAGATTGGGGTGGTTGTGTCTTTTTGATTTTAATTTCCCTAAGCTATAGGACCATAAGTGGAAGTGCCCTAGGCTCTGTTGCTTTGTTTTTTAGATGTTTCAGGAAACACCATACACTTCTCCAGAGTGACTGTTGGCAATTTACATCCCGCCCATCAGCATAACAAGGCTCCCAGTTCTCCATGGCCTGTCCTGCCTTTCTGGATTTTACACTTTTTTCAGATGGCCCTTTTGACCGGGGGGCAGTGAGACTTCATTGTAGTGCAGATTTCCTTTGCAAGCTTGCTTGGTTGGCCAAAAAGGGCGTATGCGTTTTTTCCTGAATATATTCAGGAAAAAACGCATACGCCCTTTTTGGCCAAGTGCATCATTGTGGACGTTCTGCCTCTTTTCCTATGCTTTACATGCAATTCCAGTCTACCTCCTGAAATCGGTTTCCTGCGATTCTGCCCCGCTTTCAAGTCCTCTTGGCAGCCTTACTTCAATATATTTTTGGACGATAGCTGTCATTTATAACTCTGCAGGTATGTGAATGACAGTGCCCCTGAGCTCCTTTCTTCAACTCGCTTTCTTGTGAGCTGGCCGCAACACCGCAGCATTGCTTCAGGCCCTAGTGTGGTTCCGGCATGGCACACTGAGCCTTTGGTTAATTCCTCTTCCTGGTGGGAAATGAGAGTTAAATTTGCCCGTCCAGACACCTCCAGCTAGTCTCTCATTTGTTCTCCCTATTCCTGTTCATTTTCCGCAGAAATTGCAAACTGGGCCAAACAGGAGGTTAAAGGCACTGACTCTCCAAGTGGGGAGAGTGTTAGTAAAGCATCTGGAATGTTGCACCCGAGTACCAGGGGACGAAAACTGAGACAATTGAACACGTTTCCCGAGCACACGGTGGATCATACTCTGGGTTCCACATGCATGTTTTAGCTGAAGGAAGAATCCCTTAAACCTGGAGAGTTGAGACCCATGGAATGGGTACCATGCAATATGACTTCAAAGGGTCTGCATTTGTTCACCGAACCTCACCAATCCTATCACTGCTGCGTTTATGCCGCTGTACACACGCTTGATTCTCTTTCGGAGACATATAAATCCATAGGTTTTAAGATTCTTACTAGTGAGGTATATTCTTAAGCGTTTATTATGGGGTGTAGAGTCCACTTCGTTGAGCAAGGAGTAGCTCTTGTCTAATACATATTTGGCTTATGGAACTGTATCTGTTCTAATTTCAATCTCTGGTTTTATGCAGCACCCCAACTCACCTTTCGCCTTAAGAAAGCATAAGTTGGTTTTCTACATTTGAGACCCTGTTCTGTTTTGTAATTCAGTTCCTGTGTAGCCAAGTTTACATTCCGTGTAGTAGTGATATCTTATGATGTTTCTTTTTCTGTGTGACTTATTTCACTTAGAATCATCGTACCTGAATCCACTCATTATGCTACTATGGGCCTGATAACATCGATTTCATTGCTGAGTGATATTGCATTGTAGGTAAGTACCACAACTTCTTTATCCATTTTTCACTTTCTGTGATATTGAACTTGTACCGTAAACGAAGTTTTTGTAAACAGAGCCGTCCCAAACTTTGGGGTGGCTGTGTCTTTTGATTTTAATTTCTCTAAGCTATAGGACCATAAGTGGAAGTGCCCTAGGCTCTGTTGCTTCGTTTTTTAGATGTTTCAGGAAACACCATACACTTCTCCAGAGTGGCTGTTGGCAATTTACATCCCGCCCATCAGCATAACAAGGCTCCCAGTTCTCCATGGCCTGTCCTGCCTTTCTGGATTTTACACTTTTTTCAGATGGCCCTTTTGACCGGGGGGCAGTGAGACTTCATTGTAGTGCAGATTTCCTTTGCAAGCTTGCTTGGTTGGCCAAAAAGGGCGTATGCGTTTTTTCCTGAATGTATTCAGGAAAAAACGCATACGCCCTTTTTGGCCAAGTGCATCATTGTGGACGTTCTGCCTCTTTTCCTATGCTTTACATGCAATTCCAGTCTACCTCCTGAAATCGGTTTCCTGCAATTCTGCCCCGCTTTCAAGTCCTCTTGGCAGCCTTACTTCAATATATTTTTGGACGATAGCTGTCATTTATAACTCTGCAGGTATGTGAATTACAGTGCCCCTGAGCTCCTTTCTTCAACTCGCTTTCTTGTTAGCTGGCCGCAACACCGCAGCATCGCTTCAGGCCCTAGTGTTGTTCCGGCATGGCACGCTGAGCCTTTGGTTAATTCCTCTTCCTGGTGGGAAATGAGAGTTAAATTTGCCCGTCCAGACACCTCCAGCTAGTCTCTCATTGGTTCTCCCTATTCCTGTTCATTTTCCGCAGAAATTGCAAACTGGGCCAAACAGGAGGTTAAAGGCACTGACTCTCCAAGTGGGGAGAGTGTTAGTAAAGCGTCTGGAATGTTGCACCCGAGTACCATGGGACGAAAACTGACACAATTAAACACGTTTCCCGATCACACGGTGGATCATACTCTGGGTTCCACATGCATGGTTTAGCTGAAGGAAGAATCCCTTAAACCTGGAGAGTTGAGACCCATGGAATGGGTACCATGCAATATGACTTCAAAGGGTCTGCATTTGCTAACCGAACCTCACCAATAATATCACTGCTGCGTTTATGCCGCTGTACACATGCTTGATTCTCTTTCGGAGACATATAAATCCATAGGTTTTAAGATTCTTACTAGTCAGGTATATTCTTAGGCGTTTAATATGGGGTGTTGAGTCCACTTCGTTGAGCAAGGTGTAGCTCTTTTCTATTACATATTTGGCTTATGGAACGATATCTGTGCTAATTTCAATGTCTGGTTTTATGCAGCACCCCAACTCACCTTTCCCCTTAAGGATGCATAAGTTGGTTTTCTACATTTGAGACCCTGTTCTGTTTTGTAATTCAGTTCCTGTGTAGCCAAGTTTACATTCCGTGTAGTAGTGATATCTTATGATGTTTCTTTTTCTCTGTGACTTTTTTCACTTAGAATTATCGTACCTGAATCCACTCATTATGCTGCTATGGGCCTGATGACATAGATTTCATTGCTGAGTGATATTGCATTGTAGGTAAGTACCACAACTTCTTTATCCATTTTTCACTTTCTGTGATATTGAACTTGTACCGTAAACGAGGTTCCTGTAAACAGAACCGTCCCAAACTTTGGGGTGGCTGTGTCTTTTTGATTTTAATTTCCCTAAGCTATAGGACCATAAGTGGAAGTGCCCTAGGCTCTGTTGTTTTGTTTTTTAGATGTTTCAGGAAACACCATACACTTCTCCAGAGTGGCTGTTGGCAATTTACATCCCGACCATCAGCATAACAAGGCTCCCAGTTCTCCATGGCCTGTCCTGCTTTGCTGGATTTTATACTTTTTTCAGATGGCCCTTTGGCCCGCGGGGTAGTGAGACTTCATTGTAGTGCAGATTCCCTTTGCAAGCTTGCTTGGTTGGCCAAAAAGGGCGTATGCGTTTTTTCCTGAATATATTCAGGAAAAAACGCATACGCCCCTTTTGGCCAAGTGCATCATTGTGGACGTTCTGCCTCTTTTCCTATGCTTTACATGCAATTCCAGTCTACCTCCTGAAATCGGTTTCCTGCAATTCTGCCCCGCTTTCAAGTCCTCTTGGCAGCCTTACTTCAATATATTTTTGGACGATAGCTATCATTTATAACTCTGCAGGTATGTGAATGACAGTGCCCCTGAGCTCCTTTCTTCAACTCGCTTTCTTGTGAGCTGGCCGCAACACCGCAGGATTGCTTCAGGCCCTAGTGTGGTTCCGGCATGGCACGCTGAGCCTTTGTTTAATTCCTCTTCCTGGTGGGAAATGAGAGTTAAATTTGCCCGTCCAGACACCTCCAGCTAGTCTCTCATTGGTTCTCCCTATTCCTGTTCATTTTCCGCAGAAATTGCAAACTGGGCCAAACAGGAGGTTAAAGGCACTGACTCTCCAAGAGGGGAGAGTGTTAGTAAAGCGTCTGGAATGTTGCACCCGAGTACCAGGGGACGAAAACTGAGACACATTTGAACACGTTTCCCGATCACATGGTGGATCATACTCTGGGTTCCACATGCATGTTTTAGCTGAAGGAAGAATCCCTTAAACCTGGAGAGTTGAGACCCCTGTAATGGGTACCATGCAGTATGACTTCAAAGGGTCTGCATTTGCTCACCGAACCTCACCAATCCTTTCACTGCTGCATTTATGCCACTGTACACACGCTTGATTCTCTTTCTGAGACATATAAATCCATAGGTTTTAAGATTCTTACTAGTCAGGTATATTCTTAGGCGTTTAATATGGGGTGTAGAGTCCACTTCGTTGAGCAAGGAGTAGCTCTTGTCTATTACATATTTGGCTTATGGAACGGTATCTGTGCTAATTTCAATCTCTGGTTTTATGCAGCACCCCAACTCACCTTTCCCCTTAAGCAAGCATAAGTCGGTTTTCTACATTTGAGACCCTGTTCTGTTTTGTAATTCAGTTCCTGTGTAGCCAAGTTTACATTCCATGTGGTAGAGATATCTTATGATGTTTCTTTTTCTGTGTGACTTATTTCACTTAGAATCATCGTACCTGAATCCACTCATTATGCTGCTATGGGCCTGATGACATAGATTTCATTGCTGAGTGATATTGCATTGTACGTAAGTACCACAACTTCTTTATCCATTTTTCACTTTCTGTGATTTTGAACTTATACTGTAAACTAGGTTCTTGTAAACAGAGCCTTCCCAAACTTTGGGGTGGCTGTGTCTTTTTGATTTTAATTTCCCTAAGCTATAGGACCATAAGTGGAAGTGCCCTAGGCTCTGTTGCTTTGTTTTGTAGATGTTTCAGGAAACACCATACACTTCTCCAGAGTGGCTGTTGGCAATTTACATCCCGCCCATCAGCATAACAAGGCTCCCAGTTCTCCATGGCCTGTCCTGCCTTTCTGGATTTTACACTTTTTTCAGATGGCCCTTTTGACCGGGGGGCAGTGAGACTTCATTGTAGTGCAGATTTCCTTTACAAGCTTGCTTGGTTGGCCAAAAAGGGCGTATGCGTTTTTTCCTGAATATATTCAGGAAAAAACGCATACGCCCTTTTTGGCCAAGTGCATCATTGTGGACGTTCTGCCTCTTTTCCTATGCTTTACATGCAATTCCAGTCTACCTCCTGAAATCGGTTTCCTGCAATTCTGCCCCGCTTTCAAGTCCTCTTGGCAGCCTTACTTCAATATATTTTTGGACGATAGCTATCATTTATAACTCTGCAGGTATGTGAATGACAGTGCCCCTGAGCTCCTTTCTTCAACTCGCTTTCTTGTGAGCGGGCCGCAACACCGCAGGATTGCTTCAGGCCCTAGTGTGGTTCCGGCATGGCACGCTGAGCCTTTGTTTAATTCCTCTTCCTGGTGGGAAATGAGAGTTAAATTTGCCCGTTCAGACACCTCCAGCTAGTCTCTCATTGGTTCTCCCTATTCCTGTTCATTTTCCGCAGAAATTGCAAACTGGGCCAAACAGGAGGTTAAAGGCACTGACTCTCCAAGTGGGGAGAGTGTTAGTAAAGCGTCTGGAATGTTGCACCCGAGTACCAGGGGACGAAAACTGAGACACATTTGAACACGTTTCCCGATCACATGGTGGATCATACTCTGGGTTCCACATGCATGTTTTAGCTGAAGGAAGAATCCCTTAAACCTGGAGAGTTGAGACCCCTGCAATGGGTACCATGCAATATGACTTCAAAGGGTCTGCATTTGCTCACCGAACCTCACCAATCCTATCACTGCTGCATTTATGCCACTGTACACACGCTTGATTCTCTTTCTGAGACATATAAATCCATAGGTTTTAAGATTCTTACTAGTCAGGTATATTCTTAGGCGTTTAATATGGGGTGTAGAGTCCACTTCGTTGAGCAAGGAGTAGCTCTTGTCTATTACATATTTGGCTTATGGAACGGTATCTGTTCTAATTTCAATCTCTGGTTTTATGCAGCACCCCAACTCACCTTTCCCCTTAAGCAAGCATAAGTTGGTTTTCTACATTTGAGACCCTGTTCTGTTTTGTAATTCAGTTCCTGTGTAGCCAAGTTTACATTCCATGTGGTAGAGATATCTTATGATGTTTCTTTTTCTGTGTGACTTATTTCACTTAGAATCATCGTACCTGAATCCACTCATTATGCTGCTATGGGCCTGATGACATAGATTTCATTGCTGAGTGATATTGCATTGTACGTAAGTACCACAACTTCTTGATCCATTTTTCACTTTCTGTGATTTTGAACTTGTACTGTAAACGAGGTTCTTGTAAACAGAGCCTTCCCAAACTTTGGGGTGGCTGTGTCTTTTTGATTTTAATTTCCCTAAGCTATAGGACCATAAGTGGAAGTGCCCTAGGCTCTGTTGCTTTGTTTTTTAGATGTTTCAGGAAACACCATACACTTCTCCAGAGTGACTGTTGGCAATTTACATCCCGCCCATCAGCATAACAAGGCTCCCAGTTCTCCATGGCCTGTCCTGCCTTTCTGGATTTTACACTTTTTTCAGATGGCCCTTTTGACCGGGGGGCAGTGAGACTTCATTGTAGTGCAGATTTCCTTTGCAAGCTTGCTTGGTTGGCCAAAAAGGGCGTATGCGTTTTTTCCTGAATATATTCAGGAAAAAACGCATACGCCCTTTTTGGCCAAGTGCATCATTGTGGACGTTCTGCCTCTTTTCCTTTGCTTTACATGCAATTCCAGTCTACCTCCTGAAATCGGTTTCCTGCAATTCTGCAGAGCGTTCAAGTCCTCTTGGCAGCCTTACTTCAATATATTTTTGGACGATAGCTGTCATTTATAACTCTGCAGGTTTGTGAATGACAGTGCCCCTGAGCTCCTTTCTTCAACTCGCTTTCTTGTGAGCTGGCCGCAACACCGCAGCATTGCTTCAGGCCCTAGTGTGGTTCCGCATGACATGCTGAGCCTTTGGTTAATTCCTCTTCCTGGTGGGAAATGAGAGTTAACTTTGCCCGTCCAGACACCTCCAGCTAGTCTCTCATTGGTTCTCCCTATTCCTGTTCATTTTCCGCAGAAATTGCAAACTGGGCCAAACAAGAGGTTAAAGGCACTGACTCTCCAAGTGGGGAGAGTGTTAGTAAAGCGTCTGGAATGTTGCACCCGAGTACCGGGGGATGAAAACTGACACAATTAAACACGTTTCCCGATCACACGGTGGATCATACTCTGGGTTCCACATGCATGTTTTAGCTGAAGGAAGAATCCCTTAAACCTGGAGAGTTGAGACCCATGGAATGGGTACCATGCAATATGACTTCAAAGGGTCTGCATTTGCTCACCGAACCTCACCAATAATATCACTGCTGCGTTTATGCCGCTGTACACACGCTTGATTCTCTTTCGGAGACATATAAATCCATAGGTTTTTAGATTCTTTCTAGTCAGGTATATTCTTACGCGTTTAATATGGGGTGTAGAGTCCACTTAGTTGAGCAAGGAGTAGCTCTTGTCTATTAAATATTTGGCTTATGGAACGGTATCTGTTCTAATTTCAATCTCTGGTTTTATGCAGCACCCCAACTCACCTTTCGCCTTAAGCAAGCATAAGTTGGTTTTCTACATTTGAGACCCTGTTCTGTTTTGTAATTCAGTTCCTGTGTAGCCAAGTTTACATTCCTTGTAGTAGTGATATCTTATGATGTTTGTTTTTCTGTGTGACTTATTTCACTTAGAATCATCGTACCTGAATCCACTCATTATGCTGCTACGGGCCTGATGACATAGATTTCATTGCTGAGTGATATTGCATTGTACGTAAGTACCACAACTTCTTTATCCATTTTGCGCTTTCTGTGATATTGAACTTGGACCATAAATGAGGTTCTTGTAAACAGAGCTGTCCCTAACTTTGGGGTGGCTGAGTCTTTTTGATTTTAATTTCCCTAAGCTATAGGACCATAAGTGGAAGTGCCCTAGGCTCTGTTGCTTTGTTTTTTAGATGTTTCAGGAAACACCATACACTTCTCCAGAGTGGCTGTTGGCAATTTACATCCCACCCATCAGCATAACAAGGCTCCCAGTTCTCCATGGCCTGTCCTGCCTTTCTGGATTTTACACTTTTTTCAGATGGCCCTTTTGACCGGGGGGCAGTGAGACTTCATTGTAGTGCAGATTTCCTTTGCAAGCTTGCTTGGTTGGCCAAAAAGGGCGTATGCGTTTTTTCCTGAATATATTCAGGAAAAAACGCATACGCCCTTTTTGGCCAAGTGCATCATTGTGGACGTTCTGCCTCTTTTCCTATGCTTTACATGCAATTCCAGTCTACCTCCTGAAATCGGTTTCCTGCAATTCTGCCCCGCTTTCAAGTCCTCTTGGCAGCCTTACTTCAATATATTTTTGGACGATAGCTATCATTTATAACTCTGCAGGTATGTGAATGACAGTGCCCCTGAGCTCCTTTCTTCAACTCGCTTTCTTGTGAGCTGGCCGCAACACCGCAGGATTGCTTCAGGCCCTAGTGTGGTTCCGGCATGGCACGCTGAGCCTTTGTTTAATTCCTCTTCCTGGTGGGAAATGAGAGTTAAATTTGCCCGTCCAGACACCTCCAGCTAGTCTCTCATTGGTTCTCCCTATTCCTGTTCATTTTCCGCAGAAATTGCAAACTGGGCCAAACAGGAGGTTAAAGGCACTGACTCTCCAAGAGGGGAGAGTGTTAGTAAAGCGTCTGGAATGTTGCACCCGAGTACCAGGGGACGAAAACTGAGACACATTTGAACACGTTTCCCGATCACATGGTGGATCATACTCTGGGTTCCACATGCATGTTTTAGCTGAAGGAAGAATCCCTTAAACCTGGAGAGTTGAGACCCCTGCAATGGGTACCATGCAGTATGACTTCAAAGGGTCTGCATTTGCTCACCGAACCTCACCAATCCTTTCACTGCTGCATTTATGCCACTGTACACACGCTTGATTCTCTTTCTGAGACATATAAATCCATAGGTTTTAAGATTCTTACTAGTCAGGTATATTCTTAGGCGTTTAATATGGGGTGTAGAGTCCACTTCGTTGAGCAAGGAGTAGCTCTTGTCTATTACATATTTGGCTTATGGAACGGTATCTGTGCTAATTTCAATCTCTGGTTTTATGCAGCACCCCAACTCACCTTTCCCCTTAAGCAAGCATAAGTCGGTTTTCTACATTTGAGACCCTGTTCTGTTTTGTAATTCAGTTCCTGTGTAGCCAAGTTTACATTCCATGTGGTAGAGATATCTTATGATGTTTCTTTTTCTGTGTGACTTATTTCACTTAGAATCATCGTACCTGAATCCACTCATTATGCTGCTATGGGCCTGATGACATAGATTTCATTACTGAGTGATATTGCATTGTACGTAAGTACCACAACTTCTTTATCCATTTTTCACTTTCTGTGATTTTGAACTTATACTGTAAACTAGGTTCTTGTAAACAGAGCCTTCCCAAACTTTGGGGTGGCTGTGTCTTTTTGATTTTAATTTCCCTAAGCTATAGGACCATAAGTGGAAGTGCCCTAGGCTCTGTTGCTTTGTTTTGTAGATGTTTCAGGAAACACCATACACTTCTCCAGAGTGGCTGTTGGCAATTTACATCCCGCCCATCAGCATAACAAGGCTCCCAGTTCTCCATGGGCTGTCCTGCCTTTCTGGATTTTACACTTTTTTCAGATGGCCCTTTTGACCGGGGGACAGTGAGACTTCATTGTAGTGCAGATTTCCTTTGCAAGCTTGCTTGGTTGGCCAAAAAGGGCGTATGCGTTTTTTCCTGAATATATTAAGGAAAAAACGCATACGCCCTTTTTGGCCAAGTGCATCATTGTGGACGTTCTGCCTCTTTTCCTATGCTTTACATGCAATTCCAGTCTACCTCCTGAAATCGGTTTCCTGCAATTCTGCCCCGCTTTCAAGTCCTCTTGGCAGCCTTACTTCAATATATTTTTGGACGATAGCTATCATTTATAACTCTGCAGGTATGTGAATGACAGTGCCCCTGAGCTCCTTTCTTCAACTCGCTTTCTTGTGAGCGGGCCGCAACACCGCAGGATTGCTTCAGGCCCTAGTGTGGTTCCGGCATGGCACGCTGAGCCTTTGTTTAATTCCTCTTCCTGGTGGGAAATGAGAGTTAAATTTGCCCGTCCAGACACCTCCAGCTAGTCTCTCATTGGTTCTCCCTATTCCTGTTCATTTTCCGCAGAAATTGCAAACTGGGCCAAACAGGAGGTTAAAGGCACTGACTCTCCAAGTGGGGAGAGTGTTAGTAAAGCGTCTGGAATGTTGCACCCGAGTACCAGGGGACGAAAACTGAGACACATTTGAACACGTTTCCCGATCACATGGTGGATCATACTCTGGGTTCCACATGCATGTTTTAGCTGAAGGAAGAATCCCTTAAACCTGGAGAGTTGAGAGCCCTGCAATGGGTACCATGCAATATGACTTCAAAGGGTCTGCATTTGCTCACCGAACCTCACCAATCCTATCACTGCTGCATTTATGCCACTGTACACACGCTTGATTCTCTTTCTGAGACATATAAATCCATAGGTTTTAAGATTCTTACTAGTCAGGTATATTCTTAGGCGTTTAATATGGGGTGTAGAGTCCACTTCGTTGAGCAAGGAGTAGCTCTTGTCTATTACATATTTGGCTTATGGAACGGTATCTGTTCTAATTTCAATCTCTGGTTTTATGCAGCACCCCAACTCACCTTTCGCCTTAAGCAAGCATAAGTTGGTTTTCTACATTTGAGACCCTGTTCTGTTTTGTAATTCAGTTCCTGTGTAGCCAAGTTTACATTCCATGTGGTAGAGATATCTTATGATGTTTCTTTTTCTGTGTGACTTATTTCACTTAGAATCATCGTACCTGAATCCACTCATTATGCTGCTATGGGCCTGATGACATAGATTTCATTGCTGAGTGATATTGCATTGTACGTAAGTACCACAACTTCTTTATCCATTTTGCGCTTTCTGTGATATTGAACTTGTACCGTAAAGGAGGTTCTTGTAAACAGAGCTGTCCCAAAGATTGGGGTGGTTGTGTCTTTTTGATTTTAATTTCCCTAAGCTATAGGACCATAAGTGGAAGTGCCCTAGGCTGTGTTGCTTTGTTTTTTAGATGTTTCAGGAAACACCATACACTTCTCCAGAGTGACTGTTGGCAATTTACATCCCGCCCATCAGCATAACAAGGCTCCCAGTTCTCCATGGGCTGTCCTGCCTTTCTGGATTTTACACTTTTTTCAGATGGCCCTTTTGACCGGGGGGCAGTGAGACTTCATTGTAGTGCAGATTTCCTTTGCAAGCTTGCTTGGTTGGCCAAAAAGGGCGTATGCGTTTTTTCCTGAATATATTCAGGAAAAAACGCATACGCCCTTTTTGGCCAAGTGCATCATTGTGGACGTTCTGCCTCTTTTCCTATGCTTTACATGCAATTCCAGTCTACCTCCTGAAATCGGTTTCCTGCAATTCTGCCCCGCTTTCAAGTCCTCTTGGCAGCCTTACTTCAATATATTTTTGGACGATAGCTGTCATTTATAACTGCAGGTTTGTGAATGACAGTGCCCCTGAGCTCCTTTCTTCAACTCGCTTTCTTGTGAGCTGGCCGCAACACCGCAGCATTGCTTCAGGCCCTAGTGTGGTTCTGGCATGGCACGCTGAGCCTTTGGTTAATTCCTCTTCCTGGTGGGAAATGAGAGTTAAATTTGCCCGTCCAGACACCTCCAGCTAGTCTCTCATTGGTTCTCCCTATTCCTGTTCATTTTCCGCAGAAATTGCAAACAGGGGCAAACAGGAGGTTAAAGGCACTGACTCTCCAAGTGGGGAGAGTGTTAGTAAAGCGTCTGGAATGTTGCACCCGAGTACCGGGGGATGAAAACTGACACAATTAAACACGTTTCCCGATCACACGGTGGATCATACTCTGGGTTCCACATGCATGTATTAGCTGAAGGAAGAATCCCTTAAACCTGGAGAGTTGAGACCCATGGAATGGGTACCATGCAATATGACTTCAAAGGGTCTGCATTTGCTCACCGAACCTCACTAATAATATCACTGCTGCGTTTATGCCGCTGTACACACGCTTGATTCTCTTTCGGAGACATATAAATACATAGGTTTTAAGATTCTTTCTAGTCAGGTATATTCTTACGCGTTTAATATGGGGTGTAGAGTCCACTTCGTTGAGCAAGGAGTAGCTCTTGTCTATTAAATATTTGGCTTATGGAACGGTATCTGTTCTAATTTCAATCTCTGGTTTTATGCAGCACCCCAACTCACCTTTCGCCTTAAGCAAGCATAAGTTGGTTTTCTACATTTGAGACCCTGTTCTGTTTTGTAATTCAGTTCCTGTGTAGCCAAGTTTACATTCCTTGTAGTAGTGATATCTTATGATGTTTGTTTTTCTGTGTGACTTATTTCACTTAGAATCATCGTACCTGAATCCACTCATTATGCTGCTACGGGCCTGATGACATAGATTTCATTGCTGAGTGATATTGCATTGTACGTAAGTACCACAACTTCTTTATCCATTTTGCGCTTTCTGTGATATTGAACTTGGACCATAAATGAGGTTCTTGTAAACAGAGCTGTCCCTAACTTTGGGGTGGCTGAGTCTTTTTCATTTTAATTTCCCTAAGCTATAGGACCATAAGTGGAAGTGCCCTAGGCTCTGTTGCTTTGTTTTTTAGATGTTTCAGGAAACACCATACACTTCTCCAGAGTGGCTGTTGGCAATTTACATCCCACCCATCAGCATAACAAGGCTCCCAGTTCTCCATGGCCTGTCCTGCCTTTCTGGATTTTACACTTTTTTCAGATGGCCCTTTTGACCGGGGGGCAGTGAGACTTCATTGTAGTGCAGATTTCCTTTGCAAGCTTGCTTGGTTGGCCAAAAAGGGCGTATGCGTTTTTTCCTGAATATATTCAGGAAAAAACGCATACGCCCTTTTTGGCCAAGTGCATCATTGTGGACGTTCTGCCTCTTTTCCTATGCTTTACATGCAATTCCAGTCTACCTCCTGAAATCGGTTTCCTGCAATTCTGCCCCGCTTTCAAGTCCTCTTGGCAGCCTTACTTCAATATATTTTTGGACGATAGCTATCATTTATAACTCTGCAGGTATGTGAATGACAGTGCCCCTGAGCTCCTTTCTTCAACTCGCTTTCTTGTGAGCTGGCCGCAACACCGCAGCATTGCTTCAGGCCCTAGTGTGGTTCCGGCATGACATGCTGAGCCTTTGGTTAATTCCTCTTCCTGGTGGGAAATGAGAGTTAACTTTGCCCGTCCAGACACCTCCAGCTAGTCTCTCATTGGTTCTCCCTATTCCTGTTCATTTTCCGCAGAAATTGCAAACTGGGCCAAACAGGAGGTTAAAGGCACTGACTCTCCAAGAGGGGAGAGTGTTACTAAAGCGTCTGGAATGTTGCACCCGAGTACCAGGGGACGAAAACTGAGACACATTTGAACACGTTTCCCGATCACATGGTGGATCATACTCTGGGTTCCACATGCATGTTTTAGCTGAAGGAAGAATCCCTTAAACCTGGAGAGTTGAGACCCCTGCAATGGGTACCATGCAATATGACTTCAAAGGGTCTGCATTTGCTCACCGAACCTCACCAATCCTATCACTGCTGCATTTATGCCACTGTACACACGCTTGATTCTCTTTCTGAGACTTATAAATCCATAGGTTTTAAGATTCTTACTAGTCAGGTATATTCTTAGGCGTTTAATATGGGGTGTAGAGTCCACTTCGTTGAGCAAGGAGTAGCTCTTGTCTATTACATATTTGGCTTATGGAACGGTATCTGTGCTAATTTCAATCTCTGGTTTTATGCAGCACCCCAACTCACCTTTCCCCTTAAGCAAGCATAAGTCGGTTTTCTACATTTGAGACCCTGTTCTGTTTTGTAATTCAGTTCCTGTGTAGCCAAGTTTACATTCCATGTGGTAGAGATATCTTATGATGTTTCTTTTTCTGTGTGACTTATTTCACTTAGAATCATCGTACCTGAATCCACTCATTATGCTGCTATGTGCCTGATGACATAGATTTCATTGCTGAGTGATATTGCATTGTACGTAAGTACCACAACTTCTTTATCCATTTTTCACTTTCTGTGATTTTGAACTTATACTGTAAACGAGGTTCTTGTAAACAGAGCCTTCCCAAACTTTGGGGTGGCTGTGTCTTTTTGATTTTAATTTCCCTAAGCTATAGGACCATAAGTGGAAGTGCCCTAGGCTCTGTTGCTTTGTTTTGTAGATGTTTCAGGAAACACCATACACTTCTCCAGAGTGGCTGTTGGCAATTTACATCCCGCCCATCAGCATAACAAGGCTCCCAGTTCTCCATGGCCTGTCCTGCCTTTCTGGATTTTACACTTTTTTCAGATGGCCCTTTTGACCGGGGGGCAGTGAGACTTCATTGTAGTGCAGATTTCCTTTGCAAGCTTGCTTGGTTGGCCAAAAAGGGCGTATGCGTTTTTTCCTGAATATATTAAGGAAAAAACGCATACGCCCTTTTTGGCCAAGTGCATCATTGTGGACGTTCTGCCTCTTTTCCTATGCTTTACATGCAATTCCAGTCTACCTCCTGAAATCGGTTTCCTGCAATTCTGCCCCGCTTTCAAGTCCTCTTGGCAGCCTTACTTCAATATATTTTTGGACGATAGCTATCATTTATAACTCTGCAGGTATGTGAATGACAGTGCCCCTGAGCTCCTTTCTTCAACTCGCTTTCTTGTGAGCTGGCCGCAACACCGCAGGATTGCTTCAGGCCCTAGTGTGGTTCCGGCATGGCACGCTGAGCCTTTGTTTAATTCCTCTTCCTGGTGGGAAATGAGAGTTAAATTTGCCCGTCCAGACACCTCCAGCTAGTCTCTCATTGGTTCTCCCTATTCCTGTTCATTTTCCGCAGAAATTGCAAACTGGGCCAAACAGGAGGTTAAAGGCACTGACTCTCCAAGAGGGGAGAGTGTTACTAAAGCGTCTGGAATGTTGCACCCGAGTACCAGGGGACGAAAACTGAGACACATTTGAACACGTTTCCCGATCACATGGTGGATCATACTCTGGGTTCCACATGCATGTTTTAGCTGAAGGAAGAATCCCTTAAACCTGGAGAGTTGAGACCCCTGCAATGGGTACCATGCAATATGACTTCAAAGGGTCTGCATTTGCTCACCGAACCTCACCAATCCTATCACTGCTGCATTTATGCCACTGTACACACGCTTGATTCTCTTTCTGAGACTTATAAATCCATAGGTTTTAAGATTCTTACTAGTCAGGTATATTCTTAGGCGTTTAATATGGGGTGTAGAGTCCACTTCGTTGAGCAAGGAGTAGCTCTTGTCTATTACATATTTGGCTTATGGAACGGTATCTGTGCTAATTTCAATCTCTGGTTTTATGCAGCACCCCAACTCACCTTTCCCCTTAAGCAAGCATAAGTCGGTTTTCTACATTTGAGACCCTGTTCTGTTTTGTAATTCAGTTCCTGTGTAGCCAAGTTTACATTCCATGTGGTAGAGATATCTTATGATGTTTGTTTTTCTGTGTGACTTATTTCACTTAGAATCATCGTACCTGAATCCACTCATTATGCTGCTATGGGCCTGATGACATAGATTTCATTGCTGAGTGATATTGCATTGTACGTAAGTACCACAACTTCTTTATCCATTTTTCACTTTCTGTGATTTTGAACTTATACTGTAAACGAGGTTCTTGTAAACAGAGCCTTCCCAAACTTTGGGGTGGCTGTGTCTTTTTGATTTTAATTTCCCTAAGCTATAGGACCATAAGTGGAAGTGCCCTAGGCTCTGTTGCTTTGTTTTGTCGATGTTTCAGGAAACACCATACACTTCTCCAGAGTGGCTGTTGGCAATTTACATCCCGCCCATCAGCATAACAAGGCTCCCAGTTCTCCATGGCCTGTCCTGCCTTTCTGGATTTTACACTTTTTTCAGATGGCCCTTTTGACCGGGGGGCAGTGAGACTTCATTGTAGTGCAGATTTCCTTTGCAAGCTTGCTTGGTTGGCCAAAAAGGGCGTATGCGTTTTTTCCTGAATATATTCAGGAAAAAACGCATACGCCCTTTTTGGCCAAGTGCATCATTGTGGACGTTCTGCCTCTTTTCCTATGCTTTACATGCAATTCCAGTCTACCTCCTGAAATCGGTTTCCTGCAATTCTGCCCCGCTTTCAAGTCCTCTTGGCAGCCTTACTTCAATATATTTTTGGACGATAGCTATCATTTATAACTCTGCAGGTATGTGAATGACAGTGCCCCTGAGCTCCTTTCTTCAACTCGCTTTCTTGTGAGCTGGCCGCAACACCTCAGGATTGCTTCAGGCCCTAGTGTGGTTCCGGCATGGTACGCTGAGCCTTTGTTTAATTCCTCTTCCTGGTGGGAAATGAGAGTTAACTTTGCCCGTCCAGACACCTCCAGCTAGTCTCTCATTGGTTCTCCCTATTCCTGTTCATTTTCCGCAGAAATTGCAAACTGGGCCAAACAGGAGGTTAAAGGCACTGACTCTCCAAGTGGGGAGAGTGTTAGTAAAGCGTCTGGAATGTTGCACCCGAGTACCAGGGGACGAAAACTGAGACACATTTGAACACGTTTCCCGATCACATGGTGGATCATACTCTGGGTTCCACATGCATGTTTTAGCTGAAGGAAGAATCCCTTAAACCTGGAGAGTTGAGAGCCGTGCAATGGGTACCATGCAATATGACTTCAAAGGGTCTGCATTTGCTCACCGAACCTCACCAATCCTATCACTGCTGCATTTATGCCACTGTACACACGCTTGATTCTCTTTCTGAGACATATAAATCCATAGGTTTTAAGATTCTTACTAGTCAGGTATATTCTTAGGCGTTTAATATGGGGTGTAGAGTCCACTTCGTTGAGCAAGGAGTAGCTCTTGTCTATTACATATTTGGCTTATGGAACGGTATCTGTTCTAATTTCAATCTCTGGTTTTATGCAGCACCCCAACTCACCTTTCGCCTTAAGCAAGCATAAGTTGGTTTTCTACATTTGAGACCCTGTTCTGTTTTGTAATTCAGTTCCTGTGTAGCCAAGTTTACATTCCATGTGGTAGAGATATCTTATGATGTTTCTTTCTCTGTGTGACTTATTTCACTTAGAATCATCGTACCTGAATCCACTCATTATGCTGCTATGGGCCTGATGACATAGATTTCATTGCTGAGTGATATTGCATTGTACGTAAGTACCACAACTTCTTTATCCATTTTGCGCTTTCTGTGATATTGAACTTGTACCGTAAAGGAGGTTCTTGTAAACAGAGCTGTCCCAAAGATTGGGGTGGTTGTGTTTTTTGATTTTAATTTCCCTAAGCTATAGGACCATAAGTGGAAGTGCCCTAGGCTGTGTTGCTTTGTTTTTTAGATGTTTCAGGAAACACCATACACTTCTCCAGAGTGACTGTTGGCAATTTACATCCCGCCCATCAGCATAACAAGGCTCCCAGTTCTCCATGGGCTGTCCTGCCTTTCTGGATTTTACACTTTTTTCAGATGGCCCTTTTGACCGGGGGGCAGTGAGACTTCATTGTAGTGCAGATTTCCTTTGCAAGCTTGCTTGGTTGGCCAAAAAGGGCGTATGCGTTTATTCCTGAATATATTCAGGAAAAAACGCATACGCCCTTTTTGGCCAAGTGCATCATTGTGGACGTTCTGCCTCTTTTCCTATGCTTTACATGCAATTCCAGTCTACCTCCTGAAATCGGTTTCCTGCAATTCTGCCCCGCTATCAAGTCCTCTTGGCAGCCTTACTTCAATATATTTTTGGACGATAGCTGTCATTTATAACTCTGCAGGTTTGTGAATGACAGTGCCCCTGAGCTCCTTTCTTCAACTCGCTTTCTTGTGAGCTGGCCGCAACACCGCAGCATTGCTTCAGGCCCTAGTGTGGTTCCGGCATGGCACGCTGAGCCTTTGGTTAATTCCTCTTCCTGTGGGAAATGAGAGTTAAATTTGCCCGTCCAGACACCTCCAGCTAGTCTCTCATTGGTTCTCCCTATTCCTGTTCATTTTCCGCAGAAATTGCAAACTGGGCCAAACAGGAGGTTAAAGGCACTGACTCTCCAAGTGGGGAGAGTGTTAGTAAAGCGTCTGGAATGTTGCACCCGAGTACCGGGGGACGAAAACTGAGACACATTTGAACACGTTTCCCGATCACACAGTGGATCATACTCTGAGTTCCACATGCATGTTTTAGCTGAAGGAAGAATCCCTTAAACCTGGAGAGTTGAGACCCATGGAATGGGTACCATGCAATATGACTTGAAAGGGTCTGCATTTGCTCACCGAACCTCACCAATCCTTTCACTGCTGCATTTATGCCACTGTACACACGCTTGATTCTCTTTCTGAGACATATAAATCCATAGGTTTTAAGATTCTTACTAGTCAGGTATATTCTTAGGCGTTTAATATGGGGTGTAGAGTCCACTTCGTTGAGCAAGGAGTAGCTCTTGTCTATTACATATTTGGCTTATGGAACGGTATCTGTTCTAATTTCAATCTCTGGTTTTATGCAGCACCCCAACTCACCTTTCCCCTTAAGCAAGCATAAGTTGGTTTTCTACATTTGAGACCCTGTTCTGTTTTGTAATTCAGTTCCTGTGTAGCCAAGTTTACATTCCATGTGGTAGAGATATCTTATGATGTTTCTTTTTCTGTGTGACTTATTTCACTTAGAATCATCGTATCTGAATCCACTCATTATGCTGCTATGGGCCTGATGACATAGATTTCATTGCTGAGTGATATTGCATTGTACGTAAGTACCACAACTTCTTTATCCATTTTTCACTTTCTGTGATTTTGAACTTGTACTGTAAACGAGGTTCTTGTAAACAGAGCCGTCCCAAACTTTGGGGTGGCTGTGTCTTTTTGATTTTAATTTCCCTAAGCTATAGGACCATAAGTGGAAGTGCCCTAGGCTCTGTTGCTTTGTTTTTTAGATGTTTCAGGAAACACCATACACTTCTCCAGAGTGGCTGTTGGCAATTTACATCCCGCCCATCAGCATAACAAGGCTCCCAGTTCTCCATGGCCTGTCCTGCCTTTCTGGATTTTACACTTTTTTCAGATGGCCCTTTTGACCGGGGGGCAGTGAGACTTCATTGTAGTGCAGATTTCCTTTGCAAGCTTGCTTGGTTGGCCAAAAAGGGCGTATGCGTTTTTTCCTGAATATATTCAGGAAAAAACGCATACGCCATTTTTGGCCAAGTGCATCATTGCGGACGTTCTGCCTCTTTTCCTTTGCTTTACATGCAATTCCAGTCTACCTCCTGAAATCGGTTTCCTGCAATTCTGCCCCACGTTCAAGTCCTCTTGGCAGCCTTACTTCAATATATTTTTGGACGATAGCTGTCATTTATAACTCTGCAGGTTTGTGAATGACAGTGCCCCTGAGCTCCTTTCTTCAACTCGCTTTCTTGTGAGCTGGCCGCAACACCGCAGCATTGCTTCAGGCCCTAGTGTGGTTCCGGCATGACATGCAGAGCCTTTGGTTAATTCCTCTTCCTGGTGGGAAATGAGAGTTAACTTTGCCCGTCCAGACACCTCCAGCTAGTCTCTCATTGGTTCTCCCTATTCCTGTTCATTTTCCGCAGAAATTGCAAACTGGGCCAAACAAGAGGTTAAAGGCACTGACTCTCCAAGTGGGGAGAGTGTTAGTAAAGCGTCTGGAATGTTGCACCCGAGTACCGGGGGATGAAAACTGACACAATTAAACACGTTTCCCGATCACATGGTGGATCATACTCTGGGTTCCACATGCATGTTTTAGCTGAAGGAAGAATCCCTTAAACCTGGAGAGTTGAGACCCATGGAATGGGTACCATGCAATATGACTTCAAAGGGTCTGCATTTGCTCACCGAACCTCACCAATCCTATCACTGCTGCATTTATGCCACTGTACACACGCTTGATTCTCTTTCTGAGACATATAAATCCATAGGTTTTAAGATTCTTACTAGTCAGGTATATTCTTAGGCGTTTAATATGGGGTGTAGAGTCCACTTCGTTGAGCAAGGAGTAGCTCTTGTCTATTACATATTTGGCTTATGGAACGGTATCTGTTCTAATTTCAATCTCTGGTTTTATGCAGCACCCCAACTCACCTTTCCCCTTAAGCAAGCATAAGTTGGTTTTCTACATTTGAGACCCTGTTCTGTTTTGTAATTCAGTTCCTGTGTAGCCAAGTTTACATTCCATGTGGTAGAGATATCTTATGATGTTTCTTTTTCTGTGTGACTTATTTCACTTAGAATCATCGTATCTGAATCCACTCATTATGCTGCTATGGGCCTGATGACATAGATTTCATTGCTGAGTGATATTGCATTGTACGTAAGTACCACAACTTCTTTATCCATTTTTCACTTTCTGTGATTTTGAACTTGTACTGTAAACGAGGTTCTTGTAAACAGAGCCTTCCCAAACTTTGGGGTGGCTGTGTCTTTTTGATTTTAATTTCCCTAAGCTATAGGACCATAAGTGGAAGTGCCCTAGGCTCTGTTGCTTTGTTTTGTAGATGTTTCAGGAAACACCATACACTTCTCCAGAGTGGCTGTTGGCAATTTACATCCCGCCCATCAGCATAACAAGGCTCCCAGTTCTCCATGGGCTGTCCTGCCTTTCTGGATTTTACACTTTTTTCAGATGGCCCTTTTGACCGGGGGGCAGTGAGACTTCATTGTAGTGCAGATTTCCTTTGCAAGCTTGCTTGGTTGGCCAAAAAGGGCGTATGCGTTTTTTTCTGAATATATTAAGGAAAAAACGCATACGCCCTTTTTGGCCAAGTGCATCATTGCGGACGTTCTGCCTCTTTTCCTTTGCTTTACATGCAATTCCAGTCTACCTCCTGAAATCGGTTTCCTGCAATTCTGCCCCACGTTCAAGTCCTCTTGGCAGCCTTACTTCAATATATTTTTGGACGATAGCTGTCATTTATAACTCTGCAGGTTTGTGAATGACAGTGCCCCTGAGCTCCTTTCTTCAACTCGCTTTCTTGTGAGCTGGCCGCAACACCGCAGCATTGCTTCAGGCCCTAGTGTGGTTCCGGCATGACATGCTGAGCCTTTGGTTAATTCCTCTTCCTGGTGGGAAATGAGAGTTAACTTTGCCCGTCCAGACACCTCCAGCTAGTCTCTCATTGGTTCTCCCTATTCCTGTTCATTTTCCGCAGAAATTGCAAACTGGGCCAAACAAGAGTTTAAAGGCACTGACTCTCCAAGTGGGGAGAGTGTTAGTAAAGCGTCTGGAATGTTGCACCCGAGTACCGGGGGATGAAAACTGACACAATTAAACACGTTTCCCGATCACACGGTGGATCATACTCTGGGTTCCACATGCATGTTTTAGCTGAAGGAAGAATCCCTTAAACCTGGAGAGTTGAGACCCATGGAATGGGTACCATGCAATATGACTTCAAAGGGTCTGCATTTGCTCACCGAACCTCACCAATAATATCACTGCTGCGTTTATGCCGCTGTACACACGCTTGATTCTCTTTCGGAGACATATAAATCCATAGGTTTTTAGATTCTTTCTAGTCAGGTATATTCTTACGCGTTTAATATGGGGTGTAGAGTCCACTTCGTTGAGCAAGGAATAGCTCTTGTCTATTAAATATTTGGCTTATGGAACGGTATCTGTTCTAATTTCAATCTCTGGTTTTATGCAGCACCCCAACTCACCTTTCGCCTTAAGCAAGCATAAGTTGGTTTTCTACATTTGAGACCCTGTTCTGTTTTGTAATTCAGTTCCTGTGTAGCCAAGTTTACATTCCTTGTAGTAGTGATATCTTATGATGTTTGTTTTTCTGTGTGACTTATTTCACTTAGAATCATCGTACCTGAATCCACTCATTATGCTGCTACGGGCCTGATGACATAGATTTCATTGCTGAGTGATATTGCATTGTACGTAAGTACCACAACTTCTTTATCCATTTTTCGCTTTCTGTGATATTGAACTTGGACCATAAATGAGGTTCTTGTAAACAGAGCTGTCCCTAACTTTGGGGTGGCTGAGTCTTTTTGATTTTAATTTCCCTAAGCTATAGGACCATAAGTGGAAGTGCCCTAGGCTCTGTTGCTTTGTTTTTTAGATGTTTCAGGAAACACCATACACTTCTCCAGAGTGGCTGTTGGCAATTTACATCCCACCCATCAGCATAACAAGGCTCCCAGTTCTCCATGGCCTGTCCTGCCTTTCTGGATTTTACACTTTTTTCAGATGGTCCTTTTGACCAGGGGGCAGTGAGACTTCATTGTAGTGCAGATTTCCTTTGCAAGCTTGCTTGGTTGGCCAAAAAGGGCGTATGCGTTTTTTCCTGAATATATTAAGGAAAAAACGCATACGCCCTTTTTGGCCAAGTGCATCATTGTGGACGTTCTGCCTCTTTTCCTATGCTTTACATGCAATTCCAGTCTACCTCCTGAAATCGGTTTCCTGCAATTCTGCCCCGCTTTCAAATCCTCTTGGCAGACTTACTTCAATATATTTTTGGACGATAGCTATCATTTATAACTCTGCAGGTATGTGAATGACAGTGCCCCTGAGCTCCTTTCTTCAACTCGCTTTCTTGTGAGCTGGCCGCAACACTGCAGGATTGCTTCAGGCCCTAGTGTGGTTCCGGCATGGCATGCTGAGCCTTTGTTTAATTCCTCTTCCTGGTGGGAAATGAGAGTTAAATTTGCCCGTCCAGACACCTCCAGCTAGTCTCTCATTGGTTCTCCCTATTCCTGTTCATTTTCCGCAGAAATTGCAAACTGGGCCAAACAGGAGGTTAAAGGCACTGACTCTCCAAGAGGGGAGAGTGTTAGTAAAGCGTCTGGAATGTTGCACCCGAGTACCAGGGGACGAAAACTGAGACACATTTGAACACGTTTCCCGATCACATGGTGGATCATACTCTGGGTTCCACATGCATGTTTTAGCTGAAGGAAGAATCCCTTAAACCTGGAGAGTTGAGACCCCTGCAATGGGTACCATGCAATATGACTTCAAAGGGTCTGCATTTGCTCACCGAACCTCACCAATCCTATCACTGCTGCATTTATGCCACTGTACACACGTTTGATTCTCTTTCTGAGACATATAAATCCATAGGTTTTAAGATTCTTACTAGTCAGGTATATTCTTAGGCGTTTAATATGGGGTGTAGAGTCCACTTCGTTGAGCAAGGAGTAGCTCTTGTCTATTACATATTTGGCTTATGGAACGGTATCTGTGCTAATTTCAATCTCTGGTTTTATGCAGCACCCCAACTCACCTTTCCCCTTAAGCAAGCATAAGTCGGTTTTCTACATTTGAGACCCTGTTCTGTTTTGTAATTCAGTTCCTGTGTAGCCAAGTTTACATTCCATGTGGTAGAGATATCTTATGATGTTTGTTTTTCTGTGTGACTTATTTCACTTAGAATCATCGTACCTGAATCCACTCATTATGCTGCTATGGGCCTGATGACATAGATTTCATTGCTGAGTGATATTGCATTGTACGTAAGTACCACAACTTCTTTATCCATTTTTCACTTTCTGTGATTTTGAACTTGTACTGTAAACGAGGTTCTTGTAAACAGAGCCTTCCCAAACTTTGGGGTGGCTGTGTCTTTTTGATTTTAATTTCCCTAAACTATAGGACCATAAGTGGAAATGCCCTAGGCTCTGTTGCTTTGTTTTGTAGATGTTTCAGGAAACACCATACACTTCTCCAGAGTGGCTGTTGGCAATTTACATCCCGCCCATCAGCATAACAAGGCTCCCAGTTCTCCATGGCCTGTCCTGCCTTTCTGGATTTTACACTTTTTTCAGATGGCCCTTTTGACCGGGGGGCAGTGAGACTTCATTGTAGTGCAGATTTCCTTTGCAAGCTTGCTTGGTTGGCCAAAAAGGGCGTATGCGTTTTTTCCTGAATATATTCAGGAAAAAACGCATACGCCCTTTTTGGCCAAGTGCATCATTGTGGACGTTCTGCCTCTTTTCCTTTGCTTTACATGCAATTCCAGTCTACCTCCTGAAATCGGTTTCCTGCAATTCTGCCCAGCGTTCAAGTCCTCTTGGCAGCCTTACTTCAATATATTTTTGGACGATAGCTGTCATTTATAACTCTGCAGGTTTGTGAATGACAGTGCCCCTGAGCTCCTTTCTTCAACTCGCTTTCTTGTGAGCTGGCCGCAACACCGCAGCATTGCTTCAGGCCCTAGTGTGGTTCCGGCATGACATGCTGAGCCTTTGGTTAATTCCTCTTCCTGGTGGGAAATGAGAGTTAACTTTGCCCGTCCAGACACCTCCAGCTAGTCTCTCATTGGTTCTCCCTATTCCTGTTCATTTTCCGCAGAAATTGCAAACTTGGCCAAACAGGAGGTTAAAGGCACTGACTCTCCAAGTGGGGAGAGTGTTAGTAAAGCGTCTGGAATGTTGCACCCGAGTACCGGGGGATGAAAACTGACACAATTAAACACGTTTCCCGATCACACGGTGGATCATACTCTGGGTTCCACATGCATGTTTTAGCTGAAGGAAGAATCCCTTAAACCTGGAGAGTTGAGACCCATGGAATGGGTACCATGCAATATGACTTCAAAGGGTCTGCATTTGCTCACCGAACCTCACCAATCCTATCACTGCTGCATTTATGACAATGTACACACGCTTGATTCTCTTTCGGAGACATATAAATCCATAGGTTTTAAGATTCTTTCTAGTCAGGTATATTCTTACGCGTTTAATATGGGGTGTAGAGTCCACTTCGTTGAGCAAGGAGTAGCTCTTGTCTATTAAATATTTGGCTTATGGAACGGTATCTGTTCTAATTTCAATCTCTGGTTTTATGCAGCACCCCAACTCACCTTTCGCCTTAAGCAAGCATAAGTTGGTTTTCTACATTTGAGACCCTGTTCTGTTTTGTAATTCAGTTCCTGTGTAGCCAAGTTTACATTCCTTGTAGTAGTGATATCTTATGATGTTTCTTTTTCTGTGTGACTTATTTCACTTAGAATCATCGTACCTGAATCCACTCATTATGCTGCTACGGGCCTGATGACATAGATTTCATTGCTGAGTGATATTGCATTGTACGTAAGTACCACAACTTCTTTATCCATTTTTCGCTTTCTGTGATATTGAACTTGGACCATAAATGAGGTTCTTGTAAACAGAGCTGTCCCTAACTTTGGGGTGGCTGAGTCTTTTTGATTTTAATTTCCCTAAGCTATAGGACCATAAGTGGAAGTGCCCTAGGCTCTGTTGCTTTGTTTTTTAGATGTTTCAGGAAACACCATACACTTCTCCAGAGTGGCTGTTGGCAATTTACATCCCACCCATCAGCATAACAAGGCTCCCAGTTCTCCATGGCCTGTCCTGCCTTTCTGGATTTTACACTTTTTTCAGATGGCCCTTTTGACCGGGGGGCAGTGAGACTTCATTGTAGTGCAGATTTCCTTTGCAAGCTTGCTTGGTTGGCCAAAAAGGGCGTATGCGTTTTTTCCTGAATATATTCAGGAAAAAACGCATACGCCCTTTTTGGCCAAGTGCATCATTGTGGACGTTCTGCCTCTTTTCCTATGCTTTACATGCAATTCCAGTCTACCTCCTGAAATCGGTTTCCTGCAATTCTGCCCCGCTTTCAAGTCCTCTTGGCAGCCTTACTTCAATATATTTTTGGACGATAGCTATCATTTATAACTCTGCAGGTATGTGAATGACAGTGCCCCTGAGCTCCTTTCTTCAACTCGCTTTCTTGTGAGCTGGCCGCAACACCGCAGGATTGCTTCAGGCCCTAGTGTGGTTCCGGCATGGCACGCTGAGCCTTTGTTTAATTCCTCTTCCTGGTGGGAAATGAGAGTTAAATTTGCCCGTCCATACACCTCCAGCTAGTCTCTCATTGGTTCTCCCTATTCCTGTTCATTTTCCGCAGAAATTGCAAACTGGGCCAAACAGGAGGTTAAAGGCACTGACTCTCCAAGTGGGGAGAGTGTTAGTAAAGCGTCTGGAATGTTGCACCCGAGTACCAGGGGACGAAAACTGAGACACATTTGAACACGTTTCCCGATCACATGGTGGATCATACTCTGGGTTCCACATGCATGTTTTAGCTGAAGGAAGAATCCCTTAAACCTGGAGAGTTGAGACCCCTGCAATGGGTACCATGCAATATGACTTCAAAGGGTCTGCATTTGCTCACCGAACCTCACCAATAATATCACTGCTGCATTTATGCCACTGTACACACACTTGATTCTCTTTCTGAGACATATAAATCCATAGGTTTTAAGATTCTTACTAGTCAGGTATATTCTTAGGCGTTTAATATGGGGTGTAGAGTCCACTTCGTTGAGCAAGGAGTAGCTCTTGTCTATTACATATTTGGCTTCTGGAACGGTATCTGTGCTAATTTCAATCTCTGGTTTTATGCAGCACCCCAACTCACCTTTCCCCTTAAGCAAGCATAAGTTGGTTTTCTACATTTGAGACCCTGTTCTGTTTTGTAATTCAGTTCCTGTGTAGCCAAGTTTACATTCCATGTGGTAGAGATATCTTATGATGTTTCTTTTTCTGTGTGACTTATTTCACTTAGAATCATCGTACCTGAATCCACTCATTATGCTGCTATGGGCCTGATGACATAGATTTCATTGCTGAGTGATATTGCATTGTACGTAAGTACCACAACTTCTTTATCCATTTTTCACTTTCTGTGATTTTGAACTTGTACTGTAAACGAGGTTCTTGTAAACAGAGCCTTCCCAAACTTTGGGGTGGCTGTGTCTTTTTGATTTTAATTTCCCTAAGCTATAGGACCATAAGTGGAAGTGCCCTAGGCTCTGTTGCTTTGTTTTTTAGATGTTTCAGGAAACACCATACACTTCTCCAGAGTGGCTGTTGGCAATTTACATCCCACCCATCAGCATAACAAGGCTCCCAGTTCTCCATGGCCTGTCCTGCCTTTCTGGATTTTACACTTTTTTCAGATGGCCCTTTTTACCGGGGGGCTGTGAGACTTCATTGTAGTGCAGATTTCCTTTGCAAGCTTGCTTGGTTGGCCAAAAAGGGCGTATGCGTTTTTTCCTGAATATATTCAGGAAAAAACGCATACGCCCTTTTTGGCCAAGTGCATCATTGTGGACGTTCTGCCTCTTTTCCTTTGCTTTACATGCAATTCCAGTCTACCTCCTGAAATCGGTTTCCTGCAATTCTGCCCAGCGTTCAAGTCCTCTTGGCAGCCTTACTTCAATATATTTTTGGACGATAGCTGTCATTTATAACTCTGCAGGTTTGTGAATGACAGTGCCCCTGAGCTCCTTTCTTCAACTCGCTTTCTTGTGAGCTGGCCGCCACACCGCAGCATTGCTTCAGGCCCTAGTCTTGTTCCGGCATGACATGCTGAGCCTTTGTTTAATTCCTCTTCCTTGTGGGAAATGAGAGTTAACTTTGCCCGTCCAGACACCTCCAGCTAGTCTCTCATTGGTTCTCCCTATTCCTGTTCATTTTCCGCAGAAATTGCAAACAGGGGCAAACAGGAGGTTAAAGGCACTGACTCTCCAAGTGGGGAGAGTGTTAGTAAAGCGTCTGGAATGTTGCACCCGAGTACCGGGGGATGAAAACTGACACAATTAAACACGTTTCCCGATCACACGGTGGATCATACTCTGGGTTCCACATGCATGTTTTAGCTGAAGGAAGAATCCCTTAAACCTGGAGAGTTGAGACCCATGGAATGGGTACCATGCAATATGACTTCAAAGGGTCTGCATTTGCTCACCGAACCTCACCAATAATATCACTGCTGCGTTTATGCCGCTGTACACACGCTTGATTCTCTTTCGGAGACATATAAATCCATAGGTTTTAAGATTCTTTCTAGTCAGGTATATTCTTAGGCGTTTAATATGGGGTGTAGAGTCCACTTCGTTGAGCAAGGAGTAGCTCTTGTCTATTACATATTTGGCTTCTGGAACGGTATCTGTGCTAATTTCAATCTCTGGTTTTATGCAGCACCCCAACTCACCTTTCCCCTTAAGCAAGCATAAGTTGGTTTTCTACATTTGAGACCCTGTTCTGTTTTGTAATTCAGTTCCTGTGTAGCCAAGTTTACATTCCATGTGGTAGAGATATCTTATGATGTTTCTTTTTCTGTGTGACTTATTTCACTTAGAATCATCGTACCTGAATCCACTCATTATGCTGCTATGGGCCTGATGACATAGATTTCATTGCTGAGTGATATTGCATTGTACGTAAGTACCACAACTTCTTTATCCATTTTTCACTTTCTGTGATTTTGAACTTGTACTGTAAACGAGGTTCTTGTAAACAGAGCCTTCCCAAACTTTGGGGTGGCTGTGTCTTTTTGATTTTAATTTCCCTAAGCTATAGGACCATAAGTGGAAGTGCCCTAGGCTCTGTTGCTTTGTTTTTTAGATGTTTCAGGAAACACCATACACTTCTCCAGAGTGGCTGTTGGCAATTTACATCCCACCCATCAGCATAACAAGGCTCCCAGTTCTCCATGGCCTGTCCTGCCTTTCTGGATTTTACACTTTTTTCAGATGGCCCTTTTTACCGGGGGGCTGTGAGACTTCATTGTAGTGCAGATTTCCTTTGCAAGCTTGCTTGGTTGGCCAAAAAGGGCGTATGCGTTTTTTCCTGAATATATTCAGGAAAAAACGCATACGCCCTTTTTGGCCAAGTGCATCATTGTGGACGTTCTGCCTCTTTTCCTTTGCTTTACATGCAATTCCAGTCTACCTCCTGAAATCGGTTTCCTGCAATTCTGCCCAGCGTTCAAGTCCTCTTGGCAGCCTTACTTCAATATATTTTTGGACGATAGCTGTCATTTATAACTCTGCAGGTTTGTGAATGACAGTGCCCCTGAGCTCCTTTCTTCAACTCGCTTTCTTGTGAGCTGGCCGCAACACCGCAGCATTGCTTCAGGCCCTAGTCTTGTTCCGGCATGACATGCTGAGCCTTTGTTTAATTCCTCTTCCTTGTGGGAAATGAGAGTTAACTTTGCCCGTCCAGACACCTCCAGCTAGTCTCTCATTGGTTCTCCCTATTCCTGTTCATTTTCCGCAGAAATTGCAAACAGGGGCAAACAGGAGGTTAAAGGCACTGACTCTCCAAGTGGGGAGAGTGTTAGTAAAGCGTCTGGAATGTTGCACCCGAGTACCGGGGGATGAAAACTGACACAATTAAACACGTTTCCCGATCACACGGTGGATCATACTCTGGGTTCCACATGCATGTTTTAGCTGAAGGAAGAATCCCTTAAACCTGGAGAGTTGAGACCCATGGAATGGGTACCATGCAATATGACTTCAAAGGGTCTGCATTTGCTCACCGAACCTCACCAATAATATCACTGCTGCGTTTATGCCGCTGTACACACGCTTGATTCTCTTTCGGAGACATATAAATCCATAGGTTTTAAGATTCTTTCTAGTCAGGTATATTCTTACGCGTTTAATATGGGGTGTAGAGTCCACTTCGTTGAGCAAGGAGTAGCTCTTGTCTATTAAATATTTGGCTTATGGAACGGTATCTGTTCTAATTTCAATCTCTGGTTTTATGCAGCACCCCAACTCACCTTTCGCCTTAAGCAAGCATAAGTTGGTTTTCTACATTTGAGACCCTGTTTTGTTTTGTAATTCAGTTCCTGTGTAGCCAAGTTTACATTCCTTGTAGTAGTGATATCTTATGATGTTTCTTTTTCTGTGTGACTTATTTCACTTAGAATCATCGTACCTGAATCCACTCATTATGCTGCTACGGGCCTGATGACATAGATTTCATTGCTGAGTGATATTGCATTGTACGTAAGTACCACAACTTCTTTATCCATTTTTCGCTTTCTGTGATATTGAACTTGGACCATAAATGAGGTTCTTGTAAACAGAGCCGTCCCTAACTTTGGGGTGGCTGAGTCTTTTTGATTTTAATTTCCCTAAGCTATAGGACCATAAGTGGAAGTGCCCTAGGCTCTGTTGCTTTGTTTTTTAGATGTTTCAGGAAACACCATACACTTCTCCAGAGTGGCTGTTGGCAATTTACATCCCACCCATCAGCATAACAAGGCTCCCAGTTCTCCATGGCCTGTCCTGCCTTTCTGGATTTTACACTTTTTTCAGATGGCCCTTTTGACCGGGGGGCAGTGAGACTTCATTGTAGTGCAGATTTCCTTTGCAAGCTTGCTTGGTTGGCCAAAAAGGGCGTATGCGTTTTTTCCTGAATATATTCAGGAAAAAACGCATACGCCCTTTTTGGCCAAGTGCATCACTGTGGACGTTCTGCCTCTTTTCCTATGCTTTACATGCAATTCCAGTCTACCTCCTGAAATCAGTTTCCTGCAATTCTGCCCCGCTTTCAAGTCCTCTTGGCAGCCTTACTTCAATATATTTTTGGACGATAGCTATCATTTATAACTCTGCAGGTATGTGAATGACAGTGCCCCTGAGCTCCTTTCTTCAACTCGCTTTCTTGTGAGCTGGCCGCAACACCGCAGGATTGCTTCAGGCCCTAGTGTGGTTCCGGCATGGCACGCTGAGCCTTTGTTTAATTCCTCTTCCTGGTGGGAAATGAGAGTTAAATTTGCCCGTCCAGACACCTCCAGCTAGTCTCTCATTGGTTCTCCCTATTCCTGTTCATTTTCCGCAGAAATGGCAAACTGGGCCAAACAGGAGGTTAAAGGCACTGACTCTCCAAGAGGGGAGAGTGTTAGTAAAGCGTCTGGAATGTTGCACCCGAGTACCAGGGGACGAAAACTGAGACACATTTGAACACGTTTCCCGATCACATGGTGGATCATACTCTGGGTTCCACATGCATGTTTTAGCTGAAGGAAGAATCCCTTAAACCTGGAGAGTTGAGACCCCTGCAATGGGTACCATGCAATATGACTTCAAAGGGTCTGCATTTGCTCACCGAACCTCACCAATCCTATCACTGCTGCATTTATGCCACTGTACAAACGCTTGATTCTCTTTCGGAGACTTATAAATCCATAGGTTTTAAGATTCTTACTAGTCAGGTATATTCTTAGGCGTTTAATATGGGGTGTAGAGTCCACTTCGTTGAGCAAGGAGTAGCTCTTGTCTATTACATATTTGGCTTATGGAACGGTATCTGTGCTAATTTCAATCTCTGGTTTTATGCAGCACCCCAACTCACCTTTCCCCTTAAGCAAGCATAAGTCGGTTTTCTACATTTGAGACCCTGTTCTGTTTTGTAATTCAGTTCCTGTGTAGCCAAGTTTACATTCCATGTGGTAGAGATATCTTATGATGTTTCTTTTTCTGTGTGACTTATTTCACTTAGAATCATCGTACCTGAATCCACTCATTATGCTGCTATGGGCCTGATGACATAGATTTCATTGCTGAGTGATATTGCATTGTACGTAAGTACCACAACTTCTTTATCCATTTTTCACTTTCTGTGATTTTGAACTTATACTGTAAACGAGGTTCTTGTAAACAGAGCCTTCCCAAACTTTGGGGTGGCTGTGTCTTTTTGATTTTAATTTCCCTAAGCTATAGGACCATAAGTGGAAGTGCCCTAGGCTCTGTTGCTTTGTTTTGTAGATGTTTCAGGAAACACCATACACTTCTCCAGAGTGGCTGTTGGCAATTTACATCCCGCCCATCAGCATAACAAGGCTCCCAGTTCTCCATGGCCTGTCCTGCCTTTCTGGATTTTACACTTTTTTCAGATGGCCCTTTTGACCGGGGGGCAGTGAGACTTCATTGTAGTGCAGATTTCCTTTGCAAGCTTGCTTGGTTGGCCAAAAAGGTCGTATGCGTTTTTTCCTGAATATATTAAGGAAAAAACGCATACGCCCTTTTTGGCCAAGTGCATCATTGTGGACGTTCTGCCTCTTTTCCTATGCTTTACATGCAATTCCAGTCTACCTCCTGAAATCGGTTTCCTGCAATTCTGCCCCGCTTTCAAGTCCTCTTGGCAACCTTACTTCAATATATTTTTGGACGATAGCTATCATTTATAACTCTGCAGGTATGTGAATGACAGTGCCCCTGAGCTCCTTTCTTCAACTCGCTTTCTTGTGAGCGGGCCGCAACACCTCAGGATTGCTTCAGGCCCTAGTGTGGTTCCGGCATGGTACGCTGAGCCTTTGTTTAATTCCTCTTCCTGGTGGGAAATGAGAGTTAACTTTGCCCGTCCAGACACCTCCAGCTAGTCTCTCATTGGTTCTCCCTATTCCTGTTCATTTTCCGCAGAAATTGCAAACTGGGCCAAACAGGAGGTTAAAGGCACTGACTCTCCAAGTTGGGAGAGTGTTAGTAAAGCGTCTGGAATGTTGCACCCGAGTACCAGGGGACGAAAACTGAGACACATTTGAACACGTTTCCCGATCACATGGTGGATCATACTCTGGGTTCCACATGCATGTTTTAGCTGAAGGAAGAATCCCTTAAACCTGGAGAGTTGAGACCCCTGCAATGGGTACCATGCAATATGACTTCAAAGGGTCTGCATTTGCTCACCGAACCTCACCAATCCTATCACTGCTGCATTTATGCCACTGTACACACGCTTGATTCTCTTTCTGAGACATATAAATCCATAGGTTTTAAGATTCTTACTAGTCAGGTATATTCTTAGGCGTTTAATATGGGGTGTAGAGTCCACTTCGTTGAGCAAGGAGTAGCTCTTGTCTATTACATATTTGGCTTATGGAACGGTATCTGTTCTAATTTCAATCTCTGGTTTTATGCAGCACCCCAACTCACCTTTTGCCTTAAGCAAGCATAAGTTGGTTTTCTACATTTGAGACCCTGTTCTGTTTTGTAATTCAGTTCCTGTGTAGCCAAGTTTACATTCCATGTGGTAGAGATATCTTATGATGTTTCTTTCTCTGTGTGACTTATTTCACTTAGAATCATCGTACCTGAATCCACTCATTATGCTGCTATGGGCCTGATGACATAGATTTCATTGCTGAGTGATATTGCATTGTACGTAAGTACCACAACTTCTTTATCCATTTTGCGCTTTCTGTGATATTGAACTTGTACCGTAAAGGAGGTTCTTGTAAACAGAGCTGTCCCAAAGATTGGGGTGGTTGTGTCTTTTTGATTTTAATTTCCCTAAGCTATAGGACCATAAGTGGAAGTGCCCTAGGCTGTGTTGCTTTGTTTTTTAGATGTTTCAGGAAACACCATACACTTCTCCAGAGTGACTGTTGGCAATTTACATCCCGCCCATCAGCATAACAAGGCTCCCAGTTCTCCATGGGCTGTCCTGCCTTTCTGGATTTTACACTTTTTTCAGATGGCCCTTTTGACCGGGGGGCAGTGAGACTTCATTGTAGTGCAGATTTCCTTTGCAAGCTTGCTTGGTTGGCCAAAAAGGGCGTATGCGTTTATTCCTGAATATATTCAGGAAAAAACGCATACGCCCTTTTTGGCCAAGTGCATCATTGTGGACGTTCTGCCTCTTTTCCTATGCTTTACATGCAATTCCAGTCTACCTCCTGAAATCGGTTTCCTGCAATTCTGCCCCGCTTTCAAGTCCTCTTGGCAGCCTTACTTCAATATATTTTTGGACGATAGCTGTCATTTATAACTCTGCAGGTTTGTGAATGACAGTGCCCCTGAGCTCCTTTCTTCAACTCGCTTTCTTGTGAGCTGGCCGCAACACCGCAGCATTGCTTCAGACCCTAGTGTGGTTCCGGCATGGCACGCTGAGCCTTTGGTTAATTCCTCTTCCTGGTGGGAAATGAGAGTTAAATTTGCCCGTCCAGACACCTCCAGCTAGTCTCTCATTGGTTCTCCCTATTCCTGTTCATTTTCCGCAGAAATTGCAAACTGGGCCAAACAGGAGGTTAAAGGCACTGACTCTCCAAGTGGGGAGAGTGTTAGTAAAGCGTCTGGAATGTTGCACCCGAGTACCGGGGGACGAAAACTGAGTCACATTTGAACACGTTTCCCGATCACACAGTGGATCATACTCTGAGTTCCACATGCATGTTTTAGCTGAAGGAAGAATCCCTTAAACCTGGAGAGTTGAGACCCATGGAATGGGTACCATGCAATATGACTTGAAAGGGTCTGCATTTGCTCACCGAACCTCACCAATCCTATCACTGCTGCATTTATGCCACTGTACACACGCTTGATTCTCTTTCTGAGACATATAAATCCATAGGTTTTAAGATTCTTACTAGTCAGGTATATTCTTAGGCGTTTAATATGGGGTGTAGAGTCCACTTCGTTGAGCAAGGAGTAGCTCTTGTCTGTTACATATTTGGCTTATGGAACGGTATCTGTTCTAATTTCAATCTCTGGTTTTATGCAGCACCCCAACTCACCTTTTGCCTTAAGCAAGCATAAGTTGGTTTTCTACATTTGAGACCCTGTTCTGTTTTGTAATTCAGTTCCTGTGTAGCCAAGTTTACATTCCATGTGGTAGAGATATCTTATGATGTTTCTTTCTCTGTGTGACTTATTTCACTTAGAATCATCGTACCTGAATCCACTCATTATGCTGCTATGGGCCTGATGACATAGATTTCATTGCTGAGTGATATTGCATTGTACGTAAGTACCACAACTTCTTTATCCATTTTGCGCTTTCTGTGATATTGAACTTGTACCGTAAAGGAGGTTCTTGTAAACAGAGCTGTCCCAAAGATTGGGGTGGTTGTGTCTTTTTGATTTTAATTTCCCTAAGCTATAGGACCATAAGTGGAAGTGCCCTAGGCTCTGTTGCTTTGTTTTTTAGATGTTTCAGGAAACACCATACACTTCTCCAGAGTGACTGTTGGCAATTTACATCCCGCCCATCAGCATAACAAGGCTCCCAGTTCTCCATGGGCTGTCCTGCCTTTCTGGATTTTACACTTTTTTCAGATGGCCCTTTTGACCGGGGGGCAGTGAGACTTCATTGTAGTGCAGATTTCCTTTGCAAGCTTGCTTGGTTGGCCAAAAAGGGCGTATGCGTTTATTCCTGAATATATTCAGGAAAAAACACATACGCCCTTTTTGGCCAAGTGCATCATTGTGGACGTTCTGCCTCTTTTCCTATGCTTTACATGCAATTCCAGTCTACCTCCTGAAATCGGTTTCCTGCAATTCTGCCCCGCTTTCAAGTCCTCTTGGCAGCCTTACTTCAATATATTTTTGGACGATAGCTGTCATTTATAACTCTGCAGGTTTGTGAATGACAGTGCCCCTGAGCTCCTTTCTTCAACTCGCTTTCTTGTGAGCTGGCCGCAACACCGCAGCATTGCTTCAGACCCTAGTGTGGTTCCGGCATGGCACGCTGAGCCTTTGGTTAATTCCTCTTCCTGGTGGGAAATGAGAGTTAAATTTGCCCGTCCAGACACCTCCAGCTAGTCTCTCATTGGTTCTCCCTATTCCTGTTCATTTTCCGCAGAAATTGCAAACTGGGCCAAACAGGAGGTTAAAGGCACTGACTCTCCAAGTGGGGAGAGTGTTAGTAAAGCGTCTGGAATGTTGCACCCGAGTACCGGGGGACGAAAACTGAGTCACATTTGAACACGTTTCCCGATCACACAGTGGATCATACTCTGAGTTCCACATGCATGTTTTAGCTGAAGGAAGAATCCCTTAAACCTGGAGAGTTGAGACCCATGGAATGGGTACCATGCAATATGACTTGAAAGGGTCTGCATTTGCTCACCGAACCTCACCAATCCTATCACTGCTGCATTTATGCCACTGTACACACGCTTGATTCTCTTTCTGAGACATATAAATCCATAGGTTTTAAGATTCTTACTAGTCAGGTATATTCTTAGGCATTTAATATGGGGTGTAGAGTCCACTTCGTTGAGCAAGGAGTAGCTCTTGTCTATTACATATTTGGCTTCTGGAACGGTATCTGTTCTAATTTCAATCTCTGGTTTTATGCAGCACCCCAACTCACCTTTCCCCTTAAGCAAGCATAAGTCGGTTTTCTACATTTGAGACCCTGTTCTGTTTTGTAATTCAGTTCCTGTGTAGCCAAGTTTACATTCCATGTGGTAGAGATATCTTATGATGTTTCTTTTTCTGTGTGACTTATTTCACTTAGAATCATCGTACCTGAGTCCACTCATTATGCTGCTATGGGCCTGATGACATAGATTTCATTGCTGAGTGATATTGCATTGTACGTAAGTACCACAACTTCTTTATCCATTTTTCACTTTCTGTGATTTTGAACTTGTACTGTAAACGAGGTTCTTGTAAACAGAGCCTTCCCAAACTTTGGGGTGGCTGTGTCTTTTTGATTTTAATTTCCCTAAGCTATAGGACCATAAGTGGAAGTGCCCTAGGCTCTGTTGCTTTGTTTTGTAGATGTTTCAGGAAACACCATACACTTCTCCAGAGTGGCTGTTGGCAATTTACATCCCGCCCATCAGCATAACAAGGCTCCCAGTTCTCCATGGCCTGTCCTGCCTTTCTGGATTTTACACTTTTTTCAGATGGCCCTTTTGACCGGGGGGCAGTGAGACTTCATTGTAGTGCAGATTTCCTTTGCAAGCTTGCTTGGTTGGCCAAAAAGGGCGTATGCGTTTTTTCCTGAATATATTCAGGAAAAAACGCATACGCCCTTTTTGGCCAAGTGCATCATTGTGGACGTTCTGCCTCTTTTCCTTTGCTTTACATGCAATTCCAGTCTACCTCCTGAAATCGGTTTCCTGCAATTCTGCCCCACGTTCAAGTCCTCTTGGCAGCCTTACTTCAATATATTTTTGGACGATAGCTGTCATTTATAACTCTGCAGGTTTGTGAATGACAGTGCCCCTGAGCTCCTTTCTTCAACTCGCTTTCTTGTGAGCTGGCCGCAACACCGCAGGATTGCTTCAGGCCCTAGTGTGGTTCCGGCATGACATGCTGAGCCTTTGGTTAATTCCTCTTCCTGGTGGGAAATGAGAGTTAACTTTGCCCGTCCAGACACCTCCAGCTAGTCTCTCATTGGTTCTCCCTATTCCTGTTCATTTTCCGCAGAAATTGCAAACTGGGCCAAACAAGAGGTTAAAGGCACTGACTCTCCAAGTGGGGAGAGTGTTAGTAAAGCGTCTGGAATGTTGCACCCGAGTACCGGTGGATGAAAACTGACACAATTAAACACGTTTCCCGATCACACGGTGGATCATACTCTGGGTTCCACATGCATGTTTTAGCTGAAGGAAGAATCCCTTAAACCTGGAGAGTTGAGACCCATGGAATGGGTACCATGCAATATGACTTCAAAGGGTCTGCATTTACTCATCGAACCTCACCAATAATATCACTGCTGCGTTTATGCCGCTGTACACACGCTTGATTCTCTTTCGGAGACATATAAATCCATAGGTTTTTAGATTCTTTCTAGTCAGGTATATTCTTACGCGTTTAATATGGGGTGTAGAGTCCACTTCGTTGAGCAAGGAGTAGCTCTTGTCTATTAAATATTTGGCTTATGGAACGGTATCTGTTCTAATTTCAATCTCTGGTTTTATGCAGCACCCCAACTCACCTTTCGCCTTAAGCAAGCATAAGTTGGTTTTCTACATTTGAGACCCTGTTCTGTTTTGTAATTCAGTTCCTGTGTAGCCAAGTTTACATTCCTTGTAGTAGTGATATCTTATGATGTTTGTTTTTCTGTGTGACTTATTTCACTTAGAATCATCGTACCTGAATCCACTCATTATGCTGCTACGGGCCTGATGACATAGATTTCATTGCTGAGTGATATTGCATTGTACGTAAGTACCACAACTTCTTTATCCATTTTGCGCTTTCTGTGATATTGAACTTGGACCATAAATGAGGTTCTTGTAAACAGAGCTGTCCCTAACTTTGGGGTGGCTGAGTCTTTTTGATTTTAATTTCCCTAAGCTATAGGACCATAAGTGGAAGTGCCCTAGGCTCTGTTGCTTTGTTTTTTAGATGTTTCAGGAAACACCATACACTTCTCCAGAGTGGCTGTTGGCAATTTACATCCCACCCATCAGCATAACAAGGCTCCCAGTTCTCCATGGCCTGTCCTGCCTTTCTGGATTTTACACTTTTTTCAGATGGCCCTTTTGACCGGGGGGCAGTGAGACTTCATTGTAGTGCAGATTTCCTTTGCAAGCTTGCTTGGTTGGCCAAAAAGGGCGTATGCGTTTTTTCCTGAATATATTCAGGAAAAAACGCATACGCCCTTTTTGGCCAAGTGCATCATTGTGGACGTTCTGCCTCTTTTCCTATGCTTTACATGCAATTCCAGTCTACCTCCTGAAATCGGTTTCCTGCAATTCTGCCCCGCTTTCAAGTCCTCTTGGCAGCCTTACTTCAATATATTTTTGGACGATAGCTATCATTTATAACTCTGCAGGTATGTGAATGACAGTGCCCCTGAGCTCCTTTCTTCAACTCGCTTTCTTGTGAGCTGGCCGCAACACCGCAGGATTGCTTCAGGCCCTAGTGTGGTTCCGGCATGGCACGCTGAGCCTTTGTTTAATTCCTCTTCCTGGTGGGAAATGAGAGTTAAATTTGCCCGTCCAGACACCTCCAGCTAGTCTCTCATTGGTTCTCCCTATTCCTGTTCATTTTCCGCAGAAATTGCAAACTGGGCCAAACAGGAGGTTAAAGGCACTGACTCTCCAAGAGGGGAGAGTGTTAGTAAAGCGTCTGGAATGTTGCACCCGAGTACCAGGGGACGAAAACTGAGACACATTTGAACACGTTTCCCGATCACATGGTGGATCATACTCTGGGTTCCACATGCATGTTTTAGCTGAAGGAAGAATCCCTTAAACCTGGAGAGTTGAGACCCCTGCAATGGGTACCATGCAGTATGACTTCAAAGGGTCTGCATTTGCTCACCGAACCTCACCAATCCTTTCACTGCTGCATTTATGCCACTGTACACACGCTTGATTCTCTTTCTGAGACATATAAATCCATAGGTTTTAAGATTCTTACTAGTCAGGTATATTCTTAGGCGTTTAATATGGGGTGTAGAGTCCACTTCGTTGAGCAAGGAGTAGCTCTTGTCTATTACATATTTGGCTTATGGAACGGTATCTGTGCTAATTTCAATCTCTGGTTTTATGCAGCACCCCAACTCACCTTTCCCCTTAAGCAAGCATAAGTCGGTTTTCTACATTTGAGACCCTGTTCTGTTTTGTAATTCAGTTCCTGTGTAGCCAAGTTTACATTCCATGTGGTAGAGATATCTTATGATGTTTCTTTTTCTGTGTGACTTATTTCACTTAGAATCATCGTACCTGAATCCACTCATTATGCTGCTATGGGCCTGATGACATAGATTTCATTGCTGAGTGATATTGCATTGTACGTAAGTACCACAACTTCTTTATCCATTTTTCACTTTCTGTGATTTTGAACTTATACTGTAAACTAGGTTCTTGTAAACAGAGCCTTCCCAAACTTTGGGGTGGCTGTGTCTTTTTGATTTTAATTTCCCTAAGCTATAGGACCATAAGTGGAAGTGCCCTAGGCTCTGTTGCTTTGTTTTGTAGATGTTTCAGGAAACACCATACACTTCTCCAGAGTGGCTGTTGGCAATTTACATCCCGCCCATCAGCATAACAAGGCTCCCAGTTCTCCATGGCCTGTCCTGCCTTTCTGGATTTTACACTTTTTTCAGATGGCCCTTTTGACCGGGGGGCAGTGAGACTTCATTGTAGTGCAGATTTCCTTTGCAAGCTTGCTTGGTTGGCCAAAAAGTGCGTATGCGTTTTTTCCTGAATATATTCAGGAAAAAACGCATACGCCCTTTTTGGCCAAGTGCATCATTGTGGACGTTCTGCCTCTTTTCCTATGCTTTACATGCAATTCCAGTCTACCTCCTGAAATCGGTTTCCTGCAATTCTGCCCCGCTTTCAAGTCCTCTTGGCAGCCTTACTTCAATATATTTTTGGACGATAGCTATCATTTATAACTCTGCAGGTATGTGAATGACAGTGCCCCTGAGCTCCTTTCTTCAACTCGCTTTCTTGTGAGTGGGCCGCAACACCGCAGCATTGCTTCAGGCCCTAGTGTGGTTCCGGCATGGCACGCTGAGCCTTTGTTTAATTCCTCTTCCTGGTGGGAAATGAGAGTTAAATTTGCCCGTCCAGACACCTCCAGCTAGTCTCTCATTGGTTCTCCCTATTCCTGTTCATTTTCCGCAGAAATTGCAAACTTGGCCAAACAGGAGGTTAAAGGCACTGACTCTCCAAGTGGGGAGAGTGTTAGTAAAGCGTCTGGAATGTTGCACCCGAGTACCAGGGGACAAAAACTGAGACACATTTGAACATGTTTCCGGATCACATGGTGGATCATACTCTGGGTTCCACATGCATGTTTTAGCTGAAGGAAGAATCCCTTAAACCTGGAGAGTAGAGACCCCTGCAATGGGTACCATGCAATATGACTTCAAAGGTCTGCATTTGCTCACCGAACCTCACCAATCCTATCACTGCTGCATTTATGCCACTGTACACACGCTTGATTCTCTTTCGGAGACATATAAATCCATAGGTTTTAAGATTCTTACTAGTCAGGTATATTCTTAGGCGTTTAATATGGGGTGTTGAGTCCACTTCGTTGAGCAAGGAGTAGCTCTTGTCTATTACATATTTGGCTTATGGAACGGTATCTGTTCTAATTTCAATCTCTGGTTTTATGCAGCACCCCAACTCACCTTTCGCCTTAAGCAAGCATAAGTCGGTTTTCTACATTTGAGACCCTGTTCTGTTTTGTAATTCAGTTCCTGTGTAGCCAAGTTTACATTCCATGTGGTAGAGATATCTTATGATGTTTCTTTTTCTGTGTGACTTATTTCACTTAGAATCATCGTACCTGAATCCACTCATTATGCTGCTATGGGCCTGATGACATAGATTTCATTGCTGAGTGATATTGCATTGTACGTAAGTACCACAACTTCTTTATCCATTTTTCGCTTTCTGTGATATTGAACTTGGACCATAAATGAGGTTCTTGTAAACAGAGCTGTCCCTAACTTTGGGGTGGCTGAGTCTTTTTGATTTTAATTTCCCTAAGCTATAGGACCATAAGTGGAAGTGCCCTAGGCTCTGTTGCTTTGTTTTTTAGATGTTTCAGGAAACACCATACACTTCTCCAGAGTGGCTGTTGGCAATTTACATCCCACCCATCAGCATAACAAGGCTCCCAGTTCTCCATGGCCTGTCCTGCCTTTCTGGATTTTACACTTTTTTCAGATGGCCCTTTTGACCGGGGGGCAGTGAGACTTCATTGTAGTGCAGATTTCCTTTGCAAGCTTGCTTGGTTGGCCAAAAAGTGCGTATGCGTTTTTTCCTGAATATATTCAGGAAAAAACGCATACGCCCTTTTTGGCCAAGTGCATCATTGTGGACGTTCTGCCTCTTTTCCTATGCTTTACATGCAATTCCAGTCTACCTCCTGAAATCGGTTTCCTGCAATTCTGCCCCGCTTTCAAATCCTCTTGGCAGCCTTACTTCAATATATTTTTGGACGATAGCTATCATTTATAACTCTGCAGGTATGTGAATGACAGTGCCCCTGAGCTCCTTTCTTCAACTCGCTTTCTTGTGAGCTGGCCGCAACACCGCAGGATTGCTTCAGGCCCTAGTGTGGTTCCGGCATGGCATGCTGAGCCTTTGTTTAATTCCTCTTCCTGGTGGGAAATGAGAGTTAAATTTGCCCGTCCAGACACCTCCAGCTAGTCTCTCATTGGTTCTCCCTATTCCTGTTCATTTTCCGCAGAAATTGCAAACTGGGCCAAACAGGAGGTTAAAGGCACTGACTCTCCAAGAGGGGAGAGTGTTAGTAAAGCGTCTGGAATGTTGCACCCGAGTACCAGGGGACGAAAACTGAGACACATTTGAACACGTTTCCCGATCACATGTTGGATCATACTCTGGGTTCCACATGCATGTTTTAGCTGAAGGAAGAATCCCTTAAACCTGGAGAGTTGAGACCCCTGCAATGGGTACCATGCAATATGACTTCAAAGGGTCTGCATTTGCTCACCGAACCTCACCAATCCTATCACTGCTGCATTTATGCCACTGTACACACGCTTGATTCTCTTTCTGAGACATATAAATCCATAGGTTTTAAGATTCTTACTAGTCAGGTATATTCTTAGGCGTTTAATATGGGGTGTAGAGTCCACTTCGTTGAGCAAGGAGTAGCTCTTGTCTATTACATATTTGGCTTATGGAACGGTATCTGTGCTAATTTCAATCTCTGGTTTTATGCAGCACCCCAACTCACCTTTCCCCTTAAGCAAGCATAAGTTGGTTTTCTACATTTGAGACCCTGTTCTGTTTTGTAATTCAGTTCCTGTGTAGCCAAGTTTACATTCCATGTGGTAGAGATATCTTATGATGTTTCTTTTTCTGTGTGACTTATTTCACTTAGAATCATCGTACCTGAATCCACTCATTATGCTGCTATGGGCCTGATGACATAGATTTCATTGCTGAGTGATATTGCATTGTACGTAAGTACCACAACTTCTTTATCCATTTTTCACTTTCTGTGATTTTGAACTTGTACTGTAAACGAGGTTCTTGTAAACAGAGCCTTCCCAAACTTTGGGGTGGCTGTGTCTTTTTGATTTTAATTTCCCTAAGCTATAGCACCATAAGTGGAAGTGCCCTAGGCTCTGTTGCTTTGTTTTGTAGATGTTTCAGGAAACACCATACACTTCTCCAGAGTGGCTGTTGGCAATTTACATCCCGCCCATCAGCATAACAAGGCTCCCAGTTCTCCATGGCCTGTCCTGCCTTTCTGGATTTTACACTTTTTTCAGATGGCCCTTTTGACCGGGGGGCAGTGAGACTTCATTGTAGTGCAGATTTCCTTTGCAAGCTTGCTTGGTTGGCCAAAAAGGGCGTATGCGTTTTTTCCTGAATATATTCAGGAAAAAACGCATACGCCCTTTTTGGCCAAGTGCATCATTGCGGACGTTCTGCCTCTTTTCCTTTGCTTTACATGCAATTCCAGTCTACCTCCTGAAATCGGTTTCCTGCAATTCTGCCCCACGTTCAAGTCCTCTTGGCAGCCTTACTTCAATATATTTTTGGACGATAGCTGTCATTTATAACTCTGCAGGTTTGTGAATGACAGTGCCCCTGAGCTCCTTTCTTCAACTCGCTTTCTTGTGAGCTGGCCGCAACACCGCAGCATTGCTTCAGGCCCTAGTGTGGTTCCGGCATGACATGCTGAGCCTTTGGTTAATTCCTCTTCCTGGTGGGAAATGAGAGTTAACTTTGCCCGTCCAGACACCTCCAGCTAGTCTCTCATTGGTTCTCCCTATTCCTGTTCATTTTCCGCAGAAATTGCAAACTGGGCCAAACAAGAGGTTAAAGGCACTGACTCTCCAAGTGGGGAGAGTGTTAGTAAAGCGTCTGGAATGTTGCACCCGAGTACCGGGGGATGAAAACTGACACAATTAAACACGTTTCCCGATCACACGGTGGATCATACTCTGGGTTCCACATGCATGTTTTAGCTGAAGGAAGAATCCCTTAAACCTGGAGAGTTGAGACCCATGGAATGGGTACCATGCAATATGACTTCAAAGGGTCTGCATTTGCTCACCGAACCTCACCAATAATATCACTGCTGCGTTTATGCCGCTGTACACACGCTTGATTCTCTTTCGGAGACATATAAATCCATAGGTTTTTAGATTCTTTCTAGTCAGGTATATTCTTACGCGTTTAATATGGGGTGTAGAGTCCACTTCGTTGAGCAAGGAGTAGCTCTTGTCTATTAAATATTTGGCTTATGGAACGGTATCTGTTCTAATTTCAATCTCTGGTTTTATGCAGCACCCCAACTCACCTTTCGCCTTAAGCAAGCATAAGTTGGTTTTCTACATTTGAGACCCTGTTCTGTTTTGTAATTCAGTTCCTGTGTAGCCAAGTTTACATTCCTTGTAGTAGTGATATCTTATGATGTTTGTTTTTCTGTGTGACTTATTTCACTTAGAATCATCGTACCTGAATCCACTCATTATGCTGCTACGGGCCTGATGACATAGATTTCATTGCTGAGTGATATTGCATTGTACGTAAGTACCACAACTTCTTTATCCATTTTTCGCTTTCTGTGATATTGAACTTGGACCATAAATGAAGTTCTTGTAAACAGAGCTGTCCCTAACTTTGGGGTGGCTGAGTCTTTTTGATTTTAATTACCCTAAGCTATAGGACCATAAGTGGAAGTGCCCTAGGCTCTGTTGCTTTGTTTTTTAGATGTTTCAGGAAACACCATACACTTCTCCAGAGTGGCTGTTGGCAATTTACATCCCACCCATCAGCATAACAAGGCTCCCAGTTCTCCATGGCCTGTCCTGCCTTTCTGGATTTTACACTTTTTTCAGATGGTCCTTTTGACCAGGGGGCAGTGAGACTTCATTGTAGTGCAGATTTCCTTTGCAAGCTTGCTTGGTTGGCCAAAAAGGGCGTATGCGTTTTTTCCTGAATATATTAAGGAAAAAACGCATACGCCCTTTTTGGCCAAGTGCATCATTGTGGACGTTCTGCCTCTTTTCCTATGCTTTACATGCAATTCCAGTCTACCTCCTGAAATCGGTTTCCTGCAATTCTGCCCCGCTTTCAAATCCTCTTGGCAGACTTACTTCAATATATTTTTGGACGATAGCTATCATTTATAACTCTGCAGGTATGTGAATGACAGTGACCCTGAGCTCCTTTCTTCAACTCGCTTTCTTGTGAGCTGGCCGCAACACCGCAGGATTGCTTCAGGCCCTAGTGTGGTTCCGGCATGGCATGCTGAGCCTTTGTTTAATTCCTCTTCCTGGTGGGAAATGAGAGTTAAATTTGCCCGTCCAGACACCTCCAGCTAGTCTCTCATTGGTTCTCCCTATTCCTGTTCATTTTCCGCAGAAATTGCAAACTGGGCCAAACAGGAGGTTAAAGGCACTGACTCTCCAAGAGGGGAGAGTGTTAGTAAAGCGTCTGGAATGTTGCACCCGAGTACCAGGGGACGAAAACTGAGACACATTTGAACACGTTTCCCGATCACATGGTGGATCATACTCTGGGTTCCACATGCATGTTTTAGCTGAAGGAAGAATCCCTTAAACCTGGAGAGTTGAGACCCCTGCAATGGGTACCATGCAATATGACTTCAAAGGGTCTGCATTTGCTCACCGAACCTCACCAATCCTATCACTGCTGCATTTATGCCACTGTACACACGTTTGATTCTCTTTCTGAGACATATAAATCCATAGGTTTTAAGATTCTTACTAGTCAGGTATATTCTTAGGCGTTTAATATGGGGTGTAGAGTCCACTTCGTTGAGCAAGGAGTAGCTCTTGTCTATTACATATTTGGCTTATGGAACGGTATCTGTGCTAATTTCAATCTCTGGTTTTATGCAGCACCCCAACTCACCTTTCCCCTTAAGCAAGCATAAGTCGGTTTTCTACATTTGAGACCCTGTTCTGTTTTGTAATTCAGTTCCTGTGTAGCCAAGTTTACATTCCATGTGGTAGAGATATCTTATGATGTTTGTTTTTCTGTGTGACTTATTTCACTTAGAATCATCGTACCTGAATCCACTCATTATGCTGCTATGGGCCTGATGACATAGATTTCATTGCTGAGTGATATTGCATTGTACGTAAGTACCACAACTTCTTTATCCATTTTTCACTTTCTGTGATTTTGAACTTGTACTGTAAACGAGGTTCTTGTAAACAGAGCCTTCCCAAACTTTGGGGTGGCTGTGTCTTTTTGATTTTAATTTCCCTAAACTATAGGACCATAAGTGGAAATGCCCTAGGCTCTGTTGCTTTGTTTTGTAGATGTTTCAGGAAACACCATACACTTCTCCAGAGTGGCTGTTGGCAATTTACATCCCGCCCATCAGCATAACAAGGCTCCCAGTTCTCCATGGCCTGTCCTGCCTTTCTGGATTTTACACTTTTTTCAGATGGCCCTTTTGACCGGGGGGCAGTGAGACTTCATTGTAGTGCAGATTTCCTTTGCAAGCTTGCTTGGTTGGCCAAAAAGGGCGTATGCGTTTTTTCCTGAATATATTCAGGAAAAAACGCATACGCTCTTTTTGGCCAAGTGCATCATTGTGGACGTTCTGCCTCTTTTCCTTTGCTTTACATGCAATTCCAGTCTACCTCCTGAAATCGGTTTCCTGCAATTCTGCCCAGCGTTCAAGTCCTCTTGGCAGCCTTACTTCAATATATTTTTGGACGATAGCTGTCATTTATAACTCTGCAGGTTTGTGAATGACAGTGCCCCTGAGCTCCTTTCTTCAACTCGCTTTCTTGTGAGCTGGCCGCAACACCGCAGCATTGCTTCAGGCCCTAGTGTGGTTCCGGCATGACATGCTGAGCCTTTGGTTAATTCCTCTTCCTGGTGGGAAATGAGAGTTAACTTTACCCGTCCAGACACCTCCAGCTAGTCTCTCATTGGTTCTCCCTATTCCTGTTCATTTTCCGCAGAAATTGCAAACTGGGCCAAACAGGAGGTTAAAGGCACTGACTCTCCAAGTGGGGAGAGTGTTAGTAAAGCGTCTGGAATGTTGCACCCGAGTACCGGGGGATGAAAACTGACACAATTAAACACGTTTCCCGATCACACGGTGGATCATACTCTGGGTTCCACATGCATGTTTTAGCTGAAGGAAGAATCCCTTAAACCTGGAGAGTTGAGACCCATGGAATGGGTACCATGCAATATGACTTCAAAGGGTCTGCATTTGCTCACCGAACCTCACCAATCCTATCACTGCTGCATTTATGACAATGTACAAACGCTTGATTCTCTTTCGGAGACATATAAATCCATAGGTTTTAAGATTCTTTCTAGTCAGGTATATTCTTACGCGTTTAATATGGGGTGTAGAGTCCACTTCGTTGAGCAAGGAGTAGCTCTTGTCTATTAAATATTTGGCTTATGGAACGGTATCTGTTCTAATTTCAATCTCTGGTTTTATGCAGCACCCCAACTCACCTTTCGCCTTAAGCAAGCATAAGTTGGTTTTCTACATTTGAGACCCTGTTCTGTTTTGTAATTCAGTTCCTGTGTAGCCAAGTTTACATTCCTTGTAGTAGTGATATCTTATGATGTTTGTTTTTCTGTGTGACTTATTTCACTTAGAATCATCGTACCTGAATCCACTCATTATGCTGCTACGGGCCTGATGACATAGATTTCATTGCTGAGTGATATTGCATTGTACGTAAGTACCACAACTTCTTTATCCATTTTTCGCTTTCTGTGATATTGAACTTGGACCATAAATGAGGTTCTTGTAAACAGAGCTGTCCCTAACTTTGGGGTGGCTGAGTCTTTTTGATTTTAATTTCCCTAAGCTATAGGACCATAAGTGGAAGTGCCCTAGGCTCTGTTGCTTTGTTTTTTAGATGTTTCAGGAAACACCATACACTTCTCCAGAGTGGCTGTTGGCAATTTACATCCCACCCATCAGCATAACAAGGCTCCCAGTTCTCCATGGCCTGTCCTGCCTTTCTGGATTTTACACTTTTTTCAGATGGCCCTTTTGACCGGGGGGCAGTGAGACTTCATTGTAGTGCAGATTTCCTTTGCAAGCTTGCTTGGTTGGCCAAAAAGGGCGTATGCGTTTTTTCCTGAATATATTCAGGAAAAAACGCATACGCCCTTTTTGGCCAAGTGCATCATTGTGGACGTTCTGCCTCTTTTCCTATGCTTTACATGCAATTCCAGTCTACCTCCTGAAATCGGTTTCCTGCAATTCTGCCCCGCTTTCAAGTCCTCTTGGCAGCCTTACTTCAATATATTTTTGGACGATAGCTATCATTTATAACTCTGCAGGTATGTGAATGACAGTGCCCCTGAGCTCCTTTCTTCAACTCGCTTTCTTGTGAGCTGGCCGCAACACCGCAGGATTGCTTCAGGCCCTAGTGTGGTTCCGGCATGGCACGCTGAGCCTTTGTTTAATTCCTCTTCCTGGTGGGAAATGAGAGTTAAATTTGCCCGTCCAGACACCTCCAGCTAGTCTCTCATTGGTTCTCCCTATTCCTGTTCATTTTCCGCAGAAATTGCAAACTGGGCCAAACAGGAGGTTAAAGGCACTGACTCTCCAAGTGGGGAGAGTGTTAGTAAAGCGTCTGGAATGTTGCACCCGAGTACCAGGGGACGAAAACTGAGACACATTTGAACACGTTTCCCGATCACATGGTGGATCATACTCTGGGTTCCACATGCATGTTTTAGCTGAAGGAAGAATCCCTTGAACCTGGAGAGTTCAGACCCCTGCAATGGGTACCATGCAATATGACTTCAAAGGGTCTGCATTTGCTCACCGAACCTCACCAATCCTATCACTGCTGCATTTATGCCACTGTACACACGCTTGATTCTCTTTCTGAGACATATAAATCCATAGGTTTTAAGATTCTTACTAGTCAGGTATATTCTTAGGCGTTTAATATGGGGTGTAGAGTCCACTTCGTTGAGCAAGGAGTAGCTCTTGTCTATTACATATTTGGCTTATGGAACGGTATCTGTGCTAATTTCAATCTCTGGTTTTATGCAGCACCCCAACTCACCTTTCCCCTTAAGCAAGCATAAGTTGGTTTTCTACATTTGAGACCCTGTTCTGTTTTGTAATTCAGTTCCTGTGTAGCCAAGTTTACATTCCATGTGGTAGAGATATCTTATGATGTTTCTTTTTCTGTGTGACTTATTTCACTTAGAATCATCGTACCTGAATCCACTCATTATGCTGCTATGGGCCTGATGACATAGATTTCATTGCTGAGTGATATTGCATTGTACGTAAGTACCACAACTTCTTTATCCATTTTTCACTTTCTGTGATTTTGAACTTGTACTGTAAACGAGGTTCTTGTAAACAGAGCCTTCCCAAACTTTGGGGTGGCTGTGTCTTTTTGATTTTAATTTCCCTAAGCTATAGGACCATAAGTGGAAGTGCCCTAGGCTCTGTTGCTTTGTTTTGTAGATGTTTCAGGAAACACCATACACTTCTCCAGAGTGGCTGTTGGCAATTTACATCCCGCCCATCAGCATAACAAGGCTCCCAGTTCTCCATGGGCTGTCCTGCCTTTCTGGATTTTACACTTTTTTCAGATGGCCCTTTTGACCGGGGGGAAGTGAGACTTCATTGTAGTGCAGATTTCCTTTGCAAGCTTGCTTGGTTGGCCAAAAAGGGCGTATGCGTTTTTTCCTGAATATATTCAGGAAAAAACGCATACGCCCTTTTTGGCCAAGTGCATCATTGTGGACGTTCTGCCTCTTTTCCTTTGCTTTACATGCAATTCCAGTCTACCTCCTGAAATCGGTTTCCTGCAATTCTGCCCCACGTTCAAGTCCTCTTGGCAGCCTTACTTCAATATATTTTTGGACGATAGCTGTCATTTATAACTCTGCAGGTTTGTGAATGACAGTGCCCCTGAGCTCCTTTCTTCAACTCGCTTTCTTGTGAGCTGGCCGCAACACCGCAGCATTGCTTCAGGCCCTAGTGTGGTTCCGGCATGACATGCTGAGCCTTTGGTTAATTCCTCTTCCTGGTGGGAAATGAGAGTTAACTTTGCCCGTCCAGACACCTCCAGCTAGTCTCTCATTGGTTCTCCCTATTCCTGTTCATTTTCCGCAGAAATTGCAAACTGGGCCAAACAGGAGGTTAAAGGCACTGACTCTCCAAGTGGGGAGAGTGTTAGTAAAGCGTCTGGAATGTTGCACCCGAGTACCGGGGGATGAAAACTGACACAATTAAACACGTTTCCTGATCACACGGTGGATCATACTCTGAGTTCCACATGCATGTTTTAGCTGAAGGAAGAATCCCTTAAACCTGGAGAGTTGAGACCCATGGAATGGGTACCATGCAATATGACTTCAAAGGGTCTGCATTTGCTCACCGAACTTCACCAATCCTATCACTGCTGCGTTTATGACACTGTACACACGCTTGATTCTCTTTCGGAGACATATAAATCCATAGGTTTTAAGATTCTTTCTAGTCAGGTATATTCTTACGCGTTTAATATGGGGTGTAGAGTCCACTTCGTTGAGCAAGGAGTAGCTCTTGTCTATTAAATATTTGGCTTATGGAACGGTATCTGTTCTAATTTCAATCTCTGGTTTTATGCAGCACCCCAACTCACCTTTCGCCTTAAGCAAGCATAAGTTGGTTTTCTACATTTGAGACCCTGTTCTGTTTTGTAATTCAGTTCCTGTGTAGCCAAGTTTACATTCCTTGTAGTAGTGATATCTTATGATGTTTGTTTTTCTGTGTGACTTATTTCACTTAGAATCATCGTACCTGAATCCACTCATTATGCTGCTACGGGCCTGATGACATAGATTTCATTGCTGAGTGATATTGCATTGTACGTAAGTACCACAACTTCTTTATCCATTTTTCGCTTTCTGTGATATTGAACTTGGACCATAAATGAGGTTCTTGTAAACAGAGCTGTCCCTAACTTTGGGGTGGCTGAGTCTTTTTGATTTTAATTTCCCTAAGCTATAGGACCATAAGTGGAAGTGCCCTAGGCTCTGTTGCTTTGTTTTTTAGATGTTTCAGGAAACACCATACACTTCTCCAGAGTGGCTGTTGGCAATTTACATCCCACCCATCAGCATAACAAGGCTCCCAGTTCTCCATGGCCTGTCCTGCCTTTCTGGATTTTACACTTTTTTCAGATGGCCCTTTTGACCGGGGGGCAGTGAGACTTCATTGTAGTGCAGATTTCCTTTGCAAGCTTGCTTGGTTGGCCAAAAAGGGCGTATGCGTTTTTTCCTGAATATATTCAGGAAAAAACGCATACGCCCTTTTTGGCCAAGTGCATCATTGTGGACGTTCTGCCTCTTTTCCTATGCTTTACATGCAATTCCAGTCTACCTCCTGAAATCGGTTTCCTGCAATTCTGCCCCGCATTCAAGTCCTCTTGGCAGCCTTACTTCAATATATTTTTGGACGATAGCTATCATTTATAACTCTGCAGGTATGTGAATGACAGTGCCCCTGAGCTCCTTTCTTCAACTCGCTTTCTTGTGAGCTGGCCGCAACACCGCAGGATTGCTTCAGGCCCTAGTGTGGTTCCGGCATGGCACGCTGAGCCTTTGTTTAATTCCTCTTCCTGGTGGGAAATGAGAGTTAAATTTGCCCGACCAGACACCTCCAGCTAGTCTCTCATTGGTTCTCCCTATTCCTGTTCATTTTCCGCAGAAATTGCAAACTGGGCCAAACAGGAGGTTAAAGGCACTGACTCTCCAAGTGGGGAGAGTGTTAGTAAAGCGTCTGGAATGTTGCACCCGAGTACCGGGGGATGAAAACTGACACAATTAAACACGTTTCCCGATCACACGGTGGATCATACTCTGGGTTCCACATGCATGTTTTAGCTGAAGGAAGAATCCCTTAAACCTGGAGAGTTGAGACCCATGGAATGGGTACCATGCAATATGACTTCAAAGGGTCTGCATTTGCTCACCGAACCTCACCAATAATATCACTGCTGCGTTTATGCCGCTGTACACACGCTTGATTCTCTTTCAGAGACATATAAATCCATAGGTTTTAAGATTCTTTCTAGTCAGGTATATTCTTACGCGTTTAATATGCGGTGTAGAGTCCACTTCGTTGAGCAAGGTGTAGCTCTTGTCTATTAAATATTTGGCTTATGGAACGGTATCTGTTCTAATTTCAATCTCTGGTTTTATGCAGCACCCCAACTCACCTTTCGCCTTAAGCAAGCATAAGTTGGTTTTCTACATTTGAGACCCTGTTCTGTTTTGTAATTCAGTTCCTGTGTAGCCAAGTTTACATTCCTTGTAGTAGTGATATCTTATGATGTTTGTTTTTCTGTGTGACTTATTTCACTTAGAATCATCGTACCTGAATCCACTCATTATGCTGCTACGGGCCTGATGACATAGATTTCATTGCTGAGTGATATTGCATTGTACGTAAGTACCACAACTTCTTTATCCATTTTTCGCTTTCTGTGATATTGAACTTGGACCATAAATGAGGTTCTTGTAAACAGAGCTGTCCCTAACTTTGGGGTGGCTGAGTCTTTTTGATTTTAATTTCCCTAAGCTATAGGACCATAAGTGGAAGTGCCCTAGGCTCTGTTGCTTTGTTTTTTAGATGTTTCAGGAAACACCATACACTTCTCCAGAGTGGCTGTTGGCAATTTACATCCCACCCATCAGCATAACAAGGCTCCCAGTTCTCCATGGCCTGTCCTGCCTTTCTGGATTTTACACTTTTTTCAGATGGCCCTTTTGACCGGGGGGCAGTGAGACTTCATTGTAGTGCAGATTTCCTTTGCACGCTTGCTTGGTTGGCCAAAAAGGGCGTATGCGTTTTTTCCTGAATATATTAAGGAAAAAACGCATACGCCCTTTTTGGCCAAGTGCATCATTGTGGACGTTCTGCCTCTTTTCCTATGCTTTACATGCAATTCCAGTCTACCTCCTGAAATCGGTTTCCTGCAATTCTGCCCCGCTTTCAAGTCCTCTTGGCAGCCTTACTTCAATATATTTTTGGACGATAGCTATCATTTATAACTCTGCAGGTATGTGAATGACAGTGCCCCTGAGCTCCTTTCTTCAACTCGCTTTCTTGTGAGCTGGCCGAAACACCGCAGGATTGCTTCAGGCCCTAGTGTGGTTCCGGCATGGCACGCTGAGCCTTTGTTTAATTCCTCTTCCTGGTGGGAAATGAGAGTTAAATTTGCCCGTCCAGACACCTCCAGCTAGTCTCTCATTGGTTCTCCCTATTCCTGTTCATTTTCCGCAGAAATTGCAAACTGGGCCAAACAGGAGGTTAAAGGCACTGACTCTCCAAGAGGGGAGAGTGTTAGTAAAGCGTCTGGAATGTTGCACCCGAGTACCAGGGGACGAAAACTGAGACACATTTGAACACGTTTCCCGATCACATGGTGGATCATACTCTGGGTTCCACATGCATGTTTTAGCTGAAGGAAGAATCCCTTAAACCTGGAGAGTTGAGACCCCTGCAATGGGTACCATGCAATATGACTTCAAAGGGTCTGCATTTGCTCACCGAACCTCACCAATCCTATCACTGCTGCATTTATGCCACTGTACACACGCTTGATTCTCTTTCTGAGACTTATAAATCCATAGGTTTTAAGATTCTTACTAGTCAGGTATATTCTTAGGCGTTTAATATGGGGTGTAGAGTCCACTTCGTTGAGCAAGGAGTAGCTCTTGTCTATTACATATTTGGCTTATGGAACGGTATCTGTGCTAATTTCAATCTCTGGTTTTATGCAGCACCCCAACTCACCTTTCCCCTTAAGCAAGCATAAGTCGGTTTTCTACATTTGAGACCCTGTTCTGTTTTGTAATTCAGTTCCTGTGTAGCCAAGTTTACATTCCATGTGGTAGAGATATCTTATGATGTTTGTTTTTCTGTGTGACTTATTTCACTTAGAATCATCGTACCTGAATCCACTCATTATGCTGCTATGGGCCTGATGACATAGATTTCATTGCTGAGTGATATTGCATTGTACGTAAGTACCACAACTTCTTTATCCATTTTTCACTTTCTGTGATTTTGAACTTGTACTGTAAACGAGGTTCTTGTAAACAGAGCCTTCCCAAACTTTGGGGTGGCTGTGTCTTTTTGATTTTAATTTCCCTAAACTATAGGACCATAAGTGGAAATGCCCTAGGCTCTGTTGCTTTGTTTTGTAGATGTTTCAGGAAACACCATACACTTCTCCAGAGTGGCTGTTGGCAATTTACATCCCGCCCATCAGCATAACAAGGCTCCCAGTTCTCCATGGCCTGTCCTGCCTTTCTGGATTTTACACTTTTTTCAGATGGCCCTTTTGACCGGGGGGCAGTGAGACTTCATTGTAGTGCAGATTTCCTTTGCAAGCTTGCTTGGTTGGCCAAAAAGGGCGTATGCGTTTTTTCCTGAATATATTCAGGAAAAAACGCATACGTTCTTTTTGGCCAAGTGCATCATTGTGGACGTTCTGCCTCTTTTCCTTTGCTTTACATGCAATTCCAGTCTACCTCCTGAAATCGGTTTCCTGCAATTCTGCCCAGCGTTCAAGTCCTCTTGGCAGCCTTACTTCAATATATTTTTGGACGATAGCTGTCATTTATAACTCTGCAGGTTTGTGAATGACAGTGCCCCTGAGCTCCTTTCTTCAACTCGCTTTCTTGTGAGCTGGCCGCAACACCGCAGCATTGCTTCAGGCCCTAGTGTGGTTCCGGCATGACATGCTGAGCCTTTGGTTAATTCCTCTTCCTGGTGGGAAATGAGAGTTAACTTTGCCCGTCCAGACACCTCCAGCTAGTCTCTCATTGGTTCTCCCTATTCCTGTTCATTTTCCGCAGAAATTGCAAACTGGGCCAAACAGGAGGTTAAAGGCACTGACTCTCCAAGTGGGGAGAGTGTTAGTAAAGCGTCTGGAATGTTGCACCCGAGTACCGGGGGATGAAAACTGACACAATTAAACACGTTTCCCGATCACACGGTGGATCATACTCTGGGTTCCACATGCATGTTTTAGCTGAAGGAAGAATCCCTTAAACCTGGAGAGTTGAGACCCATGGAATGGGTACCATGCAATATGACTTCAAAGGGTCTGCATTTGCTCACCGAACCTCACCAATCCTATCACTGCTGCATTTATGACAATGTACACACGCTTGATTCTCTTTCGGAGACATATAAATCCATAGGTTTTAAGATTCTTTCTAGTCAGGTATATTCTTACGCGTTTAATATGGGGTGTAGAGTCCACTTCGTTGAGCAAGGAGTAGCTCTTGTCTATTAAATATTTGGCTTATGGAACGGTATCTGTTCTAATTTCAATCTCTGGTTTTATGCAGCACCCCAACTCACCTTTCGCCTTAAGCAAGCATAAGTTGGTTTTCTACATTTGAGACCCTGTTCTGTTTTGTAATTCAGTTCCTGTGTAGCCAAGTTTACATTCCTTGTAGTAGTGATATCTTATGATGTTTGTTTTTCTGTGTGACTTATTTCACTTAGAATCATCGTACCTGAATCCACTCATTATGCTGCTACGGGCCTGATGACATAGATTTCATTGCTGAGTGATATTGCATTGTACGTAAGTACCACAACTTCTTTATCCATTTTTCGCTTTCTGTGATATTGAACTTGGACCATAAATGAGGTTCTTGTAAACAGAGCTGTCCCTAACTTTGGGGTGGCTGAGTCTTTTTGATTTTAATTTCCCTAAGCTATAGGACCATAAGTAGAAGTGCCCTAGGCTCTGTTGCTTTGTTTTTTAGATGTTTCAGGAAACACCATACACTTCTCCAGAGTGGCTGTTGGCAATTTACATCCCACCCATCAGCATAACAAGGCTCCCAGTTCTCCATGGCCTGTCCTGCCTTTCTGGATTTTACACTTTTTTCAGATGGCCCTTTTGACCGGGGGGCAGTGAGACTTCATTGTAGTGCAGATTTCCTTTGCAAGCTTGCTTGGTTGGCCAAAAAGGGCGTATGCGTTTTTTCCTGAATATATTCAGGAAAAAACGCATACGCCCTTTTTGGCCAAGTGCATCATTGTGGACGTTCTGCCTCTTTTCCTATGCTTTACATGCAATTCCAGTCTACCTCCTGAAATCGGTTTCCTGCAATTCTGCCCCGCTTTCAAGTCCTCTTGGCAGCCTTACTTCAATATATTTTTGGACGATAGCTATCATTTATAACTCTGCAGGTATGTGAATGACAGTGCCCCTGAGCTCCTTTCTTCAACTCGCTTTCTTGTGAGCTGGCCGCAACACCGCAGGATTGCTTCAGGCCCTAGTGTGGTTCCGGCATGGCACGCTGAGCCTTTGTTTAATTCCTCTTCCTGGTGGGAAATGAGAGTTAAATTTGCCCGTCCAGACACCTCCAGCTAGTCTCTCATTGGTTCTCCCTATTCCTGTTCATTTTCCGCAGAAATTGCAAACTGGGCCAAACAGGAGGTTAAAGGCACTGACTCTCCAAGTGGGGAGAGTGTTAGTAAAGCGTCTGGAATGTTGCACCCGAGTACCAGGGGACGAAAACTGAGACACATTTGAACACGTTTCCCGATCACATGGTGGATCATACTCTGGGTTCCACATGCATGTTTTAGCTGAAGGAAGAATCCCTTAAACCTGGAGAGTTGAGACCCCTGCAATGGGTACCATGCAATATGACTTCAAAGGGTCTGCATTTGCTCACCGAACCTCACCAATAATATCACTGCTGCATTTATGCCACTGTACACACACTTGATTCTCTTTCTGAGACATATAAATCCATAGGTTTTAAGATTCTTACTAGTCAGGTATATTCTTAGGCGTTTAATATGGGGTGTAGAGTCCACTTCGTTGAGCAAGGAGTAGCTCTTGTCTATTACATATTTGGCTTATGGAACGGTATCTGTTCTAATTTCAATCTCTGGTTTTATGCAGCACCCCAACTCACCTTTCCCCTTAAGCAAGCATAAGTTGGTTTTCTACATTTGAGACCCTGTTCTGTTTTGTAATTCAGTTCCTGTGTAGCCAAGTTTACATTCCATGTGGTAGAGATATCTTATGATGTTTCTTTTTCTGTGTGACTTATTTCACTTAGAATCATCGTATCTTAATCCACTCATTATGCTGCTATGGGCCTGATGACATAGATTTCATTGCTGAGTGATATTGCATTGTACGTAAGTACCACAACTTCTTTATCCATTTTTCACTTTCTGTGATTTTGAACTTGTACTGTAAACGAGGTTCTTGTAAACAGAGCCTTCCCAAACTTTGGGGTGGCTGTGTCTTTTTGATTTTAATTTCCCTAAGCTATAGCACCATAAGTGGAAGTGCCCTAGGCTCTGTTGCTTTGTTTTGTAGATGTTTCAGGAAACACCATACACTTCTCCAGAGTGGCTGTTGGCAATTTACATCCCGCCCATCAGCATAACAAGGCTCCCAGTTCTCCATGGCCTGTCCTGCCTTTCTGGATTTTACACTTTTTTCAGATGGCCCTTTTGACCGGGGGGCAGTGAGACTTCATTGTAGTGCAGATTTCCTTTGCAAGCTTGCTTGGTTGGCCAAAAAGGGCGTATGCGTTTTTTCCTGAATATATTCAGGAAAAAACGCATACGCCCTTTTTGGCCAAGTGCATCATTGCGGACGTTCTGCCTCTTTTCCTTTACTTTACATGCAATTCCAGTCTACCTCCTGAAATCGGTTTCCTGCAATTCTGCCCCACGTTCAAGTCCTCTTGGCAGCCTTACTTCAATATATTTTTGGACGATAGCTGTCATTTATAACTCTGCAGGTTTGTGAATGACAGTGCCCCTGAGCTCCTTTCTTCAACTCGCTTTCTTGTGAGCTGGCGGCAACACCGCAGCATTGCTTCAGGCCCTAGTGTGGTTCCGGCATGACATGCTGAGCCTTTGGTTAATTCCTCTTCCTGGTGGGAAATGAGAGTTAACTTTGCCCGTCCAGACACCTCCAGCTAGTCTCTCATTGGTTCTCCCTATTCCTGTTCATTTTCCGCAGAAATTGCAAACTGGGCCAAACAAGAGGTTAAAGGCACTGACTCTCCAAGTGGGGAGAGTGTTAGTAAAGCGTCTGGAATGTTGCACCCGAGTACCGGGGGATGAAAACTGACACAATTAAACACGTTTCCCGATCACACGGTGGATCATACTCTGGGTTCCACATGCATGTTTTAGCTGAAGGAAGAATCCCTTAAACCTGGAGAGTTGAGACCCATGGAATGGGTACCATGCAATATGACTTCAAAGGGTCTGCATTTGCTCACCGAACCTCACCAATAATATCACTGCTGCGTTTATGCCGCTGTACACACGCTTGATTCTCTTTCGGAGACATATAAATCCATAGGTTTTTAGATTCTTTCTAGTCAGGTATATTCTTACGCGTTTAATATGGGGTGTAGAGTCCACTTCGTTGAGCAAGGAATAGCTCTTGTCTATTAAATATTTGGCTTATGGAACGGTATCTGTTCTAATTTCAATCTCTGGTTTTATGCAGCACCCCAACTCACCTTTCGCCTTAAGCAAGCATAAGTTGGTTTTCTACATTTGAGACCCTGTTCTGTTTTGTAATTCAGTTCCTGTGTAGCCAAGTTTACATTCCTTGTAGTAGTGATATCTTATGATGTTTGTTTTTCTGTGTGACTTATTTCACTTAGAATCATCGTACCTGAATCCACTCATTATGCTGCTACGGGCCTGATGACATAGATTTCATTGCTGAGTGATATTGCATTGTACGTAAGTACCACAACTTCTTTATCCATTTTTCGCTTTCTGTGATATTGAACTTGGACCATAAATGAGGTTCTTGTAAACAGAGCTGTCCCTAACTTTGGGGTGGCTGAGTCTTTTTGATTTTAATTTCCCTAAGCTATAGGACCATAAGTGGAAGTGCCCTAGGCTCTGTTGCTTTGTTTTTTAGATGTTTCAGGAAACACCATACACTTCTCCAGAGTGGCTGTTGGCAATTTACATCCCACCCATCAGCATAACAAGGCTCCCAGTTCTCCATGGCCTGTCCTGCCTTTCTGGATTTTACACTTTTTTCAGATGGTCCTTTTGACCAGGGGGCAGTGAGACTTCATTGTAGTGCAGATTTCCTTTGCAAGCTTGCTTGGTTGGCCAAAAAGGGCGTATGCGTTTTTTCCTGAATATATTAAGGAAAAAACGCATACGCCCTTTTTGGCCGAGTGCATCATTGTGGACGTTCTGCCTCTTTTCCTATGCTTTACATGCAATTCCAGTCTACCTCCTGAAATCGGTTTCCTGCAATTCTGCCCCGCTTTCAAATCCTCTTGGCAGACTTACTTCAATATATTTTTGGACGATAGCTATCATTTATAACTCTGCAGGTATGTGAATGACAGTGACCCTGAGCTCCTTTCTTCAACTCGCTTTCTTGTGAGCTGGCCGCAACACCGCAGGATTGCTTCAGGCCCTAGTGTGGTTCCGGCATGGCATGCTGAGCCTTTGTTTAATTCCTCTTCCTGGTGGGAAATGAGAGTTAAATTTGCCCGTCCAGACACCTCCAGCTAGTCTCTCATTGGTTCTCCCTATTCCTGTTCATTTTCCGCAGAAATTGCAAACTGGGCCAAACAGGAGGTTAAAGGCACTGACTCTCCAAGAGGGGAGAGTGTTAGTAAAGCGTCTGGAATGTTGCACCCGAGTACCAGGGGACGAAAACTGAGACACATTTGAACACGTTTCCCGATCACATGGTGGATCATACTCTGGGTTCCACATGCATGTTTTAGCTGAAGGAAGAATCCCTTAAACCTGGAGAGTTGAGACCCCTGCAATGGGTACCATGCAATATGACTTCAAAGGGTCTGCATTTGCTCACCGAACCTCACCAATCCTATCACTGCTGCATTTATGCCACTGTACACACGTTTGATTCTCTTTCTGAGACATATAAATCCATAGGTTTTAAGATTCTTACTAGTCAGGTATATTCTTAGGCGTTTAATATGGGGTGTAGAGTCCACTTCGTTGAGCAAGGAGTAGCTCTTGTCTATTACATATTTGGCTTATGGAACGGTATCTGTGCTAATTTCAATCTCTGGTTTTATGCAGCACCCCAACTCACCTTTCCCCTTAAGCAAGCATAAGTCGGTTTTCTACATTTGAGACCCTGTTCTGTTTTGTAATTCAGTTCCTGTGTAGCCAAGTTTACATTCCATGTGGTAGAGATATCTTATGATGTTTGTTTTTCTGTGTGACTTATTTCACTTAGAATCATCGTACCTGAATCCACTCATTATGCTGCTATGGGCCTGATGACATAGATTTCATTGCTGAGTGATATTGCATTGTACGTAAGTACCACAACTTCTTTATCCATTTTTCACTTTCTGTGATTTTGAACTTGTACTGTAAACGAGGTTCTTGTAAACAGAGCCTTCCCAAACTTTGGGGTGGCTGTGTCTTTTTGATTTTAATTTCCCTAAACTATAGGACCATAAGTGGAAATGCCCTAGGCTCTGTTGCTTTGTTTTGTAGATGTTTCAGGAAACACCATACACTTCTCCAGAGTGGCTGTTGGCAATTTACATCCCGCCCATCAGCATAACAAGGCTCCCAGTTCTCCATGGCCTGTCCTGCCTTTCTGGATTTTACACTTTTTTCAGATGGCCCTTTTGACCGGGGGGCAGTGAGACTTCATTGTAGTGCAGATTTCCTTTGCAAGCTTGCTTGGTTGGCCAAAAAGGGCGTATGCGTTTTTTCCTGAATATATTCAGGAAAAAACGCATACGCTCTTTTTGGCCAAGTGCATCATTGTGGACGTTCTGCCTCTTTTCCTTTGCTTTACATGCAATTCCAGTCTACCTCCTGAAATCGGTTTCCTGCAATTCTGCCCAGCGTTCAAGTCCTCTTGGCAGCCTTACTTCAATATATTTTTGGACGATAGCTGTCATTTATAACTCTGCAGGTTTGTGAATGACAGTGCCCCTGAGCTCCTTTCTTCAACTCGCTTTCTTGTGAGCTGGCCGCAACACCGCAGCATTGCTTCAGGCCCTAGTGTGGTTCCGGCATGACATGCTGAGCCTTTGGTTAATTCCTCTTCCTGGTGGGAAATGAGAGTTAACTTTACCCGTCCAGACACCTCCAGCTAGTCTCTCATTGGTTCTCCCTATTCCTGTTCATTTTCCGCAGAAATTGCAAACTGGGCCAAACAGGAGGTTAAAGGCACTGACTCTCCAAGTGGGGAGAGTGTTAGTAAAGCGTCTGGAATGTTGCACCCGAGTACCGGGGGATGAAAACTGACACAATTAAACACGTTTCCCGATCACACGGTGGATCATACTCTGGGTTCCACATGCATGTTTTAGCTGAAGGAAGAATCCCTTAAACCTGGAGAGTTGAGACCCATGGAATGGGTACCATGCAATATGACTTCAAAGGGTCTGCATTTGCTCACCGAACCTCACCAATCCTATCACTGCTGCATTTATGACAATGTACAAACGCTTGATTCTCTTTCGGAGACATATAAATCCATAGGTTTTAAGATTCTTTCTAGTCAGGTATATTCTTACGCGTTTAATATGGGGTGTAGAGTCCACTTCGTTGAGCAAGGAGTAGCTCTTGTCTATTAAATATTTGGCTTATGGAACGGTATCTGTTCTAATTTCAATCTCTGGTTTTATGCAGCACCCCAACTCACCTTTCGCCTTAAGCAAGCATAAGTTGGTTTTCTACATTTGAGACCCTGTTCTGTTTTGTAATTCAGTTCCTGTGTAGCCAAGTTTACATTCCTTGTAGTAGTGATATCTTATGATGTTTGTTTTTCTGTGTGACTTATTTCACTTAGAATCATCGTACCTGAATCCACTCATTATGCTGCTACGGGCCTGATGACATAGATTTCATTGCTGAGTGATATTGCATTGTACGTAAGTACCACAACTTCTTTATCCATTTTTCGCTTTCTGTGATATTGAACTTGGACCATAAATGAGGTTCTTGTAAACAGAGCTGTCCCTAACTTTGGGGTGGCTGAGTCTTTTTGATTTTAATTTCCCTAAGCTATAGGACCATAAGTGGAAGTGCCCTAGGCTCTGTTGCTTTGTTTTTTAGATGTTTCAGGAAACACCATACACTTCTCCAGAGTGGCTGTTGGCAATTTACATCCCACCCATCAGCATAACAAGGCTCCCAGTTCTCCATGGCCTGTCCTGCCTTTCTGGATTTTACACTTTTTTCAGATGGCCCTTTTGACCGGGGGGCAGTGAGACTTCATTGTAGTGCAGATTTCCTTTGCAAGCTTGCTTGGTTGGCCAAAAAGGGCGTATGCGTTTTTTCCTGAATATATTCAGGAAAAAACGCATACGCCCTTTTTGGCCAAGTGCATCATTGTGGACGTTCTGCCTCTTTTCCTATGCTTTACATGCAATTCCAGTCTACCTCCTGAAATCGGTTTCCTGCAATTCTGCCCCGCTTTCAAGTCCTCTTGGCAGCCTTACTTCAATATATTTTTGGACGATAGCTATCATTTATAACTCTGCAGGTATGTGAATGACAGTGCCCCTGAGCTCCTTTCTTCAACTCGCTTTCTTGTGAGCTGGCCGCAACACCGCAGGATTGCTTCAGGCCCTAGTGTGGTTCCGGCATGGCACGCTGAGCCTTTGTTTAATTCCTCTTCCTGGTGGGAAATGAGAGTTAAATTTGCCCGTCCAGACACCTCCAGCTAGTCTCTCATTGGTTCTCCCTATTCCTGTTCATTTTCCGCAGAAATTGCAAACTGGGCCAAACAGGAGGTTAAAGGCACTGACTCTCCAAGTGGGGAGAGTGTTAGTAAAGCGTCTGGAATGTTGCACCCGAGTACCAGGGGACGAAAACTGAGACACATTTGAACACGTTTCCCGATCACATGGTGGATCATACTCTGGGTTCCACATGCATGTTTTAGCTGAAGGAAGAATCCCTTAAACCTGGAGAGTTGAGACCCCTGCAATGGGTACCATGCAATATGACTTCAAAGGGTCTGCATTTGCTCACCGAACCTCACCAATAATATCACTGCTGCATTTATGCCACTGTACACACACTTGATTCTCTTTCTGAGACATATAAATCCATAGGTTTTAAGATTCTTACTAGTCAGGTATATTCTTAGGCGTTTAATATGGGGTGTAGAGTCCACTTCGTTGAGCAAGGAGTAGCTCTTGTCTATTACATATTTGGCTTCTGGAACGGTATCTGTGCTAATTTCAATCTCTGGTTTTATGCAGCACCCCAACTCACCTTTCCCCTTAAGCAAGCATAAGTTGGTTTTCTACATTTGAGACCCTGTTCTGTTTTGTAATTCAGTTCCTGTGTAGCCAAGTTTACATTCCATGTGGTAGAGATATCTTATGATGTTTCTTTTTCTGTGTGACTTATTTCACTTAGAATCATCGTACCTGAATCCACTCATTATGCTGCTATGGGCCTGATGACATAGATTTCATTGCTGAGTGATATTGCATTGTACGTAAGTACCACAACTTCTTTATCCATTTTTCACTTTCTGTGATTTTGAACTTGTACTGTAAACGAGGTTCTTGTAAACAGAGCCTTCCCAAACTTTGGGGTGGCTGTGTCTTTTTGATTTTAATTTCCCTAAGCTATAGGACCATAAGTGGAAGTGCCCTAGGCTCTGTTGCTTTGTTTTTTAGATGTTTCAGGAAACACCATACACTTCTCCAGAGTGGCTGTTGGCAATTTACATCCCACCCATCAGCATAACAAGGCTCCCAGTTCTCCATGGCCTGTCCTGCCTTTCTGGATTTTACACTTTTTTCAGATGGCCCTTTTGACCGGGGGGCTGTGAGACTTCATTGTAGTGCAGATTTCCTTTGCAAGCTTGCTTGGTTGGCCAAAAAGGGCGTATGCGTTTTTTCCTGAATATATTCAGGAAAAAACGCATACGCCCTTTTTGGCCAAGTGCATCATTGTGGACGTTCTGCCTCTTTTCCTTTGCTTTACATGCAATTCCAGTCTACCTCCTGAAATCGGTTTCCTGCAATTCTGCCCAGCGTTCAAGTCCTCTTGGCAGCCTTACTTCAATATATTTTTGGACGATAGCTGTCATTTATAACTCTGCAGGTTTGTGAATGACAGTGCCCCTGAGCTCCTTTCTTCAACTCGCTTTCTTGTGAGCTGGCCGCCACACCGCAGCATTGCTTCAGGCCCTAGTCTTGTTCCGGCATGACATGCTGAGCCTTTGTTTAATTCCTCTTCCTTGTGGGAAATGAGAGTTAACTTTACCCGTCCAGACACCTCCAGCTAGTCTCTCATTGGTTCTCCCTATTCCTGTTCATTTTCCGCAGAAATTGCAAACAGGGGCAAACAGGAGGTTAAAGGCACTGACTCTCCAAGTGGGGAGAGTGTTAGTAAAGCGTCTGGAATGTTGCACCCGAGTACCGGGGGATGAAAACTGACACAATTAAACACGTTTCCTGATCACACGGTGGATCATACTCTGGGTTCCACATGCATGTTTTAGCTGAAGGAAGAATCCCTTAAACCTGGAGAGTTGAGACCCATGGAATGGGTACCATGCAATATGACTTCAAAGGGTCTGCATTTGCTCACCGAACCTCACCAATAATATCACTGCTGCGTTTATGCCGCTGTACACACGCTTGATTCTCTTTCGGAGACATATAAATCCATAGGTTTTAAGATTCTTTCTAGTCAGGTATATTCTTACGCGTTTAATATGGGGTGTAGAGTCCACTTCGTTGAGCAAGGAGTAGCTCTTGTCTATTAAATATTTGGCTTATGGAACGGTATCTGTTCTAATTTCAATCTCTGGTTTTATGCAGCACCCCAACTCACCTTTCGCCTTAAGCAAGCATAAGTTGGTTTTCTACATTTGAGACCCTGTTCTGTTTTGTAATTCAGTTCCTGTGTAGCCAAGTTTACATTCCTTGTAGTAGTGATATCTTATGATGTTTCTTTTTCTGTGTGACTTATTTCACTTAGAATCATCGTACCTGAATCCACTCATTATGCTGCTACGGGCCTGATGACATAGATTTCATTGCTGAGTGATATTGCATTGTACGTAAGTACCACAACTTCTTTATCCATTTTTCGCTTTCTGTGATATTGAACTTGGACCATAAATGAGGTTCTTGTAAACAGAGCTGTCCCTAACTTTGGGGTGGCTGAGTCTTTTTGATTTTAATTTCCCTAAGCTATAGGACCATAAGTGGAAGTGCCCTAGGCTCTGTTGCTTTGTTTTTTAGATGTTTCAGGAAACACCATACACTTCTCCAGAGTGGCTGTTGGCAATTTACATCCCGCCCATCAGCATAACAAGGCTCCCAGTTCTCCATGGCCTGTCCTGCCTTTCTGGATTTTACACTTTTTTCAGATGGCCCTTTTGACCGGGGGGCAGTGAGACTTCATTGTAGTGCAGATTTCCTTTGCAAGCTTGCTTGGTTGGCCAAAAAGGGCGTATGCGTTTTTTCCTGAATATATTAAGGAAAAAACGCATACGCCCTTTTTGGCCAAGTGCATCATTGTGGACGTTCTGCCTCTTTTCCTATGCTTTACATGCAATTCCAGTCTACCTCCTGAAATCGGTTTCCTGCAATTCTGCCCCGCTTTCAAGTCCTCTTGGCAGCCTTACTTCAATATATTTTTGGACGATAGCTATCATTTATAACTCTGCAGGTATGTGAATGACAGTGCCCCTGAGCTCCTTTCTTCAACTCGCTTTCTTGTGAGCGGGCCGCAACACCTCAGGATTGCTTCAGGCCCTAGTGTGGTTCCGGCATGGTACGCTGAGCCTTTGTTTAATTCCTCTTCCTGGTGGGAAATGAGAGTTAAATTTGCCCGTCCAGACACCTCCAGCTAGTCTCTCATTGGTTCTCCCTATTCCTGTTCATTTTCCGCAGAAATTGCAAACTGGGCCAAACAGGAGGTTAAAGGCACTGACTCTCCAAGTGGGGAGAGTGTTAGTAAAGCGTCTGGAATGTTGCACCCGAGTACCAGGGGACGAAAACTGAGACACATTTGAACACGTTTCCCGATCACATGGTGGATCATACTCTGGGTTCCACATGCATGTTTTAGCTGAAGGAAGAATCCCTTAAACCTGGAGAGTTGAGACCCCTGCAATGGGTACCATGCAATATGACTTCAAAGGGTCTGCATTTGCTCACCGAACCTCACCAATCCTATCACTGCTGCATTTATGCCACTGTACACACGCTTGATTCTCTTTCTGAGACATATAAATCCATAGGTTTTAAGATTCTTACTAGTCAGGTATATTCTTAGGCGTTTAATATGGGGTGTAGAGTCCACTTCGTTGAGCAAGGAGTAGCTCTTGTCTATTACATATTTGGCTTATGGAACGGTATCTGTTCTAATTTCAATCTCTGGTTTTATGCAGCACCCCAACTCACCTTTTGCCTTAAGCAAGCATAAGTTGGTTTTCTACATTTGAGACCCTGTTCTGTTTTGTAATTCAGTTCCTGTGTAGCCAAGTTTACATTCCATGTGGTAGAGATATCTTATGATGTTTCTTTCTCTGTGTGACTTATTTCACTTAGAATCATCGTACCTGAATCCACTCATTATGCTGCTATGGGCCTGATGACATAGATTTCATTGCTGAGTGATATTGCATTGTACGTAAGTACCACAACTTCTTTATCCATTTTGCGCTTTCTGTGATATTGAACTTGTACCGTAAAGGAGGTTCTTGTAAACAGAGCTGTCCCAAAGATTGGGGTGGTTGTGTCTTTTTGATTTTAATTTCCCTAAGCTATAGGACCATAAGTGGAAGTGCCCTAGGCTGTGTTGCTTTGTTTTTTAGATGTTTCAGGAAACACCATACACTTCTCCAGAGTGACTGTTGGCAATTTACATCCCGCCCATCAGCATAACAAGGCTCCCAGTTCTCCATGGGCTGTCCTGCCTTTCTGGATTTTACACTTTTTTCAGATGGCCCTTTTGACCGGGGGGCAGTGAGACTTCATTGTAGTGCAGATTTCCTTTGCAAGCTTGCTTGGTTGGCCAAAAGGGCGTATGCGTTTATTCCTGAATATATTCAGGAAAAAATGCATACGCCCTTTTTGGCCAAGTGCATCATTGTGGACGTTCTGCCTCTTTTCCTATGCTTTACATGCAATTCCAGTCTACCTCCTGAAATCGGTTTCCTGCAATTCTGCCCCGCTTTCAAGTCCTCTTGGCAGCCTTACTTCAATATATTTTTGGACGATAGCTGTCATTTATAACTCTGCAGGTTTGTGAATGACAGTGCCCCTGAGCTCCTTTCTTCAACTCGCTTTCTTGTGAGCTGGCCGCAACACCGAAGCATTGCTTCAGACCCTAGTGTGGTTCCGGCATGGCACGCTGAGCCTTTGGTTAATTCCTCTTCCTGGTGGGAAATGAGAGTTAAATTTGCCCGTCCAGACACCTCCAGCTAGTCTCTCATTGGTTCTCCCTATTCCTGTTCATTTTCCGCAGAAATTGCAAACTGGGCCAAACAGGAGGTTAAAGGCACTGACTCTCCAAGTGGGGAGAGTGTTAGTAAAGCGTCTGGAATGTTGCACCCGAGTACCGGGGGACGAAAACTGAGTCACATTTGAACACGTTTCCCGATCACACAGTGGATCATACTCTGAGTTCCACATGCATGTTTTAGCTGAAGGAAGAATCCCTTAAACCTGGAGAGTTGAGACCCATGGAATGGGTACCATGCAATATGACTTGAAAGGGTCTGCATTTGCTCACCGAACCTCACCAATCCTATCACTGCTGCATTTATGCCACTGTACACACGCTTGATTCTCTTTCTGAGACATATAAATCCATAGGTTTTAAGATTCTTACTAGTCAGGTATATTCTTAGGCGTTTAATATGGGGTGTAGAGTCCACTTCGTTGAGCAAGGAGTAGCTCTTGTCTATTACATATTTGGCTTATGGAACGGTATCTGTTCTAATTTCAATCTCTGGTTTTATGCAGCACCCCAACTCACCTTTCCCCTTAAGCAAGCATAAGTTGGTTTTCTACATTTGAGACCCTGTTCTGTTTTGTAATTCAGTTCCTGTGTAGCCAAGTTTACATTCCATGTGGTAGAGATATCTTATGATGTTTCTTTTTCTGTGTGACTTATTTCACTTAGAATCATCGTACCTGAGTCCACTCATTATGCTGCTATGGGCCTGATGACATAGATTTCATTGCTGAGTGATATTGCATTGTACGTAAGTACCACAACTTCTTTATCCATTTTTCACTTTCTGTGATTTTGAACTTGTACTGTAAACGAGGTTCTTGTAAACAGAGCCTTCCCAAACTTTGGGGTGGCTGTGTCTTTTTGATTTTAATTTCCCTAAGCTATAGGACCATAAGTGGAAGTGCCCTAGGCTCTGTTGCTTTGTTTTGTAGATGTTTCAGGAAACACCATACACTTCTCCAGAGTGGCTGTTGGCAATTTACATCCCGCCCATCAGCATAACAAGGCTCCCAGTTCTCCATGGCCTGTCCTGCCTTTCTGGATTTTACACTTTTTTCAGATGGCCCTTTTGACCGGGGGGCAGTGAGACTTCATTGTAGTGCAGATTTCCTTTGCAAGCTTGCTTGGTTGGCCAAAAAGGGCGTATGCGTTTTTTCCTGAATATATTCAGGAAAAAACGCATACGCCCTTTTTGGCCAAGTGCATCATTGTGGACGTTCTGCCTCTTTTCCTTTGCTTTACATGCAATTCCAGTCTACCTCCTGAAATCGGTTTCCTGCAATTCTGCCCCACGTTCAAGTCCTCTTGGCAGCCTTACTTCAATATATTTTTGGACGATAGCTGTCATTTATAACTCTGCAGGTTTGTGAATGACAGTGCCCCTGAGCTCCTTTCTTCAACTCGCTTTCTTGTGAGCTGGCCGCAACACCGCAGCATTGCTTCAGGCCCTAGTGTGGTTCCGGCATGACATGCTGAGCCTTTGGTTAATTCCTCTTCCTGGTGGGAAATGAGAGTTAACTTTGCCCGTCCAGACACCTCCAGCTAGTCTCTCATTGGTTCTCCCTATTCCTGTTCATTTTCCGCAGAAATTGCAAACTGGGCCAAACAAGAGGTTAAAGGCACTGACTCTCCAAGTGGGGAGAGTGTTAGTAAAGCGTCTGGAATGTTGCACCCGAGTACCGGGGGATGAAACCTGACACAATTAAACACGTTTCCCGATCACACGGTGGATCATACTCTGGGTTCCACATGCATGTTTTAGCTGAAGGAAGAATCCCTTAAACCTGGAGAGTTGAGACCCATGGAATGGGTACCATGCAATATGACTTCAAAGGGTCTGCATTTACTCACCGAACCTCACCAATAATATCACTGCTGCGTTTATGCCGCTGTACACACACTTGATTCTCTTTCGGAGACATATAAATCCATAGGTTTTTAGATTCTTTCTAGTCAGGTATATTCTTACGCGTTTAATATGGGGTGTAGAGTCCACTTCGTTGAGCAAGGAGTAGCTCTTGTCTATTAAATATTTGGCTTATGGAACGGTATCTGTTCTAATTTCAATCTCTGGTTTTATGCAGCACCCCAACTCACCTTTCGCCTTAAGCAAGCATAAGTTGGTTTTCTACATTTGAGACCCTGTTCTGTTTTGTAATTCAGTTCCTGTGTAGCCAAGTTTACATTCCTTGTAGTAGTGATATCTTATGATGTTTGTTTTTCTGTGTGACTTATTTCACTTAGAATCATCGTACCTGAATCCACTCATTATGCTGCTACGGGCCTGATGACATAGATTTCATTGCTGAGTGATATTGCATTGTACGTAAGTACCACAACTTCTTTATCCATTTTGCGCTTTCTGTGATATTGAACTTGGACCATAAATGAGGTTCTTGTAAACAGAGCTGTCCCTAACTTTGGGGTGGCTGAGTCTTTTTGATTTTAATTTCCCTAAGCTATAGGACCATAAGTGGAAGTGCCCTAGGCTCTGTTGCTTTGTTTTTTAGATGTTTCAGGAAACACCATACACTTCTCCAGAGTGGCTGTTGGCAATTTACATCCCACCCATCAGCATAACAAGGCTCCCAGTTCTCCATGGCCTGTCCTGCCTTTCTGGATTTTACACTTTTTTCAGATGGCCCTTTTGACCGGGGGGCAGTGAGACTTCATTGTAGTGCAGATTTCCTTTGCAAGCTTGCTTGGTTGGCCAAAAAGGGCGTATGCGTTTTTTCCTGAATATATTCAGGAAAAAACGCATACGCCCTTTTTGGCCAAGTGCATCATTGTGGACGTTCTGCCTCTTTTCCTATGCTTTACATGCAATTCCAGTCTACCTCCTGAAATCGGTTTCCTGCAATTCTGCCCCGCTTTCAAGTCCTCTTGGCAGCCTTACTTCAATATATTTTTGGACGATAGCTATCATTTATAACTCTGCAGGTATGTGAATGACAGTGCCCCTGAGCTCCTTTCTTCAACTCGCTTTCTTGTGAGCTGGCCGCAACACCGCAGGATTGCTTCAGGCCCTAGTGTGGTTCCGGCATGGCACGCTGAGCCTTTGTTTAATTCCTCTTCCTGGTGTGAAATGAGAGTTAAATTTGCCCGTCCAGACACCTCCAGCTAGTCTCTCATTGGTTCTCCCTATTCCTGTTCATTTTCCGCAGAAATTGCAAACTGGGCCAAACAGGAGGTTAAAGGCACTGACTCTCCAAGAGGGGAGAGTGTTAGTAAAGCGTCTGGAATGTTGCACCCGAGTACCAGGGGACGAAAACTGAGACACATTTGAACACGTTTCCCGATCACATGGTGGATCATACTCTGGGTTCCACATGCATGTTTTAGCTGAAGGAAGAATCCCTTAAACCTGGAGAGTTGAGACCCCTGCAATGGGTACCATGCAGTATGACTTCAAAGGGTCTGCATTTGCTCACCGAACCTCACCAATCCTTTCACTGCTGCATTTATGCCACTGTACACACGCTTGATTCTCTTTCTGAGACATATAAATCCATAGGTTTTAAGATTCTTACTAGTCAGGTATATTCTTAGGCGTTTAATATGGGGTGTAGAGTCCACTTCGTTGAGCAAGGAGTAGCTCTTGTCTATTACATATTTGGCTTATGGAACGGTATCTGTGCTAATTTCAATCTCTGGTTTTATGCAGCACCCCAACTCACCTTTCCCCTTAAGCAAGCATAAGTCGGTTTTCTACATTTGAGACCCTGTTCTGTTTTGTAATTCAGTTCCTGTGTAGCCAAGTTTACATTCCATGTGGTAGAGATATCTTATGATGTTTCTTTTTCTGTGTGACTTATTTCACTTAGAATCATCGTACCTGAATCCACTCATTATGCTGCTATGGGCCTGATGACATAGATTTCATTGCTGAGTGATATTGCATTGTACGTAAGTACCACAACTTCTTTATCCATTTTTCACTTTCTGTGATTTTGAACTTATACTGTAAACTAGGTTCTTGTAAACAGAGCCTTCCCAAACTTTGGGGTGGCTGTGTCTTTTTGATTTTAATTTCCCTAAGCTATAGGACCATAAGTGGAAGTGCCCTAGGCTCTGTTGCTTTGTTTTGTAGATGTTTCAGGAAACACCATACACTTCTCCAGAGTGGCTGTTGGCAATTTACATCCCGCCCATCAGCATAACAAGGCTCCCAGTTCTCCATGGCCTGTCCTGCCTTTCTGGATTTTACACTTTTTTCAGATGGCCCTTTTGACCGGGGGGCAGTGAGACTTCATTGTAGTGCAGATTTCCTTTGCAAGCTTGCTTGGTTGGCCAAAAAGTGCGTATGCGTTTTTTCCTGAATATATTCAGGAAAAAACGCATACGCCCTTTTTGGCCAAGTGCATCATTGTGGACGTTCTGCCTCTTTTCCTATGCTTTACATGCAATTCCAGTCTACCTCCTGAAATCGGTTTCCTGCAATTCTGCCCCGCTTTCAAGTCCTCTTGGCAGCCTTACTTCAATATATTTTTGGACGATAGCTATCATTTATAACTCTGCAGGTATGTGAATGACAGTGCCCCTGAGCTCCTTTCTTCAACTCGCTTTCTTGTGAGCTGGCCGCAACACCGCAGGATTGCTTCAGGCCCTAGTGTGGTTCCGGCATGGCACGCTGAGCCTTTGTTTAATTCCTCTTCCTGGTGGGAAATGAGAGTTAAATTTGCCCGTCCAGACACCTCCAGCTAGTCTCTCATTGGTTCTCCCTATTCCTGTTCATTTTCCGCAGAAATTGCAAACTTGGCCAAACAGGAGGTTAAAGGCACTGACTCTCCAAGTGGGGAGAGTGTTAGTAAAGCGTCTGGAATGTTGCACCCGAGTACCAGGGGACAAAAACTGAGACACATTTGAACACGTTTCCCGATCACATGGTGGATCATACTCTGGGTTCCACATGCATGTTTTAGCTGAAGGAAGAATCCCTTAAACCTGGAGAGTAGAGACCCCTGCAATGGGTACCATGCAATATGACTTCAAAGGGTCTGCATTTGCTCACCGAACCTCACCAATCCTATCACTGCTGCATTTATGCCACTGTACACACGCTTGATTCTCTTTCGGAGACATATAAATCCATAGGTTTTAAGATTCTTACTAGTCAGGTATATTCTTAGGCGTTTAATATGGGGTGTTGAGTCCACTTCGTTGAGCAAGGAGTAGCTCTTGTCTATTACATATTTGGCTTATGGAACGGTATCTGTTCTAATTTCAATCTCTGGTTTTATGCAGCACCCCAACTCACCTTTCGCCTTAAGCAAGCATAAGTTGGTTTTCTACATTTGAGACCCTGTTCTGTTTTGTAATTCAGTTCCTGTGTAGCCAAGTTTACATTCCATGTGGTAGAGATATCTTATGATGTTTCTTTTTCTGTGTGACTTATTTCACTTAGAATCATCGTACCTGAATCCACTCATTATGCTGCTATGGGCCTGATGACATAGATTTCATTGCTGAGTGATATTGCATTGTACGTAAGTACCACAACTTCTTTATCCATTTTGCGCTTTCTGTGATATTGAACTTGGACCATAAATGAGGTTCTTGTAAACAGAGCTGTCCCTAACTTTGGGGTGGCTGAGTCTTTTTGATTTTAATTTCCCTAAGCTATAGGACCATAAATGGAAGTGCCCTAGGCTCTGTTGCTTTGTTTTTTAGATGTTTCAGGAAACACCATACACTTCTCCAGAGTGGCTGTTGGCAATTTACATCCCACCCATCAGCATAACAAGGCTCCCAGTTCTCCATGGCCTGTCCTGCCTTTCTGGATTTTACACTTTTTTCAGATGGCCCTTTTGACCGGGGGGCAGTGAGACTTCATTGTAGTGCAGATTTCCTTTGCAAGCTTGCTTGGTTGGCCAAAAAGTGCGTATGCGTTTTTTCCTGAATATATTCAGGAAAAAACGCATACGCCCTTTTTGGCCAAGTGCATCATTGTGGACGTTCTGCCTCTTTTCCTATGCTTTACATGCAATTCCAGTCTACCTCCTGAAATCGGTTTCCTGCAATTCTGCCCCGCTTTCAAATCCTCTTGGCAGCCTTACTTCAATATATTTTTGGACGATAGCTATCATTTATAACTCTGCAGGTATGTGAATGACAGTGCCCCTGAGCTCCTTTCTTCAACTCGCTTTCTTGTGAGCTGGCCGCAACACCGCAGGATTGCTTCAGGCCCTAGTGTGGTTCCGGCATGGCATGCTGAGCCTTTGTTTAATTCCTCTTCCTGGTGGGAAATGAGAGTTAAATTTGCCCGTCCAGACACCTCCAGCTAGTCTCTCATTGGTTCTCCCTATTCCTGTTCATTTTCCGCAGAAATTGCAAACTGGGCCAAACAGGAGGTTAAAGGCACTGACTCTCCAAGAGGGGAGAGTGTTAGTAAAGCATCTGGAATGTTGCACCCGAGTACCAGGGGACGAAAACTGAGACACATTTGAACACGTTTCCCGATCACATGTTGGATCATACTCTGGGTTCCACATGCATGTTTTAGCTGAAGGAAGAATCCCTTAAACCTGGAGAGTTGAGACCCCTGCAATGGGTACCATTCAATATGACTTCAAAGGGTCTGCATTTGCTCACCGAACCTCACCAATCCTATCACTGCTGCATTTATGCCACTGTACACACGCTTGATTCTCTTTCTGAGACATATAAATCCATAGGTTTTAAGATTCTTACTAGTCAGGTATATTCTTAGGCGTTTAATATGGGGTGTAGAGTCCACTTCGTTGAGCAAGGAGTAGCTCTTGTCTATTACATATTTGGCTTATGGAACGGTATCTGTGCTAATTTCAATCTCTGGTTTTATGCAGCACCCCAACTCACCTTTCCCCTTAAGCAAGCATAAGTTGGTTTTCTACATTTGAGACCCTGTTCTGTTTTGTAATTCAGTTCCTGTGTAGCCAAGTTTACATTCCATGTGGTAGAGATATCTTATGATGTTTCTTTTTCTGTGTGACTTATTTCACTTAGAATCATCGTACCTGAATCCACTCATTATGCTGCTATGGGCCTGATGACATAGATTTCATTGCTGAGTGATATTGCATTGTACGTAAGTACCACAACTTCTTTATCCATTTTTCACTTTCTGTGATTTTGAACTTATACTGTAAACGAGGTTCTTGTAAACAGAGCCTTCCCAAACTTTGGGGTGGCTGTGTCTTTTTTATTTTAATTTCCCTAAGCTATAGGACCATAAGTGGAAGTGCCCTAGTCTCTGTTGCTTTGTTTTGTAGATGTTTCAGGAAACACCATACACTTCTCCAGAGTGGCTGTTCGCAATTTACATCCCGCCCATCAGCATAACAAGGCTCCCAATTCTCCATGGGCTGTCCTGCCTTTCTGGATTTTACACTTTTTTCAGATGGCCCTTTTGACCGGGGGGCAGTGAGACTTCATTGTAGTGCAGATTTCCTTTGCAAGCTTGCTTGGTTGGCCAAAAAGGGCGTATGCGTTTTTTCCTGAATATATTCAGGAAAAAACGCATACGCCCTTTTTGGCCAAGTGCATCATTGTGGACGTTCTGCCTCTTTTCCTTTGCTTTACATGCAATTCCAGTCTACCTCCTGAAATCGGTTTCCTGCAATTCTGCCCCGCTTTCAAGTCCTCTTGGCAGCCTTACTTCAATATATTTTTGGACGATAGCTATCATTTATAACTCTGCAGGTATGTGAATGACAGTGCCCCTGAGCTCCTTTCTTCAACTCGCTTTCTTGTGAGCTGGCCGCAACACCGCAGGATTGCTTCAGGCCCTAGTGTGGTTCCGGCATGGCACACTGAGCCTTTGTTTAATTCCTCTTCCTGGTGGGAAATGAGAGTTAAATTTGCCCGTCCAGACACCTCCAGCTAGTCTCTCATTGGTTCTCCCTATTCCTGTTCATTTTCCGCAGAAATTGCAAACTTGGCCAAACAGGAGGTTAAAGGCACTGACTCTCCAAGTGGGGAGAGTGTTAGTAAAGCGTCTGGAATGTTGCACCCGAGTACCAGGGGACAAAAACTGAGACACATTTGAACACGTTTCCCGATCACATGGTGGATCATACTCTGGGTTCCACATGCATGTTTTGGCTGAAGGAAGAATCCCTTAAACCTGGAGAGTTGAGACCCCTGCAATGGGTACCATGCAATATGACTTCAAAGGGTCTGCATTTGCTCACCGAACCTCACCAATCCTATCACTGCTGCATTTATGCCACTGTACACACGCTTGATTCTCTTTCGGAGACATATAAATCCATAGGTTTTAAGATTCTTACTAGTCAGGTATATTCTTAGGCGTTTAATATGGGGTGTTGAGTCCACTTCGTTGAGCAAGGAGTAGCTCTTGTCTATTACATATTTGGCTTATGGAACGGTATCTGTGCTAATTTCAATCTCTGGTTTTATGCAGCACCCCAACTCACCTTTCGCCTTAAGCAAGCATAAGTTGGTTTTCTACATTTGAGACCCTGTTCTGTTTTGTAATTCAGTTCCTGTGTAGCCAAGTTTACATTCCATGTGGTAGAGATATCTTATGATGTTTGTTTTTCTGTGTGACTTATTTCACTTAGAATCATCGTACCTGAATCCACTCATTATGCTGCTATGGGCCTGATGACATAGATTTCATTGCTGAGTGATATTGCATTGTACGTAAGTACCACAACTTCTTTATCCATTTTTCACTTTCTGTGATTTTGAACTTGTACTGTAAACGAGGTTCTTGTAAACAGAGCTGTTCCAAAGATTGTGGTGGTTGTGTCTTTTTGATTTTAATTTCCCTAAGCTATAGGACCATAAGTGGAAGTGCCCTAGGCTCTGTTGCTTTGTTTTGTAGATGTTTCAGGAAACACCATACACTTCTCCAGAGTGGCTGTTGGCAATTTACATCCCGCCCATCAGCATAACAAGGCTCCCAGTTCTCCATGGGCTGTCCTGCCTTTCAGGATTTTACACTTTTTTCAGATGGCCCTTTTGACCGGGGGGCAGTGAGACTTCATTGTAGTGCAGATTTCCTTTGCAAGCTTGCTTGGTTGGCCAAAAAGGGCGTATGCGTTTTTTCCTGAATATATTAAGGAAAAAACGCATACGCCCTTTTTGGCCAAGTGCATCATTGTGGACGTTCTGCCTCTTTTCCTTTGCTTTACATGCAATTCCAGTCTACCTCCTGAAATCGGTTTCCTGCAATTCTGCCCCGCTTTCAAGTCCTCTTGGCAGCCTTACTTCAATATATTTTTGGACGATAGCTATCATTTATAACTCTGCAGGTATGTGAATGACAGTGCCCCTGAGCTCCTTTCTTCAACTCGCTTTCTTGTGAGCTGGCCGCAACACCGCAGGATTGCTTCAGGCCCTAGTGTGGTTCCGGCATGGCACGCTGAGCCTTTGTTTAATTCCTCTTCCTGGTGGGAAATGAGAGTTAAATTTGCCCGTCCAGACACCTCCAGCTAGTCTCTCATTGGTTCTCCCTATTCCTGTTCATTTTCCGCAGAAATTGCAAACTTGGCCAAACAGGAGGTTAAAGGCACTGACTCTCCAAGTGGGGAGAGTGTTAGTAAAGCGTCTGGAATGTTGCACCCGAGTACCAGGGGACAAAAACTGAGACACATTTGAACACGTTTCCCGATCACATGGTGGATCATACTCTGGGTTCCACATGCATGTTTTAGCTGAAGGAAGAATCCCTTAAACCTGGAGAGTTGAGATCCATGGAATGGGTACGATGCAATATGACTTCAAAGGGTCTGCATTTGCTCACCGAACCTCACCAATCCTATCACTGCTGCATTTATGCCGCTGTACACATGCTTGATTCCCTTTCGGAGCATATAAATCCATAGGTTTTAAGATTCTTACTAGTCAGGTATATTCTTAGGAGTTTAATATGGGGTGTTGAGTCCACTTCGTTGAGCAAGGAGTAGCTCTTGTCTATTACATATTTGGCTTATGGAACGGTATCTGTGCTAATTTCAATCTCTGTTTTTATGCAGCCCCCCAACTCACCTTTCCCCTTAAGCAAGCATAAGTTGGTTTTTTACATTTGAGACCCTGTTCTGTTTTGTAATTCAGTTCCTGTGTAGCCAAGTTTACATTCCATGTAGTAGTGATATCTTATGATGTTTCTTTTTCTCTGTGACTTATTTCACTTAGAATCATCGTACCTGAATCCACTCATTATGCTGCTATGGGCCTCATGACATAGATTTCATTGCTGAGTGATATTGCATTGTACGTAAGTACCACAACTTCTTTATCCATTTTTCGCTTTCTGCGATATTGAACTTGTACCGTAAACGAGGTTCTTGTAAACAGAGCCGTCCCAAACTTTGGGGTGGCTGTGTCTTTTTGATTTTAATTTCCCTAAGCTATAGGACCATAAGTGGAAGTGCCCTAGGCTCTGTTGCTTTGTTTTTTACATGTTTCAGGAAACACCATACACTTCTCCAGAGTGGCTGTTGGCAATTTTCATCCCGCCCATGAGCATAACAAGGCTCCCAGTTCTCCATGGCCTGTCCTGCCTTTCTGGATTTTACACTTTTTTCAGATGGCCCTTTTGACCGGGGGGCAGTGAGACTTCATTGTAGTGCAGATTTCCTTTGCAAGCTTGCTTGGTTGGCCAAAAAGTGCGTATGCGTTTTTCCCTGAATATATTCAGGAAAAAACGCATACGCCCTTTTTGGCCAAGTGCATCATTGTGGACGTTCTGCCTCTTTTCCTGTGGTTTACATGCAAATCCAGTCTACCTCCTGAAATCGGTTTCCTGCAATTCTGCCCCGCTTTCAAGTCCTCTTGGCAGCCTTACTTCAATATATTTTTTGACGATAGCTGTCATTTATAACTCTGCAGGTTTTTGAATGACAGTGCCCCTGAGCTCCTTTCCTCAACTCGCTTTCTTGTGAGCTGGCCGCAACACCGCAGGATAGCTTCAGGTCCTAGTGTGGTTTCAGCATGGCCCGCTGAGGCTTTGGTTAATTCCTCTTCCTGGTGGGAAATGAGAGTTAAATTTGCCCGTTCAGACACCTCCAGCTAGTCTCTCATTGGTTCTCCCTATTCCTGTTCATTTTCCGCAGAAATTGCAAACTGGGACAAACAGGAGGTTAAAGGCACTGACTCTCCAAGTGGGGAGAGTGTTAGTAAAGCGTCTGGAATGTTGCACCCGAGTTCCAGGGGACGAAAACTGAGACACATTTGAACACGTTTCCTGATCACACGGTGGATCATACTCTGGGTTCCACATGCATGTTTTAGCTGAAGGAAGAATCCCTTAAACCTGGAGAGTTGAGACCCATGGAATGGGTACCATGCAATATGACTTCAAATGGTCTGCATTTGCTCACCTATCCTCACCAATCCTATCACTGCTGCGTTTATGCCGCTGTACACATGCTTGATTCTCTTTCGGAGACATATAAATCCATAGGTTTTAAGATTCTTACTAGTCAGGTATATTCTTACGCGTTTAGTATGGGGTGTTGGGTCCACTTCGTTGAGCAAGGAGTAGCTCTTGTCTATTACATATTTGGCTTATGGAACGGTATCTGTGCTAATTTCAATCTCTGGTTTTATGCAGCCCCCCAACTCACCTTTCCCCTTAAGCAAGCATAAGTTGGTTTTCTACATTTGAGACCCTGTTCTGTTTTGTAATTCAGTTCCTGTGTAGCCAAGTTTACATTCCGTGTAGTAGTGATATCTTATGATGTTTCTTTTTTTCTGTGACTTATTTCACTTAGAATCATCGTACCTGAATCCACTCATTATGCTGCTACGGGCCTGATGACATAGATTTCATTGCTGAGTGATATTGCATTGTACGTAAGTACCACAACTTCTTTATCCATTTTTCGCTTTCTGTGATATTGAACTTGTACCGTAAACGAGGTTCTTGTAAACTGAGCCGTCCCAAACTTTGGGGTGGCTGTGTCTTTTTGATTTTAATTTCCCTAAGCTATAGGACCATAAGTGGAAGTGCCCTAGGCTCTGTTGCTTTGTTTTTTAGATGTTTCAGGAAACACCATACACTTCTCCATTGTTGCTGTTGGCAATTTACATTCCGCCCATCAGCATAACAAGGCTCTCACTTCTCCATGGCCTGTCCTGCCTTTCTGGATTTTACACTTTTATCAGATGGCACTTTTGACTGGGGGCCAGTGAGACTTCATTGTAGTGCAGATTTCCTTTGCAAGCTTGCTTGGTTGGCCAAAAAGTGCGTATGCGTTTTTTCCTGAATATATTCAGGAAAAAACGCATATGCCCCTTTTGGCCAAGTGCATCATTGTGGACGTTCTGCCTCTTTTCCTATGCTTTACATGCAATTCCAGTCTACCTCCTGAAATCGGTTTCCTGCAATTCTGCCCCGCTTTCAAGTCCTCTTGGCAGCCTTACTTCAATATATTTTTGGACGATAGCTGTCATTTATAACTCTGCAGGTTTGTGAATGACAGTGCCCCTGAGCTCCTTTCTTCAACTCGCTTTCTTGTGAGCTGGCCGCAACACCGCAGGATTGCTTCAGGCCCTAGTGTGGTTCCGGCATGGCACATTGAGCCTTTGTTTAATTCCTCTTCCTGGTGGGAAATGAGAGTTAAATTTGCCCGTCCAGACACCTCCAGCTAGTCTCTCATTGGTTCTCCCTATTCCTGTTCATCTTCCGCAGAAATTGCAAACTGGGCCAAACAGGAGGTTAAAGGCACTGACTCTCCAAGTGGGGAGAGTGTTAGTAAAGCGTCTGGAATGTTGCACCCGAGTACCAGGGGATGAAAACTGGCACATTTGAACACGTTTCCCGATCACACGGTGGATGATACTCTGGGTTCCACATGCATGTTTTAGCTGAAGGAAGAATCCCTTAAACCTGGAGAGTTGAGATCCATGGAATGGGTACCATGCAATATGACTTCAAAGGGTCTGCATTTGCTCACCGAACCTCACCAATCCTATCACTGCTGCGCTTATGCTGCTGTACACACGCTTGATTCTCTTTCGGAGCATATAAATCCATAGGTTTTAAGATTCTTACTAGTCAGGTATATTCTTAGGAGTTTAATATGGGGTGTTGAGTCCACTTCGTTGAGCAAGGAGTAGCTCTTGTCTATTACATATTTGGCTTATGGAACGGTATCTGTGCTAATTTCAATCTCTGGTTTTATGCAGCCCCCCAACTCACCTTTCCCCTTAAGCAAGCATAAGTTGGTTTTCTACATTTGAGACCCTGTTCTGTTTTGTAATTCAGTTCCTGTGTAGCCAAGTTTACATTCCATGTAGTAGTGATATCTTATGATGTTTCTTTTTCTCTGTGAGTTATTTCACTTAGAATAATCGTACCTGAATCCACTCATTATGCTGCTACAGGTCTCATGACATAGATTTCATTGCTGAGTGATATTGCATTGTACGTAAGTACCACAACTTCTTTATCCATTTTTCGCTTTCTGCGATATTGAACTTGTACCGTAAACGAGGTTCTTGTAAACAGAGCCGTCCCAAACTTTGGGGTGGCTGTGTCTTTTTGATTTTAATTTCCCTAAGCTATAGGACCATAAGTGGAAGTGCCCTAGGCTCTGTTGCTTTGTTTTTTAGATGTTTCAGGAAACACCATACACTTCTCCAGAGTGGCTGTTGGCAATTTACATCCCGCCCATCAGCATAACAAGGCTCCCAGTTCTCCATGGCTTGTCCTGCCTTTCTGGATTTTACACTTTTTTCAGATGGCCCTTTTGACCGGGGGGCAGTGAGACTTCATTGTAGTGCAGATTTCCTTTGCAAGCTTGCTTGGTTGACCAAAAACTGCGTATGCGTTTTTTCCTGAATATAGTCAGGAAAAAACGCATACGCCCTTTTTGGCCAAGTGCATCATTGTGGACGTTCTGCCTCTTTTCCTATGCTTTCCATGCAATTCCAGTCTACCTCCTGAAATCGGTTTCCTGCAATTCTGCCCCGCTTTCAAGTCCTCTTGGCAGCCTTACTTCAATATCTTTTTGGACGATAGCTGTCATTTATAACTCTGCAGGTTTGTGAATGACAGTGCCCCTGAGCTCCTTTCTTCAACTCGCTTTCTTGTGAGCTGCCCGCAACACCGCAGGATTGCTTCAGGCCCTACTGTGGTTCCGGCATGGCACGCTGACCCTTTGGTTAATTCCTATTCCTGGTGGGAAATGAGAGTTAAATTTGCCCGTCCAGACACCTCCAGCTAGTCTCTCATTGGTTCTCCCTATTCCTGTTCATTTTCCGCAGAAATTGCAAACTGGTCCAAACAGGAGGTTAAAGGCACTGACTCTCCAAGTGGGGAGAGTGTTAGTAAAGCGTCTGGAATGTTGTACCCGAGTACCAGGGGACGAAAACTGAGACACATTTGAACACGTTTCCCAATCACACGGTGGATCATACTCTGGGTTCCACATGCATGTGTTAGCTGAAGGAAGAATCCCTTAAACCTGGAGAGTTGAGACCCCTGCAATGGGTACCATGCAATATGACTTCAAATGGTCTGCATTTGCTCACCTATCCTCACCAATCCTATCACTGCTGCGTTTATGCCGCTGTACACATGCTTGATTCTCTTTCGGAGACATATAAATCCATAGGTTTTAAGATTCTTACTAGTCAGGTATATTCTTACGCGTTTAATATGGGGTGTTGCGTCCACTTCGTTGAGCAAGGAGTAGCTCTTGTCTATTACATATTTGGCTTATGGAACGGTATCTGTTCTAATTTCAATCTCTAGTTTTATGCAGCACCCCAACTCACATTTCCCCTTAAGGAAGCATAAGTTGGTTTTCTACATTTGAGACCCTGTTCTGTTTTGTAATTCAGTTCCTGTGTAGCCAAGTTTACATTCCGTGTAGTAGTGATATCTGATGATCTTTCTTTTTTTGTGTGAATTATTTCACTTAGAATCATCGTACCTGAATCCACTCATTATGTTGCTACGGGCCTGATGTCATAGATTTCATTGCTGAGTGATATTGCATTGTACGTAAGTACCACAACTTCTTTATCCATTTTTTGCATTCTGCGATATTAAACTTGTACTGTAAACGAGGTTCTTGTAAACAGAGCTGTCCCAAACTTTGGGGTGGCTGTGTCTTTTTGATTTTAATTTCCCTAAGCTATAGGACCATAAGTGGAAGTGCCCTAGGCTCTGTTGCTTTGTTTTTTAGATGTTTCAGGAAACACCATACACTTCTCCAGAGTGGCTGTTGGCAATTTACATCCCTCCCATCAGCATAACAAGGCTCCCAGTTCTCCATGGCCTGTCCTGCCTTTCTGGATTTTACACTTTTTTCAGATAGCCCTTTTGAACGGGGGGCAGTGAGACTTCATTGTTGTGCAGATTTCCTTTGCAAGCTTGCTTGGTTGGCCAAAAAGGGCGTATGCGTTTTTTCCTGAATATATTCAGGAAAAAACGCATACGCCCTTTTTGGCCAAGTGCATCATTGTGGACGTTCTGCCTCTTTTCCTGTGGTTTACATGCAAATCCAGTCTACCTCCTGAAATCGGTTTCCTGCAATTCTGCCCCAGTTTCAAGTCCTCTTGGCAGCCTTACTTCAATATATTTTTTGACGATAGCTGTCATTTATAACTCTGCAGGTTTGTGAATGACAGTGCCCCTGAGCTCCTTTCTTCAACTCGCTTTCTTGTGAGCTGGCCGCAACACCTCAGGATAGCTTCAGGCCCTAGTGTGGTTTCGGCATGGCCCGCTGAGGCTTTGGTTAATTCCTCTTCCTGGTGGGAAATGAGAGTTAAATTTGCCCGTTCAGACACCTCCAGCTAGTCTCTCATTGGTTCTCCCTATTCCTGTTCATTTTCCGCAGAAATTGCAAACTGGGCCAAACAGGAGGTTAAAGGCACTGACTCTCCAAGTGGGGAGAGTGTTAGTAAAGCGTCTGGAATGTTGCACCCGAGTACCAGGACACGAAAACTGAGACACATTTGAACACGTTTCCCGATCACACGGTGGATCATACTCTGGGTTCCACATGCATGTTTTAGCTGAAGGAAGAATCCCTTAAACCTGGAGAGTTGAGACCCATGGAATGGGTACCATGCAATATGACTTCAAAGGGTCTGCATTTGCTCACCGAACCTCACCAATCCTATCACTGCTGCGTTTATGCCGCTGTACACACGCTTGATGCTCTTTCGGAGCATATAAATCCATAGGTTTTAAGATTCTTACTAGTCAGGTATATTCTTATGCGTTTAATATGTGGTGTTGAGTCCACTTCGTTGAGCAAGGAGAAGCTCATGTCTATTACATATTTGACTTATGGAACGGTATCTGTGCTAATTTCAATCTCTGGTTTTATGCAGCACCCCAACTCACCTTTCCCCTTAAGGAAGCATAAGTTGGTTTTCTACATTTGAGACCCTGTTCTGTTTTGTAATTCAGTTCCTGTGTAGCCAAGTTTACATTCCGTGTAGTAGTGATATCTTATGATGTTTCTTTTTCTGTGTGACTTATTTCACTTAGAATCATCGTACCTGAATCCACTCATTATGCTGCTACGGGCCTGATGACATAGATTTCATTGCTGAGTGATATTGCATTGTACGTAAGTACCACAACTTCTTTATCCATTTTTCGCTTTCTGTATTATTGAACTTGTACCGTAAACGAGGTTCTTGTAAACTGAGCCGTCCCAAACTTTGGGGTGGCTGTGTCTTTTTTATTTTAATTTCCCTAAGCTATAGGACCATAAGTGGAAGTGCCCTAGGCTCTGTTGCTTTGTTTTTTAGATGTTTCAGGAAACACCATACACTTCTCCATTGTCGCTGTTGGCAATTTACATCCCGCCCATCAGCATAACAAGGCTCTCACGTCTCCATGGCCTGTCCTGCCTTTCTGGATTTTACACTTTTATCAGATGGCCCTTTTGACTGGGGGCCAGTTAGACTTCATTGTAGTGCAGATTTCCTTTGCAAGCTTGCTTGGTTGGCCAAAAAGGGCGTATGCGTTTTTTCTTGAATATATTCAGGAAAAAACGCATACGCCCCTTTTGGCCAAGTGCATCATTGTGGACGTTCTGCCTCTTTTCCTATGCTTTACATGCAATTCCAGTCTACCTCCTGAAATCGGTTTCCTGCAATTCTGCCCCGCTTTCAAGTCCTCTTGGCAGCCTTACTTCAATATATTTTTGGACGATAGCTGTCATTTATAACTCTGCAGGTTTGTGAATGACAGTGCCCCTGAGCTCCTTTCTTCAACTCGCTTTCTTGTGAGCTGGCCGCAACACCGCAGGATTGCTTCAGGCCCTAGTGTGGTTCCGGCACGGCACGCTTAGCCTTTGGTTAATTCCTCTTCCTGGTGGGAAACGAGAGTTAACTTTGCGCGTCCAGACACCTCCAGCTAGTTTCTCATTGGTTCTCCCTATTCCTGTTCATTTTCCGTAGAAATTGCAAACTGGGCCAAACAGGAGGTTAAAGGCACTGACTCTCCAAGTGGGGAGAGTGTTAGTAAAGTGTCTGGAATGTTGCACCCGAGAACCGGGGGACGAAAACTGAGACACATTTGAACACGTTTCCGATCACACAGTGGATCATACTGTGGGTTCCACATGCATGTTTTAGCTGAAGGAAGAATCCCTTAAACCTGGAGAGTTGAGACCCATGGAATGGGTTCCATGCAATATGACTTCAAAGGGTCTGCATTTGCTCACCGAACCTCAACAATCCTATCACTGCTGCGTTTTTGCCGCTGTACACACGCTTGATTCTCTTTCGGAGACATATAAATCCATAGGTTTTAAGATTCTTACTAGTCAGGTATATTCTTAGGCGTTTAATATGGGGTGTTGAGTCCACTTCGTTGAGCAAGGAGTAGGTCTTGTCTATTACATATTTGGCTTATGGAACGGTATCTGTGCTAATTTCAATCTCTGGTTTTATGTAGCACCCCAACTCACCTTTCCCCTTAAGCAAGCATAAGTTGGTTTTCTACATTTGAGACCCTGTTCTGTTTTGTAATTCAGTTCCTGTGTAGCCAAGTTTACATTCCGTGTAGTAGTGATATCTTATGATGTTTCTTTTTCTGTGTGACTTATTTCACTTAGAATAATCGTACCTGAATCCACTCATTATGCTGCTACGGGCAGATGACATAGATTTCATTGCTGAGTGATATTGCATTGTACGTAAGTACCACAACTTCTTTATCCATTTTTCACTTTCTGCGATATTGAACTTGTACCGTAAACGAGGTTCTTGTAAACAGAGCTGTCCCAAACATTTGGGTGGTTGTGTCTTTTTGATTTTAATTTCCCTAAGCTATAGGACCATAAGTGGAAGTGCCCTAGGCTCTGTTGCTTCGTTTTGTAGATGTTTCAGGAAACACCATACACTTCTCCAGAGTGGCTGTTGGCAATTTACATCCCGCCCATCAGCATAACAAGGCTCCCTGTTCTCCATGGCCTGTCCTGCCTTTCTGGATTTTACACTTTTTTCTGATGGCCCTTTTGACCGGGGGGCAGTGACACTCCATTGTAGTGCAGACTTCCTTTGCACGCTTGCTTGATTGGCCAAAAAGGGCGTATGCGTTTTTTCCTGAATATATTCAGGAAAAAACGCATACGCCCTTTTTGGCCGAGTGCATCATTGTGGACGTTCTGCCTCTTTTCCTATGCTTTACATGCAATTCCAGTCTACTTCCTGAAATCGGTTTCCTGCAATTCTGCCCCGCTTTCAAGTCCTCTTGGCAGCCTTACTTCAATATATTTTTGGACGATAGCTGTCATTTATAACTCTGCAGGTTTGTGAATGACAGTGCCCCTGAGCTCCTTTCTTCAACTCGCTTTCTTGTGAGCTGGCCGCAACACCGCAGGATTGCTTCAGGCCCTAGTGTGGTTCCGGCATGGCACATTGAGCCTTTGTTTAATTCCTCTTCCTGGTGGGAAATGAGAGTTAAATTTGCCCGTCCAGACACCTCCAGCTAGTCTCTCATTGGTTCTCCCTATTCCTGTTCATCTTCCGCAGAAATTGCAAACTGGGCCAAACAGGAGGTTAAAGGCACTGACTCTCCAAGTGGGGAGAGTGTTAGTAAAGCGTCTGGAATGTTGCACCCGAGTACCAGGGGACGAAAACTGGCACATTTGAACACGTTTCCCGATCACACGGTTGATGATACTCTGGGTTCCACATGCATGTTTTAGCTGAAGGAAGAATCCCTTAAACCTGGAGAGTTGAGATCCATGGAATGGGTACCATGCAATATGACTTCAAAGGGTCTGCATTTGCTCACCGAACCTCACCAATCCTATCACTGCTGCGCTTATGCTGCTGTACACACGCTTGATTCTCTTTCGGAGCATATAAATCCATAGGTTTTAAGATTCTTACTAGTCAGGTATATTCTTAGGAGTTTAATATGGGGTGTTGAGTCCACTTCGTTGAGCAAGGAGTAGCTCTTGTCTATTACATATTTGGCTTATGGAACGGTATCTGTGCTAATTTCAATCTCTGGTTTTATGCAGCCCCCCAACTCACCTTTCCCCTTAAGCAAGCATAAGTTGGTTTTCTACATTTGAGACCCTGTTCTGTTTTGTAATTCAGTTCCTGTGTAGCCAAGTTTACATTCCATGTAGTAGTGATATCTTATGATGTTTCTTTTTCTCTGTGAGTTATTTCACTTAGAATAATCGTACCTGAATCCACTCATTATGCTGCTACAGGTCTCATGACATAGATTTCATTGCTGAGTGATATTGCATTGTACGTAAGTACCACAACTTCTTTATCCATTTTTCGCTTTCTGCGATATTGAACTTGTACCGTAAACGAGGTTCTTGTAAACAGAGCCGTCCCAAACTTTGGGTTGGCTGTGTCTTTTTGATTTTAATTTCCCTAAGCTATAGGACCATAAGTGGAAGTGCCCTAGGCTCTGTTGCTTTGTTTTTTAGATGTTTCAGGAAACACCATACACTTCTCCAGAGTGGCTGTTGGCAATTTACATCCCGCCCATCAGCATAACAAGGCTCCCAGTTCTCCATGGCTTGTCCTGCCTTTCTGGATTTTACACTTTTTTCAGATGGCCCTTTTGACCGGGGGGCAGTGAGACTTCATTGTAGTGCAGATTTCCTTTGCAAGCTTGCTTGGTTGGCCAAAAAGTGCGTATGCATTTTTCCCTGAATATATTCAGGAAAAAACGCATACGCCCTTTTTGGCCAAGTGCATCATTGTGGACGTTCTGCCTCTTTTCCTGTGGTTTACATGCAAATCCAGTCTACCTCCTGAAATCGGTTTCCTGCAATTCTGCCCCGCTTTCAAGTCCTCTTGGCAGCCTTACTTCAATATATTTTTGGACGATAGCTGTCATTTTTAACTCTGCAGGTTTGTGAATGACAGTGCCCCTGAGCTCCTTTCTTCAACTCGCTTTCTTGTGAGCTGGCCGCAACACTGCAGGATTGTTTCAGGCCCCAGTGTGGTTCCGGCATGGCACGCTCAGCCTTTGGTTAATTCCTCTTCCTGTTGGGAAATGAGAGTTAAATTTGCCCGTCCAGACACCTCCAGCTAGTCTCTTATTGGTTCTCCCTATTCCTGTTCATTTTCCGCAGAAATTGCAAACTGGGCCAAACAGGAGGTTAAAGGCACTGACTCTCCAAGTGGGGAGAGTGTTAGTAAAGCGTCTGGAATGTTGCACCCGAGTACCGGGGGACGAATACTGAGACACATTTGAACAAGTTTCCCGATCACACGGTGGATCATACTCTGGGTTCCACATGCATGATTTAGCTGAAGGAAGAATCCCTTAAACCTGGAGAGTTGAGACCCATGGAATGGGTACCATGCAATATGACTTCAAAGGGTCTGCATTTGCTCACCGATCCTCACCAATCCTATCACTGCTGCATTTATGGCACTGTACACACGCTTGATTCTCTTTCGGAGACATATAAATCCATAGGTTTTAAGATTCTTACTAGTCAGGTATATTTTTAGGCGTTTAATATGGGGTGTTGAGTCCACTTCGTTGAGCAAGGAGTAGCTCTTGTCTATTACATATTTGGCTTATGGAATGGTATCTGTGCTAATTTCAATCTCTGGTTTTATGCAGCACCCCAACTCACCTTTCCCCTTAAGCAAGCATAAGTTGGTTTTCTACATTTGAGACCCCGTTCTGTTTTGTAATTCAGTTCCTGTGTAGCCAAGTTTACATTCCATATAGTAGTGATATCTTATGATGTTTCTTTTTCTGTGTGACTTATTTCACTTAGAATCATCGTACCTGAATCCACTCATTATGCTGCTACGGGCCTGATGACATAGATTTCATTGCTGAGTGATATTGCATTGTACGTAAGTACCACAACTACTTTATCCATTTTTCGCTTTCTGCGATATTGAACTTGTACCGTAAACGAGGTTCTTGTAAACAGAACCGTCCCAAACATTGGGGTGGCTGTGTCTTTTTGATTTTAATTTCCCTAAGCTATAGGACCATAAGTGGAAGTGCCCTAGGCTCTGTTGCTTTGTTTCTTGGATGTTTCAGGAAACACCATACACTTCTCCAGAGTGACTGTTGGCAATTTACATCCCGCCCATCAGCATAACAAGGCTCCCAGTTCTCCATGGCCTCTCCTGCCTTTCTGGATTTTACACTTTTCTCAGATGGCCCTTTTGACCGGGGGGCAGTGAGACTTCATTGTAGTGCAGATTTCCTTTGCAAGCTTGCTTGGTTGGCCAAAAAGTGCGTATGCGTTTTTTCCTGAATATATTCAGGAAAAAACGCATATGCCCTTTTTGGCCAAGTGCATCATTGTGGACGTTCTGCCTCTTTTCCTATGCTTAACATGCAATTCCAGTCTACCTCCTGAAATTGGTTTCCTGCAATTCTGCCCCGCTTTCAAGTCCTCTTGGCAGCCTTACTTCAATATATTTTTGGACGATAGCTGTCATTTATAACTCTGCAGGTTTGTGAATGACAGTGCCCCTGAGCTCCTTTCTTCAACTCGCTTTCTTGTGAGCTGGCCGCAACACCGCAGGATTGCTTCAGGCCCTAGTGTGGTTCCGGCATGACATGCTGAGCCTTTGGTTAATTCCTCTTCCTGGTGGGAAATGAGAGTTAACTTTGCCCGTTCAGACACCTCCAGCTAGTCTCTCATTGGTTCTCCCTATTCCTGTTCATTTTCCGCAGAAATTGCAAACTGGGACAAACAGGAGGTTAAAGGCACTGACTCTCCAAGTGGGGAGAGTGTTAGTAAAGCGTCTGGAATGTTGCACCCGAGTACCAGGACACGAAAACTGAGACACATTTGAACACGTTTCCCGATCACACGGTGGATCATACTCTGGGTTCCACATGCATGTTTTAGCTGAAGGAAGAATCCCTTCAACCTGGAGAGTTGAGACCCATGGAATGGGTACCATGCAATATGACTTCAAAGGGTCTGCATTTGCTCACCGAACCTCACCAATCCTATCACTGCTGCGTTTATGCCGCTGTACACACGCTTGATTCTCTTTCGGAGCATATAAATCCATAGGTTTTAAGATTCTTACTAGTCAGGTATATTCTTAGGCATTTAATATGTGGTGTTGAGTCCATTTCGTTGAGCAAGGAGAAGCTCATGTCTATTACATATTTGACTTATGGAACGGTATCTGTGCTAATTTCAATCTCTGGTTTTATGCAGCACCCCAACTCACCTTTCCCTTTAAGGAAGCATAAGTTGGTTTTCTACATTTGAGACCCTGTTCTGTTTTGTAATTCAGTTCCTGTGTAGCCAAGTTTACATTCCGTGTAGTAGTGATATCTTATGATGTTTCTTTTTCTGTGTGACTTATTTCACTTAGAATCATCGTACCTGAATCCACTCATTATGCTGCTACGGGCCTGATGACATAGATTTCATTGCTGAGTGATATTGCATTGTACGTAAGTACCACAACTTCTTTATCCATTTTTCGCTTTCTGTGATATTGAACTTGTACCGTAAACGAGGTTCTTGTAAACTGAGCCGTCCCAAACTTTGGGGTGGCTGTGTCTTTTTGATTTTAATTTCCCTAAGCTATAGGACCATAAGTGGAAGTGCCCTAGGCTCTGTTGCTTTGTTTTTTAGATGTTTCAGGAAACACCATACACTTCTCCATTGTCGCTGTTGGCAATTTACATCCCGCCCATCAGCATAACAAGGCTCTCACGTCTCCATGGCCTGTCCTGCCTTTCTGGATTTTACACTTTTATCAGATGGCCCTTTTGACTGGGGGCCAGTGAGACTTCATTGTAGTGCAGATTTCCTTTGCAAGCTTGCTTGGTTGGCCAAAAAGGGCGTATGCGTTTTTTCTTGAATATATTCAGGAAAAAACGCATACGCCCCTTTTGGCCAAGTGCATCATTGTGGACGTTCTGCCTCTTTTCCTATGCTTTACATGCAATTCCAGTCTACCTCCTGAAATCGGTTTCCTGCAATTCTGCCCCGCTTTCAAGTCCTCTTGGCAGCCTTACTTCAATATATTTTTGGACGATAGCTGTCATTTATAACTCTGCAGGTTTGTGAATGACAGTGCCCCTGAGCTCCTTTCTTCAACTCGCTTTCTTGTGAGCTGGCCGCAACACCGCAGGATTGCTTCAGGCCCTAGTGTGGTTCCGGCACGGCATGCTTAGCCTTTGGTTAATTCCTCTTCCTGGTGGGAAACGAGAGTTAACTTTGCGCGTCCAGACACCTCCAGCTAGTTTCTCATTGGTTCTCCCTATTCCTGTTCATTTTCCGTAGAAATTGCAAACTGGGCCAAACAGGAGGTTAAAGGCACTGACTCTCCAAGTGGGGAGAGTGTTAGTAAAGTGTCTGGAATGTTGCACCCGAGAACCGGGGGACGAAAACTGAGACACATTTGAACACGTTTCCGATCACACAGTGGATCATACTCTGGGTTCCACATGCATGTTTTAGCTGAAGGAAGAATCCCTTAAACCTGGAGAGTTGAGACCCATGGAATGGGTTCCATGCAATATGACTTCAAAGGGTCTGCATTTGCTCACCGAACCTCACCAATCCTATCACTGCTGCGTTTATGCCGCTGTACACATGCTTGATTCTCTTTCGGAGACATATAAATCCATAGGTTTTAAGATTCTTACTAGTCAGGTATATTCTTAGGCGTTTATTATGGGGTGTAGAGTCCACTTCGTTGAGCAAGGAGTAGGTCTTGTCTATTACATATTTGGCTTATGGAACGGTATCTGTGCTAATTTCAATCTCTGGTTTTATGTAGCACCCCAACTCACCTTTCCCCTTAAGCAAGCATAAGTTGGTTTTCTACATTTGAGACCCTGTTCTGTTTTGTAATTCAGTTCCTGTGTAGCCAAGTTTACATTCCGTGTAGTAGTGATATCTTATGATGTTTCTTTTTCTGTGTGACTTATTTCACTTAGAATAATCGTACCTGAATCCACTCATTATGCTGCTACGGGCAGATGACATAGATTTCATTGCTGAGTGATATTGCATTGTACGTAAGTACCACAACTTCTTTATCCATTTTTCACTTTCTGCGATATTGAACTTGTACCGTAAACGAGGTTCTTGTAAACAGAGCTGTCCCAAACATTTGGGTGGTTGTGTCTTTTTGATTTTAATTTCCCTAAGCTATAGGACCATAAGTGGAAGTGCCCTAGGCTCTGTTGCTTTGTTTTGTAGATGTTTCAGGAAACACCATACACTTCTCCAGAGTGGCTGTTGGCAATTTACATCCCGCCCATCAGCATAACAAGGCTCCCTGTTCTCCATGGCCTGTCCTGCCTTTCTGGATTTTACACTTTTTTCTGATGGCCCTTTTGACAGGGGGGCAGTGACACTCCATTGTAGTGCAGACTTCCTTTGCACGCTTGCTTGATTGGCCAAAAAGAGCGTATGCGTTTTTTCCTGAATATATTCAGGAAAAAACGCATACGCCCTTTTTGGCCGAGTGCATCATTGTGGACGTTCTGCCTCTTTTCCTATGCTTTACATGCAATTCCAGTCTACCTCCTGAAATCGGTTTCCTGCAATTCTGCCCCACTTTCAAGTCCTCTTGGCAGCCTTACTTCAATATATTTTTGGACGATAGCTGTCATTTATAACTCTGCAGGTTTGTGAATGACAGTGCCCCTGAGCTCCTTTCTTCAACTCGCTTTCTTGTGAGCTGGCCGCAACACCGCAGGATTGCTTCAGGCCCTAGTGTGGTTCCAGCACGGCACGCTGAGCCTTTGTTTAATTCCTCTTCCTGGTGGGAAATGAGAGTTAAATTTGCCCGTCCAGACAACTCCAGCTAGTCTCTCATTGGTTCTCCCTATTCCTGTTCATTTTCCGCAGAAATTGCAAACTGGTCCAAACAGGAGGTTAAAGGCACTGACTCTCCAAGTGGGGAGAGTGTTAGTAAAGCGTCTGGAATGTTGCACCCGAGTACCGGGGGATGAAAACTGAGACACATTTGAACACGTTTCCCGGTCACACGGTGGATCATACTCTGGGTTCCACATGCATGTTTTAGCTGAAGGAAGAATCCCTTCAACCTGGAGAGTTGAGACCCATGGAATGGGTACCATGCAATATGACTTCAAAGGGTCTGCATTTGCTCACCGAACCACACCAATCCTATCACTGCTGCATTTATGCCGCTGTACACACGCTTGATTCTCTTTCGGAGACATATAAATCCATAGGTTTTAAGATTCTTACAAGTCAGGTATATTCTTAGGCGTTTAATATGAGGTGTTGAGTCCACTTCGTTGAGCAAGGAGTAGCTCTTGTCTATTATATATTTGGCTTATGGAATGGTATCTGTGCTAATTTCAATCTCTGGTTTTATGCAGCACCCCAACTCACCTTTCCTCTTAAGCAAGCATATGTTGGTTTTCTACATTTGAGACCCTATTCTGTTTTGTAATTCAGTTCCTGTGTAGACAAGTTTACATTCCGTGTAGTAGTGATATCTTATGACGCTTCTTTTTCTGTGTGACTTATTTCACTTAGAATAATCGTACCTGAATAAACTCGTTATGCTGCTACGGGCCTGATGACATAGATTTCATTGCTGAGTGATATTGCATTGTACGTAAGTACCACAACTTCTTTATCCATTTTTCGCTTTCTGCGATATTGAACATGTACCGTAAACGAGGTTCTTGTAAACAGAGCCATCCCAAACTTTGGGGTGGCTGTGTCTTTTTTATTTTAATTTCCTTAAGCTATAGGACCATAAGTTGAATTGCCCTAGGCTCTGTTGCTTTGTTTTTTAGATGTTTCAGGAAACACCATACACTTCTCCAGAGTGGCTGTTGGCAATTTACATCCCGCCCATGAACATAACAAGGCTCTCACGTCTCCATGGCCTGTCCTGCCTTTCTGGATTTTACACTTTTTTCAGATGGCCATTTTGACCGGGGGGCAGTGAGACATCATTGTAGTGCAGATTTCCTTTGCAAGTTGCTTGCTTGGCCAAAAAGGGCGTATGCGTTTTTTCCTGAATATATTCATGAAAAAATGCATACGCCCTTTTTGGCCAAGTGCATCATTGTGGACGTTCTGCCTCTTTTGCTATGCTTTACATGCAATTCCAGTCTACCTCCTGAAATCGGTTTCCTGCAATTCTGCCCCTCTTTCAAGCACTCTTGGCAGCCTTTCTTCAATATATTTTTGGACGATAGCTGTCATTTATAACTCTGCAGGTTTGTGAATGACAGTGCCCCTGAGCTCCTTTCTTCAACTCGCTTTCTTGTGAGCCGGCCACAACACCACTGCATTGCTTCACGCCCTAGTGTGGTTCTGGCATGGCACGCTGAGCCTTTGGTTAATTCCTCTTCTTGTTGGGAAATGAGAGTTAAATTTGCCCGTCCAGACACCTCCAGCTAGTCTCTCCTTGGTTCTCAATATTGCTGTTCATTTTCCGCAGAAATTGCAAACTGGGCCAATCAGGAGGTTAAAGGCACTGACTCTCCAAGTGGAGAGAGTGTTAGTAAAGCGTCTGGAATGTTGCACCCGAGTACCAGGGGACGAAACCTGAGTCACATTTGAACACGTTTCCCGATCACACGGTGGATCATACTCTGGGTTCCACATGCATGTTTTAGCTGAAGGAAGAATCCCTTCAACCTGGAGAGTTGAGACCCATGGAATGGGTACCATGCAATATGACTTCAAAGGGTCTGCATTTGCTCACCGATCCTCACCAATCCTATCACTGCTGCGTTTATGCCGCTGTACACACACTTGATTCTCTTTCGGAGACATATAAATCCATAGGTTTTAAGATTCTTACTAGTCAGGTATATTCTTAGGCATTTAATATGGGGTGTTGAGTCCACTTCGTTGAGCAAGGAGTAGCTCTTGTCTATTACATATTTGGCTTATGGAACGGTATCTGTGCTAATTTCAATCTCTGGTTTTATGCAGCAACCCAACTCACCTTTCCCCTTAAGCAAGCATAAGTTGGTTTTCTACATTTGAGACCCTGTTCTGTTTTGTAATTCAGTTCCTGTGTAGCCAAGTTTACATTCCGTGTAGTAGTGATATCTTATGATGTTTCTTTTTCTGTGTGACTTATTTCACTTAGAATCATCGTATCTGAATCCACTCATTATGCTGCTACGGGCCTGATGACATAGATTTCATTGCTGAGTGATATTGCATTGTACGTAAGTACCACAACTTCTTTATCCATTTTTCACTTTCTGTGATATTTAACTTGTACCGTAAACGAGGTTCTTGTAAACAGAGCCGTCCCAAACTTTGTGGTGGCTGTGTCTTTTTGATTTTAATTTCCCTAAGCTATAGGACCATAAGTGGAAGAGCCCTAGGCTCTGTTGCTTTGTTTTGTAGATGTTTCAGGAAAAACCATACACTTCTCCAGAGTGCCTGTTGGCAAGTTACATCCCATCCATCAGCATAACAAGGCCTCCAGTTCTCCATTGCCTGTCCTGCCTTTCTGGATTTTATACTTTTTTCAGATGGCCCTTTTGACCGGGGGGCAGTGAGACTTCATTGTAGTGCAGATTTCCTTTGCAAGCTTGCTTGGTTGGCCAAAAAGGGCGTATGCGTTTTTTCCTGTATTCCGGAAAAAACGCATACGCCCTTTTTGGCCAAGTGCATCATTGTGGACGTTCTGCCTCTTTTCCTATGCTTTACATGCAATTCCAGTCTACCTCCTGAAATCGGTTTCCTGCAATTCTGCCCCGCTTTCAAGTCCTCTTGGCAGCCTTACTTCAATATATTTTTTGATGATAGCTGTCATTTATAACTCTGCATGTTTGTGAATTACAGTGCCCCTGAGCTCCTTTTTTCAACTCGCTTTCTTGTGACCTGGCCGCAACACCGCAGGATTGCTTCAGGCCCTAGTGTGGTTCCGGCATGGCACGCTGAGCCTTTGTTTAATTCCTCTTCCTGGTGGGAAATGAGAGTTAAATTTGCCCGTCCAGACACCTCCAGCTAGTCTCTCATTGGTTCTCCCTATTCCTGTTCATTTTCCGCAGAAATTGCAAACTGGGCCAAACAGGAGGTTAAAGGCACTGACTCTCCAAGTGGGGAGAGTGTTAGGAAAGTGTCTGCCATGTTGCACCCGAGTACCAGGGGACGAAAACTGAGACACATTTGAACACGTTTCCCGATCACACAGTGGATCATTCTCTGGGTTCCACATGCATGTTTTAGCTGAAGGAAGAATCCCTTAAACCTCGAGAGTTGAGACCCATGGAACGGGTACCATGCAGTATGACTTCAAGGGTCTGCATTTGCTCACCGAACCTCACCAAACCTATCACTGCTGCGTTTATGCCGCTGTACACACGCTTGATTCTCTTTCGGAGACATATCAATCCATAGGTTTTAAGATTCTTCCTAGTCAGGTATATTCTTAGGCGTTTAATATGGGGTGTAGAGTCCACTTCGTTGAGCAAGGAGTAGCTCTTGTCTATTACATATTTGGCTTATGGAACGGTATCTGTGCTAATTTCAATCTGTGGTTTTATGCAGCACCCCAACTCACCTTTCCCCTTAAGCAAGCATACGTTGGTTTTCTACATTTGAGACCCTGTTCTGTTTTGTAATTCAGTTCCTGTGTAGCCAAGTTTACCTTCCGTGTAGTAGTGATATCTTATGATGTTTCTTTTTCTGTGTGACTTATTTCACTTAGAATCATCGTACCTGAATCCACTCATTATGCTGCTACGGGCCTGATGACATAGATTTCATTGCTGAGTGATATTGCATTGTACGTAAGTACCACAACTTCTTTATCCATTTTTCCCTTTCTGCGATATTGAACTTGTACCGTAAACGAGGTTCTTGTAAACAGTGCCGTCCCAAACTTTGGGGTGGCTGTGTCTTTTTGATTTTAATTTCCCTAAGCTATAGGACCATAAGTGGAAGTGCCCTAGGCTCTGTTGCTTTGTTTTTTAGATGTTTCAGGAAACACCATACACTTCTCCAGAGTGGCTGTTCCCAATTTACATCCCGCCCACCAGCATAACAAGGCTCCCAGTTCTCCATGGCCTGTTCTTCCTTTCTGGATTTTATACTTTTTTCAGATGGCCCTTTTGACCGGGGGGAAGTGAGACTTCATTGTAGTGCAGATTTCCTTTGCAAGGTTGTTTGGTTGGCCAGAAAGGGCATATGCGTTTCTTCCTGAATATATTAAGGAAAAAACGCATGCGCCCTTTTTGGCCAAGTGCATCATTGTCGACGTTCTGAGTCTTTTCATATGTTGTCAGTGCAATTCTAGTCTACCTCTTGAAATCGGTTTCCTGCAATTCTGCCTTGCTGTCAGTGCCTCTTCATAGCCTTACCTCAATATACTTTTGGAAAATAGTTGGCCTTTATAACTCTGCAGGTTTTTGAATTGCAGTGGCCCTTAGCTCCATTTTTCAGCTCTTATTTTTGTGATCTTGCCTCATATCCACAGGATTTTTTCATGCCCTATTCTTCTTCTGGGGCGCCTTGCTCTGCCTTTGGTTAATTCTTCTTCCTGATGTGAAATTAGAGTGACATGTGCCCATTGAAACCGCTACAGCTATTTTCTCACTGGTTCCCCCTATTCCCATTCATCCTCCGCACTAACTGCAGACTGTGCGATACCGGTACTTAAAGGCATTGACTCTCCGTGTGGGGATGTTGTTAGTAAAGTGGCTGGAATGTTGATCCGGAGCCCCAGGAGAGGAAAATGAGGTGCGTTTTAGAAACCTTTCCCGATCATATGGTATACCATCCGCTGGATTTCCCATGCATGGTTTAGCTGTAGGAAGATTCCCTTCAACCTGGAATGTTGGGACCCTTGGAATGAGTAGCATGAAGTATTGCATTAAACTTTCGGCAGTTGCTCACCAAAGCTCACCAATCCTCTCAGCCCCAAGTGTCCAGCCTTATGTCTTATCCAGCTGTGGGTTTATATGTGGTCATTCCAGGTTGCATCACAGCCCCTGAGCGAATTTTGTAAGAATTTTTCTCTCTTTCATTGTTTCTGCGTTTTGGTTTTAAAATTTATTTCTATAATGGGGTTTAGCTCATTTTCACTGCTGTGTTTGGCCACTCTGCACACACTTGATTCCCTTATGGAGATATATCAATACATGGGTTTTAAGATTCTTATTACTCAGATATATTTCTCTGCGGTGTATAGGGTGTGTTGAGGCCAGTTCATTGAGCAAGGTGTAGATCTTGTCTAATACCTATTTGGTTTATTGAACGGTATCTGTGCTAATTTCAAACTCTGGTTTTATGCATCACCCCACCTCTCCTTTCCCCTTAAGCTGACATAAGTGTGTTTTCTAAATGTGAGACACTGTTCTGTTTTGTAATTCATTTTTTGTGCAGCCATATTTATCCTCCCTCTATAAGTGATATCTTATGATATGTTTCTTTTTCTGTTTGACTTATTTCAAGTAGTATTATCGGACCTAAATCCACTCTTTATCCTTCTACTAGCCTTATTACATTGATTTCATGGTGAAGAGATATTCCATTGTACATAAGTACCACATTTTCTTTATCCATTGTTCTCTTTCCTGGGATATTTAAGGTGTACTGAAGTTGAGGTTCTTGTAAACAGAGTAGCCCTAAACTGTGGTGTGCTTGTGTCTTGTTGATTTTTAGACTTCCCTAGATATACTTCCATGATTGGAAGTGCCCTATGCTCTGTAGCTCTGTTTTTTAGATGATTTAGGAACCACCATACACTTCTCCAGAGTGGCTCTCGGCAGTTCACACACTGTCCATCAGCGTATAAAGGCTCCCTGTTCTCCATGGCCTGTCCTGCATTTCTGGTTTTTACAATTTTTTCGGATGGCCCTTTTGACCGGTGGGAAATGAGACTTCTTTGTTGTGCACATTTGCATTGCTTGCTTGCTTGGTTGCCCATAAAGTGCGTATGCGTTTTTTCCTGGATATATTCAGGAAAAAACGCATACTCCTTTTTGGGCCAACTGCATCATTGTCGAAATTCTGCCGCTTTTCATGTGCTTTAAAGACGAGTCCAATCTATCTCTTGAAATCTGTTTCTTGCAATTCTGTCTTGCATTCAGATCCTCTTCTTTGCCTTACCTCAACATATTTTTGGACGTTAGTTTTCATTTATAACTCTGCAGGTTTGTGAATTGCAGTGACCCTGAGCTCCATTTTTTAAGTTGCTCTTTTGTGAGCTGGCCTCAAAGCCGCAGGATTGCTTCAGGCCCTATTTTGGCTCCAGCGAGGCGGGCTGAGCCTTTTTTTACTTCTTATTCTTAATGGGAAATTAGAGTGACATGTGCCCGTCCAAACCCCTACAACTATTCTCTCATTGGTTCCCCCTCTTCCCGTTCATCCTCCTCACAATTTGCAAAATGTGTGAAACAGAAGTTTAAATGTGCTGATTCTCTAAGTGGGGAGATTCTAAGTAACGTGGCTGGAATGATGAACAGGAGCACCAGGAGAGGATAAATGAGGTGCATTTTAGACACATCTCCCCATCACATGGTGTACAGTCCTCTGGGTTTTCCATGCATGTTTTAGCTGTAGGAAGATCCCTTGAACCTGCAGATTTGGGACCCATTGAATGGGTACCAGGTAGTATTACTTTAAAGGGTGTGCATTTCCTCACCCAACCTCACATTTCTCTTAGCACGAACAGTTTCCAGCCTTATGTGTCATCCTGCTGTGGGTCTAGATGTGTTCAATCCATGTTGCATCACCGTCCCTGAGGAAAAGTTGTAAGAGGTTTTCTCTTTCTCTCTGTCGTTTATTTTTTTCAATTTATTACTATATTGGTTACAGCTGATTTTCAAAGCTCTGTTTCTTGCTGCTGTACATCCACTTGATTCACATACAGAGAGACATCAATAAATTCTTTTTCAGATTCTTACCAGTCATATATATTCTTTTCCGGTGACTTGAGTGTGCTGAGTGCAGTTCTTTTAGCTACCGTGTAGGCCTTGTTGATTATCAGTTTGGTATTTGGAATGGTATCTTTGCTAATTTCAACCTCCTGGATGATGCCTCACCCCTCCCCACCTTTCCCGTTTAGCAGCCTTACGCGTGTTTTCTACATACTTGACTATGTTTTTCTTTTGTAATTTATTTCATGTGTAGCCATTTTGGATTCCACCTTTAAGTGATATCTTATGATATGTGTCTTTTTCTTTTTGAATTATGTCACTTAGAATGATCATACGTAACTCCTCCGGAGTTGTTACAACTGGCCATATTTCATTGATTTCCAGGCTGAGTAATATTCCACTCTACATAAGTACCACATCTCTATCCATTTTTTCCCTCCAGAGACATTTAAGTTATATCCTAGTCGAGGATCTTTTAAACAGAGAGGCAGTAAACATTGGGGTGCCTGTGTCCTCTCGATTTTTGTTTTTCCCAAGACATACGCCCATGAGTGCAAGTGCCCTATGCTCTGTAGCTCATTTTTTAGATGCTTTAGTAAACACAATACACTTCTCCAGAATGGCCGTTGGCAATATACATTTCCACTATAAGCCTCACAGGGCTCCATCTTCTCCTTGCCCTGTCCTGCATTTCTGGTGTTTACACTTTATGAGGATGGCTCTTCTGACTGATGCGAAGTGATATCTTTTGTAGTATTGATTTCCAGTGCCCACCTGTTTGGTTGGCTAAAAAAGTGTATGCCCTTTTCTTGAATATATACAGAAAAAAACGCATACAGCCTTTTTGGCCAACTGCAATGTTGGCAATGTTCAGCCCCTTTTCTTGTGCTTAATGGCGAGTCCTTTCTACCTCCTCAAATCCCTTTCCTGCCATTCTCCCTTGCTTACCAATCCTTTTCTCTGACTTTCCTCAAGACATTTTTCAGTGATAGATATTTTCAACTCTGCAGTTTCATGAATTTTACTGCCCCTGAGTTCCATTGTTCAACTTCTGTTTATGGGAACTGGCCACAAAGCAGTGGGATTTCCTCAAGCCCTATACTGTTTCCATGGGCAACCCTAGCCTTTGGTCAATTCGTCTTCCTGATTGGAAATTAGAGTGACATGTGCCTGTCTGAACACCTAGGACTTGTCTCTCATTGTTCCTCATCCTTCCGCTTCATCCTCTGGACAAATTCCAAACTGTACGCAACAGGATGTTGACAGTGCTGACATCTCCAAGTGGGGAGACTGTTAGTAAAGACGCTGGAGGGGTGAACCCGAGCACCAGGAGATGAGGAGATGAGATGCCTTTTCCAAACTCTTCCCGATCAGACGGTATACCATCCTCTGGGTGTGACAGACATGTTTTAGCAGTAGGAAGAGTCCCATTCATGTAAGGAGAACACCAGGGCTTTTTCAAAATCAGTGTCTCCCCGAAACCCAAACTGGGGAATTTTTTAAGCTACGGCTACACATATGTTCATTAAGGGCCTTGGGAAGTAGGCAGAGTCCAAACTTTAGATGTTTGAAGTCTTCAGGGTCAGAAGCACTCACCACCGGCTTCCCTTAGGTTACACTTTAACTGTCATTGATAGATGATGTCAATAAAAATATCTATTCTTTTTCCGATTATTTCCCCTTATAGGTTATTGCAAAATATTGAGTGTAGTTCCCTCTGCTATACAGTAGTTCCTTGTTGATGATCTATTTTATACATAGCAGTGTGTATGTGTTAATTCCAAACTGTTAATTTATCCCTCCTCCCACCTTTCCCCTTTGGTAATAATAAATTATAAGATTTTATACTTCTCAGAAATGGGGGAGCTGAAAGAGAGGTATCATTTTCAATGGAAAAGCATTTAAAACAAGATTGAAGCTTTAACCAAGATTATTAGGTGTACATCCTTGGAAAGAAATCACTTCATTTCTCTAATATTGACCTGACAAATAAGACAAACCTTTTCACTGAACTTGCTTATAATAAAGTGATGGAAATATCAAATGGAAGTGTTAGAAACATCTTATTTTACCCGAGCCTTATAAACTGTTCTATGTTAACTACAGTTTGGCTCACACATCTGTTCATTGAAGTTACAATAGTCTCAATTTCTGTTACTGATCCCCAGAGTGGACCCCAACAAGTGTCCCCCTGCCCAGTGTCATTGGGGCCAACAGATCGAGACTGAGTTTGGTTCACAAGCAAAGGAAACTTTATATTTTGATCAGAGAATGGAGAGGTGAGAGCATGCACTACCCCGTGGGCTGTGGGCTGGGCTGCTGTGTAGAGATCCTGTCAGAGTCAGTGGGAGGGAGGGGGTGGAGCACTCGAGGGCCGGGTTGGCTGCAGCTCAGGCTCTATATCTCGGAGTCTGCACTGGGCCCCAGGAGCTGAGGTGTCGACCCAGCCATTCTGCACTAGGAAATCTGGTCTGAAGTGCCGGGTGTGGAACCTCTGCATGCGGGACCCTAGGAGCACGTGAAATTAGACAAAGCACAAAAGATAAAAAAGGTCAGACTTGACTTTATTGCCCAGATTCTATTTTTATCTCCCAGGGATTTTTAATGGGCTTTGCTGGGAACAAACCCCTCCTCTGCCTTTTGTCCCGTTCCTCATTCTTGGAGTGCTGAGGGTGCAGACCCTTCTTCTGTAACTGCTGAGTGCTGAGTTGGGAGCCCTCATACCAGGGGACGAGGGTCAGAACTTCTCCCCAGCAGCCTCCAGGTGACGTTGATTGGCCCCAGGACCCCTGCCTCCCTGCTCGTCCGCCTGAGCACCAGCATTGGAAGTGTTATAGATTCTAATGACCTTTAAGGGTCCAGGAAAGAGATGTGCAGAGACGCTGTGGGGGCCGGTTTCACCCCGCCCCACATTTGTTCGGCCACCTTAGGCTGACCGTTTCTGCCAGCCTAGATGCTCTGACCAGTAGTCTGCTCTTTCTTCAATTAGGCCCCTGAATTAACGTAAAAACAGCACCAGGTGTCAGAGCCCTGCCCGCTCAACTCCCAGACAGTCCAGGGTCAGTGGTGATCAAGGACCATGATGGCCACTGAGTCAACAGCCTTTTGAAGTAAACAGGAGTCCAGCCGGTCTTATTGGCCACCATCATCACGGTGTCTGTAGGCTTTTCTATGGTGACAGTGTGATATACGTTTCCCCCGCCAAGATTATTAGCTCCCCTCTGGGTGCAGTAAGTCCTGCAAGCAGTAGTCTACTCCTTCGGGACACACTATTGTTGTTTTATGAGAGAAACTCCAGGTCAAGTGATGTTCACACAAGTCGTCATGGTGCCCTGTTGCCCCCGGTTATCTCTCTGGATGTTGGAGTTGGAGGGCCTCCTCACTCGAGGTCGGTGTGCCCACGGAGCGAACCCTGCAACTTCAGGGCATGGTTGGTGATTAGGATCACCACGTGGGGTCCTTTTCCCTTAGGAGGGAGGTGGCCTTTTGGGTTGCTGATTTCCACGTTTTTAGATACCGCCAGTATCTTGGCCAGATGTGGCAGTGGGCCAAGCCCCTTGGTGACTGTAGTTTATCCTACCTGGATGGCATTCTTGCGTTGTTCCATTTCAAGTGGTCCCAGTTTTTGCACTAATTCTCCAATGGCGATTCACCTTTCACCGGGAATGGAAAGGTCAAAGGGTTTAGCTCAATTAGGGAGTTCCAGGGCAAGGGTCTGAATTGACTGCTCTTTCCATTCTTGAAAGGCCACTTCTGGATTCTGTTCAAAAGGATCATCATCTTTTCCTTTCAGTGTTTCATATAGAGGCCCAGCTAGTAGACTGTAGTTAGGGATCCAGAAGCAGCAAACCCTGGCCTCCCCAGGAACCCCTAAGCTGTCTTCTAGTTTTAGAAAGGGGTAAGGCTGCAAATGGTTTCTTCCCTTTCCTGGGATGGACTTCTCCGACCTTCTGTGAGAATGAAGCCCAGGCAGGTCACCGCAGTCTGTGATATTTGAGCTTTTTCTTGGACAACTTCTATCCTTTATTGGCTTGGTAGTTCAGAGGCCTCCTTAGTAGGGCTGGCGATCAGAATGTCATCTGCATATTGAAGGAGGGTTTCCTTTTCCAGAGGTAGAACTTTTCGGTCTTTAGCTAAGCTTTCCCCAAAGATGGTGTGGGAATTTTTGAACCCTTGGGGCAAGACGGCCCGGAAGTATTGTTTTAGTTGTATGTTGAGTCCTGCCACTCACAAGCCAAAATTTCTTGTGACTCTGGGACTAATGGAATACAAAAGAAGGCATCATTGAGACTAATACAGAATACCATGTCCTGGTGGTTGGTAGAATGACCAGCAGGGTGTAGGAATTAGGAGCAACTGGAGGTATATCCTCGGTGGCTTCACTGACTGTCCTGACATCCTTTACCAGGTCCCCAGCAGCCCATGGGGCTCTCGTGGTCAGGCCAATCCCAGGATATGGAGCTCTCCTGGGCAGGTACCCCACCCCCAACCCAGCCCACGGGGCTCTCGTGGTCAGGCCTCTCCCAGGATACAGAGCTACCCTTGCAGGTACCGTGGCAGGGCTGGGCACACAGGAACCGTGCACATAGCTCTCACTGAAGAGCACCCCCATCTCACCTGTCGCTCAGAGCTGACACAGAGCACCTCAGAGCAGGACTTAAACTAACAACCAGCAGCTCCGACAGGTCTGTGACCCTGGGCATCACTCTGTGTGGCCTCCCTCCACCTGGTCTTCCAGAGACTTCCACTGCACCCGGGGCACCAGGCCTCTGTCTCCAACCACCACCCACCCCTCCTCTCCCTGACTCCTGGGTTCCTCTCATTAGGAGAGGCTTTTCTTGAAGTTGTCTCCCACTCATGGGCCAGATAAAATGATTAGAAAACAAGCCAAAGCTGCAGCCCCTTGTCTATCCTGACTCTCAGGAGCCCACACCTGTTCCTTGGACCTGGCCGGTTCAGCAAGTTCCATTTTCTGCAACTGTGAGCCCCTGAGGGGTGATGATTGGCTGACCTGGGCAGCCTTACCGTGCCGGCCAGCCCTCCCCAGGTGTGCCTGGGTTGAGATCAATATAAATACCACTCCAGGCAGCAAGAGCCCCTGCAGCTGTGCCTGACGCCATTTTCTCTGCCCTGTCAGCAGTCTCGGGGCTGGGCTGGTGGGAGGGAGTGAGAGGCCACGGCTTTGTGGGTGGCCCAGTGTGAGTGGGGCTCTGCTGGACTTTCTGCAGCAGTTGCCAGGCTGCTACCTGCTAAAGAAGAGGATGTGTCACCCATACCTGCTGCTGGAATTTCTCCCTGGGCAGAGGTGAGGAAGGAAAAAAGCAGTGGGAGCAGGGACAGGACGGGTATCTCAGGCAGGGAAATGGAAATCTTCCAGAAGAGCACCCAGGACCAGGGCCATCCTGGCTGGCCTGCAGGCACCAAGTCAGCTGGCATGCTGTCACTCATGTGGCTCCATGGCCCTTCCTCTAGGCTTTCAAGTCCTTGTATATATTCAGGTGTTTTACCTGGGAAGGGTGGGAACAGTTCAGCAGCAACTGGCCTGGGGCTCAGCTCACGTTCACTCACAGATGCCTCGGCACGGTGCCCCAGCTTTGCAATGAGGACGCTTGTTGTGTGGGGGCTGCTGGCTGAATGGGAGACGATTCCCCACCACTGACCAACTTCAGAATTGTTTACAACTGGAACAAGGGCCCTGATACGGTTTTCCTCTGAGTAACTGGTGGGTTCTGTTTTTTTTTTTTTCTCTTTTTCGTTTTTGGTTCAAGGTAGAATTTATTCCTCTTTTTTGTATTTACAGATATAAGCATGGAAATAATTTATTCATATAAATACATGTATGTGAAGGGAATAATTGTTTTTTCTGTTTTGTTTTTTAAATTTTATTTCTTTTTAATTTTGAATTTTATTTTATATTTTTATACAGCAAGTTCTTATTTGTTATCTATTTTATACATATAAATGTTTACATGCCAATCCCAATCTCTCAACTCCTCCCACCACCACCCCCCCAAGAGCTTTCCCCCCTTGTTGTCCATACGATTGTTGTCTACATCTGTTGCTCTATTTATGCCTTGCAAAACGGTTAATCTGTACAGTTTTTCTAGGTTCCACATATATGCACGAATATACAAGATTTGTTTTTCTCTTTCTGACTTACTTCACTCTGTATGACAGACTCTAGATCCATCGACGTCTCTACAAATGACCCAATTTCATTCCTTTCATGGCTTAGTAATATTCCATTTTATATATGTACCACATCTTTATGCATTCGTCTGTCTGTGGGCATTTAGGTTGCTTCCATTACCTCGATATTGTAAATAGTGATGCAATGAACATTGCGGTGAATGTCTCTTTTTGATTTATGGTTTTGTCTGGGTATACGTCCAGTACTGGGATTGCTGTATCATATGGTAATTCTATTAATAGTTTCTTAAGAAACTCCATATTGTTCTCCATAGTGACTGTATCAATTTATATTCCCAACAATAGTAGAAGAGGCTTCCTTTTCTCCACACCCTTTCCAGCATTTGTTGTTTGTAGATTTTCAGATGATGCCGATTCTAACAGGTGTGAGGTGATACCTCATTGTTGAGTCCATTTCGTTGAGCAAGGGGTAGGTCTTGTCTATTACATATTTGGCTTATGGAACGGTATCTGTGCTAATTTCAAACTCTGGTTTTATGCAGCACCCCAACTCACCTTTCCCCTTAAGCAAGCATAAGTTGGTTTTCTAAACTTGAGACCCTGTTCTGTTTTGTAATTCAGTTCCTGTGTAGCCAAGTTTACATTCCGTGCATTAGTGATACCTTATGATGTTTCTTTTTCTGTGTGACTTATTTCACTTAGAATCATCGTGCCTCAATCCACTCATTATGCTGGTACAGGCCTGGTGACACAGATTTCATTGCTGAGTGGTATTCTGTTGTACATAAGTACCGCAACTTCTTTATCAATTATTTGTTCTCTGGGATATTTAACTTGTACCTTAGAAGAGGTTCCTGTAAACAGAGCCATCCCAAATTTTGGGGTGGCTGTGTCTTTTTGATTTTAATTTCCCTAAGCTATAGGACCATAAGTGGAAATGCCCTAGACTCTGTTGCTTTGTTTATCAGATGTATCAGGAAACACTATACACTTCTCCAGAGTGGCTGTTGGCAATTTACATCCCGCCCATCAGCATAACAAGGCTCCCAGTTCTCCATGGCCTGTCCTGCCTTTCTGGATTTTACACTTTTTTCAGATGGCCCTTTAGACCGGGGGGAAGTGACACTTCATAGAAGTTCGGATTTCCATTGCAAGCTTGCTTGGTTTGCCAAAAAGGGCGTATGTGTTTTTTCCTGAATATATTCAGGAACAAACTCATATGCCCTTTTTTGTCACGTGCATCATTGTCGATGTTCTGCCTCTTTTCCTATGCTTTAAATGCAAATTCAGTCTACCTCCTGAAATCAGTTTCCTGAAATTCTGCCCCGCTTTCAAGTCCTCTTGGCAGCCTTACTTCAATATATTTTTGGACGTTATCTGTCATTTATAACTCTGCAGGTTTGTGAATGACAGTGCCCCTGAGCTCCTTTCTTCAACTCGCTTTCTTGTGAACTGGCCGCAAACCCGCAAGACTGCTTCAGGCCCTAATCTGCTTCTGGCAGGGCACGCTGAGCCTTTGGTTAATTCCTCTTCCTGGTGGGAAATGAGTGTTAAATATGCCCGTCCAGACACCTACCTCACTCTCAACCCCTTGGTAATGTGGGTCCTCTGGTTTGTGGCCACCTTTGCTGGGTTCCTCACCTTTTGATGATGTGGCCCCACTAGTGTGAGGACACTCCTGCCTGGTTCTCATCCACGTGGTTATGTGGACCCCCTGGTGAGAGTCTGTTCCTGGCTGTGTTCCTCACCCTTCTGTGAGGGAGACCCTCTGCTGATAGGTCACTCCTGTATGGCTGGCACACATTGCCTTGGTGAAGTCAGCTGTGTGGTGGCAGTTGGAGCGTGCTGGGGATCTCCTGCCCCCGGTGATGAGGGCCCTCTTGCGTCAGGCCCTAACTGCTGGGCTCACCAACTTTTCTTAGTGAGCCCAATGATGCTTGGGCACTCCTCTTAGGACCCCATCTCCATGGGGATGTGGGCCTTCTGCTCTGAGGTCCCAACGGCTGGGTTGTTCACATTTTCATGATGTGGGCTCTCTGGTGTTAGTTCACAGAGGCCTGGATCCCATAGCCTCTGTGCTCTTGGCCGCCTGCTGGGAGGTTCCAACGGCTGGATTCCTCACTTTTTTAATTTTTTGGGCCCTCTGTTGTGAGTATCCTCCTGCCTGCCTCACTCCCAGCCCCTTCGTGATGTGTGTCCTCTGGTTTGAGGCCACATGTGCTGGGTTCCTCACCTTTCGATGATGTGGGACCAATGGTCTTAGGAGACTCCTGCCTGGTTCACATCCCCTTGGTGATGTGGGCCCTCTGTTGAGAGTCTGATCCTGGCTGGGTTCCTCACCCATCTGTGAGGTGGGCCGTCTGCTGTGAGGTCACTCCTGCCTGGCTTGCTCACCTCGCCTTGTGGACATGAGCCCTCTGGTGGCACTTGGAGCCTGCTGGGAGCCTCCTCCCCTCGGTGATGAGGGCCCTCTGGCGTCAGGCCCTAACGGCTGGGCTCCCCACATTTTGTGATGTGCGCCCAGTGGTACGAGGACACTCCAGCCAGGTTCACATCCCCATTGGGATGTGGGCCTTCTGCTCTGAGGTCCCAATGCCTGGGTTACTCACAGTTTCATGATGTGGGCTCTCTGCTGTTAGTTCACTCCTGCCTGCATCCCATAGCTTCTGTGCTCTCGGCCGCCTGCTGGGAGGTTCTAACTGCTGGATTCCTCACCTTTCTTATTCTTTGGGCCCTCTGTTTTTAGGCTACACCTGCCTGCCTCACTCCCATTCCCTTTGTGATATGTGTCCTCTGATTTGAGGCCACATGTGCTGGGTTCCGCACCTTTCGATGATGTGGCCCCACTGGAGGGAAGATAGTCCGGACTGGTTCCCATCCCCTTGCTGATGTGGGCCCTCAGGTGAGAGTCTGATCCTGGCTGGGTTCCTCACCCTTCTGTGAGGTGGGCCCTCTGCTGTGAGGTCAATCATGCCTGTCTGGCACACGTCACCTTGGCGACGTGGGCCCTCTGGTGGCAGTTGGAGTGTGCTGGGATCCTCCTCCCCTCGGTGATGAGGGCCCTCTTGCCTTAGGCCATAACTGCTGGGCTCCCCACATTTTCTGATGTGCGCCAAGTGAGTGAGGACACTCTTGCCAGGTTCCCATCCCCATGGGGATATGGGCCTTCTGCTCTGAGGTCAAAACGGCTGGCTTGCTCACAGTACCATGATGTGGGCCCTCTGCTGTGAGTTCACTCCGGCAAGGATCCCTTATCATCGGTGCTCTGAGCCGCCTCCTGGGAGGTTCCAACTGCTGGATTCCTCAACATTTTATTCTATGTGCCCTCTGTTGTGAGGCTCCTCCTGCCTGCCTCACTGCCAGCCCCTTGGTGATGACTGTCTTATGGCTTGAGGCCACATGTGCTGCGTTCCTCACCTTTCGATGATGTGGCCCCACTCGTGTGAGGACACTCCTGCCTGGTTCCCATCCCCTTGGTGAGGTGGGCCCTCTGGCGAGAGTCTAATCCTGGCTGGGTTCCTCAACGTTCTGTGAGGTAGGCCCTCTTCTGTGAGGTCACTCCTGCCTGGCTGGCACACGTCACCTTGGAGACGTGAGCCCTCTGGTGGCAGTTGGAGCATGCAGGGTGCCGCTTCCTCTCGGTGATGACGGCCCTCTGGTGTCAGGCCCTAAATGGTGGGCTCCCCACATTTTCTGATGTGCGCCCAGTGGTGCGAGGACACTCCAGCCAGGTTCCCATTCCCATGAGGATGTGGGCCTTCTGCGCTGAGGTCCCAACGCCTGGGTTGCTCACAGTTTTATGATGTGGGCCCTCTGCTGTGAGTTCACTGCGGCCTGGATCCCATAGCCTCGGTGTTCTGAGCCGCCTGCTGGAAGGTCTAAATGCTGGAATCCTCACGTTTTTTATATTATGTGCCCTGTGTTGTGAGGCTACTCCTGCCTGCCTCACTCCAAGGCCCTTGGTGATGTGGGTCCTCTGGTTTGAGGACACGTGTGCTGGCTTCCTCACCTTAAGATGATGAGGCCCCACTGGTGTGAGGATAATCCTGACTGGTTCCCATCCCCTTTGTGATGTGGGCCCTCTGGTGAGAGTCTGATCCTGGCTGGGTTCCTCACCCATCTGTGAGGTGGGCCCTCTACTATCAGGTAACTCTTGCCTGGCTTGCTCATCTCGCCTTGTTGACATGAGCCCTCTGGTGGCACTTGGACCCAGCTGGGAGCCTCCTCACCTCTGTGATGAGGGCCCTCTGACGTCAGGCCCTAACTGCTGGGCTCCCCAACTTTTCTTAGTGAGCCCAGTGATGCTCGGGCACTCCTCTTAGGTTCCCATCTCCATGGGGATGTGGGCCTTCTGCTCTGAGGTTCCAACGGCTGGGTTGATCACAGTTTCATGATGTGGGCTCTCTGGTGGTAGTTCACTGTGGCCTGGATCCCATAGCCTCTGTGCTCTTGGCCGCCTGCTGGGAGGTTCCAACGGCTGGATTCCTCACTTTTTTAATTTTTTAGGCCCTCTGTTGTGAGGATCCTCCTGCCTGCCTCACTCCCAGCCCCTTCGTGATGTGTGTCCTCTGGTTTGAGGCCACATGTGCTGGGTTCCTCACCTTTCGATGATGTGGGACCAATGGTCTTAGGAGACTCCTGCCTGGTTCACATCCCCTTGGTGATGTGGGCCCTCTGTTGAGAGTCTGATCCTGGCTGGGTTCCTCACCCATCTGTGAGGTGGGCCGTCTGCTGTGAGGTCACTCCTGCCTGGCTTGCTCACCTCGCCTTGTGGACATGAGCCCTCTGGTGGCACTTGGAGCCTGCTGGGAGCCTCCTCCCCTCGGTGATGAGGGCCCTCTGGCATCAGGCCCTAACGGCTGGGCTCCCCACATTTTGTGATGTGCGTCCAGTGGTTCGAAGACACTCCATCCAGGTTCACATCCCCATTGGGATGTGGGCCTTCTGCTCTGAGGTCCCAACGGCTGGGTTGTTCACAGTTTCATGATGTGGGCTCTCTGCTGTTAGTTCACTCTGGCCTGGATGCCATAGCCTCTGTGCTCTGGGCCGCCTGCTGGAAGGTTCCAACTGCTCGATTCCTCAACTTTTGTATTCTATGGGTCCTGTGTTGCGATGCTCCTCCTGCCTGCCTCACTCGCAACCCCTTCGTGATGTGGGTCCTCTGGTTTGAGGCCACATGTGCTGGGTTCCGCAACTTTCAATGATGTGGCCCCACTGGTGTGAGGACACTCCTGCCTGGTTCCCATCCCCTTGGTGATGTGGGCCTTCTGGTGACAGTCTTATCCTGGCTGGGTTCCTCACTCTTCTGTGAGGTAGGCCCTCTGCTGTGAGGTCAATCCTGCCTGATTTGCACACATCACCTTGGCGATGTGGGCCCTCTGTTGGCACATGGAACCTGCTGGGAACCTCCTGCCCTGGGTGATGACGGCCCTCTAGCATCAGGCCCTAACTGCTGGGCTCCCCACGTTTTCTGATGTGAGCCCAGTGATGCCAGGACACTCCTGTCAGGTTCCCATCCCCATGGGGATGTGGGCTTTCTGCTCTGAGGTCCCAACGCCTGGGTGGCTCACAGTTTCATGATGTGGGCTCTCTGGTGTTAGTTCACTCCTGCCTGCATCCCATAGCTTCTGTGCTCTCGGCCGCCTGCTGGGAGGTTCCAAATGCTGGATTCCTCACCTTTTTTATTCTTTGGGCCCTCTGTTTTTAGGCTACTCCTACCTGCCTCACTCCCATCCCCTTTGTGATGTATGTCCTCTGATATGAGGCCGCATGTGCTGAGTTCCTCACCTTTCGATGATGTGGCCCCACTGGTGGGAGGTCAGTCCTGACTGGTTCCCATCCCCTTGGTGTTGTGGGCCTTCTGGCAAGAGTCTCATCCTACCTCGGTTCCTCACCCTTCTGTGAGATAGGCCCTCTGCTGTGAGGTCGCTACTGCCTGGCTGGCGCATGCCACCTTGTAGACGTGAGCCCTCTGTTGGCAGTTGGAACCTGCTGGGAGTCTCCTCCCCTCAGTTATGAGGGCCCCCTGGCGTCAAGCCCTAACTGCTGGGCTCCTAACATTTTCTGATATGTGCTAAGTGGTGCGAAGCCACTCCTGCCAGGTTCCCATCCCAATGGGGATGTGGTCCTTCTGTTCTGAGGTCCCAACGGCTGGGCTGCTCACAGGTTCATGATGTGGGCCCTCTGCTGTGAGTTCACTGCGGCCTAGATCCCATAGACTCGGTGCTCTGGGCCGCTTGCTGGGAGGTTCCAACTGCTGGATTCCTCAACTTTTATATTCTATGGACCCTGTGTTGTGAGGCCGGTCCTGCCAGCCTCATTCCGAAACCCTTGGTGATGTGGTTCCTCTGGTTTGAGGCTACATGTGCTGGGATCCTCACCTTTCGATGATGTTGTCCCACTGGTGTGGGGACACGCCTGCCTGGTTCCCATCCCCTTGGTGATGTGGACCCTCTGGTGAGAGTCTGATCCTGGCTGTGTTCCTCACCCTTCTGTGAGGTGGGCCCTCTGCTGTGAGGTCACTCCTGCCGGGCTGGCACACATCGCCTTGGTGACGTTGGCCCTCTGGTGGCAGCTGGAGCCTGCTGGGAGCCTCCTCCCCTCGGTGATGAGTGCCCTCTAGCGTCAGGCCCTAACTTCTGAGCACCCCACGTTTTCTGATGTGAGCCCAGTGATGCCAGGACACTCCTGTCATGTTCCCATCACCATGGGGATGTGGGCCTTCTGCTCTGAGGTCCCAGTGTCTGGGTTGCTCACAGTTTCATGATGTGGGCTGTCTGGTGTTAGTTCACTCTGGCTTGGATCCCCTAGCCTCTGTGCTCTGGGCCGCCTGCTGGGAGGTTCCAACTGCTGGATTCCTCACCTTTCTTATTTTTGGGCCCTCTGTTGTGAGGCTCCTCCTGCCTGCCTCACTCCCAGCCCCTTGGTGATGGGTGTCCTATGGTTTGAAGTCACATGTTCTGGGTTCCTCACCTTTAGATGATGTGGCCCTACTCATGTGAGGACACTCCTGTCTGGTTCCAATCCATTTGGTGATGTGGGCCCTCTGGTGCGAGTCTGACCCTAACTGGGTTCGTCACACTTCTCTGAGGTGGGCCCTCTGCTGTGAGGTCATTCGTGCCTGGTTGGCACACATCACCTTGGCGACGTCAGCCCTCTGGTGGCAGTTGGAGCCTGCTGGGAGCCTCCTTCCCTTGGTGATGAGAGTCCTCTGGTGTCAGGCCCTAACTGCTGGTCTCCCAAAATTTTCTGATACGTTCTCAGTGGTGCGAGGACACTCCTACCAGATTTATATCCCCATGGGGATGTGGGCCTCCTGCTCTGAGGCCCCAATGGCTGGGTTGCTCAGTTTCATGACATGGGCCCTCTTCTGTGAGTTCACTGTGGCTTGGATCCCATAGCCTCGGTGCTCTGGGCCGCCTGCTGGGAGGTTCCAACTGCTGGATTCCTCACTTTTTTATTCTATGGGCCCAGTGTTGTGAGGCTACTCCTGCCTGCCTCACTCCGAGGCCCTTGGTGATGTGGGTCCTCTGGTTTGAGGACACATGTGCTGAGTAGCTCACCTTTCGCTGATGTGGCCCAACTGGTGTGAAGACACTCCTGCCTGGTTCCCATCCTCTTAGTGATGCGGGCCCTCTGGTGAGAGTCTGATATTGGCTGGGTTTCTCAACCTTCTGTGAGGTGGGACCTCTGCTGTGAGGTAACTCCTGCCTGGCTTGCTCACGTTGCCTTGGCAACGTGAGCCCTCAGGTGGCAGTTGGAGCCTGCTGGGATTCTCCTCCCCTCAGTTATGAGAGCTCTGGATAAAACACATATGCCCTTTTTTGCCAAGTGCATTATTTTCCAAGTTCTGTCTCTTTTCCTATGCTTTAAGAGCGACTCCCGTGTACCTTCTGAAATCGTTTTCCAGCAATTGTGCCCCGCATTCAAGTCCTCTTCGCAGCCTTACTTCAGTATAATTTTGGATGATAGCTGTCATTTATAACTCTGCAGGTTTGTGAATTACAGTGTCCCTGAGCTCCTTTCTTCAACTCGCTTTCTTGTGAGCTGGCCGCAACACCGCAGCATCGCTTCAGGCCCTAGTGTAGTTCCGGCATGGCATGTTGAGCCTTTGGTTAATTCCTCTTCCTGGTGGGAAATGAGAGTTAAATTTGCCCGTCCAGACACCTCCAGCTAGTCTCTCATTGGTTCTCCCTATTCCTGTTCAGTTTTCCGCAGAAATTGCAAACTGGGCCAAACAGGAGGTTAAAGGCACTGACTCTCCAAGTGGGGAGAGTGTTAGTAAAGCGTCTGAAATGTTGCACCCGAGTACCAGGGAACGAAAACTGAGACACATTTGAACACGTTTCCCAATCACACGGTGGATCATACTCTGGGTTCCACATGCATGTTTTAGCTGAAGGAAGAATCCCTTAAAACTGGAGAGCTGAGACGCATGGAATGGGTACCATGCATTATGACTTCAAAGGGTCTGCATTTGCTCACCGATCCTCACCAATCCTATCACTGCTGCGTTTATGCCACTGTACACACGCTTGATTCTCTTTCGGAGACATATAAATCCATAGGTTTTAAGATTCTTACTAGTCAGGTATATTCTTAGGCGTTTAATATGGGGTGTAGAGTCTACTTCATTGAGCAAGGTGTGGCTCTGGTCTATTACATATTTGGCTTATGGAATGGTATCTGTGCTAATTTCAAACGCTGGTTTTATGCAGCACCCCAACTCACCTTTCCCCTTAAGCAAGCATAAGTTCGTTTTCTACATTTGAGACCCTGTTCTGTTTTGTAATTCAGTTCCTGGGAAGCCAAGTTTACATTCCGTGTAGTAGTGATAATTTATGATGTTTCTTTTTCTGTTTGAATTATTTCACTTAGAATCATCGTACCTGAATCCACTCATTATGCTACTATGGGCCTGATGACATCGATTTCATTGCTGAGTGATACTGCATTGTAGGTAAGTACCACAACTTCTTTATCCATTTTTCACTTTCTGTGATATTGAACTTGTACCGTAAACGAAGTTCTTGTAAACAGAGCCGTCCCAAACTTTGGGGTGGCTGTGTCTTTTTGATTTTAATTTCCCTAAGCTATAGGACAATAAGTGGAAGTGCCCTAGGCTCTGTTGCTTCATTTTTTAGATGTTTCAGGAAACACCATACACTTCTCCAGAGTGGCTGTTGGCAATTTACATCCCGCCCATCAGCATAACAAGGCTCCCAGTTCTCCATGGCCTGTCCTGCCTTTCTGGATTTTACACTTTTTTCAGATGGCCCTTTTGACCGCGGGGCAGTGAGACTTCATTGTAGTGCAGATTTCCTTTGCAAGCTTGCTTGGTTGGCCAAAAAGGGCGTATGCGTTTTTTCCTGAATATATTCAGGAAAAAACGCATATGCCCTTTTTGGCCAAGTGCATCATTGTGGATGTTCTGCCTCTTTTCCTATGCTTTACATGCAATTCCAGTCTACCTCCTGAAATCGGTTTCCTGCAATTCTGCCCCACTTTCACGTCCTCTTGGCAGCCTTACTTCAATATATTTTTGGACGATAGCTGTCATTTATAACTCTGCAGGTTTGTGAATGACAGTGCCCCTGAGCTCCTTTCTTCAACTCGCTTTCTTGTGAGCTGGCCACAACACTGCAGGATTGCTTCAGGCCCTAGTGTGGTTCCGGCATGGCAAGCTGAGCCTTTGGTTAATTCCTCTTCCTGGTGGGAAATGAGAGTTAAATTTGCCCGTCCAGACACCTCCAGCTAGTCTCTCATTGGATCTCCCTATTCCTGTTCATTTTCCACAGAAATTGCAAACTGGGTCAACAGGAGTTTAAAGGCACTGACTCTCCAAGTGGGGAGAGTGTTAGTAAAGCGTCTGGAATGTTGCACCCGAGTACCAGGGCACGAAATCTGAGTCATATTTTAACACGTTTCCCGATCACACGGTGGATCATACTCTGGGTTCCACATGCATGTTTTAGCTGAAGGAAGAATCCCTTAAACCTGGAGAGTTGAGACCCATGGAATGGGTACCATGCAATATGACTTCAAAGGGTCTGCATTTGCTCACTGATCCTCACCAATCCTATCACTGCTGCGTTTATGCCACTGTACACATGCTTGATTCTCTTTCGGAGACATATAAATCCATAGGTTTTAAGATTCTTACTAGTCAGGTATATTCTTAGGCGTTTAATATGGGGTGTTGAGTCAACTTCGTTGAGCAAGGTGTAGCTCTTTTCTATTACATATTTGGCTTATGGAATGGTATCTGTGCTAATTTCAATGTCTGGTTTTATGCAGCACCCCAACTCACCTTTCCCCTTAAGGAAGCATAAGTTGGTTTTCTACATTTGAGACCCTGTTCTGTTTTGTAATTCAGTTCCTGTGTAGCCAAGTTTACATTCCGTGTAGTAGTGATATCTTATGATGTTTCATTTTCTGTGTGACTTATTTCACTTAGAATCATTGTACCTGAATCCACTCGTTATGCTGCTATGGGCCTGATGACATAGATTTCATTGCTGAGTGATATTACATTGTAGGTAAGTACCACAACTTCTTTATCCATTTTTCACTTTCTGTGATATTAAACTTGTACCGTAAACTAGGTTCTTGTAAACAGAGCTGTCCCAAACTTTGGGGTGGCTGTGTCTTTTTGATTTTAATTTCCCTAAGCTATAGGACCATAAGTGGAAGTGCCCTAGGCTCTGTTGCTTTGTTTTTTAGATGTTTCAGGAAACACCATACACTTCTCCAGAGTGGCTGTTGGCAATTTACATCCCGCCCATGAGCATAACAAGGCTCCCAGTTCTCCATGGCCTGTCCTGCCTTTCTGGATTTTACACTTTTTTCAGATGGCCCTTTTGACCGGGGGGTAGTGAGACTTCATTGTAGTTCAGATTTCTTTGCAAGCTTGCTTGGTTAGCCAAAAAGGGCGTATGCGTTTTTTCCTGAATATATTCAGGAAAAAACGCATACGCCCTTTTTGGCCAAGTGCATCATTGTGGACGTTCTGCCTCTTTTCCTATGCTTTACATGCAATTCCAGTCTACCTCCTGAAATCGGTTTCCTGCAATTCTTCCCCGCTTTCAAATCCTCTTGGCAGCCTTACTTCAATATATTTTTGGACGATAGCTGTCATTTATAACTCTGCATGTTTGTGAATTACAGTGCCCCTGAGCTCCTTTCTTCAACTCATTTTCTTGTGAGCTGGCCGCAACACCGCAGGATTGCTTCAGGCCCAAGTGTGGTTCCAGAATGGCACGCTGAGCCTTTGGTTAATTCCTCTTCCTGGTGGGAAATGAGAGTTAAATTTGCCCGTCCAGACACCTCCAGCTAGTCTCTCATTGGTTCTCCCTATTCCTGTTCATTTTCCGCAGAAATTGCAAACTGGGCCAAACAGGAGGTTAAAGGCACTGACTCTCCAAGTGGGGAGAGTGTTAGTAAAGCGTCTGGAATGTTGCACCCGAGTACCAGGGGACGAAAACTGACACAATTGAACACGTTTCCCGATCACACGGTGGATCATACTCTGGGTTCCACATGCATGTTTTAGCTGAAGGAAGAATCCCTTAAACCTGGAGAGTTGAGACCCATGGAATGGGTACCATGCAATATGACTTCAAAGGGTCTGCATGTGTCCACCGAACCTCACCAATCCTATCACTGCTGCGTTTATGCCACTGTACACACGCTTGATTCTCTTTCGGAGACATATAAATCCATAGGTTTTAAGATTCTTACTAGTCAGGTATATTCTTAGGCGTTTAATATGGGGTGTTGAGTCCACTTAGTTGAGCAAGGAGTAGCTCTTGTCTATTACATATTTGGCTTATGGAACGGTATCTGTGCTAATTTCAATGTCTGGTTTTATGCAACACCCCAACTCACCTTTCCCCTTAAGGAAGCATAAGTTGGTTTTCTACATTTGAGACCCTGTTCTGTTTTGTAATTCAGTTCCTGTGTAGCCAAGTTTACATGCCGTGTCGTAGTGATATCTTATGATGTTTCTTTTTCTGTGTGACTTATTTCACTTAGAATCATCGTACCTGAATCCACTCATTATGCTGCTATGGGCCTGATGACATAGATTTCATTGCTGCGTGATATTGTATTGTACGTAATTACCACAACTTCTTTATCCATTTTTCACTTTGTGTGATACTGAACTTGTACCGTAAACGAGGTTCTTGTAAACAGAGCCTTCCCAAACTTTGGGGTGGCTGTATCTTTTTGATCTTAATTTCCCTAAGCTATAGGACCATAAATGGAAGTGCCCTAGGCTCTGTTGCTTTGTTTTTTAGATGTTTCAGGAAACAACATACACGTCTCCAGAGTGGCTGTTGGCAATTTACATCCCGCCCATGAGCATAACAAGGCTCCCAGTTCTCCATGGCCTGTCCTGCCTTTCTGGATTTTACACTTTTTTCAGATGGCCCTTTTGACCAGGGGACAGTGAGACTTCATTGTAGTGCAGATTTCCTTTGCAAGCTTGCTTGGTTGGCCAAAAAGGGCATATGCGTTTTTTCCTGAATGTATTCAGGAAAAAACGCATATGCCCTTTTTGGCCAAGTGCATCATTGTGGACGTTCTGCCTCTTTTCCTATGCTTTACATGCAATTCCAGTCTACCTCCTGAAATCGGTTTCCTGCAATTCTGCCCCGCTTTCAAGTCCTCTTGGCAGCCTTACTTCAATATATTTTTGGACGATAGCTGTCATTTATAACTCTGCAGGTTTGTGAATGACAGTGCCCCTGAGCTCCTTTCTTCAACTCGCTTTCTTGTGAGCTGGCCGCAACACCGCAGCCTTGCTTCAGGCCCTAGTGTGGTTCCGGCATGGCACGCTGAGCCTTTGTTTAATTCCTCTTCCTGGTGGGAAATGAGAGTTAAATTTGCCCGTCCAGACACCTCCATCTAGTCTCTCATTGGTTCTCCCTATTCCTGTTCATTTTCCGCAGAAATTGCAAACTGGGCCAAACAGGAGTTTAAAGGCACTGACTCTCCAAGAGGGGAGACTGTTAGTAAAGCGTCTGGAATGTTGCACCCGAGTACCAGGGGACGGAAACTGAGACACATTTGAACACGTTTCCCGATCACACGGTGGATCATACTCTGGGTTCCACATGCATGTTTTAGCTGAAGGAAGAATCCCTTAAACCTGGAGAGTTGAGACCCATGGAATGGGTACCATGCAATATGACTTCAAAGGGTCTGCATTTGCTCACCGAACCTCACCAATCCTATCACTGTTGCGTTTATGCCGCTGTACACACGCTTGATTCTCTTTCAGAGACATATAAATCCATAGGTTTTAAGATTCTTACTAGTCAGGTATATTCTTAGGAGTTTAATATGGGGCGTTGAGTCCACTTCGTTGAGCAAGGAGTAGCTCTTGTCTATTACATATTTGGCTTATGGAACGGTATCTGTGCTAATTTCAATCTCTGGTTTTATGCAGCACCCCAACTCACCTTTCCCCTTAAGCAAGCATAAGTTGGTTTTCTACATTTGAGACCCTGTTCTGTTTTGTAATTCAGTTCCTGTGTAGCCAAGTTTACATTCCGTGTAGTAGTGATATCTTATGATGTTTCTTTTTCTGTGTGACTTATTTCACTTAGAATCATCGTACCTGAATCCACTCATTATGCTGCTATGGGCCTGATGACATAGATTTCATTGCTGTGTGATATTGCATTATACGTAATGACCACAACTTCTTTATCCATTTTTCACTTTGTGTGATACTGAACTTGTACCGTAAACGAGGTTCTTGTAAACAGAGCCTTCCCAAACTTTGGGGTGGCTGTGTCTTTTTGATCTTAATTTCCCTAAGCTATAGGACCATAAATGGAAGTGCCCTAGGCTCTGTTGCTTTGTTTTTTAGATGTTTCAGGAAACACCATACACGTCTCCAGAGTGGCTGTTGGCAATTTACATCCCGCCCATGAGCATAACAAGGCTCCCAGTTCTCCATGGCCTGTCCTGCCTTTCTGGATTTTACACTTTTTTCAGATGGCCCTTTTGACCAGGGGACAGTGAGACTTCATTGTAGTGCAGATTTCCTTTGCAAGCTTGCTTGGTTGGCCAAAAAGGGCATATGCGTTTTTTCCTGAATGTATTCAGGAAAAAACGCATACGCCCTTTTTGGCCAAGTGCATCATTGTGGACGTTCTGCCTCTTTTCCTATGCTTTACATGCAATTCCAGTCTACCTCCTGAAATCGGTTTCCTGCAATTCTGCCCCGCTTTCAAGTCCTCTTGGCAGCCTTACTTCAATATATTTTTGGACGATAGCTGTCATTTATAACTCTGCAGGTTTGTGAATGACAGTGCCCCTGAGCTCCTTTCTTCAACTCGCTTTCTTGTGAGCTGGCCGCAACACCGCAGCCTTGCTTCAGGCCCTAGTGTGGTTCCGGCATGGCACGCTGAGCCTTTGGTTAATTCCTCTTCCTGGTGGGAAATGAGAGTTAAATTTGCCCGTCCAGACACCTCCAGCTAGTCTCTCATTGGTTCTCCCTATTCCTGTTCATTTTCCGCAGAAATTGCAAACTGGGCCAAACAGGAGGTTAAAGGCACTGACTCTCCAAGTGGGGAGAGTGTTAGTAAAGCATCTGGAATGTTGCACCCAAGTACCAGGGGACGAAAACTGACACAATTGAACACGTTTCCCGATCACACGGTGGATCATACTCTGGGTTCCACATGCATGTTTTAGCTGAAGGAAGAATCCCTTAAACCTGGAGAGTTGAGACCCATGGAATGGGTACCATGCAATATGACTTCAAAGGGTCTGCATTTGTCCACCGAACCTCACCAATCCTATCACTGCTGCGTTTATGCCACTGTACACACGCTTGATTCTCTTTCGGAGACATATAAATCCATAGGTTTTAAGATTCTTGCTAGTCAGGTATATTCTTAGGCGTTTATTATGGGGTGTAGAGTCCACTTCGTTGAGCAAGGAGTAGCTCTTGTCTATTACATATTTGGCTTATGGAACGGTATCTGTGCTAATTTCAATCTCTGGTTTTATGCAGCACCCCAACTCACCTTTCGCCTTAAGCAAGCATAAGTTGGTTTTCTACATTTGAGACCCTGTTCTGTTTTGTAATTCAGTTCCTGTGTAGCCAAGTTTACATTCCGTGTAGTAGTGATATCTTATGATGTTTCTTTTTCTGTGTGACTTATTTCACTTAGAATCATCGTACCTGAATCCACTCATTATGCTGCTATGGGCCTGATGACATAGATTTCATTGCTGAGTGATATTGCGTTGTACGTAATTACCACAACTTCTTTATCCATTTTTCACTTTGTGTGATACTGAACTTGTACTGTAAACGAGGTTCTTGTAAACAGAGCCGTCCCAAACTTTGGGGTGGCTGTGTCTTTTTTATTTTAATTTCCCTAAGCTATAGGACCATAAGTGGAAGTGCCCTAGGCTCTGTTGCTTTGGTTTTTAGATGTTTCAGGAAACACCATACACTTCTCCAGAGTGGTTGTTCGCAATTTACATCCCGCACATCAGCATAACAAGGTTCCCAATTCTCCATGGCCTGTCCTGCCTTTCTGGATTTTACACTTTTTTCAGATGGCCCTTTTGACCGGGGGGCAGTGAGACTTCATTGTAGTGCAGATTTCCTTTGCAAGCTTGCTTGGTTGGCCAAAAAGGGCATATGCGTTTTTTCCTGAATGTATTCAGGAAAAAACGCATACGCACTTTTTGGCCAAGTGCATCATTGTGGACGTTCTGCCTCTTTTCCTTTGCTTTACATGCAATTCCAGTCTACCTCCTGAAATCGGTTTCCTGCAATTCTGCCCCGCTTTCAAGTCCTCTTGGCAGCCTTACTTCAATATATTTTTGGACGATAGCTGTCATTTATAACTCTGCAGGTTTGTGAATGACAGTGCCCCTGAGCTCCTTTCTTCAACTCGCTTTCTTGTGAGCTGGCCGCAACACCGCAGCCTTGCTTCAGGCCCTAGTGTGGTTCCGGCATGGCACGCTGAGCCTTTGGTTAATTCCTCTTCCTGGTGGGAAATGAGAGTTAAATTTGCCCGTCCAGACACCTCCAGCTAGTCTCTCATTGGTTCTCCCTATTCCTGTTCATTTTCCGCAGAAATTGCAAACTGGGCCAAACAGGAGGTTAAAGGCACTGACTCTCCAAGTGGGGAGAGTGTTAGTAAAGCATCTGGAATGTTGCACCCAAGTACCAGGGGACGAAAACTGACACAATTGAACACGTTTCCCGATCACACGGTGGATCATACTCTGGGTTCCACATGCATGTTTTAGCTGAAGGAAGAATCCCTTAAACCTGGAGAGTTGAGACCCATGGAATGGGTACCATGCAATATGACTTCAAAGGGTCTGCATTTGTCCACCGAACCTCACCAATCCTATCACTGCTGCGTTTATGCCACTGTACACACGCTTGATTCTCTTTCGGAGACATATAAATCCATAGGTTTTAAGATTCTTGCTAGTCAGGTATATTCTTAGGCGTTTATTATGGGGTGTAGAGTCCACTTCGTTGAGCAAGGAGTAGCTCTTGTCTATTACATATTTGGCTTATGGAACGGTATCTGTGCTAATTTCAATCTCTGGTTTTATGCAGCACCCCAACTCACCTTTCGCCTTAAGCAAGCATAAGTTGGTTTTCTACATTTGAGACCCTGTTCTGTTTTGTAATTCAGTTCCTGTGTAGCCAAGTTTACATTCCGTGTAGTAGTGATATCTTATGATGTTTCTTTTTCTGTGTGACTTATTTCACTTAGAATCATCGTACCTGAATCCACTCATTATGCTGCTATGGGCCTGATGACATAGATTTCATTGCTGAGTGATATTGCATTGTACGTAATTACCACAACTTCTTTATCCATTTTTCACTTTGTGTGATACTGAACTTGTACCGTAAACGAGGTTCTTGTAAACAGAGCCGTCCCAAACTTTGGGGTGGCTGTGTCTTTTTTATTTTAATTTCCCTAAGCTATAGGACCATAAGTGGAAGTGCCCTAGGCTCTGTTGCTTTGGTTTTTAGATGTTTCAGGAAACACCATACACTTCTCCAGAGTGGTTGTTCGCAATTTACATCCCGCACATCAGCATAACAAGGTTCCCAATTCTCCATGGCCTGTCCTGCCTTTCTGGATTTTACACTTTTTTCAGATGGCCCTTTTGACCGGGGGGCAGTGAGACTTCATTGTAGTGCAGATTTCCTTTGCAAGCTTGCTTGGTTGGCCAAAAAGGGCATATGCGTTTTTTCCTGAATGTATTCAGGAAAAAACGCATACGCCCTTTTTGGCCAAGTGCATCATTGTGGACGTTCTGCCTCTTTTCCTATGCTTTACATGCAATTCCAGTCTACCTCCTGAAATCGGTTTCCTGCAATTCTGCCCCGCTTTCAAGTCCTCTTGGCAGCCTTACTTCAATATATTTTTGGACGATAGCTGTCATTTATAACTCTGCAGGTTTGTGAATGACAGTGCCCCTGAGCTCCTTTCTTCAACTCGCTTTCTTGTGAGCTGGCCGCAACACCGCAGCCTTGCTTCAGGCCCTAGTGTGGTTCCGGCATGGCACGCTGAGCCTTTGGTTAATTCCTCTTCCTGGTGGGAAATGAGAGTTAAATTTGCCCGTCCAGACACCTCCAGCTAGTCTCTCATTGGTTCTCCCTATTCCTGTTCATTTTCCGCAGAAATTGCAAACTGGGCCAAACAGGAGGTTAAAGGCACTGACTCTCCAAGTGGGGAGAGTGTTAGTAAAGCATCTGGAATGTTGCACCCGAGTACCAGGGGACGAAAACTGACACAATTGAACACGTTTCCCGATCACACGGTGGATCATACTCTGGGTTCCACATGCATGTTTTAGCTGAAGGAAGAATCCCTTAAACCTGGAGAGTTGAGACCCATGGAATGGGTACCATGCAATATGACTTCAAAGGGTCTGCATTTGTCCACCGAACCTCACCAATCCTATCACTGTTGCGTTTATGCCACTGTACACACGCTTGATTGTCTTTCAGAGACATATAAATCCATAGGTTTTACGATTCTTGCTAGTCAGGTATATTCTTAGGCGTTTATTATGGGGTGTAGAGTCCACTTCGTTGAGCAAGGAGTAGCTCTTGTCTATTACATATTTGGCTTATGGAACGGTATCTGTGCTAATTTCAATCTCTGGTTTTATGCAGCACTCCAACTCACCTTTCGCCTTAAGCAAGCATAAGTTGGTTTCCTACATTTGAGACCCTGTTCTGTTTTGTAATTCAGTTCCTGTGTAGCCAAGTTTACATTCCTTGTAGTAGTGATATCTTATGATGTTTGTTTTTCTGTGTGACTTATTTCACTTAGAATCATCGTACCTGAATCCACTCATTATGCAGCTATGGGCCTGATGACATAGATTTCATTGCTGCGTGATATTGCATTGTACGTAATTACCACAACTTTTTTATCCATTTTTCACTTTGTGTGATACTGAACTTGTACCATAAACGAGGTTCTTGTAAACAGAGCCGTCCCAAACTTTGGGGTGGCTGTGTCTTTTTTATTTTAATTTCCCTAAGCTATAGGACCATAAGTGGAAGTGCCCTAGGCTCTGTTGCTTTGGTTTTTAGATGTTTCAGGAAACACCATACACTTCTCCAGAGTGGATGTTCGCAATTTACATCCCGCACATCAGCATAACAAGGTTCCCAATTCTCCATGGCCTGTCCTGCCTTTCTGGATTTTACACTTTTTTCAGATGGCCCTTTTGACCGGGGGCAGTGAGACTTCATTGTAGTGCAGATTTCCTTTGCAAGCTTGCTTGGTTGGCCAAAAAGGGCGTATGCGTTTTTTCCTGAATATATTCAGGAAAAAACGCATACGCCCTTTTTGGCCAAGTGCATCATTGTGGACGTTCTGCCTCTTTTCCTATGCTTTACATGCAATTCCAGTCTACCTCCTGAAATCGGTTTCCTGCAATTCTGCCCCGCTTTCAAGTCCTCTTGGCAGCCTTACTTCAATATATTTTTGGACGATAGCTGTCATTTATAACTCTGCAGGTATGTGAATGACAGTGCCCCTGAGCTCCTTTCTTCAACTCGCTTTCTTGTGAGCTGGCCGCAACACCACAGCCTTGCTTCAGGCCCTAGTGTGGTTCCGGCATGGCACGCTGAGACTTTGGTTAATTCCTCTTCCTGGTGGGAAATGAGAGTTAAATTTGCCCGTCCAGACACCTCCAGCTAGTCTCTCATTGGTTCTCCCTATTCCTGTTCATTTTCCGCAGAAATTGCAAACTGGGCCAAACAGGAGTTTAAAGGCACTGACTCTCCAAGAGGGGAGACTGTTAGTAAAGCGTCTGGAATGTTGCACCCGAGTACCAGGGGACGGAAACTGAGACACATTTGAACACGTTTCCCGATCACACGGTGGATCATACTCTGGGTTCCACATGCATGTTTTAGCTGAAGGAAGAATCCCTTAAACCTGGAGAGTTGAGACCCATGGAATGGGTACCATGCAATATGACTTCAAAGGGTCTGCATTTGCTCACCGAACCTCACCAATCCTATCACTGTTGCGTTTATGCCGCTGTACACACGCTTGATTCTCTTTCAGAGACATATAAATCCATAGGTTTTAAGATTCTTACTAGTCAGGTATATTCTTAGGAGTTTAATATGGGGCGTTGAGTCCACTTCGTTGAGCAAGGAGTAGCTCTTGTCTATTACATATTTGGCTTATGGAACGGTATCTGTGCTAATTTCAATCTCTGGTTTTATGCAGCACCCCAACTCACCTTTCCCCTTAAGCAAGCATAAGTTGGTTTTCTACATTTGAGACCCTGTTCTGTTTTGTAATTCAGTTCCTGTGTAGCCAAGTTTACATTCCGTGTAGTAGTGATATCTTATGATGTTTCTTTTTCTGTGTGACTTATTTCACTTAGAATCATCGTACCTGAATCCACTCATTATGCTGCTACGGGCCTGATGACATAGATTTCATTGCTGAGTGATATTGCATTGTACGTAAGTACCACAACTTCTTGATCCATTTTTCGCTTTCTGTGATATTGAACTTGTACCGTAAACGAGGTTCTTGTAAACAGAGCTGTCCCAAACATTTGGGTGGTTGTGTCTTTTTGATTTTAATTTCCCTAAGCTATAGGACCATAAGTGGAAGTGCCCTAGGCTCTGTTGCTTTGTTTTTTAGATGTTTCAGGAAACACCATACACTTCTCCAGAGTGCCTGTTGGCAATTTACATCCCGCCCATCAGCATAACAATTCTCCCAGTTCTCCATGGCCTGTCCTGCCTTTCTGGATTTTACACTTTTTTCAGATGGCCCTTTTGACCAGGGGACAGTGAGACTTCATTGTAGTGCAGATTTCCTTTGCAAGCTTGCTTGGTTGGCCAAAAAGGGCGTATGCGTTTTTTCCTGAATGTATTCAGGAAAAAACGCATACGCCCTTTTTGGCCAAGTGCATCATTGTGGACGTTCTGCCTCTTTTCCTATGCTTTACATGCAATTCCAGTCTACCTCCTGAAATCGGTTTCCTGCAATTCTGCCCCGCTTTCAAGTCCTCTTGGCAGCCTTACTTCAATATATTTTTGGACGATAGCTGTCATTTATAACTCTGCAGGTTTGTGAATGACAGTGCCCCTGAGCTCCTTTCTTCAACTCGCTTTCTTGTGAGCTGGCCGCAACACCGCAGCCTTGCTTCAGGCCCTAGTGTGGTTCCGGCATGGCACGCTGAGCCTTTGGTTAATTCCTCTTCCTGGTGGGAAATGAGAGTTAAATTTGCCCGTCCAGACACCTCCAGCTAGTCTCTCATTGGTTCTCCCTATTCCTGTTCATTTTCCGCAGAAATTGCAAACTGGGCCAAACAGGAGGTTAAAGGCACTGACTCTCCAAGTGGGGAGAGTGTTAGTAAAGCATCTGGAATGTTGCACCCGAGTACCAGGGGACGAAAACTGACACAATTGAACACGTTTCCCGATCACACGGTGGATCATATTCTGGGTTCCACATGCATGTTTTAGCTGAAGGAAGAATCCCTTAAACCTGGAGAGTTGAGACCCATGGAATGGGTACCATGGAATATGACTTCAAAGGGTCTGCATTTGTCCACCGAACCTCACCAATCCTATCACTGCTGCGTTTATGCCACTGTACACACGCTTGATTCTCTTTCGGAGACATATAAATCCATAGGTTTTAAGATTCTTCCTAGTCAGGTATATTCTTAGGCGTTTAATATGGGGTGTAGAGTCCACTTCGTTGAGCAAGGAGTAGCTCTTGTCTATTACATATTTGGCTTATGGAACGGTATCTGTGCTAATTTCAATCTCTGGTTTTATGCAGCACCCCAACTCACCTTTCCCCTTAAGCAAGCATAAGTTGGTTTTCTACATTGGAGACCCTGTTCTGTTTTGTAATTCAGTTCCTGTGTAGCCAAGTTTACATTCCGTGTAGTAGTGATATCTTATGATGTTTCTTTTTCTGTGTGACTTATTTCACTTAGAATCATCGTACCTGAATCCACTCATTATGCTGCTATGGGCCTGATGACATAGATTTCATTGCTGAGTGATATTGCATTATACGTATGTACCACAACTTCTTTATCCATTTTTCACTTTCTGTGATTTTGAACTTGTACTGTAAAGAAGGTTCTTGTAAACAGAGCCGTCCCAAACTTTGGGGTGGCTGTGTCTTTTTGATTTTAATTTCCCTAAGCTATAGGACCATAAGTGGAAGTGCCCTAGGCTCTGTTGCTTTGTTTTTTAGATGTTTCAGGAAACACCATACACTTCTCCAGAGTGGCTGTTGGCAATTTACATCACGCCCATGAGCATAACAAGGCTCCCAGTTCTCCATGGCCTGTCCTGCCTTTCTGGATTTTACACTTTTTTCAGATGGCCCTTTTGACCGGGGGGCTGTGAGACTTCATTGTAGTGCAGATTTCCTTTGCAAGCTTGCTTGGTTGGCCAAAAAGGGCGTATGCGTTTTTTCCTGAATATATTCAGGAAAAAACGCATACGCCCTTTTTGGCCAAGTGCATCATTGTGGACGTTCTGCCTCTTTTCCTATGCTTTACATGCAATTCCAGTCTACCTCCTGAAATCGGTTTCCTGCAATTCTGCCCCGCTTTCAAGTCCTCTTGGCAGCCTTACTTCAATATATTTTTGGACGATAGCTGTCATTTATAACTCTGCAGCTTTGTGAATGACAGTGCCCCTGAGCTCCTTTCTTCAACTCGCTTTCTTGTGAGCTGGCCGCAACACCGCAGGATTGCTTCAGGCCCTAGTGTGGTTCCGGCATGGCACGCTGAGCCTTTGGTTAATTCCTCTTCCTGGTGGGAAATGAGAGTTAAATTTGCCCGTCCAGACACCTCCAGCTAGTCTCTCATTGTTTCTCCCTATTCCTGTTCATTTTCCGCAGAAATTGCAAACTGGGCCAAACAGGAGGTTAAAGGCACTGACTCTCCAAGTGGGGAGAGTGTTAGTAAAGCATCTGGAATGTTGCACCCGAGTACCAGGGGACGAAAACTGACACAATTGAACACGTTTCCCGATCACACGGTGGATCATACTGTGGGTTCCACATGCATGTTTTAGCTGAAGGAAGAATCCCTTAAACCTGGAGAGTTGAGACCCATGGAGTGGGTACCATGCAATATGACTTCAAAGGGTCTGCATTTGTCCACCGAACCTCACCAATAATATCACTGCTGCGTTTATGCCGCTGTACACACGCTTGATTCTCTTTCGGAGACATATAAATCCATAGGTTTTAAGATTCTTCCTAGTCAGGTATATTCTTAGGCGTTTAATATGGGGTGTAGAGTCCACTTCGTTGATCAAGGAGTAGCTCTTGTCTATTACATATTTGGCTTATGGAACGGTATCTGTGCTAATTTCAATCTCTGGTTTTATGCAGCACCCCAACTCACCTTTCCCGTTAAGCAAGCATAAGTCGGTTTTCTACATTTGAGACCCTGTTCTGTTTTGTAATTCAGTTCCTGTGTAGCCAAGTTTACATTCCATGTGGTAGAGATATCTTATGATGTTTCTTTTTCTGTGTGACTTATTTCACTTAGAATCATCGTACCTGAATCCACTCATTATGCTGCTACGGGCCTGATGACATAGATTTCATTGCTGAGTGATATTGCATTGTACGTAAGTACCACAACTTCTTTATCCATTTTGCGCTTTCTGTGATATTGAACTTGGACCGTAAATGAGGTTCTTGTAAACAGAGCTGTCCCAAACATTTGGGTGGTTGTGTCTTTTTGATTTTAATTTCCCTAAGCTATAGGACCATAAGTGGAAGTGCCCTAGGCTCTGTTGCTTTGTTTTTTAGATGTTTCAGGAAACACCATACACTTCTCCAGAGTGCCTGTGGGCAATTTACATCCCGCCCATGAGCATAACAAGGCTCCCAGTTCTCCATGGCCTGTCCTGCCTTTCTGGATTTTACACTTTTTTCAGATGGCCATTTTGACCAGGGGACAGTGAGACTTCATTGTAGTGCAGATTTCCTTTGCAAGCTTGCTTGGTTGGCCAAAAAGGGCGTATGCGTTTTTTCCTGAATATATTCAGGAAAAAACGCATACGCCCTTTTTGGCCAAGTGCATCATTGTGGACGTTCTGCCTCTTTTCCTATGCTTTACATGCAATTCCAGTCTACCTCCTGAAATCGGTTTCCTGCAATTCTGCCCCGCTTTCAAGTCCTCTTGGCAGCCTTACTTCAATATATTTTTGGACGATAGCTGTCATTTATAACTCTGCAGGTTTGTGAATGACAGTGCCCCTGAGCTCCATTCTTCAACTCGCTTTCTTGTGAGCTGGCCGCAACACCGCAGGATTGCTTCAGGCCCTAGTGTGGGTCCGGCATGGCACGCTGAGCCTTTGGTTAATTCCTCTTCCTGGCGGGAAATGAGAGTTAAATTTGCCCATCCAGACACCTCCAGCTAGTCTCTCATTGGTTCTCCCTATTCCTGTTCATTTTCCGCAGAAATTGCAAACTGGGCCAAACAGGAGGTTAAAGGCACTGACTCTCCAAGTGGGGAGAGTGTTAGTAAAGCATCTGGAATGTTGCACCCGAGTACCAGGGGACGAAAACTGACACAATTGAACACGTTTCCCGATCACACGGTGGATCATACTCTGGGTTCCACATGCATGTTTTAGCTGAAGGAAGAATCCCTTAAACCTGGAGAGTTGAGACCCATGGAATGGGTACCATGCAATATGACTTCAAAGGGTCTGCATTTGTCCACCGAACCTCACCAATCCTATCACTGCTGCGTTTATGCCGCTGTACACACGCTTGATTCTCTTTCGGAGACATATAAATCCATAGGTTTTAAGATTCTTCCTAGTCAGGTATATTCTTAGGCGTTTAATATGGGGTGTAGAGTCCACTTCGTTGAGCAAGGAGTAGCTCTTGTCTATTACATATTTGGCTTATGGAACGGTATCTGTGCTAATTTCAATCTGTGGTTTTATGCAGCACCCCAACTCACCTTTCCCCTTAAGCAAGCATAAGTTGGTTTTCTACATTTGAGACCCTGTTCTGTTTTGTAATTCAGTTCCTGTGTAGCCAAGTTTACATTCCGTGTAGTAGTGATATCTTATGATGTTTCTTTTTCTGTGTGACTTATTTCACTTAGAATCATCGTACCTGAATCCACTCATTATGCTGCTATGGGCCTGATGACATAGATTTCATTGCTGAGTGATATTGCATTATACGTATGTACCACAACTTCTTTATCCATTTTTCACTTTCTGTGATTTTGAACTTGTACTGTAAAGAAGGTTCTTGTAAACAGAGCCGTCCCAAACTTTGGGGTGGCTGTGTCTTTTTGATTTTAATTTCCCTAAGCTATAGGACCATAAGTGGAAGTGCCCTAGGCTCTGTTGCTTTGTTTTTTAGATGTTTCAGGAAACACTATACACTTCTCCAGAGTTGCTGTTGGCAATTTACATCCCGCCCATGAGCATAACAAGGCTCCCAGTTCTCCATGGCCTGTCCTGCCTTTCTGGATTTTACACTTTTTTCAGATGGCCCTTTTGACCGGGGGGCTGTGAGACTTCATTGTAGTGCAGATTTCCTTTGCAAGCTTGCTTGGTTGGCCAAAAAGGGCGTATGCGTTTTTTCCTGAATATATTCAGGAAAAAACGCATACGCCCTTTTTGGCCAAGTGCATCATTGTGGACGTTCTGCCTCTTTTCCTATGCTTTACATGCAATTCCAGTCTACCTCCTGAAATCGGTTTCCTGCAATTCTGCCCCGCTTTCAAGTCCTCTTGGCAGCCTTACTTCAATATATTTTTGGACGATAGCTGTCATTTATAACTCTGCAGGTTTGTGAATGACAGTGCCCCTGAGCTCCTTTCTTCAACTCGCTTTCTTGTGAGCTGGGCGCAACACCGCACCATTGCTTCAGGCCCTAGTGTTGTTCCGGCATGGCACGCTGAGCCTTTGGTTAATTCCTCTTCCTGGTGGGAAATGAGAGTTAAATTTGCCCGTCCAGACACCTCCAGCTAGTCTCTCATTGGTTCTCCCTATTCCTGTTCATTTTCCGCAGAAATTGCAAACTGGGCCAAACAGGAGGTTAAAGGCACTGACTCTCCAAGTGGGGAGAGTGTTAGTAAAGCGTCTGGAATGTTGCACCCGAGTACCAGGGGACGAAAACTGAGACACATTTGAACACGTTTCCCGATCACATGGTGGATCATACTCTGGGTTCCACATGCATGTTTTAGCTGAAGGAAGAATCCCTTAAACCTGGAGAGTTGAGACCCCTGCAATGGGTACCATGCAATATGACTTCAAAGGGTCTGCATTTGCTCACCGAACCTCACCAATCCTAGCACTGCTGCATTTATGCCACTGTACACACGCTTGATTCTCTTTCTGAGACATATAAATCAATAGGTTTTAATATTCTTACTAGTCAGGTATATTCTTACGCGTTTAATATGGGGTGTAGAGTCCACTTTGTTGAGCAAGGAGTAGCTCTTGTCTATTAAATATTTGGCTTATGGAACGGTATCTGTTCTAATTTCAATCTCTGGTTTTATGCAGCACCCCAACTCACCTTTCGCCTTAAGCAAGCATAAGTTGGTTTTCTACATTTGAGACCCTGTTCTGTTTTGTAATTCAGTTCCTGTGTAGCCAAGTTTACATTCCTTGTAGTAGTGATATCTTATGATGTTTGTTTTTCTGTGTGACTTATTTCACTTAGAATCATCGTACCTGAATCCACTCATTATGCTGCTACGGGCCTGATGACATAGATTTCATTGCTGAGTGATATTGCATTGTACGTAAGTACTACAACTTCTTTATCCATTTTGCGCTTTCTGTGATATTGAACTTGTACCGTAAACGAGGTTCTTGTAAACAGAGCTGTCCCAAAGATTGGGGTGGTTGTGTGTTTTAGATTTTAATTTCCCTAAGCTATAGGACCATAAGTGGAAGTGCCCTAGGCTCTGTTGCCTTGTTTTTTAGATGTTTCAGGAAACACCATACACTTCTCCAGAGTGACTGTTGGCAATTTACATCCCGCCCATCAGCATAACAAGGCTCCCAGTTCTCCATGGCCTGTCCTGCCTTTCTGGATTTTACACTTTTTTCAGATGGCCCTTTTGACCGGGGGGCAGTGAGACTTCATTGTAGTGCAGATTTCCTTTGCAAGCTTGCTTGGTTGGCCAAAAAGGGCGTATGCGTTTATTCCTGAATATATTCAGGAAAAAACGCATATGCCCTTTTTGGCCAAGTGCATCATTGTGGACGTTCTGCCTCTTTTCCTATGTTTTACATGCAATTCCAGTCTACCTCCTGAAATCGGTTTCCTGCAATTCTGCCCCGCTTTCAAGTCCTCTTGGCAGCCTTACTTCAATATATTTTTGGACGATAGCTGTCATTTATAACTCTGCAGGTATGTGAATGACAGTGCCCCTGAGCTCCTTTCTTCAACTCGCTTTCTTGTGAGCTGGCCGCAACACCGCAGCATTGCGTCAGGCCCTAGTGTGGTTCCAGCATGGCACGCTGAGCCTTTGGTTAATTCCTCTTCCTGGTGGGAAATGAGAGTTAAATTTGCCCGTCCAGACACCTCCAGCTAGTCTCTCATTGGTTCTCCCTATTCCTGTTCATTTTCCAGAGAAATTGCAAACTGGGTCAACAGGAGTTTAAAGGCACTGACTCTCCAAGTGGGGAGAGTGTTAGTAAAGCGTCTGGAATGTTGCACCCGAGTACCAGGGCATGAAATCTGAGTCACATTTTAACACGTTTCCCGATCACACGGTGGATCATACTCTGGGTTCCACATGCATGTTTTAGCTGAAGGAAGAATCTCTTAAACCTGGACAGTTGAGACCCATGCAATGGGTACCATGCAATATGACTTCAAAGGGTCTGCATTTGCTCACCGATCCTCACCAATCCTATCACTGCTGCGTTTATGCCGCTGTACAAATGCTTGATTCTCTTTCGGAGACATATAAATCCATAGGATTTAAGATTCTTACTAGTCAGGTATATTCTTAGGCGTTCAATATGGAGTGTTGAGTCAACTTCGTTGAGCAAGGTGTAGCTCTTTTCTATTACATATTTGGCTTATGGAACGGTATCTGTGCTAATTTCAATGTCTGGTTTTATGCAGCACCCCAACTCACCTTTCCCCTTAAGCAAGCATAAGTTGGTTTTCTACATTTGAGACCCTGTTCTGTTTTGTAATTCAGTTCCTGTGTAGCCAAGTTTACATTCCGTGTTGTAGTGATATCTTATGATGTTTCTTTTTCTGTGTGACTTATTTCACTTAGAATCATCGTACCTGAATCCACTCGTTATGCTGCTATGGGCCTGATGACATAGATTTCATTGCTGAGTGATATTACATTGTAGCTAAGTACCACAACTTCTTTATCCATTTTTCACTTTCTGTGATATTAAACTTGTACCGTAAACTAGGTTCTTGTAAACAGAGCTGTCCCAAATTTTGGGGTGGCTGTGTCTTTTTGATTTTAATTTCCCTAAGCTATAGGACCATAAGTGGAAGTGCCCTAGGCTCTGTTGCTTTGTTTTTTAGATGTTTCAGGAAACACCATACACTTCTCCAGAGTGGCTGTTGGCAATTTACATCCCGCCCATCAGCATAACAAGGCTCCCAGTTCTCCATGGCCTGTCCTGTCTTTCTGGATTTTATACTTTTTTCAGATGGCCCTTTTGACCCGGGGGTAGTGAGACTTCATTGTAGTGCAGATTTCCTTTGCAAGCTTGCTTGGTTAGCCAAAAAGGGCGTATGCGTTTTTTCCTGAATATATTCAGGAAAAAACGCATACGCCCTTTTTGGCCAAGTGCATCATTGTGGACATTCTGCCTCTTTTCCTATGCTTTACATGCAATTCCAGTCTACCTCCTGAAATCGGTTTCCTGCAATTCTGCCCCGCTTTCAAGTCCTCTTGGCAGCCTTACTTCAATACATTTTTGGACGATAGCTGTCATTTATAACTCTGCAGGTTTGTGAATTACAGTGCCCCTGAGCTCCTTTCTTCAACTCGCTGTCTTGTGAGCTGGCCGCAACAGCGCAGGATTTCTTCAGGCCCTAGTGTGTTTCTGGCATGGCACACTGAGCCTTTGGTTAATTCCTCTTCCTGGTGGGAAATGAGAGTTAAATTTCCCCGTCCAGACACCTCCAGCTAGTCTCTCATTGGTTCTCCCTATTCCTGTTCATTTTCCGCAGAAATTGCAAACTGGGCCAAACAGGAGGTTAAAGGCACTGACTCTCCAAGTGGGGAGAGTGTTAGTAAAGCGTCTGGAATGTTGCACCCGAGTACCGGGGGACGAAAACTGAGACACATTTGAACACGTTTCCAGATCACCCGGTGGATCATACTCTGGCTACCACATGCATGTTTTAGCTGAAGGAAGAATCCCTTAAACCTTGAGAGTTGAGACCCATGGAATGGGTACCATGCAATTTGACTTCAAAGGGTCTGCATTTGCTCACCGATGCTCACCAATCCTATCACTGCTGTGTTTATGCCGCTGTACACACGCTTGATTCTCTTTCGGAGACATATAAATCCATAGGTTTTAAGATTCTTACTAGTCAGGTATATTCTTAGGCGTTTAATATGGGGTGTTGAGTCCACTTCGTTGAGCAAGGAGTAGTTCTTGTCTATTACATATTTGGCTTATGGAACGGTATCTGTGCTAATTTCAATCTCTGGTTTTATGCAGCACCCCAACTCACCTTATCCCTTAAGGAAGCATAAGTTGGTTTTCTACATTTGAGACCCTGTTCTGTATTGTAATTCAGTTCCTGTGTAGCCAAGTTTACATTCCACGTAGTAGTGATATCTTATGATGTTTCTTTTTCTCTGTGACTTATTTCACTTAGAATCATCGTACCTGAATCCACTCATTATGCTGCTACGGGCCTGATGACATAGATTTCATTGCTGAGTGATATTGCATTGTACGTAAGTACCACAACTTCTTTATCCATTTTTCGCTTTCTGTGATATTGAACTTGTACCATAAACGAGGTTCTTGTAAACAGAGCCGTCCCAAACTTTGGGGTGGCTGTGTGTTTTAGATTTTAATTTCCCTAAGCTATAGGACCATAAGTGGAAGTGCCCTAGGCTCTGTTGCTTTGTTTTTTAGATGTTTCAGGAAACACCATACACTTCTCCAGAGTGGCTGTTGGCAATTTACATCCCGTCCATCAGCATAACAAGGCTCCCAGTTCTCCATGGCCTGTCCTGCCTTTCTAGATTTTACACTTTTTTCAGATGGCCCTTTGACCGGGGGGCAGTGACACTCCATTGTAGTGCAGTATTCCTTTGCACGCTTGCTTGGTTGGCCAAAAAGGGCGTATGCGTTTTTTCCTGAATATATTCAGGAAAAAACGCATACTCCCTTTTTGGCCAAGTGCATCATTGTGGACGTTCTGCCTCTTTTGCTATGCTTTACATGCAATTCCAGTCTACCTCCTGAAATCGGTTTCCTGCAATTCTGCCCCGCTTTCAAGTCCTCTTGGCAGCCTTACTTCAATATATTTTTGGACGATAGCTGTCATTTATAACTCTGCAGGTTCGTGAATGACAGTGCCCCTGAGCTCCTTTCTTCAACTCGCTTTCTTGTGAGCTGGCCGCAACACCGCAGGATTGCTTCAGGCCCTAGTGTGGTTCCGGCATGGCATGCTGAGCCTTTGGTTAATTCCTCTTCCTGGTGGGAAATGAGAGTTAAATTTGCCCGTCCAGACACCTCCAGCTAGTCTCTCATTGGTTCTCCCTATTCCTGTTCATCTTCCGCAGAAATTGCAAACTGGGCCAAACAGGAGGTTAAAGGCACTGACTCTCCAAGTGGGGAGAGTGTTAGTAAAGCGTCTGGAATGTTGCACCCGAGTACCAGGGGACGAAAACTGGCACATTTGAACACGTTTCCCGATCACACGGTGGATGATACTCTGGGTTCCACATGCATGTTTTAGCTGAAGGAAGAATCCCTTAAACCTGGAGAGTTGAGATCCATGGAATGGGTACCATGCAATATGACTTCAAAGGGTCTGCATTTGCTCACCGATCCTCACCAATCCTATCACTGCTGCGTTTATGCCGCTGTACACACTCTTGATTCTCTTTCGGAGACATATAAATCCATAGGTTTTAAGATTCTTACTAGTCAGGTATATTCTTAGGCGTTTAATATGGGGTGTAGAGTCCACTTCGTTGAGCAAGGAGTAGCTCTTGTCTATTACATATTTGGCTTATGGAACGGTATCTGTGCTAATTTCAATCTCTGGTTTTATGCAGCACCCCAACTCACCTTTCCCCTTAAGCAAGCATAAGTCGGTTTTCTACATTTGAGACCCTGTTCTGTTTTGTAATTCAGTTCCTGTGTAGCCAAGTTTACATTCCATGTGGTAGAGATATCTTATGATGTTTCTTTTTCTGTGTGACTTATTTCACTTAGAATCATCGTACCTGAATCCACTCATTATGCTGCTACGGGCCTGGTGACGTAGATTTCATTGCTGAGTGATATTGCATTGTACGTAAGTACCACAACTTCTTTATCCATTTTTCGCTTTCTGTGATATTGAACTTGTACCGTTATCGAGGTTCTTGTAAACAGAGCAGTCCCAAACGTTGGGGTGGCTGTGTCTTTTTGATTTTAATTTCCCTATGCTATAGGACCATAAGTGGAAGTGCCCTAGGCTCTGTTGCTTTGTTTTGTAGATGTTTCAGGAAACACCATACACTTCTCCAGAGTGGCTGTTGGCAATTTACATCCCAACCATGAGCATAACAAGGCTCCCAGTTCTCCATGGCTTGTCCTGCCTTTCTGGATTGTACACTTTTTTCAGATGGCCCTTTTGACCGGGGGGCAGTGAGACTTCATTGTAGTGCAGATTTCCTTTGCAAGCTTGCTTGGTTGGCCAAAAAGGGCGTATGCGTTTTTTCCTCAATATATTCAGGAAAAAACGCATACGCCCTTTTTGGCCAAGTGCATCATTGTGGACGTTCTGCCTCTTTTCCTATGCTTTACATGCAATTCCAGTCTACCTCCTGAAATCGGTTTCCTGCAATTCTGCCCCGCTTTCAAGTCCTCTTGGCAGCCTTACTTCAATATATTTTTGGACGATAGCTGTCATTTATAACTCTGCAGGTTTGTGAATGACGGTGCCCCTAAGCTCCTTTCTTCAACTCGCTTTCTTGTGAGCTGGCCGCAACACCGCAGGATTGCTTCAGGCCCCAGTGTGGTTCCGGCATGGCATGCTGAGCCTTTGGTTAATTCCTCTTCCTGGTGGGAAATGAGAGTTAAATATGGCCGTCCAGACACCTCCAGCTAGTCTCTCATTGCTTCTCCCTATTCCTGTTCATTTTCCACAGAAATTGCAAAACTGGGCCAAACAGGAGTTTAAAGGCACTGACTCTCCAAGTGAGGAGAGTGTTAGTAAAGCGTGTGGAATGTTGCACCCGAGTACCAGGAGACGAAAACTGAGACACATTTGAACACGTTTCCTGATCACATCGTGGATGATACTCTGGGTTCCACATGCATGTTTTAGCTGAAGGAAGAATCCCTTAAACCTGGAGAGTTGAGACCCCTGCAATGGGTACCATGCAATATGACTTCAAAGGGTCTGCATTTGCTCACCGAACCTCACCAATCCTATCACTGCTGCATTTATGCCGCTGTACACACGCTTGATTCTCTTTCGGAGACATATAAATCCATAGGATTTAAGATTCTTACTAGTCAGGTATATTCTTAGGCGTTTAATATGGGGTGTTGAGTCCACTTCGTTGAGCAAGGAGTACCTCTTGTCTATTACATATTTGGCTTATGGAATGGTATCTGTGCTAATTTCAATCTCTGGTTTTATGCAGCACCCCAACTCACCTTTCCCCTTAAGCAAGCATAAGTTGGTTTTCTACATTTGAGACCCTTTTCTGTTTTGTAATTCAGTTCCTGTGTAGCCAAGTTTACATTCCGTGTAGTAGTGATATCTTATGAAGTTTCTTTTTCTGTGTGACTTATTTCACTTAGAATCATCGTACCTGAATCCACTCATTATGCTGTTACGGGCCTGATGACATAGATTTCATTGCTGAGTGATATTGCATTGTACGTAAGTACCACAACTTCTTTATCCATTTTTCGTTTTATGCGATATTGAACTTGTACCGTAAACGAGGTTCTTGTAAACAGATACGTCTCAAATTTGGGTGGCTGTGTCTTTTTGATTTTAAGTTCCCTAAGCTATAGGACCATAAGTGGAAGTGCCCTAGGATCTGTTGCTTTGTTTTGTAGATGTTTCAGGAAACACCATACACTTCTCCAGAGTGGCTGTTGGCAATTTACATCCCGCCCATCAGCATAACAAGGCTCCCAGTTCTCCAGGCCTGTCCTGCCTTTCTGGATTTTACACTTTTTTCAAATGGCCCTTTTGACCGGGAGGCCGTGACACTTCATTGTAGTGCAGACTTCCTTTGCACGCTTGCTTGGTTGGCCAAAAAGGGCGTATGCGTTTTTTCCTGAATATATTCAGGAAAAAACGCATACGCCCTTTTTGGCCGAGTGCATCATTGTGGACGTTCTGCCTCTTTTCCTATGCTTTACATGCAATTCCAGTCTACCTCCTGAAATCGGTTTCCTGCAATTCTGCCCCGCTTTCAAATCCTCTTGGCAGCCTTACTTCAATATATTTTTGGACGATAGCTGTTATTTATAACCCTGCAGGTTTGTGAATGACACTGCCCCTGAGCTCCTTTCTTCAACTCGCTTTCTTGTGAGCTGGCCTCAACACCGCAGCCTTGCTTCAGGCCCTAGTGTGCTTCTGGCATGGCACGCTGAGCCTTTGGTTAATTCCTCTTCCTGGTGGGAAATGAGAGTTAAATTTGCCCGTCCAGACACCTCCAGCTAGTCTCTCATTGGTTCTCCCTATTCCTGTTCATTTTTCGCAGAAATTGCAAACTGGGCCAAACAGGAGGTTAAAGGCACTGACTCTCCAAGTGGGGAGAGTGTTAGTAAAGCGTCTGGAATGTTGTACCCGAGTACCAGGGGACGAAACCTGAGACACATTTGAACACGTTTCCCGATCACACGGTGGAACATACTCTGGGTTCCACATGCATGTTTTAGCTGAAGGAAGAATCCCTTAAACCTGGAGAGTTGAAACACATGGAATGGGTACCATGCAATATGACTTCAAAGGGTCTGCATTTGCTCACCGAACCTCACCAATCCTATCACTGCTGCGTTTATGCCGCTGTACACATGCTTGATTCTCTTTTGGAGACATATGAATCCATAGGTTTTAAGATTCTTACAAGTCAGGTATATTCTTAGGCGTTTAATATGGGGTGTTGATTCCACTTCGTTGAGCAAGGAGAAGCTCTTGTCTATTACATATTTGGCTTATGGAACGGTATCTGTACTAATTTCAATATCTGGTTTTATGCAGCACCCCAACTCACCTTTCCCCTTCAGCAAGCATAAGTTGGTTTTCTACATTTGAGACCCTGTTCTGTTTTGTAATTCAGTTCCTGTGTAGCCAAGTTTACATTCCGTGTAGTAGTGATATTTTATGATGTTTGTTTTTCTGTGTGACTTATTTCACTTAGAATCATCGTACCTGAATCCACTCATTATGCAGCTACGGGCCTGATGACATAGATTTCATTGCTGAGTGATATTGCATTGTACGTAAGTACCACAACTTCTTTATCCATTTTTCGCTTTCTGTGATATTGAACTTGTACCGTAAACGAGGTTCTTGTAAACAGAGCCGTCCCAAGCTTTGGGGTGGCTGTGTCTTTTTGATTTTAATTTCCCTAAGCTATAGGACCATAAGTGGAAGTGCCCTAGGCTCTGTTGCTTTGTTTTCTAGTTGTTTCAGGAAACACCATACACTTCTCCAGAGTGGCTCTTGGCAATTTACATCCCGCCCATGAGCATAACAAGGCTCCCATGACTCCATGGCCTGTCCTGCCTTTCTGGATTTTACACTTTTTTCAGATGGCCCTTTTGACCGGGAGGCAGTGAGACTTCATTGTAATGAAGATTTCCTTTGCAAGCTTGCTTGGTTGGCCAAAAAGGGTGTATGCGTTTTTTCCTGAATATATTCAGGAAAGAACGCATACGCCCTTTTTGGCCAAGTGCATCATTGTGGAAGTTCTGCCTCTTTTCCTATGCTTTACATGCAATTCTAGTCTACCTCCTGAAATCGGTTTCCTGCAATTCTGCCCCGCTTTCAAGTCCTCTTGGCAGCCTTACTTCAATATATTTTTGGACGATAGCTGTCATTTATAACTGTGCAGGTTTGTGAATGACAGTGCCCCTGAGCTCCTTTCTTCAACTCGCTTTCTTGTGAGCTGGCCGCAACACCGCAGGATTGCTTCAGGCCCTAGTGTGGTTCCGGCATGGCACGCTGAGCCTTTGTTTAATTCCTCTTTCTGGTGGGAAATGAGAGTTAAATTTGCCCGTCCAGACAACTCCAGCTAGTCTCTCATTGGTTCTCCCTATTCCTGTTCATTTTCCGCAGAAATTGCAAACTGGTCCAAACAGGAGGTTAAAGGCACTGACTCTCCAAGTGGGGAGAGTGTTAGTAAAGCGTCTGGAATGTTGCACCCGAGTACCGGGGGACGAAAACTGAGACACATTTGAACACGTTTCCCGATCACACGGTGGATGATACTCTGGGTTCCACATGCATGTTTTAGCTGAAGGAAGAATCCCTTCAACCTGGAGAGTTGAGACCCATGGAATGGGTACCATGCAATATGACTTCAAAGGGTCTGCATTTGCTCACCGAACCGCACCAATCCTATCACTGCTGCATTTATGCCGCTGTACACACGCTTGATTCTCTTTCGGAGACATATAAATCCATAGGTTTTAAGATTCTTACAAGTCAGGTATATTCTTAGGCGTTTAATATGGGGTGTTGAGTCCACTTCGTTGAGCAAGGAGTAGCTCTTGTCTATTATATATTTGGCTTATGGAATGGTATCTGTGCTAATTTCAATCTCTGGTTTTATGCAGCACCCCAACTCACCTTTCCTCTTAAGCAAGCATATGTTGGTTTTCTACATTTGAGACCCTATTCTGTTTTTTAATTCAGTTCCTGTGTAGACAAGTTTACATTCCGTGTAGTAGTGATATCTTATGACGCTTCTTTTTCTCTGTGACTTATTTCACTTAGAATCATCGTACCTGAATCCACTCGTTATGCTGCTACGGGCCTGATGACATAGATTTCATTGCTGAGTGATATTGCATTGTACGTAAGTACCACAACTTCTTTATCCATTTTTCGCTTTCTGTGATATTGAACATGTACCGTAAACGAGGTTCTTGTAAACAGAGCCATCCCAAACTTTGGGGTGGCTGTGTCTTTTTGATTTTAATTTCCCTAAGCTATAGGACCATAAGTGGAAGTGCCCTAGGCTCTGTTGCTTTGTTTTTTAGATGTTTCAGGAAACACCATACACTTCTCCAGAGTGGCTGTTGGCAATTTACATCCCGCCCACCAGCATAACAAGGCTCCCAGTTCTCCATGGCCTGTCCTTCCTTTCTGGATTTTATACTTTTTTCAGATGGCCCTTTTGACCGGGGGGAAGTGAGACTTCATTGTAGTGCAGATTTCCTTTGCAAGGTTGTTTGGTTGGACAGAAAGGGCATATGCGTTTCTTCCTGAATATATTAAGGAAAAAACGCATGCGTCCTTTTTGGCCAAGTGCATCATTGTCGACGTTCTGAGTCTTTTCATATGTTGTCAATGCAATTCTAGTCTACCTCTTGAAATCGGTTTCCTGCAATTCTGCCTTGCTGTCAGTGCCTCTTCATAGCCTTACCTCAATATACTTTTGGAAAATAGTTGGCCTTTATAACTCTGCAGGTTTTTGAATTGCAGTGGCCCTTAGCTCCATTTTTCAGCTCTTATTTTTGTGATCTTGCCTCATATCCACAGGATTTTTTCATGCCCTATTCTTCTTGTGGGGCGCCTTGCTCTGCCTTTGGTTAATTCTTCTTCCTGATGTGAAATTAGAGTGACATGTGCCCATTGAAACCGCTACAGCTATTTTCTCACTGGTTCCCCCTATTCCCATTCATCCTCCGCACTAACTGCAGACTGTGCGATACCGGAACTTAAAGGCATTGACTCTCCGTGTGGGGATGTTGTTAGTAAAGTGGCTGGAATGTTGATCCGGAGCCCCAGGAGAGGATAATGAGGTGCGTTTTAGAAACCTTTCCCATGATTGGAAGTGCCCTATGCTCTGTAGCTCTGTTTTTTAGATGATTTAGGAACCACCATACACTTCTCCACAGTGGCTCTCGGCAGTTCACACACTGTCCATCAGCGTATAAAGGCTCCCTCTTCTCCATGGCCTGTCCTGCATTTCTGGTTTTTACAATTTTTTCGGATGGCCCTTTTGACTGGTGGGAAATGAGACTTCTTTGTTGTGCACATTTGCATTGCTTGCTTGCTTGGTTGCCCATAAAGTGCGTATGCGTTTTTTCCTGGATATATTCAGGAAAAAACGCATACTCCTTTTTGGGCCAACTGCATCATTGTCGAAATTCTGCCGCTTTTCATGTGCTTTAAAGACGAGTCCAATCTATCTCTTGAAATCTGTTTCTTGCAATTCTGTCTTGCATTCAGATCCTCTTCTTTGCCTTACCTCAACATATTTTTGGACGTTAGTTTTCATTTATAACTCTGCAGGTTTGTGAATTGCAGTGACCCTGAGCTCCATTTTTTAAGTTGCTCTTTTGTGAGCTGGCCTCAAAGCCGCAGGATTGCTTCAGGCCCTATTTTGGCTCCGGCGAGGCGGGCTGAGCCTTTTTTTAATTCTTATTCTTAATGGGAAATTAGAGTGACATGTGCCCGTCCAAACCCCTACAACTATTCTCTCATTGGTTCCCCCTCTTCCCGTTCATCCTCCTCACAATTTGCAAAATGTGTGAAACAGAAGTTTAAATGTGCTGATTCTCTAAGTGGGGAGATTCTAAGTAACGTGGCTGGAATGATGAACAGGAGCACCAGGAGAGGATAAATGAGGTGCATTTTAGACACATCTCCCCATCACATGGTGTACAGTCCTCTGGGTTTTCCATGCATGTTTTAGCTGTAGGAAGATCCCTTGAACCTGCAGATTTGGGACCCATTGAATGGGTACCAGGTAGTATTACTTTAAAGGGTGTGCATTTCCTCACCCAACCTCACATTTCTCTTAGCACGAACAGTTTCCAGCCTTATGTGTCATCCTGCTGTGGGTCTAGATGTGTTCAATCCATGTTGCATCACCGTCCCTGAGGAAAAGTTGTAAGAGGTTTTCTCTTTCTCTCTGTCGTTTATTTTTTTCAATTTATTACTATATTGGTTACAGCTGATTTTCAAAGCTCTGTTTCTTGCTGCTGTACATCCACTTGATTCACATACAGAGAGACATCAATAAATTCTTTTTCAGATTCTTACCAGTCATATATATTCTTTTCCGGTGACTTGAGTGTGCTGAGTGCAGTTCTTTTAGCTACCGTGTAGGCCTTGTTGATTATCAGTTTGGTATTTGGAATGGTATCTTTGCTAATTTCAACCTCCTGGATGATGCCTCACCCCTCCCCACCTTTCCCGTTTAGCAGCCTTACGCGTGTTTTCTACATACTTGACTATGTTTTTCTTTTGTAATTTATTTCATGTGTAGCCATTTTGGATTCCACCTTTAAGTGATATCTTATGATATGTGTCTTTTTCTTTTTGAATTATGTCACTTAGAATGATCATACGTAACTCCTCCGGAGTTGTTACAACTGGCCATATTTCATTGATTTCCAGGCTGAGTAATATTCCACTCTACATAAGTACCACATCTCTATCCATTTTTTCCCTCCAGAGACATTTAAGTTATATCCTAGTCGAGGATCTTTTAAACAGAGAGACAGTAAACATTGGGGTGCCTGTGTCCTCTCGATTTTTGTTTTTCCCAAGACATACGCCCATGAGTGCAAGTGCCCTATGCTCTGTAGCTCATTTTTTAGATGCTTTAGTAAACACAATACACTTCTCCAGAATGGCCGTTGGCAATATACATTTCCACTATAAGCCTCACAGGGCTCCCTCTTCTCCTTGCCCTGTCCTGCATTTCTGGTGTTTACACTTTATGAGGATGGCTCTTCTGACTGATGCGAAGTGATATCTTTTGTAGTATTGATTTCCAGTGCCCACCTGTTTGGTTGGCTAAAAAAGTGTATGCCCTTTTCTTGAATATATACAGAAAAAAACGCATACAGCCTTTTTGGCCAACTGCAATGTTGGCAATGTTCAGCCCCTTTTCTTGTGCTTAATGGCGAGTCCTTTCTACCTCCTCAAATCCCTTTCCTGCCATTCTCCCTTGCTTACCAATCCTTTTCTCTGACTTTCCTCAAGACATTTTTCAGTGATAGATATTTTCAACTCTGCAGTTTCATGAATTTTACTGCCCCTGAGTTCCATTGTTCAACTTGTGTTTATGGGAACTGGCCACAAAGCAGTGGGATTTCCTCAAGCCCTATACTGTTTCCATGGGCAACCCTAGCCTTTGGTCAATTCGTCTTCCTGATTGGAAATTAGAGTGACATGTGCCTGTCTGAACACCTAGGACTTGTCTCTCATTGTTCCTCATCCTTCCGCTTCATCCTCTGGACAAATTCCAAACTGTACGCAACAGGATGTTGACAGTGCTGACATCTCCAAGTGGGGAGACTGTTAGTAAAGACGCTGGAGGGGTGAACCCGAGCACCAGGAGATGAGGAGATGAGATGCCTTTTCCAAACTCTTCCCGATCAGACGGTATACCATCCTCTGGGTGTGACAGACATGTTTTAGCAGTAGGAAGAGTCCCATTCATGTAAGGAGAACACCAGGGCTTTTTCAAAATCAGTGTCTCCCCGAAACCCAAACTGGGGAATTTTTTAAGCTACGGCTACACATATGTTCATTAAGGGCCTTGGGAAGTAGGCAGAGTCCAAACTTTAGATGATTGAAGTCTTCAGGGTCAGAAGCACTCACCACCGGCTTCCCTTAGGTTACACTTTAACTGTCATTGATAGATGATGTCAATAAAAATATCTATTCTTTTTCCGATTATTTCCCCTTATAGGTTATTGCAAAATATTGAGTGTAGTTCCCTGTGCTATACAGTAGTTCCTTGTTGATGATCTATTTTATACATAGCAGTGTGTATGTGTTAATTCCAAACTGTTAATTTATCCCTCCTCCCACCTTTCCCCTTTGGTAATAATAAATTATAAGATTTTATACTTCTCAGAAATGGGGGAGCTGAAAGAGAGGTATCATTTTCAATGGAAAAGCATTTAAAACAAGATTGAAGCTTTAACCAAGATTATTAGGTGTACATCCTTGGAAAGAAATCACTTCATTTCTCTAATATTGACCTGACAAATAAGACAAACCTTTTCACTGAACTTGCTTATAATAAAGTGATGGAAATATCAAATGGAAGTGTTAGAAACATCTTATTTTACCCGAGCCTTATAAACTGTTCTATGTTAACTACAGTTTGGCTCACACATCTGTTCATTGAAGTTACAATAGTCTCAATTTCTGTTACTGATCCCCAGAGTGGACCCCAACAAGTGTCCCCCTGCCCAGTGTCATTGGGGCCAACAGATCGAGACTGAGTTTGGTTCACAAGCAAAGGAAACTTTATATTTTGATCAGAGAATGGAGAGGTGAGAGCATGCACTACCCCGTGGGCTGTGGGCTGGGCTGCTGTGTAGAGATCCTGTCAGAGTCAGTGGGAGGGAGGGGGCGGAGCACTCGAGGGCCGGGTTGGCTGCAGCTCAGGCTCTATATCTCGGAGTCTGCACTGGGCCCCAGGAGCTGAGGTGTCGACCCAGCCATTCTGCACTAGGAAATCTGGTCTGAAGTGCCGGGTGTGGAACCTCTGCATGCGGGACCCTAGGAGCACGTGAAATTAGACAAAGCACAAAAGATAAAAAAGGTCAGACTTGACTTTATTGCCCAGATTCTATTTTTATCTCCCAGGGATTTTTAATGGGCTTTGCTGGGGACAAACCCCTCCTCTGCCTTTTGTCCCGTTCCTCATTCTTGGAGTGCTGAGGGTGCAGACCCTTCTTCTGTAACTGCTGAGTGCTGAGTTGGGAGCCCTCATACCAGGGGACGAGGGTCAGAACTTCTCCCCAGCAGCCTCCAGGTGACGTTGATTGGCCCCAGGACCCCTGCCTCCCTGCTCGTCCGCCTGAGCACCAGCATTGGAAGTGTTATAGATTCTAATGACCTTTAAGGGTCCAGGAAAGAGATGTGCAGAGACGCTGTGGGGGCCGGTTTCACCCCGCCCCACATTTGTTCGGCCACCTTAGGCTGACCGTTTCTGCCAGCCTAGACGCTCTGACCAGTAGTCTGCTCTTTCTTCAATTAGGCCCCTGAATTAACGTAAAAACAGCACCAGGTGTCAGAGCCCTGCCCGCTCAACTCCCAGACAGTCCAGGGTCAATGGTGATCAAGGACCATGATGGCCACTGAGTCAACAGCCTTTTGAAGTAAACAGGAGTCCAGCCGGTCTTATTGGCCACCATCATCACGGTGTCTGTAGGCTTTTCTATGGTGACAGTGTGATATACGTTTCCCCCGCCAAGATTATTAGCTCCCCTCCGGGTGCAGTAAGTCCTGCAAGCAGTAGTCTACTCCTTCGGGACACACTATTGTTGTTTTATGAGAGAAACTCCAGGTCAAGTGATGTTCACACAAGTCGTCATGGTGCCCTGTTGCCCCCGGTTATCTCTCTGGATGTTGGAGTTGGAGGGCCTCCTCACTCGAGGTCGGTGTGCCCATGGAGCGAACCCTGCAACTTCAGGGCATGGTTGGTGATTAGGATCACCACGTGGGGTCCTTTTCCCTTAGGAGGGAGGTGGCCTTTTGGGTTGCTGATTTCCACGTTTTTAGATACCGCCAGTATCTTGGCCAGATGTGGCAGTGGGCCAAGCCCCTTGGTGACTGTAGTTTATCCTACCTGGATGGCATTCTTGCGTTGTTCCATTTCAAGTGGTCCCAGTTTTTGCACTAATTCTCCAATGGCGATTCACCTTTCACCGGGAATGGAAAGGTCAAAGGGTTTAGCTCAATTAGGGAGTTCCAGGGCAAGGGTCTGAATTGACTGCTCTTTCCATTCTTGAAAGGCCACTTCTGGATTCTGTTCAAAAGGATCATCATCTTTTCCTTTCAGTGTTTCATATAGAGGCCCAGCTAGTAGACTGTAGTTAGGGATCCAGAAGCAGCAAACCCTGGCCTCCCCAGGAACCCCTAAGCTGTCTTCTAGTTTTAGAAAGGGGTAAGGCTGCAAATGGTTTCTTCCCTTTCCTGGGATGGACTTCTCCGACCTTCTGTGAGAATGAAGCCCAGGCAGGTCACCGCAGTCTGTGATATTTGAGCTTTTTCTTGGACAACTTCTATCCTTTATTGGCTTGGTAGTTCAGAGGCCTCCTTAGTAGGGCTGGCGATCAGAATGTCGTCTGCATATTGAAGGAGGGTTTCCTTTTCCAGAGGTAGAACTTTTCGGTCTTTAGCTAAGCTTTCCCCAAAGATGGTGTGGGAATTTTTGAACCCTTGGGGCAAGACGGCCCGGAAGTATTGTTTTAGTTGTATGTTGAGTCCTGCCACTCACAAGCCAAAATTTCTTGTGACTCTGGGACTAATGGAATACAAAAGAAGGCATCATTGAAGACTAATACAGAATACCATGTCCTGGTGGTTGGTAGAATGACCAGCAGGGTGTAGGAATTAGGAGCAACTGGAGGTATATCCTCAGTGGCTTCACTGACTGTCCTGACATCCTTTACCAGGTCCCCAGCAGCCCATGGGGCTCTCGTGGTCAGGCCAATCCCAGGATATGGAGCTCTCCTGGGCAGGTACCCCACCCCCAACCCAGCCCACGGGGCTCTCGTGGTCAGGCCTCTCCCAGGATACAGAGCTACCCTTGCAGGTACCGTGGCAGGGCTGGGCACACAGGAACCGTGCACATAGCTCTCACTGAAGAGCACCCCCATCTCACCTGTCGCTCAGAGCTGACACAGAGCACCTCAGAGCAGGACTTGAACTAACAAACAGCAGCTGCGACAGGTCTGTGACCCTGGGCATCACTCTGTGTGGCCTCCCTCCACCTGGTCTTCCAGAGACTTCCACTGCACCCGGGGCACCAGGCCTCTGTCTCCAACCACCACCCACCCCTCCTCTCCCTGACTCCTGGGTTCCTCTCATTAGGAGAGGCTTTTCTTGAAGTTGTCTCCCACTCATGGGCCAGATAAAATGATTAGAAAACAAGCCAAAGCTGCAGCCCCTTGTCTATCCTGACTCTCAGGAGCCCACACCTGTTCCTTGGACCTGGCCGGTTCAGCAAGTTCCATTTTCTGCAACTGTGAGCCCCTGAGGGGTGATGATTGGCTGACCTGGGCAGCCTTACCATGCCGGCCAGCCCTCCCCAGGTGTGCCTGGGTTGAGATCAATATAAATACCACTCCAGGCAGCAAGAGCCCCTGCAGCTGTGCCTGACGCCATTTTCTCTGCCCTGTCAGCAGTCTCGGGGCTGGGCTGGTGGGAGGGAGTGAGAGGCCACGGCTTTGTGGGTGGCCCAGTGTGAGTGGGGCTCTGCTGGACTTTCTGCAGCAGTTGCCAGGCTGCCACCTGCTAAAGAAGAGGATGTGTCACCCATACCTGCTGCTGGAATTTCTCCCTGGGCAGAGGTGAGGAAGGAAAAAAGCAGTGGGGGCAGGGACAGGACGGGTATCTCAGGCAGGGAAATGGAAATCTTCCAGAAGAGCACCCAGGACCAGGGCCATCCTGGCTGGCCTGCAGGCACCAAGTCAGCTGGCATGCTGTCACTCATGTGGCTCCATGGCCCTTCCTCTAGGCTTTCAAGTCCTTGTATATATTCAGGTGTTTTACCTGGGAAGGGTGGGAACAGTTCAGCAGCAACTGGCCTGGGGCTCAGCTCACGTTCACTCACAGATGCCTCGGCACGGTGCCCCAGCTTTGCAATGAGGACGCTTGTTGTGTGGGGGCTGCTGGCTGAATGGGAGACGATTCCCCACCACTGACCAACTTCAGAATTGTTTACAACTGGAGCAAGGGCCCTGATACGGTTTTCCTCTGAGTAACTGGTGGGTTCTGTTTTTTTTTTCTCTTTTTCGTTTTTGGTTCAAGGTAGAATTTATTCCTCTTTTTTGTATTTACAGATATAAGCATGGAAATAATTTATTCATATAAATACATGTATGTGAAGGGAATAATTGTTTTTTCTGTTTTGTTTTTTAAATTTTATTTCTTTTTAATTTTGAATTTTATTTCATATTTTTATACAGCAAGTTCTTATTGGTTATCTATTTTATACATATAAATGTTTACATGCCAATCCCAATCTCTCAACTCCTCCCACCACCACCCCCCCAAGAGCTTTCCCCCCTTGTTGTCCATACGATTGTTGTCTACATCTGTTGCTCTATTTATGCCTTGCAAAACGGTTAATCTGTACAGTTTTTCTAGGTTCCACATATATGCATGAATATACAAGATTTGTTTTTCTCTTTCTGACTTACTTCACTCTGTATGACAGACTCTAGATCCATCGACGTCTCTACAAATGACCCAATTTCATTCCTTTCATGGCTTAGTAATATTCCATTTTATATATGTACCACATCTTTATGCATTCGTCTGTCTGTGGGCATTTAGGTTGCTTCCATTACCTCGATATTGTAAATAGTGATGCAATGAACATTGCGGTGAATGTCTCTTTTTGATTTATGGTTTTGTCTGGGTATACGTCCAGGACTGGGATTGCTGTATCATATGGTAATTCTATTAATAGTTTCTTAAGAAACTCCATATTGTTCTCCATAGTGACTGTATCAATTTATATTCCCAACAATAGTAGAAGAGGCTTCCTTTTCTCCACACCCTTTCCAGCATTTGTTGTTTGTAGATTTTCAGATGATGCCCATTCTAACAGGTGTGAGGTGATACCTCATTGTTGAGTCCATTTCGTTGAGCAAGGGGTAGGTCTTGTTTATTACATATTTGGCTTATGGAACGGTATCTGTGCTAATTTCAAACTCTGGTTTTATGCAGCACCCCAACTCACCTTTCCCCTTAAGCAAGCATAAGTTGGTTTTCTAAACTTGAGACCCTGTTCTGTTTTGTAATTCAGTTCCTGTGTAGCCAAGTTTACATTCCGTGCATTAGTGATACCTTATGATGTTTCTTTTTCTGTGTGACTTATTTCACTTAGAATCATCGTGCCTCAATCCACTCATTATGCTGGTACAGGCCTGGTGACACAGATTTCATTGCTGAGTGGTATTCTGTTGTACATAAGTACCGCAACTTCTTTATCAATTATTTGTTCTCTGGGATATTTAACTTGTACCGTAGAAGAGGTTCCTGTAAACAGAGCCATCCCAAATATGGGGTGGCTGTGTCTTTTTGATTTTAATTTCCCTAAGCTATAGGACCATAAGTGGAAATGCCCTAGACTCTGTTGCTTTGTTTTTCAGATGTATCAGGAAACACTATACACTTCTCCAGAGTGGCTGTTGGCAATTTACATCCCGCCCATCAGCATAACAAGGCTCCCAGTTCTCCATGGCCTGTCCTGCCTTTCTGGATTTTACACTTTTTTCAGATGGCCCTTTAGACCGGGGGGAAGTGACACTTCATAGAAGTTCGGATTTCCATTGCAAGCTTGCTTGGTTTGCCAAAAAGGGCGTATGTGTTTTTTCCTGAATATATTCAGGAACAAACTCATACGCCCTTTTTTGTCACGTGCATCATTGTCGATGTTCTGCCTCTTTTCCTATGCTTTAAATGCAAATCCAGTCTACCTCCTGAAATCGGTTTCCTGAAATTCTGCCCCGCTTTCAAGTCCTCTTGGCAGCCTTACTTCAATATATTTTTGGACGTTATCTGTCATTTATAACTCTGCAGCTTTGTGAATGACAGTGCCCCTGAGCTCCTTTCTTCAACTCGCTTTCTTGTGAGCTGGCCGCAAACCCGCAAGACTGCTTCAGGCCCTAATCTGCTTCTGGCAGGGCACGCTGAGCCTTTGGTTAATTCCTCTTCCTGGTGGGAAATGAGTGTTAAATATGCCCGTCCAGACACCTACCTCACTCTCAACCCCTTGGTAATGTGGGTCCTCTGGTTTGTGGCCACCTTTGCTGGGTTCCTCACCTTTTGATGATGTGGCCCCACTAGTGTGAGGACACTCCTGCCTGGTTCTCATCCACGTGGTTATGTGGACCCCCTGGTGAGAGTCTGTTCCTGGCTGTGTTCCTCACCCTTCTGTGAGGGAGACCCTCTGCTGATAGGTCACTCCTGCATGGCTGGCACACATTGCCTTGGTGAAGTCAGCTGTGTGGTGGCAGTTGGAGCGTGCTGGGAATCTCCTCTCCCCGGTGATGAGGGCCCTCTTGCGTCAGGCCCTAACTGCTGGGCTCACCAACTTTTCTTAGTGAGCCCAATGATGCTTGGGCACTCCTCTTAGGATCCCATTTCCATGGGGATGTGGGCCTTCTGCTCTGAGGTCCCAACGGCTGGGTTGTTCACATTTTCATGATGTGGGCTCTCTGGTGTTAGTTCACAGAGGCCTGGATCCCATAGCCTCTGTGCTCTTGGCCGCCTGCTGGGAGGTTCCAACGGCTGGATTCCTCACTTTTTTAATTTTTTGGGCCCTCTGTTGTGAGTATCCTCTTGCCTGCCTCACTCCCAGCCCCTTCGTGATGTGTGTCCTCTGGTTTGAGGCCACATGTGCTGGGTTCCTCACCTTTCGATGATGTGGGACCAATGGTCTTAGGAGACTCCTGCCTGGTTCACATCCCCTTGGTGATGTGGGCCCTCTGTTGAGAGTCTGATCCTGGCTGGGTTCCTCACCCTTCTGTGAGGTGGGCCGTCTGCTGTGAGGTCACTCCTGCCTGGCTTGCTCACCTCGCCTTGTGGACATGAGCCCTCTGGTGGCACTTGGAGCCTGCTGGGAGCCTCCTCCCCTCGGTGATGAGGGCCCTCTGGCATCAGGCCCTAACGGCTGGGCTCCCCACATTTTGTGATGTGCGCCCAGTGGTTCGAAGACACTCCATCCAGGTTCACATCCCCATTGGGATGTGGGCCTTCTGCTCTGAGGTCCCAACGGCTGGGTTGTTCACAGTTTCATGATGTGGGCTCTCTGCTGTTAGTTCACTCTGGCCTGGATGCCATAGCCTCTGTGCTCTGGGCCGCCTGCTGGAAGGTTCCAACTGCTCGATTCCTCAACTTTTGTATTCTATGGGTCCTGTGTTGCGATGCTCCTCCTGCCTGCCTCACTCGCAACCCCTTCGTGATGTGGGTCCTCTGGTTTGAGGCCACATGTGCTGGGTTCCGCAACTTTCAATGATGTGGCCCCACTGGTGTGAGGACACTCCTGCCTGGTTCCCATCCCCTTGGTGATGTGGGCCTTCTGGTGACAGTCTTATCCTGGCTGGGTTCCTCACTCTTCTGTGAGGTAGGCCCTCTGCTGTGAGGTCAATCCTGCCTGACTTGCACACATCACCTTGGCGATGTGGGCCCTCTGTTGGCACATGGAACCTGCTGGGAACCTCCTGCCCTGGGTGATGACGGCCCTCTAGCATCAGGCCCTAACTGCTGGGCTCCCCACGTTTTCTGATGTGAGCCCAGTGATGCCAGGACACTCCTGTCAGGTTCCCATCCCCATGGGGATGTGGGCTTTCTGCTCTGAGGTCCCAACGCCTGGGTGGCTCACAGTTTCATGATGTGGGCTCTCTGGTGTTAGTTCACTCCTGCCTGCATCCCATAGCTTCTGTGCTCTCGGCCGCCTGCTGGGAGGTTCCAAATGCTGGATTCCTCACCTTTTTTATTCTTTGGGCCCTCTGTTTTTAGGCTACTCCTACCTGCCTCACTCCCATCCCCTTTGTGATGTATGTCCTCTGATATGAGGCCGCATGTGCTGAGTTCCTCACCTTTCGATGATGTGGCCCCACTGGTGGGAGGACAGTCCTGACTGGTTCCCATCCCCTTGGTGTTGTGGGCCCTCTGGCAAGAGTCTCATCCTACCTCAGTTCCTCACCCTTCTGTGAGATAGGCCCTCTGCTGTGAGGTCGCTACTGCCTGGCTGGCGCATGCCACCTTGTAGACGTGAGCCCTCTGTTGGCAGTTGGAACCTGCTGGGAGTCTCCTCCCCTCAGTTATGAGGGCCCCCTGGCGTCAGGCCCTAACTGCTGGGCTCCTAACATTTTCTGATATGTGCTAAGTGGTGCGAAGCCACTCCTGCCAGGTTCCCATCCCAATGGGGATGTGGGCCTTCTGTTCTGAGGTCCCAACGGCTGGGCTGCTCACAGGTTCATGATGTGGGCCCTCTGCTGTGAGTTCACTGCGGCCTAGATCCCATAGACTCGGTGCTCTGGGCCGCTTGCTGGGAGGTTCCAACTGCTGGATTCCTCAACTTTTATATTCTATGGACCCGGTGTTGTGAGGCCGGTCCTGCCAGCCTCATTCCGAAACCCTTGGTGATGTGGTTCCTCTGGTTTGAGGCTACATGTGCTGGGATCCTCACCTTTCGATGATGTTGTCCCACTGGTGTGGGGACACGCCTGCCTGGTTCCCATCCTCTTGGTGATGTGGACCCTCTGGTGAGAGTCTGATCCTGGCTGTGTTCCTCACCCTTCTGTGAGGTGGGCCCTCTGCTGTGAGGTCACTCCTGCCGGGCTGGCACACATCGCCTTGGTGACGTTGGCCCTCTGGTGGCAGCTGGAGCCTGCTGGGAGCCTCCTCCCCTCGGTGATGAGTGCCCTCTAGCGTCAGGCCCTAACTTCTGAGCACCCCACGTTTTCTGATGTGAGCCCAGTGATGCCAGGACACTCCTGTCATGTTCCCATCACCATGGGGATGTGGGCCTTCTGCTCTGAGGTCCCAATGTCTGGGTTGCTCACAGTTTCATGATGTGGGCTGTCTGGTGTTAGTTCACTCTGGCTTGGATCCCCTAGCCTCTGTGCTCTGGGCCGCCTGCTGGGAGGTTCCAACTGCTGGATTCCTCACCTTTCTTATTTTTGGGCCCTCTGTTGTGAGGCTCCTCCTGCCTGCCTCACTCCCAGCCCCTTGGTGATGGGTGTCCTATGGTTTGAAGTCACATGTTCTGGGTTCCTCACCTTTAGATGATGTGGCCCTACTCATGTGAGGACACTCCTGTCTGGTTCCAATCCATTTGGTGATGTGGGCCCTCTGGTGCGAGTCTGACCCTAACTGGGTTCGTCACACTTCTCTGAGGTGGGCCCTCTGCTGTGAGGTCATTCGTGCCTGGTTGGCACACATCGCCTTGGCGACGTCAGCCCTCTGGTGGCAGTTGGAGCCTGCTGGGAGACTCCTTCCCTTGGTGATGAGGGTCCTCTGGCGTCAGGCCCTAACTGCTGGTCTCCCAAAATTTTCTGATACGTTCTCAGTGGTGCGAGGACACTCCTACCAGATTTATATCCCCATGGGGATGTGGGCCTCCTGCTCTGAGGCCCCAATGGCTGGGTTGCTCAGTTTCATGACATGGGCCCTCTTCTGTGAGTTCACTGTGGCTTGGATCCCATAGCCTCGGTGCTCTGGGCCGCCTGCTGGGAGGTTCCAACTGCTGGATTCCTCACTTTTTTATTCTATGGGCCCAGTGTTGTGAGGCTACTCCTGCCTGCCTCACTCCGAGGCCCTTGGTGATGTGGGTCCTCTGGTTTGAGGACACATGTGCTGAGTAGCTCACCTTTCGCTGATGTGGCCCAACTGGTGTGAAGACACTCCTGCCTGGTTCCCATCCTCTTAGTGATGTGGGCCCTCTGGTGAGAGTCTGATATTGGCTGGGTTTCTCAACCTTATGTGAGGTGGGACCTCTGCTGTGAGGTAACTCCTGCCTGGCTTGCTCACGTTGCCTTGGCAACGTGAGCCCTCAGGTGGCAGTTGGAGCCTGTTGGGATTCTCCTCCCATCAGTTATGAGAGCTCTGGATAAAACACATATGCCCTTTTTTGCCAAGTGCATTATTTTCCAAGTTCTGTCTCTTTTCCTATGCTTTAAGAGCGACTCCCGTGTACCTTCTGAAATCGGTTTCCAGCAATTGTGCCCCGCATTCAAGTCCTCTTCGCAGCCTTACTTCAGTATAATTTTGGATGATAGCTGTCATTTATAACTCTGCAGGTTTGTGAATTACAGTGTCCCTGAGCTCCTTTCTTCAACTCGCTTTCTTGTGAGCTGGCCGCAACACCGCAAGATTGCTTCAGGCCCTAGTGTAGTTCCGGCATGGCACGCTGAGCCTTTGGTTAATTCCTCTTCCTGGTGGGAAATGAGAGTTAAATTTGCCCGTCCAGACACCTCCAGCTAGTCTCTCATTGGTTCTCCCTATTCCTGTTCATTTTCCGCAGAAATTGCAAACTGGGCCAAACAGGAGGTTAAAGGCACTGACTCTCCAAGTGGGGAGAGTGTTAGTAAAGCGTCTGAAATGTTGCACCCGAGTACCAGGGAACGAAAACTGAGACACATTTGAACACGTTTCCCGATCACACGGTGGATCATACTCTGGGTTCCACATGCATGTTTTAGCTGAAGGAAGAATCCCTTAAAACTGGAGAGCTGAGACGCATGGAATGGGTACCATGCATTATGACTTCAAAGGGTCTGCATTTGCTCACCGAACCTCACCAATCCTATCACTGCTGCGTTTATGCCACTGTACACACGCTTGATTCTCTTTCGGAGACATATAAATCCATAGGTTTTAAGATTCTTACTAGTCAGGTATATTCTTAGGCATTTAATATGGGGCGTTGAGTCCACTTCATTGAGCAAGGTGTGGCTCTGGTCTATTACATATTTGGCTTATGGAATTGTATCTGTGCTAATTTCAAACGCTGGTTTTATGCAGCACCCCAACTCACCTTTCCCCTTAAGCAAGCATAAGTTCGTTTTCTACATTTGAGACCCTATTCTGTTTTGTAATTCAGTTCCTGTGTAGCCAAGTTTACATTCCGTGTAGTAGTGATAATTTATGATGTTTCTTTTTCTGTTTGAATTATTTCACTTAGAATCATCGTACCTGAATCCACTCATTATGCTACTATGGGCCTGATGACATCGATTTCATTGCTGAGTGATATTGCATTGTAGGTAAGTACCACAACTTCTTTATCCATTTTTCACTTTCTGTGATATTGAACTTGTACCGTAAACGATGTTCTTGTAAACAGAGCCGTCCCAAACTTTGGGGTGGCTGTGTCTTTTTGATTTTAATTTCCCTAAGCTATAGGACCATAAGTGGAAGTGCCCTAGGCTCTGTTGCTTCGTTTTTTAGATGTTTCAGGAAACACCATACACTTCTCCAGAGTGGCTGCTGGCAATTTACATCCCGCCCATCAGCATAACAAGGCTCCCAGTTCTCCATGGCCTGTCCTGCCTTTCTGGATTTTACACTTTTTTCAGATGGCCCTTGTGACCGGGGGGCAGTGAGACTTCATTGTAGTGCAGATTTCCTTTGCAAGCTTGCTTGGTTGGCCAAAAAGGGCGTATGCGTTTTTTCCTGAATATATTCAGGAAAAAACGCATACGCCCTTTTTGGCCAAGTGCATCATTGTGGACGTTCTGCCTCTTTTCCTATGCTTTACATGCAATTCCAGTCTACCTCCTGAAATCGGTTTCCTGCAATTCTGCCCCGCTTTCAAGTCCTCTTGGCAGCCTTACTTCAATACATTTTTGGACGATAGCTGTCATTTATAACTCTGCAGGTTTGTGAATTACAGTGCCCCTGAGCTCCTTTCTTCAACTCGCTGTCTTGTGAGCTGGCCGCAACAGCGCAGGATTTCTTCAGGCCCTAGTGTGTTTCTGGCATGGCACACTGAGCCTTTGGTTAATTCCTCTTCCTGGTGGGAAATGAGAGTTAAATTTCCCCGTCCAGACACCTCCAGCTAGTCTCTCATTGGTTCTCCCTATTCCTGTTCATTTTCCGCAGAAATTGCAAACTGGGCCAAACAGGAGGTTAAAGGCACTGACTCTCCAAGTGGGGAGAGTGTTAGTAAAGCGTCTGGAATGTTGCACCCGAGTACCGGGGGACGAAAACTGAGACACATTTGAACACGTTTCCCGATCACCCGGTGGATCATACTCTGGCTACCACATGCATGTTTTAGCTGAAGGAAGAATCCCTTAAACCTGGAGAGTTGAGACCCATGGAATGGGTACCATGCAATTTGACTTCAAAGGGTCTGCATTTGCTCACCGATGCTCACCAATCCTATCACTGCTGTGTTTATGCCGCTGTACACACGCTTGATTCTCTTTCGGAGACATATAAATCCATAGGTTTTAAGATTCTTACTAGTCAGGTATATTCTTAGGCGTTTAATATGGGGTGTTGAGTCCACTTCGTTGAGCAAGGAGTAGTTCTTGTCTATTACATATTTGGCTTATGGAACGGTATCTGTGCTAATTTCAATCTCTGGTTTTATGCAGCACCCCAACTCACCTTATCCCTTAAGGAAGCATAAGTTGGTTTTCTACATTTGAGACCCTGTTCTGTATTGTAATTCAGTTCCTGTGTAGCCAAGTTTACATTCCGCGTAGTAGTGATATCTTATGATGTTTCTTTTTCTCTGTGACTTATTTCACTTAGAATCATCGTACCTGAATCCACTCATTATGCTGCTACGGGCCTGATGACATAGATTTCATTGCTGAGTGATATTGCATTGTACGTAAGTACCACAACTTCTTTATCCATTTTTCGCTTTCTGTGATATTGAACTTGTACCATAAACGAGGTTCTTGTAAACAGAGCCGTCCCAAACTTTGGGGTGGCTGTGTGTTTTAGATTTTAATTTCCCTAAGCTATAGGACCATAAGTGGAAGTGCCCTAGGCTCTGTTGCTTTGTTTTTTAGATGTTTCAGGAAACACCATACACTTCTCCAGAGTGGCTGTTGGCAATTTACATCCCGTCCATCAGCATAACAAGGCTCCCAGTTCTCCATGGCCTGTCCTGCCTTTCTAGATTTTACACTTTTTTCAGATGGCCCTTTGACCGGGGGGCAGTGACACTCCATTGTAGTACAGACTTCCTTTGCACGCTTGCTTGGTTGGCCAAAAAGGGCGTATGCGTTTTTTCCTGAATATATTCAGGAAAAAACGCATACTCCCTTTTTGGCCAAGTGCATCATTGTGGACGTTCTGCCTCTTTTGCTATGCTTTACATGCAATTCCAGTCTACCTCCTGAAATCGGTTTCCTGCAATTCTGCCCCGCTTTCAAGTCCTCTTGGCAGCCTTACTTCAATATATTTTTGGACGATAGCTGTCATTTATAACTCTGCAGGTTCGTGAATGACAGTGCCCCTGAGCTCCTTTCTTCAACTCGTTTTCTTGTGAGCTGGCCGCAACACCGCAGCATTGCTTCAGGCCCTAGTGTGGTTCCAGAATGGCACGCTGAGCCTTTGGTTAATTCCTCTTCCTGGTGGGCAATGAGAGTTAAATTTGCCCGTCCAGACACCTCCAGCTAGTCTCTCATTGGTTCTCCCTATTCCTGTTCATTTTCCGCAGAAATTGCAAACTGGGCCAAACAGGAGGTTAAAGGCACTGACTCTCCAAGTGGGGAGAGTGTTAGTAAAGCGTCTGGAATGTTGCACCCGAGTACCAGGGGACGAAAACTGAGTCACATTTGAACACGTTTCCCGATCACACGGTGGATCATACTCTGGGTTCCACATGCATGTTTTAGCTGAAGGAAGAATCCCTTAAACCTGGAGAGTTGAGACCCATGGAATGGGTACCATGCAATATGACTTCAAAGGGTCTACATTTGCTCACCGATACTCACCAATCCTATCACTGCTGCATTTATGTCGCTGTAAACATGCTTGATTCTCTTGCAGAGACATATAAATCCATAGGTTTTAAGATTCTTACTAGTCAGGTATATTCTTAGGCGTTTAATATGTGGTGTTGAGTCCACTTCGTTGAGCAAGGAGAAGCTCTTGTCTATTACATATTTGGCTTATGGAACGGTATCTGTGTTAATTTCAATCTCTGGTTTTATGCAGCACCCCAACTCACCTTTCCCCTTAAGGAAGCATAAGTTGGTTTCCTACATTTGATACCCTGTTCTGTTTTGTAATTCAGTTCCTGTGTAGCCAAGTTTACATTCCGTGTAGTAGTGATATCTTATGATGTTTCTTTTTTTGTGTGACTTATTTCACTTAGAATCATCGTACCTGAATCCACTCATTATGCTGCTACGGGCCTGATGACATAGATTTCATTGCTGAGTGATATTGCATTGTACGTAAGTACCACAACTTCTTTATCCATTTTTCGCTTTCTGTGATATTGAACTTGTACCATAAATGAGGTTCTTGTAAAGTGAGCCGTCCCAAACTTTGGGGTGGCTGTGTCTTTTTGATTTTAATTTCCCTAAGCTATAGGACCATAAGTGGAAGTGCCCTAGGCTCTGTTGCTTTGTTTTTTAGATGTTTCAGGAAACACCATACACTTCTCCAGAGTGCCTGTTGGCAATTTACATCCCGCCCATCAGCATAACAAGGCTCCCAGTTCTCCATGGCCTGTCCTGCCTTTCTGGATTTTACACTTTTATCAGATGGCCCTTTTGACCGGGGGCCAGTGAGACTTCATTGTAGTGCAGATTTCCTTTGCAAGCTTGCTTGGTTGGCCAAAAAGTGCGTATGCGTTTTTTCTTGAATATATTCAGGAAAAAACGCATACGCCCCTTTTGGCCAAGTGCATCATTGTGGACGTTCTGCCTCTTTTCCTATGCTTTACATGCAATTCCAGTCTACCTCCTGAAATCGGTTTCCTGCAATTCTGCCCCGCTTTCAAGTCCTCTTGGCAGCCTTACTTCAATATCTTTTCGGACGATAGCTGTCATTTATAACTCTGCAGGTTTGAAAATGACAGTGGCCCTGAGCTCCTTTCTTCAACTCGCTTTCTTGTGAGCTGGCCACAACACCGCAGGATTGCTTCAGGCCCTAGTGTGGTTCCGGCATGACACACTGAGTCTTTGGTTAATTCCTCTTCCTAGTGGGAAATGAGAGTTAAATTTGCCCGTCCAGACACCTCCAGCTAGTCTCTCATTGATTCTCCCTATTCCTGTTCATTTTCCACAGAAATTGCAAAACTGGGCCAAACAGGAGGTTAAAGGCACTGACTCTCCAAGTGGGGAGAGTGTTAGTAAAGCGTCTGGAATGTTGCACCCGAGTACCAGGGGACGAAAACTGAGACACATTTGAACACGTTTCCTGATCACACGGTGGATGATACTCTGGGTTCCACATGCATGTTTTAGCTGAAGGAAGAATCCCTTAAACCTGGAGAGTTGAGATCCATGGAATGGGTACCATGCAATATGACTTCAAAGGGTCTGCATTTGCTCACCGAACCTCACCAATCCTATCACTGCTGCGTTTATGCCGCTGTACACACGCTTCATTCTCTTTCGGAGACATATAAATCCATAGGATTTAAGATTCTTACTAGTCAGGTATATTCTTAGGCGTTTAATATGGGGTGTTGAGTCCACTTCGTCGAGCAAGGAGTAGCTCTTGTCTATTACATATTGGGCTTATGGAACGGTATCTGTGCTAATTTCAATCTCTGGTTTTATGCAGCACCCCAACTCACCTTTCCCCTTAAGCAAGCATAAGTTGGTTTTCAACATTTGAGACCCTTTTCTGTTTTGTAATTCAGTTCCTGTGTAGCCAAGTTTACATTCCGTGTAGTAGTGATATCTTATGAAGTTTCTTTTTCTGTGTGACTTATTTCACTTAGAATCATCGTACCTGAATCCACTCATTATGCTGTTACGGGCCTGATGACATAGATTTCATTGCTGAATGATATTGCATTGTACGTAAGTACCACAACTTCTTTATCCATTTTTCGCTTTCTGCGATATTGAACTTGTACCGTAAACGAGGTTCTTGTAAACAGAGCTGTCCCAAATTTGGGTTGGCTGTGTCTTTTTTATTTTAAGTTCCCTAAGCTATAGGACCATAAGTGGAAGTGCCCTAGGCTCTGTTGCTTTGTTTTGTAGATGTTTCAAGAAACACCATAGACTTCTCCAGAGTGGCTGTTGGCAATTTACATCCCGCCCATCAGCATAACAAGGCTCCCAGTTCTCCATGGCCTGTCCTGCCTTTCTGGATTTTACACTTTTTTCAGATATCCCTTTTGACCGGGGGGCAGTGAGACTTCATTGTAGTGCAGATTTCCTTTGTAAGCTTGCTTGGTTGACCAAAAAGGGCGTATGCGTTTTTTCCTGAATATATTCAGGAAAAAACGCATACGCCCTTTTTGGCCAAGTGCATCATTGTGGACGTTCTGCCTCTTTTCCTATGCTTTACATGCAATTCCAGTCTACCTCCTGAAATCGGTTTCCTGCAATTCTGCCCCGCTTTCAAGTCCTCTTGGCAGCCTTACTTCAATATATTTTTGGACGATAGCTGTCATTTATAACTCTGCAGGTTTGTGAATGACAGTGCCCCTGAGCTCCTTTCTTCAATTCGCTTTCTTGTGAGCTGGCCGCAACACCGCAGGATTGCTTCAGGCCCTACTGTGGTTCCGGCATGGCAAGCTGAGCCTTTGGTTAATTCCTATTCCTGGTGGGAAATGAGTGTTAAATTTGCCCGTCCAGACACCTCCAGCTAGTCTCTCATTGGTTCTCCCTATTCCTGTTCATTTTCCGCAGAAATTGCAAACTGGGCCAAACAGGAGGTTAAAGGCACTGACTCTCCAAGTGGGGAGAGTGTTAGTAAAGCGTCTGGAATGTTGTACCCGAGTACCGGGGGACGAAAACTGAGACACATTTGAACACGTTTCCCAATCACACGGTGGATCATACTCTGGGTTCCACATGCATGTTTTAGCTGAAGGAAGAATCCCTTAAACCTGGAGAGTTGAGACCCATGGAATGGGTACCATGCAATATGACTTCAAAGGGTCTGCATTTGCTCACCGAACCTCACCAATCCTATCACTGCTGCATTTATGCCACTGTACACATGCTTGATTCTCTTTCGGAGCATATAAATCCATAGGATTTAAGATTCTTACTATTCAGGTATATTCTTAGACGTTTAATATGGGGTGTTGAGTCCACTTCGTTGAGCAAGGAGTAGCTCTTGTCTATGACATATTTGGCTTATGGAACGGTATCTGTGCTAATTTCAATCTCTGGTTTTATGCAGCCCCCCAACTCACGTTTCCCCTTAAGCAAGCATAAGTTGGTTTTCTACATTTGAGACCCTGTTCTGTTTTGTAATTCAGTTCCTGTGTAGCCAAGTTTACATTCCGTGTAGTAGTGATATCTTATGATGTTTCTTTTTCTGTGTGACTTATTTTACTTAGAATCATCGTACCTGAATCCACTCATTATGCTGCTACGGGCCTGATGACATAGATTTCATTGCTGAGTGATATTGCATTGTACGTAAGTACCACAAGTTCTTTATCCATTTTTCGCTTTCTGTGATATTGAATTTGTACCGTAAACAAGGTTCTTGTAAACAGAGCCGTCCCAAACTTTGGGGTGGCTGTGTGTTTTAGATTTTAATTTCCCTAAGCTATAGGACCATAATTGGAAGTGCCGTAGGCTTTGTTGCCTTGTTTTTTAGATGTTTCAGGAAACACCATACACTTCTTCAGAGTGGCTGTTGGCAATTTACATCCCGCCCATCAGCATAACAAGGCTCCCAGTTCTCCATGGCTTGTCCTGCCTTTCTGGATTTTACACTTTTCTCAGATGGCCCTTTTGACCGGGGGGCAGTGAAACTTCATTGTAGTGCAGATTTCATTTGCAAGCTTGCTTGCTTGGCCAAAAAGGGCGTAGGCTTTTTTTCTTGAGGAAAAAACGCATATGCCCTTTTTGGCCAAGTGCATCATTGTGGACGTTCTACCTCTTTTCCTATGCTTTACATGCAATTCCAGTCTACCTCCTGAAATCGGTTTCCTGCAATTCTGCCCCGCTTTCAAGTCCTCTTGGCAGCCTTACTTCAATATATTTTTGGACGATAGCTGTCATTTATAACTCTGCAGTTTTGTGAATGACAGTGCCCCTGAGCTCCTTTCTTCAACTTGTTTTCTTGTGAGCTGGCCGCAACACCGCAGCATCGCTTCAGGCCATAGTGTTGTTCCGGCATGGCACGCTGAGCCTTTGGTTAATTCCTCTTCCTTGTGGGAAATGAGAGTTAAATTTGCCCGTCCAGACACCTCCAGCTAGTCTCTCATTGGTTCTCCCTATTCCTGTTCATTTTCCGCAGAAATTGCAAACTGGGCCAAACAGGAGGTTAAAGGCACTGACTCTCCAAGTGGGGAGAGTGTTAGTAAAGCGTCTGGAATGTTGCACCCGAGTACCAGGGGACAAAAACTGACACATTTGAACACGTTTCCCGATCACACGGTGGATGATACTCTGGGTTCCACATGCATGTTTTAGCTGAAGGAAGAATCCCTTAAACCTGGAGAGTTGAGACCCATGGAATGGGTACCATGCAATATGACTTCAAAGCGTCTGCATTTGCTCACCGAACCTCATCAATCCTATCACTGCTGCGTTTATGCCGCTATACACATGCTTGATTCTCTTTCAGAGATATATAAATCCATAGGTTTTAAGATTCTTACTAGTCAGGTATATTCTTTGGCGTTTAATATGTGGTGTTGAGTCCACTTCGTTGAGCAAGGTGTAGCTCTTTTCTATTACATATTTGGCTTATGGAACGATATCTGTGCTAATTTCAATGTCTGGTTTTATGCAGCACCCCAACTCACCTTTCCCCTTAAGGAAGCATAAGTTGGTTTTCTACATTTGAGACCCTGTTCTGTTTTGTAATTCAGTTCCTGTGTAGCCAAGTTTACATTCCGTGTAGTAGTTATATCTTATGATGTTTGTTTTTCTGTGTGACTTATTTCACTTAGAATCATCGTACCTGAATCCACTCATTATGCTGCTATGGGCCTGATGACATAGATTTCATTGCTGAGTGATATTGCATTGTAGGTAAGTACCACAACTTCTTTATCCATTTTTCACTTTCTGTGATATTGAACTTGTACCGTAAACGAGGTTCCTGTAAACAGAACCATCCCAAACTTTGGGGTGGCTGTGTCTTTTTGATTTTAATTTCCCTAAGCTATAGGACCATAAGTGGAAGTGCCCTAGGCTCTGTTGTTTTGTTTTTTAGATGTTTCAGGAAACACCATACACTTCTCCAGAGTGGCTGTTGGCAATTTACATCCCGCCCATCAGCATAACAAGGCTCCCAATTCTCCATGGCCTGTCCTGCTTTGCTGGATTTTATACTTTTTTCAGATGGCCCTTTTGCCCGCGGGGTAGTGAGACTTCATTGTAGTGCAGATTCCCTTTGCAAGCTTGCTTGGTTGGCCAAAAAGGGCGTATGCGTTTTTTCCTGAATATATTCAGGAAAAAACGCATACGCCCTTTTTGGCCAAGTGCATCATTGTGGACGTTCTGCCTCTTTTCCTATGCTTTACATGCAATTCCAGTCTACCTCCTGAAATCGGTTTCCTGCAATTCTGCCCTGCTTTCAAGTCCTCTTGGCAGCCTTACTTCAATATATTTTTGTATGATAGCTGTCATTTATAACTCTGCATGTCTGTGAATGACAGTGCCCCTGAGCTCCTTTCTTCAACTTGCTTTCTTGTGAGCTGGCCGCAACACCGTAGGATTGTTTCAGGCCCTAGTGTGGTTCCGGCACGGCACGCTGAGCCTTTGGTTAATTCCTCTTCCTGATGGGTAATGAGAGTTAAATTTGCCCGTCCAGACACCTCCAGCTAGTCTCTCATTGCTTCTCCCTATTCCTGTTCATTTTCCACAGAAATTGCAAAACTGGGCCAAACAGGAGGTTAAAGGCACTGACTCTCCAAGTGGGGAGAGTGTTAGTAAAGCGTCTGGAATGTTGCACCCGAGTACCAGGGGACGAAAACTGAGACACATTTGAATACGTTTCCCGATCACACGGTGGATGATACTCTGGGTTCCACATGCATGTTTTAGCTGAAGGAAGAATCCCTTAAACCTGGAGAGTTGAGACCCATGGAATGGGTACCATGCAATATGACTTCAAAGGGTCTGCATTTGCTCACCGAACCTCACCAATCCTATCACTGCTGCGTTTATGCCGCTGTACACACGCTTGATTCTCTTTCGGAGACATATAAATCCATAGGATTTAAGATTCTTACTAGTCAGGTATATTCTTAGGCGTTTAATATGGGGTGTTGAGTCCACTTCGTCGAGCAAGGAGTAGCTCTTGTCTATTACATATTTGGCTTATGGAACGGTATCTGTGCAAATTTCAATCTCTGGTTTTATGCAGCACCCCAACTCACCTTTCCCCTTAAGCAAGCATAAGTTGGTTTTCTACATTTGAGACCCTTTTCTGTTTTGTAATTCAGTTCCTGTGTAGCCAAGTTTACATTCCGTGTAGTAGTGATATCTTATGAAGTTTCTTTTTCTGTGTGACTTATTTCACTTAGAATCATCGTACCTGAATCCACTCATTATGCTGTTACGGTCCTGATGACATAGATTTCATTGCTGAGTGATATTGCATTGTGCGTAAGTACCACAACTTCTTTATCCATTTTTCGCTTTCTGCGATATTGAACTTGTACCGTAAACGAGGTTCTTGTAAACAGAGCCGTCCCAAATTTGGGGTGGCTGTGTCTTTTTGATTTTAAGTTCCCTAAGCTATAGGACCATAAGTGGAAGTGCCCTAGGCTCTGTTGCTTTGTTTTTTAGATATTTCAAGAAACACCATAGACTTCTCCAGAGTGGCTGTTGGCAATTTACATCCCGCCCATCAGCATAACAAGGCTCCCAGTTCTCCATGGCCTGTCCTGCCTTTCTGGATTTTACACTTTTTTCAGATGGCCCTTTTGACCGGGGGGCAGTGAGACTTCATTGTAGTGCAGATTTCCTTTGTAAGCTTGCTTGGTTGACCAAAAAGGGCGTATGCGTTTTTTCCTGAATATATTCAGGAAAAAACGCATACGCCCCTTTTGGCCAAGTGCATCATTGTGGACGTTCTGCCTCTTTTGCTATGCTTTACATGCAATTCCAGTCTACCTCCTGAAATCGGTTTCCTGCAATTCTGCCCCGCTTTCAAGTTCTCTTGGCAGCCTTACTTCAATATATTTTTGGACGATAGCTGTCATTTATAACTCTGCAGGTTTGTGAATGACAGTGCCCCTGAGCTCCTTTCTTCAACTCGCTTTCTTGTGAGCTGGCCGCAACACCGCAGGATTGCTTCAGGCCCTACTGTGGTTCCGGCATGGCACGCTGAGCCTTTGGTTAATTCCTATTCCTGGTGGGAAATGAGAGTTAAATTTGCCAGTCCAGACACCTCCAGCTAGTCTCTCATTGGTTCTCCCTATTCCTGTTCATTTTCCGCAGAAATTGCAAACTGGGCCAAACAGGAGGTTAAAGGCACTGACTCTCCAAGTGGGGAGAGTGTTAGTAAAGCGTCTGGAATGTTGTACCTGAGTACCAGGGGACGAAAACTGAGACACATTTGAACACGTTTCCCAATCACACGGTGGATCATACTCTGGGTTCCACATGCATGTTTTAGCTGAAGGAAGAGTCCCTTAAACCTGGAAAGTTGAGACCCATGGAATGGGTACCATGCAATATGACTTCAAAGGGTCTGCATTTGCTCACCGAACCTCACCAGTCCTATCACTGCTGCATTTATGCCGCTGTACACAGGCTTGATTCTCTTTCGGAGCATATAAATCCATAGGTTTTAAGATTCTTACTAGTCAGGTATATTCTTAGACGTTTAATATGGGGTGTTGAGTCCACTTCGTTGAGCAAGGAGTAGCTCTTGTCTATGACATATTTGGCTTATGGAACGGTATCTGTGCTAATTTCAATCTCTGGTTTTATGCAGCCCCCCAACTCACGTTTCCCCTTAAGCAAGCATAAGTTGGTTTTCTACATTTGAGACCCTGTTCTGTTTTGTAATTCAGTTCCTGTGTAGCCAAGTTTACATTACGTGTAGTAGTGATATCTTATGATGTTTCTTTTTCTGTGTGACTTATTTCACTTAGAATCATCGTACCTGAATCCACTCATTATGCTGCTACGGGCCTGATGACATAGATTTCATTGCTGAGTGATATTGCATTGTACGTAAGTACCACAAGTTCTTTATCCATTTTTCGCTTTCTGTGATATTGAACTTGTACCGTAAAAGAGGTTCTTGTAAACAGAGCCGTCCCAAACTTTGGGGTGGCTGTGTGTTTTAGATTTTAATTTCCCTAAGCTATAGGACCATAATTGGAAGTGCCCTAGGCTCTGTTGCCTTGTTTTTTAGATGTTTCAGGAAACACCATACACTTCTTCAGAGTGGCTGTTGGCAATTTGCATCCCGCCCATCAGCATAACAAGGCTCCCAGTTCTCCATGGCCTGTCCTGCCTTTCTGGATTTTACACTTTTCTCAGATGGCCCTTTTGACCGGGGGGCAGTGAGACTTCATTGTAGTGCAGATTTCCTTTGCAAGCTTGCTTGCTTGGCCAAAAAGGGCGTAGGCTTTTTTTCTTGAGGAAAAAACGCATATGCCCTTTTTGGCCAAGTGCATCATTGTGGACGTTCTGCCTCTTTTCCTATGCTTTACATGCAATTCCAGTCTACCTCCTGAAATCGGTTTCCTGCAATTCTGCCCCGCTTTCAAGTCCTCTTGGCAGCCTTACTTCAATATATTTTTGGACGATAGCTGTCATTTATAACTCTGCAGTTTTGTGAATTACAGTGCCCCTGAGCTCCTTTCTTCAACTTGTTTTCTTGTGAGCTGGCCGCAACACCGCAGCATCTCTTCAGGCCATAGTGTTGTTCCGGCATGGCACGCTGAGCCTTTGGTTAATTCCTCTTCCTGGTGGGAAATGAGAGTTAAATTTGCCCGTCCAGACACCTCTAGCTAGTCTCTCATTGGTTCTCCCTATTCCTGTTCATTTTCCGCAGAAATTGCAAACTGGGCCAAACAGGAGGTTAAAGGCACTGACTCTCCAAGTGGGGAGCTTGTTAGTAAAGCGTCTGGAATGTTGCACCCGAGTACCAGGGGACGAAAACTGACACATTTGAACACGTTTCCCGATCACACGGTGGATCATACTCTGGGTTCCACATGCATGTTTTAGCTGAAGGAAGAATCCCTTAAACCTGGAGAGTTGAGACCCATGGAATGGGTACCATGCAATATGACTTCAAAGGGTCTGCATTTGCTCACCGAACCTCATCAATCCTATCACTGCTGCGTTTATGCCGCTATACACACGCTTGATTCTCTTTCAGAGATATATAAATCCATAGGTTTTAAGATTCTTACTAGTCAGGTATATTCTTTGGCGTTTAATATGTGGTGTTGAGTCCACTTCGTTGAGCAAGGTGTAGCTCTTTTCTATTACATATTTGGCTTATGGAACGATATCTGTGCTAATTTCAATGTCTGGTTTTATGCAGCACCCCAACTCACCTTTCCCCTTAAGGAAGCATAAGTTGGTTTTCTACATTTGAGACCCTGTTCTGTTTTGTAATTCAGTTCCTGTGTAGCCAAGTTTACATTCCGTGTAGTAGTTATATCTTATGATGTTTGTTTTTCTGTGTGACTTATTTCACTTAGAATCATCGTACCTGAATCCACTCAGTATGCTGCTATGGGCCTGATGACATAGATTTCATTGCTGAGTGATATTGCATTGTAGGTAAGTACCACAACTTCTTTATCCATTTTTCACTTTCTGTGATATTGAACTTGTACCGTAAACGAGGTTCCTGTAAACAGAACCGTCCCAAACTTTGGGGTGGCTGTGTCTTTTTGATTTTAATTTCCCTAAGCTATAGGACCATAAGTGGAAGTGCCCTAGGCTCTGTTGCTTTGTTTTTTAGATGTTTCAGGAAACACCATACACTTCTCCAGAGTGGCTGTTGGCAATTTACATCCCGCCCATCAGCATAACAAGGCTCCCATTTCTCCATGGCCTGTCCTGCCTTTCTGGATTTTACACTTTTATCAGATGGCCCTTTTGACTGGGGGCCAGTGAGACTTCATTGTAGTGCAGATTTCCTTTGCAAGCTTGCTTGGTTGGCCAAAAAGGGCGTATGCGTTTTTTCCTGAATATATTCAGGAAAAAACGCATACGCCCCTTTTGGCCAAGTGCATCATTGTGGACGTTCTGCCTCTTTTCCTATGCTTTACATGCAATTCCAGTCTACCTCCTGAAATCGGTTTCCTGCAATTCTGCCCCGCTTTCAAGTCCTCTTGGCAGCCTTACTTCAATATATTTTTGGACGATAGCTGTCATTTATAACTCTGCAGGTTTGTGAATGACAGTGCCCCTGAGCTCCTTTCTTCAACTCGCTTTCTTGTGAGCTGGCCGCAACACCGCAGGATTGCTTCAGGCCCTAGTGTGGTTCCGGCACGGCACGCTTAGCCTTTGGTTAATTCCTCTTCCTGGTGGGAAACGAGAGTTAACTTTGCATGTCCAGACACCTCCAGCTAGTTTCTCATTGGTTCTCCCTATTCCTGTTCATTTTCCATAGAAATTGCAAACTGGGCCAAACAGGAGGTTAAAGGCACTGACTCTCCAAGTGGGGAGAGTGTTAGTAAAGCGTCTGGAATGTTGCACCCGAGAACCGGGGGACGAATACTGAGACACATTTGAACACGTTTCCGATCACACAGTGGATCGTACTCTGGGTTCCACATGCATGTTTTAGCTGAAGGAAGAATCCCTTTAACCTGGAGAGTTGAGACCCATGGAATGGGTACCATGCAATATGACTTCAAAGGGTCTGCATTTGCTCACCGAACCTCACCAATCCTATCACTGCTGCGTTTATGCCGCTGTACACACGCTTGATTCTCTTTCGGAGACATATAAATCCATAGGTTTTAAGATTCTTGCTAGTCAGGTATATTCTTAGGCGTTTATTATGGGGTGTAGAGTCCACTTCGTTGAGCAAGGAGTAGGTCTTGTCTATTACATATTTGGCTTATGGAACGGTATCTGTGCTAATTTCAATCTCTGGTTTTATGCAGCACCCCAACTCACCTTTCGCCTTAAGCAAGCATAAGTTGGTTTTCTACATTTGAGACCCTGTTCTGTTTTGTAATTCAGTTCCTGTGTAGCCAAGTTTACATTCCGTGTAGTAGTGATATCTTATGATGTTTCTTTTTCTGTGTGACTTATTTCACTTAGAATCATCGTACCTGAATCCACTCATTATGCTGCTATGGGCCTGATGACATAGATTTCATTGCTGAGTGATATTGCATTGTACGTAATTACCACAACTTCTTTATCCATTTTTCACTTTGTGTGATACTGAACTTGTACTGTAAACGAGGTTCTTGTAAACAGAGCCGTCCCAAACTTTGGGGTGGCTGTGTCTTTTTTATTTTAATTTCCCTAAGCTATAGGACCATAAGTGGAAGTGCCCTAGGCTCTGTTGCTTTGGTTTTTAGATGTTTCAGGAAACACCATACACTTCTCCAGAGTGGTTGTTCGCAATTTACATCCCGCACATCAGCATAACAAGGTTCCCAATTCTCCATGGCCTGTCCTGCCTTTCTGGATTTTACACTTTTTTCAGATGGCCCTTTTGACCGGGGGGCAGTGAGACTTCATTGTAGTGCAGATTTCCTTTGCAAGCTTGCTTGGTTGGCCAAAAAGTGCATATGCGTTTTTTCCTGAATGTATTCAGGAAAAAACGCATACGCCCTTTTTGGCCAAGTGCATCATTGTGGACGTTCTGCCTCTTTTCCTATGCTTTACATGCAATTCCAGTCTACCTCCTGAAATCGGTTTCCTGCAATTCTGCCCCGCTTTCAAGTCCTCTTGGCAGCCTTACTTCAATATATTTTTGGACGATAGCTGTCATTTATAACTCTGCAGGTTTGTGAATGACAGTGCCCCTGAGCTCCTTTCTTCAACTCGCTTTCTTGTGAGCTGGCCGCAACACCGCAGCCTTGCTTCAGGCCCTAGTGTGGTTCCGGCATGGCACGCTGAGCCTTTGGTTAATTCCTCTTCCTGGTGGGAAATGAGAGTTAAATTTGCCCGTCCAGACACCTCCAGCTAGTCTCTCATTGGTTCTCCCTATTCCTGTTCATTTTCCGCAGAAATTGCAAACTGGGCCAAACAAGAGGTTAAAGGCACTGACTCTCCAAGTGGGGAGAGTGTTAGTAAAGCATCTGGAATGTTGCACCCAAGTACCAGGGGACGAAAACTGACACAATTGAACACGTTTCCCGATCACACGGTGGATCATACTCTGGGTTCCACATGCATGTTTTAGCTGAAGGAAGAATCCCTTAAACCTGGAGAGTTGAGACCCATGGAATGGGTACCATGCAATATGACTTCAAAGGGTCTGCATTTGTCCACCGAACCTCACCAATCCTATCACTGCTGCGTTTATGCCACTGTACACACGCTTGATTCTCTTTCGGAGACATATAAATCCATAGGTTTTAAGATTCTTGCTAGTCAGGTATATTCTTAGGCGTTTATTATGGGGTGTAGAGTCCACTTCGTTGAGCAAGGAGTAGCTCTTGTCTATTACATATTTGGCTTATGGAACGGTATCTGTGCTAATTTCAATCTCTGGTTTTATGCAGCACCCCAACTCACCTTTCGCCTTAAGCAAGCATAAGTTGGTTTTCTACATTTGAGACCCTGTTCTGTTTTGTAATTCAGTTCCTGTGTAGCCAAGTTTACATTCCGTGTAGTAGTGATATCTTATGATGTTTCTTTTTCTGTGTGACTTATTTCACTTAGAATCATCGTACCTGAATCCACTCATTATGCTGCTATGGGCCTGATGACATAGATTTCATTGCTGAGTGATATTGCATTGTACGTAATTACCACAACTTCTTTATCCATTTTTCACTTTGTGTGATACTGAACTTGTACCGTAAACGAGGTTCTTGTAAACAGAGCCGTCCCAAACTTTGGGGTGGCTGTGTCTTTTTTATTTTAATTTCCCTAAGCTATAGGACCATAAGTGGAAGTGCCCTAGGCTCTGTTGCTTTGGTTTTTAGATGTTTCAGGAAACACCATACACTTCTCCAGAGTGGTTGTTCGCAATTTACATCCCGCACATCAGCATAACAAGGTTCCCAATTCTCCATGGCCTGTCCTGCCTTTCTGGATTTTACACTTTTTTCAGATGGCCCTTTTGACCGGGGGGCAGTGAGACTTCATTGTAGTGCAGATTTCCTTTGCAAGCTTGCTTGGTTGGCCAAAAAGGGCATATGCGTTTTTTCCTGAATGTATTCAGGAAAAAACGCATACGCCCTTTTTGGCCAAGTGCATCATTGTGGACGTTCTGCCTCTTTTCCTATGCTTTACATGCAATTCCAGTCTACCTCCTGAAATCGGTTTCCTGCAATTCTGCCCCGCTTTCAAGTCCTCTTGGCAGCCTTACTTCAATATATTTTTGGACGATAGCTGTCATTTATAACTCTGCAGGTTTGTGAATGACAGTGCCCCTGAGCTCCTTTCTTCAACTCGCTTTCTTGTGAGCTGGCCGCAACACCGCAGCCTTGCTTCAGGCCCTAGTGTGGTTCCGGCATGGCACGCTGAGCCTTTGGTTAATTCCTCTTCCTGGTGGGAAATGAGAGTTAAATTTGCCCGTCCAGACACCTCCAGCTAGTCTCTCATTGGTTCTCCCTATTCCTGTTCATTTTCCGCAGAAATTGCAAACTGGGCCAAACAGGAGGTTAAAGGCACTGACTCTCCAAGTGGGGAGAGTGTTAGTAAAGCATCTGGAATGTTGCACCCGAGTACCAGGGGACGAAAACTGACACAATTGAACACGTTTCCCGATCACACGGTGGATCATACTCTGGGTTCCACATGCATGTTTTAGCTGAAGGAAGAATCCCTTAAACCTGGAGAGTTGAGACCCATGGAATGGGTACCATGCAATATGACTTCAAAGGGTCTGCATTTGTCCACCGAACCTCACCAATCCTATCACTGTTGCGTTTATGCCACTGTACACACGCTTGATTCTCTTTCAGAGACATATAAATCCATAGGTTTTACGATTCTTGCTAGTCAGGTATATTCTTAGGCGTTTATTATGGGGTGTAGAGTCCACTTCGTTGAGCAAGGAGTAGCTCTTGTCTATTACATATTTGGCTTATGGAACGGTATCTGTGCTAATTTCAATCTCTGGTTTTATGCAGCACTCCAACTCACCTTTCGCCTTAAGCAAGCATAAGTTGGTTTCCTACATTTGAGACCCTGTTCTGTTTTGTAATTCAGTTCCTGTGTAGCCAAGTTTACATTCCTTGTAGTAGTGATATCTTATGATGTTTGTTTTTCTGTGTGACTTATTTCACTTAGAATCATCGTACCTGAATCCACTCATTATGCAGCTATGGGCCTGATGACATAGATTTCATTGCTGCGTGATATTGCATTGTACGTAATTACCACAACATTTTTATCCATTTTTCACTTTGTGTGATACTGAACTTGTACCGTAAACGAGGTTCTTGTAAACAGAGCCGTCCCAAACTTTGGGGTGGCTGTGTCTTTTTTATTTTAATTTCCCTAAGCTATAGGACCATAAGTGGAAGTGCCCTAGGCTCTGTTGCTTTGGTTTTTAGATGTTTCAGGAAACACCATACACTTCTCCAGAGTGGATGTTCGCAATTTACATCCCGCACATCAGCATAACAAGGTTCCCAATTCTCCATGGCCTGTCCTGCCTTTCTGGATTTTACACTTTTTTCAGATGGCCCTTTTGACCGGGGGCAGTGAGACTTCATTGTAGTGCAGATTTCCTTTGCAAGCTTGCTTGGTTGGCCAAAAAGGGCGTATGCGTTTTTTCCTGAATATATTCAGGAAAAAACGCATACGCCCTTTTTGGCCAAGTGCATCATTGTGGACGTTCTGCCTCTTTTCCTATGCTTTACATGCAATTCCAGTCTACCTCCTGAAATCGGTTTCCTGCAATTCTGCCCCGCTTTCAAGTCCTCTTGGCAGCCTTACTTCAATATATTTTTGGACGATAGCTGTCATTTATAACTCTGCAGGTATGTGAATGACAGTGCCCCTGAGCTCCTTTCTTCAACTCGCTTTCTTGTGAGCTGGCCGCAACACCACAGCCTTGCTTCAGGCCCTAGTGTGGTTCCGGAATGGCACGCTGAGACTTTGGTTAATTCCTCTTCCTGGTGGGAAATGAGAGTTAAATTTGCCCGTCCAGACACCTCCAGCTAGTCTCTCATTGGTTCTCCCTATTCCTGTTCATTTTCCGCAGAAATTGCAAACTGGGCCAAACAGGAGTTTAAAGGCACTGACTCTCCAAGAGGGGAGACTGTTAGTAAAGCGTCTGGAATGTTGCACCCGAGTACCAGGGGACGGAAACTGAGACACATTTGAACACGTTTCCCGATCACACGGTGGATCATACTCTGGGTTCCACATGCATGTTTTAGCTGAAGGAAGAATCCCTTAAACCTGGAGAGTTGAGACCCATGGAATGGGTACCATGCAATATGACTTCAAAGGGTCTGCATTTGCTCACCGAACCTCACCAATCCTATCACTGTTGCGTTTATGCCGCTGTACACACGCTTGATTCTCTTTCAGAGACATATAAATCCATAGGTTTTAAGATTCTTACTAGTCAGGTATGTTCTTAGGAGTTTAATATGGGGCGTTGAGTCCACTTCGTTGAGCAAGGAGTAGCTCTTGTCTATTACATATTTGGCTTATGGAACGGTATCTGTGCTAATTTCAATCTCTGGTTTTATGCAGCACCCCAACTCACCTTTCCCCTTAAGCAAGCATAAGTTGGTTTTCTACATTTGAGACCCTGTTCTGTTTTGTAATTCAGTTCCTGTGTAGCCAAGTTTACATTCCGTGTAGTAGTGATATCTTATGATGTTTCTTTTTCTGTGTGACTTATTTCACTTAGAATCATCGTACCTGAATCCACTCATTATGCTGCTACGGGCCTGATGACATAGATTTCATTGCTGAGTGATATTGCATTGTACGTAAGTACCACAACTTCTTGATCCATTTTTCGCTTTCTGTGATATTGAACTTGTACCGTAAACGAGGTTCTTGTAAACAGAGCTGTCCCAAACATTTGGGTGGTTGTGTCTTTTTGATTTTAATTTCCCTAAGCTATAGGACCATAAGTGGAAGTGCCCTAGGCTCTGTTGCTTTGTTTTTTAGATGTTTCAGGAAACACCATACACTTCTCCAGAGTGCCTGTTGGCAATTTACATCCCGCCCATCAGCATAACAATTCTCCCAGTTCTCCATGGCCTGTCCTGCCTTTCTGGATTTTACACTTTTTTCAGATGGCCCTTTTGACCAGGGGACAGTGAGACTTCATTGTAGTGCAGATTTCCTTTGCAAGCTTGCTTGGTTGGCCAAAAAGGGCGTATGCGTTTTTTCCTGAATGTATTCAGGAAAAAACGCATACGCCCTTTTTGGCCAAGTGCATCATTGTGGACGTTCTGCCTCTTTTCCTATGCTTTACATGCAATTCCAGTCTACCTCCTGAAATCGGTTTCCTGCAATTCTGCCCCGCTTTCAAGTCCTCTTGGCAGCCTTACTTCAATATATTTTTGGACGATAGCTGTCATTTATAACTCTGCAGGTTTGTGAATGACAGTGCCCCTGAGCTCCTTTCTTCAACTCGCTTTCTTGTGAGCTGGCCGCAACACCGCAGCCTTGCTTCAGGCCCTAGTGTGGTTCCGGCATGGCACGCTGAGCCTTTGGTTAATTCCTCTTCCTGGTGGGAAATAAGAGTTAAATTTGCCCGTCCAGACACCTCCAGCTAGTCTCTCATTGGTTCTCCCTATTCCTGTTCATTTTCCGCAGAAATTGCAAACTGGGCCAAACAGGAGGTTAAAGGCACTGACTCTCCAAGTGGGGAGAGTGTTAGTAAAGCATCTGGAATGTTGCACCCGAGTACCAGGGGACGAAAACTGACACAATTGAACACGTTTCCCGATCACACGGTGGATCATATTCTGGGTTCCACATGCATGTTTTAGCTGAAGGAAGAATCCCTTAAACCTGGAGAGTTGAGACCCATGGAATGGGTACCATGGAATATGACTTCAAAGGGTCTGCATTTGTCCACCGAACCTCACCAATCCTATCACTGCTGCCTTTATGCCACTGTACACACGCTTGATTCTCTTTCGGAGACATATAAATCCATAGGTTTTAAGATTCTTCCTAGTCAGGTATATTCTTAGGCGTTTAATATGGGGTGTAGAGTCCACTTCGTTGAGCAAGGAGTAGCTCTTGTCTATTACATATTTGGCTTATGGAACGGTATCTGTGCTAATTTCAATCTCTGGTTTTATGCAGCACCCCAACTCACCTTTCCCCTTAAGCAAGCATAAGTTGGTTTTCTACATTGGAGACCCTGTTCTGTTTTGTAATTCAGTTCCTGTGTAGCCAAGTTTACATTCCGTGTAGTAGTGATATCTTATGATGTTTCTTTTTCTGTGTGACTTATTTCACTTAGAATCATCGTACCTGAATCCACTCATTATGCTGCTATGGGCCTGATGACATAGATTTCATTGCTGAGTGATATTGCATTATACGTATGTACCACAACTTCTTTATCCATTTTTCACTTTCTGTGATTTTGAACTTGTACTGTAAAGAAGGTTCTTGTAAACAGAGCCGTCCCAAACTTTGGGGTGGCTGTGTCTTTTTGATTTTAATTTCCCTAAGCTATAGGACCATAAGTGGAAGTGCCCTAGGCTCTGTTGCTTTGTTTTTTAGATGTTTCAGGAAACACCATACACTTCTCCAGAGTGGCTGTTGGCAATTTACATCACGCCCATGAGCATAACAAGGCTCCCAGTTCTCCATGGCCTGTCCTGCCTTTCTGGATTTTACACTTTTTTCAGATGGCCCTTTTGACCGGGGGGCTGTGAGACTTCATTGTAGTGCAGATTTCCTTTGCAAGCTTGCTTGGTTGGCCAAAAAGGGCGTATGCGTTTTTCCTGAATATATTCAGGAAAAAACGCATACGCCCTTTTTGGCCAAGTGCATCATTGTGGACGTTCTGCCTCTTTTCCTATGCTTTACATGCAATTCCAGTCTACCTCCTGAAATCGGTTTCCTGCAATTCTGCCCCGCTTTCAAGTCCTCTTGGCAGCCTTACTTCAATATATTTTTGGACGATAGCTGTCATTTATAACTCTGCAGGTTTGTGAATGACAGTGCCCCTGAGCTCCTTTCTTCAACTCGCTTTCTTGTGAGCTGGCCGCAACACCGCAGGATTGCTTCAGGCCCTAGTGTGGTTCCGGCATGGCACGCTGAGCCTTTGGTTAATTCCTCTTCCTGGTGGGAAATGAGAGTTAAATTTGCCCGTCCAGACACCTCCAGCTAGTCTCTCATTGTTTCTCCCTATTCCTGTTCATTTTCCGCAGAAATTGCAAACTGGGCCAAACAGGAGGTTAAAGGCACTGACTCTCCAAGTGGGGAGAGTGTTAGTAAAGCATCTGGAATGTTGCACCCGAGTACCAGGGGACGAAAACTGACACAATTGAACACGTTTCCCGATCACACGGTGGATCATACTGTGGGTTCCACATGCATGTTTTAGCTGAAGGAAGAATCCCTTAAACCTGGAGAGTTGAGACCCATGGAGTGGGTACCATGCAATATGACTTCAAAGGGTCTGCATTTGTCCACCGAACCTCACCAATAATATCACTGCTGCGTTTATGCCGCTGTACACACGCTTGATTCTCTTTCGGAGACATATAAATCCATAGGTTTTAAGATTCTTCCTAGTCAGGTATATTCTTAGGCGTTTAATATGGGGTGTAGAGTCCACTTCGTTGAGCAAGGAGTAGCTCTTGTCTATTACATATTTGGCTTATGGAACGGTATCTGTGCTAATTTCAATCTCTGGTTTTATGCAGCACCCCAACTCACCTTTCCCGTTAAGCAAGCATAAGTCGGTTTTCTACATTTGAGACCCTGTTCTGTTTTGTAATTCAGTTCCTGTGTAGCCAAGTTTACATTCCATGTGGTAGAGATATCTTATGATGTTTCTTTTTCTGTGTGACTTATTTCACTTAGAATCATCGTACCTGAATCCACTCATTATGCTGCTACGGGCCTGATGACATAGATTTCATTGCTGAGTGATATTGCATTGTACGTAAGTACCACAACTTCTTTATCCATTTTGCGCTTTCTGTGATATTGAACTTGGACCGTAAATGAGGTTCTTGTAAACAGAGCTGTCCCAAACATTTGGGTGGTTGTGTCTTTTTGATTTTAATTTCCCTAAGCTATAGGACCATAAGTGGAAGTGCCCTAGGCTCTGTTGCTTTGTTTTTTAGATGTTTCAGGAAACACCATACACTTCTCCAGAGTGCCTGTGGGCAATTTACATCCCGCCCATGAGCATAACAAGGCTCCCAGTTCTCCATGGCCTGTCCTGCCTTTCTGGATTTTACACTTTTTTCAGATGGCCATTTTGACCAGGGGACAGTGAGACTTCATTGTAGTGCAGATTTCCTTTGCAAGCTTGCTTGGTTGGCCAAAAAGGGCGTATGCGTTTTTTCCTGAATATATTCAGGAAAAAACGCATACGCCCTTTTTGGCCAAGTGCATCATTGTGGACGTTCTGCCTCTTTTCCTATGCTTTACATGCAATTCCAGTCTACCTCCTGAAATCGGTTTCCTGCAATTCTGCCCCGCTTTCAAGTCCTCTTGGCAGCCTTACTTCAATATATTTTTGGACGATAGCTGTCATTTATAACTCTGCAGGTTTGTGAATGACAGTGCCCCTGAGCTCCATTCTTCAACTCGCTTTCTTGTGAGCTGGCCGCAACACCGCAGGATTGCTTCAGGCCCTAGTGTGGGTCCGGCATGGCACGCTGAGCCTTTGGTTAATTCCTCTTCCTGGCGGGAAATGAGAGTTAAATTTGCCCGTCCAGACACCTCCAGCTAGTCTCTCATTGGTTCTCCCTATTCCTGTTCATTTTCCGCAGAAATTGCAAACTGGGCCAAACAGGAGGTTAAAGGCACTGACTCTCCAAGTGGGGAGAGTGTTAGTAAAGCATCTGGAATGTTGCACCCGAGTACCAGGGGACGAAAACTGACACAATTGAACACGTTTCCCGATCACACGGTGGATCATACTCTGGGTTCCACATGCATGTTTTAGCTGAAGGAAGAATCCCTTAAACCTGGAGAGTTGAGACCCATGGAATGGGTACCATGCAATATGACTTCAAAGGGTCTGCATTTGTCCACCGAACCTCACCAATCCTATCACTGCTGCGTTTATGCCGCTGTACACACGCTTGAGTCTCTTTCGGAGACATATAAATCCATAGGTTTTAAGATTCTTCCTAGTCAGGTATATTCTTAGGCGTTTAATATGGGGTGTAGAGTCCACTTCGTTGAGCAAGGAGTAGCTCTTGTCTATTACATATTTGGCTTATGGAACGGTATCTGTGCTAATTTCAATCTGTGGTTTTATGCAGCACCCCAACTCACCTTTCCCCTTAAGCAAGCATAAGTTGGTTTTCTACATTTGAGACCCTGTTCTGTTTTGTAATTCAGTTCCTGTGTAGCCAAGTTTACATTCCGTGTAGTAGTGATATCTTATGATGTTTCTTTTTCTGTGTGACTTATTTCACTTAGAATCATCGTACCTGAATCCACTCATTATGCTGCTATGGGCCTGATGACATAGATTTCATTGCTGAGTGATATTGCATTATACGTATGTACCACAACTTCTTTATCCATTTTTCACTTTCTGTGATTTTGAACTTGTACTGTAAAGAAGGTTCTTGTAAACAGAGCCGTCCCAAACTTTGGGGTGGCTGTGTCTTTTTGATTTTAATTTCCCTAAGCTATAGGACCATAAGTGGAAGTGCCCTAGGCTCTGTTGCTTTGTTTTTTAGATGTTTCAGGAAACACCATACACTTCTCCAGAGTTGCTGTTGGCAATTTACATCCCGCCCATGAGCATAACAAGGCTCCCAGTTCTCCATGGCCTGTCCTGCCTTTCTGGATTTTACACTTTTTTCAGATGGCCCTTTTGACCGGGGGGCTGTGAGACTTCATTGTAGTGCAGATTTCCTTTGCAAGCTTGCTTGGTTGGCCAAAAAGGGCGTATGCGTTTTTTCCTGAATATATTCAGGAAAAAACGCATACGCCCTTTTTGGCCAAGTGCATCATTGTGGACGTTCTGCCTCTTTTCCTATGCTTTACATGCAATTCCAGTCTACCTCCTGAAATCGGTTTCCTGCAATTCTGCCCCGCTTTCAAGTCCTCTTGGCAGCCTTACTTCAATATATTTTTGGACGATAGCTGTCATTTATAACTCTGCAGTTTTGTGAATGACAGTGCCCCTGAGCTCCTTTCTTCAACTCGCTTTCTTGTGAGCTGGGCGCAACACCGCACCATTGCTTCAGGCCCTAGTGTTGTTCCGGCATGGCACGCTGAGCCTTTGGTTAATTCCTCTTCCTGGTGGGAAATGAGAGTTAAATTTGCCCGTCCAGACACCTCCAGCTAGTCTCTCATTGGTTCTCCCTATTCCTGTTCATTTTCCGCAGAAATTGCAAACTGGGCCAAACAGGAGGTTAAAGGCACTGACTCTCCAAGTGGGGAGAGTGTTAGTAAAGCGTCTGGAATGTTGCACCCGAGTACCAGGGGACGAAAACTGAGACACATTTGAACACGTTTCCCGATCACATGGTGGATCATACTCTGGGTTCCACATGCATGTTTTAGCTGAAGGAAGAATCCCTTAAACCTGGAGAGTTGAGACCCCTGCAATGGGTACCATGCAATATGACTTCAAAGGGTCTGCATTTGCTCACCGAACCTCACCAATCCTAGCACTGCTGCATTTATGCCACTGTACACACGCTTGATTCTCTTTCTGAGACATATAAATCAATAGGTTTTAATATTCTTACTAGTCAGGTATATTCTTAGGCGTTTAATATGGGGTGTAGAGTCCACTTTGTTGAGCAAGGAGTAGCTCTTGTCTATTAAATATTTGGCTTATGGAACGGTATCTGTTCTAATTTCAATCTCTGGTTTTATGCAGCACCCCAACTCACCTTTCGCCTTAAGCAAGCATAAGTTGGTTTTCTACATTTGAGACCCTGTTCTGTTTTGTAATTCAGTTCCTGTGTAGCCAAGTTTACATTCCTTGTAGTAGTGATATCTTATGATGTTTGTTTTTCTGTGTGACTTATTTCACTTAGAATCATCGTACCTGAATCCACTCATTATGCTGCTACGGGCCTGATGACATAGATTTCATTGCTGAGTGATATTGCATTGTACGTAAGTACTACAACTTCTTTATCCATTTTGCGCTTTCTGTGATATTGAACTTGTACCGTAAACGAGGTTCTTGTAAACAGAGCTGTCCCAAAGATTGGGGTGGTTGTGTGTTTTAGATTTTAATTTCCCTAAGCTATAGGACCATAAGTGGAAGTGCCCTAGGCTCTGTTGCCTTGTTTTTTAGATGTTTCAGGAAACACCATACACTTCTCCAGAGTGACTGTTGGCAATTTACATCCCGCCCATCAGCATAACAAGGCTCCCAGTTCTCCATGGCCTGTCCTGCCTTTCTGGATTTTACACTTTTTTCAGATGGCCCTTTTGACCGGGGGGCAGTGAGACTTCATTGTAGTGCAGATTTCCTTTGCAAGCTTGCTTGGTTGGCCAAAAAGGGCGTATGCGTTTATTCCTGAATATATTCAGGAAAAAACGCATATGCCCTTTTTGGCCAAGTGCATCATTGTGGACGTTCTGCCTCTTTTCCTATGTTTTACATGCAATTCCAGTCTACCTCCTGAAATCGGTTTCCTGCAATTCTGCCCCGCTTTCAAGTCCTCTTGGCAGCCTTACTTCAATATATTTTTGGACGATAGCTGTCATTTATAACTCTGCAGGTATGTGAATGACAGTGCCCCTGAGCTCCTTTCTTCAACTCGCTTTCTTGTGAGCTGGCCGCAACACCGCAGCATTGCGTCAGGCCCTAGTGTGGTTCCAGCATGGCACGCTGAGCCTTTGGTTAATTCCTCTTCCTGGTGGGAAATGAGAGTTAAATTTGCCCGTCCAGACACCTCCAGCTAGTCTCTCATTGGTTCTCCCTATTCCTGTTCATTTTCCAGAGAAATTGCAAACTGGGTCAACAGGAGTTTAAAGGCACTGACTCTCCAAGTGGGGAGAGTGTTAGTAAAGCGTCTGGAATGTTGCGCCCGAGTACCAGGGCATGAAATCTGAGTCACATTTTAACACGTTTACCGATCACACGGTGGATGATACTCTGGGTTCCACATGCATGTTTTAGCTGAAGGAAGAATCTCTTAAACCTGGACAGTTGAGACCCATGCAATGGGTACCATGCAATATGACTTCAAAGGGTCTGCATTTGCTCACCGATCCTCACCAATCCTATCACTGCTGCGTTTATGCCGCTGTACAAATGCTTGATTCTCTTTCGGAGACATATAAATCCATAGGATTTAAGATTCTTACTAGTCAGGTATATTCTTAGGCGTTCAATATGGAGTGTTGAGTCAACTTCGTTGAGCAAGGTGTAGCTCTTTTCTATTACATATTTGGCTTATGGAACGGTATCTGTGCTAATTTCAATGTCTGGTTTTATGCAGCACCCCAACTCACCTTTCCCCTTAAGCAAGCATAAGTTGGTTTTCTACATTTGAGACCCTGTTCTGTTTTGTAATTCAGTTCCTGTGTAGCCAAGTTTACATTCCGTGTAGTAGTGATATCTTATGATGTTTGTTTTTCTGTGTGACTTATTTCACTTAGAATCATCGTACCTGAATCCACTCATTATGCTGCTACGGGCCTGATGACATAGATTTCATTGCTGAGTGATATTGCATTGTACGTAAGTACTACAACTTCTTTATCCATTTTGCGCTTTCTGTGATATTGAACTTGTACCGTAAACGAGGTTCTTGTAAACAGAGCTGTCCCAAAGATTGGGGTGGTTGTGTGTTTTAGATTTTAATTTCCCTAAGCTATAGGACCATAAGTGGAAGTGCCCTAGGCTCTGTTGCCTTGTTTTTTAGATGTTTCAGGAAACACCATACACTTCTCCAGAGTGGCTGTTGGCAATTTACATCCCGCCCATCAGCATAACAAGGCTCCCAGTTCTCCATGGCCTGTCCTGCCTTTCTGGATTTTACACTTTTTTCAGATGGCCCTTTTGACCGGGGGGCTGTGAGACTTCATTGTAGTGCAGATTTCCTTTGCAAGCTTGCTTGGTTGGCCAAAAAGGGCGTATGCGTTTTTTCCTGAATATATTCAGGAAAAAACGCATACGCCCTTTTTGGCCAAGTGCATCATTGTGGACGTTCTGCCTCTTTTCCTATGCTTTACATGCAATTCCAGTCTACCTCCTGAAATCGGTTTCCTGCAATTCTGCCCCGCTTTCAAGTCCTCTTGGCAGCCTTACTTCAATATATTTTTGGACGATAGCTGTCATTTATAACTCTGCAGGTTTGTGAATGACAGTGCCCCTGAGCTCCTTTCTTCAACTCGCTTTCTTGTGAGCTGGCCGCAACACCGCACCATTGCTTCAGGCCCTAGTGTTGTTCCGGCATGGCACGCTGAGCCTTTGGTTAATTCCTCTTCCTGGTGGGAAATGAGAGTTAAATTTGCCCGTCCAGACACCTCCAGCTAGTCTCTCATTGGTTCTCCCTATTCCTGTTCATTTTCCGCAGAAATTGCAAACTGGGCCAAACAGGAGGTTAAAGGCACTGACTCTCCAAGTGGGGAGAGTGTTAGTAAAGCGTCTGGAATGTTGCACCCGAGTACCAGGGGACGAAAACTGAGACACATTTGAACACGTTTCCCGATCACATGGTGGATCATACTCTGGGTTCCACATGCATGTTTTAGCTGAAGGAAGAATCCCTTAAACCTGGAGAGTTGAGACCCCTGCAATGGGTACCATGCAATATGACTTCAAAGGGTCTGCATTTGCTCACCGAACCTCACCAATCCTAGCACTGCTGCATTTATGCCACTGTACACACGCTTGATTCTCTTTCTGAGACATATAAATCAATAGGTTTTAATATTCTTACTAGTCAGGTATATTCTTACGCGTTTAATATGGGGTGTAGAGTCCACTTTGTTGAGCAAGGAGTAGCTCTTGTCTATTAAATATTTGGCTTATGGAACGGTATCTGTTCTAATTTCAATCTCTGGTTTTATGCAGCACCCCAACTCACCTTTCGCCTTAAGCAAGCATAAGTTGGTTTTCTACATTTGAGACCCTGTTCTGTTTTGTAATTCAGTTCCTGTGTAGCCAAGTTTACATTCCTTGTAGTAGTGATATCTTATGATGTTTGTTTTTCTGTGTGACTTATTTCACTTAGAATCATCGTACCTGAATCCACTCATTATGCTGCTACGGGCCTGATGACATAGATTTCATTGCTGAGTGATATTGCATTGTATGTAAGTACTACAACTTCTTTATCCATTTTGCGCTTTCTGTGATATTGAACTTGTACCGTAAACGAGGTTCTTGTAAACAGAGCTGTCCCAAAGATTGGGGTGGTTGTGTGTTTTAGATTTTAATTTCCCTAAGCTATAGGACCATAAGTGGAAGTGCCCTAGGCTCTGTTGCCTTGTTTTTTAGATGTTTCAGGAAACACCATACACTTCTCCAGAGTGACTGTTGGCAATTTACATCCCGCCCATCAGCATAACAAGGCTCCCAGTTCTCCATGGCCTGTCCTGCCTTTCTGGATTTTACACTTTTTTCAGATGGCCCTTTTGACCGGGGGGCAGTGAGACTTCATTGTAGTGCAGATTTCCTTTGCAAGCTTGCTTGGTTGGCCAAAAAGGGCGTATGCGTTTATTCCTGAATATATTCAGGAAAAAACGCATATGCCCTTTTTGGCCAAGTGCATCATTGTGGACGTTCTGCCTCTTTTCCTATGTTTTACATGCAATTCCAGTCTACCTCCTGAAATCGGTTTCCTGCAATTCTGCCCCGCTTTCAAGTCCTCTTGGCAGCCTTACTTCAATATATTTTTGGACGATAGCTGTCATTTATAACTCTGCAGGTATGTGAATGACAGTGCCCCTGAGCTCCTTTCTTCAACTCGCTTTCTTGTGAGCTGGCCGCAACACCGCAGCATTGCGTCAGGCCCTAGTGTGGTTCCAGCATGGCACGCTGAGCCTTTGGTTAATTCCTCTTCCTGGTGGGAAATGAGAGTTAAATTTGCCCGTCCAGACACCTCCAGCTAGTCTCTCATTGGTTCTCCCTATTCCTGTTCATTTTCCAGAGAAATTGCAAACTGGGTCAACAGGAGTTTAAAGGCACTGACTCTCCAAGTGGGGAGAGTGTTAGTAAAGCGTCTGGAATGTTGCACCCGAGTACCAGGGCATGAAATCTGAGTCACATTTTAACACGTTTACCGATCACACGGTGGATGATACTCTGGGTTCCACATGCATGTTTTAGCTGAAGGAAGAATCTCTTAAACCTGGACAGTTGAGACCCATGCAATGGGTACCATGCAATATGACTTCAAAGGGTCAGCATTTGCTCACCGATCCTCACCAATCCTATCACTGCTGCGTTTATGCCGCTGTACAAATGCTTGATTCTCTTTCGGAGACATATAAATCCATAGGATTTAAGATTCTTACTAGTCAGGTATATTCTTAGGCGTTCAATATGGAGTGTTGAGTCAACTTCGTTGAGCAAGGTGTAGCTCTTTTCTATTACATATTTGGCTTATGGAACGGTATCTGTGCTAATTTCAATGTCTGGTTTTATGCAGCACCCCAACTCACCTTTCCCCTTAAGCAAGCATAAGTTGGTTTTCTACATTTGAGACCCTGTTCTGTTTTGTAATTCAGTTCCTGTGTAGCCAAGTTTACATTCCGTGTTGTAGTGATATCTTATGATGTTTCTTTTTCTGTGTGACTTATTTCACTTAGAATCATCGTACCTGAATCCACTCGTTATGCTGCTATGGGCCTGATGACATAGATTTCATTGCTGAGTGATATTACATTGTAGCTAAGTACCACAACTTCTTTATCCATTTTTCACTTTCTGTGATATTAAACTTGTACCGTAAACTAGGTTCTTGTAAACAGAGCTGTCCCAAATTTTGGGGTGGCTGTGTCTTTTTGATTTTAATTTCCCTAAGCTATAGGACCATAAGTGGAAGTGCCCTAGGCTCTGTTGCTTTGTTTTTTAGATGTTTCAGGAAACACCATACACTTCTCCAGAGTGGCTGTTGGCAATTTACATCCCGCCCATCAGCATAACAAGGCTCCCAGTTCTCCATGGCCTGTCCTGTCTTTCTGGATTTTATACTTTTTTCAGATGGCCCTTTTGACCCGGGGGTAGTGAGACTTCATTGTAGTGCAGATTTCCTTTGCAAGCTTGCTTGGTTAGCCAAAAAGGGCGTATGCGTTTTTTCCTGAATATATTCAGGAAAAAACGCATACGCCCTTTTTGGCCAAGTGCATCATTGTGGACATTCTGCCTCTTTTCCTATGCTTTACATGCAATTCCAGTCTACCTCCTGAAATCGGTTTCCTGCAATTCTGCCCCGCTTTCAAGTCCTCTTGGCAGCCTTACTTCAATACATTTTTGGACGATAGCTGTCATTTATAACTCTGCAGGTTTGTGAATTACAGTGCCCCTGAGCTCCTTTCTTCAACTCGCTGTCTTGTGAGCTGGCCGCAACAGCGCAGGATTTCTTCAGGCCCTAGTGTGTTTCTGGCATGGCACACTGAGCCTTTGGTTAATTCCTCTTCCTGGTGGGAAATGAGAGTTAAATTTGCCCGTCCAGACACCTCCAGCTAGTCTCTCATTGGTTCTCCCTATTCCTGTTCATTTTCCGCAGAAATTGCAAACTGGGCCAAACAGGAGGTTAAAGGCACTGACTCTCCAAGTGGGGAGAGTGTTAGTAAAGCGTCTGGAATGTTGCACCCGAGTACCGGGGGACGAAAACTGAGTCACATTTGAACACGTTTCCCGATCACCCGGTGGATCATACTCTGGCTACCACATGCATGTTTTAGCTGAAGGAAGAATCCCTTAAACCTTGAGAGTTGAGACCCATGGAATGGGTACCATGCAATTTGACTTCAAAGGGTCTGCATTTGCTCACCGATGCTCACCAATCCTATCACTGCTGTGTTTATGCCGCTGTACACACGCTTGATTCTCTTTCGGAGACATATAAATCCATAGGTTTTAAGATTCTTACTAGTCAGGTATATTCTTAGGCGTTTAATATGGGGTGTTGAGTCCACTTCGTTGAGCAAGGAGTAGTTCTTGTCTATTACATATTTGGCTTATGGAACGGTATCTGTGCTAATTTCAATCTCTGGTTTTATGCAGCACCCCAACTCACCTTATCCCTTAAGGAAGCATAAGTTGGTTTTCTACATTTGAGACCCTGTTCTGTATTGTAATTCAGTTCCTGTGTAGCCAAGTTTACATTCCACGTAGTAGTGATATCTTATGATGTTTCTTTTTCTCTGTGACTTATTTCACTTAGAATCATCGTACCTGAATCCACTCATTATGCTGCTACGGGCCTGATGACATAGATTTCATTGCTGAGTGATATTGCATTGTACGTAAGTACCACAACTTCTTTATCCATTTTTCGCTTTCTGTGATATTGAACTTGTACCATAAACGAGGTTCTTGTAAACAGAGCCGTCCCAAACTTTGGGGTGGCTGTGTGTTTTAGATTTTAATTTCCCTAAGCTATAGGACCATAAGTGGAAGTGCCCTAGGCTCTGTTGCTTTGTTTTTTAGATGTTTCAGGAAACACCATACACTTCTCCAGAGTGGCTGTTGGCAATTTACATCCCGTCCATCAGCATAACAAGGCTCCCAGTTCTCCATGGCCTGTCCTGCCTTTCTAGATTTTACACTTTTTTCAGATGGCCCTTTGACCGGGGGGCAGTGACACTCCATTGTAGTGCAGTATTCCTTTGCACGCTTGCTTGGTTGGCCAAAAAGGGCGTATGCGTTTTTTCCTGAATATATTCAGGAAAAAACGCATACTCCCTTTTTGGCCAAGTGCATCATTGTGGACGTTCTGCCTCTTTTGCTATGCTTTACATGCAATTCCAGTCTACCTCCTGAAATCGGTTTCCTGCAATTCTGCCCCGCTTTCAAGTCCTCTTGGCAGCCTTACTTCAATATATTTTTGGACGATAGCTGTCATTTATAACTCTGCAGGTTCGTGAATGACAGTGCCCCTGAGCTCCTTTCTTCAACTCGCTTTCTTGTGAGCTGGCCGCAACACCGCAGGATTGCTTCAGGCCCTAGTGTGGTTCCGGCATGGCACATTGAGCCTTTGGTTAATTCCTCTTCCTGGTGGGAAATGAGAGTTAAATTTGCCCGTCCAGACACCTCCAGCTAGTCTCTCATTGGTTCTCCCTATTCCTGTTCATCTTCCGCAGAAATTGCAAACTGGGCCAAACAGGAGGTTAAAGGCACTGACTCTCCAAGTGGGGAGAGTGTTAGTAAAGCGTCTGGAATGTTGCACCCGAGTACCAGGGGACGAAAACTGGCACATTTGAACACGTTTCCCGATCACACGGTGGATGATACTCTGGGTTCCACATGCATGTTTTAGCTGAAGGAAGAATCCCTTAAACCTGGAGAGTTGAGATCCATGGAATGGGTACCATGCAATATGACTTCAAAGGGTCTGCATTTGCTCACCGATCCTCACCAATCCTATCACTGCTGCGTTTATGCCGCTGTACACACTCTTGATTCTCTTTCGGAGACATATAAATCCATAGGTTTTAAGATTCTTACTAGTCAGGTATATTCTTAGGCGTTTAATATGGGGTGTAGAGTCCACTTCGTTGAGCAAGGAGTAGCTCTTGTCTATTACATATTTGGCTTATGGAACGGTATCTGTGCTAATTTCAATCTCTGGTTTTATGCAGCACCCCAACTCACCTTTCCCCTTAAGCAAGCATAAGTCGGTTTTCTACATTTGAGACCCTGTTCTGTTTTGTAATTCAGTTCCTGTGTAGCCAAGTTTACATTCCATGTGGTAGAGATATCTTATGATGTTTCTTTTTCTGTGTGACTTATTTCACTTAGAATCATCGTACCTGAATCCACTCATTATGCTGCTACGGGCCTGGTGACGTAGATTTCATTGCTGAGTGATATTGCATTGTACGTAAGTACCACAACTTCTTTATCCATTTTTCGCTTTCTGTGATATTGAACTTGTACCGTTATCGAGGTTCTTGTAAACAGAGCAGTCCCAAACGTTGGGGTGGCTGTGTCTTTTTGATTTTAATTTCCCTATGCTATAGGACCATAAGTGGAAGTGCCCTAGGCTCTGTTGCTTTGTTTTGTAGATGTTTCAGGAAACACCATACACTTCTCCAGAGTGGCTGTTGGCAATTTACATCCCAACCATGAGCATAACAAGGCTCCCAGTTCTCCATGGCTTGTCCTGCCTTTCTGGATTTTACACTTTTTTCAGATGGCCCTTTTGACCGGGGGGCAGTGAGACTTCATTGTAGTGCAGATTTCCTTTGCAAGCTTGCTTGGTTGGCCAAAAAGGGCGTATGCGTTTTTTCCTCAATATATTCAGGAAAAAACGCATACGCCCTTTTTGGCCAAGTGCATCATTGTGGACGTTCTGCCTCTTTTCCTATGCTTTACATGCAATTCCAGTCTACCTCCTGAAATCGGTTTCCTGCAATTCTGCCCCACTTTCAAGTCCTCTTGGCAGCCTTACTTCAATATATTTTTGGACGATAGCTGTCATTTATAACTCTGCAGGTTTGTGAATGACGGTGCCCCTAAGCTCCTTTCTTCAACTCGCTTTCTTGTGAGCTGGCCGCAACACCGCAGGATTGCTTCAGGCCCCAGTGTGGTTCCGGCATGGCATGCTGAGCCTTTGGTTAATTCCTCTTCCTGGTGGGAAATGAGAGTTAAATATGGCCGTCCAGACACCTCCAGCTAGTCTCTCATTGCTTCTCCCTATTCCTGTTCATTTTCCACAGAAATTGCAAAACTGGGCCAAACAGGAGTTTAAAGGCACTGACTCTCCAAGTGAGGAGAGTGTTAGTAAAGCGTGTGGAATGTTGCACCCGAGTACCAGGAGACGAAAACTGAGACACATTTGAACACGTTTCCTGATCACATCGTGGATGATACTCTGGGTTCCACATGCATGTTTTAGCTGAAGGAAGAATCTCTTAAACCTGGAGAGTTGAGATCCATGGAATGGGTACCATGCAATATGACTTCAAAGGGTCTGCATTTGCTCACCGAACCTCACCAATCCTATCACTGCTGCATTTATGCCGCTGTACACACGCTTGATTCTCTTTCGGAGACATATAAATCCATAGGATTTAAGATTCTTACTAGTCAGGTATATTCTTAGGCGTTTAATATGGGGTGTTGAGTCCACTTCGTTGAGCAAGGAGTACCTCTTGTCTATTACATATTTGGCTTATGGAATGGTATCTGTGCTAATTTCAATCTCTGGTTTTATGCAGCACCCCAACTCACCTTTCCCCTTAAGCAAGCATAAGTTGGTTTTCTACATTTGAGACCCTTTTCTGTTTTGTAATTCAGTTCCTGTGTAGCCAAGTTTACATTCCGTGTAGTAGTGATATCTTATGAAGTTTCTTTTTCTGTGTGACTTATTTCACTTAGAATCATCGTACCTGAATCCACTCATTATGCTGTTACGGGCCTGATGACATAGATTTCATTGCTGAGTGATATTGCATTGTACGTAAGTACCACAACTTCTTTATCCATTTTTCACTTTCTGCGATATTGAACTTGTAACGTAAACGAGGTTCTTGTAAACAGAGCTGTCCCAAACTTTGGGGTGGCTGTGTCTTTTTGATTTTAAGTTCCCTAAGCTATAGGACCATAAGTGGAAGTGCCCTAGGATCTGTTGCTTTGTTTTGTAGATGTTTCAGGAAACACCATACACTTCTCCAGAGTGGCTGTTGGCAATTTACATCCCGCCCATCAGCATAACAAGGCTCCCAGTTCTCCAGGCCTGTCCTGCCTTTCTGGATTTTACACTTTTTTCAAATGGCCCTTTTGACCGGGAGGCCGTGACACTTCATTGTAGTGCAGACTTCCTTTGCACGCTTGCTTGGTTGGCCAAAAAGGGCGTATGCGTTTTTTCCTGAATATATTCAGGAAAAAACGCATACGCCCTTTTTGGCCGAGTGCATCATTGTGGACGTTCTGCCTCTTTTCCTATGCTTTACATGCAATTCCAGTCTACCTCCTGAAATCGGTTTCCTGCAATTCTGCCCCGCTTTCAAATCCTCTTGGCAGCCTTACTTCAATATATTTTTGGACGATAGCTGTTATTTATAACCCTGCAGGTTTGTGAATGACACTGCCCCTGAGCTCCTTTCTTCAACTCGCTTTCTTGTGAGCTGGCCTCAACACCGCAGCCTTGCTTCAGGCCCTAGTGTGCTTCTGGCATGGCACGCTGAGCCTTTGGTTAATTCCTCTTCCTGGTGGGAAATGAGAGTTAAATTTGCCCGTCCAGACACCTCCAGCTAGTCTCTCATTGGTTCTCCCTATTCCTGTTCATTTTTCGCAGAAATTGCAAACTGGGCCAAACAGGAGGTTAAAGGCACTGACTCTCCAAGTGGGGAGAGTGTTAGTAAAGCGTCTGGAATGTTGTACCCGAGTACCAGGGGACGAAACCTGAGACACATTTGAACACGTTTCCCGATCACACGGTGGAACATACTCTGGGTTCCACATGCATGTTTTAGCTGAAGGAAGAATCCCTTAAACCTGGAGAGTTGAAACACATGGAATGGGTACCATGCAATATGACTTCAAAGGGTCTGCATTTGCTCACCGAACCTCACCAATCCTATCACTGCTGCGTTTATGCCGCTGTACACATGCTTGATTCTCTTTTGGAGACATATGAATCCATAGGTTTTAAGATTCTTACAAGTCAGGTATATTCTTAGGCGTTTAATATGGGGTGTTGATTCCACTTCGTTGAGCAAGGAGAAGCTCTTGTCTATTACATATTTGGCTTATGGAACGGTATCTGTACTAATTTCAATATCTGGTTTTATGCAGCACCCCAACTCACCTTTCCCCTTCAGCAAGCATAAGTTGGTTTTCTACATTTGAGACCCTGTTCTGTTTTGTAATTCAGTTCCTGTGTAGCCAAGTTTACATTCCGTGTAGTAGTGATATTTTATGATGTTTGTTTTTCTGTGTGACTTATTTCACTTAGAATCATCGTACCTGAATCCACTCATTATGCAGCTACGGGCCTGATGACATAGATTTCATTGCTGAGTGATATTGCATTGTACGTAAGTACCACAACTTCTTTATCCATTTTTCGCTTTCTGTGATATTGAACTTGTACCGTAAACGAGGTTCTTGTAAACAGAGCCGTCCCAAACTTTGGGGTGGCTGTGTCTTTTTGATTTTAATTTCCCTAAGCTATAGGACCATAAGTGGAAGTGCCCTAGGCTCTGTTGCTTTGTTTTCTAGTTGTTTCAGGAAACACCATACACTTCTCCAGAGTGGCTCTTGGCAATTTACATCCCGCCCATGAGCATAACAAGGCTCCCACGACTCCATGGCCTGTCCTGCCTTTCTGGATTTTACACTTTTTTCAGATGGCCCTTTTGACCGGGAGGCAGTGAGACTTCATTGTAATGAAGATTTCCTTTGCAAGCTTGCTTGGTTGGCCAAAAAGGGTGTATGCGTTTTTTCCTGAATATATTCAGGAAAGAACGCATACGCCCTTTTTGGCCAAGTGCATCATTGTGGAAGTTCTGCCTCTTTTCCTATGCTTTACATGCAATTCTAGTGTACCTCCTGAAATCGGTTTCCTGCAATTCTGCCCCGCTTTCAAGTCCTCTTGGCAGCCTTACTTCAATATATTTTTGGACGATAGCTGTCATTTATAACTGTGCAGGTTTGTGAATGACAGTGCCCCTGAGCTCCTTTCTTCAACTCGCTTTCTTCTGAGCTGGCCGCAACACCGCAGGATTGCTTCAGGCCCTAGTGTGGTTCCGGCATGGCACGCTGAGCCTTTGTTTAATTCCTCTTTCTGGTGGGAAATGAGAGTTAAATTTGCCCGTCCAGACAACTCCAGCTAGTCTCTCATTGGTTCTCCCTATTCCTGTTCATTTTCCGCAGAAATTGCAAACTGGTCCAAACAGGAGGTTAAAGGCACTGACTCTCCAAGTGGGGAGAGTGTTAGTAAAGCGTCTGGAATGTTGCACCCGAGTACCGGGGGACGAAAACTGAGACACATTTGAACACGTTTCCCGATCACACGGTGGATGATACTCTGGGTTCCACATGCATGTTTTAGCTGAAGGAAGAATCCCTTCAACCTGGAGAGTTGAGACCCATGGAATGGGTACCATGCAATATGACTTCAAAGGGTCTGCATTTGCTCACCGAACCGCACCAATCCTATCACTGCTGCATTTATGCCGCTGTACACACGCTTGATTCTCTTTCGGAGACATATAAATCCATAGGTTTTAAGATTCTTACAAGTCAGGTATATTCTTAGGCGTTTAATATGGGGTGTTGAGTCCACTTCGTTGAGCAAGGAGTAGCTCTTGTCTATTATATATTTGGCTTATGGAATGGTATCTGTGCTAATTTCAATCTCTGGTTTTATGCAGCACCCCAACTCACCTTTCCTCTTAAGCAAGCATATGTTGGTTTTCTACATTTGAGACCCTATTCTGTTTTTTAATTCAGTTCCTGTGTAGACAAGTTTACATTCCGTGTAGTAGTGATATCTTATGACGCTTCTTTTTCTCTGTGACTTATTTCACTTAGAATCATCGTACCTGAATCCACTCGTTATGCTGCTACGGGCCTGATGACATAGATTTCATTGCTGAGTGATATTGCATTGTACGTAAGTACCACAACTTCTTTATCCATTTTTCGCTTTCTGTGATATTGAATTTGTACCGTAAACAAGGTTCTTGTAAACAGAGCCGTCCCAAACTTTGGGGTGGCTGTGTGTTTTAGATTTTAATTTCCCTAAGCTATAGGACCATAATTGGAAGTGCCGTAGGCTTTGTTGCCTTGTTTTTTAGATGTTTCAGGAAACACCATACACTTCTTCAGAGTGGCTGTTGGCAATTTACATCCCGCCCATCAGCATAACAAGGCTCCCAGTTCTCCATGGCTTGTCCTGCCTTTCTGGATTTTACACTTTTCTCAGATGGCCCTTTTGACCTGGGGGCAGTGAGACTTCATTGTAGTGCAGATTTCCTTTGCAAGCTTGCTTGCTTGGCCAAAAAGGGCGTAGGCTTTTTTTCTTGAGGAAAAAACGCATATGCCCTTTTTGGCCAAGTGCATCATTGTGGACGTTCTACCTCTTTTCCTATGCTTTACATGCAATTCCAGTCTACCTCCTGAAATCGGTTTCCTGCAATTCTGCCCCGCTTTCAAGTCCTCTTGGCAGCCTTACTTCAATATATTTTTGGACGATAGCTGTCATTTATAACTCTGCAGTTTTGTGAATGACAGTGCCCCTGAGCTCCTTTCTTCAACTTGTTTTCTTGTGAGCTGGCCGCAACACCGCAGCATCGCTTCAGGCCATAGTGTTGTTCCGGCATGGCACGCTGAGCCTTTGGTTAATTCCTCTTCCTTGTGGGAAATGAGAGTTAAATTTGCCCGTCCAGACACCTCCAGCTAGTCTCTCATTGGTTCTCCCTATTCCTGTTCATTTTCCGCAGAAATTGCAAACTGGGCCAAACAGGAGGTTAAAGGCACTGACTCTCCAAGTGGGGAGAGTGTTAGTAAAGCGTCTGGAATGTTGCACCCGAGTACCAGGGGACAAAAACTGACACATTTGAACACGTTTCCCGATCACACGGTGGATCATACTCTGGGTTCCACATGCATGTTTTAGCTGAAGGAAGAATCCCTTAAACCTGGAGAGTTGAGACCCATGGAATGGGTACCATGCAATATGACTTCAAAGCGTCTGCATTTGCTCACCGAACCTCATCAATCCTATCACTGCTGCGTTTATGCCGCTATACACATGCTTGATTCTCTTTCAGAGATATATAAATCCATAGGTTTTAAGATTCTTACTAGTCAGGTATATTCTTTGGCGTTTAATATGTGGTGTTGAGTCCACTTCGTTGAGCAAGGTGTAGCTCTTTTCTATTACATATTTGGCTTATGGAACGATATCTGTGCTAATTTCAATGTCTGGTTTTATGCAGCACCCCAACTCACCTTTCCCCTTAAGGAAGCATAAGTTGGTTTTCTACATTTGAGACCCTGTTCTGTTTTGTAATTCAGTTCCTGTGTAGCCAAGTTTACATTCCGTGTAGTAGTTATATCTTATGATGTTTGTTTTTCTGTGTGACTTATTTCACTTAGAATCATCGTACCTGAATCCACTCATTATGCTGCTATGGGCCTGATGACATAGATTTCATTGCTGAGTGATATTGCATTGTAGGTAAGTACCACAACTTCTTTATCCATTTTTCACTTTCTGTGATATTGAACTTGTACCGTAAACGAGGTTCCTGTAAACAGAACCATCCCAAACTTTGGGGTGGCTGTGTCTTTTTGATTTTAATTTCCCTAAGCTATAGGACCATAAGTGGAAGTGCCCTAGGCTCTGTTGTTTTGTTTTTTAGATGTTTCAGGAAACACCATACACTTCTCCAGAGTGGCTGTTGGCAATTTACATCCCGCCCATCAGCATAACAAGGCTCCCAATTCTCCATGGCCTGTCCTGCTTTGCTGGATTTTATACTTTTTTCAGATGGCCCTTTTGCCCGCGGGGTAGTGAGACTTCATTGTAGTGCAGATTCCCTTTGCAAGCTTGCTTGGTTGGCCAAAAAGGGCGTATGCGTTTTTTCCTGAATATATTCAGGAAAAAACGCATACGCCCTTTTTGGCCAAGTGCATCATTGTGGACGTTCTGCCTCTTTTCCTATGCTTTACATGCAATTCCAGTCTACCTCCTGAAATCGGTTTCCTGCAATTCTGCCCTGCTTTCAAGTCCTCTTGGCAGCCTTACTTCAATATATTTTTGTATGATAGCTGTCATTTATAACTCTGCATGTCTGTGAATGACAGTGCCCCTGAGCTCCTTTCTTCAACTTGCTTTCTTGTGAGCTGGCCGCAACACCGTAGGATTGTTTCAGGCCCTAGTGTGGTTCCGGCACGGCACGCTGACCTTTGGTTAATTCCTCTTCCTGATGGGTAATGAGAGTTAAATTTGCCCGTCCAGACACCTCCAGCTAGTCTCTCATTGCTTCTCCCTATTCCTGTTCATTTTCCACAGAAATTGCAAAACTGGGCCAAACAGGAGGTTAAAGGCACTGACTCTCCAAGTGGGGAGAGTGTTAGTAAAGCGTCTGGAATGTTGCACCCGAGTACCAGGGGACGAAAACTGAGACACATTTGAATACGTTTCCTGATCACACGGTGGATGATACTCTGGGTTCCACATGCATGTTTTAGCTGAAGGAAGAATCCCTTAAACCTGGAGAGTTGAGACCCATGGAATGGGTACCATGCAATATGACTTCAAAGGGTCTGCATTTGCTCACCGAACCTCACCAATCCTATCACTGCTGCGTTTATGCCGCTGTACACACGCTTGATTCTCTTTCGGAGACATATAAATCCATAGGATTTAAGATTCTTACTAGTCAGGTATATTCTTAGGCGTTTAATATGGGGTGTTGAGTCCACTTCGTCGAGCAAGGAGTAGCTCTTGTCTATTACATATTTGGCTTATGGAACGGTATCTGTGCAAATTTCAATCTCTGGTTTTATGCAGCACCCCAACTCACCTTTCCCCTTAAGCAAGCATAAGTTGGTTTTCTACATTTGAGACACTTTTCTGTTTTGTAATTCAGTTCCTGTGTAGCCAAGTTTACATTCCGTGTAGTAGTGATATCTTATGAAGTTTCTTTTTCTGTGTGACTTATTTCACTTAGAATCATCGTACCTGAATCCACTCATTATGCTGTTACGGTCCTGATGACATAGATTTCATTGCTGAGTGATATTGCATTGTGCGTAAGTACCACAACTTCTTTATCCATTTTTCGCTTTCTGCGATATTGAACTTGTACCGTAAACGAGGTTCTTGTAAACAGAGCCGTCCCAAATTTGGGGTGGCTGTGTCTTTTTGATTTTAAGTTCCCTAAGCTATAGGACCATAAGTGGAAGTGCCCTAGGCTCTGTTGCTTTGTTTTGTAGATATTTCAAGAAACACCATAGACTTCTCCAGAGTGGCTGTTGGCAATTTACATCCCGCCCATCAGCATAACAAGGCTCCCAGTTCTCCATGGCCTGTCCTGCCTTTCTGGATTTTACACTTTTTTCAGATGGCCCTTTTGACCGGGGGGCAGTGAGACTTCATTGTAGTGCAGATTTCCTTTGTAAGCTTGCTTGGTTGACCAAAAAGGGCGTATGCGTTTTTTCCTGAATATATTCAGGAAAAAACGCATACGCCCCTTTTGGCCAAGTGCATCATTGTGGACGTTCTGCCTCTTTTGCTATGCTTTACATGCAATTCCAGTCTACCTCCTGAAATCGGTTTCCTGCAATTCTGCCCCGCTTTCAAGTCCTCTTGGCAGCCTTACTTCAATATATTTTTGGACGATAGCTGTCATTTATAACTCTGCAGGTTTGTGAATGACAGTGCCCCTGAGCTCCTTTCTTCAACTCGCTTTCTTGTGAGCTGGCCGCAACACCGCAGGATTGCTTCAGGCCCTACTGTGGTTCCGGCATGGCAAGCTGAGCCTTTGGTTAATTCCTATTCCTGGCGGGAAATGAGAGTTAAATTTGCCCGTCCAGACACCTCCAGCTAGTCTCTCATTGGTTCTCCCTATTCCTGTTCATTTTCCGCAGAAATTGCAAACTGGGCCAAACAGGAGGTTAAAGGCACTGACTCTCCAAGTGGGGAGAGTGTTAGTAAAGCGTCTGGAATGTTGTACCTGAGTACCAGGGGACGAAAACTGAGACACATTTGAACACGTTTCCCAATCACACGGTGGATCATACTCTGGGTTCCACATGCATGTTTTAGCTGAAGGAAGAGTCCCTTAAACCTGGAAAGTTGAGACCCATGGAATGGGTACCATGCAATATGACTTCAAAGGGTCTGCATTTGCTCACCGAACCTCACCAGTCCTATCACTGCTGCATTTATGCCGCTGTACACAGGCTTGATTCTCTTTCGGAGACATATAAATCCATAGGTTTTAAGATTCTTACTAGTCAGGTATATTCTTAGACGATTAATATGGGGTGTTGAGTCCACTTCGTTGAGCAAGGAGTAGCTCTTGTCTATGACATATTTGGCTTATGGAACGGTATCTGTGCTAATTTCAATCTCTGGTTTTATGCAGCCCCCCAACTCACGTTTCCCCTTAAGCAAGCATAAGTTGGTTTTCTACATTTGAGACCCTGTTCTGTTTTGTAATTCAGTTCCTGTGTAGCCAAGTTTACATTACGTGTAGTAGTGATATCTTATGATGTTTCTTTTTCTGTGTGACTTATTTCACTTAGAATCATCGTACCTGAATCCACTCATTATGCTGCTACGGGCCTGATGACATAGATTTCATTGCTGAGTGATATTGCATTGTACGTAAGTACCACAAGTTCTTTATCCATTTTTCGCTTTCTGTGATATTGAACTTGTACCGTAAAAGAGGTTCTTGTAAACAGAGCCGTCCCAAACTTTGGGGTGGCTGTGTGTTTTAGATTTTAATTTCCCTAAGCTATAGTACCATAATTGGAAGTGCCCTAGGCTCTGTTGCCTTGTTTTTTAGATGTTTCAGGAAACACCATACACTTCTCCAGAGTGGCTGTTGGCAATTTGCATCCCGCCCATCAGCATAACAAGGCTCCCAGTTCTCCATGGCCTGTCCTGCCTTTCTGGATTTTACACTTTTCTCAGATGGCCCTTTTGACCGGGGGGCAGTGAGACTTCATTGTAGTGCAGATTTCCTTTGCAAGCTTGCTTGCTTGGCCAAAAAGGGCGTAGGCTTTTTTTCTTGAGGAAAAAACGCATATGCCCTTTTTGGCCAAGTGCATCATTGTGGACGTTCTGCCTCTTTTCCTATGCTTTACATGCAATTCCAGTCTACCTCCTGAAATCGGTTTCCTGCAATTCTGCCCTGCTTTCAAGTCCTCTTGGCAGCCTTACTTCAATATATTTTTGGACGATAGCTGTCATTTATAACTCCGCAGTTTTGTGAATTACAGTGCCCCTGAGCTCCTTTCTTCAACTTGTTTTCTTGTGAGCTGGCCGCAACACCGCAGCATCTCTTCAGGCCATAGTGTTGTTCCGGCATGGCACGCTGAGCCTTTGGTTAATTCCTCTTCCTGGTGGGAAATGAGAGTTAAATTTGCCCGTCCAGACACCTCTAGCTAGTCTCTCATTGGTTCTCCCTATTCCTGTTCATTTTCCGCAGAAATTGCAAACTGGGCCAAACAGGAGGTTAAAGGCACTGACTCTCCAAGTGGGGAGCTTGTTAGTAAAGCGTCTGGAATGTTGCACCCGAGTACCAGGGGACGAAAACTGACACATTTGAACACGTTTCCCGATCACACGGTGGATCATACTCTGGGTTCCACATGCATGTTTTAGCTGAAGGAAGAATCCCTTAAACCTGGAGAGTTGAGACCCATGGAATGGGTACCATGCAATATGACTTCAAAGGGTCTGCATTTGCTCACCGAACCTCATCAATCCTATCACTGCTGCGTTTATGCCGCTATACACACGCTTGATTCTCTTTCAGAGATATATAAATCCATAGGTTTTAAGATTCTTACTAGTCAGGTATATTCTTTGGCGTTTAATATGTGGTGTTGAGTCCACTTCGTTGAGCAAGGTGTAGCTCTTTTCTATTACATATTTGGCTTATGGAACGATATCTGTGCTAATTTCAATGTCTGGTTTTATGCAGCACCCCAACTCACCTTTCCCCTTAAGGAAGCATAAGTTGGTTTTCTACATTTGAGACCCTGTTCTGTTTTGTAATTCAGTTCCTGTGTAGCCAAGTTTACATTCCGTGTAGTAGTGATATCTTATGATGTTTGTTTTTCTGTGTGACTTATTTCACTTAGAATCATCGTACCTGAATCCACTCATTATGCTGCTATGGGCCTGATGACATAGATTTCATTGCTGAGTGATATTGCATTGTAGGTAAGTACCACAACTTCTTTATCCATTTTTCACTTTCTGTGATATTGAACTTGTACCGTAAACGAGGTTCCTGTAAACAGAACCGTCCCAAACTTTGGGGTGGCTGTGTCTTTTTGATTTTAATTTCCCTAAGCTATAGGACCGTAAGTGGAAGTGCCCTAGGCTCTGTTGCTTTGTTTTTTAGATGTTTCAGGAAACACCATACACTTCTCCAGAGTGGCTGTTGGCAATTTACATCCCGCCCATCAGCATAACAAGGCTCCCATTTCTCCGTGGCCTGTCCTGCCTTTCTGGATTTTACACTTTTATCAGATGGCCCTTTTGACTGGGGGCCAGTGAGACTTCATTGTAGTGCAGATTTCCTTTGCAAGCTTGCTTGGTTGGCCAAAAAGGGCGTATGCGTTTTTTCCTGAATATATTCAGGAAAAAACGCATACGCCCCTTTTGGCCAAGTGCATCATTGTGGACGTTCTGCCTCTTTTCCTATGCTTTACATGCAATTCCAGTCTACCTCCTGAAATCGGTTTCCTGCAATTCTGCCCCGCTTTCAAGTCCTCTTGGCAGCCTTACTTCAATATATTTTTGGACGATAGCTGTCATTTATAACTCTGCAGGTTTGTGAATGACAGTGCCCCTGAGCTCCTTTCTTCAACTCGCTTTCTTGTGAGCTGGCCGCAACACCGCAGGATTGCTTCAGGCCCTAGTGTGGTTCCGGCACGGCACGCTTAGCCTTTGGTTAATTCCTCTTCCTGGTGGGAAACGAGAGTTAACTTTGCATGTCCAGACACCTCCAGCTAGTTTCTCATTGGTTCTCCCTATTCCTGTTCATTTTCCATAGAAATTGCAAACTGGGCCAAACAGGAGGTTAAAGGCACTGACTCTCCAAGTGGGGAGAGTGTTAGTAAAGCGTCTGGAATGTTGCACCCGAGAACCGGGGGACGAATACTGAGACACATTTGAACACGTTTCCGATCACACAGTGGATCGTACTCTGGGTTCCACATGCATGTTTTAGCTGAAGGAAGAATCCCTTAAACCTGGAGAGTTGAGATCCATGGAATGGGTACCATGCAATATGACTTCAAAGGGTCTGCATTTGCTCACCGAACCTCACCAATCCTATCACTGCTGCGTTTATGCCGCTGTACACACGCTTGATTCTCTTTCGGAGACATATAAATCCATAGGTTTTAAGATTCTTACTAGTCAGGTATATTCTTAGGCGTTTAATATGGGGTGTTGAGTCCACTTCGTTGAGCAAGGAGTAGCTCTTGTCTATTACATATTTGGCTTATGGAACGGTATCTGTGCTAATTTCAATCTCTGGTTTTATGTAGCACCCCAACTCACCTTTCCCCTTAAGCAAGCATAACTTGGTTTTCTACATTTGAGACCCTGTTCTGTTTTGTAATTCAGTTCCTGTGTAGCCAAGTTTACATTCCGTGTAGTAGTGATATCTTATGATGTTTCTTTTTCTGTGTGACTTATTTCACTTAGAATCATCGTACCTGAATCCACTCATTATGCTGCTACGGGCAGATGACATAGATTTCATTGCTGAGTGATATTGCATTGTACGTAAGTACCACAACTTCTTTATCCATTTTTCACTTTCTGTGATATTGAAATTGTACTGTAAACGAGGTTCTTGTAAACAGAGCCTTCCCAAACTTTGGGGTGGCTGTGTCTTTTTGATTTTAATTTCCCTAAGCTATAGGACCATAAGTGGAAGTGCCCTAGGCTCTGTTGCTTTGTTTTTTAGATGTTTCAGGAAACACCATACACTTCTCCAGAGTGGCTGTTGGCAATTTACATCCCGCCCATCAGCATAACAAGGCTCCCAGTTCTCCATGGCCTGTCCTGCCTTTCTGGATTTTACACTTTTTTCAGATGGCCCATTTGACCGGGGAGCAATGAGACCTTATTGTAGTGCAGATTTCCGTTTCAAGCTTGATTGGTTGGCCAAAAAGTGCATATGCATGTTTTCCTGAATATATTCAGGAAAAAACGCGTATGCCCTTTTTGGCCGAGTGCATCATTGTGGACGTTCTGCCTCTTTTGCTATGCTTTACATGCAATTCCAGTCTACCTCCTGAAATCGGTTTCCTGCAATTCTGCCCCGCTTTCAAGTCCTCTTGGCAGCCTTACTTCAATATATTTTTGGACGATAGCTGTCATTTATAACTCTGCAGGTTTGTGAATGACAGTGCCCCTGAGCTCCTTTCTTCAACTCGCTTTCTTGTGAGCTGGCCGCAACACCACAGGATAGATTCAGGCCCTAGTGTGGTTTCGGCATGGCCCACTGAGGCTTTGGTTAATTCCTCTTCCTGGTTGGAAATGAGAGTTAAATTTGCCCGTTCAGATATCTCCAGCTAGTCTCTCATTGGTTCTCCCTATTCCTGTTCATTTTCCACAGAAATTGCAAAACTGGGCCAAACAGGAGTTTAAAGGCACTGACTCTCCAAGTGGGGAGAGTGTTAGTAAAGCATCTGGAATGTTGCACCCGAGTACCAGGGGACGAAAACTGAGACACATTTGAACACATTTCCTGATCACATGGTGGATGATACTCTGGGTTCCACATGCATGTTTTAGCTGAAGGAAGAATCCCTTAAACCTGGAGAGTTGAGATCCATGGAATGGGTACCATGCAATATGACTTCAAAGGGTCTGCATTTGCTCACCGAACCTCACCAATCCTATCACTGCTGCATTTATGCCACTGTACACACGCTTGATTCTCTTTCGGAGACATATAAATCCATAGGATTTAAGATTCTTACTAGTCAGGTATATTCTTAGGCGTTTAATATGGGGTGTTGAGTCCACTTCGTTGAGCAAGGAGTAGCTCTTGTCTATTACATATTTGGCTTATGGAATGGTATCTGTGCTAATTTCAATCTCTGGTTTTATGCAGCACCCCAACTCACCTTTCCCCTTAAGCAAGCATAAGATGGTTTTCTACATTTGAGACCCTTTTCTGTTTTGTAATTCAGTTCCTGTGTAGCCAAGTTTACATTCCGTGTAGTAGTGGTATCTTATGAAATTTCTTTTTCTGTGTGACTTATTTCACTTAGAATCATCGTACCTGAATCCACTCATTATGCTGTTACGGGCCTGATGACATAGATTTCATTGCTGAGTGATATTGCATTGTACGTAAGTACCACAACTTCTTTATCCATTTTTCGTTTTCTGCGATATTGAACTTGTACCGTAAATGAGGTTCTTGTAAACAGAGCCGTCCCAAATTTGGGGTGGCTGTGTCTTTTTGATTTTAAGTTCCCTAAGCTATAGGACCATAAGTGGAAGTGCCCTAGGCTCTGTTGCTTTGTTTTGTAGATATTTCAGGAAACACCATACACTTCTCCAGAGTGGCTGTTGGAAATTTACATCCCGCCCATCAGCATAACAAGGCTCCCAGTTCTCCATGGCCTGTCCTGCCTTTCTGGATTTACACTTTTTTCAGGTGGCCCTTTTAACCGGGGGGCAGTGACACTCCATTGTAGTGCAGACTTCCTTTGCACGCTTGCTTGGTTGGCCAAAAAGGGCGTATGCGTTTTTTCCTGAATATATTCAGGAAAAAACGCATACGCCCTTTTTGGCCGAGTGCATCATTGTGGACGTTCTGCCTCTTTTGCTATGCTTTACATGCAATTCCAGTCTACCTCCTGAAATCGGTTTCCTGCAATTCTGCCCCGCTTTCAAGTCCTCTTGGCAGCCTTACTTCAATATATTTTTGGACGATAGCTGTCATTTATAACTCTGCAGGTTTGTGAATGACAGTGGCCCTGAGCTCCTTTCTTCAACTCGCTTTCTTGTGAGCTGGCCGCAACACCGCAGGATTGCTTCAGGCCCTAGTGTGGTTCCGGCACGGCACATTGAGCCTTTGGTTAATTCCTCTTCCTGGTGGGAAATGAGAGTTAAATTTGCCCGTCCAGACACCTCCAGCTAGTCTCTCATTGGTTCTCCCTATTCCTGTTCATCTTCCGCAGAAATTGCAAACTGAGCCAAACAGGAGGTTAAAGGCACTGACTCTCCAAGTGGGGAGAGTGTTAGTAAAGCGTCTGGAATGTTGCACCCGAGTATCAGGGGACGAAAACTGAGACACCTTTGAACACGTTTCCCAGTCACACGGTGTATCATACTCTGGGTTCCACATGCATGTTTTAGCTGAAGGAAGAATCCCTTAAACCTGGAGAGTTGAGACCCATGCAATGTGTACCATGAAATATGACTTCAAAGGGTCTACATTTGCTGACCGATCCTCACCAATACTATCACTGGTGCGTTTATGCCGCTGTACACATGCTTGATTCTCTTTCGGAGACATATGAATCCATAGGTTTTAAGATTCTTACAAGTCAGGTATATTCTTAGGCGTTTAATATGGGGTGTAGAGTCCACTTCGTTGAGCAAGGAGTAGCTCTTGTCTATTACATATTTGGCTTATGGAACGGTATTTGTACTAATTTCAATGTCTGGTTTTATGCAGCACCCCAACTCACCTTTCCCCTTAAGCAAGCATACAATGGTTTTCTACATTTGAGACCCTGTTCTGTTTTGTAATTCAGTTCCTGTGTAGCCAAGTTTACATTTCGTGTAGTAGTGATATTTTATGATGTTTCTTTTTCTGTGTGACTTATTTCACTTATAATCATCGTACCTGAATCCACTCATTATGCAGCTACGGGCCTGATGACATAGATTTCATTGCTGAGTGATATTGCATTGTACGTAAGTACCACAACTTCTTTATCCATTTTTCGCTTTCTGTGATATTGAACTTGTACCGTAAATGAGGTTCTTGTAAACAGAGCTGTCCCAAACTTTGGGGTGGCTGTGTCTTTTTGATTTTAATTTCCCTAAGCTATAGGACCATAAGTGGAAGTGCCCTAGGCTCTGTTGCTTTGTTTTCTAGATGTTTCAGGAAACACCATACACTTCTCCAGAGTGGCTCTTGGCAATTTACATCCCGCCCATGAGCATAACAAGGCTCCCACGTCTCCATGGCCTGTCCTGCCTTTCTGGATTTTACACTTTTTTCAGATGGCCCTTTTGACCGGGAGGCAGTGAGACTTCATTGTAATGAAGATTTCCTTTGCAAGCTTGCTTGGTTGGCCAAAAAGGGCGTATGCATTTTTTCCTGAATATATTCAGGAAAGAACGCATACGCCCTTTTTGGCCAAGTGCATCATTGTGGACGTTCTGCCTCTTTTCCTATGCTTTACATGCAATTCTAGTCTACCTACAGAAATCGGTTTCCTGCAATTCTGCCCCGCTTTCAAGTCCTCTTGGCAGCCTTACTTCAATATATTTTTGGACGATAGCTGTCATTTATAACTCTGCAGGTTTGTGAATGACAGTGCCCCTGAGCTCCTTTATTCAACTCGCTTTCTTGTGAGCTGGCCGCAACACCGCAGCATTGCTTCAGGCCCTAGTGTGGTTCCGGCATGGCACGCTGAGCCTTTGGTTAATTCCTCTTCCTGGTGGGAAATGAGAGTTAAATTTGCCCATCCAGACACCTCCAGCTAGTCTCTCATTGGTTCTCCCTATTGCTGTTCATTTTCCGCAGAAATTGCAAACTGGGCCAATCAGGAGGTTAAAGGCACTGACTCTCCAAGTGTAGAGAGTGTTAGTAAAGCGTCTGGAATGTTGCACCCGAGTACCAGGGGACAAAACCTGAGTCACATTTGAACACGTTTCCCGATCACACGGTGGATCATACTCTGGGTTCCACATGCATGTTTTAGCTGAAGGAAGAATCCCTTAAACCTGGAGAGTTGAGATCCATGGAATGGGTACCATGCAATATGACTTCAAAGGGTCTGCATTTGCTCACCGATCCTCACCAATCCTATCACTGCTGCGTTTATGCCGCTGTACACACACTTGATTCTCTTTCGGAGACATATAAATCCATAGGTTTTAAGATTCTTACTAGTCAGGTATATTCTTAGGAGTTTAATATGGGGTGTTGAGTCCACTTCGTTGAGCAAGGAGTAGCTCTTGTCTATTACATATTTGGCTTATGGAACGGTATCTGTGCTAATTTCAATCTCTGGTTTTATGCAGCAACCCAACTCACCTTTCCCCTTAAGCAAGCATAAGTTGGTTTTCTACATTTGAGACCCTGTTCTGTTTTGTAATTCAGTTCCTGTGTAGCCAAGTTTACATTCCGTGTAGTAGTGATATCTTATGATGTTTCTTTTTCTGTGTGACTTATTTCACTTAGAATCATCGTACCTGAATCCACTCATTATGCTGCTACGGGCCTGATGACATAGATTTCATTGCTGAGTGATATTGCATTGTACGTAAGTACCACAACTTCTTTATCCATTTTTCACTTTCTGTGATATTTAACTTGTACCGTAAACGAGGTTCTTGTAAACAGAGCCGTCCCAAACTTTGGGGTGGTTGTGTCTTTTTGATTTTAATTTCCCTAAGCTATAGGACCATAAGTGGAAGAGCCCTAGGCTCTGTTGCTTTGTTTTGTAGATGTTTCATGAAAAACCATACACTTCTCCAGAGTGCCTGTTGGCAATTTACATCCCATCCATCAGCATAACAAGGCCTCCAGTTCTCCATTGCCTGTCCCGCCTTTCTGGATTTTATACTTTTTTCAGATGGCCCTTTTGACCGGGGGGCAGTGAGACTTCATTGTAGTGCAGATTTCCTTTGCAAGCTTGCTTGGTTGGCCAAAAAGGGCGTATGCCTTTTTTCCTGAATATATTAAGGAAAAAACGCATACGCCCTTTTTGGCCAAGTGCATCATTGTGGACGTTCTGCCTCTTTTCCTATGCTTTACATGCAATTCCAGTCTACCTCCTGAAATCGGTTTCCTGCAATTCTGCCCCGCTTTCAAGTCCTCTTGGCAGCCTTACTTCAATATATTTTTGGACGATAGCTGTCATTTATAACTCTGCAGGTCTGTGAATGACAGTGCCCCTGAGCTCCTTTCTTCAACTCGCTTTCTTGTGAGCTGGCCGCAACACCGCAGGATTGCTTCAGGCCTTAGTGTGGTTCCGGCACGGCACGCTGAGCCTTTGGTTAATTCCTCTTCCTGGTGGGAAATGAGAGTTAAATTTGCCCATACAGAAACCTCCAGCTAGTCTCTCATTGGTTCTCCCTATTCCTGTTCATTTTCTGCAGAAATTGCAAACTGGGCCAAAGAGGAGGTTAAAGGCACTGACTCTCCAAGTGGGGAGAGTGTTAGTAAAGCGTCTGGAATGTTGCACCCGAGTACCAGGGGACGAAAACTGACACATTTGACCACGTTTCCCGATCACACGGTGGATCATACTCTGGGTTCCACATGCATGTTTTAGCTGAAAGAAGAATCCCTTAAACCTGGAGAGTTGAGATCCATGGAATGGGTACCATGCAATATGACTTCAAAGGGTCTGCATTTGCTCACCGATCCTCACCAATCCTATCACTGCTGCGTTTATGCCACTGTACACATGCTTGATTCTCTTTTGGAGACATATAAATCCATAGATTTTAAGATTCTTACTAGTCAGGTATATTCTTAGGCGTTTAATATGGGGTGTTGAGTCCACTTCATTGAGCAAGGAGTAGCTCTTGTCTATTACATATTTGGCTTATGGAACGGTATCTGTGCTAATTTCAATCTCTGGTTTTATGCAGCACCCCAACTCACCTTTCCCCTTAAGGAAGCATAAGTTGGTTTTCTACATTTGAGACCCTGTTCTGTTTTGTAATTCAGTTCCTGGGTAGCCAAGTTTACATGCCGTGTAGTAGTGGTATCTTATAATGTTTCTTTTTCTGTGTGACTTATTTCACTTAAAATCATCGTACCTGAATCCACTCATTATGCTGCTACGGGCCTGATGACATAGATTTCATTGCTGAGTGATATTGCATTGTACGTAAGTACCACAACTTCTTTATCCATTTTTCGCTTTCTACGATATTGAACTTGTACCATAAACGAGGTTCTTGTAAACAGAGCTGTCCCAAACGTTGGGGTGGCTGTGTCTTTTTGATTTTAATTTCCCTAAGCTATAGGTCCATAAGTAGAAGTGCCCTAGGCTCTGTTGCTTTGTTTTTTAGATGTTTCAGGAAACACCATACACTTCTCCAGAGTGGCTGTTGGCAATTTACATCCCGCCCATCAGCATAACAAGGCTCCCAGTTCTCCATGGCCTGTCCTGCCTTTCTGGATTTTACACTTTTTACAGATGGCCCTTTTGACCTGGGGGCAGTGAGACTTCATTGTAGTGCAGATTTCCTTTGCAAGCTTGCTTGGTTGGCCAAAAAGGGCGTATGCGTTTTTTCCTGAATATATTCAGGAAAAAACGCATACGCCCTTTTTGGCCAAGTGCATCATTGTGGACGTTCTGCCTCTTTTCCTATGCTTTACATGCAATTCCAGTCTACCTCCTGAAATCGGTTTCCTGCAATTCTGTCCCGCTTTCAAGTCCTCTTGGCAGCCTTACTTCAATATATTTTTGGACGATAGCTGTCATTTATAACTCTGCAGGTGTGTGAATGACAGTGCCCCTGAGCTCCTTTCTTCAACTCGCTTTCTTGTGAGCTGGCCGCAACACCGCAGCATTGCTTCAGGCCCTACTGTGGTTCCGGCATGGCACGCTGAGCCTTTGGTTAATTCCTCTTCCTGGTGGGAAATGAGAGTTAAATTTGCCCGTCCAGACACCTCCAGCTAGTCTCTCATTGGTTCTCCCTATTCCTGTTCATTTTCTGCAGAAATTGCAAACTGGGCCAAACAGGAGGTTAAAGGCACTGACTCTCCAAGTGGGGAGAGTGTTAGTAAAGCGTCTGGAATGTTGCACCCGAGTACCAGGGCACGAAAACTGAGACACATATGAACACGTTTCCCGATCACACGGTGGATCATACTCTGGGTTCCACATGCATGTTTTAGCTGAAGGAAGAATCCCTTAAACCTGGAGAGTTGAGACCCATGGAATGGGTACCATGCAATATGACTTCAAAGGGTCTGCATTTGCTCACCGATCCCCACCAATCCTATCACTGCTGCGTTTATGCCGCTATACACACACTTGATTCTCTTTTGGAGACATATAAATGCATAGGTTTTAAAATTCTTACTTCTCAGGTATATTCTTAGGCGTTTAATATGGGGCATTGAGTCCACTTCGTTGAGCAAGGAGTAGCTCTTGTCTATTACATATTTGGCTTATGGAACGGTATCTGTGCTAATTTCAATCTCTGGTTTTATGCAGCACCCCAACTCACCTTTCCCCTTAAGGAAGCATAAGTTGGTTTTCTACATTTGAGACCCTGTTCTGTTTTGTAATTCAGTTCCTGGGTAGCCAAGTTTACATTCCGTGTAGTAGTGATATCTCATGATGTTTCTTTTTCTGTGTGACTTATTTCACTTAGAATCATCGTACCTGAATCCACTTATTATGCTGCTACGGGCCTGATGACATAGATTTCATTGCTGAGTGATATTGCATTGTACGTAAGTACCACAACTTCTTTATCCATTTTTTGCTTTCTGTGATATTGAACTTGTACCATAAACGTGGTTCTTGTAAACAGAGCTGTCCCAAACTTTGGGGTGGCTGTGTCTTTTTGATTTTAATTTCCCTAAGCTATAGGACCATAAGTGGAAGTGCCCGAGGCTCTGTTGCTTTGTTTTTTAGATGTTTCAGGAAACACCATACACTTCTCCAGAGTGGCTGTTGGCAATTTACATCCCGCCCATGAGCATAACAAGGCTCCCAGTTCTCCATGGCCTGTCCTGCCTTTCTGGATTTTACACTTTTTTCAGATGGCCCTTTTGACCGGGGGGCAGTGAGACTTCATTGTAGTGAAGATTTCCTTTGCAAGCTTGCTTGGCTGGCCAAAAAGGGCGTATGCGTTTCTTCCTGAATATATTCAGGAAAAAACGCATACGCCCTTTTTGGAAAGTGCATCATTGTGGACGTTCTGCCTCTTTTCCTATGCTTTACATGCAATTCCAGTCTACCTCCTGAAATCGGTTTCCTGCAATTCTGCCCCGCTTTCAAGTCCTCTTGGCAGCCTTACTTCAATATATTTTTGGACGATAGCTGTCATTTATAACTCTGCAGGTCTGTGAATGACAGTGCCCCTGAGCTCCTTTCTTCAACTCGCTTTCTTGTGAGCTGGCCGCAACACCGCAGGATTGCTTCAGGCCTTAGTGTGGTTCCGGCACGGCACGCTGAGCCTTTGGTTAATTCCTCTTCCTGGTGGGAAATGAGAGTTAAATTTGCCCATACAGAAACCTCCAGCTAGTCTCTCATTGGTTCTCCCTATTCCTGTTCATTTTCCGCAGAAATTGCAAACTGGGCCAAAGAGGAGGTTAAAGGCACTGACTCTCCAAGTGGGGAGAGTGTTAGTAAAGCGTCTGGAATGTTGCACCCGAGTACCAGGGGACGAAAACTGACACATTTGACCACGTTTCCCGATCACACGGTGGATCATACTCTGGGTTCCACATGCATGTTTTAGCTGAAAGAAGAATCCCTTAAACCTGGAGAGTTGAGATCCATGGAATGGGTACCATGCAATATGACTTCAAAGGGTCTGCATTTGCTCACCGATCCTCACCAATCCTATCACTGCTGCGTTTATGCCACTGTACACATGCTTGATTCTCTTTTGGAGACATATAAATCCATAGATTTTAAGATTCTTACTAGTCAGGTATATTCTTAGGCGTTTAATATGGGGCATTGAGTCCACTTCATTGAGCAAGGAGTAGCTCTTGTCTATTACATATTTGGCTTATGGAACGGTATCTGTGCTAATTTCAATCTCTGGTTTTATGCAGCACCCCAACTCACCTTTCCCCTTAAGGAAGCATAAGTTGGTTTTCTACATTTGAGACCCTGTTCTGTTTTGTAATTCAGTTCCTGGGTAGCCAAGTTTACATGCCGTGTAGTAGTGGTATCTTATAATGTTTCTTTTTCTGTGTGACTTATTTCACTTAAAATCATCGTACCTGAATCCATTCATTATGCTGCTACGGGCCTGATGACATAGATTTCATTGCTGAGTGATATTGCATTGTACGTAAGTACCACAACTTCTTTATCCATTTTTCGCTTTCTACGATATTGAACTTGTACCATAAACGAGGTTCTTGTAAACAGAGCTGTCCCAAACGTTGGGGTGGCTGTGTCTTTTTGATTTTAATTTCCCTAAGCTATAGGTCCATAAGTAGAAGTGCCCTAGGCTCTGTTGCTTTGTTTTTTAGATGTTTCAGGAAACACCATACACTTCTCCAGAGTGGCTGTTGGCAATTTACATTCCGCCCATCAGCATAACAAGGCTCCCAGTTCTCCATGGCCTGTCCTGCCTTTCTGGATTTTACACTTTTTACAGATGGCCCTTTTGACCTGGGGGCAGTGAGACTTCATTGTAGTGCAGATTTCCTTTGCAAGCTTGCTTGGTTGGCCAAAAAGGGCGTATGCGTTTTTTCCTGAATATATTCAGGAAAAAACGCATACGCCCTTTTTGGCCAAGTGCATCATTGTGGACGTTCTGCCTCTTTTCCTATGCTTTACATGCAATTCCAGTCTACCTCCTGAAATCGGTTTCCTGCAATTCTGTCCCGCTTTCAAGTCCTCTTGGCAGCCTTACTTCAATATATTTTTGGACGATAGCTGTCATTTATAACTCTGCAGGTGTGTGAATGACAGTGCCCCTGAGCTCCTTTCTTCAACTCGCTTTCTTGTGAGCTGGCCGCAACACCGCAGCATTGCTTCAGGCCCTACTGTGGTTCCGGCATGGCACGCTGAGCCTTTGGTTAATTCCTCTTCCTGGTGGGAAATGAGAGTTAAATTTGCCCGTCCAGACACCTCCAGCTAGTCTCTCATTGGTTCTCCCTATTCCTGTTCATTTTCTGCAGAAATTGCAAACTGGGCCAAACAGGAGGTTAAAGGCACTGACTCTCCAAGTGGGGAGAGTGTTAGTAAAGCGTCTGGAATGTTGCACCCGAGTACCAGGGCACGAAAACTGAGACACATATGAACACGTTTCCCGATCACACGGTGGATCATACTCTGGGTTCCACATGCATGTTTTAGCTGAAGGAAGAATCCCTTAAACCTGGAGAGTTGAGACCCATGGAATGGGTACCATGCAATATGACTTCAAAGGGTCTGCATTTGCTCACCGATCCCCACCAATCCTATCACTGCTGCGTTTATGCCGCTATACACACACTTGATTCTCTTTTGGAGACATATAAATGCATAGGTTTTAAAATTCTTACTTCTCAGGTATATTCTTAGGCGTTTAATATGGGGCATTGAGTCCACTTCGTTGAGCAAGGAGTAGCTCTTGTCTATTACATATGTGGCTTATGGAACGGTATCTGTGCTAATTTCAATCTCTGGTTTTATGCAGCACCCCAACTCACCTTTCCCCTTAAGGAAGCATAAGTTGGTTTTCTACATTTGAGACCCTGTTCTGTTTTGTAATTCAGTTCCTGGGTAGCGAAGTTTACATTCCGTGTAGTAGTGATATCTCATGATGTTTCTTTTTCTGTGTGACTTATTTCACTTAGAATCATCGTACCTGAATCCACTTATTATGCTGCTACGGGCCTGATGACATAGATTTCATTGCTGAGTGATATTGCATTGTACGTAAGTACCACAACTTCTTTATCCATTTTTTGCTTTCTGTGATATTGAACTTGTACCGTAAACGTGGTTCTTGTAAACAGAGCTGTCCCAAACTTTGGGGTGGCTGTGTCTTTTTGATTTTAATTTCCCTAAGCTATAGGACCATAAGTGGAAGTGCCCGAGGCTCTGTTGCTTTGTTTTTTAGATGTTTCAGGAAACACCATACACTTCTCCAGAGTGGCTGTTGGCAATTTACATCCCGCCCATGAGCATAACAAGGCTCCCAGTTCTCCATGGCCTGTCCTGCCTTTCTGGATTTTACACTTTTTTCAGATGGCCCTTTTGACCGGGGGGCAGTGAGACTTCATTGTAGTGAAGATTTCCTTTGCAAGCTTGCTTGGTTGGCCAAAAAGGGCGTATGCGTTTCTTCCTGAATATATTCAGGAAAAAACGCATACGCCCTTTTTGGAAAGTGCATCATTGTGGACGTTCTGCCTCTTTTCCTATGCTTTACATGCAATTCCAGTCTACCTCCTGAAATCGGTTTCCTGCAATTCTGCCCCGCTTTCAAGTCCTCTTGGCAGCCTTACTTCAATATATTTTTGGACGATAGCTGTCATTTATAACTCTGCAGGTCTGTGAATGACAGTGCCCCTGAGCTCCTTTCTTCAACTCGCTTTCTTGTGAGCTGGCCGCAACACCGCAGGATTGCTTCAGGCCTTAGTGTGGTTCCGGCACGGCACGCTGAGCCTTTGGTTAATTCCTCTTCCTGGTGGGAAATGAGAGTTAAATTTGCCCATACAGAAACCTCCAGCTAGTCTCTCATTGGTTCTCCCTATTCCTGTTCATTTTCCGCAGAAATTGCAAACTGGGCCAAAGAGGAGGTTAAAGGCACTGACTCTCCAAGTGGGGAGAGTGTTAGTAAAGCGTCTGGAATGTTGCACCCCAGTACCAGGGGACGAAACCTGAGTCACATTTGAACACGTTTCCCGATCACACGGTGGATCATACTCTGGGTTCCACATGCATGTTTTAGCTGAAGGAAGAATCCCTTAAACCTGGAGAGTTGAGACCCATGGAACGGGTACCATGCAATATGACTTCCAAGGGTCTGCATTTGTTCACTGAACCTCAACAATCCTATCACTGCTGCGTTTATGCCGCTGTACACACGCTTGATTCTCTTTCGGAGACATATAAATCCATAGGTTTTAAGATTCTTACTAGTCAGGTATATTCTTAGGCGTTTAATATGGGGTGTTGAGTCCACTTGGTTGAGCAAGGAGTAGCTCTTGTCTATTACATATTTGGCTTATGGAATGGTATCTGTGCTAATTTTAATCTCTGGTCTTATGCAGCACCCCAACTCACCTTTCCCCTTAAGCAAGCATAAGTTGGTTTTCTACATTTGAGACCCTGTTCTGTTTTGTAATTCAGTTCCTGTGTAGCCAAGTTTACATTCCGTGTAGTAGTGATATCTTATGATGTTTCTTTTTCTCTGTGACTTATTTCACTTAGAATCATCGTACCTGAATCCACTCATTATGCTGCTACGGTTCTGATGACATAGATTTCATTGCTGAGTGATATTGCATTGTACGTAAGTACCACAACTTCTTTATCCATTTTTTGCTTTCTGTGATATTGAACTTGTACCGTAAACGAGGTTCTTGTAAACAGTGCCGTCCCAAACTTTGGGGTGGCTGTGTCTTTTTTATTTTAATTTCCCTAAGCTATAGGACCATAAGTGGAAGTGCCCTAGGCTCTGTTGCTTTGTTTTTTAGATGTTTCAGGAAACACCATACACTTCTCCAGAGTGGCTGTTGGCAATTTACATCCCGCCCACCAGCATAACAAGGCTCCCAGTTCTCCATGGCCTGTCCTGCCTTTCTGGATTTTATACTTTTTTCAGATGGCCCTTTTGACCGGGGGGAAGTGAGACTTCATTGTAGTGCAGATTTCCTTTGCAAGCTTGTTTGGTTGGCCAGAAAGGGCATATGCGTTTCTTCCTGAATATATTAAGGAAAAAACGCATGTGCCCTTTTTGGCCAAGTGCATCATTGTCGACGTTCTGAGTCTTTTCATATGTTGTCAATGCAATTCTAGTCTACCTCTTGAAATCGGTTTCCTGCAATTCTGCCTTGCTGTCAGTGCCTCTTCATAGCCTTACCTCAATATACTTTTGGAAAATAGTTGGCCTTTATAACTCTGCAGGTTTTTGAATTGCAGTGGCCCGTAGCTCCATTTTTCAGCTCTTATTTTTGTGATCTTGCCTCATATCCACAGGATTTTTTCATGCCCTATTCTTCTTCTGGGGCGCCTTGCTCTGCTTTTGGTTAATTCTTCTTCCTGATGTGAAATTAGAGTGACATGTGCCCATTGAAACCGCTACAGCTATTTTCTCACTGGTTCCCCCTATTCCCATTCATCCTCCGCACTAACTGCAGACTGTGCAATACCGGAACTTAAAGGCATTGACTCTCCGTGTGGGGATGTTGTTAGTAAAGTGGCTGGAATGTTGATCCGGAGCCCCAGGAGAGGAAAATGATGTGCGTTTTAGAAAGCTTTCCCGATCATATGGTATACCATCCGCTGGATTTCCCATGCATGGTTTAGCTGTAGGAAGATTCCCTTCAACCTGGAATGTTGGGACCCTTGGAATGAGTAGCATGAAGTATTGCATTAAACTTTCGGCAGTTGCTCACCAAAGCTCACCAATCCTCTCAGCCCCAAGTGTCCAGCCTTATGTCTTATCCAGCTGTGGGTTTATATGTGGTCATTCCAGGTTGCATCACAGCCCCTGAGCGAATTTTGTAAGAATTTTTCTCTCTTTCATTGTTTCTGCGTTTTGGTTTTAAAATTTATTTCTATAATGGGGTTTAGCTCATTTTCACTGCTGTGTTTGGCCGCTCTGCACACACTTGATTCCCTTATGGAGATAATTCAATACATGGGTTTTAAGATTCTTATTACTCAGATATATTTCTCTGCGGTGTATAGGGTGTGTTGAGGCCAGTTCATTGAGCAAGGTGTAGATCTTGTCTAATACCTATTTGGTTTATTGAACGGTATCTGTGCTAATTTCAAACTCTGGTTTTATGCATCACCCCACCTCTCCTTTCCCCTTAAGCTGACATAAGTGTGTTTTCTAAATGTGAGACACTGTTCTGTTTTGTAATTCATTTTTTGTGCAGCCATATTTATCCTCCCTCTATAAGTGATATCTTATGATATGTTTCTTTTTCTGTTTGACTTATTTCAAGTAGTATTATCGGACCTAAATCCACTCTTTATCCTTCTACTAGCCTTATTACATTGATTTCATGGTGAAGAGATATTCCATTGTACATAAGTACCACATTTTCTTTATCCATTGTTCTCTTTCCTGGGATATTTAAGGTGTACTGAAGTTGAGGTTCTTGTAAACAGAGTAGCCCTAAACTGTGGTGTGCTTGTGTCTTGTTGATTTTTAGACTTCCCTAGATATACTTCCATGATTGGAAGTGCCCTATGCTCTGTAGCTCTGTTTTTTAGATGATTTAGGAACCACCATACACTTCTCCAGAGTGGCTCTCGGCAGTTCACACACTGTCCATCAGCGTATAAAGGCTCCCTGTTCTCCATGGCCTGTCCTGCATTTCTGGTTTTTACAATTTTTTCGGATGGCCCTTTTGACCGGTGGGAAATGAGACTTCTTTGTTGTGCACATTTGCATTGCTTGCTTGCTTGGTTGCCCATAAAGTGCGTATGCGTTTTTTCCTGGATATATTCAGGAAAAAATGCATACTCCCTTTTGGGCCAACTGCATCATTGTCGAAATTCTGCCGCTTTTCATGTGCTTTAAAGACGAGTCCAATCTATCTCTTGAAATCTGTTTCTTGCAATTCTGTCTTGCATTCAGATCCTCTTCTTTGCCTTACCTCAACATATTTTTGGACGTTAGTTTTCATTTATAACTCTGCAGGTTTGTGAATTGCAGTGACCCTGAGCTCCATTTTTTAAGTTGCTCTTTTGTGAGCTGGCCTCAAAGCCGCAGGATTGCTTCAGGCCCTATTTTGGCTCCAGCGAGGCGGGCTGAGCCTTTTTTTAATTCTTATTCTTAATGGGAAATTAGAGTGACATGTGCCCGTCCAAACCCCTACAACTATTCTCTCATTGGTTCCCCCTCTTCCCGTTCATCCTCCTCACAATTTGCAAAATGTGTGAAACAGAAGTTTAAATGTGCTGATTCTCTAAGTGGGGAGATTCTAAGTAACGTGGCTGGAATGATGAACAGGAGCACCAGGAGAGGATAAATGAGGTGCATTTTAGACACATCTCCCCATCACATGGTGTACAGTCCTCTGGGTTTTCCATGCATGTTTTAGCTGTAGGAAGATCCCTTGAACCTGCAGATTTGGGACCCATTGAATGGGTACCAGGTAGTATTACTTTAAAGGGTGTGCATTTCCTCACCCAACCTCACATTTCTCTTAGCACGAACAGTTTCCAGCCTTATGTGTCATCCTGCTGTGGGTCTAGATGTGTTCAATCCATGTTGCATCACCGTCCCTGAGGAAAAGTTGTAAGAGGTTTTCTCTGTCTCTCTGTCGTTTATTTTTTTCAATTTATTACTATATTGGTTACAGCTGATTTTCAAAGCTCTGTTTCTTGCTGCTGTACATCCACTTGATTCACATACAGAGAGACATCAATAAATTCTTTTTCAGATTCTTACCAGTCATATATATTCTTTTCCGGTGACTTGAGTGTGCTGAGTGCAGTTCTTTTAGCTACCGTGTAGGCCTTGTTGATTATCAGTTTGGTATTTGGAATGGTATCTTTGCTAATTTCAACCTCCTGGATGATGCCTCACCCCTCCCCACCTTTCCCGTTTAGCAGCCTTACGCGTGTTTTCTACATACTTGACTATGTTTTTCTTTTGTAATTTATTTCATGTGTAGCCATTTTGGATTCCACCTTTAAGTTATATCTTATGATATGTGTCTTTTTCTTTTTGAATTATGTCACTTAGAATGATCATACGTAACTCCTCCGGAGTTGTTACAACTGGCCATATTTCATTGATTTCCAGGCTGAGTAATATTCCACTCTACATAAGTACCACATCTCTATCCATTTTTTCCCTCCAGAGACATTTAAGTTATATCCTAGTCGAGGATCTTTTAAACAGAGAGGCAGTAAACATTGGGGTGCCTGTGTCCTCTCGATTTCTGTTTTTCCCAAGACATACGCCCATGAGTGCAAGTGCCCTATGCTCTGTAGCTCATTTTTTAGATGCTTTAGTAAACACAATACACTTCTCCAGAATGGCCGTTGGCAATATACATTTCCACTATAAGCCTCACAGGGCTCCCTCTTCTCCTTGCCCTGTCCTGCATTTCTGGTGTTTACACTTTATGAGGATGGCTCTTCTGACTGATGCGAAGTGATATCTCTTGTAGTATTGATTTCCAGTGCCCACCTGTTTGGTTGGCTAAAAAAGTGTATGCCCTTTTCTTGAATATATACAGAAAAAAACGCATACAGCCTTTTTGGCCAACTGCAATGTTGGCAATGTTCAGCCCCTTTTCTTGTGCTTAATGGCGAGTCCTTTCTACCTCCTCAAATCCCTTTCCTGCCATTCTCCCTTGCTTACCAATCCTTTTCTCTGACTTTCCTCAAGACATTTTTCAGTGATAGATATTTTCAACTCTGCAGTTTCATGAATTTTACTGCCCCTGAGTTCCATTGTTCAACTTGTGTTTATGGGAACTGGCCACAAAGCAGTGGGATTTCCTCAAGCCCTATACTGTTTCCATGGGCAACCCTAGCCTTTGGTCAATTCGTCTTCCTGATTGGAAATTAGAGTGACATGTGCCTGTCTGAACACCTAGGACTTGTCTCTCATTGTTCCTCATCCTTCCGCTTCATCCTCTGGACAAATTCCAAACTGTACGCAACAGGATGTTGACAGTGCTGACATCTCCAAGTGGGGAGACTGTTAGTAAAGACGCTGGAGGGGTGAACCCGAGCACCAGGAGATGAGGAGATGAGATGCCTTTTCCAAACTCTTCCCGATCAGACGGTATACCATCCTCTGGGTGTGACAGACATGTTTTAGCAGTAGGAAGAGTCCCATTCATGTAAGGAGAACACCAGGGCTTTTTCAAAATCAGTGTCTCCCCGAAACCCAAACTGGGGAATTTTTTAAGCTACGGCTACACATATGTTCATTAAGGGCCTTGGGAAGTAGGCAGAGTCCAAACTTTAGATGATTGAAGTCTTCAGGGTCAGAAGCACTCACCACCGGCTTCCCTTAGGTTACACTTTAACTGTCATTGATAGATGATGTCAATAAAAATATCTATTCTTTTTCCGATTATTTCCCCTTATAGGTTATTGCAAAATATTGAGTGTAGTTCCCTGTGCTATACAGTAGTTCCTTGTTGATGATCTATTTTATACATAGCAGTGTGTATGTGTTAATTCCAAACTGTTAATTTATCCCTCCTCCCACCTTTCCCCTTTGGTAATAATAAATTATAAGATTTTATACTTCTCAGAAATGGGGGAGCTGAAAGAGAGGTATCATTTTCAATGGAAAAGCATTTAAAACAAGATTGAAGCTTTAACCAAGATTATTAGGTGTACATCCTTGGAAAGAAATCACTTCATTTCTCTAATATTGACCTGACAAATAAGACAAACCTTTTCACTGAACTTGCTTATAATAAAGTGATGGAAATATCAAATGGAAGTGTTAGAAACATCTTATTTTACCCGAGCCTTATAAACTGTTCTATGTTAACTACAGTTTGGCTCACACATCTGTTCATTGAAGTTACAATAGTCTCAATTTCTGTTACTGATCCTCCAGAGTGGACCCCAACAAGTGTCTCCCTGCCCAGTGTCATTGGGGCCAACAGATCGAGACTGAGTTTGGTTCACAAGCAAAGGAAACTTTATATTTTAAACAGAGAATGGAGAGGTGAGAGCATGCACTACCCCGTGGGCTGTGGGCTGGGCTGCTGTGTAGAGATCCTGTCAGAGTCAGTGGGAGGGAGGGGGCGGAGCACTCGAGGGCCGGGTTGGCTGCAGCTCAGGCTCTATATCTCGGAGTCTGCACTGGGCCCCAGGAGCTGAGGTGTCGACCCAGCCATTCTGCACTAGGAAATCTGGTCTGAAGTGCCGGGTGTGGAACCTCTGCATGCGGGACCCTAGGAGCACGTGAAATTAGACAAAGCACAAAGGATAAAAAAGGTCAGACTTGACTTTATTGCCCAGATTCTATTTTTATCTCCCAGGGATTTTTAATGGGCTTTGCTGGGGACAAACCCCTCCTCTGCCTTTTGTCCCGTTCCTCATTCTTGGAGTGCTGAGGGTGCAGACCCTTCTTCTGTAACTGCTGAGTGCTGAGTTGGGAGCCCTCATACCAGGGGACGAGGGTCAGAACTTCTCCCCAGCAGCCTCCAGGTGACGTTGATTGGCCCCAGGACCCCTGCCTCCCTGCTCGTCCGCCTGAGCACCAGCATTGGAAGTGTTATAGATTCTAATGACCTTTAAGGGTCCAGGAAAGAGATGTGCAGAGACGCTGTGGGGGCCGGTTTCACCCCGCCCCACATTTGTTCGGCCACCTTAGGCTGACCGTTTCTGCCAGCCTAGATGCTCTGACCAGTAGTCTGCTCTTTCTTCAATTAGGCCCCTGAATTAACGTAAAAACAGCACCAGGTGTCAGAGCCCTGCCCGCTCAACTCCCAGACAGTCCAGGGTCAGTGGTGATCAAGGACCATGATGGCCACTGAGTCAACAGCCTTTTGAAGTAAACAGGAGTCCAGCCGGTCTTATTGGCCACCATCATCACGGTGTCTGTAGGCTTTTCTATGGTGACAGTGTGATATACGTTTCCCCCACCAAGATTATTAGCTCCCCTCCGGGTGCAGTAAGTCCTGCAAGCAGTAGTCTACTCCTTCGGGACACACTATTGTTGTTTTATGAGAGAAACTCCAGGTCAAGTGATGTTCACACGAGTCGTCATGGTGCCCTGTTGCCCCCGGTTATCTCTCTGGATGTTGGAGTTGGAGGGCCTCCTCACTCGAGGTCGGTGTGCCCACGGAGCGAACCCTGCAACTTCAGGGCATGGTTGGTGATTAGGATCACCACGTGGGGTCCTTTTCCCTTAGGAGGGAGGTGGCCTTTTGGGTTGCTGATTTCCACGTTTTTAGATACTGCCAGTATCTTGGCCAGATGTGGCAGTGGGCCAAGCCCCTTGGTGACTGTAGTTTATCCTACCTGGATGGCATTCTTGCGTTGTTCCATTTCAAGTGGTCCCAGTTTTTGCACTAATTCTCCAATGGCGATTCACCTTTCACCGGGAATGGAAAGGTCAAAGGGTTTAGCTCAATTAGGGAGTTCCAGGGCAAGGGTCTGAATTGACTGCTCTTTCCATTCTTGAAAGGCCACTTCTGGATTCTATTCAAAAGGATCATCATCTTTTCCTTTCAGTGTTTCATATAGAGGCCCAGCTAGTAGACTGTAGTTAGGGATCCAGAAGCAGCAAACCCTGGCCTCCCCAGGAACCCCTAAGCTGTCTTCTAGTTTTAGAAAGGGGTAAGGCTGCAAATGGTTTCTTCCCTTTCCTGGGATGGGCTTCTCCGACCTTCTGTGAGAATGAAGCCCAGGCAGGTCACCGCAGTCTGTGATATTTGAGCTTTTTCTTGGACAACTTCTATCCTTTATTGGCTTGGTAGTTCAGAGGCCTCCTTAGTAGGGCTGGCGATCAGAATGTCATCTGCATATTGAAGGAGGGTTTCCTTTTCCAGAGGTAGAACTTTTCGGTCTTTAGCTAAGCTTTCCCCAAAGATGGTGTGGGAATTTTTGAACCCTTGGGGCAAGACGGCCCGGAAGTATTGTTTTAGTTGTATGTTGAGTCCTGCCACTCACAAGCCAAAATTTCTTGTGACTCTGGGACTAATGGAATACAAAAGAAGGCATCATTGAGACTAATACAGAATACCATATCCTGGTGGTTGGTAGAATGACCAGCAGGGTGTAGGAATTAGGAGCAACTGGAGGTATATCCTCGGTGGCTTCACTGACTGTCCTGACATCCTTTACCAGGTCCCCAGCAGCCCATGGGGCTCTCGTGGTCAGGCCAATCCCAGGATATGGAGCTCTCCTGGGCAGGTACCCCACCCCCAACCCAGCCCACGGGGCTCTCGTGGTCAGGCCTCTCCCAGGATACAGAGCTACCCTTGCAGGTACCGTGGCAGGGCTGGGCACACAGGAACCGTGCACATAGCTCTCACTGAAGAGCACCCCCATCTCACCTGTCGCTCAGAGCTGACACAGAGCACCTCAGAGCAGGACTTGAACTAACAAACAGCAGCTGCGACAGGTCTGTGACCCTGGGCATCACTCTGTGTGGCCTCCCTCCACCTGGTCTTCCAGAGACTTCCACTGCACCCGGGGCACCAGGCCTCTGTCTCCAACCACCACCCACCCCTCCTCTCCCTGACTCCTGAGTTCCTCTCATTAGGAGAGGCTTTTCTTGAAGTTGTCTCCCACTCATGGGCCAGATAAAATGATTAGAAAACAAGCCAAAGCTGCAGCCCCTTGTCTATCCTGACTCTCAGGAGCCCACACCTGTTCCTTGGACCTGGCCGGTTCAGCAAGTTCCATTTTCTGCAACTGTGAGCCCCTGAGGGGTGATGATTGGCTGACCTGGGCAGCCTTACCGTGCCGGCCAGCCCTCCCCAGGTGTGCCTGGGTTGAGATCAATATAAATACCACTCCAGGCAGCAAGAGCCCCTGCAGCTGTGCCTGACGCCATTTTCTCTGCCCTGTCAGCAGTCTCGGGGCTGGGCTGGTGGGAGGGAGTGAGAGGCCACGGCTTTGTGGGTGGCCCAGTGTGAGTGGGGCTCTGCTGGACTTTCTGCAGCAGTTGCCAGGCTGCCACCTGCTAAAGAAGAGGATGTGTCACCCATACCTGCTGCTGGAATTTCTCCCTGGGCAGAGGTGAGGAAGGAAAAAAGCAGTGGGGGCAGGGACAGGACGGGTATCTCAGGCAGGGAAATGGAAATCTTCCAGAAGAGCACCCAGGGCCAGGGCCATCCTGGCTGGCCTGCAGGCACCAAGTCAGCTGGCATGCTGTCACTCATGTGGCTCCATGGCCCTTCCTCTAGGCTTTCAAGTCCTTGTATATATTCAGGTGTTTTACCTGGGAAGGGTGGGAACAGTTCAGCAGCAACTGGCCTGGGGCTCAGCTCACGTTCACTCACAGATGCCTCGGCACGGTGCCCCAGCTTTGCAATGAGGACGCTTGTTGTGTGGGGGCTGCTGGCTGAATGGGAGACGATTCCCCACCACTGACCAACTTCAGAATTGTTTACAACTGGAGCAAGTGCCCTGATACGGTTTTCCTCTGAGTAACTGGTGGGTTCTGTTTTTTTTTTCTCTTTTTCGTTTTTGGTTCAAGGTAGAATTTATTCCTCTTTTTTGTATTTACAGATATAAGCATGGAAATAATTTATTCATATAAATACATGTATGTGAAGGGAATAATTGTTTTTTCTGTTTTGTTTTTTAAATTTTATTTCTTTTTAATTTTGAATTTTATTTTGTATTTTTATACAGCAGGTTCTTATTGGTTATCTATTTTATACATATAAATGTTTACATGCCAATCCCAATCTCTCAACTCCTCCCACCACCACCCCCCCAAGAGGTTTCCCCCCTTGTTGTCCATACGATTGTTGTCTACATCTGTTGCTCTATTTATGCCTTGCAAAACGGTTAATCTGTACAGTTTTTCTAGGTTCCACATATATGCACGGATATACAAGATTTGTTTTTCTCTTTCTGACTTACTTCACTCTGTATGACAGATTCTAGATCCATCGACGTCTCTACAAATGACCCAATTTCATTCCTTTCATGGCTTAGTAATATTCCATTTTATATATGTACCACATCTTTATGCATTCGTCTGTCTGTGGGCATTTAGGTTGCTTCCATTACCTCGATATTGTAAATAGTGATGCAATGAACATTGCGGTGAATGTCTCTTTTTGATTTATGGTTTTGTCTGGGTATATGTCCAGTACTGGGATTGCTGTATCATATGGTAATTCTATTAATAGTTTCTTAAGAAACTCCATATTGTTCTCCATAGTGACTGTATCAATTTATATTCCCAACAATAGTGGAAGAGGCTTCCTTTTCTCCACACCCTTTCCAGCATTTGTTGTTTGTAGATTTTCAGATGATGCCCATTCTAACAGGTGTGAGGTGATACCTCATTGTTGAGTCCATTTCGTTGAGCAAGGGGTAGGTCTTGTCTATTACATATTTGGCTTATGGAACGGTATCTGTGCTAATTTCAATCTCTGGTTTTATGCAGCACCCCAACTCACCTTTCCCCTTAAGCAAGCATAAGTTGGTTTTCTAAACTTGAGACCCTGTTCTGTTTTGTAATTCAGTTCCTGTGTAGCCAAGTTTACATTCCGTGCATTAGTGATACCTTATGATGTTTCTTTTTCTGTGTGACTTATTTCACTTAGAATCATCGTGCCTCAATCCACTCATTATGCTGGTACAGGCCTGGTGACACAGATTTCATTGCTGAGTGGTATTCTGTTGTACGTAAGTACCGCAACTTCTTTATCAATTATTTGTTCTCTGGGATATTTAACTTGTACCGTAGAAGAGGTTCCTGTAAACAGAGCCATCCCAAATTTTGGGGTCACTGTGTCTTTTTGATTTTAATTTCCCTAAGCTATAGGACCATAAGTGGAAATGCCCTAGACTCTGTTGCTTTGTTTTTCAGATGTATCAGGAAACACCATACACTTCTCCAGAGTGGCTGTTGGTAATTTACATCCCGCCCATCAGCATAACAAGGCTCCTTTTTCCCCATGGCCTGTCTTGCCTTTCTGGATTTTACACTTTTTTCAGATGGCTCTTTAGACCGGGGGGAAGTGACACTTCATAGTAGTTCGGATTTCCATTGCAAGCTTGCTTGGTTTGCCAAAAAGGGCGTATGTGTTTTTTCCTGAATATATTCAGGAACAAACTCATACGCCCTTTTATGTGACGTGCATCATTGTCGATGTTCTGCCTCTTTTCCTATGCTTTAAATGCAAATCCAGTCTACCTCCTGAAATCGGTTTCCTGAAATTCTGCCCCGCTTTCAAGTCCTCTTCGCAGCCTTACTTCAATATATTTTTGGACGTTATCTGTCATTTATAACTCTGCAGGTTTGTGAATTACAGGGCCCCTGAGCTCCTTTCTTCAACTCGCTTTCTTGTGAGCTGGCCGCAAACCCGCAAGACTGCTTCACACCCTAATCTGCTTCTGGCAGGGCACGCTGAGTCTTTGGTTAATTCCTCTTCCTGGTGGGAAATGAGTGTTAAATATGCCCGTCCAGACACCTACCTCACCCTCAACCCCTTGGTGATGTGGGTCCTCTGGTTTGTGGCCACCTTTGCTGGGTTCCTCACCTTTCGATGATGTGGCCCCACTAGTGTGAGGACACTCCTGCCTGGTTCTCATCCACGTGGTTATGTGGACCCCCTGGTGAGAGTCTGTTCCTGGCTGTGTTCCTCACCCTTCTGAGAGGGAGACCCTCTGCTGATAGGTCACTCCTGCATGGTTGGCACACATTGCCTTGCTGAAGTCAGCTGTGTGGTGGCAGTTGGAGCGTGCTGGGAATCTCCTCCCCCCGGTGATGAGGGCCCTCTTGCGTCAGGCCCTAACTGCTGGGCTCACCAACTTTTCTTAGTGAGCCCAATGATGCTTGGGCACTCCTCTTAGGTTCCCATCTCCATGGTGATGTGGGCCTTCTGCTCTGAGGTTCCAACGGCTGGGTTGTTCACATTTTCATGATGTGGGCTCTCTGGTGTTAGTTCACAGAGGCCTGGATCCCATAGCCTCTGTGCTCTTGGCCGCCTGCTGGGAGGTTCCAACTGCTGGATTCCTCACTTTTTTAATTTTTTGGGCCCTCTGTTGTGAGGATCCTCCTGCCTGCCTCACTCCCAGCCCCTTCGTGATGTGTGTCCTCTGGTTTGAGGTCACATGTGCTGGGTTCCTCACCTTTCGATGATGTGGGACCAATGGTCTTAGGAGACTCCTGCCTGGTTCACATCCCCTTGGTGATGTGGGCCCTCTGTTGAGAGTCTGATCCTGGCTGGGTCCTCACCCATCTGTGAGGTGGGCCGTCTGCTGTGAGGTCACTGCTGCCTGGCTTGCTCACCTCGCCTTGTGGACATGAGCCCTCTGGTGGCACTTGGAGCCTGCTGGGAGCCTCCTCCCCTCGGTGATGAGGGCCCTCTGGCGTCAGGCCCTAACGGCTGGGCTCCCCACAGTTTGTGATGTGCGCCCAGTGGTGCGAGGACACTCCAGCCAGGTTCACATCCCCATTGGGTTGTGGGCCTTCTGCTCTGAGGTCCCAATGCCTGGGTTGCTCACAGTTTCATGATGTGGGCTCTCTGCTGTTAGTTCACTCCTGCCTGCATCCCATAGCCTCTGTCCTCTGGGCCGCCTGTTAGGAGGTTCTAACTGCTGGATTCCTCACCTTTCTTATTCTTTGGGCCCTCTGTTTTTAGGCTACTCCTGCCTGCCTCACTCCCATTCCCTTTGTGATATGTGTCCTCTGATTTGAGGCCACATGTGCTGGGTTCTGCACCTTTTGATGATGTGGCCCCACTGGAGGGAAGATAGTCCGGACTGGTTCCCATCCCCTTGCTGATGTGGGCCCTCAGGTGAGAGTCTGATCCTGGCTGGGTTCCTCACCCTTCTGTGAGGTGGGCCCTCTGCTGTGAGGTCAATCATGTCTGTCTGGCACACGTCACCTTGGCGACGTGGGCCCTCTGGTGGCAGTTGGAGTGTGCTGGGATCCTCCTCCCCTCGGTGATGAGGGCCCTCTTGCCTTAGGCCATAACTGCTGGGCTCCCCACATTTTCTGATGTGCACCAAGTGAGTGAGGACACTCTTGCCAGGTTCCCATCCCCATGGGGATATGAGCCTTCTGCTCTGAGGTCAAAACGGCTGGCTTGCTCACAGGTTCATGATGTGGGCCCTCTGCTGTGAGTTCACTGCGGCCTAGATCCCATAGCCTCGGTGCTCTGGGCCGCTTGCTGGGAGGTTCCAACTGCTGGATTCCTCAACTTTTATATTCTATGGACCCTGTGTTGTGAGGCCGGTCCTGCCAGCTTCATTCTGAACCCCTTGGTGATGTGGTTCCTCTGGTTTGAGGCTACATGTGCTGGGATCCTCACCTTTCGATGATGTTGTCCCACTGGTGTGGGGACACGCCAGCCTGGTTCCCATCCCCTTGGTGATGTGGGCCCTCTGGTGAGAGTCTGATCCTGGCTGTGTTCCTCACCCTTCTGTGAGGTGGGCCCTCTGCTGTGAGGTCACTCCTGCCGGGCTGGAACACATCGCCTTGGTGATGTTGGCCCTCTGGTGGCAGCTGGAGCCTGCTGGGAGCCTCCTCCCCTCGGTGATGAGTGCCCTCTAGCGTCAGGCCCTAACTTCTGAGCACCCCACGTTTTCTGATGTGAGCCCAGTGATGCCAGGACACTCCTGTCATGTTCCCATCACCATGGGGATGTGGGCCTTCTGCTCTGAGGTCCCAGTGTCTGGGTTGCTCACAGTTTCATGATGTGGGCTGTCTGGTGTTAGTTCACTCTGGCTTGGATCCCCTAGCCTCTGTGCTCTGGGCCGCCTGCTGGGAGGTTCCAACTGCTGGATTCCTCACCTTTCTTATTTTTGGGCCCTCTATTGTGAGGCTCCTCCTGCCTGCCTCACTCCCAGCCCCTTGGTGATGGGTGTCTTATGGTTTGAAGCCACATGTTCTGGGTTCCTCACCTTTAGATGATGTGGCCCTACTCATGTGAGGACACTCCTGTCTGGTTCCAATCCATTTGGTGATGTGGGCCCTCTGGTGCGAGTCTGATCCTAACTGGGTTCGTCACACTTCTCTGAGGTGGGCCCTCTGCTGTGAGGTCATTCGTGCCTGGTTGGCACACATCGCCTTGGTGACGTCAGCCCTCTGGTGGCAGTTGGAGCCTGCTGGGAGCCTCCTTCCCTTGGTGATGAGGGTCCTCTGGCGTCAGGCCCTAACTGCTGGTCTCCCAAAATTTTCTGATACATTCTCAGTGGTGCGAGGACACTCCTACCAGATTTATATCCCCATGGGGATGTGGGCCTCCTGCTCTGAGGTCCCAATGGCTGGGTTGCTCAGTTCATGACATGGGCCCTCTTCTGTGAGTTCACTGTGGCCTGGATCCCATAGCCTCGGTGCTCTGGGCCGCCTGCTGGGAGGTTCCAACTGCTGGATTCCTCACTTTTTTATTCTATGGGCCCAGTGTTGTGAGGCTACTCCTGCCTGCCTCACTCCGAGGCCCTTGGTGATGTGGGTCCTCTGGTTTGAGGACACATGTGCTGAGTAGCTCACCTTTCGATGATGTGGCCCCACTGGTGTGAAGACACTCCTGCCTGGTTCCCATCCTCTTGGTGATGTGGGCCCTCTGGTGAGAGTCTGATATTGGCTGGGTTTCTCAACCTTCTGGGAGGTGGGACCTCTGCTGTGAGGTAACTCATGCCTGGCTTGCTCACGTTGCCTTGGCAACGTGAGCCCTCAGGTGGCAGTTGGAGCCTGCTGGGAATCTCCTCCCCTCGGTTATGAGAGCTCTGGATAAAACACATATGCCCTTTTTTGCCAAGTGCATTATTTTCCAAGTTCTGTCTCTTTTCCTATGCTTTAAGAGCGACTCCCGTGTACCTTCTGAAATCGGTTTCCAGCAATTGTGCCCCGCATTCAAGTCCTCTTCGCAGCCTTACTTCAGTATAATTTTGGATGATAGCTGTCATTTATAACTCTGCAGGTTTGTGAATTACAGTGCCCCTGAGCTCCTTTCTTCAACTCGCTTTCTTGTGAGCTGGCCGCAACACCGCAAGATTGCTTCAGGCCCTAGTGTGGTTCCGGCATGGCACATTGAGCCTTTGGTTAATTCCTCTTCCTGGTGGGAAATGAGAGTTAAATTTGCCCGTCCAGACACCTCCAGCTAGTCTCTCATTGGTTCTCCCTATTCCTGTTCATTTTCCGCAGAAATTGTAAACTGGGCCAAACAGGAGGTTAAAGGCACTGACTCTCCAAGTGGGGAGAGTGTTAGTAAAGCGTCTGAAATGTTGCACCCGAGTACCAGGGGACGAAAACTGAGACACATTTGAACACGTTTCCCGATCACACGGTGGATCATACTCTGGGTTCCACATGCATGTTTTAGCTGAAGGAAGAATCCCTTAAAACTGGAGAGTTGAGACGCATGGGTACCATGCATTATGACTTCAAAGGGTCTGCATTTGCTCACCAATCCTCACCAATCCTATCACTGCTGCGTTTATGCCGCTGTACACACACTTGATTCTCTTTCGGAGACATATAAATCCATAGGTTTTAAGATTCTTACTATTCAGGTATATTCTTAGACGTTTAATATGGGGTGTTGAGTCCACTTCGTTGAGCAAGGAGTAGCTCTTGTCTATGACATATTTGGCTTATGGAACGGTATCTGTGCTAATTTGAATCTCTGGTTTTATGCAGCCCCCCAACTCACGTTTCCCCTTAAGCAAGCATAAGTTGGTTTTCTACATTTGAGACCCTGTTCTGTTTTGTAATTCAGTTCCTGTGTAGCCAAGTTTACATTCCGTGTAGTAGTGATATCTTATGATGTTTCTTTTTCTGTGTGACTTATTTTACTTAGAATCATCGTACCTGAATCCACTCATTATGCTGCTACGGGCCTGATGACATAGATTTCATTGCTGAGTGATATTGCATTGTACGTAAGTACCACAAGTTCTTTATCCATTTTTCGCTTTCTGTGATATTGAATTTGTACCGTAAACAAGGTTCTTGTAAACAGAGCCGTCCCAAACTTTGGGGTGGCTGTGTGTTTTAGATTTTAATTTCCCTAAGCTATAGGACCATAATTGGAAGTGCCCTAGGCTTTGTTGCCTTGTTTTTTAGATGTTTCAGGAAACACCATACACTTCTTCAGAGTGGCTGTTGGCAATTTACATCCCGCCCATCAGCATAACAAGGCTCCCAGTTCTCCATGGCTTGTCCTGCCTTTCTGGATTTTACACTTTTCTCAGATGGCCCTTTTGACCGGGGGGCAGTGAAACTTCATTGTAGTGCAGATTTCATTTGCAAGCTTGCTTGCTTGGCCAAAAAGGGCGTAGGCTTTTTTTCTTGAGGAAAAAACGCATATGCCCTTTTTGGCCAAGTGCATCATTGTGGACGTTCTACCTCTTTTCCTATGCTTTACATGCAATTCCAGTCTACCTCCTGAAATCGGTTTCCTGCAATTCTGCCCCGCTTTCAAGTCCTCTTGGCAGCCTTACTTCAATATATTTTTGGACGATAGCTGTCATTTATAACTCTGCAGTTTTGTGAATGACAGTGCCCCTGAGCTCCTTTCTTCAACTTGTTTTCTTGTGAGCTGGCCGCAACACCGCAGCATCGCTTCAGGCCATAGTGTTGTTCCGGCATGGCACGCTGAGCCTTTGGTTAATTCCTCTTCCTTGTGGGAAATGAGAGTTAAATTTGCCCGTCCAGACACCTCCAGCTAGTCTCTCATTGGTTCTCCCTATTCCTGTTCATTTTCCGCAGAAATTGCAAACTGGGCCAAACAGGAGGTTAAAGGCACTGACTCTCCAAGTGGGGAGAGTGTTAGTAAAGCGTCTGGAATGTTGCACCCGAGTACCAGGGGACAAAAACTGACACATTTGAACACGTTTCCCGATCACACGGTGGATCATACTCTGGCTTCCACATGCATGTTTTAGCTGAAGGAAGAATCCCTTAAACCTGGAGAGTTGAGACCCATGGAATGGGTACCATGCAATATGACTTCAAAGCGTCTGCATTTGCTCACCGAACCTCATCAATCCTATCACTGCTGCGTTTATGCCGCTATACACATGCTTGATTCTCTTTCAGAGATATATAAATACATAGGTTTTAAGATTCTTACTAGTCAGGTATATTCTTTGGCGTTTAATATGTGGTGTTGAGTCCACTTCGTTGAGCAAGGTGTAGCTCTTTTCTATTACATATTTGGCTTATGGAACGATATCTGTGCTAATTTCAATGTCTGGTTTTATGCAGCACCCCAACTCACCTTTCCCCTTAAGGAAGCATAAGTTGGTTTTCTACATTTGAGACCCTGTTCTGTTTTGTAATTCAGTTCCTGTGTAGCCAAGTTTACATTCCGTGTAGTAGTTATATCTTATGATGTTTGTTTTTCTGTGTGACTTATTTCACTTAGAATCATCGTACCTGAATCCACTCATTATGCTGCTATGGGCCTGATGACATAGATTTCATTGCTGAGTGATATTGCATTGTAGGTAAGTACCACAACTTCTTTATCCATTTTTCACTTTCTGTGATATTGAACTTGTACCGTAAACGAGGTTCCTGTAAACAGAACCGTCCCAAACTTTGGGGTGGCTGTGTCTTTTTGATTTTAATTTCCCTAAGCTATAGGACCGTAAGTGGAAGTGCCCTAGGCTCTGTTGCTTTGTTTTTTAGATGTTTCAGGAAACACCATACACTTCTCCAGAGTGGCTGTTGGCAATTTACATCCCGCCCATCAGCATAACAAGGCTCCCATTTCTCCATGGCCTGTCCTGCTTTGCTGGATGTTATACTTTTTTCAGATGGCCCTTTTGCCCGCGGGGTAGTGAGACTTCATTGTAGTGCAGATTCCCTTTGCAAGCTTGCTTGGTTGGCCAAAAAGGGCGTATGCGTTTTTTCCTGAATATATTCAGGAAAAAACGCATACGCCCTTTTTGGCCAAGTGCATCATTGTGGACGTTCTGCCTCTTTTCCTATGCTTTACATGCAATTCCAGTCTACCTCCTGAAATCGGTTTCCTGCAATTCTGCCCCGCTTTCAAGTCCTCTTGGCAGCCTTACTTCAATATATTTTTGTATGATAGCTGTCATTTATAACTCTGCATGTCTGTGAATGACAGTGCCCCTGAGCTCCTTTCTTCAACTTGCTTTCTTGTGAGCTGGCCGCAACACCGTAGGATTGTTTCAGGCCCTAGTGTGGTTCCGGCACGGCACGCTGAGCCTTTGGTTAATTCCTCTTCCTGATGGGTAATGAGAGTTAAATTTGCCCGTCCAGACACCTCCAGCTAGTCTCTCATTGCTTCTCCCTATTCCTGTTCATTTTCCACAGAAATTGCAAAACTGGGCCAAACAGGAGGTTAAAGGCACTGACTCTCCAAGTGGGGAGAGTGTTAGTAAAGCGTCTGGAATGTTGCACCCGAGTACCAGGGGACGAAAACTGAGACACATTTGAATACGTTTCCTGATCACACGGTGGATGATACTCTGGGATCCACATGCATGTTTTAGCTGAAGGAAGAATCCCTTAAACCTGGAGAGTTGAGACCCATGGAATGGGTACCATGCAATATGACTTCAAAGGGTCTGCATTTGCTCACCGAACCTCACCAATCCTATCACTGCTGCGTTTATGCCGCTGTACACACGCTTGATTCTCTTTCGGAGACATATAAATCCATAGGATTTAAGATTCTTACTAGTCAGGTATATTATTAGGCGTTTAATATGGGGTGTTGAGTCCACTTCGTCGAGCAAGGAGTAGCTCTTGTCTATTACATATTTGGCTTATGGAACGGTATCTGTGCAAATTTCAATCTCTGGTTTTATGCAGCACCCCAACTCACCTTTCCCCTTAAGCAAGCATAAGTTGGTTTTCTACATTTGAGACCCTTTTCTGTTTTGTAATTCAGTTCCTGTGTAGCCAAGTTTACATTCCGTGTAGTAGTGATATCTTATGATGTTTCTTTTTCTCTGTGACTTATTTCACTTAGAATCATCGTACCTGAATCCACTCATTATGCTGTTACGGGCCTGATGACATAGATTTCATTGCTGAGTGATATTGCATTGTGCGTAAGTACCACAACTTCTTTATCCATTTTTCGCTTTCTGCGATATTGAACTTGTACCGTAAACGAGGTTCTTGTAAACAGAGCCGTCCCAAATTTGGGGTGGCTGTGTCTTTTTGATTTTAAGTTCCCTAAGCTATAGGACCATAAGTGGAAGTGCCCTAGGCTCTGTTGCTTTGTTTTTTAGATGTTTCAAGAAACACCATAGACTTCTCCAGAGTGGCTGTTGGCAATTTACATCCCGCCCATCAGCATAACAAGGCTCCCAGTTCTCCATGGCCTGTCCTGCCTTTCTGGATTTTACACTTTTTTCAGATGGCCCTTTTGACCGGGGGGCAGTGAGACTTCATTGTAGTGCAGATTTCCTTTGTAAGCTTGCTTGGTTGACCAAAAAGGGCGTATGCGTTTTTTCCTGAATATATTCAGGAAAAAACGCATACGCCCCTTTTGGCCAAGTGCATCATTGTGGACGTTCTGCCTCTTTTGCTATGCTTTACATGCAATTCCAGTCTACCTCCTGAAATCGGTTTCCTGCAATTCTGCCCCGCTTTCAAGTCCTCTTGGCAGCCTTACTTCAATATATTTTTGGACGATAGCTGTCATTTATAACTCTGCAGGTTTGTGAATGACAGTGCCCCTGAGCTCCTTTCTTCAACTCGCTTTCTTGTGAGCTGGCCGCAACACCGCAGGATTGCTTCAGGCCCTACTGTGGTTCCGGCATGGCAAGCTGAGCCTTTGGTTAATTCCTATTCCTGGTGGGAAATGAGAGTTAAATTTGCCCGTCCAGACACCTCCAGCTAGTCTCTCATTGGTTCTCCCTATTCCTGTTCATTTTCCGCAGAAATTGCAAACTGGGCCAAACAGGAGGTTAAAGGCACTCACTCTCCAAGTGGGGAGAGTGTTAGTAAAGCGTCTGGAATGTTGTACCTGAGTACCAGGGGACGAAAACTGAGACACATTTGAACACGTTTCCCAATCACATGGTGGATCATACTCTGGGTTCCACATGCATGTTTTAGCTGAAGGAAGAGTCCCTTAAACCTGGAAAGTTGAGACCCATGGAATGGGTACCATGCAATATGACTTCAAAGGGTCTGCATTTGCTCACCGAACCTCACCAATCCTATCACTGCTGCATTTATGCCGCTGTACACATGCTTGATTCTCTTTCGGAGCATATAAATCCATAGGTTTTAAGATTCTTACTAGTCAGGTATATTCTTAGACGTTTAATATGGGGTGTTGAGTCCACTTCGTTGAGCAAGGAGTAGCTCTTGTCTATGACATATTTGGCTTATGGAACGGTATCTGTGCTAATTTCAATCTCTGGTTTTATGCAGCCCCCCAACTCACGTTTCCCCTTAAGCAAGCATAAGTTGGTTTTCTACATTTGAGACCCTGTTCTGTTTTGTAATTCAGTTCCTGTGTAGCCAAGTTTACATTACGTGTAGTAGTGATATCTTATGATGTTTCTTTTTCTGTGTGACTTATTTCACTTAGAATCATCGTACCTGAATCCACTCATTATGCTGCTACGGGCCTGATGACATAGATTTCATTGCTGAGTGATATTGCATTGTACGTAAGTACCACAAGTTCTTTATCCATTTTTCGCTTTCTGTGATATTGAACTTGTACCGTAAAAGAGGTTCTTGTAAACAGAGCCGTCCCAAACTTTGGGGTGGCTGTGTGTTTTAGATTTTAATTTCCCTAAGCTATAGGACCATAATTGGAAGTGCCCTAGGCTCTGTTGCCTTGTTTTTTAGATGTTTCAGGAAACACCATACACTTCTTCAGAGTGGCTGTTGGCAATTTGCATCCCGCCCATCAGCATAACAAGGCTCCCAGTTCTCCATGGCCTGTCCTGCCTTTCTGGATTTTACACTTTTCTCAGATGGCCCTTTTGACCGGGGGGCAGTGAGACTTCATTGTAGTGCAGATTTCCTTTGCAAGCTTGCTTGCTTGGCCAAAAAGGGCGTAGGCTTTTTTTCTTGAGGAAAAAACGCATATGCACTTTTTGGCCAAGTGCATCATTGTGGACGTTCTGCCTCTTTTCCTATGCTTTACATGCAATTCCAGTCTACCTCCTGAAATCGGTTTCCTGCAATTCTGCCCTGCTTTCAAGTCCTCTTGGCAGCCTTACTTCAATATATTTTTGGACGATAGCTGTCATTTATAACTCTGCAGTTTTGTGAATAACAGTGCCCCTGAGCTCCTTTCTTCAACTTGTTTTCTTGTGAGCTGGCCGCAACACCGCAGCATCTCTTCAGGCCATAGTGTTGTTCCGGCATGGCACGCTGAGCCTTTGGTTAATTCCTCTTCCTGGTGGGAAATGAGAGTTAAATTTGCCCGTCCAGACACCTCTAGCTAGTCTCTCATTGGTTCTCCCTATTCCTGTTCATTTTCCGCAGAAATTGCAAACTGGGCCAAACAGGAGGTTAAAGGCACTGACTCTCCAAGTGGGGAGCTTGTTAGTAAAGCGTCTGGAATGTTGCACCCGAGTACCAGGGGACGAAAACTGACACATTTGAACACGTTTCCCGATCACACGGTGGATCATACTCTGGGTTCCACATGCATGTTTTAGCTGAAGGAAGAATCCCTTAAACCTGGAGAGTTGAGACCCATGGAATGGGTACCATGCAATATGACTTCAAAGGGTCTGCATTTGCTCACCGAACCTCACCAATCCTATCACTGCTGCGTTTATGCCGCTATACACACGCTTGATTCTCTTTCAGAGATATATAAATCCATAGGTTTTAAGATTCTTACTAGTCAGGTATATTCTTTGGCGTTTAATATGTGGTGTTGAGTCCACTTCGTTGAGCAAGGTGTAGCTCTTTTCTATTACATATTTGGCTTATGGAACGATATCTGTGCTAATTTCAATGTCTGGTTTTATGCAGCACCCCAACTCACCTTTCCCCTTAAGGAAGCATAAGTTGGTTTTCTACATTTGAGACCCTGTTCTGTTTTGTAATTCAGTTCCTGTGTAGCCAAGTTTACATTCCGTGTAGTAGTTATATCTTATGATGTTTGTTTTTCTGTGTGACTTATTTCACTTAGAATCATCGTACCTGAATCCACTCATTATGCTGTTACGGGCCTGATGACATAGATTTCATTGCTGAGTGATATTGCATTGTACGTAAGTACCACAACTTCTTTATCCATTTTTCACTTTCTGTGATATTGAACTTGTACCGTAAACGAGGTTCCTGTAAACAGAACCCTCCCAAACTTTGGGGTGGCTGTGTCTTTTTGATTTTAATTTCCCTAAGCTATAGGACCGTAAGTGGAAGTGCCCTAGGCTCTGTTGCTTTGTTTTTTAGATGTTTCAGGAAACACCATAGACTTCTCCAGAGTGGCTGTTGGCAATTTACATCCCGCCCATCAGCATAACAAGGCTCCCATTTCTCCATGGCCTGTCCTGCCTTTCTGGATTTTACACTTTTATCAGATGGCCCTTTTGACTGGGGGCCAGTGAGACTTCATTGTAGTGCAGATTTCATTTGCAAGCTTGCTTGGTTGGCCAAAAAGGGCGTATGCGTTTTTTCCTGAATATATTCAGGAAAAAACGCATACGCCCCTTTTGGCCAAGTGCATCATTGTGGACGTTCTGCCTCTTTTCCTATGCTTTACATGCAATTCCAGTCTACCTCCTGAAATCGGTTTCCTGCAATTCTGCCCCGCTTTCAAGTCCTCTTGGCAGCCTTACTTCAATATATTTTTGGACGATAGCTGTCATTTATAACTCTGCAGGTTTGTGAATGACAGTGCCCCTGAGCTCCTTTCTTCAACTCGCTTTCTTGTGAGCTGGCCGCAACACCGCAGGATTGCTTCAGGCCCTAGTGTGGTTCCGGCACGGCACGCTTAGCCTTTGGTTAATTCCTCTTCCTGGTGGGAAACGAGAGTTAACTTTGCATGTCCAGACACCTCCAGCTAGTTTCTCATTGGTTCTCCCTATTCCTGTTCATTTTCCATAGAAATTGCAAACTGGGCCAAACAGGAGGTTAAAGGCACTGACTCTCCAAGTGGGGAGAGTGTTAGTAAAGCGTCTGGAATGTTGCACCCGAGAACCGGGGGACGAATACTGAGACACATTTGAACACGTTTCCGATCACACAGTGGATCGTACTCTGGGTTCCACATGCATGTTTTAGCTGAAGGAAGAATCCCTTAAACCTGGAGAGTTGAGACCCATGGAATGGGTACCATGCAATATGACTTCAAAGGGTCTGCATTTGCTCACCGAACCTCACCAATCCTATCACTGCTGCGTTTATGCCGCTGTACACACGCTTGATTCTCTTTCGGAGACATATAAATCCATAGGTTTTAAGATTCTTACTAGTCAGGTATATTCTTAGGCGTTTAATATGGGGTGTTGAGTCCACTTCGTTGAGCAAGGAGTAGCTCTTGTCTATTACATATTTGGCTTATGGAACGGTATCTGTGCTAATTTCAATCTCTGGTTTTATGTAGCACCCCAACTCACCTTTCCCCTTAAGCAAGCATAACTTGGTTTTCTACATTTGAGACCCTGTTCTGTTTTGTAATTCAGTTCCTGTGTAGCCAAGTTTACATTCCGTGTAGTAGTGATATCTTATGATGTTTCTTTTTCTGTGTGACTTATTTCACTTAGAATCATCGTACCTGAATCCACTCATTATGCTGCTACGGGCAGATGACATAGATTTCATTGCTGAGTGATATTGCATTGTACGTAAGTACCACAACTTCTTTATCCATTTTTCACTTTCTGTGATATTGAAATTGTACTGTAAACGAGGTTCTTGTAAACAGAGCCTTCCCAAACTTTGGGGTGGCTGTGTCTTTTTGATTTTAATTTCCCTAAGCTATAGGACCATAAGTGGAAGTGCCCTAGGCTCTGTTGCTTTGTTTTTTAGATGTTTCAGGAAACACCATACACTTCTCCAGAGTGGCTGTTGGCAATTTACATCCCGCCCATCAGGATAACAAGGCTCCCAGTTCTCCATGGCCTGTCCTGCCTTTCTGGATTTTACACTTTTTTCAGATGGCCCATTTGACCGGGGAGCAATGAGACCTTATTGTAGTGCAGATTTCCGTTTCAAGCTTGATTGGTTGGCCAAAAAGTGCATATGCATGTTTTCCTGAATATATTCAGGAAAAAACGCGTATGCCCTTTTTGGCCGAGTGCATCATTGTGGACGTTCTGCCTCTTTTGCTATGCTTTACATGCAATTCCAGTCTACCTCCTGAAATCGGTTTCCTGCAATTCTGCCCCGCTTTCAAGTCCTCTTGGCAGCCTTACTTCAATATATTTTTGGACGATAGCTGTCATTTATAACTCTGCAGGTTTGTGAATGACAGTGCCCCTGAGCTCCTTTCTTCAACTCGCTTTCTTGTGAGCTGGCCGCAACACCGCAGGATAGATTCAGGCCCTAGTGTGGTTTCGGCATGGCCCACTGAGGCTTTGGTTAATTCCTCTTCCTGGTGGGAAATGAGAGTTAAATTTGCCCGTTCAGATATCTCCAGCTAGTCTCTCATTGGTTCTCCCTATTCCTGTTCATTTTCCACAGAAATTGCAAAACTGGGCCAAACAGGAGTTTAAAGGCACTGACTCTCCAAGTGGGGAGAGTGTTAGTAAAGCATCTGGAATGTTGCACCCGAGTACCAGGGGACGAAAACTGAGACACATTTGAACACATTTCCTGATCACATGGTGGATGATACTCTGGGTTCCACATGCATGTTTTAGCTGAAGGAAGAATCCCTTAAACCTGGAGAGTTGAGATCCATGGAGTGGGTACCATGCAATATGACTTCAAAGGGTCTGCATTTGCTCACCGAACCTCACCAATCCTATCACTGCTGCATTTATGCCACTGTACACACGCTTGATTCTCTTTCGGAGACATATAAATCCATAGGATTTAAGATTCTTACTAGTCAGGTATATTCTTAGGCGTTTAATATGGGGTGTTGAGTCCACTTCGTTGAGCAAGGAGTAGCTCTTGTCTATTACATATTTGGCTTATGGAATGGTATCTGTGCTAATTTCAATCTCTGGTTTTATGCAGCACCCCAACTCACCTTTCCCCTTAAGCAAGCATACAATGGTTTTCTACATTTGAGACCCTGTTCTGTTTTGTAATTCAGTTCCTGTGTAGCCAAGTTTACATTCCGTGTAGTAGTGGTATCTTATGAAATTTCTTTTTCTGTGTGACTTATTTCACTTAGAATCATCGTACCTGAATCCACTCATTATGCTGTTACGGGCCTGATGACATAGATTTCATTGCTGAGTGATATTGCATTGTACGTAAGTACCACAACTTCTTTATCCATTTTTCGTTTTCTGCGATATTGAACTTGTACCGTAAATGAGGTTCTTGTAAACAGAGCCGTCCCAAATTTGGGGTGGCTGTGTCTTTTTGATTTTAAGTTCCCTAAGCTATAGGACCATAAGTGGAAGTGCCCTAGGCTCTGTTGCTTTGTTTTGTAGATATTTCAGGAAACACCATACACTTCTCCAGAGTGGCTGTTGGAAATTTACATCCCGCCCATCAGCATAACAAGGCTCCCAGTTCTCCATGGCCTGTCCTGCCTTTCTGGATTTACACTTTTTTCAGGTGGCCCTTTTAACCGGGGGGCAGTGACACTCCATTGTAGTGCAGACTTCCTTTGCACGCTTGCTTGGTTGGCCAAAAAGGGCGTATGCGTTTTTTCCTGAATATATTCAGGAAAAAACGCATACGCCCTTTTTGGCCGAGTGCATCATTGTGGACGTTCTGCCTCTTTTGCTATGCTTTACATGCAATTCCAGTCTACCTCCTGAAATCGGTTTCCTGCAATTCTGCCCCGCTTTCAAGTCCTCTTGGCAGCCTTACTTCAATATATTTTTGGACGATAGCTGTCATTTATAACTCTGCAGGTTTGTGAATGACAGTGGCCCTGAGCTCCTTTCTTCAACTCGCTTTCTTGTGAGCTGGCCGCAACACCGCAGGATTGCTTCAGGCCCTAGTGTGGTTCCGGCATGGCACATTGAACCGTTGGTTAATTCCTCTTCCTGGTGGGAAATGAGAGTTAAATTTGCCCGTCCAGACACCTCCAGCTAGTCTCTCATTGGTTCCCTCTATTCCTGTTCATTTTCCACAGAAATTGCAAACTGGGCCAAACAGGAGGTTAAAGGCACTGACTCTCCAAGTGGGGAGAGTGTTAGTAAAGCGTCTGGAATGTTGCACCCGAGTACCAGGGAACGAAAACTGGCACATTTGAACACGGTTCCCGATCACACGGTGGATCATACTCTGGGTTCCACATGCATGTTTTAGCTGAAGGAAGAATCCCTTAAACCTGGAGAGTTGAGATCCATGGAATGGGTACCATGCAATATGACTTCAAAGGGTCTGCATTTGCTCACCGAACCTCACCAATCCTATCACTGCTGCGTTTATGCCGCTGTACACACGCTTGATTCTCTTTCGGAGACATATAAATCCATAGGATTTAAGATTCTTACTAGTCAGGTATATTATTAGGCGTTTAATATGGGGTGTTGAGTCCACTTCGTCGAGCAAGGAGTAGCTCTTGTCTATTACATATTTGGCTTATGGAACGGTATCTGTGCAAATTTCAATCTCTGGTTTTATGCAGCACCCCAACTCACCTTTCCCCTTAAGCAAGCATAAGTTGGTTTTCTACATTTGAGACCCTTTTCTGTTTTGTAATTCAGTTCCTGTGTAGCCAAGTTTACATTCCGTGTAGTAGTGATATCTTATGATGTTTCTTTTTCTCTGTGACTTATTTCACTTAGAATCATCGTACCTGAATCCACTCATTATGCTGTTACGGGCCTGATGACATAGATTTCATTGCTGAGTGATATTGCATTGTGCGTAAGTACCACAACTTCTTTATCCATTTTTCGCTTTCTGCGATATCGAACTTGTACCGTAAACGAGGTTCTTGTAAACAGAGCCGTCCCAAATTTGGGGTGGCTGTGTCTTTTTGATTTTAAGTTCCCTAAGCTATAGGACCATAAGTGGAAGTGCCCTAGGCTCTGTTGCTTTGTTTTTTAGATGTTTCAAGAAACACCATAGACTTCTCCAGAGTGGCTGTTGGCAATTTACATCCCGCCCATCAGCATAACAAGGCTCCCAGTTCTCCATGGCCTGTCCTGCCTTTCTGGATTTTACACTTTTTTCAGATGGCCCTTTTGACCGGGGGGCAGTGAGACTTCATTGTAGTGCAGATTTCCTTTGTAAGCTTGCTTGGTTGACCAAAAAGGGCGTATGCGTTTTTTCCTGAATATATTCAGGAAAAAACGCATACGCCCCTTTTGGCCAAGTGCATCATTGTGGACGTTCTGCCTCTTTTGCTATGCTTTACATGCAATTCCAGTCTACCTCCTGAAATCGGTTTCCTGCAATTCTGCCCCGCTTTCAAGTCCTCTTGGCAGCCTTACTTCAATATATTTTTGGACGATAGCTGTCATTTATAACTCTGCAGGTTTGTGAATGACAGTGCCCCTGAGCTCCTTTCTTCAACTCGCTTTCTTGTGAGCTGGCCGCAACACCGCAGGATTGCTTCAGGCCCTACTGTGGTTCCGGCATGGCAAGCTGAGCCTTTGGTTAATTCCTATTCCTGGTGGGAAATGAGAGTTAAATTTGCCCGTCCAGACACCTCCAGCTAGTCTCTCATTGGTTCTCCCTATTCCTGTTCATTTTCCGCAGAAATTGCAAACTGGGCCAAACAGGAGGTTAAAGGCACTCACTCTCCAAGTGGGGAGAGTGTTAGTAAAGCGTCTGGAATGTTGTACCTGAGTACCAGGGGACGAAAACTGAGACACATTTGAACACGTTTCCCAATCACACGGTGGATCATACTCTGGGTTCCACATGCATGTTTTAGCTGAAGGAAGAGTCCCTTAAACCTGGAAAGTTGAGACCCATGGAATGGGTACCATGCAATATGACTTCAAAGGGTCTGCATTTGCTCACCGAACCTCACCAATCCTATCACTGCTGCATTTATGCCGCTGTACACATGCTTGATTCTCTTTCGGAGCATATAAATCCATAGGTTTTAAGATTCTTACTAGTCAGGTATATTCTTAGACGTTTAATATGGGGTGTTGAGTCCACTTCGTTGAGCAAGGAGTAGCTCTTGTCTATGACATATTTGGCTTATGGAACGGTATCTGTGCTAATTTCAATCTCTGGTTTTATGCAGCCCCCCAACTCACGTTTCCCCTTAAGCAAGCATAAGTTGGTTTTCTACATTTGAGACCCTGTTCTGTTTTGTAATTCAGTTCCTGTGTAGCCAAGTTTACATTACGTGTAGTAGTGATATCTTATGATGTTTCTTTTTCTGTGTGACTTATTTCACTTAGAATCATCGTACCTGAATCCACTCATTATGCTGCTACGGGCCTGATGACATAGATTTCATTGCTGAGTGATATTGCATTGTACGTAAGTACCACAAGTTCTTTATCCATTTTTCGCTTTCTGTGATATTGAACTTGTACCGTAAAAGAGGTTCTTGTAAACAGAGCCGTCCCAAACTTTGGGGTGGCTGTGTGTTTTAGATTTTAATTTCCCTAAGCTATAGGACCATAATTGGAAGTGCCCTAGGCTCTGTTGCCTTGTTTTTTAGATGTTTCAGGAAACACCATACACTTCTTCAGAGTGGCTGTTGGCAATTTGCATCCCGCCCATCAGCATAACAAGGCTCCCAGTTCTCCATGGCCTGTCCTGCCTTTCTGGATTTTACACTTTTCTCAGATGGCCCTTTTGACCGGGGGGCAGTGAGACTTCATTGTAGTGCAGATTTCCTTTGCAAGCTTGCTTGCTTGGCCAAAAAGGGCGTAGGCTTTTTTTCTTGAGGAAAAAACGCATATGCCCTTTTTGGCCAAGTGCATCATTGTGGACGTTCTGCCTCTTTTCCTATGCTTTACATGCAATTCCAGTCTACCTCCTGAAATCGGTTTCCTGCAATTCTGCCCTGCTTTCAAGTCCTCTTGGCAGCCTTACTTCAATATATTTTTGGACGATAGCTGTCATTTATAACTCTGCAGTTTTGTGAATTACAGTGCCCCTGAGCTCCTTTCTTCAACTTGTTTTCTTGTGAGCTGGCCGCAACACCGCAGCATCTCTTCAGGCCATAGTGTTGTTCCGGCATGGCACGCTGAGCCTTTGGTTAATTCCTCTTCCTGGTGGGAAATGAGAGTTAAATTTGCCCGTCCAGACACCTCTAGCTAGTCTCTCATTGGTTCTCCCTATTCCTGTTCATTTTCCGCAGAAATTGCAAACTGGGCCAAACAGGAGGTTAAAGGCACTGACTCTCCAAGTGGGGAGCTTGTTAGTAAAGCGTCTGGAATGTTGCACCCGAGTACCAGGGGACGAAAACTGACACATTTGAACACGTTTCCCGATCACACGGTGGATCATACTCTGGGTTCCACATGCATGTTTTAGCTGAAGGAAGAATCCCTTAAACCTGGAGAGTTGAGACCCATGGAATGGGTACCATGCAATATGACTTCAAAGGGTCTGCATTTGCTCACCGAACCTCATCAATCCTATCACTGCTGCGTTTATGCCGCTATACACACGCTTGATTCTCTTTCAGAGATATATAAATCCATAGGTTTTAAGATTCTTACTAGTCAGGTATATTCTTTGGCGTTTAATATGTGGTGTTGAGTCCACTTCGTTGAGCAAGGTGTAGCTCTTTTCTATTACATATTTGGCTTATGGAACGATATCTGTGCTAATTTCAATGTCTGGTTTTATGCAGCACCCCAACTCACCTTTCCCCTTAAGGAAGCATAAGTTGGTTTTCTACATTTGAGACCCTGTTCTGTTTTGTAATTCAGTTCCTGTGTAGCCAAGTTTACATTCCGTGTAGTAGTTATATCTTATGATGTTTGTTTTTCTGTGTGACTTATTTCACTTAGAATCATCGTACCTGAATCCACTCATTATGCTGCTATGGGCCTGATGACATAGATTTCATTGCTGAGTGATATTGCATTGTAGGTAAGTACCACAACTTCTTTATCCATTTTTCACTTTCTGTGATATTGAACTTGTACCGTAAACGAGGTTCCTGTAAACAGAACCCTCCCAAACTTTGGGGTGGCTGTGTCTTTTTGATTTTAATTTCCCTAAGCTATAGGACCGTAAGTGGAAGTGCCCTAGGCTCTGTTGCTTTGTTTTTTAGATGTTTCAGGAAACACCATAGACTTCTCCAGAGTGGCTGTTGGCAATTTACATCCCGCCCATCAGCATAACAAGGCTCCCATTTCTCCATGGCCTGTCCTGCCTTTCTGGATTTTACACTTTTATCAGATGGCCCTTTTGACTGGCGGCCAGTTAGACTTCATTGTAGTGCAGATTTCATTTGCAAGCTTGCTTGGTTGGCCAAAAAGGGCGTATGCGTTTTTTCCTGAATATATTCAGGAAAAAACGCATACGCCCCTTTTGGCCAAGTGCATCATTGTGGACGTTCTGCCTCTTTTCCTATGCTTTACATGCAATTCCAGTCTACCTCCTGAAATCGGTTTCCTGCAATTCTGCCCCGCTTTCAAGTCCTCTTGGCAGCCTTACTTCAATATATTTTTGGACGATAGCTGTCATTTATAACTCTGCAGGTTTGTGAATGACAGTGCCCCTGAGCTCCTTTCTTCAACTCGCTTTCTTGTGAGCTGGCCGCAACACCGCAGGATTGCTTCAGGCCCTAGTGTGGTTCCGGCACGGCACGCTTAGCCTTTGGTTAATTCCTCTTCCTGGTGGGAAACGAGAGTTAACTTTGCATGTCCAGACACCTCCAGCTAGTTTCTCATTGGTTCTCCCTATTCCTGTTCATTTTCCATAGAAATTGCAAACTGGGCCAAACAGGAGGTTAAAGGCACTGACTCTCCAAGTGGGGAGAGTGTTAGTAAAGCGTCTGGAATGTTGCACCCGAGAACCGGGGGACGAATACTGAGACACATTTGAACACGTTTCCGATCACACAGTGGATCGTACTCTGGGTTCCACATGCATGTTTTAGCTGAAGGAAGAATCCCTTAAACCTGGAGAGTTGAGACCCATGGAATGGGTACCATGCAATATGACTTCAAAGGGTCTGCATTTGCTCACCGAACCTCACCAATCCTATCACTGCTGCGTTTATGCCGCTGTACACACGCTTGATTCTCTTTCGGAGACATATAAATCCATAGGTTTTAAGATTCTTACTAGTCAGGTATATTCTTAGGCGTTTAATATGGGGTGTTGAGTCCACTTCGTTGAGCAAGGAGTAGCTCTTGTCTATTACATATTTGGCTTATGGAACGGTATCTGTGCTAATTTCAATCTCTGGTTTTATGTAGCACCCCAACTCACCTTTCCCCTTAAGCAAGCATAACTTGGTTTTCTACATTTGAGACCCTGTTCTGTTTTGTAATTCAGTTCCTGTGTAGCCAAGTTTACATTCCGTGTAGTAGTGATATCTTATGATGTTTCTTTTTCTGTGTGACTTATTTCACTTAGAATCATCGTACCTGAATCCACTCATTATGCTGCTACGGGCAGATGACATAGATTTCATTGCTGAGTGATATTGCATTGTACGTAAGTACCACAACTTCTTTATCCATTTTTCACTTTCTGTGATATTGAAATTGTACTGTAAACGAGGTTCTTGTAAACAGAGCCTTCCCAAACTTTGGGGTGGCTGTGTCTTTTTGATTTTAATTTCCCTAAGCTATAGGACCATAAGTGGAAGTGCCCTAGGCTCTGTTGCTTTGTTTTTTAGATGTTTCAGGAAACACCATACACTTCTCCAGAGTGGCTGTTGGCAATTTACATCCCGCCCATCAGCATAACAAGGCTCCCAGTTCTCCATGGCCTGTCCTGCCTTTCTGGATTTTACACTTTTTTCAGATGGCCCATTTGACCGGGGAGCAATGAGACCTTATTGTAGTGCAGATTTCCGTTTCAAGCTTGATTGGTTGGCCAAAAAGTGCATATGCATGTTTTCCTGAATATATTCAGGAAAAAACGCGTATGCCCTTTTTGGCCGAGTGCATCATTGTGGACGTTCTGCCTCTTTTGCTATGCTTTACATGCAATTCCAGTCTACCTCCTGAAATCGGTTTCCTGCAATTCTGACCCGCTTTCAAGTCCTCTTGGCAGCCTTACTTCAATATATTTTTGGACGATAGCTGTCATTTATAACTCTGCAGGTTTGTGAATGACAGTGCCCCTGAGCTCCTTTCTTCAACTCGCTTTCTTGTGAGCTGGCCGCAACACCGCAGGATAGATTCAGGCCCTAGTGTGGTTTCGGCATGGCCCACTGAGGCTTTGGTTAATTCCTCTTCCTGGTGGGAAATGAGAGTTAAATTTGCCCGTTCAGATATCTCCAGCTAGTCTCTCATTGGTTCTCCCTATTCCTGTTCATTTTCCACAGAAATTGCAAAACTGGGCCAAACAGGAGTTTAAAGGCACTGACTCTCCAAGTGGGGAGAGTGTTAGTAAAGCATCTGGAATGTTGCACCCGAGTACCAGGGGACGAAAACTGAGACACATTTGAACACATTTCCTGATCACATGGTGGATGATACTCTGGGTTCCACATGCATGTTTTAGCTGAAGGAAGAATCCCTTAAACCTGGAGAGTTGAGATCCATGGAGTGGGTACCATGCAATATGACTTCAAAGGGTCTGCATTTGCTCACCGAACCTCACCAATCCTATCACTGCTGCATTTATGCCACTGTACACACGCTTGATTCTCTTTCGGAGACATATAAATCCATAGGATTTAAGATTCTTACTAGTCAGGTATATTCTTAGGCGTTTAATATGGGGTGTTGAGTCCACTTCGTTGAGCAAGGAGTAGCTCTTGTCTATTACATATTTGGCTTATGGAATGGTATCTGTGCTAATTTCAATCTCTGGTTTTATGCAGCACCCCAACTCACCTTTCCCCTTAAGCAAGCATAAGATGGTTTTCTACATTTGAGACCCTTTTCTGTTTTGTAATTCAGTTCCTGTGTAGCCAAGTTTACATTCCGTGTAGTAGTGGTATCTTATGAAATTTCTTTTTCTGTGTGACTTATTTCACTTAGAATCATCGTACCTGAATCCACTCATTATGCTGTTACGGGCCTGATGACATAGATTTCATTGCTGAGTGATATTGCATTGTACGTAAGTACCACAACTTCTTTATCTATTTTTCGTTTTCTGCGATATTGAACTTGTACCGTAAATGAGGTTCTTGTAAACAGAGCCGTCCCAAATTTGGGGTGGCTGTGTCTTTTTGATTTTAAGTTCCCTAAGCTATAGGACCATAAGTGGAAGTGCCCTAGGCTCTGTTGCTTTGTTTTGTAGATATTTCAGGAAACACCATACACTTCTCCAGAGTGGCTGTTGGAAATTTACATCCCGCCCATCAGCATAACAAGGCTCCCAGTTCTCCATGGCCTGTCCTGCCTTTCTGGATTTACACTTTTTTCAGGTGGCCCTTTTAACCGGGGGGCAGTGACACTCCATTGTAGTGCAGACTTCCTTTGCACGCTTGCTTGGTTGGCCAAAAAGGGCGTATGCGTTTTTTCCTGAATATATTCAGGAAAAAACGCATACGCCCTTTTTGGCCGAGTGCATCATTGTGGACGTTCTGCCTCTTTTGCTATGCTTTACATGCAATTCCAGTCTACCTCCTGAAATCGGTTTCCTGCAATTCTGCCCCGCTTTCAAGTCCTCTTGGCAGCCTTACTTCAATATATTTTTGGACGATAGCTGTCATTTATAACTCTGCAGGTTTGTGAATGACAGTGGCCCTGAGCTCCTTTCTTCAACTCGCTTTCTTGTGAGCTGGCCGCAACACCGCAGGATTGCTTCAGGCCCTAGTGTGGTTCCGGCATGGCACATTGAACCGTTGGTTAATTCCTCTTCCTGGTGGGAAATGAGAGTTAAATTTGCCCGTCCAGACACCTCCAGCTAGTCTCTCATTGGTTCCCTCTATTCCTGTTCATTTTCCACAGAAATTGCAAACTGGGCCAAACAGGAGGTTAAAGGCACTGACTCTCCAAGTGGGGAGAGTGTTAGTAAAGCGTCTGGAATGTTGCACCCGAGTACCAGGGAACGAAAACTGGCACATTTGAACACGTTTCCCGATCACACGGTGGATGATACTCTGGGTTCCACATGCATGTTTTAGCTGAAGGAAGAATCCCTTAAACCTGGAGAGTTGAGATCCATGGAATGGGTACCATGCAATATGACTTCAAAGGGTCTGCATTTGCTCAGCGAACCTCACCAATCCTATCACTGCTGCGTTTATGCCGCTGTACACACGCTTGATTCTCTTTCGGAGCATATAAATCCATAGGTTTTAAGATTATTACTAGTCAGGTATATTCTTAGGAGTTTAATATGGGGTGTTGAGTCCACTTCGTTGAGCAAGGAGTAGCTCTTGTCTATTACATATTTGGCTTATGGAACGGTATCTGTGCTAATTTCAATCTCTGGTTTTATGCAGCCCCCCAACTCACCTTTCCCCTTAAGCAAGCATAAGTTGGTTTTCTACATTTGAGACCCTGTTCTGTTTTGTAATTCAGTTCCTGTGTAGCCAAGTTTACATTCCATGTAGTAGTGATATCTTATGATGTTTCTTTTTCTCTGTGAATTATTTCACTTAGAATCATCGTACCTGAATCCACTCATTATGCTGCTACGGGTCTCATGACATAGATTTCATTGCTGAGTGATATTGCATTGTACGTAAGTACCACAACTTCTTTATACATTTTTCGCTTTCTGCGATATTGAACTTGTACCGTAAACGAGGTTCTTGTAAACAGAGCCGTCCCAAACATTGGGGTGGCTGTGTCTTTTTGATTTTAATTTCCCTAAGCTATAGGACCATAAGTGGAAGTGCCCTAGGCTCTGTTGCTTTGTTTTTTAGATGTTTCAGGAAACACCATACACTTCTCCAGAGTGGCTGTTGGCAATTTACATCCCGCCCATCAGCATAACAAGGCTCCCAGTTCTCCATGGCCTGTCCTGCCTTTCTGGATTTTACACTTTTTTCACATGGCCCTTTTGACCGGGGGACAGTGACACTCCATTGTAGTGCAGACTTCCTTTGCAAGCTTGCTTGGTTGGCCAAAAAGTGCGTATGCGTTTTTTCCTGAATATATTCAGGAAAAAACGCATACGCACTTTTTGGCCAAGTGCATCATTGTGGACGTTCTGCCTCTTTTGCTATGCTTTACATGCAATTCCAGTCTACCTCCTGAAATCGGTTTCCTGCAATTCTGCCCCGCTTTCAAGTCCTCTTGGCAGCCTTACTTCAATATATTTTTGGACGATAGCTGTCATTTATAACTCTGCAGGTTCGTGAATGACAGTGCCTAGAGCTCCTTTCTTCAACTCGCTTTCTTGTGAGCTGGCCGCAACACCGCAGGATTGCTTCAGGCCCTAGTGTGGTTCCGGCACGGCACATTGAGCCTTTGGTTAATTCCTCTTCCTGGTGGGAAATGAGAGTTAAATTTGCCTGTCCAGACACCTCCAGCTAGTCTCTCATTGGTTCTCCCTATTCCTGTTCATCTTCCGCAGAAATTGCAAACTGAGCCAAACAGGAGGTTAAAGGCACTGACTCTCCAAGTGGGGAGAGTGTTAGTAAAGCGTCTGGAATGTTGCACCCGAGTATCAGGGGACGAAAACTGAGACACCTTTGAACACGTTTCCCAATCACACGGTGTATCATACTCTGGGTTCCACATGCATGTTTTAGCTGAAGGAAGAATCCCTTAAACCTGGAGAGTTGAGACCCATGCAATGTGTACCATGAAATATGACTTCAAAGGGTCTACATTTGCTGACCGATCCTCACCAATACTATCACTGGTGCGTTTATGCCACTGTACACATGCTTGATTCTCTTTCGGAGACATATGACTCCATAGGTTTTAAGATTCTTACAAGTCAGGTATATTCTTAGGCGTTTAATATGGGGTGTAGAGTCCACTTCGTTGAGCAAGGAGTAGCTCTTGTCTATTACATATTTGGCTTATGGAACGGTATTTGTACTAATTTCAATGTCTGGTTTTATGCAGCACCCCAACTCACCTTTCCCCTTAAGCAAGCATACAATGGTTTTCTACATTTGAGACCCTGTTCTGTTTTGTAATTCAGTTCCTGTGTAGCCAAGTTTACATTCCGTGTAGTAGTGATATTTTATGATGTTTCTTTTTCTGTGTGACTTATTTCACTTATAATCATCGTACCTGAATCCACTCATTATGCAGCTACGGGCCTGATGACATAGATTTCATTGCTGAGTGATATTGCATTGTACGTAAGTACCACAACTTCTTTATCCATTTTTCGCTTTCTGTGATATTGAACTTGTACCGTAAATGAGGTTCTTGTAAACAGAGCTGTCCCAAACTTTGGGGTGGCTGTGTCTTTTTGATTTTAATTTCCCTAAGCTATAGGACCATAAGTGGAAGTGCCCTAGGCTCTGTTGCTTTGTTTTCTAGATGTTTCAGGAAACACCATACACTTCTCCAGAGTGGCTCTTGGCAATTTACATCCCGCCCATGAGCATAACAAGGCTCCCACGTCTCCATGGCCTGTCCTGCCTTTCTGGATTTTACACTTTTTTCAGATGGCCCTTTTGACCGGGAGGCAGTGAGACTTCATTGTAATGAAGATTTCCTTTGCAAGCTTGCTTGGTTGGCCAAAAAGGGCGTATGCGTTTTTTCCTGAATATATTCAGGAAAGAACGCATACGCCCTTTTTGGCCAAGTGCATCATTGTGGACGTTCTGCCTCTTTTCCTATGCTTTACATGCAATTCTAGTCTACCTACTGAAATCGGTTTCCTGCAATTCTGCCCCGCTTTCAAGTCCTCTTGGCAGCCTTACTTCAATATATTTTTGGACGATAGCTGTCATTTATAACTCTGCAGGTTTGTGAATGACAGTGCCCCTGAGCTCCTTTCTTCAACTCGCTTTCTTGTGAGCTGGCCGCAACACCGCAGCATTGCTTCAGGCCCTAGTGTGGTTCCGGCATGGCACGCTGAGCCTTTGGTTAATTCCTCTTCCTGGTGGGAAATGAGAGTTAAATTTGCCCGTCCAGACACCTCCAGCTAGTCTCTCATTGATTCTCCCTATTGCTGTTCATTTTCCGCAGAAATTGCAAACTGGGCCAATCAGGAGGTTAAAGGCACTGACTCTCCAAGTGTAGAGAGTGTTAGTAAAGCGTCTGGAATGTTGCACCCGAGTACCAGGGGACGAAACCTGAGTCACATTTGAACACGTTTCCCGATCACACGGTGGATCATACTCTGGGTTCCACATGCATGTTTTAGCTGAAGGAAGAATCCCTTAAACCTGGAGAGTTGAGACCCATGGAATGGGTACCATGCAATATGACTTCAAAGGGTCTGCATTTGCTCACCGATCCTCACCAATCCTATCACTGCTGCGTTTATGCCGCTGTACACACACTTGATTCTCTTTCGGAGACATATAAATCCATAGGTTTTAAGATTCTTACTAGTCAGGTATATTCTTAGGAGTTTAATATGGGGTGTTGAGTCCACTTCGTTGAGCAAGGAGTAGCTCTTGTCTATTACATATTTGGCTTATGGAACGGTATCTGTGCTAATTTCAATCTCTGGTTTTATGCAGCAACCCAACTCACCTTTCCCCTTAAGCAAGCATAAGTTGGTTTTCTACATTTGAGACCCTGTTCTGTTTTGTAATTCAGTTCCTGTGTAGCCAAGTTTACATTCCGTGTAGTAGTGATATCTTATGATGTTTCTTTTTCTGTGTGACTTATTTCACTTAGAATCATCGTACCTGAATCCACTCATTATGCTGCTACGGGCCTGATGACATAGATTTCATTGCTGAGTGATATTGCATTGTACGTAAGTACCACAACTTCTTTATCCATTTTTCACTTTCTGTGATATTTAACTTGTACCGTAAACGAGGTTCTTGTAAACAGAGCCGTCCCAAACTTTGGGGTGGTTGTGTCTTTTTGATTTTAATTTCCCTAAGCTATAGGACCATAAGTGGAAGAGCCCTAGGCTCTGTTGCTTTGTTTTGTAGATGTTTCAGGAAAAACCATACACTTCTCCAGAGTGCCTGTTGGCAATTTACATCCCATCCATCAGCATAACAAGGCCTCCAGTTCTCCATTGCCTGTCCTGCCTTTCTGGATTTTATACTTTTTTCAGATGGCCCTTTTGACCGGGGGGCAGTGAGACTTCATTGTAGTGCAGATTTCCTTTGCAAGCTTGCTTGGTTGGCCAAAAAGGGCGTATGCCTTTTTTCCTGAATATATTCAGGAAAAAACGCATACGCCCTTTTTGGCCAAGTGCATCATTGTGGACGTTCTGCCTCTTTTCCTATGCTTTACATGCAATTCCAGTCTACCTCCTGAAATCGGTTTCCTGCAATTCTGCCCCGCTTTCAAGTCCTCTTGGCAGCCTTACTTCAATATATTTTTGGATGATAGCTGTCATTTATAACTCTGCAGGTCTGTGAATGACAGTGCCCCTGAGCTCCTTTCTTCAACTCGCTTTCTTGTGAGCTGGCCGCAACACCGCAGGATTGCTTCAGGCCTTAGTGTGGTTCCGGCACGGCACGCTGAGCCTTTGGTTAATTCCTCTTCCTGGTGGGAAATGAGAGTTAAATTTGCCCATACAGAAACCTCCAGCTAGTCTCTCATTGGTTCTCCCTATTCCTGTTCATTTTCCGCAGAAATTGCAAACTGGGCCAAACAGGAGGTTAAAGGCACTGACTCTCCAAGTGGGGAGAGTGTTAGTAAAGCGTCTGGAATGTTGCACCCGAGTACCAGGGGACGAAAACTGACACATTTGACCACGTTTCCCGATCACACGGTGGATCATACTCTGGGTTCCACATGCATGTTTTAGCTGAAAGAAGAATCCCTTAAACCTGGAGAGTTGAGATCCATGGAATGGGTACCATGCAATATGACTTCAAAGGGTCTGCATTTGCTCACCGATCCTCACCAATCCTATCACTGCTGCGTTTATGCCACTGTACACATGCTTGATTCTCTTTTGGAGACATATAAATCCATAGATTTTAAGATTCTTACTAGTCAGGTATATTCTTAGGCGTTTAATATGGGGTGTTGAGTCCACTTCATTGAGCAAGGAGTAGCTCTTGTCTATTACATATTTGGCTTATGGAACGGTATCTGTGCTAATTTCAATCTCTGGTTTTATGCAGCACCCCAACTCACCTTTCCCCTTAAGGAAGCATAAGTTGGTTTTCTCCATTTGAGACCCTGTTCTGTTTTGTAATTCAGTTCCTGGGTAGCCAAGTTTACATGCCGTGTAGTAGTGGTATCTTATAATGTTTCTTTTTCTGTGTGACTTATTTCACTTAAAATCATCGTACCTGAATCCACTCATTATGCTGCTACGGGCCTGATGACATAGATTTCATTGCTGAGTGATATTGCATTGTACGTAAGTACCACAACTTCTTTATCCATTTTTCGCTTTCTACGATATTGAACTTGTACCATAAACGAGGTTCTTGTAAACAGAGCTGTCCCAAACGTTGGGGTGGCTGTGTCTTTTTGATTTTAATTTCCCTAAGCTATAGGTCCATAAGTAGAAGTGCCCTAGGCTCTGTTGCTTTGTTTTTTAGATGTTTCAGGAAACACCATACACTTCTCCAGAGTGGCTGTTGGCAATTTACATCCCGCCCATCAGCATAACAAGGCTCCCAGTTCTCCATGGCCTGTCCTGCCTTTCTGGATTTTACACTTTTTACAGATGGCCCTTTTGACCTGGGGGCAGTGAGACTTCATTGTAGTGCAGATTTCCTTTGCAAGCTTGCTTGGTTGGCCAAAAAGGGCGTATGCGTTTTTTCCTGAATATATTCAGGAAAAAACGCATACGCCCTTTTTGGCCAAGTGCATCATTGTGGACGTTCTGCCTCTTTTCCTATGCTTTACATGCAATTCCAGTCTACCTCCTGAAATCGGTTTCCTGCAATTCTGTCCCGCTTTCAAGTCCTCTTGGCAGCCTTACTTCAATATATTTTTGGACGATAGCTGTCATTTATAACTCTGCAGGTGTGTGAATGACAGTGCCCCTGAGCTCCTTTCTTCAACTCGCTTTCTTGTGAGCTGGCCGCAACACCGCAGCATTGCTTCAGGCCCTACTGTGGTTCCGGCATGGCACGCTGAGCCTTTGGTTAATTCCTCTTCCTGGTGGGAAATGAGAGTTAAATTTGCCCGTCCAGACACCTCCAGCTAGTCTCTCATTGGTTCTCCCTATTCCTGTTCATTTTCCGCAGAAATTGCAAACTGGGCCAAACAGGAGGTTAAAGGCACTGACTCTCCAAGTGGGGAGAGTGTTAGTAAAGCGTCTGGAATGTTGCACCCGAGTACCAGGGCACAAAAACTGAGACACATATGAACACGTTTCCCGATCACACGGTGGATCATACTCTGGGTTCCACATGCATGTTTTAGCTGAAGGAAGAATCCCTTAAACCTGGAGAGTTGAGACCCATGGAATGGGTACCATGCAATATGACTTCAAAGGGTCTGCATTTGCTCACCGATCCCCACCAATCCTATCACTGCTGCGTTTATGCCGCTATACACACACTTGATTCTCTTTTGGAGACATATAAATGCATAGGTTTTAAAATTCTTACTTCTCAGGTATATTCTTAGGCGTTTAATATGGGGCATTGAGTCCACTTCGTTGAGCAAGGAGTAGCTCTTGTCTATTACATATTTGGCTTATGGAACGGTATCTGTGCTAATTTCAATCTCTGGTCTTATGCAGCACCCCAACTCACCTTTCCCCTTAAGCAAGCATAAGTTGGTTTTCTACATTTGAGACCCTGTTCTGTTTTGTAATTCAGTTCCTGTGTAGCCAAGTTTACATTCCGTGTAGTAGTGATATCTTATGATGTTTCTTTTTCTCTGTGACTTATTTCACTTAGAATCATCGTACCTGAATCCACTCATTATGCTGCTACGGTTCTGATGACATAGATTTCATTGCTGAGTGATATTGCATTGTACGTAAGTACCACAACTTCTTTATCCATTTTTTGCTTTCTGTGATATTGAACTTGTACCGTAAACGAGGTTCTTGTAAACAGTGCCGTCCCAAACTTTGGGGTGGCTGTGTCTTTTTTATTTTAATTTCCCTAAGCTATAGGACCATAAGTGGAAGTGCCCTAGGCTCTGTTGCTTTGTTTTTTAGATGTTTCAGGAAACACCATACACTTCTCCAGAGTGGCTGTTGGCAATTTACATCCCGCCCACCAGCATAACAAGGCTCCCAGTTCTCCATGGCCTGTCCTGCCTTTCTGGATTTTATACTTTTTTCAGATGGCCCTTTTGACCGGGGGGAAGTGAGACTTCATTGTAGTGCAGATTTCCTTTGCAAGCTTGTTTGGTTGGCCAGAAAGGGCATATGCGTTTCTTCCTGAATATATTAAGGAAAAAACGCATGTGCCCTTTTTGGCCAAGTGCATCATTGTCGACGTTCTGAGTCTTTTCATATGTTGTCAATGCAATTCTAGTCTACCTCTTGAAATCGGTTTCCTGCAATTCTGCCTTGCTGTCAGTGCCTCTTCATAGCCTTACCTCAATATACTTTTGGAAAATAGTTGGCCTTTATAACTCTGCAGGTTTTTGAATTGCAGTGGCCCGTAGCTCCATTTTTCAGCTCTTATTTTTGTGATCTTGCCTCATATCCACAGGATTTTTTCATGCCCTATTCTTCTTCTGGGGCGCCTTGCTCTGCTTTTGGTTAATTCTTCTTCCTGATGTGAAATTAGAGTGACATGTGCCCATTGAAACCGCTACAGCTATTTTCTCACTGGTTCCCCCTATTCCCATTCATCCTCCGCACTAACTGCAGACTGTGCAATACCGGAACTTAAAGGCATTGACTCTCCGTGTGGGGATGTTGTTAGTAAAGTGGCTGGAATGTTGATCCGGAGCCCCAGGAGAGGAAAATGATGTGCGTTTTAGAAAGCTTTCCCGATCATATGGTATACCATCCGCTGGATTTCCCATGCATGGTTTAGCTGTAGGAAGATTCCCTTCAACCTGGAATGTTGGGACCCTGGAATGAGTAGCATGAAGTATTGCATTAAACTTTCGGCAGTTGCTCACCAAAGCTCACCAATCCTCTCAGCCCCAAGTGTCCAGCCTTATGTCTTATCCAGCTGTGGGTTTATATGTGGTCATTCCAGGTTGCATCACAGCCCCTGAGCGAATTTTGTAAGAATTTTTCTCTCTTTCATTGTTTCTGCGTTTTGGTTTTAAAATTTATTTCTATAATGGGGTTTAGCTCATTTTCACTGCTGTGTTTGGCCACTCTGCACACACTTGATTCCCTTATGGAGATATATCAATACATGGGTTTTAAGATTCTTATTACTCAGATATATTTCTCTGCGGTGTATAGGGTGTGTTGAGGCCAGTTCATTGAGCAAGGTGTAGATCTTGTCTAATACCTATTTGGTTTATTGAACGGTATCTGTGCTAATTTCAAACTCTGGTTTTATGCATCACCCCACCTCTCCTTTCCCCTTAAGCTGACATAAGTGTGTTTTCTAAATGTGAGACACTGTTCTGTTTTGTAATTCATTTTTTGTGCAGCCATATTTATCCTCCCTCTATAAGTGATATCTTATGATATGTTTCTTTTTCTGTTTGACTTATTTCAAGTAGTATTATCGGACCTAAATCCACTCTTTATCCTTCTACTAGCCTTATTACATTGATTTCATGGTGAAGAGATATTCCATTGTACATAAGTACCACATTTTCTTTATCCATTGTTCTCTTTCCTGGGATATTTAAGGTGTACTGAAGTTGAGGTTCTTGTAAACAGAGTAGCCCTAAACTGTGGTGTGCTTGTGTCTTGTTGATTTTTAGACTTCCCTAGATATACTTCCATGATTGGAAGTGCCCTATGCTCTGTAGCTCTGTTTTTTAGATGATTTAGGAACCACCATACACTTCTCCAGAGTGGCTCTCGGCAGTTCACACACTGTCCATCAGCGTATAAAGGCTCCCTGTTCTCCATGGCCTGTCCTGCATTTCTGGTTTTTACAATTTTTTCGGATGGCCCTTTTGACCGGTGGGAAATGAGACTTCTTTGTTGTGCACATTTGCATTGCTTGCTTGCTTGGTTGCCCATAAAGTGCGTATGCGTTTTTTCCTGGATATATTCAGGAAAAAATGCATACTCCCTTTTGGGCCAACTGCATCATTGTCGAAATTCTGCCGCTTTTCATGTGCTTTAAAGATGAGTCCAATCTATCTCTTGAAATCTGTTTCTTGCAATTCTGTCTTGCATTCAGATCCTCTTCTTTGCCTTACCTCAACATATTTTTGGACGTTAGTTTTCATTTATAACTCTGCAGGTTTGTGAATTGCAGTGACCCTGAGCTCCATTTTTTAAGTTGCTCTTTTGTGAGCTGGCCTCAAAGCCGCAGGATTGCTTCAGGCCCTATTTTGGCTCCGGCGAGGCGGGCTGAGCCTTTTTTTAATTCTTATTCTTAATGGGAAATTAGAGTGACATGTGCCCGTCCAAACCCCTACAACTATTCTCTCATTGGTTCCCCCTCTTCCCGTTCATCCTCCTCACAATTTGCAAAATATGTGAAACAGAAGTTTAAATGTGCTGATTCTCTAAGTGGGGAGATTCTAAGTAACGTGGCTGGAATGATGAACAGGAGCACCAGGAGAGGATAAATGAGGTGCATTTTAGACACATCTCCCCATCACATGGTGTACAGTCCTCTGGGTTTTCCATGCATGTTTTAGCTGTAGGAAGATCCCTTGAACCTGCAGATTTGGGACCCATTGAATGGGTACCAGGTAGTATTACTTTAAAGGGTGTGCATTTCCTCACCCAACCTCACATTTCTCTTAGCACGAACAGTTTCCAGCCTTATGTGTCATCCTGCTGTGGGTCTAGATGTGTTCAATCCATGTTGCATCACCGTCCCTGAGGAAAAGTTGTAAGAGGTTTTCTCTGTCTCTCTGTCGTTTATTTTTTTCAATTTATTACTATATTGGTTACAGCTGATTTTCAAAGCTCTGTTTCTTGCTGCTGTACATCCACTTGAGTCACATACAGAGAGACATCAATAAATTCTTTTTCAGATTCTTACCAGTCATATATATTCTTTTCCGGTGACTTGAGTGTGCTGAGTGCAGTTCTTTTAGCTACCGTGTAGGCCTTGTTGATTATCAGTTTGGTATTTGGAATGGTATCTTTGCTAATTTCAACCTCCTGGATGATGCCTCACCCCTCCCCACCTTTCCCGTTTAGCAGCCTTACGCGTGTTTTCTACATACTTGACTATGTTTTTCTTTTGTAATTTATTTCATGTGTAGCCATTTTGGATTCCACCTTTAAGTTATATCTTATGATATGTGTCTTTTTCTTTTTGAATTATGTCACTTAGAATGATCATACGTAACTCCTCCGGAGTTGTTACAACTGGCCATATTTCATTGATTTCCAGGCTGAGTAATATTCCACTCTACATAAGTACCACATCTCTATCCATTTTTTCCCTCCAGAGACATTTAAGTTATATCCTAGTCGAGGATCTTTTAAACAGAGAGGCAGTAAACATTGGGGTGCCTGTGTCCTCTCGATTTCTGTTTTTCCCAAGACATACGCCCATGAGTGCAAGTGCCCTATGCTCTGTAGCTCATTTTTTAGATGCTTTAGTAAACACAATACACTTCTCCAGAATGGCCGTTGGCAATATACATTTCCACTATAAGCCTCACAGGGCTCCCTCTTCTCCTTGCCCTGTCCTGCATTTCTGGTGTTTACACTTTATGAGGATGGCTCTTCTGACTGATGCGAAGTGATATCTTTTGTAGTATTGATTTCCAGTGCCCACCTGTTTGGTTGGCTAAAAAAGTGTATGCCCTTTTCTTGAATATATACAGAAAAAAACGCATACAGCCTTTTTGGCCAACTGCAATGTTGGCAATGTTCAGCCCCTTTTCTTGTGCTTAATGGCGAGTCCTTTCTACCTCCTCAAATCCCTTTCCTGCCATTCTCCCTTGCTTACCAATCCTTTTCTCTGACTTTCCTCAAGACATTTTTCAGTGATAGATATTTTCAACTCTGCAGTTTCATGAATTTTACTGCCCCTGAGTTCCATTGTTCAACTTGTGTTTATGGGAACTGGCCACAAAGCAGTGGGATTTCCTCAAGCCCTATACTGTTTCCATGGGCAACCCTAGCCTTTGGTCAATTCGTCTTCCTGATTGGAAATTAGAGTGACATGTGCCTGTCTGAACACCTAGGACTTGTCTCTCATTGTTCCTCATCCTTCCGCTTCATCCTCTGGACAAATTCCAAACTGTACGCAACAGGATGTTGACAGTGCTGACATCTCCAAGTGGGGAGACTGTTAGTAAAGACGCTGGAGGGGTGAACCCGAGCACCAGGAGATGAGGAGATGAGATGCCTTTTCCAAACTCTTCCCGATCAGACGGTATACCATCCTCTGGGTGTGACAGACATGTTTTAGCAGTAGGAAGAGTCCCATTCATGTAAGGAGAACACCAGGGCTTTTTCAAAATCAGTGTCTCCCCGAAACCCAAACTGGGGAATTTTTTAAGCTACGGCTACACATATGTTCATTAAGGGCCTTGGGAAGTAGGCAGAGTCCAAACTTTAGATGATTGAAGTCTTCAGGGTCAGAAGCACTCACCACCGGCTTCCCTTAGGTTACACTTTAACTGTCATTGATAGATGATGTCAATAAAAATATCTATTCTTTTTCCGATTATTTCCCCTTATAGGTTATTGCAAAATATTGAGTGTAGTTCCCTGTGCTATACAGTAGTTCCTTGTTGATGATCTATTTTATACATAGCAGTGTGTATGTGTTAATTCCAAACTGTTAATTTATCCCTCCTCCCACCTTTCCCCTTTGGTAATAATAAATTATAAGATTTTATACTTCTCAGAAATGGGGGAGCTGAAAGAGAGGTATCATTTTCAATGGAAAAGCATTTAAAACAAGATTGAAGCTTTAACCAAGATTATTAGGTGTACATCCTTGGAAAGAAATCACTTCATTTCTCTAATATTGACCTGACAAATAAGACAAACCTTTTCACTGAACTTGCTTATAATAAAGTGATGGAAATATCAAATGGAAGTGTTAGAAACATCTTATTTTACCCGAGCCTTATAAACTGTTCTATGTTAACTACAGTTTGGCTCACACATCTGTTCATTGAAGTTACAATAGTCTCAATTTCTGTTACTGATCCTCCAGAGTGGACCCCAACAAGTGTCTCCCTGCCCAGTGTCATTGGGGCCAACAGATCGAGACTGAGTTTGGTTCACAAGCAAAGGAAACTTTATATTTTAAACAGAGAATGGAGAGGTGAGAGCATGCACTACCCCGTGGGCTGTGGGCTGGGCTGCTGTGTAGAGATCCTGTCAGAGTCAGTGGGAGGGAGGGGGCGGAGCACTCGAGGGCCGGGTTGGCTGCAGCTCAGGCTCTATATCTCGGAGTCTGCACTGGGCCCCAGGAGCTGAGGTGTCGACCCAGCCATTCTGCACTAGGAAATCTGGTCTGAAGTGCCGGGTGTGGAACCTCTGCATGCGGGACCCTAGGAGCACGTGAAATTAGACAAAGCACAAAGGATAAAAAAGGTCAGACTTGACTTTATTGCCCAGATTCTATTTTTATCTCCCAGGGATTTTTAATGGGCTTTGCTGGGGACAAACCCCTCCTCTGCCTTTTGTCCCGTTCCTCATTCTTGGAGTGCTGAGGGTGCAGACCCTTCTTCTGTAACTGCTGAGTGCTGAGTTGGGAGCCCTCATACCAGGGGACGAGGGTCAGAACTTCTCCCCAGCAGCCTCCAGGTGACGTTGATTGGCCCCAGGACCCCTGCCTCCCTGCTCGTCCGCCTGAGCACCAGCATTGGAAGTGTTATAGATTCTAATGACCTTTAAGGGTCCAGGAAAGAGATGTGCAGAGACGCTGTGGGGGCCGGTTTCACCCCGCCCCACATTTGTTCGGCCACCTTAGGCTGACCGTTTCTGCCAGCCTAGATGCTCTGACCAGTAGTCTGCTCTTTCTTCAATTAGGCCCCTGAATTAACGTAAAAACAGCACCAGGTGTCAGAGCCCTGCCCGCTCAACTCCCAGACAGTCCAGGGTCAGTGGTGATCAAGGACCATGATGGCCACTGAGTCAACAGCCTTTTGAAGTAAACAGGAGTCCAGCCGGTCTTATTGGCCACCATCATCACGGTGTCTGTAGGCTTTTCTATGGTGACAATGTGATATACGTTTCCCCCACCAAGATTATTAGCTCCCCTCCGGGTGCAGTAAGTCCTGCAAGCAGTAGTCTACTCCTTCGGGACACACTATTGTTGTTTTATGAGAGAAACTCCAGGTCAAGTGATGTTCACACGAGTCGTCATGGTGCCCTGTTGCCCCCGGTTATCTCTCTGGATGTTGGAGTTGGAGGGCCTCCTCACTCGAGGTCGGTGTGCCCACGGAGCGAACCCTGCAACTTCAGGGCATGGTTGGTGATTAGGATCACCACGTGGGGTCCTTTTCCCTTAGGAGGGAGGTGGCCTTTTGGGTTGCTGATTTCCACGTTTTTAGATACTGCCAGTATCTTGGCCAGATGTGGCAGTGGGCCAAGCCCCTTGGTGACTGTAGTTTATCCTACCTGGATGGCATTCTTGCGTTGTTCCATTTCAAGTGGTCCCAGTTTTTGCACTAATTCTCCAATGGCGATTCACCTTTCACCGGGAATGGAAAGGTCAAAGGGTTTAGCTCAATTAGGGAGTTCCAGGGCAAGGGTCTGAATTGACTGCTCTTTCCATTCTTGAAAGGCCACTTCTGGATTCTATTCAAAAGGATCATCATCTTTTCCTTTCAGTGTTTCATATAGAGGCCCAGCTAGTAGACTGTAGTTAGGGATCCAGAAGCAGCAAACCCTGGCCTCCCCAGGAACCCCTAAGCTGTCTTCTAGTTTTAGAAAGGGGTAAGGCTGCAAATGGTTTCTTCCCTTTCCTGGGATGGGCTTCTCCGACCTTCTGTGAGAATGAAGCCCAGGCAGGTCACCGCAGTCTGTGATATTTGAGCTTTTTCTTGGACAACTTCTATCCTTTATTGGCTTGGTAGTTCAGAGGCCTCCTTAGTAGGGCTGGCGATCAGAATGTCATCTGCATATTGAAGGAGGGTTTCCTTTTCCAGAGGTAGAACTTTTCGGTCTTTAGCTAAGCTTTCCCCAAAGATGGTGTGGGAATTTTTGAACCCTTGGGGCAAGACGGCCCGGAAGTATTGTTTTAGTTGTATGTTGAGTCCTGCCACTCACAAGCCAAAATTTCTTGTGACTCTGGGACTAATGGAATACAAAAGAAGGCATCATTGAGACTAATACAGAATACCATATCCTGGTGGTTGGTAGAATGACCAGCAGGGTGTAGGAATTAGGAGCAACTGGAGGTATATCCTCGGTGGCTTCACTGACTGTCCTGACATCCTTTACCAGGTCCCCAGCAGCCCATGGGGCTCTCGTGGTCAGGCCAATCCCAGGATATGGAGCTCTCCTGGGCAGGTACCCCACCCCCAACCCAGCCCACGGGGCTCTCGTGGTCAGGCCTCTCCCAGGATACAGAGCTACCCTTGCAGGTACCGTGGCAGGGCTGGGCACACAGGAACCGTGCACATAGCTCTCACTGAAGAGCACCCCCATCTCACCTGTCGCTCAGAGCTGACACAGAGCACCTCAGAGCAGGACTTGAACTAACAAACAGCAGCTGCGACAGGTCTGTGACCCTGGGCATCACTCTGTGTGGCCTCCCTCCACCTGGTCTTCCAGAGACTTCCACTGCACCCGGGGCACCAGGCCTCTGTCTCCAACCACCACCCACCCCTCCTCTCCCTGACTCCTGAGTTCCTCTCATTAGGAGAGGCTTTTCTTGAAGTTGTCTCCCACTCATGGGCCAGATAAAATGATTAGAAAACAAGCCAAAGCTGCAGCCCCTTGTCTATCCTGACTCTCAGGAGCCCACACCTGTTCCTTGGACCTGGCCGGTTCAGCAAGTTCCATTTTCTGCAACTGTGAGCCCCTGAGGGGTGATGATTGGCTGACCTGGGCAGCCTTACCGTGCCGGCCAGCCCTCCCCAGGTGTGCCTGGGTTGAGATCAATATAAATACCACTCCAGGCAGCAAGAGCCCCTGCAGCTGTGCCTGACGCCATTTTCTCTGCCCTGTCAGCAGTCTCGGGGCTGGGCTGGTGGGAGGGAGTGAGAGGCCACGGCTTTGTGGGTGGCCCAGTGTGAGTGGGGCTCTGCTGGACTTTCTGCAGCAGTTGCCAGGCTGCCACCTGCTAAAGAAGAGGATGTGTCACCCATACCTGCTGCTGGAATTTCTCCCTGGGCAGAGGTGAGGAAGGAAAAAAGCAGTGGGGGCAGGGACAGGACGGGTATCTCAGGCAGGGAAATGGAAATCTTCCAGAAGAGCACCCAGGGCCAGGGCCATCCTGGCTGGCCTGCAGGCACCAAGTCAGCTGGCATGCTGTCACTCATGTGGCTCCATGGCCCTTCCTCTAGGCTTTCAAGTCCTTGTATATATTCAGGTGTTTTACCTGGGAAGGGTGGGAACAGTTCAGCAGCAACTGGCCTGGGGCTCAGCTCACGTTCACTCACAGATGCCTCGGCACGGTGCCCCAGCTTTGCAATGAGGACGCTTGTTGTGTGGGGGCTGCTGGCTGAATGGGAGACGATTCCCCACCACTGACCAACTTCAGAATTGTTTACAACTGGAGCAAGTGCCCTGATACGGTTTTCCTCTGAGTAACTGGTGGGTTCTGTTTTTTTTTTCTCTTTTTCGTTTTTGGTTCAAGGTAGAATTTATTCCTCTTTTTTGTATTTACAGATATAAGCATGGAAATAATTTATTCATATAAATACATGTATGTGAAGGGAATAATTGTTTTTTCTGTTTTGTTTTTTAAATTTTATTTCTTTTTAATTTTGAATTTTATTTTGTATTTTTATACAGCAGGTTCTTATTGGTTATCTATTTTATACATATAAATGTTTACATGCCAATCCCAATCTCTCAACTCCTCCCACCACCACCCCCCCAAGAGGTTTCCCCCCTTGTTGTCCATACGATTGTTGTCTACATCTGTTGCTCTATTTATGCCTTGCAAAACGGTTAATCTGTACAGTTTTTCTAGGTTCCACATATATGCACGGATATACAAGATTTGTTTTTCTCTTTCTGACTTACTTCACTCTGTATGACAGATTCTAGATCCATCGACGTCTCTACAAATGACCCAATTTCATTCCTTTCATGGCTTAGTAATATTCCATTTTATATATGTACCACATCTTTATGCATTCGTCTGTCTGTGGGCATTTAGGTTGCTTCCATTACCTCGATATTGTAAATAGTGATGCAATGAACATTGCGGTGAATGTCTCTTTTTGATTTATGGTTTTGTCTGGGTATATGTCCAGTACTGGGATTGCTGTATCATATGGTAATTCTATTAATAGTTTCTTAAGAAACTCCATATTGTTCTCCATAGTGACTGTATCAATTTATATTCCCAACAATAGTGGAAGAGGCTTCCTTTTCTCCACACCCTTTCCAGCATTTGTTGTTTGTAGATTTTCAGATGATGCCCATTCTAACAGGTGTGAGGTGATACCTCATTGTTGAGTCCATTTCGTTGAGCAAGGGGTAGGTCTTGTCTATTACATATTTGGCTTATGGAACGGTATCTGTGCTAATTTCAATCTCTGGTTTTATGCAGCACCCCAACTCACCTTTCCCCTTAAGCAAGCATAAGTTGGTTTTCTAAACTTGAGACCCTGTTCTGTTTTGTAATTCAGTTCCTGTGTAGCCAAGTTTACATTCCGTGCATTAGTGATACCTTATGATGTTTCTTTTTCTGTGTGACTTATTTCACTTAGAATCATCGTGCCTCAATCCACTCATTATGCTGGTACAGGCCTGGTGACACAGATTTCATTGCTGAGTGGTATTCTGTTGTACGTAAGTACCGCAACTTCTTTATCAATTATTTGTTCTCTGGGATATTTAACTTGTACCGTAGAAGAGGTTCCTGTAAACAGAGCCATCCCAAATTTTGGGGTCACTGTGTCTTTTTGATTTTAATTTCCCTAAGCTATAGGACCATAAGTGGAAATGCCCTAGACTCTGTTGCTTTGTTTTTCAGATGTATCAGGAAACACCATACACTTCTCCAGAGTGGCTGTTGGTAATTTACATCCCGCCCATCAGCATAACAAGGCTCCTTTTTCCCCATGGCCTGTCTTGCCTTTCTGGATTTTACACTTTTTTCAGATGGCTCTTTAGACCGGGGGGAAGTGACACTTCATAGTAGTTCGGATTTCCATTGCAAGCTTGCTTGGTTTGCCAAAAAGGGCGTATGTGTTTTTTCCTGAATATATTCAGGAACAAACTCATACGCCCTTTTATGTGACGTGCATCATTGTCGATGTTCTGCCTCTTTTCCTATGCTTTAAATGCAAATCCAGTCTACCTCATGAATTCGGTTTCCTGAAATTCTGCCCCGCTTTCAAGTCCTCTTCGCAGCCTTACTTCAATATATTTTTGGACGTTATCTGTCATTTATAACTCTGCAGGTTTGTGAATTACAGGGCCCCTGAGCTCCTTTCTTCAACTCGCTTTCTTGTGAGCTGGCCGCAAACCCGCAAGACTGCTTCACACCCTAATCTGCTTCTGGCAGGGCACGCTGAGTCTTTGGTTAATTCCTCTTCCTGGTGGGAAATGAGTGTTAAATATGCCCGTCCAGACACCTACCTCACCCTCAACCCCTTGGTGATGTGGGTCCTCTGGTTTGTGGCCACCTTTGCTGGGTTCCTCACCTTTCGATGATGTGGCCCCACTAGTGTGAGGACACTCCTGCCTGGTTCTCATCCACGTGGTTATGTGGACCCCCTGGTGAGAGTCTGTTCCTGGCTGTGTTCCTCACCCTTCTGAGAGGGAGACCCTCTGCTGATAGGTCACTCCTGCATGGTTGGCACACATTGCCTTGCTGAAGTCAGCTGTGTGGTGGCAGTTGGAGCGTGCTGGGAATCTCCTCCCCCCGGTGATGAGGGCCCTCTTGCGTCAGGCCCTAACTGCTGGGCTCACCAACTTTTCTTAGTGAGCCCAATGATGCTTGGGCACTCCTCTTAGGTTCCCATCTCCATGGTGATGTGGGCCTTCTGCTCTGAGGTTCCAACGGCTGGGTTGTTCACATTTTCATGATGTGGGCTCTCTGGTGTTAGTTCACAGAGGCCTGGATCCCATAGCCTCTGTGCTCTTGGCCGCCTGCTGGGAGGTTCCAACTGCTGGATTCCTCACTTTTTTAATTTTTTGGGCCCTCTGTTGTGAGGATCCTCCTGCCTGCCTCACTCCCAGCCCCTTCGTGATGTGTGTCCTCTGGTTTGAGGCCACATGTGCTGGGTTCCTCACCTTTCGATGATGTGGGACCAATGGTCTTAGGAGACTCCTGCCTGGTTCACATCCCCTTGGTGATGTGGGCCCTCTGTTGAGAGTCTGATCCTGGCTGGGTCCTCACCCATCTGTGAGGTGGGCCGTCTGCTGTGAGGTCACTGCTGCCTGGCTTGCTCACCTCGCCTTGTGGACATGAGCCCTCTGGTGGCACTTGGAGCCTGCTGGGAGCCTCCTCCCCTCGGTGATGAGGGCCCTCTGGCGTCAGGCCCTAACGGCTGGGCTCCCCACAGTTTGTGATGTGCGCCCAGTGGTGCGAGGACACTCCAGCCAGGTTCACATCCCCATTGGGTTGTGGGCCTTCTGCTCTGAGGTCCCAATGCCTGGGTTGCTCACAGTTTCATGATGTGGGCTCTCTGCTGTTAGTTCACTCCTGCCTGCATCCCATAGCCTCTGTCCTCTGGGCCGCCTGTTAGGAGGTTCTAACTGCTGGATTCCTCACCTTTCTTATTCTTTGGGCCCTCTGTTTTTAGGCTACTCCTGCCTGCCTCACTCCCATTCCCTTTGTGATATGTGTCCTCTGATTTGAGGCCACATGTGCTGGGTTCTGCACCTTTTGATGATGTGGCCCCACTGGAGGGAAGATAGTCCGGACTGGTTCCCATCCCCTTGCTGATGTGGGCCCTCAGGTGAGAGTCTGATCCTGGCTGGGTTCCTCACCCTTCTGTGAGGTGGGCCCTCTGCTGTGAGGTCAATCATGTCTGTCTGGCACACGTCACCTTGGCGACGTGGGCCCTCTGGTGGCAGTTGGAGTGTGCTGGGATCCTCCTCCCCTCGGTGATGAGGGCCCTCTTGCCTTAGGCCATAACTGCTGGGCTCCCCACATTTTCTGATGTGCACCAAGTGAGTGAGGACACTCTTGCCAGGTTCCCATCCCCATGGGGATATGAGCCTTCTGCTCTGAGGTCAAAACGGCTGGCTTGCTCACAGGTTCATGATGTGGGCCCTCTGCTGTGAGTTCACTGCGGCCTAGATCCCATAGCCTCGGTGCTCTGGGCCGCTTGCTGGGAGGTTCCAACTGCTGGATTCCTCAACTTTTATATTCTATGGACCCTGTGTTGTGAGGCCGGTCCTGCCAGCTTCATTCTGAACCCCTTGGTGATGTGGTTCCTCTGGTTTGAGGCTACATGTGCTGGGATCCTCACCTTTCGATGATGTTGTCCCACTGGTGTGGGGACACGCCAGCCTGGTTCCCATCCCCTTGGTGATGTGGGCCCTCTGGTGAGAGTCTGATCCTGGCTGTGTTCCTCACCCTTCTGTGAGGTGGGCCCTCTGCTGTGAGGTCACTCCTGCCGGGCTGGAACACATCGCCTTGGTGATGTTGGCCCTCTGGTGGCAGCTGGAGCCTGCTGGGAGCCTCCTCCCCTCGGTGATGAGTGCCCTCTAGCGTCAGGCCCTAACTTCTGAGCACCCCACGTTTTCTGATGTGAGCCCAGTGATGCCAGGACACTCCTGTCATGTTCCCATCACCATGGGGATGTGGGCCTTCTGCTCTGAGGTCCCAGTGTCTGGGTTGCTCACAGTTTCATGATGTGGGCTGTCTGGTGTTAGTTCACTCTGGCTTGGATCCCCTAGCCTCTGTGCTCTGGGCCGCCTGCTGGGAGGTTCCAACTGCTGGATTCCTCACCTTTCTTATTTTTGGGCCCTCTATTGTGAGGCTCCTCCTGCCTGCCTCACTCCCAGCCCCTTGGTGATGGGTGTCTTATGGTTTGAAGCCACATGTTCTGGGTTCCTCACCTTTAGATGATGTGGCCCTACTCATGTGAGGACACTCCTGTCTGGTTCCAATCCATTTGGTGATGTGGGCCCTCTGGTGCGAGTCTGATCCTAACTGGGTTCGTCACACTTCTCTGAGGTGGGCCCTCTGCTGTGAGGTCATTCGTGCCTGGTTGGCACACATCGCCTTGGTGACGTCAGCCCTCTGGTGGCAGTTGGAGCCTGCTGGGAGCCTCCTTCCCTTGGTGATGAGGGTCCTCTGGCGTCAGGCCCTAACTGCTGGTCTCCCAAAATTTTCTGATACGTTCTCAGTGGTGCGAGGACACTCCTACCAGATTTATATCCCCATGGGGATGTGGGCCTCCTGCTCTGAGGTCCCAATGGCTGGGTTGCTCAGTTCATGACATGGGCCCTCTTCTGTGAGTTCACTGTGGCCTGGATCCTATAGCCTCGGTGCTCTGGGCCGCCTGCTGGGAGGTTCCAACTGCTGGATTCCTCACTTTTTTATTCTATGGGCCCAGTGTTGTGAGGCTACTCCTGCCTGCCTCACTCCGAGGCCCTTGGTGATGTGGGTCCTCTGGTTTGAGGACACATGTGCTGAGTAGCTCACCTTTCGATGATGTGGCCCCACTGGTGTGAAGACACTCCTGCCTGGTTCCCATCCTCTTGGTGATGTGGGCCCTCTGGTGAGAGTCTGATATTGGCTGGGTTTCTCAACCTTCTGTGAGGTGGGACCTCTGCTGTGAGGTAACTCATGCCTGGCTTGCTCACGTTGCCTTGGCAACGTGAGCCCTCAGGTGGCAGTTGGAGCCTGCTGGGAATCTCCTCCCCTCGGTTATGAGAGCTCTGGATAAAACACATATGCCCTTTTTTGCCAAGTGCATTATTTTCCAAGTTCTGTCTCTTTTCCTATGCTTTAAGAGTGACTCCCGTGTACCTTCTGAAATCGGTTTCCAGCAATTGTGCCCCGCATTCAAGTCCTCTTCGCAGCCTTACTTCAGTATAATTTTGGATGATAGCTGTCATTTATAACTCTGCAGGTTTGTGAATTACAGTGCCCCTGAGCTCCTTTCTTCAACTCGCTTTCTTGTGAGCTGGCCGCAACACCGCAAGATTGCTTCAGGCCCTAGTGTGGTTCCGGCATGGCACATTGAGCCTTTGGTTAATTCCTCTTCCTGGTGGGAAATGAGAGTTAAATTTGCCCGTCCAGACACCTCCAGCTAGTCTCTCATTGGTTCTCCCTATTCCTGTTCATTTTCCGCAGAAATTGTAAACTGGGCCAAACAGGAGGTTAAAGGCACTGACTCTCCAAGTGGGGAGAGTGTTAGTAAAGCGTCTGAAATGTTGCACCCGAGTACCAGGGGACGAAAACTGAGACACATTTGAACACGTTTCCCGATCACACGGTGGATCATACTCTGGGTTCCACATGCATGTTTTAGCTGAAGGAAGAATCCCTTAAAACTGGAGAGTTGAGACGCATGGGTACCATGCATTATGACTTCAAAGGGTCTGCATTTGCTCACCAATCCTCACCAATCCTATCACTGCTGCGTTTATGCCGCTGTACACACACTTGATTCTCTTTCGGAGACATATAAATCCATAGGTTTTAAGATTCTTACTAGTCAGGTATATTCTTAGGCATTTAATATGGGGCGTTGAGTCCACTTCATTGAGCAAGTTGTGGCTCTGGTCTATTACATATTTCGCTTATGGAACGGTATCTGTGCTAATTTCAATCGCTGGTTTTATGCAGAACCCCAACTCACCTTTCCCCTTAAGCAAGCATAAGTTGGTTTTCTACATTTGAGACCCTGTTCTGTTTTGTAATACAGTTCCTGTGTAGCCAAGTTTACATTCCGTGTAGTAGTGATATCTTATGATGTTTGTTTTTCTGTGCGACTTATTTCACTTAGAATCATCGTACCTGAATCCACTCATTATGCTGCTACGGGCCTGATGACATAGATTTCATTGCTGAGTGATATTGCATTGTACGTAGGTACCACAACTTCTTTATCCATTTTTCACTTTCTGTGATATTGAACTTGTACCGTAAACGAGGTTCTTGTAAACAGAGCTGTCCCAAACATTGGGGTGGCTGTGACTTTTTGATTTTAATTTCCCTAAGCTATAGGACCATAAGTGGAAGTGCCCTAGGCTCTGTTGCTTTGTTTTTTAGATGTTTCAGGAAACACCATACACTTCTCCAGAGTGGCTGTTGGCAATTTACATCCCGCCCATCAGCATAACAAGGCTCCCAGTTCTGCATGACCTGTCCTGCCTTTCTGGATTTTATACTTTTTTCAGATGGCCCTTTTGACCGGGGGCAGTGAGACTTCATTATAGTGCAGATTTCCTTTGCAAGCTTGCTTGGTTGGCCAAAAAGGGCATATGATTTTTTTCCTGAGGAAAAAACGCATATGCCCTTTTTGGCCAAGTGCATCATTGTGGACGTTCTGCCTCTTTTCCTATGCTTTACATGCAATTCCAGTCTACCTCCTGAAATCGGTTTCCTGCAATTCTGCCCCGCTTTCAATTCCTCTTGGCAGCCTTACTTCAATATATTTTTGGACGATACCTGTCATTTATAACTCTGCAGGTTTGTGAATTACAGTGTCCCTGAGCTCCTTTCTTCACCTCGCTTTCATGTGAGCTAGCCGCAACACTGCAGCATTGCTTCAGGCCCTAGTGTGGTTCCGGCATGGCATGCTGAGCCTTTGGTTAATTCCGCTTTCTGGTGGGGAATGAGAGTTAAATTTGCCCGTCCAGACACCTCCAGCTAGTCTCTCATTGGTTCTCCCTATTCCTGTTCATTTTCCGCAGAAATTGCAAACTGGGCCAAACAGGAGGTTAAAGGCACTGACTCTCCAAGTGGGGAGAGTGTTAGTAAAGCGTCTGGAATGTTGCACCCGAGTACCAGGGGATGAAAACTGACACATTTGAACACGTTTCCCGATCACACGGTGGATCATACTCTGGGTTCCACATGCATGTTTTAGCTGAAGGAAGAATCCCTTAAACCTGGAGAGTTGAGACCCATGGAATGGGTACCATGCAATATGATTTCACAGGGTCTGCATTTGCTCACCAAACCTCACCAATCCTATCACTGCTGGGTTTATGCCACTGTACACACGCTTGATTCTCTTTTGGAGACATATAAATCCATACGTTTTAAGATTCTTTCTAGTCAGGTATATTCTTAGGCGTTTAATATGGGGTGTTGAGTCCACTTCGGTGAGCAAGGAGTAGCTCATGTCTATTACATATTTGGCTTATGGAACGGTATCTGTGCTAATTTCAATCTCTGGTTTTATGCAGCACCCCAATTCACCTTTCCCCTTGGCAAGCATAAGTTGGTTTTCTACATTTGAGACCCTGTTCTGTTTTGTAATTCAGTTCCTGTGTAGCCAAGTTTACATTCCATGTAGTAGTGATATCTGATGATGTTTCTTTTTCTGTGTGACTTATTTCACTTAGAATCATCGTACCTGAATCCACTCATTATGCTGCTACGGGCCTGATGACATAGATTTCATTGCTGAGTGATATTGTATTGTACGTAAGTACCACAACTTCTTTATCCATTTTTTGCTGTCTGTGATATTGAACTTGTACCGTACACGAGATTCTTGTAAACAGAGCCGGCCCAAACTTTGGGGTGGCTGTGTCTTTTTGATTTTAATTTCCCTAAGCTATAGTACCATAAGTGGAAATGCCCTAGGCTCTGTTGCTTTGTTTTTTAGATGTTTCAAGAAACACCATACACTTCTCCAGAGTGGCTGTTGGCAATTTACCTCCCACCCATCAGCATAACAAGGCTCCCTGTTCTCCATGGCCTGTCCTGCCTTTCTGGATTTTACACTTTTTTCAGATGGCCCTTTTGACCGGGGGGCAGTGAGACTTCATTGTAGTGCAGATTTCCTTTGCAAGCTTGCTTGGTTGGCCAAAAAGGGCGTATGGGTTTTTTCCTGAATATATTCAGGAAAAAACGCATACGCCCTTTTTGGCCAAGTGCATCATTGTGGACGTTCTGCCTCTTTTCCTATGCTTTACATGCAGTTCCAGTCTACCTCCTGAAATCGATTTCCTGCAATTCTGCCCCGCTTTCAAGTCCTCTTGGCAGCCTTACTTCAATATATTTTTGGACGATAGCTGTCATTTATAACTCTGCAGGTTTTTGAATTACAGTGCCCCTTAGCTCCTTTCTTTAACTCGTTTTCTTGTGAGCTGGCCGCAACACCGCAGGATTGCTTCAGGCCCTAGTGTGGTTCCGGCATGGCACACTGAGCCTTTTGTTAATTCCTCTTCCTGGTGGGAAATGAGAGTTAAATTTGCCCATCCAGACACCTCCAGCTAGTCTGTCATTGGTTCTTCCTATTCCTGTTCATTTTCCGGAGAAATTGCAAAATGGGCAATACAGGAGGTTAAAGGCACTGACTCTCCAAGTGGGGAGAGTGTTAGTAAAGCGTCTGGAATGTTGCACCCGAGTACCAGGGGACGAAAACTGAGACACATTTGAATATGTTTCCCGATCACACGGTGGATCATACTCTGGGTTCCACATGCATGTTTTAGCTGAAGGAAGAATCCCTTAAACCTAGAGAGTTGAGACCCATGGAATTGGTACCATGCAGTATGACGTCAAAGGGTCTGCATTTGCTCACCGAACCTCACCAATCCTATCACTGCTGGGTTTATGCCACTGTACACACGCTTGATTCTCTTTCGGAGACATATAAATCCATACGTTTTAAGATTCTTTCTAGTCAGGTATATTCTTAGGCGTTTAATATGGGGTGTTGAGTCCACTTCGGTGAGCAAGGAGTAGCTCATGTCTATTACATATTTGGCTTATGGAACGGTATCTGTGCTAATTTCAATCTCTGGTTTTATGCAGCACCCCAACTCACCTTTCCCCTTAAGCAAGCATAAGTTGGTTTTCTACATTTGAGACCCTGTTCTCTTTTGTAATTCAGTTTCTGTGTAGCCAAGTTTACATTCCGTGTAGTAGTGATAACTTATGATGTTTCTTTTTCTGTGTGACTTATTTCACTTAGAATCATCGTACCTGTATCCACTCATTATGCTGCTACGGGCCTGATTACATAGATTTCATTGATGAGTGATATTGCATTGTACGTAAGTACCACAACTTCTTTATCCATTTTTCGCTTTCTGTGATATTGAACTTGTCCCGTAAACGAGGTTCTTGTAAACAGAGCCATTCCAAACTTTGGGGTGGCTGTGTCTTTTTGATTTTAATTTCCCTAATCTATAGGACCATGAGTGGAAGTGCCCTAGGCTCTGTTGCTTTGTTGTTTAGATGTTTCAGGAAACACCATACACTTCTCCAGAGTGGCTGTTGGCAATTTACATCCCCCCCATCAACATAACAAGGCTCCCAGTTCTCCATGGCCTGTCCTGCCTTTCTGTATTTTACAATTTTTTCAGATGGCCCTTTTGACCAGGGGACAGTGAGACTTCATTGTAGTGCCGATTCCCTTTGCAAGCTTCCTTGGTTGGCCAAAAAGGGCGTATGCGTTTTTTCCTGAATATATTCAGGTAAAAACGCATATGCCCTTTTTGGCCAAGTGCATCATTGTGGACGTTCTGCCTCTTTTCCTATGCTTTACATGCAATTCCAGTCTACCTCCTGAAATCGGTTTCCTGCAATTCTGCCCCGCTTTCAAGTCCTCTTGGCAGCCTTACGTCAATATATTTTTGGACGATAGCTGTCATTTATAACTCTGCAGGTTTGTGAATTACAGTGCCCTTGAGCTCCTTTCTTCAACTCGCTTTCTTGTTAGCTGGCCGCAACACCGCAGGATTGCTTCAGGCCCTAGTGTGGTTCCGGCATGGCACGCTGAGCCTTTTGTTAATTCCTCTTCCTGGTGGGAAATGAGAGTTAAATTTGCCCGTCCGGACACCTCCAGCTAGTCTCTCATTGGTTCTCCCTATTCCTGTTCATTTTCCGCAGAAATTGCAAACTGGGCCAAACAGGAGGTTAAAGGCACTGACTCTCCAAGTGGGGAGAGTGTTAGTAAAGCATCTGGAATGTTGCACCCGAGTACCAGGGGACGAAAACTGAGACATATTTGAACATGTTTCCCGATCACACGGTGGATCATACTCTGGGTTCCACATGCATGTTTTAGCTGAAGGAAGAATCCCTTAAACCTGGAGAGTTGAGACCCATGGAATGGGTACCATGCAATATGACTTCAAAGGGTCTGCATTTGCTCACCGAACCTCACCAATCCTATCTCTGCTGCGTTTATGCCACTGTACACACGCTTGATTCTCTTTCAGAGACATATAAACCCATAGGGTTTAAGATACTTACTAGTCAGGTATATTCTTAGGCTTTTAATATAGTGTCTTGAATCCACTTCGTTTAGCAAGGAGTAGGTATTGTCTATTACATATTTGGCTTATGGAACTGTATCTGTGCTAATTTCAATCTCTGGTTTTATGCAGCACCCCAACACACCTTTCCCCTTAAGCAAGCATAAGTTGGTTTTCTACATTTGAGACCCTGTTCTGTTTTGTAATTCAGTTCCTGTGTAGCCAAGTTTACATTCCGTGTAGTAGTGATATCTTATGATGTTTCTTTTTCTGTGTGACTTATTTCACTTAGAATCATCGTACCTGAATCCACTCATTATGCTGCTATGGGCCTGATGACATAGATTTCATTGCTGAGTGATATTGCATTGGACGTAAGTACCACAACTTCTTTATCCATTTTTCGCTTTCTGTGATATTGAACTTGTACCGTAAACGAGGTTCTTGTAAACAGAGCTGTCCCAAACATTGGGATGGCTGTGTTTTTGATTTTAATTTCCCTAAGCTATAGGACCATAAGTGGAAGTGCCCTAGGCTCTGTTGCTTTGTTTTTTAGATGTTTCAAGAAACACCATACACTTCTCCAGAGTGGCTGTTGGCAATTTACGTCCCGTCCATCAGCATAACAAGGCTCCCAGTTCTCCATGGCCTGTCCTGCCTTTCTGGATTTTACACTTTTCTCAGATGGCCCTTTTGACCGGGGTCAGTGAGACTTCTTTGTAGTGCAGATTTCTTTTGCAAGCTTGCTTGGTTGGCCATATAGTGCGTATGCGTTTTTTCCTCAGGAAAAAACGCATACGCACTTTTTGGCCAAGTGCATCATTGTGGACGTTCTGCCTCTTTTCCTATGGTTTATATGCAACTCCAGTCTACCTCCTGAAATCGGTTTCCTGCAATTCTGCCCCGATTTCAAGTCCTCTTGGCAGACTTACTTCAATATATTTTTGGACGATAGCTGTCATTTATAACTCTGCAGGTTTGTAAATTACAGTGCCCCTGAGCTCCTTTCTTCAACTCGCTTTCTTGTGAGCTGGCCACAACACCGCAGGATTGCTTCAGGCCCTAGTGTGGTTCCAGCACGGCACGCTTAGCCTTTGGTTAATTCCTCTTCCTGGGGGGAAATGAGAGTTAAATTTGCCCGTCCGGACACCTCCAGCTAGTCTCTCATTGGTTCTCCCTATTCCTGTTCATTTTCCGCAGAAATTGCAAACTGGACCAAACAGGAGGTTAAAGGCACTGACTCTCCAAGTGGGGAGAGTGTTAGTGAAGCGTCTGGAATGTTGCATCCAAGTACCAGGGGACGAAAACTGAGACACATTTGAACACGTTTCCCGATCACATGGTGGATCATACTCTGGGTTCCCCATGAATGTTTTAGCTGAAGGAAGAATCCCTTAAACCTGGAGAGTTGAGACCCATGGAATGGGTACCATGCAATATGACTTCAAAGGGTCTGCATTTGCTCACCGATCCTCACCAATCCTATCACTGCTGCGTTTATGCCGCTGTACACACGCGTGATTCTCTTTCGGAGACATATAAATCCATACGTTTTAAGATTCTTACTAGTCAGGTATATTATTAGGCGTTTAATATGGGGTGTTGAGTCCACTTCGTTGAGCAAGGAGTAGCTCTTGTCTATTACATATTTGGCATATGGAATGGTATCTGTGCTAATTTCAATCTCTGATTTTATGCAGCACCCCAAATCACCTTTCCCCTTGGCAAGCAGAAGTTGGTTTTCTACATTTGAGACCCTGTTCTGTTTTGTAATTCAGTTCCTGTGTAGCCAAGATACATTCCATGTAGTAGTGATATCTGATGATGTTTCCTTTTCTGTGTGACTTATTTCACTTAGAATCATCGTACCTGAATCCACTCATTATGCTGCTATGGGCCTGATGACATAGATTTCATTGCTGAGTGATATTGCATTGTACGTAAGTACCACAACTTCTTTATACATTTTTCGCTTTCTGTGATATTGAACTTGTACCGTACACGAGGTTCTTGTAAACAGAGCCGTCCCAAACTTTGGAATGGCCGTGTCTTTTTGATTTTAATTTCCCTAAGCTATAGGACCATAAGTGGAAGTGCCCTAGGCTCTGTTGCTTTGTTCTTTAGACGTTTCAAGAAACACCATACACTTCTCCAGAGTGGCTGTTGGCAATTTACATCCCGCCCATCAGCATAACAAGGCTCCCAGTTCTCCATGGCCTGTCCTGCCTTTCTGGATTTTACACTTTTTTCAAATGGCCCTTTTGACCAGGGGGCAGTGAGACTTCATTGTAGTGCAGATTTCCTTTGCAAGCTTGCTTGGTTGGCCAAAAAGGGCGTATGCGTTTTTTCCTGAATATATTCAGGAAAAAACGCATATGACCTTTTTGGCCAAGTGCATCATTGTGGACATTCTGCCTCTTTTCCTATGCTTTACATGTAATTCCAGTCTACCTCCTGAAATCCGTTTCTTGCAATTCTTCCCCACTTTCAAGTCCTCTTGGCAGCCTTACTTCAATATATTTTTCGACGATAGCTGTCATTTATAACTCTGCAGGTTTGTGAATTACAGTGCCGCTGAGCTCCTTTCTTCAATTCGCTTTCTTGTGAGCTGGCCGCAACACCGCAAGATTGCTTCAGGCCCTAGTGTGGTTCTGGCACGGCACGCTGAGCCTTTGGTTAATTCCTCTTCCTGGTGGGAAATGAGAGTTAATTTTGCCCGTCCAGACACCTCCAGCTAGTCTCTCATTGGTTCTCCCTATTCCTGTTCTTTTTCCGCACAAATTGCAAACTGGGCCAAACAGGAGGTTAAAGGCACTGACTCTCCAAGTGGGGAGAGTGTTAGTAAAGCGTCTGGAATGTTGCACCCGAGTATCAGGGGACGAAAACTGAGACACATTTGAACACGTTTCCCGATCACATGGTGGATCATACTCTGGGTTCCACATGCATGTTTTAGCTGAAGGAAGAATCCCATAAACCTGGAGAGTTGAGACCCATGGAATGGGTACCATGCAATATGACTTCAAAGGGTCTGCATTTGCTCACCGAACCTCACCAATCCTATCACTGCTGCGTTTATGCCGCTGTACACACGCTTGATTCTCTTTTGGAGACTTATAAATCCATAGGTTTTACGATTCTTACTAGTCAGGTATATTGTTAGGCGTTTAATATGGGGTGTTGAGTCCACTTCGTTGAGCAAGGAGTAGCTCTTGTCTATTACATATTTGGCTTATGGAACGGTATCGGTGCTCATTTCAATCTCTGGTTTTATGCAGCACCCCAACTCACCTTTCCCCTTAAGCAAGCATAAGTTGGTTTTCTACATTTGAGACCCTGTTCTGTTTTGTAATTCAGTTCCTGTGTAGCCAAGTTTACATTCCGTGTAGTAGTGATATCTTATGATGTTTCTTTTTCTGTGTGACTTATTTCACTTGGAATCATCGTACCTGAATCCACTCATTATGCTGCTATGGGCCTGATGACATAGATTTCATTGCTGAGTGATATTGCATTGGACGTAAGTACCACAACTTCTTTATCCATTTTTCGCTTTCTGTGATATTGAACTTGTACCGTAAATGAGGTTCTTGTAAACAGAGCTGTCCCAAACTTTGGGATGGCTGTGTTTTTGATTTTAATTTCCCTAAGCTATAGGACCATAAGTGGAAGTGCCCTAGGCTCTGTTGCTTTGTTTTTTAGATGTTTCAAGAAACACCATACACTTCTCCAGAGTGGCTGTTGGCAATTTACGTCCCGCCCATCAGCATAACAAGGCTCCCAGTTCTCCATGGCCTGTCCTGCCTTTCTGGATTTTACACTTTTCTCAGATGGCCCTTTTGACCGGGGTCAGTGAGACTTCTTTGTAGTGCAGATTTCCTTTGCAAGCTTGCTTGGTTGGCCATATAGTGCGTATGCGTTTTTTCCTCAGGAAATAACGCATACGCCCTTTTTGGCCAAGTGCATCATTGTGGATGTTCTGCCTCTTTTCCTATGGTTTATATGCAACTCCAGTCTACCTCCTGAAATCGGTTTCCTGCAATTCTGCCCCGATTTCAAGTCCTCTTGGCAGACTTACTTCAATATATTTTTGGACGATAGCTGTCATTTATAACTCTGCAGGTTTGTAAATTACAGTGCCCCTGAGCTCCTTTCTTCAACTCGCTTTCTTGTGAGCTGGCCACAACACCGCAGGATTGCTTCAGGCCCTAGTGTGGTTCCAGCACGGCACGCTTAGCCTTTGGTTAATTCCTCTTCCTGGGGGGAAATGAGAGTTAAATTTGCCCGTCCGGACACCTCCAGCTAGTCTCTCATTGGTTCTCCCTATTCCTGTTCATTTTCCGCAGAAATTGTAAACAGGGCCAAACAGGAGGTTAAAGGCACTGACTCTCCAAGTGGGGAGAGTGTTAGTGAAGCGTCTGGAATGTTGCATCCAAGTACCAGGGGACGATAACTGAGACACATTTGAACACGTTTCCCGATCACACGGTGGATCATACTCTGGGTTCCCCATGAATGTTTTAGATGAAGGAAGAATCCCTTAAACCTGGAGAGTTGAGACCCATGGAATGGGTACCATGCAATATGACTTCAAAGGGTCTGCATTTGCTCACCGATCCTCACCAATCCTATCACTGCTGCGTTTATGCCGCTGTACACACGCTTGATTCTCTTTCGGAGACATATAAATCCATACGTTTTAAGATTCTTACTAGTCAGGTATATTATTAGGCGTTTAATATGGGGTGTTGAGTCCACTTCGGTGAGCAAGGAGTAGCTCTTGTCTATTACATATTTGGCTTATGGAACGGTATCTGTGCTAATTTCAATCTCTGGTTTTAGGCAGCACCCCAACTCACCTTTCCCCTTAAGCAAGCATAAGTTGGTTTTCTACATTTGAGACCCTGTTCTGTTTTGTAATTCAGTTCCTGTGTAGCCAAGTTTACATTCCGTGTAGTAGTGATATCTTATGATGTTTCATTTTCTGTGTGACTTATTTCACTTAGAATCATCGTACCTGAATCCACTCGTTATGCTGCTACGGGCCTGATTACATAGATTTCATTGATGAGAGATATTACATTGTACGTAAGTACCACAAATTCTTTATCCATTTTTCGCTTTCTGTGATATTGAACTTGTCCCGTAAACGAGGTTCTTGTAAGCAGAGCCGTCCCAAACTTTGGGGTGGCTGTGTCTTTTTGATTTTAATTTCCCTAAGCTATAGGACCATAAGTGGAAGTGCCCTAGGCTCTGTTGCTTTGTTGTCTAGATGTTTCAGGAAACACCATACACTTCTCCAGAGTGGCTGTTGGCAATTTACGTCCCGCCCATCAGCATAACAAGGCTCCCAGTTCTCCATGGCCTGTCCTGCCTTTCTGGATTTTACACTTTTTTCAGATGGCCCTTTTAACCGGGAGGCAGTGAGACTTCATTGTAGTGCAGATTTCCTTTGCAAGCTTGCTTGGTTGGCCAAAAAGGGCGTATGCGTTTTTTCCTGAGGAAAAAACGCATACGCCCTTTTTGGCCAAGTGCATCATTGTGGACGTTCTGCCTCTTTTCCTATGCTTTACATGCAATTCCAGTCTACCTCCTGAAATCGGTTTCCTGCAATTCTGCCCCGCTTTCAAGTCCACTTGGCAGCCTTACTTCAATATATTTTTGGACGATAGCTGTCATTTATAATTCTGCATGTTTGTGAATGACAGTGCCCCTGAGCTCCTTTCTTCAACTCGCTTTCTTGTGAGCTGGCCGCAACACCGCAGGATTACTTCAGGCCCTAGTGTGGTTCCGGCACGGCACGCTGAGCCTTTGGTTAATTCCTCTTCCTGGTCGGAAATGAGAGTTAAATTTGCCCGTCCAGACACCTCCAGCTAGTCTCTCATTGGTTCTCCCTATTCCTGTTCATTTTCCGCAGAAATTGCAAACTGGGCCAAACAGGAGGTTAAAGGCACTGACTCTCCAAGTGGGGAGAGTGTTAGTAAAGCGTCTGGAATGTTGCACCCGAGTACCAGGGGACGAAAACTGAGACACATTTGAACACGTTTCCCGATCACACGGTGGATCATACTCTGGGTTCCACATGCATGTTTTAGCTGAAAGAAGAATCCCTTAAACCTGGAGAGTTGAGACCCATGGAATGGGTAAAATGCAATATGATTTCAAAGGGTCTACATTTGCTCACCAAACCTCACCAATCCTATCACTGCTGCGTTTATTCCGCTGTACACATGCTTGATTCTCTTTCGGAGACATATAAATCCATAGGTTTTAAGATTCTTACTAGTCAGGTATATTCTTAGGCGTTTAATATGGGGTGTTGAGTCCACTTCGTTGAGCAAGGAGTAGCTCTTGTCTATTACATATTTGGCATATGGAACTGTATCTGTGCTAATTTCAATCTCTGATTTTATGCAGCACCCCAACTCACCTTTCCCCTTGGCAAGCAGAAGTTGGTTTTCTACATTTGAGACCCTGTTCTGTTTTGTAATTCAGTTCCTGTGTAGCCAAGTTTACATTCCATGTAGTAGTGATATCTGATGATGTTTCCTTTTCTGTGTGACTTATTTCACTTAGAATCATCGTACCTGAATCCACTCATTATGCTGCTATGGGCCTGATGACATAGATTTCATTGCTGAGTGATATTGCATTGTACGTAAGTACCACAACTTCTTTATCCATTTTTCGCTTTCTGTGATATTGAACTTGTACCGTACACGAGGTTCTTGTAAACAGAGCCGGCCCAAACTTTGGAATGGCCGTGTCTTTTTGATTTTAATTTCCCTAAGCTATAGGACCATAAGTGGAAGTGCCCTAGGCTCTGTTGCTTTGTTCTTTAGACGTTTCAAGAAACACCATACACTTCTCCAGAGTGGCTGTTGGCAATTTACATCCCGCCCATCAGCATAACAAGGCTCCCAGTTCTCCATGGTCTGTCCTGCCTTTCTGGATTTTATACTTTTTCAGATGACCCTTTTGACCGGGGGTCAGTGAGACTTCATTGTAGTGAAGATTTCCTTTGCAAGCTTGCTTGGTTGGCCAAAAAGTGCGTATGCTTTTTTTCCTGAGGAAAAAAAGCATATGCCCTTTTTGCCCAAGTGCATCATTGTGGACGTTCTGCCTCTTTTCCTATGCTTTACATGCAATTCCAGTCTACCTCCTGAAATCGGTTTCCTGCAATTCTGCCCCGCTTTCAAGTCCTCTTGGCAGCCTTACTTCAATATATTTTTGGACGATAGCTGTCATTTATAACTCTGCAGGTTTGTGAATGACAGTGCCCCTGAGCTCCTTTCTTCAACTCGCTTTCTTGTGAGCTGGCCGCAACACTGCAGGATGGCTTCCGGCCCTAATCAGGTTGCGGCACGGCACGCTGAGCCTTTGGTTAATTCCTCTTCCTGGTGGGAAATGAGAGTTAAATTTGCCCGTCCAGACACCTCCAGTTAGTCTCTCATTGGTTCTCCCTATTCCTGTTCATTTTCCGCAGAAATTGCAAACTGGGCCAAACAGGAGTTTAAAGGCACTGACTCTCCAAGTGGGGAGAGTGTTAGTAAAGCTTCTGGAATGTTGCACCCGAGTACCAGGGGATGAAAACTGAGACACATTTGAACACGTTTCCCAATCACATGGTGGATCATACTCTGGGTTCCACATGTATGTTTTAGCTGAAGGAAGAATCCCTTAAACCTGGAGAGTTGAGACCCATGGAATGGGTACCATGCAATATGACTTCAAATGGTCTGCATTTGTTCACCGATCCTCACCAATCCTATCACTGCTGCGTTTATGCCGCTGTACACACGCTTGATTCTCTTTAAGAGACATATAAATCCATAGGAATTAAGATTCTTACTCGTCAGGTATATTCTTAGGCGTTTAATATGGGGTGTAGTGTCCACATCGTTGAGCAAGGAGTAGCTCTTGTCTATTACATATTTGGCTTATGGAACGGTATCTGTGCTAATTTCAATCTCTGGTTTTATGCAGCACCCCAACTCACCTTTCCCCTTAAGCAAGCATAAGTTGGTTTTCTACATTTGAGACCCTGTTCTGTTTTGTAATTCAGTTCCTGTGTAGCCAAGTTTACATTCCGTGTAGTAGTGATATCTTATGATGTTTTTTTTTCTCTGTGACTTATTTCACTTAGAATCATCGTACCTGAATCCACTCATTATGCTGCTACGGGCCTGATGACACAGATTTCATTGCTGAGTGATATTGCATTGTACGTAAGTACCACAACTTGTTTATCCATTTTTTGCTTTCTGTGATATTGTACTTGTACCGTAAACGAGGTTCTTGTAAACAGAGCTGTCCCAAACTTTGGGGTGGCTGTGTCTTTTTGATTTTAATTTCCCTAAGCTATAGGACCGTAAGTGGAAGTGCCCTAGGCTCTGTTGCTTTGTTTTTTAGATGTTTCAGGAAACACCATACACTTCTCCAGAGTGGCTGTTGGCAGTTTACATCCCGCCCATGAGCATAACAAGGTTCCCAGTTCTCCATGGCCTGTCCTGCCTTTCTGGATTTTACACTTTTTTCAGATGGCCCTTTTGACTGGTGGGCAGTGAGACTTCATTGTAGTGCAGATTTCCTTTGCAAGCTTGCTTGGTTGGCCAAAAAGGGCGTATGCGTTTTTTCCTGAAAATATTCAGGAAAAAACACATACACCCTTTTTGGCCAAGTGCATCATTGTGGACGTTCTGCCTCTTTTGCTATGCTTTACATGCAATTCCAGTCTACCTCCTGAAATCGGTTTCCTGCAATTCTGCCCCGCTTTCAAGTCCTCTTGGCAGCCTTACTTCAATATATTTTTGGATGATAGCTGTCATTTATAACTCTGCAGGTCTGTGAATGACAGTGCCCCTGAGCTCCTTTCTTCAACTTGCTTTCTTGTGAGCTGGCCGCAACACCGCAGGGTTGCTTCAGGCCCTAGTGTGGTTCCGGCATGGCATGCTGAGCCTTTGGTTAATTCCTCTTCCTGGTGGGAAATGAGAGTTAAATTTGCCCGTCCAGACACCTCCAGCTAGTCTCTCATTGGTTCTCCCTATTCCTGTTCATTTTCCGCAGAAATTGCAAACTGGGCCAAACAGGAGGTTAAAGGCACTGACTCTCCAAGTGGGGAGAGTGTTAGTAAAGCGTCTGGAATGTTGCACCCAAGTACCGGGGGACGAAAACTGAGACACATTTGAACACGTTTGCCGATCTCATGGTGGATCATACTCTGGGTTCCACATGCATGTTTTAGATGAAGGAAGAATCCCTTAAACCTGGAGAGTTGAGACCCATGGAATGGGTACCATGCGATATGACTTCATAGGGTCTGCATTTGCTCACCGATCCTCACCAATCCTATCACTGCTGTGTTTATGCCGCTGTACACACGCTTGATTCTCTTTCGGAGACATATAAATCCATAGGTTTTAAGATGCTTACTAGTCAGGTATATTCTTAGGCGTTTAATATGGGGTGTTGAGTCCACTTCGTTGAGCAAAGAGTAGCTCTTGTCTATTACATATTTGGCTTATGGAACGGTATCTGTGCTAATTTCAATCTCTGGTTTTATGCAGCACTCGAACTCACCTTTCCCCTTAAGCAAGCATAAGTTGGTTTTCTACATTTGAGACCCTGTTCTGTTTTGTAATTCAGTTCCTGTGTAGCCAAGTTTACATTCCGTGTAGTAGTGATATCTTATGATGTTTCTTTTTCTGTGTGACTTATTTCACTTAGAATCATCGTAGCTGAATCCACTCGTTATGCTGCTACGGGCCTGATGACATAGATTTCATTGCTGAGTGATATTGCATTGTACGTAAGTACCACAACTTCTTTATCCATTTTTCGCTTTCTGTGATATTGAACTTGTACCGTAAACGAGGTTCTTGTAAACAGAGCCGTCCCAAACTTTGGGGTGGCTGTGTCTTTTTGATTTTAATTTCCCTAAGCTATAGGACCATAAGTGGAAGTGCCCTAGGCTCTGTTGCTTTGTTTTTTAGATGTTTCAGGAAACACCATACACTTCTCCAGAGTGGCTGTTGGCAATTTACATCCCGCCCATCAGCATAACAAGGCTCCCAGTTCTCTGTGGCCTGTCCTGCCTTTCTGGATTTTACACTTTTTTCAGATGGTCCTTTTGACTGGAGGGCAGTGAGACTTCATTGTAGTGCAGAATTCCTTTGCAATCTTGCTTGGTTTGCCAAAAAGTGCGTATGCGTTTTTTCCTGAATATATTCAGGAAAAAACGCATACGCCCTTTTTGGCCAAGTGCATCATTGTGGACGTTCTGCCTCTTTTACTATGCTTTACATGCAATTCCAGTCTACCTCCTGAAATCGGTTTTCTGCAATTCTGTCCCGCTGTCAAGTCCTCTTGGCAGCCTTACTTCAATATATTTTTGGACGATAGCTGTCATTTATAACTCTGCAGTTCTGTGAATGACAGTGCCCCTGAGCTCCTTTCTTCAACTCGCTTTCTTGTGAGCTGGCCGCAACACCGCAGGATTGCTTCAGGCCCTAGTGTGGTTCCGGCATGGCATGCTGAGCCTTTGGTTAATTCCTCTTCCTGGTGGGAAATGAGAGTTAAATTTGCCCGTCCAGAAACCTCCAGCTAATCTCTCATTGCTTCTCCCTATTCCTGTTCATTTTCCGCAGAAATTGCAAACTGGGCCAAACAGGAGGTTAAAGGCACTGACTCTCCAAGTGGAGAGAGTGTTAGTAAAGCGTCTGGAATGTTGCACCCGAGTACCGGGGGACGAAAACTGAGACACATTTGAACACGTTTCCCGATCACACGGTGGATCATACTCTGGGTTCCACATGCATGTTTTAGCTGAAGGAAGAATCCCTTAAACCTGGAGAGTTGAGACCCATGGAATGGGTACCATGCAATATGACTTCAAAGGGTCTGCATTTGCTCACCGAACCTCACCAATCCTATCACTGCTGCGTTTATGCTGCTGTACACACGCTTGATTCTCTTTTGGAGACATATAAATCCATAGGTTTTAAGATTCTTACTAGTCAGGTATATTCTTAGGCGTTAAATATGGGGTGTTGAGTCCACTTCGTTGAGCAAGGAGTAGCTCTTGTCTATTACATATTTGGCTTATGGAACGGTATCTGTGCTAATTTCAATCTCTGGGTTTATGCAGCACCCCAACTCACCTTTCCCCTTAAGCAAGCATAAGTTGGTTTTCTACATTTGAGACCCTGTTCTGTTTTGTAATTCAGTTCCTGTGTAGCCAAGTTTACATTCCGTGTAGTAGTGATATCTTATGATGTTTCTTTTTCTGTGTGACTTATTTCACTTAGAATCATCGTACCTGAATCCACTCATTATGCTGCTACGGGCCTGATGACATAGATTTCATTGTTGAGTGATACTGCATTGTACGTAAGTACCACAACTACTTTATCCATTTTTCGCTTTCTGCGATATTAAACTTGTACCGTAAACGAGGTTCTTGTAATCAGAGCCGTCCCAAATTTTGGGGTGGCTGTTACTTTTTGATTTTAATTTCCCTAAGCTATAGGACCATAAGTGGAAGTGCGCTAGGCTCTGTTGCTTTGTTTTTTAGATGTTTCAGGAAACACCATACACTTCTCCAGAGTGGCTATTGGCAATTTACATCCCGCCCATCAGCATAACAAGGCTCCCAGGTCTCCATGGCCTGTCCTGCCTTTCTGGATTTCACACTTTTTTCAGATGGCCCTTTTGACCGGGGGGCAGTGAGACTTCATTGTAGTGCAGATTTCCTTTGCAAGCTTGCTTGGTTGGCCAAAAAGTGCCTATGCATTTTTTCCTGAATATATTCAGGAAAAAACGCATAGGACCTTTTTGGAGAAGTGCATCATTGTGGACGTTCTGCCTCTTTTCCTATGCTTTACATGCAATTCCAGTCTACCTCCTGAAATCAGTTTCCTGCAATTCTGCCCCGCTTTCAAGTCCTCTTGGCAGCCTTACTTCAATATATTTTTGGATGATAGCTGTCATTTATAACTCTGCAGGTCTGTGAATGACAGTGCCCCTGAGCTCCTTTCTTCAACTTGCTTTCTTGTGAGCTGGCCGCAACACCGCAGGGTTGCTTCAGGCCCTAGTGTGGTTCCGGCATGGCATGCTGAGCCTTTGGTTAATTCCTCTTCCTGGTGGGAAATGAGAGTTAAATTTGCCCGTCCAGACACCTCCAGCTAGTCTCTCATTGGTTCTCCCTATTCCTGTTCATTTTCCGCAGAAATTGCAAACTGGGCCAAACAGGAGGTTAAAGGCACTGACTCTCCAAGTGGGGAGAGTGTTAGTAAAGCGTCTGGAATGTTGCACCCAAGTACCGGGGGACGAAAACTGAGACACATTTGAACACGTTTGCCGATCTCATGGTGGATCATACTCTGGGTTCCACATGCATGTTTTAGATGAAGGAAGAATCCCTTAAACCTGGAGAGTTGAGACCCATGGAATGGGTACCATGCGATATGACTTCATAGGGTCTGCATTTGCTCACCGATCCTCACCAATCCTATCACTGCTGTGTTTATGCCGCTGTACACACGCTTGATTCTCTTTCGGAGACATATAAATCCATAGGTTTTAAGATGCTTACTAGTCAGGTATATTCTTAGGCGTTTAATATGGGGTGTTGAGTCCACTTCGTTGAGCAAAGAGTAGCTCTTGTCTATTACATATTTGGCTTATGGAACGGTATCTGTGCTAATTTCAATCTCTGGTTTTATGCAGCACTCGAACTCACCTTTCCCCTTAAGCAAGCATAAGTTGGTTTTCTACATTTGAGACCCTGTTCTGTTTTGTAATTCAGTTCCTGTGTAGCCAAGTTTACATTCCGTGTAGTAGTGATATCTTATGATGTTTCTTTTTCTGTGTGACTTATTTCACTTAGAATCATCGTAGCTGAATCCACTCGTTATGCTGCTACGGGCCTGATGACATAGATTTCATTGCTGAGTGATATTGCATTGTACGTAAGTACCACAACTTCTTTATCCATTTTTCGCTTTCTGTGATATTGAACTTGTACCGTAAACGAGGTTCTTGTAAACAGAGCCGTCCCAAACTTTGGGGTGGCTGTGTCTTTTTGATTTTAATTTCCCTAAGCTATAGGACCATAAGTGGAAGTGCCCTAGGCTCTGTTGCTTTGTTTTTTAGATGTTTCAGGAAACACCATACACTTCTCCAGAGTGGCTGTTGGCAATTTACATCCCGCCCATCAGCATAACAAGGCTCCCAGTTCTCTGTGGCCTGTCCTGCCTTTCTGGATTTTACACTTTTTTCAGATGGTCCTTTTGACTGGAGGGCAGTGAGACTTCATTGTAGTGCAGAATTCCTTTGCAATCTTGCTTGGTTTGCCAAAAAGTGCGTATGCGTTTTTTCCTGAATATATTCAGGAAAAAACGCATACGCCCTTTTTGGCCAAGTGCATCATTGTGGACGTTCTGCCTCTTTTACTATGCTTTACATGCAATTCCAGTCTACCTCCTGAAATCGGTTTTCTGCAATTCTGTCCCGCTGTCAAGTCCTCTTGGCAGCCTTACTTCAATATATTTTTGGACGATAGCTGTCATTTATAACTCTGCAGTTCTGTGAATGACAGTGCCCCTGAGCTCCTTTCTTCAACTCGCTTTCTTGTGAGCTGGCCGCAACACCGCAGGATTGCTTCAGGCCCTAGTGTGGTTCCGGCATGGCATGCTGAGCCTTTGGTTAATTCCTCTTCCTGGTGGGAAATGAGAGTTAAATTTGCCCGTCCAGAAACCTCCAGCTAATCTCTCATTGCTTCTCCCTATTCCTGTTCATTTTCCGCAGAAATTGCAAACTGGGCCAAACAGGAGGTTAAAGGCACTGACTCTCCAAGTGGAGAGAGTGTTAGTAAAGCGTCTGGAATGTTGCACCCGAGTACCGGGGGACGAAAACTGAGACACATTTGAACACGTTTCCCGATCACACGGTGGATCATACTCTGGGTTCCACATGCATGTTTTAGCTGAAGGAAGAATCCCTTAAACCTGGAGAGTTGAGACCCATGGAATGGGTACCATGCAATATGACTTCAAAGGGTCTGCATTTGCTCACCGAACCTCACCAATCCTATCACTGCTGCGTTTATGCTGCTGTACACACGCTTGATTCTCTTTTGGAGACATATAAATCCATAGGTTTTAAGATTCTTACTAGTCAGGTATATTCTTAGGCGTTAAATATGGGGTGTTGAGTCCACTTCGTTGAGCAAGGAGTAGCTCTTGTCTATTACATATTTGGCTTATGGAACGGTATCTGTGCTAATTTCAATCTCTGGGTTTATGCAGCACCCCAACTCACCTTTCCCCTTAAGCAAGCATAAGTTGGTTTTCTACATTTGAGACCCTGTTCTGTTTTGTAATTCAGTTCCTGTGTAGCCAAGTTTACATTCCGTGTAGTAGTGATATCTTATGATGTTTCTTTTTCTGTGTGACTTATTTCACTTAGAATCATCGTACCTGAATCCACTCATTATGCTGCTACGGGCCTGATGACATAGATTTCATTGTTGAGTGATACTGCATTGTACGTAAGTACCACAACTACTTTATCCATTTTTCGCTTTCTGCGATATTAAACTTGTACCGTAAACGAGGTTCTTGTAATCAGAGCCGTCCCAAATTTTGGGGTGGCTGTTACTTTTTGATTTTAATTTCCCTAAGCTATAGGACCATAAGTGGAAGTGCGCTAGGCTCTGTTGCTTTGTTTTTTAGATGTTTCAGGAAACACCATACACTTCTCCAGAGTGGCTATTGGCAATTTACATCCCGCCCATCAGCATAACAAGGCTCCCAGGTCTCCATGGCCTGTCCTGCCTTTCTGGATTTCACACTTTTTTCAGATGGCCCTTTTGACCGGGGGGCAGTGAGACTTCATTGTAGTGCAGATTTCCTTTGCAGGCTTGCTTGGTTGGCCAAAAAGTGCCTATGCATTTTTTCCTGAATATATTCAGGAAAAAACGCATAGGACCTTTTTGGAGAAGTGCATCATTGTGGACGTTCTGCCTCTTTTCCTATGCTTTACATGCAATTCCAGACTACCTCCTGAAATCGGTTTCCTGCAATTCTGCCCCGCGTTCAAGTCCTCTTGGCAGCCTTACTTCAATACATTTTTGGATGATAGCTGTCATTTATAACTCTGCAGGTTTGTGAATGACAGTGCCCCTGAGCTCCTTTCTTCAACTCGCTTTCTTGTGAGCTGGCCGCAACACCGCAGGATTGCTTCAGGCCCTAGTGTGGTTCCGGCATGGCACACTGAGCCTTTGGTTAATTCCTCATCCTGGTGGGAAATGAGAGTTAAATTTGCCCGTCCAGACACCTCCAGCTAGTCTCTCATTGGTTCTGCCTATTCCTGTTCATTTTCCGCAGAAATTGCAAACTGGGCCAAACAGGAGGTTAAAGGCACTGACTCTCCAAGTGGGGAGAGTGTTAGTAAAGCGTCTGGAATGTTGCACCCGAGTACCGGGGGATGAAAACTGAGTCACATTTGAATACGTTTCCTGAAAACACGGTGGATCATACTCTGGGTTCCACATGCATGTTTTAGCTGAAGGAAGAATCCCTTAAACCTGGAGAGTTGAGACCCATGGAATGGGTACCATGCGATATGACTTCAAAGGGTCTGCATTTGCTCACCGATCCTCACCAATCCTATCACTGCTGCGTTTATGCCGCTGTACACACGCTTGATTCTCTTTCGGAGACATATAAATCCATAGGTTTTAAGATTCTTACTAGTCAGGTATATTCTTAGGCGTTTAATATGGGGTGTTGAGTCCACTTCGTTGAGCAAGGAGTAGCACTTGTCTATTACATATTTTGCTTATGGAACGGTATCTGTGCTAATTTCAATCTCTGGTTTTATGCAGCACCCCAACTCACCTTTCCCCTTAAGGAAGCATAAGTTGGCTTTCTACATTTGAGACCCTGTTCTGTTTTGTAATTCAGTTCCTGGGTAGCCAAGTTTACATTCCGTGTAGTAGTGATAACTTATGATGTTTCTTTTTCTGTGTGACTTATTTCACTTAGAATCATCGTACCTGAATCCACTCGTTATGCTGCTACGGGCCTGATGACATAGATTTCATTGCTGAGTGATATTGCATCGTACGTAAGTACCACAACTTCTTTATCCATTTTTCACTTTCTGCGATATTGAACTTGTAACGTAAACGAGGTTCTTGTAAACAGAGCTGTCCCAAACTTTGGGGTGGCTGTGTCTTTTTGATTTTAATTTCCCTAAGCTATAGGACCATAAGTGGAAGTGCCCTAGGCTCTGTTGCTTTGTTTTGTAGATGTTTCAGGAAACACCATACACTTCTCCAGAGTGGCTGTTGGCAGTTTACATCCCGCCCATGAGCATAACAAGGTTCCCAGTTCTCCATGGCCTGTCCTGCCTTTCTGGATTTTACACTTTTTTCAGATGGCCCTTTTGACTTGTGGGCAGTGAGACTTCATTGTAGTGCAGATTTCCTTTGCAAGCTTGCTTGGTTGGCCAAAAAGGGCGTATGCGTTTTTTCCTGAAAATATTCAGGAAAAAACACATACGCCCTTTTTGGCCAAGTGCATCATTGTGGACGTTCTGCCTCTTTTGCTATGCTTTACATGCAATTCCAGTCTACCTCCTGAAATCGGTTTCCTGCAATTCTGCCCCGCTTTCAAGTCCTCTTGGCAGCCTTACTTCAATATATTTTTGGATGATAGCTGTCATTTATAACTCTGCAGGTCTGTGAATGACAGTGCCCCTGAGCTCCTTTCTTCAACTTGCTTTCTTGTGAGCTGGCCGCAACACCGCAGGGTTGCTTCAGGCCCTAGTGTGGTTCCGGCATGGCATGCTGAGCCTTTGGTTAATTCCTCTTCCTGGTGGGAAATGAGAGTTAAATTTGCCCGTCCAGACACCTCCAGCTAGTCTCTCATTGGTTCTCCCTATTCCTGTTCATTTTCCGCAGAAATTGCAAACTGGGCCAAACAGGAGGTTAAAGGCACTGACTCTCCAAGTGGGGAGAGTGTTAGTAAAGCGTCTGGAATGTTGCACCCAAGTACCGGGGGACGAAAACTGAGACACATTTGAACACGTTTGCCGATCTCATGGTGGATCATACTCTGGGTTCCACATGCATGTTTTAGATGAAGGAAGAATCCCTTAAACCTGGAGAGTTGAGACCCATGGAATGGGTACCATGCGATATGACTTCATAGGGTCTGCATTTGCTCACCGATCCTCACCAATCCTATCACTGCTGTGTTTATGCCGCTGTACACACGCTTGATTCTCTTTCGGAGACATATAAATCCATAGGTTTTAAGATGCTTACTAGTCAGGTATATTCTTAGGCGTTTAATATGGGGTGTTGAGTCCACTTCGTTGAGCAAAGAGTAGCTCTTGTCTATTACATATTTGGCTTATGGAACGGTATCTGTGCTAATTTCAATCTCTGGTTTTATGCAGCACTCGAACTCACCTTTCCCCTTAAGCAAGCATAAGTTGGTTTTCTACATTTGAGACCCTGTTCTGTTTTGTAATTCAGTTCCTGTGTAGCCAAGTTTACATTCCGTGTAGTAGTGATATCTTATGATGTTTCTTTTTCTGTGTGACTTATTTCACTTAGAATCATCGTAGCTGAATCCACTCGTTATGCTGCTACGGGCCTGATGACATAGATTTCATTGCTGAGTGATATTGCATTGTACGTAAGTACCACAACTTCTTTATCCATTTTTCGCTTTCTGTGATATTGAACTTGTACCGTAAACGAGGTTCTTGTAAACAGAGCCGTCCCAAACTTTGGGGTGGCTGTGTCTTTTTGATTTTAATTTCCCTAAGCTATAGGACCATAAGTGGAAGTGCCCTAGGCTCTGTTGCTTTGTTTTTTAGATGTTTCAGGAAACACCATACACTTCTCCAGAGTGGCTGTTGGCAATTTACATCCCGCCCATCAGCATAACAAGGCTCCCAGTTCTCTGTGGCCTGTCCTGCCTTTCTGGATTTTACACTTTTTTCAGATGGTCCTTTTGACTGGAGGGCAGTGAGACTTCATTGTAGTGCAGAATTCCTTTGCAATCTTGCTTGGTTTGCCAAAAAGTGCGTATGCGTTTTTTCCTGAATATATTCAGGAAAAAACGCATACGCCCTTTTTGGCCAAGTGCATCATTGTGGACGTTCTGCCTCTTTTACTATGCTTTACATGCAATTCCAGTCTACCTCCTGAAATCGGTTTTCTGCAATTCTGCCCCGCTGTCAAGTCCTCTTGGCAGCCTTACTTCAATATATTTTTGGACGATAGCTGTCATTTATAACTCTGCAGTTCTGTGAATGACAGTGCCCCTGAGCTCCTTTCTTCAACTCGCTTTCTTGTGAGCTGGCCGCAACACCGCAGGATTGCTTCAGGCCCTAGTGTGGTTCCGGCATGGCATGCTGAGCCTTTGGTTAATTCCTCTTCCTGGTGGGAAATGAGAGTTAAATTTGCCCGTCCAGAAACCTCCAGCTAGTCTCTCATTGCTTCTCCCTATTCCTGTTCATTTTCCGCAGAAATTGCAAACTGGGCCAAACAGGAGGTTAAAGGCACTGACTCTCCAAGTGGAGAGAGTGTTAGTAAAGCGTCTGGAATGTTGCACCCGAGTACCGGGGGACGAAAACTGAGACACATTTGAACACGTTTCCCGATCACACGGTGGATCATACTCTGGGTTCCACATGCATGTTTTAGCTGAAGGAAGAATCCCTTAAACCTGGAGAGTTGAGACCCATGGAATGGGTACCATGCAATATGACTTCAAAGGGTCTGCATTTGCTCACCGAACCTCACCAATCCTATCACTGCTGCGTTTATGCTGCTGTACACACGCTTGATTCTCTTTTGGAGACATATAAATCCATAGGTTTTAAGATTCTTACTAGTCAGGTATATTCTTAGGCGTTAAATATGGGGTGTTGAGTCCACTTCGTTGAGCAAGGAGTAGCTCTTGTCTATTACATATTTGGCTTATGGAACGGTATCTGTGCTAATTTCAATCTCTGGGTTTATGCAGCACCCCAACTCACCTTTCCCCTTAAGCAAGCATAAGTTGGTTTTCTACATTTGAGACCCTGTTCTGTTTTGTAATTCAGTTCCTGTGTAGCCAAGTTTACATTCCGTGTAGTAGTGATATCTTATGATGTTTCTTTTTCTGTGTGACTTATTTCACTTAGAATCATCGTACCTGAATCCACTCATTATGCTGCTACGGGCCTGATGACATAGATTTCATTGTTGAGTGATACTGCATTGTACGTAAGTACCACAACTACTTTATCCATTTTTCGCTTTCTGCGATATTAAACTTGTACCGTAAACGAGGTTCTTGTAATCAGAGCCGTCCCAAATTTTGGGGTGGCTGTTACTTTTTGATTTTAATTTCCCTAAGCTATAGGACCATAAGTGGAAGTGCGCTAGGCTCTGTTGCTTTGTTTTTTAGATGTTTCAGGAAACACCATACACTTCTCCAGAGTGGCTATTGGCAATTTACATCCCGCCCATCAGCATAACAAGGCTCCCAGGTCTCCATGGCCTGTCCTGCCTTTCTGGATTTCACACTTTTTTCAGATGGCCCTTTTGACCGGGGGGCAGTGAGACTTCATTGTAGTGCAGATTTCCTTTGCAGGCTTGCTTGGTTGGCCAAAAAGTGCCTATGCATTTTTTCCTGAATATATTCAGGAAAAAACGCATAGGACCTTTTTGGAGAAGTGCATCATTGTGGACGTTCTGCCTCTTTTCCTATGCTTTACATGCAATTCCAGACTACCTCCTGAAATCGGTTTCCTGCAATTCTGCCCCGCGTTCAAGTCCTCTTGGCAGCCTTACTTCAATACATTTTTGGATGATAGCTGTCATTTATAACTCTGCAGGTTTGTGAATGACAGTGCCCCTGAGCTCCTTTCTTCAACTCGCTTTCTTGTGAGCTGGCCGCAACACCGCAGGATTGCTTCAGGCCCTAGTGTGGTTCCGGCATGGCACACTGAGCCTTTGGTTAATTCCTCATCCTGGTGGGAAATGAGAGTTAAATTTGCCCGTCCAGACACCTCCAGCTAGTCTCTCATTGGTTCTGCCTATTCCTGTTCATTTTCCGCAGAAATTGCAAACTGGGCCAAACAGGAGGTTAAAGGCACTGACTCTCCAAGTGGGGAGAGTGTTAGTAAAGCGTCTGGAATGTTGCACCCGAGTACCGGGGGATGAAAACTGAGTCACATTTGAATACGTTTCCTGAAAACACGGTGGATCATACTCTGGGTTCCACATGCATGTTTTAGCTGAAGGAAGAATCCCTTAAACCTGGAGAGTTGAGACCCATGGAATGGGTACCATGCGATATGACTTCAAAGGGTCTGCATTTGCTCACCGATCCTCACCAATCCTATCACTGCTGCGTTTATGCCGCTGTACACACGCTTGATTCTCTTTCGGAGACATATAAATCCATAGGTTTTAAGATTCTTACTAGTCAGGTATATTCTTAGGCGTTTAATATGGGGTGTTGAGTCCACTTCGTTGAGCAAGGAGTAGCACTTGTCTATTACATATTTTGCTTATGGAACGGTATCTGTGCTAATTTCAATCTCTGGTTTTATGCAGCACCCCAACTCACCTTTCCCCTTAAGGAAGCATAAGTTGGCTTTCTACATTTGAGACCCTGTTCTGTTTTGTAATTCAGTTCCTGGGTAGCCAAGTTTACATTCCGTGTAGTAGTGATAACTTATGATGTTTCTTTTTCTGTGTGACTTATTTCACTTAGAATCATCGTACCTGAATCCACTCGTTATGCTGCTACGGGCCTGATGACATAGATTTCATTGCTGAGTGATATTGCATCGTACGTAAGTACCACAACTTCTTTATCCATTTTTCACTTTCTGCGATATTGAACTTGTAACGTAAACGAGGTTCTTGTAAACAGAGCTGTCCCAAACTTTGGGGTGGCTGTGTCTTTTTGATTTTAATTTCCCTAAGCTATAGGACCATAAGTGGAAGTGCCCTAGGCTCTGTTGCTTTGTTTTGTAGATGTTTCAGGAAACACCATACACTTCTCCAGAGTGGCTGTTGGCAGTTTACATCCCGCCCATGAGCATAACAAGGTTCCCAGTTCTCCATGGCCTGTCCTGCCTTTCTGGATTTTACACTTTTTTCAGATGGCCCTTTTGACTTGTGGGCAGTGAGACTTCATTGTAGTGCAGATTTCCTTTGCAAGCTTGCTTGGTTGGCCAAAAAGGGCGTATGCGTTTTTTCCTGAAAATATTCAGGAAAAAACACATACGCCCTTTTTGGCCAAGTGCATCATTGTGGACGTTCTGCCTCTTTTGCTATGCTTTACATGCAATTCCAGTCTACCTCCTGAAATCGGTTTCCTGCAATTCTGCCCCGCTTTCAAGTCCTCTTGGCAGCCTTACTTCAATATATTTTTGGATGATAGCTGTCATTTATAACTCTGCAGGTCTGTGAATGACAGTGCCCCTGAGCTCCTTTCTTCAACTTGCTTTCTTGTGAGCTGGCCGCAACACCGCAGGGTTGCTTCAGGCCCTAGTGTGGTTCCGGCATGGCATGCTGAGCCTTTGGTTAATTCCTCTTCCTGGTGGGAAATGAGAGTTAAATTTGCCCGTCCAGACACCTCCAGCTAGTCTCTCATTCGTTCTCCCAATTCCTGTTCATTTTCCGCAGAAATTGCAAACTGGGCCAAACAGGAGGTTAAAGGCACTGACTCTCCAAGTGGAGAGACTGTTAGTAAAGTGTCTGGAATGTTGCACCTGAGTAGCGGGAGACGAAAACTGAGACACATTTGAACACGTTTCCCGATCACACGGTGGATCATACTCTGGGTTCCACATGCATGTTTTAGCTGAAGGAAGAATCCCTTAAACCTGGAGAGTTGAGACCCATGGAATGGGTACCATGCGATATGACTTCAAAGGGTCTGCATTTGCTCACCAATCCTCACCAATCCTATCACTGCTGCGTTTATGTCGCTGTACACACGCTTGATTCTCTTTCGGGACATATAAATCCATAGGTTTTAAGATGCTTACTAGTCAGGTATATTCTTAGGCGTTTAATATGGGGTGTTGAGTCCACTTCGTTGAGCAAAGAGTAGATCTTGTCTATTACATATTTGGCTTATGGAACGGTATCTGTGCTAATTTCAATCTCTGGTTTTATGCAGAACCCCAACTCACCTTTCCCCTTAAGCAAGCATAAGTTGGTTTTCTACATTTGAGACCCTGTTCTGTTTTGTAATTCAGTTCCTGTGTAGCCAAGTTTACATTCCGTGTAGTAGTGATATCTTATGATGTTTCTTTTTCTCTGTGACTTATTTCACTTAGAATCATCGTACCTGAATCCACTCGTTATGCTGCTATGGGCCTGATGACATAGATTTCATTGCTGAGTGATATTGCATTGTACGTAAGTACCACAACTTTTTATCCATTTTTCGCTTTCTGCGATATTGAACTTGTACCGTAAACGAGGTTCTTGTAAACAGAGCCGTCCCAAACTTTGGGGTGGCTGTGTCTTTTTGATTTTAATTTCCCTAAGCTATAGGACCATAAGTGGAAGTGCCCTAGGCTCTGTTGCTTTGCTTTTTAGATGTTTCAGGAAACACCATACACTTCTCCAGAGTGGCTGTTGGCAATTTACATCCCGCACATCAGCATAACAAGGTTCTCAGTTCTCCATGGCCTGTCCTGCCTTTCTGGATTTTACACTTTTTTCAGATGGCCCTTTTGACCGGGGGACAGTGAGACTTCATTGTAGTGCAGATTTCCTTTGCAAGCTTGCTTGGTTGGCCAAAAAGGGCGTATGCGTTTTTTCCTGAATATATTCAGGAAAAAACGCATACACCCTTTTTGGCCAAGTGCATCATTGTGGACGTTCTGCCTCTTTTCCTATGCTTTACATGCTATTCCAGTCTACCTCCTGAAATCGGTTTCCTGCAATTCTGCCCCGCTTTCAAGTCCTCTTGGCAGCCTTACTTCAATATATTTTTGGACGATAGCTGTCATTTATAACTCTGCAGGTTTGTGAATGACAGTGCCCCTGAGCTCCTTTCTTCAATTCGCTTTCTTGTGAGCTGACCTCAACACCGCAGCATTGCTTCAGGCCCTAGTGTGGTTCCGGCATGGCATGCTGAGCCTTTGGTTAATTCCTCTTCCTGGTGGGAAATGAGAGTTAAATTTGCCCGTCCAGACACCTCCAGCTTGTCTCTCATTGGTTCTCCCTATTCCTGTTCATTTTCCGCAGAAATTGCAAACTGGGCCAAACAGGAGGTTAAAGGCACTGACTCTCCAAGTGGAGAGAGTGTTAGTAAAGCGTCTGGAATGTTGCACCCGAGTACCGGGGGACGAAAACTGAGACACATTTGAACACGTTTCCCGATCACACGGTGGATCATACTCTGGGTTCCACATGCATGTTTTAGCTGAAGGAAGAATCCCTTAAACCTGGACAGTTGAGACCCCTGGTATGGGTACCATGCAATATGACTTCAAAGGGTCTGAATTTGCTCACCGAACCTCACCAATCCTATCACTGCTGCGTTTATGCCGCTGTACACACGCTTGATTCTCTTTCGGAGACATATAAATCCATAGGTTTTAAGATTCTTACTAGTCAAGTATATTCTTAGGCGTTTAATATGGGGCGTTGAGTCCACTTCGTTGAGCAAGGAGTAGCTCTTGTCTATTACATATTTGGCTTATGGAACGGTATCTGTGCTAATTTCAATCTCTGGTTTTATGCAGCACCCCAACTCACCTTTCCCCTTAAGCAAGCATAAGTTGGTTTTCTACATTTGAGACCCTGTTCTGTTTTGTAATTCAGTTCCTTTGTAGCCAAGTTTACATTCCGTGTAGTAGTGATATCTTATGATGTTTCTTTTTCTGTGTGACTTATTTCACTTAGAATCATCGTACCTGAATCCACTCATTATGCTGCTATGGGCCTGATGACATAGATTTCATTGCTGAGTGATATTGCATTGTACGTAAGTACCACAACTTCTTTATCCATTTTCCCTTTCTGTGATATTGAACTTGTACCGTAAACGAGGTTCTTGTAAACAGAGCCATCCCAAACTTTGGGGTGGCTGTGCCTTTTTGATTTTAATTTCCCTAAGCTATAGGACCATAAGTGGAAGTGCCCTAGGCTCTGTTGCTTTTTTTTTTAGATGTTTCAGGAAACACCATACACTTCTCCAGAGTGGCTGTTGGCAATTTACATCACGCCCATCAGCATAACAAGGCTCCCAGTTCTCCATGGCCTGTCCTGCCTTTCTGGATTTTACACTTTTTTCAGATGACCCTTTTGACCGGGGGGCAGTGAGACTTCATTGTAGTGCAGATTTCCTTTGCAAGCTTGCTTGATTGGCCAAAAAGGGCGTATGCGTTTAATCCTGAATATATTCAGGGAAGAATACATACGCCCTTTTTGGCCAAAAGCATCATTGTGGACGTTCTGCCTCTTTTCCTATGCTTTACATGCAATTCCAGTCTACCTCCTGAAATTGGTTTCCTGCAATTCTGCCCCGCTTTCAAGTCCTCTTGGCAGCCTTACTTCAATATATTTTTGGACGATAGCTGTCATTTATAACTCTGCAGGTTTGTGAATGACAGTGCCCCTGAGCTCCTTTCTTCAACTCGCTTTCTTCTGAGCTGGCCGCAACACCGCAGGATTGCTTCAGGTCCTAGTGTGGTTCCGGCATGGCATGCTGAGCCTTTGGTTAATTCCTCTTCCTGGTGGGAAATGAGAGTTAAATTTGCCCATCCAGACACCTCCAGCTAGTCTCCCTTTGGTTCTCCCTATTCCTGTTAGTCTTACACAGAAATTGCAAACTGGGCCAAACAGGAGGTTAAAGGCACTGACTCTCCAAGTGGGGAGAGTCTTAGTAAAGCGTCTCTAATGTTGCAACCGAGTACCAGGGCATGAAAACTGAGACACATTTGAACACGTTTCCCGATCACACGGTGGATCATACTCTGGGTTCCACATGCATGTTTTAGCTGAAGGAAGAATCCCTTCAACCTGGAGAGTTGAGACCCATGGAATGGGTACCATGCAATATGACTTCAAAGGGTCTGCATTTGCTCACCAAACATCACCAGTCCTATCACTGCTGCCTTATGCCACTGTACACACGCTTGATTCTCTTTTGGAGACATATAATTCCATAGGTTTTAAGATTCTTGCTAGTCAGGTATAGTCTTAGGCGTTTAATATGGGGTGTTGAGTCCACTTCGTTGAGCAAGGAGTAGCTCTTGTCTATAACAAATTTGGCTTATGGAACGGTATCTGTGCTAATTTCAATCTCTGGTTTTATGCAGCACCCCAACTCACCTTTCCCCTTAAGCAAGCATAAGTTGGTTTTCTACATTTGAGACCCTGTTCTGTTTTGTAATTCAGTTCCTGTGTAGCCAACTTTACATTCCGTGTAGTAGTGATATCTTATGATGTTTCTTTTTCTCTGTGACTTATTTCACTTAGAATCATCGTACCTGAATCCACTCATTATGCTGCTACGGGGCTGATGACATAGATTTCATTGCTGAGTGATATTGCATTGTACGTAAGTACCACAACTTCTTTATCCATTTTTCGCTTTCTGCGATATTGAACTTGTACCGTAAACGAGGTTCTTGTAAACAGAGCCGTCCCAAACTTTGGGGTGGCTGTGTCTTTTTGGTTTTAATTTCCCTAAGCTACAGGACCATAAGTGGTAGTGCCCTAGGCTCTGTTGCTTTGTTTTTTAGATGTTTCAGGAAACACCATACACTTCTTCAGAGTGGCTGTTGGCAATTTACATCCCTCCCATCAACATAACAAGGCTCCCAGTTCTCCATGACCTGTCCTGCCTTTCTGGATTTTACACTTTTTTCAGATGACCCTTTTGACCGGGGGGCAGTGAGACTTCATTGTAGTGCAGATTTCCTTTGCAAGCTTGCTTGGTTGGCCAAAAAGGGCGTATGCATTTTTTCCTGAATATATTCAGGAAAAAATGCATACGCCCTTTTTGCCTAAGTGCATCATTGTGGACGTTCTGCCTCTTTTCCTATGCTTTACATGCTATTCCAGTCTACCTCCTGAAATCGGTTTCCTGCAATTCTGCCCCACTTTCAAGTCCTCTTGGCAGCCTTACTTCAATATATTTTTGGACGATAGCTGTCATTTATAACTCTGCAGGTTTGTGAATGACAGTGCCCCTGAGCTCCTTTCTTCAACTCGCTTTCTTGTGAGCTGGCTGCAACACCGCAGGATTGCTTCAGGTCCTAGTGTGGTTCCGGCATGGCACGCTGAGCCTTTGGTTAATTCCTCTTCCTGGTGGGAAATGAGAGTTAAATTTGCCCATACAGACACCTCCAGCTAGTCTCCCATTGGTTCTCCCTATTCCTGTTCGTCTTACACAGAAATTGCAAACTGGGCCAAACAGGAGGTTAAAGGCACTGACTCTCCAAGTGGGGAGAGTGTTAGTAAAGTGTCTGGAATGTTTCACCCGAGTACCAGGGCATGAAAAGTGAGACATATTTGAACACGTTTCCCGATCACACGGTGGATCATACTCTGGGTTCCCCATGCATGTTTTAGCTGAAGGAAGAATCCCTTAAACCTGGAGAGTTGAGACCCATGGAATGGGTACCATGCAATATGACTTCAAAGGGTCTGAATTTGCTCACCGAACATCACCAATCCTATCACTGCTGCGTTATGACACTGTACACACGCTTGATTCTCTTTTGCAGACATATAAATCCATAGGTTTTAAGATTCTTACTAGTTAGGTGTATTCTTAGGTGATTAATATGGGGTGTTGAGTCCACTTCGTTGAGCAAGGAGTAGCTCTTGTCTATTACATATTTGGCTTATGGAACGGTATCTGTGCTAATTTCAATCTCTAGTTTTATGCAGCACCCCAACTCACCTTTCCCCTTAAGCAAGCATAAGTTGGTTTTCTACATTTGAGACCCTGTTCTGTTTTGTATTTCAGTTCCTGTGTAGCCAAGTTTACATTCTTGCAGTAGTGATATCTTATGATGTTTCTTTTTCTGTGCGACTTATTTCACTTAGAATCATCGTACCTGAATGCACTCATTATGCTGCTACGGGCCTGATGACATAGATTTCATTGCTGAGTGATATTACATTGTACATAAGTAGGACAACTTCTTTATCCATTTTTCGCTTTCTGTGATATTGAACTTGTACTGTAAACGAGGTTCTTGTAAACAGAGCCGTCCCAAACTTTGGGGTGGCTGTGTCTTTTTGATTTTAATTTCCCTAAGCTATAGGACCATAAGTGGAAGTACCCTAGGCTCTGTTGCTTTGTTTTTTAGATGTTTCAGGAAACACCATACACTTCTCCAGAGTGGCTGTTGGCAATTTACATCCCGCCCATCAGCATAACAAGGCTCCCAGGTCTCCATGGCCTGTCCTGCCTTTCTGGATTTTACACTTTTTTCAGATGGCCCTTTTGACCGGGGGGCAGTGAGACTTCATTGTAGTGCAGATTTCCTTTGCAAGCTTGCTTGGTTGTCCAAAAAGGGCGTATGCGTTTTTTCCTGAATATATTCAGGATAAAACGCATACGCCCTTTTTGGCCAAGTGCATCATTGTGGACGTTCTGCCTCTTTTCCTATGCTTTACATGCAATTCCAGTCTACCTCCTGAAATCGGTTTCCTGCAATTCTGCCCCGCTTTTAACTCCTCTTAGCAGCCTTACTTCAATATATTTTTGGACGATAGCTGTCATTTATAACTCTGCAGGTTTGTGAATTACAGTGCCCCTGAGCTCCTTTCTTCAACTCGCTTTCTTCTGAGCTGGCCGCAACACCGCAGGATTGCTTCAGGTCCTAGTGTGGTTCCGGCATGGCATGCTGAGCCTTTGGTTAATTCCTCTTCCTGGTGGGAAATGAGAGTTAAATTTGCCCATCCAGACACCTCCAGCTAGTCTCCATTTGGTTCTCCCTATTCCTGTTCGTCTTACACAGAAATTGCAAACTGGGCCAAACAGGAGGTTAAAGGCACTGACTCTCCAAGTGGGGAGAGTCTTAGTAAAGCGTCTCTAATGTTGCACCCGAGTACCAGGGCATGAAAACTGAGACACATTTGAACACGTTTCCCGATCACACGGTGGATCATACTCTGGGTTCCACATGCATGTTTTAGCTGAAGGAAGAATCCCTTAAACCTGGAGAGTTGAGACCCATGGAATGGGTACCATGCAATATGACTTCAAAGGGTCTGCATTTGCTCACCGAACATCACCAGTCCTATCACTGCTGCCTTATGCCACTGTACACACGCTTGATTCTCTTTTGGAGACATATAAATCCATAGGTTTTAAGATTCTTACTAGTCAGGTATATTCTTAGGCGTTAATATGGTGTGTTGAGTCCACTTCGTTGAGCAAGGAGTAGCTCTTGTCTATTACATATTTGGCTTATGGAACGGTATCTGTGCTAATTTCAATGTTTGGTTTTATGCAGCACCACAACTCACCTTTCCCCTTAAGCAAGCATACGATGGTTTTCTACATTTGAGACCCTGTTCTGTTTTGTAATTCAGTTCCTGTGTAGCCAAGTTTACATTCCGTGTAGTAGTGATATCTTATGATGTTTCTTTTTCTCTATGACTTATTTCACATAGAATCATCGTACCTGAATCCACTCATTATGCTGCTACGGGCCTGATGACATAGATTTCATTGCTGAGTGATATTGCATTGTACGTAAGTACCACAACATCTTTATCCATTTTTCGCTTTCTGCGATATTTAACTTGTACCGTAAACTAGGTTCTTGTAAACAGAACCGTCCCAAACTTTGGGGTGGCTGTGTCTTTTTGATTTTAAGTTCCCTAAGCTATAGGACCATAAGTGGAAGTGCCCTAGGCTCTGTTGCTTTGTCTTTTAGATGTCTCAGGAAACACCATACACTTCTCCAGAGTGGCTGTTGGCAATTTACATCCCGCCCATCAGCATAACAAGGCTCCCAGTTCTCCATGGCCTGTCCTGCCTTTCTGGATTTTACACTTTTTTCAGATGGCCCTTTTGACCGGGAGGCAGTGAGACTTCATTGTAGTGCAGATTTCCTTTGCAAGCTTGCTTGGTTGGCCAAAAAGGGCGTATGCGTTTTTTCCTGAATATATTCAGGAAAAAACGCATACGCCCTTTTTGGCCAAGTGCATCATTGTGGACGTTCTGCCTCTTTTCCTATGCTTTACATGCAATTCCAGTCTACCTCCTGAAATCGGTTTCCTGCAATTCTGCCCCGCTTTCAAGTCCACTTGGCAGCCTACTTCAATATATTTTTGGACGATAGCTGTCATTTATAACTCTGCTGGTTTGTGAATTACAGTGCCCCTGAGCTCCTTTCTTCAACTCGCTTTCTTGTGAGCTGGCCACAACACCGCAGGATTGCTTCAGGCCCCAGTGTGGTTCCGGCACGGCACGCTGAGCCTTTGGTTAATTCCTCTTCCTGGTGGGAAATGAGAGTTAAATTTGCCCGTCCAGACACCTCCAGCTAGTCTCTCATTGGTTCTCCCTATTCCTGATCATTTTCCGCAGAAATTGCAAACTGGGCCAAACAGGAGGTTAAAGGCTCTGACTCTCCAAGTGGGGAGAGTGTTAGTAAAGCGTCTGGAATGTTGCACCCGAGTACCGGGGGACGAAAGCTGAGTCACATTTGAACACGTTTCCCGATCACACGGTGGATCATACTCTGGGTTCCACATGCATGTTTTAGCTGAAGGAAGAATCCCTTAAACCTGGAGATTTGAGACCCATGGAATGGGTACCATGCAATATGACTTCAAAGGGTCTGCATTTGCTCACCGATCCTCACCAATCCTATCACTGCTGTGTTTATGCCGCTGTACACACGCTTGATTCTCTTTCTAAGACATATAAATCCATAGGTTTTAAGATTCTTGCTAGTCAGGTATATTCTTAGGCGTTTAATATGGGGTGTTGAGTCCACTTCGTTGAGCAAGGAGTAGCTCTTGTCTATTACATATTTGGCTTATGGAACGGTATGTGTGCTAATTTCAATCTCTGGTTTTATGCAGCACCCCAACTCACCTTTACCCTTAAGCAAGCATAAGTTGGTTTTCTACATTTGAGACCCTGTTCTGTTTTGTAATTCAGTTCCTGTGTAGCCAACTTTACATTCCATGTACTAGTGATATCTTATGATGTTTCTTTTTCTCTGTGACTTATTTCACTGAGAATCATCGTACCTGAATCCACTCATTATGCTGCTACGGGCCTGATGACATAGATTTCATTGCTGAGTGATATTGCATTATACGTAAGTACCACAACTTCTTTATCCATTTTTCGCTTTCTGCGATATTGAACTTGTACCGTAAACGAGGTTCTTATAAACAGAGCCGTCCCAAACATTGGGGTGGCTGTGTCTTTTTGGTTTTAATTTCCCTAAGCTATAGGACCATAAGTGGAAGTGCCCTAGGCTCTGTTGCTTTGTTTTTTAGATGTTTCAGGAAACACCATACACTTCTCCAGAGTGGCTGTTGGCTATTTACATACCGCCCATGAGCATAACAAGGCTCCCAGTTCTCCATGGCCTGTCCTGCCTTTCTGGATTTTACACTTTTTTCAGATGGCCCTTTTAACCGGGGGGCAGTGAGACTTCATTGTAGTGCAGATTTCCTTTGCAAGCTTGCTTGGTTGGCCAAAAAGGGCGTATGCGTTTTTTCCTGAATATATTCAGGAAAAAACGCATACACCCTTTTTGGCCAAGTGCATCATTGTGGACGTTCTGCCTCTTTTCCTATGCTTTACATGCAATTCCAGTCTACCTCCTGAAATCGGTTTCCTGCAATTCTGCCCCGCTTTCAAGTCCACCTGGCAGCCTACTTCAATATATTTTTGGACGATAGCTGTCATTTATAACTCTGCAGGTTTGTGAATGACAGTGCCCCTGAGCTCCTTTCTTCAACTCGCTTTCTTGTGAGCTGGCCGCAACACCGCAGGATTGCTTCAGGCCCTAGTGTGGTTCCGGCATGGCACGCTGAGCCTTTGGTTAATTCCTCTTCCTGGTGGGAAATGAGAGTTAAATTTGCCCGTCCAGACACCTCCAGCTAGTCTCTCATTGGTTCTCCCTATTCCTGATCATTTTCCGCCGAAATTGCAAACTGGGCCAAACAGGAGGTTAAAGGCTCTGACTCTCCAAGTGGGGAGAGTGTTAGTAAAGCGTCTGGAATGTTGCACCCGAGTACCGGGGGACGAAACCTGAGTCACATTTGAACACGTTTCCCGATCACACGGTGGATGATACTCTGGGTTCCACATGCATGTTTTAGCTGAAGGAAGAATCCCTTAAACCTGGAGATTTGAGACCCATGGAATGGGTACCATGCAATATGACTTCAAAGGGTCTGCATTTGCTCACCGATCCTCACCAATCCTATCACTGCTGCGTTTATGCCGCTGTACACACGCTTGATTCTCTTTCGGAGACATATAAATCCATAGGTTTTAAGATTCCTGCTAGTCAGGTATATTCTTAGGCGTTTAATATGGGGTGTTGAGTCCACTTCGTTGAGCAAGGAGTAGCTCTTGTCTATTACATATTTGGCTTATGGAACGGTATGTGTGCTAATTTCAATCTCTGGTTTTATGCAGCACCCCAACTCACCTTTCCCCTTAAGCAAGCATAAGTTGGTTTTCTACATTTGAGACCCTGTTCGGTTTTGTAATTCAGTTCCAGTGTAGCCAACTTTACATTCCGTGTACTAGTGATATCTTATGATGTTTCTTTTTCTGTGTGACTTATTTCACTTAGAATCATCGTACCTGAATCCACTCATTATGCTGCTACGGGCCTGATGACATAGATTTCATTGCTGAGTGATATTGCATTGTACGTAAGTACCACAACTTCTTTATCCATTTTTCGCTTTCTGCGATATTGAACTTGTACCGTAAACGAGGTTCTTATAAACAGAGCTGTCCCAAACTTTGGGGTGGCTGTGTCTTTTTGATTTTAATTTCCCTAAGCTATAGGACCATAAGTGGAAGTACCCTAGGCTCTGTTGCTTTGTTTTTTAGATGTTTCAGGAAACACCATACACTTCTCCGAGTGGCTGTTGGCAATTTACATCCCGCCCATCAGCATAACAAGGCTCCCAGTTCTACATGGCCTCTCCTGCCATTCTGGATTTTACACTTTTTTCAGATGGCCCTTTTGACTGGGGGACAGTGAGACTTCATTGTAGTGCAGATTTCCTTTGCAAGCTTGCTTGGTTGGCCAAAAAGAGCGTATGCGTTTTTTCCTGAATATATTCAGGAAAAAACGCATATGCCCTTTTTGGCCAAGTGCATCATTGTGGACGTTCTGCTTCTTTTCCTATGCTTTACATGCAATTCCAGTCTACCTCCTGAAATCGGTTTCCTGCAATTCTGCCCCGCTTTCAAGTCCTCTTGGCAGCCTTACTTCAATATATTTTTGGACGATAGCTGTCATTTATAACTCTACAGGTTTGTGAATTACAGTGCCCCTGACCTCCTTTCCTCAACTCGCTTTCTTCTGAGCTGGCCGCAACACCGCAGGATTGCTTCAGGCCCTAGTTTGGTTCCGGCATGGCATGCTGAGCCTTTGGTTAATTCCTCTTCCTGATGGGAAATGAGAGTTAAATTTGCCCGTCCAGACACCTCCAGCTAGTCTCTCATTGGTTCCCTCTATTCCTGTAAATTTTCCACAGAAATTGCAAACTGGGCCAAACAGGAGGTTAAAGGCACTGACTCTCCAAGTGGGGAGAGTGTTAGTAAAGCGTCTGGAATGTTGCACCCGAGGACCGGGGGACGAAAACTGAGTCACATTTAAACACGTTTCCCGATCACACGGTGGATCATACTCTGGGTTCCACATGCATGTTTTAGCTGAAGGAAGAATCCCTTAAACCTGGAGAGTTGAGACCCATGGAATGGGTACCATGCAATATGACTTCAAAGGGTCTGCATTTGCTCACCGATCCTCACCAATCCTATCACTGCTGCATTTATGCCGCTGTACACACGCTTGATTCTCTTTCGGAGACATATAAATCCATAGGTTTTAAGATTCTTACTAGTCAGGTATATTCTTAGGCGTTTAATATGGGGTGTTGAGTCCACTTTGTTGAGCAAGGAGTAGCTCTTGTCTATTACATATTTGGCTTATGGAATGGTATCTGTGCTAATTTCAATCTCTGGTTTTATGCAGCACCCCAACTCACCTTTCCCCTTAAGCAACCATATGTTGGTTTTCTACATTTGAGACCCTGTTCTGTTTTGTAATTCAGTTCCTGTGTAGCCAAGTTTACATTCCGTGTACTAGTGATTTCTTATGATGTTTCTTTTTCTGTGCGACTTATTTCACTTAGAATCATCGTACCTGAATCCACTCATTATGCTGCTACGGGCCTGATGACATAGATTTCATTGCTGAGTGATATTGCTTTGTATGTAAGTACTACAACTTCTTTATCCATTTTTCGCTTTCTGCGATATTGAACTTGTATCGTAAACGAGGTTCTTGTAAACAGAGCCGTCCCAAACTTTGTGGTGGCTGTGTCTTTTTGATTTTAATTTCCCTAAGCTATAGGACCATAAGTGGAAGTGCCCTAGGCTCTGTTGCTTTGTTTTTTAGATGTTTCAGGTAACACCATACACTTCTCCAGAGTGGCTGTTGGCAATTTACATCCCGCCCATCAGTATAACAAGGCTCCCAGTTCTCCATGGCCTGTGCTGCCTTTCTTGATTTTACACATTTTTCAGATGGCCCTTTTGACCGGGGGGAAGTGAGACTTCATTGTAGTGCAGATTTCCTTTGCAAGCTTGCTTGGTTTGCCAAAAAGGGCGTATCCGTTTTTTCCTGAATATATTCAGGAAATATATTCAGGAAATATATTCAGGAAATATTCAGGATATATTCAGGAAAAAACGCATATGCCCTTTTTGGCCAAGTGCATCATTGTGGACGTTCTGCTTCTTTTCCTATGCTTTACATGCAATTCCAGTCTACCTCCTGAAATCGGTTTCCTGCAATTCTGCCCCGCTTTCAAGTCCTCTTGGCAGCCTTACTTCAATATATTTTTGGACGATAGCTGTCATTTATAACTCTGCTGGTTTGTGAATTACAGGGCCCTTGAGCTCCCTTCTTCATCTCGCTTTCTTGTGAGCTGGCCGCAAACCCACAAGACTGCTTCAGGCCCTAATCTTCTTCTGGCAGGGCACGCTGAGCTTTTGGTTAATTCCTCTTCCTGGTGGGAAATGAGTGTTAAATATGCCCGTCCAGACACCTACCTCACTCTCAACCCCTTGCTGATGTGGGTCCTCTGGTTTGTGGCCGCCTTTGCTGGGTTCCTCACCTTTCGATGATGTGGCCCCACTAGTGTGAGGACACTCCTGCCTGGTTCTCATCCACGTGGTTATGTGGACCCCCTGGTGAGAGTCTGTTCCTGGCTGTGTTCCTCACCCTTCTGTGAGGGAGACCCTCTGCTGATAGGTCACTCCTGCATGGCTGGCACACATTGCCTTGGTGAAGTCAGCTCTGTGGTGGCAGTTGGAGCGTGCTGGAATCTCCTCCCCCCAGTGATGAGGGCCTTCTTGCGTCAGGCCCTAACTGCTGGGCTCACCAACGTTTCTTAGTGAGCCCAATGATGCTTGGGCACTCCTCTTAGGATCCCATCTCCATGGGGATGTGGGTCTTCTGCTCTGAGGTCCCAACGGCTGGGTTGTTCACATTTTCATGATGTGGGCTCTCTGGTGTTAGTTCACAGAGGCCTGGATCCCATAGCCTCTGTGCTCTTGGCCGCCTGCTGGGAGGTTCCAACTGCTGGATTCCTCACTTTTTTAATTTTTTGGGCCCTCTGTTGTGAGGATCCTCCTGCCTGCCTCACTCCCAGCCCCTTCGTGATGTGTGTCCTCTGGTTTGAGGTCACATGTGCTGGGTTCCTCACCTTTCGATGATGTGGGACCAATGGTCTTAGGAGACTCCTGCCTGGTTCACATCCCCTTGGTGATGTGGGCCCTCTGTTGAGAGTCTGATCCTGGCTGGGTTCCTCACCCATCTGTGAGGTGGGCCGTCTGCTGTGAGGTCACTCCTGCCTGGCTTGCTCACCACGCCTTGTGGACATGAGCCCTCTGGTGGCACTTGGAGCCTGCTGGGAGCCTCCTCCCCTCGGTGATGAGGGCCCTCTGGCGTCAGACCCTAACTGCTGGTCTCCCAAAATTTTCTGATACGTTCTCAGTGGTGCGAGGACACTCCTACCAGATTTATATCCCCATGGGGATGTGGGCCTCCTGCTCTGAGGTCCCAATGGCTGGGTTGCTCAGTTCATGACATGGGCCCTCTTCTGTGAGTTCACTGTGGCCTGGATCCCATAGTCTCGTTGCTCTGGGCCGCCTGCTGGGAGGTTCCAACTGCTGGATTCCTCACTGTTTTATTCTATGGGCCCAGTGTTGTGAGGCTACTCCTCCCTGCCTCACTCCGAGGCCCTTGGTGATGTGGGTCCTCTGGTTTGAGGACACATGTGCTGCGTACCTCACCTTTCGATGATGTGGCCCCACTGGTGTGAAGACACTCCTGCCTGGTTCCCATCCCCTTGGTGATGTGGGCCCTCTGGTGAGAGTCTGATGTTGGCTGGGTTTCTCACCCTTCTGTGAGGTGGGACTTCTGCTGTGAGGTAACTCCTGCCTGGCTTGCTCACGTTGCCTTGGTAGTTGGAGCCTGCTGGGAATCTCCTCCCCTCGGTTATGAGAGCTCTGGATAAAACACATATGCCCTTTTTTGCCAAGTGCATTATTTTCCAAGTTCTGTCTCTTTTCCTACGCTTTAAGAGCGACTCCCTTGTACCTTCTGAAATCGGTTTCCAGCAATTCTGCCCCGCATTCAAGTCCTCTTCGCAGCCTTACTTCAGTATAATTTTGGATGATAGCTGTCATTTATAACTCTGCAGGTTTGTGAATTACAGTGCCCCTGAGCTCCTTTCTTCAACTCGCTTTCTTCTGAGCTGGCCGCAAAACTGCAGGATCTCTTCAGGTCCTAATCTGGTTCCAGCATGGCACGCGGAGCCTTTGGTTCATTCGTCTTCCTGGTGGGAAATGAGAGTTAAATTTGCCCGTCCAGACACCTACAGATAGTCTCTCATTGGTTCTCCTTAATCCTGTTCATCTTTCACAGAAATTGCAAACTGGGCCAAACAGGAGTTTAAAGGCACTGACTCTCCAAGTGGGGAGAGTGTTAGTAAAGCGTCTGGAATGTTGCACCCGAGTACCGGGGGATGAAAACTGAGACACATATGAACACGTTTCCCGATCACATGGTGGATCATACTCTGGGTTCCACATGCATGTTTTAGCTGAAGGAAGAATCCCTTAAACCTGGAGAGTTGAGACCCATGGAATGGGTACCATGCAATATGACTTCAAAGGGTCTGCATTTGCTCACCGAACCTCACCAATCCTATCACTGCTGCGTTTATGCCGCTGTACACACGCTTGATTCTCTTTCGGAGACATATCAATCCATAGGTTTTAAGATTCTTGCTAGTCAGGTATATTCTTAGGCGTTTAATATGGGGTGTCGAGTCCACTTCGTTGAGCAAGGAATAGCTCTTGTCTATTACATATTTGGCTTATGGAACGGTATCTGTGCTAATTTCAATCTCTGGTTTTATGCAGCACCTCAACTCACCTTTCCCCTTAAGCAAGCATAAGTTGGTTTTCTACATTTGAGACCCTGTTCTGTTTTGTAATTCAGTTCCTGTGTAGCCAAGTTTACATTCCGTGTAGTAGTGATATCTTATGATGTTTCTTTTTCTGTGTGACTTATTTCACTTAGAATCATCGTACCTGAATCCACTCATTATGCTGCTACGGGCCTGATGACATAGATTTCATTGTTGAGTGATACTGCATTGTACGTAAGTACCACAACTACTTTATCCATTTTTCGCTTTCTGCGATATTGAACTTGTACCGTAAACGAGGTTCTTGTAATCAGAGCCGTCCCAAACTTTGGGGTGGCTGTTACTTTTTGATTTTAATTTCCCTAAGCTATAGGACCATAAGTGGAAGTGCGCTAGGCTCTGTTGCTTTGTTTTTTAGATGTTTCAGGAAACACCATACACTTCTCCAGAGTGGCTATTGGCAATTTACATCCCGCCCATCAGCATAACAAGGCTCCCAGGTCTCCATGGCCTGTCCTGCCTTTCTGGATTTCACACTTTTTTCAGATGGCCCTTTTGACTGGGGGGCAGTGAGACTTCATTGTAGTGCAGATTTCCTTTGCAGGCTTGCTTGGTTGGCCAAAAAGGGCGTATGCGTTTTTTCCTGAATATATTCAGGAAAAAACGCATACGCCCTTTCTGGCCAAGTGCATCATTGTGGACGTTCTGCCTCTTTTGCTATGCTTTACATGCAATTCCAGTCTACCTCCTGAAATCGGTTTCCTTCAATTCTGCCCCGCTTTCAAGTCCTCTTGGCAGCCTTACTTCAATATATTTTTGGATGATAGCTGTCATTTATAACTCTGCAGGTCTGTGAATGACAGTGCCCCTGAGCTCCTTTCTTCAACTTGCTTTCTTGTGAGCTGTCCGCAACACCGCAGGGTTGCTTCAGGCCCTAGTGTGGTTCCGGCATGGCATGCTGAGCCTTTGGTTAATTCCTCTTCCTGGTGGGAAATGAGAGTTAAATTTGCCCGTCCAGACACCTCCAGCTAGTCTCTCATTGGTTCTCCTTATTCCTGTTCATTTTCCGCAGAAATTGCAAACTGGGCCAAACAGGAGGTTAAAGGCACTGACTCTCCAAGTGGGGAGAGTGTTAGTAAAGCGTCTGGAATGTTGCACCCAAGTACCGGGGGACGAAAACTGAGACACATTTGAACACGTTTGCCGATCTCATGGTGGATCATACTCTGGGTTCCACATGCATGTTTTAGCTGAAGGAAGAATCCCTTAAACCTGGAGAGTTGAGACCCATGGAATGGGTACCATGCGATATGACTTCAAAGGGTCTGCATTTGCTCACCGATCCTCACCAATCCTATCACTGCTGTGTTTATGCCACTGTACACACGCTTGATTCTCTTTCGGAGACATATAAATCCATAGGTTTTAAGATGCTTACTAGTCAGGTATATTCTTAGGCGTTTAATATGGGGTGTTGAGTCCACTTCGTTGAGCAAAGAGTAGCTCTTGTCTATTACATATTTGGCTTATGGAACGGTATCTGTGCTAATTTCAATCTCTGGTTTTATGCAGCACTCGAACTCACCTTTCCCCTTAAGCAAGCATAAGTTGGTTTTCTACATTTGAGACCCTGTTCTGTTTTGTAATTCAGTTCCTGTGTAGCTAAGTTTACATTCCGTGTAGTACTGATATCTTATGATGTTTCTTTTTCTGTGTGACTTATTTCACTTAGAATCATCGTAGCTGAATCCACTCGTTATGCTGCTACGGGCCTGATGACATAGATTTCATTGCTGAGTGATATTGCATTGTACGTAAGTACCACAAGTTCTTTATCCATTTTTCGCTTTCTGTGATATTGAACTTGTACCGTAAACGAGGTTCTTGTAAACAGAGCCGTCCCAAACTTTGGGGTGGCTGTGTCTTTTTGATTTTAATTTCTCTAAGCTATAGGACCATAAGTGGAAGTGCCGTAGGCTCTGTTGCTTTGTTTTTTAGATGTTTCAGGAAACACCATACACTTCTCCAGAGTGGCTGTTGGCAATTTACATCCCGCCCATCAGCATAACAAGGCTCCCAGTTCTCTGTGGCCTGTCCTGCCTTTCTGGATTTTACACTTTTTTCAGATGGTCCTTTTGACTGGAGGGCAGTGAGACTTCATTGTAGTGCAGAATTCCTTTGCAATCTTGCTTGGTTTGCCAAAAAGTGCGTATGCGTTTTTTCCTGAATATATTCAGGAAAAAACGCATACGCCCTTTTTGGCCAAGTGCATCATTGTGGACGTTCTGCCTCTTTTCCTATGCTTTACATGCAATTCCAGTCTACCTCCTGAAATCGGTTTTCTGCAATTCTGCCCCGCTGTCAAGTCCTCTTGGCAGCCTTACTTCAATATATTTTTGGACGATAGCTGTCATTTATAACTCTGCAGTTCTGTGAATGACAGTGCCCCTGAGCTCCTTTCTTCAACTCGCTTTCTTGTGAGCTGGCCGCGACTTCGCAGGATTGCTTCAGGCCCTAGTGTGGTTCTGGCATGGCATGCTGAGCCTTTGGTTAATTCCTCTTCCTGGTGGGAAATGAGAGTTAAATTTGCCCGTCCAGACACCTCCAGCTAATCTCTCATTGCTTCTCCCTATTCCTGTTCATTTTCCGCAGAAATTGCAAACTGGGCCAAACAGGAGGTTAAAGGCACTGACTCTCCAAGTGGAGAGAGTGTTAGTAAAGCGTCTGGAATGTTGCACCCGAGTACCGGGGGACGAAAACTGAGACACATTTGAACACGTTTCCCGATCACACGGTGGATCATACTCTGGGTTCCACATGCATGTTTTAGCTGAAGGAAGAATCCCTTAAACCTGGAGAGTTGAGACCCATGGAATGGGTACCATGCAATATGACTTCAAAGGGTCTGCATTTGCTCACCGAACCTCACCAATCCTATCACTGCTGCGTTTATGCTGCTGTACACACGCTTGATTCTCTTTTGGAGACATATAAATCCATAGGTTTTAAGATTCTTACTAGTCAGGTATATTCTTAGGCGTTAAATATGGGGTGTTGAGTCCACTTCGTTGAGCAAGGAGTAGCTCTTGTCTATTACATATTTGGCTTATGGAACGGTATCTGTGCTAATTTCAATCTCTGGGTTTATGCAGCACCCCAACTCACCTTTCCCCTTAAGCAAGCATAAGTTGGTTTTCTACATTTGAGACCCTGTTCTGTTTTGTAATTCAGTTCCTGTGTAGCCAAGTTTACATTCCGTGTAATAGTGATATCTTATGACGCTTCTTTTTCTCTGTGACTTATTTCACTGAGAATCATCGTACCTGAATCCACTCGTTATGCTGCTACGGGCCTGATGACATAGATTTCATTGCTGAGTGATATTGCATTGTACGTAAGTACCACAACTTTTTATCCATTTTTCGCTTTCTGCGATATTGAACTTGTACCATAAACGAGGTTCTTGTAAACAGAGCCGTCCCAAACTTTGGGGTGGCTGTGTCTTTTTGATTTTAATTTCCCTAAGCTATAGGACCATAAGTGGAAGTGCCCTAGGCTCTTTTGCTTTGTTTTGTAGATGTTTCAGGAAACACCATACACTTCTCCAGAGTGGCTGTTGGCAATTTACATCCCGCCCATGAGCATAACAAGGCTCCCACGTCTCCATGGCCTGTCCTGCCTTTCTGGATTTTACACTTTTTTCAGATGGCCCTTTTGACCGGGGGGCAGTGAGACTTCATTGTAGTGCAGATTTCCTTTGCAAGCTTGCTTGGTTGGCCAAAAAGGGCCTATGCGTTTTTTCCTGAATATATTCAGGAAAAAACGCATAGGCCCTTTTTGGCCAAGTGCATCATTGTGGACGTTCTGCCTCTTTTCCTATGCTTTACATGCAATTCCAGTCTACCTCCTGAAATCGGTTTCCTCCAATTCTGCCCCGCGTTCAAGTCCTCTTGGCAGCCTTACTTCAATACATTTTTGGATGATAGCTGTCATTTATAACTCTGCAGGTTTGTGAATGACAGTGCCCCTGAGCTCCTTTCTTCAACTCGCTTTCTTGTGAGCTGGCCGCAACACCGCAGGATTGCTTCAGGCCCTAGTGTGGTTCCGGCATGGCACACTGAGCCTTTGGTTAATTCCTCATCCTGGTGGGAAATGAGAGTTAAATTTGCCGTCCAGACACCTCCAGCTAGTCTCTCATTGGTTCTCCCTATTCCTGTTCATTTTCCGCAGAAATTGCAAACTGGGCCAAACAGGAGGTTAAAGGCACTGACTCTCCAAGTGGGGAGAGTGTTAGTAAAGCGTCTGGAATGTTACACCCGAGTACCGGGGGATGAAAACTGAGTCACATTTGAATACGTTTCCTGAAAACACGGTGGATCATACTCTGGGTTCCACATGCATGTTTTAGCTGAAGGAAGAATCCCTTAAAACTGGAGAGTTGAGACCCATGGAATGGGTACCATGCAACATGACTTCAAAGGGTCTGCATTTGCTCACCGATCCTCACCAATCCTATCACTGCTGCGTTTATGCCGCTGTACACACGCTTGATTCTCTTTCGGAGACATATAAATCCATAGGTTTTAAGATTCTTACTAGTCAGGTATATTCTTAGGCGTTTAATATGGGGTGTTGAGTCCACTTCGTTGAGCAAGGAGTAGCACTTGTCTATTACATATTTGTCTTATGGAACGGTATCTGTGCTAATTTCAATCTCTGGTTTTATGCAGCACCCCAACTCACCTTTCCCCTTAAGCAAGCATAAGTTGGTTTTCTACATTTGAGACCCTGTTCTCTTTTGTAATTCAGTTCCTGTGTAGCCAAGTTTACATTCCGTGTAGTAGTGATATCTTATGATGTTTCTTTTTCTCTGTGACTTATTTCACTTAGAATCATCGTACCTGAATCCACTCGTTATGCTGCTACGGGCCTGATGACATAGATTTCATTGCTGAGTGATATTGCATTGTACGTAAGTACCACAACTTTTTATCCATTTTTCGCTTTCTGCGATATTGAACTTGTACCGTAAACGAGGTTCTTGTAAACAGAGCCGTCCCAAACTTTGGGGTGGCTGTGTCTTTTTGATTTTAATTTCCCTAAGCTATAGGACCATAAGTGGAAGTGCCCTAGGCTCTTTTGCTTTGTTTTGTAGATGTTTCAGGAAACACCATACACTTCTCCAGAGTGGCTGTTGGCAATTTACATCCTGCCCATCAGCATAACAAGGCTCCCACTTTTCCATGGCCTGTCCTGCCTTTCTGGATTTTACACTTTTTTCAGATGGCCCTTTTGACCGGGGGGCAGTTAGACTTCATTGTAGTGCAGATTTCCTTTGCAAGCTTGCTTGGTTGGCCAAAAAGGGCGTATGCGTTTTTTCCTGAATATATTCAGGAAAAAACGCATATGCCCTTTTTGGCCAAGTGCATCATTGTGGACGTTCTGCCTCTTTTCCTATGCTTTAAAGGCAATTGCTATCTACCTCCTGAAATCGGTTTCCTGCAATTCTGCCCCGCTTTCGAGTCCTCTTGGCGGCCTTACTTCAATACATTTTTGGAAGATAGCTGTCATTTACAACTCTGCAGGTTTGTGAATGACAGTGTCCCTGAGCTCCTTTCTTCAACTCGCTTTCTTGTGAGCTGGCCGCAACACCGCAGGATTGCTTCAGGCCCTAGTGTGGTTCCGGCACGGCACGCTGAGCCTTTGGTTAATTCCTCTTCCTGGTGGGAAATGAGAGTTAAATTTGCCTGTCCAGACACCTCCAGCTAGTCTCTCATTGATTCTCCCTATTCCTGTTCATTTTCCGCAGAAATTGCAAACTGGGCCAAACAGGAGGTTAAAGGCACTGACTCTGCAAGTGCAGAGAGTGTTAGTAAAGCGTCTGGAATGTTGCATCCGAGTACCAGGGGACGAAAACTGAGACACATTTGAACACGTTTCCCGATCACACGGTGGATCATACTCTGGGTTCCACATGCATGTTTTAGCTGAAGGAAGAATCCCTTAAACCTGGAGAGTTGAGACCCATGGAATGGGTACCATGCGATATGACTTCAAAGGGTCTGCATTTGCTCACCAATCCTCACCAATCCTATCACTGCTGCGTTTATGTCGCTGTACACATGCTTGATTCTCCTTCGGGACATATAATTCCATAGGTTTTAAGATGCTTACTAGTCAGGTATATTCTTAGGCGTTTAATATGGGGTGTTGAGTCCACTTCGTTGAGCAAAGAGTAGCTCTTGTCTATTACATATTTGGCTTATGGAACGGTATCTGTGCTAATTTCAATCTCTGGTTTTATGCAGCACCCCAACTCACCTTTCCCCTTAAGGAAGCATAAGTTGGTTTTCTACATTTGAGACCCTGTTCTGTTTTGTAATTCAGTTCCTGTGTAGCCAAGTTTTCATTCCGTGTAGTAGTGATATCTTATGATGTTTCTTTTTCTCTGTGACTTATTTCACTTAGAATCATCGTACCTGAATCCACTCGTTATGCTGCTACGGGCCTGATGACATAGATTTCATTGCTGAGTGATATTGCATTGTACGTAAGTACCACAACTTCTTTTTTTTTTTTTTTTAAACATCTTTATTGGAGCATAATTGCTTTACAATGGTATGTTAGTTTCAGCTTCACAACAAAATGAATCAGTTATATATATACACATGTTCCCATATCTCTTCCCGCTTGCGTCACCCTCCCTCCCACCCTCCCTATCCCACCCCTCCAGGCGGTCACACAGCACCGAGCTGATCTCCCTGTGCTATGCGGCAGCTTCCCACTAGCTATCTACCTTACGTTTGGTAGTGTATACATGTCCATGCCTCTTTATTGCTTTGTCACCGTTTACCCTTCTCCCTCCCCATAGCCTCAAGTCCATTCTCTAGTAAGTCTGTGTCTTTATTCCTGTTTCACCCCTAGGTTTTTCATGACATTTTTTTTCTTAAATTCCATATATATGTGTTAGCATACGGTATTTGTCTCTCTCTTTCTGACTTACTTCACTCTGTATGACAGACTCTAGGTCTATCCACCTCATTACAAATAGCTCAATTTCGTCTCTTTTTATGGCTGAGTAATACTCCATTGTATATATGTGCCACATCTTCTTTATCCATTCATCCGATGATGGACACTTAGGTTGTTTCCATCTCTGGGCTATTGTAAATAGAGCTGCAATGAACATTTTGGTACATGACTCTTTTTGAATTATGGTTTTCTCAGGGTATATGCCCAGTAGTGGGATTGTTGGGTCATATGGTAGTTCTATTTGTAGCTTTTTAAGGAACCTCCATACTGTTCTCCACAGTGGCTGTATCAATTTACATTCCCACCAACAGTGTAAGAGGGTTCCCTTTTCTCCACACCCTCTCCAGCATTTATTGTTTCTAGATTTTTTGATGATGGCCATTCTGACTGGTGTGAGATGATATCTCATTGTAGTTTTGATTTGCATTTCTCTAATGATTAGTGATGTTGAGCATTCTTTCATGTGTTTGTTGGCACTCTGTATATCTTCTTTGGAGAAATGTCTATTTAGGTCTTCTGCCCATTTTTGGATTGGGTTGTTTGTTCTTTTGTTATTAAGCTGCATGAGCTGCTTATAAATTTTGGAGATTAATCCTTTGTCAGTTGCTTCATTTGCAAATATTTTCTCCCATTCTGAGGGTTGTCTTTTGGTCTTCTTTATGGTTTCCTTTGCTGCGCAAAAGCTTTTAAGTTTCATTAGGTCCCATTTGTTTACTTTTGTTTTTATTTCCATTTCTCTAGGAGGTGGGTCAAAAAGGATCTTGCTGTGATTTATGTCATAGAGTGTTCTGCCTATGTTTTCCTCTAAGAGTTTGATAGTTTCTGGCCTTACATTTAGGTCTTTAATCCATTTTGAGCTTATTTTTGTGTATGGTGTTAGGGAGTGATCTAATCTCATACTTTTACATGTAGCTGTCCAGTTTTCCCAGCACCACTTATTGAATAGGCTGTCCTTTCTCCACTGTACATTTCTGCCTCCTTTGTCAAAGATAAGGTGACCATATGTGCGTGGGTTTATCTCTGGGCTTTCTATCCTGTTCCATTGATCTATATTTCTGTTTTTGTGCCAGTACCATACTGTCTTGATTACTGTAGCTTTGTAGTATAGTCTGAAGTCAGGAAGCCTGATTCCTCCAGCTCCATTTTTCGTTCTCAAAATTGCTTTGGCTATTCGGGGTCTTTTGTGTTTCCATACAAATTGTGAGATTTTTTGTTCTAGTTCTGTGAAAAATGCCAGTGGTAGTTTGATAGGGATTGCATTGAATCTGTAGATTGCTTTGGGTAGTAGAGTCATTTTCACAATGTTGATTCTTCCAATCCAAGAACATGGTATATCTCTCCATCTATTTGTATCATTTTTAATTTCTTTCGTCAGTGTCTTATAATTTTCTGCATACAGGTCTTTTGTCTCCTTAGGTAGGTTTATTCCTAGGTATTTTATTCTTTTTGTTGCAATGGTAAATGGGAGTGTTTTCTTGATTTCACTTTCAGATTTTTCATCCTTAGTGTATAGGAATGCCAGAGATTTCTGTGCATTAATTTTGTATCCTGCTACTTTACCAAATTCATTGATTAGCTCTAGTAGTTTTCTGGTAGCATCTTTAGGGTTCTGTATGTATAGTATCATGTCATCTGCAAACAGTGACAGCTTTACTTCTTCTTTTCCGATTTGGATTCCTTTTATTTCCTTTTCTTCTCTGATTGCTGTGGCTAAAACTTCCAAAACTATGTTGAATAAGAGTGGTGAGAGTGGGCAACCTTGTCTTGTTCCTGATCTTAGTGGAAATGCTTTCAGTTTTTCACCATTGAGGACGATGTTGGCTGTGGGTTTGTCATATATGGCCTTTATTATGTTGAGGAAAGTTCCCTCTATGCCTACTTTCTGCAGGGTTTTTATCATAAATGGGTGTTGAATTTTGTCAAAAGCTTTCTCTGCATCTATTGAGATGATCATATGGTTTTTCTCCTTCAATTTGTTAATATGGTGTATCACGTTGATTGATTTGCGTATATTGAAGAATCCTTGCATTCCTGGAATAAACCCCACTTGATCATGGTGTATGATCCGTTTAATGTGCTGTTGGATTCTGTTTGCTAGTATTTTGTTGAGGATCTTTGCATCTATGTTCATCAGTGATATTGGCCTGTAGTTTTCTTTCTTTGTGACATCCTTGTCTGGTTTTGGTATCAGGGTGATGGTGGCCTCGTAGAATGAGTTGGGGAGTGTTCCTCCCTCTGCTATATTCTGGAAGAGTCTGAGAAGGATAGGTGATAGCTCTTCTCTAAATGTTTGATAGAATTCGCCTGTGAAGCCATCTGGTCCTGGGCTTTTGCTTGTTGGAAGATTTTTAATCACAGTTTCAATTTCAGTGCTTGTGATTGGTCTGTTCATATTTTCTATTTCTTCCTGATTCAGTCTTGGCAGGTTGTGCCTTTCTAAGAATTTGTCCATTTCTTCCAGGTTGTCCATTTTATTGGCATAGAGTTGCTTGTAGTAATCTCTCATGATCTTTTGTATTTCTGCAGTGTCAGTCGTTACTTCTCGTTTTTCATTTCTAATTCTATTGATTTGAGTCTTCTCCCTTTTTTTCTTGATGAGTCTGGCTAATGGTTTATCAATTTTGTTTATCCTTTCAAAGAAACAGCTTTTAGTTTTATTGATCTTTGCTATCGTTTCCTTCATTTCTTTTTCATTTATTTCTGATCTGATTTTTATGATTTCTTTCCTCCTGCTAACTTTGGGGTTTTTTTGTTCTTCTGTCTCTAATTGCTTTAGGTGCAAGGTTAGGTTGTTTATTCGAGATGTTTCCTGTTTCTTAAGGTAAGATTGTATTGCTATAAACTTCCCTCTTAGAACTGCTTTTGCTGCATCCCATAGACTTTGAGTCGTCGTGTCTCCATTGTCATTTGTTTCTAGGTATTTTTTGATCTCCCCTTTGATTTCTTCAGTGATCACTTCGTTATTAAGTAGTGTATTGTTTAGCCTCCATGTGTTTGTATTTTTTACAGATCTTCTCCTGTGATTGATATCGAGTCTCATAGCGTTGTGGTCGGAAAAGATACTTGATACAATTTCAATTTTCTTAAATTTACCAAGGCTTGATTTGTGACCCAAGATATGATCTATCCTGGAGAATGTTCCATGAGCACTTGAGAAAAATGTGTATTCTGTTGTTTTTGGATGGAATGTCCTATAAATATCAATTAACTCCATCTCATTTAATGTATCATTTAAAGCTTGTGTTTCCTTATTTATTTTCATTTTGGATGATCTGTCCATTGGTGAAAGTGGGGTGTTAAAGTCCCCTACTATGAATGTGTTACTGTCGATTTCCCCTTTTATGGTTGTCAGTATTTGCCTTATGTATTGAGGTGCACCTATGTTGGGTGCATAAATATTTACAATTGTTATATCTTCCTCTTGGATCGATCCCTTGATCATTATGTAGTGTCCTTCTTTGTCTCTTCTAATAGTCTTTGTTTTAAAGTCTGATATGAGAATTGCTACTCCAGCTTTCTTTTGGTTTCCATTTGCATGAAATACCTTTTTCCATCCCCTTACTTTCAGTCTGTATGTGTCTCTAGGTCTGAAGTGGGTCTCTTGTAGACAGCAAATATATGGGTCTTGTTTTTGTATCCATTCAGCCAATCTGTGTCTTTTGGTGGGAGCATTTAGTCCATTTACATTTAAGGTAATTATCGATATGTGTGTTCCCATTCCCATTTTTTTAATTGTTTTGGGTTTGTTATTGTAGGTCTTTTCCTTCTTTTGTGTTTCTTGCCTAGAGAAGTTCCTTTAGCAGTTGTTGTAGAGCTGGTTTGGTGGTGCTGAACTCTCTCAGCTTTTGCTTGTCTCTAAAGGTTTTAATTTCTCCATCAAATCTGAATGAGATCCTTGCTGGGTAGAGTAATCTTGGTTGCAGGTTTTTCTCCTTCAACACTTTCAATATGTCCTGCCACTCCCTTCTGGCTTGCAGAGTTTCTGCTGAAAGATCAGCTGTTAACCTTATGGGGATTCCCTTGTGTGTTATTTGTTGTTTTTCCCTTGCTGCTTTTAATATGTTTTCTTTGTATTTAATTTTTGACAGTTTGATTAATATGTGTCTTGGCGTATTTCTCCTTGGATTTATCCTGTATGGGACTCTCTGTGCTTCCTGGACTTGATTAACTATTTCCTTTCCCATATTAGGGAAGTTTTCAACTATAATCTCTTCAAATATTTTCTCAGTCCCTTTCTTTTTCTCTTCTTCTTTTGGAACCCCTATAATTCGAATGTTGGTACGTTTAATGTTGTCCCAGAAGTCTCTGAGACTGTCCTCAGTTCTTTTCATTCTTTTTTCTTTATTCTGCTCTGCAGTAGTTATTTCCACTATTTTATCTTCCAGGTCACTTATCCGTTCTTCTGCCTCAGTTATTCTGCTATTGATCCCATCTAGAGTACTTTTAATTTCATTTATTGTGTTGTTCATCGTTGCTTGTTTCATCTTTAGTTCTTCTAGGTCCTTGTTAACTGATTCTTGCATTTTGTCCATTCTATTGTCCATTCTATCTCCAAGATTTCGGATCAACCTTACTATCATTATTCTGAATTCTTTTTCAGGTAGACTGCCTATTTCTTCTTCATTTGTTAGGTCTGATGGGTTTTTATCTTGCTCCTTCATCTGCGGTGTGTTTTTCTGTCTTTTCATTTTGCTTATCTTACTGTGTTTGGGGTCTCCTTTTTTGCAGGCTGAAGGTTCGTAGTTCCTGTTGTTTTTTGTGTCTGTCCCCAGTGGCTAAGGTTGGTTCAGTGGGTTGTGTAGGCTTCCTGGTGGAGGGTACTAGTGCCTGTGTTCTGGTGGATGAGGCTAGATCTTATCTTTCTGGTGGGCAGGTCCACGTCTGGTGGTGTGTTTTGGGGTGTCTGTAGACTTATTATGATTTTGGGCCGCCTCTCTGCTAATGGGTGGGGTTGTGTTCCTGTCTTGTTAGTTGTTTGGCATAGGATGTCCAGCACTGTAGCTTGCTGGTCGTTGAGTGAAGCTGGGTGCTGGCGTTGAGATGGAGATCTCTTGGAAATTTTTGCTGTTTGATATTATGTGCAGCTGGGAGGTCTCTTGTGGATCAGTGTCCTGAAGTTGGCTCTCCCACCTCAGAGGCACAGCACTGACTCCTGGCTGCAGCACCAAGAGCCTTTCATCCACAGGGCTCCTTAATTTGGGATGATTGGTTGTCTATTCAGGTATTCCACAGATGCAGGGTATATCAAGTTGATTGTGGAGCTTTAATCCGCTGCTTCTGAGGCTGCTGGGAGAGATTTCCCTTTCTCTTCTTTGTTCTCACAGCTCCCAGGGGCTCAGCTTTGGATTTAGCCCCGCCTGTGCGTGTAGGTCGCCGGAGGGCGTCTGTTCTTTGCTCAGACAGGACGGGGTTAAAGGAGCCGCTGATTCGGAGGCTCTGGCTCACTCAGGCCCGGGGGTAGGGAGGGGCACGGAGTGTGGGGCGGGCCTGCGGTGGCAGAGGCCGGCGAGACGTTGCAGCCTGAGGCGCACCTGTGCGTTCTCCCGGGGGAGTTGTCCCTGGATCCCGGGACCCTGGCAGTGGCGGGCTGCACAGGCTCCCCGGAAGGGCGCGTGGCTAGTGACCTGTGTTCGCACACAGGCCTCCCGGTGGCGGCAGCAGCAGCCCTAGCGTCTCATGTCTGTCTCTGGGCTCCGCACTTTTAGCCGCGGCTCGCGCCCGTCCCTGGAGCTCTCTCAAGCAGCGTTCTTAATCCCCTCTCCTCGTGCACCAGGAAACAAAGAGGGACGTAAAAGTCTCTTGCCTCTTCGGCAGCTCCAGACCTCTCCCCAGACTCTCTCCCGGCCAGCCGCGGTGCACCAACGCCCTGCAGGCTGTGTTCACGCCGCCAACCCCAGTCCTCTCCCGGCGCTCCGACAAAAGCCGGAGCCTCAGCTCCCAGTCCCGTCCGCCCCGGCGGGCGAGCAGACAAGCCTCTCGGCTGGCGAGTTCCGGTCGGCCCGATCCTCTGCGTTGGAATCTGCCCGCTTTGCCCTCCGCAACCTTGTTGCTGTGCTCTCCTCCGCGGCTCCCAAGCTCCCCCACTCCGCCTCCAGAAGCCTCCACCCGCGAAGGGGCTTCCTAGTGTGTGGACACTTTTCCTCCTTCACAGCTCTCTCCCGCTGGTGCAGGACCCGTCCCTATCCTTTTGTCTCTGTTTAGTTATTTCTTTTGCCCTACCCAGGTACGTGGGGGGTTTCTTGCCTTTTGGGAGGTCTGAGGTCTTCTGCCAGCGTTCAGTAGATGCTCTGTAGGAGTTGTTCCACGAGTAGATGTATTTCTGGTGTATCTGTGGGGAGGAACGTGATCTCCGCGTCTTACTCTTCCGCCATCTTCCTGCAGTACCACAACTTCTTTATCCATTTTTCGCTTTCTGCGATATTGAACTTGTACCGTAAACGAGGTTCTTGTAAACAGAGCCGTCACAAACTTTGGGGTGGCTGTGTCTTTTTGATTTTAATTTCCCTAAGCTATAGGACCATAAGTGGAAGTGCCCTAGGCTCTGTTGCTTGGTTTTTTAGATGTTTCAGGAAACACCATACACTTCTCCAGAGTGGCTGTTGGCAATTTACATCCCGCCCATCAGCATAACAAGGCTCCCAGTTCTCCATGGCCTGTCCTGCCTTTCTGGATTTTACACTTTTTTCAGATGGCCCTTTTGACTGGGGGGCAGTGAGACTTCATTGTAGTGCAGATTTGCTTTGCAAGCTTGCTTAGTTGGCCAAAAAGGGCGTATGCGTTTTTTCCTGAATATATTCAGGAAAAAACGCATACGCCCTTTTTGGCCAAGTGCATCATTGTGGACGTTCTGCCTCTTTTCCTATGGTTTACATGCAATTCCAGTCTACCTCCTGAAATCGGTTTCCTGCAATTCTGCCCCACTTTCACGTCCTCTTGGCATCCTTACTTCAACATATTTTTGGACGATAGCTGTCATTTATAACTCTGCAGGTTTGTGAATGACAGTGCCCCTGAGCTCCTTTCTTCAGCTTGCTTTCTTGTGAGCTGGCCGCAACACCGCAGGGTTGCTTCAGGCCCTAGTGTGGTTCCGGCATGGCATGCTGAGCCTTTGGTTAATTCCTCTTCCTGGTGGGAAATGAGAGTTAAATTTGCCCGTCCAGACACCTCCAGCTAGTCTCTCATTGGTTCTCCCTATTCCTGTTCATTTTCCGCAGAAATTGCAAACTGGGCCAAACAGGAGGTTAAAGGCACTGACTCTCCAAGTGGGGAGAGTGTTAGTAAAGCGTCTGGAATGTTGCACCCGAGTACCAGGGGACGAAAACTGAGACACCTTTGAACACGTTTCCCAATCACTCGGTGGATCATACTCTGGGTTCCACATGCATGTTTTAGCTGAAGGAAGAATCCCTTAAACCTGGAGAGTTGAGACCCATGGAATGGGTACCATGCAATATGACTACAGAGGGTCTGCATTTGCTCACCGATCCTCACCAATCCTATCACTGCTGCGTTTATGCCACTGTACACACGCTTGATTCTCTTTCGGAGACATATAAATCCATAGGTTTTAAGATTTTTACTAGTCAGGTATATTCTTAGGCGTTTAATATGGGGTGTTGAGTCCACTTCGTTGAGCAAGGAGTAGCTCTTGTCTATTACATATTTGGCTTATGGAACGGTATCTGTGCTAATTTCAATCTCTGGTTTTATGCAGCACCCCAACTCACCTTTCCCCTTAAGGAAGCATAAGTTGGTTTTCTACATTTGAGACCCTGTTCTGTTTTGTAATTCAGTTCCTGTGTAGCCAAGTTTACATTCCGTGTAGTAGTGATATCTTATGATGTTTCTTTTTCTGTGTGACTTATTTCACTTAGAATCATCGTACCTGAATCCACTCGTTATGCTGCTACGGGCCTGATGACATAGATTTCATTGCTGAGTGATATTGCATTGTACGTAAGTACCACAACTTCTTTTTTTTTTTTTTTTAAACATCTTTATTGGAGCATAATTGCTTTACAATGGTATGTTAGTTTCAGCTTCACAACAAAATGAATCAGTTATATATATACACATGTTCCCATATCTCTTCCCGCTTGCGTCACCCTCCCTCCCACCCTCCCTATCCCACCCCTCCAGGCGGTCACACAGCACCGAGCTGATCTCCCTGTGCTATGCGGCAGCTTCCCACTAGCTATCTACCTTACGTTTGGTAGTGTATACATGTCCATGCCTCTTTATTGCTTTGTCACCGTTTACCCTTCTCCCTCCCCATAGCCTCAAGTCCATTCTCTAGTAAGTCTGTGTCTTTATTCCTGTTTCACCCCTAGGTTTTTCATGACATTTTTTTTCTTAAATTCCATATATATGTGTTAGCATACGGTATTTGTCTCTCTCTTTCTGACTTACTTCACTCTGTATGACAGACTCTAGGTCTATCCACCTCATTACAAATAGCTCAATTTCGTCTCTTTTTATGGCTGAGTAATACTCCATTGTATATATGTGCCACATCTTCTTTATCCATTCATCCGATGATGGACACTTAGGTTGTTTCCATCTCTGGGCTATTGTAAATAGAGCTGCAATGAACATTTTGGTACATGACTCTTTTTGAATTATGGTTTTCTCAGGGTATATGCCCAGTAGTGGGATTGTTGGGTCATATGGTAGTTCTATTTGTAGCTTTTTAAGGAACCTCCATACTGTTCTCCACAGTGGCTGTATCAATTTACATTCCCACCAACAGTGTAAGAGGGTTCCCTTTTCTCCACACCCTCTCCAGCATTTATTGTTTCTAGATTTTTTGATGATGGCCATTCTGACTGGTGTGAGATGATATCTCATTGTAGTTTTGATTTGCATTTCTCTAATGATTAGTGATGTTGAGCATTCTTTCATGTGTTTGTTGGCACTCTGTATATCTTCTTTGGAGAAATGTCTATTTAGGTCTTCTGCCCATTTTTGGATTGGGTTGTTTGTTCTTTTGTTATTAAGCTGCATGAGCTGCTTATAAATTTTGGAGATTAATCCTTTGTCAGTTGCTTCATTTGCAAATATTTTCTCCCATTCTGAGGGTTGTCTTTTGGTCTTCTTTATGGTTTCCTTTGCTGCGCAAAAGCTTTTAAGTTTCATTAGGTCCCATTTGTTTACTTTTGTTTTTATTTCCATTTCTCTAGGAGGTGGGTCAAAAAGGATCTTGCTGTGATTTATGTCATAGAGTGTTCTGCCTATGTTTTCCTCTAAGAGTTTGATAGTTTCTGGCCTTACATTTAGGTCTTTAATCCATTTTGAGCTTATTTTTGTGTATGGTGTTAGGGAGTGATCTAATCTCATACTTTTACATGTAGCTGTCCAGTTTTCCCAGCACCACTTATTGAATAGGCTGTCCTTTCTCCACTGTACATTTCTGCCTCCTTTGTCAAAGATAAGGTGACCATATGTGCGTGGGTTTATCTCTGGGCTTTCTATCCTGTTCCATTGATCTATATTTCTGTTTTTGTGCCAGTACCATACTGTCTTGATTACTGTAGCTTTGTAGTATAGTCTGAAGTCAGGAAGCCTGATTCCTCCAGCTCCATTTTTCGTTCTCAAAATTGCTTTGGCTATTCGGGGTCTTTTGTGTTTCCATACAAATTGTGAGATTTTTTGTTCTAGTTCTGTGAAAAATGCCAGTGGTAGTTTGATAGGGATTGCATTGAATCTGTAGATTGCTTTGGGTAGTAGAGTCATTTTCACAATGTTGATTCTTCCAATCCAAGAACATGGTATATCTCTCCATCTATTTGTATCATTTTTAATTTCTTTCGTCAGTGTCTTATAATTTTCTGCATACAGGTCTTTTGTCTCCTTAGGTAGGTTTATTCCTAGGTATTTTATTCTTTTTGTTGCAATGGTAAATGGGAGTGTTTTCTTGATTTCACTTTCAGATTTTTCATCCTTAGTGTATAGGAATGCCAGAGATTTCTGTGCATTAATTTTGTATCCTGCTACTTTACCAAATTCATTGATTAGCTCTAGTAGTTTTCTGGTAGCATCTTTAGGGTTCTGTATGTATAGTATCATGTCATCTGCAAACAGTGACAGCTTTACTTCTTCTTTTCCGATTTGGATTCCTTTTATTTCCTTTTCTTCTCTGATTGCTGTGGCTAAAACTTCCAAAACTATGTTGAATAAGAGTGGTGAGAGTGGGCAACCTTGTCTTGTTCCTGATCTTAGTGGAAATGCTTTCAGTTTTTCACCATTGAGGACGATGTTGGCTGTGGGTTTGTCATATATGGCCTTTATTATGTTGAGGAAAGTTCCCTCTATGCCTACTTTCTGCAGGGTTTTTATCATAAATGGGTGTTGAATTTTGTCAAAAGCTTTCTCTGCATCTATTGAGATGATCATATGGTTTTTCTCCTTCAATTTGTTAATATGGTGTATCACGTTGATTGATTTGCGTATATTGAAGAATCCTTGCATTCCTGGAATAAACCCCACTTGATCATGGTGTATGATCCGTTTAATGTGCTGTTGGATTCTGTTTGCTAGTATTTTGTTGAGGATCTTTGCATCTATGTTCATCAGTGATATTGGCCTGTAGTTTTCTTTCTTTGTGACATCCTTGTCTGGTTTTGGTATCAGGGTGATGGTGGCCTCGTAGAATGAGTTGGGGAGTGTTCCTCCCTCTGCTATATTCTGGAAGAGTCTGAGAAGGATAGGTGATAGCTCTTCTCTAAATGTTTGATAGAATTCGCCTGTGAAGCCATCTGGTCCTGGGCTTTTGCTTGTTGGAAGATTTTTAATCACAGTTTCAATTTCAGTGCTTGTGATTGGTCTGTTCATATTTTCTATTTCTTCCTGATTCAGTCTTGGCAGGTTGTGCCTTTCTAAGAATTTGTCCATTTCTTCCAGGTTGTCCATTTTATTGGCATAGAGTTGCTTGTAGTAATCTCTCATGATCTTTTGTATTTCTGCAGTGTCAGTCGTTACTTCTCCTTTTTCATTTCTAATTCTATTGATTTGAGTCTTCTCCCTTTTTTTCTTGATGAGTCTGGCTAATGGTTTATCAATTTTGTTTATCCTTTCAAAGAAACAGCTTTTAGTTTTATTGATCTTTGCTATCGTTTCCTTCATTTCTTTTTCATTTATTTCTGATCTGATTTTTATGATTTCTTTCCTCCTGCTAACTTTGGGGTTTTTTTGTTCTTCTTTCTCTAATTGCTTTAGGTGCAAGGTTAGGTTGTTTATTCGAGATGTTTCCTGTTTCTTAAGGTAAGATTGTATTGCTATAAACTTCCCTCTTAGAACTGCTTTTGCTGCATCCCATAGATTTTGAGTCGTCGTGTCTCCATTGTCATTTGTTTCTAGGTATTTTTTGATCTCCCCTTTGATTTCTTCAGTGATCACTTCGTTATTAAGTAGTGTATTGTTTAGCCTCCATGTGTTTGTATTTTTTACAGATCTTCTCCTGTGATTGATATCGAGTCTCATAGCGTTGTGGTCGGAAAAGATACTTGATACAATTTCAATTTTCTTAAATTTACCAAGGCTTGATTTGTGACCCAAGATATGATCTATCCTGGAGAATGTTCCATGAGCACTTGAGAAAAATGTGTATTCTGTTGTTTTTGGATGGAATGTCCTATAAATATCAATTAACTCCATCTCATTTAATGTATCATTTAAAGCTTGTGTTTCCTTATTTATTTTCATTTTGGATGATCTGTCCATTGGTGAAAGTGGGGTGTTAAAGTCCCCTACTATGAATGTGTTACTGTCGATTTCCCCTTTTATGGTTGTCAGTATTTGCCTTATGTATTGAGGTGCACCTATGTTGGGTGCATAAATATTTACAATTGTTATATCTTCCTCTTGGATCGATCCCTTGATCATTATGTAGTGTCCTTCTTTGTCTCTTCTAATAGTCTTTGTTTTAAAGTCTGATATGAGAATTGCTACTCCAGCTTTCTTTTGGTTTCCATTTGCATGAAATACCTTTTTCCATCCCCTTACTTTCAGTCTGTATGTGTCTCTAGGTCTGAAGTGGGTCTCTTGTAGACAGCAAATATATGGGTCTTGTTTTTGTATCCATTCAGCCAATCTGTGTCTTTTGGTGGGAGCATTTAGTCCATTTACATTTAAGGTAATTATCGATATGTGTGTTCCCATTCCCATTTTTTTAATTGTTTTGGGTTTGTTATTGTAGGTCTTTTCCTTCTTTTGTGTTTCTTGCCTAGAGAAGTTCCTTTAGCAGTTGTTGTAGAGCTGGTTTGGTGGTGCTGAACTCTCTCAGCTTTTGCTTGTCTCTAAAGGTTTTAATTTCTCCATCAAATCTGAATGAGATCCTTGCTGGGTAGAGTAATCTTGGTTGCAGGTTTTTCTCCTTCAACACTTTCAATATGTCCTGCCACTCCCTTCTGGCTTGCAGAGTTTCTGCTGAAAGATCAGCTGTTAACCTTATGGGGATTCCCTTGTGTGTTATTTGTTGTTTTTCCCTTGCTGCTTTTAATATGTTTTCTTTGTATTTAATTTTTGACAGTTTGATTAATATGTGTCTTGGCGTATTTCTCCTTGGATTTATCCTGTATGGGACTCTCTGTGCTTCCTGGACTTGATTAACTATTTCCTTTCCCATATTAGGGAAGTTTTCAACTATAATCTCTTCAAATATTTTCTCAGTCCCTTTCTTTTTCTCTTCTTCTTTTGGAACCCCTATAATTCGAATGTTGGTACGTTTAATGTTGTCCCAGAAGTCTCTGAGACTGTCCTCAGTTCTTTTCATTCTTTTTTCTTTATTCTGCTCTGCAGTAGTTATTTCCACTATTTTATCTTCCAGGTCACTTATCCGTTCTTCTGCCTCAGTTATTCTGCTATTGATCCCATCTAGAGTACTTTTAATTTCATTTATTGTGTTGTTCATCGTTGCTTGTTTCATCTTTAGTTCTTCTAGGTCCTTGTTAACTGATTCTTGCATTTTGTCCATTCTATTGTCCATTCTATCTCCAAGATTTCGGATCAACCTTACTATCATTATTCTGAATTCTTTTTCAGGTAGACTGCCTATTTCTTCTTCATTTGTTAGGTCTGATGGGTTTTTATCTTGCTCCTTCATCTGCGGTGTGTTTTTCTGTCTTTTCATTTTGCTTATCTTACTGTGTTTGGGGTCTCCTTTTTTGCAGGCTGAAGGTTCGTAGTTCCTGTTGTTTTTTGTGTCTGTCCCCAGTGGCTAAGGTTGGTTCAGTGGGTTGTGTAGGCTTCCTGGTGGAGGGTACTAGTGCCTGTGTTCTGGTGGATGAGGCTAGATCTTATCTTTCTGGTGGGCAGGTCCACGTCTGGTGGTGTGTTTTGGGGTGTCTGTAGACTTATTATGATTTTGGGCCGCCTCTCTGCTAATGGGTGGGGTTGTGTTCCTGTCTTGTTAGTTGTTTGGCATAGGATGTCCAGCACTGTAGCTTGCTGGTCGTTGAGTGAAGCTGGGTGCTGGCGTTGAGATGGAGATCTCTTGGAAATTTTTGCTGTTTGATATTATGTGCAGCTGGGAGGTCTCTTGTGGATCAGTGTCCTGAAGTTGGCTCTCCCACCTCAGAGGCACAGCACTGACTCCTGGCTGCAGCACCAAGAGCCTTTCATCCACAGGGCTCCTTAATTTGGGATGATTGGTTGTCTATTCAGGTATTCCACAGATGCAGGGTATATCAAGTTGATTGTGGAGCTTTAATCCGCTGCTTCTGAGGCTGCTGGGAGAGATTTCCCTTTCTCTTCTTTGTTCTCACAGCTCCCAGGGGCTCAGCTTTGGATTTAGCCCCGCCTGTGCGTGTAGGTCGCCGGAGGGCGTCTGTTCTTTGCTCAGACAGGACGGGGTTAAAGGAGCCGCTGATTCGGAGGCTCTGGCTCACTCAGGCCCGGGGGTAGGGAGGGGCACGGAGTGTGGGGCGGGCCTGCGGTGGCAGAGGCCGGCGAGACGTTGCAGCCTGAGGCGCACCTGTGCGTTCTCCCGGGGGAGTTGTCCCTGGATCCCGGGACCCTGGCAGTGGCGGGCTGCACAGGCTCCCCGGAAGGGCGCGTGGCTAGTGACCTGTGTTCGCACACAGGCCTCCCGGTGGCGGCAGCAGCAGCCCTAGCGTCTCATGTCTGTCTCTGGGCTCCGCACTTTTAGCCGCGGCTCGCGCCCGTCCCTGGAGCTCTCTCAAGCAGCGTTCTTAATCCCCTCTCCTCGTGCACCAGGAAACAAAGAGGGACGTAAAAGTCTCTTGCCTCTTCGGCAGCTCCAGACCTCTCCCCAGACTCTCTCCCGGCCAGCCGCGGTGCACCAACGCCCTGCAGGCTGTGTTCACGCCGCCAACCCCAGTCCTCTCCCGGCGCTCCGACAAAAGCCGGAGCCTCAGCTCCCAGTCCCGTCCGCCCCGGCGGGCGAGCAGACAAGCCTCTCGGCTGGCGAGTTCCGGTCGGCCCGATCCTCTGCGTTGGAATCTGCCCGCTTTGCCCTCCGCAACCTTGTTGCTGTGCTCTCCTCCGCGGCTCCCAAGCTCCCCCACTCCGCCTCCAGAAGCCTCCACCCGCGAAGGGGCTTCCTAGTGTGTGGACACTTTTCCTCCTTCACAGCTCTCTCCCGCTGGTGCAGGACCCGTCCCTATCCTTTTGTCTCTGTTTAGTTATTTCTTTTGCCCTACCCAGGTACGTGGGGGGTTTCTTGCCTTTTGGGAGGTCTGAGGTCTTCTGCCAGCGTTCAGTAGATGCTCTGTAGGAGTTGTTCCACGAGTAGATGTATTTCTGGTGTATCTGTGGGGAGGAACGTGATCTCCGCGTCTTACTCTTCCGCCATCTTCCTGCAGTACCACAACTTCTTTATCCATTTTTCGCTTTCTGCGATATTGAACTTGTACCGTAAACGAGGTTCTTGTAAACAGAGCCGTCACAAACTTTGGGGTGGCTGTGTCTTTTTGATTTTAATTTCCCTAAGCTATAGGACCATAAGTGGAAGTGCCCTAGGCTCTGTTGCTTGGTTTTTTAGATGTTTCAGGAAACACCATACACTTCTCCAGAGTGGCTGTTGGCAATTTACATCCCGCCCATCAGCATAACAAGGCTCCCAGTTCTCCATGGCCTGTCCTGCCTTTCTGGATTTTACACTTTTTTCAGATGGCCCTTTTGACTGGGGGGCAGTGAGACTTCATTGTAGTGCAGATTTGCTTTGCAAGCTTGCTTAGTTGGCCAAAAAGGGCGTATGCGTTTTTTCCTGAATATATTCAGGAAAAAACGCATACGCCCTTTTTGGCCAAGTGCATCATTGTGGACGTTCTGCCTCTTTTCCTATGGTTTACATGCAATTCCAGTCTACCTCCTGAAATCGGTTTCCTGCAATTCTGCCCCACTTTCACGTCCTCTTGGCATCCTTACTTCAACATATTTTTGGACGATAGCTGTCATTTATAACTCTGCAGGTTTGTGAATGACAGTGCCCCTGAGCTCCTTTCTTCAGCTTGCTTTCTTGTGAGCTGGCCGCAACACCGCAGGGTTGCTTCAGGCCCTAGTGTGGTTCCGGCATGGCATGCTGAGCCTTTGGTTAATTCCTCTTCCTGGTGGGAAATGAGAGTTAAATTTGCCCGTCCAGACACCTCCAGCTAGTCTCTCATTGGTTCTCCCTATTCCTGTTCATTTTCCGCAGAAATTGCAAACTGGGCCAAACAGGAGGTTAAAGGCACTGACTCTCCAAGTGGGGAGAGTGTTAGTAAAGCGTCTGGAATGTTGCACCCGAGTACCAGGGGACGAAAACTGAGACACCTTTGAACACGTTTCCCAATCACTCGGTGGATCATACTCTGGGTTCCACATGCATGTTTTAGCTGAAGGAAGAATCCCTTAAACCTGGAGAGTTGAGACCCATGGAATGGGTACCATGCAATATGACTACAGAGGGTCTGCATTTGCTCACCGATCCTCACCAATCCTATCACTGCTGCGTTTATGCCACTGTACACACGCTTGATTCTCTTTCGGAGACATATAAATCCATAGGTTTTAAGATTTTTACTAGTCAGGTATATTCTTAGGCGTTTAATATGGGGTGTTGAGTCCACTTCGTTGAGCAAGGAGTAGCTCTTGTCTATTACATATTTGGCTTATGGAACGGTATCTGTGCTAATTTCAATCTCTGGTTTTATGCAGCACCCCAACTCACCTTTCCCCTTAAGGAAGCATAAGTTGGTTTTCTACATTTGAGACCCTGTTCTGTTTTGTAATTCAGTTCCTGTGTAGCCAAGTTTACATTCCGTGTAGTAGTGATATCTTATGATGTTTCTTTTTCTGTGTGACTTATTTCACTTAGAATCATCGTACCTGAATCCACTCGTTATGCTGCTACGGGCCTGATGACATAGATTTCATTGCTGAGTGATATTGCATTGTACGTAAGTACCACAACTTCTTTTTTTTTTTTTTTTAAACATCTTTATTGGAGCATAATTGCTTTACAATGGTATGTTAGTTTCAGCTTCACAACAAAATGAATCAGTTATATATATACACATGTTCCCATATCTCTTCCCGCTTGCGTCACCCTCCCTCCCACCCTCCCTATCCCACCCCTCCAGGCGGTCACACAGCACCGAGCTGATCTCCCTGTGCTATGCGGCAGCTTCCCACTAGCTATCTACCTTACGTTTGGTAGTGTATACATGTCCATGCCTCTTTATTGCTTTGTCACCGTTTACCCTTCTCCCTCCCCATAGCCTCAAGTCCATTCTCTAGTAAGTCTGTGTCTTTATTCCTGTTTCACCCCTAGGTTTTTCATGACATTTTTTTTCTTAAATTCCATATATATGTGTTAGCATACGGTATTTGTCTCTCTCTTTCTGACTTACTTCACTCTGTATGACAGACTCTAGGTCTATCCACCTCATTACAAATAGCTCAATTTCGTCTCTTTTTATGGCTGAGTAATACTCCATTGTATATATGTGCCACATCTTCTTTATCCATTCATCCGATGATGGACACTTAGGTTGTTTCCATCTCTGGGCTATTGTAAATAGAGCTGCAATGAACATTTTGGTACATGACTCTTTTTGAATTATGGTTTTCTCAGGGTATATGCCCAGTAGTGGGATTGTTGGGTCATATGGTAGTTCTATTTGTAGCTTTTTAAGGAACCTCCATACTGTTCTCCACAGTGGCTGTATCAATTTACATTCCCACCAACAGTGTAAGAGGGTTCCCTTTTCTCCACACCCTCTCCAGCATTTATTGTTTCTAGATTTTTTGATGATGGCCATTCTGACTGGTGTGAGATGATATCTCATTGTAGTTTTGATTTGCATTTCTCTAATGATTAGTGATGTTGAGCATTCTTTCATGTGTTTGTTGGCACTCTGTATATCTTCTTTGGAGAAATGTCTATTTAGGTCTTCTGCCCATTTTTGGATTGGGTTGTTTGTTCTTTTGTTATTAAGCTGCATGAGCTGCTTATAAATTTTGGAGATTAATCCTTTGTCAGTTGCTTCATTTGCAAATATTTTCTCCCATTCTGAGGGTTGTCTTTTGGTCTTCTTTATGGTTTCCTTTGCTGCGCAAAAGCTTTTAAGTTTCATTAGGTCCCATTTGTTTACTTTTGTTTTTATTTCCATTTCTCTAGGAGGTGGGTCAAAAAGGATCTTGCTGTGATTTATGTCATAGAGTGTTCTGCCTATGTTTTCCTCTAAGAGTTTGATAGTTTCTGGCCTTACATTTAGGTCTTTAATCCATTTTGAGCTTATTTTTGTGTATGGTGTTAGGGAGTGATCTAATCTCATACTTTTACATGTAGCTGTCCAGTTTTCCCAGCACCACTTATTGAATAGGCTGTCCTTTCTCCACTGTACATTTCTGCCTCCTTTGTCAAAGATAAGGTGACCATATGTGCGTGGGTTTATCTCTGGGCTTTCTATCCTGTTCCATTGATCTATATTTCTGTTTTTGTGCCAGTACCATACTGTCTTGATTACTGTAGCTTTGTAGTATAGTCTGAAGTCAGGAAGCCTGATTCCTCCAGCTCCATTTTTCGTTCTCAAAATTGCTTTGGCTATTCGGGGTCTTTTGTGTTTCCATACAAATTGTGAGATTTTTTGTTCTAGTTCTGTGAAAAATGCCAGTGGTAGTTTGATAGGGATTGCATTGAATCTGTAGATTGCTTTGGGTAGTAGAGTCATTTTCACAATGTTGATTCTTCCAATCCAAGAACATGGTATATCTCTCCATCTATTTGTATCATTTTTAATTTCTTTCGTCAGTGTCTTATAATTTTCTGCATACAGGTCTTTTGTCTCCTTAGGTAGGTTTATTCCTAGGTATTTTATTCTTTTTGTTGCAATGGTAAATGGGAGTGTTTTCTTGATTTCACTTTCAGATTTTTCATCCTTAGTGTATAGGAATGCCAGAGATTTCTGTGCATTAATTTTGTATCCTGCTACTTTACCAAATTCATTGATTAGCTCTAGTAGTTTTCTGGTAGCATCTTTAGGGTTCTGTATGTATAGTATCATGTCATCTGCAAACAGTGACAGCTTTACTTCTTCTTTTCCGATTTGGATTCCTTTTATTTCCTTTTCTTCTCTGATTGCTGTGGCTAAAACTTCCAAAACTATGTTGAATAAGAGTGGTGAGAGTGGGCAACCTTGTCTTGTTCCTGATCTTAGTGGAAATGCTTTCAGTTTTTCACCATTGAGGACGATGTTGGCTGTGGGTTTGTCATATATGGCCTTTATTATGTTGAGGAAAGTTCCCTCTATGCCTACTTTCTGCAGGGTTTTTATCATAAATGGGTGTTGAATTTTGTCAAAAGCTTTCTCTGCATCTATTGAGATGATCATATGGTTTTTCTCCTTCAATTTGTTAATATGGTGTATCACGTTGATTGATTTGCGTATATTGAAGAATCCTTGCATTCCTGGAATAAACCCCACTTGATCATGGTGTATGATCCGTTTAATGTGCTGTTGGATTCTGTTTGCTAGTATTTTGTTGAGGATCTTTGCATCTATGTTCATCAGTGATATTGGCCTGTAGTTTTCTTTCTTTGTGACATCCTTGTCTGGTTTTGGTATCAGGGTGATGGTGGCCTCGTAGAATGAGTTGGGGAGTGTTCCTCCCTCTGCTATATTCTGGAAGAGTCTGAGAAGGATAGGTGATAGCTCTTCTCTAAATGTTTGATAGAATTCGCCTGTGAAGCCATCTGGTCCTGGGCTTTTGCTTGTTGGAAGATTTTTAATCACAGTTTCAATTTCAGTGCTTGTGATTGGTCTGTTCATATTTTCTATTTCTTCCTGATTCAGTCTTGGCAGGTTGTGCCTTTCTAAGAATTTGTCCATTTCTTCCAGGTTGTCCATTTTATTGGCATAGAGTTGCTTGTAGTAATCTCTCATGATCTTTTGTATTTCTGCAGTGTCAGTCGTTACTTCTCCTTTTTCATTTCTAATTCTATTGATTTGAGTCTTCTCCCTTTTTTTCTTGATGAGTCTGGCTAATGGTTTATCAATTTTGTTTATCCTTTCAAAGAAACAGCTTTTAGTTTTATTGATCTTTGCTATCGTTTCCTTCATTTCTTTTTCATTTATTTCTGATCTGATTTTTATGATTTCTTTCCTCCTGCTAACTTTGGGGTTTTTTTGTTCTTCTTTCTCTAATTGCTTTAGGTGCAAGGTTAGGTTGTTTATTCGAGATGTTTCCTGTTTCTTAAGGTAAGATTGTATTGCTATAAACTTCCCTCTTAGAACTGCTTTTGCTGCATCCCATAGATTTTGAGTCGTCGTGTCTCCATTGTCATTTGTTTCTAGGTATTTTTTGATCTCCCCTTTGATTTCTTCAGTGATCACTTCGTTATTAAGTAGTGTATTGTTTAGCCTCCATGTGTTTGTATTTTTTACAGATCTTCTCCTGTGATTGATATCGAGTCTCATACCGTTGTGGTCGGAAAAGATACTTGATACAATTTCAATTTTCTTAAATTTACCAAGGCTTGATTTGTGACCCAAGATATGATCTATCCTGGAGAATGTTCCATGAGCACTTGAGAAAAATGTGTATTCTGTTGTTTTTGGATGGAATGTCCTATAAATATCAATTAACTCCATCTCATTTAATGTATCATTTAAAGCTTGTGTTTCCTTATTTATTTTCATTTTGGATGATCTGTCCATTGGTGAAAGTGGGGTGTTAAAGTCCCCTACTATGAATGTGTTACTGTCGATTTCCCCTTTTATGGTTGTCAGTATTTGCCTTATGTATTGAGGTGCACCTATGTTGGGTGCATAAATATTTACAATTGTTATATCTTCCTCTTGGATCGATCCCTTGATCATTATGTAGTGTCCTTCTTTGTCTCTTCTAATAGTCTTTGTTTTAAAGTCTGATATGAGAATTGCTACTCCAGCTTTCTTTTGGTTTCCATTTGCATGAAATACCTTTTTCCATCCCCTTACTTTCAGTCTGTATGTGTCTCTAGGTCTGAAGTGGGTCTCTTGTAGACAGCAAATATATGGGTCTTGTTTTTGTATCCATTCAGCCAATCTGTGTCTTTTGGTGGGAGCATTTAGTCCATTTACATTTAAGGTAATTATCGATATGTGTGTTCCCATTCCCATTTTTTTAATTGTTTTGGGTTTGTTATTGTAGGTCTTTTCCTTCTTTTGTGTTTCTTGCCTAGAGAAGTTCCTTTAGCAGTTGTTGTAGAGCTGGTTTGGTGGTGCTGAACTCTCTCAGCTTTTGCTTGTCTCTAAAGGTTTTAATTTCTCCATCAAATCTGAATGAGATCCTTGCTGGGTAGAGTAATCTTGGTTGCAGGTTTTTCTCCTTCAACACTTTCAATATGTCCTGCCACTCCCTTCTGGCTTGCAGAGTTTCTGCTGAAAGATCAGCTGTTAACCTTATGGGGATTCCCTTGTGTGTTATTTGTTGTTTTTCCCTTGCTGCTTTTAATATGTTTTCTTTGTATTTAATTTTTGACAGTTTGATTAATATGTGTCTTGGCGTATTTCTCCTTGGATTTATCCTGTATGGGACTCTCTGTGCTTCCTGGACTTGATTAACTATTTCCTTTCCCATATTAGGGAAGTTTTCAACTATAATCTCTTCAAATATTTTCTCAGTCCCTTTCTTTTTCTCTTCTTCTTCTGGAACCCCTATAATTCGAATGTTGGTACGTTTAATGTTGTCCCAGAAGTCTCTGAGACTGTCCTCAGTTCTTTTCATTCTTTTTTCTTTATTCTGCTCTGCAGTAGTTATTTCCACTATTTTATCTTCCAGGTCACTTATCCGTTCTTCTGCCTCAGTTATTCTGCTATTGATCCCATCTAGAGTACTTTTAATTTCATTTATTGTGTTGTTCATCGTTGCTTGTTTCATCTTTAGTTCTTCTAGGTCCTTGTTAACTGATTCTTGCATTTTGTCCATTCTATTGTCCATTCTATCTCCAAGATTTCGGATCAACCTTACTATCATTATTCTGAATTCTTTTTCAGGTAGACTGCCTATTTCTTCTTCATTTGTTAGGTCTGATGGGTTTTTATCTTGCTCCTTCATCTGCGGTGTGTTTTTCTGTCTTTTCATTTTGCTTATCTTACTGTGTTTGGGGTCTCCTTTTTTGCAGGCTGAAGGTTCGTAGTTCCTGTTGTTTTTTGTGTCTGTCCCCAGTGGCTAAGGTTGGTTCAGTGGGTTGTGTAGGCTTCCTGGTGGAGGGTACTAGTGCCTGTGTTCTGGTGGATGAGGCTAGATCTTATCTTTCTGGTGGGCAGGTCCACGTCTGGTGGTGTGTTTTGGGGTGTCTGTAGACTTATTACGATTTTGGGCCGCCTCTCTGCTAATGGGTGGGGTTGTGTTCCTGTCTTGCTAGTTGTTTGGCATAGGATGTCCAGCACTGTAGCTTGCTGGTCGTTGAGTGAAGCTGGGTGCTGGCGTTGAGATGGAGATCTCTTGGAAATTTTTGCTGTTTGATATTATGTGCAGCTGGGAGGTCTCTTGTGGATCAGTGTCCTGAAGTTGGCTCTCCCACCTCAGAGGCACAGCACTGACTCCTGGCTGCAGCACCAAGAGCCTTTCATCCACAGGGCTCCTTAATTTGGGATGATTGGTTGTCTATTCAGGTATTCCACAGATGCAGGGTATATCAAGTTGATTGTGGAGCTTTAATCCGCTGCTTCTGAGGCTGCTGGGAGAGATTTCCCTTTCTCTTCTTTGTTCTCACAGCTCCCAGGGGCTCAGCTTTGGATTTAGCCCCGCCTGTGCGTGTAGGTCGCCGGAGGGCGTCTGTTCTTTGCTCAGACAGGACGGGGTTAAAGGAGCCGCTGATTCGGAGGCTCTGGCTCACTCAGGCCCGGGGATAGGGAGGGGCACGGAGTGTGGGGCGGGCCTGCGGCGGCAGAGGCCGGCGAGACGTTGCAGCCTGAGGCGCACCTGTGCGTTCTCCCGGGGGAGTTGTCCCTGGATCCCGGGACCCTGGCAGTGGCGGGCTGCACAGGCTCCCCGGAAGGGCACGTGGCTAGTGACCTGTGTTCGCACACAGGCCTCCCGGTGGCGGCAGCAGCGGCCCTAGCGTCTCATGTCTGTCTCTGGGCTCCGCACTTTTAGCCGCGGCTCGCGCCCGTCCCTGGAGCTCTCTCAAGCAGCGTTCTTAATCCCCTCTCCTCGTGCACCAGGAAACAAAGAGGGACGTAAAAGTCTCTTGCCTCTTCGGCAGCTCCAGACCTCTCCCCAGACTCTCTCCCGGCCAGCCGCGGTGCACCAACGCCCTGCAGGCTGTGTTCACGCCGCCAACCCCAGTCCTCTCCCGGCGCTCCGACAAAAGCCGGAGCCTCAGCTCCCAGTCCCGTCCGCCCCGGCGGGCGAGCAGACAAGCCTCTCGGCTGGCGAGTTCCGGTCGGCCCGATCCTCTGCGTTGGAATCTGCCCGCTTTGCCCTCCGCAACCCTGTTGCTGTACTCTCCTCCGCGGCTCCCAAGCTCCCCCACTCCGCCTCCAGAAGCCTCCACCCGCGAAGGGGCTTCCTAGTGTGTGGACACTTTTCCTCCTTCACAGCTCTCTCCCGCTGGTGCAGGACCCGTCCCTATCCTTTTGTCTCTGTTTAGTTATTTCTTTTGCCCTACCCAGGTACGTGGGGGGTTTCTTGCCTTTTGGGAGGTCTGAGGTCTTCTGCCAGCGTTCAGTAGATGCTCTGTAGGAGTTGTTCCACGAGTAGATGTATTTCTGGTGTATCTGTGGGGAGGAACGTGATCTCCGCGTCTTACTCTTCCGCCATCTTCCCGCAGTACCACAACTTCTTTATCCATTTTTCGCTTTCTGCGATATTTAACTTGTACCGTAAACGAGGTTCTTGTAAACAGAGCCGTCCCAAACTTTGGGGTGGCTGTGTCTTTTTGATTTTAATTTCCCTAAGCTATAGGACCATAAGTGGAAGTGCCCTAGGCTCTGTTGCTTTGTTTTTTAGATGTTTCAGGAAACACCATACACTTCTCCAGAGTGGCTGTTGGCAATTTACATCCCGCCCATCAGCATAACAAGGCTCCCAGTTCTCCATGGCCTGTCCTGCCTTTCTGGATTTTACACTTTTTTCAGATGGCCCTTTTGACTGGGGGGCAGTGAGACTTCATTGTAGTGCAGATTTGCTTTGCAAGCTTGCTTAGTTGGCCAAAAAGGGCGTATGCGTTTTTTCCTGAATATATTCAGGAAAAAACCCATACGCCCCTTTTGGCCAAGTGCATCATTGTGGACGTTCTGCCTCTTTTCCTATGGTTTACATGCAATTCCTGTCTACCTCCTGAAATCGGTTTCCTGCAATTCTGCCCCGCTTTCACGTCCTCTTGGCAGCCTTACTTCAACATATTTTTGGACGATAGCTGTCATTTATAACTCTGCAGGTTTGTGAATGACAGTGCCCCTGAGCTCCTTTCTTCAACTTGCTTTCTTGTGAGCTGGCCGCAACACCGCTGGGTTGTTTCAGGCCCTAGTGTGGTTCCGGCATGGCATGCTGAGCCTTTGGTTAATTCCTCTTCCTGGTGGGAAATGAGAGTTAAATTTGCCCGTCCAGACACCTCCAGCTAGTCTCTCATTGGTTCTCCCTATTCCTGTTCATTTTCCGCAGAAATTGCAAACTGGGCCAAACAGGAGGTTAAAGGCACTGACTCTCCAAGTGGGGAGAGTGTTAGTAAAGCGTCTGGAATGTTGCACCCGAGTACCAGGGGACGAAAACTGAGACACCTTTGAACACGTTTCCCAATCACTCGGTGGATCATACTCTGGGTTCCACATGCATGTTTTAGCTGAAGGAAGAATCCCTTAAACCTGGAGAGTTGAGACCCATGGAATGGGTACCATGCAATATGACTTCAAAGGGTCTGCATTTGCTCACCGATCCTCACCAATCCTATCACTGCTGCGTTTATGCCACTGTACACACGCTTGATTCTCTTTCGGAGACATATAAATCCATAGGTTTTAAGATTCTTACTAGTCAGGTATATTCTTAGACGTTTACTTGTGGTGTTGAGTCCACTTCGTTGAGCAAGGAGTAGCTCTTGTCTATTACATATTTGGCTTATGGAACGGTATCTGTGCTAATTTCAATCTCTGGTTTTATGCAGCACCCCAACTCACCTTTCCCCTTAAGGAAGCATAAGTTGGTTTTCTACAGTTGAGACCCTGTTCTGTTTTGTAATTCAGTTCCTGTGTAGCCAAGTTTACATTCCGTGTAGTAGTGATATCTTATGATGTTTCTTTTTCTGTGTGACTTATTTCACTTAGAATCATCGTACCTGAATCCACTCGTTATGCTGCTACGGGCCTGATGACATAGATTTCATTGCTGAGTGATATTGCATTGTACGTAAGTACCACAACTTCTTTTTTTTTTTTTTTAAACATCTTTATTGGAGCATAATTGCTTTACAATGGTATGTTAGTTTCAGCTTCACAACAAAATGAATCAGTTATATATATACACATGTTCCCATATCTCTTCCCGCTTGCGTCACCCTCCCTCCCACCCTCCCTATCCCACCCCTCCAGGCGGTCACACAGCACCGAGCTGATCTCCCTGTGCTATGCGGCTGCTTCCCACTAGCTATCTACCTTACGTTTGGTAGTGTATACATGTCCATGCCTCTTTATTGCTTTGTCACCGTTTACCCTTCTCCCTCCCCATAGCCTCAAGTCCATTCTCTAGTAAGTCTGTGTCTTTATTCCTGTTTCACCCCTAGGTTTTTCATGACATTTTTTTTCTTAAATTCCATATATATGTGTTAGCATACGGTATTTGTCTCTCTCTTTCTGACTTACTTCACTCTGTATGACAGACTCTAGGTCTATCCACCTCATTACAAATAGCTCAATTTCGTCTCTTTTTATGGCTGAGTAATACTCCATTGTATATATGTGCCACATCTTCTTTATCCATTCATCCGATGATGGACACTTAGGTTGTTTCCATCTCTGGGCTATTGTAAATAGAGCTGCAATGAACATTTTGGTACATGACTCTTTTTGAATTATGGTTTTCTCAGGGTATATGCCCAGTAGTGGGATTGTTGGGTCATATGGTAGTTCTATTTGTAGCTTTTTAAGGAACCTCCATACTGTTCTCCACAGTGGCTGTATCAATTTACATTCCCACCAACAGTGTAAGAGGGTTCCCTTTTCTCCACACCCTCTCCAGCATTTATTGTTTCTAGATTTTTTGATGATGGCCATTCTGACTGGTGTGAGATGATATCTCATTGTAGTTTTGATTTGCATTTCTCTAATGATTAGTGATGTTGAGCATTCTTTCATGTGTTTGTTGGCACTCTGTATATCTTCTTTGGAGAAATGTCTATTTAGGTCTTCTGCCCATTTTTGGATTGGGTTGTTTGTTCTTTTGTTATTAAGCTGCATGAGCTGCTTATAAATTTTGGAGATTAATCCTTTGTCAGTTGCTTCATTTGCAAATATTTTCTCCCATTCTGAGGGTTGTCTTTTGGTCTTCTTTATGGTTTCCTTTGCTGCGCAAAAGATTTTAAGTTTCATTAGGTCCCATTTGTTTACTTTTGTTTTTATTTCCATTTCTCTAGGAGGTGGGTCAAAAAGGATCTTGCTGTGATTTATGTCATAGAGTGTTCTGCCTATGTTTTCCTCTAAGAGTTTGATAGTTTCTGGCCTTACATTTAGGTCTTTAATCCATTTTGAGCTTATTTTTGTGTATGGTGTTAGGGAGTGATCTAATCTCATACTTTTACATGTAGCTGTCCAGTTTTCCCAGCACCACTTATTGAATAGGCTGTCCTTTCTCCACTGTACATTTCTGCCTCCTTTGTCAAAGATAAGGTGACCATATGTGCGTGGGTTTATCTCTGGGCTTTCTATCCTGTTCCATTGATCTATATTTCTGTTTTTGTGCCAGTACCATACTGTCTTGATTACTGTAGCTTTGTAGTATAGTCTGAAGTCAGGAAGCCTGATTCCTCCAGCTCCATTTTTCGTTCTCAAAATTGCTTTGGCTATTCGGGGTCTTTTGTGTTTCCATACAAATTGTGAGATTTTTTGTTCTAGTTCTGTGAAAAATGCCAGTGGTAGTTTGATAGGGATTGCATTGAATCTGTAGATTGCTTTGGGTAGTAGAGTCATTTTCACAATGTTGATTCTTCCAATCCAAGAACATGGTATATCTCTCCATCTATTTGTATCATTTTTAATTTCTTTCGTCAGTGTCTTATAATTTTCTGCATACAGGTCTTTTGTCTCCTTAGGTAGGTTTATTCCTAGGTATTTTATTCTTTTTGTTGCAATGGTAAATGGGAGTGTTTTCTTGATTTCACTTTCAGATTTTTCATCCTTAGTGTATAGGAATGCCAGAGATTTCTGTGCATTAATTTTGTATCCTGCTACTTTACCAAATTCATTGATTAGCTCTAGTAGTTTTCTGGTAGCATCTTTAGGGTTCTGTATGTATAGTATCATGTCATCTGCAAACAGTGACAGCTTTACTTCTTCTTTTCCGATTTGGATTCCTTTTATTTCCTTTTCTTCTCTGATTGCTGTGGCTAAAACTTCCAAAACTATGTTGAATAAGAGTGGTGAGAGTGGGCAACCTTGTCTTGTTCCTGATCTTAGTGGAAATGCTTTCAGTTTTTCACCATTGAGGACGATGTTGGCTGTGGGTTTGTCATATATGGCCTTTATTATGTTGAGGAAAGTTCCCTCTATGCCTACTTTCTGCAGGGTTTTTATCATAAATGGGTGTTGAATTTTGTCAAAAGCTTTCTCTGCATCTATTGAGATGATCATATGGTTTTTCTCCTTCAATTTGTTAATATGGTGTATCACGTTGATTGATTTGCGTATATTGAAGAATCCTTGCATTCCTGGAATAAACCCCACTTGATCATGGTGTATGATCCGTTTAATGTGCTGTTGGATTCTGTTTGCTAGTATTTTGTTGAGGATCTTTGCATCTATGTTCATCAGTGATATTGGCCTGTAGTTTTCTTTCTTTGTGACATCCTTGTCTGGTTTTGGTATCAGGGTGATGGTGGCCTCGTAGAATGAGTTGGGGAGTGTTCCTCCCTCTGCTATATTCTGGAAGAGTCTGAGAAGGATAGGTGATAGCTCTTCTCTAAATGTTTGATAGAATTCGCCTGTGAAGCCATCTGGTCCTGGGCTTTTGCTTGTTGGAAGATTTTTAATCACAGTTTCAATTTCAGTGCTTGTGATTGGTCTGTTCATATTTTCTATTTCTTCCTGATTCAGTCTTGGCAGGTTGTGCCTTTCTAAGAATTTGTCCATTTCTTCCAGGTTGTCCATTTTATTGGCATAGAGTTGCTTGTAGTAATCTCTCATGATCTTTTGTATTTCTGCAGTGTCAGTCGTTACTTCTCCTTTTTCATTTCTAATTCTATTGATTTGAGTCTTCTCCCTTTTTTTCTTGATGAGTCTGGCTAATGGTTTATCAATTTTGTTTATCCTTTCAAAGAAACAGCTTTTAGTTTTATTGATCTTTGCTATCGTTTCCTTCATTTCTTTTTCATTTATTTCTGATCTGATTTTTATGATTTCTTTCCTCCTGCTAACTTTGGGGTTTTTTTGTTCTTCTTTCTCTAATTGCTTTAGGTGCAAGGTTAGGTTGTTTATTCGAGATGTTTCCTGTTTCTTAAGGTAAGATTGTATTGCTATAAACTTCCCTCTTAGAACTGCTTTTGCTGCATCCCATAGATTTTGAGTCGTCGTGTCTCCATTGTCATTTGTTTCTAGGTATTTTTTGATCTCCCCTTTGATTTCTTCAGTGATCACTTCGTTATTAAGTAGTGTATTGTTTAGCCTCCATGTGTTTGTATTTTTTACAGATCTTCTCCTGTGATTGATATCGAGTCTCATAGCGTTGTGGTCGGAAAAGATACTTGATACAATTTCAATTTTCTTAAATTTACCAAGGCTTGATTTGTGACCCAAGATATGATCTATCCTGGAGAATGTTCCATGAGCACTTGAGAAAAATGTGTATTCTGTTGTTTTTGGATGGAATGTCCTATAAATATCAATTAACTCCATCTCATTTAATGTATCATTTAAAGCTTGTGTTTCCTTATTTATTTTCATTTTGGATGATCTGTCCATTGGTGAAAGTGGGGTGTTAAAGTCCCCTACTATGAATGTGTTACTGTCGATTTCCCCTTTTATGGTTGTCAGTATTTGCCTTATGTATTGAGGTGCACCTATGTTGGGTGCATAAATATTTACAATTGTTATATCTTCCTCTTGGATCGATCCCTTGATCATTATGTAGTGTCCTTCTTTGTCTCTTCTAATAGTCTTTGTTTTAAAGTCTGATATGAGAATTGCTACTCCAGCTTTCTTTTGGTTTCCATTTGCATGAAATACCTTTTTCCATCCCCTTACTTTCAGTCTGTATGTGTCTCTAGGTCTGAAGTGGGTCTCTTGTAGACAGCAAATATATGGGTCTTGTTTTTGTATCCATTCAGCCAATCTGTGTCTTTTGGTGGGAGCATTTAGTCCATTTACATTTAAGGTAATTATCGATATGTGTGTTCCCATTCCCATTTTTTTAATTGTTTTGGGTTTGTTATTGTAGGTCTTTTCCTTCTTTTGTGTTTCTTGCCTAGAGAAGTTCCTTTAGCAGTTGTTGTAGAGCTGGTTTGGTGGTGCTGAACTCTCTCAGCTTTTGCTTGTCTCTAAAGGTTTTAATTTCTCCATCAAATCTGAATGAGATCCTTGCTGGGTAGAGTAATCTTGGTTGCAGGTTTTTCTCCTTCAACACTTTCAATATGTCCTGCCACTCCCTTCTGGCTTGCAGAGTTTCTGCTGAAAGATCAGCTGTTAACCTTATGGGGATTCCCTTGTGTGTTATTTGTTGTTTTTCCCTTGCTGCTTTTAATATGTTTTCTTTGTATTTAATTTTTGACAGTTTGATTAATATGTGTCTTGGCGTATTTCTCCTTGGATTTATCCTGTATGGGACTCTCTGTGCTTCCTGGACTTGATTAACTATTTCCTTTCCCATATTAGGGAAGTTTTCAACTATAATCTCTTCAAATATTTTCTCAGTCCCTTTCTTTTTCTCTTCTTCTTCTGGAACCCCTATAATTCGAATGTTGGTACATTTAATGTTGTCCCAGAAGTCTCTGAGACTGTCCTCAGTTCTTTTCATTCTTTTTTCTTTATTCTGCTCTGCAGTAGTTATTTCCACTATTTTATCTTCCAGGTCACTTATCCGTTCTTCTGCCTCAGTTATTCTGCTATTGATCCCATCTAGAGTACTTTTAATTTCATTTATTGTGTTGTTCATCGTTGCTTGTTTCATCTTTAGTTCTTCTAGGTCCTTGTTAACTGATTCTTGCATTTTGTCCATTCTATTGTCCATTCTATCTCCAAGATTTCGGATCAACCTTACTATCATTATTCTGAATTCTTTTTCAGGTAGACTGCCTATTTCTTCTTCATTTGTTAGGTCTGATGGGTTTTTATCTTGCTCCTTCATCTGCGGTGTGTTTTTCTGTCTTTTCATTTTGCTTATCTTACTGTGTTTGGGGTCTCCTTTTTTGCAGGCTGAAGGTTCGTAGTTCCTGTTGTTTTTTGTGTCTGTCCCCAGTGGCTAAGGTTGGTTCAGTGGGTTGTGTAGGCTTCCTGGTGGAGGGTACTAGTGCCTGTGTTCTGGTGGATGAGGCTAGATCTTATCTTTCTGGTGGGCAGGTCCACGTCTGGTGGTGTGTTTTGGGGTGTCTGTAGACTTATTACGATTTTGGGCCGCCTCTCTGCTAATGGGTGGGGTTGTGTTCCTGTCTTGCTAGTTGTTTGGCATAGGATGTCCAGCACTGTAGCTTGCTGGTCGTTGAGTGAAGCTGGGTGCTGGCGTTGAGATGGAGATCTCTTGGAAATTTTTGCTGTTTGATATTATGTGCAGCTGGGAGGTCTCTTGTGGATCAGTGTCCTGAAGTTGGCTCTCCCACCTCAGAGGCACAGCACTGACTCCTGGCTGCAGCACCAAGAGCCTTTCATCCACAGGGCTCCTTAATTTGGGATGATTGGTTGTCTATTCAGGTATTCCACAGATGCAGGGTATATCAAGTTGATTGTGGAGCTTTAATCCGCTGCTTCTGAGGCTGCTGGGAGAGATTTCCCTTTCTCTTCTTTGTTCTCACAGCTCCCAGGGGCTCAGCTTTGGATTTAGCCCCGCCTGTGCGTGTAGGTCGCCGGAGGGCGTCTGTTCTTTGCTCAGACAGGACGGGGTTAAAGGAGCCGCTGATTCGGAGGCTCTGGCTCACTCAGGCCCGGGGATAGGGAGGGGCACGGAGTGTGGGGCGGGCCTGCGGCGGCAGAGGCCGGCGAGACGTTGCAGCCTGAGGCGCACCTGTGCGTTCTCCCGGGGGAGTTGTCCCTGGATCCCGGGACCCTGGCAGTGGCGGGCTGCACAGGCTCCCCGGAAGGGCGCGTGGCTAGTGACCTGTGTTCGCACACAGGCCTCCCGGTGGCGGCAGCAGCGGCCCTAGCGTCTCATGTCTGTCTCTGGGCTCCGCACTTTTAGCCGCGGCTCGCGCCCGTCCCTGGAGCTCTCTCAAGCAGCGTTCTTAATCCCCTCTCCTCGTGCACCAGGAAACAAAGAGGGACGTAAAAGTCTCTTGCCTCTTCGGCAGCTCCAGACCTCTCCCCAGACTCTCTCCCGGCCAGCCGCGGTGCACCAACGCCCTGCAGGCTGTGTTCACGCCGCCAACCCCAGTCCTCTCCCGGCGCTCCGACAAAAGCCGGAGCCTCAGCTCCCAGTCCCGTCCGCCCCGGCGGGCGAGCAGACAAGCCTCTCGGCTGGCGAGTTCCGGTCGGCCCGATCCTCTGCGCTGGAATCTGCCCGCTTTGCCCTCCGCAACCCTGTTGCTGTGCTCTCCTCCGCGGCTCCCAAGCTCCCCCAATCCGCCTCCAGAAGCCTCCACCCGCGAAGGGGCTTCCTAGTGTGTGGACACTTTTCCTCCTTCACAGCTCTCTCCCGCTGGTGCAGGACCCGTCCCTATCCTTTTGTCTCTGTTTAGTTATTTCTTTTGCCCTACCCAGGTACGTGGGGGGTTTCTTGCCTTTTGGGAGGTCTGAGGTCTTCTGCCAGCGTTCAGTAGATGCTCTGTAGGAGTTGTTCCACGAGTAGATGTATTTCTGGTGTATCTGTGGGGAGGAACGTGATCTCCGCGTCTTACTCTTCCGCCATCTTCCCGCAGTACCACAACTTCTTTATCCATTTTTCGCTTTCTGCGATATTGAACTTGTACCGTAAACGAGGTTCTTGTAAACAGAGCCATCACAAACTTTGGGGTGGCTGTGTCTTTTTGATTTTAATTTCCCTAAGCTATAGGACCATAAGTGGAAGTGCCCTAGGCTCTGTTGCTTTGTTTTTTAGATGTTTCAGGAAACACCATACACTTCTCCAGAGTGGCTGTTGGCAATTTACATCACGTCCATCAGCATAACAAGGCTCCCAGTTCTCCATGACCTGTCCTGCCTTTCTGGATTTTACACTTTTTTCAGATGGCCCTTTTGACCGGGGGGCAGTGAGACTTTATTGTAGTGCAGATTTCCTTTGCAAGCTTGCTTGGTTGGCCAAAAAGTGAGTATGCGTTTTTTCCTGAATATATTCAGGAATAAACACATACGCCCTTTTTGTCAAAGTGCATCATTGTGGACGTTCTGCCTCTTTTCCTATGCTTTACATGCAATTCCAGTCTACCTCCTGAAATCGGTTTCCTGCAATTCTGCCCCGCTTTCAAGTCCTCTTGGCAGCCTTACTTCAATATATTTTTGGACGATAGCTGTCATTTATAACTCTGCAGATTTCTGAATGACAGTGCCCCTGAGCTCCTTTCTTCAACTCGCTTTCTTGTGAGCTGGCCGCAACACCGCAGGATTGTTTCAGGCCCTAGTGTAGTTCTGGCATGGCACACTGAGCCTTTGGTTAATTCCTCTTCCTGGTGGGAAATGAGAGTTTAATTTGCCCGTCCAGACACCTACAGCTAGTCTCTCACTGGTTCTCCCTATTCCTGTTCATTTTCCGCAGAAATTGCAAACTGGGCCAAACAGGAGGTTAAAGGCACTGACTCTCCAAGTGGGGAGAGTGTTAGTAAAGCGTCTGGAATGTTGCACCCGAGTACTGGGGGATGAAAACTGAGACACATTTGAACACGTTTCCCGATCACACGGTGGATCATACTCTGGGTTCCACATGCACGTATTAGCTGAAGGAAGAATCCCTTAAACCTGGAGAGTTGAGACCCGTGGAATGGGTACCATGCAATATGACGTCAAAGGGTCTGCATTTGCTCACCGATCCTCACCAATCCTATCACTGCTGCGTTGATGCCGCTGTACACATGCTTGATTCTCTTTCGGAGACATAGAAATCCATAGGTTTTAAGATTCTTACTAGTCAGGTATACTCTTAGGCGTTTAATATGGGGTGTTGAGTCCACTTCGTTGAGAAAGGAGTAGCTCTTGTCTATTACATATTTGGCTTATGGAACGGTATCTGTGCTAATTTCAATCTCTGGTTTTATGCAGCACCCCAACTCACCTTTCCCCTTAAGCAAGCATAAGTTGGTTTTCTACATTTGAGACCCTGTTCTGTTTTGTAATTCAGTTCCTGTGTAGCCAAGTTTACATTCCGTGTAGTAGTGATAACTTATGATGTTTCGTTTTCTCTGTGACTTATTTCACTTAGAATCATCGTACCTGAATCCACTCGTTATGCTTCTATGGGCCTGATGACATAGATTTCATTGCTGAGTGATATTGCATTGTACGTAAATACAACAACTTCTTTTTCCATTTTTCACTTGCTGTGATATTGAACTTGTACCGTAAACGAGGTTCTTGTAAACAGAGCCGTCCCAAACTTTGGGGTGGCTGTGTCTTTTTGATTTTAATTTCCCTAAGCTATTGGACCATAAGTTGAAGTGCCCTAGGCTCAGTTGCTTTGTTTTTTAGATGTTTCAGGAAACACCATACACTTCTCCAGAGTGGCTGTTGGCAATTTACATCCCACCCATCAGCATAACAAGGCTCCCAGTTCTCCATGGCCTGTCCTGTCTTTCTGGACTTTACACTTTTTTCTGATGGCCCTTTTGACAGGGGGGCAGTGAGTCTTCATTGTAGTGAAGATTTCCTTTGCAAGCTTCCTTGGTTGGCCAAAAAGGCCATATGCGTTTTTTCCTGAATATATTCAGGAAAAAACGCATACGCCCTTTTTGGCCAAGTGCATCATTGTGGACGTTCTGCCTCTTTTCCTATGCTTTACATGCAATTCCAGTCTACCTCCTGAAATCGGTTTCCTGCAATTCTGCCCCGCTTTCAAGTCCTCTTGGCAGCCTTACTTCAACATATTTTTGGACGATAGCTGTCATTTATAACTCTGCAGGTTTGTGAATGACAGTGCCCCTGAGCTCCTTTCTTCAACTCGCTTTCTTGTGAGCTGGCCGCAACACCGCAGGATTGCTTTAGGACCTATTGTGTTTCCGGCATGGCACGCTGAGCCTTTGGTTAATTCCTCTTCCTGCTGGGAAATGAGAGTTAAATTTGCCCGTCCAGACACATCCAGCTAGTCTCTCATTGGTTCTCCCTATTCCTGTTCATTTTCGGCAGAAATTGCAAACTGGACCAAACAGGAGGTTAAAGGCACTGACTCTCCAAGTGGGGAGAGTGTTAGTAAAGTGTCTGGAATGTTGCACCCGAGTACCAGGGGACGAAAACTGAGACACATTTGAACACGTTTCCCGATCACACGGTGGATCATACTCTGGGTTCCACATGCATGTTTTAGCTGAAGGAAGAATCCCTTAAACCTGGAGAGTTGAGACCCATGGAATGGGTACCATGCAATATGACTTCAAGGGGTCTGCATTTGCTCACCGATCCTCACCAATCCTATCACTGCTGCGTTTATGCCGCTGTACACACTCTTGATTCTCTTTTGGAGACATATAAATCCATAGGTTTTAAGATTCTTACTAGTCAGGTATATTCTTAGGCGTTTAATATGGGGTGTTGAGTCCACTTCGTTGAGCAAGGAGCAGCTCTTGTCTATTACATATTTGGCTTATGGAACGGTATCTGTGCTAATTTCAGTCTCTGGTTTTATGCAGCACCCCAACTCACCTTTCCCCTTAAGCAAGCATAAGTTGGTTTTCTACATTTGAGACCCTGTTCTGTTTTGTAATTCAGTTCCTGTGTAGCCAAGTTTACATGCCGTGTAGTAGTGATATCTTATGATGTTTCTTTTTCTCTGTGACTTATTTCACTTAGAATCATCGTACCTGAATCCACTCATTATGCTGCTACGGGCCTGATGACATAGATTTCATTGCTGAGTGATATTGCATTGTACGTAAGTACCACAACTTCTTTATCCATTTTTCGCTTTCTGCAATATTGAACTTGTACCGTAAACAAGGTTCTTGTAAACAGAGCTGTCCCAAACTTTGGGGTGGCTGTGTCTTTTTGATTTTAATTTCCCTAAGCTATAGGACCATAAGTGGAAGTGCCCTAGGCTCTGTTGCTTTGTTTTGTAGATGTTTCAGGAAACACCATACACTTCTCCAGAATGGCTGTTGGCCATTTACATCACGTCCATCAGCATAACAAGGCTCCCAGTTCTCCATGACCTGTCCTGCCTTTCTGGATTTTACACTTTTTTCAGATGGCCCTTTTGACCGGGAGGCAGTGAGACTTTATTGTAGTGCAGATTTCCTTTGCAAGCTTGCTTGGTTGGCCAAAAAGTGAGTATGCATTTTTTCCTGAATATATTCAGGAATAAACACATACGCCCTTTTTGTCAAAGTGCATCACTGTGGACGTTCTGCCTCTTTTCCTATGCTTTACATGCAATTCCAGTCTACCTCCTGAAATCGGTTTCCTGCAATTCTGCCCCGCTTTCAAGTCCTCTTGGCAGCCTTACTTCAATATATTTTTGGAGTATAGCTGTCATGTATAACTCTGCAGATTTCTGAATGACAGTGCCCCTGAGCTCCTTTCTTCAACTCGCTTTCTTGTGAGCTGGCCACAACACCGCAGGATTGTTTCAGGCCCTAGTGTGATTCCGGCATGGCACGCTGTGCCTTTGGTTAATTCCTCTTCCTGGTGGGAAATGAGTGTTTAATTTGCCCGTCCAGACACCTACAGCTCGTCTCTCACTGGTTCTCCCTATTCCTGTTCATTTTCCGCAGAAATTGCAAACTGGGCCAAACAGGAGGTTAAAGGCACTGACTCTCCAAGTGGGGAGAGTGTTAGTAAAGCGTCTGGAATGTTGCACCCGAGTACTGGGGGATGAAAACTGAGACACATTTGAACACGTTTCCCGATCACATGGTGGATCATACTCTGGGTTCCACATGCACGTATTAGCTGAAGGAAGAATCCCTTAAACCTGGAGAGTTGAGACCCATGGAATGGGTACCATGCAATATGACGACAAAGGGTCTGCATTTGCTCACCGATCCTCACCAATCCTATCACTGCTGCGTTGATGCCGCTGTACACATGCTTGATTCTCTTTCGGAGACATAGAAATCCATAGGTTTTAAGATTCTTACTAGTCAGGTATACTCTTAGGCGTTTAATATGGGGTGTTGAGTCCACTTCATTGAGAAAGGAGTAGCTCTTGTCTATTACATATTTGGCTTATGGAACGGTATCTGTGCTAATTTCAATCTCTGGTTTTATGCAGCACCCCAACTCACCTTTCCCCTTAAGCAAGCATAAGTTGGTTTTCTACATTTGAGACCCTGTTCTGTTTTGTAATTCAGTTCCTGTGTAGCCAAGTTTACATTCCGTGTAGTAGTGATAACTTATGATGTTTCGTTTTCTCTGTGACTTATTTCACTTAGAATCATCGTACCTGAATCCACTCGTTATGCTTCTATGGGCCTGATGACATAGATTTCATTGCTGAGTGATATTGCATTGTACGTAAATACAACAACTTCTTTTTCCATTTTTCACTTGCTGTGATATTGAACTTGTACCGTAAACGAGGTTCTTGTAAACAGAGCCGTCCCAAACTTTGGGGTGGCTGTGTCTTTTTGATTTTAATTTCCCTAAGCTATTGGACCATAAGTTGAAGTGCCCTAGGCTCAGTTGCTTTGTTTTTTAGATGTTTCAGGAAACACCATACACTTCTCCAGAGTGGCTGTTGGCAATTTACATCCCACCCATCAGCATAACAAGGCTCCCAGTTCTCCATGGCCTGTCCTGTCTTTCTGGACTTTACACTTTTTTCTGATGGCCCTTTTGACAGGGGGGCAGTGAGTCTTCATTGTAGTGAAGATTTCCTTTGCAAGCTTCCTTGGTTGGCCAAAAAGGCCATATGCGTTTTTTCCTGAATATATTCAGGAAAAAACGCATACGCCCTTTTTGGCCAAGTGCATCATTGTGGACGTTCTGCCTCTTTTCCTATGCTTTACATGCAATTCCAGTCTACCTCCTGAAATCGGTTTCCTGCAATTCTGCCCCGCTTTCAAGTCCTCTTGGCAGCCTTACTTCAACATATTTTTGGACGATAGCTGTCATTTATAACTCTGCAGGTTTGTGAATGACAGTGCCCCTGAGCTCCTTTCTTCAACTCGCTTTCTTGTGAGCTGGCCGCAACACCGCAGGATTGCTTTAGGACCTATTGTGTTTCCGGCATGGCACGCTGAGCCTTTGGTTAATTCCTCTTCCTGCTGGGAAATGAGAGTTAAATTTGCCCGTCCAGACACATCCAGCTAGTCTCTCATTGGTTCTCCCTATTCCTGTTCATTTTCGGCAGAAATTGCAAACTGGACCAAACAGGAGGTTAAAGGCACTGACTCTCCAAGTGGGGAGAGTGTTAGTAAAGTGTCTGGAATGTTGCACCCGAGTACCAGGGGACGAAAACTGAGACACATTTGAACACGTTTCCCGATCACACGGTGGATCATACTCTGGGTTCCACATGCATGTTTTAGCTCAAGGAAGAATCCCTTAAACCTGGAGAGTTGAGACCCATGGAATGGGTACCATGCAATATGACTTCAAGGGGTCTGCATTTGCTCACCGATCCTCACCAATCCTATCACTGCTGCGTTTATGCCGCTGTACACACTCTTGATTCTCTTTTGGAGACATATAAATCCATAGGTTTTAAGATTCTTACTAGTCAGGTATATTCTTAGGCGTTTAATATGGGGTGTTGAGTCCACTTCGTTGAGCAAGGAGCAGCTCTTGTCTATTACATATTTGGCTTATGGAACGGTATCTGTGCTAATTTCAGTCTCTGGTTTTATGCAGCACCCCAACTCACCTTTCCCCTTAAGCAAGCATAAGTTGGTTTTCTACATTTGAGACCCTGTTCTGTTTTGTAATTCAGTTCCTGTGTAGCCAAGTTTACATGCCGTGTAGTAGTGATATCTTATGATGTTTCTTTTTCTCTGTGACTTATTTCACTTAGAATCATCGTACCTGAATCCACTCATTATGCTGCTACGGGCCTGATGACATAGATTTCATTGCTGAGTGATATTGCATTGTACGTAAGTACCACAACTTCTTTATCCATTTTTCGCTTTCTGCAATATTGAACTTGTACCGTAAACAAGGTTCTTGTAAACAGAGCTGTCCCAAACTTTGGGGTGGCTGTGTCTTTTTGATTTTAATTTCCCTAAGCTATAGGACCATAAGTGGAAGTGCCCTAGGCTCTGTTGCTTTGTTTTGTAGATGTTTCAGGAAACACCATACACTTCTCCAGAATGGCTGTTGGCCATTTACATCACGTCCATCAGCATAACAAGGCTCCCAGTTCTCCATGACCTGTCCTGCCTTTCTGGATTTTACACTTTTTTCAGATGGCCCTTTTGACCGGGAGGCAGTGAGACTTTATTGTAGTGCAGATTTCCTTTGCAAGCTTGCTTGGTTGGCCAAAAAGTGAGTATGCATTTTTTCCTGAATATATTCAGGAATAAACACATACGCCCTTTTTGTCAAAGTGCATCACTGTGGACGTTCTGCCTCTTTTCCTATGCTTTACATGCAATTCCAGTCTACCTCCTGAAATCGGTTTCCTGCAATTCTGCCCCGCTTTCAAGTCCTCTTGGCAGCCTTACTTCAATATATTTTTGGAGTATAGCTGTCATGTATAACTCTGCAGATTTCTGAATGACAGTGCCCCTGAGCTCCTTTCTTCAACTCGCTTTCTTGTGAGCTGGCCACAACACCGCAGGATTGTTTCAGGCCCTAGTGTGATTCCGGCATGGCACGCTGTGCCTTTGGTTAATTCCTCTTCCTGGTGGGAAATGAGTGTTTAATTTGCCCGTCCAGACACCTACAGCTCGTCTCTCACTGGTTCTCCCTATTCCTGTTCATTTTCCGCAGAAATTGCAAACTGGGCCAAACAGGAGGTTAAAGGCACTGACTCTCCAAGTGGGGAGAGTGTTAGTAAAGCGTCTGGAATGTTGCACCCGAGTACTGGGGGATGAAAACTGAGACACATTTGAACACGTTTCCCGATCACATGGTGGATCATACTCTGGGTTCCACATGCACGTATTAGCTGAAGGAAGAATCCCTTAAACCTGGAGAGTTGAGACCCATGGAATGGGTACCATGCAATATGACGACAAAGGGTCTGCATTTGCTCACCGATCCTCACCAATCCTATCACTGCTGCGTTGATGCCGCTGTACACATGCTTGATTCTCTTTCGGAGACATAGAAATCCATAGGTTTTAAGATTCTTACTAGTCAGGTATACTCTTAGGCGTTTAATATGGGGTGTTGAGTCCACTTCGTTGAGAAAGGAGTAGCTCTTGTCTATTACATATTTGGCTTATGGAACGGTATCTGTGCTAATTTCAATCTCTGGTTTTATGCAGCACCCCAACTCACCTTTCCCCTTAAGCAAGCATAAGTTGGTTTTCTACATTTGAGACCCTGTTCTGTTTTGTAATTCAGTTCCTGTGTAGCCAAGTTTACATTCCGTGTAGTAGTGATAACTTACGATGTTTCTTTTTCTCTGTGACTTATTTCACTTAGAATCATCGTACCTGAATCCACTCGTTATGCTGCTATGGGCCTGATGACATAGATTTCATTGCTGAGTGATATTGCATTGTACGTAAATACAACAACTTCTTTTTCCATTTTTCACTTGCAGTGATATTGAACTTGTACCGTAAACGAGGTTCTTGTAAATAGAGCCGTCCCAAACTTTGGGGTGGCTGTGTCTTTTTGATTTTAATTTCCCTAAGCTATTGGACCATAAGTTGAAGTGCCCTAGGCTCAGTTGCTTTGTTTTTTAGATGTTTCAGGAAACACCATACACTTCTCCAGAGTGGCTGTTGGCAATTTACATCCCACCCATCAGCATAACAAGGCTCCCAGTTCTCCATGGCCTGTCCTGTCTTTCTGGATTTTACACTTTTTTCTGATGGCCCTTTTGACAGGGGGGCAGTGAGTCTTCATTGTAGTGAAGATTTCCTTTGCAAGCTTCCTTGGTTGGCCAAAAAGGCCGTATGCGTTTTTTCCTGAATATATTCAGGAAAAAACGCATTCGCTCTTTTTGGCCAAGTGCATCATTGTGGACGTTCTGCCTCTTTTCCTATGCTTTACATGCAATTCCAGTCTACCTCCTGAAATCGGTTTCCTGCAATTCTGCCCCGCTTTCAAGTCCTCTTGGCAGCCTTACTTCAACATATTTTTGGACGATAGCTGTCATTTATAACTCTGCAGGTTTGTGAATGACAGTGCCCCTGAGCTCCTTTCTTCAACTCGCTTTCTTGTGAGCTGGCCGCAACACCGCAGGATTGCTTTAGGACCTATTGTGTTTCCGGCATGGCACGCTGAGCCTTTGGTTAATTCCTCTTCCTGGTGGGAAATGAGAGTTAAATTTGCCCGTCCAGACACCTCCAGCTAGTCTCTCATTGGTTCTCCCTATTCCTGTTCATTTTCCGCAGAAATTGCAAACTGGGCCAAACAGGAGGTTAAAGGTACTGACTCTCCAAGTGGGGAGAGTGTAAGTAAAGTGTCTGGAATGTTGCACCCGAGTACCAGGGGACGAAAACTGAGACACATTTGAACACGTTTCCCGATCACACGGTGGATCATACTCTGGGTTCCACATGCATGTTTTAGCTCAAGGAAGAATCCCTTAAACCTGGAGAGTTGAGACCCATGGAATGGGTACCATGCAATATGACTTCAAAGGGTCTGCATTTGCTCACCGATCCTCACCAATCCTATCACTGCTGCGTTTATGCCGCTGTACACACTCTTGATTCTCTTTTGGAGACATATAAATCCATAGGTTTTAAGATTCTTACTAGTCAGGTATATTCTTAGGCGTTTAATATGGGGTGTTGAGTCCACTTCGTTGAGCAAGGAGTACCTCATGTCTATTACATATTTGGCTTATGGAACGGTATCTGTGCTAATTTCAATCTCTGGTTTTATGCAGCACCCCAACTCACCTTTCCCCTTAAGCAAGCATAAGTTGGTTTTCTACATTTGAGACCCTGTTCTGTTTTGTAATTCAGTTCCTGTGTAGCCAAGTTTACATTCCGTGTAGTAGTGATATCTTATGATGTTTCTTTTTCTGTGTGACTTATTTCACTTAGAATCATCGTACCTGAATCCACTCATTATGCTGCTATGGGCCTGATGACATAGATTTCATTGCTGAGTGATATTGCATTGTACGTAAGTACCACAACTTCTTTATCCATTTTTCGCTTTCTGCGATATTGAACTTGTACCGTAAACGAGGTTCTTGTAAACAGAGCCGTCCCAAACTTTGGGGTGGCTGTGTCTTTTTGATTTTAATTTCCCTAAGCTATAGGACCATAAGTGGAAATGCCCTAGACTCTGTTGCTTTGTTTTTCAGATGTATCAGGAAACACCATACACATCTCCAGAGTGGCTGTTGGCAATTTACATCCCGCCCATCAGTATAACAAGGCTCCTTTTTCCCCATGGCCTGTCTTGCTTTTCTGGATTTTACACTTTTTTCAGATGGCCCTTTAGACCGGGGGGAAGTGACACTCCATAGTAGTTCGGATTTCCATTGTAAGCTTGCTTGGTTTGCCAAAAAGGGCGTATGTGTTTGTTCCTGAATATATTCAGGAACAAACTCATACGCCCTTTTTTGCCACGTGCATCATTGTCGATGTTCTGCCTCTTTTCCTATGCTTTAAATGCAAATCCAGTCTACCTCCTGAAATCGGTTTCCTGAAATTCTGCCCCACTTTCAAGTCCTCTTCGCAGCCTTACTTCAATATATATTTGGACGTTATCTGTCATTTATAACTCTGCAGGTTTGTGAATTACAGGGACCCTGAGCTCCCTTCTTCAACTCGCTTTCTTGTGAGCTGGTCGCAAACCCGCAAGACTGCTTCAGGCCCTAATCTGCTTCTGGCAGGGCATGCTGAGCCTTTGGTTAATTCCTCTTCCTGGTGGGAAATGAGTGTTAAATATGCCCGTCCAGACACCTACCTCACTCTCAACCCCTTGCTGATGTGGGTCCTCTGGTTTGTGGCCACCTTTGCTGGGTTCCTCACCTTTCGATGATGTGGCCCCACTAGTGTGAGGACACTCTTGCCTGGTTCTCATCCACGTGGTTATGTGGAGCCCCTGGTGAGAGTCTGTTCCTGGCTGTGTTCCTCACCCTTCTGTGAGGGAGACCCTCTGCTGATAGGTCACTCCTGCATGGCTGGCACACATTGCCTTGGTGAAGTCAGCTGTGTGGTGGCAGTTGGAGCGTGCTGGAATCTCCTCCCCCCAGTGATGAGGGCCTTCTTGCGTCAGGCCCTAACTGCTGGGCTCACCAACTTTTCTTAGTGAGCCCAATGATGCTTGGGCACTCCTCTTAGGATCCCATCTCCATGGGGATGTGGGTCTTCTGCTCTGAGGTCCCAACGGCTGGGTTGTTCACATTTTCATGATGTGGGCTCTCTGGTGTTAGTTCACAGAGGCCTGGATCCCATAGCCTCTGTGCTCTTGGCCGCCTGCTGGGAGGTTCCAACTGCTGGATTCCTCACTTTTTTAATTTTTTGGGCCCTCTGTTGTGAGGATCCTCCTGCCTGCCTCACTCCCAGCCCCTTCGTGATGTGTGTCCTCTGGTTTGAGGTCACATGTGCTGGGTTCCTCACCTTTCGATGATGTGGGACCAATGGTCTTAGGAGACTCCTGCCTGGTTCACATCCCCTTGGTGATGTGGGCCCTCTGTTGAGAGTCTGATCCTGGCTGGGTTCCTCACCCATCTGTGAGGTGGGCCGTCTGCTGTGAGGTCACTCCTGCCTGGCTTGCTCACCTCGCCTTGTGGACATGAGCCCTCTGGTGGCACTTGGAGCCTGCTGGGAGCCTCCTCCCCTCGGTGATGAGGGCCCTCTGGCGTCAGGCCCTAACTGCTGGGCTCCCCACATTTTGTGATGTGCGCCCAGTGGTGCGAGGACACTCCATCCAGGTTCACATCCCCATTGGGATGTGGGCCTTCTGCTCTGAGGTCCCAACGGCTGGGTTGTTCACAGTTTCATGATGTGGGCTCTCTGGTGTTAGTTCACTCCTGCCTGCATCCCATAGCTTCTGTGCTCTCGGCCGCCGTCTGGGAGGTTCCAACTGCTGGATTCCTCACCTTTCTTATTCTTTGGGCCCTCTGTTTTTAGGCTACTCCTGCCTGCCTCACTCCCATTCCCTTTGTGATATGTGTCCTCTGATTTGAGGCCACATGTGCTGGGTTCCGCACCTTTCGATGATGTGGCCCCACTGGAGGGAAGACAGTCCTGACTGGTTCCCATCCCCTTGCTGATGTGAGCCCTCAGGTGAGAGTCTGATCCTGGCTGGGTTCCTCACCCTTCTGTGAGGTGGGCTCTCTGCTGTGAGGTCAATCATGCCTGTCTGGCACACGTCACCTTGGCGACATGGGCCCTCTGGTGGCAGTTGGAGTGTGCTGGGATCCTCCTCCCCTCGGTGATGAGGGCCCTCTTGCCTTAGGCCATAACTGCTGGGCTCCCCACATTTTCTGATGTGCGCCAAGTGAGTGAGGACACTCTTGCCAGGTTCCCATCCCCATGGGGATATGGGCCTTCTGCTCTGAGGTCAAAACGGCTGGCTTGCTCACAGTACCATGATGTGGGCCCTCTGCTGTGAGTTCACTCCGGCAAGGATCCCTTATCATCGGTGCTCTGAGCCGCCTGCTGGGAGGTTCCAACTGCTGGATTCCTCAACTTTTTTATTCTATGTGCCCTCTGTTGTGAGGCTCCTCCTGCCTGCCTCACTGCCAGCCCCTTGGTGATGACTGTCCTATGGCTTGAGACCACATGTGCTACGTTCCTCACCTTTCGATGATGTGGCCCCACTCGTGTGAGGACACTCCTGCCTGGTTCCCATCCCCTTGGTGAGGTGGGCCCTCTGGCAAGAGTCTAATCCTGGCTGGGTTCCTCAACGTTCTGTGAGGTAGGCCCTCTGCTGTGAGGTCACTCCTGCCTGGCTGGCACACGTCGCCTTGGAGACGTGAGCCCTCTGGTGGCAGTTGGAGCGTGCAGGGTGCCTCCTCCTCTCGGTGATGACGGCCCTCTGGCATCAGGCCCTAAATGGTGGGCTCCCCACATTTTCTGATGTATGCCCAGTGGTGTGAGGACACTCCAGCCAGGTTCCTATTCCCATGGGGATGTGGGCCTTCTGCGCTGAGGTCCCAACGCCTGGGTTGCTCACAGTTTTATGATGTGGGCCCTCTGCTGTGAGTTCACTGCGGCCTGGATCCCATAGCCTCGGTGTTCTGAGCCGCCTGCTGGAAGGTCTAAATGCTGGAATCCTCACGTTTTTTATATTATGTGCCCTGTGTTGTGAGGCTACTCCTGCCTGCCTCACTCCAAGGCCCTTGGTGATGTGGGTCCTCTGGTTTGAGGACACATGTGCTGGCTTCCTCACCTTAAGATGATGAGGCCCCACTGGTGTGAGGATAATCCTGACTGGTTCCCATCCCCTTTGTGATGTGGGCCCTCTGGTGAGAGTCTGATCCTGGCTGGGTTCCTCACCCATCTGTGAGGTGGGCCCTCTACTATCAGGTAACTCTTGCCTGGCTTGCTCACCTCGCCTTGTTGACATGAGTCCTCTGGTGGCACTTGGACCCTGCTGGGAGCCTCCTCACCTCTGTGATGAGGGCCCTCTGATGTCAGGCCCTAACTGCTGGGCTCCCCAACTTTTCTTAGTGGGTCCAGTGATGCTCGGGCACTCCTCTTAGGTTCCTATCTCCATGGGGATGTGGGCCTTCTGCTCTGAGGTTCCAACGGCTGTGTTGATCACTGTTTCATGATGTGGGCTCTCTGGTGTTAGTTCACTGTGGCCTGGATCCCATAGCCTCTGTGCTCTTGGCCGCCTGCTGGGAGGTTCCAACTGCTGGATTCCTCACTTTTTTAATTTTTTAGGCCCTCTGTTGTGAGGATCTTCCTGCCTGCCTCACTCCCAGCCCCTTCGTGATGTGTGTCCTCTGGTTTGAGGCCACATGTGCTGGGTTCCTCACCTTTCGATGATGTGGGACCAATGGTCTTAGGAGACTCCTGCCTGGTTCACATCCCCTTGGTGATGTGGGCCCTCTGTTGAGAGTCTGATCCTGGCTGGGTTCCTCACCCTTCTGTGAGGTGGGCCGTCTGCTGTGAGGTCACTCCTGCCTGGCTTGCTCACCTCGTCTTGTGGACATGAGCCCTCTGGTGGCACTTGGACCGTGCTGGGAGCGTCCTCACCTCTGTGATGAGGGCCCTCTGATGTCAGGCCCTAACTGCTGGGCTCCCTAACTTTTCTTAGTGAGTCCAGTGATGCTCGGGCACTCCTCTTAGGTTCCCATCTCCATGGGGATGTGGGCCTTCTGCTCTGAGGTTCCAATGGCTGTGTTGATCACAGTTTCATGATGTGGGCTCTCTGGTGTTAGTTCACTGTGGCCTGGATCCCATAGCCTCTGTGCTCTTGGCCGCCTGCTGGGAGGTTCCAACTGCTGGATTCCTCACTTTTTTAATTTTTTGGGCCCTCTGTTGTGAGGATCCTCCTGCCTGCCTCACTCCCAGCCCCTTCGTGATGTGTGTCCTCTGGTTTGAGGTCACATGTGCTGGGTTCCTCACCTTTCGATGATGTGGGACCAATGGTCTTAGGAGACTCCTGCCTGGTTCACATCCCCTTGGTGATGTGCGCCCACTGTTGAGAGTCTGATCCTGGCTGGGTTCCTCACCCTTCTGTGAGGTGGGCCGTCTGCTGTGAGGTCACTCCTGCCTGGCTTGCTCACCACGCCTTGTGGACATGAGCCCTCTGGTGGCACTTGGAGCCTGCTGGGAGCCTCCTCCCCACGGTGATGAGGGCCCTCTGGCGTCAGACCCTAACTGCTGGTCTCCCAAAATTTTCTGATACGTTCTCAGTGGTGCAAGGACACTCCTACCAGATTTATATCCCCATGGGGATGTGGGCCTCCTGCTCTGAGGTCCCAATGGCTGGGTTGCTCAGTTCATGACATGGGCCCTCTTCTGTGAGTTCACTGTGGCCTGGATCCCATAGTCTCGTTGCTCTGGGCCGCCTGCTGGGAGGTTCCAACTGCTGGATTCCTCACTGTTTTATTCTATGGGCCCAGTGTTGTGAGGCTACTCCTCCCTGCCTCACTCCGAGGCCCTTGGTGATGTGGGTCCTCTGGTTTGAGGACACATGTGCTGCGTACCTCACCTTTCGATGATGTGGCCCCACTGGTGTGAAGACACTCCTGCCTGGTTCCCATCCCCTTGGTGATGTGGGCCCTCTGGTGAGAGTCTGATGTTGGCTGGGTTTCTCACCCTTCTGTGAGGTGGGACTTCTGCTGTGAGGTAACTCCTGCCTGGCTTGCTCACGTTGCCTTGGTAGTTGGAGCCTGCTGGGAATCTCCTCCCCTCGGTTATGAGAGCTCTGGATAAAACACATATGCCCTTTTTTGCCAAGTGCATTATTTTCCAAGTTCTGTCTCTTTTCCTACGCTTTAATAGCGACTCCCTTGTACCTTCTGAAATCGGTTTCCAGCAATTCTGCCCCGCATTCAAGTCCTCTTCGCAGCCTTACTTCAGTATAATTTTGGATGATAGCTGTCATTTATAACTCTGCAGGTTTGTGAATTACAGTGCCCCTGAGCTCCTTTCTTCAACTCGCTTTCTTGTGAGCTGGCCGCAAAACTGCAGGATCTCTTCAGGTCCTAATCTGGTTCCAGCATGGCACGCGGAGCCTTTGGTTCATTCGTCTTCCTGGTGGGAAATGAGAGTTAAATTTGCCCGTCCAGACACCTACAGATAGTCTCTCATTGGTTCTCCTTAATCCTGTTCATCTTCCACAGAAATTGCAAACTGGGCCAAACAGGAGGTTAAAGGCACTGACTCTCCAAGTGGGGAGAGTGTTAGTAAAGCGTCTGGAATGTTGCACCCGAGTACCAGGGGACGAAAACTGACCCATTTGAACACGTTTCCCGATCACATGGTGGATCATACTCTGGGTTCCACATGCATGTTTTAGCTGAAGGAAGAATCCCTTAAACCTGGAGAGTTGAGACCCATGGAATGGGTACCATGCAATATGACTACAGAGGGTCTGCATTTGTTCACCGAACCTCAACAATCCTATCACTGCTGCGTTTATGCCGCTGTACACACGCTTGATTCTCTTTCGGAGACATATAAATCCATAGGTTTTAAGATTCTTACTAGTCAGGTATATTCTTAGGCGTTTAATATGGGGTGTAGAGTCCACTTCGTTGAGCAAGGAGTAGCTCTTGTCTATTACATGTTTGGCTTATGGAATGGTATCTGTGCTAATTTCAATCTCTGGTTTTATGCAGCACCCCAACTCACCTTTCCCCTTAAGCAAGCGTAAGTTGGTTTTCTACATTTGAGACCCTGTTCTGTTTTGTAATTCAGTTCCTGTGTAGCCAAGTTTACATTCCGTGTAGTAGTGATATCTTATGATGTTTCTTTTTCTGTGTGACTTGTGTCACTTAGAATCATCGTACCTGAATCCACTCATTATGCTGCTATGGGCCTGATGACATAGATTTCATTGCTGAGTGATATTGCATTGTACGTAAGTACCACAACTTCTTTTTCCATTTTTTGCTGTCTGTGATATTGAAATTGTACCGTAAACGAGGTTTGGGGTGGCTGTGTCTTTTTGATTTTAATTTCCCTAAGTTATAGGACCATAGGTGGAAGTGCCCTAGGCTCTGTTGCTTTGTTTTTTAGATGTTTCAGGAAACACCATACACTTCTCCAGAGTGGCTGTGGGCAATTTACATCCCGCCCATCAGCACAACAAGGCTCCCACGTCTCCATGGCCTGTCCTGCCTTTCTGGATTTTACACTTTTTTCAGATGGCCCTTTTGACCAGGGGGCAGTGAGACTTCATTGTAGTGCAGATTTCCTTTGCAAGCTTGCTTGGTTGGCCAAAAAGGGCGTATGCGTTTTTTCCTGAATATATTCAGGAAAAAACGCATACGCCCTTTTTGGCCAAGTGCATCATTGTGGACGTTCTGCCTCTTTTCCTATGCTTTACATGCAATTCCAATCTACCTCCTGAAATCGGTTTCCTGCAGTTCTGCCCCGCTTTCAAGTCCTCTTGGCAGCCTTACTTCTATATATTTTTGGACGATAGTTGTCATTTATAACTCTGCAGGTTTGTGAATGACAGTGCCCCTGAGCTCCTTTCTTCAACTCGCTTCCTTGTGAGCTGGCCGCAACACCGCAGGATTGCTTCAGTCCCTAGTGTGGTTCCGGCACGGCACGCTGAGCCTTTGGTTAATTCCTCTTCCTGGTGGGAAATGAGAGTTAAATTTGCCCGTCCAGACACCTCCAGCTAGTCTCTCATTGGTTCTCTCTATTCCTGTTCATTTTCCGCAGAAATTGCAAACTGGGCCAAACAGGAGGTTAAAGGCACTGACTCTCCAACTGGGGAGAGTGTTAGTAAAGCGTCTGCAATGTTGCACCCGAGTACCAGGGGATGAAAACTGAGACAGCTTTGAACACGTTTCCCGATCACACGGTGGATCATACTCTGGGTTCCACATGCATGTTTTAGCTGAAGGAAGAATCCCTTAAACCTGGAGAGTTGAGACCCATGGAATGGGTACCATGCAATATGACTTCAAAGCGTCTGCATTTGCGCACCGATCCTCACCAATCCTATCACTGCTGCATTTATGCCGCTGTACACACGCTTGATTCTCTTTCGGAGACATATAAATCCATAGGTTTTAAGATTCTTACTAGTCAGGTATATTCTTAGGCGTTTAATATGTGGTGTTGAGTCCACTTCGTTGAGCAAGGAGTAGCTCTTGTTTATTACATATTTGGCTTATGGAACGGTATCTGTGCTAATTTTAATCTCTGGTTTTATGCAGCACCCCAACTCACCTTTCCCCTTAAGCAAGCATAAGTTGGTTTTCTACATTTGAGACCCTGTTCTGTTTTGTAATTCAGTTCCTGTGTATCCAAGTTTACATTCCGTGTAGTAGTGATATCTTATGATGTTTCTTTTTCTGTGTGACTTATTTCACTTAGAATCATCGTACCTGAATCCACTCATTATGATGCTACGGGCCTGATGACATAGAATTCATTGCTGAGTGATATTGCATTGTACGTAAGTACCACAACTTCTTTATCCATTTTTCGCTTTCTGTGATATTGAACTTGTACCGTAAACGAGGTTCTTGTAAACAGAGCCGTCCCAAACTTTGGGGTGGCTGTGTCTTTTTGATTTTAACTTCCCTAAGCTATAGGACCATAAGTGGAAGTGCCGTAGGCTCAGTTGCTTTGTTTTTTAGATATTTCAGGAAACACCATACACTTCTCCAGAGTGGCTGTTGGCAATTTACATCCCGCCCATGAGCATAACAAGGTTCCCACGTCTCCATGGCCTGTCCTGCCTTTCTGGATTTTACACTTTTTTCAGATGTCCCTTTTGACTGGGGGGCAGTGAGACTTCATTGTAGTGCAGATTTGCTTTGCAAGCTTGCTTAGTTGGCCAAAAAGGGCGTATGCGTTTTTTCCTGAATATATTCAGGAAAAAACCCATACGCCCCTTTTGGCCAAGTGCATCATTGTGGACGTTCTGCCTCTTTTCCTATGCTTTACATGCAATTCCAGTCTACCTCCTGAAATCGGTTTCCTGCAATTCTGACCCGCTTTCAAGTCCTCTTGGCAGCCTTACTTCAATATATTTTTGGACGATAGCTGTCATTTATAACTCTGCATGTCTGTGAATGACAGTGCCCCTGAGCTCCTTTCTTCAACTCGCTTTCTTGTGAACTGGCCACAACATCGCAGGATTGCTTCAGGCCCTAGTGTGGTTCCGGCATGGCACGCTGAGGCTTTGGTTAATTCCTCTTCCTGGTGGGAAATGAGAGTTAAATTTGCCCGTCCAGACACCTCCAGCTAGTCTCTCATTGGTTCTCCCTTTTCCTGTTCATTTTCCACAGAAATTGCAAACTGGGCCAAACAGGAGGTTAAAGGCACTGACTCTCCAAGTGGGGAGAGTGTTAGTAAAGCGTCTGGAATGTTGCACCCGAGTACCAGGGGACGAAAACTGACACATTTGAACACGTTTCCCGATCACACGGTGGATCATACTCTGGGTTCCACATGCATGTTTTAGCTGAAGGAAGAATCCCCTAAACCTGGAGAGTTGAGACCCATGGAATGGGTACTGTGCAATATGACTTCAAAGGGTCTGCATTTGCTCACCGAACCTCACCAATCCTATCACTGCTGCGATTATGCCGCTGTACACACGCTTGATTCTCTTTTGGAGACATATAAATCCATAGGTTTTAAGATTCTTCCTAGTCAGTTATATTCTTAGCCGTTTAATATGGGGTGTAGAGTCCACTTCGTTGAGCAAGGAGTAGCTCTAGTCTATTACATATTTGGTTTATGGAACGGTATCTGTGCTAATTTCAATCTCTGGTTTTATGTAGCACCCCAACTCACCTTTCCCCTTAAGCAAGCATAAGTTGGTTTTCTGCATTTGAGACCCTGTCCTGTTTTGTAATTCAGTTCCTGTGTAGCCAAGTTTACATTCCGTGTAGTAGTGATATCTTATGATGTTTCTTTTTCTGTGTGACTTATTTCACTTAGAATCATCGTACCTGAATCCACTCATTATGCTGCTATGGGCCTGATGACATAGATTTCATTGCTGAGTGATATTGCATTGTACGTAAGTACCAAAACTTCTTTATCCATTTTTCGCTTTCTGTGATATTGAACTTGTACCGTAAACGAGGTTCTTGTAAACAGAACCATCCCAAACTTTGGGGTGGCTGTGTCTTTTTGATTTTAATTTCCCTAAGCTATAGGACCATAAGTGGAAGTGCCCTGGGTTCTGTTGCTTTGTTTTGTAGATGTTTCAGGAAACACCATACACTTCTCCAGAATGGCTGTTGGCAATTTACATCCCGCCCATCAGCATAACAAGGCTCCCAGTTCTCCATGGCCTGTCCTGCCTATCTGGATTTTACACATTTTTCAGATTGCCTTTTGACCAGTGGGCAGTGAGACTTCATTGTAGTGCAGATTTCCTTTGCAAGCTTGCTTGGTTGGCCAAAAAGAGCGTATGCGTTTTTTCCTGAATATATTCAGGAAAAAACGCATTCGCTCTTTTTGGCCAAGTGCATCATTGTGGACATTCTGCCTCTTTTCCTATGCTTTACATGCAATTCCAGTCTACTTCGTGAAATCGGTTTCCTGCAGTTCTGCCCCGCTTTCAAGTCCTCTTGGCAGCCTTACTTCAATATATTTTTGGACGATAGCTGTCATTTATAACTCTGCAGGTTTGTGAATGACAGTGCCCTGGAGCTCCTTTCTTCAATTCGCTTTCTTGTGAGCTGGCCGCAACACCGCAGCCTTGCTTCAGGCCCTAGTGTGGTTCCAGCACGGCAAGCTGACCCTTTGGTTAATTCCTCTTCCTGGTGGGAAATGAGAGTTAAATTTGCCCGTCCAGACACCTCCAGCTAGTCTCTCATTGGTTCTCCCTATTCCTGTTCATTATCCGCAGAAATTGCAAACTGGGCCAAACAGGAGCTTAAAGGCACTTACTCTCCAAGTGGGGAGAGTGTTAGTAAAGCGTCTGGAATGTTGCACCCGAGTACCGGGGGACGAAACCTGAGACACCTTTGAACACGTTTCCCGATCACACGGTGGATCATACTCTGGGTTCCACATGCATGTTTTAGCTGAAGGAAGAATCCCTTAAACCTGGAGAGTTGAGACCCATGGAATGGGTACCATGCAATATGACTTCAAAGGGTCTGCATTTGCTCACCGAACCTCACTAATCCTATCACTGCTGCGTTTATGCCGCTGTACACACGCTTGATTCTCTTTCGGAGACATATAAATCCATAGGTTTTAAGATTCTTACTAGTCAGGTATATTCTTAGGCGTTTAATATGGGGTGTAGAGTCCACTTCATTGAGCAAGGAGTACCTCGTGTCTATTACATATTTGGCTTAGGGCACGGTATCTGTGCTAATTTCAATCTCTGGTTTCATGCAGCACCCCAACTCACCTTTCCCCTTAAGCAAGCATAAGTTGGTTTTCTACATTTGAGACCCTGTTCTGTTTTGTAATTCCGTTCCTGTGTAGCCATGTTTACATTCTGTGTAGTAGTGATATCTTATGATGTTTCTTTTTCTCTGTGACTTATTTCACTTAGAATCATCGTACCTGAATCCACTCATTATGCTGCTACGGGCCTGATGACATAGATTTCATTGCTGAGTGATATTGCATTGTACGTAAGTACCACAACTTCTTTATCCATTTTTCGCTTTCTGCGATATTGAACTTGTACCGTAAACAAGGTTCTTGTAAACAGAGCTGTCCCAAACTTTGGGGTGGCTGTGTCTTTTTGATTTTAATTTCCCTAAGCTATAGGACCATAAGTGGAAGTGCCCTAGGCTCTGTTGCTTTGTTTTTTAGATGTTTCAGGAAACACCATACACTTCTCCAGAGTGGCTGTTGGCAATTTACATCCCGCCCATCAGCATAACAAGGCTCCCAGTTCTCCATGACCTGTCCTGCCTTTCTGGATTTTACACTTTTTTCAGATGGCCCTTTTGACCGGGGGGCAGTGAGACTTTATTGTAGTGCAGATTTCCTTTGCAAGCTTGCTTGGTTGGCCAAAAAGTGAGTATGCGTTTTTTCCTGAATATATTCAGGAATAAACACATACGCCCTTTTTGTCAAAGTGCATCATTGTGGACGTTCTGCCTCTTTTCCTATGCTTTACATGCAATTCCAGTCTACCTCCTGAAATCGGTTTCCTGCAATTCTGCCCCGCTTTCAAGTCCTCTTGGCAGCCTTACTTCAATATATTTTTGGACGATAGCTGTCATTTATAACTCTGCAGATTTGTGAATGACAGTGCCCCTGAGCTCCTTTCTTCAACTCGCTTTCTTGTGAGCTGGCCGCAACACCGCAGGATTGCTTCAGGCCCTAGTGTGGTTCCGGCATGGCACGCTGTGCCTTTGGTTAATTCCTCTTCCTGGTGGGAAATGAGAGTTAAATTTGCCCGTCCAGACACCTACAGCTAGTCTCTCACTGGTTCTCCCTATTCCTGTTCATTTTCCGCAGAAATTGCAAACTGGGCCAAACAGGAGGTTAAAGGCACTGACTCTCCAAGTGGGGAGAGTGTTAGTAAAGCGTCTGGAATGTTGCACCCGAGTACTGGGGGATAAAAACTGAGACACATTTGAACACGTTTCCCGATCACACGGTGGATCATACTCTGGGTTCCACATGCACGTATTAGCTGAAGGAAGAATCCCTTAAACCTGGAGAGTTGAGACCCATGGAATGGGTACCATGCAATATGACTTCAAAGGGTCTGCATTTGCTCACCGATCCTCACCAATCCTATCACTGCTGCGTTTATGCCGCTGTACACACACTTGATTCTCTTTTGGAGACATATAAATCCATAGGTTTTAAGATTCTTACTAGTCAGGTATATTCTTATGCGTTTAATATGGGGTGTTGAGTCCACTTCATTGAGCAAGGAGTACCTCATGTCTATTACATATTTGGCTTATGGAACGGTATCTGTGCTAATTTCAATCTCTGGTTTTATGCAGCACCCCAACTCACCTTTCCCCTTAAGCAAACATAAGTTGGTTTTCTACATTTGAGACCCTGTTCTGTTTTGTAATTCAGTTCCTGTGTAGCCAAGTTTACAATCCGTGTAGTAGTGATATCTTATGATGTTTCTTTTTCTCTGTGACTTATTTCACTTAGAATCATCGTACCTGAATCCACTCATTATGCTGCTACCGGACTGATGACATAGATTTCATTGCTGAGTTATATTGCATTGTACGTAAATACAACAACTTCTTTTTCCATTTTTCACTTGCTGTGATATTGAACTTGTACCGTAAACGAGGTTCTTGTAAACAGAGCCGTCCCAAACTTTGGGGTGGCTGTGTCTTTTTGATTTTAATTTCCCTAAGCTATTGGACCATAAGTTGAAGTGCCGTAGGCTCAGTTGCTTTGTTTTTTAGATGTTTCAGGAAACACCATACACTTCTCCAGAGTGGCTGTTGGCAATTTACATCCCACCCATCAGCATAACAAGGCTCCCAGTTCTCCATGGCCTGTCCTGCCTTTCTGGATTTTACACTTTTTTCAGATGGCCCTTTTCACCAGGGGGCAGTGAGACTTCATTGTAGTGCAGATTTCCTTTGCAAGCTTGCTTGGTTGGCCAAAAAGGGCGTATGTGTTTTTTTCTCAGGAAAAAATATACCCTTTTTGGCCAAGTGCATCATTGTGGACGTTCTGCCTCTTTTCCTATGCTTTACATGCAATTCCAGTCTACCTCCTGAAATCGGTTTCCTGCAAATCTGCCCCGCTTTCAAGTCCTCTTGGCAGCCTTACTTCAATATATTTTTGGACGATAGCTGTCATTTTTAACTCTGCAGGTTTGTGAATTACAGTGCCCCTGAGCTCCTTTCTTCAACTCGCTTTCTTGTGAGCTGGCCGCAACACCGCAGGATTGCTTCAGGCCCTAGTGTGGTTCCGGCATGGCACTCTGAGCCTTTGGTTAATTCCTCATCCTGGTGGGAAATGAGAGTTAAATTTGCACGTCCAGACACCTCCAGCTAGTTTCTCATTGGTTCTCCCTATTACTGTTCATTATCCGCAGAAATTGCAAACTGGGCCAAACAGGAGGTTAAAGGCACTGACTCTCCAAGTGGGGAGAGTGTTAGTAAAGCGTCTGGAATGTTGCACCCGAGTACCAGGGGACGAAAACTGACCCATTTCAACACGTTTCCCGATCACATGGTGGATCATACTCTGGGTTCCACATGCATGTTTTAGCTGAAGGAAGAATCCCTTAAACCTGGAGAGTTGAGACCCATGGAATGGGTACCATGCAATATGACTACAGAGGGTCTGCATTTGTTCACCGAACCTCAACAATCCTATCACTGCTGCGTTTATGCCGCTGTACACACGCTTGATTCTCTTTCGGAGACATATAAATCCATAGGTTTTAAGATTCTTACTAGTCAGGTATATTCTTAGGCGTTTAATATGGGGTGTAGAGTCCACTTCGTTGAGCAAGGAGTAGCTCTTGTCTATTACATATTTGGCTTATGGAATGGTATCTGTGCTAATTTCAATCTCTGGTTTTATGCAGCACCCCAACTCACCTTTCCCCTTAAGCAAGCATAAGTTGGTTTTCTACATTTGAGACCCTGTTCAGTTTTGTAATTCAGTTCCTGTGTAGCCAAGTTTACATTCCGTGTAGTAGTGATATCTTATGATGTTTCTTTTTCTGTGTGACTTATGTCACTTAGAATCATCGTACCTGAATCCACTCATTATGCTGCTATGGGCCTGATGACATAGATTTCATTGCTGAGTGATATTGCATTGTACGTAAGTACCACAACTTCTTTTTCCATATTTTGCTGTCTGTGATATTGAAATTGTACCATAAACGAGGTTTGGGGTGGCTGTGTCTTTTTGATTTTAATTTCCCTAAGCTATAGGACCATAGGTGGAAGTGCCCTAGGCTCTGTTGCTTTGTTTTTTAGATGTTTCAGGAAACACCATACACTTCTCCAGAGTGGCTGTGGGCAATTTACATCCCGCCCATCAGCACAACAAGGCTCCCACGTCTCCATGGCCTGTCCTGCCTTTCTGGATTTTACACTTTTTTCAGATGGCCCTTTTGACCAGGGGGCAGTGAGACTTCATTGTAGTGCAGATTTCCTTTGCAAGCTTGCTTGGTTGGCCAAAAAGGGCGTATGCGTTTTTTCCTGAATATATTCAGGAAAAAACGCATACGCCCTTTTTGGCCAAGTGCATCATTGTGGACGTTCTGCCTCTTTTCCTATGCTTTACATGCAATTCCAATCTACCTCCTGAAATCGGTTTCCTGCAGTTCTGCCCCGCTTTCAAGTCCTCTTGGCAGCCTTACTTCTATATATTTTTGGACGATAGTTGTCATTTATAACTCTGCAGGTTTGTGAATGACAGTGCCCCTGAGCTCCTTTCTTCAACTCGCTTCCTTGTGAGCTGGACGCAACACCGCAGGATTGCTTCAGTCCCTAGTGTGGTTCCGGCACGGCACGCTGAGCCTTTGGTTAATTCCTCTTCCTGGTGGGAAATGAGAGTTAAATTTGCCCGTCCAGACACCTCCAGCTAGTCTCTCATTGGTTCTCTCTATTCCTGTTCATTTTCCGCAGAAATTGCAAACTGGGCCAAACAGGAGGTTAAAGGCACTGACTCTCCAACTGGGGAGAGTGTTAGTAAAGCGTCTGCAATGTTGCACCCGAGTACCAGGGGATGAAAACTGAGACAGCTTTGAACACGTTTCCCGATCACACGGTGGATCATACTCTGGGTTCCACATGCATGTTTTAGCTGAAGGAAGAATCCCTTAAACCTGGAGAGTTGAGACCCATGGAATGGGTACCATGCAATATGACTTCAAAGCGTCTGCATTTGCTCACCGATCCTCACCAATCCTATCACTGCTGCGTTTATGCCGCTGTACACACGCTTGATTCTCTTTCGGAGACATATAAATCCATAGGTTTTAAGATTCTTACTAGTCAGGTATATTCTTAGGCGTTTAATATGTGGTGTTGAGTCCACTTCGTTGAGCAAGGAGTAGCTCTTGTTTATTACATATTTGGCTTATGGAACGGTATCTGTGCTAATTTCAATCTCTGGTTTTATGCAGCACCCCAACTCACCTTTCCCCTTAAGCAAGCATAAGTTGGTTTTCTACATTTGAGACCCTGTTCTGTTTTGTAATTCAGTTCCTGTGTATCCAAGTTTACATTCCGTGTAGTAGTGATATCTTATGATGTTTCTTTTTCTGTGTGACTTATTTCACTTAGAATCATCGTACCTGAATCCACTCATTATGATGCTACGGGCCTGATGACATAGATTTCATTGCTGAGTGATATTGCATTGTACGTAAGTACCACAACTTCTTTATCCATTTTTCGCTTTCTGTGATATTGAACTTGTACCGTAAACGAGGTTCTTGTAAACAGAGCCATCCCAAACTTTGGGGTGGCTGTGTCTTTTTGATTTTAATTTCCCTAAGCTATAGGACCATACGTGAAAGTGCCGTAGGCTCAGTTGGTTTGTTTTTTAGATATTTCAGGAAACACCATACACTTCTCCAGAGTGGCTGTTGGCAATTTACATCCTGCCCATGAGCATAACAAGGTTCCCACGTCTCCATGGCCTGTCCTGCCTTTCTGGATTTTACACTTTTTTCAGATGGCCCTTTTGACTGGGGGGCAGTGAGACTTCATTGTAGTGCAGATTTGCTTTGCAAGCTTGCTTAGTTGGCCAAAAAGGGCGTATGCGTTTTTTCCTGAATATATTCAGGAAAAAACCCATACGCCCCTCTTGGCCAAGTGCATCATTGTGGACGTTCTGCCTCTTTTCCTATGCTTTACATGCAATTCCAGTCTACCTCCTGAAATCGGTTTCCTGCAATTCTGACCCGCTTTCAAGTCCTCTTGGCAGCCTTACTTCAATATATTTTTGGAAGATAGCTGTCATTTATAACTCTGCATGTCTGTGAATGACAGTGCCCCTGAGCTCCTTTCTTCAACTCGCTTTCTTGTGAACTGGCCACAACAACGCAGGATTGCTTCAGGCCCTAGTGTGGTTCCGGCATGGCACGCTGAGGCTTTGGTTAATTCCTCTTCCTGGTGGGAAATGAGAGTTAAATTTGCCCGTCCAGACACCTCCAGCTAGTCTCTCATTGGTTCTCCCTTTTCCTGTTCATTTTCCACAGAAATTGCAAACTGGGCCAAACAGGAGGTTAAAGGCACTGACTCTCCAAGTGGGGACAGTGTTAGGAAAGCGTCTGTAATGTTGCACCCGAGTACCAGGGGACGAAAACTGAGACACCTTTGAACACGTTTCCCAATCACACGGTGGATCATACTCTGGGTTCCACATGCATGTTTTAGCTGAAGGAAGAATCCCTTAAACCTGGAAAGTTGAGACCCATGGAATGGGTACCATGCAATATGACTTCAAAGGGTCTGCATTTGCTCACCGATCCTCACCAAACCTATCACTGCTGCGTTGATGCTGCTGTACACACGCTTGATTCTCTTTCGGAGACATATAAATCCATAGGTTTTAAGATTCTTACTAGTCAGGTATATTCTTAGGCGTTTAATATGGGGTGTTGAGTCCACTTTGTTGAGCAAGGAGTAGCTCTTGTCTATTACATATTTGGCTTATGAAACGGTATCTGTGCTAATTTCAATCTCTGGTTTTATGCAGCACCCCAACTCGCCTTTCCCCTTAAGCAAGCATAAGTTGGTTTTCTACATTTGAGACCCTGTTCTGTTTTGTAATTCAGTTCCTGTGTAGCCAAGTTTACATTCCGTGTAGTAGTGATATCTTATGATGTTTCTTTTTCTGTGTGACTTATTTCACTTAGAATCATCGTACCTGAATCCACTCATTATGCTGCTACGGGCCTGATGACATAGATTTCATTGCTGAGTGATATTGCATTGTACGTAAGTACCAAAACTTCTTTATCCATTTTTCGCTTTCTGCGATATTGAACTTGTACCGTAAACGAGGTTCTTGTAAACAGCGCCGTCCCAAACTTTGGGGTGGCTGTGTCTTTTTGATTTTAATTTCCCTAAGCTATAGGACCATAAGTGGAAGTGCTCTAGGCTCTGTTGCTTTGTTTTGTAGATGTTTCAGGAAACACCATACACTTCACCAGAGTGGCTGTTGGAAATTTACATCCCGCCCATCAGCATAACAAGGCTCCCAGTTGTCCGTGGCCTGTCCTGCCTTTCTGGATTTTACACTTTTTTCAGATGGCCCTTTTGACCTGAGGGCAGTGAGACTTCACTGTAGTGCAGATTTCCTTTGCAAGCTTGCTTGGTTGGCCAAAAAGGGCGTATGCGTTTTTTCCTGAATATATTCAGGAAAAAACGCATACGCCCTTTTTGGCCAAGTTCATCATTGTGGACGTTCTGCCTCTTTTCCTATGCTTTACATGCAATTCCAGTCTACCTCCTGAAATCAGTTTCCTGCAATTCTGACCCGCTTTCAAGTCCTCTTGGCAGCCTTACTTCAATATATTTTTGGACGATAGCTGTCATTTATAACTCTGCATGTCTGTGAATGACAGTGCCCCTGAGCTCCTTTCTTCAACTCGCTTTCTTGTGAGCTGGCCACAACATCGCAGGATTGCTTCAGGCCCTAGTGTGGTTCCGGCATGGCACGCTGAGCCTTTGGTTAATTCCTCTTCCTGGTTGGAAATGAGAGTTAAATTTGCCCGTCTAGAGACCTCCAGCTAGTCTCTCATTGGTTCTCCCTTTTCCTGTTCATTTTCCGCAGAAATTGCAAACTGGGCCAAACAGGAGGTTAAAGGCACTGACTCTCCAAGTGGGGAGAGTGTTAGTAAAGCGTCTGGAATGTTGCACCCGAGTACCAGGGGATGAAAACTGAGACACCTTTGAACACGTTTCCCAATCACACGGTGGATCATACTCTGGGTTCCACATGCATGTTTTAGCTGAAGGAAGAATCCCTTAAACCTGGAGAGTTGAGACCCATGGAATGGGTACCATGCAATATGACTTCAAAGGGTCTGCATTTGCTCACCGATCCTCACCAATCCTATCACTGCTGCGTTGATGCTGCTGTACACACGCTTGATTCTCTTTCGGAGACATATAAATCCATAGGTTTTAAGATTCTTACTAGTCAGGTATATTCTTAGGCGTTTAATATGGGGTGTTGAGTCCACTTCGTTGAGCAAGGAGTAGCTCTTGTCTATTACATATTTGGCTTATGAAACGGTATCTGTGGTAATTTCAATCTCTGGTTTTATGCAGCACCCCTACTCGCCTTTCCCCTTAAGCAAGCATAAGTTGGTTTTCTACATTTGAGACCCTGTTCTGTTTTGTAATTCAGTTCCTGTGTAGCCAAGTTTACATTCCGTGTAGTAATGATATCTTATGATGTTTCTTTTTCTGTGTGACTTATGTCACTTAGAATCATTGTACCTGAATCCACTCATTATGCTGCTATGGGCCTGATGACATAGATTTCACTGCTGAGTGACATTTCATTGTACGTAAGTACCACAACTTCTTTATCCATTTTTCACTTTCTGTGATATTGAACTTGTATCGTAAACAAGGTTCTTGTAAACAGAGCCGTCCCAAACTTTGGGGTGGCTGTGTCTTTTTGATTTTAATTTCCCTAAGCTATAGGACCATAAGTGGAAGTGCTCTAGGCTCTGTTGCTTTGTTTTTTAGATGTTTCAGGAAACACCATACACTTCTCCAGAGTGGCTGTTGGCAATTTACATCCCGCCCATCAGCATAACAAGGCTCCCAGTTCTCCATGGCTTTTCCTGTGTTTCTGGATTTTACACTTTTTTCAGATGGCCCTTTTGACTGGGGGGAAGTGAGACTTCATTGTAGTGCAGATTTCCTTTGCAAGCTTGCTTGGTTGGCCAAAAAGAGCGTATGCGTTTTTTCCTGAATATATTCAGGAAAAACGCATACGCCCTTTTTGGCCAAGTGCATCATTGTGGACGTTCTGCCTCTTTTCCTATGCTTTACATGCAATTCCAGTCTACCTCCTGAAATCGGTTTCCTGCAATTCTGCCCCACTTTCAAGTCCTCTTGGCAGCCTTACTTCAATATATTTTTGGACGATAGTTGTCATTTATAACTCTGCAGGTTTGTGAATGACAGTACTCCTGAGCTCCTTTCTTCAACTCGCTTTCTTGTCAGCTGGCCGCAACACCGCAGCATCGCTTCAGGCCCTAGTGTGGTTCCGGCATGGCACGCTGAGCCTTTGGCTAATTCCTCTTCCTGGTGGGAAATGAGAGTTAAATTTGCCCGTCCAGACACCTCCAGCTAGTCTCTCATTGGTTCTCCCTATTCCTGTTCATTTTCCGCAGAAATTGCAAACTGGGCCAAACAGGAGGTTAAAGGCACTGACTCTCCAAGTGGGGAGTGTGTTAGTAAACCGTCTGGAATGTTGCACTCGGGTACCAGGGGACGAAACCTGACACATTTGAACACGTTTACCGATCACACAGTGGATCATACTCTGGGTTCCACATGCATGTTTTAGCTGAAGGAAGAATCCCTTAAACCTGGAAAGTTGAGACCCATGGAATGGGTACCATGCAATATGACTTCAAAGGGTCTGCATTTGCTCACCAAACCTCACCAATCCTATCACTGCTGCGTTTATGCCGCTGTACACATGCTTGATTCTCTTTCGGAGACATATAAATCCATAGGTTTTAAGATTCTTACTAGTCAGGTATATTCTTAGGCCTTTAATATGGGGTGTTGAGTCCACTTCAATGAGCAAGGAGTAGGTCTTGTCTATTACATATTTGGCTTATGGAACGGTATCTGTGCTAATTTTAATCTCTGGTTTTATGCAGCACCCCAACTCACCTTTCCCCTTAAGCAAGCATAAGTTGGTTTTCTACATTTGAGACCCTGTTCTGTTTTGTAATTCAGTTCCTGTTTAGCCAAGTTTACATTCCGTGTAGTAGTGATATCTTATGATGTTTCTATTTCTCTGTGACTTATTTCACTTAGAATCATCGTACCTGAATCCACTCATTATGCTGCTACGGGCCTGATGACATAGATTTCATTGCTGAGTGATATTGCATTGTACGTAAGTACCACAACTTCTTTATCCATTTTTCGCTTTCTGCGATATTGAACTTGTACCGTAAACGAGGTTCTAGTAAACAGAGCCGTCCCAAACTTTGGGGTGGCTGTGTCTTTTTGATTTTAATTTCCCTAAGCTATAGGACCATAAGTGGAAGTGCTCTAGGCTCTGTTGCTTTGTTTTTTAGATGTTTCAGGAAACACCATACACTTCTCCAGAATGGCTGTTGGCAATTTACATCCCGCCCATGAGCATAACAAGGCTCCCAGTTCTCCATGGCCTGTCCTGCCTTTCTGGATTTTACACTTTTTTCAGATGGCCCTTTTGACCGGGGGGCAGTGAGACTTCATTGTTGTGCAGATTTCCTTTGCAAGCTTGCTTGGTTGGCCAAAAAGGGCGTATGCGTTTTTTCCTGAATATATTCAGGAAAAAACGCATACGCCCTTTTTGGCCAAGTGCATCATTGTGGACGTTCTGCCTCTTTTCCTATGCTTTACATGCAATTCCAGTCTACCTCCTGAAATCGGTTTCCTGCAATTCTGCCCCACTTTCAAGTCCTATTGGCAGCCTTACTTCAATATATTTTTGGACGATAGCTGTCATTTATAACTCTGCAGGTCTGTGAATGACAGTGGCCCTGAGCTCCTTTCTTCAACTCGCTTTCTTGTGAGCTGGCCGCAACACCGCAGGATTGCTTCAGGCCCTAGTGTGGTTCCGGCACGGCACGCTGAGCCTTTGGTTAATTCCTCTTCCTGGTGGGAAATGAGAGTTAAATTTGCCCGTCCAGACACCTCCAGCTAGTCTCTCATTGGTTCTCCCTATTCCTGTTCATTTTCCGCAGAAATTGCAAACTGGGCCAAACAGTAGGTTGAAGGCACTGACTCTCCAAGTGGGGAGAGTGTTAGTAAAACATCTGGAATGTTGCACTCGAGTACCAGGGCACGAAAACTGAGACACATATGAACACGTTTCCCGATCACATGGTGGATCATACTCTGGGTTCCACATGCATGTTTTACCTGAAGGAAGAATCCCTTAACCCTGGAGAGTTGAGACCCATGGAATGGGTACCAAGCAATATGACTTCAAAGGGTCTGCATTTGCTCACCGAACCTCACCAATCCTATCACTGCTGCGTTTATGCCGCTGTACACACGCTTGATTCTCTTTCGGAGACATAGAAATCCATAGGTTTTAAGATTCTTACTAGTCAGGTATATTCTTAGGCGTTTAATATGGGGTGTTGAGTCCACATCGTTGGGCAAGGAGTAGCTCTTGTCTATTACATATTTGGCTTATGGAATGGTATCTGTGCTAACTTCAATCTCTGGTTTTATGCAGCACCCCAACTCACCTTTCCCCTTAAGCAAGCATAAGTTCGTTTTCTACATTTGAGACCCTGTTCTGTTTTGTAATTCAGTTCCTGGGTAGCCAAGTTTACATTCCGTGTAGTAGTGATAATGTATGATGTTTCTTTTTCTCTTTGACTTATTTCACTTAGAATCATCGTACCTGAATCCACTCATTATGCTACTATGGGCCTGATGACATCGATTTCATTGCTGAGTGATATTGCATTGTAGATAAGTACCACAACTTCTTTATCCATTTTGCACTTTCTGTGATATTGAACTTGTACCGTAAACGAAGTTCTTGTAAACACAGCCTTCCCAAACTTTGGGGTGGCTGTGTCTTTTTGATTTTAATTTCCCTAAGCTATAGGACCATAAGTGGAAGTGCCCTAGGCTCTGTTGCTTCATTTTTTAGATGTTTCAGGAAACACCATACATTTCTCCAGAGTGGCTGTTGGCAATTTACATCTCGCCCATGAGCATAACAAGGCTCCCAGTTCTCCATGGCCTGTCCTGCCTTTCTGGATTTTACACTTTTTTCAGAGGGCCCTTTTGACCGGGGGCAGTGAGACTTCATTGTAGTGCAGATTTCCTTTGCAAGCTTGCTTGGTTGGCCAAAAAGGGCGTATGCGTTTTTTCCTGAATATATTCAGGAAAAAACGCATACGCCCTTTTTGGCCAACTGCATCATTGTGGACGTTCTGCCTCTTTTCCTATGCTTTACATGCAATTACAGTCTACCTCCTGAAATCGGTTTCCTGCAATTCTGCCCCGCTTTCAAGTCCTCTTGGCAGCCTTACTTCAATATATTTTTGGACGATAGCTGTCATTTATAACTCTGCATGTTTGTGAATTACAGTGCCCCTGAGCTCTTTTCTTCAACTCGCTTTCCTGTGAGCTGGCCGCAACACCGCAGGATTGCTTCAGGCCCTAGTGTGGTTCCGGCATGGCACGCTGAGCCTTTGGTTAATTCCTCTTCCTGGTGGGAAATGAGAGTTAAATTTGCCCGTCCAGACACCTCCAGCTAGTCTCTCATTGGTTCTCCCTATTCCTGTTCATTTTCCGCAGAAATTGCAAACTGGGCCAAACAGTAGGTTGAAGGCACTGACTCTCCAAGTGGGGAGAGTGTTAGTAAAACATCTGGAATGTTGCACTCGAGTACCAGGGTACGAAAACTGAGACACATATGAACACGTTTCCCGATCGCATGGTGGATCATACTCTGGGTTCCACATGCATGTTTTAGCTGAAGGAAGAATCCCTTAAACCTGGAGAGTTGAGACCCATGGAATGGGTACCAAGCAATATGACTTCAAAGGGTCTGCATTTGCTCACCGAACCTCACCAATCCTATCACTGCTGCGTTTATGCTGCTGTACACACGCTTGATTCTCTTTCGGAGACATATAAATCCATAGGTTTTAAGATTTTTACTAGTCAGGTATATTCTTAGGCGTTTAATATGGGGTGTAGAGTCCACTTAGTTGAGCAAGGAGTAGCTCTTGTCTATTACATATTTGGCTTATGGAACGGTATCTGTGCTAATTTCAATCTCTGGTTTTATGCAGCACCCCAACTCACCTTTCCCCTTAAGCAAGCATAAGTTGGTTTTCTACATTTGAGACCCTGTTCTGTTTTGTAATTCAGTTCCTGTGTAGCCAAGTTTACATTCCGTGTAGTAGTGATATCTTATGATGTTTTTTTTCTCTCTGTGAATTATTTCAATTAGAATCCTCGTACCTAAATCCACTCGTTATGCTGCTACGGGCCTGATGACATAGATTTCATTGCTGAGTGATATTGCATTGTACGTAAGTACCACAACTTCTTTATCCATTTTTTTCTTTCTGTGATATTGAACTTGTACCGTAAACGAGGTTCTTGTAAACAGAGCCATCCCAAACTTTGGGGTGGCTGTGTCTTTTTGATTTTAATTTCCCTAAGCTATAGGACCATAAGTGGAAGTGCCCTAGGCTCTGTTGCTTTGTTTTTTAGATGTTTCAGGAAACACCATACACTTCTCCAGAGTGGCTGTTGGCAATTTACATCCCGCCCATGAGCATAACAAGGCTCCCAGTTCTCCATGGCCTGTCCTGCCTTTGTGGATTTTACACTTATTTCAGATGGCCCTTTTGACCGGGGGGCAGTGAGACTTCATTGTTGTGCAGATTTCCTTTGCAAGCTTGCTTGGTTGGCCAAAAAGGGCGTATGCGTTTTTTCCTGAATATATTCAGGAAAAAACGCATATGCCCTTTTTGGCCAAGTGCATCATTGTGGACGTTCTGCCTCTTTTCCTATGCTTTACATGCAATTCCAGTCTACCTCCTGAAATCGGTTTCCTGCAATTCTGCCCCACTTTCAATCCTATTGGCAGCCTTACTTCAATATATTTTTGGACGATAGCTGTCATTTATAACTCTGCAGGTCTGTGAATGACAGTGGCCCTGAGCTCCTTTCTTCAACTCGCTTTCTTGTGAGCTGGCCGCAACACCACAGGATTGCTTCAGGCCCTAGTGTGGTTCCGGCACGGCACGCTGAGCCTTTGGTTAATTCCTCTTCCTGGTGGGAAATGAGAGTTAAATTTGCCCGTCCAGACACCTCCAGCTAGTCTCTCATTGGTTCTCCCTATTCCTGTTCATTTTCCGCAGAAATTGCAAACTTGGCCAAACAGTAGGTTGAAGGCACTGACTCTCCAAGTGGGGAGAGTGTTAGTAAAACATCTGGAATGTTGCACTCGAGTACCAGGGCACGAAAACTGAGACACATATGAACACGTTTCCCGATCACATGGTGGATCATACTCTGGGTTCCACATGCATGTTTTAGCTGAAGGAAGAATCCCTTAACCCTGGAGAGTTGAGACCCATGGAATGGGTACCAAGCAATATGACTTCAAAGGGTCTGCATTTGCTCACCGAACCTCACCAATCCTATCACTGCTGCGTTTATGCCGCTGTACACACGCTTGATTCTCTTTCGGAGACATAGAAATCCATAGGTTTTAAGATTCTTACTAGTCAGGTATATTCTTAGGCGTTTAATATGGGGTGTTGAGTCCACATCGTTGGGCAAGGAGTAGCTCTTGTCTATTACATATTTGGCTTATGGAATGGTATCTGTGCTAATTTCAATCTCTGGTTTTATGCAGCACCCCAACTCACCTTTCCCCTTAAGCAAGCATAAGTTGGTTTTCTACATTTGAGACCCTGTTCTGTTTTGTAATTCAGTTCCTGGGTAGCCAAGTTTACATTCCGTGTAGTAGTGATAATGTATGATGTTTCTTTTTCTGTTTGACTTATTTCACTTAGAATCATCGTACCTGAATCCACTCATTATGCTACTATGGGCCTGATGACATCGATTTCATTGCTGAGTGATATTGCATTGTAGGTAAGTACCACAACTTCTTTATCCATTTTTCACTTTCTGTGATATTGAACTTGTACCGTAAATGAAGTTCCTGTAAACAGAGCCATCCCAAACTTTGGGGTGGCTGTGTCTTTTTGATTTTAATTTCCCTAAGCTATAGGACCATAAGTGGAAGTGCCCTAGGCTCTGTTGCTTCGTTTTTTAGATGTTTCAGGAAACACCATACACTTCTCCAGAGTGGCTGTTGGCAATTTACATCCCGCCCATGAGCATAACAAGGCTCCCAGTTCTCCATGGCCTGTCCTGCCTTTCTGGATTTTACACTTTTTTCAGATGGCCCTTTTGACCGGGGGGCAGTGAGACTTCATTGTAGTGCAGATTTCCTTTGCAAGCTTGCTTGGTTGGCCAAAAAGGGCGTATGCGTTTTTTCCTGAATATATTCAGGAAAAAACGCATACGCCCTTTTTGGCCAACTGCATCATTGTGGACGTTCTGCCTCTTTTCCTATGCTTTACATGCAATTCCAGTCTACCTCCTGAAATCGGTTTCCTGCAATTCTGCCCAGCTTTCAAGTCCTCTTGGCAGCCTTACTTCAATATATTTTTGGACGATAGCTGTCATTTATAACTCTGCAGGTTTTTGAATTACAGTGCCCCTGAGCTCTTTTCTTCAACTCGCTTTCTTGTGAGCTGGCCGCAACACCGCAGGATTGCTTCAGGCCCTAGTGTGGTTCTGGCATGGCACGCTGAGCCTTTGGTTAATTCCTCTTCCTGGTGGGAAATGAGAGTTAAATTTGCCCGTCCAGACACCTCCAGCTAGTCTCTCATTGGTTCTCCCTATTCCTGTTCATTTTCCGCAGAAATTGCAAACTGGGCCAAACAGTAGGTTGAAGGCACTGACTCTCCAAGTGGGGAGAGTGTTAGTAAAACATCTGGAATGTTGCACTCGAGTACCAGGGTACGAAAACTGAGACACATATGAACACGTTTCCCGATCACATGGTGGATCATACTCTGGGTTCCACATGCATGTTTTAGCTGAAGGAAGAATCCCTTAACCCTGGAGAGTTGAGACCCATGGAATGGGTACCAAGCAATATGACTTCAAAGGGTCTGCATTTGCTCACCGAACCTCACCAATCCTATCACTGCTGCGTTTATGCCGCTGTACACACGCTTGATTCTCTTTCGGAGACATAGAAATCCATAGGTTTTAAGATTCTTACTAGTCAGGTATATTCTTAGGCGTTTAATATGGGGTGTTGAGTCCACATCGTTGGGCAAGGAGTAGCTCTTGTCTATTACATATTTGGCTTATGGAATGGTATCTGTGCTAATTTCAATCTCTGGTTTTATGCAGCACCCCAACTCACCTTTCCCCTTCAGCAAGCATAAGTTGGTTTTCTACATTTGAGACCCTGTTCTGTTTTGTAATTCAGTTCCTGTGTAGCCAAGTTTACATTCCGTGTAGTAGTGATATCTTATGATGTTTTTTTTTTCTCTGTGAATTATTTCAATTAGAATCCTCGTACCTAAATCCACTCGTTATGCTGCTACGGGCCTGATGACATAGATTTCATTGCTGAGTGATATTGCATTGTACGTAAGTACCACAACTTCTTTATCCATTTTTTTCTTTCTGTGATATTGAACTTGTACCGTAAATGAGGTTCTTGTAAACAGAGCCATCCCAAACTTTGGGGTGGCTGTGTCTTTTTGATTTTAATTTCCCTAAGCTATAGGACCATAAGTGGAAGTGCCCTAGGCTCTGTTGCTTTGTTTTTTAGATGTTTCAGGAAACACCATACACTTCTCCAGAGTGGCTGTTGGCAATTTACATCCCGCCCATGAGCATAACAAGGCTCCCAGTTCTCCATGGCCTGTCCTGCCTTTCTGGATTTTACACTTTTATCAGATGGCCCTTTTGACCGGGGGGCAGTGAGACTTCATTGTTGTGCAGATTTCCTTTGCAAGCTTGCTTGGTTGGCCAAAAAGGGCGTATGCGTTTTTTCCTGAATATATTCAGGAAAAAACGCATACGCCCTTTTTGGCCAAGTGCATCATTGTGGACGTTCTGCCTCTTTTCCTATGCTTTACATGCAATTCCAGTCTACCTCCTGAAATCGGTTTCCTGCAATTCTGCCCCACTTTCAAGTCCTCTTGGCAGCCTTACTTCAATATATTTTTGGACGATAGCTGTCATTTATAACTCTGCAGGTCTGTGAATGACAGTGGCCCTGAGCTCCTTTCTTCAACTCGCTTTCTTGTGAGCTGGCCGCAACACCACAGGATTGCTTCAGGCCCTAGTGTGGTTCCGGCATGGCACGCTGAGCCTTTGGTTAATTCCTCTTCCTGGTGGGAAATGAGAGTTAAATTTGCCCGTCCAGACACCTCTAGCTAGTCTCTCATTGGTTCTCCCTATTCCTGTTCATTTTCCGCAGAAATTGCAAACTGGGCCAAACAGTAGGTTGAAGGCACTGACTCTCCAAGTGGGGAGAGTGTTAGTAAAACATCTGGAATGTTGCACTCGAGTACCAGGGCACGAAAACTGAGACACATATGAACACGTTTCCCGATCACATGGTGGATCATACTCTGGGTTCCACATGCATGTTTTAGCTGAAGGAAGAATCCCTTAACCCTGGAGAGTTGAGACCCATGGAATGGGTACCAAGCAATATGACTTCAAAGGGTCTGCATTTGCTCACCGAACCTCACCAATCCTATCACTGCTGGGTTTATGCCGCTGTACACACGCTTGATTCTCTTTTGGAGACATAGAAATCCATAGGTTTTAAGATTCTTACTAGTCAGGTATATTCTTAGGCGTTTAATATGGGGTGTTGAGTCCACATCGTTGGGCAAGGAGTAGCTCTTGTCTATTACATATTTGGCTTATGGAATGGTATCTGTGCTAATTTCAATCTCTGGTTTTATGCAGCACCCCAACTCACCTTTCCCCTTAAGCAAGCATAAGTTCGTTTTCTACATTTGAGACCCTGTTCTGTTTTGTAATTCAGTTCCTGTGTAGCCAAGTTTACATTCCGTGTAGTAGTGATAATGTATGATGTTTCTTTTTCTGTTTGACTTATTTCACTTATAACCATCGTACCTGAATCCACTCATTATGCTACCATGGGCCTGATGACATCGATTTCATTGCTGAGTGATATTGCATTGTACGTAAGTACCACAACTTCTTTATCCATTTTTCACTTTCTGTGATATTGAACTTGTACCGTAAACGAAGTTCTTGTAAACAGAGCCGTCCCAAACTTTGGGGTGGCTGTGTCTTTTTGATTTTAATTTCCCTAAGCTATAGGACCATAAGTGGAAGTGCCCTAGGCTCTGTTGCTTCGTTTTTTAGATGTTTCAGGAAACACCATACACTTCTCCAGAGTGGCTGTTGGCAATTTACATCCCGCCCATGAGCATAACAAGGCTCCCAGTTCTCCATGGCCTGTCCTGCTTTCTGGATTTTACACTTTTTTCAGATGGCCCATTTGTCCGGGGGGCAGTGAGACTTCATTGTAGTGCAGATTTCCTTTGCAAGCTTGCTTGGTTGGCCAAAAAGTGCGTATGCGTTTTTTCCTGAATATATTCAGGAAAAAACGCATACGCCCCTTTTGGCCAAGTGCATCATTGTGGACGTTCTGCGTCTTTTGCTATGCTTTACATGCAATTCCAGTCTACCTCCTGAAATCGGTTTCCTGCAATTCTGCCCCGCTTTCAAGTCCTATTGGCAGCCTTACTTCAATATATTTTTGGAGGATAGCTGTCATTTATAACTCTGCAGGTTTGTGCATTACAGTGCCCCTGAGCTCCTTTCTTCAACTCGCTTTCTTGTGAGCTGACCGCAACACCGCAGCCTTGCTTCAGGCCTTAGTGTGGTTCCGGCATGGAATGCTCAGCCTTTGGTTAATTCCTCTTCCTGGTGGGAAATGAGAGTTAAATTTGCCCGTCCAGACACCCCCAGCTAGTCTCTCATTGGTTCTCCCTATTCCTGTTTATTTTCCACAGAAATTGCAAACTGGGCCAAACAGGAGGTTAAAGGCACTGACTCTCCAAGTGGGGAGAGTGTTAGTAAAGCGTCTGGAATGTTGTACCCGAGTACCAGGGGACGAAAACTGAGACACCTTTGAACACGTTTCCCAATCTCACGGTGGATCATACTCTGGGTTCCACATTCATGTTTTAGCTGAAGGAAGAATCCCTCAAACCTTTAGAGTTGAGACCCATGGAATGGGTACCATGCAATATGACTTAATAGGGTCTGCATGTGTTCACCGAACCTCACCAAACCGATCACTGCTGCGTTTATGCCACTGTACACACGCTTGATTCTCTTTCGGAGACATATAAATCTATAGGTTTTAAGATTCTTACTAGTCAGGTATATTCTTAGGTGTTTAATATGGGGTGTTGAGTCCACTTCGTTGAGCAAGGAGTAGCTCTTGTCTATTACATATTTGGCTTATGGAATGGTATCTGTGCTAATTTCAATCTCTGGTTTTATGCAGCACCCCAACTCACCTTTCCCCTTAAGCAAGCATAAGTTGGTTTTCTACATTTGAGACCCTGTTCTGTTTTGTAATTCAGTTCCTGTGTAGCCAAGTTTACATGCCGTGTAGTAGTGATATCTTATGATGTTTCTTTTTCTCTGTGACTTATTTCACTTAGAATCATCCTACCTGAATCCACTCATTATGCTGCTATGGGTCTGATGACATAGATTTCATTGCTGAGTGATATTGCATTGTAGGTAAGTATCACAATTTCTGTATCCATTTTTCGCTTTCTGTGATATTGAACTTGAACCGTAAACGAGGTTCTTGTAAACAGAGCTGTCCCAAACTTTGGGGTGGCTGTGTCTTTTTGATTTTAATTTCCCTAAGCTATAGGACCATAAGTGGAAGAGCCCTAGGCTCTGTTGCTTTGTTTTGTAGATGTTTCAGGAAACACCATACACTTCTCCAGAGTGGCTGTTGGCAATTTACATCCCGCCCATCTGCATAACAAGGCTCCCACGTCTCCATGGCCTGTTCTGCCTTTCTGGATTTTACACTTTTATCAGATGGCCCTTTTGACTGGGGGGCAGTGAGACTTCATTGTAGTGCAGATTTCCTTTGCAAGCTTGCTTGGTTGGCCAAAAAGTGCCTATGCGTTTTTTCCTGAATATATTCAGGAAAAAACGCATACGCCCCTTTTGGCCAAGTGCATCATTGTGGACGTTCTGCCTCTTTTCCTATGCTTTACATGCAATTCCAGTCTACCTCCTGAAATCGGTTTCCTGCAATTCTGCCCCGCTTTCAAGTCCTCTTGGCAGCCTTACTTCAATATATTTTTGGACGATAGCTGTCATTTATAACTCTGCAGTTTTGTGAATGACAGTGCCCCTGAGCTCCTTTCTTCAACTCGCTTTCTTGTGAGCTGGGCGCAACACCGCAGGATTGCTTCAGGCCCTAGTGTGGTTCCGGCACGGCACGCTGAGCCTTTGGTTAATTCCTCTTCCTGGTGGGAAATGAGAGTTAACTTTGCCCGTCCAGACACCTCCAGCTAGTCTCTCATTGGTTCTCTCTATTCCTGTTCATTTTCCGCAGAAATTGCAAACTGGGCCAAACAGGCGGTTAAAGGCACTGACTCTCCAAGTGGGCAGAGTGTTAGTAAAGCGTCTGGAATGTTGCACCCGAGTACCGGGGGACGAAACCTGAGACACCTTTGAACACGTTTCCCGATCACACAGTGGATCTTACTCTGGGTTCCACATGCATGTTTTAGCTGAAGGAAGAATCCCTTAAACCTGGAGAGTTGAGACCCATGGAATGGGTACCATGCAATATGAATTGAAAGGGTCTGCATTTGCTCACCGAACATCACCAATCCTATCACTGCTGCGTTTATGCCGCTGTACACACGCTTGATTCGCTTTCGGAGACATATAAATCCATAGGTTTTAAGATTCTTACTAGTCAGGTATATTCTCAGGCGTTTAATATGGGGTGTTGAGTCCACTTCATTGAGCATGGAGTAGCTCTTATCTATTACATATTTGGCTTATGGAACGGTATCTGTGCTAATTTCAATCTCTGGTTTTATGCAGCCCCCCAACTCACCTTTCCCCTTAAGCAAGCATAAGTTGGTTTTCTACATTTGAGACCCTGTTCTGTTTTGTAATTCAGTTCCTGGGTAGCCAAGTTTACATTCCGTGTAGTAGTGATATCTTATGATGTTTCTTTTTCTGTGTGACTTATTTCACTTAGAATCATCGTACCTGAATCCACTCATTATGCTGCTACGTGCCTGATGACATATATTTCATTGCTGAGTGATATTGCTTTGTACGTAAGTACCACAACTTCTTTATCCATTTTTCGCTTTCTGTGATATTGAACTTGTACCGTAAAAGAGGTGCTTGTAAACAGAGCTGTCCCAAACTTTGGGGTGGCTGTGTCTTTTTGATTTTAATTTCCCTAAGCTATAGGACCATAAGTGGAATAGCACTAGGCTCTGTTGCCTTGTTTTTCAGATGTTTCAGGAAACACCATACACTTCTCCAGTGTGGCTGTTGGCAATTTACATCCCGCCCATCAGCATAACAAGGCTCCCAGTTCTCCATGGCCTGTCCTGCCTTTCTGGATTTTACACTTTTTTCAGATGGCCCTGTTGACCGGGGGGCAGTGAGACTTCATTGTAGTGCAGATTTCCTTTGCAAGCTTGCTTGGTTCGCCAAAAAGTGTGTATGCGTTTTTTCCTGAATATATTCAGGAAAAAACGCATACACCCTTTTTGGCCAAGTGCATCATTGTGGACGTTCTGCCTCTTTTCGTATGCTTTACATGCAATTCCAGTCTACCTCCTGAAATCGGTTTCCTGCAATTCGGCCCCGCTTTCAACTCCACTTGGCGGCCTTACTTCAATATATTTTTGGACGATAGCTGTCATTTATAACTCTGCAGGTTTGTGAATGACAGTGCCCCTTAGCTCCTTTCTTCAACTCGCTTTCTTGTGAGCTGGCCGCAACACCGCAGCATTGCTTCAGGCCCTAGTGTGGTTCCAGCATGACATGCTGAGCCTTTGGTTAATTCCTCTTCCTGGTGGGAAATGAGAGTTAAATTTGCCCGTCCAGACACCTCCAGCTAGTCTCTCATTGGTTCTCCCTATTCCTGTTCATTTTCCGCAGAAATTGCAAACTGGGCCAAACAAGAGGTTAAAGGCACTGACTCTCCAAGTGGGGAGAGTGTTAGTAAAGCGTCTGGAATGTTGCACCCGAGTACCGGGGGATGAAAACTGACACAATTAAACACGTTTCCCGATCACACGGTGGATCATACTCTGGGTTCCACATGCATGTTTTAGCTGAAGGAAGAATCCCTTAAACCGGGAGAGTTGAGACCCATAGAATGGGTACCATGCAATATGACTTCAAAGGGTCTGCATTTGCTCACCGAACCTCACCAATCCTATCACTGCTGCGTATATGCCGCTGTACACATGCTTGATTCTCTTTCCGAGACATATATATCCATAGGTTTTAAGATTCTTACTAGTCAGGTATATTCTTAGGCGTTTAATATGGGGTGTTGAGTCCACTTGGTTGAGCAAGGAGTAGCTCTTGTCTATTACATATTTGGCTTATGGAACGGTATCTGTGCTAATTTCAATCTCTGGTTTTATGCAGCACCCCAACTCACCTTTCCCCTTAAGGAAGCATAAGTTGGTTTTCTACATTTGAGACCCTGTTCTGTTTTGTAATTCAGTTCCTGTGTAGCCAAGTTTACATTCCGTGTAGTAGTGATATCTTATGATGTTTCTTTTTCTGTGTGACTTATTTCACTTAGAATCATCCTACCTGAATCCACTCATTATGCTGCTACGGGCCTAATGACATAGATTTCATTGCTGAGTGATATTGCATTGTACGTACGTACCACAACTTCTTTACCCATTTTTCGCTTTCTGCGATATTCAACTTGTACCGTAAACGAGGTTCTTGTAAACAGAGCCGTCACAAACTTTGGGGTGGCTGTGTCTTTTTGATTTTAATTTCCCTAAGCTATTGGACCATAAGTGGAAGTGCCCTAGGCTCTGTTGCTTTGTTTTGTAGATGTTTCAGGAAACACCATACACTTCTCCAGAGTGGCTGTTGGCAATTTACATCCCGCCCATCAGCATAACAAGGCTCCCAGTTCTCCATGGCCTGTCCTGCCTTTCTGGATTTTACACTTTTGTCAGATGGCCCTTTTGACCGGGGGCAGTGAGACTTCATTGTAGTGCAGATTTCCTTTGCAAGCTTGCTTGGTTGACCAAAAAGTGCGTATGCGTTTTTTCCTGAATATATTCAGGAAAAAACGCATACGCCCTTTTTGGCCAAGTGCATCATTGTGGACGTTCTGCCTCTTTTCCTATGCTTTACATGCAATTCCAGTCTACCTCCTGAAATCGGTTTCCTGCAATTCTGCCCCGCTTTCAACTCCACTTGGCGGCCTTACTTCAATATATTTTTGGACGATAGCTGTCATTTATAACTCTGCAGGTTTGTGAATGACAGTGCCCCTGAGCTCCTTTCTTCAACTCGCTTTCTTGTGAGCTGGCCGCAACACCGCAGGATTGCTTCAGGCCCTAGTGTGGTTCTGGCATGGCACGCTGAGCCTTTGGTTAATTCCTCATCCTGGTTGGAAATGAGAGTTAAATTTGCCCGTCCAGACACCTCCAGCTAGTCTCTCATTGGTTCTCACTATTCCTGTTCATTTTCCGCAGAAATTGCAAACTGGGCCAAACAGGAGGTTAAAGGCACTGACTGTCCAAGTGGGGACAGTGTTAGTAAAGCGTCTGGAATGTTGCACCGGAGTACCAGGGAACAAAAACTGAGACACATTTGAACACGTTACCCGATCACACGGTGTATCATACTCTGGGTTCCACATGCATGTTTTAGCTGATGGAAGAATCCCTTAAACCTGGAGAGTTGAGACCCATGGAATGGGTACCATGCAATATGACTTCAAAGGGTCTGCATTTGCTCAGCAAACCTCACCAATCCTATCACTGCTGCGTTTATGCCGCTGTACACATGCTTGATTCTCTTTCGGAGACATATAAATCCATAGGTTTTAAGATTCTTACTAGTCAGGTATATTCTTAGGCGTTTAATATGGGGTGTTGAGTCCACTTCGTTGTGCAAGGAGTAGCTCTTGTCTATTACATATTTGGCTTATGGAACGGTATCTGTGCTAATTTCAATCTCTGGTTTTATGCAGCACCCCAACTCACCTTTCCCCTTAAGCAAGCATAAGTTGGTTTCCTACATTTGAGACCCTGTTCTGTTTTGTATTTCAGTTCCTGTTTAGCCAAGTTTACATTCCATGTAGTAGTGATATCTTATGATGTTTCTTTTTCTGTGTGACTTATTTCACTTAGAATCATCGTACCTGAATCCACTCATTATGCTGCTATGGGCCTGATGACATAGATTTCATTGCTGAGTGATATTGCATTGTACGCAAGTACCACAACTTCTTTATCCATTTTTCGCTTTCTGCGGTATTGAACTTGTACCGTACACGAGATTCTTGTAAACAGAGCCGGCCCAAACTTTGGGGTGGCTGTGTCTTTTTCATTTTAATTTCCCTAAGCTATAGGACCATAAGTGGAAGTGCCCTAGGCTCTGTTGTTTTGTTTTTTGGATGTTTCAGGAAACACCGTACACTTCTCCAGAGTGGCTGTTGGCAATTTACATCCCGCCCATCAGCATAACAAGGCTCCCAGTTCTCCATGGCCTGTCCTGCCCTCTGGATTTTACACTTTTTTCAGATGGCCCTTTTTACTGGGGGGCAGTGAGACTTCATTGTAGTGCAGATTTCTTTTGCAAGCTTGCTTGGTTGGCCAGAAAGCGCATATGCGTTTCTTCCTGAATATATTCAGGAAAAAACGCATACGCCCTTTTTGGCCAAGTGCATCATTGTCGACGTTCTGAGTCTTTTCATATGTTTTCAATGCAATTCTAGTCTACCTCTTGAAATCGGTTTCCTACAATTCTGCCTTGCTGTCAGTGCCTCTTCATAGCCTTACCTCAATATACTTTTGGAAAATAATTGGCCTTTATAACTCTGCAGGTTTTTGAATTGCAGTGGCCCTTAGCTCCATTTTTCAGCTCTCATTTTTGTGATCTTGCCTCATATCCACTGGATTTCTTCAGGCCCTGTTCTTCTTCTGGGGTGCCTTGCTCTGCCTTTGGTTAATTCTTCTTCCTGATGTGAAATTAGAGTGACATGTGCCCATTGAAACCGCTACAGCTATTTTCTCACTGGTTCCCCCTATTCCCATTCATCCTCCGCACTAACTGCAGACTGTGCGATATCGGAACTTAAAGGCATTGACTCTCCATGTGGGGATGTTGTTAGTAAAGTGGCTGGAATGTTGATTCGAGCCCCAGGAGAGGAAAATGAGGTGCGTTTTAGAAACCTTTCCCAATCATATGGTATACCATCCGCTGGATTTCCCATGCATGGTTTAGCTGTAGGAAGATTCCCTTCAACCTGGAGTGTTGGGACCCTTGGAATGAGTAGCATGAAGTATTGCATTAAACTTTCGGCAGTTGCTCACCAAAGCTCACCAATCCTCTCAGCCCCAAGTGTCCAGCCTTATGTCTTATCCAGCTGTGGGTTTATATGTGGTCATTCCACGTTGCATCACAGCCCCTGAGCGAATTTTGTAAGAATTTTTCTCTCTTTCATTGTTTCTGTGTTTTGGTTTTAAAATTTATTTCTATAATGGGGTTTAGCTCATTTTCACTGCTGTGTTTGGCCGCTCTGCACACACTTGATTCCCTTATGGAGATATATCAATACATGGGTTTTAAGATTCTTATTACTCAGATATATTTCTCTGCGGTGTATAGGGTGTGTTGAGGCCAGTTCATTGAGCAAGGTGTAGATCTTGTCTAATACCTATTTGGTTTATTGAACGGTATCTGTGCTAATTTCAAACTCTGGTTTTATGCATCACCCCACCTCTCCTTTCCCCTTAAGCTGACATAAGTGTGTTTTCTAAATGTGAGACACTGTTCTGTTTTGTAATTCATTTTTTGTGCAGCCATATTTATCCTCCCTCTATAAGTGATATCTTATGATATGTTTCTTTTTCTGTTTGACTTATTTCAAGTAGTATTATCGGACCTAAATCCACTCTTTATCCTTCTACTAGCCTTATTACATTGATTTCATGGTGAAGAGATATTCCATTTTACATAAGTACCACATTTTCTTTATCCATTGTTCTCTTTCCTGGGATATTTAAGGTGTACTGAAGTTGAGGTTCTTGTAAACAGAGTAGCCCTAAACTGTGGTGTGCTTGTGTCTTGTTGATTTTTAGACTTCCCTAGATATACTTCCATGATTGGAAGTGCCCTATGCTCTGTAGCTCTGTTTTTTAGATGATTTAGGAACCACCATACACTTCTCCAGAGTGGCTCTCGGTAGTTCACACACTGTCCATCAGCGTATAAAGGCTCCCTGTTCTCCATGGCCTGTCCTGCATTTCTGGTTTTTACAATTTTTTCGGATGGCCCTTTTGACCGGTGGGAAATGAGACTTCTTTGTTGTGCACATTTGCATTGCTTGCTTGCTTGGTTGCCCATAAAGTGCGTATGCGTTTTTTCCCGGATATATTCAGGAAAAAATGCATACTCCCTTTTGGGCCAACTGCATCATTGTCGAAATTCTGCCGCTTTTCATGTGCTTTAAAGACGAGTCCAATCTATCTCTTGAAATCTGTTTCTTGCAATTCTGTCTTGCATTCAGATCCTCTTCTTTGCCTTACCTCAACATAGTTTTGGATGTTAGTTTTCATTTATAACTCTGCAGGTTTGTGAATTGCAGTGACCCTGAGCTCCATTTTTTAAGTTGCTCTTTTGTGAGCTGGCCTCAAAGCCGCAGGATTGCTTCAGGCCCTATTTTGGCTCTGGCAAGGCGGGCTGAGCCTTTTTTTAATTCTTATTCTTAATGGGAAATTAGAGTGACATGTGCCCGTCCAAACCCCTACAACTATTCTCTCATTGGTTCCCCCTCTTCCCGTTCATCCTCCTCACAATTTGCAAAATGTGTGAAACAGAAGTTTAAATGTGCTGATTCTCTAAGTGGGGAGATTCTAAGTAACGTGGCTGGAATGGTGAACAGGAGCACCAGGAGAGGATAAATGAGGTGCATTTTAGACACATCTCCCGATCACATGGTGTACAGTCCTCTGGGTTTTCCATGCATGTTTTAGCTGTAGGAAGATCCCTTGAACCTGCAGATTTGGGACCCATTGAATGGGTACCAGGTAGTATTACTTTAAAGGGTGTGCATTTCCTCACCCAACCTCACATTTCTCTTAGCACGAACAGTTTCCAGCCTTATGTGTCATCCTGCTGTGGGTCTAGATGTGTTCAATCCATGTTGCATCACCGTCCCTGAGGAAAAGTTGTAAGAGGTTTTCTCTTTCTCTCTGTCGTTTATTTTTTTCAATTTATTACTATATTGGTTACAGCTGATTTTCAAAGCTCTGTTTCTTGCTGCTGTACATCCACTTGAGTCACATACAGAGAGACATCAATAAATTCTTTTTCAGATTCTTACCAGTCATATATATTCTTTTCCGGTGACTTGAGTGTGCTGAGTGCAGTTCTTTTAGCTACCGTGTAGGCCTTATTGATTATCAGTTTGGCATTTGGAATGGTATCTTTGCTAATTTCAACCTCCTGGATGATGCCTCACCCCTCCCCACCTTTCCCGTTTAGCAGCCTTACGCGTGTTTTCTACATATTTGACTATGTTTTTGTTTTGTAATTTATTTCATGTGTAGCCATTTTGGATTCCACCTTTAAGTGATATCTTATGATATGTGTCTTTTTCTTTTTGAATTATGTCACTTAGAATGATCATACGTAACTCCTCCGGAGTTGTTACAACTGGCCATATTTCATTGATTTCCAGGCTGAGTAATATTCCACTCTACATAAGTACCACATCTCTATCCATTTTTTCCCTCCAGAGACATTTAAGTTATATCCTAGTCGAGGATCTTTTAAACAGAGAGGCAGTAAACATTGGGGTGCCTGTGTCCTCTCGATTTTTGTTTTTCCCAAGACATACGCCCATGAGTGCAAGTGCCCTATGCTCTGTAGCTCATTTTTTAGATGCTTTAGTAAACACAATACACTTCTCCAGAATGGCCGTTGGCAATATACATTTCCACTATAAGCCTCACAGGGCTCCCTCTTCTCCTTGCCCTGTCCTGCATTTCTGGTGTTTACACTTTATGAGGATGGCTCTTCTGACTGATGCGAAGTGATATCTTTTGTAGTATTGATTTCCAGTGCCCACCTGTTTGGTTGGCTAAAAAAGTGTATGCCCTTTTCTTGAATATATACAGAAAAAAACGCATACAGCCTTTTTGGCCAACTGCAATGTTGGCAATGTTCAGCCCCTTTTCTTGTGCTTAATGGCGAGTCCTTCCTACCTCCTCAAATCCCTTTCCTGCTATTCTCCCTTGCTTACCAATCCTTTTCTCTGACTTTCCTCAAGACATTTTTCAGTGATAGATATTTTCAACTCTGCAGTTTCGTGAATTTTACTGCCCCTGAGTTCCATTGTTCAACTTGTGTTTATGGGAACTGGCCACAAAGCAGTGGGATTTCCTCAAGCCCTATACTGTTTCCATGGGCAACCCTAGCCTTTGGTCAATTCGTCTTCCTGATTGGAAATTAGAGTGACATGTGCCTGTCTGAACACCTAGGACTTGTCTCTCATTGTTCCTCATCCTTCTGCTTCATCCTCTGGACAAATTCCAAACTGTACGCAACAGGATGTTGACAGTGCTGACATCTCCAAGTGGGGAGACTGTTAGTAAAGACGCTGGAGGGGTGAACCCGAGCACCAGGAGATGAGGAGATGAGATGCCTTTTCCAAACTCTTCCCGATCAGACGGTATACCATCCTCTGTGTGTGACAGACATGTTTTAGCAGTAGGAAGAGTCCCATTCATGTAAGGAGAACACCAGGGCTTTTTCAAAATCAGTGTCTCCCCGAAACCCAAACTGGGGAATTTTTTAAGCTACGGCTACACATATGTTCATTAAGGGCCTTGGGAAGTAGGCAGAGTCCAAACTTTAGATGATTGAAGTCTTCAGGGTCAGAAGCACTCACCACCGGCTTCCCTTAGGTTACACTTTAACTGTCATTGATAGATGATGTCAATAAAAATATCTATTCTTTTTCCGATTATTTCCCCTTATAGGTTATTGCAAAATATTGAGTGTAGTTCCCTGTGCTATACAGTAGTTCCTTGTTGATGATCTATTTTATACATAGCAGTGTGTATGTGTTAATTCCAAACTGTTAATTTATCCCTCCTCCCACCTTTCCCCTTTGGTAATAATAAATTATAAGATTTTATACTTCTCAGAAATGGGGGAGCTGAAAGAGAGGTATCATTTTCAATGGAAAAGCATTTAAAACAAGATTGAAGCTTTAACCAAGATTATTAGATGTACATCCTTGGAAAGAAATCACTTCATTTCTCTAATATTGACCTGACAAATAAGACAAACCTTTTCACTGAACTTGCTTATAATAAAGTGATGGAAATATCAAATGGAAGTGTTAGAAACATCTTATTTTACCCGAGCCTTATAAACTGTTCTATGTTAACTACAGTTTGGCTCACACCTCTGTTCATTGAAGTTACAATAGTCTCAATTTCTGTTACTGATCCTCCAGAGTGGACCCCAACAAGTGTCCCCCTGCCCAGTGTCATTGGGGCCAACAGATCGAGACTGAGTTTGGTTCACAAGCAAAGGAAACTTTATATTTTGATCAGAGAATGGAGAGGTGAGAGCATGCACTACCCCGTGGGCTGTGGGCTGGGCTGCTGTGTAGAGATCCTGTCAGAGTCAGTGGGAGGGAGGGGGCGGAGCACTCGAGGGCCGGGTTGGCTGCAGCTCAGGCTCTATATCTTGGAGTCTGCACTGGGCCCCAGGAGCTGAGGTGTCGACCCAGCCATTCTGCACTAGGAAATCTGGTCTGAAGTGCCGGGTGTGGAACCTCTGCATGCGGGACCCTAGGAGCACGTGAAATTAGACAAAGCACAAAGGATAAAAAAGGTCAGACTTGACTTTATTGCCCAGATTCTATTTTTATCTCCCAGGGATTTTTAATGGGCTTTGCTGGGGACAAACCCCTCCTCTGCCTTTTGTCCCGTTCCTCATTCTTGGAGTGCTGAGGGTGCAGACCCTTCTTCTGTAACTGCTGAGTGCTGAGTTGGGAGCCCTCATACCAGGGGACGAGGGTCAGAACTTCTCCCCAGCAGCCTCCAGGTGACGTTGATTGGCCCCAGGACCCCTGCCTCCCTGCTCGTCCGCCTGAGCACCAGCATTGGAAGTGTTATAGATTCTAATGACCTTTAAGGGTCCAGGAAAGAGATGTGCAGAGACGCTGTGGGGGCTGGTTTCACCCCGCCCCACATTTGTTCGGCCACTTTAGGCTGACCGTTTCTGCCAGCCTAGATGCTCTGACCAGTAGTCTGCTCTTTCTTCAATTAGGCCCCTGAATTAACGTAAAAACAGCACCAGGTGTCAGAGCCCTGCCCGCTCAACTCCCAGACAGTCCAGGGTCAGTGGTGATCAAGGACCATGATGGCCACTGAGTCAACAGCCTTTTGAAGTAAACAGGAGTCCAGCCGGTCTTATTGGCCACCATCATCACGGTGTCTGTAGGCTTTTCTATGGTGACAGTGTGATATACATTTCCCCCGCCAAGATTATTAGCTCCCCTCCGGGTGCAGTAAGTCCTGCAAGCAGTAGTCTACTCCTTCAGGACACACTATTGTTGTTTTATGAGAGAAACTCCAGGTCAAGTGATGTTCACACGAGTCGTCATGGTGCCCTGTTGCCCCCGGTTATCTCTCTGGATGTTGGAGTTGGAGGGCCTCCTCACTCGAGGTCGGTGTGCCCACGGAGCGAACCCTGCAACTTCAGGTCATGGTTGGTGATTAGGATCACCACGTGGGGTCCTTTTCCCTTAGGAGGGAGGTGGCCTTTTGGGTTGCTGATTTCCAGGTTTTTAGATACTGCCAGTATCTTGGCCAGATGTGGCAGTGGGCCAAGCCCCTTGGTGACTGTAGTTTATCCTACCTGGATGGCATTCTTGCATTGTTCCATTTCAAGTGGTCCCAGTTTTTGCACTAATTCTCCAATGGCGATTCACCTTTCACCGGGAATGGAAAGGTCAAAGGGTTTAGCTCAATTAGGGAGTTCCAGGGCAAGGGTCTGAATTGACTGCTCTTTCCATTCTTGAAAGGCCACTTCTGGATTCTGTTCAAAAGGATCATCATCTTTTCCTTTCAGTGTTTCATATAGAGGCCCAGCTAGTAGACTGTAGTTAGGGATCCAGAAGCAGCAAACCCTGGCCTCCCCAGGAACCCCTAAGCTGTCTTCTAGTTTTAGAAAGGGGTAAGGCTGCAAATGGTTTCTTCCCTTTCCTGGGATGGGCTTCTCCGACCTTCTGTGAGAATGAAGCCCAGGCAGGTCACCGCAGTCTGTGATATTTGAGCTTTTTCTTGGACAACTTCTATCCTTTATTGGCTTGGTAGTTCAGAGGCCTCCTTAGTAGGGCTGGCGATCAGAATGTCGTCTGCATATTGAAGGAGAGTTTCCTTTTCCAGAGGTAGAACTTTTTGGTCTTTAGCTAAGCTTTCCCCAAAGATGGTGTGGGAATTTTTGAACCCTTGGGGCAAGACGGCCCGGAAGTATTGTTTTAGTTGTATGTTGAGTCCTGCCACTCACAAGCCAAAATTTCTTGTGACTCTGGGACTAATGGAATACAAAAGAAGGCATCATTGAGACTAATACAGAATACCATGTCCTGGTGGTTGGTAGAATGACCAGCAGGGTGTAGGAATTAGGAGCAACTGGAGGTATATCCTCGGTGGCTTCACTGACTGTCCTGACATCCTTTACCAGGTCCCCAGCAGCCCATGGGGCTCTCGTGGTCAGGCCAATCCCAGGATATGGAGCTCTCCTGGGCAGGTACCCCACCCCCAACCCAGCCCACGGGGCTCTCGTGGTCAGGCCTCTCCCAGGATACAGAGCTACCCTTGCAGGTACCGTGGCAGGGCTGGGCACACAGGAACCGTGCACATAGCCCTCACTGAAGAGCACCCCCATCTCACCTGTCGCTCAGAGCTGACACAGAGCACTTCAGAGCAGGACTTGAACTAACAAACAGCAGCTCCGACAGGTCTGTGACCCTGGGCATCACTCTGTGTGGCCTCCCTCCACCTGGTCTTCCAGAGACTTCCACTGCACCTGGGGCACCAGGCCTCTGTCTCCAACCACCACCCACCCCTCCTCTCCCTGACTCCTGGGTTCCTCTCATTAGGAGAGGCTTTTCTTGAAGTTGTCTCCCACTCATGGGCCAGATAAAATGATTAGAAAACAAGCCAAAGCTGCAGCCCCTTGTCTATCCTGACTCTCAGGAGCCCACACCTGTTCCTTGGACCTGGCCGGTTCAGCAAGTTCCATTTTCTGCAACTGTGAGCCCCTGAGGGGTGATGATTGGCTGACCTGGGCAGCCTTACCGTGCGGGCCAGCCCTCCCCAGGTGTGCCTGGGTTGAGATCAATATAAATACCACTCCAGGCAGCAAGAGCCCCTGCAGCTGTGCCTGATGCCATTTTCTCTGCCCTGTCAGCAGTCTCGGGGCTGGGCTGGTGGGAGGGAGTGAGAGGCCACGGCTTTGTGGGTGGCCCAGTGTGAGTGGGGCTCTGCTGGACTTTCTGCAGCAGTTGCCAGGCTGCCACCTGCTAAAGAAGAGGATGTGTCACCCATACCTGCTGCTGGAATTTCTCCCTGGGCAGAGGTGAGGAAGGAAAAAAGCAGTGGGGGCAGGGACAGGACGGGTATCTCAGGCAGGGAAATGGAAATCTTCCAGAAGAGCACCCAGGGCCAGGGCCATCCTGGCTGGCCTGCAGGCACCAAGTCAGCTGGCATGCTGTCACTCATGTGGCTCCATGGCCCTTCCTCTAGGCTTTCAAGTCCTTGTATATATTCAGGTGTTTTACCTGGGAAGGGTGGGAACAGTTCAGCAGCAACTGGCCTGGGGCTCAGCTCACGTTCACTCACAGATGCCTCGGCACGGTGCCCCAGCTTTGCAATGAGGACGCTTGTTGTGTGGGGGCTGCTGGCTGAATGGGAGACGATTCCCCACCACTGACCAACTTCAGAATTGTTTACAACTGGAGCAAGTGCCCTGATACGGTTTTCCTCTGAGTAACTGGTGGGTTCTGTTTTTTTTTTTCTCTTTTTCGTTTTTGGTTCAAGGTAGAATTTATTCCTCTTTTTTGTATTTACAGATATAAGCATGGAAATAATTTATTCATATAAATACATGTATGTGAAGGGAATAATTGTTTTTTCTGTTTTGTTTTTTAAATTTTATTTCTTTTTAATTTTGAATTTTATTTTATATTTTTATACAGCAGGTTCTTATTGGTTATCTATTTTATACATATAAATGTTTACATGCCAATCCCAATCTCTCAACTCCTCCCACCACCACCCCCCCAAGAGCTTTCCCCCCTTGTTGTCCATACGATTGTTGTCTACATCTGTTGCTCTATTTATGCCTTGCAAAACGGTTAATCTGTACAGTTTTTCTAGGTTCCACATATATGCACGAATATACAAGATTTGTTTTTCTCTTTCTGACTTACTTCACTCTGTATGACAGACTTTAGATCCATCGACGTCTCTACAAATGACCCAATTTCATTCCTTTCATGGCTTAGTAATATTCCATTTTATATATGTACCACATCTTTATGCATTCGTCTGTCTGTGGGCATTTAGGTTGCTTCCATTACCTCGATATTGTAAATAGTGATGCAATGAACATTGCGGTGAATGTCTCTTTTTGATTTATGGTTTTGTCTGGGTATATGTCCAGTACTGGGATTGCTGTATCATATGGTAATTCTATTAATAGTTTCTTAAGAAACTCCATATTGTTCTCCATAGTGACTGTATCAATTTATATTCCCAACAATAGTAGAAGAGGCTTCCTTTTCTCCACACCCTTTCCAGCATTTGTTGTTTGTAGATTTTCAGATGATGCCCATTCTAACAGGTGTGAGGTGATACCTCATTGTTGAGTCCATTTCGTTGAGCAAGGGGTAGGTCTTGTCTATTACATATTTGGCTTATGGAATGGTATCTGTGCTAATTTCAAACTCTGGTTTTATGCAGCACCCCAACTCACCTTTCCCCTTAAGCAAGCATAAGTTGGTTTTCTAAACTTGAGACCCTGTTCTGTTTTGTAATTCAGTTCCTGTGTAGCCAAGTTTACATTCCGTGCATTAGTGATACCTTATGATGTTTCTTTTTCTGTGTGACTTATTTCACTTAGAATCATCGTGCCTCAATCCACTCATTATGCTGGTACAGGCTTGGTGACACAGATTTCATTGCTGAGTGGTATTCTGTTGTACGTAAGTACCGCAACTTCTTTATCAATTATTTGTTCTCTGGGATATTTAACTTGTACCGTAGAAGAGGTTCCTGTAAACAGAGCCATCCCAAATTTTGGGGTGGCTGTGTCTTTTTGAATTTAATTTCCCTAAGCTATAGGACCATAAGTGGAAATGCCCTACACTCTGTTGCTTTGTTTTTCAGATGTATCAGGAAACACCATACACTTCTCCAGAGTGGCTGTTGGCAATTTACATCCCGCCCATCAGCATAACAAGGCTCCTTTTTCCCCATGGCCTGTCTTGCCTTTCTGGATTTTACACTTTTTTCAGATGGCCCTTTAGACCGGGGGGAAGTGACACTTCATAGTCGTTCGGATTTCCATTGCAAGCTTGCTTGGTTTGCCAAAAAGGGCGTATGTGTTTTTTCCTGAATATATTCAGGAACAAACTCATACGCCCTTTTTTGTCACGTGCATCATTGTCGATGTTCTGCCTCTTTTCCTATGCTTTAAATGCAAATCCAGTCTACCTCCTGAAATCGGTTTCCTGAAATTCTGCCCCGCTTTCAAGTCCTCTTCGCAGCCTTACTTCAATATATTTTTGGACGATAGCTGTCATTTATAACTCTGCAGGTTTGTGAATTACAGGGCCCCTGAGCTCCTTTCTTCAACTCGCTTTCTTGTGAGCTGGCCGCAACACCGCAAGACTGCTTCAGGCCCTAGTGTGGTTCCGGCATGGCATGCTGAGCCTTTGGTTAATTCCTCTTCCTGGTGGGAAATGAGTGTTAAATATGCCCGTCCAGACACCTACCTCACTCTCAACCCCTTGGTGATGTGGGTCCTCTGGTTTATGGCCACCTTTGCTGGGTTCCTCACCTTTCGATGATGTGACCCACTAGTGTGAGGACACTCCTGCCTGGTTCTCATCCACGTGGTTATGTGGACCCCCTGGTGAGAGTCTGTTCCTGGCTGTGTTCCTCACCCTTCTGTGAGGGAGACCCTCTGCTCATAGGTCACTCCTGCATGGCTGGCACACATTGCCTTGGTGAAGTCAGCTGTGTGGTGGCAGTTGGAGCGTGCTGGGAATCTCCTGCCCCCGGTGATGAGGGCCCTCTTGCGTCAAGCCCTAACTGCTGGGCTCACCAACTTTTCTTAGTGAGCCCAATGATGCTTGGGCACTCCTCTTAGGACCCCATCTCCATGGGGATGTGGGCCTTCTGCTCTGAGGTCCCAACGGCTGGGTTGTTCACATTTTCATGATGTGGGCTCTCTGGTGTTAGTTCACAGAGGCCTGGATCCCATAGCCTCTGTGCTCTTGGCCGCCTGCTGGGAGGTTCCAACTGCTGGATTCCTCACTTTTTAAATTTTTTAGGCCCTCTGTTGTGAGGATCCTCCTGCCTGCCTCACTCCCAGCCCCTTCGTGATGTGTGTCCTCTGGTTAGAGGTCACATGTGCTGGGTTCCTCACCTTTCGATGATGTGAGACCAATGGTCTTAGGAGACTCCTGCCTGGTTCACATCCCCTTTGTGATGTGGGCCCTCTGGTGAGAGTCTGATCCTGGCTGGGTTCCTCACCCATCTGTGAGGTGGGCCCTCTACTATCAGGTAACTCTTGCCTGGCTTGCTCACCTCGCCTTGTTGACATGAGCCCTCTGGTGGCACTTGGACCCTGCTGGGATCCTCCTCACCTCTTTGATGAGGGCCCTCTGACGTCAGGCCCTAACTGTTGGGCTCCCCAACTTTTCGTAGTGAGCCCAGTGATGCTCGGGCACTCCTCTTAGGTTCCCATCTCCATGGGGATGTGGGCCTTCTGCTCTGAGGTTCCAACGGCTGGGTTGATCACAGTTTCATGATGTGGGCTCTCTGGTGTTAGTTCACTGTGGCCTGGATCCCATAGCCTCTGTGCTCTTGGCCACCTGCTGGGAGGTTCCAACGGCTGGATTCCTCACTTTTTTAATTTTTTAGGCCCTCTGTTGTGAGGATGCTCCTGCCTGCCTCACTCCCCGCCCCTTCGTGATGTGTGTCCTCTGGTTTGAGGCCACATGTGCTGGGTTCCTCACCTTTCGATGATGTGGGACCAATGGTCTTAGGAGACTCCTGCCTGGTTCACATCCCCTTGGTGATGTGGGCCTTCTGTTGAGAGTCTGATCCTGGCTGGGTTCCTCACCCTTCTGTGAGGTGGGCCGTCTGTTGTGAGGTCACTCCTGCCTGGCTTGCTCACCTCGCCTTGTGGACATGAGCCCTCTGGTGGCACTTGGAGCCTGCTGGGAGTCTCCTCCCCTCGGTGATGAGGGCCCTCTGGCGTCAGGCCCTAACGGCTGGGCTCCTCACATTTTGTGATGTGCGCCCAGTGGTTCGAAGACACTCCATCCAGGTTCACATCCCCATTGGGATGTGGGCCTTCTGCTCTGAGGTCCCAACAGCTGGGTTGTTCACAGTTTCATGATGTGGGCTCTCTGCTGTTAGTTCGCTCTGGCCTGGATGCCATAGCCTCTGTGCTCTGGGTCGCCTGCTGGAAGGTTCCAACTGCTCGATTCCTCAACTTTTGTATTCTATGGGTCCTGTGTTGCGATGCTCCTCCTGTCTGCCTCACTCGCAACCCCTTCTTGATGTGGGTCCTCTGGTTTGAGGCCACATGTGCTGGGTTCCGCAACTTTCAATGATGTGGTCCCACTGGTGTGAGGACACTCCTGCCTGGTTCCCATCCCCTTGGTGATGTGGGCCTTCTGGTGACAGTCTTATCCTGGCTGGGTTCCTCAATCTTCTGTGAGGTAGGCCCTCTGCTGTGAGGTCAATCCTGCCTGACTTGCACACATCACCTTGGCGACGTGGGCCCTCTGTTGGCACATGGAACCTGCTGGGAGCCTCCTGCCCTCGGTGATGACGGCCCTCTAGCATCAGGCCCTAACTGCTGGGCTCCCCACGTTTTCTGATGTGAGCCCAGTGATGCCAGGACACTCCTGTCAGGTTCCCATCCCCATGGGGATGTGGGCTTTCTGCTCTGAGGTCCCAACGCCTGGGTGGCTCACAGTTTCATGATGTGGGCTCTCTGGTGTTAGTTCACTCCTGCCTGCATCCCATAGCTTCTGTGCTCTCGGCCACCTGCTGGGAGGTTCCAAATGCTGGATTCCTCACCTTTTTTATTCTTTGGGCCCTCTCTTTTTAGGCTACTCCTACCTGCCTCACTCCCATCCCCTTTGTGATGTATGTCCTCTGATATGAGGCCGCATGTGCTGGGTTCTTCACCTTTCGATGATGTGGCCCCACTGGTGGGAGGACAGTCCTGACTGGTTCCCATTCCCTTGGTGTTGTGGGCCCTCTGGCAAGAGTCTCATCCTACCTCGGTTCCTCACCCTTCTGTGAGATAGGCCCTCTGCTGTGAGGTCGCTACTGCCTGGCTGGCGCATGCCACCTTGTAGACGTGGGCCCTCTGTTGGCAGTTGGAACCTGCTGGGAGTCTCCTCCCCTCAGTTATGAGGGCTCCCTGGCGTTGGGCCCTAACTGCTGGGCTCCTAACATTTTCTGATATGTGCTAAGTGGTGCGAAGCCACTCCTGCCAGGTTCCCATCCCAATGGGGATGTGGGCCTTCTGTTCTGAGGTCCCAACGGCTGGGCTGCTCACAGGTTCATGATGTGGGCCCTCTGCTGTGAGTTCACTGCGGCCTAGATCCCATAGCCTCGGTGCTCTGGGCCGCTTGCTGGGAGGTTCCAACTGCTGGATTCCTCAACTTTTATATTCTATGGACCCTGTGTTGTGAGGCCAGTCCTGCCAGCCTCATTCCGAAACCCTTGGTGATGTGGTTCCTCTGGTTTGAGGCTACATGTGTTGGGATCCTCACCTTTCGATGATGTTGTCCCACTGGTGTGGGGACACTCCTGCCTGGTTCCCATCCCCTTGGCGATGTGGGCCGTCTGGTGAGATTCTGATCCTAGCTGTGTTCCTCACCCTTCTGTGAGGTGGGCCCTCTGCTGTGAGGTCACTCCTGCCGGGCTGGCACACATCGCCTTGGTGACGTTGGCCCTCTGGTGGCAGCTGGAGCCTGCTGGGAGCCTCCTCCCCTCGGTGATGAGTGCTCTCTAGCGTCAGGCCCTAACTTCTGAGCACCCCACGTTTTCTGGTGTGAGCCCAGTGATGCCAGGACACTCCTGTCATGTTCCCATCACCATGGGGATGTGGGCCTTCTGCTCTGAGGTCCCAATGTCTGGGTTGCTCACAGTTTCATGATGTGGGCTGTCTGGTGTTAGTTCACTCTGGCTTGGATCCCCTAGCCTCTGTGCTCTGGGCCGCCTGCTGGGAGGTTCCACCTGCTGGATTCCTCACCTTTCTTATTTTTGGGCCCTCTGTTGTGAGGCTCCTCCTGCCTGCCTCACTCCTAGCCCCTTGGTGATGGGTGTCCTATGGTTTGAAGCCACATGTTCTGGGTTCCTCACCTTTAGATGATGTGGCCCTACTCATGTGAGGACACTCCTGCCTGGTTCCAATCCATTTGGTGATGTGGGCCCTCTGGTGCAAGTCTGATCCTGACTGGGTTCGTCACACTTCTCTGAGGTGGGCCCTCTGCTGTGAGGTCATTCGTGCCTGGTTGGCACACATCGCCTTGGTGACGTCAGCCCTCTGGTGGCAGTTGGAGCCTGCTGGGAGCCTCCTTCCCTTGGTGATGAGGGTCCTCTGGCGTCAGGCCCTAACTGCAGGTCTCCCAAAATTTTCTGACACGTTCTCAGTGGTGCGAGGACACTCCTACCAGATTTATATCCCCATGGGGATGTGGGCCTCCTGCTCTGAGGTCCCAATGGCTGGGTTGCTCAGTTTCATGACATGGGCCCTCTTCTGTGAGTTCACTGTGGCCTGGATCCCATAGCCTCGGTGCTCTGGGCTGCCTGCTGGGAGGTTCCAACTGCTGGATTCCTCACATTTTATTCTATGGGCCCAGTGTTGTGAGGCTACTCCTGCCTGCCTCACTCCGAGGCCCTTGGTGATGTGGGTCCTCTGGTTTGAGGACACATGTGCTGAGTACGTCACCTTTCGCTGATGTGGCCCCACTGGTGTGAAGACACTCCTGCCTGGTTCCCATCCCCTTGGTGATGTGGGCCCTCTGGTGAGAGTCTGATATTGGCTGGGTTTCTCACCCTTCTGTGAGGTGGGACCTCTGCTGTGAGGTAACTCATGCCTGGCTTGCTCACGTTGCCTTGGCAACGTGAGCACTCAGGTGGCAGTTGGGGCCTGCTAGGAATCTCCTCCCCTCGGTTATGAGAGCTCTGGATAAAATACATATGCCCTTTTTTGCCAAGTGCATTATTTTCCAAGTTCTGTCTCTTTTCCTATGCTTTAAGAGCGACTCCCGTGTACCTTCTGAAATCGGTTTCCAGCAATTCTGCCCCGCATTCAAGTCCTCTTCGCAGCCTTACTTCACTATAATTTTGGATGATAGCTGTCATTTATAACTCTGCAGGTTTGTGAATTACAGTGCCCCTGAGCTCCTTTCTTCAACTCGCTTTCTTGTGAGTTGGCCGCAAAACTGCAGGATCTCTTCAGGTCCTAATCTGGACACAGCATGGCTTGCGGAGCCTTTGGTTCATTCGTCTTCCTGGTGGGAAATGAGAGTTAAATTTGCCCGTCCAGACACCTACAGATAGTCTCTCATTGGTTCTCCTTATTCCTGTTCATATTCCGCAGAAATTGCAAACTGGGCCAAACAGGAGGTTAAAGGCAATGACTCTCCAAGTGGGGAGAGTGTTAGTAAAGCGTCTGGAATGTTGCACCCGAGTACCAGGGGACGAAAACTGAGGCACATTTGAACACGTTTCCCGATCACACGGTGGATCATACTCTGGGTTCCACATGCATGTTTTAGCTGAAGGAAGAATCCCTTAAACCTGGAGAGTTGAGACCCATGGAATGGGTACCATGCAATATGACTTCAAAGGGTCTGCATTTGCTCACCGAACCTCACCAATCCTATCACTGCTGCATTTATGCCGCTGTACACACGCTTGATGCTCTTTCAGAGACATATAAATCCATAGGTTTTAAGATTCTTACTAGTCAGGTATATTCTTAGGCGTTTAATATGGGGTGTTGAGTCCACTTGGTTGAGCAAGGAGTAGCTCTTGTCTATTACATATTTGGCTTATGGAACGGTATCTGTGCTAATTTCAATCTCTGGTTTTATGCAGCACCCCAACTCACCTTTCCCCTTAAGCAAGCATAAGTTGGTTTTCTACATTTGAGACCCTGTTCTGTTTTGTAATTCAGTTCCTGTGTAGCCAAGTTTACATTCCGTGTAGTAGTGATATCTTATGATGTTTCTTTTTCTGTGTGACTTATTTCACTTAGAATCATCATACCTGAATCCACTCATTATGCTGCTATGGGCCTGATGACATAGATTTCATTGCTGAGTGATATTGCATTGTACGTAAGTACCACAACTTCTTTATCCATTTTTCGCTTTCTGTGATATTGAACTTGTACCTTAAATGAGGTTCTTGTAAACAGAGCCGTCCCAAACTTTGGGGTGGCTGTGTCTTTTTGATTTTAATTTCCCTAAGCTATAGGACCATAAGTGGAAGTGCCCTAGGCTCTGTTGCTTTCTTTTTTAAATGTTTCAGGAAACACCATACACTTCTCCAGAGTGGCTGTTGGCAATTTACATCCCGCCCATCAGCATAACAAGGCTCCCAGTTCTCCATGGCCTGTTCTGCCTTTCTGGATTTTACACTTTTATCAGATGGCCCTTTTGACTGGGGGGCAGTGAGACTTCATTGTAGTGCAGATTTCCTTTGCAAGCTTGCTTGGTTGGCCAAAAAGGGCGTATGCGTTTTTTCCTGAATATATTCAGGAAAAAACGCATACGCCCCTTTTGGCCAAGTGCATCATTGTGGACGTTCTGCCTCTTTTCCTATGCTTTACATGCAATTCCAGTCTACCTCCTGAAATCGGTTTCCTGCAATTCTGCCCCGGTTTCAAGTCCTCTTGGCAGCCTTACTTCAATATAATTTTGGACGATAGCTGTCATTTATAACTCTGCAGGTTTGTGAATGACAGTGCCCCTGAGCTCCTTTCTTCAACTCGCTTTCTTGTGAGCTGGCCGCAACACCGCAGGTTTGCTTCAGGCCCTAGTGTGGTTCCGGCACGGCACGCTGAGCCTTTGGTTAATTCCTCTCCCTGGTGGGAAATGAGAGTTAACTTTGCCCATCCAGACACCTCCAGCTAGTTTCTCATTGGTTCTCTCTATTCCTGTACATTTTCCGCAGAAATTGCAAACTGGGCCAAACAGGCGGTTAAAGGCACTGACTCTCCAAGTGGGGAGAGTGTTAGTAAAGCGTCTGGAATGTTGCACCCGAGTACCGGGGGACGAAAAATGAGACACCTTTGAACACGTTTCCCGATCACACAGTGGATCATACTCTGGGTTCCACATGCATGTTTTAGCTGAAGGAAGAATCCCTTAAACCTGGAGAGTTGAGACCCATGGAATGGGTACCATGCAATATGAATTGAAAGGGTCTGCATTTGCTCACCGAACCTCACCAATCCTATCACTGCTGCGTTTATGCCGCTGTACACACGCTTGATTCTCTTTCGGAGACATATAAATCCATAGGTTTTAAGATTCTTACTAGTCAGGTATATTCTCAGGCGTTTAATATGGGGTGTTGAGTCCACTTCATTGAGCATGGAGTAGCTCTTGTCTATTACATATTTGGCTTATGGAACGGTATCTGTGCTAATTTCAATCTCTGGTTTTATGCAGCACCCCAACTCACCTTTCCCCTTAAGCAAGCATAAGTTGGTTTTCTACATTTGAGACCCTGTCCTGTTTTGTAATTCAGTTCCTGTGTAGCCAAGTTTACATTCCGTGTAGTAGTGATATCTTATGATGTTTCTTTTTCTGTGTGACTTATTTCACTTAGAATCATCGTACCTGAATCCACTCATTATGCTGCTACGGGCCTGATGACATATATTTCATTGCTGAGTGATATTGCTTTGTACGTAAGTACCACAACTTCTTTATCCATTTTTCGCTTTCTGTGATATTGAACTTGTACCGTAAAAGAGGTGCTTGTAAACAGAGCCGTCCCAAACTTTGGGGTGGCTGTGTCTTTTTGATTTTAATTTCCCTAAGCTATAGGACCATAAGTGGAATAGCACTAGGCTCTGTTGCCTTGTTTTTTAGATGTTTCAGGAAACACCATACACTTCTCCAGTGTGGCTGTTGGCAATTTACATCCCGCCCATCAGCATAACAAGGCTCCCAGTTCTCCATGGCCTGTCCTGCCTTTCTGGATTTTACACTTTTTTCAGATGGCCCTTTTGACCGGGGGGCAATGAGACTTCATTGTAGTGCAGATTTCCTTTGCAAGCTTGCTTTTGGCCAAAAAGGGCGTATGCGTTTTTTCCTGAATATATTCAAAAAAAACGCATACGCCTTTTTTGGCCAAGTGCATCATTGTGGACGTTCTGCCTCTTTTCCTATGCTTTACATGCAATTCCAGTCTACCTCCTGAAATCGGTTTCCTGCAATTCTGCCCCGCTTTCAAGTCCTCTTGGCAGCCTTACTTCAATATATTTTTGGACGATAGCTGTCATTTATAACTCTGCACGTTTGTGAATTACAGTGCCCCTGAGCTCCTTTCTTCAACTCTCTTTCTTCTGAGCTGGCCGCAACACCGCAGGATTGCTTCAGGCCCTAGTTTGGTTCCGTCATGGCACGCTGAGCCTTTGGTTAATTCCTCTTCCTGGTGGGAAATGAGAGTTAAATTTGCCCGTTCAGACACCTCCAGCTAGTCTCTCATTGGTTCTCCCTATTCCTGTTCATTTTCCGCAGAAATTGCAAACTGGGCCAAACAGGAGGTTAAAGGCACTGACTCTCCAAGTGGGGAGAGTGTTAGTAAAGCGTCTGGAATGTTGCACCCGAGTACCGGGGGACAAAAACTGAGACACATTTGAACACGTTTCCTGATCACACGGTGGATCATACTCTGGGTTCCACATGCATGTTTTAGCTGAAGGAAGAATCCCTTAAACCTGGAGAGTTGAGACCCATGGAATGGGTACCATGCAATATGACTTCAAAGGGTTTGCATTTGCTCACCGAACCTCACCAATCCTATCACGGCTGCGTTTATGCCGCTGTACACACGCTTGATTCTCTTTCGGAGCATATAAATCCATAGGTTTTAAGATTCTTACTAGTCAGGTATATTCTTAGGCGTTTAATATGGGGTGTTGAGTCCACTTCATTGAGCAAGGAGTAGCTCTTGTATATTACATATTTGGCTTATGGAACGGTATCTGTGCTTATTTCAATCTCTGGTTTTATGCAGCACCCCAACTCACATTTCCCCTTAAGCAAGCATAAGTTGGTTTTCTACATTTGAGACCCTGTTCTGTTTTGTAATTCAGTTCCTGTGTAGCCAAGTTTACATTCCGTGTAGTAGTGATATCTGATGATGTTTCTTTTTCTGTGTGACTTATTTCACTTAAAATCATCGTACCTGAATCCACTCATTATGCTGCTACAGTCCTGATGACATAGATTTCATTGCTGAGTGATATTGCATTGTACGTAAGTACCACAACTTCTTTATCCATTTTTCGCTTTCTGCGATATTAAACTTGTACCGTAAACGAGGTTCTTGTAAACAGAGCTGTCCCAAACTTTTGGGTGGCTGTGTGTTTTTGATTTTAATTTCCCTAAGCTATAGGACCATAAGTGGAAGTGCCCTAGGCTCTGTTGCTTTGTTTTTTAGATGTTTCAGGAAACACCATACACTTCTCCAGAGTGGCTGTTGGCAATTTACATCCCGCCCATCAGCATAACAAGGCTCCCAGTTCTCCATGGCTTGTCCTGCCTTTCTGGATTTTACACTTTTTTCAGATGGCCCTTTTGACCGGGGGGCAGTGAGACTTCATTGTAGTGCAGATTTCCTTTGCAAGCTTGCTTGGTTCGCCAAAAAGTGCGTATGCGTTTTCTCCTGAATATATTCAGGAAAAAACGCATACGCCCTTTTTGGCCAAGTGCATCATTGTGGACGTTCTGCCTCTTTTCCTGTGGTTTACATGCAAATCCAGTCTACCTCCTGAAATCGGTTTCCTGCAATTCTGCCCCGCTTTCAAGTCCTCTTGGCAGCCTTACTTCAATATATTTTTGGACGATAGCTGTCATTTTTAACTCTGCAGGTTTGTGAATGACATTGCCCCTGAGCTCCTTTCTTCAACTCGCTTTCTTGTGAGCTGGCCGAAACACCGCAGGATTGCTTCAGGCTCCAGTGTGGTTCCGGCATGGCACGCTGAGCCTTTGGTTAATTCCTCTTCCTGGTGGGAAATGAGAGTTAAATTTGCCCGTCCAGACACCTCCAGCTAGTCTCTTATTGGTTCTCCCTATTCCTGTTCATTTTCCGCAGAAATTGCAAACTGGGCCAAACAGGAGGTTAAAGGCACTGACTCCCCAAGTGGGGAGAGTGTTAGTAAAGCGTCTGGAATGTTGCATCCGAGTACCAGGGGACGAAAACTGAGACACCTTTGAACACGTTTCCCAATCACATGGTGTATCATACTCTGGGTTCCACATGCATGTTTTAGCTGAAGGAAGAATCCCTTAAACCTGGAGAGTTGAGACCCCTGGAATGGGTACCATGCAATATGACTTCAAAGGGTCTGCATTTGCTCACCGATCCTCACCAATCCTATCACTGCTGCGTTTATGCCGCTGTACACACTCTTGATTCTCTTTCGGAGACATATAAATCCATAGGTTTTAAGATTCTTACTAGTCAGGTATATTCGTAGGCGTTTAATATGGGGTGTTGAGTCCACTTCATTGAGCAAGGAGTAGCTCTTGTCTATTACATATTTGGCTTATGGAACGGTATCTGTGCTTATTTCAATCTCTGGTTTTATGCAGCACCCCAACTCACATTTCCCCTTAAGAAAGCATAAGTTGGTTTTCTACATTTGAGACCCTGTTCTGTTTTGTAATTCAGTTCCTGTGTAGCCAAGTTTACATTCCGTGTAGTAGTGATATCTTATGATGTTTCTTTTTCTGTGTGACTTATTTCACTTAGAATCATCGTACCTGAATCCACTCATTATGCTGCTACGGGCAGATGACATAGATTTCATTGCTGAGTGATATTGCATTGTACGTAAGTACCACAACTTCTTTATCCATTTTTCACTTTCTGCGATATTGATCTTGTACCGTAAACGAGGTTCTTGTAAACAGAGCCGTCCCAAACTTTGGGGAGGCTGTGTCTTTTTGATTTTAATTTCCCTAAGCTATAGGACCATAAGTGGAAGTGCCCTAGGCTCTGTTGCTTTGTTTTGTAGATGTTTCAGGAAACACCATACACTTCTCCAGAGTGGCTGTTGGCAATTTACATCCCGCCCATGAGCATAACAAGGCTCCCAGTTCTCCATGGCCTGTCCTGCCTTTCTGGATTTTACACTTTTTTCAGATGGCCCATTTGACCGGGGCGCAGTGAGACCTTATTGTAGTGCAGATTTCATTTTCAAGCTTGATTGGTTGGCCAAAAAGGGCATATGAATGTTTTCCTGTATATATTCAGGAAAAAACGCGTATGCCCTTTTTGGCCAAGTCCATCATTGTGGATGTTCTGCCTCTTTTCCTATGCTTTACATGCAATTCCAGTCTACCTCCTGAAATCGGTTTCCTGCAATTCTGCCCAGCGTTCAAGTCCTCTTGGCAGCCTTACTTCAATATATTTTTGGACGATAGCTGTCATTTATAACTCTGCAGGTTTGTGAATGACAGTGCCCCTTAGCTCCTTTCTTCAACTCGCTTTCTTGTGAGCTGGCCGCAACACCGCAGCATTGCTTCAGGCCCTAGTGTGGTTCCGGCATGACATGCTGAGCCTTTGGTTAATTCCTCTTCCTGGTGGGAAATGAGAGTTAAATTTGCCCGTCCAGACACCTCCAGCTAGTCTCTCATTGGTTCTCCCTATTCCTGTTCATTTTCTGCAGAAATTGCAAACTGGGCCAAACAAGAGGTTAAAGGCACTGACTCTCCAAGTGGGGAGAGTGTTAGTAAAGCGTCTGGAATGTTGCACCCGAGTACCAGGGGATGAAAACTGACACAATTAAACACGTTTCCCGATCACACGGTGGATCATACTCTGGGTTCCACATGCATGTTTTAGCTGAAGGAAGAATCCCTTAAACCTGGAGAGTTGAGACCCATGGAATGGGTACCATGCAATATGACTTCAAAGGGTCTGCATTTGCTCACCGAACCTCACCAATCCTATCACTGCTGCGTTTATGACACTGTACACACGCTTGATTCTCTTTCGGAGACATATAAATCCATAGGTTTTAAGATTCTTTCTAGTCAGGTATATTCTTACGCGTTTAATATGGGGTGTAGAGTCCACTTCGTTGAGCAAGGAGTAGCTCTTGTCTATTAAATATTTGTCTTATGGAACGGTATCTGTTCTAATTTCAATCTCTGGTTTTATGCAGCACCCCAACTCACCTTTCGCCTTAAGCAAGCATAAGTTGGTTTTCTACATTTGAGACCCTGTTCTGTTTTGTAATTCAGTTCCTGTGTAGCCAAGTTTACATTCCTTGTAGTAGTGATATCTTATGATGTTTGTTTTTCTGTGTGACTTATTTCACTTAGAATCATCGTACCTGAATCCACTCATTATGCTGCTACGGGCCTGATGACATAGATTTCATTGCTGAGTGATATTGCATTGTACGTAAGTACCACATCTTCTTTATCCATTTTTCGCTTTCTGTGATATTGAACTTGGACCATAAATGAGGTTCTTGTAAACAGAGCTGTCCCTAACTTTGGGGTGGCTGAGTCTTTTTGATTTTAATTTCCCTAAGCTATAGGACCATAAGTGGAAGTGCCCTAGGCTCTGTTGCTTTGTTTTTTAGATGTTTCAGGAAACACCATACACTTCTCCAGATTGGCTGTTGGCAATTTACATCCCGCCCCTGAGCATAACAAGGCTCCCAGTTCTCCATGGCCTGTCCTGCCTTTCTGGATTTTACACTTTTTTCAGATGACCCTTTTGACCGGGGAGCAGTGAGACTTCATTGTAGTGCAGATTTCCTTTGCAAGCTTGCTTGGTTGGCCAAAAAGGGCGTATGTGTTTTTTCCTGAATATATTCAGGAAAAAACGCATACGCCCTTTTTGGCCAAGTGCATCATTGTGGACGTTCTGCCTCTTTTCCTATGCTTTACATGCAATTCCAGTCTACCTCCTGAAATCGGTTTCCTGCAGTTCTGCCCGCTTTCAAGTCCTCTTGGCAGCCTTACTTCAATATATTTTTGGACGATAGCTATCATTTATAACTCTGCAGGTATGTGAATGACAGTGTCCCTGAGCTCCTTTCTTCAACTCGCTTTCTTGTGAGCTGGCCGCAACACCGCAGGATTGCTTCAGGCCCTAGTGTGGTTCCAGCATGGCACGCTGAGCCTTTGTTTAATTCCTCTTCCTGGTGGGAAATGAGAGTTAAATTTGCCTGTCCAGACACCTCCAGCTAGTCTCTCATTGGTTCTCCCTATTCCTGTTCATTTTCCGCAGAAATTGCAAACTGGGCCAAACAGGAGGTTAAAGGCACTGACTCTCCAAGTGGGGAGAGTGTTAGTAAAGCGTCTGGAATGTTGCACCCGAGTACCAGGGGACGAAAACTGAGACACATTTGAACACGTTTCCCGATCACACAGTGGATCATACTCTGGGTTCCACATGCATGTTTTAGCTGAAGGAAGAATCCCTTAAACCTGGAGAGTTGAGACCCCTGCAATGGGTACCATGCAATATGACTTCAAAGGGTTTGCATTTGCTCACCGAACCTCACCAATCCTATCACTGCTGCGTTTATGCCGCTGTACACACGCTTGATTCTCTTTCGGAGACATAGAAATCCATAGGTTTTAAGATTCTTCCTAGTCAGGTATATTCTTAGGCGTTTATTATGGGGTGTAGAGTCCACTTCGTTGAGCAAGGAGTAGCTCTTGTCTATTACATATTTGGCTTATGGAACGGTATCTGTGCTAATTTCAATCTCTGGTTTTATGCAGCACCCCAACTCACCTTTCGCCTTAAGCAAGCATAAGTTGGTTTTCTACATTTGAGACCCTGTTCTGTTTTGTAATTCAGTTCCTGTGTAGCCAAGTTTACATTCCGTGTAGTAGTGATATCTTATGATGTTTCTTTTTCTGTGTGACTTATTTCACTTCGAATCATCGTACCTGAATCCACTCATTATGCTGCTATGGGCCTGATGACATAGATTTCATTGCTGCGTGATATTGCATTGTACGTAATTATCACAAATTCTTTATCCATTTTTCACTTGCTGTGATACTGAACTTGTACCGTAAACGAGGTTCTTGTAAACAGAGCCGTCCCAAACTTTGGGGTGGCTGTGTCTTTTTGATTTTAATTTCCCTAAGCTATAGGACCATAAGTTGAAGTGCCCTAGGCTCTGTTGCTTTGCTTTTTAGATGTTTCAGGAAACACCATACACTTCTCCAGAGTGGCTGTTCGCAATTTACATCCCGCACATCAGCATAACAAGGTTCCCAATTCTCCATGGCCTGTCCTTTCTTTCTGGATTTTACACTTTTTTCAGATGGCCCTTTTGACCGGGGGCAGTGAGACTTCATTGTAGTGCAGATTTCCTTTGCAAGCTTGCTTGCTTGGCCAAAAAGGGCGTAGGCTTTTTTTCTTGAGGAAAAAACGCATATGCCCTTTTTGGCCAAGTGCATCATTGTGGACGTTCTGCCTCTTTTCCTATGCTTTACATGCAATTCCAGTCTACCTCCTGAAATCGGTTTCCTGCAATTCTGCCCCGCTTTCAAGTCCTCTTAGCAGCCTTACTTCAATATATTTTTGGACGATAGCTGTCATTTATAACTCTGCAGTTTTGTGAATTACAGTGCCCCTGAGCTCCTTTCTTCAACTTGCTTTCTTGTGAGCTGGCCGCAACACCGCAGCATCGCTTCAGGCCCTAGTGTTGTTCCGGCATGGCACGCTGAGCCTTTGGTTAATTCCTCTTCCTGGTGGGAAATGAGAGTTAAATTTGCCCGTCCAGACACCTCCAGCTAGTCTCTCATTTGTTCTCCCTATTCCTGTTCATTTTCCGCAGAAATTGCAAACTGGGCCAAACAGGAGGTTAAAGGCACTGACTCTCCAAGTGGGGAGAATGTTAGTAAAGCGTCTGGAATGTTGCACCCGAGTACCAGTGGACGAAAACTGACACATTTGAACACGTTTCCCGATCACACGGTGGATCATACTCTGCGTTCCACATGCATGTTTTAGCTGAAGGAAGAATCCCTTAAACCTGGAGAGTTGAGACCCATGGAATGGGTACCATGCAATATGACTTCAAAGTGTCTGCATTTGCTCACCGAACCTCATCAATCCTATCACTGCTGCATTTATGCCTCTCTACACATGCTTGATTCCCTTTCGGAGATATATAAATCCATAGGTTTTAAGATTCTTACTAGTCAGGTATATTCTTAGGCGTTTAATATGTGGTGTTGAGTCCACTTCGTTGAGCAAGGTGCAGCTCTTTTCTATTACATATTTGGCTTATGGAACGATATCTGTGCTAATTTCAATGTCTGGTTTTATGCAGCACCCCAACTCACCTTTCCCCTTAAGGAAGCATAAGTTGGTTTTCTACATTTGAGACCCTGTTCTGTTTTGTAATTCAGTTCCTGTGTAACCAAGTTTACATTCCATGTAGTAGTGATATCTTATGATGTTTCTTTTTCTGTGTGACTTATTTCACTTAGAATCATCGTACCTGAATCCACTCATTATGCTGCTATGGGTCTCGTGACATAGATTTCATTGCTGAGTGATATTGCATTGTACGTAAGTACCACAAATTCTTTATCCATTTTTCGATTTCTGCGATATTGAACTTGTACCGTAAACGAGGTTCTTGTAAACAGAGCCATCCCAAACTTTGGGGTGGCTGTGTCTTTTTGATTTTAATTTCCCTAAGCTATAGGACCATAAGTGGAAGTGCCCTAGGCTCTGTTGCTTTGTTTTTTAGATGTTTCAGGAAACACCATACACTTCTCCAGAGTGGCTGTTGGCAATTTACATCCCGCCCATCAGCATAACAAGGCTCCCAGTTCTCCATGGCCTGTCCTGCCTTTCTGGATTTTACACTTTTTTCAGATGGCCCTTTTGACCGGGGAGCAGTGAGACTTCATTTTAGTGCAGATTTCCTTTGTAAGCTTGCTTGGTTGACCAAAAAGTGCGTATGCGTTTTTTCCTGAATATATTCAGGAAAAAGCGCATACGCCCTTTTTGGCCAAGTGCATCATTGTGGCCGTTCTGCCTCTTTTCCTATGCTTTACATGCAATTCCAGTCTACCTCCTGAAATCGGTTTCCTGCAATTCTGCCCCGCTTTCAAGTCCTCTTGGCAGCCTTACTTCAATATATTTTTGGACGATAGCTGTCATTTATAACTCTGCATGTCTGTGAATGACAGTGCCCCTGAGCTCCTTTCTTCAACTCGCTTTCTTGTGAGCTGGCCGCAACACCGTAGGATTGCTTCAGTCCCTAGTGTGGTTCCGGCACGGCACGCTGAGCCTTTGGTTAATTCCTCTTCCTGGTGGGTAATGAGAGTTAAATTTGCCCGTCCAGACACCTCCAGCTAGTCTCTCTTGGTTCTCCCTATTCATGTTCATTTTCCGCAGAAATTGCAAACTGGGCCAAACAGGAGGTTAAAGGCACTGACTCTCCAAGTGGGGAGAGTGTTAGTAAAGCGTCTGGAATGTTGCACCCGAGTACCGGGGGACGAAAACTGAGACACATTTAAACACGTTTCCCGATCACACGGTGGATCATACTCTGGGTTCCACATGCATGTTTTAGCTGAAGGAAGAATCCCTTAAACCTGGAGAGTTGAGACCCATGGAATGGGTACCATGCAATATGACTTCAAAGGGTCTGCATTTGCTCACCGAACCTCACCAATCCTATCACTGCTGCGTTTATGACACTGTACACACGCTTGATTCTCTTTTGGAGCTTATAAATCCATACGTTTTAAGATTCTTACTAGTCAGGTATATTCTTAGGCGTTTAATATGGGGTGTTGAGTCCACTTCGTAAAGCAAGGAGTAGCTCTTGTCTATGACATATTTGGCTTATGGAACGGTATCTGTGCTAATTTCAATCTCTGGTTTTATGCAACCCCCCAACTCACGTTTCCCGATAAGCAAGCATAAGTTGGTTTTCTACGTTTGAGACCCTGTTCTGTTTTGTAATTCAGTTCCTGTGTAGCCAAGTTTACATTCCGTGTAGTAGTGATATCTTATGATATTTCTTTTTCTGTGTGACTTATTTCACTTAGAATCATCGTACCTGAATCCACTCATTATGCTGCTACGGGCCTGATGACATAGATTTCATTGCTGAGTGATATTGCATTGTACGTAAGTACCACAAGTTCTTTATCCATTTTTCGCTTTCTGTGATATTGAATTTGTACCGTAAACGAGGTTCTTGTAAACAGAGCCGTCCCAAACTTTGGGGTGGCTGTGTGTTTTAGATTTTAATTTCCCTAAGCTATAGGACCATAAGTGGAAGTGCCCTAGGCTCTGTTGCTTTGTTTTTTAGATGTTTCAGGAAACACCATACACTTCTCCAGAGTGGCTGTTGGCAATTTACATCCCGCCCATCAGCATAACAAGGCTCCCAGTTCTCCATGGCCTGTCCTGCCTTTCTGGATTTTACACTTTTTTCAGATGGCCCTTTTGACCGGGGAGCAGTGAGACTTCATTTTAGTGCAGATTTCCTTTGTAAGCTTGCTTGGTTGACCAAAAAGTGCGTATGCGTTTTTTCCTGAATATATTCAGGAAAAAGCGCATACGCCCTTTTTGGCCAAGTGCATCATTGTGGCCGTTCTGCCTCTTTTCCTATGCTTTACATGCAATTCCAGTCTACCTCCTGAAATCGGTTTCCTGCAATTCTGCCCCGCTTTCAAGTCCTCTTGGCAGCCTTACTTCAATATATTTTTGGACGATAGCTGTCATTTATAACTCTGCATGTCTGTGAATGACAGTGCCCCTGAGCTCCTTTCTTCAACTCGCTTTCTTGTGAGCTGGCCGCAACACCGTAGGATTGCTTCAGTCCCTAGTGTGGTTCCGGCACGGCACGCTGAGCCTTTGGTTAATTCCTCTTCCTGGTGGGTAATGAGAGTTAAATTTGCCCGTCCAGACACCTCCAGCTAGTCTCTCTTGGTTCTCCCTATTCATGTTCATTTTCCGCAGAAATTGCAAACTGGGCCAAACAGGAGGTTAAAGGCACTGACTCTCCAAGTGGGGAGAGTGTTAGTAAAGCGTCTGGAATGTTGCACCCGAGTACCGGGGGACGAAAACTGAGACACATTTAAACACGTTTCCCGATCACACGGTGGATCATACTCTGGGTTCCACATGCATGTTTTAGCTGAAGGAAGAATCCCTTAAACCTGGAGAGTTGAGACCCATGGAATGGGTACCATGCAATATGACTTCAAAGGGTCTGCATTTGCTCACCGAACCTCACCAATCCTATCACTGCTGCGTTTATGACACTGTACACACGCTTGATTCTCTTTTGGAGCTTATAAATCCATACGTTTTAAGATTCTTACTAGTCAGGTATATTCTTAGGCGTTTAATATAGGGTGTTGAGTCCACTTCGTAAAGCAAGGAGTAGCTCTTGTCTATGACATATTTGGCTTATGGAACGGTATCTGTGCTAATTTCAATCTCTGGTTTTATGCAACCCCCCAACTCACGTTTCCCCTTAAGCAAGCATAAGTTGGTTTTCTACGTTTGAGACCCTGTTCTGTTTTGTAATTCAGTTCCTGTGTAGCCAAGTTTACATTCCGTGTAGTAGTGATATCTTATGATATTTCTTTTTCTGTGTGACTTATTTCACTTAGAATCATCGTACCTGAATCCACTCATTATGCTGCTACGGGCCTGATGACATAGATTTCATTGCTGAGTGATATTGCATTGTTCGTAAGTACCACAAGTTCTTTATCCATTTTTCGCTTTCTGTGATATTGAATTTGTACCGTAAACGAGGTTCTTGTAAACAGAGCCGTCCCAAACTTTGGGGTGGCTGTGTGTTTTAGATTTTAATTTCCCTAAGCTATAGGACCATAAGTGGAAGTGCCCTAGGCTCTGTTGCCTTGTTTTTCAGATGTTTCAGGAAACACCATACACTTCTCCAGAGTGGCTGTTGGCAATTTACATCCCGCCCATCAGCATAACAAGGCTCCCAGTTCTCCATGGCCTGTCCTGCCTTTCTGGATTTTACACTTTTTTCAGATGGCCCTTTTGACCGGGGGGCAGTGAGACTTCATTGTAGTGCAGATTTCCTTTGCAAGCTTGCTTGGTTGGCCAAAAAGTGCATATGCGTTTTTTCCTGAATATATTCAGGAAAAAACGCATACGCCCTTTTTGGCCAAGTGCATCATTGTGGACGTTCTGCCTCTTTTCCTATGCTTTACATGCAATTCCAGTCTACCTCCTGAAATCGGTTTCCTGCAATTCTGCCCCGCTTTCAAGTCCTCTTGGCAGCCTTACTTCAATATATTTTTGGACGATAGCTGTCATTTATAACTCTGTAGGTTTGCAAATGACAGTGGCCCTGAGCTCCTTTCTTCAACTCGCTTTCTTGTGAGGTGGCCGCAACACCGCAGGATTGCTTCAGGCCCTAGTGTGGTTCCGGCATGACACACTGAGTCTTTGGTTAATTCCTCTTCCTGGTGGGAAATGAGAGTTAAATTTGCCCGTCCAGACACCTCCAGCTAGTCCCTCATTGGTTCTCCCTATTCCTGTTCATTTTCCACGGAAATTGCAAAACTGGGCCAAACAGAAGGTTAAAGGCACTGACTCTCCAAGTGGGGAGAGTGTTAGTAAAGCGTCTGGAATGTTGCACCCGAGTACCAGGGGACGAAAACTGAGACACATATGAACACGTTTCCTGATCACATAGTGGATGATACTCTGGGTTCCACATGCATGTTTTAGCTGAAGGAAGAATCCCTTAAACCTGGAGAGTTGACATCCATGGAATGGGTACCATGCAATATGACTTCAAAGGGTCTGCATTTGCTCACCGAACCTCACCAATCCTATCACTGCTGCATTTATGCCGCTGTACACACGCTTGATTCTCTTTCGGAGACATATAAATCCATAGGATTTAAGATTCTTACTAGTCAGGTATATTCTTAGGCGTTTAATATGGGGTGTTGAGTCCACTTCGTTGAGCAAGGAGTAGCTCTTGTCTATTACATATTTGGCTTATGGAACGGTATCTGTGCTAATTTCAATCTCTGGTTTTATGCAGCACCCCAACTCACCTTTCCCCTTAAGCAAGCATAAGATGGTTTTCTACATTTGAGACCCTTTTCTGTTTTGTAATTCAGTTCCTGTGTAGCCAAGTTTACATTCCGTGTAGTAGTGATATCTTATGAAGTTTCGTTTTCTGTGTGACTTATTTCACTTAGAATCATCGTACCTGAATCCACTCATTATGCGGTTACGGGCCTGATGACATAGATTTCATTGCTGAGTGATATTGCATTGTACGTAAGTACCACAACTTCTATATCCATTTTTCGTTTTCTGCGATATTGAACTTGTACCGTAAACGAGGTTCTTGTAAACAGAGCCGTCCCAAATTTGGAGTGGCTGTGTCTTTTTGATTATAAGTTCCCTAAGCTATAGGACCATAAGTGGAAGTGCCCTAGGCTCTGTTGCTTTGTTTTGTAGATATTTCAGGAAACACCATACACTTCTCCAGAGTGGCTGTTGGCAATTTACATCCCGCCCATCAGCATAACAAGGCTCCCAGTTCTCCATGGCCTGTCCTGCCTTTCTGGATTTTACACTTTTTTCAGATGGCCCTTTTGACCGGGGGGCAGTGAGACTTCATTGTAGTGCAGATTTCCTTTGCAAGCTTGCTTGGTTGGCCAAAAAGGGCGTATGCGTTTTTTCCTGAATATATTAAGGAAAAAACGCATACGCCCTTTTTGGCCAAGTGCATCATTGTGGACGTTCTGCCTCTTTTCCTATGCTTTACATGCAATTCCAGTCTACCTCCTGAAATCGGTTTCCTGCAATTCTGTCCCGCTTTCAAGTCCTCTTGGCAGCCTTACTTCAATATATTTTTGGACGATAGCTGTCATTTATAACTCTGCAGGTTTGTGAATGACAGTGCCCCTGAGCTCCTTTCTTCAACTTGCTTTCTTGTGAGCTGGCCGCAACACCGCAGGGTTGCTTCAGGCCCTAGTGTGGTTCCGGCATGGCATGCTGAGCCTTTGGTTAATTCCTCTTCCTGGTGGGAAATGAGAGTTAAATTTGCCCGTCCAGACACCTCCAGCTAGTCTCTCATTGGTTCTCCCTATTCCTGTTCATTTTCCGCAGAAATTGCAAACTGGGCCAAACAGGAGGTTAAAGGCACTGACTCTCCAAGTGGGGAGAGTGTTAGTAAAGCGTCTGGAATGTTGCACCCGAGTACCAGGGGACAAAAACTGACACATTTGAACACGTTTCCCGATCACACGGTGGATCATACTCTGGGTTCCACATGCATGTTTTAGCTGAAGGAAGAATCCCTTAAACCTGGAGAGTTGAGACCCATGGAATGGGTACCATGCAATATGAACTTCAAAGGGTCTGCATTTGCTCACCAAACCTCACCAATCCTATCACTGCTGCATTTATGGCGCTGTACACACGCTTGATTCTCTTTCGGAGCATATAAATCCGTAGGTTTTAAGATTCTTACTAGTCAGGTATATTCTTATGCGTTTAATATGGGGTGTTGAGTCCACTTCGTTGAGCAAGGAGTAGCTCTTGTCTATGACATATTTGGCTTATGGAACGGTATCTGTGCTAATTTCAATCTCTGGTTTTATGCAGCCCCCCAACTCACGTTTCCCCTTAAGCAAGCATAAGTTGGTTTTCTACATTTGAGACCCTGTTCTGTTTTGTAATTCAGTTCCTGTGTAGCCAAGTTTACATTCCGTCTAGTAGTGATATCTTATGATGTTTCTTTTTCTGTGTGACTTATTTCACTTAGAATCATCGTACCTGAATCCACTCATTATGCTGCTACGGGCCTGATGACATAGATTTCATTGCTGAGTGATATTGCATTGTACGTATGTACCACAAGTTCTTTATCCATTTTTCGCTTTCTGTGATATTGAATTTGTACCGTAAACGAGGTTCTTGTAAACAGAGCCGTCCCAAATTTTGGGGTGGCTGTGTGTTTTAGATTTTAATTTCCCTAAGCTATAGGACCATAAGTGGAAGTGCCCTAGGCTCTGTTGCTTTGTTTTTTAGATGTTTCAGGAAACACCATACACTTCTCCAGAGTGGCTGTTGGCAATTTACATCCCGCCCATCAGCATAACAAGGCTCCCAGTTCTCCATGGCCTGTCCTGCCTTTCTGGATTTTACACTTTTTTCAGATGGCCCTTTTGACCGGGGGGCAGTGAGACTTCATTGTAGTGCAGATTTCCTTTGCAAGCTTGCTTGTTTGGCCAAAAAGGGCGTATGCGTTTTTTCCTGAATATATTAAGGAAAAAACGCATACGCCCTTTTTGGCCAAGTGCATCATTGTGGACGTTCTGCCTCTTTTCCTTTGCTTTACATGCAATTCCAGTCTACCTCCTGAAATCGGTTTCCTGCAATTCTGCCCAGCGTTCAAGTCCTCTTGGCAGCCTTACTTCAATATATTTTTGTACGATAGCTGTCATTTATAACTCTGCAGGTTTGTGAATGACAGTGCCCCTGAGCTCCTTTCTTCAACTTGCTTTCTTGTGAGCTGGCCGCAACACCGCAGCATTGCTTCAGGCCCTAGTGTGGTTCCGGCATGGCACACTGAGCCTTTGGTTAATTCCTCTTCCTGGTGGGAAATGAGAGTTAAATTTGCCCGTCCAGACACCTCCAGCTAGTCTCTCATTGGTTCTCCCTATTCCTGTTCATTTTCCGCAGAAATTGCAAACTGGGCCAAACAAGAGGTTAAAGCCACTGACTCTCCAAGTGGGGAGAGTGTTAGTAAAGCGTCTGGAATGTTGCACCCGAGTACCAGGGGATGAAAACTGACACAATTAAACACGTTTCCCGATCACACGGTGGATCATACTCTGGGTTCCACATGCATGTTTTAGCTGAAGGAAGAATCCCTTAAACCTGGAGATTTGAGACCCATGGAATGGGTACCATGCAATATGACTTCAAAGGTTCTGCATTTGCTCACTGAACCTCACCAATCCTATCACTGCTGCATTTATGACGCTGTACACACGCTTGATTCTCTTTCGGAGACATATAAATCCATAGGTTTTAAGATTCTTTCTAGTCAGGTATATTCTTACGCGTTTAATATGGGGTGTAGAGTCCACTTCGTTGAGCAAGGAGTAGCTCTTGTCTATTAAATATTTGGCTTATGGAACGGTATCTGTTCTAATTTCAATCTCTGGTTTTATGCAGCACCCCAACTCACCTTTCGCCTTAAGCAAGCATAAGTTGGTTTTCTACATTTGAGAACCTGTTCTGTTTTGTAATTCAGTTCCTGTGTAGCCAAGTTTACCTTCCTTGTAGTAGTGATATCTTATGATGTTTGTTTTTCTGTGTGACTTATTTCACTTAGAATCATCGTACCTGAATCCACTCATTATGCTGCTACGGGCCTGATGACATAGATTTCATTGCTGAGTGATATTGCATTGTACGTAAGTACCACAACTTCTTTATCCATTTTTCGCTTTCTGTGATATTGAACTTGGACCATAAATGAGGTTCTTGTAAACAGAGCTGTCCCTAACTTTGGGGTGGCTGAGTCTTTTTGATTTTAATTTCCCTAAGCTATAGGACCATAAGTGGAAGTGCCCTAGGCTCTGTTGCTTTGTTTTTTAGATGTTTCAGGAAACACCATACACTTCTCCAGAGTGGCTGTTGGCAATTTACATCCCGCCCATCAGCATAACAAGGCTCCCAGTTCTCCATGGCCTGTCCTGCCTTTCTGGATTTTACACTTTTTTCAGATGGCTCTTTTGACCGGGGAGCAGTGAGACTTCATTGTACTGCAGATTTCCTTTGCAAGCTTGCTTGGTTGGCCAAAAAGTGCGTATGCGTTTTTTCCTGAATATATTCAGGAAAAAACGCATACGCCCTTTTTGGCCAAGTGCATCATTGTGGACGTTCTGCCTCTTTTCCTATGCTTTACATGCAATTCCAGTCTACATCCTGAAATCGGTTTCCTGCAATTCTGCCCCGCTTTCAAGTCCTCTTGGCAGCCTTACTTCAATATATTTTTGGACGATAGCTATCATTTATAACTCTGCAGGTTTGTGAATGACAGTGCCCCTTAGCTCCTTTCTTCAACTCGCTTTCTTGTGAGCTGGCCGCAACACCTCAGGATTGCTTCAGGCCCTAGTGTGGTTCCGGCATGGCACGCTGAGCCTTTGGTTAATTCCTCTTCCTGTTCGGAAATGAGAGTTAAATTTGCCCATCCAGACACCTCCAGCTAGTCTCTCATTGGTTCTCCCTATTCCTGTTCATTTTCCGCAGAAATTGCAAACTGGGCCAAACAGGAGGTTAAAGGCACTGACTCCCAAGTGGGGAGAGTGTTAGTAAAGCGTCTGGAATGTTGCACCCGAGTACCAGGGGATGAAAACTGACACAATTAAACACGTTTCCCGATCACACGTGGATCATACTCTGGGTTCCACATGCATGTTTTATCTGAAGGAAGAATCCCTTAAACCTGGAGAGTTGAGACCCCTGGAATGGGTACCATGCAATATGACTTCAAAGGGTTTGCATTTGCTCACCGAACCTCACCAATCCTATCACTGCTGCATTTATGCCACTGTACACACGCTTGATTCTCTTTCTGAGACATATAAATCCATAGGTTTTAAGATTCTTACTAGTCAGGTATATTCTTAGGCGTTTAATATGGGGTGTAGAGTCCACTTCGTTGAGCAAGGAGTAGCTCTTGTCTATTACATATTTGGCTTATGGAACCGTATCTGTGCTAATTTCAATCTTTGGTTTTATGCAGCACCCCAACTCACCTTTACTCTTAAGCAAGCATAAGTCGATTTTCTACATTTGAGACCCTCTTCTGTTTTGTAATTCAGTTCCTGTGTAGCCAAGTTTACATTCCATGTGGTAGAGATATCTTATGATGTTTCTTTCTCTGTGTGACTTATTTCACTTACAAACATCGTACCTGAATCCACTCATTATGCTGCTACGGGCCTGATGACATAGATTTCATTGCTGAGTGATATTGCATTGTACGTAAGTACCACAACTTCTTTATCCATTTTGCGCTTTCTGTGATATTGAACTTGTACCGTAAACGAGGTTCTTGTAAACAGAGCTGTCCCAAAGATTGGGGTGGTTGTGTCTTTTTGATTTTAATTTCCCTAAGCTATAGGACCATAAGTGGAAGCGCCCTAGGCTCTGTTGCTTTGTTTTTTAGATGTTTCAGGAAACACCATACACTTCTCCAGAGTGACTGTTGGCAATTTACATCCCGCCCATCAGCATAACAAGGCTCCCAGTTCTCCATGGCCTGTCCTGCCTTTGTGGATTTTACACTTTTTTCAGATGGCCCTTTTGACCGGGGGGCAGTGAGACTTCATTGTAGTGCAGATTTCCTTTGCAAGCTTGCTTGGTTGGCCAAAAAGGGCGTATGCGTTTTTTCCTGAATATATTCAGGAAAAAACGCATACGCCCTTTTTGGCCAAGTGCATCATTGTGGACGTTCTGCCTCTTTTCCTATGCTTTACATGCAATTCCAGTCTACCTCCTGAAATCGGTTTCCTGCAATTCTGCCCCGCTTTCAAGTCCTCTTGGCAGCCTTACTTCAATATATTTTTGGACGATAGCTGTCATTTATAACTCTGCAGGTATGTGAATGACAGTGCCCCTGAGCTCCTTTCTTCAACTCGCTTTCTTGTGAGCTGGCCGCAACACCGCAGCATTGCTTCAGGCCCTAGTGTGGTTCCGGCATGGCACACTGAGCCTTTGGTTAATTCCTCTTCCTGGTGGGAAATGAGAGTTAAATTTGCCCGTCCAGACACCTCCAGCTAGTCTCTCATTGGTTCTCCCTATTCCTGTTCATTTTCCGCAGAAATTGCAAACTGGGCCAAACAGGAGGTTAAAGGCACTGACTCTCCAAGTGGGGAGAGTGTTAGTAAAGCATCTGGAATGTTGCACCCGAGTACCAGGGGACGAAAACTGACACAATTGAACACGTTTCCCGATCACACGGTGGATCATACTCTGGGTTCCACATGCATGTTTTAGCTGAAGGAAGAATCCCTTAAACCTGGAGAGTTGAGACCCATGGAATGGGTACCATGCAATATGACTTCAAAGGGTCTGCATTTGTCCACTGAACCTCACCAATCCTATCACTGCTGCGTTTATGCCGCTGTACACACGCTTGATTCTCTTTCGGAGACATATAAATCCATAGGTTTTAAGATTCTTCCTAGTCAGGTATATTCTTAGGCGTTTATTATGGGGTGTAGAGTCCACTTCGTTGAGCAAGGAGTAGCTCTTGTCTATTACATATTTGGCTTATGGAACGGTATCTGTGCTAATTTCAATCTCTGGTTTTATGCAGCACCCCAACTCACCTTTCCCCTTAAGCAAGCATAAGTTGGTTTTCTACATTTGAGACCCTGTTCTGTTTTGTAATTCAGTTCCTGTGTAGCCAAGTTTACATTCCGTGTAGTAGTGATATCTTATGATGTTTCTTTTTCTGTGTGACTTATTTCACTTAGAATCATCGTACCTGAATCCACTCATTATGCTGCTACGGGCCTGATGACATAGATTTCATTGCTGAGTGATATTGCATTGTACGTAAGTACCACAACTTCTTTATCCATTTTTCACTTTCTGTGATTTTGAACTTATACTGTAAACGAGGTTCTTGTAAACATAGCCTTCCCAAATTTTGGGGTGGCTGTGTCTTTTTGATTTTAATTTCCCTAAGCTATAGGACCATAAGTGGAAGTGCCCTAGGCTCTGTTGCTTTGTTTTTTAGATGTTTCAGGAAACACCATACACTTCTCCAGAGTGGCTGTTGGCAATTTACATCCCGCCCATCAGCATAACAAGGCTCCCAGTTCTCCATGGCCTGTCCTGCCTTTCTGGATTTTACACTTTTTTCAGATGGCCCTTTTGACCGGGGGGCAGTGAGACTTCATTGTAGTGCAGATTTCCTTTGCAAGCTTGCTTGGTTGTCCTAAAAGGGCGTATGCGTTTTTTCCTGAATATATTCAGGAAAAAACGCATACGCCCTTTTTGGCCAAGTGCATCATTGTGGACGTTCTGCCTCTTTTCCTTTGCTTTACATGCAATTCCAGTCTACCTCCTGAAATCGGTTTCCTGCAATTCTGCCCAGCGTTCAAGTCCTCTTGGCAGCCTTACTTCAATACATTTTTGGACGATAGCTGTCATTTATAACTCTGCAGGTTTGTGAATGACAGTGCCCCTGAGCTCCTTTCTTCAACTCGCTTTCTTGTGAGCTGGCCGCAACACCGCAGCATTGCTTCAGGCCCTAGTGTGGTTCCGGCATGACATGCTGAGCCTTTGTTTAATTCCTCTTCCTGGTGGGAAATGAGAGTTAAATTTGCCCGTCCAGACACCTCCAGCTAGTCTCTCATTGGTTCTCCCTATTCCTGTTCATTTTCCGCAGAAATTGCAAACTGGGCCAAACAGGAGGTTAAAGGCACTGACTCTCCAAGTGGGGAGAGTGTTAGTAAAGCATCTGGAATGTTGCACCCGAGTACCAGGGGACGAAAACTGACACAATTGAACACGTTTCCCGAGCACACGGTGGATCATACTCTGGGTTCCACATGCATGTTTTAGCTGAAGGAAGAATCCCTTAAACCTGGAGAGTTGAGACCCCTGCAATGGGTACCATGCAATATGACTTGAAAGGGTCTGCATTTGCTCACCGAACCTCATCAATCCTATCACTGCTGCATTTATGCCACTGTACACACGCTTGATTCTCTTTCTGAGACATATAAATCCATAGGTTTTAAGATTCTTACTAATTAGTTATATTTTTAGGCGTTTAATATGGGGTGTTGAGTCCACTTCGTTGAGCAAGGAGTACCTCTTGTCTATTACATATTTGGCTTATGGAACGGTATCTGTGCTAATTTCAATCTCTGGTTTTATGCAGCACCCCAACTCACCTTTCCCCTTAAGCAAGCATAAGTTGGTTTTCTACATTTTAGACCCTGTTCTGTTTTGTAATTCACTTCCTGTGTAGCCAAGTTTACATTCCATGTGGTAGAGATATCTTATGATGTTTCTTTTTCTGTGTGACTTATTTCACTTAGAATCATCGTACCTGAATCCACTCATTATGCTGCTATGGGCCTGATGACATAGATTTCATTGCTGAGTGATATTGCATTGTACGTAAGTACCACAACTTCTTTATCCATTTTTCACTTTCTGTGATTTTGAACTTATACTGTAAACGAGGTTCTTGTAAACAGAGCCTTCCCAAATTTTGGGGTGGCTGTGTCTTTTTGATTTTAATTTCCCTAAGCTATAGGACCATAAGTGGAAGTGCCCTAGGCTCTGTTGCTTTGTTTTTTAGATGTTTCAGGAAACACCATACACTTCTCCAGAGTGGCTGTTGGCAATTTACATCCCGCCCATCAGCATAACAAGGCTCCCAGTTCTCCATGGCCTGTCCTGCCTTTCTGGATTTTACACTTTTTTCAGATGGCCCTTTTGACCGGGGGGCAGTGAGACTTCATTGTAGTGCAGATTTCCTTTGCAAGCTTGCTTAGTTGGCCAAAAGGGGCGTATGCGTTTTTTCCTGAATATATTCAGGAAAAAACGCATACGCCCTTTTTGGCCAAGTGCATCATTGTGGACGTTCTGCCTCTTTTCCTTTGCTTTACATGCAATTCCAGTCTACCTCCTGAAATCGGTTTCCTGCAATTCTGCCCAGCGTTCAAGTCCTCTTGGCAGCCTTACTTCAATATATTTTTGGACGATAGCTGTCATTTATAACTCTGCAGGTTTGTGAATGACAGTGCCCCTTAGCTCCTTTCTTCAACTCGCTTTCTTGTGAGCTGGCCGCAACACCGCAGCATTGCTTCAGGCCCTAGTGTGGTTCCGGCATGACATGCTGAGCCTTTGGTTAATTCCTCTTCCTGGTGGGAAATGAGAGTTAAATTTGCCCGTCCAGACACCTCCAGCTAGTCTCTCATTGGTTCTCCCTATTCCTGTTCATTTTCCGCAGAAATTGCAAACTTGGCCAAACAAGAGGTTAAAGGCACTGACTCTCCAAGTGGGGAGAGTGTTAGTAAAGCGTCTGGAATGTTGCACCCGAGTACCGGGGGATGAAAACTGACACAATTAAACACGTTTCCCGATCACACGGTGGATCATACTCTGGGTTCCACATGCATGTTTTAGCTGAAGGAAGAATACCTTAAACCTGGAGAGTTGAGACCCATGGAATGGGTACCATGCAATATGACTTCAAAGGGTCTGCATTTGCTCACCGAACCTCACCAATCCTATCACTGCTGCATTTATGACACTGTACACACGCTTGATTCTCTTTCGGAGACATATAAATCCATAGGTTTTAAGATTCTTTCTAGTCAGGTATATTCTTACGCGTTAAATATGGGGTGTAGAGTCCACTTCGTTGAGCAAGGAGTAGCTCTTGTCTATTAAATATTTGGCTTATGGAACGGTATCTGTTCTAATTTCAATCTCTGGTTTTATGCAGCACCCCAACTCACCTTTCGCCTTAAGCAAGCATAAGTTGGTTTTCTACATTTGAGACCCTGTTCTGTTTTGTAATTCAGTTCCTGTGTAGCCAAGTTTACATTCCTTGTAGTAGTGATATCTTATGATGTTTGTTTTTCTGTGTGACTTATTTCACTTAGAATCATCGTACCTGAATCCACTCATTATGCTGCTACGGGCCTGATGACATAGATTTCATTGCTGAGTGATATTGCATTGTACGTAAGTACCACAACTTCTTTATCCATTTTTCGCTTTCTGTGATATTGAAATTGGACCATAAATGAGGTTCTTGTAAACAGAGCTGTCCCTAACTTTGGGGTGGCTGAGTCTTTTTGATTTTAATTTCCCTAAGCTATAGGACCATAAGTGGAAGTGCCCTAGGCTCTGTTGCTTTGTTTTTTAGATGTTTCAGGAAACACCATACACTTCTCCAGAGTGGCTGTTGGCAATTTACATCCCGCCCATCAGCATAACAAGGCTCCCAGTTCTCCATGGCCTGTCCTGCCTTTCTGGATTTTACACTTTTTTCAGATGGCCCTTTTGACTGGGGAGCAGTGAGACTTCATTGTAGTGCAGATTTCCTTTGCAAGCTTGCTTGGTTGGCCAAAAAGGGCGTATGCGTTTTTTCCTGAATATATTCAGGAAAAAACGCATACGCCCTTTTTGGCCAAGTGCATCATTGTGGACGTTCTGCCTCTTTTCCTATGCTTTACATGCAATTCCAGTCTACCTCCTGAAATCGGTTTCCTGCAATTCTGACCCGCTTTCAAGTCCTCTTGGCAGCCTTACTTCAATATATTTTTGGACGATAGCTGTCATTTATAACTCTGCAGGTATGTGAATGACAGTGCCCCTGAGCTCCTTTCTTCAACTCGCTTTCTTGTGAGCTTGCCGCAACACCGCAGCATTGCTTCAGGCCCTAGTGTGGTTCCGGCATGGCACGCTGAGCCTTTGGTTAATTCCTCTTCCTGGTGGGAAATGAGAGTTAAATTTGCCCGTCCAGACACCTCCAGCTAGTCTCTCATTGGTTCTCCCTATTCCTGTTCATTTTCCGCAGAAATTGCAAACTGGGCCAAACAGGAGGTTAAAGGCACTGACTCTCCAAGTGGCGAGAATGTTAGTAAAGCGTCTGGAATGTTGCACCCGAGTACCAGGGGACGAAAACTGAGACACATTTGAACACGTTTCCCGATCACATGGTGGATCATACTCTGGGTTCCACATGCATGTTTTAGCTGAAGGAAGAATCCCTTAAACCTGGAGAGTTGAGACCCATGGAATGGGTACCATGCAATATGACTTCAAAGGGTCTGCATTTGTCCACCGAACCTCACGAATCCTATCACTACTGCGTTTATGCCGCTGTACACACGCTTGATTCTCTTTCGGAGACATATAAATCCATAGGTTTTAAGATTCTTCCTAGTCAGGTATATTCTTACGCGTTTAATATGGGGTGTAGAGTCCACTTCGTTGAGCAAGGAGTAGCTCTTGTCTATTACATATTTGGCTTATGGAACGGTATCTGTGCTAATTTCAATCTCTGGTTTTATGCAGCACCCCAACTCACCTTTCGCCTTAAGCAAGCATAAGTTGGTTTTCTACATTTGAGACCCTGTTCTGTTTTGTAATTCAGTTCCTGTGTAGCCAAGTTTACATTCCGTGTAGTAGTGATATCTTATGATGTTTCTTTTTCTGTGTGACTTATTTCACTTAGAATCATCGTACCTGAATCCACTCATTATGCTGCTACGGGCCTGATGACATAGATTTCATTGCTGCGTGATATTGCATTGTACGTAATTACCACAAATTCTTTATCCATTTTTCACTTGCTGTGATACTGAACTTGTACCGTAAACGAGGTTCTTGTAAACAGAGCCGTCCCAAACTTTGGGGTGGCTGTGTCTTTTTGATTTTAATTTCCCTAAGCTATAGGACCATAAGTTGAAGTGCCCTAGGCTCTGTTGTTTTGCTTTTTAGATGTTTCAGGAAACACCATACACTTCTCCAGAGTGGCTGTTCGCAATTTACATCCCGCCCATCAGCATAACAAGGTTCCCAATTCTCCATGGCCTGTCCTGCCTTTCTGGATTTTACACTTTTTTCAGATGGCCCTTTTGACCGGGGGCAGTGAGACTTCATTGTAGTGCAGATTTCCTTTTCAAGCTTGCTTGGTTGGCCAAAAAGGGCGTATGCGTTTTTTCCTGAATATATTCAGGAAAAAACGCATACGCCCTTTTTGGCCAAGTGCATCATTGTGGACGTTCTGCCTCTTTTCCTATGCTTTACATGCTATTCCAGTCTACCTCCTGAAATCAGTTTCCTGCAATTCTGCCCCGCTTTCAAGTCCTCTTGACAGCCTTACTTCAATATATTTTTGGACGATAGCTGTCATTTATAACTCTGCAGGTATGTGAATGTCAGTGCCCCTGAGCTCCTTCCTTCAACTCGTTTTCTTGTGAGCTGGCCGCAACACCGCAACATTTCTTCAGGCCCTAGTGTGGTTCCGGCATGGCACGCTGAGCCTTTGGTTAATTCCTCTTCCTGGTGGGAAATGAGAGTTAAATTTGCCCGTCCAGACACCTCCAGCTAGTCTCTCATTGGTTCTCCCTATTCCTGTTCATTTTCCGCAGAAATTGCAAACTGGGCCAAACAGGAGGTTAAAGGCACTGACTCTCCAAGTGGGGAGAGTGTTAGTAAAGCGTCTGAAATGTTGCACCCGAGTACCAGGGGACGAAAACTGAGACACATTTGAACACGTTTCCCGATCACATGGTGGATCATACTCTGGGTTCCACATGCATGTTTTAGCTGAAGGAAGAATCCCTTAAACCTGGAGAGTTGAGACCCCTGGAATGGGTACCATGCAATATGACTTGAAAGGGTCTGCATTTGCTCACCGAACCTCACCAATCCTAACACTGCTGCGTTTATGCCGCTGTACACATGGTTGATTCTCTTTTGGAGACATATAAATCCATAGGTTTTAAGATTCTTACTAGTCAGGTATATTCTTATGCGTTTAATATGGGGTGTTGAGTCCACTTCGTTGAGCAATGAGTAGCTCTTGTCTATTACATATTTGGCTTATGGAACGGTATCTGTTCTAACTTCAATCTCTGGTTTTATGCAGCACCCCAACTCACCTTTCCCCTTAAGCAAGCATAAGATGGTTTTCTACATTTGAGACCCTGTTCTGTTTTGTAATTCAGTTCCTGTGTAGCCAAGTTTACATTCCGTGTAGTAGTGATATCTTATGATGTTTCTTTTTCTGTGTGACTTATTTCACTTAGAATCATCGTACCTGAATCCACTCATTATGCTGCTATGGGCCTGATGACATAGATTTCATTGCTGAGTGATATTGCATTGTACGTAAGTACCACAACTTCTTTATCCATTTTTCATTTTCTGTGATTTTGAACTTGTACTGTAAACGAGGTTCTTGTAAACAGAGCCGTCCCAAACTTTGGGGTGGCTGTGTCTTTTTGATTTTAATTTCCCTAAGCTATAGGACCATAAATGAAAGTGCCCTAGGCTCTGTTGCTTTGTTTTTTAGATGTTTCAGGAAACACCATACACTTCTCCAGAGTGGCTGTTGGCAATTTACATCCCGCCCATCAGCATAACAAGGCTCCCAGTTCTCCATGGCCTGTCCTGCCTTTCTGGATTTTACACTTTTTTCAGATGACCCTTTTGACCGGGGGGCAGTGAGACTTCATTGTAGTGCAGATTTCCTTTGCAAGCTTGTTTGTTTGGCCAAAAAGGGCGTAGGCTTTTTTTCTTGAGGAAAAATCTCATATGCCCTTTTTGGCCAAGTGCATCATTGTGGACGTTCTGCCTCTTTTCCTATGCTTTACATGCAATTCCAGTCTACCTCCTGAAATCGGTTTCCTGCAATTCTGCCCCGCTTTCAAGTCCTCTTGGCAACCTTACTTCAATATCTTTTTGGACGATAGCTGTCATTTATAACTCTGCAGTTTTGTGAATTACAGTGCCCCTGAGCTCCTTTCTTCAACTTGCTTTCTTGTGAGCTGGCCGCAACACCGCAGCATCGCTTCAGGCCCTAGTGTGTTTCCGGCATGGCACATTGAGCCTTTGGTTAATTCCTCTTCCTGGTAGGAAATGAGAGTTAAATTTGCCCGTCCAGACACCTCCAGCTAGTCTCTCATTGGTTCTCCCTATTCCTGTTCATTTTCCGCAGAAATTGCAAACTGGGCCAAACAGGAGGTTAAAGGCACTGACTCTCCAAGTGGGGAGAGTGTTAGTAAAGCGTCTGGAATGTTGCACCCGAGTACCAGGCGATGAAAACTGACACATTTGAACACGTTTCCCGATCACACGGTGTATCATACTCTGGGTTCCACATGCATGTTTTAGCTGAAGGAAGAATCCCTTAAACCTGGAGAGTTGAGACCCATGGAATGGGTACCATGCAATATGACTTCAAAGGGTCTGCATTTGCTCACCGAACCTCACCAATCCTATCACTGCTGCATTTATGACACTGTACACACGCTTGATTCTCTTTCGGAGACATATAAATCCATAGGTTTTAAGATTCTTTCTAGTCAGGTATATTCTTACGCGTTAAATATGGGGTGTAGAGTCCACTTCGTTGAGCAAGGAGTAGCTCTTGTCTATGACATATTTGGCTTATGGAACGGTATCTGTTCTAATTTCAATCTCTGGTTTTATGCAGCACCCCAACTCACCTTTCGCCTTAAGCAAGCATAAGTTGGTTTTCTACATTTGAGACCCTGTTCTGTTTTGTAATTCAGTTCCTGTGTAGCCAAGTTTACATTCCTTGTAGTAGTGATATCTTATGATGTTTGTTTTTCTGTGTGACTTATTTCACTTAGAATCATCGTACCTGAATCCACTCATTATGCTGCTACGGGCCTGATGACATAGATTTCATTGCTGAGTGATATTGCATTGTACGTAAGTACCACAACTTCTTTATCCATTTTTCGCTTTCTGTGATATTGAAATTGGACCATAAATGAGGTTCTTGTAAACAGAGCTGTCCCTAACTTTGGGGTGGCTGAGTCTTTTTGATTTTAATTTCCCTAAGCTATAGGACCATAAGTGGAAGTGCCCTAGGCTCTGTTGCTTTGTTTTTTAGATGTTTCAGGAAACACCATACACTTCTCCAGAGTGGCTGTTGGCAATTTACATCCCGCCCATCAGCATAACAAGGCTCCCAGTTCTCCATGGCCTGTCCTGCCTTTCTGGATTTTACACTTTTTTCAGATGGCCCTTTTGACTGGGGAGCAGTGAGACTTCATTGTAGTGCAGATTTCCTTTGCAAGCTTGCTTGGTTGGCCAAAAAGGGCGTATGCGTTTTTTCCTGAATATATTCAGGAAAAAACGCATACGCCCTTTTTGGCCAAGTGCATCATTGTGGACGTTCTGCCTCTTTTCCTATGCTTTACATGCAATTCCAGTCTACCTCCTGAAATCGGTTTCCTGCAATTCTGACCCGCTTTCAAGTCCTCTTGGCAGCCTTACTTCAATATATTTTTGGACGATAGCTGTCATTTATAACTCTGCAGGTATGTGAATGACAGTGCCCCTGAGCTCCTTTCTTCAACTCGCTTTCTTGTGAGCTTGCCGCAACACCGCAGCATTGCTTCAGGCCCTAGTGTGGTTCCGGCATGGCACGCTGAGCCTTTGGTTAATTCCTCTTCCTGGTGGGAAATGAGAGTTAAATTTGCCCGTCCAGACACCTCCAGCTAGTCTCTCATTGGTTCTCCCTATTCCTGTTCATTTTCCGCAGAAATTGCAAACTGGGCCAAACAGGAGGTTAAAGGCACTGACTCTCCAAGTGGCGAGAGTGTTAGTAAAGCGTCTGGAATGTTGCACCCGAGTACCAGGGGACGAAAACTGAGACACATTTGAACACGTTTCCCGATCACATGGTGGATCATACTCTGGGTTCCACATGCATGTTTTAGCTGAAGGAAGAATCCCTTAAACCTGGAGAGTTGAGACCCATGGAATGGGTACCATGCAATATGACTTCAAAGGGTCTGCATTTGTCCAACGAACCTCACGAATCCTATCACTGCTGCGTTTATGCCGCTGTACACACGCTTGATTCTCTTTCGGAGACATATAAATCCATAGGTTTTAAGATTCTTCCTAGTCAGGTATATTCTTACGCGTTTAATATGGGGTGTAGAGTCCACTTCGTTGAGCAAGGAGTAGCTCTTGTCTATTACATATTTGGCTTATGGAACGGTATCTGTGCTAATTTCAATCTCTGGTTTTATGCAGCACCCCAACTCACCTTTCGCCTTAAGCAAGCATAAGTTGGTTTTCTACATTTGAGACCCTGTTCTGTTTTGTAATTCAGTTCCTGTGTAGCCAAGTTTACATTCCGTGTAGTAGTGATATCTTATGATGTTTCTTTTTCTGTGTGACTTATTTCACTTAGAATCATCGTACCTGAATCCACTCATTATGCTGCTACGGGCCTGATGACATAGATTTCATTGCTGCGTGATATTGCATTGTACGTAATTACCACAAATTCTTTATCCATTTTTCACTTGCTGTGATACTGAACTTGTACCGTAAACGAGGTTCTTGTAAACAGAGCCGTCCCAAACTTTGGGGTGGCTGTGTCTTTTTGATTTTAATTTCCCTAAGCTATAGGACCATAAGTTGAAGTGCCCTAGGCTCTGTTGTTTTGCTTTTTAGATGTTTCAGGAAACACCATACACTTCTCCAGAGTGGCTGTTCGCAATTTACATCCCGCCCATCAGCATAACAAGGTTCCCAATTCTCCATGGCCTGTCCTGCCTTTCTGGATTTTACACTTTTTTCAGATGGCCCTTTTGACCGGGGGCAGTGAGACTTCATTGTAGTGCAGATTTCCTTTTCAAGCTTGCTTGGTTGGCCAAAAAGGGCGTATGCGTTTTTTCCTGAATATATTCAGGAAAAAACGCATACGCCCTTTTTGGCCAAGTGCATCATTGTGGACGTTCTGCCTCTTTTCCTATGCTTTACATGCTATTCCAGTCTACCTCCTGAAATCAGTTTCCTGCAATTCTGCCACGCTTTCAAGTCCTCTTGACAGCCTTACTTCAATATATTTTTGGACGATAGCTGTCATTTATAACTCTGCAGGTATGTGAATGTCAGTGCCCCTGAGCTCCTTCCTTCAACTCGTTTTCTTGTGAGCTGGCCGCAACACCGCAACATTGCTTCAGGCCCTAGTGTGGTTCCGGCATGGCACGCTGAGCCTTTGGTTAATTCCTCTTCCTGGTGGGAAATGAGAGTTAAATTTGCCCGTCCAGACACCTCCAGCTAGTCTCTCATTGGTTCTCCCTATTCCTGTTCATTTTCCGCAGAAATTGCAAACTGGGCCAAACAGGAGGTTAAAGGCACTGACTCTCCAAGTGGGGAGAGTGTTAGTAAAGCGTCTGAAATGTTGCACCCGAGTACCAGGGGACGAAAACTGAGACACATTTGAACACGTTTCCCGATCACATGGTGGATCATACTCTGGGTTCCACATGCATGTTTTAGCTGAAGGAAGAATCCCTTAAACCTGGAGAGTTGAGACCCCTGGAATGGGTACCATGCAGTATGACTTGAAAGGGTCTGCATTTGCTCACCGAACCTCACCAATCCTAACACTGCTGCGTTTATGCCGCTGTACACATGGTTGATTCTCTTTTGGAGACATACAAATCCATAGGTTTTAAGATTCTTACTAGTCAGGTATATTCTTATGCGTTTAATATGGGGTGTTGAGTCCACTTCGTTGAGCAATGAGTAGCTCTTGTCTATTACATATTTGGCTTATGGAACGGTATCTGTTCTAACTTCAATCTCTGGTTTTATGCAGCACCCCAACTCACCTTTCCCCTTAAGCAAGCATAAGATGGTTTTCTACATTTGAGACCCTGTTCTGTTTTGTAATTCAGTTCCTGTGTAGCCAAGTTTACATTCCGTGTAGTAGTGATATCTTATGATGTTTCTTTTTCTGTGTGACTTATTTCACTTAGAATCATCGTACCTGAATCCACTCATTATGCTGCTATGGGCCTGATGACATAGATTTCATTGCTGAGTGATATTGCATTGTACGTAAGTACCACAACTTCTTTATCCATTTTTCATTTTCTGTGATTTTGAACTTGTACTGTAAACGAGGTTCTTGTAAACAGAGCCGTCCCAAACTTTGGGGTGGCTGTGTCTTTTTGATTTTAATTTCCCTAAGCTATAGGACCATAAATGAAAGTGCCCTAGGCTCTGTTGCTTTGTTTTTTAGATGTTTCAGGAAACACCATACACTTCTCCATAGTGGCTGTTGGCAATTTACATCCCGCCCATCAGCATAACAAGGCTCCCAGTTCTCCATGGCCTGTCCTGCCTTTCTGGATTTTACACTTTTTTCAGATGACCCTTTTGACCGGGGGGCAGTGAGACTTCATTGTAGTGCAGATTTCCTTTGCAAGCTTGTTTGTTTGGCCAAAAAGGGCGTAGGCTTTTTTTCTTGAGGAAAAATCTCATATGCCCTTTTTGGCCAAGTGCATCATTGTGGACGTTCTGCCTCTTTTCCTATGCTTTACATGCAATTCCAGTCTACCTCCTGAAATCTGTTTCCTGCAATTCTGCCCCGCTTTCAAGTCCTCTTGGCAACCTTACTTCAATATCTTTTTGGACGATAGCTGTCATTTATAACTCTGCAGTTTTGTGAATTACAGTGCCCCTGAGCTCCTTTCTTCAACTTGCTTTCTTGTGAGCTGGCCGCAACACCGCAGCATCGCTTCAGGCCCTAGTGTGTTTCCGGCATGGCACATTGAGCCTTGGTTAATTCCTCTTCCTGGTAGGAAATGAGAGTTAAATTTGCCCGTCCAGACACCTCCAGCTAGTCTCTCATTGGTTCTCCCTATTCCTGTTCATTTTCCGCAGAAATTGCAAACTGGGCCAAACAGGAGGTTAAAGGCACTGACTCTCCAAGTGGGGAGAGTGTTAGTAAAGCGTCTGGAATGTTGCACCCGAGTACCAGGGGATGAAAACTGAGTCACATTTGAACACGTTTCCCGATCACACGGTGGATCATACTCTGGGTTCCACATGCATGTTTTAGCTGAAGGAAGAATCCCTTAAACCTGGAGAGTTGAGACCCATGGAATGGGTACCATGCAATATGACTTCAAAGGGTCTGCATTTGCTCACCGAACCTCATCAATCCTATCACTGCTGCGTTTATGCCACTATACACACGCTTGATTCTCTTTTGGAGATATATAAATCCATAGGTTTTAAGATTCTTACTAGTCAGGTATATTCTTAGGCTTTTAATATGGGGTGTTGAGTCCACTTCGTTGAGCAAGGTGTAGCTCTTTTCTATTACATATTTGGCTTATGGAATGATATCTTTGCTAATTTCAATGTTTGGTTTTATGCAGCACCCCAACTCACCTTTCCCCTTAAGGAAGCATAAGTTGGTTTTCTACATTTGAGACCCTGTTCTGTTTTGTAATTCAGTTCCTGTGTAGCCAAGTTTACATTCCGTGTAGTAGTGATATCTTATGATGTTTCTTTTTCTGTGTGACTTATTTCACTTAGAATCATCGTACCTGAATCCACTCATTATGCTGCTATGGGCCTGATGACATAGATTTCATTGCTGAGTGATATTGCATTGTAGGTAAGTACCACAACTTCTTTATCCATTTTTCACTTTCTGTGATATTCAACTTGTACCGTAAACGAGGTTCCTGTAAACAGAACCGTCCCAAACTTTGGGGTGGCTGTGTCTTTTTGATTTTAATTTCCCTAAGCTATAGGACCATAAGTGGAAGTGCCCTAGGCTCTGTTGTTTTGTTTTTTAGATGTTTCAGGAAACACCATACACTTCTCCAGAGTGGCTGTTGGCAATTTACATCCCGCCCATCAGCATAACAAGGCTCCCAGTTCTCCATGGCCTGTCCTGCTTTGCTGGATTTTATACTTTTTTCAGATGGCCCTTTTGCCCGCGGGGTAGTGAGACTTCATTGTAGTGCAGATTCCCTTTGCAAGCTTGCTTGGTTGGCCAAAAAGGGCGTATGCGTTTTTTCCTGAATATATTCAGGAAAAAACGCATACGCCCTTTTTGGCCAAGTGCATCATTGTGGACGTTCTGCCTCTTTTCCTATGCTTTACATGCCATTCCAGTCTACCTCCTGAAATCGGTTTCCTGCAATTCTGCCCCACTTTCAAGTCCTCTTGGCAGCCTTACTTCAATATATTTTTGGACGATAGCTGTCATTTATAACTCTGCAGGTTTGTGAATTACAGTGCCCCTGAGCTCCTTTCTTCAACTCGTTTTCTTGTGAGCTGGCCGCAACACAGCAGCATTGCTTCAGGCCCTAATGTGGTTCCAGAATGGCACGCTGAGCCTTTGGTTAATTCCTCTTCCTGGTGGGTAATGAGAGTTAAATTTGCCCGTCCAGACACCTCCAGCTAGTCTCTCATTGGTTCTCCCTATTCCTGTTCATTTTCCGCAGAAATTGCAAACTGGGCCAAACAGGAGGTTAAAGGCACTGACTCTCCAAGTGGGGAGAGTGTTAGTAAAGCATCTGGAATGTTGCACCCGAGTACCGGGGGACGAAAACTGAGTCACATTTGAACACGTTTCCCGATCACACGGTGGATCATACTCTGGGTTCCACATGCATGTTTTAGCTGAAGGAAGAATCCCTTAAACCTGGAGAGTTGAGACCCATGGAATGGGTACCATGCAATATGACTTCAAAGGGTCTGCATTTGCTCACCGATCCTCACCAATCCTATCACTGCTGCATTTATGCCGCTGTAAACACGCTTGATTCTCTTGCAGAGACATATAAATCCATAGGTTTTAAGATTCTTACTAGTCAGTTATATTCTTAGGCGTTTAATATGTGGTGTTGAGTCCACTTCGTTGAGCAAGGAGAAGCTCTTGTCTATTACATATTTGGCTTATGGAACGGTATCTGTGCTAATTTCAATCTCTGGTTTTATGCAGCACCCCAACTCACCTTTCCCCTTAAGGAAGCATAAGTTGGTTTCCTACATTTGAGACCCTGTTCTGTTTTGTAATTCAGTTCCTCTGTAGCCAAGTTTACATTCCGTGTAGTAGTGATATCTTATGATGTTTCTTTTTTTGTGTGACTTATTTCACTTAGAATCATCGTACCTGAATCCACTCATTATGCTGCTACGGGCCTGATGACATAGATTTCATTGCTGAGTGATATTGCATTGTACGTAAGTACCACAACTTCTTTATCCATTTTTCGCTTTCTGTGATATTGAACTTGTACCGTAAATGAGGTTCTTGTAAACTGAGCCGTCCCAAACTTTGGGGTGGCTGTGTCTTTTTGATTTTAATTTCCCTAAGCTATAGGACCATAAGTGGAAGTGCCCTAGGCTCTGTTGCTTTGTTTTTTAGATGTTTCAGGAAACACCATACACTTCTCCATTGTCGCTGTTGGCAATTTACATCCCGCCCATCAGCATAACAAGGCTCTCACATCTCCATGGCCTGTCCTGCCTTTCTGGATTTTACACTTTTATCAGATGGCCCTTTTGACTGGGGGCCAGTGAGACTTCATTTTAGTGCAGATTTCCTTTGCAAGCTTGCTTGGTTGGCCAAAAAGGGCGTATGCGTTTTTTCTTGAATATATTCAGGAAAAAACCCATACGCCCCTTTTGGACAAGTGCATCATTGTGGACGTTCTGCCTCTTTTCCTATGCTTTACATGCAATTCCAGTCTACCTCCTGAAATCGGTTTCCTGCAATTCTGCCCCGCTTTCAAGTCCTCTTGACAGCCTTACTTCAATATATTTTTGGACGATAGCTGTCATTTATAACTCTGCAGGTTTGTGAATCACAGTGCCCCTTAGCTCCTTTCTTCAACTCGTTTTCTTGTGAGCTGGCCGCAACACCGCAGCATTGCTTCAGGCCCTAGTGTGTTTCCAGAATGGCACGCTGAGCCTTTGGTTAATTCCTCTTCCTGGTGGGCAATGAGAGTTAAATTTGCCCGTCCAGACACCTCCAGCTAGTCTCTCATTGGTTCTCCCTATTCCTGTTCATTTTCCGCAGAAATTGCAAACTGGGCCAAACAGGAGGTTAAAGGCACTGACTCTCCAAGTGGGGAGAGTGTTAGTAAAGTGTCTGGAATGTTACACCCGAGTACCGGGGCACGAAAACTGAGACACATTTGAACACGTTTCCCGATCACACGGTGGATCATACTCTGGGTTCCACATGCATGTTTTAGCTGAAGGAAGAATCCCTTAAACCTGGAGAGTTGAGACCCATGGAATGGGTACCATGCAATATGACTTGAAAGGGTCTGCATTTGCTCACCGAACCTCACCAATCCTAACACTGCTGCGTTTATGCCGCTGTACACACGCTTGATTCTCTTTCGGAGACATATAAATCCATAGGTTTTAAGATTCTTACTAGTCAGGTATATTCTTATGCGTTTAATATGGGGTGTTGAGTCCTCTTCGTTGAGCAATGAGTAGCTCTTGTCTATTACATATTTGGCTTATGGAATGGTATCTGTGCTAATTTCAATCTCTGGTTTTATGCAGCACCCCAACTCACCTTTCCCCTTAAGCAAGCATAAGATGGTTTTCTACATTTGAGACCCTGTTCTGTTTTGTAATTCAGGTCCTGTGTAGCCAAGTTTACATTCCGTGTAGTAGTGATATCTTATGATGTTTCTTTTTCTCTGTGAATTTTTTCACTTAGAATCATCGTACCTGAATCCACTCATTATGCTGCTACGGGCCTGATGACATAGATTTCATTGCTGAGTGATATTGCATTGTATGTAAGTACCACAACTTCTTTACCCATTTTTCACTTTCTGCGATATTGAACTTGTACCGTAAATGAGGTTCTTGTAAACAGAGCCTTCCCAAACTTTGGGTTGGCTGTGTCTTTTTGATTTTAATTTCCCTAAGCTATAGGACCATAAGTGGAAGTGCCCTAGGCTCTGTTGCTTTGTTTTTTAGATGTTTCAGGAAACACCATACACTTCTCCAGAGTGGCTGTTGGCAATTTACATCCCGCCCATCAGCATAACAAGGCTCCCAGTTCTCCATGGCCTGTCCTGCCTTTCTGGATTTTACACTTTTTTCAGATGGCCCTTTTGACCGGGGGGCAGTGAGACTTCATTGTAGTGCAGATTTCCTTTGCAAGCTTGCTTGGTTGGCCAAAAAGGGCGTATGCGTTTTTTCCTGAATATATTCAGGAAAAAACGCATACGCCCTTTTTGGCCAAGTGCATCATTGTGGACGTTCTGCCTCTTTTCCTATGCTTTACATGCAATTCCAGTCTACCTCCTGAAATCGGTTTCCTGCAATTCTGCCCCGCTTTCAAGTCCTCTTGGCAGCCTTACTTCAATATATTTTTGGATGATAGCTGTCATTTATAACTCTGCATGTCTGTGAATGACAGTGCCCCTGAGCTCCTTTCTTCAACTTGTTTTCTTGTGAGCTGGCCGCAACACCATTGGATTGCTTCAGGCCCTAGTGTGGTTCCGGCATGGCACGCTGAGCCTTTGGTTAATTCCTCTTCCTGGTGGGTAATGAGAGTTAAATTTGCCCGTCCAGACACCTCCAGCTAGTCTCTCTTGGTTTTTCCCTATTCCTGTTCATTTTCCGCAGAAATTGCAAACTGGGCCAAACAGGAGGTTAAAGGCACTGACTCTCCAAGTGGGGAGAGTGTTAGTAAAGCGTCTGGAATGTTGCACCCGAGTACCGGGGGACGAAAACTGAGACACCTTTGAACACGTTTCCCGATCACACGGTGTATCATACTCTGGGTTCCACATGCATGTTTTAGCTGAAGGAAGAATCCGTTAAACCTGGAGAGTTGAGACCCATGGAATGGGTACCATGCAATATGACTTCAAAGGGTCTGCATTTGCTCACCGATCCTTACCAATCCTATCACTGCTGCATTTATGCCGCTGTACACACGCTTGATTCTCTTGCAGAGACATAGAAATCCATAGGTTTTAAGATTCTTACTAGTCAGGTATATTCTTAGGTGTTTAATATGTGGTGTTGAGTCCACTTCGTTGAGCAAGGAGAAGCTCTTGTCTATTACATATTTGGCTTATGGAACGGTATCTGTGCTAATTTCAATCTCTGGTTTTATGAAGCACCCCAACTCACCTTTCCCCTTAAGGAAGCATAAGTTGGTTTTCTACATTTGAGACCCTGTTCTGTTTTGTAATTCAGTTCCTCTGTAGCCAAGTTTACATTCCGTGTAGTAGTGATATCTTATGATGTTTCTTTTTTTGTGTGACTTATTTCACTTAGAATCATCGTACCTGAATCCACTCATTATGCTGCTACGGGCCTGATGACATAGATTTCATTGCTGAGTGATATTGCATTGTACGTAAGTACCACAACTTCTTTATCCATTTTGCGCTTTCTGTGATATTGAACTTGTACCGTAAACGAGGTTCTTGTAAACTGAGCCATCCCAAACTTTGGGGTGGCTGTGTCTTTTTGATTTTAATTTCCCTAAGCTATAGGACCATAAGTGGAAGTGCCCTAGGCTCTGTCGCTTTGTTTTTTAGATGTTTCAGGAAACACCATACACTTCTCCATTGTCGCTGTTGGCAATTTACATCCCGCCCATCAGCATAACAAGTCTCTCACGTCTCCATGGCCTGTCCTGCCTTTCTGGATTTTACACTTTTATCAGATTGCCCTTTTGACTGGGGGCCAGTGAGACTTCATTGTAGTGCAGATTTCCTTTTCAAGCTTGATTGGTTGGCCAAAAAGGGCCTATGCATGTTTTCCTGAATATATTCAGGAAAAAACGCGTATGCCCTTTTTGGCCAAGTGCATCATTGTGGACGTTCTGCCTCTTTTCCTATGCTTTACATGCAATTCCTGTCTACCTCCTGAAATCGGTTTCCTGCAATTCTGCCCCGCTTTCAAGTCCTCTTGGCAGCCTTACTTCAATATATTTTTGTACGATAGCTGTCATTTATAACTCTGCAGGTTTGTGAATGACAGTGCCCCTGAGCTCCTTTCTTCAGCTCGCTTTCTTGTGAGCTGGCCGCAACACCGCAGGATTGCTTCAGGCCCTAGTGTTGTTCCGGCACAGCACGCTGAGCCTTTGGTCAATTCCTCTTCCTTGTGGGTAATGAGAGTTAAATTTGCCCGTTCAGACACCTCAAGCTAGTCTCTCTTGTTTCTCCCTATTCCTGTTCATTTTCTGCAGAAATTGCAAACTGGGCCAAACAGGGGGTTAAAAGCACTGACTCTCCAAGTGGGGAGAGTGTTAGTAAAGCGTCTGGAATGTTGCACCCGAGTACCGGGGGACGAATACTGAGACACATTTGAACACGTTTCCCGATCACACGGTGGATCATACTCTGGGTTCCACATGCATGTTTTAGCTGAAGGAAGAATCCCTTAAACCTGGAGAGTTGAGACCCATGGAATGGGTACCATGCAGTATGACTTCAAAGGGTCTGCATTTGCTCACCGATCCTCACCAATCCTATCACTGCTGCATTTATGCCACTGTACACATGCTTGATTCTCTTTTGGAGACATATAAATCCATAGGTTTTAAGATTCTTACTAATTAGTTATATTTTTAGGCGTTTAATATGGGGTGTTGAGTCCACTTCGTTGAGCAAGGAGTAGCTCTTGTCTATTACATATTTGGCTTATGGAACGGTATCTGTGCTAATTTCAATCTCTGGTTTTATGCAGCACCCCAACTCACCTTTCCCCTTAAGCAAGCATAAGTCGGTTTTCTACATTTGAGACCCTGTTCTGTTTTGTAATTCAGTTCCTGTGTAGCCAAGTTTACATTCCATGTGGTAGAGATATGTTATGATGTTTCTTTTTCTGTGTGACTTATTTCACTTAGAATCATCGTACCTGAATCCACTCATTATGCTGCTATGGGCCTGATGACATAGATTTCATTGCTGAGTGATATTGCATTGTACGTAAGTACCACAACTTCTTTATCCATTTTTCACTTTCTGTGATTTTGAACTTATACTGTAAACGAGGTTCTTGTAAACAGAGCCTTCCCAAATTTTGGGGTGGCTGTGTCTTTTTGATTTTAATTTCCCTAAGCTATAGGACCATAAGTGGAAGTGCCCTAGGCTCTGTTGCTTTGTTTTTTAGATGTTTCAGGAAACACCATACACTTCTGCAGAGTGGCTGTTGGCAATTTACATCCCGCCCATCAGCATAACAAGGCTCCCAGTTCTCCATGGCCTGTCCTGCCTTTCTGGATTTTACACTTTTTTCAGATTGCCCTTTTGACCGGGGGGCAGTGAGACTTCATTGTAGTGCAGATTTCCTTTTCAAGCTTGATTGGTTGGCCAAAAAGGGCGTATGCATGTTTTCCTGAATATATTCAGGAAAAAACGCGTATGCCCTTTTTGGCCAAGTGCATCATTGTGGACGTTCTGCCTCTTTTCCTATGCTTTACATGCAATTCCAGTCTACCTCCTGAAATCGGTTTCCTGCAATTCTGCCCCGCTTTCAAGTCCTCTTGGCAGCCTTACTTCAATATATTTTTGGACGATAGCTGTCATTTATAACTCTGCAGGTTTGTGAATGACAGTGCCCCTTAGCTCCTTTCTTCAACTCGCTTTCTTGTGAGCTGGCCGCAACACCGCAGCATTGCTTCAGGCCCTAGTGTGGTTCCGGCATGACATGCTGAGCCTTTGGTTAATTACTCTTCCTGGTGGGAAATGAGAGTTAAATTTGCCCGTCCAGACACCTCCAGCTAGTCTCTCATTGGTTCTCCCTATTCCTGTTCATTTTCCGCAGAAATTGCAAACTGGGCCAAACAAGAGGTTAAAGGCACTGACTCTCCAAGTGGGGAGAGTGTTAGTAAAGCGTCTGGAATGTTGCACCCGAGTACCGGGGGATGAAAACTGACACAATTAAACACGTTTCCCGATCACACGGTGGATCATACTCTGGGTTCCACATGCATGTTTTAGCTGAAGGAAGAATCCCTTAAACCTGGAGAGTTGAGACCCATGGAATGGGTACCATGCAATATGACTTCAAAGGGTCTGCATTTGCTCACCGAACCTCACCAATCCTATCACTGCTGCGTTTATGACACTGTACACACGCTTGATTCTCTTTCGGAGACATATAAATCCATAGGTTTTAAGATTCTTTCTAGTCAGGTATATTCTTAGGCGTTTAATATGGGGTGTAGAGTCCACTTCGTTGAGCAAGGAGTAGCTCTTGTCTATTAAATATTTGGCTTATGGAACGGTATCTGTGCTAATTTCAATCTCTGGTTTTATGCAGCACCCCAACTCACCTTTCGCCTTAAGCAAGCATAAGTTGGTTTTCTACATTTGAGACCCTGTTCTGTTTTGTAATTCAGTTCCTGTGTAGCCAAGTTTACATTCCTTGTAGTAGTGATATCTTATGATGTTTGTTTTTCTGTGTGACTTATTTCACTTAGAATCATCGTACCTGAATCCACTCATTATGCTGCTACGGGCCTGATGACATAGATTTCATTGCTGAGTGATATTGCATTGTACGTAAGTACCACAACTTCTTTATCCATTTTTCGCTTTCTGTGATATTGAACTTGTACCGTAAACGAGGTTCTTGTAAACAGAGCTGTCCCAAACATTGGGGTGGCTGTGTCTTTTTGATTTTAATTTCCCTAAGCTATAGGACCATAAGTGGAAGTGCCCTAGGCTCTGTTGCTTTGTTTTTTAGATGTTTCAGGAAACACCATACACTTCTCCAGAGTGGCTGTTGGCAATTTACATCCCGCCCATCAGCATAACAAGGCTCCCAGTTCTCCATGGCCTGTCCTGCCTTTCTGGATTTTACACTTTTTTCAGATGGCCCTTTTGACCGGGGGGCAGTGAGACTTCATTGTAGTGCAGATTTCCTTTGCAAACTTGCTTGGTTGGCCAAAAAGGGCGTATGCGTTTTTTCCTGAATATATTCAGGAAAAAACGCATACGCCCTTTTTGGCCAAGTGCATCATTGTGGACGTTCTGCCTCTTTTCCTTTGCTTTACATGCAATTCCAGTCTACCTCCTGAAATCGGTTTCCTGCAATTCTGCCCAGCGTTCAAGTCCTCTTGGCAGCCTTACTTCAATATATTTTTGGACGATAGCTGTCATTTATAACTCTGCAGGTTTGTGAATGACAGTGCCCCTTAGCTCCTTTCTTCAACTCGCTTTCTTGTGAGCTGGCCGCAACACCGCAGCATTGCTTCAGGCCCTAGTGTGGTTCCGGCATGACATGCTGAGCCTTTGGTTAATTCCTCTTCCTGGTGGGAAATGAGAGTTAAATTTGCCCGTCCAGACACCTCCAGCTAGTCTCTCATTGGTTCTCCCTATTCCTGTTCATTTTCCGCAGAAATTGCAAACTGGGCCAAACAGGAGGTTAAAGGCACTGACTCTCCAAGTGGGGAGAGTGTTAGTAAAGCGTCTGGAATGTTGCACCCGAGTACCGGGGGATGAAAACTGACACAATTAAACACGTTTCCCGATCACACGGTGGATCATACTCTGTGTTCCACATGCATGTTTTAGCTGAAGGAAGCATCCCTTAAACCTGGAGAGTTGAGACCCATGGAATGGGTACCATGCAATATGACTTCAAAGGGTCTGCATTTGCTCACCGAACCTCACCAATCCTAGCACTGCTGCATTTATGCCACTGTACACAAGCTTGATTCTCTTTCGGAGACATATAAATCCATAGGTTTTAAGATTCTTTCTAGTCAGGTATATTCTTACGCATTTAATATGGGGTGTAGAGTCCACTTCGTTGAGCAAGGAGTAGCTCTTGTCTATTAAATATTTGGCTTATGGAACGGTATCTGTTCTAATTTCAATCTCTGGTTTTATGCAGCACCCCAACTCACCTTTCGCCTTAAGCAAGCATAAGTTGGTTTTCTACATTTGAGACCCTGTTCTGTTTTGTAATTCAGTTCCTGTGTAGCCAAGTTTACATTCTTTGTAGTAGTGATATCTTATGATGTTTGTTTTTCTGTGTGACTTATTTCACTTAGAATCATCGTACCTGAATCCACTCATTATGCTGCTACGGGCCTGATGACATAGATTTCATTGCTGAGTGATATTGCATTGTACGTAAGTACCACAACTTCTTTATCCATTTTTCGCTTTCTGTGATATTGAACTTGGACCATAAATGAGGTTCTTGTAAACAGAGCTGTCCCTAACTTTGGGGTGGCTGAGTCTTTTTGATTTTAATTTCCCTAAGCTATAGGACCATAAGTGGAAGTGCCCTAGGCTCTGTTGCTTTGTTTTTTAGATGTTTCAGGAAACACCATACACTTCTCCAGAGTGGCTGTTGGCAATTTACATCCCGCCCATCAGCATAACAAGGCTCCCAGTTCTCCATGGCCTGTCCTGCCTTTCTGGATTTTACACATTTTTAAGATGGCCCTTTTGACCAGGGAGCAGTGAGACTTCATTGTAGTGCAGATTTCCTTTGCAAGCTTGCTTGGTTGGCCAAAAAGGGCGTATGCGTTTTTTCCTGAATATATTCAGGAAAAAACGCATACGCCCTTTTTGGCCAAGTGCATCATTGTGGACGTTCTGCCTCTTTTCCTATGCTTTACATGCAATTCCAGTCTACCTCCTGAAATCGGTTTCCTGCAATTCTGCCCCGCTTTCAAGTCCTCTTGGCAGCCTTACTTCAATATATTTTTGGACGATAGCTATCATTTATAACTCTGCAGGTATGTGAATGACAGTGCCCCTGAGCTCCTTTCTTCAACTCGCTTTCTTGTGAGCTGGCCGCAACACCGCAGGATTGCTTCAGGCCCTAGTGTGGTTCCGGCATGGCACGCTGAGCCTTTGGTTAATTCCTCTTCCTGGTGGGAAATGAGAGTTAAATTTGCCCGTCCAGACACCTCCAGCTAGTCTCTCATTGGTTCTCCCTATTCCTGTTCATTTTCCGCAGAAATTGCAAACTGGGCCAAACAGGAGGTTAAAGGCACTGACTCTCCAAGTGGGGAGAGTGTTAGTAAAGCGTCTGGAATGTTGCACCCGAGTACCAGGGGACGAAAACTGAGACACATTTGAACACGTTTCCCGATCACATGGTGGATCATACTCTGGGTTCCACATGCATGTTTTAGCTGAAGGAAGAATCCCTTAAACCTGGAGAGTTGAGACCCCTGCAATGGGTACCATGCAATATGACTTCAAAGGGTCTGCATTTGCTCACCGAACCTCACCAATCCTATCACTGCTGCATTTATGCCACTGTACACACGCTTGATTCTCTTTCTGAGACATATAAATCCATAGGTTTTAAGATTCTTACTAGTCAGGTATATTCTTAGGCGTTTAATATGGGGTGTAGAGTCCACTTCGTTGAGCAAGGAGTAGCTCTTGTCTATTATATATTTGGCTTATGGAACGGTATCTGTGCTAATTTCAATTTCTGGTTTTATGCAGCACCCCAACTCACCTTTCCCCTTAAGCAAGCATAAGTCGGTTTTCTACATTTGAGACCCTGTTCTGTTTTGTAATTCAGTTCCTGTGTAGCCAAGTTTACATTCCATGTGGTAGAGATATCTTATGATGTTTGTTTTTCTGTGTGACTTATTTCACTTAGAATCATCGTACCTGAATCCACTCATTATGCTGCTATGGGCCTGATGACATAGATTTCATTGCTGAGTGATATTGCATTGTACGTAAGTACCACAACTTCTTTATCCATTTTTCACTTTCTGTGATTTTGAACTTATACTGTAAACGAGGTTCTTGTAAACAGAGCCTTCCCAAATTTTGGGGTGGCTGTGTCTTTTTGATTTTAATTTCCCTAAGCTATAGGACCATAAGTGGAAGTGCCCTAGGCTCTGTTGCTTTGTTTTGTAGATGTTTCAGGAAACACCATACACTTCTCCAGAGTGGCTGTTGGCAATTTACATCCCGCCCATCAGCATAACAAGGCTCCCAGTTCTCCATGGCCTGTCCTGCCTTTCTGGATTTTACACTTTTTTCAGATGGCCCTTTTGACCGGGGGGCAGTGAGACTTCATTGTAGTGCAGATTTCCTTTGCAAGCTTGCTTGGTGGGCCAAAAAGTGCGTATGCGTTTTTTCCTGAATATATTCAGGAAAAAACGCATACGCCCTTTTTGGCCAAGAGCATCATTGTGGACGTTCTGCCTCTTTTCCTATGCTTTACATGCAATTCCAGTCTACCTCCTGAAGTCGGTTTCCTGCAATTCTGCCCAGCGTTCAAGTCCTCTTGGCAGCCTTACTTCAATATATTTTTGGACGATAGCTGTCATTTATAACTCTGCAGGTTTGTGAATGACAGTGCCCCTTAGCTCCTTTCTTCAACTCGCTTTCTTGTGAGCTGGCCGCAACACCGCAGCATTGCTTCAGGCCCTAGTGTGGTTCCGGCATGACATGCTGAGCCTTTGGTTAATTCCTCTTCCTGGTGGGAAATGAGAGTTAAATTTGCCCGTCCAGACACCTCCAGCTAGTCTCTCATTGGTTCTCCCTATTCCTGTTCATTTTCCGCAGAAATTGCAAACTGGGCCAAACAAGAGTTTAAAGGCACTGACTCTCCAAGTGGGGAGAGTGTTAGTAAAGCGTCTGGAATGTTGCACCCGAGTACCGGGGGATGAAAACTGACACAATTAAACACGTTTCCCGATCACACGGTGGATCATACTCTGTGTTCCACATGCATGTTTTAGCTGAAGGAAGCATCCCTTAAACCTGGAGAGTTGAGACCCATGGAATGGGTACCATGCAATATGACTTCAAAGGGTCTGCATTTGCTCACCGAACCTCACCAATCCTAGCACTGCTGCATTTATGCCACTGTACACAAGCTTGATTCTCTTTCGGAGACATATAAATCCATAGGTTTTAAGATTCTTTCTAGTCAGGTATATTCTTACGCATTTAATATGGGGTGTAGAGTCCACTTCGTTGAGCAAGGAGTAGCTCTTGTCTATTAAATATTTGGCTTATGGAACGGTATCTGTTCTAATTTCAATCTCTGGTTTTATGCAGCACCCCAACTCACCTTTCGCCTTAAGCAAGCATAAGTTGGTTTTCTACATTTGAGACCCTGTTCTGTTTTGTAATTCAGTTCCTGTGTAGCCAAGTTTACATTCTTTGTAGTAGTGATATCTTATGATGTTTGTTTTTCTGTGTGACTTATTTCACTTAGAATCATCGTACCTGAATCCACTCATTATGCTGCTACGGGCCTGATGACATAGATTTCATTGCTGAGTGATATTGCATTGTACGTAAGTACCACAACTTCTTTATCCATTTTTCGCTTTCTGTGATATTGAACTTGGACCATAAATGAGGTTCTTGTAAACAGAGCTGTCCCTAACTTTGGGGTGGCTGAGTCTTTTTGATTTTAATTTCCCTAAGCTATAGGACCATAAGTGGAAGTGCCCTAGGCTCTGTTGCTTTGTTTTTTAGATGTTTCAGGAAACACCATACACTTCTCCAGAGTGGCTGTTGGCAATTTACATCCCGCCCATCAGCATAACAAGGCTCCCAGTTCTCCATGGCCTGTCCTGCCTTTCTGGATTTTACACATTTTTAAGATGGCCCTTTTGACCAGGGAGCAGTGAGACTTCATTGTAGTGCAGATTTCCTTTGCAAGCTTGCTTGGTTGGCCAAAAAGGGCGTATGCGTTTTTTCCTGAATATATTCAGGAAAAAACGCATACGCCCTTTTTGGCCAAGTGCATCATTGTGGACGTTCTGCCTCTTTTCCTATGCTTTACATGCAATTCCAGTCTACCTCCTGAAATCGGTTTCCTGCAATTCTGCCCCGCTTTCAAGTCCTCTTGGCAGCCTTACTTCAATATATTTTTGGACGATAGCTATCATTTATAACTCTGCAGGTATGTGAATGACAGTGCCCCTGAGCTCCTTTCTTCAACTCGCTTTCTTGTGAGCTGGCCGCAACACCGCAGGATTGCTTCAGGCCCTAGTGTGGTTCCGGCATGGCACGCTGAGCCTTTGGTTAATTCCTCTTCCTGGTGGGAAATGAGAGTTAAATTTGCCCGTCCAGACACCTCCAGCTAGTCTCTCATTGGTTCTCCCTATTCCTGTTCATTTTCCGCAGAAATTGCAAACTGGGCCAAACAGGAGGTTAAAGGCACTGACTCTCCAAGTGGGGAGAGTGTTAGTAAAGCGTCTGGAATGTTGCACCCGAGTACCAGGGGACGAAAACTGAGACACATTTGAACACGTTTCCCGATCACATGGTGGATCATACTCTGGGTTCCACATGCATGTTTTAGCTGAAGGAAGAATCCCTTAAACCTGGAGAGTTGAGACCCCTGCAATGGGTACCATGCAATATGACTTCAAAGGGTCTGCATTTGCTCACCGAACCTCACCAATCCTATCACTGCTGCATTTATGCCACTGTACACACGCTTGATTCTCTTTCTGAGACATATAAATCCATAGGTTTTAAGATTCTTACTAGTCAGGTATATTCTTAGGCGTTTAATATGGGGTGTAGAGTCCACTTCGTTGAGCAAGGAGTAGCTCTTGTCTATTATATATTTGGCTTATGGAACGGTATCTGTGCTAATTTCAATTTCTGGTTTTATGCAGCACCCCAACTCACCTTTCCCCTTAAGCAAGCATAAGTCGGTTTTCTACATTTGAGACCCTGTTCTGTTTTGTAATTCAGTTCCTGTGTAGCCAAGTTTACATTCCATGTGGTAGAGATATCTTATGATGTTTGTTTTTCTGTGTGACTTATTTCACTTAGAATCATCGTACCTGAATCCACTCATTATGCTGCTATGGGCCTGATGACATAGATTTCATTGCTGAGTGATATTGCATTGTACGTAAGTACCACAACTTCTTTATCCATTTTTCACTTTCTGTGATTTTGAACTTATACTGTAAACGAGGTTCTTGTAAACAGAGCCTTCCCAAATTTTGGGGTGGCTGTGTCTTTTTGATTTTAATTTCCCTAAGCTATAGGACCATAAGTGGAAGTGCCCTAGGCTCTGTTGCTTTGTTTTTTAGATGTTTCAGGAAACACCATACACTTCTCCAGAGTGGCTGTTGGCAATTTACATCCCGCCCATCAGCATAACAAGGCTCCCAGTTCTCCATGGCCTGTCCTGCCTTTCTGGATTTTACACTTTTTTCAGATGGCCCTTTTGACCGGGGGGCAGTGAGACTTCATTGTAGTGCAGATTTCCTTTGCAAGCTTGCTTGGTGGGCCAAAAAGTGCGTATGCGTTTTTTCCTGAATATATTCAGGAAAAAACGCATACGCCCTTTTTGGCCAAGAGCATCATTGTGGACGTTCTGCCTCTTTTCCTATGCTTTACATGCAATTCCAGTCTACCTCCTGAAGTCGGTTTCCTGCAATTCTGCCCAGCGTTCAAGTCCTCTTGGCAGCCTTACTTCAATATATTTTTGGACGATAGCTGTCATTTATAACTCTGCAGGTTTGTGAATGACAGTGCCCCTTAGCTCCTTTCTTCAACTCGCTTTCTTGTGAGCTGGCCGCAACACCGCAGCATTGCTTCAGGCCCTAGTGTGGTTCCGGCATGACATGCTGAGCCTTTGGTTAATTCCTCTTCCTGGTGGGAAATGAGAGTTAAATTTGCCCGTCCAGACACCTCCAGCTAGTCTCTCATTGGTTCTCCCTATTCCTGTTCATTTTCCGCAGAAATTGCAAACTGGGCCAAACAAGAGTTTAAAGGCACTGACTCTCCAAGTGGGGAGAGTGTTAGTAAAGCGTCTGGAATGTTGCACCCGAGTACCGGGGGATGAAAACTGACACAATTAAACACGTTTCCCGATCACACGGTGGATCATACTCTGGGTTCCACATGCATGTTTTAGCTGAAGGAAGAATCCCTTAAACCTGGAGAGTTGAGACCCATGGAATGGGTACCATGCAATATGACTTCAAAGGGTCTGCATTTGCTCACCGAACCTCACCAATCCTATCACTGCTGCGTTTATGCCACTGTACACACGCTTGATTCTCTTTCTGAGACATATAAATCCATAGATTTTAAGATTCTTTCTAGTCAGGTATATTCTTAGGCGTTTAATATGGGGTGTAGAGTCCACTTCGTTGAGCAAGGAGTAGCTCTTGTCTATTACATATTTGGCTTATGGAACGGTATCTGTGCTAATTTCAATCTCTGGTTTTATGCAGCACCCCAACTCACCTTTCCCCTTAAGCAAGCATAAGTCGGTTTTCTACATTTGAGACACTGTTCTGTTTTGTAATTCAGTTCCTGTGTAGCCAAGTTTACATTCCATGTGGTAGAGATATCTTATGATGTTTCTTTTTCTGTGTGACTTATTTCACTTAGAATCATCGTACCTGAATCCACTCATTATGCTGCTATGGGCCTGATGACATAGATTTCATTGCTGAGTGATATTGCATTGTACGTAAGTACCACAACTTCTTTATCCATTTTTCACTTTCTGTGATTTTGAACTTTTACTGTAAACGAGGTTCTTGTAAACAGAGCCTTCCCAAATTTTGGGGTGGCTGTGTCTCTTTGATTTTAATTTCCCTAAGCTATAGGACCATAAGTGGAAGTGCCCTAGGCTCTGTTGCTTTGTTTTTTAGATGTTTCAGGAAACACCATACACTTCTCCAGAGTGGCTGTTGGCAATTTACATCCCGCCCATCAGCATAACAAGGCTCCCAGTTCTCCATGGCCTGTCCTGCCTTTCTGGATTTTACACTTTTTTCAGATGGCCCTTTTGACCCGGGAGCAGTGAGACTTCATTGTAGTGCAGATTTCCTTTGCAAACTTGCTTGGTTGGCCAAAAAGGGCGTATGCGTTTTTTCCTGAATATATTCAGGAAAAAACGCATACGCCCTTTTTGGCCAAGTGCATCATTGTGGACGTTCTGCCTCTTTTCCTATGCTTTACATGCAATTCCAGTCTACCTCCTGAAATCGGTTTCCTGCAATTCTGCCCCGCTTTCAAGTCCTCTTGGCAGCCTTACTTCAATATATTTTTGGACGATAGCTATCATTTATAACTCTGCAGGTATGTGAATGACAGTGCCCCTGAGCTCCTTTCTTCAACTCGCTTTCTTGTGAGCTGGCCGCAACACCGCAGCATTGCTTCAGGCCCTAGTGTGGTTCCGGCATGGCACGATGAGCCTTTGGTTAATTCCTCTTCCTGGTGGGAAATGAGAGTTAAATTTGCCCGTCCAGACACCTCCAGCTAGTCTCTCATTGGTTCTCCCTATTCCTGTTCATTTTCCGCAGAAATTGCAAACTGGGCCAAACAAGAGGTTAAAGGCACTGTCTCTCCAAGTGGGGAGAGTGTTAGTAAAGCGTCTGGAATGTTGCACCCGAGTACCGGGGGATGAAAACTGACACAATTAAACACGTTTCCCGATCACACGGTGGATCATACTCTGGGTTCCACATGCATGTTTTAGCTGAAGGAAGAATCCCTTAAACCTGGAGAGTTGAGACCCATGGAATGGGTACCATGCAATATGACTTCAAAGGGTCTGCATTTGCTCACCGAACCTCACCAATCCTATCACTGCTGCGTTTATGACACTGTACACACGCTTGATTCTCTTTCTGAGACATATAAATCCATAGGTTTTAAGATTCTTTCTAGTCAGGTATATTCTTACGCGTTTAATATGGGGTGTAGAGTCCACTTCGTTGAGCAAGGAGTAGCTCTTGTCTATTAAATATTTGGCTTATGGAACGGTATCTGTTCTAATTTCAATCTCTGGTTTTATGCAGCACCCCAACTCACCTTTCTCCTTAAGCAAGCATAAGTTGGTTTTCTACATTTGAGACCCTGTTCTGTTTTGTAATTCAGTTCCTGTGTAGCCAAGTTTACATTCCTTGTAGTAGTGATATCTTATGATGTTTGTTTTTCTGTGTGACTTATTTCACTTAGAATCATCGTACCTGAATCCACTCATTATGCTGCTACGGGCCTGATGACATAGATTTCATTGCTGAGTGATATTGCATTGTACGTAAGTACCACAACTTCTTTATCCATTTTTCGCTTTCTGTGATATTGAACTTGGACCAAAAATGAGGTTCTTGTAAACAGAGCTGTCCCTAACTTTGGGGTGGCTCAGTCTTTTTGATTTTAATTTCCCTAAGCTATAGGACCATAAGTGGAAGTGCCCTAGGCTCTGTTGCTTTGTTTTTTAGATGTTTCAGGAAACACCATACACTTCTCCAGAGTGGCTGTTGGCAATTTACATCCCGCCCATCAGCATAACAAGGCTCCCAGTTCTCCATGGCCTGTCCTGCCTTTCTGGATTTTACACTTTTTTCAGATGGCCCTTTTGACCGGGGAGCAGTGAGACTTCATTGTAGTGCAGATTTCCTTTGCAAGCTTGCTTGGTTGGCCAAAAAGGGCGTATGCGTTTTTTCCTGAATATATTCAGGAAAAAACGCATACGCCCTTTTTGGCCAAGTGCATCATTGTGGACGTTCTGCCTCTTTTCCTATGCTTTACATGCAATTCCAGTCTACCTCCTGAAATCGGTTTCCTGCAATTCTGACCCGCTTTCAAGTCCTCTTGGCAGCCTTACTTCAATATATTTTTGGACGATAGCTATCATTTATAACTCTGCAAGTATGTGAATGACAGTGCCCCTGAGCTCCTTTCTTCAACTCGCTTTCTTGTGAGCTGGCCGCAACACCGCAGGATTGCTTCAGGCCCTAGTGTGGTTCCGGCATGGCACGCTGAGCCTTTGGTTAATTCCTCTTCCTGGTGGGAAATGAGAGTTAAATTTGCCCGTCCAGACACCTCCAGCTAGTCTCTCATTGGTTCTCCCTATTCCTGTTCATTTTCCGCAGAAATTGCAAACTGGGCCAAACAGGAGGTTAAAGGCACTGACTCTCCAAGTGGGGAGAGTGTTAGTAAAGCGTCTGGAATGTTGCACCCGAGTACCAGGGGACGAAAACTGAGACACATTTGAACACGTTTCCCGATCACATGGTGGATCATACTCTGGGTTCCACATGCATGTTTTAGCTGAAGGAAGAATCCCTTAAACCTGGAGAGTTGAGACCCCTGTAATGGGTACCATGCAATATGACTTCAAAGGGTCTGCATTTGCTCACCGAACCTCACCAATCCTATCACTGCTGCATTTATGCCACTGTACACACGCTTGATTCTCTTTCTGAGACATATAAATCCATAGGTTTTAAGATTCTTACTAGTCAGGTATATTCTTAGGCGTTTAATATGGGGTGTAGAGTCCACTTCGTTGAGCAAGGAGTAGCTCTTGTCTATTACATATTTGGCTTATGGAACGGTATCTGTGCTAATTTCAATCTCTGGTTTTATGCAGCACCCCAACTCACCTTTCCCCTTAAGCAAGCATAAGTCGGTTTTCTACATTTGAGACCCTGTTCTGTTTTGTAATTCAGTTCCTGTGTAGCCAAGTTTACATTCCATGTGGTAGAGATATCTTATGATGTTTCTTTTTCTGTGTGACTTATTTCACTTAGAATCATCGTACCTGAATCCACTCATTATGCTGCTATGGGCCTGATGACATAGATTTCATTGCTGAGTGATATTGCATTGTACGTAAGTACCACAACTTCTTTATCCATTTTTCACTTTCTGTGATTTTGAACTTATACTGTAAACGAGGTTCTTGTAAACAGAGCCTTCCCAAATTTTGGGGTGGCTGTGTCTTTTTGATTTTAATTTCCCTAAGCTATAGGACCATAAGTGGAAGTGCCCTAGGCTCTGTTGCTTTGTTTTGTAGATGTTTCAGGAAACACCATACACTTCTCCAGAGTGGCTGTTGGCAATTTACATCCCGCCCATCAGCATAACAAGGCTCCCAGTTCTCCATGGCCTGTCCTGCCTTTCTGGATTTTACACTTTTTTCAGATGGCCCTTTTGACCGGGGGGCAGTGAGACTTCATTGTAGTGCAGATTTCCTTTGCAAGCTTGCTTGGTTGGCCAAAAAGGGCGTATGCGTTTTTTCCTGAATATATTCAGGAAAAAACGCATACGCCCTTTTTGGCCAAGTGCATCATTGTGGACGTTCTGCCTCTTTTCCTATGCTTTACATGCAATTCCAGTCTACCTCCTGAAATCGGTTTCCTGCAATTCTGCCCCGCTTTCAAGTCCTCTTGGCAGCCTTACTTCAATATATTTTTGGACGATAGCTATCATTTATAACTCTGCAGGTTTGTGAATGACAGTGCCCCTGAGCTCCTTTCTTCAACTCGCTTTCTTGTGAGCTGGCCACAACACCGCAGCATTGCTTCAGGCCCTAGTGTGGTTCCGGCATGGCACGCTGAGCCTTTGGTTAATTCCTCTTCCTGGTGGGAAATGAGAGTTAAATTTGCCCGTCCAGACACCTCCAGCTAGTCTCTCATTGGTTCTCCCTATTCCTGTTCATTTTCCGCAGAAATTGCAAACTGGGCCAAACAGGAGGTTAAAGGCACTGACTCTCCAAGTGGGGAGAGTGTTAGTAAAGCGTCTGGAATGTTGCACCCGAGTACCAGGGGACGAAAACTGAGACACATTTGAACACGTTTCCCGATCACATGGTGGATCATACTCTGGGTTCCACATGCATGTTTTGGCTGAAGGAAGAATCCCTTAAACCTGGAGAGTTGAGACCCATGGAATGGGTACCATGCAATATGACTTCAAAGGGTCTGCATTTGTCCACCGAACCTCACCAATCCTATCACTGCTGCGTTTATGCCGCTGTACACACGCTTGATTCTCTTTCGGAGACATATAAATCCATAGGTTTTAAGATTCTTCCTAGTCAGGTATATTCTTACGCGTTTAATATGGGGTGTAGAGTCCACTTCGTTGAGCAAGGAGTAGCTCTTGTCTATTACATATTTGGCTTATGGAACGGTATCTGTGCTAATTTCAATCTCTGGTTTTATGCAGCACCCCAACTCACCTTTCCCCTTAAGCAAGCATAAGTTGGTTTTCTACATTTGAGACCCTGTTCTGTTTTGTAATTCAGTTCCTGTGTAGCCAAGTTTACATTCCGTGTAGTAGTGATATCTTATGATGTTTCTTTTTCTGTGTGACTTATTTCACTTAGAATCATCGTACCTGAATCCACTCATTATGCTGCTATGGGCCTGATGACATAGATTTCATTGCTGCGTGATATTGCATTGTACGTAATTACCACAAATTCTTTATCCATTTTTCACTTGCTGTGATACTGAACTTGTACCGTAAACGAGGTTCTTGTAAACAGAGCCGTCCCAAAGTTTGGGGTGGCTGTGTCTTTTTGATTTTAATTTCCCTAATCTATAGGACCATAAGTTGAAGTGCCCTAGGCTCTGTTGCTTTGCTTTTTAGATGTTTCAGGAAACACCATACACTTCTCCAGAGTGGCTGTTCGCTATTTACATCCCGCCCATCAGCATAACAAGGTTCCCAATTCTCCATGGCCTGTCCTGCCTTTCTGGATTTTACACTTTTTTCAGATGGCCCTTTTTACCGGGTGCAGTGAGACTTCATTGTAGTGCAGATTTCCTTTTCAACCTTGCTTGGTTGGCCAAAAAGAGCGTATGCGTTTTTTCCTGAATATATTCAGGAAAAAACGCATACGCCCTTTTTGGCCAAGTGCATCATTGTGGACGTTCTGCCTCTTTTCCTATGCTTTACATGCAATTCCAGTCTACCTCCTGAAATCGGTTTCCTGCAATTCTGCCCCGCTTTCAAGTCCTCTTGGCAGCCTTACTTCAATATATTTTTGGACGATAGCTGTCATTTATAACTCTGCAGGTATGTGAATGTCAGTGCCCCTGAGCTCCTTTCTTTAACTCGTTTTCTTGTGAGCTGGCCGCAACACCGCAGCCTTGCTTCAGGCCCTAGTGTGGTTCCGGCATGGCACGCTGAGCCTTTGGTTAATTCCTCTTCCTGGTGGGAAATGAGAGTTAAATTTGCCCGTCCAGACACCTCCAGCTAGTCTCTCATTGGTTCTCCCTATTCCTGTTCATTTTCCGCAGAAATTGCAAACTGGGCCAAACAGGAGGTTAAAGGCACTGACTCTCCAAGTGGGGAGAGTGTTAGTAAAGCGTCTGAAATGTTGCACCCGAGTACCAGGGGACGAAAACTGAGACACATTTGAACACGTTTCCCGATCACATGGTGGATCATACTCTGGGTTCCACATGCATGTTTTAGCTGAAGGAAGAATCCCTTAAACCTGGAGAGTTGAGACCCATGGAATGGGTACCATGCAATATGACTTCAAAGGGTCTGCATTTGCTCACCGAACCTCACCAATCCTATCACTGCTGCATTTATGCCACTGTACACACGCTTGATTCTCTTTCTGAGACATATAAATCCATAGGTTTTAAGATTTTTACTAGTCAGGTATATTCTTAGGCGTTTAATATGGGGTGTTGAGTCCACTTCGTTGAGCAAGGAGTAGCTCTTGTCTATTACATATTTGGCTTATGGAACGGTATCTGTGCTAATTTCAATCTCTGGTTTTATGCAGCACCCCAACTCACCTTTCCCCTTAAGGAAGCATAAGTTGGTTTTCTACATTTGAGACCCTGTTCTGTTTTGTAATTCAGTTCCTGTGTAGCCAAGTTTACATTCCGTGTAGTAGTGATATCTTATGATGTTTCTTTTTCTGTGTGACTTATTTCACTTAGAATCATCGTACCTGAATCCACTCGTTATGCTGCTACGGGCCTGATGACATAGATTTCATTGCTGAGTGATATTGCATTGTACGTAAGTACCACAACTTCTTTTTTTTTTTTTTTTAAACATCTTTATTGGAGCATAATTGCTTTACAATGGTATGTTAGTTTCAGCTTCACAACAAAATGAATCAGTTATATATATACACATGTTCCCATATCTCTTCCCGCTTGCGTCACCCTCCCTCCCACCCTCCCTATCCCACCCCTCCAGGCGGTCACACAGCACCGAGCTGATCTCCCTGTGCTATGCGGCAGCTTCCCACTAGCTATCTACCTTACGTTTGGTAGTGTATACATGTCCATGCCTCTTTATTGCTTTGTCACCGTTTACCCTTCTCCCTCCCCATAGCCTCAAGTCCATTCTCTAGTAAGTCTGTGTCTTTATTCCTGTTTCACCCCTAGGTTTTTCATGACATTTTTTTTCTTAAATTCCATATATATGTGTTAGCATACGGTATTTGTCTCTCTCTTTCTGACTTACTTCACTCTGTATGACAGACTCTAGGTCTATCCACCTCATTACAAATAGCTCAATTTCGTCTCTTTTTATGGCTGAGTAATACTCCATTGTATATATGTGCCACATCTTCTTTATCCATTCATCCGATGATGGACACTTAGGTTGTTTCCATCTCTGGGCTATTGTAAATAGAGCTGCAATGAACATTTTGGTACATGACTCTTTTTGAATTATGGTTTTCTCAGGGTATATGCCCAGTAGTGGGATTGTTGGGTCATATGGTAGTTCTATTTGTAGCTTTTTAAGGAACCTCCATACTGTTCTCCACAGTGGCTGTATCAATTTACATTCCCACCAACAGTGTAAGAGGGTTCCCTTTTCTCCACACCCTCTCCAGCATTTATTGTTTCTAGATTTTTTGATGATGGCCATTCTGACTGGTGTGAGATGATATCTCATTGTAGTTTTGATTTGCATTTCTCTAATGATTAGTGATGTTGAGCATTCTTTCATGTGTTTGTTGGCACTCTGTATATCTTCTTTGGAGAAATGTCTATTTAGGTCTTCTGCCCATTTTTGGATTGGGTTGTTTGTTCTTTTGTTATTAAGCTGCATGAGCTGCTTATAAATTTTGGAGATTAATCCTTTGTCAGTTGCTTCATTTGCAAATATTTTCTCCCATTCTGAGGGTTGTCTTTTGGTCTTCTTTATGGTTTCCTTTGCTGCGCAAAAGCTTTTAAGTTTCATTAGGTCCCATTTGTTTACTTTTGTTTTTATTTCCATTTCTCTAGGAGGTGGGTCAAAAAGGATCTTGCTGTGATTTATGTCATAGAGTGTTCTGCCTATGTTTTCCTCTAAGAGTTTGATAGTTTCTGGCCTTACATTTAGGTCTTTAATCCATTTTGAGCTTATTTTTGTGTATGGTGTTAGGGAGTGATCTAATCTCATACTTTTACATGTAGCTGTCCAGTTTTCCCAGCACCACTTATTGAATAGGCTGTCCTTTCTCCACTGTACATTTCTGCCTCCTTTGTCAAAGATAAGGTGACCATATGTGCGTGGGTTTATCTCTGGGCTTTCTATCCTGTTCCATTGATCTATATTTCTGTTTTTGTGCCAGTACCATACTGTCTTGATTACTGTAGCTTTGTAGTATAGTCTGAAGTCAGGAAGCCTGATTCCTCCAGCTCCATTTTTCGTTCTCAAAATTGCTTTGGCTATTCGGGGTCTTTTGTGTTTCCATACAAATTGTGAGATTTTTTGTTCTAGTTCTGTGAAAAATGCCAGTGGTAGTTTGATAGGGATTGCATTGAATCTGTAGATTGCTTTGGGTAGTAGAGTCATTTTCACAATGTTGATTCTTCCAATCCAAGAACATGGTATATCTCTCCATCTATTTGTATCATTTTTAATTTCTTTCGTCAGTGTCTTATAATTTTCTGCATACAGGTCTTTTGTCTCCTTAGGTAGGTTTATTCCTAGGTATTTTATTCTTTTTGTTGCAATGGTAAATGGGAGTGTTTTCTTGATTTCACTTTCAGATTTTTCATCCTTAGTGTATAGGAATGCCAGAGATTTCTGTGCATTAATTTTGTATCCTGCTACTTTACCAAATTCATTGATTAGCTCTAGTAGTTTTCTGGTAGCATCTTTAGGGTTCTGTATGTATAGTATCATGTCATCTGCAAACAGTGACAGCTTTACTTCTTCTTTTCCGATTTGGATTCCTTTTATTTCCTTTTCTTCTCTGATTGCTGTGGCTAAAACTTCCAAAACTATGTTGAATAAGAGTGGTGAGAGTGGGCAACCTTGTCTTGTTCCTGATCTTAGTGGAAATGCTTTCAGTTTTTCACCATTGAGGACGATGTTGGCTGTGGGTTTGTCATATATGGCCTTTATTATGTTGAGGAAAGTTCCCTCTATGCCTACTTTCTGCAGGGTTTTTATCATAAATGGGTGTTGAATTTTGTCAAAAGCTTTCTCTGCATCTATTGAGATGATCATATGGTTTTTCTCCTTCAATTTGTTAATATGGTGTATCACGTTGATTGATTTGCGTATATTGAAGAATCCTTGCATTCCTGGAATAAACCCCACTTGATCATGGTGTATGATCCGTTTAATGTGCTGTTGGATTCTGTTTGCTAGTATTTTGTTGAGGATCTTTGCATCTATGTTCATCAGTGATATTGGCCTGTAGTTTTCTTTCTTTGTGACATCCTTGTCTGGTTTTGGTATCAGGGTGATGGTGGCCTCGTAGAATGAGTTGGGGAGTGTTCCTCCCTCTGCTATATTCTGGAAGAGTCTGAGAAGGATAGGTGATAGCTCTTCTCTAAATGTTTGATAGAATTCGCCTGTGAAGCCATCTGGTCCTGGGCTTTTGCTTGTTGGAAGATTTTTAATCACAGTTTCAATTTCAGTGCTTGTGATTGGTCTGTTCATATTTTCTATTTCTTCCTGATTCAGTCTTGGCAGGTTGTGCCTTTCTAAGAATTTGTCCATTTCTTCCAGGTTGTCCATTTTATTGGCATAGAGTTGCTTGTAGTAATCTCTCATGATCTTTTGTATTTCTGCAGTGTCAGTCGTTACTTCTCCTTTTTCATTTCTAATTCTATTGATTTGAGTCTTCTCCCTTTTTTTCTTGATGAGTCTGGCTAATGGTTTATCAATTTTGTTTATCCTTTCAAAGAAACAGCTTTTAGTTTTATTGATCTTTGCTATCGTTTCCTTCATTTCTTTTTCATTTATTTCTGATCTGATTTTTATGATTTCTTTCCTCCTGCTAACTTTGGGGTTTTTTTGTTCTTCTTTCTCTAATTGCTTTAGGTGCAAGGTTAGGTTGTTTATTCGAGATGTTTCCTGTTTCTTAAGGTAAGATTGTATTGCTATAAACTTCCCTCTTAGAACTGCTTTTGCTGCATCCCATAGATTTTGAGTCGTCGTGTCTCCATTGTCATTTGTTTCTAGGTATTTTTTGATCTCCCCTTTGATTTCTTCAGTGATCACTTCGTTATTAAGTAGTGTATTGTTTAGCCTCCATGTGTTTGTATTTTTTACAGATCTTCTCCTGTGATTGATATCGAGTCTCATACCGTTGTGGTCGGAAAAGATACTTGATACAATTTCAATTTTCTTAAATTTACCAAGGCTTGATTTGTGACCCAAGATATGATCTATCCTGGAGAATGTTCCATGAGCACTTGAGAAAAATGTGTATTCTGTTGTTTTTGGATGGAATGTCCTATAAATATCAATTAACTCCATCTCATTTAATGTATCATTTAAAGCTTGTGTTTCCTTATTTATTTTCATTTTGGATGATCTGTCCATTGGTGAAAGTGGGGTGTTAAAGTCCCCTACTATGAATGTGTTACTGTCGATTTCCCCTTTTATGGTTGTCAGTATTTGCCTTATGTATTGAGGTGCACCTATGTTGGGTGCATAAATATTTACAATTGTTATATCTTCCTCTTGGATCGATCCCTTGATCATTATGTAGTGTCCTTCTTTGTCTCTTCTAATAGTCTTTGTTTTAAAGTCTGATATGAGAATTGCTACTCCAGCTTTCTTTTGGTTTCCATTTGCATGAAATACCTTTTTCCATCCCCTTACTTTCAGTCTGTATGTGTCTCTAGGTCTGAAGTGGGTCTCTTGTAGACAGCAAATATATGGGTCTTGTTTTTGTATCCATTCAGCCAATCTGTGTCTTTTGGTGGGAGCATTTAGTCCATTTACATTTAAGGTAATTATCGATATGTGTGTTCCCATTCCCATTTTTTTAATTGTTTTGGGTTTGTTATTGTAGGTCTTTTCCTTCTTTTGTGTTTCTTGCCTAGAGAAGTTCCTTTAGCAGTTGTTGTAGAGCTGGTTTGGTGGTGCTGAACTCTCTCAGCTTTTGCTTGTCTCTAAAGGTTTTAATTTCTCCATCAAATCTGAATGAGATCCTTGCTGGGTAGAGTAATCTTGGTTGCAGGTTTTTCTCCTTCAACACTTTCAATATGTCCTGCCACTCCCTTCTGGCTTGCAGAGTTTCTGCTGAAAGATCAGCTGTTAACCTTATGGGGATTCCCTTGTGTGTTATTTGTTGTTTTTCCCTTGCTGCTTTTAATATGTTTTCTTTGTATTTAATTTTTGACAGTTTGATTAATATGTGTCTTGGCGTATTTCTCCTTGGATTTATCCTGTATGGGACTCTCTGTGCTTCCTGGACTTGATTAACTATTTCCTTTCCCATATTAGGGAAGTTTTCAACTATAATCTCTTCAAATATTTTCTCAGTCCCTTTCTTTTTCTCTTCTTCTTCTGGAACCCCTATAATTCGAATGTTGGTACGTTTAATGTTGTCCCAGAAGTCTCTGAGACTGTCCTCAGTTCTTTTCATTCTTTTTTCTTTATTCTGCTCTGCAGTAGTTATTTCCACTATTTTATCTTCCAGGTCACTTATCCGTTCTTCTGCCTCAGTTATTCTGCTATTGATCCCATCTAGAGTACTTTTAATTTCATTTATTGTGTTGTTCATCGTTGCTTGTTTCATCTTTAGTTCTTCTAGGTCCTTGTTAACTGATTCTTGCATTTTGTCCATTCTATTGTCCATTCTATCTCCAAGATTTCGGATCAACCTTACTATCATTATTCTGAATTCTTTTTCAGGTAGACTGCCTATTTCTTCTTCATTTGTTAGGTCTGATGGGTTTTTATCTTGCTCCTTCATCTGCGGTGTGTTTTTCTGTCTTTTCATTTTGCTTATCTTACTGTGTTTGGGGTCTCCTTTTTTGCAGGCTGAAGGTTCGTAGTTCCTGTTGTTTTTTGTGTCTGTCCCCAGTGGCTAAGGTTGGTTCAGTGGGTTGTGTAGGCTTCCTGGTGGAGGGTACTAGTGCCTGTGTTCTGGTGGATGAGGCTAGATCTTATCTTTCTGGTGGGCAGGTCCACGTCTGGTGGTGTGTTTTGGGGTGTCTGTAGACTTATTACGATTTTGGGCCGCCTCTCTGCTAATGGGTGGGGTTGTGTTCCTGTCTTGCTAGTTGTTTGGCATAGGATGTCCAGCACTGTAGCTTGCTGGTCGTTGAGTGAAGCTGGGTGCTGGCGTTGAGATGGAGATCTCTTGGAAATTTTTGCTGTTTGATATTATGTGCAGCTGGGAGGTCTCTTGTGGATCAGTGTCCTGAAGTTGGCTCTCCCACCTCAGAGGCACAGCACTGACTCCTGGCTGCAGCACCAAGAGCCTTTCATCCACAGGGCTCCTTAATTTGGGATGATTGGTTGTCTATTCAGGTATTCCACAGATGCAGGGTATATCAAGTTGATTGTGGAGCTTTAATCCGCTGCTTCTGAGGCTGCTGGGAGAGATTTCCCTTTCTCTTCTTTGTTCTCACAGCTCCCAGGGGCTCAGCTTTGGATTTAGCCCCGCCTGTGCGTGTAGGTCGCCGGAGGGCGTCTGTTCTTTGCTCAGACAGGACGGGGTTAAAGGAGCCGCTGATTCGGAGGCTCTGGCTCACTCAGGCCCGGGGATAGGGAGGGGCACGGAGTGTGGGGCGGGCCTGCGGCGGCAGAGGCCGGCGAGACGTTGCAGCCTGAGGCGCACCTGTGCGTTCTCCCGGGGGAGTTGTCCCTGGATCCCGGGACCCTGGCAGTGGCGGGCTGCACAGGCTCCCCGGAAGGGCACGTGGCTAGTGACCTGTGTTCGCACACAGGCCTCCCGGTGGCGGCAGCAGCGGCCCTAGCGTCTCATGTCTGTCTCTGGGCTCCGCACTTTTAGCCGCGGCTCGCGCCCGTCCCTGGAGCTCTCTCAAGCAGCGTTCTTAATCCCCTCTCCTCGTGCACCAGGAAACAAAGAGGGACGTAAAAGTCTCTTGCCTCTTCGGCAGCTCCAGACCTCTCCCCAGACTCTCTCCCGGCCAGCCGCGGTGCACCAACGCCCTGCAGGCTGTGTTCACGCCGCCAACCCCAGTCCTCTCCCGGCGCTCCGACAAAAGCCGGAGCCTCAGCTCCCAGTCCCGTCCGCCCCGGCGGGCGAGCAGACAAGCCTCTCGGCTGGCGAGTTCCGGTCGGCCCGATCCTCTGCGTTGGAATCTGCCCGCTTTGCCCTCCGCAACCCTGTTGCTGTACTCTCCTCCGCGGCTCCCAAGCTCCCCCACTCCGCCTCCAGAAGCCTCCACCCGCGAAGGGGCTTCCTAGTGTGTGGACACTTTTCCTCCTTCACAGCTCTCTCCCGCTGGTGCAGGACCCGTCCCTATCCTTTTGTCTCTGTTTAGTTATTTCTTTTGCCCTACCCAGGTACGTGGGGGGTTTCTTGCCTTTTGGGAGGTCTGAGGTCTTCTGCCAGCGTTCAGTAGATGCTCTGTAGGAGTTGTTCCACGAGTAGATGTATTTCTGGTGTATCTGTGGGGAGGAACGTGATCTCCGCGTCTTACTCTTCCGCCATCTTCCCGCAGTACCACAACTTCTTTATCCATTTTTCGCTTTCTGCGATATTTAACTTGTACCGTAAACGAGGTTCTTGTAAACAGAGCCGTCCCAAACTTTGGGGTGGCTGTGTCTTTTTGATTTTAATTTCCCTAAGCTATAGGACCATAAGTGGAAGTGCCCTAGGCTCTGTTGCTTTGTTTTTTAGATGTTTCAGGAAACACCATACACTTCTCCAGAGTGGCTGTTGGCAATTTACATCCCGCCCATCAGCATAACAAGGCTCCCAGTTCTCCATGGCCTGTCCTGCCTTTCTGGATTTTACACTTTTTTCAGATGGCCCTTTTGACTGGGGGGCAGTGAGACTTCATTGTAGTGCAGATTTGCTTTGCAAGCTTGCTTAGTTGGCCAAAAAGGGCGTATGCGTTTTTTCCTGAATATATTCAGGAAAAAACCCATACGCCCCTTTTGGCCAAGTGCATCATTGTGGACGTTCTGCCTCTTTTCCTATGGTTTACATGCAATTCCTGTCTACCTCCTGAAATCGGTTTCCTGCAATTCTGCCCCGCTTTCACGTCCTCTTGGCAGCCTTACTTCAACATATTTTTGGACGATAGCTGTCATTTATAACTCTGCAGGTTTGTGAATGACAGTGCCCCTGAGCTCCTTTCTTCAACTTGCTTTCTTGTGAGCTGGCCGCAACACCGCTGGGTTGTTTCAGGCCCTAGTGTGGTTCCGGCATGGCATGCTGAGCCTTTGGTTAATTCCTCTTCCTGGTGGGAAATGAGAGTTAAATTTGCCCGTCCAGACACCTCCAGCTAGTCTCTCATTGGTTCTCCCTATTCCTGTTCATTTTCCGCAGAAATTGCAAACTGGGCCAAACAGGAGGTTAAAGGCACTGACTCTCCAAGTGGGGAGAGTGTTAGTAAAGCGTCTGGAATGTTGCACCCGAGTACCAGGGGACGAAAACTGAGACACCTTTGAACACGTTTCCCAATCACTCGGTGGATCATACTCTGGGTTCCACATGCATGTTTTAGCTGAAGGAAGAATCCCTTAAACCTGGAGAGTTGAGACCCATGGAATGGGTACCATGCAATATGACTTCAAAGGGTCTGCATTTGCTCACCGATCCTCACCAATCCTATCACTGCTGCGTTTATGCCACTGTACACACGCTTGATTCTCTTTCGGAGACATATAAATCCATAGGTTTTAAGATTCTTACTAGTCAGGTATATTCTTAGACGTTTACTTGTGGTGTTGAGTCCACTTCGTTGAGCAAGGAGTAGCTCTTGTCTATTACATATTTGGCTTATGGAACGGTATCTGTGCTAATTTCAATCTCTGGTTTTATGCAGCACCCCAACTCACCTTTCCCCTTAAGGAAGCATAAGTTGGTTTTCTACAGTTGAGACCCTGTTCTGTTTTGTAATTCAGTTCCTGTGTAGCCAAGTTTACATTCCGTGTAGTAGTGATATCTTATGATGTTTCTTTTTCTGTGTGACTTATTTCACTTAGAATCATCGTACCTGAATCCACTCGTTATGCTGCTACGGGCCTGATGACATAGATTTCATTGCTGAGTGATATTGCATTGTACGTAAGTACCACAACTTCTTTTTTTTTTTTTTTAAACATCTTTATTGGAGCATAATTGCTTTACAATGGTATGTTAGTTTCAGCTTCACAACAAAATGAATCAGTTATATATATACACATGTTCCCATATCTCTTCCCGCTTGCGTCACCCTCCCTCCCACCCTCCCTATCCCACCCCTCCAGGCGGTCACACAGCACCGAGCTGATCTCCCTGTGCTATGCGGCTGCTTCCCACTAGCTATCTACCTTACGTTTGGTAGTGTATACATGTCCATGCCTCTTTATTGCTTTGTCACCGTTTACCCTTCTCCCTCCCCATAGCCTCAAGTCCATTCTCTAGTAAGTCTGTGTCTTTATTCCTGTTTCACCCCTAGGTTTTTCATGACATTTTTTTTCTTAAATTCCATATATATGTGTTAGCATACGGTATTTGTCTCTCTCTTTCTGACTTACTTCACTCTGTATGACAGACTCTAGGTCTATCCACCTCATTACAAATAGCTCAATTTCGTCTCTTTTTATGGCTGAGTAATACTCCATTGTATATATGTGCCACATCTTCTTTATCCATTCATCCGATGATGGACACTTAGGTTGTTTCCATCTCTGGGCTATTGTAAATAGAGCTGCAATGAACATTTTGGTACATGACTCTTTTTGAATTATGGTTTTCTCAGGGTATATGCCCAGTAGTGGGATTGTTGGGTCATATGGTAGTTCTATTTGTAGCTTTTTAAGGAACCTCCATACTGTTCTCCACAGTGGCTGTATCAATTTACATTCCCACCAACAGTGTAAGAGGGTTCCCTTTTCTCCACACCCTCTCCAGCATTTATTGTTTCTAGATTTTTTGATGATGGCCATTCTGACTGGTGTGAGATGATATCTCATTGTAGTTTTGATTTGCATTTCTCTAATGATTAGTGATGTTGAGCATTCTTTCATGTGTTTGTTGGCACTCTGTATATCTTCTTTGGAGAAATGTCTATTTAGGTCTTCTGCCCATTTTTGGATTGGGTTGTTTGTTCTTTTGTTATTAAGCTGCATGAGCTGCTTATAAATTTTGGAGATTAATCCTTTGTCAGTTGCTTCATTTGCAAATATTTTCTCCCATTCTGAGGGTTGTCTTTTGGTCTTCTTTATGGTTTCCTTTGCTGCGCAAAAGCTTTTAAGTTTCATTAGGTCCCATTTGTTTACTTTTGTTTTTATTTCCATTTCTCTAGGAGGTGGGTCAAAAAGGATCTTGCTGTGATTTATGTCATAGAGTGTTCTGCCTATGTTTTCCTCTAAGAGTTTGATAGTTTCTGGCCTTACATTTAGGTCTTTAATCCATTTTGAGCTTATTTTTGTGTATGGTGTTAGGGAGTGATCTAATCTCATACTTTTACATGTAGCTGTCCAGTTTTCCCAGCACCACTTATTGAATAGGCTGTCCTTTCTCCACTGTACATTTCTGCCTCCTTTGTCAAAGATAAGGTGACCATATGTGCGTGGGTTTATCTCTGGGCTTTCTATCCTGTTCCATTGATCTATATTTCTGTTTTTGTGCCAGTACCATACTGTCTTGATTACTGTAGCTTTGTAGTATAGTCTGAAGTCAGGAAGCCTGATTCCTCCAGCTCCATTTTTCGTTCTCAAAATTGCTTTGGCTATTCGGGGTCTTTTGTGTTTCCATACAAATTGTGAGATTTTTTGTTCTAGTTCTGTGAAAAATGCCAGTGGTAGTTTGATAGGGATTGCATTGAATCTGTAGATTGCTTTGGGTAGTAGAGTCATTTTCACAATGTTGATTCTTCCAATCCAAGAACATGGTATATCTCTCCATCTATTTGTATCATTTTTAATTTCTTTCGTCAGTGTCTTATAATTTTCTGCATACAGGTCTTTTGTCTCCTTAGGTAGGTTTATTCCTAGGTATTTTATTCTTTTTGTTGCAATGGTAAATGGGAGTGTTTTCTTGATTTCACTTTCAGATTTTTCATCCTTAGTGTATAGGAATGCCAGAGATTTCTGTGCATTAATTTTGTATCCTGCTACTTTACCAAATTCATTGATTAGCTCTAGTAGTTTTCTGGTAGCATCTTTAGGGTTCTGTATGTATAGTATCATGTCATCTGCAAACAGTGACAGCTTTACTTCTTCTTTTCCGATTTGGATTCCTTTTATTTCCTTTTCTTCTCTGATTGCTGTGGCTAAAACTTCCAAAACTATGTTGAATAAGAGTGGTGAGAGTGGGCAACCTTGTCTTGTTCCTGATCTTAGTGGAAATGCTTTCAGTTTTTCACCATTGAGGACGATGTTGGCTGTGGGTTTGTCATATATGGCCTTTATTATGTTGAGGAAAGTTCCCTCTATGCCTACTTTCTGCAGGGTTTTTATCATAAATGGGTGTTGAATTTTGTCAAAAGCTTTCTCTGCATCTATTGAGATGATCATATGGTTTTTCTCCTTCAATTTGTTAATATGGTGTATCACGTTGATTGATTTGCGTATATTGAAGAATCCTTGCATTCCTGGAATAAACCCCACTTGATCATGGTGTATGATCCGTTTAATGTGCTGTTGGATTCTGTTTGCTAGTATTTTGTTGAGGATCTTTGCATCTATGTTCATCAGTGATATTGGCCTGTAGTTTTCTTTCTTTGTGACATCCTTGTCTGGTTTTGGTATCAGGGTGATGGTGGCCTCGTAGAATGAGTTGGGGAGTGTTCCTCCCTCTGCTATATTCTGGAAGAGTCTGAGAAGGATAGGTGATAGCTCTTCTCTAAATGTTTGATAGAATTCGCCTGTGAAGCCATCTGGTCCTGGGCTTTTGCTTGTTGGAAGATTTTTAATCACAGTTTCAATTTCAGTGCTTGTGATTGGTCTGTTCATATTTTCTATTTCTTCCTGATTCAGTCTTGGCAGGTTGTGCCTTTCTAAGAATTTGTCCATTTCTTCCAGGTTGTCCATTTTATTGGCATAGAGTTGCTTGTAGTAATCTCTCATGATCTTTTGTATTTCTGCAGTGTCAGTCGTTACTTCTCCTTTTTCATTTCTAATTCTATTGATTTGAGTCTTCTCCCTTTTTTTCTTGATGAGTCTGGCTAATGGTTTATCAATTTTGTTTATCCTTTCAAAGAAACAGCTTTTAGTTTTATTGATCTTTGCTATCGTTTCCTTCATTTCTTTTTCATTTATTTCTGATCTGATTTTTATGATTTCTTTCCTCCTGCTAACTTTGGGGTTTTTTTGTTCTTCTTTCTCTAATTGCTTTAGGTGCAAGGTTAGGTTGTTTATTCGAGATGTTTCCTGTTTCTTAAGGTAAGATTGTATTGCTATAAACTTCCCTCTTAGAACTGCTTTTGCTGCATCCCATAGATTTTGAGTCGTCGTGTCTCCATTGTCATTTGTTTCTAGGTATTTTTTGATCTCCCCTTTGATTTCTTCAGTGATCACTTCGTTATTAAGTAGTGTATTGTTTAGCCTCCATGTGTTTGTATTTTTTACAGATCTTCTCCTGTGATTGATATCGAGTCTCATAGCGTTGTGGTCGGAAAAGATACTTGATACAGTTTCAATTTTCTTAAATTTACCAAGGCTTGATTTGTGACCCAAGATATGATCTATCCTGGAGAATGTTCCATGAGCACTTGAGAAAAATGTGTATTCTGTTGTTTTTGGATGGAATGTCCTATAAATATCAATTAACTCCATCTCATTTAATGTATCATTTAAAGCTTGTGTTTCCTTATTTATTTTCATTTTGGATGATCTGTCCATTGGTGAAAGTGGGGTGTTAAAGTCCCCTACTATGAATGTGTTACTGTCGATTTCCCCTTTTATGGTTGTCAGTATTTGCCTTATGTATTGAGGTGCACCTATGTTGGGTGCATAAATATTTACAATTGTTATATCTTCCTCTTGGATCGATCCCTTGATCATTATGTAGTGTCCTTCTTTGTCTCTTCTAATAGTCTTTGTTTTAAAGTCTGATATGAGAATTGCTACTCCAGCTTTCTTTTGGTTTCCATTTGCATGAAATACCTTTTTCCATCCCCTTACTTTCAGTCTGTATGTGTCTCTAGGTCTGAAGTGGGTCTCTTGTAGACAGCAAATATATGGGTCTTGTTTTTGTATCCATTCAGCCAATCTGTGTCTTTTGGTGGGAGCATTTAGTCCATTTACATTTAAGGTAATTATCGATATGTGTGTTCCCATTCCCATTTTTTTAATTGTTTTGGGTTTGTTATTGTAGGTCTTTTCCTTCTTTTGTGTTTCTTGCCTAGAGAAGTTCCTTTAGCAGTTGTTGTAGAGCTGGTTTGGTGGTGCTGAACTCTCTCAGCTTTTGCTTGTCTCTAAAGGTTTTAATTTCTCCATCAAATCTGAATGAGATCCTTGCTGGGTAGAGTAATCTTGGTTGCAGGTTTTTCTCCTTCAACACTTTCAATATGTCCTGCCACTCCCTTCTGGCTTGCAGAGTTTCTGCTGAAAGATCAGCTGTTAACCTTATGGGGATTCCCTTGTGTGTTATTTGTTGTTTTTCCCTTGCTGCTTTTAATATGTTTTCTTTGTATTTAATTTTTGACAGTTTGATTAATATGTGTCTTGGCGTATTTCTCCTTGGATTTATCCTGTATGGGACTCTCTGTGCTTCCTGGACTTGATTAACTATTTCCTTTCCCATATTAGGGAAGTTTTCAACTATAATCTCTTCAAATATTTTCTCAGTCCCTTTCTTTTTCTCTTCTTCTTCTGGAACCCCTATAATTCGAATGTTGGTACATTTAATGTTGTCCCAGAAGTCTCTGAGACTGTCCTCAGTTCTTTTCATTCTTTTTTCTTTATTCTGCTCTGCAGTAGTTATTTCCACTATTTTATCTTCCAGGTCACTTATCCGTTCTTCTGCCTCAGTTATTCTGCTATTGATCCCATCTAGAGTACTTTTAATTTCATTTATTGTGTTGTTCATCGTTGCTTGTTTCATCTTTAGTTCTTCTAGGTCCTTGTTAACTGATTCTTGCATTTTGTCCATTCTATTGTCCATTCTATCTCCAAGATTTCGGATCAACCTTACTATCATTATTCTGAATTCTTTTTCAGGTAGACTGCCTATTTCTTCTTCATTTGTTAGGTCTGATGGGTTTTTATCTTGCTCCTTCATCTGCGGTGTGTTTTTCTGTCTTTTCATTTTGCTTATCTTACTGTGTTTGGGGTCTCCTTTTTTGCAGGCTGAAGGTTCGTAGTTCCTGTTGTTTTTTGTGTCTGTCCCCAGTGGCTAAGGTTGGTTCAGTGGGTTGTGTAGGCTTCCTGGTGGAGGGTACTAGTGCCTGTGTTCTGGTGGATGAGGCTAGATCTTATCTTTCTGGTGGGCAGGTCCACGTCTGGTGGTGTGTTTTGGGGTGTCTGTAGACTTATTACGATTTTGGGCCGCCTCTCTGCTAATGGGTGGGGTTGTGTTCCTGTCTTGCTAGTTGTTTGGCATAGGATGTCCAGCACTGTAGCTTGCTGGTCGTTGAGTGAAGCTGGGTGCTGGCGTTGAGATGGAGATCTCTTGGAAATTTTTGCTGTTTGATATTATGTGCAGCTGGGAGGTCTCTTGTGGATCAGTGTCCTGAAGTTGGCTCTCCCACCTCAGAGGCACAGCACTGACTCCTGGCTGCAGCACCAAGAGCCTTTCATCCACAGGGCTCCTTAATTTGGGATGATTGGTTGTCTATTCAGGTATTCCACAGATGCAGGGTATATCAAGTTGATTGTGGAGCTTTAATCCGCTGCTTCTGAGGCTGCTGGGAGAGATTTCCCTTTCTCTTCTTTGTTCTCACAGCTCCCAGGGGCTCAGCTTTGGATTTAGCCCCGCCTGTGCGTGTAGGTCGCCGGAGGGCGTCTGTTCTTTGCTCAGACAGGACGGGGTTAAAGGAGCCGCTGATTCGGAGGCTCTGGCTCACTCAGGCCCGGGGATAGGGAGGGGCACGGAGTGTGGGGCGGGCCTGCGGCGGCAGAGGCCGGCGAGACGTTGCAGCCTGAGGCGCACCTGTGCGTTCTCCCGGGGGAGTTGTCCCTGGATCCCGGGACCCTGGCAGTGGCGGGCTGCACAGGCTCCCCGGAAGGGCGCGTGGCTAGTGACCTGTGTTCGCACACAGGCCTCCCGGTGGCGGCAGCAGCGGCCCTAGCGTCTCATGTCTGTCTCTGGGCTCCGCACTTTTAGCCGCGGCTCGCGCCCGTCCCTGGAGCTCTCTCAAGCAGCGTTCTTAATCCCCTCTCCTCGTGCACCAGGAAACAAAGAGGGACGTAAAAGTCTCTTGCCTCTTCGGCAGCTCCAGACCTCTCCCCAGACTCTCTCCCGGCCAGCCGCGGTGCACCAACGCCCTGCAGGCTGTGTTCACGCCGCCAACCCCAGTCCTCTCCCGGCGCTCCGACAAAAGCCGGAGCCTCAGCTCCCAGTCCCGTCCGCCCCGGCGGGCGAGCAGACAAGCCTCTCGGCTGGCGAGTTCCGGTCGGCCCGATCCTCTGCGCTGGAATCTGCCCGCTTTGCCCTCCGCAACCCTGTTGCTGTGCTCTCCTCCGCGGCTCCCAAGCTCCCCCAATCCGCCTCCAGAAGCCTCCACCCGCGAAGGGGCTTCCTAGTGTGTGGACACTTTTCCTCCTTCACAGCTCTCTCCCGCTGGTGCAGGACCCGTCCCTATCCTTTTGTCTCTGTTTAGTTATTTCTTTTGCCCTACCCAGGTACGTGGGGGGTTTCTTGCCTTTTGGGAGGTCTGAGGTCTTCTGCCAGCGTTCAGTAGATGCTCTGTAGGAGTTGTTCCACGAGTAGATGTATTTCTGGTGTATCTGTGGGGAGGAACGTGATCTCCGCGTCTTACTCTTCCGCCATCTTCCCGCAGTACCACAACTTCTTTATCCATTTTTCGCTTTCTGCGATATTGAACTTGTACCGTAAACGAGGTTCTTGTAAACAGAGCCATCACAAACTTTGGGGTGGCTGTGTCTTTTTGATTTTAATTTCCCTAAGCTATAGGACCATAAGTGGAAGTGCCCTAGGCTCTGTTGCTTTGTTTTTTAGATGTTTCAGGAAACACCATACACTTCTCCAGAGTGGCTGTTGGCAATTTACATCACGTCCATCAGCATAACAAGGCTCCCAGTTCTCCATGACCTGTCCTGCCTTTCTGGATTTTACACTTTTTTCAGATGGCCCTTTTGACCGGGGGGCAGTGAGACTTTATTGTAGTGCAGATTTCCTTTGCAAGCTTGCTTGGTTGGCCAAAAAGTGAGTATGCGTTTTTTCCTGAATATATTCAGGAATAAACACATACGCCCTTTTTGTCAAAGTGCATCATTGTGGACGTTCTGCCTCTTTTCCTATGCTTTACATGCAATTCCAGTCTACCTCCTGAAATCGGTTTCCTGCAATTCTGCCCCGCTTTCAAGTCCTCTTGGCAGCCTTACTTCAATATATTTTTGGACGATAGCTGTCATTTATAACTCTGCAGATTTCTGAATGACAGTGCCCCTGAGCTCCTTTCTTCAACTCGCTTTCTTGTGAGCTGGCCGCAACACCGCAGGATTGTTTCAGGCCCTAGTGTGGTTCTGGCATGGCACACTGAGCCTTTGGTTAATTCCTCTTCCTGGTGGGAAATGAGAGTTTAATTTGCCCGTCCAGACACCTACAGCTAGTCTCTCACTGGTTCTCCCTATTCCTGTTCATTTTCCGCAGAAATTGCAAACTGGGCCAAACAGGAGGTTAAAGGCACTGACTCTCCAAGTGGGGAGAGTGTTAGTAAAGCGTCTGGAATGTTGCACCCGAGTACTGGGGGATGAAAACTGAGACACATTTGAACACGTTTCCCGATCACACGGTGGATCATACTCTGGGTTCCACATGCACGTATTAGCTGAAGGAAGAATCCCTTAAACCTGGAGAGTTGAGACCCGTGGAATGGGTACCATGCAATATGACGTCAAAGGGTCTGCATTTGCTCACCGATCCTCACCAATCCTATCACTGCTGCGTTGATGCCGCTGTACACATGCTTGATTCTCTTTCGGAGACATAGAAATCCATAGGTTTTAAGATTCTTACTAGTCAGGTATACTCTTAGGCGTTTAATATGGGGTGTTGAGTCCACTTCGTTGAGAAAGGAGTAGCTCTTGTCTATTACATATTTGGCTTATGGAACGGTATCTGTGCTAATTTCAATCTCTGGTTTTATGCAGCACCCCAACTCACCTTTCCCCTTAAGCAAGCATAAGTTGGTTTTCTACATTTGAGACCCTGTTCTGTTTTGTAATTCAGTTCCTGTGTAGCCAAGTTTACATTCCGTGTAGTAGTGATAACTTATGATGTTTCGTTTTCTCTGTGACTTATTTCACTTAGAATCATCGTACCTGAATCCACTCGTTATGCTTCTATGGGCCTGATGACATAGATTTCATTGCTGAGTGATATTGCATTGTACGTAAATACAACAACTTCTTTTTCCATTTTTCACTTGCTGTGATATTGAACTTGTACCGTAAACGAGGTTCTTGTAAACAGAGCCGTCCCAAACTTTGGGGTGGCTGTGTCTTTTTGATTTTAATTTCCCTAAGCTATTGGACCATAAGTTGAAGTGCCCTAGGCTCAGTTGCTTTGTTTTTTAGATGTTTCAGGAAACACCATACACTTCTCCAGAGTGGCTGTTGGCAATTTACATCCCACCCATCAGCATAACAAGGCTCCCAGTTCTCCATGGCCTGTCCTGTCTTTCTGGACTTTACACTTTTTTCTGATGGCCCTTTTGACAGGGGGGCAGTGAGTCTTCATTGTAGTGAAGATTTCCTTTGCAAGCTTCCTTGGTTGGCCAAAAAGGCCATATGCGTTTTTTCCTGAATATATTCAGGAAAAAACGCATACGCCCTTTTTGGCCAAGTGCATCATTGTGGACGTTCTGCCTCTTTTCCTATGCTTTACATGCAATTCCAGTCTACCTCCTGAAATCGGTTTCCTGCAATTCTGCCCCGCTTTCAAGTCCTCTTGGCAGCCTTACTTCAACATATTTTTGGACGATAGCTGTCATTTATAACTCTGCAGGTTTGTGAATGACAGTGCCCCTGAGCTCCTTTCTTCAACTCGCTTTCTTGTGAGCTGGCCGCAACACCGCAGGATTGCTTTAGGACCTATTGTGTTTCCGGCATGGCACGCTGAGCCTTTGGTTAATTCCTCTTCCTGCTGGGAAATGAGAGTTAAATTTGCCCGTCCAGACACATCCAGCTAGTCTCTCATTGGTTCTCCCTATTCCTGTTCATTTTCGGCAGAAATTGCAAACTGGACCAAACAGGAGGTTAAAGGCACTGACTCTCCAAGTGGGGAGAGTGTTAGTAAAGTGTCTGGAATGTTGCACCCGAGTACCAGGGGACGAAAACTGAGACACATTTGAACACGTTTCCCGATCACACGGTGGATCATACTCTGGGTTCCACATGCATGTTTTAGCTCAAGGAAGAATCCCTTAAACCTGGAGAGTTGAGACCCATGGAATGGGTACCATGCAATATGACTTCAAGGGGTCTGCATTTGCTCACCGATCCTCACCAATCCTATCACTGCTGCGTTTATGCCGCTGTACACACTCTTGATTCTCTTTTGGAGACATATAAATCCATAGGTTTTAAGATTCTTACTAGTCAGGTATATTCTTAGGCGTTTAATATGGGGTGTTGAGTCCACTTCGTTGAGCAAGGAGCAGCTCTTGTCTATTACATATTTGGCTTATGGAACGGTATCTGTGCTAATTTCAGTCTCTGGTTTTATGCAGCACCCCAACTCACCTTTCCCCTTAAGCAAGCATAAGTTGGTTTTCTACATTTGAGACCCTGTTCTGTTTTGTAATTCAGTTCCTGTGTAGCCAAGTTTACATGCCGTGTAGTAGTGATATCTTATGATGTTTCTTTTTCTCTGTGACTTATTTCACTTAGAATCATCGTACCTGAATCCACTCATTATGCTGCTACGGGCCTGATGACATAGATTTCATTGCTGAGTGATATTGCATTGTACGTAAGTACCACAACTTCTTTATCCATTTTTCGCTTTCTGCAATATTGAACTTGTACCGTAAACAAGGTTCTTGTAAACAGAGCTGTCCCAAACTTTGGGGTGGCTGTGTCTTTTTGATTTTAATTTCCCTAAGCTATAGGACCATAAGTGGAAGTGCCCTAGGCTCTGTTGCTTTGTTTTGTAGATGTTTCAGGAAACACCATACACTTCTCCAGAATGGCTGTTGGCCATTTACATCACGTCCATCAGCATAACAAGGCTCCCAGTTCTCCATGACCTGTCCTGCCTTTCTGGATTTTACACTTTTTTCAGATGGCCCTTTTGACCGGGAGGCAGTGAGACTTTATTGTAGTGCAGATTTCCTTTGCAAGCTTGCTTGGTTGGCCAAAAAGTGAGTATGCATTTTTTCCTGAATATATTCAGGAATAAACACATACGCCCTTTTTGTCAAAGTGCATCACTGTGGACGTTCTGCCTCTTTTCCTATGCTTTACATGCAATTCCAGTCTACCTCCTGAAATCGGTTTCCTGCAATTCTGCCCCGCTTTCAAGTCCTCTTGGCAGCCTTACTTCAATATATTTTTGGAGTATAGCTGTCATGTATAACTCTGCAGATTTCTGAATGACAGTGCCCCTGAGCTCCTTTCTTCAACTCGCTTTCTTGTGAGCTGGCCACAACACCGCAGGATTGTTTCAGGCCCTAGTGTGATTCCGGCATGGCACGCTGTGCCTTTGGTTAATTCCTCTTCCTGGTGGGAAATGAGTGTTTAATTTGCCCGTCCAGACACCTACAGCTCGTCTCTCACTGGTTCTCCCTATTCCTGTTCATTTTCCGCAGAAATTGCAAACTGGGCCAAACAGGAGGTTAAAGGCACTGACTCTCCAAGTGGGGAGAGTGTTAGTAAAGCGTCTGGAATGTTGCACCCGAGTACTGGGGGATGAAAACTGAGACACATTTGAACACGTTTCCCGATCACATGGTGGATCATACTCTGGGTTCCACATGCACGTATTAGCTGAAGGAAGAATCCCTTAAACCTGGAGAGTTGAGACCCATGGAATGGGTACCATGCAATATGACGACAAAGGGTCTGCATTTGCTCACCGATCCTCACCAATCCTATCACTGCTGCGTTGATGCCGCTGTACACATGCTTGATTCTCTTTCGGAGACATAGAAATCCATAGGTTTTAAGATTCTTACTAGTCAGGTATACTCTTAGGCGTTTAATATGGGGTGTTGAGTCCACTTCATTGAGAAAGGAGTAGCTCTTGTCTATTACATATTTGGCTTATGGAACGGTATCTGTGCTAATTTCAATCTCTGGTTTTATGCAGCACCCCAACTCACCTTTCCCCTTAAGCAAGCATAAGTTGGTTTTCTACATTTGAGACCCTGTTCTGTTTTGTAATTCAGTTCCTGTGTAGCCAAGTTTACATTCCGTGTAGTAGTGATAACTTATGATGTTTCGTTTTCTCTGTGACTTATTTCACTTAGAATCATCGTACCTGAATCCACTCGTTATGCTTCTATGGGCCTGATGACATAGATTTCATTGCTGAGTGATATTGCATTGTACGTAAATACAACAACTTCTTTTTCCATTTTTCACTTGCTGTGATATTGAACTTGTACCGTAAACGAGGTTCTTGTAAACAGAGCCGTCCCAAACTTTGGGGTGGCTGTGTCTTTTTGATTTTAATTTCCCTAAGCTATTGGACCATAAGTTGAAGTGCCCTAGGCTCAGTTGCTTTGTTTTTTAGATGTTTCAGGAAACACCATACACTTCTCCAGAGTGGCTGTTGGCAATTTACATCCCACCCATCAGCATAACAAGGCTCCCAGTTCTCCATGGCCTGTCCTGTCTTTCTGGACTTTACACTTTTTTCTGATGGCCCTTTTGACAGGGGGGCAGTGAGTCTTCATTGTAGTGAAGATTTCCTTTGCAAGCTTCCTTGGTTGGCCAAAAAGGCCATATGCGTTTTTTCCTGAATATATTCAGGAAAAAACGCATACGCCCTTTTTGGCCAAGTGCATCATTGTGGACGTTCTGCCTCTTTTCCTATGCTTTACATGCAATTCCAGTCTACCTCCTGAAATCGGTTTCCTGCAATTCTGCCCCACTTTCAAGTCCTCTTGGCAGCCTTACTTCAACATATTTTTGGACGATAGCTGTCATTTATAACTCTGCAGGTTTGTGAATGACAGTGCCCCTGAGCTCCTTTCTTCAACTCGCTTTCTTGTGAGCTGGCCGCAACACCGCAGGATTGCTTTAGGACCTATTGTGTTTCCGGCATGGCACGCTGAGCCTTTGGTTAATTCCTCTTCCTGCTGGGAAATGAGAGTTAAATTTGCCCGTCCAGACACATCCAGCTAGTCTCTCATTGGTTCTCCCTATTCCTGTTCATTTTCGGCAGAAATTGCAAACTGGACCAAACAGGAGGTTAAAGGCACTGACTCTCCAAGTGGGGAGAGTGTTAGTAAAGTGTCTGGAATGTTGCACCCGAGTACCAGGGGACGAAAACTGAGACACATTTGAACACGTTTCCCGATCACACGGTGGATCATACTCTGGGTTCCACATGCATGTTTTAGCTCAAGGAAGAATCCCTTAAACCTGGAGAGTTGAGACCCATGGAATGGGTACCATGCAATATGACTTCAAGGGGTCTGCATTTGCTCACCGATCCTCACCAATCCTATCACTGCTGCGTTTATGCCGCTGTACACACTCTTGATTCTCTTTTGGAGACATATAAATCCATAGGTTTTAAGATTCTTACTAGTCAGGTATATTCTTAGGCGTTTAATATGGGGTGTTGAGTCCACTTCGTTGAGCAAGGAGCAGCTCTTGTCTATTACATATTTGGCTTATGGAACGGTATCTGTGCTAATTTCAGTCTCTGGTTTTATGCAGCACCCCAACTCACCTTTCCCCTTAAGCAAGCATAAGTTGGTTTTCTACATTTGAGACCCTGTTCTGTTTTGTAATTCAGTTCCTGTGTAGCCAAGTTTACATGCCGTGTAGTAGTGATATCTTATGATGTTTCTTTTTCTCTGTGACTTATTTCACTTAGAATCATCGTACCTGAATCCACTCATTATGCTGCTACGGGCCTGATGACATAGATTTCATTGCTGAGTGATATTGCATTGTACGTAAGTACCACAACTTCTTTATCCATTTTTCGCTTTCTGCAATATTGAACTTGTACCGTAAACAAGGTTCTTGTAAACAGAGCTGTCCCAAACTTTGGGGTGGCTGTGTCTTTTTGATTTTAATTTCCCTAAGCTATAGGACCATAAGTGGAAGTGCCCTAGGCTCTGTTGCTTTGTTTTGTAGATGTTTCAGGAAACACCATACACTTCTCCAGAATGGCTGTTGGCCATTTACATCACGTCCATCAGCATAACAAGGCTCCCAGTTCTCCATGACCTGTCCTGCCTTTCTGGATTTTACACTTTTTTCAGATGGCCCTTTTGACCGGGAGGCAGTGAGACTTTATTGTAGTGCAGATTTCCTTTGCAAGCTTGCTTGGTTGGCCAAAAAGTGAGTATGCATTTTTTCCTGAATATATTCAGGAATAAACACATACGCCCTTTTTGTCAAAGTGCATCACTGTGGACGTTCTGCCTCTTTTCCTATGCTTTACATGCAATTCCAGTCTACCTCCTGAAATCGGTTTCCTGCAATTCTGCCCCGCTTTCAAGTCCTCTTGGCAGCCTTACTTCAATATATTTTTGGAGTATAGCTGTCATGTATAACTCTGCAGATTTCTGAATGACAGTGCCCCTGAGCTCCTTTCTTCAACTCGCTTTCTTGTGAGCTGGCCACAACACCGCAGGATTGTTTCAGGCCCTAGTGTGATTCCGGCATGGCACGCTGTGCCTTTGGTTAATTCCTCTTCCTGGTGGGAAATGAGTGTTTAATTTGCCCGTCCAGACACCTACAGCTCGTCTCTCACTGGTTCTCCCTATTCCTGTTCATTTTCCGCAGAAATTGCAAACTGGGCCAAACAGGAGGTTAAAGGCACTGACTCTCCAAGTGGGGAGAGTGTTAGTAAAGCGTCTGGAATGTTGCACCCGAGTACTGGGGGATGAAAACTGAGACACATTTGAACACGTTTCCCGATCACATGGTGGATCATACTCTGGGTTCCACATGCACGTATTAGCTGAAGGAAGAATCCCTTAAACCTGGAGAGTTGAGACCCATGGAATGGGTACCATGCAATATGACGACAAAGGGTCTGCATTTGCTCACCGATCCTCACCAATCCTATCACTGCTGCGTTGATGCCGCTGTACACATGCTTGATTCTCTTTCGGAGACATAGAAATCCATAGGTTTTAAGATTCTTACTAGTCAGGTATACTCTTAGGCGTTTAATATGGGGTGTTGAGTCCACTTCGTTGAGAAAGGAGTAGCTCTTGTCTATTACATATTTGGCTTATGGAACGGTATCTGTGCTAATTTCAATCTCTGGTTTTATGCAGCACCCCAACTCACCTTTCCCCTTAAGCAAGCATAAGTTGGTTTTCTACATTTGAGACCCTGTTCTGTTTTGTAATTCAGTTCCTGTGTAGCCAAGTTTACATTCCGTGTAGTAGTGATAACTTACGATGTTTCTTTTTCTCTGTGACTTATTTCACTTAGAATCATCGTACCTGAATCCACTCGTTATGCTGCTATGGGCCTGATGACATAGATTTCATTGCTGAGTGATATTGCATTGTACGTAAATACAACAACTTCTTTTTCCATTTTTCACTTGCAGTGATATTGAACTTGTACCGTAAACGAGGTTCTTGTAAATAGAGCCGTCCCAAACTTTGGGGTGGCTGTGTCTTTTTGATTTTAATTTCCCTAAGCTATTGGACCATAAGTTGAAGTGCCCTAGGCTCAGTTGCTTTGTTTTTTAGATGTTTCAGGAAACACCATACACTTCTCCAGAGTGGCTGTTGGCAATTTACATCCCACCCATCAGCATAACAAGGCTCCCAGTTCTCCATGGCCTGTCCTGTCTTTCTGGATTTTACACTTTTTTCTGATGGCCCTTTTGACAGGGGGGCAGTGAGTCTTCATTGTAGTGAAGATTTCCTTTGCAAGCTTCCTTGGTTGGCCAAAAAGGCCGTATGCGTTTTTTCCTGAATATATTCAGGAAAAAACGCATTCGCTCTTTTTGGCCAAGTGCATCATTGTGGACGTTCTGCCTCTTTTCCTATGCTTTACATGCAATTCCAGTCTACCTCCTGAAATCGGTTTCCTGCAATTCTGCCCCGCTTTCAAGTCCTCTTGGCAGCCTTACTTCAACATATTTTTGGACGATAGCTGTCATTTATAACTCTGCAGGTTTGTGAATGACAGTGCCCCTGAGCTCCTTTCTTCAACTCGCTTTCTTGTGAGCTGGCCGCAACACCGCAGGATTGCTTTAGGACCTATTGTGTTTCCGGCATGGCACGCTGAGCCTTTGGTTAATTCCTCTTCCTGGTGGGAAATGAGAGTTAAATTTGCCCGTCCAGACACCTCCAGCTAGTCTCTCATTGGTTCTCCCTATTCCTGTTCATTTTCCGCAGAAATTGCAAACTGGGCCAAACAGGAGGTTAAAGGTACTGACTCTCCAAGTGGGGAGAGTGTAAGTAAAGTGTCTGGAATGTTGCACCCGAGTACCAGGGGACGAAAACTGAGACACATTTGAACACGTTTCCCGATCACACGGTGGATCATACTCTGGGTTCCACATGCATGTTTTAGCTCAAGGAAGAATCCCTTAAACCTGGAGAGTTGAGACCCATGGAATGGGTACCATGCAATATGACTTCAAAGGGTCTGCATTTGCTCACCGATCCTCACCAATCCTATCACTGCTGCGTTTATGCCGCTGTACACACTCTTGATTCTCTTTTGGAGACATATAAATCCATAGGTTTTAAGATTCTTACTAGTCAGGTATATTCTTAGGCGTTTAATATGGGGTGTTGAGTCCACTTCGTTGAGCAAGGAGTACCTCATGTCTATTACATATTTGGCTTATGGAACGGTATCTGTGCTAATTTCAATCTCTGGTTTTATGCAGCACCCCAACTCACCTTTCCCCTTAAGCAAGCATAAGTTGGTTTTCTACATTTGAGACCCTGTTCTGTTTTGTAATTCAGTTCCTGTGTAGCCAAGTTTACATTCCGTGTAGTAGTGATATCTTATGATGTTTCTTTTTCTGTGTGACTTATTTCACTTAGAATCATCGTACCTGAATCCACTCATTATGCTGCTATGGGCCTGATGACATAGATTTCATTGCTGAGTGATATTGCATTGTACGTAAGTACCACAACTTCTTTATCCATTTTTCGCTTTCTGCGATATTGAACTTGTACCGTAAACGAGGTTCTTGTAAACAGAGCCGTCCCAAACTTTGGGGTGGCTGTGTCTTTTTGATTTTAATTTCCCTAAGCTATAGGACCATAAGTGGAAATGCCCTAGACTCTGTTGCTTTGTTTTTCAGATGTATCAGGAAACACCATACACATCTCCAGAGTGGCTGTTGGCAATTTACATCCCGCCCATCAGTATAACAAGGCTCCTTTTTCCCCATGGCCTGTCTTGCTTTTCTGGATTTTACACTTTTTTCAGATGGCCCTTTAGACCGGGGGGAAGTGACACTCCATAGTAGTTCGGATTTCCATTGTAAGCTTGCTTGGTTTGCCAAAAAGGGCGTATGTGTTTGTTCCTGAATATATTCAGGAACAAACTCATACGCCCTTTTTTGCCACGTGCATCATTGTCGATGTTCTGCCTCTTTTCCTATGCTTTAAATGCAAATCCAGTCTACCTCCTGAAATCGGTTTCCTGAAATTCTGCCCCACTTTCAAGTCCTCTTCGCAGCCTTACTTCAATATATATTTGGACGTTATCTGTCATTTATAACTCTGCAGGTTTGTGAATTACAGGGACCCTGAGCTCCCTTCTTCAACTCGCTTTCTTGTGAGCTGGTCGCAAACCCGCAAGACTGCTTCAGGCCCTAATCTGCTTCTGGCAGGGCATGCTGAGCCTTTGGTTAATTCCTCTTCCTGGTGGGAAATGAGTGTTAAATATGCCCGTCCAGACACCTACCTCACTCTCAACCCCTTGCTGATGTGGGTCCTCTGGTTTGTGGCCACCTTTGCTGGGTTCCTCACCTTTCGATGATGTGGCCCCACTAGTGTGAGGACACTCTTGCCTGGTTCTCATCCACGTGGTTATGTGGAGCCCCTGGTGAGAGTCTGTTCCTGGCTGTGTTCCTCACCCTTCTGTGAGGGAGACCCTCTGCTGATAGGTCACTCCTGCATGGCTGGCACACATTGCCTTGGTGAAGTCAGCTGTGTGGTGGCAGTTGGAGCGTGCTGGAATCTCCTCCCCCCAGTGATGAGGGCCTTCTTGCGTCAGGCCCTAACTGCTGGGCTCACCAACTTTTCTTAGTGAGCCCAATGATGCTTGGGCACTCCTCTTAGGATCCCATCTCCATGGGGATGTGGGTCTTCTGCTCTGAGGTCCCAACGGCTGGGTTGTTCACATTTTCATGATGTGGGCTCTCTGGTGTTAGTTCACAGAGGCCTGGATCCCATAGCCTCTGTGCTCTTGGCCGCCTGCTGGGAGGTTCCAACTGCTGGATTCCTCACTTTTTTAATTTTTTGGGCCCTCTGTTGTGAGGATCCTCCTGCCTGCCTCACTCCCAGCCCCTTCGTGATGTGTGTCCTCTGGTTTGAGGTCACATGTGCTGGGTTCCTCACCTTTCGATGATGTGGGACCAATGGTCTTAGGAGACTCCTGCCTGGTTCACATCCCCTTGGTGATGTGGGCCCTCTGTTGAGAGTCTGATCCTGGCTGGGTTCCTCACCCATCTGTGAGGTGGGCCGTCTGCTGTGAGGTCACTCCTGCCTGGCTTGCTCACCTCGCCTTGTGGACATGAGCCCTCTGGTGGCACTTGGAGCCTGCTGGGAGCCTCCTCCCCTCGGTGATGAGGGCCCTCTGGCGTCAGGCCCTAACTGCTGGGCTCCCCACATTTTGTGATGTGCGCCCAGTGGTGCGAGGACACTCCATCCAGGTTCACATCCCCATTGGGATGTGGGCCTTCTGCTCTGAGGTCCCAACGGCTGGGTTGTTCACAGTTTCATGATGTGGGCTCTCTGGTGTTAGTTCACTCCTGCCTGCATCCCATAGCTTCTGTGCTCTCGGCCGCCGTCTGGGAGGTTCCAACTGCTGGATTCCTCACCTTTCTTATTCTTTGGGCCCTCTGTTTTTAGGCTACTCCTGCCTGCCTCACTCCCATTCCCTTTGTGATATGTGTCCTCTGATTTGAGGCCACATGTGCTGGGTTCCGCACCTTTCGATGATGTGGCCCCACTGGAGGGAAGACAGTCCTGACTGGTTCCCATCCCCTTGCTGATGTGAGCCCTCAGGTGAGAGTCTGATCCTGGCTGGGTTCCTCACCCTTCTGTGAGGTGGGCTCTCTGCTGTGAGGTCAATCATGCCTGTCTGGCACACGTCACCTTGGCGACATGGGCCCTCTGGTGGCAGTTGGAGTGTGCTGGGATCCTCCTCCCCTCGGTGATGAGGGCCCTCTTGCCTTAGGCCATAACTGCTGGGCTCCCCACATTTTCTGATGTGCGCCAAGTGAGTGAGGACACTCTTGCCAGGTTCCCATCCCCATGGGGATATGGGCCTTCTGCTCTGAGGTCAAAACGGCTGGCTTGCTCACAGTACCATGATGTGGGCCCTCTGCTGTGAGTTCACTCCGGCAAGGATCCCTTATCATCGGTGCTCTGAGCCGCCTGCTGGGAGGTTCCAACTGCTGGATTCCTCAACTTTTTTATTCTATGTGCCCTCTGTTGTGAGGCTCCTCCTGCCTGCCTCACTGCCAGCCCCTTGGTGATGACTGTCCTATGGCTTGAGACCACATGTGCTACGTTCCTCACCTTTCGATGATGTGGCCCCACTCGTGTGAGGACACTCCTGCCTGGTTCCCATCCCCTTGGTGAGGTGGGCCCTCTGGCAAGAGTCTAATCCTGGCTGGGTTCCTCAACGTTCTGTGAGGTAGGCCCTCTGCTGTGAGGTCACTCCTGCCTGGCTGGCACACGTCGCCTTGGAGACGTGAGCCCTCTGGTGGCAGTTGGAGCGTGCAGGGTGCCTCCTCCTCTCGGTGATGACGGCCCTCTGGCATCAGGCCCTAAATGGTGGGCTCCCCACATTTTCTGATGTATGCCCAGTGGTGTGAGGACACTCCAGCCAGGTTCCTATTCCCATGGGGATGTGGGCCTTCTGCGCTGAGGTCCCAACGCCTGGGTTGCTCACAGTTTTATGATGTGGGCCCTCTGCTGTGAGTTCACTGCGGCCTGGATCCCATAGCCTCGGTGTTCTGAGCCGCCTGCTGGAAGGTCTAAATGCTGGAATCCTCACGTTTTTTATATTATGTGCCCTGTGTTGTGAGGCTACTCCTGCCTGCCTCACTCCAAGGCCCTTGGTGATGTGGGTCCTCTGGTTTGAGGACACATGTGCTGGCTTCCTCACCTTAAGATGATGAGGCCCCACTGGTGTGAGGATAATCCTGACTGGTTCCCATCCCCTTTGTGATGTGGGCCCTCTGGTGAGAGTCTGATCCTGGCTGGGTTCCTCACCCATCTGTGAGGTGGGCCCTCTACTATCAGGTAACTCTTGCCTGGCTTGCTCACCTCGCCTTGTTGACATGAGTCCTCTGGTGGCACTTGGACCCTGCTGGGAGCCTCCTCACCTCTGTGATGAGGGCCCTCTGATGTCAGGCCCTAACTGCTGGGCTCCCCAACTTTTCTTAGTGGGTCCAGTGATGCTCGGGCACTCCTCTTAGGTTCCTATCTCCATGGGGATGTGGGCCTTCTGCTCTGAGGTTCCAACGGCTGTGTTGATCACTGTTTCATGATGTGGGCTCTCTGGTGTTAGTTCACTGTGGCCTGGATCCCATAGCCTCTGTGCTCTTGGCCGCCTGCTGGGAGGTTCCAACTGCTGGATTCCTCACTTTTTTAATTTTTTAGGCCCTCTGTTGTGAGGATCTTCCTGCCTGCCTCACTCCCAGCCCCTTCGTGATGTGTGTCCTCTGGTTTGAGGCCACATGTGCTGGGTTCCTCACCTTTCGATGATGTGGGACCAATGGTCTTAGGAGACTCCTGCCTGGTTCACATCCCCTTGGTGATGTGGGCCCTCTGTTGAGAGTCTGATCCTGGCTGGGTTCCTCACCCTTCTGTGAGGTGGGCCGTCTGCTGTGAGGTCACTCCTGCCTGGCTTGCTCACCTCGTCTTGTGGACATGAGCCCTCTGGTGGCACTTGGACCGTGCTGGGAGCGTCCTCACCTCTGTGATGAGGGCCCTCTGATGTCAGGCCCTAACTGCTGGGCTCCCTAACTTTTCTTAGTGAGTCCAGTGATGCTCGGGCACTCCTCTTAGGTTCCCATCTCCATGGGGATGTGGGCCTTCTGCTCTGAGGTTCCAATGGCTGTGTTGATCACAGTTTCATGATGTGGGCTCTCTGGTGTTAGTTCACTGTGGCCTGGATCCCATAGCCTCTGTGCTCTTGGCCGCCTGCTGGGAGGTTCCAACTGCTGGATTCCTCACTTTTTTAATTTTTTGGGCCCTCTGTTGTGAGGATCCTCCTGCCTGCCTCACTCCCAGCCCCTTCGTGATGTGTGTCCTCTGGTTTGAGGTCACATGTGCTGGGTTCCTCACCTTTCGATGATGTGGGACCAATGGTCTTAGGAGACTCCTGCCTGGTTCACATCCCCTTGGTGATGTGCGCCCACTGTTGAGAGTCTGATCCTGGCTGGGTTCCTCACCCTTCTGTGAGGTGGGCCGTCTGCTGTGAGGTCACTCCTGCCTGGCTTGCTCACCACGCCTTGTGGACATGAGCCCTCTGGTGGCACTTGGAGCCTGCTGGGAGCCTCCTCCCCACGGTGATGAGGGCCCTCTGGCGTCAGACCCTAACTGCTGGTCTCCCAAAATTTTCTGATACGTTCTCAGTGGTGCAAGGACACTCCTACCAGATTTATATCCCCATGGGGATGTGGGCCTCCTGCTCTGAGATCCCAATGGCTGGGTTGCTCAGTTCATGACATGGGCCCTCTTCTGTGAGTTCACTGTGGCCTGGATCCCATAGTCTCGTTGCTCTGGGCCGCCTGCTGGGAGGTTCCAACTGCTGGATTCCTCACTGTTTTATTCTATGGGCCCAGTGTTGTGAGGCTACTCCTCCCTGCCTCACTCCGAGGCCCTTGGTGATGTGGGTCCTCTGGTTTGAGGACACATGTGCTGCGTACCTCACCTTTCGATGATGTGGCCCCACTGGTGTGAAGACACTCCTGCCTGGTTCCCATCCCCTTGGTGATGTGGGCCCTCTGGTGAGAGTCTGATGTTGGCTGGGTTTCTCACCCTTCTGTGAGGTGGGACTTCTGCTGTGAGGTAACTCCTGCCTGGCTTGCTCACGTTGCCTTGGTAGTTGGAGCCTGCTGGGAATCTCCTCCCCTCGGTTATGAGAGCTCTGGATAAAACACATATGCCCTTTTTTGCCAAGTGCATTATTTTCCAAGTTCTGTCTCTTTTCCTACGCTTTAATAGCGATTCCCTTGTACCTTCTGAAATCGGTTTCCAGCAATTCTGCCCCGCATTCAAGTCCTCTTCGCAGCCTTACTTCAGTATAATTTTGGATGATAGCTGTCATTTATAACTCTGCAGGTTTGTGAATTACAGTGCCCCTGAGCTCCTTTCTTCAACTCGCTTTCTTGTGAGCTGGCCGCAAAACTGCAGGATCTCTTCAGGTCCTAATCTGGTTCCAGCATGGCACGCGGAGCCTTTGGTTCATTCGTCTTCCTGGTGGGAAATGAGAGTTAAATTTGCCCGTCCAGACACCTACAGATAGTCTCTCATTGGTTCTCCTTAATCCTGTTCATCTTCCACAGAAATTGCAAACTGGGCCAAACAGGAGGTTAAAGGCACTGACTCTCCAAGTGGGGAGAGTGTTAGTAAAGCGTCTGGAATGTTGCACCCGAGTACCAGGGGACGAAAACTGACCCATTTGAACACGTTTCCCGATCACATGGTGGATCATACTCTGGGTTCCACATGCATGTTTTAGCTGAAGGAAGAATCCCTTAAACCTGGAGAGTTGAGACCCATGGAATGGGTACCATGCAATATGACTACAGAGGGTCTGCATTTGTTCACCGAACCTCAACAATCCTATCACTGCTGCGTTTATGCCGCTGTACACACGCTTGATTCTCTTTCGGAGACATATAAATCCATAGGTTTTAAGATTCTTACTAGTCAGGTATATTCTTAGGCGTTTAATATGGGGTGTAGAGTCCACTTGGTTGAGCAAGGAGTAGCTCTTGTCTATTACATGTTTGGCTTATGGAATGGTATCTGTGCTAATTTCAATCTCTGGTTTTATGCAGCACCCCAACTCACCTTTCCCCTTAAGCAAGCGTAAGTTGGTTTTCTACATTTGAGACCCTGTTCTGTTTTGTAATTCAGTTCCTGTGTAGCCAAGTTTACATTCCGTGTAGTAGTGATATCTTATGATGTTTCTTTTTCTGTGTGACTTGTGTCACTTAGAATCATCGTACCTGAATCCACTCATTATGCTGCTATGGGCCTGATGACATAGATTTCATTGCTGAGTGATATTGCATTGTACGTAAGTACCACAACTTCTTTTTCCATTTTTTGCTGTCTGTGATATTGAAATTGTACCGTAAACGAGGTTTGGGGTGGCTGTGTCTTTTTGATTTTAATTTCCCTAAGTTATAGGACCATAGGTGGAAGTGCCCTAGGCTCTGTTGCTTTGTTTTTTAGATGTTTCAGGAAACACCATACACTTCTCCAGAGTGGCTGTGGGCAATTTACATCCCGCCCATCAGCACAACAAGGCTCCCACGTCTCCATGGCCTGTCCTGCCTTTCTGGATTTTACACTTTTTTCAGATGGCCCTTTTGACCAGGGGGCAGTGAGACTTCATTGTAGTGCAGATTTCCTTTGCAAGCTTGCTTGGTTGGCCAAAAAGGGCGTATGCGTTTTTTCCTGAATATATTCAGGAAAAAACGCATACGCCCTTTTTGGCCAAGTGCATCATTGTGGACGTTCTGCCTCTTTTCCTATGCTTTACATGCAATTCCAATCTACCTCCTGAAATCGGTTTCCTGCAGTTCTGCCCCGCTTTCAAGTCCTCTTGGCAGCCTTACTTCTATATATTTTTGGACGATAGTTGTCATTTATAACTCTGCAGGTTTGTGAATGACAGTGCCCCTGAGCTCCTTTCTTCAACTCGCTTCCTTGTGAGCTGGCCGCAACACCGCAGGATTGCTTCAGTCCCTAGTGTGGTTCCGGCACGGCACGCTGAGCCTTTGGTTAATTCCTCTTCCTGGTGGGAAATGAGAGTTAAATTTGCCCGTCCAGACACCTCCAGCTAGTCTCTCATTGGTTCTCTCTATTCCTGTTCATTTTCCGCAGAAATTGCAAACTGGGCCAAACAGGAGGTTAAAGGCACTGACTCTCCAACTGGGGAGAGTGTTAGTAAAGCGTCTGCAATGTTGCACCCGAGTACCAGGGGATGAAAACTGAGACAGCTTTGAACACGTTTCCCGATCACACGGTGGATCATACTCTGGGTTCCACATGCATGTTTTAGCTGAAGGAAGAATCCCTTAAACCTGGAGAGTTGAGACCCATGGAATGGGTACCATGCAATATGACTTCAAAGCGTCTGCATTTGCTCACCGATCCTCACCAATCCTATCACTGCTGCATTTATGCCGCTGTACACACGCTTGATTCTCTTTCGGAGACATATAAATCCATAGGTTTTAAGATTCTTACTAGTCAGGTATATTCTTAGGCGTTTAATATGTGGTGTTGAGTCCACTTCGTTGAGCAAGGAGTAGCTCTTGTTTATTACATATTTGGCTTATGGAACGGTATCTGTGCTAATTTTAATCTCTGGTTTTATGCAGCACCCCAACTCACCTTTCCCCTTAAGCAAGCATAAGTTGGTTTTCTACATTTGAGACCCTGTTCTGTTTTGTAATTCAGTTCCTGTGTATCCAAGTTTACATTCCGTGTAGTAGTGATATCTTATGATGTTTCTTTTTCTGTGTGACTTATTTCACTTAGAATCATCGTACCTGAATCCACTCATTATGATGCTACGGGCCTGATGACATAGAATTCATTGCTGAGTGATATTGCATTGTACGTAAGTACCACAACTTCTTTATCCATTTTTCGCTTTCTGTGATATTGAACTTGTACCGTAAACGAGGTTCTTGTAAACAGAGCCGTCCCAAACTTTGGGGTGGCTGTGTCTTTTTGATTTTAACTTCCCTAAGCTATAGGACCATAAGTGGAAGTGCCGTAGGCTCAGTTGCTTTGTTTTTTAGATATTTCAGGAAACACCATACACTTCTCCAGAGTGGCTGTTGGCAATTTACATCCCGCCCATGAGCATAACAAGGTTCCCACGTCTCCATGGCCTGTCCTGCCTTTCTGGATTTTACACTTTTTTCAGATGTCCCTTTTGACTGGGGGGCAGTGAGACTTCATTGTAGTGCAGATTTGCTTTGCAAGCTTGCTTAGTTGGCCAAAAAGGGCGTATGCGTTTTTTCCTGAATATATTCAGGAAAAAACCCATACGCCCCTTTTGGCCAAGTGCATCATTGTGGACGTTCTGCCTCTTTTCCTATGCTTTACATGCAATTCCAGTCTACCTCCTGAAATCGGTTTCCTGCAATTCTGACCCGCTTTCAAGTCCTCTTGGCAGCCTTACTTCAATATATTTTTGGACGATAGCTGTCATTTATAACTCTGCATGTCTGTGAATGACAGTGCCCCTGAGCTCCTTTCTTCAACTCGCTTTCTTGTGAACTGGCCACAACATCGCAGGATTGCTTCAGGCCCTAGTGTGGTTCCGGCATGGCACGCTGAGGCTTTGGTTAATTCCTCTTCCTGGTGGGAAATGAGAGTTAAATTTGCCCGTCCAGACACCTCCAGCTAGTCTCTCATTGGTTCTCCCTTTTCCTGTTCATTTTCCACAGAAATTGCAAACTGGGCCAAACAGGAGGTTAAAGGCACTGACTCTCCAAGTGGGGAGAGTGTTAGTAAAGCGTCTGGAATGTTGCACCCGAGTACCAGGGGACGAAAACTGACACATTTGAACACGTTTCCCGATCACACGGTGGATCATACTCTGGGTTCCACATGCATGTTTTAGCTGAAGGAAGAATCCCCTAAACCTGGAGAGTTGAGACCCATGGAATGGGTACTGTGCAATATGACTTCAAAGGGTCTGCATTTGCTCACCGAACCTCACCAATCCTATCACTGCTGCGATTATGCCGCTGTACACACGCTTGATTCTCTTTTGGAGACATATAAATCCATAGGTTTTAAGATTCTTCCTAGTCAGTTATATTCTTAGCCGTTTAATATGGGGTGTAGAGTCCACTTCGTTGAGCAAGGAGTAGCTCTAGTCTATTACATATTTGGTTTATGGAACGGTATCTGTGCTAATTTCAATCTCTGGTTTTATGTAGCACCCCAACTCACCTTTCCCCTTAAGCAAGCATAAGTTGGTTTTCTGCATTTGAGACCCTGTCCTGTTTTGTAATTCAGTTCCTGTGTAGCCAAGTTTACATTCCGTGTAGTAGTGATATCTTATGATGTTTCTTTTTCTGTGTGACTTATTTCACTTAGAATCATCGTACCTGAATCCACTCATTATGCTGCTATGGGCCTGATGACATAGATTTCATTGCTGAGTGATATTGCATTGTACGTAAGTACCAAAACTTCTTTATCCATTTTTCGCTTTCTGTGATATTGAACTTGTACCGTAAACGAGGTTCTTGTAAACAGAACCATCCCAAACTTTGGGGTGGCTGTGTCTTTTTGATTTTAATTTCCCTAAGCTATAGGACCATAAGTGGAAGTGCCCTGGGTTCTGTTGCTTTGTTTTGTAGATGTTTCAGGAAACACCATACACTTCTCCAGAATGGCTGTTGGCAATTTACATCCCGCCCATCAGCATAACAAGGCTCCCAGTTCTCCATGGCCTGTCCTGCCTATCTGGATTTTACACATTTTTCAGATTGCCTTTTGACCAGTGGGCAGTGAGACTTCATTGTAGTGCAGATTTCCTTTGCAAGCTTGCTTGGTTGGCCAAAAAGAGCGTATGCGTTTTTTCCTGAATATATTCAGGAAAAAACGCATTCGCTCTTTTTGGCCAAGTGCATCATTGTGGACATTCTGCCTCTTTTCCTATGCTTTACATGCAATTCCAGTCTACTTCGTGAAATCGGTTTCCTGCAGTTCTGCCCCGCTTTCAAGTCCTCTTGGCAGCCTTACTTCAATATATTTTTGGACGATAGCTGTCATTTATAACTCTGCAGGTTTGTGAATGACAGTGCCCTGGAGCTCCTTTCTTCAATTCGCTTTCTTGTGAGCTGGCCGCAACACCGCAGCCTTGCTTCAGGCCCTAGTGTGGTTCCAGCACGGCAAGCTGACCCTTTGGTTAATTCCTCTTCCTGGTGGGAAATGAGAGTTAAATTTGCCCGTCCAGACACCTCCAGCTAGTCTCTCATTGGTTCTCCCTATTCCTGTTCATTATCCGCAGAAATTGCAAACTGGGCCAAACAGGAGCTTAAAGGCACTTACTCTCCAAGTGGGGAGAGTGTTAGTAAAGCGTCTGGAATGTTGCACCCGAGTACCGGGGGACGAAACCTGAGACACCTTTGAACACGTTTCCCGATCACACGGTGGATCATACTCTGGGTTCCACATGCATGTTTTAGCTGAAGGAAGAATCCCTTAAACCTGGAGAGTTGAGACCCATGGAATGGGTACCATGCAATATGACTTCAAAGGGTCTGCATTTGCTCACCGAACCTCACTAATCCTATCACTGCTGCGTTTATGCCGCTGTACACACGCTTGATTCTCTTTCGGAGACATATAAATCCATAGGTTTTAAGATTCTTACTAGTCAGGTATATTCTTAGGCGTTTAATATGGGGTGTAGAGTCCACTTCATTGAGCAAGGAGTACCTCGTGTCTATTACATATTTGGCTTAGGGCACGGTATCTGTGCTAATTTCAATCTCTGGTTTCATGCAGCACCCCAACTCACCTTTCCCCTTAAGCAAGCATAAGTTGGTTTTCTACATTTGAGACCCTGTTCTGTTTTGTAATTCCGTTCCTGTGTAGCCATGTTTACATTCTGTGTAGTAGTGATATCTTATGATGTTTCTTTTTCTCTGTGACTTATTTCACTTAGAATCATCGTACCTGAATCCACTCATTATGCTGCTACGGGCCTGATGACATAGATTTCATTGCTGAGTGATATTGCATTGTACGTAAGTACCACAACTTCTTTATCCATTTTTCGCTTTCTGCGATATTGAACTTGTACCGTAAACAAGGTTCTTGTAAACAGAGCTGTCCCAAACTTTGGGGTGGCTGTGTCTTTTTGATTTTAATTTCCCTAAGCTATAGGACCATAAGTGGAAGTGCCCTAGGCTCTGTTGCTTTGTTTTTTAGATGTTTCAGGAAACACCATACACTTCTCCAGAGTGGCTGTTGGCAATTTACATCCCGCCCATCAGCATAACAAGGCTCCCAGTTCTCCATGACCTGTCCTGCCTTTCTGGATTTTACACTTTTTTCAGATGGCCCTTTTGACCGGGGGGCAGTGAGACTTTATTGTAGTGCAGATTTCCTTTGCAAGCTTGCTTGGTTGGCCAAAAAGTGAGTATGCGTTTTTTCCTGAATATATTCAGGAATAAACACATACGCCCTTTTTGTCAAAGTGCATCATTGTGGACGTTCTGCCTCTTTTCCTATGCTTTACATGCAATTCCAGTCTACCTCCTGAAATCGGTTTCCTGCAATTCTGCCCCGCTTTCAAGTCCTCTTGGCAGCCTTACTTCAATATATTTTTGGACGATAGCTGTCATTTATAACTCTGCAGATTTGTGAATGACAGTGCCCCTGAGCTCCTTTCTTCAACTCGCTTTCTTGTGAGCTGGCCGCAACACCGCAGGATTGCTTCAGGCCCTAGTGTGGTTCCGGCATGGCACGCTGTGCCTTTGGTTAATTCCTCTTCCTGGTGGGAAATGAGAGTTAAATTTGCCCGTCCAGACACCTACAGCTAGTCTCTCACTGGTTCTCCCTATTCCTGTTCATTTTCCGCAGAAATTGCAAACTGGGCCAAACAGGAGGTTAAAGGCACTGACTCTCCAAGTGGGGAGAGTGTTAGTAAAGCGTCTGGAATGTTGCACCCGAGTACTGGGGGATAAAAACTGAGACACATTTGAACACGTTTCCCGATCACACGGTGGATCATACTCTGGGTTCCACATGCACGTATTAGCTGAAGGAAGAATCCCTTAAACCTGGAGAGTTGAGACCCATGGAATGGGTACCATGCAATATGACTTCAAAGGGTCTGCATTTGCTCACCGATCCTCACCAATCCTATCACTGCTGCGTTTATGCCGCTGTACACACACTTGATTCTCTTTTGGAGACATATAAATCCATAGGTTTTAAGATTCTTACTAGTCAGGTATATTCTTATGCGTTTAATATGGGGTGTTGAGTCCACTTCATTGAGCAAGGAGTACCTCATGTCTATTACATATTTGGCTTATGGAACGGTATCTGTGCTAATTTCAATCTCTGGTTTTATGCAGCACCCCAACTCACCTTTCCCCTTAAGCAAACATAAGTTGGTTTTCTACATTTGAGACCCTGTTCTGTTTTGTAATTCAGTTCCTGTGTAGCCAAGTTTACAATCCGTGTAGTAGTGATATCTTATGATGTTTCTTTTTCTCTGTGACTTATTTCACTTAGAATCATCGTACCTGAATCCACTCATTATGCTGCTACCGGACTGATGACATAGATTTCATTGCTGAGTTATATTGCATTGTACGTAAATACAACAACTTCTTTTTCCATTTTTCACTTGCTGTGATATTGAACTTGTACCGTAAACGAGGTTCTTGTAAACAGAGCCGTCCCAAACTTTGGGGTGGCTGTGTCTTTTTGATTTTAATTTCCCTAAGCTATTGGACCATAAGTTGAAGTGCCGTAGGCTCAGTTGCTTTGTTTTTTAGATGTTTCAGGAAACACCATACACTTCTCCAGAGTGGCTGTTGGCAATTTACATCCCACCCATCAGCATAACAAGGCTCCCAGTTCTCCATGGCCTGTCCTGCCTTTCTGGATTTTACACTTTTTTCAGATGGCCCTTTTCACCAGGGGGCAGTGAGACTTCATTGTAGTGCAGATTTCCTTTGCAAGCTTGCTTGGTTGGCCAAAAAGGGCGTATGTGTTTTTTTCTCAGGAAAAAATATACCCTTTTTGGCCAAGTGCATCATTGTGGACGTTCTGCCTCTTTTCCTATGCTTTACATGCAATTCCAGTCTACCTCCTGAAATCGGTTTCCTGCAAATCTGCCCCGCTTTCAAGTCCTCTTGGCAGCCTTACTTCAATATATTTTTGGACGATAGCTGTCATTTTTAACTCTGCAGGTTTGTGAATTACAGTGCCCCTGAGCTCCTTTCTTCAACTCGCTTTCTTGTGAGCTGGCCGCAACACCGCAGGATTGCTTCAGGCCCTAGTGTGGTTCCGGCATGGCACTCTGAGCCTTTGGTTAATTCCTCATCCTGGTGGGAAATGAGAGTTAAATTTGCACGTCCAGACACCTCCAGCTAGTTTCTCATTGGTTCTCCCTATTACTGTTCATTATCCGCAGAAATTGCAAACTGGGCCAAACAGGAGGTTAAAGGCACTGACTCTCCAAGTGGGGAGAGTGTTAGTAAAGCGTCTGGAATGTTGCACCCGAGTACCAGGGGACGAAAACTGACCCATTTCAACACGTTTCCCGATCACATGGTGGATCATACTCTGGGTTCCACATGCATGTTTTAGCTGAAGGAAGAATCCCTTAAACCTGGAGAGTTGAGACCCATGGAATGGGTACCATGCAATATGACTACAGAGGGTCTGCATTTGTTCACCGAACCTCAACAATCCTATCACTGCTGCGTTTATGCCGCTGTACACACGCTTGATTCTCTTTCGGAGACATATAAATCCATAGGTTTTAAGATTCTTACTAGTCAGGTATATTCTTAGGCGTTTAATATGGGGTGTAGAGTCCACTTCGTTGAGCAAGGAGTAGCTCTTGTCTATTACATATTTGGCTTATGGAATGGTATCTGTGCTAATTTCAATCTCTGGTTTTATGCAGCACCCCAACTCACCTTTCCCCTTAAGCAAGCATAAGTTGGTTTTCTACATTTGAGACCCTGTTCAGTTTTGTAATTCAGTTCCTGTGTAGCCAAGTTTACATTCCGTGTAGTAGTGATATCTTATGATGTTTCTTTTTCTGTGTGACTTATGTCACTTAGAATCATCGTACCTGAATCCACTCATTATGCTGCTATGGGCCTGATGACATAGATTTCATTGCTGAGTGATATTGCATTGTACGTAAGTACCACAACTTCTTTTTCCATATTTTGCTGTCTGTGATATTGAAATTGTACCATAAACGAGGTTTGGGGTGGCTGTGTCTTTTTGATTTTAATTTCCCTAAGCTATAGGACCATAGGTGGAAGTGCCCTAGGCTCTGTTGCTTTGTTTTTTAGATGTTTCAGGAAACACCATACACTTCTCCAGAGTGGCTGTGGGCAATTTACATCCCGCCCATCAGCACAACAAGGCTCCCACGTCTCCATGGCCTGTCCTGCCTTTCTGGATTTTACACTTTTTTCAGATGGCCCTTTTGACCAGGGGGCAGTGAGACTTCATTGTAGTGCAGATTTCCTTTGCAAGCTTGCTTGGTTGGCCAAAAAGGGCGTATGCGTTTTTTCCTGAATATATTCAGGAAAAAACGCATACGCCCTTTTTGGCCAAGTGCATCATTGTGGACGTTCTGCCTCTTTTCCTATGCTTTACATGCAATTCCAATCTACCTCCTGAAATCGGTTTCCTGCAGTTCTGCCCCGCTTTCAAGTCCTCTTGGCAGCCTTACTTCTATATATTTTTGGACGATAGTTGTCATTTATAACTCTGCAGGTTTGTGAATGACAGTGCCCCTGAGCTCCTTTCTTCAACTCGCTTCCTTGTGAGCTGGACGCAACACCGCAGGATTGCTTCAGTCCCTAGTGTGGTTCCGGCACGGCACGCTGAGCCTTTGGTTAATTCCTCTTCCTGGTGGGAAATGAGAGTTAAATTTGCCCGTCCAGACACCTCCAGCTAGTCTCTCATTGGTTCTCTCTATTCCTGTTCATTTTCCGCAGAAATTGCAAACTGGGCCAAACAGGAGGTTAAAGGCACTGACTCTCCAACTGGGGAGAGTGTTAGTAAAGCGTCTGCAATGTTGCACCCGAGTACCAGGGGATGAAAACTGAGACAGCTTTGAACACGTTTCCCGATCACACGGTGGATCATACTCTGGGTTCCACATGCATGTTTTAGCTGAAGGAAGAATCCCTTAAACCTGGAGAGTTGAGACCCATGGAATGGGTACCATGCAATATGACTTCAAAGCGTCTGCATTTGCTCACCGATCCTCACCAATCCTATCACTGCTGCGTTTATGCCGCTGTACACACGCTTGATTCTCTTTCGGAGACATATAAATCCATAGGTTTTAAGATTCTTACTAGTCAGGTATATTCTTAGGCGTTTAATATGTGGTGTTGAGTCCACTTCGTTGAGCAAGGAGTAGCTCTTGTTTATTACATATTTGGCTTATGGAACGGTATCTGTGCTAATTTCAATCTCTGGTTTTATGCAGCACCCCAACTCACCTTTCCCCTTAAGCAAGCATAAGTTGGTTTTCTACATTTGAGACCCTGTTCTGTTTTGTAATTCAGTTCCTGTGTATCCAAGTTTACATTCCGTGTAGTAGTGATATCTTATGATGTTTCTTTTTCTGTGTGACTTATTTCACTTAGAATCATCGTACCTGAATCCACTCATTATGATGCTACGGGCCTGATGACATAGATTTCATTGCTGAGTGATATTGCATTGTACGTAAGTACCACAACTTCTTTATCCATTTTTCGCTTTCTGTGATATTGAACTTGTACCGTAAACGAGGTTCTTGTAAACAGAGCCGTCCCAAACTTTGGGGTGGCTGTGTCTTTTTGATTTTAATTTCCCTAAGCTATAGGACCATACGTGAAAGTGCCGTAGGCTCAGTTGGTTTGTTTTTTAGATATTTCAGGAAACACCATACACTTCTCCAGAGTGGCTGTTGGCAATTTACATCCTGCCCATGAGCATAACAAGGTTCCCACGTCTCCATGGCCTGTCCTGCCTTTCTGGATTTTACACTTTTTTCAGATGGCCCTTTTGACTGGGGGGCAGTGAGACTTCATTGTAGTGCAGATTTGCTTTGCAAGCTTGCTTAGTTGGCCAAAAAGGGCGTATGCGTTTTTTCCTGAATATATTCAGGAAAAAACCCATACGCCCCTCTTGGCCAAGTGCATCATTGTGGACGTTCTGCCTCTTTTCCTATGCTTTACATGCAATTCCAGTCTACCTCCTGAAATCGGTTTCCTGCAATTCTGACCCGCTTTCAAGTCCTCTTGGCAGCCTTACTTCAATATATTTTTGGAAGATAGCTGTCATTTATAACTCTGCATGTCTGTGAATGACAGTGCCCCTGAGCTCCTTTCTTCAACTCGCTTTCTTGTGAACTGGCCACAACAACGCAGGATTGCTTCAGGCCCTAGTGTGGTTCCGGCATGGCACGCTGAGGCTTTGGTTAATTCCTCTTCCTGGTGGGAAATGAGAGTTAAATTTGCCCGTCCAGACACCTCCAGCTAGTCTCTCATTGGTTCTCCCTTTTCCTGTTCATTTTCCACAGAAATTGCAAACTGGGCCAAACAGGAGGTTAAAGGCACTGACTCTCCAAGTGGGGACAGTGTTAGGAAAGCGTCTGTAATGTTGCACCCGAGTACCAGGGGACGAAAACTGAGACACCTTTGAACACGTTTCCCAATCACACGGTGGATCATACTCTGGGTTCCACATGCATGTTTTAGCTGAAGGAAGAATCCCTTAAACCTGGAAAGTTGAGACCCATGGAATGGGTACCATGCAATATGACTTCAAAGGGTCTGCATTTGCTCACCGATCCTCACCAAACCTATCACTGCTGCGTTGATGCTGCTGTACACACGCTTGATTCTCTTTCGGAGACATATAAATCCATAGGTTTTAAGATTCTTACTAGTCAGGTATATTCTTAGGCGTTTAATATGGGGTGTTGAGTCCACTTTGTTGAGCAAGGAGTAGCTCTTGTCTATTACATATTTGGCTTATGAAACGGTATCTGTGCTAATTTCAATCTCTGGTTTTATGCAGCACCCCAACTCGCCTTTCCCCTTAAGCAAGCATAAGTTGGTTTTCTACATTTGAGACCCTGTTCTGTTTTGTAATTCAGTTCCTGTGTAGCCAAGTTTACATTCCGTGTAGTAGTGATATCTTATGATGTTTCTTTTTCTGTGTGACTTATTTCACTTAGAATCATCGTACCTGAATCCACTCATTATGCTGCTACGGGCCTGATGACATAGATTTCATTGCTGAGTGATATTGCATTGTACGTAAGTACCAAAACTTCTTTATCCATTTTTCGCTTTCTGCGATATTGAACTTGTACCGTAAACGAGGTTCTTGTAAACAGCGCCGTCCCAAACTTTGGGGTGGCTGTGTCTTTTTGATTTTAATTTCCCTAAGCTATAGGACCATAAGTGGAAGTGCTCTAGGCTCTGTTGCTTTGTTTTGTAGATGTTTCAGGAAACACCATACACTTCACCAGAGTGGCTGTTGGAAATTTACATCCCGCCCATCAGCATAACAAGGCTCCCAGTTCTCCGTGGCCTGTCCTGCCTTTCTGGATTTTACACTTTTTTCAGATGGCCCTTTTGACCTGAGGGCAGTGAGACTTCACTGTAGTGCAGATTTCCTTTGCAAGCTTGCTTGGTTGGCCAAAAAGGGCGTATGCGTTTTTTCCTGAATATATTCAGGAATAAACGCATACGCCCTTTTTGGCCAAGTTCATCATTGTGGACGTTCTGCCTCTTTTCCTATGCTTTACATGCAATTCCAGTCTACCTCCTGAAATCAGTTTCCTGCAATTCTGACCCGCTTTCAAGTCCTCTTGGCAGCCTTACTTCAATATATTTTTGGACGATAGCTGTCATTTATAACTCTGCATGTCTGTGAATGACAGTGCCCCTGAGCTCCTTTCTTCAACTCGCTTTCTTGTGAGCTGGCCACAACATCGCAGGATTGCTTCAGGCCCTAGTGTGGTTCCGGCATGGCACGCTGAGCCTTTGGTTAATTCCTCTTCCTGGTTGGAAATGAGAGTTAAATTTGCCCGTCTAGAGACCTCCAGCTAGTCTCTCATTGGTTCTCCCTTTTCCTGTTCATTTTCCGCAGAAATTGCAAACTGGGCCAAACAGGAGGTTAAAGGCACTGACTCTCCAAGTGGGGAGAGTGTTAGTAAAGCGTCTGGAATGTTGCACCCGAGTACCAGGGGATGAAAACTGAGACACCTTTGAACACGTTTCCCAATCACACGGTGGATCATACTCTGGGTACCACATGCATGTTTTAGCTGAAGGAAGAATCCCTTAAACCTGGAGAGTTGAGACCCATGGAATGGGTACCATGCAATATGACTTCAAAGGGTCTGCATTTGCTCACCGATCCTCACCAATCCTATCACTGCTGCGTTGATGCTGCTGTACACACGCTTGATTCTCTTTCGGAGACATATAAATCCATAGGTTTTAAGATTCTTACTAGTCAGGTATATTCTTAGGCGTTTAATATGGGGTGTTGAGTCCACTTCGTTGAGCAAGGAGTAGCTCTTGTCTATTACATATTTGGCTTATGAAACGGTATCTGTGGTAATTTCAATCTCTGGTTTTATGCAGCACCCCTACTCGCCTTTCCCCTTAAGCAAGCATAAGTTGGTTTTCTACATTTGAGACCCTGTTCTGTTTTGTAATTCAGTTCCTGTGTAGCCAAGTTTACATTCCGTGTAGTAATGATATCTTATGATGTTTCTTTTTCTGTGTGACTTATGTCACTTAGAATCATTGTACCTGAATCCACTCATTATGCTGCTATGGGCCTGATGACATAGATTTCACTGCTGAGTGACATTTCATTGTACGTAAGTACCACAACTTCTTTATCCATTTTTCACTTTCTGTGATATTGAACTTGTATCGTAAACAAGGTTCTTGTAAACAGAGCCGTCCCAAACTTTGGGGTGGCTGTGTCTTTTTGATTTTAATTTCCCTAAGCTATAGGACCATAAGTGGAAGTGCTCTAGGCTCTGTTGCTTTGTTTTTTAGATGTTTCAGGAAACACCATACACTTCTCCAGAGTGGCTGTTGGCAATTTACATCCCGCCCATCAGCATAACAAGGCTCCCAGTTCTCCATGGCTTTTCCTGTGTTTCTGGATTTTACACTTTTTTCAGATGGCCCTTTTGACTGGGGGGAAGTGAGACTTCATTGTAGTGCAGATTTCCTTTGCAAGCTTGCTTGGTTGGCCAAAAAGAGCGTATGCGTTTTTTCCTGAATATATTCAGGAAAAACGCATACGCCCTTTTTGGCCAAGTGCATCATTGTGGACGTTCTGCCTCTTTTCCTATGCTTTACATGCAATTCCAGTCTACCTCCTGAAATCGGTTTCCTGCAATTCTGCCCCGCTTTCAAGTCCTCTTGGCAGCCTTACTTCAATATATTTTTGGACGATAGTTGTCATTTATAACTCTGCAGGTTTGTGAATGACAGTACTCCTGAGCTCCTTTCTTCAACTCGCTTTCTTGTCAGCTGGCCGCAACACCGCAGCATCGCTTCAGGCCCTAGTGTGGTTCCGGCATGGCACGCTGAGCCTTTGGCTAATTCCTCTTCCTGGTGGGAAATGAGAGTTAAATTTGCCCGTCCAGACACCTCCAGCTAGTCTCTCATTGGTTCTCCCTATTCCTGTTCATTTTCCGCAGAAATTGCAAACTGGGCCAAACAGGAGGTTAAAGGCACTGACTCTCCAAGTGGGGAGTGTGTTAGTAAACCGTCTGGAATGTTGCACTCGGGTACCAGGGGACGAAACCTGACACATTTGAACACGTTTACCGATCACACAGTGGATCATACTCTGGGTTCCACATGCATGTTTTAGCTGAAGGAAGAATCCCTTAAACCTGGAAAGTTGAGACCCATGGAATGGGTACCATGCAATATGACTTCAAAGGGTCTGCATTTGCTCACCAAACCTCACCAATCCTATCACTGCTGCGTTTATGCCGCTGTACACATGCTTGATTCTCTTTCGGAGACATATAAATCCATAGGTTTTAAGATTCTTACTAGTCAGGTATATTCTTAGGCCTTTAATATGGGGTGTTGAGTCCACTTCAATGAGCAAGGAGTAGGTCTTGTCTATTACATATTTGGCTTATGGAACGGTATCTGTGCTAATTTTAATCTCTGGTTTTATGCAGCACCCCAACTCACCTTTCCCCTTAAGCAAGCATAAGTTGGTTTTCTACATTTGAGACCCTGTTCTGTTTTGTAATTCAGTTCCTGTTTAGCCAAGTTTACATTCCGTGTAGTAGTGATATCTTATGATGTTTCTATTTCTCTGTGACTTATTTCACTTAGAATCATCGTACCTGAATCCACTCATTATGCTGCTACGGGCCTGATGACATAGATTTCATTGCTGAGTGATATTGCATTGTACGTAAGTACCACAACTTCTTTATCCATTTTTCGCTTTCTGCGATATTGAACTTGTACCGTAAACGAGGTTCTAGTAAACAGAGCCGTCCCAAACTTTGGGGTGGCTGTGTCTTTTTGATTTTAATTTCCCTAAGCTATAGGACCATAAGTGGAAGTGCTCTAGGCTCTGTTGCTTTGTTTTTTAGATGTTTCAGGAAACACCATACACTTCTCCAGAATGGCTGTTGGCAATTTACATCCCGCCCATGAGCATAACAAGGCTCCCAGTTCTCCATGGCCTGTCCTGCCTTTCTGGATTTTACACTTTTTTCAGATGGCCCTTTTGACCGGGGGGCAGTGAGACTTCATTGTTGTGCAGATTTCCTTTGCAAGCTTGCTTGGTTGGCCAAAAAGGGCGTATGCGTTTTTTCCTGAATATATTCAGGAAAAAACGCATACGCCCTTTTTGGCCAAGTGCATCATTGTGGACGTTCTGCCTCTTTTCCTATGCTTTACATGCAATTCCAGTCTACCTCCTGAAATCGGTTTCCTGCAATTCTGCCCCACTTTCAAGTCCTATTGGCAGCCTTACTTCAATATATTTTTGGACGATAGCTGTCATTTATAACTCTGCAGGTCTGTGAATGACAGTGGCCCTGAGCTCCTTTCTTCAACTCGCTTTCTTGTGAGCTGGCCGCAACACCGCAGGATTGCTTCAGGCCCTAGTGTGGTTCCGGCACGGCACGCTGAGCCTTTGGTTAATTCCTCTTCCTGGTGGGAAATGAGAGTTAAATTTGCCCGTCCAGACACCTCCAGCTAGTCTCTCATTGGTTCTCCCTATTCCTGTTCATTTTCCGCAGAAATTGCAAACTGGGCCAAACAGTAGGTTGAAGGCACTGACTCTCCAAGTGGGGAGAGTGTTAGTAAAACATCTGGAATGTTGCACTCGAGTACCAGGGCACGAAAACTGAGACACATATGAACACGTTTCCCGATCACATGGTGGATCATACTCTGGGTTCCACATGCATGTTTTACCTGAAGGAAGAATCCCTTAACCCTGGAGAGTTGAGACCCATGGAATGGGTACCAAGCAATATGACTTCAAAGGGTCTGCATTTGCTCACCGAACCTCACCAATCCTATCACTGCTGCGTTTATGCCGCTGTACACATGCTTGATTCTCTTTCGGAGACATAGAAATCCATAGGTTTTAAGATTCTTACTAGTCAGGTATATTCTTAGGCGTTTAATATGGGGTGTTGAGTCCACATCGTTGGGCAAGGAGTAGCTCTTGTCTATTACATATTTGGCTTATGGAATGGTATCTGTGCTAACTTCAATCTCTGGTTTTATGCAGCACCCCAACTCACCTTTCCCCTTAAGCAAGCATAAGTTCGTTTTCTACATTTGAGACCCTGTTCTGTTTTGTAATTCAGTTCCTGGGTAGCCAAGTTTACATTCCGTGTAGTAGTGATAATGTATGATGTTTCTTTTTCTCTTTGACTTATTTCACTTAGAATCATCGTACCTGAATCCACTCATTATGCTACTATGGGCCTGATGACATCGATTTCATTGCTGAGTGATATTGCATTGTAGATAAGTACCACAACTTCTTTATCCATTTTGCACTTTCTGTGATATTGAACTTGTACCGTAAACGAAGTTCTTGTAAACACAGCCTTCCCAAACTTTGGGGTGGCTGTGTCTTTTTGATTTTAATTTCCCTAAGCTATAGGACCATAAGTGGAAGTGCCCTAGGCTCTGTTGCTTCGTTTTTTAGATGTTTCAGGAAACACCATACATTTCTCCAGAGTGGCTGTTGGCAATTTACATCTCGCCCATGAGCATAACAAGGCTCCCAGTTCTCCATGGCCTGTCCTGCCTTTCTGGATTTTACACTTTTTTCAGAGGGCCCTTTTGACCGGGGGCAGTGAGACTTCATTGTAGTGCAGATTTCCTTTGCAAGCTTGCTTGGTTGGCCAAAAAGGGCGTATGCGTTTTTTCCTGAATATATTCAGGAAAAAACGCATACGCCCTTTTTGGCCAACTGCATCATTGTGGACGTTCTGCCTCTTTTCCTATGCTTTACATGCAATTACAGTCTACCTCCTGAAATCGGTTTCCTGCAATTCTGCCCCGCTTTCAAGTCCTCTTGGCAGCCTTACTTCAATATATTTTTGGACGATAGCTGTCATTTATAACTCTGCATGTTTGTGAATTACAGTGCCCCTGAGCTCTTTTCTTCAACTCGCTTTCCTGTGAGCTGGCCGCAACACCGCAGGATTGCTTCAGGCCCTAGTGTGGTTCCGGCATGGCACGCTGAGCCTTTGGTTAATTCCTCTTCCTGGTGGGAAATGAGAGTTAAATTTGCCCGTCCAGACACCTCCAGCTAGTCTCTCATTGGTTCTCCCTATTCCTGTTCATTTTCCGCAGAAATTGCAAACTGGGCCAAACAGTAGGTTGAAGGCACTGACTCTCCAAGTGGGGAGAGTGTTAGTAAAACATCTGGAATGTTGCACTCGAGTACCAGGGTACGAAAACTGAGACACATATGAACACGTTTCCCGATCGCATGGTGGATCATACTCTGGGTTCCACATGCATGTTTTAGCTGAAGGAAGAATCCCTTAAACCTGGAGAGTTGAGACCCATGGAATGGGTACCAAGCAATATGACTTCAAAGGGTCTGCATTTGCTCACCGAACCTCACCAATCCTATCACTGCTGCGTTTATGCTGCTGTACACACGCTTGATTCTCTTTCGGAGACATATAAATCCATAGGTTTTAAGATTTTTACTAGTCAGGTATATTCTTAGGCGTTTAATATGGGGTGTAGAGTCCACTTAGTTGAGCAAGGAGTAGCTCTTGTCTATTACATATTTGGCTTATGGAACGGTATCTGTGCTAATTTCAATCTCTGGTTTTATGCAGCACCCCAACTCACCTTTCCCCTTAAGCAAGCATAAGTTGGTTTTCTACATTTGAGACCCTGTTCTGTTTTGTAATTCAGTTCCTGTGTAGCCAAGTTTACATTCCGTGTAGTAGTGATATCTTATGATGTTTTTTTTCTCTCTGTGAATTATTTCAATTAGAATCCTCGTACCTAAATCCACTCGTTATGCTGCTACGGGCCTGATGACATAGATTTCATTGCTGAGTGATATTGCATTGTACGTAAGTACCACAACTTCTTTATCCATTTTTTTCTTTCTGTGATATTGAACTTGTACCGTAAACGAGGTTCTTGTAAACAGAGCCATCCCAAACTTTGGGGTGGCTGTGTCTTTTTGATTTTAATTTCCCTAAGCTATAGGACCATAAGTGGAAGTGCCCTAGGCTCTGTTGCTTTGTTTTTTAGATGTTTCAGGAAACACCATACACTTCTCCAGAGTGGCTGTTGGCAATTTACATCCCGCCCATGAGCATAACAAGGCTCCCAGTTCTCCATGGCCTGTCCTGCCTTTGTGGATTTTACACTTATTTCAGATGGCCCTTTTGACCGGGGGGCAGTGAGACTTCATTGTTGTGCAGATTTCCTTTGCAAGCTTGCTTGGTTGGCCAAAAAGGGCGTATGCGTTTTTTCCTGAATATATTCAGGAAAAAACGCATATGCCCTTTTTGGCCAAGTGCATCATTGTGGACGTTCTGCCTCTTTTCCTATGCTTTACATGCAATTCCAGTCTACCTCCTGAAATCGGTTTCCTGCAATTCTGCCCCACTTTCAATCCTATTGGCAGCCTTACTTCAATATATTTTTGGACGATAGCTGTCATTTATAACTCTGCAGGTCTGTGAATGACAGTGGCCCTGAGCTCCTTTCTTCAACTCGCTTTCTTGTGAGCTGGCCGCAACACCACAGGATTGCTTCAGGCCCTAGTGTGGTTCCGGCACGGCACGCTGAGCCTTTGGTTAATTCCTCTTCCTGGTGGGAAATGAGAGTTAAATTTGCCCGTCCAGACACCTCCAGCTAGTCTCTCATTGGTTCTCCCTATTCCTGTTCATTTTCCGCAGAAATTGCAAACTTGGCCAAACAGTAGGTTGAAGGCACTGACTCTCCAAGTGGGGAGAGTGTTAGTAAAACATCTGGAATGTTGCACTCGAGTACCAGGGCACGAAAACTGAGACACATATGAACACGTTTCCCGATCACATGGTGGATCATACTCTGGGTTCCACATGCATGTTTTAGCTGAAGGAAGAATCCCTTAACCCTGGAGAGTTGAGACCCATGGAATGGGTACCAAGCAATATGACTTCAAAGGGTCTGCATTTGCTCACCGAACCTCACCAATCCTATCACTGCTGCGTTTATGCCGCTGTACACACGCTTGATTCTCTTTCGGAGACATAGAAATCCATAGGTTTTAAGATTCTTACTAGTCAGGTATATTCTTAGGCGTTTAATATGGGGTGTTGAGTCCACATCGTTGGGCAAGGAGTAGCTCTTGTCTATTACATATTTGGCTTATGGAATGGTATCTGTGCTAATTTCAATCTCTGGTTTTATGCAGCACCCCAACTCACCTTTCCCCTTAAGCAAGCATAAGTTGGTTTTCTACATTTGAGACCCTGTTCTGTTTTGTAATTCAGTTCCTGGGTAGCCAAGTTTACATTCCGTGTAGTAGTGATAATGTATGATGTTTCTTTTTCTGTTTGACTTATTTCACTTAGAATCATCGTACCTGAATCCACTCATTATGCTACTATGGGCCTGATGACATCGATTTCATTGCTGAGTGATATTGCATTGTAGGTAAGTACCACAACTTCTTTATCCATTTTTCACTTTCTGTGATATTGAACTTGTACCGTAAATGAAGTTCCTGTAAACAGAGCCATCCCAAACTTTGGGGTGGCTGTGTCTTTTTGATTTTAATTTCCCTAAGCTATAGGACCATAAGTGGAAGTGCCCTAGGCTCTGTTGCTTCGTTTTTTAGATGTTTCAGGAAACACCATACACTTCTCCAGAGTGGCTGTTGGCAATTTACATCCCGCCCATGAGCATAACAAGGCTCCCAGTTCTCCATGGCCTGTCCTGCCTTTCTGGATTTTACACTTTTTTCAGATGGCCCTTTTGACCGGGGGGCAGTGAGACTTCATTGTAGTGCAGATTTCCTTTGCAAGCTTGCTTGGTTGGCCAAAAAGGGCGTATGCGTTTTTTCCTGAATATATTCAGGAAAAAACGCATACGCCCTTTTTGGCCAACTGCATCATTGTGGACGTTCTGCCTCTTTTCCTATGCTTTACATGCAATTCCAGTCTACCTCCTGAAATCGGTTTCCTGCAATTCTGCCCAGCTTTCAAGTCCTCTTGGCAGCCTTACTTCAATATATTTTTGGACGATAGCTGTCATTTATAACTCTGCAGGTTTTTGAATTACAGTGCCCCTGAGCTCTTTTCTTCAACTCGCTTTCTTGTGAGCTGGCCGCAACACCGCAGGATTGCTTCAGGCCCTAGTGTGGTTCTGGCATGGCACGCTGAGCCTTTGGTTAATTCCTCTTCCTGGTGGGAAATGAGAGTTAAATTTGCCCGTCCAGACACCTCCAGCTAGTCTCTCATTGGTTCTCCCTATTCCTGTTCATTTTCCGCAGAAATTGCAAACTGGGCCAAACAGTAGGTTGAAGGCACTGACTCTCCAAGTGGGGAGAGTGTTAGTAAAACATCTGGAATGTTGCACTCGAGTACCAGGGTACGAAAACTGAGACACATATGAACACGTTTCCCGATCACATGGTGGATCATACTCTGGGTTCCACATGCATGTTTTAGCTGAAGGAAGAATCCCTTAACCCTGGAGAGTTGAGACCCATGGAATGGGTACCAAGCAATATGACTTCAAAGGGTCTGCATTTGCTCACCGAACCTCACCAATCCTATCACTGCTGCGTTTATGCCGCTGTACACACGCTTGATTCTCTTTCGGAGACATAGAAATCCATAGGTTTTAAGATTCTTACTAGTCAGGTATATTCTTAGGCGTTTAATATGGGGTGTTGAGTCCACATCGTTGGGCAAGGAGTAGCTCTTGTCTATTACATATTTGGCTTATGGAATGGTATCTGTGCTAATTTCAATCTCTGGTTTTATGCAGCACCCCAACTCACCTTTCCCCTTCAGCAAGCATAAGTTGGTTTTCTACATTTGAGACCCTGTTCTGTTTTGTAATTCAGTTCCTGTGTAGCCAAGTTTACATTCCGTGTAGTAGTGATATCTTATGATGTTTTTTTTTTCTCTGTGAATTATTTCAATTAGAATCCTCGTACCTAAATCCACTCGTTATGCTGCTACGGGCCTGATGACATAGATTTCATTGCTGAGTGATATTGCATTGTACGTAAGTACCACAACTTCTTTATCCATTTTTTTCTTTCTGTGATATTGAACTTGTACCGTAAATGAGGTTCTTGTAAACAGAGCCATCCCAAACTTTGGGGTGGCTGTGTCTTTTTGATTTTAATTTCCCTAAGCTATAGGACCATAAGTGGAAGTGCCCTAGGCTCTGTTGCTTTGTTTTTTAGATGTTTCAGGAAACACCATACACTTCTCCAGAGTGGCTGTTGGCAATTTACATCCCGCCCATGAGCATAACAAGGCTCCCAGTTCTCCATGGCCTGTCCTGCCTTTCTGGATTTTACACTTTTATCAGATGGCCCTTTTGACCGGGGGGCAGTGAGACTTCATTGTTGTGCAGATTTCCTTTGCAAGCTTGCTTGGTTGGCCAAAAAGGGCGTATGCGTTTTTTCCTGAATATATTCAGGAAAAAACGCATACGCCCTTTTTGGCCAAGTGCATCATTGTGGACGTTCTGCCTCTTTTCCTATGCTTTACATGCAATTCCAGTCTACCTCCTGAAATCGGTTTCCTGCAATTCTGCCCCACTTTCAAGTCCTCTTGGCAGCCTTACTTCAATATATTTTTGGACGATAGCTGTCATTTATAACTCTGCAGGTCTGTGAATGACAGTGGCCCTGAGCTCCTTTCTTCAACTCGCTTTCTTGTGAGCTGGCCGCAACACCACAGGATTGCTTCAGGCCCTAGTGTGGTTCCGGCATGGCACGCTGAGCCTTTGGTTAATTCCTCTTCCTGGTGGGAAATGAGAGTTAAATTTGCCCGTCCAGACACCTCTAGCTAGTCTCTCATTGGTTCTCCCTATTCCTGTTCATTTTCCGCAGAAATTGCAAACTGGGCCAAACAGTAGGTTGAAGGCACTGACTCTCCAAGTGGGGAGAGTGTTAGTAAAACATCTGGAATGTTGCACTCGAGTACCAGGGCACGAAAACTGAGACACATATGAACACGTTTCCCGATCACATGGTGGATCATACTCTGGGTTCCACATGCATGTTTTAGCTGAAGGAAGAATCCCTTAACCCTGGAGAGTTGAGACCCATGGAATGGGTACCAAGCAATATGACTTCAAAGGGTCTGCATTTGCTCACCGAACCTCACCAATCCTATCACTGCTGGGTTTATGCCGCTGTACACACGCTTGATTCTCTTTTGGAGACATAGAAATCCATAGGTTTTAAGATTCTTACTAGTCAGGTATATTCTTAGGCGTTTAATATGGGGTGTTGAGTCCACATCGTTGGGCAAGGAGTAGCTCTTGTCTATTACATATTTGGCTTATGGAATGGTATCTGTGCTAATTTCAATCTCTGGTTTTATGCAGCACCCCAACTCACCTTTCCCCTTAAGCAAGCATAAGTTCGTTTTCTACATTTGAGACCCTGTTCTGTTTTGTAATTCAGTTCCTGTGTAGCCAAGTTTACATTCCGTGTAGTAGTGATAATGTATGATGTTTCTTTTTCTGTTTGACTTATTTCACTTATAACCATCGTACCTGAATCCACTCATTATGCTACCATGGGCCTGATGACATCGATTTCATTGCTGAGTGATATTGCATTGTAGGTAAGTACCACAACTTCTTTATCCATTTTTCACTTTCTGTGATATTGAACTTGTACCGTAAACGAAGTTCTTGTAAACAGAGCCGTCCCAAACTTTGGGGTGGCTGTGTCTTTTTGATTTTAATTTCCCTAAGCTATAGGACCATAAGTGGAAGTGCCCTAGGCTCTGTTGCTTCGTTTTTTAGATGTTTCAGGAAACACCATACACTTCTCCAGAGTGGCTGTTGGCAATTTACATCCCGCCCATGAGCATAACAAGGCTCCCAGTTCTCCATGGCCTGTCCTGCTTTCTGGATTTTACACTTTTTTCAGATGGCCCATTTGTCCGGGGGGCAGTGAGACTTCATTGTAGTGCAGATTTCCTTTGCAAGCTTGCTTGGTTGGCCAAAAAGTGCGTATGCGTTTTTTCCTGAATATATTCAGGAAAAAACGCATACGCCCCTTTTGGCCAAGTGCATCATTGTGGACGTTCTGCGTCTTTTGCTATGCTTTACATGCAATTCCAGTCTACCTCCTGAAATCGGTTTCCTGCAATTCTGCCCCGCTTTCAAGTCCTATTGGCAGCCTTACTTCAATATATTTTTGGAGGATAGCTGTCATTTATAACTCTGCAGGTTTGTGCATTACAGTGCCCCTGAGCTCCTTTCTTCAACTCGCTTTCTTGTGAGCTGACCGCAACACCGCAGCCTTGCTTCAGGCCTTAGTGTGGTTCCGGCATGGAATGCTCAGCCTTTGGTTAATTCCTCTTCCTGGTGGGAAATGAGAGTTAAATTTGCCCGTCCAGACACCCCCAGCTAGTCTCTCATTGGTTCTCCCTATTCCTGTTTATTTTCCACAGAAATTGCAAACTGGGCCAAACAGGAGGTTAAAGGCACTGACTCTCCAAGTGGGGAGAGTGTTAGTAAAGCGTCTGGAATGTTGTACCCGAGTACCAGGGGACGAAAACTGAGACACCTTTGAACACGTTTCCCAATCTCACGGTGGATCATACTCTGGGTTCCACATTCATGTTTTAGCTGAAGGAAGAATCCCTCAAACCTTTAGAGTTGAGACCCATGGAATGGGTACCATGCAATATGACTTAATAGGGTCTGCATGTGTTCACCGAACCTCACCAAACCGATCACTGCTGCGTTTATGCCACTGTACACACGCTTGATTCTCTTTCGGAGACATATAAATCTATAGGTTTTAAGATTCTTACTAGTCAGGTATATTCTTAGGTGTTTAATATGGGGTGTTGAGTCCACTTCGTTGAGCAAGGAGTAGCTCTTGTCTATTACATATTTGGCTTATGGAATGGTATCTGTGCTAATTTCAATCTCTGGTTTTATGCAGCACCCCAACTCACCTTTCCCCTTAAGCAAGCATAAGTTGGTTTTCTACATTTGAGACCCTGTTCTGTTTTGTAATTCAGTTCCTGTGTAGCCAAGTTTACATGCCGTGTAGTAGTGATATCTTATGATGTTTCTTTTTCTCTGTGACTTATTTCACTTAGAATCATCCTACCTGAATCCACTCATTATGCTGCTATGGGTCTGATGACATAGATTTCATTGCTGAGTGATATTGCATTGTAGGTAAGTATCACAATTTCTGTATCCATTTTTCGCTTTCTGTGATATTGAACTTGAACCGTAAACGAGGTTCTTGTAAACAGAGCTGTCCCAAACTTTGGGGTGGCTGTGTCTTTTTGATTTTAATTTCCCTAAGCTATAGGACCATAAGTGGAAGAGCCCTAGGCTCTGTTGCTTTGTTTTGTAGATGTTTCAGGAAACACCATACACTTCTCCAGAGTGGCTGTTGGCAATTTACATCCCGCCCATCTGCATAACAAGGCTCCCACGTCTCCATGGCCTGTTCTGCCTTTCTGGATTTTACACTTTTATCAGATGGCCCTTTTGACTGGGGGGCAGTGAGACTTCATTGTAGTGCAGATTTCCTTTGCAAGCTTGCTTGGTTGGCCAAAAAGTGCCTATGCGTTTTTTCCTGAATATATTCAGGAAAAAACGCATACGCCCCTTTTGGCCAAGTGCATCATTGTGGACGTTCTGCCTCTTTTCCTATGCTTTACATGCAATTCCAGTCTACCTCCTGAAATCGGTTTCCTGCAATTCTGCCCCGCTTTCAAGTCCTCTTGGCAGCCTTACTTCAATATATTTTTGGACGATAGCTGTCATTTATAACTCTGCAGTTTTGTGAATGACAGTGCCCCTGAGCTCCTTTCTTCAACTCGCTTTCTTGTGAGCTGGGCGCAACACCGCAGGATTGCTTCAGGCCCTAGTGTGGTTCCGGCACGGCACGCTGAGCCTTTGGTTAATTCCTCTTCCTGGTGGGAAATGAGAGTTAACTTTGCCCGTCCAGACACCTCCAGCTAGTCTCTCATTGGTTCTCTCTATTCCTGTTCATTTTCCGCAGAAATTGCAAACTGGGCCAAACAGGCGGTTAAAGGCACTGACTCTCCAAGTGGGCAGAGTGTTAGTAAAGCGTCTGGAATGTTGCACCCGAGTACCGGGGGACGAAACCTGAGACACCTTTGAACACGTTTCCCGATCACACAGTGGATCTTACTCTGGGTTCCACATGCATGTTTTAGCTGAAGGAAGAATCCCTTAAACCTGGAGAGTTGAGACCCATGGAATGGGTACCATGCAATATGAATTGAAAGGGTCTGCATTTGCTCACCGAACATCACCAATCCTATCACTGCTGCGTTTATGCCGCTGTACACACGCTTGATTCGCTTTCGGAGACATATAAATCCATAGGTTTTAAGATTCTTACTAGTCAGGTATATTCTCAGGCGTTTAATATGGGGTGTTGAGTCCACTTCATTGAGCATGGAGTAGCTCTTATCTATTACATATTTGGCTTATGGAACGGTATCTGTGCTAATTTCAATCTCTGGTTTTATGCAGCCCCCCAACTCACCTTTCCCCTTAAGCAAGCATAAGTTGGTTTTCTACATTTGAGACCCTGTTCTGTTTTGTAATTCAGTTCCTGGGTAGCCAAGTTTACATTCCGTGTAGTAGTGATATCTTATGATGTTTCTTTTTCTGTGTGACTTATTTCACTTAGAATCATCGTACCTGAATCCACTCATTATGCTGCTACGTGCCTGATGACATATATTTCATTGCTGAGTGATATTGCTTTGTACGTAAGTACCACAACTTCTTTATCCATTTTTCGCTTTCTGTGATATTGAACTTGTACCGTAAAAGAGGTGCTTGTAAACAGAGCTGTCCCAAACTTTGGGGTGGCTGTGTCTTTTTGATTTTAATTTCCCTAAGCTATAGGACCATAAGTGGAATAGCACTAGGCTCTGTTGCCTTGTTTTTCAGATGTTTCAGGAAACACCATACACTTCTCCAGTGTGGCTGTTGGCAATTTACATCCCGCCCATCAGCATAACAAGGCTCCCAGTTCTCCATGGCCTGTCCTGCCTTTCTGGATTTTACACTTTTTTCAGATGGCCCTGTTGACCGGGGGGCAGTGAGACTTCATTGTAGTGCAGATTTCCTTTGCAAGCTTGCTTGGTTCGCCAAAAAGTGTGTATGCGTTTTTTCCTGAATATATTCAGGAAAAAACGCATACACCCTTTTTGGCCAAGTGCATCATTGTGGACGTTCTGCCTCTTTTCGTATGCTTTACATGCAATTCCAGTCTACCTCCTGAAATCGGTTTCCTGCAATTCGGCCCCGCTTTCAACTCCACTTGGCGGCCTTACTTCAATATATTTTTGGACGATAGCTGTCATTTATAACTCTGCAGGTTTGTGAATGACAGTGCCCCTTAGCTCCTTTCTTCAACTCGCTTTCTTGTGAGCTGGCCGCAACACCGCAGCATTGCTTCAGGCCCTAGTGTGGTTCCAGCATGACATGCTGAGCCTTTGGTTAATTCCTCTTCCTGGTGGGAAATGAGAGTTAAATTTGCCCGTCCAGACACCTCCAGCTAGTCTCTCATTGGTTCTCCCTATTCCTGTTCATTTTCCGCAGAAATTGCAAACTGGGCCAAACAAGAGGTTAAAGGCACTGACTCTCCAAGTGGGGAGAGTGTTAGTAAAGCGTCTGGAATGTTGCACCCGAGTACCGGGGGATGAAAACTGACACAATTAAACACGTTTCCCGATCACACGGTGGATCATACTCTGGGTTCCACATGCATGTTTTAGCTGAAGGAAGAATCCCTTAAACCGGGAGAGTTGAGACCCATAGAATGGGTACCATGCAATATGACTTCAAAGGGTCTGCATTTGCTCACCGAACCTCACCAATCCTATCACTGCTGCGTATATGCCGCTGTACACATGCTTGATTCTCTTTCCGAGACATATATATCCATAGGTTTTAAGATTCTTACTAGTCAGGTATATTCTTAGGCGTTTAATATGGGGTGTTGAGTCCACTTGGTTGAGCAAGGAGTAGCTCTTGTCTATTACATATTTGGCTTATGGAACGGTATCTGTGCTAATTTCAATCTCTGGTTTTATGCAGCACCCCAACTCACCTTTCCCCTTAAGGAAGCATAAGTTGGTTTTCTACATTTGAGACCCTGTTCTGTTTTGTAATTCAGTTCCTGTGTAGCCAAGTTTACATTCCGTGTAGTAGTGATATCTTATGATGTTTCTTTTTCTGTGTGACTTATTTCACTTAGAATCATCCTACCTGAATCCACTCATTATGCTGCTACGGGCCTAATGACATAGATTTCATTGCTGAGTAATATTGCATTGTACGTACGTACCACAACTTCTTTACCCATTTTTCGCTTTCTGCGATATTCAACTTGTACCGTAAACGAGGTTCTTGTAAACAGAGCCGTCACAAACTTTGGGGTGGCTGTGTCTTTTTGATTTTAATTTCCCTAAGCTATTGGACCATAAGTGGAAGTGCCCTAGGCTCTGTTGCTTTGTTTTGTAGATGTTTCAGGAAACACCATACACTTCTCCAGAGTGGCTGTTGGCAATTTACATCCCGCCCATCAGCATAACAAGGCTCCCAGTTCTCCATGGCCTGTCCTGCCTTTCTGGATTTTACACTTTTGTCAGATGGCCCTTTTGACCGGGGGCAGTGAGACTTCATTGTAGTGCAGATTTCCTTTGCAAGCTTGCTTGGTTGACCAAAAAGTGCGTATGCGTTTTTTCCTGAATATATTCAGGAAAAAACGCATACGCCCTTTTTGGCCAAGTACATCATTGTGGACGTTCTGCCTCTTTTCCTATGCTTTACATGCAATTCCAGTCTACCTCCTGAAATCGGTTTCCTGCAATTCTGCCCCGCTTTCAACTCCACTTGGCGGCCTTACTTCAATATATTTTTGGACGATAGCTGTCATTTATAACTCTGCAGGTTTGTGAATGACAGTGCCCCTGAGCTCCTTTCTTCAACTCGCTTTCTTGTGAGCTGGCCGCAACACCGCAGGATTGCTTCAGGCCCTAGTGTGGTTCTGGCATGGCACGCTGAGCCTTTGGTTAATTCCTCATCCTGGTTGGAAATGAGAGTTAAATTTGCCCGTCCAGACACCTCCAGCTAGTCTCTCATTGGTTCTCACTATTCCTGTTCATTTTCCGCAGAAATTGCAAACTGGGCCAAACAGGAGGTTAAAGGCACTGACTGTCCAAGTGGGGACAGTGTTAGTAAAGCGTCTGGAATGTTGCACCGGAGTACCAGGGAACAAAAACTGAGACACATTTGAACACGTTACCCGATCACACGGTGTATCATACTCTGGGTTCCACATGCATGTTTTAGCTGATGGAAGAATCCCTTAAACCTGGAGAGTTGAGACCCATGGAATGGGTACCATGCAATATGACTTCAAAGGGTCTGCATTTGCTCAGCAAACCTCACCAATCCTATCACTGCTGCGTTTATGCCGCTGTACACATGCTTGATTCTCTTTCGGAGACATATAAATCCATAGGTTTTAAGATTCTTACTAGTCAGGTATATTCTTAGGCGTTTAATATGGGGTGTTGAGTCCACTTCGTTGTGCAAGGAGTAGCTCTTGTCTATTACATATTTGGCTTATGGAACGGTATCTGTGCTAATTTCAATCTCTGGTTTTATGCAGCACCCCAACTCACCTTTCCCCTTAAGCAAGCATAAGTTGGTTTCCTACATTTGAGACCCTGTTCTGTTTTGTATTTCAGTTCCTGTTTAGCCAAGTTTACATTCCATGTAGTAGTGATATCTTATGATGTTTCTTTTTCTGTGTGACTTATTTCACTTAGAATCATCGTACCTGAATCCACTCATTATGCTGCTATGGGCCTGATGACATAGATTTCATTGCTGAGTGATATTGCATTGTACGCAAGTACCACAACTTCTTTATCCATTTTTCGCTTTCTGCGGTATTGAACTTGTACCGTACACGAGATTCTTGTAAACAGAGCCGGCCCAAACTTTGGGGTGGCTGTGTCTTTTTCATTTTAATTTCCCTAAGCTATAGGACCATAAGTGGAAGTGCCCTAGGCTCTGTTGTTTTGTTTTTTGGATGTTTCAGGAAACACCGTACACTTCTCCAGAGTGGCTGTTGGCAATTTACATCCCGCCCATCAGCATAACAAGGCTCCCAGTTCTCCATGGCCTGTCCTGCCCTCTGGATTTTACACTTTTTTCAGATGGCCCTTTTTACTGGGGGGCAGTGAGACTTCATTGTAGTGCAGATTTCTTTTGCAAGCTTGCTTGGTTGGCCAGAAAGCGCATATGCGTTTCTTCCTGAATATATTCAGGAAAAAACGCATACGCCCTTTTTGGCCAAGTGCATCATTGTCGACGTTCTGAGTCTTTTCATATGTTTTCAATGCAATTCTAGTCTACCTCTTGAAATCGGTTTCCTACAATTCTGCCTTGCTGTCAGTGCCTCTTCATAGCCTTACCTCAATATACTTTTGGAAAATAATTGGCCTTTATAACTCTGCAGGTTTTTGAATTGCAGTGGCCCTTAGCTCCATTTTTCAGCTCTCATTTTTGTGATCTTGCCTCATATCCACTGGATTTCTTCAGGCCCTGTTCTTCTTCTGGGGTGCCTTGCTCTGCCTTTGGTTAATTCTTCTTCCTGATGTGAAATTAGAGTGACATGTGCCCATTGAAACCGCTACAGCTATTTTCTCACTGGTTCCCCCTATTCCCATTCATCCTCCGCACTAACTGCAGACTGTGCGATATCGGAACTTAAAGGCATTGACTCTCCATGTGGGGATGTTGTTAGTAAAGTGGCTGGAATGTTGATTCGAGCCCCAGGAGAGGAAAATGAGGTGCGTTTTAGAAACCTTTCCCAATCATATGGTATACCATCCGCTGGATTTCCCATGCATGGTTTAGCTGTAGGAAGATTCCCTTCAACCTGGAGTGTTGGGACCCTTGGAATGAGTAGCATGAAGTATTGCATTAAACTTTCGGCAGTTGCTCACCAAAGCTCACCAATCCTCTCAGCCCCAAGTGTCCAGCCTTATGTCTTATCCAGCTGTGGGTTTATATGTGGTCATTCCACGTTGCATCACAGCCCCTGAGCGAATTTTGTAAGAATTTTTCTCTCTTTCATTGTTTCTGTGTTTTGGTTTTAAAATTTATTTCTATAATGGGGTTTAGCTCATTTTCACTGCTGTGTTTGGCCGCTCTGCACACACTTGATTCCCTTATGGAGATATATCAATACATGGGTTTTAAGATTCTTATTACTCAGATATATTTCTCTGCGGTGTATAGGGTGTGTTGAGGCCAGTTCATTGAGCAAGGTGTAGATCTTGTCTAATACCTATTTGGTTTATTGAACGGTATCTGTGCTAATTTCAAACTCTGGTTTTATGCATCACCCCACCTCTCCTTTCCCCTTAAGCTGACATAAGTGTGTTTTCTAAATGTGAGACACTGTTCTGTTTTGTAATTCATTTTTTGTGCAGCCATATTTATCCTCCCTCTATAAGTGATATCTTATGATATGTTTCTTTTTCTGTTTGACTTATTTCAAGTAGTATTATCGGACCTAAATCCACTCTTTATCCTTCTACTAGCCTTATTACATTGATTTCATGGTGAAGAGATATTCCATTTTACATAAGTACCACATTTTCTTTATCCATTGTTCTCTTTCCTGGGATATTTAAGGTGTACTGAAGTTGAGGTTCTTGTAAACAGAGTAGCCCTAAACTGTGGTGTGCTTGTGTCTTGTTGATTTTTAGACTTCCCTAGATATACTTCCATGATTGGAAGTGCCCTATGCTCTGTAGCTCTGTTTTTTAGATGATTTAGGAACCACCATACACTTCTCCAGAGTGGCTCTCGGTAGTTCACACACTGTCCATCAGCGTATAAAGGCTCCCTGTTCTCCATGGCCTGTCCTGCATTTCTGGTTTTTACAATTTTTTCGGATGGCCCTTTTGACCGGTGGGAAATGAGACTTCTTTGTTGTGCACATTTGCATTGCTTGCTTGCTTGGTTGCCCATAAAGTGCGTATGCGTTTTTTCCCGGATATATTCAGGAAAAAATGCATACTCCCTTTTGGGCCAACTGCATCATTGTCGAAATTCTGCCGCTTTTCATGTGCTTTAAAGACGAGTCCAATCTATCTCTTGAAATCTGTTTCTTGCAATTCTGTCTTGCATTCAGATCCTCTTCTTTGCCTTACCTCAACATAGTTTTGGATGTTAGTTTTCATTTATAACTCTGCAGGTTTGTGAATTGCAGTGACCCTGAGCTCCATTTTTTAAGTTGCTCTTTTGTGAGCTGGCCTCAAAGCCGCAGGATTGCTTCAGGCCCTATTTTGGCTCTGGCAAGGCGGGCTGAGCCTTTTTTTAATTCTTATTCTTAATGGGAAATTAGAGTGACATGTGCCCGTCCAAACCCCTACAACTATTCTCTCATTGGTTCCCCCTCTTCCCGTTCATCCTCCTCACAATTTGCAAAATGTGTGAAACAGAAGTTTAAATGTGCTGATTCTCTAAGTGGGGAGATTCTAAGTAACGTGGCTGGAATGGTGAACAGGAGCACCAGGAGAGGATAAATGAGGTGCATTTTAGACACATCTCCCGATCACATGGTGTACAGTCCTCTGGGTTTTCCATGCATGTTTTAGCTGTAGGAAGATCCCTTGAACCTGCAGATTTGGGACCCATTGAATGGGTACCAGGTAGTATTACTTTAAAGGGTGTGCATTTCCTCACCCAACCTCACATTTCTCTTAGCACGAACAGTTTCCAGCCTTATGTGTCATCCTGCTGTGGGTCTAGATGTGTTCAATCCATGTTGCATCACCGTCCCTGAGGAAAAGTTGTAAGAGGTTTTCTCTTTCTCTCTGTCGTTTATTTTTTTCAATTTATTACTATATTGGTTACAGCTGATTTTCAAAGCTCTGTTTCTTGCTGCTGTACATCCACTTGAGTCACATACAGAGAGACATCAATAAATTCTTTTTCAGATTCTTACCAGTCATATATATTCTTTTCCGGTGACTTGAGTGTGCTGAGTGCAGTTCTTTTAGCTACCGTGTAGGCCTTATTGATTATCAGTTTGGCATTTGGAATGGTATCTTTGCTAATTTCAACCTCCTGGATGATGCCTCACCCCTCCCCACCTTTCCCGTTTAGCAGCCTTACGCGTGTTTTCTACATATTTGACTATGTTTTTGTTTTGTAATTTATTTCATGTGTAGCCATTTTGGATTCCACCTTTAAGTGATATCTTATGATATGTGTCTTTTTCTTTTTGAATTATGTCACTTAGAATGATCATACGTAACTCCTCCGGAGTTGTTACAACTGGCCATATTTCATTGATTTCCAGGCTGAGTAATATTCCACTCTACATAAGTACCACATCTCTATCCATTTTTTCCCTCCAGAGACATTTAAGTTATATCCTAGTCGAGGATCTTTTAAACAGAGAGGCAGTAAACATTGGGGTGCCTGTGTCCTCTCGATTTTTGTTTTTCCCAAGACATACGCCCATGAGTGCAAGTGCCCTATGCTCTGTAGCTCATTTTTTAGATGCTTTAGTAAACACAATACACTTCTCCAGAATGGCCGTTGGCAATATACATTTCCACTATAAGCCTCACAGGGCTCCCTCTTCTCCTTGCCCTGTCCTGCATTTCTGGTGTTTACACTTTATGAGGATGGCTCTTCTGACTGATGCGAAGTGATATCTTTTGTAGTATTGATTTCCAGTGCCCACCTGTTTGGTTGGCTAAAAAAGTGTATGCCCTTTTCTTGAATATATACAGAAAAAAACGCATACAGCCTTTTTGGCCAACTGCAATGTTGGCAATGTTCAGCCCCTTTTCTTGTGCTTAATGGCGAGTCCTTCCTACCTCCTCAAATCCCTTTCCTGCTATTCTCCCTTGCTTACCAATCCTTTTCTCTGACTTTCCTCAAGACATTTTTCAGTGATAGATATTTTCAACTCTGCAGTTTCGTGAATTTTACTGCCCCTGAGTTCCATTGTTCAACTTGTGTTTATGGGAACTGGCCACAAAGCAGTGGGATTTCCTCAAGCCCTATACTGTTTCCATGGGCAACCCTAGCCTTTGGTCAATTCGTCTTCCTGATTGGAAATTAGAGTGACATGTGCCTGTCTGAACACCTAGGACTTGTCTCTCATTGTTCCTCATCCTTCTGCTTCATCCTCTGGACAAATTCCAAACTGTACGCAACAGGATGTTGACAGTGCTGACATCTCCAAGTGGGGAGACTGTTAGTAAAGACGCTGGAGGGGTGAACCCGAGCACCAGGAGATGAGGAGATGAGATGCCTTTTCCAAACTCTTCCCGATCAGACGGTATACCATCCTCTGTGTGTGACAGACATGTTTTAGCAGTAGGAAGAGTCCCATTCATGTAAGGAGAACACCAGGGCTTTTTCAAAATCAGTGTCTCCCCGAAACCCAAACTGGGGAATTTTTTAAGCTACGGCTACACATATGTTCATTAAGGGCCTTGGGAAGTAGGCAGAGTCCAAACTTTAGATGATTGAAGTCTTCAGGGTCAGAAGCACTCACCACCGGCTTCCCTTAGGTTACACTTTAACTGTCATTGATAGATGATGTCAATAAAAATATCTATTCTTTTTCCGATTATTTCCCCTTATAGGTTATTGCAAAATATTGAGTGTAGTTCCCTGTGCTATACAGTAGTTCCTTGTTGATGATCTATTTTATACATAGCAGTGTGTATGTGTTAATTCCAAACTGTTAATTTATCCCTCCTCCCACCTTTCCCCTTTGGTAATAATAAATTATAAGATTTTATACTTCTCAGAAATGGGGGAGCTGAAAGAGAGGTATCATTTTCAATGGAAAAGCATTTAAAACAAGATTGAAGCTTTAACCAAGATTATTAGATGTACATCCTTGGAAAGAAATCACTTCATTTCTCTAATATTGACCTGACAAATAAGACAAACCTTTTCACTGAACTTGCTTATAATAAAGTGATGGAAATATCAAATGGAAGTGTTAGAAACATCTTATTTTACCCGAGCCTTATAAACTGTTCTATGTTAACTACAGTTTGGCTCACACCTCTGTTCATTGAAGTTACAATAGTCTCAATTTCTGTTACTGATCCTCCAGAGTGGACCCCAACAAGTGTCCCCCTGCCCAGTGTCATTGGGGCCAACAGATCGAGACTGAGTTTGGTTCACAAGCAAAGGAAACTTTATATTTTGATCAGAGAATGGAGAGGTGAGAGCATGCACTACCCCGTGGGCTGTGGGCTGGGCTGCTGTGTAGAGATCCTGTCAGAGTCAGTGGGAGGGAGGGGGCGGAGCACTCGAGGGCCGGGTTGGCTGCAGCTCAGGCTCTATATCTTGGAGTCTGCACTGGGCCCCAGGAGCTGAGGTGTCGACCCAGCCATTCTGCACTAGGAAATCTGGTCTGAAGTGCCGGGTGTGGAACCTCTGCATGCGGGACCCTAGGAGCACGTGAAATTAGACAAAGCACAAAGGATAAAAAAGGTCAGACTTGACTTTATTGCCCAGATTCTATTTTTATCTCCCAGGGATTTTTAATGGGCTTTGCTGGGGACAAACCCCTCCTCTGCCTTTTGTCCCGTTCCTCATTCTTGGAGTGCTGAGGGTGCAGACCCTTCTTCTGTAACTGCTGAGTGCTGAGTTGGGAGCCCTCATACCAGGGGACGAGGGTCAGAACTTCTCCCCAGCAGCCTCCAGGTGACGTTGATTGGCCCCAGGACCCCTGCCTCCCTGCTCGTCCGCCTGAGCACCAGCATTGGAAGTGTTATAGATTCTAATGACCTTTAAGGGTCCAGGAAAGAGATGTGCAGAGACGCTGTGGGGGCTGGTTTCACCCCGCCCCACATTTGTTCGGCCACTTTAGGCTGACCGTTTCTGCCAGCCTAGATGCTCTGACCAGTAGTCTGCTCTTTCTTCAATTAGGCCCCTGAATTAACGTAAAAACAGCACCAGGTGTCAGAGCCCTGCCCGCTCAACTCCCAGACAGTCCAGGGTCAGTGGTGATCAAGGACCATGATGGCCACTGAGTCAACAGCCTTTTGAAGTAAACAGGAGTCCAGCCGGTCTTATTGGCCACCATCATCACGGTGTCTGTAGGCTTTTCTATGGTGACAGTGTGATATACATTTCCCCCGCCAAGATTATTAGCTCCCCTCCGGGTGCAGTAAGTCCTGCAAGCAGTAGTCTACTCCTTCAGGACACACTATTGTTGTTTTATGAGAGAAACTCCAGGTCAAGTGATGTTCACACGAGTCGTCATGGTGCCCTGTTGCCCCCGGTTATCTCTCTGGATGTTGGAGTTGGAGGGCCTCCTCACTCGAGGTCGGTGTGCCCACGGAGCGAACCCTGCAACTTCAGGTCATGGTTGGTGATTAGGATCACCACGTGGGGTCCTTTTCCCTTAGGAGGGAGGTGGCCTTTTGGGTTGCTGATTTCCAGGTTTTTAGATACTGCCAGTATCTTGGCCAGATGTGGCAGTGGGCCAAGCCCCTTGGTGACTGTAGTTTATCCTACCTGGATGGCATTCTTGCATTGTTCCATTTCAAGTGGTCCCAGTTTTTGCACTAATTCTCCAATGGCGATTCACCTTTCACCGGGAATGGAAAGGTCAAAGGGTTTAGCTCAATTAGGGAGTTCCAGGGCAAGGGTCTGAATTGACTGCTCTTTCCATTCTTGAAAGGCCACTTCTGGATTCTGTTCAAAAGGATCATCATCTTTTCCTTTCAGTGTTTCATATAGAGGCCCAGCTAGTAGACTGTAGTTAGGGATCCAGAAGCAGCAAACCCTGGCCTCCCCAGGAACCCCTAAGCTGTCTTCTAGTTTTAGAAAGGGGTAAGGCTGCAAATGGTTTCTTCCCTTTCCTGGGATGGGCTTCTCCGACCTTCTGTGAGAATGAAGCCCAGGCAGGTCACCGCAGTCTGTGATATTTGAGCTTTTTCTTGGACAACTTCTATCCTTTATTGGCTTGGTAGTTCAGAGGCCTCCTTAGTAGGGCTGGCGATCAGAATGTCGTCTGCATATTGAAGGAGAGTTTCCTTTTCCAGAGGTAGAACTTTTTGGTCTTTAGCTAAGCTTTCCCCAAAGATGGTGTGGGAATTTTTGAACCCTTGGGGCAAGACGGCCCGGAAGTATTGTTTTAGTTGTATGTTGAGTCCTGCCACTCACAAGCCAAAATTTCTTGTGACTCTGGGACTAATGGAATACAAAAGAAGGCATCATTGAGACTAATACAGAATACCATGTCCTGGTGGTTGGTAGAATGACCAGCAGGGTGTAGGAATTAGGAGCAACTGGAGGTATATCCTCGGTGGCTTCACTGACTGTCCTGACATCCTTTACCAGGTCCCCAGCAGCCCATGGGGCTCTCGTGGTCAGGCCAATCCCAGGATATGGAGCTCTCCTGGGCAGGTACCCCACCCCCAACCCAGCCCACGGGGCTCTCGTGGTCAGGCCTCTCCCAGGATACAGAGCTACCCTTGCAGGTACCGTGGCAGGGCTGGGCACACAGGAACCGTGCACATAGCCCTCACTGAAGAGCACCCCCATCTCACCTGTCGCTCAGAGCTGACACAGAGCACTTCAGAGCAGGACTTGAACTAACAAACAGCAGCTCCGACAGGTCTGTGACCCTGGGCATCACTCTGTGTGGCCTCCCTCCACCTGGTCTTCCAGAGACTTCCACTGCACCTGGGGCACCAGGCCTCTGTCTCCAACCACCACCCACCCCTCCTCTCCCTGACTCCTGGGTTCCTCTCATTAGGAGAGGCTTTTCTTGAAGTTGTCTCCCACTCATGGGCCAGATAAAATGATTAGAAAACAAGCCAAAGCTGCAGCCCCTTGTCTATCCTGACTCTCAGGAGCCCACACCTGTTCCTTGGACCTGGCCGGTTCAGCAAGTTCCATTTTCTGCAACTGTGAGCCCCTGAGGGGTGATGATTGGCTGACCTGGGCAGCCTTACCGTGCGGGCCAGCCCTCCCCAGGTGTGCCTGGGTTGAGATCAATATAAATACCACTCCAGGCAGCAAGAGCCCCTGCAGCTGTGCCTGATGCCATTTTCTCTGCCCTGTCAGCAGTCTCGGGGCTGGGCTGGTGGGAGGGAGTGAGAGGCCACGGCTTTGTGGGTGGCCCAGTGTGAGTGGGGCTCTGCTGGACTTTCTGCAGCAGTTGCCAGGCTGCCACCTGCTAAAGAAGAGGATGTGTCACCCATACCTGCTGCTGGAATTTCTCCCTGGGCAGAGGTGAGGAAGGAAAAAAGCAGTGGGGGCAGGGACAGGACGGGTATCTCAGGCAGGGAAATGGAAATCTTCCAGAAGAGCACCCAGGGCCAGGGCCATCCTGGCTGGCCTGCAGGCACCAAGTCAGCTGGCATGCTGTCACTCATGTGGCTCCATGGCCCTTCCTCTAGGCTTTCAAGTCCTTGTATATATTCAGGTGTTTTACCTGGGAAGGGTGGGAACAGTTCAGCAGCAACTGGCCTGGGGCTCAGCTCACGTTCACTCACAGATGCCTCGGCACGGTGCCCCAGCTTTGCAATGAGGACGCTTGTTGTGTGGGGGCTGCTGGCTGAATGGGAGACGATTCCCCACCACTGACCAACTTCAGAATTGTTTACAACTGGAGCAAGTGCCCTGATACGGTTTTCCTCTGAGTAACTGGTGGGTTCTGTTTTTTTTTTTCTCTTTTTCGTTTTTGGTTCAAGGTAGAATTTATTCCTCTTTTTTGTATTTACAGATATAAGCATGGAAATAATTTATTCATATAAATACATGTATGTGAAGGGAATAATTGTTTTTTCTGTTTTGTTTTTTAAATTTTATTTCTTTTTAATTTTGAATTTTATTTTATATTTTTATACAGCAGGTTCTTATTGGTTATCTATTTTATACATATAAATGTTTACATGCCAATCCCAATCTCTCAACTCCTCCCACCACCACCCCCCCAAGAGCTTTCCCCCCTTGTTGTCCATACGATTGTTGTCTACATCTGTTGCTCTATTTATGCCTTGCAAAACGGTTAATCTGTACAGTTTTTCTAGGTTCCACATATATGCACGAATATACAAGATTTGTTTTTCTCTTTCTGACTTACTTCACTCTGTATGACAGACTTTAGATCCATCGACGTCTCTACAAATGACCCAATTTCATTCCTTTCATGGCTTAGTAATATTCCATTTTATATATGTACCACATCTTTATGCATTCGTCTGTCTGTGGGCATTTAGGTTGCTTCCATTACCTCGATATTGTAAATAGTGATGCAATGAACATTGCGGTGAATGTCTCTTTTTGATTTATGGTTTTGTCTGGGTATATGTCCAGTACTGGGATTGCTGTATCATATGGTAATTCTATTAATAGTTTCTTAAGAAACTCCATATTGTTCTCCATAGTGACTGTATCAATTTATATTCCCAACAATAGTAGAAGAGGCTTCCTTTTCTCCACACCCTTTCCAGCATTTGTTGTTTGTAGATTTTCAGATGATGCCCATTCTAACAGGTGTGAGGTGATACCTCATTGTTGAGTCCATTTCGTTGAGCAAGGGGTAGGTCTTGTCTATTACATATTTGGCTTATGGAATGGTATCTGTGCTAATTTCAAACTCTGGTTTTATGCAGCACCCCAACTCACCTTTCCCCTTAAGCAAGCATAAGTTGGTTTTCTAAACTTGAGACCCTGTTCTGTTTTGTAATTCAGTTCCTGTGTAGCCAAGTTTACATTCCGTGCATTAGTGATACCTTATGATGTTTCTTTTTCTGTGTGACTTATTTCACTTAGAATCATCGTGCCTCAATCCACTCATTATGCTGGTACAGGCTTGGTGACACAGATTTCATTGCTGAGTGGTATTCTGTTGTACGTAAGTACCGCAACTTCTTTATCAATTATTTGTTCTCTGGGATATTTAACTTGTACCGTAGAAGAGGTTCCTGTAAACAGAGCCATCCCAAATTTTGGGGTGGCTGTGTCTTTTTGAATTTAATTTCCCTAAGCTATAGGACCATAAGTGGAAATGCCCTACACTCTGTTGCTTTGTTTTTCAGATGTATCAGGAAACACCATACACTTCTCCAGAGTGGCTGTTGGCAATTTACATCCCGCCCATCAGCATAACAAGGCTCCTTTTTCCCCATGGCCTGTCTTGCCTTTCTGGATTTTACACTTTTTTCAGATGGCCCTTTAGACCGGGGGGAAGTGACACTTCATAGTCGTTCGGATTTCCATTGCAAGCTTGCTTGGTTTGCCAAAAAGGGCGTATGTGTTTTTTCCTGAATATATTCAGGAACAAACTCATACGCCCTTTTTTGTCACGTGCATCATTGTCGATGTTCTGCCTCTTTTCCTATGCTTTAAATGCAAATCCAGTCTACCTCCTGAAATCGGTTTCCTGAAATTCTGCCCCGCTTTCAAGTCCTCTTCGCAGCCTTACTTCAATATATTTTTGGACGATAGCTGTCATTTATAACTCTGCAGGTTTGTGAATTACAGGGCCCCTGAGCTCCTTTCTTCAACTCGCTTTCTTGTGAGCTGGCCGCAACACCGCAAGACTGCTTCAGGCCCTAGTGTGGTTCCGGCATGGCATGCTGAGCCTTTGGTTAATTCCTCTTCCTGGTGGGAAATGAGTGTTAAATATGCCCGTCCAGACACCTACCTCACTCTCAACCCCTTGGTGATGTGGGTCCTCTGGTTTATGGCCACCTTTGCTGGGTTCCTCACCTTTCGATGATGTGACCCACTAGTGTGAGGACACTCCTGCCTGGTTCTCATCCACGTGGTTATGTGGACCCCCTGGTGAGAGTCTGTTCCTGGCTGTGTTCCTCACCCTTCTGTGAGGGAGACCCTCTGCTCATAGGTCACTCCTGCATGGCTGGCACACATTGCCTTGGTGAAGTCAGCTGTGTGGTGGCAGTTGGAGCGTGCTGGGAATCTCCTGCCCCCGGTGATGAGGGCCCTCTTGCGTCAAGCCCTAACTGCTGGGCTCACCAACTTTTCTTAGTGAGCCCAATGATGCTTGGGCACTCCTCTTAGGACCCCATCTCCATGGGGATGTGGGCCTTCTGCTCTGAGGTCCCAACGGCTGGGTTGTTCACATTTTCATGATGTGGGCTCTCTGGTGTTAGTTCACAGAGGCCTGGATCCCATAGCCTCTGTGCTCTTGGCCGCCTGCTGGGAGGTTCCAACTGCTGGATTCCTCACTTTTTAAATTTTTTAGGCCCTCTGTTGTGAGGATCCTCCTGCCTGCCTCACTCCCAGCCCCTTCGTGATGTGTGTCCTCTGGTTAGAGGTCACATGTGCTGGGTTCCTCACCTTTCGATGATGTGAGACCAATGGTCTTAGGAGACTCCTGCCTGGTTCACATCCCCTTTGTGATGTGGGCCCTCTGGTGAGAGTCTGATCCTGGCTGGGTTCCTCACCCATCTGTGAGGTGGGCCCTCTACTATCAGGTAACTCTTGCCTGGCTTGCTCACCTCGCCTTGTTGACATGAGCCCTCTGGTGGCACTTGGACCCTGCTGGGATCCTCCTCACCTCTTTGATGAGGGCCCTCTGACGTCAGGCCCTAACTGTTGGGCTCCCCAACTTTTCGTAGTGAGCCCAGTGATGCTCGGGCACTCCTCTTAGGTTCCCATCTCCATGGGGATGTGGGCCTTCTGCTCTGAGGTTCCAACGGCTGGGTTGATCACAGTTTCATGATGTGGGCTCTCTGGTGTTAGTTCACTGTGGCCTGGATCCCATAGCCTCTGTGCTCTTGGCCACCTGCTGGGAGGTTCCAACGGCTGGATTCCTCACTTTTTTAATTTTTTAGGCCCTCTGTTGTGAGGATGCTCCTGCCTGCCTCACTCCCCGCCCCTTCGTGATGTGTGTCCTCTGGTTTGAGGCCACATGTGCTGGGTTCCTCACCTTTCGATGATGTGGGACCAATGGTCTTAGGAGACTCCTGCCTGGTTCACATCCCCTTGGTGATGTGGGCCTTCTGTTGAGAGTCTGATCCTGGCTGGGTTCCTCACCCTTCTGTGAGGTGGGCCGTCTGTTGTGAGGTCACTCCTGCCTGGCTTGCTCACCTCGCCTTGTGGACATGAGCCCTCTGGTGGCACTTGGAGCCTGCTGGGAGTCTCCTCCCCTCGGTGATGAGGGCCCTCTGGCGTCAGGCCCTAACGGCTGGGCTCCTCACATTTTGTGATGTGCGCCCAGTGGTTCGAAGACACTCCATCCAGGTTCACATCCCCATTGGGATGTGGGCCTTCTGCTCTGAGGTCCCAACAGCTGGGTTGTTCACAGTTTCATGATGTGGGCTCTCTGCTGTTAGTTCGCTCTGGCCTGGATGCCATAGCCTCTGTGCTCTGGGTCGCCTGCTGGAAGGTTCCAACTGCTCGATTCCTCAACTTTTGTATTCTATGGGTCCTGTGTTGCGATGCTCCTCCTGTCTGCCTCACTCGCAACCCCTTCTTGATGTGGGTCCTCTGGTTTGAGGCCACATGTGCTGGGTTCCGCAACTTTCAATGATGTGGTCCCACTGGTGTGAGGACACTCCTGCCTGGTTCCCATCCCCTTGGTGATGTGGGCCTTCTGGTGACAGTCTTATCCTGGCTGGGTTCCTCAATCTTCTGTGAGGTAGGCCCTCTGCTGTGAGGTCAATCCTGCCTGACTTGCACACATCACCTTGGCGACGTGGGCCCTCTGTTGGCACATGGAACCTGCTGGGAGCCTCCTGCCCTCGGTGATGACGGCCCTCTAGCATCAGGCCCTAACTGCTGGGCTCCCCACGTTTTCTGATGTGAGCCCAGTGATGCCAGGACACTCCTGTCAGGTTCCCATCCCCATGGGGATGTGGGCTTTCTGCTCTGAGGTCCCAACGCCTGGGTGGCTCACAGTTTCATGATGTGGGCTCTCTGGTGTTAGTTCACTCCTGCCTGCATCCCATAGCTTCTGTGCTCTCGGCCACCTGCTGGGAGGTTCCAAATGCTGGATTCCTCACCTTTTTTATTCTTTGGGCCCTCTCTTTTTAGGCTACTCCTACCTGCCTCACTCCCATCCCCTTTGTGATGTATGTCCTCTGATATGAGGCCGCATGTGCTGGGTTCTTCACCTTTCGATGATGTGGCCCCACTGGTGGGAGGACAGTCCTGACTGGTTCCCATTCCCTTGGTGTTGTGGGCCCTCTGGCAAGAGTCTCATCCTACCTCGGTTCCTCACCCTTCTGTGAGATAGGCCCTCTGCTGTGAGGTCGCTACTGCCTGGCTGGCGCATGCCACCTTGTAGACGTGGGCCCTCTGTTGGCAGTTGGAACCTGCTGGGAGTCTCCTCCCCTCAGTTATGAGGGCTCCCTGGCGTTGGGCCCTAACTGCTGGGCTCCTAACATTTTCTGATATGTGCTAAGTGGTGCGAAGCCACTCCTGCCAGGTTCCCATCCCAATGGGGATGTGGGCCTTCTGTTCTGAGGTCCCAACGGCTGGGCTGCTCACAGGTTCATGATGTGGGCCCTCTGCTGTGAGTTCACTGCGGCCTAGATCCCATAGCCTCGGTGCTCTGGGCCGCTTGCTGGGAGGTTCCAACTGCTGGATTCCTCAACTTTTATATTCTATGGACCCTGTGTTGTGAGGCCAGTCCTGCCAGCCTCATTCCGAAACCCTTGGTGATGTGGTTCCTCTGGTTTGAGGCTACATGTGTTGGGATCCTCACCTTTCGATGATGTTGTCCCACTGGTGTGGGGACACTCCTGCCTGGTTCCCATCCCCTTGGCGATGTGGGCCGTCTGGTGAGATTCTGATCCTAGCTGTGTTCCTCACCCTTCTGTGAGGTGGGCCCTCTGCTGTGAGGTCACTCCTGCCGGGCTGGCACACATCGCCTTGGTGACGTTGGCCCTCTGGTGGCAGCTGGAGCCTGCTGGGAGCCTCCTCCCCTCGGTGATGAGTGCTCTCTAGCGTCAGGCCCTAACTTCTGAGCACCCCACGTTTTCTGGTGTGAGCCCAGTGATGCCAGGACACTCCTGTCATGTTCCCATCACCATGGGGATGTGGGCCTTCTGCTCTGAGGTCCCAATGTCTGGGTTGCTCACAGTTTCATGATGTGGGCTGTCTGGTGTTAGTTCACTCTGGCTTGGATCCCCTAGCCTCTGTGCTCTGGGCCGCCTGCTGGGAGGTTCCACCTGCTGGATTCCTCACCTTTCTTATTTTTGGGCCCTCTGTTGTGAGGCTCCTCCTGCCTGCCTCACTCCTAGCCCCTTGGTGATGGGTGTCCTATGGTTTGAAGCCACATGTTCTGGGTTCCTCACCTTTAGATGATGTGGCCCTACTCATGTGAGGACACTCCTGCCTGGTTCCAATCCATTTGGTGATGTGGGCCCTCTGGTGCAAGTCTGATCCTGACTGGGTTCGTCACACTTCTCTGAGGTGGGCCCTCTGCTGTGAGGTCATTCGTGCCTGGTTGGCACACATCGCCTTGGTGACGTCAGCCCTCTGGTGGCAGTTGGAGCCTGCTGGGAGCCTCCTTCCCTTGGTGATGAGGGTCCTCTGGCGTCAGGCCCTAACTGCAGGTCTCCCAAAATTTTCTGACACGTTCTCAGTGGTGCGAGGACACTCCTACCAGATTTATATCCCCATGGGGATGTGGGCCTCCTGCTCTGAGGTCCCAATGGCTGGGTTGCTCAGTTTCATGACATGGGCCCTCTTCTGTGAGTTCACTGTGGCCTGGATCCCATAGCCTCGGTGCTCTGGGCTGCCTGCTGGGAGGTTCCAACTGCTGGATTCCTCACATTTTATTCTATGGGCCCAGTGTTGTGAGGCTACTCCTGCCTGCCTCACTCCGAGGCCCTTGGTGATGTGGGTCCTCTGGTTTGAGGACACATGTGCTGAGTACGTCACCTTTCGCTGATGTGGCCCCACTGGTGTGAAGACACTCCTGCCTGGTTCCCATCCCCTTGGTGATGTGGGCCCTCTGGTGAGAGTCTGATATTGGCTGGGTTTCTCACCCTTCTGTGAGGTGGGACCTCTGCTGTGAGGTAACTCATGCCTGGCTTGCTCACGTTGCCTTGGCAACGTGAGCACTCAGGTGGCAGTTGGGGCCTGCTAGGAATCTCCTCCCCTCGGTTATGAGAGCTCTGGATAAAATACATATGCCCTTTTTTGCCAAGTGCATTATTTTCCAAGTTCTGTCTCTTTTCCTATGCTTTAAGAGCGACTCCCGTGTACCTTCTGAAATCGGTTTCCAGCAATTCTGCCCCGCATTCAAGTCCTCTTCGCAGCCTTACTTCACTATAATTTTGGATGATAGCTGTCATTTATAACTCTGCAGGTTTGTGAATTACAGTGCCCCTGAGCTCCTTTCTTCAACTCGCTTTCTTGTGAGTTGGCCGCAAAACTGCAGGATCTCTTCAGGTCCTAATCTGGACACAGCATGGCTTGCGGAGCCTTTGGTTCATTCGTCTTCCTGGTGGGAAATGAGAGTTAAATTTGCCCGTCCAGACACCTACAGATAGTCTCTCATTGGTTCTCCTTATTCCTGTTCATATTCCGCAGAAATTGCAAACTGGGCCAAACAGGAGGTTAAAGGCAATGACTCTCCAACTGGGGAGAGTGTTAGTAAAGCGTCTGGAATGTTGCACCCGAGTACCAGGGGACGAAAACTGAGGCACATTTGAACACGTTTCCCGATCACACGGTGGATCATACTCTGGGTTCCACATGCATGTTTTAGCTGAAGGAAGAATCCCTTAAACCTGGAGAGTTGAGACCCATGGAATGGGTACCATGCAATATGACTTCAAAGGGTCTGCATTTGCTCACCGAACCTCACCAATCCTATCACTGCTGCATTTATGCCGCTGTACACACGCTTGATGCTCTTTCAGAGACATATAAATCCATAGGTTTTAAGATTCTTACTAGTCAGGTATATTCTTAGGCGTTTAATATGGGGTGTTGAGTCCACTTGGTTGAGCAAGGAGTAGCTCTTGTCTATTACATATTTGGCTTATGGAACGGTATCTGTGCTAATTTCAATCTCTGGTTTTATGCAGCACCCCAACTCACCTTTCCCCTTAAGCAAGCATAAGTTGGTTTTCTACATTTGAGACCCTGTTCTGTTTTGTAATTCAGTTCCTGTGTAGCCAAGTTTACATTCCGTGTAGTAGTGATATCTTATGATGTTTCTTTTTCTGTGTGACTTATTTCACTTAGAATCATCATACCTGAATCCACTCATTATGCTGCTATGGGCCTGATGACATAGATTTCATTGCTGAGTGATATTGCATTGTACGTAAGTACCACAACTTCTTTATCCATTTTTCGCTTTCTGTGATATTGAACTTGTACCTTAAATGAGGTTCTTGTAAACAGAGCCGTCCCAAACTTTGGGGTGGCTGTGTCTTTTTGATTTTAATTTCCCTAAGCTATAGGACCATAAGTGGAAGTGCCCTAGGCTCTGTTGCTTTCTTTTTTAAATGTTTCAGGAAACACCATACACTTCTCCAGAGTGGCTGTTGGCAATTTACATCCCGCCCATCAGCATAACAAGGCTCCCAGTTCTCCATGGCCTGTTCTGCCTTTCTGGATTTTACACTTTTATCAGATGGCCCTTTTGACTGGGGGGCAGTGAGACTTCATTGTAGTGCAGATTTCCTTTGCAAGCTTGCTTGGTTGGCCAAAAAGGGCGTATGCGTTTTTTCCTGAATATATTCAGGAAAAAACGCATACGCCCCTTTTGGCCAAGTGCATCATTGTGGACGTTCTGCCTCTTTTCCTATGCTTTACATGCAATTCCAGTCTACCTCCTGAAATCGGTTTCCTGCAATTCTGCCCCGGTTTCAAGTCCTCTTGGCAGCCTTACTTCAATATAATTTTGGACGATAGCTGTCATTTATAACTCTGCAGGTTTGTGAATGACAGTGCCCCTGAGCTCCTTTCTTCAACTCGCTTTCTTGTGAGCTGGCCGCAACACCGCAGGTTTGCTTCAGGCCCTAGTGTGGTTCCGGCACGGCACGCTGAGCCTTTGGTTAATTCCTCTCCCTGGTGGGAAATGAGAGTTAACTTTGCCCATCCAGACACCTCCAGCTAGTTTCTCATTGGTTCTCTCTATTCCTGTACATTTTCCGCAGAAATTGCAAACTGGGCCAAACAGGCGGTTAAAGGCACTGACTCTCCAAGTGGGGAGAGTGTTAGTAAAGCGTCTGGAATGTTGCACCCGAGTACCGGGGGACGAAAAATGAGACACCTTTGAACACGTTTCCCGATCACACAGTGGATCATACTCTGGGTTCCACATGCATGTTTTAGCTGAAGGAAGAATCCCTTAAACCTGGAGAGTTGAGACCCATGGAATGGGTACCATGCAATATGAATTGAAAGGGTCTGCATTTGCTCACCGAACCTCACCAATCCTATCACTGCTGCGTTTATGCCGCTGTACACACGCTTGATTCTCTTTCGGAGACATATAAATCCATAGGTTTTAAGATTCTTACTAGTCAGGTATATTCTCAGGCGTTTAATATGGGGTGTTGAGTCCACTTCATTGAGCATGGAGTAGCTCTTGTCTATTACATATTTGGCTTATGGAACGGTATCTGTGCTAATTTCAATCTCTGGTTTTATGCAGCACCCCAACTCACCTTTCCCCTTAAGCAAGCATAAGTTGGTTTTCTACATTTGAGACCCTGTCCTGTTTTGTAATTCAGTTCCTGTGTAGCCAAGTTTACATTCCGTGTAGTAGTGATATCTTATGATGTTTCTTTTTCTGTGTGACTTATTTCACTTAGAATCATCGTACCTGAATCCACTCATTATGCTGCTACGGGCCTGATGACATATATTTCATTGCTGAGTGATATTGCTTTGTACGTAAGTACCACAACTTCTTTATCCATTTTTCGCTTTCTGTGATATTGAACTTGTACCGTAAAAGAGGTGCTTGTAAACAGAGCCGTCCCAAACTTTGGGGTGGCTGTGTCTTTTTGATTTTAATTTCCCTAAGCTATAGGACCATAAGTGGAATAGCACTAGGCTCTGTTGCCTTGTTTTTTAGATGTTTCAGGAAACACCATACACTTCTCCAGTGTGGCTGTTGGCAATTTACATCCCGCCCATCAGCATAACAAGGCTCCCAGTTCTCCATGGCCTGTCCTGCCTTTCTGGATTTTACACTTTTTTCAGATGGCCCTTTTGACCGGGGGGCAATGAGACTTCATTGTAGTGCAGATTTCCTTTGCAAGCTTGCTTTTGGCCAAAAAGGGCGTATGCGTTTTTTCCTGAATATATTCAAAAAAAACGCATACGCCTTTTTTGGCCAAGTGCATCATTGTGGACGTTCTGCCTCTTTTCCTATGCTTTACATGCAATTCCAGTCTACCTCCTGAAATCGGTTTCCTGCAATTCTGCCCCGCTTTCAAGTCCTCTTGGCAGCCTTACTTCAATATATTTTTGGACGATAGCTGTCATTTATAACTCTGCACGTTTGTGAATTACAGTGCCCCTGAGCTCCTTTCTTCAACTCTCTTTCTTCTGAGCTGGCCGCAACACCGCAGGATTGCTTCAGGCCCTAGTTTGGTTCCGTCATGGCACGCTGAGCCTTTGGTTAATTCCTCTTCCTGGTGGGAAATGAGAGTTAAATTTGCCCGTTCAGACACCTCCAGCTAGTCTCTCATTGGTTCTCCCTATTCCTGTTCATTTTCCGCAGAAATTGCAAACTGGGCCAAACAGGAGGTTAAAGGCACTGACTCTCCAAGTGGGGAGAGTGTTAGTAAAGCGTCTGGAATGTTGCACCCGAGTACCGGGGGACGAAAACTGAGACACATTTGAACACGTTTCCTGATCACACGGTGGATCATACTCTGGGTTCCACATGCATGTTTTAGCTGAAGGAAGAATCCCTTAAACCTGGAGAGTTGAGACCCATGGAATGGGTACCATGCAATATGACTTCAAAGGGTTTGCATTTGCTCACCGAACCTCACCAATCCTATCACGGCTGCGTTTATGCCGCTGTACACACGCTTGATTCTCTTTCGGAGCATATAAATCCATAGGTTTTAAGATTCTTACTAGTCAGGTATATTCTTAGGCGTTTAATATGGGGTGTTGAGTCCACTTCATTGAGCAAGGAGTAGCTCTTGTATATTACATATTTGGCTTATGGAACGGTATCTGTGCTTATTTCAATCTCTGGTTTTATGCAGCACCCCAACTCACATTTCCCCTTAAGCAAGCATAAGTTGGTTTTCTACATTTGAGACCCTGTTCTGTTTTGTAATTCAGTTCCTGTGTAGCCAAGTTTACATTCCGTGTAGTAGTGATATCTGATGATGTTTCTTTTTCTGTGTGACTTATTTCACTTAAAATCATCGTACCTGAATCCACTCATTATGCTGCTACAGTCCTGATGACATAGATTTCATTGCTGAGTGATATTGCATTGTACGTAAGTACCACAACTTCTTTATCCATTTTTCGCTTTCTGCGATATTAAACTTGTACCGTAAACGAGGTTCTTGTAAACAGAGCTGTCCCAAACTTTTGGGTGGCTGTGTGTTTTTGATTTTAATTTCCCTAAGCTATAGGACCATAAGTGGAAGTGCCCTAGGCTCTGTTGCTTTGTTTTTTAGATGTTTCAGGAAACACCATACACTTCTCCAGAGTGGCTGTTGGCAATTTACATCCCGCCCATCAGCATAACAAGGCTCCCAGTTCTCCATGGCTTGTCCTGCCTTTCTGGATTTTACACTTTTTTCAGATGGCCCTTTTGACCGGGGGGCAGTGAGACTTCATTGTAGTGCAGATTTCCTTTGCAAGCTTGCTTGGTTCGCCAAAAAGTGCGTATGCGTTTTCTCCTGAATATATTCAGGAAAAAACGCATACGCCCTTTTTGGCCAAGTGCATCATTGTGGACGTTCTGCCTCTTTTCCTGTGGTTTACATGCAAATCCAGTCTACCTCCTGAAATCGGTTTCCTGCAATTCTGCCCCGCTTTCAAGTCCCCTTGGCAGCCTTACTTCAATATATTTTTGGACGATAGCTGTCATTTTTAACTCTGCAGGTTTGTGAATGACATTGCCCCTGAGCTCCTTTCTTCAACTCGCTTTCTTGTGAGCTGGCCGAAACACCGCAGGATTGCTTCAGGCTCCAGTGTGGTTCCGGCATGGCACGCTGAGCCTTTGGTTAATTCCTCTTCCTGGTGGGAAATGAGAGTTAAATTTGCCCGTCCAGACACCTCCAGCTAGTCTCTTATTGGTTCTCCCTATTCCTGTTCATTTTCCGCAGAAATTGCAAACTGGGCCAAACAGGAGGTTAAAGGCACTGACTCCCCAAGTGGGGAGAGTGTTAGTAAAGCGTCTGGAATGTTGCATCCGAGTACCAGGGGACGAAAACTGAGACACCTTTGAACACGTTTCCCAATCACATGGTGTATCATACTCTGGGTTCCACATGCATGTTTTAGCTGAAGGAAGAATCCCTTAAACCTGGAGAGTTGAGACCCCTGGAATGGGTACCATGCAATATGACTTCAAAGGGTCTGCATTTGCTCACCGATCCTCACCAATCCTATCACTGCTGCGTTTATGCCGCTGTACACACTCTTGATTCTCTTTCGGAGACATATAAATCCATAGGTTTTAAGATTCTTACTAGTCAGGTATATTCGTAGGCGTTTAATATGGGGTGTTGAGTCCACTTCATTGAGCAAGGAGTAGCTCTTGTCTATTACATATTTGGCTTATGGAACGGTATCTGTGCTTATTTCAATCTCTGGTTTTATGCAGCACCCCAACTCACATTTCCCCTTAAGAAAGCATAAGTTGGTTTTCTACATTTGAGACCCTGTTCTGTTTTGTAATTCAGTTCCTGTGTAGCCAAGTTTACATTCCGTGTAGTAGTGATATCTTATGATGTTTCTTTTTCTGTGTGACTTATTTCACTTAGAATCATCGTACCTGAATCCACTCATTATGCTGCTACGGGCAGATGACATAGATTTCATTGCTGAGTGATATTGCATTGTACGTAAGTACCACAACTTCTTTATCCATTTTTCACTTTCTGCGATATTGATCTTGTACCGTAAACGAGGTTCTTGTAAACAGAGCCGTCCCAAACTTTGGGGAGGCTGTGTCTTTTTGATTTTAATTTCCCTAAGCTATAGGACCATAAGTGGAAGTGCCCTAGGCTCTGTTGCTTTGTTTTGTAGATGTTTCAGGAAACACCATACACTTCTCCAGAGTGGCTGTTGGCAATTTACATCCCGCCCATGAGCATAACAAGGCTCCCAGTTCTCCATGGCCTGTCCTGCCTTTCTGGATTTTACACTTTTTTCAGATGGCCCATTTGACCGGGGCGCAGTGAGACCTTATTGTAGTGCAGATTTCATTTTCAAGCTTGATTGGTTGGCCAAAAAGGGCATATGAATGTTTTCCTGTATATATTCAGGAAAAAACGCGTATGCCCTTTTTGGCCAAGTCCATCATTGTGGATGTTCTGCCTCTTTTCCTATGCTTTACATGCAATTCCAGTCTACCTCCTGAAATCGGTTTCCTGCAATTCTGCCCAGCGTTCAAGTCCTCTTGGCAGCCTTACTTCAATATATTTTTGGACGATAGCTGTCATTTATAACTCTGCAGGTTTGTGAATGACAGTGCCCCTTAGCTCCTTTCTTCAACTCGCTTTCTTGTGAGCTGGCCGCAACACCGCAGCATTGCTTCAGGCCCTAGTGTGGTTCCGGCATGACATGCTGAGCCTTTGGTTAATTCCTCTTCCTGGTGGGAAATGAGAGTTAAATTTGCCCGTCCAGACACCTCCAGCTAGTCTCTCATTGGTTCTCCCTATTCCTGTTCATTTTCTGCAGAAATTGCAAACTGGGCCAAACAAGAGGTTAAAGGCACTGACTCTCCAAGTGGGGAGAGTGTTAGTAAAGCGTCTGGAATGTTGCACCCGAGTACCAGGGGATGAAAACTGACACAATTAAACACGTTTCCCGATCACACGGTGGATCATACTCTGGGTTCCACATGCATGTTTTAGCTGAAGGAAGAATCCCTTAAACCTGGAGAGTTGAGACCCATGGAATGGGTACCATGCAATATGACTTCAAAGGGTCTGCATTTGCTCACCGAACCTCACCAATCCTATCACTGCTTCGTTTATGACACTGTACACACGCTTGATTCTCTTTCGGAGACATATAAATCCATAGGTTTTAAGATTCTTTCTAGTCAGGTATATTCTTACGCGTTTAATATGGGGTGTAGAGTCCACTTCGTTGAGCAAGGAGTAGCTCTTGTCTATTAAATATTTGTCTTATGGAACGGTATCTGTTCTAATTTCAATCTCTGGTTTTATGCAGCACCCCAACTCACCTTTCGCCTTAAGCAAGCATAAGTTGGTTTTCTACATTTGAGACCCTGTTCTGTTTTGTAATTCAGTTCCTGTGTAGCCAAGTTTACATTCCTTGTAGTAGTGATATCTTATGATGTTTGTTTTTCTGTGTGACTTATTTCACTTAGAATCATCGTACCTGAATCCACTCATTATGCTGCTACGGGCCTGATGACATAGATTTCATTGCTGAGTGATATTGCATTGTACGTAAGTACCACATCTTCTTTATCCATTTTTCGCTTTCTGTGATATTGAACTTGGACCATAAATGAGGTTCTTGTAAACAGAGCTGTCCCTAACTTTGGGGTGGCTGAGTCTTTTTGATTTTAATTTCCCTAAGCTATAGGACCATAAGTGGAAGTGCCCTAGGCTCTGTTGCTTTGTTTTTTAGATGTTTCAGGAAACACCATACACTTCTCCAGAGTGGCTGTTGGCAATTTACATCCCGCCCCTGAGCATAACAAGGCTCCCAGTTCTCCATGGCCTGTCCTGCCTTTCTGGATTTTACACTTTTTTCAGATGACCCTTTTGACCGGGGAGCAGTGAGACTTCATTGTAGTGCAGATTTCCTTTGCAAGCTTGCTTGGTTGGCCAAAAAGGGCGTATGTGTTTTTTCCTGAATATATTCAGGAAAAAACGCATACGCCCTTTTTGGCCAAGTGCATCATTGTGGACGTTCTGCCTCTTTTCCTATGCTTTACATGCAATTCCAGTCTACCTCCTGAAATCGGTTTCCTGCAGTTCTGCCCGCTTTCAAGTCCTCTTGGCAGCCTTACTTCAATATATTTTTGGACGATAGCTATCATTTATAACTCTGCAGGTATGTGAATGACAGTGTCCCTGAGCTCCTTTCTTCAACTCGCTTTCTTGTGAGCTGGCCGCAACACCGCAGGATTGCTTCAGGCCCTAGTGTGGTTCCAGCATGGCACGCTGAGCCTTTGTTTAATTCCTCTTCCTGGTGGGAAATGAGAGTTAAATTTGCCTGTCCAGACACCTCCAGCTAGTCTCTCATTGGTTCTCCCTATTCCTGTTCATTTTCCGCAGAAATTGCAAACTGGGCCAAACAGGAGGTTAAAGGCACTGACTCTCCAAGTGGGGAGAGTGTTAGTAAAGCGTCTGGAATGTTGCACCCGAGTACCAGGGGACGAAAACTGAGACACATTTGAACACGTTTCCCGATCACACAGTGGATCATACTCTGGGTTCCACATGCATGTTTTAGCTGAAGGAAGAATCCCTTAAACCTGGAGAGTTGAGACCCCTGCAATGGGTACCATGCAATATGACTTCAAAGGGTTTGCATTTGCTCACCGAACCTCACCAATCCTATCACTGCTGCGTTTATGCCGCTGTACACACGCTTGATTCTCTTTCGGAGACATAGAAATCCATAGGTTTTAAGATTCTTCCTAGTCAGGTATATTCTTAGGCGTTTATTATGGGGTGTAGAGTCCACTTCGTTGAGCAAGGAGTAGCTCTTGTCTATTACATATTTGGCTTATGGAACGGTATCTGTGCTAATTTCAATCTCTGGTTTTATGCAGCACCCCAACTCACCTTTCGCCTTAAGCAAGCATAAGTTGGTTTTCTACATTTGAGACCCTGTTCTGTTTTGTAATTCAGTTCCTGTGTAGCCAAGTTTACATTCCGTGTAGTAGTGATATCTTATGATGTTTCTTTTTCTGTGTGACTTATTTCACTTCGAATCATCGTACCTGAATCCACTCATTATGCTGCTATGGGCCTGATGACATAGATTTCATTGCTGCGTGATATTGCATTGTACGTAATTATCACAAATTCTTTATCCATTTTTCACTTGCTGTGATACTGAACTTGTACCGTAAACGAGGTTCTTGTAAACAGAGCCGTCCCAAACTTTGGGGTGGCTGTGTCTTTTTGATTTTAATTTCCCTAAGCTATAGGACCATAAGTTGAAGTGCCCTAGGCTCTGTTGCTTTGCTTTTTAGATGTTTCAGGAAACACCATACACTTCTCCAGAGTGGCTGTTCGCAATTTACATCCCGCACATCAGCATAACAAGGTTCCCAATTCTCCATGGCCTGTCCTTTCTTTCTGGATTTTACACTTTTTTCAGATGGCCCTTTTGACCGGGGGCAGTGAGACTTCATTGTAGTGCAGATTTCCTTTGCAAGCTTGCTTGCTTGGCCAAAAAGGGCGTAGGCTTTTTTTCTTGAGGAAAAAACGCATATGCCCTTTTTGGCCAAGTGCATCATTGTGGACGTTCTGCCTCTTTTCCTATGCTTTACATGCAATTCCAGTCTACCTCCTGAAATCGGTTTCCTGCAATTCTGCCCCGCTTTCAAGTCCTCTTAGCAGCCTTACTTCAATATATTTTTGGACGATAGCTGTCATTTATAACTCTGCAGTTTTGTGAATTACAGTGCCCCTGAGCTCCTTTCTTCAACTTGCTTTCTTGTGAGCTGGCCGCAACACCGCAGCATCGCTTCAGGCCCTAGTGTTGTTCCGGCATGGCACGCTGAGCCTTTGGTTAATTCCTCTTCCTGGTGGGAAATGAGAGTTAAATTTGCCCGTCCAGACACCTCCAGCTAGTCTCTCATTTGTTCTCCCTATTCCTGTTCATTTTCCGCAGAAATTGCAAACTGGGCCAAACAGGAGGTTAAAGGCACTGACTCTCCAAGTGGGGAGAATGTTAGTAAAGCGTCTGGAATGTTGCACCCGAGTACCAGTGGACGAAAACTGACACATTTGAACACGTTTCCCGATCACACGGTGGATCATACTCTGCGTTCCACATGCATGTTTTAGCTGAAGGAAGAATCCCTTAAACCTGGAGAGTTGAGACCCATGGAATGGGTACCATGCAATATGACTTCAAAGTGTCTGCATTTGCTCACCGAACCTCATCAATCCTATCACTGCTGCATTTATGCCTCTCTACACATGCTTGATTCCCTTTCGGAGATATATAAATCCATAGGTTTTAAGATTCTTACTAGTCAGGTATATTCTTAGGCGTTTAATATGTGGTGTTGAGTCCACTTCGTTGAGCAAGGTGCAGCTCTTTTCTATTACATATTTGGCTTATGGAACGATATCTGTGCTAATTTCAATGTCTGGTTTTATGCAGCACCCCAACTCACCTTTCCCCTTAAGGAAGCATAAGTTGGTTTTCTACATTTGAGACCCTGTTCTGTTTTGTAATTCAGTTCCTGTGTAACCAAGTTTACATTCCATGTAGTAGTGATATCTTATGATGTTTCTTTTTCTGTGTGACTTATTTCACTTAGAATCATCGTACCTGAATCCACTCATTATGCTGCTATGGGTCTCGTGACATAGATTTCATTGCTGAGTGATATTGCATTGTACGTAAGTACCACAAATTCTTTATCCATTTTTCGATTTCTGCGATATTGAACTTGTACCGTAAACGAGGTTCTTGTAAACAGAGCCATCCCAAACTTTGGGGTGGCTGTGTCTTTTTGATTTTAATTTCCCTAAGCTATAGGACCATAAGTGGAAGTGCCCTAGGCTCTGTTGCTTTGTTTTTTAGATGTTTCAGGAAACACCATACACTTCTCCAGAGTGGCTGTTGGCAATTTACATCCCGCCCATCAGCATAACAAGGCTCCCAGTTCTCCATGGCCTGTCCTGCCTTTCTGGATTTTACACTTTTTTCAGATGGCCCTTTTGACCGGGGAGCAGTGAGACTTCATTTTAGTGCAGATTTCCTTTGTAAGCTTGCTTGGTTGACCAAAAAGTGCGTATGCGTTTTTTCCTGAATATATTCAGGAAAAAGCGCATACGCCCTTTTTGGCCAAGTGCATCATTGTGGCCGTTCTGCCTCTTTTCCTATGCTTTACATGCAATTCCAGTCTACCTCCTGAAATCGGTTTCCTGCAATTCTGCCCCGCTTTCAAGTCCTCTTGGCAGCCTTACTTCAATATATTTTTGGACGATAGCTGTCATTTATAACTCTGCATGTCTGTGAATGACAGTGCCCCTGAGCTCCTTTCTTCAACTCGCTTTCTTGTGAGCTGGCCACAACACCGTAGGATTGCTTCAGTCCCTAGTGTGGTTCCGGCACGGCACGCTGAGCCTTTGGTTAATTCCTCTTCCTGGTGGGTAATGAGAGTTAAATTTGCCCGTCCAGACACCTCCAGCTAGTCTCTCTTGGTTCTCCCTATTCATGTTCATTTTCCGCAGAAATTGCAAACTGGGCCAAACAGGAGGTTAAAGGCACTGACTCTCCAAGTGGGGAGAGTGTTAGTAAAGCGTCTGGAATGTTGCACCCGAGTACCGGGGGACGAAAACTGAGACACATTTAAACACGTTTCCCGATCACACGGTGGATCATACTCTGGGTTCCACATGCATGTTTTAGCTGAAGGAAGAATCCCTTAAACCTGGAGAGTTGAGACCCATGGAATGGGTACCATGCAATATGACTTCAAAGGGTCTGCATTTGCTCACCGAACCTCACCAATCCTATCACTGCTGCGTTTATGACACTGTACACACGCTTGATTCTCTTTTGGAGCTTATAAATCCATACGTTTTAAGATTCTTACTAGTCAGGTATATTCTTAGGCGTTTAATATGGGGTGTTGAGTCCACTTCGTAAAGCAAGGAGTAGCTCTTGTCTATGACATATTTGGCTTATGGAACGGTATCTGTGCTAATTTCAATCTCTGGTTTTATGCAACCCCCCAACTCACGTTTCCCGATAAGCAAGCATAAGTTGGTTTTCTACGTTTGAGACCCTGTTCTGTTTTGTAATTCAGTTCCTGTGTAGCCAAGTTTACATTCCGTGTAGTAGTGATATCTTATGATATTTCTTTTTCTGTGTGACTTATTTCACTTAGAATCATCGTACCTGAATCCACTCATTATGCTGCTACGGGCCTGATGACATAGATTTCATTGCTGAGTGATATTGCATTGTACGTAAGTACCACAAGTTCTTTATCCATTTTTCGCTTTCTGTGATATTGAATTTGTACCGTAAACGAGGTTCTTGTAAACAGAGCCGTCCCAAACTTTGGGGTGGCTGTGTGTTTTAGATTTTAATTTCCCTAAGCTATAGGACCATAAGTGGAAGTGCCCTAGGCTCTGTTGCTTTGTTTTTTAGATGTTTCAGGAAACACCATACACTTCTCCAGAGTGGCTGTTGGCAATTTACATCCCGCCCATCAGCATAACAAGGCTCCCAGTTCTCCATGGCCTGTCCTGCCTTTCTGGATTTTACACTTTTTTCAGATGGCCCTTTTGACCGGGGAGCAGTGAGACTTCATTTTAGTGCAGATTTCCTTTGTAAGCTTGCTTGGTTGACCAAAAAGTGCGTATGCGTTTTTTCCTGAATATATTCAGGAAAAAGCGCATACGCCCTTTTTGGCCAAGTGCATCATTGTGGCCGTTCTGCCTCTTTTCCTATGCTTTACATGCAATTCCAGTCTACCTCCTGAAATCGGTTTCCTGCAATTCTGCCCCGCTTTCAAGTCCTCTTGGCAGCCTTACTTCAATATATTTTTGGACGATAGCTGTCATTTATAACTCTGCATGTCTGTGAATGACAGTGCCCCTGAGCTCCTTTCTTCAACTCGCTTTCTTGTGAGCTGGCCGCAACACCGTAGGATTGCTTCAGTCCCTAGTGTGGTTCCGGCACGGCACGCTGAGCCTTTGGTTAATTCCTCTTCCTGGTGGGTAATGAGAGTTAAATTTGCCCGTCCAGACACCTCCAGCTAGTCTCTCTTGGTTCTCCCTATTCATGTTCATTTTCCGCAGAAATTGCAAACTGGGCCAAACAGGAGGTTAAAGGCACTGACTCTCCAAGTGGGGAGAGTGTTAGTAAAGCGTCTGGAATGTTGCACCCGAGTACCGGGGGACGAAAACTGAGACACATTTAAACACGTTTCCCGATCACACGGTGGATCATACTCTGGGTTCCACATGCATGTTTTAGCTGAAGGAAGAATCCCTTAAACCTGGAGAGTTGAGACCCATGGAATGGGTACCATGCAATATGACTTCAAAGGGTCTGCATTTGCTCACCGAACCTCACCAATCCTATCACTGCTGCGTTTATGACACTGTACACACGCTTGATTCTCTTTTGGAGCTTATAAATCCATACGTTTTAAGATTCTTACTAGTCAGGTATATTCTTAGGCGTTTAATATAGGGTGTTGAGTCCACTTCGTAAAGCAAGGAGTAGCTCTTGTCTATGACATATTTGGCTTATGGAACGGTATCTGTGCTAATTTCAATCTCTGGTTTTATGCAACCCCCCAACTCACGTTTCCCCTTAAGCAAGCATAAGTTGGTTTTCTACGTTTGAGACCCTGTTCTGTTTTGTAATTCAGTTCCTGTGTAGCCAAGTTTACATTCCGTGTAGTAGTGATATCTTATGATATTTCTTTTTCTGTGTGACTTATTTCACTTAGAATCATCGTACCTGAATCCACTCATTATGCTGCTACGGGCCTGATGACATAGATTTCATTGCTGAGTGATATTGCATTGTTCGTAAGTACCACAAGTTCTTTATCCATTTTTCGCTTTCTGTGATATTGAATTTGTACCGTAAACGAGGTTCTTGTAAACAGAGCCGTCCCAAACTTTGGGGTGGCTGTGTGTTTTAGATTTTAATTTCCCTAAGCTATAGGACCATAAGTGGAAGTGCCCTAGGCTCTGTTGCCTTGTTTTTCAGATGTTTCAGGAAACACCATACACTTCTCCAGAGTGGCTGTTGGCAATTTACATCCCGCCCATCAGCATAACAAGGCTCCCAGTTCTCCATGGCCTGTCCTGCCTTTCTGGATTTTACACTTTTTTCAGATGGCCCTTTTGACCGGGGGGCAGTGAGACTTCATTGTAGTGCAGATTTCCTTTGCAAGCTTGCTTGGTTGGCCAAAAAGTGCATATGCGTTTTTTCCTGAATATATTCAGGAAAAAACGCATACGCCCTTTTTGGCCAAGTGCATCATTGTGGACGTTCTGCCTCTTTTCCTATGCTTTACATGCAATTCCAGTCTACCTCCTGAAATCGGTTTCCTGCAATTCTGCCCCGCTTTCAAGTCCTCTTGGCAGCCTTACTTCAATATATTTTTGGACGATAGCTGTCATTTATAACTCTGTAGGTTTGCAAATGACAGTGGCCCTGAGCTCCTTTCTTCAACTCGCTTTCTTGTGAGGTGGCCGCAACACCGCAGGATTGCTTCAGGCCCTAGTGTGGTTCCGGCATGACACACTGAGTCTTTGGTTAATTCCTCTTCCTGGTGGGAAATGAGAGTTAAATTTGCCCGTCCAGACACCTCCAGCTAGTCCCTCATTGGTTCTCCCTATTCCTGTACATTTTCCACGGAAATTGCAAAACTGGGCCAAACAGAAGGTTAAAGGCACTGACTCTCCAAGTGGGGAGAGTGTTAGTAAAGCGTCTGGAATGTTGCACCCGAGTACCAGGGGACGAAAACTGAGACACATATGAACACGTTTCCTGATCACATAGTGGATGATACTCTGGGTTCCACATGCATGTTTTAGCTGAAGGAAGAATCCCTTAAACCTGGAGAGTTGACATCCATGGAATGGGTACCATGCAATATGACTTCAAAGGGTCTGCATTTGCTCACCGAACCTCACCAATCCTATCACTGCTGCATTTATGCCGCTGTACACACGCTTGATTCTCTTTCGGAGACATATAAATCCATAGGATTTAAGATTCTTACTAGTCAGGTATATTCTTAGGCGTTTAATATGGGGTGTTGAGTCCACTTCGTTGAGCAAGGAGTAGCTCTTGTCTATTACATATTTGGCTTATGGAACGGTATCTGTGCTAATTTCAATCTCTGGTTTTATGCAGCACCCCAACTCACCTTTCCCCTTAAGCAAGCATAAGATGGTTTTCTACATTTGAGACCCTTTTCTGTTTTGTAATTCAGTTCCTGTGTAGCCAAGTTTACATTCCGTGTAGTAGTGATATCTTATGAAGTTTCGTTTTCTGTGTGACTTATTTCACTTAGAATCATCGTACCTGAATCCACTCATTATGCGGTTACGGGCCTGATGACATAGATTTCATTGCTGAGTGATATTGCATTGTACGTAAGTACCACAACTTCTATATCCATTTTTCGTTTTCTGCGATATTGAACTTGTACCGTAAACGAGGTTCTTGTAAACAGAGCCGTCCCAAATTTGGAGTGGCTGTGTCTTTTTGATTATAAGTTCCCTAAGCTATAGGACCATAAGTGGAAGTGCCCTAGGCTCTGTTGCTTTGTTTTGTAGATATTTCAGGAAACACCATACACTTCTCCAGAGTGGCTGTTGGCAATTTACATCCCGCCCATCAGCATAACAAGGCTCCCAGTTCTCCATGGCCTGTCCTGCCTTTCTGGATTTTACACTTTTTTCAGATGGCCCTTTTGACCGGGGGGCAGTGAGACTTCATTGTAGTGCAGATTTCCTTTGCAAGCTTGCTTGGTTGGCCAAAAAGGGCATATGCGTTTTTTCCTGAATATATTAAGGAAAAAACGCATACGCCCTTTTTGGCCAAGTGCATCATTGTGGACGTTCTGCCTCTTTTCCTATGCTTTACATGCAATTCCAGTCTACCTCCTGAAATCGGTTTCCTGCAATTCTGTCCCGCTTTCAAGTCCTCTTGGCAGCCTTACTTCAATATATTTTTGGACGATAGCTGTCATTTATAACTCTGCAGGTTTGTGAATGACAGTGCCCCTGAGCTCCTTTCTTCAACTTGCTTTCTTGTGAGCTGGCCGCAACACCGCAGGGTTGCTTCAGGCCCTAGTGTGGTTCCGGCATGGCATGCTGAGCCTTTGGTTAATTCCTCTTCCTGGTGGGAAATGAGAGTTAAATTTGCCCGTCCAGACACCTCCAGCTAGTCTCTCATTGGTTCTCCCTATTCCTGTTCATTTTCCGCAGAAATTGCAAACTGGGCCAAACAGGAGGTTAAAGGCACTGACTCTCCAAGTGGGGAGAGTGTTAGTAAAGCGTCTGGAATGTTGCACCCGAGTACCAGGGGACAAAAACTGACACATTTGAACACGTTTCCCGATCACACGGTGGATCATACTCTGGGTTCCACATGCATGTTTTAGCTGAAGGAAGAATCCCTTAAACCTGGAGAGTTGAGACCCATGGAATGGGTACCATGCAATATGAACTTCAAAGGGTCTGCATTTGCTCACCAAACCTCACCAATCCTATCACTGCTGCATTTATGGCGCTGTACACACGCTTGATTCTCTTTCGGAGCATATAAATCCGTAGGTTTTAAGATTCTTACTAGTCAGGTATATTCTTATGCGTTTAATATGGGGTGTTGAGTCCACTTCGTTGAGCAAGGAGTAGCTCTTGTCTATGACATATTTGGCTTATGGAACGGTATCTGTGCTAATTTCAATCTCTGGTTTTATGCAGCCCCCCAACTCACGTTTCCCCTTAAGCAAGCATAAGTTGGTTTTCTACATTTGAGACCCTGTTCTGTTTTGTAATTCAGTTCCTGTGTAGCCAAGTTTACATTCCGTCTAGTAGTGATATCTTATGATGTTTCTTTTTCTGTGTGACTTATTTCACTTAGAATCATCGTACCTGAATCCACTCATTATGCTGCTACGGGCCTGATGACATAGATTTCATTGCTGAGTGATATTGCATTGTACGTATGTACCACAAGTTCTTTATCCATTTTTCGCTTTCTGTGATATTGAATTTGTACCGTAAACGAGGTTCTTGTAAACAGAGCCGTCCCAAATTTTGGGGTGGCTGTGTGTTTTAGATTTTAATTTCCCTAAGCTATAGGACCATAAGTGGAAGTGCCCTAGGCTCTGTTGCTTTGTTTTTTAGATGTTTCAGGAAACACCATACACTTCTCCAGAGTGGCTGTTGGCAATTTACATCCCGCCCATCAGCATAACAAGGCTCCCAGTTCTCCATGGCCTGTCCTGCCTTTCTGGATTTTACACTTTTTTCAGATGGCCCTTTTGACCGGGGGGCAGTGAGACTTCATTGTAGTGCAGATTTCCTTTGCAAGCTTGCTTGTTTGGCCAAAAAGGGCGTATGCGTTTTTTCCTGAATATATTAAGGAAAAAACGCATACGCCCTTTTTGGCCAAGTGCATCATTGTGGACGTTCTGCCTCTTTTCCTTTGCTTTACATGCAATTCCAGTCTACCTCCTGAAATCGGTTTCCTGCAATTCTGCCCAGCGTTCAAGTCCTCTTGGCAGCCTTACTTCAATATATTTTTGTACGATAGCTGTCATTTATAACTCTGCAGGTTTGTGAATGACAGTGCCCCTGAGCTCCTTTCTTCAACTTGCTTTCTTGTGAGCTGGCCGCAACACCGCAGCATTGCTTCAGGCCCTAGTGTGGTTCCGGCATGGCACACTGAGCCTTTGGTTAATTCCTCTTCCTGGTGGGAAATGAGAGTTAAATTTGCCCGTCCAGACACCTCCAGCTAGTCTCTCATTGGTTCTCCCTATTCCTGTTCATTTTCCGCAGAAATTGCAAACTGGGCCAAACAAGAGGTTAAAGCCACTGACTCTCCAAGTGGGGAGAGTGTTAGTAAAGCGTCTGGAATGTTGCACCCGAGTACCAGGGGATGAAAACTGACACAATTAAACACGTTTCCCGATCACACGGTGGATCATACTCTGGGTTCCACATGCATGTTTTAGCTGAAGGAAGAATCCCTTAAACCTGGAGATTTGAGACCCATGGAATGGGTACCATGCAATATGACTTCAAAGGTTCTGCATTTGCTCACTGAACCTCACCAATCCTATCACTGCTGCATTTATGACGCTGTACACACGCTTGATTCTCTTTCGGAGACATATAAATCCATAGGTTTTAAGATTCTTTCTAGTCAGGTATATTCTTACGCGTTTAATATGGGGTGTAGAGTCCACTTCGTTGAGCAAGGAGTAGCTCTTGTCTATTAAATATTTGGCTTATGGAACGGTATCTGTTCTAATTTCAATCTCTGGTTTTATGCAGCACCCCAACTCACCTTTCGCCTTAAGCAAGCATAAGTTGGTTTTCTACATTTGAGAACCTGTTCTGTTTTGTAATTCAGTTCCTGTGTAGCCAAGTTTACCTTCCTTGTAGTAGTGATATCTTATGATGTTTGTTTTTCTGTGTGACTTATTTCACTTAGAATCATCGTACCTGAATCCACTCATTATGCTGCTACGGGCCTGATGACATAGATTTCATTGCTGAGTGATATTGCATTGTACGTAAGTACCACAACTTCTTTATCCATTTTTCGCTTTCTGTGATATTGAACTTGGACCATAAATGAGGTTCTTGTAAACAGAGCTGTCCCTAACTTTGGGGTGGCTGAGTCTTTTTGATTTTAATTTCCCTAAGCTATAGGACCATAAGTGGAAGTGCCCTAGGCTCTGTTGCTTTGTTTTTTAGATGTTTCAGGAAACACCATACACTTCTCCAGAGTGGCTGTTGGCAATTTACATCCCGCCCATCAGCATAACAAGGCTCCCAGTTCTCCATGGCCTGTCCTGCCTTTCTGGATTTTACACTTTTTTCAGATGGCTCTTTTGACCGGGGAGCAGTGAGACTTCATTGTACTGCAGATTTCCTTTGCAAGCTTGCTTGGTTGGCCAAAAAGTGCGTATGCGTTTTTTCCTGAATATATTCAGGAAAAAACGCATACGCCCTTTTTGGCCAAGTGCATCATTGTGGACGTTCTGCCTCTTTTCCTATGCTTTACATGCAATTCCAGTCTACATCCTGAAATCGGTTTCCTGCAATTCTGCCCCGCTTTCAAGTCCTCTTGGCAGCCTTACTTCAATATATTTTTGGACGATAGCTATCATTTATAACTCTGCAGGTTTGTGAATGACAGTGCCCCTTAGCTCCTTTCTTCAACTCGCTTTCTTGTGAGCTGGCCGCAACACCTCAGGATTGCTTCAGGCCCTAGTGTGGTTCCGGCATGGCACGCTGAGCCTTTGGTTAATTCCTCTTCCTGTTCGGAAATGAGAGTTAAATTTGCCCATCCAGACACCTCCAGCTAGTCTCTCATTGGTTCTCCCTATTCCTGTTCATTTTCCGCAGAAATTGCAAACTGGGCCAAACAGGAGGTTAAAGGCACTGACTCCCAAGTGGGGAGAGTGTTAGTAAAGCGTCTGGAATGTTGCACCCGAGTACCAGGGGATGAAAACTGACACAATTAAACACGTTTCCCGATCACACGTGGATCATACTCTGGGTTCCACATGCATGTTTTATCTGAAGGAAGAATCCCTTAAACCTGGAGAGTTGAGACCCCTGGAATGGGTACCATGCAATATGACTTCAAAGGGTTTGCATTTGCTCACCGAACCTCACCAATCCTATCACTGCTGCATTTATGCCACTGTACACACGCTTGATTCTCTTTCTGAGACATATAAATCCATAGGTTTTAAGATTCTTACTTGTCAGGTATATTCTTAGGCGTTTAATATGGGGTGTAGAGTCCACTTCGTTGAGCAAGGAGTAGCTCTTGTCTATTACATATTTGGCTTATGGAACCGTATCTGTGCTAATTTCAATCTTTGGTTTTATGCAGCACCCCAACTCACCTTTACTCTTAAGCAAGCATAAGTCGATTTTCTACATTTGAGACCCTCTTCTGTTTTGTAATTCAGTTCCTGTGTAGCCAAGTTTACATTCCATGTGGTAGAGATATCTTATGATGTTTCTTTCTCTGTGTGACTTATTTCACTTACAAACATCGTACCTGAATCCACTCATTATGCTGCTACGGGCCTGATGACATAGATTTCATTGCTGAGTGATATTGCATTGTACGTAAGTACCACAACTTCTTTATCCATTTTGCGCTTTCTGTGATATTGAACTTGTACCGTAAACGAGGTTCTTGTAAACAGAGCTGTCCCAAAGATTGGGGTGGTTGTGTCTTTTTGATTTTAATTTCCCTAAGCTATAGGACCATAAGTGGAAGCGCCCTAGGCTCTGTTGCTTTGTTTTTTAGATGTTTCAGGAAACACCATACACTTCTCCAGAGTGACTGTTGGCAATTTACATCCCGCCCATCAGCATAACAAGGCTCCCAGTTCTCCATGGCCTGTCCTGCCTTTGTGGATTTTACACTTTTTTCAGATGGCCCTTTTGACCGGGGGGCAGTGAGACTTCATTGTAGTGCAGATTTCCTTTGCAAGCTTGCTTGGTTGGCCAAAAAGGGCGTATGCGTTTTTTCCTGAATATATTCAGGAAAAAACGCATACGCCCTTTTTGGCCAAGTGCATCATTGTGGACGTTCTGCCTCTTTTCCTATGCTTTACATGCAATTCCAGTCTACCTCCTGAAATCGGTTTCCTGCAATTCTGCCCCGCTTTCAAGTCCTCTTGGCAGCCTTACTTCAATATATTTTTGGACGATAGCTGTCATTTATAACTCTGCAGGTATGTGAATGACAGTGCCCCTGAGCTCCTTTCTTCAACTCGCTTTCTTGTGAGCTGGCCGCAACACCGCAGCATTGCTTCAGGCCCTAGTGTGGTTCCGGCATGGCACACTGAGCCTTTGGTTAATTCCTCTTCCTGGTGGGAAATGAGAGTTAAATTTGCCCGTCCAGACACCTCCAGCTAGTCTCTCATTGGTTCTCCCTATTCCTGTTCATTTTCCGCAGAAATTGCAAACTGGGCCAAACAGGAGGTTAAAGGCACTGACTCTCCAAGTGGGGAGAGTGTTAGTAAAGCATCTGGAATGTTGCACCCGAGTACCAGGGGACGAAAACTGACACAATTGAACACGTTTCCCGATCACACGGTGGATCATACTCTGGGTTCCACATGCATGTTTTAGCTGAAGGAAGAATCCCTTAAACCTGGAGAGTTGAGACCCATGGAATGGGTACCATGCAATATGACTTCAAAGGGTCTGCATTTGTCCACTGAACCTCACCAATCCTATCACTGCTGCGTTTATGCCGCTGTACACACGCTTGATTCTCTTTCGGAGACATATAAATCCATAGGTTTTAAGATTCTTCCTAGTCAGGTATATTCTTAGGCGTTTATTATGGGGTGTAGAGTCCACTTCGTTGAGCAAGGAGTAGCTCTTGTCTATTACATATTTGGCTTATGGAACGGTATCTGTGCTAATTTCAATCTCTGGTTTTATGCAGCACCCCAACTCACCTTTCCCCTTAAGCAAGCATAAGTTGGTTTTCTACATTTGAGACCCTGTTCTGTTTTGTAATTCAGTTCCTGTGTAGCCAAGTTTACATTCCGTGTAGTAGTGATATCTTATGATGTTTCTTTTTCTGTGTGACTTATTTCACTTAGAATCATCGTACCTGAATCCACTCATTATGCTGCTACGGGCCTGATGACATAGATTTCATTGCTGAGTGATATTGCATTGTACGTAAGTACCACAACTTCTTTATCCATTTTTCACTTTCTGTGATTTTGAACTTATACTGTAAACGAGGTTCTTGTAAACATAGCCTTCCCAAATTTTGGGGTGGCTGTGTCTTTTTGATTTTAATTTCCCTAAGCTATAGGACCATAAGTGGAAGTGCCCTAGGCTCTGTTGCTTTGTTTTTTAGATGTTTCAGGAAACACCATACACTTCTCCAGAGTGGCTGTTGGCAATTTACATCCCGCCCATCAGCATAACAAGGCTCCCAGTTCTCCATGGCCTGTCCTGCCTTTCTGGATTTTACACTTTTTTCAGATGGCCCTTTTGACCGGGGGGCAGTGAGACTTCATTGTAGTGCAGATTTCCTTTGCAAGCTTGCTTGGTTGTCCTAAAAGGGCGTATGCGTTTTTTCCTGAATATATTCAGGAAAAAACGCATACGCCCTTTTTGGCCAAGTGCATCATTGTGGACGTTCTGCCTCTTTTCCTTTGCTTTACATGCAATTCCAGTCTACCTCCTGAAATCGGTTTCCTGCAATTCTGCCCAGCGTTCAAGTCCTCTTGGCAGCCTTACTTCAATATATTTTTGGACGATAGCTGTCATTTATAACTCTGCAGGTTTGTGAATGACAGTGCCCCTGAGCTCCTTTCTTCAACTCGCTTTCTTGTGAGCTGGCCGCAACACCGCAGCATTGCTTCAGGCCCTAGTGTGGTTCCGGCATGACATGCTGAGCCTTTGTTTAATTCCTCTTCCTGGTGGGAAATGAGAGTTAAATTTGCCCGTCCAGACACCTCCAGCTAGTCTCTCATTGGTTCTCCCTATTCCTGTTCATTTTCCGCAGAAATTGCAAACTGGGCCAAACAGGAGGTTAAAGGCACTGACTCTCCAAGTGGGGAGAGTGTTAGTAAAGCATCTGGAATGTTGCACCCGAGTACCAGGGGACGAAAACTGACACAATTGAACACGTTTCCCGAGCACACGGTGGATCATACTCTGGGTTCCACATGCATGTTTTAGCTGAAGGAAGAATCCCTTAAACCTGGAGAGTTGAGACCCCTGCAATGGGTACCATGCAATATGACTTGAAAGGGTCTGCATTTGCTCACCGAACCTCATCAATCCTATCACTGCTGCATTTATGCCACTGTACACACGCTTGATTCTCTTTCTGAGACATATAAATCCATAGGTTTTAAGATTCTTACTAATTAGTTATATTTTTAGGCGTTTAATATGGGGTGTTGAGTCCACTTCGTTGAGCAAGGAGTACCTCTTGTCTATTACATATTTGGCTTATGGAACGGTATCTGTGCTAATTTCAATCTCTGGTTTTATGCAGCACCCCAACTCACCTTTCCCCTTAAGCAAGCATAAGTTGGTTTTCTACATTTTAGACCCTGTTCTGTTTTGTAATTCACTTCCTGTGTAGCCAAGTTTACATTCCATGTGGTAGAGATATCTTATGATGTTTCTTTTTCTGTGTGACTTATTTCACTTAGAATCATCGTACCTGAATCCACTCATTATGCTGCTATGGGCCTGATGACATAGATTTCATTGCTGAGTGATATTGCATTGTACGTAAGTACCACAACTTCTTTATCCATTTTTCACTTTCTGTGATTTTGAACTTATACTGTAAACGAGGTTCTTGTAAACAGAGCCTTCCCAAATTTTGGGGTGGCTGTGTCTTTTTGATTTTAATTTCCCTAAGCTATAGGACCATAAGTGGAAGTGCCCTAGGCTCTGTTGCTTTGTTTTTTAGATGTTTCAGGAAACACCATACACTTCTCCAGAGTGGCTGTTGGCAATTTACATCCCGCCCATCAGCATAACAAGGCTCCCAGTTCTCCATGGCCTGTCCTGCCTTTCTGGATTTTACACTTTTTTCAGATGGCCCTTTTGACCGGGGGGCAGTGAGACTTCATTGTAGTGCAGATTTCCTTTGCAAGCTTGCTTAGTTGGCCAAAAGGGGCGTATGCGTTTTTTCCTGAATATATTCAGGAAAAAACGCATACGCCCTTTTTGGCCAAGTGCATCATTGTGGACGTTCTGCCTCTTTTCCTTTGCTTTACATGCAATTCCAGTCTACCTCCTGAAATCGGTTTCCTGCAATTCTGCCCAGCGTTCAAGTCCTCTTGGCAGCCTTACTTCAATATATTTTTGGACGATAGCTGTCATTTATAACTCTGCAGGTTTGTGAATGACAGTGCCCCTTAGCTCCTTTCTTCAACTCGCTTTCTTGTGAGCTGGCCGCAACACCGCAGCATTGCTTCAGGCCCTAGTGTGGTTCCGGCATGACATGCTGAGCCTTTGGTTAATTCCTCTTCCTGGTGGGAAATGAGAGTTAAATTTGCCCGTCCAGACACCTCCAGCTAGTCTCTCATTGGTTCTCCCTATTCCTGTTCATTTTCCGCAGAAATTGCAAACTTGGCCAAACAAGAGGTTAAAGGCACTGACTCTCCAAGTGGGGAGAGTGTTAGTAAAGCGTCTGGAATGTTGCACCCGAGTACCGGGGGATGAAAACTGACACAATTAAACACGTTTCCCGATCACACGGTGGATCATACTCTGGGTTCCACATGCATGTTTTAGCTGAAGGAAGAATACCTTAAACCTGGAGAGTTGAGACCCATGGAATGGGTACCATGCAATATGACTTCAAAGGGTCTGCATTTGCTCACCGAACCTCACCAATCCTATCACTGCTGCATTTATGACACTGTACACACGCTTGATTCTCTTTCGGAGACATATAAATCCATAGGTTTTAAGATTCTTTCTAGTCAGGTATATTCTTACGCGTTAAATATGGGGTGTAGAGTCCACTTCGTTGAGCAAGGAGTAGCTCTTGTCTATTAAATATTTGGCTTATGGAACGGTATCTGTTCTAATTTCAATCTCTGGTTTTATGCAGCACCCCAACTCACCTTTCGCCTTAAGCAAGCATAAGTTGGTTTTCTACATTTGAGACCCTGTTCTGTTTTGTAATTCAGTTCCTGTGTAGCCAAGTTTACATTCCTTGTAGTAGTGATATCTTATGATGTTTGTTTTTCTGTGTGACTTATTTCACTTAGAATCATCGTACCTGAATCCACTCATTATGCTGCTACGGGCCTGATGACATAGATTTCATTGCTGAGTGATATTGCATTGTACGTAAGTACCACAACTTCTTTATCCATTTTTCGCTTTCTGTGATATTGAAATTGGACCATAAATGAGGTTCTTGTAAACAGAGCTGTCCCTAACTTTGGGGTGGCTGAGTCTTTTTGATTTTAATTTCCCTAAGCTATAGGACCATAAGTGGAAGTGCCCTAGGCTCTGTTGCTTTGTTTTTTAGATGTTTCAGGAAACACCATACACTTCTCCAGAGTGGCTGTTGGCAATTTACATCCCGCCCATCAGCATAACAAGGCTCCCAGTTCTCCATGGCCTGTCCTGCCTTTCTGGATTTTACACTTTTTTCAGATGGCCCTTTTGACTGGGGAGCAGTGAGACTTCATTGTAGTGCAGATTTCCTTTGCAAGCTTGCTTGGTTGGCCAAAAAGGGCGTATGCGTTTTTTCCTGAATATATTCAGGAAAAAACGCATACGCCCTTTTTGGCCAAGTGCATCATTGTGGACGTTCTGCCTCTTTTCCTATGCTTTACATGCAATTCCAGTCTACCTCCTGAAATCGGTTTCCTGCAATTCTGACCCGCTTTCAAGTCCTCTTGGCAGCCTTACTTCAATATATTTTTGGACGATAGCTGTCATTTATAACTCTGCAGGTATGTGAATGACAGTGCCCCTGAGCTCCTTTCTTCAACTCGCTTTCTTGTGAGCTTGCCGCAACACCGCAGCATTGCTTCAGGCCCTAGTGTGGTTCCGGCATGGCACGCTGAGCCTTTGGTTAATTCCTCTTCCTGGTGGGAAATGAGAGTTAAATTTGCCCGTCCAGACACCTCCAGCTAGTCTCTCATTGGTTCTCCCTATTCCTGTTCATTTTCCGCAGAAATTGCAAACTGGGCCAAACAGGAGGTTAAAGGCACTGACTCTCCAAGTGGCGAGAGTGTTAGTAAAGCGTCTGGAATGTTGCACCCGAGTACCAGGGGACGAAAACTGAGACACATTTGAACACGTTTCCCGATCACATGGTGGATCATACTCTGGGTTCCACATGCATGTTTTAGCTGAAGGAAGAATCCCTTAAACCTGGAGAGTTGAGACCCATGGAATGGGTACCATGCAATATGACTTCAAAGGGTCTGCATTTGTCCACCGAACCTCACGAATCCTATCACTACTGCGTTTATGCCGCTGTACACACGCTTGATTCTCTTTCGGAGACATATAAATCCATAGGTTTTAAGATTCTTCCTAGTCAGGTATATTCTTACGCGTTTAATATGGGGTGTAGAGTCCACTTCGTTGAGCAAGGAGTAGCTCTTGTCTATTACATATTTGGCTTATGGAACGGTATCTGTGCTAATTTCAATCTCTGGTTTTATGCAGCACCCCAACTCACCTTTCGCCTTAAGCAAGCATAAGTTGGTTTTCTACATTTGAGACCCTGTTCTGTTTTGTAATTCAGTTCCTGTGTAGCCAAGTTTACATTCCGTGTAGTAGTGATATCTTATGATGTTTCTTTTTCTGTGTGACTTATTTCACTTAGAATCATCGTACCTGAATCCACTCATTATGCTGCTACGGGCCTGATGACATAGATTTCATTGCTGCGTGATATTGCATTGTACGTAATTACCACAAATTCTTTATCCATTTTTCACTTGCTGTGATACTGAACTTGTACCGTAAACGAGGTTCTTGTAAACAGAGCCGTCCCAAACTTTGGGGTGGCTGTGTCTTTTTGATTTTAATTTCCCTAAGCTATAGGACCATAAGTTGAAGTGCCCTAGGCTCTGTTGTTTTGCTTTTTAGATGTTTCAGGAAACACCATACACTTCTCCAGAGTGGCTGTTCGCAATTTACATCCCGCCCATCAGCATAACAAGGTTCCCAATTCTCCATGGCCTGTCCTGCCTTTCTGGATTTTACACTTTTTTCAGATGGCCCTTTTGACCGGGGGCAGTGAGACTTCATTGTAGTGCAGATTTCCTTTTCAAGCTTGCTTGGTTGGCCAAAAAGGGCGTATGCGTTTTTTCCTGAATATATTCAGGAAAAAACGCATACGCCCTTTTTGGCCAAGTGCATCATTGTGGACGTTCTGCCTCTTTTCCTATGCTTTACATGCTATTCCAGTCTACCTCCTGAAATCAGTTTCCTGCAATTCTGCCCCGCTTTCAAGTCCTCTTGACAGCCTTACTTCAATATATTTTTGGACGATAGCTGTCATTTATAACTCTGCAGGTATGTGAATGTCAGTGCCCCTGAGCTCCTTCCTTCAACTCGTTTTCTTGTGAGCTGGCCGCAACACCGCAACATTTCTTCAGGCCCTAGTGTGGTTCCGGCATGGCACGCTGAGCCTTTGGTTAATTCCTCTTCCTGGTGGGAAATGAGAGTTAAATTTGCCCGTCCAGACACCTCCAGCTAGTCTCTCATTGGTTCTCCCTATTCCTGTTCATTTTCCGCAGAAATTGCAAACTGGGCCAAACAGGAGGTTAAAGGCACTGACTCTCCAAGTGGGGAGAGTGTTAGTAAAGCGTCTGAAATGTTGCACCCGAGTACCAGGGGACGAAAACTGAGACACATTTGAACACGTTTCCCGATCACATGGTGGATCATACTCTGGGTTCCACATGCATGTTTTAGCTGAAGGAAGAATCCCTTAAACCTGGAGAGTTGAGACCCCTGGAATGGGTACCATGCAATATGACTTGAAAGGGTCTGCATTTGCTCACCGAACCTCACCAATCCTAACACTGCTGCGTTTATGCCGCTGTACACATGGTTGATTCTCTTTTGGAGACATATAAATCCATAGGTTTTAAGATTCTTACTAGTCAGGTATATTCTTATGCGTTTAATATGGGGTGTTGAGTCCACTTCGTTGAGCAATGAGTAGCTCTTGTCTATTACATATTTGGCTTATGGAACGGTATCTGTTCTAACTTCAATCTCTGGTTTTATGCAGCACCCCAACTCACCTTTCCCCTTAAGCAAGCATAAGATGGTTTTCTACATTTGAGACCCTGTTCTGTTTTGTAATTCAGTTCCTGTGTAGCCAAGTTTACATTCCGTGTAGTAGTGATATCTTATGATGTTTCTTTTTCTGTGTGACTTATTTCACTTAGAATCATCGTACCTGAATCCACTCATTATGCTGCTATGGGCCTGATGACATAGATTTCATTGCTGAGTGATATTGCATTGTACGTAAGTACCACAACTTCTTTATCCATTTTTCATTTTCTGTGATTTTGAACTTGTACTGTAAACGAGGTTCTTGTAAACAGAGCCGTCCCAAACTTTGGGGTGGCTGTGTCTTTTTGATTTTAATTTCCCTAAGCTATAGGACCATAAATGAAAGTGCCCTAGGCTCTGTTGCTTTGTTTTTTAGATGTTTCAGGAAACACCATACACTTCTCCAGAGTGGCTGTTGGCAATTTACATCCCGCCCATCAGCATAACAAGGCTCCCAGTTCTCCATGGCCTGTCCTGCCTTTCTGGATTTTACACTTTTTTCAGATGACCCTTTTGACCGGGGGGCAGTGAGACTTCATTGTAGTGCAGATTTCCTTTGCAAGCTTGTTTGTTTGGCCAAAAAGGGCGTAGGCTTTTTTTCTTGAGGAAAAATCTCATATGCCCTTTTTGGCCAAGTGCATCATTGTGGACGTTCTGCCTCTTTTCCTATGCTTTACATGCAATTCCAGTCTACCTCCTGAAATCGGTTTCCTGCAATTCTGCCCCGCTTTCAAGTCCTCTTGGCAACCTTACTTCAATATCTTTTTGGACGATAGCTGTCATTTATAACTCTGCAGTTTTGTGAATTACAGTGCCCCTGAGCTCCTTTCTTCAACTTGCTTTCTTGTGAGCTGGCCGCAACACCGCAGCATCGCTTCAGGCCCTAGTGTGTTTCCGGCATGGCACATTGAGCCTTTGGTTAATTCCTCTTCCTGGTAGGAAATGAGAGTTAAATTTGCCCGTCCAGACACCTCCAGCTAGTCTCTCATTGGTTCTCCCTATTCCTGTTCATTTTCCGCAGAAATTGCAAACTGGGCCAAACAGGAGGTTAAAGGCACTGACTCTCCAAGTGGGGAGAGTGTTAGTAAAGCGTCTGGAATGTTGCACCCGAGTACCAGGCGATGAAAACTGACACATTTGAACACGTTTCCCGATCACACGGTGTATCATACTCTGGGTTCCACATGCATGTTTTAGCTGAAGGAAGAATCCCTTAAACCTGGAGAGTTGAGACCCATGGAATGGGTACCATGCAATATGACTTCAAAGGGTCTGCATTTGCTCACCGAACCTCACCAATCCTATCACTGCTGCATTTATGACACTGTACACACGCTTGATTCTCTTTCGGAGACATATAAATCCATAGGTTTTAAGATTCTTTCTAGTCAGGTATATTCTTACGCGTTAAATATGGGGTGTAGAGTCCACTTCGTTGAGCAAGGAGTAGCTCTTGTCTATGACATATTTGGCTTATGGAACGGTATCTGTTCTAATTTCAATCTCTGGTTTTATGCAGCACCCCAACTCATCTTTCGCCTTAAGCAAGCATAAGTTGGTTTTCTACATTTGAGACCCTGTTCTGTTTTGTAATTCAGTTCCTGTGTAGCCAAGTTTACATTCCTTGTAGTAGTGATATCTTATGATGTTTGTTTTTCTGTGTGACTTATTTCACTTAGAATCATCGTACCTGAATCCACTCATTATGCTGCTACGGGCCTGATGACATAGATTTCATTGCTGAGTGATATTGCATTGTACGTAAGTACCACAACTTCTTTATCCATTTTTCGCTTTCTGTGATATTGAAATTGGACCATAAATGAGGTTCTTGTAAACAGAGCTGTCCCTAACTTTGGGGTGGCTGAGTCTTTTTGATTTTAATTTCCCTAAGCTATAGGACCATAAGTGGAAGTGCCCTAGGCTCTGTTGCTTTGTTTTTTAGATGTTTCAGGAAACACCATACACTTCTCCAGAGTGGCTGTTGGCAATTTACATCCCGCCCATCAGCATAACAAGGCTCCCAGTTCTCCATGGCCTGTCCTGCCTTTCTGGATTTTACACTTTTTTCAGATGGCCCTTTTGACTGGGGAGCAGTGAGACTTCATTGTAGTGCAGATTTCCTTTGCAAGCTTGCTTGGTTGGCCAAAAAGGGCGTATGCGTTTTTTCCTGAATATATTCAGGAAAAAACGCATACGCCCTTTTTGGCCAAGTGCATCATTGTGGACGTTCTGCCTCTTTTCCTATGCTTTACATGCAATTCCAGTCTACCTCCTGAAATCGGTTTCCTGCAATTCTGACCCGCTTTCAAGTCCTCTTGGCAGCCTTACTTCAATATATTTTTGGACGATAGCTGTCATTTATAACTCTGCAGGTATGTGAATGACAGTGCCCCTGAGCTCCTTTCTTCAACTCGCTTTCTTGTGAGCTTGCCGCAACACCGCAGCATTGCTTCAGGCCCTAGTGTGGTTCCGGCATGGCACGCTGAGCCTTTGGTTAATTCCTCTTCCTGGTGGGAAATGAGAGTTAAATTTGCCCGTCCAGACACCTCCAGCTAGTCTCTCATTGGTTCTCCCTATTCCTGTTCATTTTCCGCAGAAATTGCAAACTGGGCCAAACAGGAGGTTAAAGGCACTGACTCTCCAAGTGGCGAGAGTGTTAGTAAAGCGTCTGGAATGTTGCACCCGAGTACCAGGGGACGAAAACTGAGACACATTTGAACACGTTTCCCGATCACATGGTGGATCATACTCTGGGTTCCACATGCATGTTTTAGCTGAAGGAAGAATCCCTTAAACCTGGAGAGTTGAGACCCATGGAATGGGTACCATGCAATATGACTTCAAAGGGTCTGCATTTGTCCAACGAACCTCACGAATCCTATCACTGCTGCGTTTATGCCGCTGTACACACGCTTGATTCTCTTTCGGAGACATATAAATCCATAGGTTTTAAGATTCTTCCTAGTCAGGTATATTCTTACGCGTTTAATATGGGGTGTAGAGTCCACTTCGTTGAGCAAGGAGTAGCTCTTGTCTATTACATATTTGGCTTATGGAACGGTATCTGTGCTAATTTCAATCTCTGGTTTTATGCAGCACCCCAACTCACCTTTCGCCTTAAGCAAGCATAAGTTGGTTTTCTACATTTGAGACCCTGTTCTGTTTTGTAATTCAGTTCCTGTGTAGCCAAGTTTACATTCCGTGTAGTAGTGATATCTTATGATGTTTCTTTTTCTGTGTGACTTATTTCACTTAGAATCATCGTACCTGAATCCACTCATTATGCTGCTACGGGCCTGATGACATAGATTTCATTGCTGCGTGATATTGCATTGTACGTAATTACCACAAATTCTTTATCCATTTTTCACTTGCTGTGATACTGAACTTGTACCGTAAACGAGGTTCTTGTAAACAGAGCCGTCCCAAACTTTGGGGTGGCTGTGTCTTTTTGATTTTAATTTCCCTAAGCTATAGGACCATAAGTTGAAGTGCCCTAGGCTCTGTTGTTTTGCTTTTTAGATGTTTCAGGAAACACCATACACTTCTCCAGAGTGGCTGTTCGCAATTTACATCCCGCCCATCAGCATAACAAGGTTCCCAATTCTCCATGGCCTGTCCTGCCTTTCTGGATTTTACACTTTTTTCAGATGGCCCTTTTGACCGGGGGCAGTGAGACTTCATTGTAGTGCAGATTTCCTTTTCAAGCTTGCTTGGTTGGCCAAAAAGGGCGTATGCGTTTTTTCCTGAATATATTCAGGAAAAAACGCATACGCCCTTTTTGGCCAAGTGCATCATTGTGGACGTTCTGCCTCTTTTCCTATGCTTTACATGCTATTCCAGTCTACCTCCTGAAATCAGTTTCCTGCAATTCTGCCCCGCTTTCAAGTCCGCTTGACAGCCTTACTTCAATATATTTTTGGACGATAGCTGTCATTTATAACTCTGCAGGTATGTGAATGTCAGTGCCCCTGAGCTCCTTCCTTCAACTCGTTTTCTTGTGAGCTGGCCGCAACACCGCAACATTGCTTCAGGCCCTAGTGTGGTTCCGGCATGGCACGCTGAGCCTTTGGTTAATTCCTCTTCCTGGTGGGAAATGAGAGTTAAATTTGCCCGTCCAGACACCTCCAGCTAGTCTCTCATTGGTTCTCCCTATTCCTGTTCATTTTCCGCAGAAATTGCAAACTGGGCCAAACAGGAGGTTAAAGGCACTGACTCTCCAAGTGGGGAGAGTGTTAGTAAAGCGTCTGAAATGTTGCACCCGAGTACCAGGGGACGAAAACTGAGACACATTTGAACACGTTTCCCGATCACATGGTGGATCATACTCTGGGTTCCACATGCATGTTTTAGCTGAAGGAAGAATCCCTTAAACCTGGAGAGTTGAGACCCCTGGAATGGGTACCATGCAGTATGACTTGAAAGGGTCTGCATTTGCTCACCGAACCTCACCAATCCTAACACTGCTGCGTTTATGCCGCTGTACACATGGTTGATTCTCTTTTGGAGACATACAAATCCATAGGTTTTAAGATTCTTACTAGTCAGGTATATTCTTATGCGTTTAATATGGGGTGTTGAGTCCACTTCGTTGAGCAATGAGTAGCTCTTGTCTATTACATATTTGGCTTATGGAACGGTATCTGTTCTAACTTCAATCTCTGGTTTTATGCAGCACCCCAACTCACCTTTCCCCTTAAGCAAGCATAAGATGGTTTTCTACATTTGAGACCCTGTTCTGTTTTGTAATTCAGTTCCTGTGTAGCCAAGTTTACATTCCGTGTAGTAGTGATATCTTATGATGTTTCTTTTTCTGTGTGACTTATTTCACTTAGAATCATCGTACCTGAATCCACTCATTATGCTGCTATGGGCCTGATGACATAGATTTCATTGCTGAGTGATATTGCATTGTACGTAAGTACCACAACTTCTTTATCCATTTTTCATTTTCTGTGATTTTGAACTTGTACTGTAAACGAGGTTCTTGTAAACAGAGCCGTCCCAAACTTTGGGGTGGCTGTGTCTTTTTGATTTTAATTTCCCTAAGCTATAGGACCATAAATGAAAGTGCCCTAGGCTCTGTTGCTTTGTTTTTTAGATGTTTCAGGAAACACCATACACTTCTCCATAGTGGCTGTTGGCAATTTACATCCCGCCCATCAGCATAACAAGGCTCCCAGTTCTCCATGGCCTGTCCTGCCTTTCTGGATTTTACACTTTTTTCAGATGACCCTTTTGACCGGGGGGCAGTGAGACTTCATTGTAGTGCAGATTTCCTTTGCAAGCTTGTTTGTTTGGCCAAAAAGGGCGTAGGCTTTTTTTCTTGAGGAAAAATCTCATATGCCCTTTTTGGCCAAGTGCATCATTGTGGACGTTCTGCCTCTTTTCCTATGCTTTACATGCAATTCCAGTCTACCTCCTGAAATCGGTTTCCTGCAATTCTGCCCCGCTTTCAAGTCCTCTTGGCAACCTTACTTCAATATCTTTTTGGACGATAGCTGTCATTTATAACTCTGCAGTTTTGTGAATTACAGTGCCCCTGAGCTCCTTTCTTCAACTTGCTTTCTTGTGAGCTGGCCGCAACACCGCAGCATCGCTTCAGGCCCTAGTGTGTTTCCGGCATGGCACATTGAGCCTTGGTTAATTCCTCTTCCTGGTAGGAAATGAGAGTTAAATTTGCCCGTCCAGACACCTCCAGCTAGTCTCTCATTGGTTCTCCCTATTCCTGTTCATTTTCCGCAGAAATTGCAAACTGGGCCAAACAGGAGGTTAAAGGCACTGACTCTCCAAGTGGGGAGAGTGTTAGTAAAGCGTCTGGAATGTTGCACCCGAGTACCAGGGGATGAAAACTGAGTCACATTTGAACACGTTTCCCGATCACACGGTGGATCATACTCTGGGTTCCACATGCATGTTTTAGCTGAAGGAAGAATCCCTTAAACCTGGAGAGTTGAGACCCATGGAATGGGTACCATGCAATATGACTTCAAAGGGTCTGCATTTGCTCACCGAACCTCATCAATCCTATCACTGCTGCGTTTATGCCACTATACACACGCTTGATTCTCTTTTGGAGATATATAAATCCATAGGTTTTAAGATTCTTACTAGTCAGGTATATTCTTAGGCTTTTAATATGGGGTGTTGAGTCCACTTCGTTGAGCAAGGTGTAGCTCTTTTCTATTACATATTTGGCTTATGGAATGATATCTTTGCTAATTTCAATGTTTGGTTTTATGCAGCACCCCAACTCACCTTTCCCCTTAAGGAAGCATAAGTTGGTTTTCTACATTTGAGACCCTGTTCTGTTTTGTAATTCAGTTCCTGTGTAGCCAAGTTTACATTCCGTGTAGTAGTGATATCTTATGATGTTTCTTTTTCTGTGTGACTTATTTCACTTAGAATCATCGTACCTGAATCCACTCATTATGCTGCTATGGGCCTGATGACATAGATTTCATTGCTGAGTGATATTGCATTGTAGGTAAGTACCACAACTTCTTTATCCATTTTTCACTTTCTGTGATATTCAACTTGTACCGTAAACGAGGTTCCTGTAAACAGAACCGTCCCAAACTTTGGGGTGGCTGTGTCTTTTTGATTTTAATTTCCCTAAGCTATAGGACCATAAGTGGAAGTGCCCTAGGCTCTGTTGTTTTGTTTTTTAGATGTTTCAGGAAACACCATACACTTCTCCAGAGTGGCTGTTGGCAATTTACATCCCGCCCATCAGCATAACAAGGCTCCCAGTTCTCCATGGCCTGTCCTGCTTTGCTGGATTTTATACTTTTTTCAGATGGCCCTTTTGCCCGCGGGGTAGTGAGACTTCATTGTAGTGCAGATTCCCTTTGCAAGCTTGCTTGGTTGGCCAAAAAGGGCGTATGCGTTTTTTCCTGAATATATTCAGGAAAAAACGCATACGCCCTTTTTGGCCAAGTGCATCATTGTGGACGTTCTGCCTCTTTTCCTATGCTTTACATGCCATTCCAGTCTACCTCCTGAAATCGGTTTCCTGCAATTCTGCCCCACTTTCAAGTCCTCTTGGCAGCCTTACTTCAATATATTTTTGGACGATAGCTGTCATTTATAACTCTGCAGGTTTGTGAATTACAGTGCCCCTGAGCTCCTTTCTTCAACTCGTTTTCTTGTGAGCTGGCCGCAACACAGCAGCATTGCTTCAGGCCCTAATGTGGTTCCAGAATGGCACGCTGAGCCTTTGGTTAATTCCTCTTCCTGGTGGGTAATGAGAGTTAAATTTGCCCGTCCAGACACCTCCAGCTAGTCTCTCATTGGTTCTCCCTATTCCTGTTCATTTTCCGCAGAAATTGCAAACTGGGCCAAACAGGAGGTTAAAGGCACTGACTCTCCAAGTGGGGAGAGTGTTAGTAAAGCATCTGGAATGTTGCACCCGAGTACCGGGGGACGAAAACTGAGTCACATTTGAACACGTTTCCCGATCACACGGTGGATCATACTCTGGGTTCCACATGCATGTTTTAGCTGAAGGAAGAATCCCTTAAACCTGGAGAGTTGAGACCCATGGAATGGGTACCATGCAATATGACTTCAAAGGGTCTGCATTTGCTCACCGATCCTCACCAATCCTATCACTGCTGCATTTATGCCGCTGTAAACACGCTTGATTCTCTTGCAGAGACATATAAATCCATAGGTTTTAAGATTCTTACTAGTCAGTTATATTCTTAGGCGTTTAATATGTGGTGTTGAGTCCACTTCGTTGAGCAAGGAGAAGCTCTTGTCTATTACATATTTGGCTTATGGAACGGTATCTGTGCTAATTTCAATCTCTGGTTTTATGCAGCACCCCAACTCACCTTTCCCCTTAAGGAAGCATAAGTTGGTTTCCTACATTTGAGACCCTGTTCTGTTTTGTAATTCAGTTCCTCTGTAGCCAAGTTTACATTCCGTGTAGTAGTGATATCTTATGATGTTTCTTTTTTTGTGTGACTTATTTCACTTAGAATCATCGTACCTGAATCCACTCATTATGCTGCTACGGGCCTGATGACATAGATTTCATTGCTGAGTGATATTGCATTGTACGTAAGTACCACAACTTCTTTATCCATTTTTCGCTTTCTGTGATATTGAACTTGTACCGTAAATGAGGTTCTTGTAAACTGAGCCGTCCCAAACTTTGGGGTGGCTGTGTCTTTTTGATTTTAATTTCCCTAAGCTATAGGACCATAAGTGGAAGTGCCCTAGGCTCTGTTGCTTTGTTTTTTAGATGTTTCAGGAAACACCATACACTTCTCCATTGTCGCTGTTGGCAATTTACATCCCGCCCATCAGCATAACAAGGCTCTCACATCTCCATGGCCTGTCCTGCCTTTCTGGATTTTACACTTTTATCAGATGGCCCTTTTGACTGGGGGCCAGTGAGACTTCATTTTAGTGCAGATTTCCTTTGCAAGCTTGCTTGGTTGGCCAAAAAGGGCGTATGCGTTTTTTCTTGAATATATTCAGGAAAAAACCCATACGCCCCTTTTGGACAAGTGCATCATTGTGGACGTTCTGCCTCTTTTCCTATGCTTTACATGCAATTCCAGTCTACCTCCTGAAATCGGTTTCCTGCAATTCTGCCCCGCTTTCAAGTCCTCTTGACAGCCTTACTTCAATATATTTTTGGACGATAGCTGTCATTTATAACTCTGCAGGTTTGTGAATCACAGTGCCCCTTAGCTCCTTTCTTCAACTCGTTTTCTTGTGAGCTGGCCGCAACACCGCAGCATTGCTTCAGGCCCTAGTGTGTTTCCAGAATGGCACGCTGAGCCTTTGGTTAATTCCTCTTCCTGGTGGGCAATGAGAGTTAAATTTGCCCGTCCAGACACCTCCAGCTAGTCTCTCATTGGTTCTCCCTATTCCTGTTCATTTTCCGCAGAAATTGCAAACTGGGCCAAACAGGAGGTTAAAGGCACTGACTCTCCAAGTGGGGAGAGTGTTAGTAAAGTGTCTGGAATGTTACACCCGAGTACCGGGGCACGAAAACTGAGACACATTTGAACACGTTTCCCGATCACACGGTGGATCATACTCTGGGTTCCACATGCATGTTTTAGCTGAAGGAAGAATCCCTTAAACCTGGAGAGTTGAGACCCATGGAATGGGTACCATGCAATATGACTTGAAAGGGTCTGCATTTGCTCACCGAACCTCACCAATCCTAACACTGCTGCGTTTATGCCGCTGTACACACGCTTGATTCTCTTTCGGAGACATATAAATCCATAGGTTTTAAGATTCTTACTAGTCAGGTATATTCTTATGCGTTTAATATGGGGTGTTGAGTCCTCTTCGTTGAGCAATGAGTAGCTCTTGTCTATTACATATTTGGCTTATGGAATGGTATCTGTGCTAATTTCAATCTCTGGTTTTATGCAGCACCCCAACTCACCTTTCCCCTTAAGCAAGCATAAGATGGTTTTCTACATTTGAGACCCTGTTCTGTTTTGTAATTCAGGTCCTGTGTAGCCAAGTTTACATTCCGTGTAGTAGTGATATCTTATGATGTTTCTTTTTCTCTGTGAATTTTTTCACTTAGAATCATCGTACCTGAATCCACTCATTATGCTGCTACGGGCCTGATGACATAGATTTCATTGCTGAGTGATATTGCATTGTATGTAAGTACCACAACTTCTTTACCCATTTTTCACTTTCTGCGATATTGAACTTGTACCGTAAATGAGGTTCTTGTAAACAGAGCCTTCCCAAACTTTGGGTTGGCTGTGTCTTTTTGATTTTAATTTCCCTAAGCTATAGGACCATAAGTGGAAGTGCCCTAGGCTCTGTTGCTTTGTTTTTTAGATGTTTCAGGAAACACCATACACTTCTCCAGAGTGGCTGTTGGCAATTTACATCCCGCCCATCAGCATAACAAGGCTCCCAGTTCTCCATGGCCTGTCCTGCCTTTCTGGATTTTACACTTTTTTCAGATGGCCCTTTTGACCGGGGGGCAGTGAGACTTCATTGTAGTGCAGATTTCCTTTGCAAGCTTGCTTGGTTGGCCAAAAAGGGCGTATGCGTTTTTTCCTGAATATATTCAGGAAAAAACGCATACGCCCTTTTTGGCCAAGTGCATCATTGTGGACGTTCTGCCTCTTTTCCTATGCTTTACATGCAATTCCAGTCTACCTCCTGAAATCGGTTTCCTGCAATTCTGCCCCGCTTTCAAGTCCTCTTGGCAGCCTTACTTCAATATATTTTTGGATGATAGCTGTCATTTATAACTCTGCATGTCTGTGAATGACAGTGCCCCTGAGCTCCTTTCTTCAACTTGTTTTCTTGTGAGCTGGCCGCAACACCATTGGATTGCTTCAGGCCCTAGTGTGGTTCCGGCATGGCACGCTGAGCCTTTGGTTAATTCCTCTTCCTGGTGGGTAATGAGAGTTAAATTTGCCCGTCCAGACACCTCCAGCTAGTCTCTCTTGGTTTTTCCCTATTCCTGTTCATTTTCCGCAGAAATTGCAAACTGGGCCAAACAGGAGGTTAAAGGCACTGACTCTCCAAGTGGGGAGAGTGTTAGTAAAGCGTCTGGAATGTTGCACCCGAGTACCGGGGGACGAAAACTGAGACACTTTTGAACACGTTTCCCGATCACACGGTGTATCATACTCTGGGTTCCACATGCATGTTTTAGCTGAAGGAAGAATCCGTTAAACCTGGAGAGTTGAGACCCATGGAATGGGTACCATGCAATATGACTTCAAAGGGTCTGCATTTGCTCACCGATCCTTACCAATCCTATCACTGCTGCATTTATGCCGCTGTACACACGCTTGATTCTCTTGCAGAGACATAGAAATCCATAGGTTTTAAGATTCTTACTAGTCAGGTATATTCTTAGGTGTTTAATATGTGGTGTTGAGTCCACTTCGTTGAGCAAGGAGAAGCTCTTGTCTATTACATATTTGGCTTATGGAACGGTATCTGTGCTAATTTCAATCTCTGGTTTTATGAAGCACCCCAACTCACCTTTCCCCTTAAGGAAGCATAAGTTGGTTTTCTACATTTGAGACCCTGTTCTGTTTTGTAATTCAGTTCCTCTGTAGCCAAGTTTACATTCCGTGTAGTAGTGATATCTTATGATGTTTCTTTTTTTGTGTGACTTATTTCACTTAGAATCATCGTACCTGAATCCACTCATTATGCTGCTACGGGCCTGATGACATAGATTTCATTGCTGAGTGATATTGCATTGTACGTAAGTACCACAACTTCTTTATCCATTTTGCGCTTTCTGTGATATTGAACTTGTACCGTAAACGAGGTTCTTGTAAACTGAGCCATCCCAAACTTTGGGGTGGCTGTGTCTTTTTGATTTTAATTTCCCTAAGCTATAGGACCATAAGTGGAAGTGCCCTAGGCTCTGTCGCTTTGTTTTTTAGATGTTTCAGGAAACACCATACACTTCTCCATTGTCGCTGTTGGCAATTTACATCCCGCCCATCAGCATAACAAGTCTCTCACGTCTCCATGGCCTGTCCTGCCTTTCTGGATTTTACACTTTTATCAGATTGCCCTTTTGACTGGGGGCCAGTGAGACTTCATTGTAGTGCAGATTTCCTTTTCAAGCTTGATTGGTTGGCCAAAAAGGGCGTATGCATGTTTTCCTGAATATATTCAGGAAAAAACGCGTATGCCCTTTTTGGCCAAGTGCATCATTGTGGACGTTCTGCCTCTTTTCCTATGCTTTACATGCAATTCCTGTCTACCTCCTGAAATCGGTTTCCTGCAATTCTGCCCCGCTTTCAAGTCCTCTTGGCAGCCTTACTTCAATATATTTTTGTACGATAGCTGTCATTTATAACTCTGCAGGTTTGTGAATGACAGTGCCCCTGAGCTCCTTTCTTCAGCTCGCTTTCTTGTGAGCTGGCCGCAACACCGCAGGATTGCTTCAGGCCCTAGTGTTGTTCCGGCACAGCACGCTGAGCCTTTGGTCAATTCCTCTTCCTTGTGGGTAATGAGAGTTAAATTTGCCCGTTCAGACACCTCAAGCTAGTCTCTCTTGTTTCTCCCTATTCCTGTTCATTTTCTGCAGAAATTGCAAACTGGGCCAAACAGGGGGTTAAAAGCACTGACTCTCCAAGTGGGGAGAGTGTTAGTAAAGCGTCTGGAATGTTGCACCCGAGTACCGGGGGACGAATACTGAGACACATTTGAACACGTTTCCCGATCACACGGTGGATCATACTCTGGGTTCCACATGCATGTTTTAGCTGAAGGAAGAATCCCTTAAACCTGGAGAGTTGAGACCCATGGAATGGGTACCATGCAGTATGACTTCAAAGGGTCTGCATTTGCTCACCGATCCTCACCAATCCTATCACTGCTGCATTTATGCCACTGTACACATGCTTGATTCTCTTTTGGAGACATATAAATCCATAGGTTTTAAGATTCTTACTAATTAGTTATATTTTTAGGCGTTTAATATGGGGTGTTGAGTCCACTTCGTTGAGCAAGGAGTAGCTCTTGTCTATTACATATTTGGCTTATGGAACGGTATCTGTGCTAATTTCAATCTCTGGTTTTATGCAGCACCCCAACTCACCTTTCCCCTTAAGCAAGCATAAGTCGGTTTTCTACATTTGAGACCCTGTTCTGTTTTGTAATTCAGTTCCTGTGTAGCCAAGTTTACATTCCATGTGGTAGAGATATGTTATGATGTTTCTTTTTCTGTGTGACTTATTTCACTTAGAATCATCGTACCTGAATCCACTCATTATGCTGCTATGGGCCTGATGACATAGATTTCATTGCTGAGTGATATTGCATTGTACGTAAGTACCACAACTTCTTTATCCATTTTTCACTTTCTGTGATTTTGAACTTATACTGTAAACGAGGTTCTTGTAAACAGAGCCTTCCCAAATTTTGGGGTGGCTGTGTCTTTTTGATTTTAATTTCCCTAAGCTATAGGACCATAAGTGGAAGTGCCCTAGGCTCTGTTGCTTTGTTTTTTAGATGTTTCAGGAAACACCATACACTTCTGCAGAGTGGCTGTTGGCAATTTACATCCCGCCCATCAGCATAACAAGGCTCCCAGTTCTCCATGGCCTGTCCTGCCTTTCTGGATTTTACACTTTTTTCAGATTGCCCTTTTGACCGGGGGGCAGTGAGACTTCATTGTAGTGCAGATTTCCTTTTCAAGCTTGATTGGTTGGCCAAAAAGGGCGTATGCATGTTTTCCTGAATATATTCAGGAAAAAACGCGTATGCCCTTTTTGGCCAAGTGCATCATTGTGGACGTTCTGCCTCTTTTCCTATGCTTTACATGCAATTCCAGTCTACCTCCTGAAATCGGTTTCCTGCAATTCTGCCCCGCTTTCAAGTCCTCTTGGCAGCCTTACTTCAATATATTTTTGGACGATAGCTGTCATTTATAACTCTGCAGGTTTGTGAATGACAGTGCCCCTTAGCTCCTTTCTTCAACTCGCTTTCTTGTGAGCTGGCCGCAACACCGCAGCATTGCTTCAGGCCCTAGTGTGGTTCCGGCATGACATGCTGAGCCTTTGGTTAATTACTCTTCCTGGTGGGAAATGAGAGTTAAATTTGCCCGTCCAGACACCTCCAGCTAGTCTCTCATTGGTTCTCCCTATTCCTGTTCATTTTCCGCAGAAATTGCAAACTGGGCCAAACAAGAGGTTAAAGGCACTGACTCTCCAAGTGGGGAGAGTGTTAGTAAAGCGTCTGGAATGTTGCACCCGAGTACCGGGGGATGAAAACTGACACAATTAAACACGTTTCCCGATCACACGGTGGATCATACTCTGGGTTCCACATGCATGTTTTAGCTGAAGGAAGAATCCCTTAAACCTGGAGAGTTGAGACCCATGGAATGGGTACCATGCAATATGACTTCAAAGGGTCTGCATTTGCTCACCGAACCTCACCAATCCTATCACTGCTGCGTTTATGACACTGTACACACGCTTGATTCTCTTTCGGAGACATATAAATCCATAGGTTTTAAGATTCTTTCTAGTCAGGTATATTCTTAGGCGTTTAATATGGGGTGTAGAGTCCACTTCGTTGAGCAAGGAGTAGCTCTTGTCTATTAAATATTTGGCTTATGGAACGGTATCTGTTCTAATTTCAATCTCTGGTTTTATGCAGCACCCCAACTCACCTTTCGCCTTAAGCAAGCATAAGTTGGTTTTCTACATTTGAGACCCTGTTCTGTTTTGTAATTCAGTTCCTGTGTAGCCAAGTTTACATTCCTTGTAGTAGTGATATCTTATGATGTTTGTTTTTCTGTGTGACTTATTTCACTTAGAATCATCGTACCTGAATCCACTCATTATGCTGCTACGGGCCTGATGACATAGATTTCATTGCTGAGTGATATTGCATTGTACGTAAGTACCACAACTTCTTTATCCATTTTTCGCTTTCTGTGATATTGAACTTGGACCATAAATGAGGTTCTTGTAAACAGAGCTGTCCCTAACTTTGGGGTGGCTGAGTCTTTTTGATTTTAATTTCCCTAAGCTATAGGACCATAAGTGGAAGTGCCCTAGGCTCTGTTGCTTTGTTTTTTAGATGTTTCAGGAAACACCATACACTTCTCCAGAGTGGCTGTTGGCAATTTACATCCCGCCCATCAGCATAACAAGGCTCCCAGTTCTCCATGGCCTGTCCTGCCTTTCTGGATTTTACACTTTTTTCAGATGGCCCTTTTGACCGGGGGGCAGTGAGACTTCATTGTAGTGCAGATTTCCTTTGCAAACTTGCTTGGTTGGCCAAAAAGGGCGTATGCGTTTTTTCCTGAATATATTCAGGAAAAAACGCATACGCCCTTTTTGGCCAAGTGCATCATTGTGGACGTTCTGCCTCTTTTCCTTTGCTTTACATGCAATTCCAGTCTACCTCCTGAAATCGGTTTCCTGCAATTCTGCCCAGCGTTCAAGTCCTCTTGGCAGCCTTACTTCAATATATTTTTGGACGATAGCTGTCATTTATAACTCTGCAGGTTTGTGAATGACAGTGCCCCTTAGCTCCTTTCTTCAACTCGCTTTCTTGTGAGCTGGCCGCAACACCGCAGCATTGCTTCAGGCCCTAGTGTGGTTCCGGCATGACATGCTGAGCCTTTGGTTAATTCCTCTTCCTGGTGGGAAATGAGAGTTAAATTTGCCCGTCCAGACACCTCCAGCTAGTCTCTCATGGGTTCTCCCTATTCCTGTTCATTTTCCGCAGAAATTGCAAACTGGGCCAAACAGGAGGTTAAAGGCACTGACTCTCCAAGTGGGGAGAGTGTTAGTAAAGCGTCTGGAATGTTGCACCCGAGTACCGGGGGATGAAAACTGACACAATTAAACACGTTTCCCGATCACACGGTGGATCATACTCTGTGTTCCACATGCATGTTTTAGCTGAAGGAAGCATCCCTTAAACCTGGAGAGTTGAGACCCATGGAATGGGTACCATGCAATATGACTTCAAAGGGTCTGCATTTGCTCACCGAACCTCACCAATCCTAGCACTGCTGCATTTATGCCACTGTACACAAGCTTGATTCTCTTTCGGAGACATATAAATCCATAGGTTTTAAGATTCTTTCTAGTCAGGTATATTCTTACGCATTTAATATGGGGTGTAGAGTCCACTTCGTTGAGCAAGGAGTAGCTCTTGTCTATTAAATATTTGGCTTATGGAACGGTATCTGTTCTAATTTCAATCTCTGGTTTTATGCAGCACCCCAACTCACCTTTCGCCTTAAGCAAGCATAAGTTGGTTTTCTACATTTGAGACCCTGTTCTGTTTTGTAATTCAGTTCCTGTGTAGCCAAGTTTACATTCTTTGTAGTAGTGATATCTTATGATGTTTGTTTTTCTGTGTGACTTATTTCACTTAGAATCATCGTACCTGAATCCACTCATTATGCTGCTACGGGCCTGATGACATAGATTTCATTGCTGAGTGATATTGCATTGTACGTAAGTACCACAACTTCTTTATCCATTTTTCGCTTTCTGTGATATTGAACTTGGACCATAAATGAGGTTCTTGTAAACAGAGCTGTCCCTAACTTTGGGGTGGCTGAGTCTTTTTGATTTTAATTTCCCTAAGCTATAGGACCATAAGTGGAAGTGCCCTAGGCTCTGTTGCTTTGTTTTTTAGATGTTTCAGGAAACACCATACACTTCTCCAGAGTGGCTGTTGGCAATTTACATCCCGCCCATCAGCATAACAAGGCTCCCAGTTCTCCATGGCCTGTCCTGCCTTTCTGGATTTTACACATTTTTAAGATGGCCCTTTTGACCAGGGAGCAGTGAGACTTCATTGTAGTGCAGATTTCCTTTGCAAGCTTGCTTGGTTGGCCAAAAAGGGCGTATGCGTTTTTTCCTGAATATATTCAGGAAAAAACGCATACGCCCTTTTTGGCCAAGTGCATCATTGTGGACGTTCTGCCTCTTTTCCTATGCTTTACATGCAATTCCAGTCTACCTCCTGAAATCGGTTTCCTGCAATTCTGCCCCGCTTTCAAGTCCTCTTGGCAGCCTTACTTCAATATATTTTTGGACGATAGCTATCATTTATAACTCTGCAGGTATGTGAATGACAGTGCCCCTGAGCTCCTTTCTTCAACTCGCTTTCTTGTGAGCTGGCCGCAACACCGCAGGATTGCTTCAGGCCCTAGTGTGGTTCCGGCATGGCACGCTGAGCCTTTGGTTAATTCCTCTTCCTGGTGGGAAATGAGAGTTAAATTTGCCCGTCCAGACACCTCCAGCTAGTCTCTCATTGGTTCTCCCTATTCCTGTTCATTTTCCGCAGAAATTGCAAACTGGGCCAAACAGGAGGTTAAAGGCACTGACTCTCCAAGTGGGGAGAGTGTTAGTAAAGAGTCTGGAATGTTGCACCCGAGTACCAGGGGACGAAAACTGAGACACATTTGAACACGTTTCCCGATCACATGGTGGATCATACTCTGGGTTCCACATGCATGTTTTAGCTGAAGGAAGAATCCCTTAAACCTGGAGAGTTGAGACCCCTGCAATGGGTACCATGCAATATGACTTCAAAGGGTCTGCATTTGCTCACCGAACCTCACCAATCCTATCACTGCTGCATTTATGCCACTGTACACACGCTTGATTCTCTTTCTGAGACATATAAATCCATAGGTTTTAAGATTCTTACTAGTCAGGTATATTCTTAGGCGTTTAATATGGGGTGTAGAGTCCACTTCGTTGAGCAAGGAGTAGCTCTTGTCTATTATATATTTGGCTTATGGAACGGTATCTGTGCTAATTTCAATTTCTGGTTTTATGCAGCACCCCAACTCACCTTTCCCCTTAAGCAAGCATAAGTCGGTTTTCTACATTTGAGACCCTGTTCTGTTTTGTAATTCAGTTCCTGTGTAGCCAAGTTTACATTCCATGTGGTAGAGATATCTTATGATGTTTGTTTTTCTGTGTGACTTATTTCACTTAGAATCATCGTACCTGAATCCACTCATTATGCTGCTATGGGCCTGATGACATAGATTTCATTGCTGAGTGATATTGCATTGTACGTAAGTACCACAACTTCTTTATCCATTTTTCACTTTCTGTGATTTTGAACTTATACTGTAAACGAGGTTCTTGTAAACAGAGCCTTCCCAAATTTTGGGGTGGCTGTGTCTTTTTGATTTTAATTTCCCTAAGCTATAGGACCATAAGTGGAAGTGCCCTAGGCTCTGTTGCTTTGTTTTGTAGATGTTTCAGGAAACACCATACACTTCTCCAGAGTGGCTGTTGGCAATTTACATCCCGCCCATCAGCATAACAAGGCTCCCAGTTCTCCATGGCCTGTCCTGCCTTTCTGGATTTTACACTTTTTTCAGATGGCCCTTTTGACCGGGGGGCAGTGAGACTTCATTGTAGTGCAGATTTCCTTTGCAAGCTTGCTTGGTGGGCCAAAAAGTGCGTATGCGTTTTTTCCTGAATATATTCAGGAAAAAACGCATACGCCCTTTTTGGCCAAGAGCATCATTGTGGACGTTCTGCCTCTTTTCCTATGCTTTACATGCAATTCCAGTCTACCTCCTGAAGTCGGTTTCCTGCAATTCTGCCCAGCGTTCAAGTCCTCTTGGCAGCCTTACTTCAATATATTTTTGGACGATAGCTGTCATTTATAACTCTGCAGGTTTGTGAATGACAGTGCCCCTTAGCTCCTTTCTTCAACTCGCTTTCTTGTGAGCTGGCCGCAACACCGCAGCATTGCTTCAGGCCCTAGTGTGGTTCCGGCATGACATGCTGAGCCTTTGGTTAATTCCTCTTCCTGGTGGGAAATGAGAGTTAAATTTGCCCGTCCAGACACCTCCAGCTAGTCTCTCATTGGTTCTCCCTATTCCTGTTCATTTTCCGCAGAAATTGCAAACTGGGCCAAACAAGAGTTTAAAGGCACTGACTCTCCAAGTGGGGAGAGTGTTAGTAAAGCGTCTGGAATGTTGCACCCGAGTACCGGGGGATGAAAACTGACACAATTAAACACGTTTCCCGATCACACGGTGGATCATACTCTGTGTTCCACATGCATGTTTTAGCTGAAGGAAGCATCCCTTAAACCTGGAGAGTTGAGACCCATGGAATGGGTACCATGCAATATGACTTCAAAGGGTCTGCATTTGCTCACCGAACCTCACCAATCCTAGCACTGCTGCATTTATGCCACTGTACACAAGCTTGATTCTCTTTCGGAGACATATAAATCCATAGGTTTTAAGATTCTTTCTAGTCAGGTATATTCTTACGCATTTAATATGGGGTGTAGAGTCCACTTCGTTGAGCAAGGAGTAGCTCTTGTCTATTAAATATTTGGCTTATGGAACGGTATCTGTTCTAATTTCAATCTCTGGTTTTATGCAGCACCCCAACTCACCTTTCGCCTTAAGCAAGCATAAGTTGGTTTTCTACATTTGAGACCCTGTTCTGTTTTGTAATTCAGTTCCTGTGTAGCCAAGTTTACATTCTTTGTAGTAGTGATATCTTATGATGTTTGTTTTTCTGTGTGACTTATTTCACTTAGAATCATCGTACCTGAATCCACTCATTATGCTGCTACGGGCCTGATGACATAGATTTCATTGCTGAGTGATATTGCATTGTACGTAAGTACCACAACTTCTTTATCCATTTTTCGCTTTCTGTGATATTGAACTTGGACCATAAATGAGGTTCTTGTAAACAGAGCTGTCCCTAACTTTGGGGTGGCTGAGTCTTTTTGATTTTAATTTCCCTAAGCTATAGGACCATAAGTGGAAGTGCCCTAGGCTCTGTTGCTTTGTTTTTTAGATGTTTCAGGAAACACCATACACTTCTCCAGAGTGGCTGTTGGCAATTTACATCCCGCCCATCAGCATAACAAGGCTCCCAGTTCTCCATGGCCTGTCCTGCCTTTCTGGATTTTACACATTTTTAAGATGGCCCTTTTGACCAGGGAGCAGTGAGACTTCATTGTAGTGCAGATTTCCTTTGCAAGCTTGCTTGGTTGGCCAAAAAGGGCGTATGCGTTTTTTCCTGAATATATTCAGGAAAAAACGCATACGCCCTTTTTGGCCAAGTGCATCATTGTGGACGTTCTGCCTCTTTTCCTATGCTTTACATGCAATTCCAGTCTACCTCCTGAAATCGGTTTCCTGCAATTCTGCCCCGCTTTCAAGTCCTCTTGGCAGCCTTACTTCAATATATTTTTGGACGATAGCTATCATTTATAACTCTGCAGGTATGTGAATGACAGTGCCCCTGAGCTCCTTTCTTCAACTCGCTTTCTTGTGAGCTGGCCGCAACACCGCAGGATTGCTTCAGGCCCTAGTGTGGTTCCGGCATGGCACGCTGAGCCTTTGGTTAATTCCTCTTCCTGGTGGGAAATGAGAGTTAAATTTGCCCGTCCAGACACCTCCAGCTAGTCTCTCATTGGTTCTCCCTATTCCTGTTCATTTTCCGCAGAAATTGCAAACTGGGCCAAACAGGAGGTTAAAGGCACTGACTCTCCAAGTGGGGAGAGTGTTAGTAAAGCGTCTGGAATGTTGCACCCGAGTACCAGGGGACGAAAACTGAGACACATTTGAACACGTTTCCCGATCACATGGTGGATCATACTCTGGGTTCCACATGCATGTTTTAGCTGAAGGAAGAATCCCTTAAACCTGGAGAGTTGAGACCCCTGCAATGGGTACCATGCAATATGACTTCAAAGGGTCTGCATTTGCTCACCGAACCTCACCAATCCTATCACTGCTGCATTTATGCCACTGTACACACGCTTGATTCTCTTTCTGAGACATATAAATCCATAGGTTTTAAGATTCTTACTAGTCAGGTATATTCTTAGGCGTTTAATATGGGGTGTAGAGTCCACTTCGTTGAGCAAGGAGTAGCTCTTGTCTATTATATATTTGGCTTATGGAACGGTATCTGTGCTAATTTCAATTTCTGGTTTTATGCAGCACCCCAACTCACCTTTCCCCTTAAGCAAGCATAAGTCGGTTTTCTACATTTGAGACCCTGTTCTGTTTTGTAATTCAGTTCCTGTGTAGCCAAGTTTACATTCCATGTGGTAGAGATATCTTATGATGTTTGTTTTTCTGTGTGACTTATTTCACTTAGAATCATCGTACCTGAATCCACTCATTATGCTGCTATGGGCCTGATGACATAGATTTCATTGCTGAGTGATATTGCATTGTACGTAAGTACCACAACTTCTTTATCCATTTTTCACTTTCTGTGATTTTGAACTTATACTGTAAACGAGGTTCTTGTAAACAGAGCCTTCCCAAATTTTGGGGTGGCTGTGTCTTTTTGATTTTAATTTCCCTAAGCTATAGGACCATAAGTGGAAGTGCCCTAGGCTCTGTTGCTTTGTTTTTTAGATGTTTCAGGAAACACCATACACTTCTCCAGAGTGGCTGTTGGCAATTTACATCCCGCCCATCAGCATAACAAGGCTCCCAGTTCTCCATGGCCTGTCCTGCCTTTCTGGATTTTACACTTTTTTCAGATGGCCCTTTTGACCGGGGGGCAGTGAGACTTCATTGTAGTGCAGATTTCCTTTGCAAGCTTGCTTGGTGGGCCAAAAAGTGCGTATGCGTTTTTTCCTGAATATATTCAGGAAAAAACGCATACGCCCTTTTTGGCCAAGAGCATCATTGTGGACGTTCTGCCTCTTTTCCTATGCTTTACATGCAATTCCAGTCTACCTCCTGAAGTCGGTTTCCTGCAATTCTGCCCAGCGTTCAAGTCCTCTTGGCAGCCTTACTTCAATATATTTTTGGACGATAGCTGTCATTTATAACTCTGCAGGTTTGTGAATGACAGTGCCCCTTAGCTCCTTTCTTCAACTCGCTTTCTTGTGAGCTGGCCGCAACACCGCAGCATTGCTTCAGGCCCTAGTGTGGTTCCGGCATGACATGCTGAGCCTTTGGTTAATTCCTCTTCCTGGTGGGAAATGAGAGTTAAATTTGCCCGTCCAGACACCTCCAGCTAGTCTCTCATTGGTTCTCCCTATTCCTGTTCATTTTCCGCAGAAATTGCAAACTGGGCCAAACAAGAGTTTAAAGGCACTGACTCTCCAAGTGGGGAGAGTGTTAGTAAAGCGTCTGGAATGTTGCACCCGAGTACCGGGGGATGAAAACTGACACAATTAAACACGTTTCCCGATCACACGGTGGATCATACTCTGGGTTCCACATGCATGTTTTAGCTGAAGGAAGAATCCCTTAAACCTGGAGAGTTGAGACCCATGGAATGGGTACCATGCAATATGACTTCAAAGGGTCTGCATTTGCTCACCGAACCTCACCAATCCTATCACTGCTGCGTTTATGCCACTGTACACACGCTTGATTCTCTTTCTGAGACATATAAATCCATAGATTTTAAGATTCTTTCTAGTCAGGTATATTCTTAGGCGTTTAATATGGGGTGTAGAGTCCACTTCGTTGAGCAAGGAGTAGCTCTTGTCTATTACATATTTGGCTTATGGAACGGTATCTGTGCTAATTTCAATCTCTGGTTTTATGCAGCACCCCAACTCACCTTTCCCCTTAAGCAAGCATAAGTCGGTTTTCTACATTTGAGACACTGTTCTGTTTTGTAATTCAGTTCCTGTGTAGCCAAGTTTACATTCCATGTGGTAGAGATATCTTATGATGTTTCTTTTTCTGTGTGACTTATTTCACTTAGAATCATCGTACCTGAATCCACTCATTATGCTGCTATGGGCCTGATGACATAGATTTCATTGCTGAGTGATATTGCATTGTACGTAAGTACCACAACTTCTTTATCCATTTTTCACTTTCTGTGATTTTGAACTTTTACTGTAAACGAGGTTCTTGTAAACAGAGCCTTCCCAAATTTTGGGGTGGCTGTGTCTCTTTGATTTTAATTTCCCTAAGCTATAGGACCATAAGTGGAAGTGCCCTAGGCTCTGTTGCTTTGTTTTTTAGATGTTTCAGGAAACACCATACACTTCTCCAGAGTGGCTGTTGGCAATTTACATCCCGCCCATCAGCATAACAAGGCTCCCAGTTCTCCATGGCCTGTCCTGCCTTTCTGGATTTTACACTTTTTTCAGATGGCCCTTTTGACCCGGGAGCAGTGAGACTTCATTGTAGTGCAGATTTCCTTTGCAAACTTGCTTGGTTGGCCAAAAAGGGCGTATGCGTTTTTTCCTGAATATATTCAGGAAAAAACGCATACGCCCTTTTTGGCCAAGTGCATCATTGTGGACGTTCTGCCTCTTTTCCTATGCTTTACATGCAATTCCAGTCTACCTCCTGAAATCGGTTTCCTGCAATTCTGCCCCGCTTTCAAGTCCTCTTGGCAGCCTTACTTCAATATATTTTTGGACGATAGCTATCATTTATAACTCTGCAGGTATGTGAATGACAGTGCCCCTGAGCTCCTTTCTTCAACTCGCTTTCTTGTGAGCTGGCCGCAACACCGCAGCATTGCTTCAGGCCCTAGTGTGGTTCCGGCATGGCACGATGAGCCTTTGGTTAATTCCTCTTCCTGGTGGGAAATGAGAGTTAAATTTGCCCGTCCAGACACCTCCAGCTAGTCTCTCATTGGTTCTCCCTATTCCTGTTCATTTTCCGCAGAAATTGCAAACTGGGCCAAACAAGAGGTTAAAGGCACTGTCTCTCCAAGTGGGGAGAGTGTTAGTAAAGCGTCTGGAATGTTGCACCCGAGTACCGGGGGATGAAAACTGACACAATTAAACACGTTTCCCGATCACACGGTGGATCATACTCTGGGTTCCACATGCATGTTTTAGCTGAAGGAAGAATCCCTTAAACCTGGAGAGTTGAGACCCATGGAATGGGTACCATGCAATATGACTTCAAAGGGTCTGCATTTGCTCACCGAACCTCACCAATCCTATCACTGCTGCGTTTATGACACTGTACACACGCTTGATTCTCTTTCTGAGACATATAAATCCATAGGTTTTAAGATTCTTTCTAGTCAGGTATATTCTTACGCGTTTAATATGGGGTGTAGAGTCCACTTCGTTGAGCAAGGAGTAGCTCTTGTCTATTAAATATTTGGCTTATGGAACGGTATCTGTTCTAATTTCAATCTCTGGTTTTATGCAGCACCCCAACTCACCTTTCTCCTTAAGCAAGCATAAGTTGGTTTTCTACATTTGAGACCCTGTTCTGTTTTGTAATTCAGTTCCTGTGTAGCCAAGTTTACATTCCTTGTAGTAGTGATATCTTATGATGTTTGTTTTTCTGTGTGACTTATTTCACTTAGAATCATCGTACCTGAATCCACTCATTATGCTGCTACGGGCCTGATGACATAGATTTCATTGCTGAGTGATATTGCATTGTACGTAAGTACCACAACTTCTTTATCCATTTTTCGCTTTCTGTGATATTGAACTTGGACCAAAAATGAGGTTCTTGTAAACAGAGCTGTCCCTAACTTTGGGGTGGCTCAGTCTTTTTGATTTTAATTTCCCTAAGCTATAGGACCATAAGTGGAAGTGCCCTAGGCTCTGTTGCTTTGTTTTTTAGATGTTTCAGGAAACACCATACACTTCTCCAGAGTGGCTGTTGGCAATTTACATCCCGCCCATCAGCATAACAAGGCTCCCAGTTCTCCATGGCCTGTCCTGCCTTTCTGGATTTTACACTTTTTTCAGATGGCCCTTTTGACCGGGGAGCAGTGAGACTTCATTGTAGTGCAGATTTCCTTTGCAAGCTTGCTTGGTTGGCCAAAAAGGGCGTATGCGTTTTTTCCTGAATATATTCAGGAAAAAACGCATACGCCCTTTTTGGCCAAGTGCATCATTGTGGACGTTCTGCCTCTTTTCCTATGCTTTACATGCAATTCCAGTCTACCTCCTGAAATCGGTTTCCTGCAATTCTGACCCGCTTTCAAGTCCTCTTGGCAGCCTTACTTCAATATATTTTTGGACGATAGCTATCATTTATAACTCTGCAAGTATGTGAATGACAGTGCCCCTGAGCTCCTTTCTTCAACTCGCTTTCTTGTGAGCTGGCCGCAACACCGCAGGATTGCTTCAGGCCCTAGTGTGGTTCCGGCATGGCACGCTGAGCCTTTGGTTAATTCCTCTTCCTGGTGGGAAATGAGAGTTAAATTTGCCCGTCCAGACACCTCCAGCTAGTCTCTCATTGGTTCTCCCTATTCCTGTTCATTTTCCGCAGAAATTGCAAACTGGGCCAAACAGGAGGTTAAAGGCACTGACTCTCCAAGTGGGGAGAGTGTTAGTAAAGCGTCTGGAATGTTGCACCCGAGTACCAGGGGACGAAAACTGAGACACATTTGAACACGTTTCCCGATCACATGGTGGATCATACTCTGGGTTCCACATGCATGTTTTAGCTGAAGGAAGAATCCCTTAAACCTGGAGAGTTGAGACCCCTGTAATGGGTACCATGCAATATGACTTCAAAGGGTCTGCATTTGCTCACCGAACCTCACCAATCCTATCACTGCTGCATTTATGCCACTGTACACACGCTTGATTCTCTTTCTGAGACATATAAATCCATAGGTTTTAAGATTCTTACTAGTCAGGTATATTCTTAGGCGTTTAATATGGGGTGTAGAGTCCACTTCGTTGAGCAAGGAGTAGCTCTTGTCTATTACATATTTGGCTTATGGAACGGTATCTGTGCTAATTTCAATCTCTGGTTTTATGCAGCACCCCAACTCACCTTTCCCCTTAAGCAAGCATAAGTCGGTTTTCTACATTTGAGACCCTGTTCTGTTTTGTAATTCAGTTCCTGTGTAGCCAAGTTTACATTCCATGTGGTAGAGATATCTTATGATGTTTCTTTTTCTGTGTGACTTATTTCACTTAGAATCATCGTACCTGAATCCACTCATTATGCTGCTATGGGCCTGATGACATAGATTTCATTGCTGAGTGATATTGCATTGTACGTAAGTACCACAACTTCTTTATCCATTTTTCACTTTCTGTGATTTTGAACTTATACTGTAAACGAGGTTCTTGTAAACAGAGCCTTCCCAAATTTTGGGGTGGCTGTGTCTTTTTGATTTTAATTTCCCTAAGCTATAGGACCATAAGTGGAAGTGCCCTAGGCTCTGTTGCTTTGTTTTGTAGATGTTTCAGGAAACACCATACACTTCTCCAGAGTGGCTGTTGGCAATTTACATCCCGCCCATCAGCATAACAAGGCTCCCAGTTCTCCATGGCCTGTCCTGCCTTTCTGGATTTTACACTTTTTTCAGATGGCCCTTTTGACCGGGGGGCAGTGAGACTTCATTGTAGTGCAGATTTCCTTTGCAAGCTTGCTTGGTTGGCCAAAAAGGGCGTATGCGTTTTTTCCTGAATATATTCAGGAAAAAACGCATACGCCCTTTTTGGCCAAGTGCATCATTGTGGACGTTCTGCCTCTTTTCCTATGCTTTACATGCAATTCCAGTCTACCTCCTGAAATCGGTTTCCTGCAATTCTGCCCCGCTTTCAAGTCCTCTTGGCAGCCTTACTTCAATATATTTTTGGACGATAGCTATCATTTATAACTCTGCAGGTTTGTGAATGACAGTGCCCCTGAGCTCCTTTCTTCAACTCGCTTTCTTGTGAGCTGGCCACAACACCGCAGCATTGCTTCAGGCCCTAGTGTGGTTCCGGCATGGCACGCTGAGCCTTTGGTTAATTCCTCTTCCTGGTGGGAAATGAGAGTTAAATTTGCCCGTCCAGACACCTCCAGCTAGTCTCTCATTGGTTCTCCCTATTCCTGTTCATTTTCCGCAGAAATTGCAAACTGGGCCAAACAGGAGGTTAAAGGCACTGACTCTCCAAGTGGGGAGAGTGTTAGTAAAGCGTCTGGAATGTTGCACCCGAGTACCAGGGGACGAAAACTGAGACACATTTGAACACGTTTCCCGATCACATGGTGGATCATACTCTGGGTTCCACATGCATGTTTTGGCTGAAGGAAGAATCCCTTAAACCTGGAGAGTTGAGACCCATGGAATGGGTACCATGCAATATGACTTCAAAGGGTCTGCATTTGTCCACCGAACCTCACCAATCCTATCACTGCTGCGTTTATGCCGCTGTACACACGCTTGATTCTCTTTCGGAGACATATAAATCCATAGGTTTTAAGATTCTTCCTAGTCAGGTATATTCTTACGCGTTTAATATGGGGTGTAGAGTCCACTTCGTTGAGCAAGGAGTAGCTCTTGTCTATTACATATTTGGCTTATGGAACGGTATCTGTGCTAATTTCAATCTCTGGTTTTATGCAGCACCCCAACTCACCTTTCCCCTTAAGCAAGCATAAGTTGGTTTTCTACATTTGAGACCCTGTTCTGTTTTGTAATTCAGTTCCTGTGTAGCCAAGTTTACATTCCGTGTAGTAGTGATATCTTATGATGTTTCTTTTTCTGTGTGACTTATTTCACTTAGAATCATCGTACCTGAATCCACTCATTATGCTGCTATGGGCCTGATGACATAGATTTCATTGCTGCGTGATATTGCATTGTACGTAATTACCACAAATTCTTTATCCATTTTTCACTTGCTGTGATACTGAACTTGTACCGTAAACGAGGTTCTTGTAAACAGAGCCGTCCCAAAGTTTGGGGTGGCTGTGTCTTTTTGATTTTAATTTCCCTAATCTATAGGACCATAAGTTGAAGTGCCCTAGGCTCTGTTGCTTTGCTTTTTAGATGTTTCAGGAAACACCATACACTTCTCCAGAGTGGCTGTTCGCTATTTACATCCCGCCCATCAGCATAACAAGGTTCCCAATTCTCCATGGCCTGTCCTGCCTTTCTGGATTTTACACTTTTTTCAGATGGCCCTTTTTACCGGGTGCAGTGAGACTTCATTGTAGTGCAGATTTCCTTTTCAACCTTGCTTGGTTGGCCAAAAAGAGCGTATGCGTTTTTTCCTGAATATATTCAGGAAAAAACGCATACGCCCTTTTTGGCCAAGTGCATCATTGTGGACGTTCTGCCTCTTTTCCTATGCTTTACATGCAATTCCAGTCTACCTCCTGAAATCGGTTTCCTGCAATTCTGCCCCGCTTTCAAGTCCTCTTGGCAGCCTTACTTCAATATATTTTTGGACGATAGCTGTCATTTATAACTCTGCAGGTATGTGAATGTCAGTGCCCCTGAGCTCCTTTCTTTAACTCGTTTTCTTGTGAGCTGGCCGCAACACCGCAGCCTTGCTTCAGGCCCTAGTGTGGTTCCGGCATGGCACGCTGAGCCTTTGGTTAATTCCTCTTCCTGGTGGGAAATGAGAGTTAAATTTGCCCGTCCAGACACCTCCAGCTAGTCTCTCATTGGTTCTCCCTATTCCTGTTCATTTTCCGCAGAAATTGCAAACTGGGCCAAACAGGAGGTTAAATGCACTGACTCTCCAAGTGGGGAGAGTGTTAGTAAAGCGTCTGAAATGTTGCACCCGAGTACCAGGGGACGAAAACTGAGACACATTTGAACACGTTTCCCGATCACATGGTGGATCATACTCTGGGTTCCACATGCATGTTTTAGCTGAAGGAAGAATCCCTTAAACCTGGAGAGTTGAGACCCATGGAATGGGTACCATGCAATATGACTTCAAAGGGTCTGCATTTGCTCACCGAACCTCACCAATCCTATCACTGCTGCATTTATGCCACTGTACACACGCTTGATTCTCTTTCTGAGACATATAAATCCATAGGTTTTAAGATTCTTACTAGTCAGGTATATTCTTAGGCGTTTAATATGGGCTGTAGAGTCCACTTCGTTGAGCAAGGAGTAGCTCTTGTCTATTACATATTTGGCTTATGGAACCGTATCTGTGCTAATTTCAATCTTTGGTTTTATGCAGCCCCCCAAGTCACCTTTACTCTTAAGCAAGCATAAGTCGGTTTTCTACATTTGAGACCCTGTTCTGTTTTGTAATTCAGTTCCTGTGTAGCCAAGTTTACACTCCATGTGGTAGAGATATCTTATGATGTTTCTTTCTCTGTGTGACTTATTTCACTTACAATCATCGTATCTGAATCCACTCATTATGCTGCTACGGGCCTGATGACATAGATTTCATTGCTGAGTGATATTGCATTGTACGTAAGTACCACAACTTCTTTATCCATTTTGCGCTTTCTGTGATATTGAACTTGTACCGTAAACGAGGTTCTTGTAAACAGAGCTGTCCCAAAGATTGGGGTGGTTGTGTCTTTTTGATTTTAATTTCCCTAAGCTATAGGACCATAAGTGGAAGTGCCCTAGGCTCTGTTGCTTTGTTTTTTAGATGTTTCAGGAAACACCATACACTTCTCCAGAGTGACTGTTGGCAATTTACATCCCGCCCATCAGCATAACAAGGCTCCCAGTTCTCCATGGCCTGTCCTGCCTTTGTGGATTTTACACTTTTTTCAGATGGCCCTTTTGACTGGGGGGCAGTGAGACTTCTTTGTAGTGCAGATTTCCTTTGCAAGCTTGCTTGGTTGGCCAAAAAGGGCGTATGCGTTTATTCCTGAATATATTCAGGAAAAAACGCATACGCCCTTTTTGGCCAAGTGCATCATTGTGGACGTTCTGCCTCTTTTCCTATGCTTTACATGCAATTCCAGTCTACCTCCTGAAATCGGTTTCCTGCAATTCTGCCCCGCTTTCAAGTCCTCTTGGCAGCCTTACTTCAATATATTTTTGGACGATAGTTGTCATTTATAACTCTGCAGGTATGTGAATGACAGTGCCCCTGAGCTCCTTTCTTCAACTCGCTTTCTTGTGAGCTGGCCGCAACACCGCTGCTTTGCTTCAGGCCCTAGTGTGGTTCCGGCATGGCACACTGAGCCTTTGGTTAATTCCTATTCCTGGTGGGAAATGAGAGTTAAATTTGCCCGTCCAGACACCTCCAGCTAGTCTCTCATTGGTTCTCCCTATTCCTGTTCATTTTCCGCAGAAATTGCAAACTGGGCCAAACAGGAGGTTAAAGGCACTGACTCTCCAAGTGGGGAGAGTGTTAGTAAAGCGTCTGGAATGTTGCACCCGAGTACCGGGGGACGAAAACTGAGTCACATTTGAACACGTTTCCCGATCACACGGTGGATCATACTCTGGGTTCCACATGCATGTTTTAGCTGAAGGAAGAATCCCTTAAACCTGGAGAGTTGAGACCCATGGAATGGGTACCATGCAATATGACTTGAAAGGGTCTGCATTTGCTCACCGAACCTCACCAATCCTAACACTGCTGCGTTTATGCCGCTGTACACATGGTTGATTCTCTTTTGGAGACATATAAATCCATAGGTTTTAAGATTCTTACTAGTCAGGTATATTCTTATGCGTTTAATATGGGGGGTTGAGTCCACTTCGTTGAGCAATGAGTAGCTCTTGTCTATTACATATTTGGCTTATGGAACGGTATCTGTTCTAATTTCAATCTCTAGTTTTATGCAGCACCCCAACTCACCTTTCCCCTTAAGCAAGCATAAGATGGTTTTCTACATTTGAGACCCTGTTCTGTTTTGTAATTCAGTTCCTCTGTAGCCAAGTTTACATTCCGTGTAGTAGTGATATCTTATGATGTTTCTTTTTCTGTGTGAATTATTTCACTTAGAATCATCGTACCTGAATCCACTCATTATGCTTCTACGGGCCTGATGACATAGATTTCATTGCTGAGTGATATTGCATTGTACGTAAGTACCACAACTTCTTTATCCATTTTTCGCTTTCTGTGATATTGAACTTGTACCGTAAATGAGGTTCTTGTAAACTGAGCCGTCCCAAATTTTGGGGTGGCTGTGTCTTTTTGATTTTAATTTCCCTAAGCTATAGGACCATAAGTGGAAGTGCCCTAGGCTCTGTTGCTTTGTTTTGTAGATGTTTCAGGAAACACCATACACTTCTCCAGAGTGGCTGTTGGCAATTTACATCCCGCCCATCAGCATAACAAGGCTCCCAGTTCTCCATGGCCTGTCCTGCCTTTCTGGATTTTACACTTTTTTCAGATGGCCCTTTTGACCGGGGGGCAGTGAGACTTCATTGTAGTGCAGATTTCCTTTGCAAGCTTGCTTGGTTGGCCAAAAAGGGCGTATGCGTTTTTTCCTGAATATATTCAGGAAAAAACGCATACGCCCTTTTTGGCCAAGTGCATCATTGTGGACGTTCTGCCTCTTTTCCTATGCTTTACATGCAATTCCAGTCTACCTCCTGAAATCGGTTTCCTGCAATTCTGCCCCGCTTTCAAGTCCTCTTGGCAGCCTTACTTCAATATATTTTTGGACGATAGCTATCATTTATAACTCTGCAGGTTTGTGAATGACAGTGCCCCTGAGCTCCTTTCTTCAACTCGCTTTCTTGTGAGCTGGCCACAACACCGCAGCATTGCTTCAGGCCCTAGTGTGGTTCCGGCATGGCACGCTGAGCCTTTGGTTAATTCCTCTTCCTGGTGGGAAATGAGAGTTAAATTTGCCCGTCCAGACACCTCCAGCTAGTCTCTCATTGGTTCTCCCTATTCCTGTTCATTTTCCGCAGAAATTGCAAACTGGGCCAAACAGGAGGTTAAAGGCACTGACTCTCCAAGTGGGGAGAGTGTTAGTAAAGCGTCTGGAATGTTGCACCCGAGTACCAGGGGACGAAAACTGAGACACATTTGAACACGTTTCCCGATCACATGGTGGATCATACTCTGGGTTCCACATGCATGTTTTAGCTGAAGGAAGAATCCCTTAAACCTGGAGAGTTGAGACCCATGGAATGGGTACCATGCAATATGACTTCAAAGGGTCTGCATTTGTCCACCGAACCTCACCAATCCTATCACTGCTGCGTTTATGCCGCTGTACACACGCTTGATTCTCTTTCGGAGACATATAAATCCATAGGTTTTAAGATTCTTCCTAGTCAGGTATATTCTTACGCGTTTAATATGGGGTGTAGAGTCCACTTCGTTGAGCAAGGAGTAGCTCTTGTCTATTACATATTTGGCTTATGGAACGGTATCTGTGCTAATTTCAATCTCTGGTTTTATGCAGCACCCCAACTCACCTTTCCCCTTAAGCAAGCATAAGTTGGTTTTCTACATTTGAGACCCTGTTCTGTTTTGTAATTCAGTTCCTGTGTAGCCAAGTTTACATTCCGTGTAGTAGTGATATCTTATGATGTTTCTTTTTCTGTGTGACTTATTTCACTTAGAATCATCGTACCTGAATCCACTCATTATGCTGCTATGGGCCTGATGACATAGATTTCATTGCTGCGTGATATTGCATTGTACGTAATTACCACAAATTCTTTATCCATTTTTCACTTGCTGTGATACTGAACTTGTACCGTAAACGAGGTTCTTGTAAACAGAGCCGTCCCAAAGTTTGGGGTGGCTGTGTCTTTTTGATTTTAATTTCCCTAAGCTATAGGACCATAAGTTGAAGTGCCCTAGGCTCTGTTGCTTTGCTTTTTAGATGTTTCAGGAAACACCATACACTTCTCCAGAGTGGCTGTTCGCTATTTACATCCCGCCCATCAGCATAACAAGGTTCCCAATTCTCCATGGCCTGTCCTGCCTTTCTGGATTTTACACTTTTTTCAGATGGCCCTTTTTACCGGGTGCAGTGAGACTTCATTGTAGTGCAGATTTCCTTTTCAACCTTGCTTGGTTGGCCAAAAAGAGCGTATGCGTTTTTTCCTGAATATATTCAGGAAAAAACGCATACGCCCTTTTTGGCCAAGTGCATCATTGTGGACGTTCTGCCTCTTTTCCTATGCTTTACATGCTATTCCAGTCTACCTCCTGAAATCGGTTTCCTGCAATTCTGCCCCGCTTTCAAGTCCTCTTGGCAGCCTTACTTCAATATATTTTTGGACGATAGCTGTCATTTATAACTCTGCAGGTATGTGAATGTCAGTGCCCCTGAGCTCCTTTCTTTAACTCGTTTTCTTGTGAGCTGGCCGCAACACCGCAGCCTTGCTTCAGGCCCTAGTGTGGTTCCGGCATGGCACGCTGAGCCTTTGGTTAATTCCTCTTCCTGGTGGGAAATGAGAGTTAAATTTGCCCGTCCAGACACCTCCAGCTAGTCTCTCATTGGTTCTCCCTATTCCTGTTCATTTTCCGCAGAAATTGCAAACTGGGCCAAACAGGAGGTTAAAGGCACTGACTCTCCAAGTGGGGAGAGTGTTAGTAAAGCGTCTGAAATGTTGCACCCGAGTACCAGGGGACGAAAACTGAGACACATTTGAACACGTTTCCCGATCACATGGTGGATCATACTCTGGGTTCCACATGCATGTTTTAGCTGAAGGAAGAATCCCTTAAACCTGGAGAGTTGAGACCCATGGAATGGGTACCATGCAATATGACTTCAAAGGGTCTGCATTTGCTCACCGAACCTCACCAATCCTATCACTGCTGCATTTATGCCACTGTACACATGCTTGATTCTCTTTCTGAGACATATAAATCCATAGGTTTTAAGATTCTTACTAGTCAGGTATATTCTTAGGCGTTTAATATGGGCTGTAGAGTCCACTTCGTTGAGCAAGGAGTAGCTCTTGTCTATTACATATTTGGCTTATGGAACCGTATCTGTGCTAATTTCAATCTTTGGTTTTATGCAGCCCCCCAAGTCACCTTTACTCTTAAGCAAGCATAAGTCGGTTTTCTACATTTGAGACCCTGTTCTGTTTTGTAATTCAGTTCCTGTGTAGCCAAGTTTACACTCCATGTGGTAGAGATATCTTATGATGTTTCTTTCTCTGTGTGACTTATTTCACTTACAATCATCGTATCTGAATCCACTCATTATGCTGCTACGGGCCTGATGACATAGATTTCATTGCTGAGTGATATTGCATTGTACGTAAGTACCACAACTTCTTTATCCATTTTGCGCTTTCTGTGATATTGAACTTGTACCGTAAACGAGGTTCTTGTAAACAGAGCTGTCCCAAAGATTGGGGTGGTTGTGTCTTTTTGATTTTAATTTCCCTAAGCTATAGGACCATAAGTGGAAGTGCCCTAGGCTCTGTTGCTTTGTTTTTTAGATGTTTCAGGAAACACCATACACTTCTCCAGAGTGACTGTTGGCAATTTACATCCCGCCCATCAGCATAACAAGGCTCCCAGTTCTCCATGGCCTGTCCTGCCTTTGTGGATTTTACACTTTTTTCAGATGGCCCTTTTGACTGGGGGGCAGTGAGACTTCTTTGTAGTGCAGATTTCCTTTGCAAGCTTGCTTGGTTGGCCAAAAAGGGCGTATGCGTTTATTCCTGAATATATTCAGGAAAAAACGCATACGCCCTTTTTGGCCAAGTGCATCATTGTGGACGTTCTGCCTCTTTTCCTATGCTTTACATGCAATTCCAGTCTACCTCCTGAAATCGGTTTCCTGCAATTCTGCCCCGCTTTCAAGTCCTCTTGGCAGCCTTACTTCAATATATTTTTGGACGATAGTTGTCATTTATAACTCTGCAGGTATGTGAATGACAGTGCCCCTGAGCTCCTTTCTTCAACTCGCTTTCTTGTGAGCTGGCCGCAACACCGCTGCTTTGCTTCAGGCCCTAGTGTGGTTCCGGCATGGCACACTGAGCCTTTGGTTAATTCCTATTCCTGGTGGGAAATGAGAGTTAAATTTGCCCGTCCAGACACCTCCAGCTAGTCTCTCATTGGTTCTCCCTATTCCTGTTCATTTTCCGCAGAAATTGCAAACTGGGCCAAACAGGAGGTTAAAGGCACTGACTCTCCAAGTGGGGAGAGTGTTAGTAAAGCGTCTGGAATGTTGCACCCGAGTACCGGGGGACGAAAACTGAGTCACATTTGAACACGTTTCCCGATCACACGGTGGATCATACTCTGGGTTCCACATGCATGTTTTAGCTGAAGGAAGAATCCCTTAAACCTGGAGAGTTGAGACCCATGGAATGGGTACCATGCAATATGACTTGAAAGGGTCTGCATTTGCTCACCGAACCTCACCAATCCTAACACTGCTGCGTTTATGCCGCTGTACACATGGTTGATTCTCTTTTGGAGACATATAAATCCATAGGTTTTAAGATTCTTACTAGTCAGGTATATTCTTATGCGTTTAATATGGGGGGTTGAGTCCACTTCGTTGAGCAATGAGTAGCTCTTGTCTATTACATATTTGGCTTATGGAACGGTATCTGTTCTAATTTCAATCTCTAGTTTTATGCAGCACCCCAACTCACCTTTCCCCTTAAGCAAGCATAAGATGGTTTTCTACATTTGAGACCCTGTTCTGTTTTGTAATTCAGTTCCTCTGTAGCCAAGTTTACATTCCGTGTAGTAGTGATATCTTATGATGTTTCTTTTTCTGTGTGAATTATTTCACTTAGAATCATCGTACCTGAATCCACTCATTATGCTGCTACGGGCCTGATGACATAGATTTCATTGCTGAGTGATATTGCATTGTACGTAAGTACCACAACTTCTTTATCCATTTTTCGCTTTCTGTGATATTGAACTTGTACCGTAAATGAGGTTCTTGTAAACTGAGCCGTCCCAAATTTTGGGGTGGCTGTGTCTTTTTGATTTTAATTTCCCTAAGCTATAGGACCATAAGTGGAAGTGCCCTAGGCTCTGTTGCTTTGTTTTTTAGATGTTTCAGGAAACACCATACACTTCTCCATTGTCGCTGTTGGCAATTTACATCCCGCCCATCAGCATAACAAGGCTCTCACATCTCCATGGCCTGTCCTGCCTTTCTGGATTTTACACTTTTATCAGATGGCCCTTTTGACTGGGGGCCAGTGAGACTTCATTTTAGTGCAGATTTCCTTTGCAAGCTTGCTTGGTTGGCCAAAAAGGGCGTATGCGTTTTTTCTTGAATATATTCAGGAAAAAACGCATACGCCCCTTTTGGACAAGTGCATCATTGTGGACGTTCTGCCTCTTTTCCTCTGCTTTACATGCAATTCCAGTCTACCTCCTGAAATCGGTTTCCTGCAATTCTGCCCCGCTTTCAAGTCCTCTTGGCAGCCTTACTTCAATATATTTTTGGACGATAGCTGTCATTTATAACTCTGCAGGTTTGTGAATGATAGTGCCCCTTAGCTCCTTTCTTCAACTCGTTTTCTTGTGAGCTGGCCGCAACACCGCAGCATTGCTTCAGGCCCTAGTGTGTTTCCAGAATGGCACGCTGAGCCTTTGGTTAACCCCTCTTCCTGGTGGGCAATGAGAGTTAAATTTGCCCGTCCAGACACCTCCAGCTAGTCTCTCATTGGTTCTCCCTATTCCTGTTCATTTTCCGCAGAAATTGCAAACTGGGCCAAACAGGAGGTTAAAGGCACTGACTCTCCAAGTGGGGAGAGTGTTAGTAAAGCGTCTGGAATGTTGCACCCGAGTACCGGGGCACGAAAAGTGAGACACATTTGAACACGTTTCCCGATCACACGGTGGATCATACTCTGGGTTCCACATGCATGTTTTAGCTGAAGGAAGAATCCCTTAAACCTGGAGAGTTGAGACCCATGGAATGGGTACCATGCAATATGACTTGAAAGGGTCTGCATTTGCTCACCGAACCTCACCAATCCTAACACTGCTGCGTTTATGCCGCTGTACACATGGTTGATTCTCTTTTGGAGACATATAAATCCATAGGTTTTAAGATTCTTACTAGTCAGGTATATTCTTATGCGTTTAATATGGGGTGTTGAGTCCACTTCGTTGAGCAATGAGTAGCTCTTGTCTATTACATATTTGGCTTATGGAACGGTATCTGTTCTAATTTCAATCTCTGGTTTTATGCAGCACCCCAACTCACCTTTCCCCTTAAGCAAGCATAAGATGGTTTTCTACATTTGAGACCCTGTTCTGTTTTGTAATTCAGTTCCTGTGTAGCCAAGTTTACATTCCGTGTAGTAGTGATATCTTATGATGTTTCTTTTTCTCTGTGACTTTTTTCACTTAGAATCATCGTACCTGAATCCACTCATTATGCTGCTATGGGCCTGATGACATAGATTTCATTGCTGAGTGATATTGCATTGTACGTAAGTACCACAACTTCTTTATCCATTTTTCATTTTCTGTGATTTTGAACTTGTACTGTAAACGAGGTTCTTGTAAACAGAGCCGTCCCAAACTTTGGGGTGGCTGTGTCTTTTTGATTTTAATTTCCCTAAGCTATAGGACTATAAGTGGAAGTGCCCTAGGCTCTGTTGCTTTGTTTTTTAGATGTTTCAGGAAACACCATACACTTCTCCAGAGTGGCTGTTGGCAATTTACATCCCGCCCATCAGCATAACAAGGCTCCCAGTTCTCCATGGCCTGTCCTGCCTTTCTGGATTTTACACTTTTTTCAGATGACCCTTTTGACCGGGGGGCAGTGAGACTTCATTGTAGTGCAGATTTCCTTTGTAAGCTTGTTTGCTTGGCCAAAAAGGGCGTAGGCTTTTTTTCTTGAGGAAAAATCTCATATGCCCTTTTTGGCCAAGTGCATCATTGTGGACGTTCTGCCTCTTTTCCTATGCTTTACATGCAAATCCAGTCTACCTCCTGAAATCGGTTTCCTGCAATTCTGCCCCGCTTTCAAGTCCTCTTGGCAGCCTTACTTCAATATCTTTTTGGACGATAGCTGTCATTTATAACTCTGCAGTTTTGTGAATTACAGTGCCCCTGAGCTCCTTTCTTCAACTTGCTTTCTTGTGAGCTGGCCGCAACACCGCAGCATCGCTTCAGGCCATAGTGTGGTTCCGGCATGGCACATTGAGCCTTTGGTTAATTCCTCTTCCTGGTGGGAAATGAGAGTTAAATTTGCCCGTCCAGACACCTCCAGCTAGTCTCTCATTGGTTCTCCCTATTCCTGTTCATTTTCCGCAGAAATTGCAAACTGGGCCAAACAGGAGGTTAAAGGCACTGACTCTCCAAGTGGGGAGAGTGTTAGTAAAGCGTCTGGAATGTTGCACCCGAGTACCAGGGGATGAAAACTGACACATTTGAACACGTTTCCCGATCACACGGTGGATCATACTCTGGGTTCCACATGCATGTTTTAGCTGAAGGAAGAATCCCTTAAACCTGGAGAGTTGAGACCCCTGGAATGGGTACCATGCAATATGACTTAAAAGGGTCTGCATTTGCTCACCGAACCTCACCAATCCTATCACTGCTGCATTTATGCCACTGTACACACGCTTGATTCTCTTTCTGAGACATATAAATCCATAGGTTTTAAGATTCTTACTAGTCAGGTATATTCTTAGGCGTTTAATATGGGCTGTAGAGTCCACTTCGTTGAGCAAGGAGTAGCTCTTGTCTATTACATATTTGGCTTATGGAACCGTATCTGTGCTAATTTCAATCTTTGGTTTTATGCAGCCCCCCAAGTCACCTTTACTCTTAAGCAAGCATAAGTCGGTTTTCTACATTTGAGACCCTGTTCTGTTTTGTAATTCAGTTCCTGTGTAGCCAAGTTTACACTCCATGTGGTAGAGATATCTTATGATGTTTCTTTCTCTGTGTGACTTATTTCACTTACAATCATCGTATCTGAATCCACTCATTATGCTGCTACGGGCCTGATGACATAGATTTCATTGCTGAGTGATATTGCATTGTACGTAAGTACCACAACTTCTTTATCCATTTTGCGCTTTCTGTGATATTGAACTTGTACCGTAAAGGAGGTTCTTGTAAACAGAGCTGTCCCAAAGATTGGGGTGGTTGTGTCTTTTTGATTTTAATTTCCCTAAGCTATAGGACCATAAGTGGAAGTGCCCTAGGCTCTGTTGCTTTGTTTTTTAGATGTTTCAGGAAACACCATACACTTCTCCAGAGTGACTGTTGGCAATTTACATCCCGCCCATCAGCATAACAAGGCTCCCAGTTCTCCATGGCCTGTCCTGCCTTTGTGGATTTTACACTTTTTTCAGATGGCCCTTTTGACTGGGGGGCAGTGAGACTTCTTTGTAGTGCAGATTTCCTTTGCAAGCTTGCTTGGTTGGCCAAAAAGGGCGTATGCGTTTATTCCTGAATATATTCAGGAAAAAACGCATACGCCCTTTTTGGCCAAGTGCATCATTGTGGACGTTCTGCCTCTTTTCCTATGCTTTACATGCAATTCCAGTCTACCTCCTGAAATCGGTTTCCTGCAATTCTGCCCCGCTTTCAAGTCCTCTTGGCAGCCTTACTTCAATATATTTTTGGACGATAGTTGTCATTTATAACTCTGCAGGTATGTGAATGACAGTGCCCCTGAGCTCCTTTCTTCAACTCGCTTTCTTGTGAGCTGGCCGCAACACCGCTGCTTTGCTTCAGGCCCTAGTGTGGTTCCGGCATGGCACACTGAGCCTTTGGTTAATTCCTATTCCTGGTGGGAAATGAGAGTTAAATTTGCCCGTCCAGACACCTCCAGCTAGTCTCTCATTGGTTCTCCCTATTCCTGTTCATTTTCCGCAGAAATTGCAAACTGGGCCAAACAGGAGGTTAAAGGCACTGACTCTCCAAGTGGGGAGAGTGTTAGTAAAGCGTCTGGAATGTTGCACCCGAGTACCGGGGGACGAAAACTGAGTCACATTTGAACACGTTTCCCGATCACACGGTGGATCATGCTCTGGGTTCCACATGCATGTTTTAGCTGAAGGAAGAATCCCTTAAACCTGGAGAGTTGAGACCCATGGAATGGGTACCATGCAATATGACTTGAAAGGGTCTGCATTTGCTCACCGAACCTCACCAATCCTAACACTGCTGCGTTTATGCCGCTGTACACATGGTTGATTCTCTTTTGGAGACATATAAATCCATAGGTTTTAAGATTCTTACTAGTCAGGTATATTCTTATGCGTTTAATATGGGGGGTTGAGTCCACTTCGTTGAGCAATGAGTAGCTCTTGTCTATTACATATTTGGCTTATGGAACGGTATCTGTTCTAATTTCAATCTCTAGTTTTATGCAGCACCCCAACTCACCTTTCCCCTTAAGCAAGCATAAGATGGTTTTCTACATTTGAGACCCTGTTCTGTTTTGTAATTCAGTTCCTCTGTAGCCAAGTTTACATTCCGTGTAGTAGTGATATCTTATGATGTTTCTTTTTCTGTGTGAATTATTTCACTTAGAATCATCGTACCTGAATCCACTCATTATGCTGCTACGGGTCTCGTTACATAGATTTCATTGCTGAGTGATATTGCATTGTACGTAAGTACCACAACTTCTTTATCCATTTTTCCATTTCTGCGATATTGAACTTGTACCGTAAATGAGGTTCTTGTAAACAGAGCCTTCCCAAACTTTGGGGTCGCTGTGTCTTTTTGATTTTAATTTCCCTAAGCTATAGGACCATAAGTGGAAGTACCCTAGGCTCTGTTGCTTTGTTTTTTAGATGTTTCAGGAAACACCATACACTTCTCCAGAGTGGCTGTTGGCAATTTACATCCCGCCCATCAGCATAACAAGGCTCCCAGTTCTCCATGGCCTGTCCTGCCTTTCTGGATTTTACACTTTTTTCAGATGGCCCTTTTGACCGGGGGGCAGTGAGACTTCATTTTAGTGCAGATTTCCTTTGTAAGCTTGCTTGGTTGACCAAAATGGGCGTATGCGTTTTTTCCTGAATATATTCAGGAAAAAACGCATACGCCCTTTTTGGCCAAGTGCATCATTGTGGACGTTCTGCCTCTTTTCCTATGCTTTACATGCAATTCCAGTCTACCTCCTGAAATCGGTTTCCTGCAATTCTGCCCCGCTTTCAAGTCCTCTTGGCAGCCTTACTTCAATATATTTTTGGACGATAGCTGTCATTTATAACTCTGCAGGTTTGTGAATGATAGTGCCCCTTAGCTCCTTTCTTCAACTCGTTTTCTTGTGAGCTGGCCGCAACACCGCAGCATTGCTTCAGGCCCTAGTGTGTTTCCAGAATGGCACGCTGAGCCTTTGGTTAACTCCTCTTCCTGGTGGGCAATGAGAGTTAAATTTGCCCGTCCAGACACCTCCAGCTAGTCTCTCATTGGTTCTCCCTATTCCTGTTCATTTTCCGCAGAAATTGCAAACTGGGCCAAACAGGAGGTTAAAGGCACTGACTCTCCAAGTGGGGAGAGTGTTAGTAAAGCGTCTGGAATGTTGCACCCGAGTACCGGGGCACGAAAAGTGAGACACATTTGAACACGTTTCCCGATCACACGGTGGATCATACTCTGGGTTCCACATGCATGTTTTAGCTGAAGGAAGAATCCCTTAAACCTGGAGAGTTGAGACCCATGGAATGGGTACCATGCAATATGACTTGAAAGGGTCTGCATTTGCTCACCGAACCTCACCAATCCTAACACTGCTGCGTTTATGCCGCTGTACACATGGTTGATTCTCTTTTGGAGACATATAAATCCATAGGTTTTAAGATTCTTACTAGTCAGGTATATTCTTATGCGTTTAATATGGGGTGTTGAGTCCACTTCGTTGAGCAATGAGTAGCTCTTGTCTATTACATATTTGGCTTATGGAACGGTATCTGTTCTAATTTCAATCTCTGGTTTTATGCAGCACCCCAACTCACCTTTCCCCTTAAGCAAGCATAAGATGGTTTTCTACATTTGAGACCCTGTTCTGTTTTGTAATTCAGTTCTTGTGTAGCCAAGTTTACATTCCGTGTAGTAGTGATATCTTATGATGTTTCTTTTTCTCTGTGACTTTTTTCACTTAGAATCATCGTACCTGAATCCACTCATTATGCTGCTATGGGCCTGATGACATAGATTTCATTGCTGAGTGATATTGCATTGTACGTAAGTACCACAACTTCTTTATCCATTTTTCATTTTCTGTGATTTTGAACTTGTACTGTAAACGAGGTTCTTGTAAACAGAGCCGTCCCAAACTTTGGGGTGGCTGTGTCTTTTTGATTTTAATTTCCCTAAGCTATAGGACTATAAGTGGAAGTGCCCTAGGCTCTGTTGCTTTGTTTTTTAGATGTTTCAGGAAACACCATACACTTCTCCAGAGTGGCTGTTGGCAATTTACATCCCGCCCATCAGCATAACAAGGCTCCCAGTTCTCCATGGCCTGTCCTGCCTTTCTGGATTTTACACTTTTTTCAGATGACCCTTTTGACCGGGGGGCAGTGAGACTTCATTGTAGTGCAGATTTCCTTTGCAAGCTTGTTTGCTTGGCCAAAAAGGGCGTAGGCTTTTTTTCTTGAGGAAAAATCTCATATGCCCTTTTTGGCCAAGTGCATCATTGTGGACGTTCTGCCTCTTTTCCTATGCTTTACATGCAAATCCAGTCTACCTCCTGAAATCGGTTTCCTGCAATTCTGCCCCGCTTTCAAGTCCTCTTGGCAGCCTTACTTCAATATCTTTTTGGACGATAGCTGTCATTTATAACTCTGCAGTTTTGTGAATCACAGTGCCCCTGAGCTCCTTTCTTCAACTTGCTTTCTTGTGAGCTGGCCGCAACACCGCAGCATCGCTTCAGGCCATAGTGTGTTTCCGGCATGGCACATTGAGCCTTTGGTTAATTCCTCTTCCTGGTGGGAAATGAGAGTTAAATTTGCCCGTCCAGACACCTCCAGCTAGTCTCTCATTGGTTCTCCCTATTCCTGTTCATTTTCCGCAGAAATTGCAAACTGGGCCAAACAGGAGGTTAAAGGCACTGACTCTCCAAGTGGGGAGAGTGTTAGTAAAGCGTCTGGAATGTTGCACCCGAGTACCAGGGGATGAAAACTGACACATTTGAACACGTTTCCCGATCACACGGTGGATCATACTCTGGGTTCCACATGCATGTTTTAGCTGAAGGAAGAATCCCTTAAACCTGGAGAGTTGAGACCCATGGAATGGGTACCATGCAATATGACTTGAAAGGGTCTGCATTTGCTCACCGAACCTCATCAATCCTATCACTGCTGCGTGTATGCCACTATACACACGCTTGATTCTCTTTTGGAGATATATAAATCCATAGGTTTTAAGATTCTTACTAGTCAGGTATATTCTTAGGCTTTTAATATGGGGTGTTGAGTCCACTTCGTTGAGCAAGGTGTAGCTCTTTCCTATTACATATTTGGCTTATGGAACGATATCTGTGCTAATTTCAATGTCTGGTTTTATGCAGCACCCCAACTCACCTTTCCCCTTAAGGAAGCATAAGTTGGTTTTCTACATTTGAGACCCTGTTCTGTTTTGTAATTCAGTTCCTGTGTAGCCAAGTTTACATTCCGTGTAGTAGTGATATCTTATGATGTTTCTTTTTCTGTGTGACTTATTTCACTTAGAATCATCGTACCTGAATCCACTCATTATGCTGCTATGGGCCTGATGACATAGATTTCATTGCTGAGTGATATTGCATTGTAGGTAAGTACCACAACTTCTTTATCCATTTTTCACTTTCTGTGATATTCAACTTGTACCGTAAACGAGGTTCCTGTAAACAGAACCGTCCCAAACTTTGGGGTGGCTGTGTCTTTTTGATTTTAATTTCCCTAAGCTATAGGACCATAAGTGGAAGTGCCCTAGGCTCTGTTGTTTTGTTTTTTAGATGTTTCAGGAAACACCATACACTTCTCCAGAGTGGCTGTTGGCAATTTACATCCCGCCCATCAGCATAACAAGGCTCCCAGTTCTCCATGGCCTGTCCTGCTTTGCTGGATTTTATGCTTTTTTCAGATGGCCCTTTTGCCCGTGGGGTAGTGAGACTTCATTGTAGTGTAGATTCCCTTTGCAAGCTTGCTTGGTTGGCCAAAAAGGGCGTATGCGTTTTTTCCTGAATATATTCAGGAAAAAACGCATACGCCCTTTTTGGCCAAGTGCATCATTGTGGACGTTCTGCCTCTTTTCCTATGCTTTACATGCCATTCCAGTCTACCTCCTGAAATCGGTTTCCTGCAATTCTGCCCCGCTTTCAAGTCCTCTTGGCAGCCTTACTTCAATATATTTTGGGACGATAGCTGTCATTTATAACTCTGCAGGTTTGTGAATGACAGTGCCCCTGAGCTCCTTTCTTCAAATTGTTTTCTTGTGAGCTGGCCGCAACACCGTAGGATTGCTTCAGGCCCTAGTGTGGTTCCGGCACGGCACGCTGAGCCTTTGGTTAATTCCTCTTCGTGGTGGGTAATGAGAGTTAAATTTGCCCATCCAGACACCTCCAGCTAGTCTCTCTTGGTTCTCCCTATTCCTGTTCATTTTCCGCAGAAATTGCAAACTGGGCCAAACAGGAGGTTAAAGGCACTGACTCTATAAGTGGGGAGAGTGTTAGTAAAGCGTCTGGAATGTTGCACTCGAGTACCGGGGGACGAAAACTGAGACACATTTGAACAAGTTTCCCGATCACACGGTGGATGATACTCTAGGTTCCACATGCATGTTTTAGCTGAAGGAAGAATCCCTTAAACCTGGAGAGTTGAGACCCATGGAATGGGTACCATGCAATATGACTTCAAAGGGTCTGCATTTGCTCACCGATCCTCACCAATCCTATCACTGCTGCATTTATGCCGCTGTACACACGCTTGATTCTCTTGCAGAGACATATAAATCCATAGGTTTTAAGATTCTTACTAGTCAGGTATATTCTTAGGCGTTTAATATGTGGTGTTGAGTCCACTTCGTTGAGCAAGGAGAAGCTCTTGTCTATTACATATTTGGCTTATGGAACGGTATCTGTGCTAATTTCAATCTCTGGTTTTATGCAGCACCCCAACTCACCTTTCCCCTTAAGGAAGCATAAGTTGGTTTTCTACATTTGAGACCCTGTTCTGTTTTGTAATTCAGTTCCTCTGTAGCCAAGTTTACATTCCGTGTAGTAGTGATATCTTATGATGTTTCTTTTTTTGTGTGACTTATTTCACTTAGAATCATCGTACCTGAATCCACTCATTATGCTGCTACGGGCCTGATGACATAGATTTCATTGCTGAGTGATATTGCATTGTACGTAAGTACCACAACTTCTTTATCCATTTTTCGCTTTCTGTGATATTGAACTTGTACCGTAAAGGAGGTTCTTGTAAACTGAGCCATCCCAAACTTTGGGTTGGTTGTGTCTTTTTGATTTTAATTTCCCTAAGCTATAGGACCATAAGTGGAAGTGCCCTAGGCTCTGTTGCTTTGTTTTTTAGATGTTTCAGGAAACACCATACACTTCTCCATTGTCGTTGTTGGCAATTTACATCCCGCCCATCAGCATAACAAGGCTCTCACGTCTCCATGGCCTGTCCTGCCTTTCTGGATTTTACACTTTTTTCAGATGGCCCTTTTGACTGGGGGCCAGTGAGACTTCATTGTAGTGCAGATTTCCTTTGCAAGCTTGCTTGGTTGGCCAAAAAGGGCGTATGCGTTTATTCCTGAATATATTCAGGAAAAAACGCATACGCCCCTTTTGACCAAGTGCATCATTGTGGACGTTCTGCCTCTTTTCCTATGCTTTACATGCAATTCCAGTCTACCTCCTGAAATCGGTTTCCTGCAATTCTGCCCCGCTTTCAAGTCCTCTTGGCAGCCTTACTTCAATATATTTTTGGACGATAGCTGTCATTTTTAACTCTGCAGGTTTGTGAATGACAGTGCCCCTGAGCTCCTTTCTTCAACTCGCTTTCTTGTGAGCAGGCCGCAACACCGCAGGATTGCTTCAGGCCCTAGTGTGGTTCCGGCACGGCACGCTTAGCCTTTGGTTAATTCCTCTTCCTGGTGGGAAACGAGAGTTAAATTTGCCCGTCCAGACACCTCCAGCTAGTCTCTCATTGGTTCTCCCTATTCCTGTTCATTTTCCGCAGAAATTGCAAACTGAGCCAAACAGGAGGTTAAAGGCACTGACTCTCCAAGTGGGGAGAGTGTTAGTAAAGCGTCTGGAATGTTGCACCCGAGTAACGGGGGACGAAAACTGAGACACATTTGAACACGTTTCCCGATCACACGGTGGATCATACTCTGGGTTCCACATGCATGTTTTAGCTGAAGGAAGAATCACTTAAACCTGGAGAGTTGAGACCCATGGAATGGGTACCATGCAATATGACTTCAAAGGGTCTGCATTTGCTCACCGATCCTCACCAATCCTATCACTGCTGCATTTATGCCGCTGTACACATGCCTGATTCTCTTGCAGAGACATATAAATCCATAGGTTTTAAGATTCTTACTAGTCAGGTATATTCTTAGGCGTTTAATATGTGGTGTTGAGTCCACTTCGTTGAGCAAGGAGAAGCTCTTGTCTATTACATATTTGGCTTATGGAACGGTATCTGTGCTAATTTCAATCTCTGGTTTTATGCAGCACCCCAACTCACCTTTCCCCTTAAGCAAGCATAAGTTGGTTTTCTACATTTGAGACCCTGTTCTGTTTTGTAATTCAGTTCCTGTGTAGCCAAGTTTACATTCCGTGTAGTAGTGATATCTTATGATGTTTCTTTTTTTGTGTGACTTATTTCACTTAGAATCATCGTACCTGAATCCACTCATTATGCTGCTACGGGCCTGATGACATAGATTTCATTGCTGAGTGATATTGCATTGTACGTAAGTACCACAACTTCTTTATCCATTTTTCGCTTTCTGCGATATTGAACTTGTACTGTAAACGAGGTTCTTGTAAACAGAGCCATCCCAAACATTGGGGTGGCTGTGTCTTTTTGATTTTAATTTCCCTAAGCTATAGGACTATAAGTGGAAGTGCCCTAGGCTCTGTTGCTTAGTTTTTTAGATGTTTCAGGAAACACCATACACTTCTCCAGAGTGGCTGTTGGCAATTTACATCCCACCCATCAGCATAACAAGGCTCCCAGTTCTCCATGGCCTGTCCTGCTTTGCTGGATTTCATGCTTTTTTCAGATGGCCCTTTTGCCCGCGGGGTAGTGAGACTTCATTGTAGTGCAGATTCCCTTTGCAAGCTTGCTTGGTTGGCCAAAAAGGGCGTATGCGTTTTTTCCTGAATATATTCAGGAAAAAACGCATACGCCCTTTTTGGCCAAGTGCATCATTGTGGACGTTCTGCCTCTTTTCCTATGCTTTACATGCAATTCCAGTCTACCTCCTGAAATCGGTTTCCTGCAATTCTGCCCCGCTTTCAAGTCCTCTTGGCAGCCTTACTTCAATATATTTTTGGACGATAGCTGTCATTTATAACTCTGCAGGTTTGTGAATTACAGTGCCCCTGAGCTCCTTTCTTCAACTCGTTTTCTTGTGAGCTGGCCGCAACACCGCAACATTGCTTCAGGCCCTAGTGTGTTTCCAGAATGGCACGCTGAGCCTTTGGTTAATTCCTCTTCCTGGTGAACAATGAGAGTTAAATTTGCCCGTCCAGACACCTCCAGCTAGTCTTTCATTGGTTCTCCCTATTCCTGTTCATTTTCCGCAGAAATTGCAAACTGGGCCAAACAGGAGGTTAAAGGCACTGACTCTCCAAGTGGGGAGAGTGTTAGTAAAGCGTCTGGAATGTTGCACCCGAGTACCGGGGCACGAAAACTGAGACACATTTGAACACGTTTCCCGATCACACGGTGCATCATACTCTGGGTTCCACATGCATGTTTTAGCTGAAGGAAGAATCCCTTAAACCTGGAGAGTTGAGACCCATGGAATGGGTACCATGCAATATGACTTGAAAGGGTCTGCATTTGCTCACCGAACCTCACCAATCCTAACACTGCTGCGTTTATGCCGCTGTACACACGCTTGATTCTCTTTCGGAGACATATAAATCCATAGGTTTTAAGATTCTTACTAGTCAGGTATATTCTTATGCGTTTAATATGGGGTGTTGAGTCCACTTCGTTGAGCAATGAGTAGCTCTTGTCTATTACATATTTGGCTTATGGAATGGTATCTGTGCTAATTTCAATCTCTGGTTTTATGCAGCACCCCAACTCACCTTTCCCCTTAAGCAAGCATAAGTTGGTTTTCTACATTTGAGACCCTGTTCTGTTTTGTAATTCAGTTCCTGTGTAGCCAAGTTTACATTCCGTGTAGTAGTGATATCTTATGATGTTTCTTTTTCTCTGTGAATTTTTTCACTTAGAAACATCGTACCTGAATCCACTCATTATGCTGCTACGGGCCTGATGACATAGATTTCATTGCTGAGTGATATTGCATTGTACGTAAGTACCACAACTTCTTTACCCATTTTTCGCTTTCTGCGATATTGAACTTGTACCGTAAACGAGGTTCTTGTAAACAGAGCCGTCCCAAACTTTGGGTTGGCTGTGTCTTTTTGATTTTAATTTCCCTAAGCTATAGGACCATAAGTGGAAGTGCCCTAGGCTCTGTTGCTTTGTTTTTTAGATGTTTCAGGAAACACCATACACTTCTCCAGAGTGGCTGTTGGCAATTTACATCCCGCCCATCAGCATAACAAGGCTCCCAGTTCTCCATGGCCTGTCCTGCCTTTCTGGATTTTACACTTTTTCCAGATGGCCCTTTTGACCGGGGGGCAGTGAGACTTAATTGTAGTGCAGATTTCCTTTGCAAGCTTGCTTGGTTGGCCAAAAAGGGCGTATGCGTTTTTTCCTGAATATATTCAGGAAAAAACGCATACGCCCTTTTTGGCCAAGTGCATCATTGTGGACGTTCTGCCTCTTTTCCTATGCTTTACATGCAATTCCAGTCTACCTCCTGAAATCGGTTTCCTGCAATTCTGCCCCGCTTTCAAGTCCTCTTGGCAGCCTTACTTCAATATATTTTTGGATGATAGCTGTCATTTATAACTCTGCATGTCTGTGAATGACAGTGCCCCTGAGCTCCTTTCTTCAACTTGTTTTCTTGTGAGCTGGCCGCAACACCATTGGATTGCTTCAGGCCCTAGTGTGGTTCCGGCATGGCACGCTGAGCCTTTGGTTAATTCCTCTTCCTGGTGGGTAATGAGAGTTAAATTTGCCCGTCCAGACACCTCCAGCTAGTCTCTCTTGGTTCTCCCTATTCCTGTTCATGTTCCGCAGAAATTGCAAACTGGGCCAAACAGGAGGTTAAAAGCACTGACTCTCCAAGTGGGGAGAGTGTTAGTAAAGCGTCTGGAATGTTGCACCCGAGTACCGGGGGACGAAAACTGAGACCCATTTGAACACGTTTCCCGATCACACGGTGGATCATACTCTGGGTTCCACATGCATGTTTTAGCTGAAGGAAGAATCCCTTAAACCTGGAGAGTTGAGACCCATGGAATGGGTACCATGCAATATGACTTCAAAGGGTCTGCATTTGCTCACCGATCCTTACCAATCCTATCACTGCTGCATTTATGTCGCTGTACACATGCTTGATTCTCTTGCAGAGACATATAAATCCATAGGTTTTAAGATTCTTACTAGTCAGGTATATTCTTAGGCGTTTAATATGTGGTGTTGAGTCCACTTCGTTGAGCAAGGAGAAGCTCTTGTCTATTACATATTTGGCTTATGGAATGGTATCTGTGCTAATTTCAATCTCTGGTTTTATGCAGCACCCCAACTCACCTTTCCCCTTAAGGAAGCATAAGTTGGTTTTCTACATTTGAGAGCCTGTTCTGTTTTGTAATTCAGTTCCTCTGTAGCCAAGTTTACATTCCGTGTAGTAGTGATATCTTATGATGTTTCTTTTTTTGTGTGACTTATTTCACTTAGAATCATCGTACCTGAATCCACTCATTATGCTGCTACGGGCCTGATGACATAGATTTCATTGCTGAGTGATATTGCATTGTACGTATGTACCACAACTTCTTTATCCATTTTTCGCTTTCTGTGATATTGAACTTGTACCGTAAACGAGGTTCTTGTAAACTGAGACATCCCAAACTTTGGGGTGGCTGTGTCTTTTTGATTTTAATTTCCCTAAGCTATAGGACCATAAGTGGAAGTGCCCTAGGCTCTGTCGCTTTGTTTTTTAGATGTTTCAGGAAACACCATACACTTCTCCATTGTCGCTGTTGGCAATTTACATCCCGCCCATCAGCATAACAAGGCTCTCACGTCTCCATTGCCTGTCCTGCCTTTCTGGATTTTACACTTTTATCAGATGGCCCTTTTGACTGGGGGCCAGTGAGACTTCATTGTAGTGCAGATTTCCTTTTCAAGCTTGATTGGTTGGCCAAAAAGGGCGTATGCATGTTTTCCTGAATATATTCAGGAAAAAGCGCGTATGCCCTTTTTGGCCAAGTGCATCATTGTGGACGTTCTGCCTCTTTTCCTATGCTTTACATGCAATTCCAGTCTACCTCCTGAAATCGGTTTCCTGCAATTCTGCCCCGCTTTCAAGTCCTCTTGGCAGCCTTACTTCAATATATTTTTGGACGATAGCTGTCATTTATAACTCTGCAGGTTTGTGAATGACAGTGCCCCTGAGCTCCTTTCTTCAACTCGCTTTCTTGTGAGCTGGCCACAACACCGCAGGATTGCTTCAGGCCCTAGTGTTGTTCCGGCACAGCACGCTGAGCCTTTGGTTAATTCCTCTTCCTTGTGGGTAATGAGAGTTAAATTTGCCCGTTCAGACACCTCAAGCTAGTCTCTCTTGTTTCTCCCTATTCCTGTTCATTTTCTGCAGAAATTGCAAACTGGGCCAAACAGGAGGTTAAAGGCACTGACTCTCCAAGTGGGGAGAGTGTTAGTAAAGCGTCTGGAATGTTGCACCCGAGTACCGGGGGACGAATACTGAGACACATTTGAACACGTTTCCCGATCACACGGTGGATCATACTCTGGGTTCCACATGCATGTTTTAGCTGAAGGAAGAATCCCTTAAACCTGGAGAGTTGAGACCCATGGAATGGGTACCATGCAGTATGACTTCAAAGGGTCTGCATTTGCTAACCGATCCTCACCAATCCTATCACTGCTGCATTTATGCCACTGTACACATGCTTGATTCTCTTTCGGAGACATATAAATCCATAGGTTTTAAGATTCTTACTAATTAGTTATATTTTTAGGCGATTAATATGGGGTGTTGAGTCCACTTCGTTGAGCAAGGAGTAGCTCTTGTCTATTACATATTTGGCTTATGGAACGGTATCTGTGCTAATTTCAATCTCTGGTTTTATGCAGCACCCCAACTCACCTTTCCCCTTAAGCAAGCATAAGTTGGTTTTCTACATTTTAGACCCTGTTCTGTTTTGTAATCCAGTTCCTGTGTAGCCAAGTTTACATTCCGTGTAGTAGTGATATCTTATGATGTTTCCTTTTCTCTGTGACTTATTTCACTTAGAGTCATCGTACCTGGATCCACTCGTTATGCTTCTACGGGCCTGATGACATAGATTTCATTGCTGAGTGATATTGCATTGTACGTAAGTACCACAACTTCTTTATCCATTTTTCGCTTTCTGCGATATTGAACTTGTACCGTAAACGAGGTTCTTGTAAACAGAGCCGTCCCAAATTTTAGGGTGGCTGTGTCTTTTTGATTTTAAGTTCCCTAAGCTATAGGACCATAAGTGGAAGTGCCCTAGGCTCTGTTGCTTTGTTTTTTAGATGTTTCAGGAAACACCATACACTTCTCCAGAGTGGCTGTTGGCAATTTACATCCCGCCCATCAGCATAAAAAGGCTCCCAGTTCTCCATGTCCTCTTCTGCCTTTCTGGATTTTACAATTTTTTCAGATGGCCCTTTTGACCGGGGGGCAGTGACACTCCATTGTAGTGAAGATATCCATTGCAAGCTTGCTTGGTTGGCCAAAAAGGGCGTATGCGTTTTTTCCTGAATATATTCAGGAAAAAACGCATACGCCCTTTTTGGCCAAGTGCATCATTGTGGACGTTCTGCCTCATTTCCTATTCTTTACATGCAATTACAGTCTACCTCCTGAAATCGGTTTCGTGCAATTCTGCCGCACTTTCAAGTCCTCTTGGCAGCCTTACTTCAATATATTTTTGGACGATAGCTGTCATTTATAACTCTGCAGGTCTGTGAATGACAGTGCCCCTGAGCTACTTTCTTCAACTCGCTTTCTTGTGAGCTGGCCGCAACACCGCAGGATTTCTTCAGGCCCCAGTGTGGTTACGGCATGGCACGCTGAGCCTTTGGTTAATTCCTCTTCCTGGTGGGAAATGAGAGTTAAATTTGCCCGTCCAGACACCTCCATCTAGTCTCTCATTGGTTCTCCCTATTCCTGTTCATTTTCCGCAGAAATTGCAAACTGGGCCAAACAGGAGGTTAAAGGCACTGACTCTCCAAGTGGGGAGAGTGTTAGTAAACCGTCTGGAATGTTGCACCCGAGTACCAGGGGACGAAAACTGAGACACATTTGAACACGTTTCCCGATCACACGGTGGATGATACTCTGGGTTCCACATGCATGTTTTAGCTGAAGGAAGAATCCCTTAAACCTGGAGAGTTGAGACCCATGGAATGGGTACCATGCAATATGACTTCAAATGGTCTGCATTTGCTCACCTATCCTCACCAATCCTATCACTGCTGCGTTTATGCCGCTGTACACAAGCTTGATTCTCTTTTGGAGACATATAAATCCATAGGTTTTAAGATTCTTACTAGTCAGGTATATTCTTACGCGTTTAATGTGGGGTGTTGGGTCCACTTCATTGAGCAAGGAGTAGCTCTTGTCTATTACATATTTGGCTTATGGAACGGTATCTGTGCTAATTTCAATCTCTAGTTTTATGCAGCACCCCAACTCACATTTCCCCTTAAGCAAGCATAAGTTGGTTTTCTACATTTGAGACCCTGTTCTGTTTTGTAATTCAGTTCCTGTGTAGCCAAGTTTACATTCCGTGTAGTAGTGATATCTGATGATGTTTCTTTTTTTGTGTGACTTATTTCACTTAGAATCATCGTACCTGAATCCACTCATTATGCTGCTACGGGCCTGATGACATAGATTTCATTGCTGAGTGATATTGCATTGTACGTAAGTACCAAAACTTCTTTATCCATTTTTCGCTTTCTGCGATATTAAACTTGTACCGTAAACGAGGTTCTTGTAAACAGAGCTGTCCCAAACTTTGGGGTGGCTGTGTCTTTTTGATTTTAATTTCCCTAAGCTATAGGACCATAAGTGGAAGTGCCCTAGACTCTGTTGCTTTGTTTTTTAGATGTTTCAGGAAACACCATACACTTCTCCAGAGTGGCTGTTGGCAATTTACATCCCGCCCATCAGCATAACAAGGCTCCCAGTTCTCCATGGCCTGTCCTGCCTTTCTGGATTTTACACTTTTTTCAGATGGCCCTTTTGACCGGGGGGCAGTGAGACTTCATTGTAGTGCAGATTTCCTTTGCAAACTTGCTTGGTTGGCCAAAAAGTGCGTATGCGTTTTTTCCTCAATATATTCAGGAAAAAACGCATACGCCCTTTTTGGCCAAGTGCATCATTGTGGACGTTCTGCCTCTTTTCCTGTGGTTTACATGCAAATCCAGTCTACCTCCTGAAATCGGTTTCCTGCAATTCTGCCCCACTTTCAAGTCCTCTTGGCAGCTTTATTTCAATATATTTTTGGACGATAGCTGTCATTTATAACTCTGCAGGTTTGTGAATGACAGTGCCCCTGAGCTCCTTTCTTCAACTCGCTTTCTTGTGAGCTGGCCTCAACACCGCAGGATTGCTTTAGGCCCCAGTGTGGTTCCGGCATGGCACGCTGAGCCTTTGGTTAATTCCTCTTCCTGGTGGGAAATGAGAGTTAAATTTGCCCGTCCAGACACCTCCAGCTAGTCTCTTATGGGTTCTCCCTATTCCTGTTCATTTTCCGCAGAAATTGCAATCTGGGCCAAAGAGGAGGTTAAAGGCACTGACTCTCCAAGTGGGGAGAGTGTTAGTAAAGAGTCTGGAATGTTGCATCCGAGTACCAGGGGACGAAAACTGAGAAACCTTTGAACACGTTTCCCAATCACATGGTGTATCATACTCTGGGTTCCACATGCATGTTTTAGCTGAAGGAAGAATCCCTTAAACCTTTAGAGTTGAGACCCATGCAATGGGTACCATGAAATATGACTTCAAAGGGTCTGCATTTGCTCACCTATCCTCACCAATCCTATCACTGCTGCGTTTATGCCGCTGTACACATGCTTGATTCTCTTTTGGAGACATATAAATCCATACGTTTTAAGATTCTTACTAGTCAGGTATATTCGTAGGCGTTTAATATGGGGTGTTGAGTCCACTTCATTGAGCAAGGAGTAGCTCTTGTCTATTACATATTTGGCTTATGGAACGGTATCTGTGCTTATTTCAATCTCTGGTTTTATGTAGCACCCCAACTCACATTTCCCCTTAAGCAAGCATAAGTTGGTTTTCTACATTTGAGACCCTGTTCTGTTTTGTAATTCAGTTCCTGTGTAGCCAAGTTTACATTCCGTGTAGTAGTGATATCTGATGATGTTTCTTTTTCTGTGTGACTTATTTCACTTAGAATCATCGTACCTGAATCCACTCATTATGCTGCTACGGGCCTGATGACATAGATTTCATTGCTGAGTGATATTGCATTGTACGTAAGTACCACAACTTCTTTATCCATTTTTCGCTTTCTGCGATATTAAACTTGTACCGTAAACGAGGTTCTTGTAAATAGAGCTGTCCCAAACATTTGGGTGGCTGTGTCTTTTTGATTTTAATTTCCCTAAGCTATAGGACCATAAGTGGAAGTGCCCTAGGCTCTGTCGCTTTGTTTTTTAGATGTTTCAGGAAACACCATACACTTCTCCAGGGTGGCTGTTGGCAATTTACATCCTGCCCATCAGCATAACAAGGCTCCCAGTTCTCCATGGCTTGTCCTGCCTTTCTGGATTTTACACTTTTTTCAGATGGCCCTTTTGACCGGGGGGCAGTGAGACTTCATTGTAGTGCAGATTTCCTTTGCAAGCTTGCTTGGTTGGCCAAAAAGGGCGTATGCGTTTTTTCCTGAATATATTCAGGAAAAAACGCATACGCACTTTTTGGCCAAGTGCATCATTGTGGACGTTCTGCCTCTTTTCCTGTGGTTTACATGCAAATCCAGTCTACCTCCTGAAATCGGTTTCCTGCAATTCTGCCCCGCTTTCAAGTCCTCTTGGCAGCCTTACTTCAATATATTTTTGGACGATAGCTGTCATTTTTAACTCTGCAGGTTTGTGAATGACAGTGCCCCTGAGCTCCTTTCTTCAACTCGCTTTCTTGTGAGCTGGCCGCAACACCGTAGGATTGCTTCAGGCCCTACTGTGGTTCCGGCATGGCACGCTGAGCCTTTGGTTAATTCCTATTCCTGGTGGGAAATGAGAGTTAAATTTGCCCGTCCAGACACCTCCAGCTAGTCTCTCATTGGTTCTCCCTATTCCTGTTCATTTTCCGCAGAAATTGCAAACTGGGCCAAACAGGAGGTTAAAGGCACTGACTCTCCAAGTGGGGAGAGTGTTAGTAAAGCCTCTGGAATGTTGTACCCGAGTACCAGGGGACGAAAACTGAGAGACATTTGAACACGTTTCCCAATCACACGGTGGATCATACTCTGGGTTCCACATGCATGTTTTAGCTGAAGGAAGAATCCCTTAAACCTGGAGAGTTGAGACCCATGGAATGGGTACCATGCAATATGACTTCAAAGGGTCTGCATTTGCTCACCGAACCTCACCAATCCTATCACTGCTGCATTTATGCCGCTGTACACACGCTTGATTCTCTTTCGGAGCATATAAATCCATAGGTTTTAATATTCTTAATAGTCAGGTATATTCTTAGGCGTTTAGTATGGGGTGTTGAGTCCACTTCGTTGAGCAAGGAGTAGCTCTTGTCTATGACATATTTGGCTTATGGAACGGTATCTGTGCTAATTTCAATCTCTGGTTTTATGCAGCACCCCAACTCACCTTTCCCCTTAAGCAAGCATAAGTTGGTTTTCTACATTTGAGACCCTGTTCTGTTTTGTAATTCAGTTGTGTGTAGCCAAGTTTACATTCCGTGTAGTAGTGATATCTTAAGATGTTTCTTTTTCTGTGTGACTTATTTCACTTAGAATAATCGTACCTGAATCCACTCATTATGCTGCTACGGGCCTGATGACATAGATTTCATTGCTGAGTGATATTGCATTGTACGTAAGTACCACAACTTCTTTATCCATTTTTCGCTTTCTGTGATATTGAATTTGTACCGTAAACGAGGTTCTTGTAAACAGAGCCGTCCCAAACTTTGGGGTGGCTGTGTGTTTTAGATTTTAATTTCCCTAAGCTATAGGACCATAAGTGGAATTGCCCTAGGCTCTGTTGCTTTGTTTTTTAGATGTTTCAGGAAACACCATACACTTCTCCAGAGTGGCTGTTGGCAATTTACATCCCGCCCATCAGCATAACAAGGCTCCCAGTTCTCCATGGCCTGTCCTGCCTTTCTGGATTTTACACTTTTTTCAGATGGCCCTTTTAACCGGGGGGCAGTGAGACTTCACTGTAGTGCAGATTTCCTTTGCAAGCTTGCTTGCTTGGCCAAAAAGGGCGTAGGCTTTTTTTCTTGAGGAAAAAACGCATATGCCCTTTTTGGCCAAGTACATCATTGTGGACGTTCTGCCTCTTTTCCTATGCTTTACATGCAATTCCAGTCTACCTCCTGAAATCGGTTTCCTGCAATTCTGCCCCGCTTTCAAGTCCTCTTGGCAGCCTTACTTCAATATATTTTTGGAAGATATCTGTAATTTATAACTCTGCAGTTTTGTGAATTACAGTGCCTCTGAGCTCCTTTCTTCAACTTGCTTTCTTGTGAGCTGGCCGCAACACCGCAGCATCGCTTCAGGCCCTAGTGTTGTTCCGGCATGGCATGCTGAGCCTTTGGTTAATTCCTCTTCCTGGTGGGAAATGAGAGTTAAATTTGCCCTTCCAGACACCTCCAGCTAGTCTCTCATTGGTTCTCCCTATTCCTGTTCATTTTCCGCAGAAATTGCAAACTGGGCCAAACAGGAGGTTAAAGGCACTGACTCTCCAAGTGGGTAGAGTGTTAGTAAAGCGTCTGGAATGTTGCACCCGAGTACCAGTGGAAGAAAACTGACACATTTGAACACGTTTCCCGATCACACAGTGGATCATACTCTGCGTTCCACATGCATGTTTTAGCTGAAGGAAGAATCCCTTAAACCTGGAGAGTTGAGACCCATGGAATGGGTACCATGCAATATGACTTCAAAGGGTCTGCATTTGCTCACCGAACCTCATCAATCCTAACACTGCTGCATTTATGCCGCTATACACACGCTTGATTCTCTTTCGGAGATATATAAATCCATAGGTTTTAAGATTCTTACTAGTCAGGTATATTCTTAGGCGTTTAATATGGGGTGTTGAGTCCACTTCGTTGAGCAAGGTGTAGCTCTTTTCTATTACATATTTGGCTTATGGAACGATATCTGTGCTAATTTCAATGTCTGGTTTTATGCAGCACCCCAACTCACCTTTCCCCTTAAGGAAGCATAAGTTGGTTTTCTACATTTGAGACCCTGTTCTGTTTTGTAATTCAGTTCCTGTGTAGCCAAGTTTACATTCCATGTAGTAGTGATATCTTATGATGTTTCTTTTTCTCTGTGACTTATTTCACTTAGAATCATCGTACCTGAATCCACTCATTATGCTGCTACGGGTCTCGTTACATAGATTTCATTGCTGAGTGATATTGCATTGTACGTAAGTACCACAACTTCTTTATCCATTTTTCCATTTCTGCGATATTGAACTTGTACCGTAAATGAGGTTCTTGTAAACAGAGCCTTCCCAAACTTTGGGGTCGCTGTGTCTTTTTGATTTTAATTTCCCTAAGCTATAGGACCATAAGTGGAAGTACCCTAGGCTCTGTTGCTTTGTTTTTTAGATGTTTCAGGAAACACCATACACTTCTCCAGAGTGGCTGTTGGCAATTTACATCCCGCCCATCAGCATAACAAGGCTCCCAGTTCTCCATGGCCTGTCCTGCCTTTCTGGATTTTACACTTTTTTCAGATGGCCCTTTTGACCGGGGGGCAGTGAGACTTCATTTTAGTGCAGATTTCCTTTGTAAGCTTGCTTGGTTGACCAAAATGGGCGTATGCGTTTTTTCCTGAATATATTCAGGAAAAAACGCATATGCCCTTTTTGGCCAAGTGCATCATTGTGGACGTTCTGCCTCTTTTCCTATGCTTTACATGCAATTCTAGTTTACCTCCTGAAATCGGTTTCCTGCAATTCTGCCCCACTTTCAAGTCCTCTTGGCAGCCTTACTTCAATATATTTTTGGACGATAGCTGTCATTTATAACTCTGCATGTCTGTGAATGACAGTGCCCCTGAGCTCCTTTCTTCAACTCGCTTTCTTGTGAGCTGGCCGCAACACCGCAGCATTGCTTCAGGCCCTAGTGTGGTTCCGGCACGGCACGCTGAGCCTTTGGTTAATTCCTCTTCCTGGTGGGTAATTAGAGTTAAATTTGCCCGTCCAGACACCTCCAGCTAGTCTCTCTTGGTTCTCCCTATTCCTGTTCATTTTCCGCAGAAATTGCAAACTGGGCCAAACAGGAGGTTAAAGGCACTGACTCTCCAAGTGGGGAGAGTGTTAGTAAAGCGTCTGGAATGTTGCACCTGAGTACCGGGGGACGAAAACTGAGACACATTTGAACACGTTTCCCGATCACACGGTGGATCATACTCTGGGTTCCACATGCATGTTTTAGCTGAAGGAAGAATCCCTTAAACCTGGAGAGTTGAGACCCATGGAATGGGTACCATGCAATATGACTTCAAAGGGTCTGCATTTGCTCACCGCTCCTCACCAATCCTATCACTGCTGCGTTTATGCCACTGTACACACACTTGATTCTCTTTCGGAGACATATAAATCCATAGGTTTTAAGATTCTTACTAATCAGGTATATTTTTACGCATTTAATATGGGGTGTTGAGTCCACTTCGTTGAGCAAGGAGTAGCTCTTGTCTATTACATATTTGGCTTATGGAACGGTATCTGTGCTAATTTCAATCTCTGGTTTTATGCAGCACCCCAACTCACCTTTCCCCTTAAGCAAGCATACGTTGGTTTTCTACATTTGAGACCCCGTTCTGTTTTGTAATTCAGTTCCTGTGTAGCCAAGTTTACATTCCGTGTAGTAGTGATATCTTATGATGTTTCTTTTTCTGTGTGACTTATTTCACTTCGAATCATCGTACCTGAATCCACTCATTATGCTGCTATGGGCCTGATGACATAGATTTCATTGCTGAGTGATATTGCATTGTACGTAAGTACCACAACTTCTTTATCCATTTTTGGCTTTCTGCGATATTGAACTTGTACCGTAAACGAGGTTCTTGTAAACAGAACCGTCCCAAACTTTGGGGTGGCTGTGTCTTTTTGATTTTAATTTCCCTAAGCTATAGGACCATAAGTGGAAGTTCCCTAGGCTCTGTTGCTTTGTTTTTTTGATGTTTCAGGAAACAACATACACTTCTCCAGAGTGGCTGTTGGCAATTTACATCCCGCCCATCAGCATAACAAGGCTCCCAGTTCTCCATGGCCTGTCCTGCCTTTCTGGATTTTACACTTTTTTCAGATGGCCCTTTTGACCGGGGGGCAGTGAGACTTCATTGTAGTGCAGATTTCCTTTGCAAGCTTGCTTGCTTGGCCAAAAAGGGCGTATGCGTTTTTTCCTGAATATATTCAGGTAAAAACGCATACGCCCTTTTTGGCCAAGTGCATCATTGTGGACGTTCTGCCTCTTTTCCTATGCTTTACATGCAATTCCAGTCTACCTCCTGAAATCGGTTTCCTGCAATTCTGCCCCGCTTTCAAGTCCTCTTGGCAGCCTTACTTCAATATATTTTTGGACGATAGCTGTCATTTATAACTCTGCAGGTTTGTGAATTACAGTGCCCCTGAGCCCCTTTCTTCAACTCGCTTTATTGTGAGCTGGCCGCAACACCGCACGATTGCTTCAGGCCCTAGTGTGGTTCCGGCATGGCACGTTGAGCCTTTGTTTAATTCCTCTTCCTGGTGGGAAATGAGAGTTAAATTTGCCCATACAGAAACCTCCAGCTAGTCTCTCATTGGTTCTCCCTATTCCTGTTCATTTTCCGCAGAAATTGCAAACTGGGCCAAACAGGAGGTTAAAGGCACTGACTTTCCAAGTGGGAAGAGTCTTAGTAAAGCGTCTGGAATGTTGAACCCGAGTACCAGGGGACGAAAACTGAGACACATTTGAACACGTTTCCCGATCACACGGTGGATCATACTCTGGGTTCCACATGCATGTTTTAGCTGAAGGAAGAATCCCTTAAACCTGGAGAGTTGAGACCCATGGAATGGGTACCATGCAATATGACTTCAAAGGGTCTGTATTTGCTCACCAAACCTCACCAATCCTATCACTGCTGCGTTTATGCCGCTGTACACACGCTTGATTCTCTTTCAGAGACATATAAATCCATAGGTTTTAAGATTCTTACTAGTCAGGTATATTCTTAGGCGTTTAATATGGGGTGTTGAGTCCACTTCGTTGAGCAAGGAGTAGCTCTTGTCTATTACATATTTGGCTTATGGAACGGTATCTGTGCTAATTTCAATCTCTGGTTTTATGCAGCACCTCAACTCACCTTTCCCCTTAAGCAAGCATAAGTTAGTTTTCTACATTTGAGACCCTGTTCTGTTTTGTAATTCAGTTCCTGTGTAGCCAAGTTTACATTCCATGTATTAGTGATATCTTATGATGTTTCTTTTCTGTGTGATTTATTTCACTTAAAATCATCGTACCTGAATCCACTCATTATGCTGCTACGGGCCTGATGACATAGATTTCATTGCTGAGTGATATTGCATTGTACGTAAGTACCACAACTTCTTTATCCATTTCTCACTTTCTGTGATATTGAACTTGTACCGTAAACGAGGTTTTTGTAAACAGAGCCATCCCAAACTTTGGGGTGGCTGTGTCTTTTTTATTTTAATTTCCCTAAGCTATAGGACCATAAGTGGAATTGCCCTAGGCTCTGTTGCTTTGTTTTTTAGATGTTTCAGGAAACACCATACACTTCTCCAGAGTGGCTGTTGGCAATTTACAACCCACCAATCAGCAATACAAGGCTCCCATTTCTCCATGGCCTGTCCTGCCTTTCTGGATTTTACACTTTTTTCAGATGGCCCTTTTGACCGGGGGGCAGTGAGACTTCATTGTAGTGCAGATTTCCTTTGCAAGCTTGCTTCGTTGGCCAAAAAGTGCGTATGCGTTTTTTCCTGAATATATTCAGGAAAAAATGCACACGCCCTTTTTTCCCAAGTGCATCATTGTGGACGTTCTGCCTCTTTTCCTATGCTTTACATGCAATTCCAGTCTACCTCCTGAAATCGGTTTCCTGCAAGTCTGCCCCGCTTTCAAGTCCTCTTGGCAACCTACTTCAATATATTTTTGGACGATAGCTGTCATTTATAACTCTGCAGGTTTGGGAATTACAGTGCCCCTGAGCTCCTTTCTTAAACTCGCTTTCTTGTGAGCTGGCCGCAACACCGCAAGATTGCTTCAGGCCCCAGTGTGGTTCCGGCACGGCAAGCTGAGCCTTTGGTTAATTCCTCTTCCTGGTGGGAAATGAGAGTTAAATTTGCCCGTTCAGACACCTCCAGCTAGTCTCTCATTGGTTCTCCCTATTCCTGTTCATTTTCCGCAGAAATTGCAAACTGTGCCAAACAGGAGGTTAAAGGCACTGACTCTCCAAGTGGGGAGAGTTTTAGTAAAGCGTCTAGAATGTTGCACCCGAGTACCGGGGGACGAAATCTGAGTCACATTTGAACACGTTTCCCAATCACACGGTGGATCATACTCTGGGTTCCACATGCATGTTTTAGCTGAAGGAAGAATCCCTTAAACCTGGAGAGTTGAGACCCCTGGAATGGGTACCATGCAATATGACTTCAAAGGGTCTGCATTTGCTCACCGAACCTCACCAATCCTATCACTGCTGCGTTTATGCCGCTGTACACACGCTTGATTCTCTTTCGGAGACATATAAATCCATAGGTTTTAAGATTCTTGCTAGTCAGGTATTTTGTTAGGCATTTAATATGGGGTTTTGAGTCCACTTCGTTGAGCAAGGAGTAGCTCTTGTCTATTACATATTTGGCTTATGGAACGGTATGTGTGCTAATTTCAATCTCTGGTTTTATGCAGCACCCCAACTCACCTTTCCCCTTAAGCAAGCATAAGTTTGTTTTCTACATTTGAGACCCTGTTCTGTTTTGTAATTCAGTTCCTGTGTAGCCAAGTTTCATTCCATGTAGTAGTGATATCATATGATGTTTCTTTTTCTCTGTGACTTATTTCACTTAGAATCATCGTACCTGAATGCACTCATTATGCTGCTACGGGCCTGATGACATAGATTTCATTGCTGAGTGATATTGCATTTTACGTAAGTACCACAACTTCTTTATCCATTTTTCCCTTTCTGCGATATTGAACTTGTACCGTAAACGAGGTTCTCGTAAACAGAACCGTCCCAAACTTTGGGGTGGCTGTGTCTTTTTGATTTTAATTTCCCTAAGCTATAGGACCATAAGTGGAAGTGCCCTAGGCTCTGTTGCTTTGTTTTTTAGATGTTTCAGGAAACACCATACACTTCTCCAGAGTGGCTGTTGGCAATTTACATCCCGACCATCAGCATAACAAGGCTCCCAGTTCTTCATGGCCTGTCCTGCCTTTCTGGATTTTACACTTTTTTCAGATGGCCCTTTTGACCGGGGGGCAGGGAGACTTCATTGTAGTGCAGATTTCCTTTGCAAGCTTGCTTGGTTGGCCAAAAAGGGCGTATGCGTTTTTTCCTGAATATATTCAGGAAAAAACGCATACGCCCTTTTTGGCCAAGTGCATCATTGTGGACGTTCTGCCTCTTTTCCTTTCCTTTACATGCAATTCCAGTCTACCTCCTGAAATCGGTTTCCTGCAATTCTGTCCCGCTTTCAAGTCCTCTTGGCAGCCTTACTTCAATATATTTTTGGACGATAGCTGTCATTTATAACTCTGCAGGTTTGTGAATTACAGTGCCCCTGAGCTCCTTTCTTCAACTCGCTTTCTTCTGAGCTGGCCGCAACACCGCAGGATTGCTTCAGGTCCTCGTGTGGTTCCGGCATGGTATGCTGAGCCTTTGGTTAATTCCTCTTCCTGGTGGGAAATGAGAGTTAAATTTGCCCATCCAGACACCTCCAGTTAGTCTCCCTTTGGTTCTCCCTCTTCCTGTTCGTCTTACAGAGAAATTGCAAACTGGGCCAAACAGGAGGTTAAAGGCACTGACTCTCCAAGTGGGGAGAGTCTTAGTAAAGCGTCTCTAATGTTGCACCCGAGTACCAGGGCATGAAAACTGAGACACATTTGAACACGTTTCCCGATCATACGGTGGATCATACTCTGGGTTCCACATGCATGTTTTAGCTGAAGGAAGAATCCCTTAAACCTGGAGAGATGAGACCCATGGAATGTGTACCATGCAATATGACTTCAAAGGGTCTGCATTTGCACACCGAACATCACCAGTCCTATCACTGCTGCCTTATGCCACTGTACACACGCTTGATTCTCTTTTGGAGACATATAAATCCATAGGTTTTAAGATTCTTACTAGTCAGGTATATTCTTAGGCGTTTAATATGGGGTGTTGAGTCCACTTCGTTGAGCAAGGAGTAGCTCTTGTCTATTACAAATTTGGCTTATGGAACGGTATCTGTGCTAATTTCAATCTCTGGTTTTATGCAGCACCCCAACTCACCTTTCCCCTTAAGCAAGCATAAGTTGGTTTTCTACATTTGAGATGCTGTTCTGTTTTGTAATTCAGTAGCTGTGTAGCCAACTTTACATTCCGTGTAGTAGTGATATCTTATGATGTTTCTTTTCTGTGTGATTTATTTCACTTAGAATCATCGTACCTGAATGCACTCATTATGCTGCTACGGGCCTGATGACATAGATTTCATTGCTGAGTGATATTGCATTGTATGTAAGTACCACAACTTCTTTATCCATTTTTCGCTTTCTGTGATATTGAACTTGTACTGTAAACGAGGTTCTTGTAAACAGAGCCGTCCCAAACTTTGGGGTGGCTGTGTCTTTTTGATTTTAATTTCCCTAAGCTATAGGACCATAAGTGGAAGTGCCCTAGGCTCTGTTGCTTTGTTTTGTAGATGTTTCAGGAAACACCATACACTTCTCCAGAGTGGCTGTTGGCTATTTACATCCCGCCCATGAGCATAACAAGGCTCCCACGTCTCCATGGCCTGTCCTGCCTTTCTGGATTTTACACTTTTTTCAGATGGCCCTTTTAACCGGGAGGCAGTGAGACTTCATTGTAGTACAGATTTCCTTTGCAAGCTTGCTTGGTTGGCCAAAAAGGGCGTATGCGTTTTTTCCTGAATATATTCAGGAAAAAACGCATACGCCCTTTTTGGCCAAGTGCATCATTGTGGACGTTCTGCCTCTTTTCCTATGCTTTACATGCAATTCCAGTCTACCTCCTGAAATCGGTTTCCTGCAATTCTGCCCAGCGTTCAAGTCCTCTTGGAAGCCTTACTTCAATATATTTTTGGACGATAGCTGTCATTTATAACTCTGCAGGTTTGTGAATGACAGTGCCCCTGAGCTCCTTTCTTCAACTCGATTTCTTGTGAGCTGGCCGCAACACCGCAGCATTGCTTCAGGCCCTAGTGTGGTTCCGGCATGGCACGCTGAGCTTTTGTTTAATTCCTCTTCCTGGTGGGAAATGAGAGTTAAATTTGCCCGTCCAGACACCTCCAGCTAGTCTCTCATTGGTTCTCCCTATTCCTGTTCATTTTCCGCAGAAATTGCAAACTGGGCCAAACAGGAGGTTAGAGGCACTGACTCTCCAACTGGGGAGAGTGTTAGTAAAGCGTCTGGAATGTTGCACCCGAGTACCAGGGGACGAAAACTGAGACACATTTGAACACGTTTCCCGATCACATGGTGGATCATACTCTGGGTTCCACATGCATGTTTTAGCTGAAGGAAGAATCCCTTAAACCTGGAGAGTTGAGACCCCTGCAATGGGTACCATGCAATATGACTTCAAAGGGTCTGCATTTGATCACCGAACCTCACCAATCCTATCACTGCTGCATTTATGCCACTGTACACACGCTTGATTCTCTTTCTGAGACATATAAATCCATAGGTTTTAAGATTCTTACTAGTCAGGTATATTCTTAGGCGTTTAATATGGGGTGTAGAGTCCACTTCGTTGAGCAAGGAGTAGCTCTTGTCTATTACATATTTGGCTTATGGAACGGTATCTGTGCTAATTTCAATCTCTGGTTTTATGCAGCACCCCAACTCACCTTTCCCCTTAAGCAAGCATAAGTCGGTTTTCTACATTTGAGACCCTGTTCTGTTTTGTAATTCAGTTCCTGTGTAGCCAAGTTTACATTCCATGTGGTAGAGATATCTTATGATGTTTCTTTTTCTGTGTGACTTATTTCACTTAGAATCATCGTACCTGAATCCACTCATTATGCTGCTATGGGCCTGATGACATAGATTTCATTGCTGAGTGATATTGCATTGTACGTAAGTACCACAACTTCTTTATCCATTTTTCACTTTCTGTGATTTTGAACTTGTACTGTAAACGAGGTTCTTGTAAACAGAGCCTTCCCAAACTTTGGGGTGGCTGTGTCTTTTTGTTTTTAATTTCCCTAAGCTATAGGACCATAAGTAGAAGTGCCCTAGGCTCTGTTGCTTTGTTTTTTAGATGTTTCAGGAAACACCATACACTTCTCCAGAGTGGCTGTTGGCAATTTACATCCCGCCCATCAGCATAACAAGGCTCCCAGTTCTCCATGGCCTCTCCTGCCTTTCTGGATTTTACACTTTTCTCAGATGGCCCTTTTGACCGGGGGGCAGTGAGACTTCATTGTAGTGCAGATTTCCTTTGCAAGCTTGCTTGGTTGGCCAAAAAGGGCGTATGCGTTTTTTCCTGAATATATTCAGGAAAAAACGCATACGCCCTTTTTGGCCAAGTGCATCATTGTGGACGTTCTGCCTCTTTTCCTATGCTTTACATGCAATTCCAGTCTACCTCCTGAAATCGGTTTCCTGCAATTCTGCCCAGCGTTCAAGTCCTCTTGGCAGCCTTACTTCAATATATTTTTGGACGATAGCTGTCATTTATAACTCTGCAGGTTTGTGAATGACAGTGCCCCTGAGCTCCTTTCTTCAACTCGCTTTCTTGTGAGCTGGCCGCAACACCGCAGCATTGCTTCAGGCCCTAGTGTGGTTCCGGCATGACATGCTGAGCCTTTGGTTAATTCCTCTTCCTGGTGGGAAATGAGAGTTAAATTTGCCCGTCCAGACACCTCCAGCTAGTCTCTCATTGGTTCTCCCTATTCCTGTTCATTTTCCGCAGAAATTGCAAACTGGGCCAAACAAGAGGTTAAAGGCACTGACTCTCCAAGTGGGGAGAGTGTTAGTAAAGCGTCTGGAATGTCGCACCCGAGTACCGGGGGATGAAAACTGACACAATTAAACACATTTCCCGATAACACGGTGGATCATACTCTGGGTTCCACATGCATGTTTTAGCTGAAGGAAGAATCCCTTAAACCTGGAGAGTTGAGACCCATGGAATGGGTACCATGCAATATGACTTCAAAGGGTCTGCATTTGCTCACCGAACCTCACCAGTCCTATCACTGCTGCGTTTATGACACTGTACACACGCTTGATTCTCTTTCGGAGACATATAAATCCATAGGTTTTAAGATTCTTTCTAGTCAGGTATATTCTTACGCGTTTAATATGGGGTGTAGAGTCCACTTCGTTGAGCAAGGAGTAGCTCTTGTCTATTACATATTTGGCTTATGGAACGGTATCTGTGCTAATTTCAATCTCTGGTTTTATGCAGCACCCCAACTTACCTTTCCCCTTAAGCAAGCATAAGTTGGTTTTCTACATTTGAGACCCTGTTCTGTTTTGTAATTCAGTTCCTGTGTAGCCAAGTTTACATTCCATGTATTAGTGATATCTTATGATGTTTCTTTTCTGTGTGATTTATTTCACTTAGAATCATCGTACCTGAATCCACTCATTATGCTGCTACGGGCCTGATGACATAGATTTCATTGCTGAGTGATATTGCATTGTACGTAAGTACCACAACTTCTTTATCCATTTTTCGCTTTCTGCGATATTTAACTTGTACCGTAAACTAGGTTCTTTTAAACAGAACCGTTCCAAACATTCGGGTGGCTGTGGCTTTTTGATTTTAATTTCCCTAAGCTATAGGACCATAAGTGGAAGTGCCCTAGGCTCTGTTGCTTTGTTTTTTAGATGTTACAGGAAACACCAAACACTTCTCCAGAGTGGCTGTTGGCAATTTACATCCCGCCCATGAGCATAACAAGGCTCCCAATTCTCCATGGCCTGTCCTGCCTTTCTGGATTTTACACTTTTTTCAGATGGCCCTTTTGACCGGGGGGCAGTGAGACTTCATTGTAGTGCAGATTTCCTTTGCAAGCTTGCTTGGTTGGCCAAAAAGGGCGTATGCATTTTTTCCTGAATATATTCAGGAAAAAACGCATACGCCCTTTTTGGCCAAGTGCATCATTGTGGACGTTCTGCCTCTTTTCCTATGCTTTACATGCAATTCCAGTCTACCTCCTGAAATCGGTTTCCTGCAAGTCTGCCCCGCTTTCAAGTCCTCTTGGCAACCTACTTCAATATATTTTTGGACGATAGCTGTCATTTATAACTCTGCAGGTTTGGGAATTACAGTGCCCCTGAGCTCCTTTCTTAAACTCGCTTTCTTGTGAGCTGGCCGCAACACCGCAAGATTGCTTCAGGCCCCAGTGTGGTTCCGGCACGGCACGCTGAGCCTTTGGTTAATTCCTCTTCCTGGTGGGAAATGAGAGTTAAATTTGCCCGTTCAGACACCTCCAGCTAGTCTCTCATTGGTTCTCCCTATTCCTGTTCATTTTCCGCAGAAATTGCAAACTGTGCCAAACAGGAGGTTAAAGGCACTGACTCTCCAAGTGGGGAGAGTTTTAGTAAAGCGTCTGGAATGTTGCACCCGAGTACCGGGGGACGAAATCTGAGTCACATTTGAACACGTTTCCCAATCACACGGTGGATCATACTCTGGGTTCCACATGCATGTTTTAGCTGAAGGAAGAATCCCTTAAACCTGGAGAGTTGAGACCCCTGGAATGGGTACCATGCAATATGACTTCAAAGGGTCTGCATTTGCTCACCGAACCTCACCAATCCTATCACTGCTTCGTTTATGCCGCTGTACACACGCTTGATTCTCTTTCGGAGACATATAAATCCATAGGTTTTAAGATTCTTGCTAGTCAGGTATTTTGTTAGGCATTTAATATGGGGTTTTGAGTCCACTTCGTTGAGCAAGGAGTAGCTCTTGTCTATTACATATTTGGCTTATGGAACGGTATGTGTGCTAATTTCAATCTCTGGTTTTATGCAGCACCCCAACTCACCTTTCCCCTTAAGCAAGCATAAGTTTGTTTTCTACATTTGAGACCCTGTTCTGTTTTGTAATTCAGTTCCTGTGTAGCCAAGTTTCATTCCATGTAGTAGTGATATCATATGATGTTTCTTTTTCTCTGTGACTTATTTCACTTAGAATCATCGTACCTGAATGCACTCATTATGCTGCTACGGGCCTGATGACATAGATTTCATTGCTGAGTGATATTGCATTTTACGTAAGTACCACAACTTCTTTATCCATTTTTCCCTTTCTGCGATATTGAACTTGTACCGTAAACGAGGTTCTCGTAAACAGAACCGTCCCAAACTTTGGGGTGGCTGTGTCTTTTTGATTTTAATTTCCCTAAGCTATAGGACCATAAGTGGAAGTGCCCTAGGCTCTGTTGCTTTGTTTTTTAGATGTTTCAGGAAACACCATACACTTCTCCAGAGTGGCTGTTGGCAATTTACATCCCGACCATCAGCATAACAAGGCTCCCAGTTCTCCATGGCCTGTCCTGCCTTTCTGGATTTTACACTTTTTTCAGATGGCCCTTTTGACCGGGGGGCAGGGAGACTTCATTGTAGTGCAGATTTCCTTTGCAAGCTTGCTTGGTTGGCCAAAAAGGCGTATGCGTTTTTTCCTGAATATATTCAGGAAAAAACGCATACGCCCTTTTTGGCCAAGTGCATCATTGTGGACGTTCTGCCTCTTTTCCTTTCCTTTACATGCAATTCCAGTCTACCTCCTGAAATCGGTTTCCTGCAATTCTGTCCCGCTTTCAAGTCCTCTTGGCAGCCTTACTTCAATATATTTTTGGACGATAGCTGTCATTTATAACTCTGCAGGTTTGTGAATTACAGTGCCCCTGAGCTCCTTTCTTCAACTCGCTTTCTTCTGAGCTGGCCGCAACACCGCAGGATTGCTTCAGGTCCTAGTGTGGTTCCGGCATGGCATGCTGAGCCTTTGGTTAATTCCTCTTCCTGGTGGGAAATGAGAGTTAAATTTGCCCATCCAGACACCTCCAGTTAGTCTCCCTTTGGTTCTCCCTCTTCCTGTTCGTCTTACAGAGAAATTGCAAACTGGGCCAAACAGGAGGTTAAAGGCACTGACTCTCCAAGTGGGGAGAGTCTTAGTAAAGCGTCTCTAATGTTGCACCCGAGTACCAGGGCATGAAAACTGAGACACATTTGAACACGTTTCCCGATCATACGGTGGATCATACTCTGGGTTCCACATGCATGTTTTAGCTGAAGGAAGAATCCCTTAAACCTGGAGAGATGAGACCCATGGAATGTGTACCATGCAATATGACTTCAAAGGGTCTGCATTTGCACACCGAACATCACCAGTCCTATCACTGCTGCCTTATGCCACTGTACACACGCTTGATTCTCTTTTGGAGACATATAAATCCATAGGTTTTAAGATTCTTACCAGTCAGGTATATTCTTAGGCGATTAATATGGGGTGTTGAGTCCACTTCGTTGAGCAAGGAGTAGCTCTTGTCTATTACAAATTTGGCTTATGGAACGGTATCTGTGCTAATTTCAATCTCTGGTTTTATGCAGCACCCCAACTCACCTTTCCCCTTAAGCAAGCATAAGTTGGTTTTCTACATTTGAGATGCTGTTCTGTTTTGTAATTCAGTAGCTGTGTAGCCAACTTTACATTCCGTGTAGTAGTGATATCTTATGATGTTTCTTTTCTGTGTGATTTATTTCACTTAGAATCATCGTACCTGAATGCACTCATTATGCTGCTACGGGCCTGATGACATAGATTTCATTGCTGAGTGATATTGCATTGTACGTAAGTACCACAACTACTTTATCCATTTTTCGCTTTCTGCGATATTGAACTTGTACCGTAAACGAGGTTCTTGTAAACAGAACCGTCCCAAACATTGGGGTGGCTGTGTCTTTTTGATTTTAATTTCCCTAAGCTATAGGACCATAAGTGGAAGTGCCCTAGGCTCTGTTGCTTTGTTTTTTGGATGTTTCAGGAAACACCATACACTTCTCCAGAGTGACTGTTGGCAATTTACATCCCGTCCATCAGCATAACAAGGCTCCCAGTTCTCCATGGCCTCTCCTGCCTTTCTGGATTTTACACTTTTCTCAGATGGCCCTTTTGACCGGGGGGCAGTGAGACTTCATTGTAGTGCAGATTTCCTTTGCAAGCTTGCTTGGTTGGCCAAAAAGGGCGTATGCGTTTTTTCGTGAATATATTCAGGAAAAAACGCATACGCCCTTTTTGGCCAAGTGCATCATTGTGGACGTTCTGCCTCTTTTCCTATGCTTAACATGCAATTCCAGTCTACCTCCTGAAATTGGTTTCCTGCAATTCTGCCCCGCTTTCAAGTCCTCTTGGCAGCCTTACTTCAATATATTTTTTGACGATAGCTGTCATTTATAACTCTGCAGGTTTTTGAATGACAGTGCCCCTGAGCTCCTTTCTTCAACTCGCTTTCTTGTGAGCTGGCCGCAACACCGCAGGATAGCTTCAGGCCCTAGTGTGGTTTCGGCATGGCCCGCTGAGGCTTTGGTTAATTCCTCTTCCTGGTGGGAAATGAGAGTTAAATTTGCCCGTTCAGACACCTCCAGCTAGTCTCTCATTGGTTCTCCCTATTCCTGTTCATTTTCCGCAGAAATTGCAAACTGGGACAAACAGGAGGTTAAAGGCACTGACTCTCCAAGTGGGGAGAGTGTTAGTAAAGCCTCTGGAATGTTGCACCCGAGTACCAGGACACGAAAACTGAGACACATTTGAACACGTTTCCCGATCACACAGTGGATCATTCTCTGGGTTCCACATGCATGTTTTAGCTGAATGAAGAATCCCTTAAACCTCGAGAGTTGAGACCCATGGAACGGGTACCATGCAGTATGACTTCAAAGGGTCTGCATTTGCTCACCGAACCTCACCAAACCTATCACTGCTGCGTTTATGCCGCTGTACACACGCTTGATTCTCTTTTGGAGACATATCAATCCATAGGTTTTAAGATTCTTCCTAGTCAGGTATATTCTTAGGCGTTTAATATGGGGTGTTGAGTCCACTTCGTTGAGCAAGGAGTAGCTCTTGTCTATTACATATTTGGCTTATGGAACGGTATCTGTGCTAATTTCAATCTGTGGTTTTATGCAGCACCCCAACTCACCTTTCCCCTTAAGCAAGCATACGTTGGTTTTCTACATTTGAGACCCTGTTCTGTTTTGTAATTCAGTTCCTGTGTAGCCAAGTTTACCTTCCGTGTAGTAGTGATATCTTATGATGTTTCTTTTTCTGTGTGACTTATTTCACTTAGAATCATCGTACCTGAATCCACTCATTATGCTGCTACGGGCCTGATGACATAGATTTCATTGCTGAGTGATATTGCATTGTACGTAAGTACCACAACTTCTTTATCCATTTTTCCCTTTCTGCGATATTGAACTTGTACCGTAAACGAGGTTCTTGTAAACAGTGCCGTCCCAAACTTTGGGGTGGCTGTGTCTTTTTGATTTTAATTTCCCTAAGCTATAGGACCATAAGTGGAAGTGCCCTAGGCTCTGTTGCTTTGTTTTTTAGATGTTTCAGGAAACACCATACACTTCTCCAGAGTGGCTGTTCCCAATTTACATCCCGCCCACCAGCATAACAAGGCTCCCAGTTCTCCATGGCCTGTCCTTCCTTTCTGGATTTTATACTTTTTTCAGATGGCCCTTTTGACCTGGGGGAAGTGAGACTTCATTGTAGTGCAGATTTCCTTTGCAAGGTTGTTTGGTTGGCCAGAAAGGGCATATGCGTTTCTTCCTGAATATATTAAGGAAAAAACGCATGCGCCCTTTTTGGCCAAGTGCATCATTGTCGACGTTCTGAGTCTTTTCATATGTTGTCAATGCAATTCTAGTCTACCTCTTGAAATCGGTTTCCTGCAATTCTGCCTTGCTGTCAGTGCCTCTTCATAGCCTTACCTCAATATACTTTTGGAAAATAGTTGGCCTTTATAACTCTGCAGGTTTTTGAATTGCAGTGGCCCTTAGCTCCATTTTTCAGCTCTTATTTTTGTGATCTTGCCTCATATCCACAGGATTTTTTCATGCCCTATTCTTCTTCTGGGGCGCCTTGCTCTGCCTTTGGTTAATTCTTCTTCCTGATGTGAAATTAGAGTGACATGTGCCCATTGAAACCGCTACAGCTATTTTCTCACTGGTTCCCCCTATTCCCATTCATCCTCCGCACTAACTGCAGACTGTGCGATACCGGAACTTAAAGGCATTGACTCTCCGTGTGGGGATGTTGTTAGTAAAGTGGCTGGAATGTTGATCCGGAGCCCCAGGAGAGGAAAATGAGGTGCGTTTTAGAAACCTTTCCCGATCATATGGTATACCATCCGCTGGATTTCCCATGCATGGTTTAGCTGTAGGAAGATTCCCTTCAACCTGGAATGTTGGGACCCTTGGAATGGGTAGCATGAAGTATTGCATTAAACTTTCGGCAGTTGCTCACCAAAGCTCACCAATCCTCTCAGCCCCAAGTGTCCAGCCTTATGTCTTATCCAGCTGTGGGTTTATATGTGGTCATTCCAGGTTGCATCACAGCCCCTGAGCGAATTTTGTAAGAATTTTTCTCTTTCATTGTTTCTGCGTTTTGGTTTTAAAATTTATTTCTATAATGGGGTTTAGCTCATTTTCACTGCTGTGTTTGGCCACTCTGCACACACTTGATTCCCTTATGGAGATATATCAATACATGGGTTTTAAGATTCTTATTACTCAGATATATTTCTCTGCGGTGTATAGGGTGTGTTGAGGCCAGTTCATTGAGCAAGGTGTAGATCTTGTCTAATACCTATTTGGTTTATTGAACGGTATCTGTGCTAATTTCAAATTCTGGTTTTATGCATCACCCCACCTCTCCTTTCCCCTTAAGCTGACATAAGTGTGTTTTCTAAATGTGAGACACTGTTCTGTTTTGTAATTCATTTTTTGTGCAGCCATATTTATCCTCCCTCTATAAGTGATATCTTATGATATGTTTCTTTTTCTGTTTGACTTATTTCAAGTAGTATTATCGGACCTAAATCCACTCTTTATCCTTCTACTAGCCTTATTACATTGATTTCATGGTGAAGAGATATTCCATTGTACATAAGTACCACATTTTCTTTATCCATTGTTCTCTTTCCTGGGATATTTAAGGTGTACTGAAGTTGAGGTTCTTGTAAACAGAGTAGCCCTAAACTGTGGTGTGCTTGTGTCTTGTTGATTTTTAGACTTCCCTAGATATACTTCCATGATTGGAAGTGCCCTATGCTCTGTAGCTCTGTTTTTTAGATGATTTAGGAACCACCATACACTTCTCCAGAGTGGCTCTCGGCAGTTCACACACTGTCCATCAGCGTATAAAGGCTCCCTGTTCTCCATGGCCTGTCCTGCATTTCTGGTTTTTACAATTTTTTCGGATGGCCCTTTTGACCGGTGGGAAATGAGACTTCTTTGTTGTGCACATTTGCATTGCTTGCTTGCTTGGTTGCCCATAAAGTGCGTATGCGTTTTTTCCTGGATATATTCAGGAAAAAACGCATACTCCTTTTTGGGCCAACTGCATCATTGTCGAAATTCTGCCGCTTTTCATGTGCTTTAAAGACGAGTCCAATCTATCTCTTGAAATCTGTTTCTTGCAATTCTGTCTTGCATTCAGATCCTCTTCTTTGCCTTACCTCAACATATTTTTGGACGTTAGTTTTCATTTATAACTCTGCAGGTTTGTGAATTGCAGTGACCCTGAGCTCCATTTTTTAAGTTGCTCTTTTGTGAGCTGGCCTCAAAGCCGCAGGATTGCTTCAGGCCCTATTTTGGCTCCAGCGAGGCGGGCTGAGCCTTTTTTTACTTCTTATTCTTAATGGGAAATTAGAGTGACATGTGCCCGTCCAAACCCCTACAACTATTCTCTCATTGGTTCCCCCTCTTCCCGTTCATCCTCCTCACAATTTGCAAAATGTGTGAAACAGAAGTTTAAATGTGCTGATTCTCTAAGTGGGGAGATTCTAAGTAACGTGGCTGGAATGATGAACAGGAGCACCAGGAGAGGATAAATGAGGTGCATTTTAGACACATCTCCCCATCACATGGTGTACAGTCCTCTGGGTTTTCCATGCATGTTTTAGCTGTAGGAAGATCCCTTGAACCTGCAGATTTGGGACCCATTGAATGGGTACCAGGTAGTATTACTTTAAAGGGTGTGCATTTCCTCACCCAACCTCACATTTCTCTTAGCACGAACAGTTTCCAGCCTTATGTGTCATCCTGCTGTGGGTCTAGATGTGTTCAATCCATGTTGCATCACCGTCCCTGAGGAAAAGTTGTAAGAGGTTTTCTCTTTCTCTCTGTCGTTTATTTTTTTCAATTTATTACTATATTGGTTACAGCTGATTTTCAAAGCTCTGTTTCTTGCTGCTGTACATCCACTTGATTCACATACAGAGAGACATCAATAAATTCTTTTTCAGATTCTTACCAGTCATATATATTCTTTTCCGGTGACTTGAGTGTGCTGAGTGCAGTTCTTTTAGCTACCGTGTAGGCCTTGTTGATTATCAGTTTGGTATTTGGAATGGTATCTTTGCTAATTTCAACCTCCTGGATGATGCCTCACCCCTCCCCACCTTTCCCGTTTAGCAGCCTTACGTGTGTTTTCTACATACTTGACTATGTTTTTCTTTTGTAATTTATTTCATGTGTAGCCATTTTGGATTCCACCTTTAAGTGATATCTTATGATATGTGTCTTTTTCTTTTTGAATTATGTCACTTAGAATGATCATACGTAACTCCTCCGGAGTTGTTACAACTGGCCATATTTCATTGATTTCCAGGCTGAGTAATATTCCACTCTACATAAGTACCACATCTCTATCCATTTTTTCCCTCCAGAGACATTTAAGTTATATCCTAGTCGAGGATCTTTTAAACAGAGAGGCAGTAAACATTGGGGTGCCTGTGTCCTCTCGATTTCTGTTTTTCCCAAGACATACGCCCATGAGTGCAAGTGCCCTATGCTCTGTAGCTCATTTTTTAGATGCTTTAGTAAACACAATACACTTCTCCAGAATGGCCGTTGGCAATATACATTTCCACTATAAGCCTCACAGGGCTCCCTCTTCTCCTTGCCCTGTCCTGCATTTCTGGTGTTTACACTTTATGAGGATGGCTCTTCTGACTGATGCGAAGTGATATCTTTTGTAGTATTGATTTCCAGTGCCCACCTGTTTGGTTGGCTAAAAAAGTGTATGCCCTTTTCTTGAATATATACAGAAAAAAACGCATACAGCCTTTTTGGCCAACTGCAATGTTGGCAATGTTCAGCCCCTTTTCTTGTGCTTAATGGCGAGTCCTTTCTACCTCCTCAAATCCCTTTCCTGCCATTCTCCCTTGCTTACCAATCCTTTTCTCTGACTTTCCTCAAGACATTTTTCAGTGATAGATATTTTCAACTCTGCAGTTTCATGAATTTTACTGCCCCTGAGTTCCATTGTTCAACTTGTGTTTATGGGAACTGGCCACAAAGCAGTGGGATTTCCTCAAGCCCTATACTGTTTCCATGGGCAACCCTAGCCTTTGGTCAATTCGTCTTCCTGATTGGAAATTAGAGTGACATGTGCCTGTCTGAACACCTAGGACTTGTCTCTCATTGTTCCTCATCCTTCCGCTTCATCCTCTGGACAAATTCCAAACTGTACGCAACAGGATGTTGACAGTGCTGACATCTCCAAGTGGGGAGACTGTTAGTAAAGACGCTGGAGGGGTGAACCCGAGCACCAGGAGATGAGGAGATGAGATGCCTTTTCCAAACTCTTCCCGATCAGACGGTATACCATCCTCTGGGTGTGACAGACATGTTTTAGCAGTAGGAAGAGTCCCATTCATGTAAGGAGAACACCAGGGCTTTTTCAAAATCAGTGTCTCCCCGAAACCCAAACTGGGGAATTTTTTAAGCTACGGCTACACATATGTTCATTAAGGGCCTTGGGAAGTAGGCAGAGTCCAAACTTTAGATGATTGAAGTCTTCAGGGTCAGAAGCACTCACCACCGGCTTCCCTTAGGTTACACTTTAACTGTCATTGATAGATGATGTCAATAAAAATATCTATTCTTTTTCCGATTATTTCCCCTTATAGGTTATTGCAAAATATTGAGTGTAGTTCCCTGTGCTATACAGTAGTTCCTTGTTGATGATCTATTTTATACATAGCAGTGTGTATGTGTTAATTCCAAACTGTTAATTTATCCCTCCTCCCACCTTTCCCCTTTGGTAATAATAAATTATAAGATTTTATACTTCTCAGAAATGGGGGAGCTGAAAGAGAGGTATCATTTTCAATGGAAAAGCATTTAAAACAAGATTGAAGCTTTAACCAAGATTATTAGGTGTACATCCTTGGAAAGAAATCACTTCATTTCTCTAATATTGACCTGACAAATAAGACAAACCTTTTCACTGAACTTGCTTATAATAAAGTGATGGAAATATCAAATGGAAGTGTTAGAAACATCTTATTTTACCCGAGCCTTATAAACTGTTCTATGTTAACTACAGTTTGGCTCACACATCTGTTCATTGAAGTTACAATAGTCTCAATTTCTGTTACTGATCCTCCAGAGTGGACCCCAACAAGTGTCTCCCTGCCCAGTGTCATTGGGGCCAACAGATCGAGACTGAGTTTGGTTCACAAGCAAAGGAAACTTTATATTTTAAACAGAGAATGGAGAGGTGAGAGCATGCACTACCCCGTGGGCTGTGGGCTGGGCTGCTGTGTAGAGATCCTGTCAGAGTCAGTGGGAGGGAGGGGGCGGAGCACTCGAGGGCCGGGTTGGCTGCAGCTCAGGCTCTATATCTCGGAGTCTGCACTGGGCCCCAGGAGCTGAGGTGTCGACCCAGCCATTCTGCACTAGGAAATCTGGTCTGAAGTGCCGGGTGTGGAACCTCTGCATGCGGGACCCTAGGAGCACGTGAAATTAGACAAAGCACAAAGGATAAAAAAGGTCAGACTTGACTTTATTGCCCAGATTCTATTTTTATCTCCCAGGGATTTTTAATGGGCTTTGCTGGGGACAAACCCCTCCTCTGCCTTTTGTCCCGTTCCTCATTCTTGGAGTGCTGAGGGTGCAGACCCTTCTTCTGTAACTGCTGAGTGCTGAGTTGGGAGCCCTCATACCAGGGGACGAGGGTCAGAACTTCTCCCCAGCAGCCTCCAGGTGACGTTGATTGGCCCCAGGACCCCTGCCTCCCTGCTCGTCCGCCTGAGCACCAGCATTGGAAGTGTTATAGATTCTAATGACCTTTAAGGGTCCAGGAAAGAGATGTGCAGAGACGCTGTGGGGGCCGGTTTCACCCCGCCCCACATTTGTTCGGCCACCTTAGGCTGACCGTTTCTGCCAGCCTAGATGCTCTGACCAGTAGTCTGCTCTTTCTTCAATTAGGCCCCTGAATTAACGTAAAAACAGCACCAGGTGTCAGAGCCCTGCCCGCTCAACTCCCAGACAGTCCAGGGTCAGTGGTGATCAAGGACCATGATGGCCACTGAGTCAACAGCCTTTTGAAGTAAACAGGAGTCCAGCCGGTCTTATTGGCCACCATCATCACGGTGTCTGTAGGCTTTTCTATGGTGACAGTGTGATATACGTTTCCCCCACCAAGATTATTAGCTCCCCTCCGGGTGCAGTAAGTCCTGCAAGCAGTAGTCTACTCCTTCGGGACACACTATTGTTGTTTTATGAGAGAAACTCCAGGTCAAGTGATGTTCACACGAGTCGTCATGGTGCCCTGTTGCCCCCGGTTATCTCTCTGGATGTTGGAGTTGGAGGGCCTCCTCACTCGAGGTCGGTGTGCCCACGGAGCGAACCCTGCAACTTCAGGGCATGGTTGGTGATTAGGATCACCACGTGGGGTCCTTTTCCCTTAGGAGGGAGGTGGCCTTTTGGGTTGCTGATTTCCACGTTTTTAGATACTGCCAGTATCTTGGCCAGATGTGGCAGTGGGCCAAGCCCCTTGGTGACTGTAGTTTATCCTACCTGGATGGCATTCTTGCGTTGTTCCATTTCAAGTGGTCCCAGTTTTTGCACTAATTCTCCAATGGCGATTCACCTTTCACCGGGAATGGAAAGGTCAAAGGGTTTAGCTCAATTAGGGAGTTCCAGGGCAAGGGTCTGAATTGACTGCTCTTTCCATTCTTGAAAGGCCACTTCTGGATTCTATTCAAAAGGATCATCATCTTTTCCTTTCAGTGTTTCATATAGAGGCCCAGCTAGTAGACTGTAGTTAGGGATCCAGAAGCAGCAAACCCTGGCCTCCCCAGGAACCCCTAAGCTGTCTTCTAGTTTTAGAAAGGGGTAAGGCTGCAAATGGTTTCTTCCCTTTCCTGGGATGGGCTTCTCCGACCTTCTGTGAGAATGAAGCCCAGGCAGGTCACCGCAGTCTGTGATATTTGAGCTTTTTCTTGGACAACTTCTATCCTTTATTGGCTTGGTAGTTCAGAGGCCTCCTTAGTAGGGCTGGCGATCAGAATGTCATCTGCATATTGAAGGAGGGTTTCCTTTTCCAGAGGTAGAACTTTTCGGTCTTTAGCTAAGCTTTCCCCAAAGATGGTGTGGGAATTTTTGAACCCTTGGGGCAAGACGGCCCGGAAGTATTGTTTTAGTTGTATGTTGAGTCCTGCCACTCACAAGCCAAAATTTCTTGTGACTCTGGGACTAATGGAATACAAAAGAAGGCATCATTGAGACTAATACAGAATACCATATCCTGGTGGTTGGTAGAATGACCAGCAGGGTGTAGGAATTAGGAGCAACTGGAGGTATATCCTCGGTGGCTTCACTGACTGTCCTGACATCCTTTACCAGGTCCCCAGCAGCCCATGGGGCTCTCGTGGTCAGGCCAATCCCAGGATATGGAGCTCTCCTGGGCAGGTACCCCACCCCCAACCCAGCCCACGGGGCTCTCGTGGTCAGGCCTCTCCCAGGATACAGAGCTACCCTTGCAGGTACCGTGGCAGGGCTGGGCACACAGGAACCGTGCACATAGCTCTCACTGAAGAGCACCCCCATCTCACCTGTCGCTCAGAGCTGACACAGAGCACCTCAGAGCAGGACTTGAACTAACAAACAGCAGCTGCGACAGGTCTGTGACCCTGGGCATCACTCTGTGTGGCCTCCCTCCACCTGGTCTTCCAGAGACTTCCACTGCACCCGGGGCACCAGGCCTCTGTCTCCAACCACCACCCACCCCTCCTCTCCCTGACTCCTGAGTTCCTCTCATTAGGAGAGGCTTTTCTTGAAGTTGTCTCCCACTCATGGGCCAGATAAAATGATTAGAAAACAAGCCAAAGCTGCAGCCCCTTGTCTATCCTGACTCTCAGGAGCCCACACCTGTTCCTTGGACCTGGCCGGTTCAGCAAGTTCCATTTTCTGCAACTGTGAGCCCCTGAGGGGTGATGATTGGCTGACCTGGGCAGCCTTACCGTGCCGGCCAGCCCTCCCCAGGTGTGCCTGGGTTGAGATCAATATAAATACCACTCCAGGCAGCAAGAGCCCCTGCAGCTGTGCCTGACGCCATTTTCTCTGCCCTGTCAGCAGTCTTGGGGCTGGGCTGGTGGGAGGGAGTGAGAGGCCACGGCTTTGTGGGTGGCCCAGTGTGAGTGGGGCTCTGCTGGACTTTCTGCAGCAGTTGCCAGGCTGCCACCTGCTAAAGAAGAGGATGTGTCACCCATACCTGCTGCTGGAATTTCTCCCTGGGCAGAGGTGAGGAAGGAAAAAAGCAGTGGGGGCAGGGACAGGACGGGTATCTCAGGCAGGGAAATGGAAATCTTCCAGAAGAGCACCCAGGGCCAGGGCCATCCTGGCTGGCCTGCAGGCACCAAGTCAGCTGGCATGCTGTCACTCATGTGGCTCCATGGCCCTTCCTCTAGGCTTTCAAGTCCTTGTATATATTCAGGTGTTTTACCTGGGAAGGGTGGGAACAGTTCAGCAGCAACTGGCCTGGGGCTCAGCTCACGTTCACTCACAGATGCCTCGGCACGGTGCCCCAGCTTTGCAATGAGGACGCTTGTTGTGTGGGGGCTGCTGGCTGAATGGGAGACGATTCCCCACCACTGACCAACTTCAGAATTGTTTACAACTGGAGCAAGTGCCCTGATACGGTTTTCCTCTGAGTAACTGGTGGGTTCTGTTTTTTTTTTCTCTTTTTCGTTTTTGGTTCAAGGTAGAATTTATTCCTCTTTTTTGTATTTACAGATATAAGCATGGAAATAATTTATTCATATAAATACATGTATGTGAAGGGAATAATTGTTTTTTCTGTTTTGTTTTTTAAATTTTATTTCTTTTTAATTTTGAATTTTATTTTGTATTTTTATACAGCAGGTTCTTATTGGTTATCTATTTTATACATATAAATGTTTACATGCCAATCCCAATCTCTCAACTCCTCCCACCACCACCCCCCCAAGAGGTTTCCCCCCTTGTTGTCCATACGATTGTTGTCTACATCTGTTGCTCTATTTATGCCTTGCAAAACGGTTAATCTGTACAGTTTTTCTAGGTTCCACATATATGCACGGATATACAAGATTTGTTTTTCTCTTTCTGACTTACTTCACTCTGTATGACAGATTCTAGATCCATCGACGTCTCTACAAATGACCCAATTTCATTCCTTTCATGGCTTAGTAATATTCCATTTTATATATGTACCACATCTTTATGCATTCGTCTGTCTGTGGGCATTTAGGTTGCTTCCATTACCTCGATATTGTAAATAGTGATGCAATGAACATTGCGGTGAATGTCTCTTTTTGATTTATGGTTTTGTCTGGGTATATGTCCAGTACTGGGATTGCTGTATCATATGGTAATTCTATTAATAGTTTCTTAAGAAACTCCATATTGTTCTCCATAGTGACTGTATCAATTTATATTCCCAACAATAGTGGAAGAGGCTTCCTTTTCTCCACACCCTTTCCAGCATTTGTTGTTTGTAGATTTTCAGATGATGCCCATTCTAACAGGTGTGAGGTGATACCTCATTGTTGAGTCCATTTCGTTGAGCAAGGGGTAGGTCTTGTCTATTACATATTTGGCTTATGGAACGGTATCTGTGCTAATTTCAATCTCTGGTTTTATGCAGCACCCCAACTCACCTTTCCCCTTAAGCAAGCATAAGTTGGTTTTCTAAACTTGAGACCCTGTTCTGTTTTGTAATTCAGTTCCTGTGTAGCCAAGTTTACATTCCGTGCATTAGTGATACCTTATGATGTTTCTTTTTCTGTGTGACTTATTTCACTTAGAATCATCGTGCCTCAATCCACTCATTATGCTGGTACAGGCCTGGTGACACAGATTTCATTGCTGAGTGGTATTCTGTTGTACGTAAGTACCGCAACTTCTTTATCAATTATTTGTTCTCTGGGATATTTAACTTGTACCGTAGAAGAGGTTCCTGTAAACAGAGCCATCCCAAATTTTGGGGTCACTGTGTCTTTTTGATTTTAATTTCCCTAAGCTATAGGACCATAAGTGGAAATGCCCTAGACTCTGTTGCTTTGTTTTTCAGATGTATCAGGAAACACTATACACTTCTCCAGAGTGACTGTTGGCAATTTACATCCCGCCCATCAGCATAACAAGGCTCCCAGTTCTCCATGGCCTGTCTTGCCTTTCTGGATTTTACACTTTTTTCAGATGGCTCTTTAGACCGGGGGGAAGTGACACTTCATAGTAGTTCGGATTTCCATTGCAAGCTTGCTTGGTTTGCCAAAAAGGGCGTATGTGTTTTTTCCTGAATATATTCAGGAACAAACTCATATGCCCTTTTATGTGACGTGCATCATTGTCGATGTTCTGCCTCTTTTCCTATGCTTTAAATGCAAATCCAGTCTACCTCCTGAAATCGGTTTCCTGAAATTCTGCCCCGCTTTCAAGTCCTCTTCGCAGCCTTACTTCAATATATTTTTGGACGTTATCTGTCATTTATAACTCTGCAGGTTTGTGAATTACAGGGCCCCTGAGCTCCTTTCTTCAACTCGCTTTCTTGTGAGCTGGCCGCAAACCCGCAAGACTGCTTCACACCCTAATCTGCTTCTGGCAGGGCACGCTGAGTCCTTGGTTAATTCCTCTTCCTGGTGGGAAATGAGTGTTAAATATGCCCGTCCAGACACCTACCTCACTCTCAACCCCTTGCTGATGTGGGTCCTCTGGTTTGTGGCCACCTTTGCTGGGTTCCTCACCTTTCGATGATGTGGCCCCACTAGTGTGAGGACACTCCTGCCTGGTTCTCATCCACGTGGTTATGTGGACCCCCTGGTGAGAGTCTGTTCCTGGCTGTGTTCCTCACCCTTCTGAGAGGGAGACCCTCTGCTGATAGGTCACTCCTGCATGGTTGGCACACATTGCCTTGGTGAAGTCAGCTGTGTGGTGGCAGTTGGAGCGTGCTGGGAATCTCCTCCCCCCGGTGATGAGGGCCCTCTTGCGTCAGGCCCTAACTGCTGGGCTCACCAACTTTTCTTAGTGAGCCCAATGATGCTTGGGCACTCCTCTTAGGTTCCCATCTCCATGGTGATGTGGGCCTTCTGCTCTGAGGTTCCAACGGCTGGGTTGTTCACATTTTCATGATGTGGGCTCTCTGGTGTTAGTTCACAGAGGCCTGGATCCCATAGCCTCTGTGCTCTTGGCCGCCTGCTGGGAGGTTCCAACTGCTGGATTCCTCACTTTTTTAATTTTTTGGGCCCTCTGTTGTGAGGATCCTCCTGCCTGCCTCACTCCCAGCCCCTTCGTGATGTGTGTCCTCTGGTTTGAGGCCACATGTGCTGGGTTCCTCACCTTTCGATGATGTGGGACCAATGGTCTTAGGAGACTCCTGCCTGGTTCACATCCCCTTGGTGATGTGGGCCCTCTGTTGAGAGTCTGATCCTGGCTGGGTCCTCACCCATCTGTGAGGTGGGCCGTCTGCTGTGAGGTCACTGCTGCCTGGCTTGCTCACCTCGCCTTGTGGACATGAGCCCTCTGGTGGCACTTGGAGCCTGCTGGGAGCCTCCTCCCCTCGGTGATGAGGGCCCTCTGGCGTCAGGCCCTAACGGCTGGGCTCCCCACAGTTTGTGATGTGCGCCCAGTGGTGCGAGGACACTCCAGCCAGGTTCACATCCCCATTGGGTTGTGGGCCTTCTGCTCTGAGGTCCCAATGCCTGGGTTGCTCACAGTTTCATGATGTGGGCTCTCTGCTGTTAGTTCACTCCTGCCTGCATCCCATAGCCTCTGTCCTCTGGGCCGCCTGTTAGGAGGTTCTAACTGCTGGATTCCTCACCTTTCTTATTCTTTGGGCCCTCTGTTTTTAGGCTACTCCTGCCTGCCTCACTCCCATTCCCTTTGTGATATGTGTCCTCTGATTTGAGGCCACATGTGCTGGGTTCTGCACCTTTTGATGATGTGGCCCCACTGGAGGGAAGATAGTCCGGACTGGTTCCCATCCCCTTGCTGATGTGGGCCCTCAGGTGAGAGTCTGATCCTGGCTGGGTTCCTCACCCTTCTGTGAGGTGGGCCCTCTGCTGTGAGGTCAATCATGTCTGTCTGGCACACGTCACCTTGGCGACGTGGGCCCTCTGGTGGCAGTTGGAGTGTGCTGGGATCCTCCTCCCCTCGGTGATGAGGGCCCTCTTGCCTTAGGCCATAACTGCTGGGCTCCCCACATTTTCTGATGTGCACCAAGTGAGTGAGGACACTCTTGCCAGGTTCCCATCCCCATGGGGATATGAGCCTTCTGCTCTGAGGTCAAAACGGCTGGCTTGCTCACAGGTTCATGATGTGGGCCCTCTGCTGTGAGTTCACTGCGGCCTAGATCCCATAGCCTCGGTGCTCTGGGCCGCTTGCTGGGAGGTTCCAACTGCTGGATTCCTCAACTTTTATATTCTATGGACCCTGTGTTGTGAGGCCGGTCCTGCCAGCTTCATTCTGAACCCCTTGGTGATGTGGTTCCTCTGGTTTGAGGCTACATGTGCTGGGATCCTCACCTTTCGATGATGTTGTCCCACTGGTGTGGGGACACGCCAGCCTGGTTCCCATCCCCTTGGTGATGTGGGCCCTCTGGTGAGAGTCTGATCCTGGCTGTGTTCCTCACCCTTCTGTGAGGTGGGCCCTCTGCTGTGAGGTCACTCCTGCCGGGCTGGAACACATCGCCTTGGTGATGTTGGCCCTCTGGTGGCAGCTGGAGCCTGCTGGGAGCCTCCTCCCCTCGGTGATGAGTGCCCTCTAGCGTCAGGCCCTAACTTCTGAGCACCCCACGTTTTCTGATGTGAGCCCAGTGATGCCAGGACACTCCTGTCATGTTCCCATCACCATGGGGATGTGGGCCTTCTGCTCTGAGGTCCCAGTGTCTGGGTTGCTCACAGTTTCATGATGTGGGCTGTCTGGTGTTAGTTCACTCTGGCTTGGATCCCCTAGCCTCTGTGCTCTGGGCCGCCTGCTGGGAGGTTCCAACTGCTGGATTCCTCACCTTTCTTATTTTTGGGCCCTCTATTGTGAGGCTCCTCCTGCCTGCCTCACTCCCAGCCCCTTGGTGATGGGTGTCTTATGGTTTGAAGCCACATGTTCTGGGTTCCTCACCTTTAGATGATGTGGCCCTACTCATGTGAGGACACTCCTGTCTGGTTCCAATCCATTTGGTGATGTGGGCCCTCTGGTGCGAGTCTGATCCTAACTGGGTTCGTCACACTTCTCTGAGGTGGGCCCTCTGCTGTGAGGTCATTCGTGCCTGGTTGGCACACATCGCCTTGGTGACGTCAGCCCTCTGGTGGCAGTTGGAGCCTGCTGGGAGCCTCCTTCCCTTGGTGATGAGGGTCCTCTGGCGTCAGGCCCTAACTGCTGGTCTCCCAAAATTTTCTGATACGTTCTCAGTGGTGCGAGGACACTCCTACCAGATTTATATCCCCATGGGGATGTGGGCCTCCTGCTCTGAGGTCCCAATGGCTGGGTTGCTCAGTTCATGACATGGGCCCTCTTCTGTGAGTTCACTGTGGCCTGGATCCCATAGCCTCGGTGCTCTGGGCCGCCTGCTGGGAGGTTCCAACTGCTGGATTCCTCACTTTTTTATTCTATGGGCCCAGTGTTGTGAGGCTACTCCTGCCTGCCTCACTCCGAGGCCCTTGGTGATGTGGGTCCTCTGGTTTGAGGACACATGTGCTGAGTAGCTCACCTTTCGATGATGTGGCCCCACTGGTGTGAAGACACTCCTGCCTGGTTCCCATCCTCTTGGTGATGTGGGCCCTCTGGTGAGAGTCTGATATTGGCTGGGTTTCTCAACCTTCTGTGAGGTGGGACCTCTGCTGTGAGGTAACTCATGCCTGGCTTGCTCACGTTGCCTTGGCAACGTGAGCCCTCAGGTGGCAGTTGGAGCCTGCTGGGAATCTCCTCCCCTCGGTTATGAGAGCTCTGGATAAAACACATATGCCCTTTTTTGCCAAGTGCATTATTTTCCAAGTTCTGTCTCTTTTCCTATGCTTTAAGAGCGACTCCCGTGTACCTTCTGAAATCGGTTTCCAGCAATTGTGCCCCGCATTCAAGTCCTCTTCGCAGCCTTACTTCAGTATAATTTTGGATGATAGCTGTCATTTATAACTCTGCAGGTTTGTGAATTACAGTGCCCCTGAGCTCCTTTCTTCAACTCGCTTTCTTGTGAGCTGGCCGCAACACCGCAAGATTGCTTCAGGCCCTAGTGTGGTTCCGGCATGGCACATTGAGCCTTTGGTTAATTCCTCTTCCTGGTGGGAAATGAGAGTTAAATTTGCCCGTCCAGACACCTCCAGCTAGTCTCTCATTGGTTCTCCCTATTCCTGTTCATTTTCCGCAGAAATTGTAAACTGGGCCAAACAGGAGGTTAAAGGCACTGACTCTCCAAGTGGGGAGAGTGTTAGTAAAGCGTCTGAAATGTTGCACCCGAGTACCAGGGGACGAAAACTGAGACACATTTGAACACGTTTCCCGATCACACGGTGGATCATACTCTGGGTTCCACATGCCTGTTTTAGCTGAAGGAAGAATCCCTTAAAACTGGAGAGTTGAGACGCATGGGTACCATGCATTATGACTTCAAAGGGTCTGCATTTGCTCACCAATCCTCACCAATCCTATCACTGCTGCGTTTATGCCGCTGTACACACACTTGATTCTCTTTCGGAGACATATAAATCCATAGGTTTTAAGATTCTTACTAGTCAGGTATATTCTTAGGCATTTAATATGGGGCGTTGAGTCCACTTCATTGAGCAAGTTGTGGCTCTGGTCTATTACATATTTCGCTTATGGAACGGTATCTGTGCTAATTTCAATCGCTGGTTTTATGCAGAACCCCAACTCACCTTTCCCCTTAAGCAAGCATAAGTTGGTTTTCTACATTTGAGACCCTGTTCTGTTTTGTAATACAGTTCCTGTGTAGCCAAGTTTACATTCCGTGTAGTAGTGATATCTTATGATGTTTGTTTTTCTGTGCGACTTATTTCACTTAGAATCATCGTACCTGAATCCACTCATTATGCTGCTACGGGCCTGATGACATAGATTTCATTGCTGAGTGATATTGCATTGTACGTAGGTACCACAACTTCTTTATCCATTTTTCACTTTCTGTGATATTGAACTTGTACCGTAAACGAGGTTCTTGTAAACAGAGCTGTCCCAAACATTGGGGTGGCTGTGACTTTTTGATTTTAATTTCCCTAAGCTATAGGACCATAAGTGGAAGTGCCCTAGGCTCTGTTGCTTTGTTTTTTAGATGTTTCAGGAAACACCATACACTTCTCCAGAGTGGCTGTTGGCAATTTACATCCCGCCCATCAGCATAAGAAGGCTCCCAGTTCTGCATGACCTGTCCTGCCTTTCTGGATTTTATACTTTATTCAGATGGCCCTTTTGACCGGGGGCAGTGAGACTTCATTATAGTGCAGATTTCCTTTGCAAGCTTGCTTGGTTGGCCAAAAAGGGCATATGATTTTTTTCCTGAGGAAAAAACGCATATGCCCTTTTTGGCCAAGTGCATCATTGTGGACGTTCTGCCTCTTTTCCTATGCTTTACATGCAATTCCAGTCTACCTCCTGAAATCGGTTTCCTGCAATTCTGCCCCGCTTTCAATTCCTCTTGGCAGCCTTACTTCAATATATTTTTGGACGATACCTGTCATTTATAACTCTGCAGGTTTGTGAATTACAGTGTCCCTGAGCTCCTTTCTTCACCTCGCTTTCATGTGAGCTGGCCGCAACACTGCAGCATTGCTTCAGGCCCTAGTGTGGTTCCGGCATGGCATGCTGAGCCTTTGGTTAATTCCGCTTTCTGGTGGGGAATGAGAGTTAAATTTGCCCGTCCAGACACCTCCAGCTAGTCTCTCATTGGTTCTCCCTATTCCTGTTCATTTTCCGCAGAAATTGCAAACTGGGCCAAACAGGAGGTTAAAGGCACTGACTCTCCAAGTGGGGAGAGTGTTAGTAAAGCGTCTGGAATGTTGCACCCGAGTACCAGGGGATGAAAACTGACACATTTGAACACGTTTCCCGATCACACGGTGGATCATACTCTGGGTTCCACATGCATGTTTTAGCTGAAGGAAGAATCCCTTAAACCTGGAGAGTTGAGACCCATGGAATGGGTACCATGCAATATGATTTCACAGGGTCTGCATTTGCTCACCAAACCTCACCAATCCTATCACTGCTGGGTTTATGCCACTGTACACACGCTTGATTCTCTTTTGGAGACATATAAATCCATACGTTTTAAGATTCTTTCTAGTCAGGTATATTCTTAGGCGTTTAATATGGGGTGTTGAGTCCACTTCGGTGAGCAAGGAGTAGCTCATGTCTATTACATATTTGGCTTATGGAACGGTATCTGTGCTAATTTCAATCTCTGGTTTTATGCAGCACCCCAATTCACCTTTCCCCTTGGCAAGCATAAGTTGGTTTTCTACATTTGAGACCCTGTTCTGTTTTGTAATTCAGTTCCTGTGTAGCCAAGTTTACATTCCATGTAGTAGTGATATCTGATGATGTTTCTTTTTCTGTGTGACTTATTTCACTTAGAATCATCGTACCTGAATCCACTCATTATGCTGCTACGGGCCTGATGACATAGATTTCATTGCTGAGTGATATTGTATTGTACGTAAGTACCACAACTTCTTTATCCATTTTTTGCTGTCTGTGATATTGAACTTGTACCGTACACGAGATTCTTGTAAACAGAGCCGGCCCAAACTTTGGGGTGGCTGTGTCTTTTTGATTTTAATTTCCCTAAGCTATAGTACCATAAGTGGAAGTGCCCTAGGCTCTGTTGCTTTGTTTTTTAGATGTTTCAAGAAACACCATACACATCTCCAGAGTGGCTGTTGGCAATTTACCTCCCACCCATCAGCATAACAAGGCTCCCTGTTCTCCATGGCCTGTCCTGCCTTTCTGGATTTTACACTTTTTTCAGATGGCCCTTTTGACCGGGGGGCAGTGAGACTTCATTGTAGTGCAGATTTCCTTTGCAAGCTTGCTTGGTTGGCCAAAAAGGGCGTATGGGATTTTTCCTGAATATATTCAGGAAAAAACGCATACACCCTTTTTGGCCAAGTGCATCATTGTGGACGTTCTGCCTCTTTTCCTATGCTTTACATGCAGTTCCAGTCTACCTCCTGAAATCGATTTCCTGCAATTCTGCCCCGCATTCAAGTCCTCTTGGCAGCCTTACTTCAATATATTTTTGGACGATAGCTGTCATTTATAACTCTGCAGGTTTTTGAATTACAGTGCCCCTTAGCTCCTTTCTTCAACTCGTTTTCTTGTGAGCTGGCCGCAACACCGCAGGATTGCTTCAGGCCCTAGTGTGGTTCCGGCATGGCACACTGAGCCTTTTTTAATTCCTCTTCCTGGTGGGAAATGAGAGTTAAATTTGCCCATCCAGACACCTCCAGCTAGTCTGTCATTGGTTCTTCCTATTCCTGTTCATTTTCCGGAGAAATTGCAAAATGGGCAATACAGGAGGTTAAAGGCACTGACTCTCCAAGTGGGGAGAGTGTTAGTAAAGCGTCTGGAATGTTGCACCCGAGTACCAGGGGACGAAAACTGAGACACATTTGAATATGTTTCCCGATCACACGGTGGATCATACTCTGGGTTCCACATGCATGTTTTAGCTGAAGGAAGAATCCCTTAAACCTAGAGAGTTGAGACCCATGGAATTGGTACCATGCAGTATGACGTCAAAGGGTCTGCATTTGCTCACCGAACCTCACCAATCCTATCACTGCTGGGTTTATGCCACTGTACACACGCTTGATTCTCTTTCGGAGACATATAAATCCATACGTTTTAAGATTCTTTCTAGTCAGGTATATTCTTAGGCGTTTAATATGGGGTGTTGAGTCCACTTCGGTGAGCAAGGAGTAGCTCATGTCTATTACATATTTGGCTTATGGAACGGTATCTGTGCTAATTTCAATCTCTGGTTTTATGCAGCACCCCAACTCACCTTTCCCCTTAAGCAAGCATAAGTTGGTTTTCTACATTTGAGACCCTGTTCTCTTTTGTAATTCAGTTTCTGTGTAGCCAAGTTTACATTCCGTGTAGTAGTGATAACTTATGATGTTTCTTTTTCTGTGTGACTTATTTCACTTAGAATCATCGTACCTGTATCCACTCATTATGCTGCTACGGGCCTGATTACATAGATTTCATTGATGAGTGATATTGCATTGTACGTAAGTACCACAACTTCTTTATCCATTTTTCGCTTTCTGTGATATTGAACTTGTCCCGTAAACGAGGTTCTTGTAAACAGAGCCGTTCCAAACTTTGGGGTGGCTGTGTCTTTTTGATTTTAATTTCCCTAATCTATAGGACCATGAGTGAAAGTGCCCTAGGCTCTGTTGCTTTGTTGTTTAGATGTTTCAGGAAACACCATACACTTCTCCAGAGTGGCTGTTGGCAATTTACATCCCGCCCATCAGCATAACAAGGCTCCCAGTTCTCCATGGCCTGTCCTGCCTTTCTGTATTTTACAAATTTTTCAGATGGCCCTTTTGACCAGGGGACAGTGAGACTTCATTGTAGTGCTGATTCCCTTTGCAAGCTTCCTTGGTTGGCCAAAAAGGGCGTATGCGTTTTTTCCTGAATATATTCAGGTAAAAACGCATATGCCCTTTTTGGCCAAGTGCATCATTGTGGACGTTCTGCCTCTTTTCCTATGCTTTACATGCAATTCCAGTCTACCTCCTGAAATCGGTTTCCTGCAATTCTGCCCCGCTTTCAAGTCCTCTTGGCAGCCTTACTTCAATATATTTTTGGACGATAGCTGTCATTTATAACTCTGCAGGTTTGTGAATTACAGTGCCCTTGAGCTCCTTTCTTCAACTCGCTTTCTTGTTAGCTGGCCGCAACACCGCAGGATTGCTTCAGGCCCTAGTGTGGTTCCGGCATGGCACGCTGAGCCTTTTGTTAATTCCTCTTCCTGGTGGGAAATGAGAGTTAAATTTGCCCGTCCGGACACCTCCAGCTAGTCTCTCATTGGTTCTCCCTATTCCTGTTCATTTTCCGCAGAAATTGCAAACTGGGCCAAACAGGAGGTTAAAGGCACTGACTCTCCAAGTGGGGAGAGTGTTAGTAAAGCATCTGGAATGTTGCACCCGAGTACCAGGGGACGAAAACTGAGACATATTTGAACATGTTTCCCGATCACACGGTGGATCATACTCTGGGTTCCACATGCATGTTTTAGCTGAAGGAAGAATCCCTTAAACCTGGAGAGTTGAGACCCATGGAATGGGTACCATGCAATATGACTTCAAAGGGTCTGCATTTGCTCACCGAACCTCACCAATCCTATCTCTGCTGCGTTTATGCCACTGTACACACGCTTGATTCTCTTTCAGAGACATATAAACCCATAGGGTTTAAGATACTTACTAGTCAGGTATATTCTTAGGCTTTTAATATAGTGTCTTGAATCCACTTCGTTTAGCAAGGAGTAGGTATTGTCTATTACATATTTGGCTTATGGAACTGTATCTGTGCTAATTTCAATCTCTGGTTTTATGCAGCACCCCAACACACCTTTCCCCTTAAGCAAGCATAAGTTGGTTTTCTACATTTGAGACCCTGTTCTGTTTTGTAATTCAGTTCCTGTGTAGCCAAGTTTACATTCCGTGTAGTAGTGATATCTTATGATGTTTCTTTTTCTGTGTGACTTATTTCACTTAGAATCATCGTACCTGAATCCACTCATTATGCTGCTATGGGCCTGATGACATAGATTTCATTGCTGAGTGATATTGCATTGGACGTAAGTACCACAACTTCTTTATCCATTTTTCGCTTTCTGTGATATTGAACTTGTACCGTAAACGAGGTTCTTGTAAACAGAGCTGTCCCAAACATTGGGATGGCTGTGTTTTTGATTTTAATTTCCCTAAGCTATAGGACCATAAGTGGAAGTGCCCTAGGCTCTGTTGCTTTGTTTTTTAGATGTTTCAAGAAACACCATACACTTCTCCAGAGTGGCTGTTGGCAATTTACGTCCCGTCCATCAGCATAACAAGGCTCCCAGTTCTCCATGGCCTGTCCTGCCTTTCTGGATTTTACACTTTTCTCAGATGGCCCTTTTGACCGGGGTCAGTGAGACTTCTTTGTAGTGCAGATTTCCTTTGCAAGCTTGCTTGGTTGGCCATATAGTGCGTATGCGTTTTTTCCTCAGGAAAAAACGCATACGCACTTTTTGGCCAAGTGCATCATTGTGGACGTTCTGCCTCTTTTCCTATGGTTTATATGCAACTCCAGTCTACCTCCTGAAATCGGTTTCCTGCAATTCTGCCCCGCTTTCAAGTCCTCTTGGCAGACTTACTTCAATATATTTTTGGACGATAGCTGTCATTTATAACTCTGCAGGTTTGTAAATTACAGTGCCCCTGAGCTCCTTTCTTCAACTCGCTTTCTTGTGAGCTGGCCACAACACCGCATGATTGCTTCAGGCCCTAGTGTGGTTCCAGCACGGCACGCTTAGCCTTTGGTTAATTCCTCTTCCTGGGGGGAAATGAGAGTTAAATTTGCCCGTCCGGACACCTCCAGCTGGTCTCTCATTGGTTCTCCCTATTCCTGTTCATTTTCCGCAGAAATTGCAAACTGGGCCAAACAGGAGGTTAAAGGCACTGACTCTCCAAGTGGGGAGAGTGTTAGTGAAGCGTCTGGAATGTTGCATCCAAGTATCAGGGGACGAAAACTGAGACACATTTGAACACGTTTCCCGATCACATGGTGGATCATACTCTGGGTTCCCCATGAATGTTTTAGCTGAAGGAAGAATCCCTTAAACCTGGAGAGTTGAGACCCATGGAATGGGTACCATGCAATATGACTTCAAAGGGTCTGCATTTGCTCACCGATCCTCACCAATCCTATCACTGCTGCGTTTATGCCGCTGTACACACGCGTGATTCTCTTTCGGAGACATATAAATCCATACGTTTTAAGATTCTTACTAGTCAGGTATATTATTAGGCGTTTAATATGGGGTGTTGAGTCCACTTCGTTGAGCAAGGAGTAGCTCTTGTCTATTACATATTTGGCATATGGAATGGTATCTGTGCTAATTTCAATCTCTGGTTTTATGCAGCACCCCAACTCACCTTTCCCCTTGGCAAGCAGAAGTTGGTTTTCTACATTTGAGACCCTGTTCTGTTTTGTAATTCAGTTCCTGTGTAGCCAAGATACATTCCATGTAGTAGTGATATCTGATGATGTTTCCTTTTCTGTGTGACTTATTTCACTTAGAATCATCGTACCTGAATCCACTCATTATGCTGCTATGGGCCTGATGACATAGATTTCATTGCTGAGTGATATTGCATTGTACGTAAGTACCACAACTTCTTTATACATTTTTCGCTTTCTGTGATATTGAACTTGTACCATACACGAGGTTCTTGTAAACAGAGCCGTCCCAAACTTTGGAATGGCCGTGTCTTTTTGATTTTAATTTCCCTAAGCTATAGGACCATAAGTGGAAGTGCCCTAGGCTCTGTTGCTTTGTTCTTTAGACGTTTCAAGAAACACCATACACTTCTCCAGAGTGGCTGTTGGCAATTTACATCCCGCCCATCAGCATAACAAGGCTCCCAGTTCTCCATGGCCTGTCCTGCCTTTCTGGATTTTACACTTTTTTCAAATGGCCCTTTTGACCAGGGGGCAGTGAGACTTCATTGTAGTGCAGATTTCCTTTGCAAGCTTGCTTGGTTGGCCAAAAAGGGCGTATGCGTTTTTTCCTGAATATATTCAGGAAAAAACGCATATGACCTTTTTGGCCAAGTGCATCATTGTGGACATTCTGCCTCTTTTCCTATGCTTTACATGTAATTCCAGTCTACCTCCTGAAATCCGTTTCCTGCAATTCTGCCCCACTTTCAAGTCCTCTTGGCAGCCTTACTTCAATATATTTTTCGACGATAGCTGTCATTTATAACTCTGCAGGTTTGTGAATTACAGTGCCGCTGAGCTCCTTTCTTCAATTCGCTTTCTTGTGAGCTGGCCGCAACACCGCAAGATTGCTTCAGGCCCTAGTGTGGTTCTGGCACGGCACGCTGAGCCTTTGGTTAATTCCTCTTCCTGGTGGGAAATGAGAGTTAATTTTGCCCGACCAGACACCTCCAGCTAGTCTCTCATTGGTTCTCCCTATTCCTGTTCTTTTTCCGCACAAATTGCAAACTGGGCCAAACAGGAGGTTAAAGGCACTGACTCTCCAAGTGGGGAGAGTGTTAGTAAAGCGTCTGGAATGTTGCACCCGAGTATCAGGGGATGAAAACTGAGACACATTTGAACACGTTTCCCGATCACATGGTGGATCATACTCTGGGTTCCACATGCATGTTTTAGCTGAAGGAAGAATCCCATAAACCTGGAGAGTTGAGACCCATGGAATGGGTACCATGCAATATGACTTCAAAGGGTCTGCATTTGCTCACCGAACCTCACCAATCCTATCACTGCTGCGTTTATGCCGCTGTACACACGCTTGATTCTCTTTTGGAGACTTATAAATCCATAGGTTTTACGATTCTTACTAGTCAGGTATATTGTTAGGCGTTTAATATGGGGTGTTGAGTCCACTTCGTTGAGCAAGGAGTAGCTCTTGTCTATTACATATTTGGCTTATGGAACGGTATCGGTGCTCATTTCAATCTCTGGTTTTATGCAGCACCCCAACTCACCTTTCCCCTTAAGCAAGCATAAGTTGGTTTTCTACATTTGAGACCCTGTTCTGTTTTGTAATTCAGTTCCTGTGTAGCCAAGTTTACATTCCGTGTAGTAGTGATATCTTATGATGTTTGTTTTTCTGTGTGACTTATTTCACTTGGAATCATCGTACCTGAATCCACTCATTATGCTGCTATGGGCCTGATGACATAGATTTCATTGCTGAGTGATATTGCATTGGACGTAAGTACCACAACTTCTTTATCCATTTTTCGCTTTCTGTGATATTGAACTTGTACCGTACACGAGGTTCTTGTAAACAGAGCCGGCCCAAACTTTGGAATGGCCGTGTCTTTTTGATTTTAATTTCCCTAAGCTATAGGACCATAAGTGGAAGTGCCCTAGGCTCTGTTGCTTTGTTCTTTAGACGTTTCAAGAAACACCATACACTTCTCCAGAGTGGCTGTTGGCAATTTACATCCCGCCCATCAGCATAACAAGGCTCCCAGTTCTCCATGGCCTGTCCTGCCTTTCTGGATTTTATACTTTTTCAGATGACCCTTTTGACCGGGGGTCAGTGAGACTTCATTGTAGTGAAGATTTCCTTTGCAAGCTTGCTTGGTTGGCCAAAAAGTGCGTATGCTTTTTTTCCTGAGGAAAAAAAGCATATGCCCTTTTTGCCCAAGTGCATCATTGTGGACGTTCTGCCTCTTTTCCTATGCTTTACATGCAATTCCAGTCTACCTCCTGAAATCGGTTTCCTGCAATTCTGACCCGCTTTCAAGTCCTCTTGGCAGCCTTACTTCAATATATTTTTGGATGATAGCTGTCATTTATAACTCTGCAGGTCTGTGAATGACAGTGCCCCTGAGCTCCTTTCTTCAACTTGCTTTCTTGTGAGCTGGCCGCAACACCGCAGGGTTGCTTCAGGCCCTAGTGTGGTTCCGGCATGGCATGCTGAGCCTTTGGTTAATTCCTCTTCCTGGTGGGAAATGAGAGTTAAATTTGCCCGTCCAGACACCTCCAGCTAGTCTCTCATTGGTTCTCCCTATTCCTGTTCATTTTCCGCAGAAATTGCAAACTGGGCCAAACAGGAGGTTAAAGGCACTGACTCTCCAAGTGGGGAGAGTGTTAGTAAAGCGTCTGGAATGTTGCACCCAAGTACCGGGGGACGAAAACTGAGACACATTTGAACACGTTTGCCGATCTCATGGTGGATCATACTCTGGGTTCCACATGTATGTTTTAGCTGAAGGAAGAATCCCTTAAACCTGGAGAGTTGAGACCCATGGAATGGGTACCATGCAATATGACTTCAAATGGTCTGCATTTGTTCACCGATCCTCACCAATCCTATCACTGCTGCGTTTATGCCGCTGTACACACGCTTGATTCTCTTTAAGAGACATATAAATCCATAGGAATTAAGATTCTTACTCGTCAGGTATATTCTTAGGCGTTTAATATGGGGTGTAGTGTCCACATCGTTGAGCAAGGAGTAGCTCTTGTCTATTACATATTTGGCTTATGGAACGGTATCTGTGCTAATTTCAATCTCTGGTTTTATGCAGCACCCCAACTCACCTTTCCCCTTAAGCAAGCATAAGTTGGTTTTCTACATTTGAGACCCTGTTCTGTTTTGTAATTCAGTTCCTGTGTAGCCAAGTTTACATTCCGTGTAGTAGTGATATCTTATGATGTTTTTTTTTCTCTGTGACTTATTTCACTTAGAATCATCGTACCTGAATCCACTCATTATGCTGCTACGGGCCTGATGACACAGATTTCATTGCTGAGTGATATTGCATTGTACGTAAGTACCACAACTTGTTTATCCATTTTTTGCTTTCTGTGATATTGTACTTGTACCGTAAACGAGGTTCTTGTAAACAGAGCTGTCCCAAACTTTGGGGTGGCTGTGTCTTTTTGATTTTAATTTCCCTAAGCTATAGGACCGTAAGTGGAAGTGCCCTAGGCTCTGTTGCTTTGTTTTTTAGATGTTTCAGGAAACACCATACACTTCTCCAGAGTGGCTGTTGGCAGTTTACATCCCGCCCATGAGCATAACAAGGTTCCCAGTTCTCCATGGCCTGTCCTGCCTTTCTGGATTTTACACTTTTTTCAGATGGCCCTTTTGACTGGTGGGCAGTGAGACTTCATTGTAGTGCAGATTTCCTTTGCAAGCTTGCTTGGTTGGCCAAAAAGGGCGTATGCGTTTTTTCCTGAAAATATTCAGGAAAAAACACATACGCCCTTTTTGGCCAAGTGCATCATTGTGGACGTTCTGCCTCTTTTGCTATGCTTTACATGCAATTCCAGTCTACCTCCTGAAATCGGTTTCCTGCAATTCTGCCCCGCTTTCAAGTCCTCTTGGCAGCCTTACTTCAATATATTTTTGGATGATAGCTGTCATTTATAACTCTGCAGGTCTGTGAATGACAGTGCCCCTGAGCTCCTTTCTTCAACTTGCTTTCTTGTGAACTGGCCGCAACACCGCAGGGTTGCTTCAGGCCCTAGTGTGGTTCCGGCATGGCATGCTGAGCCTTTGGTTAATTCCTCTTCCTGGTGGGAAATGAGAGTTAAATTTGCCCGTCCAGACACCTCCAGCTAGTCTCTCATTGGTTCTCCCTATTCCTGTTCATTTTCCGCAGAAATTGCAAACTGGGCCAAACAGGAGGTTAAAGGCACTGACTCTCCAAGTGGGGAGAGTGTTAGTAAAGCGTCTGGAATGTTGCACCCAAGTACCGGGGGACGAAAACTGAGACACATTTGAACACGTTTGCCGATCTCATGGTGGATCATACTCTGGGTTCCACATGCATGTTTTAGATGAAGGAAGAATCCCTTAAACCTGGAGAGTTGAGACCCATGGAATGGGTACCATGCGATATGACTTCATAGGGTCTGCATTTGCTCACCGATCCTCACCAATCCTATCACTGCTGTGTTTATGCCGCTGTACACACGCTTGATTCTCTTTCGGAGACATATAAATCCATAGGTTTTAAGATGCTTACTAGTCAGGTATATTCTTAGGCGTTTAATATGGGGTGTTGAGTCCACTTCGTTGAGCAAAGAGTAGCTCTTGTCTATTACATATTTGGCTTATGGAACGGTATCTGTGCTAATTTCAATCTCTGGTTTTATGCAGCACTCGAACTCACCTTTCCCCTTAAGCAAGCATAAGTTGGTTTTCTACATTTGAGACCCTGTTCTGTTTTGTAATTCAGTTCCTGTGTAGCCAAGTTTACATTCCGTGTAGTAGTGATATCTTATGATGTTTCTTTTTCTGTGTGACTTATTTCACTTAGAATCATCGTAGCTGAATCCACTCGTTATGCTGCTACGGGCCTGATGACATAGATTTCATTGCTGAGTGATATTGCATTGTACGTAAGTACCACAACTTCTTTATCCATTTTTCGCTTTCTGTGATATTGAACTTGTACCGTAAATGAGGTTCTTGTAAACAGAGCCGTCCCAAACTTTGGGGTGGCTGTGTCTTTTTGATTTTAATTTCCCTAAGCTATAGGACCATAAGTGGAAGTGCCCTAGGCTCTGTTGCTTTGTTTTTTAGATGTTTCAGGAAACACCATACACTTCTCCAGAGTGGCTGTTGGCAATTTACATCCCGCCCATCAGCATAACAAGGCTCCCAGTTCTCTGTGGCCTGTCCTGCCTTTCTGGATTTTACACTTTTTTCAGATGGTCCTTTTGACTGGAGGGCAGTGAGACTTCATTGTAGTGCAGAATTCCTTTGCAATCTTGCTTGGTTTGCCAAAAAGTGCGTATGCGTTTTTTCCTGAATATATTCAGGAAAAAACGCATACGCCCTTTTTGGCCAAGTGCATCATTGTGGACGTTCTGCCTCTTTTACTATGCTTTACATGCAATTCCAGTCTACCTCCTGAAATCGGTTTTCTGCAATTCTGCCCCGCTGTCAAGTCCTCTTGGCAGCCTTACTTCAATATATTTTTGGACGATAGCTGTCATTTATAACTCTGCAGTTCTGTGAATGACAGTGCCCCTGAGCTCCTTTCTTCAACTCGCTTTCTTGTGAGCTGGCCGCAACACCGCAGGATTGCTTCAGGCCCTAGTGTGGTTCCGGCATGGCATGCTGAGCCTTTGGTTAATTCCTCTTCCTGGTGGGAAATGAGAGTTAAATTTGCCCGTCCAGAAACCTCCAGCTAATCTCTCATTGCTTCTCCCTATTCCTGTTCATTTTCCGCAGAAATTGCAAACTGGGCCAAACAGGAGGTTAAAGGCACTGACTCTCCAAGTGGAGAGAGTGTTAGTAAAGCGTCTGGAATGTTGCACCCGAGTACCGGGGGACGAAAACTGAGACACATTTGAACACGTTTCCCGATCACACGGTGGATCATACTCTGGGTTCCACATGCATGTTTTAGCTGAAGGAAGAATCCCTTAAACCTGGAGAGTTGAGACCCATGGAATGGGTACCATGCAATATGACTTCAAAGGGTCTGCATTTGCTCACCGAACCTCACCAATCCTATCACTGCTGCGTTTATGCTGCTGTACACACGCTTGATTCTCTTTTGGAGACATATAAATCCATAGGTTTTAAGATTCTTACTAGTCAGGTATATTCTTAGGCGTTAAATATGGGGTGTTGAGTCCACTTCGTTGAGCAAGGAGTAGCTCTTGTCTATTACATATTTGGCTTATGGAACGGTATCTGTGCTAATTTCAATCTCTGGGTTTATGCAGCACCCCAACTCACCTTTCCCCTTAAGCAAGCATAAGTTGGTTTTCTACATTTGAGACCCTGTTCTGTTTTGTAATTCAGTTCCTGTGTAGCCAAGTTTACATTCCGTGTAGTAGTGATATCTTATGATGTTTCTTTTTCTGTGTGACTTATTTCACTTAGAATCATCGTACCTGAATCCACTCATTATGCTGCTACGGGCCTGATGACATAGATTTCATTGTTGAGTGATACTGCATTGTACGTAAGTACCACAACTACTTTATCCATTTTTCGCTTTCTGCGATATTAAACTTGTACCGTAAACGAGGTTCTTGTAATCAGAGCCGTCCCAAACTTTGGGGTGGCTGTTACTTTTTGATTTTAATTTCCCTAAGCTATAGGACCATAAGTGGAAGTGCGCTAGGCTCTGTTGCTTTGTTTTTTAGATGTTTCAGGAAACACCATACACTTCTCCAGAGTGGCTATTGGCAATTTACATCCCGCCCATCAGCATAACAAGGCTCCCAGGTCTCCATGGCCTGTCCTGCCTTTCTGGATTTCACACTTTTTTCAGATGGCCCTTTTGACCGGGGGGCAGTGAGACTTCATTGTAGTGCAGATTTCCTTTGCAGGCTTGCTTGGTTGGCCAAAAAGTGCCTATGCATTTTTTCCTGAATATATTCAGGAAAAAACGCATAGGACCTTTTTGGAGAAGTGCATCATTGTGGACGTTCTGCCTCTTTTCCTATGCTTTACATGCAATTCCAGTCTACCTCCTGAAATCGGTTTCCTGCAATTCTGCCCCGCGTTCAAGTCCTCTTGGCAGCCTTACTTCAATACATTTTTGGATGATAGCTGTCATTTATAACTCTGCAGGTTTGTGAATGACAGTGCCCCTGAGCTCCTTTCTTCAACTCGCTTTCTTGTGAGCTGGCCGCAACACCGCAGGATTGCTTCAGGCCCTAGTGTGGTTCCGGCATGGCACACTGAGCCTTTGGTTAATTCCTCATCCTGGTGGGAAATGAGAGTTAAATTTGCCCGTCCAGACACCTCCAGCTAGTCTCTCATTGGTTCTCCCTATTCCTGTTCATTTTCCGCAGAAATTGCAAACTGGGCCAAACAGGAGGTTAAAGGCACTGACTCTCCAAGTGGGGAGAGTGTTAGTAAAGCGTCTGGAATGTTGCACCCGAGTACCGGGGGATGAAAACTGAGTCACATTTGAATACGTTTCCTGAAAACACGGTGGATCATACTCTGGGTTCCACATGCATATTTTAGCTGAAGGAAGAATCCCTTAAACCTGGAGAGTTGAGACCCATGGAATGGGTACCATGCAATATGACTTCAAAGGGTCTGCATTTGCTCACCGATCCTCACCAATCCTATCACTGCTGCGTTTATGCCGCTGTACACATGCTTGATTCTCTTTCGGAGAAATATAAATCCATAGGTTTTAAGATTCTTACTAGTCAGGTATATTCTTAGGCGTTTAATATGGGGTGTAGAGTCCACTTCGTTGAGCAAGGAGTAGCTCTTCTCTAATACATATTTGGCTTATGGAACGGTATCTGTGCTAATTTCAATCTCTGGTTTTATGCAGCACCCCAACTCACCTTTCCCCTTAAGCAAGCATAAGTTGGTTTTCTACATTTGAGACCCTGTTCTGTTTTGTAATTCAGTTCCTGTGTAGCCAAGTTTACATTCCGTGTAGTAGTGATATCTTATTATGTTTCTTTTTCTCTGTGACTTATTTCACTTAGAATCATCGTACTGAATCCACTCATTATGCTGCTACGGGCCTGATGACATAGATTTCATTGCTGAGTGATATTGCATTGTACGTAAGTACCACAACTTCTTTATCCATTTTTCGCTTTCTGCGATATTGAACTTGTACCGTAAACGAGGTTCTTGTAAACAGAGCCGTCCCAAACTTTGGGGTGGCTGTGTCTTTTTGATTTTAATTTCCCTAAGCTATAGGACCATAAGTGGAAGTGCCCTATGCTCTGTTGCTTTGTTTTGCAGATGTTTCAGGAAACACCATACACTTCTCCAGAGTGGCTGTTGGCAATTTACATCACGCCCATCAGCATAACAAGGCTCCCAGTTCTCCATGGCATGTCCTGCCTTTCTGGATTTTACACATTTTTCAGATGGCCATTTTGACCGGGGGGCAGTGAGACTTCATTGTAGTGCAGATTTCCTTTGCAAGATTGCTTGGTTGCCCAAAAAGTGTGTATGCGTTTTTTCCTGAATATATTCAGGAAAAAACGCATACGCCCTTTTTGGCCAAGTGCATCATTGTGGACGTTCTGCCTCTTTTCCTATGCTTTTCATTCAATTCCAGTCTACCTCCTGAAATCGGTTTCCTGCAATTCTGCCCCGCTGTCAAGTCCTCTTGGCAGCCTTACTTCAATATATTTTTGGACGATAGCTGTTATTTATAACTCTGCAGGTTTGTGAATTACAGTGCCCCTGAGCTCCTTTCCTCAACTCGCTTTCTTGTGAGCTGGCCGCAACACCGCAACATTCCTTCAGGCCCTAGTGTGGTTCCGGCATGGCATGGTGAGCCTTTGGTTAATTCCTCTTCCTGGTGGGAAATGAGAGTTAAATATGCCCGTCCAGACACCTCCAGCTAGTCTCTCATTGGTTCTCCCTATTCCTGTTCATTTTCCGCAGAAATTGCAAACTGGGCCAAACAGGAGGTTAAAGGCACTGACTCTCCAAGTGGGGAGAGTGTTAGTAAAGCGTCTGGAATGTTGCACCCGAGTACCAGGGTACGAAACCTGAGACACCTTTGAACACGTTTCCCAATCACACGGTGGATCATACTCTGGGTTCCACATGCATGTTTTAGCTGAAGGAAGAATCCCTTAAACCTGGAGAGTTGAGACCCATGGAATGGGTACCATGCAATATGACTTCAAAGGGTCTGCATTTGCTCACCGTACCTCACCAATCTTATCACTGCTGCGTTTATGCCGCTGTACACTCGCTTGATTCTCTTTCAGAGCATATAAATTCATAGGTTTTAAGATTCTTACTTGTCAGGTATATTCTTAGGCGTTTAATATGGGGTGTTGAGTCCACTTCGTTGACCAAGGAGTAGCTCTTCTCTAATACATATTTGGCTTATGGAACGGTATCTGTGCTAATTTCAATCTCTGGTTTTATGCAGCACCCCAACTCACCTTTCCCCTTAAGCAAGCCTAAGTTGGTTTTCTACATTTGAGACCCTGTTCTGTTTTGTATTTCAGTTCCTGTGTAGCCAAGTTTACATTCCGTGTAGTAGTGATATCTTATGACGTTTCTTTTTCTGTGTGACTTATTTCACTTAGAATCATCGTATCTGAATCCACTCCTTATGCTGCTACGGGCCTGATGACATAGATTTCATTGCTGAGTGATATTGCATTGTACGTAAGTACCACAAGTTCTTTAGCCATTTTTCGCTTTCTGTGATATTGAACTTGTAACGTAAACGAGGTTCTTGTAAACAGAGCCGTCCCAAACTTTGCGGTGGCTGTGTCTTTTAGATTTTAATTTCTCTAAGCTATAGGACCATAAGTGGAAGTGCACCAGGCTCTGTTGCCTTGTTTTTTAGATGTTTCAGGAAACACCATACACTTCTCCAGTGTGGCTGTTGGCAATTTACATCCCGCCCATCAGCATAACAAGGCTCTCAGTTCTCCGTGGCCTGTCCTGCCTTTCTGGATTTTACACTTTTTTCAGAAGGCCCTTTTGACCGGGGGGCAGTGAGACTTCATTGTAGTGCAAATTTCCTTTGCAAGCTTGCTTGGTTGGCCAAAAAGGGCGTATGCGTTTTTTCCTGAATATATTCAGGAAAAAACGCATACGCCCTTTTTGGCCAAGTGCATCATTGTGGACGTTCTGCCTCTTTTGCTATGCTTTACATGCAATTCCAGTCTACCTCCTGAAATTGGTTTCCTCTAATTCGGCCCCGCATTCAAGTCCTCTTGGCAGCCTTACTTCAATACATTTTTGGACGATAGCTGTCATTTATAACTCTGCAGGTTTGTGAATGACAGTGCCCCTGAGCTCCTTTCTTCAACTCGCTTTCTTGTGAGCTGGCCGCAACACCGCAGGATTGCTTCAGGCCCCAGTGTGGTTCCGGCATGGCACGCTGAGCCTTTGGTTAATTCCTCTTCCTGGTGGGAAATGAGAGTTAAATTTGCCCGTCCAGACACCTCCAGCTAGTCTCTCATTGGTTTCCCTATTCCTGTTCATTTTCCGCAGAAATTGCAAACTGGGCCAAACAGGAGGTTAAAGGCACTGACTCTCCAAGTGGGGAGAGTGTTAGTAAAGCGTCTGGAATGTTGCACCCGAGTACCGGGGTACGAAAACTGAGTCACATTAGAACACGTTTCCCGAAAAAACGGTGGATCATACTCTGGGTTCCACATGCATATTTTAGCTGAAGGAAGAATCCCTTAAACCTGGAGAGTTGAGACCCATGGAATGGGTACCATGCAATATGACTTCAAAGGGTCTGCATTTGCTAACCGATCCTCACCAATCCTATCACTGCTGAATTTATGCCGCTCTACACACGCTTGATTCTCTTTCGGAGATATATAAATCCATAGGTTTTAAGTTTCTTACTAGTCAGGTATATTCTTAGGCGTTTAATATGGGGTGTTGAGTCCACTTCGTTGAGCAAGGAGTAGCTCTTTTCTATTACATATTTGGCTTATGGAACTCTATCTGTGCTAATTTCAATGTCTGGTTTTATGCAGCACCCCAACTCACCTTTCCCCTTCAGCAAGCATAAGTTGGTTTTCTACATTTGAGACCCTGTTCTGTTTTGTAATTCAGTTCCTGTGTAGCCAAGTTTACATTCCGTGTAGTAGTGATATCTTATGATGTTTCTTTTTCTGTGTGACTTATTTCACTTCGAATCATCGTATCTGAATCCACTCATTATGCAGCTACGGGCCTGATGACATAGATTTCATTGCTGAGTGATATTGCATTGTACGTAAGTACCACAACTTCTTTATCCATTTTTCGCTTTCTGCGATATTGAACTTGTACCGTAAACGAGGTTCTTGTAAACAGAGCCGTCCCAAATTTTGGGGTGGCTGTGTCTTTTTTATTTGAATTTCCCTAAGCTATAGGACCATAAGTGGAAGTGCCCTAGGCTCTGTTGCTTTGTTTTTTAGATGTTTCAGGAAACACCATACACTTCTCCAGAGTGGCTGTCAGCAATTTACATCCCGCCCATCAGCATAACAAGGCTCCCAGTTCTCCGTGGCCTGTCCTGCCTTTCTGGATTTTACACTTTTTTCAGATGGTCCTTTTGACTGGAGGGCAGTGAGACTTCATTGTAGTGCAGAATTCCTTTGCAATCTTGCTTGGTTGGCCAAAAAGTGCGTATGCGTTTTTTCCTGAATATATTCAGGAAAAAACCCATACGCCCTTTTGGCCAAGTGCATCATTGTGGACGTTCTGCCTCTTTTGCTATGCTTTACATGCAATTCCAGTCTACCTCCTGAAATCGGTTTCCTGCAATTCTGCCCCGCTTTCAAGTCTTCTTGGCAGACTTACTTCAATATATTTTTGGACGATAGCTGTCATTTATAACTCTTCAGGTTTGTGAATGACAGTGCCCCTGAGCTCCTTTCTTCAACTCGCTTTCTTGTGAGCTGGCCGCAACACCGCAGCATTGCTTCAGGCCCTAGTGTGGTTCTGGTATGGCACGCTGAGCCTTTGTTTAATTCCTCTTCCTGGTGGGAAATGAGAGTTAATTTTGCCCGTCCAGACACCTCCAGCTAGTCTCTCATTGGTTCTCCCTATTCCTGTTCATTTTCCGCAGAAATTGCAAACTGGGCCAAACAGGAGGTTAAAGGCACTGACTCTCCAAGTGGGGAGAGTGTTAGTAAAGCGTCTGGAATGTTGCACCCAAGTACCGGGGTACGAAAACTGAGTCACATTTGAACACGTTTCCCGAAAAAACGGTGGATCATACTCTGGGTTCCACATGCATATTTTAGCTGAAGGAAGAATCCCTTAAACCTGGAGAGTTGAGACCCATGGAATGGGTACCATGCAATATGACTTCAAAGGGTCTGCATTTGCTCACCGATCCTCACCAATCCTATCACTGCTGCGTTTATGCCGCTGTACACATGCTTGATTCTCTTTCGGAGACATATAAATCCATAGGTTTTAAGATTCTTACTAGTCAGGTATATTCTTAGGCGTTTAATATGGGGTGTTGAGTCCACTTCGTTGAGCAAGGAGTAGCTCTTGTCTATTACATATTTGGCTTATGGAACGGTATCTGTGCTAATTTCAATCTCTGGTTTTATGCAGCACCCCAACTCACCTTTCCCCTTAAGCAAGCATATGTTGGTTTTCTACATTTGAGACCCTATTCTGTTTTGTAATTCAGTTCCTGTGTAGCCAAGTTTACATTCCGTGTAATAGTGATATCTTATGATGTTTCTATTTCTGTGAGACTTATTTCACTTAGAATCATCGTACCTGAATCCACTCGTTATGCTGCTACGGGCCTGATGACATAGATTTCATTGCTGAGTGATATTGCATTGTACGTAAGTACCACAACTTCTTTATCCATTTTTCGCTTTCTGCGATATTGAACTTGTACCGTAAACGAGGTTCTTGTAAACAGAGCCATCCCAAACATTGCGGTGGCTGTGTCTTTTTGATTTTAATTTCCCTAAGCTATAGGACCATAACTGGAAGTGCCCAATGCTCTGTTGCTTTGTTTTTTAGATGTTTCAGGAAACACCATACACTTCTCCAGAGTGGCTGTTGGCAATTTACATCCCGCCCATGAGCATAACAAAGCTGACAGTTCTCCATGGCCTGTCCTGCTTTCTGGATTTTACACTTTTTTCAGATGACCCTTTTGACCGGGGAGCAGTGAGACTTCATTGTAGTGCAGATTTCCTTTGCAAGCTTGCTTGGTTGGCCAAAAAGGGCGTATGCGTTTTTTCCTGAATATATTCAGGAAAAAACGCATACGCCCTTTTTGGCCAAGTGCATCATTGTGGACCTTCTGCCTCTTTTGCTATGCTATATATGCAATTCCAGTCTACCTCCTGAAATCGGTTTCCTGCAATTCTGCCCCGCTTTCAAGTCCTCTTGGCAGCCTTACTTCAATATATTTTTGGACGATAGCTGTCATTTATAACTCTGCAGGTTTGTGAATGACAGTGCCCCTGAGCTCCTTTCTTCAACTCGCTTTCTTGTGAGCTGGCCGCACCACCGCAGCATCGCTTCAGGCCCTAGTGTGGTTCCGACATGGCACGCTGAGCCTTTGGTTAATTCCTCTTCCTGGTGGGAAATGAGAGTTAAATTTGCCCGTCCAGACACCTCCAGCTAGTCTCTCATTGGTTCTCCCTATTCCTGTTCATTTTCCGCAGAAATTGCAAACTGGGCCAAACAGGAATTTAAAGGCTCTGACTCTCCAAGTGGGGAGAGTGTTAGTAAAGCATCTGGAATGTTGCACCCGAGTACCGGGGGACGAAAACTGAGACACCTTTGAACACGTTTCCCGATCACACGGTGGATCATACTCTGGGTTCCACATGCATGTTTTAGCTGAAGGAAGAATCCCTTAAACCTGGAGAGTTGAGACCCATGGAATGGGTACCATGCAATATGCCTTCAAAGGGTCTGCATTTGCTCACTGAACCTCACCAATCCTATCACTGCTGCGTTTATGCCGCTGTACACACGCTTGATTCTCTTTCAGAGACATAAATCCATAGGTTTTAAGATTCTTACTAGTCAGGTATATTCTTAGGCGTTTAACATGGGGTGTTGAGTCCACTTCGTTGAGCAAGGAGTAGCTCTTGTCTATTACATATTTGGCTTATGGAACGGTATCTGTGCTAATTTCAATCTCTGGTTTTATGCAGCACCCCAACTCACCTTTCCCCTTAAGCAAGCATAAGTTGGTTTTCTACATTTGAGACCCTGTTCTGTTTTGTAATTCAGTTCCTGTGTAGCCAAGTTTACATTCCGTGTAGTAGTGATATCTTATGATGTTTCTTTTTCTCTGTGACTTATTTCACTTAGAATCATCGTACCTGAATCCACTCGTTATGCTGCTACGGGCCTGATGACATAGATTTCATTGCTGAGTGATATTGCATTGTACGTAAGTACCACAACTTCTTTATCCATTTTTCGCTTTCTGCGATATTGAACTTGTACCGTAAATGAGGTTCTTGTAAACAGAGCCATCCCAAACTTTGGGATAGCTGTGCCTTTTTGATTTTAATTTCCCTAAGCTATAGGACCATAAGTGGAAGTGCCCTAGGCTCTGTTGCTTTGTTTTGTAGATGTTTCAGGAAACACCATACACTTCTCCAGACTGGCTGTTGGCAATTTACATCCCGCCCATCAGCATAACAAGGCTCCCAGTTCTAGATGGCCTGTCCCTCCTTTCTGGATTTTATACTTTTTTCAGATGGCCCTTTTGACCTGGGGGCAGTGAGACTTCATTGTAGTGCAGATTTCCTTTGCAAGCTTGCTTGGTTGGCCAAAAAGGGCGTATGCGTTTTTTCTTGAATATATTCAGGAAAAAACGCATACGCCCTTTTTTACAAGTGCATCATTGTGGACGTTCTGCCTCTTTTCCTATGCTTTACATGCAATTCCAGTCTACCTCCTGAAATCGGTTTCCTGCAATTCTGCCCCACTTTCAAGTCCTCTTGGCAGCCTTACTTCAATATATTTTTGGACGATAGCTGTCATTTATAACTCTGCAGGTTTGTGAATTACAGTGCCCCTGAGCTCCTTTGTTCAACTCGGTTTCTTGTGAGCTGGCCGAAACACCGCAGCATTGCTTCAGGCCCTAGAGTGGTTATGGCATGGCATGCTGAGCCTTTGGTTAATTCCTCTTCCTGGTGGGAAATGAGAGTTAAATTTGCCCGTCCAGACACCTCCAGCTAGTGTCTCATTGGTTCTCCCTATTCCTGTTCATTTTCCGCAGAAATTGCAAACTGGGCCAAACAGGAGGTTAAAGGCACTGACTCTCCAAGTGGGGAGAGTGTTAGTAAAGCGTCTGGAATGTTGCACCCGTGTACCAGGGGACGAAAACTGACACATTTGAACACGTTTCCCGATCACACGGTGGATCATACTCTGGGTTCCACATGCATGTTTTAGCTGAAGGAAGAATCCCTTAAACCTGGAGAGTTGAGACCCATGGAATGGGTACCATGCAATATGACTTCAAAGGGTCTGCATTTGCTCACCGAACCTCACCAATCCTATCACTGCTGCGTTTATGCCGCTGTACACACGCTTGATTCTCTTTCGGAGACATATAAATCCATAGGTTTTAAAATTCTTACTAGTCAGGTATATTCTTAGGCGTTTAATATGGGGTGTAGAGTCCACTTCGGTGAGCAAGGAGTAGCTCTTGTCTATTACATATTTGGCTTATGGAATGGTATCTGTGCTAATTTCAATCTCTGGTTTTATGCAGCACCCCAACTCACCTTTCCCCTTAAGCAAGCATAAGTTGGTTTTCTACATTAGAGACCCTGTTCTGTTTTGTAAATCAGTTCCTGTGTAGCCAAGTTTACATTCCGTGTAGTAGTGATATCTTATGATGTTTCTATTTCTGTGTGACTTATTTCACTTAGAATCATCGTACCTGAATCCACTCATTATGCTGCTACGGGCCTGATGACATAGATTTCATTGCTGAGTGATATTGAATTGTACGTAAGTACCACAACTCCTTTATCCATTTTTAGCTTTCTGCGATATTGAACTTGTACCGTAAACGAGGTTCTTGTAAACAGAGCCGTCCCAAACTTTGGGGTGGCTGTGTCTTTTTGATTTTAATTTCCCTAAGCTATAGGACCATAAGTGGAAGTGCCCTAGGCTCTGTTGCTTTGTTTTGTAGATGTTTCAGGAAACACCATACACTTCTCCAGAGTGGCTGTTGGCAATTTACATCCCGCCCATCAGCATAACAAGGCTCCCAGTTCTCCGTGGCCTGTCCTGCCTTTCTGGATTTTACACTTTTTTCAGATGGCCCTTTTGACCGGGGGGCAGTGAGACTTCATTGTAGTGCAGATTTCCTTTGCAAGCTTTCTTGGTTGGCCAAAAAGTGCGTATGTGTTTTTTCCTGAATATATTCAAGAAAAAACTCATACGCGCTTTTTGGCGAAGTGCATCATTGTGGACGTTCTGCCTCTTTTCCTATGCTTTACATGCAATTCCAGTCTACTTCCTGAAATCGGTTTACTGCAATTCTGCCCTGCTTTCAAGTCCTCTTGGCAGCCTTACTTCAATATATTTTTGGATGATAGTTGTCATTTATAACTCTGCAGGTTTGTGAATGACAGTGCCCCTGAGCTCCTTTCTTCAACTCGGTTTCTTGTGAGCTGGCCGCAACACCGCAGGATTGCTTCAGGCCCTACTGTGGATCTGGCATGGCACGCTGAGCCTTTGGTTAATTCCTCTTCCTGGTGGGAAATGAGAGTTAAATTTGCCCGTCCAGACACCTCCAGCTAGTCTCTCATTGGTTCTCCCTATTCCTGTTCATTTTCCGTAGAAATTGCAAACTGGGCCAAACAGGAGGTTAAAGGCACTGACTCTCCAAGTGGGGAGAGTGTTAGTAAAGCATCTGGAATGTTGCACCCGAGTACCGGGGGACGAAAACTGAGACACCTTTGAACACGTTTCCCGATCACACGGTGGATCATACTCTGGGTTCCACATGCATGTTTTAGCTGAAGGAAGAATCCCTTAAACCTGGAGAGTTGAGACCCATGGAATGGGTACCATGCAATATGACTTCAAAGGGTTTGCATTTGTTCACCGAACCTCACCAATCCTATCACTGCTGCGTTTATGCCACTGTACACACGCTTGATTCTCTTTCAGAGACATATAAATCCATAGGTTTTAAAATTCTTACTAGTCAGCTATATTCTTAGGCGTTTAATATGGGGTGTTGAGTCCACTTCGTTGAGCAAGGAGTAGCTCTTGTCTATTACATATTTGGCTTATGGAACGGTATCTGTGCTAATTTCAATGTCTGGTTTTATGCAGCAACCCAACTCACCTTTCCCCTTAAGCAAGCATAAGTTGGTTTTCTACATTTGAGACCCTGTTCTGTTTTGTAATTCTGTTCCTGTGTAGCCAAGTTTACATTCCATGTATTAGTGATATCTTATGATGTTTCTTTTCTGTGTGATTTATTTCCCTTAGAATCATCGTACCTGAATGCACTCATTATGCTGCTACGGGCCTGATGACATAGATTTCATTGCTGAGTGATATTGCATTGTACGTAAGTACCACAAATTCTTTATCCATTTTTCCCTTTCTGCGATATTGAACTTGTACCGTAAACGAGGTTCTTGTAAACAGAGCCGTCCCAAACTTTGGGGTGGCTGTGTCTTTTTGATTTTAATTTCCCTAAGCTATAGGACCATAAGTGGAAGTGCCCTAGGCTCTGTTGCTTTGCTTTTTAGATGTTTCAGGAAACACCATACATTTCTCCAGAGTGGCTGTTGGCAATTTACATCCCGCCCATCAGCATAACAAGGCTCCCAGTTCTCCATGGCCTGTCCTGCCTTTCTGGATTTTACACTTTTTTCAGATGGCCCTTTTGACCGGGGGGCAGTGAGACTTCATTGTAGTGCAGATTTCCTTTGCAAGCTTGCTTGGTTGGCCAAAAATTGCGTATGCGCTTTTTCCTGAATATATTCAGGAAAAAACGCATACGCCCTTTTTGGCCAAGTGCATCATTGTGGACGTTCTGTTTCTTTTCCTATGCTTTAAAGGCAATTGCTATCTACCTCCTGAAATCGGTTTCCTGCAATTCTGCCCCGCTTTCGAGTCCTCTTGGCGGCCTTACTTCAATACATTTTTGGAAGATAGCTGTCATTTACAACTCTGCAGGTTTGTGAATGACAGTGCCCCTGAGCTCCTTTCTTCAACTCGCTTTCTTGTGAGCTGGCCGCAACACCGCAGGATTGCTTCAGGCCCTAGTGTGGTTCCGGCACGGCACGCTGAACCTTTGGTTAATTCCTCTTCCTGGTGGGAAATGAGAGTTAAATTTGCCCATTCAGACACCTCCAGCTTGTCTCTCATTGGTTCTCCCTCTTCCTGTTCATTTTCCCCAGAAATTGCAAACTGGGCCAAAGAGGAGGTTAAAGGCACTGACTCTCCAAGTAGGGTGAGTGTTAGTAAAGCGTCTGGAATGTTGCACCCGAGTACCGGGGGACGAAAACTGAGTCACATTTGAACACGTTTCCCAATCACACGGTGGATCATACTCTGGGTTCCACATACATGTTTTAGCTGAAGGAAGAATCCCTTAAACCTGGAGAGTTGAGACCCCTGGAATGGGTACCATGCAATATGACTTCAAAGGGTCTGCATTTGCTCACCGATTCTCACCAATCCTATCATTGGTGTATTAATGCCACTGTACACACACTAGATTCTCTTTCAGAGACATATAAATCCATAGGTTTTAGGATTCTTACTAGTCAGGTGTATTCTTAGGCGTTTAATACGGGGTGTTGAGTCCACTTCGTTGAGCAAGGAGTAGCTCTTGTCTATTACATATTTGGCTTATGGAATGGTATCTGTGCTAATTTGAATCTCTGGTTTTATGCAGCACCCCAACTCACCTTTCCCCTTAAGCAAGCATAAGTTGGTTTTCTACATTTGAGACCCTGTTCTGTTTTGTAATTCAGTTCCTGTGTAGCCAAGTTTACATTCCGTGTAGTAGTGATATCTTATGATGTTTTTTTTTCTGTGTGACTTATTTCACTTGGAATCATCGTACCTGTATCCACTCATTATGCTGCTATGGGCCTGATGACATAGATTTCATTGCTGAGTTATATTGCATTGGACGTAAGTACCACAACTTTTTTATCCATTTTTCGCTTTCTGTGATATTGAACTTGTACCGTAAACGAGGTTCTTGTAAACAGAGCTGTCCCAAACATTGGGATGGCTGTGTTTTTGATTTTAATTTCCCTAAGCTATAGGACCATAAGTGGAAGTGCCCTAGGCTCTGTTGCTTTGTTTTTTAGATGTTTCAAGAAACACCATACACTTCTCCAGAGTGGCTGTTGGCAATTTACGTCCCGTCCATCAGCATAACAAGGCTCCCAGGTCTCCATGGCCTGTCCTGCCTTTCTGGATTTTACACTTTTCTCAGATGGCCCTTTTGACCGGGGTCAGTGAGACTTCTTTGTAGTGCAGATTTCCTTTGCACGCTTGCTTGGTTGGCCATATAGTGCGTATGCGTTTTTTCCTGAGGAAAAAACGCATACGCCCTTTTTAGCCAAGTGCATCATTGTGGACGTTCTGCCTCTTTTCCTATGCTTTACATGCAATTCCAGTCTACCTCCTGAAATCGGTTTCCTGCAATTCTGCCCCGCTTTCAAGTCCACTTGGCAGCCTTACTTCAATATATTTTTGGACGATAGCTGTCATTTATAATTCTGCATGTTTGTGAATGACAGTGCCCCTGAGCTCCTTTCTTCAACTCGCTTTCTTGTGAGCTGGCCGCAACACCGCAGGATTACTTCAGGCCCTAGTGTGGTTCCGGCACGGCACGCTGAGCCTTTGGTTAATTCCTCTTCCTGGTCGGAAATGAGAGTTAAATTTGCCCGTCCAGACACCTCCAGCTAGTCTCTCATTGGTTGTCCCTATTCCTGTTCATTTTCCGCACAAATTGCAAACTGGGCCAAACAGGAGGTTAAAGGCACTGACTCTCCAAGTGGGGAGAGTGTTAGTAAAGCGTCTGGAATGTTGCACCCGAGTACCAGGGGACGAAAACTGAGACACATTTGAACACGTTTCCCGATCACACGGTGGATCATACTCTGGGTTCCACATGCATGTTTTAGCTGAAAGAAGAATCCCTTAAACCTGGAGAGTTGAGACCCATGGAATGGGTAAAATGCAATATAATTTCAAAGGGTCTACATTTGCTCACCAAACCTCACCAATCCTATCACTGCTACGTTTATTCCGCTGTACACATGCTTGATTCTCTTTCGGAGACATATAAATCCATAGGTTTTAAGATTCTTACTAGTCAGGTATATTCTTACGCGTTTAATATGGGGTGTTGAGTCCACTTCGTTGAGCAAGGAGTAGCTCTTGTCTATTACATATTTGGCATATGGAACTGTATCTGTGCTAATTTCAATCTCTGATTTTATGCAGCACCCCAACTCACCTTTCCCCTTGGCAAGCAGAAGCTGGTTTTCTACATTTGAGACCCTGTTCTGTTTTGTAATTCAGTTCCTGTGTAGCCAAGTTTACATTCCATGTAGTAGTGATATCTGATGAGGTTTCCTTTTCTGTGTGACTTATTTCACTTAGAATCATCGTACCTGAATCCACTCATTATGCTGCTATGGGCCTGATGACATAGATTTCATTGCTGAGTGATATTGCATTGTACGTAAGTACCACAACTTCTTTATCCATTTTTCGCTTTCTGTGATATTGAACTTGTACCGTACACGAGGTTCTTGTAAACAGAGCCGGCCCAAACTTTGGGATGGCCGTGTCTTTTTGATTTTAATTTCCCTAAGCTATAGGACCATAAGTGGAAGTGCCCTAGGCTCTGTTGCTTTGTTCTTTAGACCTTTCAAGAAACACCATACACTTCTCCAGAGTGGCTGTTGGCAATTTACATCCCGCCCATCAGCATAACAAGGCTCCCAGTTCTCCATGGCCTGTCCTGCCTTTCTGGATTTTACACTTTTTTCAAATGGCCCTTTTGACCAGGGGGCAGTGAGACTTCATTGTACTGCAGATTTCCTTTGCAAGCTTGCTTGGTTGGCCAAAAAGGGCGTATGCGTTTTTTCCTGAATATATTCAGGAAAAAACGCATATGACCTTTTTGGCCAAGTGCATCATTGTGGACGTTCTGCCTCTTTTCCTATGCTTTACATGTAATTCCAGTCTACCTCCTGAAATCCGTTTCCTGCAATTCTGCCCCGCTTTCAAGTCCTCTTGGCAGCCTTACTTCAATATATTTTTCGACGACAGCTGTCATTTATAACTCTGCAGGTTTGTGAATTACAGTGCCGCTGAGCTCCTTTCTTCAACTCGCTTTCTTGTGAGCTGGCCGCAACACCGCAAGATTGCTTCAGGCCCTAGTGTGGTTCCGGCACGGCACGCTGAGCCTTTGGTTAATTCCTCTTCCTGGTGGGAAATGAGAGTTAATTTTGCCCGTCCAGACACCTCCAGCTAGTCTCTCATTGGTTCTCCCTATTCCTGTTCATTTTCTGCACAAATCGCAAACTGGGCCAAACAGGAGGTTAAAGGCACTGACTCTCCAAGTGGGGAGAGTGTTAGTAAAGTGTCTGGAATGTTGCACCCGAGTATCAGGGGACGAAAACTGAGACACATTTGAACACGTTTCCCGATCACATGGTGGATCATACTCTGGGTTCCACATGCATGTTTTAGCTGAAGGAAGAATCCCATAAACCTGGAGAGTTGAGACCCATGGAATGGGTACCATGCAATATGACTTCAAAGGGTCTGCATTTGCTCACCGAACCTCACCAATCCTATCACTGCTGCGTTTATGCCGCTGTACACACGCTTGATTCTCTTTTGGAGACTTATAAATCCATAGGTTTTAAGATTCTTACTAGTCAGGTATATTATTAGATGTTTAATATGGGGTGTTGAGTCCACTTCGTTGAGCAAGGAGTAGCTCTTGTCTATTACATATTTGGCTTATGGAACGGTATCGGTGCTCATTTCAATCTCTGGTTTTATGCAGCACCCCAACTCACCTTTCCCCTTAAGCAAGCATAAGATGGTTTTCTACATTTGAGACCCTGTTCTGTTTTGTAATTCAGTTCCTGTGTAGCCAAGTTTACATTCCGTGTAGTAGTGATATCTTATGATGTTTCTTTTTCTCTGTGACTTATTTCACTTAGAATCATCGTACCTGAATCCACTCATTATGCTGCTATGGGCCTGATGACATAGATTTCATTGCTGAGTGATATTGCATTGTACGTAAGTACCACAACTTCTTTATCCATTTTTCCCTTTCTGTGATATATATATATTTTTTTTTAGTTTCTGTTCAGCTTTTATTTTAAGTTTTTTTTTAACATCTTTATTGGGGTGTAATTACTTTACAATGGTGTGTTAGTTTCTGCTTTATAACAAAGTGAATCAGTTATACATATACATATGTTCCCATATCTCTTCCCTCTTGCGTCTCCCTCCCTCCCACCCTCCCTATCCCACCCCTCCAGGCTGTCACAAAGTTCTGAGCCAATATCCCTGTGCCATGCGGCTGCTTCCCACTAGCTATCTACCTTACTACGTTTGTTAATGTGTATATGTCCATGACTCTCTCTCGCTCCGTCACAGCTCACCCTTCCCCCTCCCCATAACCTCAAGTCCGTTCTCTAGGAGGTCTGCGTCTTTATTCCTGCCTTACCCCTAGGTTCTTCATGACATTTTTTTTTCTTAAATTCCATATATATGTGTTAGCATACTGTATTTGTCTTTTTCTTTCTGACTTACTTCACTGTGTATGACAGACTCTAGGTCTATCCACCTCATTACAAATAGCTCAATTTCGTTTCTTTTTATGGCTGAGTAATATTCCATTGTATATATGTGCCACATCTTCTTTATCCATTCATTCGATGATGGGCACTTAGGTTGTTTCCATCTCCGGGCTATTGTAAATAGAGCTGCGATGAACATTTTGGTACAGGACTCTTTTTGAATTTCGGTTTTCTCAGGGTATATGCCCAGTAGTGGGATTGCTGGGTCATATGGTAGTTCTATTTGTAGTTTTTTAAGGAACCTCCATACTGTTCTCCATAGTGGCTGAACCAATTCACATTCCCACCAGCAGTGCAAGAGGGTTCCCTTTTCTCCACACCCTCTCCAGCATTTATTGTTTCCAGATTTTTTGATGATGGCCATTCTGATTGATGTGAGATGATATCTCATTGTAGTTTTGATTTGCATTTCTCTAATAATTAATGATGTTGAGCATTCTTTCATGTGTTTGTTGGCAGTCTGTATATCTTCTTTGGAGAAATGTCTATTTAGGTCTTCTGCCCATTTTTGGATTGGGTTGTTTGTTTTTTTGTTGTTGAGCTGCATGAGCTGCTTGTAAATTTTGGAGATTAATCCTTTGTCGGTTGCTTCATTTGCAAATATTTTCTCCCATTCTGAGGGTTGTCTTTTGGTCTTGTTTATGGTTTCCTTTGCTGTGCAAAAGCTTTGAAGTTTCATTAGGTCCCATTTGTTTATTTTTGTTTTTATTTCCATTACTCTAGGGGGTGGGTCAGAAAGAATCTTGCTGTGATTTATGTCATAGAGTGTTCTGCCTATGTTTTCCTCTAATAGTTTGATAGTTTCTGGCCTTATATTTAGGTCTTTAATCCATTTTGAGCTTATTTTTGTGTATGGTCTTAGGGAGTGTTCTAATTTCATTCTTTTACATGTACCTGTCCAGTTTTCGCAGCACCACTTATTGAAGAGGCTGTCCTTTTTCCACTGTACATTCCTGCCACCTTTATCAAAGATAAGGTGTCCATATGTGCATGGGTTTATCTCTGGGCTTTCTATCCTGTTCCATTGATCTATCTTTCTGTTTTTCTGTCAGTACCATACTGTCTTGATAACTGTAGCTTTGTAGTATAGTCTGAAGTCAGGGAGCCTGATTCCTCCAGTTCCTTTTTTTGTTCTCAAGATTGCTTTGCCTATTCAGGGTCTTTTGTGTTTCCATACAAATTGCGAAATTTTTTGTTCTAGTTCTGTGAAAAATGCCAGTGGTAGTTTGATAGGGATAGCATTGAATCTATAGATTGCTTTGGGTAGTAGAGTCATTTTCACAATGTTGATTCTTCCAATCCAAGAACATGGTATATGTCTCCATCTATTTGTATCATCTTTAATTTCTTTCATCAGTGTCTTATAGTTTTCTGCATACAGGTCTTTTCTCTCCTTAGGTAGGTTTATTCCTAGATATTTTATTCTTTTTGTTGCAATGGTAAATGGGAGTATTTTCTTGATTTCACTTTCAGATTTTTCATCCTTAGTATAAAGGAATGCCAGAGATTTCTGTGCATTAATTTTGTATCCTGCTACTTTACCAAATTCATTGATTAGCTCTAGGAGTTTTCTGGTAGCCTCTTTAGGATTCTCTGTGTATAGGATCATGTCATCTGCAAACAGTGACAGCTTTGCTTCTGCTTTCTGTGATATTGAACTTGTACCGTAAACGAGGTTCTGGTAAACAGAGCCATCCCAAACTTTGTGGTGGCTGTGTCTTTTTTATTTTAATTTCCCTAAGCTATAGGACCATAAGTGGAAGTGCCCTAGGCTCTGTTGCTTTGTTTCTTAGATGTTTCAGGAAACACCATACACTTCTCCAGAGTGGCTGTTGGCAATTTACATCACGCCCATCAGCATAACAAGGCTCCCAGTTCTCCACGGCCTGTCCTGCCTTTCTGGATTTTACACTTTTTTCAGATGGCCCTTTTGACCGGGGGGCAGTGAGACTTCATTGTAGTGCAGATTTCCTTTGCAAGCTTGCTTGGTTGGCCAAAAAGGGCGTATGCGTTTTTTCCTGAATATATTCAGGAAAAAACGCATACGCCCTTTTTGGCCAAGTGCAGCATTGTGGACGTTCTGCCTCTTTTCCTATGCTTTACATGCAATTCCAGTCTACCTCCTGAAATCGGTTTCCTGCAATTCTGCCCCGCTTTCAAGTCCTCTTGGCAGCCTTACTTCAATATATTTTTGGACGATAGCTGTCATTTATAACTCTGCAGGTTTGTGAATGACAGTGCCCCTGAGCTCCTTTCTTCAACTTGCTTTCTTGTGAGATGGCCGCAACACTGCAGGATGGCTTCCGGCCCTAATCAGGTTCCGGCACGGCACGCTGAGCCTTTGGTTAATTCCTCTTCCTGGTGGGAAATGAGAGTTAAATTTGCCCGTCCAGACACCTCCAGTTAGTCTCTCATTGGTTCTCCCTATTCCTGTTCATTTTCCGCAGAAATTGCAAACTGAGCCAAACAGGAGTTTAAAGGCACTGACTCTCCAAGTGGGGAGAGTGTTAGTAAAGCTTCTGGAATGTTGCACCCGAGTACCAGGGGATGAAAACTGAGACACATTTGAACACGTTTCCCAATCACATGGTGGATCATACTCTGGGTTCCACATGTATGTTTTAGCTGAAGGAAGAATCCCTTAAACCTGGAGAGTTGAGACCCATGGAATGGGTACCATGCAATATGACTTCAAATGGTCTGCATTTGTTCACCGATCCTCACCAATCATATCACTGCTGCGTTTATGCCACTGTACACACGCTTGATTCTCTTTAAGAGACATATAAATCTATAGGAATTAAGATTCTTACTCGTCAGGTATATTCTTAGGCGTTTAATATGGGGTGTAGTGTCCACATCGTTGAGCAAGGAGTAGCTCTTGTCTATTACATATTTGGCTTATGGAACGGTATCTGTGCTAATTTCAATCTCTGGTTTTATGCAGCACCCCAACTCACCTTTCCCCTTAAGCAAGCATAAGTTGGTTTTCTACATTTGAGACCCTGTTCTGTTTTGTAATTCAGTTCCTGTGTAGCCAAGTTTACATTCCGTGTAGTAGTGATATCTTATGATGTTTTTTTTTCTCTGTGACTTATTTCACTTAGAATCATCGTACCTGAATCCACTCATTATGCTGCTACGGGCCTGATGACATAGATTTCATTGCTGAGTGATATTGCATTGTACGTAAGTACCACAACTTCTTTATCCATTTTTCGCTTTCTGCGATATTTAACTTGTACCATAAACTAGGTTCTTGTAAACAGAGCCGTCCCAAACTTTGGGGTGGCTGTGTCTTTTTGATTTTAAGTTCCCTAAGCTATAGGACCATAAGTGGAAGTGCCCTAGGCTCTGTTGCTTTGTCTTTTAGATGTCTCAGGAAACACCATACACTTCTCCAGAGTGGCTGTTGGCAATTTACATCCCGCCCATCAGCATAACAAGGCTCCCAGTTCTCCATGGCCTGTCCTGCCTTTCTGGATTTTACACTTTTTTCAGATGACCCATTTGCCTGGGGGGCAGTGACACTCTATTTTAGTGCAGATTTCCTTTGCAAGCTTTCTTGGTTCGCCAAAAAGGGCGTATGCGTTTTTTCCTGAATATATTCAGGAAATATATTCAGGAAATATATTCAGGAAATATTCAGGATATATTCAGGAAAAAACGCATATGCCCTTTTTGGCCAAGTGCATCATTGTGGACGTTCTGCTTCTTTTCCTATGCTTTACATGCAATTCCAGTCTACCTCCTGAAATCGGTTTCCTGCAATTCTGCCCTGCTTTCAAGTCCTCTTGGCAGCCTTACTTCAATATATTTTTGGACGATAGCTGTCATTTATAACTCTGCAGGTTTGTGAATTACAGGGTCCCTGAGCTCCCTTCTTCATCTCGCTTTCTTGTGAGCTGGCCGCAAACCCGCAAGACTGCTTCAGGCCCTAATCTGCTTCTGGCAGGGCACGCTGAGCTTTTGGTTAATTCCTCTTCGTGGTGGGAAATGAGTGTTAAATATGCCCGTCCAGACACCTACCTCACTCTCAACCCCTTGCTGATGTGGGTCCTCTGGTTTTTGGCCGCCTTTGCTGGGTTCCTCACCTTTCGATGATGTGGCCCCACTAGTGTGAGGACACTCCTGCCTGGTTCTCATCCACGTGGTTATGTGGACCCCCTGGTGAGAGTCTGTTCCTGGCTGTGTTCCTCACCCTTCTGTGAGGGAGACCCTCTGCTGATAGGTCACTCCTGCATGGCTGGCACACATTGCCTTCGTGGAGTCAGCTGTGTGGTGGCAGTTGGAGCATGCTGGAATCTCCTCCCCCCAGTGATGAGGGCCCTCTTGCGTCAGGCCCTAACTGCTGGGCTCACCAACTTTTCTTAGTGAGCCCAATGATGCTTGGGCACTCCTCTTAGGATCCCATCTCCATGGGGATGTGGGTCTTCTGCTCTGAGGTCCCAACGGCTGGGTTGTTCACATTTTCATGATGTGGGCTCTCTGGTGTTAGTTCACAGAGGCCTGGATCCCATAGCCTCTGTGCTCTTGGCCGCCTGCTGGGAGGTTCCAACTGCTGGATTCCTCACTTTTTTAATTTTTTGGGCCCTCTGTTGTGAGGATCCTCCTGCCTGCCTCACTCCCAGCCCCTTCGTGATGTGTGTCCTCTGGTTTGAGGTCACATGTGCTGGGTTCCTCACCTTTCGATGATGTGGGACCAATGGTCTTAGGAGACTCCTGTCTGGTTCACATCCCCTTGGTGATGTGGGCCCTCTGTTGAGAGTCTGATCCTGGCTGGGTTCCTCACCCATCTGTGAGGTGGGCCGTCTGCTGTGAGGTCACTCCTGCCTGGCTTGCTCACCTAGCCTTGTGGACATGAGCCCTCTGGTGGCACTTGGAGCCTGCTGGGAGCCTCCTCCCCTCGGTGATGAGGGCCCTCTGGCGTCAGGCCCTAACTGCTGGGCTCCCCACATTTTGTGATGTGCGCCCAGTGGTGCGAGGACACTCCATCCAGGTTCACATCCCCATTGGGATGTGGGCCTTCTGCTCTGAGGTCCCAACGGCTGGGTTGTTCACAGTTTCATGATGTGGGCTCTCTGGTGTTAGTTCACTCCTGCCTGCATCCCATAGCTTCTGTGCTCTCGGCCGCCTGCTGGTTGGTTCCAACTGCTGGATTCCTCACCTTTCTTATTCTTTGGGCCCTCTGTTTTTAGGCTACTCCTGCCTGCCTCACTCCCATTCCCTTTGTGATATGTGTCCTCTGATTTGAGGCCACATGTGCTGGGTTCCGTACCTTTCGATGATGTGGCCCCACTGGAGGGAAGACAGTCCGGACTGGTTCCCATCCCCTTGCTGATGTGAGCCCTCAGGTGAGAGTCTGATCCTGGCTGGTTTCCTCACCCTTCTGTGAGGTGGGCTCTCTGCTGTGAGGTCAATCATGCCTGTCTGGCACACGTCACCTTGGCGACATGGGCCCTCTGGTGGCAGTTGGAGTGTGCTGGGATCCTCCTCCCCTCGGTGATGAGGGCCCTCTTGCCTTAGGCCATAACTGCTGGGCTCCCCACATTTTCTGATGTGCGCCAAGTGAGTGAGGACACTCTTGCCAGGTTCCCATCCCCATGGGGATATGGGCCTTCTGCTCTGAGGTCAAAACGGCTGGCTTGCTCACAGTACCATGATGTGGGCCCTCTGCTGTGAGTTCACTCCGGCAAGGATCCCTTATCATCGGTGCTCTGAGCCGCCTGCTGGGAGGTTCCAACTGCTGGATTCCTCAACTTTTTTATTCTATGTGCCCTCTGTTGTGAGGCTCCTCCTGCCTGCCTCACTGCCAGCCCCTTGGTGATGACTGTCCTATGGCTTGAGGCCACATGTGCTGCGTTCCTCACCTTTCGATGATGTGGCCCCACTCGTGTGAGGACACTCCTGCCTGGTTCCCATCCCCTTGGTGAGGTGGGCCCTCTGGCGAGAGTCTAATCCTGGCTGGGTTCCTCAACGTTCTGTGAGGTAGGCCCTCTTCTGTGAGGTCACTCCTGCGTGGCTGGCACACGTCACCTTGTAGACGTGAGCCCTCTGGTGGCAGTTGGAGCATGCAGGGTGCCTCCTCCTCTCGGTGATGACGGCCCTCTGGCGTCAGGCCCTAAATGGTGGGCTCCCCACATTTTCTGATGTGCGCCCAGTGGTGTGAGGACACTCCAGCCAGGTTCCCATTCCCATGGGGATGTGGGCCTTCTGCGCTGAGGTCCCAACGCCTGGGTTGCTCACAGTTTTATGATGTGGGCCCTCTGCTGTGAGTTCACTGCGGCCTGGATCCCATAGCCTCGGTGTTCTGAGCCGCCTGCTGGAAGGTCTAAATGCTGGAATCCTCACGTTTTTTATATTATGTGCCCTGTGTTGTGAGGCTACTCCTGCCTGCCTCACTCCAAGGCCCTTGGTGATGTGGGTCCTCTGGTTTGAGGACACATGTGCTGGGTTCCTCACCTTAAGATGATGAGGCCCCACTGGTGTGAGGATAATCCTGCCTGGTTCCCATCCCCTTTGTGATGTGGGCCCTCTGGTGAGAGTCTGATCCTGGCTGGGTTCCTCACCCATCTGTGAGGTGGGCCCTCTACTATCAGGTAACTCTTGCCTGGCTTGCTCACCTCGCCTTGTTGACATGAGTCCTCTGGTGGCACTTGGACCCTGCTGGGAGCCTCCTCACCTCTGTGATGAGGGCCCTCTGATGTCAGGCCCTAACTGCTGGGCTCCCCAACTTTTCTTAGTGAGTCCAGTGATGCTCGGGCACTCCTCTTAGGTTCCCATCTCCATGGGGATGTGGGCCTTCTGCTCTGAGGTTCCAACGGCTGTGTTGATCACTGTTTCATGATGTGGGCTCTCTGGTGTTAGTTCACTGTGGCCTGGATCCCATAGCCTCTGTGCTCTTGGCCGCCTGCTGGGAGGTTCCAACTGCTGGATTCCTCACTTTTTTAATTTTTTAGGCCCTCTGTTGTGAGGATCCTCCTGCCTGCCTCACTCCCAGCCCCTTCGTGATGTGTGTCCTCTGGTTTGAGGTCACATGTGCTGGGTTCCTCACCTTTCGATGATGTGGGACCAATGGTCTTAGGAGACTCCTGCCTGGTTCACATCCCCTTGGTGATGTGGGCCCTCTGTTGAGAGTCTGATCCTGGCTGGGTTCCTCACCCTTCTGTGACGTGGGCCGTCTGCTGTGAGGTCACTCCTGCCTGGCTTGCTCACCTCGTCTTATGGACATGAGCCCTCTGGTGGCACTTGGACCCTGCTGGGAGCGTCCTCACCTCTGTGATGAGGGCCCTCTGATGTCAGGCCCTAACTGCTGGGCTCACCAACTTTTCTTAGTGAGTCCAGTGATGCTCAGGCACTCCTCTTAGGTTCCCATCTCCATGGGGATGTGGGCCTTCTGCTCTGAGGTTCCAACGGCTGTGTTGATCACAGTTTCATGATGTGGGCTCTCTGGTGTTAGTTCACTGTGGCCTGGATCCCATAGCCTCTGTGCTCTTGGCCGCCTGCTGGGAGGTTCCAACTGCTGGATTCCTCACTTTTTTAATTTTTTGGGCCCTCCGTTGTGAGGCTCATCCTGCCTGCCTCACTCCCAGCCCCTTCGTGATGTGTGTCCTCTGGTTTGAGGTCACATGTGCTGGGTTCCTCACCTTTCGATGATGTGGGACCAATGGTCTTAGGAGACTCCTGCCTGGTTCACATCCCCTTGGTGATGTGCGCCCACTGTTGAGAGTCTGATCCTGGCTGGGTTCCTCACCCTTCTGTGAGGTGGGCCGTCTGCTGTGAGGTCACTCCTGCCTGGCTTGCTCACCACGCCTTGTGGACATGAGCCCTCTGGTGGCACTTGGAGCCTGCTGGGAGCCTCCTCCCCTCGGTGATGAGGGCCCTCTGGCGTCAGACCCTAACTGCTGGTCTCCCAAAATTTTCTGATACGTTCTCAGTGGTGCGAGGACACTCCTACCAGATTTATATCCCCATGGGGATGTGGGCCTCCTGCTCTGAGGTCCCAATGGCTGGGTTGCTCAGTTCATGACATGGGCCCTCTTCTGTGAGTTCACTGTGGCCTGGATCCCATAGTCTCGTTGCTCTGGGCCGCCTGCTGGGAGGTTCCAACTGCTGGATTCCTCACTTTTTTATTCTATGGGCCCAGTGTTGTGAGGCTACTCCTCCCTGCCTCACTCCGAGGCCCTTGGTGATGTGGGTCCTCTGGTTTGAGGACACATGTGCTGCGTACCTCACCTTTCGATGATGTGGCCCCACTGGTGTGAAGACACTCCTGCCTGGTTCCCATCCCCTTGGTGATGTGGGCCCTCTGGTGAGAGTCTGATGTTGGCTGAGTTTCTCACCCTTCTGTGAGGTGGGACTTCTGCTGTGAGGTAACTCCTGCCTGGCTTGCTCACGTTGCCTTGGTAGTTGGAGTCTGCTGGGAATCTCCTCCCCTCGGTTATGAGAGCTCTGGATAAAACACATATGCCCTTTTTTGCCAAGTGCATTATTTTCCAAGTTCTGTCTCTTTTCCTACGCTTTAAGAGCGACTCCCTTGTACCTTCTGAAATCGGTTTCCAGCAATTCTGCCCCGCATTCAAGTCCTCTTCGCAGCCTTACTTCAGTATAATTTTGGATGATAGCTGTCATTTATAACTCTGCAGGTTTGTGAATTACAGTGCCCCTGAGCTCCTTTCTTCAACTCGCTTTCTTGTGAGCTGGCCGCAAAACTGCAGGATCTCTTCAGGTCCTAATCTGGTTCCAGCATGGCACGCAGAGCCTTTGGTTCATTCGTCTTCCTGGTGGGAAATGAGAGTTAAATTTGCCCGTCCAGACACCTACAGATAGTCTCTCATTGGTTCTCCTTAATCCTGTTCATCTTCCACAGAAATTGCAAACTGGGCCAAACAGGAGTTTAAAGGCACTGACTCTCCAAGTGGGAAGAGTGTTAGTAAAGCGTCTGGAATGTTGCACCCGAGTACCGGGGGACGAAAACTGAGACACATATGAACACGTTTCCCGATCACATGGTGGATCATACTCTGGGTTCCACATGCATGTTTTAGCTGAAGGAAGAATCCCTTAAACCTGGAGAGTTGAGACCCATGGAATGGGTACCATGCAATATGACTTCAAAGGGTCTGCATTTGCTCACCGAACCTCACCAATCCTATCACTGCTGCGTTTATGCCGCTGCACACATGCTTGATTCTCTTTCGGAGACATATCAATCCATAGGTTTTAAGATTCTTGCTAGTCAGGTATATTCTTAGGCGATTAATATAGGGTGTCGAGTCCACTTCGTTGAGCAAGGAATAGCTCTTGTCTATTACATATTTGGCTTATGGAACGGTATCTGTGCTAATTTCAATCTCTGGTTTTATGCAGCACCTCAACTCACCTTTCCCCTTAAGCAAGCATAAGTTGGTTTTCTACAGTTGAGACCCTGTTCTGTTTTGTAATTCAGTTCCTGTGTAGCCAAGTTTACATTCCGTGTAGTAGTGATATCTTATGATGTTTCTTTTTCTGTGTGACTTATTTCACTTAGAATCATCGTACCTGAATCCACTCATTATGCTGCTACGGGCCTGATGACATAGATTTCATTGTTGAGTGATACTGCATTGTACGTAAGTACCACAAATACTTTATCCATTTTTCGCTTTCTGCGATATTGAACTTGTATCGTAAACGAGGTTCTTGTAAACAGAGCCGTCCCAAACTTTGTGGTGGCTGTGTCTTTTTGATTTTAATTTCCCTAAGCTATAGGACCATAAGTGGAAGTGCCCTAGGCTCTGTTGCTTTGTTTTTTAGATGTTTCAGGTAACACCATACACTTCTCCAGAGTGGCTGTTGGCAATTTACATCCCGCCCATCAGTATAACAAGGCTCCCAGTTCTCCATGGCCTGTGCTGCCTTTCTTGATTTTACACTTTTTACAGATGGCCCTTTTGACCTGGGGGAAGTGAGACTTCATTGTAGTGCAGATTTCCTTTGCAAGCTTGCTTGGTTGGCCAAAAAGGGCGTATCCGTTTTTTCCTGAATATATTCAGGAAATATATTCAGGAAATATATTCAGGAAATATTCAGGATATATTCAGGAAAAAACGCATATGCCCTTTTTGGCCAAGTGCATCATTGTGGACGTTCTGCTTCTTTTCCTATGCTTTACATGCAATTCCAGTCTACCTCCTGAAATCGGTTTCCTGCAATTCTGCCCCGCTTTCAAGTCCTCTTGGCAGCCTTACTTCAATATATTTTTGGACGATAGCTGTCATTTATAACTCTGCAGGTTTGTGAATTACAGGGCCCCTGAGCTCCCTTCTTCATCTCGCTTTCTTGTGAGCTGGCCGCAAACCCGCAAGACTGCTTCAGGCCTTAATCTGCTTCTGGCAGGGCACGCTGACCTTTTGGTTAATTCCTCTTCCTGGTGGGAAATGAGTGTTAAATATGCCCGTCCAGACACCTACCTCACTCTCAACCCCTTGCTGATGTGGGTCCTCTGGTTTGTGGTCGCCTTTGCTGGGTTCCTCACCTTTCGATGATGTGGCCCCACTAGTGTGAGGACACTCCTGCCTGGTTCTCATCCACGTGGTTATGTGGACCCCCTGGTGAGAGTCTGTTCCTGGCTGTGTTCCTCACCCTTCTGTGAGGGAGACCCTCTGCTGATAGGTCACTCCTGCATGGCTGGCACACATTGCCTTGTTGAAGTCAGCTGTGTGGTGGCAGTTGGAGCATGCTGGAATCTCCTCCCCCCAGTGATGAGGGCCCTCTTGCGTCAGGCCCTAACTGCTGGGCTCACCAACTTTTCTTAGTGAGCCCAATGATGCTTGGGCACTCCTCTTAGGATCCCATCTCCATGGGGATGTGGGTCTTCTGCTCTGAGGTCCCAACGGCTGGGTTGTTCACATTTTCATGATGTGGGCTCTCTGGTGTTAGTTCACAGAGGCCTGGATCCCATAGCCTCTGTGCTCTTGGCCGCCTGCTGGGAGGTTCCAACTGCTGGATTCCTCACTTTTTTAATTTTTTGGGCCCTCTGTTGTGAGGATCCTCCTGCCTGCCTCACTCCCAGCCCCTTCGTGATGTGTGTCCTCTGGTTTGAGGTCACATGTGCTGGGTTCCTCACCTTTCGATGATGTGGGACCAATGGTCTTAGGAGACTCCTGCCTGGTTCACATCCCCTTGGTGATGTGGGCCCTCTGTTGAGAGTCTGATCCTGGCTGGGTTCCTCACCCATCTGTGAGGTGGGCCGTCTGCTGTGAGGTAACTCCTGCCTGGCTTGCTCACCTCGCCTTGTGGACATGATCCCTCTGGTGGCACTTGGAGCCTGCTGGGAGCCTCCTCCCCTCGGTGATGAGGGCCCTCTGGCGTCAGGCCCTAACTGCTGGGCTCCCCACATTTTGTGATGTGCGCCCAGTGGTGCGAGGACACTCCATCCAGGTTCACATCCCCATTGGGATGTGGGCCTTCTGCTCTGAGGTCCCAACGGCTGGATTGTTCACAGTTTCATGATGTGGGCTCTCTGGTGTTAGTTCACTCCTGCCTGCATCCCATAGCTTCTGTGCTCTCGGCCGCCTGCTGGGAGGTTCCAACTGCTGGATTCCTCACCTTTCTTATTCTTTGGGCCCTCTGTTTTTAGGCTACTCCTGCCTGCCTCACTCCCATTCCCTTTGTGATATGTGTCCTCTGATTTGAGGCCACATGTGCTGGGTTCCGCACCTTTCGATGATGTGGCCCCACTGGAGGGAAGACAGTCCGGACTGGTTCCCATCCCCTTGCTGATGTGAGACCTCAGGTGAGAGTCTGATCCTGGCTGGGTTCCTCACCCTTCTGTGAGGTGGGCTCTCTGCTGTGAGGTCAATCATGCCTGTCTGGCACACGTCACCTTGGCGACATGGGCCCTCTGGTGGCAGTTGGAGTGTGCTGGGATCCTCCTCCCCTCGGTGATGAGGGCCCTCTTGCCTTAGGCCATAACTGCTGGGCTCCCCACATTTTCTGATGTGCGCCAAGTGAGTGAGGACACTCTTGCCAGGTTCCCATCCCCATGGGGATATGGGCCTTCTGCTCTGAGGTCAAAACGGCTGGCTTGCTCACAGTACCATGATGTGGGCCCTCTGCTGTGAGTTCACTCCGGCAAGGATCCCTTATCATCGGTGCTCTGAGCTGCCTGCTGGGAGGTTCCAACTGCTGGATTCCTCAACTTTTTTATTCTATGTGCCCTCTGTTGTGAGGCTCCTCCTGCCTGCCTCACTGCCAGCCCCTTGGTGATGACTGTCCTATGGCTTGAGGCCACATGTGCTGCGTTCCTCACCTTTCGATGATGTGGCCCCACTCGTGTGAGGACACTCCTGCCTGGTTCCCATCCCCTTGGTGAGGTGGGCCCTCTGGCGAGAGTCTAATCCTGGCTGGGTTCCTCAACGTTCTGTGAGGTAGGCCCTCTTCTGTGAGGTCACTCCTGCGTGGCTGGCACACGTCACCTTGTAGACGTGAGCCCTCTGGTGGCAGTTGGAGCATGCAGGGTGCCTCCTCCTCTCGGTGATGACGGCCCTCTGGCGTCAGGCCCTAAATGGTGGGCTCCCCACATTTTCTGATGTGCGCCCAGTGGTGTGAGGACACTCCAGCCAGGTTCCCATTCCCATGGGGATGTGGGCCTTCTGCGCTGAGGTCCCAACGCCTGGGTTGCTCACAGTTTTATGATGTGGGCCCTCTGCTGTGAGTTCACTGCGGCCTGGATCCCATAGCCTCGGTGTTCTGAGCCGCCTGCTGGAAGGTCTAAATGCTGGAATCCTCACGTTTTTTATATTATGTGCCCTGTGTTGTGAGGCTACTCCTGCCTGCCTCACTCCAAGGCCCTTGGTGATGTGGGTCCTCTGGTTTGAGGACACATGTGCTGGCTTCCTCACCTTAAGATGATGAGGCCCCACTGGTGTGAGGATAATCCTGACTGGTTCCCATCCCCTTTGTGATGTGGGCCCTCTGGTGAGAGTCTGATCCTGGCTGGGTTCCTCACCCATCTGTGAGGTGGGCCCTCTACTATCAGGTAACTCTTGCCTGGCTTGCTCACCTCGCCTTGTTGACATGAGTCCTCTGGTGGCACTTGGACCCTGCTGGGAGCCTCCTCACCTCTGTGATGAGGGCCCTCTGATGTCAGGCCCTAACTGCTGGGCTCCCCAACTTTTCTTAGTGAGTCCAGTGATGCTCGGGCACTCCTCTTAGGTTCCCATCTCCATGGGGATGTGGGCCTTCTGCTCTGAGGTTCCAACGGCTGTGTTGATCACTGTTTCATGATGTGGGCTCTCTGGTGTTAGTTCACTGTGGCCTGGATCCCATAGCCTCTGTGCTCTTGGCCGCCTGCTGGGAGGTTCCAACTGCTGGATTCCTCACTTTTTTAATTTTTTAGGCCCTCTGTTGTGAGGATCCTCCTGCCTGCCTCACTCCCAGCCCCTTCGTGATGTGTGTCCTCTGGTTTGAGGCCACATGTGCTGGGTTCCTCACCTTTCAATGATGTGGGACCAATGGTCTTAGGAGACTCCTGCCTGGTTCACATCCCCTTGGTGATGTGGGCCCTCTGTTGAGAGTCTGATCCTGGCTGGGTTCCTCACCCTTCTGTGACGTGGGCCGTCTGCTGTGAGGTCACTCCTGCCTGGCTTGCTCACCTCGTCTTGTGGACATGAGCCCTCTGGTGGCACTTGGACCCTGCTGGGAGCGTCCTCACCTCTGTGATGAGGGCCCTCTGATGTCAGGCCCTAACTGCTGGGCTCCCCAACTTTTCTTAGTGAGTCCAGTGATGCTCGGGCACTCCTCTTAGGTTCCCATCTCCATGGGGATGTGGGCCTTGTGCTCTGAGGTTCCAACGGCTATGTTGATCACAGTTTCATGATGTGGGCTCTCTGGTGTTAGTTCACTGTGGCCTGGATGCAATAGCCTCTGTGCTCTGGGCCGCCTGCTGGAAGGTTCCAACTGCTCGATTCCTCAACTTTTGTATTCTATGGGGCCTGTGTTGCGATGCTCCTCCTGCCTTCCTCACTCGCAACCCCTTCGTGATGTGGGTCCTCTGGTTTGAGGCCACATGTGCTGGGTTCCGGAACTTTCAATGATGTGGCCCCACTGGTGTGAGGACACTCCTGCCTTGTTCCCATCCCCTTGGTGATGTGGGCCTTCTGGTGACAGTCTTATCCTGGCTGGGTTCCTCACTCTTCTGTGAGGTAGGCCCTCTGCTGTGAGGTCAATCCTGCCTGACTTGCACACATCACCTTGGCAGCATGGGCCCTCTGTTGGCACATGGAATCTGCTGGGAGCCTCCTGCCCTGGGTGATGACGGCCCTCTAGAATCAGGCCCTAACTGCTGGGCTCCCCACGTTTTCTGATGTGAGCCCAGTGATGCCAGGACACTCCTGTCAGGTTCCCATCCCCATGGGGATGTGGGCTTTCTGTTCTGAGGTCCCAACGCCTGGGTTGCTCACAGTTTCATGATGTGGGCTCTCTGGTGTTAGTTCACTCCTGCCTGCATCCCATAGCTTCGGTGCTCTCGGCCGCCTGCTGGGAGGTTCCAACTGCTGGTGCTGGGCTGTTCTGGTGCGAGTCTGATCCTGACTGGTTTCGTCACACTTCTCTGAGGTGGGCCCTCTGCTGTGAGGTCATTCGTGCCTGGTTGGCACACATCGCCTTGGCGACGTCAGCCCTCTCGTGGCAGTTGGAGCCTGCTGGGAGCCTCCTTCCCTTGGTGATGAGGGTCCTCTGGCGTCAGGCCCTAACTGCAGGTCTCCCAAAATTTTCTGACATGTTCTCAGTGGTGCGAGGACACTCCTACCAGATTTATATCCCCATGGGGATGTGGGCCTCCTGCTCTGAGGTCCCAATGGCTGGGTTGCTCAGTTCATGACATGGGCCCTCTTCTGTGAGTTCACTGTGGCCTGGATCCCATAGTCTCGGTGTTCTGGGCCGCCTGCTGGGAGGTTCCAACTGCTGGATTCCTCACTTTATTATTCTATGGGCCCAGTGTTGTGAGGCTACTCCTGCCTGCCTCACTCCGAGGCACTTGGTGATGTGGGTCCTCTGGTTTGAGGACACATGTGCTGAGTACCTCACCTTTTGATGATGTGGCCCCACTGGTGTGAAGACACTCCTGCCTGGTTCCCATCCCCTTGGTGATGTGGGTCCTCTGGTGAGAGTCTGATGTTGGCTGGGTTTCTCACCCTTCTGTGCGGTGGAACCTCTGCTGTGAGGTAACTCCTGCCTGGCTTGCTCACGTTGCCTTTGTAGTTGGAGCCTGCTGGGAATCTCCTCCCCTCGGTTATGAGAGCTCTGGATAAAACACATATGCTCTTTTTTGCCAAGTGCATTACTTTCCAAGTTCTGTCTCTTTTCCTATGCTTTAAGAGTGACTCCCGTGTACCTTCTAAAATCGGTTTCCAGCAATTCTGCCCCGCATTCAAGTCCTCTTCGCAGCCTTACTTCAGTATAATTTTGGATGATAGCTGTCATTTATAACTCTGCAGGTTTGTGAATTACAGTGCCCCTGAGCTCCTTTCTTCAACTCGCTTTCTTGTGAGCTGGCCGCAAAACTGCAGGATCACTTCAGGTCCTAATCTGGTTCCAGCATGGCACGCGGAGCCTTTGGTTCATTCGTCTTCCTGGTGGGAAATGAGAGTTAAATTTGCCCGTCCAGACACCTCCAGCTAGTCTCTCATTGGTTCTCCCTATTCCTGTTCATCTTCCGCAGAAATTGCAAATTGGGCCAAACAGGAGGTTAAAGGCACTGACTCTCCAAGTGGGGAGAGTGTTAGTAAAGCGTCTGGAATGTTGCACCCGAGTACCAGGGGACGAAAATTGAGACACATTTGAACACGTTTCCCGATCACACGGTGGATCATACTCTGGGTTCCACATGCATGTTTTAGCTGAAGGAAGAATCCCTTAAACCTGGAGAGTTGAGACCCATGGAATGGGTACCATGCAATATGACTTCAAAGGGTCTGCATTTGCTCACCGATCCTCACCAATCCTATCACTGCTGCGTTTATGCCGCTGTACACACGCTTGATTCTCTTTCGGAGACATATAAATCCGTAGGTTTTAAGATTCTTATTAGTCAGGTATATTCTTAGGCGTTTAATATGGGGTGTTGAGTCCACTTCGTTGAGCAAGGAGTAGCTCTTGTCTATTACATATTTGGCTTATGGAACGGTATGTGTGCTAATTTCAATCTCTGGTTTTATGCAGCACCCCAACTCACCTTTCCCCTTAAGCAAGCATAAGTTGGTTTTCTACATTTGAGACCCTGTTCTGTTTTGTAATTCAGTTCCTGTGTAGCAAAGTTTACATTCCGTGTAGTAGTGATATCTTATGATGTTTCTTTTTCTGTGTGACTTATTTCACTTAGAATCATCGTACCTGAATCCACTCATTATGCTGCTACGGGCCTGATGACATAGATTTCATTGCTGAGTGATATTGCATTGTACGTAAGTACCACAACTTCTTTATCCATTTTTCGCTTTCTGCGATATTTAACTTGTACCATAAACTAGGTTCTTGTAAACAGAGCCGTCCCAAACTTTGTGGTGGCTGTGTCTTTTTGATTTTAAGTTCCCTAAGCTATAGGACCATAAGTGGAAGTGCCCTAGGCTCTGTTGCTTTGTCTTTTAGATGTCTCAGGAAACACCATACACTTCTCTAGAGTGGCTGTTGGCAATTTACATCCCGCCCATCAGCATAACAAGGCTCCCAGTTCTCCATGGCCTGTCCTGCCTTTCTGGATTTTACACTTTTTTCAGATGACCCATTTGCCTGGGGGGCAGTGACACTCTATTTTAGTGCAGATTTCCTTTGCAAGCTTTCTTGGTTCGCCAAAAAGGGCGTATGCGTTTTTTCCTGAATATATTCAGGAAATATATTCAGGAAATATATTCAGGAAATATTCAGGATATATTCAGGAAAAAACGCATATGCCCGTTTTGGCCAAGTGCATCATTGTGGACGTTCTGCTTCTTTTCCTATGCTTTACATGCAATTCCAGTCTACCTCCTGAAATCGGTTTCCTGCAATTCTGCCCTGCTTTCAAGTCCTCTTGGCAGCCTTACTTCAATATATTTTTGGACGATAGCTGTCATTTATAACTCTGCAGGTTTGTGAATTACAGGGTCCCTGAGCTCCCTTCTTCATCTCGCTTTCTTGTGAGCTGGCCGCAAACCCGCAAGACTGCTTCAGGCCCTAATCTGCTTCTGGCAGGGCACGCTGAGCTTTTGGTTAATTCCTCTTCGTGGTGGGAAATGAGTGTTAAATATGCCCGTCCAGACACCTACCTCACTCTCAACCCCTTGCTGATGTGGGTCCTCTGGTTTGTGGCCGCCTTTGCTGGGTTCCTCACCTTTCGATGATGTGGCCCCACTAGTGTGAGGACACTCCTGCCTGGTTCTCATCCACGTGGTTATGTGGACCCCCTGGTGAGAGTCTGTTCCTGACTGTGTTCCTCACCCTTCTGTGAGGGAGACCCTCTGCTGATAGGTCACTCCTGCATGGCTGGCACACATTGCCTTCGTGAAGTCAGCTGTGTGGTGGCAGTTGGAGCATGCTGGAATCTCCTCCCCCCAGTGATGAGGGCCCTCTTGCGTCAGGCCCTAACTGCTGGGCTCACCAACTTTTCTTAGTGAGCCCAATGATGCTTGGGCACTCCTCTTAGGATCCCATCTCCATGGGGATGTGGGTCTTCTGCTCTGAGGTCCCAACGGCTGGGTTGTTCACATTTTCATGATGTGGGCTCTCTGGTGTTAGTTCACAGAGGCCTGGATCCCATAGCCTCTGTGCTCTTGGCCGCCTGCTGGGAGGTTCCAACTGCTGGATTCCTCACTTTTTTAATTTTTTGGGCCCTCTGTTGTGAGGATCCTCCTGCCTGCCTCACTCCCAGCCCCTTCGTGATGGGTGTCCTCTGGTTTGAGGTCACATGTGCTGGGTTCCTCACCTTTCGATGATGTGGGACCAATGGTCTTAGGAGACTCCTGCCTGGTTCACATCCCCTTGGTGATGTGGGCCCTCTGTTGAGAGTCTGATCCTGGCTGGGTTCCTCACCCATCTGTGAGGTGGGCCGTCTGCTGTGAGGTCACTCCTGCCTGGCTTGCTCACCTCGCCTTGTGGACATGAGCCCTCTGGTGGCACTTGGAGCCTGCTGGGAGCCTCCTCCCCTCGGTGATGAGGGCCCTCTGGCGTCAGGCCCTAACTGCTGGGCTCCCCACATTTTGTGATGTGCGCCCAGTGGTGCGAGGACACTCCATCCAGGTTCACATCCCCATTGGGATGTGGGCCTTCTGCTCTGAGGTCCCAACGGCTGGATTGTTCACAGTTTCATGATGTGGGCTCTCTGGTGTTAGTTCACTCCTGCCTGCATCCCATAGCTTCTGTGCTCTCGGCCGCCTGCTGGGAGGTTCCAACTGCTGGATTCCTCACCTTTCTTATTCTTTGGGCCCTCTGTTTTTAGGCTACTCCTGCCTGCCTCACTCCCATTCCCTTTGTGATATGTGTCCTCTGATTTGAGGCCACATGTGCTGGGTTCCGCACCTTTCGATGATGTGGCCCCACTGGAGGGAAGACAGTCCGGACTGGTTCCCATCCCCTTGCTGATGTGAGCCCTCAGGTGAGAGTCTGATCCTGGCTGGGTTCCTCACCCTTCTGTGAGGTGGGCTCTCTGCTGTGAGGTCAATCATGCCTGTCTGGCACACGTCACCTTGGCGACATGGGTCCTCTGGTGGCAGTTGGAGTGTGCTGGGATCCTCCTCCCCTCGGTGATGAGGGCCCTCTTGCCTTAGGCCATAACTGCTGGGCTCCCCACATTTTCTGATGTGCGCCAAGTGAGTGAGGACACTCTTGCCAGGTTCCCATCCCCATGGGGATATGGGCCTTCTGCTCTGAGGTCAAAACGGCTGGCTTGCTCACAGTACCATGATGTGGGCCCTCTGCTGTGAGTTCACTCCGGCAAGGATCCCTTATCATCGGTGCTCTGAGCCGCCTGCTGGGAGGTTCCAACTGCTGGATTCCTCAACTTTTTTATTCTATGTGCCCTCTGTTGTGAGGCTCCTCCTGCCTGCCTCACTGCCAGCCCCTTGGTGATGACTGTCCTATGGCTTGAGGCCACATGTGCTGCGTTCCTCACCTTTCGATGATGTGGCCCCACTCGTGTGAGGACACTCCTGCCTGGTTCCCATCCCCTTGGTGAGGTGGGCCCTCTGGCGAGAGTCTAATCCTGGCTGGGTTCCTCAACGTTCTGTGAGGTAGGCCCTCTTCTGTGAGGTCACTCCTGCGTGGCTGGCACACGTCACCTTGTAGACGTGAGCCCTCTGGTGGCAGTTGGAGCATGCAGGGTGCCTCCTCCTCTCGGTGATGACGGCCCTCTGGCGTCAGGCCCTAAATGGTGGGCTCCCCACATTTTCTGATGTGCGCCCAGTGGTGTGAGGACACTCCAGCCAGGTTCCCATTCCCATGGGGATGTGGGCCTTCTGCGCTGAGGTCCCAACGCCTGGGTTGCTCACAGTTTTATGATGTGGGCCCTCTGCTGTGAGTTCACTGCGGCCTGGATCCCATAGCCTCGGTGTTCTGAGCCGCCTGCTGGAAGGTCTAAATGCTGGAATCCTCACGTTTTTTATATTATGTGCCCTGTGTTGTGAGGCTACTCCTGCCTGCCTCACTCCAAGGCCCTTGGTGATGTGGGTCCTCTGGTTTGAGGACACATGTGCTGGCTTCCTCACCTTAAGATGATGAGGCCCCACTGGTGTGAGGATAATCCTGACTGGTTCCCATCCCCTTTGTGATGTGGGCCCTCTGGTGAGAGTCTGATCCTGGCTGGGTTCCTCACCCATCTGTGAGGTGGGCCCTCTACTATCAGGTAACTCTTGCCTGGCTTGCTCACCTCGCCTTGTTGACATGAGTCCTCTGGTGGCACTTGGACCCTGCTGGGAGCCTCCTCACCTCTGTGATGAGGGCCCTCTGATGTCAGGCCCTAACTGCTGGGCTCCCCAACTTTTCTTAGTGAGTCCAGTGATGCTCGGGCACTCCTCTTAGGTTCCCATCTCCATGGGGATGTGGGCCTTCTGCTCTGAGGTTCCAACGGCTGTGTTGATCACTGTTTCATGATGTGGGCTCTCTGGTGTTAGTTCACTGTGGCCTGGATCCCATAGCCTCTGTGCTCTTGGCCGCCTGCTGGGAGGTTCCAACTGCTGGATTCCTCACTTTTTTAATTTTTTAGGCCCTCTGTTGTGAGGATCCTCCTGCCTGCCTCACTCCCAGCCCCTTCGTGATGTGTGTCCTCTGGTTTGAGGCCACATGTGCTGGGTTCCTCACCTTTCAATGATGTGGGACCAATGGTCTTAGGAGACTCCTGCCTGGTTCACATCCCCTTGGTGATGTGGGCCCTCTGTTGAGAGTCTGATCCTGGCTGGGTTCCTCACCCTTCTGTGACGTGGGCCGTCTGCTGTGAGGTCACTCCTGCCTGGCTTGCTCACCTCGTCTTGTGGACATGAGCCCTCTGGTGGCACTTGGACCCTGCTGGGAGCGTCCTCACCTCTGTGATGAGGGCCCTCTGATGTCAGGCCCTAACTGCTGGGCTCCCCAACTTTTCTTAGTGAGTCCAGTGATGCTCGGGCACTCCTCTTAGGTTCCCATCTCCATGGGGATGTGGGCCTTGTGCTCTGAGGTTCCAACGGCTATGTTGATCACAGTTTCATGATGTGGGCTCTCTGGTGTTAGTTCACTGTGGCCTGGATGCAATAGCCTCTGTGCTCTGGGCCGCCTGCTGGAAGGTTCCAACTGCTCGATTCCTCAACTTTTGTATTCTATGGGGCCTGTGTTGCGATGCTCCTCCTGCCTTCCTCACTCGCAACCCCTTCGTGATGTGGGTCCTCTGGTTTGAGGCCACATGTGCTGGGTTCCGGAACTTTCAATGATGTGGCCCCACTGGTGTGAGGACACTCCTGCCTTGTTCCCATCCCCTTGGTGATGTGGGCCTTCTGGTGACAGTCTTATCCTGGCTGGGTTCCTCACTCTTCTGTGAGGTAGGCCCTCTGCTGTGAGGTCAATCCTGCCTGACTTGCACACATCACCTTGGCAGCATGGGCCCTCTGTTGGCACATGGAATCTGCTGGGAGCCTCCTGCCCTGGGTGATGACGGCCCTCTAGAATCAGGCCCTAACTGCTGGGCTCCCCACGTTTTCTGATGTGAGCCCAGTGATGCCAGGACACTCCTGTCAGGTTCCCATCCCCATGGGGATGTGGGCTTTCTGTTCTGAGGTCCCAACGCCTGGGTTGCTCACAGTTTCATGATGTGGGCTCTCTGGTGTTAGTTCACTCCTGCCTGCATCCCATAGCTTCGGTGCTCTCGGCCGCCTGCTGGGAGGTTCCAACTGCTGGTGCTGGGCTGTTCTGGTGCGAGTCTGATCCTGACTGGTTTCGTCACACTTCTCTGAGGTGGGCCCTCTGCTGTGAGGTCATTCGTGCCTGGTTGGCACACATCGCCTTGGCGACGTCAGCCCTCTCGTGGCAGTTGGAGCCTGCTGGGAGCCTCCTTCCCTTGGTGATGAGGGTCCTCTGGCGTCAGGCCCTAACTGCAGGTCTCCCAAAATTTTCTGACATGTTCTCAGTGGTGCGAGGACACTCCTACCAGATTTATATCCCCATGGGGATGTGGGCCTCCTGCTCTGAGGTCCCAATGGCTGGGTTGCTCAGTTCATGACATGGGCCCTCTTCTGTGAGTTCACTGTGGCCTGGATCCCATAGTCTCGGTGTTCTGGGCCGCCTGCTGGGAGGTTCCAACTGCTGGATTCCTCACTTTATTATTCTATGGGCCCAGTGTTGTGAGGCTACTCCTGCCTGCCTCACTCCGAGGCACTTGGTGATGTGGGTCCTCTGGTTTGAGGACACATGTGCTGAGTACCTCACCTTTTGATGATGTGGCCCCACTGGTGTGAAGACACTCCTGCCTGGTTCCCATCCCCTTGGTGATGTGGGTCCTCTGGTGAGAGTCTGATGTTGGCTGGGTTTCTCACCCTTCTGTGCGGTGGAACCTCTGCTGTGAGGTAACTCCTGCCTGGCTTGCTCACGTTGCCTTTGTAGTTGGAGCCTGCTGGGAATCTCCTCCCCTCGGTTATGAGAGCTCTGGATAAAACACATATGCTCTTTTTTGCCAAGTGCATTACTTTCCAAGTTCTGTCTCTTTTCCTATGCTTTAAGAGTGACTCCCGTGTACCTTCTAAAATCGGTTTCCAGCAATTCTGCCCCGCATTCAAGTCCTCTTCGCAGCCTTACTTCAGTATAATTTTGGATGATAGCTGTCATTTATAACTCTGCAGGTTTGTGAATTACAGTGCCCCTGAGCTCCTTTCTTCAACTCGCTTTCTTGTGAGCTGGCCGCAAAACTGCAGGATCACTTCAGGTCCTAATCTGGTTCCAGCATGGCACGCGGAGCCTTTGGTTCATTCGTCTTCCTGGTGGGAAATGAGAGTTAAATTTGCCCGTCCAGACACCTCCAGCTAGTCTCTCATTGGTTCTCCCTATTCCTGTTCATCTTCCGCAGAAATTGCAAATTGGGCCAAACAGGAGGTTAAAGGCACTGACTCTCCAAGTGGGGAGAGTGTTAGTAAAGCGTCTGGAATGTTGCACCCGAGTACCAGGGGACGAAAATTGAGACACATTTGAACACGTTTCCCGATCACACGGTGGATCATACTCTGGGTTCCACATGCATGTTTTAGCTGAAGGAAGAATCCCTTAAACCTGGAGAGTTGAGACCCATGGAATGGGTACCATGCAATATGACTTCAAAGGGTCTGCATTTGCTCACCGATCCTCACCAATCCTATCACTGCTGCGTTTATGCCGCTGTACACACGCTTGATTCTCTTTCGGAGACATATAAATCCGTAGGTTTTAAGATTCTTATTAGTCAGGTATATTCTTAGGCGTTTAATATGGGGTGTTGAGTCCACTTCGTTGAGCAAGGAGTAGCTCTTGTCTATTACATATTTGGCTTATGGAACGGTATGTGTGCTAATTTCAATCTCTGGTTTTATGCAGCACCCCAACTCACCTTTCCCCTTAAGCAAGCATAAGTTGGTTTTCTACATTTGAGACCCTGTTCTGTTTTGTAATTCAGTTCCTGTGTAGCAAAGTTTACATTCCGTGTAGTAGTGATATCTTATGATGTTTCTTTTTCTGTGTGACTTATTTCACTTAGAATCATCGTACCTGAATCCACTCATTATGCTGCTACGGGCCTGATGACATAGATTTCATTGCTGAGTGATATTGCATTGTACGTAAGTACCACAACTTCTTTATCCATTTTTCGCTTTCTGCGATATTTAACTTGTACCATAAACTAGGTTCTTGTAAACAGAGCCGTCCCAAACTTTGTGGTGGCTGTGTCTTTTTGATTTTAAGTTCCCTAAGCTATAGGACCATAAGTGGAAGTGCCGTAGGCTCTGTTGCTTTGTCTTTTAGATGTCTCAGGAAACACCATACACTTCTCTAGAGTGGCTGTTGGCAATTTACATCCCGCCCATCAGCATAACAAGGCTCCCAGTTCTCCATGGCCTGTCCTGCCTTTCTGGATTTTACACTTTTTTCAGATGACCCATTTGCCTGGGGGGCAGTGACACTCTATTTTAGTGCAGATTTCCTTTGCAAGCTTTCTTGGTTCGCCAAAAAGGGCGTATGCGTTTTTTCCTGAATATATTCAGGAAATATATTCAGGAAATATATTCAGGAAATATTCAGGATATATTCAGGAAAAAACGCATATGCCCGTTTTGGCCAAGTGCATCATTGTGGACGTTCTGCTTCTTTTCCTATGCTTTACATGCAATTCCAGTCTACCTCCTGAAATCGGTTTCCTGCAATTCTGCCCTGCTTTCAAGTCCTCTTGGCAGCCTTACTTCAATATATTTTTGGACGATAGCTGTCATTTATAACTCTGCAGGTTTGTGAATTACAGGGTCCCTGAGCTCCCTTCTTCATCTCGCTTTCTTGTGAGCTGGCCGCAAACCCGCAAGACTGCTTCAGGCCCTAATCTGCTTCTGGCAGGGCACGCTGAGCTTTTGGTTAATTCCTCTTCGTGGTGGGAAATGAGTGTTAAATATGCCCGTCCAGACACCTACCTCACTCTCAACCCCTTGCTGATGTGGGTCCTCTGGTTTGTGGCCGCCTTTGCTGGGTTCCTCACCTTTCGATGATGTGGCCCCACTAGTGTGAGGACACTCCTGCCTGGTTCTCATCCACGTGGTTATGTGGACCCCCTGGTGAGAGTCTGTTCCTGACTGTGTTCCTCACCCTTCTGTGAGGGAGACCCTCTGCTGATAGGTCACTCCTGCATGGCTGGCACACATTGCCTTCGTGAAGTCAGCTGTGTGGTGGCAGTTGGAGCATGCTGGAATCTCCTCCCCCCAGTGATGAGGGCCCTCTTGCGTCAGGCCCTAACTGCTGGGCTCACCAACTTTTCTTAGTGAGCCCAATGATGCTTGGGCACTCCTCTTAGGATCCCATCTCCATGGGGATGTGGGTCTTCTGCTCTGAGGTCCCAACGGCTGGGTTGTTCACATTTTCATGATGTGGGCTCTCTGGTGTTAGTTCACAGAGGCCTGGATCCCATAGCCTCTGTGCTCTTGGCCGCCTGCTGGGAGGTTCCAACTGCTGGATTCCTCACTTTTTTAATTTTTTGGGCCCTCTGTTGTGAGGATCCTCCTGCCTGCCTCACTCCCAGCCCCTTCGTGATGGGTGTCCTCTGGTTTGAGGTCACATGTGCTGGGTTCCTCACCTTTCGATGATGTGGGACCAATGGTCTTAGGAGACTCCTGCCTGGTTCACATCCCCTTGGTGATGTGGGCCCTCTGTTGAGAGTCTGATCCTGGCTGGGTTCCTCACCCATCTGTGAGGTGGGCCGTCTGCTGTGAGGTCACTCCTGCCTGGCTTGCTCACCTCGCCTTGTGGACATGAGCCCTCTGGTGGCACTTGGAGCCTGCTGGGAGCCTCCTCCCCTCGGTGATGAGGGCCCTCTGGCGTCAGGCCCTAACTGCTGGGCTCCCCACATTTTGTGATGTGCGCCCAGTGGTGCGAGGACACTCCATCCAGGTTCACATCCCCATTGGGATGTGGGCCTTCTGCTCTGAGGTCCCAACGGCTGGATTGTTCACAGTTTCATGATGTGGGCTCTCTGGTGTTAGTTCACTCCTGCCTGCATCCCATAGCTTCTGTGCTCTCGGCCGCCTGCTGGGAGGTTCCAACTGCTGGATTCCTCACCTTTCTTATTCTTTGGGCCCTCTGTTTTTAGGCTACTCCTGCCTGCCTCACTCCCATTCCCTTTGTGATATGTGTCCTCTGATTTGAGGCCACATGTGCTGGGTTCCGCACCTTTCGATGATGTGGCCCCACTGGAGGGAAGACAGTCCGGACTGGTTCCCATCCCCTTGCTGATGTGAGCCCTCAGGTGAGAGTCTGATCCTGGCTGGGTTCCTCACCCTTCTGTGAGGTGGGCTCTCTGCTGTGAGGTCAATCATGCCTGTCTGGCACACGTCACCTTGGCGACATGGGTCCTCTGGTGGCAGTTGGAGTGTGCTGGGATCCTCCTCCCCTCGGTGATGAGGGCCCTCTTGCCTTAGGCCATAACTGCTGGGCTCCCCACATTTTCTGATGTGCGCCAAGTGAGTGAGGACACTCTTGCCAGGTTCCCATCCCCATGGGGATATGGGCCTTCTGCTCTGAGGTCAAAACGGCTGGCTTGCTCACAGTACCATGATGTGGGCCCTCTGCTGTGAGTTCACTCCGGCAAGGATCCCTTATCATCGGTGCTCTGAGCCGCCTGCTGGGAGGTTCCAACTGCTGGATTCCTCAACTTTTTTATTCTATGTGCCCTCTGTTGTGAGGCTCCTCCTGCCTGCCTCACTGCCAGCCCCTTGGTGATGACTGTCCTATGGCTTGAGGCCACATGTGCTGCGTTCCTCACCTTTCGATGATGTGGCCCCACTCGTGTGAGGACACTCCTGCCTGGTTCCCATCCCCTTGGTGAGGTGGGCCCTCTGGCGAGAGTCTAATCCTGGCTGGGTTCCTCAACGTTCTGTGAGGTAGGCCCTCTTCTGTGAGGTCACTCCTGCGTGGCTGGCACACGTCACCTTGTAGACGTGAGCCCTCTGGTGGCAGTTGGAGCATGCAGGGTGCCTCCTCCTCTCGGTGATGACGGCCCTCTGGCGTCAGGCCCTAAATGGTGGGCTCCCCACATTTTCTGATGTGCGCCCAGTGGTGTGAGGACACTCCAGCCAGGTTCCCATTCCCATGGGGATGTGGGCCTTCTGCGCTGAGGTCCCAACGCCTGGGTTGCTCACAGTTTTATGATGTGGGCCCTCTGCTGTGAGTTCACTGCGGCCTGGATCCCATAGCCTCGGTGTTCTGAGCCGCCTGCTGGAAGGTCTAAATGCTGGAATCCTCACGTTTTTTATATTATGTGCCCTGTGTTGTGAGGCTACTCCTGCCTGCCTCACTCCAAGGCCCTTGGTGATGTGGGTCCTCTGGTTTGAGGACACATGTGCTGGCTTCCTCACCTTAAGATGATGAGGCCCCACTGGTGTGAGGATAATCCTGACTGGTTCCCATCCCCTTTGTGATGTGGGCCCTCTGGTGAGAGTCTGATCCTGGCTGGGTTCCTCACCCATCTGTGAGGTGGGCCCTCTACTATCAGGTAACTCTTGCCTGGCTTGCTCACCTCGCCTTGTTGACATGAGTCCTCTGGTGGCACTTGGACCCTGCTGGGAGCCTCCTCACCTCTGTGATGAGGGCCCTCTGATGTCAGGCCCTAACTGCTGGGCTCCCCAACTTTTCTTAGTGAGTCCAGTGATGCTCGGGCACTCCTCTTAGGTTCCCATCTCCATGGGGATGTGGGCCTTCTGCTCTGAGGTTCCAACGGCTGTGTTGATCACTGTTTCATGATGTGGGCTCTCTGGTGTTAGTTCACTGTGGCCTGGATCCCATAGCCTCTGTGCTCTTGGCCGCCTGCTGGGAGGTTCCAACTGCTGGATTCCTCACTTTTTTAATTTTTTAGGCCCTCTGTTGTGAGGATCCTCCTGCCTGCCTCACTCCCAGCCCCTTCGTGATGTGTGTCCTCTGGTTTGAGGCCACATGTGCTGGGTTCCTCACCTTTCGATGATGTGGGACCAATGGTCTTAGGAGACTCCTGCCTGGTTCACATCCCCTTGGTGATGTGGGCCCTCTGTTGAGAGTCTGATCCTGGCTGGGTTCCTCACCCTTCTGTGACGTGGGCCGTCTGCTGTGAGGTCACTCCTGCCTGGCTTGCTCACCTCGTCTTGTGGACATGAGCCCTCTGGTGGCACTTGGACCCTGCTGGGAGCGTCCTCACCTCTGTGATGAGGGCCCTCTGATGTCAGGCCCTAACTGCTGGGCTCACCAACTTTTCTTAGTGAGTCCAGTGATGCTCAGGCACTCCTCTTAGGTTCCCATCTCCATGGGGATGTGGGCCTTCTGCTCTGAGGTTCCAACGGCTGTGTTGATCACAGTTTCATGATGTGGGCTCTCTGGTGTTAGTTCACTGTGGCCTGGATCCCATAGCCTCTGTGCTCTTGGCCGCCTGCTGGGAGGTTCCAACTGCTGGATTCCTCACTTTTTTAATTTTTTGGGCCCTCCGTTGTGAGGCTCATCCTGCCTGCCTCACTCCCAGCCCCTTCGTGATGTGTGTCCTCTGGTTTGAGGTCACATGTGCTGGGTTCCTCACCTTTCGATGATGTGGGACCAATGGTCTTAGGAGACTCCTGCCTGGTTCACATCCCCTTGGTGATGTGCGCCCACTGTTGAGAGTCTGATCCTGGCTGGGTTCCTCACCCTTCTGTGAGGTGGGCCGTCTGCTGTGAGGTCACTCCTGCCTGGCTTGCTCACCACGCCTTGTGGACATGAGCCCTCTGGTGGCACTTGGAGCCTGCTGGGAGCCTCCTCCCCTCGGTGATGAGGGCCCTCTGGCGTCAGACCCTAACTGCTGGTCTCCCAAAATTTTCTGATACGTTCTCAGTGGTGCGAGGACACTCCTACCAGATTTATATCCCCATGGGGATGTGGGCCTCCTGCTCTGAGGTCCCAATGGCTGGGTTGCTCAGTTCATGACATGGGCCCTCTTCTGTGAGTTCACTGTGGCCTGGATCCCATAGTCTCGTTGCTCTGGGCCGCCTGCTGGGAGGTTCCAACTGCTGGATTCCTCACTTTTTTATTCTATGGGCCCAGTGTTGTGAGGCTACTCCTCCCTGCCTCACTCCGAGGCCCTTGGTGATGTGGGTCCTCTGGTTTGAGGACACATGTGCTGCGTACCTCACCTTTCGATGATGTGGCCCCACTGGTGTGAAGACACTCCTGCCTGGTTCCCATCCCCTTGGTGATGTGGGCCCTCTGGTGAGAGTCTGATGTTGGCTGAGTTTCTCACCCTTCTGTGAGGTGGGACTTCTGCTGTGAGGTAACTCCTGCCTGGCTTGCTCACGTTGCCTTGGTAGTTGGAGTCTGCTGGGAATCTCCTCCCCTCGGTTATGAGAGCTCTGGATAAAACACATATGCCCTTTTTTGCCAAGTGCATTATTTTCCAAGTTCTGTCTCTTTTCCTACGCTTTAAGAGCGACTCCCTTGTACCTTCTGAAATCGGTTTCCAGCAATTCTGCCCCGCATTCAAGTCCTCTTCGCAGCCTTACTTCAGTATAATTTTGGATGATAGCTGTCATTTATAACTCTGCAGGTTTGTGAATTACAGTGCCCCTGAGCTCCTTTCTTCAACTCGCTTTCTTGTGAGCTGGCCGCAAAACTGCAGGATCTCTTCAGGTCCTAATCTGGTTCCAGCATGGCACGCAGAGCCTTTGGTTCATTCGTCTTCCTGGTGGGAAATGAGAGTTAAATTTGCCCGTCCAGACACCTACAGATAGTCTCTCATTGGTTCTCCTTAATCCTGTTCATCTTCCACAGAAATTGCAAACTGGGCCAAACAGGAGTTTAAAGGCACTGACTCTCCAAGTGGGAAGAGTGTTAGTAAAGCGTCTGGAATGTTGCACCCGAGTACCGGGGGACGAAAACTGAGACACATATGAACACGTTTCCCGATCACATGGTGGATCATACTCTGGGTTCCACATGCATGTTTTAGCTGAAGGAAGAATCCCTTAAACCTGGAGAGTTGAGACCCATGGAATGGGTACCATGCAATATGACTTCAAAGGGTCTGCATTTGCTCACCGAACCTCACCAATCCTATCACTGCTGCGTTTATGCCGCTGCACACATGCTTGATTCTCTTTCGGAGACATATCAATCCATAGGTTTTAAGATTCTTGCTAGTCAGGTATATTCTTAGGCGATTAATATAGGGTGTCGAGTCCACTTCGTTGAGCAAGGAATAGCTCTTGTCTATTACATATTTGGCTTATGGAACGGTATCTGTGCTAATTTCAATCTCTGGTTTTATGCAGCACCTCAACTCACCTTTCCCCTTAAGCAAGCATAAGTTGGTTTTCTACAGTTGAGACCCTGTTCTGTTTTGTAATTCAGTTCCTGTGTAGCCAAGTTTACATTCCGTGTAGTAGTGATATCTTATGATGTTTCTTCTTCTGTGTGACTTATTTCACTTAGAATCATCGTACCTGAATCCACTCATTATGCTGCTACGGGCCTGATGACATAGATTTCATTGTTGAGTGATACTGCATTGTACGTAAGTACCACAACTACTTTATCCATTTTTCGCTTTCTGCGATATTGAACTTGTATCGTAAACGAGGTTCTTGTAAACAGAGCCGTCCCAAACTTTGTGGTGGCTGTGTCTTTTTGATTTTAATTTCCCTAAGCTATAGGACCATAAGTGGAAGTGCCCTAGGCTCTGTTGCTTTGTTTTTTAGATGTTTCAGGTAACACCATACACTTCTCCAGAGTGGCTGTTGGCAATTTACATCCCGCCCATCAGTATAACAAGGCTCCCAGTTCTCCATGGCCTGTGCTGCCTTTCTTGATTTTACACTTTTTACAGATGGCCCTTTTGACCTGGGGGAAGTGAGACTTCATTGTAGTGCAGATTTCCTTTGCAAGCTTGCTTGGTTGGCCAAAAAGGGCGTATCCGTTTTTTCCTGAATATATTCAGGAAATATATTCAGGAAATATATTCAGGAAATATTCAGGATATATTCAGGAAAAAACGCATATGCCCTTTTTGGCCAAGTGCATCATTGTGGACGTTCTGCTTCTTTTCCTATGCTTTACATGCAATTCCAGTCTACCTCCTGAAATCGGTTTCCTGCAATTCTGCCCCGCTTTCAAGTCCTCTTGGCAGCCTTACTTCAATATATTTTTGGACGATAGCTGTCATTTATAACTCTGCAGGTTTGTGAATTACAGGGACCCTGAGCTCCCTTCTTCATCTCGCTTTCTTGTGAGCTGGCCGCAAACCCGCAAGACTGCTTCAGGCCTTAATCTGCTTCTGGCAGGGCACGCTGACCTTTTGGTTAATTCCTCTTCCTGGTGGGAAATGAGTGTTAAATATGCCCGTCCAGACACCTACCTCACTCTCAACCCCTTGCTGATGTGGGTCCTCTGGTTTGTGGTCGCCTTTGCTGGGTTCCTCACCTTTCGATGATGTGGCCCCACTAGTGTGAGGACACTCCTGCCTGGTTCTCATCCACGTGGTTATGTGGACCCCCTGGTGAGAGTCTGTTCCTGGCTGTGTTCCTCACCCTTCTGTGAGGGAGACCCTCTGCTGATAGGTCACTCCTGCATGGCTGGCACACATTGCCTTGTTGAAGTCAGCTGTGTGGTGGCAGTTGGAGCATGCTGGAATCTCCTCCCCCCAGTGATGAGGGCCCTCTTGCGTCAGGCCCTAACTGCTGGGCTCACCAACTTTTCTTAGTGAGCCCAATGATGCTTGGGCACTCCTCTTAGGATCCCATCTCCATGGGGATGTGGGTCTTCTGCTCTGAGGTCCCAATGGCTGGGTTGTTCACATTTTCATGATGTGGGCTCTCTGGTGTTAGTTCACAGAGGCCTGGATCCCATAGCCTCTGTGCTCTTGGCCGCCTGCTGGGAGGTTCCAACTGCTGGATTCCTCACTTTTTTAATTTTTTGGGCCCTCTGTTGTGAGGATCCTCCTGCCTGCCTCACTCCCAGCCCCTTCGTGATGTGTGTCCTCTGGTTTGAGGTCACATGTGCTGGGTTCCTCACCTTTCGATGATGTGGGACCAATGGTCTTAGGAGACTCCTGCCTGGTTCACATCCCCTTGGTGATGTGGGCCCTCTGTTGAGAGTCTGATCCTGGCTGGGTTCCTCACCCATCTGTGAGGTGGGCCGTCTGCTGTGAGGTAACTCCTGCCTGGCTTGCTCACCTCGCCTTGTGGACATGATCCCTCTGGTGGCACTTGGAGCCTGCTGGGAGCCTCCTCCCCTCGGTGATGAGGGCCCTCTGGCGTCAGGCCCTAACTGCTGGGCTCCCCACATTTTGTGATGTGCGCCCAGTGGTGCGAGGACACTCCATCCAGGTTCACATCCCCATTGGGATGTGGGCCTTCTGCTCTGAGGTCCCAACGGCTGGATTGTTCACAGTTTCATGATGTGGGCTCTCTGGTGTTAGTTCACTCCTGCCTGCATCCCATAGCTTCTGTGCTCTCGGCCGCCTGCTGGGAGGTTCCAACTGCTGGATTCCTCACCTTTCTTATTCTTTGGGCCCTCTGTTTTTAGGCTACTCCTGCCTGCCTCACTCCCATTCCCTTTGTGATATGTGTCCTCTGATTTGAGGCCACATGTGCTGGGTTCCGCACCTTTCGATGATGTGGCCCCACTGGAGGGAAGACAGTCCGGACTGGTTCCCATCCCCTTGCTGATGTGAGACCTCAGGTGAGAGTCTGATCCTGGCTGGGTTCCTCACCCTTCTGTGAGGTGGGCTCTCTGCTGTGAGGTCAATCATGCCTGTCTGGCACACGTCACCTTGGCGACATGGGCCCTCTGGTGGCAGTTGGAGTGTGCTGGGATCCTCCTCCCCTCGGTGATGAGGGCCCTCTTGCCTTAGGCCATAACTGCTGGGCTCCCCACATTTTCTGATGTGCGCCAAGTGAGTGAGGACACTCTTGCCAGGTTCCCATCCCCATGGGGATATGGGCCTTCTGCTCTGAGGTCAAAACGGCTGGCTTGCTCACAGTACCATGATGTGGGCCCTCTGCTGTGAGTTCACTCCGGCAAGGATCCCTTATCATCGGTGCTCTGAGCTGCCTGCTGGGAGGTTCCAACTGCTGGATTCCTCAACTTTTTTATTCTATGTGCCCTCTGTTGTGAGGCTCCTCCTGCCTGCCTCACTGCCAGCCCCTTGGTGATGACTGTCCTATGGCTTGAGGCCACATGTGCTGCGTTCCTCACCTTTCGATGATGTGGCCCCACTCGTGTGAGGACACTCCTGCCTGGTTCCCATCCCCTTGGTGAGGTGGGCCCTCTGGCGAGAGTCTAATCCTGGCTGGGTTCCTCAACGTTCTGTGAGGTAGGCCCTCTTCTGTGAGGTCACTCCTGCGTGGCTGGCACACGTCACCTTGTAGACGTGAGCCCTCTGGTGGCAGTTGGAGCATGCAGGGTGCCTCCTCCTCTCGGTGATGACGGCCCTCTGGCGTCAGGCCCTAAATGGTGGGCTCCCCACATTTTCTGATGTGCGCCCAGTGGTGTGAGGACACTCCAGCCAGGTTCCCATTCCCATGGGGATGTGGGCCTTCTGCGCTGAGGTCCCAACGCCTGGGTTGCTCACAGTTTTATGATGTGGGCCCTCTGCTGTGAGTTCACTGCGGCCTGGATCCCATAGCCTCGGTGTTCTGAGCCGCCTGCTGGAAGGTCTAAATGCTGGAATCCTCACGTTTTTTATATTATGTGCCCTGTGTTGTGAGGCTACTCCTGCCTGCCTCACTCCAAGGCCCTTGGTGATGTGGGTCCTCTGGTTTGAGGACACATGTGCTGGCTTCCTCACCTTAAGATGATGAGGCCCCACTGGTGTGAGGATAATCCTGACTGGTTCCCATCCCCTTTGTGATGTGGGCCCTCTGGTGAGAGTCTGATCCTGGCTGGGTTCCTCACCCATCTGTGAGGTGGGCCCTCTACTATCAGGTAACTCTTGCCTGGCTTGCTCACCTCGCCTTGTTGACATGAGTCCTCTGGTGGCACTTGGACCCTGCTGGGAGCCTCCTCACCTCTGTGATGAGGGCCCTCTGATGTCAGGCCCTAACTGCTGGGCTCCCCAACTTTTCTTAGTGAGTCCAGTGATGCTCGGGCACTCCTCTTAGGTTCCCATCTCCATGGGGATGTGGGCCTTCTGCTCTGAGGTTCCAACGGCTGTGTTGATCACTGTTTCATGATGTGGGCTCTCTGGTGTTAGTTCACTGTGGCCTGGATCCCATAGCCTCTGTGCTCTTGGCCGCCTGCTGGGAGGTTCCAACTGCTGGATTCCTCACTTTTTTAATTTTTTAGGCCCTCTGTTGTGAGGATCCTCCTGCCTGCCTCACTCCCAGCCCCTTCGTGATGTGTGTCCTCTGGTTTGAGGCCACATGTGCTGGGTTCCTCACCTTTCGATGATGTGGGACCAATGGTCTTAGGAGACTCCTGCCTGGTTCACATCCCCTTGGTGATGTGGGCCCTCTGTTGAGAGTCTGATCCTGGCTGGGTTCCTCACCCTTCTGTGACGTGGGCCGTCTGCTGTGAGGTCACTCCTGCCTGGCTTGCTCACCTCGTCTTGTGGACATGAGCCCTCTGGTGGCACTTGGACCCTGCTGGGAGCGTCCTCACCTCTGTGATGAGGGCCCTCTGATGTCAGGCCCTAACTTCTGGGCTCCCCAACTTTTCTTAGTGAGTCCAGTGATGCTCGGGCACTCCTCTTAGGTTCCCATCTCCATGGGGATGTGGGCCTTGTGCTCTGAGGTTCCAACGGCTATGTTGATCACAGTTTCATGATGTGGGCTCTCTGGTGTTAGTTCACTGTGGCCTGGATGCAATAGCCTCTGTGCTCTGGGCCGCCTGCTGGAAGGTTCCAACTGCTCGATTCCTCAACTTTTGTATTCTATGGGGCCTGTGTTGCGATGCTCCTCCTGCCTTCCTCACTCGCAACCCCTTCGTGATGTGGGTCCTCTGGTTTGAGGCCACATGTGCTGGGTTCCGGAACTTTCAATGATGTGGCCCCACTGGTGTGAGGACACTCCTGCCTTGTTCCCATCCCCTTGGTGATGTGGGCCTTCTGGTGACAGTCTTATCCTGGCTGGGTTCCTCACTCTTCTGTGAGGTAGGCCCTCTGCTGTGAGGTCAATCCTGCCTGACTTGCACACATCACCTTGGCAGCATGGGCCCTCTGTTGGCACATGGAATCTGCTGGGAGCCTCCTGCCCTGGGTGATGACGGCCCTCTAGAATCAGGCCCTAACTGCTGGGCTCCCCACGTTTTCTGATGTGAGCCCAGTGATGCCAGGACACTCCTGTCAGGTTCCCATCCCCATGGGGATGTGGGCTTTCTGTTCTGAGGTCCCAACGCCTGGGTTGCTCACAGTTTCATGATGTGGGCTCTCTGGTGTTAGTTCACTCCTGCCTGCATCCCATAGCTTCGGTGCTCTCGGCCGCCTGCTGGGAGGTTCCAACTGCTGGTGCTGGGCTGTTCTGGTGCGAGTCTGATCCTGACTGGTTTCGTCACACTTCTCTGAGGTGGGCCCTCTGCTGTGAGGTCATTCGTGCCTGGTTGGCACACATCGCCTTGGCGACGTCAGCCCTCTCGTGGCAGTTGGAGCCTGCTGGGAGCCTCCTTCCCTTGGTGATGAGGGTCCTCTGGCGTCAGGCCCTAACTGCAGGTCTCCCAAAATTTTCTGACATGTTCTCAGTGGTGCGAGGACACTCCTACCAGATTTATATCCCCATGGGGATGTGGGCCTCCTGCTCTGAGGTCCCAATGGCTGGGTTGCTCAGTTCATGACATGGGCCCTCTTCTGTGAGTTCACTGTGGCCTGGATCCCATAGTCTCGGTGTTCTGGGCCGCCTGCTGGGAGGTTCCAACTGCTGGATTCCTCACTTTATTATTCTATGGGCCCAGTGTTGTGAGGCTACTCCTGCCTGCCTCACTCCGAGGCACTTGGTGATGTGGGTCCTCTGGTTTGAGGACACATGTGCTGAGTACCTCACCTTTTGATGATGTGGCCCCACTGGTGTGAAGACACTCCTGCCTGGTTCCCATCCCCTTGGTGATGTGGGCCCTCTGGTGAGAGTCTGATGTTGGCTGGGTTTCTCACCCTTCTGTGCGGTGGGACCTCTGCTGTGAGGTAACTCCTGCCTGGCTTGCTCACGTTGCCTTTGTAGTTGGAGCCTGCTGGGAATCTCCTCCCCTCGGTTATGAGAGGTCTGGATAAAACACATATGCTCTTTTTTGCCAAGTGCATTACTTTCCAAGTTCTGTCTCTTTTCCTATGCTTTAAGAGTGACTCCCGTGTACCTTCTGAAATCGGTTTCCAGCAATTCTGCCCCGCATTCAAGTCCTCTTCGCAGCCTTACTTCAGTATAATTTTGGATGATAGCTGTCATTTATAACTCTGCAGGTTTGTGAATTACAGTGCCCCTGAGCTCCTTTCTTCAACTCGCTTTCTTGTGAGCTGGCCGCAAAACTGCAGGATCACTTCAGGTCCTAATCTGGTTCCAGCATGGCACGCGGACCCTTTGGTTCATTCGTCTTCCTGGTGGGAAATGAGAGTTAAATTTGCCCGTCCAGACACATACAGGTAGTCTCTCATTGGTTCTGCTTATTCCTGTTCATCTTCCGTAGAAATTGCAAACTGGGCCAAACAGGAGGTTAAAGGCACTGACTCTCCAAGTGGGGAGAGTGTTAGTAAAGCGTCTGGAATGTTGCACCCGAGTACCAGGGGACGAAAACTGAGACACATTTGAACACGTTTCCCGATCACACGGTGGATCATACTCTGGGTTCCACACGCATGTTTTAGCTGAAGGAAGAATCCCTTAAACCTGGAGATTTGAGACCCATGGAATGGGTACCATGCAATATGACTACAAAGGGTCTGCATTTGCTCACCGAACCTCACCAGTCCTATCACTGCTGCGTTTATGCCGCTGTACACATGCTTGATTCTCTTTCGGAGACATATCAATACATAGGTTTAAGATTCTTACTAGTCAGGTATATTCTTAGGCGTTTAATATGGGGTGTTGAGTCCACTTCGTTGAGCAAGGAGTAGCTCTTGTCTATTAAATATTTGGCTTATGGAATGGTATCTGTGCTAATTTCAATATCTGGTTTTATGCAGCACCCCAACTCACCTTTCCTCTTAAGCAAGCATAAGTTGGTTTTCTACATTTGAGACCCTGCTCTGTTTTGTAATTCAGTTCCTGTGTAGCCAAGTTTACATTCCGTGTAGTAGTGATATCTTATGATGTTACTTTTTCTCTGTGACTTATTTCACTTAGAATCATCGTACCTGAATGCACTCATTATGCTGCTACGGGCCTGATGACATAGATTTCATTGCTGAGTGATATTGCATTGTATGTAAGTACCACAGCTTCTTTATCCATTTTTCACTTTCTGTGATTTTGAACTTGTACTGTAAACAAGGTTCTTGTAAACAGAGCCGTCCCAAACTTTGGGGTGGCTGTGTCTTTTTGATTTTAATTTCCCTAAGCTATAGGACCATAAGTGGAAGTGCCCTAGGCTCTGTTGCTTTGTTTTTTAGATATTTCAGGAAACACCATACACTTCTCCAGAGTGGCTGTTGGCAATTTACATCCCGCCCAACAGCATAACAAGGCTCCCAGTTCTCCATGGCCTGTCCTGCCTTTCTGGATTTTACCCTTTTTTCAGATGGCCCTTTTGACCAGGGGACAGTGAGACTTCATTGTAGTGCAGATTTCCTTTGCAAGCTTGCTTGGTTGGCCAAAAAGGGTGTATGCGTTTTTTCCTGAATATATTCAGGAAAAAACACATACGCCCTTTTTGGCCAAGTGCATCATTGTGGACGTTCTGCCTCTTTTCCTATGCTTTACATGCAATTCCAGTCTACCTCCTGAAATCGGTTTCCTGCAATTCTGCCCCGCTTTCAAGTCCTCTTGGCAGCCTTACTTCAATATATATTTGGACGATAGCTGTCATTTATAACTCTGCAGGTTTGTGAATGACAGTGCCCCTGAGCTCCTTTCTTCAACTCGCTTTCTTGTGAGCTGGCCACAACACCGCAGCATTGCTTCAGGGCCTAGTGTGGTTCCGGCATGGCACGCTGAGCCTTTGGTTAATTCCTCTTCCTGGTGGGAAATGAGAGTTAAATTTGCCCGTCCAGACACCTCCAGCTAGTCTCTCATTGGTTCTCCCTATTCCTGTTCATTTTCCAGAGAAATTGCAAACTGAGCCAAACAGGAGGTTAAAGGCACTGACTCTCCAAGTGGGCAGAGTGTTAGTAAAGCGTCTGGAATGTTGCACCCGAGTACCGGGTGACGAAAACTGAGACACATTGGAACACGTTTCCCGATCACACGGTGGATCATACTGTGGGTTCCACATGCATGTTTTAGCTGAAGGAAGAATCCCTTAAACCTGGAGAGTTGAGACCCATGGAATGGGTACCATGCAATATGACTTCAAAGGGTCTGCATTTGCTCACCGATCCTCACCAATCCTATCACTGCTGCGTTTATGCCGCTGTACACACGCTTGATTCTCTTTCGGAGACATATAAATCCGTAGGTTTTAAGATTCTTACTAGTCAGGTATATTCTTAGTCGTTTAATATGGGGTGTTGAGTCCACTTCATTGAGCAAGGAGTAGCTCTTATCTATTACATATTTGGCTTATGGAACGGTATCTGTGCTAATTTCAATGTCTGGTTTTATGCAGCTACCCAACTCACCTTTCCTCTTATGGAAGCATAAGTTGGTTTACTACTTTTGAGACCCTGTTCTGTTTTGTAATTCTGTTCCTGTGTAGCCAAGTTTACATTCCGTGTAGTAGTGATATCTTATGATGTTTCTTTTTCTCTGTGACTTATTTCACTTAGAATCATCATACCTGAATCCACTCGTTATGCTGCTACGGGCCTGATGACATAGATTTCATTGCTGAGTGATATTGCATTGTTCGTAAGTACCACAAATTCTTTATCCATTTTTTGCTTTCGGTGATATTGAACTTGTACCGTAAAAGAGGTTCTTCTAAACAAAGCTGTCCCAAACTTTGGGGTGGCTGTGTCTTTTGGATTTTAATTTCCCTAAGCTATAGGACTATAAGTGGAAGTGCCCTAGGCTCTGTTGCTTTGTTTTTTAGATGTTTCAGGAAACACCATACACTTCACCATAGTGGCTGTTGGCAAATTACATCCCGCCCATAAGCATAACAAGGCTCCCAGTTCTCCATGACCTGTCCTGCCTTTCTGGATTTTACAGTTTTTTCAGATGGCCCTTTTGACCAGGGGGCAGTGAGACTTCATTGTAGTGCAGATTTCCTTTGCAAGCTTGCTTGGTTGGCCAAAAAGGGCGTATGCGTTTTTTCCTGAATATATTCAGGAAAAAATGCATACGCCATTTTTGCCTAAGTGCATCATTGTGGACGTTCTGCCTCTTTTCCTATGCTTTACATGCAATTCCAGTCTACCTCCTGAAATCGGTTTCCTGCAATTCTGCCCCACTTTCAAGTCCTCTTGGCAGCCTTACTTCAATATATTTTTGGACGATAGCTGTCATTTATAACTCTGCAGGTTTGTGAATTACAGTGCCCCTGACCTCCTTTCTTCAACTCTCTTTCTTGTGAGCTGGCTGCAACACCGCAGGATTGCTTCAGGTCCTAGTGTGGTTCCGGCATGGCACGCTGAGCCTTTGGTTAATTCCTCTTCCTGGTGGGAAATGAGAGTTAAATTTGCCCATCCAGACACCTCCAGCTAGTCTCCCATTGGTTCTCCCTATTCCTGTTCGTCTTACACAGAAATTGCAAACTGGGCCAAACAGGAGGTTAAAGGCACTGACTCTCCAAGTGGGGAGAGTGTTAGTAAAGCGTCTGGAATGTTTCACCCGATACCAGGGCATGAAAAGTGAGACATATTTGAACACGTTTCCCGATCACACGGTGGATCATACTCTGGGTTCCACATGCATGTTTTAGCTGAAGGAAGAATCCCTTAAACCTGGAGAGTTGAGACCCATGGAATGGGTACCATGCAATATGACTTCAAAGGGTCTGAATTTGCTCACCGAACATCACCAATCCTATCACTGCTGCGTTATGACACTGTACACACGCTTGATTCTCTTTTGCAGACATATAAATCCATAGGTTTTAAGATTCTTACTAGTTAGGTATATTCTTAGGTGATTAATATAGGGTGTTGAGTCCACTTCGTTGAGCAAGGAGTAGCTCTTGTCTATTACATATTTGGCTTATGGAAAGGTATCTGTGCTAATTTCAATCTCTGGTTTTATGCAGCACCCCAACTCACCTTTCCCCTTAAGCAAGCATACGTTGGTTTTCTACATTTGAGACCCTGTTCTGTTTTGTATTTCAGTTCCTGTGTAGCCAAGTTTACATTCTTGTAGTAGTGATATCTTATGATGTTTCTTTTTCTGTGCGACTTATTTCACTTAGAATCATCGTACCTGAATGCACTCATTATGCTGCTACGGGCCTGATGACATAGATTTCATTGCTGAGTGATATTGCATTGTACATAAGTAGGACAACTTCTTTATCCATATTTCGCTTTCTGTGATATTGAACTTGTACTGTAAACGAGGTTCTTGTAAACAGAGCCGTCCCAAACTTTGGGGTGGCTGTGTCTTTTTGATTTTAATTTCCCTAAGCTATAGGACCATAAGTGTAAGTACCCTAGGCTCTGTTGCTTTGTTTTTTAGATGTTTCAGGAAACACCATACACTTCTCCAGAGTGGCTGTTGGCAATTTACATCCCGCCCATCAGCATAACAAGGCTCCCAGGTCTCCATGGCCTGTCCTGCCTTTCTGGATTTTACACTTTTTTTAGATGGCCCTTTTGACCGGGGGGCAGTGAGACTTCATTGTAGTGCAGATTTCCTTTGCAAGCTTGCTTGGTTGTCCAAAAAAGGCGTATGCATTTTTTCCTGAATATATTCAGGATAAAACGCATACGCCCTTTTTGGCCAAGTGCATCATTGTGGACGTTCTGCCTCTTTTCCTATGCTTTACATGCAATTCCTGTCTACCTCCTGAAATCGGTTTCCTGCAATTCTGCCCCGCTTTCAAGTCCTCTTAGCAGCCTTACTTCAATATATTTTTGGACGATAGCTGTCATTTATAACTCTGCAGGTTTGTGAATTACAGTGCCCCTGAGCTCCTTTCTTCAACTCGCTTTCTTCTGAGCTGGCCGCAACACCGCAGGATTGCTTCAGGTCCTAGTGTGGTTCCGGCATGGCATGCTGAGCCTTTGGTTAATTCCTCTTCCTGGTGGGAAATGAGAGTTAAATTTGCCCATCCAGACACCTCCAGCTAGTCTCCATTTGGTTCTCCCTATTCCTGTTCGTCTTACACAGAAATTGCAAACTGGGCCAAACAGGAGGTTAAAGGCACTGACTCTCCAAGTGGGGATAGTCTTAGTAAAGCGTCTCTAATGTTGCACCCGAGTACCAGGGCATGAAAACTGAGACACATTTGAACACGTTTCCCGATCGCACGGTGGATCATACTCTGGGTTCCACATGCATGTTTTAGCTGAAGGAAGAATCCCTTAAACCTGGAGAGTTGAGACCCATGGAATGGGTACCATGCAATATGACTTCAAAGGGTCTGCATTTGCTCACCGAACATCACCAGTCCTATCACTGCTGCCTTATGCCACTGTACACACGCTTGATTCTCTTTTGGAGACATGTAAATCCATAGGTTTTAAGATTCTTGCTAGTCAGGTATATTCTTAGGCGTTTAATATGTGGTGTTGAGGCCACTTCGTTGAGCACGGTGTAGCTCTTGTCTATAACAAATTTGGCTTATGGAACGGTATCTGTGCTAATTTCAATCTCTGGTTTTATGCAGCACCCCAACTCACCTTTCCCCTTAAGCAAGAATAAGTTGGTTTTCTACATTTGAGACCCTTTTCTGTTTTGTAATTCAGTAGCTGTGTAGCCAAGTTTACATTTCGTGTAGTAGTGATATCTTATGATGTTTCTTTTTCTGTGTGACTTATTTCACTTAGAATCATCGTACCTGAATCCACTCATTATGCTGCTACGGGCCTGATGACAGATTTCATTGCTGAGTGATATTGCATTGTATGTAAGTACCACAACTTCTTTATCCATTTTTCGCTTTCTGCGATATTGAACTTGTACCGTAAACGAGGTTCTTGTAAACAGAGCCGTCCCAAACTTTGGGGTGGCTGTGTCTTTTTGGTTTTAATTTCCCTAAGCTATAGGACCATAAGTGGAAGTGCCCTAGGCTCTGTTGCTTTGTTTTTTAGATGTTTCCGGAAACACCATACACTTCTTCAGAGTGGCTGTTGGCAATTTACATCCCGCCCATCAACATAACAAGGCTCCCAGTTCTCCATGGCCTGTCCTGCCTTTCTGGATTTTACACTTTTTTCAGATGGCCCTTTTGACTGGGGGTCAGTGAGACTTCATTGTAGTGCAGATTTCCTTTGCAAGCTTGCTTGGTTGGCCAAAAAGGGCGTATGCGTTTTTTCCTGAATATATTCAGGAAAAAACGCATACGCCCTTTTTGGCCAAGTGCATCATTGTGGACGTTCTGCCTCTTTTCCTATGCTTTATATGCAATTCCAGTCTACCTCCTGAAATCGGTTTCCTTCAATTCTGCCCCGCTTTCAAGTCCTCTTGGCAGCCTTACTTCAATATATTTTTGGACGATAGCTGTCATTTATAACTCTGCAGATTTGTGAATTAAAGTGCCCCTGAGCTCCTTTCTTCAACTCGCTTTCTTGTGAGCTGGCCGCAACACTGCAGGATTGCTTTAGGCCCCAGTGTGGTTCCGGCACGGCACGCTGAGCCTTTGGTTAATTCCTCTTCCTGGTGGGAAATGAGAGTTAAATTTGCCCGTCCAGACACCTCCAGCTAGTCTCTCATTGGTTCTCCCTATTCCTGTTCATTTTCTGCAGAAATTGCAAACTGGGCCAAACAGGAGTTTAAAGACAGTGACTATCCAAGTGGGGAGAGTCTTAGTAAAGCGTCTGGAATGTTGAACCCGAGTACCAGGGGACGAAAACTGAGACACATTTGAACACGTTTCCCGATCACACGGTGGATCATACTCTGGGTTCCTCATGCATGTTTTAGCTGAAGGAAGAATACCTTAAACCTGGAGAGTTGAGACCCATGGAATGGGTACCATGCAATATGACTTCAAAGGGTCTGCATTTGCTCACCGAACCTCACCAATCCTATCACTGCTGCATTTATTCCACTGTACACACACTTGATTGTCTTTCAGAGACATATAAATCCATAGGTTTTAAGATACTTACTAGTCAGGTATATTCTTAGGCGTTTAATATGGGGTGTTGAGTCCAGTTCATTGAGCAAGGAGTAGCTCTTGTCTATTACATATTTGGCTTATGGAACGGTATCTGTGCTTATTTCAATCTCTGGTTTTATGCAGCACCCCAACTCACCTTTCCCCTTAAGCAAGCATAAGTTGGTTTTCTACATTTGAGACCCTGTTCTGTTTTGTAATTCAGTTCCTGTGTAGCCAAGTTTACATTCCATGTATTAGTGATATCTTATGATGTTTCTTTTCTGTGTGATTTATTTCACTTACAATCATCGTACCTGAATCCACTCATTATGCTGCTACGGGCCTGATGACATAGATTTCATTGCTGTGTGATATTGCATTGTACGTAAGTACCACAACTTCTTTATCCATTTTTCCCTTTCTGTGATATTGAACTTGTACCGTAAACGAGGTTCTTGTAAACAGAACCGTCCCAAACTTTGGGGTGGCTGTGTCTTTTTGATTTTAATTTCCCTAAGCTATAGTACCTTAAGTGGAAGTGCCCTAGGCTCTGTTGCTTTGTTTTGTAGATGTTTCAGGAATCACCATACACTTCACCATAGTGGCTGTTGGCAAATTACATCCCGCTCATAAGCATAACAAGGCTCCCAGTTCTCCAAGACCTGTCCTGACTTTCTGGATTTTACACTTTGTTCAGATGGCCCTTTTGACCAGGGGCAGTGAGACTTCATTGTAGTGCAGATTTCCTTTGCATGCTTGCTTGTTTGGCCAAAAAGGGCATATGCGTTTTTTCCTGAATATATTCAGGAAAAAACGTATAAGCCCTTTTTGGCCAAGTGCATCATTGTGGACGTTCTGCCTCTTTTCCTATGCTTTACATGCAATTCCAGTCTACCTCCTGAAATCGGTTTCCTGCAATTCTGCCCCACTTTCAAGTCCTCTTGGCAGCCTACTTCAATATATTTTTGGACGATAGCTGTCATTTATAACTCTGCAGGTTTGTGAATTACAGTGCCCCTGAGCTCCTTTCTTCAACTCGCTTTCTTGTGAGCTGGCCGCAACACCGCAATATTGCTTCAGGCCCAAGTGTGGTTCCGGCACGGTACGCTGAGCCTTTGGTTAATTCCTCTTCCTGGTGGGAAATGAGAGTTAAATTTGCCCGTCCAGACACCTCCAGCTAGTCTCTCATTGGTTCTCCCTATTCCTGTTCATTTTCCGCAGAAATTGCAAACTGGGCCAAACAGGAGGTTAAAGGCACTGACTCTCCAAGTGGGGAGAGTGTTAGTAAAGCGTCTGGAATGTTGCACCCGAGTACCAGGGCATGAAAAGTGAGACATATTTGAACACGTTTCCCGATCACACGGTGGATCATACTCTGGGTTCCACATGCATGTTTTAGCTGAAGGAAGAATCCCTTAAACCTGGAGAGTTGAGACCCATGGAATGGGTACCATGCAATATGACTTCAAAGGGTCTGCATTTGCTCACTGATCCTCACCAATCCTATGACTGCAGCGTTTATGCCGCTGTACACACGCTTGATTCTCTTTCGGAGACATATAAATCCATAGGTTTTAAGATTCTTACTAGTCAGGTATATTCTTAGGCGTTAATATGGTGTGTTGAGTCCACTTCGTTGAGCAAGGAGTAGATCTTGTCTATTACATATTTGGCTTATGGAACGGTATCTGTGCTAATTTCAATGTTGGTTTTATGCAGCACCCCAACTCACCTTTCCCCTTAAGCAAGCATACGATGGTTTTCTACATTTGAGACCCTGTTCTGTTTTGTAATTCAGTTCCTGTGTAGCCAAGTTTACATTCCGTGTAGTAGTGATATCTTATGATATTTCTTTTTCTGTGCGACTTATTTCACTTAGAATCATCGTACCTGAATCCACTCATTATGCTGCCATGGGCCTGATGACATAGATTTCATTGCTGAGTGATATTGCATTGTACGTAAGTACCACAACTTCTTTATCCATTTCTCACTTTCTGTGATATTGAACTTGTACTGTAAACGAGGTTCTTGTAAACAGAACCGTCTCAAACTTTGGGGTGGCTGTGTCTTTTTTATTTTAATTTCCCTAAGCTATAGGACCATAAGTGGAAGTGCCCTAGGCTCTGTTGCTTTGCTTTTTAGATGTTTCAGGAAACACCATACACTTCTCCAGAGTGGCTGTTGGCTACTTACATCCCGCCCATGAGCATAACAAGGCTCCCACGTCTCCATGGCCTGTCCTGCCTTTCTGGATTTTACACTTTTTTTAGATGTCCCTTTTAACCGGGGGGCAGTGAGACTTCATTGTAGTGCAGATTTCCTTTGCAAGCTTGCTTGGTTGGCCAAAAAGGGCGTATGTGTATTTTCCTGAATATATTCAGGAAAAAACGCATACGCCCTTTTTGGCCAAGTGCATCATTGTGGACGTTCTGCCTCTTTTCCTATGCTTTACATGCAATTCCAGTCTACCTCCTGAAATCGGTTTCCTGCAATTCTGCCCCGCTTTCAAGTCCACCTGGCAGCCTACTTCAATATATTTTTGGACGATAGCTGTCATTTATAACTCTGCAGGTTTGTGAATTACAGTGCCCCTGAGCTCCTTTCTTCAACTCGCTTTCTTGTGAGCTGACCGCAACACCGCAGGATTGCTTCAGGCCCCAGTGTGGTTCCGGCATGGCACGCTGAGCCTTTGGTTAATTCCTCTTCCTGGTGGGAAATGAGAGTTAAATTTGCCCGTCCAGACACCTCCAGCTAGTCTCTCATTGGTTCTCCCTATTCCTGTTCATTTTCCGCAGAAATTGCAAACTGGGCCAAACAGGAGGTTAGAGGCACTGACTCTCCAAGTGGGGAGAGTGTTAGTAAAGCGTCTGGAATGTTGCACCCGAGTACCGGGGGATGAAAGCTGAGTCACATTTGAACACGTTTCCTGATCACACGGTGGATCATACTCTGGGTTCCACATGCATGTTTTAGCTGAAGGAAGAATCCCTTAAACCTGGAGAGTTGAGACCCATGGAATGGGTACCATGCAATATGACTTCAAAGGGTCTGCATTTGCTCACCGATCCTCACCAATCCTATCACTGCTGCGTTTATGCCGCTGTACACACGCTTGATTCTCTTTCGGAGACATATAAATCCATAGGTTTTAAGATTCTTGCTAGTCAGGTATATTCTTAGGCGTTTAATATGGGGTGTTGAGTCCACTTCGTTGAGCAAGGAGTAGCTCTTGTCTATTACATATTTGGCTTATGGAACGGTATGTGTGCTAATTTCAATCTCTGGTTTTATGCAGCACCCTAACTCACCTTTCCCCTTAAGCAAGCATAAGTTGGTTTTCTACATTTGAGACCCTGTTCTGTTTTGTAATTCAGTTCCTGTGTAGCCAACTTTACATTCCGTGTACTAGTGATATCTTATGATGTTTCTTTTTCTCTGTGACTTATTTCACTTAGAATCATCGTACCTGAATCCACTCATTATGCTGCTACGGGTCTGATGACATAGATTTCATTGCTGAGTGATATTGCATTGTACGTAAGTACCACAACTTCTTTATCCATTTTTCGCTTTCTGCGATATTGAACTTGTACCGTAAACGAGGTTCTTGTAAACAGAACCGTCCCAAACTTTGGGGTGGCTGTGTCTTTTTGATTTTAATTTCCCTAAGCTATAGGACCATAAGTGGAAGTGCCCTAGGCTCTGTTGCTTTGTTTTTTAGATGTTTCAGGAAACACCATACACTTCTCCAGAGTGGCTGGTGGCAATGTACATCCCGCCCATCAACATAACAAGGCTCCCAGTTCTCCATGACCTGTCCTGCCTTTCTGGATTTTACACTTTTTTCAGATGACCCTTTTGACCGTGGGGCCGTGAGACTTCATTGCAGTGCAGATTTCCTTTGCAAGCTTGCTTGGTTGGACAAAAAGGGCGTATGCATTTTTTCCTGAATATATTCAGGAAAAAATGCATATGCCCTTTTTGCCTAAGTGCATCATTGTGGACGTTCTGCCTCTTTTCCTATGCTTTACATGCAATTCCAGTCTACCTCCTGAAATCGGTTTCCTGCAATTCTGCCCCACTTTCAAGTCCTCTTGGCAGCCTTACTTCAATATATTTTTGGACGATAGCTGTCATTTATAACTCTGCAGGTTTGTGAATTACAGTGCCCCTGACCTCCTTTCTTCAACTCGCTTTCTTGTGAGCTGGCTGCAACACCGCAGGATTGCTTCAGGTCCTAGTGTGGTTCCGGCATGGCACGCTGAGCCTTTGGTTAATTCCTCTTCCTGGTGGGAAATGAGAGTTAAATTTTCCCATCCAGACACCTCCAGCTAGTCTCCCATTGGTTCTCCCTATTCCTGTTCGTCTTACACAGAAATTGCAAACTGGGCCAAACAGGAGGTTAAAGGCACTGACTCTCCAAGTGGGGAGAGTGTTAGTAAAGCATCTGGAATGTTTCACCCGAGTACCAGGGCATGAAAAGTGAGACATATTTGAACACGTTTCCCGATCACACGGTGGATCATACTCTGGGTTCCACATGCATGTTTTAGCTGAAGGAAGAATCCCTTAAACCTGGAGAGTTGAGACCCATGGAATGGGTACCATGCAATATGACTTCAAAGGGTCTGAATTTGCTCACCGAACATCACCAATCCTATCACTGCTGCGTTATGACACTGTACACACGCTTGATTCTCTTTTGCAGACATATAAATCCATAGGTTTTAAGATTCTTACTAGTTAGGTATATTCTTAGGTGATTAATATGGGGTGTTGAGTCCACTTCGTTGAGCAAGGAGTAGCTCTTGTCTATTACATATTTGGCTTATGGAACGGTATCTGTGCTAATTTCAATCTCTGGTTTTATGCAGCACCCCAACTCACCTTTCCCCTTAAGCAAGCATAAGTTGGTTTTCTACATTTGAGACCCTGTTCTGTTTTGTATTTCAGTTCCTGTGTAGCCAAGTTTACATTCTTGTAGTAGTGATATCTTATGATGTTTCTTTTTCTGTGCGACTTATTTCACTTAGAATCATCGTACCTGAATGCACTCATTATGCTGCTACGGGCCTGATGACATAGATTTCATTGCTGAGTGATATTGCATTGTACATAAGTAGGACAACTTCTTTATCCATTTTTCGCTTTCTGTGATATTGAACTTGTACTGTAAACGAGGTTCTTGTAAACAGAGCCGTCCCAAACTTTGGGGTGGCTGTGTCTTTTTCATTTTAATTTCCCTAAGCTATAGGACCATAAGTGGAAGTACCCTAGGCTCTGTTGCTTTGTTTTTTAGATGTTTCAGGAAACACCATACACTTCTCCAGAGTGGCTGTTGGCAATTTACATCCCGCCCATCAGCATAACAAGGCTCCCAGGTCTCCATGGCCTGTCCTGCCTTTCTGGATTTTACACTTTTTTCAGATGGCCCTTTTGACCGGGGGGCAGTGAGACTTCATTGTAGTGCAGATTTCCTTTGCAAGCTTGCTTGGTTGTCCAAAAAGGGCGTATGCGTTTTTTCCTGAATATATTCAGGATAAAACGCATACGCCCTTTTTGGCCAAATGCATCATTGTGGACGTTCTGCCTCTTTTCCTATGCTTTACATGCAATTCCAGTCTACCTCCTGAAATCGGTTTCCTGCAATTCTGTCCCACTTTCAAGTCCTCTTAGCAGCCTTACTTCAATATATTTTTGGACAATAGCTGTCATTTATAACTCTGCAGGTTTGTGAATTACAGTGCCCCTGAGCTCCTTTCTTCAACTCGCTATCTTCTGAGCTGGCCGCAACACCGCAGGATTGCTTCAGGTCCTAGTGTGGTTCCGGCATGGCATGCTGAGCCTTTGGTTAATTCCTCTTCCTGGTGGGAAATGAGAGTTAAATTTGCCCATCCAGACACCTCCAGCTAGTCTCCCTTTGTTTCTCCCTATTCCTGTTCGTCTAACACAGAAATTGCAAACTGGGCCACACAGGAGGTTAAAGGCACTGACTCTCCAAGTGGGGAGAGTCTTAGTAAAGCGTCTCTAATGTTGCACCCGAGTACCAGGGCATGAAAACTGAGACACATTTGAACACGTTTCCCGATCACACGGTGGATCATACTCTGGGTTCCACATGCATGTTTTAGCTGAAGGAAGAATCCCTTAAATCTGGAGAGTTGAGACCCATGGAATTGGTACCATGCAATATGACTTCAAAGGGTCTGCATTTGCTCACCGAACATCACCAGTCCTATCACTGCTGCCTTATGCCACTGTACACACGCTTGATTCTCTTTTGGAGACATATAAATCCATAGGTTTTAAGATTCTTGCTAGTCAGGTATATTCTTAGGCGTTTAATATGGGGTGTTGAGTCCACTTCGTTGAGCAAGGAGTAGCTCTTGCCTATAACAAATTTGGCTTATGGAACGGTATCTGTGCTAATTTCAATCTCTGGTTTTATGCAGCACCCCAACTCACCTTTCCCCTTAAGCAAGAATAAGTTGGTTTTCTACATTTGAGACCCTGTTCTGTTTTGTAATTCAGTAGCTGTGTAGCCAATTTTACATTTCGTGTAGTAGTGATATCTTATGATGTTTCTTTTTCTGTGTGACTTATTTCACTTAGAATCATCGTACCTGAATCCACTCATTATGCTGCTACGGGCGTGATGACATAGATTTCATTGCTGAGTGATATTGCATTGTACGTAAGTACCACAACTTCTTTATCCATTTTTCGCTTTCTGCGATATTGAACTTGTACCGTAAATGAGGTTCTTGTAAACAGAGCCGTCACAAACTTTGGGGTGGCTGTGTCTTTTTGGTTTTAATTTCCCTAAGCTATAGGACCATAAGTGGAAGTGCCCTAGGCTCTGTTGCTTTGTTTTTTAGATGTTTCAGGAAACACCAAACACTTCTCCAGAGTGGCTGTTGGCAATTTACATCCCGCCCATCAACATAACAAGGCTCCCAGTTCTCCATGGCCTGTCCTGCCTTTCTGGATTTTACACTTTTTTCAGATGGCCCTTTTGACCGGGGGGCAGTGAGACTTCATTGTAGTGCAGATTTCCTTTGCAAGCTTGCTTGGTTGGCCAAAAAGGGCGTATGCATTTTTTCCTGAATATATTCAGCAAAAAACGCATACGCCCTTTTTGGCCAAGTGCATCATTGTGGACGTTCTGCCTCTTTTCCTATGCTTTACATGCAATTCCAGTCTACCTCCTGAAATCGGTTTCCTGCAATTCTGCCCCGCTTTCAAGTCCTCTTGGCAGCCTTACTTCAATATATTTTTGGACGATAGCTGTCATTTATAACTCTGCAGATTTGTGAATTAAAGTGCCCCTGAGCTCCTTTCTTCAACTCGCTTTCTTGTGAGCTGGCCGCAACACTGCAGGATTGCTTTAGGCCCCAGTGTGGTTCCGGCACGGCACGCTGAGCCTTTGGTTAATTTCTCTTCCTGGTGGGAAATGAGAGTTAAATTTGCCCGTCCAGACACCTCCAGCTAGTCTCTCATTGGTTCTCTCTATTCCTGTTCATTTTCCGCAGAAATTGCAAACTGGGCCAAACAGGAAGTTAAAGGCACAGACTCTCCAAGTGGGGAGAGTGTTAGTAAAGCGTCTGGAATGTTGCACCCGAGTACCGGGGGACGAAAACTGAGTCACATTTGAACACGTTTCCCGATCACACGGTGGATCATACTCTGGGTTCCACATGCATGTTTTAGCTGAAGGAAGAATCCCTTAAACCTGGAGAGTTGAGACCCATGGAATGGGTACCATGCAATATGACTTCAAAGGGTCTGCATTTGCTCACTGATCCTCACCAATCCTATGACTGCTGCGTTTATGCCGCTGTACACACGCTTGATTCTCTTTCGGAGACATATAAATCCATAGGTTTTAAGATTCTTACTAGTCAGGTATATTCTTAGGCGTTAATATGGTGTGTTGAGTCCACTTCGTTGAGCAAGGAGTAGCTCTTGTCTATTACATATTTGGCTTATGGAACGGTATCTGTGCTAATTTCAATCTTTGGTTTTATGCAGCACCCCAACTCACCTTTCCCCTTAAGCAAGCATACGATGGTTTTCTACATTTGAGACCCTGTTCTGTTTTGTAATTCAGTTCCTGTGTAGCCAAGTTTACATTCCGTGTAGTAGTGATATCTTATGATGTTTCTTTTTCTCTGTGACTTATTTCACATAGAATCATCGTACCTGAATCCACTCATTATGCTGCTACGGGCCTGATGACATAGATTTCATTGCTGAGTGATATTGCATTGTACGTAAGTACCACAACATCTTTATCCATTTTTCGCTTTCTGCGATATTTAACTTGTACCGTAAACTAGGTTCTTGTAAACAGAGCCGTCCCAAACTTTGGGGTGGCTGTGTCTTTTTGATTTTAAGTTCCCTAAGCTATAGGACCATAAGTGGAAGTGCCCTAGGCTCTGTTGCTTTGTCTTTTAGATGTCTCAGGAAACACCATACACTTCTCCAGAGTGGCTGTTGGCAATTTACATCCCGCCCATCAGCATAACAAGGCTCCCAGTTCTCCATGGCCTGTCCTGCCTTTCTGGATTTTACACTTTTTTCAGATGGCCCTTTTAACCGGGAGGCAGTGAGACTTCATTGTAGTGCAGATTTCCTTTGCAAGCTTGCTTGGTTGGCCAAAAAGGGCGTATGCGTTTTTTCCTGAATATATTTAGGAAAAAACGCATACGCCCTTTTTGGCCAAGTGCATCATTGTGGACGTTCTGCCTCTTTTCCTATGCTTTACATGCAATTCCAGTCTACCTCCTGAAATCGGTTTCCTGCAATTCTGCCCCGCTTTCAAGTCCACTTGGCAGCCTACTTCAATATATTTTTGGACGATAGCTGTCATTTATAACTCTGCAGTTTTGTGAATTACAGTGCCCCTGAGCTCCTTTCTTCAACTCGCTTTCTTGTGAGCTGGCCACAACACCGCAGGATTGCTTCAGGCCCCAGTGTGTTTCCGGCACGGCACGCTGAGCCTTTGGTTAATTCCTCTTCCTGGTGGGAAATGAGAGTTAAATTTGCCCGTCCAGACACCTCCAGCTAGTCTCTCATTGGTTCTCCCTATTCCTGATCATTTTCCGCAGAAATTGCAAACTGGGCCAAACAGGAGGTTAGAGGCACTGACTCTCCAAGTGGGGAGAGTGTTAGTAAAGCGTCTGGAATGTTGCACCCGAGTACCGGGGGACGAAAGCTGAGTCACATTTGAACACGTTTCCCGATCACACGGTGGATCATACTCTGGGTTCCACATGCATGTTTTAGCTGAAGGAAGAATCCCTTAAACCTGGAGATTTGAGACCCATGGAATGGGTACCATGCTATATGACTTCAAAGGGTCTGCATTTGCTCACCGATCCTCACCAATCCTATCACTGCTGCGTTTATGCCGCTGTACACACGCTTGATTCTCTTTCGGAGACATATAAATCCATAGGTTTTAAGATTCTTGCTAGTCAGGTATATTATTAGGCGTTTAATATGGGGTGTTGAGTCCACTTCGTTGAGCAAGGAGTAGCTCTTGTCTATTACATATTTGGCTTATGGAACGGTATCTGTGCTAATTTCAATCTCTGGTTTTATGCAGCACCCCAACTCACCTTTCCCCTTAAGCAAGCATAAGTTGGTTTTCTACATTTGAGACCCTGTTCTGTTTTGTAATTCAGTTCCTGTGTAGCCAACTTTACATTCCATGTACTAGTGATATCTTATGATGTTTCTTTTTCTCTGTGACTTATTTCACTTAGAATCATCGTACCTGAATCCACTCATTATGCTGCTACGGGCCTGATGACATAGATTTCATTGCTGAGTGATATTGCATTGTACGTAAGTACCACAACTTCTTTATCCATTTTTCGCTTTCTGCGATATTGAACTTGTACCGTAAACGAGGTTCTTGTAAACAGAACCGTCCCAAATTTTGGGGTGGCTGTGTCTTTTTGATTTTAATTTCCCTAAGCTATAGGACCATAAGTGGAAGTGCCCTAGGCTCTGTTGCTTTGTTTTTTAGATGTTTCAGGAAACACCATACACTTCTCCAGAGTGGCTGGTGGCAATGTACATCCCGCCCATCAGCATAACAAGGCTCCCAGTTCTCCATGACCTGTCCTGCCTTTCTGGATTTTACACTTTTTTCAGATGAACCTTTGGACCGGGGGGCAGTGAGACTTCATTGTAGTGCAGATTTCCTTTGCAAGCTTGCTTGGTTGGCCAAAAAGCGCGTATGCGTTTTTTCCTGAATATATTCAGGAAAAAACGCATATGCACTTTTTGGCCAACTGCATCATTGTGGACGTTCTGCCTCTTTTCCTATGCTTTACATGCAATTCCAGTCTACCTCCTGAAATCGGTTTCCTGCAATTCTGCCCCGCTTTCAAGTCCTCTTGGCAGCCTTACTTCAATATATTTTTGGACGATAGCTGTCATTTATAACTCTGCAGGTCTGTGAATGACAGTGCCCCTGAGCTCCTTTCTTCAACTCGCTTTCTTCTGAGCTGGCCGCAACACCGCAGGATTGATTCAGACCCTAGTTTGGTTCCGGCATGGCACGCTGAGCCTTTGGTTAATTCGTCTTCCTGATCGGAAATGAGAGTTAAATTTGCCCGTCCAGACACCTCCAGCTAGTCTCTCATTGGTTCCCTCTATTCCTGTTCATTTTCCACAGAAATTGCAAACTGGGCCAAACAGGAGGTTAAAGGCACTGACTCTCCAAGTGGGGAGAGTGTTAGTAAAGCGTCTGGAATGTTGCACCCGAGTACCGGGGGACGAAAACTGAGTCACATTTAAACGTTTCCCGATCACACGGTGGATCATACTCTGGGTTCCACATGCATGTTTTAGCTGAAGGAAGAATCCCTTAAACATGGAGAGCTGAGACCCATGGAATGGGTACCATGCAATATGACTTCAAAGGGTCTGCATTTGCTCACCGATCCTCACCAATCCTATCACTGCTGCGTTTATGCCGCTGTACACACGCTTGATTCTCTTTCGGAGAAATATAAATCCATAGGTTTTAAGATTCTTACTAGTCAGGTATATTCTTAGGCGTTTAATATGGGGTGTTGAGTCCACTTCGTTGAGCAAGGAGTAGCTCTTGTCTATTACATATTTGGCTTATGGAACGGTATCTGTGCTAATTTCAATCTCTGGTTTTATGCAGCACCCCAACTCACCTTTCCCCTTAAGCAAGCATACGTTGGTTTTCTACATTTGAGACCCTGTTCTGTTTTGTAATTAAGTTCCTGGGTAGCCAAGTTTACATTCCGTGTAGTAGTGATATCTTATGATGTTTCTTTTTCTGTGCGACTTATTTCACTTAGAATCATCGTACCTGAATGCACTCATTATGCTGCTACGCGCCTGATGACATAGATTTCATTGCTGAGTGATATTGCATTGTACGTAAGTACCACAACTTCTTTATCCATTTTTCACTTTCTGTGATATTGAACTTGTACCGTAAACGAGGTTCTTGTAAACAGAACCGTCCCAAACTTTGGGGTGGCTGTGTCTTTTTGATTTTAATTTCCCTAAGCTATAGGACCATAAGTGGAAGTGCCCTAGGCTCTGTTGCTTTGTTTTTTAGATGTTTCAGGAAACACCATACACTTCTCCAGAGTGGCTGGTGGCAATGTACATCCCGCCCATCAACATAACAAGGCTCCCAGTTCTCCATGACCTGTCCTGCCTTTCTGGATTTTATACTTTTTTTAGATGACCCTTTTGACCGGGGGGCAGTGAGACTGCATTGTAGTGCAGATTTCCTTTGCAAGCTTGCTTGGTTGGCCAAAAAGCGCGTATGCGTTTTTTCCTGAATATATTCAGGAAAAAACGCATACGCCCTTTTTGGCCAACTGCATCATTGTGGACGTTCTGACTCTTTTCCTATGCTTTACATGCAGTTCAAGTCTACCTCCTGAAATCGGTTTCCTGCAATTCTGCCCCGCTTTCAAGTCCTCTTGGCAGCCTTACTTCAATATATTTTTGGACGATAGCTGTCATTTATAACTCTGCAGGTCTGTGAATGACAGTGCCCCTGAGCTCCTTTCTTCAACTCGCTTTCTTCTGAGCTGGCCGCAACACCGCAGGATTGCTTCAGGCCCTAGTTTGGTTCCGGCATGGCACGGTGAGCCTTTGGTTAATTCCTCTTCCTGGTGGGAAATGAGAGTTAAATTTGCCCGTCCAGACACCTCCAGCTAGTCTCTCATTGGTTCTCCCTATTCCTGTTCATTTTCCGCAGAAATTGCAAACTGGGCCAAACAGGAGGTTAGAGGCACTGACTCTCCAAGTGGGGAGAGTGTTAGTAAAGCGTCTGGAATGTTGCACCCGAGTACCGGGGGACGAAACCTGAGTCACATTTGAACACGTTTCCTGATCACACGGTGGATCATACTCTGGGTTCCACATGCATGTTTTAGCTGAAGGAAGAATCCCTTAAACCTGGAGATTTGAGACCCATGGAATGGGTACCATGCAATATGACTTCAAAGGGTCTGCATTTGCTCACCGATCCTCACCAATCCTATCACTGCTGCGTTTATGCCGCTGTACACACGCTTGATTCTCTTTCGGAGACATATAAATCCATAGGTTTTAAGATTCTTGCTAGTCAGGTATATTCTTAGGCGTTTAATATGGGGTGTTGAGTCCACTTCGTTGAGCAAGGAGTAGCTCTTGTCTATTACATATTTGGCTTATGGAACGGTATGTGTGCTAATTTCAATCTCTGGTTTTATGCAGCACCCCAACTCACCTTTCCCCTTAAGCAAGCATAAGTTGGTTTTCTACATTTGAGACCCTGTTCTGTTTTGTAATTCAGTTCCTGTGTAGCCAACTTCACATTCCGTGTACTAGTGATATCTTATGATGTTTCTTTTTCTCTGTGACTTATTTCACTTAGAATCATCGTACCTGAATCCACTCATTATGCTGCTACGGGTCTGATGACATAGATTTCATTGCTGAGTGATATTGCATTGTACGTAAGTACCACAACTTCTTTATCCATTTTTCGCTTTCTGCGACATTGAACTTGTACCGTAAACGAGGTTCTTGTAAACAGAACCGTCCCAAACTTTGGGGTGGCTGTGTCTTTTTGATTTTAATTTCCCTAAGCTATAGGACCATAAGTGGAAGTGCCCTAGGCTCTGTTGCTTTGTTTTTTAGATGTTTCAGGAAACACCATACACTTCTCCAGAGTGGCTGGTGGCAATGTACATCCCGCCCATCAACATAACAAGGCTCCCAGTTCTCCATGACCTGTCCTGCCTTTCTGGATTTTACACTTTTTTCAGATGACCCTTTTGACCGGGGGGCAGTGAGACTGCATTGTAGTGCAGATTTCCTTTGCAAGCTTGCTTGGTTGGCCAAAAAGCGCGTATGCGTTTTTTCCTGAATATATTCAGGAAAAAACGCATATGCCCTTTTTGGCCAAGTGCATCATTGTGGACGTTCTGCCTCTTTCCCTATGCTTTACATGCAATTCCAGTCTACCTCCTGAAATCGGTTTCCTGCAATTCTGCCCCGCTTTCAAGTCCTCTTGGAAGCCTTACTTCAATATATTTTTGGACGATAGCTGTCATTTATAACTCTGCAGGTCTGTGAATGACAGTGCCCCTGAGCTCCTTTCTTCAACTCGCTTTCTTCTGAGCTGGCCGCAACACCGCAGGATTGATTCAGACCCTAGTTTGGTTCCGGCATGGCACGCTGAGCCTTTGGTTAATTCGTCTTCCTGATCGGAAATGAGAGTTAAATTTGCCCGTCCAGACACCTCCAGCTGGTCTCTCATTGGTTCCCTCTATTCCTGTTCATTTTCCACAGAAATTGCAAACTGGGCCAAACAGGAGGTTAAAGGCACTGACTCTCCAAGTGGGGAGAGTGTTAGTAAAGCGTCTGGAATGTTGCACCCAAGTACCGGGGGACGAAAACTGAGTCACATTTAAACGTTTCCCGATCACACGGTGGATCATACTCTGGGTTCCACATGCATGTTTTAGCTGAAGGAAGAATCCCTTAAACCTGGAGAGCTGAGACCCATGGAATGGGTACCATGCAATATAACTTCAAAGGGTCTGCATTTGCTCACCGATCCTCACCAATCCTATCACTGCTGCGTTTATGCCGCTATACACACGCTTGATTCTCTTTCGGAGAAATATAAATCCATAGGTTTTAAGATTCTTACTAGTCAGGTATATTCTTAGGCGTTTAATATGGGGTGTTGAGTCCACTTCGTTGAGCAAGGAGTAGCTCTTGTCTATTACATATTTGGCTTATGGAACGGTATCTGTGCTAATTTCAATCTCTGGTTTTATGCAGCACCCCAACTCACCTTTCCCCTTAAGCAAGCATACGTTGGTTTTCTACATTTGAGACCCTGTTCTGTTTTGTAATTAAGTTCCTGGGTAGCCAAGTTTACATTCCGTGTAGTAGTGATATCTTATGATGTTTCTTTTTCTGTGCGACTTATTTCACTTAGAATCATCGTACCTGAATGCACTCATTATGCTGCTACGCGCCTGATGACATAGATTTCATTGCTGAGTGATATTGCATTGTACGTAAGTACCACAACTTCTTTATCCATTTTTCACTTTCTGTGATATTGAACTTGTACCGTAAACGAGGTTCTTGTAAACAGAACCGTCCCAAACTTTGGGGTGGCTGTGTCTTTTTGATTTTAATTTCCCTAAGCTATAGGACCATAAGTGGAAGTGCCCTAGGCTCTGTTGCTTTGTTTTTTAGATGTTTCAGGAAACACCATACACTTCTCCAGAGTGGCTGTTCGCAATTTACAACCCATCCATCAGCAATACAAGGCTCCCATTTCTCCATGGCCTGTCCTGCCTTTCTGGATTTTACACTTTTTTCAGATGGCCCTTTTGACCGGGGGGCAGTGAGACTTCATTGTAGTGCAGATTTCCTTTGCAAGCTTGCTTGGTTGGCCAAAAAGTGCGTATGCGTTTTTTCCTGAATATATTCAGGAAAAAACGCATACGCCCTTTTTGGCCAAGTGCATCGTTGTGGACGTTCTGCCTCTTTTCCTATGCTTTACATGCAATTCCAGTCTACCTCCTGAAATCGGTTTCCTGCAATTCTGCCCCGCTTTCACGTCCTCTTGGCAGCCTTACTTCAACATATTTTTGGACGATAGCTGTCATTTATAACTCTGCAGGTTTGTGAATGACAGTGCCCCTGAGCTCCTTTCTTCAACTTGCTTTCTTGTGAGCTGGCCGCAACACCGCAGGGTTGCTTCAGGCCCTAGTGTGGTTCCGGCATGGCATGCTGAGCCTTTGGTTAATTCCTCTTCCTGGTGGGAAATGAGAGTTAAATTTGCCCGTCCAGTCACCTCCAGCTAGTCTCTCATTGGTTCTCCCTATTCCTGTTCATTTTCCGCAGAAATTGCAAACTGGGCCAAACAGGAGGTTAAAGGCACTGACTCTCCAAGTGGGGAGAGTGTTAGTAAAGCGTCTGGAATGTTGCACCCGAGTACCAGGGGACGAAAACTGAGACACCTTTGACCACGTTTCCCAATCACTCGGTGGATCATACTCTGGGTTCCACATGCATGTTTTAGCTGAAGGAAGAATCCCTTAAACCTGGAGAGTTGAGACCCATGGAATGGGTACCATGCAATATGACTTCAAAGGGTCTGCATTTGCTCACCGATCCTCACCAATCCTATCACTGCTGCGTTTATGCCACTGTACACATGCTTGATTCTCTTTCGGAGACATATAAATCCATAGGTTTTAAGATTCTTACTAGTCAGGTATATTCTTAGGCGTTTAATATGGGGTGTTGAATCCACTTCGTTGAGCAAGGAGTAGCTCTTGTCTATTACATATTTGGCTTATGGAATGGTATCTGTGCTAATTTCAATCTCTGGTTTTATGCAGCACCCCAACTCACCTTTCCCCTTAAGGAAGCATAAGTTGGTTTTCTACATTTGAGACCCTGTTCTGTTTTGTAATTCAGTTCCTGTGTAGCCAAGTTTACATTCCGTGTAGTAGTGATATCTTATGATGTTTCTTTTTCTGTGTGACTTATTTCACTTAGAATCATCGTACCTGAATCCACTCGTTATGCTGCTATGGGCCTGATGACATAGATTTCATTGCTGAGTGATATTGCATTGTACGTAAGTACCACAACTTCTTCTTTTTTTTTTTTTTAAACATCTTTATTGGAGCATAATTGCTTTACAATGGTATGTTAGTTTCAGCTTCACAACAAAATGAATCAGTTATATATATACACATGTTCCCATATCTCTTCCCGCTTGCGTCACCCTCCCTCCCACCCTCCCTATCCCACCCCTCCAGGCGGTCACACAGCACCGAGCTGATCTCCCTGTGCTATGCGGCTGCTTCCCACTAGCTATCTACCTTACGTTTGGTAGTGTATACATGTCCATGCCTCTTTATTGCTTTGTCACCGTTTACCCTTCTCCCTCCCCATAGCCTCAAGTCCATTCTCTAGTAAGTCTGTGTCTTTATTCCTGTTTCACCCCTAGGTTTTTCATGACATTTTTTTTCTTAAATTCCATATATATGTGTTAGCATACGGTATTTGTCTCTCTCTTTCTGACTTACTTCACTCTGTATGACAGACTCTAGGTCTATCCACCTCATTACAAATAGCTCAATTTCGTCTCTTTTTATGGCTGAGTAATACTCCATTGTATATATGTGCCACATCTTCTTTATCCATTCATCCGATGATGGACACTTAGGTTGTTTCCATCTCTGGGCTATTGTAAATAGAGCTGCAATGAACATTTTGGTACATGACTCTTTTTGAATTATGGTTTTCTCAGGGTATATGCCCAGTAGTGGGATTGTTGGGTCATATGGTAGTTCTATTTGTAGCTTTTTAAGGAACCTCCATACTGTTCTCCACAGTGGCTGTATCAATTTACATTCCCACCAACAGTGTAAGAGGGTTCCCTTTTCTCCACACCCTCTCCAGCATTTATTGTTTCTAGATTTTTTGATGATGGCCATTCTGACTGGTGTGAGATGATATCTCATTGTAGTTTTGATTTGCATTTCTCTAATGATTAGTGACGCTGAGCATTCTTTCATGTGTTTGTTGGCACTCTGTATATCTTCTTTGGAGAAATGTCTATTTAGGTCTTCTGCCCATTTTTGGATTGGGTTGTTTGTTCTTTTGTTATTAAGCTGCATGAGCTGCTTATAAATTTTGGAGATTAATCCTTTGTCAGTTGCTTCATTTGCAAATATTTTCTCCCATTCTGAGGGTTGTCTTTTGGTCTTCTTTATGGTTTCCTTTGCTGCGCAAAAGCTTTTAAGTTTCATTAGGTCCCATTTGTTTACTTTTGTTTTTATTTCCATTTCTCTAGGAGGTGGGTCAAAAAGGATCTTGCTGTGATTTATGTCATAGAGTGTTCTGCCTATGTTTTCCTCTAAGAGTTTGATAGTTTCTGGCCTTACATTTAGGTCTTTAATCCATTTTGAGCTTATTTTTGTGTATGGTGTTAGGGAGTGATCTAATCTCATACTTTTACATGTAGCTGTCCAGTTTTCCCAGCACCACTTATTGAATAGGCTGTCCTTTCTCCACTGTACATTTCTGCCTCCTTTGTCAAAGATAAGGTGACCATATGTGCGTGGGTTTATCTCTGGGCTTTCTATCCTGTTCCATTGATCTATATTTCTGTTTTTGTGCCAGTACCATACTGTCTTGATTACTGTAGCTTTGTAGTATAGTCTGAAGTCAGGAAGCCTGATTCCTCCAGCTCCATTTTTCGTTCTCAAAATTGCTTTGGCTATTCGGGGTCTTTTGTGTTTCCATACAAATTGTGAGATTTTTTGTTCTAGTTCTGTGAAAAATGCCAGTGGTAGTTTGATAGGGATTGCATTGAATCTGTAGATTGCTTTGGGTAGTAGAGTCATTTTCACAATGTTGATTCTTCCAATCCAAGAACATGGTATATCTCTCCATCTATTTGTATCATTTTTAATTTCTTTCGTCAGTGTCTTATAATTTTCTGCATACAGGTCTTTTGTCTCCTTAGGTAGGTTTATTCCTAGGTATTTTATTCTTTTTGTTGCAATGGTAAATGGGAGTGTTTTCTTGATTTCACTTTCAGATTTTTCATCCTTAGTGTATAGGAATGCCAGAGATTTCTGTGCATTAATTTTGTATCCTGCTACTTTACCAAATTCATTGATTAGCTCTAGTAGTTTTCTGGTAGCATCTTTAGGGTTCTGTATGTATAGTATCATGTCATCTGCAAACAGTGACAGCTTTACTTCTTCTTTTCCGATTTGGATTCCTTTTATTTCCTTTTCTTCTCTGATTGCTGTGGCTAAAACTTCCAAAACTATGTTGAATAAGAGTGGTGAGAGTGGGCAACCTTGTCTTGTTCCTGATCTTAGTGGAAATGCTTTCAGTTTTTCACCATTGAGGACGATGTTGGCTGTGGGTTTGTCATATATGGCCTTTATTATGTTGAGGAAAGTTCCCTCTATGCCTACTTTCTGCAGGGTTTTTATCATAAATGGGTGTTGAATTTTGTCAAAAGCTTTCTCTGCATCTATTGAGATGATCATATGGTTTTTCTCCTTCAATTTGTTAATATGGTGTATCACGTTGATTGATTTGCGTATATTGAAGAATCCTTGCATTCCTGGAATAAACCCCACTTGATCATGGTGTATGATCCGTTTAATGTGCTGTTGGATTCTGTTTGCTAGTATTTTGTTGAGGATCTTTGCATCTATGTTCATCAGTGATATTGGCCTGTAGTTTTCTTTCTTTGTGACATCCTTGTCTGGTTTTGGTATCAGGGTGATGGTGGCCTCGTAGAATGAGTTGGGGAGTGTTCCTCCCTCTGCTATATTCTGGAAGAGTCTGAGAAGGATAGGTGATAGCTCTTCTCTAAATGTTTGATAGAATTCGCCTGTGAAGCCATCTGGTCCTGGGCTTTTGCTTGTTGGAAGATTTTTAATCACAGTTTCAATTTCAGTGCTTGTGATTGGTCTGTTCATATTTTCTATTTCTTCCTGATTCAGTCTTGGCAGGTTGTGCCTTTCTAAGAATTTGTCCATTTCTTCCAGGTTGTCCATTTTATTGGCATAGAGTTGCTTGTAGTAATCTCTCATGATCTTTTGTATTTCTGCAGTGTCAGTCGTTACTTCTCCTTTTTCATTTCTAATTCTATTGATTTGAGTCTTCTCCCTTTTTTTCTTGATGAGTCTGGCTAATGGTTTATCAATTTTGTTTATCCTTTCAAAGAAACAGCTTTTAGTTTTATTGATCTTTGCTATCGTTTCCTTCATTTCTTTTTCATTTATTTCTGATCTGATTTTTATGATTTCTTTCCTCCTGCTAACTTTGGGGTTTTTTTGTTCTTCTTTCTCTAATTGCTTTAGGTGCAAGGTTAGGTTGTTTATTCGAGATGTTTCCTGTTTCTTAAGGTAAGATTGTATTGCTATAAACTTCCCTCTTAGAACTGCTTTTGCTGCATCCCATAGATTTTGAGTCGTCGTGTCTCCATTGTCGTTTGTTTCTAGGTATTTTTTGATCTCCCCTTTGATTTCTTCAGTGATCACTTCGTTATTAAGTAGTGTATTGTTTAGCCTCCATGTGTTTGTATTTTTTACAGATCTTCTCCTGTGATTGATATCGAGTCTCATAGCGTTGTGGTCGGAAAAGATACTTGATACAATTTCAATTTTCTTAAATTTACCAAGGCTTGATTTGTGACCCAAGATATGATCTATCCTGGAGAATGTTCCATGAGCACTTGAGAAAAATGTGTATTCTGTTGTTTTTGGATGGAATGTCCTATAAATATCAATTAACTCCATCTCATTTAATGTATCATTTAAAGCTTGTGTTTCCTTATTTATTTTCGTTTTGGATGATCTGTCCATTGGTGAAAGTGGGGTGTTAAAGTCCCCTACTATGAATGTGTTACTGTCGATTTCCCCTTTTATGGTTGTCAGTATTTGCCTTATGTATTGAGGTGCACCTATGTTGGGTGCATAAATATTTACAATTGTTATATCTTCCTCTTGGATCGATCCCTTGATCATTATGTAGTGTCCTTCTTTGTCTCTTCTAATAGTCTTTGTTTTAAAGTCTGATATGAGAATTGCTACTCCAGCTTTCTTTTGGTTTCCATTTGCATGAAATACCTTTTTCCATCCCCTTACTTTCAGTCTGTATGTGTCTCTAGGTCTGAAGTGGGTCTCTTGTAGACAGCAAATATATGGGTCTTGTTTTTGTATCCATTCAGCCAATCTGTGTCTTTTGGTGGGAGCATTTAGTCCATTTACATTTAAGGTAATTATCGATATGTGTGTTCCCATTCCCATTTTTTTAATTGTTTTGGGTTTGTTATTGTAGGTCTTTTCCTTCTTTTGTGTTTCTTGCCTAGAGAAGTTCCTTTAGCAGTTGTTGTAGAGCTGGTTTGGTGGTGCTGAACTCTCTCAGCTTTTGCTTGTCTCTAAAGGTTTTAATTTCTCCATCAAATCTGAATGAGATCCTTGCTGGGTAGAGTAATCTTGGTTGCAGGTTTTTCTCCTTCAACACTTTCAATATGTCCTGCCACTCCCTTCTGGCTTGCAGAGTTTCTGCTGAAAGATCAGCTGTTAACCTTATGGGGATTCCCTTGTGTGTTATTTGTTGTTTTTCCCTTGCTGCTTTTAATATGTTTTCTTTGTATTTAATTTTTGACAGTTTGATTAATATGTGTCTTGGCGTATTTCTCCTTGGATTTATCCTGTATGGGACTCTCTGTGCTTCCTGGACTTGATTAACTATTTCCTTTCCCATATTAGGGAAGTTTTCAACTATAATCTCTTCAAATATTTTCTCAGTCCCTTTCTTTTTCTCTTCTTCTTCTGGAACCCCTATAATTCGAATGTTGGTACGTTTAATGCTGTCCCAGAAGTCTCTGAGACTGTCCTCAGTTCTTTTCATTCTTTTTTCTTTATTCTGCTCTGCAGTAGTTATTTCCACTATTTTATCTTCCAGGTCACTTATCCGTTCTTCTGCCTCAGTTATTCTGCTATTGATCCCATCTAGAGTACTTTTAATTTCATTTATTGTGTTGTTCATCGTTGCTTGTTTCATCTTTAGTTCTTCTAGGTCCTTGTTAACTGATTCTTGCATTTTGTCCATTCTATTGTCCATTCTATCTCCAAGATTTCGGATCAACCTTACTATCATTATTCTGAATTCTTTTTCAGGTAGACTGCCTATTTCTTCTTCATTTGTTAGGTCTGATGGGTTTTTATCTTGCTCCTTCATCTGCGGTGTGTTTTTCTGTCTTTTCATTTTGCTTATCTTACTGTGTTTGGGGTCTCCTTTTTTGCAGGCTGAAGGTTCGTAGTTCCTGTTGTTTTTTGTGTCTGTCCCCAGTGGCTAAGGTTGGTTCAGTGGGTTGTGTAGGCTTCCTGGTGGAGGGTACTAGTAGTGCCTGTGTTCTGGTGGATGAGGCTAGATCTTATCTTTCTGGTGGGCAGGTCCACGTCTGGTGGTGTGTTTTGGGGTGTCTGTAGACTTATTATGATTTTGGGCCGCCTCTCTGCTAATGGGTGGGGTTGTGTTCCTGTCTTGCTAGTTGTTTGGCATAGGATGTCCAGCACTGTAGCTTGCTGGTCGTTGAGTGAAGCTGGGTGCTGGCGTTGAGATGGAGATCTCTTGGAAATTTTTGCTGTTTGATATTATGTGCAGCTGGGAGGTCTCTTGTGGATCAGTGTCCTGAAGTTGGCTCTCCCACCTCAGAGGCACAGCACTGACTCCTGGCTGCAGCACCAAGAGCCTTTCATCCACAGGGCTCCTTAATTTGGGATGATTGGTTGTCTATTCAGGTATTCCACAGATGCAGGGTATATCAAGTTGATTGTGGAGCTTTAATCCGCTGCTTCTGAGGCTGCTGGGAGAGATTTCCCTTTCTCTTCTTTGTTCTCACAGCTCCCAGGGGCTCAGCTTTGGATTTAGCCCCGCCTGTGCGTGTAGGTCGCCGGAGGGCGTCTGTTCTTTGCTCAGACAGGACGGGGTTAAAGGAGCCGCTGATTCGGAGGCTCTGGCTCACTCAGGCCCGGGGGTAGGGAGGGGCACGGAGTGTGGGGCGGGCCTGCGGCGGCAGAGGCCGGCGAGACGTTGCAGCCTGAGGCGCACCTGTGCGTTCTCCCGGGGGAGTTGTCCCTGGATCCCGGGACCCTGGCAGTGGCGGGCTGCACAGGCTCCCCGGAAGGGCGCGTGGCTAGTGACCTGTGTTCGCACACAGGCCTCCCGGTGGTGGCAGCAGCGGCCCTAGCGTCTCATGTCTGTCTCTGGGCTCCGCACTTTTAGCCGCGGCTCACGCCCATCCCTGGAGCTCTCTCAAGCAGCGTTCTTAATCCCCTCTCCTCGTGCACCAGGAAACAAAGAGGGACGTAAAAGTCTCTTGCCTCTTCGGCAGCTCCAGACCTCTCCCCAGACTCTCTCCCGGCCAGCTGCGGTGCACCAACGCCCTGCAGGCTGTGTTCACGCCGCCAACCCCAGTCCTCTCCCGGCGCTCCGACAAAAGCCGGAGCCTCAGCTCCCAGTCCCGTCCGCCCTGGCGGGCGAGCAGACAAGCCTCTCGGCTGGCGAGTTCCGGTCGGCCCGATCCTCTGCGCTGGAATCTGCCCGCTTTGCCCTCCGCAACCCTGTTGCTGTGCTCTCCTCCGCGGCTCCCAAGCTCCCCCACTCCGCCTCCAGAAGCCTCCACCCGCGAAGGGGCTTCCTAGTGTGTGGACACTTTTCCTCCTTCACAGCTCTCTCCCGCTGGTGCAGGACCCGTCCCTATCCTTTTGTCTCTGTTTAGTTATTTCTTTTGCCCTACCCAGGTACGTGGGGGGTTTCTTGCCTTTTGGGAGGTCTGAGGTCTTCTGCCAGCGTTCAGTAGATGCTCTGTAGGAGTTGTTCCACGAGTAGATGTATTTCTGGTGTATCTGTGGGGAGGAACGTGATCTCCGCGTCTTACTCTTCCGCCATCTTCCCGCAGTACCACAACTTCTTTATCCATTTTTCGCTTTCTGCGATATTGAACTTGTACCGTAAACGAGGTTCTTGTAAACAGAGCCGTCACAAACTTTGGGGTGGCTGTGTCTTTTTGATTTTAATTTCCCTAAGCTATAGGACCATAAGTGGAAGTGCCCTAGGCTCTGTTGCTTTGTTTTTTAGATGTTTCAGGAAACACCATACACTTCTCCAGAGTGGCTGTTGGCAATTTACATCCCGCCCATCAGCATAACAAGGCTCCCAGTTCTCCATGGCCTGTCCTGCCTTTCTGGATTTTACACTTTTTTCAGATGGCCCTTTTGACTGGGGGGCAGTGAGACTTCATTGTAGTGCAGATTTCCTTTGCAAGCTTGCTTGGTTGTCCAAAAAGGGCGTATGCGTTTTTTCCTGAATATATTCAGGAAAAAACGCATATGCCCTTTTTGGCCAAGTGCATCATTGTGGACGTTCTGCCTCTTTTCCTATGCTTTACATGCAATTCCAGTCTACCTCCTGAAATCGGTTTCCTGCAATTCTGCCCCGCTTTCACGTCCTCTTGGCAGCCTTACTTCAACATATTTTTGGACGATAGCTGTCATTTATAACTCTGCAGGTTTGTGAATGACAGTGCCCCTGAGCTCCTTTCTTCAACTTGCTTTCTTGTGAGCTGGCCGCAACACCGCAGGGTTGCTTCAGGCCCTAGTGTGGTTCCGGCATGGCATGCTGAGCCTTTGGTTAATTCCTCTTCCTGGTGGGAAATGAGAGTTAAATTTGCCCGTCCAGACACCTCCAGCTAGTCTCTCATTGGTTCTCCCTATTCCTGTTCATTTTCCGCAGAAATTGCAAACTGGGCCAAACAGGAGGTTAAAGGCACTGACTCTCCAAGTGGGGAGAGTGTTAGTAAAGCGTCTGGAATGTTGCACCCGAGTACCAGGGGACGAAAACTGAGACACCTTTGAACACGTTTCCCAATCACTCGGTGGATCATACTCTGGGTTCCACATGCATGTTTTAGCTGAAGGAAGAATCCCTTAAACCTGGAGAGTTGAGACCCATGGAATGGGTACCACGCAATATGACTTCAAAGGGTCTGCATTTGCTCACCGATCCTCACCAATCCTATCACTGCTGCGTTTATGCCCCTGTACACACGCTTGATTCTCTTTCGGAGACATATAAATCCATAGGTTTTAAGATTCTTACTAGTCAGGTATATTCTTAGGCGTTTAATATGGGGTGTTGAATCCACTTCGTTGAGCAAGGAGTAGCTCTTGTCTATTACATATTTGGCTTATGGAACGGTATCTGTGCTAATTTCAATCTCTGGTTTTATGCAGCACCCCAACTCACCTTTCCCCTTAAGGAAGCATAAGTTGGTTTTCTACATTTGAGACCCTGTTCTGTTTTGTAATTCAGTTCCTGTGTAGCCAAGTTTACATTCCGTGTAGTAGTGATATCTTATGATGTTTCTTTTTCTGTGTGACTTATTTCACTTAGAATCATCGTACCTGAATCCACTCGTTATGCTGCTATGGGCCTGATGACATAGATTTCATTGCTGAGTGATATTGCATTGTACGTAAGTACCACAACTTCTTTTTTTTTTTTTTTTTAAACATCTTTATTGGAGCATAATTGCTTTACAATGGTATGTTAGTTTCAGCTTCACAACAAAATGAATCAGTTATATATATACACATGTTCCCATATCTCTTCCCGCTTGCGTCACCCTCCCTCCCACCCTCCCTATCCCACCCCTCCAGGCGGTCACACAGCACCGAGCTGATCTCCCTGTGCTATGCGGCTGCTTCCCACTAGCTATCTACCTTACGTTTGGTAGTGTATACATGTCCATGCCTCTTTATTGCTTTGTCACCGTTTACCCTTCTCCCTCCCCATAGCCTCAAGTCCATTCTCTAGTAAGTCTGTGTCTTTATTCCTGTTTCACCCCTAGGTTTTTCATGACATTTTTTTTCTTAAATTCCATATATATGTGTTAGCATACGGTATTTGTCTCTCTCTTTCTGACTTACTTCACTCTGTATGACAGACTCTAGGTCTATCCACCTCATTACAAATAGCTCAATTTCGTCTCTTTTTATGGCTGAGTAATACTCCATTGTATATATGTGCCACATCTTCTTTATCCATTCATCCGATGATGGACACTTAGGTTGTTTCCATCTCTGGGCTATTGTAAATAGAGCTGCAATGAACATTTTGGTACATGACTCTTTTTGAATTATGGTTTTCTCAGGGTATATGCCCAGTAGTGGGATTGTTGGGTCATATGGTAGTTCTATTTGTAGCTTTTTAAGGAACCTCCATACTGTTCTCCACAGTGGCTGTATCAATTTACATTCCCACCAACAGTGTAAGAGGGTTCCCTTTTCTCCACACCCTCTCCAGCATTTATTGTTTCTAGATTTTTTGATGATGGCCATTCTGACTGGTGTGAGATGATATCTCATTGTAGTTTTGATTTGCATTTCTCTAATGATTAGTGACGCTGAGCATTCTTTCATGTGTTTGTTGGCACTCTGTATATCTTCTTTGGAGAAATGTCTATTTAGGTCTTCTGCCCATTTTTGGATTGGGTTGTTTGTTCTTTTGTTATTAAGCTGCATGAGCTGCTTATAAATTTTGGAGATTAATCCTTTGTCAGTTGCTTCATTTGCAAATATTTTCTCCCATTCTGAGGGTTGTCTTTTGGTCTTCTTTATGGTTTCCTTTGCTGCGCAAAAGCTTTTAAGTTTCATTAGGTCCCATTTGTTTACTTTTGTTTTTATTTCCATTTCTCTAGGAGGTGGGTCAAAAAGGATCTTGCTGTGATTTATGTCATAGAGTGTTCTGCCTATGTTTTCCTCTAAGAGTTTGATAGTTTCTGGCCTTACATTTAGGTCTTTAATCCATTTTGAGCTTATTTTTGTGTATGGTGTTAGGGAGTGATCTAATCTCATACTTTTACATGTAGCTGTCCAGTTTTCCCAGCACCACTTATTGAATAGGCTGTCCTTTCTCCACTGTACATTTCTGCCTCCTTTGTCAAAGATAAGGTGACCATATGTGCGTGGGTTTATCTCTGGGCTTTCTATCCTGTTCCATTGATCTATATTTCTGTTTTTGTGCCAGTACCATACTGTCTTGATTACTGTAGCTTTGTAGTATAGTCTGAAGTCAGGAAGCCTGATTCCTCCAGCTCCATTTTTCGTTCTCAAAATTGCTTTGGCTATTCGGGGTCTTTTGTGTTTCCATACAAATTGTGAGATTTTTTGTTCTAGTTCTGTGAAAAATGCCAGTGGTAGTTTGATAGGGATTGCATTGAATCTGTAGATTGCTTTGGGTAGTAGAGTCATTTTCACAATGTTGATTCTTCCAATCCAAGAACATGGTATATCTCTCCATCTATTTGTATCATTTTTAATTTCTTTCGTCAGTGTCTTATAATTTTCTGCATACAGGTCTTTTGTCTCCTTAGGTAGGTTTATTCCTAGGTATTTTATTCTTTTTGTTGCAATGGTAAATGGGAGTGTTTTCTTGATTTCACTTTCAGATTTTTCATCCTTAGTGTATAGGAATGCCAGAGATTTCTGTGCATTAATTTTGTATCCTGCTACTTTACCAAATTCATTGATTAGCTCTAGTAGTTTTCTGGTAGCATCTTTAGGGTTCTGTATGTATAGTATCATGTCATCTGCAAACAGTGACAGCTTTACTTCTTCTTTTCCGATTTGGATTCCTTTTATTTCCTTTTCTTCTCTGATTGCTGTGGCTAAAACTTCCAAAACTATGTTGAATAAGAGTGGTGAGAGTGGGCAACCTTGTCTTGTTCCTGATCTTAGTGGAAATGCTTTCAGTTTTTCACCATTGAGGACGATGTTGGCTGTGGGTTTGTCATATATGGCCTTTATTATGTTGAGGAAAGTTCCCTCTATGCCTACTTTCTGCAGGGTTTTTATCATAAATGGGTGTTGAATTTTGTCAAAAGCTTTCTCTGCATCTATTGAGATGATCATATGGTTTTTCTCCTTCAATTTGTTAATATGGTGTATCACGTTGATTGATTTGCGTATATTGAAGAATCCTTGCATTCCTGGAATAAACCCCACTTGATCATGGTGTATGATCCGTTTAATGTGCTGTTGGATTCTGTTTGCTAGTATTTTGTTGAGGATCTTTGCATCTATGTTCATCAGTGATATTGGCCTGTAGTTTTCTTTCTTTGTGACATCCTTGTCTGGTTTTGGTATCAGGGTGATGGTGGCCTCGTAGAATGAGTTGGGGAGTGTTCCTCCCTCTGCTATATTCTGGAAGAGTCTGAGAAGGATAGGTGATAGCTCTTCTCTAAATGTTTGATAGAATTCGCCTGTGAAGCCATCTGGTCCTGGGCTTTTGCTTGTTGGAAGATTTTTAATCACAGTTTCAATTTCAGTGCTTGTGATTGGTCTGTTCATATTTTCTATTTCTTCCTGATTCAGTCTTGGCAGGTTGTGCCTTTCTAAGAATTTGTCCATTTCTTCCAGGTTGTCCATTTTATTGGCATAGAGTTGCTTGTAGTAATCTCTCATGATCTTTTGTATTTCTGCAGTGTCAGTCGTTACTTCTCCTTTTTCATTTCTAATTCTATTGATTTGAGTCTTCTCCCTTTTTTTCTTGATGAGTCTGGCTAATGGTTTATCAATTTTGTTTATCCTTTCAAAGAAACAGCTTTTAGTTTTATTGATCTTTGCTATCGTTTCCTTCATTTCTTTTTCATTTATTTCTGATCTGATTTTTATGATTTCTTTCCTCCTGCTAACTTTGGGGTTTTTTTGTTCTTCTTTCTCTAATTGCTTTAGGTGCAAGGTTAGGTTGTTTATTCGAGATGTTTCCTGTTTCTTAAGGTAAGATTGTATTGCTATAAACTTCCCTCTTAGAACTGCTTTTGCTGCATCCCATAGATTTTGAGTCGTCGTGTCTCCATTGTCGTTTGTTTCTAGGTATTTTTTGATCTCCCCTTTGATTTCTTCAGTGATCACTTCGTTATTAAGTAGTGTATTGTTTAGCCTCCATGTGTTTGTATTTTTTACAGATCTTCTCCTGTGATTGATATCGAGTCTCATAGCGTTGTGGTCGGAAAAGATACTTGATACAATTTCAATTTTCTTAAATTTACCAAGGCTTGATTTGTGACCCAAGATATGATCTATCCTGGAGAATGTTCCATGAGCACTTGAGAAAAATGTGTATTCTGTTGTTTTTGGATGGAATGTCCTATAAATATCAATTAACTCCATCTCATTTAATGTATCATTTAAAGCTTGTGTTTCCTTATTTATTTTCGTTTTGGATGATCTGTCCATTGGTGAAAGTGGGGTGTTAAAGTCCCCTACTATGAATGTGTTACTGTCGATTTCCCCTTTTATGGTTGTCAGTATTTGCCTTATGTATTGAGGTGCACCTATGTTGGGTGCATAAATATTTACAATTGTTATATCTTCCTCTTGGATCGATCCCTTGATCATTATGTAGTGTCCTTCTTTGTCTCTTCTAATAGTCTTTGTTTTAAAGTCTGATATGAGAATTGCTACTCCAGCTTTCTTTTGGTTTCCATTTGCATGAAATACCTTTTTCCATCCCCTTACTTTCAGTCTGTATGTGTCTCTAGGTCTGAAGTGGGTCTCTTGTAGACAGCAAATATATGGGTCTTGTTTTTGTATCCATTCAGCCAATCTGTGTCTTTTGGTGGGAGCATTTAGTCCATTTACATTTAAGGTAATTATCGATATGTGTGTTCCCATTCCCATTTTTTTAATTGTTTTGGGTTTGTTATTGTAGGTCTTTTCCTTCTTTTGTGTTTCTTGCCTAGAGAAGTTCCTTTAGCAGTTGTTGTAGAGCTGGTTTGGTGGTGCTGAACTCTCTCAGCTTTTGCTTGTCTCTAAAGGTTTTAATTTCTCCATCAAATCTGAATGAGATCCTTGCTGGGTAGAGTAATCTTGGTTGCAGGTTTTTCTCCTTCAACACTTTCAATATGTCCTGCCACTCCCTTCTGGCTTGCAGAGTTTCTGCTGAAAGATCAGCTGTTAACCTTATGGGGATTCCCTTGTGTGTTATTTGTTGTTTTTCCCTTGCTGCTTTTAATATGTTTTCTTTGTATTTAATTTTTGACAGTTTGATTAATATGTGTCTTGGCGTATTTCTCCTTGGATTTATCCTGTATGGGACTCTCTGTGCTTCCTGGACTTGATTAACTATTTCCTTTCCCATATTAGGGAAGTTTTCAACTATAATCTCTTCAAATATTTTCTCAGTCCCTTTCTTTTTCTCTTCTTCTTCTGGAACCCCTATAATTCGAATGTTGGTACGTTTAATGCTGTCCCAGAAGTCTCTGAGACTGTCCTCAGTTCTTTTCATTCTTTTTTCTTTATTCTGCTCTGCAGTAGTTATTTCCACTATTTTATCTTCCAGGTCACTTATCCGTTCTTCTGCCTCAGTTATTCTGCTATTGATCCCATCTAGAGTACTTTTAATTTCATTTATTGTGTTGTTCATCGTTGCTTGTTTCATCTTTAGTTCTTCTAGGTCCTTGTTAACTGATTCTTGCATTTTGTCCATTCTATTGTCCATTCTATCTCCAAGATTTCGGATCAACCTTACTATCATTATTCTGAATTCTTTTTCAGGTAGACTGCCTATTTCTTCTTCATTTGTTAGGTCTGATGGGTTTTTATCTTGCTCCTTCATCTGCAGTGTGTTTTTCTGTCTTTTCATTTTGCTTATCTTACTGTGTTTGGGGTCTCCTTTTTTGCAGGCTGAAGGTTCGTAGTTCCTGTTGTTTTTTGTGTCTGTCCCCAGTGGCTAAGGTTGGTTCAGTGGGTTGTGTAGGCTTCCTGGTGGAGGGTACTAGTGCCTGTGTTCTGGTGGATGAGGCTAGATCTTATCTTTCTGGTGGGCAGGTCCACGTCTGGTGGTGTGTTTTGGGGTGTCTGTAGACTTATTACGATTTTGGGCCGCCTCTCTGCTAATGGGTGGGGTTGTGTTCCTGTCTTGCTAGTTGTTTGGCATAGGATGTCCAGCACTGTAGCTTGCTGGTCGTTGAGTGAAGCTGGGTGCTGGCGTTGAGATGGAGATCTCTCGGAAATTTTTGCTGTTTGATATTATGTGCAGCTGGGAGGTCTCTTGTGGATCAGTGTCCTGAAGTTGGCTCTCCCACCTCAGAGGCACAGCACTGACTCCTGGCTGCAGCACCAAGAGCCTTTCATCCACAGGGCTCCTTAATTTGGGATGATTGGTTGTCTATTCAGGTATTCCACAGATGCAGGGTATATCAAGTTGATTGTGGAGCTTTAATCCGCTGCTTCTGAGGCTGCTGGGAGAGATTTCCCTTTCTCTTCTTTGTTCTCACAGCTCCCAGGGGCTCAGCTTTGGATTTAGCCCCGCCTGTGCGTGTAGGTCGCCGGAGGGCGTCTGTTCTTTGCTCAGACAGGACGGGGTTAAAGGAGCCGCTGATTCGGAGGCTCTGGCTCACTCAGGCCCGGGGGTAGGGAGGGGCACGGAGTGTGGGGCGGGCCTGCGGCGGCAGAGGCCGGCGAGACGTTGCAGCCTGAGGCGCACCTGTGCGTTCTCCCGGGGGAGTTGTCCCTGGATCCCGGGACCCTGGCAGTGGCGGGCTGCACAGGCTCCCCGGAAGGGCGCGTGGCTAGTGACCTGTGTTCGCACACAGGCCTCCCGGTGGCGGCAGCAGCGGCCCTAGCGTCTCATGTCTGTCTCTGGGCTCCGCACTTTTAGCCGCGGCTCACGCCCGTCCCTGGAGCTCTCTCAAGCAGCGTTCTTAATCCCCTCTCCTCGTGCACCAGGAAACAAAGAGGGACGTAAAAGTCTCTTGCCTCTTCGGCAGCTCCAGACCTCTCCCAAGACTCTCTCCCGGCCAGCCGCGGTGCACCAACGCCCTGCAGGCTGTGTTCACGCCGCCAACCCCAGTCCTCTCCCGGCGCTCCGACAAAAGCCGGAGCCTCAGCTCCCAGTCCCGTCCGCCCCGGCGGGCGAGCAGACAAGCCTCTCGGCTGGCGAGTTCCGGTCGGCCCGATCCTCTGCGCTGGAATCTGCCCGCTTTGCCCTCCGCAACCCTGTTGCTGTGCTCTCCTCCGCGGCTCCCAAGCTCCCCCACTCCGCCTCCAGAAGCCTCCACCCGCGAAGGGGCTTCCTAGTGTGTGGACACTTTTCCTCCTTCACAGCTCTCTCCCGCTGGTGCAGGACCCGTCCCTATCCTTTTGTCTCTGTTTAGTTATTTCTTTTGCCCTACCCAGGTACGTGGGGGGTTTCTTGCCTTTTGGGAGGTCTGAGGTCTTCTGCCAGCGTTCAGTAGATGCTCTGTAGGAGTTGTTCCACGAGTAGATGTATTTCTGGTGTATCTGTGGGGAGGAACGTGATCTCCGCGTCTTACTCTTCCGCCATCTTCCCGCAGTACCACAACTTCTTTATCCATTTTTCGCTTTCTGCGATATTGAACTTGTACCGTAAACGAGGTTCTTGTAAACAGAGCCGTCACAAACTTTGGGGTGGCTGTGTCTTTTTGATTTTAATTTCCCTAAGCTATAGGACCATAAGTGGAAGTGCCCTAGGCTCTGTTGCTTTGTTTTTTAGATGTTTCAGGAAACACCATACACTTCTCCAGAGTGGCTGTTGGCAATTTACATCCCGCCCATCAGCATAACAAGGCTCCCAGTTCTCCATGGCCTGTCCTGCCTTTCTGGATTTTACACTTTTTTCAGATGGCCCTTTTGACTGGGGGGCAGTGAGACTTCATTGTAGTGCAGATTTGCTTTGCAAGCTTGCTTGCTTGGCCAAAAAGGGCGTATGCGTTTTTTCCTGAATATATTCAGGAAAAAACGCATACGCCCTTTTTGGCCAAGTGCATCATTGTGGACGTTCTGCCTCTTTTCCTATGCTTTACATGCAATTCCAGTCTACCTCCTGAAATCGGTTTCCTGCAATTCTGCCCCGCTTTCACGTCCTCTTGGCAGCCTTACTTCAACATATTTTTGGACGATAGCTGTCATTTATAACTCTGCAGGTTTGTGAATGACAGTGCCCCTGAGCTCCTTTCTTCAACTTGCTTTCTTGTGAGCTGGCCGCAACACCGCAGGGTTGCTTCAGGCCCTAGTGTGGTTCCGGCATGGCATGCTGAGCCTTTGGTTAATTCCTCTTCCTGGTGGGAAATGAGAGTTAAATTTGCCCGTCCAGACACCTCCAGCTAGTCTCTCATTGGTTCTCCCTATTCCTGTTCATTTTCCGCAGAAATTGCAAACTGGGCCAAACAGGAGGTTAAAGGCACTGACTCTCCAAGTGGGGAGAGTGTTAGTAAAGCGTCTGGAATGTTGCACCCGAGTACCAGGGGACGAAAACTGAGACACCTTTGAACACGTTTCCCAATCACTCGGTGGATCATACTCTGGGTTCCACATGCATGTTTTAGCTGAAGGAAGAATCCCTTAAACCTGGAGAGTTGAGACCCATGGAATGCGTACCATGCAATATGACTTCAAAGGGTCTGCATTTGCTCACCGATCCTCACCAATCCTATCACTGCTGCGTTTATGCCACTGTACACACGCTTGATTCTCTTTCGGAGACATATAAATCCATAGGTTTTAAGATTCTTACTAGTCAGGTATATTCTTAGGCGTTTAATATGGGGTGTTGAATCCACTTCGTTGAGCAAGGAGTAGCTCTTGTCTATTACATATTTGGCTTATGGAACGGTATCTGTGCTAATTTCAATCTCTGGTTTTATGCAGCACCCCAACTCACCTTTCCCCTTAAGGAAGCATAAGTTGGTTTTCTACATTTGAGACCCTGTTCTGTTTTGTAATTCAGTTCCTGTGTAGCCAAGTTTACATTCCGTGTAGTAGTGATATCTTATGATGTTTCTTTTTCTGTGTGACTTATTTCACTTAGAATCATCGTACCTGAATCCACTCGTTATGCTGCTACGGGCCTGATGACATAGATTTCATTGCTGAGTGATATTGCATTGTACGTAAGTACCACAACTTCTTTTTTTTTTTTTTTTTTAATCATCTTTATTGGAGCATAATTGCTTTACAATGGTATGTTAGTTTCAGCTTCACAACAAAATGAATCAGTTATATATATACACATGTTCCCATATCTCTTCCCGCTTGCGTCACCCTCCCTCCCACCCTCCCTATCCCACCCCTCCAGGCGGTCACACAGCACCGAGCTGATCTCCCTGTGCTATGCGGCTGCTTCCCACTAGCTATCTACCTTACGTTTGGTAGTGTATACATGTCCATGCCTCTTTATTGCTTTGTCACCGTTTACCCTTCTCCCTCCCCATAGCCTCAAGTCCATTCTCTAGTAAGTCTGTGTCTTTATTCCTGTTTCACCCCTAGGTTTTTCATGACATTTTTTTTCTTAAATTCCATATATATGTGTTAGCATACGGTATTTGTCTCTCTCTTTCTGACTTACTTCACTCTGTATGACAGACTCTAGGTCTATCCACCTCATTACAAATAGCTCAATTTCGTCTCTTTTTATGGCTGAGTAATACTCCATTGTATATATGTGCCACATCTTCTTTATCCATTCATCCGATGATGGACACTTAGGTTGTTTCCATCTCTGGGCTATTGTAAATAGAGCTGCAATGAACATTTTGGTACATGACTCTTTTTGAATTATGGTTTTCTCAGGGTATATGCCCAGTAGTGGGATTGTTGGGTCATATGGTAGTTCTATTTGTAGCTTTTTAAGGAACCTCCATACTGTTCTCCACAGTGGCTGTATCAATTTACATTCCCACCAACAGTGTAAGAGGGTTCCCTTTTCTCCACACCCTCTCCAGCGTTTATTGTTTCTAGATTTTTTGATGATGGCCATTCTGACTGGTGTGAGATGATATCTCATTGTAGTTTTGATTTGCATTTCTCTAATGATTAGTGACGCTGAGCATTCTTTCATGTGTTTGTTGGCACTCTGTATATCTTCTTTGGAGAAATGTCTATTTAGGTCTTCTGCCCATTTTTGGATTGGGTTGTTTGTTCTTTTGTTATTAAGCTGCATGAGCTGCTTATAAATTTTGGAGATTAATCCTTTGTCAGTTGCTTCATTTGCAAATATTTTCTCCCATTCTGAGGGTTGTCTTTTGGTCTTCTTTATGGTTTCCTTTGCTGCGCAAAAGCTTTTAAGTTTCATTAGGTCCCATTTGTTTACTTTTGTTTTTATTTCCATTTCTCTAGGAGGTGGGTCAAAAAGGATCTTGCTGTGATTTATGTCATAGAGTGTTCTGCCTATGTTTTCCTCTAAGAGTTTGATAGTTTCTGGCCTTACATTTAGGTCTTTAATCCATTTTGAGCTTATTTTTGTGTATGGTGTTAGGGAGTGATCTAATCTCATACTTTTACATGTAGCTGTCCAGTTTTCCCAGCACCACTTATTGAATAGGCTGTCCTTTCTCCACTGTACATTTCTGCCTCCTTTGTCAAAGATAAGGTGACCATATGTGCGTGGGTTTATCTCTGGGCTTTCTATCCTGTTCCATTGATCTATATTTCTGTTTTTGTGCCAGTACCATACTGTCTTGATTACTGTAGCTTTGTAGTATAGTCTGAAGTCAGGAAGCCTGATTCCTCCAGCTCCATTTTTCGTTCTCAAAATTGCTTTGGCTATTCGGGGTCTTTTGTGTTTCCATACAAATTGTGAGATTTTTTGTTCTAGTTCTGTGAAAAATGCCAGTGGTAGTTTGATAGGGATTGCATTGAATCTGTAGATTGCTTTGGGTAGTAGAGTCATTTTCACAATGTTGATTCTTCCAATCCAAGAACATGGTATATCTCTCCATCTATTTGTATCATTTTTAATTTCTTTCGTCAGTGTCTTATAATTTTCTGCATACAGGTCTTTTGTCTCCTTAGGTAGGTTTATTCCTAGGTATTTTATTCTTTTTGTTGCAATGGTAAATGGGAGTGTTTTCTTGATTTCACTTTCAGATTTTTCATCCTTAGTGTATAGGAATGCCAGAGATTTCTGTGCATTAATTTTGTATCCTGCTACTTTACCAAATTCATTGATTAGCTCTAGTAGTTTTCTGGTAGCATCTTTAGGGTTCTGTATGTATAGTATCATGTCATCTGCAAACAGTGACAGCTTTACTTCTTCTTTTCCGATTTGGATTCCTTTTATTTCCTTTTCTTCTCTGATTGCTGTGGCTAAAACTTCCAAAACTATGTTGAATAAGAGTGGTGAGAGTGGGCAACCTTGTCTTGTTCCTGATCTTAGTGGAAATGCTTTCAGTTTTTCACCATTGAGGACGATGTTGGCTGTGGGTTTGTCATATATGGCCTTTATTATGTTGAGGAAAGTTCCCTCTATGCCTACTTTCTGCAGGGTTTTTATCATAAATGGGTGTTGAATTTTGTCAAAAGCTTTCTCTGCATCTATTGAGATGATCATATGGTTTTTCTCCTTCAATTTGTTAATATGGTGTATCACGTTGATTGATTTGCGTATATTGAAGAATCCTTGCATTCCTGGAATAAACCCCACTTGATCATGGTGTATGATCCGTTTAATGTGCTGTTGGATTCTGTTTGCTAGTATTTTGTTGAGGATCTTTGCATCTATGTTCATCAGTGATATTGGCCTGTAGTTTTCTTTCTTTGTGACATCCTTGTCTGGTTTTGGTATCAGGGTGATGGTGGCCTCGTAGAATGAGTTGGGGAGTGTTCCTCCCTCTGCTATATTCTGGAAGAGTCTGAGAAGGATAGGTGATAGCTCTTCTCTAAATGTTTGATAGAATTCGCCTGTGAAGCCATCTGGTCCTGGGCTTTTGCTTGTTGGAAGATTTTTAATCACAGTTTCAATTTCAGTGCTTGTGATTGGTCTGTTCATATTTTCTATTTCTTCCTGATTCAGTCTTGGCAGGTTGTGCCTTTCTAAGAATTTGTCCATTTCTTCCAGGTTGTCCATTTTATTGGCATAGAGTTGCTTGTAGTAATCTCTCATGATCTTTTGTATTTCTGCAGTGTCAGTCGTTACTTCTCCTTTTTCATTTCTAATTCTATTGATTTGAGTCTTCTCCCTTTTTTTCTTGATGAGTCTGGCTAATGGTTTATCAATTTTGTTTATCCTTTCAAAGAAACAGCTTTTAGTTTTATTGATCTTTGCTATCGTTTCCTTCATTTCTTTTTCATTTATTTCTGATCTGATTTTTATGATTTCTTTCCTCCTGCTAACTTTGGGGTTTTTTTGTTCTTCTTTCTCTAATTGCTTTAGGTGCAAGGTTAGGTTGTTTATTCGAGATGTTTCCTGTTTCTTAAGGTAAGATTGTATTGCTATAAACTTCCCTCTTAGAACTGCTTTTGCTGCATCCCATAGATTTTGAGTCGTCGTGTCTCCATTGTCGTTTGTTTCTAGGTATTTTTTGATCTCCCCTTTGATTTCTTCAGTGATCACTTCGTTATTAAGTAGTGTATTGTTTAGCCTCCATGTGTTTGTATTTTTTACAGATCTTCTCCTGTGATTGATATCGAGTCTCATAGCGTTGTGGTCGGAAAAGATACTTGATACAATTTCAATTTTCTTAAATTTACCAAGGCTTGATTTGTGACCCAAGATATGATCTATCCTGGAGAATGTTCCATGAGCACTTGAGAAAAATGTGTATTCTGTTGTTTTTGGATGGAATGTCCTATAAATATCAATTAACTCCATCTCATTTAATGTATCATTTAAAGCTTGTGTTTCCTTATTTATTTTCGTTTTGGATGATCTGTCCATTGGTGAAAGTGGGGTGTTAAAGTCCCCTACTATGAATGTGTTACTGTCGATTTCCCCTTTTATGGTTGTCAGTATTTGCCTTATGTATTGAGGTGCACCTATGTTGGGTGCATAAATATTTACAATTGTTATATCTTCCTCTTGGATCGATCCCTTGATCATTATGTAGTGTCCTTCTTTGTCTCTTCTAATAGTCTTTGTTTTAAAGTCTGATATGAGAATTGCTACTCCAGCTTTCTTTTGGTTTCCATTTGCATGAAATACCTTTTTCCATCCCCTTACTTTCAGTCTGTATGTGTCTCTAGGTCTGAAGTGGGTCTCTTGTAGACAGCAAATATATGGGTCTTGTTTTTGTATCCATTCAGCCAATCTGTGTCTTTTGGTGGGAGCATTTAGTCCATTTACATTTAAGGTAATTATCGATATGTGTGTTCCCATTCCCATTTTTTTAATTGTTTTGGGTTTGTTATTGTAGGTCTTTTCCTTCTTTTGTGTTTCTTGCCTAGAGAAGTTCCTTTAGCAGTTGTTGTAGAGCTGGTTTGGTGGTGCTGAACTCTCTCAGCTTTTGCTTGTCTCTAAAGGTTTTAATTTCTCCATCAAATCTGAATGAGATCCTTGCTGGGTAGAGTAATCTTGGTTGCAGGTTTTTCTCCTTCAACACTTTCAATATGTCCTGCCACTCCCTTCTGGCTTGCAGAGTTTCTGCTGAAAGATCAGCTGTTAACCTTATGGGGATTCCCTTGTGTGTTATTTGTTGTTTTTCCCTTGCTGCTTTTAATATGTTTTCTTTGTATTTAATTTTTGACAGTTTGATTAATATGTGTCTTGGCGTATTTCTCCTTGGATTTATCCTGTATGGGACTCTCTGTGCTTCCTGGACTTGATTAACTATTTCCTTTCCCATATTAGGGAAGTTTTCAACTATAATCTCTTCAAATATTTTCTCAGTCCCTTTCTTTTTCTCTTCTTCTTCTGGAACCCCTATAATTCGAATGTTGGTACGTTTAATGCTGTCCCAGAAGTCTCTGAGACTGTCCTCAGTTCTTTTCATTCTTTTTTCTTTATTCTGCTCTGCAGTAGTTATTTCCACTATTTTATCTTCCAGGTCACTTATCCGTTCTTCTGCCTCAGTTATTCTGCTATTGATCCCATCTAGAGTACTTTTAATTTCATTTATTGTGTTGTTCATCGTTGCTTGTTTCATCTTTAGTTCTTCTAGGTCCTTGTTAACTGATTCTTGCATTTTGTCCATTCTATTGTCCATTCTATCTCCAAGATTTCGGATCAACCTTACTATCATTATTCTGAATTCTTTTTCAGGTAGACTGCCTATTTCTTCTTCATTTGTTAGGTCTGATGGGTTTTTATCTTGCTCCTTCATCTGCGGTGTGTTTTTCTGTCTTTTCATTTTGCTTATCTTACTGTGTTTGGGGTCTCCTTTTTTGCAGGCTGAAGGTTCGTAGTTCCTGTTGTTTTTTGTGTCTGTCCCCAGTGGCTAAGGTTGGTTCAGTGGGTTGTGTAGGCTTCCTGGTGGAGGGTACTAGTGCCTGTGTTCTGGTGGATGAGGCTAGATCTTATCTTTCTGGTGGGCAGGTCCACGTCTGGTGGTGTGTTTTGGGGTGTCTGTAGACTTATTACGATTTTGGGCCGCCTCTCTGCTAATGGGTGGGGTTGTGTTCCTGTCTTGCTAGTTGTTTGGCATAGGATGTCCAGCACTGTAGCTTGCTGGTCGTTGAGTGAAGCTGGGTGCTGGCGTTGAGATGGAGATCTCTCGGAAATTTTTGCTGTTTGATATTATGTGCAGCTGGGAGGTCTCTTGTGGATCAGTGTCCTGAAGTTGGCTCTCCCACCTCAGAGGCACAGCACTGACTCCTGGCTGCAGCACCAAGAGCCTTTCATCCACAGGGCTCCTTAATTTGGGATGATTGGTTGTCTATTCAGGTATTCCACAGATGCAGGGTATATCAAGTTGATTGTGGAGCTTTAATCCGCTGCTTCTGAGGCTGCTGGGAGAGATTTCCCTTTCTCTTCTTTGTTCTCACAGCTCCCAGGGGCTCAGCTTTGGATTTAGCCCCGCCTGTGCGTGTAGGTCGCCGGAGGGCGTCTGTTCTTTGCTCAGACAGGACGGGGTTAAAGGAGCCGCTGATTCGGAGGCTCTGGCTCACTCAGGCCCGGGGGTAGGGAGGGGCACGGAGTGTGGGGCGGGCCTGCAGCGGCAGAGGCCGGCGAGACGTTGCAGCCTGAGGCGCACCTGTGCGTTCTCCCGGGGGAGTTGTCCCTGGATCCCGGGACCCTGGCAGTGGCGGGCTGCACAGGCTCCCCGGAAGGGCGCGTGGCTAGTGACCTGTGTTCGCACACAGGCCTCCCGGTGGCGGCAGCAGCGGCCCTAGCGTCTCATGTCTGTCTCTGGGCTCCGCACTTTTAGCCGCGGCTCACGCCCGTCCCTGGAGCTCTCTCAAGCAGCGTTCTTAATCCCCTCTCCTCGTGCACCAGGAAACAAAGAGGGACGTAAAAGTCTCTTGCCTCTTCGGCAGCTCCAGACCTCTCCCAAGACTCTCTCCCGGCCAGCCGCGGTGCACCAACGCCCTGCAGGCTGTGTTCACGCCGCCAACCCCAGTCCTCTCCCGGCGCTCCGACAAAAGCCGGAGCCTCAGCTCCCAGTCCCGTCCGCCCCGGCGGGCGAGCAGACAAGCCTCTCGGCTGGCGAGTTCCGGTCGGCCCGATCCTCTGCGCTGGAATCTGCCCGCTTTGCCCTCCGCAACCCTGTTGCTGTGCTCTCCTCCGCGGCTCCCAAGCTCCCCCACTCCGCCTCCAGAAGCCTCCACCCGCGAAGGGGCTTCCTAGTGTGTGGACACTTTTCCTCCTTCACAGCTCTCTCCCGCTGGTGCAGGACCCGTCCCTATCCTTTTGTCTCTGTTTAGTTATTTCTTTTGCCCTACCCAGGTACGTGGGGGGTTTCTTGCCTTTTGGGAGGTCTGAGGTCTTCTGCCAGCGTTCAGTAGATGCTCTGTAGGAGTTGTTCCACGAGTAGATGTATTTCTGGTGTATCTGTGGGGAGGAACGTGATCTCCGCGTCTTACTCTTCCGCCATCTTCCCGCAGTACCACAACTTCTTTATCCATTTTTCGCTTTCTGCGATATTGAACTTGTACCGTAAACGAGGTTCTTGTAAACAGAGCCGTCACAAACTTTGGGGTGGCTGTGTCTTTTTGATTTTAATTTCCCTAAGCTATAGGACCATAAGTGGAAGTGCCCTAGGCTCTGTTGCTTTGTTTTTTAGATGTTTCAGGAAACACCATACACTTCTCCAGAGTGGCTGTTGGCAATTTACATCCCGCCCATCAGCATAACAAGGCTCCCAGTTCTCCATGGCCTGTCCTGCCTTTCTGGATTTTACACTTTTTTCAGATGGCCCTTTTGACTGGGGGGCAGTGAGACTTCATTGTAGTGCAGATTTGCTTTGCAAGCTTGCTTGCTTGGCCAAAAAGGGCGTATGCGTTTTTTCCTGAATATATTCAGGAAAAAACGCATACGCACTTTTTGGCCAAGTGCATCATTGTGGACGTTCTGCCTCTTTTCCTATGGTTTACATGCAATTCCAGTCTACCTCCTGAAATCGGTTTCCTGCAATTCTGCCCCGCTTTCACGTCCTCTTGGCAGCCTTACTTCAACATATTTTTGGACGATAGCTGTCATTTATAACTCTGCAGGTTTGTGAATGACAGTGCCCCTGAGCTCCTTTCTTCAACTTGCTTTCTTGTGAGCTGGCCGCAACACCGCAGGGTTGCTTCAGGCCCTAGTGTGGTTCCGGCATGGCATGCTGAGCCTTTGGTTAATTCCTCTTCCTGGTGGGAAATGAGAGTTAAATTTGCCCGTCCAGACACCTCCAGCTAGTCTCTCATTGGTTCTCCCTATTCCTGTTCATTTTCCGCAGAAATTGCAAACTGGGCCAAACAGGAGGTTAAAGGCACTGACTCTCCAAGTGGGGAGAGTGTTAGTAAAGCGTCTGGAATGTTGCACCCGAGTACCAGGGGACGAAAACTGAGACACCTTTGAACACGTTTCCCAATCACTCGGTGGATCATACTCTGGGTTCCACATGCATGTTTTAGCTGAAGGAAGAATCCCTTAAACCTGGAGAGTTGAGACCCATGGAATGGGTACCATGCAATATGACTTCAAAGGGTCTGCATTTGCTCACCGATCCTCACCAATCCTATCACTGCTGCGTTTATGCCACTGTACACACGCTTGATTCTCTTTCGGAGACATATAAATCCATAGGTTTTAAGATTCTTACTAGTCAGGTATATTCTTAGGCGTTTAATATGGGGTGTTGAATCCACTTCGTTGAGCAAGGAGTAGCTCTTGTCTATTACATATTTGGCTTATGGAACGGTATCTGTGCTAATTTCAATCTCTGGTTTTATGCAGCACCCCAACTCACCTTTCCCCTTAAGGAAGCATAAGTTGGTTTTCTACATTTGAGACCCTGTTCTGTTTTGTAATTCAGTTCCTGTGTAGCCAAGTTTACATTCCGTGTAGTAGTGATATCTTATGATGTTTCTTTTTCTGTGTGACTTATTTCACTTAGAATCATCGTACCTGAATCCACTCGTTATGCTGCTACGGGCCTGATGACATAGATTTCATTGCTGAGTGATATTGCATTGTACGTAAGTACCACAACTTCTTTTTTTTTTTTTTTTTAAACATCTTTATTGGAGCATAATTGCTTTACAATGGTATGTTAGTTTCAGCTTCACAACAAAATGAATCAGTTATATATATACACATGTTCCCATATCTCTTCCCGCTTGCGTCACCCTCCCTCCCACCCTCCCTATCCCACCCCTCCAGGCGGTCACACAGCACCGAGCTGATCTCCCTGTGCTATGCGGCTGCTTCCCACTAGCTATCTACCTTACGTTTGGTAGTGTATACATGTCCATGCCTCTTTATTGCTTTGTCACCGTTTACCCTTCTCCCTCCCCATAGCCTCAAGTCCATTCTCTAGTAAGTCTGTGTCTTTATTCCTGTTTCACCCCTAGGTTTTTCATGACATTTTTTTTCTTAAATTCCATATATATGTGTTAGCATACGGTATTTGTCTCTCTCTTTCTGACTTACTTCACTCTGTATGACAGACTCTAGGTCTATCCACCTCATTACAAATAGCTCAATTTCGTCTCTTTTTATGGCTGAGTAATACTCCATTGTATATATGTGCCACATCTTCTTTATCCATTCATCCGATGATGGACACTTAGGTTGTTTCCATCTCTGGGCTATTGTAAATAGAGCTGCAATGAACATTTTGGTACATGACTCTTTTTGAATTATGGTTTTCTCAGGGTATATGCCCAGTAGTGGGATTGTTGGGTCATATGGTAGTTCTATTTGTAGCTTTTTAAGGAACCTCCATACTGTTCTCCACAGTGGCTGTATCAATTTACATTCCCACCAACAGTGTAAGAGGGTTCCCTTTTCTCCACACCCTCTCCAGCGTTTATTGTTTCTAGATTTTTTGATGATGGCCATTCTGACTGGTGTGAGATGATATCTCATTGTAGTTTTGATTTGCATTTCTCTAATGATTAGTGACGCTGAGCATTCTTTCATGTGTTTGTTGGCACTCTGTATATCTTCTTTGGAGAAATGTCTATTTAGGTCTTCTGCCCATTTTTGGATTGGGTTGTTTGTTCTTTTGTTATTAAGCTGCATGAGCTGCTTATAAATTTTGGAGATTAATCCTTTGTCAGTTGCTTCATTTGCAAATATTTTCTCCCATTCTGAGGGTTGTCTTTTGGTCTTCTTTATGGTTTCCTTTGCTGCGCAAAAGCTTTTAAGTTTCATTAGGTCCCATTTGTTTACTTTTGTTTTTATTTCCATTTCTCTAGGAGGTGGGTCAAAAAGGATCTTGCTGTGATTTATGTCATAGAGTGTTCTGCCTATGTTTTCCTCTAAGAGTTTGATAGTTTCTGGCCTTACATTTAGGTCTTTAATCCATTTTGAGCTTATTTTTGTGTATGGTGTTAGGGAGTGATCTAATCTCATACTTTTACATGTAGCTGTCCAGTTTTCCCAGCACCACTTATTGAATAGGCTGTCCTTTCTCCACTGTACATTTCTGCCTCCTTTGTCAAAGATAAGGTGACCATATGTGCGTGGGTTTATCTCTGGGCTTTCTATCCTGTTCCATTGATCTATATTTCTGTTTTTGTGCCAGTACCATACTGTCTTGATTACTGTAGCTTTGTAGTATAGTCTGAAGTCAGGAAGCCTGATTCCTCCAGCTCCATTTTTCGTTCTCAAAATTGCTTTGGCTATTCGGGGTCTTTTGTGTTTCCATACAAATTGTGAGATTTTTTGTTCTAGTTCTGTGAAAAATGCCAGTGGTAGTTTGATAGGGATTGCATTGAATCTGTAGATTGCTTTGGGTAGTAGAGTCATTTTCACAATGTTGATTCTTCCAATCCAAGAACATGGTATATCTCTCCATCTATTTGTATCATTTTTAATTTCTTTCGTCAGTGTCTTATAATTTTCTGCATACAGGTCTTTTGTCTCCTTAGGTAGGTTTATTCCTAGGTATTTTATTCTTTTTGTTGCAATGGTAAATGGGAGTGTTTTCTTGATTTCACTTTCAGATTTTTCATCCTTAGTGTATAGGAATGCCAGAGATTTCTGTGCATTAATTTTGTATCCTGCTACTTTACCAAATTCATTGATTAGCTCTAGTAGTTTTCTGGTAGCATCTTTAGGGTTCTGTATGTATAGTATCATGTCATCTGCAAACAGTGACAGCTTTACTTCTTCTTTTCCGATTTGGATTCCTTTTATTTCCTTTTCTTCTCTGATTGCTGTGGCTAAAACTTCCAAAACTATGTTGAATAAGAGTGGTGAGAGTGGGCAACCTTGTCTTGTTCCTGATCTTAGTGGAAATGCTTTCAGTTTTTCACCATTGAGGACGATGTTGGCTGTGGGTTTGTCATATATGGCCTTTATTATGTTGAGGAAAGTTCCCTCTATGCCTACTTTCTGCAGGGTTTTTATCATAAATGGGTGTTGAATTTTGTCAAAAGCTTTCTCTGCATCTATTGAGATGATCATATGGTTTTTCTCCTTCAATTTGTTAATATGGTGTATCACGTTGATTGATTTGCGTATATTGAAGAATCCTTGCATTCCTGGAATAAACCCCACTTGATCATGGTGTATGATCCGTTTAATGTGCTGTTGGATTCTGTTTGCTAGTATTTTGTTGAGGATCTTTGCATCTATGTTCATCAGTGATATTGGCCTGTAGTTTTCTTTCTTTGTGACATCCTTGTCTGGTTTTGGTATCAGGGTGATGGTGGCCTCGTAGAATGAGTTGGGGAGTGTTCCTCCCTCTGCTATATTCTGGAAGAGTCTGAGAAGGATAGGTGATAGCTCTTCTCTAAATGTTTGATAGAATTCGCCTGTGAAGCCATCTGGTCCTGGGCTTTTGCTTGTTGGAAGATTTTTAATCACAGTTTCAATTTCAGTGCTTGTGATTGGTCTGTTCATATTTTCTATTTCTTCCTGATTCAGTCTTGGCAGGTTGTGCCTTTCTAAGAATTTGTCCATTTCTTCCAGGTTGTCCATTTTATTGGCATAGAGTTGCTTGTAGTAATCTCTCATGATCTTTTGTATTTCTGCAGTGTCAGTCGTTACTTCTCCTTTTTCATTTCTAATTCTATTGATTTGAGTCTTCTCCCTTTTTTTCTTGATGAGTCTGGCTAATGGTTTATCAATTTTGTTTATCCTTTCAAAGAAACAGCTTTTAGTTTTATTGATCTTTGCTATCGTTTCCTTCATTTCTTTTTCATTTATTTCTGATCTGATTTTTATGATTTCTTTCCTCCTGCTAACTTTGGGGTTTTTTTGTTCTTCTTTCTCTAATTGCTTTAGGTGCAAGGTTAGGTTGTTTATTCGAGATGTTTCCTGTTTCTTAAGGTAAGATTGTATTGCTATAAACTTCCCTCTTAGAACTGCTTTTGCTGCATCCCATAGATTTTGAGTCGTCGTGTCTCCATTGTCGTTTGTTTCTAGGTATTTTTTGATCTCCCCTTTGATTTCTTCAGTGATCACTTCGTTATTAAGTAGTGTATTGTTTAGCCTCCATGTGTTTGTATTTTTTACAGATCTTCTCCTGTGATTGATATCGAGTCTCATAGCGTTGTGGTCGGAAAAGATACTTGATACAATTTCAATTTTCTTAAATTTACCAAGGCTTGATTTGTGACCCAAGATATGATCTATCCTGGAGAATGTTCCATGAGCACTTGAGAAAAATGTGTATTCTGTTGTTTTTGGATGGAATGTCCTATAAATATCAATTAACTCCATCTCATTTAATGTATCATTTAAAGCTTGTGTTTCCTTATTTATTTTCGTTTTGGATGATCTGTCCATTGGTGAAAGTGGGGTGTTAAAGTCCCCTACTATGAATGTGTTACTGTCGATTTCCCCTTTTATGGTTGTCAGTATTTGCCTTATGTATTGAGGTGCACCTATGTTGGGTGCATAAATATTTACAATTGTTATATCTTCCTCTTGGATCGATCCCTTGATCATTATGTAGTGTCCTTCTTTGTCTCTTCTAATAGTCTTTGTTTTAAAGTCTGATATGAGAATTGCTACTCCAGCTTTCTTTTGGTTTCCATTTGCATGAAATACCTTTTTCCATCCCCTTACTTTCAGTCTGTATGTGTCTCTAGGTCTGAAGTGGGTCTCTTGTAGACAGCAAATATATGGGTCTTGTTTTTGTATCCATTCAGCCAATCTGTGTCTTTTGGTGGGAGCATTTAGTCCATTTACATTTAAGGTAATTATCGATATGTGTGTTCCCATTCCCATTTTTTTAATTGTTTTGGGTTTGTTATTGTAGGTCTTTTCCTTCTTTTGTGTTTCTTGCCTAGAGAAGTTCCTTTAGCAGTTGTTGTAGAGCTGGTTTGGTGGTGCTGAACTCTCTCAGCTTTTGCTTGTCTCTAAAGGTTTTAATTTCTCCATCAAATCTGAATGAGATCCTTGCTGGGTAGAGTAATCTTGGTTGCAGGTTTTTCTCCTTCAACACTTTCAATATGTCCTGCCACTCCCTTCTGGCTTGCAGAGTTTCTGCTGAAAGATCAGCTGTTAACCTTATGGGGATTCCCTTGTGTGTTATTTGTTGTTTTTCCCTTGCTGCTTTTAATATGTTTTCTTTGTATTTAATTTTTGACAGTTTGATTAATATGTGTCTTGGCGTATTTCTCCTTGGATTTATCCTGTATGGGACTCTCTGTGCTTCCTGGACTTGATTAACTATTTCCTTTCCCATATTAGGGAAGTTTTCAACTATAATCTCTTCAAATATTTTCTCAGTCCCTTTCTTTTTCTCTTCTTCTTCTGGAACCCCTATAATTCGAATGTTGGTACGTTTAATGCTGTCCCAGAAGTCTCTGAGACTGTCCTCAGTTCTTTTCATTCTTTTTTCTTTATTCTGCTCTGCAGTAGTTATTTCCACTATTTTATCTTCCAGGTCACTTATCCGTTCTTCTGCCTCAGTTATTCTGCTATTGATCCCATCTAGAGTACTTTTAATTTCATTTATTGTGTTGTTCATCGTTGCTTGTTTCATCTTTAGTTCTTCTAGGTCCTTGTTAACTGATTCTTGCATTTTGTCCATTCTATTGTCCATTCTATCTCCAAGATTTCGGATCAACCTTACTATCATTATTCTGAATTCTTTTTCAGGTAGACTGCCTATTTCTTCTTCATTTGTTAGGTCTGATGGGTTTTTATCTTGCTCCTTCATCTGCGGTGTGTTTTTCTGTCTTTTCATTTTGCTTATCTTACTGTGTTTGGGGTCTCCTTTTTTGCAGGCTGAAGGTTCGTAGTTCCTGTTGTTTTTTGTGTCTGTCCCCAGTGGCTAAGGTTGGTTCAGTGGGTTGTGTAGGCTTCCTGGTGGAGGGTACTAGTGCCTGTGTTCTGGTGGATGAGGCTAGATCTTATCTTTCTGGTGGGCAGGTCCACGTCTGGTGGTGTGTTTTGGGGTGTCTGTAGACTTATTACGATTTTGGGCCGCCTCTCTGCTAATGGGTGGGGTTGTGTTCCTGTCTTGCTAGTTGTTTGGCATAGGATGTCCAGCACTGTAGCTTGCTGGTCGTTGAGTGAAGCTGGGTGCTGGCGTTGAGATGGAGATCTCTCGGAAATTTTTGCTGTTTGATATTATGTGCAGCTGGGAGGTCTCTTGTGGATCAGTGTCCTGAAGTTGGCTCTCCCACCTCAGAGGCACAGCACTGACTCCTGGCTGCAGCACCAAGAGCCTTTCATCCACAGGGCTCCTTAATTTGGGATGATTGGTTGTCTATTCAGGTATTCCACAGATGCAGGGTATATCAAGTTGATTGTGGAGCTTTAATCCGCTGCTTCTGAGGCTGCTGGGAGAGATTTCCCTTTCTCTTCTTTGTTCTCACAGCTCCCAGGGGCTCAGCTTTGGATTTAGCCCCGCCTGTGCGTGTAGGTCGCCGGAGGGCGTCTGTTCTTTGCTCAGACAGGACGGGGTTAAAGGAGCCGCTGATTCGGAGGCTCTGGCTCACTCAGGCCCGGGGGTAGGGAGGGGCACGGAGTGTGGGGCGGGCCTGCGGCGGCAGAGGCCGGCGAGACGTTGCAGCCTGAGGCGCACCTGTGCGTTCTCCCGGGGGAGTTGTCCCTGGATCCCGGGACCCTGGCAGTGGCGGGCTGCACAGGCTCCCCGGAAGGGCGCGTGGCTAGTGACCTGTGTTCGCACACAGGCCTCCCGGTGGCGGCAGCAGCGGCCCTAGCGTCTCATGTCTGTCTCTGGGCTCCGCACTTTTAGCCGCGGCTCACGCCCGTCCCTGGAGCTCTCTCAAGCAGCGTTCTTAATCCCCTCTCCTCGTGCACCAGGAAACAAAGAGGGACGTAAAAGTCTCTTGCCTCTTCGGCAGCTCCAGACCTCTCCCAAGACTCTCTCCCGGCCAGCCGCGGTGCACCAACGCCCTGCAGGCTGTGTTCACGCCGCCAACCCCAGTCCTCTCCCGGCGCTCCGACAAAAGCCGGAGCCTCAGCTCCCAGTCCCGTCCGCCCCGGCGGGCGAGCAGACAAGCCTCTCGGCTGGCGAGTTCCGGTCGGCCCGATCCTCTGCGCTGGAATCTGCCCGCTTTGCCCTCCGCAACCCTGTTGCTGTGCTCTCCTCCGCGGCTCCCAAGCTCCCCCACTCCGCCTCCAGAAGCCTCCACCCGCGAAGGGGCTTCCTAGTGTGTGGACACTTTTCCTCCTTCACAGCTCTCTCCCGCTGGTGCAGGACCCGTCCCTATCCTTTTGTCTCTGTTTAGTTATTTCTTTTGCCCTACCCAGGTACGTGGGGGGTTTCTTGCCTTTTGGGAGGTCTGAGGTCTTCTGCCAGCGTTCAGTAGATGCTCTGTAGGAGTTGTTCCACGAGTAGATGTATTTCTGGTGTATCTGTGGGGAGGAACGTGATCTCCGCGTCTTACTCTTCCGCCATCTTCCCGCAGTACCACAACTTCTTTATCCATTTTTCGCTTTCTGCGATATTGAACTTGTACCGTAAACGAGGTTCTTGTAAACAGAGCCGTCACAAACTTTGGGGTGGCTGTGTCTTTTTGATTTTAATTTCCCTAAGCTATAGGACCATAAGTGGAAGTGCCCTAGGCTCTGTTGCTTTGTTTTTTAGATGTTTCAGGAAACACCATACACTTCTCCAGAGTGGCTGTTGGCAATTTACATCCCGCCCATCAGCATAACAAGGCTCCCAGTTCTCCATGGCCTGTCCTGCCTTTCTGGATTTTACACTTTTTTCAGATGGCCCTTTTGACTGGGGGGCAGTGAGACTTCATTGTAGTGCAGATTTGCTTTGCAAGCTTGCTTGCTTGGCCAAAAAGGGCGTATGCGTTTTTTCCTGAATATATTCAGGAAAAAACGCATACGCACTTTTTGGCCAAGTGCATCATTGTGGACGTTCTGCCTCTTTTCCTATGGTTTACATGCAATTCCAGTCTACCTCCTGAAATCGGTTTCCTGCAATTCTGCCCCGCTTTCACGTCCTCTTGGCAGCCTTACTTCAACATATTTTTGGACGATAGCTGTCATTTATAACTCTGCAGGTTTGTGAATGACAGTGCCCCTGAGCTCCTTTCTTCAACTTGCTTTCTTGTGAGCTGGCCGCAACACCGCAGGGTTGCTTCAGGCCCTAGTGTGGTTCCGGCATGGCATGCTGAGCCTTTGGTTAATTCCTCTTCCTGGTGGGAAATGAGAGTTAAATTTGCCCGTCCAGACACCTCCAGCTAGTCTCTCATTGGTTCTCCCTATTCCTGTTCATTTTCCGCAGAAATTGCAAACTGGGCCAAACAGGAGGTTAAAGGCACTGACTCTCCAAGTGGGGAGAGTGTTAGTAAAGCGTCTGGAATGTTGCACCCGAGTACCAGGGGACGAAAACTGAGACACCTTTGAACACGTTTCCCAATCACTCGGTGGATCATACTCTGGGTTCCACATGCATGTTTTAGCTGAAGGAAGAATCCCTTAAACCTGGAGAGTTGAGACCCATGGAATGGGTACCATGCAATATGACTTCAAAGGGTCTGCATTTGCTCACCGATCCTCACCAATCCTATCACTGCTGCGTTTATGCCACTGTACACACGCTTGATTCTCTTTCGGAGACATATAAATCCATAGGTTTTAAGATTCTTACTAGTCAGGTATATTCTTAGGCGTTTAATATGGGGTGTTGAATCCACTTCGTTGAGCAAGGAGTAGCTCTTGTCTATTACATATTTGGCTTATGGAACGGTATCTGTGCTAATTTCAATCTCTGGTTTTATGCAGCACCCCAACTCACCTTTCCCCTTAAGGAAGCATAAGTTGGTTTTCTACATTTGAGACCCTGTTCTGTTTTGTAATTCAGTTCCTGTGTAGCCAAGTTTACATTCCGTGTAGTAGTGATATCTTATGATGTTTCTTTTTCTGTGTGACTTATTTCACTTAGAATCATCGTACCTGAATCCACTCGTTATGCTGCTACGGGCCTGATGACATAGATTTCATTGCTGAGTGATATTGCATTGTACGTAAGTACCACAACTTCTTTTTTTTTTTAAACATCTTTATTTGAGCATAATTGCTTTACAATGGTATGTTAGTTTCAGCTTCACAACAAAATGAATCAGTTATATATATACACATGTTCCCATATCTCTTCCCGCTTGCGTCACCCTCCCTCCCACCCTCCCTATCCCACCCCTCCAGGCGGTCACACAGCACCGAGCTGATCTCCCTGTGCTATGCGGCTGCTTCCCACTAGCTATCTACCTTACGTTTGGTAGTGTATACATGTCCATGCCTCTTTATTGCTTTGTCACCGTTTACCCTTCTCCCTCCCCATAGCCTCAAGTCCATTCTCTAGTAAGTCTGTGTCTTTATTCCTGTTTCACCCCTAGGTTTTTCATGACATTTTTTTTCTTAAATTCCATATATATGTGTTAGCATACGGTATTTGTCTCTCTCTTTCTGACTTACTTCACTCTGTATGACAGACTCTAGGTCTATCCACCTCATTACAAATAGCTCAATTTCGTCTCTTTTTATGGCTGAGTAATACTCCATTGTATATATGTGCCACATCTTCTTTATCCATTCATCCGATGATGGACACTTAGGTTGTTTCCATCTCTGGGCTATTGTAAATAGAGCTGCAATGAACATTTTGGTACATGACTCTTTTTGAATTATGGTTTTCTCAGGGTATATGCCCAGTAGTGGGATTGTTGGGTCATATGGTAGTTCTATTTGTAGCTTTTTAAGGAACCTCCATACTGTTCTCCACAGTGGCTGTATCAATTTACATTCCCACCAACAGTGTAAGAGGGTTCCCTTTTCTCCACACCCTCTCCAGCGTTTATTGTTTCTAGATTTTTTGATGATGGCCATTCTGACTGGTGTGAGATGATATCTCATTGTAGTTTTGATTTGCATTTCTCTAATGATTAGTGACGCTGAGCATTCTTTCATGTGTTTGTTGGCACTCTGTATATCTTCTTTGGAGAAATGTCTATTTAGGTCTTCTGCCCATTTTTGGATTGGGTTGTTTGTTCTTTTGTTATTAAGCTGCATGAGCTGCTTATAAATTTTGGAGATTAATCCTTTGTCAGTTGCTTCATTTGCAAATATTTTCTCCCATTCTGAGGGTTGTCTTTTGGTCTTCTTTATGGTTTCCTTTGCTGCGCAAAAGCTTTTAAGTTTCATTAGGTCCCATTTGTTTACTTTTGTTTTTATTTCCATTTCTCTAGGAGGTGGGTCAAAAAGGATCTTGCTGTGATTTATGTCATAGAGTGTTCTGCCTATGTTTTCCTCTAAGAGTTTGATAGTTTCTGGCCTTACATTTAGGTCTTTAATCCATTTTGAGCTTATTTTTGTGTATGGTGTTAGGGAGTGATCTAATCTCATACTTTTACATGTAGCTGTCCAGTTTTCCCAGCACCACTTATTGAATAGGCTGTCCTTTCTCCACTGTACATTTCTGCCTCCTTTGTCAAAGATAAGGTGACCATATGTGCGTGGGTTTATCTCTGGGCTTTCTATCCTGTTCCATTGATCTATATTTCTGTTTTTGTGCCAGTACCATACTGTCTTGATTACTGTAGCTTTGTAGTATAGTCTGAAGTCAGGAAGCCTGATTCCTCCAGCTCCATTTTTCGTTCTCAAAATTGCTTTGGCTATTCGGGGTCTTTTGTGTTTCCATACAAATTGTGAGATTTTTTGTTCTAGTTCTGTGAAAAATGCCAGTGGTAGTTTGATAGGGATTGCATTGAATCTGTAGATTGCTTTGGGTAGTAGAGTCATTTTCACAATGTTGATTCTTCCAATCCAAGAACATGGTATATCTCTCCATCTATTTGTATCATTTTTAATTTCTTTCGTCAGTGTCTTATAATTTTCTGCATACAGGTCTTTTGTCTCCTTAGGTAGGTTTATTCCTAGGTATTTTATTCTTTTTGTTGCAATGGTAAATGGGAGTGTTTTCTTGATTTCACTTTCAGATTTTTCATCCTTAGTGTATAGGAATGCCAGAGATTTCTGTGCATTAATTTTGTATCCTGCTACTTTACCAAATTCATTGATTAGCTCTAGTAGTTTTCTGGTAGCATCTTTAGGGTTCTGTATGTATAGTATCATGTCATCTGCAAACAGTGACAGCTTTACTTCTTCTTTTCCGATTTGGATTCCTTTTATTTCCTTTTCTTCTCTGATTGCTGTGGCTAAAACTTCCAAAACTATGTTGAATAAGAGTGGTGAGAGTGGGCAACCTTGTCTTGTTCCTGATCTTAGTGGAAATGCTTTCAGTTTTTCACCATTGAGGACGATGTTGGCTGTGGGTTTGTCATATATGGCCTTTATTATGTTGAGGAAAGTTCCCTCTATGCCTACTTTCTGCAGGGTTTTTATCATAAATGGGTGTTGAATTTTGTCAAAAGCTTTCTCTGCATCTATTGAGATGATCATATGGTTTTTCTCCTTCAATTTGTTAATATGGTGTATCACGTTGATTGATTTGCGTATATTGAAGAATCCTTGCATTCCTGGAATAAACCCCACTTGATCATGGTGTATGATCCGTTTAATGTGCTGTTGGATTCTGTTTGCTAGTATTTTGTTGAGGATCTTTGCATCTATGTTCATCAGTGATATTGGCCTGTAGTTTTCTTTCTTTGTGACATCCTTGTCTGGTTTTGGTATCAGGGTGATGGTGGCCTCGTAGAATGAGTTGGGGAGTGTTCCTCCCTCTGCTATATTCTGGAAGAGTCTGAGAAGGATAGGTGATAGCTCTTCTCTAAATGTTTGATAGAATTCGCCTGTGAAGCCATCTGGTCCTGGGCTTTTGCTTGTTGGAAGATTTTTAATCACAGTTTCAATTTCAGTGCTTGTGATTGGTCTGTTCATATTTTCTATTTCTTCCTGATTCAGTCTTGGCAGGTTGTGCCTTTCTAAGAATTTGTCCATTTCTTCCAGGTTGTCCATTTTATTGGCATAGAGTTGCTTGTAGTAATCTCTCATGATCTTTTGTATTTCTGCAGTGTCAGTCGTTACTTCTCCTTTTTCATTTCTAATTCTATTGATTTGAGTCTTCTCCCTTTTTTTCTTGATGAGTCTGGCTAATGGTTTATCAATTTTGTTTATCCTTTCAAAGAAACAGCTTTTAGTTTTATTGATCTTTGCTATCGTTTCCTTCATTTCTTTTTCATTTATTTCTGATCTGATTTTTATGATTTCTTTCCTCCTGCTAACTTTGGGGTTTTTTTGTTCTTCTTTCTCTAATTGCTTTAGGTGCAAGGTTAGGTTGTTTATTCGAGATGTTTCCTGTTTCTTAAGGTAAGATTGTATTGCTATAAACTTCCCTCTTAGAACTGCTTTTGCTGCATCCCATAGATTTTGAGTCGTCGTGTCTCCATTGTCGTTTGTTTCTAGGTATTTTTTGATCTCCCCTTTGATTTCTTCAGTGATCACTTCGTTATTAAGTAGTGTATTGTTTAGCCTCCATGTGTTTGTATTTTTTACAGATCTTCTCCTGTGATTGATATCGAGTCTCATAGCGTTGTGGTCGGAAAAGATACTTGATACAATTTCAATTTTCTTAAATTTACCAAGGCTTGATTTGTGACCCAAGATATGATCTATCCTGGAGAATGTTCCATGAGCACTTGAGAAAAATGTGTATTCTGTTGTTTTTGGATGGAATGTCCTATAAATATCAATTAACTCCATCTCATTTAATGTATCATTTAAAGCTTGTGTTTCCTTATTTATTTTCATTTTGGATGATCTGTCCATTGGTGAAAGTGGGGTGTTAAAGTCCCCTACTATGAATGTGTTACTGTCGATTTCCCCTTTTATGGTTGTCAGTATTTGCCTTATGTATTGAGGTGCACCTATGTTGGGTGCATAAATATTTACAATTGTTATATCTTCCTCTTGGATCGATCCCTTGATCATTATGTAGTGTCCTTCTTTGTCTCTTCTAATAGTCTTTGTTTTAAAGTCTGATATGAGAATTGCTACTCCAGCTTTCTTTTGGTTTCCATTTGCATGAAATACCTTTTTCCATCCCCTTACTTTCAGTCTGTATGTGTCTCTAGGTCTGAAGTGGGTCTCTTGTAGACAGCAAATATATGGGTCTTGTTTTTGTATCCATTCAGCCAATCTGTGTCTTTTGGTGGGAGCATTTAGTCCATTTACATTTAAGGTAATTATCGATATGTGTGTTCCCATTCCCATTTTTTTAATTGTTTTGGGTTTGTTATTGTAGGTCTTTTCCTTCTTTTGTGTTTCTTGCCTAGAGAAGTTCCTTTAGCAGTTGTTGTAGAGCTGGTTTGGTGGTGCTGAACTCTCTCAGCTTTTGCTTGTCTCTAAAGGTTTTAATTTCTCCATCAAATCTGAATGAGATCCTTGCTGGGTAGAGTAATCTTGGTTGCAGGTTTTTCTCCTTCAACACTTTCAATATGTCCTGCCACTCCCTTCTGGCTTGCAGAGTTTCTGCTGAAAGATCAGCTGTTAACCTTATGGGGATTCCCTTGTGTGTTATTTGTTGTTTTTCCCTTGCTGCTTTTAATATGTTTTCTTTGTATTTAATTTTTGACAGTTTGATTAATATGTGTCTTGGCGTATTTCTCCTTGGATTTATCCTGTATGGGACTCTCTGTGCTTCCTGGACTTGATTAACTATTTCCTTTCCCATATTAGGGAAGTTTTCAACTATAATCTCTTCAAATATTTTCTCAGTCCCTTTCTTTTTCTCTTCTTCTTCTGGAACCCCTATAATTCGAATGTTGGTACGTTTAATGCTGTCCCAGAAGTCTCTGAGACTGTCCTCAGTTCTTTTCATTCTTTTTTCTTTATTCTGCTCTGCAGTAGTTATTTCCACTATTTTATCTTCCAGGTCACTTATCCGTTCTTCTGCCTCAGTTATTCTGCTATTGATCCCATCTAGAGTACTTTTAATTTCATTTATTGTGTTGTTCATCGTTGCTTGTTTCATCTTTAGTTCTTCTAGGTCCTTGTTAACTGATTCTTGCATTTTGTCCATTCTATTGTCCATTCTATCTCCAAGATTTCGGATCAACCTTACTATCATTATTCTGAATTCTTTTTCAGGTAGACTGCCTATTTCTTCTTCATTTGTTAGGTCTGATGGGTTTTTATCTTGCTCCTTCATCTGCGGTGTGTTTTTCTGTCTTTTCATTTTGCTTATCTTACTGTGTTTGGGGTCTCCTTTTTTGCAGGCTGAAGGTTCGTAGTTCCTGTTGTTTTTTGTGTCTGTCCCCAGTGGCTAAGGTTGGTTCAGTGGGTTGTGTAGGCTTCCTGGTGGAGGGTACTAGTGCCTGTGTTCTGGTGGATGAGGCTAGATCTTATCTTTCTGGTGGGCAGGTCCACGTCTGGTGGTGTGTTTTGGGGTGTCTGTAGACTTATTATGATTTTGGGCCGCCTCTCTGCTAATGGGTGGGGTTGTGTTCCTGTCTTGCTAGTTGTTTGGCATAGGATGTCCAGCACTGTAGCTTGCTGGTCGTTGAGTGAAGCTGGGTGCTGGCGTTGAGATGGAGATCTCTCGGAAATATTTGCTGTTTGATATTATGTGCAGCTGGGAGGTCTCTTGTGGATCAGTGTCCTGAAGTTGGCTCTCCCACCTCAGAGGCACAGCACTGACTCCTGGCTGCAGCACCAAGAGCCTTTCATCCACAGGGCTCCTTAATTTGGGATGATTGGTTGTCTATTCAGGTATTCCACAGATGCAGGGTATATCAAGTTGATTGTGGAGCTTTAATCCGCTGCTTCTGAGGCTGCTGGGAGAGATTTCCCTTTCTCTTCTTTGTTCTCACAGCTCCCAGGGGCTCAGCTTTGGATTTAGCCCCGCCTGTGTGTGTAGGTCGCCGGAGGGCGTCTGTTCTTTGCTCAGACAGGACGGGGTTAAAGGAGCCGCTGATTCGGAGGCTCTGGCTCACTCAGGCCCAGGGGTAGGGAGGGGCACGGAGTGTGGGGCGGGCCTGCGGCGGCAGAGGCCGGCGAGACGTTGCAGCCTGAGGCGCACCTGTGCGTTCTCCCGGGGGAGTTGTCCCTGGATCCCGGGACCCTGGCAGTGGCGGGCTGCACAGGCTCCCCGGAAGGGCGCGTGGCTAGTGACCTGTGTTCGCACACAGGCCTCCCGGTGGTGGCAGCAGCGGCCCTAGCGTCTCATGTCTGTCTCTGGGCTCCGCACTTTTAGCCGCGGCTCACGCCCGTCCCTGGAGCTCTCTCAAGCAGCGTTCTTAATCCCCTCTCCTCGTGCACCAGGAAACAAAGAGGGACGTAAAAGTCTCTTGCCTCTTCGGCAGCTCCAGACCTCTCCCCAGACTCTCTCCCGGCCAGCCGCGGTGCACCAACGCCCTGCAGGCTGTGTTCACGCCGCCAACCCCAGTCCACTCCCGGCGCTCCGACAAAAGGCGGAGCCTCAGCTCCCAGTCCCGTCCGCCCCGGCGGGCGAGCAGACAAGCCTCTCGGCTGGCGAGTTCCGGTCGGCCCGATCCTCTGCGCTGGAATCTGCCTGCTTTGCCCTCCGCAACCCTGTTGCTGTGCTCTCCTCCGCGGCTCCCAAGCTCCGCCACTCCGCCTCCAGAAGCCTCCACCCGCGAAGGGGCTTCCTAGTGTGTGGACACTTTTCCTCCTTCACAGCTCTCTCCCGCTGGTGCAGGACCCGTCCCTATCCTTTTGTCTCTGTTTAGTTATTTCTTTTGCCCTACCCAGGTACGTGGGGGGTTTCTTGCCTTTTGGGAGGTCTGAGGTCTTCTGCCAGTGTTCAGTAGATGCTCTGTAGGAGTTGTTCCACGAGTAGATGTATTTCTGGTGTATCTGTGGGGAGGAACGTGATCTCCGCGTCTTACTCTTCCGCCATCTTCCCGCAGTACCACAACTTCTTTATCCATTTTTCGCTTTCTGCGATATTGAACTTGTACCGTAAACGAGGTTCTTGTAAACAGAGCCGTCACAAACTTTGGGGTGGCTGTGTCTTTTTGATTTTAATTTCCCTAAGCTATAGGACCATAAGTGGAAGTGCCCTAGGCTCTGTTGCTTTGTTTTTTAGATGTTTCAGGAAACACCATACACTTCTCCAGAGTGGCTGTTGGCAATTTACATCCCGCCCATCAGCATAACAAGGCTCCCAGTTCTCCATGGCCTGTCCTGCCTTTCTGGATTTTACACTTTTTTCAGATGGCCCTTTTGACTGGGGGGCAGTGAGACTTCATTGTAGTGCAGATTTGCTTTGCAAGCTTGCTTGCTTGGCCAAAAAGGGCGTATGCGTTTTTTCCTGAATATATTCAGGAAAAAACGCATACGCCCTTTTTGGCCAAGTGCATCGTTGTGGACGTTCTGCCTCTTTTCCTATGCTTTACATGCAATTCCAGTCTACCTCCTGAAATCGGTTTCCTGCAATTCTGCCCTGCTTTCACGTCCTCTTGGCAGCCTTACTTCAACATATTTTTGGACGATAGCTGTCATTTATAACTCTGCAGGTTTGTGAATGACAGTGCCCCTGAGCTCCTTTCTTCAACTTGCTTTCTTGTGAGCTGGCCGCAACACCGCAGGGTTGCTTCAGGCCCTAGTGTGGTTCCGGCATGGCATGCTGAGCCTTTGGTTAATTCCTCTTCCTGGTGGGAAATGAGAGTTAAATTTGCCCGTCCAGTCACCTCCAGCTAGTCTCTCATTGGTTCTCCCTATTCCTGTTCATTTTCCGCAGAAATTGCAAACTGGGCCAAACAGGAGGTTAAAGGCACTGACTCTCCAAGTGGGGAGAGTGTTAGTAAAGCGTCTGGAATGTTGCACCCGAGTACCAGGGGACGAAAACTGAGACACCTTTGAACACGTTTCCCAATCACTCGGTGGATCATACTCTGGGTTCCACATGCATGTTTTAGCTGAAGGAAGAATCCCTTAAACCTGGAGAGTTGAGACCCATGGAATGGGTACCATGCAATATGACTTCAAAGGGTCTGCATTTGCTCACCGATCCTCACCAATCCTATCACTGCTGCGTTTATGCCACTGTACACACGCTTGATTCTCTTTCGGAGACATATAAATCCATAGGTTTTAAGATTCTTACTAGTCAGGTATATTCTTAGGCGTTTAATATGGGGTGTTGAATCCACTTCGTTGAGCAAGGAGTAGCTCTTGTCTATTACATATTTGGCTTATGGAACGGTATCTGTGCTAATTTCAATCTCTGGTTTTATGCAGCACCCCAACTCACCTTTCCCCTTAAGGAAGCATAAGTTGGTTTTCTACATTTGAGACCCTGTTCTGTTTTGTAATTCAGTTCCTGTGTAGCCAAGTTTACATTCCGTGTAGTAGTGATATCTTATGATGTTTCTTTTTCTGTGTGACTTATTTCACTTAGAATCATCGTACCTGAATCCACTCGTTATGCTTCTACGGGCCTGATGACATAGATTTCATTGCTGAGTGATATTGCATTGTACGTAAGTACCACAACTTCTTTTTTTTTTTTTTTTTTAAACATCTTTATTGGAGCATAATTGCTTTACAATGGTATGTTAGTTTCAGCTTCACAACAAAATGAATCAGTTATATATATACACATGTTCCCATATCTCTTCCCGCTTGCGTCACCCTCCCTCCCACCCTCCCTATCCCACCCCTCCAGGCGGTCACACAGCACCGAGCTGATCTCCCTGTGCTATGCGGCTGCTTCCCACTAGCTATCTACCTTACGTTTGGTAGTGTATACATGTCCATGCCTCTTTATTGCTTTGTCACCGTTTACCCTTCTCCCTCCCCATAGCCTCAAGTCCATTCTCTAGTAAGTCTGTGTCTTTATTCCTGTTTCACCCCTAGGTTTTTCATGACATTTTTTTTCTTAAATTCCATATATATGTGTTAGCATACGGTATTTGTCTCTCTCTTTCTGACTTACTTCACTCTGTATGACAGACTCTAGGTCTATCCACCTCATTACAAATAGCTCAATTTCGTCTCTTTTTATGGCTGAGTAATACTCCATTGTATATATGTGCCACATCTTCTTTATCCATTCATCCGATGATGGACACTTAGGTTGTTTCCATCTCTGGGCTATTGTAAATAGAGCTGCAATGAACATTTTGGTACATGACTCTTTTTGAATTATGGTTTTCTCAGGGTATATGCCCAGTAGTGGGATTGTTGGGTCATATGGTAGTTCTATTTGTAGCTTTTTAAGGAACCTCCATACTGTTCTCCACAGTGGCTGTATCAATTTACATTCCCACCAACAGTGTAAGAGGGTTCCCTTTTCTCCACACCCTCTCCAGCGTTTATTGTTTCTAGATTTTTTGATGATGGCCATTCTGACTGGTGTGAGATGATATCTCATTGTAGTTTTGATTTGCATTTCTCTAATGATTAGTGACGCTGAGCATTCTTTCATGTGTTTGTTGGCACTCTGTATATCTTCTTTGGAGAAATGTCTATTTAGGTCTTCTGCCCATTTTTGGATTGGGTTGTTTGTTCTTTTGTTATTAAGCTGCATGAGCTGCTTATAAATTTTGGAGATTAATCCTTTGTCAGTTGCTTCATTTACAAATATTTTCTCCCATTCTGAGGGTTGTCTTTTGGTCTTCTTTATGGTTTCCTTTGCTGCGCAAAAGCTTTTAAGTTTCATTAGGTCCCATTTGTTTACTTTTGTTTTTATTTCCATTTCTCTAGGAGGTGGGTCAAAAAGGATCTTGCTGTGATTTATGTCATAGAGTGTTCTGCCTATGTTTTCCTCTAAGAGTTTGATAGTTTCTGGCCTTACATTTAGGTCTTTAATCCATTTTGAGCTTATTTTTGTGTATGGTGTTAGGGAGTGATCTAATCTCATACTTTTACATGTAGCTGTCCAGTTTTCCCAGCACCACTTATTGAATAGGCTGTCCTTTCTCCACTGTACATTTCTGCCTCCTTTGTCAAAGATAAGGTGACCATATGTGCGTGGGTTTATCTCTGGGCTTTCTATCCTGTTCCATTGATCTATATTTCTGTTTTTGTGCCAGTACCATACTGTCTTGATTACTGTAGCTTTGTAGTATAGTCTGAAGTCAGGAAGCCTGATTCCTCCAGCTCCATTTTTCGTTCTCAAAATTGCTTTGGCTATTCGGGGTCTTTTGTGTTTCCATACAAATTGTGAGATTTTTTGTTCTAGTTCTGTGAAAAATGCCAGTGGTAGTTTGATAGGGATTGCATTGAATCTGTAGATTGCTTTGGGTAGTAGAGTCATTTTCACAATGTTGATTCTTCCAATCCAAGAACATGGTATATCTCTCCATCTATTTGTATCATTTTTAATTTCTTTCGTCAGTGTCTTATAATTTTCTGCATACAGGTCTTTTGTCTCCTTAGGTAGGTTTATTCCTAGGTATTTTATTCTTTTTGTTGCAATGGTAAATGGGAGTGTTTTCTTGATTTCACTTTCAGATTTTTCATCCTTAGTGTATAGGAATGCCAGAGATTTCTGTGCATTAATTTTGTATCCTGCTACTTTACCAAATTCATTGATTAGCTCTAGTAGTTTTCTGGTAGCATCTTTAGGGTTCTGTATGTATAGTATCATGTCATCTGCAAACAGTGACAGCTTTACTTCTTCTTTTCCGATTTGGATTCCTTTTATTTCCTTTTCTTCTCTGATTGCTGTGGCTAAAACTTCCAAAACTATGTTGAATAAGAGTGGTGAGAGTGGGCAACCTTGTCTTGTTCCTGATCTTAGTGGAAATGCTTTCAGTTTTTCACCATTGAGGACGATGTTGGCTGTGGGTTTGTCATATATGGCCTTTATTATGTTGAGGAAAGTTCCCTCTATGCCTACTTTCTGCAGGGTTTTTATCATAAATGGGTGTTGAATTTTGTCAAAAGCTTTCTCTGCATCTATTGAGATGATCATATGGTTTTTCTCCTTCAATTTGTTAATATGGTGTATCACGTTGATTGATTTGCGTATATTGAAGAATCCTTGCATTCCTGGAATAAACCCCACTTGATCATGGTGTATGATCCGTTTAATGTGCTGTTGGATTCTGTTTGCTAGTATTTTGTTGAGGATCTTTGCATCTATGTTCATCAGTGATATTGGCCTGTAGTTTTCTTTCTTTGTGACATCCTTGTCTGGTTTTGGTATCAGGGTGATGGTGGCCTCGTAGAATGAGTTGGGGAGTGTTCCTCCCTCTGCTATATTCTGGAAGAGTCTGAGAAGGATAGGTGATAGCTCTTCTCTAAATGTTTGATAGAATTCGCCTGTGAAGCCATCTGGTCCTGGGCTTTTGCTTGTTGGAAGATTTTTAATCACAGTTTCAATTTCAGTGCTTGTGATTGGTCTGTTCATATTTTCTATTTCTTCCTGATTCAGTCTTGGCAGGTTGTGCCTTTCTAAGAATTTGTCCATTTCTTCCAGGTTGTCCATTTTATTGGCATAGAGTTGCTTGTAGTAATCTCTCATGATCTTTTGTATTTCTGCAGTGTCAGTCGTTACTTCTCCTTTTTCATTTCTAATTCTATTGATTTGAGTCTTCTCCCTTTTTTTCTTGATGAGTCTGGCTAATGGTTTATCAATTTTGTTTATCCTTTCAAAGAAACAGCTTTTAGTTTTATTGATCTTTGCTATCGTTTCCTTCATTTCTTTTTCATTTATTTCTGATCTGATTTTTATGATTTCTTTCCTCCTGCTAACTTTGGGGTTTTTTTGTTCTTCTTTCTCTAATTGCTTTAGGTGCAAGGTTAGGTTGTTTATTCGAGATGTTTCCTGTTTCTTAAGGTAAGATTGTATTGCTATAAACTTCCCTCTTAGAACTGCTTTTGCTGCATCCCATAGATTTTGAGTCGTCGTGTCTCCATTGTCGTTTGTTTCTAGGTATTTTTTGATCTCCCCTTTGATTTCTTCAGTGATCACTTCGTTATTAAGTAGTGTATTGTTTAGCCTCCATGTGTTTGTATTTTTTACAGATCTTCTCCTGTGATTGATATCGAGTCTCATAGCGTTGTGGTCGGAAAAGATACTTGATACAATTTCAATTTTCTTAAATTTACCAAGGCTTGATTTGTGACCCAAGATATGATCTATCCTGGAGAATGTTCCATGAGCACTTGAGAAAAATGTGTATTCTGTTGTTTTTGGATGGAATGTCCTATAAATATCAATTAACTCCATCTCATTTAATGTATCATTTAAAGCTTGTGTTTCCTTATTTATTTTCATTTTGGATGATCTGTCCATTGGTGAAAGTGGGGTGTTAAAGTCCCCTACTATGAATGTGTTACTGTCGATTTCCCCTTTTATGGTTGTCAGTATTTGCCTTATGTATTGAGGTGCACCTATGTTGGGTGCATAAATATTTACAATTGTTATATCTTCCTCTTGGATCGATCCCTTGATCATTATGTAGTGTCCTTCTTTGTCTCTTCTAATAGTCTTTGTTTTAAAGTCTGATATGAGAATTGCTACTCCAGCTTTCTTTTGGTTTCCATTTGCATGAAATACCTTTTTCCATCCCCTTACTTTCAGTCTGTATGTGTCTCTAGGTCTGAAGTGGGTCTCTTGTAGACAGCAAATATATGGGTCTTGTTTTTGTATCCATTCAGCCAATCTGTGTCTTTTGGTGGGAGCATTTAGTCCATTTACATTTAAGGTAATTATCGATATGTGTGTTCCCATTCCCATTTTTTTAATTGTTTTGGGTTTGTTATTGTAGGTCTTTTCCTTCTTTTGTGTTTCTTGCCTAGAGAAGTTCCTTTAGCAGTTGTTGTAGAGCTGGTTTGGTGGTGCTGAACTCTCTCAGCTTTTGCTTGTCTCTAAAGGTTTTAATTTCTCCATCAAATCTGAATGAGATCCTTGCTGGGTAGAGTAATCTTGGTTGCAGGTTTTTCTCCTTCAACACTTTCAATATGTCCTGCCACTCCCTTCTGGCTTGCAGAGTTTCTGCTGAAAGATCAGCTGTTAACCTTATGGGGATTCCCTTGTGTGTTATTTGTTGTTTTTCCCTTGCTGCTTTTAATATGTTTTCTTTGTATTTAATTTTTGACAGTTTGATTAATATGTGTCTTGGCGTATTTCTCCTTGGATTTATCCTGTATGGGACTCTCTGTGCTTCCTGGACTTGATTAACTATTTCCTTTCCCATATTAGGGAAGTTTTCAACTATAATCTCTTCAAATATTTTCTCAGTCCCTTTCTTTTTCTCTTCTTCTTCTGGAACCCCTATAATTCGAATGTTGGTACGTTTAATGCTGTCCCAGAAGTCTCTGAGACTGTCCTCAGTTCTTTTCATTCTTTTTTCTTTATTCTGCTCTGCAGTAGTTATTTCCACTATTTTATCTTCCAGGTCACTTATCCGTTCTTCTGCCTCAGTTATTCTGCTATTGATCCCATCTAGAGTACTTTTAATTTCATTTATTGTGTTGTTCATCGTTGCTTGTTTCATCTTTAGTTCTTCTAGGTCCTTGTTAACTGATTCTTGCATTTTGTCCATTCTATTGTCCATTCTATCTCCAAGATTTCGGATCAACCTTACTATCATTATTCTGAATTCTTTTTCAGGTAGACTGCCTATTTCTTCTTCATTTGTTAGGTCTGATGGGTTTTTATCTTGCTCCTTCATCTGCGGTGTGTTTTTCTGTCTTTTCATTTTGCTTATCTTACTGTGTTTGGGGTCTCCTTTTTTGCAGGCTGAAGGTTCGTAGTTCCTGTTGTTTTTTGTGTCTGTCCCCAGTGGCTAAGGTTGGTTCAGTGGGTTGTGTAGGCTTCCTGGTGGAGGGTACTAGTGCCTGTGTTCTGGTGGATGAGGCTAGATCTTATCTTTCTGGTGGGCAGGTCCACGTCTGGTGGTGTGTTTTGGGGTGTCTGTAGACTTATTATGATTTTGGGCCGCCTCTCTGCTAATGGGTGGGGTTGTGTTCCTGTCTTGCTAGTTGTTTGGCATAGGATGTCCAGCACTGTAGCTTGCTGGTCGTTGAGTGAAGCTGGGTGCTGGCGTTGAGATGGAGATCTCTTGGAAATTTTTGCTGTTTGATATTATGTGCAGCTGGGAGGTCTCTTGTGGATCAGTGTCCTGAAGTTGGCTCTCCCACCTCAGAGGCACAGCACTGACTCCTGGCTGCAGCACCAAGAGCCTTTCATCCACAGGGCTCCTTAATTTGGGATGATTGGTTGTCTATTCAGGTATTCCACAGATGCAGGGTATATCAAGTTGATTGTGGAGCTTTAATCCGCTGCTTCTGAGGCTGCTGGGAGAGATTTCCCTTTCTCTTCTTTGTTCTCACAGCTCCCAGGGGCTCAGCTTTGGATTTAGCCCCGCCTGTGCGTGTAGGTCGCCGGAGGGCGTCTGTTCTTTGCTCAGACAGGACGGGGTTAAAGGAGCCGCTGATTCGGAGGCTCTGGCTCACTCAGGCCCAGGGGTAGGGAGGGGCACGGAGTGTGGGGCGGGCCTGCGGCGGCAGAGGCCGGCGAGACGTTGCAGCCTGAGGCGCACCTGTGCGTTCTCCCGGGGGAGTTGTCCCTGGATCCCGGGACCCTGGCAGTGGCGGGCTGCACAGGCTCCCCGGAAGGGCGCGTGGCTAGTGACCTGTGTTCGCACACAGGCCTCCCGGTGGCGGCAGCAGCGGCCCTAGCGTCTCATGTCTGTCTCTGGGCTCCGCACTTTTAGCCGCGGCTCACGCCCGTCCCTGGAGCTCTCTCAAGCAGCGTTCTTAATCCCCTCTCCTCGTGCACCAGGAAACAAAGAGGGACGTAAAAGTCTCTTGCCTCTTCGGCAGCTCCAGACCTCTCCCCAGACTCTCTCCCGGCCAGCTGCGGTGCACCAACGCCCTGCAGGCTGTGTTCACGCCGCCAACCCCAGTCCTCTCCCGGCGCTCCGACAAAAGCCGGAGCCTCAGCTCCCAGTCCCGTCCGCCCTGGCGGGCGAGCAGACAAGCCTCTCGGCTGGCGAGTTCCGGTCGGCCCGATCCTCTGCGCTGGAATCTGCCCGCTTTGCCCTCCGCAACCCTGTTGCTGTGCTCTCCTCCGCGGCTCCCAAGCTCCCCCACTCCGCCTCCAGAAGCCTCCACCCGCGAAGGGGCTTCCTAGTGTGTGGACACTTTTCCTCCTTCACAGCTCTCTCCCGCTGGTGCAGGACCCGTCCCTATCCTTTTGTCTCTGTTTAGTTATTTCTTTTGCCCTACCCAGGTACGTGGGGGGTTTCTTGCCTTTTGGGAGGTCTGAGGTCTTCTGCCAGCGTTCAGTAGATGCTCTGTAGGAGTTGTTCCACGAGTAGATGTATTTCTGGTGTATCTGTGGGGAGGAACGTGATCTCCGCGTCTTACTCTTCCGCCATCTTCCCGCAGTACCACAACTTCTTTATCCATTTTTCGCTTTCTGCGATATTGAACTTGTACCGTAAACGAGGTTCTTGTAAACAGAGCCGTCACAAACTTTGGGGTGGCTGTGTCTTTTTGATTTTAATTTCCCTAAGCTATAGGACCATAAGTGGAAGTGCCCTAGGCTCTGTTGCTTTGTTTTTTAGATGTTTCAGGAAACACCATACACTTCTCCAGAGTGGCTGTTGGCAATTTACATCCCGCCCATCAGCATAACAAGGCTCCCAGTTCTCCATGGCCTGTCCTGCCTTTCTGGATTTTACACTTTTTTCAGATGGCCCTTTTGACTGGGGGGCAGTGAGACTTCATTGTAGTGCAGATTTGCTTTGCAAGCTTGCTTGCTTGGCCAAAAAGGGCGTATGCGTTTTTTCCTGAATATATTCAGGAAAAAACGCATACGCCCTTTTTGGCCAAGTGCATCATTGTGGACGTTCTGCCTCTTTTCCTATGCTTTACATGCAATTCCAGTCTACCTCCTGAAATCGGTTTCCTGCAATTCTGCCCCGCTTTCACGTCCTCTTGGCAGCCTTACTTCAACATATTTTTGGACGATAGCTGTCATTTATAACTCTGCAGGTTTGTGAATGACAGTGCCCCTGAGCTCCTTTCTTCAACTTGCTTTCTTGTGAGCTGGCCGCAACACCGCAGGGTTGCTTCAGGCCCTAGTGTGGTTCCGGCATGGCATGCTGAGCCTTTGGTTAATTCCTCTTCCTGGTGGGAAATGAGAGTTAAATTTGCCCGTCCAGTCACCTCCAGCTAGTCTCTCATTGGTTCTCCCTATTCCTGTTCATTTTCCGCAGAAATTGCAAACTGGGCCAAACAGGAGGTTAAAGGCACTGACTCTCCAAGTGGGGAGAGTGTTAGTAAAGCGTCTGGAATGTTGCACCCGAGTACCAGGGGACGAAAACTGAGACACCTTTGAACACGTTTCCCAATCACTCGGTGGATCATACTCTGGGTTCCACATGCATGTTTTAGCTGAAGGAAGAATCCCTTAAACCTGGAGAGTTGAGACCCATGGAATGGGTACCATGCAATATGACTTCAAAGGGTCTGCATTTGCTCACCGATCCTCACCAATCCTATCACTGCTGCGTTTATGCCACTGTACACACGCTTGATTCTCTTTCGGAGACATATAAATCCATAGGTTTTAAGATTCTTACTAGTCAGGTATATTCTTAGGCGTTTAATATGGGGTGTTGAATCCACTTCGTTGAGCAAGGAGTAGCTCTTGTCTATTACATATTTGGCTTATGGAACGGTATCTGTGCTAATTTCAATCTCTGGTTTTATGCAGCACCCCAGCTCACCTTTCCCCTTAAGGAAGCATAAGTTGGTTTTCTACATTTGAGACCCTGTTCTGTTTTGTAATTCAGTTCCTGTGTAGCCAAGTTTACATTCCGTGTAGTAGTGATATCTTATGATGTTTCTTTTTCTGTGTGACTTATTTCACTTAGAATAATCGTACCTGAATCCACTCGTTATGCTGCTACGGGCCTGATGACATAGATTTCATTGCTGAGTGATATTGCATTGTACGTAAGTACCACAACTTCTTTTTTTTTTTTTTTTTAAACATCTTTATTGGAGCATAATTGCTTTACAATGGTATGTTAGTTTCAGCTTCACAACAAAATGAATCAGTTATATATATACACATGTTCCCATATCTCTTCCCGCTTGCGTCACCCTCCCTCCCACCCTCCCTATCCCACCCCTCCAGGCGGTCACACAGCACCGAGCTGATCTCCCTGTGCTATGCGGCTGCTTCCCACTAGCTATCTACCTTACGTTTGGTAGTGTATACATGTCCATGCCTCTTTATTGCTTTGTCACCGTTTACCCTTCTCCCTCCCCATAGCCTCAAGTCCATTCTCTAGTAAGTCTGTGTCTTTATTCCTGTTTCACCCCTAGGTTTTTCATGACATTTTTTTTCTTAAATTCCATATATATGTGTTAGCATACGGTATTTGTCTCTCTCTTTCTGACTTACTTCACTCTGTATGACAGACTCTAGGTCTATCCACCTCATTACAAATAGCTCAATTTCGTCTCTTTTTATGGCTGAGTAATACTCCATTGTATATATGTGCCACATCTTCTTTATCCATTCATCCGATGATGGACACTTAGGTTGTTTCCATCTCTGGGCTATTGTAAATAGAGCTGCAATGAACATTTTGGTACATGACTCTTTTTGAATTATGGTTTTCTCAGGGTATATGCCCAGTAGTGGGATTGTTGGGTCATATGGTAGTTCTATTTGTAGCTTTTTAAGGAACCTCCATACTGTTCTCCACAGTGGCTGTATCAATTTACATTCCCACCAACAGTGTAAGAGGGTTCCCTTTTCTCCACACCCTCTCCAGCATTTATTGTTTCTAGATTTTTTGATGATGGCCATTCTGACTGGTGTGAGATGATATCTCATTGTAGTTTTGATTTGCATTTCTCTAATGATTAGTGACGCTGAGCATTCTTTCATGTGTTTGTTGGCACTCTGTATATCTTCTTTGGAGAAATGTCTATTTAGGTCTTCTGCCCATTTTTGGATTGGGTTGTTTGTTCTTTTGTTATTAAGCTGCATGAGCTGCTTATAAATTTTGGAGATTAATCCTTTGTCAGTTGCTTCATTTACAAATATTTTCTCCCATTCTGAGGGTTGTCTTTTGGTCTTCTTTATGGTTTCCTTTGCTGCGCAAAAGCTTTTAAGTTTCATTAGGTCCCATTTGTTTACTTTTGTTTTTATTTCCATTTCTCTAGGAGGTGGGTCAAAAAGGATCTTGCTGTGATTTATGTCATAGAGTGTTCTGCCTATGTTTTCCTCTAAGAGTTTGATAGTTTCTGGCCTTACATTTAGGTCTTTAATCCATTTTGAGCTTATTTTTGTGTATGGTGTTAGGGAGTGATCTAATCTCATACTTTTACATGTAGCTGTCCAGTTTTCCCAGCACCACTTATTGAATAGGCTGTCCTTTCTCCACTGTACATTTCTGCCTCCTTTGTCAAAGATAAGGTGACCATATGTGCGTGGGTTTATCTCTGGGCTTTCTATCCTGTTCCATTGATCTATATTTCTGTTTTTGTGCCAGTACCATACTGTCTTGATTACTGTAGCTTTGTAGTATAGTCTGAAGTCAGGAAGCCTGATTCCTCCAGCTCCATTTTTCGTTCTCAAAATTGCTTTGGCTATTCGGGGTCTTTTGTGTTTCCATACAAATTGTGAGATTTTTTGTTCTAGTTCTGTGAAAAATGCCAGTGGTAGTTTGATAGGGATTGCATTGAATCTGTAGATTGCTTTGGGTAGTAGAGTCATTTTCACAATGTTGATTCTTCCAATCCAAGAACATGGTATATCTCTCCATCTATTTGTATCATTTTTAATTTCTTTCGTCAGTGTCTTATAATTTTCTGCATACAGGTCTTTTGTCTCCTTAGGTAGGTTTATTCCTAGGTATTTTATTCTTTTTGTTGCAATGGTAAATGGGAGTGTTTTCTTGATTTCACTTTCAGATTTTTCATCCTTAGTGTATAGGAATGCCAGAGATTTCTGTGCATTAATTTTGTATCCTGCTACTTTACCAAATTCATTGATTAGCTCTAGTAGTTTTCTGGTAGCATCTTTAGGGTTCTGTATGTATAGTATCATGTCATCTGCAAACAGTGACAGCTTTACTTCTTCTTTTCCGATTTGGATTCCTTTTATTTCCTTTTCTTCTCTGATTGCTGTGGCTAAAACTTCCAAAACTATGTTGAATAAGAGTGGTGAGAGTGGGCAACCTTGTCTTGTTCCTGATCTTAGTGGAAATGCTTTCAGTTTTTCACCATTGAGGACGATGTTGGCTGTGGGTTTGTCATATATGGCCTTTATTATGTTGAGGAAAGTTCCCTCTATGCCTACTTTCTGCAGGGTTTTTATCATAAATGGGTGTTGAATTTTGTCAAAAGCTTTCTCTGCATCTATTGAGATGATCATATGGTTTTTCTCCTTCAATTTGTTAATATGGTGTATCACGTTGATTGATTTGCGTATATTGAAGAATCCTTGCATTCCTGGAATAAACCCCACTTGATCATGGTGTATGATCCGTTTAATGTGCTGTTGGATTCTGTTTGCTAGTATTTTGTTGAGGATCTTTGCATCTATGTTCATCAGTGATATTGGCCTGTAGTTTTCTTTCTTTGTGACATCCTTGTCTGGTTTTGGTATCAGGGTGATGGTGGCCTCGTAGAATGAGTTGGGGAGTGTTCCTCCCTCTGCTATATTCTGGAAGAGTCTGAGAAGGATAGGTGATAGCTCTTCTCTAAATGTTTGATAGAATTCGCCTGTGAAGCCATCTGGTCCTGGGCTTTTGCTTGTTGGAAGATTTTTAATCACAGTTTCAATTTCAGTGCTTGTGATTGGTCTGTTCATATTTTCTATTTCTTCCTGATTCAGTCTTGGCAGGTTGTGCCTTTCTAAGAATTTGTCCATTTCTTCCAGGTTGTCCATTTTATTGGCATAGAGTTGCTTGTAGTAATCTCTCATGATCTTTTGTATTTCTGCAGTGTCAGTCGTTACTTCTCCTTTTTCATTTCTAATTCTATTGATTTGAGTCTTCTCCCTTTTTTTCTTGATGAGTCTGGCTAATGGTTTATCAATTTTGTTTATCCTTTCAAAGAAACAGCTTTTAGTTTTATTGATCTTTGCTATCGTTTCCTTCATTTCTTTTTCATTTATTTCTGATCTGATTTTTATGATTTCTTTCCTCCTGCTAACTTTGGGGTTTTTTTGTTCTTCTTTCTCTAATTGCTTTAGGTGCAAGGTTAGGTTGTTTATTCGAGATGTTTCCTGTTTCTTAAGGTAAGATTGTATTGCTATAAACTTCCCTCTTAGAACTGCTTTTGCTGCATCCCATAGATTTTGAGTCGTCGTGTCTCCATTGTCGTTTGTTTCTAGGTATTTTTTGATCTCCCCTTTGATTTCTTCAGTGATCACTTCGTTATTAAGTAGTGTATTGTTTAGCCTCCATGTGTTTGTATTTTTTACAGATCTTCTCCTGTGATTGATATCGAGTCTCATAGCGTTGTGGTCGGAAAAGATACTTGATACAATTTCAATTTTCTTAAATTTACCAAGGCTTGATTTGTGACCCAAGATATGATCTATCCTGGAGAATGTTCCATGAGCACTTGAGAAAAATGTGTATTCTGTTGTTTTTGGATGGAATGTCCTATAAATATCAATTAACTCCATCTCATTTAATGTATCATTTAAAGCTTGTGTTTCCTTATTTATTTTCATTTTGGATGATCTGTCCATTGGTGAAAGTGGGGTGTTAAAGTCCCCTACTATGAATGTGTTACTGTCGATTTCCCCTTTTATGGTTGTCAGTATTTGCCTTATGTATTGAGGTGCACCTATGTTGGGTGCATAAATATTTACAATTGTTATATCTTCCTCTTGGATCGATCCCTTGATCATTATGTAGTGTCCTTCTTTGTCTCTTCTAATAGTCTTTGTTTTAAAGTCTGATATGAGAATTGCTACTCCAGCTTTCTTTTGGTTTCCATTTGCATGAAATACCTTTTTCCATCCCCTTACTTTCAGTCTGTATGTGTCTCTAGGTCTGAAGTGGGTCTCTTGTAGACAGCAAATATATGGGTCTTGTTTTTGTATCCATTCAGCCAATCTGTGTCTTTTGGTGGGAGCATTTAGTCCATTTACATTTAAGGTAATTATCGATATGTGTGTTCCCATTCCCATTTTTTTAATTGTTTTGGGTTTGTTATTGTAGGTCTTTTCCTTCTTTTGTGTTTCTTGCCTAGAGAAGTTCCTTTAGCAGTTGTTGTAGAGCTGGTTTGGTGGTGCTGAACTCTCTCAGCTTTTGCTTGTCTCTAAAGGTTTTAATTTCTCCATCAAATCTGAATGAGATCCTTGCTGGGTAGAGTAATCTTGGTTGCAGGTTTTTCTCCTTCAACACTTTCAATATGTCCTGCCACTCCCTTCTGGCTTGCAGAGTTTCTGCTGAAAGATCAGCTGTTAACCTTATGGGGATTCCCTTGTGTGTTATTTGTTGTTTTTCCCTTGCTGCTTTTAATATGTTTTCTTTGTATTTAATTTTTGACAGTTTGATTAATATGTGTCTTGGCGTATTTCTCCTTGGATTTATCCTGTATGGGACTCTCTGTGCTTCCTGGACTTGATTAACTATTTCCTTTCCCATATTAGGGAAGTTTTCAACTATAATCTCTTCAAATATTTTCTCAGTCCCTTTCTTTTTCTCTTCTTCTTCTGGAACCCCTATAATTCGAATGTTGGTACGTTTAATGCTGTCCCAGAAGTCTCTGAGACTGTCCTCAGTTCTTTTCATTCTTTTTTCTTTATTCTGCTCTGCAGTAGTTATTTCCACTATTTTATCTTCCAGGTCACTTATCCGTTCTTCTGCCTCAGTTATTCTGCTATTGATCCCATCTAGAGTACTTTTAATTTCATTTATTGTGTTGTTCATCGTTGCTTGTTTCATCTTTAGTTCTTCTAGGTCCTTGTTAACTGATTCTTGCATTTTGTCCATTCTATTGTCCATTCTATCTCCAAGATTTCGGATCAACCTTACTATCATTATTCTGAATTCTTTTTCAGGTAGACTGCCTATTTCTTCTTCATTTGTTAGGTCTGATGGGTTTTTATCTTGCTCCTTCATCTGCGGTGTGTTTTTCTGTCTTTTCATTTTGCTTATCTTACTGTGTTTGGGGTCTCCTTTTTTGCAGGCTGAAGGTTCGTAGTTCCTGTTGTTTTTTGTGTCTGTCCCCAGTGGCTAAGGTTGGTTCAGTGGGTTGTGTAGGCTTCCTGGTGGAGGGTACTAGTGCCTGTGTTCTGGTGGATGAGGCTAGATCTTATCTTTCTGGTGGGCAGGTCCACGTCTGGTGGTGTGTTTTGGGGTGTCTGTAGACTTATTATGATTTTGGGCCGCCTCTCTGCTAATGGGTGGGGTTGTGTTCCTGTCTTGCTAGTTGTTTGGCATAGGATGTCCAGCACTGTAGCTTGCTGGTCGTTGAGTGAAGCTGGGTGCTGGCGTTGAGATGGAGATCTCTCGGAAATTTTTGCTGTTTGATATTATGTGCAGCTGGGAGGTCTCTTGTGGATCAGTGTCCTGAAGTTGGCTCTCCCACCTCAGAGGCACAGCACTGACTCCTGGCTGCAGCACCAAGAGCCTTTCATCCACAGGGCTCCTTAATTTGGGATGATTGGTTGTCTATTCAGGTATTCCACAGATGCAGGGTATATCAAGTTGATTGTGGAGCTTTAATCCGCTGCTTCTGAGGCTGCTGGGAGAGATTTCCCTTTCTCTTCTTTGTTCTCACAGCTCCCAGGGGCTCAGCTTTGGATTTAGCCCCGCCTGTGCGTGTAGGTCGCCGGAGGGCGTCTGTTCTTTGCTCAGACAGGACGGGGTTAAAGGAGCCGCTGATTCGGAGGCTCTGGCTCACTCAGGCCCGGGGGTAGGGAGGGGCACGGAGTGTGGGGCGGGCCTGCGGCGGCAGAGGCCGGCGAGACGTTGCAGCCTGAGGCGCACCTGTGCGTTCTCCCGGGGGAGTTGTCCCTGGATCCCGGGACCCTGGCAGTGGCGGGCTGCACAGGCTCCCCGGAAGGGCGCGTGGCTAGTGACCTGTGTTCGCACACAGGCCTCCCGGTGGTGGCAGCAGCGGCCCTAGCGTCTCATGTCTGTCTCTGGGCTCCGCACTTTTAGCCGCGGCTCACGCCCGTCCCTGGAGCTCTCTCAAGCAGCGTTCTTAATCCCCTCTCCTCGTGCACCAGGAAACAAAGAGGGACGTAAAAGTCTCTTGCCTCTTCGGCAGCTCCAGACCTCTCCCCAGACTCTCTCCCGGCCAGCCGCGGTGCACCAACGCCCTGCAGGCTGTGTTCACGCCGCCAACCCCAGTCCACTCCCGGCGCTCCGACAAAAGGCGGAGCCTCAGCTCCCAGTCCCGTCCGCCCCGGCGGGCGAGCAGACAAGCCTCTCGGCTGGCGAGTTCCGGTCGGCCCGATCCTCTGCGCTGGAATCTGCCCGCTTTGCCCTCCGCAACCCTGTTGCTGTGCTCTCCTCCGCGGCTCCCAAGCTCCCCCACTCCGCCTCCAGAAGCCTCCACCCGCGAAGGGGCTTCCTAGTGTGTGGACACTTTTCCTCCTTCACAGCTCTCTCCCGCTGGTGCAGGACCCGTCCCTATCCTTTTGTCTCTGTTTAGTTATTTCTTTTGCCCTACCCAGGTACGTGGGGGGTTTCTTGCCTTTTGGGAGGTCTGAGGTCTTCTGCCAGTGTTCAGTAGATGCTCTGTAGGAGTTGTTCCACGAGTAGATGTATTTCTGGTGTATCTGTGGGGAGGAACGTGATCTCCGCGTCTTACTCTTCCGCCATCTTCCCGCAGTACCACAACTTCTTTATCCATTTTTCGCTTTCTGCGATATTGAACTTGTACCGTAAACGAGGTTCTTGTAAACAGAGCCGTCACAAACTTTGGGGTGGCTGTGTCTTTTTGATTTTAATTTCCCTAAGCTATAGGACCATAAGTGGAAGTGCCCTAGGCTCTGTTGCTTTGTTTTTTAGATGTTTCAGGAAACACCATACACTTCTCCAGAGTGGCTGTTGGCAATTTACATCCCGCCCATCAGCATAACAAGGCTCCCAGTTCTCCATGGCCTGTCCTGCCTTTCTGGATTTTACACTTTTTTCAGATGGCCCTTTTGACTGGGGGGCAGTGAGACTTCATTGTAGTGCAGATTTGCTTTGCAAGCTTGCTTGCTTGGCCAAAAAGGGCGTATGCGTTTTTTCCTGAATATATTCAGGAAAAAACGCATATGCCCTTTTTGGCCAAGTGCATCATTGTGGACGTTCTGCCTCTTTTCCTATGCTTTACATGCAATTCCAGTCTACCTCCTGAAATCGGTTTCCTGCAATTCTGCCCCGCTTTCATGTCCTCTTGGCAGCCTTACTTCAACATATTTTTGGACGATAGCTGTCATTTATAACTCTGCAGGTTTGTGAATGACAGTGCCCCTGAGCTCCTTTCTTCAACTTGCTTTCTTGTGAGCTGGCCGCAACACCGCAGGGTTGCTTCAGGCCCTAGTGTGGTTCCGGCATGGCATGCTGAGCCTTTGGTTAATTCCTCTTCCTGGTGGGAAATGAGAGTTAAATTTGCCCGTCCAGACACCTCCAGCTAGTCTCTCATTGGTTCTCCCTATTCCTGTTCATTTTCCGCAGAAATTGCAAACTGGGCCAAACAGGAGGTTAAAGGCACTGACTCTCCAAGTGGGGAGAGTGTTAGTAAAGCGTCTGGAATGTTGCACCCGAGTACCAGGGGACGAAAACTGAGACACCTTTGAACACGTTTCCCAATCACTCGGTGGATCATACTCTGGGTTCCACATGCATGTTTTAGCTGAAGGAAGAATCCCTTAAACCTGGAGAGTTGAGACCCATGGAATGGGTACCATGCAATATGACTTCACAGGGTCTGCATTTGCTCACCGATCCTCACCAATCCTATCACTGCTGCGTTTATGCCACTGTACACACGCTTGATTCTCTTTCGGAGACATATAAATCCATAGGTTTTAAGATTCTTACTAGTCAGGTATATTCTTAGGCGTTTAATATGGGGTGTTGAATCCACTTCGTTGAGCAAGGAGTAGCTCTTGTCTATTACATATTTGGCTTATGGAACGGTATCTGTACTAATTTCAATCTCTGGTTTTATGCAGCACCCCAACTCACCTTTCCCCTTAAGCAAGCATAAGTTGGTTTTCTACATTTGAGACCCTGTTCTGTTTTGTAATTCAGTTCCTGTGTAGCCAAGTTTACATTCCGTGTAGTAGTGATATCTTATGATGTTTCTTTTTCTGTGTGACTTATTTCACTTAGAATCATCGTACCTGAATCCACTCGTTATGCTGCTACGGGCCTGATGACATAGATTTCATTGCTGAGTGATATTGCATTGTACGTAAGTACCACAACTTCTTTTTTTTTTTTTTTTTAAACATCTTTATTGGAGCATAATTGCTTTACAATGGTATGTTAGTTTCAGCTTCACAACAAAATGAATCAGTTATATATATACACATGTTCCCATATCTCTTCCCGCTTGCGTCACCCTCCCTCCCACCCTCCCTATCCCACCCCTCCAGGCGGTCACACAGCACCGAGCTGATCTCCCTGTGCTATGCGGCTGCTTCCCACTAGCTATCTACCTTACGTTTGGTAGTGTATACATGTCCATGCCTCTTTATTGCTTTGTCACCGTTTACCCTTCTCCCTCCCCATAGCCTCAAGTCCATTCTCTAGTAAGTCTGTGTCTTTATTCCTGTTTCACCCCTAGGTTTTTCATGACATTTTTTTTCTTAAATTCCATATATATGTGTTAGCATACGGTATTTGTCTCTCTCTTTCTGACTTACTTCACTCTGTATGACAGACTCTAGGTCTATCCACCTCATTACAAATAGCTCAATTTCGTCTCTTTTTATGGCTGAGTAATACTCCATTGTATATATGTGCCACATCTTCTTTATCCATTCATCCGATGATGGACACTTAGGTTGTTTCCATCTCTGGGCTATTGTAAATAGAGCTGCAATGAACATTTTGGTACATGACTCTTTTTGAATTATGGTTTTCTCAGGGTATATGCCCAGTAGTGGGATTGTTGGGTCATATGGTAGTTCTATTTGTAGCTTTTTAAGGAACCTCCATACTGTTCTCCACAGTGGCTGTATCAATTTACATTCCCACCAACAGTGTAAGAGGGTTCCCTTTTCTCCACACCCTCTCCAGCGTTTATTGTTTCTAGATTTTTTGATGATGGCCATTCTGACTGGTGTGAGATGATATCTCATTGTAGTTTTGATTTGCATTTCTCTAATGATTAGTGACGCTGAGCATTCTTTCATGTGTTTGTTGGCACTCTGTATATCTTCTTTGGAGAAATGTCTATTTAGGTCTTCTGCCCATTTTTGGATTGGGTTGTTTGTTCTTTTGTTATTAAGCTGCATGAGCTGCTTATAAATTTTGGAGATTAATCCTTTGTCAGTTGCTTCATTTGCAAATATTTTCTCCCATTCTGAGGGTTGTCTTTTGGTCTTCTTTATGGTTTCCTTTGCTGCGCAAAAGCTTTTAAGTTTCATTAGGTCCCATTTGTTTACTTTTGTTTTTATTTCCATTTCTCTAGGAGGTGGGTCAAAAAGGATCTTGCTGTGATTTATGTCATAGAGTGTTCTGCCTATGTTTTCCTCTAAGAGTTTGATAGTTTCTGGCCTTACATTTAGGTCTTTAATCCATTTTGAGCTTATTTTTGTGTATGGTGTTAGGGAGTGATCTAATCTCATACTTTTACATGTAGCTGTCCAGTTTTCCCAGCACCACTTATTGAATAGGCTGTCCTTTCTCCACTGTACATTTCTGCCTCCTTTGTCAAAGATAAGGTGACCATATGTGCGTGGGTTTATCTCTGGGCTTTCTATCCTGTTCCATTGATCTATATTTCTGTTTTTGTGCCAGTACCATACTGTCTTGATTACTGTAGCTTTGTAGTATAGTCTGAAGTCAGGAAGCCTGATTCCTCCAGCTCCATTTTTCGTTCTCAAAATTGCTTTGGCTATTCGGGGTCTTTTGTGTTTCCATACAAATTGTGAGATTTTTTGTTCTAGTTCTGTGAAAAATGCCAGTGGTAGTTTGATAGGGATTGCATTGAATCTGTAGATTGCTTTGGGTAGTAGAGTCATTTTCACAATGTTGATTCTTCCAATCCAAGAACATGGTATATCTCTCCATCTATTTGTATCATTTTTAATTTCTTTCGTCAGTGTCTTATAATTTTCTGCATACAGGTCTTTTGTCTCCTTAGGTAGGTTTATTCCTAGGTATTTTATTCTTTTTGTTGCAATGGTAAATGGGAGTGTTTTCTTGATTTCACTTTCAGATTTTTCATCCTTAGTGTATAGGAATGCCAGAGATTTCTGTGCATTAATTTTGTATCCTGCTACTTTACCAAATTCATTGATTAGCTCTAGTAGTTTTCTGGTAGCATCTTTAGGGTTCTGTATGTATAGTATCATGTCATCTGCAAACAGTGACAGCTTTACTTCTTCTTTTCCGATTTGGATTCCTTTTATTTCCTTTTCTTCTCTGATTGCTGTGGCTAAAACTTCCAAAACTATGTTGAATAAGAGTGGTGAGAGTGGGCAACCTTGTCTTGTTCCTGATCTTAGTGGAAATGCTTTCAGTTTTTCACCATTGAGGACGATGTTGGCTGTGGGTTTGTCATATATGGCCTTTATTATGTTGAGGAAAGTTCCCTCTATGCCTACTTTCTGCAGGGTTTTTATCATAAATGGGTGTTGAATTTTGTCAAAAGCTTTCTCTGCATCTATTGAGATGATCATATGGTTTTTCTCCTTCAATTTGTTAATATGGTGTATCACGTTGATTGATTTGCGTATATTGAAGAATCCTTGCATTCCTGGAATAAACCCCACTTGATCATGGTGTATGATCCGTTTAATGTGCTGTTGGATTCTGTTTGCTAGTATTTTGTTGAGGATCTTTGCATCTATGTTCATCAGTGATATTGGCCTGTAGTTTTCTTTCTTTGTGACATCCTTGTCTGGTTTTGGTATCAGGGTGATGGTGGCCTCGTAGAATGAGTTGGGGAGTGTTCCTCCCTCTGCTATATTCTGGAAGAGTCTGAGAAGGATAGGTGATAGCTCTTCTCTAAATGTTTGATAGAATTCGCCTGTGAAGCCATCTGGTCCTGGGCTTTTGCTTGTTGGAAGATTTTTAATCACAGTTTCAATTTCAGTGCTTGTGATTGGTCTGTTCATATTTTCTATTTCTTCCTGATTCAGTCTTGGCAGGTTGTGCCTTTCTAAGAATTTGTCCATTTCTTCCAGGTTGTCCATTTTATTGGCATAGAGTTGCTTGTAGTAATCTCTCATGATCTTTTGTATTTCTGCAGTGTCAGTCGTTACTTCTCCTTTTTCATTTCTAATTCTATTGATTTGAGTCTTCTCCCTTTTTTTCTTGATGAGTCTGGCTAATGGTTTATCAATTTTGTTTATCCTTTCAAAGAAACAGCTTTTAGTTTTATTGATCTTTGCTATCGTTTCCTTCATTTCTTTTTCATTTATTTCTGATCTGATTTTTATGATTTCTTTCCTCCTGCTAACTTTGGGGTTTTTTTGTTCTTCTTTCTCTAATTGCTTTAGGTGCAAGGTTAGGTTGTTTATTCGAGATGTTTCCTGTTTCTTAAGGTAAGATTGTATTGCTATAAACTTCCCTCTTAGAACTGCTTTTGCTGCATCCCATAGATTTTGAGTCGTCGTGTCTCCATTGTCGTTTGTTTCTAGGTATTTTTTGATCTCCCCTTTGATTTCTTCAGTGATCACTTCGTTATTAAGTAGTGTATTGTTTAGCCTCCATGTGTTTGTATTTTTTACAGATCTTCTCCTGTGATTGATATCGAGTCTCATAGCGTTGTGGTCGGAAAAGATACTTGATACAATTTCAATTTTCTTAAATTTACCAAGGCTTGATTTGTGACCCAAGATATGATCTATCCTGGAGAATGTTCCATGAGCACTTGAGAAAAATGTGTATTCTGTTGTTTTTGGATGGAATGTCCTATAAATATCAATTAACTCCATCTCATTTAATGTATCATTTAAAGCTTGTGTTTCCTTATTTATTTTCATTTTGGATGATCTGTCCATTGGTGAAAGTGGGGTGTTAAAGTCCCCTACTATGAATGTGTTACTGTCGATTTCCCCTTTTATGGTTGTCAGTATTTGCCTTATGTATTGAGGTGCACCTATGTTGGGTGCATAAATATTTACAATTGTTATATCTTCCTCTTGGATCGATCCCTTGATCATTATGTAGTGTCCTTCTTTGTCTCTTCTAATAGTCTTTGTTTTAAAGTCTGATATGAGAATTGCTACTCCAGCTTTCTTTTGGTTTCCATTTGCATGAAATACCTTTTTCCATCCCCTTACTTTCAGTCTGTATGTGTCTCTAGGTCTGAAGTGGGTCTCTTGTAGACAGCAAATATATGGGTCTTGTTTTTGTATCCATTCAGCCAATCTGTGTCTTTTGGTGGGAGCATTTAGTCCATTTACATTTAAGGTAATTATCGATATGTGTGTTCCCATTCCCATTTTTTTAATTGTTTTGGGTTTGTTATTGTAGGTCTTTTCCTTCTTTTGTGTTTCTTGCCTAGAGAAGTTCCTTTAGCAGTTGTTGTAGAGCTGGTTTGGTGGTGCTGAACTCTCTCAGCTTTTGCTTGTCTCTAAAGGTTTTAATTTCTCCATCAAATCTGAATGAGATCCTTGCTGGGTAGAGTAATCTTGGTTGCAGGTTTTTCTCCTTCAACACTTTCAATATGTCCTGCCACTCCCTTCTGGCTTGCAGAGTTTCTGCTGAAAGATCAGCTGTTAACCTTATGGGGATTCCCTTGTGTGTTATTTGTTGTTTTTCCCTTGCTGCTTTTAATATGTTTTCTTTGTATTTAATTTTTGACAGTTTGATTAATATGTGTCTTGGCGTATTTCTCCTTGGATTTATCCTGTATGGGACTCTCTGTGCTTCCTGGACTTGATTAACTATTTCCTTTCCCATATTAGGGAAGTTTTCAACTATAATCTCTTCAAATATTTTCTCAGTCCCTTTCTTTTTCTCTTCTTCTTCTGGAACCCCTATAATTCGAATGTTGGTACGTTTAATGCTGTCCCAGAAGTCTCTGAGACTGTCCTCAGTTCTTTTCATTCTTTTTTCTTTATTCTGCTCTGCAGTAGTTATTTCCACTATTTTATCTTCCAGGTCACTTATCCGTTCTTCTGCCTCAGTTATTCTGCTATTGATCCCATCTAGAGTACTTTTAATTTCATTTATTGTGTTGTTCATCGTTGCTTGTTTCATCTTTAGTTCTTCTAGGTCCTTGTTAACTGATTCTTGCATTTTGTCCATTCTATTGTCCATTCTATCTCCAAGATTTCGGATCAACCTTACTATCATTATTCTGAATTCTTTTTCAGGTAGACTGCCTATTTCTTCTTCATTTGTTAGGTCTGATGGGTTTTTATCTTGCTCCTTCATCTGCGGTGTGTTTTTCTGTCTTTTCATTTTGCTTATCTTACTGTGTTTGGGGTCTCCTTTTTTGCAGGCTGAAGGTTCGTAGTTCCTGTTGTTTTTTGTGTCTGTCCCCAGTGGCTAAGGTTGGTTCAGTGGGTTGTGTAGGCTTCCTGGTGGAGGGTACTAGTGCCTGTGTTCTGGTGGATGAGGCTAGATCTTATCTTTCTGGTGGGCAGGTCCACGTCTGGTGGTGTGTTTTGGGGTGTCTGTAGACTTATTATGATTTTGGGCCGCCTCTCTGCTAATGGGTGGGGTTGTGTTCCTGTCTTGCTAGTTGTTTGGCATAGGATGTCCAGCACTGTAGCTTGCTGGTCGTTGAGTGAAGCTGGGTGCTGGCGTTGAGATGGAGATCTCTCGGAAATTTTTGCTGTTTGATATTATGTGCAGCTGGGAGGTCTCTTGTGGATCAGTGTCCTGAAGTTGGCTCTCCCACCTCAGAGGCACAGCACTGACTCCTGGCTGCAGCACCAAGAGCCTTTCATCCACAGGGCTCCTTAATTTGGGATGATTGGTTGTCTATTCAGGTATTCCACAGATGCAGGGTATATCAAGTTGATTGTGGAGCTTTAATCCGCTGCTTCTGAGGCTGCTGGGAGAGATTTCCCTTTCTCTTCTTTGTTCTCACAGCTCCCAGGGGCTCAGCTTTGGATTTAGCCCCGCCTGTGTGTGTAGGTCGCCGGAGGGCGTCTGTTCTTTGCTCAGACAGGACGGGGTTAAAGGAGCCGCTGATTCGGAGGCTCTGGCTCACTCAGGCCCGGGGGTAGGGAGGGGCACGGAGTGTGGGGCGGGCCTGCGGCGGCAGAGGCCGGCGAGACGTTGCAGCCTGAGGTGCACCTGTGCGTTCTCCCGGGGGAGTTGTCCCTGGATCCCGGGACCCTGGCAGTGGCGGGCTGCACAGGCTCCCCGGAAGGGCGCGTGGCTAGTGACCTGTGTTCGTACACAGGCCTCCCGGTGGCGGCAGCAGCGGCCCTAGCATCTCATGTCTGTCTCTGGGCTCCGCACTTTTAGCCGCGGCTCGCGCCCGTCCCTGGAGCTCTCTCAAGCAGCGTTCTTAATCCCCTCTCCTCGTGCACCAGGAAACAAAGAGGGACGTAAAAGTCTCTTGCCTCTTCGGCAGCTCCAGACCTCTCCCCAGACTCTCTCCCGGCCAGCCGCGGTGCACCAACGCCCTGCAGGCTGTGTTCACGCCGCCAACCCCAGTCCTCTCCCGGCGCTCCGACAAAAGCCGGAGCCTCAGCTCCCAGTCCCGTCCGCCCCGGCGGGCGAGCAGACAAGCCTCTCGGCTGGCGAGTTCCGGTCGGCCCGATCCTCTGCGCTGGAATCTGCCCGCTTTGCCCTCCGCAACCCTGTTGCTGTGCTCTCCTCCGCGGCTCCCAAGCTCCCCCACTCCGCCTCCAGAAGCCTCCACCCGCGAAGGGGCTTCCTAGTGTGTGGACACTTTTCCTCCTTCACAGCTCTCTCCCGCTGGTGCAGGACCCGTCCCTATCCTTTTGTCTCTGTTTAGTTATTTCTTTTGCCCTACCCAGTTACGTGGGGGGTTTCTTGCCTTTTGGGAGGTCTGAGGTCTTCTGCCAGCGTTCAGTAGATGCTCTGTAGGAGTTGTTCCACGAGTAGATGTATTTCTGGTGTATCTGTGGGGAGGAACGTGATCTCCGCGTCTTACTCTTCCGCCATCTTCCTGCAGTACCACAACTTCTTTATCCATTTTTCGCTTTCTGCGATATTGAACTTGTACCGTAAACGAGGTTCTTGTAAACAGAGCCGTCACAAACTTTGGGGTGGCTGTGTCTTTTTGATTTTAATTTCCCTAAGCTATAGGACCATAAGTGGAAGTGCCCTAGGATCTGTTGCTTTGTTTTTTAGATGTTTCAGGAAACACCATACACTTCTCCAGAGTGGCTGTTGGCAATTTACATCCCGCCCATCAGCATAACAAGGCTCCCAGTTCTCCATGGCCTGTCCTGCCTTTCTGGATTTTACACTTTTTTCAGATGGCCCTTTTGACTGGGGGGCAGTGAGACTTCATTGTAGTGCAGATTTCCTTTGCAAGCTTGCTTAGTTGGCCAAAAAGGGCGTATGCGTTTTTTCCTGAATATATTCAGGAAAAAACGCATACGCCCTTTTTGGCCAAGTGCATCATTGTGGACGTTCTGCCTCTTTTCCTATGGTTTACATGCAATTCCAGTCTACCTCCTGAAATCGGTTTCCTGCAATTCTGCCCCGCTTTCACGTCCTCTTGGCAGCCTTACTTCAACATATTTTTGGACGATAGCTGTCATTTATAACTCTGCAGGTTTGTGAATGACAGTGCCCCTGAGCTCCTTTCTTCAACTTGCTTTCTTGTGAGCTGGCCGCAACACCGCAGGGTTGCTTCAGGCCCTAGTGTGGTTCCGGCATGGCATGCTGAGCCTTTGGTTAATTCCTCTTCCTGGTGGGAAATGAGAGTTAAATTTGCCCGTCCAGACACCTCCAGCTAGTCTCTCATTGGTTCTCCCTATTCCTGTTCATTTTCCGCAGAAATTGCAAACTGGGCCAAACAGGAGGTTAAAGGCACTGACTCTCCAAGTGGGGAGAGTGTTAGTAAAGCGTCTGGAATGTTGCACCCGAGTACCAGGGGACGAAAACTGAGACACCTTTGAACACGTTTCCCAATCACTCGGTGGATCATACTCTGGGTTCCACATGCATGTTTTAGCTGAAGGAAGAATCCCTTAAACCTGGAGAGTTGAGACCCATGGAATGGGTACCATGCAATATGACTTCAAAGGGTCTGCATTTGCTCACCGATCCTCACCAATCCTATCACTGCTGCGTTTATGCCACTGTACACACGCTTGATTCTCTTTTGGAGACATATAAATCCATAGGTTTTAAGATTCTTACTAGTCAGGTATATTCTTAGGCGTTTAATATGGGGTGTTGAGTCCACTTCGTTGAGCAAGGAGTAGCTCTTGTCTATTACATATTTGGCTTATGGAACGGTATCTGTGCTAATTTCAATCTCTGGTTTTATGCAGCACCCCAACTCACCTTTCCCCTTAAGGAAGCATAAGTTGGTTTTCTACATTTGAGACCCTGTTCTGTTTTGTAATTCAGTTCCTGTGTAGCCAAGTTTACATTCCGTGTAGTAGTGATATCTTATGATGTTTCTTTTTCTGTGTGACTTATTTCACTTAGAATCATCGTACCTGAATCCACTCGTTATGCTGCTACGGGCCTGATGACATAGATTTCATTGCTGAGTGATATTGCATTGTACGTAAGTACCACAACTTCTTTCTTTTTTTTTTTTTTAAACATCTTTATTGGAGCATAATTGCTTTACAATGGTATGTTAGTTTCAGCTTCACAACAAAATGAATCAGTTATATATATACACATGTTCCCATATCTCTTCCCGCTTGCGTCACCCTCCCTCCCACCCTCCCTATCCCACCCCTCCAGGCGGTCACACAGCACCGAGCTGATCTCCCTGTGCTATGCGGCTGCTTCCCACTAGCTATCTACCTTACGTTTGGTAGTGTATACATGTCCATGCCTCTTTATTGCTTTGTCACCGTTTACCCTTCTCCCTCCCCATAGCCTCAAGTCCATTCTCTAGTAAGTCTGTGTCTTTATTCCTGTTTCACCCCTAGGTTTTTCATGACATTTTTTTTCTTAAATTCCATATATATGTGTTAACATACGGTATTTGTCTCTCTCTTTCTGACTTACTTCACTCTGTATGACAGACTCTAGGTCTATCCACCTCATTACAAATAGCTCAATTTCGTCTCTTTTTATGGCTGAGTAATACTCCATTGTATATATGTGCCACATCTTCTTTATCCATTCATCCGATGATGGACACTTAGGTTGTTTCCATCTCTGGGCTATTGTAAATAGAGCTGCAATGAACATTTTGGTACATGACTCTTTTTGAATTATGGTTTTCTCAGGGTATATGCCCAGTAGTGGGATTGTTGGGTCATATGGTAGTTCTATTTGTAGCTTTTTAAGGAACCTCCATACTGTTCTCCACAGTGGCTGTATCAATTTACATTCCCACCAACAGTGTAAGAGGGTTCCCTTTTCTCCACACCCTCTCCAGCGTTTATTGTTTCTAGATTTTTTGATGATGGCCATTCTGACTGGTGTGAGATGATATCTCATTGTAGTTTTGATTTGCATTTCTCTAATGATTAGTGACGCTGAGCATTCTTTCATGTGTTTGTTGGCACTCTGTATATCTTCTTTGGAGAAATGTCTATTTAGGTCTTCTGCCCATTTTTGGATTGGGTTGTTTGTTCTTTTGTTATTAAGCTGCATGAGCTGCTTATAAATTTTGGAGATTAATCCTTTGTCAGTTGCTTCATTTGCAAATATTTTCTCCCATTCTGAGGGTTGTCTTTTGGTCTTCTTTATGGTTTCCTTTGCTGCGCAAAAGCTTTTAAGTTTCATTAGGTCCCATTTGTTTACTTTTGTTTTTATTTCCATTTCTCTAGGAGGTGGGTCAAAAAGGATCTTGCTGTGATTTATGTCATAGAGTGTTCTGCCTATGTTTTCCTCTAAGAGTTTGATAGTTTCTGGCCTTACATTTAGGTCTTTAATCCATTTTGAGCTTATTTTTGTGTATGGTGTTAGGGAGTGATCTAATCTCATACTTTTACATGTAGCTGTCCAGTTTTCCCAGCACCACTTATTGAATAGGCTGTCCTTTCTCCACTGTACATTTCTGCCTCCTTTGTCAAAGATAAGGTGACCATATGTGCGTGGGTTTATCTCTGGGCTTTCTATCCTGTTCCATTGATCTATATTTCTGTTTTTGTGCCAGTACCATACTGTCTTGATTACTGTAGCTTTGTAGTATAGTCTGAAGTCAGGAAGCCTGATTCCTCCAGCTCCATTTTTCGTTCTCAAAATTGCTTTGGCTATTCGGGGTCTTTTGTGTTTCCATACAAATTGTGAGATTTTTTGTTCTAGTTCTGTGAAAAATGCCAGTGGTAGTTTGATAGGGATTGCATTGAATCTGTAGATTGCTTTGGGTAGTAGAGTCATTTTCACAATGTTGATTCTTCCAATCCAAGAACATGGTATATCTCTCCATCTATTTGTATCATTTTTAATTTCTTTCGTCAGTGTCTTATAATTTTCTACATACAGGTCTTTTGTCTCCTTAGGTAGGTTTATTCCTAGGTATTTTATTCTTTTTGTTGCAATGGTAAATGGGAGTGTTTTCTTGATTTCACTTTCAGATTTTTCATCCTTAGTGTATAGGAATGCCAGAGATTTCTGTGCATTAATTTTGTATCCTGCTACTTTACCAAATTCATTGATTAGCTCTAGTAGTTTTCTGGTAGCATCTTTAGGGTTCTGTATGTATAGTATCATGTCATCTGCAAACAGTGACAGCTTTACTTCTTCTTTTCCGATTTGGATTCCTTTTATTTCCTTTTCTTCTCTGATTGCTGTGGCTAAAACTTCCAAAACTATGTTGAATAAGAGTGGTGAGAGTGGGCAACCTTGTCTTGTTCCTGATCTTAGTGGAAATGCTTTCAGTTTTTCACCATTGAGGACGATGTTGGCTGTGGGTTTGTCATATATGGCCTTTATTATGTTGAGGAAAGTTCCCTCTATGCCTACTTTCTGCAGGGTTTTTATCATAAATGGGTGTTGAATTTTGTCAAAAGCTTTCTCTGCATCTATTGAGATGATCATATGGTTTTTCTCCTTCAATTTGTTAATATGGTGTATCACGTTGATTGATTTGCGTATATTGAAGAATCCTTGCATTCCTGGAATAAACCCCACTTGATCATGGTGTATGATCCGTTTAATGTGCTGTTGGATTCTGTTTGCTAGTATTTTGTTGAGGATCTTTGCATCTATGTTCATCAGTGATATTGGCCTGTAGTTTTCTTTCTTTGTGACATCCTTGTCTGGTTTTGGTATCAGGGTGATGGTGGCCTCGTAGAATGAGTTGGGGAGTGTTCCTCCCTCTGCTATATTCTGGAAGAGTCTGAGAAGGATAGGTGATAGCTCTTCTCTAAATGTTTGATAGAATTCGCCTGTGAAGCCATCTGGTCCTGGGCTTTTGCTTGTTGGAAGATTTTTAATCACAGTTTCAATTTCAGTGCTTGTGATTGGTCTGTTCATATTTTCTATTTCTTCCTGATTCAGTCTTGGCAGGTTGTGCCTTTCTAAGAATTTGTCCATTTCTTCCAGGTTGTCCATTTTATTGGCATAGAGTTGCTTGTAGTAATCTCTCATGATCTTTTGTATTTCTGCAGTGTCAGTCGTTACTTCTCCTTTTTCATTTCTAATTCTATTGATTTGAGTCTTCTCCCTTTTTTTCTTGATGAGTCTGGCTAATGGTTTATCAATTTTGTTTATCCTTTCAAAGAAACAGCTTTTAGTTTTATTGATCTTTGCTATCGTTTCCTTCATTTCTTTTTCATTTATTTCTGATCTGATTTTTATGATTTCTTTCCTCCTGCTAACTTTGGGGTTTTTTTGTTCTTCTTTCTCTAATTGCTTTAGGTGCAAGGTTAGGTTGTTTATTCGAGATGTTTCCTGTTTCTTAAGGTAAGATTGTATTGCTATAAACTTCCCTCTTAGAACTGCTTTTGCTGCATCCCATAGATTTTGAGTCGTCGTGTCTCCATTGTCATTTGTTTCTAGGTATTTTTTGATCTCCCCTTTGATTTCTTCAGTGATCACTTCGTTATTAAGTAGTGTATTGTTTAGCCTCCATGTGTTTGTATTTTTTACAGATCTTCTCCTGTGATTGATATCGAGTCTCATAGCGTTGTGGTCGGAAAAGATACTTGATACAATTTCAATTTTCTTAAATTTACCAAGGCTTGATTTGTGACCCAAGATATGATCTATCCTGGAGAATGTTCCATGAGCACTTGAGAAAAATGTGTATTCTGTTGTTTTTGGATGGAATGTCCTATAAATATCAATTAACTCCATCTCATTTAATGTATCATTTAAAGCTTGTGTTTCCTTATTTATTTTCATTTTGGATGATCTGTCCATTGGTGAAAGTGGGGTGTTAAAGTCCCCTACTATGAATGTGTTACTGTCGATTTCCCCTTTTATGGTTGTCAGTATTTGCCTTATGTATTGAGGTGCACCTATGTTGGGTGCATAAATATTTACAATTGTTATATCTTCCTCTTGGATCGATCCCTTGATCATTATGTAGTGTCCTTCTTTGTCTCTTCTAATAGTCTTTGTTTTAAAGTCTGATATGAGAATTGCTACTCCAGCTTTCTTTTGGTTTCCATTTGCATGAAATACCTTTTTCCATCCCCTTACTTTCAGTCTGTATGTGTCTCTAGGTCTGAAGTGGGTCTCTTGTAGACAGCAAATATATGGGTCTTGTTTTTGTATCCATTCAGCCAATCTGTGTCTTTTGGTGGGAGCATTTAGTCCATTTACATTTAAGGTAATTATCGATGTGTGTGTTCCCATTCCCATTTTTTTAATTGTTTTGGGTTTGTTATTGTAGGTCTTTTCCTTCTTTTGTGTTTCTTGCCTAGAGAAGTTCCTTTAGCAGTTGTTGTAGAGCTGGTTTGGTGGTGCTGAACTCTCTCAGCTTTTGCTTGTCTCTAAAGGTTTTAATTTCTCCATCAAATCTGAATGAGATCCTTGCTGGGTAGAGTAATCTTGGTTGCAGGTTTTTCTCCTTCAACACTTTCAATATGTCCTGCCACTCCCTTCTGGCTTGCAGAGTTTCTGCTGAAAGATCAGCAGTTAACCTTATGGGGATTCCCTTGTGTGTTATTTGTTGTTTTTCCCTTGCTGCTTTTAATATGTTTTCTTTGTATTTAATTTTTGACAGTTTGATTAATATGTGTCTTGGCGTATTTCTCCTTGGATTTATCCTGTATGGGACTCTCTGTGCTTCCTGGACTTGATTAACTATTTCCTTTCCCATATTAGGGAAGTTTTCAACTATAATCTCTTCAAATATTTTCTCAGTCCCTTTCTTTTTCTCTTCTTCTTCTGGAACCCCTATAATTCGAATGTTGGTACGTTTAATGCTGTCCCAGAAGTCTCTGAGACTGTCCTCAGTTCTTTTCATTCTTTTTTCTTTATTCTGCTCTGCAGTAGTTATTTCCACTATTTTATCTTCCAGGTCACTTATCCGTTCTTCTGCCTCAGTTATTCTGCTATTGATCCCATCTAGAGTACTTTTAATTTCATTTATTGTGTTGTTCATCGTTGCTTGTTTCATCTTTAGTTCTTCTAGGTCCTTGTTAACTGATTCTTGCATTTTGTCCATTCTATTGTCCATTCTATCTCCAAGATTTCGGATCAACCTTACTATCATTATTCTGAATTCTTTTTCAGGTAGACTGCCTATTTCTTCTTCATTTGTTAGGTCTGATGGGTTTTTATCTTGCTCCTTCATCTGCGGTGTGTTTTTCTGTCTTTTCATTTTGCTTATCTTACTGTGTTTGGGGTCTCCTTTTTTGCAGGCTGAAGGTTCGTAGTTCCTGTTGTTTTTTGTGTCTGTCCCCAGTGGCTAAGGTTGGTTCAGTGGGTTGTGTAGGCTTCCTGGTGGAGGGTACTAGTGCCTGTGTTCTGGTGGATGAGGCTAGATCTTATCTTTCTGGTGGGCAGGTCCACGTCTGGTGGTGTGTTTTGGGGTGTCTGTAGACTTATTATGATTTTGGGCCGCCTCTCTGCTAATGGGTGGGGTTGTGTTCCTGTCTTGCTAGTTGTTTGGCATAGGATGTCCAGCACTGTAGCTTGCTGGTCGTTGAGTGAAGCTGGGTGCTGGCGTTGAGATGGAGATCTCTTGGAAATTTTTGCTGTTTGATATTATGTGCAGCTGGGAGGTCTCTTGTGGATCAGTGTCCTGAAGTTGGCTCTCCCACCTCAGAGGCACAGCACTGACTCCTGGCTGCAGCACCAAGAGCCTTTCATCCACAGGGCTCCTTAATTTGGGATGATTGGTTGTCTATTCAGGTATTCCACAGATGCAGGGTATATCAAGTTGATTGTGGAGCTTTAATCCGCTGCTTCTGAGGCTGCTGGGAGAGATTTCCCTTTCTCTTCTTTGTTCTCACAGCTCCCAGGGGCTCAGCTTTGGATTTAGCCCCGCCTGTGCGTGTAGGTCGCCGGAGGGCGTCTGTTCTTTGCTCAGACAGGACGGGGTTAAAGGAGCCGCTGATTCGGAGGCTCTGGCTCACTCAGGCCCAGGGGTAGGGAGGGGCACGGAGTGTGGGGCGGGCCTGCGGCGGCAGAGGCCGGCGAGACGTTGCAGCCTGAGGCGCACCTGTGCGTTCTCCCGGGGGAGTTGTCCCTGGATCCTGGGACCCTGGCAGTGGCGGGCTGCACAGGCTCCCCGGAAGGGCGCGTGGCTAGTGACCTGTGTTCGCACACAGGCCTCCCGGTGGCGGCAGCAGCGGCCCTAGCGTCTCATGTCTGTCTCTGGGCTCCGCACTTTTAGCCGCGGCTCACGCCCGTCCCTGGAGCTCTCTCAAGCAGCGTTCTTAATCCCCTCTCGTCGTGCACCAGGAAACAAAGAGGGACGTAAAAGTCTCTTGCCTCTTCGGCAGCTCCAGACCTCTCCCCAGACTCTCTCCCGGCCAGCCGCGGTGCACCAACGCCCTGCAGGCTGTGTTCACGCCGCCAACCCCAGTCCTCTCCCGGCGCTCCGACAAAAGCCGGAGCCTCAGCTCCCAGTCCCGTCCGCCCCGGCGGGCGAGCAGACAAGCCTCTCGGCTGGCGAGTTCCGGTCGGCCCGATCCTCTGCGCTGGAATCTGCCCGCTTTGCCCTCCGCAACCCTGTTGCTGTGCTCTCCTCCGCGGCTCCCAAGCTCCCCCACTCCGCCTCCAGAAGCCTCCACCCGCGAAGGGGCTTCCTAGTGTGTGGACACTTTTCCTCCTTCACAGCTCTCTCCCGCTGGTGCAGGACCCGTCCCTATCCTTTTGTCTCTGTTTAGTTATTTCTTTTGCCCTACCCAGGTACGTGGGGGGTTTCTTGCCTTTTGGGAGGTCTGAGGTCTTCTGCCAGCGTTCAGTAGATGCTCTGTAGGAGTTGTTCCACGAGTAGATGTATTTCTGGTGTATCTGTGGGGAGGAACGTGATCTCCGCGTCTTACTCTTCCGCCATCTTCCTGCAGTACCACAACTTCTTTATCCATTTTTCGCTTTCTGCGATATTGAACTTGTACCGTAAACGAGGTTCTTGTAAACAGAGCCGTCACAAACTTTGGGGTGGCTGTGTCTTTTTGATTTTAATTTCCCTAAGCTATAGGACCATAAGTGGAAGTGCCCTAGGCTCTGTTGCTTGGTTTTTTAGATGTTTCAGGAAACACCATACACTTCTCCAGAGTGGCTGTTGGCAATTTACATCCCGCCCATCAGCATAACAAGGCTCCCAGTTCTCCATGGCCTGTCCTGCCTTTCTGGATTTTACACTTTTTTCAGATGGCCCTTTTGACCGGGGGGCAGTGAGACTTCATTGTAGTGCAGATTTGCTTTGCAAGCTTGCTTAGTTGGCCAAAAAGGGCGTATGCGTTTTTTCCTGAATATATTCAGGAAAAAACGCATACGCCCTTTTTGGCCAAGTGCATCATTGTGGACGTTCTGCCTCTTTTCCTATGCTTTACATGCAATTCCAGTCTACCTCCTGAAATCGGTTTCCTGCAATTCTGCCCCGCTTTCACGTCCTCTTGGCAGCCTTACTTCAACATATTTTTGGACGATAGCTGTCATTTATAACTCTGCAGGTTTGTGAATGACAGTGCCCCTGAGCTCCTTTCTTCAGCTTGCTTTCTTGTGAGCTGGCCGCAACACCGCAGGGTTGCTTCAGGCCCTAGTGTGGTTCCGGCATGGCATGCTGAGCCTTTGGTTAATTCCTCTTCCTGGTGGGAAATGAGAGTTAAATTTGCCCGTCCAGACACCTCCAGCTAGTCTCTCATTGGTTCTCCCTATTCCTGTTCATTTTCCGCAGAAATTGCAAACTGGGCCAAACAGGAGGTTAAAGGCACTGACTCTCCAAGTGGGGAGAGTGTTAGTAAAGCGTCTGGAATGTTGCACCCGAGTACCAGGGGACGAAAACTGAGACACCTTTGAACACGTTTCCCAATCACTCGGTGGATCATACTCTGGGTTCCACATGCATGTTTTAGCTGAAGGAAGAATCCCTTAAACCTGGAGAGTTGAGACCCATGGAATGGGTACCATGCAATATGACTTCAAAGGGTCTGCATTTGCTCACCGATCCTCACCAATCCTATCACTGCTGCGTTTATGCCACTGTACACACGCTTGATTCTCTTTTGGAGACATATAAATCCATAGGTTTTAAGATTCTTACTAGTCAGGTATATTCTTAGGCGTTTAATATGGGGTGTTGAGTCCACTTCGTTGAGCAAGGAGTAGCTCTTGTCTATTACATATTTGGCTTATGGAACGGTATCTGTGCTAATTTCAATCTCTGGTTTTATGCAGCACCCCAACTCACCTTTCCCCTTAAGGAAGCATAAGTTGGTTTTCTACATTTGAGACCCTGTTCTGTTTTGTAATTCAGTTCCTGTGTAGCCAAGTTTACATTCCGTGTAGTAGTGATATCTTATGATGTTTCTTTTTCTGTGTGACTTATTTCACTTAGAATCATCGTACCTGAATCCACTCGTTATGCTGCTACGGGCCTGATGACATAGATTTCATTGCTGAGTGATATTGCATTGTACGTAAGTACCACAACTTCTTTTTTTTTTTTTTTTAAACATCTTTATTGGAGCATAATTGCTTTACAATGGTATGTTAGTTTCAGCTTCACAACAAAATGAATCAGTTATATATATACACATGTTCCCATATCTCTTCCCGCTTGCGTCACCCTCCCTCCCACCCTCCCTATCCCACCCCTCCAGGCGGTCACACAGCACCGAGCTGATCTCCCTGTGCTATGCGGCAGCTTCCCACTAGCTATCTACCTTACGTTTGGTAGTGTATACATGTCCATGCCTCTTTATTGCTTTGTCACCGTTTACCCTTCTCCCTCCCCATAGCCTCAAGTCCATTCTCTAGTAAGTCTGTGTCTTTATTCCTGTTTCACCCCTAGGTTTTTCATGACATTTTTTTTCTTAAATTCCATATATATGTGTTAGCATACGGTATTTGTCTCTCTCTTTCTGACTTACTTCACTCTGTATGACAGACTCTAGGTCTATCCACCTCATTACAAATAGCTCAATTTCGTCTCTTTTTATGGCTGAGTAATACTCCATTGTATATATGTGCCACATCTTCTTTATCCATTCATCCGATGATGGACACTTAGGTTGTTTCCATCTCTGGGCTATTGTAAATAGAGCTGCAATGAACATTTTGGTACATGACTCTTTTTGAATTATGGTTTTCTCAGGGTATATGCCCAGTAGTGGGATTGTTGGGTCATATGGTAGTTCTATTTGTAGCTTTTTAAGGAACCTCCATACTGTTCTCCACAGTGGCTGTATCAATTTACATTCCCACCAACAGTGTAAGAGGGTTCCCTTTTCTCCACACCCTCTCCAGCATTTATTGTTTCTAGATTTTTTGATGATGGCCATTCTGACTGGTGTGAGATGATATCTCATTGTAGTTTTGATTTGCATTTCTCTAATGATTAGTGACGCTGAGCATTCTTTCATGTGTTTGTTGGCACTCTGTATATCTTCTTTGGAGAAATGTCTATTTAGGTCTTCTGCCCATTTTTGGATTGGGTTGTTTGTTCTTTTGTTATTAAGCTGCATGAGCTGCTTATAAATTTTGGAGATTAATCCTTTGTCAGTTGCTTCATTTGCAAATATTTTCTCCCATTCTGAGGGTTGTCTTTTGGTCTTCTTTATGGTTTCCTTTGCTGCGCAAAAGCTTTTAAGTTTCATTAGGTCCCATTTGTTTACTTTTGTTTTTATTTCCATTTCTCTAGGAGGTGGGTCAAAAAGGATCTTGCTGTGATTTATGTCATAGAGTGTTCTGCCTATGTTTTCCTCTAAGAGTTTGATAGTTTCTGGCCTTACATTTAGGTCTTTAATCCATTTTGAGCTTATTTTTGTGTATGGTGTTAGGGAGTGATCTAATCTCATACTTTTACATGTAGCTGTCCAGTTTTCCCAGCACCACTTATTGAATAGGCTGTCCTTTCTCCACTGTACATTTCTGCCTCCTTTGTCAAAGATAAGGTGACCATATGTGCGTGGGTTTATCTCTGGGCTTTCTATCCTGTTCCATTGATCTATATTTCTGTTTTTGTGCCAGTACCATACTGTCTTGATTACTGTAGCTTTGTAGTATAGTCTGAAGTCAGGAAGCCTGATTCCTCCAGCTCCATTTTTCGTTCTCAAAATTGCTTTGGCTATTCGGGGTCTTTTGTGTTTCCATACAAATTGTGAGATTTTTTGTTCTAGTTCTGTGAAAAATGCCAGTGGTAGTTTGATAGGGATTGCATTGAATCTGTAGATTGCTTTGGGTAGTAGAGTCATTTTCACAATGTTGATTCTTCCAATCCAAGAACATGGTATATCTCTCCATCTATTTGTATCATTTTTAATTTCTTTCATCAGTGTCTTATAATTTTCTGCATACAGGTCTTTTGTCTCCTTAGGTAGGTTTATTCCTAGGTATTTTATTCTTTTTGTTGCAATGGTAAATGGGAGTGTTTTCTTGATTTCACTTTCAGATTTTTCATCCTTAGTGTATAGGAATGCCAGAGATTTCTGTGCATTAATTTTGTATCCTGCTACTTTACCAAATTCATTGATTAGCTCTAGTAGTTTTCTGGTAGCATCTTTAGGGTTCTGTATGTATAGTATCATGTCATCTGCAAACAGTGACAGCTTTACTTCTTCTTTTCCGATTTGGATTCCTTTTATTTCCTTTTCTTCTCTGATTGCTGTGGCTAAAACTTCCAAAACTATGTTGAATAAGAGTGGTGAGAGTGGGCAACCTTGTCTTGTTCCTGATCTTAGTGGAAATGCTTTCAGTTTTTCACCATTGAGGACGATGTTGGCTGTGGGTTTGTCATATATGGCCTTTATTATGTTGAGGAAAGTTCCCTCTATGCCTACTTTCTGCAGGGTTTTTATCATAAATGGGTGTTGAATTTTGTCAAAAGCTTTCTCTGCATCTATTGAGATGATCATATGGTTTTTCTCCTTCAATTTGTTAATATGGTGTATCACGTTGATTGATTTGCGTATATTGAAGAATCCTTGCATTCCTGGAATAAACCCCACTTGATCATGGTGTATGATCCGTTTAATGTGCTGTTGGATTCTGTTTGCTAGTATTTTGTTGAGGATCTTTGCATCTATGTTCATCAGTGATATTGGCCTGTAGTTTTCTTTCTTTGTGACATCCTTGTCTGGTTTTGGTATCAGGGTGATGGTGGCCTCGTAGAATGAGTTGGGGAGTGTTCCTCCCTCTGCTATATTCTGGAAGAGTCTGAGAAGGATAGGTGATAGCTCTTCTCTAAATGTTTGATAGAATTCGCCTGTGAAGCCATCTGGTCCTGGGCTTTTGCTTGTTGGAAGATTTTTAATCACAGTTTCAATTTCAGTGCTTGTGATTGGTCTGTTCATATTTTCTATTTCTTCCTGATTCAGTCTTGGCAGGTTGTGCCTTTCTAAGAATTTGTCCATTTCTTCCAGGTTGTCCATTTTATTGGCATAGAGTTGCTTGTAGTAATCTCTCATGATCTTTTGTATTTCTGCAGTGTCAGTCGTTACTTCTCCTTTTTCATTTCTAATTCTATTGATTTGAGTCTTCTCCCTTTTTTTCTTGATGAGTCTGGCTAATGGTTTATCAATTTTGTTTATCCTTTCAAAGAAACAGCTTTTAGTTTTATTGATCTTTGCTATCGTTTCCTTCATTTCTTTTTCATTTATTTCTGATCTGATTTTTATGATTTCTTTCCTCCTGCTAACTTTGGGGTTTTTTTGTTCTTCTTTCTCTAATTGCTTTAGGTGCAAGGTTAGGTTGTTTATTCGAGATGTTTCCTGTTTCTTAAGGTAAGATTGTATTGCTATAAACTTCCCTCTTAGAACTGCTTTTGCTGCATCCCATAGATTTTGAGTCGTCGTGTCTCCATTGTCATTTGTTTCTAGGTATTTTTTGATCTCCCCTTTGATTTCTTCAGTGATCACTTCGTTATTAAGTAGTGTATTGTTTAGCCTCCATGTGTTTGTATTTTTTACAGATCTTCTCCTGTGATTGATATCGAGTCTCATAGCATTGTGGTCGGAAAAGATACTTGATACAGTTTCAATTTTCTTAAATTTACCAAGGCTTGATTTGTGACCCAAGATATGATCTATCCTGGAGAATGTTCCATGAGCACTTGAGAAAAATGTGTATTCTGTTGTTTTTGGATGGAATGTCCTATAAATATCAATTAACTCCATCTCATTTAATGTATCATTTAAAGCTTGTGTTTCCTTATTTATTTTCATTTTGGATGATCTGTCCATTGGTGAAAGTGGGGTGTTAAAGTCCCCTACTATGAATGTGTTACTGTCGATTTCCCCTTTTATGGTTGTCAGTATTTGCCTTATGTATTGAGGTGCACCTATGTTGGGTGCATAAATATTTACAATTGTTATATCTTCCTCTTGGATCGATCCCTTGATCATTATGTAGTGTCCTTCTTTGTCTCTTCTAATAGTCTTTGTTTTAAAGTCTGATATGAGAATTGCTACTCCAGCTTTCTTTTGGTTTCCATTTGCATGAAATACCTTTTTCCATCCCCTTACTTTCAGTCTGTATGTGTCTCTAGGTCTGAAGTGGGTCTCTTGTAGACAGCAAATATATGGGTCTTGTTTTTGTATCCATTCAGCCAATCTGTGTCTTTTGGTGGGAGCATTTAGTCCATTTACATTTAAGGTAATTATCGATATGTGTGTTCCCATTCCCATTTTTTTAATTGTTTTGGGTTTGTTATTGTAGGTCTTTTCCTTCTTTTGTGTTTCTTGCCTAGAGAAGTTCCTTTAGCAGTTGTTGTAGAGCTGGTTTGGTGGTGCTGAACTCTCTCAGCTTTTGCTTGTCTCTAAAGGTTTTAATTTCTCCATCAAATCTGAATGAGATCCTTGCTGGGTAGAGTAATCTTGGTTGCAGGTTTTTCTCCTTCAACACTTTCAATATGTCCTGCCACTCCCTTCTGGCTTGCAGAGTTTCTGCTGAAAGATCAGCTGTTAACCTTATGGGGATTCCCTTGTGTGTTATTTGTTGTTTTTCCCTTGCTGCTTTTAATATGTTTTCTTTGTATTTAATTTTTGACAGTTTGATTAATATGTGTCTTGGCGTATTTCTCCTTGGATTTATCCTGTATGGGACTCTCTGTGCTTCCTGGACTTGATTAACTATTTCCTTTCCCATATTAGGGAAGTTTTCAACTATAATCTCTTCAAATATTTTCTCAGTCCCTTTCTTTTTCTCTTCTTCTTCTGGAAGCCCTATAATTCGAATGTTGGTACATTTAATGTTGTCCCAGAAGTCTCTGAGACTGTCCTCAGTTCTTTTCATTCTTTTTTCTTTATTCTGCTCTGCAGTAGTTATTTCCACTATTTTATCTTCCAGGTCACTTATCCGTTCTTCTGCCTCAGTTATTCTGCTATTGATCCCATCTAGAGTACTTTTAATTTCATTTATTGTGTTGTTCATCGTTGCTTGTTTCATCTTTAGTTCTTCTAGGTCCTTGTTAACTGATTCTTGCATTTTGTCCATTCTATTGTCCATTCTATCTCCAAGATTTCGGATCAACCTTACTATCATTATTCTGAATTCTTTTTCAGGTAGACTGCCTATTTCTTCTTCATTTGTTAGGTCTGATGGGTTTTTATCTTGCTCCTTCATCTGCGGTGTGTTTTTCTGTCTTTTCATTTTGCTTATCTTACTGTGTTTGGGGTCTCCTTTTTTGCAGGCTGAAGGTTCGTAGTTCCTGTTGTTTTTTGTGTCTGTCCCCAGTGGCTAAGGTTGGTTCAGTGGGTTGTGTAGGCTTCCTGGTGGAGGGTACTAGTGCCTGTGTTCTGGTGGATGAGGCTAGATCTTATCTTTCTGGTGGGCAGGTCCACGTCTGGTGGTGTGTTTTGGGGTGTCTGTAGACTTATTACGATTTTGGGCCGCCTCTCTGCTAATGGGTGGGGTTGTGTTCCTGTCTTGCTAGTTGTTTGGCATAGGATGTCCAGCACTGTAGCTTGCTGGTCGTTGAGTGAAGCTGGGTGCTGGCGTTGAGATGGAGATCTCTTGGAAATTTTTGCTGTTTGATATTATGTGCAGCTGGGAGGTCTCTTGTGGATCAGTGTCCTGAAGTTGGCTCTCCCACCTCAGAGGCACAGCACTGACTCCTGGCTGCAGCACCAAGAGCCTTTCATCCACAGGGCTCCTTAATTTGGGATGATTGGTTGTCTATTCAGGTATTCCACAGATGCAGGGTATATCAAGTTGATTGTGGAGCTTTAATCCGCTGCTTCTGAGGCTGCTGGGAGAGATTTCCCTTTCTCTTCTTTGTTCTCACAGCTCCCAGGGGCTCAGCTTTGGATTTAGCCCCGCCTGTGCGTGTAGGTCGCCGGAGGGCGTCTGTTCTTTGCTCAGACAGGACGGGGTTAAAGGAGCCGCTGATTCGGAGGCTCTGGCTCACTCAGGCCCGGGGGTAGGGAGGGGCACGGAGTGTGGGGCGGGCCTGCGGCGGCAGAGGCCGGCGAGACGTTGCAGCCTGAGGCGCACCTGTGCGTTCTCCCGGGGGAGTTGTCCCTGGATCCCGGGACCCTGGCAGTGGCGGGCTGCACAGGCTCCCCGGAAGGGCGCGTGGCTAGTGACCTGTGTTCGCACACAGGCCTCCCGGTGGCGGCAGCAGCGGCCCTAGCGTCTCATGTCTGTCTCTGGGCTCTGCACTTTTAGCCGCGGCTCGCGCCCATCCCTGGAGCTCTCTCAAGCAGCGTTCTTAATCCCCTCTCCTCGTGCACCAGGAAACAAAGAGGGACGTAAAAGTCTCTTGCCTCTTCGGCAGCTCCAGACCTCTCCCAAGACTCTCTCCCGGCCAGCCGCGGTGCACCAACGCCCTGCAGGCTGTGTTCACGCCGCCAACCCCAGTCCTCTCCCGGCGCTCCGACAAAAGCCGGAGCCTCAGCTCCCAGTCCCGTCCGCCCCGGCGGGCGAGCAGACAAGCCTCTCGGCTGGCGAGTTCCGGTCGGCCCGATCCTCTGCGCTGGAATCTGCCCGCTTTGCCCTCCGCAACCCTGTTGCTGTGCTCTCCTCCGCGGCTCCCAAGCTCCCCCACTCCGCCTCCAGAAGCCTCCACCCGCGAAGGGGCTTCCTAGTGTGTGGACACTTTTCCTCCTTCACAGCTCTCTCCCGCTGGTGCAGGACCCGTCCCTATCCTTTTGTCTCTGTTTAGTTATTTCTTTTGCCCTACCCAGGTACGTGGGGGGTTTCTTGCCTTTTGGGAGGTCTGAGGTCTTCTGCCAGCGTTCAGTAGATGCTCTGTAGGAGTTGTTCCACGAGTAGATGTATTTCTGGTGTATCTGTGGGGAGGAACGTGATCTCCGCGTCTTACTCTTCCGCCATCTTCCCGCAGTACCACAACTTCTTTATCCATTTTTCGCTTTCTGCGATATTGAACTTGTACCGTAAACGAGGTTCTTGTAAACAGAGCCGTCACAAACTTTGGGGTGGCTGTGTCTTTTGGATTTTAATTTCCCTAAGCTATAGGACCATAAGTGGAAGTGCCCTAGGCTCTGTTGCTTTGTTTTTTAGATGTTTCAGGAAACACCATACACTTCTCCAGAGTGGCTGTTGGCAATTTACATCACGTCCATCAGCATAACAAGGCTCCCAGTTCTCCATGACCTGTCCTGCCTTTCTGGATTTTACACTTTTTTCAGATGGCCCTTTTGACCGGGGGGCAGTGAGACTTTATTGTAGTGCAGATTTCCTTTGCAAGCTTGCTTGGTTGGCCAAAAAGTGAGTATGCGTTTTTTCCTGAATATATTCAGGAATAAACACATACGCCCTTTTTGTCAAAGTGCATCACTGTGGACGTTCTGCCTCTTTTCCTATGCTTTACATGCAATTCCAGTCTACCTCCTGAAATCGGTTTCCTGCAATTCTGCCCCGCTTTCAAGTCCTCTTGGCAGCCTTACTTCAATATATTTTTGGACGATAGCTGTCATTTATAACTCTGCAGATTTCTGAATGACAGTGCCCCTGAGCTCCTTTCTTCAACTCGCTTTCTTGTGAGCTGGCCGCAACACCGCAGGATTGTTTCAGGCCCTAGTGTGGTTCTGGCATGGCACGCTGTGCCTTTGGTTAATTCCTCTTCCTGGTGGGAAATGAGAGTTTAATTTGCCGGTCCAGACACCTACAGCTAGTCTCTCACTGGTTCTCCCTATTCCTGTTCATTTTCCGCAGAAATTGCAAACTGGGCCAAACAGGAGGTTAAAGGCACTGACTCTCAAAGTGGGGAGAGTGTTAGTAAAGCGTCTGGAATGTTGCACCCGAGTACTGGGGGATGAAAACTGAGACACATTTGAACACGTTTCCCGATCACACGGTGGATCATACTCTGGGTTCCACATGCACGTATTAGCTGAAGGAAGAATCCCTTAAACCTGGAGAGTTGAGACCCATGGAATGGGTACCATGCAATATGACGTCAAAGGGTCTGCATTTGCTCACCGATCCTCACCAATCCTATCACTGCTGCGTTGATGCCGCTGTACACATGCTTGATTCTCTTTCGGAGACATAGAAATCCATAGGTTTTAAGATTCTTACTAGTCAGGTATACTCTTAGGCGTTTAATATGGGGTGTTGAGTCCACTTCGTTGAGAAAGGAGTAGCTCTTGTCTATTACATATTTGGCTTATGGAACGGTATCTGTGCTAATTTCAATCTCTGGTTTTATGCAGCACCCCAACTCACCTTTCCCCTTAAGCAAGCATAAGTTGGTTTTCTACATTTGAGACCCTGTTCTGTTTTGTAATTCAGTTCCTGTGTAGCCAAGTTTACATTCCGTGTAGTAGTGATAACTTATGATGTTTCGTTTTCTCTGTGACTTATTTCACTTAGAATCATCGTACCTGAATCCACTCGTTATGCTGCTATGGGCCTGATGACATAGATTTCATTGCTGAGTGATATTGCATTGTACGTAAATACAACAACTTCTTTTTCCATTTTTCACTTGCAGTGATATTGAACTTGTACCGTAAACGAGGTTCTTGTAAATAGAGCCGTCCCAAACTTTGGGGTGGCTGTGTCTTTTTGATTTTAATTTCCCTAAGCTATTGGACCATAAGTTGAAGTGCCCTAGGCTCAGTTGCTTTGTTTTTTAGATGTTTCAGGAAACACCATACACTTCTCCAGAGTGGCTGTTGGCAATTTACATCCCACCCATCAGCATAACAAGGCTCCCAGTTCTCCATGGCCTGTCCTGTCTTTCTGGATTTTACACTTTTTTCTGATGGCCCTTTTGACAGGGGGGCAGTGAGTCTTCATTGTAGTGAAGATTTCCTTTGCAAGCTTCCTTGGTTGGCCAAAAAGGCCGTATGCGTTTTTTCCTGAATATATTCAGGAAAAAACGCATTCGCTCTTTTTGGCCAAGTGCATCATTGTGGACGTTCTGCCTCTTTTCCTATGCTTTACATGCAATTCCAGTCTACCTCCTGAAATCGGTTTCCTGCAATTCTGCCCCGCTTTCAAGTCCTCTTGGCAGCCTTACTTCAACATATTTTTGGACGATAGCTGTCATTTATAACTCTGCAGGTTTGTGAATGACAGTGCCCCTGAGCTCCTTTCTTCAACTCGCTTTCTTGTGAGCTGGCCGCAACAACGCAGGGTTGTTTCAGGCCCTAGTGTGGTTCCGGCATGGCACGCTGAGCCTTTGGTTAATTCCTCTTCCTGGTGGGAAATGAGAGTTAAATTTGCCCGTCCAGACACCTCCAGCTAGTCTCTCATTGGTTCTCCCTATTCCTGTTCATTTTCCGCAGAAATTGCAAACTGGGCCAAACAGGAGGTTAAAGGTACTGACTCTCCAAGTGGGGAGAGTGTTAGTAAAGTGTCTGGAATGTTGCACCCGAGTACCAGGGGACGAAAACTGAGACACATTTGAACACGTTTCCCGATCACACGGTGGATCATACTCTGGGTTCCACATGCATGTTTTAGCTGAAGGAAGAATCCCTTAAACCTGGAGAGTTGAGACCCATGGAATGGGTACCATGCAATATGACTTCAAAGGGTCTGCATTTGCTCACCGATCCTCACCAATCCTATCACTGCTGCGTTTATGCCGCTGTACACACTCTTGATTCTCTTTTGGAGACATATAAATCCATAGGTTTTAAGATTCTTACTAGTCAGGTATATTCTTAGGCGTTTAATATGGGGTGTTGAGTCCACTTCGTTGAGCAAGGAGTACCTCATGTCTATTACATATTTGGCTTATGGAACGGTATCTGTGCTAATTTCAATCTCTGGTTTTATGCAGCACCCCAACTCACCTTTCCCCTTAAGCAAGCATAAGTTGGTTTTCTACATTTGAGACCCTGTTCTGTTTTGTAATTCAGTTCCTGTGTAGCCAAGTTTACATTCCGTGTAGTAGTGATATCTTATGATGTTTCTTTTTCTGTGTGACTTATTTCACTTAGAATCATCGTACCTGAATCCACTCATTATGCTGCTATGGGCCTGATGACATAGATTTCATTGCTGAGTGATATTGCATTGTACGTAAGTGCCACAACTTCTTTATCCATTTTTCGCTTTCTGCGATATTGAACTTGTACCGTAAACGAGGTTCTTGTAAACAGAGCCGTCCCAAACTTTGGGGTGGCTGTGTCTTTTTGATTTTAATTTCCCTAAGCTATAGGACCATAAGTGGAAATGCCCTAGACTCTGTTGCTTTGTTTTTCAGATGTATCAGGAAACACCATACACATCTCCAGAGTGGCTGTTGGCAATTTACATCCCGCCCATCAGTATAACAAGGCTCCTTTTTCCCCATGGCCTGTCTTGCTTTTCTGGATTTTACACTTTTTTCAGATGGCCCTTTAGACCGGGGGGAAGTGACACTCCATAGTAGTTCGGATTTCCATTGTAAGCTTGCTTGGTTTGCCAAAAAGGGCGTATGTGTTTGTTCCTGAATATATTCAGGAACAAACTCATACGCCCTTTTTTGCCACGTGCATCATTGTCGATGTTCTGCCTCTTTTCCTATGCTTTAAATGCAAATCCAGTCTACCTCCTGAAATCGGTTTCCTGAAATTCTGCCCCGCTTTCAAGTCCTCTTCGCAGCCTTACTTCAATATATTTTTGGACGTTATCTGTCATTTATAACTCTGCAGGTTTGTGAATTACAGGGACCCTGAGCTCCCTTCTTCAACTCGCTTTCTTGTGAGCTGGTCGCAAACCCGCAAGACTGCTTCAGGCCCTAATCTGCTTCTGGCAGGGCATGCTGAGCCTTTGGTTAATTCCTCTTCCTGGTGGGAAATGAGTGTTAAATATGCCCGTCCAGACACCTACCTCACTCTCAACCCCTTGCTGATGTGGGTCCTCTGGTTTGTGGCCACCTTTGCTGGGTTCCTCACCTTTCGATGATGTGGCCCCACTAGTGTGAGGACACTCTTGCCTGGTTCTCATCCACGTGGTTATGTGGAGCCCCTGGTGAGAGTCTGTTCCTGGCTGTGTTCCTCACCCTTCTGTGAGGGAGACCCTCTGCTGATAGGTCACTCCTGCATGGCTGGCACACATTGCCTTGGTGAAGTCAGCTGTGTGGTGGCAGTTGGAGCATGCTGGAATCTCCTCCCCCCAGTGATGAGGGCCTTCTTGCGTCAGGCCCTAACTGCTGGGCTCACCAACTTTTCTTAGTGAGCCCAATGATGCTTGGGCACTCCTCTTAGGATCCCATCTCCATGGGGATGTGGGTCTTCTGCTCTGAGGTCCCAACGGCTGGGTTGTTCACATTTTCATGATGTGGGCTCTCTGGTGTTAGTTCACAGAGGCCTGGATCCCATAGCCTCTGTGCTCTTGGCCGCCTGCTGGGAGGTTCCAACTGCTGGATTCCTCACTTTTTTAATTTTTTGGGCCCTCTGTTGTGAGGATCCTCCTGCCTGCCTCACTCCCAGCCCCTTCGTGATGTGTGTCCTCTGGTTTGAGGTCACATGTGCTGGGTTCCTCACCTTTCGATGATGTGGGACCAATGGTCTTAGGAGACTCCTGCCTGGTTCACATCCCCTTGGTGATGTGGGCCCTCTGTTGAGAGTCTGATCCTGGCTGGGTTCCTCACCCATCTGTGAGGTGGGCCGTCTGCTGTGAGGTCACTCCTGCCTGGCTTGCTCACCTCGCCTTGTGGACATGAGCCCTCTGGTGGCACTTGGAGCCTGCTGGGAGCCTCCTCCCCTCGGTGATGAGGGCCCTCTGGCGTCAGGCCCTAACTGCTGGGCTCCCCACATTTTGTGATGTGCGCCCAGTGGTGCGAGGACACTCCATCCAGGTTCACATCCCCATTGGGATGTGGGTCTTCTGCTCTGAGGTCCCAACGGCTGGGTTGTTCACAGTTTCATGATGTGGGCTCTCTGGTGTTAGTTCACTCCTGCCTGCATCCCATAGCTTCTGTGCTCTCGGCCGCCTGCTGGGAGGTTCCAACTGCTGGATTCCTCACCTTTCTTATTCTTTGGGCCCTCTGTTTTTAGGCTACTCCTGCCTGCCTCACTCCCATTCCCTTTGTGATATGTGTCCTCTGATTTGAGGCCACATGTGCTGGGTTCCGCACCTTTCGATGATGTGGCCCCACTGGAGGGAAGACAGTCCTGACTGGTTCCCATCCCCTTGCTGATGTGAGCCCTCAGGTGAGAGTCTGATCCTGGCTGGGTTCCTCACCCTTCTGTGAGGTGGGCTCTCTGCTGTGAGGTCAATCATGCCTGTCTGGCACACGTCACCTTGGCGACATGGGCCCTCTGGTGGCAGTTGGAGTGTGCTGGGATCCTCCTCCCCTCGGTGATGAGGGCCCTCTTGCCTTAGGCCATAACTGCTGGGCTCCCCACATTTTCTGATGTGCGCCAAGTGAGTGAGGACACTCTTGCCAGGTTCCCATCCCCATGGGGATATGGGCCTTCTGCTCTGAGGTCAAAACGGCTGGCTTGCTCACAGTACCATGATGTGGGCCCTCTGCTGTGAGTTCACTCCGGCAAGGATCCCTTATCATCGGTGCTCTGAGCCGCCTGCTGGGAGGTTCCAACTGCTGGATTCCTCAACTTTTTTATTCTATGTGCCCTCTGTTGTGAGGCTCCTCCTGCCTGCCTCACTGCCAGCCCCTTGATGATGACTGTCCTATGGCTTGAGACCACATGTGCTACGTTCCTCACCTTTCGATGATGTGGCCCCACTCGTGTGAGGACACTCCTGCCTGGTTCCCATCCCCTTGGTGAGGTGGGCCCTCTGGCAAGAGTCTAATCCTGGCTGGGTTCCTCAACGTTCTGTGAGGTAGGCCCTCTGCTGTGAGGTCACTCCTGCCTGGCTGGCACACGTCGCCTTGGAGACGTGAGCCCTCTGGTGGCAGTTGGAGCGTGCAGGGTGCCTCCTCCTCTCGGTGATGACGGCCCTCTGGCATCAGGCCCTAAATGGTGGGCTCCCCACATTTTCTGATGTATGCCCAGTGGTGTGAGGACACTCCAGCCAGGTTCCTATTCCCATGGGGATGTGGGCCTTCTGCGCTGAGGTCCCAACGCCTGGGTTGCTCACAGTTTTATGATGTGGGCCCTCTGCTGTGAGTTCACTGCGGCCTGGATCCCATAGCCTCGGTGTTCTGAGCCGCCTGCTGGAAGGTCTAAATGCTGGAATCCTCACGTTTTTTATATTATGTGCCCTGTGTTGTGAGGCTACTCCTGCCTGCCTCACTCCAAGGCCCTTGGTGATGTGGGTCCTCTGGTTTGAGGACACATGTGCTGGCTTCCTCACCTTAAGATGATGAGGCCCCACTGGTGTGAGGATAATCCTGACTGGTTCCCATCCCCTTTGTGATGTGGGCCCTCTGGTGAGAGTCTGATCCTGGCTGGGTTCCTCACCCATCTGTGAGGTGGGCCCTCTACTATCAGGTAACTCTTGCCTGGCTTGCTCACCTCGCCTTGTTGACATGAGTCCTCTGGTGGCACTTGGACCCTGCTGGGAGCCTCCTCACCTCTGTGATGAGGGCCCTCTGATGTCAGGCCCTAACTGCTGGGCTCCCCAACTTTTCTTAGTGGGTCCAGTGATGCTCGGGCACTCCTCTTAGGTTCCTATCTCCATGGGGATGTGGGCCTTCTGCTCTGAGGTTCCAACGGCTGTGTTGATCACTGTTTCATGATGTGGGCTCTCTGGTGTTAGTTCACTGTGGCCTGGATCCCATAGCCTCTGTGCTCTTGGCCGCCTGCTGGGAGGTTCCAACTGCTGGATTCCTCACTTTTTTAATTTTTTAGGCCCTCTGTTGTGAGGATCTTCCTGCCTGCCTCACTCCCAGCCCCTTCGTGATGTGTGTCCTCTGGTTTGAGGCCACATGTGCTGGGTTCCTCACCTTTCGATGATGTGGGACCAATGGTCTTAGGAGACTCCTGCCTGGTTCACATCCCCTTTGTGATGTGGGCCCTCTGTTGAGAGTCTGATCCTGGCTGGGTTCCTCACCCTTCTGTGAGGTGGGCCGTCTGCTGTGAGGTCACTCCTGCCTGGCTTGCTCACCTCGTCTTGTGGACATGAGCCCTCTGGTGGCACTTGGACCGTGCTGGGAGCGTCCTCACCTCTGTGATGAGGGCCCTCTGATGTCAGGCCCTAACTGCTGGGCTCCCTAACTTTTCTTAGTGAGTCCAGTGATGCTCGGGCACTCCTCTTAGGTTCCCATCTCCATGGGGATGTGGGCCTTCTGCTCTGAGGTTCCAATGGCTGTGTTGATCACAGTTTCATGATGTGGGCTCTCTGGTGTTAGTTCACTGTGGCCTGGATCCCATAGCCTCTGTGCTCTTGGCCGCCTGCTGGGAGGTTCCAACTGCTGGATTCCTCACTTTTTTAATTTTTTGGGCCCTCTGTTGTGAGGATCCTCCTGCCTGCCTCACTCCCAGCCCCTTCGTGATGTGTGTCCTCTGGTTTGAGGTCACATGTGCTGGGTTCCTCACCTTTCGATGATGTGGGACCAATGGTCTTAGGAGACTCCTGCCTGGTTCACATCCCCTTGGTGATGTGCACCCACTGTTGAGAGTCTGATCCTGGCTGGGTTCCTCACCCTTCTGTGAGGTGGGCCGTCTGCTGTGAGGTCACTCCTGCCTGGCTTGCTCACCACGCCTTGTGGACATGAGCCCTCTGGTGGCACTTGGAGCCTGCTGGGAGCCTCCTCCCCACGGTGATGAGGGCCCTCTGGCGTCAGACCCTAACTGCTGGTCTCCCAAAATTTTCTGATACGTTCTCAGTGGTGCAAGGACACTCCTACCAGATTTATATCCCCATGGGGATGTGGGCCTCCTGCTCTGAGGTCCCAATGGCTGGGTTGCTCAGTTCATGACATGGGCCCTCTTCTGTGAGTTCACTGTGGCCTGGATCCCATAGTCTCGTTGCTCTGGGCCGCCTGCTGGGAGGTTCCAACTGCTGGATTCCTCACTGTTTTATTCTATGGGCCCAGTGTTGTGAGGCTACTCCTCCCTGCCTCACTCCGAGGCCTTTGGTGATGTGGGTCCTCTGGTTTGAGGACACATGTGCTGCGTACCTCACCTTTCGATGATGTGGCCCCACTGGTGTGAAGACACTCCTGCCTGGTTCCCATCCCCTTGGTGATGTGGGCCCTCTGGTGAGAGTCTGATGTTGGCTGGGTTTCTCACCCTTCTGTGAGGTGGGACTTCTGCTGTGAGGTAACTCCTGCCTGGCTTGCTCACGTTGCCTTGGTAGTTGGAGCCTGCTGGGAATCTCCTCCCCTCGGTTATGAGAGCTCTGGATAAAACACATATGCCCTTTTTTGCCAAGTGCATTATTTTCCAAGTTCTGTCTCTTTTCCTACGCTTTAATAGCGACTCCCTTGTACCTTCTGAAATCGGTTTCCAGCAATTCTGCCCCGCATTCAAGTCCTCTTCGCAGCCTTACTTCAGTATAATTTTGGATGATAGCTGTCATTTATAACTCTGCAGGTTTGTGAATTACAGTGCCCCTGAGCTCCTTTCTTCAACTCGCTTTCTTGTGAGCTGGCCGCAAAACTGCAGGATCTCTTCAGGTCCTAATCTGGTTCCAGCATGGCACGCGGAGCCTTTGGTTCATTCGTCTTCCTGGTGGGAAATGAGAGTTAAATTTGCCCGTCCAGACACCTACAGATAGTCTCTCATTGGTTCTCCTTAATCCTGTTCATCTTCCACAGAAATTGCAAACTGGGCCAAACAGGAGGTTAAAGGCACTGACTCTCCAAGTGGGGAGAGTGTTAGTAAAGCGTCTGGAATGTTGCACCCGAGTACCAGGGGACGAAAACTGACCCATTTGAACACGTTTCCCGATCACATGGTGGATCATACTCTGGGTTCCACATGCATGTTTTAGCTGAAGGAAGAATCCCTTAAACCTGGAGAGTTGAGACCCATGGAATGGGTACCATGCAATATGACTACAGAGGGTCTGCATTTGTTCACCGAACCTCAACAATCCTATCACTGCTGCGTTTATGCCGCTGTACACACGCTTGATTCTCTTTCGGAGACATATAAATCCATAGGTTTTAAGATTCTTACTAGTCAGGTATATTCTTAGGCGTTTAATATGGGGTGTAGAGTCCACTTCGTTGAGCAAGGAGTAGCTCTTGTCTATTACATATTTGGCTTATGGAATGGTATCTGTGCTAATTTCAATCTCTGGTTTTATGCAGCACCCCAACTCACCTTTCCCCTTAAGCAAGCATAAGTTGGTTTTCTACATTTGAGACCCTGTTCTGTTTTGTAATTCAGTTCTTGTGTAGCCAAGTTTACATTCCGTGTAGTAGTGATATCTTATGATGTTTCTTTTTCTGTGTGACTTGTGTCACTTAGAATCATCGTACCTGAATCCACTCATTATGCTTCTATGGGCCTGATGACATAGATTTCATTGCTGAGTGATATTGCATTGTACGTAAGTACCACAACTTCTTTTTCCATTTTTTGCTGTCTGTGATATTGAAATTGTACCGTAAACGAGGTTTGGGGTGGCTGTGTCTTTTTGATTTTAATTTCCCTAAGCTATAGGACCATAGGTGGAAGTGCCCTAGGCTCTGTTGCTTTGTTTTTTAGATGTTTCAGGAAACACCATACACTTCTCCAGAGTGGCTGTGGGCAATTTACATCCCGCCCATCAGCATAACAAGGCTCCCACGTCTCCATGGCCTGTCCTGCCTTTCTGGATTTTACACTTTTTTCAGATGGCCCTTTTGACCAGGGGGCAGTGAGACTTCATTGTAGTGCAGATTTCCTTTGCAAGCTTGCTTGGTTGGCCAAAAAGGGCGTATGCGTTTTTTCCTGAATATATTCAGGAAAAAACGCATACGCCCTTTTTGGCCAAGTGCATCATTGTGGACGTTCTGCCTCTTTTCCTATGCTTTACATGCAATTCCAATCTACCTCCTGAAATCGGTTTCCTGCAGTTCTGCCCCGCTTTCAAGTCCTCTTGGCAGCCTTACTTCTATATATTTTTGGACGATAGTTGTCATTTATAACTCTGCAGGTTTGTGAATGACAGTGCCCCTGAGCTCCTTTCTTCAACTCGCTTCCTTGTGAGCTGGCCGCAACACCGCAGGATTGCTTCAGTCCCTAGTGTGGTTCCGGCACGGCACGCTGAGCCTTTGGTTAATTCCTCTTCCTGGTGGGAAATGAGAGTTAAATTTGCCCGTCCAGACACCTCCAGCTAGTCTCTCATTGGTTCTCTCTATTCCTGTTCATTCTCCGCAGAAATTGCAAACTGGGCCAAACAGGAGGTTAAAGGCACTGACTCTCCAACTGGGGAGAGTGTTAGTAAAGCGTCTGCAATGTTGCACCCGAGTACCAGGGGATGAAAACTGAGACAGCTTTGAACACGTTTCCCGATCACACGGTGGATCATACTCTGGGTTCCACATGCATGTTTTAGCTGAAGGAAGAATCCCTTAAACCTGGAGAGTTGAGACCCATGGAATGGGTACCATGCAATATGACTTCAAAGCGTCTGCATTTGCTCACCGATCCTCACCAATCCTATCACTGCTGCATTTATGCCGCTGTACACACGCTTGATTCTCTTTCGGAGACATATAAATCCATAGGTTTTAAGATTCTTACTAGTCAGGTATATTCTTAGGCGTTTAATATGTGGTGTTGAGTCCACTTCGTTGAGCAAGGAGTAGCTCTTGTTTATTACATATTTGGCTTATGGAACGGTATCTGTGCTAATTTTAATCTCTGGTTTTATGCAGCACCCCAACTCACCTTTCCCCTTAAGCAAGCATAAGTTGGTTTTCTACATTTGAGACCCTGTTCTGTTTTGTAATTCAGTTCCTGTGTATCCAAGTTTACATTCCGTGTAGTAGTGATATCTTATGATGTTTCTTTTTCTGTGTGACTTATTTCACTTAGAATCATCGTACCTGAATCCACTCATTATGATGCTACGGGCCTGATGACATAGATTTCATTGCTGAGTGATATTGCATTGTACGTAAGTACCACAACTTCTTTATCCATTTTTCGCTTTCTGTGATATTGAACTTGTACCGTAAACGAGGTTCTTGTAAACAGAGCCGTCCCAAACTTTGGGGTGGCTGTGTCTTTTTGATTTTAATTTCCCTAAGCTATAGGACCATAAGTGGAAGTGCCGTAGGCTCTGTTGCTTTGTTTTTTAGATATTTCAGGAAACACCATACACTTCTCCAGAGTGGCTGTTGGCAATTTACATCCCGCCCATGAGCATAACAAGGTTCCCACGTCTCCATGGCCTGTCCTGCCTTTCTGGATTTTACACTTTTTTCAGATGGCCCTTTTGACTGGGGGGCAGTGAGACTTCATTGTAGTGCAGATTTGCTTTGCAAGCTTGCTTAGTTGGCCAAAAAGGGCGTATGCGTTTTTTCCTGAATATATTCAGGAAAAAACCCATACGCCCCTTTTGGCCAAGTGCATCATTGTGGACGTTCTGCCTCTTTTCCTATGCTTTACATGCAATTCCAGTCTACCTCCTGAAATCGGTTTCCTGCAATTCTGCCCCGCTTTCAAGTCCTCTTGGCAGCCTTACTTCAATATATTTTTGGACGATAGCTGTCATTTATAACTCTGCATGTCTGTGAATGACAGTGCCCCTGAGCTCCTTTCTTCAACTCGCTTTCTTGTGAACTGGCCACAACATCGCAGGATTGCTTCAGGCCCTAGTGTGGTTCCGGCATGGCACGCTGAGGCTTTGGTTAATTCCTCTTCCTGGTGGGAAATGAGAGTTAAATTTGCCCGTCCAGACACCTCCAGCTAGTCTCTCATTGGTTCTCCCTTTTCCTGTTAATTTTCCACAGAAATTGCAAACTGGGCCAAACAGGAGGTTAAAGGCACTGACTCTCCAAGTGGGGAGAGTGTTAGTAAAGCGTCTGGAATGTTGCACCCGAGTACCAGGGGACGAAAACTGACACATTTGAACACGTTTCCCGATCACACGGTGGATCATACTCTGGGTTCCACATGCATGTTTTAGCTGAAGGAAGAATCCCCTAAACCTGGAGAGTTGAGACCCATGGAATGGGTACTGTGCAATATGACTTCAAAGGGTCTGCATTTGCTCACCGAACCTCACCAATCCTATCACTGCTGCGATTATGCCGCTGTACACACGCTTGATTCTCTTTTGGAGACATATAAATCCATAGGTTTTAAGATTCTTCCTAGTCAGTTATATTCTTAGCCGTTTAATATGGGGTGTAGAGTCCACTTCGTTGAGCAAGGAGTAGCTCTAGTCTATTACATATTTGGTTTATGGAACGGTATCTGTGCTAATTTCAATCTCTGGTTTTATGTAGCACCCCAACTCACCTTTCCCCTTAAGCAAGCATAAGTTGGTTTTCTGCATTTGAGACCCTGTCCTGTTTTGTAATTCAGTTCCTGTGTAGCCAAGTTTACATTCCGTGTAGTAGTGATATCTTATGATGTTTCTTTTTCTGTGTGACTTATTTCACTTAGAATCATCGTACCTGAATCCACTCATTATGCTGCTATGGGCCTGATGACATAGATTTCATTGCTGAGTGATATTGCATTGTACGTAAGTACCAAAACTTCTTTATCCATTTTTCGCTTTCTGTGATATTGAACTTGTACCGTTAACGAGGTTCTTGTAAACAGAACCGTCCCAAACTTTGGGGTGGCTGTGTCTTTTTGATTTTAATTTCCCTAAGCTATAGGACCATAAGTGGAAGTGCCCTGGGTTCTGTTGCTTTGTTTTGTAGATGTTTCAGGAAACACCATACACTTCTCCAGAATGGCTGTTGGCAATTTACATCCCGCCCATCAGCATAACAAGGCTCCCAGTTCTCCATGGCCTTTCCTGTCTTTCTGGATTTTACACTTTTTTCAGATGGCCCTTTTGACTGGGGGGAAGTGAGACTTCGTTGTAATGCAGATTTCTTTGCAAGCTTGCTTGGTTGGCCAAAAGAGCGTATGCGTTTTTTCCTGAATATATTCAGGAAAAAACGCATACGCCCTTTTTGGCCAAGTGCATCATTGTGGACGTTCTGCCTCTTTTCCTATGCTTTACATGCAATTCCAGTCTACCTCCTGAAATCGGTTTCCTGCAATTCTGCCCCGCTTTCAAGTCCTCTTGGCAGCCTTACTTCAATATATTTTTGGACGATAGTTGTCATTTATAACTCTGTAGGTTTGTGAATGACAGTGCCCCTGAGCTCCTTTCTTCAACTCGCTTCCTTGTGAGCTGGCCGCAACACCGCAGGATTGCTTCAGTCCCTAGTGTGGTTCCGGCACGGCACGCTGAGCCTTTGGTTAATTCCTCTTCCTGGTGGGAAATGAGAGTTAAATTTGCCCGTCCAGACACCTCCAGCTAGTCTCTCATTGGTTCTCTCTATTCCTTTTAATTTTCCGCAGAAATTGCAAACTGGGCCAAACAGGAGGTTAAAGGCACTGACTCTCCAAGTGGGGAGTGTGTTAGTTAACCGTCTGGAATGTTGCACTCGGGTACCAGGGGACGAAACCTGACACATTTGAACACGTTTACCGATCACACGGTGGATCATACTCTGGGTTCCACATGCATGTTTTAGCTGAAGGAAGAATCCCTTAAACCTGGAAAGTTGAGACCCATGGAATGGGTACCATGCAATATGACTTCAAAGGGTCTACATTTGCTCACCAAACCTCACCAATCCTATCACTGCTGCGTTTATGCCACTGTACACATGCTTGATTCTCTTTCGGAGACATATAAATCCATAGGTTTTAAGATTCTTACTAGTCAGGTATATTCTTAGGCCTTTAATATGGGGTGTTGAGTCCACTTTAATGAGCAAGGAGTAGGTCTTGTCTATTACATATTTGGCTTATGGAACGGTATCTGTGCTAATTTTAATCTCTGGTTTTATGCAGCACCCCAACTCACCTTTCCCCTTAAGCAAGCATAAGTTGGTTTTCTACATTTGAGGCCCTGTTCTGTTTTGTAATTCAGTTCCTGTTTAGCCAAGTTTACATTCCGTGTAGTAGTGATATCTTATGATGTTTCTTTTTCTCTGTGACTTATTTCACTTAGAATCATCATACCTGTATCCACTCATTATGCTGCTACGGGCCTGATGACATAGATTTCATTGTTGAGTGATATTGCATTGTACGTAAGTACCACAACTTCTTTATCCATTTTTCGCTTTCTGCGATATTGAACTTGTACCGTAAACGAGGTTCTAGTAAACAGAGCCGTCCCAAACTTTGGGGTGGCTGTGTCTTTTTGATTTTAATTTCCCTAAGCTAAAGGACCATAAGTGGAAGTGCTCTAGGCTCTGTTGCTTTGTTTTTTAGATGTTTCAGGAAACACCATACACTTCTCCAGAGTGGCTGTTGGCAATTTACATCCCGCCCACCAGCATAACAAGGCTCCCAGTTCTCCATGGCCTATCCTGCCTTTCTGGATTTTACACTTTTTTCAGATGGCCGTTTTGACCGGGGGGGCAGTGAGACTTCATTGTAGTGCAGATTTCCTTTGCAAGCTTGCTTGGTTGGCCAAAAAGTGCGTATGTGTTTTTTCCTGAATATATTCAGGAATAAACGCATACGCCCTTTTTGGCCAAGTGCATCATTGTGGACGTTCTGCCTCTTTTCCTATGCTTTACATGCAATTCCAGTCTACCTCCTGAAATCGGTTTCCTGCAATTCTGCCCTGCTTTCAAGACCTCTTGGCAGCCATACTTCAATATATTTTTGGACGATAGCTGTCATTTATAACTCTGCAGGTTTGTGAATGACAGTGCCCCTGAGCTCCTTTCTTCAACTCGCTTTCTTGTGAGCTTGCCGCAACACCGCAGCCTTGCTTCAGGCACTAGTGTGGTTCCGGCACGGCACGCTGAGCCTTTGGTTAATTCCTCTTCCTGGTGGGAAATGAGAGATAATTTGCCCGTCCAGACACCTCCAGCTAGTCTCTCATTGGTTCTCCCTATTCCTGTTCATTTTCCACAGAAATTGCAAACTGGGCCAAACAGGAGCTTAAAGGCACTGACTCTCCAAGTGGGGAGAGTGTTAGTAAAGCGTCTGGAATGTTGCACCCGAGTACCAGGGGACGAAAACTGACACATTTGAACACGTTTCCCGATCACACGGTGGATCATACTCTGGGTTCCACATGCATGTTTTAGCTGAAGGAAGAATCCCCTAAACCTGGAGAGTTGAGACCCATGGAATAGGTACCGTGCAATATGATTTCAAAGGGTCTGCATTTGCTCACCGAACCTCACCAATCCTATCACTGCTGCATTTATGCCATTGTACACACGCTTCATTCTCTTTTGGAGACATATAAATCCATAGGTTTTAAGATTCTTCCTAGTCAGTTATATTCTTAGGCGTTTAATATGGGGTGTAGAGTCCACTTCGTTGAGCAAGGAGTAGCTCTAGTCTATTACATATTTGGCTTATGGAACGGTATCTGTGCTAATTTCAATCTCTGGTTTTATGTAGTACCCCAACTCACCTTTCCCCTTAAGCAAGCATAAGTTGGTTTTCTACATTTGAGACCCTGTCCTGTTTGGTAATTCAGTTCCTGTGTAGCCAAGTTTACATTCCGTGTAGTAGTGATATCTTATGATGTTTCATTTTCTGTGTGACTTATTTCACTTAGAATCATCGTACCTGAATCCACTCATTATGCTGCTATGGGCCTGATGACATAGATTTCATTGCTGAGTGACATTGCATTGTACGTAAGTACCACAACTTCTTTATCCATTTTTCACTTTCTATGATATTGAACTTGTACTGTAAACGAGGTTCTTGTAAACAGAGCCGTCCCAAACTTTGCGGTGGCTGTGTCTTTTTGATTTTAATTTCCCTAAGCTATAGGACCATAAGTGGAAGTGCCCTAGGCTCTGTTGCTTTGCTTTTTAGATGTTTCAGGAAACACCATACACTTCTCCAGAGTGGCTGTTGGCAATTTACATCCCGCCCATCAGCATAACAAGGCTCCCAGTTCTCCATGGCCTGTCCTGCCTATCTGGATTTTACACATTTTTCAGATTGCTTTTTGACCAGTGGGCAGTGAGACTTCATTGTAGTGCAGATTTCCTTTGCAAGCTTGCTTGGTTGGCCAAAAAGAGCGTATGCGTTTTTTCCTGAATATATTCAGGAAAAAACGCATTCGCTCTTTTTGGCCAAGTGCATCATTGTGGACATTCTGCCTCTTTTCCTATGCTTTACATGCAATTCCAGTCTACTTCGTGAAATCGGTTTCCTGCAGTTCTGCCCCGCTTTCAAGTCCTCTTGGCAGCCTTACTTCAATATATTTTTGGACGATAGCTGTCATTTATAACTCTGCAGGTTTGTGAATGACAGTGCCCCGGAGCTCCTTTCTTCAATTCGCTTTCTTGTGAGCTGGCCGCAACACCGCAGCCTTGCTTCAGGCCCTAGTGTGGTTCCGGCACGGCACGCTGACCCTTTGGTTAATTCCTCTTCCTGGTGGGAAATGAGAGTTAAATTTGCCCGTTCAGACACCTCCAGCTAGTCTCTCATTGGTTCTCCCTATTCCTGTTCATTATCCGCAGAAATTGCAAACTGGGCCAAACAGGAGCTTAAAGGCACTTACTCTCCAAGTGGGGAGAGTGTTAGTAAAGCGTCTGGAATGTTGCACCCGAGTACCGGGGGACGAAACCTGAGACACCTTTGAACACGTTTCCCGATCACACGGTGGATCATACTCTGGGTTCCACATGCATGTTTTAGCTGAAGGAAGAATCCCTTAAACCTGGAGAGTTGAGACCCATGGAATGGGTACCATGCAATATGACTTCAAAGGGTCTGCATTTGCTCACCGAACCTCACTAATCCTATCACTGCTGCGTTTATGCCGCTGTACACACGCTTGATTCTCTTTCGGAGACATATAAATCCATAGGTTTTAAGATTCTTACTAGTCAGGTATATTCTTAGGCGTTTAATATGGGGTGTAGAGTCCACTTCATTGAGCAAGGAGTACCTCGTGTCTATTACATATTTGGCTTAGGGCACGGTATCTGTGCTAATTTCAATCTCTGGTTTCATGCAGCACCCCAACTCACCTTTCCCCTTAAGCAAGCATAAGTTGGTTTTCTACATTTGAGACCCTGTCCTGTTTGGTAATTCAGTTCCTGTGTAGCCAAGTTTACATTCCGTGTAGTAGTGATATCTTATGATGTTTCATTTTCTGTGTGACTTATTTCACTTAGAATCATCGTACCTGAATCCACTCATTATGCTGCTATGGGCCTGATGACATAGATTTCATTGCTGAGTGACATTGCATTGTACGTAAGTACCACAACTTCTTTATCCATTTTTCACTTTCTATGATATTGAACTTGTACTGTAAACGAGGTTCTTGTAAACAGAGCCGTCCCAAACTTTGCGGTGGCTGTGTCTTTTTGATTTTAATTTCCCTAAGCTATAGGACCATAAGTGGAAGTGCCCTAGGCTCTGTTGCTTTGCTTTTTAGATGTTTCAGGAAACACCATACACTTCTCCAGAGTGGCTGTTGGCAATTTACATCCCGCCCATCAGCATAACAAGGCTCCCAGTTCTCCATGGCCTGTCCTGCCTATCTGGATTTTACACATTTTTCAGATTGCCTTTTGACCAGTGGGCAGTGAGACTTCATTGTAGTGCAGATTTCCTTTGCAAGCTTGCTTGGTTGGCCAAAAAGAGCGTATGCGTTTTTTCCTGAATATATTCAGGAAAAAACGCATTCGCTCTTTTTGGCCAAGTGCATCATTGTGGACATTCTGCCTCTTTTCCTATGCTTTACATGCAATTCCAGTCTACTTCGTGAAATCGGTTTCCTGCAGTTCTGCCCCGCTTTCAAGTCCTCTTGGCAGCCTTACTTCAATATATTTTTGGACGATAGCTGTCATTTATAACTCTGCAGGTTTGTGAATGACAGTGCCCCGGAGCTCCTTTCTTCAATTCGCTTTCTTGTGAGCTGGCCGCAACACCGCAGCCTTGCTTCAGGCCCTAGTGTGGTTCCGGCACGGCACGCTGACCCTTTGGTTAATTCCTCTTCCTGGTGGGAAATGAGAGTTAAATTTGCCCGTCCAGACACCTCCAGCTAGTCTCTCATTGGTTCTCCCTATTCCTGTTCATTATCCGCAGAAATTGCAAACTGGGCCAAACAGGAGCTTAAAGGCACTTACTCTCCAAGTGGGGAGAGTGTTAGTAAAGCGTCTGGAATGTTGCACCCGAGTACCGGGGGACGAAACCTGAGACACCTTTGAACACGTTTCCCGATCACACGGTGGATCATACTCTGGGTTCCACATGCATGTTTTAGCTGAAGGAAGAATCCCTTAAACCTGGAGAGTTGAGACCCATGGAATGGGTACCATGCAATATGACTTCAAAGGGTCTGCATTTGCTCACCGAACCTCACTAATCCTATCACTGCTGCGTTTATGCCGCTGTACACACGCTTGATTCTCTTTTGGAGACATATAAATCCATAGGTTTTAAGATTCTTACTAGTCAGGTATATTCTTAGGCGTTTAATATGGGGTGTAGAGTCCACTTCATTGAGCAAGGAGTACCTCGTGTCTATTACATATTTGGCTTAGGGCACGGTATCTGTGCTAATTTCAATCTCTGGTTTCATGCAGCACCCCAACTCACCTTTCCCCTTAAGCAAGCATAAGTTGGTTTTCTACATTTGAGACCCTGTTCTGTTTTGTAATTCCGTTCCTGTGTAGCCATGTTTACATTCTGTGTAGTAGTGATATCTTATGATGTTTCTTTTTCTCTGTGACTTATTTCACTTAGAATCATCGTACCTGAATCCACTCATTATGGTGCTACGGGCCTGATGACATAGATTTCATTGCTGAGTGATATTGCATTGTACGTAAGTACCACAACTTCTTTATCCATTTTTCGCTTTCTGCGATATTGAACTTGTACCGTAAACAAGGTTCTTGTAAACAGAGCTGTCCCAAACTTTGGGGTGGCTGTGTCTTTTTGATTTTAATTTCCCTAAGCTATAGGACCATAAGTGGAAGTGCCCTAGGCTCTGTTGCTTTGTTTTTTAGATGTTTCAGGAAACACCATACACTTCTCCAGAGTGGCTGTTGGCAATTTACATCCCGCCCATCAGCATAACAAGGCTCCCAGTTCTCCATGACCTGTCCTGCCTTTCTGGATTTTACACTTTTTTCAGATGGCCCTTTTGACCGGGGGGCAGTGAGACTTTATTGTAGTGCAGATTTCCTTTGCAAGCTTGCTTGGTTGGCCAAAAAGTGAGTATGCGTTTTCTCCTGAATATATTCAGGAATAAACACATACGCCCTTTTTGTCAAAGTGCATCATTGTGGACGTTCTGCCTCTTTTCCTATGCTTTACATGCAATTCCAGTCTACCTCCTGAAATCGGTTTCCTGCAATTCTGCCCCGCTTTCAAGTCCTCTTGGCAGCCTTACTTCAATATATTTTTGGACGATAGCTGTCATTTATAACTCTGCAGATTTGTGAATGACAGTGCCCCTGAGCTCCTTTCTTCAACTCGCTTTCTTGTGAGCTGGCCGCAACACCGCAGGATTGCTTCAGGCCCTAGTGTGGTTCCGGCATGGCACGCTGTGCCTTTGGTTAATTCCTCTTCCTGGTGGGAAATGAGAGTTAAATTTGCCCGTCCAGACACCTACAGCTAGTCTCTCACTGGTTCTCCCTATTCCTGTTCATTTTCCGCAGAAATTGCAAACTGGGCCAAACAGGAGGTTAAAGGCACTGACTCTCCAAGTGGGGAGAGTGTTAGTAAAGCGTCTGGAATGTTGCACCCGAGTACTGGGGGATAAAAACTGAGACACATTTGAACACGTTTCCCGATCACACAGTGGATCATACTCTGGGTTCCACATGCACGTATTAGCTGAAGGAAGAATCCCTTAAACCTGGAGAGTTGAGACCCATGGAATGGGTACCATGCAATATGACTTCAAAGGGTCTGCATTTGCTCACCGATCCTCACCAATCCTATCACTGCTGCGTTTATGCCGCTGTACACACACTTGATTCTCTTTTGGAGACATATAAATCCATAGGTTTTAAGATTCTTACTAGTCAGGTATATTCTTATGCGTTTAATATGGGGTGTTGAGTCCACTTCATTGAGCAAGGAGTACCTCATGTCTATTACATATTTGGCTTATGGAACGGTATCTGTGCTAATTTCAATCTCTGGTTTTATGCAGCACCCCAACTCACCTTTCCCCTTAAGCAAACATAAGTTGGTTTTCTACATTTGAGACCCTGTTCTGTTTTGTAATTCAGTTCCTGTGTAGCCAAGTTTACATTCCGTGTAGTAGTGATATCTTATGATGTTTCTTTTTCTCTGTGACTTATTTCACTTAGAATCATCGTACCTGAATCCACTCATTATGCTGCTACCGGACTGATGACATAGATTTCATTGCTGAGTTATATTGCATTGTACGTAAATACAACAACTTCTTTATCCATTTTTCACTTGCTGTGATATTGAACTTGTACCGTAAACGAGGTTCTTGTAAACAGAGCCGTCCCAAACTTTGGGGTGGCTGTGTCTTTTTGATTTTAATTTCCCTAAGCTATTGGACCATAAGTTGAAGTGCCGTAGGCTCAGTTGCTTTGTTTTTTAGATGTTTCAGGAAACACCATACACTTCTCCAGAGTGGCTGTTGGCAATTTACATCCCACCCATCAGCATAACAAGGCTCCCAGTTCTCCATGGCCTGTCCTGCCTTTCTGGATTTTACACTTTTTTCAGATGGCCCTTTTCACCAGGGGGCAGTGAGACTTCATTGTAGTGCAGATTTCCTTTGCAAGCTTGCTTGGTTGGCCAAAAAGGGCGTATGTGTTTTTTTCTCAGGAAAAAATATACCCTTTTTGGCCAAGTGCATCATTGTGGACGTTCTGCCTCTTTTCCTATGCTTTACATGCAATTCCAGTCTACCTCCTGAAATCGATTACCTGCAAATCTGCCCCGCTTTCAAGTCCTCTTGGCAGCCTTACTTCAATATATTTTTGGACGATAGCTGTCATTTTTAACTCTGCAGGTTTGTGAATTACAGTGCCCCTGAGCTCCTTTCTTCAACTCGCTTTCTTGTGAGCTGGCCGCAACACCGCAGGATTGCTTCAGGCCCTAGTGTGGTTCCGGCATGGCACTCTGAGCCTTTGGTTAATTCCTCATCCTGGTGGGAAATGAGAGTTAAATTTGCACGTCCAGACACCTCCAGCTAGTTTCTCATTGGTTCTCCCTATTCCTGTTCATTATCCGCAGAAATTGCAAACTGGGCCAAACAGGAGGTTAAAGGCACTGACTCTCCAAGTGGGGAGAGTGTTAGTAAAGCGTCTGGAATGTTGCACCCGAGTACCAGGGGACGAAAACTGACCCATTTGAACACGTTTCCCGATCACATGGTGGATCATACTCTGGGTTCCACATGCATGTTTTAGCTGAAGGAAGAATCCCTTAAACCTGGAGAGTTGAGACCCATGGAATGGGTACCATGCAATATGACTACAGAGGGTCTGCATTTGTTCACCGAACCTCAACAATCCTATCACTGCTGCGTTTATGCCGCTGTACACACGCTTGATTCTCTTTCGGAGACATATAAATCCATAGGTTTTAAGATTCTTACTAGTCAGGTATATTCTTAGGCGTTTAATATGGGGTGTAGAGTCCACTTCGTTGAGCAAGGAGTAGCTCTTGTCTATTACATATTTGGCTTATGGAATGGTATCTGTGCTAATTTCAATCTCTGGTTTTATGCAGCACCCCAACTCACCTTTCCCCTTAAGCAAGCATAAGTTGGTTTTCTACATTTGAGACCCTGTTCAGTTTTGTAATTCAGTTCCTGTGTAGCCAAGTTTACATTCCGTGTAGTAGTGATATCTTATGATGTTTCTTTTTCTGTGTGACTTATGTCACTTAGAATCATCGTACCTGAATCCACTCATTATGCTGCTATGGGCCTGATGACATAGATTTCATTGCTGAGTGATATTGCATTGTACGTAAGTACCACAACTTCTTTTTCCATATTTTGCTGTCTGTGATATTGAAATTGTACCGTAAACGAGGTTTGGGGTGGCTGTGTCTTTTTGATTTTAATTTCCCTAAGCTATAGGACCATAGGTGGAAGTGCCCTAGGCTCTGTTGCTTTGTTTTTTAGATGTTTCAGGAAACACCATACACTTCTCCAGAGTGGCTGTGGGCAATTTACATCCCGCCCATCAGCACAACAAGGCTCCCACGTCTCCATGGCCTGTCCTGCCTTTCTGGATTTTACACTTTTTTCAGATGGCCCTTTTGACCAGGGGGCAGTGAGACTTCATTGTAGTGCAGATTTCCTTTGCAAGCTTGCTTGGTTGGCCAAAAAGGGCGTATGCGTTTTTTCCTGAATATATTCAGGAAAAAACGCATACGCACTTTTTGGCCAAGTGCATCATTGTGGACGTTCTGCCTCTTTTCCTATGCTTTACATGCAATTCCAATGTACCTCCTGAAATCGGTTTCCTGCAGTTCTGCCCGCTTTCAAGTCCTCTTGGCAGCCTTACTTCTATATATTTTTGGACGATAGTTGTCATTTATAACTCTGCAGGTTTGTGAATGACAGTGCCCCTGAGCTCCTTTCTTCAACTCGCTTCCTTGTGAGCTGGACGCAACACCGCAGGATTGCTTCAGTCCCTAGTGTGGTTCCGGCACGGCACGCTGAGCCTTTGGTTAATTCCTCTTCCTGGTGGGAAATGAGAGTTAAATTTGCCCGTCCAGACACCTCCAGCTAGTCTCTCATTGGTTCTCTCTATTCCTGTTCATTTTCCGCAGAAATTGCAAACTGGGCCAAACAGGAGGTTAAAGGCACTGACTCTCCAACTGGGGAGAGTGTTAGTAAAGCGTCTGCAATGTTGCACCCGAGTACCAGGGGATGAAAACTGAGACAGCTTTGAACACGTTTCCCGATCACACGGTGGATCATACTCTGGGTTCCACATGCATGTTTTAGCTGAAGGAAGAATCCCTTAAACCTGGAGAGTTGAGACCCATGGAATGGGTACCATGCAATATGACTTCAAAGCGTCTGCATTTGCTCACCGATCCTCACCAATCCTATCACTGCTGCGTTTATGCCGCTGTACACACGCTTGATTCTCTTTCGGAGACATATAAATCCATAGGTTTTAAGATTCTTACTAGTCAGGTATATTCTTAGGTGTTTAATATGTGGTGTTGAGTCCACTTCGTTGAGCAAGGAGTAGCTCTTGTTTATTACACATTTGGCTTATGGAACGGTATCTGTGCTAATTTTAATCTCTGGTTTTATGCAGCACCCCAACTCACCTTTCCCCTTAAGCAAGCATAAGTTGGTTTTCTACATTTGAGACCCTGTTCTGTTTTGTAATTCAGTTCCTGTGTAGCCAAGTTTACATTCCGTGTAGTAGTGATATCTTATGATGTTTCTTTTTCTGTGTGACTTATTTCACTTAGAATCATCGTACCTGAATCCACTCATTATGATGCTATGGGCCTGATGACATAGATTTCATTGCTGAGTGATATTGCATTGTACGTAAGTACCACAACTTCTTTATCCATTTTTCGCTTTCTGTGATATTGAACTTGTACCGTAAACGAGGTTCTTGTAAACAGAGCCGTCCCAAACTTTGGGGTGGCTGTGTCTTTTTGATTTTAATTTCCCTAAGCTAAAGGACCATAAGTGGAAGTGCCGTAGGCTCAGTTGCTTTGTTTTTTAGATATTTCAGGAAACACCATACACTTCTCCAGAGTGGCTGTTGGCAATTTACATCCCGCCCATGAGCATAACAAGGTTCCCACGTCTCCATGGCCTGTCCTGCCTTTCTGGATTTTACACTTTTTTCAGATGGCCCTTTTGACCGGGGGGCAGTGAGACTTTATTGTAGTGCAGATTTCCTTTGCAAGCTTGCTTGGTTGGCCAAAAAGTGAGTATGCGTTTTTTCCTTTATATATTCAGGAATAAACACATACGCCCTTTTTGTCAAAGTGCATCATTGTGGACGTTCTGCCTCTTTTCCTATGCTTTACATGCAATTCCAGTCTACCTCCTGAAATCGGTTTCCTGCAATTCTGCCCCGCTTTCAAGTCCTCTTGGCAGCCTTACTTCAATATATTTTTGGACGATAGCTGTCATTTATAACTCTGCAGATTTGTAAATGACAGTGCCCCTGAGCTCCTTTCTTCAACTCGCTTTCTTGTGAGCTGGCCGCAACACCGCAGGATTGCTTCTGGCCCTAGTGTGGTTCCGGCATGGCACGCTGTGCCTTTGGTTAATTCCTCTTCCTGGTGGGAAATGAGAGTTAAATTTGCCCGTCCAGACACCTACAGCTAGTCTCTCACTGGTTCTCCCTATTCCTGTTCATTTTCCGCAGAAATTGCAAACTGGGCCAAACAGGAGGTTAAAGGCACTGACTCTCCAAGTGGGGAGAGTGTTAGTAAAGCGTCTGGAATGTTGCACCCGAGTACTGGGGGATGAAAACTGAGACACATTTGAACACGTTTCCCGATCACACGGTGGATCATACTCTGGGTTCCACATGCACGTATTAGCTGAAGGAAGAATCCCATAAACCTGGAGAGTTGAGACCCATGGAATGGGTACCATGCAATATGACTTCAAAGGGTCTGCATTTGCTCACCGATCCTCACCAATCCTATCACTGCTGCGTTTATGCCGCTGTACACACACTTGATTCTCTTTTGGAGACATATAAATCCATAGGTTTTAAGATTCTCACTAGTCAGGTATATTCTTAGGCGTTTAATATGGGGTGTTGAGTCCACTTCATTGAGCAAGGAGTACCTCATGTCTATTACATATTTGGCTTATGGAACGGTATCTGTGCTAATTTCAATCTCTGGTTTTATGCAGCACCCCAACTCACCTTTCCCCTTAAGCAAACATAAGTTGGTTTTCTACATTTGAGACCCTGTTCTGTTTTGTAATTCAGTTCCTGTGTAGCCAAGTTTACATTCCGTGTAGTAGTGATATCTTATGATGTTTCTTTTTCTCTGTGACTTATTTCACTTAGAATCATCGTACCTGAATCCACTCATTATGCTGCTACCGGACTGATGACATACATTTCATTGCTGAGTTATATTGCATTGTACGTAAATACAACAACTTCTTTTTCCATTTTTCACTTGCTGTGATATTGAACTTGTACCGTAAACGAGGTTCTTGTAAACAGAGCCGTCCCAAACTTTGGGGTGGCTGTGTCTTTTTGAATTTAATTTCCCTAAGCTATTGGACCATAAGTTGAAGTGCCGTAGGCTCAGTTGCTTTGTTTTTTACATGTTTCAGGAAACACCATACACTTCTCCAGAGTGGCTGTTGGCAATTTACATCCCACCCATCAGCATAACAAGGCTCCCAGTTCTCCATGGCCTGTCCTGCCTTTCTGGATTTTACACTTTTTTCAGATGGCCCTTTTCACCAGGGGGCAGTGAGACTTCATTGTAGTGCAGATTTCCTTTGCAAGCTTGCTTGGTTGGCCAAAAAGGGCGTATGTGTTTTTTCCTCAGGAAAAAATATACCCTTTTTGGCCAAGTGCATCATTGTGGACGTTCTGCCTCTTTTCCTATGCTTTACATGCAATTCCAGTCTACCTCCTGAAATCGGTTTCCTGCAATTCTGCCCCGCTTTCAAGTCCTCTTGGCAGCCTTACTTCAATATATTTTTGGACGATAGCTGTCATTTTTAACTCTGCAGGTTTGTGAATTACAGTGCCCCTGAGCTCCTTTCTTCAACTCGCTTTCTTGTGAGCTGGCCGCAACACCGCAGGATTGCTTCAGGCCCTAGTGTGGTTCCGGCATGGCACTCTGAGCCTTTGGTTAATTCCTCATCCTGGTGGGAAATGAGAGTTAAATTTGCACGTCCAGACACCTCCAGCTAGTTTCTCATTGGATCTCCCTATTCCTGTTCATTTTCCGCAGAAATTGCAAACTGGGCCAAACAGGAGGTTAAAGGCACTGACTCTCCAAGTGGGGAGAGTGTTAGTAAAGCGTCTGGAATGTTGCACCCGAGTACCAGGGGACGAAAACTGACCCATTTGAACACGTTTCCCGATCACACGGTGGATCATACTCTGGGTTCCACATGCATGTTTTAGCTGAAGGAAGAATCCCTTAAACCTGGAGAGTTGAGACCCATGGAATGGGTACCATGCAATATGACTACAGAGGGTCTGCATTTGTTCACCGAACCTCAACAATCCTATCACTGTTGCGTTTATGCCGCTGTACACACGCTTGATTCTCTTTCGGAGACATATAAATCCATAGGTTTTAAGATTCTTACTAGTCAGGTATATTCTTAGGCGTTTAATATGGGGTGTAGAGTCCACTTCGTTGAGCAAGGAGTAGCTCTTGTCTATTACATATTTGGCTTATGGAATGGTATCTGTGCTAATTTCAATCTCTGGTTTTATGCAGCACCCCAACTCACCTTTCGCCTTAAGCAAGCATAAGTTGGTTTTCTACATTTGAGACCCTGTCCTGTTTTGTAATTCAGTTCCTGTGTAGCCAAGTTTACATTCCGTGTAGTAGTGATATCTTATGATGTTTCTTTTTCTGTGTGACTTATGTCACTTAGAATCATCGTACCTGAATCCACTCATTATGCTGCTATGGGCCCGATGACATAGATTTCATTGCTGAGTGATATTGCATTGTACGTAAGTACCACAACTTCTTTTTCCATTTTTTGCTGTCTGTGATATTGAAATTGTACCGTAAACGAGGTTTGGGGTGGCTGTGTCTTTTTGATTTTAATTTCCCTAAGCTATAGGACCATAGGTGGAAGTGCCCTAGGCTCTGTTGCTTTGTTTTTTAGATGTTTCAGGAAACACCATACACTTCTCCAGAGTGGCTGTGGGCAATTTACATCCCGCCCATCAGCACAAAAAGGCTCCCACGTCTCCATGGCCTGTCCTGCCTTTCTGGATTTTACACTTTTTTCAGATGGCCCTTTTGACCAGGGGGCAGTGAGACTTCATTGTAGTGCAGATTTCCTTTGCAAGCTTGCTTGGTTGGCCAAAAAGGGCGTATGCGTTTTTTCCTGAATATATTCAGGAAAAAACGCATACGCCCTTTTTGGCCAAGTGCATCATTGTGGACGTTCTGCCTCTTTTCCTATGCTTTACATGCAATTCCAGTCTACCTCCTGAAATCGGTTTCCTGCAATTCTGCCCTGCTTTCAAGTCCTCTTGGCAGCCTTACTTCTATATATTTTTGGACGATAGTTGTCATTTATAACTCTGCAGGTTTGTGAATGACAGTGCCCCTGAGCTCCTTTCTTCAACTCGCTTCCTTGTGAGCTGGCCGCAACACCGCAGGATTGCTTCAGTCCCTAGTGTGGTTCCGGCACGGCACGCTGAGCCTTTGGTTAATTCCTCTTCCTGGTGGGAAATGAGAGTTAAATTTGCCCGTCCAGACACCTCCAGCTAGTCTCTCATTGCTTCTCTCTATTCCTGTTCATTTTCCGCAGAAATTGCAAACTGGGCCAAACAGGAGGTTAAAGGCACTGACTCTCCAACTGGGGAGAGTGTTAGTAAAGCGTCTGCAATGTTGCACCCGAGTACCAGGGGATGAAAACTGAGACAGCTTTGAACACGTTTCCCGATCACACGGTGGATCATACTCTGGGTTCCACATGCATGTTTTAGCTGAAGGAAGAATCCCTTAAACCTGGAGAGTTGAGACCCATGGAATGGGTACCATGCAATATGACTTCAAAGCGTCTGCATTTGCTCACCGATCCTCACCAATCCTATCACTGCTGCGTTTATTCTGCTGTACACACGCTTGATTCTCTTTCGGAGATATATAAATCCATAGGTTTTAAGATTCTTACTAGTCAGGTATATTCTTAGGCGTTTAATATGTGGTGTTGAGTCCACTTCGTTGAGCAAGGAGTAGCTCTTGTTTATTACATATTTGGCTTATGGAACGGTATCTGTGCTAATTTCAATCTCTGGTTTTATGCAGCACCCCAACTCACCTTTCCCCTTAAGCAAGCATAAGTTGGTTTTCTACATTTGAGACCCTGTTCTGTTTTGTAATTCAGTTCCTGTGTATCCAAGTTTACATTCCGTGTAGTAGTGATATCTTATGATGTTTCTTTTTCTGTGTGACTTATTTCACTTAGAATCATCGTACCTGAATCCACTCATTATGATGCTACGGGCCTGATGACATAGATTTCATTGCTGAGTGATATTGCATTGTACGTAAGTACCACAACTTCTTTATCCATTTTTCGCTTTCTGTGATATTGAACTTGTACCGTAAACGAGGTTCTTGTAAACAGAGCCGTCCCAAACTTTGGGGTGGCTGTGTCTTTTTGATTTTAATTTCCCTAAGCTATAGGACCATACGTGGAAGTGCCGTAGGCTCAGTTGCTTTGTTTTTTAGATATTTCAGGAAACACCATACACTTCTCCAGAGTGGCTGTTGGCAATTTACATCCTGCCCATGAGCATAACAAGGTTCCCACGTCTCCATGGCCTGTCCTGCCTTTCTGGATTTTACACTTTTTTCAGATGGCCCTTTTGACTGGGGGGCAGTGAGACTTCATTGTAGTGCAGATTTGCTTTGCAAGCTTGCTTAGTTGGCCAAAAAGGGCGTATGCGTTTTTTCCTGAATATATTCAGGAAAAAACCCATACGCCCCTCTTGGCCAAGTGCATCATTGTGGACGTTCTACCTCTTTTCCTATGCTTTACATGCAATTCCAGTCTACCTCCTGAAATCGGTTTCCTGCAATTCTGACCCGCTTTCAAGTCCTCTTGGCAGCCTTACTTCAATATATTTTTGGACGATAGCTGTCATTTATAACTCTGCATGTCTGTGAATGACACTGCCCCTGAGCTCCTTTCTTCAACTCGCTTTCTTGTGAACTGGCCACAACATCGCAGGATTGCTTCAGGCCCTAGTGTGGTTCCGGCATGGCACGCTGAGGCTTTGGTTAATTCCTCTTCCTGGTGGGAAATGAGAGTTAAATTTGCCCGTCCAGACACCTCCAGCTAGTCTCTCATTGGTTCTCCCTTTTCCTGTTCATTTTCCACAGAAATTGCAAACTGGGCCAAACAGGAGGTTAAAGGCACTGACTCTCCAAGTGGGGACAGTGTTAGGAAAGCGTCTGGAATGTTGCACCCGAGTACCAGGGGACGAAAACTGAGACACCTTTGAACACGTTTCCCAATCACACGGTGGATCATACTCTGGGTTCCACATGCATGTTTTAGCTGAAGGAAGAATCCCTTAAACCTGGAAAGTTGAGACCCATGGAATGGGTACCATGCAATATGACTTCAAAGGGTCTGCATTTGCTCACCGATCCTCACCAAACCTATCACTGCTGCGTTGATGCTGCTGTACACACGCTTGATTCTCTTTCGGAGACATATAAATCCATAGGTTTTAAGATTCTTACTAGTCAGGTATATTCTTAGGCGTTTAATATGGGGTGTTGAGTCCACTTTGTTGAGCAAGGAGTAGCTCTTGTCTATTACATATTTGGCTTATGAAACGGTATCTGTGGTAATTTCAATCTCTGGTTTTATGCAGCACCCCAACTCGCCTTTCCCCTTAAGCAAGCATAAGTTGGTTTTCTACATTTGAGACCCTGTTCTGTTTTGTAATTCAGTTCCTGTGTAGCCAAGTTTACATTCCTTGTAGTAGTGATATCTTATGATGTTTCTTTTTCTGTGTGACTTATTTCACTTAGAATCATCGTACCTGAATCCACTCATTATGCTGCTACGGGCCTGATGACATAGATTTCATTGCTGAGTGATATTGCATTGTACGTAAGTACCAAAACTTCTTTATCCATTTTTCGCTTTCTGCGATATTGAACTTGTACCGTAAACGAGGTTCTTGTAAACAGCGCCGTCCCAAACTTTGGGGTGGCTGTGTCTTTTTGATTTTAATTTCCCTAAGCTATAGGACCATAAGTGGAAGTGCTCTAGGCTCTGTTGCTTTGTTTTGTAGATGTTTCAGGAAACACCATACACTTCACCAGAGTGGCTGTTGGAAATTTACATCCCGCCCATCAGCATAACAAGGCTCCCAGTTCTCCGTGGCCTGTCCTGCCTTTCTGGATTTTACACTTTTTTCAGATGGCCCTTTTGACCTGAGGGCAGTGAGACTTCACTGTAGTGCAGATTTCCTTTGCAAGCTTGCTTGGTTGGCCAAAAAGCGCGTATGCGTTTTTTCCTGAATATATTCAGGAATAAACGCATACGCCCTTTTTGGCCAAGTTCATCATTGTGGACGTTCTGCCTCTTTTCCTATGCTTTACATGCAATTCCAGTCTACCTCCTGAAATCGGTTTCCTGCAATTCTGACCCGCTTTCAAGTCCTCTTGGCAGCCTTACTTCAATATATTTTTGGACGATAGCTGTCATTTATAACTCTGCATGTCTGTGAATGACAGTGCCCCTGAGCTCCTTTCTTCAACTCGCTTTCTTGTGAGCTGGCCGCAACACCGCAGCATCGCTTCAGGCCCTAGTGTGGTTCCGGCATGGCACGCTGAGCCTTTGGCTAATTCCTCTTCCTGGTGGGAAATGAGAGTTAAATTTGCCCGTCCAGACACCTCCAGCTAGTCTCTCATTGGTTCTCCCTATTCCTGTTCATTTTCCGCAGAAATTGCAAACTGGGCCAAACAGGAGGTTAAAGGCACTGACTCTCCAAGTGGGGAGTGTGTTAGTAAACCGTCTGGAATGTTGCACTCGGGTACCAGGGGACGAAACCTGACACATTTGAACACGTTTACCGATTACACAGTGGATCATACTCTGGGTTCCACATGCATGTTTTAGCTGAAGGAAGAATCCCTTAAACCTGGAAAGTTGAGACCCATGGAATGGGTACCATGCAATATGACTTCAAAGGGTCTGCATTTGCTCACCAAACCTCACCAATCCTATCACTGCTGCGTTTATGCCGCTGTACACATGCTTGATTCTCTTTCGGAGACATATAAATCCATAGGTTTTAAGATTCTTACTAGTCAGGTATATTCTTAGGCCTTTAATATGGGGTGTTGAGTCCACTTCAATGAGCAAGGAGTAGGTCTTGTCTATTACATATTTGGCTTATGGAACGGTATCTGTGCTAATTTTAATCTCTGGTTTTATGCAGCACCCCAACTCACCTTTCCCCTTAAGCAAGCATAAGTTGGTTTTCTACATTTGAGACCCTGTTCTGTTTTGTAATTCAGTTCCTGTTTAGCCAAGTTTACATTCCGTGTAGTAGTGATATCTTATGATGTTTCTATTTCTCTGTGACTTATTTCACTTAGAATCATCGTACCTGAATCCACTCATTATGGTGCTACGGGCCTGATGACATAGATTTCATTGCTGAGTGATATTGCATTGTACGTAAGTACCACAACTTCTTTATCCATTTTTCGCTTTCTGCGATATTGAACTTGTACCGTAAACGAGGTTCTAGTAAACAGAGCCGTCCCAAACTTTGGGGTGGCTGTGTCTTTTTGATTTTAATTTCCCTAAGCTATAGGACCATAAGTGGAAGTGCTCTAGGCTCTGTTGCTTTGTTTTTTAGATGTTTCAGGAAACACCATACACTTCTCCAGAATGGCTGTTGGCAATTTACATCCCGCCCATGAGCATAACAAGGCTCCCAGTTCTCCATGGCCTGTCCTGCCTTTCTGGATTTTACACTTTTTTCAGATGGCCCTTTTGACCGGGGGGCAGTGAGACTTCATTGTTGTGCAGATTTCCTTTGCAAGCTTGCTTGGTTGGCCAAAAAGGGCGTATGCGTTTTTTCCTGAATATATTCAGGAAAAAACGCATACGCCCTTTTTGGCCAAGTGCATCATTGTGGACGTTCTTCCTCTTTTCCTATGCTTTACATGCAATTCCAGTCTACCTCCTGAAATCGGTTTCCTGCAATTCTGCCCCACTTTCAAGTCCTATTGGCAGCCTTACTTCAATATATTTTTGGACGATAGCTGTCATTTATAACTCTGCAGGTCTGTGAATGACAGTGGCCCTGAGCTCCTTTCTTCAACTCGCTTTCTTGTGAGCTGGCCGCAACACCGCAGGATTGCTTCAGGCCCTAGTGTGGTTCCGGCACGGCACGCTGAGCCTTTGGTTAATTCCTCTTCCTGGTGGGAAATGAGAGTTAAATTTGCCCGTCCAGACACCTCCAGCTAGTCTCTCATTGGTTCTCCCTATTCCTGTTCATTTTCCGCAGAAATTGCAAACTGGGCCAAACAGTAGGTTGAAGGCACTGACTCTCCAAGTGGGGAGAGTGTTAGTAAAACATCTGGAATGTTGCACTCGAGTACCAGGGCACGAAAACTGAGACACATATGAACACGTTTCCCGATCACATGGTGGATCATACTCTGGGTTCCACATGCATGTTTTAGCTGAAGGAAGAATCCCTTAACCCTGGAGAGTTGAGACCCATGGAATGGGTACCAAGCAATATGACTTCAAAGGGTCTGCATTTGCTCACCGAACCTCACCAATCCTATCACTGCTGCGATTATGCCGCTGTACACACGCTTGATTCTCTTTCGGAGACATAGAAATCCATAGGTTTTAAGATTCTTACTAGTCAGGTATATTCTTAGGCGTTTAATATGGGGTGTTGAGTCCACATCGTTGGGCAAGGAGTAGCTCTTGTCTATTACATATTTGGCTTATGGAATGGTATCTGTGCTAACTTCAATCTCTGGTTTTATGCAGCACCCCAACTCACCTTTCCCCTTAAGCAAGCATAAGTTCGTTTTCTACATTTGAGACCCTGTTCTGTTTTGTAATTCAGTTCCTGGGTAGCCAAGTTTACATTCCGTGTAGTAGTGATAATGTATGATGTTTCTTTTTCTGTTTGACTTATTTCACTTAGAATCATCGTACCTGAATCCACTCATTATGCTACTATGGGCCTGATGACATCGATTTCATTGCTGAGTGATATTGCATTGTAGATAAGTACCACAACTTCTTTATCCATTTTGCACTTTCTGTGATATTGAACTTGTACCGTAAACGAAGTTCTTGTAAACACAGCCTTCCCAAACTTTGGGGTGGCTGTGTCTTTTTGATTTTAATTTCCCTAAGCTATAGGACCATAAGTGGAAGTGCCCTAGGCTCTGTTGCTTCGTTTTTTATATGTTTCAGGAAACACCATACATTTCTCCAGAGTGGCTGTTGGCAATTTACATCTCGCCCATGAGCATAACAAGGCTCCCAGTTCTCCATGGCCTGTCCTGCCTTTCTGGATTGTACACTTTTTTCAGAGGGCCCTTTTGACCGGGGGGCAGTGAGACTTCATTGTAGTGCAGATTTCCTTTGCAAGCTTGCTTGGTTGGCCAAAAAGGGCGTATGCGTTTTTTCCTGAATATATTCAGGAAAAAACGCATACGCCCTTTTTGGCCAACTGCATCATTGTGGACGTTCTGCCTCTTTTCCTATGCTTTACATGCAATTCCAGTCTACCTCCTGAAATCGGTTTCCTGCAATTCTGCCCCGCTTTCAAGTCCTCTTGGCAGCCTTACTTCAATATATTTTTGGACGATAGCTGTCATTTATAACTCTGCATGTTTGTGAATTACAGTGCCCCTGAGCTCTTTTCTTCAACTCGCTTTCCTGTGAGCTGGCCGCAACACCGCAGGATTGCTTCAGGCCCTAGTGTGGTTCCGGCATGGCACGCTGAGCCTTTGGTTAATTCCTCTTCCTGGTGGGAAATGAGAGTTAAATTTGCCCGTCCAGACACCTCCAGCTAGTCTCTCATTGGTTCTCCCTATTCCTGTTCATTTTCCGCAGAAATTGCAAACTGGGCCAAACAGTAGGTTGAAGGCACTGACTCTCCAAGTGGGGAGAGTGTTAGTAAAACATCTGGAATGTTGCACTCGAGTATCAGGGTACGAAAACTGAGACACATATGAACACGTTTCCCGATCACATGGTGGATCATACTCTGGGTTCCACATGCATGTTTTAGCTGAAGGAAGAATCCCTTAACCCTGGAGAGTTGAGACCCATGGAATGGGTACCAAGCAATATGACTTCAAAGGGTCTGCATTTGCTCACCGAACCTCACCAATCCTATCACTGCTGCGTTTATGCTGCTGTACACACGCTTGATTCTCTTTCGGAGACATAGAAATCCATAGGTTTTAAGATTCTTACTAGTCAGGTATATTCTTAGGCGTTTAATATGGGGTGTTGAGTCCACATCGTTGGGCAAGGAGTAGCTCTTGTCTATTACATATTTGGCTTATGGAATGGTATCTGTGCTAATTTCAATCTCTGGTTTTATGCAGCACCCCAACTCACCTTTCCCCTTCAGCAAGCATAAGTTGGTTTTCTACATTTGAGACCCTGTTCTGTTTTGTAATTCAGTTCCTGTGTAGCCAAGTTTACATTCCGTGTAGTAGTGATATCTTATGATGTTTTTTTTTTCTCTGTGAATTATTTCAATTAGAATCCTCGTACCTAAATCCACTCGTTATGCTGCTACGGGCCTGATGACATAGATTTCATTGCTGAGTGATATTGCATTGTACGTAAGTACCACAACTTCTTTATCCATTTTTTTCTTTCTGTGATATTGAACTTGTACCGTAAATGAGGTTCTTGTAAACAGAGCCATCCCAAACTTTGGGGTGGCTGTGTCTTTTTGATTTTAATTTCCCTAAGCTATAGGACCATAAGTGGAAGTGCCCTAGGCTCTGTTGCTTTGTTTTTTAGATGTTTCAGGAAACACCATACACTTCTCCAGAGTGGCTGTTGGCAATTTACATCCCGCCCATGAGCATAACAAGGCTCCCAGTTCTCCATGGCCTGTCCTGCCTTTCTGGATTTTACACTTTTATCAGATGGCCCTTTTGACCGGGGGGCAGTGAGACTTCATTGTTGTGCAGATTTCCTTTGCAAGCTTGCTTGGTTGGCCAAAAAGGGCGTATGCGTTTTTTCCTGAATATATTCAGGAAAAAACGCATACGCCCTTTTTGGCCAAGTGCATCATTGTGGACGTTCTGCCTCTTTTCCTATGCTTTACATGCAATTCCAGTCTACCTCCTGAAATCGGTTTCCTGCAATTCTGCCCCGCTTTCAACTCCACTTGGCAGCCTTACTTCAATATATTTTTGGACGATAGCTGTCATTTATAACTCTGCAGGTCTGTGAATGACAGTGGCCCTGAGCTCCTTTCTTCAACTCGCTTTCTTGTGAGCTGGCCGCAACACCACAGGATTGCTTCAGGCCCTAGTGTGGTTCCGGCATGGCACGCTGAGCCTTTGGTTAATTCCTCTTCCTGGTGGGAAATGAGAGTTAAATTTTCCCGTCCAGACACCTCTAGCTAGTCTCTAATTGGTTCTCCCTATTCCTGTTCATTTTCCGCAGAAATTGCAAACTGGGCCAAACAGTAGGTTGAAGGCACTGACTCTCCAAGTGGGGAGAGTGTTAGTAAAACATCTGGAATGTTGCACTCGAGTACCAGGGCACGAAAACTGAGACACATATGAACACGTTTCCCGATCACATGGTGGATCATACTCTGGGTTCCACATGCATGTTTTAGCTGAAGGAAGAATCCCTTAACCCTGGAGAGTTGAGACCCATGGAATGGGTACCAAGCAATATGACTTCAAAGGGTCTGCATTTGCTCACCGAACCTCACCAATCCTATCACTGCTGGGTTTATGCCGCTGTACACACGCTTGATTCTCTTTTGGAAACATAGAAATCCATAGGTTTTAAGATTCTTACTAGTCAGGTATATTCTTAGGCGTTTAATATGGGGTGTTGAGTCCACATCGTTGGGCAAGGAGTAGCTCTTGTCTATTACATATTTGGCTTATGGAATGGTATCTGTGCTAATTTCAATCTCTGGTTTTATGCAGCACCCCAACTCACCTTTCCCCTTAAGCAAGCATAAGTTCGTTTTCTACATTTGAGACCCTGTTCTGTTTTGTAATTCAGTTCCTGTGTAGCCAAGTTTACATTCCGTGTAGTAGTGATAATGTATGATGTTTCTTTTTCTGTTTGACTTATTTCACTTATAACCATCGTACCTGAATCCACTCATTATGCTACCATGGGCCTGATGACATCGATTTCATTGCTGAGTGATATTGCATTGTAGGTAAGTACCACAACTTCTTTATCCATTTTTCACTTTCTGTGATATTGAACTTGTACCGTAAACGAAGTTCTTGTAAACAGAGCCGTCCCAAATTTTGGGGTGGCTGTGTCTTTTTGATTTTAATTTCCCTAAGCTATAGGACCATAAGTGGAAGTGCCCTAGGCTCTGTTGCTTCGTTTTTTAGATGTTTCAGGAAACACCATACACTTCTCCAGAGTGGCTGTTGGCAATTTATATCCCGCCCATGAGCATAACAAGGCTCCCAGTTCTCCATGGCCTGTCCTGCTTTCTGGATTTTACAATTTTTTCAGATGGCCCATTTGTCCGGGGGGCAGTGAGACTTCATTGTAGTGCAGATTTCCTTTGCAAGCTTGCTTGGTTGGCCAAAAAGTGCGTATGCGTTTTTTCCTGAATATATTCAGGAAAAAACGCATACGCCCCTTTTGGCCAAGTGCATCATTGTGGACGTTCTGCGTCTTTTGCTATGCTTTACATGCAATTCCAGTCTACCTCCTGAAATCGGTTTCCTGCAATTCTGCCCCGCTTTCAAGTCCTCTTGGCAGCCTTACTTCAATATATTTTTGGAGGATAGCTGTCATTTATAACTCTGCAGGTTTGTGCATTACAGTGCCCCTGAGCTCCTTTCTTCAACTCGCTTTCTTGTGAGCTGGGCGCAACACCGCAGGATTGCTTCAGGCCCTAGTGTGGTTCCGGCACGGCACGCTGAGCCTTTGGTTAATTCCTCTTCCTGGTGGGAAATGAGAGTTAACTTTGCCCGTCCAGACACCTCCAGCTAGTCTCTCATTGGTTCTCTCTATTCCTGTTCATTTTCCGCAGAAATTGCAAACTGGGCCAAACAGGCGGTTAAAGGCACTGACTCTCCAAGTGGGCAGAGTGTTAGTAAAGCGTCTGGAATGTTGCACCCGAGTACCGGGGGACGAAACCTGAGACACCTTTGAACACGTTTCCCGATCACACAGTGGATCTTACTCTGGGTTCCACATGCATGTTTTAGCTGAAGGAAGAATCCCTTAAACCTGGAGAGTTGAGACCCATGGAATGGGTACCATGCAATATGAATTGAAAGGGTCTGCATTTGCTCACCGAACCTCACCAATCCTATCACTGCTGCGTTTATGCCGCTGTACACACGCTTGATTCGCTTTCGGAGACATATAAATCCATAGGTTTTAAGATTCTTACTAGTCAGGTATATTCTCAGGCGTTTAATATGGGGTGTTGAGTCCACTTCATTGAGCATGGAGTAGCTCTTATCTATTACATATTTGGCTTATGGAACGGTATCTGTGCTAATTTCAATCTCTGGTTTTATGCAGCCCCCCAACTCACCTTTCCCCTTAAGCAAGCATAAGTTGGTTTTCTACATTTGAGACCCTGTTCTGTTTTGTAATTCAGTTCCTGGGTAGCCAAGTTTACATTCCGTGTAGTAGTGATATCTTATGATGTTTCTTTTTCTGTGTGACTTATTTCACTTAGAATCATCGTACCTGAATCCACTCATTATGCTGCTACGGGCCTGATGACATATATTTCATTGCTGAGTGATATTGCTTTGTACGTAAGTACCACAACTTCTTTATCCATTTTTCGCTTTCTGTGATATTGAACTTGTACCGTAAAAGAGGTGCTTGTAAACAGAGCCGTCCCAAACTTTGGGGTGGCTGTGTCTTTTTGATTTTAATTTCCCTAAGCTATAGGACCATAAGTGGAATAGCACTAGGCTCTGTTGCCTTGATTTTAGATGTTTCAGGAAACACCATACACTTCTCCAGAGTGGCTGTTGGCAATTTACATCCCGCCCATCAGCATAACAAGGCTCCCAGTTCTCCATGGCCTGTCCTGCCTTTCTGGATTTTACACTTTTTTCAGATGGCCCTTTTGACCGGGGGGCAGTGAGACTTCATTGTAGTGCAGATTTCCTTTGCAAGCTTGCTTGGTTCGCCAAAAAGTGTGTATGCGTTTTTTCCTGAATATATTCAGGAAAAAACGCATACACCCTTTTTGGCCAAGTGCATCATTGTGGACGTTCTGCCTCTTTTCGTATGCTTTACATGCAATTCCAGTCTACCTCCTGAAATCGGTTTCCTGCAATTCGGCCCCGCTTTCAACTCCACTTGGCGGCCTTACTTCAATATATTTTTGGACGATAGCTGTCATTTATAACTCTGCAGGTTTGTGAATGACAGTGCCCCTTAGCTCCTTTCTTCAACTCGCTTTCTTGTGAGCTGGCCGCAACACCGCAGCATTGCTTCAGGCCCTAGTGTGGTTCCGGCATGACATGCTGAGCCTTTGGTTAATTCCTCTTCCTGGTGGGAAATGAGAGTTAAATTTGCCCGTCCAGACACCTCCAGCTAGTCTCTCATTGGTTCTCCCTATTCCTGTTCATTTTCCGCAGAAATTGCAAACTGGGCCAAACAAGAGGTTAAAGGCACTGACTCTCCAAGTGGGGAGAGTGTTAGTAAAGCGTCTGGAATGTTGCACCCGAGTACCGGGGGATGAAAACTGACACAATTAAACACGTTTCCCGATCACACGGTGGATCATACTCTGGGTTCCACATGCATGTTTTAGCTGAAGGAAGAATCCCTTAAACCGGGAGAGTTGAGACCCATAGAATGGGTACCATGCAATATGACTTCAAAGGGTCTGCATTTGCTCACCGATCCTCACCAATCCTATCACTGCTGCGTATATGCCGCTGTACACATGCTTGATTCTCTTTCCGAGACATATATATCCATAGGTTTTAAGATTCTTACTAGTCAGGTATATTCTTAGGCGTTTAATATGGGGTGTTGAGTCCACTTGGTTGAGCAAGGAGTAGCTCTTGTCTATTACATATTTGGCTTATGGAACTGTATCTGTGCTAATTTCAATCTCTGGTTTTATGCAGCACCCCAACTCACCTTTCCCCTTAAGGAAGCATAAGTTGGTTTTCTACATTTGAGACCCTGTTCTGTTTTGTAATTCAGTTCCTGTGTAGCCAAGTTTACATTCCGTGTAGTAGTGATATCTTATGATGTTTCTTTTTCTGTGTGACTTATTTCACTTAGAATCATCCTACCTGAATCCACTCATTATGCTGCTACGGGCCTAATGACATAGATTTCATTGCTGAGTGATATTGCATTGTACGTACGTACCACAACTTCTTTACCCATTTTTCGCTTTCTGCGATATTCAACTTGTACCGTAAACGAGGTTCTTGTAAACAGAGCCGTCACAAACTTTGGGGTGGCTGTGTCTTTTTGATTTTAATTTCCCTAAGCTATTGGACCATAAGTGGAAGTGCCCTAGGCTCTGTTGCTTTGTTTTGTAGATGTTTCAGGAAACACCATACACTTCTCCAGAGTGGCTGTTGGCAATTTACATACCGCCCATCAGCATAACAAGGCTCCCAGTTCTCCATGGCCTGTCCTGCCTTTCTGGATTTTACACTTTTGTCAGATGGCCCTTTTGACCGGGGGGCAGTGAGACTTCATTGTAGTGCAGATTTCCTTTGCAAGCTTGCTTGGTTGACCAAAAAGTGCGTATGCGTTTTTTCCTGAATATATTCAGGAAAAAACGCATACGCCCTTTTTGGCCAAGGCATCATTGTGGACGTTCTGCCTCTTTTCCTATGCTTTACATGCAATTCCAGTCTACCTCCTGAAATCGGTTTCCTGCAATTCTGCCCCGCTTTCAACTCCACTTGGCGGCCTTACTTCAATATATTTTTGGACGATAGCTGTCATTTATAACTCTGCAGGTTTGTGAATGACAGTGCCCCTGAGCTCCTTTCTTCAACTCGCTTTCTTGTGAGCTGGCCGCAACACCGCAGGATTGCTTCAGGCCCTAGTGTGGTTCTGGCATGGCACGCTGAGCCTTTGGTTAATTCCTCTTCCTGGTTGGAAATGAGAGTTAAATTTGCCCGTCCAGACACCTCCAGCTAGTCTCTCATTGGTTCTCACTATTCCTGTTCATTTTCCGCAGAAATTGCAAACTGGGCCAAACAGGAGGTTAAAGGCACTGACTGTCCAAGTGGGGAGAGTGTTAGTAAAGCGTCTGGAATGTTGCACCGGAGTACCAGGGAACAAAAACTGAGACACATTTGAACACATTACCCGATCACACGGTGTATCATACTCTGGGTTCCACATGCATGTTTTAGCTGATGGAAGAATCCCTTAAACCTGGAGAGTTGAGACCCATGGAATGGGTACCATGCAATATGACTTCAAAGGGTCTGCATTTGCTCAGCAAACCTCACCAATCCTATCACTGCTGCGTTTATGCCGCTGTACACATGCTTGATTCTCTTTCGGAGACATATAAATCCATAGGTTTTAAGATTCTTACTAGTCAGGTATATTCTTAGGCGTTTAATATGGGGTGTTGAGTCCACTTCGTTGTGCAAGGAGTAGCTCTTGTCTATTACATATTTGGCTTATGGAATGGTATCTGTGCTAATTTCAATCTCTGGTTTTATGCAGCACCCCAACTCACCTTTCCCCTTAAGCAAGCATAAGTTGGTTTCCTACATTTGAGACCCTGTTCTGTTTTGTAATTCAGTTCCTGTTTAGCCAAGTTTACATTCCATGTAGTAGTGATATCTTATGATGTTTCTTTTTCTGTGTGACTTATTTCACTTAGAATCATCGTACCTGAATCCACTCATTATGCTGCTATGGGCCTGATGACATAGATTTCATTGCTGAGTGATATTGCATTGTACGCAAGTACCACAACTTCTTTATCCATTTTTCGCTTTCTGCGGTATTGAACTTGTACCGTACACGAGATTCTTGTAAACAGAGCCGGCCCAAACTTTGGGGTGGCTGTGTCTTTTTCATTTTAATTTCCCTAAGCTATAGGACCATAAGTGGAAGTGCCCTAGGCTCTGTTGTTTTGTTTTTTGGATGTTTCAGGAAACACCGTACACTTCTCCAGAGTGGCTGTTGGCAATTTACATCCCGCCCATCAGCATAACAAGGCTCCCAGTTCTCCATGGCCTGTCCTGCCCTCTGGATTTTACACTTTTTTCAGATGGCCCTTTTTACTGGGGGGCAGTGAGACTTCATTGTAGTGCAGATTTCTTTTGCAAGCTTGCTTGGTTGGCCAGAAAGCGCATATGCGTTTCTTCCTGAATATATTCAGGAAAAAACGCATACGCCCTTTTTGGCCAAGTGCATCATTGTCGACGTTCTGAGTCTTTTCATATGTTTTCAATGCAATTCTAGTCTACCTCTTGAAATCGGTTTCCTACAATTCTGCCTTGCTGTCAGTGCCTCTTCATAGCCTTACCTCAATATACTTTTGGAAAATAATTGGCCTTTATAACTCTGCAGGTTTTTGAATTGCAGTGGCCCTTAGCTCCATTTTTCAGCTCTCATTTTTGTGATCTTGCCTCATATCCACAGGATTTCTTCAGGCCCTGTTCTTCTTCTGGGGTGCCTTGCTCTGCCTTTGGTTAATTCTTCTTCCTGTTGTGAAATTAGAGTGACATGTGCCCATTGAAACCGCTACAGCTATTTTCTCACTGGTTCCCCCTATTCCCATTCATCCTCCGCACTAACTGCAGACTGTGTGATATCGGAACTTAAAGGCATTGACTCTCCATGTGGGGATGTTGTTAGTAAAGTGGCTGGAATGTTGATTCGAGCCCCAGGAGAGGAAAATGAGGTGCGTTTTAGAAACCTTTCCCAATCATATGGTATACCATCCGCTGGATTTCCCATGCATGGTTTAGCTGTAGGAAGATTCCCTTCAACCTGGAGTGTTGGGACCCTTGGAATGAGTAGCATGAAGTATTGCATTAAACTTTCGGCAGTTGCTCACCAAAGCTCACCAATCCTCTCAGCCCCAAGTGTCCAGCCTTATGTCTTATCCAGCTGTGGGTTTATATGTGGTCATTCCACGTTGCATCACAGCCCCTGAGCGAATTTTGTAAGAATTTTTCTCTCTTTCATTGTTTCTGTGTTTTGGTTTTAAAATTTATTTCTATAATGGGGTTTAGCTCATTTTCACTGCTGTGTTTGGCCGCTCTGCACACACTTGATTCCCTTATGGAGATATATCAATACATGGGTTTTAAGATTCTTATTACTCAGATATATTTCTCTGCGGTGTATAGGGTGTGTTGAGGCCAGTTCATTGAGCAAGGTGTAGATCTTGTCTAATACCTATTTGGTTTATTGAACGGTATCTGTGCTAATTTCAAACTCTGGTTTTATGCATCACCCCACCTCTCCTTTCCCCTTAAGCTGACATAAGTGTGTTTTCTAAATGTGAGACACTGTTCTGTTTTGTAATTCATTTTTTGTGCAGCCATATTTATCCTCCCTCTATAAGTGATATCTTATGATATGTTTCTTTTTCTGTTTGACTTATTTCAAGTAGTATTATCGGACCTAAATCCACTCTTTATCCTTCTACTAGCCTTATTACATTGATTTCATGGTGAAGAGATATTCCATTTTACATAAGTACCACATTTTCTTTATCCATTGTTCTCTTTCCTGGGATATTTAAGGTGTACTGAAGTTGAGGTTCTTGTAAACAGAGTAGCCCTAAACTGTGGTGTGCTTGTGTCTTGTTGATTTTTAGACTTCCCTAGATATACTTCCATGATTGGAAGTGCCCTATGCTCTGTAGCTCTGTTTTTTAGATGATTTAGGAACCACCATACACTTCTCCAGAGTGGCTCTCGGTAGTTCACACACTGTCCATCAGCGTATAAAGGCTCCCTGTTCTCCATGGCCTGTCCTGCATTTCTGGTTTTTACAATTTTTTCGGATGGCCCTTTTGACCGGTGGGAAATGAGACTTCTTTGTTGTGCACATTTGCATTGCTTGCTTGCTTGGTTGCCCATAAAGTGCGTATGCGTTTTTTCCCGGATATATTCAGGAAAAAATGCATACTCCCTTTTGGGCCAACTGCATCATTGTCGAAATTCTGCCGCTTTTCATGTGCTTTAAAGACGAGTCCAATCTATCTCTTGAAATCTGTTTCTTGCAATTCTGTCTTGCATTCAGATCCTCTTCTTTGCCTTACCTCAACATAGTTTTGGATGTTAGTTTTCATTTATAACTCTGCAGGTTTGTGAATTGCAGTGACCCTGAGCTCCATTTTTTAAGTTGCTCTTTTGTGAGCTGGCCTCAAAGCCGCAGGATTGCTTCAGGCCCTATTTTGGCTCTGGCAAGGCGGGCTGAGCCTTTTTTTAATTCTTATTCTTAATGGGAAATTAGAGTGACATGTGCCCGTCCAAACCCCTACAACTATTCTCTCATTGGTTCCCCCTCTTCCCGTTCATCCTCCTCACAATTTGCAAAATGTGTGAAACAGAAGTTTAAATGTGCTGATTCTCTAAGTGGGGAGATTCTAAGTAACGTGGCTGGAATGGTGAACAGGAGCACCAGGAGAGGATAAATGAGGTGCATTTTAGACACATCTCCCGATCACATGGTGTACAGTCCTCTGGGTTTTCCATGCATGTTTTAGCTGTAGGAAGATCCCTTGAACCTGCAGATTTGGGACCCATTGAATGGGTACCAGGTAGTATTACTTTAAAGGGTGTGCATTTCCTCACCCAACCTCACATTTCTCTTAGCACGAACAGTTTCCAGCCTTATGTCTCATCCTGCTGTGGGTCTAGATGTGTTCAATCCATGTTGCATCACCGTCCCTGAGGAAAAGTTGTAAGAGGTTTTCTCTTTCTCTCTGTCGTTTATTTTTTTCAATTTATTACTATATTGGTTACAGCTGATTTTCAAAGCTCTGTTTCTTGCTGCTGTACATCCACTTGAGTCACATACAGAGAGACATCAATAAATTCTTTTTCAGATTCTTACCAGTCATATATATTCTTTTCCGGTGACTTGAGTGTGCTGAGTGCAGTTCTTTTAGCTACCGTGTAGGCCTTATTGATTATCAGTTTGGCATTTGGAATGGTATCTTTGCTAATTTCAACCTCCTGGATGATGCCTCACCCCTCCCCACCTTTCCCGTTTAGCAGCCTTACGCGTGTTTTCTACATATTTGACTATGTTTTTGTTTTGTAATTTATTTCATGTGTAGCCATTTTGGATTCCACCTTTAAGTGATATCTTATGATATGTGTCTTTTTCTTTTTGAATTATGTCACTTAGAATGATCATACGTAACTCCTCCGGAGTTGTTACAACTGGCCATATTTCATTGATTTCCAGGCTGAGTAATATTCCACTCTACATAAGTACCACATCTCTATCCATTTTTTCCCTCCAGAGACATTTAAGTTATATCCTAGTCGAGGATCTTTTAAACAGAGAGGCAGTAAACATTGGGGTGCCTGTGTCCTCTCGATTTTTGTTTTTCCCAAGACATACGCCCATGAGTGCAAGTGCCCTATGCTCTGTAGCTCATTTTTTAGATGCTTTAGTAAACACAATACACTTCTCCAGAATGGCCGTTGGCAATATACATTTCCACTATAAGCCTCACAGGGCTCCCTCTTCTCCTTGCCCTGTCCTGCATTTCTGGTGTTTACACTTTATGAGGATGGCTCTTCTGACTGATGCGAAGTGATATCTTTTGTAGTATTGATTTCCAGTGCCCACCTGTTTGGTTGGCTAAAAAAGTGTATGCCCTTTTCTTGAATATATACAGAAAAAAACACATACAGCCTTTTTGGCCAACTGCAATGTTGGCAATGTTCAGCCCCTTTTCTTGTGCTTAATGGCGAGTCCTTCCTACCTCCTCAAATCCCTTTCCTGCTATTCTCCCTTGCTTACCAATCCTTTTCTCTGACTTTCCTCAAGACATTTTTCAGTGATAGATATTTTCAACTCTGCAGTTTCGTGAATTTTACTGCCTCTGAGTTCCATTGTTCAACTTGTGTTTATGGGAACTGGCCACAAAGCAGTGGGATTTCCTCAAGCCCTATACTGTTTCCATGGGCAACCCTAGCCTTTGGTCAATTCGTCTTCCTGATTGGAAATTAGAGTGACATGTGCCTGTCTGAACACCTAGGACTTGTCTCTCATTGTTCCTCATCCTTCTGCTTCATCCTCTGGACAAATTCCAAACTGTACGCAACAGGATGTTGACAGTGCTGACATCTCCAAGTGGGGAGACTGTTAGTAAAGACGCTGGAGGGGTGAACCCGAGCACCAGGAGATGAGGAGATGAGATGCCTTTTCCAAACTCTTCCCGATCAGACGGTATACCATCCTCTGTGTGTGACAGACATGTTTTAGCAGTAGGAAGAGTCCCATTCATGTAAGGAGAACACCAGGGCTTTTTCAAAATCAGTGTCTCCCCGAAACCCAAACTGGGGAATTTTTTAAGCTACGGCTACACATATGTTCATTAAGGGCCTTGGGAAGTAGGCAGAGTCCAAACTTTAGATGATTGAAGTCTTCAGGGTCAGAAGCACTCACCACCGGCTTCCCTTAGGTTACACTTTAACTGTCATTGATAGATGATGTCAATAAAAATATCTATTCTTTTTCCGATTATTTCCCCTTATAGGTTATTGCAAAATATTGAGTGTAGTTCCCTGTGCTATACAGTAGTTCCTTGTTGATGATCTATTTTATACATAGCAGTGTGTATGTGTTAATTCCAAACTGTTAATTTATCCCTCCTCCCACCTTTCCCCTTTGGTAATAATAAATTATAAGATTTTATACTTCTCAGAAATGGGGGAGCTGAAAGAGAGGTATCATTTTCAATGGAAAAGCATTTAAAACAAGATTGAAGCTTTAACCAAGATTATTAGATGTACATCCTTGGAAAGAAATCACTTCATTTCTCTAATATTGACCTGACAAATAAGACAAACCTTTTCACTGAACTTGCTTATAATAAAGTGATGGAAATATCAAATGGAAGTGTTAGAAACATCTTATTTTACCCGAGCCTTATAAACTGTTCTATGTTAACTACAGTTTGGCTCACACCTCTGTTCATTGAAGTTACAATAGTCTCAATTTCTGTTACTGATCCTCCAGAGTGGACCCCAACAAGTGTCCCCCTGCCCAGTGTCATTGGGGCCAACAGATCGAGACTGAGTTTGGTTCACAAGCAAAGGAAACTTTATATTTTAAACAGAGAATGGAGAGGTGAGAGCATGCACTACCCCGTGGGCTGTGGGCTGGGCTGCTGTGTAGAGATCCTGTCAGAGTCAGTGGGAGGGAGGGGGCGGAGCACTCGAGGGCCGGGTTGGCTGCAGCTCAGGCTCTATATCTTGGAGTCTGCACTGGGCCCCAGGAGCTGAGGTGTCGACCCAGCCATTCTGCACTAGGAAATCTGGTCTGAAGTGCCGGGTGTGGAACCTCTGCATGCGGGACCCTAGGAGCACGTGAAATTAGACAAAGCACAAAGGATAAAAAAGGTCAGACTTGACTTTATTGCCCAGATTCTATTTTTATCTCCCAGGGATTTTTAATGGGCTTTGCTGGGGACAAACCCCTCCTCTGCCTTTTGTCCCGTTCCTCATTCTTGGAGTGCTGAGGGTGCAGACCCTTCTTCTGTAACTGCTGAGTGCTGAGTTGGGAGCCCTCATACCAGGGGACGAGGGTCAGAACTTCTCCCCAGCAGCCTCCAGGTGACGTTGATTGGCCCCAGGACCCCTGCCTCCCTGCTCGTCCGCCTGAGCACCAGCATTGGAAGTGTTATAGATTCTAATGACCTTTAAGGGTCCAGGAAAGAGATGTGCAGAGACGCTGTGGGGGCTGGTTTCACCCCGCCCCACATTTGTTCGGCCACTTTAGGCTGACCGTTTCTGCCAGCCTAGATGCTCTGACCAGTAGTCTGCTCTTTCTTCAATTAGGCCCCTGAATTAACGTAAAAACAGCACCAGGTGTCAGAGCCCTGCCCGCTCAACTCCCAGACAGTCCAGGGTCAGTGGTGATCAAGGACCATGATGGCCACTGAGTCAACAGCCTTTTGAAGTAAACAGGAGTCCAGCCGGTCTTATTGGCCACCATCATCACGGTGTCTGTAGGCTTTTCTATGGTGACAGTGTGATATACATTTCCCCCGCCAAGATTATTAGCTCCCCTCCGGGTGCAGTAAGTCCTGCAAGCAGTAGTCTACTCCTTCAGGACACACTATTGTTGTTTTATGAGAGAAACTCCAGGTCAAGTGATGTTCACACGAGTCGTCATGGTGCCCTGTTGCCCCCGGTTATCTCTCTGGATGTTGGAGTTGGAGGGCCTCCTCACTCGAGGTCGGTGTGCCCACGGAGCGAACCCTGCAACTTCAGGTCATGGTTGGTGATTAGGATCACCACGTGGGGTCCTTTTCCCTTAGGAGGGAGGTGGCCTTTTGGGTTGCTGATTTCCAGGTTTTTAGATACTGCCAGTATCTTGGCCAGATGTGGCAGTGGGCCAAGCCCCTTGGTGACTGTAGTTTATCCTACCTGGATGGCATTCTTGCATTGTTCCATTTCAAGTGGTCCCAGTTTTTGCACTAATTCTCCAATGGCGATTCACCTTTCACCGGGAATGGAAAGGTCAAAGGGTTTAGCTCAATTAGGGAGTTCCAGGGCAAGGGTCTGAATTGACTGCTCTTTCCATTCTTGAAAGGCCACTTCTGGATTCTGTTCAAAAGGATCATCATCTTTTCCTTTCAGTGTTTCATATAGAGGCCCAGCTAGTAGACTGTAGTTAGGGATCCAGAAGCAGCAAACCCTGGCCTCCCCAGGAACCCCTAAGCTGTCTTCTAGTTTTAGAAAGGGGTAAGGCTGCAAATGGTTTCTTCCCTTTCCTGGGATGGGCTTCTCCGACCTTCTGTGAGAATGAAGCCCAGGCAGGTCACCGCAGTCTGTGATATTTGAGCTTTTTCTTGGACAACTTCTATCCTTTATTGGCTTGGTAGTTCAGAGGCCTCCTTAGTAGGGCTGGCGATCAGAATGTCGTCTGCATATTGAAGGAGAGTTTCCTTTTCCAGAGGTAGAACTTTTTGGTCTTTAGCTAAGCTTTCCCCAAAGATGGTGTGGGAATTTTTGAACCCTTGGGGCAAGACGGCCCGGAAGTATTGTTTTAGTTGTATGTTGAGTCCTGCCACTCACAAGCCAAAATTTCTTGTGACTCTGGGACTAATGGAATACAAAAGAAGGCATCATTGAGACTAATACAGAATACCATGTCCTGGTGGTTGGTAGAATGACCAGCAGGGTGTAGGAATTAGGAGCAACTGGAGGTATATCCTCGGTGGCTTCACTGACTGTCCTGACATCCTTTACCAGGTCCCCAGCAGCCCATGGGGCTCTCGTGGTCAGGCCAATCCCAGGATATGGAGCTCTCCTGGGCAGGTACCCCACCCCCAACCCAGCCCACGGGGCTCTCGTGGTCAGGCCTCTCCCAGGATACAGAGCTACCCTTGCAGGTACCGTGGCAGGGCTGGGCACACAGGAACCGTGCACATAGCCCTCACTGAAGAGCACCCCCATCTCACCTGTCGCTCAGAGCTGACACAGAGCACTTCAGAGCAGGACTTGAACTAACAAACAGCAGCTCCGACAGGTCTGTGACCCTGGGCATCACTCTGTGTGGCCTCCCTCCACCTGGTCTTCCAGAGACTTCCACTGCACCCGGGGCACCAGGCCTCTGTCTCCAACCACCACCCACCCCTCCTCTCCCTGACTCCTGGGTTCCTCTCATTAGGAGAGGCTTTTCTTGAAGTTGTCTCCCACTCATGGGCCAGATAAAATGATTAGAAAACAAGCCAAAGCTGCAGCCCCTTGTCTATCCTGACTCTCAGGAGCCCACACCTGTTCCTTGGACCTGGCCGGTTCAGCAAGTTCCATTTTCTGCAACTGTGAGCCCCTGAGGGGTGATGATTGGCTGACCTGGGCAGCCTTACCGTGCGGGCCAGCCCTCCCCAGGTGTGCCTGGGTTGAGATCAATATAAATACCACTCCAGGCAGCAAGAGCCCCTGCAGCTGTGCCTGACGCCATTTTCTCTGCCCTGTCAGCAGTCTCGGGGCTGGGCTGGTGGGAGGGAGTGAGAGGCCACGGCTTTGTGGGTGGCCCAGTGTGAGTGGGGCTCTGCTGGACTTTCTGCAGCAGTTGCCAGGCTGCCACCTGCTAAAGAAGAGGATGTGTCACCCATACCTGCTGCTGGAATTTCTCCCTGGGCAGAGGTGAGGAAGGAAAAAAGCAGTGGGGGCAGGGACAGGACGGGTATCTCAGGCAGGGAAATGGAAATCTTCCAGAAGAGCACCCAGGGCCAGGGCCATCCTGGCTGGCCTGCAGGCACCAAGTCAGCTGGCATGCTGTCACTCATGTGGCTCCATGGCCCTTCCTCTAGGCTTTCAAGTCCTTGTATATATTCAGGTGTTTTACCTGGGAAGGGTGGGAACAGTTCAGCAGCAACTGGCCTGGGGCTCAGCTCACGTTCACTCACAGATGCCTCGGCACGGTGCCCCAGCTTTGCAATGAGGACGCTTGTTGTGTGGGGGCTGCTGGCTGAATGGGAGACGATTCCCCACCACTGACCAACTTCAGAATTGTTTACAACTGGAGCAAGTGCCCTGATACGGTTTTCCTCTGAGTAACTGGTGGGTTCTGTTTTTTTTTTTCTCTTTTTCGTTTTTGGTTCAAGGTAGAATTTATTCCTCTTTTTTGTATTTACAGATATAAGCATGGAAATAATTTATTCATATAAATACATGTATGTGAAGGGAATAATTGTTTTTTCTGTTTTGTTTTTTAAATTTTATTTCTTTTTAATTTTGAATTTTATTTTATATTTTTATACAGCAGGTTCTTATTGGTTATCTATTTTATACATATAAATGTTTACATGCCAATCCCAATCTCTCAACTCCTCCCACCACCACCCCCCCAAGAGCTTTCCCCCCTTGTTGTCCATACGATTGTTGTCTACATCTGTTGCTCTATTTATGCCTTGCAAAACGGTTAATCTGTACAGTTTTTCTAGGTTCCACATATATGCACGAATATACAAGATTTGTTTTTCTCTTTCTGACTTACTTCACTCTGTATGACAGACTTTAGATCCATCGACGTCTCTACAAATGACCCAATTTCATTCCTTTCATGGCTTAGTAATATTCCATTTTATATATGTACCACATCTTTATGCATTCGTCTGTCTGTGGGCATTTAGGTTGCTTCCATTACCTCGATATTGTAAATAGTGATGCAATGAACATTGCGGTGAATGTCTCTTTTTGATTTATGGTTTTGTCTGGGTATATGTCCAGTACTGGGATTGCTGTATCATATGGTAATTCTATTAATAGTTTCTTAAGAAACTCCATATTGTTCTCCATAGTGACTGTATCAATTTATATTCCCAACAATAGTAGAAGAGGCTTCCTTTTCTCCACACCCTTTCCAGCATTTGTTGTTTGTAGATTTTCAGATGATGCCCATTCTAACAGGTGTGAGGTGATACCTCATTGTTGAGTCCATTTCGTTGAGCAAGGGGTAGGTCTTGTCTATTACATATTTGGCTTATGGAATGGTATCTGTGCTAATTTCAAACTCTGGTTTTATGCAGCACCCCAACTCACCTTTCCCCTTAAGCAAGCATAAGTTGGTTTTCTAAACTTGAGACCCTGTTCTGTTTTGTAATTCAGTTCCTGTGTAGCCAAGTTTACATTCCGTGCATTAGTGATACCTTATGATGTTTCTTTTTCTGTGTGACTTATTTCATTATGCTGGTACAGGCTTGGTGGTACAGGCTTGGTGACACAGATTTCATTGCTGAGTGGTATTCTGTTGTACGTAAGTACCGCAACTTCTTTATCAATTATTTGTTCTCTGGGATATTTAACTTGTACCGTAGAAGAGGTTCCTGTAAACAGAGCCATCCCAAATTTTGGGGTGGCTGTGTCTTTTTGATTTTAATTTCCCTAAGCTATAGGACCATAAGTGGAAGTGCCCTAGGCTCTGTTGCTTTCTTTTTTAAATGTTTCAGGAAACACCATACACTTCTCCAGAGTGGCTGTTGGCAATTTACATCCCACCCATGAGCATAACAAGGCTCCCAGTTCTCCATGGCCTGTTCTGCCTTTCTGGATTTTACACTTTTATCAGATGGCCCTTTTGACTGGGGGGCAGTGAGACTTCATTGTAGTGCAGATTTCCTTTGCAAGCTTGCTTGGTTGGCCAAAAAGGGCGTATGCGTTTTTTCCTGAATATATTCAGGAAAAAACGCATACGCCCCTTTTGGCCAAGTGCATCATTGTGGACGTTCTGCCTCTTTTCCTATGCTTTACATGCAATTCCAGTCTACCTCCTGAAATCGGTTTCCTGCAATTCTGCCCCGGTTTCAAGTCCTCTTGGCAGCCTTACTTCAATATAATTTTGGACGATAGCTGTCATTTATAACTCTGCAGGTTTGTGAATGACAGTGCCCCTGAGCTCCTTTCTTCAACTCGCTTTCTTGTGAGCTGGCCGCAACACCGCAGGTTTGCTTCAGGCCCTAGTGTGGTTCCGGCACGGCACGCTGAGCCTTTGGTTAATTCCTCTTCCTGGTGGGAAATGAGAGTTAACTTTGCCCATCCAGACACCTCCAGCTAGTTTCTCATTGGTTCTCTCTATTCCTGTACATTTTCCGCAGAAATTGCAAACTGGGCCAAACAGGCGGTTAAAGGCACTGACTCTCCAAGTGGGGAGAGTGTTAGTAAAGCGTCTGGAATGTTGCACCCGAGTACCGGGGGACGAAAAATGAGACACCTTTGAACACGTTTCCCGATCACACAGTGGATCATACTCTGGGTTCCACATGCATGTTTTAGCTGAAGGAAGAATCCCTTAAACCTGGAGAGTTGAGACCCATGGAATGGGTACCATGCAATATGAATTGAAAGGGTCTGCATTTGCTCACCGAACCTCACCAATCCTATCACTGCTGCGTTTATGCCGCTGTACACACGCTTGATTCTCTTTCGGAGACATATAAATCCATAGGTTTTAAGATTCTTACTAGTCAGGTATATTCTCAGGCGTTTAATATGGGGTGTTGAGTCCACTTCATTGAGCATGGAGTAGCTCTTGTCTATTACATATTTGGCTTATGGAAAGGTATCTGTGCTAATTTCAATCTCTGGTTTTATGCAGCACCCCAACTCACCTTTCCCCTTAAGCAAGCATAAGTTGGTTTTCTACATTTGAGACCCTGTCCTGTTTTGTAATTCAGTTCCTGTGTAGCCAAGTTTACATTCCGTGTAGTAGTAATATCTTATGATGTTTCTTTTTCTGTGTGACTTATTTCACTTAGAATCATCGTACCTGAATCCACTCATTATGCTGCTACGGGCCTGATGACATATATTTCATTGCTGAGTGATATTGCTTTGTACGTAAGTACCACAACTTCTTTATCCATTTTTCGCTTTCTGTGATATTGAACTTGTACCGTAAAAGAGGTGCTTGTAAACAGAGCCGTCCCAAACTTTGGGGTAGCTGTGTCTTTTTGATTTTAATTTCCCTAAGCTATAGGACCATAAGTGGAATAGCACTAGGCTCTGTTGCCTTGTTTTTTAGATGTTTCAGGAAACACCATACACTTCTCCAGAGTGGCTGTTGGCAATTTACATCCCGCCCATCAGCATAACAAGGCTCCCAGTTCTCCATGGCCTGTCCTGCCTTTCTGGATTTTACACTTTTTTCAGATGGCCCTTTTGACCGGGGGGCAATGAGACTTCATTGTAGTGCAGATTTCCTTTGCAAGCTTGCTTTTGGCCAAAAAGGGCGTATGCGTTTTTTCCTGAATATATTCAAAAAAAACGCATACGCCTTTTTTGGCCAAGTGCATCATTGTGGACGTTCTGCCTCTTTTCCTATGCTTTACATGCAATTCCAGTCTACCTCCTGAAATCGGTTTCCTGCAATTCTGCCCCGCTTTCAAGTCCTCTTGGCAGCCTTACTTCAATATATTTTTGGACGATAGCTGTCATTTATAACTCTGCACGTTTGTGAATTACAGTGCCCCTGAGCTCCTTTCTTCAACTCTCTTTCTTCTGAGCTGGCCGCAACACCGCAGGATTGCTTCAGGCCCTAGTTTGGTTCCGTCATGGCACGCTGAGCCTTTGGTTAATTCCTCTTCCTGGTGGGAAATGAGAGTTAAATTTGCCCGTTCAGACACCTCCAGCTAGTCTCTCATTGGTTCTCCCTATTCCTGTTCATTTTCCGCAGAAATTGCAAACTGGGCCAAACAGGAGGTTAAAGGCACTGACTCTCCAAGTGGGGAGAGTGTTAGTAAAGCGTCTGGAATGTTGCACCCGAGTACCGGGGGACGAAAACTGAGACACATTTGAACACGTTTCCTGATCACACGGTGGATCATACTCTGGGTTCCACATGCATGTTTTAGCTGAAGGAAGAATCCCTTAAACCTGGAGAGTTGAGACCCATGGAATGGGTACCATGCAATATGACTTCAAAGGGTTTGCATTTGCTCACCGAACCTCACCAATCCTATCACGGCTGCGTTTATGCAGCTGTACACACGCTTGATTCTCTTTCGGAGCATATAAATCCATAGGTTTTAAGATTCTTACTAGTCAGGTATATTCTTAGGCGTTTAATATGGGGTGTTGAGTCCACTTCATTGAGCAAGGAGTAGCTCTTGTATATTACACATTTGGCTTATGGAACGGTATCTGTGCTTATTTCAGTCTCTGGTTTTATGCAGCACCCCAACTCACATTTCCCCTTAAGCAAGCATAAGTTGGTTTTCTACATTTGAGACCCTGTTCTGTTTTGTAATTCAGTTCCTGTGTAGCCAAGTTTACATTCCGTGTAGTAGTGATATCTGATGATGTTTCTTTTTCTGTGTGACTTATTTCACTTAAAATCATCGTACCTGAATCCACTCATTATGCTGCTACAGTCCTGATGACATAGATTTCATTGCTGAGTGATATTGCATTGTACGTAAGTACCACAACTTCTTTATCCATTTTTCGCTTTCTGCGATATTAAACTTGTACCGTAAACGAGGTTCTTGTAAACAGAGCCGTCCCAAACTTTGGGGTGGCTGTGTCTTTTTGATTTTAATTTCCCTAAGCTATAGGACCATAAGTGGAAGTGCCCTAGGCTCTGTTGCTTTGTTTTTTAGATGTTTCAGGAAACACCATACACTTCTCCAGAGTGGCTGTTGGCAATTTACATCCCGCCCATCAGCATAACAAGGCTCCCAGTTCTCCATGGCTTGTCCTGCCTTTCTGGATTTTACACTTTTTTCAGATGGCCCTTTTGACCGGGGGGCAGTGAGACTTCATTGTAGTGCAGATTTCCTTTGCAAGCTTGCTTGGTTCGCCAAAAAGTGCGTATGCGTTTTCTCCTGAATATATTCAGGAAAAAACGCATACGCCCTTTTTGGCCAAGTGCATCATTGTGGACGTTCTGCCTCTTTTCCTGTGGTTTACATGCAAATCCAGTCTACCTCCTGAAATCGGTTTCCTGCAATTCTGCCCCGCTTTCAAGTCCTCTTGGCAGCCTTACTTCAATATATTTTTGGACGATAGCTGTCATTTTTAACTCTGCAGGTTTGTGAATGACAGTGCCCCTGAGCTCCTTTCTTCAACTCGCTTTCTTGTGAGCTGGCCGAAACACCGCAGGATTGCTTCAGGCTCCAGTGTGGTTCCGGCATGGCACGCTGAGCCTTTGGTTAATTCCTCTTCCTGGTGGGAAATGAGAGTTAAATTTGCCCGTCCAGACACCTCCAGCTAGTCTCTTATTGGTTCTCCCTATTCCTGTTCATTTTCCGCAGAAATTGCAAACTGGGCCAAACAGGAGGTTAAAGGCACTGACTCCCCAAGTGGGGAGAGTGTTAGTAAAGCGTCTGGAATGTTGCATCCGATTACCAGGGGACGAAAACTGAGACACCTTTGAACACGTTTCCCAATCACATGGTGTATCATACTCTGGGTTCCACATGCATGTTTTAGCTGAAGGAAGAATCCCTTAAACCTGGAGAGTTGAGACCCCTGGAATGGGTACCATGCAATATGACTTCAAAGGGTCTGCATTTGCTCACTGATCCTCACCAATCCTATCACTGCTGCGTTTATGCCGCTGTACACACTCTTGATTCTCTTTCGGAGACATATAAATCCATAGGTTTTAAGATTCTTACTAGTCAGGTATATTCGTAGGCGTTTAATATGGGGTGTTGAGTCCACTTCATTGAGCAAGGAGTAGCTCTTGTCTATTACATATTTGGCTTATGGAACGGTATCTGTGCTTATTTCAATCTCTGGTTTTATGCAGCACCCCAACTCACATTTCCCCTTAAGAAAGCATAAGTTGGTTTTCTACATTTGAGACCCTGTTCTGTTTTGTAATTCAGTTCCTGTGTAGCCAAGTTTACATTCCGTGTAGTAGTGATATCTTATGATGTTTCTTTTTCTGTGTGACTTATTTCACTTAGAATCATCGTACCTGAATCCACTCATTATGCTGCTATGGGCCTGATGACATAGATTTCATTGCTGAGTGATATTGCATTGTACGTAAGTACCACAACTTCTTTATCCATTTTTCGCTTTCTGCAATATTAAAATTGTACCGTAAACGAGGTTCTTGTAAACAGAGCGGTACCAAATTTGGGTTGGCTGTGTCTTTTTGATTTTAATTTCCCTAAACTATAGGACCATAAGTGGAAGTGCCCTAGGCTCTGTTACTTTGTTTTTTAGATGTTTCAGGAAACACCATACACTTCTCCAGAGTGGCTGTTGGCAATTTACATCCCGCCCATCAGCATAACAAGGCTCCCAGTTCTCCATGGCCTGTCCTGCCTTTCTGGATTTTACACTTTTTTCAGATGGCCCTTTTGACCGGGGGGCATTGAGACTTCATTTTAGTGCAGATTTCCTTTGCAAGGTTGCTTGGTTGGCCAAAAAGGGCGTATGCGTTTTTTCCTGAATATATTCAGGAAAAAACGCATACGCCCTTTTTGGCCAAGTGCATCATTGTGGACGTTCTGCCTCTTTTCCTTTTCTTTACATGCAATTCCAGTCTACCTCCTGAAATCGGTTTCCTGCAATTCTGCCCAGCGTTCAAGTCCTCTTGGCAGCCTTACTTCAATATATTTTTGGACGATAGCTGTCATTTATAACTCTGCAGGTTTGTGAATGACAGTGCCCCTGAGCTCCTTTCTTCAACTCGCTTTCTTGTGAGCTGGCCGCAACACCGTAGGATTGCTTCAGGCCCTAGTGTGGTTCCGGCACGGCACGCTGAGCCTTTGGTTAATTCCTCTTCCTGGTGGGTAATGAGAGTTAAATTTGCCCGTCCAGACACCTCCAGCTAGTCTCTCTTGGTTCTCCCTATTCCTGTTCATTTTCCGCAGAAATTGCAAACTGGGACAAACAGGAGGTTAAAGGCACTGACTCTCCAAGTGGGGAGAGTGTTAGTAAAGCGTCTGGAATGTTGCACCCGAGTACCAGGACACGAAAACTGAGACACATTTGAACACGTTTCCTGATCACACGGTGGATCATACTCTGGGTTCCACATGCATGTTTTAGCTGAAGGAAGAATCCCTTAAACCTGGAGAGTTGAGACCCATGGAATGGGTACCATGCAATATGACTTCAAAGGGTCTGCATTTGCTCACCGAACCTCACCAATCCTATCACTGCTGCATTTATGCTGCTGTACACACGCTTGATTCTCTTTTGGAGCATATAAATCCATAGGTTTTAAGATTCTTACTAGTCAGGTATATTCTTAGGCGTTTAATATGTGGTGTTGAGTCCACTTCGTAAAGCAAGGAGTAGCTCTTGTCTATGACATATTTGGCTTATGGAACGGTATCTGTGCTAATTTCAATCTCTGGTTTTATGCAGCCCCCCAACTCACGTTTCCCCTTAAGCAAGCATAAGTTGGTTTTCTACATTTGAGACCCTGTTCTGTTTTGTAATTCAGTTCCTGTGTAGCCAAGTTTACATTCCGTGTAGTAGTGATATCTTATGATGTTTCTTTTTCTGTGTGACTTATTTCACTTAGAATCATCGTACCTGAATCCACTCATTATGCTGCTACGGGCCTGATGACATAGACTTCATTGCTGAGTGATATTGCATTGTACGTAAGTACCACAATTTCTTTATCCATTTTTCGCTTTCTGTGATATTGAACTTGTACCGTAAACGAGGTTCTTGTAAACAGAGCCGTCCCAAACTTTGGGGTGGCTGTGTCTTTTTGATTTTAATTTCCCTAAGCTATAGGACCATAAGTGGAAGTGCCCTAGGCTCTGTTGCTTTGTTTTGTAGATGTTTCAGGAAACACCATACACTTCTCCAGAGTGGCTGTTGGCAATTTACATCCCGCCCATCAGCATAACAAGGCTCCCAGTTCTCCATGGCCTGTCCTGCCTTTCTGGATTTTACACTTTTTTCAGATGACCCTTTTAACCGGGGGGCAGTGAGACTTCATTGTAGTGCAGATTTCCTTTGCAAGCTTGCTTGCTTGGCCAAAAAGTGCGTAGGCTTTTTTTCTTGAGGAAAAAACGCATATGCCCTTTTTGGCCAAGTGCATCATTGTGGACGTTCTGCCTCTTTTCCTATGCTTTACATGCAATTCCAGTCTACCTCCTGAAATCGGTTTCCTGCAATTCTGCCCCGCTTTCAAGTCCTCTTGGCAGCCTTACTTCAATATATTTTTGGACGATATCTGTCATTTATAACTCTGCGGTTTTGTGAATTACAGTGCCCCTGAGCTCCTTTCTTCAACTTGCTTTCTTGTGAGCTGGCCGCAACACCGCAGCATCGCTTCAGGCCCTAGTGTTGTTCCGGCATGGCACGCTGAGCCTTTGGTTAATTCCTCTTCCTGGTGGGAAATGAGAGTTAAATTTGCCCGTCCAGACACCTCCAGCTAGTCTCTCATTGGTTCTCCCTATTCCTGTTCATTTTCCGCAGAAATTGCAAACTGGGCCAAACAGGAGGTTAAAGTCACTGACTCTCCAAGTGGGGAGAGTGTTAGTAAAGCGTCTGGAATGTTGCACCCGAGTACCAGTGGACGAAAACTGACACATTTGAACACGTTTCCCGATCACACGGTGGATCATACTCTGCGTTCCACATGCATGTTTTAGCTGAAGGAAGAATCCGTTAAACCTGGAGAGTTGAGACCCATGGAATGGGTACCATGCAATATGACTTCAAAGGGTCTGCATTTGCTCACCGAACCTCATCAATCCTATCACTGCTGCATTTATGCCGCTATACACACGCTTGATTCTCTTTCGGAGATATATAAATCCATAGGTTTTAAGATTCTTACTAGTCAGGTATATTCTTAGGCGTTTAATATGGGGTGTTGAGTCCACTTCGTTGAGCAAGGTGTAGCTCTTTTCTATTACATATTTGGCTTCTGGAACGATATCTGTGCTAATTTCAATGTCTGGTTTTATGCAGCACCCCAACTCACCTTTCCCCTTAAGGAAGAATAAGTTGGTTTTCTACATTTGAGACCCTGTTCTGTTTTGTAATTCAGTTCCTGTGTAGCCAAGTTTACATTCCATGTAGTAGTGATATCTTATGATGTTTCTTTTTCTCTGTGACTTATTTCACTTAGAATCATCGTACCTGAATCCACTCATTATGCTGCTACGGGTCTCGTGACATAGATTTCATTGCTGAGTGATATTGCATTGTACGTAAGTACCACAACTTCTTTATCCATTTTTCGCTTTCTGCGATATTGAACTTGTACCGTAAACGAGGTTCTTGTAAACAGAGCCATCCCAAACTTTGGGGTGGCTGTGTCTTTTTGATTTTAATTTCCCTAAGCTATAGGACCATAAGTGGAAGTGCCCTAGGCTCTGTTGCTTTGTTTTTTAGATGTTTCAGGAAACACCATACACTTCTCCAGAGTGGCTGTTGGCAATTTACATCCCGCCCATCAGCATAACAAGGCTCCCAGTTCTCCATGGCCTGTCCTGCTTTGCTGGATTTTATACTTTTTTCAGATGGCCCTTTTGCCCGCAGGGTAGTGAGACTTCATTGTAGTGCAGATTCCCTTTGCAAGCTTGCTTGGTTGGCCAAAAAGGGCGTATGCGTTTTTTCCTGAATATATTCAGGAAAAAACGCATACGCCCTTTTTGGCCAAGTGCATCATTGTGGACGTTCTGCCTCTTTTCCTATGCTTTACATGCAATTCCAGTCTACCTCCTGAAATCGGTTTCCTGCAATTCTGCCCCGCTTTCAAGTCCTCTTGGCAACCTTACTTCAATATATTTTTGGACGATAGCTGTCATTTATAACTCTGCAGTTTGTGAATTACAGTGCCCCTGAGCTCCTTTCTTCAACTCGCTTTCTTGTGAGCTGGCCGCAACACCGCAGGATTGCTTCAGGCCCTAGTGTGGTTCCGGCACGGCACGCTTAGCCTTTGGTTAATTCCTCTTCCTGGTGGGAAACGAGAGTTAACTTTGCGTGTCCAGACACCTCCAGCTAGTTTCTCATTGGTTCTCCCTATTCCTGTTCATTTTCCGTAGAAATTGCAAACTGGGCCAAACAGGAGGTTAAAGGCACTGACTCTCCAAGTGGGGAGAGTGTTAGTAAAGCGTCTGGAATGTTGCACCCGAGAACCGGAGGACGACAACTGAGACACATTTGAACACGTTTCCGATCACACAGTGGATCATACTCTGGGTTCCACATGCATGTTTTAGCTGAAGGAAGAATCCCTTAAACCTGGAGAGTTGAGATCCATGGAATGGGTACCATGCAATATGACTTCAAAGGGTTTGCATTTGCTCACCGAACCTCACCAATCCTATCACTGCTGCGTTTATGCCGCTGTACACACGCTTGATTCTCTTTCGGAGACATATAAATCCATAGGTTTTAAGATTCTTACTAGTCAGGTATATTCTTAGGCGTTTAATATGTGGTGTTGAGTCCACTTCGTTGAGCAAGGAGTAGCTCTTGTCTATTACATATTTGGCTTATGGAATGGTATCTGTGCTAATTTCAATCTCTGGTTTTATGTAGCACCCCAACTCACCTTTCCCCTTAAGCAAGCATAACTTGGTTTTCTACATTTGTGAGCCTGTTCTGTTTTGTAATTCAGTTCCTGTGTAGCCAAGTTTACATTCCGTGTAGTAGTGATATCTTATGATGTTTCTTTTTCTGTGTGACTTATTTCACTTAGAATCATCGTACCTGAATCCACTCATTATGCTGCTACGGGCAGATGACATAGATTTCATTGCTGAGTGGTATTGCATTGTACGTAAGTACCACAACTTCTTTATCCATTTTTCACTTTCTGCGATATTGATCTTGTACCGTAAACGAGGTTCTTGTAAACAGAGCCGTCCCAAACTTTGGGGAGGCTGTGTCTTTTTGATTTTAATTTCAATAAGCTATAGGACCATAAGTGGAAGTGCCCTAGGCTCTGTTGCTTTGTTTTGTAGATGTTTCAGGAAACACCATACACTTCTCCAGAGTGGCTGTTGGCAATTTACATCCCGCCCATGAGCATAACAAGGCTCCCAGTTCTCCATGGCCTGTCCTGCCTTTCTGGATTTTACACTTTTTTCAGATGGCCCATTTGACCGGGGCGCAGTGAGACCTTATTGTAGTGCAGATTTCATTTTCAAGCTTGATTGGTTGGCCAAAAAGGGCATATGAATGTTTTCCTGTATATATTCAGGAAAAAACGCGTATGCCCTTTTTGGCCAAGTCCATCATTGTGGATGTTCTGCCTCTTTTCCTATGCTTTACATGCAATTCCAGTCTACCTCCTGAAATCGGTTTCCTGCAATTCTGCCCAGCGTTCAAGTCCTCTTGGCAGCCTTACTTCAATATATTTTTGGACGATAGCTGTCATTTATAACTCTGCAGGTTTGTGAATGACAGTGCCCCTTAGCTCCTTTCTTCAACTCGCTTTCTTGTGAGCTGGCCGCAACACCGCAGCATTGCTTCAGGCCCTAGTGTGGTTCCGGCATGACATGCTGAGCCTTTGGTTAATTCCTCTTCCTGGTGGGAAATGAGAGTTAAATTTGCCCGTCCAGACACCTCCAGCTAGTCTCTCATTGGTTCTCCCTATTCCTGTTCATTTTCTGCAGAAATTGCAAACTGGGCCAAACAAGAGGTTAAAGGCACTGACTCTCCAAGTGGGGAGAGTGTTAGTAAAGCGTCTGGAATGTTGCACCCGAGTACCAGGGGATGAAAACTGACACAATTAAACACGTTTCCCGATCACACGGTGGATCATACTCTGGGTTCCACATGCATGTTTTAGCTGAAGGAAGAATCCCTTAAACCTGGAGAGTTGAGACCCATGGAATGGGTACCATGCAATATGACTTCAAAGGGTCTGCATTTGCTCACCGAACCTCACCAATCCTATCACTGCTGCGTTTATGACACTGTACACACGCTTGATTCTCTTTCGGAGACATATAAATCCATAGGTTTTAAGATTCTTTCTAGTCAGGTATATTCTTACGCGTTTAATATGGGGTGTAGAGTCCACTTCGTTGAGCAAGGAGTAGCTCTTGTCTATTAAATATTTGTCTTATGGAACGGTATCTGTTCTAATTTCAATCTCTGGTTTTATGCAGCACCCCAACTCACCTTTCGCCTTAAGCAAGCATAAGTTGGTTTTCTACATTTGAGACCCTGTTCTGTTTTGTAATTCAGTTCCTGTGTAGCCAAGTTTACATTCCTTGTAGTAGTGATATCTTATGATGTTTGTTTTTCTGTGTGACTTATTTCACTTAGAATCATCGTACCTGAATCCACTCATTATGCTGCTACGGGCCTGATGACATAGATTTCATTGCTGAGTGATATTGCATTGTACGTAAGTACCACAACTTCTTTATCCATTTTTCGCTTTCTGTGATATTGAACTTGGACCATAAATGAGGTTCTTGTAAACAGAGCTGTCCCTAACTTTGGGGTGGCTGAGTCTTTTTGATTTTAATTTCCCTAAGCTATAGGACCATAAGTGGAAGTGCCCTAGGCTCTGTTGCTTTGTTTTTTAGATGTTTCAGGAAACACCATACACTTCTCCAGAGTGGCTGTTGGCAATTTACATCCCGCCCATCAGCATAACAAGGCTCCCAGTTCTCCATGGCCTGTCCTGCCTTTCTGGATTTTACACTTTTTTCAGATGGCCCTTTTGACCGGGGAGCAGTGAGACTTCATTGTAGTGCAGATTTCCTTTGCAAGCTTGCTTGGTTGGCCAAAAAGGGCGTATGTGTTTTTTCCTGAATATATTCAGGAAAAAACGCATACTCCCTTTTTGGCCAAGTGCATCATTGTGGACGTTCTGCCTCTTTTCCTATGCTTTACATGCAATTCCAGTCTACCTCCTGAAATCGGTTTCCTGCAGTTCTGCCCGCTTTCAAGTCCTCTTGGCAGCCTTACTTCAATATATTTTTGGACGATAGCTATCATTTATAACTCTGCAGGTATGTGAATGACAGTGTCCCTGAGCTCCTTTCTTCAACTCGCTTTCTTGTGAGCTGGCCGCAACACCGCAGGATTGCTTCAGGCCCTAGTGTGGTTCCAGCATGGCACGCTGAGCCTTTGTTTAATTCCTCTTCCTGGTGGGAAATGAGAGTTAAATTTGCCCGTCCAGACACCTCCAGCTAGTCTCTCATTGGTTCTCCCTATTCCTGTACATTTTCCGCAGAATTTGCAAACTGGGCCAAACAGGAGGTTAAAGGCACTGACTCTCCAAGTGGGGAGAGTGTTAGTAAAGCGTCTGGAATGTTGCACCCGAGTACCAGGGGACGAAAACTGAGACACATTTGAACACGTTTCCCGATCACACGGTGGATCATACTCTGGGTTCCACATGCATGTTTTAGCTGAAGGAAGAATCCCTTAAACCTGGAGAGTTGAGACCCCTGCAATGGGTACCATGCAATATGACTTCAAAGGGTTTGCATTTGCTCACCGAACCTCACCAATCCTATCACTGCTGCGTTTATGCCGCTGTACACACGCTTGATTCTCTTTCGGAGACATATAAATCCATAGGTTTTAAGATTCTTCCTAGTCAGGTATATTCTTAGGCGTTTATTATGGGGTGTAGAGTCCACTTCGTTGAGCAAGGAGTAGCTCTTGTCTATTACATATTTGGCTTATGGAACGGTATCTGTGCTAATTTCAATCTCTGGTTTTATGCAGCACCCCAACTCACCTTTTGCCTTAAGCAAGCATAAGTTGGTTTTCTACATTTGAGACCCTGTTCTGTTTTGTAATTCAGTTCCTGTGTAGCCAAGTTTACATTCCGTGTAGTAGTGATATCTTATGATGTTTCTTTTTCTGTGTGACTTATTTCACTTCGAATCATCGTACCTGAATCCACTCATTATGCTGCTACGGGCCTGATGACATAGATTTCATTGCTGAGTGATATTGCATTGTACGTAAGTACCACAAGTTCTTTATCCATTTTTCGCTTTCTGCGATATTGAATTTGTACCGTAAACGAGGTTCTTGTAAACAGAGCCGTCCCAAACTTTGGGGTGGCTGTGTGTTTTATTTTTTAATTTCCCTAAGCTATAGGACCATAAGTGGAAGTGCCCTAGGCTCTGTTGCCTTGTTTTTTAGATGTTTCAGGAAACACCATACACTTCTCCAGAGTGGCTGTTGGCAATTTACATCCCGCCCATCAGCATAACAAGGCTCCTAGTTCTCCATGGCCTGTCCTGCCTTTCTGGATTTTACACTTTTTTCAGATGGCCCTTTTGACCGGGGGCAGTGACACTCCATTGTAGTGCAGATTTCCTTTGCAAGCTTGCTTGCTTGGCCAAAAAGGGCGTATGCGTTTTTTCCTGAATATATTCAGGAAAAAACGCATATGCCCTTTTTGGCCAAGTGCATCATTGTGGACGTTCTGCCTCTTTTCCTATGCTTTACATGCCATTCCAGTCTACCTCCTGAAATCGGTTTCCTGCAATTCTGCCCCGCTTTCAAGTTCCTCTTGGCAGCCTTACTTCAATATATTTTTGGACGATAGCTGTCATTTTTAACTCTGCAGGTTTGTGAATGACAGTGCCCCTGAGCTCCTTTCTTCAACTCGCTTTCTTGTGAGCTGGCCGCAACACCGCAGCATTGCTTCAGGCCCTAGTGTGGTTCCGGCATGACACACTGAGTCTTTGGTTAATTCCTCTTCCTGGTGGGAAATGAGAGTTAAATTTGCCCGTCCAGACACCTCCAGCTAGTCTCTCATTGGTTCTCCCTATTCCTGTTCATTTTCCATAGAAATTGCAAAACTGGGCCAAACAGGAGTTTAAAGGCACTGACTATCCACGTGGGGAGAGTGTTAGTAAAGCGTCTGGAATGTTGCATTCGAGTACCAGGGGACGAAAACTGAGACACCTTTGAACACGTTTCCCGATCACATGGTGTATCATACTCTGGGTTCCACATGCATGTTTTAGCTGAAGGAAGAATCCCTTAAACCTGGAGAGTTGAGACCCATGCAATGGGTACAATGAAATATGACTTCAAAGGGTCTGCATTTGCTCACCGATCCTCACCAATCCTATCACTGCTGCGTTTATGCCGCTGTACACACTCTTGATTCTCTTTCGGAGACATATAAATCCATAGGTTTTAAGATTCTTACTAGTCAGGTATATTCGTAGGCGTTTAATATGGGGTGTTGAGTCCACTTCATTGAGCAAGGAGTAGCTCTTGTCTATTATATATTTTGCTTATGGAACGGTATCTGTGCTTATTTCAATCTCTGGTTTTATGCAGCACCCCAACTCACATTTCCCCTTAAGAAAGCATAAGTTGGTTTTCTACATTTGAGACCCTGTTCTGTTTTGTAATTCAGTTCCTGTGTAGCCAAGTTTACATTCCGTGTAGTAGTGATATCTTATGATGTTTCTTTTTCTGTGTGACTTATTTCACTTAGAATCATCGTACCTGAATCCACTCATTATGCTGCTATGGGCCTGATGACATAGATTTCATTGCTGAGTGATATTGCATTGTAAGTAAGTACCACAACTTCTTTATCCATTTTTCGCTTTCTGCAATATTAAACTTGTACCGTAAATGAGGTTCTTGTAAACAGAGCCGTCCCAAAATTGGGTTGGCTGTGTCTTTTTGATTTTAATTTCCCTAAAGTATAGGACCATAAGTGGAAGTGCCCTAGGCTCTGTTACTTTGTTTTTTAGATGTTTCAGGAAACACCATACACTTCTCCAGAGTGGCTGTTGGCAATTTACATCCCGCCCATCAGCATAACAAGGCTCCCATTTCTCCATGGCCTGTCCTGCCTTTCTGGATTTTACACTTTTTTCAGATGGCCCTTTTGACCGGGGGGCATTGAGACTTCATTGTAGTGCAGATTTCCTTTGCAAGCTTGCTTGGTTGGCCAAAAAGGACGTATGCGTTTTTTCCTGAATATATTCAGGAAAAAACGCATACGCCCTTTTTGGCCAAGTGCATCATTGTGGACGTTCTGCCTCTTTTCCTTTGCTTTACATGCAATTCCAGTCTACCTCCTGAAATCGGTTTCCTGCAATTCTGCCCAGCGTTCAAGTCCTCTTGGCAGCCTTACTTCAATATATTTTTGGACGATAGCTGTCATTTATAACTCTGCAGGTTTGTGAATGACAGTGCCCCTGAGCTCCTTTCTTCAACTCGCTTTCTTGTGAGCTGGCCGCAAAACCGCAGCATTGCTTCAGGCCCTAGTGTGGTTCCGGCATGACATGCTGAGCCTTTGGTTAATTCCTCTTCCTGGTGGGAAATGAGAGTTAAATTTGCCCGTCCAGACACCTCCAGCTAGTCTCTCATTGGTTCTCCCTATTCCTGTTCATTTTCCGCAGAAATTGCAAACTGGGCCAAACAAGAGGTTAAAGGCACTGACTCTCCAAGTGGGGAGAGTGTTAGTAAAGCGTCTGGAATGTTGCACCCAAGTACCAGGGGATGAAAACTGACACAATTAAACACGTTTCCCGATCACACGGTGGATCATACTCTGGGTTCCACATGCATGTTTTAGCTGAAGGAAGAATACCTTAAACCTGGAGAGTTGACATCCATGGAATGGGTACCATGCAATATGACTTCAAAGGGTCTGCATTTGCTCACCGAACCTCACCAATCCTATCACTGCTGCGTTTATGACACTGTACACACGCTTGATTCTCTTTCGGAGACATATAAATCCATAGGTTTTAAGATTCTTTCTAGTCAGGTATATTCTTACGCGTTTAATATGGGGTGTAGAGTCCACTTTGTTGAGCAAGGAGTAGCTCTTGTCTATTAAATATTTGGCTTATGGAACGGTATCTGTTCTAATTTCAATCTCTGGTTTTATGCAGCACCCCAACTCACCTTTCGCCTTAAGCAAGCATAAGTTGGTTTTCTACATTTGAGACCCTGTTCTGTTTTGTAATTCAGTTCCTGTGTAGCCAAGTTTACATTCCTTGTAGTAGTGATATCTTATGATGTTTGTTTTTCTGTGTGACTTATTTCACTTAGAATCATCGTACCTGAATCCACTCATTATGCTGCTACGGGCCTGATGACATAGATTTCATTGCTGAGTGATATTGCATTGTACGTAAGTACCACATCTTCTTTATCCATTTTTCGCTTTCTGTGATATTGAACTTGGACCATAAATGAGGTTCTTGTAAACAGAGCTGTCCCTAACTTTATGGTGGCTGAGTCTTTTTGATTTTAATTTCCCTAAGCTATAGGACCATAAGTGGAAGTGCCCTAGGCTCTGTTGCTTTGTTTTTTAGATGTTTCAGGAAACACCATACACTTCTCCAGAGTGGCTGTTGGCAATTTACATCCCGCCCATCAGCATAACAAGGCTCCCAGTTCTCCATGGCCTGTCCTGCCTTTCTGGATTTTACACTTTTTTCAGATGACCCTTTTGACCGGGGAGCAGTGAGACTTCATTGTAGTGCAGATTTCCTTTGCAAGCTTGCTTGGTTGGCCAAAAAGGGCGTATGTGTTTTTTCCTGAATATATTCAGGAAAAAACGCATACGCCCTTTTTGGCCAAGTGCATCATTGTGGACGTTCTGCCTCTTTTCCTATGCTTTACATGCAATTCCAGTCTACCTCCTGAAATCGGTTTCCTGCAGTTCTGCCCGCTTTCAAGTCCTCTTGGCAGCCTTACTTCAATATATTTTTGGACGATAGCTATCATTTATAACTCTGCAGGTATGTGAATGACAGTGTCCCTGAGCTCCTTTCTTCAACTCGCTTTCTTGTGAGCTGGCCGCAACACCGCAGGATTGCTTCAGGCCCTAGTGTGGTTCCAGCATGGCACGCTGAGCCTTTGTTTAATTCCTCTTCCTGGTGGGAAATGAGAGTTAAATTTGCCCGTCCAGACACCTCCAGCTAGTCTCTCATTGGTTCTCCCTATTCCTGTTCATTTTCCGCAGAATTTGCAAACTGGGCCAAACAGGAGGTTAAAGGCACTGACTCTCCAAGTGGGGAGAGTGTTAGTAAAGCGTCTGGAATGTTGCACCCGAGTACCAGGGGACGAAAACTGAGACACATTTGAACACGTTTCCCGATCACACGGTGGATCATACTCTGGGTTCCACATGCATGTTTTAGCTGAAGGAAGAATCCCTTAAACCTGGAGAGTTGAGACCCCTGCAATGGGTACCATGCAATATGACTTCAAAGGGTCTGCATTTGCTCACCGAACCTCACCAATCCTATCACTGCTGCGTTTATGCCGCTGTACACACGCTTGATTCTCTTTCGGAGACATATAAATCCATAGGTTTTAAGATTCTTCCTAGTCAGGTATATTCTTAGGCGTTTATTATGGGGTGTAGAGTCCACTTCGTTGAGCAAGGAGTAGCTCTTGTCTATTACATATTTGGCTTATGGAACGGTATCTGTGCTAATTTCAATCTCTGGTTTTATGCAGCACCCCAACTCACCTTTCGCCTTAAGCAAGCATAAGTTGGTTTTCTACATTTGAGACCCTGTTCTGTTTTGTAATTCAGTTCCTGTGTAGCCAAGTTTACATTCCGTGTAGTAGTGATATCTTATGATGTTTCTTTTTCTGTGTGACTTATTTCACTTCGAATCATCGTACCTGAATCCACTCATTATGCTGCTACGGGCCTGATGACATAGATTTCATTGCTGAGTGATATTGCATTGTACGTAAGTATCACAAGTTCTTTATCCATTTTTCGCTTTCTGCGATATTGAATTTGTACCGTAAACGAGGTTCTTGTAAACAGAGCCGTCCCAAACTTTGGGGTGGCTGTGTGTTTTATTTTTTAATTTCCCTAAGCTATAGGACCATAAGTGGAAGTGCCCTAGGCTCTGTTGCCTTGTTTTTTAGATGTTTCAGGAAACACCATACACTTCTCCAGAGTGGCTGTTGGCAATTTACATCCCGCCCATCAGCATAACAAGGCTCCTAGTTCTCCATGGCCTGTCCTGCCTTTCTGGATTTTACACTTTTTTCAGATGGCCCTTTTGACCGGGGGCAGTGACACTCCATTGTAGTGCAGATTTCCTTTGCAAGCTTGCTTGCTTGGCCAAAAAGGGCGTATGCGTTTTTTCCTGAATATATTCAGGAAAAAACGCATATGCCCTTTTTGGCCAAGTGCATCATTGTGGACGTTCTGCCTCTTTTCCTATGCTTTACATGCAATTCCAGTCTACCTCCTGAAATCGGTTTCCTGCAATTCTGCCCCGCTTTCAAGTTCCTCTTGGCAGCCTTACTTCAATATATTTTTGGACGATAGCTGTCATTTTTAACTCTGCAGGTTTGTGAATGACAGTGCCCCTGAGCTCCTTTCTTCAACTCGCTTTCTTGTGAGCTGGCCGCAACACCGCAGCATTGCTTCAGGCCCTAGTGTGGTTCCGGCATGACACACTGAGTCTTTGGTTAATTCCTCTTCCTGGTGGGAAATGAGAGTTAAATTTGCCCGTCCAGACACCTCCAGCTAGTCTCTCATTGGTTCTCCCTATTCCTGTTCATTTTCCATAGAAATTGCAAAACTGGGCCAAACAGGAGTTTAAAGGCACTGACTATCCACGTGGGGAGAGTGTTAGTAAAGCGTCTGGAATGTTGCATTCGAGTACCAGGGGACGAAAACTGAGACACCTTTGAACACGTTTCCCGATCACATGGTGTATCATACTCTGGGTTCCACAAGCATGTTTTAGCTGAAGGAAGAATCCCTTAAACCTGGAGAGTTGAGACCCATGCAATGGGTACAATGAAATATGACTTCAAAGGGTCTGCATTTGCTCACCGATCCTCACCAATCCTATCACTGCTGCGTTTATGCCGCTGTACACACTCTTGATTCTCTTTCGGAGACATATAAATCCATAGGTTTTAAGATTCTTACTAGTCAGGTATATTCGTAGGCGTTTAATATGGGGTGTTGAGTCCACTTCATTGAGCAAGGAGTAGCTCTTGTCTATTATATATTTTGCTTATGGAACGGTATCTGTGCTTATTTCAATCTCTGGTTTTATGCAGCACCCCAACTCACATTTCCCCTTAAGAAAGCATAAGTTGGTTTTCTACATTTGAGACCCTGTTCTGTTTTGTAATTCAGTTCCTGTGTAGCCAAGTTTACATTCCGTGTAGTAGTGATATCTTATGATGTTTCTTTTTCTGTGTGACTTATTTCACTTAGAATCATCGTACCTGAATCCACTCATTATGCTGCTACGGGCCTGATGACATAGATTTCATTGCTGAGTGATATTGCATTGTACGTAAGTACCACAACTTCTTTATCCATTTTTCGCTTTCTGTGATATTGAACTTGGACCATAAATGAGGTTCTTGTAAACAGAGCTGTCCCTAACTTTGGGGTGGCTGAGTCTTTTTGATTTTAATTTCCCTAAGCTATAGGACCATAAGTGGAAGTGCCCTAGGCTCTGTTGCTTTGTTTTTTAGATGTTTCAGGAAACACCATACACTTCTCCAGAGTGGCTGTTGGCAATTTACATCCCGCCCATCAGCATAACAAGGCTCCCAGTTCTCCATGGCCTGTCCTGCCTTTCTGGATTTTACACTTTTTTCAGATGGCTCTTTTGACCGGGGAGCAGTGAGACTTCATTGTACTGCAGATTTCCTTTGCAAGCTTGCTTGGTTGGCCAAAAAGTGCGTATGCGTTTTTTCCTGAATATATTCAGGAAAAAACGCATACGCCCTTTTTGGCCAAGTGCATCATTGTGGACGTTCTGCCTCTTTTCCTATGCTTTACATGCAATTCCAGTCTACATCCTGAAATCGGTTTCCTGCAATTCTGCCCCGCTTTCAAGTCCTCTTGGCAGCCTTACTTCAATATATTTTTGGACGATAGCTATCATTTATAACTCTGCAGGTTTGTGAATGACAGTGCCCCTTAGCTCCTTTCTTCAACTCGCTTTCTTGTGAGCTGGCCGCAACACCTCAGGATTGCTTCAGGCCCTAGTGTGGTTCCGGCATGGCACGCTGAGCCTTTGGTTAATTCCTCTTCCTGTTCGGAAATGAGAGTTAAATTTGCCCATCCAGACACCTCCAGCTAGTCTCTCATTGGTTCTCCCTATTCCTGTTCATTTTCCGCAGAAATTGCAAACTGGGCCAAACAGGAGGTTAAAGGCACTGACTCTCCAAGTGGGGAGAGTGTTAGTAAAGCGTCTGGAATGTTGCACCCGAGTACCAGGGGATGAAAACTGACACAATTAAACACGTTTCCCGATCACACGGTGGATCATACTCTGGGTTCCACATGCATGTTTTATCTGAAGGAAGAATCCCTTAAACCTGGAGAGTTGAGACCCCTGGAATGGGTACCATGCAATATGACTTCAAAGGGTTTGCATTTGCTCACCGAACCTCACCAATCCTATCACTGCTGCATTTATGCCACTGTACACACGCTTGATTCTCTTTCTGAGACATATAAATCCATAGGTTTTAAGATTCTTACTAGTCAGGTATATTCTTAGGCGTTTAATATGGGGTGTAGAATCCACTTCGTTGAGCAAGGAGTAGCTCCTGTCTATTACATATTTGGCTTATGGAACCGTATCTGTGCTAATTTCAATCTTTGGTTTTATGCAGCACCCCAACTCACCTTTCCTCTTAAGCAAGCATAAGTCGGTTTTCTACATTTGAGACCCTGTTCTGTTGTGTATTTCAGTTCCTGTGTAGCCAAGTTTACATTCCATGTGGTAGAGATATCTTATGATGTTTCTTTCTCTGTGTGACTTATTTCACTTACAAACATCGTACCTGAATCCACTCATTATGCTGCTACGGGCCTGATGACATAGATTTCATTGCTGAGTGATATTGCATTGTACGTAAGTACCACAACTTCTTTATCCATTTTGCGCTTTCTGTGATATTGAACTTGTACCGTAAACGAGGTTCTTGTAAACAGAGCTGTCCCAAAGATTGGGGTGGTTGTGTCTTTTTGATTTTAATTTCCCTAAGCTATAGGACCATAAGTGGAAGTGCCCTAGGCTCTGTTGCTTTGTTTTTTAGATGTTTCAGGAAACACCATACACTTCTCCAGAGTGGCTGTTGGCAATTTACATCCCGCCCATCAGCATAACAAGGCTCCCAGTTCTCCATGGCCTGTCCTGCCTTTGTGGATTTTACACTTTTTTCAGATGGCCCTTTTGACCGCGGGGCAGTGAGACTTCATTGTAGTGCAGATTTCCTTTGCAAGCTTGCTTGGTTGGCCAAAAAGGGCGTATGCGTTTATTCCTGAATATATTCAGGAAAAAACGCATACGCCCTTTTTGGCCAAGTGCATCATTGTGGACGTTCTGCCTCTTTTCCTATGCTTTACATGCAATTCCAGTCTACCTCCTGAAATTGGTTTCCTGCAATTCTGCCCCGCTTTCAAGTCCTCTTGGCAGCCTTACTTCAATATATTTTTGGACGATAGCTGTCATTTATAACTCTGCAGGTATGTGAATGACAGTGCCCCTGAGCTCCTTTCTTCAACTCGCTTTCTTGTGAGCTGGCCGCAACACCGCAGCATTGCTTCAGGCCCTAGTGTGGTTCCGGCATGGCACACTGAGCCTTTGGTTAATTCCTCTTCCTGGTGGGAAATGAGAGTTAAATTTGCCCGTCCAGACACCTCCACCTAGTCTCTCATTGGTTCTCCCTATTCCTGTTCATTTTCCGCAGAAATTGCAAACTGGGCCAAACAGGAGGTTAAAGGCACTGACTCTCCAAGTGGGGAGAGTGTTAGTAAAGCGTCTGGAATGTTGCACCCGAGTACCAGGGGACGAAAACTGACACAATTGAACACGTTTCCCGAGCACACGGTGGATCATACTCTGGGTTCCACATGCATGTTTTAGCTGAAGGAAGAATCCCTTAAACCTGGAGAGTTGAGACCCATGGAATGGGTACCATGCAATATGACTTCAAAGGGTCTGCATTTGTCCACCAAACCTCACCAATCCTATCACTGCTGCGTTTATGCCACTGTACACACGCTTGATTCTCTTTCGGAGACATATAAATCCATAGGTTTTAAGATTCTTCCTAGTCAGGTATATTCTTAGGCGTTTATTAAGGGGTGTAGAGTCCACTTCGTTGAGCAAGGAGTAGCTCTTGTCTATTAAATATTTGGCTTATGGAACGGTATCTGTGCTAATTTCAATCTCTGGTTTTATGCAGCACCCCAACTCACCTTTCGCCTTAAGCAAGCATAAGTTGGTTTTCTACATTTGAGACCCTGTTCTGTTTTGTAATTCAGTTCCTGTGTAGCCAAGTTTACCTTCCTTGTAGTAGTGATATCTTATGATGTTTGTTTTTCTGTGTGACTTATTTCACTTAGAATCATCGTACCTGAATCCACTCATTATGCTGCTACGGGCCTGATGACATAGATTTCATTGCTGAGTGATATTGCATTGTACGTAAGTACCACAACTTCTTTATCCATTTTTCGCTTTCTGTGATATTGAACTTGGACCATAAATGAGGTTCTTGTAAACAGAGCTGTCCCTAACTTTGGGGTGGCTGAGTCTTTTTGATTTTAATTTCCCTAAGCTATAGGACCATAAGTGGAAGTGCCCTAGGCTCCGTTGCTTTGATTTTAGATGTTTCAGGAAACACCATACACTTCTCCAGAGTGGCTGTTGGCAATTTACATCCTGCCCATCAGCATAACAAGGCTCCCAGTTCTCCATGGCCTGTCCTGCCTTTCTGGACTTTACACTTTTTTCAGATGGCTCTTTTGACCGGGGAGCAGTGAGACTTCATTTTAGTGCAGATTTCCTTTGCAAGCTTGCTTGGTTGGCCAAAAAGTGCGTATGCGTTTTTTCCTGAATATATTCAGGAAAAAACGCATACGCCCTTTTTGGCCAAGTGCATCATTGTGGACGTTCTGCCCCTTTTTCCATGCTTTACATGCAATTCCAGTCTACCTCCTGAAATCGGTTTCCTGCAATTCTGCCCCGCTTTCAAGTCCTCTTGGCAGCCTTACTTCAATATATTTTTGGACGATAGCTATCATTTATAACTCTGCAGGTTTGTGAATGACAGTGCCCCTGAGCTCCTTTCTTCAACTCGCTTTCTTGTGAGCTGGCCGCAACACCTCAGGATTGCTTCAGGCCCTAGTGTGGTTCCGGCATGGCACACTGAGCCTTTGGTTAATTCCTCTTCCTGGTGGGAAATGAGAGTTAAATTTGCCCGTCCAGACACCTCCAGCTAGTCTCTCATTGGTTCTCCCTATTCCTGTTCATTTTCCGCAGAAATTGCAAACTGGGCCAAACAGGAGGTTAAAGGCACTGACTCTCCAAGTGGGCAGAGTGTTAGTAAAGCGTCTGGAATGTTGCACCCGAGTACCAGGGGACGAAAACTGAGACACATTTGAACACGTTTCCCGATCACATGGTGGATCATACTCTGGGTTCCACATGCATGTTTTATCTGAAGGAAGAATCCCTTAAATCTGGAGAGTTGAGACCCCTGGAATGGGTACCATGCAATATGACTTCAAAGGTTTTGCATTTGCTCACCGAACCTCACCAATCCTATCACTGCTGCATTTATGCCACTGTACACACGCTTGATTCTCTTTCTGAGACATATAAATCCATAGGTTTTAAGATTCTTACTAGTCAGGTATATTCTTAGGCGTTTAATATGGGGTGTAGAGTCCACTTCGTTGAGCAAGGAGTAGCTCTTGTCTATTACATATTTGGCTTATGGAACCGTATCTGTGCTAATTTCAATCTTTGGTTTTATGCAGCACCCCAACTCACCTTTACTCTTAAGCAAGCATAAGTCGATTTTCTACATTTGAGACCCTCTTCTGTTTTGTAATTCAGTTCCTGTGTAGCCAAGTTTACATTCCATGTGGTAGAGATATCTTATGATGTTTCTTTCTCTGTGTGACTTATTTCACTTACAAACATCGTACCTGAATCCACTCATTATGCTGCTACGGGCCTGATGACATAGATTTCATTGCTGAGTGATATTGCATTGTACGTAAGTACCACAACTTCTTTATCCATTTTGCGCTTTCTGTGATATTGAACTTGTACCGTAAACGAGGTTCTTGTAAACAGAGCTGTCCCAAAGATTGGGGTGGTTGTGTCTTTTTGATTTTAATTTCCCTAAGCTATAGGACCATAAGTGGAAGCGCCCTAGGCTCTGTTGCTTTGTTTTTTAGATGTTTCAGGAAACACCATACACTTCTCCAGAGTGACTGTTGGCAATTTACATCCCGCCCATCAGCATAACAAGGCTCCCAGTTCTCCATGGCCTGTCCTGCCTTTGTGGATTTTACACTTTTTTCAGATGGCCCTTTTGACCGGGGGGCAGTGAGACTTCATTGTAGTGCAGATTTCCTTTGCAAGCTTGCTTGGTTGGCCAAAAAGGGCGTATGCGTTTTTTCCTGAATATATTCAGGAAAAAACGCATACGCCCTTTTTGGCCAAGTGCATCATTGTGGACGTTCTGCCTCTTTTCCTATGCTTTACATGCAATTCCAGTCTACCTCCTGAAATCGGTTTCCTGCAATTCTGCCCCGCTTTCAAGTCCTCTTGGCAGCCTTACTTCAATATATTTTTGGACGATAGCTGTCATTTATAACTCTGCAGGTATGTGAATGACAGTGCCCCTGAGCTCCTTTCTTCAACTCGCTTTCTTGTGAGCTGGCCGCAACACCGCAGCATTGCTTCAGGCCCTAGTGTGGTTCCGGCATGGCACACTGAGCCTTTGGTTAATTCCTCTTCCTGGTGGGAAATGAGAGTTAAATTTGCCCGTCCAGACACCTCCAGCTAGTCTCTCATTGGTTCTCCCTATTCCTGTTCATTTTCCGCAGAAATTGCAAACTGGGCCAAACAGGAGGTTAAAGGCACTGACTCTCCAAGTGGGGAGAGTGTTAGTAAAGCATCTGGAATGTTGCACCCGAGTACCAGGGGACGAAAACTGACACAATTGAACACGTTTCCCGATCACATGGTGGATCATACTCTGGGTTCCACATGCATGTTTTAGCTGAAGGAAGAATCCCTTAAACCTGGAGAGTTGAGACCCATGGAATGGGTACCATGCAATATGACTTCAAAGGGTCTGCATTTGTCCACTGAACCTCACCAATCCTATCACTGCTGCGTTTATGCCGCTGTACACACGCTTGATTCTCTTTCGGAGACATATAAATCCATAGGTTTTAAGATTCTTCCTAGTCAGGTATATTCTTAGGCGTTTATTATGGGGTGTAGAGTCCACTTCGTTGAGCAAGGAGTAGCTCTTGTCTATTACATATTTGGCTTATGGAACGGTATCTGTGCTAATTTCAATCTCTGGTTTTATGCAGCACCCCAACTCACCTTTCCCCTTAAGCAAGCATAAGTTGGTTTTCTACATTTGAGACCCTGTTCTGTTTTGTAATTCAGTTCCTGTGTAGCCAAGTTTACATTCCGTGTAGTAGTGATATCTTATGATGTTTCTTTTTCTGTGTGACTTATTTCACTTAGAATCATCGTACCTGAATCCACTCATTATGCTGCTATGGGCCTGATGACATAGATTTCATTGCTGAGTGATATTGCATTGTACGTAAGTACCACAACTTCTTTATCCATTTTTCACTTTCTGTGATTTTGAACTTATACTGTAAACGAGGTTCTTGTAAACATAGCCTTCCCAAATTTTGGGGTGGCTGTGTCTTTTTGATTTTAATTTCCCTAAGCTATAGGACCATAAGTGGAAGTGCCCTAGGCTCTGTTGCTTTGTTTTTTAGATGTTTCAGGAAACACCATACACTTCTCCAGAGTGGCTGTTGGCAATTTACATCCCGCCCATCAGCATAACAAGGCTCCCAGTTCTCCATGGCCTGTCCTGCCTTTCTGGATTTTACACTTTTTTCAGATGGCCCTTTTGACCGGGGGGCAGTGAGACTTCATTGTAGTGCAGATTTCCTTTGCAAGCTTGCTTGGTTGGCCAAAAAGGGCGTATGCGTTTTTTCCTGAATATATTCAGGAAAAAACGCATACGCCCTTTTTGGCCAAGTGCATCATTGTGGACGTTCTGCCTCTTTTCCTTTGCTTTACATGCAATTCCAGTCTACCTCCTGAAATCGGTTTCCTGCAATTCTGCCCAGCGTTCAAGTCCTCTTGGCAGCCTTACTTCAATATATTTTTGGACGATAGCTGTCATTTATAACTCTGCAGGTTTGTGAATGACAGTGCCCCTTAGCTCCTTTCTTCAACTCGCTTTCTTGTGAGCTGGCCGCAACACCGCAGCATTGCTTCAGGCCCTAGTGTGGTTCCGGCATGACATGCTGAGCCTTTGGTTAATTCCTCTTCCTGGTGGGAAATGAGAGTTAAATTTGCCCGTCCAGACACCTCCAGCTAGTCTCTCATTTGTTCTCCCTATTCCTGTACATTTTCCGCAGAAATTGCAAACTGGGCCAAACAAGAGGTTAAAGGCACTGACTCTCCAAGTGGGGAGAGTGTTAGTAAAGCGTCTGGAATGTTGCACCCGAGTACCGGGGGATGAAAACTGACACAATTAAACACGTTTCCCGATCACACGGTGGATCATACTCTGGGTTCCACATGCATGTTTTAGCTGAAGGAAGAATCCCTTAAACCTGGAGAGTTGAGACCCATGGAATGGGTACCATGCAATATGACTTCAAAGGGTCTGCATTTGCTCACCGAACCTCACCAATCCTATCACTGCTGCGTTTATGACACTGTACACACGCTTGATTCTCTTTCGGAGACATATAAATCCATAGGTTTTAAGATTCTTTCTAGTCAGGTATATTCTTACGCGTTTAATATGGGGTGTAGAGTCCACTTCGTTGAGCAAGGAGTAGCTCTTGTCTATTAAATATTTGGCTTATGGAACGGTATCTGTTCTAATTTCAATCTCTGGTTTTATGCAGCACCCCAACTCACCTTTCGCCTTAAGCAAGCATAAGTTGGTTTTCTACATTTGAGACCCTGTTCTGTTTTGTAATTCAGTTCCTGTGTAGCCAAGTTTACATTCCTTGTAGTAGTGATATCTTATGATGTTTGTTTTTCTGTGTGACTTATTTCACTTAGAATCATCGTACCTGAATCCACTCATTATGCTGCTACGGGCCTGATGACATAGATTTCATTGCTGAGTGATATTGCATTGTACGTAAGTACCACAACTTCTTTATCCATTTTTCGCTTTCTGTGATATTGAACTTGGACCATAAATGAGGTTCTTGTAAACAGAGCTGTCCCTAACTTTGGGGTGGCTGAGTCTTTTTGATTTTAATTTCCCTAAGCTATAGGACCATAAGTGGAAGTGCCCTAGGCTCTGTTGCTTTGTTTTTTAGATGTTTCAGGAAACACCATACACTTCTCCAGAGTGGCTGTTGGCAATTTACATCCCGCCCATCAGCATAACAAGGCTCCCAGTTCTCCATGGCCTGTCCTGCCTTTCTGGATTTTACACTTTTTTCAGATGGCCCTTTTGACCGGGGAGCAGTGAGACTTCATTGTACTGCAGATTTCCTTTGCAAGCTTGCTTGGTTGGCCAAAAAGTGCATATGCATTTTTTCCTGAATATATTCAGGAAAAAACGCATACGCCCTTTTTGGCCAAGTGCATCATTGTGGACGTTCTGCCTCTTTTCCTATGCTTTACATGCAATTCCAGTCTACCTCCTGAAATCGGTTTCCTGCAATTCTGCCCCGCTTTCAAGTCCTCTTGGCAGCCTTACTTCAATATATTTTTGGACGATAGCTATCATTTATAACTCTGCAGGTATGTGAATGACAGTGCCCCTGAGCTCCTTTCTTCAACTCGCTTTCTTGTGAGCTGGCCGCAACACCGCAGGATTGCTTCAGGCCCTAGTGTGGTTCCGGCATGGCACGCTGAGCCTTTGTTTAATTCCTCTTCGTGGTGGGAAATGAGAGTTAAATTTGCCCGTCCAGACACCTCCAGCTAGTCTCTCATTGGTTCTCCCTATTCCTGTTCATTTTCCGCAGAAATTGCAAACTGGGCCAAACAGGAGGTTAAAGGCACTGACTCTCCAAGTGGGGAGAGTGTTAGTAAAGCGTCTGGAATGTTGCACCCGAGTACCAGGGGACGAAAACTGAGACACATTTGAACACGTTTCCCGATCACATGGTGGATCATACTCTGGGTTCCACATGCATGTTTTAGCTGAAGGAAGAATCCCTTAAACCTGGAGAGTTGAGACCCCTGCAATGGGTACCATGCAATATGACTTCAAAGGGTCTGCATTTGCTCACCGAACCTCACCAATCCTATCACTGCTGCATTTATGCCACTGTACACATGCTTGATTCTCTTTCTGAGACATATAAATCCATAGGTTTTAAGATTCTTACTAGTCAGGTATATTCTTAGGCGTTTAATATGGGGTGTTGAGTCCACTTCGTTGAGCAAGGAGTAGCTCTTGTCTATTACATATTTGGCTTATGGAACGGTATCTGTGCTAATTTCAATCTCTGGTTTTATGCAGCACCCCAACTCACCTTTCCCCTTAAGCAAGCATAAGTCGGTTTTCTACATTTGAGACCCTGTTCTGTTTTGTAATTCAGTTCCTGTGTAGCCAAGTTTACATTCCATGTGGTAGAGATATCTTATGATGTTTCTTTTTCTGTGTGACTTATTTCACTTAGAATCATCGTACCTGAATCCACTCATTATGCTGCTATGGGCCTGATGACATAGATTTCATTGCTGAGTGATATTGCATTGTACGTAAGTACCACAACTTCTTTATCCATTTTTCACTTTCTGTGATTTTGAACTTATACTGTAAACGAGGTTCTTGTAAACAGAGCCTTCCCAAATTTTGGGGTGGCTGTGTCTTTTTGATTTTAATTTCCCTAAGCTATAGGACCATAAGTGGAAGTGCCCTAGGCTCTGTTGCTTTGTTTTTTAGATGTTTCAGGAAACACCATACACTTCTCCAGAGTGGCTGTTGGCAATTTACATCCCGCCCATCAGCATAACAAGGCTCCCAGTTCTCCATGGCCTGTCCTGCCTTTCTGGATTTTACACTTTTTTCAGATGGCCCTTTTGACCGGGGGGCAGTGAGACTTCATTGTAGTGCAGATTTCCTTTGCAAGCTTGCTTGGTGGGCCAAAAAGGGCGTATGCGTTTTTTCCTGAATATATTCAGGAAAAAACGCATACGCCCTTTTTGGCCAAGTGCATCATTGTGGACGTTCTGCCTCTTTTCCTTTGCTTTACATGCAATTCCAGTCTACCTCCTGAAATCGGTTTCCTGCAATTCTGCCCAGCGTTCAAGTCCTCTTGGCAGCCTTACTTCAATATATTTTTGGACGATAGCTGTCATTTATAACTCTGCAGGTTTGTGAATGACAGTGCCCCTTAGCTCCTTTCTTCAACTCGCTTTCTTGTGAGCTGGCCGCAACACCGCAGGATTGCTTCAGGCCCTAGTGTGGTTCCGGCATGACATGCTGAGCCTTTGGTTAATTCCTCTTCCTGGTGGGAAATGAGAGTTAAATTTGCCCGTCCAGACACCTCCAGCTAGTCTCTCATTGGTTCTCCCTATTCCTGTTCATTTTCCGCAGAAATTGCAAACTGGGCCAAACAAGAGGTTAAAGGCACTGACTCTCCAAGTGGGGAGAGTGTTAGTAAAGCGTCTGGAATGTTGCACCCGAGTACCGGGGGATGAAAACTGACACAATTAAACACGTTTCCCGATCACACGGTGGATCATACTCTGGGTTCCACATGCATGTTTTAGCTGAAGGAAGAATCCCTTAAACCTGGAGAGTTGAGACCCATGGAATGGGTACCATGCAATATGACTTCAAAGGGTCTGCATTTGCTCACCGAACCTCACCAATCCTATCACTGCTGCGTTTATGACACTGTACACACGCTTGATTCTCTTTCGGAGACATATAAATCCATAGGTTTTAAGATTCTTTCTAGTCAGGTATATTCTTACGCGTTTAATATGGGGTGTAGAGTCCACTTCGTTGAGCAAGGAGTAGCTCTTGTCTATTAAATATTTGGCTTATGGAACGGTATCTGTTCTAATTTCAATCTCTGGTTTTATGCAGCACCCCAACTCACCTTTCGCCTTAAGCAAGCATAAGTTGGTTTTCTACATTTGAGACCCTGTTCTGTTTTGTAATTCAGTTCCTGTGTAGCCAAGTTTACATTCCTTGTAGTAGTGATATCTTATGATGTTTGTTTTTCTGTGTGACTTATTTCACTTAGAATCATCGTACCTGAATCCACTCATTATGCTGCTACGGGCCTGATGACATAGATTTCATTGCTGAGTGATATTGCATTGTACGTAAGTACCACAACTTCTTTATCCATTTTTCGCTTTCTGTGATATTGAACTTGGACCATAAATGAGGTTCTTGTAAACAGAGCTGTCCCTAAATTTGGGGTGGCTGAGTCTTTTCGATTTTAATTTCCCTAAGCTATAGGACCATAAGTGGAAGTGCCCTAGGCTCTGTTGCTTTGTTTTTTAGATGTTTCAGGAAACACCATACACTTCTCCAGAGTGGCTGTTGGCAATTTACATCCCGCCCATCAGCATAACAAGGCTCCCAGTTCTCCATGGCCTGTCCTGCCTTTCTGGATTTTACACTTTTTTCAGATGGCCCTTTTGACCGGGGAGCAGTGAGACTTCATTGTAGTGCAGATTTCCTTTGCAAGCTTGCTTGGTTGGCCAAAAAGGGCGTATGCGTTTTTTCCTGAATATATTCAGGAAAAAACGCATACGCCCTTTTTGGCCAAGTGCATCATTGTGGACGTTCTGCCTCTTTTCCTATGCTTTACATGCAATTCCAGTCTACCTCCTGAAATCGGTTTCCTGCAATTCTGCCCCGCTTTCAAGTCCTCTTGGCAGCCTTACTTCAATATATTTTTGGACGATAGCTATCATTTATAACTCTGCAGGTATGTGAATGACAGTGCCCCTGAGCTCCTTTCTTCAACTCGCTTTCTTGTGAGCTGGCCGCAACACCGCAGGATTGCTTCAGGCCCTAGTGTGGTTCCGGCATGGCACGCTGAGCCTTTGTTTAATTCCTCTTCCTGGTGGGAAATGAGAGTTAAATTTGCCCGTCCAGACACCTCCAGCTAGTCTCTCATTGGTTCTCCCTATTCCTGTTCATTTTCCGCAGAAATTGCAAACTGGGCCAAACAGGAGGTTAAAGGCACTGACTCTCCAAGTGGGGAGAGTGTTAGTAAAGTGTCTGGAATGTTGCACCCGAGTACCAGGGGACGAAAACTGAGACACATTTGAACACGTTTCCCGATCACATGGTGGATCATACTCTGGGTTCCACATGCATGTTTTAGCTGAAGGAAGAATCCCTTAAACCTGGAGAGTTGAGAACCCTGCAATGGGTACCATGCAATATGACTTCAAAGGGTCTGCATTTGCTCACCGAACCTCACCAATCCTATCACTGCTGCATTTATGCCACTGTACACACGCTTGATTCTCTTTCTGAGACATATAAATCCATAGGTTTTAAGATTCTTACTAGTCAGGTATATTCTTAGGCGTTTAATATGGGGTGTAGAGTCCACTTCGTGGAGCAAGGAGTAGCTCTTGTCTATTACATATTTGGCTTATGGAACGGTATCTGTGCTAATTTCAATCTCTGGTTTTATGCAGCACCCCAACTCACCTTTCCCCTTAAGCAAGCATAAGTCGGTTTTCTACATTTGAGACCCTGTTCTGTTTTGTAATTCAGTTCCTGTGTAGCCAAGTTTACATTCCATGTGGTAGAGATATCTTATGATGTTTCTTTTTCTGTGTGACTTATTTCACTTAGAATCATCGTACCTGAATCCACTCATTATGCTGCTATGGGCCTGATGACATAGATTTCATTGCTGAGTGATATTGCATTGTACGTAAGTACCACAACTTCTTTATCCATTTTTCACTTTCTGTGATTTTGAACTTATACTGTAAACGAGGTTCTTGTAAACAGAGCCTTCCCAAATTTTGGGGTGGCTGTGTCTTTTTGATTTTAATTTCCCTAAGCTATAGGACCATAAGTGGAAGTGCCCTAGGCTCTGTTGCTTTGTTTTGTAGATGTTTCAGGAAACACCATACACTTCTCCAGAGTGGCTGTTGGCAATTTACATCCCGCCCATCAGCATAACAAGGCTCCCAGTTCTCCATGGCCTGTCCTGCCTTTCTGGATTTTACACTTTTTTCAGATGGCCCTTTTGACCGGGGGGCAGTGAGACTTCATTGTAGTGCAGATTTCCTTTGCAAGCTTGCTTAGTTGGCCAAAAGGGGCGTATGCGTTTTTTCCTGAATATATTCAGGAAAAAACGCATACGCCCTTTTTGGCCAAGTGCATCATTGTGGACGTTCTGCCTCTTTTCCTTTGCTTTACATGCAATTCCAGTCTACCTCCTGAAATCGGTTTCCTGCAATTCTGCCCAGCGTTCAAGTCCTCTTGGCAGCCTTACTTCAATATATTTTTGGACGATAGCTATCATTTATAACTCTGCAGGTTTGTGAATGACAGTGCCCCTTAGCTCCTTTCTTCAACTCGCTTTCTTGTGAGCTGGCCGCAACACCGCAGCATTGCTTCAGGCCCTAGTGTGGTTCCGGCATGACATGCTGAGCCTTTGTTTAATTCCTCTTCCTGGTGGGAAATGAGAGTTAAATTTGCCCGTCCAGACACCTCCAGCTAGTCTCTCATTTGTTCTCCCTATTCCTGTTCATTTTCCGCAGAAATTGCAAACTGGGCCAAACAAGAGGTTAAAGGCACTGACTCTCCAAGTGGGGAGAGTGTTAGTAAAGCGTCTGAAATGTTGCACCCGAGTACCAGGGGACGAAAACTGAGACACATTTGAACACGTTTCCCGATCACATGGTGGATCATACTCTGGGTTCCACATGCATGTTTTAGCTGAAGGAAGAATCCCTTAAACCTGGAGAGTTGAGACCCCTGGAATGGGTACCATGCAATATGACTTGAAAGGGTCTGCATTTGCTCACCGAACCTCACCAATCCTAACACTGCTGCGTTTATGCCGCTGTACACATGGTTGATTCTCTTTTGGAGACATATAAATCCATAGGTTTTAAGATTCTTACTAGTCAGGTATATTCTTATGCGTTTAATATGGGGTGTTGAGTCCACTTCGTTGAGCAATGAGTAGCTCTTGTCTATTACATATTTGGCTTATGGAACGGTATCTGTTCTAATTTCAATCTCTGGTTTTATGCAGCACCCCAACTCACCTTTCCCCTTAAGCAAGCATAAGATGGTTTTCTACATTTGAGACCCTGTTCTGTTTTGTAATTCAGTTCCTGTGTAGCCAAGTTTACATTCCGTGTAGTAGTGATATCTTATGATGTTTCTTTTTCTGTGTGACTTATTTCACTTAGAATCATCGTACCTGAATCCACTCATTATGCTGCTATGGGCCTGATGACATAGATTTCATTGCTGAGTGATATTGCATTGTACGTAAGTACCACAACTTCTTTATCCATTTTTCATTTTCTGTGATTTTGAACTTGTACTGTAGACGAGGTTCTTGTAAACAGAGCCATCCCAAACTTTGGGGTGGCTGTGTCTTTTTGATTTTAATTTCCCTAAGCTATAGGACCATAAATGAAAGTGCCCTAGGCTCTGTTGCTTTGTTTTTTAGATGTTTCAGGAAACACCATACACTTCTCCAGAGTGGCTGTTGGCAATTTACATCCCGCCCATCAGCATAACAAGGCTCCCAGTTCTCCATGGCCTGTCCTGCCTTTCTGGATTTTACACTTTTTTCAGATGACCCTTTTGACCGGGGGGCAGTGAGACTTCATTGTAGTGCAGATTTCCTTTGCAAGCTTGTTTGTTTGGCCAAAAAGGGCGTAGGCTTTTTTTCTTGAGGAAAAATCTCATATGCCCTTTTTGGCCAAGTGCATCATTGTGGACGTTCTGCCTCTTTTCCTATGCTTTACATGCAATTCCAGTCTACCTCCTGAAATCGGTTTCCTGCAATTCTGCCCCGCTTTCAAGTCCTCTTGGCAACCTTACTTCAATATCTTTTTGGACGATAGCTGTCATTTATAACTCTGCAGTTTTGTGAATTACAGTTCCCCTGAGCTCCTTTCTTCAACTTGCTTTCTTGTGAGCTGGCCGCAACACCGCAGCATCGCTTCAGGCCCTAGTGTGTTTCCGGCATGGCACATTGAGCCTTTGGTTAATTCCTCTTCCTGGTAGGAAATGAGAGTTAAATTTGCCCGTCCAGACACCTCCAGCTAGTCTCTCATTGGTTCTCCCTATTCCTGTTCATTTTCCGCAGAAATTGCAAACTGGGCCAAACAGGAGGTTAAAGGCACTGACTCTCCAAGTGGGGAGAGTGTTAGTAAAGCGTCTGGAATGTTGCACCCGAGTACCAGGGGATGAAAACTGACACATTTGAACACGTTTCCCGATCACACGGTGGATCATACTCTGGGTTCCACATGCATGTTTTAGCTGAAGGAAGAATCCCTTAAACCTGGAGAGTTGAGACCCATGGAATGGGTACCATGCAATATGACTTCAAAGGGTCTGCATTTGCTCACCGAACCTCATCAATCCTATCACTGCTGCGTTTATGCCACTATACACACGCTTGATTCTCTTTTGGAGATATATAAATCCATAGGTTTTAAGATTCTTACTAGTCAGGTATATTCTTAGGCTTTTAATATGGGGTGTTGAGTCCTCTTCGTTGAGCAATGAGTAGCTCTTGTCTATTACATATTTGGCTTATGGAATGGTATCTGTGCTAATTTCAATCTCTGGTTTTATGCAGCACCCCAACTCACCTTTCCCCTTAAGCAAGCATAAGATGGTTTTCTACATTTGAGACCCTGTTCTGTTTTGTAATTCAGGTCCTGTGTAGCCAAGTTTACATTCCGTGTAGTAGTGATATCTTATGATGTTTCTTTTTCTCTGTGAATTTTTTCACTTAGAATCATCGTACCTGAATCCACTCATTATGCTGCTACGGGCCTGATGACATAGATTTCATTGCTGAGTGATATTGCATTGTATGTAAGTACCATCACTTCTTTACCCATTTTTCGCTTTCTGCGATATTGAACTTGTACCGTAAACGAGGTTCTTGTAAACAGAGCCGTCACAAACTTTGGGGTGGCTGTGTCTTTTTGATTTTAATTTCCCTAAGCTATAGGACCATAAGTGGAAGTGCCCTAGGCTCTGTTGCTTTGTTTTTTAGATGTTTCAGGAAACACCATACACTTCTCCAGAGTGGCTGTTGGCAATTTACATCCCGCCCATCAGCATAACAAGGCTCCCAGTTCTCCATGGCCTGTCCTGCCTTTCTGGATTTTACACTTTTTTCAGATGGCCCTTTTGACTGGGGGGCAGTGAGACTTCATTGTAGTGCAGATTTCCTTTGCAAGCTTGCTTGGTTGTCCAAAAAGGGCGTATGCGTTTTTTCCTGAATATATTCAGGAAAAAACGCATATGCCCTTTTTGGCCAAGTGCATCATTGTGGACGTTCTGCCTCTTTTCCTATGCTTTACATGCAATTCCAGTCTACCTCCTGAAATCGGTTTCCTGCAATTCTGCCCCGCTTTCACGTCCTCTTGGCAGCCTTACTTCAACATATTTTTGGACGATAGCTGTCATTTATAACTCTGCAGGTTTGTGAATGACAGTGCCCCTGAGCTCCTTTCTTCAACTTGCTTTCTTGTGAGCTGGCCGCAACACCGCAGGGTTGCTTCAGGCCCTAGTGTGGTTCCGGCATGGCATGCTGAGCCTTTGGTTAATTCCTCTTCCTGGTGGGAAATGAGAGTTAAATTTGCCCGTCCAGACACCTCCAGCTAGTCTCTCATTGGTTCTCCCTATTCCTGTTCATTTTCCGCAGAAATTGCAAACTGGGCCAAACAGGAGGTTAAAGGCACTGACTCTCCAAGTGGGGAGAGTGTTAGTAAAGCGTCTGGAATGTTGCACCCGAGTACCAGGGGACGAAAACTGAGACACCTTTGAACACGTTTCCCAATCACTCGGTGGATCATACTCTGGGTTCCACATGCATGTTTTAGCTGAAGGAAGAATCCCTTAAACCTGGAGAGTTGAGACCCATGGAATGGGTACCACGCAATATGACTTCAAAGGGTCTGCATTTGCTCACCGATCCTCACCAATCCTATCACTGCTGCGTTTATGCCACTGTACACACGCTTGATTCTCTTTCGGAGACATATAAATCCATAGGTTTTAAGATTCTTACTAGTCAGGTATATTCTTAGGCGTTTAATATGGGGTGTTGAATCCACTTCGTTGAGCAAGGAGTAGCTCTTGTCTATTACATATTTGGCTTATGGAACGGTATCTGTGCTAATTTCAATCTCTGGTTTTATGCAGCACCCCAACTCACCTTTCCCCTTAAGGAAGCATAAGTTGGTTTTCTACATTTGAGACCCTGTTCTGTTTTGTAATTCAGTTCCTTTGTAGCCAAGTTTACATTCCGTGTAGTAGTGATATCTTATGATGTTTCTTTTTCTGTGTGACTTATTTCACTTAGAATCATCGTACCTGAATCCACTCGTTATGCTGCTATGGGCCTGATGACATAGATTTCATTGCTGAGTGATATTGCATTGTACGTAAGTACCACAACTTCTTTTTTTTTTTTTTTTTTAAACATCTTTATTGGAGCATAATTGCTTTACAATGGTATGTTAGTTTCAGCTTCACAACAAAATGAATCAGTTATATATATACACATGTTCCCATATCTCTTCCCGCTTGCGTCACCCTCCCTCCCACCCTCCCTATCCCACCCCTCCAGGCGGTCACACAGCACCGAGCTGATCTCCCTGTGCTATGCGGCTGCTTCCCACTAGCTATCTACCTTACGTTTGGTAGTGTATACATGTCCATGCCTCTTTATTGCTTTGTCACCGTTTACCCTTCTCCCTCCCCATAGCCTCAAGTCCATTCTCTAGTAAGTCTGTGTCTTTATTCCTGTTTCACCCCTAGGTTTTTCATGACATTTTTTTTCTTAAATTCCATATATATGTGTTAGCATACGGTATTTGTCTCTCTCTTTCTGACTTACTTCACTCTGTATGACAGACTCTAGGTCTATCCACCTCATTACAAATAGCTCAATTTCGTCTCTTTTTATGGCTGAGTAATACTCCATTGTATATATGTGCCACATCTTCTTTATCCATTCATCCGATGATGGACACTTAGGTTGTTTCCATCTCTGGGCTATTGTAAATAGAGCTGCAATGAACATTTTGGTACATGACTCTTTTTGAATTATGGTTTTCTCAGGGTATATGCCCAGTAGTGGGATTGTTGGGTCATATGGTAGTTCTATTTGTAGCTTTTTAAGGAACCTCCATACTGTTCTCCACAGTGGCTGTATCAATTTACATTCCCACCAACAGTGTAAGAGGGTTCCCTTTTCTCCACACCCTCTCCAGCATTTATTGTTTCTAGATTTTTTGATGATGGCCATTCTGACTGGTGTGAGATGATATCTCATTGTAGTTTTGATTTGCATTTCTCTAATGATTAGTGACGCTGAGCATTCTTTCATGTGTTTGTTGGCACTCTGTATATCTTCTTTGGAGAAATGTCTATTTAGGTCTTCTGCCCATTTTTGGATTGGGTTGTTTGTTCTTTTGTTATTAAGCTGCATGAGCTGCTTATAAATTTTGGAGATTAATCCTTTGTCAGTTGCTTCATTTGCAAATATTTTCTCCCATTCTGAGGGTTGTCTTTTGGTCTTCTTTATGGTTTCCTTTGCTGCGCAAAAGCTTTTAAGTTTCATTAGGTCCCATTTGTTTACTTTTGTTTTTATTTCCATTTCTCTAGGAGGTGGGTCAAAAAGGATCTTGCTGTGATTTATGTCATAGAGTGTTCTGCCTATGTTTTCCTCTAAGAGTTTGATAGTTTCTGGCCTTACATTTAGGTCTTTAATCCATTTTGAGCTTATTTTTGTGTATGGTGTTAGGGAGTGATCTAATCTCATACTTTTACATGTAGCTGTCCAGTTTTCCCAGCACCACTTATTGAATAGGCTGTCCTTTCTCCACTGTACATTTCTGCCTCCTTTGTCAAAGATAAGGTGACCATATGTGCGTGGGTTTATCTCTGGGCTTTCTATCCTGTTCCATTGATCTATATTTCTGTTTTTGTGCCAGTACCATACTGTCTTGATTACTGTAGCTTTGTAGTATAGTCTGAAGTCAGGAAGCCTGATTCCTCCAGCTCCATTTTTCGTTCTCAAAATTGCTTTGGCTATTCGGGGTCTTTTGTGTTTCCATACAAATTGTGAGATTTTTTGTTCTAGTTCTGTGAAAAATGCCAGTGGTAGTTTGATAGGGATTGCATTGAATCTGTAGATTGCTTTGGGTAGTAGAGTCATTTTCACAATGTTGATTCTTCCAATCCAAGAACATGGTATATCTCTCCATCTATTTGTATCATTTTTAATTTCTTTCGTCAGTGTCTTATAATTTTCTGCATACAGGTCTTTTGTCTCCTTAGGTAGGTTTATTCCTAGGTATTTTATTCTTTTTGTTGCAATGGTAAATGGGAGTGTTTTCTTGATTTCACTTTCAGATTTTTCATCCTTAGTGTATAGGAATGCCAGAGATTTCTGTGCATTAATTTTGTATCCTGCTACTTTACCAAATTCATTGATTAGCTCTAGTAGTTTTCTGGTAGCATCTTTAGGGTTCTGTATGTATAGTATCATGTCATCTGCAAACAGTGACAGCTTTACTTCTTCTTTTCCGATTTGGATTCCTTTTATTTCCTTTTCTTCTCTGATTGCTGTGGCTAAAACTTCCAAAACTATGTTGAATAAGAGTGGTGAGAGTGGGCAACCTTGTCTTGTTCCTGATCTTAGTGGAAATGCTTTCAGTTTTTCACCATTGAGGACGATGTTGGCTGTGGGTTTGTCATATATGGCCTTTATTATGTTGAGGAAAGTTCCCTCTATGCCTACTTTCTGCAGGGTTTTTATCATAAATGGGTGTTGAATTTTGTCAAAAGCTTTCTCTGCATCTATTGAGATGATCATATGGTTTTTCTCCTTCAATTTGTTAATATGGTGTATCACGTTGATTGATTTGCGTATATTGAAGAATCCTTGCATTCCTGGAATAAACCCCACTTGATCATGGTGTATGATCCGTTTAATGTGCTGTTGGATTCTGTTTGCTAGTATTTTGTTGAGGATCTTTGCATCTATGTTCATCAGTGATATTGGCCTGTAGTTTTCTTTCTTTGTGACATCCTTGTCTGGTTTTGGTATCAGGGTGATGGTGGCCTCGTAGAATGAGTTGGGGAGTGTTCCTCCCTCTGCTATATTCTGGAAGAGTCTGAGAAGGATAGGTGATAGCTCTTCTCTAAATGTTTGATAGAATTCGCCTGTGAAGCCATCTGGTCCTGGGCTTTTGCTTGTTGGAAGATTTTTAATCACAGTTTCAATTTCAGTGCTTGTGATTGGTCTGTTCATATTTTCTATTTCTTCCTGATTCAGTCTTGGCAGGTTGTGCCTTTCTAAGAATTTGTCCATTTCTTCCAGGTTGTCCATTTTATTGGCATAGAGTTGCTTGTAGTAATCTCTCATGATCTTTTGTATTTCTGCAGTGTCAGTCGTTACTTCTCCTTTTTCATTTCTAATTCTATTGATTTGAGTCTTCTCCCTTTTTTTCTTGATGAGTCTGGCTAATGGTTTATCAATTTTGTTTATCCTTTCAAAGAAACAGCTTTTAGTTTTATTGATCTTTGCTATCGTTTCCTTCATTTCTTTTTCATTTATTTCTGATCTGATTTTTATGATTTCTTTCCTCCTGCTAACTTTGGGGTTTTTTTGTTCTTCTTTCTCTAATTGCTTTAGGTGCAAGGTTAGGTTGTTTATTCGAGATGTTTCCTGTTTCTTAAGGTAAGATTGTATTGCTATAAACTTCCCTCTTAGAACTGCTTTTGCTGCATCCCATAGATTTTGAGTCGTCGTGTCTCCATTGTCATTTGTTTCTAGGTATTTTTTGATCTCCCCTTTGATTTCTTCAGTGATCACTTCGTTATTAAGTAGTGTATTGTTTAGCCTCCATGTGTTTGTATTTTTTACAGATCTTCTCCTGTGATTGATATCGAGTCTCATAGCGTTGTGGTCGGAAAAGATACTTGATACAATTTCAATTTTCTTAAATTTACCAAGGCTTGATTTGTGACCCAAGATATGATCTATCCTGGAGAATGTTCCATGAGCACTTGAGAAAAATGTGTATTCTGTTGTTTTTGGATGGAATGTCCTATAAATATCAATTAACTCCATCTCATTTAATGTATCATTTAAAGCTTGTGTTTCCTTATTTATTTTCATTTTGGATGATCTGTCCATTGGTGAAAGTGGGGTGTTAAAGTCCCCTACTATGAATGTGTTACTGTCGATTTCCCCTTTTATGGTTGTCAGTATTTGCCTTATGTATTGAGGTGCACCTATGTTGGGTGCATAAATATTTACAATTGTTATATCTTCCTCTTGGATCGATCCCTTGATCATTATGTAGTGTCCTTCTTTGTCTCTTCTAATAGTCTTTGTTTTAAAGTCTGATATGAGAATTGCTACTCCAGCTTTCTTTTGGTTTCCATTTGCATGAAATACCTTTTTCCATCCCCTTACTTTCAGTCTGTATGTGTCTCTAGGTCTGAAGTGGGTCTCTTGTAGACAGCAAATATATGGGTCTTGTTTTTGTATCCATTCAGCCAATCTGTGTCTTTTGGTGGGAGCATTTAGTCCATTTACATTTAAGGTAATTATCGATATGTGTGTTCCCATTCCCATTTTTTTAATTGTTTTGGGTTTGTTATTGTAGGTCTTTTCCTTCTTTTGTGTTTCTTGCCTAGAGAAGTTCCTTTAGCAGTTGTTGTAGAGCTGGTTTGGTGGTGCTGAACTCTCTCAGCTTTTGCTTGTCTCTAAAGGTTTTAATTTCTCCATCAAATCTGAATGAGATCCTTGCTGGGTAGAGTAATCTTGGTTGCAGGTTTTTCTCCTTCAACACTTTCAATATGTCCTGCCACTCCCTTCTGGCTTGCAGAGTTTCTGCTGAAAGATCAGCTGTTAACCTTATGGGGATTCCCTTGTGTGTTATTTGTTGTTTTTCCCTTGCTGCTTTTAATATGTTTTCTTTGTATTTAATTTTTGACAGTTTGATTAATATGTGTCTTGGCGTATTTCTCCTTGGATTTATCCTGTATGGGACTCTCTGTGCTTCCTGGACTTGATTAACTATTTCCTTTCCCATATTAGGGAAGTTTTCAACTATAATCTCTTCAAATATTTTCTCAGTCCCTTTCTTTTTCTCTTCTTCTTCTGGAACCCCTATAATTCGAATGTTGGTACGTTTAATGCTGTCCCAGAAGTCTCTGAGACTGTCCTCAGTTCTTTTCATTCTTTTTTCTTTATTCTGCTCTGCAGTAGTTATTTCCACTATTTTATCTTCCAGGTCACTTATCCGTTCTTCTGCCTCAGTTATTCTGCTATTGATCCCATCTAGAGTACTTTTAATTTCATTTATTGTGTTGTTCATCGTTGCTTGTTTCATCTTTAGTTCTTCTAGGTCCTTGTTAACTGATTCTTGCATTTTGTCCATTCTATTGTCCATTCTATCTCCAAGATTTCGGATCAACCTTACTATCATTATTCTGAATTCTTTTTCAGGTAGACTGCCTATTTCTTCTTCATTTGTTAGGTCTGATGGGTTTTTATCTTGCTCCTTCATCTGCGGTGTGTTTTTCTGTCTTTTCATTTTGCTTATCTTACTGTGTTTGGGGTCTCCTTTTTTGCAGGCTGAAGGTTCGTAGTTCCTGTTGTTTTTTGTGTCTGTCCCCAGTGGCTAAGGTTGGTTCAGTGGGTTGTGTAGGCTTCCTGGTGGAGGGTACTAGTGCCTGTGTTCTGGTGGATGAGGCTAGATCTTATCTTTCTGGTGGGCAGGTCCACGTCTGGTGGTGTGTTTTGGGGTGTCTGTAGACTTATTACGATTTTGGGCCGCCTCTCTGCTAATGGGTGGGGTTGTGTTCCTGTCTTGCTAGTTGTTTGGCATAGGATGTCCAGCACTGTAGCTTGCTGGTCGTTGAGTGAAGCTGGGTGCTGGCGTTGAGATGGAGATCTCTTGGAAATTTTTGCTGTTTGATATTATGTGCAGCTGGGAGGTCTCTTGTGGATCAGTGTCCTGAAGTTGGCTCTCCCACCTCAGAGGCACAGCACTGACTCCTGGCTGCAGCACCAAGAGCCTTTCATCCACAGGGCTCCTTAATTTGGGATGATTGGTTGTCTATTCAGGTATTCCACAGATGCAGGGTATATCAAGTTGATTGTGGAGCTTTAATCCGCTGCTTCTGAGGCTGCTGGGAGAGATTTCCCTTTCTCTTCTTTGTTCTCACAGCTCCCAGGGGCTCAGCTTTGGATTTAGCCCCGCCTGTGCGTGTAGGTCGCCGGAGGGCGTCTGTTCTTTGCTCAGACAGGACGGGGTTAAAGGAGCCGCTGATTCGGAGGCTCTGGCTCACTCAGGCCCAGGGGTAGGGAGGGGCACGGAGTGTGGGGCGGGCCTGCGGCGGCAGAGGCCGGCGAGACGTTGCAGCCTGAGGCGCACCTGTGCGTTCTCCCGGGGGAGTTGTCCCTGGATCCTGGGACCCTGGCAGTGGCGGGCTGCACAGGCTCCCCGGAAGGGCGCGTGGCTAGTGACCTGTGTTCGCACACAGGCCTCCCGGTGGCGGCAGCAGCGGCCCTAGCGTCTCATGTCTGTCTCTGGGCTCCGCACTTTTAGCCGCGGCTCACGCCCGTCCCTGGAGCTCTCTCAAGCAGCGTTCTTAATCCCCTCTCGTCGTGCACCAGGAAACAAAGAGGGACGTAAAAGTCTCTTGCCTCTTCGGCAGCTCCAGACCTCTCCCCAGACTCTCTCCCGGCCAGCCGCGGTGCACCAACGCCCTGCAGGCTGTGTTCACGCCGCCAACCCCAGTCCTCTCCCGGCGCTCCGACAAAAGCCGGAGCCTCAGCTCCCAGTCCCGTCCGCCCCGGCGGGCGAGCAGACAAGCCTCTCGGCTGGCGAGTTCCGGTCGGCCCGATCCTCTGCGCTGGAATCTGCCCGCTTTGCCCTCCGCAACCCTGTTGCTGTGCTCTCCTCCGCGGCTCCCAAGCTCCCCCACTCCGCCTCCAGAAGCCTCCACCCGCGAAGGGGCTTCCTAGTGTGTGGACACTTTTCCTCCTTCACAGCTCTCTCCCGCTGGTGCAGGACCCGTCCCTATCCTTTTGTCTCTGTTTAGTTATTTCTTTTGCCCTACCCAGGTACGTGGGGGGTTTCTTGCCTTTTGGGAGGTCTGAGGTCTTCTGCCAGCGTTCAGTAGATGCTCTGTAGGAGTTGTTCCACGAGTAGATGTATTTCTGGTGTATCTGTGGGGAGGAACGTGATCTCCGCGTCTTACTCTTCCGCCATCTTCCTGCAGTACCACAACTTCTTTATCCATTTTTCGCTTTCTGCGATATTGAACTTGTACCGTAAACGAGGTTCTTGTAAACAGAGCCGTCACAAACTTTGGGGTGGCTGTGTCTTTTTGATTTTAATTTCCCTAAGCTATAGGACCATAAGTGGAAGTGCCCTAGGCTCTGTTGCTTGGTTTTTTAGATGTTTCAGGAAACACCATACACTTCTCCAGAGTGGCTGTTGGCAATTTACATCCCGCCCATCAGCATAACAAGGCTCCCAGTTCTCCATGGCCTGTCCTGCCTTTCTGGATTTTACACTTTTTTCAGATGGCCCTTTTGACCGGGGGGCAGTGAGACTTCATTGTAGTGCAGATTTGCTTTGCAAGCTTGCTTAGTTGGCCAAAAAGGGCGTATGCGTTTTTTCCTGAATATATTCAGGAAAAAACGCATACGCCCTTTTTGGCCAAGTGCATCATTGTGGACGTTCTGCCTCTTTTCCTATGCTTTACATGCAATTCCAGTCTACCTCCTGAAATCGGTTTCCTGCAATTCTGCCCCGCTTTCACGTCCTCTTGGCAGCCTTACTTCAACATATTTTTGGACGATAGCTGTCATTTATAACTCTGCAGGTTTGTGAATGACAGTGCCCCTGAGCTCCTTTCTTCAGCTTGCTTTCTTGTGAGCTGGCCGCAACACCGCAGGGTTGCTTCAGGCCCTAGTGTGGTTCCGGCATGGCATGCTGAGCCTTTGGTTAATTCCTCTTCCTGGTGGGAAATGAGAGTTAAATTTGCCCGTCCAGACACCTCCAGCTAGTCTCTCATTGGTTCTCCCTATTCCTGTTCATTTTCCGCAGAAATTGCAAACTGGGCCAAACAGGAGGTTAAAGGCACTGACTCTCCAAGTGGGGAGAGTGTTAGTAAAGCGTCTGGAATGTTGCACCCGAGTACCAGGGGACGAAAACTGAGACACCTTTGAACACGTTTCCCAATCACTCGGTGGATCATACTCTGGGTTCCACATGCATGTTTTAGCTGAAGGAAGAATCCCTTAAACCTGGAGAGTTGAGACCCATGGAATGGGTACCATGCAATATGACTTCAAAGGGTCTGCATTTGCTCACCGATCCTCACCAATCCTATCACTGCTGCGTTTATGCCACTGTACACACGCTTGATTCTCTTTTGGAGACATATAAATCCATAGGTTTTAAGATTCTTACTAGTCAGGTATATTCTTAGGCGTTTAATATGGGGTGTTGAGTCCACTTCGTTGAGCAAGGAGTAGCTCTTGTCTATTACATATTTGGCTTATGGAACGGTATCTGTGCTAATTTCAATCTCTGGTTTTATGCAGCACCCCAACTCACCTTTCCCCTTAAGGAAGCATAAGTTGGTTTTCTACATTTGAGACCCTGTTCTGTTTTGTAATTCAGTTCCTGTGTAGCCAAGTTTACATTCCGTGTAGTAGTGATATCTTATGATGTTTCTTTTTCTGTGTGACTTATTTCACTTAGAATCATCGTACCTGAATCCACTCGTTATGCTGCTACGGGCCTGATGACATAGATTTCATTGCTGAGTGATATTGCATTGTACGTAAGTACCACAACTTCTTTTTTTTTTTTTTTTAAACATCTTTATTGGAGCATAATTGCTTTACAATGGTATGTTAGTTTCAGCTTCACAACAAAATGAATCAGTTATATATATACACATGTTCCCATATCTCTTCCCGCTTGCGTCACCCTCCCTCCCACCCTCCCTATCCCACCCCTCCAGGCGGTCACACAGCACCGAGCTGATCTCCCTGTGCTATGCGGCAGCTTCCCACTAGCTATCTACCTTACGTTTGGTAGTGTATACATGTCCATGCCTCTTTATTGCTTTGTCACCGTTTACCCTTCTCCCTCCCCATAGCCTCAAGTCCATTCTCTAGTAAGTCTGTGTCTTTATTCCTGTTTCACCCCTAGGTTTTTCATGACATTTTTTTTCTTAAATTCCATATATATGTGTTAGCATACGGTATTTGTCTCTCTCTTTCTGACTTACTTCACTCTGTATGACAGACTCTAGGTCTATCCACCTCATTACAAATAGCTCAATTTCGTCTCTTTTTATGGCTGAGTAATACTCCATTGTATATATGTGCCACATCTTCTTTATCCATTCATCCGATGATGGACACTTAGGTTGTTTCCATCTCTGGGCTATTGTAAATAGAGCTGCAATGAACATTTTGGTACATGACTCTTTTTGAATTATGGTTTTCTCAGGGTATATGCCCAGTAGTGGGATTGTTGGGTCATATGGTAGTTCTATTTGTAGCTTTTTAAGGAACCTCCATACTGTTCTCCACAGTGGCTGTATCAATTTACATTCCCACCAACAGTGTAAGAGGGTTCCCTTTTCTCCACACCCTCTCCAGCATTTATTGTTTCTAGATTTTTTGATGATGGCCATTCTGACTGGTGTGAGATGATATCTCATTGTAGTTTTGATTTGCATTTCTCTAATGATTAGTGACGCTGAGCATTCTTTCATGTGTTTGTTGGCACTCTGTATATCTTCTTTGGAGAAATGTCTATTTAGGTCTTCTGCCCATTTTTGGATTGGGTTGTTTGTTCTTTTGTTATTAAGCTGCATGAGCTGCTTATAAATTTTGGAGATTAATCCTTTGTCAGTTGCTTCATTTGCAAATATTTTCTCCCATTCTGAGGGTTGTCTTTTGGTCTTCTTTATGGTTTCCTTTGCTGCGCAAAAGCTTTTAAGTTTCATTAGGTCCCATTTGTTTACTTTTGTTTTTATTTCCATTTCTCTAGGAGGTGGGTCAAAAAGGATCTTGCTGTGATTTATGTCATAGAGTGTTCTGCCTATGTTTTCCTCTAAGAGTTTGATAGTTTCTGGCCTTACATTTAGGTCTTTAATCCATTTTGAGCTTATTTTTGTGTATGGTGTTAGGGAGTGATCTAATCTCATACTTTTACATGTAGCTGTCCAGTTTTCCCAGCACCACTTATTGAATAGGCTGTCCTTTCTCCACTGTACATTTCTGCCTCCTTTGTCAAAGATAAGGTGACCATATGTGCGTGGGTTTATCTCTGGGCTTTCTATCCTGTTCCATTGATCTATATTTCTGTTTTTGTGCCAGTACCATACTGTCTTGATTACTGTAGCTTTGTAGTATAGTCTGAAGTCAGGAAGCCTGATTCCTCCAGCTCCATTTTTCGTTCTCAAAATTGCTTTGGCTATTCGGGGTCTTTTGTGTTTCCATACAAATTGTGAGATTTTTTGTTCTAGTTCTGTGAAAAATGCCAGTGGTAGTTTGATAGGGATTGCATTGAATCTGTAGATTGCTTTGGGTAGTAGAGTCATTTTCACAATGTTGATTCTTCCAATCCAAGAACATGGTATATCTCTCCATCTATTTGTATCATTTTTAATTTCTTTCATCAGTGTCTTATAATTTTCTGCATACAGGTCTTTTGTCTCCTTAGGTAGGTTTATTCCTAGGTATTTTATTCTTTTTGTTGCAATGGTAAATGGGAGTGTTTTCTTGATTTCACTTTCAGATTTTTCATCCTTAGTGTATAGGAATGCCAGAGATTTCTGTGCATTAATTTTGTATCCTGCTACTTTACCAAATTCATTGATTAGCTCTAGTAGTTTTCTGGTAGCATCTTTAGGGTTCTGTATGTATAGTATCATGTCATCTGCAAACAGTGACAGCTTTACTTCTTCTTTTCCGATTTGGATTCCTTTTATTTCCTTTTCTTCTCTGATTGCTGTGGCTAAAACTTCCAAAACTATGTTGAATAAGAGTGGTGAGAGTGGGCAACCTTGTCTTGTTCCTGATCTTAGTGGAAATGCTTTCAGTTTTTCACCATTGAGGACGATGTTGGCTGTGGGTTTGTCATATATGGCCTTTATTATGTTGAGGAAAGTTCCCTCTATGCCTACTTTCTGCAGGGTTTTTATCATAAATGGGTGTTGAATTTTGTCAAAAGCTTTCTCTGCATCTATTGAGATGATCATATGGTTTTTCTCCTTCAATTTGTTAATATGGTGTATCACGTTGATTGATTTGCGTATATTGAAGAATCCTTGCATTCCTGGAATAAACCCCACTTGATCATGGTGTATGATCCGTTTAATGTGCTGTTGGATTCTGTTTGCTAGTATTTTGTTGAGGATCTTTGCATCTATGTTCATCAGTGATATTGGCCTGTAGTTTTCTTTCTTTGTGACATCCTTGTCTGGTTTTGGTATCAGGGTGATGGTGGCCTCGTAGAATGAGTTGGGGAGTGTTCCTCCCTCTGCTATATTCTGGAAGAGTCTGAGAAGGATAGGTGATAGCTCTTCTCTAAATGTTTGATAGAATTCGCCTGTGAAGCCATCTGGTCCTGGGCTTTTGCTTGTTGGAAGATTTTTAATCACAGTTTCAATTTCAGTGCTTGTGATTGGTCTGTTCATATTTTCTATTTCTTCCTGATTCAGTCTTGGCAGGTTGTGCCTTTCTAAGAATTTGTCCATTTCTTCCAGGTTGTCCATTTTATTGGCATAGAGTTGCTTGTAGTAATCTCTCATGATCTTTTGTATTTCTGCAGTGTCAGTCGTTACTTCTCCTTTTTCATTTCTAATTCTATTGATTTGAGTCTTCTCCCTTTTTTTCTTGATGAGTCTGGCTAATGGTTTATCAATTTTGTTTATCCTTTCAAAGAAACAGCTTTTAGTTTTATTGATCTTTGCTATCGTTTCCTTCATTTCTTTTTCATTTATTTCTGATCTGATTTTTATGATTTCTTTCCTCCTGCTAACTTTGGGGTTTTTTTGTTCTTCTTTCTCTAATTGCTTTAGGTGCAAGGTTAGGTTGTTTATTCGAGATGTTTCCTGTTTCTTAAGGTAAGATTGTATTGCTATAAACTTCCCTCTTAGAACTGCTTTTGCTGCATCCCATAGATTTTGAGTCGTCGTGTCTCCATTGTCATTTGTTTCTAGGTATTTTTTGATCTCCCCTTTGATTTCTTCAGTGATCACTTCGTTATTAAGTAGTGTATTGTTTAGCCTCCATGTGTTTGTATTTTTTACAGATCTTCTCCTGTGATTGATATCGAGTCTCATAGCGTTGTGGTCGGAAAAGATACTTGATACAATTTCAATTTTCTTAAATTTACCAAGGCTTGATTTGTGACCCAAGATATGATCTATCCTGGAGAATGTTCCATGAGCACTTGAGAAAAATGTGTATTCTGTTGTTTTTGGATGGAATGTCCTATAAATATCAATTAACTCCATCTCATTTAATGTATCATTTAAAGCTTGTGTTTCCTTATTTATTTTCATTTTGGATGATCTGTCCATTGGTGAAAGTGGGGTGTTAAAGTCCCCTACTATGAATGTGTTACTGTCGATTTCCCCTTTTATGGTTGTCAGTATTTGCCTTATGTATTGAGGTGCACCTATGTTGGGTGCATAAATATTTACAATTGTTATATCTTCCTCTTGGATCGATCCCTTGATCATTATGTAGTGTCCTTCTTTGTCTCTTCTAATAGTCTTTGTTTTAAAGTCTGATATGAGAATTGCTACTCCAGCTTTCTTTTGGTTTCCATTTGCATGAAATACCTTTTTCCATCCCCTTACTTTCAGTCTGTATGTGTCTCTAGGTCTGAAGTGGGTCTCTTGTAGACAGCAAATATATGGGTCTTGTTTTTGTATCCATTCAGCCAATCTGTGTCTTTTGGTGGGAGCATTTAGTCCATTTACATTTAAGGTAATTATCGATATGTGTGTTCCCATTCCCATTTTTTTAATTGTTTTGGGTTTGTTATTGTAGGTCTTTTCCTTCTTTTGTGTTTCTTGCCTAGAGAAGTTCCTTTAGCAGTTGTTGTAGAGCTGGTTTGGTGGTGCTGAACTCTCTCAGCTTTTGCTTGTCTCTAAAGGTTTTAATTTCTCCATCAAATCTGAATGAGATCCTTGCTGGGTAGAGTAATCTTGGTTGCAGGTTTTTCTCCTTCAACACTTTCAATATGTCCTGCCACTCCCTTCTGGCTTGCAGAGTTTCTGCTGAAAGATCAGCTGTTAACCTTATGGGGATTCCCTTGTGTGTTATTTGTTGTTTTTCCCTTGCTGCTTTTAATATGTTTTCTTTGTATTTAATTTTTGACAGTTTGATTAATATGTGTCTTGGCGTATTTCTCCTTGGATTTATCCTGTATGGGACTCTCTGTGCTTCCTGGACTTGATTAACTATTTCCTTTCCCATATTAGGGAAGTTTTCAACTATAATCTCTTCAAATATTTTCTCAGTCCCTTTCTTTTTCTCTTCTTCTTCTGGAACCCCTATAATTCGAATGTTGGTACGTTTAATGCTGTCCCAGAAGTCTCTGAGACTGTCCTCAGTTCTTTTCATTCTTTTTTCTTTATTCTGCTCTGCAGTAGTTATTTCCACTATTTTATCTTCCAGGTCACTTATCCGTTCTTCTGCCTCAGTTATTCTGCTATTGATCCCATCTAGAGTACTTTTAATTTCATTTATTGTGTTGTTCATCGTTGCTTGTTTCATCTTTAGTTCTTCTAGGTCCTTGTTAACTGATTCTTGCATTTTGTCCATTCTATTGTCCATTCTATCTCCAAGATTTCGGATCAACCTTACTATCATTATTCTGAATTCTTTTTCAGGTAGACTGCCTATTTCTTCTTCATTTGTTAGGTCTGATGGGTTTTTATCTTGCTCCTTCATCTGCGGTGTGTTTTTCTGTCTTTTCATTTTGCTTATCTTACTGTGTTTGGGGTCTCCTTTTTTGCAGGCTGAAGGTTCGTAGTTCCTGTTGTTTTTTGTGTCTGTCCCCAGTGGCTAAGGTTGGTTCAGTGGGTTGTGTAGGCTTCCTGGTGGAGGGTACTAGTGCCTGTGTTCTGGTGGATGAGGCTAGATCTTATCTTTCTGGTGGGCAGGTCCACGTCTGGTGGTGTGTTTTGGGGTGTCTGTAGACTTATTATGATTTTGGGCCGCCTCTCTGCTAATGGGTGGGGTTGTGTTCCTGTCTTGCTAGTTGTTTGGCATAGGATGTCCAGCACTGTAGCTTGCTGGTCGTTGAGTGAAGCTGGGTGCTGGCGTTGAGATGGAGATCTCTTGGAAATTTTTGCTGTTTGATATTATGTGCAGCTGGGAGGTCTCTTGTGGATCAGTGTCCTGAAGTTGGCTCTCCCACCTCAGAGGCACAGCACTGACTCCTGGCTGCAGCACCAAGAGCCTTTCATCCACAGGGCTCCTTAATTTGGGATGATTGGTTGTCTATTCAGGTATTCCACAGATGCAGGGTATATCAAGTTGATTGTGGAGCTTTAATCCGCTGCTTCTGAGGCTGCTGGGAGAGATTTCCCTTTCTCTTCTTTGTTCTCACAGCTCCCAGGGGCTCAGCTTTGGATTTAGCCCCGCCTGTGCGTGTAGGTCGCCGGAGGGCGTCTGTTCTTTGCTCAGACAGGACGGGGTTAAAGGAGCCGCTGATTCGGAGGCTCTGGCTCACTCAGGCCCAGGGGTAGGGAGGGGCACGGAGTGTGGGGCGGGCCTGCGGCGGCAGAGGCCGGCGAGACGTTGCAGCCTGAGGCGCACCTGTGCGTTCTCCCGGGGGAGTTGTCCCTGGATCCTGGGACCCTGGCAGTGGCGGGCTGCACAGGCTCCCCGGAAGGGCGCGTGGCTAGTGACCTGTGTTCGCACACAGGCCTCCCGGTGGCGGCAGCAGCGGCCCTAGCGTCTCATGTCTGTCTCTGGGCTCCGCACTTTTAGCCGCGGCTCACGCCCGTCCCTGGAGCTCTCTCAAGCAGCGTTCTTAATCCCCTCTCGTCGTGCACCAGGAAACAAAGAGGGACGTAAAAGTCTCTTGCCTCTTCGGCAGCTCCAGACCTCTCCCCAGACTCTCTCCCGGCCAGCCGCGGTGCACCAACGCCCTGCAGGCTGTGTTCACGCCGCCAACCCCAGTCCTCTCCCGGCGCTCCGACAAAAGCCGGAGCCTCAGCTCCCAGTCCCGTCCGCCCCGGCGGGCGAGCAGACAAGCCTCTCGGCTGGCGAGTTCCGGTCGGCCCGATCCTCTGCGCTGGAATCTGCCCGCTTTGCCCTCCGCAACCCTGTTGCTGTGCTCTCCTCCGCGGCTCCCAAGCTCCCCCACTCCGCCTCCAGAAGCCTCCACCCGCGAAGGGGCTTCCTAGTGTGTGGACACTTTTCCTCCTTCACAGCTCTCTCCCGCTGGTGCAGGACCCGTCCCTATCCTTTTGTCTCTGTTTAGTTATTTCTTTTGCCCTACCCAGGTACGTGGGGGGTTTCTTGCCTTTTGGGAGGTCTGAGGTCTTCTGCCAGCGTTCAGTAGATGCTCTGTAGGAGTTGTTCCACGAGTAGATGTATTTCTGGTGTATCTGTGGGGAGGAACGTGATCTCCGCGTCTTACTCTTCCGCCATCTTCCTGCAGTACCACAACTTCTTTATCCATTTTTCGCTTTCTGCGATATTGAACTTGTACCGTAAACGAGGTTCTTGTAAACAGAGCCGTCACAAACTTTGGGGTGGCTGTGTCTTTTTGATTTTAATTTCCCTAAGCTATAGGACCATAAGTGGAAGTGCCCTAGGCTCTGTTGCTTGGTTTTTTAGATGTTTCAGGAAACACCATACACTTCTCCAGAGTGGCTGTTGGCAATTTACATCCCGCCCATCAGCATAACAAGGCTCCCAGTTCTCCATGGCCTGTCCTGCCTTTCTGGATTTTACACTTTTTTCAGATGGCCCTTTTGACCGGGGGGCAGTGAGACTTCATTGTAGTGCAGATTTGCTTTGCAAGCTTGCTTAGTTGGCCAAAAAGGGCGTATGCGTTTTTTCCTGAATATATTCAGGAAAAAACGCATACGCCCTTTTTGGCCAAGTGCATCATTGTGGACGTTCTGCCTCTTTTCCTATGCTTTACATGCAATTCCAGTCTACCTCCTGAAATCGGTTTCCTGCAATTCTGCCCCGCTTTCACGTCCTCTTGGCAGCCTTACTTCAACATATTTTTGGACGATAGCTGTCATTTATAACTCTGCAGGTTTGTGAATGACAGTGCCCCTGAGCTCCTTTCTTCAGCTTGCTTTCTTGTGAGCTGGCCGCAACACCGCAGGGTTGCTTCAGGCCCTAGTGTGGTTCCGGCATGGCATGCTGAGCCTTTGGTTAATTCCTCTTCCTGGTGGGAAATGAGAGTTAAATTTGCCCGTCCAGACACCTCCAGCTAGTCTCTCATTGGTTCTCCCTATTCCTGTTCATTTTCCGCAGAAATTGCAAACTGGGCCAAACAGGAGGTTAAAGGCACTGACTCTCCAAGTGGGGAGAGTGTTAGTAAAGCGTCTGGAATGTTGCACCCGAGTACCAGGGGACGAAAACTGAGACACCTTTGAACACGTTTCCCAATCACTCGGTGGATCATACTCTGGGTTCCACATGCATGTTTTAGCTGAAGGAAGAATCCCTTAAACCTGGAGAGTTGAGACCCATGGAATGGGTACCATGCAATATGACTTCAAAGGGTCTGCATTTGCTCACCGATCCTCACCAATCCTATCACTGCTGCGTTTATGCCACTGTACACACGCTTGATTCTCTTTTGGAGACATATAAATCCATAGGTTTTAAGATTCTTACTAGTCAGGTATATTCTTAGGCGTTTAATATGGGGTGTTGAGTCCACTTCGTTGAGCAAGGAGTAGCTCTTGTCTATTACATATTTGGCTTATGGAACGGTATCTGTGCTAATTTCAATCTCTGGTTTTATGCAGCACCCCAACTCACCTTTCCCCTTAAGGAAGCATAAGTTGGTTTTCTACATTTGAGACCCTGTTCTGTTTTGTAATTCAGTTCCTGTGTAGCCAAGTTTACATTCCGTGTAGTAGTGATATCTTATGATGTTTCTTTTTCTGTGTGACTTATTTCACTTAGAATCATCGTACCTGAATCCACTCGTTATGCTGCTACGGGCCTGATGACATAGATTTCATTGCTGAGTGATATTGCATTGTACGTAAGTACCACAACTTCTTTTTTTTTTTTTTTTAAACATCTTTATTGGAGCATAATTGCTTTACAATGGTATGTTAGTTTCAGCTTCACAACAAAATGAATCAGTTATATATATACACATGTTCCCATATCTCTTCCCGCTTGCGTCACCCTCCCTCCCACCCTCCCTATCCCACCCCTCCAGGCGGTCACACAGCACCGAGCTGATCTCCCTGTGCTATGCGGCAGCTTCCCACTAGCTATCTACCTTACGTTTGGTAGTGTATACATGTCCATGCCTCTTTATTGCTTTGTCACCGTTTACCCTTCTCCCTCCCCATAGCCTCAAGTCCATTCTCTAGTAAGTCTGTGTCTTTATTCCTGTTTCACCCCTAGGTTTTTCATGACATTTTTTTTCTTAAATTCCATATATATGTGTTAGCATACGGTATTTGTCTCTCTCTTTCTGACTTACTTCACTCTGTATGACAGACTCTAGGTCTATCCACCTCATTACAAATAGCTCAATTTCGTCTCTTTTTATGGCTGAGTAATACTCCATTGTATATATGTGCCACATCTTCTTTATCCATTCATCCGATGATGGACACTTAGGTTGTTTCCATCTCTGGGCTATTGTAAATAGAGCTGCAATGAACATTTTGGTACATGACTCTTTTTGAATTATGGTTTTCTCAGGGTATATGCCCAGTAGTGGGATTGTTGGGTCATATGGTAGTTCTATTTGTAGCTTTTTAAGGAACCTCCATACTGTTCTCCACAGTGGCTGTATCAATTTACATTCCCACCAACAGTGTAAGAGGGTTCCCTTTTCTCCACACCCTCTCCAGCATTTATTGTTTCTAGATTTTTTGATGATGGCCATTCTGACTGGTGTGAGATGATATCTCATTGTAGTTTTGATTTGCATTTCTCTAATGATTAGTGACGCTGAGCATTCTTTCATGTGTTTGTTGGCACTCTGTATATCTTCTTTGGAGAAATGTCTATTTAGGTCTTCTGCCCATTTTTGGATTGGGTTGTTTGTTCTTTTGTTATTAAGCTGCATGAGCTGCTTATAAATTTTGGAGATTAATCCTTTGTCAGTTGCTTCATTTGCAAATATTTTCTCCCATTCTGAGGGTTGTCTTTTGGTCTTCTTTATGGTTTCCTTTGCTGCGCAAAAGCTTTTAAGTTTCATTAGGTCCCATTTGTTTACTTTTGTTTTTATTTCCATTTCTCTAGGAGGTGGGTCAAAAAGGATCTTGCTGTGATTTATGTCATAGAGTGTTCTGCCTATGTTTTCCTCTAAGAGTTTGATAGTTTCTGGCCTTACATTTAGGTCTTTAATCCATTTTGAGCTTATTTTTGTGTATGGTGTTAGGGAGTGATCTAATCTCATACTTTTACATGTAGCTGTCCAGTTTTCCCAGCACCACTTATTGAATAGGCTGTCCTTTCTCCACTGTACATTTCTGCCTCCTTTGTCAAAGATAAGGTGACCATATGTGCGTGGGTTTATCTCTGGGCTTTCTATCCTGTTCCATTGATCTATATTTCTGTTTTTGTGCCAGTACCATACTGTCTTGCTTTGTAGTATAGTCTGAAGTCAGGAAGCCTGATTCCTCCAGCTCCATTTTTCGTTCTCAAAATTGCTTTGGCTATTCGGGGTCTTTTGTGTTTCCATACAAATTGTGAGATTTTTTGTTCTAGTTCTGTGAAAAATGCCAGTGGTAGTTTGATAGGGATTGCATTGAATCTGTAGATTGCTTTGGGTAGTAGAGTCATTTTCACAATGTTGATTCTTCCAATCCAAGAACATGGTATATCTCTCCATCTATTTGTATCATTTTTAATTTCTTTCATCAGTGTCTTATAATTTTCTGCATACAGGTCTTTTGTCTCCTTAGGTAGGTTTATTCCTAGGTATTTTATTCTTTTTGTTGCAATGGTAAATGGGAGTGTTTTCTTGATTTCACTTTCAGATTTTTCATCCTTAGTGTATAGGAATGCCAGAGATTTCTGTGCATTAATTTTGTATCCTGCTACTTTACCAAATTCATTGATTAGCTCTAGTAGTTTTCTGGTAGCATCTTTAGGGTTCTGTATGTATAGTATCATGTCATCTGCAAACAGTGACAGCTTTACTTCTTCTTTTCCGATTTGGATTCCTTTTATTTCCTTTTCTTCTCTGATTGCTGTGGCTAAAACTTCCAAAACTATGTTGAATAAGAGTGGTGAGAGTGGGCAACCTTGTCTTGTTCCTGATCTTAGTGGAAATGCTTTCAGTTTTTCACCATTGAGGACGATGTTGGCTGTGGGTTTGTCATATATGGCCTTTATTATGTTGAGGAAAGTTCCCTCTATGCCTACTTTCTGCAGGGTTTTTATCATAAATGGGTGTTGAATTTTGTCAAAAGCTTTCTCTGCATCTATTGAGATGATCATATGGTTTTTCTCCTTCAATTTGTTAATATGGTGTATCACGTTGATTGATTTGCGTATATTGAAGAATCCTTGCATTCCTGGAATAAACCCCACTTGATCATGGTGTATGATCCGTTTAATGTGCTGTTGGATTCTGTTTGCTAGTATTTTGTTGAGGATCTTTGCATCTATGTTCATCAGTGATATTGGCCTGTAGTTTTCTTTCTTTGTGACATCCTTGTCTGGTTTTGGTATCAGGGTGATGGTGGCCTCGTAGAATGAGTTGGGGAGTGTTCCTCCCTCTGCTATATTCTGGAAGAGTCTGAGAAGGATAGGTGATAGCTCTTCTCTAAATGTTTGATAGAATTCGCCTGTGAAGCCATCTGGTCCTGGGCTTTTGCTTGTTGGAAGATTTTTAATCACAGTTTCAATTTCAGTGCTTGTGATTGGTCTGTTCATATTTTCTATTTCTTCCTGATTCAGTCTTGGCAGGTTGTGCCTTTCTAAGAATTTGTCCATTTCTTCCAGGTTGTCCATTTTATTGGCATAGAGTTGCTTGTAGTAATCTCTCATGATCTTTTGTATTTCTGCAGTGTCAGTCGTTACTTCTCCTTTTTCATTTCTAATTCTATTGATTTGAGTCTTCTCCCTTTTTTTCTTGATGAGTCTGGCTAATGGTTTATCAATTTTGTTTATCCTTTCAAAGAAACAGCTTTTAGTTTTATTGATCTTTGCTATCGTTTCCTTCATTTCTTTTTCATTTATTTCTGATCTGATTTTTATGATTTCTTTCCTCCTGCTAACTTTGGGGTTTTTTTGTTCTTCTTTCTCTAATTGCTTTAGGTGCAAGGTTAGGTTGTTTATTCGAGATGTTTCCTGTTTCTTAAGGTAAGATTGTATTGCTATAAACTTCCCTCTTAGAACTGCTTTTGCTGCATCCCATAGATTTTGAGTCGTCGTGTCTCCATTGTCATTTGTTTCTAGGTATTTTTTGATCTCCCCTTTGATTTCTTCAGTGATCACTTCGTTATTAAGTAGTGTATTGTTTAGCCTCCATGTGTTTGTATTTTTTACAGATCTTCTCCTGTGATTGATATCGAGTCTCATAGCATTGTGGTCGGAAAAGATACTTGATACAGTTTCAATTTTCTTAAATTTACCAAGGCTTGATTTGTGACCCAAGATATGATCTATCCTGGAGAATGTTCCATGAGCACTTGAGAAAAATGTGTATTCTGTTGTTTTTGGATGGAATGTCCTATAAATATCAATTAACTCCATCTCATTTAATGTATCATTTAAAGCTTGTGTTTCCTTATTTATTTTCATTTTGGATGATCTGTCCATTGGTGAAAGTGGGGTGTTAAAGTCCCCTACTATGAATGTGTTACTGTCGATTTCCCCTTTTATGGTTGTCAGTATTTGCCTTATGTATTGAGGTGCACCTATGTTGGGTGCATAAATATTTACAATTGTTATATCTTCCTCTTGGATCGATCCCTTGATCATTATGTAGTGTCCTTCTTTGTCTCTTCTAATAGTCTTTGTTTTAAAGTCTGATATGAGAATTGCTACTCCAGCTTTCTTTTGGTTTCCATTTGCATGAAATACCTTTTTCCATCCCCTTACTTTCAGTCTGTATGTGTCTCTAGGTCTGAAGTGGGTCTCTTGTAGACAGCAAATATATGGGTCTTGTTTTTGTATCCATTCAGCCAATCTGTGTCTTTTGGTGGGAGCATTTAGTCCATTTACATTTAAGGTAATTATCGATATGTGTGTTCCCATTCCCATTTTTTTAATTGTTTTGGGTTTGTTATTGTAGGTCTTTTCCTTCTTTTGTGTTTCTTGCCTAGAGAAGTTCCTTTAGCAGTTGTTGTAGAGCTGGTTTGGTGGTGCTGAACTCTCTCAGCTTTTGCTTGTCTCTAAAGGTTTTAATTTCTCCATCAAATCTGAATGAGATCCTTGCTGGGTAGAGTAATCTTGGTTGCAGGTTTTTCTCCTTCAACACTTTCAATATGTCCTGCCACTCCCTTCTGGCTTGCAGAGTTTCTGCTGAAAGATCAGCTGTTAACCTTATGGGGATTCCCTTGTGTGTTATTTGTTGTTTTTCCCTTGCTGCTTTTAATATGTTTTCTTTGTATTTAATTTTTGACAGTTTGATTAATATGTGTCTTGGCGTATTTCTCCTTGGATTTATCCTGTATGGGACTCTCTGTGCTTCCTGGACTTGATTAACTATTTCCTTTCCCATATTAGGGAAGTTTTCAACTATAATCTCTTCAAATATTTTCTCAGTCCCTTTCTTTTTCTCTTCTTCTTCTGGAAGCCCTATAATTCGAATGTTGGTACATTTAATGTTGTCCCAGAAGTCTCTGAGACTGTCCTCAGTTCTTTTCATTCTTTTTTCTTTATTCTGCTCTGCAGTAGTTATTTCCACTATTTTATCTTCCAGGTCACTTATCCGTTCTTCTGCCTCAGTTATTCTGCTATTGATCCCATCTAGAGTACTTTTAATTTCATTTATTGTGTTGTTCATCGTTGCTTGTTTCATCTTTAGTTCTTCTAGGTCCTTGTTAACTGATTCTTGCATTTTGTCCATTCTATTGTCCATTCTATCTCCAAGATTTCGGATCAACCTTACTATCATTATTCTGAATTCTTTTTCAGGTAGACTGCCTATTTCTTCTTCATTTGTTAGGTCTGATGGGTTTTTATCTTGCTCCTTCATCTGCGGTGTGTTTTTCTGTCTTTTCATTTTGCTTATCTTACTGTGTTTGGGGTCTCCTTTTTTGCAGGCTGAAGGTTCGTAGTTCCTGTTGTTTTTTGTGTCTGTCCCCAGTGGCTAAGGTTGGTTCAGTGGGTTGTGTAGGCTTCCTGGTGGAGGGTACTAGTGCCTGTGTTCTGGTGGATGAGGCTAGATCTTATCTTTCTGGTGGGCAGGTCCACGTCTGGTGGTGTGTTTTGGGGTGTCTGTAGACTTATTACGATTTTGGGCCGCCTCTCTGCTAATGGGTGGGGTTGTGTTCCTGTCTTGCTAGTTGTTTGGCATAGGATGTCCAGCACTGTAGCTTGCTGGTCGTTGAGTGAAGCTGGGTGCTGGCGTTGAGATGGAGATCTCTTGGAAATTTTTGCTGTTTGATATTATGTGCAGCTGGGAGGTCTCTTGTGGATCAGTGTCCTGAAGTTGGCTCTCCCACCTCAGAGGCACAGCACTGACTCCTGGCTGCAGCACCAAGAGCCTTTCATCCACAGGGCTCCTTAATTTGGGATGATTGGTTGTCTATTCAGGTATTCCACAGATGCAGGGTATATCAAGTTGATTGTGGAGCTTTAATCCGCTGCTTCTGAGGCTGCTGGGAGAGATTTCCCTTTCTCTTCTTTGTTCTCACAGCTCCCAGGGGCTCAGCTTTGGATTTAGCCCCGCCTGTGCGTGTAGGTCGCCGGAGGGCGTCTGTTCTTTGCTCAGACAGGACGGGGTTAAAGGAGCCGCTGATTCGGAGGCTCTGGCTCACTCAGGCCCGGGGGTAGGGAGGGGCACGGAGTGTGGGGCGGGCCTGCGGCGGCAGAGGCCGGCGAGACGTTGCAGCCTGAGGCGCACCTGTGCGTTCTCCCGGGGGAGTTGTCCCTGGATCCCGGGACCCTGGCAGTGGCGGGCTGCACAGGCTCCCCGGAAGGGCGCGTGGCTAGTGACCTGTGTTCGCACACAGGCCTCCCGGTGGCGGCAGCAGCGGCCCTAGCGTCTCATGTCTGTCTCTGGGCTCTGCACTTTTAGCCGCGGCTCGCGCCCATCCCTGGAGCTCTCTCAAGCAGCGTTCTTAATCCCCTCTCCTCGTGCACCAGGAAACAAAGAGGGACGTAAAAGTCTCTTGCCTCTTCGGCAGCTCCAGACCTCTCCCAAGACTCTCTCCCGGCCAGCCGCGGTGCACCAACGCCCTGCAGGCTGTGTTCACGCCGCCAACCCCAGTCCTCTCCCGGCGCTCCGACAAAAGCCGGAGCCTCAGCTCCCAGTCCCGTCCGCCCCGGCGGGCGAGCAGACAAGCCTCTCGGCTGGCGAGTTCCGGTCGGCCCGATCCTCTGCGCTGGAATCTGCCCGCTTTGCCCTCCGCAACCCTGTTGCTGTGCTCTCCTCCGCGGCTCCCAAGCTCCCCCACTCCGCCTCCAGAAGCCTCCACCCGCGAAGGGGCTTCCTAGTGTGTGGACACTTTTCCTCCTTCACAGCTCTCTCCCGCTGGTGCAGGACCCGTCCCTATCCTTTTGTCTCTGTTTAGTTATTTCTTTTGCCCTACCCAGGTACGTGGGGGGTTTCTTGCCTTTTGGGAGGTCTGAGGTCTTCTGCCAGCGTTCAGTAGATGCTCTGTAGGAGTTGTTCCACGAGTAGATGTATTTCTGGTGTATCTGTGGGGAGGAACGTGATCTCCGCGTCTTACTCTTCCGCCATCTTCCCGCAGTACCACAACTTCTTTATCCATTTTTCGCTTTCTGCGATATTGAACTTGTACCGTAAACGAGGTTCTTGTAAACAGAGCCGTCACAAACTTTGGGGTGGCTGTGTCTTTTGGATTTTAATTTCCCTAAGCTATAGGACCATAAGTGGAAGTGCCCTAGGCTTTGTTGCTTTGTTTTTTAGATGTTTCAGGAAACACCATACACTTCTCCAGAGTGGCTGTTGGCAATTTACATCACGTCCATCAGCATAACAAGGCTCCCAGTTCTCCATGACCTGTCCTGCCTTTCTGGATTTTACACTTTTTTCAGATGGCCCTTTTGACCGGGGGGCAGTGAGACTTTATTGTAGTGCAGATTTCCTTTGCAAGCTTGCTTGGTTGGCCAAAAAGTGAGTATGCGTTTTTTCCTGAATATATTCAGGAATAAACACATACGCCCTTTTTGTCAAAGTGCATCACTGTGGACGTTCTGCCTCTTTTCCTATGCTTTACATGCAATTCCAGTCTACCTCCTGAAATCGGTTTCCTGCAATTCTGCCCCGCTTTCAAGTCCTCTTGGCAGCCTTACTTCAATATATTTTTGGACGATAGCTGTCATTTATAACTCTGCAGATTTCTGAATGACAGTGCCCCTGAGCTCCTTTCTTCAACTCGCTTTCTTGTGAGCTGGCCGCAACACCGCAGGATTGTTTCAGGCCCTAGTGTGGTTCTGGCATGGCACGCTGTGCCTTTGGTTAATTCCTCTTCCTGGTGGGAAATGAGAGTTTAATTTGCCCGTCCAGACACCTACAGCTAGTCTCTCACTGGTTCTCCCTATTCCTGTTCATTTTCCGCAGAAATTGCAAACTGGGCCAAACAGGAGGTTAAAGGCACTGACTCTCAAAGTGGGGAGAGTGTTAGTAAAGCGTCTGGAATGTTGCACCCGAGTACTGGGGGATGAAAACTGAGACACATTTGAACACGTTTCCCGATCACACGGTGGATCATACTCTGGGTTCCACATGCACGTATTAGCTGAAGGAAGAATCCCTTAAACCTGGAGAGTTGAGACCCATGGAATGGGTACCATGCAATATGACGTCAAAGGGTCTGCATTTGCTCACCGATCCTCACCAATCCTATCACTGCTGCGTTGATGCCGCTGTACACATGCTTGATTCTCTTTCGGAGACATAGAAATCCATAGGTTTTAAGATTCTTACTAGTCAGGTATACTCTTAGGCGTTTAATATGGGGTGTTGAGTCCACTTCGTTGAGAAAGGAGTAGCTCTTGTCTATTACATATTTGGCTTATGGAACGGTATCTGTGCTAATTTCAATCTCTGGTTTTATGCAGCACCCCAACTCACCTTTCCCCTTAAGCAAGCATAAGTTGGTTTTCTACATTTGAGACCCTGTTCTGTTTTGTAATTCAGTTCCTGTGTAGCCAAGTTTACATTCCGTGTAGTAGTGATAACTTATGATGTTTCGTTTTCTCTGTGACTTATTTCACTTAGAATCATCGTACCTGAATCCACTCGTTATGCTGCTACGGGCCTGATGACATAGATTTCATTGCTGAGTGATATTGCATTGTACGTAAATACAACAACTTCTTTTTCCATTTTTCACTTGCAGTGATATTGAACTTGTACCGTAAACGAGGTTCTTGTAAATAGAGCCGTCCCAAACTTTGGGGTGGCTGTGTCTTTTTGATTTTAATTTCCCTAAGCTATTGGACCATAAGTTGAAGTGCCCTAGGCTCAGTTGCTTTGTTTTTTAGATGTTTCAGGAAACACCATACACTTCTCCAGAGTGGCTGTTGGCAATTTACATCCCACCCATCAGCATAACAAGGCTCCCAGTTCTCCATGGCCTGTCCTGTCTTTCTGGATTTTACACTTTTTTCTGATGGCCCTTTTGACAGGGGGGCAGTGAGTCTTCATTGTAGTGAAGATTTCCTTTGCAAGCTTCCTTGGTTGGCCAAAAAGGCCGTATGCGTTTTTTCCTGAATATATTCAGGAAAAAACGCATTCGGTCTTTTTGGCCAAGTGCATCATTGTGGACGTTCTGCCTCTTTTCCTATGCTTTACATGCAATTCCAGTCTACCTCCTGAAATCGGTTTCCTGCAATTCTGCCCCGCTTTCAAGTCCTCTTGGCAGCCTTACTTCAACATATTTTTGGACGATAGCTGTCATTTATAACTCTGCAGGTTTGTGAATGACAGTGCCCCTGAGCTCCTTTCTTCAACTCGCTTTCTTGTGAGCTGGCCGCAACAACGCAGGGTTGTTTCAGGCCCTAGTGTGGTTCCGGCATGGCACGCTGAGCCTTTGGTTAATTCCTCTTCCTGGTGGGAAATGAGAGTTAAATTTGCCCGTCCAGACACCTCCAGCTAGTCTCTCATTGGTTCTCCCTATTCCTGTTCATTTTCCGCAGAAATTGCAAACTGGGCCAAACAGGAGGTTAAAGGTACTGACTCTCCAAGTGGGGAGAGTGTTAGTAAAGTGTCTGGAATGTTGCACCCGAGTACCAGGGGACGAAAACTGAGACACATTTGAACACGTTTCCCGATCACACGGTGGATCATACTCTGGGTTCCACATGCATGTTTTAGCTCAAGGAAGAATCCCTTAAACCTGGAGAGTTGAGACCCATGGAATGGGTACCATGCAATATGACTTCAAAGGGTCTGCATTTGCTCACCGATCCTCACCAATCCTATCACTGCTGCGTTTATGCCGCTGTACACACTCTTGATTCTCTTTTGGAGACATATAAATCCATAGGTTTTAAGATTCTTACTAGTCAGGTATATTCTTAGGCGTTTAATATGGGGTGTTGAGTCCACTTCGTTGAGCAAGGAGTACCTCATGTCTATTACATATTTGGCTTATGGAACGGTATCTGTGCTAATTTCAATCTCTGGTTTTATGCAGCACCCCAACTCACCTTTCCCCTTAAGCAAGCATAAGTTGGTTTTCTACATTTGAGACCCTGTTCTGTTTTGTAATTCAGTTCCTGTGTAGCCAAGTTTACATTCCGTGTAGTAGTGATATCTTATGATGTTTCTTTTTCTGTGTGACTTATTTCACTTAGAATCATCGTACCTGAATCCACTCATTATGCTGCTATGGGCCTGATGACATAGATTTCATTGCTGAGTGATATTGCATTGTACGTAAGTACCACAACTTCTTTATCCATTTTTCGCTTTCTGCGATATTGAACTTGTACCGTAAACGAGGTTCTTGTAAACAGAGCCGTCCCAAACTTTGGGGTGGCTGTGTCTTTTTGATTTTAATTTCCCTAAGCTATAGGACCATAAGTGGAAATGCCCTAGACTCTGTTGCTTTGTTTTTCAGATGTATCAGGAAACACCATACACATCTCCAGAGTGGCTGTTGGCAATTTACATCCCGCCCATCAGTATAACAAGGCTCCTTTTTCCCCATGGCCTGTCTTGCTTTTCTGGATTTTACACTTTTTTCAGATGGCCCTTTAGACCGGGGGGAAGTGACACTCCATAGTAGTTCGGATTTCCATTGTAAGCTTGCTTGGTTTGCCAAAAAGGGCGTATGTGTTTGTTCCTGAATATATTCAGGAACAAACTCATACGCCCTTTTTTGCCACGTGCATCATTGTCGATGTTCTGCCTCTTTTCCTATGCTTTAAATGCAAATCCAGTCTACCTCCTGAAATCGGTTTCCTGAAATTCTGCCCCGCTTTCAAGTCCTCTTCGCAGCCTTACTTCAATATATTTTTGGACGTTATCTGTCATTTATAACTCTGCAGGTTTGTGAATTACAGGGACCCTGAGCTCCCTTCTTCAACTCGCTTTCTTGTGAGCTGGTCGCAAACCCGCAAGACTGCTTCAGGCCCTAATCTGCTTCTGGCAGGGCATGCTGAGCCTTTGGTTAATTCCTCTTCCTGGTGGGAAATGAGTGTTAAATATGCCCGTCCAGACACCTACCTCACTCTCAACCCCTTGCTGATGTGGGTCCTCTGGTTTGTGGCCACCTTTGCTGGGTTCCTCACCTTTCGATGATGTGGCCCCACTAGTGTGAGGACACTCTTGCCTGGTTCTCATCCACGTGGTTATGTGGAGCCCCTGGTGAGAGTCTGTTCCTGGCTGTGTTCCTCACCCTTCTGTGAGGGAGACCCTCTGCTGATAGGTCACTCCTGCATGGCTGGCACACATTGCCTTGGTGAAGTCAGCTGTGTGGTGGCAGTTGGAGCATGCTGGAATCTCCTCCCCCCAGTGATGAGGGCCTTCTTGCGTCAGGCCCTAACTGCTGGGCTCACCAACTTTTCTTAGTGAGCCCAATGATGCTTGGGCACTCCTCTTAGGATCCCATCTCCATGGGGATGTGGGTCTTCTGCTCTGAGGTCCCAACGGCTGGGTTGTTCACATTTTCATGATGTGGGCTCTCTGGTGTTAGTTCACAGAGGCCTGGATCCCATAGCCTCTGTGCTCTTGGCCGCCTGCTGGGAGGTTCCAACTGCTGGATTCCTCACTTTTTTAATTTTTTGGGCCCTCTGTTGTGAGGATCCTCCTGCCTGCCTCACTCCCAGCCCCTTCGTGATGTGTGTCCTCTGGTTTGAGGTCACATGTGCTGGGTTCCTCACCTTTCGATGATGTGGGACCAATGGTCTTAGGAGACTCCTGCCTGGTTCACATCCCCTTGGTGATGTGGGCCCTCTGTTGAGAGTCTGATCCTGGCTGGGTTCCTCACCCATCTGTGAGGTGGGCCGTCTGCTGTGAGGTCACTCCTGCCTGGCTTGCTCACCTCGCCTTGTGGACATGAGCCCTCTGGTGGCACTTGGAGCCTGCTGGGAGCCTCCTCCCCTCGGTGATGAGGGCCCTCTGGCGTCAGGCCCTAACTGCTGGGCTCCCCACATTTTGTGATGTGCGCCCAGTGGTGCGAGGACACTCCATCCAGGTTCACATCCCCATTGGGATGTGGGTCTTCTGCTCTGAGGTCCCAACGGCTGGGTTGTTCACAGTTTCATGATGTGGGCTCTCTGGTGTTAGTTCACTCCTGCCTGCATCCCATAGCTTCTGTGCTCTCGGCCGCCTGCTGGGAGGTTCCAACTGCTGGATTCCTCACCTTTCTTATTCTTTGGGCCCTCTGTTTTTAGGCTACTCCTGCCTGCCTCACTCCCATTCCCTTTGTGATATGTGTCCTCTGATTTGAGGCCACATGTGCTGGGTTCCGCACCTTTCGATGATGTGGCCCCACTGGAGGGAAGACAGTCCTGACTGGTTCCCATCCCCTTGCTGATGTGAGCCCTCAGGTGAGAGTCTGATCCTGGCTGGGTTCCTCACCCTTCTGTGAGGTGGGCTCTCTGCTGTGAGGTCAATCATGCCTGTCTGGCACACGTCACCTTGGCGACATGGGCCCTCTGGTGGCAGTTGGAGTGTGCTGGGATCCTCCTCCCCTCGGTGATGAGGGCCCTCTTGCCTTAGGCCATAACTGCTGGGCTCCCCACATTTTCTGATGTGCGCCAAGTGAGTGAGGACACTCTTGCCAGGTTCCCATCCCCATGGGGATATGGGCCTTCTGCTCTGAGGTCAAAACGGCTGGCTTGCTCACAGTACCATGATGTGGGCCCTCTGCTGTGAGTTCACTCCGGCAAGGATCCCTTATCATCGGTGCTCTGAGCCGCCTGCTGGGAGGTTCCAACTGCTGGATTCCTCAACTTTTTTATTCTATGTGCCCTCTGTTGTGAGGCTCCTCCTGCCTGCCTCACTGCCAGCCCCTTGGTGATGACTGTCCTATGGCTTGAGACCACATGTGCTACGTTCCTCACCTTTCGATGATGTGGCCCCACTCGTGTGAGGACACTCCTGCCTGGTTCCCATCCCCTTGGTGAGGTGGGCCCTCTGGCAAGAGTCTAATCCTGGCTGGGTTCCTCAACGTTCTGTGAGGTAGGCCCTCTGCTGTGAGGTCACTCCTGCCTGGCTGGCACACGTCGCCTTGGAGACGTGAGCCCTCTGGTGGCAGTTGGAGCGTGCAGGGTGCCTCCTCCTCTCGGTGATGACGGCCCTCTGGCATCAGGCCCTAAATGGTGGGCTCCCCACATTTTCTGATGTATGCCCAGTGGTGTGAGGACACTCCAGCCAGGTTCCTATTCCCATGGGGATGTGGGCCTTCTGCGCTGAGGTCCCAACGCCTGGGTTGCTCACAGTTTTATGATGTGGGCCCTCTGCTGTGAGTTCACTGCGGCCTGGATCCCATAGCCTCGGTGTTCTGAGCCGCCTGCTGGAAGGTCTAAATGCTGGAATCCTCACGTTTTTTATATTATGTGCCCTGTGTTGTGAGGCTACTCCTGCCTGCCTCACTCCAAGGCCCTTGGTGATGTGGGTCCTCTGGTTTGAGGACACATGTGCTGGCTTCCTCACCTTAAGATGATGAGGCCCCACTGGTGTGAGGATAATCCTGACTGGTTCCCATCCCCTTTGTGATGTGGGCCCTCTGGTGAGAGTCTGATCCTGGCTGGGTTCCTCACCCATCTGTGAGGTGGGCCCTCTACTATCAGGTAACTCTTGCCTGGCTTGCTCACCTCGCCTTGTTGACATGAGTCCTCTGGTGGCACTTGGACCCTGCTGGGAGCCTCCTCACCTCTGTGATGAGGGCCCTCTGATGTCAGGCCCTAACTGCTGGGCTCCCCAACTTTTCTTAGTGGGTCCAGTGATGCTCGGGCACTCCTCTTAGGTTCCTATCTCCATGGGGATGTGGGCCTTCTGCTCTGAGGTTCCAACGGCTGTGTTGATCACTGTTTCATGATGTGGGCTCTCTGGTGTTAGTTCACTGTGGCCTGGATCCCATAGCCTCTGTGCTCTTGGCCGCCTGCTGGGAGGTTCCAACTGCTGGATTCCTCACTTTTTTAATTTTTTAGGCCCTCTGTTGTGAGGATCTTCCTGCCTGCCTCACTCCCAGCCCCTTCGTGATGTGTGTCCTCTGGTTTGAGGCCACATGTGCTGGGTTCCTCACCTTTCGATGATGTGGGACCAATGGTCTTAGGAGACTCCTGCCTGGTTCACATCCCCTTTGTGATGTGGGCCCTCTGTTGAGAGTCTGATCCTGGCTGGGTTCCTCACCCTTCTGTGAGGTGGGCCGTCTGCTGTGAGGTCACTCCTGCCTGGCTTGCTCACCTCGTCTTGTGGACATGAGCCCTCTGGTGGCAATTGGACCGTGCTGGGAGCGTCCTCACCTCTGTGATGAGGGCCCTCTGATGTCAGGCCCTAACTGCTGGGCTCCCTAACTTTTCTTAGTGAGTCCAGTGATGCTCGGGCACTCCTCTTAGGTTCCCATCTCCATGGGGATGTGGGCCTTCTGCTCTGAGGTTCCAATGGCTGTGTTGATCACAGTTTCATGATGTGGGCTCTCTGGTGTTAGTTCACTGTGGCCTGGATCCCATAGCCTCTGTGCTCTTGGCCGCCTGCTGGGAGGTTCCAACTGCTGGATTCCTCACTTTTTTAATTTTTTGGGCCCTCTGTTGTGAGGATCCTCCTGCCTGCCTCACTCCCAGCCCCTTCGTGATGTGTGTCCTCTGGTTTGAGGTCACATGTGCTGGGTTCCTCACCTTTCGATGATGTGGGACCAATGGTCTTAGGAGACTCCTGCCTGGTTCACATCCCCTTGGTGATGTGCACCCACTGTTGAGAGTCTGATCCTGGCTGGGTTCCTCACCCTTCTGTGAGGTGGGCCGTCTGCTGTGAGGTCACTCCTGCCTGGCTTGCTCACCACGCCTTGTGGACATGAGCCCTCTGGTGGCACTTGGAGCCTGCTGGGAGCCTCCTCCCCACGGTGATGAGGGCCCTCTGGCGTCAGACCCTAACTGCTGGTCTCCCAAAATTTTCTGATACGTTCTCAGTGGTGCAAGGACACTCCTACCAGATTTATATCCCCATGGGGATGTGGGCCTCCTGCTCTGAGGTCCCAATGGCTGGGTTGCTCAGTTCATGACATGGGCCCTCTTCTGTGAGTTCACTGTGGCCTGGATCCCATAGTCTCGTTGCTCTGGGCCGCCTGCTGGGAGGTTCCAACTGCTGGATTCCTCACTGTTTTATTCTATGGGCCCAGTGTTGTGAGGCTACTCCTCCCTGCCTCACTCCGAGGCCCTTGGTGATGTGGGTCCTCTGGTTTGAGGACACATGTGCTGCGTACCTCACCTTTCGATGATGTGGCCCCACTGGTGTGAAGACACTCCTGCCTGGTTCCCATCCCCTTGGTGATGTGGGCCCTCTGGTGAGAGTCTGATGTTGGCTGGGTTTCTCACCCTTCTGTGAGGTGGGACTTCTGCTGTGAGGTAACTCCTGCCTGGCTTGCTCACGTTGCCTTGGTAGTTGGAGCCTGCTGGGAATCTCCTCCCCTCGGTTATGAGAGCTCTGGATAAAACACATATGCCCTTTTTTGCCAAGTGCATTATTTTCCAAGTTCTGTCTCTTTTCCTACGCTTTAATAGCGACTCCCTTGTACCTTCTGAAATCGGTTTCCAGCAATTCTGCCCCGCATTCAAGTCCTCTTCGCAGCCTTACTTCAGTATAATTTTGGATGATAGCTGTCATTTATAACTCTGCAGGTTTGTGAATTACAGTGCCCCTGAGCTCCTTTCTTCAACTCGCTTTCTTGTGAGCTGGCCGCAAAACTGCAGGATCTCTTCAGGTCCTAATCTGGTTCCAGCATGGCACGCGGAGCCTTTGGTTCATTCGTCTTCCTGGTGGGAAATGAGAGTTAAATTTGCCCGTCAGGACACCTACAGATAGTCTCTCATTGGTTCTCCTTAATCCTGTTCATCTTCCACAGAAATTGCAAACTGGGCCAAACAGGAGGTTAAAGGCACTGACTCTCCAAGTGGGGAGAGTGTTAGTAAAGCGTCTGGAATGTTGCACCCGAGTACCAGGGGACGAAAACTGACCCATTTGAACACGTTTCCCGATCACATGGTGGATCATACTCTGGGTTCCACATGCATGTTTTAGCTGAAGGAAGAATCCCTTAAACCTGGAGAGTTGAGACCCATGGAATGGGTACCATGCAATATGACTACAGAGGGTCTGCATTTGTTCACCGAACCTCAACAATCCTATCACTGCTGCGTTTATGCCGCTGTACACACGCTTGATTCTCTTTCGGAGACATATAAATCCATAGGTTTTAAGATTCTTACTAGTCAGGTATATTCTTAGGCGTTTAATATGGGGTGTAGAGTCCACTTCGTTGAGCAAGGAGTAGCTCTTGTCTATTACATATTTGGCTTATGGAATGGTATCTGTGCTAATTTCAATCTCTGGTTTTATGCAGCACCCCAACTCACCTTTCCCCTTAAGCAAGCATAAGTTGGTTTTCTACATTTGAGACCCTGTTCTGTTTTGTAATTCAGTTCCTGTGTAGCCAAGTTTACATTCCGTGTAGTAGTGATATCTTATGATGTTTCTTTTTCTGTGTGACTTGTGTCACTTAGAATCATCGTACCTGAATCCACTCATTATGCTTCTATGGGCCTGATGACATAGATTTCATTGCTGAGTGATATTGCATTGTACGTAAGTACCACAACTTCTTTTTCCATTTTTTGCTGTCTGTGATATTGAAATTGTACCGTAAACGAGGTTTGGGGTGGCTGTGTCTTTTTGATTTTAATTTCCCTAAGCTATAGGACCATAGGTGGAAGTGCCCTAGGCTCTGTTGCTTTGTTTTTTAGATGTTTCAGGAAACACCATACACTTCTCCAGAGTGGCTGTGGGCAATTTACATCCCGCCCATCAGCACAACAAGGCTCCCACGTCTCCATGGCCTGTCCTGCCTTTCTGGATTTTACACTTTTTTCAGATGGCCCTTTTGACCAGGGGGCAGTGAGACTTCATTGTAGTGCAGATTTCCTTTGCAAGCTTGCTTGGTTGGCCAAAAAGGGCGTATGCGTTTTTTCCTGAATATATTCAGGAAAAAACGCATACGCCCTTTTTGGCCAAGTGCATCATTGTGGACGTTCTGCCTCTTTTCCTATGCTTTACATGCAATTCCAATCTACCTCCTGAAATCGGTTTCCTGCAGTTCTGCCCCGCTTTCAAGTCCTCTTGGCAGCCTTACTTCTATATATTTTTGGACGATAGTTGTCATTTATAACTCTGCAGGTTTGTGAATGACAGTGCCCCTGAGCTCCTTTCTTCAACTCGCTTCCTTGTGAGCTGGCCGCAACACCGCAGGATTGCTTCAGTCCCTAGTGTGGTTCCGGCACGGCACGCTGAGCCTTTGGTTAATTCCTCTTCCTGGTGGGAAATGAGAGTTAAATTTGCCCGTCCAGACACCTCCAGCTAGTCTCTCATTGGTTCTCTCTATTCCTGTTCATTCTCCGCAGAAATTGCAAACTGGGCCAAACAGGAGGTTAAAGGCACTGACTCTCCAACTGGGGAGAGTGTTAGTAAAGCGTCTGCAATGTTGCACCCGAGTACCAGGGGATGAAAACTGAGACAGCTTTGAACACGTTTCCCGATCACACGGTGGATCATACTCTGGGTTCCACATGCATGTTTTAGCTGAAGGAAGAATCCCTTAAACCTGGAGAGTTGAGACCCATGGAATGGGTACCATGCAATATGACTTCAAAGCGTCTGCATTTGCTCACCGATCCTCACCAATCCTATCACTGCTGCATTTATGCCGCTGTACACACGCTTGATTCTCTTTCGGAGACATATAAATCCATAGGTTTTAAGATTCTTACTAGTCAGGTATATTCTTAGGCGTTTAATATGTGGTGTTGAGTCCACTTCGTTGAGCAAGGAGTAGCTCTTGTTTATTACATATTTGGCTTATGGAACGGTATCTGTGCTAATTTTAATCTCTGGTTTTATGCAGCACCCCAACTCACCTTTCCCTTTAAGCAAGCATAAGTTGGTTTTCTACATTTGAGACCCTGTTCTGTTTTGTAATTCAGTTCCTGTGTATCCAAGTTTACATTCCGTGTAGTAGTGATATCTTATGATGTTTCTTTTTCTGTGTGACTTATTTCACTTAGAATCATCGTACCTGAATCCACTCATTATGATGCTACGGGCCTGATGACATAGATTTCATTGCTGAGTGATATTGCATTGTACGTAAGTACCACAACTTCTTTATCCATTTTTCGCTTTCTGTGATATTGAACTTGTACCGTAAACGAGGTTCTTGTAAACAGAGCCGTCCCAAACTTTGGGGTGGCTGTGTCTTTTTGATTTTAATTTCCCTAAGCTATAGGACCATAAGTGGAAGTGCCGTAGGCTCTGTTGCTTTGTTTTTTAGATATTTCAGGAAACACCATACACTTCTCCAGAGTGGCTGTTGGCAATTTACATCCCGCCCATGAGCATAACAAGGTTCCCACGTCTCCATGGCCTGTCCTGCCTTTCTGGATTTTACACTTTTTTCAGATGGCCCTTTTGACTGGGGGGCAGTGAGACTTCATTGTAGTGCAGATTTGCTTTGCAAGCTTGCTTAGTTGGCCAAAAAGGGCGTATGCGTTTTTTCCTGAATATATTCAGGAAAAAACCCATACGCCCCTTTTGGCCAAGTGCATCATTGTGGACGTTCTGCCTCTTTTCCTATGCTTTACATGCAATTCCAGTCTACCTCCTGAAATCGGTTTACTGCAATTCTGCCCCGCTTTCAAGTCCTCTTGGCAGCCTTACTTCAATATATTTTTGGACGATAGCTGTCATTTATAACTCTGCATGTCTGTGAATGACAGTGCCCCTGAGCTCCTTTCTTCAACTCGCTTTCTTGTGAACTGGCCACAACATCGCAGGATTGCTTCAGGCCCTAGTGTGGTTCCGGCATGGCACGCTGAGGCTTTGGTTAATTCCTCTTCCTGGTGGGAAATGAGAGTTAAATTTGCCCGTCCAGACACCTCCAGCTAGTCTCTCATTGGTTCTCCCTTTTTCTGTTAATTTTCCACAGAAATTGCAAACTGGGCCAAACAGGAGGTTAAAGGCACTGACTCTCCAAGTGGGGAGAGTGTTAGTAAAGCGTCTGGAATGTTGCACCCGAGTACCAGGGGACGAAAACTGACACATTTGAACACGTTTCCCGATCACACGGTGGATCATACTCTGGGTTCCACATGCATGTTTTAGCTGAAGGAAGAATCCCCTAAACCTGGAGAGTTGAGACCCATGGAATGGGTACTGTGCAATATGACTTCAAAGGGTCTGCATTTGCTCACCGAACCTCACCAATCCTATCACTGCTGCGATTATGCCGCTGTACACACGCTTGATTCTCTTTTGGAGACATATAAATCCATAGGTTTTAAGATTCTTCCTAGTCAGTTATATTCTTAGCCGTTTAATATGGGGTGTAGAGTCCACTTCGTTGAGCAAGGAGTAGCTCTAGTCTATTACATATTTGGTTTATGGAACGGTATCTGTGCTAATTTCAATCTCTGGTTTTATGTAGCACCCCAACTCACCTTTCCCCTTAAGCAAGCATAAGTTGGTTTTCTGCATTTGAGACCCTGTCCTGTTTTGTAATTCAGTTCCTGTGTAGCCAAGTTTACATTCCGTGTAGTAGTGATATCTTATGATGTTTCTTTTTCTGTGTGACTTATTTCACTTAGAATCATCGTACCTGAATCCACTCATTATGCTGCTATGGGCCTGATGACATAGATTTCATTGCTGAGTGATATTGCATTGTACGTAAGTACCAAAACTTCTTTATCCATTTTTCGCTTTCTGTGATATTGAACTTGTACCGTAAACGAGGTTCTTGTAAACAGAACCGTCCCAAACTTTGGGGTGGCTGTGTCTTTTTGATTTTAATTTCCCTAAGCTATAGGACCATAAGTGGAAGTGCCCTGGGTTCTGTTGCTTTGTTTTGTAGATGTTTCAGGAAACACCATACACTTCTCCAGAATGGCTGTTGGCAATTTACATCCCGCCCATCAGCATAACAAGGCTCCCAGTTCTCCATGGCCTTTCCTGTCTTTCTGGATTTTACACTTTTTTCAGATGGCCCTTTTGACTGGGGGGAAGTGAGACTTCGTTGTAATGCAGATTTCTTTGCAAGCTTGCTTGGTTGGCCAAAAGAGCGTATGCGTTTTTTCCTGAATATATTCAGGAAAAAACGCATACGCCCTTTTTGGCCAAGTGCATCATTGTGGACGTTCTGCCTCTTTTCCTATGCTTTACATGCAATTCCAGTCTACCTCCTGAAATCGGTTTCCTGCAATTCTGCCCCGCTTTCAAGTCCTCTTGGCAGCCTTACTTCAATATATTTTTGGACGATAGTTGTCATTTATAACTCTGTAGGTTTGTGAATGACAGTGCCCCTGAGCTCCTTTCTTCAACTCGCTTCCTTGTGAGCTGGCCGCAACACCGCAGGATTGCTTCAGTCCCTAGTGTGGTTCCGGCACGGCACGCTGAGCCTTTGGTTAATTCCTCTTCCTGGTGGGAAATGAGAGTTAAATTTGCCCGTCCAGACACCTCCAGCTAGTCTCTCATTGGTTCTCTGTATTCCTTTTAATTTTCCGCAGAAATTGCAAACTGGGCCAAACAGGAGGTTAAAGGCACTGACTCTCCAAGTGGGGAGTGTGTTAGTTAACCGTCTGGAATGTTGCACTCGGGTACCAGGGGACGAAACCTGACACATTTGAACACGTTTACCGATCACACGGTGGATCATACTCTGGGTTCCACATGCATGTTTTAGCTGAAGGAAGAATCCCTTAAACCTGGAAAGTTGAGACCCATGGAATGGGTACCATGCAATATGACTTCAAAGGGTCTACATTTGCTCACCAAACCTCACCAATCCTATCACTGCTGCGTTTATGCCACTGTACACATGCTTGATTCTCTTTCGGAGACATATAAATCCATAGGTTTTAAGATTCTTACTAGTCAGGTATATTCTTAGGCCTTTAATATGGGGTGTTGAGTCCACTTTAATGAGCAAGGAGTAGGTCTTGTCTATTACATATTTGGCTTATGGAACGGTATCTGTGCTAATTTTAATCTCTGGTTTTATGCAGCACCCCAACTCACCTTTCCCCTTAAGCAAGCATAAGTTGGTTTTCTACATTTGAGGCCCTGTTCTGTTTTGTAATTCAGTTCCTGTTTAGCCAAGTTTACATTCCGTGTAGTAGTGATATCTTATGATGTTTCTTTTTCTCTGTGACTTATTTCACTTAGAATCATCATACCTGTATCCACTCATTATGCTGCTACGGGCCTGATGACATAGATTTCATTGTTGAGTGATATTGCATTGTACGTAAGTACCACAACTTCTTTATCCATTTTTCGCTTTCTGCGATATTGAACTTGTACCGTAAACGAGGTTCTAGTAAACAGAGCCGTCCCAAACTTTGGGGTGGCTGTGTCTTTTTGATTTTAATTTCCCTAAGCTAAAGGACCATAAGTGGAAGTGCTCTAGGCTCTGTTGCTTTGTTTTTTAGATGTTTCAGGAAACACCATACACTTCTCCAGAGTGGCTGTTGGCAATTTACATCCCGCCCACCAGCATAACAAGGCTCCCAGTTCTCCATGGCCTATCCTGCCTTTCTGGATTTTACACTTTTTTCAGATGGCCGTTTTGACCGGGGGGGCAGTGAGACTTCATTGTAGTGCAGATTTCCTTTGCAAGCTTGCTTGGTTGGCCAAAAAGTGCGTATGTGTTTTTTCCTGAATATATTCAGGAATAAACGCATACGCCCTTTTTGGCCAAGTGCATCATTGTGGACGTTCTGCCTCTTTTCCTATGCTTTACATGCAATTCCAGTCTACCTCCTGAAATCGGTTTCCTGCAATTCTGCCCTGCTTTCAAGACCTCTTGGCAGCCATACTTCAATATATTTTTGGACGATAGCTGTCATTTATAACTCTGCAGGTTTGTGAATGACAGTGCCCCTGAGCTCCTTTCTTCAACTCGCTTTCTTGTGAGCTTGCCGCAACACCGCAGCCTTGCTTCAGGCACTAGTGTGGTTCCGGCACGGCACGCTGAGCCTTTGGTTAATTCCTCTTCCTGGTGGGAAATGAGAGATAATTTGCCCGTCCAGACACCTCCAGCTAGTCTCTCATTGGTTCTCCCTATTCCTGTTCATTTTCCACAGAAATTGCAAACTGGGCCAAACAGGAGCTTAAAGGCACTGACTCTCCAAGTGGGGAGAGTGTTAGTAAAGCGTCTGGAATGTTGCACCCGAGTACCAGGGGACGAAAACTGACACATTTGAACACGTTTCCCGATCACACGGTGGATCATACTCTGGGTTCCACATGCATGTTTTAGCTGAAGGAAGAATCCCCTAAACCTGGAGAGTTGAGACCCATGGAATAGGTACCGTGCAATATGATTTCAAAGGGTCTGCATTTGCTCACCGAACCTCACCAATCCTATCACTGCTGCATTTATGCCATTGTACACACGCTTCATTCTCTTTTGGAGACATATAAATCCATAGGTTTTAAGATTCTTCCTAGTCAGTTATATTCTTAGGCGTTTAATATGGGGTGTAGAGTCCACTTCGTTGAGCAAGGAGTAGCTCTAGTCTATTACATATTTGGCTTATGGAACGGTATCTGTGCTAATTTCAATCTCTGGTTTTATGTAGTACCCCAACTCACCTTTCCCCTTAAGCAAGCATAAGTTGGTTTTCTACATTTGAGACCCTGTCCTGTTTGGTAATTCAGTTCCTGTGTAGCCAAGTTTACATTCCGTGTAGTAGTGATATCTTATGATGTTTCATTTTCTGTGTGACTTATTTCACTTAGAATCATCGTACCTGAATCCACTCATTATGCTGCTATGGGCCTGATGACATAGATTTCATTGCTGAGTGACATTGCATTGTACGTAAGTACCACAACTTCTTTATCCATTTTTCACTTTCTATGATATTGAACTTGTACTGTAAACGAGGTTCTTGTAAACAGAGCCGTCCCAAACTTTGCGGTGGCTGTGTCTTTTTGATTTTAATTTCCCTAAGCTATAGGACCATAAGTGGAAGTGCCCTAGGCTCTGTTGCTTTGCTTTTTAGATGTTTCAGGAAACACCATACACTTCTCCAGAGTGGCTGTTGGCAATTTACATCCCGCCCATCAGCATAACAAGGCTCCCAGTTCTCCATGGCCTGTCCTGCCTATCTGGATTTTACACATTTTTCAGATTGCCTTTTGACCAGTGGGCAGTGAGACTTCATTGTAGTGCAGATTTCCTTTGCAAGCTTGCTTGGTTGGCCAAAAAGAGCGTATGCGTTTTTTCCTGAATATATTCAGGAAAAAACGCATTCGCTCTTTTTGGCCAAGTGCATCATTGTGGACATTCTGCCTCTTTTCCTATGCTTTACATGCAATTCCAGTCTACTTCGTGAAATCGGTTTCCTGCAGTTCTGCCCCGCTTTCAAGTCCTCTTGGCAGCCTTACTTCAATATATTTTTGGACGATAGCTGTCATTTATAACTCTGCAGGTTTGTGAATGACAGTGCCCCGGAGCTCCTTTCTTCAATTCGCTTTCTTGTGAGCTGGCCGCAACACCGCAGCCTTGCTTCAGGCCCTAGTGTGGTTCCGGCACGGCACGCTGACCCTTTGGTTAATTCCTCTTCCTGGTGGGAAATGAGAGTTAAATTTGCCCGTCCAGACACCTCCAGCTAGTCTCTCATTGGTTCTCCCTATTCCTGTTCATTATCCGCAGAAATTGCAAACTGGGCCAAAAAGGAGCTTAAAGGCACTTACTCTCCAAGTGGGGAGAGTGTTAGTAAAGCGTCTGGAATGTTGCACCCGAGTACCGGGGGACGAAACCTGAGACACCTTTGAACACGTTTCCCGATCACACGGTGGATCATACTCTGGGTTCCACATGCATGTTTTAGCTGAAGGAAGAATCCCTTAAACCTGGAGAGTTGAGACCCATGGAATGGGTACCATGCAATATGACTTCAAAGGGTCTGCATTTGCTCACCGAACCTCACTAATCCTATCACTGCTGCGTTTATGCCGCTGTACACACGCTTGATTCTCTTTTGGAGACATATAAATCCATAGGTTTTAAGATTCTTACTAGTCAGGTATATTCTTAGGCGTTTAATATGGGGTGTAGAGTCCACTTCATTGAGCAAGGAGTACCTCGTGTCTATTACATATTTGGCTTAGGGCACGGTATCTGTGCTAATTTCAATCTCTGGTTTCATGCAGCACCCCAACTCACCTTTCCCCTTAAGCAAGCATAAGTTGGTTTTCTACATTTGAGACCCTGTTCTGTTTTGTAATTCCGTTCCTGTGTAGCCATGTTTACATTCTGTGTAGTAGTGATATCTTATGATGTTTCTTTTTCTCTGTGACTTATTTCACTTAGAATCATCGTACCTGAATCCACTCATTATGGTGCTACGGGCCTGATGACATAGATTTCATTGCTGAGTGATATTGCATTGTACGTAAGTACCACAACTTCTTTATCCATTTTTCGCTTTCTGCGATATTGAACTTGTACCGTAAACAAGGTTCTAGTAAACAGAGCTGTCCCAAACTTTGGGGTGGCTGTGTCTTTTTGATTTTAATTTCCCTAAGCTATAGGACCATAAGTGGAAGTGCCCTAGGCTCTGTTGCTTTGTTTTTTAGATGTTTCAGGAAACACCATACACTTCTCCAGAGTGGCTGTTGGCAATTTACATCCCGCCCATCAGCATAACAAGGCTCCCAGTTCTCCATGACCTGTCCTGCCTTTCTGGATTTTACACTTTTTTCAGATGGCCCTTTTGACCGGGGGGCAGTGAGACTTTATTGTAGTGCAGATTTCCTTTGCAAGCTTGCTTGGTTGGCCAAAAAGTGAGTATGCGTTTTCTCCTGAATATATTCAGGAATAAACACATACGCCCTTTTTGTCAAAGTGCATCATTGTGGACGTTCTGCCTCTTTTCCTATGCTTTACATGCAATTCCAGTCTACCTCCTGAAATCGGTTTCCTGCAATTCTGCCCCGCTTTCAAGTCCTCTTGGCAGCCTTACTTCAATATATTTTTGGACGATAGCTGTCATTTATAACTCTGCAGATTTGTGAATGACAGTGCCCCTGAGCTCCTTTCTTCAACTCGCTTTCTTGTGAGCTGGCCGCAACACCGCAGGATTGCTTCAGGCCCTAGTGTGGTTCCGGCATGGCACGCTGTGCCTTTGGTTAATTCCTCTTCCTGGTGGGAAATGAGAGTTAAATTTGCCCGTCCAGACACCTACAGCTAGTCTCTCACTGGTTCTCCCTATTCCTGTTCATTTTCCGCAGAAATTGCAAACTGGGCCAAACAGGAGGTTAAAGGCACTGACTCTCCAAGTGGGGAGAGTGTTAGTAAAGCGTCTGGAATGTTGCACCCGAGTACTGGGGGATAAAAACTGAGACACATTTGAACACGTTTCCCGATCACACAGTGGATCATACTCTGGGTTCCACATGCACGTATTAGCTGAAGGAAGAATCCCTTAAACCTGGAGAGTTGAGACCCATGGAATGGGTACCATGCAATATGACTTCAAAGGGTCTGCATTTGCTCACCGATCCTCACCAATCCTATCACTGCTGCGTTTATGCCGCTGTACACACACTTGATTCTCTTTTGGAGACATATAAATCCATAGGTTTTAAGATTCTTACTAGTCAGGTATATTCTTATGCGTTTAATATGGGGTGTTGAGTCCACTTCATTGAGCAAGGAGTACCTCATGTCTATTACATATTTGGCTTATGGAACGGTATCTGTGCTAATTTCAATCTCTGGTTTTATGCAGCACCCCAACTCACCTTTCCCCTTAAGCAAACATAAGTTGGTTTTCTACATTTGAGACCCTGTTCAGTTTTGTAATTCAGTTCCTGTGTAGCCAAGTTTACATTCCGTGTAGTAGTGATATCTTATGATGTTTCTTTTTCTGTGTGACTTATGTCACTTAGAATCATCGTACCTGAATCCACTCATTATGCTGCTATGGGCCTGATGACATAGATTTCATTGCTGAGTGATATTGCATTGTACGTAAGTACCACAACTTCTTTTTCCATATTTTGCTGTCTGTGATATTGAAATTGTACCGTAAACGAGGTTTGGGGTGGCTGTGTCTTTTTGATTTTAATTTCCCTAAGCTATAGGACCATAGGTGGAAGTGCCCTAGGCTCTGTTGCTTTGTTTTTTAGATGTTTCAGGAAACACCATACACTTCTCCAGAGTGGCTGTTGGCAATTTACATCCCGCCCATCAGCACAAAAAGGCTCCCACGTCTCCATGGCCTGTCCTGCCTTTCTGGATTTTACACTTTTTTCAGATGGCCCTTTTGACCAGGGGGCAGTGAGACTTCATTGTAGTGCAGATTTCCTTTGCAAGCTTGCTTGGTTGGCCAAAAAGGGCGTATGCGTTTTTTCCTGAATATATTCAGGAAAAAACGCATACGCCCTTTTTGGCCAAGTGCATCATTGTGGACGTTCTGCCTCTTTTCCTATGCTTTACATGCAATTCCAGTCTACCTCCTGAAATCGGTTTCCTGCAATTCTGCCCTGCTTTCAAGTCCTCTTGGCAGCCTTACTTCTATATATTTTTGGACGATAGTTGTCATTTATAACTCTGCAGGTTTGTGAATGACAGTGCCCCTGAGCTCCTTTCTTCAACTCGCTTCCTTGTGAGCTGGCCGCAACACCGCAGGATTGCTTCAGTCCCTAGTGTGGTTCCGGCACGGCACGCTGAGCCTTTGGTTAATTCCTCTTCCTGGTGGGAAATGAGAGTTAAATTTGCCCGTCCAGACACCTCCAGCTAGTCTCTCATTGCTTCTCTCTATTCCTGTTCATTTTCCGCAGAAATTGCAAACTGGGCCAAACAGGAGGTTAAAGGCACTGACTCTCCAACTGGGGAGAGTGTTAGTAAAGCGTCTGCAATGTTGCACCCGAGTACCAGGGGATGAAAACTGAGACAGCTTTGAACACGTTTCCCGATCACACGGTGGATCATACTCTGGGTTCCACATGCATGTTTTAGCTGAAGGAAGAATCCCTTAAACCTGGAGAGTTGAGACCCATGGAATGGGTACCATGCAATATGACTTCAAAGCGTCTGCATTTGCTCACCGATCCTCACCAATCCTATCACTGCTGCGTTTATTCTGCTGTACACACGCTTGATTCTCTTTCGGAGATATATAAATCCATAGGTTTTAAGATTCTTACTAGTCAGGTATATTCTTAGGCGTTTAATATGTGGTGTTGAGTCCACTTCGTTGAGCAAGGAGTAGCTCTTGTTTATTACATATTTGGCTTATGGAACGGTATCTGTGCTAATTTCAATCTCTGGTTTTATGCAGCACCCCAACTCACCTTTCCCCTTAAGCAAGCATAAGTTGGTTTTCTACATTTGAGACCCTGTTCTGTTTTGTAATTCAGTTCCTGTGTATCCAAGTTTACATTCCGTGTAGTAGTGATATCTTATGATGTTTCTTTTTCTGTGTGACTTATTTCACTTAGAATCATCGTACCTGAATCCACTCATTATGATGCTACGGGCCTGATGACATAGATTTCATTGCTGAGTGATATTGCATTGTACGTAAGTACCACAACTTCTTTATCCATTTTTCGCTTTCTGTGATATTGAACTTGTACCGTAAACGAGGTTCTTGTAAACAGAGCCGTCCCAAACTTTGGGGTGGCTGTGTCTTTTTGATTTTAATTTCCCTAAGCTATAGGACCATACGTGGAAGTGCCGTAGGCTCAGTTGCTTTGTTTTTTAGATATTTCAGGAAACACCATACACTTCTCCAGAGTGGCTGTTGGCAATTTACATCCTGCCCATGAGCATAACAAGGTTCCCACGTCTCCATGGCCTGTCCTGCCTTTCTGGATTTTACACTTTTTTCAGATGGCCCTTTTGACTGGGGGGCAGTGAGACTTCATTGTAGTGCAGATTTGCTTTGCAAGCTTGCTTAGTTGGCCAAAAAGGGCGTATGCGTTTTTTCCTGAATATATTCAGGAAAAAACCCATACGCCCCTCTTGGCCAAGTGCATCATTGTGGACGTTCTACCTCTTTTCCTATGCTTTACATGCAATTCCAGTCTACCTCCTGAAATCGGTTTCCTGCAATTCTGACCCGCTTTCAAGTCCTCTTGGCAGCCTTACTTCAATATATTTTTGGACGATAGCTGTCATTTATAACTCTGCATGTCTGTGAATGACACTGCCCCTGAGCTCCTTTCTTCAACTCGCTTTCTTGTGAACTGGCCACAACATCGCAGGATTGCTTCAGGCCCTAGTGTGGTTCCGGCATGGCACGCTGAGGCTTTGGTTAATTCCTCTTCCTGGTGGGAAATGAGAGTTAAATTTGCCCGTCCAGACACCTCCAGCTAGTCTCTCATTGGTTCTCCCTTTTCCTGTTCATTTTCCACAGAAATTGCAAACTGGGCCAAACAGGAGGTTAAAGGCACTGACTCTCCAAGTGGGGACAGTGTTAGGAAAGCGTCTGGAATGTTGCACCCGAGTACCAGGGGACGAAAACTGAGACACCTTTGAACACGTTTCCCAATCACACGGTGGATCATACTCTGGGTTCCACATGCATGTTTTAGCTGAAGGAAGAATCCCTTAAACCTGGAAAGTTGAGACCCATGGAATGGGTACCATGCAATATGACTTCAAAGGGTCTGCATTTGCTCACCGATCCTCACCAAACCTATCACTGCTGCGTTGATGCTGCTGTACACACGCTTGATTCTCTTTCGGAGACATATAAATCCATAGGTTTTAAGATTCTTACTAGTCAGGTATATTCTTAGGCGTTTAATATGGGGTGTTGAGTCCACTTTGTTGAGCAAGGAGTAGCTCTTGTCTATTACATATTTGGCTTATGAAACGGTATCTGTGGTAATTTCAATCTCTGGTTTTATGCAGCACCCCAACTCGCCTTTCCCCTTAAGCAAGCATAAGTTGGTTTTCTACATTTGAGACCCTGTTCTGTTTTGTAATTCAGTTCCTGTGTAGCCAAGTTTACATTCCTTGTAGTAGTGATATCTTATGATGTTTCTTTTTCTGTGTGACTTATTTCACTTAGAATCATCGTACCTGAATCCACTCATTATGCTGCTACGGGCCTGATGACATAGATTTCATTGCTGAGTGATATTGCATTGTACGTAAGTACCAAAACTTCTTTATCCATTTTTCGCTTTCTGCGATATTGAACTTGTACCGTAAACGAGGTTCTTGTAAACAGCGCCGTCCCAAACTTTGGGGTGGCTGTGTCTTTTTGATTTTAATTTCCCTAAGCTATAGGACCATAAGTGGAAGTGCTCTAGGCTCTGTTGCTTTGTTTTGTAGATGTTTCAGGAAACACCATACACTTCACCAGAGTGGCTGTTGGAAATTTACATCCCGCCCATCAGCATAACAAGGCTCCCAGTTCTCCGTGGCCTGTCCTGCCTTTCTGGATTTTACACTTTTTTCAGATGGCCCTTTTGACCTGAGGGCAGTGAGACTTCACTGTAGTGCAGATTTCCTTTGCAAGCTTGCTTGGTTGGCCAAAAAGCGCGTATGCGTTTTTTCCTGAATATATTCAGGAATAAACGCATACGCCCTTTTTGGCCAAGTTCATCATTGTGGACGTTCTGCCTCTTTTCCTATGCTTTACATGCAATTCCAGTCTACCTCCTGAAATCGGTTTCCTGCAATTCTGACCCGCTTTCAAGTCCTCTTGGCAGCCTTACTTCAATATATTTTTGGACGATAGCTGTCATTTATAACTCTGCATGTCTGTGAATGACAGTGCCCCTGAGCTCCTTTCTTCAACTCGCTTTCTTGTGAGCTGGCCACAACATCGCAGGATTGCTTCAGGCCCTAGTGTGGTTCCGGCATGGCACGCTGAGCCTTTGGTTAATTCCTCTTCCTGGTTGGAAATGAGAGTTAAATTTGCCCGTCTAGAAACCTCCAGCTAGTCTCTCATTGGTTCTCCCTTTTCCTGTTCATTTTCCGCAGAAATTGCAAACTGGGCCAAACAGGCGGTTAAAGGCACTGACTCTCCAAGTGGGGAGAGTGTTAGTAAAGCGTCTGGAATGTTGCACCCGAGTACCAGGGGATGAAAACTGAGACACCTTTGAACACGTTTCCCAATCACACGGTGGATCATACTCTGGGTTCCACATGCATGTTTTAGCTGAAGGAAGAATCCCTTAAACCTGGAGAGTTGAGACCCATGGAATGGGTACCATGCAATATGACTTCAAAGGGTCTGCATTTGCTCACCGATCCTCACCAATCCTATCACTGCTGCGTTGATGCCGCTGTACACACGCTTGATTCTCTTTCGGAGACATATAAATCCATAGGTTTTAAGATTCTTACTAGTCAGGTATATTCTTAGGCGTTTAATATGGGGTGTTGAGTCCACTTCGTTGAGCAAGGAGTAGCTCTTGTCTATTACATATTTGGCTTATGAAACGGTATCTGTGGTAATTTCAATCTCTGGTTTTATGCAGCACCCCTACTCGCCTTTCCCCTTAAGCAAGCATAAGTTGGTTTTCTACATTTGAGACCCTGTTCTGTTTTGTAATTCAGTTCCTGTGTAGCCAAGTTTACATTCCGTGTAGTAATGATATCTTATGATGTTTCTTTTTCTCTGTGACTTATTTCACTTAGAATCATCATACCTGAATCCACTCATTATGCTGCTACGGGCCTGATGACATAGATTTCATTGCTGAGTGATATTGCATTGTATGTAAGTACCACAACTTCTTCATCCATTTTTCGCTTTCTGTGATATTGAACTTGTACCGTAAACGAGGTTCTTGTAAACAGAGCCGTCCCAAACTTTGGGGTGGCTGTGTCTTTTTGATTTTAATTTCCCTAAGCTATAGGACCATAAGTGGAAGTGCCCTAGGCTCTGTTGCTTTGTTTTTTAGATGTTTCAGGAAACACTATACACTTCTCCAGCGTGGCTGTTGGCAATTTACATCCCACCCATCAGCATAACCAGGCTCCCAGTTCTCCATGGCCTGTCCGGCCTTTCTTGATTTTACACTTTTTTCAGATGGCCCTTTTCACCGGGGGGCAGTGAGACTTCATTGTAGTGCAGATTTTCTTTGCAAGCTTGCTTGGTTGGCCAAAAAGTGCGTATGCGTTTTTTCCTGAATATATTCAGGAATAAACGCATACGCACTTTTTGGCCAAGTGCATCATTGTGGACGTTCTGCCTCTTTTCCTATGCTTTACATGCAATTCCAGTCTACCTCCTGAAATCGGTTTCCTGCAATTCTGCCCTGCTTTCAAGTCCTCTTGGCAGCATTACTTCAATATATTTTTGGACGATAGCTGTCATTTATAACTCTGCAGGTTTGTGAATGACAGTGCCCCTGAGCTCCTTTCTTCAACTCGCTTTCTTGTCAGCTGGCTGCAACACCGCAGGATTGCTTCAGGCCCTAGTGTGGTTCCGGCACGGCTCGCTGAGACTTTGGTTAATTCCTCTTCCTGGTGGGAAATGACAGTTAATTTTGCCCGTCCAGACACCTCCAGCTAGTCTCTCATTGGTTCTCACTATTCCTGTTCATTTTCCACAGAAATTGCAAACTGGGCCAAACAGGAGGTTAAAGGCACTGACTCTCCAAGTGGGGAGAGTGTTAGTAAAGCGTCTGGAATGTTGCACCCGAGTACCGGGGGACGAAAACTGAGTCACATTTGAACACGTTTCCCGATCACACGGTGGATCATACTCTGGGTTCCACATGCATGTTTTAGCTGAAGGAAGAATCCCTTAAACCTGGAGAGTTGAGACACATGGAATGGGTACCATGCAATATGACTACAAAGGGTCTGCATTTGTTCACCGAACCTCACCAATCCTATCACTGCTGGGTTTATGCCGCTGTACACACGCTTGATTCTCTTTCGGAGACATATAAATCCATAGGTTTTAAGATTCTTACTGGTCAGGTATATTCTTAGGCGTTTAATATGGGGTGTAGAGTCCACTTCGTTGAGCAAGGAGTAGTTCTTGTCTGTTACATATTTGGCTTATGGAACGGTATCTGTGCTAATTTCAATCTCTGGTTTTATGCAGCACCCCAACTCACCTTTCCCTTTAAGCAAGCATAAGTTGTTTTTCTACATTTGAGATCCAGTTCTGTTTTGTAATTCAGTTCCTGTGTAGCCAAGTTTACATTCCGTGTAGTAGTGATATCTTATGATGTTTCTTTTTCTGTGTGACTTATTTCACTTAGAATCATCGTACCTGAATCCACTCATTATGCTGCTACGGGCCTGATGACATAGATTTCATTGCTGAGTGATATTGCATTGTACGTAAGTACCACAACTTCTTTATCCATTTTTCGCTTTCTGCGATATTGAACTTGAACCGTAAACGAGGTTCTTGTAAACAGAGCTGTCCCAAACTTTGGGGTGGCTGTGTCTTTTTGATTTTAATTTCCCTAAGCTATAGGACCATAAGTGGAAGTGCCCTAGGCTTTGTTGCTTTGTTTTTTGGATGTTTCAGGTAACACCATACACTTCTCCAGAGTGGCTGTTGGCAATTTACATCCCGCCCATCAGCATAACAAGGCTCCCAGTTCTCCATGGCCTGTCCTGCCTTTCTGGATTTTACACTTTTTTCAGATGGCCCTTTTGACCTGAGGGCAGTGAGACTTCATTGTAGTGCAGATTTCTTTGCAAGCTTGCTTGGTTGGCCAAAAAGGGCGTATGCGTTTTTTCCTGAATATATTCAGGAAAAAACGCATACGCCCTTTTTGGCCAAGTGCATCATTGTGGACGTTCTGCCTCTTTTCCTATGCTTTACATGCAATTCCAGTCTACCTCCTGAAATCGGTTTCCTGCAATTCTGCCCCGCTTTCAAGTCCTCTTGGCAGCCTTACTTCAATATATTTTTGGACGATAGCTGTCATTTTTAACTCTGCAGGTTTGTGAATTACAGTGCCCCTGAGCTCCTTTCTTCAACTCGCTTTCTTGTGAGCTGGCCGCAACACCGCAACATCGTTTCAGGCCCTAGTGTGGTTCCGGCATGGCACGCTGAGCCTTTGGTTAATTCCTCTTCCTGGTGGGAAATGAGAGTTAAATTTGCCCGTCCAGACACCTCCAGCTAGTCTCTCATTGGTTCTCCCTATTCCTGTTCATTTTCCGCAGAAATTGCAAACTGGGCCAAACAGGAGATTAAAGGCACTGACTCTCCAAGTGGGGAGAGTGTTAGTAAAGCATCTGGAATGTTGCACCCGAGTACCAGGGGACGAAAACTGACACATTTGAACACGTTTCCCGATCACACGGTGGATCATACTCTGGGTTCCACATGCATGTTTTAGCTGAAGGAAGAATCCCTTAAAGCTGGAGAGTTGAGACCCATGGAATGGGTACCATGCAATCTGATTTCAAAGGGTCTGCATTTGCTCACCGAACCTCACCAATCCTATCTCTGCTGCGTTTATGCCACTGTACACATGCTTGATTCTCTTTCGGAGACATAGAAATCCATAGGTTTTAAGATTCTCACTAGTCAGGTATATTCTTAGGCGTTTAATATGGGGTGTAGAGTCCACTTCGTTGAGCAAGGAGTGGCTCTTGTCTATTACATATTTGGCTTATGGAATGGTATCTGTGCTAATTTCAATCTCTGGTTTTATGCAGCACCCCAACTCACCTTTCCCGTTAAGCAAGCATAAGTTGGTTTTCTACATTTGACACCCTGTTCTGTTTTGTAATTCAGTTCCTGTGTAGCCAAGTTTACACTCCGTGTAGTAGTGATATCTTATGATGTTTCTTTTTCTGTGTGACTTATGTCACTTAGAATCATTGTACCTGAATCCACTCATTATGCTGCTATGGGCCTGATGACATAGATTTCACTGCTGAGTGACATTTCATTGTACGTAAGTACCACAACTTCTTTATCCATTTTTCACTTTCTGTGATATTGAACTTGTATCGTAAACAAGGTTCTTGTAAACAGAGCCGTCCCAAACTTTGGGGTGGCTGTGTCTTTTTGATTTTAATTTCCCTAAGCTATAGGACCATAAGTGGAAGTGCTCTAGGCTCTGTTGCTTTGTTTTTTAGATGTTTCAGGAAACACCATACACTTCTCCAGAGTGGCTGTTGGCAATTTACATCCCGCCCATCAGCATAACAAGGCTCCCAGTTCTCCATGGCTTTTCCTGTGTTTCTGGATTTTACACTTTTTTCAGATGGCCCTTTTGACTGGGGGGAAGTGAGACTTCATTGTAGTGCAGATTTCTTTGCAAGCTTGCTTGGTTGGCCAAAAAGAGCGTATGCGTTTTTTCCTGAATATATTCAGGAAAAACGCATACGCCCTTTTTGGCCAAGTGCATCATTGTGGACGTTCTGCCTCTTTTCCTATGCTTTACATGCAATTCCAGTCTACCTCCTGAAATCGGTTTCCTGCAATTCTGCCCCGCTTTCAAGTCCTCTTGGCAGCCTTACTTCAATATATTTTTGGACGATAGTTGTCATTTATAACTCTGCAGGTTTGTGAATGACAGTACTCCTGAGCTCCTTTCTTCAACTCGCTTTCTTGTCAGCTGGCCGCAACACCGCAGCATCGCTTCAGGCCCTAGTGTGGTTCCGGCATGGCACGCTGAGCCTTTGGCTAATTCCTCTTCCTGGTGGGAAATGAGAGTTAAATTTGCCCGTCCAGACACCTCCAGCTAGTCTCTCATTGGTTCTCCCTATTCCTGTTCATTTTCCGCAGAAATTGCAAACTGGGCCAAACAGGAGGTTAAAGGCACTGACTCTCCAAGTGGGGAGTGTGTTAGTAAACCGTCTGGAATGTTGCACTCGGGTACCAGGGGACGAAACCTGACACATTTGAACACGTTTACCGATTACACAGTGGATCATACTCTGGGTTCCACATGCATGTTTTAGCTGAAGGAAGAATCCCTTAAACCTGGAAAGTTGAGACCCATGGAATGGGTACCATGCAATATGACTTCAAAGGGTCTGCATTTGCTCACCAAACCTCACCAATCCTATCACTGCTGCGTTTATGCCGCTGTACACATGCTTGATTCTCTTTCGGAGACATATAAATCCATAGGTTTTAAGATTCTTACTAGTCAGGTATATTCTTAGGCCTTTAATATGGGGTGTTGAGTCCACTTCAATGAGCAAGGAGTAGGTCTTGTCTATTACATATTTGGCTTATGGAACGGTATCTGTGCTAATTTTAATCTCTGGTTTTATGCAGCACCCCAACTCACCTTTCCCCTTAAGCAAGCATAAGTTGGTTTTCTACATTTGAGACCCTGTTCTGTTTTGTAATTCAGTTCCTGTTTAGCCAAGTTTACATTCCGTGTAGTAGTGATATCTTATGATGTTTCTATTTCTCTGTGACTTATTTCACTTAGAATCATCGTACCTGAATCCACTCATTATGGTGCTACGGGCCTGATGACATAGATTTCATTGCTGAGTGATATTGCATTGTACGTAAGTACCACAACTTCTTTATCCATTTTTCGCTTTCTGCGATATTGAACTTGTACCGTAAACGAGGTTCTAGTAAACAGAGCCGTCCCAAACTTTGGGGTGGCTGTGTCTTTTTGATTTTAATTTCCCTAAGCTATAGGACCATAAGTGGAAGTGCTCTAGGCTCTGTTGCTTTGTTTTTTAGATGTTTCAGGAAACACCATACACTTCTCCAGAATGGCTGTTGGCAATTTACATCCCGCCCATGAGCATAACAAGGCTCCCAGTTCTCCATGGCCTGTCCTGCCTTTCTGGATTTTACACTTTTTTCAGATGGCCCTTTTGACCGGGGGGCAGTGAGACTTCATTGTTGTGCAGATTTCCTTTGCAAGCTTGCTTGGTTGGCCAAAAAGGGCGTATGCGTTTTTTCCTGAATATATTCAGGAAAAAACGCATACGCCCTTTTTGGCCAAGTGCATCATTGTGGACGTTCTTCCTCTTTTCCTATGCTTTACATGCAATTCCAGTCTACCTCCTGAAATCGGTTTCCTGCAATTCTGCCCCACTTTCAAGTCCTATTGGCAGCCTTACTTCAATATATTTTTGGACGATAGCTGTCATTTATAACTCTGCAGGTCTGTGAATGACAGTGGCCCTGAGCTCCTTTCTTCAACTCGCTTTCTTGTGAGCTGGCCGCAACACCGCAGGATTGCTTCAGGCCCTAGTGTGGTTCCGGCACGGCACGCTGAGCCTTTGGTTAATTCCTCTTCCTGGTGGGAAATGAGAGTTAAATTTGCCCGTCCAGACACCTCCAGCTAGTCTCTCATTGGTTCTCCCTATTCCTGTTCATTTTCCGCAGAAATTGCAAACTGGGCCAAACAGTAGGTTGAAGGCACTGACTCTCCAAGTGGGGAGAGTGTTAGTAAAACATCTGGAATGTTGCACTCGAGTACCAGGGCACGAAAACTGAGACACATATGAACACGTTTCCCGATCACATGGTGGATCATACTCTGGGTTCCACATGCATGTTTTAGCTGAAGGAAGAATCCCTTAACCCTGGAGAGTTGAGACCCATGGAATGGGTACCAAGCAATATGACTTCAAAGGGTCTGCATTTGCTCACCGAACCTCACCAATCCTATCACTGCTGCGATTATGCCGCTGTACACACGCTTGATTCTCTTTCGGAGACATAGAAATCCATAGGTTTTAAGATTCTTACTAGTCAGGTATATTCTTAGGCGTTTAATATGGGGTGTTGAGTCCACATCGTTGGGCAAGGAGTAGCTCTTGTCTATTACATATTTGGCTTATGGAATGGTATCTGTGCTAACTTCAATCTCTGGTTTTATGCAGCACCCCAACTCACCTTTCCCCTTAAGCAAGCATAAGTTCGTTTTCTACATTTGAGACCCTGTTCTGTTTTGTAATTCAGTTCCTGGGTAGCCAAGTTTACATTCCGTGTAGTAGTGATAATGTATGATGTTTCTTTTTCTGTTTGACTTATTTCACTTAGAATCATCGTACCTGAATCCACTCATTATGCTACTATGGGCCTGATGACATCGATTTCATTGCTGAGTGATATTGCATTGTAGATAAGTACCACAACTTCTTTATCCATTTTGCACTTTCTGTGATATTGAACTTGTACCGTAAACGAAGTTCTTGTAAACACAGCCTTCCCAAACTTTGGGGTGGCTGTGTCTTTTTGATTTTAATTTCCCTAAGCTATAGGACCATAAGTGGAAGTGCCCTAGGCTCTGTTGCTTCGTTTTTTAGATGTTTCAGGAAACACCATACATTTCTCCAGAGTGGCTGTTGGCAATTTACATCTCGCCCATGAGCATAACAAGGCTCCCAGTTCTCCATGGCCTGTCCTGCCTTTCTGGATTGTACACTTTTTTCAGAGGGCCCTTTTGACCGGGGGGCAGTGAGACTTCATTGTAGTGCAGATTTCCTTTGCAAGCTTGCTTGGTTGGCCAAAAAGGGCGTATGCGTTTTTTCCTGAATATATTCAGGAAAAAACGCATACGCCCTTTTTGGCCAACTGCATCATTGTGGACGTTCTGCCTCTTTTCCTATGCTTTACATGCAATTACAGTCTACCTCCTGAAATCGGTTTCCTGCAATTCTGCCCCGCTTTCAAGTCCTCTTGGCAGCCTTACTTCAATATATTTTTGGACGATAGCTGTCATTTATAACTCTGCATGTTTGTGAATTACAGTGCCCCTGAGCTCTTTTCTTCAACTCGCTTTCCTGTGAGCTGGCCGCAACACCGCAGGATTGCTTCAGGCCCTAGTGTGGTTCCGGCATGGCACGCTGAGCCTTTGGTTAATTCCTCTTCCTGGTGGGAAATGAGAGTTAAATTTGCCCGTCCAGACACCTCCAGCTAGTCTCTCATTGGTTCTCCCTATTCCTGTTCATTTTCCGCAGAAATTGCAAACTGGGCCAAACAGTAGGTTGAAGGCACTGACTCTCCAAGTGGGGAGAGTGTTAGTAAAACATCTGGAATGTTGCACTCGAGTATCAGGGTACGAAAACTGAGACACATATGAACACGTTTCCCGATCACATGGTGGATCATACTCTGGGTTCCACATGCATGTTTTAGCTGAAGGAAGAATCCCTTAACCCTGGAGAGTTGAGACCCATGGAATGGGTACCAAGCAATATGACTTCAAAGGGTCTGCATTTGCTCACCGAACCTCACCAATCCTATCACTGCTGCGTTTATGCTGCTGTACACACGCTTGATTCTCTTTCGGAGACATAGAAATCCATAGGTTTTAAGATTCTTACTAGTCAGGTATATTCTTAGGCGTTTAATATGGGGTGTTGAGTCCACATCGTTGGGCAAGGAGTAGCTCTTGTCTATTACATATTTGGCTTATGGAATGGTATCTGTGCTAATTTCAATCTCTGGTTTTATGCAGCACCCCAACTCACCTTTCCCCTTCAGCAAGCATAAGTTGGTTTTCTACATTTGAGACCCTGTTCTGTTTTGTAATTCAGTTCCTGTGTAGCCAAGTTTACATTCCGTGTAGTAGTGATATCTTATGATGTTTTTTTTTTCTCTGTGAATTATTTCAATTAGAATCCTCGTACCTAAATCCACTCGTTATGCTGCTACGGGCCTGATGACATAGATTTCATTGCTGAGTGATATTGCATTGTACGTAAGTACCACAACTTCTTTATCCATTTTTTTCTTTCTGTGATATTGAACTTGTACCGTAAATGAGGTTCTTGTAAACAGAGCCATCCCAAACTTTGGGGTGGCTGTGTCTTTTTGATTTTAATTTCCCTAAGCTATAGGACCATAAGTGGAAGTGCCCTAGGCTCTGTTGCTTTGTTTTTTAGATGTTTCAGGAAACACCATACACTTCTCCAGAGTGGCTGTTGGCAATTTACATCCCGCCCATGAGCATAACAAGGCTCCCAGTTCTCCATGGCCTGTCCTGCCTTTCTGGATTTTACACTTTTATCAGATGGCCCTTTTGACCGGGGGGCAGTGAGACTTCATTGTTGTGCAGATTTCCTTTGCAAGCTTGCTTGGTTGGCCAAAAAGGGCGTATGCGTTTTTTCCTGAATATATTCAGGAAAAAACGCATACGCCCTTTTTGGCCAAGTGCATCATTGTGGACGTTCTGCCTCTTTTCCTATGCTTTACATGCAATTCCAGTCTACCTCCTGAAATCGGTTTCCTGCAATTCTGCCCCGCTTTCAAGTCCTCTTGGCAGCCTTACTTCAATATATTTTTGGACGATAGCTGTCATTTATAACTCTGCAGGTCTGTGAATGACAGTGGCCCTGAGCTCCTTTCTTCAACTCGCTTTCTTGTGAGCTGGCCGCAACACCACAGGATTGCTTCAGGCCCTAGTGTGGTTCCGGCATGGCACGCTGAGCCTTTGGTTAATTCCTCTTCCTGGTGGGAAATGAGAGTTAAATTTTCCCGTCCAGACACCTCTAGCTAGTCTCTAATTGGTTCTCCCTATTCCTGTTCATTTTCCGCAGAAATTGCAAACTGGGCCAAACAGTAGGTTGAAGGCACTGACTCTCCAAGTGGGGAGAGTGTTAGTAAAACATCTGGAATGTTGCACTCGAGTACCAGGGCACGAAAACTGAGACACATATGAACACGTTTCCCGATCACATGGTGGATCATACTCTGGGTTCCACATGCATGTTTTAGCTGAAGGAAGAATCCCTTAACCCTGGAGAGTTGAGACCCATGGAATGGGTACCAAGCAATATGACTTCAAAGGGTCTGCATTTGCTCACCGAACCTCACCAATCCTATCACTGCTGGGTTTATGCCGCTGTACACACGCTTGATTCTCTTTTGGAAACATAGAAATCCATAGGTTTTAAGATTTTTACTAGTCAGGTATATTCTTAGGCGTTTAATATGGGGTGTTGAGTCCACATCGTTGGGCAAGGAGTAGCTCTTGTCTATTACATATTTGGCTTATGGAATGGTATCTGTGCTAATTTCAATCTCTGGTTTTATGCAGCACCCCAACTCACCTTTCCCCTTAAGCAAGCATAAGTTCGTTTTCTACATTTGAGACCCTGTTCTGTTTTGTAATTCAGTTCCTGTGTAGCCAAGTTTACATTCCGTGTAGTAGTGATAATGTATGATGTTTCTTTTTCTGTTTGACTTATTTCACTTATAACCATCGTACCTGAATCCACTCATTATGCTACCATGGGCCTGATGACATCGATTTCATTGCTGAGTGATATTGCATTGTAGGTAAGTACCACAACTTCTTTATCCATTTTTCACTTTCTGTGATATTGAACTTGTACCGTAAACGAAGTTCTTGTAAACAGAGCCGTCCCAAATTTTGGGGTTGCTGTGTCTTTTTGATTTTAATTTCCCTAAGCTATAGGACCATAAGTGGAAGTGCCCTAGGCTCTGTTGCTTCGTTTTTTAGATGTTTCAGGAAACACCATACACTTCTCCAGAGTGGCTGTTGGCAATTTATATCACGCCCATGAGCATAACAAGGCTCCCAGTTCTCCATGGCCTGTCCTGCTTTCTGGATTTTACAATTTTTTCAGATGGCCCATTTGTCCGGGGGGCAGTGAGACTTCATTGTAGTGCAGATTTCCTTTGCAAGCTTGCTTGGTTGGCCAAAAAGTGCGTATGCGTTTTTTCCTGAATATATTCAGGAAAAAACGCATACGCCCCTTTTGGCCAAGTGCATCATTGTGGACGTTCTGCGTCTTTTGCTATGCTTTACATGCAATTCCAGTCTACCTCCTGAAATCGGTTTCCTGCAATTCTGCCCCGCTTTCAAGTCCTCTTGGCAGCCTTACTTCAATATATTTTTGGAGGATAGCTGTCATTTATAACTCTGCAGGTTTGTGCATTACAGTGCCCCTGAGCTCCTTTCTTCAACTCGCTTTCTTGTGAGCTGGCCGCAACACCGCAGCCTTGCTTCAGGCCTTAGTGTGGTTCCGGCATGGAACGCTGAGCCTTTGGTTAATTCCTCTTCCTGGTGGGAAATGAGAGTTAAATTTGCCCGTCCAGACACCCCCAGCTAGTCTCTCATTGGTTCTCCCTATTCCTGTTTATTTTCCACAGAAATTGCAAACTGGGCCAAACAGGAGGTTAAAGGCACTGACTCTCCAAGTGGGGAGAGTGTTAGTAAAGCGTCTGGAATGTTGTACCCGAGTACCAGGGGACGAAAACTGAGACACCTTTGAACACGTTTCCCAATCTCACGGTGGATCATACTCTGGGTTCCACATTCATGTTTTAGCTGAAGGAAGAATCCCTCAAACCTTTAGAGTTGAGACCCATGGAATGTGTACCATGCAATATGACTTAATAGGGTCTGCATGTGTTCACCGAACCTCACCAAACCGATCACTGCTGCGTTTATGCCACTGTACACACGCTTGATTCTCTTTCGGAGACATATAAATCCATAGGTTTTAAGATTCTTACTAGTCAGGTATATTCTTAGGTGTTTAATATGGGGTGTTGAGTCCACTTCATTGAGCAAGGAGTAGCTCTTGTCTATTACATATTTGGCTTATGGAATGGTATCTGTGCTAATTTCAATCTCTGGTTTTATGCAGCACCCCAACTCACCTTTCCCCTTAAGCAAGCATAAGTTGGTTTTCTACATTTGAGACCCTGTTCTGTTTTGTAATTCAGTTCCTGTGTAGCCAAGTTTACATGCCGTGTAGTAGTGATATCTTATGATGTTTCTTTTTCTCTGTGACTTATTTCACTTAGAATCATCCTACCTGAATCCACTCATTATGCTGCTATGGGTCTGATGACATAGATTTCATTGCTGAGTGATATTGCATTGTAGGTAAGTATCACAATTTCTGTATCCATTTTTCGCTTTCTGTGATATTGAACTTGAACCGTAAACGAGGTTCTTGTAAACAGAGCTGTCCCAAACTTTGGGGTGGCTGTGTCTTTTTGATTTTAATTTCCCTAAGCTATAGGACCATAAGTGGAAGAGCCCTAGGCTCTGTTGCTTTGTTTTGTAGATGTTTCAGGAAACACCATACACTTCTCCAGAGTGGCTGTTGGCAATTTACATCCCGCCCATCTGCATAACAAGGCTCCCACGTCTCCATGGCCTGTTCTGCCTTTCTGGATTTTACACATTTATCAGATGGCCCTTTTGACTGGGGGGCAGTGAGACTTCATTGTAGTGCAGATTTCCTTTGCAAGCTTGCTTGGTTGGCCAAAAAGTGCCTATGCGTTTTTTCCTGAATATATTCAGGAAAAAACGCATACGCCCCTTTTGGCCAAGTGCATCATTGTGGACGTTCTGCCTCTTTTCCTATGCTTTACATGCAATTCCAGTCTACCTCCTGAAATCGGTTTCCTGCAATTCTGCCCCGCTTTCAAGTCCTCTTGGCAGCCTTACTTCAATATATTTTTGGACGATAGCTGTCATTTATAACTCTGCAGGTTTGTGAATGACAGTGCCCCTGAGCTCCTTTCTTCAACTCGCTTTCTTGTGAGCTGGGCGCAACACCGCAGGATTGCTTCAGGCCCTAGTGTGGTTCCGGCACGGCACGCTGAGCCTTTGGTTAATTCCTCTTCCTGGTGGGAAATGAGAGTTAACTTTGCCCGTCCAGACACCTCCAGCTAGTCTCTCATTGGTTCTCTCTATTCCTGTTCATTTTCCGCAGAAATTGCAAACTGGGCCAAACAGGCGGTTAAAGGCACTGACTCTCCAAGTGGGCAGAGTGTTAGTAAAGCGTCTGGAATGTTGCACCCGAGTACCGGGGGACGAAACCTGAGACACCTTTGAACACATTTCCCGATCACACAGTGGATCTTACTCTGGGTTCCACATGCATGTTTTAGCTGAAGGAAGAATCCCTTAAACCTGGAGAGTTGAGACCCATGGAATGGGTACCATGCAATATGAATTGAAAGGGTCTGCATTTGCTCACCGAACCTCACCAATCCTATCACTGCTGCGTTTATGCCGCTGTACACACGCTTGATTCGCTTTCGGAGACATATAAATCCATAGGTTTTAAGATTCTTACTAGTCAGGTATATTCTCAGGCGTTTAATATGGGGTGTTGAGTCCACTTCATTGAGCATGGAGTAGCTCTTATCTATTACATATTTGGCTTATGGAACGGTATCTGTGCTAATTTCAATCTCTGGTTTTATGCAGCCCCCCAACTCACCTTTCCCCTTAAGCAAGCATAAGTTGGTTTTCTACATTTGAGACCCTGTTCTGTTTTGTAATTCAGTTCCTGGGTAGCCAAGTTTACATTCCGTGTAGTAGTGATATCTTATGATGTTTCTTTTTCTGTGTGACTTATTTCACTTAGAATCATCGTACCTGAATCCACTCATTATGCTGCTACGGGCCTGATGACATATATTTCATTGCTGAGTGATATTGCTTTGTACGTAAGTACCACAACTTCTTTATCCATTTTTCGCTTTCTGTGATATTGAACTTGTACCGTAAAAGAGGTGCTTGTAAACAGAGCCGTCCCAAACTTTGGGGTGGCTGTGTCTTTTTGATTTTAATTTCCCTAAGCTATAGGACCATAAGTGGAATAGCACTAGGCTCTGTTGCCTTGATTTTAGATGTTTCAGGAAACACCATACACTTCTCCAGAGTGGCTGTTGGCAATTTACATCCCGCCCATCAGCATAACAAGGCTCCCAGTTCTCCATGGCCTGTCCTGCCTTTCTGGATTTTACACTTTTTTCAGATGGCCCTTTTGACCGGGGGGCAGTGAGACTTCATTGTAGTGCAGATTTCCTTTGCAAGCTTGCTTGGTTCGCCAAAAAGTGTGTATGCGTTTTTTCCTGAATATATTCAGGAAAAAACGCATACACCCTTTTTGGCCAAGTGCATCATTGTGGACGTTCTGCCTCTTTTCGTATGCTTTACATGCAATTCCAGTCTACCTCCTGAAATCGGTTTCCTGCAATTCGGCCCCGCTTTCAACTCCACTTGGCGGCCTTACTTCAATATATTTTTGGACGATAGCTGTCATTTATAACTCTGCAGGTTTGTGAATGACAGTGCCCCTTAGCTCCTTTCTTCAACTCGCTTTCTTGTGAGCTGGCCGCAACACCGCAGCATTGCTTCAGGCCCTAGTGTGGTTCCGGCATGACATGCTGAGCCTTTGGTTAATTCCTCTTCCTGGTGGGAAATGAGAGTTAAATTTGCCCGTCCAGACACCTCCAGCTAGTCTCTCATTGGTTCTCCCTATTCCTGTTCATTTTCCGCAGAAATTGCAAACTGGGCCAAACAAGAGGTTAAAGGCACTGACTCTCCAAGTGGGGAGAGTGTTAGTAAAGCGTCTGGAATGTTGCACCCGAGTACCGGGGGATGAAAACTGACACAATTAAACACGTTTCCCGATCACACGGTGGATCATACTCTGGGTTCCACATGCATGTTTTAGCTGAAGGAAGAATCCCTTAAACCGGGAGAGTTGAGACCCATAGAATGGGTACCATGCAATATGACTTCAAAGGGTCTGCATTTGCTCACCGATCCTCACCAATCCTATCACTGCTGCGTATATGCCGCTGTACACATGCTTGATTCTCTTTCCGAGACATATATATCCATAGGTTTTAAGATTCTTACTAGTCAGGTATATTCTTAGGCGTTTAATATGGGGTGTTGAGTCCACTTGGTTGAGCAAGGAGTAGCTCTTGTCTATTACATATTTGGCTTATGGAACTGTATCTGTGCTAATTTCAATCTCTGGTTTTATGCAGCACCCCAACTCACCTTTCCCCTTAAGGAAGCATAAGTTGGTTTTCTACATTTGAGACCCTGTTCTGTTTTGTAATTCAGTTCCTGTGTAGCCAAGTTTACATTCCGTGTAGTAGTGATATCTTATGATGTTTCTTTTTCTGTGTGACTTATTTCACTTAGAATCATCCTACCTGAATCCACTCATTATGCTGCTACGGGCCTAATGACATAGATTTCATTGCTGAGTGATATTGCATTGTACGTACGTACCACAACTTCTTTACCCATTTTTCGCTTTCTGCGATATTCAACTTGTACCGTAAACGAGGTTCTTGTAAACAGAGCCGTCACAAACTTTGGGGTGGCTGTGTCTTTTTGATTTTAATTTCCCTAAGCTATTGGACCATAAGTGGAAGTGCCCTAGGCTCTGTTGCTTTGTTTTGTAGATGTTTCAGGAAACACCATACACTTCTCCAGAGTGGCTGTTGGCAATTTACATACCGCCCATCAGCATAACAAGGCTCCCAGTTCTCCATGGCCTGTCCTGCCTTTCTGGATTTTACACTTTTGTCAGATGGCCCTTTTGACCGGGGGGCAGTGAGACTTCATTGTAGTGCAGATTTCCTTTGCAAGCTTGCTTGGTTGACCAAAAAGTGCGTATGCGTTTTTTCCTGAATATATTCAGGAAAAAACGCATACGCCCTTTTTGGCCAAGGCATCATTGTGGACGTTCTGCCTCTTTTCCTATGCTTTACATGCAATTCCAGTCTACCTCCTGAAATCGGTTTCCTGCAATTCTGCCCCGCTTTCAACTCCACTTGGCGGCCTTACTTCAATATATTTTTGGACGATAGCTGTCATTTATAACTCTGCAGGTTTGTGAATGACAGTGCCCCTGAGCTCCTTTCTTCAACTCGCTTTCTTGTGAGCTGGCCGCAACACCGCAGGATTGCTTCAGGCCCTAGTGTGGTTCTGGCATGGCACGCTGAGCCTTTGGTTAATTCCTCTTCCTGGTTGGAAATGAGAGTTAAATTTGCCCGTCCAGACACCTCCAGCTAGTCTCTCATTGGTTCTCACTATTCCTGTTCATTTTCCGCAGAAATTGCAAACTGGGCCAAACAGGAGGTTAAAGGCACTGACTCTCCAAGTGGGGAGAGTGTTAGTAAAGCGTCTGGAATGTTGCACCGGAGTACCAGGGAACAAAAACTGAGACACATTTGAACACATTACCCGATCACACGGTGTATCATACTCTGGGTTCCACATGCATGTTTTAGCTGATGGAAGAATCCCTTAAACCTGGAGAGTTGAGACCCATGGAATGGGTACCATGCAATATGACTTCAAAGGGTCTGCATTTGCTCAGCAAACCTCACCAATCCTATCACTGCTGCGTTTATGCCGCTGTACACATGCTTGATTCTCTTTCGGAGACATATAAATCCATAGGTTTTAAGATTCTTACTAGTCAGGTATATTCTTAGGCGTTTAATATGGGGTGTTGAGTCCACTTCGTTGTGCAAGGAGTAGCTCTTGTCTATTACATATTTGGCTTATGGAATGGTATCTGTGCTAATTTCAATCTCTGGTTTTATGCAGCACCCCAACTCACCTTTCCCCTTAAGCAAGCATAAGTTGGTTTCCTACATTTGAGACCCTGTTCTGTTTTGTAATTCAGTTCCTGTTTAGCCAAGTTTACATTCCATGTAGTAGTGATATCTTATGATGTTTCTTTTTCTGTGTGACTTATTTCACTTAGAATCATCGTACCTGAATCCACTCATTATGCTGCTATGGGCCTGATGACATAGATTTCATTGCTGAGTGATATTGCATTGTACGCAAGTACCACAACTTCTTTATCCATTTTTCGCTTTCTGCGGTATTGAACTTGTACCGTACACGAGATTCTTGTAAACAGAGCCGGCCCAAACTTTGGGGTGGCTGTGTCTTTTTCATTTTAATTTCCCTAAGCTATAGGACCATAAGTGGAAGTGCCCTAGGCTCTGTTGCTTCGTTTTTTAGATGTTTCAGGAAACACCGTACACTTCTCCAGAGTGGCTGTTGGCAATTTATATCCCGCCCATGAGCATAACAAGGCTCCCAGTTCTCCATGGCCTGTCCTGCTTTCTGGATTTTACAATTTTTTCAGATGGCCCATTTGTCCGGGGGGCAGTGAGACTTCATTGTAGTGCAGATTTCCTTTGCAAGCTTGCTTGGTTGGCCAAAAAGTGCGTATGCGTTTTTTCCTGAATATATTCAGGAAAAAACGCATACGCCCCTTTTGGCCAAGTGCATCATTGTGGACGTTCTGCGTCTTTTGCTATGCTTTACATGCAATTCCAGTCTACCTCCTGAAATCGGTTTCCTGCAATTCTGCCCCGCTTTCAAGTCCTCTTGGCAGCCTTACTTCAATATATTTTTGGAGGATAGCTGTCATTTATAACTCTGCAGGTTTGTGCATTACAGTGCCCCTGAGCTCCTTTCTTCAACTCGCTTTCTTGTGAGCTGGCCGCAACACCGCAGCCTTGCTTCAGGCCTTAGTGTGGTTCCGGCATGGAACGCTGAGCCTTTGGTTAATTCCTCTTCCTGGTGGGAAATGAGAGTTAAATTTGCCCGTCCAGACACCCCCAGCTAGTCTCTCAATGGTTCTCCCTATTCCTGTTTATTTTCCACAGAAATTGCAAACTGGGCCAAACAGGAGGTTAAAGGCACTGACTCTCCAAGTGGGGAGAGTGTTAGTAAAGCGTCTGGAATGTTGTACCCGAGTACCAGGGGACGAAAACTGAGACACCTTTGAACACGTTTCCCAATCTCACGGTGGATCATACTCTGGGTTCCACATTCATGTTTTAGCTGAAGGAAGAATCCCTCAAACCTTTAGAGTTGAGACCCATGGAATGGGTACCATGCAATATGACTTAATAGGGTCTGCATGTGTTCACCGAACCTCACCAAACCGATCACTGCTGCGTTTATGCCACTGTACACACGCTTGATTCTCTTTCGGAGACATATAAATCCATAGGTTTTAAGATTCTTACTAGTCAGGTATATTCTTAGGTGTTTAATATGGGGTGTTGAGTCCACTTCATTGAGCAAGGAGTAGCTCTTGTCTATTACATATTTGGCTTATGGAATGGTATCTGTGCTAATTTCAATCTCTGGTTTTATGCAGCACCCCAACTCACCTTTCCCCTTAAGCAAGCATAAGTTGGTTTTCTACATTTGAGACCCTGTTCTGTTTTGTAATTCAGTTCCTGTGTAGCCAAGTTTACATGCCGTGTAGTAGTGATATCTTATGATGTTTCTTTTTCTCTGTGACTTATTTCACTTAGAATCATCCTACCTGAATCCACTCATTATGCTGCTATGGGTCTGATGACATAGATTTCATTGCTGAGTGATATTGCATTGTAGGTAAGTATCACAATTTCTGTATCCATTTTTCGCTTTCTGTGATATTGAACTTGAACCGTAAACGAGGTTCTTGTAAACAGAGCTGTCCCAAACTTTGGGGTGGCTGTGTCTTTTTGATTTTAATTTCCCTAAGCTATAGGACCATAAGTGGAAGAGCCCTAGGCTCTGTTGCTTTGTTTTGTAGATGTTTCAGGAAACACCATACACTTCTCCAGAGTGGCTGTTGGCAATTTACATCCCGCCCATCTGCATAACAAGGCTCCCACGTCTCCATGGCCTGTTCTGCCTTTCTGGATTTTACACTTTTATCAGATGGCCCTTTTGACTGGGGGGCAGTGAGACTTCATTGTAGTGCAGATTTCCTTTGCAAGCTTGCTTGGTTGGCCAAAAAGTGCCTATGCGTTTTTTCCTGAATATATTCAGGAAAAAACGCATACGCCCCTTTTGGCCAAGTGCATCATTGTGGACGTTCTGCCTCTTTTCCTATGCTTTACATGCAATTCCAGTCTACCTCCTGAAATCGGTTTCCTGCAATTCTGCCCCGCTTTCAAGTCCTCTTGGCAGCCTTACTTCAATATATTTTTGGACGATAGCTGTCATTTATAACTCTGCAGGTTTGTGAATGACAGTGCCCCTGAGCTCCTTTCTTCAACTCGCTTTCTTGTGAGCTGGGCGCAACACCGCAGGATTGCTTCAGGCCCTAGTGTGGTTCCGGCACGGCACGCTGAGCCTTTGGTTAATTCCTCTTCCTGGTGGGAAATGAGAGTTAACTTTGCCCGTCCAGACACCTCCAGCTAGTCTCTCATTGGTTCTCTCTATTCCTGTTCATTTTCCGCAGAAATTGCAAACTGGGCCAAACAGGCGGTTAAAGGCACTGACTCTCCAAGTGGGCAGAGTGTTAGTAAAGCGTCTGGAATGTTGCACCCGAGTACCGGGGGACGAAACCTGAGACACCTTTGAACACGTTTCCCGATCACACAGTGGATCTTACTCTGGGTTCCACATGCATGTTTTAGCTGAAGGAAGAATCCCTTAAACCTGGAGAGTTGAGACCCATGGAATGGGTACCATGCAATATGAATTGAAAGGGTCTGCATTTGCTCACCGAACCTCACCAATCCTATCACTGCTGCGTTTATGCCGCTGTACACACGCTTGATTCGCTTTCGGAGACATATAAATCCATAGGTTTTAAGATTCTTACTAGTCAGGTATATTCTCAGGCGTTTAATATGGGGTGTTGAGTCCACTTCATTGAGCATGGAGTAGCTCTTATCTATTACATATTTGGCTTATGGAACGGTATCTGTGCTAATTTCAATCTCTGGTTTTATGCAGCCCCCCAACTCACCTTTCCCCTTAAGCAAGCATAAGTTGGTTTTCTACATTTGAGACCCTGTTCTGTTTTGTAATTCAGTTCCTGGGTAGCCAAGTTTACATTCCGTGTAGTAGTGATATCTTATGATGTTTCTTTTTCTGTGTGACTTATTTCACTTAGAATCATCGTACCTGAATCCACTCATTATGCTGCTACGGGCCTGATGACATATATTTCATTGCTGAGTGATATTGCTTTGTACGTAAGTACCACAACTTCTTTATCCATTTTTCGCTTTCTGTGATATTGAACTTGTACCGTAAAAGAGGTGCTTGTAAACAGAGCCGTCCCAAACTTTGGGGTGGCTGTGTCTTTTTGATTTTAATTTCCCTAAGCTATAGGACCATAAGTGGAATAGCACTAGGCTCTGTTGCCTTGATTTTAGATGTTTCAGGAAACACCATACACTTCTCCAGAGTGGCTGTTGGCAATTTACATCCCGCCCATCAGCATAACAAGGCTCCCAGTTCTCCATGGCCTGTCCTGCCTTTCTGGATTTTACACTTTTTTCAGATGGCCCTTTTGACCGGGGGGCAGTGAGACTTCATTGTAGTGCAGATTTCCTTTGCAAGCTTGCTTGGTTCGCCAAAAAGTGTGTATGCGTTTTTTCCTGAATATATTCAGGAAAAAACGCATACACCCTTTTTGGCCAAGTGCATCATTGTGGACGTTCTGCCTCTTTTCGTATGCTTTACATGCAATTCCAGTCTACCTCCTGAAATCGGTTTCCTGCAATTCGGCCCCGCTTTCAACTCCACTTGGCGGCCTTACTTCAATATATTTTTGGACGATAGCTGTCATTTATAACTCTGCAGGTTTGTGAATGACAGTGCCCCTTAGCTCCTTTCTTCAACTCGCTTTCTTGTGAGCTGGCCGCAACACCGCAGCATTGCTTCAGGCCCTAGTGTGGTTCCGGCATGACATGCTGAGCCTTTGGTTAATTCCTCTTCCTGGTGGGAAATGAGAGTTAAATTTGCCCGTCCAGACACCTCCAGCTAGTCTCTCATTGGTTCTCCCTATTCCTGTTCATTTTCCGCAGAAATTGCAAACTGGGCCAAACAAGAGGTTAAAGGCACTGACTCTCCAAGTGGGGAGAGTGTTAGTAAAGCGTCTGGAATGTTGCACCCGAGTACCGGGGGATGAAAACTGACACAATTAAACACGTTTCCCGATCACACGGTGGATCATACTCTGGGTTCCACATGCATGTTTTAGCTGAAGGAAGAATCCCTTAAACCGGGAGAGTTGAGACCCATAGAATGGGTACCATGCAATATGACTTCAAAGGGTCTGCATTTGCTCACCGATCCTCACCAATCCTATCACTGCTGCGTATATGCCGCTGTACACATGCTTGATTCTCTTTCCGAGACATATATATCCATAGGTTTTAAGATTCTTACTAGTCAGGTATATTCTTAGGCGTTTAATATGGGGTGTTGAGTCCACTTGGTTGAGCAAGGAGTAGCTCTTGTCTATTACATATTTGGCTTATGGAACTGTATCTGTGCTAATTTCAATCTCTGGTTTTATGCAGCACCCCAACTCACCTTTCCCCTTAAGGAAGCATAAGTTGGTTTTCTACATTTGAGACCCTGTTCTGTTTTGTAATTCAGTTCCTGTGTAGCCAAGTTTACATTCCGTGTAGTAGTGATATCTTATGATGTTTCTTTTTCTGTGTGACTTATTTCACTTAGAATCATCCTACCTGAATCCACTCATTATGCTGCTACGGGCCTAATGACATAGATTTCATTGCTGAGTGATATTGCATTGTACGTACGTACCACAACTTCTTTACCCATTTTTCGCTTTCTGCGATATTCAACTTGTACCGTAAACGAGGTTCTTGTAAACAGAGCCGTCACAAACTTTGGGGTGGCTGTGTCTTTTTGATTTTAATTTCCCTAAGCTATTGGACCATAAGTGGAAGTGCCCTAGGCTCTGTTGCTTTGTTTTGTAGATGTTTCAGGAAACACCATACACTTCTCCAGAGTGGCTGTTGGCAATTTACATACCGCCCATCAGCATAACAAGGCTCCCAGTTCTCCATGGCCTGTCCTGCCTTTCTGGATTTTACACTTTTGTCAGATGGCCCTTTTGACCGGGGGGGCAGTGAGACTTCATTGTAGTGCAGATTTCCTTTGCAAGCTTGCTTGGTTGACCAAAAAGTGCGTATGCGTTTTTTCCTGAATATATTCAGGAAAAAACGCATACGCCCTTTTTGGCCAAGGCATCATTGTGGACGTTCTGCCTCTTTTCCTATGCTTTACATGCAATTCCAGTCTACCTCCTGAAATCGGTTTCCTGCAATTCTGCCCCGCTTTCAACTCCACTTGGCGGCCTTACTTCAATATATTTTTGGACGATAGCTGTCATTTATAACTCTGCAGGTTTGTGAATGACAGTGCCCCTGAGCTCCTTTCTTCAACTCGCTTTCTTGTGAGCTGGCCGCAACACCGCAGGATTGCTTCAGGCCCTAGTGTGGTTCTGGCATGGCACGCTGAGCCTTTGGTTAATTCCTCTTCCTGGTGGGAAATGAGAGTTAAATTTGCCCGTCCAGACACCTCCAGCTAGTCTCTCATTGGTTCTCACTATTCCTGTTCATTTTCCGCAGAAATTGCAAACTGGGCCAAACAGGAGGTTAAAGGCACTGACTGTCCAAGTGGGGAGAGTGTTAGTAAAGCGTCTGGAATGTTGCACCGGAGTACCAGGGAACAAAAACTGAGACACATTTGAACACATTACCCGATCACACGGTGTATCATACTCTGGGTTCCACATGCATGTTTTAGCTGATGGAAGAATCCCTTAAACCTGGAGAGTTGAGACCCATGGAATGGGTACCATGCAATATGACTTCAAAGGGTCTGCATTTGCTCAGCAAACCTCACCAATCCTATCACTGCTGCGTTTATGCCGCTGTACACATGCTTGATTCTCTTTCGGAGACATATAAATCCATAGGTTTTAAGATTCTTACTAGTCAGGTATATTCTTAGGCGTTTAATATGGGGTGTTGAGTCCACTTCGTTGTGCAAGGAGTAGCTCTTGTCTATTACATATTTGGCTTATGGAATGGTATCTGTGCTAATTTCAATCTCTGGTTTTATGCAGCACCCCAACTCACCTTTCCCCTTAAGCAAGCATAAGTTGGTTTCCTACATTTGAGACCCTGTTCTGTTTTGTAATTCAGTTCCTGTTTAGCCAAGTTTACATTCCATGTAGTAGTGATATCTTATGATGTTTCTTTTTCTGTGTGACTTATTTCACTTAGAATCATCGTACCTGAATCCACTCATTATGCTGCTATGGGCCTGATGACATAGATTTCATTGCTGAGTGATATTGCATTGTACGCAAGTACCACAACTTCTTTATCCATTTTTCGCTTTCTGCGGTATTGAACTTGTACCGTACACGAGATTCTTGTAAACAGAGCCGGCCCAAACTTTGGGGTGGCTGTGTCTTTTTCATTTTAATTTCCCTAAGCTATAGGACCATAAGTGGAAGTGCCCTAGGCTCTGTTGTTTTGTTTTTTGGATGTTTCAGGAAACACCGTACACTTCTCCAGAGTGGCTGTTGGCAATTTACATCCCGCCCATCAGCATAACAAGGCTCCCAGTTCTCCATGGCCTGTCCTGCCCTCTGGATTTTACACTTTTTTCAGATGGCCCTTTTTACTGGGGGGCAGTGAGACTTCATTGTAGTGCAGATTTCTTTTGCAAGCTTGCTTGGTTGGCCAGAAAGCGCATATGCGTTTCTTCCTGAATATATTCAGGAAAAAACGCATACGCCCTTTTTGGCCAAGTGCATCATTGTCGACGTTCTGAGTCTTTTCATATGTTTTCAATGCAATTCTAGTCTACCTCTTGAAATCGGTTTCCTACAATTCTGCCTTGCTGTCAGTGCCTCTTCATAGCCTTACCTCAATATACTTTTGGAAAATAATTGGCCTTTATAACTCTGCAGGTTTTTGAATTGCAGTGGCCCTTAGCTCCATTTTTCAGCTCTCATTTTTGTGATCTTGCCTCATATCCACAGGATTTCTTCAGGCCCTGTTCTTCTTCTGGGGTGCCTTGCTCTGCCTTTGGTTAATTCTTCTTCCTGTTGTGAAATTAGAGTGACATGTGCCCATTGAAACCGCTACAGCTATTTTCTCACTGGTTCCCCCTATTCCCATTCATCCTCCGCACTAACTGCAGACTGTGCGATATCGGAACTTAAAGGCATTGACTCTCCATGTGGGGATGTTGTTAGTAAAGTGGCTGGAATGTTGATTCGAGCCCCAGGAGAGGAAAATGAGGTGCGTTTTAGAAACCTTTCCCAATCATATGGTATACCATCCGCTGGATTTCCCATGCATGGTTTAGCTGTAGGAAGATTCCCTTCAACCTGGAGTGTTGGGACCCTTGGAATGAGTAGCATGAAGTATTGCATTAAACTTTCAGCAGTTGCTCACCAAAGCTCACCAATCCTCTCAGCCCCAAGTGTCCAGCCTTATGTCTTATCCAGCTGTGGGTTTATATGTGGTCATTCCACGTTGCATCACAGCCCCTGAGCGAATTTTGTAAGAATTTTTCTCTCTTTCATTGTTTCTGTGTTTTGGTTTTAAAATTTATTTCTATAATGGGGTTTAGCTCATTTTCACTGCTGTGTTTGGCCGCTCTGCACACACTTGATTCCCTTATGGAGATATATCAATACATGGGTTTTAAGATTCTTATTACTCAGATATATTTCTCTGCGGTGTATAGGGTGTGTTGAGGCCAGTTCATTGAGCAAGGTGTAGATCTTGTCTAATACCTATTTGGTTTATTGAACGGTATCTGTGCTAATTTCAAACTCTGGTTTTATGCATCACCCCACCTCTCCTTTCCCCTTAAGCTGACATAAGTGTGTTTTCTAAATGTGAGACACTGTTCTGTTTTGTAATTCATTTTTTGTGCAGCCATATTTATCCTCCCTCTATAAGTGATATCTTATGATATGTTTCTTTTTCTGTTTGACTTATTTCAAGTAGTATTATCGGACCTAAATCCACTCTTTATCCTTCTACTAGCCTTATTACATTGATTTCATGGTGAAGAGATATTCCATTTTACATAAGTACCACATTTTCTTTATCCATTGTTCTCTTTCCTGGGATATTTAAGGTGTACTGAAGTTGAGGTTCTTGTAAACAGAGTAGCCCTAAACTGTGGTGTGCTTGTGTCTTGTTGATTTTTAGACTTCCCTAGATATACTTCCATGATTGGAAGTGCCCTATGCTCTGTAGCTCTGTTTTTTAGATGATTTAGGAACCACCATACACTTCTCCAGAGTGGCTCTCGGTAGTTCACACACTGTCCATCAGCGTATAAAGGCTCCCTGTTCTCCATGGCCTGTCCTGCATTTCTGGTTTTTACAATTTTTTCGGATGGCCCTTTTGACCGGTGGGAAATGAGACTTCTTTGTTGTGCACATTTGCATTGCTTGCTTGCTTGGTTGCCCATAAAGTGCGTATGCGTTTTTTCCTGGATATATTCAGGAAAAAATGCATACTCCCTTTTGGGCCAACTGCATCATTGTCGAAATTCTGCCGCTTTTCATGTGCTTTAAAGACGAGTCCAATCTATCTCTTGAAATCTGTTTCTTGCAATTCTGTCTTGCATTCAGATCCTCTTCTTTGCCTTACCTCAACATAGTTTTGGATGTTAGTTTTCATTTATAACTCTGCAGGTTTGTGAATTGCAGTGACCCTGAGCTCCATTTTTTAAGTTGCTCTTTTGTGAGCTGGCCTCAAAGCCGCAGGATTGCTTCAGGCCCTATTTTGGCTCTGGCAAGGCGGGCTGAGCCTTTTTTTAATTCTTATTCTTAATGGGAAATTAGAGTGACATGTGCCCGTCCAAACCCCTACAACTATTCTCTCATTGGTTCCCCCTCTTCCCGTTCATCCTCCTCACAATTTGCAAAATGTGTGAAACAGAAGTTTAAATGTGCTGATTCTCTAAGTGGGGAGATTCTAAGTAACGTGGCTGGAATGGTGAACAGGAGCACCAGGAGAGGATAAATGAGGTGCATTTTAGACACATCTCCCGATCACATGGTGTACAGTCCTCTGGGTTTTCCATGCATGTTTTAGCTGTAGGAAGATCCCTTGAACCTGCAGATTTGGGACCCATTGAATGGGTACCAGGTAGTATTACTTTAAAGGGTGTGCATTTCCTCACCCAACCTCACATTTCTCTTAGCACGAACAGTTTCCAGCCTTATGTCTCATCCTGCTGTGGGTCTAGATGTGTTCAATCCATGTTGCATCACCGTCCCTGAGGAAAAGTTGTAAGAGGTTTTCTCTTTCTCTCTGTCGTTTATTTTTTTCAATTTATTACTATATTGGTTACAGCTGATTTTCAAAGCTCTGTTTCTTGCTGCTGTACATCCACTTGAGTCACATACAGAGAGACATCAATAAATTCTTTTTCAGATTCTTACCAGTCATATATATTCTTTTCCGGTGACTTGAGTGTGCTGAGTGCAGTTCTTTTAGCTACCGTGTAGGCCTTATTGATTATCAGTTTGGCATTTGGAATGGTATCTTTGCTAATTTCAACCTCCTGGATGATGCCTCACCCCTCCCCACCTTTCCCGTTTAGCAGCCTTACGCGTGTTTTCTACATATTTGACTATGTTTTTGTTTTGTAATTTATTTCATGTGTAGCCATTTTGGATTCCACCTTTAAGTGATATCTTATGATATGTGTCTTTTTCTTTTTGAATTATGTCACTTAGAATGATCATACGTAACTCCTCCGGAGTTGTTACAACTGGCCATATTTCATTGATTTCCAGGCTGAGTAATATTCCACTCTACATAAGTACCACATCTCTATCCATTTTTTCCCTCCAGAGACATTTAAGTTATATCCTAGTCGAGGATCTTTTAAACAGAGAGGCAGTAAACATTGGGGTGCCTGTGTCCTCTCGATTTTTGTTTTTCCCAAGACATACGCCCATGAGTGCAAGTGCCCTATGCTCTGTAGCTCATTTTTTAGATGCTTTAGTAAACACAATACACTTCTCCAGAATGGCCGTTGGCAATATACATTTCCACTATAAGCCTCACAGGGCTCCCTCTTCTCCTTGCCCTGTCCTGCATTTCTGGTGTTTACACTTTATGAGGATGGCTCTTCTGACTGATGCGAAGTGATATCTTTTGTAGTATTGATTTCCAGTGCCCACCTGTTTGGTTGGCTAAAAAAGTGTATGCCCTTTTCTTGAATATATACAGAAAAAAACACATACAGCCTTTTTGGCCAACTGCAATGTTGGCAATGTTCAGCCCCTTTTCTTGTGCTTAATGGCGAGTCCTTCCTACCTCCTCAAATCCCTTTCCTGCTATTCTCCCTTGCTTACCAATCCTTTTCTCTGACTTTCCTCAAGACATTTTTCAGTGATAGATATTTTCAACTCTGCAGTTTCGTGAATTTTACTGCCCCTGAGTTCCATTGTTCAACTTGTGTTTATGGGAACTGGCCACAAAGCAGTGGGATTTCCTCAAGCCCTATACTGTTTCCATGGGCAACCCTAGCCTTTGGTCAATTCGTCTTCCTGATTGGAAATTAGAGTGACATGTGCCTGTCTGAACACCTAGGACTTGTCTCTCATTGTTCCTCATCCTTCTGCTTCATCCTCTGGACAAATTCCAAACTGTACGCAACAGGATGTTGACAGTGCTGACATCTCCAAGTGGGGAGACTGTTAGTAAAGACGCTGGAGGGGTGAACCCGAGCACCAGGAGATGAGGAGATGAGATGCCTTTTCCAAACTCTTCCCGATCAGACGGTATACCATCCTCTGTGTGTGACAGACATGTTTTAGCAGTAGGAAGAGTCCCATTCATGTAAGGAGAACACCAGGGCTTTTTCAAAATCAGTGTCTCCCCGAAACCCAAACTGGGGAATTTTTTAAGCTACGGCTACACATATGTTCATTAAGGGCCTTGGGAAGTAGGCAGAGTCCAAACTTTAGATGATTGAAGTCTTCAGGGTCAGAAGCACTCACCACCGGCTTCCCTTAGGTTACACTTTAACTGTCATTGATAGATGATGTCAATAAAAATATCTATTCTTTTTCCGATTATTTCCCCTTATAGGTTATTGCAAAATATTGAGTGTAGTTCCCTGTGCTATACAGTAGTTCCTTGTTGATGATCTATTTTATACATAGCAGTGTGTATGTGTTAATTCCAAACTGTTAATTTATCCCTCCTCCCACCTTTCCCCTTTGGTAATAATAAATTATAAGATTTTATACTTCTCAGAAATGGGGGAGCTGAAAGAGAGGTATCATTTTCAATGGAAAAGCATTTAAAACAAGATTGAAGCTTTAACCAAGATTATTAGATGTACATCCTTGGAAAGAAATCACTTCATTTCTCTAATATTGACCTGACAAATAAGACAAACCTTTTCACTGAACTTGCTTATAATAAAGTGATGGAAATATCAAATGGAAGTGTTAGAAACATCTTATTTTACCCGAGCCTTATAAACTGTTCTATGTTAACTACAGTTTGGCTCACACCTCTGTTCATTGAAGTTACAATAGTCTCAATTTCTGTTACTGATCCTCCAGAGTGGACCCCAACAAGTGTCCCCCTGCCCAGTGTCATTGGGGCCAACAGATCGAGACTGAGTTTGGTTCACAAGCAAAGGAAACTTTATATTTTAAACAGAGAATGGAGAGGTGAGAGCATGCACTACCCCGTGGGCTGTGGGCTGGGCTGCTGTGTAGAGATCCTGTCAGAGTCAGTGGGAGGGAGGGGGCGGAGCACTCGAGGGCCGGGTTGGCTGCAGCTCAGGCTCTATATCTTGGAGTCTGCACTGGGCCCCAGGAGCTGAGGTGTCGACCCAGCCATTCTGCACTAGGAAATCTGGTCTGAAGTGCCGGGTGTGGAACCTCTGCATGCGGGACCCTAGGAGCACGTGAAATTAGACAAAGCACAAAGGATAAAAAAGGTCAGACTTGACTTTATTGCCCAGATTCTATTTTTATCTCCCAGGGATTTTTAATGGGCTTTGCTGGGGACAAACCCCTCCTCTGCCTTTTGTCCCGTTCCTCATTCTTGGAGTGCTGAGGGTGCAGACCCTTCTTCTGTAACTGCTGAGTGCTGAGTTGGGAGCCCTCATACCAGGGGACGAGGGTCAGAACTTCTCCCCAGCAGCCTCCAGGTGACGTTGATTGGCCCCAGGACCCCTGCCTCCCTGCTCGTCCGCCTGAGCACCAGCATTGGAAGTGTTATAGATTCTAATGACCTTTAAGGGTCCAGGAAAGAGATGTGCAGAGACGCTGTGGGGGCTGGTTTCACCCCGCCCCACATTTGTTTGGCCACTTTAGGCTGACCGTTTCTGCCAGCCTAGATGCTCTGACCAGTAGTCTGCTCTTTCTTCAATTAGGCCCCTGAATTAACGTAAAAACAGCACCAGGTGTCAGAGCCCTGCCCGCTCAACTCCCAGACAGTCCAGGGTCAGTGGTGATCAAGGACCATGATGGCCACTGAGTCAACAGCCTTTTGAAGTAAACAGGAGTCCAGCCGGTCTTATTGGCCACCATCATCACGGTGTCTGTAGGCTTTTCTATGGTGACAGTGTGATATACATTTCCCCCGCCAAGATTATTAGCTCCCCTCCGGGTGCAGTAAGTCCTGCAAGCAGTAGTCTACTCCTTCAGGACACACTATTGTTGTTTTATGAGAGAAACTCCAGGTCAAGTGATGTTCACACGAGTCGTCATGGTGCCCTGTTGCCCCCGGTTATCTCTCTGGATGTTGGAGTTGGAGGGCCTCCTCACTCGAGGTCGGTGTGCCCACGGAGCGAACCCTGCAACTTCAGGTCATGGTTGGTGATTAGGATCACCACGTGGGGTCCTTTTCCCTTAGGAGGGAGGTGGCCTTTTGGGTTGCTGATTTCCAGGTTTTTAGATACTGCCAGTATCTTGGCCAGATGTGGCAGTGGGCCAAGCCCCTTGGTGACTGTAGTTTATCCTACCTGGATGGCATTCTTGCATTGTTCCATTTCAAGTGGTCCCAGTTTTTGCACTAATTCTCCAATGGCGATTCACCTTTCACCGGGAATGGAAAGGTCAAAGGGTTTAGCTCAATTAGGGAGTTCCAGGGCAAGGGTCTGAATTGACTGCTCTTTCCATTCTTGAAAGGCCACTTCTGGATTCTGTTCAAAAGGATCATCATCTTTTCCTTTCAGTGTTTCATATAGAGGCCCAGCTAGTAGACTGTAGTTAGGGATCCAGAAGCAGCAAACCCTGGCCTCCCCAGGAACCCCTAAGCTGTCTTCTAGTTTTAGAAAGGGGTAAGGCTGCAAATGGTTTCTTCCCTTTCCTGGGATGGGCTTCTCCGACCTTCTGTGAGAATGAAGCCCAGGCAGGTCACCGCAGTCTGTGATATTTGAGCTTTTTCTTGGACAACTTCTATCCTTTATTGGCTTGGTAGTTCAGAGGCCTCCTTAGTAGGGCTGGCGATCAGAATGTCGTCTGCATATTGAAGGAGAGTTTCCTTTTCCAGAGGTAGAACTTTTTGGTCTTTAGCTAAGCTTTCCCCAAAGATGGTGTGGGAATTTTTGAACCCTTGGGGCAAGACGGCCCGGAAGTATTGTTTTAGTTGTATGTTGAGTCCTGCCACTCACAAGCCAAAATTTCTTGTGACTCTGGGACTAATGGAATACAAAAGAAGGCATCATTGAGACTAATACAGAATACCATGTCCTGGTGGTTGGTAGAATGACCAGCAGGGTGTAGGAATTAGGAGCAACTGGAGGTATATCCTCGGTGGCTTCACTGACTGTCCTGACATCCTTTACCAGGTCCCCAGCAGCCCATGGGGCTCTCGTGGTCAGGCCAATCCCAGGATATGGAGCTCTCCTGGGCAGGTACCCCACCCCCAACCCAGCCCACGGGGCTCTCGTGGTCAGGCCTCTCCCAGGATACAGAGCTACCCTTGCAGGTACCGTGGCAGGGCTGGGCACACAGGAACCGTGCACATAGCCCTCACTGAAGAGCACCCCCATCTCACCTGTCGCTCAGAGCTGACACAGAGCACTTCAGAGCAGGACTTGAACTAACAAACAGCAGCTCCGACAGGTCTGTGACCCTGGGCATCACTCTGTGTGGCCTCCCTCCACCTGGTCTTCCAGAGACTTCCACTGCACCCGGGGCACCAGGCCTCTGTCTCCAACCACCACCCACCCCTCCTCTCCCTGACTCCTGGGTTCCTCTCATTAGGAGAGGCTTTTCTTGAAGTTGTCTCCCACTCATGGGCCAGATAAAATGATTAGAAAACAAGCCAAAGCTGCAGCCCCTTGTCTATCCTGACTCTCAGGAGCCCACACCTGTTCCTTGGACCTGGCCGGTTCAGCAAGTTCCATTTTCTGCAACTGTGAGCCCCTGAGGGGTGATGATTGGCTGACCTGGGCAGCCTTACCGTGCGGGCCAGCCCTCCCCAGGTGTGCCTGGGTTGAGATCAATATAAATACCACTCCAGGCAGCAAGAGCCCCTGCAGCTGTGCCTGACGCCATTTTCTCTGCCCTGTCAGCAGTCTCGGGGCTGGGCTGGTGGGAGGGAGTGAGAGGCCACGGCTTTGTGGGTGGCCCAGTGTGAGTGGGGCTCTGCTGGACTTTCTGCAGCAGTTGCCAGGCTGCCACCTGCTAAAGAAGAGGATGTGTCACCCATACCTGCTGCTGGAATTTCTCCCTGGGCAGAGGTGAGGAAGGAAAAAAGCAGTGGGGGCAGGGACAGGACGGGTATCTCAGGCAGGGAAATGGAAATCTTCCAGAAGAGCACCCAGGGCCAGGGCCATCCTGGCTGGCCTGCAGGCACCAAGTCAGCTGGCATGCTGTCACTCATGTGGCTCCATGGCCCTTCCTCTAGGCTTTCAAGTCCTTGTATATATTCAGGTGTTTTACCTGGGAAGGGTGGGAACAGTTCAGCAGCAACTGGCCTGGGGCTCAGCTCACGTTCACTCACAGATGCCTCGGCACGGTGCCCCAGCTTTGCAATGAGGACGCTTGTTGTGTGGGGGCTGCTGGCTGAATGGGAGACGATTCCCCACCACTGACCAACTTCAGAATTGTTTACAACTGGAGCAAGTGCCCTGATACGGTTTTCCTCTGAGTAACTGGTGGGTTCTGTTTTTTTTTTTCTCTTTTTCGTTTTTGGTTCAAGGTAGAATTTATTCCTCTTTTTTGTATTTACAGATATAAGCATGGAAATAATTTATTCATATAAATACATGTATGTGAAGGGAATAATTGTTTTTTCTGTTTTGTTTTTTAAATTTTATTTCTTTTTAATTTTGAATTTTATTTTATATTTTTATACAGCAGGTTCTTATTGGTTATCTATTTTATACATATAAATGTTTACATGCCAATCCCAATCTCTCAACTCCTCCCACCACCACCCCCCCAAGAGCTTTCCCCCCTTGTTGTCCATACGATTGTTGTCTACATCTGTTGCTCTATTTATGCCTTGCAAAACGGTTAATCTGTACAGTTTTTCTAGGTTCCACATATATGCACGAATATACAAGATTTGTTTTTCTCTTTCTGACTTACTTCACTCTGTATGACAGACTTTAGATCCATCGACGTCTCTACAAATGACCCAATTTCATTCCTTTCATGGCTTAGTAATATTCCATTTTATATATGTACCACATCTTTATGCATTCGTCTGTCTGTGGGCATTTAGGTTGCTTCCATTACCTCGATATTGTAAATAGTGATGCAATGAACATTGCGGTGAATGTCTCTTTTTGATTTATGGTTTTGTCTGGGTATATGTCCAGTACTGGGATTGCTGTATCATATGGTAATTCTATTAATAGTTTCTTAAGAAACTCCATATTGTTCTCCATAGTGACTGTATCAATTTATATTCCCAACAATAGTAGAAGAGGCTTCCTTTTCTCCACACCCTTTCCAGCATTTGTTGTTTGTAGATTTTCAGATGATGCCCATTCTAACAGGTGTGAGGTGATACCTCATTGTTGAGTCCATTTCGTTGAGCAAGGGGTAGGTCTTGTCTATTACATATTTGGCTTATGGAATGGTATCTGTGCTAATTTCAAACTCTGGTTTTATGCAGCACCCCAACTCACCTTTCCCCTTAAGCAAGCATAAGTTGGTTTTCTAAACTTGAGACCCTGTTCTGTTTTGTAATTCAGTTCCTGTGTAGCCAAGTTTACATTCCGTGCATTAGTGATACCTTATGATGTTTCTTTTTCTGTGTGACTTATTTCACTTAGAATCATCGTGCCTCAATCCACTCATTATGCTGGTACAGGCTTGGTGACACAGATTTCATTGCTGAGTGGTATTCTGTTGTACGTAAGTACCGCAACTTCTTTATCAATTATTTGTTCTCTGGGATATTTAACTTGTACCGTAGAAGAGGTTCCTGTAAACAGAGCCATCCCAAATTTTGGGGTGGCTGTGTCTTTTTGAATTTAATTTCCCTAAGCTATAGGACCATAAGTGGAAATGCCCTACACTCTGTTGCTTTGTTTTTCAGATGTATCAGGAAACACCATACACTTCTCCAGAGTGGCTGTTGGCAATTTACATCCCGCCCATCAGCATAACAAGGCTCCTTTTTCCCCATGGCCTGTCTTGCCTTTCTGGATTTTACACTTTTTTCAGATGGCCCTTTAGACCGGGGGGAAGTGACACTTCATAGTCGTTCGGATTTCCATTGCAAGCTTGCTTGGTTTGCCAAAAAGGGCGTATGTGTTTTTTCCTGAATATATTCAGGAACAAACTCATACGCCCTTTTTTGTCACGTGCATCATTGTCGATGTTCTGCCTCTTTTCCTATGCTTTAAATGCAAATCCAGTCTACCTCCTGAAATCGGTTTCCTGAAATTCTGCCCCGCTTTCAAGTCCTCTTCGCAGCCTTACTTCAATATATTTTTGGACGATAGCTGTCATTTATAACTCTGCAGGTTTGTGAATTACAGGGCCCCTGAGCTCCTTTCTTCAACTCGCTTTCTTGTGAGCTGGCCGCAACACCGCAAGACTGCTTCAGGCCCTAGTGTGGTTCCGGCATGGCATGCTGAGCCTTTGGTTAATTCCTCTTCCTGGTGGGAAATGAGTGTTAAATATGCCCGTCCAGACACCTACCTCACTCTCAACCCCTTGGTGATGTGGGTCCTCTGGTTTATGGCCACCTTTGCTGGGTTCCTCACCTTTCGATGATGTGACCCACTAGTGTGAGGACACTCCTGCCTGGTTCTCATCCACGTGGTTATGTGGACCCCCTGGTGAGAGTCTGTTCCTGGCTGTGTTCCTCACCCTTCTGTGAGGGAGACCCTCTGCTCATAGGTCACTCCTGCATGGCTGGCACACATTGCCTTGGTGAAGTCAGCTGTGTGGTGGCAGTTGGAGCGTGCTGGGAATCTCCTGCCCCCGGTGATGAGGGCCCTCTTGCGTCAAGCCCTAACTGCTGGGCTCACCAACTTTTCTTAGTGAGCCCAATGATGCTTGGGCACTCCTCTTAGGACCCCATCTCCATGGGGATGTGGGCCTTCTGCTCTGAGGTCCCAACGGCTGGGTTGTTCACATTTTCATGATGTGGGCTCTCTGGTGTTAGTTCACAGAGGCCTGGATCCCATAGCCTCTGTGCTCTTGGCCGCCTGCTGGGAGGTTCCAACTGCTGGATTCCTCACTTTTTTAATTTTTTAGGCCCTCTGTTGTGAGGATCCTCCTGCCTGCCTCACTCCCAGCCCCTTCGTGATGTGTGTCCTCTGGTTAGAGGTCACATGTGCTGGGTTCCTCACCTTTCGATGATGTGAGACCAATGGTCTTAGGAGACTCCTGCCTGGTTCACATCCCCTTTGTGATGTGGGCCCTCTGGTGAGAGTCTGATCCTGGCTGGGTTCCTCACCCATCTGTGAGGTGGGCCCTCTACTATCAGGTAACTCTTGCCTGGCTTGCTCACCTCGCCTTGTTGACATGAGCCCTCTGGTGGCACTTGGACCCTGCTGGGATCCTCCTCACCTCTTTGATGAGGGCCCTCTGACGTCAGGCCCTAACTGTTGGGCTCCCCAACTTTTCGTAGTGAGCCCAGTGATGCTCGGGCACTCCTCTTAGGTTCCCATCTCCATGGGGATGTGGGCCTTCTGCTCTGAGGTTCCAACAGCTGGGTTGATCACAGTTTCATGATGTGGGCTCTCTGGTGTTAGTTCACTGTGGCCTGGATCCCATAGCCTCTGTGCTCTTGGCCACCTGCTAGGAGGTTCCAACGGCTGGATTCCTCACTTTTTTAATTTTTTAGGCCCTCTGTTGTGAGGATGCTCCTGCCTGCCTCACTCCCCGCCCCTTCGTGATGTGTGTCCTCTGGTTTGAGGCCACATGTGCTGGGTTCCTCACCTTTTGATGATGTGGGACCAATGGTCTTAGGAGACTCCTGCCTGGTTCACATCCCCTTGGTGATGTGGGCCTTCTGTTGAGAGTCTGATCCTGGCTGGGTTCCTCACCCTTCTGTGAGGTGGGCCGTCTGTTGTGAGGTCACTCCTGCCTGGCTTGCTCACCTCGCCTTGTGGACATGAGCCCTCTGGTGGCACTTGGAGCCTGCTGGGAGTCTCCTCCCCTCGGTGATGAGGGCCCTCTGGCGTCAGGCCCTAACGGCTGGGCTCCCCACATTTTGTGATGTGCGCCCAGTGGTTCGAAGACACTCCATCCAGGTTCACATCCCCATTGGGATGTGGGCCTTCTGCTCTGAGGTCCCAACAGCTGGGTTGTTCACAGTTTCATGATGTGGGCTCTCTGCTGTTAGTTCGCTCTGGCCTGGATGCCATAGCCTCTGTGCTCTGGGTCGCCTGCTGGAAGGTTCCAACTGCTCGATTCCTCAACTTTTGTATTCTATGGGTCCTGTGTTGCGATGCTCCTCCTGTCTGCCTCACTCGCAACCCCTTCTTGATGTGGGTCCTCTGGTTTGAGGCCACATGTGCTGGGTTCCGCAACTTTCAATGATGTGGTCCCACTGGTGTGAGGACACTCCTGCCTGGTTCCCATCCCCTTGGTGATGTGGGCCTTCTGGTGACAGTCTTATCCTGGCTGGGTTCCTCAATCTTCTGTGAGGTAGGCCCTCTGCTGTGAGGTCAATCCTGCCTGACTTGCACACATCACCTTGGCGACGTGGGCCCTCTGTTGGCACATGGAACCTGCTGGGAGCCTCCTGCCCTCGGTGATGACGGCCCTCTAGCATCAGGCCCTAACTGCTGGGCTCCCCACGTTTTCTGATGTGAGCCCAGTGATGCCAGGACACTCCTGTCAGGTTCCCATCCCCATGGGGATGTGGGCTTTCTGCTCTGAGGTCCCAACGCCTGGGTGGCTCACAGTTTCATGATGTGGGCTCTCTGGTGTTAGTTCACTCCTGCCTGCATCCCATAGCTTCTGTGCTCTCGGCCACCTGCTGGGAGGTTCCAAATGCTGGATTCCTCACCTTTTTTATTCTTTGGGCCCTCTCTTTTTAGGCTACTCCTACCTGCCTCACTCCCATCCCCTTTGTGATGTATGTCCTCTGATATGAGGCCGCATGTGCTGGGTTCTTCACCTTTCGATGATGTGGCCCCACTGGTGGGAGGACAGTCCTGACTGGTTCCCATTCCCTTGGTGTTGTGGGCCCTCTGGCAAGAGTCTCATCCTACCTCGGTTCCTCACCCTTCTGTGAGATAGGCCCTCTGCTGTGAGGTCGCTACTGCCTGGCTGGCGCATGCCACCTTGTAGACGTGGGCCCTCTGTTGGCAGTTGGAACCTGCTGGGAGTCTCCTCCCCTCAGTTATGAGGGCTCCCTGGCGTTGGGCCCTAACTGCTGGGCTCCTAACATTTTCTGATATGTGCTAAGTGGTGCGAAGCCACTCCTGCCAGGTTCCCATCCCAATGGGGATGTGGGCCTTCTGTTCTGAGGTCCCAACGGCTGGGCTGCTCACAGGTTCATGATGTGGGCCCTCTGCTGTGAGTTCACTGCGGCCTAGATCCCATAGCCTCGGTGCTCTGGGCCGCTTGCTGGGAGGTTCCAACTGCTGGATTCCTCAACTTTTATATTCTATGGACCCTGTGTTGTGAGGCCAGTCCTGCCAGCCTCATTCCGAAACCCTTGCTGATGTGGTTCCTCTGGTTTGAGGCTACATGTGTTGGGATCCTCACCTTTCGATGATGTTGTCCCACTGGTGTGGGGACACTCCTGCCTGGTTCCCATCCCCTTGGCTATGTGGGCCGTCTGGTGAGATTCTGATCCTAGCTGTGTTCCTCACCCTTCTGTGAGGTGGGCCCTCTGCTGTGAGGTCACTCCTGCCGGGCTGGCACACATCGCCTTGGTGACGTTGGCCCTCTGGTGGCAGCTGGAGCCTGCTGGGAGCCTCCTCCCCTCGGTGATGAGTGCTCTCTAGCGTCAGGCCCTAACTTCTGAGCACCCCACGTTTTCTGGTGTGAGCCCAGTGATGCCAGGACACTCCTGTCATGTTCCCATCACCATGGGGATGTGGGCCTTCTGCTCTGAGGTCCCAATGTCTGGGTTGCTCACAGTTTCATGATGTGGGCTGTCTGGTGTTAGTTCACTCTGGCTTGGATCCCCTAGCCTCTGTGCTCTGGGCCGCCTGCTGGGAGGTTCCACCTGCTGGATTCCTCACCTTTCTTATTTTTGGGCCCTCTGTTGTGAGGCTCCTCCTGCCTGCCTCACTCCTAGCCCCTTGGTGATGGGTGTCCTATGGTTTGAAGCCACATGTTCTGGGTTCCTCACCTTTAGATGATGTGGCCCTACTCATGTGAGGACACTCCTGCCTGGTTCCAATCCATTTGGTGATGTGGGCCCTCTGGTGCAAGTCTGATCCTGACTGGGTTCGTCACACTTCTCTGAGGTGGGCCCTCTGCTGTGAGGTCATTCGTGCCTGGTTGGCACACATCGCCTTGGTGACGTCAGCCCTCTGGTGGCAGTTGGAGCCTGCTGGGAGCCTCCTTCCCTTGGTGATGAGGGTCCTCTGGCGTCAGGCCCTAACTGCAGGTCTCCCAAAATTTTCTGACACGTTCTCAGTGGTGCGAGGACACTCCTACCAGATTTATATCCCCATGGGGATGTGGGCCTCCTGCTCTGAGGTCCCAATGGCTGGGTTGCTCAGTTTCATGACATGGGCCCTCTTCTGTGAGTTCACTGTGGCCTGGATCCCATAGCCTCGGTGCTCTGGGCTGCCTGCTGGGAGGTTCCAACTGCTGGATTCCTCACATTTTATTCTATGGGCCCAGTGTTGTGAGGCTACTCCTGCCTGCCTCACTCCGAGGCCCTTGGTGATGTGGGTCCTCTGGTTTGAGGACACATGTGCTGAGTACGTCACCTTTCGCTGATGTGGCCCCACTGGTGTGAAGACACTCCTGCCTGGTTCCCATCCCCTTGGTGATGTGGGCCCTCTGGTGAGAGTCTGATATTGGCTGGGTTTCTCACCCTTCTGTGAGGTGGGACCTCTGCTGTGAGGTAACTCATGCCTGGCTTGCTCACGTTGCCTTGGCAACGTGAGCACTCAGGTGGCAGTTGGGGCCTGCTAGGAATCTCCTCCCCTCGGTTATGAGAGCTCTGGATAAAATACATATGCCCTTTTTTGCCAAGTGCATTATTTTCCAAGTTCTGTCTCTTTTCCTATGCTTTAAGAGCGACTCCCGTGTACCTTCTGAAATCGGTTCCCAGCAATTCTGCCCCGCATTCAAGTCCTCTTCGCAGCCTTACTTCACTATAATTTTGGATGATAGCTGTCATTTATAACTCTGCAGGTTTGTGAATTACAGTGCCCCTGAGCTCCTTTCTTCAACTCGCTTTCTTGTGAGTTGGCCGCAAAACTGCAGGATCTCTTCAGGTCCTAATCTGGACACAGCATGGCTTGCGGAGCCTTTGGTTCATTCGTCTTCCTGGTGGGAAATGAGAGTTAAATTTGCCCGTCCAGACACCTACAGATAGTCTCTCATTGGTTCTCCTTATTCCTGTTCATATTCCGCAGAAATTGCAAACTGGGCCAAACAGGAGGTTAAAGGCAATGACTCTCCAACTGGGGAGAGTGTTAGTAAAGCGTCTGGAATGTTGCACCCGAGTACCAGGGGACGAAAACTGAGGCACATTTGAACACGTTTCCCGATCACACGGTGGATCATACTCTGGGTTCCACATGCATGTTTTAGCTGAAGGAAGAATCCCTTAAACCTGGAGAGTTGAGACCCATGGAATGGGTACCATGCAATATGACTTCAAAGGGTCTGCATTTGCTCACCGAACCTCACCAATCCTATCACTGCTGCATTTATGCCGCTGTACACACGCTTGATGCTCTTTCAGAGACATATAAATCCATAGGTTTTAAGATTCTTACTAGTCAGGTATATTCTTAGGCGTTTAATATGGGGTGTTGAGTCCACTTGGTTGAGCAAGGAGTAGCTCTTGTCTATTACATATTTGGCTTATGGAACGGTATCTGTGCTAATTTCAATCTCTGGTTTTATGCAGCACCCCAACTCACCTTTCCCCTTAAGCAAGCATAAGTTGGTTTTCTACATTTGAGACCCTGTTCTGTTTTGTAATTCAGTTCCTGTGTAGCCAAGTTTACATTCCGTGTAGTAGTGATATCTTATGATGTTTCTTTTTCTGTGTGACTTATTTCACTTAGAATCATCATACCTGAATCCACTCATTATGCTGCTACGGGCCTGATGACATAGATTTCATTGCTGAGTGATATTGCATTGTACGTAAGTACCACAACTTCTTTATCCATTTTTCGCTTTCTGTGATATTGAACTTGTACCTTAAATGAGGTTCTTGTAAACAGAGCCGTCCCAAACTTTGGGGTGGCTGTGTCTTTTTGATTTTAATTTCCCTAAGCTATAGGACCATAAGTGGAAGTGCCCTAGGCTCTGTTGCTTTCTTTTTTAAATGTTTCAGGAAACACCATACACTTCTCCAGAGTGGCTGTTGGCAATTTACATCCCACCCATGAGCATAACAAGGCTCCCAGTTCTCCATGGCCTGTTCTGCCTTTCTGGATTTTACACTTTTATCAGATGGCCCTTTTGACTGGGGGGCAGTGAGACTTCATTGTAGTGCAGATTTCCTTTGCAAGCTTGCTTGGTTGGCCAAAAAGGGCGTATGCGTTTTTTCCTGAATATATTCAGGAAAAAACGCATACGCCCCTTTTGGCCAAGTGCATCATTGTGGACGTTCTGCCTCTTTTCCTATGCTTTACATGCAATTCCAGTCTACCTCCTGAAATCGGTTTCCTGCAATTCTGCCCCGGTTTCAAGTCCTCTTGGCAGCCTTACTTCAATATAATTTTGGACGATAGCTGTCATTTATAACTCTGCAGGTTTGTGAATGACAGTGCCCCTGAGCTCCTTTCTTCAACTCGCTTTCTTGTGAGCTGGCCGCAACACCGCAGGTTTGCTTCAGGCCCTAGTGTGGTTCCGGCACGGCACGCTGAGCCTTTGGTTAATTCCTCTTCCTGGTGGGAAATGAGAGTTAACTTTGCCCATCCAGACACCTCCAGCTAGTTTCTCATTGGTTCTCTCTATTCCTGTACATTTTCCGCAGAAATTGCAAACTGGGCCAAACAGGCGGTTAAAGGCACTGACTCTCCAAGTGGGGAGAGTGTTAGTAAAGCGTCTGGAATGTTGCACCCGAGTACCGGGGGACGAAAAATGAGACACCTTTGAACACGTTTCCCGATCACACAGTGGATCATACTCTGGGTTCCACATGCATGTTTTAGCTGAAGGAAGAATCCCTTAAACCTGGAGAGTTGAGACCCATGGAATGGGTACCATGCAATATGAATTGAAAGGGTCTGCATTTGCTCACCGAACCTCACCAATCCTATCACTGCTGCGTTTATGCCGCTGTACACACGCTTGATTCTCTTTCGGAGACATATAAATCCATAGGTTTTAAGATTCTTACTAGTCAGGTATATTCTCAGGCGTTTAATATGGGGTGTTGAGTCCACTTCATTGAGCATGGAGTAGCTCTTGTCTATTACATATTTGGCTTATGGAACGGTATCTGTGCTAATTTCAATCTCTGGTTTTATGCAGCACCCCAACTCACCTTTCCCCTTAAGCAAGCATAAGTTGGTTTTCTACATTTGAGACCCTGTCCTGATTTGTAATTCAGTTCCTGTGTAGCCAAGTTTACATTCCGTGTAGTAGTAATATCTTATGATGTTTCTTTTTCTGTGTGACTTATTTCACTTAGAATCATCGTACCTGAATCCACTCATTATGCTGCTACGGGCCTGATGACATATATTTCATTGCTGAGTGATATTGCTTTGTACGTAAGTACCACAACTTCTTTATCCATTTTTCGCTTTCTGTGATATTGAACTTGTACCGTAAAAGAGGTGCTTGTAAACAGAGCCGTCCCAAACTTTGGGGTGGCTGTGTCTTTTTGATTTTAATTTCCCTAAGCTATAGGACCATAAGTGGAATAGCACTAGGCTCTGTTGCCTTGTTTTTTAGATGTTTCAGGAAACACCATACACTTCTCCAGTGTGGCTGTTGGCAATTTACATCCCGCCCATCAGCATAACAAGGCTCCCAGTTCTCCATGGCCTGTCCTGCCTTTCTGGATTTTACACTTTTTTCAGATGGCCCTTTTGACCGGGGGGCAATGAGACTTCATTGTAGTGCAGATTTCCTTTGCAAGCTTGCTTTTGGCCAAAAAGGGCGTATGCGTTTTTTCCTGAATATATTCAAAAAAAACGCATACGCCTTTTTTGGCCAAGTGCATCATTGTGGACGTTCTGCCTCTTTTCCTATGCTTTACATGCAATTCCAGTCTACCTCCTGAAATCGGTTTCCTGCAATTCTGCCCCGCTTTCAAGTCCTCTTGGCAGCCTTACTTCAATATATTTTTGGACGATAGCTGTCATTTATAAGTCTGCACGTTTGTGAATTACAGTGCCCCTGAGCTCCTTTCTTCAACTCTCTTTCTTCTGAGCTGGCCGCAACACCGCAGGATTGCTTCAGGCCCTAGTTTGGTTCCGTCATGGCATGCTGAGCCTTTGGTTAATTCCTCTTCCTGGTGGGAAATGAGAGTTAAATTTGCCCGTTCAGACACCTCCAGCTAGTCTCTCATTGGTTCTCCCTATTCCTGTTCATTTTCCGCAGAAATTGCAAACTGGGCCAAACAGGAGGTTAAAGGCACTGACTCTCCAAGTGGGGAGAGTGTTAGTAAAGCGTCTGGAATGTTGCACCCGAGTACCGGGGGACGAAAACTGAGACACATTTGAACACGTTTCCTGATCACACGGTGGATCATACTCTGGGTTCCACATGCATGTTTTAGCTGAAGGAAGAATCCCTTAAACCTGGAGAGTTGAGACCCATGGAATGGGTACCATGCAATATGACTTCAAAGGGTTTGCATTTGCTCACCGAACCTCACCAATCCTATCACGGCTGCGTTTATGCAGCTGTACACACGCTTGATTCTCTTTCGGAGCATATAAATCCATAGGTTTTAAGATTCTTACTAGTCAGGTATATTCTTAGGCGTTTAATATGGGGTGTTGAGTCCACTTCATTGAGCAAGAAGTAGCTCTTGTATATTACACATTTGGCTTATGGAACGGTATCTGTGCTTATTTCAGTCTCTGGTTTTATGCAGCACCCCAACTCACATTTCCCCTTAAGCAAGCATAAGTTGGTTTTCTACATTTGAGACCCTGTTCTGTTTTGTAATTCAGTTCCTGTGTAGCCAAGTTTACATTCCGTGTAGTAGTGATATCTGATGATGTTTCTTTTTCTGTGTGACTTATTTCACTTAAAATCATCGTACCTGAATCCACTCATTATGCTGCTACAGTCCTGATGACATAGATTTCATTGCTGAGTGATATTGCATTGTACGTAAGTACCACAACTTCTTTATCCATTTTTCGCTTTCTGCGATATTAAACTTGTACCGTAAACGAGGTTCTTGTAAACAGAGCTGTCCCAAACTTTTGGGTGGCTGTGTGTTTTTGATTTTAATTTCCCTAAGCTATAGGACCATAAGTGGAAGTGCCCTAGGCTCTGTTGCTTTGTTTTTTAGATGTTTCAGGAAACACCATACACTTCTCCAGAGTGGCTGTTGGCAATTTACATCCCGCCCATCAGCATAACAAGGCTCCCAGTTCTCCATGGCTTGTCCTGCCTTTCTGGATTTTACACTTTTTTCAGATGGCCCTTTTGACCGGGGGGCAGTGAGACTTCATTGTAGTGCAGATTTCCTTTGCAAGCTTGCTTGGTTCGCCAAAAAGTGCGTATGCGTTTTCTCCTGAATATATTCAGGAAAAAACGCATACGCCCTTTTTGGCCAAGTGCATCATTGTGGACGTTCTGCCTCTTTTCCTGTGGTTTACATGCAAATCCAGTCTACCTCCTGAAATCGGTTTCCTGCAATTCTGCCCCGCTTTCAAGTCCTCTTGGCAGCCTTACTTCAATATATTTTTGGACGATAGCTGTCATTTTTAACTCTGCAGGTTTGTGAATGACAGTGCCCCTGAGCTCCTTTCTTCAACTCGCTTTCTTGTGAGCTGGCCGAAACACCGCAGGATTGCTTCAGGCTCCAGTGTGGTTCCGGCATGGCACGCTGAGCCTTTGGTTAATTCCTCTTCCTGGTGGGAAATGAGAGTTAAATTTGCCCGTCCAGACACCTCCAGCTAGTCTCTTATTGGTTCTCCCTATTCCTGTTCATTTTCCGCAGAAATTGCAAACTGGGCCAAACAGGAGGTTAAAGGCACTGACTCCCCAAGTGGGGAGAGTGTTAGTAAAGCGTCTGGAATGTTGCATCCGAGTACCAGGGGACGAAAACTGAGACACCTTTGAACACGTTTCCCAATCACATGGTGTATCATACTCTGGGTTCCACATGCATGTTTTAGCTGAAGGAAGAATCCCTTAAACCTGGAGAGTTGAGACCCCTGGAATGGGTACCATGCAATATGACTTCAAAGGGTCTGCATTTGCTCACTGATCCTCACCAATCCTATCACTGCTGCGTTTATGCCGCTGTACACACTCTTGATTCTCTTTCGGAGACATATAAATCCATAGGTTTTAAGATTCTTACTAGTCAGGTATATTCGTAGGCGTTTAATATGGGGTGTTGAGTCCACTTCATTGAGCAAGGAGTAGCTCTTGTCTATTACATATTTGGCTTATGGAACGGTATCTGTGCTTATTTCAATCTCTGGTTTTATGCAGCACCCCAACTCACATTTCCCCTTAAGAAAGCATAAGTTGGTTTTCTACATTTGAGACCCTGTTCTGTTTTGTAATTCAGTTCCTGTGTAGCCAAGTTTACATTCCGTGTAGTAGTGATATCTTATGATGTTTCTTTTTCTGTGTGACTTATTTCACTTAGAATCATCGTACCTGAATCCACTCATTATGCTGCTATGGGCCTGATGACATAGATTTCATTGCTGAGTGATATTGCATTGTACGTAAGTACCACAACTTCTTTATCCATTTTTCGCTTTCTGCAATATTAAAATTGTACCGTAAACGAGGTTCTTGTAAACAGAGCGGTACCAAATTTGGGTTGGCTGTGTCTTTTTGATTTTAATTTCCCTAAACTATAGGACCATAAGTGGAAGTGCCCTAGGGTCTGTTACTTTGTTTTTTAGATGTTTCAGGAAACACCATACACTTCTCCAGAGTGGCTGTTGGCAATTTACATCCCGCCCATCAGCATAACAAGGCTCCCAGTTCTCCATGGCCTGTCCTGCCTTTCTGGATTTTACACTTTTTTCAGATGGCCCTTTTGACCGGGGGGCATTGAGACTTCATTGTAGTGCAGATTTCCTTTGCAAGGTTGCTTGGTTGGCCAAAAAGGGCGTATGCGTTTTTTCCTGAATATATTCAGGAAAAAACGCATACGCCCTTTTTGGCCAAGTGCATCATTGTGGACGTTCTGCCTCTTTTCCTTTTCTTTACATGCAATTCCAGTCTACCTCCTGAAATCGGTTTCCTGCAATTCTGCCCAGCGTTCAAGTCCTCTTGGCAGCCTTACTTCAATATATTTTTGGACGATAGCTGTCATTTATAACTCTGCAGGTTTGTGAATGACAGTGCCCCTGAGCTCCTTTCTTCAACTCGCTTTCTTGTGAGCTGGCCGCAACACCGTAGGATTGCTTCAGGCCCTAGTGTGGTTCCGGCACGGCACGCTGAGCCTTTGGTTAATTCCTCTTCCTGGTGGGTAATGAGAGTTAAATTTGCCCGTCCAGACACCTCCAGCTAGTCTCTCTTGGTTCTCCCTATTCCTGTTCATTTTCCGCAGAAATTGCAAACTGGGACAAACAGGAGGTTAAAGGCACTGACTCTCCAAGTGGGGAGAGTGTTAGTAAAGCGTCTGGAATGTTGCACCCGAGTACCAGGACACGAAAACTGAGACACATTTGAACACGTTTCCTGATCACACGGTGGATCATACTCTGGGTTCCACATGCATGTTTTAGCTGAAGGAAGAATCCCTTAAACCTGGAGAGTTGAGACCCATGGAATGGGTACCATGCAATATGACTTCAAAGGGTCTGCATTTGCTCACCGAACCTCACCAATCCTATCACTGCTGCATTTATGCTGCTGTACACACGCTTGATTCTCTTTTGGAGCATATAAATCCATAGGTTTTAAGATTCTTACTAGTCAGGTATATTCTTAGGCGTTTAATATGTGGTGTTGAGTCCACTTCGTAAAGCAAGGAGTAGCTCTTGTCTATGACATATTTGGCTTATGGAACGGTATCTGTGCTAATTTCAATCTCTGGTTTTATGCAGCCCCCCAACTCACGTTTCCCCTTAAGCAAGCATAAGTTGGTTTTCTACATTTGAGACCCTGTTCTGTTTTGTAATTCAGTTCCTGTGTAGCCAAGTTTACATTCCGTGTAGTAGTGATATCTTATGATGTTTCTTTTTCTGTGTGACTTATTTCACTTAGAATCATCGTACCTGAATCCACTCATTATGCTGCTACGGGCCTGATGACATAGACTTCATTGCTGAGTGATATTGCATTGTACGTAAGTACCACAATTTCTTTATCCATTTTTCGCTTTCTGTGATATTGAACTTGTACCGTAAACGAGGTTCTTGTAAACAGAGCCGTCCCAAACTTTGGGGTGGCTGTGTCTTTTTGATTTTAATTTCCCTAAGCTATAGGACCATAAGTGGAAGTGCCCTAGGCTCTGTTGCTTTGTTTTGTAGATGTTTCAGGAAACACCATACACTTCTCCAGAGTGGCTGTTGGCAATTTACATCCCGCCCATCAGCATAACAAGGCTCCCAGTTCTCCATGGCCTGTCCTGCCTTTCTGGATTTTACACTTTTTTCAGATGACCCTTTTAACCGGGGGGCAGTGAGACTTCATTGTAGTGCAGATTTCCTTTGCAAGCTTGCTTGCTTGGCCAAAAAGTGCGTAGGCTTTTTTTCTTGAGGAAAAAACGCATATGCCCTTTTTGGCCAAGTGCATCATTGTGGACGTTCTGCCTCTTTTCCTATGCTTTACATGCAATTCCAGTCTACCTCCTGAAATCGGTTTCCTGCAATTCTGCCCCGCTTTCAAGTCCTCTTGGCAGCCTTACTTCAATATATTTTTGGACGATATCTGTCATTTATAACTCTGCGGTTTTGTGAATTACAGTGCCCCTGAGCTCCTTTCTTCAACTTGCTTTCTTGTGAGCTGGCCGCAACACCGCAGCATCGCTTCAGGCCCTAGTGTTGTTCCGGCATGGCACGCTGAGCCTTTGGTTAATTCCTCTTCCTGGTGGGAAATGAGAGTTAAATTTGCCCGTCCAGACACCTCCAGCTAGTCTCTCATTGGTTCTCCCTATTCCTGTTCATTTTCCGCAGAAATTGCAAACTGGGCCAAACAGGAGGTTAAAGTCACTGACTCTCCAAGTGGGGAGAGTGTTAGTAAAGCGTCTGGAATGTTGCACCCGAGTACCAGTGGACGAAAACTGACACATTTGAACACGTTTCCCGATCACACGGTGGATCATACTCTGCGTTCCACATGCATGTTTTAGCTGAAGGAAGAATCCCTTAAACCTGGAGAGTTGAGACCCATGGAATGGGTACCATGCAATATGACTTCAAAGGGTCTGCATTTGCTCACCGAACCTCATCAATCCTATCACTGCTGCATTTATGCCGCTATACACACGCTTGATTCTCTTTCGGAGATATATAAATCCATAGGTTTTAAGATTCTTACTAGTCAGGTATATTCTTAGGCGTTTAATATGGGGTGTTGAGTCCACTTCGTTGAGCAAGGTGTAGCTCTTTTCTATTACATATTTGGCTTCTGGAACGATATCTGTGCTAATTTCAATGTCTGGTTTTATGCAGCACCCCAACTCACCTTTCCCCTTAAGGAAGAATAAGTTGGTTTTCTACATTTGAGACCCTGTTCTGTTTTGTAATTCAGTTCCTGTGTAGCCAAGTTTACATTCCATGTAGTAGTGATATCTTATGATGTTTCTTTTTCTCTGTGACTTATTTCACTTAGAATCATCGTACCTGAATCCACTCATTATGCTGCTACGGGTCTCGTGACATAGATTTCATTGCTGAGTGATATTGCATTGTACGTAAGTACCACAACTTCTTTATCCATTTTTCGCTTTCTGCGATATTGAACTTGTACCGTAAACGAGGTTCTTGTAAACAGAGCCATCCCAAACTTTGGGGTGGCTGTGTCTTTTTGATTTTAATTTCCCTAAGCTATAGGACCATAAGTGGAAGTGCCCTAGGCTCTGTTGCTTTGTTTTTTAGATGTTTCAGGAAACACCATACACTTCTCCAGAGTGGCTGTTGGCAATTTACATCCCGCCCATCAGCATAACAAGGCTCCCAGTTCTCCATGGCCTGTCCTGCTTTGCTGGATTTTATACTTTTTTCAGATGGCCCTTTTGCCCGCAGGGTAGTGAGACTTCATTGTAGTGCAGATTCCCTTTGCAAGCTTGCTTGGTTGGCCAAAAAGGGCGTATGCGTTTTTTCCTGAATATATTCAGGAAAAAACGCATACGCCCTTTTTGGCCAAGTGCATCATTGTGGACGTTCTGCCTCTTTTCCTATGCTTTACATGCAATTCCAGTCTACCTCCTGAAATCGGTTTCCTGCAATTCTGCCCCGCTTTCAAGTCCTCTTGGCAACCTTACTTCAATATATTTTTGGACGATAGCTGTCATTTATAACTCTGCAGTTTGTGAATTACAGTGCCCCTGAGCTCCTTTCTTCAACTCGCTTTCTTGTGAGCTGGCCGCAACACCGCAGGATTGCTTCAGGCCCTAGTGTGGTTCCGGCACGGCACGCTTAGCCTTTGGTTAATTCCTCTTCCTGGTGGGAAACGAGAGTTAACTTTGCGTGTCCAGACACCTCCAGCTAGTCTCTCATTGGTTCTCCCTATTCCTGTTCATTTTCCGTAGAAATTGCAAACTGGGCCAAACAGGAGGTTAAAGGCACTGACTCTCCAAGTGGGGAGAGTGTTAGTAAAGCGTCTGGAATGTTGCACCCGAGAACCGGAGGACGACAACTGAGACACATTTGAACACGTTTCCGATCACACAGTGGATCATACTCTGGGTTCCACATGCATGTTTTAGCTGAAGGAAGAATCCCTTAAACCTGGAGAGTTGAGATCCATGGAATGGGTACCATGCAATATGACTTCAAAGGGTTTGCATTTGCTCACCGAACCTCACCAATCCTATCACTGCTGCGTTTATGCCGCTGTACACACGCTTGATTCTCTTTCGGAGACATATAAATCCATAGGTTTTAAGATTCTTACTAGTCAGGTATATTCTTAGGCGTTTAATATGTGGTGTTGAGTCCACTTCGTTGAGCAAGGAGTAGCTCTTGTCTATTACATATTTGGCTTATGGAATGGTATCTGTGCTAATTTCAATCTCTGGTTTTATGTAGCACCCCAACTCACCTTTCCCCTTAAGCAAGCATAACTTGGTTTTCTACATTTGTGAGCCTGTTCTGTTTTGTAATTCAGTTCCTGTGTAGCCAAGTTTACATTCCGTGTAGTAGTGATATCTTATGATGTTTCTTTTTCTGTGTGACTTATTTCACTTAGAATCATCGTACCTGAATCCACTCATTATGCTGCTACGGGCAGATGACATAGATTTCATTGCTGAGTGGTATTGCATTGTACGTAAGTACCACAACTTCTTTATCCATTTTTCACTTTCTGCGATATTGATCTTGTACCGTAAACGAGGTTCTTGTAAACAGAGCCGTCCCAAACTTTGGGGAGGCTGTGTCTTTTTGATTTTAATTTCAATAAGCTATAGGACCATAAGTGGAAGTGCCCTAGGCTCTGTTGCTTTGTTTTGTAGATGTTTCAGGAAACACCATACACTTCTCCAGAGTGGCTGTTGGCAATTTACATCCCGCCCATGAGCATAACAAGGCTCCCAGTTCTCCATGGCCTGTCCTGCCTTTCTGGATTTTACACTTTTTTCAGATGGCCCATTTGACCGGGGCGCAGTGAGACCTTATTGTAGTGCAGATTTCATTTTCAAGCTTGATTGGTTGGCCAAAAAGGGCATATGAATGTTTTCCTGTATATATTCAGGAAAAAACGCGTATGCCCTTTTTGGCCAAGTCCATCATTGTGGATGTTCTGCCTCTTTTCCTATGCTTTACATGCAATTCCAGTCTACCTCCTGAAATCGGTTTCCTGCAATTCTGCCCAGCGTTCAAGTCCTCTTGGCAGCCTTACTTCAATATATTTTTGGACGATAGCTGTCATTTATAACTCTGCAGGTTTGTGAATGACAGTGCCCCTTAGCTCCTTTCTTCAACTCGCTTTCTTGTGAGCTGGCCGCAACACCGCAGCATTGCTTCAGGCCCTAGTGTGGTTCCGGCATGACATGCTGAGCCTTTGGTTAATTCCTCTTCCTGGTGGGAAATGAGAGTTAAATTTGCCCGTCCAGACACCTCCAGCTAGTCTCTCATTGGTTCTCCCTATTCCTGTTCATTTTCTGCAGAAATTGCAAACTGGGCCAAACAAGAGGTTAAAGGCACTGACTCTCCAAGTGGGGAGAGTGTTAGTAAAGCGTCTGGAATGTTGCACCCGAGTACCAGGGGATGAAAACTGACACAATTAAACACGTTTCCCGATCACACGGTGGATCATACTCTGGGTTCCACATGCATGTTTTAGCTGAAGGAAGAATCCCTTAAACCTGGAGAGTTGAGACCCATGGAATGGGTACCATGCAATATGACTTCAAAGGGTCTGCATTTGCTCACCGAACCTCACCAATCCTATCACTGCTGCGTTTATGACACTGTACACACGCTTGATTCTCTTTCGGAGACATATAAATCCATAGGTTTTAAGATTCTTTCTAGTCAGGTATATTCTTACGCGTTTAATATGGGGTGTAGAGTCCACTTCGTTGAGCAAGGAGTAGCTCTTGTCTATTAAATATTTGTCTTATGGAACGGTATCTGTTCTAATTTCAATCTCTGGTTTTATGCAGCACCCCAACTCACCTTTCGCCTTAAGCAAGCATAAGTTGGTTTTCTACATTTGAGACCCTGTTCTGTTTTGTAATTCAGTTCCTGTGTAGCCAAGTTTACATTCCTTGTAGTAGTGATATCTTATGATGTTTGTTTTTCTGTGTGACTTATTTCACTTAGAATCATCGTACCTGAATCCACTCATTATGCTGCTACGGGCCTGATGACATAGATTTCATTGCTGAGTGATATTGCATTGTACGTAAGTACCACAACTTCTTTATCCATTTTTCGCTTTCTGTGATATTGAACTTGGACCATAAATGAGGTTCTTGTAAACAGAGCTGTCCCTAACTTTGGGGTGGCTGAGTCTTTTTGATTTTAATTTCCCTAAGCTATAGGACCATAAGTGGAAGTGCCCTAGGCTCTGTTGCTTTGTTTTTTAGATGTTTCAGGAAACACCATACACTTCTCCAGAGTGGCTGTTGGCAATTTACATCCCGCCCATCAGCATAACAAGGCTCCCAGTTCTCCATGGCCTGTCCTGCCTTTCTGGATTTTACACTTTTTTCAGATGGCCCTTTTGACCGGGGAGCAGTGAGACTTCATTGTAGTGCAGATTTCCTTTGCAAGCTTGCTTGGTTGGCCAAAAAGGGCGTATGTGTTTTTTCCTGAATATATTCAGGAAAAAACGCATACTCCCTTTTTGGCCAAGTGCATCATTGTGGACGTTCTGCCTCTTTTCCTATGCTTTACATGCAATTCCAGTCTACCTCCTGAAATCGGTTTCCTGCAGTTCTGCCCGCTTTCAAGTCCTCTTGGCAGCCTTACTTCAATATATTTTTGGACGATAGCTATCATTTATAACTCTGCAGGTATGTGAATGACAGTGTCCCTGAGCTCCTTTCTTCAACTCGCTTTCTTGTGAGCTGGCCGCAACACCGCAGGATTGCTTCAGGCCCTAGTGTGGTTCCAGCATGGCACGCTGAGCCTTTGTTTAATTCCTCTTCCTGGTGGGAAATGAGAGTTAAATTTGCCCGTCCAGACACCTCCAGCTAGTCTCTCATTGGTTCTCCCTATTCCTGTTCATTTTCCGCAGAATTTGCAAACTGGGCCAAACAGGAGGTTAAAGGCACTGACTCTCCAAGTGGGGAGAGTGTTAGTAAAGCGTCTGGAATGTTGCACCCGAGTACCAGGGGACGAAAACTGAGACACATTTGAACACGTTTCCCGATCACACGGTGGATCATACTCTGGGTTCCACATGCATGTTTTAGCTGAAGGAAGAATCCCTTAAACCTGGAGAGTTGAGACCCCTGCAATGGGTACCATGCAATATGACTTCAAAGGGTTTGCATTTGCTCACCGAACCTCACCAATCCTATCACTGCTGCGTTTATGCCGCTGTACACACGCTTGATTCTCTTTCGGAGACATATAAATCCATAGGTTTTAAGATTCTTCCTAGTCAGGTATATTCTTAGGCGTTTATTATGGGGTGTAGAGTCCACTTCGTTGAGCAAGGAGTAGCTCTTGTCTATTACATATTTGGCTTATGGAACGGTATCTGTGCTAATTTCAATCTCTGGTTTTATGCAGCACCCCAACTCACCTTTTGCCTTAAGCAAGCATAAGTTGGTTTTCTACATTTGAGACCCTGTTCTGTTTTGTAATTCAGTTCCTGTGTAGCCAAGTTTACATTCCGTGTAGTTGTGATATCTTATGATGTTTCTTTTTCTGTGTGACTTATTTCACTTCGAATCATCGTACCTGAATCCACTCATTATGCTGCTACGGGCCTGATGACATAGATTTCATTGCTGAGTGATATTGCATTGTACGTAAGTACCACAAGTTCTTTATCCATTTTTCGCTTTCTGCGATATTGAATTTGTACCGTAAACGAGGTTCTTGTAAACAGAGCCGTCCCAAACTTTGGGGTGGCTGTGTGTTTTATTTTTTAATTTCCCTAAGCTATAGGACCATAAGTGGAAGTGCCCTAGGCTCTGTTGCCTTGTTTTTTAGATGTTTCAGGAAACACCATACACTTCTCCAGAGTGGCTGTTGGCAATTTACATCCCGCCCATCAGCATAACAAGGCTCCTAGTTCTCCATGGCCTGTCCTGCCTTTCTGGATTTTACACTTTTTTCAGATGGCCCTTTTGACCGGGGGCAGTGACACTCCATTGTAGTGCAGATTTCCTTTGCAAGCTTGCTTGCTTGGCCAAAAAGGGCGTATGCGTTTTTTCCTGAATATATTCAGGAAAAAACGCATATGCCCTTTTTGGCCAAGTGCATCATTGTGGACGTTCTGCCTCTTTTCCTATGCTTTACATGCCATTCCAGTCTACCTCCTGAAATCGGTTTCCTGCAATTCTGCCCCGCTTTCAAGTTCCTCTTGGCAGCCTTACTTCAATATATTTTTGGACGATAGCTGTCATTTTTAACTCTGCAGGTTTGTGAATGACAGTGCCCCTGAGCTCCTTTCTTCAACTCGCTTTCTTGTGAGCTGGCCGCAACACCGCAGCATTGCTTCAGGCCCTAGTGTGGTTCCGGCATGACACACTGAGTCTTTGGTTAATTCCTCTTCCTGGTGGGAAATGAGAGTTAAATTTGCCCGTCCAGACACCTCCAGCTAGTCTCTCATTGGTTCTCCCTATTCCTGTTCATTTTCCATAGAAATTGCAAAACTGGGCCAAACAGGAGTTTAAAGGCACTGACTATCCACGTGGGGAGAGTGTTAGTAAAGCGTCTGGAATGTTGCATTCGAGTACCAGGGGACGAAAACTGAGACACCTTTGAACACGTTTCCCGATCACATGGTGTATCATACTCTGGGTTCCACATGCATGTTTTAGCTGAAGGAAGAATCCCTTAAACCTGGAGAGTTGAGACCCATGCAATGGGTACAATGAAATATGACTTCAAAGGGTCTGCATTTGCTCACCGATCCTCACCAATCCTATCACTGCTGCGTTTATGCCGCTGTACACACTCTTGATTCTCTTTCGGAGACATATAAATCCATAGGTTTTAAGATTCTTACTAGTCAGGTATATTCGTAGGCGTTTAATATGGGGTGTTGAGTCCACTTCATTGAGCAAGGAGTAGCTCTTGTCTATTATATATTTTGCTTATGGAACGGTATCTGTGCTTATTTCAATCTCTGGTTTTATGCAGCACCCCAACTCACATTTCCCCTTAAGAAAGCATAAGTTGGTTTTCTACATTTGAGACCCTGTTCTGTTTTGTAATTCAGTTCCTGTGTAGCCAAGTTTACATTCCGTGTAGTAGTGATATCTTATGATGTTTCTTTTTCTGTGTGACTTATTTCACTTAGAATCATCGTACCTGAATCCACTCATTATGCTGCTATGGGCCTGATGACATAGATTTCATTGCTGAGTGATATTGCATTGTAAGTAAGTACCACAACTTCTTTATCCATTTTTCGCTTTCTGCAATATTAAACTTGTACCGTAAATGAGGTTCTTGTAAACAGAGCCGTCCCAAATTTGGGTTGGCTGTGTCTTTTTGATTTTAATTTCCCTAAAGTATAGGACCATAAGTGGAAGTGCCCTAGGCTCTGTTACTTTGTTTTTTAGATGTTTCAGGAAACACCATACACTTCTCCAGAGTGGCTGTTGGCAATTTACATCCCGCCCATCAGCATAACAAGGCTCCCATTTCTCCATGGCCTGTCCTGCCTTTCTGGATTTTACACTTTTTTCAGATGGCCCTTTTGACCGGGGGGCATTGAGACTTCATTGTAGTGCAGATTTCCTTTGCAAGCTTGCTTGGTTGGCCAAAAAGGACGTATGCGTTTTTTCCTGAATATATTCAGGAAAAAACGCATATGCCCTTTTTGGCCAAGTGCATCATTGTGGACGTTCTGCCTCTTTTCCTTTGCTTTACATGCAATTCCAGTCTACCTCCTGAAATCGGTTTCCTGCAATTCTGCCCAGCGTTCAAGTCCTCTTGGCAGCCTTACTTCAATATATTTTTGGACGATAGCTGTCATTTATAACTCTGCAGGTTTGTGAATGACAGTGCCCCTGAGCTCCTTTCTTCAACTCGCTTTCTTGTGAGCTGGCCGCAACACCGCAGCATTGCTTCAGGCCCTAGTGTGGTTCCGGCATGACATGCTGAGCCTTTGGTTAATTCCTCTTCCTGGTGGGAAATGAGAGTTAAATTTGCCCGTCCAGACACCTCCAGCTAGTCTCTCATTGGTTCTCCCTATTCCTGTTCATTTTCCGCAGAAATTGCAAACTGGGCCAAACAAGAGGTTAAAGGCACTGACTCTCCAAGTGGGGAGAGTGTTAGTAAAGCGTCTGGAATGTTGCACCCAAGTACCAGGGGATGAAAACTGACACAATTAAACACGTTTCCCGATCACACGGTGGATCATACTCTGGGTTCCACATGCATGTTTTAGCTGAAGGAAGAATACCTTAAACCTGGAGAGTTGACATCCATGGAATGGGTACCATGCAATATGACTTCAAAGGGTCTGCATTTGCTCACCGAACCTCACCAATCCTATCACTGCTGCGTTTATGACACTGTACACACGCTTGATTCTCTTTCGGAGACATATAAATCCATAGGTTTTAAGATTCTTTCTAGTCAGGTATATTCTTACGCGTTTAATATGGGGTGTAGAGTCCACTTTGTTGAGCAAGGAGTAGCTCTTGTCTATTAAATATTTGGCTTATGGAACGGTATCTGTTCTAATTTCAATCTCTGGTTTTATGCAGCACCCCAACTCACCTTTCGCCTTAAGCAAGCATAAGTTGGTTTTCTACATTTGAGACCCTGTTCTGTTTTGTAATTCAGTTCCTGTGTAGCCAAGTTTACATTCCTTGTAGTAGTGATATCTTATGATGTTTGTTTTTCTGTGTGACTTATTTCACTTAGAATCATCGTACCTGAATCCACTCATTATGCTGCTACGGGCCTGATGACATAGATTTCATTGCTGAGTGATATTGCATTGTACGTAAGTACCACATCTTCTTTATCCATTTTTCGCTTTCTGTGATATTGAACTTGGACCATAAATGAGGTTCTTGTAAACAGAGCTGTCCCTAACTTTGGGGTGGCTGAGTCTTTTTGATTTTAATTTCCCTAAGCTATAGGACCATAAGTGGAAGTGCCCTAGGCTCTGTTGCTTTGTTTTTTAGATGTTTCAGGAAACACCATACACTTCTCCAGAGTGGCTGTTGGCAATTTACATCCCGCCCATGAGCATAACAAGGCTCCCAGTTCTCCATGGCCTGTCCTGCCTTTCTGGATTTTACACTTTTTTCAGATGACCCTTTTGACCGGGGAGCAGTGAGACTTCATTGTAGTGCAGATTTCCTTTGCAAGCTTGCTTGGTTGGCCAAAAAGGGCGTATGTGTTTTTTCCTGAATATATTCAGGAAAAAACGCATACGCCCTTTTTGGCCAAGTGCATCATTGTGGACGTTCTGCCTCTTTTCCTATGCTTTACATGCAATTCCAGTCTACCTCCTGAAATCGGTTTCCTGCAGTTCTGCCCGCTTTCAAGTCCTCTTGGCAGCCTTACTTCAATATATTTTTGGATGATAGCTATCATTTATAACTCTGCAGGTATGTGAATGACAGTGTCCCTGAGCTCCTTTCTTCAACTCGCTTTCTTGTGAGCTGGCCGCAACACCGCAGGATTGCTTCAGGCCCTAGTGTGGTTCCAGCATGGCACGCTGAGCCTTTGTTTAATTCCTCTTCCTGGTGGGAAATGAGAGTTAAATTTGCCCGTCCAGACACCTCCAGCTAGTCTCTCATTGGTTCTCCCTATTCCTGTTCATTTTCCGCAGAATTTGCAAACTGGGCCAAACAGGAGGTTAAAGGCACTGACTCTCCAAGTGGGGAGAGTGTTAGTAAAGCGTCTGGAATGTTGCACCCGAGTACCAGGGGACGAAAACTGAGACACATTTGAACACGTTTCCCGATCACACGGTGGATCATACTCTGGGTTCCACATGCATGTTTTAGCTGAAGGAAGAATCCCTTAAACCTGGAGAGTTGAGACCCCTGCAATGGGTACCATGCAATATGACTTCAAAGGGTCTGCATTTGCTCACCGAACCTCACCAATCCTATCACTGCTGCGTTTATGCCGCTGTACACACGCTTGATTCTCTTTCGGAGACATATAAATCCATAGGTTTTAAGATTCTTCCTAGTCAGGTATATTCTTAGGCGTTTATTATGGGGTGTAGAGTCCACTTCGTTGAGCAAGGAGTAGCTCTTGTCTATTACATATTTGGCTTATGGAACGGTATCTGTGCTAATTTCAATCTCTGGTTTTATGCAGCACCCCAACTCACCTTTCGCCTTAAGCAAGCATAAGTCGGTTTTCTACATTTGAGACCCTGTTCTGTTTTGTAATTCAGTTCCTGTGTAGCCAAGTTTACATTCCGTGTAGTAGTGATATCTTATGATGTTTCTTTTTCTGTGTGACTTATTTCACTTAGAATCATCGTACCTGAATCCACTCATTATGCTGCTACGGGCCTGATGACATAGATTTCATTGCTGAGTGATATTGCATTGTACGTAAGTATCACAAGTTCTTTATCCATTTTTCGCTTTCTGCGATATTGAATTTGTACCGTAAACGAGGTTCTTGTAAACAGAGCCGTCCCAAACTTTGGGGTGGCTGTGTGTTTTATTTTTTAATTTCCCTAAGCTATAGGACCATAAGTGGAAGTGCCCTAGGCTCTGTTGCCTTGTTTTTTAGATGTTTCAGGAAACACCATACACTTCTCCAGAGTGGCTGTTGGCAATTTACATCCCGCCCATCAGCATAACAAGGCTCCTAGTTCTCCATGGCCTGTCCTGCCTTTCTGGATTTTACACTTTTTTCAGATGGCCCTTTTGACCGGGGGCAGTGACACTCCATTGTAGTGCAGATTTCCTTTGCAAGCTTGCTTGCTTGGCCAAAAAGGGCGTATGCGTTTTTTCCTGAATATATTCAGGAAAAAACGCATATGCCCTTTTTGGCCAAGTGCATCATTGTGGACGTTCTGCCTCTTTTCCTATGCTTTACATGCAATTCCAGTCTACCTCCTGAAATCGGTTTCCTGCAATTCTGCCCCGCTTTCAAGTTCCTCTTGGCAGCCTTACTTCAATATATTTTTGGACGATAGCTGTCATTTTTAACTCTGCAGGTTTGTGAATGACAGTGCCCCTGAGCTCCTTTCTTCAACTCGCTTTCTTGTGAGCTGGCCGCAACACCGCAGCATTGCTTCAGGCCCTAGTGTGGTTCCGGCATGACACACTGAGTCTTTGGTTAATTCCTCTTCCTGGTGGGAAATGAGAGTTAAATTTGCCCGTCCAGACATCTCCAGCTAGTCTCTCATTGGTTCTCCCTATTCCTGTTCATTTTCCATAGAAATTGCAAAACTGGGCCAAACAGGAGTTTAAAGGCACTGACTATCCACGTGGGGAGAGTGTTAGTAAAGCGTCTGGAATGTTGCATTCGAGTACCAGGGGACGAAAACTGAGACACCTTTGAACACGTTTCCCGATCACATGGTGTATCATACTCTGGGTTCCACAAGCATGTTTTAGCTGAAGGAAGAATCCCTTAAACCTGGAGAGTTGAGACCCATGCAATGGGTACAATGAAATATGACTTCAAAGGGTCTGCATTTGCTCACCGATCCTCACCAATCCTATCACTGCTGCGTTTATGCCGCTGTACACACTCTTGATTCTCTTTCGGAGACATATAAATCCATAGGTTTTAAGATTCTTACTAGTCAGGTATATTCGTAGGCGTTTAATATGGGGTGTTGAGTCCACTTCATTGAGCAAGGAGTAGCTCTTGTCTATTATATATTTTGCTTATGGAACGGTATCTGTGCTTATTTCAATCTCTGGTTTTATGCAGCACCCCAACTCACATTTCCCCTTAAGAAAGCATAAGTTGGTTTTCTACATTTGAGACCCTGTTCTGTTTTGTAATTCAGTTCCTGTGTAGCCAAGTTTACATTCCGTGTAGTAGTGATATCTTATGATGTTTCTTTTTCTGTGTGACTTATTTCACTTAGAATCATCGTACCTGAATCCACTCATTATGCTGCTACGGGCCTGATGACATAGATTTCATTGCTGAGTGATATTGCATTGTACGTAAGTACCACAACTTCTTTATCCATTTTTCGCTTTCTGTGATATTGAACTTGGACCATAAATGAGGTTCTTGTAAACAGAGCTGTCCCTAACTTTGGGGTGGCTGAGTCTTTTTGATTTTAATTTCCCTAAGCTATAGGACCATAAGTGGAAGTGCCCTAGGCTCTGTTGCTTTGTTTTTTAGATGTTTCAGGAAACACCATACACTTCTCCAGAGTGGCTGTTGGCAATTTACATCCCGCCCATCAGCATAACAGGGCTCCCAGTTCTCCATGGCCTGTCCTGCCTTTCTGGATTTTACACTTTTTTCAGATGGCTCTTTTGACCGGGGAGCAGTGAGACTTCATTGTACTGCAGATTTCCTTTGCAAGCTTGCTTGGTTGGCCAAAAAGTGCGTATGCGTTTTTTCCTGAATATATTCAGGAAAAAACGCATACGCCCTTTTTGGCCAAGTGCATCATTGTGGACGTTCTGCCTCTTTTCCTATGCTTTACATGCAATTCCAGTCTACATCCTGAAATCGGTTTCCTGCAATTCTGCCCCGCTTTCAAGTCCTCTTGGCAGCCTTACTTCAATATATTTTTGGACGATAGCTATCATTTATAACTCTGCAGGTTTGTGAATGACAGTGCCCCTTAGCTCCTTTCTTCAACTCGCTTTCTTGTGAGCTGGCCGCAACACCTCAGGATTGCTTCAGGCCCTAGTGTGGTTCCGGCATGGCACGCTGAGCCTTTGGTTAATTCCTCTTCCTGTTCGGAAATGAGAGTTAAATTTGCCCATCCAGACACCTCCAGCTAGTCTCTCATTGGTTCTCCCTATTCCTGTTCATTTTCCGCAGAAATTGCAAACTGGGCCAAACAGGAGGTTAAAGGCACTGACTCTCCAAGTGGGGAGAGTGTTAGTAAAGCGTCTGGAATGTTGCACCCGAGTACCAGGGGATGAAAACTGACACAATTAAACACGTTTCCCGATCACACGGTGGATCATACTCTGGGTTCCACATGCATGTTTTATCTGAAGGAAGAATCCCTTAAACCTGGAGAGTTGAGACCCCTGGAATGGGTACCATGCAACATGACTTCAAAGGGTTTGCATTTGCTCACCGAACCTCACCAATCCTATCACTGCTGCATTTATGCCACTGTACACACGCTTGATTCTCTTTCTGAGACATATAAATCCATAGGTTTTAAGATTCTTACTAGTCAGGTATATTCTTAGGCGTTTAATATGGGGTGTAGAATCCACTTCGTTGAGCAAGGAGTAGCTCCTGTCTATTACATATTTGGCTTATGGAACCGTATCTGTGCTAATTTCAATCTTTGGTTTTATGCAGCACCCCAACTCACCTTTCCTCTTAAGCAAGCATAAGTCGGTTTTCTACATTTGAGACCCTGTTCTGTTGTGTATTTCAGTTCCTGTGTAGCCAAGTTTACATTCCATGTGGTAGAGATATCTTATGATGTTTCTTTCTCTGTGTGACTTATTTCACTTACAAACATCGTACCTGAATCCACTCATTATGCTGCTACGGGCCTGATGACATAGATTTCATTGCTGAGTGATATTGCATTGTACGTAAGTACCACAACTTCTTTATCCATTTTGCGCTTTCTGTGATATTGAACTTGTACCGTAAACGAGGTTCTTGTAAACAGAGCTGTCCCAAAGATTGGGGTGGTTGTGTCTTTTTGATTTTAATTTCCCTAAGCTATAGGACCATAAGTGGAAGTGCCCTAGGCTCTGTTGCTTTGTTTTTTAGATGTTTCAGGAAACACCATACACTTCTCCAGAGTGGCTGTTGGCAATTTACATCCCGCCCATCAGCATAACAAGGCTCCCAGTTCTCCATGGCCTGTCCTGCCTTTGTGGATTTTACACTTTTTTCAGATGGCCCTTTTGACCGCGGGGCAGTGAGACTTCATTGTAGTGCAGATTTCCTTTGCAAGCTTGCTTGGTTGGCCAAAAAGGGCGTATGCGTTTATTCCTGAATATATTCAGGAAAAAACGCATACGCCCTTTTTGGCCAAGTGCATCATTGTGGACGTTCTGCCTCTTTTCCTATGCTTTACATGCAATTCCAGTCTACCTCCTGAAATTGGTTTCCTGCAATTCTGCCCCGCTTTCAAGTCCTCTTGGCAGCCTTACTTCAATATATTTTTGGACGATAGCTGTCATTTATAAATCTGCAGGTATGTGAATGACAGTGCCCCTGAGCTCCTTTCTTCAACTCGCTTTCTTGTGAGCTGGCCGCAACACCGCAGCATTGCTTCAGGCCCTAGTGTGGTTCCGGCATGGCACACTGAGCCTTTGGTTAATTCCTCTTCCTGGTGGGAAATGAGAGTTAAATTTGCCCGTCCAGACACCTCCACCTAGTCTCTCATTGGTTCTCCCTATTCCTGTTCATTTTCCGCAGAAATTGCAAACTGGGCCAAACAGGAGGTTAAAGGCACTGACTCTCCAAGTGGGGAGAGTGTTAGTAAAGCGTCTGGAATGTTGCACCCGAGTACCAGGGGACGAAAACTGACACAATTGAACACGTTTCCCGAGCACACGGTGGATCATACTCTGGGTTCCACATGCATGTTTTAGCTGAAGGAAGAATCCCTTAAACCTGGAGAGTTGAGACCCATGGAATGGGTACCATGCAATATGACTTCAAAGGGTCTGCATTTGTCCACCAAACCTCACCAATCCTATCACTGCTGCGTTTATGCCACTGTACACACGCTTGATTCTCTTTCGGAGACATATAAATCCATAGGTTTTAAGATTCTTCCTAGTCAGGTATATTCTTAGGCGTTTATTAAGGGGTGTAGAGTCCACTTCGTTGAGCAAGGAGTAGCTCTTGTCTATTAAATATTTGGCTTATGGAACGGTATCTGTGCTAATTTCAATCTCTGGTTTTATGCAGCACCCCAACTCACCTTTCGCCTTAAGCAAGCATAAGTTGGTTTTCTACATTTGAGACCCTGTTCTGTTTTGTAATTCAGTTCCTGTGTAGCCAAGTTTACCTTCCTTGTAGTAGTGATATCTTATGATGTTTGTTTTTCTGTGTGACTTATTTCACTTAGAATCATCGTACCTGAATCCACTCATTATGCTGCTACGGGCCTGATGACATAGATTTCATTGCTGAGTGATATTGCATTGTACGTAAGTACCACAACTTCTTTATCCATTTTTCGCTTTCTGTGATATTGAACTTGGACCATAAATGAGGTTCTTGTAAAGAGAGCTGTCCCTAACTTTGGGGTGGCTGAGTCTTTTTGATTTTAATTTCCCTAAGCTATAGGACCATAAGTGGAAGTGCCCTAGGCTCCGTTGCTTTGATTTTAGATGTTTCAGGAAACACCATACACTTCTCCAGAGTGGCTGTTGGCAATTTACATCCTGCCCATCAGCATAACAAGGCTCCCAGTTCTCCATGGCCTGTCCTGCCTTTCTGGACTTTACACTTTTTTCAGATGGCTCTTTTGACCGGGGAGCAGTGAGACTTCATTTTAGTGCAGATTTCCTTTGCAAGCTTGCTTGGTTGGCCAAAAAGTGCGTATGCGTTTTTTCCTGAATATATTCAGGAAAAAACGCATACGCCCTTTTTGGCCAAGTGCATCATTGTGGACGTTCTGCCTCTTTTTCCATGCTTTACATGCAATTCCAGTCTACCTCCTGAAATCGGTTTCCTGCAATTCTGCCCCGCTTTCAAGTCCTCTTGGCAGCCTTACTTCAATATATTTTTGGACGATAGCTATCATTTATAACTCTGCAGGTTTGTGAATGACAGTGCCCCTGAGCTCCTTTCTTCAACTCGCTTTCTTGTGAGCTGGCCGCAACACCTCAGGATTGCTTCAGGCCCTAGTGTGGTTCCGGCATGGCACACTGAGCCTTTGGTTAATTCCTCTTCCTGGTGGGAAATGAGAGTTAAATTTGCCCGTCCAGACACCTCCAGCTAGTCTCTCATTGGTTCTCCCTATTCCTGTTCATTTTCCGCAGAAATTGCAAACTGGGCCAAACAGGAGGTTAAAGGCACTGACTCTCCAAGTGGGGAGAGTGTTAGTAAAGCGTCTGGAATGTTGCACCCGAGTACCAGGGGACGAAAACTGAGACACATTTGAACACGTTTCCCGATCACATGGTGGATCATACTCTGGGTTCCACATGCATGTTTTATCTGAAGGAAGAATCCCTTAAATCTGGAGAGTTGAGACCCCTGGAATGGGTACCATGCAATATGACTTCAAAGGTTTTGCATTTGCTCACCGAACCTCACCAATCCTATCACTGCTGCATTTATGCCACTGTACACACGCTTGATTCTCTTTCTGAGACATATAAATCCATAGGTTTTAAGATTCTTACTAGTCAGGTATATTCTTAGGCGTTTAATATGGGGTGTAGAGTCCACTTCGTTGAGCAAGGAGTAGCTCTTGTCTATTACATATTTGGCTTATGGAACCGTATCTGTGCTAATTTCAATCTTTGGTTTTATGCAGCACCCCAACTCACCTTTACTCTTAAGCAAGCATAAGTCGATTTTCTACATTTGAGACCCTCTTCTGTTTTGTAATTCAGTTCCTGTGTAGCCAAGTTTACATTCCATGTGGTAGAGATATCTTATGATGTTTCTTTCTCTGTGTGACTTATTTCACTTACAAACATCGTACCTGAATCCACTCATTATGCTGCTACGGGCCTGATGACATAGATTTCATTGCTGAGTGATATTGCATTGTACGTAAGTACCACAACTTCTTTATCCATTTTGCGCTTTCTGTGATATTGAACTTGTACCGTAAACGAGGTTCTTGTAAACAGAGCTGTCCCAAAGATTGGGGTGGTTGTGTCTTTTTGATTTTAATTTCCCTAAGCTATAGGACCATAAGTGGAAGCGCCCTAGGCTCTGTTGCTTTGTTTTTTAGATGTTTCAGGAAACACCATACACTTCTCCAGAGTGACTGTTGGCAATTTACATCCCGCCCATCAGCATAACAAGGCTCCCAGTTCTCCATGGCCTGTCCTGCCTTTGTGGATTTTACACTTTTTTCAGATGGCCCTTTTGACCGGGGGGCAGTGAGACTTCATTGTAGTGCAGATTTCCTTTGCAAGCTTGCTTGGTTGGCCAAAAAGGGCGTATGCGTTTTTTCCTGAATATATTCAGGAAAAAACGCATACGCCCTTTTTGGCCAAGTGCATCATTGTGGACGTTCTGCCTCTTTTCCTATGCTTTACATGCAATTCCAGTCTACCTCCTGAAATCGGTTTCCTGCAATTCTGCCCCGCTTTCAAGTCCTCTTGGCAGCCTTACTTCAATATATTTTTGGACGATAGCTGTCATTTATAACTCTGCAGGTATGTGAATGACAGTGCCCCTGAGCTCCTTTCTTCAACTCGCTTTCTTGTGAGCTGGCCGCAACACCGCAGCATTGCTTCAGGCCCTAGTGTGGTTCCGGCATGGCACACTGAGCCTTTGGTTAATTCCTCTTCCTGGTGGGAAATGAGAGTTAAATTTGCCCGTCCAGACACCTCCAGCTAGTCTCTCATTGGTTCTCCCTATTCCTGTTCATTTTCCGCAGAAATTGCAAACTGGGCCAAACAGGAGGTTAAAGGCACTGACTCTCCAAGTGGGGAGAGTGTTAGTAAAGCATCTGGAATGTTGCACCCGAGTACCAGGGGACGAAAACTGACACAATTGAACACGTTTCCCGATCACACGGTAGATCATACTCTGGGTTCCACATGCATGTTTTAGCTGAAGGAAGTATCCCTTAAACCTGGAGAGTTGAGACCCATGGAATGGGTACCATGCAATATGACTTCAAAGGGTCTGCATTTGTCCACTGAACCTCACCAATCCTATCACTGCTGCGTTTATGCCGCTGTACACACGCTTGATTCTCTTTCGGAGACATATAAATCCATAGGTTTTAAGATTCTTCCTAGTCAGGTATATTCTTAGGCGTTTATTATGGGGTGTAGAGTCCACTTCGTTGAGCAAGGAGTAGCTCTTGTCTATTACATATTTGGCTTATGGAACGGTATCTGTGCTAATTTCAATCTCTGGTTTTATGCAGCACCCCAACTCACCTTTCCCCTTAAGCAAGCATAAGTTGGTTTTCTACATTTGAGACCCTGTTCTGTTTTGTAATTCAGTTCCTGTGTAGCCAAGTTTACATTCCGTGTAGTAGTGATATCTTATGATGTTTCTTTTTCTGTGTGACTTATTTCACTTAGAATCATCGTACCTGAATCCACTCATTATGCTGCTATGGGCCTGATGACATAGATTTCATTGCTGAGTGATATTGCATTGTACGTAAGTACCACAACTTCTTTATCCATTTTTCACTTTCTGTGATTTTGAACTTATACTGTAAACGAGGTTCTTGTAAACATAGCCTTCCCAAATTTTGGGGTGGCTGTGTCTTTTTGATTTTAATTTCCCTAAGCTATAGGACCATAAGTGGAAGTGCCCTAGGCTCTGTTGCTTTGTTTTTTAGATGTTTCAGGAAACACCATACACTTCTCCAGAGTGGCTGTTGGCAATTTACATCCCGCCCATCAGCATAACAAGGCTCCCAGTTCTCCATGGCCTGTCCTGCCTTTCTGGATTTTACACTTTTTTCAGATGGCCCTTTTGACCGGGGGGCAGTGAGACTTCATTGTAGTGCAGATTTCCTTTGCAAGCTTGCTTGGTTGGCCAAAAAGGGCGTATGCGTTTTTTCCTGAATATATTCAGGAAAAAACGCATACGCCCTTTTTGGCCAAGTGCATCATTGTGGACGTTCTGCCTCTTTTCCTTTGCTTTACATGCAATTCCAGTCTACCTCCTGAAATCGGTTTCCTGCAATTCTGCCCAGCGTTCAAGTCCTCTTGGCAGCCTTACTTCAATGTATTTTTGGACGATAGCTGTCATTTATAACTCTGCAGGTTTGTGAATGACAGTGCCCCTTAGCTCCTTTCTTCAACTCGCTTTCTTGTGAGCTGGCCGCAACACCGCAGCATTGCTTCAGGCCCTAGTGTGGTTCCGGCATGACATGCTGAGCCTTTGGTTAATTCCTCTTCCTGGTGGGAAATGAGAGTTAAATTTGCCCGTCCAGACACCTCCAGCTAGTCTCTCATTTGTTCTCCCTATTCCTGTTCATTTTCCGCAGAAATTGCAAACTGGGCCAAACAAGAGGTTAAAGGCACTGACTCTCCAAGTGGGGAGAGTGTTAGTAAAGCGTCTGGAATGTTGCACCCGAGTACCGGGGGATGAAAACTGACACAATTAAACACGTTTCCCGATCACACGGTGGATCATACTCTGGGTTCCACATGCATGTTTTAGCTGAAGGAAGAATCCCTTAAACCTGGAGAGTTGAGACCCATGGAATGGGTACCATGCAATATGACTTCAAAGGGTCTGCATTTGCTCACCGAACCTCACCAATCCTATCACTGCTGCGTTTATGACACTGTACACACGCTTGATTCTCTTTCGGAGACATATAAATCCATAGGTTTTAAGATTCTTTCTAGTCAGGTATATTCTTACGCGTTTAATATGGGGTGTAGAGTCCACTTCGTTGAGCAAGGAGTAGCTCTTGTCTATTAAATATTTGGCTTATGGAACGGTATCTGTTCTAATTTCAATCTCTGGTTTTATGCAGCACCCCAACTCACCTTTCGCCTTAAGCAAGCATAAGTTGGTTTTCTACATTTGAGACCCTGTTCTGTTTTGTAATTCAGTTCCTGTGTAGCCAAGTTTACATTCCTTGTAGTAGTGATATCTTATGATGTTTGTTTTTCTGTGTGACTTATTTCACTTAGAATCATCGTACCTGAATCCACTCATTATGCTGCTACGGGCCTGATGACATAGATTTCATTGCTGAGTGATATTGCATTGTACGTAAGTACCACAACTTCTTTATCCATTTTTCGCTTTCTGTGATATTGAACTTGGACCATAAATGAGGTTCTTGTAAACAGAGCTGTCCCTAACTTTGGGGTGGCTGAGTCTTTTTGATTTTAATTTCCCTAAGCTATAGGACCATAAGTGGAAGTGCCCTAGGCTCTGTTGCTTTGTTTTTTAGATGTTTCAGGAAACACCATACACTTCTCCAGAGTGGCTGTTGGCAATTTACATCCCGCCCATCAGCATAACAAGGCTCCCAGTTCTCCATGGCCTGTCCTGCCTTTCTGGATTTTACACTTTTTTCAGATGGCCCTTTTGACCGGGGAGCAGTGAGACTTCATTGTACTGCAGATTTCCTTTGCAAGCTTGCTTGGTTGGCCAAAAAGTGCGTATGCATTTTTTCCTGAATATATTCAGGAAAAAACGCATACGCCCTTTTTGGCCAAGTGCATCATTGTGGACGTTCTGCCTCTTTTCCTATGCTTTACATGCAATTCCAGTCTACCTCCTGAAATCGGTTTCCTGCAATTCTGCCCCGCTTTCAAGTCCTCTTGGCAGCCTTACTTCAATATATTTTTGGACGATAGCTATCATTTATAACTCTGCAGGTATGTGAATGACAGTGCCCCTGAGCTCCTTTCTTCAACTCGCTTTCTTGTGAGCTGGCCGCAACACCGCAGGATTGCTTCAGGCCCTAGTGTGGTTCCGGCATGGCACGCTGAGCCTTTGTTTAATTCCTCTTCCTGGTGGGAAATGAGAGTTAAATTTGCCCGTCCAGACACCTCCAGCTAGTCTCTCATTGGTTCTCCCTATTCCTGTTCATTTTCCGCAGAAATTGCAAACTGGGCCAAACAGGAGGTTAAAGGCACTGACTCTCCAAGTGGGGAGAGTGTTAGTAAAGCGTCTGGAATGTTGCACCCGAGTACCAGGGGACGAAAACTGAGACACATTTGAACACGTTTCCCGATCACATGGTGGATCATACTCTGGGTTCCACATGCATGTTTTAGCTGAAGGAAGAATCCCTTAAACCTGGAGAGTTGAGACCCCTGCAATGGGTACCATGCAATATGACTTCAAAGGGTCTGCATTTGCTCACCGAACCTCACCAATCCTATCACTGCTGCATTTATGCCACTGTACACATGCTTGATTCTCTTTCTGAGACATATAAATCCATAGGTTTTAAGATTCTTACTAGTCAGGTATATTCTTAGGCGTTTAATATGGGGTGTTGAGTCCACTTCGTTGAGCAAGGAGTAGCTCTTGTCTATTACATATTTGGCTTATGGAACGGTATCTGTGCTAATTTCAATCTCTGGTTTTATGCAGCACCCCAACTCACCTTTCCCCTTAAGCAAGCATAAGTCGGTTTTCTACATTTGAGACCCTGTTCTGTTTTGTAATTCAGTTCCTGTGTAGCCAAGTTTACATTCCATGTGGTAGAGATATCTTATGATGTTTCTTTTTCTGTGTGACTTATTTCACTTAGAATCATCGTACCTGAATCCACTCATTATGCTTCTATGGGCCTGATGACATAGATTTCATTGCTGAGTGATATTGCATTGTACGTAAGTACCACAACTTCTTTATCCATTTTTCACTTTCTGTGATTTTGAACTTATACTGTAAACGAGGTTCTTGTAAACAGAGCCTTCCCAAATTTTGGGGTGGCTGTGTCTTTTTGATTTTAATTTCCCTAAGCTATAGGACCATAAGTGGAAGTGCCCTAGGCTCTGTTGCTTTGTTTTGTAGATGTTTCAGGAAACACCATACACTTCTCCAGAGTGGCTGTTGGCAATTTACATCCCGCCCATCAGCATAACAAGGCTCCCAGTTCTCCATGGCCTGTCCTGCCTTTCTGGATTTTACACTTTTTTCAGATGGCCCTTTTGACCGGGGGGCAGTGAGACTTCATTGTAGTGCAGATTTCCTTTGCAAGCTTGCTTAGTTGGCCAAAAGGGGCGTATGCGTTTTTTCCTGAATATATTCAGGAAAAAACGCATACGCCCTTTTTGGCCAAGTGCATCATTGTGGACGTTCTGCCTCTTTTCCTTTGCTTTACATGCAATTCCAGTCTACCTCCTGAAATCGGTTTCCTGCAATTCTGCCCAGCGTTCAAGTCCTCTTGGCAGCCTTACTTCAATATATTTTTGGACGATAGCTATCATTTATAACTCTGCAGGTTTGTGAATGACAGTGCCCCTTAGCTCCTTTCTTCAACTCGCTTTCTTGTGAGCTGGCCGCAACACCGCAGCATTGCTTCAGGCCCTAGTGTGGTTCCGGCATGACATGCTGAGCCTTTGTTTAATTCCTCTTCCTGGTGGGAAATGAGAGTTAAATTTGCCCGTCCAGACACCTCCAGCTAGTCTCTCATTGGTTCTCCCTATTCCTGTTCATTTTCCGCAGAAATTGCAAACTGGGCCAAACAAGAGGTTAAAGGCACTGACTCTCCAAGTGGGGAGAGTGTTAGTAAAGCATCTGGAATGTTGCACCCGAGTACCGGGGGATGAAAACTGACACAATTAAACACGTTTCCCGATCACACGGTGGATCATACTCTGGGTTCCACATGCATGTTTTAGCTGAAGGAAGAATACCTTAAACCTGGAGAGTTGAGACCCATGGAATGGGTACCATGCAATATGACTTCAAAGGGTCTGCATTTGCTCACCGAACCTCACCAATCCTATCACTGCTGCATTTATGACACTGTACACACGCTTGATTCTCTTTCGGAGACATATAAATCCATAGGTTTTAAGATTCTTTCTAGTCAGGTATATTCTTACGCGTTAAATATGGGGTGTGGAGTCCACTTCGTTGAGCAAGGAGTAGCTCTTGTCTATTAAATATTTGGCTTATGGAACGGTATCTGTTCTAATTTCAATCTCTGGTTTTATGCAGCACCCCAACTCACCTTTCACCTTAAGCAAGCATAAGTTGGTTTTCTACATTTGAGACCCTGTTCTGTTTTGTAATTCAGTTCCTGTGTAGCCAAGTTTACATTCCTTGTAGTAGTGATATCTTATGATGTTTGTTTTTCTGTGTGACTTATTTCACTTAGAATCATCGTACCTGAATCCACTCATTATGCTGCTACGGGCCTGATGACATAGATTTCATTGCTGAGTGATATTGCATTGTACGTAAGTACCACAACTTCTTTATCCATTTTTCGCTTTCTGTGATATTGAAATTGGACCATAAATGAGGTTCTTGTAAACAGAGCTGTCCCTAACTTTGGGGTGGCTGAGTCTTTTTGATTTTAATTTCCCTAAGCTATAGGACCATAAGTGGAAGTGCCCTAGGCTCTGTTGCTTTGTTTTTTAGATGTTTCAGGAAACACCATACACTTCTCCAGAGTGGCTGTTGGCAATTTACATCCCGCCCATCAGCATAACAAGGCTCCCAGTTCTCCATGGCCTGTCCTGCCTTTCTGGATTTTACACTTTTTTCAGATGGCCCTTTTGACTGGGGAGCAGTGAGACTTCATTGTAGTGCAGATTTCCTTTGCAAGCTTGCTTGGTTGGCCAAAAAGGGCGTATGCGTTTTTTCCTGAATATATTCAGGAAAAAACGCATACGCCCTTTTTGGCCAAGTGCATCATTGTGGACGTTCTGCCTCTTTTCCTATGCTTTACATGCAATTCCAGTCTACCTCCTGAAATCGGTTTCCTGCAATTCTGACCCGCTTTCAAGTCCTCTTGGCAGCCTTACTTCAATATATTTTTGGACGATAGCTGTCATTTATAACTCTGCAGGTATGTGAATGACAGTGCCCCTGAGCTCCTTTCTTCAACTCGCTTTCTTGTGAGCTTGCCGCAACACCGCAGCATTGCTTCAGGCCCTAGTGTGGTTCCGGCATGGCACGCTGAGCCTTTGGTTAATTCCTCTTCCTGGTGGGAAATGAGAGTTAAATTTGCCCGTCCAGACACCTCCAGCTAGTCTCTCATTGGTTCTCCCTATTCCTGTTCATTTTCCGCAGAAATTGCAAACTGGGCCAAACAGGAGGTTAAAGGCACTGACTCTCCAAGTGGCGAGAGTGTTAGTAAAGCGTCTGGAATGTTGCACCCGAGTACCAGGGGACGAAAACTGAGACACATTTGAACACGTTTCCCGATCACATGGTGGATCATACTCTGGGTTCCACATGCATGTTTTAGCTGAAGGAAGAATCCCTTAAACCTGGAGAGTTGAGACCCATGGAATGGGTACCATGCAATATGACTTCAAAGGGTCTGCATTTGTCCACCGAACCTCACGAATCCTATCACTGCTGCGTTTATGCCGCTGTACACACGCTTGATTCTCTTTCGGAGACATATAAATCCATAGGTTTTAAGATTCTTCCTAGTCAGGTATATTCTTACGCGTTTAATATGGGGTGTAGAGTCCACTTCGTTGAGCAAGGAGTAGCTCTTGTCTATTACATATTTGGCTTATGGAACGGTATCTGTGCTAATTTCAATCTCTGGTTTTATGCAGCACCCCAACTCACCTTTCGCCTTAAGCAAGCATAAGTTGGTTTTCTACATTTGAGACCCTGTTCTGTTTTGTAATTCAGTTCCTGTGTAGCCAAGTTTACATTCCGTGTAGTAGTGATATCTTATGATGTTTCTTTTTTTGTGTGACTTATTTCACTTAGAATCATCGTACCTGAATCCACTCATTATGCTGCTACGGGCCTGATGACATAGATTTCATTGCTGCGTGATATTGCATTGTACGTAATTACCACAAATTCTTTATCCATTTTTCACTTGCTGTGATACTGAACTTGTACCGTAAACGAGGTTCTTGTAAACAGAGCCGTCCCAAACTTTGGGGTGGCTGTGTCTTTTTGATTTTAATTTCCCTAAGCTATAGGACCATAAGTTGAAGTGCCCTAGGCTCTGTTGTTTTGCTTTTTAGATGTTTCAGGAAACACCATACACTTCTCCAGAGTGGCTGTTCGCAATTTACATCCCGCCCATCAGCATAACAAGGTTCCCAATTCTCCATGGCCTGTCCTGCCTTTCTGGATTTTACACTTTTTTCAGATGGCCCTTTTGACCGGGGGCAGTGAGACTTCATTGTAGTGCAGATTTCCTTTTCAAGCTTGCTTGGTTGGCCAAAAAGAGCGTATGCGTTTTTTCCTGAATATATTCAGGAAAAAACGCATACGCCCTTTTTGGCCAAGTGCATCATTGTGGACGTTCTGCCTCTTTTCCTATGCTTTACATGCTATTCCAGTCTACCTCCTGAAATCAGTTTCCTGCAATTCTGCCCCGCTTTCAAGTCCTCTTGACAGCCTTACTTCAATATATTTTTGGACGATAGCTGTCATTTATAACTCTGCAGGTATGTGAATGTCAGTGCCCCTGAGCTCCTTCCTTCAACTCGTTTTCTTGTGAGCTGGCCGCAACACCGCAGCATTGCTTCAGGCCCTAGTGTGGTTCCGGCATGGCACGCTGAGCCTTTGGTTAATTCCTCTTCCTGGTGGGAAATGAGAGTTAAATTTGCCCGTCCAGACACCTCCAGCTAGTCTCTCATTGGTTCTCCCTATTCCTGTTCATTTTCCGCAGAAATTGCAAACTGGGCCAAACAGGAGGTTAAAGGCACTGACTCTCCAAGTGGGGAGAGTGTTAGTAAAGCGTCTGAAATGTTGCACCCGAGTACCAGGGGACGAAAACTGAGACACATTTGAACACGTTTCCCGATCACATGGTGGATCATACTCTGGGTTCCACATGCATGTTTTAGCTGAAGGAAGAATCCCTTAAACCTGGAGAGTTGAGACCCCTGGAATGGGTACCATGCAATATGACTTGAAAGGGTCTGCATTTGCTCACCGAACCTCACCAATCCTAACACTGCTGCGTTTATGCCGCTGTACACATGGTTGATTCTCTTTTGGAGACATATAAATCCATAGGTTTTAAGATTCTTACTAGTCAGGTATATTCTTATGCGTTTAATATGGGGTGTTGAGTCCACTTCGTTGAGCAATGAGTAGCTCTTGTCTATTACATATTTGGCTTATGGAACGGTATCTGTTCTAATTTCAATCTCTGGTTTTATGCAGCACCCCAACTCACCTTTCCCCTTAAGCAAGCATAAGATGGTTTTCTACATTTGAGACCCTGTTCTGTTTTGTAATTCAGTTCCTGTGTAGCCAAGTTTACATTCCGTGTAGTAGTGATATCTTATGATGTTTCTTTTTCTGTGTGACTTATTTCACTTAGAATCATCGTACCTGAATCCACTCATTATGCTGCTATGGGCCTGATGACATAGATTTCATTGCTGAGTGATATTGCATTGTACGTAAGTACCACAACTTCTTTATCCATTTTTCATTTTCTGTGATTTTGAACTTGTACTGTAAACGAGGTTCTTGTAAACAGAGCCGTCCCAAACTTTGGGGTGGCTGTGTCTTTTTGATTTTAATTTCCCTAAGCTATAGGACCATAAATGAAAGTGCCCTAGGCTCTGTTGCTTTGTTTTTTAGATGTTTCAGGAAACACCATACACTTCTCCAGAGTGGCTGTTGGCAATTTACATCCCGCCCATCAGCATAACAAGGCTCCCAGTTCTCCATGGCCTGTCCTGCCTTTCTGGATTTTACACTTTTTTCAGATGACCCTTTTGACCGGGGGGCAGTGAGACTTCATTGTAGTGCAGATTTCCTTTGCAAGCTTGTTTGTTTGGCCAAAAAGGGCGTAGGCTTTTTTTCTTGAGGAAAAATCTCATATGCCCTTTTTGGCCAAGTGCATCATTGTGGACGTTCTGCCTCTTTTCCTATGCTTTACATGCAATTCCAGTCTACCTCCTGAAATCGGTTTCCTGCAATTCTGCCCCGCTTTCAAGTCCTCTTGGCAACCTTACTTCAATATCTTTTTGGACGATAGCTGTCATTTATAACTCTGCAGTTTTGTGAATTACAGTTCCCCTGAGCTCCTTTCTTCAACTTGCTTTCTTGTGAGCTGGCCGCAACACCGCAGCATCGCTTCAGGCCCTAGTGTGTTTCCGGCATGGCACATTGAGCCTTTGGTTAATTCCTCTTCCTGGTAGGAAATGAGAGTTAAATTTGCCCGTCCAGACACCTCCAGCTAGTCTCTCATTGGTTCTCCCTATTCCTGTTCATTTTCCGCAGAAATTGCAAACTGGGCCAAACAGGAGGTTAAAGGCACTGACTCTCCAAGTGGGGAGAGTGTTAGTAAAGCGTCTGGAATGTTGCACCCGAGTACCAGGGGATGAAAACTGACACATTTGAACACGTTTCCCGATCACACGGTGGATCATACTCTGGGTTCCACATGCATGTTTTAGCTGAAGGAAGAATCCCTTAAACCTGGAGAGTTGAGACCCATGGAATGGGTACCATGCAATATGACTTCAAAGGGTCTGCATTTGCTCACCGAACCTCATCAATCCTATCACTGCTGCGTTTATGCCACTATACACACGCTTGATTCTCTTTTGGAGATATATAAATCCATAGGTTTTAAGATTCTTACTAGTCAGGTATATTCTTAGGCTTTTAATATGGGGTGTTGAGTCCTCTTCGTTGAGCAATGAGTAGCTCTTGTCTATTACATATTTGGCTTATGGAATGGTATCTGTGCTAATTTCAATCTCTGGTTTTATGCAGCACCCCAACTCACCTTTCCCGTTAAGCAAGCATAAGATGGTTTTCTACATTTGAGACCCTGTTCTGTTTTGTAATTCAGGTCCTGTGTAGCCAAGTTTACATTCCGTGTAGTAGTGATATCTTATGATGTTTCTTTTTCTCTGTGAATTTTTTCACTTAGAATCATCGTACCTGAATCCACTCATTATGCTGCTACGGGCCTGATGACATAGATTTCATTGCTGAGTGATATTGCATTGTATGTAAGTACCACAACTTCTTTACCCATTTTTCGCTTTCTGCGATATTGAACTTGTACCGTAAATGAGGTTCTTGTAAACAGAGCCTTCCCAAACTTTGGGTTGGCTGTGTCTTTTTGATTTTAATTTCCCTAAGCTATAGGACCGTAAGTGGAAGTGCCCTAGGCTCTGTTGCTTTGTTTTTTAGATGTTTCAGGAAACACCATACACTTCTCCAGAGTGGCTGTTGGCAATTTACATCCCGCCCATCAGCATAACAAGGCTCCCAGTTCTCCATGGCCTGTCCTGCCTTTCTGGATTTTACACTTTTTTCAGATGGCCCTTTTGACCGGGGGGCAGTGAGACTTCATTGTAGTGCAGATTTCCTTTGCAAGCTTGCTTGGTTGGCCAAAAAGGGCGTATGCGTTTTTTCCTGAATATATTCAGGAAAAAACGCATACGCCCTTTTTGGCCAAGTGCATCATTGTGGAAGTTCTGCCTCTTTTCCTATGCTTTACATGCAATTCCAGTCTACCTCCTGAAATCGGTTTCCTGCAATTCTGCCCCGCTTTCAAGTCCTCTTGGCAGCCTTACTTCAATATATTTTTGGATGATAGCTGTCATTTATAACTCTGCATGTCTGTGAATGACAGTGCCCCTGAGCTCCTTTCTTCAACTTGTTTTCTTGTGAGCTGGCCGCAACACCATTGGATTGCTTCAGGCCCTAGTGTGGTTCCGGCATGGCACGCTGAGCCTTTGGTTAATTCCTCTTCCTGGTGGGTAATGAGAGTTAAATTTGCCCGTTCAGACACCTCCAGCTAGTCTCTCTTGGTTTTTCCCTATTCCTGTTCATTTTCCGCAGAAATTGCAAACTGGGCCAAACAGGAGGTTAAAGGCACTGACTCTCCAAGTGGGGAGAGTGTTAGTAAAGCGTCTGGAATGTTGCACCCGAGTACCGGGGGACGAAAACTGAGACACCTTTGAACACGTTTCCCGATCACACGGTGTATCATACTCTGGGTTCCACATGCATGTTTTAGCTGAAGGAAGAATCCGTTAAACCTGGAGAGTTGAGACCCATGGAATGGGTACCATGCAATATGACTTCAAAGGGTCTGCATTTGCTCACCGATCCTTACCAATCCTATCACTGCTGCATTTATGCCGCTGTACACACGCTTGATTCTCTTGCAGAGACATAGAAATCCATAGGTTTTAAGATTCTTACTAGTCAGGTATATTCTTAGGCGTTTAATATGTGGTGTTGAGTCCACTTTGTTGAGCAAGGAGAAGCTCTTGTCTATTACATATTTGGCTTATGGAACGGTATCTGTGCTAATTTCAATCTCTGGTTTTATGAAGCACCCCAACTCACCTTTCCCCTTAAGGAAGCATAAGTTGGTTTTCTACATTTGAGACCCTGTTCTGTTTTGTAATTCAGTTCCTCTGTAGCCAAGTTTACATTCCGTGTAGTAGTGATATCTTATGATGTTTCTTTTTTTGTGTGACTTATTTCACTTAGAATCATCGTACCTGAATCCACTCATTATGCTGCTACGGGCCTGATGACATAGATTTCATTGCTGAGTGATATTGCATTGTACGTAAGTACCACAACTTCTTTATCCATTTTGCGCTTTCTGTGATATTGAACTTGTACCGTAAACGAGGTTCTTGTAAACTGAGCCATCCCAAACTTTGGGGTGGCTGTGTCTTTTTGATTTTAATTTCCCTAAGCTATAGGACCATAAGTGGAAGTGCCCTAGGCTCTGTCGCTTTGTTTTTTAGATGTTTCAGGAAACACCATACACTTCTCCATTGTCGCTGTTGGCAATTTACATCCCGCCCATCAGCATAACAAGTCTCTCACGTCTCCATGGCCTGTCCTGCCTTTCTGGATTTTACACTTTTATCAGATTGCCCTTTTGACTGGGGGCCAGTGAGACTTCATTGTAGTGCAGATTTCCTTTTCAAGCTTGATTGGTTGGCCAAAAAGGGCGTATGCATGTTTTCCTGAATATATTCAGGAAAAAACGCGTATGCCCTTTTTGGCCAAGTGCATCATTGTGGACGTTCTGCCTCTTTTCCTATGCTTTACATGCAATTCCTGTCTACCTCCTGAAATCGGTTTCCTGCAATTCTGCCCCGCTTTCAAGTCCTCTTGGCAGCCTTACTTCAATATATTTTTGGACGATAGCTGTCATTTATAACTCTGCAGGTTTGTGAATGACAGTGCCCCTGAGCTCCTTTCTTCAACTTGCTTTCTTGTGAGCTGGCCGCAACACCGCAGGATTGCTTCAGGCCCTAGTGTTGTTCCGGCACAGCACGCTGAGCCTTTGGTCAATTCCTCTTCCTTGTGGGTAATGAGAGTTAAATTTGCCCGTTCAGACACCTCAAGCTAGTCTCTCTTGTTTCTCCCTATTCCTGTTCATTTTCTGCAGAAATTGCAAACTGGGCCAAACAGGGGGTTAAAAGCACTGACTCTCCAAGTGGGGAGAGTGTTAGTAAAGCGTCTGGAATGTTGCACCCGAGTACCGGGGGACGAATACTGAGACACATTTGAACACGTTTCCCGATCACACGGTGGATCATACTCTGGGTTCCACATGCATGTTTTAGCTGAAGGAAGAATCCCTTAAACCTGGAGAGTTGAGACCCATGGAATGGGTACCATGCAGTATGACTTCAAAGGGTCTGCATTTGCTCACCGATCCTCACCAATCCTATCACTGCTGCATTTATGCCACTGTACACATGCTTGATTCTCTTTCGGAGACATATAAATCCATAGGTTTTAAGATTCTTACTAATTAGTTATATTTTTAGGCGTTTAATATGGGGTGTTGAGTCCACTTCGTTGAGCAAGGAGTAGCTCTTGTCTATTACATATTTGGCTTATGGAACGGTATCTGTGCTAATTTCAATCTCTGGTTTTATGCAGCACCCCAACTCACCTTTCCCCTTAAGCAAGCATAAGTCGGTTTTCTACATTTGAGACCCTGTTCTGTTTTGTAATTCAGTTCCTGTGTAGCCAAGTTTACATTCCATGTGGTAGAGATATCTTATGATGTTTCTTTTTCTGTGTGACTTATTTCACTTAGAATCATCGTACCTGAATCCACTCATTATGCTGCTATGGGCCTGATGACATAGATTTCATTGCTGAGTGATATTGCATTGTACGTAAGTACCACAACTTCTTTATCCATTTTTCACTTTCTGTGATTTTGAACTTATACTGTAAACGAGGTTCTTGTAAACAGAGCCTTCCCAAATTTTGGGGTGGCTGTGTCTTTTTGATTTTAATTTCCCTAAGCTATAGGACCATAAGTGGAAGTGCCCTAGGCTCTGTTGCTTTGTTTTTTAGATGTTTCAGGAAACACCATACACTTCTCCAGAGTGGCTGTTGGCAATTTACATCCCGCCCATCAGCATAACAAGGCTCCCAGTTCTCCATGGCCTGTCCTGCCTTTCTGGATTTTACACTTTTTTCAGATTGCCCTTTTGACCGGGGGGCAGTGAGACTTCATTGTAGTGCAGATTTCCTTTTCAAGCTTGATTGGTTGGCCAAAAAGGGCGTATGCATGTTTTCCTGAATATATTCAGGAAAAAACGCGTATGCCCTTTTTGGCCAAGTGCATCATTGTGGACGTTCTGCCTCTTTTCCTATGCTTTACATGCAATTCCAGTCTACCTCCTGAAATCGGTTTCCTGCAATTCTGCCCCGCTTTCAAGTCCTCTTGGCAGCCTTACTTCAATATATTTTTGGACGATACCTGTCATTTATAACTCTGCAGGTTTGTGAATGACAGTGCCCCTTAGCTCCTTTCTTCAACTCGCTTTCTTGTGAGCTGGCCGCAACACCGCAGCATTGCTTCAGGCCCTAGTGTGGTTCCGGCATGACATGCTGAGCCTTTGGTTAATTCCTCTTCCTGGTGGGAAATGAGAGTTAAATTTGCCCGTCCAGACACCTCCAGCTAGTCTCTCATTGGTTCTCCCTATTCCTGTTCATTTTCCGCAGAAATTGCAAACTGGGCCAAACAAGAGGTTAAAGGCACTGACTCTCCAAGTGGGGAGAGTGTTAGTAAAGCGTCTGGAATGTTGCACCCGAGTACCGGGGGATGAAAACTGACACAATTAAACACGTTTCCCGATCACACGGTGGATCATACTCTGGGTTCCACATGCATGTTTTAGCTGAAGGAAGAATCCCTTAAACCTGGAGAGTTGAGACCCATGGAATGGGTACCATGCAATATGACTTCAAAGGGTCTGCATTTGCTCACCGAACCTCACCAATCCTATCACTGCTGCGTTTATGACACTGTACACACGCTTGATTCTCTTTCGGAGACATATAAATCCATAGGTTTTAAGATTCTTTCTAGTCAGGTATATTCTTAGGCGTTTAATATGGGGTGTAGAGTCCACTTCGTTGAGCAAGGAGTAGCTCTTGTCTATTAAATATTTGGCTTATGGAACGGTATCTGTTCTAATTTCAATCTCTGGTTTTATGCAGCACCCCAACTCACCTTTCGCCTTAAGCAAGCATAAGTTGGTTTTCTACATTTGAGACCCTGTTCTGTTTTGTAATTCAGTTCCTGTGTAGCCAAGTTTACATTCCTTGTAGTAGTGATATCTTATGATGTTTGTTTTTCTGTGTGACTTATTTCACTTAGAATCATCGTACCTGAATCCACTCATTATGCTGCTACGGGCCTGATGACATAGATTTCATTGCTGAGTGATATTGCATTGTACGTAAGTACCACAACTTCTTTATCCATTTTTCGCTTTCTGTGATATTGAACTTGGACCATAAATGAGGTTCTTGTAAACAGAGCTGTCCCTAACTTTGGGGTGGCTGAGTCTTTTTGATTTTAATTTCCCTAAGCTATAGGACCATAAGTGGAAGTGCCCTAGGCTCTGTTGCTTTGTTTTTTAGATGTTTCAGGAAACACCATACACTTCTCCAGAGTGGCTGTTGGCAATTTACATCCCGCCCATCAGCATAACAAGGCTCCCAGTTCTCCATGGCCTGTCCTGCCTTTCTGGATTTTACACTTTTTTCAGATGGCCCTTTTGACCGGGGGGCAGTGAGACTTCATTGTAGTGCAGATTTCCTTTGCAAACTTGCTTGGTTGGCCAAAAAGGGCGTATGCGTTTTTTCCTGAATATATTCAGGAAAAAACGCATACGCCCTTTTTGGCCAAGTGCATCATTGTGGACGTTCTGCCTCTTTTCCTTTGCTTTACATGCAATTCCAGTCTACCTCCTGAAATCGGTTTCCTGCAATTCTGCCCAGCGTTCAAGTCCTCTTGGCAGCCTTACTTCAATATATTTTTGGACGATAGCTGTCATTTATAACTCTGCAGGTTTGTGAATGACAGTGCCCCTTAGCTCCTTTCTTCAACTCGCTTTCTTGTGAGCTGGCCGCAACACCGCAGCATTGCTTCAGGCCCTAGTGTGGTTCCGGCATGACATGCTGAGCCTTTGGTTAATTCCTCTTCCTGGTGGGAAATGAGAGTTAAATTTGCCCGTCCAGACACCTCCAGCTAGTCTCTCATTGGTTCTCCCTATTCCTGTTCATTTTCCGCAGAAATTGCAAACTGGGCCAAACAGGAGGTTAAAGGCACTGACTCTCCAAGTGGGGAGAGTGTTAGTAAAGCGTCTGGAATGTTGCACCCGAGTACCGGGGGATGAAAACTGACACAATTAAACACGTTTCCCGATCACACGGTGGATCATACTCTGGGTTCCACATGCATGTTTTAGCTGAAGGAAGCATCCCTTAAACCTGGAGAGTTGAGACCCATGGAATGGGTACCATGCAATATGACTTCAAAGGGTCTGCATTTGCTCACCGAACCTCACCAATCCTAGCACTGCTGCATTTATGCCACTGTACACAAGCTTGATTCTCTTTCGGAGACATATAAATCCATAGGTTTTAAGATTCTTTCTAGTCAGGTATATTCTTACGCGTTTAATATGGGGTGTAGAGTCCACTTCGTTGAGCAAAGAGTAGCTCTTGTCTATTACATATTTGGCTTATGGAACGGTGTCTGTGCTAATTTCAATCTCTGGTTTTATGCAGCACCCCAACTCACCTTTCCCCTTAAGCAAGCATAAGTCGGTTTTCTACATTTGAGACCCTGTTCTGTTTTGTAATTCAGTTCCTGTGTAGCCAAGTTTACATTCCATGTGGTAGAGATATCTTATGATGTTTCTTTTTCTGTGTGACTTATTTCACTTAGAATCATCGTACCTGAATCCACTCATTATGCTGCTATGGGCCTGATGACATAGATTTCATTGCTGAGTGATATTGCATTGTACGTAAGTACCACAACTTCTTTATCCATTTTTCACTTTCTGTGATTTTGAACTTATACTGTAAACGAGGTTCTTGTAAACAGAGCCTTCCCAAATTTTGGGGTGGCTGTGTCTTTTTGATTTTAATTTCCCTAAGCTATAGGACCATAAGTGGAAGTGCCCTAGGCTCTGTTGCTTTGTTTTGTAGATGTTTCAGGAAACACCATACACTTCTCCAGAGTGGCTGTTGGCAATTTACATCCCGCCCATCAGCATAACAAGGCTCCCAGTTCTCCATGGCCTGTCCTGCCGTTCTGGATTTTACAATTTTTTCAGATGGCCCTTTTGACCGGGGGGCAGTGAGACTTCATTGTAGTGCAGATTTCCTTTGCAAGCTTGCTTGGTTGGCCAAAAAGGGCGTATGCGTTTTTTCCTGAATATATTCAGGAAAAAACGCATACGCCCTTTTTGGCCAAGTGCATCATTGTGGACGTTCTGCCTCTTTTCCTATGCTTTACATGCAATTCCAGTCTACCTCCTGAAATCGGTTTCCTGCAATTCTGCCCCGCTTTCAAGTCCTCTTGGCAGCCTTACTTCAATATATTTTTGGACGATAGCTATCATTTATAACTCTGCAGGTTTGTGAATGACAGTGCCCCTGAGCTCCTTTCTTCAACTCGCTTTCTTGTGAGCTGGCCACAACACCGCAGCATTGCTTCAGGCCCTAGTGTGGTTCCGGCATGGCACGCTGAGCCTTTGGTTAATTCCTCTTCCTGGTGGGAAATGAGAGTTAAATTTGCCCGTCCAGACACCTCCAGCTAGTCTCTCATTGGTTCTCCCTATTCCTGTTCATTTTCCGCAGAAATTGCAAACTGGGCCAAACAGGAGGTTAAAGGCACTGACTCTCCAAGTGGGGAGAGTGTTAGTAAAGCGTCTGGAATGTTGCACCCGAGTACCAGGGGACGAAAACTGAGACACATTTGAACACGTTTCCCGATCACATGGTGGATCATACTCTGGGTTCCACATGCATGTTTTAGCTGAAGGAAGAATCCCTTAAACCTGGAGAGTTGAGACCCATGGAATGGGTACCATGCAATATGACTTCAAAGGGTCTGCATTTGTCCACCGAACCTCACCAATCCTATCACTGCTGCGTTTATGCCGCTGTACACACGCTTGATTCTCTTTCGGAGACATATAAATCCATAGGTTTTAAGATTCTTCCTAGTCAGGTATATTCTTAGGCGTTTAATATGGGGTGTAGAGTCCACTTCGTTGAGCAAGGAGTAGCTCTTGTCTATTACATATTTGGCTTATGGAACGGTATCTGTTCTAATTTCAATCTCTGGTTTTATGCAGCACCCCAACTCACCTTTCCCCTTAAGCAAGCATAAGTTGGTTTTCTACATTTGAGACCCTGTTCTGTTTTGTAATTCAGTTCCTGTGTAGCCAAGTTTACATTCCGTGTAGTAGTGATATCTTATGATGTTTCTTTTTCTGTGTGACTTATTTCACTTAGAATCATCGTACCTGAATCCACTCATTATGCTGCTATGGGCCTGATGACATAGATTTCATTGCTGCGTGATATTGCATTGTACGTAATTACCACAAATTCTTTATCCATTTTTCACTTGCTGTGATACTGAACTTGTACCGTAAACGAGGTTCTTGTAAACAGAGCCGTCCCAAAGTTTGGGGTGGCTGTGTCTTTTTGATTTTAATTTCCCTAAGCTATAGGACCATAAGTTGAAGTGCCCTAGGCTCTGTTGCTTTGCTTTTTAGATGTTTCAGGAAACACCATACACTTCTCCAGAGTGGCTGTTCGCTATTTACATCCCGCCCATCAGCATAACAAGGTTCCCAATTCTCCATGGCCTGTCCTGCCTTTCTGGATTTTACACTTTTTTCAGATGGCCCTTTTGACCGGGTGCAGTGAGACTTCATTGTAGTGCAGATTTCCTTTTCAACCTTGCTTGGTTGGCCAAAAAGAGCGTATGCGTTTTTTCCTGAATATATTCAGGAAAAAACGCATACGCCCTTTTTGGCCAAGTGCATCATTGTGGACGTTCTGCCTCTTTTCCTATGCTTTACATGCTATTCCAGTCTACCTCCTGAAATCGGTTTCCTGCAATTCTGCCCCGCTTTCAAGTCCTCTTGGCAGCCTTACTTCAATATATTTTTGGACGATAGCTGTCATTTATAACTCTGCAGGTATGTGAATGTCAGTGCCCCTGAGCTCCTTTCTTTAACTCGTTTTCTTGTGAGCTGGCCGCAACACCGCAGCCTTGCTTCAGGCCCTAGTGTGGTTCCGGCATGGCACGCTGAGCCTTTGGTTAATTCCTCTTCCTGGTGGGAAATGAGAGTTAAATTTGCCCGTCCAGACACCTCCAGCTAGTCTCTCATTGGTTCTCCCTATTCCTGTTCATTTTCCGCAGAAATTGCAAACTGGGCCAAACAGGAGGTTAAAGGCACTGACTCTCCAAGTGGGGAGAGTGTTAGTAAAGCGTCTGAAATGTTGCACCCGAGTACCAGGGGACGAAAACTGAGACACATTTGAACACGTTTCCCGATCACATGGTGGATCATACTCTGGGTTCCACATGCATGTTTTAGCTGAAGGAAGAATCCCTTAAACCTGGAGAGTTGAGACCCCTGGAATGGGTACCATGCAATATGACTTCAAAGGGTCTGCATTTGCTCACCGAACCTCACCAATCCTATCACTGCTGCATTTATGCCACTGTACACACGCTTGATTCTCTTTCTGAGACATATAAATCCATAGGTTTTAAGATTCTTACTAGTCAGGTATATTCTTATGCGTTTAATATGGGGTGTTGAGTCCACTTCGTTGAGCAATGAGTAGCTCTTGTCTATTACATATTTGGCTTATGGAACGGTATCTGTTCTAATTTCAATCTCTGGTTTTATGCAGCACCCCAACTCACCTTTCCCCTTAAGCAAGCATAAGATGGTTTTCTACATTTGAGACCCTGTTCTGTTTTGTAATTCAGTTCCTGTGTAGCCAAGTTTACATTCCATGTGGTAGAGATATCTTATGATGTTTCTTTTTCTGTGTGACTTATTTCACTTAGAATCATCGTACCTGAATCCACTCATTATGCTGCTATGGGCCTGATGACATAGATTTCATTGCTGAGTGATATTGCATTGTACGTAAGTACCACAACTTCTTTATCCATTTTTCATTTTCTGTGATTTTGAACTTGTACTGTAAACGACGTTCTTGTAAACAGAGCCGTCCCAAACTTTGGGGTGGCTGTGTCTTTTTGATTTTAATTTCCCTAAGCTATAGGACTATAAGTGGAAGTGCCCTAGGCTCTGTTGCTTTGTTTTGTAGATGTTTCAGGAAACACCATACACTTCTCCAGAGTGGCTGTTGGCAATTTACATCCCGCCCATCAGCATAACAAGGCTCCCAGTTCTCCATGGCCTGTCCTGCCTTTCTGGATTTTACACTTTTTTCAGATGACCCTTTTGACCGGGGGGCAGTGAGACTTCATTGTAGTGCAGATTTCCTTTGCAAGCTTGTTTGCTTGGCCAAAAAGGGCGTAGGCTTTTTTTCTTGAGGAAAAATCTCATATGCCCTTTTTGGCCAAGTGCATCATTGTGGACGTTCTGCCTCTTTTCCTATGCTTTACATGCAAATCCAGTCTACCTCCTGAAATCGGTTTCCTGCAATTCTGCCCCGCTTTCAAGTCCTCTTGGCAGCCTTACTTCAATATCTTTTTGGACGATAGGTGTCATTTATAACTCTGCAGTTTTGTGAATTACAGTGCCCCTGAGCTCCTTTCTTCAACTTGCTTTCTTGTGAGCTGGCCGCAACACCGCAGCATCGCTTCAGGCCCTAGTGTGTTTCCGGCATGGCACATTGAGCCTTTGGTTAATTCCTCTTCCTGGTGGGAAATGAGAGTTAAATATGCCCGTCCAGACACCTCCAGCTAGTCTCTCATTGGTTCTCCCTATTCCTGTTCATTTTCCGCAGAAATTGCAAACTGGGCCAAACAGGAGGTTAAAGGCACTGACTCTCCAAGTGGGGAGAGTGTTAGTAAAGCGTCTGGAATGTTGCACCCGAGTACCAGGGGATGAAAACTGACACATTTGAACACGTTTCCCGATCACACGGTGGATCATACTCTGGGTTCCACATGCATGTTTTAGCTGAAGGAAGAATCCCTTAAACCTGGAGAGTTGAGACCCATGGAATGGGTACCATGCAATATGACTTGAAAGGGTCTGCATTTGCTCACCGAACCTCATCAATCCTATCACTGCTGCGTTTATGCCACTATACACACGCTTGATTCTCTTTTGGAGATATATAAATCCATAGGTTTTAAGATTCTTACTAGTCAGGTATATTCTTAGGCTTTTAATATGGGGTGTTGAGTCCACTTCGTTGAGCAAGGTGTAGCTCTTTCCTATTACATATTTGGCTTATGGAACGATATCTGTGCTAATTTCAATGTCTGGTTTTATGCAGCACCCCAACTCACCTTTCCCCTTAAGGAAGCATAAGTTGGTTTTCTACATTTGAGACCCTGTTCTGTTTTGTAATTCAGTTCCTGTGTAGCCAAGTTTACATTCCGTGTAGTAGTGATATCTTATGATGTTTCTTTTTCTGTGTGACTTATTTCACTTAGAATCATCGTACCTGAATCCACTCATTATGCTGCTATGTGCCTGATGACATAGATTTCATTGCTGAGTGATATTGCATTGTAGGTAAGTACCACAACTTCTTTATCCATTTTTCACTTTCTGTGATATTCAACTTGTACCGTAAACGAGGTTCCTGTAAACAGAACCGTCCCAAACTTTGGGGTGGCTGTGTCTTTTTGATTTTAATTTCCCTAAGCTATAGGACCATAAGTGGAAGTGCCCTAGGCTCTGTTGTTTTGTTTTTTAGATGTTTCAGGAAACACCATACACTTCTCCAGAGTGGCTGTTGGCAATTTACATCCCGCCCATCAGCATAACAAGGCTCCCAGTTCTCCATGGCCTGTCCTGCTTTGCTGGATTTTATGCTTTTTTCAGATGGCCCTTTTGCCCGCGGGGTAGTGAGACTTCATTGTAGTGCAGATTCCCTTTGCAAGCTTGCTTGGTTGGCCAAAAAGGGCGTATGCGTTTTTTCCTGAATATATTCAGGAAAAAACGCATACGCCCTTTTTGGCCAAGTGCATCATTGTGGACGTTCTGCCTCTTTTCCTATGCTTTACATGCCATTCCAGTCTACCTCCTGAAATCGGTTTCCTGCAATTCTGCCCCGCTTTCAAGTCCTCTTGGCAGCCTTACTTCAATATATTTTGGGACGATAGCTGTCATTTATAACTCTGCAGGTTTGTGAATGACAGTGCCCCTGAGCTCCTTTCTTCAAATTGTTTTCTTGTGAGCTGGCCGCAACACCGTAGGATTGCTTCAGGCCCTAGTGTGGTTCCGGCACGGCACGCTGAGCCTTTGGTTAATTCCTCTTCGTGGTGGGTAATGAGAGTTAAATTTGCCCATCCAGACACCTCCAGCTAGTCTCTCTTGGTTCTCCCTATTCCTGTTCATTTTCCGCAGAAATTGCAAACTGGGCCAAACAGGAGGTTAAAGGCACTGACTCTCCAAGTGGGGAGAGTGTTAGTAAAGCGTCTGGAATGTTGCACCCGAGTACCGGGGGACGAAAACTGAGACACATTTGAACAAGTTTCCCGATCACACGGTGGATGATACTCTGGGTTCCACATGCATGTTTTAGCTGAAGGAAGAATCCCTTAAACCTGGAGAGTTGAGACCCATGGAATGGGTACCATGCAATATGACTTCAAAGGGTCTGCATTTGCTCACCGATCCTCACCAATCCTATCACTGCTGCATTTATGCCGCTGTACACACGCTTGATTCTCTTGCAGAGACATATAAATCCATAGGTTTTAAGATTCTTACTAGTCAGGTATATTCTTAGGCGTTTAATATGTGGTGTTGAGTCCACTTCGTTGAGCAAGGAGAAGCTCTTGTCTATTACATATTTGGCTTATGGAACGGTATCTGTGCTAATTTCAATCTCTGGTTTTATGCAGCACCCCAACTCACCTTTCCCCTTAAGGAAGCATAAGTTGGTTTTCTACATTTGAGACCCTGTTCTGTTTTGTAATTCAGTTCCTCTGTAGCCAAGTTTACATTCCGTGTAGTAGTGATATCTTATTATGTTTCTTTTTTTGTGTGACTTATTTCACTTAGAATCATCGTACCTGAATCCACTCATTATGCTGCTACGGGCCTGATGACATAGATTTCATTGCTGAGTGATATTGCATTGTACGTAAGTACCACAACTTCTTTATCCATTTTTCGCTTTCTGTGATACTGAACTTGTACCGTAAACGAGGTTCTTGTAAACAGAGCCGTCCCAAAGTTTGGGGTGGCTGTGTCTTTTTGATTTTAATTTCCCTAAGCTATAGGACCATAAGTTGAAGTGCCCTAGGCTCTGTTGCTTTGCTTTTTAGATGTTTCAGGAAACACCATACACTTCTCCAGAGTGGCTGTTCGCTATTTACATCCCGCCCATCAGCATAACAAGGTTCCCAATTCTCCATGGCCTGTCCTGCCTTTCTGGATTTTACACTTTTTTCAGATGGCCCTTTTGACCGGGTGCAGTGAGACTTCATTGTAGTGCAGATTTCCTTTTCAACCTTGCTTGGTTGGCCAAAAAGAGCGTATGCGTTTTTTCCTGAATATATTCAGGAAAAAACGCATACGCCCTTTTTGGCCAAGTGCATCATTGTGGACGTTCTGCCTCTTTTCCTATGCTTTACATGCAATTCCAGTCTACCTCCTGAAATCGGTTTCCTGCAATTCTGCCCCGCTTTCAAGTCCTCTTGGCAGCCTTACTTCAATATATTTTTGGACGATAGCTGTCATTTATAACTCTGCAGGTTTGTGAATTACAGTGCCCCTGAGCTCCTTTCTTCAACTCGTTTTCTTGTGAGCTGGCCGCAACACCGCAACATTGCTTCAGGCCCTAGTGTGTTTCCAGAATGGCACGCTGAGCCTTTGGTTAATTCCTCTTCCTGGTGAACAATGAGAGTTAAATTTGCCCGTCCAGACACCTCCAGCTAGTCTCTCATTGGTTCTCCCTATTCCTGTTCATTTTCCGCAGAAATTGCAAACTGGGCCAAACAGGAGGTTAAAGGCACTGACTCTCCAAGTGGGGAGAGTGTTAGTAAAGCGTCTGGAATGTTGCACCCGAGTACCGGGGCACGAAAACTGAGACACATTTGAACACGTTTCCCGATCACACGGTGGATCATACTCTGGGTTCCACATGCATGTTTTAGCTGAAGGAAGAATCCCTTAAACCTGGAGAGTTGAGACCCATGGAATGGGTACCATGCAATATGACTTGAAAGGGTCTGCATTTGCTCACCGAACCTCACCAATCCTAACACTGCTGCGTTTATGCCGCTGTACACACGCTTGATTCTCTTTCGGAGACATATAAATCCATAGGTTTTAAGATTCTTACTAGTCAGGTATATTCTTATGCGTTTAATATGGGGTGTTGAGTCCACTTCGTTGAGCAATGAGTAGCTCTTGTCTATTACATATTTGGCTTATGGAATGGTATCTGTGCTAATTTCAATCTCTGGTTTTATGCAGCACCCCAACTCACCTTTCCCCTTAAGCAAGCATAAGTTGGTTTTCTACATTTGAGACCCTGTTCTGTTTTGTAATTCAGTTCCTGTGTAGCCAAGTTTACATTCCGTGTAGTAGTGATATCTTATGATGTTTCTTTTTCTCTGTGAATTTTTTCACTTAGAAACATCGTACCTGAATCCACTCATTATGCTGCTACGGGCCTGATGACATAGATTTCATTGCTGAGTGATATTGCATTGTACGTAAGTACCACAACTTCTTTACCCATTTTTCGCTTTCTGCGATATTGAACTTGTACCGTAAACGAGGTTGTTGTAAACAGAGCCGTCCCAAACTTTGGGTTGGCTGTGTCTTTTTGATTTTAATTTCCCTAAGCTATAGGACCATAAGTGGAAGTGCCCTAGGCTCTGTTGCTTTGTTTTTTAGATGTTTCAGGAAACACCATACACTTCTCCAGAGTGACTGTTGGCAATTTACATCCCGCCCATCAGCATAACAAGGCTCCCAGTTCTCCATGGCCTGTCCTGCCTTTCTGGATTTTACACTTTTTTCAGATGGCCCTTTTGACCGGGGGGCAGTGAGACTTAATTGTAGTGCAGATTTCCTTTGCAAGCTTGCTTGGTTGGCCAAAAAGGGCGTATGCGTTTTTTCCTGAATATATTCAGGAAAAAACGCATACGCCCTTTTTGGCCAAGTGCATCATTGTGGACGTTCTGCCTCTTTTCCTATGCTTTACATGCAATTCCAGTCTACCTCCTGAAATCGGTTTCCTGCAATTCTGCCCCGCTTTCAAGTCCTCTTGGCAGCCTTACTTCAATATATTTTTGGATGATAGCTGTCATTTATAACTCTGCATGTCTGTGAATGACAGTGCCCCTGAGCTCCTTTCTTCAACTTGTTTTCTTGTGAGCTGGCCGCAACACCATTGGATTGCTTCAGGCCCTAGTGTGGTTCCGGCATGGCACGCTGAGCCTTTGGTTAATTCCTCTTCCTGGTGGGTAATGAGAGTTAAATTTGCCCGTCCAGACACCTCCAGCTAGTCTCTCTTGGTTCTCCCTATTCCTGTTCATGTTCCACAGAAATTGCAAACTGGGCCAAACAGGAGGTTAAAGGCACTGACTCTCCAAGTGGGGAGAGTGTTAGTAAAGCGTCTGGAATGTTGCACCCGAGTACCGGGGGACGAAAACTGAGACACATTTGAACACGTTTCCCGATCACACGGTGGATCATACTCTGGGTTCCACATGCATGTTTTAGCTGAAGGAAGAATCCCTTAAACCTGGAGAGTTGAGACCCATGGAATGGGTACCATGCAATATGACTTCAAAGGGTCTGCATTTGCTCACCGATCCTTACCAATCCTATCACTGCTGCATTTATGTCGCTGTACACATGCTTGATTCTCTTGCAGAGACATATAAATCCATAGGTTTTAAGATTCTTACTAGTCAGGTATATTCTTAGGCTTTTAATATGTGGTGTTGAGTCCACTTCGTTGAGCAAGGAGAAGCTCTTGTCTATTACATATTTGGTTTATGGAATGGTATCTGTGCTAATTTCAATCTCTGGTTTTATGCAGCACCCCAACTCACCTTTCCCCTTAAGGAAGCATAAGTTGGTTTTCTACATTTGAGAGCCTGTTCTGTTTTGTAATTCAGTTCCTCTGTAGCCAAGTTTACATTCCGTGTAGTAGTGATATCTTATGATGTTTCTTTTTTTGTGTGACTTATTTCACTTAGAATCATCGTACCTGAATCCACTCATTATGCTGCTACGGGCCTGATGACATAGATTTCATTGCTGAGTGATATTGCATTGTACGTATGTACCACAACTTCTTTATCCATTTTTCGCTTTCTGTGATATTGAACTTGTACCGTAAACGAGGTTCTTGTAAACTGAGACATCCCAAACTTTGGGGTGGCTGTGTCTTTTTGATTTTAATTTCCCTAAGCTATAGGACCATAAGTGGAAGTGCCCTAGGCTCTGTCGCTTTGTTTTTTAGATGTTTCAGGAAACACCATACACTTCTCCATTGTCGCTGTTGGCAATTTACATCCCGCCCATCAGCATAACAAGGCTCTCACGTCTCCATGGCCTGTCCTGCCTTTCTGGATTTTACACTTTTATCAGATGGCCCTTTTGACTGGGTGCCAGTGAGACTTCATTGTAGTGCAGATTTCCTTTTCAAGCTTGATTGGTTGGCCAAAAAGGGCGTATGCATGTTTTCCTGAATATTTTCAGGAAAAAACGCGTATGCCCTTTTTGGCCAAGTGCATCATTGTGGACGTTCTGCCTCTTTTCCTATGCTTTACATGCAATTCCAGTCTACCTCCTGAAATCGGTTTCCTGCAATTCTGCCCCGCTTTCAAGTCCTCTTGGCAGCCTTACTTCAATATATTTTTGGACGATAGCTGTCATTTATAACTCTGCAGGTTTGTGAATGACAGTGCCCCTGAGCTCCTTTCTTCAACTCGCTTTCTTGTGAGCTGGCCACAACACCGCAGGATTGCTTCAGGCCCTAGTGTTGTTCCGGCACAGCACGCTGAGCCTTTGGTTAATTCCTCTTCCTTGTGGGTAATGAGAGTTAAATTTGCCCGTTTAGACACCTCAAGCTAGTCTTTCTTGTTTCTCCCTATTCCTGTTCATTTTCTGCAGAAATTGCAAACTGGGCCAAACAGGAGGTTAAAGGCACTGACTCTCCAAGTGGGGAGAGTGTTAGTAAAGCGTCTGGAATGTTGCACCCGAGAACCGGGGGACGAATACTGAGACACATTTGAACACGTTTCCCGATCACACGGTGGATCATACTCTGGGTTCCACATGCATGTTTTAGCTGAAGGAAGAATCCCTTAAACCTGGAGAGTTGAGACCCATGGAATGGGTACCATGCAGTATGACTTCAAAGGGTCTGCATTTGCTCACCGATCCTCACCAATCCTATCACTGCTGCATTTATGCCACTGTACACATGCTTGATTCTCTTTCGGAGACATATAAATCCATAGGTTTTAAGATTCTTACTAATTAGTTATATTTTTAGGCGTTTAATATGGGGTGTTGAGTCCACTTCGTTGAGCAAGGAGTAGCTCTTGTCTATTACATATTTGGCTTATGGAACGGTATCTGTGCTTATTTCAATCTCTGGTTTTATGCAGCACCCCAACTCACCTTTCCCCTTAAGCAAGCATAAGTTGGTTTTCTACATTTTAGACCCTGTTCTGTTTTGTAATCCAGTTCCTGTGTAGCCAAGTTTACATTCCGTGTAGTAGTGATATCTTATGATGTTTCCTTTTCTCTGTGACTTATTTCACTTAGAGTCATCGTACCTGGATCCACTCGTTATGCTTCTACGGGCCTGATGACATAGATTTCATTGCTGAGTGATATTGCATTGTACGTAAGTACCACAACTTCTTTATCCATTTTTCGCTTTCTGCGATATTGAACTTGTACCGTAAACGAGGTTCTTGTAAACAGAGCCGTCCCAAATTTTAGGGTGGCTGTGTCTTTTTGATTTTAAGTTCCCTAAGCTATAGGACCATAAGTGGAAGTGCCCTAGGCTCTGTTGCTTTGTTTTTTAGATGTTTCAGGAAACACCATACACTTCTCCAGAGTGGCTGTTGGCAATTTACATCCCGCCCATCAGCATAACAAGGCTCCCAGTTCTCCATGGCCTCTTCTGCCTTTCTGGATTTTACAATTTTTTCAGATGGCCCTTTTGACCGGGGGGCAGTGACACTCCATTGTAGTGAAGATATCCTTTGCAAGCTTGCTTGGTTGGCCAAAAAGGGCGTATGCGTTTTTTCCTGAATATATTCAGGAAAAAACGCATACGCCCTTTTTGGCCAAGTGCATCATTGTGGACGTTCTGCCTCATTTCCTATTCTTTACATGCAATTACAGTCTACCTCCTGAAATCGGTTTCGTGCAATTCTGCCGCACTTTCAAGTCCTCTTGGCAGCCTTACTTCAATATATTTTTGGACGATAGCTGTCATTTATAACTCTGCAGGTCTGTGAATGACAGTGCCCCTGAGCTACTTTCTTCAACTCGCTTTCTTGTGAGCTGGCCGCAACACCGCAGGATTTCTTCAGGCCCCAGTGTGGTTACGGCATGGCACGCTGAGCCTTTGGTTAATTCCTCTTCCTGGTGGGAAATGAGAGTTAAATTTGCCCGTCCAGACACCTCCATCTAGTCTCTCATTGGTTCTCCCTATTCCTGTTCATTTTCCGCAGAAATTGCAAACTGGGCCAAACAGGAGGTTAAAGGCACTGACTCTCCAAGTGGGGAGAGTGTTAGTAAACCGTCTGGAATGTTGCAACCGAGTACCAGGGGACGAAAACTGAGACACATTTGAACACGTTTCCCGATCACACGGTGGATGATACTCTGGGTTCCACATGCATGTTTTAGCTGAAGGAAGAATCCCTTAAACCTGGAGAGTTGAGACCCATGGAATGGGTACCATGCAATATGACTTCAAATGGTCTGCATTTGCTCACCTATCCTCACCAATCCTATCACTGCTGCGTTTATGCCGCTGTACACAAGCTTGATTCTCTTTCGGAGACATATAAATCCATAGGTTTTAAGATTCTTACTAGTCAGGTATATTCTTACGCGTTTAATGTGGGGTGTTGGGTCCACTTCATTGAGCAAGGAGTAGCTCTTGTCTATTACATATTTGGCTTATGGAACGGTATCTGTGCTAATTTCAATCTCTAGTTTTATGCAGCACCCCAACTCACATTTCCCCTTAAGCAAGCATAAGTTGGTTTTCTACATTTGAGACCCTGTTCTGTTTTGTAATTCAGTTCCTGTGTAGCCAAGTTTACATTCCGTGTAGTAGTGATATCTGATGATGTTTCTTTTTTTGTGTGACTTATTTCACTTAGAATCATCGTACCTGAATCCACTCATTATGCTGCTACGGGCCTGATGACATAGATTTCATTGCTGAGTGATATTGCATTGTACGTAAGTACCAAAACTTCTTTATCCATTTTTCGCTTTCTGCGATATTAAACTTGTACCGTAAACGAGGTTCTTGTAAACAGAGCTGTCCCAAACTTTGGGGTGGCTGTGTCTTTTTGATTTTAATTTCCCTAAGCTATAGGACCATAAGTGGAAGTGCCCTAGACTCTGTTGCTTTGTTTTTTAGATGTTTCAGGAAACACCATACACTTCTCCAGAGTGGCTGTTGGCAATTTACATCCCGCCCATCAGCATAACAAGGCTCCCAGTTCTCCATGGCTTGTCCTGCCTTTCTGGATTTTACACTTTTTTCAGATGGCCCTTTTGACCGGGGGGCAGTGAGACTTCATTGTAGTGCAGATTTCCTTTGCAAACTTGCTTGGTTGGCCAAAAAGTGCGTATGCGTTTTTTCCTGAATATATTCAGGAAAAAACGCATACGCCCTTTTTGGCCAAGTGCATCATTGTGGACGTTCTGCCTCTTTTCCTGTAGTTTACATGCAAATCCAGTCTACCTCCTGAAATCGGTTTCCTGCAATTCTGCCCCACTTTCAAGTCCTCTTGGCAGCTTTATTTCAATATATTTTTGGACGATAGCTGTCATTTATAACTCTGCAGGTTTGTGAATGACAGTGCCCCTGAGCTCCTTTCTTCAACTCGCTTTCTTGTGAGCTGGCCTCAACACCGCAGGATTGCTTTAGGCCCCAGTGTGGTTCCGGCATGGCACGCTCAGCCTTTGGTTAATTCCTCTTCCTGGTGGGAAATGAGAGTTAAATTTGCCCGTCCAGACACCTCCAGCTAGTCTCTTATTGGTTCTTCCTATTCCTGTTCATTTTCCGCAGAAATTGCAATCTGGGCCAAAGAGGAGGTTAAAGGCACTGACTCTCCAAGTGGGGAGAGTGTTAGTAAAGCGTCTGGAATGTTGCATCCGAGCACCAGGGGACGAAAACTGAGACACGTTTGAACACGTTTCCCGATCACATGGTGTATCATACTCTGGGTTCCACATGCATGTTTTAGCTGAAGGAAGAATCCCTTAAAACTGGAGAGTTGAGACCCATGGAATGGGTACCATGCAATATGACTTCAAGGGGTCTGCATTTGCTCACCGAACCTCACCAATCCTATCACTGCTGCGTTTATGCCGCTGTACACACTCTTGATTATCTTTCGGAGACATATAAATCCATAGGTTTTAAGATTCTTACTAGTCATGTATATTCGTAGGCGTTTAATATGGGGTGTTGAGTCCACTTCATTGAGCAAGGAGTAGCTCTTGTCTATTACATATTTGGCTTATGGAACGGTATCTGTGCTTATTTCAATCTCTGGTTTTATGCAGCACCCCAACTCACCTTTCCCCTTAAGCAAGCATAAGTTGGTTTTCTACATTTGAGACCCTGTTCTGTTTTGTAATTCAGTTCCTGTGTAGCCAAGTTTACATTCCGTGTAGTAGTGACATCTTATGATGTTTCTTTTTCTGTGTGACTTATTTCACTTAGAATCATCGTACCTGAATCCACTCATTATGCTTCTACGGGCCTGATGACATAGATTTCATTGCTGAGTGATATTGCATTGTACGTAAGTACCACAACTTCTTTATCCATTTTTCGCTTTCTGCGATATTAAACTTGTACCGTAAACGAGGTTCTTGTAAACAGAGCCTTCCCAAACTTTGAGGTGGCTGTGTCTTTTTGATTTTAATTTCCCTAAGCTATAGGACCATAAGTGGAAGTGCCCTAGGCTCTGTTGCTTTGTTTTTTAGATGTTTCAGGAAACACCATACACTTCTCCAGAGTGGCTGTTGGCAATTTACATCCCGCCCATCAGCATAACAAGGCTCCCAGTTCTCCATGGCTTGTCCTGCCTTTCTGGATTTTACACTTTTTTCAGATGGCCCTTTTGACCGGGGGGCAGTGAGACTTCATTGTAGTGCAGATTTCCTTTGCAAGCTTGCTTGGTTGGCCAAAAAGTGCGTATGCGTTTTTTCCTGAATATATTCAGGAAAAAACGCATACGCCCTTTTTGGCCAAGTGCATCATTGTGGACGTTCTGCCTCTTTTCCTGTGGTTTACATGCAAATCCAGTCTACCTCCTGAAATCGGTTTCCTGCAATTCTGCCCCGCTTTCAAGTCCTCTTGGCAGCCTTACTTCAATATATTTTTGGACGATAGCTGTCATTTTTAACTCTGCAGGTTTGTGAATGACAGTGCCCCTGAGCTCCTTTCTTCAACTCGCTTTCTTGTGAGCTGGCCGCAACACCGCAGGATTGCTTCAGGCCCCAGTGTGGTTCCGGCATGGCACGCTGAGCCTTTGGTTAATTCCTCTTCCTGTTTGGAAATGAGAGTTAAATTTGCCCGTTCAGACACCTCCAGCTAGTCTCTTATTGGTTCTCCCTATTCCTGTTCATTTTCCGCAGAAATTGCAAACTGGGCCAAACAGGAGGTTAAAGGCACTGACTCTCCAAGTGGGGAGAGTGTTAGTAAAGAGTCTGGAATGTTGCATCCGAGTACCAGGGGACGAAAACTGAGAAACCTTTGAACACGTTTCCCAATCACATGGTGTATCATACTCTGGGTTCCACATGCATGTTTTAGCTGAAGGAAGAATCCCTTAAACCTTTAGAGTTGAGACCCATGCAATGGGTACCATGAAATATGACTTCAAAGGGTCTGCATTTGCTCACCTATCCTCACCAATCCTATCACTGCTGCGTTTATGCCGCTGTACACATGCTTGATTCTCTTTTGGAGACATATAAATCCATAGGTTTTAAGATTCTTACTAGTCAGGTATATTCGTAGGCGTTTAATATGGGGTGTTGAGTCCACTTCATTGAGCAAGGAGTAGCTCTTGTCTATTACATATTTGGCTTATGGAACGGTATCTGTGCTTATTTCAATCTCTGGTTTTATGTAGCACCCCAACTCACATTTCCCCTTAAGCAAGCATAAGTTGGTTTTCTACATTTGAGACCCTGTTCTGTTTTGTAATTCAGTTCCTGTGTAGCCAAGTTTACATTCCGTGTAGTAGTGATATCTGATGATGTTTCTTTTTCTGTGTGACTTATTTCACTTAGAATCATCGTACCTGAATCCACTCATTATGCTGCTACGGGCCTGATGACATAGATTTCATTGCTGAGTGATATTGCATTGTACGTAAGTACCACAACTTCTTTATCCATTTTTCGCTTTCTGCGATATTAAACTTGTACCGTAAACGAGGTTCTTGTAAATAGAGCTGTCCCAAACATTTGGGTGGCTGTGTCTTTTTGATTTTAATTTCCCTAAGCTATAGGACCATAAGTGGAAGTGCCCTAGGCTCTGTTGCTTTGTTTTTTAGATGTTTCAGGAAACACCATACACTTCTCCAGGGTGGCTGTTGGCAATTTACATCCTGCCCATCAGCATAACAAGGCTCCCAGTTCTCCATGGCTTGTCCTGCCTTTCTGGATTTTACACTTTTTTCAGATGGCCCTTTTGACCGGGGGGCAGTGAGACTTCATTGTAGTGCAGATTTCCTTTGCAAGCTTGCTTGGTTGGCCAAAAAGTGCGTATGCGTTTTTTCCTGAATATATTCAGGAAAAAACGCATACGCACTTTTTGGCCAAGTGCATCATTGTGGACGTTCTGCCTCTTTTCCTGTGGTTTACATGCAAATCCAGTCTACCTCCTGAAATCGGTTTCCTGCAATTCTGCCCCGCTTTCAAGTCCTCTTGGCAGCCTTACTTCAATATATTTTTGGACGATAGCTGTCATTTTTAACTCTGCAGGTTTGTGAATGACAGTGCCCCTGAGCTCCTTTCTTCAACTCGCTTTCTTGTGAGCTGGCCGCAACACCGTAGGATTGCTTCAGGCCCTACTGTGGTTCCGGCATGGCACGCTGAGCCTTTGGTTAATTCCTATTCCTGGTGGGAAATGAGAGTTAAATTTGCCCGTCCAGACACCTCCAGCTAGTCTCTCATTGGTTCTCCCTATTCCTGTTCATTTTCCGCAGAAATTGCAAACTGGGCCAAACAGGAGGTTAAAGGCACTGACTCTCCAAGTGGGGAGAGTGTTAGTAAAGCCTCTGGAATGTTATACCCGAGTACCAGGGGACGAAAACTGAGAGACATTTGAACACGTTTCCCAATCACACGGTGGATCATACTCTGGGTTCCACATGCATGTTTTAGCTGAAGGAAGAATCCCTTAAACCTGGAGAGTTGAGACCCATGGAATGGGTACCATGCAATATGACTTCAAAGGGTCTGCATTTGCTCACCGAACCTCACCAATCCTATCACTGCTGCATTTATGCCGCTGTACACACGCTTGATTCTCTTTCGGAGCATATAAATCCATAGGTTTTAATATTCTTAATAGTCAGGTATATTCTTAGGCGTTTAGTATGGGGTGTTGAGTCCACTTCGTTGAGCAAGGAGTAGCTCTTGTCTATGACATATTTGGCTTATGGAACGGTATCTGTGCTAATTTCAATCTCTGGTTTTATGCAGCCTCCCAACTCACGTTTCCCCTTAAGCAAGCATAAATTGGTTTTCTACATTTGAGACCCTGTTCTGTTTTGTAATTCAGTTCCTGGGTAGCCAAGTTTACATTCCGTGTAGTAGTGATATCTTAAGATGTTTCTTTTTCTGTGTGACTTATTTCACTTAGAATAATCGTACCTGAATCCACTCATTATGCTGCTACGGGCCTGATGACATAGATTTCATTGCTGAGTGATATTGCATTGTACGTAAGTACCACAACTTCTTTATCCATTTTTCGCTTTCTGTGATATTGAATTTGTACCGTAAACGAGGTTCTTGTAAACAGAGCCGTCCCAAACTTTGGGGTGGCTGTGTGTTTTAGATTTTAATTTCCCTAAGCTATAGGACCATAAGTGGAATTGCCCTAGGCTCTGTTGCTTTGTTTTTTAGATGTTTCAGGAAACACCATACACTTCTCCAGAGTGGCTGTTGGCAATTTACATCCCGCCCATCAGCATAACAAGGCTCCCAGTTCTCCATGGCCTGTCCTGCCTTTCTGGATTTTACACTTTTTTCAGATGGCCCTTTTAACCGGGGGGCAGTGAGACTTCACTGTAGTGCAGATTTCCTTTGCAAGCTTGCTTGGTTGGCCAAAAAGGGCGTATGCGTTTTTTCCTGAACTTATTCAGGAAAAAACGCATACGCCCTTTTTGGCCAAGTGCATCATTGTGGACGTTCTGCCTCTTTTCCTTTGCTTTACATGCAATTCCAGTCTACCTCCTGAAATCGGTTTCCTGCAATTCTGCCCAGCGTTCAAGTCCTCTTGGCAGCCTTACTTCAATATATTTTTGGACGATAGCTGTCATTTATAACTCTGCAGGTTTGTGAATGACAGTGCCCCTGAGCTCCTTTCTTCAACTCGCTTTCTTGTGAGCTGGCCGCAACACCGCAGGATTGCTTCAGGCCCTAGTGTGGTTCCGGCATGGCACGCTGAGCCTTTGTTTAATTCCTCTTCCTGGTGGGAAATGAGAGTTAAATTTGCCCGTCCAGACACCTCCAGCTAGTCTCTCATTGGTTCTCCCTATTCCTGTTCATTTTCCGCAGAAATTGCAAACTGGGCCAAACAGGAGGTTAAAGGCACTGACTCTCCAAGTGGGGAGAGTGTTAGTAAAGCGTCTGGAATGTTGCACCCGAGTACCAGGGGACGAAAACTGAGACACATTTGAACACGTTTCCCGATCACATGGTGGATCATACTCTGGGTTCCACATGCATGTTTTAGCTGAAGGAAGAATCCCTTCAACCTGGAGAGTTGAGACCCCTGCAATGGGTACCATGCAATATGACTTCAAAGGGTCTGCATTTGCTCACCGAACCTCACCAATCCTATCACTGCTGCATTTATGCCACTGTACACACGCTTGATTCTCTTTCTGAGACATATAAATCCATAGGTTTTAAGATTCTTACTAGTCAGGTATATTCTTAGGCGTTTAATATGGGGTGTAGAGTCCACTTCGTTGAGCAAGGAGTAGCTCTTGTCTATTACATATTTGTCTTATGGAACGGTATCTGTGCTAATTTCAATCTCTGGTTTTATGCAGCACCCCAACTTAGCTTTCCCCTTAAGCAAGCATAAGTCGGTTTTCTACATTTGAGACCCTGTTCTGTTTTGTAATTCAGTTCCTGTGTAGCCAAGTTTACATTCCATGTGGTAGAGATATCTTATGATGTTTCTTTCTCTGTGTGACTTATTTCACTTACAATCATCGTACCTGAATCCACTCATTATGCTGCTACGGGCCTGATGACATAGATTTCATTGCTGAGTGATATTGCATTGTACGTAAGTACCACAACTTCTTTATCCATTTTGCGCTTTCTGTGATATTGAACTTGTACCGTAAACGAGGTTCTTGTAAACAGAGCTGTCCCAAAGATTCGGGTGGTTGTGTGTTTTAGATTTTAATTTCCCTAAGCTATAGGACCATAAGTGGAAGTGCACTAGGCTCTGTTGCCTTGTTTTTTAGATGTTTCAGGAAACACCATACACTTCTCCAGAGTGACTGTTGGCAATTTACATCCTGCCCATCAGCGTAACAAGGCTCCCAGTTCTCCATGGCCTGTCCTGCCTTTCTGGATTTTACACTTTTCTCAGATGGCCCTTTTGACCGGGGGGCAGTGAGACTTCATTGTAGTGCAGATTTCCTTTGCAAGCTTGCTTGGTTGGCCAAAAAGGGCGTATGCGTTTTTTCCTGAATATATTCAGGAAAAAACGCATACGCCCTTTTTGGCCAAGTGCATCATTGTGGACGTTCTGCCTCTTTTCCTTTGCTTTACATGCAATTCCAGTCTACCTCCTGAAATCGGTTTCCTGCAATTCTGCCCAGCGTTCAAGTCCTCTTGGCAGCCTTACTTCAATATATTTTTGGACGATAGCTGTCATTTATAACTCTGCAGGTTTGTGAATGACAGTGCCCCTGAGCTCCTTTCTTCAACTCGCTTTCTTGTGAGCTGGCCTCAACACCGCAGCATTGCTTCAGGCCCTAGTGTGGTTACGGCATGACATGCTGAGCCTTTGGTTAATTCCTCTTCCTGGTGGGAAATGAGAGTTAAATTTGCCCGTCCAGACACCTCCAGCTAGTCTCTCATTGGTTCTCCCTATTCCTGTTCATTTTCCGCAGAAATTGCAAACTGGGCCAAACAAGAGGTTAAAGGCACTGACTCTCCAAGTGGGGAGAGTGTTAGTAAAGCGTCTGGAATGTCGCACCCGAGTCCCGGGGGATGAAAACTGACACAATTAAACACGTTTCCCGATCACACGGTGGATCATACTCTGGGTTCCACATGCATGTTTTAGCTGAAGGAAGAATCCCTTAAACCTGGAGAGTTGAGACCCATGGAATGGGTACCATGCAATATGACTTCAAAGGGTCTGCATTTGCTCACCGCACCTCACCAATCCTATCACTGCTGCGTTTATGACACTGTACACACGCTTGATTCTCTTTCGGAGACATATAAATCCATAGGTTTTAAGATTCTTTCTAGTCATGTATATTCTTACGCGTTTAATATGGGGTGTAGAGTCCACTTCGTTGAGCAAGGAGTAGCTCTTGTGTATTAAATATTTGGGTTATGGAACGGTATCTGTTCTAATTTCAATCTCTGGTTTTATGCAGCACCCCAACTCACCTTTCGCCTTAAGCAAGCATAAGTTGGTTTTCTACATTTGAGACCCTGTTCTGTTTTGTAATTCAGTTCCTGTGTAGCCAAGTTTACATTCCTTGTAGTAGTGATATCTTATGATGTTTGTTTTTCTGTGTGACTTATTTCACTTAGAATCATCGTACCTGAATCCACTCATTATGCTGCTACGGGCCTGATGACATAGATTTCATTGCTGAGTGATATTGCATTGTACGTAAGTACCACAACTTCTTTATCCATTTTTCGCTTTCTGTGATATTGAACTTGGACCATAAATGAGGTTCTTGTAAACAGAGATGTCCCTAACTTTGGGGTGGCTGAGTCTTTTTGATTTTAATTTCCCTAAGCTATAGGACCATAAGTGGAAGTGCCCTAGGCTCTGTTGCTTTGTTTTTTAGATGTTTCAGGAAACACCATACACTTCTCCAGAGTGGCTGTTGGCAATTTACATCCCGCCCATCAGCATAACAAGGCTCCCAGTTCTCCATGGCCTGTCCTGCCTTTCTGGATTTTACACTTTTTTCAGATGGCCCTTTTGACCGGGGGCAGTGAGACTTCATTGTAGTGCAGATTTCCTTTGCAAGCTTGCTTGGTTGGCAAAAAAGGGCGTATGCGTTTTTTCCTGAATATATTCAGGAAAAAACGCATACGCCCTTTTTGGCCAAGTGCATCATTGTGGACGTTCTGCCTCTTTTCCTATGCTTTACATGCAATTCCAGTCTACCTCCTGAAATCGGTTTCCTGCAATTCTGCCCCGCTTTCAAGTCCTCTTGGCAGCCTTACTTCAATATATTTTTGGACGATAGCTATCATTTATAACTCTGCAGGTATGTGAATGACAGGGTCCCTGAGCTCCTTTCTTCAACTCGCTTTCTTGTGAGCTGGCCGCAACACCGCAGGATTGCTTCAGGCCCTAGTGTGGTTCCGGCATGGCACGCTGAACCTTTGTTTAATTCCTCTTCCTGGTGGGAAATGAGAGTTAAATTTGCCCGTACAGACACCTCCAGCTAGTCTCTCATTGGTTCTCCCTATTCCTGTTCATTTTCCGCAGAAATTGCAAACTGGGCCAAACAGGAGGTTAAAGGCACTGACTCTCCAAGTGGGGAGAGTGTTAGTAAAGCGTCTGGAATGTTGCACCCGAGTACCAGGGGACGAAAACTGAGACACATTTGAACACGTTTCCCGATCACATGGTGGATCATACTCTGGGTTCCACATGCATGTTTTAGCTGAAGGAAGAATCCCTTAAACCTGGAGAGTTGAGACCCCTGCAATGGGTACCATGCAATATGACTTCAAAGGGTCTGCATTTGCTCACCGAACCTCACCAATCCTATCACTGCTGCATTTATGCCACTGTACACACGCTTGATTCTCTTTCTGAGACATATAAATCCATAGGTTTTAAGATTCTTACTAGTCAGGTATATTCTTAGGCGTTTAATATGGGGTGTAGAGTCCACTTCGTTGAGCAAGGAGTAGCTCTTGTCTATTACATATTTGGCTTATGGAACGGTATCTGTGCTAATTTCAATCTCTGGTTTTATGCAGCACCCCAACTCACCTTTCCCCTTAAGCAAGCATAAGTCGGTTTTCTACATTTGAGACCCTGTTCTGTTTTGTAATTCAGTTCCTGTGTAGCCAAGTTTACATTCCATGTGGTAGAGATATCTTATGATGTTTCTTTTTCTGTGTGACTTATTTCACTTAGAATCATCGTACCTGAATCCACTCATTATGCTGCTACGGGCCTGATGACATAGATTTCATTGCTGAGTGATATTGCATTGTACGTAAGTACCACAACTTCTTTATCCATTTTTCACTTTCTGTGATTTTGAACTTGTATTGTAAACGAGGTTCTTTTAAACAGAGCCTTCCCAAACTTTGGGGTGGCTGTGTCTTTTTGATTTTAATTTCCCTAAGCTATAGGACCATAAGTGGAAGTGCCCTAGGCTCTGTTGCTTTGTTTTTTAGATGTTTCAGGAAACACCATACACTTCTCCAGAGTGGCTGTTGGCAATTTACAACCCGCCCATGAGCATAACAAGGCTCCGAGTTCTCCATGGCCTGTCCTGCCTTTCTGGATTTTACACTTTTTTCAGATGGCCCTTTTGACCTGGGGGCAGTGAGACTTCATTGTAGTGCAGATTTCCTTTTCAAGCTTGCTTGGTTGGCCAAAAAGGGCGTATGCGTTTTTTCCTGAATATATTCAGGAAAAAACGCATACGCCCTTTTTGGCCAAGTGCATCATTGTGGACGTTCTGCCTCTTTTCCTTTGCTTTACATGCAATTCCAGTCTACCTCCTGAAATCGGTTTCCTGCAATTCTGCCCAGCGTTCAAGTCCTCTTGGCAGCCTTACTTCAATATATTTTTGGACGATAGCTGTCATTTATAACTCTGCAGGTTTGTGAATGACAGTGCCCCTGAGCTCCTTTCTTCAACTCGCTTTCTTGTGAGCTGGCCGCAATACCGCAGCATTGCTTCAGGCCCTAGTGTGGTTCCGGCATGACATGCTGAGCCTTTGGTTAATTCCTCTTCCTGGTGGGAAATGAGAGTTAAATTTGCCCGTCCAGACACCTCCAGCTAGTCTCTCATTGGTTCTCCCTATTCCTGTTCATTTTCCGCAGAAATTGCAAACTGGGCCAAACAAGAGGTTAAAGGCACTGACTCTCCAAGTGGGGAGAGTGTTAGTAAACCATCTGGAATATTGCACCCGAGTACCAGGGGACGAAAACTGACACAATTGAACACGTTTCCCGAGCACACGGTGGATCATACTCTGGGTTCCACATGCATGTTTTAGCTGAAGGAAGAATCCCTTAAACCTGGAGAGTTGAGACCCATGGAATGGGTACCATGCAATATGACTTCAAAGGGTCTGCATTTGCTCACCGCACCTCACCAATCCTATCACTGCTGCGTTTATGACACTGTACACACGCTTGATTCTCTTTTGGAGACATATAAATCCATAGGTTTTAAGATTCTTTCTAGTCATGTATATTCTTACGCGTTTAATATGGGGTGTAGAGTCCACTTCGTTGAGCAAGGAGTAGCTCTTGTGTATTAAATATTTGGGTTATGGAACGGTATCTGTTCTAATTTCAATCTCTGGTTTTATGCAGCACCCCAACTCACCTTTCGCCTTAAGCAAGCATAAGTTGGTTTTCTACATTTGAGACCCTGTTCTGTTTTGTAATTCAGTTCCTGTGTAGCCAAGTTTACATTCCTTGTAGTAGTGATATCTTATGATGTTTGTTTTTCTGTGTGACTTATTTCACTTAGAATCATCGTACCTGAATCCACTCATTATGCTGCTACGGGTCTCGTTACATAGATTTCATTGCTGAGTGATATTGCATTGTACGTAAGTACCACAACTTCTTTATCCATTTTTCCATTTCTGCGATATTGAACTTGTACCGTAAATGAGGTTCTTGTAAACAGAGCCTTCCCAAACTTTGGGGTCGCTGTGTCTTTTTGATTTTAATTTCCCTAAGCTATAGGACCATAAATGGAAGTACCCTAGGCTCTGTTGCTTTGTTTTTTAGATGTTTCAGGAAACACCATACACTTCTCCAGAGTGGCTGTTGGCAATTTACATCCCGCCCATCAGCATAACAAGGCTCCCAGTTCTCCATGGCCTGTCCTGCCTTTCTGGATTTTACACTTTTTTCAGATGGCCCTTTTGACCGGGGGGCAGTGAGACTTCATTTTAGTGCAGATTTCCTTTGTAAGCTTGCTTGGTTGACCAAAATGGGCGTATGCGTTTTTTCCTGAATATATTCAGGAAAAAACGCATACGCCCTTTTTGGCCAAGTGCATCATTGTGGACGTTCTGCCTCTTTTCCTATGCTTTACATGCAATTCCAGTCTACCTCCTGAAATCGGTTTCCTGCAATTCTACCCCACTTTCAAGTCCTCTTGGCAGCCTTACTTCAATATATTTTTGGACGATAGCTGTCATTTATAACTCTGCATGTCTGTGAATGACAGTGCCCCTGAGCTCCTTTCTTCAACTCGCTTTCTTGTGAGCTGGCCGCAACACCGCAGCATTGCTTCAGGCCCTAGTGTGGTTCCGGCATGGCACGCTGAGCCTTTGGTTAATTCCTCTTCCTGGTGGGTAATGAGAGTTAAATTTGCCCGTCCAGACACCTCCAGCTAGTCTCTCTTGGTTCTCCCTATTCCTGTTCATTTTCCGCAGAAATTGCAAACTGGGCCAAACAGGAGGTTAAAGGCACTGACTCTCCAAGTGGGGAGAGTGTTAGTAAAGCGTCTGGAATGTTGCACCTGAGTACCGGGGGACGAAAACTGAGACACATTTGAACACGTTTCCCGATCACACGGTGGATCATACTCTGGGTTCCACATGCATGTTTTAGCTGAAGGAAGAATCCCTTAAACCTGGAGAGTTGAGACCCATGGAATGGGTACCATGCAATATGACTTCAAAGGGTCTGCATTTGCTCACCGCTCCTCACCAATCCTATCACTGCTGCGTTTATGCCACTGTACACACACTTGATTCTCTTTCGGAGACATATAAATCCATAGGTTTTAAGATTCTTACTAATCAGGTATATTTTTACGCATTTAATATGGGGTGTTGAGTCCACTTCGTTGAGCAAGGAGTAGCTCTTGTCTATTACATATTTGGCTTATGGAACGGTATCTGTGCTAATTTCAATCTCTGGTTTTATGCAGCACCCCAACTCACCTTTCCCCTTAAGCAAGCATACGTTGGTTTTCTACATTTGAGACCCCGTTCTGTTTTGTAATTCAGTTCCTGTGTAGCCAAGTTTACATTCCGTGTAGTAGTGATATCTTATGATGTTTCTTTTTCTGTGTGACTTATTTCACTTCGAATCATCGTACCTGAATCCACTCATTATACTGCTATGGGCCTGATGACATAGATTTCATTGCTGAGTGATATTGCATTGTACGTAAGTACCACAACTTCTTTATCCATTTTTGGCTTTCTGCGATATTGAACTTGTACCGTAAACGAGGTTCTTGTAAACAGAACCGTCCCAAACTTTGGGGTGGCTGTGTCTTTTTGATTTTAATTTCCCTAAGCTATAGGACCATAAGTGGAAGTGCCCTAGGCTCTGTTGCTTTGTTTTTTTGATGTTTCAGGAAACAACATACACTTCTCCAGAGTGGCTGTTGGCAATTTACATCCCGCCCATCAGCATAACAAGGCTCCCAGTTCTCCATGGCCTGTCCTGCCTTTCTGGATTTTACACTTTTTTCAGATGGCCCTTTTGACCGGGGGGCAGTGAGACTTCATTGTAGTGCAGATTTCCTTTGCAAGCTTGCTTGCTTGGCCAAAAAGGGCGTATGCGTTTTTTCCTGAATATATTCAGGAAAAAACGCATATGCCCTTTTTGGCCAAGTGCATCATTGTGGACGTTCTGCCTCTTTTCCTATGCTTTACATGCAATTCCAGTCTACCTCCTGAAATCGGTTTCCTGCAATTCTGCCCCGCTTTCAAGTCCTCTTGGCAGCCTTACTTCAATATATTTTTGGACGATAGCTGTCATTTATAACTCTGCAGGTTTGTGAATTACAGTGCCCCTGAGCCCCTTTCTTCAACTCGCTTTCTTGTGAGCTGGCCGCAACACCGCACGATTGCTTCAGGCCCTAGTGTGGTTCCGGCATGGCACGTTGAGCCTTTGTTTAATTCCTCTTCCTGGTGGGAAATGAGAGTTAAATTTGCCCGTCCAGACACCTCCAGCTAGTCTCTCATTGGTTCTCCCTATTCCTGTTCATTTTCCGCAGAAATTGCAAACTGGGCCAAACAGGAGGTTAAAGGCACTGACTTTCCAAGTGGGGAGAGTCTTAGTAAAGCGTCTGGAATGTTGAACCCGAGTACCAGGGGACGAAAACTGAGACACATTTGAACACGTTTCCCGATCACACGGTGGATCATACTCTGGGTTCCACATGCATGTTTTAGCTGAAGGAAGAATCCCTTAAACCTGGAGAGTTGAGACCCATGGAATGGGTACCATGCAATATGACTTCAAAGGGTCTGTATTTGCTCACCAAACCTCACCAATCCTATCACTGCTGCGTTTATGCCGCTGTACACACGCTTGATTCTCTTTCAGAGACATATAAATCCATAGGTTTTAAGATTCTTACTAGTCAGGTATATTCTTAGGCGTTTAATATGGGGTGTTGAGTCCACTTCGTTGAGCAAGGAGTAGCTCTTGTCTATTACATATTTGGCTTATGGAACGGTATCTGTGCTAATTTCAATCTCTGGTTTTATGCAGCACCTCAACTCACCTTTCCCCTTAAGCAAGCATAAGTTAGTTTTCTACATTTGAGACCCTGTTCTGTTTTGTAATTCAGTTCCTGTGTAGCCAAGTTTACATTCCATGTATTAGTGATATCTTATGATGTTTCTTTTCTGTGTGATTTATTTCACTTAAAATCATCGTACCTGAATCCACTCATTATGCTGCTACGGGCCTGATGACATAGATTTCATTGCTGAGTGATATTGCATTGTACGTAAGTACCACAACTTCTTTATCCATTTCTCACTTTCTGTGATATTGAACTTGTACCGTAAACGAGGTTTTTGTAAACAGAGCCATCCCAAACTTTGGGGTGGCTGTGTCTTTTTTATTTTAATTTCCCTAAGCTATAGGACCATAAGTGGAATTGCCCTAGGCTCTGTTGCTTTGTTTTTTAGATGTTTCAGGAAACACCATACACTTCTCCAGAGTGGCTGTTGGCAATTTACAACCCACCAATCAGCAATACAAGGCTCCCATTTCTCCATGGCCTGTCCTGCCTTTCTGGATTTTACACTTTTTTCAGATGGCCCTTTTGACCGGGGGGCAGTGAGACTTCATTGTAGTGCAGATTTCCTTTGCAAGCTTGCTTCGTTGGCCAAAAAGTGCGTATGCGTTTTTTCCTGAATATATTCAGGAAAAAATGCACACGCCCTTTTTTCCCAAGTGCATCATTGTGGACGTTGTGCCTCTTTTCCTACGTTTTAAATGCAATTCCAGTCTACCTCCTGAAATCAGTTTCCTGCAATTCTGCCCCGCTTTCAAGTCCTCTTGGCAGCCTTACTTCAATATATTTTTGGACGATAGCTGTCATTTATAACTCTGCAGATTTGTGAATTACAGTGCCCCTGAGCTCCTTTCTTCAACTCGCTTTCTTGTGAGCTGGCCGCAACACCGCACGATTGCTTCAGGCCCTAGTGTGGTTCCAGCATGGCACGCTGAGCTTTTGTTTAATTCCTCTTCCTGGTGGGAAATGAGAGTTAAATTTGCCCGTCCAGACACCTCCAGCTAGTCTCTCATTGGTTCTACCTATTCCTGTTCATTTTCTGCAGAAATTGCAAACTGGGCCAAACAGGAGTTTAAAGGCACTGACTATCCAAGTGGGGAGAGTCTTAGTAAAGCGTCTGGAATGTTGCACCCGAGTACCAGGGGACGAAAACTGAGACACATTTGAACACATTTCCCGATCACACGGTGGATCATACTCTGGGTTCCTCATGCATGTTTTAGCTGAAGGAAGAATCCCTTAAACCTGGAGAGTTGAGACCCATGGAATGGGTACCATGCAATATGACTTCAAAGGTTCTGCATTTGCTCACTGAACCTCACCAATCCTATCACTGCTGCGTTTATGCCACAGTACACACACTTGATTGTCTTTCAGAGACATATAAATCCATAGGTTTTAAGATTCTTACTAGTCAGGTATATTCTTAGGCGTTTAATATGGGGTGTTGAGTCCAGTTCATTGAGCAAGGAGTAGCTCTTGTCTATTACATATTTGGCTTATGGAACGGTATCTGTGCTAATTTCAATCTCTGGTTTTATGCAGCACCCCAACTTACCTTTCCCCTTAAGCAAGCATAAGTTGGTTTTCTACATTTGAGACCCTGTTCTGTTTTGTAATTCAGTTCCTGTGTAGCCAAGTTTACATTCCATGTATTAGTGATATCTTATGATGTTTCTTTTCTGTGTGATTTATTTCACTTAGAATCATCGTACCTGAATCCACTCATTATGCTGCTACGGGCCTGATGACATAGATTTCATTGCTGAGTGATATTGCATTGTACGTAAGTACCACAACTTCTTTATCCATTTTTCGCTTTCTGCGATATTTAACTTGTACCGTAAACTAGGTTCTTTTAAACAGAACCGTTCCAAACATTGGGGTGGCTGTGGCTTTTTGATTTTAATTTCCCTAAGCTATAGGACCATAAGTGGAAGTGCCCTAGGCTCTGTTGCTTTGTTTTTTAGATGTTACAGGAAACACCAAACACTTCTCCAGAGTGGCTGTTGGCAATTTACATCCCGCCCATGAGCATAACAAGGCTCCCAGTTCTCCATGGCCTGTCCTGCCTTTCTGGATTTTACACTTTTTTCAGATGGCCCTTTTGACCGGGGGGCAGTGAGACTTCATTGTAGTGCAGATTTCCTTTGCAAGCTTGCTTGGTTGGCCAAAAAGGGCGTATGCATTTTTTCCTGAATATATTCAGGAAAAAACGCATACGCCCTTTTTGGCCAAGTGCATCATTGTGGACGTTCTGCCTCTTTTCCTATGCTTTACATGCAATTCCAGTCTACCTCCTGAAATCGGTTTCCTGCAAGTCTGCCCCGCTTTCAAGTCCTCTTGGCAACCTACTTCAATATATTTTTGGACGATAGCTGTCATTTATAACTCTGCAGGTTTGGGAATTACAGTGCCCCTGAGCTCCTTTCTTAAACTCGCTTTCTTGTGAGCTGGCCGCAACACCGCAAGATTGCTTCAGGCCCCAGTGTGGTTCCGGCACGGCACGCTGAGCCTTTGGTTAATTCCTCTTCCTGGTGGGAAATGAGAGTTAAATTTGCCCGTTCAGACACCTCCAGCTAGTCTCTCATTGGTTCTCCCTATTCCTGTTCATTTTCCGCAGAAATTGCAAACTGTGCCAAACAGGAGGTTAAAGGCACTGACTCTCCAAGTGGGGAGAGTTTTAGTAAAGCGTCTGGAATGTTGCACCCGAGTACCGGGGGACGAAATCTGAGTCACATTTGAACACGTTTCCCAATCACACGGTGGATCATACTCTGGGTTCCACATGCATGTTTTAGCTGAAGGAAGAATCCCTTAAACCTGGAGAGTTGAGACCCCTGGAATGGGTACCATGCAATATGACTTCAAAGGGTCTGCATTTGCTCACCGAACCTCACCAATCCTATCACTGCTGCGTTTATGCCGCTGTACACACGCTTGATTCTCTTTCGGAGACATATAAATCCATAGGTTTTAAGATTTTTGCTAGTCAGGTATTTTGTTAGGCATTTAATATGGGGTTTTGAGTCCACTTCGTTGAGCAAGGAGTAGCTCTTGTCTATTACATATTTGGCTTATGGAACGGTATGTGTGCTAATTTCAATCTCTGGTTTTATGCAGCACCCCAACTCACCTTTCCCCTTAAGCAAGCATAAGTTTGTTTTCTACATTTGAGACCCTGTTCTGTTTTGTAATTCAGTTCCTGTGTAGCCAAGTTTCATTCCATGTAGTAGTGATATCATATGATGTTTCTTTTTCTCTGTGACTTATTTCACTTAGAATCATCGTACCTGAATGCACTCATTATGCTGCTACGGGCCTGATGACATAGATTTCATTGCTGAGTGATATTGCATTTTACGTAAGTACCACAACTTCTTTATCCATTTTTCCCTTTCTGCGATATTGAACTTGTACCGTAAACGAGGTTCTCGTAAACAGAACCGTCCCAAACTTTGGGGTGGCTGTGTCTTTTTGATTTTAATTTCCCTAAGCTATAGGACCATAAGTGGAAGTGCCCTAGGCTCTGTTGCTTTGTTTTTTAGATGTTTCAGGAAACACCATACACTTCTCCAGAGTGGCTGTTGGCAATTTACATCCCGACCATCAGCATAACAAGGCTCCCAGTTCTCCATGGCCTGTCCTGCCTTTCTGGATTTTACACTTTTTTCAGATGGCCCTTTTGACCGGGGGGCAGGGAGACTTCATTGTAGTGCAGATTTCCTTTGCAAGCTTGCTTGGTTGGCCAAAAAGGGCGTATGCGTTTTTTCCTGAATATATTCAGGAAAAAACGCATACGCCCTTTTTGGCCAAGTGCATCATTGTGGACGTTCTGCCTCTTTTCCTTTCCTTTACATGCAATTCCAGTCTACCTCCTGAAATCGGTTTCCTGCAATTCTGTCCCGCTTTCAAGTCCTCTTGGCAGCCTTACTTCAATATATTTTTGGACGATAGCTGTCATTTATAACTCTGCAGGTTTGTGAATTACAGTGCCCCTGAGCTCCTTTCTTCAACTCGCTTTCTTCTGAGCTGGCCGCAACACCGCAGGATTGCTTCAGGTCCTAGTGTGGTTCCGGCATGGCATGCTGAGCCTTTGGTTAATTCCTCTTCCTGGTGGGAAATGAGAGTTAAATTTGCCCATCCAGACACCTCCAGTTAGTCTCCCTTTGGTTCTCCCTCTTCCTGTTCGTCTTACAGAGAAATTGCAAACTGGGCCAAACAGGAGGTTAAAGGCACTGACTCTCCAAGTGGGGAGAGTCTTAGTAAAGCGTCTCTAATGTTGCACCCGAGTACCAGGGCATGAAAACTGAGACACATTTGAACACGTTTCCCGATCATACGGTGGATCATACTCTGGGTTCCACATGCATGTTTTAGCTGAAGGAAGAATCCCTTAAACCTGGAGAGATGAGACCCATGGAATGTGTACCATGCAATATGACTTCAAAGGGTCTGCATTTGCACACCGAACATCACCAGTCCTATCACTGCTGCCTTATGCCACTGTACACACGCTTGATTCTCTTTTGGAGACATATAAATCCATAGGTTTTAAGATTCTTACCAGTCAGGTATATTCTTAGGCGATTAATATGGGGTGTTGAGTCCACTTCGTTGAGCAAGGAGTAGCTCTTGTCTATTACAAATTTGGCTTATGGAACGGTATCTGTGCTAATTTCAATCTCTGGTTTTATGCAGCACCCCAACTCACCTTTCCCCTTAAGCAAGCATAAGTTGGTTTTCTACATTTGAGATGCTGTTCTGTTTTGTAATTCAGTAGCTGTGTAGCCAACTTTACATTCCGTGTAGTAGTGATATCTTATGATGTTTCTTTTCTGTGTGATTTATTTCACTTAGAATCATCGTACCTGAATGCACTCATTATGCTGCTACGGGCCTGATGACATAGATTTCATTGCTGAGTGATATTGCATTGTACGTAAGTACCACAACTTCTTTATCCATTTTTCGCTTTCTGTGATATTGAACTTGTACTGTAAACGAGGTTCTTGTAAACAGAGCCGTCCCAAACTTTGGGGTGGCTGTGTCTTTTTGATTTTAATTTCCCTAAGCTATAGGACCATAAGTGGAAGTGCCCTAGGCTCTGTTGCTTTGTTTTGTAGATGTTTCAGGAAACACCATACACTTCTCCAGAGTGGCTGTTGGCTATTTACATCCCGCCCATGAGCATAACAAGGCTCCCACGTCTCCATGGCCTGTCCTGCCTTTCTGGATTTTACACTTTTTTCAGATGGCCCTTTTAACCGGGAGGCAGTGAGACTTCATTGTAGTACAGATTTCCTTTGCAAGCTTGCTTGGTTGGCCAAAAAGGGCGTATGCGTTTTTTCCTGAATATATTCAGGAAAAAACGCATACGCCCTTTTTGGCCAAGTGCATCATTGTGGACGTTCTGCCTCTTTTCCTATGCTTTACATGCAATTCCAGTCTACCTCCTGAAATCGGTTTCCTGCAATTCTGCCCCGCTTTCAAGTCCACTTGGCAGCCTACTTCAATATATTTTTGGACGATAGCTGTCATTTATAACTCTGCAGGTTTGTGAATTACAGTGCCCCTGAGCTCCTTTCTTCAACTCGCTTTCTTGTGAGCTGGCCGCAACACCGCAGCATTGCTTCAGGCCCTAGTGTGGTTCCGGCACGGCACGCTGAGCCTTTGGTTAATTCCTCTTCCTGGTGGGAAATGAGAGTTAAATTTGCCCGTCCAGACACCTCCAGCTAGTCTCTCATTGGTTCTCCCTATTCCTGTTCATTTTCCGCAGAAATTGCAAACTGGGCCAAACAGGAGGTTAGAGGCACTGACTCTCCAAGTGGGGAGAGTGTTAGTAAAGCGTCTGGAATGTTCCACCAGAGTACCAGGGGATGAAAACTGACACAATTAAACACGTTTCCCGATCACACAGTGGATCATACTCTGGGTTCCACATGCATGTTTTAGCTGAAGGAAGAATCCCTTAAACCTGGAGAGTTGAGACCCATGGAATGGGTACCATGCAATATGACTTCAAAGGGTCTGCATTTGCTCACCGAACCTCACCAATCCTATCACTGCTGCGTTTATGACACTGTACACACGCTTGATTCTCTTTCGGAGACATATAAATCCATAGGTTTTAAGATTCTTTCTAGTCAGGTATATTCTTACGCGTTTAATATGGGGTGTAGAGTCCACTTCGTTGAGCAAGGAGTAGCTCTTGTCTATTAAATATTTGGCTTCTGGAACGGTATCTGTTCTAATTTCAATCTCTGGTTTTATGCAGCACCCCAACTCACCTTTCGCTTTAAGCAAGCATAAGTTGGTTTTCTACATTTGAGACCCTGTTCTGTTTTGTAATTCAGTTCCTGTTTAGCCAAGTTTACATTCCGTGTAGTAGTGATATCTTATGATGTTTCTATTTCTCTGTGACTTATTTCACTTAGAATCATCGTACCTGAATCCACTCATCATGCTGCTACGGGCCTGATGACATAGATTTCATTGCTGAGTGATATTGCATTGTACGTAAGTACCACAACTTCTTTATCCATTTTTCGCTTTCTGTGATATTGAACTTGGACCATAAATGAGGTTCTTGTAATCAGAGCTGTCCCTAACTTTGGGGTGGCTGAGTCTTTTTGATTTTAATTTCCCTAAGCTATAGGACCATAAGTGGAAGTGCCCTAGGCTCTGTTGCTTTGTTTTGTAGATGTTTCAGGAACACCATACACTTCTCCAGAGTGGCTGTTGGCAATTTACATCCCGCCCATTAGCATAACAAGGCTCCCAGTTCTCCATGGCCTGTCCTGCCTTTCTGGATTTTACACCTTTTTCAGATGGCCCTTTTGACCGGGGAGCAGTGAGACTTCATTGTAGTGCAGATTTCCTTTGCAAGCTTGCTTGGTTGGCCAAAAAGTGCGTATGCGTTTTTTCCTGAATATATTCAGGAAAAAACGCATACGCCCTTTTTGGCCAAGTGCATCATTGTGGACGTTCTGCCTCTTTTCCTTTGCTTTACATGCAATTCCAGTCTACCTCCTGAAATCGGTTTCCTGCAATTCTGCCCAGCGTTCAAGTCCTCTTGGCAGCCTTACTTCAATATATTTTTGGACAATAGCTGTCATTTATAACTCTGCAGGTTTGTGAATGACAGTGCCCCTGAGCTCCTTTCTTCAACTCGCTTTCTTGTGAGCTGGCCGCAACACCGCAGGATTGCTTCAGGCCCTAGTGTGGTTCCGGCATGACATGCTGAGCCTTTGGTTAATTCCTCTTCCTGGTGGGAAATGAGAGTTAAATTTGCCCGTCCAGACACCTCCAGCTAGTCTCTCATTGGTTCTCCCTATTCCTGTTCATTTTCCGCAGAAATTGCAAACTGGGCCAAACAAGAGGTTAAAGGCACTGACTCTCCAAGTGGGGAGAGTGTTAGTAAAACGTCTGGAATGTTGCACCCGAGTACCAGGGGATGAAAACTGACACAATTAAACACGTTTCCCGATCACACGGTGGATCATACTCTGGGTTCCACATGCATGTTTTAGCTGAAGGAAGAATCCCTTAAACCTGGAGAGTTGAGACCCATGGAATGGGTACCATGCAATATGACTTCAAAGGTTCTGCATTTGCTCACCGAACCTCACCAATCCTATCACTGCTGCGTTTATGACACTGTACACACGCTTGATTCTCTTTCGGAGACATATAAATCCATAGGTTTTAAGATTCTTTCTAGTCAGGTATATTCTTACGCGTTTAATATGGGGTGTAGAGTCCACTTCGTTGAGCAAGGAGTAGCTCTTGTCTATTAAATATTTGGCTTATGGAACGGTATCTGTTCTAATTTCAATCTCTGGTTTTATGCAGCACCCCAACTCACCTTTCGCCTTAAGCAAGCATAAGTTGGTTTTCTACATTTGAGACCCTGTTCTGTTTTGTAATTCAGTTCCTGTGTAGCCAAGTTTACATTCCTTGTAGTAGTGATATCTTATGATGTTTGTTTTTCTGTGTGACTTATTTCACTTAGAATCATCGTACCTGAATCCACTCATTATGCTGCTACGGGCCTGATGACATAGATTTCATTGCTGAGTGATATTGCATTGTACGTAATTACCACAACTTCTTTATCCATTTTTCACTTTCTGTGATACTGAACTTGTACCGTAAACGAGGTTCTTGTACACAGAGCCGTCCCAAACTTTGGGGTGGCTGTGTCTTTTTGATTTTAATTTCCCTAAGCTATAGGACCATAAGTGGAAGTGCCCTAGGCTCTGTTGCTTTGCTTTTTAGATGTTTCAGGAAACACCATACACTTCTCCAGAGTGGCTGTTCGCAATTTACATCCCGCACATCAGCATAACAAGGTTCCCAATTCTCCATGGCCTGTCCTGCCTTTCTGGATTTTACACTTTTTTCAGATGGCCCTTTTGACCGGGGGCAGTGAGACTTCATTGTAGTGCAGATTTCCTTTGCAAGCTTGCTTGGTTGGCCAAAAAGGGCGTATGCGTTTTTTCCTGAATATATTCAGGAAAAAACGCATACGCCCTATTTGGCCAAGTGCATCATTGTGGACGTTCTGCCTCTTTTCCTATGCTTTACATGCTATTCCAGTCTACCTCCTGAAATCGGTTTCCTGCAATTCTGCCCCGCTTTCAAGTCCTCTTGGCAGCCTTACTTCAATATATTTTTGGACGATACCTGTCATTTATAACTCTGCAGGTATGTGAATGACAGTGCCCCTGAGCTCCTTTCTTCAACTCGCTTTCTTGTGAGCTGGCCGCAACACCGCAGGATTGCTTCAGGCCCTACTGTGGTTCTGGCATGGCACGCTGAGCCTTTGGTTAATTCCTATTCCTGGTGGGAAATGAGAGTTAAATTTGCCCGTCCAGACACCTCCAGCTAGTCTCTCATTGGTTCTCCCATTTCCTGTTCATTTTCCGCAGAAATTGCAAACTGGGCCAAACAGGAGGTTAAAGGCACTGACTCTCCAAGTGGGGAGAGTGTTAGTAAAGCGTCTGGAATGTTGCACCCGAGTATCGGGGGATGAAACCTGAGACACCTTTGAACACGTTTCCCGATCACACGGTGGATCATACTCTGGGTTCCACATGCATGTTTTAGCTGAAGGAAGAATCCCTTAAACCTGGAGAGTTGAGACCCATGGAATGGGTACCATGAAATATGACTTCAAAGGGTCTGCATTTGCTCACCGATCCTCACCAATCCTATCACTGCTGCGTTTATGCTGCTGTACACACGCTTGATTCTCTTTCTGAGACATATAAATCCATAGGTTTTAAGATTCTTACTAGTCAGGTATATTCTTAGGCGTTTAATATGTGGTGTAGAGTCCACTTCGTTGAGCAAGGAGTAGCTCTTGTCTATTACATATTTGGCTTATGGAACGGTATCTGTGCTAATTTCAATCTCTGGTTTTATGCAGCACCCCAACTCACCTTTCCCCTTAAGCAAGCATAAGTCGGTTTTCTACATTTGAGACCCTGTTCTGTTTTGTAATTCAGTTCCTGTGTAGCCAAGTTTACATTCCATGTGGTAGAGATATCTTATGATGTTTCTTTTTCTGTGTGACTTATTTCACTTAGAATCATCGTACCTGAATCCACTCATTATGCTGCTATGGGCCTGATGACATAGATTTCATTGCTGAGTGATATTGCATTGTACGTAAGTACCACAACTTCTTTATCCATTTTGCGCTTTCTGTGATATTGAACTTGTACCATAAACGAGGTTCTTGTAAACAGAGCTGTCCCAAAGATTGGGGTGGTTGTGTCTTTTTGATTTTAATTTCCCTAAGCTATAGGACCATAAGTGGAAGTGCCCTAGGCTCTGTTGCTTTGTTTTTTAGATGTTTCAGGAAACACCATACACTTCTCCAGAGTGACTGTTGGCAATTTACATCCCGCCCATCAGCATAACAAGGCTCCCAGTTCTCCATGGCCTGTCCTGCCTTTGTGGATTTTACACTTTTTTCAGATGGCCCTTTTGACCGGGGGGCAGTGAGACTTCATTGTAGTGCAGATTTCCTTTGCAAGCTTGCTTGGTTGGCCAAAAAGGGCGTATGCGTTTTTTCCTGAATATATTCAGGAAAAAACGCATACGCCCTTTTTGGCCAAGTGCATCATTGTGGACGTTCTGCCTCTTTTCCTATGCTTTACATGCAATTCCAGTCTACCTCCTGAAATCGGTTTCCTGCAATTCTGCCCCGCTTTCAAGTCCTCTTGGCAGCCTTACTTCAATATATTTTTGGACGATAGCTGTCATTTATAACTCTACAGGTATGTGAATTACAGTGCCCCTGAGCTCCTTTCTTCAACTCGCTTTCTTGTGAGCTGGCCGCAACACCGCAGCATTGCTTCAGGCCCTAGTGTGGTTCCGGCATGGCACACTGAGCCTTTGGTTAATTCCTCTTCCTGGTGGGAAATGAGAGTTAAATTTGCCCGTCCAGACACCTCCAGCTAGTCTCTCATTGGTTCTCCCTATTCCTGTTCATTTTCCGCAGAAATTGCAAACTGGGCCAAACAGGAGGTTAAAGGCACTGACTCTCCAAGTGGGGAGAGTGTTAGTAAAGCATCTTGAATGTTGCACCCGAGTACCAGGGGACGAAAACTGACACAATTGAACACGTTTCCCGAGCACACGGTGGATCATACTCTGGGTTCCACATGCATGTTTTAGCTGAAGGAAGAATCCCTTAAACCTGGAGAGTTGAGACCCATGGAATGGGTACCATGCAATATGACTTCAAAGGGTCTGCATTTGTCCACCGAACCTCACCAATCCTATCACTGCTGCGTTTATGCCGCTGTACACACGCTTGATTCTCTTTCGGAGACATATAAATCCAGAGGTTTTAAGATTCTTCCTAGTCAGGTATATATTCTTAGGCGTTTATTATGGGGTGTAGAGTCCACTTCGTTGAGCAAGGAGTAGCTCTTGTCTATTACATATTTGGCTTATGGAACGGTATCTGTGCTAATTTCAATCTCTGGTTTTATGCAGCACCCCAACTCACCTTTCGCCTTAAGCAAGCATAAGTTGGTTTTCTACATTTGAGACCCTGTTCTGTTTTGTAATTCAGTTCCTGTGTAGCCAAGTTTACATTCCGTGTAGTAGTGATATCTTATGATGTTTCTTTTTCTGTGTGACTTATTTCACTTAGAATCATCGTACCTGAATCCACTCATTATGCTGCTATGGTCCTGATGACATAGATTTCATTGCTGCGTGATATTGCATTGTACGTAATTACCACAACTTCTTTATCCATTTTTCACTTTGTGTGATACTGAACTTGTACCGTAAACGAGGTTCTTGTAAACAGAGCCGTCCCAAACTTTGGGGTGGCTGTGTCTTTTTGATTTTAATTTCCCTAAGCTATAGGACCATAAGTGGAAGTGCCCTAGGCTCTGTTGCTTTGTTTTTTAGATGTTTCTGGAAACACCATACACTTCTCCAGAGTGGCTGTTGGCAATTTACATCCCGCCCATCAGCATAACAAGGCTCCCAGTTCTCCATGGCCTGTCCTGCCTTTCTGGATTTTACACTTTTTTCAGATGGCCCTTTTGACCGCGGAGCAGTGAGACTTCATTGTAGTGCAGATTTCCTTTGCAAGCTTGCTTGGTTGGCCAAAAAGGGCGTATGCGTTTTTTCCTGAACTTATTCAGGAAAAAACGCATACGCCCTTTTTGGCCAAGTGCATCATTGTGGACGTTCTGCCTCTTTTCCTTTGCTTTACATGCAATTCCAGTCTACCTCCTGAAATCGGTTTCCTGCAATTCTGCCCCACTTTCAAGTCCTCTTGGCAGCCTTACTTCAATATATTTTTGGACGATAGCTGTCATTTATAACTCTGCAGGTTTGTGAATGACAGTGCCCCTGAGCTCCTTTCTTCAACTCGCTTTCTTGTGAGCTGGCCGCAACACCGCAGGATTGCTTCAGGCCCTAGTGTGGTTCCGGCATGACATGCTGAGCCTTTGGTTAATTCCTCTTCCTGGTGGGAAATGAGAGTTAAATTTGCCCGTCCAGACACCTCCAGCTAGTCTCTCATTGGTTCTCCCTATTCCTGTTCATTTTCCGCAGAAATTGCAAACTGGGCCAAACAAGAGGTTAAAGGCACTGACTCTCCAAGTGGGGAGAGTGTTAGTAAAGCGTCTGGAATGTCGCACCCGAGTACCGGGGGATGGAAACTGACACAATTAAACACATTTCCCGATCACACGGTGGATAATACTCTGGGTTCCACATGCATGTTTTAGCTGAAGGAAGAATCCCTTAAACCTGGAGAGTTGAGACCCATGGAATGGGTACCATGCAATATGACTTCAAAGGGTCTGCATTTGCTCACCGAACCTCACCAGTCCTATCACTGCTGCGTTTATGACACTGTACACATGCTTGATTCTCTTTCGGAGACATATAAATCCATAGGTTTTAAGATTCTTTCTAGTCAGGTATATTCTTACGCGTTTAATATGGGGTGTAGAGTCCACTTCGTTGAGCAAGGAGTAGCTCTTGTCTATTAAATATTTGGCTTATGGAACGGTATCTGTTCTAATTTCAATCTCTGGTTTTATGCAGCACCCCAACTCACCTTTCGCTTTAAGCAAGCATAAGTTGGTTTTCTACATTTGAGACCCTGTTCTGTTTTGTAATTCAGTTCCTGTGTAGCCAAGTTTACATTCCTTGTAGTAGTGATATCTTATGATGTTTGTTTTTCTGTGTGACTTATTTCACTTAGAATCATCGTACCTGAATCCACTCATTATGCTGCTACGGGCCTGATGACATAGATTTCATTGCTGAGTGATATTGCATTGTACGTAAGTACCACAACTTCTTTATCCATTTTGCGTTTTCTGTGATATTGAACTTGGACCATAAATGAGGTTCTTGTAAACAGAGCTGTCCCTAACTTTGGGGTGGCTGAGTCTTTTTGATTTTAATTTCCCTAAGCTATAGGACCATAAGTGGAAGTGCCCTATGCTCTGTTGCTTTGTTTTTTAGATGTTTCAGGAAACACCATACACTTCTCCAGAGTGGCTGTTGGCAATTTACATCCCGCCCATCAGCATAACAAGGCTCCCAGTTCTCCATGGCCTGTCCTGCCTTTCTGGATTTTACACTTTTCTCAGATGGCCCTTTTGACCGGGGGGCAGTGAGACTTCATTGTAGTGCAGATTTCCTTTGCAAGCTTGCTTGGTTGGCCAAAAAGGGCGTATGCGTTTTTTCCTGAATATATTCAGGAAAAAACGCATACGCCCTTTTTGGCCAAGTGCATCATTGTGGACGTTCTGCCTCTTTTCCTTTGCTTTACATGCAATTCCAGTCTACCTCCTGAAATCGGTTTCCTGCAATTCTGCCCAGCGTTCAAGTCCTCTTGGCAGCCTTACTTCAATATATTTTTGGACGATAGCTGTCATTTATAACTCTGCAGGTTTGTGAATTACAGTGCCCCTGAGCTCCTTTCTTCAACTCGCTTTCTTGTGAGCTGGCCGCAACACCGCAGCATTGCTTCAGGCCCTAGTGTGGTTCCGGCATGACATGCTGAGCTTTTGGTTAATTCCTCTTCCTGGTGGGAAATGAGAGTTAAATTTGCCCGTCCAGACACCTCCAGCTAGTCTCTCATTGGTTCTCCCTATTCCTGTTCATTTTCCGCAGAAATTGCAAACTGGGCCAAACAAGAGGTTAAAGGCACTGACTCTCCAAGTGGGGAGAGTGTTAGTAAAGCGTCTGGAATGTTGCACCCGAGTACCAGGGGATGAAAACTGACACAATTAAACACGTTTCCCGATCACACGGTGGATCATACTCTGGGTTCCACATGCATGTTTTAGCTGAAGGAAGAATCCCTTAAACCTGGAGAGTTGAGACCCATGGAATGGGTACCATGCAATATGACTTCAAAGGTTCCGCATTTGCTCACCAAACCTCACCAATCCTATCACTGCTGCGTTTATGACACTGTACACACGCTTGATTCTCTTTCGGAGACATATAAATCCATAGGTTTTAAGATTCTTTCTAGTCAGGTATATTCTTACGCGTTTAATATGGGGTGTAGAGTCCACTTCGTTGAGCAAGGAGTAGCTCTTGTCTATTAAATATTTGGCTTATGGAACGGTATCTGTTCTAATTTCAATCTCTGGTTTTATGCAGCACCCCAACTCACCTTTCGCCTTAAGCAAGCATAAGTTGGTTTTCTACATTTGAGACCCTGTTCTGTTTTGTAATTCAGTTCCTGTGTAGCCAAGTTTACATTCCTTGTAGTAGTGATATCTTATGATGTTTGTTTTTCTGTGTGACTTATTTCACTTAGAATCATCGTACCTGAATCCACTCATTATGCTGCTACGGGCCTGATGACATAGATTTCATTGCTGAGTGATATTGCATTGTACGTAATTACCACAACTTCTTTATCCATTTTTCACTTTCTGTGATACTGAACTTGTACCGTAAACGAGGTTCTTGTACACAGAGCCGTCCCAAAGATTGGGGTGGTTGTGTGTTTTAGATTTTAATTTCCCTAAGCTATAGGACCATAAGTGGAAGTGCCCTAGGCTCTGTTGCTTTGCTTTTTAGATGTTTCAGGAAACACCATACACTTCTCCAGAGTGGCTGTTCGCAATTTACATCCCGCACATCAGCATAACAAGGTTCCCAATTCTCCATGGCCTGTCCTGCCTTTCTGGATTTTACACTTTTTTCAGATGGCCCTTTTGACCGGGGGCAGTGAGACTTCATTGTAGTGCAGATTTCCTTTGCAAGCTTGCTTGGTTGGCCAAAAAGGGCGTATGCGTTTTTTCCTGAATATATTCAGGAAAAAACGCATACGCCCTATTTGGCCAAGTGCATCATTGTGGACGTTCTGCCTCTTTTCCTATGCTTTACATGCTATTCCAGTCTACCTCCTGAAATCGGTTTCCTGCAATTCTGCCCCGCTTTCAAGTCCTCTTGGCAGCCTTACTTCAATATATTTTTGGACGATACCTGTCATTTATAACTCTGAAGGTATGTGAATGACAGTGCCCCTGAGCTCCTTTCTTCAACTCGCTTTCTTGTGAGCTGGCCGCAACACCGCAGGATTGCTTCAGGCCCTACTGTGGTTCCGGCATGGCACGCTGAGCCTTTGGTTAATTCCTATTCCTGGTGGGAAATGAGAGTTAAATTTGCCCGTCCAGACACCTCCAGCTAGTCTCTCATTGGTTCTCCCTTTTCCTGTTCATTTTCCGCAGAAATTGCAAACTGGGCCAAACAGGAGGTTAAAGGCACTGACTCTCCAAGTGGGGAGAGTGTTAGTAAAGCGTCTGGAATGTTGCACCCGAGTATCGGGGGATGAAACCTGAGACACCTTTGAACACGTTTCCCGATCACACGGTGGATCATACTCTGGGTTCCACATGCATGTTTTAGCTGAAGGAAGAATCCCTTAAACCTGGAGAGTTGAGACCCATGGAATGGGTACCATGAAATATGACTTCAAAGGGTCTGCATTTTCTCACCGATCCTCACCAATCCTATCACTGCTGCATTTATGCTGCTGTACACACGCTTGATTCTCTTTCTGAGACATATAAATCCATAGGTTTTAAGATTCTTACTAGTCAGGTATATTCTTAGGCGTTTAATATGGGGTGTAGAGTCCACTTCGTTGAGCAAGGAGTAGCTCTTGTCTATTACATATTTGGCTTATGGAACGGTATCTGTGCTAATTTCAATCTCTGGTTTTATGCAGCACCCCAACTCACCTTTCCCCTTAAGCAAGCATAAGTCGGTTTTCTACATTTGAGACCCTGTTCTGTTTTGTAATTCAGTTCCTGTGTAGCCAAGTTTACATTCCATGTGGTAGAGATATCTTATGATGTTTCTTTTTCTGTGTGACTTATTTCACTTACAATCATCGTACCTGAATCCACTCATTATGCTGCTATGGGCCTGATGACATAGATTTCATTGCTGAGTGATATTGCATTGTACGTAAGTACCACAACTTCTTTATCCATTTTGCGCTTTCTGTGATATTGAACTTGTACCGTAAACGAGGTTCTTGTAAACAGAGCTGTCCCAAAGATTGGGGTGGTTGTGTCTTTTTGATTTTAATTTCCCTAAGCTATAGGACCATAAGTGGAAGTGCCCTAGGCTCTGTTGCTTTGTTTTTTAGATGTTTCAGGAAACACCATACACTTCTCCAGAGTGACTGTTGGCAATTTACATCCCGCCCATCAGCATAACAAGGCTCCCAGTTCTCCATGGCCTGTCCTGCCTTTGTGGATTTTACACTTTTTTCAGATGGCCCTTTTGACCGGGGGGCAGTGAGACTTCATTGTAGTGCAGATTTCCTTTGCAAGCTTGCTTGGTTGGCCAAAAAGCGCGTATGCGTTTTTTCCTGAATATATTCAGGAAAAAACGCATACGCCCTTTTTGGCCAAGTGCATCATTGTGGACGTTCTGCCTCTTTTCCTATGCTTTACATGCAATTCCAGTCTACCTCCTGAAATCGGTTTCCTGCAATTCTGCCCCGCTTTCAAGTCCTCTTGGCAGCCTTACTTCAATATATTTTTGGACGATAGCTGTCATTTATAACTCTACAGGTATGTGAATTACAGTGCCCCTGAGCTCCTTTCTTCAAGTCGCTTTCTTGTGAGCTGGCCGCAACACCGCAGCATTGCTTCAGGCCCTAGTGTGGTTCCGGCATGGCACACTGAGCCTTTGGTTAATTCCTCTTCCTGGTGGGAAATGAGAGTTAAATTTGCCCGTCCAGACACCTCCAGCTAGTCTCTCATTGGTTCTCCCTATTCCTGTTCATTTTCCGCAGAAATTGCAAACTGGGCCAAACAGGAGGTTAAAGGCACTGACTCTCCAAGTGGGGAGAGTGTTAGTAAAGCATCTTGAATGTTGCACCCGAGTACCAGGGGACGAAAACTGACACAATTGAACACGTTTCCCGAGCACACGGTGGATCATACTCTGGGTTCCACATGCATGTTTTAGCTGAAGGAAGAATCCCTTAAACCTGGAGAGTTGAGACCCATGGAATGGGTACCATGCAATATGACTTCAAAGGGTCTGCATTTGTCCACTGAACCTCACCAATCCTATCACTGCTGCGTTTATGCCGCTGTACACACGCTTGATTCTCTTTCGGAGACATATAAATCCATAGGTTTTAAGATTCTTCCTAGTCAGGTATATTCTTAGGCGTTTATTATGGGGTGTAGAGTCCACTTCGTTGAGCAAGGAGTAGCTCTTGTCTATTACATATTTGGCTTATGGAACGGTATCTGTGCTAATTTCAATCTCTGGTTTTATGCAGCACCCCAACTCACCTTTCGCTTTAAGCAAGCATAAGTTGGTTTTCTACATTTGAGACCCTGTTCTGTTTTGTAATTCAGTTCCTGTGTAGCCAAGTTTACATTCCGTGTAGTAGTGATATCTTATGATGTTTCTTTTTCTGTGTGACTTATTTCACTTAGAATCATCGTACCTGAATCCACTCATTATGCTGCTATGGGCCTGATGACATAGATTTCATTGCTGCGTGATATTGCATTGTACGTAATTACCACAACTTCTTTATCCATTTTTCACTTTGTGTGGTACTGAAATTGTACAGTAAACGAGGTTCTTGTAAACAGAGCCGTCCCAAACTTTGGGGTGGCTGTGTCTTTTTGATTTTAATTTCCCTAAGCTATAGGACCATAAGTGGAAGTGCTCTAGGCTCTGTTTCTTTGCTTTTTAGATGTTTCAGGAAACACCATACACTTCTCCAGAGTGGCTGTTCGCAATTTACATCCTGCACATCAGCATAACAAGGTTCCCAATTCTCCATGGCCTCTTCTGCCTTTCTGGATTTTACACTTTTTTCAGATGGCCCTTTTGACCGGGGGCAGTGAGACTTCATTGTAGTGCAGATATCCTTTGCAAGCTTGCTTGGTTGGCCAAAAAGGGCGTATGCGTTTTTTCCGGAATATATTCAGGAAAAAACGCATACGCCCTTTTTGGCCAAGTGCATCATTGTGGACGTTCTTCCTCTTTTCCTATGCTTTACATGCTATTCCAGTCTACCTCCTGAAATCGGTTTCCTGCAATTCTGCCCCGCTTTCAAGTCCTCTTGGCAGCCTTACTTCAATATATTTTTGGACGATAGCTATCATTTATAACTCTGCAGGTATGTGAATGACAGTGTCCCTGAGCTCCTTTCTTCAACTCGCTTTCTTGTGAGCTGGCCGCAACACCGCAGGATTGCTTCAGGCCCTAGTGTGGTTCCGGCATGGCACGCTGAGCCTTTGTTTAATTCCACTTCCTGGTGGAAAATGAGAGTTAAATTTGCCCGTCCAGACACCTCCAGCTAGTCTCTCATTGGTTCTCCCTATTCCTGTTCATTTTCCGCAGAAATTGCAAACTGGGCCAAACAGGAGGTTAAAGGCACTGACTCTCCAAGTGGGGAGAGTGTTAGTAAAGCGTCTGGAATGTTGCACCCGAGTACCAGGGGACGAAAACTGAGACACATTTGAACACGTTTCCCGATCACATGGTGGATCATACTCTGGGTTCCACATGCATGTTTTAGCTGAAGGAAGAATCCCTTCAACCTGGAGAGTTGAGACCCCTGCAATGGGTACCATGCAATATGACTTCAAAGGGTCTGCATTTGCTCACCGAACCTCACCAATCCTATCACTGCTGCATTTATGCCACTGTACACACGCTTGATTCTCTTTCTGAGACATATAAATCCATAGGTTTTAAGATTCTTACTAGTCAGGTATATTCTTAGGCGTTTAATATGGGGTGTAGAGTCCACTTCGTTGAGCAAGGAGTAGCTCTTGTCTATTACATATTTGGCTTATGGAACGGTATCTGTGCTAATTTCAATCTCTGGTTTTATGCAGCACCCCAACTTAGCTTTCCCCTTAAGCAAGCATAAGTCGGTTTTCTACATTTGAGACCCTGTTCTGTTTTGTAATTCAGTTCCTGTGTAGCCAAGTTTACATTCCATGTGGTAGAGATATCTTATGATGTTTCTTTCTCTGTGTGACTTATTTCACTTACAATCATCGTACCTGAATCCACTCATTATGCTGCTACGGGCCTGATGACATAGATTTCATTGCTGAGTGATATTGCATTGTACGTAAGTACCACAACTTCTTTATCCATTTTGCGCTTTCTGTGATATTGAACTTGTACCGTAAACGAGGTTCTTGTAAACAGAGCTGTCCCAAAGATTGGGGTGGTTGTGTGTTTTAGATTTTAATTTCCCTAAGCTATAGGACCATAAATGGAAGTGCACTAGGCTCTGTTGCCTTGTTTTTTAGATGTTTCAGGAAACACCATACACTTCTCCAGAGTGGCTGTTGGCAATTTACATCCCGCCCATCAGCATAACAAGGCTCCCAGTTCTCCATGGCCTGTCCTGCCTTTCTGGATTTTACACTTTTTTCAGATGGCCCTTTTGACCGGGGAACAGTGAGACTTCATTGTAGTGCAGATTTCCTTTGCAAGCTTGCTTGGTTGGCCAAAAAGGGCGTATGCGTTTTTTCCTGAATATATTAAGGAAAAAACGCATACGCCCTTTTTGGCCAAGTGCATCATTGTGGACGTTCTGCCTCTTTTCCTATGCTTTACATGCAATTCCAGTCTACCTCCTGAAATCGGTTTCCTGCAATTCTGCCCCGCTTTCAAGTCCTCTTGGCAGCCTTACTTCAATATATTTTTGGACGATAGCTGTCATTTATAACTCTGCAGGTATGTGAATGACAGTGCCCCTGAGCTCCTTTCTTCAACTCGCTTTCTTGTGAGCTGGCCGCAACACCGCAGCATTGCGTCAGGCCCTAGTGTGGTTCCGGCATGGCACACTGAGCCTTTGGTTAATTCCTCTTCCTGGTGGGAAATGAGAGTTAAATTTGCCCGTCCAGACACCTCCAGCTAGTCTCTCATTGGTTCTCCCTATTCCTGTTCATTTTCCGCAGAAATTGCAAACTGGGCCAAACAAGAGGTTAAAGGCACTGACTCTCCAAGTGGGGAGAGTGTTAGTAAAGCATCTGGAATGTTGCACCCGAGGCCCGGGGGATGAAAACTGACACAATTAATCACGTTTCCCGATCACACGGTGGATCATACTCTGGGTTCCACATGCATGTTTTAGCTGAAGGAAGAATCCCTTAAACCTGGAGAGTTGAGACCCATGGAATGGGTACCATGCAATATGACTTCAAAGGGTCTGCATTTGCTCACCGAACCTCACCAATCCTATCACTGCTGCGTTTATGACACTGTACACATGCTTGATTCTCTTTCGGAGACATATAAATCCATAGGTTTTAAGATTCTTTCTAGTCATGTATATTCTTACGCGTTTAATATGGGGTGTAGAGTCCACTTCGTTGAGCAAGGAGTAGCTCTTGTCTATTAAATATTTGGCTTATGGAACGGTATCTGTTCTAATTTCAATCTCTGGTTTTATGCAGCACCCCAACTCACCTTTCGCCTTAAGCAAGCATAAGTTGGTTTTCTACATTTGAGACCCTGTTCTGTTTTGTAATTCAGTTCCTGTGTAGCCAAGTTTACATTCCTTGTAGTAGTGATATCTTATGATGTTTGTTTTTCTGTGTGACTTATTTCACTTAGAATCATCGTACCTGAATCCACTCATTATGCTGCTACGGGCCTGATGACATAGATTTCATTGCTGAGTGATATTGCATTGTACGTAAGTACCACAACTTCTTTATCCATTTTTCGCTTTCTGTGATATTGAACTTGGACCATAAATGAGGTTCTTGTAAACAGAGCTGTCCCTAACTTTGGGGTGGCTGAGTCTTTTTGATTTTAATTTCCCTAAGCTATAGGACCATAAGTGGAAGTGCCCTAGGCTCTGTTGCTTTGTTTTTTAGATGTTTCAGGAAACACCATACACTTCTCCAGAGTGGCTGTTGGCAATTTACATCCCGCCCATCAGCATAACAAGGCTCCCAGTTCTCCATGGCCTGTCCTGCCTTTCTGGATTTTACACTTTTTTCAGATGGCCCTTTTGACCGGGGAGCAGTGAGACTTCATTGTAGTGCAGATTTCCTTTGCAAGCTTGCTTGGTTGGCCAAAAAGGGCATATGCGTTTTTTCCGGAATATATTCAGGAAAAAACGCATACGCCCTTTTTGGCCAAGTGCATCATTGTGGACGTTCTGCCTCTTTTCCTATGCTTTACATGCAATTCCAGTCTACCTCCTGAAATCGGTTTCCTGCAATTCTGCCCCGCTTTCAAGTCCTCTTGGCAGCCTTACTTCAATATATTTTTGGACGATAGCTATCATTTATAACTCTGCAGGTATGTGAATGACAGTGTCCCTGAGCTCCTTTCTTCAACTCGCTTTCTTGTGAGCTGGCCGCAACACCGCAGGATTGCTTCAGGCCCTAGTGTGGTTCCGGCATGGCATGCTGAGCCTTTGTTTAATTCCTCTTCCTGGTGGGAAATGAGAGTTAAATTTGCCCGTCCAGACACCTCCAGCTAGTCTCTCATTGGTTCTCCCTATTCCTGTTCATTTTCCGCAGAAATTGCAAACTGGGACAAACAGGAGGTTAAAGGCACTGACTCTCCAAGTGGGGAGAGTGTTAGTAAAGCGTCTGGAATGTTGCACCCGAGTACCAGGGGACGAAAACTGAGACACATTTGAACACGTTTCCCGATCACATGGTGGATCATACTCTGGGTTCCACATGCATGTTTTAGCTGAAGGAAGAATCCCTTAAACCTGGAGAGTTGAGACCCCTGCAATGGGTACCATGCAATATGACTTCAAAGGGTCTGCATTTGCTCACCGAACCTCACCAATCCTATCACTGCTGCATTTATGCCACTGTACACACGCTTGATTCTCTTTCTGAGACATATAAATCCATAGGTTTTAAGATTCTTACTAGTCAGGTATATTCTTAGGCGTTTAATATGGGGTGTAGAGTCCACTTCGTTGAGCAAGGAGTAGCTCTTGTCTATTACATATTTGGCTTATGGAACGGTATCTGTGCTAATTTCAATCTCTGGTTTTATGCAGCACCCCAACTCACCTTTCCCCTTAAGCAAGCATAAGTCGGTTTTCTACATTTGAGACCCTGTTCTGTTTTGTAATTCAGTTCCTGTGTAGCCAAGTTTACATTCCATGTGGTAGAGATATCTTATGATGTTTCTTTTTCTGTGTGACTTATTTCACTTAGAATCATCGTACCTGAATCCACTCATTATGCTGCTACGGGCCTGATGACATAGATTTCATTGCTGAGTGATATTGCATTGTACATAAGTACCACAACTTCTTTATCCATTTTTCACTTTCTGTGATTTTGAACTTGTACTGTAAACGAGGTTCTTTTAAACAGAGCCTTCCCAAACTTTGCGGTGGCTGTGTCTTTTTGATTTTAATTTCCCTAAGCTATAGGACCATAAGTGGAAGTGCCCTAGGCTCTGTTGCTTTGTTTTGTAGATGTTTCAGGAAACACCATACACTTCTCCAGAGTGGCTGTTGGCAATTTACATCCCGCCCATGAGCATAACAAGGCTCCCAGTTCTCCATGGCCTGTCCTGCCTTTCTGGATTTTACACTTCTTTCAGATGGCCCTTTTGACCGGGGGGCAGTGAGACTTCATTGTAGTGCAGATTTCCTTTTCAAGCTTGCTTGGTTGGCCAAAAAGGGCGTATCCGTTTTTTCCTGAATATATTCAGGAAAAAACGCATACGCCCTTTTTGGCCAAGTGCATCATTGTGGACGTTCTGCCTCTTTTCCTTTGCTTTACATGCAATTCCAGTCTACCTCCTGAAATCGGTTTCCTGCAATTCTGCCCAGCGTTCAAGTCCTCTTGGCAGCCTTACTTCAATATATTTTTGGACGATAGCTGTCATTTATAACTCTGCAGGTTTGTGAATGACAGTGCCCCTGAGCTCCTTTCTTCAACTCGCTTTCTTGTGAGCTGGCCGCAACACCGCAGCATTGCTTCAGGCCCTAGTGTGCTTCCGGAATGACATGCTGAGCCTTTGGTTAATTCCTCTTCCTGGTGGGAAATGAGAGTTAAATTTGCCCGTCCAGACACCTCCAGCTAGTCTCTCATTGGTTCTCCCTATTCCTGTTCATTTTCCGCAGAAATTGCAAACTGGGCCAAACAAGAGGTTAAAGGCACTGACTCTCCAAGTGGGGAGAGTGTTAGTAAAGCGTCTGGAATGTCGCACCCGAGTCCCGGGGGATGAAAACTGACACAATTAAACACGTTTCCCGATCACACGGTGGATCATACTCTGGGTTCCACATGCATGTTTTAGTTGAAGGAAGAATCCCTTAAACCTGGAGAGTTGAGACCCATGGAATGGGTACCATGCAATATGACTTCAAAGGGTCTGCATTTGCTCACCGCACCTCACCAATCCTATCACTGCTGCGTTTATGACACTGTACACACGCTTGATTCTCTTTCGGAGACATATAAATCCATAGGTTTTAAGATTCTTTCTAGTCATGTATATTCTTACGCGTTTAATATGGGGTGTAGAGTCCACTTCGTTGAGCAAGGAGTAGCTCTTGTCTATTAAATATTTGGCTTATGGAACGGTATCTGTGCTAATTTCAATCTCTGGTTTTATGCAGCACCCCAACTCACCTTTCGCCTTAAGCAAGCACAAGTTGGTTTTCTACATTTGAGACCCTGTTCTGTTTTGTAATTCAGTTCCTGTGTAGCCAAGTTTACATTCCTTGTAGTAGTGATATCTTATGATGTTTGTTTTTCTGTGTGACTTATTTCACTTAGAATCATCGTACCTGAATCCACTCATTATGCTGCTACGGGCCTGATGACATAGATTTCATTGCTGAGTGATATTGCATTGTACGTAAGTACCACAACTTCTTTATCCATTTTTCGCTTTCTGTGATATTGAACTTGGACCATAAATGAGGTTCTTGTAAACAGAGGTGTCCCTAACTTTGGGGTGGCTGAGTCTTTTTGATTTTAATTTCCCTAAGCTATAGGACCATAAGTGGAAGTGCCCTAGGCTCTGTTGCTTTGTTTTTTAGATGTTTCAGGACACACCATACACTTCTCCAGAGTGGCTGTTGGCAATTTACATCCCGCCCATCAGCATAACAAGGCTCCCAGTTCTCCATGGCCTGTCCTGCCTTTCTGGATTTTACACTTTTTTCAGATGGCCCTTTTGACCGGGGAGCAGTGAGACTTCATTGTAGTGAAGATTTCCTTTGCAAGCTTGCTTGGTTGGCCAAAAAGTGCGTATGCGTTTTTTCCGGAATATATTCAGGAAAAAACGCATACGCCCTTTTTGGCCAAGTGCATCATTGTGGACGTTCTGCCTCTTTTCCTATGCTTTACATGCAATTCCAGTCTACCTCCTGAAATCGGTTTCCTGCAATTCTGCCCCGCTTTCAAGTCCTCTTGGCAGCCTTACTTCAATATATTTTTGGACGATAGCTGTCATTTATAACTCTGCAGGTATGTGAATGACAGTGCCCCTGAGCTCCTTTCTTCAACTCGCTTTCTTTTGAGCTGGCCGCAACACCGCAGGATTGCTTCAGGCCCTAGTGTGGTTCCGGCATGGCACGCTGAGCCTTTGTTTAATTCCTCTTCCTGGTGGGAAATGAGAGTTAAATTTGCCCGTCCAGACACCACCAGCTAGTCTCTCATTGGTTCTCCCTATTCCTGTTCATTTTCCGCAGAAATTGCAAACTGGGCCAAACAGGAGGTTAAAGGCACTGAGTCTCCAAGTGGGGAGAGTGTTAGTAAAGCGTCTGGAATGTTGCACCCGAGTACCAGGGGACGAAAACTGAGACACATTTGAACACGTTTCCCGATTACATGGTGGATCATACTCTGGGTTCCACATGCATGTTTTACCTGAAGGAAGAATCCCTTAAACCTGGAGAATTGAGACCCCTGCAATGGGTACCATGCAATATGACTTCAAAGGGTCTGCATTTGCTCACCGAACCTCACCAATCCTATCACTGCTGCATTTATGCCACTGTACACACGCTTGATTCTCTTTCTGAGACATATAAATCCATAGGTTTTAAGATTCTTACTAGTCAGGTATATTCTTAGGCGTTTAATATGGGGTGTAGAGTCCACTTCGTTGAGCAAGGAGTAGCTCTTGTCTATTACATATTTGGCTTATGGAACGGTATCTGTGTTAATTTCAATCTCTGGTTTTATGCAGCACCCCAACTTAGCTTTCCCCTTAAGCAAGCATAAGTCGGTTTTCTACATTTGAGACCCTGTTCTGTTTTGTAATTCAGTTCCTGTGTAGCCAAGTTTACATTCCATGTGGTAGAGATATCTTATGATGTTTCTTTCTCTGTGTGACTTATTTCACTTAGAATCATCGTACCTGAATCCACTCATTATGCTGCTACGGGCCTGATGACATAGATTTCATTGCTGAGTGATATTGCATTGTACGTAAGTACCACAACTTCTTTATCCATTTTGCGCTTTCTGTGATATTGAACTTGTACCGTAAACGAGGTTCTTGTAAACAGAGCTGTTCCAAAGATTGGGGTGGTTGTGTGTTTTAGATTTTAATTTCCCTAAGCTATAGGACCATAAGTGGAAGTGCCCTAGGCTCTGTTGCCTTGTTTTTTAGATGTTTCAGGAAACACCATACACTTCTCCAGAGTGACTGTTGGCAATTTACATCCCGCCCATCAGCATAACAAGGCTCCCAGTTCTCCATGGCCTGTCCTGCCTTTCTGGATTTTACACTTTTTTCAGATGGCCCTTTTGACCGGGGGGCAGTGAGACTTCATTGGGGGGCAGTGAGACTTCATTTTAGTGCAGATTTCCTTTGCAAGCTTGCTTGGTTGGCCAAAAAGGGCGTATGCGTTTATTCCTGAATATATTCAGGAAAAAACGCATACGCCCTTTTTGGCCAAGTGCATCATTGTGGACGTTCTGCCTCTTTTCCTATGCTTTACATGCAATTCCAGCCTACCTCCTGAAATCGGTTTCCTGCAATTCTGCCCCGCTTTCAAGTCCTCTTGGCAGCCTTACTTCAATATATTTTTGGACGATAGCTGTCATTTATAACTCTGCAGGTCTGTGAATGACAGTGCCCCTGAGCTCCTTTCTTCAACTCGCTTTCTTGTGAGCTGGCCGCAACACCGCAGCATTGCGTCAGGCCCTAGTGTGGTTCCGGCATGGCACACTGAGCCTTTGGTTAATTCCTCTTCCTGGTGGGAAATGAGAGTTAAATTTGCCCGTCCAGACACCTCCAGCTAGTCTCTCATTAGTTCTCACTATTCCTGTTCATTTTCCGCAGAAATTGCAAACTGGGCCAAACAAGAGGTTAAAGGCACTGACTCTCCAAGTGGGGAGAGTGTTAGTAAAGCATCTGGAATGTTGCACCCGAGTCCCGGGGGATGAAAACTGACACAATTAAACACGTTTCCCGATCACACGGTGGATCATACTCTGGGTTCCACATGCATGTTTTAGCTGAAGGAAGAATCCCTTAAACCTGGAGAGTTGAGACCCATGGAATTGGTACCATGCAATATGACTTCAAAGGGTCTGCATTTGCTCACCGAACCTCACCAATCCTATCACTGCTGCGTTTATGACACTGTACACACGCTTGATTCTCTTTCGGAGACATATAAATCCAGAGGTTTTAAGATTCTTTCTAGTCATGTATATTCTTACGCGTTTAATATGGGGTGTAGAGTCCACTTCGTTGAGCAAGGAGTAGCTCTTGTCTATTAAATATTCGGCTCATGGAACGGTATCTGTTCTAATTTCAATCTCTGGTTTTATGCAGCACCCCAACTCACCTTTCGCCTTAAGCAAGCATAAGTTGGTTTTCTACATTTGAGACCCTGTTCTGTTTTGTAATTCAGTTCCTGTGTAGCCAAGTTTACATTCCTTGTAGTAGTGATATCTTATGATGTTTGTTTTTCTGTGTGACTTATTTCACTTAGAATCATCGTACCTGAATCCACTCATTATGCTGCTACGGGCCTGATGACATAGATTTCATTGCTGAGTTATATTGCATTGTACGTAAGTACCACAACTTCTTTATCCATTTTTCGCTTTCTGTGATATTGAACTTGGACCATAAATGAGGTTCTTGTAAACAGAGCTGTCCCTAACTTTGGGGTGGCTGAGTCTTTTTGATTTTAATTTCCCTAAGCTATAGGACCATAAGTGGAAGTGCCCTAGGCTCTGTTGCTTTGTTTTGTAGATGTTTCAGGAAACACCATACACTTCTCCAGAGTGGCTGTTGGCAATTTACATCCCGCCCATCAGCATAACAAGGCTCCCAGTTCTCCATGGCCTGTCCTGCCTTTCTGGATTTTACACTTTTTTCAGATGGCCCTTTTGACCGGGGGCAGTGAGACTTCATTGTAGTGCAGATTTCCTTTGCAAGCTTGCTTGGTTGGCAAAAAAGGGCGTATGCGTTTTTTCCGGAATATATTAAGGAAAAAACGCATACGCCCTTTTTGGCCAAGTGCATCATTGTGGACGTTCTGCCTCTTTTCCTATGCTTTACATGCAATTCCAGTCTACCTCCTGAAATCGGTTTCCTGCAATTCTGCCCCGCTTTCAAGTCCTCTTGGCAGCCTTACTTCAATATATTTTTGGACGATAGCTGTCATTTATAACTCTGCAGGTATGTGAATGACAGTGCCCCTGAGCTCCTTTCTTCAACTCGCTTTCTTGTGAGCTGGCCGCAACACCGCAGCATTGCGTCAGGCCCTAGTGTGGTTCCGGCATGGCACGCTGAACCTTTGTTTAATTCCTCTTCCTGGTGGGAAATGAGAGTTAAATTTGCCCGTACAGACACCTCCAGCTAGTCTCTCATTGGTTCTCCCTATTCCTGTTCATTTTCCGCAGAAATTGCAAACTGGGCCAAACAGGAGGTTAAAGGCACTGACTCTCCAAGTGGGGAGAGTGTTAGTAAAGCGTCTGGAATGTTGCACCCGAGTACCAGGGGACGAAAACTGAGACACATTTGAACACGTTTCCCGATCACATGGTGGATCATACTCTGGGTTCCACATGCATGCTTTAGCTGAAGGAAGAATCCCTTAAACCTGGAGAGTTGAGACCCCTGCAATGGGTACCATGCAATATGACTTCAAAGGGTCTGCATTTGCTCACCGAACCTCACCAATCCTATCACTGCTGCATTTATGCCACTGTACACACGCTTGATTCTCTTTCTGAGACATATAAATCCATAGGTTTTAAGATTCTTGCTAGTCAGGTATATTCTTAGGCGTTTAATATGGGGTGTAGAGTCCACTTCGTTAAGCAAGGAGTAGCTCTTGTCTATTACATATTTGGCTTATGGAACGGTATCTGTGCTAATTTCAATCTCTGGTTTTATGCAGCACCCCAACTCACCTTTCCCCTTAAGCAAGCATAAGTCGGTTTTCTACATTTGAGACCCTGTTCTGTTTTGTAATTCAGTTCCTGTGTAGCCAAGTTTACATTCCATGTGGTAGAGATATCTTATGATGTTTCTTTTTCTGTGTGACTTATTTCACTTAGAATCATCGTACCTGAATCCACTCATTATGCTGCTACGGGCCTGATGACATAGATTTCATTGCTGAGTGATATTGCATTGTACGTAAGTACCACAACTTCTTTATCCATTTTTCACTTTCTGTGATTTTGAACTTCTATTGTAAACGAGGTTCTTTTAAACAGAGCCTTCCCAAACTTTGGGGTGGCTGTGTCTTTTTGATTTTAATTTCCCTAAGCTATAGGACCATAAGTGGAAGTGCCCTAGGCTCTGTTGCTTTGTTTTTTAGATGTTTCAGGAAACACCATACACTTCTCCAGAGTGGCTGTTGGCAATTTACATCCCGCCCATGAGCATAACAAGGCTCCCAGTTCTCCATGGCCTGTCCTGCCTTTCTGGATTTTACACTTTTTTCAGATGGCCCTTTTGACCGGGGGGCAGTGAGACTTCATTGTAGTGCAGATTTCCTTTTCAAGCTTGCTTGGTTGGCCAAAAAGGGCGTATCCGTTTTTTCCTGAATATATTCAGGAAAAAACGCATACGCCCTTTTTGGCCAAGTGCATCATTGTGGACGTTCTGCCTCTTTTCCTTTGCTTTACATGCAATTCCAGTCTACCTCCTGAAATCGGTTTCCTGCAATTCTGCCCAGCGTTCAAGTCCTCTTGGCAGCCTTACTTCAATATATTTTTGGACGATAGCTGTCATTTATAACTCTGCAGGTTTGTGAATGACAGTGCCCCTGAGCTCCTTTCTTCAACTCGCTTTCTTGTGAGCTGGCCGCAACACCGCAGCATTGCTTCAGGCCCTAGTGTGGTTCCGGCATGACATGCTGAGCCTTTGGTTAATTCCTCTTCCTGGTGGGAAATGAGAGTTAAATTTGCCCGTCCAGACACCTCCAGCTAGTCTCTCATTGGTTCTCCCTATTCCTGTTCATTTTCCGCAGAAATTGCAAACTGGGCCAAACAAGAGGTTAAAGGCACTGACTCTCCAAGTGGGGAGAGTGTTAGTAAAGCGTCTGGAATGTTGCACCCGAGTCCCGGGGGATGAAAACTGACACAATTAAACACGTTTCCCGATCACACGGTGGATCATACTCTGGGTTCCACATGCATGTTTTAGCTGAAGGAAGAATCCCTTAAACCTGGAGAGTTGAGACCCATGGAATGGGTACCATGCAATATGACTTCAAAGGGTCTGCATTTGCTCACCGCACCTCACCAATCCTATCACTGCTGCGTTTATGACACTGTACACACGCTTGATTCTCTTTCGGAGACATATAAATCCATAGGTTTTAAGATTCTTTCTAGTCATGTATATTCTTACGCGTTTAATATGGGGTGTAGAGTCCACTTCGTTGAGCAAGGAGTAGCTCTTGTGTATTAAATATTTGGGTTATGGAACGGTATCTGTTCTAATTTCAATCTCTGGTTTTATGCAGCACCCCAACTCACCTTTCGCCTTAAGCAAGCATAAGTTGGTTTTCTACATTTGAGACCCTGTTCTGTTTTGTAATTCAGTTCCTGTGTAGCCAAGTTTACATTCCTTGTAGTAGTGATATCTTATGATGTTTGTTTTTCTGTGTGACTTATTTCACTTAGAATCATCGTACCTGAATCCACTCATTATGCTGCTACGGGCCTGATGACATAGATTTCATTGCTGAGTGATATTGCATTGTACGTAAGTACCACAACTTCTTTATCCATTTTTCGCTTTCTGTGATATTGAACTTGGACCATAAATGAGGTTCTTGTAAACAGAGATGTCCCTAACTTTGGGGTGGCTGAGTCTTTTTGATTTTAATTTCCCTAAGCTATAGGACCATAAGTGGAAGTGCCCTAGGCTCTGTTGCTTTGTTTTTTAGATGTTTCAGGAAACACCATACACTTCTCCAGAGTGGCTGTTGGCAATTTACATCCCGCCCATCAGCATAACAAGGCTCCCAGTTCTCCATGGCCTGTCCTGCCTTTCTGGATTTTACACTTTTTTCAGATGGCCCTTTTGACCGGGGGCAGTGAGACTTCATTGTAGTGCAGATTTCCTTTGCAAGCTTGCTTGGTTGGCAAAAAAGGGCGTATGCGTTTTTTCCTGAATATATTCAGGAAAAAACACATACGCCCTTTTTGGCCAAGTGCATCATTGTGGACGTTCTGCCTCTTTTCCTATGCTTTACATGCAATTCCAGTCTACCTCCTGAAATCGGTTTCCTGCAATTCTGCCCCGCTTTCAAGTCCTCTTGGCAGCCTTACTTCAATATATTTTTGGACGATAGCTATCATTTATAACTCTGCAGGTATGTGAATGACAGGGTCCCTGAGCTCCTTTCTTCAACTCGCTTTCTTGTGAGCTGGCCGCAACACCGCAGGATTGCTTCAGGCCCTAGTGTGGTTCCGGCATGGCACGCTGAACCTTTGTTTAATTCCTCTTCCTGGTGGGAAATGAGAGTTAAATTTGCCCGTACAGACACCTCCAGCTAGTCTCTCATTGGTTCTCCCTATTCCTGTTCATTTTCCGCAGAAATTGCAAACTGGGCCAAACAGGAGGTTAAAGGCACTGACTCTCCAAGTGGGGAGAGTGTTAGTAAAGCGTCTGGAATGTTGCACCCGAGTACCAGGGGACGAAAACTGAGACACATTTGAACACGTTTCCCGATCACATGGTGGATCATACTCTGGGTTCCACATGCATGTTTTAGCTGAAGGAAGAATCCCTTAAACCTGGAGAGTTGAGACCCCTGCAATGGGTACCATGCAATATGACTTCAAAGGGTCTGCATTTGCTCACCGAACCTCACCAATCCTATCACTGCTGCATTTATGCCACTGTACACACGCTTGATTCTCTTTCTGAGACATATAAATCCATAGGTTTTAAGATTCTTACTAGTCAGGTATATTCTTAGGCGTTTAATATGGGGTGTAGAGTCCACTTCGTTGAGCAAGGAGTAGCTCTTGTCTATTACATATTTGGCTTATGGAACGGTATCTGTGCTAATTTCAATCTCTGGTTTTATGCAGCACCCCAACTCACCTTTCCCCTTAAGCAAGCATAAGTCGGTTTTCTACATTTGAGACCCTGTTCTGTTTTGTAATTCAGTTCCTGTGTAGCCAAGTTTACATTCCATGTGGTAGAGATATCTTATGATGTTTCTTTTTCTGTGTGACTTATTTCACTTAGAATCATCGTACCTGAATCCACTCATTATGCTGCTACGGGCCTGATGACATAGATTTCATTGCTGAGTGATATTGCATTGTACGTAAGTACCACAACTTCTTTATCCATTTTTCACTTTCTGTGATTTTGAACTTGTATTGTAAACGAGGTTCTTTTAAACAGAGCCTTCCCAAACTTTGGGGTGGCTGTGTCTTTTTGATTTTAATTTCCCTAAGCTATAGGAGCATAAGTGGAAGTGCCCTAGGCTCTGTTGCTTTGTTTTTTAGATGTTTCAGGAAACACCATACACTTCTCCAGAGTGGCTGTTGGCAATTTACATCCCGCCCATGAGCATAACAAGGCTCCCAGTTCTCCATGGCCTGTCCTGCCTTTCTGGATTTTACACTTTTTTCAGATGGCCCTTTTGACCTGGGGGCAGTGAGACTTCATTGTAGTGCAGATTTCCTTTGCAAGCTTGCTTGGTTGGCCAAAAAGGGCGTATGCATTTATTCCTGAATATATTCAGGAAAAAACGCATACGCCCTTTTTGGCCAAGTGCATCATTGTGGACGTTCTGCCTCTTTTCCTATGCTTTACATGCAATTCCAGTCTACCTCCTGAAATCGGTTTCCTGCAATTCTGCCCCGCTTTCAAGTCCTCTTGGCAGCCTTACTTCAATATATTTTTGGACGATAGCTGTCATTTATAACTCTGCAGGTATGTGAATGACAGTGCCCCTGAGCTCCTTTCTTCAACTCGCTTTCTTGTGAGCTGGCCGCAACACCGCAGCATTGCGTCAGGCCCTAGTGTGGTTCCGGCATGGCACACTGAGCCTTTGTTTAATTCCTCTTCCTGGTGGGAAATGAGAGTTAAATTTGCCCGTCCAGACACCTCCAGCTAGTCTCTCATTGGTTCTCCCTATTCCTGTTCATTTTCCGCAGAAATTGCAAACTGGGCCAAACAAGAGGTTAAAGGCACTGACTCTCCAAGTGGGGAGAGTGTTAGTAAAGCATCTGGAATGTTGCACCCGAGTCCCGGGGGATGAAAACTGACACAATTAAACACGTTTCCCGATCACACGGTGGATCATACTCTGGGTTCCACATGCATGTTTTAGCTGAAGGAAGAATCCCTTAAACCTGGAGAGTTGAGACCCATGGAATGGGTACCATGCAATATGACTTCAAAGGGTCTGCATTTGCTCACCGAACCTCACCAATCCTATCACTGCTGCGTTTATGACACTGTACACACGCTTGATTCTCTTTCGGAGACATAGAAATCCATAGGTTTTAAGATTCTTTCTAGTCATGTATATTCTTACGCGTTTAATATGGGGTGTAGAGTCCACTTCGTTGAGCAAGGAGTAGCTCTTGTGTATTAAATATTTGGGTTATGGAACGGTATCTGTGCTAATTTCAATCTCTGGTTTTATGCAGCACCCCAACTCACCTTTCCCCTTAAGCAAGCATAAGTCGGTTTTCTACATTTGAGACCCTGTTCTGTTTTGTAATTCAGTTCCTGTGTAGCCAAGTTTACATTCCATGTGGTAGAGATATCTTATGATGTTTCTTTTTCTGTGTGACTTATTTCACTTAGAATCATCGTACCTGAATCCACTCATTATGCTGCTACGGGCCTGATGACATAGATTTCATTGCTGAGTGATATTGCATTGTACGTAAGTACCACAACTTCTTTATCCATTTTTTGCTTTCTGTGATATTGAACTTGGACCATAAATGAGGTTCTTGTAAACAGAGCTGTCCCTAACTTTGGGGTGGCTGAGTCTTTTTGATTTTAATTTCCCTAAGCTATAGGACCATAAGTGGAAGTGCCCTAGGCTCTGTTGCTTTGTTTTTTAGATGTTTCAGGAAACACCATACACTTCTCCAGAGTGGCTGTTGGCAATTTACATCCCGCCCATCAGCATAACAAGGCTCCCAGTTCTCCATGGCCTGTCCTGCCTTTCTGGATTTTACACTTTTTTCAGATGGCCCTTTTGACCGGGGAGCAGTGAGACTTCATTGTAGTGCAGATTTCCTTTGCAAGCTTGCTTGGTTGGCCAAAAAGGGCATATGCGTTTTTTCCGGAATATATTCAGGAAAAAACGCATACGCCTTTTTTGGCCAAGTGCATCATTGTGGACGTTCTGCCTCTTTTCCTATGCTTTACATGCAATTCCAGTCTACCTCCTGAAATCGGTTTCCTGCAATTCTGCCCCGCTTTCAAGTCCTCTTGGCAGCCTTACTTCAATATATTTTTGGACGATAGCTATCATTTATAACTCTGCAGGTATGTGAATGACAGTGTCCCTGAGCTCCTTTCTTCAACTCGCTTTCTTGTGAGCTGGCCGCAACACCGCAGGATTGCTTCAGGCCCTAGTGTGGTTCCGGCATGGCATGCTGAGCCTTTGTTTAATTCCTCTTCCTGGTGGGAAATGAGAGTTAAATTTGCCCGTCCAGACACCTCCAGCTAGTCTCTCATTGGTTCTCCCTATTCCTGTTCATTTTCCGCAGAAATTGCAAACTGGGACAAACAGGAGGTTAAAGGCACTGACTCTCCAAGTGGGGAGAGTGTTAGTAAAGCGTCTGGAATGTTGCACCCGAGTACCAGGGGACGAAAACTGAGACACATTTGAACACGTTTCCCGATCACATGGTGGATCATACTCTGGGTTCCACATGCATGTTTTAGCTGAAGGAAGAATCCCTTAAACCTGGAGAGTTGAGACCCCTGCAATGGGTACCATGCAATATGACTTCAAAGGGTCTGCATTTGCTCACCGAACCTCACCAATCCTATCACTGCTGCATTTATGCCACTGTACACACGCTTGATTCTCTTTCTGAGACATATAAATCCATAGGTTTTAAGATTCTTACTAGTCAGGTATATTCTTAGGCGTTTAATATGGGGTGTAGAGTCCACTTCGTTGAGCAAGGAGTAGCTCTTGTCTATTACATATTTGGCTTATGGAACGGTATCTGTGCTAATTTCAATCTCTGGTTTTATGCAGCACCCCAACTCACCTTTCCCCTTAAGCAAGCATAAGTCGGTTTTCTACATTTGAGACCCTGTTCTGTTTTGTAATTCAGTTCCTGTGTAGCCAAGTTTACATTCCATGTGGTAGAGATATCTTATGATGTTTCTTTTTCTGTGTGACTTATTTCACTTAGAATCATCGTACCTGAATCCACTCATTATGCTGCTATGGGCCTGATGACATAGATTTCATTGCTGAGTGATATTGCATTGTACATAAGTACCACAACTTCTTTATCCATTTTTCACTTTCTGTGATTTTGAACTTGTACTGTAAACGAGGTTCTTTTAAACAGAGCCTTCCCAAACTTTGCGGTGGCTGTGTCTTTTTGATTTTAATTTCCCTAAGCTATAGGACCATAAGTGGAAGTGCCCTAGGCTCTGTTGCTTTGTTTTTTAGATGTTTCAGGAAACACCATACACTTCTCCAGAGTGGCTGTTGGCAATTTACATCCCGCCCATGAGCATAACAAGGCTCCCAGTTCTCCATGGCCTGTCCTGCCTTTCTGGATTTTACACTTCTTTCAGATGGCCCTTTTGACCGGGGGGCAGTGAGACTTCATTGTAGTGCAGATTTCCTTTTCAAGCTTGCTTGGTTGGCCAAAAAGGGCGTATCCGTTTTTTCCTGAATATATTCAGGAAAAAACGCATACGCCCTTTTTGGCCAAGTGCATCATTGTGGACGTTCTGCCTCTTTTCCTTTGCTTTACATGCAATTCCAGTCTACCTCCTGAAATCGGTTTCCTGCAATTCTGCCCAGCGTTCAAGTCCTCTTGGCAGCCTTACTTCAATATATTTTTGGACGATAGCTGTCATTTATAACTCTGCAGGTTTGTGAATGACAGTGCCCCTGAGCTCCTTTCTTCAACTCGCTTTCTTGTGAGCTGGCCGCAACACCGCAGCATTGCTTCAGGCCCTAGTGTGCTTCCGGAATGACATGCTGAGCCTTTGGTTAATTCCTCTTCCTGGTGGGAAATGAGAGTTAAATTTGCCCGTCCAGACACCTCCAGCTAGTCTCTCATTGGTTCTCCCTATTCCTGTTCATTTTCCGCAGAAATTGCAAACTGGGCCAAACAAGAGGTTAAAGGCACTGACTCTCCAAGTGGGGAGAGTGTTAGTAAAGCGTCTGGAATGTCGCACCCGAGTCCCGGGGGATGAAAACTGACACAATTAAACACGTTTCCCGATCACACGGTGGATCATACTCTGGGTTCCACATGCATGTTTTAGCTGAAGGAAGAATCCCTTAAACCTGGAGAGTTGAGACCCATGGAATGGGTACCATGCAATATGACTTCAAAGGGTCTGCATTTGCTCACCGCACCTCACCAGTCCTATCACTGCTGCGTTTATGACACTGTACACACGCTTGATTCTCTTTCGGAGACATATAAATCCATAGGTTTTAAGATTCTTTCTAGTCATGTATATTCTTACGCGTTTAATATGGGGTGTAGAGTCCACTTCGTTGAGCAAGGAGTAGCTCTTGTGTATTAAATATTTGGGTTATGGAACGGTATCTGTTCTAATTTCAATCTCTGGTTTTATGCAGCACCCCAACTCACCTTTCGCCTTAAGCAAGCATAAGTTGGTTTTCTACATTTGAGACCCTGTTCTGTTTTGTAATTCAGTTCCTGTGTAGCCAAGTTTACATTCCTTGTAGTAGTGATATCTTATGATGTTTGTTTTTCTGTGTGACTTATATCATTTAGAATCATCGTACCTGAATCCACTCATTATGCTGCTACGGGCCTGATGACATAGATTTCATTGCTGAGTGATATTGCATTGTACGTAAGTACCACAACTTCTTTATCCATTTTTCGCTTTCTGTGATATTGAACTTGGACCATAAATGAGGTTCTTGTAAACAGAGATGTCCCTAACTTTGGGGTGGCTGAGTCTTTTTGATTTTAATTTCCCTAAGCTATAGGACCATAAGTGGAAGTGCCCTAGGCTCTGTTGCTTTGTTTTTTAGATGTTTCAGGAAACACCATACACTTCTCCAGAGTGGCTGTTGGCAATTTACATCCCACCCATCAGCATAACAAGGCTCCCAGTTCTCCATGGCCTGTCCTGCGTTTCTGGATTTTACACTTTTTTCAGATGGCCCTTTTGACCGGGGAGCAGTGAGACTTCATTGTAGTGCAGATTTCCTTTGCAAGCTTGCTTGGTTGGCCAAAAAGGGCGTATGCGTTTTTTCCTGAATATATTAAGGAAAAAACGCATACGCCCTTTTTGGCCAAGTGCATCATTGTGGACGTTCTGCCTCTTTTCCTATGCTTTACATGCAATTCCAGTCTACCTCCTGAAATCGGTTTCCTGCAATTCTGCCCCGCTTTCAAGTCCTCTTGGCAGCCTTACTTCAATATATTTTTGGACGATAGCTGTCATTTATAACTCTGCAGGTATGTGAATGACAGTGCCCCTGAGCTCCTTTCTTCAACTCGCTTTCTTGTGAGCTGGCCACAACACCGCAGGATTGCTTCAGGCCCTAGTGTGGTTCCGGCATGGCACGCTGAACCTTTGTTTAATTCCTCTTCCTGGTGGGAAATGAGAGTTAAATTTGCCCGTCCAGACACCTCCAGCTAGTCTCTCATTGGTTCTCCCTATTCCTGTTCATTTTCCGCAGAAATTGCAAACTTGGCCAAACAGGAGGTTAAAGGCACTGACTCTCCAAGTGGGGAGAGTGTTAGTAAAGCGTCTGGAATGTTGCACCCGAGTACCAGGGGACGAAAACTGAGACACATTTGAACACGTTTCCCGATTACATGGTGGATCATACTCTGGGTTCCACATGCATGTTTTAGCTGAAGGAAGAATCCCTTAAACCTGGAGAGTTGAGACCCCTGCAATGGGTACCATGCAATATGACTTCAAAGGGTCTGCATTTGCTCACCGAACCTCACCAATCCTATCACTGCTGCATTTATGCCACTGTACACACGCTTGATTCTCTTTCTGAGACATATAAATCCATAGGTTTTAAGATTCTTACTAGTCAGGTATATTCTTAGGCGTTTAATATGGGGTGTAGAGTCCACTTCGTTGAGCAAGGAGTAGCTCTTGTCTATTACATATTTGGCTTATGGAACGGTATCTGTGTTAATTTCAATCTCTGGTTTTATGCAGCACCCCAACTTAGCTTTCCCCTTAAGCAAGCATAAGTCGGTTTTCTACATTTGAGACCCTGTTCTGTTTTGTAATTCAGTTCCTGTGTAGCCAAGTTTACATTCCATGTGGTAGAGATATCTTATGATGTTTCTTTCTCTGTGTGACTTATTTCACTTACAATCATCGTACCTGAATCCACTCATTATGCTGCTACGGGCCTGATGACATAGATTTCATTGCTGAGTGATATTGCATTGTACGTAAGTACCACAACTTCTTTATCCATTTTGCGCTTTCTGTGATATTGAACTTGTACCGTAAATGAGGTTCTTGTAAACAGAGCTGTTCCAAAGATTGGGGTGGTTGTGTGTTTTAGATTTTAATTTCCCTAAGCTATAGGACCATAAGTGGAAGTGCCCTAGGCTCTGTTGCCTTGTTTTTTAGATGTTTCAGGAAACACCATACACTTCTCCAGAGTGGCTGTTGGCAATTTACATCCCGCCCATCAGCATAACAAGACTCCCAGTTCTCCATGGCCTGTCCTGCCTTTCTGGATTTTACACTTTTTTCAGATGGCCCTTTTGACCGGGGGCAGTGAGACTTCATTGTAGTGCAGATTTCCTTTGCAAGCTTGCTTGGTTGGCCAAAAAGGGCGTATGCGTTTTTTCCTGAATATATTAAGGAAAAAACGCATACGCCCTTTTTGGCCAAGTGCATCATTGTGGACGTTCTGCCTCTTTTCCTATGCTTTACATGCAATTCCAGTCTACCTCCTGAAATCAGTTTCCTGCAATTCTGCCCCGCTTTCAAGTCCTCTTGGCAGCCTTACTTCAATATATTTTTGGATGATAGCTATCATTTATAACTCTGCAGGTATGTGAATGACAGTGTCCCTGAGCTCCTTTCTTCAACTCGCTTTCTTGTGAGCTGGCCGCAACACCGCAGGATTGCTTCAGGCCCTAGTGTGGTTCCGGCATGGCACGCTGAACCTTTGTTTAATTCCTCTTCCTGGTGGGAAATGAGAGTTAAATTTGCCCGTCCAGACACCTCCAGCTAGTCTCTCATTGGTTCTCCCTATTCCTGTTCATTTTCCGCAGAAATTGCAAACTGGGCCAAACAGGAGGTTAAAGGCACTGACTCTCCAAGTGGGGAGAGTGTTAGTAAAGCGTCTGGAATGTTGCACCCGAGTCCCGGGGGATGAAAACTGACACAATTAAACACGTTTCCCGATCACACGGTGGATCATACTCTGGGTTCCACATGCATGTTTTAGCTGAAGGAAGAATCCCTTAAACCTGGAGAGTTGAGACCCATGGAATGGGTACCATGCAATATGACTTCAAAGGGTCTGCATTTGCTCACCGCACCTCACCAATCCTATCACTGCTGCGTTTATGACACTGTACACACGCTTGATTCTCTTTCGGAGACATATAAATCCATAGGTTTTAAGATTCTTTCTAGTCATGTATATTCTTACGCGTTTAATATGGGGTGTAGAGTCCACTTCGTTGAGCAAGGAGTAGCTCTTGTGTATTAAATATTTGGGTTATGGAACGGTATCTGTTCTAATTTCAATCTCTGGTTTTATGCAGCACCCCAACTCACCTTTCGCCTTAAGCAAGCATAAGTTGGTTTTCTACATTTGAGACCCTGTTCTGTTTTGTAATTCAGTTCCTGTGTAGCCAAGTTTACATTCCTTGTAGTAGTGATATCTTATGATGTTTGTTTTTCTGTGTGACTTATTTCACTTAGAATCATCGTACCTGAATCCACTCATTATGCTGCTACGGGCCTGATGACATAGATTTCATTGCTGAGTGATATTGCATTGTACGTAAGTACCACAACTTCTTTATCCATTTTTCGCTTTCTGTGATATTGAACTTGGACCATAAATGAGGTTCTTGTAAACAGAGATGTCCCTAACTTTGGGGTGGCTGAGTCTTTTTGATTTTAATTTCCCTAAGCTATAGGACCATAAGTGGAAGTGCCCTAGGCTCTGTTGCTTTGTTTTTTAGATGTTTCAGGAAACACCATACACTTCTCCAGAGTGGCTGTTGGCAATTTACATCCCGCCCATCAGCATAACAAGGCTCCCAGTTCTCCATGGCCTGTCCTGCCTTTCTGGATTTTACACTTTTTTCAGATGGCCCTTTTGACCGGGGGGCAGTGAGACTTCATTGTAGTGCAGATTTCCTTTGCAAGCTTGCTTGGTTGGCCAAAAATGGCGTATGCGTTTATTCCTGAATATATTCAGGAAAAAACGCATACGCCCTTTTTGGCCAAGTGCATCATTGTGGACGTTCTGCCTCTTTTCCTATGCTTTACATGCAATTCCAGTCTACCTCCTGAAATCGGTTTCCTGCAATTCTGCCCCGCTTTCAAGTCCTCTTGGCAGCCTTACTTCAATATATTTTTGGACGATAGCTGTCATTTATAACTCTGCAGGTATGTGAATGACAGTGTCCCTGAGCTCCTTTCTTCAACTCGCTTTCTTGTGAGCTGGCCGCAACACCGCAGGATTGCTTCAGGCCCTAGTGTGGTTCCGGCATGGCACGCTGAACCTTTGTTTAATTCCTCTTCCTGGTGGGAAATGAGAGTTAAATTTGCCCGTCCAGACACCTCCAGCTAGTCTCTCATTGGTTCTCCCTATTCCTGTTCATTTTCCGCAGAAATTGCAAACTGGGCCAAACAGGAGGTTAAAGGCACTGACTCTCCAAGTGGGGAGAGTGTTAGTAAAGCGTCTGGAATGTTGCACCCGAGTACCAGGGGACGAAAACTGAGACACATTTGAACACGTTTCCCGATCACATGGTGGATCATACTCTGGGTTCCACATGCATGTTTTAGCTGAAGGAAGAATCCCTTAAACCTGGAGAGTTGAGACCCCTGCAATGGGTACCATGCAATATGACTTCAAAGGGTCTGCATTTGCTCACCGAACCTCACCAATCCTATCACTGCTGCATTTATGCCACTGTACACACCCTTGATTCTCTTTCTGAGACATATAAATCCATAGGTTTTAAGATTCTTACTAGTCAGGTATATTCTTAGGCGTTTAATATGGGGTGTAGAGTCCACTTCGTTGAGCAAGGAGTAGCTCTTGTCTATTACATATTTGGCTTATGGAACGGTATCTGTGCTAATTTCAATCTCTGGTTTTATGCAGCACCCCAACTCACCTTTCCCCTTAAGCAAGCATAAGTCGGTTTTCTACATTTGAGACCCTGTTCTGTTTTGTAATTCAGTTCCTGTGTAGCCAAGTTTACATTCCATGTGGTAGAGATATCTTATGATGTTTCTTTTTCTGTGTGACTTATTTCACTTAGAATCATCGTACCTGAATCCACTCATTATGCTGCTATGGGCCTGATGACATAGATTTCATTGCTGAGTGATATTGCATTGTACGTAAGTACCACAACTTCTTTATCCATTTTTCACTTTCTGTGATTTTGAACTTGTACTGTAAACGAGGTTCTTTTAAACAGAGCCTTCCCAAACTTTGGGGTGGCTGTGTCTTTTTGATTTTAATTTCCCTAAGCTATAGGACCATAAGTGGAAGTGCCCTAGGCTCTGTTGCTTTGTTTTTTAGATGTTTCAGGAAACACCATACACTTCTCCAGAGTGGCTGTTGGCAATTTACATCCCGCCCATGAGCATAACAAGGCTCCAAGTTCTCCATGGCCTGTCCTGCCTTTCTGGATTTTACACTTTTTTCAGATGGCCCTTTTGACCGGGGGGCAGTGAGACTTCATTGTAGTGCAGATTTCCTTTTCAAGCTTGCTTGGTTGGCCAAAAAGGGCGTATCCGTTTTTTCCTGAATATATTCAGGAAAAAACGGATACGCCCTTTTTGGCCAAGTGCATCATTGTGGACGTTCTGCCTCTTTTCCTTTGCTTTACATGCAATTCCAGTCTACCTCCTGAAATCGGTTTCCTGCAATTCTGCCCAGCGTTCAAGTCCTCTTGGCAGCCTTACTTCAATATATTTTTGGACGATAGCTGTCATTTATAACTCTGCAGGTTTGTGAATGACAGTGCCCCTGAGCTCCTTTCTTCAACTCGCTTTCTTGTGAGCTGGCCGCAACACCGCAGCATTGCTTCAGTCCCTAGTGTGGTTCCGGAATGACATGCTGAGCCTTTGGTTAATTCCTCTTCCTGGTGGGAAATGAGAGTTAAATTTGCCCGTCCAGACACCTCCAGCTAGTCTCTCATTGGTTCACCCTATTCCTGTTCATTTTCCGCAGAAATTGCAAACTGGGCCAAACAAGAGGTTAAAGGCACTGACTCTCCAAGTGGGGAGAGTGTTAGTAAAGCGTCTGGAATGTTGCACCCGAGTCCCGGGGGATGAAAACTGACACAATTAAACACGTTTCCCAATCACACGGTGGATCATACTCTGGGTTCCACATGCATGTTTTAGCTGAAAGAAGAATCCCTTAAACCTGGAGAGTTGAGACCCCTGCAATGGGTACCATGCAATATGACTTCAAAGGGTCTGCATTTGCTCACCGAACCTCACCAATCCTATCACTGCTGCGTTTATGACACTGTACACACGCTTGATTCTCTTTCGGAGACATATAAATCCATAGGTTTTAAGATTCTTTCTAGTCATGTATATTCTTACGCGTTTAATATGGGGTGTAGAGTCCACTTCATTGAGCAAGGAGTAGCTCTTGTCTATTAAATATTTGGGTTATGGAACGGTATCTGTTCTAATTTCAATCTCTGGTTTTATGCAGCACCCCAACTCACCTTTCGCCTTAAGCAAGCATAAGTTGGTTTTCTACATTTGAGACCCTGTTCTGTTTTGTAATTCAGTTCCTGTGTAGCCAAGTTTACATTCCTTGTAGTAGTGATATCTTATGATGTTTGTTTTTCTGTGTGACTTATTTCACTTAGAATCATCGTACCTGAATCCACTCATTATGCTGCTACGGGCCTGATGACATAGATTTCATTGCTGAGTGATATTGCATTGTACGTAAGTACCACAACTTCTTTATCCATTTTTCACTTTCTGTGATTTTGAACTTGTACTGTAAACGAGGTTCTTTTAAACAGAGCCTTCCCAAACTTTGGGGTGGCTGTGTCTTTTTGATTTTAATTTCCCTAAGCTATAGGACCATAAGTGGAAGTGCCCTAGGGTCTGTTGCCTTGTTTTTTAGATGTTTCAGGAAACACCATACACTTCTCCAGAGTGACTGTTGGCAATTTACATCCCGCCCATCAGCATAACAAGGCTCCCAGTTCTCCATGGCCTGTCCTGCCTTTCTGGATTTTACACTTTTTTCAGATGGCCCTTTTGACCGGGGGGCAGTGAGACTTCATTGTAGTGCAGATTTCCTTTGCAAGCTTGCTTGGTTGGCCAAAAAGGGCGTATGCGTTTATTCCTGAATATATTCAGGAAAAAACGCATACGCCCTTTTTGGCCAAGTGCATCATTGTGGACGTTCTGCCTCTTTTCCTATGCTTTACATGCAATTCCAGTCTACCTCCTGAAATCGGTTTCCTGCAATTCTGCCCCGCTTTCAAGTCCTCTTGGCAGCCTTACTTCAATATATTTTTGGACGATAGCTGTCATTTATAACTCTGCAGGTATGTGAATGACAGTGCCCCTGAGCTCCTTTCTTCAACTCGCTTTCTTGTGAGCTGGCCGCAACACCGCAGCATTGCGTCAGGCCCTAGTGTGGTTCCGGCATGGCACACTGAGCCTTTGGTTAATTCCTCTTCCTGGTGGGAAATGAGAGTTAAATTTGCCCGTCCAGACACCTCCAGCTAGTCTCTCATTGGTTCTCCCTATTCCTGTTCATTTTCCGCAGAAATTGCAATCTGGGCCAAACAAGAGGTTAAAGGCACTGACTCTCCAAGTGGGGAGAGTGTTAGTAAAGCATCTGGAATGTTGCACCCGAGTCCCGGGGGATGAAAACTGACACAATTAAACACGTTTCCCGATCACACGGTGGATCATACTCTGGGTTCCACATGCATGTTTTAGCTGAAGGAAGAATCCCTTAAACCTGGAGAGTTGAGACCCATGGAATGGGTACCATGCAATATGACTTCAAAGGGTCTGCATTTGTCCACCGAACCTCACCAATCCTATCACTGCTGCGTTTATGACACTGTACACACGTTGATTCACTTTCGGAGACATATAAATCCATAAGTTTTAAGATTCTTTCTAGTCAGGTATATTCTTACGCGTTTAATATGGAGTGTAGAGTCCACTTCGTTGAGCAAGGAGTAGCTCTTGTCTATTAAATATTTGGCTTATGGAACGGTATCTGTTCTAATTTCAATCTCTGGTTTTATGCAGCACCCCAACTCACCTTTCGCCTTAAGCAAGCATAAGTTGGTTTTCTACATTTGAGACCCTGTTCTGTTTTGTAATTCAGTTCCTGTGTAGCCAAGTTTACATTCCTTGTAGTAGTGATATCTTATGATGTTTGTTTTTCTGTGTGACTTATTTCACTTAGAATCATCGTACCTGAATCCACTCATTATGCTGTTACGGGCCTGATGACATAGATTTCATTGCTGAGTGATATTGCATTGTACGTAAGTACCACAACTTCTTTATCCATTTTTCACTTTCTGTGATTTTGAACTTATACTGTAAACGAGGTTCTTGTAAACAGAGCCTTCCCAAACTTTGGGGTGGCTGTGTCTTTTTGATTTTAATTTCCCTAAGCTATAGGACCATAAGTGGAAGTGCCCTAGGCTCTGTTGCTTTGTTTTGTAGATGTTTCAGGAAACACCATACACTTCTCCAGAGTGGCTGTTGGCAATTTACATCCCACCCATCAGCATAACAAGGCTCCCAGTTCTCCATGGCCTGTCCTGCCTTTCTGGATTTTACACTTTTTTCAGATGGCCCTTTTGACCGGGGGGCAGTGAGACTTCATTGTAGTGCAGATTTCCTTTGCAAGCTTGCTTGGTTGGCCAAAAAGGGCGTATGTGTTTTTTCCTGAATATATTCAGGAAAAAACACATACGCCCTTTTTGGCCAAGTGCATCATTGTGGACGTTCTGCCTCTTTTCCTATGCTTTACATGCAATTCCAGTCTACCTCCTGAAATCGGTTTCCTGCAATTCTGCCCCGCTTTCAAGTCCTCTTGGCAGCCTTACTTCAATATATTTTTGGACGATAGCTATCATTTATAACTCTGCAGGTATGTGAATGACAGTGCCCCTGAGCTCCTTTCTTCAACTCGCTTTCTTGTGAGCTGGCCGCAACACCGCAGGATTGCTTCAGGCCCTAGTGTGGTTCCGGCATGGCACGCTGAGCCTTTGTTTAATTCCTCTTCCTGGTGGGAAATGAGAGTTAAATTTGCCCGTCCAGACACCTCCAGCTAGTCTCTCATTGGTTCTCCCTATTCCTGTTCATTTTCCGCAGAAATTGCAAACTGGGCCAAACAGGAGGTTAAAGGCACTGAGTCTCCAAGTGGGGAGAGTGTTAGTAAAGCGTCTGGAATGTTGCACCCGAGTACCAGGGGACGAAAACTGAGACACATTTGAACACGTTTCCCGATCACATGGTGGATCATACTCTGGGTTCCACATGCATGTTTTAGCTGAAGGAAGAATCCCTTTAACCTGGAGAGTTGAGACCCCTGCAATGGGTACCCTGCAATATGACTTCAAAGGGTCTGCATTTGCTCACCGAACCTCACCAATCCTATCACTGCTGCATTTATGCCACTGTACACACGCTTGATTCTCTTTCTGAGACATATAAATCCATAGGTTTTAAGATTCTTACTAGTCAGGTATATTCTTAGGCGTTTAATATGGGGTGTAGAGTCCACTTCGTTGAGCAAGGAGTAGCTCTTGTCTATTACATATTTGGCTTATGGAACGGTATCTGTGCTAATTTCAATCTCTGGTTTTATGCAGCACCCCAACTCACCTTTCCCCTTAAGCAAGCATAAGTCGGTTTTCTACATTTGAGACCCTGTTCTGTTTTGTAATTCAGTTCCTGTGTAGCCAAGTTTACATTCCATGTGGTAGAGATATCTTATGATGTTTCTTTTTCTGTGTGACTTATTTCACTTAGAATCATCGTACCTGAATCCACTCATTATGCTGCTATGGGCCTGATGACATAGATTTCATTGCTGAGTGATATTGCATTGTACGTAAGTACCACAACTTCTTTATCCATTTTTCACTTTCTGTGATTTTGAACTTGTACTGTAAACGAGGTTCTTTTAAACAGAGCCTTCCCAAACTTTGCGGTGGCTGTGTCTTTTTGATTTTAATTTCCCTAAGCTATAGGACCATAAGTGGAAGTGCCCTAGGCTCTGTTGCTTTGTTTTTTAGATGTTTTAGGAAACACCATACACTTCTCCAGAGTGGCTGTTGGTAATTTACATCCCGCCCATCAGCATAACAAGGCTCCCAGTTCTCCATGGCCTGTCCTGCCTTTCTGGATTTTACACTTTTTTCAGATGGCCCTTTTGACCGGGGGGCAGTGAGACTTCATTGTAGTGCAGATTTCCTTTGCAAGCTTGCTTGGTTGGCCAAAAAGGGCGTATGCGTTTTTTCCTGAATATATTCAGGAAAAAACGCATACGCCCTTTTTGGCCAAGTGCATCATTGTGGACGTTCTGCCTCTTTTCCGTTGCTTTACATGCAATTCCAGTCTACCTCCTGAAATCGGTTTCCTGCAATTCTGCCCAGCGTTCAAGTCCTCTTGGCAGCCTTACTTCCATATATTTTTGGACGATAGCTGTCATTTATAACTCTGCAGGTTTGTGAATGACAGTGCCCCTGAGCTCCTTTCTTCAACTCGCTTTCTTGTGAGCTGGCCGCAACACCGCAGCATTGCTTCAGGCCCTAGTGTGGTTCCGGCATTACATGCTGAGCCTTTGGTTAATTCCTCTTCCTGGTGGGAAATGAGAGTTAAATTTGCCCGTCCAGACACCTCCAGCTAGTCTCTCATTGGTTCTCCCTATTCCTGTTCATTTTCCGCAGAAATTGCAAACTGGGCCAAACAAGAGGTTAAAGGCACTGACTCTCCAAGTGGGGAGAGTGTTAGTAAAGCGTCTGGAATGTTGCACCCGAGTACCAGGGGATGAAAACTGACACAATTAAACACGTTTCCCGATCACACGGTGGATCATACTCTGGGTTCCACATGCATGTTTTAGCTGAAGGAAGAATCCCTTAAACCTGGAGAGTTGAGACCCATGGAATGGGTACCATGCAATATGACTTCAAAGGTTCGGCATTTGCTCACCGAACCTCACCAATCCTATCACTGCTGCGTTTATGACACTGTACACATGCTTGATTCTCTTTCGGAGACATATAAATCCATAGGTTTTAAGATTCTTTCTAGTCAGATATATTCTTACGCGTTTAATATGGGGTGTAGAGTCCACTTCGTTGAGCAAGGAGTAGCTCTTGTCTATTAAATATTTGGCTTATGGAACGGTATCTGTGCTAATTTCAATCTCTGGTTTTATGCAGCACCCCAACTCACCTTTCGCCTTAAGCAAGCATAAGTTGGTTTTCTACATTTGAGACCCTGTTCTGTTTTGTAATTCATTTCCTGTGTAGCCAAGTTTACATTCCTTGTAGTAGTGATATCTTATGATGTTTGTATTTCTGTGTGACTTATTTCACTTAGAATCATCGTACCTGAATCCACTCATTATGCTGCTACGGGCCTGATGACATAGATTTCATTGCTGAGTGATATTGCATTGTACGTAAGTACCACAAATTCTTTACCCATTTTTCGCTTTGTGCGATATTGAACTTGTACCGTAAACGAGGTTCTTGTAAACAGAGCCGTCCCAAACTTTGGGTTGGCTGTGTCTTTTTGATTTTAATTTCCCTAAGCTATAGGACCATAAGTGGAAGTGCCCTAGGCTCTGTTGCTTTGTTTTTTAGATGTTTCAGGAAACACCATACACTTCTCCAGAGTGGCTGTTGGCAATTTACATCCCGCCCATGAGCATAACAAGGCTCCCAGTTCTCCATGGCCTGTCCTGCCTTTCTGGATTTTACACATTTTTCAGATGGCCCTTTTGACCGGGGGGCAGTGAGACTTCATTGTAGTGCAGATTTCCTTTGCAAGCTTGCTTGGTTGGCCAAAAAGGGCGTATGCGTTTTTTCCTGAATATATTCAGGAAAAAACGCATACGCCCTTTTTGGCCAAGTGCATCATTGTGGACGTTCTGCCTCTTTTCCTATGCTTTACATGCAATTCCAGTCTACCTCCTGAAATCGGTTTCCTGCAATTCTGCCCCGCCTTCAAGTCCTCTTGGCAGCCTTACTTCAATATATTTTTGGATGATAGCTGTCATTTATAACTCTGCATTTCTGTGAATGACAGTGCCCCTCAGCTCCTTTCTTCAACTCGCGTTCTTGTGAGCTGGCCGCAACACCGTAAGATTGCTTCAGGCCCTAGTGTGGTTCCGGCACGGCACGCTGAGCCTTTGGTTAATTCCTCTTCCTGGTGGGTAATGAGAGTTAAATTTCCCCGTCCAGACACCTCCAGCTAGTCTCTCTTGGTTCTCCCTATTTCTGTTCATTTTCCGCAGAAATTGCAAACTGGGCCAAACAGGAGGTTAAAGGCACTGTCTCTCCAAGTGGGGAGAGTGTTAGTAAAGCGTCTGGAATGTTGCACCCGAGTACCGGGGGTGAAAACTGAGACACATTTGAACACGTTTCCCGATCACATGGTGGATCATACTCTGGGTTCCACATGCATGTTTTAGCTGAAGGAAGAATCCCTTAAACCTGGAGAGTTGAGACCCATGGAATGGGTACCATGCAATATGACTTCAAAGGGTCTGCATTTGCTCACCGATCCTCACCAATCCTATCACTGCTGCATTTATGCCGCTGTAAACACGCTTGATTCTCTTGCAGAGACATATAAATCCATAGGTTTTAAGATTCTTACTAGTTAGTTATATTCTTAGGCGTTTAATATGTGGTGTTGAGTCCACTTCGTTGAGCAAGGAGAAGCTCTTGTCTATTACATATTTGGCTTATGGAACGGTATCTGTTCTAATTTCAATCTCTGGTTTTATGCAGCACCCCAACTCACCTTTCCCCTTAAGGAAGCATAAGTTGGTTTTCTACATTTGAGACCCTGTTCTGTTTTGTAATTCAGTTCCTGTGTAGCCAAGTTTACATTCTGTGTAGTAGTGATATCTTATGATGCTTCTTTTTTTGTGTGACTTATTTCACTTAGAATCATCGTACCTGAATCCACTCATTATGCTGCTACGGGCCTGATGACATAGAGTTCATTGCTGAGTGATATTGCATTGTACGTAAGTACCACAACTTCTTTATCCATTTTTCACTTTCTGTGATATTGAACTTGTACCGTAAATGAGGTTCTTGTAAACTGAGCCGTCCCAAACTTTGGGGTGGCTGTGTCTTTTTGATTGTAATTTCCCTAAGCTATAGGACCATAAGTGGATGTGCCCTAGGCTCTGTTGCCTTGTTTTTTAGATGTTTCAGGAAACACCATACACTTCTCCAGAGTGGCTGTTGGCAATTTACATCCCACCCATCAGCATAACAAGGCTTCCAGTTCTCCATGGCCTGTCATGCCTTTCTGGATTTTACACTTTTATCAGATGGCCCTTTTGACTGGGGGCCAGTGAGACTTCATTGTAGTGCAGATTTCCTTTGCAAGCTTGCTTGGTTGGCCAAAAAGTGCGTATGCGTTTTTTCTTGAATATATTCAGGAGAAAACGCATACGCCCCTTTTGGCCAAGTGCATCATTGTGGACGTTCTGCCTCTTTTCCTATGCTTTACATGCAATTCCAGTCTACCTCCTGAAATCGGTTTCCTGCAATTCTGCCCAACTTTCAAGTCCTCTTGGCAGCCTTACTTCAATATATTTTTGGACGATAGCTGTTATTTATAACTCTGCAGGTTTGAAAATGACAGTGGCCCTGAGTTCCTTTCTTCAACTCACTTTCTTCTGAGCTGGCCGCAACACCGCAGGATTGCTTCAGGCCCTAGTGTGGTTCCGGCATGACACACTGAGTCTTTGGTTAATTCCTCTTCCTAGTGGGAAATGAGAGTTAAATTTGCCCGTCCAGACACCTCCAGCTAGTCTCTCATTGCTTCTCCCTATTCCTGTTCATTTTCCACAGAAATTGCAAAACTGGGCCAAACAGGAGGTTAAAGGCACTGACTCTCCAAGTGGGGAGAGTGTTAGTAAAGCGTCTGGAATGTTGCACCCGAGTACCAGGGGACGAAAACTGAGACACATTTGAACACGTTTCCTGATCACACGGTGGATGATACTCTGGGTTCCACATGCATGTTTTAGCTGAAGGAAGAATCCCTTAAACCTGGAGAGTTGAGATCCATGGAATGGGTACCATGCAATATGACTTCAAACGGTCTGCATTTGCTCACCGAACCTCACCAATCCTATCACTGCTGTGTTTATGCCGCTGTACACACGCTTGATTCTCTTTCGGAGACATATAAATCCATAGGTTTTAAGATTCTTACTAGTCAGGTATATTCTTAGGCGTTTAATATGGGGTGTTGAGTCCACTTCGTCGAGCAAGGAGTAGCTCTTGTCTATTACATATTTGGCTTATGGAACGGTATCTGTGCTAATTTCAATCTCTGGTTTTATGCAGCACCCCAACTCACCTTTCCCCTTAAGCAAGCATAAGTTGGTTTTCTACATTTGAGACCCTTTTCTGTTTTGTAATTCAGTTCCTGTGTAGCCAAGTTTACATTCCGTGTAGTAGTGATATCTTATGAAATTTCTTTTTCTGTGTGACTTATTTCACTTAGAATCATCGTACCTGAATCCACTCATTATGCTGTTACGGGCCTGATGACATAGATTTCATTGCTGAGTGATATTGCATTGTACGTAAGTACCACAACTTCTTTATCCATTTTTCGCTTTCTACGATATTGAACTTGTACCGTAAACGAGGTTCTTGTAAACAGAGCCGTCGCAAATTTGGGTTGGCTGTGTCTTTTTGATTTTAAGTTCCCTAAGCTATAGGACCATAAGTGGAAGTGCCCTAGGCTCTGTTGCTTTGTTTTGTAGATGTTTCAAGAAACACCATACACTTCTCCAGAGTGGCTGTTGGCAATTTACATCCCGCCCATGAGCATAACAAGGCTCCCAGTTCTCCATGGCCTGTCCTGCCTTTCTGGATTTTACAATTTTTTCAGATGGCCCTTTTGACCGGGGGGCAGTGAGACTTCATTTTAGTGCAGATTTCCTTTGTAAGCTTGCTTGGTTGACCAAAAAGGGCGTATGCGTTTTTTCCTGAATATATTCAGGAAAAAACGCATACGCCCTTTTTGGCCAAGTGCATCATTGTGGACGTTCTGCCTCTTTTCCTATGCTTTACATGCAATTCCAGTCTACCTCCTGAAATCGGTTTCCTGCAATTCTGCCCCGCTTTCAAGTCCTCTTGGCAGCCTTACTTCAATATATTTTTGGACGATAGCTGTCATTTATAACTCTGCAGGTTTGTGAATGACAGTGCCCCTGACCTCCTTTCTTCAACTCGCTTTCTTGTGAGCTGGCCGCAACACCGCAGGATTGCTTCAGGCCCTAGTGTGGTTCCGGCACGGCACTCTTAGCCTTTGGTTAATTCCTCTTCCTGGTGGGAAACGAGAGTTAACTTTGCGCGTCCAGACACCTCCAGCTAGTTTCTCATTGGTTCTCCCTATTCCTGTTCATTTTCCGTAGAAATTGCAAACTGGGCCAAACAGGAGGTTAAAGGCACTGACTCTCCAAGTGGGGAGAGTGTTAGTAAACAGTCTGGAATGTTGCACCCGAGTACCAGGGGACGAAAACTGAGACACCTTTGAACACGTTTCCCGATCACACGGTGGATGATACTCTGGGTTCCACATGCATGTTTTAGCTGAAGGAAGAATCCCTTAAACCTGGAGAGTTGAGATCCATGGAATGGGTACCATGCAATATGACTTCAAAGGGTCTGCATTTGCTCACCGAACCTCACCAATCCTATCACTGCTGCGTTTATGCCGCTGTACACATGCTTGATTCCCTTTCGGAGCATATAAATCCATAGGTTTTAAGATTCTTACTAGTCAGGTATATTCTTAGGAGTTTAATATGGGGTGTTGAGTCCACTTCGTTGAGCAAGGAGTAGCTCTTGTCTATTACATATTTGGCTTATGGAACGGTATCTGTGCTAATTTCAATCTCTGTTTTTATGGAGCCCCCCAACTCACCTTTCCCCTTAAGCCAGCATAAGTTGGTTTTCTACATTTGAGACCCTGTTCTGTTTTGTAATTCAGTTCCTGTGTAGCCAAGTTTACATTCCATGTAGTAGTGATATCTTATGAAGTTTCTTTTTCTCTGTGACTTATTTCACTTAGAATCATCGTACCTGAATCCACTCATTATGCTGCTACGGGCCTCATGACATAGATTTCATTGCTGAGTGATATTGCATTGTACGTAAGTACCACAACTTCTTTATCCATTTTTCGCTTTCTGCGATATTGAACTTGTACCGTAAACGAGGTTCTTGTAAACAGAGCTGTCCCAAACATTTGGGTGGTTGTGTCTTTTTGATTTTAATTTCCCTAAGCTATAGGACCATAAGTGGAAGTGCCCTAGGCTCTGTTGCTTCGTTTTGTAGATGTTTCAGGAAACACCATACACTTCTCCAGAGTGGCTGTTGGCAATTTACATCCCTCCCATCAGCATAACAAGGCTCCCTGTTCTCCATGGCCTGTCCTGCCTTTCTGGATTTTACACTTTTTTCTGATGGCCCTTTTGACCGGGGGGCAGTGACACTCCATTGTAGTGCAGACTTCCTTTGCACGCTTGCTTGAGTGGCCAAAAAGGGCGTATGCGATTTTTCCTGAATATATTCAGGAAAAAACGCATATCCCCTTTTTGGCCGAGTGCATCATTGTGGACGTTCTGCCTCTTTTCCTATGCTTTACATGCAATTCCAGTCTACCTCCTGAAATCGGTTTCCTGCAATTCTGCCCCGCTTTCAAGTCCTCTTGGCAGCCTTACTTCAATATATTTTTGGACGATAGCTGTCATTTATAACTCTGCAGGTTTGTGAATGACAGTGCCCCTGAGCTCCTTTCTTCAACTCGCTTTCTTGTGAGCTGGCCGCAACACCGCAGGATTGCTTCAGGCCCTAGTGTGGTTCCGGCACGGCACATTGAGCCTTTGTTTAATTCCTCTTCCTGGTGGGAAATGAGAGTTAAATTTGCCCGTCCAGACACCTCCAGCTAGTCTCTCATTGGTTCTCCCTATTCCTGTTCATCTTCCGCAGAAATTGCAAACTGGGCCAAACAGGAGGTTAAAGGCACTGACTCTCCAAGTGGGGAGAGTGTTAGTAAAGCGTCTGGAATGTTGCACCCGAGTACCAGGGGACGAAAACTGGCACATTTGTACACGTTTCCCGATCACACGGTGGATGATACTCTGGGTTCCGCATGCATGTTTTAGCTGAAGGAAAAATCCCTTAAACCTGGAGAGTTGAGATCCATGGAATGGGTACCATGCAATATGACTTCAAAGGGTCTGCATTTGCTCACCGAACCTCACCAATCCTATCACTGCTGCGTTTATGCCGCTGTACACACGCTTGATTCTCTTTCGGAGCATATAAATCCATAGGTTTTAAGATTCTTACTAGTCAGGTATATTCTTAGGAGTTTAATATGGGGTGTTGAGTCCACTTCGTTGAGCAAGGAGTAGCTCTTGTCTATTACATATTTGGCTTATGGAACGGTATCTGTGCTAATTTCAATCTCTGGTTTTATGCAGCACCCCAACTCACCTTTCCCCTTAAGCAAGCATAAGTTGGTTTTCTACATTTGAGACCCTGTTCTGTTTTGTAATTCAGTTCCTGTGTAGCCAAGTTTACATTCCATGTAGTAGTGATATCTTATGATGTTTCTTTTTCTCTGTGAGTTATTTCACTTAGAATCATCGTACCTGAATCCACTCATTATGCTGCTACAGGTCTCATGACATAGATTTCATTGCTGAGTGATATTGCATTGTACGTAAGTACCACAACTTCTTTATCCATTTTTCGCTTTCTGCGATATTGAACTTGTACCGTAAACGAGGTTCTTGTAAACAGAGCCGTCCCAAACTTTGGGGTGGCTGTGTCTTTTTGATTTTAATTTCCCTAAGCTATAGGACCATAAGTGGAAGTGCCCTAGGCTCTGTTGCTTTGTTTTTTAGATGTTTCAGGAAACACCATACACTTCTCCAGAGTGGCTGTTCCCAATTTACATCCCGCCCATCAGCATAACAAGGCTCCCAGTTCTCCATGGCTTGTCCTGCCTTTCTGGATTTTACACTTTTTTCAGATGGCCCTTTTGAGCGGGGGGCAGTGAGACTTCATTGTAGTGCAGATTTCCTTTGCAAGCTTGCTTGGTTGGCCAAAAAGTGCGTATGCGTTTTTTCCTGAATATATTCAGGAAAAAACGCATACGCCCTTTTTGGCCAAGTGCATCATTGTGGACGTTCTGCCTCTTTTCCTGTGGTTTACATGCAAATCCAGTCTACCTCCTGAAATCGGTTTCCTGCAATTCTGCCCCGCTTTCAAGTCCTCTTGGCAGCCTTACTTCAATATATTTTTGGACGATAGCTGTCATTTTTAACTCTGCAGGTTTGTGAATGACAGTGCCCCTGAGCTCCTTTCTTCAACTCGCTTTCTTGTGAGCTGGCCACAACACCGCAGGATTGCTTCAGGCCCCAGTGTGGTTCCGGCATGGCACGCTGAGCCTTTGGTTAATTCCTCTTCCTGGTGGGAAATGAGAGTTAAATTTGCCCGTCCAGACACCTCCAGCTAGTCTCTCATTGGTTCTCCCTATTCCTGTTCATTTTCCGCAGAAATTGCAAACTGGGCCAAACAGGAGGTTAAAGGCACTGACTCTCCAAGTGGGGAGAGTGTTAGTAAAGCGTCTGGAATGTTGCACCCGAGTACCGGGGGACGAATACTGAGACACATTTGAACACGTTTCCCGATCACACGGTGGATCATACTCTGGGTTCCACATGCATGTTTTAGCTGAAGGAAGAATCCCTTAAACCTGGAGAGTTGAGACCCATGGAATGGGTACCATGCAATATGACTTCAAAGGGTCTGCATTTGCTCACCGATCCTCACCAATCCTATCACTGCTGCATTTATGGCACTGTACACACGCTTGATTCTCTTTCGGAGACATATAAATCCATAGGTTTTAAGATTCTTACTAGTCAGGTATATTTTTAGGCGTTTAATATGGGGTGTTGAGTCCACTTCGTTGAGCAAGGAGTAGCTCTTGTCTATTACATATTTGGCTTATGGAACGGTATCTGTGCTAATTTCAATCTCTGGTTTTATGCAGCACCCCAACTCACCTTTCCCCTTAAGCAAGCATAAGTTGGTTTTCTACATTTGAGACCCCGTTCTGTTTTGTAATTCAGTTCCTGTGTAGCCAAGTTTACATTCCGTGTAGTAGTGATATCTTATGATGTTTCTTTTTCTCTGTGACTTATTTCACTTAGAATCATCGTACCTGAATCCACTCATTATGCTGCTACGGGCCTGATGACATAGATTTCATTGCTGAGTGATATTGCATTGTACGTAAGTACCACAACTACTTTATCCATTTTTCGCTTTCTGCGATATTGAACTTGTACCGTAAACGAGGTTCTTGTAAACAGAACCGTCCCAAACATTGGGGTGGCTGTGTCTTTTTGATTTTAATTTCCCTAAGCTATAGGACCATAAGTGGAAGTGCCCTAGGCTCTGTTGCTTTGTTTTTTGGATGTTTCAGGAAACACCATACACTTCTCCAGAGTGACTGTTGGCAATTTACATCCCGTCCATCAGCATAACAAGGCTCCCAGTTCTCCATGACCTCTCCTGCCTTTCTGGATTTTACACTTTTCTCAGATGGCCCTTTTGACCGGGGGGCAGTGAGACTTCATTGTAGTGCAGATTTCCTTTGCAGGCTTGCTTGGTTGGCCAAAAAGGGCGTATGCGTTTTTTCCTGAATATATTCAGGAAAAAACGCATACGCCCTTTTTGGCCAAGTGCATCATTGTGGACGTTCTGCCTCTTTTCCTATGCTTAACATGCAGTTCCAGTCTACCTCCTGAAATTGGTTTCCTGCAATTCTGCCCCGCTTTCAAGTCCTCTTGGCAGCCTTACTTCAATATATTTTTTGACGATAGCTGTCATTTATAACTCTGCAGGTTTTTGAATGACAGTGCCCCTGAGCTCCTTTCTTCAACTCGCTTTCTTGTGAGCTGGCCGCAACACCGCAGGATAGCTTCAGGCCCTAGTGTGGTTTCGGCATGGCCCGCTGAGGCTTTGGTTAATTCCTCTTCCTGGTGGGAAATGAGAGTTAAATTTGCCCGTTCAGACACCTCCAGCTAGTCTCTCATTGGTTCTCCCTATTCCTGTTCATTTTCCGCAGAAATTGCAAACTGGGACAAACAGGAGGTTAAAGGCACTGAATCTCCAAGTGGGGAGAGTGTTAGTAAAGCGTCTGGAATGTTGCACCCGAGTACCAGGACACGAAAACTGAGACACATTTGAACACGTTTCCTGATCACACGGTGGATCATACTCTGGGTTCCACATGCATGTTTTAGCTGAAGGAAGAATCCCTTAAACCTGGAGAGTTGAGACCCATGGAATGGGTACCATGCAATATGACTTCAAAGGGTCTGCATTTGCTCACCAAACCTCACCAATCCTATCACTGCTGCGTTTATGCCGCTGTACACACGCTTGATTCTCTTTCGGAGCATATAAATCCATAGGTTTTAAGATTCTTACTAGTCAGGTATATTCTTAGGCGTTTAATATGTGGTGTTGAGTCCACTTCGTTGAGCAAGGAGAAGCTCATGTCTGTTACATATTTGACTTATGGAACGGTATCTGTGCTAATTTCAATCTCTGGTTTTATGCAGCACCCCAACTCACCTTTCCCTTTAAGGAAGCATAAGTTGGTTTTCTACATTTGAGACCCTGTTCTGTTTTGTAATTCAGTTCCTGTGTAGCCAAGTTTACATTCCGTGTAGTAGTGATATCTTATGATGTTTCTTTTTCTGTGTGACTTATTTCACTTAGAATCATCGTACCTGAATCCACTCATTATGTTGCTACGGGCCTGATGACATAGATTTCATTGCTGAGTGATATTGCATTGTACGTAAGTATCACAACTTCTTTATCCATTTTTCGCTTTCTGTGATATTGAACTTGTACCGTAAACGAGGTTCTTGTAAACTGAGCCTTCCCAAACTTTGGGGTGGCTGTGTCTTTTTGATTTTAATTTCCCTAAGCTATAGGACCATAAGTGGAAGTGCCCTAGGCTCTGTTGCTTTGTTTTTTAGATGTTTCAGGAAACACCATACACTTCTCCATTGTCGCTGTTGGCAATTTACATCCCGCCCATCAGCATAACAAGGCTCTCACGTCTCCATGGCCTGTCCTGCCTTTCTGGATTTTACACTTTTATCAGATGGCCCTTTTGACTGGGGGCCAGTGAGACTTCATTGTAGTGCAGATTTCCTTTGCAAGCTTGCTTGGTTGGCCAAAAAGGGCGTATGCGTTTTTTCTTGAATATATTCAGGAAAAAACGCATACGCCACTTTTGGCCAAGTGCATCATTGTGGACGTTCTGCCTCTTTTCCTATGCTTTACATGCAATTCCAGTCTACCTCCTGAAATCGGTTTCCTGCAATTCTGCCCCGCTTTCAAGTCCTCTTGGCAGCCTTACTTCAATATATTTTTGGACGATAGCTGTCATTTATAACTCTGCAGGTTTGTGAATGACAGTGCCCCTGAGCTCCTTTCTTCAACTCGCTTTCTTGTGAGCTGGCCGCAACACCGCAGGATTGCTTCAGGCCCTAGTGTGGTTCCGGCACGGCACGCTTAGCCTTTGGTTAATTCCTCTTCCTGGTGGGAAACGAGAGTTAACTTTGCGCGTCCAGACACCTCCAGCTAGTTTCTCATTGGTTCTCCCTATTCCTGTTCATTTTCCGTAGAAATTGCAAACTGGGCCAAAGAGGAGGTTAAAGGCACTGACTCTCCAAGTGGGGAGAGTGTTAGTAAAGTGTCTGGAATGTTGCACCCGAGAACCGGGGGACGAAAACTGAGACACATTTGAACACGTTTCCGATCACACAGTGGATCATACTCTGGGTTCCACATGCATGTTTTAGCTGAAGGAAGAATCCCTTAAACCTGGAGAGTTGAGACCCATGGAATGGGTTCCATGCAATATGACTTCAAAGGGTCTGCATTTGCTCACCGAACCTCACCAATCCTATCACTGCTGCGTTTATGCCGCTGTACACACGCTTGATTCTCTTTCGGAGACATATAAATCCATAGGTTTTAAGATTCTTACTAGTCAGGTATATTCTTAGGCGTTTAATATGGGGTGTTGAGTCCACTTCGTTGAGCAAGGAGTAGGTCTTGTCTATTACATATTTGGCTTATGGAACGGTATCTGTGCTAATTTCAATCTCTGGTTTTATGTAGCACCCCAACTCACCTTTCCCCTTAAGCAAGCATAAGTTGGTTTTCTACATTTGAGACCCTGTTCTGTTTTGTAATTCAGTTCCTGTGTAGCCAAGTTTACATTCCGTGTAGTAGTGATATCTTATGATGTTTCTTTTTCTGTGTGACTTATTTCACTTAGAATAATCGTACCTGAATCCACTCATTATGCTGCTACGGGCAGATGACATAGATTTCATTGCTGAGTGATATTGCATTGTACGTAAGTACCACAACTTCTTTATCCATTTTTCACTTTCTGCGATATTGAACTTGTACCGTAAACGAGGTTCTTGTAAACAGAGCTGTCCCAAACATTTGGGTGGTTGTGTCTTTTTGATTTTAATTTCCCTAAGCTATAGGACCATAAGTGGAAGTGCCCTAGGCTCTGTTGCTTCGTTTTGTAGATGTTTCAGGAAACACCATACACTTCTCCAGAGTGGCTGTTGGCAATTTACATCCCGCCCATCAGCATAACAAGGCTCCCAGTTCTCCATGGCTTGTCCTGCCTTTCTGGATTTTACACTTTTTTCAGATGGCCCTTTTGACCGGGGGGCAGTGAGACTTCATTGTAGTGCAGATTTCCTTTGCAAGCTTGCTTGGTTGGCCAAAAAGTGCGTATGCGTTTTTTCCTGAATATATTCAGGAAAAAACGCATACGCCCTTTTTGGCCAAGTGCATCATTGTGGACGTTCTGCCTCTTTTCCTGTGGTTTACATGCAAATCCAGTCTACCTCCTGAAATCGGTTTCCTGCAATTCTGCCCCGCTTTCAAGTCCTCTTGGCAGCCTTACTTCAATATATTTTTGGACGATAGCTGTCATTTTTAACTCTGCAGGTTTGTGAATGACAGTGCCCCTGAGCTCCTTTCTTCAACTCGCTTTCTTGTGAGCTGGCCGCAACACCGCAGGATTGTTTCAGGCCCCAGTGTGGTTCCGGCATGGCACGCTCAGCCTTTGGTTAATTCCTCTTCCTGTTGGGAAATGAGAGTTAAATTTGCCCGTCCAGACACCTCCAGCTAGTCTCTTATTGGTTCTCCCTATTCCTGTTCATTTTCCGCAGAAATTGCAAACTGGGCCAAACAGGAGGTTAAAGGCACTGACTCTCCAAGTGGGGAGAGTGTTAGTAAAGCGTCTGGAATGTTGCACCCGAGTACCGGGGGACGAATACTGAGACACATTTGAACAAGTTTCCCGATCACACGGTGGATCATACTCTGGGTTCCACATGCATGTTTTAGCTGAAGGAAGAATCCCTTAAACCTGGAGAGTTGAGACCCATGGAATGGGTACCATGCAATATGACTTCAAAGGGTCTGCATTTGCTCACCGATCCTCACCAATCCTATCACTGCTGCATTTATGGCACTGTACACACGCTTGATTCTCTTTCGGAGACATATAAATCCATAGGTTTTAAGATTCTTACTAGTCAGGTATATTTTTAGGCGTTTAATATGGGGTGTTGAGTCCACTTCGTTGAGCAAGGAGTAGCTCTTGTCTATTACATATTTGGCTTATGGAACGGTATCTGTGCTAATTTCAATCTCTGGTTTTATGTAGCACCCCAACTCACCTTTCCCCTTAAGCAAGCATAAGTTGGTTTTCTACATTTGAGACCCCGTTCTGTTTTGTAATTCAGTTCCTGTGTAGCCAAGTTTACATTCCGTGTAGTAGTGATATCTTATGATGTTTCTTTTTCTCTGTGACTTATTTCACTTAGAATCATCGTACCTGAATCCACTCATTATGCTGCTACGGGCCTGATGACATAGATTTCATTGCTGAGTGATATTGCATTGTACGTAAGTACCACAACTACTTTATCCATTTTTCGCTTTCTGCGATATTGAACTTGTACCGTAAACGAGGTTCTTGTAAACAGAACCGTCCCAAACATTGGGGTGGCTGTGTCTTTTTGATTTTAATTTCCCTAAGCTATAGGACCATAAGTGGAAGTGCCCTAGGCTCTGTTGCTTTGTTTTTTGGATGTTTCAGGAAACACCATACACTTCTCCAGAGTGACTGTTGGCAATTTACATCCCGTCCATCAGCATAACAAGGCTCCCAGTTCTCCATGGCCTGTCCTGCCTTTCTGGATTTTACACTTTTCTCAGATGGCCCTTTTGACCGGGGGGCAGTGAGACTTCATTGTAGTGCAGATTTCCTTTGCAAGCTTGCTTGGTTGGCCAAAAAGGGCGTATGCGTTTTTCCGTGAATATATTCAGGAAAAAACGCATACGCCCTTTTTGGCCAAGTGCATCATTGTGGACGTTCTGCCTCTTTTCCTATGCTTAACATGCAATTCCAGTCTACCTCCTGAAATTGGTTTCCTGCAATTCTGCCCCGCTTTCAAGTCCTCTTGGCAGCCTTACTTCAATATATTTTTTGACGATAGCTGTCATTTATAACTCTGCAGGTTTTTGAATGACAGTGCCCCTGAGCTCCTTTCTTCAACTCGCTTTCTTGTGAGCTGGCCGCAACACCGCAGGATAGCTTCAGGCCCTAGTGTGGTTTCGGCATGGCCCGCTGAGGCTTTGGTTAATTCCTCTTCCTGGTGGGAAATGAGAGTTAAATTTGCCCGTTCAGACACCTCCAGCTAGTCTCTCATTGGTTCTCCCTATTCCTGTTCATTTTCCGCAGAAATTGCAAACTGGGACAAACAGGAGGTTAAAGGCACTGACTCTCCAAGTGGGGAGAGTGTTAGTAAAGCCTCTGGAATGTTGCACCCGAGTACCAGGACACGAAAACTGAGACACATTTGAACACGTTTCCCGATCACACAGTGGATCATTCTCTGGGTTCCACATGCATGTTTTAGCTGAATGAAGAATCCCTTAAACCTCGAGAGTTGAGACCCATGGAACGGGTACCATGCAGTATGACTTCAAAGGGTCTGCATTTGCTCACCGAACCTCACCAAACCTATCACTGCTGCGTTTATGCCGCTGTACACACGCTTGATTCTCTTTTGGAGACATATCAATCCATAGGTTTTAAGATTCTTCCTAGTCAGGTATATTCTTAGGCGTTTAATATGGGGTGTTGAGTCCACTTCGTTGAGCAAGGAGTAGCTCTTGTCTATTACATATTTGGCTTATGGAACGGTATCTGTGCTAATTTCAATCTGTGGTTTTATGCAGCACCCCAACTCACCTTTCCCCTTAAGCAAGCATACGTTGGTTTTCTACATTTGAGACCCTGTTCTGTTTTGTAATTCAGTTCCTGTGTAGCCAAGTTTACCTTCCGTGTAGTAGTGATATCTTATGATGTTTCTTTTTCTGTGTGACTTATTTCACTTAGAATCATCGTACCTGAATCCACTCATTATGCTGCTACGGGCCTGATGACATAGATTTCATTGCTGAGTGATATTGCATTGTACGTAAGTACCACAACTTCTTTATCCATTTTTCCCTTTCTGCGATATTGAACTTGTACCGTAAACGAGGTTCTTGTAAACAGTGCCGTCCCAAACTTTGGGGTGGCTGTGTCTTTTTGATTTTAATTTCCCTAAGCTATAGGACCATAAGTGGAAGTGCCCTAGGCTCTGTTGCTTTGTTTTTTAGATGTTTCAGGAAACACCATACACTTCTCCAGAGTGGCTGTTCCCAATTTACATCCCGCCCACCAGCATAACAAGGCTCCCAGTTCTCCATGGCCTGTCCTTCCTTTCTGGATTTTATACTTTTTTCAGATGGCCCTTTTGACCTGGGGGAAGTGAGACTTCATTGTAGTGCAGATTTCCTTTGCAAGGTTGTTTGGTTGGCCAGAAAGGGCATATGCGTTTCTTCCTGAATATATTAAGGAAAAAACGCATGCGCCCTTTTTGGCCAAGTGCATCATTGTCGACGTTCTGAGTCTTTTCATATGTTGTCAATGCAATTCTAGTCTACCTCTTGAAATCGGTTTCCTGCAATTCTGCCTTGCTGTCAGTGCCTCTTCATAGCCTTACCTCAATATACTTTTGGAAAATAGTTGGCCTTTATAACTCTGCAGGTTTTTGAATTGCAGTGGCCCTTAGCTCCATTTTTCAGCTCTTATTTTTGTGATCTTGCCTCATATCCACAGGATTTTTTCATGCCCTATTCTTCTTCTGGGGCGCCTTGCTCTGCCTTTGGTTAATTCTTCTTCCTGATGTGAAATTAGAGTGACATGTGCCCATTGAAACCGCTACAGCTATTTTCTCACTGGTTCCCCCTATTCCCATTCATCCTCCGCACTAACTGCAGACTGTGCGATACCGGAACTTAAAGGCATTGACTCTCCGTGTGGGGATGTTGTTAGTAAAGTGGCTGGAATGTTGATCCGGAGCCCCAGGAGAGGAAAATGAGGTGCGTTTTAGAAACCTTTCCCGATCATATGGTATACCATCCGCTGGATTTCCCATGCATGGTTTAGCTGTAGGAAGATTCCCTTCAACCTGGAATGTTGGGACCCTTGGAATGGGTAGCATGAAGTATTGCATTAAACTTTCGGCAGTTGCTCACCAAAGCTCACCAATCCTCTCAGCCCCAAGTGTCCAGCCTTATGTCTTATCCAGCTGTGGGTTTATATGTGGTCATTCCAGGTTGCATCACAGCCCCTGAGCGAATTTTGTAAGAATTTTTCTCTTTCATTGTTTCTGCGTTTTGGTTTTAAAATTTATTTCTATAATGGGGTTTAGCTCATTTTCACTGCTGTGTTTGGCCACTCTGCACACACTTGATTCCCTTATGGAGATATATCAATACATGGGTTTTAAGATTCTTATTACTCAGATATATTTCTCTGCGGTGTATAGGGTGTGTTGAGGCCAGTTCATTGAGCAAGGTGTAGATCTTGTCTAATACCTATTTGGTTTATTGAACGGTATCTGTGCTAATTTCAAATTCTGGTTTTATGCATCACCCCACCTCTCCTTTCCCCTTAAGCTGACATAAGTGTGTTTTCTAAATGTGAGACACTGTTCTGTTTTGTAATTCATTTTTTGTGCAGCCATATTTATCCTCCCTCTATAAGTGATATCTTATGATATGTTTCTTTTTCTGTTTGACTTATTTCAAGTAGTATTATCGGACCTAAATCCACTCTTTATCCTTCTACTAGCCTTATTACATTGATTTCATGGTGAAGAGATATTCCATTGTACATAAGTACCACATTTTCTTTATCCATTGTTCTCTTTCCTGGGATATTTAAGGTGTACTGAAGTTGAGGTTCTTGTAAACAGAGTAGCCCTAAACTGTGGTGTGCTTGTGTCTTGTTGATTTTTAGACTTCCCTAGATATACTTCCATGATTGGAAGTGCCCTATGCTCTGTAGCTCTGTTTTTTAGATGATTTAGGAACCACCATACACTTCTCCAGAGTGGCTCTCGGCAGTTCACACACTGTCCATCAGCGTATAAAGGCTCCCTGTTCTCCATGGCCTGTCCTGCATTTCTGGTTTTTACAATTTTTTCGGATGGCCCTTTTGACCGGTGGGAAATGAGACTTCTTTGTTGTGCACATTTGCATTGCTTGCTTGCTTGGTTGCCCATAAAGTGCGTATGCGTTTTTTCCTGGATATATTCAGGAAAAAACGCATACTCCTTTTTGGGCCAACTGCATCATTGTCGAAATTCTGCCGCTTTTCATGTGCTTTAAAGACGAGTCCAATCTATCTCTTGAAATCTGTTTCTTGCAATTCTGTCTTGCATTCAGATCCTCTTCTTTGCCTTACCTCAACATATTTTTGGACGTTAGTTTTCATTTATAACTCTGCAGGTTTGTGAATTGCAGTGACCCTGAGCTCCATTTTTTAAGTTGCTCTTTTGTGAGCTGGCCTCAAAGCCGCAGGATTGCTTCAGGCCCTATTTTGGCTCCAGCGAGGCGGGCTGAGCCTTTTTTTACTTCTTATTCTTAATGGGAAATTAGAGTGACATGTGCCCGTCCAAACCCCTACAACTATTCTCTCATTGGTTCCCCCTCTTCCCGTTCATCCTCCTCACAATTTGCAAAATGTGTGAAACAGAAGTTTAAATGTGCTGATTCTCTAAGTGGGGAGATTCTAAGTAACGTGGCTGGAATGATGAACAGGAGCACCAGGAGAGGATAAATGAGGTGCATTTTAGACACATCTCCCCATCACATGGTGTACAGTCCTCTGGGTTTTCCATGCATGTTTTAGCTGTAGGAAGATCCCTTGAACCTGCAGATTTGGGACCCATTGAATGGGTACCAGGTAGTATTACTTTAAAGGGTGTGCATTTCCTCACCCAACCTCACATTTCTCTTAGCACGAACAGTTTCCAGCCTTATGTGTCATCCTGCTGTGGGTCTAGATGTGTTCAATCCATGTTGCATCACCGTCCCTGAGGAAAAGTTGTAAGAGGTTTTCTCTTTCTCTCTGTCGTTTATTTTTTTCAATTTATTACTATATTGGTTACAGCTGATTTTCAAAGCTCTGTTTCTTGCTGCTGTACATCCACTTGATTCACATACAGAGAGACATCAATAAATTCTTTTTCAGATTCTTACCAGTCATATATATTCTTTTCCGGTGACTTGAGTGTGCTGAGTGCAGTTCTTTTAGCTACCGTGTAGGCCTTGTTGATTATCAGTTTGGTATTTGGAATGGTATCTTTGCTAATTTCAACCTCCTGGATGATGCCTCACCCCTCCCCACCTTTCCCGTTTAGCAGCCTTACGCGTGTTTTCTACATACTTGACTATGTTTTTCTTTTGTAATTTATTTCATGTGTAGCCATTTTGGATTCCACCTTTAAGTGATATCTTATGATATGTGTCTTTTTCTTTTTGAATTATGTCACTTAGAATGATCATACGTAACTCCTCCGGAGTTGTTACAACTGGCCATATTTCATTGATTTCCAGGCTGAGTAATATTCCACTCTACATAAGTACCACATCTCTATCCATTTTTTCCCTCCAGAGACATTTAAGTTATATCCTAGTCGAGGATCTTTTAAACAGAGAGGCAGTAAACATTGGGGTGCCTGTGTCCTCTCGATTTTTGTTTTTCCCAAGACATACGCCCATGAGTGCAAGTGCCCTATGCTCTGTAGCTCATTTTTTAGATGCTTTAGTAAACACAATACATTTCTCCAGAATGGCCGTTGGCAATATACATTTCCACTATAAGCCTCACAGGGCTCCCTCTTCTCCTTGCCCTGTCCTGCATTTCTGGTGTTTACACTTTATGAGGATGGCTCTTCTGACTGATGCGAAGTGATATCTTTTGTAGTATTGATTTCCAGTGCCCACCTGTTTGGTTGGGTAAAAAAGTGTATGCCCTTTTCTTGAATATATACAGAAAAAAACGCATACAGCCTTTTTGGCCAACTGCAATGTTGGCAATGTTCAGCCCCTTTTCTTGTGCTTAATGGCGAGTCCTTTCTACCTCCTCAAATCCCTTTCCTGCCATTCTCCCTTGCTTACCAATCCTTTTCTCTGACTTTCCTCAAGACATTTTTCAGTGATAGATATTTTCAACTCTGCAGTTTCATGAATTTTACTGCCCCTGAGTTCCATTGTTCAACTTGTGTTTATGGGAACTGGCCACAAAGCAGTGGGATTTCCTCAAGCCCTATACTGTTTCCATGGGCAACCCTAGCCTTTGGTCAATTCGTCTTCCTGATTGGAAATTAGAGTGACATGTGCCTGTCTGAACACCTAGGACTTGTCTCTCATTGTTCCTCATCCTTCCGCTTCATCCTCTGGACAAATTCCAAACTGTACGCAACAGGATGTTGACAGTGCTGACATCTCCAAGTGGGGAGACTGTTAGTAAAGACGCTGGAGGGGTGAACCCGAGCACCAGGAGATGAGGAGATGAGATGCCTTTTCCAAACTCTTCCTGATCAGACGGTATACCATCCTCTGGGTGTGACAGACATGTTTTAGCAGTAGGAAGAGTCCCATTCATGTAAGGAGAACATCAGGGCTTTTTCAAAATCAGTGTCTCCCCGAAACCCAAACTGGGGAATTTTTTAAGCTACGGCTACACATATGTTCATTAAGGGCCTTGGGAAGTAGGCAGAGTCCAAACTTTAGATGTTTGAAGTCTTCAGGGTCAGAAGCACTCACCACCGGCTTCCCTTAGGTTACACTTTAACTGTCATTGATAGATGATGTCAATAAAAATATCTATTCTTTTTCCGATTATTTCCCCTTATAGGTTATTGCAAAATATTGAGTGTAGTTCCCTCTGCTATACAGTAGTTCCTTGTTGATGATCTATTTTATACATAGCAGTGTGTATGTGTTAATTCCAAACTGTTAATTTATCCCTCCTCCCACCTTTCCCCTTTGGTAATAATAAATTATAAGATTTTATACTTCTCAGAAATGGGGGAGCTGAAAGAGAGGTATCATTTTCAATGGAAAAGCATTTAAAACAAGATTGAAGCTTTAACCAAGATTATTAGGTGTACATCCTTGGAAAGAAATCACTTCATTTCTCTAATATTGACCTGACAAATAAGACAAACCTTTTCACTGAACTTGCTTATAATAAAGTGATGGAAATATCAAATGGAAGTGTTAGAAACATCTTATTTTACCCGAGCCTTATAAACTGTTCTATGTTAACTACAGTTTGGCTCACACATCTGTTCATTGAAGTTACAATAGTCTCAATTTCTGTTACTGATCCCCAGAGTGGACCCCAACAAGTGTCCCCCTGCCCAGTGTCATTGGGGCCAACAGATCGAGACTGAGTTTGGTTCACAAGCAAAGGAAACTTTATATTTTGATCAGAGAATGGAGAGGTGAGAGCATGCACTACCCCGTGGGCTGTGGGCTGGGCTGCTGTGTAGAGATCCTGTCAGAGTCAGTGGGAGGGAGGGGGTGGAGCACTCGAGGGCCGGGTTGGCTGCAGCTCAGGCTCTATATCTCGGAGTCTGCACTGGGCCCCAGGAGCTGAGGTGTCGACCCAGCCATTCTGCACTAGGAAATCTGGTCTGAAGTGCCGGGTGTGGAACCTCTGCATGCGGGACCCTAGGAGCACGTGAAATTAGACAAAGCACAAAAGATAAAAAAGGTCAGACTTGACTTTATTGCCCAGATTCTATTTTTATCTCCCAGGGATTTTTAATGGGCTTTGCTGGGAACAAACCCCTCCTCTGCCTTTTGTCCCGTTCCTCATTCTTGGAGTGCTGAGGGTGCAGACCCTTCTTCTGTAACTGCTGAGTGCTGAGTTGGGAGCCCTCATACCAGGGGACGAGGGTCAGAACTTCTCCCCAGCAGCCTCCAGGTGACGTTGATTGGCCCCAGGACCCCTGCCTCCCTGCTCGTCCGCCTGAGCACCAGCATTGGAAGTGTTATAGATTCTAATGACCTTTAAGGGTCCAGGAAAGAGATGTGCAGAGACGCTGTGGGGGCCGGTTTCACCCCGCCCCACATTTGTTCGGCCACCTTAGGCTGACCGTTTCTGCCAGCCTAGATGCTCTGACCAGTAGTCTGCTCTTTCTTCAATTAGGCCCCTGAATTAACGTAAAAACAGCACCAGGTGTCAGAGCCCTGCCCGCTCAACTCCCAGACAGTCCAGGGTCAGTGGTGATCAAGGACCATGATGGCCACTGAGTCAACAGCCTTTTGAAGTAAACAGGAGTCCAGCCGGTCTTATTGGCCACCATCATCACGGTGTCTGTAGGCTTTTCTATGGTGACAGTGTGATATACGTTTCCCCCGCCAAGATTATTAGCTCCCCTCTGGGTGCAGTAAGTCCTGCAAGCAGTAGTCTACTCCTTCGGGACACACTATTGTTGTTTTATGAGAGAAACTCCAGGTCAAGTGATATTCACACAAGTCGTCATGGTGCCCTGTTGCCCCCGGTTATCTCTCTGGATGTTGGAGTTGGAGGGCCTCCTCACTCGAGGTCGGTGTGCCCACGGAGCGAACCCTGCAACTTCAGGGCATGGTTGGTGATTAGGATCACCACGTGGGGTCCTTTTCCCTTAGGAGGGAGGTGGCCTTTTGGGTTGCTGATTTCCACGTTTTTAGATACCGCCAGTATCTTGGCCAGATGTGGCAGTGGGCCAAGCCCCTTGGTGACTGTAGTTTATCCTACCTGGATGGCATTCTTGCGTTGTTCCATTTCAAGTGGTCCCAGTTTTTGCACTAATTCTCCAATGGCGATTCACCTTTCACCGGGAATGGAAATGTCAAAGGGTTTAGCTCAATTAGGGAGTTCCAGGGCAAGGGTCTGAATTGACTGCTCTTTCCATTCTTGAAAGGCCACTTCTGGATTCTGTTCAAAAGGATCATCATCTTTTCCTTTCAGTGTTTCATATAGAGGCCCAGCTAGTAGACTGTAGTTAGGGATCCAGAAGCAGCAAACCCTGGCCTCCCCAGGAACCCCTAAGCTGTCTTCTAGTTTTAGAAAGGGGTAAGGCTGCAAATGGTTTCTTCCCTTTCCTGGGATGGACTTCTCCGACCTTCTGTGAGAATGAAGCCCAGGCAGGTCACCGCAGTCTGTGATATTTGAGCTTTTTCTTGGACAACTTCTATCCTTTATTGGCTTGGTAGTTCAGAGGCCTCCTTAGTAGGGCTGGCGATCAGAATGTCATCTACATATTGAAGGAGGGTTTCCTTTTCCAGAGGTAGAACTTTTCGGTCTTTAGCTAAGCTTTCCCCAAAGATGGTGTGGGAATTTTTGAACCCTTGGGGCAAGACGGCCCGGAAGTATTGTTTTAGTTGTATGTTGAGTCCTGCCACTCACAAGCCAAAATTTCTTGTGACTCTGGGACTAATGGAATACAAAAGAAGGCATCATTGAGACTAATACAGAATACCATGTCCTGGTGGTTGGTAGAATGACCAGCAGGGTGTAGGAATTAGGAGCAACTGGAGGTATATCCTTGGTGGCTTCACTGACTGTCCTGACATCCTTTACCAGGTCCCCAGCAGCCCATGGGGCTCTCGTGGTCAGGCCAATCCCAGGATATGGAGCTCTCCTGGGCAGGTACCCCACCCCCAACCCAGCCCACGGGGCTCTCGTGGTCAGGCCTCTCCCAGGATACAGAGCTACCCTTGCAGGTACCGTGGCAGGGCTGGGCACACAGGAACCGTGCACATAGCTCTCACTGAAGAGCACCCCCATCTCACCTGTCGCTCAGAGCTGACACAGAGCACCTCAGAGCAGGACTTAAACTAACAACCAGCAGCTCCGACAGGTCTGTGACCCTGGGCATCACTCTGTGTGGCCTCCTTCCACCTGGTCTTCCAGAGACTTCCACTGCACCCGGGGCACCAGGCCTCTGTCTCCAACCACCACCCACCCCTCCTCTCCCTGACTCCTGGGTTCCTCTCATTAGGAGAGGCTTTTCTTGAAGTTGTCTCCCACTCATGGGCCAGATAAAATGATTAGAAAACAAGCCAAAGCTGCAGCCCCTTGTCTATCCTGACTCTCAGGAGCCCACACCTGTTCCTTGGACCTGGCCGGTTCAGCAAGTTCCATTTTCTGCAACTGTGAGCCCCTGAGGGGTGATGATTGGCTGACCTGGGCAGCCTTACCGTGCCGGCCAGCCCTCCCCAGGTGTGCCTGGGTTGAGATCAATATAAATACCACTCCAGGCAGCAAGAGCCCCTGCAGCTGTGCCTGACGCCATTTTCTCTGCCCTGTCAGCAGTCTCGGGGCTGGGCTGGTGGGAGGGAGTGAGAGGCCACGGCTTTGTGGGTGGCCCAGTGTGAGTGGGGCTCTGCTGGACTTTCTGCAGCAGTTGCCAGGCTGCTACCTGCTAAAGAAGAGGATGTGTCACCCATACCTGCTGCTGGAATTTCTCCCTGGGCAGAGGTGAGGAAGGAAAAAAGCAGTGGGAGCAGGGACAGGACGGGTATCTCAGGCAGGGAAATGGAAATCTTCCAGAAGAGCACCCAGGACCAGGGCCATCCTGGCTGGCCTGCAGGCACCAAGTCAGCTGGCATGCTGTCACTCATGTGGCTCCATGGCCCTTCCTCTAGGCTTTCAAGTCCTTGTATATATTCAGGTGTTTTACCTGGGAAGGGTGGGAACAGTTCAGCAGCAACTGGCCTGGGGCTCAGCTCACGTTCACTCACAGATGCCTCGGCACGGTGCCCCAGCTTTGCAATGAGGACGCTTGTTGTGTGGGGGCTGCTGGCTGAATGGGAGACGATTCCCCACCACTGACCAACTTCAGAATTGTTTACAACTGGAACAAGGGCCCTGATACGGTTTTCCCTCAGTAACTAGTGGGTTCTGTTTTTTTTTTTCTCTTTTTCGTTTTTGGTTCAAGGTAGAATTTATTCCTCTTTTTTGTATTTACAGATATAAGCATGGAAATAATTTATTCATATAAATACATGTATGTGAAGGGAATAATTGTTTTTTCTGTTTTGTTTTTTAAATTTTATTTCTTTTTAATTTTGAATTTTATTTTATATTTTTATACAGCAAGTTCTTATTTGTTATCTATTTTATACATATAAATGTTTACATGCCAATCCCAATCTCTCAACTCCTCCCACCACCACCCCCCCAAGAGCTTTCCCCCCTTGTTGTCCATACGATTGTTGTCTACATCTGTTGCTCTATTTATGCCTTGCAAAACGGTTAATCTGTACAGTTTTTCTAGGTTCCACATATATGCACGAATATACAAGATTTGTTTTTCTCTTTCTGACTTACTTCACTCTGTATGACAGACTCTAGATCCATCGACGTCTCTACAAATGACCCAATTTCATTCCTTTCATGGCTTAGTAATATTCCATTTTATATATGTACCACATCTTTATGCATTCGTCTGTCTGTGGGCATTTAGGTTGCTTCCATTACCTTAATATTGTAAATAGTGATGCAATGAACATTGCGGTGAATGTCTCTTTTTGATTTATGGTTTTGTCTGGGTATACATCCAGTACTGGGATTGCTGTATCATATGGTAATTCTATTAATAGTTTCTTAAGAAACTCCATATTGTTCTCCATAGTGACTGTATCAATTTATATTCCCAACAATAGTAGAAGAGGCTTCCTTTTCTCCACACCCTTTCCAGCATTTGTTGTTTGTAGATTTTCAGATGATGCCGATTCTAACAGGTGTGAGGTGATACCTCATTGTTGAGTCCATTTCGTTGAGCAAGGGGTAGGTCTTGTCTATTACATATTTGGCTTATGGAACGGTATCTGTGCTAATTTCAAACTCTGGTTTTATGCAGCACCCCAACTCACCTTTCCCCTTAAGCAAGCATAAGTTGGTTTTCTAAACTTGAGACCCTGTTCTGTTTTGTAATTCAGTTCCTGTGTAGCCAAGTTTACATTCCGTGCATTAGTGATACCTTATGATGTTTCTTTTTCTGTGTGACTTATTTCACTTAGAATCATCGTGCCTCAATCCACTCATTATGCTGGTACAGGCCTGGTGACACAGATTTCATTGCTGAGTGGTATTCTGTTGTACATAAGTACCGCAACTTCTTTATCAATTATTTGTTCTCTGGGATATTTAACTTGTACCTTAGAAGAGGTTCCTGTAAACAGAGCCATCCCAAATTTTGGGGTGGCTGTGTCTTTTTGATTTTAATTTCCCTAAGCTATAGGACCATAAGTGGAAATGCCCTAGACTCTGTTGCTTTGTTTATCAGATGTATCAGGAAACACTATACACTTCTCCAGAGTGGCTGTTGGCAATTTACATCCCGCCCATGAGCATAACAAGGCTCCCAGTTCTCCATGGCCTGTCCTGCCTTTCTGGATTTTACACTTTTTTCAGATGGCCCTTTAGACCGGGGGGAAGTGACACTTCATAGAAGTTCGGATTTCCATTGCAAGCTTGCTTGGTTTGCCAAAAAGGGCGTATGTGTTTTTTCCTGAATATATTCAGGAACAAACTCATACGCCCTTTTTTGTCACGTGCATCATTGTCGATGTTCTGCCTCTTTTCCTATGCTTTAAATGCAAATCCAGTCTACCTCCTGAAATCAGTTTCCTGCAATTCTGCCCCGCTTTCAATTCCTCTTCGCAGCCTTACTTCAATATATTTTTGGACGTTATCTGTCATTTATAACTCTGCAGGTTTGTGAATGACAGTGCCCCTGAGCTCCTTTCTTCAACTCGCTTTCTTGTGAACTGGCCGCAAACCCGCAAGACTGCTTCAGGCCCTAATCTGCTTCTGGCAGGGCACGCTGAGCCTTTGGTTAATTCCTCTTCCTGGTGGGAAATGAGTGTTAAATATGCCCGTCCAGACACCTACCTCACTCTCAACCCCTTGGTAATGTGGGTCCTCTGGTTTGTGGCCACCTTTGCTGGGTTCCTCACCTTTTGATGATGTGGCCCCACTAGTGTGAGGACACTCCTGCCTGGTTCTCATCCACGTGGTTATGTGGACCCCCTGGTGAGAGTCTGTTCCTGGCTGTGTTCCTCACCCTTCTGTGAGGGAGACCCTCTGCTGATAGGTCACTCCTGCATGGCTGGCACACATTGCCTTGGTGAAGTCAGCTGTGTGGTGGCAGTTGGTGCGTGCTGGGGATCTCCTGCCCCCGGTGATGAGGGCCCTCTTGCGTCAGGCCCTAACTGCTGGGCTCACCAACTTTTCTTAGTGAGCCCAATGATGCTTGGGCACTCCTCTTAGGACCCCATCTCCATGGGGATGTGGGCCTTCTGCTCTGAGGTCCCAACGGCTGGGTTGTTCACATTTTCATGATGTGGGCTCTCTGGTGTTAGTTCACAGAGGCCTGGATCCCATAGCCTCTGTGCTCTTGACCGCCTGCTGGGAGGTTCCAACGGCTGGATTCCTCACTTTTTTAATTTTTTGGGCCCTCTGTTGTGAGTATCCTCCTGCCTGCCTCACTCCCAGCCCCTTCGTGATGTGTGTCCTCTGGTTTGAGGCCACATGTGCTGGGTTCCTCACCTTTCGATGATGTGGGACCAATGGTCTTAGGAGACTCCTGCCTGGTTCACATCCCCTTGGTGATGTGGGCCCTCTGTTGAGAGTCTGATCCTGGCTGGGTTCCTCACCCATCTGTGAGGTGGGCCGTCTGCTGTGAGGTCACTCCTGCCTGGCTTGCTCACCTCGCCTTGTGGACATGAGCCCTCTGGTGGCACTTGGAGCCTGCTGGGAGCCTCCTCCCCTCGGTGATGAGGGCCCTCTGGCGTCAGGCCCTAACGGCTGGGCTCCCCACATTTTGTGATGTGCGCCCAGTGGTGCGAGGACACTCCAGCCAGGTTCACATCCCCATTGGGATGTGGGCCTTCTGCTCTGAGGTCCCAATGCCTGGGTTACTCACAGTTTCATGATGTGGGCTCTCTGCTGTTAGTTCACTCCTGCCTGCATCCCATAGCTTCTGTGCTCTCGGCCGCCTGCTGGGAGGTTCTAACTGCTGGATTCCTCACCTTTCTTATTCTTTGGGCCCTCTGTTTTTAGGCTACACCTGCCTGCCTCACTCCCATTCCCTTTGTGATATGTGTCCTCTGATTTGAGGCCACATGTGCTGGGTTCCGCACCTTTCGATGATGTGGCCCCACTGGAGGGAAGATAGTCCGGACTGGTTCCCATCCCCTTGCTGATGTGGGCCCTCAGGTGAGAGTCTGATCCTGGCTGGGTTCCTCACCCTTCTGTGAGGTGGGCCCTCTGCTGTGAGGTCAATCATGCCTGTCTGGCACACGTCACCTTGGCGACGTGGGCCCTCTGGTGGCAGTTGGAGTGTGCTGGGATCCTCCTCCCCTCGGTGATGAGGGCCCTCTTGCCTTAGGCCATAACTGCTGGGCTCCCCACATTTTCTGATGTGCGCCAAGTGAGTGAGGACACTCTTGCCAGGTTCCCATCCCCATGGGGATATGGGCCTTCTGCTCTGAGGTCAAAACGGCTGGCTTGCTCACAGTACCATGATGTGGGCCCTCTGCTGTGAGTTCACTCCGGCAAGGATCCCTTATCATCGGTGCTCTGAGCCGCCTCCTGGGAGGTTCCAACTGCTGGATTCCTCAACATTTTATTCTATGTGCCCTCTGTTGTGAGGCTCCTCCTGCCTGCCTCACTGCCAGCCCCTTGGTGATGACTGTCTTATGGCTTGAGGCCACATGTGCTGCGTTCCTCACCTTTTGATGATGTGGCCCCACTCGTGTGAGGACACTCCTGCCTGGTTCCCATCCCCTTGGTGAGGTGGGCCCTCTGGCGAGAGTCTAATCCTGGCTGGGTTCCTCAACGTTCTGTGAGGTAGGCCCTCTTCTGTGAGGTCACTCCTGCCTGGCTGGCACACGTCACCTTGGAGACGTGAGCCCTCTGGTGGCAGTTGGAGCATGCAGGGTGCCGCTTCCTCTCGGTGATGACGGCCCTCTGGTGTCAGGCCCTAAATGGTGGGCTCCCCACATTTTCTGATGTGCGCCCAGTGGTGCGAGGACACTCCAGCCAGGTTCCCATTCCCATGAGGATGTGGGCCTTCTGCGCTGAGGTCCCAACGCCTGGGTTGCTCACAGTTTTATGATGTGGGCCCTCTGCTGTGAGTTCACTGCGGCCTGGATCCCATAGCCTCGGTGTTCTGAGCCGCCGGCTGGAAGGTCTAAATGCTGGAATCCTCACGTTTTTTATATTATGTGCCCTGTGTTGTGAGGCTACTCCTGCCTGCCTCACTCCAAGGCCCTTGGTGATGTGGGTCCTCTGGTTTGAGGACACGTGTGCTGGCTTCCTCACCTTAAGATGATGAGGCCCCACTGGTGTGAGGATAATCCTGACTGGTTCCCATCCCCTTTGTGATGTGGGCCCTCTGGTGAGAGTCTGATCCTGGCTGGGTTCCTCACCCATCTGTGAGGTGGGCCCTCTACTATCAGGTAACTCTTGCCTGGCTTGCTCATCTCGCCTTGTTGACATGAGCCCTCTGGTGGCACTTGGACCCAGCTGGGAGCCTCCTCACCTCTGTGATGAGGGCCCTCTGACGTCAGGCCCTAACTGCTGGGCTCACCAACTTTTCTTAGTGAGCCCAGTGATGCTCGGGCACTCCTCTTAGGTTCCCATCTCCATGGGGATGTGGGCCTTCTGCTCTGAGGTTCCAACGGCTGGGTTGATCACAGTTTCATGATGTGGGCTCTCTGGTGTTAGTTCACTGTGGCCTGGATCCCATAGCCTCTGTGCTCTTGGCCGCATGCTGGGAGGTTCCAACGGCTGGATTCCTCACTTTTTAAATTTTTTAGGCCCTCTGTTGTGAGGATCCTCCTGCCTGCCTCACTCCCAGCCCCTTCGTGATGTGTGTCCTCTGGTTTGAGGCCACATGTGCTGGGTTCCTCACCTTTCGATGATGTGGGACCAATGGTCTTAGGAGACTCCTGCCTGGTTCACATCCCCTTGGTGATGTGGGCCCTCTGTTGAGAGTCTGATCCTGGCTGGGTTCCTCACCCTTCTGTGAGGTGGGCCGTCTGCTGTGAGGTCACTCCTGCCTGGCTTGCTCACCTCGCCTTGTGGACATGAGCCCTCTGGTGGCACTTGGAGCCTGCTGGGAGCCTCCTCCCCTCGGTGATGAGGGCCCTCTGGCATCAGGCCCTAACGGCTGGGCTCCCCACATTTTGTGATGTGCGCCCAGTGGTTCGAAGACACTCCATCCAGGTTCACATCCCCATTGGGATGTGGGCCTTCTGCTCTGAGGTCCCAACGGCTGGGTTGTTCACAGTTTCATGATGTGGGCTCTCTGCTGTTAGTTCACTCTGTCCTGGATGCCATAGCCTCTGTGCTCTGGGCCGCCTGCTGGAAGGTTCCAACTGCTCGATTCCTCAACTTTTGTATTCTATGGGTCCTGTGTTGCGATGCTCCTCCTGCCTGCCTCACTCGCAACCCCTTCGTGATGTGGGTCCTCTGGTTTGAGGCCACATGTGCTGGGTTCCGCAACTTTCAATGATGTGGCCCCACTGGTGTGAGGACACTCCTGCCTGGTTCCCATCCCCTTGGTGATGTGGGCCTTCTGGTGACAGTCTTATCCTGGCTGGGTTCCTCACTCTTCTGTGAGGTAGGCCCTCTGCTGTGAGGTCAATCCTGCCTGATTTGCACACATCACCTTGGCGATGTGGGCCCTCTGTTGGCACATGGAACCTGCTGGGAACCTCCTGCCCTGGGTGATGACGGCTCTCTAGCATCAGGCCCTAACTGCTGGGCTCCCCACGTTTTCTGATGTGAGCCCAGTGATGCCAGGACACTCCTGTCAGGTTCCCATCCCCATGGGGATGTGGGCTTTCTGCTCTGAGGTCCCAACGCCTGGGTGGCTCACAGTTTCATGATGTGGGCTCTCTGGTGTTAGTTCACTCCTGCCTGCATCCCATAGCTTCTGTGCTCTAGGCCGCCTGCTGGGAGGTTCCAAATGCTGGATTCCTCACCTTTCTTATTCTTTGGGCCCTCTGTTTTTAGGCTACTCCTACCTGCCTCACTCCCATCCCCTTTGTGATGTATGTCCTCTGATATGAGGCCGCATGTGCTGAGTTCCTCACCTTTCGATGATGTGGCCCCACTGGTGGGAGGACAGTCCTGACTGTTTCCCATCCCCTTGGTGTTGTGGGCCCTCTGGCAAGAGTCTCATCCTACCTCGGTTCCTCACCCTTCTGTGAGATAGGCCCTCTGCTGTGAGGTCGCTACTGCCTGGCTGGCGCATGCCACCTTGTAGACGTGAGCCCTCTGTTGGCAGTTGGAACCTGCTGGGAGTCTCCTCCCCTCAGTTATGAGGGCCCCCTGGCGTCAGGCCCTAACTGCTGGGCTCCTAACATTTTCTGATATGTGCTAAGTGGTGCGAAGCCACTCCTGCCAGGTTCCCATCCCAATGGGGATGTGGTCCTTCTGTTCTGAGGTCCCAACGGCTGGGCTGCTCACAGGTTCATGATGTGGGCCCTCTGCTGTGAGTTCACTGCGGCCTAGATCCCATAGACTCGGTGCTCTGGGCCGCTTGCTGGGAGGTTCCAACTGCTGGATTCCTCAACTTTTATATTCTATGGACCCTGTGTTGTGAGGCCAGTCCTGCCAGCCTCATTCCGAAACCCTTGGTGATGTGGTTCCTCTGGTTTGAGGCTACATGTGCTGGGATCCTCACCTTTCGATGATGTTGTCCCACTGGTGTGGGGACACGCCTGCCTGGTTCCCATCCCCTTGGTGATGTGGACCCTCTGGTGAGAGTCTGATCCTGGCTGTGTTCCTCACCCTTCTGTGAGGTGGGCCCTCTGCTGTGAGGTCACTCCTGCCGGGCTGGCACACATCGCCTTGGTGACGTTGGCCCTCTGGTGGCAGCTGGAGCCTGCTGGGAGCCTCCTCCCCTTGGTGATGAGTGCCCTCTAGCGTCAGGCCCTAACTTCTGAGCACCCCACGTTTTCTGATGTGAGCCCAGTGATGCCAGGACACTCCTGTCATGTTCCCATCACCATGGGGATGTGGGCCTTCTGCTCTGAGGTCCCAATGTCTGGGTTGCTCACAGTTTCATGATGTGGGCTGTCTGGTGTTAGTTCACTCTGGCTTGGATCCCCTAGCCTCTGTGCTCTGGGCCGCCTGCTGGGAGGTTCCAACTGCTGGATTCCTCACCTTTCTTATTTTTGGGCCCTCTGTTGTGAGGCTCCTCCTGCCTGCCTCACTCCCAGCCCCTTGGTGATGGGTGTCCTATGGTTTGAAGTCACATGTTCTGGGTTCCTCACCTTTAGATGATGTGGCCCTACTCATGTGAGGACACTCCTGTCTGGTTCCAATCCATTTGGTGATGTGGGCCCTCTGGTGCGAGTCTGACCCTAACTGGGTTCGTCACACTTCTCTGAGGTGGGCCCTCTGCTGTGAGGTCATTCGTGCCTGGTTGGCACACATCACCTTGGCGACGTCAGCCCTCTGGTGGCAGTTGGAGCCTGCTGGGAGCCTCCTTCCCTTGGTGATGAGGGTCCTCTGGTGTCAGGCCCTAACTGCTGGTCTCCCAAAATTTTCTGATACGTTCTCAGTGGTGCGAGGACACTCCTACCAGATTTATATCCCCATGGGGATGTGGGCCTCCTGCTCTGAGGCCCCAATGGCTGGGTTGCTCAGTTTCATGACATGGGCCCTCTTCTGTGAGTTCACTGTGGCTTGGATCCCATAGCCTCGGTGCTCTGGGCTGCCTGCTGGGAGGTTCCAACTGCTGGATTCCTCACTTTTTTATTCTATGGGCCCAGTGTTGTGAGGCTACTCCTGCCTGCCTCACTCCGAGGCCCTTGGTGATGTGGGTCCTCTGGTTTGAGGACACATGTGCTGAGTAGCTCACCTTTCGCTGATGTGGCCCAACTGGTGTGAAGACACTCCTGCCTGGTTCCCATCCTCTTAGTGATGCGGGCCCTCTGGTGAGAGTCTGATATTGGCTGGGTTTCTCAACCTTCTGTGAGGTGGGACCTCTGCTGTGAGGTAACTCCTGCCTGGCTTGCTCACGTTGCCTTGGCAACGTGAGCCCTCAGGTGGCAGTTGGAGTCTGCTGGGATTCTCCTCCCCTCAGTTATGAGAGCTCTGGATAAAACACATATGCCCTTTTTTGCCAAGTGCATTATTTTCCAAGTTCTGTCTCTTTTCCTATGCTTTAAGAGCGACTCCCGTGTACCTTCTGAAATCGTTTTCCAGCAATTGTGCCCCGCATTCAAGTCCTCTTCGCAGCCTTACTTCAGTATAATTTTGGATGATAGCTGTCATTTATAACTCTGCAGGTTTGTGAATTACAGTGTCCCTGAGCTCCTTTCTTCAACTCGCTTTCTTGTGAGCTGGCCGCAACACCGCAGCATCGCTTCAGGCCCTAGTGTAGTTCCGGCATGGCACGTTGAGCCTTTGGTTAATTCCTCTTCCTGGTGGGAAATGAGAGTTAAATTTGCCCGTCCAGACACCTCCAGCTAGTCTCTCATTGGTTCACCCTATTCTTGTTCAGTTTTCCGCAGAAATTGCAAACTGGGCCAAACAGGAGGTTAAAGGCACTGACTCTCCAAGTGGGGAGAGTGTTAGTAAAGCGTCTGAAATGTTGCACCCGAGTACCAGGGAACGAAAACTGAGACACATTTGAACACGTTTCCCGATCACACGGTGGATCATACTCTGGGTTCCACATGCATGTTTTAGCTGAAGGAAGAATCCCTTAAAACTGGAGAGCTGAGACGCATGGAATGGGTACCATGAATTATGACTTCAAAGGGTCTGCATTTGCTCACCGATCCTCACCAATCCTATCACTCCTGCGTTTATGCCACTGTACACACGCTTGATTCTCTTTCGGAGACATATAAATCCATAGGTTTTAAGATTCTTACTAGTCAGGTATATTCTTAGGCATTTAATATGGGGCGTTGAGTCTACTTCATTGAGCAAGGTGTGGCTCTGGTCTATTACATATTTGGCTTATGGAATGGTATCTGTGCTAATTTCAAACGCTGGTTTTATGCAGCACCCCAACTCACCTTTCCCCTTAAGCAAGCATAAGTTCGTTTTCTACATTTGAGACCCTGTTCTGTTTTGTAATTCAGTTCCTGGGAAGCCAAGTTTACATTCCGTGTAGTAGTGATAATTTATGATGTTTCTTTTTCTGTTTGAATTATTTCACTTAGAATCATCGTACCTGAATCCACTCATTATGCTACTATGGGCCTGATGACATCGATTTCATTGCTGAGTGATATTGCATTGTAGGTAAGTACCACAACATCCTTATCCATTTTTCACTTTCTGTGATATTGAACTTGTACCGTAAACGAAGTTCTTGTAAACAGAGCCGTCCCAAACTTTGGGGTGGCTGTGTCTTTTTGATTTTAATTTCCCTAAGCTATAGGACCATAAGTGGAAGTGCCCTAGGCTCTGTTGCTTCGTTTTTTAGATGTTTCAGGAAACACCATACACTTCTCCAGAGTGGCTATTGGCAATTTACATCCCGCCCATCAGCATAACAAGGCTCCCAGTTCTCCATGGCCTGTCCTGCCTTTCTGGATTTTACACTTTTTTCAGATGGCCCTTTTGACCGCGGGGCAGTGAGACTTCATTGTAGTGCAGATATCCTTTGCAAGCTTGCTTGGTTGGCCAAAAAGGGCGTATGCGTTTTTTCCTGAATATATTCAGGAAAAAACGCATATGCCCTTTTTGGCCAAGTGCATCATTGTGGACGTTCTGCCTCTTTTCCTATGCTTTACATGCAATTCCAGTCTACCTCCTGAAATCGGTTTCCTGCAATTCTGCCCCACTTTCACGTCCTCTTGGCAGCCTTACTTCAATATATTTTTGGACGATAGCTGTCATTTATAACTCTGCAGGTTTGTGAATGACAGTGCCCCTGAGCTCCTTTCTTCAACTCGCTTTCTTGTGAGCTGGCCACAACACTGCAGGATTGCTTCAGGCCCTAGTGTGGTTCCGGCATGGCAAGCTGAGCCTTTGGTTAATTCCTCTTCCTGGTGGGAAATGAGAGTTAAATTTGCCCGTCCAGACACCTCCAGCTAGTCTCTCATTGGTTCTCCCTATTCCTGTTCATTTCCGCAGAAATTGCAAACTGGGCCAAACAGGAGGTTAAAGGCACTGACTCTCCAAGTGGGGAGAGTGGAGAGTGTTAGTAAAGCGTCTGGAATGTTGCACCCGAGTACCGGGGGACGAAAACTGAGACACATTTGAACACGTTTCCCAATCACACGGTGGATCATACTCTGGGTTCCACATGCATGTTTTAGCTGAAGGAAGAATCCCTTAAACCTGGAGAGTTGAGACCCATTGAATGGGTACCATGTAATATGACTTCAAAGGGTCTGCATTTGCTCACCGATCCTCACGAATCCTATCACTGCTGCGTTTATGCCGCTGTACACACGCTTGATTCTCTTTCGGAGACATATAAATCCATAGGTTTTAAGATTCTTACTTGTCAGGTATATTCTTAGGCGTTTAATATGGGGTGTTGAGTCCACTTCGTTGAGCAAGGAGTAGCTCTTGTCTATTACATATTTGGCTTATGGAACGGTATCTGTGCTAATTTCAATCTCTGGTTTTATGCAGCACCCCAACTCACCTTTCCCCTTAAGCAAGCATAAGTTGGTTTTCTACATTTGAGACCCTGTTCTGTTTTGTAATTCAGTTCCTGTGTAGCCAAGTTTACATTCCGTGTAGTAGTGATATCTTATGATGTTTCTTTCTCTCAGTGACTTATTTCACTTAGAATCATCGTATCTGAATCCACTCGTTATGCTGCTACGGGCCTGATGACATAGATTTCATTGCTGAGTGATATTACATTTTAGGTAAGTACCACAACTTCTTTATCCATTTTTCACTTTCTGTGATATTGAACTTGTACCGTAAACGAGGTTCTTGTAAACAGAGCTGTCCCAAACTTTGGGGTGGCTGTGTCTTTTTGATTTTAATTTCCGTAAGCTATAGGACCATAAGTGGAAGTGCCCTAGGCTCTGTTGCTTTCTTTTTTAAATGTTTCAGGAAACACCATACACTTCTCCAGAGTGGCTGTTGGCAATTTACATCCCGCCCATGAGCATAACAAGGCTCCCAGTTCTCCATGGCCTGTCCTGCTTTCTGGATTTTACACTTTTTTCAGATGGCCCATTTGACCGGGGGGCAATGAGACTTCATTGTAGTGCAGATTTCCTTTGCAAGCTTGCTTGGTTGGCCAAAAAGTGCGTATGCGTTTTTTCCTGAATATATTCAGGAAAAAACGCATACGCCCTTTTTGGCCAAGTGCATCATTGTGGACGTTCTGCCTCTTTTGCTATGCTTTACATGCAATTCCAGTCTACCTCCTGAAATCGGTTTCCTGCAATTCTGCCCCGCTTTCAAGTCCTCTTGGCAGCCTTACTTCAATATATTTTTGGACGATAGCTGTCATTTATAACTCTGCAGGTCTGTGAATGACAGTGCCCCTGAGCTCCTTTCTTCAACTCGCTTTCTTGTGAGCTGGCCGCAACACTGCAGCCTTGCTTCAGGCCCTAGTGTGGTTCCGGCATGGCACGCGGAGCCTTTGGTTAATTCCTCTACCTGGTGGGAAATGAGAGTTAAATTTGCCCGTCCAGACACCTCCAGCTAGTCTCTCATTGGTTCTCCCTATTCCTGTTCATTTTCCGCAGAAATTGCAAACTGGGCCAAACAGGAGGTTAAAGGCACTGACTCTCCAAGTGGGGAGAGTGTTAGTAAAGCGTCTGGAATGTTGCACCCGAGTACCAGGGGACGAAAACTGACACATTTGAACACGTTTCCCGATGACACGGTAGATCATACTCTGGGTTCCACATGCATGATTTAGCTGAAGGAAGAATCCCTTAAACCTGAAGAGTTGAGACCCATGGAATGGGTACCATGCAATATGACTTCATAGGGTCTGCATGTGTTCACCGAACCTCACCAAACCTATCACTGCTGCGTGTATGCCACTGTACACACGCTTGATTCTCTTTCGGAGACATATAAATCCATAGGTTTTAAGATTCTTACTAGTCAGGTATATTCTTAGGCGTTTAATATGGGGTGTTGAGTCCACTTAGTTGAGCAAGGAGTAGCTCTTGTCTATTACATATTTGGCTTATGGAACGGTATCTGTGCTAATTTCAATGTCTGGTTTTATGCAACACCCCAACTCACCTTTCCCCTTAAGGAAGCATAAGTTGGTTTTCTACATTTGAGACCCTGTTCTGTTTTGTAATTCAGTTCCTGTGTAGCCAAGTTTACATGCCGTGTCGTAGTGATATCTTATGATGTTTCTTTTTCTGTGTGACTTATTTCACTTAGAATCATCGTACCTGAATCCACTCATTATGCTGCTATGGGTCTGATGACATAGATTTCATTGCTGAGTGATATTGCATTGTACGTAATTACCACAACTTCTTTATCCATTTTTCACTTTGTGTGATACTGAACTTGTACCGTAAACGAGGTTCTTGTAAACAGAGCCTTCCCAAACTTTGGGGTGGCTGTGTCTTTTTGATCTTAATTTCCCTAAGCTATAGGACCATAAATGGAAGTGCCCTAGGCTCTGTTGCTTTGTTTTTTAGATGTTTCAGGAAACACCATACACATCTCCAGAGTGGCTGTTGGCAATTTACATCCCGCCCATCAGCATAACAAGGCTCCCAGTTCTCCATGGCCTGTCCTGCCTTTCTGGATTTTACACTTTTTTCAGATGGCCCTTTTGACCAGGGGACAGTGAGACTTCATTGTAGTGCAGATTTCCTTTGCAAGCTTACTTGGTTGGCCAAAAAGGGCGTATGCGTTTTTTCCTGAATGTATTCAGGAAAAAACGCATACGCCCTTTTTGGCCAAGTGCATCATTGTGGACGTTCTGCCTCTTTTCCTATGCTTTACATGCAATTCCAGTCTACCTCCTGAAATCGGTTTCCTGCAATTCTGCCCCGCTTTCAAGTCCTCTTGGCAGCCTTACTTCAATATATTTTGGGACGATAGCTGTCATTTATAACTCTGCAGGTTTGTGAATGACAGTGCCCCTGAGCTCCTTTCTTCAACTCGCTTTCTTGTGAGCTGGCCGCAACACCGCAGGATTGCTTCAGGCCCTAGTGTGGTTCCGGCATGGCACGCTGAGCCTTTGGTTAATTCCTCTTCCTGGTGGGAAATGAGAGTTAAATTTGCCCGTCCAGACACCTCCAGCTAGTCTCTCATTGGTTCTCCCTATTCCTGTTCATTTTCCGCAGAAATTGCAAACTGGGCCAAACAGGAGGTTAAAGGCACTGACTCTCCAAGTGGAAAGAGTGTTAGTAAAGCATCTGGAATGTTGCACCCGAGTACCAGGGGACGAAAACTGACACAATTGAACACGTTTCCCGATCACACGGTGGATCATACTCTGGGTTCCACATGCATGTTTTAGCTGAAGGAAGAATCCCTTAAACCTGGAGAGTTGAGACCCATGGAATGGGTACCATGCAATATGACTTCAAAGGGTCTGCATTTGTCCACCGAACCTCACCAATCCTATCACTGCTGCGTTTATGCCACTGTACACACGCTTGATTCTCTTTCGGAGACATATAAATCCATAGGTTTTAAGATTCTTGCTAGTCAGGTATATTCTTAGGCGTTTATTATAGGGTGTAGAGTCCACTTCGTTGAGCAAGGAGTAGCTCTTGTCTATTACATATTTGGCTTATGGAACGGTATCTGTGCTAATTTCAATCTCTGGTTTTATGCAGCACCCCAACTCACCTTTCGCCTTAAGCAAGCATAAGTTGGTTTTCTACATTTGAGACCCTGTTCTGTTTTGTAATTCAGTTCCTGTGTAGCCAAGTTTACATTCCGTGTAGTAGTGATATCTTATGATATTTCTTTTTCTGTGTGACTTATTTCACTTAGAATCATCGTACCTGAATCCACTCATTATGCTGCTATGGGCCTGATGACATAGATTTCATTGCTGCGTGATATTGCATTGTACATAATTACCACAACTTCTTTATCCATTTTTCACTTTGTGTGATACTGAACTTGTACCGTAAACGAGGTTCTTGTAAACAGAGCCGTCCCAAACTTTGGGGTGGCTGTGTCTTTTTTATTTTAATTTCCCTAAGCTATAGGACCATAAGTGGAAGTGCCCTAGGCACTGTTGCTTTGGTTTTTAGATGTTTCAGGAAACACCATACACTTCTCCAGAGTGGATGTTTGCAATTTACATCCCGCACATCAGCATAACAAGGTTCCCAATTCTCCATGGCCTGTCCTGCCTTTCTGGATTTTACACTTTTTTCAGATGGCCCTTTTGACCGGGGGCAGTGAGACTTCATTGTAGTGCAGATTTCCTTTGCAAGCTTGCTTGGTTGGCCAAAAAGGTCGTATGCGTTTTTTCCTGAATATATTCAGGAAAAAACGCATACGCCCTTTTTGGCCAAGTGCATCATTGTGGACGTTCTGCCTCTTTTCCTATGCTTTACATGCAATTCCAGTCTACCTCCTGAAATCGGTTTCCTGCAATTCTGCCCCGCTTTCAAGTCCTCTTGGCAGCCTTACTTCAATATATTTTTGGACGATAGCTGTCATTTATAACTCTGCAGGTATGTGAATGACAGTGCTCCTGAGCTCCTTTCTTCAACTCGCTTTCTTGTGAGTTGGCCGCAACACCACAGCCTTGCTTCAGGCCCTAGTGTGGTTCCGGAATTGCACGCTGAGCCTTTGGTTAATTCCTCTTCCTGGTGGGAAATGAGAGTTAAATTTGCCCGTCCAGACACCTCCAGCTAGTCTCTCATTGGTTCTCCCTATTCCTGTTCATTTTCCGCAGAAATTGCAAACTGGGCCAAACAGGAGGTTAAAGGCACTGACTCTCCAAGTGGGGAGAGTGTTAGTAAAGCATCTGGAATGTTGCACCCGAGTACCAGGGGACGAAAACTGACACAACTGAACACGTTTCCCGATCACACGGTGGATCATACTCTGGGTTCCACATGCATGTTTTAGCTGAAGGAAGAATCCCTTAAACCTGGAGAGTTGAGACCCATGGAATGGGTACCATGGAATATGACTTCAAAGGGTCTGCATTTGGTCACCTAACCTCACCAATCCTATCACTGCTGCGTTTATTCCGCTGTACACACGCTTGATTCTCTTTCGGAGACATATAAATCCATAGGTTTTAAGATTCTTCCTAGTCAGGTATATTCTTAGGCGTTTAATATGGGGTGTAGAGTCCACTTCGTTGAGCAAGGAGTAGCTCTTGTCTATTACATATTTGGCTTATGGAACGGTATCTGTGCTAATTTCAATCTTTGGTTTTATGCAGCACCCCAACTCACCTTTACTCTTAAGCAAGCATAAGTCGGTTTTCTACATTTGAGACCCTGTTCTGTTTTGTAATTCAGTTCCTGTGTAGCCAAGTTTACATTCCGTGTAGTAGTGATATCTTATGATGTTTCTTTTTCTGTGTGACTTATTTCACTTAGAATCATCGTACCTGAATCCACTCATTATGCTGCTATGGGCCTGTTGACATAGATTTCATTGCTGAGTGATATTGCATTGTACGTAAGTACCACAATTTCTTTATCCATTTTTCACTTTCTGTGATTTTGAACTTGTACTGTAAACGAGGTTCTTGTAAACAGAGCCTTCCCAAACTTTGGGGTGGCTGTGTCTTTTTGATCTTAATTTCCCTAAGCTATAGGACCATAAGTGGAAGTGCCCTAGGCTCTGTTGCTTTGTTTTTTAGATGTTTCAGGAAACACCATACACTTCTCCAGAGTGCCTGTTGGCAATTTACATCCCGCCCATCAGCATAACAAGGCTCCCAGTTCTCCATGGCCTCTCCTGCCTTTCTGGATTTTACACTTTTTTCAGATGGCCCTTTTGACCGGGGGGCAGTGAGACTTCATTGTAGTGCAGATTTCCTTTGCAAGCTTGCTTGGTTGGCCAAAAAGGGCGTATGCGTTTTTTCCTGAATATATTCAGGAAAAAACGCATACGCCCTTTTTGGCCAAGTGCATCATTGTGGACGTTCTGCCTCTTTTCCTATGCTTTACATGCAATTCCTGTCTACCTCCTGAAATCGGTTTCCTGCAATTCTGCCCCGCTTTCAAGTCCTCTTGGCAGCCTTACTTCAATATATTTTTGGACGATAGCTGTCATTTATAACTCTGCAGGTTTGTGAATGACAGTGCCCCTGAGCTCCTTTCTTCAACTCGCTTTCTTGTGAGCTGGCCGCAACACCGCAGCCTTGCTTCAGGCCCTAGTGTGGTTCCGGCATGGCACGCTGAGCCTTTGGTTAATTCCTCTTCCTGGTGGGAAATGAGAGTTAAATTTGCCCGTCCAGACACCTCCAGCTAGTCTCTCATTGGTTCTCCCTATTCCTGTTCATTTTCCGCAGAAATTGCAAACTGGGCCAAACAGGAGGTTAAAGGCACTGACTCTCCAAGTGGGGAGAGTGTTAGTAAAGCATCTGGAATGTTGCACCTGAGTACCAGGGGACGAAAACTGACACAACTGAACACGTTTCCCAATCACACGGTGGATCATACTCTGGGTTCCACATGCATGTTTTAGCTGAAGGAAGAATCCCTTAAACCTGGAGAGTTGAGACCCATGGAATGGGTACCATGGAATATGACTTCAAAGGGTCTGCATTTGGCCACCGAACCTCACCAATCCTATCACTGCTGCGTTTATGCCGCTGTACACACGCTTGATTCTCTTTCGGAGACATATAAATCCATAGGTTTTAAGATTCTTCCTAGTCAGGTATATTCTTAGGCGTTTAATATGGGGTGTAGAGTCCACTTCGTTGAGCAAGGAGTAGCTCTTGTCTATTACATATTTGGCTTATGGAACAGTATCTGTGCTAATTTCAATCTCTGGTTTTATGCAGCACCCCAACTCCCCTTTCCCCTTAAGCAAGCATAAGTTGGTTTTCTACATTTGAGACCCTGTTCTGTTTTGTAATTCAGTTCCTGTGTAGCCAAGTTTACATTCCGTGTAGTAGTGATATCTTATGATGTTTCTTTTTCTGTGTGACTTATTTCACTTAGAATCATCGTACCTGAATCCACTCATTATGCTGCTATGGGCCTGATGACATAGATTTCATTGCTGAGTGATATTGCATTGTACGTATGTACCACAACTTCTTTATCCATTTTTCACTTTCTGTGATTTTGAACTTGTACTGTAAAGAAGGTTCTTGTAAACAGAGCCGTCCCAAACTTTGGGGTGGCTGTGTCTTTTTGATTTTAATTTCCCTAAGCTATAGGACCATAAGTGGAAGTGCCCTAGGCTCTGTTGCTTTGTTTTTTAGATGTTTCAGGAAACACCATACACTTCTCCAGAGTGGCTGTTGGCAATTTACATCCCGCCCATGAGCATAACAAGGCTCCCAGTTCTCCATGGCCTGTCCTGCCTTTCTGGATTTTACACTTTTTTCAGATGGCCCTTTTGACCGGGGGGCTGTGAGACTTCATTGTAGTGCAGATTTCCTTTGCAAGCTTGCTTGGTTGGCCAAAAAGGGCGTATGCGTTTTTTCCTGAATATATACAGGAAAAAACGCATACGCCCTTTTTGGCCAAGTGCATCATTGTGGACGTTCTGCCTCTTTTCCTATGCTTTACATGCAATTCCAGTCTACCTCCTGAAATCGGTTTCCTGCAATTCTGCCCCGCTTTCAAGTCCTCTTGGCAGCCTTACTTCAATATATTTTTGGACGATAGCTATCATTTATAACTCTGCATGTATGTGAATGACAGTGCCCCTGAGCTCCTTTCTTCAACTCGCTTTCTTGTGAGCTGGCCGCAACACCGCAGGATTGCTTCAGGCCCTAGTGTGGTTCCGGCATGGCACGCTGAGCCTTTGGTTAATTCCTCTTCCTGGTGGGAAATGAGAGTTAAATTTGCCCGTCCAGACACCTCCAGCTAGTCTCTCATTGGTTCTCCCTATTCCTGTTCATTTTCCGCAGAAATTGCAAACTGGGCCAAACAGGAGGTTAAAGGCACTGACTCTCCAAGTGGGGAGAGTGTTAGTAAAGCGTCTGGAATGTTGCACCCGAGTACCAGGGGACGAAAACTGAGACACATTTGAACACGTTTCCCGATCACATGGTGGATCATACTCTGGGTTCCACATGCATGTTTTAGCTGAAGGAAGAATCCCTTAAACCTGGAGAGTTGAGACCCATGGAATGGGTACCATGGAATATGACTTCAAAGGGTCTGCATTTGTCCACCGAACCTCACCAATCCTATCACTGCTGCATTTATGCCGCTGTACACACGCTTGATTCTCTTTCGGAGACATATAAATCCATAGGTTTTAAGATTCTTCCTAGTCAGGTATATTCTTAGGCGTTTAATATGGGGTGTAGAGTCCACTTCGTTGATCAAGGAGTAGCTCTTGTCTATTACATATTTGGCTTATGGAACGGTATCTGTACTAATTTCAATCTCTGGTTTTATGCAGCACCCCAACTCACCTTTCCCCTTAAGCAAGCATAAGTCGGTTTTCTACATTTGAGACCCTGTTCTGTTTTGTAATTCAGTTCCTGTGTAGCCAAGTTTACATTCCATGTGGTAGAGATATCTTATGATGTTTCTTTTTCTGTGTGACTTATTTCACTTAGAATCATCGTACCTGAATCCACTCATTATGCTGCTACGGGCCTGATGACATAGATTTCATTGCTGAGTGATATTGCATTGTACGTAAGTACCACAACTTCTTTATCCATTTTGCGCTTTCTGTGATATTGAACTTGTACCGTAAACGAGGTTCTTGTAAACAGAGCTGTCCCAAACATTTGGGTGGTTGTGTCTTTTTGATTTTAATTTCCCTAAGCTATAGGACCATAAGTGGAAGTGCCCTAGGCTCTGTTGCTTTGTTTTTTAGATGTTTCAGGAAACACCATACACTTCTCCAGAGTGACTGTTGGCAATTTACATCCCGCCCATGAGCATAACAAGGCTCCCAGTTCTCCATGGCCTGTCCTTCCTTTCTGGATTTTACACTTTTTTCAGATGGCCCTTTTGACCAGGGGACAGTGAGACTTCATTGTAGTGCAGATTTCCTTTGCAAGCTTGCTTGGTTGGCCAAAAAGGGCGTATGCGTTTTTTCCTGAATGTATTCAGGAAAAAACGCATACGCCCTTTTTGGCCAAGTGCATCATTGTGGACGTTCTGCCTCTTTTCCTATGCTTTACATGCAATTCCAGTCTACCTCCTGAAATCGGTTTCCTGCAATTCTGCCCCGCTTTCAAGTCCTCTTGGCAGCCTTACTTCAATATATTTTTGGACGATAGCTATCATTTATAACTCTGCATGTATGTGAATGACAGTGCCCCTGAGCTCCTTTCTTCAACTCGCTTTCTTGTGAGCTGGCGGCAACACCGCAGGATTGCTTCAGGCCCTAGTGTGGTTCCGGCATGGCACGCTGAGCCTTTGGTTAATTCCTCTTCCTGGTGGGAAATGAGAGTTAAATTTGCCCGTCCAGACACCTCCAGCTAGTCTCTCATTGTTTCTCCCTATTCCTGTTCATTTTCCGTAGAAATTGCAAACTGGGCCAAACAGGAGGTTAAAGGCACTGACTCTCCAAGTGGGGAGAGTGTTAGTAAAGCGTCTGGAATGTTGCACCCGAGTACCAGGGGATGAAAACTGAGACACATTTGAACACGTTTCCCGATCACACGGTGGATCATACTCTGGGTTCCACATGCATGTTTTAGCTGAAGGAAGAATCCCTTAAACCTGGAGAGTTGAGACCCATGGAATGGGTACCATGCAATATGACTTCAAAGGGTCTGCATTTGTCCACCGAACCTCACCAATCCTATCACTGCTGCATTTATGCCGCTGTACACACGCTTGATTCTCTTTCGGAGACATATAAATCCATAGGTTTTAAGATTCTTCCTAGTCAGGTATATTCTTAGGCGTTTAATATGGGGTGTAGAGTCCACTTCGTTGATCAAGGAGTAGCTCTTGTCTATTACATATTTGGCTTATGGAACGGTATCTGTGCTAATTTCAATCTCTGGTTTTATGCAGCACCCCAACTCACCTTTCCCCTTAAGCAAGCATAAGTCGGTTTTCTACATTTGAGACCCTGTTCTGTTTTGTAATTCAGTTCCTGTGTAGCCAAGTTTACATTCCATGTGGTAGAGATATCTTATGATGTTTCTTTTTCTGTGTGACTTATTTCACTTAGAATCATCGTACCTGAATCCACTCATTATGCTGCTACGGGCCTGATGACATAGATTTCATTGCTGAGTGATATTGCATTGTACGTAAGTACCACAACTTCTTTATCCATTTTGCGCTTTCTGTGATATTGAACTTGTACCGTAAACGAGGTTCTTGTAAACAGAGCTGTCCCAAACATTTGGGTGGTTGTGTCTTTTTGATTTTAATTTCCCTAAGCTATAGGACCATAAGTGGAAGTGCCCTAGGCTCTGTTGCTTTGTTTTTTAGATGTTTCAGGAAACACCATACACTTCTCCAGAGTGACTGTTGGCAATTTACATCCCGCCCATGAGCATAACAAGGCTCCCAGTTCTCCATGGCCTGTCCTGCCTTTCTGGATTTTACACTTTTTTCAGATGGCCCTTTTGACCAGGGGACAGTGAGACTTCATTGTAGTGCAGATTTCCTTTGCAAGCTTGCTTGGTTGGCCAAAAAGGGCGTATGCGTTTTTTCCTGAATGTATTCAGGAAAAAACGCATACGCCCTTTTTGGCCAAGTGCATCATTGTGGACGTTCTGCCTCTTTTCCTATGCTTTACATGCAATTCCAGTCTACCTCCTGAAATCGGTTTCCTGCAATTCTGCCCCGCTTTCAAGTCCTCTTGGCAGCCTTACTTCAATATATTTTTGGACGATAGCTGTCATTTATAACTCTGCAGGTTTGTGAATGACAGTGCCCCTGAGCTCCTTTCTTCAACTCGCTTTCTTGTGAGCTGGCCGCAACACCGCAGCATTGCTTCAGGCCCTAGTGTGGTTCCGGCATGGCACGCTGAGCCTTTGGTTAATTCCTCTTCCTGGTGGGAAATGAGAGTTAAATTTGCCCGTCCAGACACCTCCAGCTAGTCTCTCATTGGTTCTCCCTATTCCTGTTCATTTTCCGCAGAAATTGCAAACTGGGCCAAACAGGAGGTTAAAGGCACTGACTCTCCAAGTGGGAAGAGTGTTAGTAAAGCATCTGGAATGTTGCACCCGAGTACCAGGGGATGAAAACTGACACAATTGAACACGTTTCCCGATCACACGGTGGATCATACTCTGGGTTCCACATGCATGTTTTAGCTGAAGGAAGAATCCCTTAAACCTGGAGAGTTGAGACCCATGGAGTGGGTACCATGCAATATGACTTCAAAGGGTCTGCATTTGTCCACCGAACCTCACCAATCCTATCACTGCTGCGTTTATGCCGCTGTACACACGCTTGATTCTCTTTCGGAGACATATAAATCCATAGGTTTTAAGATTCTTCCTAGTCAGGTATATTCTTAGGCGTTTAATATGGGGTGTAGAGTCCACTTCGTTGATCAAGGAGTAGCTCTTGTCTATTACATATTTGGCTTATGGAACGGTATCTGTGCTAATTTCAATCTCTGGTTTTATGCAGCACCCCAACTCACCTTTCCCCTTAAGCAAGCATAAGTCGGTTTTCTACATTTGAGACCCTGTTCTGTTTTGTAATTCAGTTCCTGTGTAGCCAAGTTTACATTCCATGTGGTAGAGATATCTTATGATGTTTCTTTTTCTGTGTGACTTATTTCACTTAGAATCATCGTACCTGAATCCACTCATTATGCTGCTACGGGCCTGATGACATAGATTTCATTGCTGAGTGATATTGCATTGTACGTAAGTACCACAACTTCTTTATCCATTTTGCGCTTTCTGTGATATTGAACTTGTACCGTAAACGAGGTTCTTGTAAACAGAGCTGTCCCAAACATTTGGGTGGTTGTGTCTTTTTGATTTTAATTTCACTAAGCTATAGGACCATAAGTGGAAGTGCCCTAGGCTCTGTTGCTTTGTTTTTTAGATGTTTCAGGAAACACCATACACTTCTCCAGAGTGCCTGTTGGCAATTTACATCCCGCCCATTAGCATAACAAGGCTCCCAGTTCTCCATGGCCTGTCCTGCCTTTCTGGATTTTACACTTTTTTCAGATGGCCCTTTTGACCAGGGGACAGTGAGACTTCATTGTAGTGCAGATTTCCTTTGCAAGCTTGCTTGGTTGGCCAAAAAGGGCATATGCGTTTTTTCCTGAATGTATTCAGGAAAAAACGCATACGCCCTTTTTGGCCAAGTGCATCATTGTGGACGTTCTGCCTCTTTTCCTATGCTTTACATGCAATTCCAGTCTACCTCCTGAAATCGGTTTCCTGCAATTCTGCCCCGCTTTCAAGTCCTCTTGGCAGCCTTACTTCAATATATTTTTGGACGATAGCTGTCATTTATAACTCTGCAGGTTTGTGAATGACAGTGCCCCTGAGCTCCTTTCTTCAACTCGCTTTCTTGTGAGCTGGCCGCAACACCGCAGCCTTGCTTCAGGCCCTAGTGTGGTTCCGGCATGGCACGCTGAGCCTTTTGTTAATTCCTCTTCCTGGTGGGAAATGAGAGTTAAATTTGCCCGTCCAGACACCTCCAGCTAGTCTCTCATTGGTTCTCCCTATTCCTGTTCATTTTCCGCAGAAATTGCAAACTGGGCCAAACAGGAGGTTAAAGGCACTGACTCTCCAAGTGGGGAGAGTGTTAGTAAAGCATCTGGAATGTTGCACCCGAGTACCAGGGGACGAAAACTGACACAATTGAACACGTTTCCCGATCACACGGTGGATCATACTCTGGGTTCCACATGCATGTTTTAGCTGAAGGAAGAATCCCTTAAACCTGGAGAGTTGAGACCCATGGAGTGGGTACCATGCAATATGACTTCAAAGGGTCTGCATTTGTCCACCGAACCTCACCAATAATATCACTGCTGCGTTTATGCCGCTGTACACACGCTTGATTCTCTTTCGGAGACATATAAATCCATAGGTTTTAAGATTCTTCCTAGTCAGGTATATTCTTAGGCGTTTAATATGGGGTGTAGAGTCCACTTCGTTGATCAAGGAGTAGCTCTTGTCTCTTACATATTTGGCTTATGGAACGGTATCTGTGCTAATTTCAATCTCTGGTTTTATGCAGCACCCCAACTCACCTTTCCCCTTAAGCAAGCATAAGTCGGTTTTCTACATTTGAGACCCTGTTCTGTTTTGTAATTCAGTTCCTGTGTAGCCAAGTTTACATTCCATGTGGTAGAGATATCTTATGATGTTTCTTTTTCTGTGTGACTTATTTCACTTAGAATCATCGTACCTGAATCCACTCATTATGCTGCTACGGGCCTGATGACATAGATTTCATTGCTGAGTGATATTGCATTGTACGTAAGTACCACATCTTCTTTATCCATTTTGCGCTTTCTGTGATATTGAACTTGTACCGTAAACGAGGTTCTTGTAAACAGAGCTGTCCCAAACATTTGGGTGGTTGTGTCTTTTTGATTTTAATTTCCCTAAGCTATAGGACCATAAGTGGAAGTGCCCTAGGCTCTGTTGCTTTGTTTTTTAGATGTTTCAGGAAACACCATACACTTCTCCAGAGTGCCTGTTGGCAATTTACATCCCGCCCATGAGCATAACAAGGCTCCCAGTTCTCCATGGCCTGTCCTGCCTTTCTGGATTTTACACTTTTTTCAGATGGCCCTTTTGACCAGGGGACAGTGAGACTTCATTGTAGTGCAGATTTCCTTTGCAAGCTTGCTTGGTTGGCCAAAAAGGGCGTATGCGTTTTTTCCTGAATGTATTCAGGAAAAAACGCATACGCCCTTTTTGGCCAAGTGCATCATTGTGGACGTTCTGCCTCTTTTCCTATGCTTTACATGCAATTCCAGTCTACCTCCTGAAATCGGTTTCCTGCAATTCTGCCCCGCTTTCAAGTCCTCTTGGCAGCCTTACTTCAATATATTTTTGGACGATAGCTGTCATTTATAACTCTGCAGGTTTGTGAATGACAGTGCCCCTGAGCTCCTTTCTTCAACTCGCTTTCTTGTGAGCTGGCCGCAACACCGCAGCCTTGCTTCAGGCCCTAGTGTGGTTCCGGCATGGCACGCTGAGCCTTTGGTTAATTCCTCTTCCTGGTGGGAAATGAGAGTTAAATTTGCCCGTCCAGACACCTCCAGCTAGTCTCTCATTGGTTCTCCCTATTCCTGTTCATTTTCCGCAGAAATTGCAAACTGGGCCAAACAGGAGGTTAAAGGCACTGACTCTCCAAGTGGGGAGAGTGTTAGTAAAGCATCTGGAATGTTGCACCCGAGTACCAGGGGACGAAAACTGACACAATTGAACACGTTTCCCGATCACACGGTGGATCATACTCTGGGTTCCACATGCATGTTTTAGCTGAAGGAAGAATCCCTTAAACCTGGAGAGTTGAGACCCATGGAGTGGGTACCATGGAATATGACTTCAAAGGGTCTGCATTTGTCCACCGAACCTCACCAATAATATCACTGCTGCGTTTATGCCGCTGTACACACGCTTGATTCTCTTTCGGAGACATATAAATCCATAGGTTTTAAGATTCTTCCTAGTCAGGTATATTCTTAGGCGTTTAATATGGGGTGTAGAGTCCACTTCGTTGATCAAGGAGTAGCTCTTGTCTATTACATATTTGGCTTATGGAACGGTATCTGTGCTAATTTCAATCTCTGGTTTTATGCAGCACCCCAACTCACCTTTCCCCTTAAGCAAGCATAAGTCGGTTTTCTACATTTGAGACCCTGTTCTGTTTTGTAATTCAGTTCCTGTGTAGCCAAGTTTACATTCCATGTGGTAGAGATATCTTATGATGTTTCTTTTTCTGTGTGACTTATTTCACTTAGAATCATCGTACCTGAATCCACTCATTATGCTGCTACGGGCCTGATGACATAGATTTCATTGCTGAGTGATATTGCATTGTACGTAAGTACCACAACTTCTTTATCCATTTTGCGCTTTCTGTGATATTGAACTTGTACCGTAAACGAGGTTCTTGTAAACAGAGCTGTCCCAAACATTTGGGTGGTTGTGTCTTTTTGATTTTAATTTCCCTAAGCTATAGGACCATAAGTGGAAGTGCCCTAGGCTCTGTTGCTTTGTTTTTTAGATGTTTCAGGAAACACCATACACTTCTCCAGAGTGCCTGTTGGCAATTTACATCCCGCCCATGAGCATAACAAGGCTCCCAGTTCTCCATGGCCTGTCCTGCCTTTCTGGATTTTACACTTTTTTCAGATGGCCCTTTTGACCGGGGAGCAGTGAGACTTCATTGTAGTGCAGATTTCCTTTGCAAGCTTGCTTGGTTGGCCAAAAAGGGCGTATGCGTTTTTTCCTGAATATATTCAGGAAAAAACGCATACGCCCTTTTTGGCCAAGTGCATCATTGTGGACGTTCTGCCTCTTTTCCTATGCTTTACATGCAATTCCAGTCTACCTCCTGAAATCGGTTTCCTGCAATTCTGCCCCGCTTTCAAGTCCTCTTGGCAACCTTACTTCAATATATTTTTGGACGATAGCTGTCATTTATAACTCTGCAGGTTTGTGAATGACAGTGCCCCTGAGCTCCTTTCTTCAACTCGCTTTCTTGTGAGCTGGCCGCAACACCGCAGCCTTGCTTCAGGCCCTAGTGTGGTTCCGGCATGGCACGCTGAGCCTTTGGTTAATTCCTCTTCCTGGTGGGAAATGAGAGTTAAATTTGCCCGTCCAGACACCTCCAGCTAGTCTCTCATTGGTTCTCCCTATTCCTGTTCATTTTCCGCAGAAATTGCAAACTGGGCCAAACAGGAGGTTAAAGGCACTGACTCTCCAAGTGGGGAGAGTGTTAGTAAAGCATCTGGAATGTTGCACCCGAGTACCAGGGGACGAAAACTGACACAATTGAACACGTTTCCCGATCACACGGTGGATCATACTCTGGGTTCCACATGCATGTTTTAGCTGAAGGAAGAATCCCTTAAACCTGGAGAGTTGAGACCCATGGAATGGGTACCATGGAATATGACTTCAAAGGGTCTGCATTTGTCCACCGAACCTCACCAATAATATCACTGCTGCGTTTATGCCGCTGTACACACGCTTGATTCTCTTTCGGAGACATATAAATCCATAGGTTTTAAGATTCTTCCTAGTCAGGTATATTCTTAGGCGTTTAATATGGGGTGTAGAGTCCACTTCGTTGATCAAGGAGTAGCTCTTGTCTATTACATATTTGGCTTATGGAACGGTATCTGTGCTAATTTCAATCTCTGGTTTTATGCAGCACCCCAACTCACCTTTCCCCTTAAGCAAGCATAAGTCGGTTTTCTACATTTGAGACCCTGTTCTGTTTTGTAATTCAGTTCCTGTGTAGCCAAGTTTACATTCCATGTGGTAGAGATATCTTATGATGTTTCTTTTTCTGTGTGACTTATTTCACTTAGAATCATCGTACCTGAATCCACTCATTATGCTGCTACGGGCCTGATGACATAGATTTCATTGCTGAGTGATATTGCATTGTACGTAAGTACCACAACTTCTTTATCCATTTTGCGCTTTCTGTGATATTGAACTTGTACCGTAAACGAGGTTCTTGTAAACAGAGCTGTCCCAAACATTTGGGTGGTTGTGTCTTTTTGATTTTAATTTCCCTAAGCTATAGGACCATAAGTGGAAGTGCCCTAGGCTCTGTTGCTTTGTTTTTTAGATGTTTCAGGAAACACCATACACTTCTCCAGAGTGCCTGTTGGCAATTTACATCCCGCCCATGAGCATAACAAGGCTCCCAGTTCTCCATGGCCTGTCCTGCCTTTCTGGATTTTACACTTTTTTCAGATGGCCCTTTTGACCGGGGAGCAGTGAGACTTCATTGTAGTGCAGATTTCCTTTGCAAGCTTGCTTGGTTGGCCAAAAAGGGCGTATGCGTTTTTTCCTGAATATATTCAGGAAAAAACGCATACGCCCTTTTTGGCCAAGTGCATCATTGTGGACGTTCTGCCTCTTTTCCTATGCTTTACATGCAATTCCAGTCTACCTCCTGAAATCGGTTTCCTGCAATTCTGCCCCGCTTTCAAGTCCTCTTGGCAGCCTTACTTCAATATATTTTTGGACGATAGCTGTCATTTATAACTCTGCAGGTTTGTGAATGACAGTGCCCCTGAGCTCCTTTCTTCAACTCGCTTTCTTGTGAGTTGGCCGCAACACCGCAGCCTTGCTTCAGGCCCTAGTGTGGTTCCGGCATGGCACGCTGAGCCTTTGGTTAATTCCTCTTCCTGGTGGGAAATGAGAGTTAAATTTGCCCGTCCAGACACCTCCAGCTAGTCTCTCATTGGTTCTCCCTATTCCTGTTCATTTTCCGCAGAAATTGCAAACTGGGCCAAACAGGAGGTTAAAGGCACTGACTCTCCAAGTGGGGAGAGTGTTAGTAAAGCATCTGGAATGTTGCACCCGAGTACCAGGGGACGAAAACTGACACAATTGAACACGTTTCCCGATCACACGGTGGATCATACTCTGGGTTCCACATGCATGTTTTAGCTGAAGGAAGAATCCCTTAAACCTGGAGAGTTGAGACCCATGGAGTGGGTACCATGCAATATGACTTCAAAGGGTCTGCATTTGTCCACCGAACCTCACCAATAATATCACTGCTGCGTTTATGCCGCTGTACACACGCTTGATTCTCTTTCGGAGACATATAAATCCATAGGTTTTAAGATTCTTCCTAGTCAGGTATATTCTTAGGCGTTTAATATGGGGTGTAGAGTCCACTTCGTTGATCAAGGAGTAGCTCTTGTCTCTTACATATTTGGCTTATGGAACGGTATCTGTGCTAATTTCAATCTCTGGTTTTATGCAGCACCCCAACTCACCTTTCCCCTTAAGCAAGCATAAGTCGGTTTTCTACATTTGAGACCCTGTTCTGTTTTGTAATTCAGTTCCTGTGTAGCCAAGTTTACATTCCGTGTAGTAGTGATATCTTATGATGTTTCTTTTTCTGTGTGACTTATTTCACTTAGAATCATCGTACCTGAATCCACTCATTATGCTGCTATGGGCCTGATGACATAGATTTCATTGCTGAGTGATATTGCATTGTAGGTAAGTACCACAACTTCTTTATCCATTTTTCACTTTCTGTGATATTGAACTTGTACCGTAAACGAGGTTCCTGTAAACAGAACCGTCCCAAACTTTAGGGTGGCTGTGTCTTTTTGATTTTAATTTCCCTAAGCTATAGGACCATAAGTGGAAGTGCCCTAGGCTCTGTTGTTTTGTTTTTTAGATGTTTCAGGAAACACCATACACTTCTCCAGAGTGGCTGTTGGCAATTTACATCCCGCCCATCAACATAACAAGGCTCCCAGTTCTCCATGGCCTGTCCTGCTTTGCTGGATTTTATACTTTTATCAGATGGCCCTTTTGCCCGCGGGGTAGTGAGACTTCATTGTAGTGCAGATTCCCTTTGCAAGCTTGCTTGGTTGGCCAAAAAGGGCGTATGCGTTTTTTCCTGAATATATTCAGGAAAAAACGCATACGCCCTTTTTGGCCAAGTGCATCATTGTGGACGTTCTGCCTCTTTTCCTATGCTTTACATGCAATTCCAGTCTACCTCCTGAAATCGGTTTCCTGCAATTCTGCCCCGCTTTCAAGTCCTCTTGGCAGCCTTACTTCAATATATTTTTGGACGATAGCTGTCATTTATAACTCTGCAGGTTTGTGAATTACAGTGCCCCTGAGCTCCTTTCTTCAACTCGTTTTCTTGTGAGCTGGCCGCAACACCGCAGCATTGCTTCAGGCCCTAGTGTGGTTCCAGAATGGCACGCTGAGCCTTTGGTTAATTCCTCTTCCCGGTGGGCAATGAGAGTTAAATTTGCCCGTCCAGACACCTCCAGCTAGTCTCTCTTGGTTCTCCCTATTTCTGTTCATTTTCCGCAGAAATTGCAAACTGGGCCAAACAAGAGGTTAAAGGCACTGACTCTCCAAGTGGGGAGAGTGTTAGTAAAGCGTCTGGAATGTTGCACCCGAGTACCGGGGGATGAAAACTGAGACACATTTGAACACGTTTCCCGATCACACGGTGGATCATACTCTGGGTTCCACATGCATGTTTTAGCTGAAGGAAGAATCCCTTAAACCTGGAGAGTTGAGACCCATGGAATGGGTACCATGCAATATGACTTCAAAGCGTCTGCATTTGCTCACCGATCCTCACCAATCCTATCACTGCTGCATTTATGTCGCTGTAAACACGCTTGATTCTCTTGCAGAGACATATAAATCCATAGGTTTTAAGATTCTTACTAGTCAGTTATATTCTTAGGCGTTTAATATGTGGTGTTGAGTCCACTTCGTTGAGCAAGGAGAAGCTCTTGTCTATTACATATTTGGCTTATGGAACGGTATCTGTGCTAATTTCAATCTCTGGTTTTATGCAGCACCCCAACTCACCTTTCCCCTTAAGGAAGCATAAGTTGGTTTTCTACATTTGAGACCCTGTTCTGTTTTGTAATTCAGTTCCTGTGTAGCCAAGTTTACATTCCGTGTAGTAGTGATATCTTATGATGTTTCTTTTTTTGTGTGACTTATTTCACTTAGAATCATCGTACCTGAATCCACTCATTATGCTGCTACGGGCCTGATGACATAGATTTCATTGCTGAGTGATATTGCATTGTACGTAAGTACCACAACTTCTTTATCCATTTTGCGCTTTCTGTGATATTGAACTTGTACCGTTAACGAGGTTCTTGTAAACAGAGCCGTCCCAAACTTTGGGGTGGCTGTGTCTTTTTGATTTTAATTTCCCTAAGCTATAGGACCATAAGTGGAAGTGCCCTAGGCTCTGTTGCTTTGTTTTTTAGATGTTTCAGGAAACACCATACACTTCTCCAGAGTGCCTGTTGGCAATTTACATCCCGCCCATCAGCATAACAAGGCTCCCAGTTCTCCATGGCCTGTCCTGCCTTTCTGGATTTTACACTTTTTTCAGATGGCCCTTTTGACCCGGGGACAGTGAGACTTCATTGTAGTGCAGATTTCCTTTGCAAGCTTGCTTGGTTGGCCAAAAAGGGCGTATGCGTTTTTTCCTGAATATATTCAGGAAAAAACGCATACGCCCTTTTTGGCCAAGTGCATCATTGTGGACGTTCTGCCTCTTTTCCTATGCTTTACATGCAATTCCAGTCTACCTCCTGAAATCGGTTTCCTGCAATTCTGCCCCGCTTTCAAGTCCTCTTGGCAACCTTACTTCAATATATTTTTGGATGATAGCTGTCATTTATAACTCTGCAGGTTTGTGAATGACAGTGTCCCTGAGCTCCTTTCTTCAACTCGCTTTCTTGTGAGCTGGCCAAAACACCGCAGCCTTGCTTCAGGCCCTAGTGTGGTTCCGGCATGGCACGCTGAGCCTTTGGTTAATTCCTCTTCCTGGTGGGAAATGAGAGTTAAATTTGCCCGTCCAGACACCTCCAGCTAGTCTCTCATTGTTTCTCCCTATTCCTGTTCATTTTCCGCAGAAATTGTAAACTGGGCCAAACAGGAGGTTAAAGGCACTGACTCTCCAAGTGGGGAGAGTGTTAGTAAAGCATCTGGAATGTTGCACCCGAGTACCAGGGGACGAAAACTGACACAATTGAACACGTTTCCCGATCACACGGTGGATCATACTCTGGGTTCCACATGCATGTTTTAGCTGAAGGAAGAATCCCTTAAACCTGGAGAGTTGAGACCCCTGGAATGGGTACCATGCAATATGACTTCAAAGGGTCTGCATTTGCTCACTGAACCTCACCAATCCTAGCACTGCTGCATTTATGCCACTGTACACACGCTTGATTCTCTTTCGGAGACATATAAATCCATAGGTTTTAAGATTCTTACTAGTCAGGTATATTCTTAGGCATTTAATATGGGGTGTTGAGTCCACTTCGTTGAGCAAGGTGTAGCTCTTTTCTATTACCTATTTGGCTTATGGAACGATATCTGTGCTAATTTCAATGTCTGGTTTTATGCAGCACCCCAACTCACCTTTCCCCTTAAGGAAGCATAAGTCGGTTTTCTACATTTGAGACCCTGTTCTGTTTTGTAATTCAGTTCCTGTGTAGCCAAGTTTACATTCCGTGTAGTAGTGATATCTTATGATGTTTCTTTTTCTGTGTGACTTATTTCACTTAGAATCATCGTACCTGAATCCACTCATTATGCTGCTATGGGCCTGATGACATAGATTTCATTGCTGAGTGATATTGCATTGTAGGTAAGTACCACAACTTCTTTATCCATTTTTCACTTTCTGTGATATTGAACTTGTACCGTAAACGAGGTTCCTGTAAACAGAACCGTCCCAAACTTTAGGGTGGCTGTGTCTTTTTGATTTTAATTTCCCTAAGCTATAGGACCATAAGTGGAAGTGCCCTAGGCTCTGTTGTTTTGTTTTTTAGATGTTTCAGGAAACACCATACACTTCTCCAGAGTGGCTGTTGGCAATTTACATCCCGCCCATCAACATAACAAGGCTCCCAGTTCTCCATGGCCTGTCCTGCTTTGCTGGATTTTATACTTTTATCAGATGGCCCTTTTGCCCGCGGGGTAGTGAGACTTCATTGTAGTGCAGATTCCCTTTGCAAGCTTGCTTGGTTGGCCAAAAAGGGCGTATGCGTTTTTTCCTGAATATATTCAGGAAAAAACGCATACGCCCTTTTTGGCCAAGTGCATCATTGTGGACGTTCTGCCTCTTTTCCTATGCTTTACATGCAATTCCAGTCTACCTCCTGAAATCGGTTTCCTGCAATTCTGCCCCGCTTTCAAGTCCTCTTGGCAGCCTTACTTCAATATATTTTTGGACGATAGCTGTCATTTATAACTCTGCAGGTTTGTGAATTACAGTGCCCCTGAGCTCCTTTCTTCAACTCGTTTTCTTGTGAGCTGGCCGCAACACCGCAGCATTGCTTCAGGCCCTAGTGTGGTTCCAGAATGGCACGCTGAGCCTTTGGTTAATTCCTCTTCCCGGTGGGCAATGAGAGTTAAATTTGCCCGTCCAGACACCTCCAGCTAGTCTCTCTTGGTTCTCCCTATTTCTGTTCATTTTCCGCAGAAATTGCAAACTGGGCCAAACAAGAGGTTAAAGGCACTGACTCTCCAAGTGGGGAGAGTGTTAGTAAAGCGTCTGGAATGTTGCACCCGAGTACCGGGGGATGAAAACTGAGACACATTTGAACACGTTTCCCGATCACACGGTGGATCATACTCTGGGTTCCACATGCATGTTTTAGCTGAAGGAAGAATCCCTTAAACCTGGAGAGTTGAGACCCATGGAATGGGTACCATGCAATATGACTTCAAAGCGTCTGCATTTGCTCACCGATCCTCACCAATCCTATCACTGCTGCATTTATGTCGCTGTAAACACGCTTGATTCTCTTTCGGAGACATATAAATCCATAGGTTTTAAGATTCTTACTAGTCAGTTATATTCTTAGGCGTTTAATATGTGGTGTTGAGTCCACTTCGTTGAGCAAGGAGAAGCTCTTGTCTATTACATATTTGGCTTATGGAACGGTATCTGTGCTAATTTCAATCTCTGGTTTTATGCAGCACCCCAACTCACCTTTCCCCTTAAGGAAGCATAAGTTGGTTTTCTACATTTGAGACCCTGTTCTGTTTTGTAATTCAGTTCCTGTGTAGCCAAGTTTACATTCCGTGTAGTAGTGATATCTTATGATGTTTCTTTTTTTGTGTGACTTATTTCACTTAGAATCATCGTACCTGAATCCACTCATTATGCTGCTACGGGCCTGATGACATAGATTTCATTGCTGAGTGATATTGCATTGTACGTAAGTACCACAACTTCTTTATCCATTTTTCGCTTTCTGTGATATTGAACTAGTACCGCAAATGAGGTTCTTGTAAACTGAGCCGTCCCAAACTTTGGGGTGGCTGTGTCTTTTTGATTTTAATTTCCCTAAGCTATAGGACCATAAGTGGAAGTGCCCTAGGCTCTGTTGCTTTGTTTTTTAGATGTTTCCGGAAACACCATACACTTCTCCATTGTTGCTGTTGGCAATTTACATCCCGCCCATCAGCATAACAAGGCTCTCACGTCTCCATGGCCTGTCCTGCCTTTCTGGATTTTACACTTTTATCAGATGGCCCTTTTGACTGGGGGCCAGTGAGACTTCATTGTAGTGCAGATTTCCTTTGCAAGCTTGCTTGGTTGGCCAAAAAGTGCGTATGCGTTTTTTCTTGAATATATTCAGGAAAAAACGCATACGCCCTTTTTGGCCAAGTGCATCATTGTGGACGTTCTGCCTCTTTTCCTATGCTTTACATGCAATTCCAGTCTACCTCCTGAAATCAGTTTCCTGCAATTCTGCCCCGCTTTCAACTCCACTTGGCGGCATTACTTCAATATATTTTTGGACTATAGCTGTCATTTATAACTCTGCAGGTTTGTGAATGACAGTGCCCCTGAGCTCCTTTCTTCAACTCGCTTTCTTGTGAGCTGGCCCCAACACCGCAGCATTGCTTCAGGCCCTAGTGTGGTTCCGGCATGGCACGCTGAGCCTTTGGTTAATTCCTCTTCCTGGTGGGAAATGAGAGTTAAATTTGCCCGTCCAGACACCTCCAGCTAGTCTCTCATTGGTTCTCCCTATTCCTGTTCATTTTCCACAGAAATTGCAAACTGGGCCAAACAGGAGGTTAAAGGCACTGACTCTCCAAGTGGGGAGAGTGTTAGTAAAGCGTCTGGAATGTTGCACCCGAGTACCGGGGGACGAAACCTGAGACACCTTTGAACACGTTTCCCGATCACACGGTGGATCATACTCTGGGTTCCACATGCATGTTTTAGCTGAAGGAAGAATCCCTTAAACCTGGAGAGTTGAGACCCATGGAATGGGTACCATGCAATATGACTTCAAAGGGTCTGCATTGGCTCACGGATCCTCACCAATCCTATCACTGCTGCGTTTATGCCGCTGTACACACGCTTGATTCTCTTTCGGAGACATATAAATCCATAGGTTTTAAGATTCTTACTAGTCAGTTATATTCTTAGGCGTTTAATATGGGGTGTTGAGTCCACTTCGTTGAGCAAGGAGTAGCTCTTGTCTATTACATATTTGGCTTATGGAACGGTATCTGTGCTAATTTCAATCTCTGGTTTTATGCAGCACCCCAACACACGTTTCCCCTTAAGCAAGCATAAGTTGGTTTTCTACATTTGAGACACTGTTCTGTTTTATAATCCAGTTCCTGTGTAGCCAAGTTTACATTCCGTGTAGTAGTGATATCTTATGATGTTTCTTTTTCTCTGTGACTTATTTCACTTAGAATCATCGTACCTGAATCCACTCATTATGCTTCTACGGGCCTGATGACATAGATTTCATTGCTGAGTGATATTGCATTGTACGTATGTACCACAACTTCTTTATCCATTTTTCACTTTCTGTGATACTGAACTTGTACCGTAAATGAGGTTCTTGTAAACAGAGCCGTCCCAAACTTTGGGGTGGCTGTGTCTTTTTGATTTTAATTTCCCTAAGCTATAGGACCATAAGTGGAAGTGCCCTAGGCTCTGTTGCTTTGTTTTTTAGATGTTTCAGGAAACACCATACACTTCCCCAGAGTGGCTGTTGGCAATTTACATCCCGCCCATCAGCATAACAAGGCTCCCAGTTCTCCATGGTCTCTCCTGCCTTTCTGGATTTTACACTTTTTTCAGATGGCCCTTTTGACCAGGGGACAGTGAGACTTCATTGTAGTGCAGATTTCCTTTGCAAGCTTGCTTGGTTGGCCAAAAAGGGCGTATGCGTTTTTTCCTGAATGTATTCAGGAAAAAACGCATACGCCCTTTTTGGCCAAGTGCATCATTGTGGACGTTCTGCCTCTTTTCCTATGCTTTACATGCAATTCTAGTCTACCTCCTGAAATCGGTTTCCTGCAATTCTGCCCCACTTTCAAGTCCTCTTGGCAGCCTTACTTCAATATATTTTTGGATGATAGCTGTCATTTATAACTCTGCAGGTTTGTGAATGACAGTGCCCATGAGCTCCTTTCTTCAACTCGCTTTCTTGTGAGCTGGCCGCAACACCGCAGCATTGCTTCAGGCCCTAGTGTGGTTCCGGCATGGCACGCTGAGCCTTTGGTTAATTCCTCTTCTTGGTGGGAAATGAGAGTTAAATTTGCCCGTCCAGACACCTCCAGCTAGTCTCTCATTGGTTCTCCCTATTCCTGTTCATTTTCCGCAGAAATTGCAAACTGGGCCAAACAGGAGGTTAAAGGCACTGACTCTCCAAGTGGGGAGAGTGTTAGTAAAGCGTCTGGAATGTTGCACCCGAGTACCGGGGGACGAAACCTGAGACACCTTTGAACACGTTTCCCGATCACACGGTGGATCATACTCTGGGTTCCACATGCATGTTTTAGCTGAAGGAAGAATCCCTTAAACCTGGAGAGTTGAGACCCATGGAATGGGTACCATGCAATATGACTTCAAAGGGTCTGCATTGGCTCACGGATCCTCACCAATCCTATCACTGCTGCGTTTATGCCGCTGTACACACGCTTGATTCTCTTTCGGAGACATATAAATCCATAGGTTTTAAGATTCTTACTAGTCAGTTATATTCTTAGGCGTTTAATATGGGGTGTTGAGTCCACTTCGTTGAGCAAGGAGTAGCTCTTGTCTATTAAATATTTGGCTTATGGAACGGTATGTGTGCTAATTTCAATCTCTGGTTTTATGCAGCACCCCAACTCACCTTTCCCCTTAAGCAAGCATAAGTCGGTTTTCTACATTTGAGACCCTTTTCTGTTTTGTAATTCAGTTCCTGTGTAGCCAAGTTTACATTCCATGTGGTAGAGATATCTTATGATGTTTCTTTTTCTGTGTGACTTATTTCACTTAGAATCATCGTACCTGAATCCACTCATTATGCTGCTACGGGCCTGATGACATAGATTTCATTGCTGAGTGATATTGCATTGTACGTAAGTACCACAACTTCTTTATCCATTTTGCGCTTTCTGTGATATTGAACTTGTACCGTAAACGAGGTTCTTGTAAACAGAGCTGTCCCAAACATTTGGGTGGTTGTGTCTTTTTGAATTTAATTTCCCTAAGCTATTGGACCATAAGTGGAATTGCCCTAGGCTCTGTTGCTTTGTTTTTTAGATGTTTCAGGAAACACCATACACTTCTCCAGAGTGGCTGTTGGCAGTATACATCCCGCCCATGAGCATAACAATGCTCCCAGTTCTCCATGGCCTGTCCTGTCTTTCTGGATTTTACACTTTTTTCAGATGTCCCTTTTACCGGGGGGCAGTGAGACTTCATTGTAGTGCAGATTTCCTTTGCAAGCTTGCTTGGTTGGCCAAAAAGGGCGTATGCGTTTTTTCCTGAATATATTCAGGAAAAAATGCATACGCCCTTTTTGGCCAAGTGCATCATTGTGGACGTTCTGCCTCTTTTCCTGTGGTTTACATGCAAATCCAGTCTACCTCCTGAAATCGGTTTCCTGCAATTCTGCCCCGCTTTCAAGTCCTCTTGGCAGCCTTACTTCAATATATTTTTGGACGATAGCTGTCAATTTTAACTCTGCAGGTTTGTGAATGACAGTGCCCCTGAGCTCCTTTCTTCAACTCGCTTTCTTGTGAGCTGGCCGCAACACCGCAGGATTGCTTCAGGTCCCAGTGTGGTTCCGGCATGGCACGCTGAGCCTTTGGTTAATTCCTCTTCCTGGTGGGAAATGAGAGTTAAATTTGCCCGTCCAGACACGTCCAGCTAGTCTCTTATTGGTTCTCCCTATTCCTGTTCATTTTCCGCAAAAATTGCAAACTGGGCCAAACAGGAGGTTAAAGGCACTGACTCTCCAAGTGGGGAGAGTGTTAGTAAAGCGTCTGGAATGTGTCACCCGAGTACCAGGGGATGAAAACTGACACAACTGAACACGTTTCCCGATCACATGGTGGATCATACTCTGGGTTTCACATGCATGTTTTAGCTGAAGGAAGAATCCCTTAAACCTGGAGAGTTGAGACCCATGGAATGGGTACCATGCAATATGACTTCAAAGGGTCTGCATTTGCTCACCGAACCTCACCAATCCTATCACTGCTGCGTTTATGCCGCTGTACACACGATTGATTCTCTTTCGGAGACATAGAAATCCATAGGTTTTAAGATTCTTACTAGTCAGGTATATTCGTAGGCGTTTAATATGGGGTGTTGAGTCCACTTCATTGAACAAGGAGTAGCTCTTGTCTATTACCTATTTGGCTTATGGAAAGGTATCTGTGCTTATTTCAATCTCTGGTTTTATGCAGCACCCCAACTCACATTTCCCCTTAAGCAAGCATAAGTTGGTTTTCTACATTTGAGACCCTGTTCTGTTTTGTAATTCAGTTCCTGTGTAGCCAAGTTTACATTCCGTGTAGTAGTGATATCTTATGATGTTTGTTTTTCTGTGTGACTTATTTCACTTAGAATCATCGTACCTGAATCCACTCATTATGCTGCTATGGGCCTGATGACATAGATTTCATTGCTGAGTGATATTGCATTGTACGTATGTACCACAACTTCTTTATCCATTTTTCACTTTCTGTGATACTGAACTTGTACCGTAAATGAGGTTCTTGTAAACAGAGCCGTCCCAAACTTTGGGGTGGCTGTGTCTTTTTGATTTTAATTTCCCTAAGCTATAGGACCATAAGTGGAAGTGCCCTAGGCTCTGTTGCTTTGTTTTTTAGATGTTTCAGGAAACACCATACACTTCCCCAGAGTGGCTGTTGGCAATTTACATCCCGCCCATCAGCATAACAAGGCTCCCAGTTCTCCATGGTCTCTCCTGCCTTTCTGGATTTTACACTTTTTTCAGATGGCCCTTTTGACCAGGGGACAGTGAGACTTCATTGTAGTGCAGATTTCCTTTGCAAGCTTGCTTGGTTGGCCAAAAAGGGCGTATGCGTTTTTTCCTGAATGTATTCAGGAAAAAACGCATACGCCCTTTTTGGCCAAGTGCATCATTGTGGACGTTCTGCCTCTTTTCCTATGCTTTACATGCAATTCCAGTCTACCTCCTGAAATCGGTTTCCTGCAATTCTGCCCCACTTTCAAGTCCTCTTGGCAGCCTTACTTCAATATATTTTTGGACGATAGCTGTCATGTATAACTCTGCAGGTTTGTGAATGACAGTGCCCCTGAGCTCCTTTCTTCAACTCGCTTTCTTGTGAGCTGGCCGCAACACCGCAGCATTGCTTCAGGCCCTAGTGTGGTTCCGGCATGGCACGCTGAGCCTTTGGTTAATTCCTCTTCCTGGTGGGAAATGAGAGTTAAATTTGCCCGTCCAGACACCTCCAGCTAGTCTCTCATTGGTTCTCCCTATTCCTGTTCATTTTCCGCAGAAATTGCAAACTGGGCCAAAGAGGAGGTTAAAAGCACTGACTCTCCAAGTGGGGAGAGTGTTAGTAAAGCGTCTGGAATGTGTCACCCGAGTACCAGGGGATGAAAACTGACACAACTGAACACGTTTCCCGATCACATGGTGGATCATACTCTGGGTTCCACATGCATGTTTTAGCTGAAGGAAGAATCCCTTAAACCTGGAGAGTTGAGACCCATGGAATGGGTACCATGCAATATGATTTCAAAGGGTCTGCATTTGCTCACCGAACCTCACCAATGCTATCACTGCTGCATTTATGCCGCTGAATATATTCAGGAAAAAACACATACGCCCTTTTTGGCCAAGTGCATCATTGTGGAAGTTCTGCCTCTTTTCCTATGCTTTACATGCAATTCCAGTCTACCTCCTGCAATCGGTTTCCTGCAATTCTGCCCCGCTTTCAACTCCACTTGGCGGCATTACTTCAATATATTTTTGGACGATAGCTGTCATTTATAACTCTGCAGGTTTGTGAATGACAGTGCCCCTGAGCTCCTTTCTTCAACTCGCTTTCTTGTGAGCTGGCCGCAACACCGCAGCATTGCTTCAGGCCCTAGGGTGGTTCCGGCATGGCACGCTGAGCCTTTGGTTAATTCCTCTTCCTGGTGGGAAATGAGAGTTAAATTTGCCCGTCCAGACACCTCCAGCTAGTCTCTCATTGGTTCTCCCTATTCCTGTTCATTTTCCGCAGAAATTGCAAACTGGGCCAAACAGGAGGTTAAAGGCACTGACTCTCCAAGTGGGGAGAGTGTTAGTAAAGCGTCTGGAATGTTGCACCCGAGTACCGGGGGACGAAACCTGAGACACCTTTGAACACGTTTCCCGATCACACGGTGGATCATACTCTGGGTTCCACATGCATGTTTTAGCTGAAGGAAGAATCCCTTAAACCTGGAGAGTTGAGACCCATGGAATGGGTACCATGCAATATGACTTCAAAGGGTCTGTATTTGCTCACCGATCCTCACCAATCCTATCACTGCTGCGTTTATGCCGCTGTACACACGCTTGATTCTCTTTCGGAGACATATAAATCCATAGGTTTTAAGATTCTTACTAGTCAGTTATATTCTTAGGCGTTTAATATGGGGTGTTGAGTCCACTTCGTTGAGCAAGGAGTAGCTCTTGTCTATTACATATTTGGCTTATGGAACGGTATCTGTGCTAATTTCAATCTCTGGTTTTATGCAGCACCCCAACTCACCTTTCCCCTTAAGCAAGCATAAGTTGGTTTTCTACATTTGAGACACTGTTCTGTTTTATAATCCAGTTCGTGTGTAGCCAAGTTTACATTCCATGTGGTAGAGATATCTTATGATGTTTCTTTTTCTGTGTGACTTATTTCACTTAGAATCATCGTACCTGAATCCACTCATTATGCTGCTACGGGCCTGATGACATAGATTTCATTGCTGAGTGATATTGCATTGTACGTAAGTACCACAACTTCTTTATCCATTTTTCGCTTTCTGTGATATTGAACTTGGACCATAAATGAGGTTCTTGTAAACAGAGCTGTCCCTAACTTTGGGGTGGCTGAGTCTTTTTGATTTTAATTTCCCTAAGCTATAGGACCATAAGTGGAAGTGCCCTAGGCTCTGTTGCTTTGTTTTTTAGATGTTTCAGGAAACACCATACACTTCTCCAGAGTGGCTGTTGGCAATTTACATCCCGCCCATCAGCATAACAAGGCTCCCAGTTCTCCATGGCCTGTCCTGCCTTTCTGGATTTTACACTTTTTTCAGATGGCCCTTTTGACCGGGGGGCAGTGAGACTTCATTGTAGTGCAGATTTCCTTTGCAAGCTTGCTTGGTTGGCCAAAAAGGGCGTATGCGTTTTTTCCTGAATATATTCAGGAAAAAACGCATACGCCCTTTTTGGCCAAGTGCATCATTGTGGACGTTCTGCCTCTTTTCCTATGCTTTACATGCAATTCCAGTCTACCTCCTGAAATCGGTTTCCTGCAATTCTGCCCCACTTTCAAGTCCTCTTGGCAGCCTTACTTCAATATATTTTTGGACGATAGCTGTCATTTATAACTCTACAGGTTTGTGAATGACAGTGCCCATGAGCTCCTTTCTTCAACTCGCTTTCTTGTGAGCTGGCCGCAACACCGCAGCATTGCTTCAGGCCCTAGTGTGGTTCCGGCATGGCACGCTGAGCCTTTGGTTAATTCCTCTTCCTGGTGGGAAATGAGAGTTAAATTTGCCCGTCCAGACACCTCCAGCTAGTCTCTCATTGGTTCTCCCTATTCCTGTTCATTTTCCGCAGAAATTGCAAACTGGGCCAAACAGGAGGTTAAAGGCACTGACTCTCCAAGTGGGGAGAGTGTTAGTAAAGCGTCTGGAATGTGTCACCCGAGTACCAGGGGATGAAAACTGACACAACTGAACACGTTTCCCGATCACATGGTGGATCATACTCTAGGTTTCACATGCATGTTTTAGCTGTAGGAAGAATCCCTTAAACCTGGAGAGTTGAGACCCATGGAATGGGTACCATGCAATATGACTTCAAAGGGTCTGCATTTGCTCACCGAACCTCACCAATCCTATCACTGCTGCGTTTATGCCGCTGTACACACGATTGATTCTCTTTCGGAGACATAGAAATCCATAGGTTTTAAGATTCTTACTAGTCAGGTATATTCGTAGGCGTTTAATATGGGGTGTTGAGTCCACTTCATTGAACAAGGAGTAGCTCTTGTCTATTACCTATTTGGCTTATGGAAAGGTATCTGTGCTTATTTCAATCTCTGGTTTTATGCAGCACCCCAACTCACATTTCCCCTTAAGCAAGCATAAGTTGGTTTTCTACATTTGAGACCCTGTTCTGTTTTGTAATTCAGTTCCTGTGTAGCCAAGTTTACATTCCGTGTAGTAGTGATATCTTATGATGTTTGTTTTTCTGTGTGACTTATTTCACTTAGAATCATCGTACCTGAATCCACTCATTATGCTGCTATGGGCCTGATGACATAGATTTCATTGCTGAGTGATATTGCATTGTACGTATGTACCACAACTTCTTTATCCATTTTTCACTTTCTGTGATACTGAACTTGTACCGTAAATGAGGTTCTTGTAAACAGAGCTGTCCCAAACTTTGGGGTGGCTGTGTCTTTTTGATTTTAATTTCCCTAAGCTATAGGACCATAAGTGGAAGTGCCCTAGGCTCTGTTGCTTTGTTTTTTAGATGTTTCAGGAAACACCATACACTTCCCCAGAGTGGCTGTTGGCAATTTACATCCCGCCCATCAGCATAACAAGGCTCCCAGTTCTCCATGGTCTCTCCTGCCTTTCTGGATTTTACACTTTTTTCAGATGGCCCTTTTGACCAGGGGACAGTGAGACTTCATTGTAGTGCAGATTTCCTTTGCAAGCTTGCTTGGTTGGCCAAAAAGTGCGTATGCGTTTTTTCCTGAATGTATTCAGGAAAAAACGCATACGCCCTTTTTGGCCAAGTGCATCATTGTGGACGTTCTGCCTCTTTTCCTATGCTTTACATGCAATTCCAGTCTACCTCCTGAAATCGGTTTCCTGCAATTCTGCCCCACTTTCAAGTCCTCTTGGCAGCCTTACTTCAATATATTTTTGGACGATAGCTGTCATGTATAACTCTGCAGGTTTGTGAATGACAGTGCCCCTGAGCTCCTTTCTTCAACTCGCTTTCTTGTGAGCTGGCCGCAACACCGCAGCATTGCTTCAGGCCCTAGTGTGGTTCCGGCATGGCACGCTGAGCCTTTGGTTAATTCCTCTTCCTGGTGGGAAATGAGAGTTAAATTTGCCCGTCCAGACACCTCCAGCTAGTCTCTCATTGGTTCTCCCTATTCCTGTTCATTTTCCGCAGAAATTGCAAACTGGGCCAAAGAGGAGGTTAAAGGCACTGACTCTCCAAGTGGGGAGAGTGTTAGTAAAGCGTCTGGAATGTGTCACCCGAGTACCAGGGGATGAAAACTGACACAACTGAACACGTTTCCCGATCACACGGTGGATCATACTCTGGGTTCCACATGCATGTTTTAGCTGAAGGAAGAATCCCTTAAACCTGGAGAGTTGAGACCCATGGAATGGGTACCATGCAATATGACTTCAAAGGGTCTGCATTTGCTCACCGATCCTCACCAATCCTATCACTGCTGCGTTTATGCCGCTGTACACACGCTTGCTTCTCTTTCGGAGACATATAAATCCATAGGTTTTAAGATTCTTACTAGTCAGTTATATTCTTAGGCGTTTAATATGGGGTGTTGAGTCCACTTCGTTGAGCAAGGAGTAGCTCTTGTCTATTACATATTTGGCTTATGGAACGGTATCTGTGCTAATTTCAATCTCTGGTTTTATGCAGCACCCCAACTCACCTTTCCCCTTAAGCAAGCATAAGTTGGTTTTCTACATTTGAGACACTGTTCTGTTTTATAATCCAGTTCCTGTGTAGCCAAGTTTACATTCCGTGTAGTAGTGATATCTTATGATGTTTCTTTTTCTGTGTGACTTATTTCACTTAGAATCATCATACCTGAATCCACTCATTATGCTGCTAAGGGCCTGATGACATAGATTTCATTGCTGAGTGATATTGCATTGTACGTAAGTACCACAACTTCTTTATCCATTTTTCACTTTCTGTGATTTTGAACTTATACTGTAAACGAGGTTCTTGTAAACAAACCCTTCCCAAACTTTGGGGTGGCTGTGTCTTTTTGATTTTAATTTCCCTAAGCTATAGGACCATAAGTGGAAGTGCCCTAGGCTCTGTTGCTTTGTTTTTTAGATGTTTCAGGAAACACCATACACTTCTCCAGAGTGGCTGTTGGCAATTTACATCCCGCCCATCAGCATAACAAGGCTCCCAGTTCTCCATGGCCTGTCCTGCCTTTCTGGATTTTACACTTTTTTCAGATGGCCCTTTTGACCGGGGAGCAGTGAGACTTCATTGTAGTGCAGATTTCCTTTGCAAGCTTGCTTGGTTGGCCAAAAAGGGCGTATGCGTTTTTTCCTGAATATATTCAGGAAAAAACGCATACGCCCTTTTTGGCCAAGTGCATCATTGTGGACGTTCTGCCTCTTTTCCTATGCTTTACATGCAATTCCAGTCTACCTCCTGAAATCGGTTTCCTGCAATTCTGCCCCGCTTTCAAGTCCTCTTGGCAGCCTTACTTCAATATATTTTTGGACGATAGCTGTCATTTATAACTCTGCAGGTTTGTGAATGACAGTGCCCCTGAGCTCCTTTCTTCAACTCGCTTTCTTGTGAGTTGGCCGCAACACCGCAGCCTTGCTTCAGGCCCTAGTGTGGTTCCGGCATGGCACGCTGAGCCTTTGGTTAATTCCTCTTCCTGGTGGGAAATGAGAGTTAAATTTGCCCGTCCAGACACCTCCAGCTAGTCTCTCATTGGTTCTCCCTATTCCTGTTCATTTTCCGCAGAAATTGCAAACTGGGCCAAACAGGAGGTTAAAGGCACTGACTCTCCAAGTGGGGAGAGTGTTAGTAAAGCATCTGGAATGTTGCACCCGAGTACCAGGGGACGAAAACTGACACAATTGAACACGTTTCCCGATCACACGGTGGATCATACTCTGGGTTCCACATGCATGTTTTAGCTGAAGGAAGAATCCCTTAAACCTGGAGAGTTGAGACCCATGGAGTGGGTACCATGCAATATGACTTCAAAGGGTCTGCATTTGTCCACCGAACCTCACCAATAATATCACTGCTGCGTTTATGCCGCTGTACACACGCTTGATTCTCTTTCGGAGACATATAAATCCATAGGTTTTAAGATTCTTCCTAGTCAGGTATATTCTTAGGCGTTTAATATGGGGTGTAGAGTCCACTTCGTTGATCAAGGAGTAGCTCTTGTCTCTTACATATTTGGCTTATGGAACGGTATCTGTGCTAATTTCAATCTCTGGTTTTATGCAGCACCCCAACTCACCTTTCCCCTTAAGCAAGCATAAGTCGGTTTTCTACATTTGAGACCCTGTTCTGTTTTGTAATTCAGTTCCTGTGTAGCCAAGTTTACATTCCATGTGGTAGAGATATCTTATGATGTTTCTTTTTCTGTGTGACTTATTTCACTTAGAATCATCGTACCTGAATCCACTCATTATGCTGCTACGGGCCTGATGACATAGATTTCATTGCTGAGTGATATTGCATTGTACGTAAGTACCACAACTTCTTTATCCATTTTGCGCTTTCTGTGATATTGAACTTGTACCGTAAACGAGGTTCTTGTAAACAGAGCTGTCCCAAACATTTGGGTGGTTGTGTCTTTTTGATTTTAATTTCCCTAAGCTATAGGACCATAAGTGGAAGTGCCCTAGGCTCTGTTGCTTTGTTTTTTAGATGTTTCAGGAAACACCATACACTTCTCCAGAGTGGCTGTTGGCAATTTACATCCCGCCCATGAGCATAACAAGGCTCCCAGTTCTCCATGGCCTGTCCTGCCTTTCTGGATTTTACACTTTTTTCAGATGGCCCTTTTGACCAGGGGACAGTGAGACTTCATTGTAGTGCAGATTTCCTTTGCAAGCTTGCTTGGTTGGCCAAAAAGGGCGTATGCGTTTTTTCCTGAATGTATTCAGGAAAAAACGCATACGCCCTTTTTGGCCAAGTGCATCATTGTGGACGTTCTGCCTCTTTTCCTATGCTGTACATGCAATTCCAGTCTACCTCCTGAAATCGGTTTCCTGCAATTCTGCCCCGCTTTCAAGTCCTCTTGGCAGCCTTACTTCAATATATTTTTGGACGATAGCTGTCATTTATAACTCTGCAGGTTTGTGAATGACAGTGCCCCTGAGCTCCTTTCTTCAACTCGCTTTCTTGTGAGCTGGCCGCAACACCGCAGCCTTGCTTCAGGCCCTAGTGTGGTTCCGGCATGGCACGCTGAGCCTTTGGTTAATTCCTCTTCCTGGTGGGAAATGAGAGTTAAATTTGCCCGTCCAGACACCTCCAGCTAGTCTCTCATTGGTTCTCCCTATTCCTGTTCATTTTCCGCAGAAATTGCAAACTGGGCCAAACAGGAGGTTAAAGGCACTGACTCTCCAAGTGGGGAGAGTGTTAGTAAAGCATCTGGAATGTTGCACCCGAGTACCAGGGGACGAAAACTGACACAATTGAACACGTTTCCCGATCACACGGTGGATCATACTCTGGGTTCCACATGCATGTTTTAGCTGAAGGAAGAATCCCTTAAACCTGGAGAGTTGAGACCCATGGAATGGGTACCATGCAATATGACTTCAAAGGGTCTGCATTTGTCCACCGAACCTCACCAATAATATCACTGCTGCGTTTATGCCGCTGTACACACGCTTGATTCTCTTTCGGAGACATATAAATCCATAGGTTTTAAGATTCTTCCTAGTCAGGTATATTCTTAGGCGTTTAATATGGGGTGTAGAGTCCACTTCGTTGATCAAGGAGTAGCTCTTGTCTATTACATATTTGGCTTATGGAACGGTATCTGTGCTAATTTCAATCTCTGGTTTTATGCAGCACCCCAACTCACCTTTCCCCTTAAGCAAGCATAAGTCGGTTTTCTACATTTGAGACCCTGTTCTGTTTTGTAATTCAGTTCCTGTGTAGCCAAGTTTACATTCCATGTGGTAGAGATATCTTATGATGTTTCTTTTTCTGTGTGACTTATTTCACTTAGAATCATCGTACCTGAATCCACTCATTATGCTGCTACGGGCCTGATGACATAGATTTCATTGCTGAGTGATATTGCATTGTACGTAAGTACCACAACTTCTTTATCCATTTTGCGCTTTCTGTGATATTGAACTTGTACCGTAAACGAGGTTCTTGTAAACAGAGCTGTCCCAAACATTTGGGTGGTTGTGTCTTTTTGATTTTAATTTCCCTAAGCTATAGGACCATAAGTGGAAGTGCCCTAGGCTCTGTTGCTTTGTTTTTTAGATGTTTCAGGAAACACCATACACTTCTCCAGAGTGCCTGTTGGCAATTTACATCCCGCCCATGAGCATAACAAGGCTCCCAGTTCTCCATGGCCTGTCCTGCCTTTCTGGATTTTACACTTTTTTCAGATGGCCCTTTTGACCGGGGAGCAGTGAGACTTCATTGTAGTGCAGATTTCCTTTGCAAGCTTGCTTGGTTGGCCAAAAAGGGCGTATGCGTTTTTTCCTGAATATATTCAGGAAAAAACGCATACGCCCTTTTTGGCCAAGTGCATCATTGTGGACGTTCTGCCTCTTTTCCTATGCTTTACATGCAATTCCAGTCTACCTCCTGAAATCGGTTTCCTGCAATTCTGCCCCGCTTTCAAGTCCTCTTGGCAGCCTTACTTCAATATATTTTTGGACGATAGCTGTCATTTATAACTCTGCAGGTTTGTGAATGACAGTGCCCCTGAGCTCCTTTCTTCAACTCGCTTTCTTGTGAGCTGGCCGCAACACCGCAGCCTTGCTTCAGGCCCTAGTGTGGTTCCGGCATGGCACGCTGAGCCTTTGGTTAATTCCTCTTCCTGGTGGGAAATGAGAGTTAAATTTGCCCGTCCAGACACCTCCAGCTAGTCTCTCATTGGTTCTCCCTATTCCTGTTCATTTTCCGCAGAAATTGCAAACTGGGCCAAACAGGAGGTTAAAGGCACTGACTCTCCAAGTGGGGAGAGTATTAGTAAAGCATCTGGAATGTTGCACCCGAGTACCAGGGGACGAAAACTGACACAATTGAACACGTTTCCCGATCACACGGTGGATCATACTCTGGGTTCCACATGCATGTTTTAGCTGAAGGAAGAATCCCTTAAACCTGGAGAGTTGAGACCCATGGAATGGGTACCATGGAATATGACTTCAAAGGGTCTGCATTTGTCCACCGAACCTCACCAATAATATCACTGCTGCGTTTATGCCACTGTACACACGCTTGATTCTCTTTCGGAGACATATAAATCCATAGGTTTTAAGATTCTTGCTAGTCAGGTATATTCTTAGGCGTTTAATATGGGGTGTAGAGTCCACTTCGTTGATCAAGGAGTAGCTCTTGTCTATTACATATTTGGCTTATGGAACGGTATCTGTGCTAATTTCAATCTCTGGTTTTATGCAGCACCCCAACTCACCTTTCCCCTTAAGCAAGCATAAGTCGGTTTTCTACATTTGAGACCCTGTTCTGTTTTGTAATTCAGTTCCTGTGTAGCCAAGTTTACATTCCATGTGGTAGAGATATCTTATGATGTTTCTTTTTCTGTGTGACTTATTTCACTTAGAATCATCGTACCTGAATCCACTCATTATGCTGCTACGGGCCTGATGACATAGATTTCATTGCTGAGTGATATTGCATTGTACGTAAGTACCACAACTTCTTTATCCATTTTTCGCTTTCTGTGATATTGAACTTGTACCGTAAACGAGGTTCTTGTAAACAGAGCTGTCCCAAACATTTGGGTGGTTGTGTCTTTTTGATTTTAATTTCCCTAAGCTATAGGACCATAAGTGGAAGTGCCCTAGGCTCTGTTGCTTTGTTTTTTAGATGTTTCAGGAAACACCATACACTTCTCCAGAGTGCCTGTTGGCAATTTACATCCCGCCCATCAGCATAACAAGGCTCCCAGTTCTCCATGGCCTGTCCTGCCTTTCTGGATTTTACACTTTTTTCAGATGGCCCTTTTGACCGGGGAGCAGTGAGACTTCATTGTAGTGCAGATTTCCTTTGCAAGCTTGCTTGGTTGGCCAAAAAGGGCGTATGCGTTTTTTCCTGAATATATTCAGGAAAAAACGCATACGCCCTTTTTGGCCAAGTGCATCATTGTGGACGTTCTGCCTCTTTTCCTATGCTTTACATGCAATTCCAGTCTACCTCCTGAAATCGGTTTCCTGCAATTCTGCCCCGCTTTCAAGTCCTCTTGGCAGCCTTACTTCAATATATTTTTGGACGATAGCTGTCATTTATAACTCTGCAGGTTTGTGAATGACAGTGCCCCTGAGCTCCTTTCTTCAACTCGCTTTCTTGTGAGCTGGCCGCAACACCGCAGCCTTGCTTCAGGCCCTAGTGTGGTTCCGGCATGGCACGCTGAGCCTTTGGTTAATTCCTCTTCCTGGTGGGAAATGAGAGTTAAATTTGCCCGTCCAGACACCTCCAGCTAGTCTCTCATTGGTTCTCCCTATTCCTGTTCATTTTCCGCAGAAATTGCAAACTGGGCCAAACAGGAGATTAAAGGCACTGACTCTCCAAGTGGGGAGAGTATTAGTAAAGCATCTGGAATGTTGCACCCGAGTACCAGGGGACGAAAACTGACACAATTGAACACGTTTCCCGATCACACGGTGGATCATACTCTGGGTTCCACATGCATGTTTTAGCTGAAGGAAGAATCCCTTAAACCTGGAGAGTTGAGACCCATGGAATGGGTACCATGGAATATGACTTCAAAGGGTCTGCATTTGTCCACCGAACCTCACCAATAATATCACTGCTGCGTTTATGCCACTGTACACACGCTTGATTCTCTTTCGGAGACATATAAATCCATAGGTTTTAAGATTCTTCCTAGTCAGGTATATTCTTAGGCGTTTAATATGGGGTGTAGAGTCCACTTCGTTGATCAAGGAGTAGCTCTTGTCTATTACATATTTGGCTTATGGAACGGTATCTGTGCTAATTTCAATCTCTGGTTTTATGCAGCACCCCAACTCACCTTTCCCCTTAAGCAAGCATAAGTCGGTTTTCTACATTTGAGACCCTGTTCTGTTTTGTAATTCAGTTCCTGTGTAGCCAAGTTTACATTCCATGTGGTAGAGATATCTTATGATGTTTCTTTTTCTGTGTGACTTATTTCACTTAGAATCATCGTACCTGAATCCACTCATTATGCTGCTACGGGCCTGATGACATAGATTTCATTGCTGAGTGATATTGCATTGTACGTAAGTACCACAACTTCTTTATCCATTTTGCGCTTTCTGTGATATTGAACTTGTACCGTAAACGAGGTTCTTGTAAACAGAGCTGTCCCAAACATTTGGGTGGTTGTGTCTTTTTGATTTTAATTTCCCTAAGCTATAGGACCATAAGTGGAAGTGCCCTAGGCTCTGTTGCTTTGTTTTTTAGATGTTTCAGGAAACACCATACACTTCTCCAGAGTGCCTGTTGGCAATTTACATCCCGCCCATCAGCATAACAAGGCTCCCAGTTCTCCATGGCCTGTCCTGCCTTTCTGGATTTTACACTTTTTTCAGATGGCCCTTTTGACCGGGGAGCAGTGAGACTTCATTGTAGTGCAGATTTCCTTTGCAAGCTTGCTTGGTTGGCCAAAAAGGGCGTATGCGTTTTTTCCTGAATATATTCAGGAAAAAACGCATACGCCCTTTTTGGCCAAGTGCATCATTGTGGACGTTCTGCCTCTTTTCCTATGCTTTACATGCAATTCCAGTCTACCTCCTGAAATCGGTTTCCTGCAATTCTGCCCCGCTTTCAAGTCCTCTTGGCAGCCTTACTTCAATATATTTTTGGACGATAGCTGTCATTTATAACTCTGCAGGTTTGTGAATGACAGTGCCCCTGAGCTCCTTTCTTCAACTCGCTTTCTTGTGAGCTGGCCGCAACACCGCAGCCTTGCTTCAGGCCCTAGTGTGGTTCCGGCATGGCACGCTGAGCCTTTGGTTAATTCCTCTTCCTGGTGGGAAATGAGAGTTAAATTTGCCCGTCCAGACACCTCCAGCTAGTCTCTCATTGGTTCTCCCTATTCCTGTTCATTTTCCGCAGAAATTGCAAACTGGGCCAAACAGGAGGTTAAAGGCACTGACTCTCCAAGTGGGGAGAGTGTTAGTAAAGCATCTGGAATGTTGCACCCGAGTACCAGGGGACGAAAACTGACACAATTGAACACGTTTCCCGATCACACGGTGGATCATACTCTGGGTTCCACATGCATGTTTTAGCTGAAGGAAGAATCCCTTAAACCTGGAGAGTTGAGACCCATGGAATGGGTACCATGGAATATGACTTCAAAGGGTCTGCATTTGTCCACCGAACCTCACCAATAATATCACTGCTGCGTTTATGCCGCTGTACACACGCTTGATTCTCTTTCGGAGACATATAAATCCATAGGTTTTAAGATTCTTCCTAGTCAGGTATATTCTTAGGCGTTTAATATGGGGTGTAGAGTCCACTTCGTTGAGCAAGGAGTAGCTCTTGTCTATTACATATTTGGCTTATGGAACGGTATCTGTGCTAATTTCAATCTCTGGTTTTATGCAGCACCCCAACTCACCTTTCCCCTTAAGCAAGCATAAGTCGGTTTTCTACATTTGAGACCCTGTTCTGTTTTGTAATTCAGTTCCTGTGTAGCCAAGTTTACATTCCATGTGGTAGAGATATCTTATGATGTTTCTTTTTCTGTGTGACTTATTTCACTTAGAATCATCGTACCTGAATCCACTCATTATGCTGCTACGGGCCTGATGACATAGATTTCATTGCTGAGTGATATTGCATTGTACGTATGTACCACAACTTCTTTATCCATTTTTCGCTTTCTGTGATATTTAACTTGGACCATAAATGAGGTTCTTGTAAACAGAGCTGTCCCTAACTTTGGGGTGGCTGAGTCTTTTTGATTTTAATTTCCCTAAGCTATAGGACCATAAGTGGAAGTGCCCTAGGCTCTGTTGCTTTGTTTTTTAGATGTTTCAGGAAACACCATACACTTCTCCAGAGTGGCTGTTGGCAATTTACATCCCGCCCATCAGCATAACAAGGCTCCCAGTTCTCCATGGCCTGTCCTGCCTTTCTGGATTTTACACTTTTTTCAGATGGCCCTTTTGACCGGGGAGCAGTGAGACTTCATTGTAGTGCAGATTTCCTTTGCAAGCTTGCTTGGTTGGCCAAAAAGTGCGTATGCGTTTTTTCCTGAATATATTCAGGAAAAAACGCATACGCCCTTTTTGGCCAAGTGCATCATTGTGGACGTTCTGCCTCTTTTCCTATGCTTTACATGCAATTCCAGTCTACCTCCTGAAATCGGTTTCCTGCAATTCTGCCCCACTTTCAAGTCCTCTTGGCAGCCTTACTTCAATATATTTTTGGACGATAGCTGTCATTTATAACTCTGCAGGTTTGTGAAAGACAGTGCCCATGAGCTCCTTTCTTCAACTCGCTTTCTTGTGAACTGGCCGCAACACCGCAGCATTGCTTCAGGCCCTAGTGTGGTTCCGGCATGGCACGCTGAGCCTTTGGTTAATTCCTCTTCCTGGTGGGAAATGAGAGTTAAATTTGCCCTTCCAGACACCTCCAGCTAGTCTCTCATTGGTTCTCCCTATTCCTGTTCATTTTCCACAGAAATTGCAAACTGGGCCAAACAGGAGGTTAAAGGCACTGACTCTCCAAGTCGGGAGAGTGTTAGTAAAGCGTCTGGAATGTTGCACCCGAGTACCAGGGGACGAAAACTGACACATTTGAACACGTTTCCCGATCACACGGTGGATCATACTCTGGGTTCCACATGCATGTTTTAGCTGAAGGAAGAATCCCTTAAACCTGGAGAGTTGAGACCCATGGAATGGGTACCATGCAATATGACTTCAAAGGGTCTGCATTTGCACACCGAACCTCACCAATCCTATCACTGCTGCGTTTATGCCGCTGTACACACGCTTGATTCTCTTTCGGAGACATATAAATCCATAGGTTTTAAGATTCTTACTAGTCAGGTATATTCTTAGGCGTTTAATATGGGGTGTTGTGTCCAGTTCGTTGAGCAAGGAGTAGCTCTTGTCTATTACATATTTCGCTTATGGAATGGTATTTGTGCTAATTTCAATCTCTGGTTTTATGAGCACCCCAACTCACCTTTCCCTTAAGCAAGCATAAGTTGGTTTTCTCCATTTGAGACCCTGTTCTGTTTTGTAATTCAGTTCCTGTGTAGCCAAGTTTACATTCCGTGTAGTAGTGATAACTTATGATGTTTCTTTTTCTGTGTGACTTATTTCACTTAGAATCATCGTACCTGAATCAACTCATTATGTTGCTATGGGCCTGATGACATAGATTTCATTGCTGAGTGATATTGCATTGTACATAAGTAGCACAACTTCTCTATCCATTTTTCACTTTCTGTGATATTGAACTTGTACCGTAAACGAGGTTCTTGTAAACAGAGCCGTCCCAAATTTGAGGTGGCTCTGTCTTTTTGACTTTAATTTCCCTAAGCTATAGGACCATAAGTGGAAGTGCCCTAGGCTCTCTTGCTTTGTTTTTTAGATGTTTCAGAAAACACCATACACTTCTCCAGATTGGCTGTGGGCAATTTACATCCCGCCCATCAGCATAACAAGGCTCCCAGTTCTCCATGGCCTGTCCTGCCTTTCTGGATTTTACATTTTTTTCAGATGGCCCTTTTGACCGGGGGGCAGTGAGACTTCATTGTAGTGCAGATTTCCTTTGCAAGCTTGCTTGGTTGGCCAAAAAGGGCGTATGCGTTTTTTCCTGAATATATTCAGGAAAAAACGCATACGCCCTTTTTGGCCAAGTGCATCATTGTGGACGTTCTGCCTCTTTTCCTATGCTTTACATGCAATTCCAGTCTACCACCTGAAATCGGTTTCCGGCAATTCTGCCCCGCTTTCAAGTCCTCTTGGCAGCCTTACTTCAATATATTTTTGGACGATAGCTGTCATTTATAACTCTGAAGTTTTGTGAATTAAAGTGTCCCTGAGCTCCTTTCTTCAACTCACTTTCTTGTGAGCTGGCCGCAACACCGCAGCCTTGCTTCAGGCCCTAGTGTTGTTCCGGCTTGGCACGCTGAGCCTTTGGTTAATTCCTCTTCCTGGTGGGAAATGAAAGTTAAATTTTCCCTCCAGACACCTCCATGTATTCTCTCATTGGTTCTCCCTATTCCTGTTCATTTCCCACAGAAATTGCAAACTGGGCCAAACAGGAGGTTAAAGGCACTGACTCTCCGAGTGGGGAGAGTGTTAGTAAAGCGTCTGGAATGTTGCACCCGAGTACCAGGGGACAAAAAGTGACACATTTGAACACGTTTCCCGATCACACGGTGGATCATACTCTGGGTTCCACATGCATGTTTTAGCTGAAGGAAGAATCCCTTAAACCTGCAGAGTTGAGACCCATGGAATGGGTACCATGCAATGTCACTGCATAGGGTCTGCATGTGTTCACCAAACCTCACCAAACCTATCACTGCTGCATTTATGCCGCTGTACACATGCTAGATTCTCTTTCGGAGACATATAAATCGATAGGTTTTAAGATTCTTACTAGTCAGGTATATTCTTAGGCGTTTAATATGGGGTGTAGAGTCCAGTTCGTTGAGCAAGGAGTAGCTCTTGTCTATTACATATTTGGCTTATGGAATGATATCTGTGCTAATTTCAATCTCTGGTTTTATGCAGCACCCCAACTCACCTTTCCCCTTAAGCAAGCATAAGTTGGTTTTCTACATTTGAGACCCTGTTCTGTTTTGTAATTCAGTTCCTGTGTAGCCAAGTTTACATTCCATGTGGTAGAGATATCTTATGATGTTTCTTTTTCTGTGTGACTTATTTCACTTAGAATCATCGTACCTGAATCCACTCATTATGCTGCTACGGGCCTGATGACATAGATTTCATTGCTGAGTGATATTGCATTGTACGTAAGTACCACAACTTCTTTATCCATTTTGCGCTTTCTGTGATATTGAACTTGTACCGTAAACGAGGTTCTTGTAAACAGAGCTGTCCCAAACATTTGGGTGGTTGTGTCTTTTTGATTTTAATTTCCCTAAGCTATAGGACCATAAGTGGAAGTGCCCTAGGCTCTGTTGCTTTGTTTTTTAGATGTTTCAGGAAACACCATACACTTCTCCAGAGTGCCTGTTGGCAATTTACATCCCGCCCATCAGCATAACAAGGCTCCCAGTTCTCCATGGCCTGTCCTGCCTTTCTGGATTTTACACTTTTTTCAGATGGCCCTTTTGACCGGGGAGCAGTGAGACTTCATTGTAGTGCAGATTTCCTTTGCAAGCTTGCTTGGTTGGCCAAAAAGGGCGTATGCGTTTTTTCCTGAATATATTCAGGAAAAAACGCATACGCCCTTTTTGGCCAAGTGCATCATTGTGGACGTTCTGCCTCTTTTCCTATGCTTTACATGCAATTCCAGTCTACCTCCTGAAATCGGTTTCCTGCAATTCTGCCCCGCTTTCAAGTCCTCTTGGCAGCCTTACTTCAATATATTTTTGGACGATAGCTGTCATTTATAACTCTGCAGGTTTGTGAATGACAGTGCCCCTGAGCTCCTTTCTTCAACTCGCTTTCTTGTGAGCTGGCCGCAACACCGCAGCCTTGCTTCAGGCCCTAGTGTGGTTCCGGCATGGCACGCTGAGCCTTTGGTTAATTCCTCTTCCTGGTGGGAAATGAGAGTTAAATTTGCCCGTCCAGACACCTCCAGCTAGTCTCTCATTGGTTCTCCCTATTCCTGTTCATTTTCCGCAGAAATTGCAAACTGGGCCAAACAGGAGGTTAAAGGCACTGACTCTCCAAGTGGGGAGAGTATTAGTAAAGCATCTGGAATGTTGCACCCGAGTACCAGGGGACGAAAACTGACACAATTGAACACGTTTCCCGATCACACGGTGGATCATACTCTGGGTTCCACATGCATGTTTTAGCTGAAGGAAGAATCCCTTAAACCTGGAGAGTTGAGACCCATGGAATGGGTACCATGGAATATGACTTCAAAGGGTCTGCATTTGTCCACCGAACCTCACCAATAATATCACTGCTGCGTTTATGCCACTGTACACACGCTTGATTCTCTTTCGGAGACATATAAATCCATAGGTTTTAAGATTCTTGCTAGTCAGGTATATTCTTAGGCGTTTAATATGGGGTGTAGAGTCCACTTCGTTGATCAAGGAGTAGCTCTTGTCTATTACATATTTGGCTTATGGAACGGTATCTGTGCTAATTTCAATCTCTGGTTTTATGCAGCACCCCAACTCACCTTTCCCCTTAAGCAAGCATAAGTCGGTTTTCTACATTTGAGACCCTGTTCTGTTTTGTAATTCAGTTCCTGTGTAGCCAAGTTTACATTCCATGTGGTAGAGATATCTTATGATGTTTCTTTTTCTGTGTGACTTATTTCACTTAGAATCATCGTACCTGAATCCACTCATTATGCTGCTACGGGCCTGATGACATAGATTTCATTGCTGAGTGATATTGCATTGTACGTAAGTACCACAACTTCTTTATCCATTTTGCGCTTTCTGTGATATTGAACTTGTACCGTAAACGAGGTTCTTGTAAACAGAGCTGTCCCAAACATTTGGGTGGTTGTGTCTTTTTGATTTTAATTTCCCTAAGCTATAGGACCATAAGTGGAAGTGCCCTAGGCTCTGTTGCTTTGTTTTTTAGATGTTTCAGGAAACACCATACACTTCTCCAGAGTGCCTGTTGGCAATTTACATCCCGCCCATCAGCATAACAAGGCTCCCAGTTCTCCATGGCCTGTCCTGCCTTTCTGGATTTTACACTTTTTTCAGATGGCCCTTTTGACCGGGGAGCAGTGAGACTTCATTGTAGTGCAGATTTCCTTTGCAAGCTTGCTTGGTTGGCCAAAAAGGGCGTATGCGTTTTTTCCTGAATATATTCAGGAAAAAACGCATACGCCCTTTTTGGCCAAGTGCATCATTGTGGACGTTCTGCCTCTTTTCCTATGCTTTACATGCAATTCCAGTCTACCTCCTGAAATCGGTTTCCTGCAATTCTGCCCCGCTTTCAAGTCCTCTTGGCAGCCTTACTTCAATATATTTTTGGACGATAGCTGTCATTTATAACTCTGCAGGTTTGTGAATGACAGTGCCCCTGAGCTCCTTTCTTCAACTCGCTTTCTTGTGAGCTGGCCGCAACACCGCAGCCTTGCTTCAGGCCCTAGTGTGGTTCCGGCATGGCACGCTGAGCCTTTGGTTAATTCCTCTTCCTGGTGGGAAATGAGAGTTAAATTTGCCCGTCCAGACACCTCCAGCTAGTCTCTCATTGGTTCTCCCTATTCCTGTTCATTTTCCGCAGAAATTGCAAACTGGGCCAAACAGGAGGTTAAAGGCACTGACTCTCCAAGTGGGGAGAGTGTTAGTAAAGCATCTGGAATGTTGCACCCGAGTACCAGGGGACGAAAACTGACACAATTGAACACGTTTCCCGATCACACGGTGGATCATACTCTGGGTTCCACATGCATGTTTTAGCTGAAGGAAGAATCCCTTAAACCTGGAGAGTTGAGACCCATGGAATGGGTACCATGGAATATGACTTCAAAGGGTCTGCATTTGTCCACCGAACCTCACCAATAATATCACTGCTGCGTTTATGCCGCTGTACACACGCTTGATTCTCTTTCGGAGACATATAAATCCATAGGTTTTAAGATTCTTCCTAGTCAGGTATATTCTTAGGCGTTTAATATGGGGTGTAGAGTCCACTTCGTTGATCAAGGAGTAGCTCTTGTCTATTACATATTTGGCTTATGGAACGGTATCTGTGCTAATTTCAATCTCTGGTTTTATGCAGCACCCCAACTCACCTTTCCCCTTAAGCAAGCATAAGTCGGTTTTCTACATTTGAGACCCTGTTCTGTTTTGTAATTCAGTTCCTGTGTAGCCAAGTTTACATTCCATGTGGTAGAGATATCTTATGATGTTTCTTTTTCTGTGTGACTTATTTCACTTAGAATCATCGTACCTGAATCCACTCATTATGCTGCTACGGGCCTGATGACATAGATTTCATTGCTGAGTGATATTGCATTGTACGTATGTACCACAACTTCTTTATCCATTTTTCGCTTTCTGTGATATTTAACTTGGACCATAAATGAGGTTCTTGTAAACAGAGCTGTCCCTAACTTTGGGGTGGCTGAGTCTTTTTGATTTTAATTTCCCTAAGCTATAGGACCATAAGTGGAAGTGCCCTAGGCTCTGTTGCTTTGTTTTTTAGATGTTTCAGGAAACACCATACACTTCTCCAGAGTGGCTGTTGGCAATTTACATCCCGCCCATCAGCATAACAAGGCTCCCAGTTCTCCATGGCCTGTCCTGCCTTTCTGGATTTTACACTTTTTTCAGATGGCCCTTTTGACCGGGGAGCAGTGAGACTTCATTGTAGTGCAGATTTCCTTTGCAAGCTTGCTTGGTTGGCCAAAAAGTGCGTATGCGTTTTTTCCTGAATATATTCAGGAAAAAACGCATACGCCCTTTTTGGCCAAGTGCATCATTGTGGACGTTCTGCCTCTTTTCCTATGCTTTACATGCAATTCCAGTCTACCTCCTGAAATCGGTTTCCTGCAATTCTGCCCCACTTTCAAGTCCTCTTGGCAGCCTTACTTCAATATATTTTTGGACGATAGCTGTCATTTATAACTCTGCAGGTTTGTGAAAGACAGTGCCCATGAGCTCCTTTCTTCAACTCGCTTTCTTGTGAACTGGCCGCAACACCGCAGCATTGCTTCAGGCCCTAGTGTGGTTCCGGCATGGCACGCTGAGCCTTTGGTTAATTCCTCTTCCTGGTGGGAAATGAGAGTTAAATTTGCCCTTCCAGACACCTCCAGCTAGTCTCTCATTGGTTCTCCCTATTCCTGTTCATTTTCCACAGAAATTGCAAACTGGGCCAAACAGGAGGTTAAAGGCACTGACTCTCCAAGTCGGGAGAGTGTTAGTAAAGCGTCTGGAATGTTGCACCCGAGTACCAGGGGACGAAAACTGACACATTTGAACACGTTTCCCGATCACACGGTGGATCATACTCTGGGTTCCACATGCATGTTTTAGCTGAAGGAAGAATCCCTTAAACCTGGAGAGTTGAGACCCATGGAATGGGTACCATGCAATATGACTTCAAAGGGTCTGCATTTGCACACCGAACCTCACCAATCCTATCACTGCTGCGTTTATGCCGCTGTACACACGCTTGATTCTCTTTCGGAGACATATAAATCCATAGGTTTTAAGATTCTTACTAGTCAGGTATATTCTTAGGCGTTTAATATGGGGTGTTGTGTCCAGTTCGTTGAGCAAGGAGTAGCTCTTGTCTATTACATATTTCGCTTATGGAATGGTATTTGTGCTAATTTCAATCTCTGGTTTTATGAGCACCCCAACTCACCTTTCCCTTAAGCAAGCATAAGTTGGTTTTCTCCATTTGAGACCCTGTTCTGTTTTGTAATTCAGTTCCTGTGTAGCCAAGTTTACATTCCGTGTAGTAGTGATAACTTATGATGTTTCTTTTTCTGTGTGACTTATTTCACTTAGAATCATCGTACCTGAATCAACTCATTATGTTGCTATGGGCCTGATGACATAGATTTCATTGCTGAGTGATATTGCATTGTACATAAGTAGCACAACTTCTCTATCCATTTTTCACTTTCTGTGATATTGAACTTGTACCGTAAACGAGGTTCTTGTAAACAGAGCCGTCCCAAATTTGAGGTGGCTCTGTCTTTTTGACTTTAATTTCCCTAAGCTATAGGACCATAAGTGGAAGTGCCCTAGGCTCTCTTGCTTTGTTTTTTAGATGTTTCAGAAAACACCATACACTTCTCCAGATTGGCTGTGGGCAATTTACATCCCGCCCATCAGCATAACAAGGCTCCCAGTTCTCCATGGCCTGTCCTGCCTTTCTGGATTTTACATTTTTTTCAGATGGCCCTTTTGACCGGGGGGCAGTGAGACTTCATTGTAGTGCAGATTTCCTTTGCAAGCTTGCTTGGTTGGCCAAAAAGGGCGTATGCGTTTTTTCCTGAATATATTCAGGAAAAAACGCATACGCCCTTTTTGGCCAAGTGCATCATTGTGGACGTTCTGCCTCTTTTCCTATGCTTTACATGCAATTCCAGTCTACCACCTGAAATCGGTTTCCGGCAATTCTGCCCCGCTTTCAAGTCCTCTTGGCAGCCTTACTTCAATATATTTTTGGACGATAGCTGTCATTTATAACTCTGAAGTTTTGTGAATTAAATTGTCCCTGAGCTCCTTTCTTCAACTCACTTTCTTGTGAGCTGGCCGCAACACCGCAGCCTTGCTTCAGGCCCTAGTGTTGTTCCGGCTTGGCACGCTGAGCCTTTGGTTAATTCCTCTTCCTGGTGGGAAATGAAAGTTAAATTTTCCCTCCAGACACCTCCATGTATTCTCTCATTGGTTCTCCCTATTCCTGTTCATTTCCCACAGAAATTGCAAACTGGGCCAAACAGGAGGTTAAAGGCACTGACTCTCCGAGTGGGGAGAGTGTTAGTAAAGCGTCTGGAATGTTGCACCCGAGTACCAGGGGACAAAAAGTGACACATTTGAACACGTTTCCCGATCACACGGTGGATCATACTCTGGGTTCCACATGCATGTTTTAGCTGAAGGAAGAATCCCTTAAACCTGCAGAGTTGAGACCCATGGAATGGGTACCATGCAATGTCACTGCATAGGGTCTGCATGTGTTCACCAAACCTCACCAAACCTATCACTGCTGCATTTATGCCGCTGTACACATGCTAGATTCTCTTTCGGAGACATATAAATCGATAGGTTTTAAGATTCTTACTAGTCAGGTATATTCTTAGGCGTTTAATATGGGGTGTAGAGTCCAGTTCGTTGAGCAAGGAGTAGCTCTTGTCTATTACATATTTGGCTTATGGAATGATATCTGTGCTAATTTCAATCTCTGGTTTTATGCAGCACCCCAACTCACCTTTCCCCTTAAGCAAGCATAAGTTGGTTTTCTACATTTGAGACCCTGTTCTGTTTTGTAATTCAGTTCCTTTGTAGCCAAGTTTACAAGCCGTGTATTAGTGATATCTTATGATGTTTCTTTTTCTGTGTGACTTATCTCACTTAGAATCATCGTACCTGAATCCACTCATTATGCTGCTACGGGCCTGATGACATAGATTTCATTGCTGAGTGACATTGCATTGTACGTAAGTACCACAACTTCTTTATCCATTTTTCGCTTTCTGTGATATTGAACATGTACCGTAAACGAGGTTCTTGTAAACAGAGCCATCCCAAACTTTGGGGTGGCTGTGTCTTTTTGATTTTAATTTCCCTAAGCTATAGGACCATAAGTGGAAGTGCCCTAGGCTCTGTTGCTTTGTTTTTTAGATGTTTCAGGAAACACCATACACTTCTCCAGAGTGGCTGTTGGCAATTTACATCCCGCCCATCAGCATAACAAGGCTCCAAGTTCTCCATGGCCTGTCCTGCCTTTCTGGATTTTACACTTTTCTCAGATGGCCCTTTTGACCGGGGGGCTGTGAGACTTCATTGTAGTGCAGATTTCCTTTGCAAGCTTGCTTGGTTGGCCAAAAAGTGCGTATGCGTTTTTTCCTGAGGAAAAAACGCATATGCCATTTTTGGCCAAGTGCATCATTGTGGACGTTCTGCCTCTTTTCCTATGCTTTACATGCAATTCCAGTCTACCTCCTGAAATTGGTTTCCTGCAATTCTGCCCCGCTTTCAACTCCACTTGGCAGCCTTACTTCAATATATTTTTGGACGATAGCTGTCATTTATAACTCTGCAGGTTTGTGAATGACAGTGCCCCTGAGCTCCTTTCTTCAACTCGCTTTCTTGTGAGCTGGCCGCAACACCGCAGGATTGCTTCAGGCCCTAGTGTTGTTCCGGCATGGCACGCTGAGCCTTTGGTTAATTCCTCTTCCTGGTGGGAAATGAGAGTTAAATTTGCCCGACCAGACACCTCCAGCTAGTCTCTCATTGGTTCTCCTTATTCCTGTTCATTTTCCGCAGAAATTGCAAACTGGGCCAAACAGGAGGTTAAAGGCACTGACTCTCCAAGTGGGGAGAGTGTTAGTAAAGCGTCTGGAATGTTGCACCCGAGTACCGGGGGACGAAACCTGAGACCCTTTAAACACGTTTCCCGATCACACGGTGGATCATACTCTGGCTTCCACATGCATGTTTTAGCTGAAGGAAGAATCCCTTAAACCTGGAGAGTTGAGACCCATGGAATGGGTACCATGCAATATGATTTCAAAGGGTCTGCATTTGCTCACCGAACCTCACCAATCCTATCACTGCTGCGTTTATGCCGCTGAATATATTCAGGAAAAAACACATACGCCCTTTTTGGCCAAGTGCATCATTGTGGACGTTCTGCCTCTTTTCCTATGCTTTACATGCAATTCCAGTCTACCTCCTGAAATCAGTTTCCTGCAATTCTGCCCCGCTTTCAACTCCACTTGGCGGCATTACTTCAATATATTTTTGGACTATAGCTGTCATTTATAACTCTGCAGGTTTGTGAATGACAGTGCCCCTGAGCTCCTTTCTTCAACTCGCTTTCTTGTGAGCTGGCCGCAACACCGCAGCATTGCTTCAGGCCCTAGTGTGGTTCCGGCATGGCACGCTGAGCCTTTGGTTAATTCCTCTTCCTGGTGGGAAATGAGAGTTAAATTTGCCCGTCCAGACACCTCCAGCTAGTCTCTCATTGGTTCTCCCTATTCCTGTTCATTTTCCGCAGAAATTGCAAACTGGGCCAAACAGGAGGTTAAAGGCACTGACTCTCCAAGTGGGGAGAGTGTTAGTAAAGCATCTGGAATGTTGCACCCGAGTACCAGGGGACGAAAACTGACACAATTGAACACGTTTCCCGATCACACGGTGGATCATACTCTGGGTTCCACATGCATGTTTTAGCTGAAGGAAGAATCCCTTAAACCTGGAGAGTTGAGACCCATGGAGTGGGTACCATGCAATATGACTTCAAAGGGTCTGCATTTGTCCACCGAACCTCACCAATCCTATCACTGCTGCATTTATGCCGCTGTACACACGCTTGATTCTCTTTCGGAGACATATAAATCCATAGGTTTTAAGATTCTTCCTAGTCAGGTATATTCTTAGGCGTTTAATATGGGGTGTAGAGTCCACTTCGTTGATCAAGGAGTAGCTCTTGTCTATTACATATTTGGCTTATGGAACGGTATCTGTGCTAATTTCAATATCTGGTTTTATGCAGCACCCCAACTCACCTTTCCCCTTAAGCAAGCATAAGTCGGTTTTCTACATTTGAGACCCTGTTCTGTTTTGTAATTCAGTTCCTGTGTAGCCAAGTTTACATTCCATGTGGTAGAGATATCTTATGATGTTTCTTTTTCTGTGTGACTTATTTCACTTAGAATCATCGTACCTGAATCCACTCATTATGCTGCTACGGGCCTGATGACATAGATTTCATTGCTGAGTGATATTGCATTGTACGTAAGTACCACAACTTCTTTATCCATTTTGCGCTTTCTGTGATATTGAACTTGTACCGTAAACGAGGTTCTTGTAAACAGAGCTGTCCCAAACATTTGGGTGGTTGTGTCTTTTTGATTTTAATTTCCCTAAGCTATAGGAACATAAGTGGAAGTGCCCTAGGCTCTGTTGCTTTGTTTTTTAGATGTTTCAGGAAACACCATACACTTCTCCAGAGTGCCTGTTGGCAATTTACATCCCGCCCATGAGCATAACAAGGCTCCCAGTTCTCCATGGCCTGTCCTGCCTTTCTGGATTTTACACATTTTTCAGATGGCCCTTTTGACCAGGGGACAGTGAGACTTCATTGTAGTGCAGATTTCCTTTGCAAGCTTGCTTGGTTGGCCAAAAAGGGCGTATGCGTTTTTTCCTGAATATATTCAGGAAAAAACGCATACGCACTTTTTGGCCAAGTGCATCATTGTGGACGTTCTGCCTCTTTTCCTATGCTTTACATGCAATTCCATCTACCTCCTGAAATCGGTTTCCTGCAATTCTGCCCCGCTTTCAAGTCCTCTTGGCAGCCTTACTTCAATATATTTTTCGACGATAGCTATCATTTAAAACTCTGCAGGTATGTGAATGACAGTGCCCCTGAGCTCCTTTCTTCAACTCGCTTTCTTGTGAGCTGGCCGCAACACCGCAGGATTGCTTCAGGCCCTAGTGTGGTTCCGGCATGGCACGCTGAGCCTTTGGTTAATTCCTCTTCCTGGTGGGAAATGAGAGTTAAATTTGCCCGTCCAGACACCTCCAGCTAGTCTCTCATTGGTTCTCCCTATTCCTGTTCATTTTCAGCAGAAATTGCAAACTGGGCCAAACAGGAGGTTAAAGGCACTGACTCTCCAAGTGGGGAGAGTGTTAGTAAAGCGTCTGGAATGTTGCACCCGAGTACCAGGGGACGAAAACTGAGACACATTTGAACACGTTTCCCGATCACATGGTGGATCATACTCTGGGTTCCACATGCATGTTTTAGCTGAAGGAAGAATCCCTTAAACCTGGAGAGTTGAGACCCCTGGAATGGGTACCATGCAATATGACTTCAAAGGGTCTGCATTTGCTCACTGAACCTCACCAATCCTAGCACTGCTGCATTTATGCCACTGTACACACGCTTGATTCTCTTTCGGAGACATATAAATCCATAGGTTTTAAGATTCTTACTAGTCAGGTATATTCTTAGGCGTTTAATATGGGGTGTAGAGTCCACTTCGTTGAGCAAGGAGTAGCTCTTGTCTATTACATATTTGGCTTATGGAACGGTATCTGTGCTAATTTCAATCTTTGGTTTTATGCAGCACCCCAACTCACCTTTACTCTTAAGCAAGCATAAGTCGGTTTTCTACATTTGAGACCCTGTTCTGTTTTGTAATTCAGTTCCTGTGTAGCCAAGTTTACATTCCATGTGGTAGAGATATCTTATGATGTTTCTTTTTCTGTGTGACTTATTTCACTTAGAATCATCGTACCTGAATCCACTCATTATGCTGCTACGGGCCTGATGACATAGATTTCATTGATGAGTGATATTGCATTGTACGTAAGTACCACAACTTCTTTATCCATTTTGCGCTTTCTGTGATATTGAACTTGTACCGTAAACGAGGTTCTTGTAAACAGAGCTGTTCCAAAGATTGCGGTGGTTCTGTCTTTTTGATTTTAATTTCCCTAAGCTATAGGACCATAAGTGGAAGTGCCCTAGGCTCTGTTGCTTTGATTTTAGATGTTTCAGGAAACACCATACACTTCTCCAGAGTGGCTGTTGGCAATTTACATCCCGCCCATCAGCATAACAAGGCTCCCAGTTCTCCATGGCCTGTCCTGCCTTTTTGGATTTTACACTTTTTTCAGATGGCCCTTTTGACCGGGGGGCAGTGAGACTTCATTGTAGTGCAGATTTCCTTTGCAAGCTTGCTTGGTTGGCCAAAAAGTGCGTATGCGTTTATTCCTGAATATATTCAGGAATAAACGCATACGCCCTTTTTGGCCAAGTGCATCATTGTGGACGTTCTGCCTCTTTTCCTATGCTTTACATGCAATTCCAGTCTACCTCCTGAAATCGGTTTCCTGCAATTCTGCCCCGCTTTCAAGTCCTCTTAGCAGCCTTACTTCAATATATTTTTGGACGATAGCTGTCATTTATAACTCTGCAGTTTTGTGAATTACAGTGCCCCTGAGCTCCTTTCTTCAACTTGCTTTCTTGTGAGCTGGCCGCAACACCGCAGCATCGCTTCAGGCCCTAGTGTTGTTCCGGCATGGCACGCTGAGCCTTTGGTTAATTCCTCTTCCTGGTGGGAAATGAGAGTTAAATTTGCCCGTCCAGACACCTCCAGCTAGTCTCTCATTGGTTCTCCCTATTCCTGTTCATTTTCCGCAGAAATTGCAAACTGGGCCAAACAGGAGGTTAAAGGCACTGACTCTCCGAGTGGGGAGAGTGTTAGTAAAGCATCTGGAATGTTGCACCCGAGTACCAGGGGACGAAAACTGACACAATTGAACACGTTTCCCGATCACACGGTGGATCATACTCTGGGTTCCACATGCATGTTTTAGCTGAAGGAAGAATCCCTTAAACCTGGAGAGTTGAGACCCATGGAATGGGTACCATGCAATATGACTTCAAAGGGTTTGCATTTGCTCACCGAACCTCATCAATCCTATCACTGCTGCGTTTATGCCGCTATACACACGCTTGATTCTCTTTCGGAGATATATAAATCCATAGGTTTTAAGATTCTTACTAGTCAGGTATATAATTAGGCATTTAATATGGGGTGTTGAGTCCACTTCGTTGAGCAAGGTGTAGCTCTTTTCTATTACCTATTTGGCTTATGGAACGATATCTGTGCTAATTTCAATGTCTGGTTTTATGCAGCACCCCAACTCACCTTTCCCCTTAAGGAAGCATAAGTCGGTTTTCTACATTTGAGACCCTGTTCTGTTTTGTAATTCAGTTCCTGTGTAGCCAAGTTTACATTCCGTGTAGTAGTGATATCTTATGATGTTTCTTTTTCTGTGTGACTTATTTCACTTAGAATCATCGTACCTGAATCCACTCATTATGCTGCTATGGGCCTGATGACATAGATTTCATTGCTGAGTGATATTGCATTGTAGGTAAGTACCACAACTTCTTTATCCATTTTTCAATTTCTGTGATATTGAACTTGTACCGTAAACGAGGTTCCTGTAAACAGAACCGTCCCAAACTTTGGGGTGGCTGTGTCTTTTTGATTTTAATTTCCCTAAGCTATAGGACCATAAGTGGAAGTGCCCTAGGCTCTGTTGCTTTGTTTTTTAGATGTTTCAGGAAACACCATACACTTCTCCAGAGTGGCTGTTGGCAATTTACATCCCGCCCATCAGCATAACAAGGCTCCCAGTTCTCCATGGTCTCTCCTGCCTTTCTGGATTTTACACTTTTTTCAGATGGCCCTTTTGACCGGGGAGCAGTGAGACTTCATTGTAGTGCAGATTTCCTTTGCAAGCTTGCTTGGTTGGCCAAAAAGGGCGTATGCGTTTTTTCCTGAATGTATTCAGGAAAAAACGCATACGCCCTTTTTGGCCAAGTGCATCATTGTGGACGTTCTGCCTCTTTTCCTATGCTTTACATGCAATTCTAGTCTACCTCCTGAAATCGGTTTCCTGCAATTCTGCCCCACTTTCAAGTCCTCTTGGCAGCCTTACTTCAATATATTTTTGGATGATAGCTGTCATTTATAACTCTGCAGGTTTGTGAATGACAGTGCCCATGAGCTCCTTTCTTCAACTCGCTTTCTTGTGAGCTGGCCGCAACACCGCAGCATTGCTTCAGGCCCTAGTGTGGTTCCGGCATGGCACGCTGAGCCTTTGGTTAATTCCTCTTCCTGGTGGGAAATGAGAGTTAAATTTGCCCGTCCAGACACCTCCAGCTAGTCTCTCATTGGTTCTCCCTATTCCTGTTCATTTTCCGCAGAAATTGCAAACTGGGCCAAAGAGGAGGTTAAAGGCACTGACTCTCCAAGTGGGGAGAGTGTTAGTAAAGCGTCTGGAATGTGTCACCCGAGTACCAGGGGATGAAAACTGACACAACTGAACACGTTTCCCGATCACATGGTGGATCATACTCTGGGTTCCACATGCATGTTTTAGCTGAAGGAAGAATCCCTTAAACCTGGAGAGTTGAGACCCATGGAATGGGTACCATGCAATATGACTTCAAAGGGTCTGCATTTGTCCACCGAACCTCACCAATCCTATCACTGCTGCGTTTATGCCGCTGTACACACGCTTGATTCTCTTTCGGAGACATATAAATCCATAGGTTTTAAGATTCTTACTAGTCAGGTATATTCTTAGGCGTTTAATATGGGGTGTAGAGTCCACTTCGTTGATCAAGGAGTAGCTCTTGTCTATTACATATTTGGCTTATGGAACGGTATGTGTGCTAATTTCAATCTCTGGTTTTATGCAGCACCCCAACTCACCTTTCCCCTTAAGCAAGCATAAGTCGGTTTTCTACATTTGAGACCCTTTTCTGTTTTGTAATTCAGTTCCTGTGTAGCCAAGTTTACATTCCATGTGGTAGAGATATCTTATGATGTTTCTTTTTCTGTGTGACTTATTTCACTTAGAATCATCGTACCTGAATCCACTCATTATGCTGCTACGGGCCTGATGACATAGATTTCATTGCTGAGTGATATTGCATTGTACGTAAGTACCACAACTTCTTTATCCATTTTGCGCTTTCTGTGATATTGAACTTGTACCGTAAACGAGGTTCTTGTAAACAGAGCTGTCCCAAACATTTGGGTGGTTGTGTCTTTTTGAATTTAATTTCCCTAAGCTATTGGACCATAAGTGGAATTGCCCTAGGCTCTGTTGCTTTGTTTTTTAGATGTTTCAGGAAACACCATACACTTCTCCAGAGTGGCTGTTGGCAGTATACATCCCGCCCATGAGCATAACAATGCTCCCAGTTCTCCATGGCCTGTCCTGTCTTTCTGGATTTTACACTTTTTTCAGATGTCCCTTTTACCGGGGGGCAGTGAGACTTCATTGTAGTGCAGATTTCCTTTGCAAGCTTGCTTGGTTGGCCAAAAAGGGCGTATGCGTTTTTTCCTGAATATATTCAGGAAAAAATGCATACGCCCTTTTTGGCCAAGTGCATCATTGTGGACGTTCTGCCTCTTTTCCTGTGGTTTACATGCAAATCCAGTCTACCTCCTGAAATCGGTTTCCTGCAATTCTGCCCCGCTTTCAAGTCCTCTTGGCAGCCTTACTTCAATATATTTTTGGACGATAGCTGTCAATTTTAACTCTGCAGGTTTGTGAATGACAGTGCCCCTGAGCTCCTTTCTTCAACTCGCTTTCTTGTGAGCTGGCCGCAACACCGCAGGATTGCTTCAGGTCCCAGTGTGGTTCCGGCATGGCACGCTGAGCCTTTGGTTAATTCCTCTTCCTGGTGGGAAATGAGAGTTAAATTTGCCCGTCCAGACACGTCCAGCTAGTCTCTTATTGGTTCTCCCTATTCCTGTTCATTTTCCGCAGAAATTGCAAACTGGGCCAAACAGGAGGTTAAAGGCACTGACTCTCCAAGTGGGGAGAGTGTTAGTAAAGCGTCTGGAATGTGTCACCCGAGTACCAGGGGATGAAAACTGACACAACTGAACACGTTTCCCGATCACATGGTGGATCATACTCTGGCTTCCACATGCATGTTTTAGCTGAAGGAAGAATCCCTTAAACCTGGAGAGTTGAGACCCATGGAATGGGTACCATGCAATATGATTTCAAAGGGTCTGCATTTGCTCACCGAACCTCACCAATGCTATCACTGCTGCATTTATGCCGCTGAATATATTCAGGAAAAAACACATACGCCCTTTTTGGCCAAGTGCATCATTGTGGAAGTTCTGCCTCTTTTCCTATGCTTTACATGCAATTCCAGTCTACCTCCTGCAATCGGTTTCCTGCAATTCTGCCCCGCTTTCAACTCCACTTGGCGGCATTACTTCAATATATTTTTGGACGATAGCTGTCATTTATAACTCTGCAGGTTTGTGAATGACAGTGCCCCTGAGCTCCTTTCTTCAACTCGCTTTCTTGTGAGCTGGCCGCAACACCGCAGCATTGCTTCAGGCCCTAGTGTGGTTCCGGCATGGCACGCTGAGCCTTTGGTTAATTCCTCTTCCTGGTGGGAAATGAGAGTTAAATTTGCCCGTCCAGACACCTCCAGCTAGTCTCTCATTGGTTCTCCCTATTCCTGTTCATTTTCCGCAGAAATTGCAAACTGGGCCAAACAGGAGGTTAAAGGCACTGACTCTCCAAGTGGGGAGAGTGTTAGTAAAGCGTCTGGAATGTTGCACCCGAGTACCGGGGGACGAAACCTGAGACACCTTTGAACACGTTTCCCGATCACACGGTGGATCATACTCTGGGTTCCACATGCATGTTTTAGCTGAAGGAAGAATCCCTTAAACCTGGAGAGTTGAGACCCATGGAATGGGTACCATGCAATATGACTTCAAAGGGTCTGCATTTGCTCACCGATCCTCACCAATCCTATCACTGCTGCGTTTATGCCGCTGTACACACGCTTGATTCTCTTTCGGAGACATATAAATCCATAGGTTTTAAGATTCTTACTAGTCAGTTATATTCTTAGGCGTTTAATATGGGGTGTTGAGTCCACTTCGTTGAGCAAGGAGTAGCTCTTGTCTATTACATATTTGGCTTATGGAACGGTATCTGTGCTAATTTCAATCTCTGGTTTTATGCAGCACCCCAACTCACCTTTCCCCTTAAGCAAGCATAAGTTGGTTTTCTACATTTGAGAAACTGTTCTGTTTTATAATCCAGTTCCTGTGTAGCCAAGTTTACATTCCGTGTAGTAGTGATATCTTATGATGTTTCTTTTTCTGTGTGACTTATTTCACTTAGAATCATCGTACCTGAATCCACTCATTATGCTGCTATGGGCCTGATGACATAGATTTCATTGCTGAGTGATATTGCATTGTACGTAAGTACCACAACTTCTTTATCCATTTTTCACTTTCTGTGATTTTGAACTTATACTGTAAACGAGGTTCTTGTAAACAGAGCCTTCCCAAACTTTGGGGTGGCTGTGTCTTTTTGATTTTAATTTCCCTAAGCTTTAGGACCATAAGTGGAAGTGCCCTAGGCTCTGTTGCTTTGTTTTTTAGATGTTTCAGGAAACACCATACACTTCTCCAGAGTGGCTGTTGGCAATTTACATCCCGCCCATCAGCATAACAAGGCTCCCAGTTCTCCATGGCCTGTCCTGCCTTTCTGGATTTTACACTTTTTTCAGATGGCCCTTTTGACCGGAGGGCAGTGAGACTTCATTGTAGTGCAGATTTCCTTTGCAAGCTTGCTTGGTTGGCCAAAAAGTGCGTATGCGTTTTTTCCTGAATATATTAAGGAAAAAACGCATACGCCCTTTTTGTCCAAGTGCATCATTGTGGACGTTCTGCCTCTTTTCCTATGCTTTACATGCAATTCCAGTCTACCTACTGAAATCGGTTTCCTGCAATTCTGCCCCGCTTTCAAGTCCTCTTGGCAGCCTTACTTCAATATATTTTTGGACGATAGCTGTCATTTATAACTCTGCAGGTATGTGAATGACAGTGCCCCTGAGCTCCTTTTTTCAACTCGCTTTCTTGTGAGCTGGCCGCAACACCGCATGATTGCTTCAGGCCCTAGTGTGGTTCCGGCATGTCACGCTGAGCCTTTGTTTAATTCCTCTTCCTGGTGGGAAATGAGAGTTAAATTTGCCCGTCCAGACACCTCCAGCTAGTCTCTCATTGGTTCTCCCTATTCCTGTTCATTTTCCGCAGAAATTGCAAACTGGGCCAAACAGGAGTTTAAAGGCACTGACTCTCCAAGTGGGGAGAGTGTTAGTAAAGCGTCTGGAATGTTTCACCCGAGTACCAGGGGACGAAAACTGAGACACATTTGAACACGTTTCCCGATCACATGGTGGATCATACTCTGGGTTCCACATGCATGTTTTAGCTGAAGGAAGAATCCCTTAAACCTGGAGAGTTGAGTCCCCTGCAATGGGTACCATGCAATATGACTTCAAAGGGTCTGCATTTGCTCACCGAACCTCACCAATCCTATCACTGCTTCATTTATGCCACTGTACACACGCTTGATTCTCTTTCTGAGACATATAAATCCATAGGTTTTAAGATTCTTACTAGTAAGGTATATTCTTAGGCGTTTAATATGGGGTGTAGAGTCCACTTCGTTGAGCAAGGAGTAGCTCTTGTCTATTACATATTTGGCTTATGGAACGGTATCTGTGCTAATTTCAATCTCTGGTTTTATGCAGCACCCCAACTCACCTTTCCCCTTAAGCAAGCATAAGTCGGTTTTCTACATTTGAGACCCTGTTCTGTTTTGTAATTCAGTTCCTGTGTAGCCAAGTTTACATTCCATGTGGTAGAGATATCTTATGATGTTTCTTTTTCTGTGTGACTTATTTCACTTAGAATCATCGTACCTGAATCCACTCATTATGCTGCTACGGGCCTGATGACATAGATTTCATTGCTGAGTGATATTGCATTGTACGTAAGTACCACAACTTCTTTATCCATTTTTCGCTTTCTGTGATATTGAACTTGGACCATAAATGAGGTTCTTGTAAACAGAGCTGTCCCTAACTTTGGGGTGGCTGCGTCTTTTTGATTTTAATTTCCCTAAGCTATAGGACCATAAGTGGAAGTGCCCTAGGCTCTGTTGCTTTGTTTTTTAGATGTTTCAGGAAACACCATACACTTCTCCAGAGTGGCTGTTGGCAATTTACATCCCGCCCATCAGCATAACAAGGCTCCCAGTTCTCCATGGCCTGTCCTGCCTTTCTGGATTTTACACTTTTTTCAGATGGCCCTTTTGACCGGGGAGCAGTGAGACTTCATTGTAGTGCAGATTTCCTTTGCAAGCTTGCTTGGTTGGCCAAAAAGTGCGTATGCGTTTTTTCCTGAATATATTCAGGAAAAAACGCATACGCCCTTTTTGGCCAAGTGCATCATTGTGGACGTTCTGCCTCTTTTCCTATGCTTTACATGCAATTCCAGTCTACCTCCTGAAATCGGTTTCCTGCAATTCTGCCCCACTTTCAAGTCCTCTTGGCAGCCTTACTTCAATATATTTTTGGACGATAGCTGTCATTTATAACTCTGCAGGTTTGTGAATGACAGTGCCCCTGAGCTCCTTTCTTCAACTCGCTTTCTTGTGAGCTGGCCGCAACACCGCAGCATTGCTTCAGGCCCTAGTGTGGTTCCGGCATGGCACGCTGAGCCTTTGGTTAATTCCTCTTCCTGGTGGGAAATGAGAGTTAAATTTGCCCGTCCAGACACCTCCAGCTAGTCTCTCATTGGTTCTCCCTATTCCTGTTCATTTTCCGCAGAAATTGCAAACTGGGCCAAACAGGAGGTTAAAGGCACTGACTCTCCAAGTGGGGAGAGTGTTAGTAAAGCGTCTGGAATGTGTCACCCGAGTACCAGGGGATGAAAACTGACACAACTGAACACGTTTCCCGATCACATGGTGGATCATACTCTGGGTTTCACATGCATGTTTTAGCTGAAGGAAGAATCCCTTAAACCTGGAGAGTTGAGACCCATGGAATGGGTACCATGCAATATGACTTCAAAGGGTCTGCATTTGCTCACCGAACCTCACCAATCCTATCACTGCTGCGTTTATGCCGCTGTACACACGATTGATTCTCTTTCGGAGACATAGAAATCCATAGGTTTTAAGATTCTTACTAGTCAGGTATATTCGTAGGCGTTTAATATGGGGTGTTGAGTCCACTTCTTTGAACAAGGAGTAGCTCTTGTCTATTACCTATTTGGCTTAGGGAAAGGTATCTGTGCTTATTTCAATCTCTGGTTTTATGCAGCACCCCAACTCACATTTCCCCTTAAGCAAGCATAAGTTGGTTTTCTACATTTGAGACCCTGTTCTGTTTTGTAATTCAGTTCCTGTGTAGCCAAGTTTACATTCCGTGTAGTAGTGATATCTTATGATGTTTGTTTTTCTGTGTGACTTATTTCACTTAGAATCATCGTACCTGAATCCACTCATTATGCTGCTATGGGCCTGATGACATAGATTTCATTGCTGAGTGATATTGCATTGTACGTATGTACCACAACTTCTTTATCCATTTTTCACTTTCTGTGATACTGAACTTGTACCGTAAATGAGGTTCTTGTAAACAGAGCCGTCCCAAACTTTGGGGTGGCTGTGTCTTTTTGATTTTAATTTCCCTAAGCTATAGGACCATAAGTGGAAGTGCCCTAGGCTCTGTTGCTTTGTTTTTTAGATGTTTCAGGAAACACCATACACTTCCCCAGAGTGGCTGTTGGCAATTTACATCCCGCCCATCAGCATAACAAGGCTCCCAGTTCTCCATGGTCTCTCCTGCCTTTCTGGATTTTACACTTTTTTCAGATGGCCCTTTTGACCAGGGGACAGTGAGACTTCATTGTAGTGCAGATTTCCTTTGCAAGCTTGCTTGGTTGGCCAAAAAGGGCGTATGCGTTTTTTCCTGAATGTATTCAGGAAAAAACGCATACGCCCTTTTTGGCCAAGTGCATCATTGTGGACGTTCTGCCTCTTTTCCTATGCTTTACATGCAATTCCAGTCTACCTCCTGAAATCGGTTTCCTGCAATTCTGCCCCACTTTCAAGTCCTCTTGGCAGCCTTACTTCAATATATTTTTGGACGATAGCTGTCATGTATAACTCTGCAGGTTTGTGAATGACAGTGCCCCTGAGCTCCTTTCTTCAACTCGCTTTCTTGTGAGATGGCCGCAACACCGCAGCATTGCTTCAGGCCCTAGTGTGGTTCCGGCATGGCACGCTGAGCCTTTGGTTAATTCCTCTTCCTGGTGGGAAATGAGAGTTAAATTTGCCCGTCCAGACACCTCCAGCTAGTCTCTCATTGGTTCTCCCTATTCCTGTTCATTTTCCGCAGAAATTGCAAACTGGGCCAAAGAGGAGGTTAAAGGCACTGACTCTCCAAGTGGGGAGAGTGTTAGTAAAGCGTCTGGAATGTTGCACCCGAGTACCAGGGGACGAAAACTGAGACACATTTGAACACGTTTCCCGATCACATGGTGGATCATACTCTGGGTTCCACATGCATGTTTTAGCTGAAGGAAGAATCCCTTAAACCTGGAGAGTTGAGTCCCCTGCAATGGGTACCATGCAATATGACTTCAAAGGGTCTGCATTTGCTCACCGAACCTCACCAATCCTATCACTGCTTCATTTATGCCACTGTACACACGCTTGATTCTCTTTCTGAGACATATAAATCCATAGGTTTTAAGATTCTTACTAGTAAGGTATATTCTTAGGCGTTTAATATGGGGTGTAGAGTCCACTTCGTTGAGCAAGGAGTAGCTCTTGTCTATTACATATTTGGCTTATGGAACGGTATCTGTGCTAATTTCAATCTCTGGTTTTATGCAGCACCCCAACTCACCTTTCCCCTTAAGCAAGCATAAGTCGGTTTTCTACATTTGAGACCCTGTTCTGTTTTGTAATTCAGTTCCTGTGTAGCCAAGTTTACATTCCATGTGGTAGAGATATCTTATGATGTTTCTTTTTCTGTGTGACTTATTTCACTTAGAATCATCGTACCTGAATCCACTCATTATGCTGCTACGGGCCTAATGACATAGATTTCATTGCTGAGTGATATTGCATTGTACGTAAGTACCACAACTTCTTTATCCATTTTTCGCTTTCTGTGATATTGAACTTGGACCATAAATGAGGTTCTTGTAAACAGAGCTGTCCCTAACTTTGGGGTGGCTGCGTCTTTTTGATTTTAATTTCCCTAAGCTATAGGACCATAAGTGGAAGTGCCCTAGGCTCTGTTGCTTTGTTTTTTAGATGTTTCAGGAAACACCATACACTTCTCCAGAGTGGCTGTTGGCAATTTACATCCCGCCCATCAGCATAACAAGGCTCCCAGTTCTCCATGGCCTGTCCTGCCTTTCTGGATTTTACACTTTTTTCAGATGGCCCTTTTGACCGGGGAGCAGTGAGACTTCATTGTAGTGCAGATTTCCTTTGCAAGCTTGCTTGGTTGGCCAAAAAGTGCGTATGCGTTTTTTCCTGAATATATTCAGGAAAAAACGCATACGCCCTTTTTGGCCAAGTGCATCATTGTGGACGTTCTGCCTCTTTTCCTATGCTTTACATGCAATTCCAGTCTACCTCCTGAAATCGGTTTCCTGCAATTCTGCCCCACTTTCAAGTCCTCTTGGCAGCCTTACTTCAATATATTTTTGGACGATAGCTGTCATTTATAACTCTGCAGGTTTGTGAATGACAGTGCCCCTGAGCTCCTTTCTTCAACTCGCTTTCTTGTGAGCTGGCCGCAACACCGCAGCATTGCTTCAGGCCCTAGTGTGGTTCCGGCATGGCACGCTGAGCCTTTGGTTAATTCCTCTTCCTGGTGGGAAATGAGAGTTAAATTTGCCCGTCCAGACACCTCCAGCTAGTCTCTCATTGGTTCTCCCTATTCCTGTTCATTTTCCGCAGAAATTGCAAACTGGGCCAAACAGGAGGTTAAAGGCACTGACTCTCCAAGTGGGGAGAGTGTTAGTAAAGCGTCTGGAATGTGTCACCCGAGTACCAGGGGATGAAAACTGACACAACTGAACACGTTTCCCGATCACATGGTGGATCATACTCTGGGTTTCACATGCATGTTTTAGCTGAAGGAAGAATCCCTTAAACCTGGAGAGTTGAGACCCATGGAATGGGTACCATGCAATATGACTTCAAAGGGTCTGCATTTGCTCACCGAACCTCACCAATCCTATCACTGCTGCGTTTATGCCGCTGTACACACGATTGATTCTCTTTCGGAGACATAGAAATCCATAGGTTTTAAGATTCTTACTAGTCAGGTATATTCGTAGGCGTTTAATGTGGGGTGTTGAGTCCACTTCATTGAACAAGGAGTAGCTCTTGTCTATTACCTATTTGGCTTATGGAAAGGTATCTGTGCTTATTTCAATCTCTGGTTTTATGCAGCACCCCAACTCACATTTCCCCTTAAGCAAGCATAAGTTGGTTTTCTACATTTGAGACCCTGTTCTGTTTTGTAATTCAGTTCCTGTGTAGCCAAGTTTACATTCCGTGTAGTAGTGATATCTTATGATGTTTGTTTTTCTGTGTGACTTATTTCACTTAGAATCATCGTACCTGAATCCACTCATTATGCTGCTATGGGCCTGATGACATAGATTTCATTGCTGAGTGATATTGCATTGTACGTATGTACCACAACTTCTTTATCCATTTTTCACTTTCTGTGATACTGAACTTGTACCGTAAATGAGGTTCTTGTAAACAGAGCCGTCCCAAACTTTGGGGTGGCTGTGTCTTTTTGATTTTAATTTCCCTAAGCTATAGGACCATAAGTGGAAGTGCCCTAGGCTCTGTTGCTTTGTTTTTTAGATGTTTCAGGAAACACCATACACTTCCCCAGAGTGGCTGTTGGCAATTTACATCCCGCCCATCAGCATAACAAGGCTCCCAGTTCTCCATGGTCTCTCCTGCCTTTCTGGATTTTACACTTTTTTCAGATGGCCCTTTTGACCAGGGGACAGTGAGACTTCATTGTAGTGCAGATTTCCTTTGCAAGCTTGCTTGGTTGGCCAAAAAGTGCGTATGCGTTTTTTCCTGAATGTATTCAGGAAAAAACGCATACGCCCTTTTTGGCCAAGTGCATCATTGTGGACGTTCTGCCTCTTTTCCTATGCTTTACATGCAATTCCAGTCTACCTCCTGAAATCGGTTTCCTGCAATTCTGCCCCACTTTCAAGTCCTCTTGGCAGCCTTACTTCAATATATTTTTGGACGATAGCTGTCATGTATAACTCTGCAGGTTTGTGAATGACAGTGCCCCTGAGCTCCTTTCTTCAACTCGCTTTCTTGTGAGCTGGCCGCAACACCGCAGCATTGCTTCAGGCCCTAGTGTGGTTCCGGCATGGCACGCTGAGCCTTTGGTTAATTCCTCTTCCTGGTGGGAAATGAGAGTTAAATTTGCCCGTCCAGACACCTCCAGCTAGTCTCTCATTGGTCCTCCCTATTCCTGTTCATTTTCCGCAGAAATTGCAAACTGGGCCAAAGAGGAGGTTAAAGGCACTGACTCTCCAAGTGGGGAGAGTGTTAGTAAAGCGTCTGGAATGTGTCACCCGAGTACCAGGGGATGAAAACTGACACAACTGAACACGTTTCCCGATCACATGGTGGATCATACTCTGGCTTCCACATGCATGTTTTAGCTGAAGGAAGAATCCCTTAAACCTGGAGAGTTGAGACCCATGGAATGGGTACCATGCAATATGATTTCAAAGGGTCTGCATTTGCTCACCGAACCTCACCAATGCTATCACTGCTGCATTTATGCCGCTGAATATATTCAGGAAAAAACACATACGCCCTTTTTGGCCAAGTGCATCATTGTGGAAGTTCTGCCTCTTTTCCTATGCTTTACATGCAATTCCAGTCTACCTCCTGCAATCGGTTTCCTGCAATTCTGCCCCGCTTTCAACTCCACTTGGCGGCATTACTTCAATATATTTTTGGACGATAGCTGTCATGTATAACTCTGCAGGTTTGTGAATGACAGTGCCCCTGAGCTCCTTTCTTCAACTCGCTTTCTTGTGAGATGGCCGCAACACCGCAGCATTGCTTCAGGCCCTAGTGTGGTTCCGGCATGGCACGCTGAGCCTTTGGTTAATTCCTCTTCCTGGTGGGAAATGAGAGTTAAATTTGCCCGTCCAGACACCTCCAGCTAGTCTCTCATTGGTTCTCCCTATTCCTGTTCATTTTCCGCAGAAATTGCAAACTGGGCCAAACAGGAGGTTAAAGGCACTGACTCTCCAAGTGGGGAGAGTGTTAGTAAAGCGTCTGGAATGTTGCACCCGAGTACCGGGGGACGAAACCTGAGACACCTTTGAACACGTTTCCCGATCACATGGTGGATCATACTCTGGGTTCCACATGCATGTTTTAGCTGAAGGAAGAATCCCTTAAACCTGGAGAGTTGAGACCCATGGAATGGGTACCATGCAATATGACTTCAAAGGGTCTGCATTTGCTCACCGATCCTCACCAATCCTATCACTGCTGCATTTATGCCGCTGTACACACGCTTGATTCTCTTTCGGAGACATATAAATCCATAGGTTTTAAGATTCTTACTAGTCAGTTATATTCTTAGGCGTTTAATATGGGGTGTTGAGTCCACTTCGTTGAGCAAGGAGTAGCTCTTGTCTATTACATATTTGGCTTATGGAACGGTATCTGTGCTAATTTCAATCTCTGGTTTTATGCAGCACCCCAACTCACATTTCCCCTTAAGCAAGCATAAGTTGGTTTTCTACATTTGAGACACTGTTCTGTTTTATAATCCAGTTCCTGTGTAGCCAAGTTTACATTCCGTGTAGTAGTGATATCTTATGATGTTTCTTTTTCTGTGTGACTTATTTCACTTAGAATCATCGTACCTGAATCCACTCATTATGCTGCTATGGGCCTGATAACATAGATTTCATTGCTGAGTGATATTGAATTGTACGTAAGTACCACAACTTCTTTATCCATTTTTCGCTTTCTGCGATATTGAACTTGTACCGTAAACGAGGTTCTTGTAAACAGAACCGTCCCAAATTTTGGGGTGGCTGTGTCTTTTTGATTTTAATTTCCCTAAGCTATAGGACCATAAGTGAAAGTGCCCTAGGCTCTGTTGCTTTGTTTTTTGGATGTTTCAGGAAACACCATACACTTCTCCAGAGTGGCTGTTGGCAATTTACATCCCTCCCATCAGCATAACAAGGCTCCCAGTTCTCCATGGCCTCTCCTGCCTTTCTGGATTTTACACTTTTATCAGATGGCCCTTTTGACCGGGGGTCAGTGAGACTTAATTGTAGTGCAGATTTCCTTTGCAAGCTTGCTTGGTTGGCCAAAAAGGGCGTATGCGTTTTTTCCTGAATATATTCAGGAAAAAACGCATACGCCCTTTTTGGCCAAGTGCATCATTGTGGACGTTCTGCCTCTTTTCCTGTGGTTTACATGCAAATCCAGTCTACCTCCTGAAATCGGTTTCCTGCAATTCTGCCCCGCTTTCAAGTCCTCTTGGCAGCCTTACTTCAATATATTTTTGGACGATAGCTGTCAATTTTAACTCTGCAGGTTTGTGAATGACAGTGCCCCTGAGCTCCTTTCTTCAACTCGCTTTCTTGTGAGCTGGCCGCAACACCGCTGCATTGCTTCAGGTCCCAGTGTGGTTCCGGCATGGCACGCTGAGCCTTTGGTTAATTCCTCTTCCTGGTGGGAAATGAGAGTTAAATTTGCCCGTCCAGACACCTCCAGCTAGTCTCTCATTGGTTCTCCTTATTCCTGTTCATTTTCCGCAGAAATTGCAAACTGGGCCAAAGAGGAGGTTAAAGGCACTGACTCTCCAAGTGGGGAGAGTGTTAGTAAAGCGTCTGGAATGTTGCATCCGAGTACCAGGGGACGAAAACTGAGACACATTTGAACACGTTTCCCGATCACATGGTGGATCATACTCTGGGTTCCACATGCATGTTTTAGCTGAAGGAAGAATCCCTTAAACCTGGAGAGTTGAGACCCCTGCAATGGGTACCATGCAATATGACTTCAAAGGGTCTGCATTTGCTCACCGAACCTCACCAATCCTATCACTGCTGCATTTATGCCACTGTACACACGCTTGATTCTCTTTCTGAGACATATAAATCCATAGGTTTTAAGATTCTTACTAGTCAGGTATATTCTTAGGCGTTTAATATGGGGTGTAGAGTCCACTTCGTTGAGCAAGGAGTAGCTCTTGTCTATTACATATTTGGCTTATGGAACGGTATCTGTGCTAATTTCAATCTCTGGTTTTATGCAGCACCCCAACTCACCTTTCCCCTTAAGCAAGCATAAGTCGGTTTTCTACATTTGAGACCCTGTTCTGTTTTGTAATTCAGTTCCTGTGTAGCCAAGTTTACATTCCATGTGGTAGAGATATCTTATGATGTTTCTTTTTCTGTGTGACTTATTTCACTTAGAATCATCGTACCTGAATCCACTCATTATGCTGCTATGGGCCTGATGACATAGATTTCATTGCTGAGTGATATTGCATTGTACGTAAGTACCACAACTTCTTTATCCATTTTTCACTTTCTGTGATTTTGAACTTATACTGTAAACGAGGTTCTTGTAAACAGAGCCTTCCCAAACTTTGGGGTGGCTGTGTCTTTTTGATTTTAATTTCCCTAAGCTATAGGACCATAAGTGGAAGTGCCCTAGGCTCTGTTGCTTTGTTTTTTAGATGTTTCAGGAAACACCATACACTTCTCCAGAGTGGCTGTTGGCAATTTACATCCCGCCCATCAGCATAACAAGGCTCCCAGTTCTCCATGGCCTGTCCTGCCTTTCTGGATTTTACACTTTTTTCAGATGGCCGTTTTGACCGGGGGGCAGTGAGACTTCATTGTAGTGCAGATTTCCTTTGCAAGCTTGCTTGGTTGGCCAAAAAGGGCGTATGCGTTTTTTCCTGAATATATTAAGGAAAAAACGCATACGCCCTTTTTGTCCAAGTGCATCATTGTGGACGTTCTGCCTCTTTTCCTATGCTTTACATGCAATTCCAGTCTACCTCCTGAAATCGGTTTCCTGCAATTCTGCCCCGCTTTCAAGTCCTCTTGGCAGCCTTACTTCAATATATTTTTGGACGATAGCTGTCATTTATAACTCTGCAGGTATGTGAATGACAGTGCCCCTGAGCTCCTTTTTTCAACTCGCTTTCTTGTGAGCTGGCCGCAACACCGCATGATTGCTTCAGGCCCTAGTGTGGTTCCGGCATGTCACGCTGAGCCTTTGATTAATTCCTCTTCCTGGTGGGAAATGAGAGTTAAATTTGCCCGTCCAGACACCTCCAGCTAGTCTCTCATTGGTTCTCCCTATTCCTGGTCATTTTCCGCAGAAATTGCAAACTGGGCCAAACAGGAGGTTAAAGGCACTGACTCTCCAAGTGGGGAGAGTGTTAGTAAAGCGTCTGGAATGTTGCACCCGAGTACCAGGGGACGAAAACTGAGACACATTTGAACACGTTTCCCGATCACATGGTGGATCATACTCTGGGTTCCACATGCATGTTTTAGCTGAAGGAAGAATCCCTTAAACCTGGAGAGTTGAGTCCCCTGCAATGGGTACCATGCAATATGACTTCAAAGGGTCTGCATTTGCTCACCGAACCTCACCAATCCTATCACTGCTGCATTTATGCCACTGTACACACGCTTGATTCTCTTTCTGAGACATATAAATCCATAGGTTTTAAGATTCTTACTAGTCAGGTATATTCTTAGGCGTTTAATATGGGGTGTAGAGTCCACTTCGTTGAGCAAGGAGTAGCTCTTGTCTATTACATATTTGGCTTATGGAACGGTATCTGTGCTAATTTCAATCTCTGGTTTTATGCAGCACCCCAACTCACCTTTCCCCTTAAGCAAGCATAAGTCGGTTTTCTACATTTGAGACCCTGTTCTGTTTTGTAATTCAGTTCCTGTGTAGCCAAGTTTACATTCCATGTGGTAGAGATATCTTATGATGTTTCTTTTTCTGTGTGACTTATTTCACTTAGAATCATCGTACCTGAATCCACTCATTATGCTGCTATGGGTCTGATGACATAGATTTCATTGCTGAGTGATATTGCATTGTACGTAAGTACCACAACTTCTTTATCATTTTTCACGTTCTGTGATTTTGAACTTGTACTGTAAACGAGGTTCTTGTAAACAGAGCCTTCCCAAACTTTGGGGTGGCTGTGTCTTTTTGATTTTAATTTCCCTAAGCTATAGGACCATAAGTGGAAGAGCCCTAGGCTCTGTTGCTTTGTTTTTTAGATGTTTCAGGAAACACCATACACTTCTCCAGAGTGGCTGTTGGCAATTTACATCCCGCCCATCAGCATAACAAGGCTCCCAGTTCTCCATGGCCTGTCCTGCCTTTCTGGATTTTACACTTTTTTCAGATGGCCCTTTTGACCGGGAGGCAGTGAGACTTCATTGTAGTGCAGATTTCCTTTGCAAGCTTGCTTGGTTGGCCAAAAAGGGCGTATGCGTTTTTTCCTGAATATATTCAGGAAAAAACGCATACGCCCTTTTTGGCCAAGTGCATCATTGTGGACGTTCTGCCTCTTTTCCTTTGCTTTACATGCAATTCCAGTCTACCTCCTGAAATCAGTTTCCTGCAATTCTGCCCAGCGTTCAAGTCCTCTTGGCAGCCTTACTTCAATATATTTTTGGACGATAGCTGTCATTTTTAACTCTGCAGGTTTGTGAATGACAGTGCCCCTGAGCTCCTTTCTTCAACTCGCTTTCTTGTGAGCTGGCCGCAACACCGCAGCATTGCTTCAGGCCCTAGTGTGGTTCCGGCATGACATGCTGAGCCTTTGGTTAATGCCTCTTCCTGGTGGGAAATGAGAGTTAAATTTGCCCGTCCAGACACCTCCAGCTAGTCTCTCATTGGTTCTCCCTATTCCTGTACATTTTCCGCAGAAATTGCAAACTGGGCCAAACAAGAGGTTAAAGGCACTGACTCTCCAAGTGGGGAGAGTGTTAGTAAAGCATCTGGAATGTTGCACCCGAGTACCAGGGGACGAAAACTGACACAATTGAACACGTTTCCCGAGCACACGGTGGATCATACTCTGGGTTCCACATGCATGTTTTAGCTGAAGGAAGAATCCCTTAAACCTGGAGAGTTGAGACCCATGGAATGGGTACCATGCAATATGACTTCAAAGGTTCTGCATTTGCTCACCGAACCTCACCAATCCTATCACTGCTGCGTTTATGACACTGTACACACGCTTGATTCTCTTTCGGAGACATATAAATCCATAGGTTTTAAGATTCTTTCTAGTCAGGTATATTCTTACGCGTTTAATATGGGGTGTAGAGTCCACTTCGTTGAGCAAGGAGTAGCTCTTGTCTATTAAATATTTGGCTTATGGAACGGTATCTGTTCTAATTTCAATCTCTGGTTTTATGCAGCACCCCAACTCACCTTTCGCCTTAAGCAAGCATAAGTTGGTTTTCTACATTTGAGACCCTGTTCTGTTTTGTAATTCAGTTCCTGTGTAGCCAAGTTTACATTCCTTGTAGTAGTGATATCTTATGATGTTTGTTTTTCTGTGTGACTTATTTCACTTAGAATCATCGTACCTGAATCCACTCATTATGCTGCTACGGGCCTGATGACATAGATTTCATTGCTGAGTGATATTGCATTGTACGTAAGTACCACAACTTCTTTATCCATTTTTCGCTTTCTGTGATATTGAACTTGGACCATAAATGAGGTTCTTGTAAACAGAGCTGTCCCTAACTTTGGGGTGGCTGAGTCTTTTTGATTTTAATTTCCCTAAGCTATAGGACCATAAGTGGAAGTGCCCTAGGCTCTGTTGCTTTGTTTTTTAGATGTTTCAGGAAACACCATACACTTCTCCAGAGTGGCTGTTGGCAATTTACATCCCGCCCATCAGCATAACAAGGCTCCCAGTTCTCCATGGCCTGTCCTGCCTTTCTGGATTTTACACTTTTTTCAGATGGCCCTTTTGACCGGGGAGCAGTGAGACTTCATTGTAGTGCAGATTTCCTTTGCAAGCTTGCTTGGTTGGCCAAAAAGTGCGTATGCGTTTTTTCCTGAATATATTCAGGAAAAAACGCATACGCCCTTTTTGGCCAAGTGCATCATTGTGGACGTTCTGCCTCTTTTCCTATGCTTTACATGCAATTCCAGTCTACCTCCTGAAATCGGTTTCCTGCAATTCTGCCCCGCTTTCAAGTCCTCTTGGCAGCCTTACTTCAATATATTTTTGGACGATAGCTATCATTTATAACTCTGCAGGTATGTGAATGACAGTGTCCCTGAGCTCCTTTCTTCAACTCGCTTTCTTGTGAGCTGGCCGCAACACCGCAGCCTTGCTTCAGGCCCTAATGTGGTTCCGGCATGGCACACTGAGCCTTTGGTTAATTCCTCTTCCTGGTGGGAAATGAGAGTTAAATTTGCCCGTCCAGACACCTCCAGCTAGTCTCTCATTGGTTCTCCCTATTCCTGTTCATTTTCCGCAGAAATTGCAAACTGGGCCAAACAGGAGGTTAAAGGCACTGACTCTCCAAGTGGGGAGAGTGTTAGTAAAGCGTCTGGAATGTTGCACCCGAGTACCAGGGGACGAAAACTGAGACACATTTGAACACGTTTCCCGATCACATGGTGGATCATACTCTGGATTCCACATGCATGTTTTAGCTGAAGGAAGAATCCCTTAAACCTGGAGAGTTGAGACCCCTGCAATGGGTACCATGCAATATGACTTCAAAGGGTCTGCATTTGCTCACCGAACCTCACCAATCCTAGCACTGCTGCATTTATGCCACTGTACACACGCTTGATTCTCTTTCGGAGACATATAAATCCATAGGTTTTAAGATTCTTACTAGTCAGGTATATTCTTAGGCGTTTAATATGGGGTGTAGGGTCCACTTCGTTGAGCAAGGAGTAGCTCTTGTCTATTACATATTTGGCTTATGGAACCGTATCTGTGCTAATTTCAATCTTTGGTTTTATGCAGCACCCCAACTCACCTTTACTCTTAAGCAAGCATAAGTCGGTTTTCTACATTTGAGACCCTGTTCTGTTTTATAGTTCAGTTCCTGTGTAGCCAAGTTTACATTCCATGTGGTAGAGATATCTTATGATGTTTCTTTCTCTGTGTGACTTATTTCACTTACAATCATCGTACCTGAATCCACTCATTATGCTGCTACGGGCCTGATGACATAGATTTCATTGCTGAGTGATATTGCATTGTACGTAAGTACCACAACTTCTTTATCCATTTTGCGCTTTCTGTGATATTGAACTTGTACCGTAAATGAGGTTCTTGTAAACAGAGCTGTCCTAAAGATTGGGGTGGTTGTGTCTTTTTGATTTTAATTTCCCTAAGCTATAGGACCATAAGTGGAAGTGCCCTAGGCTCTGTTGCTTTGTTTTTTAGATGTTTCAGGAAACACCATACACTTCTCCAGAGTGGCTGTTGGCAATTTACATCCCGCCCATCAGCATAACAAGGCTCCCAGTTCTCCATGGCCTGTCCTGCCTTTCTGGATTTTACACTTTTTTCAGATGGCCCTTTTGACCGGGGGGCAGTGAGACTTCATTGTAGTGCAGATTTCCTTTGCAAGCTTGCTTGGTTGGCCAAAAAGGGCGTATGCGTTTATTCCTGAATATATTCAGGAAAAAACGCATACGCCCTTTTTGGCCAAGTGCATCATTGTGGACGTTCTGCCTCTTTTCCTATGCTTTACATGCAATTCCAGTCTACCTCCTGAAATCGGTTTCCTGCAATTCTGCCCCGCTTTCAAGTCCTCTTGGCAGCCTTACTTCAATATATTTTTGGACGATAGCTGTCATTTATAACTCTGCAGGTATGTGAATGACAGTGCCCCTGAGCTCCTTTCTTCAACTCGCTTTCTTGTGAGCTGGCCGCAACACCGCTGCATTGCTTCAGGCCCTAGTGTGGTTTCGGCATGGCACACTGAGCCTTTGGTTAATTCCTCTTCCTGGTGGGAAATGAGAGTTAAATTTGCCCGTCCAGACACCTCCAGCTAGTCTCTCATTGGTTCTCCCTATTCCTGTTCATTTTCCGCAGAAATTGCAAACTGGGCCAAACAGGAGGTTAAAGGCACTGACTCTCCAAGTGGGGAGAGTGTTAGTAAAGCATCTGGAATGTTGCACCCGAGTACCAGGGGACGAAAACTGACACAATTGAACACGTTTCCCGAGCACACGGTGGATCATACTCTGGGTTCCACATGCATGTTTTAGCTGAAGGAAGAATCCCTTAAACCTGGAGAGTTGAGACCCATGGAATGGGTACCATGGAATATGACTTCAAAGGGTCTGCATTTGTCCACCGAACCTCACCAATCCTATCACTGCTGCATTTATGCCACTGTACACACGCTTGATTCTCTTTCGGAGACATATAAATCCATAGGTTTTAAGATTCTTCCTAGTCAGGTATATTCTTAGGCGTTTATTATGGGGTGTAGAGTCCACTTCGTTGAGCAAGGAGTAGCTCTTGTCTATTACATATTTGGCTTATGGAACGGTATCTGTGCTAATTTCAATCTCTGGTTTTATGCAGCACCCCAACTCACCTTTCGCCTTAAGCAAGCATAAGTTGGTTTTCTACATTTGAGACCCTGTTCTGTTTTGTAATTCAGTTCCTGTGTAGCCAAGTTTACATTCCTTGTAGTAGTGATATCTTATGATGTTTGTTTTTCTGTGTGACTTATTTCACTTAGAATCATCGTACCTGAATCCACTCATTATGCTGCTACGGGCCTGATGACATAGATTTCATTGCTGAGTGATATTGCATTGTACGTAAGTACCACAACTTCTTTATCCATTTTTCGCTTTCTGTGATATTGAACTTGGACCATAAATGAGGTTCTTGTAAACAGAGCTGTCCCTAACTTTGGGGTGGCTGAGTCTTTTTGATTTTAATTTCCCTAAGCTATAGGACCATAAGTGGAAGTGCCCTAGGCTCTGTTGCTTTGTTTTTTAGATGTTTCAGGAAACACCATACACTTCTCCAGAGTGGCTGTTGGCAATTTACATCCCGCCCATCAGCATAACAAGGCTCCCAGTTCTCCATGGCCTGTCCTGCCTTTCTGGATTTTACACTTTTTTCAGATGGCCCTTTTGACCGGGGAGCAGTGAGACTTCATTGTAGTGCAGATTTCCTTTGCAAGCTTGCTTGGTTGGCCAAAAAGTGCGTATGCGTTTTTTCCTGAATATATTCAGGAAAAAACGCATACGCCCTTTTTGGCCAAGTGCATCATTGTGGACGTTCTGCCTCTTTTCCTATGCTTTACATGCAATTCCAGTCTACCTCCTGAAATCGGTTTCCTGCAATTCTGCCCCGCTTTCAAGTCCTCTTGGCAGCCTTACTTCAATATATTTTTGGACGATAGCTATCATTTATAACTCTGCAGGTATGTGAATGACAGTGTCCCTGAGCTCCTTTCTTCAACTCGCTTTCTTGTGAGCTGGCCGCAACACCGCAGGATTGCTTCAGGCCCTAGTGTGGTTCCGGCATGGCACGCTGAGCCTTTGGTTAATTCCTCTTCCTGGTGGGAAATGAGAGTTAAATTTGCCCGTCCAGACACCTCCAGCTAGTCTCTCATTGGTTCTCCCTATTCCTGTTCATTTTTCGCAGAAATTGCAAACTGGGCCAAACAGGAGGTTAAAGGCACTGACTCTCCAAGTGGGGAGAGTGTTAGTAAAGCGTCTGGAATGTTGCACCTGAGTACCAGGGGACGAAAACTGAGACACATTTGAACACGTTTCCCGATCACATGGTGGATCATACTCTGGATTCCACATGCATGTTTTAGCTGAAGGAAGAATCCCTTAAACCTGGAGAGTTGAGACCCCTGCAATGGGTACCATGCAATATGACTTCAAAGGGTCTGCATTTGCTCACCGAACCTCACCAATCCTAGCACTGCTGCATTTATGCCACTGTACACACGCTTGATTCTCTTTCGGAGACATATAAATCCATAGGTTTTAAGATTCTTACTAGTCAGGTATATTCTTAGGCGTTTAATATGGGGTGTAGAGTCCACTTCGTTGAGCAAGGAGTAGCTCTTGTCTATTAAATATTTGGCTTATGGAACCGTATCTGTGCTAATTTCAATCTTTGGTTTTATGCAGCACCCCAACTCACCTTTACTCTTAAGCAAGCATAAGTCTGTTTTCTACATTTGAGACCCTGTTCTGTTTTGTAGTTCAGTTCCTGTGTAGCCAACTTTACATTCCATGTGGTAGAGATATCTTATGATGTTTCTTTCTCTGTGTGACTTATTTCACTTACAATCATCGTACCTGAATCCACTCATTATGCTGCTACGGGCCTGATGACATAGATTTCATTGCTGAGTGATATTGCATTGTACGTAAGTACCACAACTTCTTTATCCATTTTGCGCTTTCTGTGATATTGAACTTGTACCGTAAACGAGGTTCTTGTAAACAGAGCTGTCCCAAAGATTGGGGTGGTTGTGTCTTTTTGATTTTAATTTCCCTAAGCTATAGGACCATAAGTGGAAGTGCCCTAGGCTCTGTTGCTTTGTTTTTTAGATGTTTCAGGAAACACCATACACTTCTCCAGAGTGGCTGTTGGCAATTTACATCCCGCCCATCAGCATAACAAGGCTCCCAGTTCTCCATGGCCTGTCCTGCCTTTCTGGATTTTACACTTTTTTCAGATGGCCCTTTTGACCGGGGGGCAGTGAGACTTCATTGTAGTGCAGATTTCCTTTGCAAGCTTGCTTGGTTGGCCAAAAAGTGCGTATGCGTTTTTTCCTGAATATATTCAGGAAAAAACGCATACGCCCTTTTTGGCCAAGTGCATCATTGTGGACGTTCTGCCTCTTTTCCTATGCTTTACATGCAATTCCAGTCTACCTCCTGAAATCGGTTTCCTGCAATTCTGTCCCGCTTTCAAGTCCTCTTGGCAGCCTTACTTCAATATATTTTTGGACGATAGCTATCATTTATAACTCTGCAGGTATGTGAATGACAGTGTCCCTGAGCTCCTTTCTTCAACTCGCTTTCTTGTGAGCTGGCCGCAACACCGCAGGATTGCTTCAGGCCCTAGTGTGGTTCCGGCATGGCACGCTGAGTCTTTGGTTAATTCCTCTTCCTGGTGGGAAATGAGAGTTAAATTTGCCCGTCCAGACACCTCCAGCTAGTCTCTCATTGGTTCTCCCTATTCCTGTTCATTTTCCGCAGAAATTGCAAACTGGGCCAAACAGGAGGTTAAAGGCACTGACTCTCCAAGTGGGGAGAGTGTTAGTAAAGCGTCTGGAATGTTGCACCCGAGTACCAGGGGACGAAAACTGAGACACATTTGAACACGTTTCCCGATCACATGGTGGATCATACTCTGGATTCCACATGCATGTTTTAGCTGAAGGAAGAATCCCTTAAACCTGGAGAGTTGAGACCCCTGCAATGGGTACCATGCAATATGACTTCAAAGGGTCTGCATTTGCTCACCGAACCTCACCAATCCTAGCACTGCTGCATTTATGCCACTGTACACACGCTTGATTATCTTTCGGAGACATATAAATCCATAGGTTTTAAGATTCTTACTAGTCAGGTATATTCTTAGGCGTTTAATATGGGGTGTAGAGTCCACTTCGTTGAGCAAGGAGTAGCTCTTGTCTATTAAATATTTGGCTTATGGAACCGTATCTGTGCTAATTTCAATCTTTGGTTTTATGGAGCACCCCAACTCACCTTTACTCTTAAGCAAGCATAAGTCTGTTTTCTACATTTGAGACCCTGTTCTGTTTTGTAGTTCAGTTCCTGTGTAGCCAAGTTTACATTCCATGTGGTAGAGATATCTTATGATGTTTCTTTCTCTGTGTGACTTATTTCACTTACAATCATCGTACCTGAATCCACTCATTATGCTGCTACGGGCCTGATGACATAGATTTCATTGCTGAGTGATATTGCATTGTACGTAAGTACCACAACTTCTTTATCCATTTTGCGCTTTCTGTGATATTGAACTTGTACCGTAAACGAGGTTCTTGTAAACAGAGCTGTCCCAAAGATTGGGGTGGTTGTGTCTTTTTGATTTTAATTTCCCTAAGCTATAGGACCATAAGTGGAAGTGCCCTAGGCTCTGTTGCTTTGTTTTTTAGATGTTTCAGGAAACACCATACACTTCTCCAGAGTGGCTGTTGGCAATTTACATCCCGCCCATCAGCATAACAAGGCTCCCAGTTCTCCATGGCCTGTCCTGCCTTTCTGGATTTTACACTTTTTTCAGATGGCCCTTTTGACCGGGGGGCAGTGAGACTTCATTGTAGTGCAGATTTCCTTTGCAAGCTTGCTTGGTTGGCCAAAAAGGGCGTATGCGTTTATTCCTGAATATATTCAGGAAAAAACGCATACGCCCTTTTTGGCCAAGTGCATCATTGTGGACGTTCTGCCTCTTTTCCTATGCTTTACATGCAATTCCAGTCTACCTCCTGAAATCGGTTTCCTGCAATTCTGCCCCGCTTTCAAGTCCTCTTGGCAGCCTTACTTCAATATATTTTTGGACGATAGCTGTCATTTATAACTCTGCAGGTATGTGAATGACAGTGCCCCTGAGCTCCTTTCTTCAACTCGCTTTCTTGTGAGCTGGCCGCAACACCGCTGCATTGCTTCAGGCCCTAGTGTGGTTTCGGCATGGCACACTGAGCCTTTGGTTAATTCCTCTTCCTGGTGGGAAATGAGAGTTAAATTTGCCCGTCCAGACACCTCCAGCTAGTCTCTCATTGGTTCTCCCTATTCCTGTTCATTTTCCGCAGAAATTGCAAACTGGGCCAAACAGGAGGTTAAAGGCACTGACTCTCCAAGTGGGGAGAGTGTTAGTAAAGCATCTGGAATGTTGCACCCGAGTACCAGGGGACGAAAACTGACACAATTGAACACGTTTCCCGAGCACATGGTGGATCATACTCTGGGTTCCACATGCATGTTTTAGCTGAGGAAGAATCCCTTAAACCTGGAGAGTTGAGACTCATGGAATGGGTACCATGCAATATGACTTCAAAGGGTCTGCATTTGTCCACCGAACCTCACCAATCCTATCACTGCTGCGTTTATGCCGCTGTACACACGCTTGATTCTCTTTCGGAGACATATAAATCCATAGGTTTTAAGATTCTTCCTAGTCAGGTATATTCTTAGGCGTTTATTATGGGGTGTAGAGTCCACTTCGTTGAGCAAGGAGTAGCTCTTGTCTATTACATATTTGGCTTATGGAACGGTATCTGTGCTAATTTCAATCTCTGGTTTTATGCAGCACCCCAACTCACCTTTCGCCTTAAGCAAGCATAACTTGGTTTTCTACATTTGAGACCCTGTTCTGTTTTGTAATTCAGTTCCTGTGTAGCCAAGTTTACATTCCGTGTAGTAGTGATATCTTATGATGTTTCTTTTTCTGTGTGACTTATTTCACTTAGAATCATTGTACCTGAATCCACTCATTATGCTGCTATGGGCCTGATGACATAGATTTCATTGCTGCGTGATATTGCATTGTACGTAATTACCACAACTTCTTTATCCATTTTTCACTTTCTGTGATACTGAACTTGTACCGTAAACGAGGTTCTTGTAAACAGAGCTGTCCCAAACATTGGGGTGGTTGTGTCTTTTTGATTTTAATTTCCCTAAGCTATAGGAACATAAGTGGAAGTGCCCTAGCCTCTGTTGCTTTGTTTTTTAGATGTTTCAGGAAACACCATACACTTCTCCAGAGTGGCTGTTGGCAATTTACATCCCGCCCATCAGCATAACAAGGCTCCCAGTTCTCCATGGCCTGTCCTGCCTTTCTGGATTTCACACTTTTTTCAGATGACCCTTTTGATCGGGGGGCAGTGAGACTTCATTGTAGTGCAGATTTCCTTTGCAAGCTTGCTTGGTTGGCCAAAAAGGGCGTAGGCTTTTTTTCTTGAGGAAAAATCGCATATGCCCTTTTTGGCCAAGTGCATCATTGTGGACGTTCTGCCTCTTTTCCTATGCTTTACATGCAATTCCAGTCTACCTCCTGAAATCGGTTTCCTGCAATTCTGCCCCGCTTTCAAGTCCTCTTGGCAGCCTTACTTCAATATATTTTTGGACGATAGCTGTCATTTATAACTCTGCAGGTTTGTGAATTACAGTGCCCCTGAGCTCCTTTCTTCAACTCGTTTTCTTGTGAGCTGGCCGCAACACCGCAGCATTGTTTCAGGCCCTAGTGTGGTTCCAGAATGGCACGCTGAGCCTTTGGTTAATTCCTCTTCCTGGTGGGCAATGAGAGTTAAATTTGCCCGTCCAGACACCTCCAGCTAGTCTCTCATTGGTTCTCCCTATTCCTGTTCATTTTCCGCAGAAATTGCAAACTGGGCCAAACAGGAGGTTAAAGGCACTGACTCTCCAAGTGGGGAGAGTGTTAGTAAAGCGTCTGGAATGTTGCACCCGAGTACCGGGGGACGAAAACTGAGTCACATTTGAACACGTTTCCCGATCACACAGTGGATCATACTCTGGGTTCCACATGCATGTTTTAGCTGAAGGAAGAATCCCTTAAACCTGGAGAGTTGAGACCCCTGCAATGGGTACCATGCAATATGACTTCAAAGGGTCTGCATTTGCTCACCGAACCTCAACAATCCTAACACTGCTGCGTTTATGCCGCTGTACACACGCTTGATTCTCTTTCGGAGACATATAAATCCATAGGTTTTAAGATTCTTACTAGTCAGGTATATTCTTAGGCGTTTAATATGGGGTGTAGAGTCCACTTCGTTGAGCAAGGAGTAGCTCTTGTCTATTAAATATTTGGCTTATGGAACCGTATCTGTGCTAATTTCAATCTTTGGTTTTATGCAGCACCCCAACTCACCTTTACTCTTAAGCAAGCATAAGTCTGTTTTCTACATTTGAGACCCTGTTCTGTTTTGTAGTTCAGTTCCTGTGTAGCCAAGTTTACATTCCATGTGGTAGAGATATCTTATGATGTTTCTTTCTCTGTGTGACTTATTTCACTTACAATCATCGTACCTGAATCCACTCATTATGCTGCTACGGGCCTGATGACATAGATTTCATTGCTGAGTGATATTGCATTGTACGTAAGTACCACAACTTCTTTATCCATTTTGCGCTTTCTGTGATATTGAACTTGTACCGTAAACGAGGTTCTTGTAAACAGAGCTGTCCCAAAGATTGGGGTGGTTGTGTCTTTTTGATTTTAATTTCCCTAAGCTATAGGACCATAAGTGGAAGTGCCCTAGGCTCTGTTGCTTTGTTTTTTAGATGTTTCAGGAAACACCATACACTTCTCCAGAGTGGCTGTTGGCAATTTACATCCCGCCCATCAGCATAACAAGGCTCCCAGTTCTCCGTGGCCTGTCCTGCCTTTCTGGATTTTACACTTTTTTCAGATGGCCCTTTTGACCGGGGGGCAGTGAGACTTCATTGTAGTGCAGATTTCCTTTGCAAGCTTGCTTGGTTGGCCAAAAAGGGCGTATGCGTTTATTCCTGAATATATTCAGGAAAAAACGCATACGCCCTTTTTGGCCAAGTGCATCATTGTGGACGTTCTGCCTCTTTTCCTATGCTTTACATGCAATTCCAGTCTACCTCCTGAAATCGGTTTCCTGCAATTCTGCCCCGCTTTCAAGTCCTCTTGGCAGCCTTACTTCAATATATTTTTGGACGATAGCTGTCATTTATAACTCTGCAGGTATGTGAATGACAGTGCCCCTGAGCTCCTTTCTTCAACTCGCTTTCTTGTGAGCTGGCCGCAACACCGCTGCATTGCTTCAGGCCCTAGTGTGGTTTCGGCATGGCACACTGAGCCTTTGGTTAATTCCTCTTCCTGGTGGGAAATGAGAGTTAAATTTGCCCGTCCAGACACCTCCAGCTAGTCTCTCATTGGTTCTCCCTATTCCTGTTCATTTTCCGCAGAAATTGCAAACTGGGCCAAACAGGAGGTTAAAGGCACTGACTCTCCAAGTGGGGAGAGTGTTAGTAAAGCATCTGGAATGTTGCACCCGAGTACCAGGGGACGAAAACTGACACAATTGAACACGTTTCCCGAGCACACGGTGGATCATACTCTGGGTTCCACATGCATGTTTTAGCTGAAGGAAGAATCCCTTAAACCTGGAGAGTTGAGACCCATGGAATGGGTACCATGCAATATGACTTCAAAGGGTCTGCATTTGTCCACCGAACCTCACCAATCCTATCACTGCTGCGTTTATGCCGCTGTACACACGCTAGATTCTCTTTCGGAGACATATAAATCCATAGGTTTTAAGATTCTTCCTAGTCAGGTATATTCTTAGGCGTTTATTATGGGGTGTAGAGTCCACTTCGTTGAGCAAGGAGTAGCTCTTGTCTATTACATATTTGGCTTATGGAATGGTATCTGTGCTAATTTCAATCTCTGGTTTTATGCAGCACCCCAACTCACCTTTCGCCTTAAGCAAGCATAACTTGGTTTTCTACATTTGAGACCCTGTTCTGTTTTGTAATTCAGTTCCTGTGTAGCCAAGTTTACATTCCGTGTAGTAGTGATATCTTATGATGTTTCTTTTTCTGTGTGACTTATTTCACTTAGAATCATCGTACCTGAATCCACTCATTATGCTGCTATGGGCCTGATGACATAGATTTCATTGCTGCGTGATATTGCATTGTACGTAATTACCACAACTTCTTTATCCATTTTTCACTTTCTGTGATACTGAACTTGTACCGTAAACGAGGTTCTTGTAAACAGAGCTGTCCCAAACATTGGGGTGGTTGTGTCTTTTTGATTTTAATTTCCCTAAGCTATAGGAACATAAGTGGAAGTGCCCTAGGCTCTGTTGCTTTGTTTTTTAGATGTTTCGGGAAACACCATACACTTCTCCAGAGTGGCTGTTGGCAATTTACATCCCGCCCATCAGCATAACAAGGCTCCCAGTTCTCCATGGCCTGTCCTGCCTTTCTGGATTTCACACTTTTTTCAGATGACCCTTTTGATCGGGGGGCAGTGAGACTTCATTGTAGTGCAGATTTCCTTTGCAAGCTTGCTTGGTTGGCCAAAAAGGGCGTAGGCTTTTTTTCTTGAGGAAAAATCGCATATGCCCTTTTTGGCCAAGTGCATCATTGTGGACGTTCTGCCTCTTTTCCTATGCTTTACATGCAATTCCAGTCTACCTCCTGAAATCGGTTTCCTGCAATTCTGCCCCGCTTTCAAGTCCTCTTGGCAGCCTTACTTCAATATATTTTTGGACGATAGCTGTCATTTATAACTCTGCAGGTTTGTGAATTACAGTGCCCCTGAGCTCCTTTCTTCAACTCGTTTTCTTGTGAGCTGGCCGCAACACCGCAGCATTGTTTCAGGCCCTAGTGTGGTTCCAGAATGGCACGCTGAGCCTTTGGTTAATTCCTCTTCCTGGTGGGCAATGAGAGTTAAATTTGCCCGTCCAGACACCTCCAGCTAGTCTCTCATTGGTTCTCCCTATTCCTGTTCATTTTCCGCAGAAATTGCAAACTGGGCCAAACAGGAGGTTAAAGGCACTGACTCTCCAAGTGGGGAGAGTGTTAGTAAAGCGTCTGGAATGTTGCACCCGAGTACCGGGGGACGAAAACTGAGTCACATTTGAACACGTTTCCCGATCACACAGTGGATCATACTCTGGGTTCCACATGCATGTTTTAGCTGAAGGAAGAATCCCTTAAACCTGGAGAGTTGAGACCCCTGCAATGGGTACCATGCAATATGACTTCAAAGGGTCTGCATTTGCTCACCGAACCTCAACAATCCTAACACTGCTGCGTTTATGCCGCTGTACACACGCTTGATTCTCTTTCGGAGACATATAAATCCATAGGTTTTAAGATTCTTACTAGTCAGGTATATTCTTAGGCGTTTAATATGGGGTGTAGAGTCCACTTCGTTGAGCAAGGAGTAGCTCTTGTCTATTAAATATTTGGCTTATGGAACCGTATCTGTGCTAATTTCAATCTTTGGTTTTATGCAGCACCCCAACTCACCTTTACTCTTAAGCAAGCATAAGTCTGTTTTCTACATTTGAGACCCTGTTCTGTTTTGTAGTTCAGTTCCTGTGTAGCCAAGTTTACATTCCATGTGGTAGAGATATCTTATGATGTTTCTTTCTCTGTGTGACTTATTTCACTTACAATCATCGTACCTGAATCCACTCATTATGCTGCTACGGGCCTGATGACATAGATTTCATTGCTGAGTGATATTGCATTGTACGTAAGTACCACAACTTCTTTATCCATTTTGCGCTTTCTGTGATATTGAACTTGTACCGTAAACGAGGTTCTTGTAAACAGAGCTGTCCCAAAGATTGGGGTGGTTGTGTCTTTTTGATTTTAATTTCCCTAAGCTATAGGACCATAAGTGGAAGTGCCCTAGGCTCTGTTGCTTTGTTTTTTAGATGTTTCAGGAAACACCATACACTTCTCCAGAGTGGCTGTTGGCAATTTACATCCCGCCCATCAGCATAACAAGGCTCCCAGTTCTCCATGGCCTGTCCTGCCTTTCTGGATTTTACACTTTTTTCAGATGGCCCTTTTGACCGGGGGGCAGTGAGACTTCATTGTAGTGCAGATTTCCTTTGCAAGCTTGCTTGGTTGGCCAAAAAGGGCGTATGCGTTTATTCCTGAATATATTCAGGAAAAAACGCATACGCCCTTTTTGGCCAAGTGCATCATTGTGGACGTTCTGCCTCTTTTCCTATGCTTTACATGCAATTCCAGTCTACCTCCTGAAATCGGTTTCCTGCAATTCTGCCCCACTTTCAAGTCCTCTTGGCAGCCTTACTTCAATATATTTTTGGACGATAGCTGTCATTTATAACTCTGCAGGTATGTGAATGACAGTGCCCCTGAGCTCCTTTCTTCAACTCGCTTTCTTGTGAGCTGGCCGCAACACCGCTGCATTGCTTCAGGCCCTAGTGTGGTTTCGGAATGGCACACTGAGCCTTTGGTTAATTCCTCTTCCTGGTGGGAAATGAGAGTTAAATTTGCCCGTCCAGACACCTCCAGCTAGTCTCTCATTGGTTCTCCCTATTCCTGTTCATTTTCCGCAGAAATTGCAAACTGGGCCAAACAGGAGGTTAAAGGCACTGACTCTCCAAGTGGGGAGAGTGTTAGTAAAGCATCTGGAATGTTGCACCCGAGTACCAGGGGACGAAAACTGACACAATTGAACACGTTTCCCGAGCACATGGTGGATCATACTCTGGGTTCCACATGCATGTTTTAGCTGAAGGAAGAATCCCTTAAACCTGGAGAGTTGAGACCCATGGAATGGGTACCATGCAATATGACTTCAAAGGGTCTGCATTTGTCCACCGAACCTCACCAATCCTATCACTGCTGCGTTTATGCCGCTGTACACACGCTTGATTCTCTTTCGGAGACATATAAATCCATAGGTTTTAAGATTCTTCCTAGTCAGGTATATTCTTAGGCGTTTATTATGGGGTGTAGAGTCCACTTCGTTGAGCAAGGAGTAGCTCTTGTCTATTACATATTTGGCTTATGGAACGGTATCTGTGCTAATTTCAATCTCTGGTTTTATGCAGCACCCCAACTCACCTTTCCCCTTAAGCAAGCATAAGTCGGTTTTCTACATTTGAGACCCTGTTCTGTTTTGTAATTCAGTTCCTGTGTAGCCAAGTTTACATTCCGTGTAGTAGTGATATCTTATGATGTTTCTTTTTCTGTGTGACTTATTTCACTTAGAATCATCGTACCTGAATCCACTCATTATGCTTCTATGGGCCTGATGACATAGATTTCATTGCTGCGTGATATTGCATTGTACGTAATTACCACAACTTCTTTATCCATTTTTCACTTTCTGTGATACTGAACTTGTACCGTAAACGAGGTTCTTGTAAACAGAGCTGTCCCAAACATTGGGGTGGTTGTGTCTTTTTGATTTTAATTTCCCTAAGCTATAGGAACATAAGTGGAAGTGCCCTAGGCTCTGTTGCTTTGTTTTTTAGATGTTTCGGGAAACACCATACACTTCTCCAGAGTGGCTGTTGGCAATTTACATCCCGCCCATCAGCATAACAAGGCTCCCAGTTCTCCATGGCCTGTCCTGCCTTTCTGGATTTCACACTTTTTTCAGATGACCCTTTTGATCGGGGGGCAGTGAGACTTCATTGTAGTGCAGATTTCCTTTGCAAGCTTGCTTGGTTGGCCAAAAAGGGCGTAGGCTTTTTTTCTTGAGGAAAAATCGCATATGCCCTTTTTGGCCAAGTGCATCATTGTGGACGTTCTGCCTCTTTTCCTATGCTTTACATGCAATTCCAGTCTACCTCCTGAAATCGGTTTCCTGCAATTCTGCCCCGCTTTCAAGTCCTCTTGGCAGCCTTACTTCAATATATTTTTGGACGATAGCTGTCATTTATAACTCTGCAGGTTTGTGAATTACAGTGCCCCTGAGCTCCTTTCTTCAACTCGTTTTCTTGTGAGCTGGCCGCAACACCGCAGCATTGTTTCAGGCCCTAGTGTGGTTCCAGAATGGCACGCTGAGCCTTTGGTTAATTCCTCTTCCTGGTGGGCAATGAGAGTTAAATTTGCCCGTCCAGACACCTCCAGCTAGTCTCTCATTGGTTCTCCCTATTCCTGTTCATTTTCCGCAGAAATTGCAAACTGGGCCAAACAGGAGGTTAAAGGCACTGACTCTCCAAGTGGGGAGAGTGTTAGTAAAGCGTCTGGAATGTTGCACCCGAGTACCGGGGGACGAAAACTGAGTCACATTTGAACACGTTTCCCGATCACATGGTGGATCATACTCTGGGTTCCACATGCTTGTTTTAGCTGAAGGAAGAATCCCTTAAACCTGGAGAGTTGAGACCCCTGCAATGGGTACCATGCAATATGACTTCAAAGGGTCTGCATTTGCTCACCGAACCTCAACAATCCTAACACTGCTGCGTTTATGCCGCTGTACACACGCTTGATTCTCTTTCGGAGACATATAAATCCATAGGTTTTAAGATTCTTACTAGTCAGGTATATTCTTATGCGTTTAATATGGGGTGTTGAGTCCACTTCGTTGAGCAATGAGTAGCTCTTGTCTATTACATATTTGGCTTATGGAACGGTATCCGTTCTAATTTCAATCTCTGGTTTTATGCAGCACCCCAACTCACCTTTCCCCTTAAGCATGCATAAGTTGGTTTTCTACATTTGAGACCCTGTTCTGTTTTGTAATTCAGTTCCTGTGTAGCCAAGTTTACATTCCGTGTAGTAGTGATATCTTATGATGTTTCTTTTTCTGTGTGACTTATTTCACTTAGCATCATCGTACCTGAATCCACTCATTATGCTGCTACGGGCCTGATGACATAGATTTCATTGCTGAGTGATATTGCATTGTACGTAAGTACCACAACTTCTTTACCCATTTTGCGCTTTCTGTGATATTGCACTTGTACCGTAAACGAGGTTCTTGTAAACAGAGCCGTCCCAAACTTTGGGGTGGTTGTGTCTTTTTGATTTTAATATCCCTAAGCTATAGGACCATAAGTGGAAGTGCCCTAGGCTCTGTTGCTTTGTTTTTTAGATGTTTCAGGAAACACCATACACTTCTCCAGAGTGACTGTTGGCAATTTACATCCCGCCCATCAGCATAACAAGGCTCCCAGTTCTCCATGGCCTGTCCTGCCTTTCTGGATTTTACACTTTTTTCAGATGGCCCTTTTGACCGGGGGGCAGTGAGACTTCATTGTAGTGCAGATTTCCTTTGCAAGCTTGCTTGGTTGGCCAAAAAGGGCGTATGCGTTTATTCCTGAATATATTCAGGAAAAAACGCATACGCACTTTTTGGCCAAGTGCATCATTGTGGACGTTCTGCCTCTTTTCCTATGCTTCACATGCAATTCCAGTCTACCTCCTGAAATCGGTTTCCTGCAATTCTGCCCCGCTTTCAAGTCCTCTTGGCAGCCTTACTTCAATATATTTTTGGACGATAGCTGTCATTTATAACTCTGCAGGTATGTGAATGACAGTGCCCCTGAGCTCCTTTCTTCAACTCGCTTTCTTGTGACCTGGCCGCAACACCGCTGCATTGCTTCAGGCCCTAGTGTGGTTCCGGCATGGCACACTGAGCCTTTGTTTAATTCCTCTTCCTGGTGGGAAATGAGAGTTAAATTTGCCCGTCCAGACACATCCAGCTAGTCTCTCATTGGTTCTCCCTATTCCTGTTCATTTTCCGCAGAAATTGCAAACTGGGCCAAACAGGAGGTTAAAGGCACTGACTCTCCAAGTGGGGAGAGTGTTAATAAAGCATCTGGAATGTTGCACCCGAGTACCAGGGGACGAAAACTGACACAATTGAACACGTTTCCCGAGCACACGGTGGATCATACTCTGGGTTCCACATGCATGTTTTAGCTGAAGGAAGAATCCCTTAAACCTGGAGAGTTGAGACCCATGGAATGGGTACCATGCAATATGACTTCAAAGGGCCTGCATTTGTCCACCGAACCTCACCAATCCTATCACTGCTGCGTTTATGCCGCTGTACACACGCTTGATTCTCTTTCGGAGACATATAAATCCATAGGTTTTAAGATTCTTCCTAGTCAGGTATATTCTTAGGCGTTTATTATGGGATGTAGAGTCCACTTCGTTGAGCAGGAGTAGCTCTTGTCTATTACATATTTGGCTTATGGAACGGTATCTGTGCTAATTTCAATCTCTGGTTTTATGCAGCACCCCAACTCACCTTTCGCCTTAAGCAAGCATAAGTTGGTTTTCTACATTTGAGACCCTGTTCTGTTTTGTAATTCAGTTCCTGTGTAGCCAAGTTTACATTCCGTGTAGTAGTGATATCTTATGATGTTTCTTTTTCTGTGTGACTTATTTCACTTAGAATCATCGTACCTGAATCCACTCATTATGCTGCTACGGGCCTGATGACATAGATTTCATTGCTGAGTGATATTGCATTGTACGTAAGTACCACAACTTCTTTACCCATTTTGCGCTTTCTGTGATATTGCACTTGTACCGTAAACGAGGTTCTTGTAAACAGAGCCGTCCCAAACTTTGGGGTGGTTGTGTCTTTTTGATTTTAATATCCCTAAGCTATAGGACCATAAGTGGAAGTGCCCTAGGCTCTGTTGCTTTGTTTTTTAGATGTTTCAGGAAACACCATACACTTCTCCAGAGTGACTGTTGGCAATTTACATCCCGCCCATCAGCATAACAAGGCTCCCAGTTCTCCATGGCCTGTCCTGCCTTTCTGGATTTTACACTTTTTTCAGATGGCCCTTTTGACCGGGGGGCAGTGAGACTTCATTGTAGTGCAGATTTCCTTTGCAAGCTTGCTTGGTTGGCCAAAAAGGGCGTATGCGTTTATTCCTGAATATATTCAGGAAAAAACGCATACGCACTTTTTGGCCAAGTGCATCATTGTGGACGTTCTGCCTCTTTTCCTATGCTTCACATGCAATTCCAGTCTACCTCCTGAAATCGGTTTCCTGCAATTCTGCCCCGCTTTCAAGTCCTCTTGGCAGCCTTACTTCAATATATTTTTGGACGATAGCTGTCATTTATAACTCTGCAGGTATGTGAATGACAGTGCCCCTGAGCTCCTTTCTTCAACTCGCTTTCTTGTGACCTGGCCGCAACACCGCTGCATTGCTTCAGGCCCTAGTGTGGTTCCGGCATGGCACACTGAGCCTTTGTTTAATTCCTCTTCCTGGTGGGAAATGAGAGTTAAATTTGCCCGTCCAGACACATCCAGCTAGTCTCTCATTGGTTCTCCCTATTCCTGTTCATTTTCCGCAGAAATTGCAAACTGGGCCAAACAGGAGGTTAAAGGCACTGACTCTCCAAGTGGGGAGAGTGTTAATAAAGCATCTGGAATGTTGCACCCGAGTACCAGGGGACGAAAACTGACACAATTGAACACGTTTCCCGAGCACACGGTGGATCATACTCTGGGTTCCACATGCATGTTTTAGCTGAAGGAAGAATCCCTTAAACCTGGAGAGTTGAGACCCATGGAATGGGTACCATGCAATATGACTTCAAAGGGCCTGCATTTGTCCACCGAACCTCACCAATCCTATCACTGCTGCGTTTATGCCGCTGTACACACGCTTGATTCTCTTTCGGAGACATATAAATCCATAGGTTTTAAGATTCTTCCTAGTCAGGTATATTCTTAGGCGTTTATTATGGGATGTAGAGTCCACTTCGTTGAGCAGGAGTAGCTCTTGTCTATTACATATTTGGCTTATGGAACGGTATCTGTGCTAATTTCAATCTCTGGTTTTATGCAGCACCCCAACTCACCTTTCGCCTTAAGCAAGCATAAGTTGGTTTTCTACATTTGAGACCCTGTTCTGTTTTGTAATTCAGTTCCTGTGTAGCCAAGTTTACATTCCGTGTAGTAGTGATATCTTATGATGTTTCTTTTTCTGTGTGACTTATTTCACTTAGAATCATCGTACCTGAATCCACTCATTATGCTGCTATGGGCCTGATGACATAGATTTCATTGCTGCGTGATATTGCATTGTACGTAAGTACCACAACTTCTTTATCCATTTTTCACTTTCTGTGATTTTGAACTTGTACCGTAAACGAGGTTCTTGTAAACAGAGCCTTCCCAAACTTTGGGGTGGCTGTGTCTTTTTGATTTTAATTTCCCTAAGCTATAGGACCATAAGTGGAAGTGCCCTAGGCTCTGTTGCTTTGTTTTTTAGATGTTTCAGGAAACACCATACACTTCTCCAGAGTGGCTGTTGGCAATTTACATCCCGCCCATCAGCATAACAAGGCTCCCAGTTCTCCATGGCCTGTCCTGCCTTTCTGGATTTTACACTTTTTTCAGATGGTCCTTTTGACCGGGGGGCAGTGAGACTTCATTGTAGTGCAGATTTCCTTTGCAAGCTTGCTTGGTTGGCCAAAAAGGGCATATGCGTTTTTTCCTGTATATATTCAGGAAAAAACGCATACGCCCTTTTTGGCCAAGTGCATCATTGTGGACGTTCTGCCTCTTTTCCTTTGCTTTACATGCAATTCCAGTCTACCTCCTGAAATCGGTTTCCTGCAATTCTGCCCAGCGTTCAAGTCCTCTTGGCAGCCTTACTTCAATATATTTTTGGACGATAGCTGTCATTTATAACTCTGCAGGTTTGTGAATGACAGTGCCCCTGAGCTCCTTTCTTCAACTCGCTTTCTTGTGAGCTGGCCGCAACACCGCAGCATTGCTTCAGGCCCTAGTGTGGTTCCGGCATGACATGCTGAGCCTTTGGTTAATTCCTCTTCCTGGTGGGAAATGAGAGTTAAATTTGCCCGTCCAGACACCTCCAGCTAGCCTCTCATTGGTTCTCCCTATTCCTGTTCATTTTCCGCAGAAATTGCAAACTGGGCCAAACAAGAGGTTAAAGGCACTGACTCTCCAAGTGGGGAGAGTGTTAGTAAAGCGTCTGGAATGTTGCACCCGAGTACCGGGGGATGAAAACTGACACAATTAAACACATTTCCCGATCACACGGTGGATCATACTTTGGGTTCCACATGCATGTTTTAGCTGAAGGAAGAATCCCTTAAACCTGGAGAGTTGAGACCCATGGAATGGGTACCATGCAATATGACTTCAAAGGTTCTGCATTTGCTCACCAAACCTCACCAATCCTATCACTGCTGCGTTTATGACACTGTACACATGCTTGATTCTCTTTTGGAGACATATAAATCCATAGGTTTTAAGATTCTTTCTAGTCAGGTATATTCTTACGCGTTTAATATGGGGTGTAGAGTCCACTTCGTTGAGCAAGGAGTAGCTCTTGTCTATTAAATATTTGGCTTATGGAACGGTATCTGTTCTAATTTCAATCTCTGGTTTTATGCAGCACCCCAACTCACCTTTCGCCTTAAGTAAGCATAAGTTGGTTTTCTACATTTGAGACCCTGTTCTGTTTTGTAATTCAGTTCCTGTGTAGCCAAGTTTACATTCCTTGTAGTAGTGATATCTTATGATGTTTGTTTTTCTGTGTGACTTATTTCACTTAGAATCATCGTACCTGAATCCACTCATTATGCTGCTACGGGCCTGATGACATAGATTTCATTGCTGAGTGATATTGCATTGTACGTAAGTACCACAACTTCTTTATCCATTTTTCACTTTCTGTGATTTTGAACTTGTACTGTAAACGAGGTTCTTTTAAACAGAGCCTTCCCAAACTTTGGGGTGGCTGTGTCTTTTTGATTTTAATTTCCCTAAGCTATAGGACCATAAGTGGAAGTGCCCTAGGCTCTGTTGCTTTGTTTTGTAGATGTTTCAGGAAACACCATACACTTCTCCAGAGTGGCTGTTGGCAATTTACATCCCGCCCATCAGCATAACAAGGCTCCCAGTTCTCCATGGCCTGTCCTGCCTTTCTGGATTTTACACTTTTTTCAGATGGCCCTTTTGACCGGGGAGCAGTGAGACTTCATTGTAGTGCAGATTTCCTTTGCAAGCTTGCTTGGTTGGCAACAAAGGGCGTATGCGTTTTTTCCTGAATATATTAAGGAAAAAACGCATACGACCTTTTTGGCCAAGTGCATCATTGTGGACGTTCTGCCTCTTTTCCTATGCTTTACATGCAATTCCAGTCTACCTCCTGAAATCGGTTTCCTGCAATTCTGCCCCGCTTTCAAGTCCTCTTGGCAGCCTTACTTCAATATATTTTTGGACGATAGCTATCATTTATAACTCTGCAGGTATGTGAATGCCAGTGCCCCTGAGCTCCTTTCTTCAACTTGCTTTCTTGTGAGCTGGCCGCAACACCGCAGGATTGCTTCAGGCCCTAGTGTGGTTCCGGCATGGCACGCTGAGCCTTTGTTTAATTCCTCTTCCTGGTGGGAAATGAGAGTTAAATTTACCCGTCCAGACACCTGCATCTAGTCTCTCATTGGTTCTCCCTATTCCTGTTCATTTTCCGCAGAAATTGCAAACTGGGCCAAACAGGAGGTTAAAGGCACTGACTCTCCAAGTGGGGAGAGTGTTAGTAAAGCGTCTGGAATGTTGCACCCGAGTACCAGTGGACGAAAACTGAGACACATTTGAACACGTTTCCCGATCACATGGTGGATCATACTCTGGGTTCCACATGCTTGTTTTAGCTGAAGGAAGAATCCCTTAAACCTGGAGAGTTGAGACCCCTGCAATGGGTACCATGCAATATGACTTCAAAGGGTCTGCATTTGCTCACCGAACCTCACCAATCCTATCACTGCTGCATTTATGCCACTGTACACACGCTTGATTCTCTTTCTGAGACATATAAATCCATAGGTTTTAAGATTCTTACTAGTCAGGTATATTCTTAGGCGTTTAATATGGGGTGTAGAGTCCACTTCGTTGAGCAAGGAGTAGCTCTTGTCTATTACATATTTGGCTTATGGAACGGTATCTGTGCTAATTTCAATCTCTGGTTTTATGCAGCACCCCAACTCACCTTTCCCCTTAAGCAAGCATAAGTCGGTTTTCTACATTTGAGACCCTGTTCTGTTTTGTAATTCAGTTCCTGTGTAGCCAAGTTTACATTCCATGTGGTAGAGATATCTTATGATGTTTCTTTCTCTGTGTGACTTATTTCACTTACAATCATCGTACCTGAATCCACTCATTATGCTGCTACGGGCCTGATGACACAGATTTCATTGCTCAGTGATATTGCATTGTACGTAAGTACCACAACTTCTTTATCCATTTTGCGCTTTCTGTGATATTGAACTTGTACCGTAAACGAGGTTCTTGTAAACAGAGCTGTCCCAAAGATTGGGGTGGTTGTGTCTTTTTGATTTTAATTTCCCTAAGCTATAGGACCATAAGTGGAAGTGCCCTAGGCTCTGTTGATTTGTTTTTTAGATGTTTCAGGAAACACCATACACTTCTCCAGAGTGACTGTTGGCAATTTACATCCCGCCCATCAGCATAACAAGGCTCCCAGTTCTCTATGGCCTGTCCTGCCTTTCTGGATTTTACACTTTTTTCAGATGGCCCTTTTGACCGGGGGGCAGTGAGACTTCATTGTAGTGCAGATTTCCTTTGCAAGCTTGCTTGGTTGGCCAAAAAGGGCGTATGCGTTTATTCCTGAATATATTCAGGAAAAAACGCATACGCCCTTTTTGGCCAAGTGCATCATTGTGGACGTTCTGCCTCTTTTCCTATGCTTTACATGCAATTCCAGTCTACCTCCTGAAATCGGTTTCCTGCAATTCTGCCCCGCATTCAAGTCCTCTTGGCAGCCTTACTTCAATATCTTTTTGGACGATAGCTGTCATTTATAACTCTGCAGGTATGTGAATGACAGTGCCCCTGAGCTCCTTTCTTCAACTCGCTTTCTTGTGAGCTGGCCGCAACACCGCTGCATTGCTTCAGGCCCTAGTGTGGTTCCGGCATGGCACACTGAGCCTTTGTTTAATTCCTCTTCCTGGTGGGAAATGAGAGTTAAATTTGCCCGTCCAGACACCTCCAGCTAGTCTCTCATTGGTTCTCCCTATTCCTGTTCATTTTCCGCAGAAATTGCAAACTGGGCCAAACAGGAGGTTAAAGGCACTGACTCTCCAAGTGGGGAGAGTGTTAATAAAGCATCTGGAATGTTGCACCCGAGTACCAGGGGACGAAAACTGACACAATTGAACACGTTTCCCGAGCACACGGTGGATCATACTCTGGGTTCCACATGCATGTTTTAGCTGAAGGAAGAATCCCTTAAACCTGGAGAGTTGAGACCCATGGAATGGGTACCATGCAATATGACTTCAAAGGGTCTGCATTTGTCCACCGAACCTCACCAATCCTATCACTGCTGCGTTTATGCCGCTATACACACGCTTGATTCTCTTTCGGAGACATATAAATCCATAGGTTTTAAGATTCTTCCTAGTCAGGTATATTCTTAGGCGTTTATTATTGGATGTAGAGTCCACTTCGTTGAGCAAGGAGTAGCTCTAGTCTATTACATATTTGGCTTATGGAACGGTATCTGTGCTAATTTCAATCTCTGGTTTTATGCAGCACCCCAACTCACCTTTCCCCTTAAGCAAGCATAAGTTGGTTTTCTACATTTGAGACCCTGTTCTGTTTTGTAATTCAGTTCCTGTGTAGCCAAGTTTACATTCCGTGTAGTAGTGATATCTTATGATGTTTCTTTTTCTGTGTGACTTATTTCACTTAGAATCATCGTACCTGAATCCACTCATTATGCTGCTATGGGCCTGATGACATAGATTTCATTGCTGCGTGATATTGCATTGTACGTAAGTACCACAACTTCTTTATCCATTTTTCACTTTCTGTGATTTTGAACTTGTACTGTAAACGAGGTTCTTGTAAACAGAGCCTTCCCAAACTTTGGGGTGGCTGAGTCTTTTTGATTTTAATTTCCCTAAGCTATAGGACCATAAGTGGAAGTGCCCTAGGCTCTGTTGCTTTGTTTTTTAGATGTTTCAGGAAACACCATACACTTCTCCAGAGTGGCTGTTGGCAATTTACATCCCGCCCATCAGCATAACAAGGCTCCCAGTTCTCCATGGCCTGTCCTGCCTTTCTGGATTTTACACTTTTTTCAGATGGCTCTTTTGACCGGGGAGCAGTGAGACTTCATTGTAGTGCAGATTTCCTTTGCAAGCTTGCTTGGTTGGCCAAAAAGTGCGTATGCGTTTTTTCCTGAATATATTCAGGAAAAAACGCATACGCCCTTTTTGGCCAAGTGCATCATTGTGGACGTTCTGCCTCTTTTCCTATGCTTTACATGCAATTCCAGTCTACCTCCTGAAATCGGTTTCCTGCAATTCTGCCCCGCTTTCAAGTCCTCTTGGCAGCCTTACTTCAATATATTTTTGGACGATAGCTATCATTTATAACTCTGCAGGTTTGTGAATGACAGTGCCCCTGAGCTCCTTTTTTCAACTCGCTTTCTTGTGAGCTGGCCGCAACACCTCAAGATTGCTTCAGGCCCTAGTGTGGTTCCGGCATGGCACGCTGAGCCTTTGGTTAATTCCTCTTCCTGGTGGGAAATGAGAGTTAAATTTGCCCGTCCAGACTCCTCCAGCTAGTCTCTCATTGGTTCTCCCTATTCCTGTTCATTTTCTGCAGAAATTGCAAACTGGGCCAAAGAGGAGGTTAAAGGCACTGACTCTCCAAGTGGGGAGAGTGTTAGTAAAGCGTCTGGAATGTTGCACCCGAGTACCAGGGGACGAAAACTGAGACACATTTGAACACGTTTCCCGAGCACATGGTGGATCATACTCTGGGTTCCACATGCATGTTTTAGCTGAAGGAAGAATCCCTTAAACCTGGAGAGTTGAGACCCCTGGAATGGGTACCATGCAATATGACTTCAAGGGGTCTGCATTTGCTCACCGAACCTCACCAATCCTAGCACTGCTGCATTTATGCCACTGTACACACGCTTGATTCTCTTTTGGAGACATATAAATCCATAGGTTTTAAGATTGTTACTAGTCAGGTATATTCTTAGGCGTTTAATATGGGGTGTAGAGTCCACTTCGTTGAGCAAGGAGTAGCTCTTGTCTATTACATATTTGGCTTATGGAAACGTATCTGTGCTAATTTCAATCTTTGGTTTTATGCAGCACCCCAACTCACCTTTACTCTTAAGCAAGCATAAGTCGGTTTTCTACATTTGAGACCCTGTTCTGTTTTGTAATTCAGTTCCTGTGTAGCCAAGTTTACATTCCATGTGGTAGAGATATCTTATGATGTTTCTTTCTCTATGTGACTTATTTCACTTACAATCATCGTACCTGAATCCACTCATTATGCTGCTACGGGCCTGATGACACAGATTTCATTGCTGAGTGATATTGCATTGTACGTAAGTACCACAACTTCTTTATCCATTTTGCGCTTTCTGTGATATGGAACTTGTACCGTAAACGAGGTTCTTGTAAACAGAGCTGTCCCAAAGATTGGGGTGGTTGTGTCTTTTTGATTTTAATTTCCCTAAGCTATAGGAACATAAGTGGAAGTGCCCTAGGCTCTGTTGCTTTGTTTTTTAGATGTTTCAGGAAACACCATACACTTCTCCAGGGTGACTGTTGGCAATTTACATCCCGCCCATCAGCATAACAAGGCTCCCAGTTCTCCATGGCCTGTCCTGCCTTTCTGGATTTTACACATTTTTCAAATGGCCCTTTTGACCGGGGAGCAGTGAGACTTCATTGTAGTGCAGATTTCCTTTGCAAGCTTGCTTGGTTGGCCAAAAAGGGCGTATGCGTTTATTCCTGAATATATTCAGGAAAAAACGCATACGCCCTTTTTGACCAAGTGCATCATTGTGGACGTTCTGCCTCTTTTCCTATGCTTTACATGCAATTCCAGTCTACCTCCTGAAATCGGTTTCCTGCAATTCTGCCCCGCTTTCAAGTCCTCTTGGCAGCCTTACTTCAATATCTTTTTGGACGATAGCTGTCATTTATAACTCTGCAGGTATGTGAATGACAGTGCCCCTGAGCTCCTTTCTTCAACTCGCTTTCTTGTGAGCTGGCCGCAACACCGCTGCATTGCTTCAGGCCCTAGTGTGGTTCCGGCATGGCACACTGAGCCTTTGGTTAATTCCTCTTCCTGGTGGGAAATGAGAGTTAAATTTGCCCGTCCAGACACCTCCAGCTAGTCTCTCATTGGTTCTCCCTATTCCTGTTCATTTTCCGCAGAAATTGCAAACTGGGCCAAACAGGAGGTTAAAGGCACTGACTCTCCAAGTGGGGAGAGAGTTAGTAAAGCATCTGGAATGTTACACCCGAGTACCAGGGGACGAAAACTGACACAATTGAACACGTTTCCCGAGCACACGGTGGATCATACTCTGGGTTCCACATGCATGTTTTAGCTGAAGGAAGAATCCCTTAAACCTGGAGAGTTGAGACCCATGGAATGGGTACCATGCAATATGACTTCAAAGGGTCTGCATTTGTCCACCGAACCTCACCAATCCTATCACTGCTGCGTTTATGCCGCTGTACACACGCTTGATTCTCTTTCGGAGACATATAAATCCATATGTTTTAAGATTCTTCCTAGTCAGGTATATTCTTAGGCGTTTATTATGGGGTGTAGAGTCCACTTCGTTGAGCAAGGAGTAGCTCTTGTCTATTACATATTTGGCTTATGGAACGGTATCTGTGCTAATTTCAATCTCTGGTTTTATGCAGCACCCCAACTCACCTTTCGCCTTAAGCAAGCATAAGTTGGTTTTCTACATTTGAGACCCTGTTCTGTTTTGTAATTCAGTTCCTGTGTAGCCAAGTTTACATTCCGTGTAGTAGTGATATCTTATGATGTTTCTTTTTCTGTGTGACTTATTTCACTTAGAATCATCGTACCTGAATCCACTCATTATGCTGCTATGGGCCTGATGACATAGATTTCATTGCTGCGTGATATTGCATTGTACGTAATTACCACAACTTCTTTATCCATTTTTCACTTTCTGTGATACTGAACTTGTACCGTAAACGAGGTTCTTGTAAACAGAGCCGTCCCAAACTTTGGGGTGGCTGTGTCTTTTTGATTTTAATTTCCCTAAGCTATAGGACCATAAGTGGAAGTGCCCTAGGCTCTGTTGCTTTGCTTTTTAGATGTTTCAGGAAACACCATACACTTCTCCAGAGTGGCTGTTGGCAATTTACATCCCGCCCATCAGCATAACAAGGCTCCCAGCTCTCCATGGCCTGTCCTGCCTTTCTGGATTTTACACTTTTTTCAGATGGCCCTTTTGACTGGGAGGCAGTGAGACTTCATTGTAGTGCAGATTTCCTTTGCAAGCTTGCTTGGTTGGCAACAAAGGGCGTATGCGTTTTTTCCTGAATATATTAAGGAAAAAACGCATACGCCCTTTTTGGCCAAGTGCATCATTGTGGACGTTCTGCCTCTTTTCCTTTGCTTTACATGCAATTCCAGTCTACCTCCTGAAATCGGTTTCCTGCAATTCTGCCCCGCTTTCAAGTCCTCTTGGCAGCCTTACTTCAATATATTTTTGGACGATAGCTATCATTTATAACTCTGCAGGTATGTGAATGCCAGTGCCCCTGAGCTCCTTTCTTCAACTTGCTTTCTTGTGAGCTGGCCGCAACACCGCAGGATTGCTTCAGGCCCTAGTGTGGTTCCGGCATGGCACGCTGAGCCTTTGTTTAATTCCTCTTCCTGGTGGGAAATGAGAGTTAAATTTACCCGTCCAGACACCTGCATCTAGTCTCTCATTGGTTCTCCCTATTCCTGTTCATTTTCCGCAGAAATTGCAAACTGGGCCAAACAGGAGGTTAAAGGCACTGACTCTCCAAGTGGGGAGAGTGTTAGTAAAGCGTCTGGAATGTTGCACCCGAGTACCAGTGGACGAAAACTGAGACACATTTGAACACGTTTCCCGATCACATGGTGGATCATACTCTGGGTTCCACATGCTTGTTTTAGCTGAAGGAAGAATCCCTTAAACCTGGAGAGTTGAGACCCCTGCAATGGGTACCATGCAATATGACTTCAAAGGGTCTGCATTTGCTCACCGAACCTCACCAATCCTATCACTGCTGCATTTATGCCACTGTACACACGCTTGATTCTCTTTCTGAGACATATAAATCCATAGGTTTTAAGATTCTTACTAGTCAGGTATATTCTTAGGCGTTTAATATGGGGTGTAGAGTCCACTTCGTTGAGCAAGGAGTAGCTCTTGTCTATTACATATTTGGCTTATGGAACGGTATCTGTGCTAATTTCAATCTCTGGTTTTATGCAGCACCCCAACTCACCTTTCCCCTTAAGCAAGCATAAGTCGGTTTTCTACATTTGAGACCCTGTTCTGTTTTGTAATTCAGTTCCTGTGTAGCCAAGTTTACATTCCATGTGGTAGAGATATCTTATGATGTTTCTTTCTCTGTGTGACTTATTTCACTTACAATCATCGTACCTGAATCCACTCATTATGCTGCTACGGGCCTGATGACACAGATTTCATTGCTCAGTGATATTGCATTGTACGTAAGTACCACAACTTCTTTATCCATTTTGCGCTTTCTGTGATATTGAACTTGTACCGTAAACGAGGTTCTTGTAAACAGAGCTGTCCCAAAGATTGGGGTGGTTGTGTCTTTTTGATTTTAATTTCCCTAAGCTATAGGACCATAAGTGGAAGTGCCCTAGGCTCTGTTGCTTTGTTTTGTAGATGTTTCAGGAAACACCATACACTTCTCCAGAGTGACTGTTGGCAATTTACATCCCGCCCATCAGCATAACAAGGCTCCCAGTTCTCCATGGCCTGTCCTGCCTTTCTGGATTTTACACTTTTTTCAGATGGCCCTTTTGACCGGGGGGCAGTGAGACTTCATTGTAGTGCAGATTTCCTTTGCAAGCTTGCTTGGTTGGCCAAAAAGGGCGTATGCGTTTATTCCTGAATATATTCAGGAAAAAACGCATACGCCCTTTTTGGCCAAGTGCATCATTGTGGACGTTCTGCCTCTTTTCCTATGCTTTACATGCAATTCCAGTCTACCTCCTGAAATCGGTTTCCTGCAATTCTGCCCCGCATTCAAGTCCTCTTGGCAGCCTTACTTCAATATCTTTTTGGACGATAGCTGTCATTTATAACTCTGCAGGTATGTGAATGACAGTGCCCCTGAGCTCCTTTCTTCAACTCGCTTTCTTGTGAGCTGGCCGCAACACCGCTGCATTGCTTCAGGCCCTAGTGTGGTTCCGGCATGGCACACTGAGCCTTTGTTTAATTCCTCTTCCTGGTGGGAAATGAGAGTTAAATTTGCCCGTCCGGACACCTCCAGCTAGTCTCTCATTGGTTCTCCCTATTCCTGTTCATTTTCCGCAGAAATTGCAAACTGGGCCAAACAGGAGGTTAAAGGCACTGACTCTCCAAGTGGGGAGAGTGTTAATAAAGCATCTGGAATGTTGCACCCGAGTACCAGGGGACGAAAACTGACACAATTGAACACGTTTCCCGAGCACACGGTGAATCATACTCTGGGTTCCACATGCATGTTTTAGCTGAAGGAAGAATCCCTTAAACCTGGAGAGTTGAGACCCATGGAATGGGTACCATGCAATATGACTTCAAAGTGTCTGCATTTGTCCACCGAACCTCACCAATCCTATCACTGCTGCGTTTATGCCGCTGTACACACGCTTGATTCTCTTTCGGAGACATATAAATCCATAGGTTTTAAGATTCTTCCTAGTCAGGTATATTCTTAGGCGTTTATTATGGGATGTAGAGTCCACTTCGTTGAGCAAGGAGTAGCTCTAGTCTATTACATATTTGGCTTATGGAACGGTATCTGTGCTAATTTCAATCTCTGGTTTTATGCAGCACCCCAACTCACCTTTCCCCTTAAGCAAGCATAAGTTGGTTTTCTACATTTGAGACCCTGTTCTGTTTTGTAATTCAGTTCCTGTGTAGCCAAGTTTACATTCCGTGTAGTAGTGATATCTTATGATGTTTCTTTTTCTGTGTGACTTATTTCACTTAGAATCATCGTACCTGAATCCACTCATTATGCTGCTATGGGCCTGATGACATAGATTTCATTGCTGCGTGATATTGCATTGTACGTAAGTACCACAACTTCTTTATCCATTTTTCACTTTCTGTGATTTTGAACTTGTACTGTAAACGAGGTTCTTGTAAACAGAGCCTTCCCAAACTTTGGGGTGGCTGAGTCTTTTTGATTTTAATTTCCCTAAGCTATAGGACCATAAGTGGAAGTGCCCTAGGCTCTGTTGCTTTGTTTTTTAGATGTTTCAGGAAACACCATACACTTCTCCAGAGTGGCTGTTGGCAATTTACATCCCGCCCATCAGCATAACAAGGCTCCCAGTTCTCCATGGCCTGTCCTGCCTTTCTGGATTTTACACTTTTTTCAGATGGCTCTTTTGACCGGGGAGCAGTGAGACTTCATTGTAGTGCAGATTTCCTTTGCAAGCTTGCTTGGTTGGCCAAAAAGTGCGTATGCGTTTTTTCCTGAATATATTCAGGAAAAAACGCATACGCCCTTTTTGGCCAAGTGCATCATTGTGGACGTTCTGCCTCTTTTCCTATGCTTTACATGCAATTCCAGTCTACCTCCTGAAATCGGTTTCCTGCAATTCTGCCCCGCTTTCAAGTCCTCTTGGCAGCCTTACTTCAATATATTTTTGGACGATAGCTATCATTTATAACTCTGCAGGTTTGTGAATGACAGTGCCCCTGAGCTCCTTTTTTCAACTCGCTTTCTTGTGAGCTGGCCGCAACACCTCAAGATTGCTTCAGGCCCTAGTGTGGTTCCGGCATGGCACGCTGAGCCTTTGGTTAATTCCTCTTCCTGGTGGGAAATGAGAGTTAAATTTGCCCGTCCAGACACCTCCAGCTAGTCTCTCATTGGTTCTCCCTATTCCTGTTCATTTTCTGCAGAAATTGCAAACTGGGCCAAACAGGAGGTTAAAGGCACTGACTCTCCAAGTGGGGAGAGTGTTAGTAAAGCGTCTGGAATGTTGCACCCGAGTACCAGGGGACGAAAACTGAGACACATTTGAACACGTTTCCCGATCACATGGTGGATCATACTCTGGGTTCCACATGCATGTTTTAGCTGAAGGAAGAATCCCTTAAACCTGGAGAGTTGAGACCCCTGGAATGGGTACCATGCAATATGACTTCAAGGGGTTTGCATTTGCTCACCGAACCTCACCAATCCTAGCACTGCTGCATTTATGCCACTGTACACACGCTTGATTCTCTTTTGGAGACATATAAATCCATAGGTTTTAAGATTGTTACTAGTCAGGTATATTCTTAGGCGTTTAATATGGGGTGTAGAGTCCACTTCGTTGAGCAAGGAGTAGCTCTTGTCTATTACATATTTGGCTTATGGAAACGTATCTGTGCTAATTTCAATCTTTGGTTTTATGCAGCACCCCAACTCACCTTTACTCTTAAGCAAGCATAAGTCGGTTTTCTACATTTGAGACCCTGTTCTGTTTTGTAATTCAGTTCCTGTGTAGCCAAGTTTACATTCCATGTGGTAGAGATATCTTATGATGTTTCTTTCTCTATGTGACTTATTTCACTTACAATCATCGTACCTGAATCCACTCATTATGCTGCTACGGGCCTGATGACACAGATTTCATTGCTGAGTGATATTGCATTGTACGTAAGTACCACAACTTCTTTATCCATTTTGCGCTTTCTGTGATATGGAACTTGTACCGTAAACGAGGTTCTTGTAAACAGAGCTGTCCCAAAGATTGGGGTGGTTGTGTCTTTTTGATTTTAATTTCCCTAAGCTATAGGAACATAAGTGGAAGTGCCCTAGGCTCTGTTGCTTTGTTTTTTAGATGTTTCAGGAAACACCATACACTTCTCCAGGGTGACTGTTGGCAATTTACATCCCGCCCATCAGCATAACAAGGCTCCCAGTTCTCCATGGCCTGTCCTGCCTTTCTGGATTTTACACATTTTTCAGATGGCCCTTTTGACCGGGGAGCAGTGAGACTTCATTGTAGTGCAGATTTCCTTTGCAAGCTTGCTTGGTTGGCCAAAAAGGGCGTATGCGTTTATTCCTGAATATATTCAGGAAAAAACGCATACGCCCTTTTTGACCAAGTGCATCATTGTGGACGTTCTGCCTCTTTTCCTATGCTTTACATGCAATTCCAGTCTACCTCCTGAAATCGGTTTCCTGCAATTCTGCCCCGCTTTCAAGTCCTCTTGGCAGCCTTACTTCAATATCTTTTTGGACGATAGCTGTCATTTATAACTCTGCAGGTATGTGAATGACAGTGCCCCTGAGCTCCTTTCTTCAACTCGCTTTCTTGTGAGCTGGCCGCAACACCGCTGCATTGCTTCAGGCCCTAGTGTGGTTCCGGCATGGCACACTGAGCCTTTGGTTAATTCCTCTTCCTGGTGGGAAATGAGAGTTAAATTTGCCCGTCCAGACACCTCCAGCTAGTCTCTCATTGGTTCTCCCTATTCCTGTTCATTTTCCGCAGAAATTGCAAACTGGGCCAAACAGGAGGTTAAAGGCACTGACTCTCCAAGTGGGGAGAGTGTTAGTAAAGCATCTGGAATGTTACACCCGAGTACCAGGGGACGAAAACTGACACAATTGAACACGTTTCCCGAGCACACGGTGGATCATACTCTGGGTTCCACATGCATGTTTTAGCTGAAGGAAGAATCCCTTAAACCTGGAGAGTTGAGACCCATGGAATGGGTACCATGCAATATGACTTCAAAGGGTCTGCATTTGTCCACCGAACCTCACCAATCCTATCACTGCTGCGTTTATGCCGCTGTACACACGCTTGATTCTCTTTCGGAGACATATAAATCCATATGTTTTAAGATTCTTCCTAGTCAGGTATATTCTTAGGCGTTTATTATGGGGTGTAGAGTCCACTTCGTTGAGCAAGGAGTAGCTCTTGTCTATTACATATTTGGCTTATGGAACGGTATCTGTGCTAATTTCAATCTCTGGTTTTATGCAGCACCCCAACTCACCTTTCGCCTTAAGCAAGCATAAGTTGGTTTTCTACATTTGAGACCCTGTTCTGTTTTGTAATTCAGTTCCTGTGTAGCCAAGTTTACATTCCGTGTAGTAGTGATATCTTATGATGTTTCTTTTTCTGTGTGACTTATTTCACTTAGAATCATCGTACCTGAATCCACTCATTATGCTGCTATGGGCCTGATGACATAGATTTCATTGCTGCGTGATATTGCATTGTACGTAATTACCACAACTTCTTTATCCATTTTTCACTTTCTGTGATTTTGAACTTGTACTGTAAACGAGGTTCTTGTAAACAGAGCCTTCCCAAACTTTGGGGTGGCTGAGACTTTTTGATTTTAATTTCCCTAAGCTATAGGACCATAAGTGGAAGTGCCCTAGGCTCTGTTGCTTTGTTTTTTAGATGTTTCAGGAAACACCATACACTTCTCCAGAGTGGCTGTTGGCAATTTACATCCCGCCCATCAGCATAACAAGGCTCCCAGTTCTCCATGGCCTGTCCTGCCTTTCTGGATTTTACACTTTTTTCAGATGGCTCTTTTGACCGGGGAGCAGTGAGACTTCATTGTAGTGCAGATTTCCTTTGCAAGCTTGCTTGGTTGGCCAAAAAGTGCGTATGCGTTTTTTCCTGAATATATTCAGGAAAAAACGCATACGCCCTTTTTGGCCAAGTGCATCATTGTGGACGTTCTGCCTCTTTTCCTATGCTTTACATGCAATTCCAGTCTACCTCCTGAAATCGGTTTCCTGCAATTCTGCCCCGCTTTCAAGTCCTCTTGGCAGCCTTACTTCAATATATTTTTGGACGATAGCTATCATTTATAACTCTGCAGGTTTGTGAATGACAGTGCCCCTGAGCTCCTTTTTTCAACTCGCTTTCTTGTGAGCTGGCCGCAACACCTCAAGATTGCTTCAGGCCCTAGTGTGGTTCCGGCATGGCACGCTGAGCCTTTGGTTAATTCCTCTTCCTGGTGGGAAATGAGAGTTAAATTTGCCTGTCCAGACACCTCCAGCTAGTCTCTCATTGGTTCTCCCTATTCCTGTTCATTTTCTGCAGAAATTGCAAACTGGGCCAAACAGGAGGTTAAAGGCACTGACTCTCCAAGTGGGGAGAGTGTTAGTAAAGCGTCTGGAATGTTGCACCCGAGTACCAGGGGACGAAAACTGAGACACATTTGAACACGTTTCCCGATCACATGGTGGATCATACTCTGGGTTCCACATGCATGTTTTAGCTGAAGGAAGAATCCCTTAAACCTGGAGAGTTGAGACCCCTGGAATGGGTACCATGCAATATGACTTCAAGGGGTTTGCATTTGCTCACCGAACCTCACCAATCCTAGCACTGCTGCATTTATGCCACTGTACACACGCTTGATTCTCTTTTGGAGACATATAAATCCATAGGTTTTAAGATTGTTACTAGTCAGGTATATTCTTAGGCGTTTAATATGGGGTGTAGAGTCCACTTCGTTGAGCAAGGAGTAGCTCTTGTCTATTACATATTTGGCTTATGGAAACGTATCTGTGCTAATTTCAATCTTTGGTTTTATGCAGCACCCCAACTCACCTTTACTCTTAAGCAAGCATAAGTCGGTTTTCTACATTTGAGACCCTGTTCTGTTTTGTAATTCAGTTCCTGTGTAGCCAAGTTTACATTCCATGTGGTAGAGATATCTTATGATGTTTCTTTCTCTATGTGACTTATTTCACTTACAATCATCGTACCTGAATCCACTCATTATGCTGCTACGGGCCTGATGACACAGATTTCATTGCTGAGTGATATTGCATTGTACGTAAGTACCACAACTTCTTTATCCATTTTGCGCTTTCTGTGATATGGAACTTGTACCGTAAACGAGGTTCTTGTAAACAGAGCTGTCCCAAAGATTGGGGTGGTTGTGTCTTTTTGATTTTAATTTCCCTAAGCTATAGGAACATAAGTGGAAGTGCCCTAGGCTCTGTTGCTTTGTTTTTTAGATGTTTCAGGAAACACCATACACTTCTCCAGGGTGACTGTTGGCAATTTACATCCCGCCCATCAGCATAACAAGGCTCCCAGTTCTCCATGGCCTGTCCTGCCTTTCTGGATTTTACACATTTTTCAGATGGCCCTTTTGACCGGGGAGCAGTGAGACTTCATTGTAGTGCAGATTTCCTTTGCAAGCTTGCTTGGTTGGCCAAAAAGGGCGTATGCGTTTATTCCTGAATATATTCAGGAAAAAACGCATACGCCCTTTTTGACCAAGTGCATCATTGTGGACGTTCTGCCTCTTTTCCTATGCTTTACATGCAATTCCAGTCTACCTCCTGAAATCGGTTTCCTGCAATTCTGCCCCGCTTTCAAGTCCTCTTGGCAGCCTTACTTCAATATCTTTTTGGACGATAGCTGTCATTTATAACTCTGCAGGTATGTGAATGACAGTGCCCCTGAGCTCCTTTCTTCAACTCGCTTTCTTGTGAGCTGGCCGCAACACCGCTGCATTGCTTCAGGCCCTAGTGTGGTTCCGGCATGGCACACTGAGCCTTTGGTTAATTCCTCTTCCTGGTGGGAAATGAGAGTTAAATTTGCCCGTCCAGACACCTCCAGCTAGTCTCTCATTGGTTCTCCCTATTCCTGTTCATTTTCCGCAGAAATTGCAAACTGGGCCAAACAGGAGGTTAAAGGCACTGACTCTCCAAGTGGGGAGAGTGTTAGTAAAGCATCTGGAATGTTACACCCGAGTACCAGGGGACGAAAACTGACACAATTGAACACGTTTCCCGAGCACACGGTGGATCATACTCTGGGTTCCACATGCATGTTTTAGCTGAAGGAAGAATCCCTTAAACCTGGAGAGTTGAGACCCATGGAATGGGTACCATGCAATATGACTTCAAAGGGTCTGCATTTGTCCACCGAACCTCACCAATCCTATCACTGCTGCGTTTATGCCGCTGTACACACGCTTGATTCTCTTTCGGAGACATATAAATCCATATGTTTTAAGATTCTTCCTAGTCAGGTATATTCTTAGGCGTTTATTATGGGGTGTAGAGTCCACTTCGTTGAGCAAGGAGTAGCTCTTGTCTATTACATATTTGGCTTATGGAACGGTATCTGTGCTAATTTCAATCTCTGGTTTTATGCAGCACCCCAACTCACCTTTCGCCTTAAGCAAGCATAAGTTGGTTTTCTACATTTGAGACCCTGTTCTGTTTTGTAATTCAGTTCCTGTGTAGCCAAGTTTACATTCCGTGTAGTAGTGATATCTTATGATGTTTCTTTTTCTGTGTGACTTATTTCACTTAGAATCATCGTACCTGAATCCACTCATTATGCTGCTATGGGCCTGATGACATAGATTTCATTGCTGCGTGATATTGCATTGTACGTAATTACCACAACTTCTTTATCCATTTTTCACTTTCTGTGATACTGAACTTGTACCGTAAACGAGGTTCTTGTAAACAGAGCCGTCCCAAACTTTGGGGTGGCTGTGTCTTTTTGATTTTAATTTCCCTAAACTATAGGACCATAAGTGGAAGTGCCCTAGGCTCTGTTGCTTTGCTTTTTAGATGTTTCAGGAAACACCATACCCTTCTCCAGAGTGGCTGTTGGCAATTTACATCCCGCCCATCAGCATAACAAGGCTCCCAGTTCTCCATGGCCTGTCCTGCCTTTCTGGATTTTACACTTTTTTCAGATGGCCCTTTTGACCGGGGGGCAGTGAGACTTCATTGTAGTGCAGATTTCCTTTGCAAGCTTGCTTGGTTGGCCAAAAAGTGCGTATGCGTTTTTTCCTGAATATATTCAGGAAAAAACGCATACGCCCTTTTTGGCCAAGTGCATCATTGTGGACGTTCTGCCTCTTTTCCTTTGCTTTACATGCAATTCCAGTCTACCTCCTGAAATCGGTTTCCTGCAATTCTGCCCAGCGTTCAAGTCCTCTTGGCAGCCTTACTTCAATATATTTTTGGACGATAGCTGTCATTTATAACTCTGCAGGTTTGTAAATGACAGTGCCCCTGATCTCCTTTCTTCAACTCGCTTTCTTGTGAGCTGGCCGCAACACCGCAGCATTGCTTCAGGCCCCAGTGTGGTTCTGGAACGGCATGCTGAGCCTTTGTTTAATTCCTCTTATTGGTGGGAAATGAGAGTTAAATTTGCACGTCCAGACACCTCCAGCTAGTCTCTCATTGGTTCTCCCTATTCCTGTTCATTTTCCGCAGAAATTGCAAACTGGGCCAAACAGGAGGTTAAAGGCACTGACTCTCCAAGTGGGGAGAGTGTTAGTAAAGCGTCTGGAATGTTGCACCCGAGTCCCAGGGGACGAAAACTGAGTCACATTTGAACACGTTTCCCGATCACACGGTGGATCATACTCTGGGTTCCACATGCATGTTTTAGCTGAAGGAAGAATCCCTTAAACCTGGAGAGTTGAGACCCATGGAATGGGTACCATGCAATATGACTTCAAAGGGTCTGCATTTGCTTACCGATCCTCACCAATCCTATCACTGCTGCGTTTATGCCGCTGTACACACGCTTGATTCTCTTTCGGAGACATATAAATCCATAGGTTTTAAGATTCTTGCTAGTCAGGTATATTCTTAGGCGTTTAATATGGGGTGTTGAGTCCACTTCGTTGAGCAAGGAGTAGCTCTTGTCTATTACATATTTGGCTTATGGAACGGTATCTGTGCTAATTTCAATCTCTGGTTTTATGCAGCACCCCAACTCACCTTTCCCCTTAAGCAAGCATAAGTCGGTTTTCTACATTTGAGACCCTGTTCTGTTTTGTAATTCAGTTCCTTTGTAGCGAAGTTTACATTCCGTGTAGTGGTGATATCTTATGATGTTTCTTTTTCTGTGTGACTTATTTCACTTAGAATCATCATACCTGAATCCACTCATTATGCTGCTACGGGCCTGATGACATAGATTTCATTGCTGAGTGATATTGCATTGTACGTAAGTACCACAACTTCTTTATCCATTTTTCGCTTTCTGCGATATTGAACTTGTACCGTAAACGAGGTTCTTGTAAACAGAGCCATACCAAACTTTGGGGTGGCTGTGTCTTTTTCGTTTTAATTTCCCTAAGCTATAGGACCATAAGTGGAAGTGCCCTAGGCTCTGTTGCTTTGTTTTTTAGATGTTTCAGGAAGCACCATACACTTCTTCAGAGTGGCTGTTGGCAATTTACATCCCGCCCATCAGCATAACAAGGCTCCCAGTTCTCCATGGCCTATCCTGCCTTTCTGGATTTTACACTTTTTTCAGATGGCCCTTTTGACCAGGGGGCAGTGAGACTTCATTGTAGTGCAGATTTCCTTTGCAAGCTTGCTTGGTTGGCCAAAAAGGGCGTATGCGTTTTTTCCTGAATATATTCAGGAAAAAACGCATATGCCCTTTTTGGCCAAGTGCATCATTGTGGACGTTCTGCCTCTTTTCCTATGCTTTACATGCAATTCCAGTCTACCTCCTGAAATCGGTTTCCTGCAATTCTGCCCCGCTTTCAAGTCCTCTTGGCAGCCTTACTTCAATATATTTTTGGACGATAGCTGTCATTTATAACTCTGCAGGTCTGTGAATGACAGTGCCCCAGAGCTCCTTTCTACAACTCGCTTTCTTTTGAGATGGCCGCAACACCGCAGGATTGTTTCAGGCACTAGTTTGGGTCCGGCACGGCATGCTGAGCCTTTGGTTAATTCCTATTCCTGGTGGGAAATGAGAGTTAAATTTGCCCATCCAGACACCTCCAGCTAGTCTCTCATTGGTTCTCCCTATTCCTGTTCATTTTCCACAGAAATTGCAAACTTGGCCAAACAGGAGGTTAAAGGCACTGACTCTCCAAGTGGGGAGAGTGTTAGTAAAGCGTCTGGAATGTTGCACCCGAGTACCAGGGGACGAAAACTGACACATTTGAACACGTTTCCCGATCACACGGTGGATCATACTCTGGATTCCACATGCATGTTTTAGCTGAAGGAAGAATCCCTTAAACCTGGAGAGTTGAGACCCATGGAATGGGTACCATGCAATATGACTTCAAAGGTTCTGCATTTGCTCACCGAACCTCACCAATCCTATCACTGCTGCGTTTATGACACTGTACACACGCTTGATTCTCTTTCGGAGACATATAAATCCATAGGTTTTAAGATTCTTTCTAGTCAGGTATATTCTTATGCGTTTAATATGGGGTGTAGAGTCCACTTCGTTGAGCAAGGAGTAGCTCTTGACTATTAAATATTTGACTTATGGAACGGTATCTGTTCCAATTTCAATCTCTGGTTTTATGCAGCACCCCAACTCACCTTTCGCCTTAAGCAAGCATAAGTTGGTTTTCTACATTTGAGACCCTGTTCTGTTTTGTAATTCAGTTCCTGTGTAGCCAAGTTTACATTCCTTGTAGTAGTAATATCTTATGATGTTTGTTTTTCTGTGTGACTTATTTCACTTAGAATCATCGTACCTGAATCCACTCATTATGCTGCTACGGGCCTGATGACATAGATTTCATTGCTGAGTGATATTGCATTGTACGTAAGTACCACAACTTCTTTATCCATTTTTCGCTTTCTGTGATATTGAACTTGGACCATAAATGAGGTTCTTGTAAACAGAGCTGTCCCTAACTTTGGGGTGGCTGAGTCTTTTTGATTTTAATTTCCCTAAGCTATAGGACCATAAGTGGAAGTGCCCTAGGCTCTGTTGCTTTGTTTTTTAGATGTTTCAGGAAACACCATACACTTCTACAGAGTGGCTGTTGGCAATTTACATCCCGCCCATCAGCATAACAAGGCTCCCAGTTCTCCATGGCCTGTCCTGCCTTTCTGGATTTTACACTTTTTTCAGATGGCCCTTTTGACCGGGGAGCAGTGAGACTTCATTGTAGTGCAGATTTCCTTTGCAAGCTTGCTTGGTTGGCCAAAAGGGGCGTATGCGTTTTTTCCTGAATATATTCAGGAAAAAACGCATACGCCCTTTTTGGCCAAGTGCATCATTGTGGACGTTCTGCCTCTTTTCCTATGCTTTACATGCAATTCCAGTCTACCTCCTGAAATCGGTTACCTGCAATTCTGCCCCGCTTTCAAGTCCTCTTGGCAGCCTTACTTCAATATATTTTTGGACGATAGCTATCATTTATAACTCTGCAGGTATGTGAATGACAGTGTCCCTGAGCTCCTTTCTTCAACTCGCTTTCTTGTGAGCTGGCCGCAACACCGCAGGATTGCTTCAGGCCCTAGTGTGGTTCCGGCATGGCACGCTGAGCCTTTGGTTAATTCCTCTTCCTGGTGGGAAATGACAGTTAAATTTGCCCGTCCAGACACCTCCAGCTAGTCTCTCATTGGTTCTCCCTATTCCTGTTCATTTTCCGCAGAAATTGCAAACTGGGCCAAACAGGAGGTTAAAGGCACTGACTCTCCAAGTGGGGAGAGTGTTAGTAAAGCGTCTGGAATTTTGCACCCGAGTACCAGGGGACGAGAACTGAGACACATTTGAACACGTTTCCCGATCACATGGTGGATCATACTCTGGATTCCACATGCATGTTTTAGCTGAAGGAAGAATCCCTTAAACCTGGAGAGTTGAGAACCCTGCAATGGGTACCATGCAATATGACTTCAAAGGGTCTGCATTTGCTCACCGAACCTCACCAATCCTAGCACTGCTGCATTTATGCCACTGTACACACGCTTGATTCTCTTTCTGAGACATATAAATCCATAGGTTTTAAGATTCTTACTACTCAGGTATATTCTTAGGCGTTTAATATGGGGTGTAGAGTCCACTTCGTTGAACAAGGAGTAGCTCTTGTCTATTACATATTTGGCTTATGGAACCGTATCTGTGCTAATTTCAATCTTTGGTTTTATGCAGCACCCCAACTCACCTTTACTCTTAAGCAAGCATAAGTCGGTTTTCTACATTTGAGACCCTGTTCTGTTTTGTAGTTCAGTTCCTGTGTAGCCAAGTTTACATTCCATGTGGTAGAGATATCTTATGATGTTTCTTTCTCTGTGTGACTTATTTCACTTACAATCATCGTACCTGAATCCACTCATTATGCTGCTATGGGCCTGATGACATAGATTTCATTGCTGAGTGATATTGCATTGTACGTAAGTACCACAACTTCTTTATCCATTTTGCGCTTTCTGTGATATTGAACTTGTACCGTAAACGAGGTTCTTGTAAACAGAGCTGTCCCAAACATTGGGGTGGTTGTGTCTTTTTGATTTTAATTTCCCTAAGCTATAGGACCATAAGTGGAAGTGCCCTAGGCTCTGTTGCTTTGTTTTTTAGATGTTTCAGGAAACACCATACACTTCTCCAGAGTGACTGTTGGCAATTTACATCCCGCCCATCAGCATAACAAGGCTCCCAGTTCTCCATGGCCTGTCCTGCCTTTCTGGATTTTACACATTTTTCAGATGGCCCTTTTGACTGGGGGGCAGTGAGACTTCATTGTAGTGCAGATTTCCTTTGCAAGCTTGCTTGGTTGGCCAAAAAGGGCGTATGCGTTTATTCCTGAATATATTCAGGAAAAAACGCATACGCCCTTTTTGGCCAAGTGCATCATTGTGGACGTTCTGCCTCTTTTCCTATGCTTTACATGCAATTCCAGTCTACCTCCTGAAATCGGTTTCCTGCAATTCTGCCCCGCTTTCAAGTCCTCTTGGCAGCCTTACTTCAATATATTTTTGGACGATAGCTGTCATTTATAACTCTGCAGGTATGTGAATGACAGTGCCCCTGAGCTCCTTTCTTCAACTCGCTTTCTTGTGAGCTGGCCGCAACACCGCTGCATTGCTTCAGGCCCTAGTGTGGTTTCGGCATGGCACACTGAGCCTTTGGTTAATTCCTCTTCCTGGTGGGAAATGAGAGTTAAATTTGCCCGTCCAGACACCTCCAGCTAGTCTCTCATTGGTTCTCCCTATTCCTGTTCATTTTCCGCAGAAATTGCAAACTGGGCCAAACAGGAGGTTAAAGGCACTGACTCTCCAAGTGGGGAGAGTGTTAGTAAAGCATCTGGAATGTTGCACCCGAGTACCAGGGGACGAAGACTGACACAATTGAATACGTTTCCCGAGCACACGGTGGATCATACTCTGGGTTCCACATGCATGTTTTAGCTGAAGGAAGAATCCCTTAAACCTGGAGAGTTGAGACCCATGGAATGGGTACCATGCAATATGACTTCAAAGGGTCTGCATTTGTCCACCGAACCTCACCAATCCTATCACTGCTGCGTTTATGCCGCTGTACACACACTTGATTCTCTTTCGGAGACATATAAATCCATAGGTTTTAAGATTCTTCCTAGTCAGGTATATTCTTAGGCGTTTATTATGGGGTGTAGAGTCCACTTCGTTGAGCAAGGAGTAGCTCTTGTCTATTACATATTTGGCTTATGGAACGGTATCTGTGCTAATTTCAATCTCTGGTTTTATGCAGCACCCCAACTCACCTTTCGCCTTAAGCAAGCATAACTTGGTTTTCTACATTTGAGACCCTGTTCTGTTTTGTAATTCAGTTCCTGTGTAGCCAAGTTTACATTCCGTGTAGTAGTGATATCTTATGATGTTTCTTTTTCTGTGTGACTTATTTCACTTAGAATCATCGTACCTGAATCCACTCATTATGCTGCTATGGGCCTGATGACATAGATTTCATTGCTGCGTGATATTGCATTGTACGTAATTACCACAACTTCTTTATCCATTTTTCACTTTCTGTGATACTGAACTTGTACCGTAAACGAGGTTCTTGTAAACAGAGCTGTCCCAAACATTGGGGTCGTTGTGTCTTTTTGATTTTAATTTCCCTAAGCTATAGGAACATAAGTGGAAGTGCCCTAGGCTCTGTTGCTTTGTTTTTTAGATGTTTCAGGAAACAGCATACACTTCTCCAGAGTGGCTGTTGGCAATTTACATCCCGCCCATCAGCATAACAAGGCTCCCAGTTCTCCATGGCCTGTCCTGCCTTTCTGGATTTTACACTTTTTTCAGATGACCCTTTTGACCGGGGGGCAGTGAGACTTCATTGTAGTGCAGATTTCCTTTGCAAGCTTGCTTGGTTGGCCAAAAAGGGCGTAGGCTTTTTTTCTTGAGGAAAAATCGCATATGCCCTTTTTGGGCAAGTGCATCATTGTGGACGTTCTGCCTCTTTTCCTATGCTTTACATGCAATTCCAGTCTACCTCCTGAAATCGGTTTCCTGCAATTCTGCCCCGCTTTCAAGTCCTCTTGGCTGCCTTACTTCAATATATTTTTGGACGATAGCTGTCATTTATAACTCTGCAGTTTTGTGAATTACAGTGCCCCTGAGCTCCTTTCTTCAACTTGCTTTCTTGTGAGCTGGCCGCAACACCGCAGCATCGCTTCAGGCCCTAGTGTTGTTCCGGCATGGCACGCTGAGCCTTTGGTTAATTCCTCTTCCTGGTGGGAAATGAGAGTTAAATTTGCCCGTCCAGACACCTCCAGCTAGTCTCTCATTGGTTCTCCCTATTCCTGTTCATTTTCCGCAGAAATTGCAAACTCGGCCAAACAGGAGGTTAAAGGCACTGACTCTCCAAGTGGGGAGAGTGTTAGTAAAGCGTCTGGAATGTTGCACCCGAGTACCAGGGGACGAAAACTGACACATTTGAACACGTTTCCCGATCACACGGTGGATCATACTCTGGGTTCCACATGCATGTTTTAGCTGAAGGAAGAATCCCTTAAACCTGGAGAGTTGAGACCCATGGAATGGGTACCATGCAATATGACTTCAAAGGGTCTGCATTTGCTCACCGAACCTCATCAATCCTATCACTGCTGCGTTTATGCCGCTATACACACGCTTGATTCTCTTTCGGAGATATATAAATCCATAGGTTTTAAGATTCTTACTAGTCAGGTATATTCTTAGGCGTTTAATATGGGGTGTTGAGTCCACTTCGTTGAGCAAAGTGTAGCTCTTTTCTATTACATATTTGGCTTATGGAATGATATCTGTGCTAATTTCAATGTCTGGTTTTATGCAGCACCCCAACTCACCTTTCCCCTTAAGGAAGCATAAGTTGGTTTTCTACATTTGAGACCCTGTTCTGTTTTGTAATTCAGTTCCTGTGTAGCCAAGTTTACATTCCGTGTAGTAGTGATATCTTATGATGTTTCTTTTTCTGTGTGACTTATTTCACTTAGAATCATCGTACCTGAATCCACTCATTATGCTGCTATGGGCCTGATGACATAGATTTCATTGCTGAGTGATATTGCATTGTAGGTAAGTAACACAACTTCTTTATCCATTTTTCACTTTCTGTGATATTGAACTTGTACCGTAAACGAGGTTCCTGTAAACAGAACCGTCCCAAACATTGGGGTGGCTGTGTCTTTTTGATTTTAATTTCCCTAAGCTATAGGACCATAAGTGGAAGTGCCCTAGGCTCTGTTGTTTTGTTTTTTAGATGTTTCAGGAAACACCATACACTTCTCCAGAGTGGCTGTTGGCAATTTACATCCCGCCCATCAGCATAACAAGGCTCCCAGTTGTCCATGGCCTGTCCTGCTTTGCTGGATTTTATACTTTATTCAGATGGCCCTTTTGCCCGCGGGATAGTGAGACTTCATTGTAGTGCAGATTCCCTTTGCAAGCTTGCTTGGTTGGCCAAAAAGGGCGTATGCGTTTTTTCCTGAATATATTCAGGAAAAAACGCATACGCCCTTTTTGGCCAAGTGCATCATTGTGGACGTTCTGCCTCTTTTCCTATGCTTTACATGCAATTCCAGTCTACCTCCTGAAATCGGTTTCCTGCAATTCTGCCCCGCTTTCAAGTCCTCTTGGCAGCCTTACTTCAATATATTTTTGGACGATAGCTGTCATTTATAACTCTGCAGGTTTGTGAATTACAGTGCCCCTGAGCTCCTTTCTTCAACTCGTTTTCTTGTGAGCTGGCCGCAACACCGCAGCATTGCTTCAGGCCCTAGTGTGGTTCCAGAATGGCACGCTGAGCCTTTGGTTAATTCCTCTTCCTGGTGGGCAATGAGCATTAAATTTGCCCGTCCAGACACCTCCAGCTAGTCTCTCATTGGTTCACCCTATTCCTGTTCATTTTCCGCAGAAATTGCAAACTGGGCCAAACAGGAGGTTAAAGGCACTGACTCTCCAAGTGGGGAGAGTGTTAGTAAAGCGTCTGGAATGTTGCACCCGAGTACCTGGGGACGAAACCTGAGACACCTTTGAACACGTTTCCCGATCACACGGTGGATCATACTCTGGGTTCCACATGCATGTTTTAGCTGAAGGAAGATTCCCTTAAACCTGGAGAGTTGAGACCCATGGAATGGGTACCATGCAATATGACTTCAAAGGGTCTGCATTTGCTCACCGATCCTCACCAATCCTATCACTGCTGCGTTTATGCCGCTGTACACACGCTTGATTCTCTTTCAGAGACATATAAATCCATAGGTTTTAAGATTCTTACTAGTCAGTTATATTCTTAGGCGTTTAATATGGGGTGTAGAGTCCACTTCGTTGAGCAAGGAGTAGCTCTGTCTATTACATATTTGGCTTATGGAACGGTATCTGTGCTAAGTTCAATCTCTGGTTTTATGCAGCACCCCAACTCACCTTTCCCCTTAAGGAAGCATAAGTTGGTTTTCGACATTTGAGACCCTGTTCTGTTTTGTAATTCAGTTCCTGTGTAGCCAAGTTTACATTCCGAGTAGTAGTGATATCTTATGATGTTTCTTTTTTTGTGTGACTTATTTCACTTAGAATCATCGTACCTAAATCCACTCATTATGCTGCTACAGGCCTGATGACATAGATTTCATTGCTGAGTGATATTGCATTGTACGTAAGTACCACAACTTCTTGATCCATTTTTCGCTTTCTGTGATATTGAATTTGTACTGTAAATGAGGTTCTTGTAAACTGAGCCGTCCCATACTTTGGGGTGGCTGTGTCTTTTTTATTTTAATTTCCCTAAGCTATAGGACCATAAGTGGAAGTGCCCTAGGCTCTGTCGCTTTGTTTTTTAGATGTTTCAGGAAACACCATACACTTCTCCAGAGTGGCTGTTGGCAATTTACATCCCGCCCATCAGCATAACAAGGCTCTCCCACCTCCATGGCCTGTCCTGCCTTTCTGAATTTTACACTTTTATCAGATGGCCCTTTTGACTAGGGGCCAGTGAGACTTCAATGTAGTGCAGATTTCCTTTGCAAGCTTGCTTGGTTGGCCAAAAAGGGCGTATGCGTTTTTTCTTGAATATATTCAGGAAAAAACGCATACGCCCCTTTTGGCCAAGTGCATCATTGTGGACGTTCTGCCTCTTTTCCTATGCTTTACATGCAATTCCTGTCTACCTCCTGAAATCGGTTTCCTGCAATTCTGCCCCGCTTTCAAGTCCTCTTGACAGCCTTACTTCAATATATTTTTGGACGATAGCTGTCATTTATAACTCTGCAGGTTTGTGAATTACAGTGCCCCTGTGCTCCTTTCTTCAACTCTCTTTCTTGTGAGCTGGCCGCAACACTGCAGGATTGCTTCAGGCCCTAGTGTGGTTTCGGCATGACACACTGAGTCTTTGGTTAATTCCTCTTCCTAGTGGGAAATGAGAGTTAAATTTGCCCGTCCAGACACCTCCAGCTAGTCTCTCATTGCTTTTCCCTATTCCTGTTCATTTTCCACAGAAATTGCAAAACTGGGCCAAACAGGAGGTTAAAGGCACTGACTCTCCAAGTGGGGAGAGTGTTAGTAAAGCGTCTGGAATGTTGCACCCGAGTACCTGGGGACGAAACCTGAGACACTTTTGAACACGTTTCCCGATCACACGGTGGATCATACTCTGGGTTCCACATGCATGTTTTAGCTGAAGGAAGATTCCCTTAAACCTGGAGAGTTGAGACCCATGGAATGGGTACCATGCAATATGATTTCAAAGGGTCTGCATTTGCTCACCGATCCTCACCAATCCTATCACTGCTGCGTTTATGCCGCTGTACACACGCTTGATTCTCTTTCAGAGACATATAAATCCATAGGTTTTAAGATTCTTACTAGTCAGGTATATTCTTAGGCGTTTAATATGGGGTGTTGAGTCCACTTCGTTGAGCAAGGAGTAGCTCTTGTCTATTACATATTTGGCTTATGGAACGGTATCTGTGCTAATTTCAATCTCTGGATTTTTGCAGCACCCCAACTCACATTTCCCCTTAAGCAAGCATAAGTTGGTTTTCTACATTTGAGACCCTGTTCTATTTTATAATCCAGTTCCTGTGTAGCCAAGTTTACATTCCGTGTAGTAGTGATATCTTATGATGTTTCTTTTTCTCTGTGACTTATTTCACTTAGAATCATCGTACCTGAATCCACTCGTTATGCTTCTCCGGGCCTGACGACATAGATTTCATTGCTGAGTGATATTGCATTGTACGTAAGTACCACAACTTCTTTATCCATTTTTCGCTTTCTGTGATATTAAACTTGTATCGTAAACGAGGTTCTTGTAAACAAAACCGTCCCAAACTTTGGGGTGGCTGTGTCTTTTTGAATTTAATTTCCCTAAGCTATAGGACCATAAGTGGAATTGCCCTAGGCTCTGTTGCTTTGTTTTTTAGATGTTTCAGGAAACACCATACACTTCTCCAGAGTGGCTGTTGGCAATATACATCCCGCCCATGAGCATAACAAGGCTCCCAGTTCTCCATGGCCTCTCCTGCCTTTCTGGATTTTACACTTTTTTCAGATGGCCCTTTTGACCGGGGGGCAGTGAGACTTCATTGTAGTGCAGATTTCCTTTGCAAGCTTGCTTGGTTGGCCAAAAAGGGCGTATGCGTTTTTTCCTGAATATATTCAGGAAAAAACGCATACGCCCTTTTTGGCCAAGTGCATCATTGTGGACGTTCTGCCTCTTTTCCTGTGGTTTACATGCAAATCCAGTCTACCTCCTGAAATCGGTTTCCTGCAATTCTGCCCCTCTTTCAAGTCCTCTTGGCAGCCTTACTTCAATATATTTTTGGACGATAGCTGTCAATTTTAACTCTGCAGGTTTGTGAATGACAGTGCCCCTGAGCTCCTTTCTTCAACTCGCTTTCTTGTGAGCTGGCCGCAACACCGCAGGATTGCTTCAGGTCCCAGTGTGGTTCCGTCATGGCACGCTGAGCCTTTGGTTAATTCCTCTTCCTGGTGGGAAATGAGAGTTAAATTTGCCCGTCCAGACACCTCCAGCTAGTCTCTTATTGGTTCTCCCTATTCCTGTTCATTTTCCGCAGAAATTGCAAACTGGGCCAAACAGGAGGTTAAAGGCACTGACTCTCCAAGTGGGGAGAGTGTTAGTAAAGCGTCTGGAATGTGTCACCCGAGTACCAGGGGACGAAAACTGACACAATTGAACACGTTTCCCGATCACATGGTGGATCATACTCTGGGTTCCACATGCATGTTTTAGCTGAAGGAAGAATCCCTTAAACCTGGAGAGTTGAGACCCATGGAATGAGTACCATGCAATATGACTTCAAAGGGTCTGCATTTGCTCACCGAACCTCACCAATCCTATCACTGCTGCGTTTATGCCGCTGTACACACGCTTGATTCTCTTTCTGAGACATATAAATCCATAGGTTTTAAGATTCTTACTAGTCAGGTATATTCTTAGGCGTTTAATATGGGGTGTAGAGTCCACTTCGTTGAGCAAGGAGTAGCTCTTGTCTATTACATATTTGGCTTATGGAACGGTATCTGTGCTAATTTCAATCTCTGGTTTTATGCAGCACCCCAACTCACCTTTCCCCTTAAGCAAGCATAAGTCGGTTTTCTACATTTGAGACCCTGTTCTGTTTTGTAATTCAGTTCCTGTGTAGCCAAGTTTACATTCCATGTGGTAGAGATATCTTATGATGTTTCTTTTTCTGTGTGACTTATTTCACTTAGAATCATCGTACCTGAATCCACTCATTATGCTGCTATGGGCCTGATGACATAGATTTCATTGCTGAGTGATATTGCATTGTACGTAAGTACCACAACTTCTTTATCCATTTTTCACTTTCTGTGATTTTGAACTTGTACTGTAAACGAGGTTCTTGTAAACAGAGCCTTCCCAAACTTTGGGGTGGCTGTGTCTTTTTGATTTTAATTTCCCTAAGCTATAGGACCATAAGTGGAAGAGCCCTAGGCTCTGTTGCTTTGTTTTTTAGATGTTTCAGGAAACACCATACACTTCTCCAGAGTGGCTGTTGGCAATTTACATCCCGCCCATCAGCATAACAAGGCTCCCAGTGCTCCATGGCCTGTCCTGCCTTTCTGGATTTTACACTTTTTTCAGATGGCCCTTTTGACCGGGGGGCAGTGAGACTTCATTGTAGTGCAGATTTCCTTTGCAAGCTTACTTGGTTGGCCAAAAAGGGCGTATGCGTTTTTTCCTGAATATATTCAGGAAAAAACGCATACGCCCTTTTTGGCCAAGTGCATCATTGTGGACGTTCTGCCTCTTTTCCTTTGCTTTACATGCAATTCCAGTCTACCTCCTGAAATCGGTTTCCTGCATTTCTGCCCAGCGTTCAAGTCCTCTTGGCAGCCTTACTTCAATATATTTTTGGACGATAGCTGTCATTTATAACTCTGCAGGTTTGTGAATGACAGTGCCCCTGAGCTCCTTTCTTCAACTCGCTTTCTTGTGAGCTGGCCGCAACACCGCAGCATTGCTTCAGGCCCTAGTGTGGTTCCGGCATGACATGCTGAGCCTTTGGTTAAATCCTCTTCCTGGTGGGAAATGAGAGTTAAATTTGCCCGTCCAGACACCTCCAGCTAGTCTCTCATTGGTTCTCCCTATTCCTGTTCATTTTCCGCAGAAATTGCAAACTGGGCCAAACAGGAGGTTAAAGGCACTGACTCTCCAAGTGGGGAGAGTGTTAGTAAAGCGTCTGGAATGTTGCACCCGAGTACCTGGGGACGAAACCTGAGACACCTTTGAACACGTTTCCCGATCACACGGTGGATCATACTCTGGGTTCCACATGCATGTTTTAGCTGAAGGAAGATTCCCTTAAACCTGGAGAGTTGAGACCCATGGAATGGGTACCATGCAATATGACTTCAAAGGGTCTGCATTTGCTCACCGATCCTCACCAATCCTATCACTGCTGCGTTTATGCCGCTGTACACACGCTTGATTCTCTTTCAGAGACATATAAATCCATAGGTTTTAAGATTCTTACTAGTCAGTTATATTCTTAGGCGTTTAATATGTGGTGTTGAGTCCACTTCGTTGAGCAAGGAGAAGCTCTTGTCTATTACATATTTGGCTTATGGAACGGTATCTGTGCTAATTTCAATCTCTGGTTTTATGCAGCACCCCAACTCACCTTTCCCCTTAAGGAAGCATAAGTTGGTTTTCGACATTTGAGACCCTGTTCTGTTTTGTAATTCAGTTCCTGTGTAGCCAAGTTTACATTCCGAGTAGTAGTGATATCTTATGATGTTTCTTTTTTTGTGTGACTTATTTCACTTAGAATCATCGTACCTGAATCCACTCATTATGCTGCTACGGGCCTGATGACATAGATTTCATTGCTGAGTGATATTGCATTGTACGTAAGTACCACAACTTCTTGATCCATTTTTCGCTTTCTGTGATATTGAATTTGTACTGTAAATGAGGTTCTTGTAAACTGAGCCGTCCCAAACTTTGGGGTGGCTGTGTCTTTTTTATTTTAATTTCCCTAAGCTATAGGACCATAAGTGGAAGTGCCCTAGGCTCTGTCGCTTTGTTTTTTAGATGTTTCAGGAAACACCATACACTTCTCCATTGTCGCTGTTGGCAATTTACATCCCGCCCATCAGCATAACAAGGCTCTCCCACCTCCATGGCCTGTCCTGCCTTTCTGAATTTTACACTTTTATCAGATGGCCCTTTTGACTAGGGGCCAGTGAGACTTCAATGTAGTGCAGATTTCCTTTGCAAGCTTGCTTGGTTGGCCAAAAAGGGCGTATGCGTTTTTTCTTGAATATATTCAGGAAAAAACGCATACGCCCCTTTTGGCCAAGTGCATCATTGTGGACGTTCTGCCTCTTTTCCTATGCTTTACATGCAATTCCTGTCTACCTCCTGAAATCGGTTTCCTGCAATTCTGCCCCGCTTTCAAGTCCTCTTGACAGCCTTAATTCAATATATTTTTGGACGATAGCTGTCATTTATAACTCTGCAGGTTTGTGAATTACAGTGCCCCTGTGCTCCTTTCTTCAACTCGCTTTCTTGTGAGCTGGCCGCAACACTGCAGGATTGCTTCAGGCCCTAGTGTTGTTTCGGCATGACACACTGAGTCTTTGGTTAATTCCTCTTCCTGGTGGGAAATGAGAGTTAAATTTGCCCGTCCAGACACCTCCAGCTAGTCTCTCATTGCTTTTCCCTATTCCTGTTCATTTTCCACAGAAATTGCAAAACTGGGCCAAACAGGAGGTTAAAGGCACTGACTCTCCAAGTGGGGAGAGTGTTAGTAAAGCGTCTGGAATGTGTCACCCGAGTACCAGGGGACGAAAACTGACACAATTGAACACGTTTCCCGATCACATGGTGGATCATACTCTGGGTTCCACATGCATGTTTTAGCTGAAGGAAGAATCCCTTAAACCTGGAGAGTTGAGACCCATGGAATGGGTACCATGCAATATGACTTCAAAGGGTCTGCATTTGCTCACCGAACCTCACCAATCCTATCACTGCTGCGTTTATGCCGCTGTACACACGCTTGATTCTCTTTCTGAGACATATAAATCCATAGGTTTTAAGATTCTTACTAGTCAGGTATATTCTTAGGCGTTTAATATGGGGTGTAGAGTCCACTTCGTTGAGCAAGGAGTAGCTCTTGTCTATTACATATTTGGCTTATGGAACGGTATCTGTGCTAATTTCAATCTCTGGTTTTATGCAGCACCCCAACTCACCTTTCCCCTTAAGCAAGCATAAGTTGGTTTTCTACATTTGAGACCCTGTTCTGTTTTGTAATTCAGTTCCTGTGTAGCCAAGTTTACATTCCACGTGGTAGAGATATCTTATGATGTTTCTTTTTCTGTGTGACTTATTTCACTTAGAATCATCGTACCTGAATCCACTCATTATGCTGCTATGGGCCTGATGACATAGATTTCATTGCTGAGTGATATTGCATTGTACGTAAGTACCACAACTTCTTTATCCATTTTTCACTTTCTGTGATTTTGAACTTGTACTGTAAACGAGGTTCTTGTAAACAGAGCCTTCCCAAACTTTGGGGTGGCTGTGTCTTTTTGATTTTAATTTCCCTAAGCTAGAGGACCATAAGTGGAAGAGCCCTAGGCTCTGTTGCTTTGTTTTTTAGATGTTTCAGGAAACACCATACACTTCTCCAGAGTGGCTGTTGGCAATTTACATCCCGCCCATTAGCATAACAAGGCTCCCAGTGCTCCATGGCCTCTCCTGCCTTTCTGGATTTTACACTTTTTTCAGATGGCCCTTTTGACCGGGGGGCAGTGAGACTTCATTGTAGTGCAGATTTCCTTTGCAAGCTTACTTGGTTGGCCAAAAAGGGCGTATGCGTTTTTTCCTGAATATATTCAGGAAAAAACGCATACGCCCTTTTTGGCCAAGTGCATCATTGTGGACGTTCTGCCTCTTTTCCTTTGCTTTACATGCAATTCCAGTCTACCTCCTGAAATCGGTTTCCTGCAATTCTGCCCAGCGTTCAAGTCCTCTTGGCAGCCTTACTTCAATATATTTTTGGACGATAGCTGTCATTTATAACTCTGCAGGTATGTGAATGACAGTGCCCCTGAGCTCCTTTCTTCAACTCGCTTTCTTGTGAGCTGGCCGCAACACCGCAGCATTGCTTCAGGCCCTAGTGTGGTTCCGGCATGACATGCTGAGCCTTTGGTTAATTCCTCTTCCTGGTGGGAAATGAGAGTTAAATTTGCCCGTCCAGACACCTCCAGCTAGTCTCTCATTGGTTCTCCCTATTCCTGTTCATTTTCCGCAGAAATTGCAAACTGGGCCAAACAGGAGGTTAAAGGCACTGACTCTCCAAGTGGGGAGAGTGTTAGTAAAGCGTTTGGAATGTTGCACCCGAGTACCGGGGGACGAAACCTGAGACCCTTTAAACACGTTTCCCGAGCACACGGTGGATCATACTCTGGGTTCCACATGCATGTTTTAGCTGAAGGAAGAATCCCTTAAACCTGGAGAGTTGAGACCCATGGAATGGGTACCATGCAATATGACTTCAAAGGGTCTGCATTGGCTCACCGAACCTCACCAATCCTATCACTGCTGCGTTTATGCCGCTGTACACACGCTTGATTCTCTTTCTGAGACATATAAATCCATAGGTTTTAAGATTCTTACTAGTCAGGTATATTCTTAGGCGTTTAATATGGGGTGTAGAGTCCACTTCGTTGAGCAAGGAGTAGCTCTTGTCTATTACATATTTGGCTTATGGAACGGTATCTGTGCTAATTTCAATCTCTGGTTTTATGCAGCACCCCAACTCACCTTTCCCCTTAAGCAAGCATAAGTCGGTTTTCTACATTTGAGACCCTGTTCTGTTTTGTAATTCAGTTCCTGAGTTGCCAAGTTTACATTCCTTGTACTAGTGATATCTTATGATGTTTCTTTTTCTGTGTGACTTATTTCACTTAGAATCATCGTACCTGAATCCACTCATTATGCTGCTACGGGCCTGATGACATAGATTTCATTGCTGAGTGATATTGCATTGTACGTAAGTACCACAACTTCTTTATCCATTTTTCGCTTTCTGTGATATTGAACTTGGACCATAAATGAGGTTCTTGTAAACAGAGCTGTCCCTAACTTTGGGGTGGCTGAGTCTTTTTGACTTTAATTTCCCTAAGCTATAGGACCATAAGTGGAAGTGCCCTAGGCTCTGTTGCTTTGTTTTTTAGATGTTTCAGGAAACACCATACACTTCTCCAGAGTGGCTGTTGGCAATTTACATCCCGACCATCAGCATAACAAGGCTCCCAGTTCTCCATGGCCTGTCCTGCCTTTCTGGATTTTACACTTTTTTCAGATGGCCCTTTTGACCGGGGAGCAGTGAGACTTCATTGTAGTGCAGATTTCCTTTGCAAGCTTGCTTGGTTGGCCAAAAAGTGCGTATGCGTTTTTTCCTGAATATATTCAGGAAAAAACGCATACGCCCTTTTTGGCCAAGTGCATCATTGTGGACGTTCTGCCTCTTTTCCTATGCTTTACATGCAATTCCAGTCTACCTCCTGAAATCGGTTTCCTGCAATTCTGCCCCACTTTCAAGTCCTCTTGGCAGCCTTACTTCAATATATTTTTGGACGATAGCTATCATTTATAACTCTGCAGGTATGTGAATGACAGTGTCCCTGAGCTCCTTTCTTCAACTCGCTTTCTTGTGAGCTGGCCGCAACACCGCAGCATTGCTTCAGGCCCTAGTGTGGTTCCGGCATGGCACACTGAGCCTTTGTTTAATTCCTCTTCCTGGTGGGAAATGAGAGTTAAATTTGCCCATCCAGACACCTCCAGCTAGTCTCTCAATGGTTCTCTCTATTCCTGTTCATTTTCCGCAGAAATTGCAAACTGGGCCAAACAGGAGGTTAAAGGCACTGACTCTCCAAGTGGGGAGAGTGTTAGTAAAGCGTCTGGAATGTTGCACCCGAGTACCAGGGGACGAAAACTGAGACACATTTGAACACGTTGCCCGATCACATGGTGGATCATACTCTGGGTTCCACATGCATGTTTTAGCTGAAGGAAGAATCCCTTAAACCTGGAGAGTTGAGACCCCTGCAATGGGTACCATGCAATATGACTTCAAAGGGTCTGCATTTGCTCACTGAACCTCACCAATCCTATCACTGCTGCATTTATGCCACTGTACACACGCTTGATTCTCTTGCAGAGACATATAAATCCATAGGTTTTAAGATTCTTACTAGTCAGGTATATTCTTAGGCGTTTAATATGGGGTGTAGAGTCCACTTCGCTGAGCAAGGAGTAGCTCTTGTCTATTACATATTTGGCTTATGGAACGGTATCTGTTCTAATTTCAATCTCTGGTTTTATGCAGCACCCCAACTCACCTTTCCCCTTAAGCAAGCATAAGTCGGTTTTCTACATTTGAGACCCTGTTCTGTTTTGTAATTCAGTTCCTGTGTAGCCAAGTTTACATTCCATGTGGTAGAGATATCTTATGATGTTTCTTTTTCTGTGTGACTTATTTCACTTAGAATCATCGTACCTGAATCCACTCATTATGCTGCTACGGGCCTGATGACATAGATTTCATTGCTGAGTGATATTGCATTGTACGTAAGTACCACAACTTCTTTATCCATTTTTCGCTTTCTGTGATATTGAACTTGGACCATAAATGAGGTTCTTGTAAACAGAGCTGTCCCTAACTTTGGGGTGGCTGAGTCTTTTTGACTTTAATTTCCCTAAGCTATAGGACCATAAGTGGAAGTGCCCTAGGCTCTGTTGCTTTGTTTTTTAGATGTTTCAGGAAACACCATACACTTCTCCAGAGTGGCTGTTGGCAATTTACATCCCGACCATCAGCATAACAAGGCTCCCAGTTCTCCATGGCCTGTCCTGCCTTTCTGGATTTTACACTTTTTTCAGATGGCCCTTTTGACCGGGGAGCAGTGAGACTTCATTGTAGTGCAGATTTCCTTTGCAAGCTTGCTTGGTTGGCCAAAAAGTGCGTATGCGTTTTTTCCTGAATATATTCAGGAAAAAACGCATACGCCCTTTTTGGCCAAGTGCATCATTGTGGACGTTCTGCCTCTTTTCCTATGCTTTACATGCAATTCCAGTCTACCTCCTGAAATCGGTTTCCTGCAATTCTGCCCCACTTTCAAGTCCTCTTGGCAGCCTTACTTCAATATATTTTTGGACGATAGCTATCATTTATAACTCTGCAGGTATGTGAATGACAGTGTCCCTGAGCTCCTTTCTTCAACTCGCTTTCTTGTGAGCTGGCCGCAACACCGCAGCATTGCTTCAGGCCCTAGTGTGGTTCCGGCATGGCACACTGAGCCTTTGTTTAATTCCTCTTCCTGGTGGGAAATGAGAGTTAAATTTGCCCATCCAGACACCTCCAGCTAGTCTCTCAATGGTTCTCTCTATTCCTGTTCATTTTCCACAGAAATTGCAAACTGGGCCAAACAGGAGGTTAAAGGCACTGACTCTCCAAGTGGGGAGAGTGTTAGTAAAGCGTCTGGAATGTTGCACCCGAGTACCAGGGGACGAAAACTGAGACACATTTGAACACGTTGCCCGATCACATGGTGGATCATACTCTGGGTTCCACATGCATGTTTTAGCTGAAGGAAGAATCCCTTAAACCTGGAGAGTTGAGACCCCTGCAATGGGTACCATGCAATATGACTTCAAAGGGTCTGCATTTGCTCACTGAACCTCACCAATCCTATCACTGCTGCATTTATGCCACTGTACACACGCTTGATTCTCTTGCAGAGACATATAAATCCATAGGTTTTAAGATTCTTACTAGTCAGGTATATTCTTAGGCGTTTAATATGGGGTGTAGAGTCCACTTCGCTGAGCAAGGAGTAGCTCTTGTCTATTACATATTTGGCTTATGGAACGGTATCTGTTCTAATTTCAATCTCTGGTTTTATGCAGCACCCCAACTCACCTTTCCCCTTAAGCAAGCATAAGTCGGTTTTCTACATTTGAGACCCTGTTCTGTTTTGTAATTCAGTTCCTGTGTAGCCAAGTTTACATTCCATGTGGTAGAGATATCTTATGATGTTTCTTTTTCTGTGTGACTTATTTCACTTAGAATCATCGTACCTGAATCCACTCATTATGCTGCTATGGGCCTGATGACATAGATTTCATTGCTGAGTGATATTGCATTGTACGTAAGTACCACAACTTCTTTATCCATTTTTCACTTTCTGTGATTTTGAACTTGTACTGTAAACGAGGTTCTTGTAAACAGAGCCTTCCCAAACTTTGGGGTGGCTGTGTCTTTTTGATTTTAATTTCCCTAAGCTATAGGACCATAAGTGGAAGTGCCCTAGGCTCTGTTGCTTTGTTTTTTAGATGTTTCAGGAAACACCATACACTTCTCCAGAGTGGCTGTTGGCAATTTACATCCCGCCCATCAGCATAACAAGGCTCCCAGTTCTCCATGGCCTGTCCTGCCTTTCTGGATTTTACACTTTTTTCAGATGGCCCTTTTGACCGGGGGGCAGTGAGACTTCATTGTAGTGCAGATTTCCTTTGCAAGCTTGCTTGGTTGGCCAAAAAGGGTGTATGCGTTTTTTCCTGAATATATTCAGGAAAAAACACATACGCACTTTTTGGCCAAGTGCATCATTGTGGACGTTCTGCCTCTTTTCCTTTGCTTTACATGCAATTCCAGTCTACCTCCTGAAATCGGTTTCCTGCAATTCTGCCCAGCGTTCAAGTCCTCTTGGCAGCCTTACTTCAATATATTTTTGGACGATAGCTGTCATTTATAACTCTGCAGGTTTGTGAATGACAGTGCCCGTGAGCTCCTTTCTTCAACTCGCTTTCTTGTGAGCTGGCCGCAACACCGCAGCATTGCTTTAGGCCCTAGTGTGGTTCCGGCATGACATGCTGAGCCTTTGGTTAATTCCTCTTCCTGGTGGGAAATGAGAGTTAACTTTGCCCGTCCAGACACCTCCAGCTAGTCTCTCATTGGTTCTCCCTATTCCTGTTCATTTTCCGCAGAAATTGCAAACTGGGCCAAACAAGAGTTTAAAGGCACTGACTCTCCAAGTGGGGAGAGTGTTAGTAAAGCGTCTGGAATGTTGCACCCGAGTACAGGGGGATGAAAACTGACACAATTAAACACGTTTCCCGATCACACGGTGGATCATACTCTGGGTTCCACATGCATGTTTTAGCTGAAGGAAGAATCCCTTAAACCTGGAGAGTTGAGACCCATGGAATGGGTACCATGCAATATGACTTCAAAGGGTCTGCATTTGCTCACCGATTCTCACCAATCCTATCATTGCTGCGTTTATGCCACTGTACACACACTAGATTCTCTTTCGGAGACATATAAATCCATAGGGTTTAGGATTCTTACTAGTCAGGTATATTCTTAGGCGTTTAATACGGGGTGTAGAGTCCACTTCGTTGAGCAAGGAGTAGCTCTTGTCTATTACATATTTGGCTTATGGAACGGTATATGTGCTAATTTCAATCTCTGGTTTTATGCAGCACCCCAACTCACCTTTCCCCTTAAGCAAGCATAAGTTGGTTTTCTACATTTGAGACCCTGTTCTGTTTTGTAATTCAGTTCCTGTGTAGCCAAGTTTACATTCCGTGTGGTAGAGATATCTTATGATGTTTCTTTTTCTGTGTGACTTATTTCACTTAGAATCATCGTACCTGAATCCACTCATTATGCTGCTACGGGCCTGATGACATAGATTTCATTGCTGAGTGATATTGCATTGTACGTAAGTACCACAACTTCTTTATCCATTTTTCGCTTTCTGTGATATTGAACTTGTACCGTAAACGAGGTTCCTGTAAACAGAGCTGTCCCAAACTTTGGGGTGGCTGTGTATTTTTGATTTTAATTTCCCTAAGCTATAGGAGCATAAGTGGAAGTGCCCTAGGCTCTGTTGTTTTGTTTTTTGGATGTTTCAGGAAACACCATACACTTCTCCAGAGTGGCTGTTGGCAATTTACATCCCACCCATCAGCATAACTAGGCTCCCATTTCTCCATGGCCTCTCCTGCCTTTCTGGATTTTACACTTTTTTCAGATGGCCCTTTTGACCGGGGGGCAGTGAGACTTCATTGTAGTGCAGATTTCCTTTGCAAGCTTGCTTGGTTGGCCAAAAAGTGCGTATGGGTTTTTTCCTGTGGAAAAAACGCATATGCCCTTTTTGGCCAAGTGCATCATTGTGGACGTTCTGCCTCTTTTCCTATGCTTTACATGCAATTCCAGTCTACCTCCTGCAATCGGTTTCCTGCAATTCTGCCCCGTTTTCAAGTCCTCTTGGCAGCCTTACTTCAATATATTTTTGGACGATAGCTGTCATCTATAACTCTGCAGGTATGTGAATTACAGTGCCCCTGAGCTCCTTTCTTCAACTCGCTTTCTTGTGAGCTGGCCGCAACACCGCAGCTTTGCTTCAGGCCCTAGTGTGGTTCCGCAATGGCATGCTGAACCTTTGGTTAATTCCTCTTCCTGGTGGGAAATGAGAGTTAAATTTGCCCGTCCAGACACCTCCAGCTAGTCTCTCATTGGTTCTCCCTATTCCTGTTCATTTTTCGCAGAAATTGTAAACTGGGCCAAACAGGAGGTTAAAGGCACTGACTCTCCAAGTGGGGAGAGTGTTAGTAAAGCGTCTGGAATGTTGCACCCGAGTACCAGGGGACAAAATGTGACACATTTGAACACGTTTCCCGATCACACGGCGGATCATACTCTGGGTTCCACATGCATGTTTTAGCTGAAGGAAGAATCCCTTAAACCTGGAGAGTTGAGACCCATGGAATGGGTACCATGCAATGTCACTTCATAGGGTCTGCATGTGTTCACCGAACCTCACCAAACCTATCACTGCTGCATTTATGCCGTTGTACACACGCTAGATTCTCTTTCGGAGACATATAAATCGATAGGTTTTAAGATTCTTACTAGTCAGGTATATTCTTAAGCGTTTAATATGGGGTGTAGAGTCCAGTTCGTTGAGCAAGGAGTAGCTCTTGTCTATTACATATTTGGCTTATGGAACGATATCTGTGCTAATTTCAATCTCTGGTTTTATGCAGCACCCCAACTCACCTTTCCCCTTAAGCAAGCAAAAGTTGGTTTTCTACATTTGAGACCCTCTTCTGTTTTGTAATTCAGTTCCTTTGTAGCCATGTTTACAAGCCGTGTATTAGTGATATCTTATGATGTTTCTTTTTCTGTGTGACTTATCTCACTTAGAATCATCGTACCTGAATCCACTCATTATGCTGCTACGGGCCTGATGACATAGATTTCATTGCTGAGTGACATTGCATTGTACGTAAGTACCACAACTTCTTTATCCATTTTTCGCTTTCTGTGATATTGAACATGTACTGTAACGAGGTTCTTGTAAACAGAGCCATCCCAAACTTTGGGGTGGCTGTGTCTTTTTGATTTTAATTTCCCTAAGCTATAGGACCATAAGTGGAAGTGCCCTAGGCTCTGTTGCTTTGTTTTTTAGATGTTTCAGGAAACACCATACACTTCTCCAGAGTGGCTGTTGGCAATTTACATCCCGCCCATCAGTATAACAAGGCTCCAAGTTCTCCATGGCCTGTCCTGCCTTTCTGGATTTTACACTTTTCTCAGATGGCCCTTTTGACCGGGGGGCAGTGAGACTTCATTGTAGTGCAGATTTCCTTTGCAAGCTTGCTTGGTTGGCCAAAAAGGGCGTATGCATTTTTTCCTGAGGAAAAAACGCATATGCCCTTTTTGGCCAAGTGCATCATTGTGGACGTTCTGCCTCTTTTCCTATGCTTTACATGCAATTCCAGTCTACCTCCTGAAATTGGTTTCCTGCAATTCTGCCCCGCTTTCAACTCCACTTGGCAGCCTTACTTCAATATATTTTTGGACGATAGCTGTCATTTATAACTCTGCAGGTTTGTGAATGACAGTGCCCCTGAGCTCCTTTCTTCAACTCGCTTTCTTGTGAGCTGGCCGCAACACCGCAGGATTGCTTCAGGCCCTAGTGTTGTTCCGGCATGGCACGCTGAGCCTTTGGTTAATTCCTCTTCCTGGTGGGAAATGAGAGTTAAATTTGCCCGTCCAGACACCTCCAGCTAGTCTCTCATTGGTTCTCCCTATTCCTGTTCATTTTCCGCAGAAATTGCAAACTGGGCCAAACAGGAGGTTAAAGGCACTGACTCTCCAAGTGGGGAGAGTGTTAGTAAAGCGTCTGGAATGTTGCACCCGAGTACCGGGGGACGAAACCTGAGACCCTTTAAACACGTTTCCCAATCACACGGTGGATCATACTCTGGGTTCCACATGCATGTTTTAGCTGAAGGAAGAATCCCTTAAACCTGGAGAGTTGAGACCCATGGAATGGGTACCATGCAATATGACTTCAAAGGGTCTGCATTTGCTCACCGATCCTCCCCAATCCTATCACTGCTGCGTTTATGCCGCTGTACACACGCTTGATTCTCTTTCGGAGACATATAAATCCATAGGTTTTAAGATTCTTACTAGTCAGTTATATTCTTAGGCGTTTAATATGGGGTGTTGAGTCCACTTCGTTGAGCAAGGAGTAGCTCTTGTCTATTACATATTTGGCTTATGGAACGGTATCTGTGCTAATTTCAATGTCTGGTTTTATGCAGCACCCCAACTCACGTTTCCCCTTAAGCAAGCATAAGTTGGTTTTCTACATTTGAGACACTGTTCTGTTTTATAATCCAGTTCCTGTGTAGCCAAGTTTACATTCCGTGTAGTAGTGATATCTTATGATGTTTCTTTTTCTCTGTGACTTATTTCACTTAGAATCATCGTACCTGAATCCACTCGTTATGCTTCTCCGGGCCTGACGACATAGATTTCATTGCTGAGTGATATTGCATTGTACGTAAGTACCACAACTTCTTTATCCATTTTTTGCTTTCTGTGATATTGAACTTGTACCGTTAACGAGGTTCTTGTAAACAGAACCGTCCCAAACTTTGGGGTGGCTGTGTCTTTTTGAATTTAATTTCCCTAAGCTATTGGACCATAAGTGGAATTGCCCTAGGCTCTGTTGCTTTGTTTTTTAGATGTTTCAGGAAACACCATACACTTATCCAGAGTGGCTGTTGGCAATATATATCCCGCCCATGAGCATAACAATGCTCCCAGTTCTCCATGGCCTGTCCTGTCTTTCTGGATTTTACACTTTTTTCAGATGTCCCTTTTGACCGGGGGGCAGTGAGACTTCATTGTAGTTCAGATTTCCTTTGCAAGCTTGCTTGGTTGGCCAAAATGGGCGTATGCGTTTTTTCCTGAATATATTCAGGAAAAAACGCATACGCCCTTTTTGGCCAAGTGCATCATTGTGGACGTTCTGCCTCTTTTCCTGTGGTTTACATGCAAATCCAGTCTACCTCCTGAAATCGGTTTCCTGCAATTCTGCCCCGCTTTCAAGTCCTCTTGGCAGCCTTACTTCAATATATTTTTGGACGATAGCTGTCAATTTTAACTCTGCAGGTTTGTGAATGACAGTGCCCCTGAGCTCCTTTCTTCAACTCGCTTTCTTGTGAGCTGGCCGCAACACCGCAGGATTGCTTCAGGCCCTAGTGTGGTTCCGGCATGGCACGCTGAGCCTTTGTTTAATTCCTCTTCCTGGTGGGAAATGAGAGTTAAATTTGCCCGTCCAGACACCTCCAGCTAGTCTCTCATTGGTTCTCCCTATTCCTGTTCATTTTCCGCAGAAATTGCAAACTGGGCCAAACAGGAGGTTAAAGGCACTGACTCTCCAAGTGGGGAGAGTGTTAGTAAAGCGTCTGGAATGTTGCACCCGAGTACCAGGGGACGAAAACTGAGACACATTTGAACACGTTTCCCGATCACATGGTGGATCATACTTTGGATTCCACATGCATGTTTTAGCTGAAGGAAGAATCCCTTAAACCTGGAGAGTTGAGACCCCTGCAATGGGTACCATGCAATATGAATTCAAAGGGTCTGCATTTGCTCACCGAACCTCACCAATCCTAGCACTGCTGCATTTATGCCACTGTACACATGCTTGATTCTCTTTCGGAGACATATAAATCCATAGGTTTTAAGATTCTTACTAGTCAGGTATATTCTTAGGCGTTTAATATGGGGTGTAGAGTCCACTTCGTTGAGCAAGGAGTAGCTCTTGTCTATTACATATTTGGCTTATGGAACCGTATCTGTGCTAATTTCAATCTTTGGTTTTATGCAGCACCCCAACTCACCTTTACTCTTAAGCAAGCATAAGTGGGTTTTCTACATTTGAGACCCTGTTCTGTTTTGTAATTCAGTTCCTGTGTAGCCAAGTTTACATTCCATGTGGTAGAGATATCTTATGATGTTTCTTTCTCTGTGTGACTTATTTCACTTAGAATCATCGTACCTGAATCCACTCATTATGCTGCTATGGGCCTGATGACATAGATTTCATTGCTGAGTGATATTGCATTGTACGTAAGTACCACAACTTCTTTATCCATTTTGCGCTTTCTGTGATATTGAACTTGTACCGTAAACGAGGTTCTTGTAAACAGAGCTGTCCCAAAGATTGGGGTGGTTGTGTCTTTTTGATTTTAATTTCCCTAAGCTATAGGACCATAAGTGGAAGTGCCCTAGGCTCTGTTGCTTTGTTTTTTAGATGTTTCAGGAAACACCATACACTTCTCCAGAGTGACTGTTGGCAATTTACATCCCGCCCATCAGCATAACAAGGCTCCCAGTTCTCCATGGCCTGTCCTGCCTTTCTGGATTTTACACTTATTTCAGATGGCCCTTTTGACCGGGGGCAGTGAGACTTCATTGTAGTGCAGATTTCCTTTGCAAGCTTGCTTGGTTGGCCAAAAAGTGCGTATGCGTTTTTTCCTGAATATATTCAGGAAAAAACGCATACGCACTTTTTGGCCAAGTGCATCATTGTGGACGTTCTGCCTCTTTTCCTATGCTTTACATGCTATTCCAGTCTACCTCCTGAAATTGGTTTCCTGCAATTCTGCCCCGCTTTCAAGTCCTCTTGGCAGCCTTACTTCAATATATTTTTGGACGATAGCTGTCATTTATAACTCTGCAGGTATGTGAATGACAGTGCCCCTGAGCTCCTTTCTTCAACTCGTTTTCTTGTGAGCTGGCCGCAACACCGCAGCATTGCTTCAGGCCCTAGTGTGGTTCCGGCATGGCACGCTGAGCCTTTGGTTAATTCCTCTTCCTGGTGGGAAATGAGAGTTAAATTTGCCCGTCCAGACACCTCCAGCTAGTCTCTCATTGGTTCTCCCTATTCCTGTTCATTTTCCGCAGAAATTGCAAACTGGGCCAAACAGGAGGTTAAAGGCACTGACTCTCCAAGTGGGGAGAGTGTTAGTAAAGCGTCTGGAATGTTGCACCCGAGTACCGGGGGACGAAAACTGAGTCACATTTGAACACGTTTCCCGATCACAAGGTGGATCATACTCTGGGTTCCACATGCATGTTTTAGCTGAAGGAAGAATCCCTTAAACCTGGAGAGTTGAGACCCATGGAATGGGTACCATGCAATATGACTTCAAAGGGTCTGCATTTGCTCACCGAACCTCACCAATCCTAACACTGCTTCGTTTATGCCGCTGTACACATGGTTGCTTCTCTTTTGGAGACATATAAATCCATAGGTTTTAAGATTCTTACTAGTCAGGTATATTCTTATGCGTTTAATATGGGGTGTTGAGTCCACTTCGTTGAGCAAGGAGTAGCTCTTGTCTATTACATATTTGGCTTATGGAACGGTATCTGTGCTAATTTCAATGTCTGGTTTTATGCAGCACCCCAACTCACCTTTCCCCTTAAGCAAGCATAAGATGGTTTTCTACATTTGAGACCCTGTTCTGTTTTGTAATTCAGTTCCTGTGTAGCCAAGTTTACATTCCGTGTAGTAGTGATATCTTATGATGTTTCTTTTTCTGTGTGACTTATTTCACTTAGAATCATCGTACCTGAATCCACTCATTATGCTGCTATGGGCCTGATGACATAGATTTCATTGCTGAGTGATATTGCATTGTACGTAAGTACCACAACATCTTTATCCATTTTTCGCTTTCTGTGATATTGAACTTGTACCGTAAACGAGGTTCTTGTAAACAGAGCTGTCCCAAACATTGGGGTGGTTGTGTCTTTTTGATTTTAATTTCCCTAAGCTATAGGAACATAAGTGGAAGTGCCCTAGGCTCTGTTGCTTTGTTTTTTAGATGTTTCAGGAAACACCATACACTTCTCCAGAGTGGCTGTTGGCAATTTACATCCCGCCCATCAGCATAACAAGGCTCCCAGTTCTCCATGGCCTGTCCTGCCTTTCTGGATTTTACACTTTTTTCAGATGACCCTTTTGACCGGGGGGCAGTGAGACTTCATTGTAGTGCAGATTTCCTTTGCAAGCTTGCTTGGTTGGCCAAAAAGGGCGTAGGCTTTTTTTCTTGAGGAAAAATCGCATATGCCCTTTTTGGCCAAGTGCATCATTGTGGACGTTCTGCCTCTTTTCCTATGCTTTACATGCAATTCCAGTCTACCTCCTGAAATCGGTTTCCTGCAATTCTGCCCCGCTTTCAAGTCCTCTTGGCAGCCTTACTTCAATATATTTTTGGACGATAGCTGTCATTTATAACTCTGCAGTTTTGTGAATTACAGTGCCCCTGAGCTCCTTTCTTCAACTTGCTTTCTTGTGAGCTGGCCGCAACACCGTAGCATCGCTTCAGGCCCTAGTGTTGTTCCGGCATGACACGCTGAGCCTTTGGTTAATTCCTCTTCCTGGTGGGAAATGAGAGTTAAATTTGCTCGTCCAGACACCTCCAGCTAGTCTCTCATTGGTTCTTCCTATTCCTGTTCATTTTCCGCAGAAATTGCAAAATGAGCCAAACAGGAGGTTAAAGGCACTGACTCTCCAAGTGGGGAGAGTGTTAGTAAAGCGTCTGGAATGCTGCACCCGAGTACCAGGGGACGAAAACTGACACATTTGAACACGTTTCCCGATCACACGGTGGATCATACTCTGGGTTCCACATGCATGTTTTAGCTGAAGGAAGAATCCCTTAAACCTGGAGAGTTGAGACCCATGGAATGGGTCCCATGCAATATGACTTCAAAGGGTCTGCATTTGCTCACCGAACCTCATCAATCCTATCACTGCTGCGTTTATGCCGCTATACACACGCTTGATTCTCTTTCGGAGATATATAAATCCATAGGTTTTAAGATTCTTACTAGTCAGGTGTATTCTTAGGCCTTTAATATGGGGTGTTGAGTCCACTTCGTTGAGCAAAGTGTAGCTCTTTTCTATTACATATTTGGCTTATGGAACGATATCTGTGCTAATTTCAATGTCTGGTTTTATGCAGCACCCCAACTCACCTTTCCCCTTAAGGAAGCATAAGTTGGTTTTCTACATTTGAGACCCTGTTCTGTTTTGTAATTCAGTTCCTGTGTAGCCAAGTTTACATTCCGTGTAGTAGTGATATCTTATGATGTTTCTTTTTCTGTGTGACTTATTTCACTTAGAATCATCGTACCTGAATCCACTCATTATGCTGCTATGGGCCTGATGACATAGATTTCATTGCTGAGTGATATTGCATTGTAGGTAAGTACCACAACTTCCTTATCCATTTTTCACTTTCTGTGATATTGAACTTGTACCGTAAACGAGGTTCCTATAAACAGAACCGTCCCAAACTTTGGGGTGGCTGTGTCTTTTTGATTTTAATTTCCCTAAGCTATAGGACCATAAGTGGAAGTGCCCTAGGCTCTGTTGTTTTGTTTTTTAGATGTTTCAGGAAACACCATACACTTCTCCAGAGTGGCTGTTGGCAATTTACATCCCGCCCATCAGCATAACAAGGCTCCCAGTTCTCCATGGCCTGTCCTGCCTTTTTGGATTTTATACTTTTTTCAGATGGCCCTTTTGCCCGCGGGATAGTGAGACTTCATTGTAGTGCAGATTCCCTTTGCAAGCTTGCTTGGTTGGCCAAAAAGGGCGTATGCGTTTTTTCCTGAATATATTCAGGAAAAAACGCATACGCCCTTTTTGGTCAAGTGCATCATTGTGGACGTTCTGCCTCTTTTCCTATGCTTTACATGCAATTCCAGTCTACCTCCTGAAATCGGTTTCCTGCAATTCTGCCCCGCTTTCAAGTCCTCTTGGCAGCCTTACTTCAATATATGTTTGGACGATAGCTGTCATTTATAACTCTGCAGGTTTGTGAATCACAGTGCCCCTGAGCTCCTTTCTTCAACTCGTTTTCTTGTGAGCTGGCCGCAACACGGCAGCATTGCTTCAGGCCCTAGTGTGGTTCCAGAATGGCACGCTGAGCCTTTGGTTAATTCCTCTTCCTGGTGGGCAATGAGAGTTAAATTTGCCCGTCCAGACACCTCCAGCTAGTCTCATTGGTTCTCCCTATTCCTGTTCATTTTCCGCAAAAATTGCAAACTGGGACAAACAGGAGGTTAAAGGCACTGACTCTCCAAGTGGGGAGAGTGTTAGTAAAGCGTCTGGAATGTTGCACCCGAGTACCGGGGGACGAAAACTGAGTCACATTTGAACACGTTTCCCAATCACACGGTGGATCATACTCTGGGTTCCACATGCATGTTTTAGCTGAAGGAAGAATCCCTTAAACCTGGAGAGTTGAGACCCATGGAATGGGTACCATGCAATATGACTTCAAAGGGTCTGCATTTGCTCACCGAACCTCAACAATCCTAACACTGCTGCGTTTATGCCGCTGTACACACGCTTGATTCTCTTTCGGAGACATATAAATCCATAGGTTTTAAGATTCTTACTAGTCAGGTATATTCTTATGCGTTTAATATGGGGTGTTGAGTCCACTTCGTTGAGCAATGAGTAGCTCTTGTCTATTAGATATTTGGCTTATGGAACGGTATCCGTTCTAATTTCAATCTCTGGTTTTATGCAGCACCCCAACTCACCTTTCCCCTTAAGCAAGCATAAGTTGGTTTTCTACATTTGAGACCCTGTTCTGTTTTGTAATTCAGTTCCTGTGTAGCCAAGTTTACATTCCATGTAGTAGTGATATCTTATGATGTTTCTTTTTCTGTGTGACTTATTTCACTTAGCATCATCGTACCTGAATCCACTCATTATGCTGCTACGGGCCTGATGACATAGATTTCATTGCTGAGTGATATTGCATTGTACGTAAGTACCACAACTTCTTTACCCATTTTGCGCTTTCTGTGATATTGAACTTGTACCGTAAACGAGGTTCTTGTAAACAGAGCTGTCCCAAACATTTGTGTGGTTGTGTCTTTTTGATTTTAATTTCCCTAAGCTATAGGACCATAAGTGGAAGTGCCCTAGGCTCTGTTGCTTTGTTTTTTAGATGTTTCAGGAAACACCATACACTTCTCCAGAGTGGCTGTTGGCAATTTACATCCCGCCCATCAGCATAACAAGGCTCCCAGTTCTCCATGGCCTGTCCTGCCTTTCTGGATTTTACACTTTTTTCAGATGGCCCTTTTGACCGGGGGGCAGTGAGACTTCATTGTAGTGCAGATTTCCTTTGCAAACTTGCTTGGTTAGCCAAAAAGGGTGTATGGGTTTTTTCCTGAATATATTCAGGAAAAAACGCATACGCCCTTTTTGGCCAAGTGCATCATTGTGGACGTTCTGCCTCTTTTCCTATGCTTTATATGCAATTCCAGTCTACCTCCTGAAATCGGTTTCCTGCAATTCTGCCCCGCTTTCAAGTCCTCTTGGCAGCCTTACTTCAATATATTTTTGGATGATAGCTGTCATTTATAACTCTGCATGTCTGTGAATGACAGTGCCCCTGAGCTCCTTTCTTCAACTCGCGTTCTTGTGAGCTGGCCGCAACACCGCAGGATTGCTTCAGGCCCTAGTGTGGTTCCGGCATGGCACGCTGAGCCTTTGGTTAATTCCTCTTCCTGGGGGGTAATGAGAGTTAAATTTGACCGTCCAGACACCTCCAGCTAGTCTCTCTTGGTTCTCCCTATTTCTGTTCATTTTCCGTAGAAATTGCAAACGGGGCCAAACAGGAGGTTAAAGGCACTGACTCTCCAAGTGGGGAGAGTGTTACTAAAGCGTCTGGAATGTTGCATCCGAGTACCAGGGGATGAAAACTGACACAATTTAACACGTTTCCCGATCACATGGTTGATCATACTCTGGGTTCCACATGCATGTTTTAGCTGAAGGAAGAATCCCTTAAACCTGGAGAGTTGAGACCCATGGAATGGGTACCATGCAATATGACTTCAAAGGGTCTGCATTTGCTCACCGAACCTCACCAATCCTATCACTGCTGTGTTTATGCCGCTGTACACACGCTTGATTCTCTTTCGGAGACATAGAAATCCATAGGTTTTAAGATTCTTACTAGTCAGGTATATTCTTAGGCGTTTAATATGGGGTGTAGAGTCCACTTCGTTGAGCAAGGAGTAGCTCTTGTCTATTACATATTTGGCTTATGGAACGGTATCCGTTCTAATTTCAATCTCTGGTTTTATGCAGCACCCCAACTCACCTTTACCCTTAAGCAAGCATAAGTTGGTTTTCTACATTTGAGACCCTGTTCTGTTTTGTAATTCAGTTCCTGTGTAGCCAAGTTTACATTCCATGTGGTAGAGATATCTTATGATGTTTCTTTTTCTGTGTGACTTATTTCACTTAGAATCATCGTACCTGAATCCACTCATTATGCTGCTATGGGCCTGATGACATAGATTTCATTGCTGAGTGATATTGCATTGTACGTAAGTACCACAACTTCTTTATCCATTTTGCGCTTTCTGTGATATTGAACTTGTACCGTAAACGAGGTTCTTGTAAACAGAGCTGTCCCAAACATTTGGGTGGTTGTGTCTTTTTTATTTTAATTTCCCTAAGCTATAGGACCATAAGTGGAAGTGCCCTAGGCTCTGTTGCTTTGTTTTTTAGATGTTTCAGGAAACACCATACACTTCTCCAGAGTGGCTGTTGGCAATTTACATCCCGCCCATCAGCATAACAAGGCTCCCAGTTCTCCATGGCCTGTCCTGCCTTTCTGGATTTTACACTTTTTTCAGATGGCCCTTTTGACCGGGGGGCAGTGAGACTTCATTGTAGTGCAGATTTCCTTTGCAAGCTTGCTTGGTTGGCCAAAAAGTGTGTATGCGTTTTTTCCTGAATATATTCAGGAAAAAACGCATACGCCCTTTTTGGCCAAGTGCATCATTGTGGACGTTCTGCCTCTTTTCCTTTGCTTTACATGCAATTCCAGTCTACCTCCTGAAATCGGTTTCCTGCAATTCTGCCCAGCGTTCAAGTCCTCTTGGCAGCCTTACTTCAATATATTTTTGGACGATAGCTATCATTTATAACTCTGCAGGTATGTGAATGACAGTGCCCCTGAGCTCCTTTCTTCAACTCGCTTTCTTGTGAGCTGGCCGCAACACCGCAGGATTGCTTCAGGCACTAGTGTGGTTCCGGCATGGCACGCTGAGCCTTTGTTTAATTCCTCTTCCTGGTGGGAAATGAGAGTTAAATTTGCCCGTCCAGACACCTCCATCTAGTCTCTCATTGGTTCTCCCTATTCCTGTTCATTTTCCGCAGAAATTGCAAACTCGGCCAAACAGGAGGTTAAAGGCACTGACTCTCCAAGTGGGGAGAGTGTTAGTAAAGCGTCTGGAATGTTGCACCCGAGTACCAGGGGACGAAAACTGAGACACATTTGAACACGTTGCCCGATCACACGGTGGATCATACTCTGGGTTCCACATGCATGTTGTAGCTGAAGGAAGAATCCCTTAAACCTGGAGAGTTGAGACCCCTGCAATGGGTACCATGCAATATGACTTCAAAGGGTCTGCATTTGCTCACTGAACATCACCAATCCTATCACTGCTGCGTTTATGCCACTGTACACACGCTTGATTCTCTTTCTGAGACATATAAATCCATAGGTTTTAAGATTCTTACTAGTCAGGTATATTCTTAGGCGTTTAATATGGGGTGTTGAGTCCACTTGGTTGAGCAAGGAGTAGCTCTTGTCTATTACATATTTGGCTTATGGAACGGTATCTGTGCTAATTTCAATCTCTGGATTTATGCAGCACCCCAACTCACCTTTCCCCTTAAGCAAGCATAAGTCGGTTTTCTACATTTGAGACCCTGTTCTGTTTTGTAATTCAGTTCCTGTGTAGCCAAGTTTACATTCCATGTGGTAGAGATATCTTATGATGTTTCTTTTTCTGTGTGACTTATTTCACTTAGAATCATCGTACCTGAATCCACTCATTATGCTGCTATGGGCCTGATGACATAGATTTCATTGCTGAGTGATATTGCATTGTACGTAAGTACCACAACTTCTTTATCCATTTTTCACTTTCTGTGATTTTGAACTTATACTGTAAACGAGGTTCTTGTAAACAGAGCCTTCCCAAACTTTGGGGTGGCTGTGTCTTTTTGATTTTAATTTCCCTAAGCTATAGGACCAAAAGTGGAAGTGCCCTAGGCTCTGTTGCTTTGTTTTTTAGATGTTTCAGGAAACACCATGCACTTCTCCAGAGTGGCTGTTGGCAATTTACATCCCGCCCATCAGCATAACAAGGCTCCCAGTTCTCCATGGCCTGTCCTGCCTTTCTGGATTTTACACTTTTTTCAGATGGCCCTTTTGACCGGGGGGCAGTGAGACTTCATTGTAGTGCAGATTTCCTTTGCAAGCTTGCTTGGTTGGCCAAAAAGGGCGTATGCGTTTTTTCCTGAATATATTCAGGAAAAAACGCATACGCCCTTTTTGGCCAAGTGCATCATTGTGGACGTTCTGCCTCTTTTCCTATGCTTTACATGCAATTCCAGTCTACCTCCTGAAATCGGTTTCCTGCAATTCTGCCCCGCTTTCAAGTCCTCTTGGCAGCCTTACTTCAATATATTTTTGGACGATAGCTGTCATTTATAACTCTTCAGGTATGTGAATGACAGTGTCCCTGAGCTCCTTTCTTCAACTCGCTTTCTTGTGAGCTGGCCGCAACACCGCAGGATTGCTTCAGGCCCTAGTGTGGTTCCGGCATGGCACACTGAGCCTTTGTTTAATTCCTCTTCCTGGTGGGAAATGAGAGTTAAATTTGCCCATCCAGACACCTCCAGCTAGTCTCTCATTGGTTCTTTCTATTCCTGTTCATTTTCCGCAGAAATTGCAAACTGGGCCAAACAGGAGGTTAAAGGCACTGACTCTCCAAGTGGGGAGAGTGTTAGTAAAGCGTCTGGAATGTTGCACCCGAGTACCGGGGGACGAAAACTGAGACACATTTGAACACGTTTCCCGATCACACGGTGGATCATACTCTGGGTTCCACATGCATGTTTTAGCTGAAGGAAGAATCCCTTAAACCTGGAGAGTTGAGACCCATGGAATGGGTACCATGCAATATGACTTCAAAGGGTCTGCATTTGCTCACCGATCCTCACCAATCCTATCACTGCTGCATTTATGCCGCTGTAAACACGCTTGATTCTCTTGCAGAGACATATAAATCCATAGGTTTTAAGATTCTTACTAGTCAGTTATATTCTTAGGCGTTTAATATGTGGTGTTGAGTCCACTTCGTTGAGCAAGGAGAAGCTCTTGTCTATTACATATTTGGCTTATGGAACGGTATCTGTGCTAATTTCAATCTCTGGTTTTATGCAGCACCCCAACTCACCTTTCCCCTTAAGCAAGCATAAGTCGGTTTTCTACATTTGAGACCCTGTTCTGTTTTGTAATTCAGTTCCTGTGTAGCCACGTTTACATTCCAAGTAGTAGTGATATCTTATGATGTTTCTTTTTTTGTGTGACTTATTTCACTTAGAATCATCGTACCTGAATCCACTCATTACGCTGCTACGGGCCTGATGACATAGATTTCATTGCTGAGTGATATTGCATTGTACGTAAGTACCACAACTTCTTGATCCATTTTTCGCTTTCTGTGATATTGAATTTGTACCGTAAATGAGGTTCTTGTAAACTGAGCCGTCCCAAACTTTGGGGTGGCTGTGTCTTTTTTATTTTAATTTCCCTAAGCTATAGGACCATAAGTGGAAGTGCCCTAGGCTCTGTTGCTTTGTTTTTTAGATGTTTCAGGAAACACCATACACTTCTCCAGAGTGGCTGTTGGCAATTTACATCGCGCCCATCAGCATACCAAGGCTCTCCCACCTCCATGGCCTGTCCTGCCTTTCTGAATTTTACAATTTTCTCAGATGGCCCTTTTGACTAGGGGCCAGTGAGACTTCATTGTAGTGCAGATTTCCTTTGCAAGCTTGCTTGGTTGGCCAAAAAGGGCGTATGCGTTTTTTCCTGAATATATTCAGGAAAAAACGCATACGCCCCTTTTGGCCAAGTGCATCATTGTGGACGTTCTGCCTCTTTTCCTATGCTTTACATGCAATTCCTGTCTACCTCCTGAAATCGGTTTCCTGCAATTCTGCCCCGCTTTCAAGACCTCTTGGCAGCCTTACTTCAATATATTTTTGGACGATAGCTGTCATTTATAACTCTGCAGGTTTGTGAATTATAGTGCCCCTGAGCTCCTTTCTTCAACTCGCTTTCTTGTGAGCTGGCCGCAACACTGCAGGATTGCTTCAGGCCCTAGTGTGGTTCCGGCATGACACACTGAGTCTTTGGTTAATTCCTCTTCCTGTTGGGAAATGAGAGTTAAATTTGCCCGTCCAGACACCTCCAGCTAGTCTCTCATTGCTTTTCCCTGTTCCTGTTCATTTTCCACAGAAATTGCAAAACTGGGCCAAACAGGAGGTTAAAGGCACTGACTCTCCAAGTGGGGAGAGTGTTAGTAAAGCGTCTGGAATGTTGCACCCGATTACCGGGGGACGAAACCTGAGACACCTTTGAACACGTTTCCCGATCACACGGTGGATCATACTCTGGGTTCCACATGCATGTTTTAGCTGAAGGAAGAATCCCTTAAACCTGGAGAGTTGAGACCCATGGAATGGGTACCATGCAATATGACTTCAAAGGGTCTGCATTTGCTCACCGATCCTCACCAATCCTATCACTGCTGCGTTTATGCCGCTGTACACACGCTTGATTCTCTTTCGGAGACATATAAATCCATAGGTTTTAAGATTCTTACTAGTCAGTTATATTCTTAGGCGTTTAATATGGGGTGTTGAGTCCACTTCGTTGAGCAAGGAGTAGATCTTGTCTATTACATATTTGGCTTATGGAACGGTATCTGTGCTAATTTCAATCTCTGGATTTTTGCAGCACCCCAACTCACATTTCCCCTTAAGCAAGCATAAGTTGGTTTTCTACATTTGAGACCCTGTTCTGTTTTATAATCCAGTTCCTGTGTAGCCAAGTTTACATTCCGTGTAGTAGTGATATCTTATGAAGTTTCTTTTTCTCTGTGACTTATTTCACTTAGAATGATCGTACCTGAATCCACTCGTTATGCTTCTCCGGGCCTGACGACATAGATTTCATTGCTGAGTGATATTGCATTGTACGTAAGTACCACAACTTCTTTATCCATTTTTCGCTTTCTGTGATATTGAACTTGTATCGTAAACGAGGTTCTTGTAAACAAAACCGTCCCAAACTTTGGGGTGGCTGTGTCTTTTTGAATTTAATTTCCCTAAGCTATAGGACCATAAGTGGAATTGCCCTAGGCTCTGTTGCTTTGTTTTTTAGATGTTTCAGGAAACACCATACACTTCTCCTGAGTGGCTGTTGGCAATATACATCCCGCCCATGAGCATAACAAGGCTCCCAGTTCTCCATGTCCTCTCCTGCCTTTCTGGATTTTACACTTTTTTCAGATGGCCCTTTTGACCGGGGGGCAGTGAGACTTCATTGTAGTGCAGATTTCCTTTGCAAGCTTGCTTGGTTGGCCAAAAAGGGCGTATGCGTTTTTTCCTGAATATATTAAGGAAAAAACGCATACGCCCTTTTTGGCCAAGTGCATCATTGTGGACGTTCTGCCTCTTTTCCTATGCTTTACATGCAATTCCAGTCTACCTCCTGAAATCGATTTCCTGCAATTCTGCCCCGCTTTCAAGTCCTCTTGGCAGCCTTACTTCAATATATTTTTGGACGATAGCTGTCATTTATAACTCTGCAGGTATGTGAATGACAGTGCCCCTGAGCTCCTTTCTTCAACTCGCTCTCTTGTGAGCTGGCCGCAACACCGCAGGATTGCTTCAGGCCCTAGTGTGGTTCAGGCATGGCACACTGAGACTTTGGTTAATTCCTTTCCTGGTGGGAAATGAGAGTTAAATTTGCCCGTCCAGACACCTCCAGCTAGTCTCTCATTGGTTCTCCCTATTCCTGTTCATTTTCCGCAGAAATTGCAAACTGGGCCAAACAGGAGGTTAAAGGCACTGACTCTCCAAGTGGGGAGAGTGTTAGTAAAGCGTCTGGAATGTTGCTCCCGAGTACCAGGGGACGAAAACTGAGACACATTTGAACACGTTTCCCGATCACATGGTGGATCATACTCTGGGTTCCACATGCATGTTTTAGCTGAAGGAAGAATCCCTTAAACCTGGAGAGTTGAGACCCCTGCAATGGGTACCATGCAATATGACTTCCAAGGGTCTGCATTTGCTCACCGAACCTCACCAATCCTATCACTGCTGCATTTATGCCACTGTACACACGCTTGATTCTCTTTCTGAGACATATAAATCCATAGGTTTTAAGATTCTTACTAGTCAGGTATATTCTTAGGCATTTAATATGGGGTGTAGAGTCCACTTCGTTGAGCAAGGAGTAGCTCTTGTCTATTACATATTTGGCTTATGGAACGGTATCTGTGCTAATTTCAATCTCTGGTTTTATGCAGCACCCCAACTCACCTTTCCCCTTAAGCAAGCATAAGTCGGTTTTCTACATTTGAAACCCTGTTATGTTTTTTAATTCAGTTCCTGTGTAGCCAAGTTTACATTCCATGTGGTAGAGATATCTTATGATGTTTCTTTTTCTGTGTGACTTATTTCACTTAGAATCATCGTACCTGAATCCACTCATTATGCTGCTATGGGCCTGATGACATAGATTTCATTGCTGAGTGATATTGCATTGTACGTAAGTACCACAACTTCTTTATCCATTTTTCACTTTCTGTGATTTTGAACTTGTACTGTAAACGAGGTTCTTGTAAACAGAGCCTTCCCAAACTTTGGGGTGGCTGTGTCTTTTTGATTTTAATTTCCCTAAGCTATAGGACCATAAGTGGAAGAGCCCTAGGCTCTGTTGCTTTGTTTTTTAGATGTTTCAGGAAACACCATACACTTCTCCAGAGTGGCTGTTGGCAATTTACATGCCGCCCATCAGCATAACAAGGCTCCCAGTTCTCCATGGCCTGTCCTGCCTTTCTGGATTTTACACTTTTTTCAGATGACCCTTTTGACCGGGGGGCAGTGAGACTTCATTGTAGTGCAGATTTCCTTTGCAAGCTTGCTTGGTTGGCCAAAAAGGGCGTATGCGTTTTTTCCTGAATATATTCAGGAAAAAATGCATACGCCCTTTTTGGCCAAGTGCATCATTGTGGACGTTCTGCCTCTTTTCCTTTGCTTTACATGCAATTCCAGTCTACCTCCTGAAATCGGTTTCCTGCAATTCTGCCCAGCGTTCAAGTCCTCTTGGCAGCCTTACTTCAATATATTTTTGGATGATAGCTGTCATTTATAACTCTGCAGGTTTGTGAATGACAGTGCCCCTGAGCTCCTTTCTTCAACTCGCTTTCTTGTGAGCTGGCCGCAACACCGCAGCATTGCTTCAGGCCCTAGTGTGGTTCTGGCATGACATGCTGAGCCTTTGGTTAATTCCTCTTCCTGGTGGGAAATGAGAGTTAAATTTGCCCGTCCAGACACCTCCAGCTAGTCTCTCATTGGTTCTCCCTATTCCTGTTCATTTTCCGCAGAAATTGCAAACTGGGCCAAACAATAGTTTAAAGGCACTGACTCTCCAAGTGGGGAGAGTGTTAGTAAAGCGTCTGGAATGTTGCACCCAAGTACCAGGGGATGAAAACTGACACAATTAAACACGTTTCCCGATCACACGGTGGATCATACTCTGGGTTCCACATGCATGTTTTAGCTGAAGGAAGAATCCCTTAAACCTGGAGAGTTGAGACCCATGGAATGGGTACCATGCAATATGACTTCAAAGGGTCTGCATTTGCTCACCGAACTTCACCAATCCTATCACTGCTGCGTTTATGACACTGTACACACGCTTGATTCTCTTTCGGAGACATATAAATCCATAGGTTTTAAGATTCTTTCTAGTCAGGTATATTCTTACGCGTTTAATATGTGGTGTAGAGTCCACTTCGTTGAGCAAGGAGTAGCTCTTGTCTATTAAATATTTGGCTTATGGAACGGTATCCGTTCTAATTTCAATCTCTGGTTTTATGTAGCACCCCAACTCACCTTTCGCCTTAAGCAAGCATAAGTTGGTTTTCTACATTTGAGACCCTGTTCTGTTTTGTAATTCAGTTCCTGTGTAGCCAAGTTTACATTCCTTGTAGTAGTGATATCTTATGATGTTTGTTTTTCTGTGTGACTTATTTCACTTAGAATCATCGTACCTGAATCCACTCATTATGCTGCTACGGGCCTGATGACATAGATTTCATTGCTGAGTGATATTGCATTGTACGTAAGTACCACAACTTCTTTATCCATTTTTCGCTTTCTGTGATATTGAACTTGGACCATAAATGAGGTTCTTGTAAACAGAGCTGTCCCTAACTTTGGGGTGGCTGAGTCTTTTTGATTTTAATTTCCCTAAGCTATAGGACCATAAGTGGAAGTGCCCTAGGCTCTGTTGCTTTGTTTTTTAGATGTTTCAGGAAACACCATACACTTCTCCAGAGTGGCTGTTGGCAATTTACATCCCGCCCATCAGCATAACAAGGCTCCCAGTTCTCCATGGCCTGTCCTGCCTTTCTGGATTTTACACTTTTTTCAGATGGCCCTGTTGACCGGGGAGCAGTGAGACTTCATTGTAGTGCAGATTTCCTTTGCAAGCTTGCTTGGTTGGCCAAAAAGGGCGTATGCGTTTTTTCCTGAATATATTCAGGAAAAAACGCATACGCCCTTTTTGGCCAAGTGCATCATTGTGGACGTTCTGCCTCTTTTCCTATGCTTTACATGCAATTCCAGTCTACCTCCTGAAATCGGTTTCCTGCAATTCTGCCCCGCTTTCAAGTCCTCTTGCAGCCTTACTTCAATATATTTTTGGACGATAGCTATCATTTATAACTCTGCTGGTATGTGAATGACAGTGCCCCTGAGCTCCTTTCTTCAACTCGCTTTCTTGTGAGCTGGCCGCAACACCGCAGGATTGCTTCAGGCCCTAGTGTGGTTCAGGCATGGCACGCTGAGCCTTTGGTTAATTCCTCTTCCTGGTGGGAAATGAGAGTTAAATTTGCCCGTCCAGACACCTCCAGCTAGTCTCTCATTGGTTCTCCCTATTTCTGTTCATTTTCCGCAGAAATTGCAAACTGGGCCAAACAGGATGTTAAAGGCACTGACTCTCCAAGTGGGGAGAGTGTTAGTAAAGCGTCTGGAATGTTGCACCCGAGTACCAGGGGACGAAAACTGAGACACATTTGAACACGTTTCCCGATCACATGGTGGATCATACTCTGGGTTCCACATGCATGTTTTAGCTGAAGGAAGAATCCCTTAAACCTGGAGAGTTGAGACCCCTGCAATGGGTACCATGCAATATGACTTCAAAGGGTCTGCATTTGCTCACCGAACCTCACCAATCCTAGCACTGCTGCATTTATGCCACTGTACACACGCTTGATTCTCTTTCTGAGACATATAAATCCATAGGTTTTAAGATTCTTACTAGTCAGGTATATTCTTAGGCATTTAATATGGGGTGTAGAGTCCACTTCGTTGAGCAAGCAGTAGCTCTTGTCTATTACATATTTGGCTTATGGAACGGTATCTGTGCTAATTTCAATCTCTGGTTTTATGCAGCACCCCAACTCACCTTTCCCCTTAAGCAAGCATAAGTCGGTTTTCTACATTTGAGACCCTGTTCTGTTTTGTAATTCAGTTCCTGTGTAGCCAAGTTTACATTCCATGTGGTAGAGATATCTTATGATGTTTCTTTTTCTGTATGACTTATTTCACTTAGAATCATCGTACCTGAATCCACTCATTATGCTGCTATGGGCCTGATGACATAGATTTCATTGCTGAGTGATATTGCATTGTACGTAAGTACCACAACTTCTTTATCCATTTTTCACTTTCTGTGATTTTGAACTTGTACTGTAAACGAGGTTCTTGTAAACAGAGCCTTCCCAAACTTTGGGGTGGCTGTGTCTTTTTGATTTTAATTTCCCTAAGCTATAGGACCATAAGTGGAAGAGCCCTAGGCTCTGTTGCTTTGTTTTTTAGATGTTTCAGGAAACACCATACACTTCTCCAGAGTGGCTGTTGGCAATTTACATGCCGCCCATCAGCATAACAATGCTCCCAGTTCTCCATGGCCTGTCCTGCCTTTGTGGATTTTACACTTTTTTCAGATGACCCTTTTGACCGTGGGGCAGTGAGACTTCATTGTAGTGCAGATTTCCTTTGCAAGCTTGCTTGGTTGGCCAAAAAGGGCGTATGCGTTTTTTCCTGAATATATTCAGGAAAAAATGCATACGCCCTTTTTGGCCAAGTGCATCATTGTGGACGTTCTGCCTCTTTTCCTTTGCTTTACATGCAATTCCAGTCTACCTCCTGAAATCGGTTTCCTGCAATTCTGCCCAGCGTTCAAGTCCTCTTGGCAGCCTTACTTCAATATATTTTTGGACGATAGCTGTCATTTATAACTCTGCAGGTTTGTGAATGACAGTGCCCCTGAGCTCCTTTCTTCAACTCGCTTTCTTGTGAGCTGGCCGCAACACCGCAGCATTGCTTCAGGCCCTAGTGTGGTTCTGGCATGACATGCTGAGCCTTTGGTTAATTCCTCTTCCTGGTGGGAAATGAGAGTTAAATTTGCCCGTCCAGACACCTCCAGCTAGTCTCTCATTGGTTCTCCCTATTCCTGTTCATTTTCCGCAGAAATTGCAAACTGGGCCAAACAAGAGGTTAAAGGCACTGACTCTCCAAGTGGGGAGAGTGTTAGTAAAGCGTCTGGAATGTTGCACCCGAGTACCAGGGAATGAAAACTGACACAATTAAACACGTTTCCCGATCACACGGTGGATCATACTCTGGGTTCCTCATGCATGTTTTAGCTGAAGGAAGAATCCCTTAAACCTGGAGAGTTGAGACCCATGGAATGGGTACCATGCAATATGACTTCAAAGGTTCTGCATTTGCTCACCGAACCTCACCAATCCTATCACTGCTGCGTTTATGACACTGTACACACGTTTGATTCTCTTTTGGAGACATATAAATCCATAGGTTTTAAGATTCTTTCTAGTCAGGTATATTCTTACGCGTTTAATATGGAGTGTAGAGTCCACTTCGTTGAGCAAGGAGTAGCTCTTGTCTATTAAATATTTGGCTTATGGAACGGTATCTGTTCTAATTTCAATCTCTGGTTTTATGCAGCACCCCAACTCACCTTTCGCCTTAAGCAAGCATAAGTTGGTTTTCTACATTTGAGACCCTGTTCTGTTTTGTAATTCAGTTCCTGAGTTGCCAAGTTTACATTCCTTGTACTAGTGATATCTTATGATGTTTCTTTTTCTGTGTGACTTATTTCACTTAGAATCATCGTACCTGAATCCACTCATTATGCTGCTACGGGCCTGATGACATAGATTTCATTGCTGAGTGATATTGCATTGTACGTAAGTACCACAACTTCTTTATCCATTTTTCGCTTTCTGTGATATTGAACTTGGACCATAAATGAGGTTCTTGTAAACAGAGCTGTCCCTAACTTTGGGGTGGCTGAGTCTTTTTGATTTTAATTTCCCTAAGCTATAGGACCATAAGTGGAAGTGCCCTAGGCTCTGTTGCTTTGTTTTTTAGATGTTTCAGGAAACACCATACACTTCTCCAGAGTGGCTGTTGGCAATTTACATCCCGCCCATCAGCATAACAAGGCTCCCAGTTCTCCATGGCCTGTCCTGCCTTTCTGGATTTTACACTTTTTTCAGATGGCCCTTTTGACCGGGGAGCAGTGAGACTTCATTGTAGTGCAGATTTCCTTTGCAAGCTTGCTTGGTTGGCCAAAAAGGGCGTATGCGTTTTTTCCTGAATATATTCAGGAAAAAACGCATACGCCCTTTTTGGCCAAGTGCATCATTGTGGACGTTCTGCCTCTTTTCCTATGCTTTACATGCAATTCCAGTCTACCTCCTGAAATCGGTTTCCTGCAATTCTGCCCCACTTTCAAGTCCTCTTGGTAGCCTTACTTCAATATATTTTTGGACGATAGCTATCATTTATAACTCTGCAGGTATGTGAATGACAGTGCCCCTGAGCTCCTTTCTTCAACTCGCTTTCTTGTGAGCTGGCCGCAACACCGCAGGATTGCTTCAGGCCCTAGTGTGGTTCCGGCATGGCACACTGAGCCTTTGTTTAATTCCTCTTCCTGGTGGGAAATGAGAGTTAAATTTGCCCATCCAGACACCTCCAGCTAGTCTCTCATTGGTTCTCTCTATTCCTGTTCATTTTCCGCAGAAATTGCAAACTGGGCCAAACAGGAGGTTAAAGGCACTGACTCTCCAAGTGGGGAGAGTGTTAGTAAAGCGTCTGGAATGTTGCACCCGAGTACCAGGGGACGAAAACTGAGACACATTTGAACATGTTTCCCGATCACATGGTGGATCATACTCTGGGTTCCACATGCATGTTTTAGCTGAAGGAAGAATCCCTTGAACCTGGAGAGTTGAGACCCCTGCAATGCGTACCATGCAATATGACTTCAAAGGGTCTGCATTTGCTCACCGAACCTCACCAATCCTATCACTGCTGCATTTATGCCACTGTACACACGCTTGATTCTCTTTCGGAGACATATAAATCCATAGGTTTTAAGATTCTTACTAGTCAGGTATATTCTTAGGCGTTTAATATGGCGTGTAGAGTCCACTTCGTTGAGCAAGGAGTAGCTCTTGTCTATTACATATTTGGCTTATGGAACCGTATCTGTGCTAATTACAATCTTTGGTTTTATGCAGCACCCCAACTCACCTTTACTCTTAAGCAAGCATAAGTCGGTTTTCTACATTTGAGACCCTATTCTGTTTTGTAGTTCAGTTCCTGTGTAGCCAAGTTTACATTCCATGTGGTAGAGATATCTTATGATGTTTCTTTCTCTGTGTGACTTATTTCACTTACAATCATCGTACCTCAATCCACTCATTATGCTGCTACGGGCCTGATGACATAGATTTCATTGCTGAGTGATATTGCATTGTACGTAAGTACCACAACTTCTTTATCCATTTTGCGCTTTCTGTGATATTGAACTTGTACCGTAAACGAGGTTCTTGTAAACAGAGCTGTCCCAAAGATTGGGGTGGTTGTGTCTTTTTGATTTTAATTTCCCTAAGCTATAGGACCATAAGTGGAAGTGCCCTAGGCTCTGTTGCTTTGTTTTTTAGATGTTTCAGGAAACACCATACACTTCTCCAGAGTGGCTGTTGGCAATTTACATCCCGCCCATCAGCATAACAAGGCTCCCAGTTCTCCATGGCCTGTCCTGCCTTTGTGGATTTTACACTTTTTTCAGATGGCCCTTTTGACCGGGGGGCAGTGAGACTTCATTGTAGTGCAGATTTCCTTTGCAAGCTTGCTTGGTTGGCCAAAAAGGGCGTACGCGTTTATTCCTGAATATATTCAGTAAAAAACGCATACGCCCTTTTTGGCCAAGTGCATCATTGTGGACGTTCTGCCTCTTTTCCTATGCTTTACATGCAATTCCAGTCTACCTCCTGAAATCGGTTTCCTGCAATTCTGCCCCGCTTTCAAGTCCTCTTGGCAGCCTTACTTCAATATATTTTTGGACGATAGCTGTCATTTATAACTCTGCAGGTATGTGAATGACAGTGCCCCTGAGCTCCTTTCTTCAACTCGTTTTCTTGTGAGCTGGCCGCAACACCGCAGCATTGCTTCAGGCCCTAGTGTGGTTCCGGCATGGCACGCTGAGCCTTTGTTTAATTCCTCTTCCTGGTGGGAAATGAGAGTTAAATTTGCCCGTCCAGACACCTCCAGCTAGTCTCTCATTGGTTCTCCCTATTCCTGTTCATTTTCCGCAGAAATTGCAAACTGAGCCAAACAGGAGGTTAAAGGCACTGACTCTCCAAGTGGGGAGAGTGTTAGTAAAGCGTCTGGAATGTTGCACCCGAGTACCAGGGGACGAAAACTGAGACACATTTGAACACGTTTCCCGATCACATGGTGGATCATACTCTGGGTTCCACATGCATGTTTTAGCTGAAGGAAGAATCCCTTAAACCTGGAGAGTTGAGACCCATGGAATGGGTACCATGCAATATGACTTCAAAGGGTCTGCATTTGTCCACCGAACCTCACCAATCCTATCACTGGTGCGTTTATGCCGCTGTACACACGCTTGATTCTCTTTCGGAGACATATAAATCCATAGGTTTTAAGATTCTTCCTAGTCAGGTATATTCTTAGGCGTTTATTATGGGGTGTAGAGTCCACTTCGTTGAGCAAGGAGTAGCTCTTGTCTATTACATATTTGGCTTATGAAACGGTATCTGTGTTAATTTCAATCTCTGGTTTTATGCAGCACCCCAACTCACCTTTCGCCTTAAGCAAGCATAAGTCGGTTTTCTACATTTGAGACCCTGTTCTGTTTTGTAATTCAGTTCCTGTGTAGCCAAGTTTACATTCCGTGTAGTAGTGATATCTTATGATGTTTCTTTTTCTGTGTGAGTTATTTCACTTAGAATCATCGTACCTGAATCCACTCATTATGCTGCTATGGGCCTGATGACATAGATTTCATTGCTGCGTGATATTGCATTGTACGTAATTACCACAACTTCTTTATCCAATTTTCACTTTCTGTGATACTGAACTTGTACCGTAAACGAGGTTCTTGTAAACAGAGCCGTCCCAAACTTTGGGGTGGCTGTGTCTTTTTGATTTTAATTTCCCTAAGCTATAGGACCATAAGTGGAAGTGCCCTAGGCTCTGTTGCTTTGCTTTTTAGATGTTTCATTAAACACCATACACTTCCCCAGAGTGGCTGTTGGCAATTTACATCCCGAACATCAGCATAACAAGGTTCCCAATTCTCCATGGCCTGTCCTGCCTTTCTGGATTTTACACTTTTTTCAGATAGCCCTTTTGACCGGGGGCAGTGAGACTTCATTGTAGTGCAGATTTCCTTTGCAAGCTTGCTTGGTTGGCCAAAAAGGGCGTATGCGTTTTTTCCTGAATATATTCAGGAAAAAACGCATACGCCCTTTTTGGCCAAGTGCATCATTGTGGACGTTCTGCCTCTTTTCCTATGCTTTACATGCTATTCCAGTCTACCTCCTGAAATCGGTTTCCTGCAATTCTGCCCCGCTTTCAAGTCCTCTTGGCAGCCTTACTTCAATATATTTTTGGACGATAGCTGTCATTTATAACTCTGCAGGTATGTGAATGACAGTGCCCCTGAGCTCCTTTCTTCAACTCGTTTTCTTGTGAGCTGGCCGCAACACCGCAGCATTGCTTCAGGCCCTAGTGTGGTTCCGGCATGGCACGCTGAGCCTTTGGTTAATTCCTCTTCCTGGTGGGAAATGAGAGTTAAATTTGCCCGTCCAGACACCTCCAGCTAGTCTCTCATTGGTTCTCCCTATTCCTGTTCATTTTCCGCAGAAATTGCAAACTGGGCCAAACAGGAGGTTAAAGGCACTGACTCTCCAAGTGGGGAGAGTGTTAGTAAAGCGTCTGGAATGTTGCACCCGAGTACCAGGGGACGAAAACTGAGTCACATTTGAACACGTTTCCCGATCACATGGTGGATCATACTCTGGGTTCCACATGCATGTTTTAGCTGAAGGAAGAATCCCTTAAACCTGGAGAGTTGAGACCCATGGAATGGGTACCATGCAATATGACTTCAAAGGGTCTGCATTTGCTCACCGAACCTCACCAATCCTAACACTGCTTCGTTTATGCCGCTGTACACATGGTTTCTTCTCTTTTGGAGACATATAAATCCATAGGTTTTAAGATTCTTACTAGTCAGGTATATTCTTATGCGTTTAATATGGGGTGTTGAGTCCACTTCGTTGAGCAAGGAGTAGCTCTTGTCTATTACATATTTGGCTTATGGAACGGTATCTGTGCTAATTTCAATCTCTGGTTTTATGCAGCACCTCAACTCACCTTTCCCCTTAAGCAAGCATAAGATGGTTTTCTACATTTGAGACCCTGTTCTGTTTTGTAATTCAGTTCCTGTGTAGCCAAGTTTACATTCCGTGTAGTAGTGATATCTTATGATGTTTCTCTTTCTGTGTGACTTATTTCACTTAGAATCATCGTACCTGAATCCACTCATTATGCTGCTATGGGCCTGATGACATAGATTTCATTGCTGAGTGATATTGCATTGTACGTAAGTACCACAACTTCTTGATCCATTTTTCGCTTTCTGTGATATTGAACTTGTACCGTAAACGAGGTTCTTGTAAACAGAGCTGTCCCAAACATTGGGGTGGTTGTGTCTTTTTGATTTTAATTTCCCTAAGCTATAGGAACATAAGTGGAAGTGCCCTAGGCTCTGTTGCTTTGTTTTTTAGATGTTTCAGGAAACACCATACACTTCTCCAGAGTGGCTGTTGGCAATTTACATCCCGCCCATCAGCATAACAAGGCTCCCAGTTCTCCATGGCCTGTCCTGCCTTTCTGGATTTTACACTTTTTTCAGATGACCCTTTTGACCGGGGGGCAGTGAGACTTCATTGTAGTGCAGATTTCCTTTGCAAGCTTGCTTGGTTGGCCAAAAAGGGCGTAGGCTTTTTTTCTTGAGGAAAAATCGCATATGCCCTTTTTGGCCAAGTGCATCATTGTGGACGTTCTGTCTCTTTTCCTATGCTTTACATGCAATTCCAGTCTACCTCCTGAAATCGGTTTCCTGCAATTCTGCCCCGCATTCAAGTCCTCTTGGCAGCCTTACTTCAATATATTTTTGGACGATAGCTGTCATTTATAACTCTGCAGTTTTGTGAATTACAGTGCCCCTGAGCTCCTTTCTTCAACTTGCTTTCTTGTGAGCTGGCCGCAACACCGTAGCATCGCTTCAGGCCCTAGTGTTGTTCCGGCATGGCACGCTGAGCCTTTGGTTAATTCCTCTTCCTGGTGGGAAATGAGAGTTAAATTTGCCCGTCCAGACACCTCCAGCTAGTCTCTCATTGGTTCTCCCTATTCCTGTTCATTTTCCGCAGAAATTGCAAACTGAGCCAAACAGGAGGTTAAAGGCACTGACTCTCCAAGTGGGGAGAGTGTTAGTAAAGCGTCTGGAATGCTGCACCCGAGTACCAGGGGACGAAAACTGACACATTTGAACACGTTTCCCGATCACACGGTGGATCATACTCTGGGTTCCACATGCATGTTTTAGCTGAAGGAAGAATCCCTTAAACCTGGAGAGTTGAGACCCATGGAATGGGTACCATGCAATATGACTTCAAAGGGTCTGCATTTGCTCACCGAACCTCATCAATCCTATCACTGCTGCGTTTATGCCGCTATACACACGCTTGATTCTCTTTCGGAGATATATAAATCCATAGGTTTTAAGATTCTTACTAGTCAGGTATATTCTTAGGCCTTTAATATGGGGTGTTGAGTCCACTTCGTTGAGCAATGAGTAGCTCTTGTCTATTACATATTTGGCTTATGGAACGATATCTGTGCTAATTTCAATGTCTGGTTTTATGCAGCACCCCAACTCACCTTTCCCCTTAAGGAAGCATAAGTTGGTTTTCTACATTTGAGACCCTGTTCTGTTTTGTAATTCAGTTCCTGTGTAGCCAAGTTTACATTCCGTGTAGTAGTGATATCTTATGATGTTTCTTTTTCTGTGTGACTTATTTCACTTAGAATCATCGTACCTGAATCCACTCATTATGCTGCTATGGGCCTGATGACATAGATTTCATTGCTGAGTGATATTGCATTGTAGGTAAGTACCACAACTTCCTTATCCATTTTTCACTTTCTGTGATATTGAACTTGTACCGTAAATGAGGTTCCTGTAAACAGAACCGTCCCAAACTTTGGGGTGGCTGTGTCTTTTTGATTTTAATTTCCCTAAGCTATAGGACCATAAGTGGAAGTGCCCTAGGCTCTGTTGTTTTGTTTTTTAGATGTTTCAGGAAACACCATACACTTCTCCAGAGTGGCTGTTGGCAATTTACATCCCGCCCATCAGCATAACAAGGCTCCCAGTTCTCCATGGCCTGTCCTGCCTTTTTGGATTTTATACTTTTTTCAGATGGCCCTTTTGCCCGCGGGATAGTGAGACTTCATTGTAGTGCAGATTCCCTTTGCAAGCTTGCTTGGTTGGCCAAAAAGGGCGTATGCGTTTTTTCCTGAATATATTCAGGAAAAAACGCATACGCCCTTTTTGGCCAAGTGCATCATTGTGGACGTTCTGCCTCTTTTCCTATGCTTTACATGCAATTCCAGTCTACCTCCTGAAATCGGTTTCCTGCAATTCTGCCCCGCTTTCAAGTCCTCTTGGCAGCCTTACTTCAATATATTTTTGGACGATAGCTGTCATTTATAACTCTGCAGGTTTGTGAATTACAGTGCCCCTGAGCTCCTTTCTTCAACTCGTTTTCTTGTGAGCTGGCCGCAACACCACAGCATTGCTTCAGGCCCTAGTGTGGTTCCAGAATGGCACGCTGAGCCTTTGGTTAATTCCTCTTCCTGGTGGGCAATGAGAGTTAAATTTGCCCGTCCAGACACCTCCAGCTAGTCTCTCATTGGTTCTCCCTATTCCTGTTCATTTTCCGCAAAAATTGCAAACTGGGCCAAACAGGAGGTTAAAGGCACTGACTCTCCAAGTGGGGAGAGTGTTAGTAAAGAGTCTGGAATGTTGCACCCGAGTACCGGGGGACGAAAACTGAGTCACATTTGAACACGTTTCCCGATCACACGGTGGATCATACTCTGGGTTCCACATGCATGTTTTAGCTGAAGGAAGAATCCCTTAAACCTGGAGAGTTGAGACCCATGGAATGGGTACCATGCAATATGACTTCAAAGGGTCTGCATTTGCTCACCGAACCTCAACAATCCTAACACTGCTGCGTTTATGCCGCTGTACACACGCTTGATTCTGTTTCGGAGACATATAAATCCATAGGTTTTAAGATTCTTACTAGTCAGGTATATTCTTATGCGTTTAATATGGGGTGTTGAGTCCACTTCGTTGAGCAATGAGTAGCTCTTGTCTATTACATATTTGGCTTATGGAACGGTATCCGTTCTAATTTCAATCTCTGGTTTTATGCAGCACCCCAACTCACCTTTCCCCTTAAGCAAGCATAAGTTGGTTTTCTACATTTGAGACCCTGTTCTGTTTTGTAATTCAGTTCCTGTGTAGCCAAGTTTACATTCCGTGTAGTAGTGATATCTTATGATGTTTCTTTCTCTCAGTGACTTATTTAACTTAGAATCATCGTATCTGAATCCACTCGTTATGCTGCTACGGGCCTGATGACATAGATTTCATTGCTGAGTGATATTACATTGTAGGTAAGTACCACAACTTCTTTATCCATTTTTCACTTTCTGCGATATTGAACTTGTACCGTAAACGAGGTTCTTGTAAACAGAGCCGTCCCAAAGTTTGGGGTGGCTGTGTCTTTTTGTTTTAATTTCCCTAAGCTATAGGACCATAAGTGGAAGTGCCCTAGGCTCTGTTGCTTTGTTTTTTAGATGTTTCAGGAAACACCATACATTTCTCCAGAGTGGCTGTTGGCAATTTACATCCCGCCCATCAGCATAACAAGGCTCCCAGTGCTCCATGGCCTGTCCTGCCTTTCTGCATTTTACACTTTTTTCAGATGGCCCTTTTGACCGGGGGGCAGTGAGACTTCATTGTAGTGCAGATTTCCTTTGCAAGCTTGCTTGGTTGGCCAAAAAGGGTGTATGCGTTTTTTCCTGAATATATTCAGGAAAAAACGCATACGCCCTTTTTGGCCAAGTGCATCATTGTGGACGTTCTGCCTCTTTTCCTATGCTTTACATGCAATTCCAGTCTACCTCCTGAAATCGGTTTCCTGCAATTCTGCCCCGCTTTCAAGTCCTCTTGGCAGCCTTACTTCAATATATTTTTGGATGATAGCTGTCATTTATAACTCTGCATGTCTGTGAATGACAGTGCCCCTGAGCTCCTTTCTTCAACTCGCGTTCTTGTGAGCTGGCCGCAACACCGTAGGATTGCTTCAGGCCCTAGTGTGGTTCCGGCATGGCACGCTGAGCCTTTGGTTAATTCCTCTTCCTGGTGGGTAATGAGAGTTAAATTTGACCGTCCAGACACCTCCAGCTAGTCTCTCTTGGTTCTCCCTATTTCTGTTCATTTTCCGTAGAAATTGCAAACTGGGCCAAACAGGAGGTTAAAGGCACTGACTCTCCAAGTGGGGAGAGTGTTACTAAAGCGTCTGGAATGTTGCATCCGAGTACCAGGGGATGAAAACTGACACAATTTAACACGTTTCCCGATCACATGGTGGATCATACTCTGGGTTCCACATGCATGTTTTAGCTGAAGGAAGAATCCCTTAAACCTGGAGAGTTGAGACCCATGGAATGGGTACCATGCAATATGACTTCAAAGGGTCTGCATTTGTCCACCGAACCTCACCAATCCTATCACTGCTGCGTTTATGCCGCTGTACACACTCTTGATTCTCTTTCGGAGACATATAAATCCATAGGTTTTAAGATTCTTACTAGTCAGGTATATTCGTAGGCGTTTAATATGGGGTGTTGAGTCCACTTCATTGAACAAGGAGTAGCTCTTGTCTATTACATATTTGGCTTATGGAACGGTATCTGTGCTTATTTCAATCTCTGGTTTTATGCAGCACCCCAACTCACATTTCCCCTTAAGCAAGCATAAGTTGGTTTTCTACATTTGAGACCCTGTTCTGTTTTGTAATTCAGTTCCTGTGTAGCCAAGTTTACATTCCATGTGGTAGAGATATCTTATGATGTTTCTTTTTCTGTGTGACTTATTTCACTTAGAATCATCGTACCTGAATCCACTCATTATGCTGCTATGGGCCTGATGACATAGATTTCATTGCTGAGTGATATTGCATTGTACGTAAGTACCACAACTTCTTTATCCATTTTTCACTTTCTGTGATTTTGAACTTGTACTGTAAACAAGGTTCTTGTAAACAGAGCCGTCCCAAACTTTGGGGTGGCTGTGTCTTTTTGTTTTTAATTTCCCTAAGCTATAGGACCATAAGTGGAAGTGCCCTAGGCTCCGTTGCTTTGTTTTTTAGATGTTTCAGGAAACACCATACAATTCTCCAGAGTGGCTGTTGGCAATTTACATCCCACCCATCAGCATAACAAGGCTCCCAGTTCTCCATGGCCTCTCCTGCCTTTCTGGATTTTACACTTTTTTCAGATGGCCCTTTTGACCAGGGGACAGTGAGACTTCATTGTAGTGCAGATTTCCTTTGCAAGCTTGCTTGGTTGGCCAAAAAGGGCGTATGCGTTTTTTCCTGAATATATTCAGGAAAAAACGCATACGCCCTTTTTGGCCAAGTGCATCATTGTGGACGTTCTGCCTCTTTTCCTATGCTTTACATGCAATTCCAGTCTACCTCCTGAAATCGGTTTCCTGCAATTCTGCCCCGCTTTCAAGTCCTCTTGGCAGCCTTACTTTAATATATTTTTGGACGATAGCTGTCATTTATAACTCTGCAGGTATGTGAATGACAGTGCCCCTGAGCTCCTTTCTTCAACTCGCTTTCTTGTGAGCTGGCCGCAACACCGCAGCATTGCTTCAGGCCCTAGTGTGGTTCCGGCATGGCACGCTGAGCCTTTGGTTAATTCCTCTTCCTGGTGGGAAATGAGAGTTAAATTTGACCGTCCAGACACCTCCAGCTAGTCTCTCATTGGTTCTCCCTATTCCTGTTCATTTTCCGCAGAAATTGCAAACTGGGCCAAAGAGGAGGTTAAAGGCACTGACTCTCCAAGTGGGGAGAGTGTTAGTAAAGCGTCTGGAATGTGTCACCCGAGTACCAGGGGATGAAAACTGACACAATTTAACACGTTTCCCGATCACATGGTGGATCATACTCTGGGTTCCACATGCATGTTTTAGCTGAAGGAAGAATCCCTTAAACCTGGAGAGTTGAGACCCATGGAATGGGTACCATGCAATATGACTTCAAAGGGTCTGCATTTGCTCACCGAACCTCACCAATCCTATCACTGCTGCGTTTATGCTGCTGTACACACGCTTGATTCTCTTTCGGAGACATAGAAATCCATAGGTTTTAAGATTCTTACTAGTCAGGTATATTCTTAGGCGTTTAATATGGGGTGTAGAGTCCACTTCGTTGAGCAAGGAGTAGCTCTTGTCTATTACATATTTGGCTTATGGAACGGTATCTGTGCTAATTTCAATCTCTGGTTTTATGCAGCACCCCAACTCACCTTTCCCCTTAAGCAAGCATAAGTCGGTTTTCTACATTTGAGACCCTTTTCTGTTTTGTAATTCAGTTCCTGTGTAGCCAAGTTTACATTCCATGTGGTAGAGATATCTTATGATATTTCTTTTTCTGTGTGACTTATTTCACTTAGAATCGTCGTACCTGAATCCACTCATTATGCTGCTACGGGCCTGATGACATAGATTTCATTGCTGAGTGATATTGCATTGTACGTAAGTACCACAACTTCTTTATCCATTTTGCGCTTTCTGTGATATTGAACTTGTACCGTAAACGAGGTTCTTGTAAACAGAGCTGTCCCAAACATTTGGGTGGTTGTGTCTTTTTGATTTTAATTTCCCTAAGCTATAGGACCATAATTGGAAGTGCCCTAGGCTCTGTTGCTTTGTTTTTTAGATGTTTCAGGAAACACCATACACTTCTCCAGAGTGGCTGTTGGCAATTTACATCCCGCCCATCAGCATAACAAGGCTCCCAGTTCTCCATGGCCTGTCCTGCCTTTCTGGATTTTACACTTTTTTCAGATGGCCCTTTTGACCGGGGGGCAGTGAGACTTCATTGTAGTGCAGATTTCCTTTGCAAGCTTGCTTGGTTGGCCAAAAAGTGTGTATGCGTTTTTTCCTGAATATATTCAGGAAAAAACGCATACGCCCTTTTTGGCCAAGTGCATCATTGTGGACGTTCTGCCTCTTTTCCTTTGCTTTACATGCAATTCCAGTCTACCTCCTGAAATCGGTTTCCTGCAATTCTGCCCAGCGTTCAAGTCCTCTTGGCAGCCTTACTTCAATATATTTTTGGACGATAGCTATCATTTATAACTCTGCAGGTATGTGAATGACAGTGCCCCTGAGCTCCTTTCTTCAACTCGCTTTCTTGTGAGCTGGCCGCAACACCGCAGGATTGCTTCAGGCCCTAGTGTGGTTCCGGCATGGCACGCTGAGCCTTTGTTTAATTCCTCTTCCTGGTGGGAAATGAGAGTTAAATTTGCCCGTCCAGACACCTCCAGCTAGTCTCTCATTGGTTCTCCCTATTCCTGTTCATTTTCCGCAGAAATTGCAAACTGGGCCAAACAGGAGGTTAAAGGCACTGACTCTCCAAGTGGGGAGAGTGTTAGTAAAGCGTCTGGAATGTTGCACCCGAGTACCAGGGGACGAAAACTGAGACACATTTGAACACGTTTCCCGATCACATGGTGGATCATACTCTGGGTTCCACATGCATGTTTTAGCTGAAGGAAGAATCCCTTAAACCTGGAGAGTTGAGACCCCTGCAATGGGTACCATGCAATATGACTTCAAAGGGTCTGCATTTGCTCACCGAACCTCACCAATCCTATCACTGCTGCATTTATGCCACTGTACACACGCTTGATTCTCTTTCTGAGACATATAAATCCATAGGTTTTAAGATTCTTACTAGTCAGGTATATTCTTAGGCGTTTAATATGGGGTGTAGAGTCCACTTCGTTGAGCAAGGAGTAGCTCTTGTCTATTACATATTTGGCTTATGGAACGGTATCTGTGCTAATTTCAATCTCTGGTTTTATGCAGCACCCCAACTCACCTTTCCCCTTAAGCAAGCATAAGTCGGTTTTCTACATTTGAGACCCTGTTCTGTTTTGTAATTCAGTTCCTGTGTAGCCAAGTTTACATTCCATGTGGTAGAGATATCTTATGATGTTTCTTTTTCTGTGTGACTTATTTCACTTAGAATCATCGTACCTGAATCCACTCATTATGCTGCTATGGGCCTGATGACATAGATTTCATTGCTGAGTGATATTGCATTGTACGTAAGTACCACAACTTCTTTATCCATTTTTCACTTTCTGTGATTTTGAACTTATACTGTAAACGAGGTTCTTGTAAACAGAGCCTTCCCAAACTTTGGGGTGGCTGTGTCTTTTTGATTTTAATTTCCCTAAGCTATAGGACCAAAAGTGGAAGTGCCCTAGGCTCTGTTGCTTTGTTTTGTAGATGTTTCAGGAAACACCATACACTTCTCCAGAGTGGCTGTTGGCAATTTACATCCCGCCCATCAGCATAACAAGGCTCCCAGTTCTCCATGGCCTGTCCTGCCTTTCTGGATTTTACACTTTTTTCAGATGGCCCTTTTGACCGGGGGGCAGTGAGACTTCATTGTAGTGCAGATTTCCTTTGCAAGCTTGCTTGGTTGGCCAAAAAGGGCGTATGCGTTTTTTCCTGAATATATTCAGGAAAAAACGCATACGCCCTTTTTGGCCAAGTGCATCATTGTGGACGTTCTGCCTCTTTTCCTATGCTTTACATGCTATTCCAGTCTACCTCCTGAAATCGGTTTCCTGCAATTCTGCCCCGCTTTCAAGTCCTCTTGGCAGCCTTACTTCAATATATTTTTGGACGATAGCTATCATTTATAACTCTGCAGGTATGTGAATGACAGTGTCCCTGATCTCCTTTCTTCAACTCGCTTTCTTGTGAGCTGGCCACAACACCGCAGGATTGCTTCAGGCCCTAGTGTGGTTCCGGCACGGCACACTGAGCCTTTGTTTAATTCCTCTTCCTGGTGGGAAATGAGAGTTAAATTTGCCCATCCAGACACCTCCAGCTAGTCTCTCATTGGTTCTCTCTATTCCTGTTCATTTTCCGCAGAAATTGCAAACTGGGCCAAACAGGAGGTTAAAGGCACTGACTCTCCAAGTGGGGAGAGTGTTAGTAAAGCGTCTGGGATGTTGCACCCGAGTACCAGGGGACGAAAACTGAGACACATTTGAACACGTTTCCCGATCACATGGTGGATCATACTCTGGGTTCCACATGCATGTTTTAGCTGAAGGAAGAATGCCTTAAACCTGGAGAGTTGAGACCCCTGGAATGGGTACCATGCAATATGACTTCAAAGGGTCTGCATTTGCTCACCGAACCTCACCAATCCTAGCACTGCTGCATTTATGCCACTGTACACACGCTTGATTCTCTTTTGGAGACATATAAATCCATAGGTTTTAAGATTCTTACTAGTCAGGTATATTCTTAGGCGTTTAATATGGGGTGTAGAGTCCACTTCGTTGAGCAAGGAGTAGCTCTTGTCTATTACATATTTGGCTTATGGAACCGTATCTGTGCTAATTTCAATCTCTGGTTTTATGCAGCACCCCAACTCACCTTTCCCCTTAAGCAAGCATAAGTCGGTTTTCTACATTTGAGACCCTGTTCTGTTTTGTAATTCAGTTCCTGTGTAGCCAAGTTTACATTCCATGTGGTAGAGATATCTTATGATGTTTCTTTCTCTGTGTGACTTATTTCACTTAGAATCATCGTACCTGAATCCACTCATTATGCTGCTACGGGCCTGATGACACAGATTTCATTGCTGAGTGATATTGCATTGTACGTAAGTACCACAACTTCTTTATCCATTTTTCGCTTTCTGTGATATTGAACTTGTACCGTAAACGAGGTTCTTGTAAACAGAGCTGTCCCAAAGATTGGGGTGGTTGTGTCTTTTTGATTTTAATTTCCCTAAGCTATAGGACCATAAGTGGAAGTGCCCTAGGCTCTGTTGCTTTGTTTTTTAGATGTTTCAGGAAACACCATACACTTCTCCAGAGTGACTGTTGGCAATTTACATCCCGCCCATCAGCATAACAAGGCTCCCAGTTCTCCATGGCCTGTCCTGCCTTTCTGGATTTTACACTTTTTTCAGATGGCCCTTTTGACCGGGGGGCAGTGAGACTTCATTGTAGTGCAGATTTCCTTTGCAAGCTTGCTTGGTTGGCCAAAAAGGGCGTATGCGTTTATTCCTGAATATATTCAGGAAAAAACGCATACGCCCTTTTTGGCCAAGTGCATCATTGTGGACGTTCTGCCTCTTTTCCTATGCTTTACATGCAATTCCAGTCTACCTCCTGAAATCGGTTTCCTGCAATTCTGCCCCGCTTTCAAGTCCTCTTGGCAGCCTTACTTCAATATCTTTTTGGACGATAGCTGTCATTTATAACTCTGCAGGTATGTGAATGACAGTGCCCCTGAGCTCCTTTCTTCAACTCGCTTTCTTGTGAACTGGCCGCAACACCGCTGCATTGCTTCAGGCCCTAGTGTGGTTCCGGCATGGCACACTGAGCCTTTGGTTAATTCCTCTTCCTGGTGGGAAATGAGAGTTAAATTTGCCCGTCCAGACACCTCCAGCTAGTCTCTCATTGGTTCTCCCTATTCCTGTTCATTTTCCGCAGAAATTGCAAACTGGGCCAAACAGGAGGTTAAAGGCACTGACTCTCCAAGTGGGGAGAGTGTTAGTAAAGCATCTGGAATGTTGCACCCGAGTACCAGGGGACGAAAACTGACACAATTGAACACGTTTCCCGAGCACACGGTGGATCATACTCTGGGTTCCACATGCATGTTTTAGCTGAAGGAAGAATCCCTTAAACCTGGAGAGTTGAGACCCATGGAATGGGTACCATGCAATATGACTTCAAAGGGTCTGCATTTGTCCACCGAACCTCACCAATCCTATCACTGCTGCATTTATGCCGCTGTACACACGCTTGATTCTCTTTCGGAGACATATAAATCCATAGGTTTTAAGATTCTTCCTAGTCAGGTATATTCTTAGGCGTTTATTATGGGATGTAGAGTCCACTTCGTTGAGCAAGGAGTAGCTCTTGTCTATTACATATTTGGCTTATGGAACGGTATCTGTGCTAATTTCAATCTCTGGTTTTATGCAGCACCCCAACTCACCTTTCGCCTTAAGCAAGCATAAGTTGGTTTTCTACATTTGAGACCCTGTTCTGTTTTGTAATTCAGTTCCTGTGTAGCCAAGTTTACATTCCGTGTAGTAGTGATATCTTATGATGTTTCTTTTTCTGTGTGACTTATTTCACTTAGAATCATCGTACCTGAATCCACTCATTATGCTGCTATGGGCCTGATGACATAGATTTCATTGCTGAGTGATATTGCATTGTGCATAATTACCACAACTTATTTATCAATTTTTCACTTTCTGTGATACTGAACTTGTACCGTAAACGAGGTTCTTGTAAACAGAGCCGTTCCAAACTTTGGGGTGGCTGTGTCTTTTTGATTTTAATTTCCCTAAGCTATAGGACCATAAGTGGAAGTGCCCTAGGCTCTGTTGCTTTGCTTTTTAGATGTTTCAGGAAACACCATACACTTCTCCAGAGTGGCTGTTCGCAATTTACATCCCGCACATCAGCATAACAAGGTTCCCAATTCTCCATGGCCTCTCCTGCCTTTCTGGATTTTACACTTTTTTCAGATGGCCCTTTTGACCGGGGGCAGTGAGACTTCATTGTAGTGCAGATTTCCTTTGCAAGCTTGCTTGGTTGGCCAAAAAGGGCGTATGCGTTTTTTCCTGAATATATTCAGGAAAAAACGCATACGCCCTTTTTGGCCAAGTGCATCATTGTGGACGTTCTGCCTCTTTTCCTATGCTTTACATGCAATTCCAGTCTACCTCCTGAAATCGGTTTCCTGCAATTCTGCCCCGTTTTCAAGTCCTCTTGGCAGCCTTACTTCAATATATTTTTGGACGATAGCTATCATTTATAACTCTGCAGGTATGTGAATGACAGTGCCCCTGAGCTCCTTTCTTCAACTCGCTTTCTTGTGAGCTGGCCGCAACACCGCAGGATTGCTTCAGGCCCTAGTGTGGATCCGGCATGGCACGCTGAGCCTTTGTTTAATTCCTCTTCCTGGTGGGAAATGAGAGTTAAATTTGCCCGTCCAGACACCTGCATCTAGTCTCTCATTGGTTCTCCCTATTCCTGTTCATTTTCCGCAGAAATTGCAAACTGGGCCAAACAGGAGGTTAAAGGCACTGACTCTCCAAGTGGGGAGAGTGTTAGTAAAGCGTCTGGAATGTTGCACCCGAGTACCAGGGGACGAAAACTTAGACACATTTGAACACGTTTCCCGATCACATGGTGGATCATTCTCTGGGTTCCACATGCATGTTTTAGCTGAAGGAAGAATCCCTTAAACCTGGAGAGTTGAGACCCCTGCAATGGGTACCATGCAATATGACTTCAAAGGGTCTGCATTTGCTCACCGAACCTCACCAATCCTAACACTGCTTCGTTTATGCCGCTGTACACATGGTTGCTTCTCTTTTGGAGACATATAAATCCATAGGTTTTAAGATTCTTACTAGTCAGGTATATTCTTATGCGTTTAATATGGGGTGTTGAGTCCACTTCGTTGAGCAAGGAGTAGCTCTTGTCTATTACATATTTGGCTTATGGAACGGTATCTGTGCTAATTTCAATGTCTGGTTTTATGCAGCACCCCAACTCACCTTTCCCCTTAAGCAAGCATAAGATGTTTTTCTACATTTGAGACCCTGTTCTGTTTTGTAATTCAGTTCCTGTGTAGCCAAGTTTACATTCCGTGTAGTAGTGATATCTTATGATGTTTCTTTTTCTGTGTGACTTATTTCACTTAGAATCATCGTACCTGAATCCACTCATTATGCTGCTATGGGCCTGATGACATAGATTTTATTGCTGAGTGATATTGCATTGTACGTAAGTACCACAACTTCTTGATCCATTTTTCGCTTTCTGTGATATTGAACTTGTACCGTAAATGAGGTTCTTGTAAACAGAGCTGTCCCAAACATTGGGGTGGTTGTGTCTTTTTGATTTTAATTTCCCTAAGCTATAGGAACATAAGTGGAAGTGCCCTAGGCTCTGTTGCTTTGTTTTTTAGATGTTTCAGGAAACACCATACACTTCTCCAGAGTGGCTGTTCGCAATTTACATCCCGCCCATCAGCATAACAAGGCTCCCAGTTCTCCATGGCCTGTCCTGCCTTTCTGGATTTTACACTTTTTTCAGATGACCCTTTTGACCGGGGGGCACTGAGACTTCATTGTAGTGCAGATTTCCTTTGCAAGCTTGCTTGGTTGGCCAAAAAGGGCGTATGCATTTTTTCCTGAATATATTAAGGAAAAAACGCATACGCCCTTTTTGGCCAAGTGCATCATTGTGGACGTTCTGCCTCTTTTCCTATGCTTTACATGCAATTCCAGTCTACCTCCTGAAATCAGTTTCCTGCAATTCTGCCCCGCTTTCAAGTCCTCTTGGCAGCCTTACTTCAATATATTTTTGGACGATAGCTGTCATTTATAACTCTGCAGGTATGTGAATGACAGTGCCCCTGAGCTCCTTTCTTCAACTCGCTTTCTTGTGAGCTGGCCGCAACACCGCAGGATTGCTTCAGGCCCTAGTGTGGTTCCGGCATGGCACGCTGAGCCTTTGTTTAATTCCTCTTCCTGGTGGGAAATGAGAGTTAAATTTGCCCGTCCAGACACCTCCAGCTAGTCTCTCATTGGTTCTCCCTATTCCTGTTCATTTTCCGCAGAAATTGCAAACTGGGCCAAATAGGAGGTTAAAGGCACTGACTCTCCAAGTGGGGAGAGTGTTAGTAAAGCGTCTGGAATGTTGCACCCGAGTACCAGGGGACGAAAACTGAGACACATTTGAACACGTTTCCCGATCACATGGTGGATCATACTCTGGGTTCCACATGCATGTTTTAGCTGAAGGAAGAATCCCTTAAACCTGGAGAGTTGAGACCCCTGCAATGGGTACCATGCAATATGACTTCAAAGGGTCTGAATTTGCTCACCGAACCTCACCAATCCTATCACTGCTGCATTTATGCCACTGTACACACGCTTGATTCTCTTTCTGAGACATATAAATCCATAGGTTTTAAGATTCTTACTAGTCAGGTATATTCTTAGGCATTTAATATGGGGTGTAGAGTCCACTTCGTTGAGCAAGGAGTAGCTCTTGTCTATTACATATTTGGCTTATGGAACGGTATCTGTGCTAATTTCAATCTCCGGTTTTATGCAGCACCCCAACTCACCTTTCCCCTTAAGCAAGCATAAGTCGGTTTTCTACATTTGAGACCCTGTTCTGTTTTGTAATTCAGTTCCTGTGTAGCCAAGTTTACATTCCATGTGGTAGAGATATCTTATGATGTTTCTTTTTCTGTGTGACTTATTTCACTTAGAATCATCGTACCTGAATCCACTCATTATGCTGCTATGGGCCTGATGACATAGATTTCATTGCTGAGTGATATTGCATTGTACGTAAGTACCACAACTTCTTTATCCATTTTTCACTTTCTGTGATTTTGAACTTGTACTGTAAACGAGGTTCTTGTAAACAGAGCCTTCCCAAACTTTGGGGTGGCTGTGTCTTTTTGATTTTAATTTCCCTAAGCTATAGGACCATAAGTGGAAGTGCCCTAGGCTCTGTTGCTTTGTTTTTTAGATGTTTCAGGAAACACCATACACTTCTCCAGAGTGGCTGTTGGCAATTTACATGCCGCCCATCAGCATAACAAGGCTCCCAGTTCTCCATGGCCTGTCCTGCCTTTCTGGATTTTACACTTTTTTCAGATGACCCTTTTGACCGGGGGGCAGTGAGACTTCATTGTAGTGCAGATTTCCTTTGCAAGCTTGCTTGGTTGGCCAAAAAGGGCGTATGCGTTTTTTCCTGAATATATTCAGGAAAAAATGCATACGCCCTTTTTGGCCAAGTGCATCATTGTGGACGTTCTGCCTCTTTTCCTTTGCTTTACATGCAATTCCAGTCTACCTCCTGAAATCGGTTTCCTGCAATTCTGCCCAGCGTTCAAGTCCTCTTGGCAGCCTTACTTCAATATATTTTTGGACGATAGCTGTCATTTATAACTCTGCAGGTTTGTGAATGACAGTGCCCCTGAGCTCCTTTCTTCAACTCGCTTTCTTGTGAGCTGGCCGCAACACCGCAGCATTGCTTCAGGCCCTAGTGTGGTTCCGGCATGACATGCTGAGCCTTTGGTTAATTCCTCTTCCTGGTGGGAAATGAGAGTTAAATTTGCCCGTCCAGACACCTCCAGCTAGTCTCTCATTGGTTCTCCCTATTCCTGTTCATTTTCCGCAGAAATTGCAAACTGGGCCAAACAATAGTTTAAAGGCACTGACTCTCCAAGTGGGGAGAGTGTTAGTAAAGCGTCTGGAATGTTGCACCCAAGTACCAGGGGATGAAAACTGACACAATTAAACACGTTTCCCGATCACACGGTGGATCATACTCTGGGTTCCACATGCATGTTTTAGCTGAAGGAAGAATCCCTTAAACCTGGAGAGTTGAGACCCATGGAATGGGTACCATGCAATATGACTTCAAAGGTTCTGCATTTGCTCACCGAACCTCACCAATCCTATCACTGCTGCGTTTATGACACTGTACACACGCTTGATTCTCTTTCGGAGACATATAAATCCATAGGTTTTAAGATTCTTTCTAGTCAGGTATATTCTTACGCGTTTAATATGTGGTGTAGAGTCCACTTCGTTGAGCAAGGAGTAGCTCTTGTCTATTAAATATTTGGCTTATGGAACGGTATCCATTCTAATTTCAATCTCTGGTTTTATGCAGCACCCCAACTCACCTTTCGCCTTAAGCAAGCATAAGTTGGTTTTCTACATTTGAGACCCTGTTCTGTTTTGTAATTCAGTTCCTGTGTAGCCAAGTTTACATTCCTTGTAGTAGTGATATCTTATGATGTTTGTTTTTCTGTGTGACTTATTTCACTTAGAATCATCGTACCTGAATCCACTCATTATGCTGCTACGGGCCTGATGACATAGATTTCATTGCTGAGTGATATTGCATTGTACGTAAGTACCACAACTTCTTTATCCATTTTTCGCTTTCTGTGATATTGAACTTGGACCATAAATGAGTTTCTTGTAAACAGAGCTGTCCCTAACTTTGGGGTGGCTGAGTCTTTTTGATTTTAATTTCCCTAAGCTATAGGACCATAAGTGGAAGTGCCCTAGGCTCTGTTGCTTTGTTTTTTAGATGTTTCAGGAAACACCATACACTTCTCCAGAGTGGCTGTTGGCAATTTACATCCCGCCCATCAGCATAACAAGGCTCCCAGTTCTCCATGGCCTGTCCTGCCTTTCTGGATTTTACACTTTTTTCAGATGGCCCTGTTGACCGGGGCGCAGTGAGACTTCATTGTAGTGCAGATTTCCTTTGCAAGCTTGCTTGTTTGGCCAAAAAGGGCGTATGCGTTTTTTCCTGAATATATTAAGGAAAAAACGCATACGCCCTTTTTGGCCAAGTGCATCATTGTGGACGTTCTGCCTCTTTTCCTATGCTTTACATGCAATTCCAGTCTACCTCCTGAAATCGGTTTCCTGCAATTCTGCCCCGCTTTCAAGTCCTCTTGGCAGCCTTACTTCAATATATTTTTGGACGATAGCTGTCATTTATAACTCTGCAGGTATGTGAATGACAGTGCCCCTGAGCTCCTTTCTTCAACTCGCTTTCTTGTGAGCTGGCCGCAACACCGCAGGATTGCTTCAGGCCCTAGTGTGGTTCCGGCATGGCACGCTGAGCCTTTGTTTAATTCCTCTTCCTGGTGGGAAATGAGAGTTAAATTTGCCCGTCCAGACACCTCCAGCTAGTCTCTCATTGGTTCTCACTATTCCTGTTCATTTTCCGCAGAAATTGCAAACTGGGCCAAACAAGAGGTTAAAGGCACTGACTCTCCAAGTGGGGAGAGTGTTAGTAAAGCGTCTGGAATGTTGCACCCGAGTACCAGGGGACGAAAACTGAGACATATTTGAACACGTTTCCCGATCACATGGTGGATCATACTCTGGGTTCCACATGCATGTTTTAGCTGAAGGAAGAATCCCTTAAACCTGGAGAGTTGAGACCCCTGCAATGGGTACCATGCAATATGACTTCAAAGGGTCTGCATTTGCTCACCGAACCTCACCAATCCTATCACTGCTGCATTTATGCCACTGTACACACGCTTGATTCTCTTTCGGAGACATATAAATCCATAGGTTTTAAGATTCTTACTAGTCAGTTATATTCTTAGGCGTTTAATATGGGGTGTTGAGTCCACTTCGTTGAGCAAGGAGTAGCTCTTGTCTATTACATATTTGGCTTATGGAACGGTATCTGTGCTAATTTCAATCTCTGGTTTTATGCAGCACCCCAACTCACCTTTCCCCTTAAGCAAGCATAAGTCGGTTTTCTACATTTGAGACCCTGTTCTGTTTTGTAATTCAGTTCCTGTGTAGCCAAGTTTACATTCCATGTGGTAGAGATATCTTATGATATTTCTTTTTCTGTGTGACTTATTTCACTTAGAATCATCGTACCTGAATCCACTCATTATGCTGCTATGGGCCTGATGACATAGATTTCATTGCTGAGTGATATTGCATTGTACGTAAGTACCACAACTTCTTTATCCATTTTTCACTTTCTGTGATTTTGAACTTGTACTGTAAACGAGGTTCTTGTAAACAGAGCCTTCCCAAACTTTGGGGTGGCTGTGTCTTTTTGATTTTAATTTCCCTAAGCTATAGGACCATAAGTGGAAGAGCCCTAGGCTCTGTTGCTTTGTTTTGTAGATGTTTCAGGAAACACCATACACTTCTCCAGAGTGGCTGTTGGCAATTTACATCCCGCCCATCAGCATAACAAGGCTCCCAGTGCTCCATGGCCTGTCCTGCCTTTCTGGATTTTACACTTTTTTCAGATGGCCCTTTTGACCGGGGGGCAGTGAGACTTCATTGTAGTGCAGATTTCCTTTGCAAGCTTGCTTGGTTGGCCAAAAAGGGCGTATGCGTTTTTTCCTGAATATATTCAGGAAAAAACGCATACGCCCTTTTTGGCCAAGTGCATCATTGTGGACGTTCTGCCTCTTTTCCTTTGCTTTACATGCAATTCCAGTCTACCTCCTGAAATCGGTTTCCTGCAATTCTGCCCAGCGTTCAAGTCCTCTTGGCAGCCTTACTTCAATATATTTTTGGACGATAGCTGTCATTTATAACTCTGCAGGTTTGTGAATGACAGTACCCCTGAGCTCCTTTCTTCAACTCGCTTTCTTGTGAGCTGGCCGCAACACCGCAGCATTGCTTCAGGCCCTAGTGTGGTTCCGGCATGACATGCTGAGCCTTTGGTTAATTCCTCTTCCTGGTGGGAAATGAGAGTTAAATTTGCCCGTCCAGACACCTCCAGCTAGTCTCTCATTGGTTCTCCCTATTCCTGTTCAATTTCCGCAGAAATTGCAAACTGGGCCAAACAAGAGGTTAAAGGCACTGACTCTCCAAGTGGGGAGAGTGTTAGTAAAACATCTGGAATGTTGCACCCGAGTACCAGGGGATGAAAACTGACACAATTAAACACATTTCCCGATCACACGGTGGATCATACTCTGGGTTCCACATGCATGTTTTAGCTGAAGGAAGAATCCCTTAAACCTGGAGAGTTGAGACCCATGGAATGGGTACCATGCAATATGAATTCAAAGGTTCTGCATTTGCTCACCGAACCTCACCAATCCTATCACTGCTGCGTTTATGCCACTGTACACACGCTTGATTCTCTTTCGGAGACATATAAATCCATAGGTTTTAACATTCTTTCTAGTCAGGTATATTCTTACGCGTTTAATATGGGGTGTAGAGTCCACTTCGTTGAGCAAGGAGTACCTCTTGTCTATTAAATATTTGGCTTATGGAACGGTATCTGTTCTAATTTCAATCTCTGGTTTTATGCAGCACCCCAACTCACCTTTCGCCTTAAGCAAGCATAAGTTGGTTTTCTACATTTGAGACCCTGTTCTGTTTTGTAATTCAGTTCCTGAGTTGCCAAGTTTACATTCCTTGTACTAGTGATATCTTATGATGTTTGTTTTTCTGTGTGACTTATTTCACTTAGAATCATCGTACCTGAATCCACTCATTATGCTGCTATGGGCCTGATGACATAGATTTCATTGCTGAGTGATATTGCATTGTACGTAAGTACCACAACTTCTTTATCCATTTTTCGCTTTATGTGATATTGAACTTGGACCATAAATGAGGTTCTTGTAAACAGAGCTGTCCCTAACTTTGGGGTGGCTGAGTCTTTTTGATTTTAATTTCCCTAAGCTATAGGACCATAAGTGGAAGTGCCCTATGCTCTGTTGCTTTGTTTTTTAGATGTTTCAGGAAACACCATACACTTCTCCAGAGTGGCTGTTTGCAATTTACATCCCGCCCATCAGCATAACAAGGCTCCCATTTCTCCATGGCCTGTCCTGCCTTTCTGGATTTTACACATTTTTCAGATGGCCCTTTTGACCGGGGAGCAGTGAGACTTCATTGTAGTGCAGATTTCCTTTGCAAGCTTGCTTGGTTGGCCAAAAAGGGCGTATGCGTTTTTTCCTGAATATATTCAGGAAAAAACGCATACGCCCTTTTTGGCCAAGTGCATCATTGTGGACGTTCTGCCTCTTTTCCTATGCTTTACATGCAATTCCAGTCTACCTCCTGAAATCGGTTTCCTGCAATTCTGCCCCGCTTTCAAGTCCTCTTGGCAGCCTTACTTCAATATATTTTTGGACGATAGCTATCATTTATAACTCTGCAGGTATGTGAATGACAGTGCCCCTGAGCTCCTTTCTTCAACTCGCTTTCTTGTGAGCTGGCCGCAACACCGCAGCATTGCTTCAGGCCCTAGTGTGGTTCCGGCATGGCACGCTGAGCCTTTGTTTAATTCCTCTTCCTGGTGGGAAATGAGAGTTAAATTTGCCCGTCCAGACACCTCCAGCTAGTCTCTCATTGGTTCTCCCTATTCCTGTTCATTTTCCGCAGAAATTGCAAACTGGGCCAAACAGGAGGTTAAAGGCACTGACTCTCCAAGTGGGGAGAGTGTTAGTAAAGCGTCTGGAATGTTGCACCCGAGTACCAGGGGACGAAAACTGAGACACATTTGAACACGTTTCCCGATCACATGGTGGATCATACTCTGGGTTCCACATGCATGTTTTAGCTGAAGGAAGAATCCCTTAAACCTGGAGAGTTGAGACCCCTGCAATGGGTACCATGCAATATGACTTCAAAGGGTCTGCATTTGCTCACCGAACCTCACCAATCCTATCACTGCTGCATTTATGCCACTGTACACACGCTTGATTCTCTTTCTGAGACATATAAATCCATAGGTTTTAAGATTCTTACTAGTCAGGTATATTCTTAGGCGTTTAATATGGGGTGTAGAGTCCACTTCGTTGAGCAAGGAGTAGCTCTTGTCTATTACATATTTGGCTTATGGAACGGTATCTGTGCTAATTTCAATCTCTGGTTTTATGCAGCACCCCAACTCACCTTTCCCCTTAAGCAAGCATAAGTCGGTTTTCTACATTTGAGACCCTGTTCTGTTTTGTAATTCAGTTCCTGTGTAGCCAAGTTTACATTCCATGTGGTAGAGATATCTTATGATGTTTCTTTTTCTGTGTGACTTATTTCACTTAGAATCATCGTACCTGAATCCACTCATTATGCTGCTATAGGCCTGATGACATAGATTTCATTGCTGAGTGATATTGCATTGTACGTAAGTACCACAACTTCTTTATCCATTTTTCACTTTCTGTGATTTTGAACTTATACTGTAAACGAGGTTCTTGTAAACAGAGCCTTCCCAAATTTTGGGGTGGCTGTGTCTTTTTGATTTTAATTTCCCTAAGCTATAGGACCATAAGTGGAAGTGCCCTAAGCTCTGTTGCTTTGTTTTTTAGATGTTTCAGGAAACACCATACACTTCTCCAGAGTGGCTGTTGGCAATTTACATCCCGCCCATCAGCATAACAAGGCTCCCAGTGCTCCATGGCCTGTCCTGCCTTTCTGGATTTTACACTTTTTTCAGATGGCCCTTTTGACCGGGGGGCAGTGAGACTTCATTGTAGTGCAGATTTCCTTTGCAAGCTTGCTTGGTTGGCCAAAAAGGGCGTATGCGTTTTTTCCTGAATATATTCAGGAAAAAACGCATACGCCCTTTTTGGCCAAGTGCATCATTGTGGACGTTCTGCCTCTTTTCCTTTGCTTTACATGCAATTCCAGTCTACTTCCTGAAATCGGTTTCCTGCAATTCTGCCCAGCGTTCAAGTCCTCTTGGCAGCCTTACTTCAATATATTTTTGGACGATAGCTGTCATTTATAACTCTGCAGGTTTGTGAATGACAGTGCCCCTGATCTCCTTTCTTCAACACGCTTTCTTGTGAGCTGGCCGCAACACCGCAGCATTGCTTCAGGCCCTAGTGTGGTTCCGGCATGACATGCTGAGCCTTTGGTTAATTCCTCTTCCTGGTGGGAAATGAGAGTTAAATTTGCCCGTCCAGACACCTCCAGCTAGTCTCTCATTGGTTCTCCCTATTCCTGTTCATTTTCCGCAGAAATTGCAAACTGGGCCAAACAAGACGTTAAAGGCACTGACTCTCCAAGTGGGGAGAGTGTTAGTAAAGCGTCTGGAATGTTGCACCCGAGTACCAGGGGATGAAAACTGACACAATTAAACACGTTTCCCGATCACACGGTGGATCATACTCTGGGTTCCACATGCATGTGTTAGCTGAAGGAAGAATCCCTTAAACCTGGAGAGTTGAGACCCATGGAATGGGTACCATGCAATATGACTTCAAATGGTCTGCATTTGCTCACCTATCCTCACCAATCCTATCACTGCTGCGTTTATGCCGCTGTACACATGCTTGATTCTCTTTCGGAGACATATAAATCCATAGGTTTTAAGATTCTTACTAGTCAGGTATATTCTTACGCGTTTAATATGGGGTGTTGGGTCCACTTCGTTGAGCAAGGAGTAGCTCTTGTCTATTACATATTTGGCTTATGGAACGGTATCTGTGCTAATTTCAATCTCTGGTTTTATGCAGCCCCCCAACTCACCTTTCCCCTTAAGAAAGCATAAGTTGGTTTTCTACATTTGAGACCCTGTTCTGTTTTGTAATTCAGTTCCTGTGTAGCCAAGTTTACATTCCGTGTAGTAGTGATATCTTATGATGTTTCTTTTTTTGTGTGACTTATTTCACTTAGAATCATCGTACCTGAATCCACTCATTATGCTGCTATGGGCCTGATGACATAGATTTCATTGCTGAGTGATATTGCATTGTACGTAAGTACCACAACTTCTTTATCCATTTTTCGCTTTCTGTGATATTGAACTTGTACCGTAAACGAGGTTCTTGTAAACTGAGCCGTCCCAAACTTTGGGGTGGCTGTGTCTTTTTGATTTTAATTTCCCTAAGCTATAGGACCATAAGTGGAAGTGCCCTAGGCTCTGTTGCTTTGTTTTTTAGATGTTTCAGGAAACACCATACACTTCTCCAGAGTGGCTGTTGGCAATTTACATCCCGCCCATCAGCATAACAAGGCTCCCAGTTCTCCATGGCCTGTCCTGCCTTTCTGGATTTTACACTTTTTTCAGATGGCCCTTTTGACCGGGGGGCAGTGAGACTTCATTTTCGTGCAGATTTCCTTTGTAAGCTTGCTTGGTTGACCAAAAAGGGCGTATGCGTTTTTTCCTGAATATATTCAGGAAAAAACGCATACGCCCTTTTTGGCCAAGTGCATCATTGTGGACGTTCTGCCTCTTTTCCTATGCTTTACATGCAATTCCAGTCTACCTCCTGAAATCGGTTTCCTGCAATTCTGCCCCGCTTTCAAGTCCTCTTGGCAGCCTTACTTCAATATATTTTTGGACGATAGCTGTCATTTATAACTCTGCAGGTTTGTGAATGACAGTGCCCCTGAGCTCCTTTCTTCAACTCGATTTCTTGTGAGCTGCCCGCAACACCGCATGATTGCTTCAGGCCCTACTGTGGTTCCGGCATGGCACGCAGAGCCTTTGGTTAATTCCTCTTCCTGGTGGGAAATGAGAGTTAAATTTGCCCGTCCAGACACCTCCAGCTAGTCTCTCATTGGTTCTCCCTATTCCTGTTCATTTTCCGCAGAAATTGCAAACTGGGCCAAACAGGAGGTTAAAGGCACTGACTCTCCAAGTGGGGAGAGTGTTAGTAAAGCGTCTGGAATGTTGTACCAGAGTACCAGGGGACGAAAACTGAGACACATTTGAACACGTTTCCCAATCACACGGTAGATCATACTCTGGGTTCCACATGCATGTGTTAGCTGAAGGAAGAATCCCTTAAACCTGGAGAGTTGAGACCCATGGAATGGGTACCATGCAATATGACTTCAAATGGTCTGCATTTGCTCACCTATCCTCACCAATCCTATCACTGCTGCGTTTATGCCGCTGTACACATGCTTGATTCTCTTTCGGAGACATATAAATCCATAGGTTTTAAGATTCTTACTAGTCAGGTATATTCTTACGCGTTTAATATGGGGTGTTGGGTTCACTTCGTTGAGCAAGGAGTAGCTCTTGTCTATTACATATTTGGCTTATGGAACGGTATCTGTGCTAATTTCAATCTCTGGTTTTATGCAGCCCCCCAACTCACCTTTCCCCTTAAGCAAGCATAAGTTGGTTTTCTACATTTGAGACCCTGTTCTGTTTTGTAATTCAGTTCCTGTGTAGGCAAGTTTACATTCCGTGTAGTAGTGATATCTTATGATATTTCTTTTTTTGTGTGACTTATTTCACTTAGAATCATCGTACCTGAATCCACTCATTATGCTGCTACGGGCCTGATGACATAGATTTCATTGCTGAGTGATATTGCATTGTACGTAAGTACCACAACTTCTTTATCCATTTTTCGCTTTCTGTGATATTGAACTTGTACCGTAAACGAGGTTCTTGTAAACTGAGCCGTCCCAAACTTTGGGGTGGCTGTGTCTTTTTGATTTTAATTTCCCTAAGCTATAGGACCATAAGTGGAAGTGCCCTAGGCTCTGTTGCTTTGTTTTTTAGATGTTTCAGGAAACACCATACACTTGTCCAGAGTGGTTGTTGGCAATTTACATCCCGCCCATCAGCATAACAAGGCTCTCACTTCTCCATGGCCTGTCCTGCCTTTCTGGATTTTACACTTTTATCAGATGGCCCTTTTGACTGGGGGCCAGTGAGACTTCATTGTAGTGCAGATTTCCTTTGCAAGCTTGCTTGGTTGGCCAAAAAGTGCGTATGCGTTTTTTCCTGAATATATTCAGGAAAAAACGCATATGCCCCTTTAGGCCAAGTGCATCATTGTGGACGTTCTGCCTCTTTTCCTATGCTTTACATGCAATTCCAGTCTACCTCCTGAAATCGGTTTCCTGCAATTCTGCCCCGCTTTCAAGTCGTCTTGGCAGCCTTACTTCAATATATTTTTGGACGATAGCTGTCATTAATAACTCTGCAGGTTTGTGAATGACAGTGCCCCTGAGCTCCTTTCTTCAACTCGCTTTCTTGTGAGCTGGCCGCAACACCGCAAGATTGCTTCAGGCCCTAGTGTGGTTCCGGCACGGCACGCTTAGCCTTTGGTTAATTCCTCTTCCTGGTGGGAAACGAGAGTTAACTTTGCGCGTCCAGACACCTCCAGCTAGTTTCTCTTTGGTTCTCCCTATTCCTGTTCATTTTCCGTAGAAATTGCAAACTGGGCGAAACAGGAGGTTAAAGGCACTGACTCTCCAAGTGGGGAGAGTGTTAGTAAAGCGTCTGGAATGTTGCACCCGAGTACCAGGACTCGAAAACTGAGTCACATTTGAACACGTTTCCCGATCACACGGTGGATCATACTCTGGGTTCCACATGCATGTTTTAGCTGAAGGAAGAATCCCTTAAACCTGGAGAGTTGAGACCCATGGAATGGGTACCATGCAATATGATTTCAAAGGGTCTGCATTTGCTCACCGAACCTCACCAATCCTATCACTGCTGCGTTTATGCCGCTGTACACACGCTTGATTCTCTTTCGGAGACATATAAATCCATAGGTTTTAAGATTCTTACTAGTCAGGTATATTCTTAGGCGTTTAATATGGGGTGTTGAGTCCACTTCGTTGAGCAAGGAGTAGCTCTTGTCTATTACATATTTGGCTTATGGAACGGTATCTGTGCTAATTTCAATCTCTGGTTTTATGTAGCACCCCATCTCACCTTTCCCCTTAAGCAAGCATAAGTTGGTTTTCTACATTTGAGACCCTGTTCTGTTTTGTAATTCAGTTCCTGTGTAGACAAGTTTACATTCCGTGTAGTAGTGATATCTTATGATGTTTCTTTTTCTGTGTGACTTATTTCACTTAGAATCATCGTACCTGAATCCACTCATTATGCTGCTATGGGCCTGATGACATAGATTTCATTGCTGAGTGATATTGCATTGTACGTAAGTACCACAACTTCTTTATCCATTTTTCGCTTTCTGTGATATTGAACTTGTACCGTAAACGAGGTTCTTGTAAACTGAGCCGTCCCAAACTTTGGGGTGGCTGTGTCTTTTTGATTTTAATTTCCCTAAGCTATAGGACCATAAGTGGAAGTGCCCTAGGCTCTGTTGCTTTGTTTTTTAGATGTTTCAGGAAACACCATACACTTCTCCAGAGTGGCTGTTGGCAATTTACATCCCGCCCATCAGCATAACAAGGCTCCCAGTTCTCCATGGCCTGTCCTGCCTTTCTGGATTTTACACTTTTTTCAGATGGCCCTTTTGACCGGGGGGCAGTGAGACTTCATTTTCGTGCAGATTTCCTTTGTAAGCTTGCTTGGTTGACCAAAAAGGGCGTATGCGTTTTTTCCTGAATATATTCAGGAAAAAACGCATACGCCCTTTTTGGCCAAGTGCATCATTGTGGACGTTCTGCCTCTTTTCCTATGCTTTACATGCAATTCCAGTCTACCTCCTGAAATCGGTTTCCTGCAATTCTGCCCCGCTTTCAAGTCCTCTTGGCAGCCTTACTTCAATATATTTTTGGACGATAGCTGTCATTTATAACTCTGCTGGTTTGTGAATGACAGTGCCCCTGAGCTCCTTTCTTCAACTCGATTTCTTGTGAGCTGCCCGCAACACCGCATGATTGCTTCAGGCCCTACTGTGGTTCCGGCATGGCACGCAGAGCCTTTGGTTAATTCCTCTTCCTGGTGGGAAATGAGAGTTAAATTTGCCCGTCCAGACACCTCCAGCTAGTCTCTCATTGGTTCTCCCTATTCCTGTTCATTTTCCGCAGAAATTGCAAACTGGGCCAAACAGGAGGTTAAAGGCACTGACTCTCCAAGTGGGGAGAGTGTTAGTAAAGCGTCTGGAATGTTGTACCAGAGTACCAGGGGACGAAAACTGAGACACATTTGAACACGTTTCCCAATCACACGGTAGATCATACTCTGGGTTCCACATGCATGTGTTAGCTGAAGGAAGAATCCCTTAAACCTGGAGAGTTGAGACCCATGGAATGGGTACCATGCAATATGACTTCAAATGGTCTGCATTTGCTCACCTATCCTCACCAATCCTATCACTGCTGCGTTTATGCCGCTGTACACATGCTTGATTCTCTTTCGGAGACATATAAATCCATAGGTTTTAAGATTCTTACTAGTCAGGTATATTCTTACGCGTTTAATATGGGGTGTTGGGTTCACTTCGTTGAGCAAGGAGTAGCTCTTGTCTATTACATATTTGGCTTATGGAACGGTATCTGTGCTAATTTCAATCTCTGGTTTTATGCAGCCCCCCAACTCACCTTTCCCCTTAAGCAAGCATAAGTTGGTTTTCTACATTTGAGACCCTGTTCTGTTTTGTAATTCAGTTCCTGTGTAGGCAAGTTTACATTCCGTGTAGTAGTGATATCTTATGATATTTCTTTTTTTGTGTGACTTATTTCACTTAGAATCATCGTACCTGAATCCACTCATTATGCTGCTACGGGCCTGATGACATAGATTTCATTGCTGAGTGATATTGCATTGTACGTAAGTACCACAACTTCTTTATCCATTTTTCGCTTTCTGTGATATTGAACTTGTACCGTAAACGAGGTTCTTGTAAACTGAGCCGTCCCAAACTTTGGGGTGGCTGTGTCTTTTTGATTTTAATTTCCCTAAGCTATAGGACCATAAGTGGAAGTGCCCTAGGCTCTGTTGCTTTGTTTTTTAGATGTTTCAGGAAACACCATACACTTGTCCAGAGTGGTTGTTGGCAATTTACATCCCGCCCATCAGCATAACAAGGCTCTCACTTCTCCATGGCCTGTCCTGCCTTTCTGGATTTTACACTTTTATCAGATGGCCCTTTTGACTGGGGGCCAGTGAGACTTCATTGTAGTGCAGATTTCCTTTGCAAGCTTGCTTGGTTGGCCAAAAAGTGCGTATGCGTTTTTTCCTGAATATATTCAGGAAAAAACGCATATGCCCCTTTAGGCCAAGTGCATCATTGTGGACGTTCTGCCTCTTTTCCTATGCTTTACATGCAATTCCAGTCTACCTCCTGAAATCGGTTTCCTGCAATTCTGCCCCGCTTTCAAGTCGTCTTGGCAGCCTTACTTCAATATATTTTTGGACGATAGCTGTCATTAATAACTCTGCAGGTTTGTGAATGACAGTGCCCCTGAGCTCCTTTCTTCAACTCGCTTTCTTGTGAGCTGGCCGCAACACCGCAAGATTGCTTCAGGCCCTAGTGTGGTTCCGGCACGGCACGCTTAGCCTTTGGTTAATTCCTCTTCCTGGTGGGAAACGAGAGTTAACTTTGCGCGTCCAGACACCTCCAGCTAGTTTCTCTTTGGTTCTCCCTATTCCTGTTCATTTTCCGTAGAAATTGCAAACTGGGCGAAACAGGAGGTTAAAGGCACTGACTCTCCAAGTGGGGAGAGTGTTAGTAAAGCGTCTGGAATGTTGCACCCGAGTACCAGGACTCGAAAACTGAGACACATTTGAACACGTTTCCCGATCACACGGTGGATCATACACTGGGTTCCACATGCATGTTTTAGCTGAAGGAAGAATCCCTTAAACCTGGAGAGTTGAGACCCATGGAATGGGTACCATGCAATATGATTTCAAAGGGTCTGCATTTGCTCACCGAACCTCACCAATCCTATCACTGCTGCGTTTATGCCGCTGTACACACGCTTGATTCTCTTTCGGAGACATATAAATCCATAGGTTTTAAGATTCTTACTAGTCAGGTATATTCTTAGGCGTTTAATATGGGGTGTTGAGTCCACTTCGTTGAGCAAGGAGTAGCTCTTGTCTATTACATATTTGGCTTATGGAACGGTATCTGTGCTAATTTCAATCTCTGGTTTTATGTAGCACCCCATCTCACCTTTCCCCTTAAGCAAGCATAAGTTGGTTTTCTACATTTGAGACCCTGTTCTGTTTTGTAATTCAGTTCCTGTGTAGACAAGTTTACATTCCGTGTAGTAGTGATATCTTATGATGTTTCTTTTTCTGTGTGACTTATTTCACTTAGAATCATCGTACCTGAATCCACTCATTATGCTGCTACGGGCAGATGACATAGATTTCATTGCTGAGTGATATTGCATTGTACGTAAGTACCACAACTTCTTTATCCATTTTTCACTTTCTGCGATATTGAACTTGTACCGTAAACGAGGTTCTTGTAAACAGAGGCGTCCCAAACTTTGGGGTGGCTGTGTCTTTTTGATTTTAATTTCCCTAAGCTATAGGACCATAAGTGGAAGTGCCCTAGGCTCTGTTGTTTTGTTTTTTAGATGTTTCAGGAAACACCATACACTTCTCCAGAGTGGCTGTTGGCAATTTACATCCCGCCCATGAGCATAACAAGGCTCCCAGTTCTCCATGGCCTCTCCTGCCTTTCTGGATTTTACACTTTTTTCAGATGGCCCATTTGACCGGGGCGCAGTGAGACCTTATTGTAGTGCAGATTTCCTTTTCAAGCTTGATTGGTTGACCAAAAAGGGCATATGCATGTTTTCCTGAATATATTCAGGAAAAAATGCGTATGCCCTTTTTGGCCAAGTGCATCATTGTGGACGTTCTGCCTCTTTTCCTATGCTTTACATGCAATTCCAGTCTACCTCCTGAAATCGGTTTCCTGCAATTCTGCCCCGCTTTCAAGTCCTCTTGGCAGCCTTACTTCAATATATTTTTGGACGATAGCTGTCATTTATAACTCTGCAGGTTTGTGAATGACAGTGCCCCTGAGCTCCTTTCTTCAACTCGCTTTCTTGTGAGCTGGCCACAACACCGCAGGATTGCTTCAGGCCCTAGTGTTGTTCCGGCACAGCACCCTGAGCCTTTGGTTAATTCCTCTTCCTGGTGGGTAATGAGAGTTAAATTTGCCCGTCCAGAAACCTCAAGCTAGTCTCTCTTGTTTCTCCCTATTCCTGTTCATTTTCTGCAGAAATTGCAAACTGGGCCAAACAGGAGGTTAAAGGCACTGACTCTCCAAGTGGGGAGAGTGTTAGTAAAGCGTCTGGAATGTTGCACCCGAGTACCGGGGGACGAATACTGAGACACATTTGAACACGTTTCCTGATCACACGGTGGATCATACTCTGGGTTCCACATGCATGTTTTAGCTGAAGGAAGAATCCCTTAAACCTGGAGAGTTGAGACCCATGGAATGGGTACCATGCAATATGACTTCAAAGGGTCTGCATTTGCTCACCGATCCTCACCAATCCTATCACTGCTGCGTTTATGCCACTGTACACACGCTTGATTCTCTTTCGGAGACATATAAATCCATAGGTTTTAAGATTCTTACTAATCAGGTATATTTTTAGGCGTTTAATATGGGGTGTTGAGTCCACTTCGTTGAGCAAGGATTAGCTCTTGTCTATTACATATTTGGCTTATGGAACGGTATCTGTGCTAATTTCAATCTCTGGTTTTATGCAGCACCCCAACTCACCTTTCCCCTTAAGCAAGCATAAGTTGGTTTTCTACATTTGAGACCCCGTTCTGTTTTGTAATTCAGTTCCTGTGTAGCCAAGTTTACATTCCGTGTAGTAGTGATATCTTATGATGTTTCTTTTTCTCTGTGACTTATTTCACTTAGAATCATCGTACCTGAATCCACTCATTATGCTGCTACGGGCCTGATAACATAGATTTCATTGCTGAGTGATATTGCATTGTACGTGAATACCACAACTTCTTTATCCATTTTTCGCTTTTTGTGATATTGAACTTGTATCGTAAACCAGGTTCTTATAAACAGAGCCGTCCCAAACTTTGGGGTGGCTGTGTCTTTTAGATTTTAATTTCCCTAAGCTATAGGACCATAAGTGGAATTGCACTAGGCTCTGTTGCCTTGTTTTGTAGATGTTTCAGGAAACACCATACACTTCTCCAGAGTGGCTGTTGGCAATTTACATCCCGCCCATCAGCATAACAAGGCTTCCAGTTCTCCATGGCCTCTCCTGCCTTTCTGGATTTTACACTTTTTTCAGATGGCCCTTTTGACCGGGGGGCAGTGACACTCCATTGTAGTGCAGATTTCCTTTGCAAGCTTGCTTGGTTGGCCAAAAAGGGCGTATGCGTTTTTTCCTGAATATATTCAGGAAAAAACGCATACGCCCTTTTTGGCCAAGTGCATCATTGTGGACGTTCTGCCTCATTTCCTATGCTTTACATGCAATTCCAGTCTACCTCCTGAAATCAGTTTTCTGCAATTCTGCCCCGCTTTCAAGTCCTCTTGGCAGCCTTACTTCAATATATTTTTGGACGATAGCTGTCATTTATAACTCTGCAGGTCTGTGAATGATAGTGCCCCTGAGCTCCTTTCTTCAACTCGCTTTCTTGTGAGCTGGCCGCAACACCGCAGGATTTCTTAAGGCCCCAGTGTGGTTACGGCATGGCACGCTGAGCCTTTGGTTAATTCCTCTTCCTGGTGGGAAATGAGAGTTAAATTTGCCCGTCCAGACACCTCCAGCTAGTCTCTCATTGGTTCTCCCTATTCCTGTTCATTTTCCGCAGAAATTGCAAACTGGGCCAAACAAGAGGTTAAAGGCACTGACTCTCCAAGTGGGGAGAGTGTTAGTAAACAGTCTGGAATGTTGCACCCGAGTACCAGGGGACGAAAACTGAGACACCTTTGAACACGTTTCCCGATCACACGGTGGATGATACTCTGGGTTCCACATGCATGTTTTAGCTGAAGGAAGAATCCCTTAAACCTGGAGAGTTGAGATCCATGGAATGGGTACCATGCAATATGACTTCAAAGGGTCTGCATTTGCTCACCGAACCTCACCAATCCTATCACTGCTGCGTTTATGCCGCTGTACACACGCTTGATTCTCTTTCGGAGCATATAAATCCATAGGTTTTAAGATTCTTACTAGTCAGGTATATTCTTAGGAGTTTAATATGGGGTGTAGAGTCCACTTCGTTGAGCAAGGAGTAGCTCTTGTCTATTACATATTTGGCTTATGGAACGGTATCTGTGCTAATTTCAATCTCTGTTTTTATGCAGCACCCCAACTCACCTTTCCCCTTAAGCAAGCATAAGTTGGTTTTCTACATTTGAGACCCTGTTCTGTTTTGTAATTCAGTTCCTGTGTAGCCAAGTTTACATTCCATGTAGTAGTGATATCTTATGATGTTTCTTTTTCTCTGTGACTTATTTCACTTAGAATCATCGTACCTGAATCCACTCATTATGCTGCTACGGGCCTCATGACATAGATTTCATTGCTGAGTGATATTGCATTGTACGTAAGTACCACAAATTCTTTATCCATTTTTCGCTTTCTGCGATATTGAACTTGTACCGTAAACGAGGTTCATGTAAACAGAGCCGTCCCAAACTTTGGGGTGGCTGTGTCTTTTTGATTTTAATTTCCCTAAGCTATAGGACCATAAGTGGAAGTGCCCTAGGCTCTGTTGCTTTGTTTTTTAGATGTTTCAGGAAACACCATACACTTCTCCAGAGTGGCTGTTGGCAATTTACATCCCGCCCATCAGCATAACAAGGCTCCCAGTTCTCCATGGCCTGTCCTGCCTTTCTGGATTTTACACTTTTTTCAGATGGCCCTTTTGACCGGGGGGCAGTGAGACTTCATTTTCGTGCAGATTTCCTTTGTAAGCTTGCTTGGTTGACCAAAAAGGGCGTATGCGTTTTTTCCTGAATATATTCAGGAAAAAACGCATACGCCCTTTTTGGCCAAGTGCATCATTGTGGACGTTCTGCCTCTTTTCCTATGCTTTACATGCAATTCCAGTCTACCTCCTGAAATCGGTTTCCTGCAATTCTGCCCCGCTTTCAAGTCCTCTTGGCAGCCTTACTTCAATATATTTTTGGACGATAGCTGTCATTTATAACTCTGCAGGTTTGTGAATGACAGTGCCCCTGAGCTCCTTTCTTCAACTCGATTTCTTGTGAGCTGCCCGCAACACCGCATGATTGCTTCAGGCCCTACTGTGGTTCCGGCATGGCACGCAGAGCCTTTGGTTAATTCCTCTTCCTGGTGGGAAATGAGAGTTAAATTTGCCCGTCCAGACACCTCCAGCTAGTCTCTCATTGGTTCTCCCTATTCCTGTTCATTTTCCGCAGAAATTGCAAACTGGGCCAAACAGGAGGTTAAAGGCACTGACTCTCCAAGTGGGGAGAGTGTTAGTAAAGCGTCTGGAATGTTGTACCAGAGTACCAGGGGACGAAAACTGAGACACATTTGAACACGTTTCCCAATCACACGGTAGATCATACTCTGGGTTCCACATGCATGTGTTAGCTGAAGGAAGAATCCCTTAAACCTGGAGAGTTGAGACCCATGGAATGGGTACCATGCAATATGACTTCAAATGGTCTGCATTTGCTCACCTATCCTCACCAATCCTATCACTGCTGCGTTTATGCCGCTGTACACATGCTTGATTCTCTTTCGGAGACATATAAATCCATAGGTTTTAAGATTCTTACTAGTCAGGTATATTCTTACGCGTTTAATATGGGGTGTTGGGTTCACTTCGTTGAGCAAGGAGTAGCTCTTGTCTATTACATATTTGGCTTATGGAACGGTATCTGTGCTAATTTCAATCTCTGGTTTTATGCAGCCCCCCAACTCACCTTTCCCCTTAAGCAAGCATAAGTTGGTTTTCTACATTTGAGACCCTGTTCTGTTTTGTAATTCAGTTCCTGTGTAGGCAAGTTTACATTCCGTGTAGTAGTGATATCTTATGATATTTCTTTTTTTGTGTGACTTATTTCACTTAGAATCATCGTACCTGAATCCACTCATTATGCTGCTACGGGCCTGATGACATAGATTTCATTGCTGAGTGATATTGCATTGTACGTAAGTACCACAACTTCTTTATCCATTTTTCGCTTTCTGTGATATTGAACTTGTACCGTAAACGAGGTTCTTGTAAACTGAGCCGTCCCAAACTTTGGGGTGGCTGTGTCTTTTTGATTTTAATTTCCCTAAGCTATAGGACCATAAGTGGAAGTGCCCTAGGCTCTGTTGCTTTGTTTTTTAGATGTTTCAGGAAACACCATACACTTGTCCAGAGTGGTTGTTGGCAATTTACATCCCGCCCATCAGCATAACAAGGCTCTCACTTCTCCATGGCCTGTCCTGCCTTTCTGGATTTTACACTTTTATCAGATGGCCCTTTTGACTGGGGGCCAGTGAGACTTCATTGTAGTGCAGATTTCCTTTGCAAGCTTGCTTGGTTGGCCAAAAAGTGCGTATGCGTTTTTTCCTGAATATATTCAGGAAAAAACGCATATGCCCCTTTAGGCCAAGTGCATCATTGTGGACGTTCTGCCTCTTTTCCTATGCTTTACATGCAATTCCAGTCTACCTCCTGAAATCGGTTTCCTGCAATTCTGCCCCGCTTTCAAGTCGTCTTGGCAGCCTTACTTCAATATATTTTTGGACGATAGCTGTCATTAATAACTCTGCAGGTTTGTGAATGACAGTGCCCCTGAGCTCCTTTCTTCAACTCGCTTTCTTGTGAGCTGGCCGCAACACCGCAAGATTGCTTCAGGCCCTAGTGTGGTTCCGGCACGGCACGCTTAGCCTTTGGTTAATTCCTCTTCCTGGTGGGAAACGAGAGTTAACTTTGCGCGTCCAGACACCTCCAGCTAGTTTCTCTTTGGTTCTCCCTATTCCTGTTCATTTTCCGTAGAAATTGCAAACTGGGCGAAACAGGAGGTTAAAGGCACTGACTCTCCAAGTGGGGAGAGTGTTAGTAAAGCGTCTGGAATGTTGCACCCGAGTACCAGGACTCGAAAACTGAGACACATTTGAACACGTTTCCCGATCACACGGTGGATCATACACTGGGTTCCACATGCATGTTTTAGCTGAAGGAAGAATCCCTTAAACCTGGAGAGTTGAGACCCATGGAATGGGTACCATGCAATATGATTTCAAAGGGTCTGCATTTGCTCACCGAACCTCACCAATCCTATCACTGCTGCGTTTATGCCGCTGTACACACGCTTGATTCTCTTTCGGAGACATATAAATCCATAGGTTTTAAGATTCTTACTAGTCAGGTATATTCTTAGGCGTTTAATATGGGGTGTTGAGTCCACTTCGTTGAGCAAGGAGTAGCTCTTGTCTATTACATATTTGGCTTATGGAACGGTATCTGTGCTAATTTCAATCTCTGGTTTTATGTAGCACCCCATCTCACCTTTCCCCTTAAGCAAGCATAAGTTGGTTTTCTACATTTGAGACCCTGTTCTGTTTTGTAATTCAGTTCCTGTGTAGACAAGTTTACATTCCGTGTAGTAGTGATATCTTATGATGTTTCTTTTTCTGTGTGACTTATTTCACTTAGAATCATCGTACCTGAATCCACTCATTATGCTGCTACGGGCAGATGACATAGATTTCATTGCTGAGTGATATTGCATTGTACGTAAGTACCACAACTTCTTTATCCATTTTTCACTTTCTGCGATATTGAACTTGTACCGTAAACGAGGTTCTTGTAAACAGAGGCGTCCCAAACTTTGGGGTGGCTGTGTCTTTTTGATTTTAATTTCCCTAAGCTATAGGACCATAAGTGGAAGTGCCCTAGGCTCTGTTGTTTTGTTTTTTAGATGTTTCAGGAAACACCATACACTTCTCCAGAGTGGCTGTTGGCAATTTACATCCCGCCCATGAGCATAACAAGGCTCCCAGTTCTCCATGGCCTCTCCTGCCTTTCTGGATTTTACACTTTTTTCAGATGGCCCATTTGACCGGGGCGCAGTGAGACCTTATTGTAGTGCAGATTTCCTTTTCAAGCTTGATTGGTTGACCAAAAAGGGCATATGCATGTTTTCCTGAATATATTCAGGAAAAAATGCGTATGCCCTTTTTGGCCAAGTGCATCATTGTGGACGTTCTGCCTCTTTTCCTATGCTTTACATGCAATTCCAGTCTACCTCCTGAAATCGGTTTCCTGCAATTCTGCCCCGCTTTCAAGTCCTCTTGGCAGCCTTACTTCAATATATTTTTGGACGATAGCTGTCATTTATAACTCTGCAGGTTTGTGAATGACAGTGCCCCTGAGCTCCTTTCTTCAACTCGCTTTCTTGTGAGCTGGCCACAACACCGCAGGATTGCTTCAGGCCCTAGTGTTGTTCCGGCACAGCACCCTGAGCCTTTGGTTAATTCCTCTTCCTGGTGGGTAATGAGAGTTAAATTTGCCCGTCCAGAAACCTCAAGCTAGTCTCTCTTGTTTCTCCCTATTCCTGTTCATTTTCTGCAGAAATTGCAAACTGGGCCAAACAGGAGGTTAAAGGCACTGACTCTCCAAGTGGGGAGAGTGTTAGTAAAGCGTCTGGAATGTTGCACCCGAGTACCGGGGGACGAATACTGAGACACATTTGAACACGTTTCCTGATCACACGGTGGATCATACTCTGGGTTCCACATGCATGTTTTAGCTGAAGGAAGAATCCCTTAAACCTGGAGAGTTGAGACCCATGGAATGGGTACCATGCAATATGACTTCAAAGGGTCTGCATTTGCTCACCGATCCTCACCAATCCTATCACTGCTGCGTTTATGCCACTGTACACACGCTTGATTCTCTTTCGGAGACATATAAATCCATAGGTTTTAAGATTCTTACTAATCAGGTATATTTTTAGGCGTTTAATATGGGGTGTTGAGTCCACTTCGTTGAGCAAGGATTAGCTCTTGTCTATTACATATTTGGCTTATGGAACGGTATCTGTGCTAATTTCAATCTCTGGTTTTATGCAGCACCCCAACTCACCTTTCCCCTTAAGCAAGCATAAGTTGGTTTTCTACATTTGAGACCCCGTTCTGTTTTGTAATTCAGTTCCTGTGTAGCCAAGTTTACATTCCGTGTAGTAGTGATATCTTATGATGTTTCTTTTTCTCTGTGACTTATTTCACTTAGAATCATCGTACCTGAATCCACTCATTATGCTGCTACGGGCCTGATAACATAGATTTCATTGCTGAGTGATATTGCATTGTACGTGAATACCACAACTTCTTTATCCATTTTTCGCTTTTTGTGATATTGAACTTGTATCGTAAACCAGGTTCTTATAAACAGAGCCGTCCCAAACTTTGGGGTGGCTGTGTCTTTTAGATTTTAATTTCCCTAAGCTATAGGACCATAAGTGGAATTGCACTAGGCTCTGTTGCCTTGTTTTGTAGATGTTTCAGGAAACACCATACACTTCTCCAGAGTGGCTGTTGGCAATTTACATCCCGCCCATCAGCATAACAAGGCTTCCAGTTCTCCATGGCCTCTCCTGCCTTTCTGGATTTTACACTTTTTTCAGATGGCCCTTTTGACCGGGGGGCAGTGACACTCCATTGTAGTGCAGATTTCCTTTGCAAGCTTGCTTGGTTGGCCAAAAAGGGCGTATGCGTTTTTTCCTGAATATATTCAGGAAAAAACGCATACGCCCTTTTTGGCCAAGTGCATCATTGTGGACGTTCTGCCTCATTTCCTATGCTTTACATGCAATTCCAGTCTACCTCCTGAAATCAGTTTTCTGCAATTCTGCCCCGCTTTCAAGTCCTCTTGGCAGCCTTACTTCAATATATTTTTGGACGATAGCTGTCATTTATAACTCTGCAGGTCTGTGAATGATAGTGCCCCTGAGCTCCTTTCTTTTACTTGCTTTCTTGTGAGCTGGCCGCAACACCGCAGGATTTCTTAAGGCCCCAGTGTGGTTACGGCATGGCACGCTGAGCCTTTGGTTAATTCCTCTTCCTGGTGGGAAATGAGAGTTAAATTTGCCCGTCCAGACACCTCCAGCTAGTCTCTCATTGGTTCTCCCTATTCCTGTTCATTTTCCGCAGAAATTGCAAACTGGGCCAAACAAGAGGTTAAAGGCACTGACTCTCCAAGTGGGGAGAGTGTTAGTAAACAGTCTGGAATGTTGCACCCGAGTACCAGGGGACGAAAACTGAGACACCTTTGAACACGTTTCCCGATCACACGGTGGATGATACTCTGGGTTCCACATGCATGTTTTAGCTGAAGGAAGAATCCCTTAAACCTGGAGAGTTGAGATCCATGGAATGGGTACCATGCAATATGACTTCAAAGGGTCTGCATTTGCTCACCGAACCTCACCAATCCTATCACTGCTGCGTTTATGCCGCTGTACACACGCTTGATTCTCTTTCGGAGCATATAAATCCATAGGTTTTAAGATTCTTACTAGTCAGGTATATTCTTAGGAGTTTAATATGGGGTGTAGAGTCCACTTCGTTGAGCAAGGAGTAGCTCTTGTCTATTACATATTTGGCTTATGGAACGGTATCTGTGCTAATTTCAATCTCTGTTTTTATGCAGCACCCCAACTCACCTTTCCCCTTAAGCAAGCATAAGTTGGTTTTCTACATTTGAGACCCTGTTCTGTTTTGTAATTCAGTTCCTGTGTAGCCAAGTTTACATTCCATGTAGTAGTGATATCTTATGATGTTTCTTTTTCTCTGTGACTTATTTCACTTAGAATCATCGTACCTGAATCCACTCATTATGCTGCTACGGGCCTCATGACATAGATTTCATTGCTGAGTGATATTGCATTGTACGTAAGTACCACAAATTCTTTATCCATTTTTCGCTTTCTGCGATATTGAACTTGTACCGTAAACGAGGTTCATGTAAACAGAGCCGTCCCAAACTTTGGGGTGGCTGTGTCTTTTTGATTTTAATTTCCCTAAGCTATAGGACCATAAGTGGAAGTGCCCTAGGCTCTGTTGCTTTGTTTTTTGGATGTTTCAGGAAACACCATACACTTCTCCAGAGTGGCTGTTGGCAATTTACATCCCGCCCATCAGCATAACAAGGCTCCCAGTTCTCCATGGCCTGTCCTGCCTTTCTGGATTTTACACTTTTTTCAGATGGCCCTTTTGACCGGGGGGCAGTGAGACTTCATTTTAGTGCAGATTTCCTTTGTAAGCTTGCTTGGTTGACCAAAAAGGGCGTATGCGTTTTTTCCTGAATATATTCAGGAAAAAACGCATACGCCCTTTTTGGCCAAGTGCATCATTGTGGACGTTCTGCCTCTTTTCCTATGCTTTACATGCAATTCCAGTCTACCTCCTGAAATTGGTTTCCTGCAATTCTGCCCCACTTTCAAGTCCTCTTGGCAGCCTTATTTCAATATATTTTTGGACGATAGCTGTCATTTATAACTCTGCAGGTTTGTGAATGACAGTGCCCCTGAGCTCCTTTCTTCAACTCGCTTTCTTGTGAGCTGCCCGCAACACCGCAGGATTGCTTCAGGCCCTACTGTGGTTCCGGCATGGCACGCTGAGCCTTTGGTTAATTCCTATTCCTGGTGGGAAATGAGAGTTAAATTTGCCCGTCCAGACACCTCCAGCTAGTCTCTCATTGGTTCTCCCTATTCCTGTTCATTTTCCGCAGAAATTGCAAACTGGGCCAAACAGGAGGTTAAAGGCACTGACTCTCCAAGTGGGGAGAGTGTTAGTAAAGCATCTGGAATGTTGTACCCGAGTACCAGGGGACGAAAACTGAGACACATTTGAACACGTTTCCCAATCACACGGTGGATCATACTCTGGGTTCCACATGCATGTGTTAGCTGAAGGAAGAATCCCTTAAACATGGAGAGTTGAGACCCATGGAATGGGTACCATGCAATATGACTTCAAATGGTCTGCATTTGCTCACCTATCCTCACCAATCCTATCACTGCTGCGTTTATGCCACTGTACACATGCTTGATTCTCTTTCGGAGACATATAAATCCATAGGTTTTAAGATTCTTACTAGTCAGGTATATTCTTACGCGTTTAATATGGGGTGTTGGGTCCACTTCGTTGAGCAAGGAGTAGCTCTTGTCTATTACATATTTGGCTTATGGAACGGTATCTGTGCTTATTTCAATCTCTGGTTTTATGCAGCACCCCAACTCACATTTCCCCTTAAGCAAGCATAAGTTGGTTTTCTACATTTGAGACCCTGTTCTGTTTTGTAATTCAGTTCCTCTGTAGCCAAGTTTACATTCCGTGTAGTAGTGATATCTGATGATGTTTCTTTTTTTGTGTGACTTATTTCACTTAGAATCATAGTACCTGAATCCACTCATTATGCTGCTACGGGCCTGATGACATAGCTTTCATTGCTGAGTGATATTGCATTGTACGTAAGTACCACAACTGCTTTATCCATTTTTCGCTTTCTGCGATATTAAACTTGTACCGTAAACGAGGTTCTTGTAAACAGAGTTGTCCCAAACTTTGGGGTGGCTGTGTCTTTTTGATTTTAATTTCCCTAAGCTATAGGACCATAAGTGGAAGTGCCCTAGGCTCTGTTGCTTTGTTTTTTAGATGTTTCAGGAAACACCATACACTTCTCCAGAGTGGCTGTTGGCAATTTACATCCCGCCCATCAGCATAACAAGGCTCCCAGTTCTCCATGGCTTGTCCTGCCTTTCTGGATTTTACACTTTTTTCAGATGGCCCTTTTGACCGGGGGGCAGTGAGACTTCATTGTAGTGCAGATTTCCTTTGCAAGCTTGCTTGGTTGGCCAAAAAGTGCGTATGCGTTTTTTCCTCAATATATTCAGGAAAAAATGCATACGCACTTTTTGGCCAAATGCATCATTGTGGACGTTCTGCCTCTTTTCCTGTGGTTTACATGCAAATCCAGTCTACCTCCTGAAATCAGTTTCCTGCAATTCTGCCCCGCTTTCAAGTCCTCTTGGCAGCCTTACTTCAATATATTTTTGGACGATAGCTGTCATTTTTAACTCTGCAGGTTTGTGAATGACAGTGCCCCTGAGCTCCTTTCTTCAACTCGCTTTCTTGTGAGCTGACCGCAACACCGCAGGATTGCTTCAGGCTCCAGTATGGTTCCGGCATGGCACGCTGAGCCTTTGGTTAATTCCTCTTCCTGGTGGGAAATGAGAGTTAAATTTGCCCGTCCAGACACCTCCAGCTAGTCTCTTATTGGTTCTCCCTATTCCTGTTCATTTTCCGCAGAAATTGCAAACTGGGCCAAACAGGAGGTTAAAGGCACTGAGTCTCCAAGTGGGGAGAGTGTTAGTAAAGCATCTGGAATGTTGCATCCGAGTACCAGGGGACGAAAACTGAGACACCTTTGAACACGTTTCCCAATCACATGGTGTATCATACTCTGGGTTCCTCATGCATGTTTTAGCTGAAGGAAGAATCCCTTAAACCTGGAGAGTTGAGACCCATGCAAAGGGTACCATGAAATATGACTTCAAAGGGTCTGCATTTGCTCACCGATCCTCACCAATCCTATCACTGCTGCGTTTATGCCGCTGTACACACTCTTGATTCTCTTTCGGAGACATATAAATCCATAGGTTTTAAGATTCTTACTAGTCAGGTATATTCTTAGGCGTTTAATATGGGGTGTTGAGTCCACTTCGTTGAGCAAGGTGTAGCTCTTTTCTATTACATATTTGGCTTATGGAACGGTATCTGTGCTAATTTCAATCTCTGGTTTTATGCAGCACCCCAACTCACCTTTCCCCTTAAGCAAGCATAAGTTGGTTTTCTACATTTGAGACCCTGTTCTGTTTTGTAATTCAGTTCCTGTGTAGCCAAGTTTACATTCCGTGTAGTAGTGATATCTTATGATGTTTCTTTTTCTCTGTGACTTATTTCACTTAGAATCATCGTACCTGAATCCACTCATTATGCTGCTACGGGCCTGATGACATAGATTTCATTGCTGAGTGATATTGCATTGTAGGTAAGTACCACAACTTCTTTATCCATTTTTCGCATTCTGCGATATTGAACTTGTACCGTAAACGAGGTTCTTGTAAACAGAACCGTCCCAAACTTTGGGGTGGCTGTGTCTTTTTGATTTTAATTTCCCTAAGCTATAGGACCATAAGTGGAAGTGCCCTAGGCTCTGTTGCTTTGTTTTTTGGATGTTTCAGGAAACACCATACACTTCTCCAGAGTGGTTGTTGGGAATTTACATCCCGCCCATCAGCATAAGAAGGCTCCCAGTTCTCCATGGCCTGTCCTGCCTTTCTGGATTTTACACTTTTTTCAGATGGCCCTTTTGACCGGGGGGCAGTGAGACTTCATTGTAGTGCAGATTTCCTTTGCAAGCTTGCTTGGTTGGCCAAAAAGGGCGTATGCATTTTTTCCTGAATATATTCAGGAAAAAACGCATACGCCCTTTTTGGCCAAGTGCATCATTGTGGACGTTCTGCCTCTTTTCCTATGCTTAACATGCAATTCCAGTCTACCTCCTGAAATTGGTTTCCTGCAATTCTGCCCCGCTTTCAAGTCCTCTTGGCAGCCTTACTTCAATATATTTTTTGACGATAGCTGTCATTTATAACTCTGCAGGTTTTTGAATGACAGTGCCCCTGAGCTCCTTTCTTCAACTCGCTTTCTTGTGAGCTGGCCGCAACACCGCAGGATTTCTTAAGGCCCCAGTGTGGTTACGGCATGGCACGCTGAGCCTTTGTTTAATTCCTCTTCCTGGTGGGAAATGAGAGTTAAATTTGCCCGTCCAGACACCTCCAGCTAGTCTCTTATTGGTTCTCCCTATTCCTGTTTATTTTCCGCAGAAATTGCAATCTGGGCCAAACAGGAGGTTAAAGGCACTGACTCTCCAAGTGGGGAGAGTCTTAGTAAAGCGTCTGGAATGTTGCATCCGAGTACCAGGGGACGAAAACTGAGACACCTTTGAACACGTTTCCCAATCACATGGTGTATCATACTCTGGGTTCCACATGCATGTTTTAGCTGAAGGAAGAATCCCTTAAACCTGGAGAGTTGAGACCCATGCAAAGGGTACCATGAAATATGACTTCAAAGGGTCTGCATTTGCTCACCGATAATCACCAATCCTATCACTGCTGCGTTTATGCCGCTGTACACACTCTTGATTCTCTTTCGGAGACATATAAATCCATAGGTTTTAAGATTCTTACTAGTCAGGTATATTCGTAGGCGTTTAATATGGGGTGTTGAGTCCACTTCATTGAGCAAGGGGTAGCTCTTGTCTATTACATATTTGGCTTATTGAACTGTATCTGTGCTTATTTCAATCTCTGGTTTTATGCAGCACCCCAACTCACATTTCCCCTTAAGCAAGCATAAGTTGGTTTTCTACATTTGAGACCCTGTTCTGTTTTGTAATTCAGATCCTGTGTAGCCAAGTTTACATTCCGTGTAGTAGTGATATCTTATGATGTTTCTTTTTCTGTGTGACTTATTTCACTTAGAATCATCGTACCTGAATCCACTCATTATGCTTCTACGGGCCTGATGACATAGATTTCATTGCTGAGTGATATTGCATTGTACGTAAGTACCACAACTTCTTTATCCATTTTTCGCTTTCTGCGATATTAAACTTGTACCGTATACGAGGTTCTTGTAAACAGAGCTGTCCCAAACTTTGGGGTGGCTGTGTCTTTTTTATTTTAATTTCCCTAAGCTATAGGACCATAAGTGGAAGTGCCCTAGGCTCTGTTGCTTTGTTTTTTAGATGTTTCAGGAAACACCATACACTTCTCCAGAGTGGCTGTTGGCAATTTACATCCCGCCCATGAGCATAACAAGGCTCCCAGTTCTCCATGGCCTGTCCTGCCTTTCTGGATTTTACACTTTTTTCAGATGGCCCTTTTGACCGGGGGGCAGTGAGACTTCATTTTAGTGCAGATTTACTTTGTAAGCTTGCTTGGTTGACCAAAAAGGGCGTATGCGTTTTTTCCTGAATATATTCAGGAAAAAACGCATACGCCCTTTTTGGCCAAGAGCATCATTGTGGACGTTCTGCCTCTTTTCCTATGCTTTACATGCAATTCCAGTCTACCTCCTGAAATCGGTTTCCTGCAATTCTGCCCCGCTTTCAAGTCCTCTTGGCAGCCTTACTTCAATATATTTTTGGACGATAGCTGTCATTTATAACTCTGCATGTCTGTGAATGACAGTGCCCCTGAGCTCCTTTCTTCAACTCGCTTTCTTGTGAGCTGGCCGCAATACCGTAGGATTGCTTCAGGCCCTAGTGTGGTTCCGGCACAGCACGCTGAGCCTTTGGTTAATTCCTCTTCCTGGTGGGCAATGAGAGTTAAATTTGCCCGTCCAGACACCTCCAGCTAGTCTCTCATTGGTTCTCCCTATTCCTGTTCATTTTCCGCAGAAATTGCAAACTGGGCCAAACAGGAGGTTAAAGGCACTGACTCTCCAAGTGGGGAGAGTGTTAGTAAAGCCTCTGGAATGTTGTACCCGAGTACCAGGGGACGAAAACAGAGACACATTTGAACACGTTTCCCAATCACACGGTGGATCATACTCTGGGTTCCACATGCATGTTTTAGCTGAAGGAAGAATCCCTTAAACCTGGAGAGTTGAGACCCATGGAATGGGTACCATGCAATATGACTTCAAAGGGTCTGCATTTGCTCACCGAACCTCACCAATCCTATCACTGCCGCATTTATGCCGCTATACACACGCTGGATTCTCTTTCGGAGCATATAAATCCATAGGTTTTAAGATTCTTACTAGTCAGGTATATTCTTAGGCGTTTAATATGGGGTGTTGAGTCCACTTCGTTGAGCAAGGTGTAGCTCTTTTCTATTACATATTTGGCTTATGGAACGGTATCTGTGCTAATTTCAATCTCTGGTTTTATGCAGCACCCCAACTCACCTTTCCCCTTAAGCAAGCATAAGTTGGTTTTCTACATTTGAGACCCTGTTCTGTTTTGTAATTCAGTTCCTGTGTAGCCAAGTTTACATTCCGTGTAGTAGTGATATCTTATGATGTTTCTTTTTCTCTGTGACTTATTTCACTTAGAATCATCGTACCTGAATCCACTCATTATGCTGCTACGGGCCTGATGACATAGATTTCATTGCTGAGTGATATTGCATTGTAGGTAAGTACCACAACTTCTTTATCCATTTTTCGCATTCTGCGATATTGAACTTGTACCGTAAACGAGGTTCTTGTAAACAGAACCGTCCCAAACTTTGGGGTGGCTGTGTCTTTTTGATTTTAATTTCCCTAAGCTATAGGACCATAAGTGGAAGTGCCCTAGGCTCTGTTGCTTTGTTTTTTGGATGTTTCAGGAAACACCATACACTTCTCCAGAGTGGTTGTTGGGAATTTACATCCCGCCCATCAGCATAAGAAGGCTCCCAGTTCTCCATGGCCTGTCCTGCCTTTCTGGATTTTACACTTTTTTCAGATGGCCCTTTTGACCGGGGGGCAGTGAGACTTCATTGTAGTGCAGATTTCCTTTGCAAGCTTGCTTGGTTGGCCAAAAAGGGCGTATGCATTTTTTCCTGAATATATTCAGGAAAAAACGCATACGCCCTTTTTGGCCAAGTGCATCATTGTGGACGTTCTGCCTCTTTTCCTATGCTTAACATGCAATTCCAGTCTACCTCCTGAAATTGGTTTCCTGCAATTCTGCCCCGCTTTCAAGTCCTCTTGGCAGCCTTACTTCAATATATTTTTTGACGATAGCTGTCATTTATAACTCTGCAGGTTTTTGAATGACAGTGCCCCTGAGCTCCTTTCTTCAACTCGCTTTCTTGTGAGCTGGCCGCAACACCGCAGGATTTCTTAAGGCCCCAGTGTGGTTACGGCATGGCACGCTGAGCCTTTGTTTAATTCCTCTTCCTGGTGGGAAATGAGAGTTAAATTTGCCCGTCCAGACACCTCCAGCTAGTCTCTTATTGGTTCTCCCTATTCCTGTTTATTTTCCGCAGAAATTGCAATCTGGGCCAAACAGGAGGTTAAAGGCACTGACTCTCCAAGTGGGGAGAGTCTTAATAAAGCGTCTGGAATGTTGCATCCGAGTACCAGGGGACGAAAACTGAGACACCTTTGAACACGTTTCCCAATCACATGGTGTATCATACTCTGGGTTCCACATGCATGTTTTAGCTGAAGGAAGAATCCCTTAAACCTGGAGAGTTGAGACCCATGCAAAGGGTACCATGAAATATGACTTCAAAGGGTCTGCATTTGCTCACCGATAATCACCAATCCTATCACTGCTGCGTTTATGCCGCTGTACACACTCTTGATTCTCTTTCGGAGACATATAAATCCATAGGTTTTAAGATTCTTACTAGTCAGGTATATTCGTAGGCGTTTAATATGGGGTGTTGAGTCCACTTCATTGAGCAAGGGGTAGCTCTTGTCTATTACATATTTGGCTTATTGAACTGTATCTGTGCTTATTTCAATCTCTGGTTTTATGCAGCACCCCAACTCACATTTCCCCTTAAGCAAGCATAAGTTGGTTTTCTACATTTGAGACCCTGTTCTGTTTTGTAATTCAGATCCTGTGTAGCCAAGTTTACATTCCGTGTAGTAGTGATATCTTATGATGTTTCTTTTTCTGTGTGACTTATTTCACTTAGAATCATCGTACCTGAATCCACTCATTATGCTTCTACGGGCCTGATGACATAGATTTCATTGCTGAGTGATATTGCATTGTACGTAAGTACCACAACTTCTTTATCCATTTTTCGCTTTCTGCGATATTAAACTTGTACCGTATACGAGGTTCTTGTAAACAGAGCTGTCCCAAACTTTGGGGTGGCTGTGTCTTTTTTATTTTAATTTCCCTAAGCTATAGGACCATAAGTGGAAGTGCCCTAGGCTCTGTTGCTTTGTTTTTTAGATGTTTCAGGAAACACCATACACTTCTCCAGAGTGGCTGTTGGCAATTTACATCCCGCCCATGAGCATAACAAGGCTCCCAGTTCTCCATGGCCTGTCCTGCCTTTCTGGATTTTACACTTTTTTCAGATGGCCCTTTTGACCGGGGGGCAGTGAGACTTCATTTTAGTGCAGATTTACTTTGTAAGCTTGCTTGGTTGACCAAAAAGGGCGTATGCGTTTTTTCCTGAATATATTCAGGAAAAAACGCATACGCCCTTTTTGGCCAAGAGCATCATTGTGGACGTTCTGCCTCTTTTCCTATGCTTTACATGCAATTCCAGTCTACCTCCTGAAATCGGTTTCCTGCAATTCTGCCCCGCTTTCAAGTCCTCTTGGCAGCCTTACTTCAATATATTTTTGGACGATAGCTGTCATTTATAACTCTGCATGTCTGTGAATGACAGTGCCCCTGAGCTCCTTTCTTCAACTCGCTTTCTTGTGAGCTGGCCGCAATACCGTAGGATTGCTTCAGGCCCTAGTGTGGTTCCGGCACAGCACGCTGAGCCTTTGGTTAATTCCTCTTCCTGGTGGGCAATGAGAGTTAAATTTGCCCGTCCAGACACCTCCAGCTAGTCTCTCATTCGTTCTCCCTATTCCTGTTCATTTTCCGCAGAAATTGCAAACTGGGCCAAACAGGAGGTTAAAGGCACTGACTCTCCAAGTGGGGAGAGTGTTAGTAAAGCCTCTGGAATGTTGTACCCGAGTACCAGGGGACGAAAACAGAGACACATTTGAACACGTTTCCCAATCACACGGTGGATCATACTCTGGGTTCCACATGCATGTTTTAGCTGAAGGAAGAATCCCTTAAACCTGGAGAGTTGAGACCCATGGAATGGGTACCATGCAATATGACTTCAAAGGGTCTGCATTTGCTCACCGAACCTCACCAATCCTATCACTGCCGCATTTATGCCGCTATACACACGCTGGATTCTCTTTCGGAGCATATAAATCCATAGGTTTTAAGATTCTTACTAGTCAGGTATATTCTTAGGCGTTTAATATGGGGTGTTGAGTCCACTTCGTTGAGCAAGGAGTAGCTCTTGTCTATGACATATTTGGCTTATGGAACGGTATCTGTGCTAATTTCAATCTCTGGTTTTATGCAGCCCCCCAACTCACGTTTCCCCTTAAGCAAGCATAAGTTGGTTTTCTACATTTGAGACCCTGTTCTGTTTTGTAATTCAGTTCCTGTGTAGCCAAGTTTACAATCCGTGTAGTAGTGATATCTTATGATGTTTCTTTTTCTGTGTGACTTATTTCACTTAGAATCATTGTACCTGAATCCACTCATTATGCTGCTACGGGCCTGATGACATAGATTTCATTGCTGAGTGATATTGCATTGTACGTAAGTACCACAAGTTCTTTATCCATTTTTCGCTTTCTGTGATATTGAATTTGTACCGTAAACGAGGTTCTTGTAAACAGAGCCGTCCCAACCTTTGGGGTGGCTGTGTGTTTTAGATTTTAATTTCCCTAAGCTATAGGACCATAAGTGGAAGTGCCCTAGGCTCTGTTGCCTTGTTTTTTAGATGTTTCAGGAAACACCATACACTTCTCCAGAGTGGCTGTTGGCAATTTACATCCCGCCCATGAGCATAACAAGGCTCCCAGTTCTCCATGGCCTGTCCTGCCTTTCTGGATTTTACACTTTTTTCAGATGGCCCTTTTGACCGGGGGGCAGTGAGACTTCATTGTAGTGCAGATTCCCTTTGCAAGCTTGCTTGCTTGGCCAAAAAGTGTGTAGGCTTTTTTTCCTGAATATATTCAGGAAAAAACGCATACGCCCTTTTTGGCCAAGTGCATCATTGTTGACGTTCTGCCTCTTTTCCTATGCTTTACATGCAATTCCAGTCTACCTCCTGAAATCGGTTTCCTGCAATTCTGCCCCGCTTTCAAGTCCTCTTGGCAGCCTTACTTCAATATATTTTTGGACGATAGCTGTCATTTATAACTCTGCATGTCTGTGAATGACAGTGCCCCTGAGCTCCTTTCTTCAACTCGCTTTCTTGTGAGCTGGCCGCAATACCGTAGGATTGCTTCAGGCCCTAGTGTGGTTCCGGCACAGCACGCTGAGCCTTTGGTTAATTCCTCTTCCTGGTGGGTAATGAGAGTTAAATTTGCCCGTCCAGACACCTCCAGCTAGTCTCTCATTGGTTCTCCCTATTCCTGTTCATTTTCCGCAGAAATTGCAAACTGGGCCAAACAGGAGGTTAAAGGCACTGACTCTCCAAGTGGGGAGAGTGTTAGTAAAGCGTCTGGAATGTTGCACCCGAGTACCAGGGGACGAAAACTGAGACACATTTGAACACGTTTCCGATCACATGGTGGATCATACTCTGGGTTACACATGCATGTTTTAGCTGAAGGAAGAATCCCTTAAACCTGGAGAGTTGAGACCTATGGAATGGGTACCATGCAATATGACTTCAAAGGGTCTGCATTTGATCACCGATCCTCACCAATCCTATCACCGCTGCATTTATGCCGCTGTACACACGCTTGATTCTCTTGCAGAGACATATAAATCCATAGGTTTTAAGATTCTTACTAGTCAGGTATATTCTTAGGCGTTTAATATGAGGTGTTGAGTCCACTTCGTTGAGCAAGGAGAAGCCCTTGTCTATTACATATTTGGCTTATGGAACGGTATCTGTGCTAATTTCAATCTCTGGTTTTATGCAGCACCCCAACTCACCTTTCCCCTTAAGGAAGCATAAGTTGGTTTTCTACATTTGAGACCCTGTTCTGTTTTGTAATTCAGTTCCTGTGTAGCCAAGTTTACATTCCGTGTAGTAGTGATATCTTATGATGTTTCTTTTTCTGTGTGACTTATTTCACTTAGAATCATCGTACCTGAATCCACTCATTATGCTGCTACGGGCCTGATGACATAGATTTCATTGCTGAGTGATATTGCATTGTACGTAAGTACCACAACTTCTTTATCCATTTTTCCCTTTCTGTGATATTGAACTTGTACCGTAAACGAGGTTCTTGTAAACAGAGCCGTCCCAAACTTTGGGGTGGCTGTGTCTTTTTGATTTTAATTTCCCTAAGCTATAGGACCATAAGTGGAAGTGCCCTAGGCTCTGTTGCTTTGTTTTTTAGATGTTTCAGGAAACACCATACACTTCTCCAGAGTGGCTGTTGGCAATTTACATCCCACTCATCAGCATAACAAGGCTCCCAGTTCTCCATGGCCTGTCCTGCCTTTCTGGATTTTACATTTTTTTCAGATGGCCCATTTGACCTGGGCACAGTGAGACCTTATTGTAGTGCAGATTTCGTTTTCAAGCTTGATTGGTTGGCCAAAAAGGGCATATGCATGTTTTCCTGAATATATTCAGGAAAAAACGCGTATGCCCTTTTTGGCCAAGTCCATCATTGTGGACGTTCTGCCTCTTTTCCTATGCTTTACATGCAATTCCAGTCTACCTCCTGAAATCGGTTTCCTGAAATTCTGCCCCGCTTTCAAGTCCTCTTGGCAGCCTTACTTCAATATATTTTTGGACGATAGCTGTCATTTATAACTCTGCAGGTTTGAAAATGACAGTGCCCCTGAGCTCCTTTCTTCAACTCGCTTTCTTGTGAGCTGGCCGCAACACCGCAGGATTGCTTCAGGCCCTAGTGTGGTTTCGGCATGGCCCGCTGAGGCTTTGGTTAATTCCTCTTCCTGGTGGGAAATGAGAGTTAAATTTGCCCGTTCAGACATCTCCAGCTAGTCTCTCATTGGTTCTCCCTATTCCTGTTCATTTTCCGCAGAAATTGCAAACTGGGACAAACAGGAGGTTAAAGGCACTGACTCTCCAAGTGGGGAGAGTGTTAGTAAAGCGTCTGGAATGTTGCACCCGAGTACCAGGACACGAAAACTGAGACACATTTGAACACGTTTCCTGATCACACGGTGGATCATACTCTGGGTTCCACATGCATGTTTTAGCTGAAGGAAGAATCCCTTAAACCTGGAGAGTTGAGACCCATGGAATGGGTACCATGCAATATAACTTCAAAGGGTCTGCATTTGCTCACCGAACCTCACCAATCCTATCAGGGCTGCATTTATGCCGCTGTACACACGCTTGATTCTCTTTCGGAGCATATAAATCCATATGTTTTAAGATTGTTACTAGTCAGGTATATTCTTAGGCGTTTAATATGGGGTGTTGAGTCCACTTCGTTGAGCAAGGAGTAGCTCTTGTCTATGACATATTTGGCTTATGGAACGGTATCTGTGCTAATTTCAATCTCTGGTTTTATGCAGCCCCCCAACTCAAGTTTCCCCTTAAGCAAGCATAAGTTGGTTTTCTACATTTGAGACCCTGTTCTGTTTTGTAATTCAGTTCCTGTGTAGCCAAGTTTACATTCCGTGTAGTAGTGATATCTTATGATGTTTCTTTTTCTGTGTGACTTATTTCACTTAGAATCATCGTACCTGAATCCACTCATTATGCTGCTACGGGCCTGATGACATAGATTTCATTGCTGAGTGATATTGCATTGTACGTAAGTACCACAAGTTCTTTATCCATTTTTCACTTTCTGTGATATTGAATTTGTACCGTAAACGAGGTTCTTGTAAACAGAGCCGTCCCAAACTTTGGGGTGGCTGTGTGTTTTAGATTTTAATTTCCCTAAGCTATAGGACCATAAGTGGAAGTGCCCTAGGCTCTGATGCCTTGTTTTTTAGATGTTTCAGGAAACACCATACACTTCTCCAGAGTGGCTGTTGGCAATTTACATCCCGCCCATCAGCATAACAAGGCTCCCAGTTCTCCATGGCCTGTCCTGCCTTTCTGGATTTTACACTTTTTTCAGATGGCCGTTTTGACCGGGGAGCAGTGACACTCCATTGTAGTGCAGACTTCCTTTGCACGCTTGCTTGGTTGGCCAAAAAGGGCGTATGCGTTTTTTCCTGAATATATTCAGGAAAAAACGCATACGCACTTTTTGGCCGAGTGCATCATTGTGGACGTTCTGCCTCTTTTCCTATGCTTTACATGCAATTCCAGTCTACCTCCTGAAATCAGTTTCCTGCAATTCTGCCCCGCTTTCAAGTCCTCTTGGCAGCCTTACTTCAATATATTTTTGGACGATAGCTGTCATTTATAACTCTGCAGGTTTGTGAATGACAGTGCCCCTGAGCTCCTTTCTTCAACTCGCTTTCTTGTGAGCTGGCCGCAACACCGCAGGGTTGCTTCAGGCCCTAGTGTGGTTCTGGCATTGCACATTGAGCCTTTGGTTAATTCCTCTTCCTGGTGGGAAATGAGAGTTAAATTTGCCCATCGAGACACCTCCAGCTAGTCTCTCATTGGTTCCCTCTATTCCTGTTCATTTTCCACAGAAATTGCAAACTGTGCCAAACAGGAGGTTAAAGACACTGACTCTCCAAGAGGGGAGAGTGTTAGTAAAGCGTCTGGAATGTTGCACCCGAGTACCAGGGGACGAAAACTGGCACATTTGAACACGTTTTCTGATCACACGGTGGATGATACTCTGGGTTCCACATGCATGTTTTAGCTGAAGGAAGAATCCCTTAAACCTGGAGAGTTGAGATCCATGGAATGGGTACCATGCAATATGACTTCAAAGGGTCTGCATTTGCTCACCGAACCTCACCAATCCTATCACTGCTGCGTTTATGCCGCTGTACACACGCTTGGTTCTCTTTCGGAGCATATAAATCCATAGGTTTTAAGATTCTTACTAGTCAGATATATTCTTAGGAGTTTAATATGGGGTGTTGAGTCCACTTCGTTGAGCAAGGAGTAGCTCTTGTCTATTACATATTTGGCTTATGGAACGGTATCTGTGCTAATTTCAATCTCTGGTTTTATGCAGCACCCCAACTCACCTTTCCCTTTAAGGAAGCATAAGTTGGTTTTCTACATTTGAGACCCTGTTCTGTTTTGTAATTCAGTTCCTGTGTAGCCAAGTTTACATTCCGTGTAGTAGTGATATCTTATGATGTTTCTTTTTCTCTGTGACTTATTTCACTTAGAATCATCGTACCTGAATCCACTCATTATGCTGCTACGGGCCTGATGACATAGATTTCATTGCTGAGTGATATTGCATTGTACGTAAGTACCACAACTTCTTTATCCATTTTTCGCTTTCTGCGTTATTGAACTTGTACCGTAAACGAGGTTCTTGTAAACTGAACCGTCCCAAATTTGGGGTGGCTGTGTCTTTTTGATTTTAATTTCCCTAAGCTATAGGACCATAAGTGGAAGTGCCCTAAGCTCTGTTGCTTTGTTTTTTAGATGTTTCAGGAAACACCATACACTTCTCCAGAGTGCCTGTTGGCAATTTACATCCCGCCCATCAGCATAACAAGGCTCCCAGTTCTCCATGGCCTGTCCTGCCTTTCTGGATTTTACACTTTTTTCAGATGGCCCATTTGACCGGGGCGCAGTGAGACCTTATTGTAGTGCAGATTTCCTTTTCAAGCATTATTGGTTGGCCAAAAAGGGCATATGCATGTTTTCCTGAATATATTCAGGAAAAAACGCGTATGCCGTTTTTGGCCAAGTCCATCATTGTGGACGTTCTGCCTCTTTTCCTATGCTTTACATGCAATTCCAGTCTACCTCCTGAAATCGGTTTCCTGCAATTCTGCCCCGCTTTCAAGTCCTCTTGGCAGCCTTACTTCAATATATTTTTGGACGATAGCTGTCAGTTATAACTGTGCAGGTTTGTGAATGACAGTGCCCCTGAGCTCCTTTCCTCAACTCGCTTTCTTGTGAGCTGGCCACAACACCGCAGGATTGCTTCAGGCCCTAGTGTTGTTCCGGCACAGCACGCTGAGCCTTTGGTTAATTCCTCTTCCTGGTGGGTAATGAGAGTTAAATTTGCCCGTCCAGACACCTCAAGCTAGTCTCTCTTGTTTCTCCCTATTCCTGTTCATTTTCTGCAGAAATTGCAAACTGGGCCAAACAGGAGGTTAAAGGCACTGACTCTCCAACTGGGGAGAGTGTTAGTAAAGCGTCTGGAATGTTGCACCCGAGTACCGGGGGACGAATACTGAGACATATTTGAACACGTTTCCCGATCACACGGTGGATCATACTCTGGGTTCCACATGCATGTTTTAGCTGAAGGAAGAATCCCTTAAACCTGGAGAGTTGAGACCCATGGAATGGGTACCATGCAATATGACTTCAAAGGGTCTGCATTTGCTCAACGATCCTCCCCAATCCTATCACTGCTGCGTTTATGCCACTGTACACACGCTAGATTCTCTTTCGGAGACATATAAATCCATAGGTTTTAAGATTCTTACTAATCAGGTATATTTTTAGGCGTTTAATATGGGGTGTTGAGTCCACTTCGTTGAGCAAGGAGTAGCTCTTGTCTATTACATATTTGGCTTATGGAACGGTATCTGTGCTAATTTCAATCTCTGGTTTTATGCAGCACCCCAACTCACCTTTCCCCTTAAGCAAGCATAAGTTGGTTTTCTACATTTGAGACCCCGTTCTGTTTTGTAATTCAGTTCCTGTGTAGCCAAGTTTACATTCCGTGTAGTAGTGATATCTTATGATGTTTCTTTTTCTCTGTGACTTATTTCACTTAGAATCATCGTACCTGAATCCACTCATTATGCTGCTACGGGCCTGATGACAAAGATTTCATTGCTGAGTGATATTGCATTGTACGTAAGTACCACAACTGCTTTATCCATTTTTCGCTTTCTGCGATATTAAACTTGTACTGTAAACGAGGTTCTTGTAAACAGAGCCGTCCCAAACTTTTGGGTGGCTGTGTCTTTTTGATTTTAATTTCCCTAAGCTATAGGACCATAAGTGGAAGTGCCCTAGGCTCTGTTGCTTTGTTTTTTAGATGTTTCAGGAAACACCATACACTTCTCCAGAGTGGCTGTTGGCAATTTACATCCCGCCCATCAGCATAACAAGGCTCCCAGTTCTCCATGGCTTGTCCTGCCTTTCTGGATTTTACACTTTTTTCAGATGGCCCTTTTGACCGGGGGGCAGTGAGACTTCATTGTAGTGCAGATTTCCTTTGCAAGCTTGCTTGGTTGGCCAAAAAGGGCGTATGCGTTTTTTCCTGAATATATTCAGGAAAAAACGCATACGCCCTTTTTGGCCAAGTGCATCATTGTGGACGTTCTGCCTCTTTTCCTGTGGTTTACATGCAAATCCAGTCTACCTCCTGAAATCGGTTTCCTGCAATTCTGCCCCACTTTCAAGTCCTCTTGGCAGCCTTACTTCAATATATTTTTGGACGATAGCTGTCATTTTTAACTCTGCAGGTTTGTGAATGACAGAGCCCCTGAGCTCCTTTCTTCAACTCGCTTTCTTGTGAGCTGGCCGCAACACCGCAGGATTGCTTCAGGCTCCAGTGTGGTTCCAGCATGGCACGCTGAGCCTTTGGTTAATTCCTCTTCCTGTGGGAAATGAGAGTTAAATTTGCCCGTCCAGACACCTCCAGCTAGTCTCTTATTGGTTCTCCCTATTCCTGTTCATTTTCCGCAGAAATTGCAAACTGGGCCAAACAGGAGGTTAAAGGCACTGACTCTCCAAGTGGGGAGACTGTTAGTAAAGCCTCTGGAATGTTGCATCCGAGTACCAGGGGATGAAAACTGAGACACCTTTGAACACGTTTCCCAATCACATGGTGTATCATACTCTGGGTTCCACATGCATGTTTTAGCTGAAGGAAGAATCCCTTAAACCTGGAGAGTTGAGACCGATGGAATGGGTACCATGCAATATGACTTGAAAGGGTCTGCATTTGCTCACCGAACCTCACCAATCCTAACACTGCTGCGTTTATGCCGCTGTACACACGCTTGATTCTCTTTCGGAGACATATAAATCCATAGGTTTTAAGATTCTTACTAGTCAGGTATATTCTTAGGCGTTTAATATGGGGTGTTGTGTCCACTTCGTTGAGCAATGAGTAGCTCTTGTCTATTACATATTTGGCTTATGGAACGGTATCTCTTCTAATTTCAATCTCTGGTTTTATGCAGCACCCCAACTCACCTTTCCCCTTAAGCAAGCATAAGTCGGTTTTCTACATTTGAGACCCTGTTCTGTTTTGTAATTCAGTTCCTGTGTAGCCAAGTTTACATTCCGTGTAGTACAGATATCTTATGATGTTTCTTTTTCTGTGTGACTTATTTCACTTAGAATCATCGTACCTGAATCCACTCATTATGCAGCTACGGGCCTGTTGACATAGATTTCATTGCTGAGTGATATTGCATTGTACGTAAGTACCACAACTTCTTTATCCATTTTTCGCTTTCTGTGATATTGAACTTGTACCGTAAACGAGGTTCTTGTAAACAGAGCTGTCCCAAACTTTGGGGTGGCTGTGTCTTTTTGATTTTAATTTCCCTAAGCTATAGGACCATAAGTGGAAGTGCCCTAGGCTCTTTTGCTTTGTTTTCTAGATGTTTCAGGAAACACCATACACTTCTCCAGAGTGGCTCTTGGCAATTTACATCCCGTCCATGAGCATAACAAGGCTCCCACGTCTCCATGGCCTGTCCTGCCTTTCTGGATTTTACACTTTTTTCAGATGGCCCTTTTGACCGGTGGGCAGTGAGACTTCATTGTAGTGCAGATTTCCTTTGCAAGCTTGCTTGGTTGGCCAAAAAGTGCGTATGCGTTTTTTCTTGAATATATTCAGGAAAAAACGCATACGCCCTTTTTGGCCAAGTGCATCATTGTGGACGTTCTGCCTCTTTTCCTATGCTTTACATGCAATTCTAGTCTACCTCCTGAAATCGGATTCCTGCAATTCTGCCCCGCTTTCAAGTCTTCTTGGCAGCCTTACTTCAATATATTTTTGGACGATAGCTGTCATTTATAACTCTGCAGGTTTGTGAATGACAGTGCCCCTGAGCTCCTTTCTTCAACTCGTTTTCTTGTGAGCTGGCCGCAACACCGCAGGATTGCTTCAGGCCCTAGTGTGGTTCCGGCACGGCACGCTGAGCCTTTGTTTAATTCCTCTTCCTGGTGGGAAATGAGAGTTAAATTTGCCCGTCCAGACACCTCCAGCTAGTCTCTCATTGGTTCTCCCTATTCCTGTTCATTTTCCGCAGAAATTGCAAACTGGTCCAAACAGGAGGTTAAAGGCACTGACTCTCCAAGTGGGGAGAGTGTTAGTAAAGCGTCTGGAATGTTGCACCCGAGTACTGGGGGACGAAAACTGAGACACATTTGAACACGTTTCCCGATCACACGGTGGATCATACTCTGGGTTCCACATGCATGTTTTAGCTGAAGGAAGAATCCCTTCAACCTGGAGAGTTGAGACCCATGGAATGGGTACCATGCAATATGACTTCAAAGGGTCTGCATTTGCTCACCGAACCACACCAATCCTATCACTGCTGCATTTATGCCGCTGTACACACGCTTGATTCTCTTTCGGAGACATATAAATCCATAGGTTTTAACATTCTTACAAGTCAGGTATATTCTTAGGCGTTTAATATGGGGTGTTGAGTCCACTTCGTTGAGCAAGGAGTAGCTCTTGTCTATTATATATTTGGCTTATGGAATGGTATCTGTGCTAATTTCAATCTCTGGTTTTATGCAGCACCCCAACTCACCTTTCCTCTTAAGCAAGCATATGTTGGTTTTCTACATTTGAGACCCTATTCTGTTTTGTAATTCAGTTCCTGGGTAGACAAGTTTACATTCCGTGTAGTAGTGATATCTTATGAAACTTCTTTTTCTCTGTGACTTATTTCACTTAGAATCATCGTACCTGAATAAACTCGTTATGCTGCTACAGGCCTGATGACATAGATTTCATTGCTGAGTGATATTGCATTGTACGTAAGTACCACAACTTCTTTATCCATTTTCGCTTTCTGCGATATTGAACGTGTACCGTAAACGAGGTTCTTGTAAAGAGAGCCATCCCAAACTTTGGGGTGGCTGTGTCTTTTTGATTTTAATTTCCTTAAGCTATAGGACCATAAGTGGAATTGCCCTAGGCTCTGTTGCTTGTTTTTTAGATGTTTCAGGAAACACCATACACTTCTCCAGAGTGGCTGTTGGCAATTTACATCCCACCCATGAACATAACAAGGCTCCCAGTTCTCCATGGCCTGTCCTGCCTTTCTGGATTTTACACTTTTTTCAGATGGCCCTTTTGACCGGGGGGCAGTGAGACATCATTGTAGTGCAGATTTGCTTTGCAAGTTCCTTGCTTGGCCAAAAAGGGCGTATGCGTTTTTTCCTGAATATATTCAGGAAAAAATGCATACGCCCTTTTTGGCCAAGTGCATCATTGTGGACGTTCTGCCTCTTTTCCTATGCTTTACATGCAATTCCAGTCTACCTCCTGAAATCGGTTTCCTGCAATTCTGCCCCTCTTTCAAGCACTCTTGGCAGCCTTTCTTCAATATATTTTTGGACGATAGCTGTCATTTATAACTCTGCAGGTTTGTGAATGACAGTGTCCCTGAGCTCCTTTTTTCAACTCGCTTTCTTGTGAGCTGGCCACAACACCACTGCATTGCTTCAGGCCCTAGTGTGGTTCTGGCATGACACGCTGAGCCTTTGGTTAATTCCTCTTCCTGGTGGGAAATGAGAGTTAAATTTGCCCGTCCAGACACCTCCAGCTAGTCTCTCATTGGTTCTCCCTATTGCTGTTCATTTTCCGCAGAAATTGCAAACTGGGCCAATCAGGAGGTTAAAGGCACTGAGTCTCCAAGTGGAGAGAGTGTTAGTAAAGCGTCTGGAATGTTGCACCCGAGTACCAGGGGACGAAACCTGAGTCACATTTGAACACGTTTCCCGATCACATGGTGGATGATACTCTGGGTTCCACATGCATGTTTTAGCTGAAGGAAGAATCCCTTAAACCTGGAGAGTTGAGATCCATGGAATGGGTACCATACAATATGACTTCAAAGGGTCTGCATTTGCTCACCGAACCTCACCAATCCTATCACTGCTGCGTTTATGCCGCTGTACACACGGTTGATTCTCTTTCGGAGACATATAAATCCATAGGTTTTAAGATTCTTACTAGTCAGGTATATTATTAGGCGTTTAATATGGGGTGTTGAGTCCACTTCGTTGAGCAAGGAGTAGCTCTTGTCTATTACATATTTGGCTTATGGAACGGTATCTGTGCTAATTTCAATCTCTGGTTTTATGTAGCACCCCAACTCACCTTTCCCCTTAAGCAAGCATAACTTGGTTTTCTACATTTGAGACCCTGTTCTGTTTTGTAATTCAGTTCCTGTGTAGCCAAGTTTACATTCCGTGTAGTAGTGATATCTTATGATGTTTCTTTTTCTGTGTGACTTATTTCACTTAGAATCATCGTACCTGAATCCACTCATTATGCTGCTACAGGCAGATGACATAGATTTCATTGCTGAGTGATATTGCATTGTACGTAAGTACCACAACTTCTTTATCCATTTTTCACTTTCTGCGATATTGAACTTGTACCATAAACGAGGTTCTTGTAAACAGAGCCGTCCCAAACTTTGGGGTGGCTGTGTCTTTTTGATTTTAATTTCCCTAAGCTATAGGACCATAAGTGGAAGTGCCCTATGCTCTGTTGCTTTGTTTTGTAGATGTTTCAGGAAACACCATACACTTCTCCAGAGTGGCTGTTGGCAATTTACATCCCGCCCATGAGCATAACAAGGCTCCCAGTTCTCCATGGCCTGTCCTGCCTTTCTGGATTTTACACTTTTTTCAGATGGCCCATTTGACCGGGGCGCAGTGAGACCTTATTGTAGTGCAGATTTCCTTTTCAAGCTTGATTGGTTGGCCAAAAAGGGCATATGCATGTTTTCCTGAATACATACAGGAAAAAACGCGTATGCCCTTTTTGGCCAAGTCCATCATTGTGGACGTTCTGCCTCTTTTCCTATGCTTTACATGCAATTCCAGTCTACCTCCTGAAATCGGTTTCCTGCAATTCTGCCCCGCTTTCAAGTCCTCTTGGCAGCCTTACTTCAATATATTTTTGGATGATAGCTGTCATTTATAACTCTGCAGGTTTGTGAATGACAGTGCGCCTGAGCTCCTTTCTTCAACTCGCTTTCTTGTGAGCTGGTCACAACACCGCAGGATTGCTTCAGGCCTTAGTGTTGTTCTGGCACAGCACGCTGAGCCTTTGGTTAATTCCTCTTCCTGGTGGGTAATGAGAGTTAAATTTGCCCGTCCAGACACCTGAAGCAAGTCTCTCTTGTTTCTCCCTATTCCTGTTCATTTTCTGCAGAAATTGCAAACTGGGCCAAACAGGAGGTTAAAGGCACTGACTCTCCAAGTGGGGAGAGTGTTAGTAAAGCGTCTGGAATGTTGCACCCGAGTACCGGGGGACGAATACTGAGACACATTTGAACACGTTTCCCGATCACACGGTGGATCATACTCTGGGTTCCACATGCATGTTTTAGCTGAAGGAAGAATCCCTTAAACCTGGAGAGTTGAGACCCATGGAATGGGTACCATGCAATATGACTTCAAAGGGTCTGCATTTGCTCACCGCTCCTCACCAATCCTATCAATGCTGCGTTTATGCCACTGTACACACACTTGATTCTCTTTCGGAGACATATAAATCCATAGGTTTTAAGATTCTTACTAATCAGGTATATTTTTACGCATTTAATATGGGGTGTTGAGTCCACTTCGTTGAGCAAGGAGTAGCTCTTGTCTATTACATATTTGGCTTATGGAACGGTATCTGTGCTAATTTCAATCTCTGGTTTTATGCAGCACCCCAACTCACCTTTCCCCTTAAGCAAGCATACGTTGGTTTTCTACATTTGAGACCCCGTTCTGTTTTGTAATTCAGTTCCTGTGTAGCCAAGTTTACATTCCGTGTAGTAGTGATATCTTATGATGTTTCTTTTTCTGTGTGACTTATTTCACTTCGAATCATCGTACCTGAATCCACTCATTATGCTGCTATGGGCCTGATGACATAGATTTCATTGCTGAGTGATATTGCATTGTACGTAAGTACCACAACTTCTTTATCCATTTTTGGCTTTCTGCGATATTGAACTTGTACCGTAAACGAGGTTCTTGTAAACAGAACCGTCCCAAACTTTGGGGTGGCTGTGTCTTTTTGATTTTAATTTCCCTAAGCTATAGGACCATAAGTGGAAGTGCCCTAGGCTCTGTTGCTTTGTTTTTTGGATGTTTCAGGAAACACCATACACTTCTCCAGAGTGGCTGTTGGCAATTTACATCCCGCCCATCAGCATAACAAGGCTCCCAGTTCTCCATGGCCTGTCCTGCCTTTCTGGATTTTACACTTTTTTCAGATGGCCCTTTTGACCGGGGGGCAGTGAGACTTCATTGTAGTGCAGATTTCCTTTGCAAGCTTGCTTGCTTGGCCAAAAAGGGCGTATGCGTTTTTTCCTGAATATATTCAGGAAAAAACGCATACGCCCTTTTTGGCCAAGTGCATCATTGTGGACGTTCTGCCTCTTTTCCTATGCTTTACATGCAATTCCAGTCTACCTCCTGAAATCGGTTTCCTGCAATTCTGCCCCGCTTTCAAGTCCTCTTGGCAGCCTTACTTCAATATATTTTTGGACGATAGGTGTCATTTATAACTCTGCAGTTTTGAAAATGACAGTGGCCCTGACCTCCTTTCTTCAACTCGCTTTCTTGTGAGCTGGCCGCAACACCACAGGATTGCTTCAGGCCCTAGTGTGGTTCCGGCATGACACACTGAGTCTTTGGTTAATTCCTCTTCCTGGTGGGAAATGAGAGTTAAATTTGCCCATCCAGACACCTCCAGCTAGTCTCCCATTGGTTCTCCTTATTCCTGTTTGTCTTACACAGAAATTGCAAACTGGGTCAAAGAGGAGGTTAAAGGCACTGACTCTCCAAGTGGAAAGAGTGTTAGTAAAACGTCTGGAATGTTGCACCCGAGTACCAGGGGACGAAACCTGAGACACATTTGAATACGTTTCTCGATCACACGGTGGATCATACTCTGGGTTCCACATGCATGTTTTAGCTGAAGGAAGAATCCCTTAAACCTGGAGAGTTGTGACCCTTGGAATGTGTACCATGCAATATGACTTCAAAGGGTCTGCATTTGCTCACCGAACCTCACCAATCCTATCACTGCTGCGTTTATGCCGCTGTACACACGCTTGATTCTCTTTCGGAGACATATATATCCATAGATTTTAAGATTCTTACTAGTCAGGTATATTCTTAGGCGTTTAATATGGGGTGTTGAGTCCACTTCGTTGAGCAAGGAGTAGCTCTTGTCTATTACATATTTGGCTTATGGAACGGTATCTGTGCTAATTTCAATCTCTGGTTTTATGCAGCACCCCAACTCACCTTTCCCCTTAAGCAAGCATAAGTTGGTTTTCTACATTTGAGACCCTGTTCTGTTTTGTAATTCAGTTCCTGTGTAGCCAAGTTTACATTCCGTGTAGTAGTGATATCTTATGATGTTTCTTTTTCTGTGTGACTTATTTCACTTAGAATCATCGTACCTGAATCCACTCATTATGCTGCTACAGGCAGATGACATAGATTTCATTGCTGAGTGATATTGCATTGTACGTAAGTACCACAACTTCTTTATCCATTTTTCACTTTCTGCGATATTGAACTTGTACCATAAACGAGGTTCTTGTAAACAGAGCCGTCCCAAACTTTGGGGTGGCTGTGTCTTTTTGATTTTAATTTCCCTAAGCTATAGGACCATAAGTGGAAGTGCCCTATGCTCTGTTGCTTTGTTTTGTAGATGTTTCAGGAAACACCATACACTTCTCCAGAGTGGCTGTTGGCAATTTACATCCCGCCCATGAGCATAACAAGGCTCCCAGTTCTCCATGGCCTGTCCTGCCTTTCTGGATTTTACACTTTTTTCAGATGGCCCATTTGACCGGGGCGCAGTGAGACCTTATTGTAGTGCAGATTTCCTTTTCAAGCTTGATTGGTTGGCCAAAAAGGGCATATGCATGTTTTCCTGAATACATACAGGAAAAAACGCGTATGCCCTTTTTGGCCAAGTCCATCATTGTGGACGTTCTGCCTCTTTTCCTATGCTTTACATGCAATTCCAGTCTACCTCCTGAAATCGGTTTCCTGCAATTCTGCCCCGCTTTCAAGTCCTCTTGGCAGCCTTACTTCAATATATTTTTGGATGATAGCTGTCATTTATAACTCTGCAGGTTTGTGAATGACAGTGCGCCTGAGCTCCTTTCTTCAACTCGCTTTCTTGTGAGCTGGTCACAACACCGCAGGATTGCTTCAGGCCTTAGTGTTGTTCTGGCACAGCACGCTGAGCCTTTGGTTAATTCCTCTTCCTGGTGGGTAATGAGAGTTAAATTTGCCCGTCCAGACACCTGAAGCAAGTCTCTCTTGTTTCTCCCTATTCCTGTTCATTTTCTGCAGAAATTGCAAACTGGGCCAAACAGGAGGTTAAAGGCACTGACTCTCCAAGTGGGGAGAGTGTTAGTAAAGCGTCTGGAATGTTGCACCCGAGTACCGGGGGACGAATACTGAGACACATTTGAACACGTTTCCCGATCACACGGTGGATCATACTCTGGGTTCCACATGCATGTTTTAGCTGAAGGAAGAATCCCTTAAACCTGGAGAGTTGAGACCCATGGAATGGGTACCATGCAATATGACTTCAAAGGGTCTGCATTTGCTCACCGCTCCTCACCAATCCTATCAATGCTGCGTTTATGCCACTGTACACACACTTGATTCTCTTTCGGAGACATATAAATCCATAGGTTTTAAGATTCTTACTAATCAGGTATATTTTTACGCATTTAATATGGGGTGTTGAGTCCACTTCGTTGAGCAAGGAGTAGCTCTTGTCTATTACATATTTGGCTTATGGAACGGTATCTGTGCTAATTTCAATCTCTGGTTTTATGCAGCACCCCAACTCACCTTTCCCCTTAAGCAAGCATACGTTGGTTTTCTACATTTGAGACCCCGTTCTGTTTTGTAATTCAGTTCCTGTGTAGCCAAGTTTACATTCCGTGTAGTAGTGATATCTTATGATGTTTCTTTTTCTGTGTGACTTATTTCACTTCGAATCATCGTACCTGAATCCACTCATTATGCTGCTATGGGCCTGATGACATAGATTTCATTGCTGAGTGATATTGCATTGTACGTAAGTACCACAACTTCTTTATCCATTTTTGGCTTTCTGCGATATTGAACTTGTACCGTAAACGAGGTTCTTGTAAACAGAACCGTCCCAAACTTTGGGGTGGCTGTGTCTTTTTGATTTTAATTTCCCTAAGCTATAGGACCATAAGTGGAAGTGCCCTAGGCTCTGTTGCTTTGTTTTTTGGATGTTTCAGGAAACACCATACACTTCTCCAGAGTGGCTGTTGGCAATTTACATCCCGCCCATCAGCATAACAAGGCTCCCAGTTCTCCATGGCCTGTCCTGCCTTTCTGGATTTTACACTTTTTTCAGATGGCCCTTTTGACCGGGGGGCAGTGAGACTTCATTGTAGTGCAGATTTCCTTTGCAAGCTTGCTTGCTTGGCCAAAAAGGGCGTATGCGTTTTTTCCTGAATATATTCAGGAAAAAACGCATACGCCCTTTTTGGCCAAGTGCATCATTGTGGACGTTCTGCCTCTTTTCCTATGCTTTACATGCAATTCCAGTCTACCTCCTGAAATCGGTTTCCTGCAATTCTGCCCCGCTTTCAAGTCCTCTTGGCAGCCTTACTTCAATATATTTTTGGACGATAGGTGTCATTTATAACTCTGCAGTTTTGAAAATGACAGTGGCCCTGACCTCCTTTCTTCAACTCGCTTTCTTGTGAGCTGGCCGCAACACCACAGGATTGCTTCAGGCCCTAGTGTGGTTCCGGCATGACACACTGAGTCTTTGGTTAATTCCTCTTCCTGGTGGGAAATGAGAGTTAAATTTGCCCATCCAGACACCTCCAGCTAGTCTCCCATTGGTTCTCCTTATTCCTGTTTGTCTTACACAGAAATTGCAAACTGGGTCAAAGAGGAGGTTAAAGGCACTGACTCTCCAAGTGGAAAGAGTGTTAGTAAAACGTCTGGAATGTTGCACCCGAGTACCAGGGGACGAAACCTGAGACACATTTGAATACGTTTCTCGATCACACGGTGGATCATACTCTGGGTTCCACATGCATGTTTTAGCTGAAGGAAGAATCCCTTAAACCTGGAGAGTTGTGACCCTTGGAATGTGTACCATGCAATATGACTTCAAAGGGTCTGCATTTGCTCACCGAACCTCACCAATCCTATCACTGCTGCGTTTATGCCGCTGTACACACGCTTGATTCTCTTTCGGAGACATATATATCCATAAATTTTAAGATTCTTACTAGTCAGGTATATTCTTAGGCGTTTAATATGGGGTGTTGAGTCCACTTCGTTGAGCAAGGAGTAGCTCTTGTCTATTACATATTTGGCTTATGGAACGGTATCTGTGCTAATTTCAATCTCTGGTTTTATGCAGCACCCCAACTCACCTTTCCCCTTAAGCAAGCATAAGTTGGTTTTCTACATTTGAGACCCTGTTCTGTTTTGTAATTCAGTTCCTGTGTAGCCAAGTTTACATTCCGTGTAGTAGTGATATCTTATGATGTTTCTTTTTCTTTGTGACTTATTTCACTTAGAATCATCGTACCTGAATCCACTCATTATGCTGCTATGGGCCTGATGACATAGATTTCATTGCTGAGTGATATTGCATTGTACGTAAGTACCACAACTTCTTTATCCATTTTTCGCTTTCTGCGATATTGAACTTGTACCGTAAACGAGGTTCTTGTAAACAGAGCCGTCCCAAACTTTGGGGTGGCTGTGTCTTTTTTATTTTAATTTCCCTAAGCTATAGGACCATAAGTGGAAGTGCCCTAGGCTCTGTTGCTTTGTTTTTTAGATGTTTCAGGAAACACCATACACTTCTTCAGAGTGGCCGTTGCCAATTTACATCCCGCCCACCAGCATAACAAGGCTCCCAGTTCTCCATGGCCTGTCCTGCCTTTCTGGATTTTACACTTTTTCAGATGGCCCTTTTGACCTGGGGGAAGTGAGACTTCATTGTAGTACACATTTCCTTTGCAAGCTTGCTTGGTTGGCCAGAAAGGGCATATGCGTTTCTTCCTGAATATATTCAGGAAAAAACGCATGCGCCCTTTTTGGCCAAGTGCATCATTGTCGACGTTCTGAGTCTTTTCATATGTTGTCAATGCAATTCTAGTCTACCTCTTGAAATCGGTTTCCTGCAATTCTACCTTGCTGTCAGTGCTTCTTCATAGCCTTACCTCAATATACTTTTGGAAAATAGTTGGCCTTTATAACTCTGCAGGTTTTTGAATTGCAGTGGCCCTTAGCTCCATTTTTCAGCTCTTATTTTTGTGATCTTGCCTCATATCCACAGGATTTTTTCATGCCCTATTCTTCTTCTGGGGCGCCTTGCTCTGCCTTTGGTTAATTCTTCTTCCTGATGTGAAATTAGAGTGACATGTGCCCATTGAAACCGCTACAGCTATTTTCTCACTGGTTCCCCCTATTCCCATTCATCCTCCGCACTAACTGCAGACTGTGCGATACCGGAACTTAAAGGCATTGACTCTCCGTGTGGGGATGTTGTTAGTAAAGTGGCTGGAATGTTGATCCGGAACCCCAGGAGAGGAAAATGAGGTGCGTTTTAGAAACCTTTCCCGATCATATGGTATACCATCCGCTGGATTTCCCATGCATGGTTTAGCTGTAGGAAGATTCCCTTCAACCTGGAGTGTTGGGACCCTTGGAATGAGTAGCATGAAGTATTGCATTAAACTTTCGGCAGTTGCTCACCAAAGCTCACCAATCCTCTCAGCCCCAAGTGTCCAGCCTTATGTCTTATCCAGCTGTGGGTTTATATGTGGTCATTCCAGGTTGCATCACAGCCCCTGAGCGAATTTTGTAAGAATTTTTCTCTCTTTCATTGTTTCTGCGTTTTGGTTTTAAAATTTATTTCTATAATGGGGTTTAGCTCATTTTCACTGCTGTGTTTGGCCACTCTGCACACACTTGATTCCCTTATGGAGATATATCAATACATGGGTTTTAAGATTCTTATTACTCAGATATATTTCTCTGCGGTGTATAGGGTGTGTTGAGGCCAGTTCATTGAGCAAGGTGTAGATCTTGTCTAATACCTATTTGGTTTATTGAACGGTATCTGTGCTAATTTCAAACTCTGGTTTTATGCATCACCCCACCTCTCCTTTCCCCTTAAGCTGACATAAGTGTGTTTTCTAAATGTGAGACACTGTTCTGTTTTGTAATTCATTTTTTGTGCAGCCATATTTATCCTCCCTCTATAAGTGATATCTTATGATATGTTTCTTTTTCTGTTTGACTTATTTCAAGTAGTATTATCGGACCTAAATCCACTCTTTATCCTTCTACTAGCCTTATTACATTGATTTCATGGTGAAGAGGTATTCCATTGTACATAAGTACCACATTTTCTTTATCCATTGTTCTCTTTCCTGGGATATTTAATGTGTACTGAAGTTGAGGTTCTTGTAAACAGAGTAGCCCTAAACTGTGGTGTGCTTGTGTCTTGTTGATTTTTAGACTTCCCTAGATATACTTCCATGATTGGAAGTGCCCTATGCTCTGTAGCTCTGTTTTTTAGATGATTTAGGAACCACCATACACTTCTCCAGAGTGGCTCTCGGCAGTTCACACACTGTCCATCAGCGTATAAAGGCTCCCTGTTCTCCATGGCCTGTCCTGCATTTCTGGTTTTTACAATTTTTTCGGATGGCCCTTTTGACCGGTGGGAAATGAGACTTCTTTGTTGTGCACATTTGCATTGCTTGCTTGCTTGGTTGCCCATAAAGTGCGTATGCGTTTTTTCCTGGATATATTCAGGAAAAAACGCATACTCCTTTTTGGGCCAACTGCATCATTGTCGAAATTCTGCCGCTTTTCATGTGCTTTAAAGACGAGTCCAATCTATCTCTTGAAATCTGTTTCTTGCAATTCTGTCTTGCATTCAGATCCTCTTCTTTGCCTTACCTCAACATATTTTTGGACGTTAGTTTTCATTTATAACTCTGCAGGTTTGTGAATTGCAGTGACCCTGAGCTCCATTTTTTAAGTTGCTCTTTTGTGAGCTGGCCTCAAAGCCGCAGGATTGCTTCAGGCCCTATTTTGGCTCCAGCGAGGCGGGCTGAGCCTTTTTTTACTTCTTATTCTTAATGGGAAATTAGAGTGACATGTGCCCGTCCAAACCCCTACAACTATTCTCTCATTGGTTCCCCCTCTTCCCGTTCATCCTCCTCACAATTTGCAAAATGTGTGAAACAGAAGTTTAAATGTGCTGATTCTCTAAGTGGGGAGATTCTAAGTAACGTGGCTGGAATGATGAACAGGAGCACGAGGAGAGGATAAATGAGGTGCATTTTAGACACATCTCCCCATCACATGGTGTACAGTCCTCTGGGTTTTCCATGCATGTTTTAGCTGTAGGAAGATCCCTTGAACCTGCAGATTTGGGACCCATTGAATGGGTACCAGGTAGTATTACTTTAAAGGGTGTGCATTTCCTCACCCAACCTCACATTTCTCTTAGCACGAACAGTTTCCAGCCTTATGTGTCATCCTGCTGTGGGTCTAGATGTGTTCAATCCATGTTGCATCACCGTCCCTGAGGAAAAGTTGTAAGAGGTTTTCTCTGTCTCTCTGTCGTTTATTTTTTTCAATTTATTACTATATTGGTTACAGCTGATTTTCAAAGCTCTGTTTCTTGCTGCTGTACATCCACTTGATTCACATACAGAGAGACATCAATAAATTCTTTTTCAGATTCTTACCAGTCATATATATTCTTTTCCGGTGACTTGAGTGTGCTGAGTGCAGTTCTTTTAGCTACCGTGTAGGCCTTGTTGATTATCAGTTTGGTATTTGGAATGGTATCTTTGCTAATTTCAACCTCCTGGATGATGCCTCACCCCTCCCCACCTTTCCCGTTTAGCAGCCTTACGCGTGTTTTCTACATACTTGACTATGTTTTTCTTTTGTAATTTATTTCATGTGTAGCCATTTTGGATTCCACCTTTAAGTGATATCTTATGATATGTGTCTTTTTCTTTTTGAATTATGTCACTTAGAATGATCATACGTAACTCCTCCGGAGTTGTTACAACTGGCCATATTTCATTGATTTCCAGGCTGAGTAATATTCCACTCTACATAAGTACCACATCTCTATCCATTTTTTCCCTCCAGAGACATTTAAGTTATATCCTAGTCGAGGATCTTTTAAACAGAGAGGCAGTAAACATTGGGGTGCCTGTGTCCTCTCGATTTTTGTTTTTCCCAAGACATACGCCCATGAGTGCAAGTGCCCTATGCTCTGTAGCTCATTTTTTAGATGCTTTAGTAAACACAATACACTTCTCCAGAATGGCCGTTGGCAATATACATTTCCACTATAAGCCTCACAGGGCTCCCTCTTCTCCTTGCCCTGTCCTGCATTTCTGGTGTTTACACTTTATGAGGATGGCTCTTCTGACTGATGCGAAGTGATATCTTTTGTAGTATTGATTTCCAGTGCCCACCTGTTTGGTTGGCTAAAAAAGTGTATGCCCTTTTCTTGAATATATACAGAAAAAAACGCATACAGCCTTTTTGGCCAACTGCAATGTTGGCAATGTTCAGCCCCTTTTCTTGTGCTTAATGGCGAGTCCTTTCTACCTCCTCAAATCCCTTTCCTGCCATTCTCCCTTGCTTACCAATCCTTTTCTCTGACTTTCCTCAAGACATTTTTCAGTGATAGATATTTTCAACTCTGCAGTTTCGTGAATTTTACTGCCCCTGAGTTCCATTGTTCAACTTGTGTTTATGGGAACTGGCCACAAAGCAGTGGGATTTCCTCAAGCCCTATACTGTTTCCATGGGCAACCCTAGCCTTTGGTCAATTCGTCTTCCTGATTGGAAATTAGAGTGACATGTGCCTGTCTGAACACCTAGGACTTGTCTCTCATTGTTCCTCATCCTTCCGCTTCATCCTCTGGACAAATTCCAAACTGTACGCAACAGGATGTTGACAGTGCTGACATCTCCAAGTGGGGAGACTGTTAGTAAAGACGCTGGAGGGGTGAACCCGAGCACCAGGAGATGAGGAGATGAGATGCCTTTTCCAAACTCTTCCCGATCAGACGGTATACCATCCTCTGGGTGTGACAGACATGTTTTAGCAGTAGGAAGAGTCCCATTCATGTAAGGAGAACACCAGGGCTTTTTCAAAATCAGTGTCTCCCCGAAACCCAAACTGGGGAATTTTTTAAGCTACGGCTACACATATGTTCATTAAGGGCCTTGGGAAGTAGGCAGAGTCCAAACTTTAGATGTTTGAAGTCTTCAGGGTCAGAAGCACTCACCACCGGCTTCCCTTAGGTTACACTTTAACTGTCATTGATAGATGATGTCAATAAAAATATCTATTCTTTTTCCGATTATTTCCCCTTATAGGTTATTGCAAAATATTGAGTGTAGTTCCCTGTGCTATACAGTAGTTCCTTGTTGATGATCTATTTTATACATAGCAGTGTGTATGTGTTAATTCCAAACTGTTAATTTATCCCTCCTCCCACCTTTCCCCTTTGGTAATAATAAATTATAAGATTTTATACTTCTCAGAAATGGGGGAGCTGAAAGAGAGGTATCATTTTCAATGGAAAAGCATTTAAAACAAGATTGAAGCTTTAACCAAGATTATTAGGTGTACATCCTTGGAAAGAAATCACTTCATTTCTCTAATATTGACCTGACAAATAAGACAAACCTTTTCACTGAACTTGCTTATAATAAAGTGATGGAAATATCAAATGGAAGTGTTAGAAACATCTTATTTTACCCGAGCCTTATAAACTGTTCTATGTTAACTACAGTTTGGCTCACACATCTGTTCATTGAAGTTACAATAGTCTCAATTTCTGTTACTGATCCTCCAGAGTGGACCCCAACAAGTGTCCCCCTGCCCAGTGTCATTGGGGCCAACAGATCGAGACTGAGTTTGGTTCACAAGCAAAGGAAACTTTATATTTTAAACAGAGAATGGAGAGGTGAGAGCACGCACTACCCCGTGGGCTGTGGGCTGGGCTGCTGTGTAGAGATCCTGTCAGAGTCAGTGGGAGGGAGGGGGCGGAGCACTCGAGGGCCGGGTTGGCTGCAGCTCAGCCTCTATATCTCGGAGTCTGCACTGGGCCCCAGGAGCTGAGGTGTCGACCCAGCCATTCTGCACTAGGAAATCTGGTCTGAAGTGCCGGGTGTGGAACCTCTGCATGCGGGACCCTAGGAGCACGTGAAATTAGACAAAGCACAAAGGATAAAAAAGGTCAGACTTGACTTTATTGCCCAGATTCTATTTTTATCTCCCAGGGATTTTTAATGGGCTTTGCTGGGGACAAACCCCTCCTCTGCCTTTTGTCCCGTTCCTCATTCTTGGAGTGCTGAGGGTGCAGACCCTTCTTCTGTAACTGCTGAGTGCTGAGTTGGGAGCCCTCATACCAGGGGACGAGGGTCAGAACTTCTCCCCAGCAGCCTCCAGGTGACGTTGATTGGCCCCAGGACCCCTGCCTCCCTGCTCGTCCGCCTGAGCACCAGCATTGGAAGTGTTATAGATTCTAATGACCTTTAAGGGTCCAGGAAAGAGATGTGCAGAGACGCTGTGGGGGCCGGTTTCACCCCGCCCCACATTTGTTCGGCCACCTTAGGCTGACCGTTTCTGCCAGCCTAGATGCTCTGACCAGTAGTCTGCTCTTTCTTCAATTAGGCCCCTGAATTAACGTAAAAACAGCACCAGGTGTCAGAGCCCTGCCCGCTCAACTCCCAGACAGTCCAGGGTCAATGGTGATCAAGGACCATGATGGCCACTGAGTCAACAGCCTTTTGAAGTAAACAGGAGTCCAGCCGGTCTTATTGGCCACCATCATCACGGTGTCTGTAGGCTTTTCTATGGTGACAGTGTGATATACGTTTCCCCCGCCAAGATTATTAGCTCCCCTCCGGGTGCAGTAAGTCCTGCAAGCAGTAGTCTACTCCTTCGGGACACACTATTGTTGTTTTATGAGAGAAACTCCAGGTCAAGTGATGTTCACACGAGTCGTCATGGTGCCCTGTTGCCCCCGGTTATCTCTCTGGATGTTGGAGTTGGAGGGCCTCCTCACTCGAGGTCGGTGTGCCCACGGAGTGAACCCTGCAACTTCAGGGCATGGTTGGTGATTAGGATCACCACGTGGGGTCCTTTTCCCTTAGGAGAGAGGTGGCCTTTTGGGCTGCTGATTTTCAGGTTTTTAGATACCGCCAGTATCTTGGCCAGATGTGGCAGTGGGCCAAGCCCCTTGGTGACTGTAGTTTATCCTACCTGGATGGCATTCTTGTGTTGTTCCATTTCAAGTGGTCCCAGTTTTTGCACTAATTCTCCAATGGCGACTCACCTTTCACCGGGAATGGAAAGGTCAAAGGGTTTAGCTCAATTAGGGAGTTCCAGGGCAAGGGTCTGAATTGACTGCTCTTTCCATTCTTGAAAGGCCACTTCTGTTCAAAAGGATCATCATCTTTTCCTTTCAGTGTTTCATATAGAGGCCCAGCTAGTAGACTGTAGTTAGGGATCCAGAAGCAGCAAACCCTGGCCTCCCCAGGAACCCATAAGCTGTCTTCTAGTTTTAGAAAGGGGTAAGGCTGCAAATGGTTTCTTCCCTTTCCTGGGATGGGCTTCTCTGACCTTCTGTGAGAATGAAGCCCAGGCAGGTCACCGCAGTCTGTGATATTTGAGCTTTTTCTTGGACAACTTCTATCCTTTATTGGCTTGGTAGTTCAGAGGCCTCCTTAGTAGGGCTGGCGATCAGAATGTCATCTGCATATTGAAGGAGGGTTTCCTTTTCCAGAGGTAGAACTTTTCAGTCTTTAGCTAAGCTTTCCCCAAAGATGGTGTGGGAATTTTTGAACCCTTGGGGCAAGACGGCCCGGAAGTATTGTTTTAGTTGTATGTTGAGTCCTGCCACTCACAAGCCAAAATTTCTTGTGACTCTGGGACTAATGGAATACAAAAGAAGGCATCATTGAGACTAATACAGAATACCATGTCCTGGTGGTTGGTAGAATGACCAGCAGGGTGTAGGAATTAGGAGCAACTGGAGGTATATCCTCGGTGGCTTCACTGACTGTCCTGACATCCTTTACCAGGTCCCCAGCAGCCCATGGGGCTCTCGTGGTCAGGCCAATCCCAGGATATGGAGCTCTCCTGGGCAGGTACCCCACCCCCAACCCAGCCCACGGGGCTCTCGTGGTCAGGCCTCTCCCAGGATACAGAGCTACCCTTGCAGGTACCGTGGCAGGGCTGGGCACACAGGAACCGTGCACATAGCTCTCACTGAAGAGCACCCCCATCTCACCTGTCGCTCAGAGCTGACACAGAGCACCTCAGAGCAGGACTTGAACTAACAAACAGCAGCTGCGACAGGTCTGTGACCCTGGGCATCACTCTGTGTGGCCTCCCTCCACCTGGTCTTCCAGAGACTTCCACTGCACCCGGGGCACCAGGCCTCTGTCTCCAACCACCACCCACCCCTCCTCTCCCTGACTCCTGGGTTCCTCTCATTAGGAGAGGCTTTTCTTGAAGTTGTCTCCCACTCATGGGCCAGATAAAATGATTAGAAAACAAGCCAAAGCTGCAGCCCCTTGTCTATCCTGACTCTCAGGAGCCCACACCTGTTCCTTGGACCTGGCCGGTTCAGCAAGTTCCATTTTCTGCAACTGTGAGCCCCTGAGGGGTGATGATTGGCTGACCTGGGCAGCCTTACCGTGCCGGCCAGCCCTCCCCAGGTGTGCCTGGGTTGAGATCAATATAAATACCACTCCAGGCAGCAAGAGCCCCTGCAGCTGTGCCTGACGCCATTTTCTCTGCCCTGTCAGCAGTCTCGGGGCTGGGCTGGTGGGAGGGAGTGAGAGGCCACGGCTTTGTGGGTGGCCCAGTGTGAGTGGGGCTCTGCTGGACTTTCTGCAGCAGTTGCCAGGCTGCCACCTGCTAAAGAAGAGGATGTGTCACCCATACCTGCTGCTGGAATTTCTCCCTGGGCAGAGGTGAGGAAGGAAAAAAGCAGTGGGAGCAGGGACAGGACGGGTATCTCAGGCAGGGAAATGGAAATCTTCCAGAAGAGCACCCAGGACCAGGGCCATCCTGGCTGGCCTGCAGGCACCAAGTCAGCTGGCATGCTGTCACTCATGTGGCTCCATGGCCCTTCCTCTAGGCTTTCAAGTCCTTGTATATATTCAGGTGTTTTACCTGGGAAGGGTGGGAACAGTTCAACAGCAACTGGCCTGGGGCTCAGCTCACGTTCACTCACAGATGCCTCGGCACGGTGCCCCAGCTTTGCAATGAGGACGCTTGTTGTGTGGGGGCTGCTGGCTGAATGGGAGACGATTCCCCACCACTGACCAACTTCAGAATTGTTTACAACTGGAGCAAGGGCCCTGATACGGTTTTCCTCTGAGTAACTGGTGGGTTCTGTTTTTTTTTTCTCTTTTTCGTTTTTGGTTCAAGGTAGAATTTATTCCTCTTTTTTGTATTTACAGATATAAGCATGGAAATAATTTATTCATATAAATACATGTATGTGAAGGGAATAATTGTTTTTTCTGTTTTGTTTTTTAAATTTTATTTCTTTTTAATTTTGAATTTTATTTTATATTTTTATACAGCAAGTTCTTATTTGTTATCTATTTTATACATATAAATGTTTACATGCCAATCCCAATCTCTCAACTCCTCCCACCACCACCCCCCCAAGAGCTTTCCCCCCTTGTTGTCCATACGATTGTTGTCTACATCTGTTGCTCTATTTATGCCTTGCAAAACGGTTAATCTGTACAGTTTTTCTAGGTTCCACATACATGCATGAATATACAAGATTTGTTTTTCTCTTTCTGACTTACTTCACTCTGTATGACAGTCTCTAGATCCATCGACGTCTCTACAAATGACCCAATTTCATTCCTTTCGTGGCTTAGTAATATTCCATTTTATATATGTACCACATCCTTATGCATTCGTCTGTCTGTGGTCATTTAGGTTGCTTCCATTACCTCGATATTGTAAATAGTGATGCAATGAACATTGCGGTGAATGTCTCTTTTTGATTTATGGTTTTGTCTGGGTATATGTCCAGTACTGGGATTGCTGTATCATATGGTAATTCTATTAATAGTTTCTTAAGAAACTCCATATTGTTCTCCATAGTGACTGTATCAATTTATATTCCCAACAATAGTGGAAGAGGCTTCCTTTTCTCCACACCCTTTCCAGCATTTGTTGTTTGTAGATTTTCAGATGATGCCCATTCTAACAGGTGTGAGGTGATACCTCATTGTTGAGTCCATTTCGTTGAGCAAGGGGTAGGTCTTGTCTATTACATATTTGGATTATGGAACGGTATCTGTGCTAATTTCAAACTCTGGTTTTATGCAGCACCCCAACTCACCTTTCCCCTTAAGCAAGCATAAGTTGGTTTTCTAAACTTGAGACCCTGTTCTGTTTCGTAATTCAGTTCCTGTGTAGCCAAGTTTACATTCCGTGCATTAGTGATACCTTATGATGTTTCTTTTTCTGTGTGACTTATTTCACTTAGAATCATCGTGCCTCAATCCACTCATTATGCTGGTACAGGCCTGGTGACACAGATTTCATTGCTGAGTGGTATTCTGTTGTACGTAAGTACCGCAACTTCTTTATCAATTATTTGTTCTCTGGAATATTTAACTTGTACCGTAGAAGAGGTTCCTATAAACAGAGCCATCCCAAATTTTGGGGTGGCTGTGTCTTTTTGATTTTAATTTCCCTAAGCTATAAGACCATAAGTGGAAATGCCCTAGACTCTGTTGCTTTGTTTTTCAGATGTATCAGGAAACACTATACACTTCTCCAGAGTGACTGTTGGCAATTTACATCCCGCCCATCAGCATAACAAGGCGCCTAGTTCTCCATGGCCTGTCCTGCCTTTCTGGATTTTACACTTTTTTCAGATGGCTCTTTAGACCGGGGGGAAGTGACACTTCATAGTAGTTCGGATTTCCATTGCAAGCTTGCTTGGTTTGCCAAAAAGGGCGTATGTGTTTTTTCCTGAATATATTCAGGAACAAACTCATACGCCCTTTTTTGTCACGTGCATCATTGTCGATGTTCTGCCTCTTTTCCTATGCTTTAAATGCAAATCCAGTCTACCTCCTGAAATCGGTTTCCTGAAATTCTGCCCCGCTTTCAAGTCCTCTTCGCAGCCTTACTTCAATATATTTTTGGACATTATCTGTCATTTATAACTCTGCAGGTTTGTGAATTACAGTGCCCCTGAGCTCCTTTCTTCAACTCGCTTTCTTGTGAGCTGGCCGCAACACCGCACGATTGCTTCAGGCCCTAGTGTGGTTCCAGCATGGCACGCTGAACCTTTGGTTAATTCCTCTTCCTGGTGGGAAATGAGAGTTAAATTTGCCCGTCCAGACACCTCCAGCTAGTCTCTCATTGGTTCTCCTTATTCCTGTTCATTTTCTGCAGAAATTGCAAACTGGGCCAAACAGGAGTTTAAAGGCAGTGACTATGCAAGTGGGGAGAGTCTTAGTAAAGCGTCTGGAATGTTGAACCCGAGTACCAGGGGACGAAAACTGAGACACATTTGAACACGTTTCCCGATCACAAGGTGGATCATACTCTGGGTTTCTCATGCATGTTTTAGCTGAAGGAAGAATACCTTAAACCTGGAGAGTTGAGACCCATGGAATGGGTACCATGCAATATGACTTCAAAGGGTCTGCATTTGCTCACCGAACCTCACCAATCCTATCACTGCTGCGTTTATGCCACGGTACACACACTTGATTGTCTTTCAGAGACATATAAATCCATAGGTTTTAAGATTCTTCCTAGTCAGGTATATTCTTAGGCGTTTAATATGGGGTGTTGAGTCCAGTTCATTGAGCAAGGAGTAGCTCTTTTCTATTACATATTTGGCTTATGGAACGGTATCTGTGCTAATTTCAATCTCTGGTTTTATGCAGCACCCCAACTTACCTTTCCCCTTAAGCAAGCATAAGTTGGTTTTCTACATTTGAGACCCTGTTCTGTTTTGTAATTCAGTTCCTGTGTAGCCAAGTTTACATTCCATGTATTAGTGATATCTTATGATGTTTCTTTTCTGTGTGATTTATTTCACTTAGAATCATCGTACCTGAATCCACTCATTATGCTGCTACGGGCCTGATGACATAGATTTCATTGCTGAGTGATATTGCATTGTACGTAAGTACCACAACTTCTTTATCCATTTTTCGCTTTCTGCGATATTTAACTTGTACCGTAAACTAGGTTCTTTTAAACAGAACCGTTCCAAACATTGGGGTGGCTGTGGCTTTTTGATTTTAATTTCCCTAAGCTATAGGACCATAAGTGGAAGTGCCCTAGGCTCTGTTGCTTTGTTTTTTAGATGTTACAGGAAACACCAAACACTTCTCCAGAGTGGCTGTTGGCAATTTACATCCCGGCCATCAGCATAACAAGGCTCCCAGTTCTCCATGGCCTGTCCTGCCTTTCTGGATTTTACACTTTTTTCAGATGGCCCTTTTGACCGGGGGGCAGTGAGACTTCATTGTAGTGCAGATTTCCTTTGCAAGCTTGCTTGGTTGGCCAAAAAGGGCGTATGCGTTTTTTCCTGAATATATTCAGGAAAAAACGCATACGCCCTTTTTGGCCAAGTGCATCATTGTGGACGTTCTGCCTCTTTTCCTATGCTTTACATGCAATTCCAGCCTACCTCCTGAAATCGGTTTCTTGAAATTCTGCCCCGCTTTCAAGTCCACTTGGCAGCCTTACTTCAATATATTTTTGGACGATAGCTGTCATTTATAACTCTGCAGGTTTGTGAATTACAGTGCCCCTGAGCTCCTTTATTCAACTCGCTTTTTTGTGAGCTGGCCGCAACACCGCAGGATTGCTTCAGGCCCTAGTGTGGTTCCGGCATGACACGCTGAGCCTTTGGTTAATTCCTCTTCCTGATCGGAAATGAGAGTTAAATTTGCCCGTCCAGACACCTCCAGCTAGTCTCTCATTGGTTCCCTCTATTCCTGTTCATTTTCGACAGAAATTGCAAACTGGGCCAAACAGGAGGTTAAAGGCACTGACTCTCCAAGTGGGGACAGTGTTAGTAAAGCGTCTGGAATGTTGCACCCGAGTACCGGGGGATGAAAACTGAGTCACATTTAAACACGTTTCCCGATCACACGGTGGATCATACTCTGGGTTCCACATGTATGTTTTAGCTGAAGGAAGAATCCCTTAAACCTGGAGAGTTGAGACCCCTGCAATGGGTACCATGCAATATGACTTCAAAGGGTCTGCATTTGCTCACCGAACCTCACCAATCCTATCACTGCTGCATTTATGCTGCTGTACACACGCTTGATTCTCTTTCAGAGACATATAAATCCATAGGTTTTAAGATTCTTACTAGTCAGGTATATTCTTAGGCGTTTAATATGGGGTGTAGAGTCCACTTCGTTGAGCAAGGAGTAGCTCTTGTCTATTACATATTTGGCTTATGGAACAGTATCTGTGCTAATTTCAATCTCTGGTTTTATGCAGCACCCCAACTCACCTTTCGCCTTAAGCAAGCACAAGTTGGTTTTCTACATTTGAGACCCTGTTCTGTTTTGTAATTCAGTTCCTGTGTAGCCAAGTTTACATTCCTTGTAGTAGTGATATCTTATGATGTTTGTTTTTCTGTGTGACTTATTTCACTTAGAATCATCGTACCTGAATCCACTCATTATGCTGCTACGGGCCTGATGACATAGATTTCATTGCTGAGTGATATTGCATTGTACGTAAGTACCACAACTTCTTTATCCATTTTTCGCTTTCTGTGATATTGAACTTGGACCATAAATGAGGTTCTTGTAAACAGAGCTGTCCCTAACTTTGGGGTGGCTGAGTCTTTTTGATTTTAATTTCCCTAAGCTATAGGACCATAAGTGGAAGTGCCCTAGGCTCTGTTGCTTTGTTTTTTAGATGTTTCAGGAAACACCATACACTTCTCCAGAGTGGCTGTTGGCAATTTACATCCCGCCCATCAGCATAACAAGGCTCCCAGTTCTCCATGGCCTGTCCTGCCTTTCTGGATTTTACACTTTTTTCAGATGGCCCTTTTGACCAGGGAGCAGTGAGACTTCATTGTAGTGCAGATTTCCTTTGCAAGCTTGCTTGGTTGGCCAAAAAGTGCGTATGCGTTTTTTCCGGAATATATTCAGGAAAAAACGCATACGCCCTTTTTGGCCAAGTGCATCATTGTGGACGTTCTGCCTCTTTTCCTATGCTTTACATGCAATTCCAGTCTACCTCCTGAAATCGGTTTCCTGCAATTCTGCCCCGCTTTCAAGTCCTCTTGGCAGCCTTACTTCAATATATTTTTGGACGATAGCTATCATTTATAACTCTGCAGGTATGTGAATGACAGTGTCCCTGAGCTCCTTTCTTCAACTCGCTTTCTTGTGAGCTGGCCGCAACACCGCAGGATTGCGTCAGGCCCTAGTGTGGTTCCGGCATGGCACGCTGAGCCTTTGTTTAATTCCTCTTCCTGGTGGGAAATGAGAGTTAAATTTGCCCGTCCAGACACCTCCAGCTAGTCTCTCATTGGTTCTCCCTATTCCTGTTCATTTTCCGCAGAAATTGCAAACTGGGCCAAACAGGAGGTTAAAGGCACTGACTCTCCAAGTGGGGAGAGTGTTAGTAAAGCGTCTGGAATGTTGCACCCGAGTACCAGGGGACGAAAACTGAGACACATTTGAACACGTTTCCCGATCACATGGTGGATCATACTCTGGGTTCCACATGCATGTTTTAGCTGAAGGAAGAATCCCTTAAACCTGGAGAGTTGAGACCCATGGAATGGGTACCATGCAATATGACTTCAAAGGGTCTGCATTTGCTCACCGAACCTCACCAATCCTATCACTGCTGCATTTATGCCACTGTACACACGCTTGATTCTCTTTCTGAGACATATAAATCCATAGGTTTTAAGATTCTTACTAGTCAGGTATATTCTTAGGCGTTTAATATGGGGTGTAGAGTCCACTTCGTTGAGCAAGGAGTAGCTCTTGTCTCTTACATATTTGGCTTATGGAACGGTATCTGTGCTAATTTCAATCTCTGGTTTTATGCAGCACCCCAACTCACCTTTCCCCTTAAGCAAGCATAAGTCGGTTTTCTACATTTGAGACCCTGTTCTGTTTTGTAATTCAGTTCCTGTGTAGCCAAGTTTACATTCCATGTGGTAGAGATATCTTATGATGTTTCTTTTTCTGTGTGACTTATTTCACTTAGAATCATCGTACCTGAATCCACTCATTATGCTGCTATGGGCCTGATGACATAGATTTCATTGCTGAGTGATATTGCATTGTACGTAAGTACCACAACTTCTTTATCCATTTTTCACTTTCTGTGATTTTGAACTTGTACTGTAAACGAGGTTCTTTTAAACAGAGCCTTCCCAAACTTTGGGGTGGCTGTGTCTTTTTGATTTTAATTTCCCTAAGCTATAGGACCATAAGTGGAAGTGCCCTAGGCTCTGTTGCTTTGTTTTTTAGATGTTTCAGGAAACACCATACACTTCTGCAGAGTGGCTGTTGGCAATTTACATCCCGCCCATCAGCATAACAAGGCTCCCAGTTCTCCATGGCCTGTCCTGCCTTTCTGGATTTTACACTTTTTTCAGATGGCCCTTTTGACCGCGGGGCAGTGAGACTTCATTGTAGTGCAGATTTCCTTTTCAAGCTTGCTTGGTTGGCCAAAAAGGGCGTATCCGTTTTTTCCTGAATATATTCAGGAAAAAACGCATACGCCCTTTTTGGCCAAGTGCATCATTGTGGACGTTCTGCCTCTTTTCCTTTGCTTTACATGCAATTCCAGTCTACCTCCTGAAATCGGTTTCCTGCAATTCTGCCCAGCGTTCAAGTCCTCTTGGCAGCGTTACTTCAATATATTTTTGGACGATAGCTGTCATTTATAACTCTGCAGGTTTGTGAATGACAGTGCCCCTGAGCTCCTTTCTTCAACTCGCTTTCTTGTGAGCTGGCCGCAACACCGCAGCATTGCTTCAGGCCCTAGTGTGGTTCCGGCATGACATGCTGAGCCTTTGGTTAATTCCTCTTCCTGGTGGGAAATGAGAGTTAAATTTGCCCGTCCAGACACCTCCAGCTAGTCTCTCATTGGTTCTCCCTATTCCTGTTCATTTTCCGCAGAAATTGCAAACTGGGCCAAACAAGAGGTTAAAGGCACTGACTCTCCAAGTGGGGAGAGTGTTAGTAAAGCGTCTGGAATGTTGCACCCGAGTACCAGGGGACGAAAACTGAGACACATTTGAACACGTTTCCCGATTACATGGTGGATCATACTCTGGGTTCCACATGCATGTTTTAGCTGAAGGAAGAATCCCTTAAACCTGGAGAGTTGAGACCCCTGCAATGGGTACCATGCAATATGACTTCAAAGGGTCTGCATTTGCTCACCGAACCTCACCAATCCTATCACTGCTGCATTTATGCCACTGTACACACGCTTGATTCTCTTTCTGAGACATATAAATCCATAGGTTTTAAGATTCTTACTAGTCAGGTATATTCTTAGGCGTTTAATATGGGGTGTAGAGTCCACTTCGTTGAGCAAGGAGTAGCTCTTGTCTATTACATATTTGGCTTATGGAACGGTATCTGTGCTAATTTCAATCTCTGGTTTTATGCAGCACCCCAACTTAGCTTTCCCCTTAAGCAAGCATAAGTCGGTTTTCTACATTTCAGACCCTGTTCTGTTTTGTAATTCAGTTCCTGTGTAGCCAAGTTTACATTCCATGTGGTAGAGATATCTTATGATGTTTCTTTCTCTGTGTGACTTATTTCACTTACAATCATCGTACCTGAATCCACTCATTATGCTGCTACGGGCCTGATGACATAGATTTCATTGCTGAGTGATATTGCATTGTACGTAAGTACCACAACTTCTTTATCCATTTTGCGCTTTCTGTGATATTGAACTTGTACCGTAAACGAGGTTCTTGTAAACAGAGCTGTTCCAAAGATTGGGGTGGTTGTGTGTTTTAGATTTTAATTTCCCTAAGCTATAGGACCATAAGTGGAAGTGCCCTAGGCTCTGTTGCCTTGTTTTTTAGATGTTTCAGGAAACACCATACACTTCTCCAGAGTGACTTTTGGCAATTTACATCCCGCCCATCAGCATAACAAGGCTCCCAGTTCTCCATGGCCTGTCCTGCCTTTCTGGATTTTACACATTTTTCAGATGGCCCTTTTGACTGGTGGGCAGTGAGACTTCATTGTAGTGCAGATTTCCTTTGCAAGCTTGCTTGGTTGGCCAAAAAGGGCGTATGCGTTTATTCCTGAATATATTCAGGAAAAAACGCATACGCCCTTTTTGGCCAAGTGCATCATTGTGGACGTTCTGCCTCTTTTCCTATGCTTTACATGCAATTCCAGTCTACCTCCTGAAATCGGTTTCCTGCAATTCTGCCCCGCTTTCAAGTCCTCTTGGCAGCCTTACTTCAATATATTTTTGGACGATAGCTGTCATTTATAACTCTGCAGGTCTGTGAATGACAGTGCCCCTGAGCTCCTTTCTTCAACTCGCTTTCTTGTGAGCTGGCCGCAACACCGCAGCATTGCGTCAGGCCCTAGTGTGGTTCCGGCATGGCACGCTGAGCCTTTGTTTAATTCCTCTTCCTGGTGGGAAATGAGAGTTAAATTTGCCCGTCCAGACACCTCCAGCTAGTCTCTCATTGGTTCTCCCTATTCCTGTTCATTTTCCGCAGAAATTGCAAACTGGGCCAAACAGGAGGTTAAAGGCACTGACTCTCCAAGTGGGGAGAGTGTTAGTAAAGCGTCTGGAATGTTGCACCCGAGTACCAGGGGACGAAAACTGAGACACATTTGAACACGTTTCCCGATCACATGGTGGATCATACTCTGGGTTCCACATGCATGTTTTAGCTGAAGGAAGAATCCCTTAAACCTGCAGAGTTGAGACCCCTGCAATGGGTACCATGCAATATGACTTCAAAGGGTCTGCATTTGCTCACCGAACCTCACCAATCCTATCACTGCTGCATTTATGCCACTGTACACACGCTTGATTCTCTTTCGGAGACATATAAATCCATAGGTTTTAAGATTCTTACTAGTCAGGTATATTCTTAGGCGTTTAATATGGGGTGTAGAGTCCACTTCGTTGAGCAAGGAGTAGCTCTTGTCTATTACATATTTGGCTTATGGAACGGTATCTGTGCTAATTTCAATCTCTGGTTTTATGCAGCACCCCAACTTAGCTTTCCCCTTAAGCAAGCATAAGTCGGTTTTCTACATTTGAGACCCTGTTCTGTTTTGTAATTCAGTTCCTGTGTAGCCAAGTTTACATTCCATGTGGTAGAGATATCTTATGATGTTTCTTTTTCTGTGTGACTTATTTCACTTACAATCATCGTACCTGAATCCACTCATTATGCTGCTACGGGCCTGATGACATAGATTTCATTGCTGAGTGATATTGCATTGTACGTAAGTACCACAACTTCTTTATCCATTTTGCGCTTTCTGTGATATTGAACTTGTACCGTAAACGAGGTTCTTGTAAACAGAGCTGTTCCAAAGATTGGGGTGGTTGTGTGTTTTAGATTTTAATTTCCCTAAGCTATAGGACCATAAGTGGAAGTGCCCTAGGCTCTGTTGCCTTGTTTTTTAGATGTTTCAGGAAACACCATACACTTCTCCAGAGTGACTTTTGGCAATTTACATCCCGCCCATCAGCATAACAAGGCTCCCAGTTCTCCATGGCCTGTCCTGCCTTTCTGGATTTTACACTTTTTTCAGATGGCCCTTTTGACCGGGGGGCAGTGAGACTTCATTGTAGTGCAGATTTCCTTTGCAAGCTTGCTTGGTTGGCCAAAAAGGGCGTATGCGTTTATTCCTGAATATATTCAGGAAAAAACGCATACGCCCTTTTTGGCCAAGTGCATCATTGTGGACGTTCTGCCTCTTTTCCTATGCTTTACATGCAATTCCAGTCTACCTCCTGAAATCGGTTTCCTGCAATTCTGCCCCGCTTTCAAGTCCTCTTGGCAGCCTTACTTCAATATATTTTTGGACGATAGCTGTCATTTATAACTCTGCAGGTCTGTGAATGACAGTGCCCCTGAGCTCCTTTCTTCAACTCGCTTTCTTGTGAGCTGGCCGCAACACCGCAGCATTGCGTCAGGCCCTAGTGTGGTTCCGGCATGGCACACTGAGCCTTTGGTTAATTCCTCTTCCTGGTGGGAAATGAGAGTTAAATTTGCCCGTCCAGACACCTCCAGCTAGTCTCTCATTGGTTCTCACTATTCCTGTTCATTTTCCGCAGAAATTGCAAACTGGGCCAAACAAGAGGTTAAAGGCACTGACTCTCCAAGTGGGGAGAGTGTTAGTAAAGCATCTGGAATGTTGCACCCGAGTCCCGGGGGATGAAAACTGACACAATTAAACACGTTTCCCGATCACACGGTGGATCATACTCTGGGTTCCACATGCATGTTTTAGCTGAAGGAAGAATCCCTTAAACCTGGAGAGTTGAGACCCATGGAATGGGTACCATGCAATATGACTTCAAAGGGTCTGCATTTGCTCACCGAACCTCACCAATCCTATCACTGCTGCATTTATGCCACTGTACACACGCTTGATTCTCTTTCGGAGACATATAAATCCATAGGTTTTAAGATTCTTTCTAGTCATGTATATTCTTACGCGTTTAATATGGGGTGTAGAGTCCACTTCGTTGAGCAAGGAGTAGCTCTTGTCTATTAAATATTTGGCTTATGGAACGGTATCTGTTCTAATTTCAATCTCTGGTTTTATGCAGCACCCCAACTCACCTTTCGCCTTAAGCAAGCATAAGTCGGTTTTCTACATTTGAGACCCTGTTCTGTTTTGTAATTCATTTCCTGTGTAGCCAAGTTTACATTCCTTGTAGTAGTGATATCTTATGATGTTTGTTTTTCTGTGTGACTTATTTCACTTAGAATCATCGTACCTGAATCCACTCATTATGCTGCTACGGGCCTGATGACATAGATTTCATTGCTGAGTTATATTGCATTGTACGTAAGTACCACAACTTCTTTATCCATTTTTCGCTTTCTGTGATATTGAACTTGGACCATAAATGAGGTTCTTGTAAACAGAGCTGTCCCTAACTTTGGGGTGGCTGAGTCTTTTTGATTTTAATTTCCCTAAGCTATAGGACCATAAGTGGAAGTGCCCTAGGCTCTGTTGCTTTGTTTTTTAGATGTTTCAGGAAACACCATACACTTCTCCAGAGTGGCTGTTGGCAATTTACATCCCGCCCATCAGCATAACAAGGCTCCCAGTTCTCCATGGCCTGTCCTGCCTTTCTGGATTTTACACTTTTTTCAGATGGCCCTTTTGACCGGGGAGCAGTGAGACTTCATTGTAGTGCAGATTTCCTTTGCAAGCTTGCTTGGTTGGCCAAAAAGGGCGTATGCGTTTTTTCCTGAATATATTAAGGTAAAAACGCATACGCCCTTTTTGGCCAAGTGCATCATTGTGGACGTTCTGCCTCTTTTCCTATGCTTTACATGCAATTCCAGTCTACCTCCTGAAATCGGTTTCCTGCAATTCTGCCCCGCTTTCAAGTCCTCTTGGCAGCCTTACTTCAATATATTTTTGGACGATAGCTATCATTTATAACTCTGCAGGTATGTGAATGACAGTGCCCCTGAGCTCCTTTCTTCAACTCGCTTTCTTGTGAGCTGGCCGCAACACCGCAGGATTGCTTCAGGCCCTAGTGTGGTTCCGGCATGGCACGCTGAGCCTTTGTTTAATTCCTCTTCCTGGTGGGAAATGAGAGTTAAATTTGCCCGTCCAGACACCTCCAGCTAGTCTCTCATTGGTTCTCCCTATTCCTGTTCATTTTCCGCAGAAATTGCAAACTGGGCCAAACAGGAGGTTAAAGGCACTGACTCTCCAAGTGGGGAGAGTGTTAGTAAAGCGTCTGGAATGTTGCACCCGAGTACCAGGGGACGAAAACTGAGACACATTTGAACACGTTTCCCGATCACATGGTGGATCATACTCTGGGTTCCACATGCATGTTTTAGCTGAAGGAAGAATCCCTTAAACCTGGAGAGTTGAGACCCCTGCAATGGGTACCATGCAATATGACTTCAAAGGGTCTGCATTTGCTCACCGAACCTCACCAATCCTATCACTGCTGCATTTATGCCACTGTACACACGCTTGATTCTCTTTCTGAGACATATAAATCCATAGGTTTTAAGATTCTTACTAGTCAGGTATATTCTTAGGCGTTTAATATGGGGTGTAGAGTCCACTTCGTTGAGCAAGGAGTAGCTCTTGTCTATTACATATTTGGCTTATGGAACGGTATCTGTGCTAATTTCAATCTCTGGTTTTATGCAGCACCCCAACTTAGCTTTCCCCTTAAGCAAGCATAAGTCGGTTTTCTACATTTCAGACCCTGTTCTGTTTTGTAATTCAGTTCCTGTGTAGCCAAGTTTACATTCCATGTGGTAGAGATATCTTATGATGTTTCTTTCTCTGTGTGACTTATTTCACTTACAATCATCGTACCTGAATCCACTCATTATGCTGCTACGGGCCTGATGACATAGATTTCATTGCTGAGTGATATTGCATTGTACGTAAGTACCACAACTTCTTTATCCATTTTGCGCTTTCTGTGATATTGAACTTGTACCGTAAACGAGGTTCTTGTAAACAGAGCTGTTCCAAAGATTGGGGTGGTTGTGTGTTTTAGATTTTAATTTCCCTAAGCTATAGGACCATAAGTGGAAGTGCCCTAGGCTCTGTTGCCTTGTTTTTTAGATGTTTCAGGAAACACCATACACTTCTCCAGAGTGACTTTTGGCAATTTACATCCCGCCCATCAGCATAACAAGGCTCCCAGTTCTCCATGGCCTGTCCTGCCTTTCTGGATTTTACACTTTTTTCAGATGGCCCTTTTGACCGGGGGGCAGTGAGACTTCATTGTAGTGCAGATTTCCTTTGCAAGCTTGCTTGGTTGGCCAAAAAGGGCGTATGCGTTTATTCCTGAATATATTCAGGAAAAAACGCATACGCCCTTTTTGGCCAAGTGCATCATTGTGGACGTTCTGCCTCTTTTCCTATGCTTTACATGCAATTCCAGTCTACCTCCTGAAATCGGTTTCCTGCAATTCTGCCCCGCTTTCAAGTCCTCTTGGCAGCCTTACTTCAATATATTTTTGGACGATAGCTGTCATTTATAACTCTGCAGGTCTGTGAATGACAGTGCCCCTGAGCTCCTTTCTTCAACTCGCTTTCTTGTGAGCTGGCCGCAACACCGCAGCATTGCGTCAGGCCCTAGTGTGGTTCCGGCATGGCACACTGAGCCTTTGGTTAATTCCTCTTCCTGGTGGGAAATGAGAGTTAAATTTGCCCGTCCAGACACCTCCAGCTAGTCTCTCATTGGTTCTCACTATTCCTGTTCATTTTCCGCAGAAATTGCAAACTGGGCCAAACAAGAGGTTAAAGGCACTGACTCTCCAAGTGGGGAGAGTGTTAGTAAAGCATCTGGAATGTTGCACCCGAGTCCCGGGGGATGAAAACTGACACAATTAAACACGTTTCCCGATCACACGGTGGATCATACTCTGGGTTCCACATGCATGTTTTAGCTGAAGGAAGAATCCCTTAAACCTGGAGAGTTGAGACCCCTGCAATGGGTACCATGCAATATGACTTCAAAGGGTCTGCATTTGCTCACCGAACCTCACCAATCCTATCACTGCTGCATTTATGCCACTGTACACACACTTGATTCTCTTTCTGAGACATATAAATCCATAGGTTTTAAGATTCTTACTAGTCAGGTATATTCTTAGGCGTTTAATATGGGGTGTAGAGTCCACTTCGTTGAGCAAGGAGTAGCTCTTGTCTATTACATATTTGGCTTATGGAACGGTATCTGTGCTAATTTCAATCTCTGGTTTTATGCAGCACCCCAACTCACCTTTCCCCTTAAGCAAGCATAAGTTGGTTTTCTACATTTGAGACCCTGTTCTGTTTTGTAATTCAGTTCCTGTGTAGCCAAGTTTACATTCCATGTGGTAGAGATATCTTATGATGTTTCTTTTTCTGTGTGACTTATTTCACTTAGAATCATCGTACCTGAATCCACTCATTATGCTGCTATGGGCCTGATGACATAGATTTCATTGCTGAGTGATATTGCATTGTACGTAAGTACCACAACTTCTTTATCCATTTTTCACTTTCTGTGATTTTGAACTTGTACTGTAAACGAGGTTCTTTTAAACAGAGCCTTCCCAAACTTTGGGGTGGCTGTGTCTTTTTGATTTTAATTTCCCTAAGCTATAGGACCATAAGTGGAAGTGCCCTAGGCTCTGTTGCTTTGTTTTTTAGATGTTTCAGGAAACACCATACACTTCTCCAGAGTGGCTGTTGGCAATTTACATCCCGCCCATGAGCATAACAAGGCTCCCAGTTCTCCATGGCCTGTCCTGCCTTTCTGGATTTTACACTTTTTTCAGATGGCCCTTTTGACCGGGGGGCAGTGAGACTTCATTGTAGTGCAGATTTCCTTTTCAAGCTTGCTTGGTTGGCCAAAAAGGGCGTATCCGTTTTTTCCTGAATATATTCAGGAAAAAACGCATACGCCCTTTTTGGCCAAGTGCATCATTGTGGACGTTCTGCCTCTTTTCCTTTGCTTTACATGCAATTCCAGTCTACCTCCTGAAATCGGTTTCCTGCAATTCTGCCCAGCGTTCAAGTCCTCTTGGCAGCCTTACTTCAATATATTTTTGGACGATAGCTGTCATTTATAACTCTGCAGGTTTGTGAATGACAGTGCCCCTGAGCTCCTTTCTTCAACTCGCTTTCTTGTGAGCTGGCCGCAACACCGCAGCATTGCTTCAGGCCCTAGTGTGGTTCCGGAATGACATGCTGAGCCTTTGGTTAATTCCTCTTCCTGGTGGGAAATGAGAGTTAAATTTGCCCGTCCAGACACCTCCAGCTAGTCTCTCATTGGTTCTCCCTATTCCTGTTCATTTTCCGCAGAAATTGCAAACTGGGCCAAACAAGAGGTTAAAGGCACTGACTCTCCAAGTGGGGAGAGTGTTAGTAAAGCGTCTGGAATGTTGCACCCGAGTCCCGGGGGATGAAAACTGACACAATTAAACACGTTTCCCGATCACACGGTGGATCATACTCTGGGTTCCACATGCATGTTTTAGCTGAAGGAAGAATCCCTTAAACCTGGAGAGTTGAGACCCATGGAATGGGTATCATGCAATATGACTTCAAAGGGTCTGCATTTGCTCACCGCACCTCAACAATCCTATCACTGCTGCGTTTATGACACTGTACACACGCTTGATTCTCTTTCTGAGACATATAAATCCATAGGTTTTAAGATTCTTACTAGTCAGGTATATTCTTAGGCGTTTAATATGGGGTGTAGAGTCCACTTCGTTGAGCAAGGAGTAGCTCTTGTCTATTACATATTTGGCTTATGGAACGGTATCTGTGCTAATTTCAATCTCTGGTTTTATGCAGCACCCCAACTCACCTTTCCCCTTAAGCAAGCATAAGTTGGTTTTCTACATTTGAGACCCTGTTCTGTTTTGTAATTCAGTTCCTGTGTAGCCAAGTTTACATTCCATGTGGTAGAGATATCTTATGATGTTTCTTTTTCTGTGTGACTTATTTCACTTAGAATCATCGTACCTGAATCCACTCATTATGCTGCTATGGGCCTGATGACATAGATTTCATTGCTGAGTGATATTGCATTGTACGTAAGTACCACAACTTCTTTATCCATTTTTCACTTTCTGTGATTTTGAACTTGTACTGTAAACGAGGTTCTTTTAAACAGAGCCTTCCCAAACTTTGGGGTGGCTGTGTCTTTTTGATTTTAATTTCCCTAAGCTATAGGACCATAAGTGGAAGTGCCCTAGGCTCTGTTGCTTTGTTTTTTAGATGTTTCAGGAAACACCATACACTTCTCCAGAGTGGCTGTTGGCAATTTACATCCCGCCCATCAGCATAACAAGGCTCCCAGTTCTCCATGGCCTGTCCTGCCTTTCTGGATTTTACACTTTTTTCAGATGGCCCTTTTGACCGGGGGGCAGTGAGACTTCATTGTAGTGCAGATTTCCTTTTCAAGCTTGCTTGGTTGGCCAAAAAGTGCGTATCCGTTTTTTCCTGAATATATTCAGGAAAAAACGCATACGCCCTTTTTGGCCAAGTGCATCATTGTGGACGTTCTGCCTCTTTTCCTTTGCTTTACATGCAATTCCAGTCTACCTCCTGAAATCGGTTTCCTGCAATTCTGCCCAGCGTTCAAGTCCTCTTGGCAGCCTTACTTCAATATATTTTTGGACGATAGCTGTCATTTATAACTCTGCAGGTTTGTGAATGACAGTGCCCCTGAGCTCCTTTCTTCAACTCGCTTTCTTGTGAGCTGGCCGCAACACCGCAGCATTGCTTCAGGCCCTAGTGTGGTTCCGGAATGACATGCTGAGCCTTTGGTTAATTCCTCTTCCTGGTGGGAAATGAGAGTTAAATTTGCCCGTCCAGACACCTCCAGCTAGTCTCTCATTGGTTCTCCCTATTCCTGTTCATTTTCCGCAGAAATTGCAAACTGGGCCAAACAAGAGGTTAAAGGCACTGACTCTCCAAGTGGGGAGAGTGTTAGTAAAGCGTCTGGAATGTTGCACCCGAGTCCCGGGGGATGAAAACTGACACAATTAAACACGTTTCCCGATCACACGGTGGATCATACTCTGGGTTCCACATGCATGTTTTAGCTGAAGGAAGAATCCCTTAAACCTGGAGAGTTGAGACCCATGGAATGGGTATCATGCAATATGACTTCAAAGGGTCTGCATTTGCTCACCGCACCTCAACAATCCTATCACTGCTGCGTTTATGACACTGTACACACGCTTGATTCTCTTTCGGAGACATATAAATCCATAGGTTTTAAGATTCTTTCTAGTCATGTATATTCTTACGCGTTTAACATGGGGTGTAGAGTCCACTTCGTTGAGCAAGGAGTAGCTCTTGTGTATTAAATATTTGTGTTATGGAACGGTATCTGTTCTAATTTCAATCTCTGGTTTTATGCAGCACCCCAACTCACCTTTCGCCTTAAGCAAGCATAAGTTGGTTTTCTACATTTGAGACCCTGTTCTGTTTTGTAATTCAGTTCCTGTGTAGCCAAGTTTACATTCCTTGTAGTAGTGATATCTTATGATGTTTGTTTTTCTGTGTGACTTATTTCACTTAGAATCATCGTACCTGAATCCACTCATTATGCTGCTACGGGCCTGATGACATAGATTTCATTGCTGAGTGATATTGCATTGTACGTAAGTACCACAACTTCTTTATCCATTTTTCGCTTTCTGTGATACTGACCTTGGACCATAAATGAGGTTCTTGTAAACAGAGCTGTCCCTAACTTTGGGGTGGCTGAGTCTTTTTGATTTTAATTTCCCTAAGCTATAGGACCATAAGTGGAAGTGCCCTAGGCTCTGTTGCCTTGTTTTTTAGATGTTTCAGGAAACACCATACACTTCTCCAGAGTGACTGTTGGCAATTTACATCCCGCCCATCAGCATAACAAGGCTCCCAGTTCTCCATGGCCTGTCCTGCCTTTCTGGATTTTACACTTTTTTCAGATGGCCCTTTTGACCGCGGGGCAGTGAGACTTCATTGTAGTGCAGATTTCCTTTGCAAGCTTGCTTGGTTGGCCAAAAAGGGCGTATGCGTTTATTCCTGAATATATTCAGGAAAAAACGCATACGCCCTTTTTGGCCAAGTGCATCATTGTGGACGTTCTGCCTCTTTTCCTATGCTTTACATGCAATTCCAGTCTACCTCCTGAAATCGGTTTCCTGCAATTCTGCCCAGCGTTCAAGTCCTCTTGGCAGCCTTACTTCAATATATTTTTGGACGATAGCTGTCATTTATAACTCTGCAGGTCTGTGAATGACAGTGCCCCTGAGCTCCTTTCTTCAACTCGCTTTCTTGTGAGCTGGCCGCAACACCGCAACATTGCGTCAGGCCCTAGTGTGGTTCCGGCATGGCACACTGAGCCTTTGGTTAATTCCTCTTCCTGGTGGGAAATGAGAGTTAAATTTGCCCGTCCAGACACCTCCAGCTAGTCTCTCATTGGTTCTCACTATTCCTGTTCATTTTCCGCAGAAATTGCAAACTGGGCCAAACAAGAGGTTAAAGGCACTGACTCTCCAAGTGGGGAGAGTGTTAGTAAAGCATCTGGAATGTTGCACCCGAGTCCCGGGGGATGAAAACTGACACAATTAAACACGTTTCCCGATCACACGGTGGATCATACTCTGGGTTCCACATGCATGTTTTAGCTGAAGGAAGAATCCCTTAAACCTGGAGAGTTGAGACCCATGGAATGGGTACCATGCAATATGACTTCAAAGGGTCTGCATTTGCTCACCGAACCTCACCAATCCTATCACTGCTGCGTTTATGACACTGTACACACGCTTGATTCTCTTTCGGAGACATATAAATCCATAGGTTTTAAGATTCTTTCTAGTCATGTATATTCTTACGCGTTTAATATGGGGTGTAGAGTCCACTTCGTTGAGCAAGGAGTAGCTCTTGTGTATTAAATATTTGGGTTATGGAACGGTATCTGTTCTAATTTCAATCTCTGGTTTTATGCAGCACCCCAACTCACCTTTCGCCTTAAGCAAGCATAAGTTGGTTTTCTACATTTGAGACCCTGTTCTGTTTTGTAATTCAGTTCCTGTGTAGCCAAGTTTACATTCCTTGTAGTAGTGATATCTTATGATGTTTGTTTTTCTGTGTGACTTATTTCACTTAGAATCATCGTACCTGAATCCACTCATTATGCTGCTACGGGCCTGATGACATAGATTTCATTGCTGAGTGATATTGCATTGTACGTAAGTACCACAACTTCTTTATCCATTTTTCGCTTTCTGTGATATTGAACTTGGACCATAAATGAGGTTCTTGTAAACAGAGCTGTCCCTAACTTTGGGGTGGCTGAGTCTTTTTGATTTTAATTTCCCTAAGCTATAGGACCATAAGTGGAAGTGCCCTAGGCTCTGTTGCTTTGTTTTGTAGATGTTTCAGGAAACACCATACACTTCTCCAGAGTGGCTGTTGGCAATTTACATCCCGCCCATCAGCATAACAAGGCTCCCAGTTCTCCATGGCCTGTCCTGCCTTTCTGGATTTTACACTTTTTTCAGATGGCCCTTTTGACCGGGGGCAGTGAGACTTCATTGTAGTGCAGATTTCCTTTGCAAGCTTGCTTGGTTGGCCAAAAAGGACGTATGCGTTTTCTCCTGAATATATTAAGGAAAAAACGCATACGCCCTTTTTGGCCAAGTGCATCATTGTGGACGTTCTGCCTCTTTTCCTATGCTTTACATGCAATTCCAGTCTACCTCCTGAAATCAGTTTCCTGCAATTCTGCCCCGCTTTCAAGTCCTCTTGGCAGCCTTACTTCAATATATTTTTGGACGATAGCTATCATTTATAACTCTGCAGGTATGTGAATGACAGTGTCCCTGAGCTCCTTTCTTCAACTCGCTTTCTTGTGAGCTGGCCGCAACACCGCAGGATTGCTTCAGGCCCTAGTGTGGTTCCGGCATGGCACGCTGAGCCTTTGTTTAATTCCTCTTCCTGGTGGGAAATGAGAGTTAAATTTGCCCGTCCAGACACCTCCAGCTAGTCTCTCATTGGTTCTCCCTATTCCTGTTCATTTTCCGCAGAAATTGCAAACTGGGCCAAACAGGAGGTTAAAGGCACTGACTCTCCAAGTGGGGAGAGTGTTAGTAAAGCGTCTGGAATGTTGCACCCGAGTACCAGGGGACGAAAACTGAGACACATTTGAACACGTTTCCCGATCACATGGTGGATCATACTCTGGGTTCCACATGCATGTTTTAGCTGAAGGAAGAATCCCTTAAACCTGGAGAGTTGAGACCCCTGCAATGGGTACCATGCAATATGACTTCAAAGGGTCTGCATTTGCTCACCGAACCTCACCAATCCTATCACTGCTGCATTTATGCCACTGTACACACACTTGATTCTCTTTCTGAGACATATAAATCCATAGGTTTTAAGATTCTTACTAGTCAGGTATATTCTTAGGCGTTTAATATGGGGTGTAGAGTCCACTTCGTTGAGCAAGGAGTAGCTCTTGTCTATTACATATTTGGCTTATGGAACGGTATCTGTGCTAATTTCAATCTCTGGTTTTATGCAGCACCCCAACTCACCTTTCCCCTTAAGCAAGCATAAGTTGGTTTTCTACATTTGAGACCCTGTTCTGTTTTGTAATTCAGTTCCTGTGTAGCCAAGTTTACATTCCATGTGGTAGAGATATCTTATGATGTTTCTTTTTCTGTGTGACTTATTTCACTTAGAATCATCGTACCTGAATCCACTCATTATGCTGCTATGGGCCTGATGACATAGATTTCATTGCTGAGTGATATTGCATTGTACGTAAGTACCACAACTTCTTTATCCATTTTTCACTTTCTGTGATTTTGAACTTGTACTGTAAACGAGGTTCTTTTAAACAGAGCCTTCCCAAACTTTGGGGTGGCTGTGTCTTTTTGATTTTAATTTCCCTAAGCTATAGGACCATAAGTGGAAGTGCCCTAGGCTCTGTTGCTTTGTTTTTTAGATGTTTCAGGAAACACCATACACTTCTCCAGAGTGGCTGTTGGCAATTTACATCCCGCCCATGAGCATAACAAGGCTCCCAGTTCTCCATGGCCTGTCCTGCCTTTCTGGATTTTACACTTTTTTCAGATGGCCCTTTTGACCGGGGGGCAGTGAGACTTCATTGTAGTGCAGATTTCCTTTTCAAGCTTGCTTGGTTGGCCAAAAAGGGCGTATCCGTTTTTTCCTGAATATATTCAGGAAAAAACGCATACGCCCTTTTTGGCCAAGTGCATCATTGTGGACGTTCTGCCTCTTTTCCTTTGCTTTACATGCAATTCCAGTCTACCTCCTGAAATCGGTTTCCTGCAATTCTGCCCAGCGTTCAAGTCCTCTTGGCAGCCTTACTTCAATATATTTTTGGACGATAGCTGTCATTTATAACTCTGCAGGTTTGTGAATGACAGTGCCCCTGAGCTCCTTTCTTCAACTCGCTTTCTTGTGAGCTGGCCGCAACACCGCAGCATTGCTTCAGGCCCTAGTGTGGTTCCGGAATGACATGCTGAGCCTTTGGTTAATTCCTCTTCCTGGTGGGAAATGAGAGTTAAATTTGCCCGTCCAGACACCTCCAGCTAGTCTCTCATTGGTTCTCCCTATTCCTGTTCATTTTCCGCAGAAATTGCAAACTGGGCCAAACAAGAGGTTAAAGGCACTGACTCTCCAAGTGGGGAGAGTGTTAGTAAAGCGTCTGGAATGTTGCACCCGAGTCCCGGGGGATGAAAACTGACACAATTAAACACGTTTCCCGATCACACGGTGGATCATACTCTGGGTTCCACATGCATGTTTTAGCTGAAGGAAGAATCCCTTAAACCTGGAGAGTTGAGACCCATGGAATGGGTATCATGCAATATGACTTCAAAGGGTCTGCATTTGCTCACCGCACCTCAACAATCCTATCACTGCTGCGTTTATGACACTGTACACACGCTTGATTCTCTTTCTGAGACATATAAATCCATAGGTTTTAAGATTCTTACTAGTCAGGTATATTCTTAGGCGTTTAATATGGGGTGTAGAGTCCACTTCGTTGAGCAAGGAGTAGCTCTTGTCTATTACATATTTGGCTTATGGAACGGTATCTGTGCTAATTTCAATCTCTGGTTTTATGCAGCACCCCAACTCACCTTTCCCCTTAAGCAAGCATAAGTTGGTTTTCTACATTTGAGACCCTGTTCTGTTTTGTAATTCAGTTCCTGTGTAGCCAAGTTTACATTCCATGTGGTAGAGATATCTTATGATGTTTCTTTTTCTGTGTGACTTATTTCACTTAGAATCATCGTACCTGAATCCACTCATTATGCTGCTATGGGCCTGATGACATAGATTTCATTGCTGAGTGATATTGCATTGTACGTAAGTACCACAACTTCTTTATCCATTTTTCACTTTCTGTGATTTTGAACTTGTACTGTAAACGAGGTTCTTTTAAACAGAGCCTTCCCAAACTTTGGGGTGGCTGTGTCTTTTTGATTTTAATTTCCCTAAGCTATAGGACCATAAGTGGAAGTGCCCTAGGCTCTGTTGCTTTGTTTTTTAGATGTTTCAGGAAACACCATACACTTCTCCAGAGTGGCTGTTGGCAATTTACATCCCGCCCATGAGCATAACAAGGCTCCCAGTTCTCCATGGCCTGTCCTGCCTTTCTGGATTTTACACTTTTTTCAGATGGCCCTTTTGACCGGGGGGCAGTGAGACTTCATTGTAGTGCAGATTTCCTTTTCAAGCTTGCTTGGTTGGCCAAAAAGGGCGTATCCGTTTTTTCCTGAATATATTCAGGAAAAAACGCATACGCCCTTTTTGGCCAAGTGCATCATTGTGGACGTTCTGCCTCTTTTCCTTTGCTTTACATGCAATTCCAGTCTACCTCCTGAAATCGGTTTCCTGCAATTCTGCCCAGCGTTCAAGTCCTCTTGGCAGCCTTACTTCAATATATTTTTGGACGATAGCTGTCATTTATAACTCTGCAGGTTTGTGAATGACAGTGCCCCTGAGCTCCTTTCTTCAACTCGCTTTCTTGTGAGCTGGCCGCAACACCGCAGCATTGCTTCAGGCCCTAGTGTGGTTCCGGAATGACATGCTGAGCCTTTGGTTAATTCCTCTTCCTGGTGGGAAATGAGAGTTAAATTTGCCCGTCCAGACACCTCCAGCTAGTCTCTCATTGGTTCTCCCTATTCCTGTTCATTTTCCGCAGAAATTGCAAACTGGGCCAAACAAGAGGTTAAAGGCACTGACTCTCCAAGTGGGGAGAGTGTTAGTAAAGCGTCTGGAATGTTGCACCCGAGTCCCGGGGGATGAAAACTGACACAATTAAACACGTTTCCCGATCACACGGTGGATCATACTCTGGGTTCCACATGCATGTTTTAGCTGAAGGAAGAATCCCTTAAACCTGGAGAGTTGAGACCCATGGAATGGGTATCATGCAATATGACTTCAAAGGGTCTGCATTTGCTCACCGCACCTCAACAATCCTATCACTGCTGCGTTTATGACACTGTACACACGCTTGATTCTCTTTCGGAGACATATAAATCCATAGGTTTTAAGATTCTTTCTAGTCATGTATATTCTTACGCGTTTAACATGGGGTGTAGAGTCCACTTCGTTGAGCAAGGAGTAGCTCTTGTGTATTAAATATTTGTGTTATGGAACGGTATCTGTTCTAATTTCAATCTCTGGTTTTATGCAGCACCCCAACTCACCTTTCGCCTTAAGCAAGCATAAGTTGGTTTTCTACATTTGAGACCCTGTTCTGTTTTGTAATTCAGTTCCTGTGTAGCCAAGTTTACATTCCTTGTAGTAGTGATATCTTATGATGTTTGTTTTTCTGTGTGACTTATTTCACTTAGAATCATCGTACCTGAATCCACTCATTATGCTGCTACGGGCCTGATGACATAGATTTCATTGCTGAGTGATATTGCATTGTACGTAAGTACCACAACTTCTTTATCCATTTTTCGCTTTCTGTGATACTGACCTTGGACCATAAATGAGGTTCTTGTAAACAGAGCTGTCCCTAACTTTGGGGTGGCTGAGTCTTTTTGATTTTAATTTCCCTAAGCTATAGGACCATAAGTGGAAGTGCCCTAGGCTCTGTTGCCTTGTTTTTTAGATGTTTCAGGAAACACCATACACTTCTCCAGAGTGACTGTTGGCAATTTACATCCCGCCCATCAGCATAACAAGGCTCCCAGTTCTCCATGGCCTGTCCTGCCTTTCTGGATTTTACACTTTTTTCAGATGGCCCTTTTGACCGCGGGGCAGTGAGACTTCATTGTAGTGCAGATTTCCTTTGCAAGCTTGCTTGGTTGGCCAAAAAGGGCGTATGCGTTTATTCCTGAATATATTCAGGAAAAAACGCATACGCCCTTTTTGGCCAAGTGCATCATTGTGGACGTTCTGCCTCTTTTCCTATGCTTTACATGCAATTCCAGTCTACCTCCTGAAATCGGTTTCCTGCAATTCTGCCCAGCGTTCAAGTCCTCTTGGCAGCCTTACTTCAATATATTTTTGGACGATAGCTGTCATTTATAACTCTGCAGGTCTGTGAATGACAGTGCCCCTGAGCTCCTTTCTTCAACTCGCTTTCTTGTGAGCTGGCCGCAACACCGCAACATTGCGTCAGGCCCTAGTGTGGTTCCGGCATGGCACACTGAGCCTTTGGTTAATTCCTCTTCCTGGTGGGAAATGAGAGTTAAATTTGCCCGTCCAGACACCTCCAGCTAGTCTCTCATTGGTTCTCACTATTCCTGTTCATTTTCCGCAGAAATTGCAAACTGGGCCAAACAAGAGGTTAAAGGCACTGACTCTCCAAGTGGGGAGAGTGTTAGTAAAGCATCTGGAATGTTGCACCCGAGTCCCGGGGGATGAAAACTGACACAATTAAACACGTTTCCCGATCACACGGTGGATCATACTCTGGGTTCCACATGCATGTTTTAGCTGAAGGAAGAATCCCTTAAACCTGGAGAGTTGAGACCCATGGAATGGGTACCATGCAATATGACTTCAAAGGGTCTGCATTTGCTCACCGAACCTCACCAATCCTATCACTGCTGCGTTTATGACACTGTACACACGCTTGATTCTCTTTCGGAGACATATAAATCCATAGGTTTTAAGATTCTTTCTAGTCATGTATATTCTTACGCGTTTAATATGGGGTGTAGAGTCCACTTCGTTGAGCAAGGAGTAGCTCTTGTGTATTAAATATTTGGGTTATGGAACGGTATCTGTTCTAATTTCAATCTCTGGTTTTATGCAGCACCCCAACTCACCTTTCGCCTTAAGCAAGCATAAGTTGGTTTTCTACATTTGAGACCCTGTTCTGTTTTGTAATTCAGTTCCTGTGTAGCCAAGTTTACATTCCTTGTAGTAGTGATATCTTATGATGTTTGTTTTTCTGTGTGACTTATTTCACTTAGAATCATCGTACCTGAATCCACTCATTATGCTGCTACGGGCCTGATGACATAGATTTCATTGCTGAGTGATATTGCATTGTACGTAAGTACCACAACTTCTTTATCCATTTTGCGCTTTCTGTGATATTGAACTTGGACCATAAATGAGGTTCTTGTAAACAGAGCTGTCCCTAACTTTGGGGTGGCTGAGTCTTTTTGATTTTAATTTCCCTAAGCTATAGGACCATAAGTGGAAGTGCCCTAGGCTCTGTTGCTTTGTTTTGTAGATGTTTCAGGAAACACCATACACTTCTCCAGAGTGGCTGTTGGCAATTTACATCCCGCCCATCAGCATAACAAGGCTCCCAGTTCTCCATGGCCTGTCCTGCCTTTCTGGATTTTACACTTTTTTCAGATGGCCCTTTTGACCGGGGGCAGTGAGACTTCATTGTAGTGCAGATTTCCTTTGCAAGCTTGCTTGGTTGGCCAAAAAGGACGTATGCGTTTTCTCCTGAATATATTAAGGAAAAAACGCATACGCCCTTTTTGGCCAAGTGCATCATTGTGGACGTTCTGCCTCTTTTCCTATGCTTTACATGCAATTCCAGTCTACCTCCTGAAATCAGTTTCCTGCAATTCTGCCCCGCTTTCAAGTCCTCTTGGCAGCCTTACTTCAATATATTTTTGGACGATAGCTATCATTTATAACTCTGCAGGTATGTGAATGACAGTGTCCCTGAGCTCCTTTCTTCAACTCGCTTTCTTGTGAGCTGGCCGCAACACCGCAGGATTGCTTCAGGCCCTAGTGTGGTTCCGGCATGGCACGCTGAGCCTTTGTTTAATTCCTCTTCCTGGTGGGAAATGAGAGTTAAATTTGCCCGTCCAGACACCTCCAGCTAGTCTCTCATTGGTTCTCCCTATTCCTGTTCATTTTCCGCAGAAATTGCAAACTGGGCCAAACAGGAGGTTAAAGGCACTGACTCTCCAAGTGGGGAGAGTGTTAGTAAAGCGTCTGGAATGTTGCACCCGAGTACCAGGGGACGAAAACTGAGACACATTTGAACACGTTTCCCGATCACATGGTGGATCATACTCTGGGTTCCACATGCATGTTTTAGCTGAAGGAAGAATCCCTTAAACCTGGAGAGTTGAGACCCCTGCAATGGGTACCATGCAATATGACTTCAAAGGGTCTGCATTTGCTCACCGAACCTCACCAATCCTATCACTGCTGCATTTATGCCACTGTACACACGCTTGATTCTCTTTCTGAGACATATAAATCCATAGGTTTTAAGATTCTTACTAGTCAGGTATATTCTTAGGCGTTTAATATGGGGTGTAGAGTCCACTTCGTTGAGCAAGGAGTAGCTCTTGTCTATTACATATTTGGCTTATGGAACGGTATCTGTGCTAATTTCAATCTTTGGTTTTATGCAGCACCCCAACTCACCTTTCCCCTTAAGCAAGCATAAGTCGGTTTTCTACATTTGAGACCCTGTTCTGTTTTGTAATTCAGTTCCTGTGTAGCCAAGTTTACATTCCATGTGGTAGAGATATCTTATGATGTTTCTTTTTCTGTGTGACTTATTTCACTTAGAATCATCGTACCTGAATCCACTCATTATGCTGCTATGGGCCTGATGACATAGATTTCATTGCTGAGTGATATTGCATTGTACGTAAGTACCACAACTTCTTTATCCATTTTTCACTTTCTGTGATTTTGAACTTGTACTGTAAACGAGGTTCTTTTAAACAGAGCCTTCCCAAACTTTGGGGTGGCTGTGTCTTTTTGATTTTAATTTCCCTAAGCTATAGGACCATAAGTGGAAGTGCCCTAGGCTCTGTTGCTTTGTTTTTTAGATGTTTCAGGAAACACCATACACTTCTCCAGAGTGGCTGTTGGCAATTTACATCCCGCCCATCAGCATAACAAGGCTCCCAGTTCTCCATGGCCTGTCCTGCCTTTCTGGATTTTACACTTTTTTCAGATGGCCCTTTTGACCGGGGGGCAGTGAGACTTCATTGTAGTGCAGATTTCCTTTTCAAGCTTGCTTGGTTGGCCAAAAAGGGCGTATCCGTTTTTTCCTGAATATATTCAGGAAAAAACGCATACGCCCTTTCTGGCCAAGTGCATCATTGTGGACGTTCTGCCTCTTTTCCTTTGCTTTACATGCAATTCCAGTCTACCTCCTGAAATCGGTTTCCTGCAATTCTGCCCAGCGTTCAAGTCCTCTTGGCAGCCTTACTTCAATATATTTTTGGACGATAGCTGTCATTTATAACTCTGCAGGTTTGTGAATGACAGTGCCCCTGAGCTCCTTTCTTCAACTCGCTTTCTTGTGAGCTGGCCGCAACACCGCAGCATTGCTTCAGGCCCTAGTGTGGTTCCGGAATGACATGCTGAGCCTTTGGTTAATTCCTCTTCCTGGTGGGAAATGAGAGTTAAATTTGCCCGTCCAGACACCTCCAGCTAGTCTCTCATTGGTTCTCCCTATTCCTGTTCATTTTCCGCAGAAATTGCAAACTGGGCCAAACAAGAGGTTAAAGGCACTGACTCTCCAAGTGGGGAGAGTGTTAGTAAAGCGTCTGGAATGTTGCACCCGAGTCCCGGGGGATGAAAACTGACACAATTAAACACGTTTCCCGATCACACGGTGGATCATACTCTGGGTTCCACATGCATGTTTTAGCTGAAGGAAGAATCCCTTAAACCTGGAGAGTTGAGACCCATGGAATGGGTATCATGCAATATGACTTCAAAGGGTCTGCATTTGCTCACCGCACCTCAACAATCCTATCACTGCTGCGTTTATGACACTGTACACATGCTTGATTCTCTTTCAGAGACATATAAATCCATAGGTTTTAAGATTCTTTCTAGTCATGTATATTCTTACGCGTTTAACATGGGGTGTAGAGTCCACTTCGTTGAGCAAGGAGTAGCTCTTGTGTATGAAATATTTGGGTTATGGAACGGTATCTGTTCTAATTTCAATCTCTGGTTTTATGCAGCACCCCAACTCACCTTTCGCCTTAAGCAAGCATAAGTTGGTTTTCTACATTTGAGACCCTGTTCTGTTTTGTAATTCAGTTCCTGTGTAGCCAAGTTTACATTCCTTGTAGTAGTGATATCTTATGATGTTTGTTTTTCTGTGTGACTTATTTCACTTAGAATCATCGTACCTGAATCCACTCATTATGCTGCTACGGGCCTGATGACATAGATTTCATTGCTGAGTGATATTGCATTGTACGTAAGTACCACAACTTCTTTATCCATTTTTCGCTTTCTGTGATATTGAACTTGGACCATAAATGAGGTTCTTGTAAACAGAGCTGTCCCTAACTTTGGGGTGGCTGAGTCTTTTTGATTTTAATTTCCCTAAGCTATAGGACCATAAGTGGAAGTGCCCTAGGCTCTGTTGCTTTGTTTTGTAGATGTTTCAGGAAACACCATACACTTCTCCAGAGTGGCTGTTGGCAATTTACATCCCGCCCATCAGCATAACAAGGCTCCCAGTTCTCCATGGCCTGTCCTGCCTTTCTGGATTTTACACTTTTTTCAGATGGCCCTTTTGACCGCGGGGCAGTGAGACTTCATTGTAGTGCAGATTTCCTTTGCAAGCTTGCTTGGTTGGCCAAAAAGGGCGTATGCGTTTTTTCCTGAATATATTCAGGAAAAAACGCATACGCCATTTTTGGCCAAGTGCATCATTGTGGACGTTCTGCCTCTTTTCCTATGCTTTACATGCAATTCCAGTCTACCTCCTGAAATCAGTTTCCTGCAATTCTGCCCCGCTTTCAAGTCCTCTTGGCAGCCTTACTTCAATATATTTTTGGACGATAGCTATCATTTATAACTCTGCAGGTATGTGAATGACAGTGTCCCTGAGCTCCTTTCTTCAACTCGCTTTCTTGTGAGCTGGCCGCAACACCGCAGGATTGCTTCAGGCCCTAGTGTGGTTCCGGCATGGCACGCTGAACCTTTGTTTAATTCCTCTTCCTGGTGGGAAATGAGAGTTAAATTTGCCCGTCCAGACACCTCCAGCTAGTCTCTCATTGGTTCTCCCTATTCCTGTTCATTTTCCGCAGAAATTGCAAACTGGGCCAAACAGGAGGTTAAAGGCACTGACTCTCCAAGTGGGGAGAGTGTTAGTAAAGCGTCTGGAATGTTGCACCCGAGTACCAGGGGACGAAAACTGAGACACATTTGAACACGTTTCCCGATCACATGGTGGATCATACTCTGGGTTCCACATGCATGTTTTAGCTGAAGGAAGAATCCCTTAAACCTGGAGAGTTGAGACCCCTGCAATGGGTACCATGCAATATGACTTCAAAGGGTCTGCATTTGCTCACCGAACCTCACCAATCCTATCACTGCTGCATTTATGCCACTGTACACACGCTTGATTCTCTTTCTGAGACATATAAATCCATAGGTTTTAAGATTCTTACTAGTCAGGTATATTCTTAGGCGTTTAATATGGGGTGTAGAGTCCACTTCGTTGAGCAAGGAGTAGCTCTTGTCTATTACATATTTGGCTTATGGAACGGTATCTGTGCTAATTTCAATCTCTTGTTTTATGCAGCACCCCAACTCACCTTTCCCTTTAAGCAAGCATAAGTCGGTTTTCTACATTTGAGACCCTGTTCTGTTTTGTAATTCAGTTCCTGTGTAGCCAAGTTTACATTCCATGTGGTAGAGATATCTTATGATGTTTCTTTCTCTGTGTGACTTATTTCACTTACAATCATCGTACCTGAATCCACTCATTATGCTGGTACGGGCCTGATGACATAGATTTCATTGCTGAGTGATATTGCATTGTACGTAAGTACTACAACTTCTTTATCCATTTTGCGCTTTCTGTGATATTGAACTTGTACCGTAAACGAGGTTCTTGTAAACAGAGCTGTCCCAAAGATTGGGGTGGTTGTGTGTTTTAGATTTTAATTTCCCTAAGCTATAGGACCATAAGTGGAAGTGCCCTAGGCTCTGTTGCCTTGTTTTTTAGATGTTTCAGGAAACACCATACACTTCTCCAGAGTGGCTGTTGGCAATTTACATCCCGCCCATCAGCATAACAAGGCTCCCAGTTCTCCATGGCCTGTCCTGCCTTTCTGGATTTTACACTTTTTTCAGATGGCCCTTTTGACCGGGGGGCAGTGAGACTTCATTGTAGTGCAGATTTCCTTTGCAAGCTTGCTTGGTTGGCCAAAAAGTGTGTATGCGTTTTTTCCTGAATATATTAAGGAAAAAACGCATACGCCATTTTTGGCCAAGTGCATCATTGCGGACGTTCTGCCTCTTTTCCTATGCTTTACATGCAATTCCAGTCTACCTCCTGAAATCGGTTTCCTGCAATTCTGCCCCGCTTTCAAGTCCTCTTGGCAGCCTTACTTCAATATATTTTTGGACGATAGCTATCATTTATAACTCTGCAGGTATGTGAATGACAGTGCCCCTGAGCTCCTTTCTTCAACTCGCTTTCTTGTGAGCTGGCCGCAACACCGCAGGATTGCTTCAGGCCCTAGTGTGGTTCTGGCATGGCACGCTGAGCCTTTGTTTAATTCCTCTTCCTGGTGGGAAATGAGAGTTAAATTTGTCCGTCCAGACACCTCCAGCTAGTCTCTCATTGGTTCTCCCTATTCCTGTTCATTTTCCACAGAAATTGCAAACTGGGCCAAACAGGAGGTTAAAGGCACTGACTCTCCAAGTGGGGAGAGTGTTAGTAAAGCGTCTGGAATGTTGCACCCGAGTACCAGGGGATGAAAACTGAGACACATTTGAACACGTTTCCCGATTACATGGTGGATCATACTCTGGGTTCCACATGCCTGTTTTAGCTGAAGGAAGAATCCCTTAAACCTGGAGAGTTGAGACCCCTGCAATGGGTACCATGCAATATGACTTCAAAGGGTCTGCATTTGCTCACCGAACCTCACCAATCCTATCACTGCTGCGTTTATGACACTGTACACACGCTTGATTCTCTTTCGGAGACATATAAATCCATAGGTTTTAAGATTCTTTCTAGTCATGTATATTCTTACACGCTTAACATGGGGTGTAGAGTCCACTTCGTTGAGCAAGGAGTAGCTCTTGTGTATTAAATATTTGGGTTATGGAACGGTATCTGTTCTAATTTCAATCTCTGGTTTTATGCAGCACCCCAACTCACCTTTCGCCTTAAGCAAGCATAAGTTGGTTTTCTACATTTGAGACCCTGTTCTGTTTTGTAATTCAGTTCCTGTGTAGCCAAGTTTACATTCCTTGTAGTAGTGATATCTTATGATGTTTGTTTTTCTGTGTGACTTATTTCACTTAGAATCATCGTACCTGAATCCACTCATTATGCTGCTACGGGCCTGATGACATAGATTTCATTGCTGAGTGATATTGCATTGTACGTAAGTACCACAACTTCTTTATCCATTTTTCGCTTTCTGTGATATTGAACTTGGACCATAAATGATGTTCTTGTAAACAGAGCTGTCCCTAACTTTGGGGTGGCTGAGTCTTTTTGATTTTAATTTCCCTAAGCTATAGGACCATAAGTGGAAGTGCCCTAGGCTCTGTTGCTTTGTTTTGTAGATGTTTCAGGAAACACCATACACTTCTCCAGAGTGGCTGTTGGCAATTTACATCCCGCCCATCAGCATAACAAGGCTCCCAGTTCTCCATGGCCTGTCCTGCCTTTCTGGATTTTACACTTTTTTCAGATGGCCCTTTTGACCGGGGGCAGTGAGACTTCATTGTAGTGCAGATTTCCTTTGCAAGCTTGCTTGGTTGGCCAAAAAGGGCGTATGCGTTTTCTCTAGAATATATTAAGGAAAAAACGCATACGCCATTTTTGGCCAAGTGCATCATTGTGGACGTTCTGCCTCTTTTCCTATGCTTTACATGCAATTCCAGTCTACCTCCTGAAATCAGTTTCCTGCAATTCTGCCCCGCTTTCAAGTCCTCTTGGCAGCCTTACTTCAATATATTTTTGGACGATAGCTATCATTTATAACTCTGCAGGTATGTGAATGACAGTGTCCCTGAGCTCCTTTCTTCAACTCGCTTTCTTGTGAGCTGGCCGCAACACCGCAGGATTGCTTCAGGCCCTAGTGTGGTTCCGGCATGGCACGCTGAACCTTTGTTTAATTCCTCTTCCTGGTGGGAAATGAGAGTTAAATTTGCCCGTCCAGACACCTCCAGCTAGTCTCTCATTGGTTCTCCCTATTCCTGTTCATTTTCCGCAGAAATTGCAAACTGGGCCAAACAGGAGGTTAAAGGCACTGACTCTCCAAGTGGGGAGAGTGTTAGTAAAGCGTCTGGAATGTTGCACCCGAGTACCAGGGGACAAAAACTGAGACACATTTGAACACGTTTCCCGATCACATGGTGGATCATACTCTGGGTTCCACATGCATGTTTTAGCTGAAGGAAGAATCCCTTAAACCTGGAGAGTTGAGACCCCTGCAATGGGTACCATGCAATATGACTTCAAAGGGTCTGCATTTGCTCACCGAACCTCACCAATCCTATCACTGCTGCATTTATGCCACTGTACACACGCTTGATTCTCTTTCTGAGACATATAAATCCATAGGTTTTAAGATTCTTACTAGTCAGGTATATTCTTAGGCGTTTAATATGGGGTGTAGAGTCCACTTCGTTGAGCAAGGAGTAGCTCTTGTCTATTACATATTTGGCTTATGGAACGGTATCTGTGCTAATTTCAATCTCTGGTTTTATGCAGCACCCCAACTCACCTTTCCCCTTAAGCAAGCATAAGTCGGTTTTCTACATTTGAGACCCTGTTCTGTTTTGTAATTCAGTTCCTGTGTAGCCAAGTTTACATTCTATGTGGTAGAGATATCTTATGATGTTTCTTTCTCTGTGTGACTTATTTCACTTACAATCATCGTACCTGAATCCACTCATTATGCTGCTACGGGCCTGATGACATAGATTTCATTGCTGAGTGATATTGCATTGTACGTAAGTACTACAACTTCTTTATCCATTTTGCGCTTTCTGTGATATTGAACTTGTACCGTAAACGAGGTTCTTGTAAACAGAGCTGTCCCAAAGATTGGGGTGGTTGTGTGTTTTAGATTTTAATTTCCCTAAGCTATAGGACCATAAGTGGAAGTGCCCTAGGCTCTGTTGCCTTGTTTTTTAGATGTTTCAGGAAACACCATACACTTCTCCAGAGTGACTGTTGGCAATTTACATCCCGCCCATCAGCATAACAAGGCTCCCAGTTCTCCATGGCCTGTCCTGCCTTTGTGGATTTTACACTTTTTTCAGATGGCCCTTTTGACCGGGGGGCAGTGAGACTTCATTGTAGTGCAGATTTCCTTTGCAAGCTTGCTTGGTTGGCCAAAAAGGGCGTATGCGTTTATTCCTGAATATATTAAGGAAAAAACGCATATGCCCTTTTTGGCCAAGTGCATCATTGTGGACGTTCTGCCTCTTTTCCTATGCTTTACATGCAATTCCAGTCTACCTCCTGAGATCGGTTTCCTGCAATTCTGCCCCGCTTTCAAGTCCTCTTGGCAGCCTTACTTCAATATATTTTTGGACGATAGCTGTCATTTATAACTCTGCAGGTATGTGAATGACAGTGCCCCTGAGCTCCTTTCTTCAACTCGCTTTCTTGTGAGCTGGCCGCAACACCACAGCATTGCGTCAGGCCCTAGTGTGGTTCCGGCATGGCACACTGAGCCTTTGGTTAATTCCTCTTCCTGGTGGGAAATGAGAGTTAAATTTGCCCGTCCAGACACCTCCAGCTAGTCTCTCATTGGTTCTCCCTATTCCTGTTCATTTTCCGCAGAAATTGCAAACTGGGCCAAACAAGAGGTTAAAGGCACTGACTCTCCAAGTGGGGAGAGTGTTAGTAAAGCATCTGGAATGTTGCACCCGAGTCCCGGGGGATGAAAACTGACACAATTAAACACGTTTCCCGATCACACGGTGGATCATACTCTGGGTTCCACATGCATGTTTTAGCTGAAGGAAGAATCCCTTAAACCTGGAGAGTTGAGACCCATGGAATGGGTACCATGCAATATGACTTCAAAGGGTCTGCATTTGCTCACCGAACATCACCAATCCTATCACTGCTGCGTTTATGACACTGTACACACGCTTGATTCTCTTTCGGAGACATATAAATCCATAGGTTTTAAGATTCTTTCTAGTCAGGTATATTTTTACGCGTTTAATATGGGGTGTAGAGTCCACTTCGTTGAGCAAGGAGTAGCTCTTGTCTATTAAATATTTGGGTTATGGAACGGTATCTGTTCTAATTTCAATCTCTGGTTTTATGCAGCACCCCAACTCACCTTTCGCCTTAAGCAAGCATAAGTTGGTTTTCTACATTTGAGACCCTGTTCTGTTTTGTAATTCAGTTCCTGTGTAGCCAAGTTTACATTCCTTGTAGTAGTGATATCTTATGATGTTTGTTTTTCTGTGTGACTTATTTCACTTAGAATCATCGTACCTGAATCCACTCATTATGCTGCTACGGGCCTGATGACATAGATTTCATTGCTGAGTGATATTGCATTGTACGTAAGTACCACAACTTCTTTATCCATTTTTCGCTTTCTGTGATATTGAACTTGGACCATAAATGAGGTTCTTGTAAACAGAGCTGTCCCTAACTTTGGGGTGGCTGAGTCTTTTTGATTTTAATTTCCCTAAGCTATAGGACCATAAGTGGAAGTGCCCTAGGCTCTGTTGCTTTGTTTTTTAGATGTTTCAGGAAACACCATACACTTCTCCAGAGTGGCTGTTGGCAATTTACATCCCGCCCATCAGCATAACAAGGCTCCCAGTTCTCCATGGCCTGTCCTGCCTTTCTGGATTTTACACTTTTTTCAGATGGCCCTTTTGACCGGGGAGCAGTGAGACTTCATTGTAGTGCAGATTTCCTTTGCAAGCTTGCTTGGTTGGCCAAAAAGGGCGTATGCGTTTTTTCCTGAATATATTAAGGAAAAAACGCATACGCCATTTTTGGCCAAGTGCATCATTGCGGACGTTCTGCCTCTTTTCCTATGCTTTACATGCAATTCCAGTCTACCTCCTGAAATCGGTTTCCTGCAATTCTGCCCCGCTTTCAAGTCCTCTTGACAGCCTTACTTCAATATATTTTTGGACGATAGCTGTCATTTATAACTCTGCAGGTATGTGAATGACAGTGCCCCTGAGCTCCTTTCTTCAACTCGCTTTCTTGTGAGCTGGCCGCAACACCGCAGGATTGCTTCAGGCCCTAGTGTGGTTCCGGCATGGCACGCTGAGCCTTTGTTTAATTCCTCTTCCTGGTGGGAAATGAGAGTTAAATTTGTCCGTCCAGACACCTCCAGCTAGTCTCTCATTGGTTCTCCCTATTCCTGTTCATTTTCCGCAGAAATTGCAAACTGGGCCAAACAGGAGGTTAAAGGCACTGACTCTCCAAGTGGGGAGAGTGTTAGTAAAGCGTCTGGAATGTTGCACCCGAGTACCAGGGGATGAAAACTGAGACACATTTGAACACGTTTCCCGATTACATGGTGGATCATACTCTGGGTTCCACATGCCTGTTTTAGCTGAAGGAAGAATCCCTTAAACCTGGAGAGTTGAGACCCCTGCAATGGGTACCATGCAATATGACTTCAAAGGGTCTGCATTTGCTCACCGAACCTCACCAATCCTATCACTGCTGCATTTATGCCACTGTACACATGCTTGATTCTCTTTCTGAGACATATAAATCCATAGGTTTTAAGATTCTTACTAGTCAGGTATATTCTTAGGCGTTTAATATGGGGTGTAGAGTCCACTTCGTTGAGCAAGGAGTAGCTCTTGTCTATTACATATTTGGCTTATGGAACGGTATCTGTGCTAATTTCAATCTCTGGTTTTATGCAGCACCCCAACTTAGCTTTCCCCTTAAGCAAGCATAAGTCGGTTTTCTACATTTGAGACCCTGTTCTGTTTTGTAATTCAGTTCCTGTGTAGCCAAGTTTACATTCCATGTGGTAGAGATATCTTATGATGTTTCTTTCTCTGTGTGACTTATTTCACTTACAATCATCGTACCTGAATCCACTCATTATGCTGCTACGGGCCTGATGACATAGATTTCATTGCTGAGTGATATTGCATTGTACGTAAGTACTACAACTTCTTTATCCATTTTGCGCTTTCTGTGATATTGAACTTGTACCGTAAACGAGGTTCTTGTAAACAGAGCTGTCCCAAAGATTGGGGTGGTTGTGTGTTTTAGATTTTAATTTCCCTAAGCTATAGGACCATAAGTGGAAGTGCCCTAGGCTCTGTTGCCTTGTTTTTTAGATGTTTCAGGAAACACCATACACTTCTCCAGAGTGACTGTTGGCAATTTACATCCTGCCCATCAGCATAACAAGGCTCCCAGTTCTCCATGGCCTGTCCTGCCTTTGTGGATTTTACACTTTTTTCAGATGGCCCTTTTGACCGGGGGGCATTGAGACTTCATTGTAGTGCAGATTTCCTTTGCAAGCTTGCTTGGTTGGCCAAAAAGGGCGTATGCGTTTATTCCTGAATATATTAAGGAAAAAACGCATATGCCCTTTTTGGCCAAGTGCATCATTGTGGACGTTCTGCCTCTTTTCCTATGCTTTACATGCAATTCCAGTCTACCTCCTGAGATCGGTTTCCTGCAATTCTGCCCCGCTTTCAAGTCCTCTTGGCAGCCTTACTTCAATATATTTTTGGACGATAGCTGTCATTTATAACTCTGCAGGTATGTGAATGACAGTGCCCCTGAGCTCCTTTCTTCAACTCGCTTTCTTGTGAGCTGGCCGCAACACCACAGCATTGCGTCAGGCCCTAGTGTGGTTCCGGCATGGCACACTGAGCCTTTGGTTAATTCCTCTTCCTGGTGGGAAATGAGAGTTAAATTTGCCCGTCCAGACACCTCCAGCTAGTCTCTCATTGGTTCTCCCTATTCCTGTTCATTTTCCGCAGAAATTGCAAACTGGGCCAAACAAGAGGTTAAAGGCACTGACTCTCCAAGTGGGGAGAGTGTTAGTAAAGCATCTGGAATGTTGCACCCGAGTCCCGGGGGATGAAAACTGACACAATTAAACACGTTTCCCGATCACACGGTGGATCATACTCTGGGTTCCACATGCATGTTTTAGCTGAAGGAAGAATCCCTTAAACCTGGAGAGTTGAGACCCATGGAATGGGTACCATGCAATATGACTTCAAAGGGTCTGCATTTGCTCACCGAACCTCACCAATCCTATCACTGCTGCGTTTATGACACTGTACACACGCTTGATTCTCTTTCGGAGACATATAAATCCATAGGTTTTAAGATTCTTTCTAGTCATGTATATTCTTACGCGTTTAATATGGGGTGTAGAGTCCACTTCGTTGAGCAAGGAGTAGCTCTTGTCTATTAAATATTTGGGTTATGGAACGGTATCTGTGCTAATTTCAATCTCTGGTTTTATGCAGCCCCCCAACTCACGTTTCCCCTTAAGCAAGCATAAGTTGGTTTTCTACATTTGAGACCCTGTTCTGTTTTGTAATTCAGTTCCTGTGTAGCCAAGATTACATTCCGTGTAGTAGTGATATCTTATGATGTTTCTTTTTCTGTGTGACTTATTTCACTTAGAATCATCGTACCTGAATCCACTCATTATGCTGCTACGGGCCTGATGACATAGATTTCATTGCTGAGTGATATTGCATTGTACGTAAGTACCACAAGTTCTTTATCCATTTTTCGCTTTCTGTGATATTGAATTTGTACCATAAACAAGGTTCTTGTAAACAGAGCCGTCCCAAACTTTGGGGTGGCTGTGTGTTTTAGATTTTAATTTCCCTAAGCTATAGGACCATAAGTGGAAGTGCCCTAGGCTCTGTTGCCTTGTTTTTTAGATGTTTCAGGAAACACCATACACTTCTCCAGAGTGGCTGTTGGCAATTTACATCCCGCCCATCAGCATAACAAGGCTCCCAGTTCTCCATGGCCTGTCCTGCCTTTCTGGATTTTACACTTTTCTCAGATGGCCCTTTTGACCGGGGGGCAGTGAGACTTCATTGTAGTGAAGATTTCCTTTGCAAGCTTGCTTGCTTGGCCAAAAAGGGCGTAGGCTTTTTTTCTTGAGGAAAAAACGCATATGCCCTTTTTGGCCAAGTGCATCATTGTGGACGTTCTGCCTCTTTTCCTTTGCTTTACATGCAATTCCAGTCTACCTCCTGAAATCGGTTTCCTGCAATTCTGCCCCGCTTTCAAGTCCTCTTGGGAGCCTTACTTCAATATATTTTTAGACGATAGCTGTCATTTATAACTCTGCAGGTTTGTGAATGACAGTGACCCTGAGCTCCTTTCTTCAACTCGCTTTCTTGTGAGCTGCCCGCAACACCGCAGGATTGCTTCAGGCCCTACTGTGGTTCCGGCATGGCACGCAGAGCCTTTGGTTAATTCCTCTTCCTGGTGGGAAATGAGAGTTAAATTTGCCCGTCCAGACACCTCCAGCTAGTCTCTCATTGGTTCTCCCTATTCCTGTTCATTTTCCGCAGAAATTGCAAACTGGGCCAAACAGGAGGTTAAAGGCACTGACTCTCCAAGTGGGGAGAGTGTTAGTAAAGCGTCTGGAATGTTGTACCAGAGTACCAGGGGACGAAAACTGAGACACATTTGAACACGTTTCCCAATCACACGGTGGATCATACTCTGGGTTCCACATGCATGTGTTAGCTGAAGGAAGAATCCCTTAAACCTGGAGAGTTGAGACCCATGGAATGGGTACCATGCAATATGACTTCAAATGGTCTGCATTTGCTCACCTATCCTCACCAATCCTATCACTGCTGCATTTATGCCGCTGTACACATGCTTGATTCTCTTTCGGAGACATATAAATCCATAGGTTTTAAGATTCTTACTAGTCAGGTATATTCTTACGCGTTTAATATGGGGTGTTGGGTCCACTTCGTTGAGCAAGGAGTAGCTCTTGTCTATTACATATTTGGCTTATGGAACGGTATCTGTGCTAATTTCAATCTCTGGTTTTATGCAGCACCCCAACTCACCTTTCCCCTTAAGCAAGCATAAGTTGGTTTTCTACATTTGAGACCCCGTTCTGTTTTGTAATTCAGTTCCTGTGTAGCCAAGTTTACATTCCGTGTAGTAGTGATATCTTATGATGTTTCTTTTTCTCTGTGACTTATTTCACTTAGAATCATCGTACCTGAATCCACTCATTATGCTGCTACGGGCCTGATGACATAGATTTCATTGCTGAGTGATATTGCATTGTACGTAAGTACCACAACTTCTTTATCCATTTTTCGCTTTCTGCGATATTGAACTTGTACCGTAAACGAGCTTCTTGTAAACAGAACCATCGCAAACTTTGGGGTGGCTGTGTCTTTTTGATTTTAATTTCCCTAAGCTATAGGACCATAAGTGGAAGTGCCCTAGCCTCTGTTGCTTTGTTTTGTAGATGTTTCAGGAAACACCATACACTTCTCCAGAGTGGTTCTTGGCAATTTACATCCCGCCCATCAGCATAACAAGGCTCCCAGTTCTCCATGGCCTCTCCTGCCTTTCTGGATTTTACACTTTTTTCAGATGGCCCTTTTGACCGGGGGGCAGTGAGACTTCATTGTAGTGCAGATTTCCTTTGCAAGCTTGCTTGGTTGGCCAAAAAGGGCGTATGCGTTTTTTCCTGAATATATTCAGGAAAAAACGCATACGCCCTTTTTGGCCAAGTGCATCATTGTGGACGTTCTGCCTCTTTTCCTCTGCTTTACATGCAATTCCAGTCTACCTCCTGAAATCGGTTTCCTGCAATTCTGCCCCGCTTTCAAGTCCTCTTGGCAGCCTTACTTCAATATATTTTTGGACGATAGCTGTCATTTATAACTCTGCAGGTTTGTGAATTACAGTGCCCCTGAGCTCCTTTCTTCAACTCACTTTCTTGTGAGCTGGCCACAACACCGCAGGATTGCTTCAGGCCCTAGTGTTGTTCCGGCACAGCACGCTGAGCCTTTGGTTAATTCCTCTTCCTGGTGGGTAATGAGAGTTAAATTTGCCCGTCCAGACACCTCAAGCTAGTCTCTCTTGTTTCTCCCTATTCCTGTTCATTTTCTGCAGAAATTGCAAACTGGGCCAAACAGGAGGTTAAAGGCACTGACTCTCCAAGTGGGGAGAGTGTTAGTAAAGCGTCTGGAATGTTGCACCCGAGTACCAGGGGACGAAAACTGAGACACATTTGAACACGTTTCCCGATCACATGGTGGATCATACTCTGGGTTCCACATGCATGTTTTAGCTGAAGGAAGAATCCCTTAAACCTGGAGAGTTGAGACCCATGGAATGGGTACCATGCAATATGACTTCAAAGGGTCTGCATTTGCTCACCGAACCTCACCAATCCTATCACTGCTGCGTTTATGCCGCTGTACACACGCTTGATTCTCTTTCGGAGCATATAAATCCATAGGTTTTAAGATTCTTACTAGTCAGGTATATTCTTAGGCGTTTAATATGGGGTGTTGAGTCCCCTTCGTTGAGCATGGAGTAGCTCTTGTCTATTACATATTTGGCTTATGGAACGGTATCTGTGCTAATTTCAATCTCTGGTTTTATGTAGCACCCCAACTCACCTTTCCCCTTAAGCAAGCATAAGTTGGTTTTCTACATTTGAGACCCTGTTCTGTTTTGTAATTCAGTTCCTGTGTAGCCAAGTTTACATTCCGTGTAGTAGTGATATCTTATGATGTTTCCTTTTCTGTGTGACTTATTTCACTTAGAATCATCGTACCTGAATCCACTCATTATGCTGCTACGGGCCTGATGACATAGATTTCATTGCTGAGTGATATTGCATTGTACGTAAGTACCACAACTTCTTTATCCATTTTTCGCTTTGTGTGATATTGAACTTGTATCGTAATCCAGGTTCTTGTAAACAGAGCCGTCCCAAACTTTGGGGTGGCTGTGTCTTTTAGATTTTAATTTCCCTAAGCTATAGGACCATAAGTGGAATTGCACTAGGCTCTGTTGCCTTGTTTTGTAGATGTTTCAGGAAACACCATACACTTCTCCAGAGTGGCTGTTGGCAATTTACATCCCGCCCATCAGCATAACAAGGCTCCCAGTTCTCCATGGCCTCTCCTGCCTTTCTGGATTTTACACTTTTTTCAGATGGCCCTTTTGACCGGGGGGCAGTGACACTCCATTGTAGTGCAGATTTCCTTTGCAAGCTTGCTTGTTTGGCCAAAAAGGGCGTATGCGTTTTTTCCTGAATATATTCAGGAAAAAACGCATACGCCCTTTTTGGCCAAGTGCATCATTGTGGACGTTCTGCCTCATTTCCTATGCTTTACATGCAATTCCAGTCTACCTCCTGAAATCGGTTTCCTGCAATTCTGCCCCGCTTTCAAGTCCTCTTGGCAGCCTTACTTCAATATATTTTTGGACGATAGCTGTCATTTATAACTCTGCAGGTCTGTGAATGATAGTGCCCCTGAGCTCCTTTCTTCAACTCGCTTTCTTGTGAGCTGGCCGCAACACCGCAGGATTTCTTAAGGCCCCAGTGTGGTTACGGCATGACACGCTGAGTCTTTGGTTAATTCCTATTCCTGGTGGGAAATGAGAGTTAAATTTGCCCGTCCAGACACCTCCAGCTAGTCTCTCATTGGTTCTCCCTATTCCTGTTCATTTTCCGCAGAAATTGCAAACTGGGCCAAACAGGAGGTTAAAGGCACTGACTCTCCAAGTGGGGAGAGTGTTAGTAAACAGTCTGGAATGTTGCACCCGAGTACCAGGGGACGAAAACTGAGACACCTTTGAACACATTTCCCGGTCACACGGTGGATGATACTCTGGGTTCCACATGCATGTTTTAGCTGAAGGAAGAATCCCTTAAACCTGGAGAGTTGAGATCCATGGAATGGGTACCATGCAATATGACTTCAAAGGGTCTGCATTTGCTCACCGAACCTCACCAATCCTATCACTGCTGCGTTTATGCCGCTGTACACACGCTTGATTCTCTTTCGGAGCATATAAATCCATAGGTTTTAAGATTCTTACTAGTCAGGTATATTCTTAGGCGTTTAATATGGGGTGTTGAGTCCCCTTCGTTGAGCATGGAGTAGCTCTTGTCTATTACATATTTGGCTTATGGAACGGTATCTGTGCTAATTTCAATCTCTGGTTTTATGTAGCACCCCAACTCACCTTTCCCCTTAAGCAAGCATAAGTTGGTTTTCTACATTTGAGACCCTGTTCTGTTTTGTAATTCAGTTCCTGTGTAGCCAAGTTTACATTCCGTGTAGTAGTGATATCTTATGATGTTTCCTTTTCGGTGTGACTTATTTCACTTAGAATCATCGTACCTGAATCCACTCATTATGCTGCTACGGGCCTGATGACATAGATTTCATTGCTGAGTGATATTGCATTGTACGTAAGTACCACAACTTCTTTATCCATTTTTCGCTTTGTGTGATATTGAACTTGTATCGTAATCCAGGTTCTTGTAAACAGAGCCGTCCCAAACTTTGGGGTGGCTGTGTCTTTTAGATTTTAATTTCCCTAAGCTATAGGACCATAAGTGGAATTGCACTAGGCTCTGTTGCCTTGTTTTGTAGATGTTTCAGGAAACACCATACACTTCTCCAGAGTGGCTGTTGGCAATTTACATCCCGCCCATCAGCATAACAAGGCTCCCAGTTCTCCATGGCCTCTCCTGCCTTTCTGGATTTTACACTTTTTTCAGATGGCCCTTTTGACCGGGGGGCAGTGACACTCCATTGTAGTGCAGATTTCCTTTGCAAGCTTGCTTGTTTGGCCAAAAAGGGCGTATGCGTTTTTTCCTGAATATATTCAGGAAAAAACGCATACGCCCTTTTTGGCCAAGTGCATCATTGTGGACGTTCTGCCTCATTTCCTATGCTTTACATGCAATTCCAGTCTACCTCCTGAAATCGGTTTCCTGCAATTCTGCCCCGCTTTCAAGTCCTCTTGGCAGCCTTACTTCAATATATTTTTGGACGATAGCTGTCATTTATAACTCTGCAGGTCTGTGAATGATAGTGCCCCTGAGCTCCTTTCTTCAACTCGCTTTCTTGTGAGCTGGCCGCAACACCGCAGGATTTCTTAAGGCCCCAGTGTGGTTACGGCATGGCACGCTGAGTCTTTGGTTAATTCCTATTCCTGGTGGGAAATGAGAGTTAAATTTGCCCGTCCAGACACCTCCAGCTAGTCTCTCATTGGTTCTCCCTATTCCTGTTCATTTTCCGCAGAAATTGCAAACTGGGCCAAACAGGAGGTTAAAGGCACTGACTCTCCAAGTGGGGAGAGTGTTAGTAAACAGTCTGGAATGTTGCACCCGAGTACCAGGGGACGAAAACTGAGACACCTTTGAACACATTTCCCGGTCACACGGTGGATGATACTCTGGGTTCCACATGCATGTTTTAGCTGAAGGAAGAATCCCTTAAACCTGGAGAGTTGAGATCCATGGAATGGGTACCATGCAATATGACTTCAAAGGGTCTGCATTTGCTCACCGAACCTCACCAATCCTATCACTGCTGCGTTTATGCCGCTGTACACACGCTTGATTCTCTTTCGGAGAATATAAATCCATAGGTTTTAAGATTCTTACTAGTCAGGTATATTCTTAGGAGTTTAATATGGGGTGTTGAGTCCACTTCGTTGAGCAAGGAGTAGCTCTTGTCTATTACATATTTGGCTTATGGAACGGTATCTGTGCTAATTTCAATCTCTGTTTTTATGCAGCACCCCAACTCACCTTTCCCCTTAAGCAAGCATAAGTTGGTTTTCTACATTTGAGACCCTGTTCTGTTTTGTAATTCAGTTCCTGTGTAGCCAAGTTTACATTCCATGTAGTAGTGATATCTTATGATGTTTCTTTTTCTCTGTGACTTATTTCACTTAGAATCATCGTACCTGAATCCACTCATTATGCTGCTACGGGCCTCATGACATAGATTTCATTGCTGAGTGATATTGCATTGTACGTAAGTACCACAACTTCTTTATCCATTTTTCGCTTTCTGCGATATTGAACTTGTACCGTAAACGAGGTTCTTGTAAACAGAGCCATCCCAAACTTTGGGGTGGCTGTGTCTTTTTGATTTTAATTTCCCTAAGCTATAGGACCATAAGTGGAAGTGCCCTAGGCTCTGTTGCTTTGTTTTTTAGATGTTTCAGGAAACAACATACACTTCTCCAAAGTGGCTGTTGGCAATTTACATCCCGCCCATCAGCATAACAAGGCTCCCAGTTCTCCATGGCCTCTCCTGCCTTTCTGGATTTTACACTTTTTTCAGATGGCCCTTTTGACCGGGGGGCAGTGAGACTTCATTTTAGTGCAGATTTCCTTTGTAAGCTTGCTTGGTTGACCAAAAAGGGCGTATGCGTTTTTTCCTGAATATATTCAGGAAAAAACGCATACGCCCTTTTTGGCCAAGTGCATCATTGTGGACGTTCTGCCTCTTTTCCTATGCTTTACATGCAATTCCAGTCTACCTCCTGAAATTGGTTTCCTGCAATTCTGCCCCGCTTTCAAGTCCTCTTGGCAGCCTTACTTCAATATATTTTTGGACGATAGCTGTCATTTATAACTCTGCAGGTTTGTGAATGACAGTGCCCCTGAGCTCCTTTCTCCAACTCGCTTTCTTGTGAGCTGCCCGCAACACCGCAGGATTGCTTCAGGCCCTAGTGTGGTTCCGGCATGGCACGCTGAGCCTTTGGTTAATTCCTATTCCTGGTGGGAAATGAGAGTTAAATTTGCCCGTCCAGACACCTCCAGCTAGTCTCTCATTGGTTCTCCCTATTCCTGTTCATTTTCCGCAGAAATTGCAAACTGGGCCAAACAGGAGGTTAAAGGCACTGACTCTCCAAGTGGGGAGAGTGTTAGTAAAGCGTCTGGAATGTTGCACCCGAGTACCAGGGGACGAAAACTGAGACACCTTTGAACACGTTTCCCAATCACATGGTGTATCATACTCTGGGTTCCACATGCATGTTTTAGCTGAAGGAAGAATACCTTAAACCTGGAGAGTTGACACCCATGCAATGGGTACCATGAAATATGACTTCAAAGGGTCTGCATTTGCTCACCGATCCTCACCAATCCTATCACTGCTGTGTTTATGCCCCTGTACACATGCTTGATTCTCTTTCGGAGACATATAAATCCATAGGTTTTAAGATTCTTACTAGTCAGGTATATTCGTAGGCATTTAATATGGGGTGTTGAGTCCACTTCATTGAGCAAGGAGTAGCTCTTGTATATTACATATTTGGCTTATGGAATGGTATCTGTGCTTATTTCAATCTCTGGTTTTATGCAGCACCCCAACTCACATTTCCCCTTAAGCAAGCATAAGTTGGTTTTCTGCATTTGAGACCCTGTTCTGTTTTGTAATTTAGTTCCTGTGTAGCCAAGTTTACATTCCGTGTAGTAGTGATATCTTATGATGTTTCTTTTTCTGTGTGACTTATTTCACTTAGAATCATCGTACCTGAATCCACTCATTATGCTGCTACAGGCCTGATGACATAGATTTCATTGCTGAGTGATATTGCATTGTACGTAAGTACCACAACTTCTTTATCCATTTTTCGCTTTCTGCGATATTAAACTTGTACCGTAAACGAGGTTCTTGTAAACAGAGCTGTCCCAAACATTTGGGTGGCTGTGTGTTTTTGATTTTAATTTCCCTAAGCTATAGGACCATAAGTGGAAGTGCCCTAGGCTCTGTTGCTTTGTTTTTTGGATGTTTCAGGAAACACCATACACTTCTCCAGAGTGACTGTTGGCAATTTACATCCCGCCCATCAGCATAACAAGACTCCCAGTTCTCCATGGCCTGTCCTGCCTTTCTGGATTTTACACTTTTTTCAGATGGCCCTTTTGACCGGGGGGCAGTGAGACTTCATTGTAGTGCAGATTTCCTTTGCAAGCTTGCTTGGTTGGCCAAAAAGGGCGTATGCGTTTTTTCCTGAATATATTCAGGAAAAAACGCATACGCCCTTTTTGGCCAAGTGCATCATTGTGGACGTTCTGCCTCTTTTCCTATGCTTAACATGCAATTCCAGTCTACCTCCTGAAATTGGTTTCCTGCAATTCTGCCCCGCTTTCAAGTCCTCTTGGCAGCCTTACTTCAATATATTTTTGGACGATAGCTGTCATTTATAACTCTGCAGGTTTTTGAATGACAGTGCCCCTGAGGTCCTTTCTTCAACTCGCTTTCTTGTGAGCTGGCCGCAACACCGCAGCCTTGCTTCAGGCCCTAGTGTGGTTTCGGCATGGCCCGCTGAGGCTTTGTTTAATTCCTCTTCCTGGTGGGAAATGAGAGTTAAATTTGCCCGTCCAGACACCTCCAGCTAGTCTCTCATTGGTTCTCCCTATTCCTGTTCATTTTCCGCAGAAATTGCAAACTGGGACAAACAGGAGGTTAAAGGCACTGACTCTCCAAGTGGGGAGAGTGTTAGTAAAGCGTCTGGAATGTTGCACCCGAGTACCAGGGGACGAATACTGAGACACATTTGAACACGTTTCCCAATCACACGGTGGATCATACTCTGGGTTCCACATGCATGTTTTAGCTGAAGGAAGAATCCCTTAAACCTGGAGAGTTGAGACTCATGGAATGGGTACCATGCAATATGACTTCAAAGGGTCTGCATTTGCTCACTGAACCTCACCAATCCTATCACTGCTGAGTTTATGCCGCTGTACACACGCTTGATTCTCTTTCGGAGCATATAAATCCATAGGTTTTAAGATTCTTACTAGTCAGGTATATTCTTAGGCGTTTAATATGTGGTGTTGAGTCCACTTCGTTGAGCAAGGAGAAGCTCATGTCTATTACATATTTGACTTATGGAACGGTATCTGTGTTAATTTCAATCTCTGGTTTTATGCAGCACCCCAACTCACCTTTCCCCTTAAGGAAGCATAAGTTGGTTTTCTACATTTGAGACCCTGTTCTGTTTTGTAATTCAGTTCCTGTGTAGCCAAGTTTACATTCCGTGTAGTAGTGATATCTTATGATGTTTCTTTTTCTGTGTGACTTATTTCACTTAGAATCATCGTACCTGAATCCACTCATTATGCTGCTACGGGCCTGATGACATAGATTTCATTGCTGAGTGATATTGCATTGTACGTAAGTACCACAACTTCTTTATCCATTTTTCGCTTTCTGTGATATTGAACTTGTACCGTAAACGAGGTTCTTGTAAACAGAGCCGTCCCAAACTTTGGGGTGGCTGTGTCTTTTTGAATTTAATTTCCCTAAGCTATAGGACCATAAGTGGAATTGCCCTAGGCTCTGTTGCTTTGTTTTTTAGATGTTTCAGGAAACACCATACACTTCTCCATTGTCGCTGTTGGCAATTTACATCCCGCCCATCAGCATAACAAGGCTCTCACATCTCCATGGCCTGTCCTGCCTTTCTGGATTTTACACTTTTATCAGATGGCCCTTTTGACTGGGGGCCAGTGAGACTTCATTGTAGTGCGGATTTCCTTTGCAAGCTTGCTTGGTTGGCCAAAAAGGGCGTATGCGTTTTTTCTTGAATATATTCAGGAAAAAACGCATACGCCCCTTTTGGCCAAGTGCATCATTGTGGACGTTCTGCCTCTTTTCCTATGCTTTACATGCATTTCCAGTCTACCTCCTGAAATCGGTTTCCTGCAATTCTGCCCCGCTTTCAAGTCCTCTTGGCAGCCTTACTTCAATATATTTTTGGACGATAGCTGTCATTTATAACTCTGCATGTTTGTGAATTACAGTGCCCCTGAACCCCTTTCTTCAACTCGCTTTCTTGTGAGCTGGCCGCAACACTGCAGGATTGCTTCAGGCCCTAGTGTGGTTCCGGCACGGCACGCTTAGCCTTTGGTTAATTCCTCTTCCTGGTGGGAAACGAGAGTTAACTTTGCGCGTCCAGACACCTCCAGCTAGTTTCTCATTGGTTCTCCCTATTCCTGTTCATTTTCCGTAGAAATTGCAAACTGGGCCAAACAGGAGGTTAAAGGCACTGACTCTCCAAGTGGGGAGAGTGTTAGTAAAGTGTCTGGAATGTTGCACCCGAGAACCGGGGGACGAAAACTGAGACACATTTGAACACGTTTCCGATCACACAGTGGATCATACTCTGGGTACCACATGCATGTTTTAGCTGAAGGAAGAATCCCTTAAACCTGGAGAGTTGAGACCCATGGAATGGGTTCCATGCAATATGACTTCAAAGGGTCTGCATTTGCTCACCGAACCTCACCAATCCTATCACTGCTGCGTTTATGCCGCTGTACACACGCTTGATTCTCTTTCGGAGACATATAAATCCATAGGTTTTAAGATTCTTACTAGTCAGGTATATTCTTAGGCGTTTAATATGGGGTGTTGAGTCCACTTCGTTGGGCAAGGAGTAGCTCTTGTCTATTACATATTTGGCTTATGGAACGGTATCTGTGTTAATTTCAATCTCTGGTTTTATGTAGCACCCCAACTCACCTTTCCCCTTAAGCAAGCATAAGTTGGTTTTCTACATTTGAGACCCTGTTCCGTTTTGTAATTCAGTTCCTGTGTAGCCAAGTTTACATTCCGTGTAGTAGTGATATCTTATGATGTTTCTTTTTCTGTGTGACTTATTTCACTTAGAATCATCGTACCTGAATCCACTCATTATGCTGCTACGGGCAGATGACATAGATTTCATTGCTGAGTGATATTGCATTGTACGTAAGTACCACAACTTCTTTATCCATTTTTCACTTTCTGCGATATTGAACTTGTACCGTAAATGAGGTTCTTGTAAACAGAGCTGTCCCAAACATTTGGGTGGTTGTGTCGTTTTGATTTTAATTTCCCTAAGCTATAGGACCATAAGTGGAAGTGCCCTAGGCTCTGTTGCTTTGTTTTTTAGATGTTTCAGGAAACACCATACACTTCTCCAGAGTGGCTGTTGGCAATTTACATCCCGCCCATCAGCATAACAAGGCTCCCTGTTCTCCATGGCCTGTCCTGCCTTTCTGGATTTTACACTTTTTTCTGATGGCCCTTTTGACCGGGGGGCAGTGACACTCCATTGTAGTGCAGACTTCCTTTGCACGCTTGCTTGATTGGCCAAAAAGGGCGTATGCGTTTTTTCCTGAATATATTCAGGAAAAAACGCATACGCTCTTTTTGGCCGAGTGCATCATTGTGGACGTTCTGCCTCTTTTCCTATGCTTTACATGCAATTCCAGTCTACCTCCTGAAATCGGTTTCCTGCAATTCTGCCCCGCTTTCAAGTCCTCTTGGCAGCCTTACTTCAATATATTTTTGGACGATAGCTGTCATTTATAACTCTGCAGGTTTGTGAATGACAGTGCCCCTGAGCTCCTTTCTTCAACTCGCTTTCTTGTGAGCTGGCCGCAACACCGCAGGATTGCTTCAGGCCCTAGTGTGGTTCCGGCATGGCACATTGAGCCTTTGGTTAATTCCTCTTCCTGGTGGGAAATGAGAGTTAAATTTGCCCGTCCAGACACCTCCAGCTAGTCTCTCATTGGTTCTCCCTATTCCTGTTCATCTTCCACAGAAATTGCAAACTGGGCCAAACTGGAGGTTAAAGGCACTGACTCTCCAAGTGGGGAGAGTGTTAGTAAAGCGTCTGGAATGTTGCACCCGAGTACCAGGGGACGAAAACTGGCACATTTGAACACGTTTCCCGATCACACGGTGGATGATACTCTGGGTTCCACATGCATGTTTTAGCTGAAGGAAGAATCCCTTAAAGCTGGAGAGTTGAGATCCATGGAATGGGTACCATGCAATATGACTTCAAAGGGTCTGCATTTGCTCACCGAACCTCACCAATCCTATCACTGCTGCGTTTATGCCGCTGTACACACGCTTGATTCTCTTTCGGAGCATATAAATCCATAGGTTTTAAGATTCTTACTAGTCAGGTATATTCTTAGGAGTTTAATGTGGGGTGTTGAGTCCACTTCGTTGAGCAAGGAGTAGCTCTTGTCTATTACATATTTGGCTTATGGAACGGTATCTGTGCTAATTTCAATCTCTGGTTTTATGCAGCCCCCCAACTCACCTTTCCCCTTAAGCAAGCATAAGTTGGTTTTCTACATTTGAGACCCTGTTCTGTTTTGTAATTCAGTTCCTGTGTAGCCAAGTTTACATTCCATGTAGTAGTGATATCTTATGATGTTTCTTTTTCTCTGTGAGTTATTTCACTTAGAATCATCGTACCTGAATCCACTCATTATGCTGCTACAAGTCTCATGACATAGATTTCATTGCTGAGTGATATTGCATTGTACGTAAGTACCACAACTTCTTTATCCATTTTTCGCTTTCTGCGATATTGAACTTGTACCGTAAACGAGGTTCTTGTAAACAGAGCCGTCCCAAACTTTGGGGTGGCTGTGTCTTTTTGTTTTAATTTCCCTAAGCTATAGGACCATAAGTGGAAGTGCCCTAGGCTCTGTTGCTTTGTTTTTTAGATGTTTCAGGAAACACCATACATTTCTCCAGAGTGGCTGTTGGCAATTTACATCCCGCCCATCAGCATAACAAGGCTCCCAGTTCTCCATGGCCTGTCCTGCCTTTCTGGATTTTACACTTTTTTCAGATGGCCCTTTTGACCGGGGGGCAGTGAGACTTCATTTTAGTGAAGATTTACTTTGTAAGCTTGCTTGGTTGACCAAAAAGGGCGTATGCGTTTTTTCCTGAATATATTCAGGAAAAAACGCATACGCCCTTTTTGGCCAAGTGCATCATTGTGGACGTTCTGCCTCTTTTCCTATGCTTTACATGCAATTCCAGTCTACCTCCTGAAATCGGTTTCCTGCAATTCTGCCCCGCTTTCAAGTCCTCTTGGCAGCCTTACTTCAATATATTTTTGGACGATAGCTGTCATTTATAACTCTGCAGGTTTGTGAATGACAGTGCCCCTGAGCTCCTTTCTTCAACTCGCTTTCTTGTGAGCTGGCCGCAACACCGCAGGATTGCTTCAGGCCCTACTGTGGTTCCGGCATGGCACGCTGATCCTTTGGTTAATTCCTATTCCTAGTGGGAAATGAGAGTTAAATTTGCCCGTCCAGACACCTCCAGCTAGTCTCTCATTGGTTCTCCCTATTCCTGTTCATTTTCCGCAGAAATTGCAAACTGGGCCAAACAGGAGGTTAAAGGCACTGACTCTCCAAGTGGGGAGAGTGTTAGTAAAGCCTCTGGAATGTTGTACCCGAGTACCAGGGGACGAAAACAGAGACACATTTGAACACGTTTCCCAATCACACGGTGGATCATACTCTAGGTTCCACATGCATGTTTTAGCTGAAGGAAGAATCCCTTAAACCTGGAGAGTTGAGACCCATGGAATGGGTACCATGCAATATGACTTCAAAGGGTCTGCATTTGCTCACCGAACCTCACCAATCCTATCACTGCCGCATTTATGCCGCTGTACACACGCTTGATTCTCTTTCGGAGCATATAAATCCATAGGTTTTAAGATTCTTACTAGTCAGGTATATTCTTAGGCGTTTAATATGGGGTGTTGAGTCCACTTCGTTGAGCAAGGAGTAGCTCTTGTCTATGACATATTTGGCTTATGGAACGGTATCTGTGCTAATTTCAATCTCTGGTTTTATGCAGCCCCCCAACTCACGTTTCCCCTTAAGCAAGCATAAGTTGGTTTTCTACATTTGAGACACTCTTCTGTTTTGTAATTCAGTTCCTGTGTAGCCACGTTTACATTCCATGTAGTAGTGATATCTTATGATGTTTCTTTTTCTGTGTGACTTATTTCACTTAGAATCATCGTACCTGAATCCACTCATTATGCTGCTACGGGCCTGATGACATAGATTTCATTGCTGAGTGATATTGCATTGTACGTAAGTACCACAACTTCTTTATCCATTTTTCGCTTTCTGTGATATTGAATTTGTACCGTAAACGAGGTTCTTGTAAACAGAGCCGTCCCAACCTTTGGGTTGGCTGTGTGTTTTAGATTTTAATTTCCCTAAGCTATAGGACCATAAGTGGAAGTGCCCTAGGCTCTGTTGCCTTGTTTTTTAGATGTTTCAGGAAACACCATACACTTCTCCAGAGTGGCTGTTGGCAATTTACATCCCGCCCATGAGCATAACAAGGCTCCCAGTTCTCCATGGCCTGTCCTGCCTTTCTGGATTTTACATTTTTTTCAGATGGCCCATTTGACCGGGGCGCAGTGAGACCTTATTGTAGTGCAGATTTCGTTTTCAAGCTTGATTGGTTGGCCAAAAAGGGCATATGCATGTTTTCCTGAATATATTCAGGAAAAAACGCGTATGCCCTTTTTGGCCAAGTCCATCATTGTGGACGTTCTGCCTCTTTTCCTATGCTTTACATGCAATTCCAGTCTACCTCCTGAAATCGGTTTCCTGCAATTCTGCCCCGCTTTCAAGTCCTCTTGGCAGCCTTACTTCAATATATTTTTGGACGATAGCTGTCATTTATAACTCTGCAGGTTTGAAAATGACAGTGCCCCTGAGCTCCTTTCTTCAACTCGCTTTCTTGTGAGCTGGCCGCAACACCGCAGGATTGCTTCAGGCCCTAGTGTGGTTTCGGCATGGCCCGCTGAGGCTTTGGTTAATTCCTCTTCCTGGTGGGAAATGAGAGTTAAATTTGCCCGTTCAGACATCTCCAGCTAGTCTCTCATTGGTTCTCCCTATTCCTGTTCATTTTCCGCAGAAATTGCAAACTGGGACAAACAGGAGGTTAAAGGCACTGACTCTCCAAGTGGGGAGAGTGTTAGTAAAGCGTCTGGAATGTTGCACCCGAGTACCAGGACACGAAAACTGAGACACATTTGAACACGTTTCCTGATCACACGGTGGATCATACTCTGGGTTCCACATGCATGTTTTAGCTGAAGGAAGAATCCCTTAAACCTGGAGAGTTGAGACCCATGGAATGGGTACCATGCAATATGACTTCAAACGGTCTGCATTTGCTCACCGAACCTCACCAATCCTATCAGGGCTGCATTTATGCCGCTGTACACACGCTTGATTCTCTTTCGGAGCATATAAATCCATAGGTTTTAAGATTGTTACTAGTCAGGTATATTCTTAGGCGTTTAATATGGGGTGTTGAGTCCACTTCGTTGAGCAAGGAGTAGCTCTTGTCTATGACATATTTGGCTTATGGAACGGTATCTGTGCTAATTTCAATCTCTGGTTTTATGCAGCCCCCCAACTCACGTTTCCCCTTAAGCAAGCATAAGTTGGTTTTCTACATTTGAGACCCTGTTCTGTTTTGTAATTCAGTTCCTGTGTAGCCAAGTTTACATTCCGTGTAGTAGTGATATCTTATGATGTTTCTTTTTCTGTGTGACTTATTTCACTTAGAATCATCGTACCTGAATCCACTCATTATGCTGCTACGGGCCTGATGACATAGATTTCATTGCTGAGTGATATTGCATTGTACGTAAGTACCACAAGTTCTTTATCCATTTTTCACTTTCTGTGATATTGAATTTGTACCGTAAACGAGGTTCTTGTAAACAGAGCCGTCCCAAACTTTGGGGTGGCTGTGTGTTTTAGATTTTAATTTCCCTAAGCTATAGGACCATAAGTGGAAGTGCCCTAGGCTCTGATGCCTTGTTTTTTAGATGTTTCAGGAAACACCATACACTTCTCCAGAGTGGCTGTTGGCAATTTACATCCCGCCCATCAGCATAACAAGGCTCCCAGTTCTCCATGGCCTGTCCTGCCTTTCTGGATTTTACACTTTTTTCAGATGGCCCTTTTGACTGGGGAGCAGTGACACTCCATTGTAGTGCAGACTTCCTTTGCACGCTTGCTTGGTTCGCCAAAAAGGGCGTATGCGTTTTTTCCTGAATATATTCAGGAAAAAACGCATACGCACTTTTTGGCCGAGTGCATCATTGTGGACGTTCTGCCTCTTTTCCTATGCTTTACATGCAATTCCAGTCTACCTCCTGAAATCAGTTTCCTGCAATTCTGCCCCGCTTTCAAGTCCTCTTGGCAGACTTACTTCAATATATTTTTGGACGATAGCTGTCATTTATAACTCTGCAGGTTTGTGAATGACAGTGCCCCTGAGCTCCTTTCTTTTACTTGCTTTCTTGTGAGCTGGCCGCAACACCGCAGGATTTCTTCAGGCCCTAGTGTGGTTCCGGTATTGCACGCTGAGCCTTTGGTTAATTCCTCTTCCTGGTGTTAAATGAGAGTTAAATTTGCCCGTTCACACACCTCCAGCTTGTCTCTCATTGGTTCTCCCTATTCCTGTTCATTTTCCTCAGAAATTGCAAACTGGGCCAAACAGGAGGTTAAAGGCACTGACTCTCCAAGTGGGGAGAGTGTTAGTAAAGCGCCTGGAATGTTGCGCCCGAGTACCAGGGGATGAAAACTGGCACATTTGAACACGTTTCCTGATCACACGGTGGATGATACTCTGGGTTCCACATGCATGTTTTAGCTGAAGGAAGAATCCCTTAAACCTGGAGAGTTGAGATCCATGGAATGGGTACCATGCAATATGATTTCAAAGGGTCTGCATTTGCTCACCAAACCTCACTAATCCTATCACTGCTGCGTTTATGCCGCTGTACACACCCTTGATTCTCTTTCGGAGACATATAAATCCATAGGTTTTAAGATTCTTACTAGTCAGGTATATTCTTAGGCGTTTAATATGGGGTGTTGAGTCCACTTCGTTGAGCAAGGAGTAGCTCTTGTCTATTACATATTTGTCTTATGGAACGTTATCTGTGATAATTTCAATCTCTGGATTTATGCAGCACCCCAACTCACCTTTCCCCTTAAGCAAGCATAAGTTGGTTTTCTACATTTGAGACCCTGTTCTGTTTTGTAATTCAGTTCCTGTGTAGCCAAGTTTACATTCCATGTAGTAGTGATATCTTATGATGTTTCTTTTTCTCTGTGAGTTATTTCACTTAGAATCATCGTACCTGAATCCACTCATTATGCTGCTACAAGTCTCATGACATAGATTTCATTGCTGAGTGATATTGCATTGTACGTAAGTACCACAACTTCTTTATCCATTTTTCGCTTTCTGCGATATTGAACTTGTACCGTAAACGAGGTTCTTGTAAACAGAGCCGTCCCAAACTTTGGGGTGGCTGTGTCTTTTTGTTTTAATTTCCCTAAGCTATAGGACCATAAGTGGAAGTGCCCTAGGCTCTGTTGCTTTGTTTTTTAGATGTTTCAGGAAACACCATACATTTCTCCAGAGTGGCTGTTGGCAATTTACATCCCGCCCATCAGCATAACAAGGCTCCCAGTTCTCCATGGCCTGTCCTGCCTTTCTGGATTTTACACTTTTTTCAGATGGCCCTTTTGACCGGGGGGCAGTGAGACTTCATTTTAGTGAAGATTTACTTTGTAAGCTTGCTTGGTTGACCAAAAAGGGCGTATGCGTTTTTTCCTGAATATATTCAGGAAAAAACGCATACGCCCTTTTTGGCCAAGTGCATCATTGTGGACGTTCTGCCTCTTTTCCTATGCTTTACATGCAATTCCAGTCTACCTCCTGAAATCGGTTTCCTGCAATTCTGCCCCGCTTTCAAGTCCTCTTGGCAGCCTTACTTCAATATATTTTTGGACGATAGCTGTCATTTATAACTCTGCAGGTTTGTGAATGACAGTGCCCCTGAGCTCCTTTCTTCAACTCGCTTTCTTGTGAGCTGGCCGCAACACCGCAGGATTGCTTCAGGCCCTACTGTGGTTCCGGCATGGCACGCTGAGCCTTTGGTTAATTCCTATTCCTAGTGGGAAATGAGAGTTAAATTTGCCCGTCCAGACACCTCCAGCTAGTCTCTCATTGGTTCTCCCTATTCCTGTTCATTTTCCGCAGAAATTGCAAACTGGGCCAAACAGGAGGTTAAAGGCACTGACTCTCCAAGTGGGGAGAGTGTTAGTAAAGCCTCTGGAATGTTGTACCCGAGTACCAGGGGACGAAAACAGAGACACATTTGAACACGTTTCCCAATCACACGGTGGATCATACTCTAGGTTCCACATGCATGTTTTAGCTGAAGGAAGAATCCCTTAAACCTGGAGAGTTGAGACCCATGGAATGGGTACCATGCAATATGACTTCAAAGGGTCTGCATTTGCTCACCGAACCTCACCAATCCTATCACTGCCGCATTTATGCCGCTGTACACACGCTTGATTCTCTTTCGGAGCATATAAATCCATAGGTTTTAAGATTCTTACTAGTCAGGTATATTCTTAGGCGTTTAATATGGGGTGTTGAGTCCACTTCGTTGAGCAAGGAGTAGCTCTTGTCTATGACATATTTGGCTTATGGAACGGTATCTGTGCTAATTTCAATCTCTGGTTTTATGCAGCCCCCCAACTCACGTTTCCCCTTAAGCAAGCATAAGTTGGTTTTCTACATTTGAGACACTCTTCTGTTTTGTAATTCAGTTCCTGTGTAGCCAAGTTTACATTCCATGTAGTAGTGATATCTTATGATGTTTCTTTTTCTGTGTGACTTATTTCACTTAGAATCATCGTACCTGAATCCACTCATTATGCTGCTACGGGCCTGATGACATAGATTTCATTGCTGAGTGATATTGCATTGTACGTAAGTACCACAACTTCTTTATCCACTTTTCGCTTTCTGTGATATTGAATTTGTACCGTAAACGAGGTTCTTGTAAACAGAGCCGTCCCAACCTTTGGGTTGGCTGTGTGTTTTAGATTTTAATTTCCCTAAGCTATAGGACCATAAGTGGAAGTGCCCTAGGCTCTGTTGCCTTGTTTTTTAGATGTTTCAGGAAACACCATACACTTCTCCAGAGTGGCTGTTGGCAATTTACATCCCGCCCATGAGCATAACAAGGCTCCCAGTTCTCCATGGCCTGTCCTGCCTTTCTGGATTTTACATTTTTTTCAGATGGCCCATTTGACCGGGGCGCAGTGAGACCTTATTGTAGTGCAGATTTCGTTTTCAAGCTTGATTGGTTGGCCAAAAAGGGCATATGCATATTTTCCTGAATATATTCAGGAAAAAACGCGTATGCCCTTTTTGGCCAAGTCCATCATTGTGGACGTTCTGCCTCTTTTCCTATGCTTTACATGCAATTCCAGTCTACCTCCTGAAATCGGTTTCCTGCAATTCTGCCCCGCTTTCAAGTCCTCTTGGCAGCCTTACTTCAATATATTTTTGGACGATAGCTGTCATTTATAACTCTGCAGGTTTGAAAATGACAGTGCCCCTGAGCTCCTTTCTTCAACTCGCTTTCTTGTGAGCTGGCCGCAACACCGCAGGATTGCTTCAGGCCCTAGTGTGGTTTCGGCATGGCCCGCTGAGGCTTTGGTTAATTCCTCTTCCTGGTGGGAAATGAGAGTTAAATTTGCCCGTTCAGACATCTCCAGCTAGTCTCTCATTGGTTCTCCCTATTCCTGTTCATTTTCCGCAGAAATTGCAAACTGGGACAAACAGGAGGTTAAAGGCACTGACTCTCCAAGTGGGGAGAGTGTTAGTAAAGCGTCTGGAATGTTGCACCCGAGTACCAGGACACGAAAACTGAGACACATTTGAACACGTTTCCTGATCACACGGTGGATCATACTCTGGGTTCCACATGCATGTTTTAGCTGAAGGAAGAATCCCTTAAACCTGGAGAGTTGAGACCCATGGAATGGGTACCATGCAATATGACTTCAAACGGTCTGCATTTGCTCACCGAACCTCACCAATCCTATCAGGGCTGCATTTATGCCGCTGTACACACGCTTGATTCTCTTTCGGAGCATATAAATCCATAGGTTTTAAGATTGTTACTAGTCAGGTATATTCTTAGGCGTTTAATATGGGGTGTTGAGTCCACTTCGTTGAGCAAGGAGTAGCTCTTGTCTATGACATATTTGGCTTATGGAACGGTATCTGTGCTAATTTCAATCTCTGGTTTTATGCAGCCCCCCAACTCACGTTTCCCCTTAAGCAAGCATAAGTTGGTTTTCTACATTTGAGACCCTGTTCTGTTTTGTAATTCAGTTCCTGTGTAGCCAAGTTTACATTCCGTGTAGTAGTGATATCTTATGATGTTTCTTTTTCTGTGTGACTTATTTCACTTAGAATCATCGTACCTGAATCCACTCATTATGCTGCTACGGGCCTGATGACATGGATTTCATTGCTGAGTGATATTGCATTGTACGTAAGTACCACAAGTTCTTTATCCATTTTTCACTTTCTGTGATATTGAATTTGTACCGTAAACGAGGTTCTTGTAAACAGAGCCGTCCCAAACTTTGGGGTGGCTGTGTGTTTTAGATTTTAATTTCCCTAAGCTATAGGACCATAAGTGGAAGTGCCCTAGGCTCTGATGCCTTGTTTTTTAGATGTTTCAGGAAACACCATACACTTCTCCAGAGTGGCTGTTGGCAATTTACATCCCGCCCATCGCATTAACAAGGCTCCCAGTTCTCCATGGCCTGTCCTGCCTTTCTGGATTTTACACTTTTTTCAGATGGCCCTTTTGACTGGGGAGCAGTGACACTCCATTGTAGTGCAGACTTCCTTTGCACGCTTGCTTGGTTCGCCAAAAAGGGCGTATGCGTTTTTTCCTGAATATATTCAGGAAAAAACGCATACGCACTTTTTGGCCGAGTGCATCATTGTGGACGTTCTGCCTCTTTTCCTATGCTTTACATGCAATTCCAGTCTACCTCCTGAAATCAGTTTCCTGCAATTCTGCCCCGCTTTCAAGTCCTCTTGGCAGCCTTACTTCAATATATTTTTGGACGATAGCTGTCATTTATAACTCTGCAGGTTTGTGAATGACAGTGCCCCTGAGCTCCTTTCTTTTACTTGCTTTCTTGTGAGCTGGCCGCAACACCGCAGGATTTCTTCAGGCCCTAGTGTGGTTCCGGTATTGCACGCTGAGCCTTTGGTTAATTCCTCTTCCTGGTGTTAAATGAGAGTTAAATTTGCCCGTTCACACACCTCCAGCTTGTCTCTCATTGGTTCTCCCTATTCCTGTTCATTTTCCGCAGAAATTGCAAACTGGGCCAAACAGGAGGTTAAAGGCACTGACTCTCCAAGTGGGGAGAGTGTTAGTAAAGCGCCTGGAATGTTGCACCCGAGTACCAGGGGACGAAAACTGGCACATTTGAACACGTTTCCTGATCACACGGTGGATGATACTCTGGGTTCCACATGCATGTTTTAGCTGAAGGAAGAATCCCTTAAACCTGGAGAGTTGAGATCCATGGAATGGGTACCATGCAATATGATTTCAAAGGGTCTGCATTTGCTCACCGAACCTCACTAATCCTATCACTGCTGCGTTTATGCCGCTGTACACACCCTTGATTCTCTTTCGGAGACATATAAATCCATAGGTTTTAAGATTCTTACTAGTCAGGTATATTCTTAGGCGTTTAATATGGGGTGTTGAGTCCACTTCGTTGAGCAAGGAGTAGCTCTTGTCTATTATATATTTGTCTTATGGAACGTTATCTGTGATAATTTCAATCTCTGGATTTATGCAGCACCCCAACTCACCTTTCCCCTTAAGCAAGCATAAGTTGGTTTTCTACATTTTAGACCCTGTTCTGTTTTGTAATCCAGTTCCTGTGTAGCCAAGTTTACATTCCGTGTAGTAGTGATATCTTATGATGTTTCTTTTTCTCTGTGACTTATTTCACTTAGAATCATCGTACCTGGATCCACTCGTTATGCTTCTACGGGCCTGACGACATAGATTTCATTGCTGAGTGATATTGCATTGTACGTAAGTACCACAACTTCTTTATCCATTTTTCGCTTTCTGCGATATTGAACTTGTACCGTAAACGAGGTTCTTGTAAACAGAGCCGTCCCAAATTTTGGGGTGGCTGTGTCTTTTTGATTTTAAGTTCCCTAAGCTATAGGACCATAAGTGGTAGTGCCCTAGGCTCTGTTGCTTTGTTTTGTAGATGTTTCAGGAAACACCATACACTTCTCCAGAGTGGCTGTTGGCAATTTACATCCCGCCCATCAGCATAACAAGGCTCCCAGTTCTCCATGGCCTCTCCTGCCTTTCTGGATTTTACACTTTTTTCAGATGGCCCTTTTGACCGGGGGGCAGTGACACTCCATTGTAGTGCAGATTTCCTTTGCAAGATTGCTTTGTTGGCCAAAAAGGGCGTATGCGTTTTTTCCTGAATATATTCAGGAAAAAACGCATACGCCCTTTTTGGCCAAGTGCATCATTGTGGACGTTCTGCCTCATTTCCTATGCTTTACATGCAATTCCAGTCTACCTCCTGAAATCGGTTTCCTGCAATTCTGCCCCGCTTTCAAGTCCTCTTGGCAGCCTTACTTCAATATATTTTTGGACGATAGCTGTCATTTATAACTCTGCAGGTCTGTGAATGACAGTGCCCCTGAGCTCCTTTCTTCAACTCGCTTTCTTGTGAGCTGGCCGCAACACCGCAGGATTGCTTCAGGCCCTAGTGTGGTTCCGGCATGGCACATTGAGCCTTTGGTTAATTCCTCTTCCTGGTGGGAAATGAGAGTTAAATTTGCCCATCCAGACACCTCCAGCTAGTCTCTCATTGGTTCCCTCTATTCCTGTTCATTTTCCACAGAAATTGCAAACTGTGCCAAACAGGAGGTTGAAGGCACTGACTCTCCAAGTGGGGAGAGTGTTAGTAAAGCGTCTGGAATGTTGCACCCGAGTACCAGGGGACGAAAACTGGCACATTTGAACACGTTTTCTGATCACACGGTGGATGATACTCTGGGTTCCACATGCATGTTTTAGCTGAAGGAAGAATCCCTTAACCCTGGAGAGTTGAGACCCATGGAATGGGTACCATGCAATATGACTTCAAAGGGTCTGCATTTGCTCACCGAACCTCACCAATCCTATCACTGCTGCGTTTATGCCGTTGTACACACGCTTGATTCTCTTTCGGAGCATATAAATCCATAGGTTTTAAGATTCTTACTAGTCAGATATATTCTTAGGAGTTTAATATGGGGTGTTGAGTCCACTGCGTTGAGCAAGGAGTAGCTCTTGTCTATTACATATTTGGCTTATGGAACGGTATCTGTGCTAATTTCAATCTCTGGTTTTATGCAGCACCCCAACTCACCTTTCCCTTTAAGGAAGCATAAGTTGGTTTTCTACATTTGAGACCCTGTTCTGTTTTGTAATTCAGTTCCTGTGTAGCCAAGTTTACATTCCGTGTAGTAGTGATATCTTATGACGCTTCTTTTTCTCTGTGACTTATTTCACTTAGAATCATCGTACCTGAATAAACTCGTTATGCTGCTACGGGCCTGATGACATAGATTTCATTGCTGAGTGATATTGCATTGTACGTAAGTACCACAACTTCTTTATCCATTTTTTGCTTTCTGCGATATTGAACATGTACCGTAAACGAGGTTCTTGTAAACAGAGCCATCCCAAACTTTGGGGTGGCTGTGTCTTTTTGATTTTAATTTCCTTAAGCTATAGGACCATAAGTGGAATTGCCCTAGGCTCTGTTGCTTCGTTTTTTAGATGTTTCAGGAAACACCATACACTTCTCCAGAGTGGCTGTTGGCAATTTACATCCCGCCCATGAACATAACAAGGCTCCCAGTTCTCCATGGCCTGTCCTGCCTTTCTGGATTTTAAACTTTTTTCAGATGGCCCTTTTGACCGGGGGGCAGTTAGACATCATTGTAGTGCAGATTTCCTTTGCAAGTTGCTTGCTTGGCCAAAAAGGGCGTATGCGTTTTTTCCTGAATATATTCAGGAAAAAATGCATACGCCCTTTTTGGCCAAGTGCATCATTGTGGACGTTCTGCCTCTTTTGCTATGCTTTACATGCAATTCCAGTCTACCTCCTGAAATCGGTTTCCTGCAATTCTGCCCCTCTTTCAAGCACTCTTGGCAGCCTTTCTTCAATATATTTTTGGACGATAGCTGTCATTTATAACTCTGCAGGTTTGTGAATGACAGTGCCCCTGAGCTCCTTTCTTCAACTCGCTTTCTTGTGAGCTGGCCACAACACCACTGCATTGCTTCAGGCCCTAGTGTGGTTCTGGCATGACACGCTGAGCCTATGGTTAATTCCTCTTCCTGGTGGGAAATGAGAGTTAAATTTGCCCGTCCAGACACCTCCAGCTAGTCTCTCATTGGTTCTCCCTATTCCTGTTCATTTTCCACAGAAATTGCAAACTGGGCCAATCAGGAGGTTAAAGGCACTGAGTCTCCAAGTGGAGAGAGTGTTAGTAAAGCGTCTGGAATGTTGCACCCGAGTACCAGGGGACGAAACCTGAGTCACATTTGAACACGTTTCCCGATCACACGGTGGATCATACTCTGGGTTCCACATGCATGTTTTAGCTGAAGGAAGAATCCCTTCAACCTGGAGAGTTGAGACCCATGGAATGGGTACCATGCAATATGACTTCAAAGGGTCTGCATTTGCTCACCGATCCTCACCAATCCTATCACTGCTGCGTTTATGCCGCTGTACACACACTTGATTCTCTTTCGGAGACATATAAATCCATAGGTTTTAAGATTCTTACTAGTCAGGTATATTCTTAGGCGTTTAATATGGGGTGTTGAGTCCACTTCGTTGAGCAAGGAGTAGCTCTTGTCTATTACATATTTGGCTTATGGAACGGTATCTGTGCTAATTTCAATCTCTGGTTTTATGCAGCAACCCAACTCACCTTTCCCCTTAAGCAAGCATAAGTTGGTTTTCTACATTTGAGACCCTGTTCTGTTTTGTAATTCAGTTCCTGTGTAGCCAAGTTTACATTCCGTGTAGTAGTGATATCTTATGATGTTTCTTTTTCTGTGTGACTTATTTCACTTAGAATCATCGTACCTGAATCCACTCATTATGCTGCTACGGGCCTGATGACATAGATTTCATTGCTGAGTGATATTGCATTGTACGTAAGTACCACAACTTCTTTATCCATTTTTCACTTTCTGTGATATTTAACTTGTACCGTAAACGAGGTTCTTGTAAACAGAGCCTTCCCAAACTTTGTGGTGGCTGTGTCTTTTTGATTTTAATTTCCCTAAGCTATAGGACCATAAGTGGAAGAGCCCTAGGCTCTGTTGCTTTGTTTTGTAGATGTTTCAGGAAAAACCATACACTTCTCCAGAGTGCCTGTTGGCAAGTTACATCCCATCCAATAGCATAACAAGGCCTCCAGTTCTCCATTGCCTGTCCTACCTTTCTGGATTTTATACTTTTTTCAGATGGCCCTTTTGACCGGGGGGCAGTGAGACTTCATTGTAGTGCAGATTTCCTTTGCAAGCTTGCTTGGTTGGCCAAAAAGGGCGTATGCGTTTTTTCCTGTATTCCGGAAAAAACGCATACGCCCTTTTTGGCCAAGTGCATCATTGTGGACGTTCTGCCTCTTTTCCTATGCTTTACATGCAATTCCAGTCTACCTCCTGAAATCGGTTTCCTGCAATTCTGCCCCGCTTTCAAGTCCTCCTGGCAGCCTTACTTCAATATCTTTTTGGACGATAGCTGTCATTTATAACTCTGCAGGTTTGTGAATTACAGTTCCCCTGAGCTTCTTTTTTCAACTCGCTTTCTTGTGAGCTGGCCGCAACACCGCAGGATTGCTTCAGGCCCTAGTGTGGTTCCGGCATGGCACGCTGAGCCTTTGGTTAATTCCTCTTCCTGGTGGGAAATGAGAGTTAAATTTGCCCGTCCAGACACCTCCAGCTAGTCTCTCAGTGGTTCTCCCTATTCGTGTTCATTTTCCGCAGAAATTGCAAACTGGGCCAAACAGGAGGTTAAAGGCACTGACTCTCCAAGTGGGGAGAGTGTTAGGAAAGTGTCTGCAATGTTGCACCCGAGTACCAGGGGACGAAAACTGAGTCACATTTGAACACGTTTCCCGATCACACAGTGGATCATTCTCTGGGTTCCACATGCATGTTTTAGCTGAATGAAGAATCCCTTAAACCTCGAGAGTTGAGACCCATGGAACGGGTACCATGCAATATGACTTCAAAGGGTCTGCATTTGCTCACCGAACCTCACCAAACCTATCACTGCTGCGTTTATGCCGCTGTACACACGCTTGATTCTCTTTCGGAGACATATCAATCCATAGGTTTTAAGATTCTTCCTAGTCAGGTATATTCTTAGGCGTTTAATATGGGGTGTTGAGTCCACTTCGTTGAGCAAGGAGTAGCTCTTGTCTATTACATATTTGGCTTATGGAAAGGTATCTGTGCTAATTTCAATCTGTGGTTTTATGCAGCACCCCAACTCACCTTTCCCCTTAAGCAAGCATACGTTGGTTTTCTACATTTGAGACCCTGTTCTGTTTTGTAATTCAGTTCCTGTGTAGCCAAGTTTACATTCCGTGTAGTAGTGATATCTTATGATGTTTCTTTTTCTGTGTGACTTATTTCACTTAGAATCATCGTACCTGAATCCACTCATTATGCTGCTACGGGCCTGATGACATAGATTTCATTGCTGAGTGATATTGCATTGTACGTAAGTACCACAACTTCTTTATCCATTTTTCCCTTTCTGCGATATTGAACTTGTACCGTAAACGAGGTTCTTGTAAACAGTGCCGTCCCAAACTTTGGGGTGGCTGTGTCTTTTTGATTTTAATTTCCCTAAGCTATAGGACCATAAGTGGAAGTGCCCTAGGCTCTGTTGCTTTGTTTTTTAGATGTTTCAGGAAACACCATACACTTCTCCAGAGTGGCTGTTGCCAATTTACATCCCGCCCACCAGCATAACAAGGCTCCCAGTTCTCCATGGCCTGTCCTTCCTTTCTGGATTTTATACTTTTTTCAGATGGCCCTTTTGACCGGGGGGAAGTGAGACTTCATTGTAGTGCAGATTTCCTTTGCAAGGTTGTTTGGTTGGCCAGAAAGGGCATATGCGTTTCTTCCTGAATATATTAAGGAAAAAACGCATGCGCCCTTTTTGGCCAAGTGCATCATTGTCGACGTTCTGAGTCTTTTCATATGTTGTCAATGCAATTCTAGTCTACCTCTTGAAATCGGTTTCCTGCAATTCTGCCTTGCTGTCAGTGCCTCTTCATAGCCTTACCTCAATATACTTTTGGAAAATAGTTGGCCTTTATAACTCTGCAGGTTTTTGAATTGCAGTGGCCCTTAGCTCCATTTTTCAGCTCTTATTTTTGTGATCTTGCCTCATATCCACAGGATTTTTTCATGCCCTATTCTTCTTCTGGGGCGCCTTGCTCTGCCTTTGGTTAATTCTTCTTCCTGATGTGAAATTAGAGTGACATGTGCCCATTGAAACCGCTACAGCTATTTTCTCACTGGTTCCCCCTATTCCCATTCATCCTCCGCACTAACTGCAGACTGTGCGATACCGGAACTTAAAGGCATTGACTCTCCGTGTGGGGATGTTGTTAGTAAAGTGGCTGGAATGTTGATCCGGAGCCCCAGGAGAGGAAAATGAGGTGCGTTTTAGAAACCTTTCCCGATCATATGGTATACCATCCCCTGGATTTCCCATGCATGGTTTAGCTGTAGGAAGATTCCCTTCAACCTGGAATGTTGGGACCCTTGGAATGAGTAGCATGAAGTATTGCATTAAACTTTCGGCAGTTGCTCACCAAAGCTCACCAATCCTCTCAGCCCCAAGTGTCCAGCCTTATGTCTTATCCAGCTGTGGGTTTATATGTGGTCATTCCAGGTTGCATCACAGCCCCTGAGCGAATTTTGTAAGAATTTTTCTCTCTTTCATTGTTTCTGCGTTTTGGTTTTAAAATTTATTTCTATAATGGGGTTTAGCTCATTTTCACTGCTGTGTTTGGCCACTCTGCACACACTTGATTCCCTTATGGAGATATATCAATACATGGGTTTTAAGATTCTTATTACTCAGATATATTTCTCTGCAGTGTATAGGGTGTATTGAGGCCAGTTCATTGAGCAAGGTGTAGATCTTGTCTAATACCTATTTGGTTTATTGAACGGTATCTGTGCTAATTTCAAACTCTGGTTTTATGCATCACCTCACCTCTCCTTTCCCCTTAAGCTGACATAAGTGTGTTTTCTAAATGTGAGACACTGTTCTGTTTTGTAATTCATTTTTTGTGCAGCCATATTTATCTTCCCTCTATAAGTGATATCTTATGATATGTTTCTTTTTCTGTTTGACTTATTTCAAGTAGTATTATCGGACCTAAATCCACTCTTTATCCTTCTACTAGCCTTATTACATTGATTTCATGGTGAAGAGATATTCCATTGTACATAAGTACCACATTTTCTTTATCCATTGTTCTCTTTCCTGGGATATTTAAGGTGTACTGAAGTTGAGGTTCTTGTAAACAGAGTAGCCCTAAACTGTGGTGTGCTTGTGTCTTGTTGATTTTTAGACTTCCCTAGATATACTTCCATGATTGGAAGTGCCCTATGCTCTGTAGCTCTGTTTTTTAGATGATTTAGGAACCACCATACACTTCTCCAGAGTGGCTCTCAGCAGTTCACACACTGTCCATCAGCGTATAAAGGCTCCCTGTTCTCCATGGCCTGTCCTGCATTTCTGGTTTTTACAATTTTTTCGGATGGCCCTTTTGACCGGTGGGAAATGAGACTTCTTTGTTGTGCACATTTGCATTGCTTGCTTGCTTGGTTGCCCATAAAGTGCGTATGCGTTTTTTCCTGGATATATTCAGGAAAAAACGCATACTCCTTTTTGGGCCAACTGCATCATTGTCGAAATTCTGCCGCTTTTCATGTGCTTTAAAGACGAGTCCAATCTATCTCTTGAAATCTGTTTCTTGCAATTCTGTCTTGCATTCAGATCCTCTTCTTTGCCTTACCTCAACATATTTTTGGACGTTAGTTTTCATTTATAACTCTGCAGGTTTGTGAATTGCAGTGACCCTGAGCTCCATTTTTTAAGTTGCTCTTTTGTGAGCTGGCCTCAAAGCCGCAGGATTGCTTCAGGCCCTATTTTGGCTCCAGCGAGGCGGGCTGAGCCTTTTTTTACTTCTTATTCTTAATGGGAAATTAGAGTGACATATGCCCGTCCAAACCCCTACAACTATTCTCTCATTGGTTCCCCCTCTTCCCGTTCATCCTCCTCACAATTTGCAAAATGTGTGAAACAGAAGTTTAAATGTGCTGATTCTCTAAGTGGGGAGATTCTAAGTAACGTGGCTGGAATGATGAACAGGAGCACCAGGAGAGGATAAATGAGGTGCATTTTAGACACATCTCCCCATCACATGGTGTACAGTCCTCTGGGTTTTCCATGCATGTTTTAGCTGTAGGAAGATCCCTTGAACCTGCAGATTTGGGACCCATTGAATGGGTACCAGGTAGTATTACTTTAAAGGGTGTGCATTTCCTCACCCAACCTCACATTTCTCTTAGCACGAACAGTTTCCAGCCTTATGTGTCATCCTGCTGTGGGTCTAGATGTGTTCAATCCATGTTGCATCACCGTCCCTGAGGAAAAGTTGTAAGAGGTTTTCTCTGTCTCTCTGTCGTTTATTTTTTTCAATTTATTACTATATTGGTTACAGCTGATTTTCAAAGCTCTGTTTCTTGCTGCTGTACATCCACTTGATTCACATACAGAGAGACATCAATAAATTCTTTTTCAGATTCTTACCAGTCATATATATTCTTTTCCGGTGACTTGAGTGTGCTGAGTGCAGTTCTTTTAGCTACCGTGTAGGCCTTGTTGATTATCAGTTTGGTATTTGGAATGGTATCTTTGCTAATTTCAACCTCCTGGATGATGCCTCACCCCTCCCCACCTTTCCCGTTTAGCAGCCTTACGCGTGTTTTCTACATACTTGACTATGTTTTTCTTTTGTAATTTATTTCATGTGTAGCCATTTTGGATTCCACCTTTAAGTGATATCTTATGATATGTGTCTTTTTCTTTTTGAATTATGTCACTTAGAATGATCATACGTAACTCCTCCGGAGTTGTTACAACTGGCCATATTTCATTGATTTCCAGGCTGAGTAATATTCCACTCTACATAAGTACCACATCTCTATCCATTTTTTCCCTCCAGAGACATTTAAGTTATATCCTAGTCGAGGATCTTTTAAACAGAGAGGCAGTAAACATTGGGGTGCCTGTGTCCTCTCGATTTTTGTTTTTCCCAAGACATATGCCCATGAGTGCAAGTGCCCTATGCTCTGTAGCTCATTTTTTAGATGCTTTAGTAAACACAATACACTTCTCCAGAATGGCCGTTGGCAATATACATTTCCACTATAAGCCTCACAGGGCTCCCTCTTCTCCTTGCCCTGTCCTGCATTTCTGGTGTTTACACTTTATGAGGATGGCTCTTCTGACTGATGCGAAGTGATATCTTTTGTAGTATTGATTTCCAGTGCCCACCTGTTTGGTTGGCTAAAAAAGTGTATGCCCTTTTCTTGAATATATACAGAAAAAAACGCATACAGCCTTTTTGGCCAACTGCAATGTTGGCAATGTTCAGCCCCTTTTCTTGTGCTTAATGGCGAGTCCTTTCTACCTCCTCAAATCCCTTTCCTGCCATTCTCCCTTGCTTACCAATCCTTTTCTCTGACTTTCCTCAAGACATTTTTCAGTGATAGATATTTTCAACTCTGCAGTTTCGTGAATTTTACTGCCCCTGAGTTCCATTGTTCAACTTGTGTTTATGGGAACTGGCCACAAAGCAGTGGGATTTCCTCAAGCCCTATACTGTTTCCATGGGCAACCCTAGCCTTTGGTCAATTCGTCTTCCTGATTGGAAATTAGAGTGACATGTGCCTGTCTGAACACCTAGGACTTGTCTCTCATTGTTCCTCATCCTTCCGCTTCATCCTCTGGACAAATTCCAAACTGTACGCAACAGGATGTTGACAGTGCTGACATCTCCAAGTGGGGAGACTGTTAGTAAAGACGCTGGAGGGGTGAACCCGAGCACCAGGAGATGAGGAGATGAGATGCCTTTTCCAAACTCTTCCCGATCAGACGGTATACCATCCTCTGGGTGTGACAGACATGTTTTAGCAGTAGGAAGAGTCCCATTCATGTAAGGAGAACACCAGGGCTTTTTCAAAATCAGTGTCTCCCCGAAACCCAAACTGGGGAATTTTTTAAGCTACGGCTACACATATGTTCATTAAGGGCCTTGGGAAGTAGGCAGAGTCCAAACTTCAGATGTTTGAAGTCTTCAGGGTCAGAAGCACTCACCACCGGCTTCCCTTAGGTTACACTTTAACTGTCATTGATAGATGATGTCAATAAAAATATCTATTCTTTTTCCGATTATTTCCCCTTATAGGTTATTGCAAAATATTGAGTGTAGTTCCCTCTGCTATACAGTAGTTCCTTGTTGATGATCTATTTTATACATAGCAGTGTGTATGTGTTAATTCCAAACTGTTAATTTATCCCTCCTCCCACCTTTCCCCTTTGGTAATAATAAATTATAAGATTTTATACTTCTCAGAAATGGGGGAGCTGAAAGAGAGGTATCATTTTCAATGGAAAAGCATTTAAAACAAGATTGAAGCTTTAACCAAGATTATTAGGTGTACATCCTTGGAAAGAAATCACTTCATTTCTCTAATATTGACCTGACAAATAAGACAAACCTTTTCACTGAACTTGCTTATAATAAAGTGATGGAAATATCAAATGGAAGTGTTAGAAACATCTTATTTTACCCGAGCCTTATAAACTGTTCTATGTTAACTACAGTTTGGCTCACACATCTGTTCATTGAAGTTACAATAGTCTCAATTTCTGTTACTGATCCCCAGAGTGGACCCCAACAAGTGTCCCCCTGCCCAGTGTCATTGGGGCCAACAGATCGAGACTGAGTTTGGTTCACAAGCAAAGGAAACTTTATATTTTGATCAGAGAATGGAGAGGTGAGAGCACGCACTACCCCGTGGGCTGTGGGCTGGGCTGCTGTGTAGAGATCCTGTCAGAGTCAGTGGGAGGGAGGGGGTGGAGCACTCGAGGGCCGGGTTGGCTGCAGCTCAGGCTCTATATCTCGGAGTCTGCACTGGGCCCCAGGAGCTGAGGTGTCGACCCAGCCATTCTGCACTAGGAAATCTGGTCTGAAGTGCCGGGTGTGGAACCTCTGCATGCGGGACCCTAGGAGCACGTGAAATTAGACAAAGCACAAAAGATAAAAAAGGTCAGACTTGACTTTATTGCCCAGATTCTATTTTTATCTCCCAGGGATTTTTAATGGGCTTTGCTGGGAACAAACCCCTCCTCTGCCTTTTGTCCCGTTCCTCATTCTTGGAGTGCTGAGGGTGCAGACCCTTCTTCTGTAACTGCTGAGTGCTGAGTTGGGAGCCCTCATACCAGGGGACGAGGGTCAGAACTTCTCCCCAGCAGCCTCCAGGTGACGTTGATTGGCCCCAGGACCCCTGCCTCCCTGCTCGTCCGCCTGAGCACCAGCATTGGAAGTGTTATAGATTCTAATGACCTTTAAGGGTCCAGGAAAGAGATGTGCAGAGACGCTGTGGGGGCCGGTTTCACCCCGCCCCACATTTGTTCAGCCACCTTAGGCTGACCGTTTCTGCCAGCCTAGATGCTCTGACCAGTAGTCTGCTCTTTCTTCAATTAGGCCCCTGAATTAACGTAAAAACAGCACCAGGTGTCAGAGCCCTGCCCGCTCAACTCCCAGACAGTCCAGGGTCAGTGGTGATCAAGGACCATGATGTCCACTGTGTCAACAGCCTTTTGAAGTAAACAGGAGTCCAGCCGGTCTTATTGGCCACCATCATCACGGTGTCTGTAGGCTTTTCTATGGTGACAGTGTGATATACGTTTCCCCCGCCAAGATTATTAGCTCCCCTCCGGGTGCAGTAAGTCCTGCAAGCAGTAGTCTACTCCTTCGGGACACACTATTGTTGTTTTATGAGAGAAACTCCAGGTCAAGTGATGTTCACACGAGTCGTCATGGTGCCCTGTTGCCCCCGGTTATCTCTCTGGATGTTGGAGTTGGAGGGCCTCCTCACTCGAGGTCGGTGTGCCCACGGAGCGAACCCTGCAACTTCAGGGCATGGTTGGTGATTAGGATCACCACGTGGGGTCCTTTTCCCTTAGGAGGGAGGTGGCCTTTTGGGTTGCTGATTTCCACGTTTTTAGATACCGCCAGTATCTTGGCCAGATGTGGCAGTGGGCCAAGCCCCTTGGTGACTGTAGTTTATCCTACCTGGATGGCATTCTTGCATTGTTCCATTTCAAGTGGTCCCAGTTTTTGCACTAATTCTCCAATGGCGATTCACCTTTCACCGGGAATGGAAAGGTCAAAGGGTTTAGCTCAATTAGGGAGTTCCAGGGCAAGGGTCTGAATTGACTGCTCTTTCCATTCTTGAAAGGCCACTTCTGGATTCTGTTCAAAAGGATCATCATCTTTTCCTTTCAGTGTTTCATATAGAGGCCCAGCTAGTAGACTGTAGTTAGGGATCCAGAAGCAGCAAACCCTGGCCTCCCCAGGAACCCCTAAGCTGTCTTCTAGTTTTAGAAAGGGGTAAGGCTGCAAATGGTTTCTTCCCTTTCCTGGGATGGACTTCTCCGACCTTCTGTGAGAATGAAGCCCAGGCAGGTCACCGCAGTCTGTGATATTTGAGCTTTTTCTTGGACAACTTCTATCCTTTATTGGCTTGGTAGTTCAGAGGCCTCCTTAGTAGGGCTGGCGATCAGAATGTCATCTGCATATTGAAGGAGGGTTTCCTTTTCCAGAGGTAGAACTTTTCAGTCTTTAGCTAAGCTTTCCCCAAAGATGGTGTGGGAATTTTTGAACCCTTGGGGCAAGACGGCCCGGAAGTATTGTTTTAGTTGTATGTTGAGTCCTGCCACTCACAAGCCAAAATTTCTTGTGACTCTGGGACTAATGGAATACAAAAGAAGGCATCATTGAGACTAATACAGAATACCATGTCCTGGTGGTTGGTAGAATGACCAGCAGGGTGTAGGAATTAGGAGCAACTGGAGGTATATCCTTGGTGGCTTCACTGACTGTCCTGACATCCTTTACCAGGTCCCCAGCAGCCCATGGGGCTCTCGTGGTCAGGCCAATCCCAGGATATGGAGCTCTCCTGGGCAGGTACCCCACCCCCAACCCAGCCCACGGGGCTCTCGTGGTCAGGCCTCTCCCAGGATACAGAGCTACCCTTGCAGGTACCGTGGCAGGGCTGGGCACACAGGAACCGTGCACATAGCTCTCACTGAAGAGCACCCCCATCTCACCTGTCGCTCAGAGCTGACACAGAGCACCTCAGAGCAGGACTTGAACTAACAAACAGCAGCTGCGACAGGTCTGTGACCCTGGGCATCACTCTGTGTGGCCTCCCTCCACCTGGTCTTCCAGAGACTTCCACTGCACCCGGGGCACCAGGCCTCTGTCTCCAACCACCACCCACCCCTCCTCTCCCTGACTCCTGGGTTCCTCTCATTAGGAGAGGCTTTTCTTGAAGTTGTCTCCCACTCATGGGCCAGATAAAATGATTAGAAAACAAGCCAAAGCTGCAGCCCCTTGTCTATCCTGACTCTCAGGAGCCCACACCTGTTCCTTGGACCTGGCCGGTTCAGCAAGTTCCATTTTCTGCAACTGTGAGCCCCTGAGGGGTGATGATTGGCTGACCTGGGCAGCCTTACCGTGCCGGCCAGCCCTCCCCAGGTGTGCCTGGGTTGAGATCAATATAAATACCACTCCAGGCAGCAAGAGCCCCTGCAGCTGTGCCTGACGCCATTTTCTCTGCCCTGTCAGCAGTCTCGGGGCTGGGCTGGTGGGAGGGAGTGAGAGGCCACAGCTTTGTGGGTGGCCCAGTGTGAGTGGGGCTCTGCTGGACTTTCTGCAGCAGTTGCCAGGCTGCCACCTGCTAAAGAAGAGGATGTGTCACCCATACCTGCTGCTGGAATTTCTCCCTGGGCAGAGGTGAGGAAGGAAAAAAGCAGTGGGAGCAGGGACAGGACGGGTATCTCAGGCAGGGAAATGGAAATCTTCCAGAAGAGCACCCAGGACCAGGGCCATCCTGGCTGGCCTGCAGGCACCAAGTCAGCTGGCATGCTGTCACTCATGTGGCTCCATGGCCCTTCCTCTAGGCTTTCAAGTCCTTGTATATATTCAGGTGTTTTACCTGGGAAGGGTGGGAACAGTTCAGCAGCAACTGGCCTGGGGCTCAGCTCACGTTCACTCACAGATGCCTCGGCACGGTGCCCCAGCTTTGCAATGAGGACGCTTGTTGTGTGGGGGCTGCTGGCTGAATGGGAGACGATTCCCCACCACTGACCAACTTCAGAATTGTTTACAACTGGAACAAGGGCCCTGATACGGTTTTCCTCTGAGTAACTGGTGGGTTCTGTTTTTTTTTTCTCTTTTTCATTTTTGGTTCAAGGTAGAATTTATTCCTCTTTTTTGTATTTACAGATATAAGCATGGAAATAATTTATTCATATAAATACATGTATGTGAAGGGAATAATTGTTTTTTCTGTTTTGTTTTTTAAATTTTATTTCTTTTTAATTTTGAATTTTATTTTATATTTTTATACAGCAAGTTCTTATTGGTTATCTATTTTATACATATAAATGTTTACATGCCAATCCCAATCTCTCAACTCCTCCCACCACCACCACCCCAAGAGCTTTCCCCCCTTGTTGTCCATACGATTGTTGTCTACATCTGTTGCTCTATTTATGCCTTGCAAAACGGTTAATCTGTACAGTTTTTCTAGGTTCCACATATATGCACGAATATACAAGATTTGTTTTTCTCTTTCTGACTTACTTCACTCTGTATGACAGACTCTAGATCCATCGACGTCTCTACAAATGACCCAATTTCATTCCTTTCATGGCTTAGTAATATTCCATTTTATATATGTACCACATCTTTATGCATTCGTCTGTCTGTGGGCATTTAGGTTGCTTCCATTACCTCGATATTGTAAATAGTGATGCAATGAACATTGCGGTGAATGTCTCTTTTTGATTTATGGTTTTGTCTGGGTATACGTCCAGTACTGGGATTGCTGTATCATATGGTAATTCTATTAATAGTTTCTTAAGAAACTCCATATTGTTCTCCATAGTGACTGTATCAATTTATATTCCCAACAATAGTAGAAGAGGCTTCCTTTTCTCCACACCCTTTCCAGCATTTGTTGTTTGTAGATTTTCAGATGATGCCGATTCTAACAGGTGTGAGGTGATACCTCATTGTTGAGTCCATTTCGTTGAGCAAGGGGTAGGTCTTCTCTATTACATATTTGGCTTATGGAACGGTATCTGTGCTAATTTCAAACTCTGGTTTTATGCAGCACCCCAACTCACCTTTCCCCTTAAGCAAGCATAAGTTGGTTTTCTAAACTTGAGACCCTGTTCTGTTTCGTAATTCAGTTCCTGTGTAGCCAAGTTTACATTCCGTGCATTAGTGATACCTTATGATGTTTCTTTTTCTGTGTGACTTATTTCACTTAGAATCATCGTGCCTCAATCCACTCATTATGCTGGTACAGGCCTGGTGACATAGATTTCATTGCTGAGTGGTATTCTGTTGTACATAAGTACCGCAACTTCTTTATCAATTATTTGTTCTCTGGGATATTTAACTTGTACCGTAGAAGAGGTTCCTGTAAACAGAGCCATCCCAAATTTTGGGGTGGCTGTGTCTTTTTGATTTTAATTTCCCTAAGCTATAGGATCATAAGTGGAAATGCCCTAGACTCTGTTGCTTTGTTTTTCAGATGTATCAGGAAACACTATACACTTCTCCAGAGTGGCTGTTGGCAATTTACATCCCGCCCATCAGCATAACAAGGCTCCCAGTTCTCCATGGCCTGTCCTGCCTTTCTGGATTTTACACTTTTTTCAGATGGCCCTTTAGACCGGGGGGAAGTGACACTTCATAGAAGTTCGGATTTCCATTGCAAGCTTGCTTGGTTTGCCAAAAAGGGCGTATGTGTTTTTTCCTGAATATATTCAGGAACAAACTCATACGCCCTTTTTTGTCACGTGCATCATTGTCGATGTTCTGCCTCTTTTCCTATGCTTTAAATGCAAATCCAGTCTACCTCCTGAAATCAGTTTCCTGAAATTCTGCCCCGCTTTCAAGTCCTCTTGGCAGCCTTACTTCAATATATTTTTGGACGTTATCTGTCATTTATAACTCTGCAGGTTTGTGAATGACAGTGCCCCTGAGCTCCTTTCTTCAACTCGCTTTCTTGTGAGCTGGCCGCAAACCCGCAAGACTGCTTCAGGCCCTAATCTGCTTCTGGCAGGGCACGCTGAGCCTTTGGTTAATTCCTCTTCCTGGTGGGAAATGAGTGTTAAATATGCCCGTCCAGACACCTACCTCACTCTCAACCCCTTGGTAATGTGGGTCCTCTGGTTTGTGGCCACCTTTGCTGGGTTCCTCACCTTTTGATGATGTGGCCCCACTAGTGTGAGGACACTCCTGCCTGGTTCTCATCCACGTGGTTATGTGGACCCCCTGGTGAGAGTCTGTTCCTGGCTGTGTTCCTCACCCTTCTGTGAGGGAGACCCTCTGCTGATAGGTCACTCCTGCATGGCTGGCACACATTGCCTTGGTGAAGTCAGCTGTGTGGTGGCAGTTGAAGCGTGCTGGGGATCTCCTGCCCCCGGTGATGAGGGCCCTCTTGCGTCAGGCCCTAACTGCTGGGCTCACCAACTTTTCTTAATGAGCCCAATGATGCTTGGGCACTCCTCTTAGGACCCCATCTCCATGGGGATGTGGGCCTTCTGCTCTGAGGTCCCAACGGCTGGGTTGTTCACATTTTCATGATGTGGGCTCTCTGGTGTTAGTTCACAGAGGCCTGGATCCCATAGCCTCTGTGCTCTTGGCCGCCTGCTGGGAGGTTCCAACGGCTGGATTCCTCACTTTTTTAATTTTTTGGGCCCTCTGTTGTGAGTATCCTCCTGCCTGCCTCACTCCCAGCCCCTTCGTGATGTGTGTCCTCTGGTTTGAGGCCACATGTGCTGGGTTCCTCACCTTTCGATGATGTGGGACCAATGGTCTTAGGAGACTCCTGCCTGGTTCACATCCCCTTGGTGATGTGGGCCCTCTGTTGAGAGTCTGATCCTGGCTGGGTTCCTCACCCATCTGTGAGGTGGGCCGTCTGCTGTGAGGTCACTCCTGCCTGGCTTGCTCACCTCGCCTTGTGGACATGAGCCCTCTGGTGGCACTTGGAGCCTGCTGGGAGCCTCCTCCCCTCGGTGATGAGGGCCCTCTGGCGTCAGGCCCTAACGGCTGGGCTCCCCACATTTTGTGATGTGCGCCCAGTGGTGCGAGGACACTCCAGCCAGGTTCACATCCCCATTGGGATGTGGGCCTTCTGCTCTGAGGTCCCAATGCCTGGGTTACTCACAGTTTCATGATGTGGGCTCTCTGCTGTTAGTTCACTCCTGCCTGCATCCCATAGCTTCTGTGCTCTCGGCCGCCTGCTGGGAGGTTCTAACTGCTGGATTCCTCACCTTTCTTATTCTTTGGGCCCTCTGTTTTTAGGCTACACCTGCCTGCCTCACTCCCATTCCCTTTGTGATATGTGTCCTCTGATTTGAGGCCACATGTGCTGGGTTCCGCACCTTTCGATGATGTGGCCCCACTGGAGGGAAGATAGTCCGGACTGGTTCCCATCCCCTTGCTGATGTGGGCCCTCAGGTGAGAGTCTGATCCTGGCTGGGTTCCTCACCCTTCTGTGAAGTGGGCCCTCTGCTGTGAGGTCAATCATGCCTGTCTGGCACACGTCACCTTGGCGACGTGGGCCCTCTGGTGGCAGTTGGAGTGTGCTGGGATCCTCCTCCCCTCGGTGATGAGGGCCCTCTTGCCTTAGGCCATAACTGCTGGGCTCCCCACATTTTCTGATGTGCGCCAAGTGAGTGAGGACACTCTTGCCAGGTTCCCATCCCCATGGGGATATGGGCCTTCTGCTCTGAGGTCAAAACGGCTGGCTTGCTCACAGTACCATGATGTGGGCCCTCTGCTGTGAGTTCACTCCGGCAAGGATCCCTTATCATCGGTGCTCTGAGCCGCCTCCTGGGAGGTTCCAACTGCTGGATTCCTCAACATTTTATTCTATGTGCCCTCTGTTGTGAGGCTCCTCCTGCCTGCCTCACTGCCAGCCCCTTGGTGATGACTGTCTTATGGCTTGAGGCCACATGTGCTGCGTTCCTCACCTTTCGATGATGTGGCCCCACTCGTGTGAGGACACTCCTGCCTGGTTCCCATCCCCTTGGTGAGGTGGGCCCTCTGGCGAGAGTCTAATCCTGGCTGGGTTCCTCAACGTTCTGTGAGGTAGGCCCTCTTCTGTGAGGTCACTCCTGCCTGGCTGGCACACGTCACCTTGGAGACGTGAGCCCTCTGGTGGCAGTTGGAGCATGCAGGGTGCCGCTTCCTCTCGGTGATGACGGCCCTCTGGTGTCAGGCCCTAAATGGTGGGCTCCCCACATTTTCTGATGTGCGCCCAGTGGTGCGAGGACACTCCAGCCAGGTTCCCATTCCCATGAGGATGTGGGCCTTCTGCGCTGAGGTCCCAACGCCTGGGTTGCTCACAGTTTTATGATGTGGGCCCTCTGCTGTGAGTTCACTGCGGCCTGGATCCCATAGCCTCGGTGTTCTGAGCCGCCTGCTGGAAGGTCTAAATGCTGGAATCCTCACATTTTTTATATTATGTGCCCTGTGTTGTGAGGCTACTCCTGCCTGCCTCACTCCAAGGCCCTTGGTGATGTGGGTCCTCTGGTTTGAGGACACGTGTGCTGGCTTCCTCACCTTAAGATGATGAGGCCCCACTGGTGTGAGGATAATCCTGACTGGTTCCCATCCCCTTTGTGATGTGGGCCCTCTGGTGAGAGTCTGATCCTGGCTGGGCTCCTCACCCATCTGTGAGGTGGGCCCTCTACTATCAGGTAACTCTTGCCTGGCTTGCTCATCTCGCCTTGTTGACATGAGCCCTCTGGTGGCACTTGGACCCAGCTGGGAGCCTCCTCACCTCTGTGATGAGGGCCCTCTGACGTCAGGCCCTAACTGCTGGGCTCACCAACTTTTCTTAGTGAGCCCAGTGATGCTCGGGCACTCCTCTTAGGTTCCCATCTCCATGGGGTTGTGGGCCTTCTGCTCTGAGGTTCCAACGGCTGGGTTGATCACAGTTTCATGATGTGGGTTCTCTGGTGTTAGTTCACTGTGGCCTGGATCCCATAGCCTCTGTGCTCTTGGCCGCCTGCTGGGAGGTTCCAACGGCTGGATTCCTCACTTTTTTAATTTTTTAGGCCCTCTGTTGTGAGGATCCTCCTGCCTGCCTCACTCCCAGCCCCTTCGTGATGTGTGTCCTCTGGTTTGAGGCCACATGTGCTGGGTTCCTCACCTTTCGATGATGTGGGACCAATGGTCTTAGGAGACTCCTGCCTGGTTCACATCCCCTTGGTGATGTGGGCCCTCTGTTGAGAGTCTGATCCTGGCTGGGTTCCTCACCCTTCTGTGAGGTGGGCCGTCTGCTGTGAGGTCACTCCTGCCTGGCTTGCTCACCTCGCCTTGTGGACATGAGCCCTCTGGTGGCACTTGGAGCCTGCTGGGAGCCTCCTCCCCTCGGTGATGAGGGCCCTCTGGCATCAGGCCCTAACGGCTGGGCTCCCCATATTTTGTGATGTGCGCCCAGTGGTTCGAAGACACTCCATCCAGGTTCACATCCCCATTGGGATGTGGGCCTTCTGCTCTGAGGTCCCAATGGCTGGGTTGTTCACAGTTTCATGATGTGGGCTCTCTGCTGTTAGTTCACTCTGGCCTGGATGCCATAGCCTCTGTGCTCTGGGCCGCCTGCTGGAAGGTTCCAACTGCTCGATTCCTCAACTTTTGTATTCTATGGGTCCTGTGTTGCGATGCTCCTCCTGCCTGCCTCACTCGCAACCCCTTCGTGATGTGGGTCCTCTGGTTTGAGGCCACATGTGCTGGGTTCCGCAACTTTCAATGATGTGGCCCCACTGGTGTGAGGACACTCCTGCCTGGTTCCCATCCCCTTGGTGATGTGGGCCTTCTGGTGACAGTCTTATCCTGGCTGGGTTCCTCACTCTTCTGTGAGGTAGGCCCTCTGCTGTGAGGTCAATCCTGCCTGACTTGCACACATCACCTTGGCGATGTGGGCCCTCTGTTGGCACATGGAACCTGCTGGGAACCTCCTGCCCTGGGTGATGACGGCTCTCTAGCATCAGGCCCTAACTGCTGGGCTCCCCACGTTTTCTGATGTGAGCCCAGTGATGCCAGGACACTCCTGTCAGGTTCCCATCCCCATGGGGATGTGGGCTTTCTGCTCTGAGGTCCCAACGCCTGGGTTGCTCACAGTTTCATGATGTGGGCTCTCTGCTGTTAGTTCACTCCTGCCTGCATCCCATAGCTTCTGTGCTCTCGGCCGCCTGCTGGGAGGTTCCAACTGCTGGATTCCTCACCTTTTTTATTCTTTGGGCCCTCTGTTTTTAGGCTACTCCTACCTGCCTCACTCCCATCCCCTTTGTGATGTATGTCCTCTGATATGAGGCCGCATGTGCTGAGTTCCTCACCTTTCGATGATGTGGCCCCACTGGTGGGAGGACAGTCCTGACTGGTTCCCATCCCCTTGGTGTTGTGGGCCCTCTGGCAAGAGTCTCATCCTACCTCGGTTCCTCACCCTTCTGTGAGATAGGCCCTCTGCTGTGAGGTCGCTACTGCCTGGCTGGCGCATGCCACCTTGTAGACGTGAGCCCTCTGTTGGCAGTTGGAACCTGCTGGGAGTCTCCTCCCCTCAGTTATGAGGGCCCCCTGGCGTCAGGCCCTAACTGCTGGGCTCCTAACATTTTCTGATATGTGCTAAGTGGTGCGAAGCCACTCCTGCCAGGTTCCCATCCCAATGGGGATGTGGGCCTTCTGTTCTGAGGTCCCAACGGCTGGGCTGCTCACAGGTTCATGATGTGGGCCCTCTGCTGTGAGTTCACTGCGGCCTAGATCCCATAGACTCGGTGCTCTGGGCCGCTTGCTGGGAGGTTCCAACTGCTGGATTCCTCAACTTTTATATTCTATGGACCCTGTGTTGTGAGGCCGGTCCTGCCAGCCTCATTCTGAACCCCTTGGTGATGTGGTTCCTCTGGTTTGAGGCTACATGTGCTGGGATCCTCACCTTTCGATGATGTTGTCCCACTGGTGTGGGGACACGCCTGCCTGGTTCCCATCCCCTTGGTGATGTGGGCCCTCTGGTGAGAGTCTGATCCTGGCTGTGTTCCTCACCCTTCTGTGAGGTGGGCCCTCTGCTGTGAGGTCACTCCTGCCGGGCTGGCACACATCGCCTTGGTGACGTTGGCCCTCTGGTGGCAGCTGGAGCCTGCTGGGAGCCTCCTCCCCTCGGTGATGAGTGCCCTCTAGCGTCAGGCCCTAACTTCTGAGCACCCCACGTTTTCTGATGTGAGCCCAGTGATGCCAGGACACTCCTGTCATGTTCCCATCACCATGGGGATGTGGGCCTTCTGCTCTGAGGTCCCAATGTCTGGGTTGCTCACAGTTTCATGATGTGGGCTGTCTGGTGTTAGTTCACTCTGGCTTGGATCCCCTAGCCTCTGTGCTCTGGGCCGCCTGCTGGGAGGTTCCAACTGCTGGATTCCTCACCTTTCTTATTTTTGGGCCCTCTGTTGTGAGGCTCCTCCTGCCTGCCTCACTCCCAGCCCCTTGGTGATGGGTGTCCTATGGTTTGAAGTCACATGTTCTGGGTTCCTCACCTTTAGATGATGTGGCCCTACTCATGTGAGGACACTCCTGTCTGGTTCCAATCCATTTGGTGATGTGGGCCCTCTGGTGCGAGTGTGACCCTAACTGGGTTCGTCACACTTCTCTGAGGTGGGCCCTCTGCTGTGAGGTCATTCGTGCCTGGTTGGCACACATCACCTTGGCGACGTCAGCCCTCTGGTGGCAGTTGGAGCCTGCTGGGAGCCTCCTTCCCTTGGTGATGAGGGTCCTCTGGCGTCAGGCCCTAACTGCTGGTCTCCCAAAATTTTCTGATACGTTCTCAGTGGTGCGAGGACACTCCTACCAGATTTATATCCCCATGGGGATGTGGGCCTCCTGCTCTGAGGCCCCAATGGCTGGGTTGCTCAGTTTCATGACATGGGCCCTCTTCTGTGAGTTCACTGTGGCTTGGATCCCATAGCCTCGGTGCTCTGGGCCGCCTGCTGGGAGGTTCCAACTGCTGGATTCCTCACTTTTTTATTCTATGGGCCCAGTGTTGTGAGGCTACTCCTGCCTGCCTCACTCCGAGGCCCTTGGTGATGTGGGTCCTCTGGTTTGAGGACACATGTGCTGAGTAGCTCACCTTTCGCTGATGTGGCCCAACTGGTGTGAAGACACTCCTGCCTGGTTCCCATCCTCTTAGTGATGCGGGCCCTCTGGTGAGAGTCTGATATTGGCTGGGTTTCTCAACCTTCTGTGAGGTGGGACCTCTGCTGTGAGGTAACTCCTGCCTGGCTTGCTCACGTTGCCTTGGCAACGTGAGCCCTCAGGTGGCAGTTGGAGCCTGCTGGGATTCTCCTCCCCTCAGTTATGAGAGCTCTGGATAAAACACATATGCCCTTTTTTGCCAAGTGCATTATTTTCCAAGTTCTGTCTCTTTTCCTATGCTTTAAGAGCGACTCCCGTGTACCTTCTGAAATCGGTTTCCAGCAATTGTGCCCCGCATTCAAGTCCTCTTCGCAGCCTTACTTCAGTATAATTTTGGATGATAGCTGTCATTTATAACTCTGCAGGTTTGTGAATTACAGTGTCCCTGAGCTCCTTTCTTCAACTCGCTTTCTTGTGAGCTGGCCGCAACACCGCAAGATTGCTTCAGGCCCTAGTGTAGTTCCGGCATGGCACGTTGAGCCTTTGGTTAATTCCTCTTCCTGGTGGGAAATGAGAGTTAAATTTGCCCGTCCAGACACCTCCAGCTAGTCTCTCATTGGTTCTCCCTATTCCTGTTCAGTTTTCCGCAGAAATTGCAAACTGGGCCAAACAGGAGGTTAAAGGCACTGACTCTCCAAGTGGGGAGAGTGTTAGTAAAGCGTCTGGAATGTTGCACCCGAGTACCAGGGGATGAAAATTGACACATTTGAACACGTTTCCCGATCACATGGTGGATCATACTCTGGGTTCCACATGCATGTTTTAGCTGAAGGAAGAATCCCTTAAACCTGGAGAGTTGAGACCCATGGAATGGGTACCATGCAATATGACTTCAAAGGGTCTGCATTTGCTCACCGATTCTCACCAATCCTATCACTGCTGCGTTTATGCCACTGTACACACGCTTGATTCTCTTTCGGAGACATATAAATCCATAGGTTTTAAGATTCTTACTAGTCAGGTATATTCTTAGGCATTTAATATGGGGCGTTGAGTCCACTTCATTGAGCAAGGTGTGGCTCTGGTCTATTATATATTTGGCTTATGGAATGGTATCTGTGCTAATTTCAAACGCTGGTTTTATGCAGCACCCCAACTCACCTTTCCCCTTAAGCAAGCATAAGTTCGTTTTCTACATTTGAGACCCTGTTCTGTTTTGTAATTCAGTTCCTGGGTAGCCAAGTTTACATTCCGTGTAGTAGTGATAATTTATGATGTTTCTTTTTCTGTTTGAATTATTTCACTTAGAATCATCGTACCTGAATCCACTCATTATGCTACTATGGGCCTGATGACATCGATTTCATTGCTGAGTGATATTGCATTGTAGGTAAGTACCACAACTTCTTTATCCATTTTTCACTTTCTGTGATATTGAACTTGAACCGTAAACGAAGTTCTTGTAAACAGAGCCGTCCCAAACTTTGGGGTGGCTGTGTCTTTTTGATTTTAATTTCCCTAAGCTATAGGACCATAAGTAGAAGTGCCCTAGGCTCTGTTGCTTCGTTTTTTATATGTTTCAGGAAACACCATACACTTCTCCAGAGTGGCTGTTGGCAATTTACATCCCGCCCATCAGCATAACAAGGCTCCCAGTTCTCCATGGCCTGTCCTGCCTTTCTGGATTTTACACTTTTTTCAGATGGCCCTTTTGACCGCGGGGCAGTGAGACTTCATTGTAGTGCAGATTTCCTTTGCAAGCTTGCTTGGTTGGCCAAAAAGGGCGTATGCGTTTTTTCCTGAATATATTCAGGAAAAAACGCATACGCCCTTTTTGGCCAAGTGCATCATTGTGGACGTTCTGCCTCTTTTCCTATGCTTTACATGCAATTCCAGTCTACCTCCTGAAATCGGTTTCCTGCAATTCTTCCCCGCTTTCAAATCCTCTTGGCAGCCTTACTTCAATATATTTTTGGACGATAGCTGTCATTTATAACTATGCAGGTTTGTGAATGACAGTGCCCCTGAGCTCCTTTCTTCAACTCATTTTCTTGTGAGCTGGCCGCAACACCGCAGGATTGCTTCAGGCCCAAGTGTGGTTCCAGAATGGCACGCAGAGCCTTTGGTTAATTCCTCTTCCTGGTGGGAAATGAGAGTTAAATTTGCCCGTCCAGACACCTCCAGCTAGTCTCTCATTGGTTCTCCCTATTCCTGTTCATTTTCCACAGAAATTGCAAACTGGGCCAAACAGGAGGTTAAAGGCACTGACTCTCCAAGTGGGGAGAGTGGAGAGTGTTAGTAAAGCGTCTGGAATGTTGCACCCGAGTACCGGGGGATGAAAACTGAGACACATTTGAACACGTTTCCCGATCACACGGTGGATCATACTCTGGGTTCCACATGCATGTTTTAGCTGAAGGAAGAATCCCTTAAACCTGGAGAGTTGAGACCCATGGAATGGGTACCATGTAATATGACTTCAAAGGGTCTGCATTTGCTCACCGATCCTCACGAATCCTATCACTGCTGCATTTATGCCGCTGTACACATGCTTGATTCTCTTTCGGAGACATATAAATCCATAGGTTTTAAGATTCTTATTTGTCAGGTATATTCTTAGGCGTTTAATATGGGGTGTGAGTCCACTTCGTTGAGCAAGGAGTAGCTCTTGTCTATTACATATTTGGCTTATGGAACGGTATCTGTGCTAATTTCAATCTCTGGTTTTATGCAGCACCCCAACTCACCTTTCCCCTTAAGCAAGCATAAGTTGGTTTTCTACATTTGAGACCCTGTTCTGTTTTGTAATTCAGTTCCTGTGTAGCCAAGTTTACATTCCGTGTAGTAGTGATATCTTATGATGTTTCTTTCTCTCAGTGACTTATTTAACTTAGAATCATCGTATCTGAATCCACTCGTTATGCTGCTACGGGCCTGATGACATAGATTTCATTGCTGAGTGATATTACATTGTAGGTAAGTACAACAACTTCTTTATCCATTTTTCGCTTTCTGCGATATTGAACTTGTACCGTAAACGAGGTTCTTGTAAACAGAGCCGTCCCAAACTTTGGGGTGGCTGTGTCTTTTTGTTTTAATTTCCCTAAGCTATAGGACCATAAGTGGAAGTGCCCTAGGCTCTGTTGCTTTGTTTTTTAGATGTTTCAGGAAACACCATACATTTCTCCAGAGTGGCTGTTGGCAATTTACATCCCGCCCATCAGCATAACAAGGCTCCCAGTTCTCCATGGCCTGTCCTGCCTTTCTGGATTTTACACTTTTTTCAGATGGCCCATTTGACCGGGGGGCAATGAGACTTCATTGTAGTGCAGATTTCCTTTGCAAGCTTGCTTGGTTGGCCAAAAAGGGCGTATGCGTTTTTTCCTCAATATATTCAGGAAAAAACGCATACGCCCTTTTTGGCCAAGTGCATCATTGTGGACGTTCTGCCTCTTTTGCTATGCTTTACATGCAATTCCAGTCTACCTCCTGAAATCGGTTTCCTGCAATTCTGCCCCGCTTTCAAGTCCTCTTGGCAGCCTTACTTCAATATATTTTTGGACGATAGCTGTCATTTATAACTCTGCAGGTTTGTGCATTACAGTGCCCCTGAGCTCCTTTCTTCAACTCGCTTTCTTGTGAGCTGGCCGCAACACTGCAGCCTTGCTTCAGGCCCTAGTGTGGTTCCGGCATGGCACGCTGAGCCTTTGGTTAATTCCTCTTCCTGGTGGGAAATGAGAGTTAAATTTGCCCGTCCAGACACCTCCAGCTAGTCTCTCATTGGTTCTCCCTATTCCTGTTCATTTTCCGCAGAAATTGCAAACTTGGCCAAACAGGAGGTTAAAGGCACTGACTCTCCAAGTGGGGAGAGTGTTAGTAAAGCGTCTGGGATGTTGCACCCGAGTACCAGGGGATGAAAATTGACACATTTGAACACGTTTCCCGATCACATGGTGGATCATACTCTGGGTTCCACATGCATGTTTTAGCTGAAGGAAGAATCCCTTAAACCTGGAGAGTTGAGACCCATGGAATGGGTACCATGCAATATGACTTCAAAGGGTCTGCATTTGCTCACCGATTCTCACCAATCCTATCACTGCTGCATTTATGCCACTGTACACACGCTTGATTCTCTTTCGGAGACATATAAATCCATAGGTTTTAAGATTCTTACTAGTCAGGTATATTCTTAGGCATTTAATATGGGGCGTTGAGTCCACTTCATTGAGCAAGGTGTGGCTCTGGTCTATTATATATTTGGCTTATGGAATGGTATCTGTGCTAATTTCAAACGCTGGTTTTATGCAGCACCCCAACTCACCTTTCCCCTTAAGCAAGCATAAGTTTGTTTTCTACATTTGAGACCCTGTTCTGTTTTGTAATTCAGTTCCTGGGTAGCCAAGTTTACATTCCGTGTAGTAGTGATAATTTATGATGTTTCTTTTTCTGTTTGAATTATTTCACTTAGAATCATCGTACCTGAATCCACTCATTATGCTACTATGGGCCTGATGACATCGATTTCATTGCTGAGTGATATTGCATTGTAGGTAAGTACCACAACTTCTTTATCCAATTTTCACTTTCTGTGATATTGAACTTGAACCGTAAACGAAGTTCTTGTAAACAGAGCCGTCCCAAACTTTGGGGTGGCTGTGTCTTTTTGATTTTAATTTCCCTAAGCTATAGGACCATAAGTAGAAGTGCCCTAGGCTCTGTTGCTTCGTTTTTTATATGTTTCAGGAAACACCATACACTTCTCCAGAGTGGCTGTTGGCAATTTACATCCCGCCCATCAGCATAACAAGGCTCCCAGTTCTCCATGGCCTGTCCTGCCTTTCTGGATTTTACACTTTTTTCAGATGGCCCTTTTGACCGCGGGGCAGTGAGACTTCATTGTAGTGCAGATTTCCTTTGCAAGCTTGCTTGGTTGGCCAAAAAGGGCGTATGCGTTTTTTCCTGAATATATTCAGGAAAAAACGCATACGCCCTTTTTGGCCAAGTGCATCATTGTGGACGTTCTGCCTCTTTTCCTATGCTTTACATGCAATTCCAGTCTACCTCCTGAAATCGGTTTCCTGCAATTCTGCCCCACTTTCACGTCCTCTTGGCAGCCTTACTTCAATATATTTTTGGACGATAGCTGTCATTTATAACTCTGCAGGTTTGTGAATGACAGTGCCCCTGAGCTCCTTTCTTCAACTCGCTTTCTTGTGAGCTGGCCACAACACTGCAGGATTGCTTCAGGCCCTGGTGTGGTTCCGGCATGGCAAGCTGAGCCTTTGGTTAATTCCTCTTCCTGGTGGGAAATGAGAGTTAAATTTGCCCATCCAGACACCTCCAGCTAGTCTCTCATTGGTTCTCCCTATTCCTGTTCATTTTCCACAGAAATTGCAAACTGGGTCAACAGGAGTTTAAAGGCACTGACTCTCCAATTGGGGAGAGTGTTAGTAAAGCGTCTGGAATGTTGCACCCGAGTACCAGGGCACGAAATCTGAGTCATATTTTAACACGTTTCCCGATCACATGGTGGATCATACTCTGGGTTCCACATGCATGTTTTAGCTGAAGGAAGAATCCCTTAAACCTGGACAGTTGAGACCCATGGAATGGGTACCATGCAATATGACTTCAAAGGGTCTGCATTTGCTCACTGATCCTCACCAATCCTATCACTGCTGCGTTTATGCCACTGTACACATGTTTGATTCTCTTTCGGAGACATATAAATCCATAGGTTTTAAGATTCTTTCTAGTCAGGTATATTCTTACGCGTTTAATATGGGGTGTTGAGTCAACTTCGTTGAGCAAGGTGTAGCTCTTTTCTATTACATATTTGGCTTATGGAACGGTATCTGTGCTAATTTCAATGTCTGGTTTTATGCAGCACCCCAACTCACCTTTCCCCTTAAGGAAGCATAAGTTGGTTTTCTACATTTGAGACCCTGTTCTGTTTTGTAATTCAGTTCCTGTGTAGCCAAGTTTACATTCCGTGTAGTAGTGATATCTTATGATGTTTCTTTTTCTGTTTGAATTATTTCACTTAGAATCATCGTACCTGAATCCACTCGTTATGCTGCTATGGGCCTGATGACATAGATTTCATTGCTGAGTGATATTACATTGTAGGTAAGTACCACAACTTCTTTATCCATTTTTCACTTTCTGTGATATTAAACTTGTACCGTAAACTAGGTTCTTGTAAACAGAGCTGTCCCAAACTTTGGGGTGGCTGTGTCTTTTTGATTTTAATTTCCCTAAGCTATAGGACCATAAGTGGAAGTGCCCTAGGCTCTGTTGCTTTGTTTTTTAGATGTTTCAGGAAACACCATACACTTCTCCAGAGTGGCTGTTGGCAATTTACATCCCGCCCATCAGCATAACAAGGCTCCCAGTTCTCCATGGCCTGTCCTGTCTTTCTGGATTTTATACTTTTTTCAGATGGCCCTTTTGACCGGGGGGTAGTGAGACTTCATTGTAGTGCAGATTTCCTTTGCAAGCTTGCTTGGTTAGCCAAAAACGGCGTATGCGTTTTTTCCTGAATATATTCAGGAAAAAACGCATACGCCCTTTTTGGCCAAGTGCATCATTGTGGACGTTCTGCCTCTTTTCCTATGCTTTACATGCAATTCCAGTCTACCTCCTGAAATCGGTTTCCTGCAATTCTTCCCCGCTTTCAAATCCTCTTGGCAGCCTTACTTCAATATATTTTTGGACGATAGCTGTCATTTATAACTCTGCATGTTTGTGAATTACAGTGCCCCTGAGCTCCTTTCTTCAACTCATTTTCTTGTGAGCTGGCCGCAACACCGCAGGATTGCTTCAGGCCCAAGTGTGGTTCCAGAATGGCACGCTGAGCCTTTGGTTAATTCCTCTTCCTGGTGGGAAATGAGAGTTAAATTTGCCCGTCCAGACACCTCCAGCTAGTCTCTCATTGGTTCTCCCTATTCCTGTTCATTTTCCACAGAAATTGCAAACTGGGCCAAACAGGAGGTTAAAGGCACTGACTCTCCAAGTGGGGAGAGTGGAGAGTGTTAGTAAAGCGTCTGGAATGTTGCACCCGAGTACCGGGGGATGAAAACTGAGACACATTTGAACACGTTTCCCGATCACACGGTGGATCATACTCTGGGTTCCACATGCATGTTTTAGCTGAAGGAAGAATCCCTTAAACCTGGAGAGTTGAGACCCATGGAATGGGTACCATGTAATATGACTTCAAAGGGTCTGCATTTGCTCACCGATCCTCACGAATCCTATCACTGCTGCATTTATGCCGCTGTACACATGCTTGATTCTCTTTCGGAGACATATAAATCCATAGGTTTTAAGATTCTTACTTGTCAGGTATATTCTTAGGCGTTTAATATGGGGTGTGAGTCCACTTCGTTGAGCAAGGAGTAGCTCTTGTCTATTACATATTTGGCTTATGGAACGGTATCTGTGCTAATTTCAATCTCTGGTTTTATGCAGCACCCCAACTCACCTTTCCCCTTAAGCAAGCATAAGTTGGTTTTCTACATTTGAGACCCTGTTCTGTTTTGTAATTCAGTTCCTGTGTAGCCAAGTTTACATTCCGTGTAGTAGTGATATCTTATGATGTTTCTTTCTCTCAGTGACTTATTTAACTTAGAATCATCGTATCAGAATCCACTCGTTATGCTGCTACGGGCCTGATGACATAGATTTCATTGCTGAGTGATATTACATTGTAGGTAAGTACCACAACTTCTTTATCCATTTTTCGCTTTCTGCGATATTGAACTTGTACCGTAAACGAGGTTCTTGTAAACAGAGCCGTCCCAAACTTTGGGGTGGCTGTGTCTTTTTGTTTTAATTTCCCTAAGCTATAGGACCATAAGTGGAAGTGCCCTAGGCTCTGTTGCTTTGTTTTTTAGATGTTTCAGGAAACACCATACATTTCTCCAGAGTGGTTGTTGGCAATTTACATCCCGCCCATCAGCATAACAAGGCTCCCAGTTCTCCATGGCCTGTCCTGCCTTTCTGGATTTTACACTTTTTTCAGATGGCCCATTTGACCGGGGGGCAATGAGACTTCATTGTAGTGCAGATTTCCTTTGCAAGCTTGCTTGGTTGGCCAAAAAGTGCGTATGCGTTTTTTCCTCAATATATTCAGGAAAAAACGCATACGCCCTTTTTGGCCAAGTGCATCATTGTGGACGTTCTGCCTCTTTTGCTATGCTTTACATGCAATTCCAGTCTACCTCCTGAAATCGGTTTCCTGCAATTCTGCCCCGCTTTCAAGTCCTCTTGGCAGCCTTACTTCAATATATTTTTGGACGATAGCTGTCATTTATTACTCTGCAGGTTTGTGCATTACAGTGCCCCTGAGCTCCTTTCTTCAACTCGCTTTCTTGTGAGCTGGCCGCAACACTGCAGCCTTGCTTCAGGCCCTAGTGTGGTTCCGGCATGGCACGCTGAGCCTTTGGTTAATTCCTCTTCCTGGTGGGAAATGAGAGTTAAATTTGCCCGTCCAGACACCTCCAGCTAGTCTCTCATTGGTTCTCCCTATTCCTGTTCATTTTCCGCAGAAATTGCAAACTTGGCCAAACAGGAGGTTAAAGGCACTGACTCTCCAAGTGGGGAGAGTGTTAGTAAAGCGTCTGGAATGTTGCACCCGAGTACCAGGGCACGAAAATTGACACATTTGAACACGTTTCCCGATCACATGGTGGATCATACTCTGGGTTCCACATGCATGTTTTAGCTGAAGGAAGAATCCCTTAAACCTGGAGAGTTGAGACCCATGGAATGGGTACCATGCAATATGACTTCAAAGGGTCTGCATTTGCTCACTGATCCTCACCAATCCTATCACTGCTGCGTTTATGCCACTGTACACATGTTTGATTCTCTTTCGGAGACATATAAATCCATAGGTTTTAAGATTCTTTCTAGTCAGGTATATTCTTACGTGTTTAATATGGGGTGTTGAGTCAACTTCGTTGAGCAAGGTGTAGCTCTTTTCTATTACATATTTGGCTTATGGAACGGTATCTGTGCTAATTTCAATGTCTGGTTTTATGCAGCACCTCAACTCACCTTTCCCCTTAAGGAAGCATAAGTTGGTTTTCTACATTTGAGACCCTGTTCTGTTTTGTAATTCAGTTCCTGTGTAGCCAAGTTTACATTCCGTGTAGTAGTGATATCTTATGATGTTTCTTTTTCTGTGTGACTTATTTCACTTAGAATCATCGTACCTGAATCCACTCGTTATGCTGCTATGGGCCTGATGACATAGATTTCATTGCTGAGTGATATTACATTGTAGGTAAGTACCACAACTTCTTTATCCATTTTTCACTTTCTGTGATATTAAACTTGTACCGTAAACTAGGTTCTTGTAAACAGAGCTGTCCCAAACTTTGGGGTGGCTGTGTCTTTTTGATTTTAATTTCCCTAAGCTATAGGACCATAAGTGGAAGTGCCCTAGGCTCTGTTGCTTTGTTTTTTAGATGTTTCAGGAAACACCATACACTTCTCCAGAGTGGCTGTTGGCAATTTACATCCCGCCCATCAGCATAACAAGGCTCCCAGTTCTCCATGGCCTGTCCTGTCTTTCTGGATTTTATACTTTTTTCAGATGGCCCTTTTGACCGGGGGGTAGTGAGACTTCATTGTAGTGCAGATTTCCTTTGCAAGCTTGCTTGGTTGGCCAAAAAGGGCGTATGCGTTTTTTCCTGAATATATTCAGGAAAAAACGCATACGCCCTTTTTGGCCAAGTGCATCATTGTGGACGTTCTGCGTCTTTTCCTATGCTTTACATGCAATTCCAGTCTACCTCCTGAAATCGGTTTCCTGCAATTCTTCCCCACTTTCAAATCCTCTTGGCAGCCTTACTTCAATATATTTTTGGATGATAGCTGTCATTTATAACTCTGCATGTTTGTGAATTACAGTGCCCCTGAGCTCCTTTCTTCAACTCATTTTCTTGTGAGCTGGCCGCAACACCGCAGGATTGCTTCAGGCCCAAGTGTGGTTCCAGAATGGCACGCTGAGCCTTTGGTTAATTCCTCTTCCTGGTGGGAAATGAGAGTTAAATTTGCCCGTCCAGACACCTCCAGCTAGTCTCTCATTGGTTCTCCCTATTCCTGTTCATTTTCCACAGAAATTGCAAACTGGGCCAAACAGGAGGTTAAAGGCACTGACTCTCCAAGTGGGGAGAGTGGAGAGTGTTAGTAAAGCGTCTGGAATGTTGCACCCGAGTACCGGGGGACGAAAACTGAGACACATTTGAACACGTTTCCCGATCACACGGTGGATCATACTCTGGGTTCCACATGCATGTTTTAGCTGAAGGAAGAATCCCTTAAACCTGGAGAGTTGAGACCCATGGAATGGGTACCATGTAATATGACTCAAAGGGTCTGCATTTGCTCACCGATCCTCACGAATCCTATCACTGCTGCATTTATGCCGCTGTACACATGCTTGATTCTCTTTCGGAGACATATAAATCCATAGGTTTTAAGATTCTTACTTGTCAGGTATATTCTTAGGCGTTTAATATGGGGTGTGAGTCCACTTCGTTGAGCAAGGAGTAGCTCTTGTCTATTACATATTTGGCTTATGGAACGGTATCTGTGCTAATTTCAATCTCTGGTTTTATGCAGCACCCCAACTCACCTTTCCCCTTAAGCAAGCATAAGTTGGTTTTCTACATTTGAGACCCTGTTCTGTTTTGTAATTCAGTTCCTGTGTAGCCAAGTTTACATTCCGTGTAGTAGTGATATCTTATGATGTTTCTTTCTCTCAGTGACTTATTTAACTTAGAATCATCGTATCTGAATCCACTCGTTATGCTGCTACGGGCCTGATGACATAGATTTCATTGCTGAGTGATATTACATTGTAGGTAAGTACCACAACTTCTTTATCCATTTTTCGCTTTCTGCGATATTGAACTTGTACCGTAAACGAGGTTCTTGTAAACAGAGCCGTCCCAAACTTTGGGGTGGCTGTGTCTTTTTGTTTTAATTTCCCTAAGCTATAGGACCATAAGTGGAAGTGCCCTAGGCTCTGTTGCTTTGTTTTTTAGATGTTTCAGGAAACACCATACATTTCTCCAGAGTGGCTGTTGGCAATTTACATCCCGCCCATCAGCATAACAAGGCTCCCAGTTCTCCATGGCCTGTCCTGCCTTTCTGGATTTTACACTTTTTTCAGATGGCCCATTTGACCGGGGGGCAATGAGACTTCATTGTAGTGCAGATTTCCTTTGCAAGCTTGCTTGGTTGGCCAAAAAGTGCGTATGCGTTTTTTCCTCAATATATTCAGGAAAAAACGCATACGCCCTTTTTGGCCAAGTGCATCATTGTGGACGTTCTGCCTCTTTTGCTATGCTTTACATGCAATTGCAGTCTACCTCCTGAAATCGGTTTCCTGCAATTCTGCCCCGCTTTCAAGTCCTCTTGGCAGCCTTACTTCAATATATTTTTGGACGATAGCTGTCATTTATAACTCTGCAGGTTTGTGCATTACAGTGCCCCTGAGCTCCTTTCTTCAACTCGCTTTCTTGTGAGCTGGCCGCAACACTGCAGCCTTGCTTCAGGCCCTAGTGTGGTTCCGGCATGGCACGCTGAGCCTTTGGTTAATTCCTCTTCCTGGTGGGAAATGAGAGTTAAATTTGCCCGTCCAGACACCTCCAGCTAGTCTCTCATTGGTTCTCCCTATTCCTGTTCATTTTCCGCAGAAATTGCAAACTTGGCCAAACAGGAGGTTAAAGGCACTGACTCTCCAAGTGGGGAGAGTGTTAGTAAAGCGTCTGGAATGTTGCACCCGAGTACCAGGGGATGAAAATTGACACATTTGAACACGTTTCCCGATCACATGGTGGATCATACTCTGGGTTCCACATGCATGTTTTAGCTGAAGGAAGAATCCCTTAAACCTGGAGAGTTGAGACCCATGGAATGGGTACCATGCAATATGACTTCAAAGGGTCTGCATTTGCTCACCGATTCTCACCAATCCTATCACTGCTGCGTTTATGCCACTGTACACACGCTTGATTCTCTTTCGGAGACATATAAATCCATAGGTTTTAAGATTCTTACTAGTCAGGTATATTCTTAGGCATTTAATATGGGGCGTTGAGTCCACTTCATTGAGCAAGGTGTGGCTCTGGTCTATTATATATTTGGCTTATGGAATGGTATCTGTGCTAATTTCAAACGCTGGTTTTATGCAGCACCCCAACTCACCTTTCCCCTTAAGCAAGCATAAGTTCGTTTTCTACATTTGAGACCCTGTTCTGTTTTGTAATTCAGTTCCTGGGTAGCCAAGTTTACATTCCGTGTAGTAGTGATAATTTATGATGTTTCTTTTTCTGTTTGAATTATTTCACTTAGAATCATCGTACCTGAATCCACTCATTATGCTACTATGGGCCTGATGACATCGATTTCATTGCTGAGTGATATTGCATTGTAGGTAAGTACCACAACTTCTTTATCCATTTTTCACTTTCTGTGATATTGAACTTGAACCGTAAACGAAGTTCTTGTAAACAGAGCCGTCCCAAACTTTGGGGTGGCTGTGTCTTTTTGATTTTAATTTCCCTAAGCTATAGGACCATAAGTAGAAGTGCCCTAGGCTCTGTTGCTTCGTTTTTTATATGTTTCAGGAAACACCATACACTTCTCCAGAGTGGCTGTTGGCAATTTACATCCCGCCCATCAGCATAACAAGGCTCCCAGTTCTCCATGGCCTGTCCTGCCTTTCTGGATTTTACACTTTTTTCAGATGGCCCTTTTGACCGCGGGGCAGTGAGACTTCATTGTAGTGCAGATTTCCTTTGCAAGCTTGCTTGGTTGGCCAAAAAGGGCGTATGCGTTTTTTCCTGAATATATTCAGGAAAAAACGCATACGCCCTTTTTGGCCAAGTGCATCATTGTGGACGTTCTGCCTCTTTTCCTATGCTTTACATGCAATTCCAGTCTACCTCCTGAAATCGGTTTCCTGCAATTCTGCCCCACTTTCACGTCCTCTTGGCAGCCTTACTTCAATATATTTTTGGACGATAGCTGTCATTTATAACTCTGCAGGTTTGTGAATGACAGTGCCCCTGAGCTCCTTTCTTCAACTCGCTTTCTTGTGAGCTGGCCACAACACTGCAGGATTGCTTCAGGCCCTAGTGTGGTTCCGGCATGGCAAGCTGAGCCTTTGGTTAATTCCTCTTCCTGATGGGAAATGAGAGTTAAATTTGCCCGTCCAGACACCTCCAGCTAGTCTCCCATTGGTTCTCCCTATTCCTGTTCATTTTCCACAGAAATTGCAAACTGGGTCAACAGGAGTTTAAAGGCACTGACTCTCCAATTGGGGAGAGTGTTAGTAAAGCGTCTGGAATGTTGCACCCGAGTACCAGGGCACGAAATCTGAGTCATATTTTAACACGTTTCCCGATCACACGGTGGATCATACTCTGGGTTCCACATGCATGTTTTAGCTGAAGGAAGAATCCCTTAAACCTGGACAGTTGAGACCCATGGAATGGGTACCATGCAATATGACTTCAAAGGGTCTGCATTTGCTCACTGATCCTCACCAATCCTATCACTGCTGCGTTTATGCCACTGTACACATGTTTGATTCTCTTTCGGAGACATATAAATCCATAGGTTTTAAGATTCTTTCTAGTCAGGTATATTCTTACGCGTTTAATATGGGGTGTTGAGTCAACTTCGTTGAGCAAGGTGTAGCTCTTTTCTATTACATATTTGGCTTATGGAACGGTATCTGTGCTAATTTCAATGTCTGGTTTTATGCAGCACCCCAACTCACCTTTCCCCTTAAGGAAGCATAAGTTGGTTTTCTACATTTGAGACCCTGTTCTGTTTTGTAATTCAGTTCCTGTGTAGCCAAGTTTACATTCCGTGTAGTAGTGATATCTTATGATGTTTCTTTTTCTGTGTGACTTATTTCACTTAGAATCATCGTACCTGAATCCACTCGTTATGCTGCTATGGGCCTGATGACATAGATTTCATTGCTGAGTGATATTACATTGTAGGTAAGTACCACAACTTCTTTATCCATTTTTCACTTTCTGTGATATTAAACTTGTACCGTAAACTAGGTTCTTGTAAACAGAGCTGTCCCAAACTTTGGGGTGGCTGTGTCTTTTTGATTTTAATTTCCCTAAGCTATAGGACCATAAGTGGAAGTGCCCTAGGCTCTGTTGCTTTGTTTTTTAGATGTTTCAGGAAACACCATACACTTCTCCAGAGTGGCTGTTGGCAATTTACATCCCGCCCATCAGCATAACAAGGCTCCCAGTTCTCCATGGCCTGTCCTGTCTTTCTGGATTTTATACTTTTTTCAGATGGCCCTTTTGACCGGGGGGTAGTGAGACTTCATTGTAGTGCAGATTTCCTTTGCAAGCTTGCTTGGTTAGCCAAAAAGGGCGTATGCGTTTTTTCCTGAATATATTCAGGAAAAAACGCATACGCCCTTTTTGGCCAAGTGCATCATTGTGGACGTTCTGCCTCTTTTCCTATGCTTTACATGCAATTCCAGTCTACCTCCTGAAATCGGTTTCCTGCAATTCTTCCCCGCTTTCAAATCCTCTTGGCAGCCTTACTTCAATATATTTTTGGACGATAGCTGTCATTTATAACTCTGCATGTTTGTGAATTACAGTGCCCCTGAGCTCCTTTCTTCAACTCATTTTCTTGTGAGCTGGCCGCAACACCGCAGGATTGCTTCAGGCCCAAGTGTGGTTCCAGAATGGCACGCTGAGCCTTTGGTTAATTCCTCTTCCTGGTGGGAAATGAGAGTTAAATTTGCCCGTCCAGACACCTCCAGCTAGTCTCTCATTGGTTCTCCCTATTCCTGTTCATTTTCCACAGAAATTGCAAACTGGGCCAAACAGGAGGTTAAAGGCACTGACTCTCCAAGTGGGGAGAGTGGAGAGTGTTAGTAAAGCGTCTGGAATGTTGCACCCGAGTACCGGGGGATGAAAACTGAGACACATTTGAACACGTTTCCCGATCACACGGTGGATCATACTCTGGTTTCCACATGCATGTTTTAGCTGAAGGAAGAATCCCTTAAACCTGGAGAGTTGAGACCCATGGAATGGGTACCATGTAATATGACTTCAAAGGGTCTGCATTTGCTCACCGATCCTCACGAATCCTATCACTGCTGCATTTATGCCGCTGTACACATGCTTGATTCTCTTTCGGAGACATATAAATCCATAGGTTTTAAGATTCTTACTTGTCAGGTATATTCTTAGGCGTTTAATATGGGGTGTGAGTCCACTTCGTTGAGCAAGGAGTAGCTCTTGTCTATTACATATTTGGCTTATGGAACGGTATCTGTGCTAATTTCAATCTCTGGTTTTATGCAGCACCCCAACTCACCTTTCCCCTTAAGCAAGCATAAGTTGGTTTTCTACATTTGAGACCCTGTTCTGTTTTGTAATTCAGTTCCTGTGTAGCCAAGTTTACATTCCGTGTAGTAGTGATATCTTATGATGTTTCTTTCTCTCAGTGACTTATTTAACTTAGAATCATCGTATCTGAATCCACTCGTTATGCTGCTACGGGCCTGATGACATAGATTTCATTGCTGAGTGATATTACATTGTAGGTAAGTACCACAACTTCTTTATCCATTTTTCGCTTTCTGCGATATTGAACTTGTACCGTAAACGAGGTTCTTGTAAACAGAGCCGTCCCAAACTTTGGGGTGGCTGTGTCTTTTTGTTTTAATTTCCCTAAGCTATAGGACCATAAGTGGAAGTGCCCTAGGCTCTGTTGCTTTGTTTTTTAGATGTTTCAGGAAACACCATACATTTCTCCAGAGTGGCTGTTGGCAATTTACATCCCGCCCATCAGCATAACAAGGCTCCCAGTTCTCCATGGCCTGTCCTGCCTTTCTGGATTTTACACTTTTTTCAGATGGCCCATTTGACCGGGGGGCAATGAGACTTCATTGTAGTGCAGATTTCCTTTGCAAGCTTGCTTGGTTGGCCAAAAAGTGCGTATGCGTTTTTTCCTCAATATATTCAGGAAAAAACGCATACGCCCTTTTTGGCCAAGTGCATCATTGTGGACGTTCTGCCTCTTTTGCTATGCTTTACATGCAATTCCAGTCTACCTCCTGAAATCGGTTTCCTGCAATTCTGCCCCGCTTTCAAGTCCTCTTGGCAGCCTTACTTCAATATATTTTTGGACGATAGCTGTCATTTATAACTCTGCAGGTCTGTGAATGATAGTGCCCCTGAGCTCCTTTCTTCAACTCGCTTTCTTGTGAGCTGGCCGCAACACTGCAGCCTTGCTTCAGGCCCTAGTGTGGTTCCGGCATGGCACGCTGAGCCTTTGGTTAATTCCTCTTCCTGGTGGGAAATGAGAGTTAAATTTGCCCGTCCAGACACCTCCAGCTAGTCTCTCATTGGTTCTCCCTATTCCTGTTCATTTTCCGCAGAAATTGCAAACTTGGCCAAACAGGAGGTTAAAGGCACTGACTCTCCAAGTGGGGAGAGTGTTAGTAAAGCGTCTGGAATGTTGCACCCGAGTACCAGGGGACGAAAATTGACACATTTGAACACGTTTCCCGATCACATGGTGGATCATACTCTGGGTTCCACATGCATGTTTTAGCTGAAGGAAGAATCCCTTAAACCTGGAGAGTTGAGACCCATGGAATGGGTACCATGCAATATGACTTCAAAGGGTCTGCATTTGCTCACCGATTCTCACCAATCCTATCACTGCTGCATTTATGCCACTGTACACACGCTTGATTCTCTTTCGGAGACATATAAATCCATAGGTTTTAAGATTCTTACTAGTCAGGTATATTCTTAGGCATTTAATATGGGGCGTTGAGTCCACTTCATTGAGCAAGGTGTGGCTCTGGTCTATTATATATTTGGCTTATGAAATGGTATCTGTGCTAATTTCAAACGCTGGTTTTATGCAGCACCCCAACTCACCTTTCCCCTTAAGCAAGCATAAGTTCGTTTTCTACATTTGAGACCCTGTTCTGTTTTGTAATTCAGTTCCTGGGTAGCCAAGTTTACATTCCGTGTAGCAGTGATAATTTATGATGTTTCTTTTTCTGTTTGAATTATTTCTCTTAGAATCATCGTACCTGAATCCACTCATTATGCTACTATGGGCCTGATGACATCGATTTCATTGCTGAGTGATATTGCATTGTAGGTAAGTACCACAACTTCTTTATCCATTTTTCACTTTCTGTGATATTGAACTTGAACCGTAAACGAAGTTCTTGTAAACAGAGCCGTCCCAAACTTTAGGGTGGTTGTGTCTTTTTGATTTTAATTTCCCTAAGCTATAGGACCATAAGTAGAAGTGCCCTAGGCTCTGTTGCTTCGTTTTTTATATGTTTCAGGAAACACCATACACTTCTCCAGAGTGGCTGTTGGCAATTTACATCCCGCCCATCAGCATAACAAGGCTCCCAGTTCTCCATGGCCTGTCCTGCCTTTCTGGATTTTACACTTTTTTCAGATGGCCCTTTTGACCGCGGGGCAGTGAGACTTCATTGTAGTGCAGATTTCCTTTGCAAGCTTGCTTGGTTGGCCAAAAAGGGCGTATGCGTTTATTCCTGAATATATTCAGGAAAAAACGCATACGCCCTTTTTGGCCAAGTGCATCATTGTGGACGTTCTGCCTCTTTTCCTATGCTTTACATGCAATTCCAGTCTACCTCCTGAAATCGGTTTCCTGCAATTCTGCCCCACTTTCACGTCCTCTTGGCAGCCTTACTTCAATATACTTTTGGACGATAGCTGTCATTTATAACTCTGCAGGTTTGTGAATGACAGTGCCCCTGAGCTCCTTTCTTCAACTCGCTTTCTTGTGAGCTGGCCACAACACCGCAGGATTGCTTCAGGCCCTAGTGTTGTTCTGGCACAGCACGCTGAGCCTTTGGTTAATTCCTCTTCCTGGTGCGTAATGAGAGTTAAATTTGCCCGTCCAGACACCTCAAGCTAGTCTCTCTTGTTTCTCCCTATTCCTGTTCATTTTCTGCAGAAATTGCAAACTGGGCCAAACAGGAGGTTAAAGGCACTGACTCTCCAAGTGGGGAGAGTGTTAGTAAAGCGTCTGGAATGTTGCACCCGAGTACCGGGGGACGAATACTGAGACACATTTGAACACGTTTCCCGATCACACGGTGGATCATACTCTGGGTTCCACATGCATGTTTTAGCTGAAGGAAGAATCCCTTAAACCTGGAGAGTTGAGACCCATGGAATGGGTACCATGCAATATGACTTCAAAGGGTCTGCATTTGCTCACCGATCCTCACCAATTCTATCACTGCTGCGTTTATGCCGCTGTACACACGCTTGATTCTCTTTCGGAGACATATAAATCCATAGGTTTTAAGATTCTTACTAGTCAGGTATATTCTTAGGCATTTAATATGGGGCGTTGAGTCCACTTCGTTGAGCAAGGTGTGGCTCTGGTCTATTATATATTTGGCTTATGGAATGGTATCTGTGGTAAATTAATCGCTGGTTTTATGCAGAACCCCAACTCACCTTTCGCCTTAAGCAAGCATAATTTGGTTTTCTACATTTGAGACCCTGTTCTGTGTTGTAATTCAGTTCCTGGGTAGCCAAGTTTACATTCCGTGTAGTAGTGATATCTTATTATGTTTGTTTTTCTGTGCGACTTATTTCACTTAGAATCATCGTACCTGAATCCACTCATTATGCTGCTACGGGCCTGATGACATAGATTTCATTGCTGAGTGATATTGCATTGTACGTAGGTACCACAACTTCTTTATCCATTTTTCACTTTCTGTGATATTGAACTTGTACTGTAAACGAGGTTCTTGTAAACAGAGCTGTCCCAAACTTTGGGGTGGCTGTGTCTTTTTGATTTTAATTTCCCTAAGCTATAGGACCATAAGTGGAAGTGCCCTAGGCTCTGTTGCTTTGTTTTTTAGATGTTTCAGGAAACACCATACACTTCTCCAGAGTGGCTGTTGGCAATTTACATCCCGCCCATCAGCATAACAAGGCTCCCAGTTCTCCATGGCCTGTCCTGCCTTTCTGGATTTTATACTTTTTTCAGATGGCCCTTTTGACCGGGGGGGCAGTGAGACTTCATTGTAGTACAGATTTCCTTTGCAAGCTTGCTTGGTTGGCCAAAAAGGGCATATGATTTTTTCCTGAAGAAAAAACGCATATGCCCTTTTTGGCCAAGTGCATCATTGTTGACGTTCTGCGTCTTTTCCTATGCTTTACATGCAATTCCAGTCTACCTCCTGAAATCGGTTTCCTGCAATTCTGCCCCGCTTTCAAGTCCTCTTGGCAGCCTTACTTCAATATATTTTTGGACGATAGCTGTCATTTATAACTCTGCAGGTTTGTGAATTACAATGACCCTGAGCTCCTTTCTTCAACTCGTTTTCTTGTGAGCTGGCCGCAACACGGCAGGATTGCTTCAGGCCTTAGTGTGGTTCCGGCATGGCACGCTGAGCCTTTGGTTAATTCCTCTTCCTGGTGGGAAATGAGAGTTAAATTTGCCCGTCCAGACACCTCCAGCTAGTCTCTCATTGGTTCTCCCTATTCCTGTTCATTTTCCGCAGAAATTGCAAACTGGGCCAAACAGGAGGTTAAAGGCACTGACTCTCCAAGTGGGGAGAGTGTTAGTAAAGCGTCTGGAATGTTGCACCCGAGTACCAGGGGACGAAACCTGAGACACATTTGAACACGTTTCCCGATCACACGGTGGATCATACTCTGGGTACCACATGCATGTTTTAGCTGAAGGAAGAATCCCTTAAACCTGGAGAGTTGAGACCCATGGAATGGGTACCATGCAATATGACTTCAAAGGGTCTGTATTGGCTCAGCGCACCTCACCAATCCTATCACTGCTGCGTTTATGCCACTGTACACACACTTGATTCCCTTTCGGAGACATATAAATCCATAAGATTTAAGATTCTTACTAGTCAGGTATATTCTCAGGCGTTTAATATGGGGTGTTGAGTCCACTTCGTTGAGCAAGGAGTAGCTCTTGTGTATTACATGTTTGGCTTATGGAACGGTATCTGTGCTAATTTCAATCTTTGGTTTTATGCAGCACGCCAACTCACCTTTCCTCTTAATCAAGCATAAGTTGGTTTTCTACATTTGAGACCCTGTTCTGTTTTGTAATTCAGTTCCTGTGTAGCCAAGTTTACATTCCGTGTAGTAGTGATATCCTATGATGTTTCTTTTTCTGTGTGACTTATTTCACTTAGAATCATTGTACCTGAATCCACTCATTATGCTGCTATGGGCCTGATGACATAGATTTCATTGCTGAGTGATATTGCATTGTACGTAAGTACCACAACTTCTTTATCCATTTTTCGCTTTCAGTGATATTGAACTTTTACCGTAAACTAGGTTCTTGTAAACAGAGCCATCCCAAACTTTGGGGTGGCTGTGTCTTTTTGATTTTAATTTCCCTAAGCTATAGGACCATAAGTGGAAGTGCCCTAGGCTCTGTTGCTTTGTTTTTTAGATGTTTCAGGAAACACCATACACTTCTCCAGAGTGGCTGTTGGCAATTTACATCCCGCCCATCAGCATAACAAGGCTCCCAGTTCTCCATGGCTTGTCCTGCCTTTCTGGATTTTACACTTTTTTCCGATGGCCCTTTTGACCGGGGGGCAGTGAGACTTCATTGTAGTGCAGATTTCCTTTGCATGCTTTCTTGGTTGGCCAAAAAGTGCGTATGCGTTTTTTCCTCAATATATTCAGGAAAAAACGCATACGCCCTTTTTGGCCAAGTGCATCATTGTGGACGTTCTGCCTCTTTTCCTGTGGTTTACATGCAAATCCCGTCTACCTCCTGAAATCGGTTCCCTGCAATTCTGCCCCGCTTTCAAGTCCTCTTGGCAGCCTTACTTCAATATATTTTTGGACGATAGCTGTCATTTATAACTCTGCATGTATGTGAATGACAGTGCCCCTGAGCTCCTTTCTTCAACTCGCTTTCTTGTGAGCTGGCCGCAACACCGCTGCATTGCTTTAGTCCCTAGTGTGGTTCAGGCATGGCACGCTGAGCCTTTGGTTAATTCCTCTTCCTGGTGGGAAATGAGAGTTAAATTTGCCCGTCCAGACACCTCCAGCTAGTCTCTCATTGGTTCTCCCTATTCCTGTTCAGTTTTCCGCAGAAATTGCAAACTGGGCCAAACAGGAGGTTAAAGGCACTGACTCTCCAAGTGGGGAGAGTGTTAGTAAAGCGTCTGGAATGTTGCACCCGAGTACCAGAGGACAAAAACTGACACATTTGAACATGTTTCCCGATCACACGGTGGATCATACTCTGGGTTCCACATGCATGTTTTAGCTGAAGGAAGAATCCCTTAAACCTGGACAGTTGAGACCCATGGAATGGGTACCATGCAATATGACTTCAAAGGGTCTGCATTTGCTCACTGATCCTCACCAATCCTATCACTGCTGCGTTTATGCCACTGTACACATGTTTGATTCTCTTTCGGAGACATATAAATCCATAGGTTTTAAGATTCTTTCTAGTCAGGTATATTCTTACGCGTTTAATATGGGGTGTTGAGTCAACTTCGTTGAGCAAGGTGTAGCTCTTTTCTATTACATATTTGGCTTATGGAACGGTATCTGTGCTAATTTCAATGTCTGGTTTTATGCAGCACCCCAACTCACCTTTCGCCTTAAGGAAGCATAAGTTGGTTTTCTACATTTGAGACCCTGTTCTGTTTTGTAATTCAGTTCCTGTGTAGCCAAGTTTACATTCCGTGTAGTAGTGATATCTTATGATGTTTCTTTTTCTGTGTGACTTATTTCACTTAGAATCATCGTACCTGAATCCACTCGTTATGCTGCTATGGGCCTAATGACATAGATTTCATTGCTGAGTGATATTACATTGTAGGTAAGTACCACAACTTCTTTATCCATTTTTCACTTTCTGTGATATTAAACTTGTACCGTAAACTAGGTACTTGTAAACAGAGCTGTCCCAAACTTTGGGGTGGCTGTGTCTTTTTGATTTTAATTTCCCTAAGCTATAGGACCATAAGTGGAAGTGCCCTAGGCTCTGTTGCTTTGTTTTTTAGATGTTTCAGGAAACACCATACACTTCTCCAGAGTGGCTGTTGGCAATTTACATCCCGCCCATCAGCATAACAAGGCTCCCAGTTCTCCATGGCCTGTCCTGTCTTTCTGGATTTTATACTTTTTTCAGATGGCCCTTTTGACCGGGGGGTAGTGAGACTTCATTGTAGTGCAGATTTCCTTTGCAAGCTTGCTTGGTTAGCCAAAAAGGGCGTATGCGTTTTTTCCTGAATATATTCAGGAAAAAACGCATACGCCCTTTTTGGCCAAGTGCATCATTGTGGACGTTCTGCCTCTTTTCCTATGCTTTACATGCAATTCCAGTCTACCTCCTGAAATCGGTTTCCTGCAATTCTTCCCCGCTTTCAAATCCTCTTGGCAGCCTTACTTCAATATATTTTTGGACGATAGCTGTCATTTATAACTCTGCATGTTTGTGAATTACAGTGCCCCTGAGCTCCTTTCTTCAACTCATTTTCTTGTGAGCTGGCCGCAACACCGCAGGATTGCTTCAGGCACAAGTGTGGTTCCAGAATGGCACGCTGAGCCTTTGGTTAATTCCTCTTCCTGGTGGGAAATGAGAGTTAAATTTGCCCGTCCAGACACCTCCAGCTAGTCTCTCATTGGTTCTCCCTATTCCTGTTCATTTTCCACAGAAATTGCAAACTGGGCCAAACAGGAGGTTAAAGGCACTGACTCTCCAAGTGGGGAGAGTGGAGAGTGTTAGTAAAGCGTCTGGAATGTTGCACCCGAGTACCGGGGGACGAAAACTGAGACACATTTGAACACGTTTCCCGATCACACGGTGGATCATACTCTGGGTTCCACATGCATGTTTTAGCTGAAGGAAGAATCCCTTAAACCTGGAGAGTTGAGACCCATGGAATGGGTACCATGTAATATGACTTCAAAGGGTCTGCATTTGCTCACCGATCCTCACGAATCCTATCACTGCTGCATTTATGCCGCTGTACACAGGCTTGATTCTCTTTCGGAGACATATAAATCCATAGGTTTTAAGATTCTTACTTGTCAGGTATATTCTTAGGCGTTTAATATGGGGTGTGAGTCCACTTCGTTGAGCAAGGAGTAGCTCTTGTCTATTACATATTTGGCTTATGGAACGGTATCTGTGCTAATTTCAATCTCTGGTTTTATGCAGCACCCCAACTCACCTTTCCCCTTAAGCAAGCATAAGTTGGTTTTCTACATTTGAGACCCTGTTCTGTTTTGTAATTCAGTTCCTGTGTAGCCAAGTTTACATTCCGTGTAGTAGTGATATCTTATGATGTTTCTTTCTCTCAGTGACTTATTTAACTTAGAATCATCGTATCTGAATCCACTCGTTATGCTGCTACGGGCCTGATGACATAGATTTCATTGCTGAGTGATATTACATTGTAGGTAAGTACCACAACTTCTTTATCCATTTTTCACTTTCTGCGATATTGAACTTGTACCGTAAACGAGGTTCTTGTAAACAGAGCCGTCCCAAAGTTTGGGGTGGCTGTGTCTTTTTGTTTTAATTTCCCTAAGCTATAGGACCATAAGTGGAAGTGCCCTAGGCTCTGTTGCTTTGTTTTTTAGATGTTTCAGGAAACACCATACATTTCTCCAGAGTGGCTGTTGGCAATTTACATCCCGCCCATCAGCATAACAAGGCTCCCAGTTCTCCATGGCCTGTCCTGTCTTTCTGGATTTTACACTTTTTTCAGATGGACCATTTGACCGGGGGGCAATGAGACTTCATTGTAGTGCAGATTTCCTTTGCAAGCTTGCTTGGTTGGCCAAAAAGTGCGTATGCGTTTTTTCCTCAATATATTCAGGAAAAAACGCATACGCCCTTTTTGGCCAAGTGCATCATTGTGGACGTTCTGCCTCTTTTGCTATGCTTTACATGCAATTCCAGTCTACCTCCTGAAATCGGTTTCCTGCAATTCTGCCCCGCTTTCAAGTCCTCTTGGCAGCCTTACTTCAATATATTTTTGGACGATAGCTGTCATTTATAACTCTGCAGGTTTGTGCATTACAGTGCCCCTGAGCTCCTTTCTTCAACTCGCTTTCTTGTGAGCTGGCCGCAACACTGCAGCCTTGCTTCAGGCCCTAGTGTGGTTCCGGCATGGCACGCTGAGCCTTTGGTTAATTCCTCTTCCTGGTGGGAAATGAGAGTTAAATTTGCCCGTCCAGACACCTCCAGCTTGTCTCTCATTGGTTCTCCCTATTCCTGTTCATTTTCCGCAGAAATTTCAAACTTGGCCAAACAGGAGGTTAAAGGCACTGACTCTCCAAGTGGGGAGAGTGTTAGTAAAGCGTCTGGAATGTTGCACCCGAGTACCAGGGGACGAAAATTGACACATTTGAACACGTTTCCCGATGACACGGTAGATCATACTCTGGGTTCCACATGCATGTTTTAGCTGAAGGAAGAATCCCTTAAACCTGGAGAGTTGAGACCCATGGAATGGGTACCATGCAATATGACTTCATAGGGTCTGCATGTGTTCACCGAACCTCACCAAACCTATCACTGCTGCGTTTATGCCACTGTACACACGCTTGATTCTCTTTCGGAGACATATAAATCCATAGGTTTTAAGATTCTTACTAGTCAGGTATATTCTTAGGCGTTTAATATGGGGTGTTGAGTCCACTTAGTTGAGCAAGGAGTAGCTCTTGTCTATTACATATTTGGCTTATGGAACGGTATCTGTGCTAATTTCAATCTCTGGTTTTATGCAGCACCCCACCTCACCTTTCCCCTTAAGCAAGCATAAGTCGGTTTTCTACATTTGAGACCCTGTTCTGTTTTGTAATTCAGTTTCTGTGTAGCCAAGTTTACATTCCATGTGGTAGAGATATCTTATGATGTTTCTTTTTCTGTGTGACTTATTTCACTTAGAATCATCGTACCTGAATCCACTCATTATGCTGCTATGGTCCTGATGACATAGATTTCATTGCTGAGTGATATTGCATTGTACGTAAGTACCACAACTTCTTTATCCATTTTTCACTTTCTGTGATTTTGAACTTGTACTGTAAACGAGGTTCTTTTAAACAGAGCCTTCCCAAACTTTGGGGTGGCTGTGTCTTTTTGATTTTAATTTCCCTAAGCTATAGGACCATAAGTGGTAGTGCCCTAGGCTCTGTTGCTTTGTTTTTTAGATGTTTCAGGAAACACCATACACTTCTCCAGAGTGGCTGTTGGCAATTTACATCCCGCCCATCAGCATAACAAGGCTCCCAGTTCTCCATGGCCTGTCCTGCCTTTCTGGATTTTACACTTTTTTCAGATGGCCCTTTTGACCGGGGGGCAGTGAGACTTCATTATAGTGCAGATTTCCTTTTCAAGCTTGCTTGGTTGGCCAAAAAGGGCGTATCCGTTTTTTCCTGAATATCTTCAGGAAAAAACGCATACGCCCTTTTTGGCCAAGTGCATCATTGTGGACGTTCTTCCTCTTTTCCTTTGCTTTACATGCAATTCCAGTCTACCTCCTGAAATCGGTTTCCTGCAATTCTGCCCAGCGTTCAAGTCCTCTTGGCAGCCTTACTTCAATATACTTTTGGACAATAGCTGTCATTTATAACTCTGCAGGTTTGTGAATGACAGTGCCCCTGAGCTCCTTTCTTCAACTCGCTTTCTTGTGAGCTGGCCACAACACCGCAGGATTGCTTCAGGCCCTAGTGTTGTTCTGGCACAGCACGCTGAGCCTTTGTTTAATTCCTCTTCCTGGTGCGTAATGAGAGTTAAATTTGCCCGTCCAGACACCTCAAGCTAGTCTCTCTTGTTTCTCCCTATTCCTGTTCATTTTCTGCAGAAATTGCAAACTGGGCCAAACAGGAGGTTAAAGGCACTGACTCTCCAAGTGGGGAGAGTGTTAGTAAAGCGTCTGGAATGTTGCACCCGAGTACCGGGGGACGAATACTGAGACACATTTGAACACGTTTCCCGATCACACGGTGGATCATACTCTGGGTTCCACATGCATGTTTTAGCTGAAGGAAGAATCCCTTAAACCTGGAGAGTTGAGACCCATGGAATGGGTACCATGCAATATGACTTCAAAGGGTCTGCATTTGCTCACCGATCCTCACCAATCCTATCACTGCTGCGTTTATGCCGCTGTACACACGCTTGATTCTCTTTCGGAGACATATAAATCCATAGGTTTTAAGATTCTTACTAGTCAGGTATATTCTTAGGCATTTAATATGGGGCGTTGAGTCCACTTCGTTGAGCAAGGTGTGGCTCTGGTCTATTATATATTTGGCTTATGGAATGGTATCTGTGGTAAATTAATCGCTGGTTTTATGCAGAACCCCAACTCACCTTTCGCCTTAAGCAAGCATAATTTGGTTTTCTACATTTGAGACCCTGTTCTGTGTTGTAATTCAGTTCCTGGGTAGCCAAGTTTACATTCCGTGTAGTAGTGATATCTTATTATGTTTGTTTTTCTGTGCGACTTATTTCACTTAGAATCATCGTACCTGAATCCACTCATTATGCTGCTACGGGCCTGATGACATAGATTTCATTGCTGAGTGATATTGCATTGTACGTAGGTACCACAACTTCTTTATCCATTTTTCACTTTCTGTGATATTGAACTTGTACTGTAAACGAGGTTCTTGTAAACAGAGCTGTCCCAAACTTTGGGGTGGCTGTGTCTTTTTGATTTTAATTTCCCTAAGCTATAGGACCATAAGTGGAAGTGCCCTAGGCTCTGTTGCTTTGTTTTTTAGATGTTTCAGGAAACACCATACACTTCTCCAGAGTGGCTGTTGGCAATTTACATCCCGCCCATCAGCATAACAAGGCTCCCAGTTCTCCATGGCCTGTCCTGCCTTTCTGGATTTTATACTTTTTTCAGATGGCCCTTTTGACCGGGGGGGCAGTGAGACTTCATTGTAGTACAGATTTCCTTTGCAAGCTTGCTTGGTTGGCCAAAAAGGGCATATGATTTTTTCCTGAAGAAAAAACGCATATGCCCTTTTTGGCCAAGTGCATCATTGTGGACGTTCTGCGTCTTTTCCTATGCTTTACATGCAATTCCAGTCTACCTCCTGAAATCGGTTTCCTGCAATTCTGCCCCGCTTTCAAGTCCTCTTGGCAGCCTTACTTCAATATATTTTTGGACGATAGCTGTCATTTATAACTCTGCAGGTCTGTGAATTACAATGACCCTGAGCTCCTTTCTTCAACTCGTTTTCTTGTGAGCTGGCCGCAACACGGCAGTATTGCTTCAGGCCTTAGTGTGGTTCCGGCATGGCACGCTGAGCCTTTGGTTAATTCCTCTTCCTGGTGGGAAATGAGAGTTAAATTTGCCCGTCCAGACACCTCCAGCTAGTCTCTCATTGGTTCTCCCTATTCCTGTTCATTTTCCGCAGAAATTGCAAACTGGGCCAAACAGGAGGTTAAAGGCACTGACTCTCCAAGTGGGGAGAGTGTTAGTAAAGCGTCTGGAATGTTGCACCCGAGTACCAGGGGACGAAAACTGACACATTTGAACACGTTTCCCGATCACACGGTGGATCATACTCTGGGTTCCACATGCATGTTTTAGCTGAAGGAAGAATCCCTTAAACCTGGAGAGTTGAGACCCATGGAATGGGTACCATGCAATATGATTTCAAAGGGTCTGCATTGGCTCAGCGCACCTCACCAATCCTATCACTGCTGTGTTTATGCCACTGTACACACGCTTGATTCTCTTTCAGAGACATATAAATCCATAGGTTTTAAGATTCTTACTAGTCAGGTATATTCTCAGGCATTTAATATGGGGTGTTGAGTCCACTTCGTTGAGCAAGGAGTAGCTCTTGTGTATTACATGTTTGGCTTATGGAACGGTATCTGTGCTAATTTCAATCTTTGGTTTTATGCAGCACGCCAACTCACCTTTCCTCTTAAGCAAGCATAAGTTGGTTTTCTACATTTGAGACCCTGTTCTGTTTTGTAATTCAGTTCCTGTGTAGCCAAGTTTACATTCCGTGTAGTAGTGATATCTTATGATGTTTCTTTTTCTGTGTGACTTATTTCACTTAGAATCATCGTACCTGAATCCACTCATTATGCTGCTACGGGCCTGATGACATAGATTTCATTGCTGAGTGATATTGCATTGTACGTAAGTACCACAACTTCTTTATCCATTTTTCGCTTTCTGTGATATTGAACTTGGACCGTAAACTAGGTACTTGTAAACAGAGCCATCCCAAACTTTGGGGTGGCTGTGTCTTTTTGATTTTAATTTCCCTAAGCTATAGGACCATAAGTGGAAGTGCCCTAGGCTCTGTTCCTTTGTTTTTTAGCTGTTTCAGGAAACACCAAACACTTGTCCAGAGTGGCTGTTGGCAATTTACATCCCACCCATCAGCATAACAAGGCTCCCAGTTCTCCATAGCCTGTCCTGCCTTTCTGGGTTTTACACATTTTTCAGATGGCCCTTTTGACCGGGGGGCAGTGAGACTTCATTGTAGTGCAGATTTCCTTTGCAAGCTTGCTTGGTTGGCCAAAAAGTGCGTATGCGTTTTTTCCTGAATATATTCAGGAAAAAACGCATACGCCCTTTTTGGCCAAGTGCATCATTGTGGACGTTCTGCCTCTTTTCCTATGCTTTACATGCAATTCCAGTCTACCTCCTGAAATCGGATTCCTGCAATTCTGCCCCGCTTTCAAGTCCTCTTGGCAGCCTTACTTCAATATATTTTTGGACGATAGCTGTCATTTATAACTCTGCAGGTTTGTGAATTACAGTGCCCCTGAGCTCCTTTCTTCAACTCGCTTTCTTGTGAGCTGGCCGCAACACCGCAGCATTGCTTCAGGCCCTAGTGTGGTTCTGGCATGGCACGCTGAGCCTTTGGTTAATTCCTCTTCCTGGTGGGAAATGAGAGTTAAATTTGCCCGTCCAGACACCTCCAGCTAGTCTCTCATTGGTTCTCCCTATTCCTGTTCATTTTCCGCAGAAATTGCAAACTGGGCCAAACAGGAGGTTAAAGGCACTGACTCTCCAAGTGGGGAGAGTGTTAGTAAAGCGTCTGGAATGTTGCACCCGAGTACCAGGGGACGAAACCTGAGACACATTTGAACACGTTTCCCGATCACACGGTGGATCATACTCTGGGTACCACATGCATGTTTTAGCTGAAGGAAGAATCCCTTAAACCTGGAGAGTTGAGACCCATGGAATGGGTACCATGAAATATGACTTCAAAGGGTCTGTATTGGCTCAGCGCACCTCACCAATCCTATCACTGCTGCGTTTATGCCACTGTACACACACTTGATTCCCTTTCGGAGACATATAAATCCATAAGATTTAAGATTCTTACTAGTCAGGTATATTCTCAGGCATTTAATATGGGGTGTTGAGTCCACTTCGTTGAGCAAGGAGTAGCTCTTGTGTATTACATGTTTGGCTTATGGAACGGTATCTGTGCTAATTTCAATCTTTGGTTTTATGCAGCACGCCAACTCACCTTTCCTCTTAATCAAGCATAAGTTGGTTTTCTACATTTGAGACCCTGTTCTGTTTTGTAATTCAGTTCCTGTGTAGCCAAGTTTACATTCCGTGTAGTAGTGATATCCTATGATGTTTCTTTTTCTGTGTGACTTATTTCACTTAGAATCATTGTACCTGAATCCACTCATTATGCTGCTATGGGCCTGATGACATAGATTTCATTGCTGAGTGATATTGCATTGTACGTAAGTACCACAACTTCTTTATCCATTTTTCGCTTTCAGTGATATTGAACTTTTACCGTAAACTAGGTTCTTGTAAACAGAGCCATCCCAAACTTTGGGGTGGCTGTGTCTTTTTGATTTTAATTTCCCTAAGCTATAGGACCATAAGTGGAAGTGCCCTAGGCTCTGTTGCTTTGTTTTTTAGATGTTTCAGGAAACACCATACACTTCTCCAGAGTGGCTGTTGGCAATTTACATCCCGCCCATCAGCATAACAAGGCTCCCAGTTCTCCATGGCTTGTCCTGCCTTTCTGGATTTTACACTTTTTTCAGATGGCCCTTTTGACCGGGGGGCAGTGAGACTTCATTGTAGTGCAGATTTCCTTTGCATGCTTTCTTGGTTGGCCAAAAAGTGCGTATGCGTTTTTTCCTCAATATATTCAGGAAAAAACGCATACGCCCTTTTTGGCCAAGTGCATCATTGTGGACGTTCTGCCTCTTTTCCTGTGGTTTACATGCAAATCCCGTCTACCTCCTGAAATCGGTTCCCTGCAATTCTGCCCCGCTTTCAAGTCCTCTTGGCAGCCTTACTTCAATATATTTTTGGACGATAGCTGTCATTTATAACTCTGCAGGTATGTGAATGACAGTGCCCCTGAGCTCCTTTCTTCAACTCGCTTTCTTGTGAGCTGGCCGCAACACCGCTGCATTGCTTTAGTCCCTAGTGTGGTTCAGGCATGGCACGCTGAGCCTTTGGTTAATTCCTCTTCCTGGTGGGAAATGAGAGTTAAATTTGCCCGTCCAGACACCTCCAGCTAGTCTCTCATTGGTTCTCCCTATTCCTGTTCAGTTTTCCGCAGAAATTGCAAACTGGGCCAAACAGGAGGTTAAAGGCACTGACTCTCCAAGTGGGGAGAGTGTTAGTAAAGCGTCTGGAATGTTGCACCCGAGTACCAGAGGACAAAAACTGACACATTTGAACATGTTTACCGATCACACGGTGGATCATACTCTGCGTTCCACATGCATGTTTTAGCTGAAGGAAGAATCCCTTAAACCTGGAGAGTTGAGACCCATGGAATGGGTACCATGGAATATGACTTCAAAGGGTCTGCATTTGTCCACCGAACCTCACCAATCCTATCACTGCTGCGTTTATGCCGCTGTACACACGCTTGATTCTCTTTCGGAGACATATAAATCCATAGGTTTTAAGATTCTTCCTAGTCAGGTATATTCTTAGGCGTTTAATATGGGGTGTAGAGTCCACTTCGTTGATCAAGGAGTAGCTCTTGTCTATTACATATTTGGCTTATGGAACGGTATCTGTGCTAATTTCAATCTCTGGTTTTATGCAGCACCCCAACTCACCTTTCCCCTTAAGCAAGCATAAGTTGGTTTTCTACATTTGAGACCCTGTTCTGTTTTGTAATTCAGTTCCTGTGTAGCCAAGTTTACATTCCGTGTAGTAGTGATATCTTATGATGTTTCTTTTTCTGTGTGACTTATTTCACTTAGAATCATCGTACCTGAATCCACTCATTATGATACTATGGGCCTGATAACATCGATTTCATTGCTGAGTGATATTTCATTGTAGGTAAGTACCACAACTTCTTTATCCATTTTTCACTTTCTGTGATATTGAACTTGTACCGTAAACGAAGTTCTTGTAAACAGAGCCGTCCCAAACTTTGGGGTGGCTGTGTCTTTTTGATTTTAATTTCCCTAAGCTATAGGACCATAAGTGGAAGTGTCCTAGGCTCTGTTGCTTCGTTTTTTAGATGTTTCAGGAAACACCATACACTTGTCCAGAGTGGCTGTTGGCAATTTACATCCCACCCATCAGCATAACAAGGCTCCCAGTTCTCCATAGCCTGTCCTGCCTTTCTGGGTTTTACACATTTTTCAGATGGCCCTTTTGACCGGGGGGCAGTGAGACTTCATTGTAGTGCAGATTTCCTTTGCAAGCTTGCTTGGTTGGCCAAAAAGTGCGTATGCGTTTTTTCCTGAATATATTCAGGAAAAAACGCATACGCCCTTTTTGGCCAAGTGCATCATTGTGGACGTTCTGCCTCTTTTCCTATGCTTTACATGCAATTCCAGTCTACCTCCTGAAATCGGATTCCTGCAATTCTGCCCCGCTTTCAAGTCCTCTTGGCAGCCTTACTTCAATATATTTTTGGACGATAGCTGTCATTTATAACTCTGCAGGTTTGTGAATTACAGTGCCCCTGAGCTCCTTTCTTCAACTCGCTTTCTTGTGAGCTGGCCGCAACACCGCAGCATTGCTTCAGGCCCTAGTGTGGTTCCGGAATGACATGCTGAGCCTTTGGTTAATTCCTCTTCCTGGTGGGAAATGAGAGTTAAATTTGCCCGTCCAGACACCTCCAGCTAGTCTCTCATTGGTTCTCCCTATTCCTGTTCATTTTCCGCAGAAATTGCAAACTGGGCCAAACAGGAGGTTAAAGGCACTGACTCTCCAAGTGGGGAGAGTGTTAGTAAAGCGTCTGGAATGTTGCACCCGAGTACCAGGGGACGAAACCTGAGACACATTTGAACACGTTTCCCGATCACACGGTGGATCATACTCTGGGTACCACATGCATGTTTTAGCTGAAGGAAGAATCCCTTAAACCTGGAGAGTTGAGACCCATGGAATGGGTACCATGAAATATGACTTCAAAGGGTCTGTATTGGCTCAGCGCACCTCACCAATCCTATCACTGCTGCGTTTATGCCACTGTACACACACTTGATTCCCTTTCGGAGACATATAAATCCATAAGATTTAAGATTCTTACTAGTCAGGTATATTCTCAGGCGTTTAATATGGGGTGTTGAGTCCACTTCGTTGAGCAAGGAGTAGCTCTTGTGTATTACATGTTTGGCTTATGGAACGGTATCTGTGCTAATTTCAATCTTTGGTTTTATGCAGCACGCCAACTCACCTTTCCTCTTAATCAAGCATAAGTTGGTTTTCTACATTTGAGACCCTGTTCTGTTTTGTAATTCAGTTCCTGTGTAGCCAAGTTTACATTCCGTGTAGTAGTGATATCCTATGATGTTTCTTTTTCTGTGTGACTTATTTCACTTAGAATCATTGTACCTGAATCCACTCATTATGCTGCTATGGGCCTGATGACATAGATTTCATTGCTGAGTGATATTGCATTGTACGTAAGTACCACAACTTCTTTATCCATTTTTCGCTTTCAGTGATATTGAACTTTTACCGTAAACGAGGTTCTTGTAAACAGAGCCATCCCAAACTTTGGGGTGGCTGTGTCTTTTTGATTTTAATTTCCCTAAGCTATAGGACCATAAGTGGAAGTGCCCTAGGCTCTGTTGCTTTGTTTTTTAGATGTTTCAGGAAACACCATACACTTCTCCAGAGTGGCTGTTGGCAATTTACATCCCGCCCATCAGCATAACAAGGCTCCCAGTTCTCCATGGCTTGTCCTGCCTTTCTGGATTTTACACTTTTTTCAGATGGCCCTTTTGACCGGGGGGCAGTGAGACTTCATTTTAGTGCAGATTTCATTGCAAGCTTGCTTGGTTGGCCAAAAAGGGCGTATGCGTTTTTTCCTGAATATATTCAGGAAAAAACGCATACGCCCTTTTTGGCTAAGTGCATCATTGTGGACGTTCTGCCTCTTTTCCTATGCTTTACATGCAATTCCAGTCTACCTCCTGAAATCGGTTTCCTGCAATTCTGCCCCGCTTTCAAGTCCTCTTGGCAGCCTTACTTCAATATATTTTTGGATGATAGCTGTCATTTATAACTCTGCAGGTATGTGAATGACAGTGCCCCTGAGCTCCTTTCTTCAACTCGCTTTCTTGTGAGCTGGCCGCAACACCGCAGCATTGCTTCAGGCCCTAGTGTGGTTCCGGCATGGCATGCTGAGCCTTTGGTTAATTCCTCTTCCTGGTGGGAAATGAGAGTTAAATTTGCCCGTCCAGACACCTCCAGCTAGTCTCTCATTGGTTCTCCCTATTCCTGTTCATTTTCCGCAGAAATTGCAAACTGGGCCAAACAGGAGGTTAAAGGCACTGACTCTCCAAGTGGGGAGAGTGTTAGTAAAGCGTCTGGAATGTTGCACCCGAGTACCAGGGGACGAAAACTGACACAATTGAACACGTTTCCCTATCACACGGTGGATCATACTCTGGGTTCCACATGCATGTTTTAGCTGAAGGAAGAATCCCTTAAACCTGGAGAGTTGAGACCCATGGAATGGGTACCATGCAATATGACTTCAAAGGGTCTGCATTTGTCCACTGAACCTCACCAATAATATCACTGCTCTGTTTATGCCGCTGTACACACGCTTGATTCTCTTTCGGAGACATATAAATCCATAGGTTTTAAGATTCTTACTAGTCAGGTATATTCTTAGGAGTTTAATATGGGGCGTTGAGTCCACTTCGTTGAGCAAGGAGTAGCTCTTGTCTATTACATATTTGGCTTATGGAACGGTATCTGTGCTAATTTCAATCTCTGGTTTTATGCAGCACCCCAACTCACCTTTCCCCTTAAGCAAGCATAAGTTGGTTTTCTACATTTGAGACCCTGTTCTGTTTTGTAATTCAGTTCCTGTGTAGCCAAGTTTACATTCCGTGTAGTAGTGATAACTTATGATGTTTCTTTTTCTGTGTGACTTATTTCACTTAGAATCATCGTACCTGAATCCACTCATTATGCTGCTATGGGCCTGATGACATAGATTTCATTGCTGAGTGATATTGCATTGTACGTAAGTACCACAACTTCTTTATCCATTTTTCACTTTCTGTGATTTTGAACTTGTACTGTAAACGAGGTTCTTGTAAACAGAGCCGTCCCAAACTTTGGGGTGGCTGTGTCTTTTTGATTTTAATTTCCCTAAGCTATAGGACCATAAATGGAAGTGCCCTAGGCTCTGTTGCTTTGTTTTTTAGATGTTTCAGGAAACACCATACACTTCTCCAGAGTGCCTGTTGGCAATTTTCATCTCGCCCATCAGCATAACAAGGCTCCCAATTCTCCATGGCTTGTCCTGCCTTTCTGGATTTTACACTTTTTTCAGATGGCCCTTTTGTCCGGGGGGCAGTGAGACTTCATTGTAGTGCAGATTTCCTTTGCAAGCTTGCTTGGTTGGCCAAAAAGGGCGTATGCGTTTTTTCCTGAATGTATTCAGGAAAAAACGCATACGCCCTTTTTGGCCAAGTGCATCATTGTGGACGTTCTGCCTCTTTTCCTATGCTTTACATGCAATTCCAGTCTACCTCCTGAAATCGGTTTCCTGCAATTCTGCCCCGCTTTCAAGTCCTCTTGGCAGCCTTACTTCAATATATTTTTGGACGATAGCTGTCATTTATAACTCTGCAGGTATGTGAATTACAGTGCCCCTGAGCTCCTTTCTTCAACTCGCTTTCTTGTGAGCTGGCCGCAACACCGCAGCCTTGCTTCAGGCCCTAGTGTGGTTCCGGCATGGCACGGTGAGCCTTTGGTTAATTCCTCTTCCTGGTGGGAAATGAGAGTTAAATTTGCCCGTCCAGACACCTCCAGCTAGTCTCTCATTGGTTCTCCCTATTCCTGTTCATTTTCCGCAGAAATTGCAAACTGGGCCAAACAGGAGGTTAAAGGCACTGACTCTCCAAGTGGGGAGAGTGTTAGTAAAGCATCTGGAATGTTGCACCCGAGTACCAGGGGACGAAAACTGACACAATTGAACACGTTTCCCGATCACACGGTGGATCATACTCTGGGTTCCACATGCATGTTTTAGCTGAAGGAAGAATCCCTTAAACCTGGAGAGTTGAGACCCATGGAATGGGTACCATGGAATATGACTTCAAAGGGTCTGCATTTGTCCACCGAACCTCACCAATCCTATCACTGCTGCGTTTATGCCGCTGTACACACGCTTGATTCTCTTTCGGAGACATATAAATCCATAGGTTTTAAGATTCTTCCTAGTCAGGTATATTCTTAGGCGTTTAATATGGGGTGTAGAGTCCACTTCGTTGATCAAGGAGTAGCTCTTGTCTATTACATATTTGGCTTATGGAACGGTATCTGTGCTAATTTCAATCTCTGGTTTTATGCAGCACCCCAACTCACCTTTCCCCTTAAGCAAGCATAAGTCGGTTTTCTACATTTGAGACCCTGTTCTGTTTTGTAATTCAGTTCCTGTGTAGCCAAGTTTACATTCCATGTGGTAGAGATATCTTATGATGTTTCTTTTTCTGTGTGACTTATTTCACTTAGAATCATCGTACCTGAATCCACTCATTATGCTGCTATGGGCCTGATGACATAGATTTCATTGCTGAGTGATATTGCATTGTACGTAAGTACCACAACTTCTTTATCCATTTTGCGCTTTCTGTGATATTGAACTTGTACCGTAAACGAGGTTCTTGTAAACAGAGCTGTCCCAAACATTTGGGTGGTTGTGTCTTTTTGATTTTAATTTCCCTAAGCTATAGGACCATAAGTGGAAGTGCCCTAGGCTCTGTTGCTTTGTTTTTTAGATGTTTCAGGAAACACCATACACTTCTCCAGAGTGCCTGTTGGCAATTTACATCCCGCCCATGAGCATAACAAGGCTCCCAGTTCTCCATGGCCTGTCCTGCCTGTCTGGATTTTACACTTTTTTCAGATGGCCCTTTTGACCAGGGGACAGTGAGACTTCATTGTAGTGCAGATTTCCTTTGCAAGCTTGCTTGGTTGGCCAAAAAGGGCGTATGCGTTTTTTCCTGAATGTATTCAGGAAAAAACGCATACGCCCTTTTTGGCCAAGTGCATCATTGTGGACGTTCTGCCTCTTTTCCTATGCTTTACATGCAATTCCAGTCTACCTCCTGAAATCGGTTTCCTGCAATTCTGCCCCGCTTTCAAGTCCTCTTGGCAGCCTTACTTCAATATATTTTTGGACGATAGCTGTCATTTATAACTCTGCAGGTTTGTGAATGACAGTGCCCCTGAGCTCCTTTCTTCAACTCGCTTTCTTGTGAGCTGGCCGCAACACCGCAGCCTTGCTTCAGGCCCTAGTGTGGTTCCGGCATGGCACGCTGAGCCTTTGGTTAATTCCTCTTCCTGGTGGGAAATGAGAGTTAAATTTGCCCGTCCAGACACCTCCAGCTAGTCTCTCATTGGTTCTCCCTATTCCTGTTCATTTTCCGCAGAAATTGCAAACTGGGCCAAACAGGAGGTTAAAGGCACTGACTCTCCAAGTGGGGAGAGTGTTAGTAAAGCGTCTGGAATGTTGCACCCGAGTACCAGGGGACGAAAACTGACACAATTGAACACGTTTCCCGATCACACGGTGGATCATACTCTGGGTTCCACATGCATGTTTTAGCTGAAGGAAGAATCCCTTAAACCTGGAGAGTTGAGACCCATGGAATGGGTACAATGGAATATGACTTCAAAGGGTCTGCATTTGTCCACCGAACCTCACCAATCCTATCACTGCTGCGTTTATGCCGCTGTACACACGCTTGATTCTCTTTCGGAGACATATAAATCCATAGGTTTTAAGATTCTTCCTAGTCAGGTATATTCTTAGGCGTTTAATATGGGGTGTAGAGTCCACTTCGTTGATCAAGGAGTAGCTCTTGTCTATTACATATTTGGCTTATGGAACGGTATCTGTGCTAATTTCAATCTCTGGTTTTATGCAGCACCCCAACTCACCTTTCCCCTTAAGCAAGCATAAGTCGGTTTTCTACATTTGAGACCCTGTTCTGTTTTGTAATTCAGTTCCTGTGTAGCCAAGTTTACATTCCATGTGGTAGAGATATCTTATGATGTTTCTTTTTCTGTGTGACTTATTTCACTTAGAATCATCGTACCTGAATCCATTCATTATGCTGCTACGGGCCTGATGACATAGATTTCATTGCTGAGTGATATTGCATTGTACGTAAGTACCACAACTTCTTTATCCATTTTGCGCTTTCTGTGATATTGAACTTGTACCGTAAACGAGGTTCTTGTAAACAGAGCTGTCCCAAATATTTGGGTGGTTGTGTCTTTTTGATTTTAATTTCCCTAAGCTATAGGACCATAAGTGGAAGTGCCCTAGGCTCTGTTGCTTTGTTTTATAGATGTTTCAGGAAACACCATACACTTCTCCAGAGTGCCTGTTGGCAATTTACATCCCGCCCATGAGCATAACAAGGCTCCCAGTTCACCATGGCCTGTCCTGCCTTTCTGGATTTTACACTTTTTTCAGATGGCCCTTTTGACCAGGGGACAGTGAGACTTCATTGTAGTGCAGATTTCATTGCAAGCTTGCTTGGTTGGCCAAAAAGGGCATATGCGTTTTTTCCTGAATGTATTCAGGAAAAAACGCATACGCCCTTTTTGGCCAAGTGCATCATTGTGGACGTTCTGCCTCTTTTCCTATGCTTTACATGCAATTCCAGTCTACCTCCTGAAATCGGTTTCCTGCAATTCTGCCCCGCTTTCAAGTCCTCTTGGCAGCCTTACTTCAATATATTTTTGGACGATAGCTGTCATTTATAACTCTGCAGGTTTGTGAATGACAGTGCCCCTGAGCTCCTTTCTTCAACTCGCTTTCTTGTGAGCTGGCCGCAACACCGCAGCCTTGCTTCAGGCCCTAGTGTGGTTCCGGCATGGCACGCTGAGCCTTTGGTTAATTCCTCTTCCTGGTGGGAAATGAGAGTTAAATTTGCCCGTCCAGACACCTCCAGCTAGTCTCTCATTGGTTCTCCCTATTCCTGTTCATTTTCCGCAGAAATTGCAAACTGGGCCAAACAGGAGGTTAAAGGCACTGACTCTCCAAGTGGGGAGAGTGTTAGTAAAGCATCTGGAATGTTGCACCCGAGTACCAGGGGGCGAAAACTGACACAATTGAACACGTTTCCCGATCACATGGTGGATCATACTCTGGGTTCCACATGCATGTTTTAGCTGAAGGAAGAATCCCTTAAACCTGGAGAGTTGAGACCCATGGAGTGGGTACCATGCAATATGACTTCAAAGGGTCTGCATTTGTTCACCGAACCTCACCAATAATATCACTGCTGTGTTTATGCCGCTGTACACACGCTTGATTCTCTTTCAGAGACATATAAATCCATAGGTTTTAAGATTCTTCCTAGTCAGGTATATTCTTAGGCGTTTAATATGGGGTGTAGAGTCCACTTCGTTGATCAAGGAGTAGCTCTTTTCTATTACATATTTGGCTTATGGAACGGTATCTGTGCTAATTTCAATCTCTGGTTTTATGCAGCACCCCAACTCACCTTTCCCCTTAAGCAAGCATAAGTCGGTTTTCTACATTTGAGACCCTGTTCTGTTTTGTAATTCAGTTCCTGTGTAGCCAAGTTTACATTCCATGTGGTAGAGATATCTTATGATGTTTCTTTTTCTGTGTGACTTATTTCACTTAGAATCATCGTACCTGAATCCACTCATTATGCTGCTACGGGCCTGATGACATAGATTTCATTGCTGAGTGATATTGCATTGTACGTAAGTACCACAACTTCTTTATCCATTTTGCGCTTTCTGTGATATTGAACTTGTACCGTAAACGAGGTTCTTGTAAACAGAGCTGTCCCAAACATTTGGGTGGTTGTGTCTTTTTGATTTTAATTTCCCTAAGCTATAGGACCATAAGTGGAAGTGCCCTAGGCTCTGTTGCTTTGTTTTTTAGATGTTTCAGGAAACACCATACACTTCTCCAGAGTGCCTGTTGGCAATTTACATCCCGCCCATGAGCATAACAAGGCTCCCAGTTCTCCATGGCCTGTCCTGCCTTTCTGGATTTTACACTTTTTTCAGATGGCCCTTTTGACCAGGGGACAGTGAGACTTCATTGTAGTGCAGATTTCATTGCAAGCTTGCTTGGTTGGCCAAAAAGGGCATATGCGTTTTTTCCTGAATGTATTCAGGAAAAAACGCATACGCCCTTTTTGGCCAAGTGCATCATTGTGGACGTTCTGCCTCTTTTCCTATGCTTTACATGCAATTCCAGTCTACCTCCTGAAATCGGTTTCCTGCAATTCTGCCCCGCTTTCAAGTCCTCTTGGCAGCCTTACTTCAATATATTTTTGGACGATAGCTGTCATTTATAACTCTGCAGGTTTGTGAATGACAGTGCCCCTGAGCTCCTTTCTTCAACTCGCTTTCTTGTGAGCTGGCCGCAACACCGCAGCCTTGCTTCAGGCCCTAGTGTGGTTCCGGCATGGCACGCTGAGCCTTTGGTTAATTCCTCTTCCTGGTGGGAAATGAGAGTTAAATTTGCCCGTCCAGACACCTCCAGGTAGTCTCTCATTGGTTCTCCCTATTCCTGTTCATTTTCCGCAGAAATTGCAAACTGGGCCAAACAGGAGGTTAAAGGCACTGACTCTCCAAGTGGGGAGAGTGTTAGTAAAGCATCTGGAATGTTGCACCCGAGTACCAGGGGGCGAAAACTGACACAATTGAACACGTTTCCCGATCACATGGTGGATCATACTCTGGGTTCCACATGCATGTTTTAGCTGAAGGAAGAATCCCTTAAACCTGGAGAGTTGAGACCCATGGAGTGGGTACCATGCAATATGACTTCAAAGGGTCTGCATTTGTTCACCGAACCTCACCAATAATATCACTGCTGTGTTTATGCCGCTGTACACACGCTTGATTCTCTTTCAGAGACATATAAATCCATAGGTTTTAAGATTCTTCCTAGTCAGGTATATTCTTAGGCGTTTAATATGGGGTGTAGAGTCCACTTCGTTGATCAAGGAGTAGCTCTTTTCTATTACATATTTGGCTTATGGAACGGTATCTGTGCTAATTTCAATCTCTGGTTTTATGCAGCACCCCAACTCACCTTTCCCCTTAAGCAAGCATAAGTCGGTTTTCTACATTTGAGACCCTGTTCTGTTTTGTAATTCAGTTCCTGTGTAGCCAAGTTTACATTCCATGTGGTAGAGATATCTTATGATGTTTCTTTTTCTGTGTGACTTATTTCACTTAGAATCATCGTACCTGAATCCACTCATTATGCTGCTACGGGCCTGATGACATAGATTTCATTGCTGAGTGATATTGCATTGTACGTAAGTACCACAACTTCTTTATCCATTTTGCGCTTTCTGTGATATTGAACTTGTACCGTAAACGAGGTTCTTGTAAACAGAGCTGTCCCAAACATTTGGGTGGTTGTGTCTTTTTGATTTTAATTTCCCTAAGCTATAGGACCATAAGTGGAAGTGCCCTAGGCTCTGTTGCTTTGTTTTTTAGATGTTTCAGGAAACACCATACACTTCTCCAGAGTGCCTGTTGGCAATTTACATCCCGCCCATGAGCATAACAAGGCTCCCAGTTCTCCATGGCCTGTCCTGCCTTTCTGGATTTTACACTTTTTTCAGATGGCCCTTTTGACCAGGGGACAGTGAGACTTCATTGTAGTGCAGATTTCTTTGCAAGCTTGCTTGGTTGGCCAAAAAGGGCGTATGCGTTTTTTCCTGAATGTATTCAGGAAAAAACGCATACGCCCTTTTTGGCCAAGTGCATCATTGTGGACGTTCTGCCTCTTTTCCTATGCTTTACATGCAATTCCAGTCTACCTCCTGAAATCGGTTTCCTGCAATTCTGCCCCGCTTTCAAGTCCTCTTGGCAGCCTTACTTCAATATATTTTTGGACGATAGCTGTCATTTATAACTCTGCAGGTTTGTGAATGACAGTGCCCCTGAGCTCCTTTCTTCAACTCGCTTTCTTGTGAGCTGGCCGCAACACCGCAGCCTTGCTTCAGGCCCTAGTGTGGTTCCGGCATGGCACGCTGAGCCTTTGGTTAATTCCTCTTCCTGGTGGGAAATGAGAGTTAAATTTGCCCGTCCAGACACCTCCAGCTAGTCTCTCATTGGTTCTCCCTATTCCTGTTCATTTTCCGCAGAAATTGCAAACTGGGCCAAACAGGAGGTTAAAGGCACTGACTCTCCAAGTGGGGAGAGTGTTAGTAAAGCATCTGGAATGTTGCACCCGAGTACCAGGGGACGAAAACTGACACAATTGAACACGTTTCCCGATCACACGGTGGATCATACTCTGGGTTCCACATGCATGTTTTAGCTGAAGGAAGAATCCCTTAAACCTGGAGAGTTGAGACCCATGGAATGGGTACCATGGAATATGACTTCAAAGGGTCTGCATTTGTCCACCGAACCTCACCAATCCTATCACTGCTGCGTTTATGCCGCTGTACACACGCTTGATTCTCTTTCGGAGACATATAAATCCATAGGTTTTAAGATTCTTCCTAGTCAGGTATATTCTTAGGCGTTTAATATGGGGTGTAGAGTCCACTTCGTTGATCAAGGAGTAGCTCTTGTCTATTACATATTTGGCTTATGGAACGGTATCTGTGCTAATTTCAATCTCTGGTTTTATGCAGCACCCCAACTCACCTTTCCCCTTAAGCAAGCATAAGTTGGTTTTCTACATTTGAGACCCTGTTCTGTTTTGTAATTCAGTTCCTGTGTAGCCAAGTTTACATTCCGTGTAGTAGTGATATCTTATGATGTTTCTTTTTCTGTGTGACTTATTTCACTTAGAATCATCGTACCTGAATCCACTCATTATGCTGCTATGGTCCTGATGACATAGATTTCATTGCTGAGTGATATTGCATTGTACGTATGTACCACAACTTCTTTATCCATTTTTCACTTTCTGTGATTTTGAACTTGTACTGTAAAGAAGGTTCTTGTAAACAGAGCCGTCCCAAACTTTGGGGTGGCTGTGTCTTTTTGATTTTAATTTCCCTAAGCTATAGGACCATAAGTGGAAGTGCCCTAGGCTCTGTTGCTTTGTTTTTTAGATGTTTCAGGAAACACCATACACTTCTCCAGAGTGGCTGTTGGCAATTTACATCCCGCCCATCAGCATAACAAGGCTCCCAGTTCTCCATGGCCGGTCCTGCCTTTCTGGATTTTACACATTTTTCAGATGGCCCTTTTGACCGGGGAGCTGTGAGACTTCATTGTAGTGCAGATTTCCTTTGCAAGCTTGCTTGGTTGGCCAAAAAGGGCGTATGCGTTTTTTCCTGAATATATTCAGGAAAAAACGCATACGCCCTTTTTGGCCAAGTGCATCATTGTGGACGTTCTGCCTCTTTTCCTATGCTTTACATGCTATTCCAGTCTACCTCCTGAAATCGGTTTCCTGCAATTCTGCCCCGCTTTCAAGTCCTCTTGGCAGCCTTACTTCAATATATTTTTGGACGATAGCTATCATTTATAACTCTGCAGGTATGTGAATGACAGTGCCCCTGAGCTCCTTTCTTCAACTCGCTTTCTTGTGAGCTGGCCGCAACACCGCAGGATTGCTTCAGGCCCTAGTGTGGTTCCGGCATGGCACGCTGAGCCTTTGTTTAATTCCTCTTCCTGGTGGGAAATGAGAGTTAAATTTGCCCGTCCAGACACCTCCAGCTAGTCTCTCATTGGTTCTCCCTATTCCTGTTCATTTTCCGCAGAAATTGCAAACTGGGCCAAACAGGAGGTTAAAGGCACTGACACTCCAAGTGGGGAGAGTGTTAGTAAAGCGTCTGGAATGTTGCACCCGAGTACCAGGGGACGAAAACTGAGACACATTTGAACACGTTTCCCGATCACATGGTGGATCATACTCTGGGTTCCACATGCATGTTTTAGCTGAAGGAAGAATCCCTTAAACCTGGAGAGTTGAGACCCCTGCAATGGGTACCATGCAATATGACTTCAAAGGGTCTGCATTTGCTCACTGAACCTCACCAATCTTAGCACTGCTGCATTTATGCCACTGTACACACGCTTGATTCTCTTTCGGAGACATATAAATCCATAGGTTTTAAGATTCTTCCTAGTCAGGTGTATTCTTAGGCGTTTAATATGGGGTGTAGAGTCCACTTCGTTGAGCAAGGAGTAGCTCTTGTCTATTACATATTTGGCTTATGGAACGGTATCTGTGCTAATTTCAATCATTGGTTTTATGCAGCACCCCAACTCACCTTTACTCTTAAGCAAGCATAAGTCGGTTTTCTACATTTGAGACCCTGTTCTGTTTTGTAATTCAGTTCCTGTGTAGCCAAGTTTACATTCCGTGTGGTAGAGATATCTTATGATGTTTCTTTTTCTGTGTGACTTATTTCACTTAGAATCATCGTACCTGAATCCACTCATTATGCTGCTACGGGCCTGATGACATAGATTTCATTGCTGAGTGATATTGCATTGTACGTAAGTACCACAACTTCTTTATCCATTTTGCGCTTTCTGTGATATTGAACTTGTACCGTAAACGAGGTTCTTGTAAACAGAGCTGTCCCAAACATTTGGGTGGTTGTGTCTTTTTGATTTTAATTTCCCTAAGCTATAGGACCATAAGTGGAAGTGCCCTAGGCTCTGTTGCTTTGTTTTTTAGATGTTTCAGGAAACACCATACACTTCTCCAGAGTGCCTGTTGGCAATTTACATCCCGCCCATCAGCATAACAAGGTTCCCAGTTATCCATGGCCTGTCCTGCCTTTCTGGATTTTACACTTTTTTTCAGATGGCCCTTTTCACCAGGGGACAGTGAGACTTCATTGTAGTGCAGATTTCCTTTGCAAGCTTGCTTGGTTGGCCAAAAAGGGCGTATGCGTTTTTTCCTGAATGTATTCAGGAAAAAACGCATACGCCCTTTTTGGCCAAGTGCATCATTGTGGACGTTCTGCCTCTTTTCCTATGCTTTACATGCAATTCCAGTCTACCTCCTGAAATCGGTTTCCTGCAATTCTGCCCCGCTTTCAAGTCCTCTTGGCAGCCTTACTTCAATATATTTTTGGACGATAGCTGTCATTTATAACTCTGCAGGTTTGTGAATGACAGTGCCCCTGAGCTCCTTTCTTCAACTCGCTTTCTTGTGAGCTGGCCGCAACACCGCAGCCTTGCTTCAGGCCCTAGTGTGGTTCCGGCATGGCACGCTGAGCCTTTGGTTAATTCCTCTTCCTGGTGGGAAATGAGAGTTAAATTTGCCCGTCCAGACACCTCCAGCTAGTCTCTCATTGGTTCTCCCTATTCCTGTTCATTTTCCGCAGAAATTGCAAACTGGGCCAAACAGGAGGTTAAAGGCACTGACTCTCCACGTGGGGAGAGTGTTAGTAAAGCATCTGGAATGTTGCACCCGAGTACCAGGGGACGAAAACTGACACAATTGAACACGTTTCCTGATCACACGGTGGATCATACTCTGGGTTCCACATGCATGTTTTAGCTGAAGGAAGAATCCCTTAAACCTGGAGAGTTGAGACCCATGGAATGGGTACCATGGAATATGACTTCAAAGGGTCTGCATTTGCTCACTGAACCTCACCAATCTTAGCACTGCTGCATTTATGCCACTGTGCACACGCTTGATTCTCTTTCGGAGACATATAAATCCATAGGTTTTAAGATTCTTCCTAGTCAGGTATATTCTTAGGCGTTTAATATGGGGTGTTGAGTCCACTTCGTTGAGCAAGGAGTAGCTCTTGTCTATTACATATTTGGCTTATGGAACGGTATCTGTGCTAATTTCAATCTTTGGTTTTATGCAGCACCCCAACTCACCTTTACTCTTAAGCAAGCATAAGTCGGTTTTCTACATTTGAGACCCTGTTCTGTTTTGTAATTCAGTTCCTGTGTAGCCAAGTTTACATTCCATGTGGTAGAGATATCTTATGATGTTTCTTTTTCTGTGTGACTTATTTCACTTAGAATCATCGTACCTGAATCCACTCATTATGCTGCTACGGGCCTGATGACATAGATTTCATTGCTGAGTGATATTGCATTGTACGTAAGTACCACAACTTCTTTATCCATTTTGCGCTTTCTGTGATATTGAACTTGTACCGTAAACGAGGTTCTTGTAAACAGAGCTGTTCCAAAGATTGTGGTGGTTGTGTCTTTTTGATTTTAATTTCCCTAAGCTATAGGACCATAAGTGGAAGTGCCCTAGGCTCTGTTGCTTTGTTTTTTAGATGTTTCAGGAAACACCATACACTTCTCCAGAGTGCCTGTTGGCAATTTACATCCCGCCCATGAGCATAACAAGGCTCCCAGTTCTCCATGGCCTGTCCTGCCTTTCTGGATTTTACACTTTTTTCAGATGGCCCTTTTGACCGGGGGGCAGTGAGACTTCATTGTACTGCAGATTTCCTTTGCAAGCTTGCTTGGTTGGCCAAAAAGGGCATATGCGTTTATTCCTGAATATATTCAGGAAAAAACGCATATGCCCTTTTTGGCCAAGTGCATCATTGTGAACGTTCTGCCTCTTTTCCTATGCTTTACATGCAATTCCAGTCTACCTCCTGAAATCGGTTTCCTGCAATTCTGCCCCGCTTTCAAGTCCTCTTGGCAGCCTTACTTCAATATATTTTTGGACGATAGCTGTCATTTATAACTCTGCAGGTTTGTGAATGACAGTGCCCCTGAGCTCCTTTCTTCAACTGGCTTTCTTGTGAGCTGGCCGCAACACCGCAGCCTTGCTTCAGGCCCTAGTGTGGTTCCGGCATGGCACGCTGAGCCTTTGGTTAATTCCTCTTCCTGGTGGGAAATGAGAGTTAAATTTGCCCGTCCAGACACCTCCAGCTAGTCTCTCATTGGTTCTCCCTATTCCTGTTCATTTTCCGCAGAAATTGCAAACTGGGCCAAACAGGAGGTTAAAGGCACTGACTCTCCAAGTGGGGAGAGTGTTAGTAAAGCATCTGGAATGTTGCACCCGAGTACCAGGGGACGAAAACTGACACAATTGAACACGTTTCCCGATCACACGGTGGATCATACTCTGGGTTCCACATGCATGTTTTAGCTGAAGGAAGAATCCCTTAAACCTGGAGAGTTGAGACCCATGGAATGGGTACCATGGAATATGACTTCAAAGGGTCTGCATTTGTCCACCGAACCTCACCAATCCTATCACTGCTGCGTTTATGCCGCTGTACACACGCTTGATTCTCTTTCGGAGACATATAAATCCATAGGTTTTAAGATTCTTCCTAGTCAGGTATATTCTTAGGCGTTTAATATGTGGTGTAGAGTCCACTTCGTTGATCAAGGAGTAGCTCTTGTCTATTACATATTTGGCTTATGGAACGGTATCTGTGCTAATTTCAATCTCTGGTTTTATGCAGCACCCCAACTCACCTTTCCCCTTAAGCAAGCATAAGTCGGTTTTCTACATTTGAGACCCTGTTCTGTTTTGTAATTCAGTTCCTGTGTAGCCAAGTTTACATTCCGTGTAGTAGTGATATCTTATGATGTTTCTTTTTCTGTGTGACTTATTTCACTTAGAATCATCGTACCTGAATCCACTCATTATGCTGCTATGGGCCTGATGACATAGATTTCATTGCTGAGTGATATTGCATTGTACGTAAGTACCACAACTTCTTTATCCATTTTTCACTTTCTGTGATTTTGAACTTGTACTGTAAACGAGGTTCTTGTAAACAGAGCCTTCCCAAACTTTGGGGTGGCTGTGTCTTTTTGAATTTAATTTCCCTAAGCTATAGGACCATAAGTGGAAGTGCCCTAGGCTCTGTTGCTTTGTTTTTTAGATGTTTCAGGAAACACCATACACTTCTCCAGAGTGGCTGTTGGCAATTTACATCCCGCCCATGAGCATAACAAGGCTCCCAGTTCTCCATGGCCTGTCCTGCCTTTCTGGATTTTACACTTTTTTCAGATGGCCCTTTTGACCGGGGGGCAGTGAGACTTCATTGTAGTGCAGATTTCCTTTGCAAGCTTGCTTGGTTGGCCAAAAAGGGCGTATGCGTTTTTTCCTGAATATATTCAGGAAAAACGCATACGCCCTTTTTGGCCAAGTGCATCATTGTGGACGTTCTGCCTCTTTTCCTTTGCTTTACATGCAATTCCAGTCTACCTCCTGAAATCGGTTTCCTGCAATTCTGCCCCGCTTTCAAGTCCTCTTGGCAGCCTTACTTCAATATATTTTTGGACGGTAGCTGTCATTTATAACTCTGCAGGTACGTGAATGACAGTGCCCCTGAGCTCCTTTCTTCAACTCGCATTCTTGTGAGGTGGCCGCAACACCGCAGCATTGCTTTAGGCCCTAGTGTGGTTCAGGCATGGCACGCTGAGCCTTTGGTTAATTCCTCTTCCTGGTGGGAAATGAGAGTTAAATTTGCCCGTCCAGACACCTCCAGCTAGTCTCTCATTGGTTCTCCCTATTCCTGTTCATTTTCCGCAGAAATTGCAAACTGGGCCAAAGAGGAGGTTAAAGGCACTGACTCTCCAAGTTGGGAGAGTGTTAGTAAAGCGTCTGGAATGTTGCACCCGAGTACCAGGAGACGAAAACTGACACATTTGAACAAGTTTCCCGATCACACGGTGGATCATACTCTGGGTTCCACATGCATGTTTTAGCTGAAGGAAGAATCCCTTAAACCTGGAGAGTTGAGACCCATGGAATGGGTACCATGGAATATGACTTCAAAGGGTCTGCATTTGGCCACCGAACCTCACCAATCCTATCACTGCTGCGTTTATGCCGCTGTACACACGCTTGATTCTCTTTCGGAGACATATAAATCCATAGGTTTTAAGATTCTTCCTAGTCAGGTATATTCTTAGGCGTTTAATATGGGGTGTAGAGTCCACTTCGTTGAGCAAGGAGTAGCTCTTGTCTATTACATATTTGGCTTATGGAACGGTATCTGTGCTAATTTCAATCTCTGGTTTTATGCAGCACCCCAACTCAGCTTTCGCCTTAAGCAAGCATAAGTTGGTTTTCTACATTTGAGACCCTGTTCTGTTTTGTAATTCAGTTCCTGTGTAGCCAAGTTTACATTCCGTGTAGTAGTGATATCTTATGATGTTTCTTTTTCTGTGTGACTTATTTCACTTAGAATCATCGTACATGAATCCACTCATTATGCTGCTATGGGCCTGATGACATAGATTTCATTGCTGAGTGATATTGCATTGTACGTAAGTACCACAACTTCTTGATCCATTTTTCACTTTCTGTGATTTTGAACTTATACTGTAAACGAGGTTCTTGTAAACAGAGCCTTCCCAAACTTTGGGGTGGCTGTGTCTTTTTGAATTTAATTTCCCTAAGCTATAGGACCATAAGTGGAAGTGCCCTAGGCTCTGTTGCTTTGTTTTTTAGATGTTTCAGGAAACACCATACACTTCTCCAGAGTGGCTGTTGGCAATTTACATCCCGCCCATCAGCATAACAAGGCTCCCAGTTCTCCATGGCCTGTCCTGCCTTTCTGGATTTTACACTTTTTTCAGATGGCCCTTTTGACCGGGGGGCAGTGAGACTTCATTGTAGTGCAGATTTCCTTTGCAAGCTTGCTTGGTTGGCCAAAAAGGGCGTATGCGTTTTTTCCTGAATATATTCAGGAAAAAACGCATACGCCCTTTTTGGCCAAGTGCATCATTGTGGACGTTCTGCCTCTTTTCCTATGCTTTACATGCAATTCCAGTCTACCTCCTGAAATCGGTTTCCTGCAATTCTGCCCCGCTTTCAAGTCCTCCTGGCAGCCTTACTTCAATATATTTTTGGACAATAGCTGTCATTTATAACTCTGCAGGTTTGTGAATGACAGTGCCCCTGAGCTCCTTTCTTCAACTCGCTTTCTTGTGAGCTGGCCGCAACACCGCAGCCTTGCTTCAGGCCCTAGTGTGGTTCCGGCATGGCACGCTGAGCCTTTGGTTAATTCCTCTTCCTGGTGGGATATGAGAGTTAAATTTGCCCGTCCAGACACCTCCAGCTAGTCTCTCATTGGTTCTCCCTATTCCTGTTCATTTTCCGCAGAAATTGCAAACTGGGCCAAACAGGAGGTTAAAGGCACTGACTCTCCAAGTGGGGAGAGTGTTAGTAAAGCGTCTGGAATGTTGCACCCGAGAACCAGGGGACGAAAACTGAGACACATTTGAACACGTTTCCCGATCACATGGTGGATCATACTCTGGGTTCCACATGCATGTTTTAGCTGAAGGAAGAATCCCTTAAACCTGGAGAGTTGAGACCCCTGGAATGGGTACCATGCAATATGACTTCAAAGGGTCTGCATTTGCTCACTGAACCTCACCAATCCTAGCACTGCTGCATTTATGCCACTGTACACACGCTTGATTCTCTTTCGGAGACATATAAATCCATAGGTTTTAAGATTCTTACTAGTCAGGTATATTCTTAGGCGTTTAATATGGGGTGTAGAGTCCACTTCGTTGAGCAAGGAGTAGCTCTTGTCTATTACATATTTGGCTTATGGAACGGTATCTGTGCTAATTTCAATCTTTGGTTTTATGCAGCACCCCAACTCACCTTTACTCTTAAGCAAGCATAAGTCGGTTTTCTACATTTGAGACCCTGTTCTGTTTTGTAATTCAGTTCCTGTGTAGCCAAGTTTACATTCCATGTGGTAGAGATATCTTATGATGTTTCTTTTTCTGTGTGACTTATTTCACTTAGAATCATCGTACCTGAATCCACTCATTATGCTGCTACGGGCCTGATGACATAGATTTCATTGCTGAGTGATATTGCATTGTACGTAAGTACCACAACTTCTTTATCCATTTTGCCCTTTCTGTGATATTGAACTTGTACCGTAAACGAGGTTCTTGTAAACAGAGCTGTTCCAAAGATTGTGGTGGTTGTGTCTTTTTGATTTTAATTTCCCTAAGCTATAGGACCATAAGTGGAAGTGCCCTAGGCTCTGTTGCTTTGTTTTTTAGATGTTTCAGGAAACACCATACACTTCTCCAGAGTGGCTGTTGGCAATTTACATCCCGCCCATCAGCATAACAAGGCTCCCAGTTCTCCATGGCCTGTCCTGCCTTTCTGGATTTTACACTTTTTTCAGATGGCCCTTTTGACCGGGGGGCAGTGAGACTTCATTGTAGTGCAGATTTCCTTTGCAAGCTTGCTTGGTTGGCCAAAAGGGGCGTATGCGTTTTTTCCTGAATATATTCAGGAAAAAACGCATACGCCCTTTTTGGCCAAGTGCATCATTGTGGACGTTCTGCCTCTTTTCCTTTGCTTTACATGCAATTCCAGTCTACCTCCTGAAATCGGTTTCCTGCAATTCTGCCCCGCTTTCAAGTCCTCTTGGCAGCCTTACTTCAATATATTTTTGGACGGTAGCTGTCATTTATAACTCTGCAGGTACGTGAATGACAGTGCCCCTGAGCTCCTTTCTTCAACTCGCTTTCTTGTGAGCTGGCCGCAACACCGCAGCATTGCTTCAGGCCCTAGTGTGGTTCCGGCACGGCACGCTGAGCCTTTGGTTAATTCCTCTTCCTGGTGGGAAATGAGAGTTAAATTTGCCCGTCCAGACACCTCCAGCTAGTCTCTCATTGGTTCTCCCTATTCCTGTTCATTTTCCGCAGAAATTGCAAACTGGGCCAAACAGGAGGTTAAAGGCACTGACTCTCCGAGTGGGGAGAGTGTTAGTAAAGCGTCTGGAATGTTGCACCCGAGTACCGGGGGATGAAAACTGAGTCACATTTGAACACGTTTCCCGATCACACAGTGGATCATACTCTGGGTTCCACATGCATGTTTTAGCTGAAGGAAGAATCCCTTAAACCTGGAGAGTTGAGACCCATGGAATGGGTACCATGCAATATGACTTGAAAGGGTCTGCATTTGCTCTCCGAACCTCACCAATCCTATCACTGCTGCATTTATGCCACTGTACACACGCTTGATTCTCTTTCTGAGACATATAAATCCATAGGTTTTAAGATTCTTACTAGTCAGGTATATTCTTAGGCGTTTAATATGGGGTGTAGAGTCCACTTCGTTGAGCAAGGAGTAGCTCTTGTCTATTACATATTTGGCTTATGGAACGGTATCTGTGCTAATTTCAATCTCTGGTTTTATGCAGCACCCCAACTCACCTTTCCCCTTAAGCAAGCATAAGTCGGTTTTCTACATTTGAGACCCTGTTCTGTTTTGTAATTCAGTTCCTGTGTAGCCAAGTTTACATTCCATGTGGTAGAGATATCTTATGATGTTTCTTTTTCTGTGTGACTTATTTCACTTAGAATCATCGTACCTGAATCCACTCATTATGCTGCTATGGGCCTGATGACATAGATTTCATTGCTGAGTGATATTGCATTGTACGTAAGTACCACAACTTCTTTATCCATTTTTCACTTTCTGTGATTTTGAACTTATACTGTAAACTAGGTTCTTGTAAACAGAGCCTTCCCAAACTTTGGGGTGGCTGTGTCTTTTTGATTTTAATTTCCCTAAGCTATAGGACCATGAGTGGAAGTGCCCTAGGCTCTGTTGCTTTGTTTTGTAGATGTTTCAGGAAACACCATACACTTCTCCAGAGTGGCTGTTGGCAATTTACATCCCGCCCATCAGCATAACAAGGCTCCCAGTTCTCCATGGCCTGTCCTGCCTTTCTGGATTTTACACTTTTTTCAGATGGCCCTTTTGACCGGGGGGCAGTGAGACTTCATTGTAGTGCAGATTTCCTTTGCAAGCTTGCTTGGTTGGCCAAAAAGGGCGTATGCGTTTTTTCCTGAATATATTCAGGAAAAAACGCATACGCCCTTTTTGGCCAAGTGCATCATTGTGGACGTTCTGCCTCTTTTCCTATGCTTTACATGCAATTCCAGTCTACCTCCTGAAATCGGTTTCCTGCAATTCTGCCCCGCTTTCAAGTCCTCTTGGCAGCCTTACTTCAATATATTTTTGGACGATAGCTATCATTTATAACTCTGCAGGTATGTGAATGACAGTGCCCCTGAGCTCCTTTCTTCAACTCGCTTACTTGTGAGCAGGCCGCAACACCGCAGGATTGCTTCAGGCCCTAGTGTGGTTCCGGCATGGCACGCTGAGCCTTTGTTTAATTCCTCTTCCTGGTGGGAAATGAGAGTTAAATTTGCCCGTCCAGACACCTCCAGCTAGTCTCTCATTGGTTCTCCCTATTCCTGTTCATTTTCCGCAGAAATTGCAAACTGGGCCAAACAGGAGGTTAAAGGCACTGACTCTCCAAGTGGGGAGAGTGTTAGTAAAGCGTCTGGAATGTTGCACCCGAGTACCAGGGGACGAAAACTGAGACACATTTGAACACGTTTCCCGATCACATGGTGGATCATACTCTGGGTTCCACATGCATGTTTTAGCTGAAGGAAGAATCCCTTAAACCTGGAGAGTTGAGACCCCTGCAATGGGTACCATGCAATATGACTTCAAAGGGTCTGCATTTGCTCACCGAACCTCACCAATCCTATCACTGCTGCATTTATGCCACTGTACACACGCTTGATTCTCTTTCTGAGACATATAAATCCATAGGTTTTAAGATTCTTACTAGTCAGGTATATTCTTAGGCGTTTAATATGGGGTGTAGAGTCCACTTCGTTGAGCAAGGAGTAGCTCTTGTCTATTACATATTTGGCTTATGGAACGGTATCTGTTCTAATTTCAATCTCTGGTTTTATGCAGCACCCCAACTCACCTTTCGCCTTAAGCAAGCATAAGATGGTTTTCTACATTTGAGACCCTGTTCTGTTTTGTAATTCAGTTCCTGTGTAGCCAAGTTTACATTCCATGTGGTAGAGATATCTTATGATGTTTCTTTCTCTGTGTGACTTATTTCACTTACAATCATCGTACCTGAATCCACTCATTATGCTGCTACGGGCCTGATGACATAGATTTCATTGCTGAGTGATATTGCATTGTACGTAAGTACCACAACTTCTTTATCCATTTTGCGCTTTCTGTGATATTGAACTTGTACCGTAAAGGAGGTTCTTGTAAACAGAGCTGTCCCAAAGATTGGGGTGGTTGTGTCTTTTTGATTTTAATTTCCCTAAGCTATAGGACCATAAGTGGAAGTGCCCTAGGCTCTGTTGGTTTGTTTTGTAGATGTTTCAGGAAACACCATACACTTCTCCAGAGTGGCTGTTGGCAATTTACATCCCGCCCATCAGCATAACAAGGCTCCCAGTTCTCCATGGGCTGTCCTGCCTTTCTGGATTTTACACATTTTTCAGATGGCCCTTTTGACCGGGGGGCAGTGAGACTTCATTGTAGTGCAGATTTCCTTTGCAAGCTTGCTTGGTTGGCCAAAAAGGGCGTATGCGTTTTTTCCTGAATATATTCAGGAAAAAACGCATACGCCCTTTTTGGCCAAGTGCATCATTGTGGACGTTCTGCCTCTTTTCCTTTGCTTTACATGCAATTCCAGTCTACCTCCTGAAATCGGTTTCCTGCAATTCTGCCCAGCGTTCAAGTCCTCTTGGAAGCCTTACTTCAATATATTTTTGGACGATAGCTGTCATTTATAACTCTGCAGGTTTGTGAATGACAGTGCCCCTGAGCTCCTTTCTTCAACTCGCTTTCTTGTGAGCTGGCCGCAACACCGCAGCATTGCTTCAGGCCCTAGTGTGGTTCCGGCATGACATGCTGAGCCTTTCGTTAATTCCTCTTCCTGGTGGGAAATGAGAGTTAACTTTGCCCGTCCAGACACCTCCAGCTAGTCTCTCATTGGTTCTCCCTATTCCTGTTCATTTTCCGCAGAAATTGCAAACTGGGCCAAACAAGAGGTTAAAGGCACTGACTCTCCAAGTGGGGAGAGTGTTAGTAAAGCGTCTGGAATGTTGCACCCGAGTACTGGGGGATGGAAACTGACACAATTAAACACGTTTCCCGATCACACGGTGGATCATACTCTGGGTTCCACATGCATGTTTTAGCTGAAGGAAGAATCCCTTAAACCTGGAGAGTTGAGACCCATGGAATGGGTACCATGCAATATGACTTCAAAGGGTCTGCATTTGTCCACCGAACCTCACCAATCCTATCACTGCTGCGTTTATGACACTGTACACACGCTTGATTCTCTTTCGGAGACATATAAATCCATAGGTTTTAAGATTCTTTCTAGTCAGGTATATTCTTAGGCGTTTAATATGGGGTGTAGAGTCCACTTCGTTGAGCAAGGAGTAGCTCTTGTCTATTACATATTTGGCTTATGGAACGGTATCTGTGCTAATTTCAATCTCTGGTTTTATGCAGCACCCCAACTCACCTTTCCCCTTAAGCAAGCATAAGTCGGTTTTCTACATTTGAGACCCTGTTCTGTTTTGTAATTCAGTTCCTGTGTAGCCAAGTTTACATTCCATGTGGTAGAGATATCTTATGATGTTTCTTTTTCTGTGTGACTTATTTCACTTAGAATCATCGTACCTGAATCCACTCATTATGCTGCTATGGGCCTGATGACATAGATTTCATTGCTGAGTGATATTGCATTGTACGTAAGTACCACAACTTCTTTATCCATTTTTCACTTTCTGTGATTTTGAACTTATACTGTAAACGAGGTTCTTGTAAACAGAGCCTTCCCAAACTTTGGGGTGGCTGTGTCTTTTTGATTTTAATTTCCCTAAGCTATAGGACCATAAGTGGAAGTGCCCTAGGCTCTGTTGCTTTGTTTTGTAGATGTTTCAGGAAACACCATACACTTCTCCAGAGTGGCTGTTGGCAATTTACATCCCGCCCATCAGCATAACAAGGCTCCCAGTTCTCCATGGCCTGTCCTGCCTTTCTGGATTTTACACTTTTTTCAGATGGCCCTTTTGACCGGGGGGCAGTGAGACTTCATTGTAGTGCAGATTTCCTTTGCAAGCTTGCTTGGTTGGCCAAAAAGGGCGTATGCGTTTTTTCCTGAATATATTAAGGAAAAAACGCATACGCCCTTTTTGGCCAAGTGCATCATTGTGGACGTTCTGCCTCTTTTCCTATGCTTTACATGCAATTCCAGTCTACCTCCTGAAATCGGTTTCCTGCAATTCTGCCCCGCTTTCAAGTCCTCTTGGCAGCCTTACTTCAATATATTTTTGGACGATAGCTATCATTTATAACTCTGCAGGTATGTGAATGACAGTGCCCCTGAGCTCCTTTCTTCAACTCGCTTTCTTGTGAGCTGGCCGCAACACCGCAGGATTGCTTCAGGCCCTAGTGTGGTTCCGGCATGGCACGCTGAGCCTTTGTTTAATTCCTCTTCCTGGTGGGAAATGAGAGTTAACTTTGCCCGGCCAGACACCTCCAGCTAGTCTCTCATTGGTTCTCCCTATTCCTGTTCATTTTCCGCAGAAATTGCAAACTGGGCCAAACAGGAGGTTAAAGGCACTGACTCTCCAAGTGGGGAGAGTGTTAGTAAAGCGTCTGGAATGTTGCACCCGAGTACCAGGGGACGAAAACTGAGACACATTTGAACACGTTTCCCGATCACATGGTGGATCATACTCTGGGTTCCACATGCATGTTTTAGCTGAAGGAAGAATCCCTTAAACCTGGAGAGTTGAGACCCCTGCAATGGGTACCATGCAATATGACTTCAAAGGGTCTGCATTTGCTCACCGAACCTCACCAATCCTATCACTGCTGCATTTATGCCACTGTACACACGCTTGATTCTCTTTCTGAGACATATAAATCCATAGGTTTTAAGATTCTTACTAGTCAGGTATATTCTTAGGCGTTTAATATGGGGTGTAGAGTCCACTTCGTTGAGCAAGGAGTAGCTCTTGTCTATTACATATTTGGCTTATGGAACGGTATCTGTTCTAATTTCAATCTCTGGTTTTATGCAGCACCCCAACTCACCTTTCGCCTTAAGCAAGCATAAGTTGGTTTTCTACATTTGAGACCCTGTTCTGTTTTGTAATTCAGTTCCTGTGTAGCCAAGTTTACATTCCATGTGGTAGAGATATCTTATGATGTTTCTTTCTCTGTGTGACTTATTTCACTTACAATCATCGTACCTGAATCCACTCATTATGCTGCTACGGGCCTGATGACATAGATTTCATTGCTGAGTGATATTGCATTGTACGTAAGTACCACAACTTCTTTATCCATTTTTCACTTTCTGTGATTTTGAACTTGTACTGTAAACGAGGTTCTTGTAAACAGAGCCTTCCCAAATTTTGGGGTGGCTGTGTCTTTTTGATTTTAATTTCCCTAAGCTATAGGACCATAAGTGGAAGTGCCCTAGGCTCTGTTGCTTTGTTTTGTAGATGTTTCAGGAAACACCATACACTTCTCCAGAGTGGCTGTTGGCAATTTACATCCCGCCCATCAGCATAACAAGGCTCCCAGTTCTCCATGGCCTGTCCTGCCTTTCTGGATTTTACACTTTTTTCAGATGGCCCTTTTGACCGGGGGGCAGTGAGACTTCATTGTAGTGCAGATTTCCTTTGCAAGCTTGCTTGGTTGGCCAAAAAGGGCGTATGCGTTTTTTCCTGAATATATTCAGGAAAAAACGCATACGCCCTTTTTGGCCAAGTGCATCATTGTGGACGTTCTGCCTCTTTTCCTTTGCTTTACATGGAATTCCAGTCTACCTCCTGAAATCGGTTTCCTGCAATTCTGCCCAGCGTTCAAGTCCTCTTGGCAGCCTTACTTCAATATAGTTTTGGACGATAGCTGTCATTTATAACTCTGCAGGTTTGTGAATGACAGTGCCCCTGAGCTCCTTTCTTCAACTCGCTTTCTTGTGAGCTGGCCGCAACACCGCAGCATTGCTTCAGGCCCTAGTGTGGTTCCGGCATGACATGCTGAGCCTTTGGTTAATTCCTCTTCCTGGTGGGAAATGAGAGTTAACTTTGCCCGTCCAGACACCTCCAGCTAGTCTCTCATTGGTTCTCCCTATTCCTGTTCATTTTCCGCAGAAATTGCAAACTGGGCCAAACAGGAGGTTAAAGGCACTGACTCTCCGAGTGGGGAGAGTGTTAGTAAAGCATCTGGAATGTTGCACCCGAGTACCGGGGGACGAAAACTGAGTCACATTTGAACACGTTTCCCGATCACACAGTGGATCATACTCTGGGTTCCACATGCATGTTTTAGCTGAAGGAAGAATCCCTTAAACCTGGAGAGTTGAGACCCATGGAATGGGTACCATGCAATATGACTTGAAAGGGTCTGCATTTGCTCACCGAACCTCACCAATCCTATCACTGCTGCATTTATGCCACTGTACACACGCTTGATTCTCTTTCTGAGACATATAAATCCATAGGTTTTAAGATTCTTACTAGTCAGGTATATTCTTAGGCGTTTAATATGGGGTGTAGAGTCCACTTCGTTGAGCAAGGAGTAGCTCTTGTCTATTACATATTTGGCTTATGGAACGGTATCTGTTCTAATTTCAATCTCTGGTTTTATGCAACACCCCAACTCACCTTTCGCCTTAAGAAAGCATAAGTTGGTTTTCTACATTTGAGACCCTGTTCTGTTTTGTAATTCAGTTCCTGTGTAGCCAAGTTTACATTCCATGTGGTAGAGATATCTTATGATGTTTCTTTTTCTGTGTGACTTATTTCACTTAGAATCATCGTACCTGAATCCACTCATTATGCTGCTATGGGCCTGATGACATAGATTTCATTGCTGAGTGATATTGCATTGTACGTAAGTACCACAACTTCTTTATCCATTTTTCACTTTCTGTGATTTTGAACTTGTACTGTAAACGAGGTTCTTGTAAACAGAGCCTTCCCAAACTTTGGGGTGGCTGTGTCTTTTTGATTTTAATTTCCCTAAGCTATAGGACCATAAGTGGAAGTGCCCTAGGCTCTGTTGCTTTGTTTTGTAGATGTTTCAGGAAACACCATACACTTCTCCAGAGTGGCTGTTGGCAATTTACATCCCGCCCATCAGCATAACAAGGCTCCCAGTTCTCCATGGCCTGTCCTGCCTTTCTGGATTTTACACTTTTTTCAGATGGCCCTTTTGACCGGGGGGCAGTGAGACTTCATTGTAGTGCAGATTTCCTTTGCAAGCTTGCTTGGTTGGCCAAAAAGGGCGTATGCGTTTTTTCCTGAATATATTCAGGAAAAAACGCATACGCCCTTTTTGGCCAAGTGCATCATTGTGGACGTTCTGCCTCTTTTCCTTTGCTTTACATGGAATTCCAGTCTACCTCCTGAAATCGGTTTCCTGCAATTCTGCCCAGCGTTCAAGTCCTCTTGGCAGCCTTACTTCAATATAGTTTTGGACGATAGCTGTCATTTATAACTCTGCAGGTTTGTGAATGACAGTGCCCCTGAGCTCCTTTCTTCAACTCGCTTTCTTGTGAGCTGGCCGCAACACCGCAGCATTGCTTCAGGCCCTAGTGTGGTTCCGGCATGACATGCTGAGCCTTTGGTTAATTCCTCTTCCTGGTGGGAAATGAGAGTTAACTTTGCCCGTCCAGACACCTCCAGCTAGTCTCTCATTGGTTCTCCCTATTCCTGTTCATTTTCCGCAGAAATTGCAAACTGGGAAAAACAAGAGGTTAAAGGCACTGACCCTCCAAGTGGGGAGAGTGTTAGTAAAGCGTCTGGAATGTTGCACCCGAGTACCGGGGGATGAAAACTGACACAATTAAACACGTTTCCCGATCACACGGTGGATCATACTCTGGGTTCCACATGCATGTTTTAGCTGAAGGAAGAATCCCTTAAACCTGGAGAGTTGAGACCCATGGAATGGGTACCATGCAATATGACTTCAAAGGGTCTGCATTTGTCCACCGAACCTCACCAATCCTATCACTGCTACGTTTATGACACTGTACACACGCTTGATTCTCTTTCGGAGACATATAAATCCATAGGTTTTAAGATTCTTTCTAGTCAGGTATATTCTTACGCGTTTAATATGGGGTGTAGAGTCCACTTCGTTGAGCAAGGAGTAGCTCTTGTCTAGTAAATATTTGGCTTATGGAACGGTATCTGTTTTAATTTCAATCTCTGGTTTTATGCAGCACCCCAACTCACCTTTCGCCTTAAGCAAGCATAAGTTGGTTTTCTACATTTGAGACCCTGTTCTGTTTTGTAATTCAGTTCCTGTGTAGCCAAGTTTACATTCCTTGTAGTAGTGATATCTTATGATGTTTGTTTTTCTGTGTGACTTATTTCACTTAGAATCATCGTACCTGAATCCACTCATTATGCTGCTACGGGCCTGATGACATAGATTTCATTGCTGAGTGATATTGCATTGTACGTAAGTACCACAACATCTTTATCCATTTTTCGCTTTCTGTGATATTGAACTTGGACCATAAATGAGGTTCTTGTAAACAGAGCTGTCCCTAACTTTGGGGTGGCTGAGTCTTTTTGATTTTAATTTCCCTAAGCTATAGGACCATAAGTGGAAGTGCCCTAGGCTCTGTTGCTTTGTTTTTTAGATGTTTTAGGAAACACCATACACTTCTCCAGAGTGGCTGTTGGCAATTTACATCCCGCCCATCAGCATAACAAGGCTCCCAGTTCTCCATGGCCTGTCCTGCCTTTCTGGATTTTACACTTTTTTCAGATGGCCCTTTTGACCAGGGGGCAGTGAGACTTCATTGTAGTGCAGATTTCCTTTTCAAGCTTGCTTGGTTGGCCAAAAAGGGCGTATGCGTTTTTTCCTGAATATATTCAGGAAAAAACGCATACGCCCTTTTTGGCCAAGTGCATCATTGTGGACGTTCTGCCTCTTTTCCTATGCTTTACATGCAATTCCAGTCTACCTCCTGAAATCGGTTTCCTGCAATTCTGCCCCGCTTTCAAGTCCTCTTGGCAGCCTTACTTCAATATACTTTTGGACTATAGCTATCATTTATAACTCTGCAGGTATGTGAATGACAGTGCCCATGAGCTCCTTTCTTCAACTCGCTTTCTTGTGAGCTGGCCGCAACACCGCAGGATTGCTTCAGGCCCTAGTGTTGTTCCGGCATGGCACGCTGAGCCTTTGTTTAATTCCTCTTCCTGGTGGGAAATGAGAGTTAAATTTGCCCGTCCAGACACCTCCAGCTAGTCTCTCATTGGTTCTCCCTATTCCTGTTCATTTTCCGAAGAAATTGCAAACTGGGCCAAACAAGAGGTTAAAGGCACTGACTCTCCAAGAGGGGAGAGTGTTAGTAAAGCGTCTGGAATGTTGCACCCGAGTACCAGGGGACGAAAACTGAGACACATTTGAACACGTTTCCCGATCACATGGTGGATCATACTCTGGGTTCCACATGCATGTTTTAGCTGAAGGAAGAATCCCTTAAACCTGGAGAGTTGAGACCCCTGCAATGGGTACCATGCAATATGACTTCAAAGGGTCTGCATTTGCTCACCGAACCTCACCAATCCTATCACTGCTGCATTTATGCCACTGTACACACGCTTGATTCTCTTTCTGAGACATATAAATCCATAGGTTTTAAGATTCTTACTAGTCAGGTATATTCTTAGGCGTTTAATATGGGGTGTAGAGTCCACTTCGTTGAGCAAGGAGTAGCTCTTGTCTATTACATATTTGGCTTATGGAACGGTATCTGTGCTAATTTCAATCTCTGGTTTTATGCAGCACCCCAACTCACCTTTCGCCTTAAGCAAGCATAAGTTGGTTTTCTACATTTGAGACCCTGTTCTGTTTTGTAATTTAGTTCCTGTGTAGCCAAGTTTACATTCCATGTGGTAGAAATATCTTATGATGTTTCTTTCTCTGTGTGACTTATTTCACTTAGAATCATCGTACCTGAATCCACTCATTATGCTGCTACGGGCCTGATGACATAGATTTCATTGCTGAGTGATATTGCATTGTATGTAAGTACCACAACTTCTTTATCCATTTTGCGCTTTCTGTGATATTGAACTTCTACCGTAAAGGAGGTTCTTGTAAACAGAGCTGTCCCAAAGATTGGGGTGGTTGTGTCTTTTTGATTTTAATTTCCCTAAGCTATAGGACCATAAGTGGAAGTGCCCTAGGCTCTGTTGGTTTGTTTTGTAGATTTTTCAGGAAACACCATACACTTCTCCAGAGTGGCTGTTGGCAATTTACATCCCGCCCATCAGCATAACAAGGCTCCCAGTTCTCCATGGGCTGTCCTGCCTTTCTGGATTTTACACTTTTTTCAGATGGCCCTTTTGACCGGGGGGCAGTGAGACTTCATTGTAGTGCAGATTTCCTTTGCAAGCTTGCTTGGTTGGCCAAAAAGGGCGTATGCGTTTTTTCCTGAATATATTCAGGAAAAAACGCATACGCCCTTTTTGGCCAAGTGCATCATTGTGGACGTTCTGCCTCTTTTCCTTTGCTTTACATGCAATTCCAGTCTACCTCCTGAAATCGGTTTCCTGCAATTCTGCCCAGCGTTCAAGTCCTCTTGGCAGCCTTACTTCAATATATTTTTGGACGATAGCTGTCATTTATAACTCTGCAGGTTTGTGAATGACAGTGCCCCTGAGCTCCTTTCTTCAACTCGCTTTCTTGTGAGCTGGCCGCAACACCGCAGCATTGCTTCAGGCCCTAGGGTGGTTCCGGCATGACATGCTGAGCCTTTGGTTAATTCCTCTTCCTGGTGGGAAATGAGAGTTAACTTTGCCCGTCCAGACACCTCCAGCTAGTCTCTCATTGGTTCTCCCTATTCCTGTTCATTTTCCGCAGAAATTGCAAACTGGGCCAAACAAGAGGTTAAAGGCACTGACTCTCCAAGTGGGGAGAGTGTTAGTAAAGCGTCTGGAATGTTGCACCCGAGTACCAGGGGACGAAAACTGAGACACATTTGAACACGTTTCCCGATCACATGGTGGTTCATACTCTGGGTTCCACATGCATGTTTTAGCTGAAGGAAGAATCCCTTAAACCTGGAGAGTTGAGACCCCTGCAATGGGTACCATGCAATATGACTTCAAAGGGTCTGCATTTGCTCACCGAACCTCACCAATCCTATCACTGCTGCATTTATGCCACTGTACACACGCTTGATTCTCTTTCGGAGACATATAAATCCATAGGTTTTAAGATTCTTACTAGTCAGGTATATTCTTAGGCGTTTAATATGGGGTGTAGAGTCCACTTCGTTGAGCAAGGAGTAGCTCTTGTCTATTACATATTTGGCTTATGGAACGGTATCTGTTCTAATTTCAATCTCTGGTTTTATGCAGCACCCCAACTCACCTTTCGCCTTAAGCAAGCATAAGTTGGTTTTCTACATTTGAGACCCTGTTCTGTTTTGTAATTCAGTTCCTGTGTAGCCAAGTTTACATTCCATGTGGTAGAGATATCTTATGATGTTTCTTTCTCTGTGTGACTTATTTCACTTACAATCATCGTACCTGAATCCACTCATTATGCTGCTACGGGCCTGATGACATAGATTTCATTGCTGAGTGATATTGCATTGTACGTAAGTACCACAACTTCTTTATCCATTTTGCGCTTTCTGTGATATTGAACTTGTACCGTAAAGGAGGTTCTTGTAAACGGAGCTGTCCCAAAGATTGGGGTGGTTGTGTCTTTTTGATTTTAATTTCCCTAAGCTATAGGACCATAAGTGGAAGTGCCCTAGGCTCTGTTGCTTTGTTTTTTAGATGTTTCAGGAAACACCATACACTTCTCCAGAGTGACTGTTGGCAATTTACATCTCGCCCATCAGCATAACAAGGCTCCCAGTTCTCCATGGGCTGTCCTGCCTTTCTGGATTTTACACTTTCTTCAGATGGCCCTTTTGACCGGGGGGCAGTGAGACTTCATTGTAGTGCAGATTTCCTTTGCAAGCTTGCTTGGTTGGCCAAAAAGGGCGTATGCGTTTATTCCTGAATATATTCAGGAAAAAACGCATACGCCCTTTTTGGCCAAGTGCATCATTGTGGACGTTCTGCCTCTTTTCCTATGCTTTACATGCAATTCCAGTCTACCTCCTGAAATCGGTTTCCTGCAATTCTGCCCCGCTTTCAAGTCCTCTTGGCAGCCTTACTTCAATATATTTTTGGACGATAGCTGTCATTTATAACTCTGCAGGTATGTGAATGACAGTGCCCCTGAGCTCCTTTCTTCAACTCGCTTTCTTGTGAGCTGGCCGCAACACCGCAGCATTGCTTCAGGCCCTAGTGTGGTTCCGGCATGGCACGCTGAGCCTTTGGTTAATTCCTCTTCCTGGTGGGAAATGAGAGTTAAATTTGCCCGTCCAGACACCTCCAGCTAGTCTCTCATTGGTTCTCCCTATTCCTGTTCATTTTCCGCAGAAATTGCAAACTGGGCCAAACAGGAGGTTAAAGGCACTGACTCTCCAAGTGGGGAGAGTGTTAGTAAAGCGTCTGGAATGTTGCACCCGAGTACCGGGGGACGAAAACTGAGTCACATTTGAACACGTTTCCCGATCACACAGTGGATCATACTCTGGGTTCCACATGCATGTTTTAGCTGAAGGAAGAATCCCTTAAACCTGGAGAGTTGAGACCCATGGAATGGGTACCATGCAATATGACTTGAAAGGGTCTGCATTTGCTCACCGAACCTCACCAATCCTATCACTGCTGCATTTATGCCACTGTACACACGCTTGATTCTCTTTCTGAGACATATAAATCCATAGGTTTTAAGATTCTTACTAGTCAGGTATATTCTTAGGCGTTTAATATGGGGTGTAGAGTCCACTTCGTTGAGCAAGGAGTAGCTCTTGTCTATTACATATTTGGCTTATGGAACGGTATCTGTTCTAATTTCAATCTCTGGTTTTATGCAGCACCCCAACTCACCTTTCCCCTTAAGCAAGCATAAGTTGGTTTTCTACATTTGAGACCCTGTTCTGTTTTGTAATTCAGTTCCTGTGTAGCCAAGTTTACATTCCATGTGGTAGAGATATCTTATGATGTTTCTTTTTCTGTGTGACTTATTTCACTTAGAATCATCGTACCTGAATCCACTCATTATGCTGCTATGGGCCTGATGACATAGATTTCATTGCTGAGTGATATTGCATTGTACGTAAGTACCACAACTTCTTTATCCATTTTTCACTTTCTGTGATTTTGAACTTGTACTGTAAACGAGGTTCTTGTAAACAGAGCCTTCCCAAACTTTGGGGTGGCTGTGTCTTTTTGATTTTAATTTCCCTAAGCTATAGGACCATAAGTGGAAGTGCCCTAGGCTCTGTTGCTTTGTTTTTTAGATGTTTCAGGAAACACCATACACTTCTCCAGAGTGGCTGTTGGCAATTTACATCCCACCCATCAGCATAACAAGGCTCCCAGTTCTCCATGGCCTGTCCTGCCTTTCTGGATTTTACACTTTTTTCAGATGGCCCTTTTGACCGGGGAGCAGTGAGACTTCATTGTAGTGCAGATTTCCTTTGCAAGCTTGCTTGGTTGGCCAAAAAGGGCGTATGCGTTTTTTCCTGAATATATTCAGGAAAAAACGCATACGCCCTTTTTGGCCAAGTGCATCATTGTGGACGTTCTGCCTCTTTTCCTATGCTTTACATGCAATTCCAGTCTACCTCCTGAAATCGGTTTCCTGCAATTCTGCCCCGCTTTCAAGTCCTCTTGGCAGCCTTACTTCAATATACTTTTGGACGATAGCTATCATTTATAACTCTGCAGGTATGTGAATGACAGTGCCCCTGAGCTCCTTTCTTCAACTCGCTTTCTTGTGAGCTGGCCGCAACACCGCAGGATTGCTTCAGGCCCTAGTGTGGTTCCGGCATGGCACGCTGAGCCTTTGTTTAATTCCTCTTCCTGGTGGGAAATGAGAGTTAAATTTGCCCGTCCAGACACCTCCAGCTAGTCTCTCATTGGTTCTCCCTATTCCTGTTCATTTTCCGCAGAAATTGCAAACTGGGCCAAACAGGAGGTTAAAGGCACTGACTCTCCAAGTGGGGAGAGTGTTAGTAAAGCGTCTGGAATGTTGCACCCGAGTACCAGGGGACGAAAACTGAGACACATTTGAACACGTTTCCCGATCACATGGTGGATCATACTCTGGATTCCACATGCATGTTTTAGCTGAAGGAAGAATCCCTTAAACCTGGAGAGTTGAGACCCCTGCAATGGGTACCATGCAATACGACTTCAAAGGGTCTGCATTTGCTCACCGAACCTCACCAATCCTATCACTGCTGCATTTATGCCACTGTACACACGCTTGATTCTCTTTCTGAGACATATAAATCCATAGGTTTTAAGATTCTTACTAGTCAGGTATATTCTTAGGCGTTTAATATGGGGTGTAGAGTCCACTTCGTTGAGCAAGGAGTAGCTCTTGTCTATTACATATTTGGCTTATGGAACGGTATCTGTGCTAATTTCAATCTCTGGTTTTATGCAGCACCCCAACTCACCTTTCCCCTTAAGCAAGCATAAGTCGGTTTTCTACATTTGAGACCCTGTTCTGTTTTGTAATTCAGTTCCTGTGTAGCCAAGTTTACATTCCATGTGGTAGAGATATCTTATGATGTTTCTTTTTCTGTGTGACTTATTTCACTTAGAATCATCGTACCTGAATCCACTCATTATGCTGCTATGGGCCTGATGACATAGATTTCATTGCTGCGTGATATTGCATTGTACGTAAGTACCACAACTTCTTTATCCATTTTTCACTTTCTGTGATTTTGAACTTATACTGTAAACTAGGTTCTTGTAAACAGAGGCTTCCCAAACTTTGGGGTGGCTGTGTCTTTTTGATTTTAATTTCCCTAAGCTATAGGACCATAAGTGGAAGTGCCCTAGGCTCTGTTGCTTTGTTTTGTAGATGTTTCAGGAAACACCATACACTTCTCCAGAGTGGCTGTTGGCAATTTACATCCCGCCCATCAGTATAACAAGGCTCCCAGTTCTCCATGGCCTGTCCTGCCTTTCTGGATTTTACACTTTTTTCAGATGGCCCTTTTGACCGGGGGGCAGTGAGACTTCATTGTAGTGCAGATTTCCTTTGCAAGCTTGCTTGGTTGGCCAAAAAGGGCGTATGCGTTTTTTCCTGAATATATTAAGGAAAAAACGCATACGCCCTTTTTGGCCAAGTGCATCATTGTGGACGTTCTGCCTCTTTTCCTATGCTTTACATGCAATTCCAGTCTACCTCCTGAAATCGGTTTCCTGCAATTCTGCCCCGCTTTCAAGTCCTCTTGGCAGCCTTACTTCAATATATTTTTGGACGATAGCTATCATTTATAACTCTGCAGGTATGTGAATGACAGTGCCCCTGAGCTCCTTTCTTCAACTCGCTTTCTTGTGAGCGGGCCGCAACACCGCAGGATTGCTTCAGGCCCTAGTGTGGTTCCGGCATGGCACGCTGAGCCTTTGTTTAATTCCTCTTCCTGGTGGGAAATGAGAGTTAAATTTGCCCGTCCAGACACCTCCAGCTAGTCTCTCATTGGTTCTCCCTATTCCTGTTCATTTTCCGCAGAAATTGCAAACTGGGCCAAACAGGAGGTTAAAGGCACTGACTCTCCAAGTGGGGAGAGTGTTAGTAAAGCGTCTGGAATGTTGCACCCGAGTACCAGGGGACGAAAACTGAGACACATTTGAACACGTTTCCCGATCACATGGTGGATCATACTCTGGGTTCCACATGCATGTTTTAGCTGAAGGAAGAATCCCTTAAACCTGGAGAGTTGAGACCCCTGCAATGGGTACCATGCAATATGACTTCAAAGGGTCTGCATTTGCTCACCGAACCTCACCAATCCTATCACTGCTGCATTTATGCCACTGTACACACGCTTGATTCTCTTTCTGAGACATATAAATCCATAGGTTTTAAGATTCTTACTAGTCAGGTATATTCTTAGGCATTTAATATGGGGTGTAGAGTCCACTTCGTTGAGCAAGGAGTAGCTCTTGTCTATTACATATTTGGCTTATGGAACGGTATCTGTGCTAATTTCAATCTCTGGTTTTATGCAGCACCCCAACTCACCTTTCCCCTTAAGCAAGCATAAGTCGGTTTTCTACATTTGAGACCCTGTTCTGTTTTGTAATTCAGTTCCTGTGTAGCCAAGTTTACATTCCATGTGGTAGAGATATCTTATGATGTTTCTTTTTCTGTGTGACTTATTTCACTTAGAATCATCGTACCTGAATCCACTCATTATGCTGCTATGGGCCTGATGACATAGATTTCATTGCTGAGTGATATTGCATTGTACGTAAGTACCACAACTTCTTTATCCATTTTTCACTTTCTGTGATTTTGAACTTATACTGTAAACGAGGTTCTTGTAAAAAGAGCCTTCCCAAACTTTGGGGTGGCTGTGTCTTTTTGATTTTAATTTCCCTAAGCTATAGGACCATAAGTGGAAGTGCCCTAGGCTCTGTTGCTTTGTTTTTTAGATGTTTCAGGAAACACCATACACTTCTCCAGAGTGGCTGTTGGCAATTTACATCCCGCCCATCAGCATAACAAGGCTCCCAGTTCTCCATGGCCTGTCCTGCCTTTCTGGATTTTACACTTTTTTCAGATGGCCCTTTTGACCGGGGGGCAGTGAGACTTCATTGTAGTGCAGATTTCCTTTGCAAGCTTGCTTGGTTGGCCAAAAAGGGCGTATGCGTTTTTTCCTGAATATATTCAGGAAAAAACGCATACGCCCTTTTTGGCCAAGTGCATCATTGTGGACGTTCTGCCTCTTTTCCTATGCTTTACATGCAATTCCAGTCTACCTCCTGAAATCGGTTTCCTGCAATTCTGCCCCGCTTTCAAGTCCTCTTGGCAGCCTTACTTCAATATATTTTTGGACGATAGCTATCATTTATAACTCTGCAGGTATGTGAATGACAGTGCCCCTGAGCTCCTTTCTTCAACTCGCTTTCTTGTGAGCGGGCCGCAACACCGCAGGATTGCTTCAGGCCCTAGTGTGGTTCCGGCATGGCACGCTGAGCCTTTGTTTAATTCCACTTCCTGGTGGGAAATGAGAGTTAAATTTGCCCGTCCAGACACCTCCAGCTAGTCTCTCATTGGTTCTCCCTATTCCTGTTCATTTTCCGCAGAAATTGCAAACTGGGCCAAACAGGAGGTTAAAGGCACTGACTCTCCAAGTGGGGAGAGTGTTAGTAAAGCATCTGGAATGTTGCACCCGAGTATCAGGGGACGAAAACTGAGACACATTTGAACACGTTTCCCGATCACATGGTGGATCATACTCTGGGTTCCACATGCATGTTTTAGCTGAAGGAAGAATCCCTTAAACCTGGAGAGTTGAGACCCCTGCAATGGGTACCATGCAATATGACTTCAAAGGGTCTGCATTTGCTCACCGAACCTCACCAATCCTATCACTGCTGCATTTATGCCACTGTACACACGCTTGATTCTCTTTCTGAGACATATAAATCCATAGGTTTTAAGATTCTTACTAGTCAGGTATATTCTTAGGCGTTTAATATGGGGTGTAGAGTCCACTTCGTTGAGCAAGGAGTAGCTCTTGTCTATTACATATTTGGCTTATGGAACGGTATCTGTTCTAATTTCAATCTCTGGTTTTATGCAGCACCCCAACTCACCTTTCGCCTTAAGCAAGCATAAGTTGGTTTTCTACATTTGAGACCCTGTTCTGTTTTGTAATTCAGTTCCTGTGTAGCCAAGTTTACATTCCATGTGGTAGAGATATCTTATGATGTTTCTTTCTCTGTGTGACTTATTTCACTTACAATCATCGTACCTGAATCCACTCATTATGCTGCTACGGGCCTGATGACATAGATTTCATTGCTGAGTGATATTGCATTGTACGTAAGTACCACAACTTCTTTATCCATTTTGCGCTTTCTGTGATATTGAACTTGTACCGTAAAGGAGGTTCTTGTAAACAGAGCTGTCCCAAAGATTGGGGTGGTTGTGTCTTTTTGATTTTAATTTCCCTAAGCTATAGGACCATAAGTGGAAGTGCCCTAGGCTCTGTTGCTTTGTTTTTTAGATGTTTCAGGAAACACCATACACTTCTCCAGAGTGACTGTTGGCAATTTACATCCCGCTCATCAGCATAACAAGGCTCCCAGTTCTCCATGGGCTGTCCTGCCTTTCTGGATTTTACACTTTTTTCAGATGGCCCTTTTGACCGGGGGGCGTTGAGACTTCATTGTAGTGCAGATTTCCTTTGCAAGCTTGCTTGGTTGGCCAAAAAGGGCGTATGCGTTTATTCCTGAATATATTCAGGAAAAAACGCATACGCCCTTTTTGGCCAAGTGCATCATTGTGGACGTTCTGCCTCTTTTCCTATGCTTTACATGCAATTCCAGTCTACCTCCTGAAATCGGTTTCCTGCAATTCTGCCCCGCTTTCAAGTCCTCTTGGCAGCCTTACTTCAATATATTTTTGGACGATAGCTGTCATTTATAACTCTGCATTTATGTGAATGACAGTGCCCCTGAGCTCCTTTCTTCAACTCGCTTTCTTGTGAGCTGGCCGCAACACCGCAGCATTGCTTCAGGACCTAGTGTGGTTCCGGCATGGCACGCTGAGCCTTTGGTTAATTCCTCTTCCTGGTGGGAAATGAGAGTTAAATTTGCCCGTCCACACACCTCCAGCTAGTCTCTTATTGGTTCTCCCTATTCCTGTTCATTTTCCGCAGAAATTGCAAACTGGGCCAAACAGGAGGTTAAAGGCACTGACTCTCCAAGTGGGGAGAGTGTTCGTAAAGCGTCTGGAATGTTGCACCCGAGTACCGGGGGACGAAAACTGAGTCACATTTGAACACGTTTCCCGATCACACAGTGGATCATACTCTGGGTTCCACATGCATGTTTTAGCTGAAGGAAGAATCCCTTAAACCTGGAGAGTTGAGACCCATGGAATGGGTACCATGCAATATGACTTCAAAGGGTCTGCATTTGCTCACCGAACCTCACCAATCCTATCACTGCTGCATTTATGCCACTGTACACACGCTTGATTCTCTTTCTGAGACATATAAATCCATAGGTTTTAAGATTCTTACTAGTCAGGTATATTCTTAGGCGTTTAATATGGGGTGTAGAGTCCACTTCGTTGAGCAACGAGTAGCTCTTGTCTATTACATATTTGGCTTATGGAACGGTATCTGTTCTAATTTCAATCTCTGGTTTTATGCAGCACCCCAACTCACCTTTCGCCTTAAGCAAGCATAAGTTGGTTTTCTACATTTGAGACCCTGTTCTGTTTTGTAATTCAGTTCCTGTGTAGCCAAGTTTACATTCCATGTGGTAGAGATATCTTATGATGTTTCTTTTTCTGTGTGACTTATTTCACTTAGAATCATCGTACCTGAATCCACTCATTATGCTGCTATGGGCCTGATGACATAGATTTCATTGCTGAGTGATATTGCATTGTACGTAAGTACCACAACTTCTTTATCCATTTTTCACTTTCTGTGATTTTGAACTTGTACTGTAAACGAGGTTCTTGTAAACAGAGCCTTCCCAAACTTTGGGGTGGCTGTGTCTTTTTGATTTTAATTTCCCTAAGCTATAGGACCATAAGTGGAAGTGCCCTAGGCTCTGTTGCTTTGTTTTGTAGATGTTTCAGGAAACACCATACACTTCTCCAGAGTGGCTGTTGGCAATTTACATCCCGCCCATCAGCATAACAAGGCTCCCAGTTCTCCATGGCCTGTCCTGCCTTTCTGGATTTTACACTTTTTTCAGATGGCCCTTTTGACCGCGGGGCAGTGAGACTTCATTGTAGTGCAGATTTCCTTTGCAAGCTTGCTTGGTTGGCCAAAAAGGGCGTATGCGTTTTTTCCTGAATATATTCAGGAAAAAACGCATATGCACTTTTTGGCCAAGTGCATCATTGTGGACGTTCTGCCTCTTTTCCTTTGCTTTACATGCAATTCCAGTCTACCTCCTGAAATCGGTTTCCTGCAATTCTGCCCAGCGTTCAAGTCCTCTTGGCAGCCTTACTTCAATATATTTTTGGACGATAGCTGTCATTTATAACTCTGCAGGTTTGTGAATGACAGTGCCCCTGATCTCCTTTCTTCAACTCGCTTTCTTGTGAGCTGGCCGCAACACCGCAGCCTTGCTTCAGGCCCTAGTGTGGTTCCGGCATGACATGCTGAGCCTTTGGTTAATTCCTCTTCCTGGTGGGAAATGAGAGTTAACTTTGCCCGTCCAGACACCTCCAGCTAGTCTCTCATTGGTTCTCCCTGTTCCTGTTCATTTTCCGCAGAAATTGCAAACTGGGCCAAACAGGAGGTTAAAGGCACTGACTCTCCAAGTGGGGAGAGTGTTAGTAAAGCGTCTGGAATGTTGCACCCGAGTACCAGGGGACGAAAACTGACACAATTGAACACGTTTCCCTATCACACGGTGGATCATACTCTGGGTTCCACATGCATGTTTTAGCTGAAGGAAGAATCCCTTAAACCTGGAGAGTTGAGACCCATGGAATGGGTACCATGCAATATGACTTCAAAGGGTCTGCATTTGTCCACCGAACCTCACCAATAATATCACTGCTGCGTTTATGCCGCTGTACACACACTTGATTCTCTTTCGGAGACATATAAATCCATAGGTTTTAAGATTCTTACTAGTCAGGTATATTCTTAGGCGTTTAATATGGGGTGTAGAGTCCACTTCGTTGAGCAAGGAGTAGCTCTTGTCTATTACATATTTGGCTTATGGAACGGTATCTGTGCTAATTTCAATCTTTGGTTTTATGTAGCACCCCAACTCAACTTTCCTCTTAAGCAAGCATAAGTCGGTTTTCTACATTTGAGACCCTGTTCTGTTTTGTAATTCAGTTCCTGTGTAGCCAAGTTTACATTCCATGTGGTAGAGATATCTTATGATGTTTCTTTTTCTGTGAGACTTATTTCACTTAGAATCATCGTACCTGAATCCACTCATTATGCTGTTACGGGCCTGATGACATAGATTTCATTGCTGAGTGATATTGCATTGTACGTAAGTACCACAACTTCTTTATCCATTTTGCGCTTTCTGTGATATTGAACTTGGACCATAAATGAGGTTCTTGTAAACAGAGCTGTCCCTAACTTTGGGGTGGCTGAGTCTTTTTGATTTTAATTTCCCTAAGCTATAGGACCATAAGTGGAAGTGCCCTAGGCTCTGTTGCTTTGTTTTTTAGATGTTTCAGGAAACACCATACACTTCTCCAGAGTGGCTGTTGGCAATATACATCCCACCCATCAGCATAACAAGGCTCCCAGTTCTCCATGGCCTGTCCTGCCTTTCTGGATTTTACACTTTTTTCAGATGGCCCTTTTGACCGGGGGGCAGTGAGACTTCATTGTAGTGCAGATTTCCTTTGCAAGCTTGCTTGGTTGGCCAAAAAGGGCATATGCGTTTTTTCCTGAATATATTCAGGAAAAAACGCATATGCCCTTTTTGGCCAAGTGCATCATTGTGGACGTTCTGCCTCTTTTCCTATGCTTTACATGCAATTCCAGTCTACCTCCTGAAATCGGTTTCCTGCAATTCTGCCCCGCTTTCAAGTCCTCTTGGCAGCCTTACTTCAATATATTTTTGGACGATAGCTATCATTTATAACTCTGCAGGTATGTGAATGACAGTGCCCCTGAGCTCCTTTCTTCAACTCGCTTTCTTGTGAGCTGGCCGCAACACCGCAGGATTGCTTCAGGCCCTAGTGTGGTTCCGGCATGGCACGCTGAGCCTTTGTTTAATTCCTCTTCCTGGTGGGAAATGAGAGTTAAATTTGCCCGTCCAGACACCTCCAGCTAGTCTCTCATTGGTTCTCCCTATTCCTGTTCATTTTCCGCAGAAATTGCAAACTGGGCCAAACAGGAGGTTAAAGGCACTGACTCTCCAAGAGGGGAGAGTGTTAGTAAAGCGTCTGGAATGTTGCACCCGAGTACCAGGGGACGAAAACTGAGACACATTTGAACACGTTTCCCGATCACATGGTGGATCATACTCTGGGTTCCACATGCATGTTTTAGCTGAAGGAAGAATCCCTTAAACCTGGAGAGTTGAGACCCCTGCAATGGGTACCATGCAATATGACTTCAAAGGGTCTGCATTTGCTCACCGAACCTCACCAATCCTATCACTGCTGCATTTATGCCACTGTACACACGCTTGATTCTCTTTCGGAGACATATAAATCCATAGGTTTTAAGATTCTTACTAGTCAGGTATATTCTTAGGCGTTTAATATGGGGTGTAGAGTCCACTTCGTTGAGCAAGGAGTAGCTCTTGTCTATTACATATTTGGCTTATGGAACGGTATCTGTGCTAATTTCAATCTCTGGTTTTATGCAGCACCCCAACTCACCTTTCCCCTTAAGCAAGCATAAGTCGGTTTTCTACATTTGAGACCCTGTTCTGTTTTGTAATTCAGTTCCTGTGTAGCCAAGTTTACATTCCATGTGGTAGAGATATCTTATGATGTTTCTTTTTCTGTGTGACTTATTTCACTTAGAATCATCGTACCTGAATCCACTCATTATGCTGCTATGGGCCTGATGACATAGATTTCATTGCTGAGTGATATTGCATTGTACGTAAGTACCACAACTTCTTTATCCATTTTTCACTTTCTGTGATTTTGAACTTATACTGTAAACGAGGTTCTTGTAAACAGAGCCTTCCCAAACTTTGGGGTGGCTGTGTCTTTTTGATTTTAATTTCCCTAAGCTATAGGACCATAAGTGGAAGTGCCCTAGGCTCTGTTGCTTTGTTTTGTAGATGTTTCAGGAAACACCATACACTTCTCCAGAGTGGCTGTTGGCAATTTACATCCCGCCCATCAGCATAACAAGGCTCCCAGTTCTCCATGGCCTGTCCTGCCTTTCTGGATTTTACACTTTTTTCAGATGGCCCTTTTGACCGGGGGGGCAGTGAGACTTCATTGTAGTGCATATTCCTTTTGCAAGCTTGCTTGGTTGGCCAAAAAGGGCGTATGCGTTTATTCCTGAATATATTCAGGAAAAAACGCATACGCCCTTTTTGGCCAAGTGCATCATTGTGGACGTTCTGCCTCTTTTCCTATGCTTTACATGCAATTCCAGTCTACCTCCTGAAATCGGTTTCCTGCAATTCTGCCCCGTTTTCAAGTCCTCTTGGCAGCCTTACTTCAATATATTTTTGGACGATAGCTGTCATTTATAACTCTGCAGGTATGTGAATGACAGTGCCCCTGAGCTCCTTTCTTCAACTCGCTTTCTTGTGAGCTGGCCGCAACACCGCAGCCTTGCTTCAGGCCCTAGTGTGGTTCCGGCATGGCACACTGAGCCTTTGGTTAATTCCTCTTCCTGGTGGGAAATGAGAGTTAAATTTGCCCGTCCAGACACCTCCAGCTAGTCTCTCATTGGTTCTCCCTATTCCTGTTCATTTTCCGCAGAAATTGCAAACTGGGCCAAACAGGAGGTTAAAGGCACTGACTCTCCAAGTGGGGAGAGTGTTAGTAAAGCATCTGGAATGTTGCACCCGAGTACCAGGGGACGAAAACTGACACAATTGAACACGTTTCCCGATCACACGGTGGATCATACTCTGGGTTCCACATGCATGTTTTAGCTGAAGGAAGAATCCCTTAAACCTGGAGAGTTGAGACCCATGGAATGGGTACCATGCAATATGACTTCAAAGGGTCTGCATTTGTCCACCGAACCTCACCAATCCTATCACTGCTGCGTTTATGCCGCTGTACACACGCTTGATTCTCTTTCGGAGACATATAAATCCATAGGTTTTAAGATTCTTCCTAGTCAGGTATATTCTTAGGCGTTTATTATGGGGTGTAGAGTCCACTTCGTTGAGCAAGGAGTAGCTCTTGACTATTACATATTTGGCTTATGGAACGGTATCTGTGCTAATTTCAATCTCTGGTTTTATGCAGCACCCCAACTCACCTTTCGCCTTAAGCAAGCATAAGTTGGTTTTCTACATTTGAGACCCTGTTCTGTTTTGTAATTCAGTTCCTGTGTAGCCAAGTTTACATTCCGTGTAGTAGTGATATCTTATGATGTTTCTTTTTCTGTGTGACTTATTTCACTTAGAATCATCGTACCTGAATCCACTCATTATGCTGCTATGGGCCTGATGACATAGATTTCATTGCTGCGTGATATTGCATTGTACGTAATTACCACAACTTCTTTATCCATTTTTCACTTGCTGTGATACTGAACTTGTACCGTAAACGAGGTTCTTGTAAACAGAGCCGTCCCAAACTTTGGGGTGGCTGTGTCTTTTTGATTTTAATTTCCCTAAGCTATAGGACCATAAGTGGAAGTGCCCTAGGCTCTGTTGCTTTGCTTTTTAGATGTTTCAGGAAACACCATACACTTCTCCAGAGTGGCTGTTCGCAATTTACATCCCGCACATCAGCATAACAAGGTTCCCAATTCTCCATGGCCTGTCCTGCCTTTCTGGATTTTACACTTTTTTCAGATGGCCCTTTTGACCGGGGGCAGTGAGACTTCATTGTAGTGCAGATTTCCTTTGCAAGCTTGCTTGGTTGGCCAAAAAGGGCGTATGCGTTTTTTCCTGAATATATTCAGGAAAAAACGCATACGCCCTTTTTGGCCAAGTGCATCATTGTGGACGTTCTGCCTCTTTTCCTATGCTTTACATGCTATTCCAGTCTACCTCCTGAAATCAGTTTCCTGCAATTCTGCCCCCCTTTCAAGTCCTCTTGGCAGCCTTACTTCAATATATTTTTGGACGATAGCTGTCATTTATAACTCTGCAGGTATGTGAATGACAGTGCCCCTGAGCTCCTTTCTTCAACTCGCTTTCTTGTGAGCTGGCCGCAACACCGCTGCATTGCTTCAGGCCCTAGTGTGGTTCTGGCATGCCACGCTGAGCCTTTGGTTAATTCCTCTTCCTGGTGGGAAATGAGAGTTAAATTTGCCCGTCCAGACACCTCCAGCTAGTCTCTCATTGGTTCTCCCTATTCCTGTTCATTTTCCGCAGAAATTGCAAACTGGGCCAAACAGGAGGTTAAAGGCACTGACTCTCCAAGTGGGGAGAGTGTTAGTAAAGCGTCTGGAATGTTGCACCCGAGTACCGGGGGACGAAAACTGAGTCACATTTGAACACGTTTCCCAATCACACGGTGGATCATACTCTGGGTTCCACATGCATGTTTTAGCTGAAGGAAGAATCCCTTAAACCTGGAGAGTTGAGACCCATGGAATGGGTACCATGCAGTATGACTTGAAAGGGCCTGCATTTGCTCACCGAACCTCACCAATCCTAACACTGCTGCGTTTATGCCGCTGTACACATGGTTGATTCTCTTTTGGAGACATATAAATCCATAGGTTTTAAGATTCTTACTAGTCAGGTATATTCTTATGCGTTTAATATGGGGTGTTGAGTCCACTTCGTTGAGCAATGAGTAGCTCTTGTCTATTACATATTTGGCTTATGGAACGGTATCTGTTCTAATTTCAATCTCTGGTTTTATGCAGCACCCCAACTCACCTTTCCCCTTAAGCAAGCATAAGATGGTTTTCTACATTTGAGACCCTGTTCTGTTTTGTAATTCAGTTCCTGTGTAGCCAAGTTTACATTCCGTGTAGTAGTGATATCTTATGATGTTACTTTTTCTGTGTGACTTATTTCACTTAGAATCATCGTACCTGAATCCACTCATTATGCTGCTATGGGCCTGATGACATAGATTTCATTGCTGAGTGATATTGCATTGTACGTAAGTACCACAACTTCTTTATCCATTTTTCATTTTCTGTGATTTTGAACTTGTACTGTAAACGAGGTTCTTGTAAACAGAGCCGTCCCAAACTTTGGGGTGGCTGTGTCTTTTTGATTTTAATTTCCCTAAGCTATAGGACCATAAGTGGAAGTGCCCTAGGCTCTGTTGCTTTGTTTTGTAGATGTTTCAGGAAACACCATACACTTCTCCAGAGTGGCTGTTGGCAATTTACATCCCGCCCATCAGCATAACAAGGCTCCCAATTCTCCATGGCCTGTCCTGTCTTTCTGGATTTTACACTTTTTTCAGATGGCACTTTTGACCGGGGGGCAGTGAGACTTCATTGTAGTGCAGATTTCCTTTGCAAGCTTGCTTGGTTTGCCAAAAAGGGCGTAGGCTTTTTTTCTTGAGGAAAAATCGCATATGCCCTTTTTGGCCAAGTGCATCATTGTGGACGTTCTGCCTCTTTTCCTATGCTTTACATGCTATTCCAGTCTACCTCCTGAAATCGGTTTCCTGCAATTCTGCCCAGCGTTCAAGTCCTCTTGGCAGCCTTACTTCAATATATTTTTGGACGATAGCTGTCATTTATAACTCTGCAGGTTTGTGAATGACAGTGCCCCTGAGCTCCTTTCTTCAACTCGCTTTCTTGTGAGCTGGCCGCAACACCGCAGCATTGCTTCAGGCCCTAGTGTGGTTCCGGCTTGACATGCTGAGCCTTTGTTTAATTCCTCTTCCTGGTGGGAAATGAGAGTTAACTTTGCCCGTCCAGACACCTCCAGCTAGTCTCTCATTGGTTCTCCCTATTCCTGTTCATTTTCCGCAGAAATTGCAAACTGGGCCAAACAAGAGGTTAAAGGCACTGACTCTCCAAGTGGGGAGAGTGTTAGTAAAGCGTCTGGAATGTTGCACCCGAGTACCGGGGGATGAAAACTGACACAATTAAACACGTTTCCCGATCACACGGTGGATCATACTCTGGGTTCCACATGCATGTTTTAGCTGAAGGAAGAATCCCTTAAACCTGGAGAGTTGAGACCCATGGAATGGGTACCATGCAATATGACTTCAAAGGGTCTGCATTTGCTCACCGAACCTCACCAATAATATCACTGCTGCGTTTATGCCACTGTACACACGCTTGATTCTCTTTCGGAGACATATAAATCCATAGGTTTTTAGATTCTTTCTAGTCAGGTATATTCTTACGCGTTTAATATGGGGTGTAGAGTCCACTTCGTTGAGCAAGGAGTAGCTCTTGTCTATTAAATATTTGGCTTATGGAACGGTATCTGTTCTAATTTCAATCTCTGGTTTTATGCAGCACCCCAACTCACCTTTCGGCTTAAGCAAGCATAAGTTGGTTTTCTACATTTGAGACCCTGTTCTGTTTTGTAATTAAGTTCCTGTGTAGCCAAGTTTACATTCCTTGTAGTAGTGATATCTTATGATGTTTGTTTTTCTGTGTGACTTATTTCACTTAGAATCATCGTACCTGAATCCACTCATTATGCTGCTACGGGCCTGATGACATAGATTTCATTGCTGAGTGATATTGCATTGTACGTAAGTACCACAACTTCTTTATCCATTTTTCGCTTTCTGTGATATTGAACTTGGACCATAAATGAGGTTCTTGTAAACAGAGCTGTCCCTAACTTTGGGGTGGCTGAGTCTTTTTGATTTTAATTTCCCTAAGCTATAGGACCATAAGTGGAAGTGCCCTAGGCTCTGTTGCTTTGTTTTTTAGATGTTTCAGGAAACACCATACACTTCTCCAGAGTGGCTGTTGGCAATTTACATCCCACCCATCAGCATAACAAGGCTCCCAGTTCTCCATGGCCTGTCCTGCCTTTCTGGATTTTACACTTTTTTCAGATGGCCCTTTTGACCGGGGGGCAGTGAGACTTCATTGTAGTGCAGATTTCCTTTGCAAGCTTGCTTGGTTGGCCAAAAAGGGCGTATGCGTTTTTTCCTGAATATATTCAGGAAAAAACGCATATGCGCTTTTTGGCCAAGTGCATCATTGTGGACGTTCTGCCTCTTTTCCTATGCTTTACAAGCAATTCCAGTCTACCTCCTGAAATCGGTTTCCTGCAATTCTGCCCCGCTTTCAAGTCCTCTTGGCAGCCTTACTTCAATATATTTTTGGACGATAGCTATCATTTATAACTCTGCAGGTATGTGAATGACAGTGCCCCTGAGCTCCTTTCTTCAACTCGCTTTCTTGTGAGCTGGCCGCAACACCGCAGGATTGCTTCAGGCCCTAGTGTGGTTCCGGCATGGCACGCTGAGCCTTTGTTTAATTCCTCTTCCTGGTGGGAAATGAGAGTTAAATTTGCCCGTCCAGACACCTCCAGCTAGTCTCTCATTGGTTCTCCCTATTCCTGTTCATTTTCCGCAGAAATTGCAAACTGGGCCAAACAGGAGGTTAAAGGCACTGACTCTCCAAGAGGGGAGAGTGTTAGTAAAGCGTCTGGAATGTTGCACCCGAGTACCAGGGGACGAAAACTGAGACACATTTGAACACGTTTCCCGATCACATGGTGGATCATACTCTGGGTTCCACATGCATGTTTTAGCTGAAGGAAGAATCCCTTAAACCTGGAGAGTTGAGACCCCTGCAATGGGTACCATGCAATATGACTTCAAAGGGTCTGCATTTGCTCACCGAACCTCACCAATCCTATCACTGCTGCATTTATGCCACTGTACACACGCTTGATTCTCTTTCGGAGACATATAAATCCATAGGTTTTAAGATTCTTACTAGTCAGGTATATTCTTAGGCGTTTAATATGGGGTGTAGAGTCCACTTCGTTGAGCAAGGAGTAGCTCTTGTCTATTACATATTTGGCTTATGGAACGGTATCTGTGCTAATTTCAATCTCTGGTTTTATGCAGCACCCCAACTCACCTTTCCCCTTAAGCAAGCATAAATCGGTTTTCTACATTTGAGACCCTGTTCTGTTTTGTAATTCAGTTCCTGTGTAGCCAAGTTTACATTCCATGTGGTAGAGATATCTTATGATGTTTCTTTTTCTGTGTGACTTATTTCACTTAGAATCATCGTACCTGAATCCACTCATTATGCTGCTATGGGCCTGATGACATAGATTTCATTGCTGAGTGATATTGCATTGTACGTAAGTACCACAACTTCTTTATCCATTTTTCACTTTCTGTGATTTTGAACTTATACTGTAAACGAGGTTCTTGTAAACAGAGCCTTCCCAAACTTTGGGGTGGCTGTGTCTTTTTGATTTTAATTTCCCTAAGCTATAGGACCATAAGTGGAAGTGCCCTAGGCTCTGTTGCTTTGTTTTGTAGATGTTTCAGGAAACACCATACACTTCTCCAGAGTGGCTGTTGGCAATTTACATCCCGCCCATCAGCATAACAAGGCTCCCAGTTCTCCATGGCCTGTCCTGCCTTTCTGGATTTTACACTTTTTTCAGATGGCCCTTTTGACCGGGGGGCAGTAAGACTTCATTGAAGTGCAGATTTCCTTTGCAAGCTTGCTTGGTTGGCCAAAAAGGGCGTAGGCTTTTTTTCTTGAGGAAAAATCGCATATGCCCTTTTTGGCCAAGTGCATCATTGTCGACGTTCTGCCTCTTTTCCTATGCTTTACATGCAATTCCAGTCTACCTCCTGAAATCGGTTTCCTGCAATTCTGCCCCGCTTTCAAGTCCTCTTGGCAGCCTTACTTCAATATATTTTTGGATGATAGCTGTCATTTATAACTCTGCATGTCTGTGAATGACAGTGCCCCTGAGCTCCTTTCTTCAACTCGCTTTCTTGTGAGCTGGCCGCAACACCGCAGCATCGCTTCAGGCCCTAGTGTTGTTCCGGCATGGCACGCTGAGCCTTTGGTTAATTCCTCTTCCTGGTGGGAAATGAGAGTTAAATTTGCCCGTCCAGACACCTCCAGCTAGTCTCTCATTGGTTCTCCCTATTCCTGTTCATTTTCCGCAGAAATTGGAAACTGGGCCAAACAGGAGGTTAAAGGCACTGACTCTCCAAGTGGGGAGAGTGTTAGTAAAGCGTCTGGAATGTTGCACCCGAGTACCAGGGGACGAAAACTGACACATTTGAACACGTTTCCCGATCACACGTTGGATCATACTCTGGGTTCCACATGCATGTTTTAGCTGAAGGAAGAATCCCTTAAACCTGGAGAGTTGAGACCCATGGAATGGGTACCATGCAATATGACTTCAAAGGGTCTGCATTTGCTCACCGAACCTCATCAATCCTATCACTGCTGCGTTTATGCCGCTATACACACGCTTGATTCTCTTTCGGAGATATATAAATCCATAGGTTTTAAGATTCTTACTAGTCAGGTATATTCTTAGGCGTTTAATATGGGGTGTTGAGTCCACTTCGTTGAGCAAGGTGTAGCTCTTTTCTATTACATATTTGGCTTATGGAACGATATCTGTGCTAATTTCAATGTCTGGTTTTATGCAGCACCCCAACTCACCTTTCCCCTTAAGGAAGCATAAGTTGGTTTTCTACATTTGAGACCCTGTTCTGTTTTGTAATTCAGTTCCTGTGTAGCCAAGTTTACATTCCGTGTAGTAGTGATATCTTATGATGTTTCTTTTTCTGTGTGACTTATTTCACTTAGAATCATCGTACCTGAATCCACTCATTATGCTGCTATGGGCCTGATGACATAGATTTCATTGCTGAGTGATATTGCATTGTAGGTAAGTACCACAACTTCTTTATCCATTTTTCACTTTCTGTGATATTGAACTTGTACCGTAAACGAGGTTCCTGTAAACAGAACCGTCCCAAACTTTGGGGTGGCTGTGTCTTTTTGATTTTAATTTCCCTAAGCTATAGGACCATAAGTGGAAGTGCCCTAGGCTCTGTTGCTTTGTTTTTTAGATGTTTCAGGAAACACCATACACTTCTCCAGAGTGGCTGTTGGCAATTTACATCCCGCCCATCAGCATAACAAGGCTCCCAGTTCTCCATGGCCTGTCCTGCCTTTCTGGATTTTACACTTTTTTCAGATGGCCCTTTTGACCGGGGGGGCAGTGAGACTTCATTGTAGTGCATATTCCTTTTGCAAGCTTGCTTGGTTGGCCAAAAAGGGCGTATGCGTTTATTCCTGAATATATTCAGGAAAAAACGCATACGCCCTTTTTGGCCAAGTGCATCATTGTGGACGTTCTGCCTCTTTTCCTATGCTTTACATGCAATTCCAGTCTACCTCCTGAAATCGGTTTCCTGCAATTCTGCCCCGTTTTCAAGTCCTCTTGGCAGCCTTACTTCAATATATTTTTGGACGATAGCTGTCATTTATAACTCTGCAGGTATGTGAATGACAGTGCCCCTGAGCTCCTTTCTTCAACTCGCTTTCTTGTGAGCTGGCCGCAACACCGCAGCCTTGCTTCAGGCCCTAGTGTGGTTCCGGCATGGCACACTGAGCCTTTGGTTAATTCCTCTTCCTGGTGGGAAATGAGAGTTAAATTTGCCCGTCCAGACACCTCCAGCTAGTCTCTCATTGGTTCTCCCTATTCCTGTTCATTTTCCGCAGAAATTGCAAACTGGGCCAAACAGGAGGTTAAAGGCACTGACTCTCCAAGTGGGGAGAGTGTTAGTAAAGCATCTGGAATGTTGCACCCGAGTACCAGGGGACGAAAACTGACACAATTGAACACGTTTCCCGATCACACGGTGGATCATACTCTGGGTTCCACATGCATGTTTTAGCTGAAGGAAGAATCCCTTAAACCTGGAGAGTTGAGACCCATGGAATGGGTACCATGCAATATGACTTCAAAGGGTCTGCATTTGTCCACCGAACCTCACCAATCCTATCACTGCTGCGTTTATGCCGCTGTACACACGCTTGATTCTCTTTCGGAGACATATAAATCCATAGGTTTTAAGATTCTTCCTAGTCAGGTATATTCTTAGGCGTTTATTATGGGGTGTAGAGTCCACTTCGTTGAGCAAGGAGTAGCTCTTGACTATTACATATTTGGCTTATGGAACGGTATCTGTGCTAATTTCAATCTCTGGTTTTATGCAGCACCCCAACTCACCTTTCGCCTTAAGCAAGCATAAGTTGGTTTTCTACATTTGAGACCCTGTTCTGTTTTGTAATTCAGTTCCTGTGTAGCCAAGTTTACATTCCGTGTAGTAGTGATATCTTATGATGTTTCTTTTTCTGTGTGACTTATTTCACTTAGAATCATCGTACCTGAATCCACTCATTATGCTGCTATGGGCCTGATGACATAGATTTCATTGCTGCGTGATATTGCATTGTACGTAATTACCACAACTTCTTTATCCATTTTTCACTTGCTGTGATACTGAACTTGTACCGTAAACGAGGTTCTTGTAAACAGAGCCGTCCCAAACTTTGGGGTGGCTGTGTCTTTTTGATTTTAATTTCCCTAAGCTATAGGACCATAAGTGGAAGTGCCCTAGGCTCTGTTGCTTTGCTTTTTAGATGTTTCAGGAAACACCATACACTTCTCCAGAGTGGCTGTTCGCAATTTACATCCCGCACATCAGCATAACAAGGTTCCCAATTCTCCATGGCCTGTCCTGCCTTTCTGGATTTTACACTTTTTTCAGATGGCCCTTTTGACCGGGGGCAGTGAGACTTCATTGTAGTGCAGATTTCCTTTGCAAGCTTGCTTGGTTGGCCAAAAAGGGCGTATGCGTTTTTTCCTGAATATATTCAGGAAAAAACGCATACGCCCTTTTTGGCCAAGTGCATCATTGTGGACGTTCTGCCTCTTTTCCTATGCTTTACATGCTATTCCAGTCTACCTCCTGAAATCGGTTTCCTGCAATTCTGCCCCCCTTTCAAGTCCTCTTGGCAGCCTTACTTCAATATATTTTTGGACGATAGCTGTCATTTATAACTCTGCAGGTATGTGAATGACAGTGCCCCTGAGCTCCTTTCTTCAACTCGCTTTCTTGTGAGCTGGCCGCAACACCGCAGCATTGCTTCAGGCCCTAGTGTGGTTCTGGCATGCCACGCTGAGCCTTTGGTTAATTCCTCTTCCTGGTGGGAAATGAGAGTTAAATTTGCCCGTCCAGACACCTCCAGCTAGTCTCTCATTGGTTCTCCCTATTCCTGTTCATTTTCCGCAGAAATTGCAAACTGGGCCAAACAGGAGGTTAAAGGCACTGACTCTCCAAGTGGGGAGAGTGTTAGTAAAGCGTCTGGAATTTTGCACCCGAGTACCGGGGGACGAAAACTGAGTCACATTTGAACACGTTTCCCAATCACACGGTGGATCATACTCTGGGTTCCACATGCATGTTTTAGCTGAAGGAAGAATCCCTTAAACCTGGAGAGTTGAGACCCATGGAATGGGTACCATTCAATATGACTTGAAAGGGCCTGCATTTGCTCACCGAACCTCACCAATCCTAACACTGCTGCGTTTATGCCGCTGTACACATGGTTGATTCTCTTTTGGAGACATATAAATCCATAGGTTTTAAGATTCTTACTAGTCAGGTATATTCTTATGCGTTTAATATGGGGTGTTGAGTCCACTTCGTTGAGCAATGAGTAGCTCTTGTCTATTACATATTTGGCTTATGGAACGGTATCTGTTCTAATTTCAATCTCTGGTTTTATGCAGCACCCCAACTCACCTTTCCCCTTAAGCAAGCATAAGATGGTTTTCTACATTTGAGACCCTGTTCTGTTTTGTAATTCAGTTCCTGTGTAGCCAAGTTTACATTCCGTGTAGTAGTGATATCTTATGATGTTACTTTTTCTGTGTGACTTATTTCACTTAGAATCATCGTACCTGAATCCACTCATTATGCTGCTATGGGCCTGATGACATAGATTTCATTGCTGAGTGATATTGTATTGTACGTAAGTACCACAACTTCTTTATCCATTTTTCATTTTCTGTGATTTTGAACTTGTACTGTAAACGAGGTTCTTGTAAACAGAGCCGTCCCAAACTTTGGGGTGGCTGTGTCTTTTTGATTTTAATTTCCCTAAGCTATAGGACCATAAGTGGAAGTGCCCTAGGCTCTGTTGCTTTGTTTTGTAGATGTTTCAGGAAACACCATACACTTCTCCAGAGTGGCTGTTGGCAATTTACATCCCGCCCATCAGCATAACAAGGCTCCCAATTCTCCATGGCTTGTCCTGCCTTTCTGGATTTTACACTTTTTTCAGATGGCCCTTTTGACCGGGGGGCAGTGAGACTTCATTGTAGTGCAGATTTCCTTTGCAAGCTTGCTTGGTTGGCCAAAAAGGGCGTATGCGTTTTTTCCTGAATGTATTCAGGAAAAAACGCATACGCCCTTTTTGGCCAAGTGCATCATTGTGGACGTTCTGCCTCTTTTCCTATGCTTTACATGCAATTCCAGTCTACCTCCTGAAATCGGTTTCCTGCAATTCTGCCCCGCTTTCAAGTCCTCTTGGCAGCCTTACTTCAATATATTTTTGGACGATAGCTGTCATTTATAACTCTGCAGGTATGTGAATGACAGTGCCCCTGAGCTCCTTTCTTCAACTCGCTTTCTTGTGAGCTGGCCGCAACACCGCAGCATTGCTTCAGGCCCTAGTGTGGTTCCGGCATGGCACACTGAGACTTTGGTTAATTCCTCTTCCTGGTGGGAAATGAGAGTTAAATTTGCCCGTCCAGACACCTCCAGCTAGTCTCTCATTGGTTCTCCCTATTCCTGTTCATTTTCCGCAGAAATTGCAAACTGGGCCAAACAGGAGGTTAAAGGCACTGACTCTCCAAGTGGGGAGAGTGTTAGTAAAGCGTCTGGAATGTTGCACCCGAGTACCAGGGGACGAAAACTGACACAATTGAACACGTTTCCCTATCACACGGTGGATCATACTCTGGGTTCCACATGCATGTTTTAGCTGAAGGAAGAATCCCTTAAACCTGGAGAGTTGAGACCCATGGAATGGGTACCATGCAATATGACTTCAAAGGGTCTGCATTTGTCCACCGAACCTCACCAATAATATCACTGCTGCGTTTATGCCGCTGTACACACGCTTGATTCTCTTTCGGAGACATATAAATCCATAGGTTTTAAGATTCTTACTAGTCAGGTATATTCTTAGGCGTTTAATATGGGGTGTAGAGTCCACTTCGTTGAGCAAGGAGTAGCTCTTGTCTATTACATATTTGGCTTATGGAACGGTATCTGTGCTAATTTCAATCTTTGATTTTATGTAGCACCCCAACTCAACTTTCCTCTTAAGCAAGCATAAGTCGGTTTTCTACATTTGAGACCCTGTTCTGTTTTGTAATTCAGTTCCTGTGTAGCCAAGTTTACATTCCATGTGGTAGAGATATCTTATGATGTTTCTTTTTCTGTGTGACTTATTTCACTTAGAATCATCGTACCTGAATCCACTCATTATGCTGCTACGGGCCTGATGACATAGATTTCATTGCTGAGTGATATTGCATTGTACGTAAGTACCACAACTTCTTTATCCATTTTGTGCTTTCTGTGATATTGAACTTGTACCGTAAACGAGGTTCTTTTAAACAGAGCTGTCCCAAACATTGGGGTGGTTGTGTCTTTTTGATTTTAATTTCCCTAAGCTATAGGACCATAAGTGGAAGTGCCCTAGGCTCTGTTGCTTTGTTTTTTAGATGTTTCAGGAAACACCATACACTTCTCCAGAGTGGCTGTTGGCAATTTACATCCCGCCCATCAGCATAACAAGGCTCCCAGTTCTCCATGGCCTGTCCTGCCTTTCTGGATTTTACACTTTTTTCAGATGGCCCTTTTGACCGGGGGGCAGTGAGACTTCATTGTAGTGCAGATTTCCTTTGCAAGCTTGCTTGGTTGGCCAAAAAGGGCGTAGGCTTTTTTTCTTGAGGAAAAATCGCATATGCCCTTTTTGGCCAAGTGCATCATTGTGGACGTTCTGCCTCTTTTCCTATGCTTTACATGCAATTCCAGTCTACCTCCTGAAATCGGTTTCCTGCAATTCTGCCCAGCGTTCAAGTCCTCTTGGCAGCCTTACTTCAATATATTTTTGGACGATAGCTGTCATTTATAACTCTGCAGGTTTGTGAATGACAGTGCCCCTGAGCTCCTTTCTTCAACTCGCTTTCTTGTGAGCTGGCCACAACACCGCAGCATTGCTTCAAGCCCTAGTGTGGTTCCGGCATGACATGCTGAGCCTTTGTTTAATTCCTCTTCCTGGTGGGAAATGAGAGTTAACTTTGCCCGTCCAGACACCTCCAGCTAGTCTCTCATTGGTTCTCCCTATTCCTGTTCATTTTCCGCAGAAATTGCAAACTGGGCCAAACAAGAGGTTAAAGGCACTGACTCTCCAAGTGGGGAGAGTGTTAGTAAAGCGTCTGGAATGTTGCACCCGAGTACCAGGGGATGAAAACTGACACAATTAAACACGTTTCCCGATCACACGGTGGATCATAGTCTGGGTTCCACATGCATGTTTTAGCTGAAGGAAGAATCCCTTAAACCTGGAGAGTTGAGACCCCTGCAATGGGTACCATGCAATATGACTTGAAAGGGTCTGCATTTGCTCACCGAACCTCACCAATCCTATCACTGCTGCATTTATGCCACTGTACACACGCTTGATTCTCTTTCTGAGACATATAAATCCATAGGTTTTAAGATTCTTACTAGTCAGGTATATTCTTAGGCGTTTAATATGGGGTGTAGAGTCCACTTCGTTGAGCAAGGAGTAGCTCTTGTCTATTACATATTTGGCTTATGGAACGGTATCTGTGCTAATTTCAATCTCTGGTTTTATGCAGCACCCCAACTCACCTTTCCCCTTAAGCAAGCATAAGTCGGTTTTCTACATTTGAGACCCTGTTCTGTTTTGTAATTCAGTTCCTGTGTAGCCAAGTTTACATTCCATGTGGTAGAGATATCTTATGATGTTTCTTTTTCTGTGTGACTTATTTCACTTAGAATCATCGTACCTGAATCCACTCATTATGCTGCTATGGGCCTGATGACATAGATTTCATTGCTGAGTGATATTGCATTGTACGTAAGTACCACAACTTCTTTATCCATTTTTCACTTTCTGTGATTTTGAACTTATACTGTAAACGAGGTTCTTGTAAACAGAGCCTTCCCAAACTTTGGGGTGGCTGTGTCTTTTTGATTTTAATTTCCCTAAGCTATAGGACCATAAGTGGAAGTGCCCTAGGCTCTGTTGCTTTGTTTTGTAGATGTTTCAGGAAACACCATACACTTCTCCAGAGTGGCTGTTGGCAATTTACATCCCGCCCATCAGCATAACAAGGCTCCCAGTTCTCCATGGCCTGTCCTGCCTTTCTGGATTTTACACTTTTTTCAGATGGCCCTTTTGACCGGGGGGCAGTGAGACTTCATTGTAGTGCAGATTTCCTTTGCAAGCTTGCTTGGTTGGCCAAAAAGGGCGTATGCGTTTTTTCCTGAATATATTCAGGAAAAAACGCATACGCCCTTTTTGGCCAAGTGCATCATTGTGGACGTTCTGCCTCTTTTCCTATGCTTTACATGCAATTCCAGTCTACCTCCTGAAATCGGTTTCCTGCAATTCTGCCCCGCTTTCAAGTCCTCTTGGCAGCCTTACTTCAATATATTTTTGGACGATAGCTATCATTTATAACTCTGCAGGTATGTGAATGACAGTGCCCCTGAGCTCCTTTCTTCAACTCGCTTTCTTGTGAGCGGGCCGCAATACCGCAGGATTGCTTCAGGCCCTAGTGTGGTTCCGGCATGGCACGCTGAGCCTTTGTTTAATTCCTCTTCCTGGTGGGAAATGAGAGTTAAATTTGCCCGTCCAGACACCTCCAGCTAGTCTCTCATTGGTTCTCCCTATTCCTGTTCATTTTCCGCAGAAATTGCAAACTGGGCCAAACAGGAGGTTAAAGGCACTGACTCTCCAAGTGGGGAGAGTGTTAGTAAAGCGTCTGGAATGTTGCACCCGAGTACCAGGGGATGAAAACTGAGACACATTTGAACACGTTTCCCGATCACATGGTGGATCATACTCTGGGTTCCACATGCATGTTTTAGCTGAAGGAAGAATCCCTTAAACCTGGAGAGTTGAGACCCCTGCAATGGGTACCATGCAATATGACTTCAAAGGGTCTGCATTTGCTCACCGAACCTCACCAATCCTATCACTGCTGCATTTATGCCACTGTACACACGCTTGATTCTCTTTCTGAGACATATAAATCCATAGGTTTTAAGATTCTTACTAGTCAGGTATATTCTTAGGCGTTTAATATGGGGTGTAGAGTCCACTTCGTTGAGCAAGGAGTAGCTCTTGTCTATTACATATTTGGCTTATGGAACGGTATCTGTGCTAATTTCAATCTCTGGTTTTATGCAGCACCCCAACTCACCTTTCCCCTTAAGCAAGCATAAGTCGGTTTTCTACATTTGAGACCCTGTTCTGTTTTGTAATTCAGTTCCTGTGTAGCCAAGTTTACATTCCATATGGTAGAGATATCTTATGATGTTTCTTTTTCTGTGTGACTTATTTCACTTAGAATCATCGTACCTGAATCCACTCATTATGCTGCTATGGGCCTGATGACATAGATTTCATTGCTGAGTGATATTGCATTGTACGTAAGTACCACAACTTCTTTATCCATTTTTCACTTGCTGTGATACTGAACTTGTACCGTAAACGAGGTTCTTGTAAACAGAGCCGTCCCAAACTTTGGGGTGGCTGTGTCTTTTTGATTTTAATTTCCCTAAGCTATAGGACCATAAGTGGAAGTGCCCTAGGCTCTGTTGCTTTGCTTTTTAGATGTTTCAGGAAACACCATACACTTCTCCAGAGTGGCTGTTCGCAATTTACATCCCGCACATCAGCATAACAAGGTTCCCAATTCTCCATGGCCTGTCCTGCCTTTCTGGATTTTACACTTTTTTCAGATGGCCCTTTTGACCGGGGGCAGTGAGACTTCATTGTAGTGCAGATTTCCTTTGCAAGCTTGCTTGGTTGGCCAAAAAGGGCGTATGCGTTTTTTCCTGAATATATTCAGGAAAAAACGCATACGCCCTTTTTGGCCAAGTGCATCATTGTGGACGTTCTGCCTCTTTTCCTATGCTTTACATGCTATTCCAGTCTACCTCCTGAAATCGGTTTCCTGCAATTCTGCCCCCCTTTCAAGTCCTCTTGGCAGCCTTACTTCAATATATTTTTGGACGATAGCTGTCATTTATAACTCTGCAGGTATGTGAATGACAGTGCCCCTGAGCTCCTTTCTTCAACTCGCTTTCTTGTGAGCTGGCCGCAACACCGCAGCATTGCTTCAGGCCCTAGTGTGTTTCTGGCATGCCACGCTGAGCCTTTGGTTAATTCCTCTTCCTGGTGGGAAATGAGAGTTAAATTTGCCCGTCCAGACACCTCCAGCTAGTCTCTCATTGGTTCTCCCTATTCCTGTTCATTTTCCGCAGAAATTGCAAACTGGGCCAAACAGGAGGTTAAAGGCACTGACTCTCCAAGTGGGGAGAGTGTTAGTAAAGCGTCTGGAATGTTGCACCCGAGTACCGGGGGACGAAAACTGAGTCACATTTGAACACGTTTCCCAATCACACGGTGGATCATACTCTGGGTTCCACATGCATGTTTTAGCTGAAGGAAGAATCCCTTAAACCTGGAGAGTTGAGACCCATGGAATGGGTACCATGCAATATGACTTGAAAGGGCCTGCATTTGCTCACCGAACCTCACCAATCCTAACACTGCTGCGTTTATGCCGCTGTACACATGGTTGATTCTCTTTTGGAGACATATAAATCCATAGGTTTTAAGATTCTTACTAGTCAGGTATATTCTTTTGCGTTTAATATGGGGTGTTGAGTCCACTTCGTTGAGCAATGAGTAGCTCTTGTCTATTACATATTTGGCTTATGGAACGGTATCTGTTCTAATTTCAATCTCTGGTTTTATGCAGCACCCCAACTCACCTTTCCCCTTAAGCAAGCATAAGATGGTTTTCTACATTTGAGACCCTGTTCTGTTTTGTAATTCAGTTCCTGTGTAGCCAAGTTTACATTCCGTGTAGTAGTGATATCTTATGATGTTACTTTTTCTGTGTGACTTATTTCACTTAGAATCATCGTACCTGAATCCACTCATTATGCTGCTATGGGCCTGATGACATAGATTTCATTGCTGAGTGATATTGCATTGTACGTAAGTACCACAACTTCTTTATCCATTTTTCACTTTCTGTGATTTTGAACTTGTACTGTAAACGAGGTTCTTGTAAACAGAGCCGTCCCAAACTTTGGGGTGGCTGTGTCTTTTTGATTTTAATTTCCCTAAGCTATAGGACCATAAGTGGAAGTGCCCTAGGCTCTGTTGCTTTGTTTTGTAGATGTTTCAGGAAACACCATACACTTCTCCAGAGTGGCTGTTGGCAATTTACATCCCGCCCATCAGCATAACAAGGCTCCCAATTCTCCATGGCTTGTCCTGCCTTTCTGGATTTTACACTTTTTTCAGATGGCCCTTTTGACCGGGGGGCAGTGAGACTTCATTGTAGTGCAGATTTCCTTTGCAAGCTTGCTTGGTTGGCCAAAAAGGGCGTATGCGTTTTTTCCTGAATGTATTCAGGAAAAAACGCATACACCCTTTTTGGCCAAGTGCATCATTGTGGACGTTCTGCCTCTTTTCCTATGCTTTACATGCAATTCCAGTCTACCTCCTGAAATCGGTTTCCTGCAATTCTGCCCCGCTTTCAAGTCCTCTTGGCAGCCTTACTTCAATATATTTTTGGACGATAGCTGTCATTTATAACTCTGCAGGTATGTGAATGACAGTGCCCCTGAGCTCCTTTCTTCAACTCGCTTTCTTGTGAGCTGGCCGCAACACCGCAGCATTGCTTCAGGCCCTAGTGTGGTTCCGGCATGGCACACTGAGACTTTGGTTAATTCCTCTTCCTGGTGGGAAATGAGAGTTAAATTTGCCCGTCCAGACACCTCCAGCTAGTCTCTCATTGGTTCTCCCTATTCCTGTTCATTTTCCGCAGAAATTGCAAACTGGGCCAAACAGGAGGTTAAAGGCACTGACTCTCCAAGTGGGGAGAGTGTTAGTAAAGCGTCTGGAATGTTGCACCCGAGTACCAGGGGACGAAAACTGACACAATTGAACACGTTTCCCTATCACACGGTGGATCATACTCTGGGTTCCACATGCATGTTTTAGCTGAAGGAAGAATCCCTTAAACCTGGAGAGTTGAGACCCATGGAATGGGTACCATTCAATATGACTTCAAAGGGTCTGCATTTGTCCACCGAACCTCACCAATAATATCACTGCTGCGTTTATGCCGCTGTACACACGCTTGATTCTCTTTCGGAGACATATAAATCCATAGGTTTTAAGATTCTTACTAGTCAGGTATATTCTTAGGCGTTTAATATGGGGTGTAGAGTCCACTTCGTTGATCAAGGAGTAGCTCTTGTCTATTACATATTTGGCTTATGGAACGGTATCTGTGCTAATTTCAATCTCTGGTTTTATGTAGCACCCCAACTCACCTTTCCCCTTAAGCAAGCATAAGTCGGTTTTCTACATTTGAGACCCTGTTCTGTTTTGTAATTCAGTTCCTGTGTAGCCAAGTTTACATTCCATGTGGTAGAGATATCTTATGATGTTTCTTTTTCTGTGTGACTTATTTCACTTAGAATCATCGTACCTGAATCCACTCATTATGCTGCTACGGGCCTGATGACATAGATTTCATTGCTGAGTGATATTGCATTGTACGTAAGTACCACAACTTCTTTATCCATTTTGTGCTTTCTGTGATATTGAACTTGTACCGTAAACGAGGTTCTTGTAAACAGAGCTGTCCCAAACATTGGGGTGGTTGTGTCTTTTTGATTTTAATTTCCCTAAGCTATAGGACCATAAGTGGAAGTGCCCTAGGCTCTGTTGCTTTGTTTTTTAGATGTTTCAGGAAACACCATACACTTCTCCAGAGTGGCTGTTGGCAATTTACATCCCGCCCATCAGCATAACAAGGCTCCCAGTTCTCCATGGCCTGTCCTGCCTTTCTGGAGTTTACACTTTTTTCAGATGGCCCTTTTGACCGGGGGGCAGTGAGACTTCATTGTAGTGCAGATTTCCTTTGCAAGCTTGCTTGGTTTGCCAAAAAGGGCGTAGGCTTTTTTTCTTGAGGAAAAATCGCATATGCCCTTTTTGGCCAAGTGCATCATTGTGGACGTTCTGCCTCTTTTCCTATGCTTTACATGCAATTCCAGTCTACCTCCTGAAATCGGTTTCCTGCAATTCTGCCCAGCGTTCAAGTCCTCTTGGCAGCCTTACTTCAATATATTTTTGGACGATAGCTGTCATTTATAACTCTGCAGGTTTGTGAATGACAGTGCCCCTGAGCTCCTTTCTTCAACTCGCTTTCTTGTGAGCTGGCCACAACACCGCAGCATTGCTTCAGGCCCTAGTGTGGTTCCGGCATGACATGCTGAGCCTTTGTTTAATTCCTCTTCCTGGTGGGAAATGAGAGTTAACTTTGCCCGTCCAGACACCTCCAGCTAGTCTCTCATTGGTTCTCCCTATTCCTGTTCATTTTCCGCAGAAATTGCAAACTGGGCCAAACAAGAGGTTAAAGGCACTGACTCTCCAAGTGGGGAGAGTGTTAGTAAAGCGTCTGGAATGTTGCACCCGAGTACCAGGGGATGAAAACTGACACAATTAAACACGTTTCCCGATCACACGGTGGATCATAGTCTGGGTTCCACATGCATGTTTTAGCTGAAGGAAGAATCCCTTAAACCTGGAGAGTTGAGACCCCTGCAATGGGTACCATGCAATATGACTTGAAAGGGTCTGCATTTGCTCACCGAACCTCACCAATCCTATCACTGCTGCATTTATGCCACTGTACACACGCTTGATTCTCTTTCTGAGACATATAAATCCATAGGTTTTAAGATTCTTACTAGTCAGGTATATTCTTAGGCGTTTAATATGGGGTGTAGAGTCCACTTCGTTGAGCAAGGAGTAGCTCTTGTCTATTACATATTTGGCTTATGGAACGGTATCTGTGCTAATTTCAATCTCTGGTTTTATGCAGCACCCCAACTCACCTTTCCCCTTAAGCAAGCATAAGTCGGTTTTCTACATTTGAGACCCTGTTCTGTTTTGTAATTCAGTTCCTGTGTAGCCAAGTTTACATTCCATGTGGTAGAGATATCTTATGATGTTTCTTTTTCTGTGTGACTTATTTCACTTAGAATCATCGTACCTGAATCCACTCATTATGCTGCTATGGGCCTGATGACATAGATTTCATTGCTGAGTGATATTGCATTGTACGTAAGTACCACAACTTCTTTATCCATTTTTCACTTTCTGTGATTTTGAACTTATACTGTAAACGAGGTTCTTGTAAACAGAGCCTTCCCAAACTTTGGGGTGGCTGTGTCTTTTTGATTTTAATTTCCCTAAGCTATAGGACCATAAGTGGAAGTGCCCTAGGCTCTGTTGCTTTGTTTTGTAGATGTTTCAGGAAACACCATACACTTCTCCAGAGTGGCTGTTGGCAATTTACATCCCGCCCATCAGCATAACAAGGCTCCCAGTTCTCCATGGCCTGTCCTGCCTTTCTGGATTTTACACTTTTTTCAGATGGCCCTTTTGACCGGGGGGCAGTGAGACTTCATTGTAGTGCAGATTTCCTTTGCAAGCTTGCTTGGTTGGCCAAAAAGGGCGTATGCGTTTTTTCCTGAATATATTCAGGAAAAAACGCATACGCCCTTTTTGGCCAAGTGCATCATTGTGGACGTTCTGCCTCTTTTCCTATGCTTTACATTCAATTCCAGTCTACCTCCTGAAATCGGTTTCCTGCAATTCTGCCCCGCTTTCAAGTCCTCTTGGCAGCCTTACTTCAATATATTTTTGGACGATAGCTATCATTTATAACTCTGCAGGTATGTGAATGACAGTGCCCCTGAGCTCCTTTCTTCAACTCGCTTTCTTGTGAGCGGGCCGCAACACCGCAGGATTGCTTCAGGCCCTAGTGTGGTTCCGGCATGGCACGCTGAGCCTTTGTTTAATTCCTCTTCCTGGTGGGAAATGAGAGTTAAATTTGCCCGTCCAGACACCTCCAGCTAGTCTCTCATTGGTTCTCCCTATTCCTGTTCATTTTCCGCAGAAATTGCAAACTGGGCCAAACAGGAGGTTAAAGGCACTGACTCTCCAAGTGGGGAGAGTGTTAGTAAAGCGTCTGGAATGTTGCACCCGAGTACCAGGGGATGAAAACTGAGACACATTTGAACACGTTTCCCGATCACATGGTGGATCATACTCTGGGTTCCACATGCATGTTTTAGCTGAAGGAAGAATCCCTTAAACCTGGAGAGTTGAGACCCCTGCAATGGGTACCATGCAATATGACTTCAAAGGGTCTGCATTTGCTCACCGAACCTCACCAATCCTATCACTGCTGCATTTATGCCACTGTACACACGCTTGATTCTCTTTCTGAGACATATAAATCCATAGGTTTTAAGATTCTTACTAGTCAGGTATATTCTTAGGCGTTTAATATGGGGTGTAGAGTCCACTTCGTTGAGCAAGGAGTAGCTCTTGTCTATTACATATTTGGCTTATGGAACGGTATCTGTGCTAATTTCAATCTCTGGTTTTATGCAGCACCCCAACTCACCTTTCCCCTTAAGCAAGCATAAGTCGGTTTTCTACATTTGAGACCCTGTTCTGTTTTGTAATTCAGTTCCTGTGTAGCCAAGTTTACATTCCATGTGGTAGAGATATCTTATGATGTTTCTTTTTCTGTGTGACTTATTTCACTTAGAATCATCGTACCTGAATCCACTCATTATGCTGCTATGGGCCTGATGACATAGATTTCATTGCTGAGTGATATTGCATTGTACGTAAGTACCACAACTTCTTTATCCATTTTTCACTTTCTGTGATTTTGAACTTGTACTGTAAACGAGGTTCTTGTAAACAGAGCCTTCCCAAACTTTGGGGTGGCTGTGTCTTTTTGATTTTAATTTCCCTAAGCTATAGGACCATAAGTGGAAGTGCCCTAGGCTCTGTTGCTTTGTTTTGTAGATGTTTCAGGAAACACCATACACTTCTCCAGAGTGGCTGTTGGCAATTTACATCCCGCCCATCAGCATAACAAGGCTCCCAGTTCTCCATGGCCTGTCCTGCCTTTCTGGATTTTACACTTTTTTCAGATGGCCCTTTTGACCGGGGGGCAGTGAGACTTCATTGTAGTGCAGATTTCCTTTGCAAGCTTGCTTGGTTGGCCAAAAAGGGCGTATGCGTTTTTTCCTGAATATATTAAGGAAAAAACGCATACGCCCTTTTTGGCCAAGTGCATCATTGTGGACGTTCTGCCTCTTTTCCTATGCTTAACATGCAATTCCAGTCTACCTCCTGAAATTGGTTTCCTGCAATTCTGCCCCGCTTTCAAGTCCTCTTGGCAGCCTTACTTCAATATATTTTTGGACGATAGCTATCATTTATAACTCTGCAGGTATGTGAATGACAGTGCCCCTGAGCTCCTTTCTTCAACTCGCTTTCTTGTGAGCGGGCCGCAACACCGCAGGATTGCTTCAGGCCCTAGTGTGGTTCCGGCATGGCACGCTGAGCCTTTGTTTAATTCCTCTTCCTGGTGGGAAATGAGAGTTAAATTTGCCCGTCCAGACACCTCCAGCTAGTCTCTCATTGGTTCTCCCTATTCCTGTTCATTTTCCGCAGAAATTGCAAACTGGGCCAAACAAGAGGTTAAAGGCACTGACTCTCCAAGTGGGGAGAGTGTTAGTAAAGTGTCTGGAATGTTGCACCCGAGTACCAGGGGATGAAAACTGAGACACATTTGAACACGTTTCCCGATCACATGGTGGATCATACTCTGGGTTCCACATGCATGTTTTAGCTGAAGGAAGAATCCCTTAAACCTGGAGAGTTGAGACCCATGGAATGGGTACCATGCAATATGACTTGAAAGGGTCTGCATTTGCTCACCGAACCTCACCAATCCTATCACTGCTGCATTTATGCCACTGTACACACGCTTGATTCTCTTTCTGAGACATATAAATCCATAGGTTTTAAGATTCTTACTAGTCAGGTATATTCTTAGGCGTTTAATATGGGGTGTAGAGTCCACTTCGTTGAGCAAGGAGTAGCTCTTTTCTATTACATATTTGGCTTATGGAACGGTATCTGTGCTAATTTCAATCTCTGGTTTTATGCAGCACCCCAACTCACCTTTCCCCTTAAGCAAGCATAAGTCGGTTTTCTACATTTGAGACCCTGTTCTGTTTTGTAATTCAGTTCCTGTGTAGCCAAGTTTACATTCCATGTGGTAGAGATATCTTATGATGTTTCTTTTTCTGTGTGACTTATTTCACTTAGAATCATCGTACCTGAATCCACTCATTATGCTGCTATGGGCCTGATGACATAGATTTCATTGCTGAGTGATATTGCATTGTACGTAAGTACCACAACTTCTTTATCCATTTTTCACTTTCTGTGATTTTGAACTTGTACTGTAAACGAGGTTCTTGTAAACAGAGCCTTCCCAAACTCTGGGGTGGCTGTGTCTTTTTGATTTTAATTTCCCTAAGCTATAGGACCATAAGTGGAAGTGCCCTAGGCTCTGTTGCTTTGTTTTTTAGATGTTTCAGGAAACACCATGCACTTCTCCAGAGTGACTGTTGGCAATTTACATCCCGCCCATCAGCATAACAAGGCTCCCAGTTCTCCATGGGCTGTCCTGCCTTTCTGGATTTTACACTTTTTTCAGATGGCCCTTTTGACCGGGGGGCAGTGAGACTTCATTGTAGTGCAGATTTCCTTTGCAAGCTTGCTTGGTTGGCCAAAAAGGGCGTATGCGTTTTTTTTTGAATATATTCAGGAAAAAACGCATACGCCCTTTTTGGCCAAGTGCATCATTGTGGAAGTTCTGCCTCTTTTCCTATGCTTTACATGCAATTCCAGTCTACCTCCTGAAATCGGTTTCCTGCAATTCTGCCCCGCTTTCAAGTCCTCTTGGCAGCCTTACTTCAATATATTTTTGGACGATAGCTGTCATTTATAACTCTGCAGGTATGTGAATGACAGTGCCCCTGAGCTCCTTTCTTCAACTCGCTTTCTTGTGAGCTGGCCGCAACACCGCAGCATTGCTTCAGACCCTAGTGTGGTTCCGGCATGGCACGCTGAGCCTTTGGTTAATTCCTCTTCCTGGTGGGAAATGAGAGTTAAATTTGCCCGTCCAGACACCTCCAGCTAGTCTCTCATTGGTTCTCCCTATTCCTGTTCATTTTCCGCAGAAATTGCAAACTGGGCCAAACAGGAGGTTAAAGGCACTGACTCTCCAAGTGGGGAGAGTGTTAGTAAAGCGTCTGGAATGTTGCACCCGAGTACCGGGGGACGAAAACTGAGTCACATTTGAACACGTTTCCCGATCACACAGTGGATCATACTCTGGGTTCCACATGCATGTTTTAGCTGAAGGAAGAATCCCTTAAACCTGGAGAGTTGAGACCCATGGAATGGGTACCATGCAATATGACTTGAAAGGGTCTGCATTTGCTCACCGAACCTCACCAATCCTATCACTGCTGCATTTATGCCACTGTACACACGCTTGATTCTCTTTCTGAGACATATAAATCCATAGGTTTTAAGATTCTTACTAGTCAGGTATATTCTTAGGCGTTTAATATGGGGTGTAGAGTCCACTTCGTTGAGCAAGGAGTAGCTCTTGTCTATTACATATTTGGCTTATGGAACGGTATCTGTTCTAATTTCAATCTCTGGTTTTATGCAGCACCCCAACTCACCTTTCCCCTTAAGCAAGCATAAGTTGGTTTTCTACATTTGAGACCCTGTTCTGTTTTGTAATTCAGTTCCTGTGTAGCCAAGTTTACATTCCATGTGGTAGAGATATCTTATGATGTTTCTTTTTCTGTGTGACTTATTTCACTTAGAATCATCGTACCTGAATCCACTCATTATGCTGCTATGGGCCTAATGACATAGATTTCATTGCTGAGTGATATTGCATTGTACGTAAGTACCACAACTTCTTTATCCATTTTTCACTTTCTGTGATTTTGAACTTGTACTGTAAACGAGGTTCTTGTAAACAGAGCCTTCCCAAACTTTGGGGTGGCTGTGTCTTTTTGATTTTAATTTCCCTAAGCTATAGGACCATAAGTGGAAGTGCCCTAGGCTCTGTTGCTTTGTTTTGTAGATGTTTCAGAAAACACCATACACTTCTCCAGAGTGGCTGTTGGCAATTTACATCCCGCCCATCAGCATAACAAGGCTCCCAGTTCTCCATGGGCTGTCCTGCCTTTCTGGATTTTACACTTTTTTCAGATGGCCCTTTTGACCGGGGGGCAGTGAGACTTCATTGTAGTGCAGATTTCCTTTGCAAGCTTGCTTGGTTGGCCAAAAAGGGCGTATGCGTTTTTTCCTGAATATATTCAGGAAAAAACGCATACGCCCTTTTTGGCCAAGTGCATCATTGTGGACGTTCTGCCTCTTTTCCTTTGCTTTACATGCAATTCCAGTCTACCTCCTGAAATCGGTTTCCTGCAATTCTGCCCAGCGTTCAAGTCCTCTTGGCAGCCTTACTTCAATATATTTTTGGACGATAGCTGTCATTTATAACTCTGCAGGTTTGTGAATGACAGTGCCCCTGAGCTCCTTTCTTCAACTCGCTTTCTTGTGAGCTGGCCGCAACACCGCAGCATTGCTTCAGGCCCTAGTGTGGTTCCGGCATGACATGCTGAGCCTTTGGTTAATTCCTCTTCCTGGTGGGAAATGAGAGTTAAATTTGCCCGTCCAGACACCTCCAGCTAGTCTCTCATTGGTTCTCCCTATTCCTGTTCATTTTCCGCAGAAATTGCAAACTGGGCCAAACAAGAGGTTAAAGGCACTGACTCTCCAAGTGGGGAGAGTGTTAGTAAAGCGTCTGGAATGTTGCACCCGAGTACCGGGGGATGAAAACTGACACAATTAAACACGTTTCCCGATCACACGGTGGATCATACTCTGGGTTCCACATGCATGTTTTAGCTGAAGGAAGAATCCCTTAAACCTGGAGAGTTGAGACCCATGGAATGGGTACCATGCAATATGACTTCAAAGGGTCTGCATTTGCTCACCGAACCTCACCAATCCTATCACTGCTGCGTTTATGACACTGTACACACGCTTGATTCTCTTTCGGAGACATATAAATCCATAGGTTTTAAGATTCTTTCTAGTCAGGTATATTCTTACGCGTTTAATATGGGGTGTAGAGTCCACTTCGTTGAGCAAGGAGTAGCTCTTGTCTATTAAATATTTGGGTTATGGAACGGTATCTGTTCTAATTTCAATCTCTGGTTTTATGCAGCACCCCAACTCACCTTTCGCCTTAAGCAAGCATAAGTTGGTTTTCTACATTTGAGACCCTGTTCTGTTTTGTAATTCAGTTCCTGTGTAGCCAAGTTTACATTCCTTGTAGTAGTGATATCTTATGATGTTTGTTTTTCTGTGTGACTTATTTCACTTAGAATCATCGTACCTGAATCCACTCATTATGCTGCTACGGGCCTGATGACATAGATTTCATTGCTGAGTGATATTGCATTGTACGTAAGTACCACAACATCTTTATCCATTTTTCGCTTTCTGTGATATTGAACTTGGACCATAAATGAGGTTCTTGTAAACAGAGCTGTCCCTAACTTTGGGGTGGCTGAGTCTTTTTGATTTTAATTTCCCTAAGCTATAGGACCATAAGTGGTAGTGCCCTAGGCTCTGTTGCTTTGTTTTTTAGATGTTTCAGGAAACACCATACACTTCTCCAGAGTGGCTGTTGGCAATTTACATCCCGCCCATCAGCATAACAAGGCTCCCAGTTCTCCATGGGCTGTCCTGCCTTTCTGGATTTTACACTTTTTTCAGATGGCCCTTTTGACCGGGGGGCAGTGAGACTTCATTGTAGTGCAGATTTCCTTTGCAAGCTTGCTTGGTTGGCCAAAAAGGGCGTATGCGTTTTTTTTTGAATATATTCAGGAAAAAACGCATACGCCCTTTTTGGCCAAGTGCATCATTGTGGACGTTCTGCCTCTTTTCCTATGCTTTACATGCAATTCCAGTCTACCTCCTGAAATCGGTTTCCTGCAATTCTGCCCCGCTTTCAAGTCCTCTTGGCAGCCTTACTTCAATATATTTTTGGACGATAGCTGTCATTTATAACTCTGCAGGTATGTGAATGACAGTGCCCCCGAGCTCCTTTCTTCAACTCGCTTTCTTGTGAGCTGGCCGCAACACCGCAGCATTGCTTCAGACCCTAGTGTGGTTCCAGCATGGCACGCTGAGCCTTTGGTTAATTCCTCTTCCTGGTGGGAAATGAGAGTTAAATTTGCCCGTCCAGACACCTCCAGCTAGTCTCTCATTGGTTCTCCCTATTCCTGTTCATTTTCCGCAGAAATTGCAAACTGGGCCAAACAGGAGGTTAAAGGCACTGACTCTCCAAGTGGGGAGAGTGTTAGTAAAGCGTCTGGAATGTTGCACCCGAGTACCGGGGGACGAAAACTGAGTCACATTTGAACACGTTTCCCGATCACACAGTGGATCATACTCTGGGTTCCACATGCATGTTTTAGCTGAAGGAAGAATCCCTTAAACCTGGAGAGTTGAGACCCATGGAATGGGTACCATGCAATATGACTTGAAAGGGTCTGCATTTGCTCACCGAACCTCACCAATCCTATCACTGCTGCATTTATGCCACTGTACACACGCTTGATTCTCTTTCTGAGACATATAAATCCATAGGTTTTAAGATTCTTACTAGTCAGGTATATTCTTAGGCGTTTAATATGGGGTGTAGAGTCCACTTCGTTGAGCAAGGAGTAGCTCTTGTCTATTACATATTTGGCTTATGGAACGGTATCTGTGCTAATTTCAATCTCTGGTTTTATGCAGCACCCCAACTCACCTTTCCCCTTAAGCAAGCATAAGTTGGTTTTCTACATTTGAGACCCTGTTCTGTTTTGTAATTCAGTTCCTGTGTAGCCAAGTTTACATTCCATGTGGTAGAGATATCTTATGATGTTTCTTTTTCTGTGTGACTTATTTCACTTAGAATCATCGTACCTGAATCCACTCATTATGCTGCTATGGGCCTAATGACATAGATTTCATTGCTGAGTGATATTGCATTGTACGTAAGTACCACAACTTCTTTATCCATTTTTCACTTTCTGTGATTTTGAACTTGTACTGTAAACGAGGTTCTTGTAAACAGAGCCTTCCCAAACTTTGGGGTGGCTGTGTCTTTTTGATTTTAATTTCCCTAAGCTATAGGACCATAAGTGGAAGTGCCCTAGGCTCTGTTGCTTTGTTTTGTAGATGTTTCAGGAAACACCATACACTTCTCCAGAGTGGCTGTTGGCAATTTACATCCCGCCCATCAGCATAACAAGGCTCCCAGTTCTCCATGGGCTGTCCTGCCTTTCTGGATTTTACACTTTTTTCAGATGGCCCTTTTGACCGGGGGGCAGTGAGACTTCATTGTAGTGCAGATTTCCTTTGCAAGCTTGCTTGGTTGGCCAAAAAGGGCGTATGCGTTTTTTCCTGAATATATTCAGGAAAAAACGCATACGCCCTTTTTGGCCAAGTGCATCATTGTGGACGTTCTGCCTCTTTTCCTTTGCTTTACATGCAATTCCAGTCTACCTCCTGAAATCGGTTTCCTGCAATTCTGCCCAGCGTTCAAGTCCTCTTGGCAGCCTTACTTCAATATATTTTTGGACGATAGCTGTCATTTATAACTCTGCAGGTTTGTGAATGACAGTGCCCCTGAGCTCCTTTCTTCAACTCGCTTTCTTGTGAGCTGGCCGCAACACCGCAGCATTGCTTCAGGCCCTAGTGTGGTTCCGGCATGACATGCTGAGCCTTTGGTTAATTCCTCTTCCTGGTGGGAAATGAGAGTTAACTTTGCCCGTCCAGACACCTCCAGCTAGTCTCTCATTGGTTCTCCCTATTCCTGTTCATTTTCCGCAGAAATTGCAAACTGGGCCAAACAAGAGGTTAAAGGCACTGACTCTCCAATTGGGGAGAGTGTTAGTAAAGCGTCTGGAATGTTGCACCCGAGTACCGGGGGATGAAAACTGACACAATTAAACACGTTTCCCGATCACACGGTGGATCATACTCTGGGTTCCACATGCATGTTTTAGCTGAAGGAAGAATCCCTTAAACCTGGAGAGTTGAGACCCATGGAATGGGTACCATGCAATATGACTTCAAAGGGTCTGCATTTGCTCACCGAACCTCACCAATCCTATCACTGCTGCGTTTATGACACTGTACACACGCTTGATTCTCTTTCGGAGACATATAAATCCATAGGTTTTAAGATTCTTTCTAGTCAGGTATATTCTTACGCGTTTAATATGGGGTGTAGAGTCCACTTCGTTGAGCAAGGAGTAGCTCTTGTCTATTAAATATTTGGCTTATGGAACGGTATCTGTTCTAATTTCAATCTCTGGTTTTATGCAGCACCCCAACTCACCTTTCGCCTTAAGCAAGCATAAGTTGGTTTTCTACATTTGAGACCCTGTTCTGTTTTGTAATTCAGTTCCTGTGTAGCCAAGTTTACATTCCTTGTAGTAGTGATATCTTATGATGTTTGTTTTTCTGTGTGACTTATTTCACTTAGAATCATCGTACCTGAATCCACTCATTATGCTGCTACGGGCCTGATGACATAGATTTCATTGCTGAGTGATATTGCATTGTACATAAGTACCACAACATCTTTATCCATTTTTCGCTTTCTGTGATATTGAACTTGGACCATAAATGAGGTTCTTGTAAACAGAGCTGTCCCTAACTTTGGGGTGGCTGAGTCTTTTTGATTTTAATTTCCCTAAGCTATAGGACCATAAGTGGAAGTGCCCTAGGCTCTGTTGCTTTGTTTTTTAGATGTTTCAGGAAACACCATACACTTCTCCAGAGTGGCTGTTGGCAATTTACATCCCGCCCATCAGCATAACAAGGCTCCCAGTTCTCCATGGCCTGTCCTGCCTTTCTGGATTTTACACTTTTTTCAGATGGCCCTTTTGACCGGGGGGCAGTGAGACTTCATTGTAGTGCAGATTTCCTTTGCAAGCTTGCTTGGTTGGCCAAAAAGGGCATATGCGTTTTTTCCTGAATATATTCAGGAAAAAACGCATACGCCCTTTTTGGCCAAGTGCATCATTGTGGACGTTCTGCCTCTTTTCCTATGCTTTACATGCAATTCCAGTCTACCTCCTGAAATCGGTTTCCTGCAATTCTGCCCCGCTTTCAAGTCCTCTTGGCAGCCTTACTTCAATATACTTTTGGACGATAGCTATCATTTATAACTCTGCAGGTATGTGAATGACAGTGCCCCTGAGCTCCTTTCTTCAACTCGCTTTCTTGTGAGCTGGCCGCAACACCGCAGGATTGCTTCAGGCCCTAGTGTGGTTCCGGCATGGCACGCTGAGCCTTTGTTTAATTCCTCTTCCTGGTGGGAAATGAGAGTTAAATTTGCCCGTCCAGACACCTCCAGCTAGTCTCTCATTGGTTCTCCCTATTCCTGTTCATTTTCCGCAGAAATTGCAAACTGGGCCAAACAGGAGGTTAAAGGCAGTGACTCTCCAAGAGGGGAGAGTGTTAGTAAAGCGTCTGGAATGTTGCACCCGAGTACCAGGGGACGAAAACTGAGACACATTTGAACACGTTTCCCGATCACATGGTGGATCATACTCTGGGTTCCACATGCATGTTTTAGCTGAAGGAAGAATCCCTTAAACCTGGAGAGTTGAGACCCCTGCAATGGGTACCATGCAATATGACTTCAAAGGGTCTGCATTTGCTCACCGAACCTCACCAATCCTATCACTGCTGCATTTATGCCACTGTACACACGCTTGATTCTCTTTCGGAGACATATAAATCCATAGGTTTTAAGATTCTTACTAGTCAGGTATATTCTTAGGCGTTTAATATGGGGTGTAGAGTCCACTTCGTTGAGCAAGGAGTAACTCTTGTCTATTACATATTTGGCTTAAGGAACGGTATCTGTGCTAATTTCAATCTCTGGTTTTATGCAGCACCCCAACTCACCTTTCCCCTTAAGCAAGCATAAGTCGGTTTTCTACATTTGAGACCCTGTTCTGTTTTGTAATTCAGTTCCTGTGTAGCCAAGTTTACATTCCATGTGGTAGAGATATCTTATGATGTTTCTTTTTCTGTGTGACTTATTTCACTTAGAATCATCGTACCTGAATCCACTCATTATGCTGCTATGGGCCTGATGACATAGATTTCATTGCTGAGTGATATTGCATTGTACGTAAGTACCACAACTTCTTTATCCATTTTTCACTTTCTGTGATTTTGAACTTATACTGTAAACTAGGTTCTTGTAAACAGAGCCTTCCCAAACTTTGGGGTGGCTGTGTCTTTTTGATTTTAATTTCCCTAAGCTATAGGACCATAAGTGGAAGTGCCCTAGGCTCTGTTGCTTTGTTTTGTAGATGTTTCAGGAAACACCATACACTTCTCCAGAGTGGCTGTTGGCAATTTACATCCCGCCCATCAGCATAACAAGGCTCCCAGTTCTCCATGGCCTGTCCTGCCTTTCTGGATTTTACACTTTTTTCAGATGGCCCTTTTGACCGGGGGGCAGTGAGACTTCATTGTAGTGCAGATTTCCTTTGCAAGCTTGCTTGGTTGGCCAAAAAGGGCGTATGCGTTTTTTCCTCAATATATTAAGGAAAAAACGCATACGCCCTTTTTGGCCAAGTGCATCATTGTGGACGTTCTGCCTCTTTTCCTATGCTTTACATGCAATTCCAGTCTACCTCCTGAAATCGGTTTCCTGCAATTCTGCCCCGCTTTCAAGTCCTCTTGGCAGCCTTACTTCAATATATTTTTGGACGATAGCTATCATTTATAACTCTGCAGGTATGTGAATGACAGTGCCCCTGAGCTCCTTTCTTCAACTCGCTTTCTTGTGAGCGGGCCGCAACACCGCAGCATTGCTTCAGGCCCTAGTGTGGTTCCGGCATGGCACGCTGAGCCTTTGTTTAATTCCTCTTCCTGGTGGGAAATGAGAGTTAAATTTGCCCGTCCAGACACCTCCAGCTAGTCTCTCATTGGTTCTCCCTATTCCTGTTCATTTTCCGCAGAAATTGCAAACTGGGCCAAACAGGAGGTTAAAGGCACTGACTCTCCAAGTGGGGAGAGTGTTAGTAAAGCGTCTGGAATGTTGCACCCGAGTACCGGGGGACAAAAACTGAGTCACATTTGAACACGTTTCCCGATCACACAGTGGATCATACTCTGGGTTCCACATGCATGTTTTAGCTGAAGGAAGAATCCCTTAAACCTGGAGAGTTGAGACCCATGGAATGGGTACCATGCAATATGACTTGAAAGGGTCTGCATTTGCTCACCGAACCTCACCAATCCTATCACTGCTGCATTTATGCCACTGTACACACGCTTGATTCTCTTTCTGAGACATATAAATCCATAGGTTTTAAGATTCTTACTAGTCAGGTATATTCTTAGGCGTTTAATATGGGGTGTAGAGTCCACTTCGTTGAGCAAGGAGTAGCTCTTGTCTATTACATATTTGGCTTATGGAACGGTATCTGTTCTAATTTCAATCTCTGGTTTTATGCAGCACCCCAACTCACCTTTCCCCTTAAGCAAGCATAAGTTGGTTTTCTACATTTGAGACCCTGTTCTGTTTTGTAATTCAGTTCCTGTGTAGCCAAGTTTACATTCCATGTGGTAGAGATATCTTATGATGTTTCTTTTTCTGTGTGACTTATTTCACTTAGAATCATCGTACCTGAATCCACTCATTATGCTGCTATGGGCCTAATGACATAGATATCATTGCTGAGTGATATTGCATTGTACGTAAGTACCACAACTTCTTTATCCATTTTTCACTTTCTGTGATTTTGAACTTGTACTGTAAACGAGGTTCTTGTAAACAGAGCCTTCCCAAACTTTGGGGTGGCTGTGTCTTTTTGATTTTAATTTCCCTAAGCTATAGGACCATAAGTGGAAGTGCCCTAGGCTCTGTTGCTTTGTTTTGTAGATGTTTCAGGAAACACCATACACTTCTCCAGAGTGGCTGTTGGCAATTTACATCCCGCCCATCAGCATAACAAGGCTCCCAGTTCTCCATGGGCTGTCCTGCCTTTCTGGATTTTACACTTTTTTCAGATGGCCCTTTTGACCGGGGGGCAGTGAGACTTCATTGTAGTGCAGATTTCCTTTGCAAGCTTGCTTGGTTGGCCAAAAAGGGCGTATGCGTTTTTTCCTGAATATATTCAGGAAAAAACGCATACGCCCTTTTTGGCCAAGTGCATCATTGTGGACGTTCTGCCTCTTTTCCTTTGCTTTACATGCAATTCCAGTCTACCTCCTGAAATCGGTTTCCTGCAATTCTGCCCAGCGTTCAAGTCCTCTTGGCAGCCTTACTTCAATATATTTTTGGACGATAGCTGTCATTTATAACTCTGCAGGTTTGTGAATGACAGTGCCCCTGAGCTCCTTTCTTCAACTCGCTTTCTTGTGAGCTGGCCGCAACACCGCAGCATTGCTTCAGGCCCTAGTGTGGTTCCGGCATGACATGCTGAGCCTTTGGTTAATTCCTCTTCCTGGTGGGAAATGAGAATTAACTTTGCCCATCCAGACACCTCCAGCTAGTCTCTCATTGGTTCTCCCTATTCCTGTTCATTTTCCGCAGAAATTGCAAACTGGGCCAAACAAGAGGTTAAAGGCACTGACTCTCCAAGTGGGGAGAGTGTTAGTAAAGCGTCTGGAATGTTGCACCCGAGTACCGGGGGATGAAAACTGACACAATTAAACACGTTTCCCGATCACACGGTGGATCATACTCTGGGTTCCACATGCATGTTTTAGCTGAAGGAAGAATCCCTTAAACCTGGAGAGTTGAGACCCATGGAATGGGTACCATGCAATATGACTTCAAAGGGTCTGCATTTGCTCACCGAACCTCACCAATCCTATCACTGCTGCGTTTATGACACTGTACACACGCTTGATTCTCTTTCGGAGACATATAAATCCATAGGTTTTAAGATTCTTTCTAGTCAGGTATATTCTTACGCGTTTAATATGGGGTGTAGAGTCCACTTCGTTGAGCAAGGAGTAGCTCTTGTGTATTAAATATTTGGGTTATGGAACGGTATCTGTTCTAATTTCAATCTCTGGTTTTATGCAGCACCCCAACTCACCTTTCGCCTTAAGCAAGCATAAGTTGGTTTTCTACATTTGAGACCCTGTTCTGTTTTGTAATTCAGTTCCTGTGTAGCCAAGTTTACATTCCTTGTAGTAGTGATATCTTATGATGTTTGTTTTTCTGTGTGACTTATTTCACTTAGAATCATCGTACCTGTATCCACTCATTATGCTGCTACGGGCCTGATGACATAGATTTCATTGCTGAGTGATATTGCATTGTACATAAGTACCACAACATCTTTATCCATTTTTCGCTTTCTGTGATATTGAACTTGGACCATAAATGAGGTTCTTGTAAACAGAGCTGTCCCTAACTTTGGGGTGGCTGAGTCTTTTTGATTTTAATTTCCCTAAGCTATAGGACCATAAGTGGAAGTGCCCTAGGCTCTGTTGCTTTGTTTTTTAGATGTTTCAGGAAACACCATACACTTCTCCAGAGTGGCTGTTGGCAATTTACATCCCACCCATCAGCATAACAAGGCTCCCAGTTCTCCATGGCCTGTCCTGCCTTTCTGGATTTTACACTTTTTTCAGATGGCCCTTTTGACCGGGGGGCAGTGAGACTTCATTGTAGTGCAGATTTCCTTTGCAAGCTTGCTTGGTTGGCCAAAAAGGGCGTATGCGTTTTTTCCTGAATATATTCAGGAAAAAACGCATACGCCCTTTTTGGCCAAGTGCATCATTGTGGACGTTCTGCCTCTTTTCCTATGCTTTACATGCAATTCCAGTCTACCTCCTGAAATCGGTTTCCTGCAATTCTGCCCCACTTTCAAGTCCTCTTGGCAGCATTACTTCAATATATTTTTGGACGATAGCTATCATTTATAACTCTGCAGGTATGTGAATGACAGTGCCCCTGAGCTCCTTTCTTCAACTCGCTTTCTTGTGAGCTGGCCGCAACACTGCAGGATTGCTTCAGGCCCTAGTGTGGTTCCGGCATGGCACGCTGAGCCTTTGTTTAATTCCTCTTCCTTGTGGGAAATGAGAGTTAAATTTGTCCGTCCAGACACCTCCAGCTAGTCTCTCATTGGTTCTCCCTATTCCTGTTCATTTTCCGCAGAAATTGCAAACTGGGCCAAACAGGAGGTTAAAGGCACTGACTCTCCAAGTGGGGAGAGTGTTAGTAAAGCGTCTGGAATGTTGCACCCGAGTACCAGGGGATGAAAACTGAGACACATTTGAACACGTTTCCCGATCACATGGTGGATCATACTCTGGGTTCCACATGCATGTTTTAGCTGAAGGAAGAATCCCTTAAACCTGGAGAGTTGAGACCCCTGCAATGGGTACCATGCAATATGACTTCAAAGGGTCTGCATTTGCTCACCGAACCTCACTAATCCTATCACTGCTGCATTTATGCCACTGTACACACGCTTGATTCTCTTTCTGAGACATATAAATCCATAGGTTTTAAGATTCTTACTAGTCAGGTATATTCTTAGGCGTTTAATATGGGGTGTAGAGTCCACTTCGTTGAGCAAGGAGTAGCTCTTGTCTATTACATATTTGGCTTATGGAACGGTATCTGTTCTAATTTCAATCTCTGGTTTTATGCAGCACCCCAACTCACCTTTCCCCTTAAGCAAGCATAAGTCGGTTTTCTACATTTGAGACCCTGTTCTGTTTTGTAATTCAGTTCCTGTGTAGCCAAGTTTACATTCCATGTGGTAGAGATATCTTATGATGTTTCTTTTTCTGTATGACTTATGTCACTTAGAATCATCGTACCTGAATCCACTCATTATGCTGCTATGGGCCTGATGACATAGATTTCATTGCTGAGTGATATTGCATTGTACGTAAGTACCACAACTTCTTTATCCATTTTTCACTTTCTGTGATTTTGAACTTGTACTGTAAACGAGGTTCTTGTAAACAGAGCCTTCCCAAACTTTCGGGTGGCTGTGTCTTTTTGATTTTAATTTCCCTAAGCTATAGGACCATAAGTGGAAGTGCCCTAGGCTCTGTTGCTTTGTTTTTTAGATGTTTCAGGAAACACCATACACTTCTCCAGAGTGGCTGTTGGCAATTTACATCCCGCCCATCAGCATAACAAGGCTCCCAGTTCTCCATGGCCTGTCCTGCCTTTCTGGATTTTACACTTTTTTCAGATGGCCCTTTTGACCGGGGGGCAGTGAGACTTCATTGTAGTGCAGATTTCCTTTGCAAGCTTGCTTGGTTGGCCAAAAAGGGCGTATGCGTTTTTTCCTGAATATATTAAGGAAAAAACGCATACGCCCTTTTTGGCCAAGTGCATCATTGTGGACGTTCTGCCTCTTTTCCTATGCTTTACATGCAATTCCAGTCTACCTCCTGAAATCGGTTTCCTGCAATTCTGCCCCGCTTTCAAGTCCTCTTGGCAGCCTTACTTCAATATATTTTTGGACGATAGCTATCATTTATAACTCTGCAGGTATGTGAATGACAGTGCCCCTGAGCTCCTTTCTTCAACTCGCTTTCTTGTGAGCTGGCCGCAACACCGCAGGATTGCTTCAGGCCCTAATGTGGTTTCGGCATGGCACGCTGAGCCTTTGTTTAATTCCTCTTCCTTGTGGGAAATGAGAGTTAAATTTGCACGTCCAGACACCTCCAGCTAGTCTCTCATTGGTTCTCCCTATTCCTGTTCATTTTCCGCAGAAATTGCAAACTGGGCCAAACAGGAGGTTAAAGGCACTGACTCTCCAAGTGGGGAGAGTGTTAGTAAAGCGTCTGGAATGTTGCACCCGAGTACCAGGGGATGAAAACTGAGACACATTTGAACACGTTTCCCGGTCACATGGTGGATCATACTCTGGGTTCCACATGCATGATTTAGCTGAAGGAAGAATCCCTTAAACCTGGAGAGTTGAGACCCCTGCAATGGGTACCATGCAATATGACTTCAAAGGGTCTGCATTTGCTCACCGAACCTCACCAATCCTATCACTGCTGCATTTATGCCACTGTATACACGCTTGATTCTCTTTCTGAGACATATAAATCCATAGGTTTTAAGATTCTTACTAGTCAGGTATATTCTTAGGCGTTTAATATGGGGTGTAGAGTCCACTTCGTTGAGCAAGGAGTAGCTCTTGTCTATTACATATTTGGCTTATGGAACGGTATCTGTGCTAATTTCAATCTCTGGTTTTATGCAGCACCCCAACTCACCTTTCCCCTTAAGCAAGCATAAGTCGGTTTTCTACATTTGAGACCCTGTTCTGTTTTGTAATTCAGTTCCTGTGTAGCCAAGTTTACATTCCATGTGGTAGAGATATCTTATGATGTTTCTTTTTCTGTGTGACTTATTTCACTTAGAATCATCGTACCTGAATCCACTCTTTATGCTGCTATGGGCCTGATGACATAGATTTCATTGCTGAGTGATATTGAATTGTACGTAAGTACCACAACTTCTTTATCCATTTTTCACTTTCTGTGATTTTGAACTTATACTGTAAACGAGGTTCTTGTAAACAGAGCCGTCCCAAACATTGGGGTGGCTGTGTCTTTTTGATTTTAATTTCCCTAAGCTATAGGACCATAAGTGGAAGTGCCCTAGGCTCTGTTGCTTTGTTTTGTAGATGTTTCAGGAAACACCATACACTTCTCCAGAGTGGCTGTTGGCAATTTACATCCCGCCCATCAGCATAACAAGGCTCCCAGTTCTCCATGGCCTGTCCTGCCTTTCTGGATTTTACACTTTTTTCAGATGGCCCTTTTGACCGGGGGGCAGTGAGACTTCATTGTAGTGCAGATTTCCTTTGCAAGCTTGCTTGGTTGGCCAAAAAGGGCGTATGCGTTTTTTCCTGAATATATTAAGGAAAAAACGCATACGCCCTTTTTGGCCAAGTGCATCATTGTGGACGTTCTGCCTCTTTTCTTATGCTTTACATGCAATTCCAGTCTACCTCCTGAAATCGGTTTCCTGCAATTCTGCCCCGCTTTCAAGTCCTCTTGGCAGCCTTACTTCAATATATTTTTGGACGATAGCTATCATTTATAACTCTGCAGGTATGTGAATGACAGTGCCCCTGAGCTCCTTTCTTCAACTCGCTTTCTTGTGAGCTGGCCACAACACCGCAGGATTGCTTCAGGCCCTAGTGTGGTTCCGGCATGGCACGCTGAGCCTTTGTTTAATTCCTCTTCCTGGTGGGAAATGAGAGTTAAATTTGCCGGTCCAGACACCTCCAGCTAGTCGCTCATTGTTTCTCCCTATTCCTATTCATTTTCCGCAGAAATTGCAAACTGGGCCAAACAGGAGGTTAAAGGCACTGACTCTCCAAGTGGGGAGAGTGTTAGTAAAGCATCTGGAATGTTGCACCCGAGTACCAGGGGATGAAAACTGACACAATTGAACACGTTTCCCGATCACACGGTGGATCATACTCTGGGTTCCACATGCATGTTTTAGCTGAAGGAAGAATCCCTTAAACCTGGAGAGTTGAGACCCATGGAATGGGTACCATGCAATATGACTTCAAAGGGTCTGCATTTGCTCACCGATCCTCACCAATCCTATCACTGCTGCATTTATGCCGCTGTAAACACGCTTGATTCTCTTGCAGAGACATATAAATCCATAGGTTTTAAGATTCTTACTAGTCAGTTATATTCTTAGGCGTTTAATATGTGGTGTTGAGTCCACTTCGTTGAGCAAGGAGAAGCTCTTGTCTATTACATATTTGGCTTATGGAACGGTATCTGTGCTAATTTCCATCTCTGGTTTTATGCAGCACCACAACTCACATTTCCCCTTAAGGAAGCATAAGTTGGTTTTCTACATTTGAGACCCTGTTCTGTTTTGTAATTCAGTTCCTGTGTAGCCAAGTTTACATTCCGTGTAGTAGTCATATCTTATGATGTTTCTTTTTCTGTGTGACTTATTTCACTTAGAATCATCGTACCTGAATCCACTCATTATGCTGCTACGGACCTGATGACATAGATTTCATTGCTGAGTGGTATTGCATTGTACGTAAGTACCACAACTTCTTTATCCATTTTGCGCTTTCTGTGATATTGAACTTGTACCGTAAACGAGGTTCTTGTAAACAGAGCTGTCCCAAACATTTGGGTGGTTGTGTCTTTTTGATTTTAATTTCCCTAAGCTATAGGACCATAAGTGGAAGTGCCCTAGGCTCTGTTGCTTTGTTTTTTAGATGTTTCAAGAAACACCATACACTTCTCCAGAGTGGCTGTTGGCAATTTACATCCCACCCATCAGCATAACAAGGCTCCCAGTTCTCCATGGCCTGTCCTGCCTTTCTGGATTTTACACTTTTTTCAGATGGCCCTTTTGACCGGGGGGCAGTGAGACTTCATTGTAGTGCAGATTTCCTTTGCAAGCTTGCTTGGTTGGCCAAAAAGGGCGTATGCGTTTTTTCCTGAATATATTCAGGAAAAAACGCATACGCCCTTTTTGGCCAAGTGCATCATTGTGGACGTTCTGCCTCTTTTCCTATGCTTTACATGCAATTCCAGTCTACCTCCTGAAATCGGTTTCCTGCAATTCTGCCCCGCTTTCAAGTCCTCTTGGCAGCCTTACTTCAATATATTTTTGGACGATAGCTATCATTTATAACTCTGCAGGTATGTGAATGACAGTGCCCCTGAGCTCCTTTCTTCAACTCGCTTTCTTGTGAGCTGGCCGCAACACCGCAGCATTGCTTCAGGCCCTAGTGTGGTTCCGGCATGGCATGCTGAGCCTTTGTTTAATTCCTCTTCCTGGTGGGAAATGAGAGTTAAATTTGCCCGTCCAGACACCTCCAGCTAGTCTCTCATTGGTTCTCCCTATTCCTGTTCATTTTCCGCAGAAATTCCAAACTGGGCCAAACAGGAGGTTAAAGGCACTGACTCTCCAAGTGGGGAGAGTGTTAGTAAAGCGTCTGGAATGTTGCACCCGAGTACCAGGGGACGAAAACTGAGACACATTTGAACACGTTTCCCGATCACATGGTAGATCATACTCTGGGTTCCACATGCATGTTTTAGCTGAAGGAAGAATCCCTTAAACCTGGAGAGTTGAGACCCCTGCAATGGGTACCATGCAATATGACTTCAAAGGGTCTGCATTTGCTCACCGAACCTCACCAATCCTATCACTGCTGCATTTATGCCACTGTACACACGCTTGATTCTCTTTCTGAGACATATAAATCCATAGGTTTTAAGATTCTTACTAGTCAGGTATATTCTTAGGCGTTTAATATGGGGTGTAGAGTCCACTTCGTTGAGCAAGGAGTAGCTCTTGTCTATTACATATTTGGCTTATGGAACGGTATCTGTTCTAATTTCAATCTCTGGTTTTATGCAGCACCCCAACTCACCTTTCCCCTTAAGCAAGCATAAGTTGGTTTTCTACATTTGAGACCCTGTTCTGTTTTGTAATTCAGTTCCTGTGTAGCCAAGTTTACATTCCATGTGGTAGAGATATCTTATGATGTTTCTTTCTCTGTGTGACTTATTTCACTTACAATCATCGTACCTGAATCCACTCATTATGCTGCTACGGGCCTGATGACATAGATTTCATTGCTGAGTGATATTGCATTGTACGTAAGTACCACAACTTCTTTATCCATTTTGCACTTTCTGTGATATTGAACTTGTACCGTAAACGAGGTTCTTGTAAAAAGAGCCGTCCCAAACTTTGGGGTGGCTGTGTCTTTTTGATTTTAATTTCCCTAAGCTATAGGACCATAAGTGGAAGTGCCCTAGGCTCTGTTGCTTTGTTTTTTAGATGTTTCAGGAAACACCATACACTTCTCCAGAGTGGCTGTTCGCAATTTACATCCCGCACATCAGCATAACAAGGTTCCCACTTCTCCATGGCCTGTCCTGCCTTTCTGGATTTTACACTTTTTTCAGATGGCCCTTTTGACCAGGGTGCAGTGAGACTTCATTGTAGTGCAGATTTCCTTTGCAAGCTTGCTTGGTTGGCCAAAAAGGGCGTATGAGTTTATTCCTGAATATATTCAGGAAAAAACGCATATGCCCTTTTTGGCCAAGTGCATCATTGTGGACGTTCTGCCTCTTTTCCTATGCTTTACATGCAATTCCAGTCTGCCTCCTGAAATCGGTTTCCTGCAATTCTGCCCCGGTTTCAAGTCCTCTTGGCAGCCTTACTTCAATATATTTTTGGACGATAGCTGTCATTTATAACTCTGCAGGTATGTGAATGACAGTGCCCCTGAGCTCCTTTCTTCAACTCGCTTTCTTGTGAGCTGGCCGCAACACCGCAGCATTGCTTCAGGCCCTAGTGTGGTTCCGGCATGGCACACTGAGCCTTTGGTTAATTCCTCTTCCTGGTGGGAAATGAGAGTTAAATTTGCCCGTCCAGACACCTCCAGCTAGTCTCTCATTGGTTCTCCCTATTCCTGTTCATTTTCCGCAGAAATTGCAAACTGGGCCAAACAGGAGGTTAAAGGCACTGACTCTCCAAGTGGGGAGAGTGTTAGTAAAGCATCTGGAATGTTGCACCCGAGTAGCAGGGGACGAAAACTGACACAATTGAACACGTTTCCCGATCACACGGTGGATCATACTCTGGGTTCCACATGCATGTTTTAGCTGAAGGAAGAATCCCTTAAACCTGGAGAGTTGAGACCCATGGAATGGGTACCATGCAATATGACTTCAAAGGGTCTGCATTTGTCCACCGAACCTCACCAATCCTATCACTGCTGCGTTTATGCCGCTGTACACACGCTTGATTCTCTTTCTGAGACATATAAATCCATAGGTTTTAAGATTCTTCCTAGTCAGGTATATTCTTAGGCGTTTATTATGGGGTGTAGATTCCACTTCGTTGAGCAAGGAGTAGCTCTTGTCTATTACATATTTGGCTTATGGAACGGTATCTGTGCTAATTTCAATCTCTGGTTTTATGCAGCACCCCAACTCACCTTTCGCCTTAAGCAAGCATAAGTTGGTTTTCTACATTTGAGACCCTGTTCTGTTTTGTAATTCAGTTCCTGTGTAGCCAAGTTTACATTCCGTGTAGTAGTGATATCTTATGATGTTTCTTTTTCTGTGTGACTTATTTCACTTAGAATCATCGTACCTGAATCCACTCATTATGCTGCTATGGGCCTGATGACATAGATTTCATTGCTGAGTGATATTGCATTGTACGTAAGTACCACAACTTCTTTATCCATTTTTCATTTTCTGTGATTTTGAACTTGTACTGTAAACGAGGTTCTTGTAAACAGAGCCGTCCCAAACTTTGGGGTGGCTGTGTCTTTTTGATTTTAATTTCCCTAAGCTATAGGACCATAAATGGAAGTGCCCTAGGCTCTGTTGTTTTGTGTTTTAGATGTTTCAGGAAACACCATACACTTCTCCAGAGTGGCTGTTGGCAATTTACATCCCGCCCATCAGCATAACAAGGCTCCCAATTCTCCATGGCTTGTCCTGCCTTTCTGGATTTTACACTTTTTTCAGATGGCCCTTTTGACCGGGGGGCATTGAGACTTCATTGTAGTGCAGATTTCCTTTGCAAGCTTGCTTGGTTGGCCAAAAAGGGCGTATGCGTTTTTTCCTGAATGTATTCAGGAAAAAACGCATACGCCCTTTTTGGCCAAGTGCATCATTGTGGACGTTCTGCCTCTTTTCCTATGCTTTACATGCAATTCCAGTCTACCTCCTGAAATCGGTTTCCTGCAATTCTGCCCAGCGTTCAAGTCCTCTTGGCAGCCTTACTTCAATATATTTTTGGACGATAGCTGTCATTTATAACTCTGCAGGTATGTGAATTACAGTGCCCCTGAGCTCCTTTCTTCAACTCGCTTTCTTGTGAGCTGGCTGCAACACCGCAGCATTGCTTCAGGCCCTAGTGTGGTTCCGGCATGGCACACTGAGCCTTTGGTTAATTCCTCTTCCTGGTGGGAAATGAGAGTTAAATTTGCCCGTCCAGACACCTCCAGCTAGTCTCTCATTGGTTCTCCCTATTCCTGTTCATTTTCCGCAGAAATTGCAAACTGGGCCAAACAGGAGGTTAAAGGCACTGACTCTCCAAGTGGGGAGAGTGTTAGTAAAGCGTCTGGAATGTTGCACCCGAGTACCAGGGGACGAAAACTGACACAATTGAACACGTTTCCCTATCACACGGTGGATCATACTCTGGGTTCCACATGCATGTTTTAGCTGAAGGAAGAATCCCTTAAACCTGGAGAGTTGAGACCCATGGAATGGGTACCATGCAATATGAATTCAAAGGGTCTGCATTTGCCCACCGAACCTCACCAATAATATCACTGCTGCGTTTATGCCGCTGTACACACGCTTGATTCTCTTTTGGAGACATATAAATCCATAGGTTTTAAGATTCTTACTAGTCAGGTATATTCTTAGGCGTTTAATATGGGGTGTAGAGTCCACTTCGTTGAGCAAGGAGTAGCTCTTGTCTATTACATATTTGGCTTATGGAACGGTATCTGTGCTAATTTCAATCTTTGGTTTTATGTAGCACCCCAACTCAACATTCCTTTTAAGCAAGCATAAGTCGGGTTTCTACATTTGAGACCCTGTTCTGTTTTGTAATTCAGTTCCTGTGTAGCCAAGTTTACATTCCATGTGGTAGAGATATCTTATGATGTTTGTTTTTCTGTGTGACTTATTTCACTTAGAATCATCGTACCTGAATCCACTCATTATGCTGCTACGGGCCTGATGACATAGATTTCATTGCTGAGTGATATTGCATTGTACGTAAGTACCACAACTTCTTGATCCATTTTTCGCTTTCTGTGATATTGAACTTGTACCGTAAACGAGGTTCTTGTAAACAGAGCTGTCCCAAACATTGGGGTGTTTGTGTCTTTTTGATTTTAATTTCCCTAAGCTATAGGACCATAAGTGGAAGTGCCCTAGGCTCTGTTGCTTTGTTTTTTAGATGTTTCAGGAAACACCATACACTTCTCCAGAGTGGCTGTTGGCAATTTACATCCCGCCCATCAGCATAACAAGGCTCCCAGTTCTCCATGGCCTGTCCTGCCTTTCTGGATTTTACACTTTTTTCAGATGGCCCTTTTGACCGGGGGGCAGTGAGACTTCATTGTAGTGCAGATTTCCTTTGCAAGCTTGCTTGGTTGGCCAAAAAGGGCGTATGCGTTTTTTCCTGAATGTATTCAGGAAAAAACGCATACGCCCTTTTTGGCCAAGTGCATCATTGTGGACGTTCTGCCTCTTTTCCTATGCTTTACATGCAATTCCAGTCTACCTCCTGAAATCGGTTTCCTGCAATTCTGCCCCGCTTTCAAGTCCTCTTGGCAGCCTTACTTCAATATATTTTTGGACGATAGCTGTCATTTATAACTCTGCAGGTATGTGAATTACAGTGCCCTTGAGCTCCTTTCTTCAACTCGCTTTCTTGTGAGCTGGCCGCAACACCGCAGCATTGCTTCAGGCCCTAGTGTGGTTCCGGCATGGCACACTGAGCCTTTGGTTAATTCCTCTTCCTGGTGGGAAATGAGAGTTAAATTTGCCCGTCCAGACACCTCCAGCTAGTCTCTCATTGGTTCTCCCTATTCCTGTTCATTTTCCGCAGAAATTGCAAACTGGGCCAAACAGGAGGTTAAAGGCACTGACTCTCCAAGTGGGGAGAGTGTTAGTAAAGCGTCTGGAATGTTGCACCCGAGTACCAGGGGACGAAAACTGACACAATTGAACACGTTTCCCTATCACACGGTGGATCATACTCTGGGTTCCACATGCATGTTTTAGCTGAAGGAAGAATCCCTTAAACCTGGAGAGTTGAGACCCATGGAATGGGTACCATGCAATATGACTTCAAAGGGTCTGCATTTGTCCACCGAACCTCACCAATAATATCACTGCTGCGTTTATACCGCTGTACACACGCTTGATTCTCTTTCGGAGACATATAAATCCATAGGTTTTAAGATTCTTACTAGTCAGGTATATTCTTAGGCGTTTAATATGGGGTGTAGAGTCCACTTCGTTGAGCAAGGAGTAGCTCTTGTCTATTACATATTTGGCTTATGGAACGGTATCTGTGCTAATTTCAATCTTTGGTTTTATGTAGCACCCCAACTCAACATTCCTTTTAAGGAAGCATAAGTCGGTTTTCTACATTTGAGACCCTGTTCTGTTTTGTAATTCAGTTCCTGTGTAGCCAAGTTTACATTCCATGTGGTAGAGATATCTTATGATGTTTGTTTTTCTGTGTGACTTATTTCACTTAGAATCATCGTACCTGAATCCACTCATTATGCTGCTACGGGCCTGATGACATAGATTTCATTGCTGAGTGATATTGCATTGTACGTAAGTACCACAACTTCTTGATCCATTTTTCGCTTTCTGTGATATTGAACTTGTACCGTAAACGAGGTTCTTGTAAACAGAGCTGTCCCAAACATTGGTGTGTTTGTGTCTTTTTGATTTTAATTTCCCTAAGCTATAGGACCATAAGTGGAAGTGCCCTAGGCTCTGTTGCTTTGTTTTTTAGATGTTTCAGGAAACACCATACACTTCTCCAGAGTGGCTGTTGGCAATTTACATCCCGCCCATCAGCATAACAAGGCTCCCAGTTCTCCATGGCCTGTCCTGCCTTTCTGGATTTTACACTTTTTTCAGATGGCACTTTTGACCGGGGGGCAGTGAGACTTCATTGTAGTGCAGATTTCCTTTGCAAGCTTGCTTGCTTGGCCAAAAAGGGCGTAGGCTTTTTTTCTTGAGGAAAAATCGCATATGCCCTTTTTGGCCAAGTGCATCATTGTAGACGTTCTGCCTCTTTTCCTATGCTTTACATGCAATTCCAGTCTACCTCCTGAAATCGGTTTCCTGCAATTCTGCCCCGCTTTCAAGTCCTCTTGGCAGCCTTACTTCAATATATTTTTGGACGATAGCTGTCATTTATAACTCTGCAGTTTTGTGAATTACAGTGCCCCTGAGCTCCTTTCTTCAACTTGCTTTCTTGTGAGCTGGCCGCAACACCGCAGCATCGCTTCAGGCCCTAGTGTTGTTCCGGCATGGCACGCTGAGCCTTTGGTTAATTCCTCTTCCTGGTGGGAAATGAGAGTTAAATTTGCCCGTCCAGACACCTCCAGCCAGTTTCTCATTGGTTCTCCCTATTCCTGTTCATTTTCCGCAGAAATTGCAAACTGGGCCAAACAGGAGGTTAAAGGCACTGACTCTCCAAGTGGGGAGAGTGTTAGTAAAGCGTCTGGAATGTTGCACCCGAGTACCAGGGGACGAAAACTGACACATTTGAACACGTTTCCCGATCACACGGTGGATCATACTCTGGGTTCCACATGCATGTTTTAGCTGAAGGAAGAATCCCTTAAACCTGGAGAGTTGAGACCCATGGAATGGGTACCATGCAATATGACTTCAAAGGGTCTGCATTTGCTCACCGAACCTCATCAATCCTATCACTGCTGCGTTTATGCTGCTATACACACGCTTGATTCTCTTTCGGAGATATATAAATCTATAGGTTTTAAGATTCTTACTAGTCAGGTATATTCTTAGGCGTTTAATATGGGGTGTTGAGTCCACTTCGTTGAGCAAGGTGTAGCTCTTTTCTATTACATATTTGGCTTATGGAACGATATCTGTGCTAATTTCAATGTCTGGTTTTATGCAGCACCCCAACTCACCTTTCCCCTTAAGGAAGCATAAGTAGGTTTTCTACATTTGAGACCCTGTTCTGTTTTGTAATTCAGTTCCTGTGTAGCCAAGTTTACATTCCGTGTAGTAGTGATATCTTATGATGTTTCTTTTTCTGTGTGACTTATTTCACTTAGAATCATCGTACCTGAATCCACTCATTATGCTGCAATGGGCCTGATGACATAGATTTCATTGCTGAGTGATATTGCATTGTAGGTAAGTACAACAACTTCTTTATCCATTTTTCACTTTCTGTGATATTGAACTTGTACCGTAAACGAGGTTACTGTAAACAGCACCGTCCCAAACTTTGGGGTGGCTGTGTCTTTTTGATTTTAATTTCCCTAAGCTATAGGACCATAAGTGGAAGTGCCCTAGGCTCTGTTACTTTGTTTTGTAGATGTTTCAGGAAACACCATACACTTCTCCAGAGTGGCTGTTGGCAATTTACATCCCGCCCATCAGCATAACAAGGCTCCCAGTTCTCCATGGCCTGTCCTGCTTTGCTGGATTTTATACTTTTTTCAGATGGCCCTTTTGCCCGCGGGGTAGTGAGACTTCATTGTAGTGCAGATTCCCATTGCAAGCTTGCTTGGTTGGCCAAAAATGGCGTATGCGTTTTTTCCTGAATATATTAAGGAAAAAACGCATACACCCTTTTTGGCCAAGTGCATCATTGTGGACGTTCTGCCTCTTTTCCTATGCTTTACATGCAATTCCAGTCTACCTCCTGAAATCGGTTTCCTGCAATTCTGCCCCGCTTTCAAGTCCTCTTGGCAGCCTTACTTCAATATATTTTTGGACGATAGCTGTCATTTATAACTCTGCAGGTTTGTGAATTACAGTGCCCCTGAGCTCCTTTCTTCAACTCGTTTTCTTGTGAGCTGGCCGCAACACCGCAGCATTGCTTCAGGCCCTAGTGTGGTTCCAGAATGGCACGCTGAGCCTTTGTTTAATTCCTCTTCCTGGTGGGAAATGAGAGTTAAATTTGCCCGTCCAGACACCTTCAGCTAGTCTCTCATTGGTTTTCCCTATTCCTATTCAATTTCCGCAGAAATTGCAAACTGGGCCAAACAGGAGGTTAAAGGCACTGACTCTCCAAGTGGGGAGAGTGTTAGTAAAGCGTCTGGAATGTTGCACCCGAGTACCGGGGGACGAAAACTGAGTCACATTCGAACACGTTTCCCGATCACACGGTGGATCATACTCTGGGTTCCACATGCATGTTTTAGCTGAAGGAAGAATCCCTTAAACCTGGAGAGTTGAGACCCATGGAATGGGTACCATGCAATATGACTTCAAAGGGTCTGCATTTGCTCACCGAACCTCACCAGTCCTATCACTGCTGCGTTTATGCCGCTGTACACACGCTTGATTCTCTTTCGGAGACATATAAATCCATAGGTTTTAAGATTCTTACTAGTCAGGTATATTCTTAGGCGTTTAATATGGGGTGTAGAGTCCACTTCGTTGAGCAAGGAGTAGCTCTTGTCTATTACATATTTGGCTTATGGAACGGTATCTGTGCTAATTTCAATCTCTGGTTTTATGCAGCACCCCAACTCACCTTTCCCCTTAAGCAAGCATAAGTTGGTTTTCTACATTTGAGACCCTGTTCTGCTTTGTAATTCAGTTCCTGTGTAGCCAAGTTTACATTCCGTGTAGTAGTGATATCTTATGATGTTTCTTTTTCTGTGTGACTTATTTCACTTAGAATCATCGTACCTGAATCCACTCATTATGCTGCTATGGGCCTGATGACATAGATTTCATTGCTGAGTGATATTGCATTGTACGTAAGTACCACAACTTCTTTATCCATTTTTCATTTTCTGTGATTTTGAACTTGTACTGTAAACGAGGTTCTTGTAAACAGAGCCGTCCCAAACTTTGGGGTGGCTGTGTCTTTTTGATTTTAATTTCCCTAAGCTATAGGACCATAAATGGAAGTGCCCTAGGCTCTGTTGCTTTGTTTTTTAGATGTTTCAGGAAACACCATACACTTCTCCAGAGTGGCTGTTGGCAATTTACATCCCGCCCATCAGCATAACAAGGCTCCCAATTCTCCATGGCTTGTCCTGCCTTTCTGGATTTTACACTTTTTTCAGATGGCCCTTTTGACCGGGGGGCAGTGAGACTTCATTGTAGTGCAGATTTCCTTTGCAAGCTTGCTTGGTTGGCCAAAAAGGGCGTATGCGTTTTTTCCTGAATGTATTCAGGAAAAAACGCATACGCCCTTTTTGGCCAAGTGCATCATTGTGGACGTTCTGCCTCTTTTCCTATGCTTTACATGCAATTCCAGTCTACCTCCTGAAATCGGTTTCCTGCAATTCTGTCCCGCTTTCAAGTCCTCTTGGCAGCCTTACTTCAATATATTTTTGGACGATAGCTGTCATTTATAACTCTGCAGGTATGTGAATTACAGTGCCCCTGAGCTCCTTTCTTCAACTCGCTTTCTTGTGAGCTGGCCGCAACACCGCAGCATTGCTTCAGGCCCTAGTGTGGTTCCGGCATGGCACACTGAGCCTTTGGTTAATTCCTCTTCCTGGTGGGAAATGAGAGTTAAATTTGCCCGTCCAGACACCTCCAGCTAGTCTCTCATTGGTTCTCCCTATTCCTGTTCATTTTCCGCAGAAATTGCAAACTGGGCCAAACAGGAGGTTAAAGGCACTGACTCTCCAAGCGGGGAGAGTGTTAGTAAAGCGTCTGGAATGTTGCACCCGAGTACCAGGGGACGAAAACTGACACAATTGAACACGTTTCCCTATCACACGGTGGATCATACTCTGGGTTCCACATGCATGTTTTAGCTGAAGGAAGAATCCCTTAAACCTGGAGAGTTGAGACCCATGGAATGGGTACCATGCAATATGACTTCAAAGGGTCTGCATTTGTCCACCGAACCTCACCAATAATATCACTGCTGCGTTTATGCCGCTGTACACACGCTTGATTCTCTTTCGGAGACATATAAATCCATAGGTTTTAAGATTCTTACTAGTCAGGTATATTCTTAGGCGTTTAATATGGGGTGTAGAGTCCACTTCGTTGAGCAAGGAGTAGCTCTTGTCTATTACATATTTGGCTTATGGAATGCTATCTGTGCTAATTTCAATCTTTGGTTTTACGTAGCACCCCAATTCAACTTTCCTCTTAAGCAAGCATAAGTCGGTATTCTACATTTGAGACCCTGTTCTGTTTTGTAATTCAGTTCCTGTGTAGCCAAGTTTACATTCCATGTGGTAGAGATATCTTATGATGTTTCTTTTTCTGTGTGACTTATTTCACTTAGAATCATCGTACCTGAATCCACTCATTATGCTGTTACGGGCCTGATGACATAGATTTCATTGCTGAGTGATATTGCATTGTACGTAAGTACCACAACTTCTTGATCCATTTTTCGCTTTCTGTGATATTGAACTTGTACCGTAAACGAGGTTCTTGTAAACAGAGCTGTCCCAAACATTGGGGTGGTTGTGTCTTTTTGATTTTAATTTCCCTAAGCTATAGGACCATAAGTGGAAGTGCCCTAGGCTCTGTTGCTTTGTTTTTTAGATGTTTCAGGAAACACCATACACTTCTCCAGAGTGGCTGTTGGCAATTTACATCCCGCCCATCAGCATAACAAGGCTCCCAGTTCTCCATGGCCTGTCCTGCCTTTCTGGATTTTACACTTTTTTCAGATGGCACTTTTGACCGGGGGCAGTGAGACTTCATAGTAGTGCAGATTTCCTTTGCAAGCTTGCTTGGTTGGCCAAAAAGGGCGTAGGCTTTTTTTCTTGAGGAAAAATCGCATATGCCCTTTTTGGCCAAGTGCATCATTGTGGACGTTCTGCCTCTTTTCCTATGCTTTACATGCAATTCCAGTCTACCTCCTGAAATCCGTTTCCTGCAATTCTGCCCCGCATTCAAGTCCTCTTGGCAGCCTTACTTCAATATATTTTTGGACGATAGCTGTCATTTATAACTCTGCAGGTATGTGAATGACAGTGCCCCTGAGCTCCTTTCTTCAACTCGCTTTCTTGTAAGCTGGCCGCAACACCGCAGCATTGCTTCAGGCCCTAGTGTGGTTCCGGCATGGCACGCTGAGCCTTTGGTTAATTCCTCTTCCTGGTGGGAAATGAGAGTTAAATTTGCCCGTCCAGACACCTCCAGCTAGTCTCTCATTGGTTCTCCCTATTCCTGTTCATTTTCCGCAGAAATTGCAAACTGGGCCAAACAGGAGGTTAAAGGCACTGACTCTCCAAGTGGGGAGAGTGTTAGTAAAGCGTCTGGAATGTTGCACCCGAGTACCGGGGGAAGAAAACTGAGTCACATTTGAACACGTTTCCCGATCACACGGTGGATCATACTCTGGGTTCCACATGCATGTTTTAGCTGAAGGAAGAATCCCTTAAACCTGGAGAGTTGAGACCCATGGAATGGGTACCATGCAATATGACTTGAAAGGGTCTGCATTTGCTCACCGAACCTCACCAATCCTAACACTGCTGCGTTTATACCGCTGTACACATGGTTGATTCTCTTTCTGAGACATATAAATCCATAGGTTTTAAGATTCTTACTAGTCAGGTATATTCTTATGCATTTAATATGGGGTGTTGAGTCCACTTCGTTGAGCAATGAGTAGCTCTTGTCTATTACATATTTGGCTTATGGAACGGTATCTGTGCTAATTTCAATCTCTGGTTTTATGCAGCACCCCAACTCACCTTTCCCCTTAAGCAAGCATAAGATGGTTTTCTACATTTGAGACCCTGTTCTGTTTTGTAATTCAGTTCCTGTGTAGCCAAGTTTACATTCCGTGTAGTAGTGATATCTTATGATGTTTCTTTTTCTGTGTGACTTATTTCACTTAGAATCATCGTACCTGAATCCACTCATTATGCTGCTATGGGCCTGATGACATAGATTTCATTGCTGAGTGATATTGCATTGTACGTAAGTACCACAACTTCTTTATCCATTTTTCATTTTCTGTGATTTTGAACTTGTACTGTAAACGAGGTTCTTGTAAACAGAGCCGTCCCAAACTTTGGGGTGGCTGTGTCTTTTTGATTTTAATTTCCCTAAGCTATAGGACCATAAATGGAAGTGCCCTAGGCTCTGTTGCTTTGTTTTTTAGATGTTTCAGGAAACACCATACACTTCTCCAGAGTGGCTGTTGGCAATTTACATGCCGCCCATCAGCATAACAAGGCTCCCAATTCTCCATGGCTTGTCCTGCCTTTCTGGATTTTACACTTTTTTCAGATGGCCCTTTTGACCGGGGGGCAGTGAGACTTCATTGTAGTGCAGATTTCCTTTGCAAGCTTGCTTGGTTGGCCAAAAAGGGCGTATGCGTTTTTTCCTGAATATATTAAGGAAAAAACGCATACGCCCTTTTTGGCCAAGTGCATCATTGTGGACGTTCTGCCTCTTTTCCTATGCTTTACATGCAATTCCAGTCTACCTCCTGAAATCGGTTTCCTGCAATTCTGCCCCGCTTTCAAGTCCTCTTGGCAGCCTTACTTCAATATATTTTTGGACGATAGCTGTCATTTATAACTCTGCAGGTTTGTGAATTACAGTGCCCCTGAGCTCCTTTCTTCAACTCGTTTTCTTGTGAGCTGGCCGCAACACCGCAGCATTGCTTCAGGCCCTAGTGTGGTTCCAGAATGGCACGCTGAGCCTTTGTTTAATTCCTCTTCCTGGTGGGAAATGAGAGTTAAATTTGCCCGTCCAGACACCTTCAGCTAGTCTCTCATTGGTTTTCCCTATTCCTATTCAATTTCCGCAGAAATTGCAAACTGGGCCAAACAGGAGGTTAAAGGCACTGACTCTCCAAGTGGGGAGAGTGTTAGTAAAGCGTCTGGAATGTTGCACCCGAGTACCGGGGGACGAAAACTGAGTCACATTTGAACACGTTTCCCGATCACACGGTGGATCATACTCTGGGTTCCACATGCATGTTTTAGCTGAAGGAAGAATCCCTTAAACCTGGAGAGTTGAGACCCATGGAATGGGTACCATGCAATATGACTTCAAAGGGTCTGCATTTGCTCACCGAACCTCACCAGTCCTATCACTGCTGCGTTTATGCCGCTGTACACACGCTTGATTCTCTTTCGGAGACATATAAATCCATAGGTTTTAAGATTCTTACTAGTCAGGTATATTCTTAGGCGTTTAATATGGGGTGTAGAGTCCACTTCGTTGAGCAAGGAGTAGCTCTTGTCTATTACATATTTGGCTTATGGAACGGTATCTGTGCTAATTTCAATCTCTGGTTTTATGCAGCACCCCAACTCACCTTTCCCCTTAAGCAAGCATAAGTTGGTTTTCTACATTTGAGACCCTGTTCTGCTTTGTAATTCAGTTCCTGTGTAGCCAAGTTTACATTCCGTGTAGTAGTGATATCTTATGATGTTTCTTTTTCTGTGTGACTTATTTCACTTAGAATCATCGTACCTGAATCCACTCATTATGCTGCTATGGGCCTGATGACATAGATTTCATTGCTGAGTGATATTGCATTGTACGTAAGTACCACAACTTCTTTATCCATTTTTCATTTTCTGTGATTTTGAACTTGTACTGTAAACGAGGTTCTTGTAAACAGAGCCGTCCCAAACTTTGGGGTGGCTGTGTCTTTTTGATTTTAATTTCCCTAAGCTATAGGACCATAAATGGAAGTGCCCTAGGCTCTGTTGCTTTGTTTTTTAGATGTTTCAGGAAACACCATACACTTCTCCAGAGTGGCTGTTGGCAATTTACATCCCGCCCATCAGCATAACAAGGCTCCCAATTCTCCATGGCTTGTCCTGCCTTTCTGGATTTTACACTTTTTTCAGATGGCCCTTTTGACCGGGGGGCAGTGAGACTTCATTGTAGTGCAGATTTCCTTTGCAAGCTTGCTTGGTTGGCCAAAAAGGGCGTATGCGTTTTTTCCTGAATGTATTCAGGAAAAAACGCATACGCCCTTTTTGGCCAAGTGCATCATTGTGGACGTTCTGCCTCTTTTCCTATGCTTTACATGCAATTCCAGTCTACCTCCTGAAATCGGTTTCCTGCAATTCTGTCCCGCTTTCAAGTCCTCTTGGCAGCCTTACTTCAATATATTTTTGGACGATAGCTGTCATTTATAACTCTGCAGGTATGTGAATTACAGTGCCCCTGAGCTCCTTTCTTCAACTCGCTTTCTTGTGAGCTGGCCGCAACACCGCAGCATTGCTTCAGGCCCTAGTGTGGTTCCGGCATGGCACACTGAGCCTTTGGTTAATTCCTCTTCCTGGTGGGAAATGAGAGTTAAATTTGCCCGTCCAGACACCTCCAGCTAGTCTCTCATTGGTTCTCCCTATTCCTGTTCATTTTCCGCAGAAATTGCAAACTGGGCCAAACAGGAGGTTAAAGGCACTGACTCTCCAAGCGGGGAGAGTGTTAGTAAAGCGTCTGGAATGTTGCACCCGAGTACCAGGGGACGAAAACTGACACAATTGAACACGTTTCCCTATCACACGGTGGATCATACTCTGGGTTCCACATGCATGTTTTAGCTGAAGGAAGAATCCCTTAAACCTGGAGAGTTGAGACCCATGGAATGGGTACCATGCAATATGACTTCAAAGGGTCTGCATTTGTCCACCGAACCTCACCAATAATATCACTGCTGCGTTTATGCCGCTGTACACACGCTTGATTCTCTTTCGGAGACATATAAATCCATAGGTTTTAAGATTCTTACTAGTCAGGTATATTCTTAGGCGTTTAATATGGGGTGTAGAGTCCACTTCGTTGAGCAAGGAGTAGCTCTTGTCTATTACATATTTGGCTTATGGAATGCTATCTGTGCTAATTTCAATCTTTGGTTTTACGTAGCACCCCAACTCAACTTTCCTCTTAAGCAAGCATAAGTCGGTATTCTACATTTGAGACCCTGTTCTGTTTTGTAATTCAGTTCCTGTGTAGCCAAGTTTACATTCCATGTGGTAGAGATATCTTATGATGTTTCTTTTTCTGTGTGACTTATTTCACTTAGAATCATCGTACCTGAATCCACTCATTATGCTGTTACGGGCCTGATGACATAGATTTCATTGCTGAGTGATATTGCATTGTACGTAAGTACCACAACTTCTTGATCCATTTTTCGCTTTCTGTGATATTGAACTTGTACCGTAAACGAGGTTCTTGTAAACAGAGCTGTCCCAAACATTGGGGTGGTTGTGTCTTTTTGATTTTAATTTCCCTAAGCTATAGGACCATAAGTGGAAGTGCCCTAGGCTCTGTTGCTTTGTTTTTTAGATGTTTCAGGAAACACCATACACTTCTCCAGAGTGGCTGTTGGCAATTTACATCCCGCCCATCAGCATAACAAGGCTCCCAGTTCTCCATGGCCTGTCCTGCCTTTCTGGATTTTACACTTTTTTCAGATGGCACTTTTGACCGGGGGCAGTGAGACTTCATAGTAGTGCAGATTTCCTTTGCAAGCTTGCTTGGTTGGCCAAAAAGGGCGTAGGCTTTTTTTCTTGAGGAAAAATCGCATATGCCCTTTTTGGCCAAGTGCATCATTGTGGACGTTCTGCCTCTTTTCCTATGCTTTACATGCAATTCCAGTCTACCTCCTGAAATCCGTTTCCTGCAATTCTGCCCCGCATTCAAGTCCTCTTGGCAGCCTTACTTCAATATATTTTTGGACGATAGCTGTCATTTATAACTCTGCAGGTATGTGAATGACAGTGCCCCTGAGCTCCTTTCTTCAACTCGCTTTCTTGTAAGCTGGCCGCAACACCGCAGCATTGCTTCAGGCCCTAGTGTGGTTCCGGCATGGCACGCTGAGCCTTTGGTTAATTCCTCTTCCTGGTGGGAAATGAGAGTTAAATTTGCCCGTCCAGACACCTCCAGCTAGTCTCTCATTGGTTCTCCCTATTCCTGTTCATTTTCCGCAGAAATTGCAAACTGGGCCAAACAGGAGGTTAAAGGCACTGACTCTCCAAGTGGGGAGAGTGTTAGTAAAGCGTCTGGAATGTTGCACCCGAGTACCGGGGGAAGAAAACTGAGTCACATTTGAACACGTTTCCCGATCACACGGTGGATCATACTCTGGGTTCCACATGCATGTTTTAGCTGAAGGAAGAATCCCTTAAACCTGGAGAGTTGAGACCCATGGAATGGGTACCATGCAATATGACTTGAAAGGGTCTGCATTTGCTCACCGAACCTCACCAATCCTAACACTGCTGCGTTTATACCGCTGTACACATGGTTGATTCTCTTTCTGAGACATATAAATCCATAGGTTTTAAGATTCTTACTAGTCAGGTATATTCTTATGCATTTAATATGGGGTGTTGAGTCCACTTCGTTGAGCAATGAGTAGCTCTTGTCTATTACATATTTGGCTTATGGAACGGTATCTGTGCTAATTTCAATCTCTGGTTTTATGCAGCACCCCAACTCACCTTTCCCCTTAAGCAAGCATAAGATGGTTTTCTACATTTGAGACCCTGTTCTGTTTTGTAATTCAGTTCCTGTGTAGCCAAGTTTACATTCCGTGTAGTAGTGATATCTTATGATGTTTCTTTTTCTGTGTGACTTATTTCACTTAGAATCATCGTACCTGAATCCACTCATTATGCTGCTATGGGCCTGATGACATAGATTTCATTGCTGAGTGATATTGCATTGTACGTAAGTACCACAACTTCTTTATCCATTTTTCATTTTCTGTGATTTTGAACTTGTACTGTAAACGAGGTTCTTGTAAACAGAGCCGTCCCAAACTTTGGGGTGGCTGTGTCTTTTTGATTTTAATTTCCCTAAGCTATAGGACCATAAATGGAAGTGCCCTAGGCTCTGTTGCTTTGTTTTTTAGATGTTTCAGGAAACACCATACACTTCTCCAGAGTGGCTGTTGGCAATTTACATGCCGCCCATCAGCATAACAAGGCTCCCAATTCTCCATGGCTTGTCCTGCCTTTCTGGATTTTACACTTTTTTCAGATGGCCCTTTTGACCGGGGGGCAGTGAGACTTCATTGTAGTGCAGATTTCCTTTGCAAGCTTGCTTGGTTGGCCAAAAAGGGCGTATGCGTTTTTTCCTGAATATATTAAGGAAAAAACGCATACGCCCTTTTTGGCCAAGTGCATCATTGTGGACGTTCTGCCTCTTTTCCTATGCTTTACATGCAATTCCAGTCTACCTCCTGAAATCGGTTTCCTGCAATTCTGCCCCGCTTTCAAGTCCTCTTGGCAGCCTTACTTCAATATATTTTTGGACGATAGCTATCATTTATAACTCTGCAGGTATGTGAATGACAGTGCCCCTGAGCTCCTTTCTTCAACTCGCTTTCTTGTGAGCTGGCCGCAACACCGCAGGATTGCTTCAGGCCTTAGTGTGGTTCCGGCATGGCACGCTGAGCCTTTGGTTAATTCCTCTTCCTGGTGGGAAATGAGAGTTAAATTTGCCCGTCCAGACACCTCCAGCTAGTCTCTCATTGGTTCTCCCTATTCCTGTTCATTTTCCGCAGAAATTGCAAACTGGGCCAAACAGGAGGTTAAAGGCACTGACTCTCCAAGTGGGGAGAGTGTTAGTAAAGCGTCTGGAATGTTGCACCCGAGTACCGGGGGACGAAAACTGAGTCACATTTGAACACGTTTCCCGATCACACGGTGGATCATACTCTGGGTTCCACATGCATGTTTTAGCTGAAGGAAGAATCCCTTAAACCTGGAGAGTTGAGACCCATGGAATGGGTACCATGCAATATGACTTGAAAGGGTCTGCATTTGCTCACCGAACCTCACCAATCCTATCACTGCTGCGTTTATGCCGCTGTACACATGGTTGATTCTCTTTTGGAGACATATAAATCCATAGGTTTTAAGATTCTTACTAGTCAGGTATATTCTTAGGCGTTTAATATGGGGTGTTGAGTCCACTTCGTTGAGCAATGAGTAGCTCTTGTCTATTACATATTTGGCTTATGGAACGGTATCTTTTCTAATTTCAATCTCTGGTTTTATGCAGCACCCCAACTCACCTTTCCCCTTAAGCAAGCATAAGATGGTTTTCTACATTTGAGACCCTGTTCTATTTTGTAATTCAGTTCCTGTGTAGCCAAGTTTACATTCCGTGTAGTAGTGATATCTTATGATGTTTCTTTTTCTGTGTGACTTATTTCACTTAGAATCATCGTACCTGAATCCACTCATTATGCTGCTATGGGCCTGATGACATAGATTTCATTGCTGAGTGATATTGCATTGTACGTAAGTACCACAACTTCTTTATCCATTTTTCATTTTCTGTGATTTTGAACTTGTACTGTAAACGAGGTTCTTGTAAACAGAGCCGTCCCAAACTTTGGGGTGGCTGTGTCTTTTTGATTTTAATTTCCCTAAGCTATAGGACCATAAATGGAAGTGCCCTAGGCTCTGTTGCTTTGTTTTTTAGATGTTTCAGGAAACACCATACACTTCTCCAGAGTGGCTGTTGGCAATTTACATCCCGCCCATCAGCATAACAAGGCTCCCAATTCTCCATGGCTTGTCCTGCCTTTCTGGATTTTACACTTTTTTCAGATGGCCCTTTTGACCGGGGGGCAGTGAGACTTCATTGTAGTGCAGATTTCCTTTGCAAGCTTGCTTGGTTGGCCAAAAAGGGCATATGCGTTTTTTCCTGAATGTATTCAGGAAAAAACGCATACGCCCTTTTTGGCCAAGTGCATCATTGTGGACGTTCTGCCTCTTTTCCTATGCTTTACATGCAATTCCAGTCTACCTCCTGAAATCGGTTTCCTGCAATTCTGCCCTGCTTTCAAGTCCTCTTGGCAGCCTTACTTCAATATATTTTTGGACGAGAGCTGTCATTTATAACTCTGCAGGTATGTGAATTACAGTGCCCCTGAGCTCCTTTCTTCAACTCGCTTTCCTGTGAGCTGGCCGCAACACCGCAGCATTGCTTCAGGCCCTAGTGTGGTTCCGGCATGGCACGCTGAGCCTTTGGTTAATTCCTCTTCCTGGTGGGAAATCAGAGTTAAATTTGCCCGTCCAGACACCTCCAGCTAGTCTCTCATTGGTTCTCCCTATTCCTGTTCATTTTCCGCAGAAATTGCAAACTGGGCCAAACAGGAGGTTAAAGGCACTGACTCTCCAAGTGGGGAGAGTGTTAGTAAAGCGTCTGGAATGTTGCACCCGAGTACCAGGGGACGAAAACTGACACAATTGAACACGTTTCCCTATCACACGGTGGATCATACTCTGGGTTCCACATGCATGTTTTAGCTGAAGGAAGAATCCCTTAAACCTGGAGAGTTGAGACCCATGGAATGGGTACCATGCAATATGACTTCAAAGGGTCTGCATTTGTCCACCGAACCTCAACAATAATATCACTGCTGCGTTTATGCCGCTGTACACACGCTTGATTCTCTTTCGGAGACATATAAATCCATAGGTTTTAAGATTCTTACTAGTCAGGTATATTCTTAGGCGTTTAATATGGGGTGTAGAGTCCACTTCGTTGAGCAAGGAGTAGCTCTTGTCTATTACATATTTGGCTTATGGAACGGTATCTGTGCTAATTTCAATCTTTGGTTTTATGTAGCACCCCAACTCAACTTTCCGCTTAAGCAAGCATAAGTCGGTATTCTACATTTGAGAACCTGTTCTGTTTTGTAATTCAGTTCCTGTGTAGCCAAGTTTACATTCCATGTGGTAGAGATATCTTATGATGTTTCTTTTTCTGTGTGACTTATTTCACTTAGAATCATCGTACCTGAATCCACTCATTATGCTGCTACGGGCCTGATGACATAGATTTCATTGCTGAGTGATATTGCATTGTACGTAAGTACCACAACTTCTTGATCCATTTTTCGCTTTCTGTGATATTGAACTTGTACCATAAACAAGGTTCTTGTAAACAGAGCTGTCCCAAATATTGGGGTAGTTGTGTCTTTTTGATTTTAATTTCCCTAAGCTATAGGACCATAAGTGGAAGTGCCCTAGGCTCTGTTGCTTTGTTTTTTAGATGTTTCAGGAAACACCATACACTTCTCCAGAGTGGCTGTTGGCAATTTACATCCCGCCCATCAGCATAACAAGGCTCCCATTTCTCCATGGCCTGTCCTGCCTTTCTGGATTTTACACTTTTTTCAGATGGCACTTTTGACCGGGGGGCAGTGAGACTTCATTGTAGTGCAGATTTCCTTTGCAAGCTTGCTTGGTTGGCCAAAAAGGGCGTAGGCTTTTTTTCTTGAGGAAAAATCGCATATGCCCTTTTTGGCCAAGTGCATCATTGTCGACGTTCTGCCTCTTTTCCTATGCTTTACATGCAATTCCAGTCTACCTCCTGAAATCGGTTTCCTGCAATTCTGCCCCGCTTTCAAGTCCTCTTGGCAGCCTTACTTCAATATATTTTTGGATGATAGCTGTCATTTATAACTCTGCATGTCTGTGAATGACAGTGCCCCTGAGCTCCTTTCTTCAACTCGCTTTCTTGTGAGCTGGCCGCAACACCGCAGCATCGCTTCAGGCCCTAGTGTTGTTCCGGCATGGCACGCTGAGCCTTTGGTTAATTCCTCTTCCTGGTGGGAAATGAGAGTTAAATTTGCCCGTCCAGACACCTCCAGCTAGTCTCTCATTGGTTCTCCCTATTCCTGTTCATTTTCCGCAGAAATTGGAAACTGGGCTAAACAGGAGGTTAAAGGCACTGACTCTCCAAGTGGGGAGAGTGTTAGTAAAGCGTCTGGAATGTTGCACCCGAGTACCAGGGGACGAAAACTGACACATTTGAACACGTTTCCCGATCACACGGTGGATCATACTCTGGGTTCCACATGCATGTTTTAGCTGAAGGAAGAATCCCTTAAACCTGGAGAGTTGAGACCCATGGAATGGGTACCATGCAATATGACTTCAAAGGGTCTGCATTTGTCCACCGAACCTCACCAATCCTATCACTGCTGCGTTTATGCCGCTGTACACACGCTTGATTCTCTTTCGGAGACATATAAATCCATAGGTTTTAAGATTCTTACTAGTCAGGTATATTCTTAGGCGTTTATTATGGGGTGTAGAGTCCACTTCGTTGAGCAAGGAGTAGCTCTTGACTATTACATATTTGGCTTATGGAACGGTATCTGTGCTAATTTCAATCTCTGGTTTTATGCAGCACCCCAACTTACCTTTCGCCTTAAGCAAGCATAAGTTGGTTTTCTACATTTGAGACCCTGTTCTGTTTTGTAATTCAGTTCCTGTGTAGCCAAGTTTACATTCCGTGTAGTAGTGATATCTTATGATGTTTCTTTTTCTGTGTGACTTATTTCACTTAGAATCATCGTACCTGAATCCACTCATTATGCTGCTATGGGCCTGATGACATAGATTTCATTGCTGCGTGATATTGCATTGTACGTAATTACCACAAATTCTTTATCCATTTTTCACTTGCTGTGATACTGAACTTGTACCGTAAATGAGGTTCTTGTAAACAGAGCCGTCCCAAACTTTGGGGTGGCTGTGTCTTTTTGATTTTAATTTCCCTAAGCTATAGGACCATAAGTGGAAGTGCCCTAGGCTCTGTTGCTTTGCTTTTTAGATGTTTCAGGAAACACCATACACTTCTCCAGAGTGGCTGTTCGCAATTTACATCCCGCACATCAGCATAACAAGGTTCCCAATTCTCCATGGCCTGTCCTGCCTTTCTGGATTTTACACTTTTTTCAGATGGCCCTTTTGACCGGGGGCAGTGAGACTTCATTGTAGTGCAGATTTCCTTTGCAAGCTTGCTTGGTTGGCCAAAAAGGGCGTATGCGTTTTTTCCTGAATATATTCAGGAAAAAACGCATACGCCCTTTTTGGCCAAGTGCATCATTGTGGACGTTCTGCCTCTTTTCCTATGCTTTACATGCTATTCCAGTCTACCTCCTGAAATCGGTTTCCTGCAATTCTGCCCCGCTTTCAAGTCCTCTTGGCAGCCTTACTTCAATATATTTTTGGACGATAGCTGTCATTTATAACTCTGCAGGTATGTGAATGACAGTGCCCCTGAGCTCCTTTCTTCAACTCGCTTTCTTGTGAGCTGGCCGCAACACCGCAGCATTGCTTCAGGCCCTAGTGTGGTTCCGGCATGGCACGCTTATCCTTTGGTTAATTCCTCTTCCTGGTGGGAAATGAGAGTTAAATTTGCCCGTCCAGACACCTCCAGCTAGTCTCTCATTGGTTCTCCCTATTCCTGTTCATTTTCCGCAGAAATTGCAAACTGGGCCAAACAGGAGGTTAAAGGCACTGACTCTCCAAGTGGGGAGAGTGTTAGTAAAGCGTCTGGAATGTTGCACCCGAGTACCGGGGGATGAAAACTGAGTCACATTTGAACACGTTTCCCAATCACACGGTGGATCATACTCTGGGTTCCACATGCATGTTTTAGCTGAAGGAAGAATCCCTTAAACCTGGAGAGTTGAGACCCCTGCAATGGGTACCATGCAATATGACTTCAAAGGGTCTGCATTTGCTCACCAAACCTCACCAATCCTAACACTGCTGCGTTTATGCCGCTGTACACATGGTTGATTCTCTTTTGGAGACATATAAATCCATAGGTTTTAAGATTCTTACTAGTCAGATATATTCTTATGCGTTTAATATGGGGTGTTGAGTGCACTTCGTTGAGCAATGAGTAGCTCTTGTCTATTACATATTTGGCTTATGGAACGGTATCTGTTCTAATTTCAATCTCTGGTTTTATGCAGCACCCCAACTCACCTTTCCCCTTAAGCAAGCATAAGATGGTTTTCTACATTTGAGACCCTGTTCTGTTTTGTAATTCAGTTCCTGTGTAGCCAAGTTTACATTCCGTGTAGTAGTGATATCTTATGATGTTTCTTTTTCTGTGTGACTTATTTCACTTAGAATCATCGTACCTGAATCCACTCATTATGCTGCTATGGGCCTGATGACATAGATTTCATTGCTGAGTGATATTGCATTGTACGTAAGTACCACAACTTCTTTATCCATTTTTCATTTTCTGTGATTTTGAACTTGTACTGTAAACGAGGTTCTTGTAAACAGAGCCGTCCCAAACTTTGGGGTGGCTGTGTCTTTTTGATTTTAATTTCCCTAAGCTATAGGACCATAAGTGGAAGTGCCCTAGGCTCTGTTGCTTTGTTTTTTAGATGTTTCAGGAAACACCATACACTTCTCCAGAGTGGCTGTTGGCAATTTACATCCCGCCCATCAGCATAACAAGGCTCCCAATTCTCCATGGCTTGTCCTGCCTTTCTGGATTTTACACTTTTTTCAGATGGCCCTTTTGACCGGGGGGCAGTGAGACTTCATTGTAGTGCAGATTTCCTTTGCAAGCTTGCTTGGTTGGCCAAAAAGGGCGTATGCGTTTTTTCCTGAATGTATTCAGGAAAAAACGCATACGCCCTTTTTGGCCAAGTGCATCATTGTGGACGTTCTGCCTCTTTTCCTATGCTTTACATGCAATTCCAGTCTACCTCCTGAAATCGGTTTCCTGCAATTCTGCCCCGCTTTCAAGTCCTCTTGGCAGCCTTACTTCAATATAATTTTGGACGATAGTTGTCATTTATAACTCTGCAGGTATGTGAATTACAGTGCCCCTGAGCTCCTTTCTTCAACTTGCTTTCTTGTGAGCTGGCCGCAACACCGCAGCATTGCTTCAGGCCCTAGTGTGGTTCCGGCATGGCACACTGAGCCTTTGGTTAATTCCTCTTCCTGGTGGGAAATCAGAGTTAAATTTGCCCGTCCAGACACCTCCAGCTAGTCTCTCATTGGTTCTCCCTATTCCTGTTCATTTTCCGCAGAAATTGCAAACTGGGCCAAACAGGAGGTTAAAGGCACTGACTCTCCAAGTGGGGAGAGTGTTAGTAAAGCGTCTGGAATGTTGCACCCGAGTACCAGGGGACGAAAACTGACACAATTGAACACGATTCCCTATCACACGGTGGATCATACTCTGGGTTCCACATGCATGTTTTAGCTGAAGTAAGAATCCCTTAAACCTGGAGAGTTGAGACCCATGGAATGGGTACCATGCAATATGACTTCAAAGGGTCTGCATTTGTCCACCGAACCTCACCAATAATATCACTGCTGCGTTTATGCCGCTGTACACACGCTTGAATCGATTTCGGAGACATATAAATCCATAGGTTTTAAGATTCTTACTAGTCAGGTATATTCTTAGGCGTTTAATATGGGGTGTAGAGTCCACTTCGTTGAGCAAGGAGTAGCTCTTGTCTATTACATATTTGGCTTATGGAACGGTATCTGTGCTAATTTCAATCTTTGATTTTATGTAGCACCCCAACTCAACTTTCCTCTTAAGCAAGCATAAGTCGGTTTTCTACATTTGAGACCATGTTCTGTTTTGTAATTCAGTTCCTGTGTAGCCAAGTTTACATTCCATGTGGTAGAGATATCTTATGATGTTTCTTTTTCTGTGTGACTTATTTCACTTAGAATCATCGTACCTGAATCCACTCATTATGCTGCTACGGGCCTGATGACATAGATTTCATTGCTGAGTGATATTGCATTGTACGTAAGTACCACAACTTCTTGATCCATTTTTCGCTTTCTGTGATATTGAACTTGTACCGTAAACGAGGTTCTTGTAAACAGAGCTGTCCCAAACATTGGGGTGGTTGTGTCTTTTTGATTTTAATTTCCCTAAGCTATAGGACCATAAGTGGAAGTGCCCTAGGCTCTGTTGCTTTGTTTTTTAGATGTTTCAGGAAACACCATACACTTCTCCAGAGTGGCTGTTGGCAATTTACATCCCGCCCATCAGCATAACAAGGCTCCCAGTTCTCCATGGCCTGTCCTGCCTTTCTGGATTTTACACTTTTTTCAGATGGCCCTTTTGACCGGGGGGCAGTGAGACTTCATTGTAGTGCAGATTTCCTTTGCAAGCTTGCTTGGTTGGCCAAAAAGGGCGTAGGCTTTTTTTCTTGAGGAAAAATCGCATATGCCCTTTTTGGCCAAGTGCATCATTGTGGACGTTCTGCCTCTTTTCCTATGCTTTACATGCAATTCCAGTCTACCTCCTGAAATCGGTTTCCTGCAATTCTGCCCAGCGTTCAAGTCCTCTTGGCAGCCTTACTTCAATATATTTTTGGACGATAGCTGTCATTTATAACTCTGCAGGTTTGTGAATGACAGTGCCCCTGAGCTCCTTTCTTCAACTCGCTTTCTTGTGAGCTGGCCGCAACACCGCAGGATTGCTTCAGGCCCTAGTGTGGTTCCGGCATGACATGCTGAGCCTTTGGTTAATTCCTCTTCCTGGTGGGAAATGAGAGTTAACTTTGCCCTTCCAGACACCTCCAGCTAGTCTCTCAATGGTTCTCCCTATTCCTGTTCATTTTCCGCAGAAATTGCAAACTGGGCCAAACAGGAGGTTAAAGGCAGTGACTCTCCAAGAGGGGAGAGTGTTAGTAAAGCGTCTGGAATGTTGCACCCGAGTACCAGGGGACGAAAACTGAGACACATTTGAACACGTTTCCCGATCACATGGTGGATCATACTCTGGGTTCCACATGCATGTTTTAGCTGAAGGAAGAATCCCTTAAACCTGGAGAGTTGAGACCCCTGCAATGGGTACCATGCAATATGACTTCAAAGGGTCTGCATTTGCTCACCGAACCTCACCAATCCTATCACTGCTGCATTTATGCCACTGTACACACGCTTGATTCTCTTTCGGAGACATATAAATCCATAGGTTTTAAGATTCTTACTAGTCAGGTATATTCTTAGGCGTTTAATATGGGGTGTAGAGTCCACTTCGTTGAGCAAGGAGTAGCTCTTGTCTATTACATATTTGGCTTATGGAACGGTATCTGTGCTAATTTCAATCTCTGGTTTTATGCAGCACCCCAACTCACCTTTCCCCTTAAGCAAGCATAAGTCGGTTTTCTACATTTGAGACCCTGTTCTGTTTTGTAATTCAGTTCCTGTGTAGCCAAGTTTACATTCCATGTGGTAGAGATATCTTATGATGTTTCTTTTTCTGTGTGACTTATTTCACTTAGAATCATCGTACCTGAATCCACTCATTATGCTGCTATGGGCCTGATGACATAGATTTCATTGCTGAGTGATATTGCATTGTACGTAAGTACCACAACTTCTTTATCCATTTTTCACTTTCTGTGATTTTGAACTTATACTGTAAATGAGGTTCTTGTAAACAGAGCCTTCCCAAACTTTGGGGTGGCTGTGTCTTTTTGATTTTAATTTCCCTAAGCTATAGGACCATAAGTGGAAGTGCCCTAGGCTCTGTTGCTTTGTTTTGTAGATGTTTCAGGAAACACCATACACTTCTCCAGAGTGGCTGTTGGCAATTTACATCCCGCCCATCAGCATAACAAGGCTCCCAGTTCTCCATGGCCTGTCCTGCCTTTCTGGATTTTACACTTTTTTCAGATGGCCCTTTTGACCGGGGGGCAGTGAGACTTCATTGTAGTGCAGATTTCCTTTGCAAGCTTGCTTGGTTGGCCAAAAAGGGCGTATGCGTTTTTTCCTGAATATATTAAGGAAAAAACGCATACGCCCTTTTTGGCCAAGTGCATCATTGTGGACGTTCTGCCTCTTTTCCTATGCTTTACATGCAATTCCAGTCTACCTCCTGAAATCGGTTTCCTGCAATTCTGCCCCGCTTTCAAGTCCTCTTGGCAGCCTTACTTCAATATATTTTTGGACGATAGCTATCATTTATAACTCTGCAGGTATGTGAATGACAGTGCCCCTGAGCTCCTTTCTTCAACTCGCTTTCTTGTGAGCTGGCCGCAACACCGCAGGATTGCTTCAGGCCCTAGTGTGGTTCCGGCATGACATGCTGAGCCTTTGGTTAATTCCTCTTCCTGGTGGGAAATGAGAGTTAACTTTGCCCGTCCAGACACCTCCAGCTAGTCTCTCATTGGTTCTCCCTATTCCTGTTCATTTTCCGCAGAAATTGCAAACTGGGCCAAACAGGAGGTTAAAGGCACTGACTCTCCAAGAGGGGAGAGTGTTAGTAAAGCGTCTGGAATGTTGCACCCGAGTAACAGGGGACGAAAACTGAGACACATTTGAACACGTTTCCCGATCACATGGTGGATCATACTCTGGGTTCCACATGCATGTTTTAGCTGAAGGAAGAATCCCTTAAACCTGGAGAGTTGAGACCCCTGCAATGGGTACCATGCAATATGACTTCAAAGGGTCTGCATTTGCTCACCGAACCTCACCAATCCTATCACTGCTGCATTTATGCCACTGTACACACGCTTGATTCTCTTTCTGAGACATATAAATCCATAGGTTTTAAGATTCTTACTAGTCAGGTATATTCTTAGGCGTTTAATATGGGGTGTAGAGTCCACTTCGTTGAGCAAGGAGTAGCTCTTGTCTATTACATATTTGGCTTATGGAACGGTATCTGTGCTAATTTCAATCTCTGGTTTTATGCAGCACCCCAACTCACCTTTCCCCTTAAGCAAGCATAAGTCGGTTTCCTACATTTGAGACCCTGTTCTGTTTTGTAATTCAGTTCCTGTGTAGCCAAGTTTACATTCCATGTGGTAGAGATATCTTATGATGTTTCTTTTTCTGTGTGACTTATTTCACTTAGAATCATCGTACCTGAATCCACTCATTATGCTGCTATGGGCCTGATGACATAGATTTCATTGCTGAGTGATATTGCATTGTACGTAAGTACCACAACTTCTTTATCCATTTTTCACTTTCTGTGATTTTGAACTTATACTGTAAACGAGGTTCTTGTAAACAGAGCCTTCCCAAACTCTGGGGTGGCTGTGTCTTTTTGATTTTAATTTCCCTAAGCTATAGGACCATAAGTGGAAGTGCCCTAGGCTCTGTTGCTTTGTTTTGTAGATGTTTCAGGAAACACCATACACTTCTCCAGAGTGGCTGTTGGCAATTTACATCCCGCCCATCAGCATAACAAGGCTCCCAGTTCTCCATGGCCTGTCCTGCCTTTCTGGATTTTACACTTTTTTCAGATGGCCCTTTTGACCGGGGGGCAGTGAGACTTCATTGTAGTGCAGATTTCCTTTGCAAGCTTGCTTGGTTGGCCAAAAAGGGCGTATGCGTTTTTTCCTGAATATATTAAGGAAAAAACGCATACGCCCTTTTTGGCCAAGTGCATCATTGTGGACGTTCTGCCTCTTTTCCTATGCTTTACATGCAATTCCAGTCTACCTCCTGAAATCGGTTTCCTGCAATTCTGCCCCGCTTTCAAGTCCTCTTGGCAGCCTTACTTCAATATATTTTTGGACGATAGCTATCATTTATAACTCTGCAGGTATGTGAATGACAGTGCCCCTGAGCTCCTTTCTTCAACTCGCTTTCTTGTGAGCGGGCCGCAACACCGCAGGATTGCTTCAGGCCCTAGTGTGGTTCCGGCATGGCACGCTGAGCCTTTGTTTAATTCCTCTTCCTGGTGGGAAATGAGAGTTAAATTTGCCCGTCCAGACACCTCCAGCTAGTCTCTCATTGGTTCTCCCTATTCCTGTTCATTTTCCGCAGAAATTGCAAACTGGGCCAAACAGGAGGTTAAAGGCACTGACTCTCCAAGTGGGGAGAGTGTTAGTAAAGCGTCTGGAATGTTGCACCCGAGTACCGGGGGATGAAAACTGACACAATTAAACACGTTTCCCGATCACACGGTGGATCATACTCTGGGTTCCACATGCATGTTTTAGCTGAAGGAAGAATCCCTTAAACCTGGAGAGTTGAGACCCATGGAATGGGTATCATGCAATATGACTTCAAAGGGTCTGCATTTGCTCACCGAACCTCACCAATCCTATCACTGCTGCATTTATGACACTGTACACACGCTTGATTCTCTTTCGGAGACATATAAATCCATAGGTTTTAAGATTCTTTCTAGTCAGGTATATTCTTACGCGTTTAATATGGGTTGTAGAGTCCACTTCGTTGAGCAAGGAGTAGCTCTTGTCTATTAAATATTTGGCTTATGGAACGGTATCTGTTTTAATTTCAATCTCTGGTTTTATGCAGCACCCCAACTCACCTTTCGCCTTAAGCAGGCATAAGTTGGTTTTCTACATTTGAGACCCTGTTCTGTTTTGTAATTCAGTTCCTGTGTAGCCAAGTTTACATTCCTTGTAGTAGTGATATCTTATGATGTTTGTTTTTCTGTGTGACTTATTTCACTTAGAATCATCGTACCTGAATCCACTCATTATGCTGCTACGGGCCTGATGACATAGATTTCATTGCTGAGTGATATTGCATTGTACGTAAGTACCACAACTTCTTTATCCATTTTTCGCTTTCTGTGATATTGAACTTGGACCATAAATGAGGTTCTTGTAAACAGAGCTGTCCCTAACTTTGGGGTGGCTGAGTCTTTTTGATTTTAATTTCCCTAAGCTATAGGACCATAAGTGGAAGTGCCCTAGGCTCTGTTGCTTTGTTTTTTAGATGTTTCAGGAAACACCATACACTTCTCCAGAGTGGCTGTTGGCAATTTACATCCCGCCCATGAGCATAACAAGGCTCCCAGTTCTCCATGGCCTGTCCTGCCTTTCTGGATTTTACACTTTTTTCAGATGGCCCTTTTGACCAGGGGGCAGTGAGACTTCATTGTAGTGCAGATTTCCTTTGCAAGCTTGCTTGGTTGGCCAAAAAGGGCATATGCTTTTTTTCCTGAATATATTCAGGAAAAAACGCATACGCCCTTTTTGGCCAAGTGCATCATTGTGGACGTTCTGCCTCTTTTCCTATGCTTTACATGCAATTCCAGTCTACCTCCTGAAATCGGTTTCCTGCAATTCTGCCCCGCTTTCAAGTCCTCTTGGCAGCCTTACTTCAATATACTTTTGGACGATAGCTATCATTTATAACTCTGCAGGTATGTGAATGACAGTGCCCCTGAGCTCCTTTCTTCAACTCGCTTTCTTGTGAGCTGCCCGCAACACCGCAGGATTGCTTCAGGCCCTAGTGTGGTTCCGGCATGGCATGCTGAGCCTTTGTTTAATTCCTCTTCCTGGTGGGAAATGAGAGTTAAATTTGCCCGTCCAGACACCTCCAGCTAGTCTCTCATTGGTTCTCCCTATTCCTGTTCATTTTCCGCAGAAATTGCAAACTGGGCCAAACAGGAGGTTAAAGGCACTGACTCTCCAAGAGGGGAGAGTGTTAGTAAAGCGTCTGGAATGTTGCACCCGAGTACCAGGGGACGAAAACTGAGACACATTTGAACACGTTTCCCGATCACATGGTGGATCATACTCTGGGTTCCACATGCATGTTTTAGCTGAAGGAAGAATCCCTTAAACCTGGAGAGTTGAGACCCCTGCAATGGGTACCATGCAATATGACTTCAAAGGGTCTGCATTTGCTCACCGAACCTCACCAATCCTATCACTGCTGCATTTATGCCACTGTACACACGCTTGATTCTCTTTCTGAGACATATAAATCCATAGGTTTTAAGATTCTTACTAGTCAGGTATATTCTTAGGCGTTTAATATGGGGTGTAGAGTCCACTTTGTTGAGCAAGGAGTAGCTCTTGTCTATTACATATTTGGCTTATGGAACGGTATCTGTGCTAATTTCAATCTCTGGTTTTATGCAGCACCCCAACTCACCTTTCCCCTTAAGCAAGCATAAGTCGGTTTTCTACATTTGAGACCCTGTTCTGTTTTGTAATTCAGTTCCTGTGTAGCCAAGTTTACATTCCATGTGGTAGAGATATCTTATGATGTTTCTTTTTCTATGTGACTTATTTCACTTAGAATCATCGTACCTGAATCCACTCATTATGCTGCTATGGGCCTGATGACATAGATTTCATTGCTGAGTGATATTGCATTGTACGTAAGTACCACAACTTCTTTATCCATTTTTCACTTTCTGTGATTTTGAACTTATACTGTAAACTAGGTTCTTGTAAACAGAGCCTTCCCAAACTTTGGGGTGGCTGTGTCTTTTTGATTTTAATTTCCCTAAGGTATAGGACCATAAGTGGAAGTGCCCTAGGCTCTGTTGCTTTGTTTTGTAGATGTTTCAGGAAACACCATACACTTCTCCAGAGTGGCTGTTGGCAATTTACATCCCACCCATCAGCATAACAAGGCTCCCAGTTCTCCATGGCCTGTCCTGCCTTTCTGGATTTTACACTTTTTTCAGATGGCCCTTTTGACCGGGGGGCAGTGAGACTTCATTGTAGTGCAGATTTCCTTTGCAAGCTTGCTTGGTTGGCCAAAAAGGGCGTATGCGTTTTTTCCTGAATATATTCAGGAAAAAACGCATACGCCCTTTTTGGCCAAGTGCATCATTGTGGACGTTCTGCCTCTTTTCCTATGCTTTACATGCAATTCCAGTCTACCTCCTGAAATCGGTTTCCTGCAATTCTGCCCCGCTTTCAAGTCCTCTTGGCAGCCTTACTTCAATATATTTTTGGACGATAGCTATCATTTATAACTCTGCAGGTATGTGAATGACAGTGCCCCTGAGCTCCTTTCTTCAACTCGCTTTCTTGTGAGCGGGCCGCAACACCGCAGGATTGCTTCAGGCCCTAGTGTGGTTCCGGCATGGCACACTGAGCCTTTGTTTAATTCCTCTTCCTGGTGGGAAATGAGAGTTAAATTTGCCCGTCCAGACACCTCCAGCTAGTCTCTCATTGGTTCTCCCTATTCCTGTTCATTTTCCGCAGAAATTGCAAACTGGGCCAAACAGGAGGTTAAAGGCACTGACTCTCCAAGTGGGGAGAGTGTTAGTAAAGCGTCTGGAATGTTGCACCCGAGTACCAGGGGACGAAAACTGAGACACATTTGAACACGTTTCCCGATCACATGGTGGATCATACTCTGGGTTCCACATGCATGTTTTAGCTGAAGGAAGAATCCCTTAAACCTGGAGAGTTGAGACCCCTGCAATGGGTACCATGCAATATGACTTCAAAGGGTCTGCATTTGCTCACCGAACCTCACCAATCCTATCACTGCTGCATTTATGCCACTGTACACACGCTTGATTCTCTTTCGGAGACATATAAATCCATAGGTTTTAAGATTCTTACTAGTCAGGTATATTCTTAGGCGTTTAATATGGGGTGTAGAGTCCACTTCGTTGAGCAAGGAGTAGCTCTTGTCTATTACATATTTGGCTTATGGAACGGTATCTGTTCTAATTTCAATCTCTGGTTTTATGCAGCACCCCAACTCACCTTTCGCCTTAAGCAAGCATAAGTTGGTTTTCTACATTTGAGACCCTGTTCTGTTTTGTAATTCAGTTCCTGTGTAGCCAAGTTTACATTCCATGTGGTAGAGATATCTTATGATGTTTCTTTCTCTGTGTGACTTATTTCACTTACAATCATCGTACCTGAATCCACTCATTATGCTGCTACGGGCCTGATGACATAGATTTCATTGCTGAGTGATATTGCATTGTACGTAAGTACCACAACTTCTTTATCCATTTTGCGCTTTCTGTGATATTGAACTTGTACCGTAAAGGAGGTTCTTGTAAACAGAGCTGTCCCAAAGATTGGGGTGGTTGTGTCTTTTTGATTTTAATTTCCCTAAGCTATAGGACCATAAGTGGAAGTGCCCTAGGCTCTGTTGCTTTGTTTTTTAGATGTTTCAGGAAACACCATACACTTCTCCAGAGTGACTGTTGGCAATTTACATCCCGCCCATCAGCATAACAAGGCTCCCAGTTCTCCATGGCCTGTCCTGCCTTTCTGGATTTTACACTTTTTTCAGATGGCCCTTTTGACCGGGGGGCAGTGAGACTTCATTGTAGTGCAGATTTCCTTTGCAAGCTTGCTTGGTTGGCCAAAAAGGGCGTATGCGTTTTTTCCTGAATATATTCAGGAAAAAACGCATACGCCCTTTTTGGCCAAGTGCATCATTGTGGACGTTCTGCCTCTTTTCCTTTGCTTTACATGCAATTCCAGTCTACCTCCTGAAATCGGTTTCCTGCAATTCTGCCCAGCGTTCAAGTCCTCTTGGCAGCCTTACTTCAATATATTTTTGGACGATAGCTGTCATTTATAACTCTGCAGGTTTGTGAATGACAGTGCCCCTGAGCTCCTTTCTTCAACTCGCTTTCTTGTGAGCTGGCCGCAACACCGCAGCATTGCTTCAGGCCCTAGTGTGGTTCCGGCATGACATGCTGAGCCTTTGGTTAATTCCTCTTCCTGGTGGGAAATGAGAGTTAACTTTGCCCGTCCAGACACCTCCAGCTAGTCTCTCATTGGTTCTCCCTATTCCTGTTCATTTTCCGCAGAAATTGCAAACTGGGCCAAACAAGAGGTTAAAGGCACTGACTCTCCAAGTGGGGAGAGTGTTAGTAAAGCGTCTGGAATGTTGCACCCGAGTACCGGGGGATGAAAACTGACACAATTGAACACGTTTCCCGATCACACGGTGGATCATACTCTGGGTTCCACATGCATGTTTTAGCTGAAGGAAGAATCCCTTAAACCTGGAGAGTTGAGACCCATGGAATGGGTACCATGCAATATGACTTGAAAGGGTCTGCATTTGCTCACCGATCCTCACCAATCCTATCACTGCTGCGTTTATGACACTGTACACACGCTTGATTCTCTTTCGGAGACATATAAATCCATAGGTTTTAAGATTCTTTCTAGTCAGGTATATTCTTACGCGTTTAATATGGGGTGTAGAGTCCACTTCGTTGAGCAAGGAGTAGCTCTTGTCTATTAAATATTTGGCTTATGGAATGGTATCTGTTTTAATTTCAATCTCTGGTTTTATGGAGCACCACAACTCACCTTTCGCCTTAAGCAAGCATAAGTTGGTTTTCTACATTTGAGACCCTGTTCTGTTTTGTAATTCAGTTCCTGTGTAGCCAAGTTTACATTCCTTGTAGTAGTGATATCTTATGATGTTTGTTTTTCTGTGTGACTTATTTCACTTAGAATCATCGTACCTGAATCCACTCATTATGCTGCTACGGGCCTGATGACATAGATTTCATTGCTGAGTGATATTGCATTGTACGTAAGTACCACAACATCTTTATCCATTTTTCGCTTTCTGTGATATTGAACTTGGACGATAAATGAGGTTCTTGTAAACAGAGCTTTCCCTAACTTTGGGGTGGCTGTGTCTTTTTGATTTTAATTTCCCTAAGCTATAGGACCATAAGTGGAAGTGCCCTAGGCTCTGTTGCTTTGTTTTGTAGATGTTTCAGGAAACACCATACACTTCTCCAGAGTGGCTGTTGGCAATTTACATCCCGCCCATCAGCATAACAAGGCTCCCAGTTCTCCATGGCCTGTCCTGCCTTTCTGGATTTTACACTTTTTTCAGATGGCCCTTTTGACCGGGGGGCAGTGAGACTTCATTGTAGTGCAGATTTCCTTTGCAAGCTTGCTTGGTTGGTCAAAAAGGGCGTATGAGTTTTTTCCTGAATATATTAAGGAAAAAACGCATACGCCCTTTTTGGCCAAGTGCATCATTGTGGACGTTCTGCCTCTTTTCCTATGCTTTACATGCAATTCCAGTCTACCTCCTGAAATCGGTTTCCTGCAATTCTGCCCCGCTTTCAAGTCCTCTTGGCAGCCTTACTTCAATATATTTTTGGACGATAGCTATCATTTATAACTCTGCAGGTATATGAATGACAGTGCCCCTGAGCTCCTTTCTTCAACTCGCTTTCTTGTGAGCTGGCCGCAACACCGCAGGATTGCTTCAGGCCCTAGTGTGGTTCCGGCATGGCATGCTGAGCCTTTGTTTAATTCCTCTTCCTGGTGGGAAATGAGAGTTAAATTTGCCCGTCCAGACACCTCCAGCTAGTCTCTCATTGGTTCTCCCTATTCCTGTTCATTTTCCGCAGAAACTGCAAACTGGGCCAAACAGGAGGTTAAAGGCACTGACTCTCCAAGAGGGGAGAGTGTTAGTAAAGCGTCTGGAATGTTGCACCCGAGTACCAGGGGACGAAAACTGAGACACATTTGAACACGTTTCCCGAGCACATGGTGGATCATACTCTGGGTTCCACATGCATGTTTTAGCTGAAGGAAGAATCCCTTAAACCTGGAGAGTTGAGACCCCTGCAATGGGTACCATGCAATATGACTTCAAAGGGTCTGCATTTGCTCACCGAACCTCACCAATCCTATCACTGCTGCATTTATGCCACTGTACACACGCTTGATTCTCTTTCGGAGACATATAAATCCATAGGTTTTAAGATTCTTACTAGTCAGGTATATTCTTAGGCGTTTAATATGGGGTGTAGAGTCCACTTCGTTGAGCAAGGAGTAGCTCTTGTCTATTACATATTTGGCTTATGGAACGGTATCTGTGCTAATTTCAATCTCTGGTTTTATGCAGCACCCCAACTCACCTTTCCCCTTAAGCAAGCATAAGTCGGTTTTCTACATTTGAGACCCTGTTCTGTTTTGTAATTCAGTTCCTGTGTAGCCAAGTTTACATTCCATGTGGTAGAGATATCTTATGATGTTTCTTTTTCTGTGTGACTTATTTCACTTAGAATCATCGTACCTGAATCCACTCATTATGCTGCTATGGGCCTGATGACATAGATTTCATTGCTGAGTGATATTGCATTGTACGTAAGTACCACAACTTCTTTATCCATTTTTCACTTTCTGTGATTTTGAACTTATACTGTAAACTAGGTTCTTGTAAACAGAGCCTTCCCAAACTTTGGGGTGGCTGTGTCTTTTTGATTTTAATTTCCCTAAGCTATAGGACCATAAGTGGAAGTGCCCTAGGCTCTGTTGCTTTGTTTTGTAGATGTTTCAGGAAACACCATACACTTCTCCAGAGTGGCTGTTGGCAATTTACATCCCACCCATCAGCATAACAAGGCTCCCAGTTCTCCATGGCCTGTCCTGCCTTTCTGGATTTTACACTTTTTTCAGATGGCCCTTTTGACCGGGGGGCAGTGAGACTTCATTGTAGTGCAGATTTCCTTTGCAAGCTTGCTTGGTTGGCCAAAAAGGGCGTATGCGTTTTTTCCTGAATATATTAAGGAAAAAACGCATACACCCTTTTTGGCCAAGTGCATCATTGTGGACGTTCTGCCTCTTTTCCTATGCTTTACATGCAATTCCAGTCTACCTCCTGAAATCGGTTTCCTGCAATTCTGCCCCGCTTTCAAGTCCTCTTGGCAGCCTTACTTCAATATATTTTTGGACGATAGCTATCATTTATAACTCTGCAGGTATGTGAATGACAGTGCCCCTGAGCTCCTTTCTTCAACTCGCTTTCTTGTGAGCTGGCCGCAACACTGCAGGATTGCTTCAGGCCCTAGTGTGGTTCCGGCATGGCATGCTGAGCCTTTGTTTAACTCCTCTTCCTGGTGGGAAATGAGAGTTAAATTTGCCCGTCCAGACACCTCCAGCTAGTCTCTCATTGGTTCTCCCTATTCCTGTTCATTTTCCGCAGAAATTGCAAACTGGGCCAAACAGGAGGTTAAAGGCACTGACTCTCCAAGTGGGGAGAGTGTTAGTAAAGCGTCTGGAATGTTGCACCCGAGTACCAGGGGACGAAAACTGAGACACATTTGAACACGTTTCCCGATCACATGGTGGATCATACTCTGGGTTCCACATGCATGTTTTAGCTGAAGGAAGAATCCCTTAAACCTGGAGAGTTGAGACCCCTGCAATGGGTACCATGCAATATGCCTTGAAAGGGTCTGCATTTGCTCACCGAACCTCACCAATCCTATCACTGCTGCATTTATGCCACTGTACACACGCTTGATTCTCTTTCTGAGACATATAAATCCATAGGTTTTAAGATTCTTACTAGTCAGGTATATTCTTAGGCGTTTAATATGGGGTGTAGAGTCCACTTTGTTGAGCAAGGAGTAGCTCTTGACTATTACATATTTGGCTTATGGAACGGTATCTGTGCTAATTTCAATCTCTGGTTTTATGCAGCACCCCAACTCACCTTTCGCCTTAAGCAAGCATAAGTTGGTTTTCTACATTTGAGACCCTGTTCTGTTTTGTAATTCAGTTCCTGTGTAGCCAAGTTTACATTCCGTGTAGTAGTGATATCTTATGATGTTTCTTTTTCTGTGTGACTTATTTCACTTAGAATCATCGTACCTGAATCCACTCATTATGCTGCTATGGGCCTGATGACATAGATTTCATTGCTGCGTGATATTGCATTGTACGTAATTACCACAACTTCTTTATCCATTTTTCACTTGCTGTGATACTGAACTTGTACCGTAAACGAGGTTCTTGTAAACAGAGCCGTCCCAAACTTTGGGGTGGCTGTGTCTTTTTGATTTTAATTTCCCTAAGCTATAGGACCATAAGTGGAAGTGCCCTAGGCTCTGTTGCTTTGCTTTTTAGATGTTTCAGGAAACACCATACACTTCTCCAGAGTGGCTGTTCGCAATTTACATCCCGCACATCAGCATAACAAGGTTCCCAATTCTCCATGGCCTGTCCTGCCTTTCTGGATTTTACACTTTTTTCAGATGGCCCTTTTGACCGGGGGCAGTGAGACTTCATTGTAGTGCAGATTTCCTTTGCAAGCTTGCTTGGTTGGCCAAAAAGGGCGTATGCGTTTTTTCCTGAATATATTCAGGAAAAAACGCATACGCCCTTTTTGGCCAAGTGCATCATTGTGGACGTTCTGCCTCTTTTCCTATGCTTTACATGCTATTCCAGTCTACCTCCTGAAATCGGTTTCCTGCAATTCTGCCCCGCTTTCAAGTCCTCTTGGCAGCCTTACTTCAATATATTTTTGGACGATAGCTGTCATTTATAACTCTGCAGGTATGTGAATGACAGTGCCCCTGAGCTCCTTTCTTCAACTCGCTTTCTTGTGAGCTGGCCGCAACACCGCAGCATTGCTTCAGGCCCTAGTGTGGTTCTGGCATGGCACACTGAGCCTTTGGTTAATTCCTCTTCCTGGTGGGAAATGAGAGTTAAATTTGCCCGTCCAGACACCTCCAGCTAGTCGCTCATTGGTTCTCCCTATTCCTGTTCATTTTCCGCAGAAATTGCAAACTGGGCCAAACAGGAGGTTAAAGGCACTGACTCTCCAAGTGGGGAGAGTGTTAGTAAAGCGTCTGGAATGTTGCACCCGAGTACCGGGGGACGAAAACTGAGTCACATTTGAACACGTTTCCCGATCACACAGTGGATCATACTCTGGGTTCCACATGCATGTTTTAGCTGAAGGAAGAATCCCTTAAACCTGGAGAGTTGAGACCCATGGAATGGGTACCATGCAATATGACTTGAAAGGGTCTGCATTTGCTCACCGAACCTCACCAATCCTATCACTGCTGCATTTATGCCACTGTACACACGCTTGATTCTCTTTCTGAGACATATAAATCCATAGGTTTTAAGATTCTTACTAGTCAGGTATATTCTTAGGCGTTTAATATGGGGTGTAGAGTCCACTTCGTTGAGCAAGGAGTAGCTCTTGTCTATTACATATTTGGCTTATGGAACGGTATCTGTTCTAATTTCAATCTCTGGTTTTATGCAGCACCCCAACTCACCTTTCCCCTTAAGCAAGCATAAGTTGGTTTTCTACATTTGAGACCCTGTTCTGTTTTGTAATTCAGTTCCTGTGTAGCCAAGTTTACATTCCATGTGGTAGAGATATCTTATGATTTTTCTTTTTCTGTGTGACTTATTTCACTTAGATTCATCGTACCTGAATCCACTCATTATGCTGCTATGGGCCTAATGACATAGATTTCATTGCTGAGTGATATTCCATTGTACGTAAGTACCACAACTTCTTTATCCATTTTTCATTTTCTGTGATTTTGAACTTGTACTGTAAACGAGGTTCTTGTAAACAGAGCCTTCCCAAACTTTGGGGTGGCTGTGTCTTTTTGATTTTAATTTCCCTAAGCTATAGGACCATAAGTGGAAGTGCTCTAGGCTCTGTTGCTTTGTTTTGTAGATGTTTCAGGAAACACCATACACTTCTCCAGAGTGGCTGTTGGCAATTTACATCCCGCCCATCAGCATAACAAGGCTCCCAGTTCTCCATGGGCTGTCCTGCCTTTCTGGATTTTACACTTTTTTCAGATGGCCCTTTTGACCGGGGGGCAGTGAGACTTCATTGTAGTGCAGATTTCCTTTGCAAGCTTGCTTGGTTGGCCAAAAAGGGCGTATGCGTTTTTTCCTGAATATATTCAGGAAAAAACGCATACGCCCTTTTTGGCCAAGTGCATCATTGTGGACGTTCTGCCTGTTTTCCTTTGCTTTACATGCAATTCCAGTCTACCTCCTGAAATCGGTTTCCTGCAATTCTGCCCAGCGTTCAAGTCCGCTTGGCAGCCTTACTTCAATATATTTTTGGACGATAGCTGTCATTTATAACTCTGCAGGTTTGTGAATGACAGTGCCCCTGAGCTCCTTTCTTCAACTCGCTTTCTTGTGAGCTGGCCGCAACACCGCAGCATTGCTTCAGGCCCTAGTGTGGTTCCGGCATGACATGATGAGCCTTTGGTTAATTCCTCTTCCTGGTGGGAAATGAGAGTTAACTTTGCCCGTCCAGACACCTCCAGCTAGTCTCTCATTGGTTCTCCCTATTCCTGTTCATTTTCCGCAGAAATTGCAAACTGGGCCAAACAGGAGGTTAAAGGCACTGACTCTCCAAGTGGGGAGAGTGTTAGTAAAGCGTCTGGAATGTTGCACCCGAGTACCGGGGGATGAAAACTGACACAATTAAACACTTTTCCTGATCACACGGTGGATCATACTCTGGGTTCCACATGCATGTTTTAGCTGAAGGAAGAATCCCTTAAACCTGGAGAGTTGAGACCCCTGCAATGGGTACCATGCAATATGACTTCAAAGGGTCTGCATTTGCTCACCGAACCTCACCAATCCTATCACTGCTGCGTTTATGACACTGTACACACGCTTGATTCTCTTTCAGAGACATATAAATCCATAGGTTTTAAGATTCTTTCTAGTCAGGTATATTCTTAGGCGTTTAATATGGGGTGTAGAGTCCACTTCGTTGAGCAAGGAGTAGCTCTTGTCTATTAAATATTTGGCTTATGGAACGGTATCTGTTTTAATTTCAATCTCTGGTTTTATGCAGCACCCCAACTCACCTTTCGCCTTAAGCAAGCATAAGTTGGTTTTCTACATTTGAGACCCTGTTCTGTTTTGTAATTCAGTTCCTCTGTAGCCAAGTTTACATTCCTTGTAGTAGTGATATCTTATGATGTTTGTTTTTCTGTGTGACTTATTTCACTTAGAATCATCGTACCTGAATCCACTCATTATGCTGCTACGGGCCTGATGACATAGATTTCATTGCTGAGTGATATTGCATTGTACGTAAGTACCACAACATCTTTATCCATTTTTCGCTTTCTGTGATATTGAACTTGGACCATAAATGAGGTTCTTGTAAACAGAGCTGTCCCTAACTTTGGGGTGGCTGAGTCTTTTTGATTTTAATTTCCCTAAGCTATAGGACCATAAGTGGAAGTGCCCTAGGCTCTGTTGCTTTGTTTTTTAGATGTTTCAGGAAACACCATACACTTCTCCAGAGTGGCTGTTGGCAATTTACATCCCACCCATCAGCATAACAAGGCTCCCAGTTCTCCATGGCCTGTCCTGCCTTTCTGGATTTTACACTTTTTTCAGATGGCCCTTTTGACCGGGGGGCAGTGAGACTTCATTGTAGTGCAGATTTCCTTTGCAAGCTTGCTTGGTTGGCCAAAAAGGGCGTATGCGTTTTTTCCTGAATATATTAAGGAAAAAACGCATACACCCTTTTTGGCCAAGTGCATCATTGTGGACGTTCTGCCTCTTTTCCTATGCTTTACATGCAATTCCAGTCTACCTCCTGAAATCGGTTTCCTGCAATTCTGCCCCGCTTTCAAGTCCTCTTGGCAGCCTTACTTCAATATATTTTTGGACGATAGCTATCATTTATAACTCTGCAGGTATGTGAATGACAGTGCCCCTGAGCTCCTTTCTTCAACTCGCTTTCTTGTGAGCGGGCCGCAACACCGCAGGATTGCTTCAGGCCCTAGTGTGGTTCCGGCATGGCACGCTGAGCCTTTGTTTAATTCCTCTTCCTGGTGGGAAATGAGAGTTAAATTTGCCCGTCCAGACACCTCCAGCTAGTCTCTCATTGGTTCTCCCTATTCCTGTTCATTTTCCGCAGAAATTGCAAACTGGGCCAAACAGGAGGTTAAAGGCACTGACTCTCCAAGTGGGGAGAGTGTTAGTAAAGCGTCTGGAATGTTGCACCCGAGTACCAGGGGACGAAAACTGAGACACATTTGAACACGTTTCCCGATCACATGGTGGATCATACTCTGGGTTCCACATGCATGTTTTAGCTGAAGGAAGAATCCCTTAAACCTGGAGAGTTGAGACCCCTGCAATGGGTACCATGCAATATGACTTCAAAGGGTCTGCATTTGCTCACCGAACCTCACCAATCCTATCACTGCTGCATTTATGCCACTGTACACACGCTTGATTCTCTTTCTGAGACATATAAATCCATAGGTTTTAAGATTCTTACTAGTCAGGTATATTCTTAGGCGTTTAATATGGGGTGTAGAGTCCACTTCGTTGAGCAAGGAGTAGCTCTTGTCTATTACATATTTGGCTTATGGAACGGTATCTGTTCTAATTTCAATCTCTGGTTTTATGCAGCACCCCAACTCACCTTTCGCCTTAAGCAAGCATAAGTTGGTTTTCTACATTTGAGACCCTGTTCTGTTTTGTAATTCAGTTCCTGTGTAGCCAACTTTACATTCCATGTGGTAGAGATATCTTATGATGTTTCTTTCTCTGTGTGACTTATTTCACTTACAATCATCGTACCTGAATCCACTCATTATGCTGCTATGGGCCTGATGACATAGATTTCATTGCTGAGTGATATTGCATTGTACGTAAGTACCACAACTTCTTTATCCATTTTGCGCTTTCTGTGATATTGAACTTGTACCGTAAAGCAGGTTCTTGTAAACAGGGCTGTCCCAAACTTTGGGGTGGCTGTGTCTTTTTGATTTTAATTTCCCTAAGCTATAGGACCATAAGTGGAAGTGCCCTAGGCTCTGTTGCTTTGTTTTGTAGATGTTTCAGGAAACACCATACACTTCTCCAGAGTGACTGTTGGCAATTTACATCCCGCCCATCAGCATAACAAGGCTCCCAGTTCTCCATGGGCTGTCCTGCCTTTCTGGATTTTACACTTTTTTCAGATGTCCCTTTTGACCGGGGGGCAGTGAGACTTCATTGTAGTGCAGATTTCCTTTGCAAGCTTGCTTGGTTGGCCAAAAAGGGCGTATGCGTTTTTTCCTGAATATATTCAGGAAAAAACGCATATGCCCTTTTTGGCCAAGTGCATCATTGTGGACGTTCTGCCTCTTTTCCTTTGCTTTACATGCAATTCCAGTCTACCTCCTGAAATCGGTTTCCTGCAATTCTGCCCAGCGTTCAAGTCCTCTTGGCAGCCTTACTTCAATATATTTTTGGACGATAGCTGTCATTTATAACTCTGCAGGTTTGTGAATGACAGTGCCCCTGAGCTCCTTTCTTCAACTCGCTTTCTTGTGAGCTGGCCGCAACACCTCAGGATTGCTTCAGGCCCTAGTGTGTTTCCGGCATGGCACGCTGAGCCTTTGGTTAATTCCTCTTCCTGGTGGGAAATGAGAGTTAACTTTGCCCGTCCAGACACCTCCAGCTAGTCTCTCATTGGTTCTCCCTATTCCTGTTCATTTTCCGCAGAAATTGCAAACTGGGCCAAACAAGAGGTTAAAGGCACTGACTCTCCAAGTGGGGAGAGTGTTAGTAAAGCGTCTGGAATGTTGCACCCGAGTACCGGGGGATGAAAACTGACACAATTAAACACGTTTCCCGATCACACGGTGGATCATACTCTGGGTTCCACATGCATGTTTTAGCTGAAGGAAGAATCCCTTAAACCTGGAGAGTTGAGACCCATGGAATGGGTACCATGCAATATGACTTCAAAGGGTCTGCATTTGCTCACCGAACCTCACCAATAATATCACTGCTGCGTTTATGCCGCTGTACACACGCTTGATTCTCTTTCGGAGACATATAAATCCATAGGTTTTAAGATTCTTTCTAGTCAGGTATATTCTTACGCGTTTAATATGGGGTGTAGAGTCCACTTCGTTGAGCAAGGAGTAGCTCTTGTCTATTAAATATTTGGCTTATGGAACGGTATCTGTGCTAATTTCAATCTCTGGTTTTATGCAGCACCCCAACTCACCTTTCGCCTTAAGCAAGCATAAGTTGGTTTTCTACATTTGAGACCCTGTTCTGTTTTGTAATTCAGTTCCTGTGTAGCCAAGTTTACATTCCTTGTAGTAGTGATATCTTATGATGTTTGTTTTTCTGTGTGACTTATTTCACTTAGAATCATCGTACCTGAATCCACTCATTATGCTGCTACTGGCCTGATGACATAGATTTCATTGCTGAGTGATATTGCATTGTACGTAAGTACCACAACTTCTTTATCCATTTTTCGCTTTCTGTGATATTGAACTTGGACCATAAATGAGGTTCTTGTAAACAGAGCTGTCCCTAACTTTGGGGTGGCTGAGTCTTTTTGATTTTAATTTCCCTAAGCTATAGGACCATAAGTGGAAGTGCCCTAGGCTCTGTTGCTTTGTTTTTTAGATGTTTCAGGAAACACCATACACTTCTCCAGAGTGGCTGTTGGCAATTTACATCCCACCCATCAGCATAACAAGGCTCCCAGTTCTCCATGGCCTGTCCTGCCTTTCTGGATTTTACACTTTTTTCAGATGGCCCTTTTGACCGGGGGGCAGTGAGACTTCATTGTAGAGCAGATTTCCTTTGCAAGCTTGCTTGGTTGGCCAAAAAGGGCGTATGCGTTTTTTCCTGAATATATTCAGGAAAAAACGCATACGCCCTTTTTGGCCAAGTGCATCATTGTGGACGTTCTGCCTCTTTTCCTATGCTTTACATGCAATTCCAGTCTACCTCCTGAAATCGGTTTCCTGCAATTCTGCCCCGCTTTCAAGTCCTCTTGGCAGCCTTACTTCAATATATTTTTGGACGATAGCTATCATTTATAACTCTGCAGGTATGTGAATGACAGTGCCCCTGAGCTCCTTTCTTCAACTCGCTTTCTTGTGAGCTGGCTGCAACACCGCAGGATTGCTTCAGGCCCTAGTGTGGTTCCGGCATGGCACGCTGAGCCTTTGTTTAATTCCTCTTCCTGGTGGGAAATGAGAGTTAAATTTGCCCGTCCAGACACCTCCAGCTAGTCTCTCATTGGTTCTCCCTATTCCTGTTCATTTTCCGCAGAAATTGCAAACTGGGCCAAACAGGAGGTTAAAGGCACTGACTCTCCAAGTGGGGAGAGTGTTAGTAAAGCGTCTGGAATGTTGCACCCGAGTACCAGGGGACAAAAACTGAGACACATTTGAACACGTTTCCCGATCACATGGTGGATCATACTCTGGGTTCCACATGCATGTTTTAGCTGAAGGAAGAATCCCTTAAACCTGGAGAGTTGAGACCCCTGCAATGGGTACCATGCAATATGACTTCAAAGGGTCTGCATTTGCTCACCGAACCTCAACAATCCTATCACTGCTGCGTTTATGACATTGTACACACGCTTGATTCTCTTTCGGAGACATATAAATCCATAGGTTTTAAGATTCTTTCTAGTCAGGTATATTCTTACGCGTTTAATATGGGGTGTAGAGTCCACTTCGTTGAGCAAGGTGTAGCTCTTGTCTATTACATATTTGGCTTATGGAACGGTATCTGTGCTAATTTCAATCTCTGGTTTTATGCAGCACCCCAACTCACCTTTCGCCTTAAGCAAGCATAAGTTGGTTTTCTACATTTGAGACCCTGTTCTGTTTTGTAATTCAGTTCCTGTGTAGCCAAGTTTACATTCCTTGTAGTAGTGATATCTTATGATGTTTGTTTTTCTGTGTGACTTATTTCACTTAGAATCATCGTACCTGAATCCACTCATTATGCTGCTACGGGCCTGATGACATAGATTTCATTGCTGAGTGATATTGCATTGTACATAAGTACCACAATATCTTTATCCATTTTTCGCTTTCTGTGATATTGAACTTGGACCATAAATGAGGTTCTTGTAAACAGAGCTGTCCCTAACTTTGGGGTGGCTGAGTCTTTTTGATTTTAATTTCCCTAAGCTATAGGACCATAAGTGGAAGTGCCCTAGGCTCTGTTGCTTTGTTTTTTAGATGTTTCAGGAAACACCATACACTTCTCCAGAGTGGCTGTTGGCAATTTACATCCCACCCATCAGCATAACAAGGCTCCCAGTTCTCCATGGCCTGTCCTGCCTTTCTGGATTTTACACTTTTTTCAGATGGCCCTTTTGACCGGGGGGCAGTGAGACTTCATTGTAGTGCAGATTTCCTTTGCAAGCTTGCTTGGTTGGCCAAAAAGGGCGTATGCGTTTTTTCCTGAATATATTCAGGAAAAAACGCATACGCCCTTTTTGGCCAAGTGCATCATTGTGGACGTTCTGCCTCTTTTCCTATGCTTTACATGCAATTCCAGTCTACCTCCTGAAATCGGTTTCCTGCAATTCTGCCCCGCTTTCAAGTCCTCTTGGCAGCCTTACTTCAATATATTTTTGGACGATAGCTATCATTTATAACTCTGCAGGTATGTGAATGACAGTGCCCCTGAGCTCCTTTCTTCAACTCGCTTTCTTGTGAGCGGGCCGCAACACCGCAGGATTGCTTCAGGCCCTAGTGTGGTTCCGGCATGGCACGCTGAGCCTTTGTTTAATTCCTCTTCCTGGTGGGAAATGAGAGTTAAATTTGCCCGTCCAGACACCTCCAGCTAGTCTCTCATTGGTTCTCCCTATTCCTGTTCATTTTCCGCAGAAATTGCAAACTGGGCCAAACAGGAGGTTAAAGGCACTGACTCTCCAAGTGGGGAGAGTGTTAGTAAAGCGTCTGGAATGTTGCACCCGAGTACCAGGGGACGAAAACTGAGACACATTTGAACACGTTTCCCGATCACATGGTGGATCATACTCTGGGTTCCACATGCATGTTTTAGCTGAAGGAAGAATCCCTTAAACCTGGAGAGTTGAGACCCCTGCAATGGGTACCATGCAATATGACTTCAAAGGGTCTGCATTTGCTCACCGAACCTCACCAATCCTATCACTGCTGCGTTTATGACACTGTACACACGCTTGATTCTCTTTCGGAGACATATAAATCCATAGGTTTTAAGATTCTTTCTAGTCAGGTATATTCTTAGGCGTTTAATATGGGGTGTAGAGTCCACTTCATTGAGCAAGGAGTAGCTCTTGTCTATTACATATTTGGCTTATGGAACGGTATCTGTGCTAATTTCAATCTCTGGTTTTATGCAGCACCCCACCTCACCTTTCCACTTAAGCAAGCATAAGTCGGTTTTCTACATTTGAGTCACTGTTCTGTTTTGTAATTCAGTTCCTGTGTAGCCAAGTTTACATTCCATGTGGTAGAGATATCTTATGATGTTTCTTTTTCTGTGTGACTTATTTCACTTAGAATCATCGTACCTGAATCCACTCATTATGCTGCTATGGGCCTGATGACATAGATTTCATTGCTGAGTGATATTGCATTGTACGTAAGTACCACAATATCTTTATCCATTTTTCGCTTTCTGTGATATTGAACTTGGACCATAAATGAGGTTCTTGTAAACAGAGCTGTCCCTAACTTTGGGGAGGCTGAGTCTTTTTGATTTTAATTTCCCTAAGCTATAGGACCATAAGTGGAAGTGCCCTAGGCTCTGTTGCTTTGTTTTTTAGATGTTTCAGGAAACACCATACACTTCTCCAGAGTGGCTGTTGGCAATTTACATCCCACCCATCAGCATAACAAGGCTCCCAGTTCTCCATGGCCTGTCCTGCCTTTCTGGATTTTACACTTTTTTCAGATGGCCCTTTTGACCGGGGGGCAGTGAGACTTCATTGTAGTGCAGATTTCCTTTGCAAGCTTGCTTGGTTGGCCAAAAAGGGCGTATGCGTTTTTTCCTGAATATATTAAGGAAAAAACGCATACGCCCTTTTTGGCCAAGTGCATCATTGTGGACGTTCTGCCTCTTTTCCTTTGCTTTACATGCAATTCCAGTCTACCTCCTGAAATCGGTTTCCTGCAATTCTGCCCAGCGTTCAAGTCCTCTTGGCAGCCTTACTTCAATATATTTTTGGACGATAGCTGTCATTTATAACTCTGCAGGTTTGTGAATGACAGTGCCCCTGAGCTCCTTTCTTCAACTCGCTTTCTTGTGAGCTGGCCGCAACACCTCAGGATTGCTTCAGGCCCTAGTGTGTTTCCGGCATGGCACGCTGAGCCTTTGGTTAATTCCTCTTCCTGGTGGGAAATGAGAGTTAACTTTGCCCGTCCAGACACCTCCAGCTAGTCTCTCATTGGTTCTCCCTATTCCTGTTCATTTTCCGCAGAAATTGCAAACTGGGCCAAACAAAAGGTTAAAGGCACTGACTCTCCAAGTGGGGAGAGTGTTAGTAAAGCGTCTGGAATGTTGCACCCGAGTACCGGGGGATGAAAACTGACACAATTAAACACGTTTCCCGATCACACGGTGGATCATACTCTGGGTTCCACATGCATGTTTTAGCTGAAGGAAGAATCCCTTAAACCTGGAGAGTTGAGACCCATGGAATGGGTACCATGCAATATGACTTCAAAGGGTCTGCATTTGCTCACCGAACCTCACCAATAATATCACTGCTGCGTTTATGCCGCTGTACACACGCTTGATTCTCTTTCGGAGACATATAAATCCATAGGTTTTAAGATTCTTTCTAGTCAGGTATATTCTTACGCGTTTAATATGGGGTGTAGAGTCCACTTCGTTGAGCAAGGAGTAGCTCTTGTCTATTAAATATTTGGCTTATGGAACGGTATCTGTGCTAATTTCAATCTCTGGTTTTATGCAGCACCCCAACTCACCTTTCGCCTTAAGCAAGCATAAGTTGGTTTTCTACATTTGAGACCCTGTTCTGTTTTGTAATTCAGTTCCTGTGTAGCCAAGTTTACATTCCTTGTAGTAGTGATATCTTATGATGTTTGTTTTTCTGTGTGACTTATTTCACTTAGAATCATCGTACCTGAATCCACTCATTATGCTGCTACTGGCCTGATGACATAGATTTCATTGCTGAGTGATATTGCATTGTACGTAAGTACCACAACTTCTTTATCCATTTTTCGCTTTCTGTGATATGAACTTGGACCATAAATGAGGTTCTTGTAAACAGAGCTGTCCCTAACTTTGGGGTGGCTGAGTCTTTTTGATTTTAATTTCCCTAAGCTATAGGACCATAAGTGGAAGTGCCCTAGGCTCTGTTGCTTTGTTTTGTAGATGTTTCAGGAAACACCATACACTTCTCCAGAGTGGCTGTTGGCAATTAACATCCCACCCATCAGCATAACAAGGCTCCCAGTTCTCCATGGCCTGTCCTGCCTTTCTGGATTTTACACTTTTTTCAGATGGCCCTTTTGACCGGGGGGCAGTGAGACTTCATTGTAGTGCAGATTTCCTTTGCAAGCTTGCTTGGTTGGCCAAAAAGGGCGTATGCGTTTTTTCCTGAATATATTCAGGAAAAAACGCATACGCCCTTTTTGGCCAAGTGCATCATTGTGGACGTTCTGCCTCTTTTCCTATGCTTTACATGCAATTCCAGTCTACCTCCTGAAATCGGTTTCCTGCAATTCTGCCCCGCTTTCAAGTCCTCTTGGCAGCCTTACTTCAATATATTTTTGGACGATAGCTATCATTTATAACTCTGCAGGTATGTGAATGACAGTGCCCCTGAGCTCCTTTCTTCAACTCGCTTTCTTGTGAGCTGGCCGCAACACCGCAGGATTGCTTCAGGCAATAGTTTGGTTCCGGCATGGCATGCTGAGCCTTTGTTTAACTCCTCTTCCTGGTGGGAAATGAGAGTTAAATTTGCCCGTCCAGACACCTCCAGCTAGTCTCTCATTGGTTCTCCCTATTCCTGTTCTTTTTCCGCAGAAATTGCAAACTGGGCCAAACAGGAGGTTAAAGGCACTGACTCTCCAAGTGGGGAGAGTGTTAGTAAAGCGTCTGGAATGTTGCACCCGAGTACCAGGGGACGAAAACTGAGACACATTTGAACACGTTTCCCGAGCACATGGTGGATCATACTCTGGGTTCCACATGCATGTTTTAGCTGAAGGAAGAATCCCTTAAACCTGGAGAGTTGAGACCCCTGCAATGGGTACCATGCAATATGACTTGAAAGGGTCTGCATTTGCTCACCGAACCTCACCAATCCTATCACTGCTGCATTTATGCCACTGTACACACGCTTGATTCTCTTTCTGAGACATATAAATCCATAGGTTTTAAGATTCTTACTAGTCAGGTATATTCTTAGGCGTTTAATATGGGGTGTAGAGTCCACTTCGTTGAGCAAGGAGTAGCTCTTGTCTATTACATATTTGGCTTATGGAACGGTATCTGTGCTAATTTCAATCTCTGGTTTTATGCAGCACCCCAACTCACCTTTCCCCTTAAGCAAGCATAAGTCGGTTTTCTACATTTGAGACCCTGTTCTGTTTTGTAATTCAGTTCCTGTGTAGCCAAGTTTACATTCCATGTGGTAGAGATATCTTATGATGTTTCTTTTTCTGTGTGACTTATTTCACTTAGAATCATCGTACCTGAATCCACTCATTATGCTGCTATGGGCCTGATGACATAGATTTCATTGCTGCGTGATATTGCATTGTACGTAAGTACCACAACTTCTTTATCCATTTTTCACTTTCTGTGATTTTGAACTTATACTGTAAACTAGGTTCTTGTAAACAGAGCCTTCCCAAACTTTGGGGTGGCTGTGTCTTTTTGATTTTAATTTCCCTAAGCTATAGGACCATAAGTGGAAGTGCCCTAGGCTCTGTTGCTTTGTTTTTTAGATGTTTCAGGAAACACCATACACTTCTCCAGAGTGGCTGTTGGCAATTTACATCCCACCCATCAGCATAACAAGGCTCCCAGTTCTCCATGGCCTGTCCTGCCTTTCTGGATTTTACACTTTTTTCAGATGGCCCTTTTGACCGGGGGGCAGTGAGACTTCATTGTAGTGCAGATTTCCTTTGCAAGCTTGCTTGGTTGGCCAAAAAGGGCGTATGCGTTTTTTCCTGAATATATTAAGGAAAAAACGCATACACCCTTTTTGGCCAAGTGCATCATTGTGGACGTTCTGCCTCTTTTCCTATGCTTTACATGCAATTCCAGTCTACCTCCTGAAATCGGTTTCCTGCAATTCTGCCCCACTTTCAAGTCTTCTTGGCAGCCTTACTTCAATATATTTTTGGACGATAGCTATCATTTATAACTCTGCAGGTATGTGAATGACAGTGCCCCTGAGCTCCTTTCTTCAACTCGCTTTCTTGTGAGCTGGCCGCAACACCGCAGGATTGCTTCAGGCCCTAATGTGGTTCCGGCATGGCACGCTGAGCCTTTGTTTAATTCCTCTTCCTTGTGGGAAATGAGAGTTAAATTTGCCCGTCCAGACACCTCCAGCTAGTCTCTCATTGGTTCTCCCTATTCCTGTTCATTTTCCGCAGAAATTGCAAACTGGGCCAAACAGGAGGTTAAAGGCACTGACTCTCCAAGTGGGGAGAGTGTTAGTAAAGCGTCTGGAATGTTGCACCCGAGTACCAGGGGATGAAAACTGAGACACATTTGAACACGTTTCCCGATCACATGGTGGATCATACTCTGGGTTCCACATGCATGTTTTAGCTGAAGGAAGAATCCCTTAAACCTGGAGAGTTGAGACCCCTGCAATGGGTACCATGCAATATGACTTCAAAGGGTCTGCATTTGCTCACCGAACCTCACCAATCCTATCACTGCTGCATTTATGCCACTGTACACACGCTTGATTCTCTTTCTGAGACATATAAATCCATAGGTTTTAAGATTCTTACTAGTCAGGTATATTCTTAGGCGTTTAATATGGGGTGTAGAGTCCACTTCGTTGAGCAAGGAGTAGCTCTTGTCTATTACATATTTGGCTTATGGAACGGTATCTGTGTTAATTTCAATTTCTGGTTTTATGCAGCACCCCAACTCACCTTTCCCCTTAAGCAAGCATAAGTTGGTTTTCTACATTTGAGACCCTGTTCTGTTTTGTAATTCAGTTCCTGTGTAGCCAAGTTTACATTCCATGTGGTAGAGATATCTTATGATGTTTCTTTTTCTGTGTGACTTATTTCACTTAGAATCATCGTACCTGAATCCACTCATTATGCTGCTATGGGCCTGATGACATAGATTTCATTGCTGAGTGATATTGCATTGTACGTAAGTACCACAACTTCTTTATCCATTTTTCACTTTCTGTGATTTTGAACTTATACTGTAAACGAGGTTCTTGTAAACAGAGCCTTCCCAAACTTTGGGGTGGCTGTGTCCTTTTGATTTTAATTTCCCTAAGCTATAGGACCATAAGTGGAAGTGCCCTAGGCTCTGTTGCTTTGTTTTGTAGATGTTTCAGGAAACACCATACACTTCTCCAGAGTGGCTGTTGGCAATTTACATCCCGCCCATCAGCATAACAAGGCTCCCAGTTCTCCATGGCCTGTCCTGCCTTTCTGGATTTTACACTTTTTTCAGATGGCCCTTTTGACCGGGGGGCAGTGAGACTTCATTGTAGTGCAGATTTCCTTTGCAAGCTTGCTTGGTTGGCCAAAAAGGGCGTATGCGTTTTTTCCTGAATATATTCAGGAAAAAACGCATACGCCCTTTTTGGCCAAGTGCATCATTGTGGACGTTCTGCCTCTTTTCCTATGCTTTACATGCAATTCCAGTCTACCTCCTGAAATCGGTTTCCTGCAATTCTGCCCCGCTTTCAAGTCCTCTTGGCAGCCTTACTTCAATATATTTTTGGACGATAGCTATCATTTATAACTCTGCAGGTATGTGAATGACAGTGCCCCTGAGCTCCTTTCTTCAACTCGCTTTCTTGTGAGCTGGCCGCAACACCGCAGGATTGCTTCAGGCCCTAATGTGGTTCCGGCATGGCACGCTGAGCCTTTGTTTAATTCCTCTTCCTTGTGGGAAATGAGAGTTAAATTTGCCCGTCCAGACACCTCCAGCTAGTCTCTCATTGGTTCTCCCTATTCCTGTTCATTTTCTGCAGAAATTGCAAACTGGGCCAAACAGGAGGTTAAAGGCACTGACTCTCCAAGTGGGGAGAGTGTTAGTAAAGCGTCTGGAATGTTGCACCCGAGTACCAGGGGATGAAAACTGAGACACATTTGAACACGTTTCCCGATCACATGGTGGATCATACTCTGGGTTCCACATGCATGTTTTAGCTGAAGGAAGAATCCCTTAAACCTGGAGAGTTGAGACCCCTGCAATGGGTACCATGCAATATGACTTCAAAGGGTCTGCATTTGCTCACCGAACCTCACCAATCCTATCACTGCTGCATTTATGCCACTGTACACACGCTTGATTCTCTTTCTGAGACATATAAATCCATAGGTTTTAAGATTCTTACTAGTCAGGTATATTCTTAGGCGTTTAATATGGGGTGTAGAGTCCACTTCGTTGAGCAAGGAGTAGCTCTTGTCTATTACATATTTGGCTTATGGAACGGTATCTGTGCTAATTTCAATCTCTGGTTTTATGCAGCACCCCAACTCACCTTTCCCCTTAAGCAAGCATAAGTCGGTTTTCTACATTTGAGACCCTGTTCTGTTTTGTAATTCAGTTCCTGTGTAGCCAAGTTTACATTCCATGTGGTAGAGATATCTTATGATGTTTCTTTTTCTGTGTGACTTATTTCACTTAGAATCATCGTACCTGAATCCACTCATTATGCTGCTATGGGCCTGATGACATAGATTTCATTGCTGAGTGATATTGCATTGTACGTAAGTACCACAACTTCTTTATCCATTTTTCACTTTCTGTGATTTTGAACTTATACTGTAAACGAGGTTCTTGTAAACAGAGCCTTCCCAAACTTTGGGGTGGCTGTGTCTTTTTGATTTTAATTTCCCTAAGCTATAGGACCATAAGTGGAAGTGCCCTAGGCTCTGTTGCTTTGTTTTGTAGATGTTTCAGGAAACACCATACACTTTTCCAGAGTGACTGTTGGCAATTTACATCCCGCCCATCAGCATAACAAGGCTCCCAGTTCTCCATGGGCTGTCCTGCCTTTCTGGATTTTACACTTTTTTCAGATGGCCCTTTTGACCGGGGGGCAGTGAGACTTCATTGTAGTGCAGATTTCCTTTGCAAGCTTGCTTGGTTGGCCAAAAAGTGCGTATGCGTTTTTTCCTGAATATATTCAGGAAAAAACGCATACGCCCTTTATGGCCAAGTGCATCATTGTGGACGTTCTGCCTCTTTTCCTATGCTTTACATGCAATTCCAGTCTACCTCCTGAAATCGGTTTCCTGCAATTCTGCCCCGCTTTCAAGTCCTCTTGGCAGCCTTACTTCAATATATTTTTGGACGATAGCTGTCATTTATAACTCTGCAGGTATGTGAATGACAGTGCCCCTGAGCTCCTTTCTTCAACTCGCTTTCTTGTGAGCTGGCCGCAACACCGCAGCATTGCTTCAGGCCCTAGTGTGGTTCCGGCATGGCACGCTGAGCCTTTGTTTAATTCCTCTTCCTGGTGGGAAATGAGAGTTAAATTTGCCCGTCCAGACACCTCCAGCTAGTCTCTCATTGGTTCTCCCTATTCCTGTTCATTTTCCGCAGAAATTGCAAACTGGGCCAAACAGGAGGTTAAAGGCACTGACTCTCCAAGTGGGGAGAGTGTTAGTAAAGCGTCTGGAATGTTGCACCCGAGTACCAGGGGACGAAAACTGACACAATTGAACACGTTTCCCTATCACACGGTGGATCATACTCTGGGTTCCACATGCATGTTTTAGCTGAAGGAAGAATCCCTTAAACCTGGAGAGTTGAGACCCATGGAATGGGTACCATGCAATATGACTTCAAAGGGTCTGCATTTGTCCACCGAACCTCACCAATAATATCACTGCTGCGTTTATGCCGCTGTACACACGCTTGATTCTCTTTCGGAGACATATAAATCCATAGGTTTTAAGATTCTTCCTAGTCAGGTATATTCTTAGGCGTTTAATATGGGGTGTAGAGTCCACTTCGTTGAGCAAGGAGTAGCTCTTGTCTATTACATATTTGGCTTATGGAATGGTATCTGTGCTAATTTCAATCTTTGGTTTTATGTAGCACCCCAACTAAACTTTCCTCTTAAGCAAGCATAAGTCGGTATTCTACATTTGAGACCCTGTTCTGTTTTGTAATTCAGTTCCTGTGTAGCCAAGTTTACATTCCATGTGGTAGAGATATCTTATGATGTTTCTTTTTCTGTGTGACTTATTTCACTTTGAATCATCGTACCTGAATCCACTCATTATGCTGCTACGGGCCTGATGACATAGATTTCATTGCTGAGTGATATTGCATTGTACGTAAGTACCACAACTTCTTGATCCATTTTTCGCTTTCTGTGATATTGAACTTGTACCGTAAACGAGGTTCTTGTAAACAGAGCTGTCCCGAACATTGGGGTGTTTGTGTCTTTTTGATTTTAATTTCCCTAAGCTATAGGACCATAAGTGGAAGTGCCCTAGGCTCTGTTGCTTTGTTTTTTAGATGTTTCAGGAAACACCATACACTTCTCCAGAGTGGCTGTTGGCAATTTACATCCCGCCCATCAGCATAACAAGGCTCCCAGTTCTCCATGGCCTGTCCTGCCTTTCTGGATTTTACACTTTTTTCAGATGGCACTTTTGACCGGGGGGCAGTGAGACTTCATTGTAGTGCAGATTTCCTTTGCAAGCTTGCTTGGTTGGCCAAAAAGGGCGTAGGCTTTTTTTCTTGAAGAAGAATCGCATATGCCCTTTTTGGTCAACTGCATCATTGTGGACGTTCTGCCTCTTTTCCTATGCTTTACATGCAATTCCAGTCTACCTCCTGAAATCGGTTTCCTGTAATTCTGCCCCGCTTTCAAGTCCTCTTGGCAGCCTTACTTCAATATATTTTTGGACGATAGCTGTCATTTATAACTCTGCAGTTTTGTGAATTACAGTGCCCCTGAGCTCCTTTCTTCAACTTGCTTTCTCGTGAGCTGGCCGCAACACCGCAGCATCGCTTCAGGCCCTAGTGTTGTTCCGGCATGGCACGCTGAGCCTTTGGTTAATTCCTCTTCCTGGTGGGAAATGAGAGTTAAATTTGCCCGTCCAGACACCTCCAGCTAGTCTCTCATTGGTTCTCCCTATTCCTGTTCATTTTCCGCAGAAATTGGAAACTGGGCCAAACAGGAGGTTAAAGGCACTGACTCTCCAAGTGGGGAGAGTGTTAGTAAAGCGTCTGGAATGTTGCATCCGAGTACCAGGGGACGAAAACTGAGACACCTTTGAACACGTTTCCCAATCACATGCTGTATCATACTCTGGGTTCCACATGCATGTTTTAGCTGAAGGAAGAATCCCTTAAACCTGGAGAGTTGAGACCCATGCAAAGGGTACCATGAAATATGACTTCAAAGGGTCTGCATTTGCTCACCGATCCTCACCAATCCTATCACTGCTGCATTTATGCCGCTGTACACACTCTTGATTCTCTTTCGGAGACATATAAATCCATAGGTTTTAAGATTCTTACTAGTCAGGTATATTCGTAGGCTTTTAATATGGGGTCTTGAGTCCACTTCATTGAGCAAGGAGTAGCTCTTGTCTATTACATATTTGGCTTATGGAACGGTATCTGTGCTTATTTCAATCTCTGGTTTTATGCAGCACCCCAACTCACATTTCCCCTTAAGCAAGCATAAGTTGGTTTTCTACATTTGAGACCCTGTTCTGTTTTGTAATTCAGTTCCTGTGTAGCCAAGTTTACATTCCGTGTAGTAGTGATATCTTATGATGTTTCTTTTTCTGTGTGACTTATTTCACTTAGAATCATCGTACCTGAATCCACTCATTATGCTTCTACGGGCCTGATGACATAGATTTCATTGCTGAGTGATATTGCATTGTACGTAAGTACCACAACTTCTTTATCCATTTTTCGCTTTCTGCGATATTAAACTTGTACCGTAAACGAGGTTCTTGTAAACAGAGCTGTCCCAAACTTTGGGGTGGCTGTGTCTTTTTGATTTTAATTTCCCTAAGCTATAGGACCATAAGTGGAAGTGCCCTAGGCTCTGTTGCTTTGTTTTTTAGATGTTTCAGGAAACACCATACACTTCTCCAGAGTGGCTGTTGGCAATTTACATCCCGCCCATCAGCATAACAAGGCTCCCAGTTCTCCATGGCTTGTCCTGCCTTTCTGGATTTTACACTTTTTTCAGATGGCCCTTTTGACCGGGGGCAGTGAGACTTCATTGTAGTGCAGATTTCCTTTGCAAGCTTGCTTGGTTGGCCAAAAAGTGCGTATGCGTTTTTTCCTGAATATATTCAGGAAAAAACGCATACGCCCTTTTTGGCCAAGTGCATCATTGTGGACGTTCTGCCTCTTTTCCTGTGGTTTACATGCAAATCCAGTCTACCTCCTGAAATCGGTTTCCTGCAATTCTGCCCCGCTTTCAAGTCCTCTTGGCAGCCTTACTTCAATATATTTTTGGACGATAGCTGTCATTTTTAACTCTGCAGGTTTGTGAATGACAGTGCCCCTGAGCTCCTTTCTTCAACTCGCTTTCTTGTGAGCTGGCCGCAACACCGCAGGATTGCTTCAGGCCCCAGTGTGGTTCCGGCATGGCACGCTGAGCCTTTGGTTAATTCCTCTTCCTGGTGGGAAATGAGAGTTAAATTTGCCCGTCCAGACACCTCCAGCTAGTTTCTTATTGGTTCTCCCTATTCCTGTTCATTTTCCGCAGAAATTGCAAACTGGGCCAAACAGGAGGTTAAAGGCACTGACTCTCCAAGTGGGGAGAGTGTTAGTAAAGCGTCTGGAATGTTGCACCCGAGTACCGGGGGACGAATACTGAGACACATTTGAACACGTTTCCCGATCACACGGTGGATCATACTCTGGGTTCCACATGCATGTTTTAGCTGAAGGAAGAATCCCTTAAACCTGGAGAGTTGAGACCCATGGAATGGGTACCATGCAATATGACTTCAAAGGGTCTGCATTTGCTCACCGATCCTCACCAATCCTATCACTGCTGCGTTTATGCCACTGTACACACGCTTGATTCTCTTTCGGAGACATATAAATCCATAGGTTTTAAGATTCTTACTAATCAGGTATATTTTTAGGCGTTTAATATGGGGTGTTGAGTCCACTTCGTTGAGCAAGGAGTAGCTCTTGTCTATTACATATTTGGCTTATGGAACGGTATCTGTGCTAATTTCAATCTCTGGTTTTATGCAGCACCCCAACTCACCTTTCCCCTTAAGCAAGCATAAGTTGGTTTTCTATATTTGAGACCCCGTTCTGTTTTGTAATTCAGTTCCTGTGTAGCCAAGTTTACATTCCGTGTAGTAGTGATATCTTATGATGTTTCTTTTTCTCTGTGACTTATTTCACTTAGAATCATCGTACCTGAATCCACTCATTATGCTGCTACGGGCCTGATGACATAGATTTCATTGCTGAGTGATATTGCATTGTACGTAAGTACCACAACTTCTTTATCCATTTTTCGCTTTCTGCGATATTGAACTTGTACCGTAAACGAGGTTCTTGTAAACAGAACCATCCCAAACTTTGGGGTGGCTGTGTCTTTTTGATTTTAATTTCCCTAAGCTATAGGACCATAAGTGGAAGTGCCCTAGGCTCTGTTGCTTTGTTTTTTAGATGTTTCAGGAAACACCATACACTTCTCCAGAGTGGTTGTTGGCAATTTACATCCCGCCCATCAGCATAACAAGGCTCCCAGTTCTCCATGGCCTCTCCTGCCTTTCTGGATTTTACACTTTTTTCAGATGGCCCTTTTGACCGGGGGGCAGTGAGACTTCATTGTAGTGCAGATTTCCTTTGCAAGCTTGCTTGGTTGGCCAAAAAGGGCGTATGCGTTTTTTCCTGAATATATTCAGGAAAAAACGCATACGCCCTTTTTGGCCAAGTGCATCATTGTGGACGTTCTGCCTCTTTTCCTATGCTTAACATGCAATTCCAGTCTACCTCCTGAAATTGGTTTCCTGCAATTCTGCCCCGCTTTCAAGTCCTCTTGGCAGCCTTACTTCAATATATTTTTTGACGATAGCTGTCATTTATAACTCTGCAGGTTTTTGAATGACAGTGCCCCTGAGCTCCTTTCTTCAACTCGCTTTCTTGTGAGCTGGCCGCAACACCGCAGGATAGCTTCAGGCCCTAGTGTGGTTTCGGCATGGCCCGCTGAGGCTTTGGTTAATTCCTCTTCCTGGTGGGAAATGAGAGTTAAATTTGCCCGTTCAGACACCTCCAGCTAGTCTCTCATTGGTTCTCCCTATTCCTGTTCATTTTCCGCAGAAATTGCAAACTGGGCCAAACAGGAGGTTAAAGGCACTGACTCTCCAAGTGGGGAGAGTGTTAGTAAAGCGTCTGGAATGTTGCACCCGAGTAGCAGGACACGAAAACTGAGACACATTTGAACACGTTTCCTGATCACACGGTGGATCATACTCTGGGTTCCACATGCATGTGTTAGCTGAAGGAAGAATCCCTTAAACCTGGAGAGTTGAGACCCCTGCAATGGGTACCATGCAATATGACTTCAAATGGTCTGCATTTGCTCACCTATCCTCACCAATCCTATCACTGCTGCGTTTATGCCGCTGTACACATGCTTGATTCTCTTTCGGAGACATATAAATCCATAGGTTTTAAGATTCTTACTAGTCAGGTATATTCTTACGCGTTTAATATGGGGTGTTGCGTCCACTTCGTTGAGCAAGGAGTAGCTCTTGTCTATTACATATTTGGCTTATGGAACGGTATCTGTGCTAATTTCAATCTCTAGTTTTATGCAGCACCCCAACTCACATTTCCCCTTAAGCAAGCATAAGTTGTTTTTCTACATTTGAGACCCTGTTCTGTTTTGTAATTCAGTTCCTGTGTAGCCAAGTTTACATTCCGTGTAGTAGTGATATCTGATGATGTTTCTTTTTTTGTGTGACTTATTTCACTTAGAATCATCGTACCTGAATCCACTCATTATGCTGCTACGGGTCTGATGACATAGATTTCATTGCTGAGTGATATTGCATTGTACGTAAGTACCACAACTTCTTTATCCATTTTTTGCTTTCTGCGATATTAAACTTGTACCGTAAACGAGGTTCTTGTAAACAGAGCTGTCCCAAACTTTGGGGTGGCTGTGTCTTTTTGATTTTAATTTCCCTAAGCTATAGGACCATAAGTGGAAGTGCCCTAGGCTCTGTTGCTTTGTTTTTTAGATGTTTCAGGAAACATAATACACTTCTCCAGAGTGGCTGTTGGCAATTTACATCCCGCCCATCAGCATAACAAGGCTCCCAGTTCTCCATGGCCTGTCCTGCCTTTCTGGATTTTACACTTTTTTCAGATGGCCCTTTTGACCGGGGGGCAGTGAGACTTCATTGTAGTGCAGATTTCCTTTGCAAGCTTGCTTGGTTGGCCAAAAAGGGCGTATGCGTTTTTTCCTGAATATATTAAGGAAAAAACGCATACGCCCTTTTTGGCCAAGTGCATCATTGTGGACGTTCTGCCTCTTTTCCTATGCTTTACATGCAATTCCAGTCTACCTCCTGAAATCGGTTTCCTGCAATTCTGCCCCGCTTTCAAGTCCTCTTGGCAGCCTTACTTCAATATATTTTTGGACGATAGCTATCATTTATAACTCTGCAGGTATGTGAATGACAGTGCCCCTGAGCTCCTTTCTTCAACTCGCTTTCTTGTGAGCTGGCCGCAACACCGCAGGATTGCTTCAGGCCCTAATGTGGTTCCGGCATGGCACGCTGAGCCTTTGTTTAATTCCTCTTCCTTGTGGGAAATGAGAGTTAAATTTGCCCGTCCAGACACCTCCAGCTAGTCTCTCATTGGTTCTCCCTATTCCTGTTCATTTTCTGCAGAAATTGCAAACTGGGCCAAACAGGAGGTTAAAGGCACTGACTCTCCAAGTGGGGAGAGTGTTAGTAAAGCGTCTGGAATGTTGCACCCGAGTACCAGGGGATGAAAACTGAGACACATTTGAACACGTTTCCCGATCACATGGTGGATCATACTCTGGGTTCCACATGCATGTTTTAGCTGAAGGAAGAATCCCTTAAACCTGGAGAGTTGAGACCCCTGCAATGGGTACCATGCAATATGACTTCAAAGGGTCTGCATTTGCTCACCGAACCTCACCAATCCTATCACTGCTGCATTTATGCCACTCTACACACGCTTGATTCTCTTTCTGAGACATATAAATCCATAGGTTTTAAGATTCTTACTAGTCAGGTATATTCTTAGGCGTTTAATATGGGGTGTAGAGTCCACTTCGTTGAGCAAGGAGTAGCTCTTGTCTATTACATATTTGGCTTATGGAACGGTATCTGTGCTAATTTCAATCTCTGGTTTTATGCAGCACCCCAACTCACCTTTCCCCTTAAGCAAGCATAAGTCGGTTTTCTACATTTGAGACCCTGTTCTGTTTTGTAATTCAGTTCCTGTGTAGCCAAGTTTACATTCCATGTGGTAGAGATATCTTATGATGTTTCTTTTTCTGTGTGACTTATTTCACTTAGAATCATCGTACCTGAATCCACTCATTATGCTGCTATGGGCCTGATGACATAGATTTCATTGCTGAGTGATATTGCATTGTACGTAAGTACCACAACTTCTTTATCCATTTTTCACTTTCTGTGATTTTGAACTTATACTGTAAACGAGGTTCTTGTAAACAGAGCCGTCCCAAACTTTGGGGTGGCTGTGTCTTTTTGATTTTAATTTCCCTAAGCTATAGGACCATAAGTGGAAGTGCCCCAGGCTCTGTTGTTTTGTTTTGTAGATGTTTCAGGAAACACCATACACTTTTCCAGAGTGACTGTTGGCAATTTACATCCCGCCCATCAGCATAACAAGGCTCCCAGTTCTCCATGGGCTGTCCTGCCTTTCTGGATTTTACACTTTTTTCAGATGGCCCTTTTGACCGGGGGGCAGTGAGACTTCATTGTAGTGCAGATTTCCTTTGCAAGCTTGCTTGGTTGGCCAAAAAGTGCGTATGCGTTTTTTCCTGAATATATTCAGGAAAAAACGCATACGCCCTTTTTGGCCAAGTGCATCATTGTGGACGTTCTGCCTCTTTTCCTATGCTTTACATGCAATTCCAGTCTACCTCCTGAAATCGGTTTCCTGCAATTCTGCCCCGCTTTCAAGTCCTCTTGGCAGCCTTACTTCAATATATTTTTGGACGATAGCTGTCATTTATAACTCTGCAGGTATGTGAATGACAGTGCCCCTGAGCTCCTTTCTTCAACTCGCTTTCTTGTGAGCTGGCCGCAACACCGCAGCATTGCTTCAGGCCCTAGTGTGGTTCCGGAATGGCACGCTGAGCCTTTGGTTAATTCCTCTTCCTGGTGGGAAATGAGAGTTAAATTTGCCCGTCCAGACACCTCCAGCTAGTCTCTCATTGGTTCTCCCTATTCCTGTTCATTTTCCGCAGAAATTGCAAACTGGGCCAAACAGGAGGTTAAAGGCACTGACTCTCCAAGTGGGGAGAGTGTTAGTAAAGCGTCTGGAATGTTGCACCCGAGTACCAGGGGACGAAAACTGACACAATTGAACACGTTTCCCTATCACACGGTGGATCATACTCTGGGTTCCACATGCATGTTTTAGCTGAAGGAAGAATCCCTTAAACCTGGAGAGTTGAGACCCATGGAATGGGTACCATGCAATATGACTTCAAAGGGTCTGCATTTGTCCACCGAACCTCACCAATAATATCACTGCTGCGTTTATGCCGCTGTACACACGCTTGATTCTCTTTCGGAGACATATAAATCCATAGGTTTTAAGATTCTTACTAGTCAGGTATATTCTTAGGCGTTTAATATGGGGTGTAGAGTCCACTTCGTTGAGCAAGGAGTAGCTCTTGTCTATTACATATTTGGCTTATGGAATGGTATCTATGCTAATTTCAATCTTTGGTTTTATGTAGCACCCCAACTCAACTTTCCTCTTAAGCAAGCATAAGTCGGTATTCTACATTTGAGACCCTGTTCTGTTTTGTAATTCAGTTCCTGTGTAGCCAAGTTTACATTCCATGTGGTAGAGATATCTTATGATGTTTCTTTTTCTGTGTGACTTATTTCACTTAGAATCATCGTACCTGAATCCACTCATTATGCTGCTACGGGCCTGATGACATAGATTTCATTGCTGAGTGATATTGCATTGTACGTAAGTACCACAACTTCTTGATCCATTTTTCGCTTTCTGTGATATTGAACTTGTACCGTAAACGAGGTTCTTGTAAACAGAGCTGTCCCAAACATTGGGGTGTTTGTGTCTTTTTGATTTTAATTTCCCTAAGCTATAGGACCATAAGTGGAAGTGCCCTAGGCTCTGTTGCTTTGTTTTTTAGATGTTTCAGGAAACACCATACACTTCTCCAGAGTGGCTGTTGGCAATTTACATCCCGCCCATCAGCATAACAAGGCTCCCAGTTCTCCATGGCCTGTCCTGCCTTTCTGGATTTTACACTTTTTTCAGATGGCACTTTTGACCGGGGGGCAGTGAGACTTCATTGTAGTGCAGATTTCCTTTGCAAGCTTGCTTGGTTGGCCAAAAAGGGCGTAGGCTTTTTTTCTTGAGGAAGAATCGCATATGCCCTTTTTCGTCAAGTGCATCATTGTGGACGTTCTGCCTCTTTTCCTATACTTTACATGCAATTCCAGTCTACCTCCTGAAATCGGTTTCCTGCAATTCTGCCCCGCTTTCAAGTCCTCTTGGCAGCCTTACTTCAATATATTTTTGGACGATAGCTGTCATTTATAACTCTGCAGTTTTGTGAATTACAGTGCCCCTGAGCTCCTTTCTTCAACTTGCTTTCTCGTGAGCTGGCCGCAACACCGCAGCATCGCTTCAGGCCCTAGTGTTGTTCCGGCATGGCACGCTGAGCCTTTGGTTAATTCCTCTTCCTGGTGGGAAATGAGAGTTAAATTTGCCCGTCCAGACACCTCCAGCTAGTCTCTCATTGGTTCTCCCTATTCCTGTTCATTTTCCGCAGAAATTGGAAACTGGGCCAAACAGGAGGTTAAAGGCACTGACTCTCCAAGTGGGGAGAGTGTTAGTAAAGCGTCTGGAATGTTGCATCCGAGTACCAGGGGACGAAAACTGAGACACCTTTGAACACGTTTCCCAATCACATGCTGTATCATACTCTGGGTTCCACATGCATGTTTTAGCTGAAGGAAGAATCCCTTAAACCTGGAGAGTTGAGACCCATGCAAAGGGTAACATGAAATATGACTTCAAAGGGTCTGCATTTGCTCACCGATCCTCACCAATCCTATCACTGCTGCGTTTATGCCGCTGTACACACTCTTGATTCTCTTTCGGAGACATATAAATCCATAGGTTTTAAGATTCTTACTAGTCAGGTATATTCGTAGGCTTTTAATATGGGGTGTTGAGTCCACTTCATTGAGCAAGGAGTAGCTCTGGTCTATTACATATTTGGCTTATGGAACGGTATCTGTGCTTATTTCAATCTCTGGTTTTATGCAGCACCCCAACTCACATTTCCCCTTAAGCAAGCATAAGTCGGTTTTCTACATTTGAGACCCTGTTCTGTTTTGTAATTCAGTTCCTGTGTAGCCAAGTTTACATTCCGTGTAGTAGTGATATCTTATGATGTTTCTTTTTCTGTGTGACTTATTTCACTTAGAATCATCGTACCTGAATCCACTCATTATGCTTCTACGGGCCTGATGACATAGATTTCATTGCTGAGTGATATTGCATTGTACGTAAGTACCACAACTTCTTTATCCATTTTTCGCTTTCTGCGATATTAAACTTGTACCGTAAACGAGGTTCTTGTAAACAGAGCTGTCCCAAACTTTGGGGTGGCTGTGTCTTTTTGATTTTAATTTCCCTAAGCTATAGGACCATAAGTGGAAGTGCCCTAGGCTCTGTTGCTTTGTTTTTTAGATGTTTCAGGAAACACCATACACTTCTCCAGAGTGGCTGTTGGCAATTTACATCCCGCCCATCAGCATAACAAGGCTCCCAGTTCTCCATGGCTTGTCCTGCCTTTCTGGATTTTACACTTTTTTCAGATGGCCCTTTTGACCGGGGGGCAGTGAGACTTCATTGTAGTGCAGATTTCCTTTGCAAGCTTGCTTGGTTGGCCAAAAAGTGCGTATGCGTTTTTTCCTGAATATATTCAGGAAAAAACGCATACGCCCTTTTTGGCCAAGTGCATCATTGTGGACGTTCTGCCTCTTTTCCTGTGGTTTACATGCAAATCCAGTCTACCTCCTGAAATCGGTTTCCTGCAATTCTGCCCCGCTTTCAAGTCCTCTTGGCAGCCTTACTTCAATATATTTTTGGACGATAGCTGTCATTTTTAACTCTGCAGGTTTGTGAATGACAGTGCCCCTGAGCTCCTTTCTTCAACTCGCTTTCTTGTGAGCTGGCCGCAACACCGCAGGATTGCTTCAGGCCCCAGTGTGGTTCCGGCATGGCACGCTGAGCCTTTGGTTAATTCCTCTTCCTGGTGGGAAATGAGAGTTAAATTTGCCCGTCCAGACACCTCCAGCTAGTTTCTTATTGGTTCTCCCTATTCCTGTTCATTTTCCGCAGAAATTGCAAACTGGGCCAAACAGGAGGTTAAAGGCACTGACTCTCCAAGTGGGGAGAGTGTTAGTAAAGCGTCTGGAATGTTGCACCCGAGTACCGGGGGACGAATACTGAGACACATTTGAACACGTTTCCCGATCACACGGTGGATCATACTCTGGGTTCCACATGCATGTTTTAGCTGAAGGAAGAATCCCTTAAACCTGGAGAGTTGAGACCCATGGAATGGGTACCATGCAATATGACTTCAAAGGGTCTGCATTTGCTCACCGATCCTCACCAATCCTATCACTGCTGCGTTTATGCCACTGTACACACGCTTGATTCTCTTTCGGAGACATATAAATCCATAGGTTTTAAGATTCTTACTAATCAGGTATATTTTTAGGCGTTTAATATGGGGTGTTGAGTCCACTTCGTTGAGCAAGGAGTAGCTCTTGTCTATTACATATTTGGCTTATGGAACGGTATCTGTGCTAATTTCAATCTCTGGTTTTATGCAGCACCCCAACTCACATTTCCCCTTAAGCAAGCATAAGTTGGTTTTCTATATTTGAGACCCCGTTCTGTTTTGTAATTCAGTTCCTGTGTAGCCAAGTTTACATTCCGTGTAGTAGTGATATCTTATGATGTTTCTTTTTCTCTGTGACTTATTTCACTTAGAATCATCGTACCTGAATCCACTCATTATGCTGCTACGGGCCTGATGACATAGATTTCATTGCTGAGTGATATTGCATTGTACGTAAGTACCACAACTTCTTTATCCATTTTTCGCTTTCTGCGATATTGAACTTGTACCGTAAACGAGGTTCTTGTAAACAGAACCGTCCCAAACTTTGGGGTGGCTGTGTCTTTTTGATTTTAATTTCCCTAAGCTATAGGACCATAAGTGGAAGTGCCCTAGGCTCTGTTGCTTTGTTTTTTAGATGTTTCAGGAAACACCATACACTTCTCCAGAGTGGTTGTTGGCAATTTACATCCCGCCCATCAGCATAACAAGGCTCCCAGTTCTCCATGGCCTCTCCTGCCTTTCTGGATTTTACACTTTTTTCAGATGGCCCTTTTGACCGGGGGGCAGTGAGACTTCATTGTAGTGCAGATTTCCTTTGCAAGCTTGCTTGGTTGGCCAAAAAGGGCGTATGCGTTTTTTCCTGAATATATTCAGGAAAAAACGCATACGCCCTTTTTGGCCAAGTGCATCATTGTGGACGTTCTGCCTCTTTTCCTATGCTTAACATGCAATTCCAGTCTACCTCCTGAAATTGGTTTCCTGCAATTCTGCCCCGCTTTCAAATCCTCTTGGCAGCCTTACTTCAATATATTTTTTGACGATAGCTGTCATTTATAACTCTGCAGGTTTTTGAATGACAGTGCCCCTGAGCTCCTTTCTTCAACTCGCTTTCTTGTGAGCTGGCCGCAACACCGCAGGATAGCTTCAGGCCCTAGTGTGGTTTCGGCATGGCCCGCTGAGGCTTTGGTTAATTCCTCTTCCTGGTGGGAAATGAGAGTTAAATTTGCCCGTTCAGACACCTCCAGCTAGTCTCTCATTGGTTCTCCCTATTCCTGTTCATTTTCCGCAGAAATTGCAAACTGGGCCAAACAGGAGGTTAAAGGCACTGACTCTCCAAGTGGGGAGAGTGTTAGTAAAGCGTCTGGAATGTTGCACCCGAGTAGCAGGACACGAAAACTGAGACACATTTGAACACGTTTCCTGATCACACGGTGGATCATACTCTGGGTTCCACATGCATGTGTTAGCTGAAGGAAGAATCCCTTAAACCTGGAGAGTTGAGACCCCTGCAATGGGTACCATGCAATATGACTTCAAATGGTCTGCATTTGCTCACCTATCCTCACCAATCCTATCACTGCTGCGTTTATGCCGCTGTACACATGCTTGATTCTCTTTCGGAGACATATAAATCCATAGGTTTTAAGATTCTTACTAGTCAGGTATATTCTTACGCGTTTAATATGGGGTGTTGCGTCCACTTCGTTGAGCAAGGAGTAGCTCTTGTCTATTACATATTTGGCTTATGGAACGGTATCTGTGCTAATTTCAATCTCTAGTTTTATGCAGCACCCCAACTCACATTTCCCCTTAAGCAAGCATAAGTTGTTTTTCTACATTTGAGACCCTGTTCTGTTTTGTAATTCAGTTCCTGTGTAGCCAAGTTTACATTCCGTGTAGTAGTGATATCTGATGATGTTTCTTTTTTTGTGTGACTTATTTCACTTAGAATCATCGTACCTGAATCCACTCATTATGCTGCTACGGGTCTGATGACATAGATTTCATTGCTGAGTGATATTGCATTGTACGTAAGTACCACAACTTCTTTATCCATTTTTTGCTTTCTGCGATATTAAACTTGTACCGTAAACGAGGTTCTTCTAAACAGAGCTGTCCCAAACTTTGGGGTGGCTGTGTCTTTTTGATTTTAATTTCCCTAAGCTATAGGACCATAAGTGGAAGTGCCCTAGGCTCTGTTGCTTTGTTTTTTAGATGTTTCAGGAAACATAATACACTTCTCCATAGTGGCTGTTGGCAATTTACATCTCGCCCATCAGCATAACAAGGCTCCCAGTTCTCCATGGCTTGTCCTGCCTTTCTGGATTTTACACTTTTTTCAGATGGCCCTTTTGAACGGGGGGCAGTGAGACTTCATTGTAGTGCAGATTTCCTTTGCAAACTTGCTTGGTTGGCCAAAAAGTGCGTATGCGTTTTTTCCTCAATATATTCAGGAAAAAACGCATACGCCCTTTTTGGCCAAGTGCATCATTGTGGACGTTCTGCCTCTTTTCCTGTGGTTTACATGCAAATCCAGTCTACCTCCTGAAATCGGTTTCCTGCAATTCTGCCCCACTTTCAAGTCCTCTTGGCAGCCTTACTTCAATATATTTTTGGACGATAGCTGTCATTTTTAACTCTGCAGGTTTGTGAATGACAGTGCCCGTGAACTCCTTTCTTCAACTCGCTTTCTTGTGAGCTGGCCTCAACACCGCAGGATTTCTTTAGGCCCCAGTGTGGTTCCGGCATGGCACGCTGAGCCTTTGTTTAATTCCTCTTCCTGGTGGGAAATGAGAGTTAAATTTGTCCGTCCAGACACCTCCAGCTAGTCTCTCATTGGTTCTCCCTATTCCTGTTTATTTTCCGCAGAAATTGCAATCTGGGCCAAACAGGAGGTTAAAGGCACTGACTCTCCAAGTGGGGAGAGTGTTAGTAAAGCGTCTGGAATGTTGCATCCGAGTACCAGGGGACGAAAACTGAGACACCTTTGAACACGTTTCCCAATCACATGGTGTATCATACTCTGGGTTCCACATGCATGTTTTAGCTGAAGGAAGAATCCCTTAAACCTGGAGAGTTGAGATCCATGGAATGGGTACCATGCAATATGACTTCAAAGGGTCTGCATTTGCTCACCGAACCTCACCAATCCTATCACTGCTGCATTTATGCCGCTGTACACACGCTTGATTCTCTTTCGGAGCATATAAATCCATAGGTTTTAAGATTCTTACTAGTCAGGTATATTCTTAGGAGTTTAATATGGGGTGTTGAGTCCACTTCGTTGAGCAAGGAGTAGCTCTTGTCTATTACATATTTGGCTTATGGAACGGTATGTGTGCTAATTTCAATCTCTGGTTTTATGCAGCCCCCCAACTCACCTTTCCCCTTAAGCAAGCATAAGTTGGTTTTCTACATTTGAGACCCTGTTCTGTTTTGTAATTCAGTTCCTGTGTAGCCAAGTTTACATTCCATGTAGTAGTGATATCTTATGATGTTTCTTTTTCTCTGTGAGTTATTTCACTTAGAATCATCGTACCTGAATCCACTCATTATGCTGCTACAGGTCTCATGACATAGATTTCATTGCTGAGTGATATTGCATTGTACGTAAGTACCACAACTTCTTTATCCATTTTTCGCTTTCTGTGATATTGAATTTGTACCGTAAACGAGGTTCTTGTAAACAGAGCCGTCCCAAACTTTGGGGTGGCTGTGTGTTTTAGATTTTAATTTCCCTAAGCTATAGGACCATAAGTGGAAGTGCCCTAGGCTCTGTTGCTTTGTTTTTTAGATGTTTCAGGAAACACCATGCACTTCTCCAGAGTGACTGTTGGCAATTTACATCCCGCCCATCAGCATAACAAGGCTCCCAGTTCTCCATGGGCTGTCCTGCCTTTCTGGATTTTACACTTTTTTCAGATGGCCCTTTTGACCGGGGGGCAGTGAGACTTCATTGTAGTGCAGATTTCCTTTGCAAGCTTGCTTGGTTGGCCAAAAAGGGCGTATGCGTTTTTTTTTGAATATATTCAGGAAAAAACGCATACGCCCTTTTTGGCCAAGTGCATCATTGTGGAAGTTCTGCCTCTTTTCCTATGCTTTACATGCAATTCCAGTCTACCTCCTGAAATCGGTTTCCTGCAATTCTGCCCCGCTTTCAAGTCCTCTTGGCAGCCTTACTTCAATATATTTTTGGACGATAGCTGTCATTTATAACTCTGCAGGTATGTGAATGACAGTGCCCCTGAGCTCCTTTCTTCAACTCGCTTTCTTGTGAGCTGGCCGCAACACCGCAGCATTGCTTCAGACCCTAGTGTGGTTCCGGCATGGCACGCTGAGCCTTTGGTTAATTCCTCTTCCTGGTGGGAAATGAGAGTTAAATTTGCCCGTCCAGACACCTCCAGCTAGTCTCTCATTGGTTCTCCCTATTCCTGTTCATTTTCCGCAGAAATTGCAAACTGGGCCAAACAGGAGGTTAAAGGCACTGACTCTCCAAGTGGGGAGAGTGTTAGTAAAGCGTCTGGAATGTTGCACCCGAGTACCGGGGGACGAAAACTGAGTCACATTTGAACACGTTTCCCGATCACACAGTGGATCATACTCTGGGTTCCACATGCATGTTTTAGCTGAAGGAAGAATCCCTTAAACCTGGAGAGTTGAGACCCATGGAATGGGTACCATGCAATATGACTTGAAAGGGTCTGCATTTGCTCACCGAACCTCACCAATCCTATCACTGCTGCATTTATGCCACTGTACACACGCTTGATTCTCTTTCTGAGACATATAAATCCATAGGTTTTAAGATTCTTACTAGTCAGGTATATTCTTAGGCGTTTAATATGGGGTGTAGAGTCCACTTCGTTGAGCAAGGAGTAGCTCTTGTCTATTACATATTTGGCTTATGGAACGGTATCTGTTCTAATTTCAATCTCTGGTTTTATGCAGCACCCCAACTCACCTTTCCCCTTAAGCAAGCATAAGTTGGTTTTCTACATTTGAGACCCTGTTCTGTTTTGTAATTCAGTTCCTGTGTAGCCAAGTTTACATTCCATGTGGTAGAGATATCTTATGATGTTTCTTTTTCTGTGTGACTTATTTCACTTAGAATCATCGTACCTGAATCCACTCATTATGCTGCTATGGGCCTAATGACATAGATTTCATTGCTGAGTGATATTGCATTGTACGTAAGTACCACAACTTCTTTATCCATTTTTCACTTTCTGTGATTTTGAACTTGTACTGTAAACGAGGTTCTTGTAAACAGAGCCTTCCCAAACTTTGGGGTGGCTGTGTCTTTTTGATTTTAATTTCCCTAAGCTATAGGACCATAAGTGGAAGTGCCCTAGGCTCTGTTGCTTTGTTTTGTAGATGTTTCAGAAAACACCATACACTTCTCCAGAGTGGCTGTTGGCAATTTACATCCCGCCCATCAGCATAACAAGGCTCCCAGTTCTCCATGGGCTGTCCTGCCTTTCTGGATTTTACACTTTTTTCAGATGGCCCTTTTGACCGGGGGGCAGTGAGACTTCATTGTAGTGCAGATTTCCTTTGCAAGCTTGCTTGGTTGGCCAAAAAGGGCGTATGCGTTTTTTCCTGAATATATTCAGGAAAAAACGCATACGCCCTTTTTGGCCAAGTGCATCATTGTGGACGTTCTGCCTCTTTTCCTTTGCTTTACATGCAATTCCAGTCTACCTCCTGAAATCGGTTTCCTGCAATTCTGCCCAGCGTTCAAGTCCTCTTGGCAGCCTTACTTCAATATATTTTTGGACGATAGCTGTCATTTATAACTCTGCAGGTTTGTGAATGACAGTGCCCCTGAGCTCCTTTCTTCAACTCGCTTTCTTGTGAGCTGGCCGCAACACCGCAGAATTGCTTCAGGCCCTAGTGTGGTTCCGGCATGACATGCTGAGCCTTTGGTTAATTCCTCTTCCTGGTGGGAAATGAGAGTTAAATTTGCCCGTCCAGACACCTCCAGCTAGTCTCTCATTGGTTCTCCCTATTCCTGTTCATTTTCCGCAGAAATTGCAAACTGGGCCAAACAAGAGGTTAAAGGCACTGACTCTCCAAGTGGGGAGAGTGTTAGTAAAGCGTCTGGGATGTTGCACCCGAGTACCGGGGGATGAAAACAGACACAATTAAACACGTTTCCCGATCACACGGTGGATCATACTCTGGGTTCCACATGCATGTTTTAGCTGAAGGAAGAATCCCTTAAACCTGGAGAGTTGAGACCCATGGAATGGGTACCATGCAATATGACTTCAAAGGGTCTGCATTTGCTCACCGAACCTCACCAATCCTATCACTGCTGCGTTTATGACACTGTACACACGCTTGATTCTCTTTCGGAGACATATAAATCCATAGGTTTTAAGATTCTTTCTAGTCAGGTATATTCTTACGCGTTTAATATGGGGTGTAGAGTCCACTTCGTTGAGCAAGGAGTAGCTCTTGTCTATTAAATATTTGGGTTATGGAACGGTATCTGTTCTAATTTCAATCTCTGGTTTTATGCAGCACCCCAACTCACCTTTCGCCTTAAGCAAGCATAAGTTGGTTTTCTACATTTGAGACCCTGTTCTGTTTTGTAATTCAGTTCCTGTGTAGCCAAGTTTACATTCCTTGTAGTAGTGATATCTTATGATGTTTGTTTTTCTGTGTGACTTATTTCACTTAGAATCATCGTACCTGAATCCACTCATTATGCTGCTACGGGCCTGATGACATAGATTTCATTGCTGAGTGATATTGCATTGTACGTAAGTACCACAACATCTTTATCCATTTTTCGCTTTCTGTGATATTGAACTTGGACCATAAATGAGGTTCTTGTAAACAGAGCTGTCCCAAACTTTGGGGTGGCTGTGTCTTTTTGATTTTAATTTCCCTAAGCTATAGGACCATAAGTGGAAGTGCCCTAGGCTCTGTTGCTTTGTTTTTTAGATGTTTCAGGAAACACCATACACTTCTCCAGAGTGGCTGTTGGCAATTTACATCCCGCCCATCAGCATAACAAGGCTCCCAGTTCTCCATGGCCTGTCCTGCCTTTCTGGATTTTACACTTTTTTCAGATGGCCCTTTTGACCGGGGGGCAGTGAGACTTCATTGTAGTGCAGATTTCCTTTGCAAGCTTGCTTGGTTGGCCAAAAAGGGCGTATGCGTTTTTTTTTGAATATATTCAGGAAAAAACGCATACGCCCTTTTTGGCCAAGTGCATCATTGTGGACGTTCTGCCTCTTTTCCTATGCTTTACATGCAATTCCAGTCTACCTCCTGAAATCGGTTTCCTGCAATTCTGCCCCGCTTTCAAGTCCTCTTGGCAGCCTTACTTCAATATATTTTTGGACGATAGCTGTCATTTATAACTCTGCAGGTATGTGAATGACAGTGCCCCTGAGCTCCTTTCTTCAACTCGCTTTCTTGTGAGCTGGCCGCAACACCGCAGCATTGCTTCAGACCCTAGTGTGGTTCCAGCATGGCACGCTGAGCCTTTGGTTAATTCCTCTTCCTGGTGGGAAATGAGAGTTAAATTTGCCCGTCCAGACACCTCCAGCTAGTCTCTCATTGGTTCTCCCTATTCCTGTTCATTTTCCGCAGAAATTGCAAACTGGGCCAAACAGGAGGTTAAAGGCACTGACTCTCCAAGTGGGGAGAGTGTTAGTAAAGCGTCTGGAATGTTGCACCCGAGTACCGGGGGACGAAAACTGAGTCACATTTGAACACGTTTCCCAATCACACAGTGGATCATACTCTGGGTTCCACATGCATGTTTTAGCTGAAGGAAGAATCCCTTAAACCTGGAGAGTTGAGACCCATGGAATGGGTACCATGCAATATGACTTGAAAGGGTCTGCATTTGCTCACCGAACCTCACCAATCCTATCACTGCTGCATTTATGCCACTGTACACACGCTTGATTCTCTTTCTGAGACATATAAATCCATAGGTTTTAAGATTCTTACTAGTCAGGTATATTCTTAGGCGTTTAATATGGGGTGTAGAGTCCACTTCGTTGAGCAAGGAGTAGCTCTTGTCTATTACATATTTGGCTTATGGAACGGTATCTGTGCTAATTTCAATCTCTGGTTTTATGCAGCACCCCAACTCACCTTTCCCCTTAAGCAAGCATAAGTTGGTTTTCTACATTTGAGACCCTGTTCTGTTTTGTAATTCAGTTCCTGTGTAGCCAAGTTTACATTCCATGTGGTAGAGATATCTTATGATGTTTCTTTTTCTGTGTGACTTATTTCACTTAGAATCATCGTACCTGAATCCACTCATTATGCTGCTATGGGCCTAATGACATAGATTTCATTGCTGAGTGATATTGCATTGTACGTAAGTACCACAACTTCTTTATCCATTTTTCACTTTCTGTGATTTTGAACTTGTACTGTAAACGAGGTTCTTGTAAACAGAGCCTTCCCAAACTTTGGGGTGGCTGTGTCTTTTTGATTTTAATTTCCCTAAGCTATAGGACCATAAGTGGAAGTGCCCTAGGCTCTGTTGCTTTGTTTTGTAGATGTTTCAGGAAACACCATACACTTCTCCAGAGTGGCTGTTGGCAATTTACATCCCGCCCATCAGCATAACAAGGCTCCCAGTTCTCCATGGGCTGTCCTGCCTTTCTGGATTTTACACTTTTTTCAGATGGCCCTTTTGACCGGGGGGCAGTGAGACTTCATTGTAGTGCAGATTTCCTTTGCAAGCTTGCTTGGTTGGCCAAAAAGGGCGTATGCGTTTTTTCCTGAATATATTCAGGAAAAAACGCATACGCCCTTTTTGGCCAAGTGCATCATTGTGGACGTTCTGCCTCTTTTCCTTTGCTTTACATGCAATTCCAGTCTACCTCCTGAAATCGGTTTCCTGCAATTCTGCCCAGCGTTCAAGTCCTCTTGGCAGCCTTACTTCAATATATTTTTGGACGATAGCTGTCATTTATAACTCTGCAGGTTTGTGAATGACAGTGCCCCTGAGCTCCTTTCTTCAACTCGCTTTCTTGTGAGCTGGCCGCAACACCGCAGCATTGCTTCAGGCCCTAGTGTGGTTCCGGCATGACATGCTGAGCCTTTGGTTAATTCCTCTTCCTGGTGGGAAATGAGAGTTAACTTTGCCCGTCCAGACACCTCCAGCTAGTCTCTCATTGGTTCTCCCTATTCCTGTTCATTTTCCGCAGAAATTGCAAACTGGGCCAAACAAGAGGTTAAAGGCACTGACTCTCCAATTGGGGAGAGTGTTAGTAAAGCGTCTGGAATGTTGCACCCGAGTACCGGGGGATGAAAACTGACACAATTAAACACGTTTCCCGATCACACGGTGGATCATACTCTGGGTTCCACATGCATGTTTTAGCTGAAGGAAGAATCCCTTAAACCTGGAGAGTTGAGACCCATGGAATGGGTACCATGCAATATGACTTCAAAGGGTCTGCATTTGCTCACCGAACCTCACCAATCCTATCACTGCTGCGTTTATGACACTGTACACACGCTTGATTCTCTTTCGGAGACATATAAATCCATAGGTTTTAAGATTCTTTCTAGTCAGGTATATTCTTACGCGTTTAATATGGGGTGTAGAGTCCACTTCGTTGAGCAAGGAGTAGCTCTTGTCTATTAAATATTTGGCTTATGGAACGGTATCTGTTCTAATTTCAATCTCTGGTTTTATGCAGCACCCCAACTCACCTTTCGCCTTAAGCAAGCATAAGTTGGTTTTCTACATTTGAGACCCTGTTCTGTTTTGTAATTCAGTTCCTGTGTAGCCAAGTTTACATTCCTTGTAGTAGTGATATCTTATGATGTTTGTTTTTCTGTGTGACTTATTTCACTTAGAATCATCGTACCTGAATCCACTCATTATGCTGCTACGGGCCTGATGACATAGATTTCATTGCTGAGTGATATTGCATTGTACATAAGTACCACAACATCTTTATCCATTTTTCGCTTTCTGTGATATTGAACTTGGACCATAAATGAGGTTCTTGTAAACAGAGCTGTCCCTAACTTTGGGGTGGCTGAGTCTTTTTGATTTTAATTTCCCTAAGCTATAGGACCATAAGTGGAAGTGCCCTAGGCTCTGTTGCTTTGTTTTTTAGATGTTTCAGGAAACACCATACACTTCTCCAGAGTGGCTGTTGGCAATTTACATCCCGCCCATCAGCATAACAAGGCTCCCAGTTCTCCATGGCCTGTCCTGCCTTTCTGGATTTTACACTTTTTTCAGATGGCCCTTTTGACCGGGGGGCAGTGAGACTTCATTGTAGTGCAGATTTCCTTTGCAAGCTTGCTTGGTTGGCCAAAAAGGGCATATGCGTTTTTTCCTGAATATATTCAGGAAAAAACGCATACGCCCTTTTTGGCCAAGTGCATCATTGTGGACGTTCTGCCTCTTTTCCTATGCTTTACATGCAATTCCAGTCTACCTCCTGAAATCGGTTTCCTGCAATTCTGCCCCGCTTTCAAGTCCTCTTGGCAGCCTTACTTCAATATACTTTTGGACGATAGCTATCATTTATAACTCTGCAGGTATGTGAATGACAGTGCCCCTGAGCTCCTTTCTTCAACTCGCTTTCTTGTGAGCTGGCCGCAACACCGCAGGATTGCTTCAGGCCCTAGTGTGGTTCCGGCATGGCACGCTGAGCCTTTGTTTAATTCCTCTTCCTGGTGGGAAATGAGAGTTAAATTTGCCCGTCCAGACACCTCCAGCTAGTCTCTCATTGGTTCTCCCTATTCCTGTTCATTTTCCGCAGAAATTGCAAACTGGGCCAAACAGGAGGTTAAAGGCACTGACTCTCCAAGAGGGGAGAGTGTTAGTAAAGCGTCTGGAATGTTGCACCCGAGTACCAGGGGACGAAAACTGAGACACATTTGAACACGTTTCCCGATCACATGGTGGATCATACTCTGGGTTCCACATGCATGTTTTAGCTGAAGGAAGAATCCCTTAAACCTGGAGAGTTGAGACCCCTGCAATGGGTACCATGCAATATGACTTCAAAGGGTCTGCATTTGCTCACCGAACCTCACCAATCCTATCACTGCTGCATTTATGCCACTGTACACACGCTTGATTCTCTTTCTGAGACATATAAATCCATAGGTTTTAAGATTCTTACTAGTCAGGTATATTCTTAGGCGTTTAATATGGGGTGTAGAGTCCACTTCGTTGAGCAAGGAGTAGCTCTTGTCTATTACATATTTGGCTTATGGAACGGTATCTGTGCTAATTTCAATCTCTGGTTTTATGCAGCACCCCAACTCACCTTTCCCCTTAAGCAAGCATAAGTCGGTTTTCTACATTTGAGACCCTGTTCTGTTTTGTAATTCAGTTCCTGTGTAGCCAAGTTTACATTCCATGTGGTAGAGATATCTTATGATGTTTCTTTTTCTGTGTGACTTATTTCACTTAGAATCATCGTACCTGAATCCACTCATTATGCTGCTATGGGCCTGATGACATAGATTTCATTGCTGAGTGATATTGCATTGTACGTAAGTACCACAACTTCTTTATCCATTTTTCACTTTCTGTGATTTTGAACTTATACTGTAAACTAGGTTCTTGTAAACAGAGCCTTCCCAAACTTTGGGGTGGCTGTGTCTTTTTGATTTTAATTTCCCTAAGCTATAGGACCATAAGTGGAAGTGCCCTAGGCTCTGTTGCTTTGTTTTGTAGATGTTTCAGGAAACACCATACACTTCTCCAGAGTGGCTGTTGGCAATTTACATCCCGCCCATCAGCATAACAAGGCTCCCAGTTCTCCATGGGCTGTCCTGCCTTTCTGGATTTTACACTTTTTTCAGATGGCCCTTTTGACCGGGGGGCAGTGAGACTTCATTGTAGTGCAGATTTCCTTTGCAAGCTTGCTTGGTTGGCCAAAAAGGGCGTATGCGTTTTTTCCTCAATATATTAAGGAAAAAACGCATACGCCCTTTTTGGCCAAGTGCATCATTGTGGACGTTCTGCCTCTTTTCCTATGCTTTACATGCAATTCCAGTCTACCTCCTGAAATCGGTTTCCTGCAATTCTGCCCCGCTTTCAAGTCCTCTTGGCAGCCTTACTTCAATATATTTTTGGACGATAGCTATCATTTATAACTCTGCAGGTATGTGAATGACAGTGCCCCTGAGCTCCTTTCTTCAACTCGCTTTCTTGTGAGCGGGCCGCAACACCGCAGCATTGCTTCAGGCCCTAGTGTGGTTCCGGCATGGCACGCTGAGCCTTTGTTTAATTCCTCTTCCTGGTGGGAAATGAGAGTTAAATTTGCCCGTCCAGACACCTCCAGCTAGTCTCTCATTGGTTCTCCCTATTCCTGTTCATTTTCCGCAGAAATTGCAAACTGGGCCAAACAGGAGGTTAAAGGCACTGACTCTCCAAGTGGGGAGAGTGTTAGTAAAGCGTCTGGAATGTTGCACCCGAGTACCGGGGGACAAAAACTGAGTCACATTTGAACACGTTTCCCGATCACACAGTGGATCATACTCTGGGTTCCACATGCATGTTTTAGCTGAAGGAAGAATCCCTTAAACCTGGAGAGTTGAGACCCATGGAATGGGTACCATGCAATATGACTTGAAAGGGTCTGCATTTGCTCACCGAACCTCACCAATCCTATCACTGCTGCATTTATGCCACTGTACACACGCTTGATTCTCTTTCTGAGACATATAAATCCATAGGTTTTAAGATTCTTACTAGTCAGGTATATTCTTAGGCGTTTAATATGGGGTGTAGAGTCCACTTCGTTGAGCAAGGAGTAGCTCTTGTCTATTACATATTTGGCTTATGGAACGGTATCTGTTCTAATTTCAATCTCTGGTTTTATGCAGCACCCCAACTCACCTTTCCCCTTAAGCAAGCATAAGTTGGTTTTCTACATTTGAGACCCTGTTCTGTTTTGTAATTCAGTTCCTGTGTAGCCAAGTTTACATTCCATGTGGTAGAGATATCTTATGATGTTTCTTTTTCTGTGTGACTTATTTCACTTAGAATCATCGTACCTGAATCCACTCATTATGCTGCTATGGGCCTAATGACATAGATTTCATTGCTGAGTGATATTGCATTGTACGTAAGTACCACAACTTCTTTATCCATTTTTCACTTTCTGTGATTTTGAACTTGTACTGTAAACGAGGTTCTTGTAAACAGAGCCTTCCCAAACTTTGGGGTGGCTGTGTCTTTTTGATTTTAATTTCCCTAAGCTATAGGACCATAAGTGGAAGTGCCCTAGGCTCTGTTGCTTTGTTTTGTAGATGTTTCAGGAAACACCATACACTTCTCCAGAGTGGCTGTTGGCAATTTACATCCCGCCCATCAGCATAACAAGGCTCCCAGTTCTCCATGGGCTGTCCTGCCTTTCTGGATTTTACACTTTTTTCAGATGGCCCTTTTGACCGGGGGGCAGTGAGACTTCATTGTAGTGCAGATTTCCTTTGCAAGCTTGCTTGGTTGGCCAAAAAGGGCGTATGCGTTTTTTCCTCAATATATTCAGGAAAAAACGCATACGCCCTTTTTGGCCAAGTGCATCATTGTGGACGTTCTGCCTCTTTTCCTTTGCTTTACATGCAATTCCAGTCTACCTCCTGAAATCGGTTTCCTGCAATTCTGCCCAGCGTTCAAGTCCTCTTGGCAGCCTTACTTCAATATATTTTTGGACGATAGCTGTCATTTATAACTCTGCAGGTTTGTGAATGACAGTGCCCCTGAGCTCCTTTCTTCAACTCGCTTTCTTGTGAGCTGGCCGCAACACCGCAGCATTGCTTCAGGCCCTAGTGTGGTTCCGGCATGACATGCTGAGCCTTTGGTTAATTCCTCTTCCTGGTGGGAAATGAGAATTAACTTTGCCCATCCAGACACCTCCAGCTAGTCTCTCATTGGTTCTCCCTATTCCTGTTCATTTTCCGCAGAAATTGCAAACTGGGCCAAACAAGAGGTTAAAGGCACTGACTCTCCAAGTGGGGAGAGTGTTAGTAAAGCGTCTGGAATGTTGCACCCGAGTACCGGGGAATGAAAACTGACACAATTAAACACGTTTCCCGTTCACACGGTGGATCATACTCTGGGTTCCACATGCATGTTTTAGCTGAAGGAAGAATCCCTTAAACCTGGAGAGTTGAGACCCATGGAATGGGTACCATGCAATATGACTTCAAAGGGTCTGCATTTGCTCACCGAACCTCACCAATCCTATCACTGCTGCGTTTATGACACTGTACACACGCTTGATTCTCTTTCGGAGACATATAAATCCATAGGTTTTAAGATTCTTTCTAGTCAGGTATATTCTTACGCGTTTAATATGGGGTGTAGAGTCCACTTCGTTGAGCAAGGAGTAGCTCTTGTCTATTAAATATTTGGCTTATGGAACGGTATCTGTTCTAATTTCAATCTCTGGTTTTATGCAGCACCCCAACTCACCTTTCGCCTTAAGCAAGCATAAGTTGGTTTTCTACATTTGAGACCCTGTTCTGTTTTGTAATTCAGTTCCTGTGTAGCCAAGTTTACATTCCTTGTAGTAGTGATATCTTATGATGTTTGTTTTTCTGTGTGACTTATTTCACTTAGAATCATCGTACCTGAATCCACTCATTATGCTGCTACGGGCCTGATGACATAGATTTCATTGCTGAGTGATATTGCATTGTACGTAAGTACCACAACATCTTTATCCATTTTTCGCTTTCTGTGATATTGAACTTGGACCATAAATGAGGTTCTTGTAAACAGAGCTGTCCCTAACTTTGGGGTGGCTGAGTCTTTTTGATTTTAATTTCCCTAAGCTATAGGACCATAAGTGGTAGTGCCCTAGGCTCTGTTGCTTTGTTTTTTAGATGTTTCAGGAAACACCATACACTTCTCCAGAGTGGCTGTTGGCAATTTACATCCCGCCCATCAGCATAACAAGGCTCCCAGTTCTCCATGGCCTGTCCTGCCTTTCTGGATTTTACACTTTTTTCAGATGGCCCTTTTGACCGGGGGGCTGTGAGACTTCATTGTAGTGCAGATTTCCTTTGCAAGCTTGCTTGGTTGGCCAAAAAGGGCGTATGCGTTTTTTCCTGAATATATTCAGGAAAAAACGCATACGCCCTTTTTGGCCAAGTGCATCATTGTGGACGTTCTGCCTCTTTTCCTATGCTTTACATGCAATTCCAGTCTACCTCCTGAAATCGGTTTCCTGCAATTCTGCCCCGCTTTCAAGTCCTCTTGGCAGCCTTACTTCAATATACTTTTGGACGATAGCTATCATTTATAACTCTGCAGGTATGTGAATGACAGTGCCCCTGAGCTCCTTTCTTCAACTCGCTTTCTTGTGAGCTGGCCGCAACACCGCAGGATTGCTTCAGGCCCTAGTGTGGTTCTGGCATGGCACGCTGAACCTTTGTTTAATTCCTCTTCCTGGTGGGAAATGAGAGTTAAATTTGCCCGTCCAGACACCTCCAGCTAGTCTCTCATTGGTTCTCCCTATTCCTGTTCATTTTCCGCAGAAATTGCAAACTGGGCCAAACAGGAGGTTAAAGGCACTGACTCTCCAAGAGGGGAGAGTGTTAGTAAAGCGTCTGGAATGTTGCACCCGAGTACCAGGGGACGAAAACTGAGACACATTTGAACACGTTTCCCGATCACATGGTGGATCATACTCTGGGTTCCACATGCATGTTTTAGCTGAAGGAAGAATCCCTTAAACCTGGAGAGTTGAGACCCCTGCAATGGGTACCATGCAATATGACTTCAAAGGGTCTGCATTTGCTCACCGAACCTCACCAATCCTATCACTGCTGCATTTATGCCACTGTACACACGCTTGATTCTCTTTCTGAGACATATAAATCCATAGGTTTTAAGATTCTTACTAGTCAGGTATATTCTTAGGCGTTTAATATGGGGTGTAGAGTCCACTTCGTTGAGCAAGGAGTAGCTCTTGTCTATTACATATTTGGCTTATGGAACGGTATCTGTGCTAATTTCAATCTCTGGTTTTATGCAGCACCCCAACTCACCTTTCCCCTTAAGCAAGCATAAGTCGGTTTTCTACATTTGAGACGCTGTTCTGTTTTGTAATTCAGTTCCTGTGTAGCCAAGTTTACATTCCATGTGGTAGAGATATCTTATGATGTTTCTTTTTCTGTGTGACTTATTTCACTTAGAATCATCGTACCTGAATCTACTCATTATGCTGCTATGGGCCTGATGACATAGATTTCATTGCTGAGTGATATTGCATTGTACGTAAGTACCACAACTTCTTTATCCATTTTTCACTTTCTGTGATTTTGAACTTATACTGTAAACTAGGTTCTTGTAAACAGAGCCTTCCCAAACTTTGGGGTGGCTGTGTCTTTTTGATTTTAATTTCCCTAAGCTATAGGACCATAAGTGGAAGTGCCCTAGGCTCTGTTGCTTTGTTTTGTAGATGTTTCAGGAAACACCATACACTTCTCCAGAGTGGCTGTTGGCAATTTACATCCCGCCCATCAGCATAACAAGGCTCCCAGTTCTCCATGGCCTGTCCTGCCTTTCTGGATTTTACACTTTTTTCAGATGGCCCTTTTGACCGGGGGGGCAGTGAGACTTCATTGTAGTGCAGATTTCCTTTGCAAGCTTGCTTGGTTGGCCAAAAGGGCGTATGCGTTTTTTCCTGAATATATTAAGGAAAAAACGCATACGCCCTTTTTGGCCAAGTGCATCATTGTGGACGTTCTGCCTCTTTTCCTATGCTTTACATGCAATTCCAGTCTACCTCCTGAAATCGGTTTCCTGCAATTCTGCCCCGCTTTCAAGTCCTCTTGGCAGCCTTACTTCAATATACTTTTGGACGATAGCTATCATTTATAACTCTGCAGGTATGTGAATGACAGTGCCCCTGAGCTCCTTTCTTCAACTCGCTTTCTTGTGAGCTGGCCGCAACACCGCAGGATTGCTTCAGGCCCTAGTGTGGTTCCGGCATGGCACACTGAGCCTTTGTTTAATTCCTCTTCCTGGTGGGAAATGAGAGTTAAATTTGCCCGTCCAGACACCTCCAGCTAGTCTCTCATTGGTTCTCCCTATTCCTGTTCATTTTCCGCAGAAATTGCAAACTGGGCCAAACAGGAGGTTAAAGGCACTGACTCTCCAAGTGGGGAGAGTGTTAGTAAAGCGTCTGGAATGTTGCACCCGAGTACCAGGGGACGAAAACTGAGACACATTTGAACACGTTTCCCGATCACATGGTGGATCATACTCTGGGTTCCACATGCATGTTTTAGCTGAAGGAAGAATCCCTTAAACCTGGAGAGTTGAGACCCCTGCAATGGGTACCATGCAATATGACTTCAAAGGGTCTGCATTTGCTCACCGAACCTCACCATTCCTATCACTGCTGCATTTATGTCACTGTAAACACGCTTGATTCTCTTTCGGAGACATATAAATCCATAGGTTTTAAGATTCTTACTAGTCAGGTATATTCTTAGGCGTTTAATATGGGGTGTAGAGTCCACTTCGTTGAGCAAGGAGTAGCTCTTGTCTATTACATATTTGGCTTATGGAACGGTATCTGTTCTAATTTCAATCTCTCGTTTTGTGCAGCACCCCAACTCACCTTTCGCCTTAAGCAAGCATAAGTTGGTTTTCTACATTTGAGACCCTGTTCTGTTTTGTAATTCAGTTCCTGTGTAGCCAAGTTTACATTCCATGTGGTAGAGATATCTTATGATGTTTCTTTCTCTGTGTGACTTATTTCACTTACAATCATCGTACCTGAATCCACTCATTATGCTGCTATGGGCCTGATGACATAGATTTCATTGCTGAGTGATATTGCATTGTACGTAAGTACCACAACTTCTTTATCCATTTTGCGCTTTCTGTGATATTGAACTTGTACCGTAAAGGAGGTTCTTGTAAACAGAGCTGTCCCAAAGATTGGGGTGGTTGTGTCTTTTTGATTTTAATTTCCCTAAGCTATAGGACCATAAGTGGAAGTGCCCTAGGCTCTGTTGCTTTGTTTTTTAGATGTTTCAGGAAACACCATACACTTCTCCAAAGTGACTGTTGGCAATTTACATCCCGCCCATCAGCATAACAAGGCTCCCAGTTCTCCATGGGCTGTCCTGCCTTTCTGGATTTTACACTTTTTTCAGATGGCCCTTTTGACCGGGGGGCAGTGAGACTTCATTGTAGTGCAGATTTCCTTTGCAAGCTTGCTTGGTTGGCCAAAAAGGGCGTATGCGTTTTTTCCTGAATATATTCAGGAAAAAACGCATACGCCCTTTTTGGTCAAGTGCATCATTGTGGACGTTCTGCCTCTTTTCCTTTGCTTTACATGCAATTCCAGTCTACCTCCTGAAATCGGTTTCCTGCAATTCTGCCCAGCGTTCAAGTCCTCTTGGCAGCCTTACTTCAATATATTTTTGGATGATAGCTATCATTTATAACTCTGCAGGTTTGTGAATGACAGTGCCCCTGAGCTCCTTTCTTCAACTCGCTTTCTTGTGAGCTGGCCGCAACACCGCAGCATTGCTTCAGGCCCTAGTGTGGTTCCGGCATGACATGCTGAGCCTTTGGTTAATTCCTCTTCCTGGTGGGAAATGAGAATTAACTTTGCCCATCCAGACACCTCCAGCTAGTCTCTCATTGGTTCTCTCTATTCCTGTTCATTTTCCGCAGAAATTGCAAACTGGGCCAAACAAGAGGTTAAAGGCACTGACTCTCCAAGTGGGGAGAGTGTTAGTAAAGCGTCTGGAATGTTGCACCTGAGTACCGGGGGATGAAAACTGACACAATTAAACACGTTTCCCGATCACACGGTGGATCATACTCTGGGTTCCACATGCATGTTTTAGCTGAAGGAAGAATCCCTTAAACCTGGAGAGTTGAGACCCATGGAATGGGTACCATGCAATATGACTTCAAAGGGTCTGCATTTGCTCACCGAACCTCACCAATCCTATCACTGCTGCGTTTATGACACTGTACACACGCTTGATTCTCTTTCGGAGACATATAAATCCATAGGTTTTAAGATTCTTTCTAGTCAGGTATATTCTTACGCGTTTAATATGGGGTGTAGAGTCCACTTCGTTGAGCAAGGAGTAGCTCTTGTGTATTAAATATTTGGGTTATGGAACGGTATCTGTTCTAATTTCAATCTCTGGTTTTATGCAGCACCCCAACTCACCTTTCGCCTTAAGCAAGCATAAGTTGGTTTTCTACATTTGAGACCCTGTTCTGTTTTGTAATTCAGTTCCTGTGTAGCCAAGTTTACATTCCTTGTAGTAGTGATATCTTATGATGTTTGTTTTTCTGTGTGACTTATTTCACTTAGAATCATCGTACCTGAATCCACTCATTATGCTGCTACGGGCCTGATGACATAGATTTCATTGCTGAGTGATATTGCATTGTACATAAGTACCACAACATCTTTATCCATTTTTCGCTTTCTGTGATATTGAACTTGGACCATAAATGAGGTTCTTGTAAACAGAGCTGTCCCTAACTTTGGGGTGGCTGAGTCTTTTTGATTTTAATTTCCCTAAGCTATAGGACCATAAGTGGAAGTGCCCTAGGCTCTGTTGCTTTGTTTTTTAGATGTTTCAGGAAACACCATACACTTCTCCAGAGTGGCTGTTGGCAATTTACATCCCACCCATCAGCATAACAAGGCTCCCAGTTCTCCATGGCCTGTCCTGCCTTTCTGGATTTTACACTTTTTTCAGATGGCCCTTTTGACCGGGGGGCAGTGAGACTTCATTGTAGTGCAGATTTCCTTTGCAAGCTTGCTTGGTTGGCCAAAAAGGGCGTATGCGTTTTTTCCTGAATATATTCAGGAAAAAACGCATACGCCCTTTTTGGCCAAGTGCATCATTGTGGACGTTCTGCCTCTTTTCCTATGCTTTACATGCAATTCCAGTCTACCTCCTGAAATCGGTTTCCTGCAATTCTGCCCCACTTTCAAGTCCTCTTGGCAGCATTACTTCAATATATTTTTGGACGATAGCTATCATTTATAACTCTGCAGGTATGTGAATGACAGTGCCCCTGAGCTCCTTTCTTCAACTCGCTTTCTTGTGAGCTGGCCGCAACACTGCAGGATTGCTTCAGGCCCTAGTGTGGTTCCGGCATGGCACGCTGAGCCTTTGTTTAATTCCTCTTCCTTGTGGGAAATGAGAGTTAAATTTGTCCGTCCAGACACCTCCAGCTAGTCTCTCATTGGTTCTCCCTATTCCTGTTCATTTTCCGCAGAAATTGCAAACTGGGCCAAACAGGAGGTTAAAGGCACTGACTCTCCAAGTGGGGAGAGTGTTAGTAAAGCGTCTGGAATGTTGCACCCGAGTACCAGGGGATGAAAACTGAGACACATTTGAACACGTTTCCCGATCACATGGTGGATCATACTCTGGGTTCCACATGCATGTTTTAGCTGAAGGAAGAATCCCTTAAACCTGGAGAGTTGAGACCCCTGCAATGGGTACCATGCAATATGACTTCAAAGGGTCTGCATTTGCTCACCGAACCTCACTAATCCTATCACTGCTGCATTTATGCCACTGTACACACGCTTGATTCTCTTTCTGAGACATATAAATCCATAGGTTTTAAGATTCTTACTAGTCAGGTATATTCTTAGGCGTTTAATATGGGGTGTAGAGTCCACTTCGTTGAGCAAGGAGTAGCTCTTGTCTATTACATATTTGGCTTATGGAACGGTATCTGTTCTAATTTCAATCTCTGGTTTTATGCAGCACCCCAACTCACCTTTCCCCTTAAGCAAGCATAAGTCGGTTTTCTACATTTGAGACCCTGTTCTGTTTTGTAATTCAGTTCCTGTGTAGCCAAGTTTACATTCCATGTGGTAGAGATATCTTATGATGTTTCTTTTTCTGTATGACTTATGTCACTTAGAATCATCGTACCTGAATCCACTCATTATGCTGCTATGGGCCTGATGACATAGATTTCATTGCTGAGTGATATTGCATTGTACATAAGTACCACAACTTCTTTATCCATTTTTCACTTTCTGTGATTTTGAACTTGTACTGTAAACGAGGTTCTTGTAAACAGAGCCTTCCCAAACTTTGGGGTGGCTGTGTCTTTTTGATTTTAATTTCCCTAAGCTATAGGACCATAAGTGGAAGTGCCCTAGGCTCTGTTGCTTTGTTTTGTAGATGTTTCAGGAAACACCATACACTTCTCCAGAGTGGCTGTTGGCAATTTACATCCCGCCCATCAGCATAACAAGGCTCCCAATTCTCCATGGCCTGTCCTGCCTTTCTGGATTTTACACTTTTTTCAGATGGCCCTTTTGACCGGGGGGCAGTGAGACTTCATTGTAGTGCAGATTTCCTTTGCAAGCTTGCTTGGTTGGCCAAAAAGGGCGTATGCGTTTTTTCCTGAATATATTCAGGAAAAAACGCATACGCCCTTTTTGGCCAAGTGCATCATTGTGGACGTTCTGCCTCTTTTCTTATGCTTTACATGCAATTCCAGTCTACCTCCTGAAATCGGTTTCCTGCAATTCTGCCCCGCTTTCAAGTCCTCTTGGCAGCCTTACTTCAATATATTTTTGGACGATAGCTATCATTTATAACTCTGCAGGTATGTGAATGACAGTGCCCCTGAGCTCCTTTCTTCAACTCGCTTTCTTGTGAGCTGGCCGCAACACCGCAGGATTGCTTCAGGCCCTAGTGTGGTTCCGGCATGGCACGCTGAGCCTTTGTTTAATTCCTCTTCCTGGTGGGAAATGAGAGTTAAATTTGCCGGTCCAGACACCTCCAGCTAGTCGCTCATTGGTTCTCCCTATTCCTATTCATTTTCCGCAGAAATTGCAAACTGGGCCAAACAGGAGGTTAAAGGCACTGACTCTCCAAGTGGGGAGAGTGTTAGTAAAGCATCTGGAATGTTGCACCCGAGTACCAGGGGATGAAAACTGACACAATTGAACACGTTTCCCGATCACACGGTGGATCATACTCTGGGTTCCACATGCATGTTTTAGCTGAAGGAAGAATCCCTTAAACCTGGAGAGTTGAGACCCATGGAATGGGTACCATGCAATATGACTTCAAAGGGTCTGCATTTGTCCACCGAACCTCACCAATCCTATCACTGCTGCGTTTATGCCGCTGTACACACGCTTGATTCTCTTTCGGAGACATATAAATCCATAGGTTTTAAGATTCTTCCTAGTCAGGTATATTCTTAGGCGTTTATTATGGGGTGAAGTGTCCACTTCGTTGAGCAAGGAGTAGCTCTTGTCTATTACATATTTGGCTTATGGAACGGTATCTGTGCTAATTTCAATCTCTGGTTTTATGCAGCACCCCAACTCACCTTTCGCCTTAAGCAAGCATAAGATGGTTTTCTACATTTGAGACCCTGTTCTGTTTTGTAATTCAGTTCCTGTGTAGCCAAGTTTACATTCCGTGTAGTAGTGATATCTTATGATGTTTCTTTTTCTGTGTGACTTATTTCACTTAGAATCATCGTACCTGAATCCACTCATTATGCTGCTATGGGCCTGATGACATAGATTTCATTGCTGAGTGATATTGCATTGTACGTAAGTACCACAACTTCTTTATCCATTTTTCATTTTCTGTGATTTTGAACTTGTACTGTAAACGAGGTTCTTGTAAACAGAGCCGTCCCAAACTTTGGGGTGGCTGTGTCTTTTTGATTTTAATTTCCCTAAGCTATAGGACCATAAATGGAAGTGCCCTAGGCTCTGTTGCTTTGTTTTTTAGATGTTTCAGGAAACACCATACACTTCTCCAGAGTGGCTGTTGGCAATTTACATCCCGCCCATCAGCATAACAAGGTTCCCAATTCTCCATGGCCTGTCCTGCCTTTCTGGATTTTACACTTTTTTCAGATGGCCCTTTTGACCGGGGGCAGTGAGGCTTCATTGTAGTGCAGATTTCCTTTGCAAGCTTGCTTGGTTGGCCAAAAAGGGCGTATGCGTTTTTTCCTGAATATATTCAGGAAAAAACGCATACGCCCTTTTTGGCCAAGTGCATCATTGTGGACGTACTGCCTCTTTTCCTATGCTTTACATGCTATTCCAGTCTACCTCCTGAAATCGGTTTCCTGCAATTCTGCCCCGCTTTCAAGTCCTCTTGGCAGCCTTACTTCAATATATTTTTGGACGATAGCTGTCATTTATAACTCTGCAGGTATGTGAATGACAGTGCCCCTGAGCTCCTTTCTTCAACTCGCTTTCTTGTGAGCTGGCCGCAACACCGCAGCATTGCTTCAGGCCCTAGTGTGGTTCCGGCATGGCACGCTGAGCCTTTGGTTAATTCCTCTTCCTGGTGGGAAATGAGAGTTAAATTTGCCCGTCCAGACACCTCCAGCTAGTCTCTCATTGGTTCTCCCTATTCCTGTTCATTTTCCGCAGAAATTGCAAACTGGGCCAAACAGGAGGTTAAAGGCACTGACTCTCCAAGTGGGGAGAGTGTTAGTAAAGCGTCTGGAATGTTGCACCCGAGTACCGGGGGACGAAAACTGACACAATTGAACACGTTTCCCTATCACACGGTGGATCATACTCTGGGTTCCACATGCATGTTTTAGCTGAAGGAAGAATCCCTTAAACCTGGAGAGTTGAGACCCATGGAATGGGTGCCATGCAATATGACTTCAAAGGGTCTGCAGTTGTCCACCGAACCTCACCAATAATATCACTGCTGCGTTTATGCCGCTGTACACACGCTTGATTCTCTTTCGGAGACATATAAATCCATAGGTTTTAAGATTCTTACTAGTCAGGTATATTCTTAGGCGTTTAATATGGGGTGTAGAGTCCACTTCGTTGAGCAAGGAGTAGCTCTTGTCTATTACATATTTGGCTTATGGAACGGTATCTGTGCTAATTTCAGTCTTTGATTTTATGTAGCACCCCAACTCAACTTTCCTCTTAAGCAAGCATAAGTCGGTTTTCTACATTTGAGACCCTGTTCTGTTTTGTAATTCAGTTCCTGTGTAGCCAAGTTTACATTCCATGTGGTAGAGATATCTTATGATGTTTCTTTTTCTGTGTGACTTATTTCACTTAGAATCATCGTACCTGAATCCACTCATTATGCTGCTATGGGCCTGATGACATAGATTTCATTGCTGAGTGATATTGCATTGTACGTAAGTACCACAACTTCTTGATCCATTTTTCGCTTTCTGTGATATTGAACTTGTACCGTAAACGAGGTTCTTGTAAACAGAGCCTTCCCAAACTTTGGGGTGGCTGTGTCTTTTTGATTTTAATTTCCCTAAGCTATAGGACCATAAGTGGAAGTGCCCTAGGCTCTGTTGCTTTGTTTTGTAGATGTTTCAGGAAACACCATACACTTCTCCAGAGTGGCTGTTGGCAATTTACATCCCGCCCATCAGCATAACAAGGCTCCCAGTTCTCCATGGCCTGTCCTGCCTTTCTGGATTTTACACTTTTTTCAGATGGCCCTTTTGACCGGGGGGCAGTGAGACTTCATTGTAGTGCAGATTTCCTTTGCAAGCTTGCTTGGTTGGCCAAAAAGGGCGTAGGCTTTTTTTCTTGAGGAAAAATCGCATATGCCCTTTTTGGCCAAGTGCATCATTGTGGACGTTCTGCCTCTTTTCCTATGCTTTACATGCAATTCCAGTCTACCTCCTGAAATCGGTTTCCTGCAATTCTGCCCCGCTTTCAAGTCCTCTTGGCAGCCTTACTTCAATATATTTTTGGATGATAGCTGTCATTTATAACTCTGCATGTCTGTGAATGACAGTGCCCCTGAGCTCCTTTCTTCAACTCGCTTTCTTGTGAGCTGGCCGCAACACCGCAGCATCGCTTCAGGCCCTAGTGTTGTTCCGGCATGGCATGCTGAGCCTTTGGTTAATTCCTCTTCCTGGTGGGAAATGAGAGTTAAATTTGCCCGTCCAGACACCTCCAGCTAGTCTCTCATTGGTTCTCCCTATTCCTGTTCATTTTCCGCAGAAATTGGAAACTGGGCCAAACAGGAGGTTAAAGGCACTGACTCTCCAAGTGGGGAGAGTGTTAGTAAAGTGTCTGGAATGTTGCACCCGAGTACCAGGGGACGAAAACTGACACATTTGAACACGTTTCCCGATCACACGGTGGATCATACTCTGGGTTCCACATGCATGTTTTAGCTGAAGGAAGAATCCCTTAAACCTGGAGAGTTGAGACCCATGGAATGGGTACCATGCAATATGACTTCAAAGGGTCTGCATTTGCTCACCGAACCTCATCAATCCTATCACTGCTGCGTTTATGCCGCTATACACACGCTTGATTCTCTTTCGGAGATATATAAATCCATAGGTTTTAAGATTCTTACTAGTCAGGTATATTCTTAGGCGTTTAATATGGGGTGTTGAGTCCACTTCGTTGAGAAAGGTGTAGCTCTTGTCTATTACATATTTGGCTTATGGAACGATATCTGTGCTAATTTCAATGTCTGGTTTTATGCAGCACCCCAACTCACCTTTCCCCTTAAGGAAGCATAAGTTGGTTTTCTACATTTGAGACCCTGTTCTGTTTTGTAATTCAGTTCCTGTGTAGCCAAGTTTACATTCCGTGTAGTAGTGATATCTTATGATGTTTCTTTTTCTGTGTGACTTATTTCACTTAGAATCATCGTACCTGAATCCACTCATTATGCTGCTATGGGCCTGATGACATAGATTTCATTGCTGAGTGATATTGCATTGTACGTAAGTACTACAACTTCTTTATCCATTTTTCACTTTCTGTGATATTGAACTTGTACCGTAAACGAGGTTCCTGTAAACAGAACCGTCCCAAACTTTGGGGTGGCTGTGTCTTTTTGATTTTAATTTCCCTAAGCTATAGGACCATAAGTGGAAGTGCCCTAGGCTCTGTTGCTTTGTTTTTTAGATGTTTCAGGAAACACCATACACTTCTCCAGAGTGACTGGTGGCAATTTACATCCCGCCCATCAGCATAACAAGGCTCCCAGTTCTCCATGGCCTGTCCTGCCTTTCTGGATTTTACACTTTTTTCAGATGGCCCTTTTGACCTGGGGGGGGGGCAGTGAGACTTCATTGTAGTGCAGATTTCCTTTGCAAGCTTGCTTGGTTGGCCAAAAAGGGCGTATGCGTTTTTTCCTGAATATATTCAGGAAAAAACGCATACGCCCTTTTAGGCCAAGTGCATCATTGTGGACGTTCTGCCTCTTTTCCTATGCTTTACATGCAATTCCAGTCTACCTCCTGAAATCGGTTTCCTGCAATTCTGCCCCGCTTTCAAGTCCTCTTGGCAGCCTTACTTCAATATATTTTTGGACGATAGCTGTCATTTATAACTCTGCAGGTATGTGAATGACAGTGCCCCTGAGCTCCTTGATTCAACTCGCTTTCTTGTGAGCTGGCCGCAACACCACAGCATTGCTTCAGGCCCTAGTGTGGTTCCGGCATGGCACACTGAGCCTTTGGTTAATTCCTCTTCCTGGTGGGAAATGAGAGTTAAATTTGCCCGTCCAGACACCTCCAGCTAGTCTCTCATTGGTTCTCCCTATTCCTGTTCATTTTCCGCAGAAATTGCAAACTGGGCCAAACAGGAGGTTAAAGGCACTGAATCTCCAAGTGGGGAGAGTGTTAGTAAAGCATCTGGAATGTTGCACCCGAGTACCAGGGGACGAAAACTGACACAATTGAACACGTTTCCCGATCACACGGTGGATCATACTCTGGGTTCCACATGCATGTTTTAGCTGAAGGAAGAATCCCTTAAACCTGGAGAGTTGAGACCCATGGAATGGGTACCATGCAATATGACTTCAAAGGGTCTGCATTTGTTCACCGAACCTCACCAATCGTATCACTGCTGCGTTTATGCCGCTGTACACACGCTTGATTCTCTTTCGGAGACATATAAATCCATAGGTTTTAAGATTCTTCCTAGTCAGGTATATTCTTAGGCGTTTAATATGGGGTGTAGAGTCCACTTCGTTGAGCAAGGAGTAGCTCTTGTCTATTACATATTTGGCTTATGGAACGGTATCTGTGCTAATTTCAATCTCTGGTTTTATGCAGCACCCCAACTCACCTTTCGCCTTAAGCAAGCATAAGTTGGTTTTCTACATTTGAGACCCTGTTCTGTTTTGTAATTCAGTTCCTGTGTAGCCAAGTTTACATTCCGTGTAGTAGTGATATCTTATGATGTTTCTTTTTCTGTGTGACTTATTTCACTTAGAATCATCGTACCTGAATCCACTCATTATGCTGCTACGGGCCTGATGACATACATTTCATTGCTGAGTGATATTGCATTGTACGTAAGTACCACAACTTCTTTACCCAATTTTCGCTTTCTGCGATATTGAACTTGTACCGTAAACGAGGTTCTTGTAAACAGAGCCGTCCCAAACTTTGGGTTGGCTGTGTCTTCTTGATTTTAATTTCCCTAAGCTATAGGACCATAAGTGGAAGTGCCCTAGGCTCTGTTGCTTTGTTTTTTAGATGTTTCAGGAAACACTATACACTTCTCCAGAGTGGCTGTTGGCAATTTACATCCCGCCCATCAGCATAACAAGGCTCCCAGTTCTCCATAGCCTGTCCTGCCTTTCTGGATTTTACACATTTTTCAGATGGCCATTTTGACCGGGGGGCAGTGAGACTTCATTGTAGTGCAGATTTCCTTTGCAAACTTGCTTGGTTGGCCAAAAAGGGCGTATGCGTTTTTTCCTGAATATATTCAGGAAAAAACGCATATTCCCTTTTTGGCCAAGTGCATCATTGTGGACGTTCTGCCTCTTTTCCTATGCTTTACATGCAATTCCAGTCTACCTCCTGAAATCGGTTTCCTGCAATTCTGCCCCGCTTTCAAGTCCTCTTGGCAGCCTTACTTCAATATATTTTTGGATGATAGCTGTCATTTATAACTCTGCATGTCTGTGAATGACAGTGCCCCTGAGCTCCTTTCTTCAACTCGCTTTCTTGTGAGCTGGCCGCAACACCGTAGGATTGCTTCAGGCCCTAGTGTGGTTCCGGCACGGCACGCTGAGCCTTTGGTTAATTCCTCTTCCTGGTGGGAAATGAGAGTTAAATTTGACCGTCCAGACACCTCCAGCTAGTCTCTCTTGGTTCTCCCTATTTCTGTTCATTTTCCGCAGAAATTGCAAACTGGGCCAAACAGGAGGTTAAAGGCACTGACTCTCCAAGTGGGGAGAGTGTTAGTAAAGCGTCTGGAATGTTGCACCCGAGTACCGGGGGACGAAAACTGAGACACATTTAAACACGTTTCCCGATCACACGGTGGATCATACTCTGGGTTCCACATGCATGTTTTAGCTGAAGGAAGAATCCCTTAAACCTGGAGAGTTGAGACCCATGGAATGGGTACCATGCAATATGACTTCAAAGGGTCTGCATTTGCTCACCGATCCTCACCAATCCTATCACTGCTGCATTTATGCCGCTGTAAACACGCTTGATTCTCTTGCAGAGACATATAAATCCATAGGTTTTAAGATTCTTACTAGTCAGTTATATTCTTAGGCGTTTAATATGTGGTGTTGAGTCCACTTCGTTGAGCAAGGAGAAGCTCTTGTCTATTACATATTTGGCTTATGGAACGGTATCTGTGCTAATTTCCATCTCTGGTTTTATGCAGCACCACAACTCACATTTCCCCTTAAGGAAGCATAAGTTGGTTTTCTACATTTGAGACCCTGTTCTGTTTTGTAATTCAGTTCCTGTGTAGCCAAGTTTACATTCCGTGTAGTAGTCATATCTTATGATGTTTCTTTTTCTGTGTGACTTATTTCACTTAGAATCATCGTACCTGAATCCACTCATTATGCTGCTACGGACCTGATGACATAGATTTCATTGCTGAGTGGTATTGCATTGTACGTAAGTACCACAACTTCTTTATCCATTTTGCGCTTTCTGTGATATTGAACTTGTACCGTAAACGAGGTTCTTGTAAACAGAGCTGTCCCAAACATTTGGGTGGTTGTGTCTTTTTGATTTTAATTTCCCTAAGCTATAGGACCATAAGTGGAAGTGCCCTAGGCTCTGTTGCTTTGTTTTTTAGATGTTTCAAGAAACACCATACACTTCTCCAGAGTGGCTGTTGGCAATTTACATCCCACCCATCAGCATAACAAGGCTCCCAGTTCTCCATGGCCTGTCCTGCCTTTCTGGATTTTACACTTTTTTCAGATGGCCCTTTTGACCGGGGGGCAGTGAGACTTCATTGTAGTGCAGATTTCCTTTGCAAGCTTGCTTGGTTGGCCAAAAAGGGCGTATGCGTTTTTTCCTGAATATATTCAGGAAAAAACGCATACGCCCTTTTTGGCCAAGTGCATCATTGTGGACGTTCTGCCTCTTTTCCTATGCTTTACATGCAATTCCAGTCTACCTCCTGAAATCGGTTTCCTGCAATTCTGCCCCGCTTTCAAGTCCTCTTGGCAGCCTTACTTCAATATATTTTTGGACGATAGCTATCATTTATAACTCTGCAGGTATGTGAATGACAGTGCCCCTGAGCTCCTTTCTTCAACTCGCTTTCTTGTGAGCTGGCCGCAACACCGCAGCATTGCTTCAGGCCCTAGTGTGGTTCCGGCATGGCATGCTGAGCCTTTGTTTAATTCCTCTTCCTGGTGGGAAATGAGAGTTAAATTTGCCCGTCCAGACACCTCCAGCTAGTCTCTCATTGGTTCTCCCTATTCCTGTTCATTTTCCGCAGAAATTCCAAACTGGGCCAAACAGGAGGTTAAAGGCACTGACTCTCCAAGTGGGGAGAGTGTTAGTAAAGCGTCTGGAATGTTGCACCCGAGTACCAGGGGACGAAAACTGAGACACATTTGAACACGTTTCCCGATCACATGGTGGATCATACTCTGGGTTCCACATGCATGTTTTAGCTGAAGGAAGAATCCCTTAAACCTGGAGAGTTGAGACCCCTGCAATGGGTACCATGCAATATGACTTCAAAGGGTCTGCATTTGCTCACCGAACCTCACCAATCCTATCACTGCTGCATTTATGCCACTGTACACACGCTTGATTCTCTTTCTGAGACATATAAATCCATAGGTTTTAAGATTCTTACTAGTCAGGTATATTCTTAGGCGTTTAATATGGGGTGTAGAGTCCACTTCGTTGAGCAAGGAGTAGCTCTTGTCTATTACATATTTGGCTTATGGAACGGTATCTGTTCTAATTTCAATCTCTGGTTTTATGCAGCACCCCAACTCACCTTTCGCCTTAAGCAAGCATAAGTTGGTTTTCTACATTTGAGACCCTGTTCTGTTTTGTAATTCAGTTCCTGTGTAGCCAAGTTTACATTCCATGTGGTAGAGATATCTTATGATGTTTCTTTCTCTGTGTGACTTATTTCACTTAGAATCATCGTACCTGAATCCACTCATTATGCTGCTACGGGCCTGATGACATAGATTTCATTGCTGAGTGATATTGCATTGTACGTAAGTACCACAACTTCTTTATCCATTTTGCACTTTCTGTGATATTGAACTTGTACCGTAAACGAGGTTCTTGTAAAAAGAGCCGTCCCAAACTTTGGGGTGGCTGTGTCTTTTTGATTTTAATTTCCCTAAGCTATAGGACCATAAGTGGAAGTGCCCTAGGCTCTGTTGCTTTGTTTTTTAGATGTTTCAGGAAACACCATACACTTCTCCAGAGTGGCTGTTCGCAATTTACATCCCGCACATCAGCATAACAAGGTTCCCACTTCTCCATGGCCTGTCCTGCCTTTCTGGATTTTACACTTATTTCAGATGGCCCTTTTGACCAGGGTGCAGTGAGACTTCATTGTAGTGCAGATTTCCTTTGCAAGCTTGCTTGGTTGGCCAAAAAGGGCGTATGAGTTTATTTCTGAATATATTCAGGAAAAAACGCATATGCCCTTTTTGGCCAAGTGCATCATTGTGGACGTTCTGCCTCTTTTCCTATGCTTTACATGCAATTCCAGTCTGCCTCCTGAAATCGGTTTCCTGCAATTCTGCCCCGCTTTCAAGTCCTCTTGGCAGCCTTACTTCAATATATTTTTGGACGATAGCTGTCATTTATAACTCTGCAGGTATGTGAATGACAGTGCCCCTGAGCTCCTTTCTTCAACTCGCTTTCTTGTGAGCTGGCCGCAACACCGCAGCATTGCTTCAGGCCCTAGTGTGGTTCCGGCATGGCACACTGAGCCTTTGGTTAATTCCTCTTCCTGGTGGGAAATGAGAGTTAAATTTGCCCGTCCAGACACCTCCAGCTAGTCTCTCATTGGTTCTCCCTATTCCTGTTCATTTTCCGCAGAAATTGCAAACTGGGCCAAACAGGAGGTTAAAGGCACTGACTCTCCAAGTGGGGAGAGTGTTAGTAAAGCATCTGGAATGTTGCACCCGAGTAGCAGGGGACGAAAACTGACACAATTGAACACGTTTCCCGATCACACGGTGGATCATACTCTGGGTTCCACATGCATGTTTTAGCTGAAGGAAGAATCCCTTAAACCTGGAGAGTTGAGACCCATGGAATGGGTACCATGCAATATGACTTCAAAGGGTCTGCATTTGTCCACCGAACCTCACCAATCCTATCACTGCTGCGTTTATGCCGCTGTACACACGCTTGATTCTCTTTCTGAGACATATAAATCCATAGGTTTTAAGATTCTTCCTAGTCAGGTATATTCTTAGGCGTTTATTATGGGGTGTAGATTCCACTTCGTTGAGCAAGGAGTAGCTCTTGTCTATTACATATTTGGCTTATGGAACGGTATCTGTGCTAATTTCAATCTCTGGTTTTATGCAGCACCCCAACTCACCTTTCGCCTTAAGCAAGCATAAGTTGGTTTTCTACATTTGAGACCCTGTTCTGTTTTGTAATTCAGTTCCTGTGTAGCCAAGTTTACATTCCGTGTAGTAGTGATATCTTATGATGTTTCTTTTTCTGTGTGACTTATTTCACTTAGAATCATCGTACCTGAATCCACTCATTATGCTGCTATGGGCCTGATGACATAGATTTCATTGCTGAGTGATATTGCATTGTACGTAAGTACCACAACTTCTTTATCCATTTTTCATTTTCTGTGATTTTGAACTTGTACTGTAAACGAGGTTCTTGTAAACAGAGCCGTCCCAAACTTTGGGGTGGCTGTGTCTTTTTGATTTTAATTTCCCTAAGCTATAGGACCATAAATGGAAGTGCCCTAGGCTCTGTTGTTTTGTGTTTTAGATGTTTCAGGAAACACCATACACTTCTCCAGAGTGGCTGTTGGCAATTTACATCCCGCCCATCAGCATAACAAGGCTCCCAATTCTCCATGGCTTGTCCTGCCTTTCTGGATTTTACACTTTTTTCAGATGGCCCTTTTGACCGGGGGGCATTGAGACTTCATTGTAGTGCAGATTTCCTTTGCAAGCTTGCTTGGTTGGCCAAAAAGGGCGTATGCGTTTTTTCCTGAATGTATTCAGGAAAAAACGCATACGCCCTTTTTGGCCAAGTGCATCATTGTGGACGTTCTGCCTCTTTTCCTATGCTTTACATGCAATTCCAGTCTACCTCCTGAAATCGGTTTCCTGCAATTCTGCCCAGCGTTCAAGTCCTCTTGGCAGCCTTACTTCAATATATTTTTGGACGATAGCTGTCATTTATAACTCTGCAGGTATGTGAATTACAGTGCCCCTGAGCTCCTTTCTTCAACTCGCTTTCTTGTGAGCTGGCCGCAACACCGCAGCATTGCTTCAGGCCCTAGTGTGGTTCCGGCATGGCACACTGAGCCTTTGGTTAATTCCTCTTCCTGGTGGGAAATGAGAGTTAAATTTGCCCGTCCAGACACCTCCAGCTAGTCTCTCATTGGTTCTCCCTATTCCTGTTCATTTTCCGCAGAAATTGCAAACTGGGCCAAACAGGAGGTTAAAGGCACTGACTCTCCAAGTGGGGAGAGTGTTAGTAAAGCGTCTGGAATGTTGCACCCGAGTACCAGGGGACGAAAACTGACACAATTGAACACGTTTCCCTATCACACGGTGGATCATACTCTGGGTTCCACATGCATGTTTTAGCTGAAGGAAGAATCCCTTAAACCTGGAGAGTTGAGACCCATGGAATGGGTACCATGCAATATGAATTCAAAGGGTCTGCATTTGCCCACCGAACCTCACCAATAATATCACTGCTGCGTTTATGCCGCTGTACACACGCTTGATTCTCTTTTGGAGACATATAAATCCATAGGTTTTAAGATTCTTACTAGTCAGGTATATTCTTAGGCGTTTAATATGGGGTGTAGAGTCCACTTCGTTGAGCAAGGAGTAGCTCTTGTCTATTACATATTTGGCTTATGGAACGGTATCTGTGCTAATTTCAATCTTTGGTTTTATGTAGCACCCCAACTCAACATTCCTTTTAAGCAAGCATAAGTCGGTTTTCTACATTTGAGACCCTGTTCTGTTTTGTAATTCAGTTCCTGTGTAGCCAAGTTTACATTCCATGTGGTAGAGATATCTTATGATGTTTGTTTTTCTGTGTGACTTATTTCACTTAGAATCATCGTACCTGAATCCACTCATTATGCTGCTACGGGCCTGATGACATAGATTTCATTGCTGAGTGATATTGCATTGTACGTAAGTACCACAACTTCTTGATCCATTTTTCGCTTTCTGTGATATTGAACTTGTACCGTAAACGAGGTTCTTGTAAACAGAGCTGTCCCAAACATTGGGGTGTTTGTGTCTTTTTGATTTTAATTTCCCTAAGCTATAGGACCATAAGTGGAAGTGCCCTAGGCTCTGTTGCTTTGTTTTTTAGATGTTTCAGGAAACACCATACACTTCTCCAGAGTGGCTGTTGGCAATTTACATCCCGCCCATCAGCATAACAAGGCTCCCAGTTCTCCATGGCCTGTCCTGCCTTTCTGGATTTTACACTTTTTTCAGATGGCCCTTTTGACCGGGGGGCAGTGAGACTTCATTGTAGTGCAGATTTCCTTTGCAAGCTTGCTTGGTTGGCCAAAAAGGGCGTATGCGTTTTTTCCTGAATGTATTCAGGAAAAAACGCATACGCCCTTTTTGGCCAAGTGCATCATTGTGGACGTTCTGCCTCTTTTCCTATGCTTTACATGCAATTCCAGTCTACCTCCTGAAATCGGTTTCCTGCAATTCTGCCCCGCTTTCAAGTCCTCTTGGCAGCCTTACTTCAATATATTTTTGGACGATAGCTGTCATTTATAACTCTGCAGGTATGTGAATTACAGTGCCCTTGAGCTCCTTTCTTCAACTCGCTTTCTTGTGAGCTGGCCGCAACACCGCAGCATTGCTTCAGGCCCTAGTGTGGTTCCGGCATGGCACACTGAGCCTTTGGTTAATTCCTCTTCCTGGTGGGAAATGAGAGTTAAATTTGCCCGTCCAGACACCTCCAGCTAGTCTCTCATTGGTTCTCCCTATTCCTGTTCATTTTCCGCAGAAATTGCAAACTGGGCCAAACAGGAGGTTAAAGGCACTGACTCTCCAAGTGGGGAGAGTGTTAGTAAAGCGTCTGGAATGTTGCACCCGAGTACCAGGGGACGAAAACTGACACAATTGAACACGTTTCCCTATCACACGGTGGATCATACTCTGGGTTCCACATGCATGTTTTAGCTGAAGGAAGAATCCCTTAAACCTGGAGAGTTGAGACCCATGGAATGGGTACCATGCAATATGACTTCAAAGGGTCTGCATTTGTCCACCGAACCTCACCAATAATATCACTGCTGCGTTTATACCGCTGTACACACGCTTGATTCTCTTTCGGAGACATATAAATCCATAGGTTTTAAGATTCTTACTAGTCAGGTATATTCTTAGGCGTTTAATATGGGGTGTAGAGTCCACTTCGTTGAGCAAGGAGTAGCTCTTGTCTATTACATATTTGGCTTATGGAACGGTATCTGTGCTAATTTCAATCTTTGGTTTTATGTAGCACCCCAACTCAACATTCCTTTTAAGCAAGCATAAGTCGGTTTTCTACATTTGAGACCCTGTTCTGTTTTGTAATTCAGTTCCTGTGTAGCCAAGTTTACATTCCATGTGGTAGAGATATCTTATGATGTTTGTTTTTCTGTGTGACTTATTTCACTTAGAATCATCGTACCTGAATCCACTCATTATGCTGCTACGGGCCTGATGACATAGATTTCATTGCTGAGTGATATTGCATTGTACGTAAGTACCACAACTTCTTGATCCATTTTTCGCTTTCTGTGATATTGAACTTGTACCGTAAACGAGGTTCTTGTAAACAGAGCTGTCCCAAACATTGGTGTGTTTGTGTCTTTTTGATTTTAATTTCCCTAAGCTATAGGACCATAAGTGGAAGTGCCCTAGGCTCTGTTGCTTTGTTTTTTAGATGTTTCAGGAAACACCATACACTTCTCCAGAGTGGCTGTTGGCAATTTACATCCCGCCCATCAGCATAACAAGGCTCCCAGTTCTCCATGGCCTGTCCTGCCTTTCTGGATTTTACACTTTTTTCAGATGGCACTTTTGACCGGGGGGCAGTGAGACTTCATTGTAGTGCAGATTTCCTTTGCAAGCTTGCTTGGTTGGCCAAAAAGGGCGTAGGCTTTTTTTCTTGAGGAAAAATCGCATATGCCCTTTTTGGCCAAGTGCATCATTGTAGACGTTCTGCCTCTTTTCCTATGCTTTACATGCAATTCCAGTCTACCTCCTGAAATCAGTTTCCTGCAATTCTGCCCCGCTTTCAAGTCCTCTTGGCAGCCTTACTTCAATATATTTTTGGACGATAGCTGTCATTTATAACTCTGCAGTTTTGTGAATTACAGTGCCCCTGAGCTCCTTTCTTCAACTTGCTTTCTTGTGAGCTGGCCGCAACACCGCAGCATCGCTTCAGGCCCTAGTGTTGTTCCGGCATGGCACGCTGAGCCTTTGGTTAATTCCTCTTCCTGGTGGGAAATGAGAGTTAAATTTGCCCGTCCAGACACCTCCAGCCAGTTTCTCATTGGTTCTCCCTATTCCTGTTCATTTTCCGCAGAAATTGCAAACTGGGCCAAACAGGAGGTTAAAGGCACTGACTCTCCAAGTGGGGAGAGTGTTAGTAAAGCGTCTGGAATGTTGCACCCGAGTACCAGGGGACGAAAACTGACACATTAGAACACGTTTCCCGATCACACGGTGGATCATACTCTGGGTTCCACATGCATGTTTTAGCTGAAGGAAGAATCCCTTAAACCTGGAGAGTTGAGACCCATGGAATGGGTACCATGCAATATGACTTCAAAGGGTCTGCATTTGCTCACCGAACCTCATCAATCCTATCACTGCTGCGTTTATGCTGCTATACACACGCTTGATTCTCTTTCGGAGATATATAAATCTATAGGTTTTAAGATTCTTACTAGTCAGGTATATTCTTATGCATTTAATATGGGGTGTTGAGTCCACTTCGTTGAGCAATGAGTAGCTCTTGTCTATTACATATTTGGCTTATGGAACGGTATCTGTGCTAATTTCAATCTCTGGTTTTATGCAGCACCCCAACTCACCTTTCCCCTTAAGCAAGCATAAGATGGTTTTCTACATTTGAGACCCTGTTCTGTTTTGTAATTCAGTTCCTGTGTAGCCAAGTTTACATTCCGTGTAGTAGTGATATCTTATGATGTTTCTTTTTCTGTGTGACTTATTTCACTTAGAATCATCGTACCTGAATCCACTCATTATGCTGCTATGGGCCTGATGACATAGATTTCATTGCTGAGTGATATTGCATTGTACGTAAGTACCACAACTTCTTTATCCATTTTTCATTTTCTGTGATTTTGAACTTGTACTGTAAACGAGGTTCTTGTAAACAGAGCCGTCCCAAACTTTGGGGTGGCTGTGTCTTTTTGATTTTAATTTCCCTAAGCTATAGGACCATAAATGGAAGTGCCCTAGGCTCTGTTGCTTTGTTTTTTAGATGTTTCAGGAAACACCATACACTTCTCCAGAGTGGCTGTTGGCAATTTACATGCCGCCCATCAGCATAACAAGGCTCCCAATTCTCCATGGCTTGTCCTGCCTTTCTGGATTTTACACTTTTTTCAGATGGCCCTTTTGACCGGGGGGCAGTGAGACTTCATTGTAGTGCAGATTTCCTTTGCAAGCTTGCTTGGTTGGCCAAAAAGGGCGTATGCGTTTTTTCCTGAATATATTAAGGAAAAAACGCATACGCCCTTTTTGGCCAAGTGCATCATTGTGGACGTTCTGCCTCTTTTCCTATGCTTTACATGCAATTCCAGTCTACCTCCTGAAATCGGTTTCCTGCAATTCTGCCCCGCTTTCAAGTCCTCTTGGCAGCCTTACTTCAATATATTTTTGGACGATAGCTATCATTTATAACTCTGCAGGTATGTGAATGACAGTGCCCCTGAGCTCCTTTCTTCAACTCGCTTTCTTGTGAGCTGGCCGCAACACCGCAGGATTGCTTCAGGCCTTAGTGTGGTTCCGGCATGGCACGCTGAGCCTTTGGTTAATTCCTCTTCCTGGTGGGAAATGAGAGTTAAATTTGCCCGTCCAGACACCTCCAGCTAGTCTCTCATTGGTTCTCCCTATTCCTGTTCATTTTCCGCAGAAATTGCAAACTGGGCCAAACAGGAGGTTAAAGGCACTGACTCTCCAAGTGGGGAGAGTGTTAGTAAAGCGTCTGGAATGTTGCACCCGAGTACCGGGGGACGAAAACTGAGTCACATTTGAACACGTTTCCCGATCACACGGTGGATCATACTCTGGGTTCCACATGCATGTTTTAGCTGAAGGAAGAATCCCTTAAACCTGGAGAGTTGAGACCCATGGAATGGGTACCATGCAATATGACTTGAAAGGGTCTGCATTTGCTCACCGAACCTCACCAATCCTATCACTGCTGCGTTTATGCCGCTGTACACATGGTTGATTCTCTTTTGGAGACATATAAATCCATAGGTTTTAAGATTCTTACTAGTCAGGTATATTCTTAGGCGTTTAATATGGGGTGTTGAGTCCACTTCGTTGAGCAATGAGTAGCTCTTGTCTATTACATATTTGGCTTATGGAACGGTATCTTTTCTAATTTCAATCTCTGGTTTTATGCAGCACCCCAACTCACCTTTCCCCTTAAGCAAGCATAAGATGGTTTTCTACATTTGAGACCCTGTTCTATTTTGTAATTCAGTTCCTGTGTAGCCAAGTTTACATTCCGTGTAGTAGTGATATCTTATGATGTTTCTTTTTCTGTGTGACTTATTTCACTTAGGATCATCGTACCTGAATCCACTCATTATGCTGCTATGGGCCTGATGACATAGATTTCATTGCTGAGTGATATTGCATTGTACGTAAGTACCACAACTTCTTTATCCATTTTTCATTTTCTGTGATTTTGAACTTGTACTGTAAACGAGGTTCTTGTAAACAGAGCCGTCCCAAACTTTGGGGTGGCTGTGTCTTTTTGATTTTAATTTCCCTAAGCTATAGGACCATAAATGGAAGTGCCCTAGGCTCTGTTGCTTTGTTTTTTAGATGTTTCAGGAAACACCATACACTTCTCCAGAGTGGCTGTTGGCAATTTACATCCCGCCCATCAGCATAACAAGGCTCCCAATTCTCCATGGCTTGTCCTGCCTTTCTGGATTTTACACTTTTTTCAGATGGCCCTTTTGACCGGGTGGCAGTGAGACTTCATTGTAGTGCAGATTTCCTTTGCAAGCTTGCTTGGTTGGCCAAAAAGGGCATATGCGTTTTTTCCTGAATGTATTCAGGAAAAAACGCATACGCCCTTTTTGGCCAAGTGCATCATTGTGGACGTTCTGCCTCTTTTCCTATGCTTTACATGCAATTCCAGTCTACCTCCTGAAATCGGTTTCCTGCAATTCTGCCCTGCTTTCAAGTCCTCTTGGCAGCCTTACTTCAATATATTTTTGGACGATAGCTGTCATTTATAACTCTGCAGGTATGTGAATGACAGTGCCCCTGAGCTCCTTTCTTCAACTCGCTTTCCTGTGAGCTGGCCGCAACACCGCAGCATTGCTTCAGGCCCTAGTGTGGTTCCGGCATGGCACGCTGAGCCTTTGGTTAATTCCTCTTCCTGGTGGGAAATCAGAGTTAAATTTGCCCGTCCAGACACCTCCAGCTAGTCTCTCATTGGTTCTCCCTATTCCTGTTCATTTTCCGCAGAAATTGCAAACTGGGCCAAACAGGAGGTTAAAGGCACTGACTCTCCAAGTGGGGAGAGTGTTAGTAAAGCGTCTGGAATGTTGCACCCGAGTACCAGGGGACGAAAACTGACACAATTGAACACGTTTCCCTATCACACGGTGGATCATACTCTGGGTTCCACATGCATGTTTTAGCTGAAGGAAGAATCCCTTAAACCTGGAGAGTTGAGACCCATGGAATGGGTACCATGCAATATGACTTCAAAGGGTCTGCATTTGTCCACCGAACCTCAACAATAATATCACTGCTGCGTTTATGCCGCTGTACACACGCTTGATTCTCTTTCGGAGACATATAAATCCATAGGTTTTAAGATTCTTACTAGTCAGGTATATTCTTAGGCGTTTAATATGGGGTGTAGAGTCCACTTCGTTGAGCAAGGAGTAGCTCTTGTCTATTACATATTTGGCTTATGGAACGGTATCTGTGCTAATTTCAATCTTTGGTTTTATGTAGCACCCCAACTCAACTTTCCGCTTAAGCAAGCATAAGTCGGTATTCTACATTTGAGACCCTGTTCTGTTTTGTAATTCAGTTCCTGTGTAGCCAAGTTTACATTCCATGTGGTAGAGATATCTTATGATGTTTCTTTTTCTGTGTGACTTATTTCACTTAGAATCATCGTACCTGAATCCACTCATTATGCTGCTACGGGCCTGATGACATAGATTTCATTGCTGAGTGATATTGCATTGTACGTAAGTACCACAACTTCTTGATCCATTTTTCGCTTTCTGTGATATTGAACTTGTACCATAAACAAGGTTCTTGTAAACAGAGCTGTCCCAAATATTGGGGTAGTTGTGTCTTTTTGATTTTAATTTCCCTAAGCTATAGGACCATAAGTGGAAGTGCCCTAGGCTCTGTTGCTTTGTTTTTTAGATGTTTCAGGAAACACCATACACTTCTCCAGAGTGGCTGTTGGCAATTTACATCCCGCCCATCAGCATAACAAGGCTCCCATTTCTCCATGGCCTGTCCTGCCTTTCTGGATTTTACACTTTTTTCAGATGGCACTTTTGACCGGGGGGCAGTGAGACTTCATTGTAGTGCAGATTTCCTTTGCAAGCTTGCTTGGTTGGCCAAAAAGGGCGTAGGCTTTTTTTCTTGAGGAAAAATCGCATATGCCCTTTTTGGCCAAGTGCATCATTGTCGACGTTCTGCCTCTTTTCCTATGCTTTACATGCAATTCCAGTCTACCTCCTGAAATCGGTTTCCTGCAATTCTGCCCCGCTTTCAAGTCCTCTTGGCAGCCTTACTTCAATATATTTTTGGATGATAGCTGTCATTTATAACTCTGCATGTCTGTGAATGACAGTGCCCCTGAGCTCCTTTCTTCAACTCGCTTTCTTGTGAGCTGGCCGCAACACCGCAGCATCGCTTCAGGCCCTAGTGTTGTTCCGGCATGGCACGCTGAGCCTTTGGTTAATTCCTCTTCCTGGTGGGAAATGAGAGTTAAATTTGCCCGTCCAGACACCTCCAGCTAGTCTCTCATTGGTTCTCCCTATTCCTGTTCATTTTCCGCAGAAATTGGAAACTGGGCCAAACAGGAGGTTAAAGGCACTGACTCTCCAAGTGGGGAGAGTGTTAGTAAAGCGTCTGGAATGTTGCACCCGAGTACCAGGGGACGAAAACTGACACATTTGAACACGTTTCCCGATCACACGGTGGATCATACTCTGGGTTCCACATGCATGTTTTAGCTGAAGGAAGAATCCCTTAAACCTGGAGAGTTGAGACCCATGGAATGGGTACCATGCAATATGACTTCAAAGGGTCTGCATTTGTCCACCGAACCTCACCAATCCTATCACTGCTGCGTTTATGCCGCTGTACACACGCTTGATTCTCTTTCGGAGACATATAAATCCATAGGTTTTAAGATTCTTACTAGTCAGGTATATTCTTAGGCGTTTATTATGGGGTGTAGAGTCCACTTCGTTGAGCAAGGAGTAGCTCTTGACTATTACATATTTGGCTTATGGAACGGTATCTGTGCTAATTTCAATCTCTGGTTTTATGCAGCACCCCAACTCACCTTTCGCCTTAAGCAAGCATAAGTTGGTTTTCTACATTTGAGACCCTGTTCTGTTTTGTAATTCAGTTCCTGTGTAGCCAAGTTTACATTCCGTGTAGTAGTGATATCTTATGATGTTTCTTTTTCTGTGTGACTTATTTCACTTAGAATCATCGTACCTGAATCCACTCATTATGCTGCTATGGGCCTGATGACATAGATTTCATTGCTGCGTGATATTGCATTGTACGTAATTACCACAAATTCTTTATCCATTTTTCACTTGCTGTGATACTGAACTTGTACCGTAAATGAGGTTCTTGTAAACAGAGCCGTCCCAAACTTTGGGGTGGCTGTGTCTTTTTGATTTTAATTTCCCTAAGCTATAGGACCATAAGTGGAAGTGCCCTAGGCTCTGTTGCTTTGTTTTTTAGATGTTTCAGGAAACACCATACACTTCTCCAGAGTGGCTGTTGGCAATTTACATCCCGCCCATCAGCATAACAAGGCTCCCAATTCTCCATGGCTTGTCCTGCCTTTCTGGATTTTACACTTTTTTCAGATGGCCCTTTTGACCGGGGGGCAGTGAGACTTCATTGTAGTGCAGATTTCCTTTGCAAGCTTGCTTGGTTGGCCAAAAAGGGCGTATGCGTTTTTTCCTGAATGTATTCAGGAAAAAACGCATACGCCCTTTTTGGCCAAGTGCATCATTGTGGACGTTCTGCCTCTTTTCCTATGCTTTACATGCAATTCCAGTCTACCTCCTGAAATCGGTTTCCTGCAATTCTGCCCCGCTTTCAAGTCCTCTTGGCAGCCTTACTTCAATATAATTTTGAACGATAGTTGTCATTTATAACTCTGCAGGTATGTGAATTACAGTGCCCCTGAGCTCCTTTCTTCAACTTGCTTTCTTGTGAGCTGGCCGCAACACCGCAGCATTGCTTCAGGCCCTAGTGTGGTTCCGGCATGGCACACTGAGCCTTTGGTTAATTCCTCTTCCTGGTGGGAAATCAGAGTTAAATTTGCCCGTCCAGACACCTCCAGCTAGTCTCTCATTGGTTCTCCCTATTCCTGTTCATTTTCCGCAGAAATTGCAAACTGGGCCAAACAGGAGGTTAAAGGCACTGACTCTCCAAGTGGGGAGAGTGTTAGTAAAGCGTCTGGAATGTTGCACCCGAGTACCAGGGGACGAAAACTGACACAATTGAACACGATTCCCTATCACACGGTGGATCATACTCTGGGTTCCACATGCATGTTTTAGCTGAAGTAAGAATCCCTTAAACCTGGAGAGTTGAGACCCATGGAATGGGTACCATGCAATATGACTTCAAAGGGTCTGCATTTGTCCACCGAACCTCACCAATAATATCACTGCTGCGTTTATGCTGCTGTACACACGCTTGAATCGATTTCGGAGACATATAAATCCATAGGTTTTAAGATTCTTACTAGTCAGGTATATTCTTAGGCGTTTAATATGGGGTGTAGAGTCCACTTCGTTGAGCAAGGAGTAGCTCTTGTCTATTACATATTTGGCTTATGGAACGGTATCTGTGCTAATTTCAATCTTTGATTTTATGTAGCACCCCAACTCAACTTTCCTCTTAAGCAAGCATAAGTCGGTTTTCTACATTTGAGACCATGTTCTGTTTTGTAATTCAGTTCCTGTGTAGCCAAGTTTACATTCCATGTGGTAGAGATATCTTATGATGTTTCTTTTTCTGTGTGACTTATTTCACTTAGAATCATCGTACCTGAATCCACTCATTATGCTGCTACGGGCCTGATGACATAGATTTCATTGCTGAGTGATATTGCATTGTACGTAAGTACCACAACTTCTTGATCCATTTTTCGCTTTCTGTGATATTGAACTTGTACCGTAAACGAGGTTCTTGTAAACAGAGCTGTCCCAAACATTGGGGTGGTTGTGTCTTTTTGATTTTAATTTCCCTAAGCTATAGGACCATAAGTGGAAGTGCCCTAGGCTCTGTTGCTTTGTTTTTTAGATGTTTCAGGAAACACCATACACTTCTCCAGAGTGGCTGTTGGCAATTTACATCCCGCCCATCAGCATAACAAGGCTCCCAGTTCTCCATGGCCTGTCCTGCCTTTCTGGATTTTACACTTTTTTCAGATGGCCCTTTTGACCGGGGGGCAGTGAGACTTCATTGTAGTGCAGATTTCCTTTGCAAGCTTGCTTGGTTGGCCAAAAAGGGCGTAGGCTTTTTTTCTTGAGGAAAAATCGCATATGCCCTTTTTGGCCAAGTGCATCATTGTGGACGTTCTGCCTCTTTTCCTATGCTTTACATGCAATTCCAGTCTACCTCCTGAAATCGGTTTCCTGCAATTCTGCCCAGCGTTCAAGTCCTCTTGGCAGCCTTACTTCAATATATTTTTGGACGATAGCTGTCATTTATAACTCTGCAGGTTTGTGAATGACAGTGCCCCTGAGCTCCTTTCTTCAACTCGCTTTCTTGTGAGCTGGCCGCAACACCGCAGGATTGCTTCAGGCCCTAGTGTGGTTCCGGCATGACATGCTGAGCCTTTGGTTAATTCCTCTTCCTGGTGGGAAATGAGAGTTAACTTTGCCCGTCCAGACACCTCCAGCTAGTCTCTCAATGGTTCTCCCTATTCCTGTTCATTTTCCGCAGAAATTGCAAACTGGGCCAAACAGGAGGTTAAAGGCACTGACTCTCCAAGAGGGGAGAGTGTTAGTAAAGCGTCTGGAATGTTGCACCCGAGTACCAGGGGACGAAAACTGAGACACATTTGAACACGTTTCCCGATCACATGGTGGATCATACTCTGGGTTCCACATGCATGTTTTAGCTGAAGGAAGAATCCCTTAAACCTGGAGAGTTGAGACCCCTGCAATGGGTACCATGCAATATGACTTCAAAGGGTCTGCATTTGCTCACCGAACCTCACCAATCCTATCACTGCTGCATTTATGCCACTGTACACACGCTTGATTCTCTTTCGGAGACATATAAATCCATAGGTTTTAAGATTCTTACTAGTCAGGTATATTCTTAGGCGTTTAATATGGGGTGTAGAGTCCACTTCGTTGAGCAAGGAGTAGCTCTTGTCTATTACATATTTGGCTTATGGAACGGTATCTGTGCTAATTTCAATCTCTGGTTTTATGCAGCACCCCAACTCACCTTTCCCCTTAAGCAAGCATAAGTCGGTTTTCTACATTTGAGACCCTGTTCTGTTTTGTAATTCAGTTCCTGTGTAGCCAAGTTTACATTCCATGTGGTAGAGATATCTTATGATGTTTCTTTTTCTGTGTGACTTATTTCACTTAGAATCATCGTACCTGAATCCACTCATTATGCTGCTATGGGCCTGATGACATAGATTTCATTGCTGAGTGATATTGCATTGTACGTAAGTACCACAACTTCTTTATCCATTTTTCACTTTCTGTGATTTTGAACTTATACTGTAAATGAGGTTCTTGTAAACAGAGCCTTCCCAAACTTTGGGGTGGCTGTGTCTTTTTGATTTTAATTTCCCTAAGCTATAGGACCATAAGTGGAAGTGCCCTAGGCTCTGTTGCTTTGTTTTGTAGATGTTTCAGGAAACACCATACACTTCTCCAGAGTGGCTGTTGGCAATTTACATCCCGCCCATCAGCATAACAAGGCTCCCAGTTCTCCATGGCCTGTCCTGCCTTTCTGGATTTTACACTTTTTTCAGATGGCCCTTTTGACCGGGGGGCAGTGAGACTTCATTGTAGTGCAGATTTCCTTTGCAAGCTTGCTTGGTTGGCCAAAAAGGGCGTATGCGTTTTTTCCTGAATATATTAAGGAAAAAACGCATACGCCCTTTTTGGCCAAGTGCATCATTGTGGACGTTCTGCCTCTTTTCCTATGCTTTACATGCAATTCCAGTCTACCTCCTGAAATCGGTTTCCTGCAATTCTGCCCCGCTTTCAAGTCCTCTTGGCAGCCTTACTTCAATATATTTTTGGACGATAGCTATCATTTATAACTCTGCAGGTATGTGAATGACAGTGCCCCTGAGCTCCTTTCTTCAACTCGCTTTCTTGTGAGCTGGCCGCAACACCGCAGGATTGCTTCAGGCCCTAGTGTGGTTCCGGCATGACATGCTGAGCCTTTGGTTAATTCCTCTTCCTGGTGGGAAATGAGAGTTAACTTTGCCCGTCCAGACACCTCCAGCTAGTCTCTCATTGGTTCTCCCTATTCCTGTTCATTTTCCGCAGAAATTGCAAACTGGGCCAAACAGGAGGTTAAAGGCACTGACTCTCCAAGAGGGGAGAGTGTTAGTAAAGCGTCTGGAATGTTGCACCCGAGTAACAGGGGACGAAAACTGAGACACATTTGAACACGTTTCCCGATCACATGGTGGATCATACTCTGGGTTCCACATGCATGTTTTAGCTGAAGGAAGAATCCCTTAAACCTGGAGAGTTGAGACCCCTGCAATGGGTACCATGCAATATGACTTCAAAGGGTCTGCATTTGCTCACCGAACCTCACCAATCCTATCACTGCTGCATTTATGCCACTGTACACACGCTTGATTCTCTTTCTGAGACATATAAATCCATAGGTTTTAAGATTCTTACTAGTCAGGTATATTCTTAGGCGTTTAATATGGGGTGTAGAGTCCACTTCGTTGAGCAAGGAGTAGCTCTTGTCTATTACATATTTGGCTTATGGAACGGTATCTGTGCTAATTTCAATCTCTGGTTTTATGCAGCACCCCAACTCACCTTTCCCCTTAAGCAAGCATAAGTCGGTTTCCTACATTTGAGACCCTGTTCTGTTTTGTAATTCAGTTCCTGTGTAGCCAAGTTTACATTCCATGTGGTAGAGATATCTTATGATGTTTCTTTTTCTGTGTGACTTATTTCACTTAGAATCATCGTACCTGAATCCACTCATTATGCTGCTATGGGCCTGATGACATAGATTTCATTGCTGAGTGATATTGCATTGTACGTAAGTACCACAACTTCTTTATCCATTTTTCACTTTCTGTGATTTTGAACTTATACTGTAAACGAGGTTCTTGTAAACAGAGCCTTCCCAAACTCTGGGGTGGCTGTGTCTTTTTGATTTTAATTTCCCTAAGCTATAGGACCATAAGTGGAAGTGCCCTAGGCTCTGTTGCTTTGTTTTGTAGATGTTTCAGGAAACACCATACACTTCTCCAGAGTGGCTGTTGGCAATTTACATCCCGCCCATCAGCATAACAAGGCTCCCAGTTCTCCATGGCCTGTCCTGCCTTTCTGGATTTTACACTTTTTTCAGATGGCCCTTTTGACCGGGGGGCAGTGAGACTTCATTGTAGTGCAGATTTCCTTTGCAAGCTTGCTTGGTTGGCCAAAAAGGGCGTATGCGTTTTTTCCTGAATATATTAAGGAAAAAACGCATACGCCCTTTTTGGCCAAGTGCATCATTGTGGACGTTCTGCCTCTTTTCCTATGCTTTACATGCAATTCCAGTCTACCTCCTGAAATCGGTTTCCTGCAATTCTGCCCCGCTTTCAAGTCCTCTTGGCAGCCTTACTTCAATATATTTTTGGACGATAGCTATCATTTATAACTCTGCAGGTATGTGAATGACAGTGCCCCTGAGCTCCTTTCTTCAACTCGCTTTCTTGTGAGCGGGCCGCAACACCGCAGGATTGCTTCAGGCCCTAGTGTGGTTCCGGCATGGCACGCTGAGCCTTTGTTTAATTCCTCTTCCTGGTGGGAAATGAGAGTTAAATTTGCCCGTCCAGACACCTCCAGCTAGTCTCTCATTGGTTCTCCCTATTCCTGTTCATTTTCCGCAGAAATTGCAAACTGGGCCAAACAGGAGGTTAAAGGCACTGACTCTCCAAGTGGGGAGAGTGTTAGTAAAGCGTCTGGAATGTTGCACCCGAGTACCGGGGGATGAAAACTGACACAATTAAACACGTTTCCCGATCACACGGTGGATCATACTCTGGGTTCCACATGCATGTTTTAGCTGAAGGAAGAATCCCTTAAACCTGGAGAGTTGAGACCCATGGAATGGGTATCATGCAATATGACTTCAAAGGGTCTGCATTTGCTCACCGAACCTCACCAATCCTATCACTGCTGCATTTATGACACTGTACACACGCTTGATTCTCTTTCGGAGACATATAAATCCATAGGTTTTAAGATTCTTTCTAGTCAGGTATATTCTTACGCGTTTAATATGGGTTGTAGAGTCCACTTCGTTGAGCAAGGAGTAGCTCTTGTCTATTAAATATTTGGCTTATGGAACGGTATCTGTTTTAATTTCAATCTCTGGTTTTATGCAGCACCCCAACTCACCTTTCGCCTTAAGCAGGCATAAGTTGGTTTTCTACATTTGAGACCCTGTTCTGTTTTGTAATTCAGTTCCTGTGTAGCCAAGTTTACATTCCTTGTAGTAGTGATATCTTATGATGTTTGTTTTTCTGTGTGACTTATTTCACTTAGAATCATCGTACCTGAATCCACTCATTATGCTGCTACGGGCCTGATGACATAGATTTCATTGCTGAGTGATATTGCATTGTACGTAAGTACCACAACTTCTTTATCCATTTTTCGCTTTCTGTGATATTGAACTTGGACCATAAATGAGGTTCTTGTAAACAGAGCTGTCCCTAACTTTGGGGTGGCTGAGTCTTTTTGATTTTAATTTCCCTAAGCTATAGGACCATAAGTGGAAGTGCCCTAGGCTCTGTTGCTTTGTTTTTTAGATGTTTCAGGAAACACCATACACTTCTCCAGAGTGGCTGTTGGCAATTTACATCCCGCCCATGAGCATAACAAGGCTCCCAGTTCTCCATGGCCTGTCCTGCCTTTCTGGATTTTACACTTTTTTCAGATGGCCCTTTTGACCGGGGGGCAGTGAGACTTCATTGTAGTGCAGATTTCCTTTGAAAGCTTGCTTGGTTGGCCAAAAAGGGCATATGCTTTTTTTCCTGAATATATTCAGGAAAAAACGCATACGCCCTTTTTGGCCAAGTGCATCATTGTGGACGTTCTGCCTCTTTTCCTATGCTTTACATGCAATTCCAGTCTACCTCCTGAAATCGGTTTCCTGCAATTCTGCCCCGCTTTCAAGTCCTCTTGGCAGCCTTACTTCAATATACTTTTGGACGATAGCTATCATTTATAACTCTGCAGGTATGTGAATGACAGTGCCCCTGAGCTCCTTTCTTCAACTCGCTTTCTTGTGAGCTGCCCGCAACACCGCAGGATTGCTTCAGGCCCTAGTGTGGTTCCGGCATGGCATGCTGAGCCTTTGTTTAATTCCTCTTCCTGGTGGGAAATGAGAGTTAAATTTGCCCGTCCAGACACCTCCAGCTAGTCTCTCATTGGTTCTCCCTATTCCTGTTCATTTTCCGCAGAAATTGCAAACTGGGCCAAACAGGAGGTTAAAGGCACTGACTCTCCAAGAGGGGAGAGTGTTAGTAAAGCGTCTGGAATGTTGCACCCGAGTACCAGGGGACGAAAACTGAGACACATTTGAACACGTTTCCCGATCACATGGTGGATCATACTCTGGGTTCCACATGCATGTTTTAGCTGAAGGAAGAATCCCTTAAACCTGGAGAGTTGAGACCCCTGCAATGGGTACCATGCAATATGACTTCAAAGGGTCTGCATTTGCTCACCGAACCTCACCAATCCTATCACTGCTGCATTTATGCCACTGTACACACGCTTGATTCTCTTTCTGAGACATATAAATCCATAGGTTTTAAGATTCTTACTAGTCAGGTATATTCTTAGGCGTTTAATATGGGGTGTAGAGTCCACTTTGTTGAGCAAGGAGTAGCTCTTGTCTATTACATATTTGGCTTATGGAACGGTATCTGTGCTAATTTCAATCTCTGGTTTTATGCAGCACCCTAACTCACCTTTCCCCTTAAGCAAGCATAAGTCGGTTTTCTACATTTGAGACCCTGTTCTGTTTTGTAATTCAGTTCCTGTGTAGCCAAGTTTACATTCCATGTGGTAGAGATATCTTATGATGTTTCTTTTTCTATGTGACTTATTTCACTTAGAATCATCGTACCTGAATCCACTCATTATGCTGCTATGGGCCTGATGACATAGATTTCATTGCTGAGTGATATTGCATTGTACGTAAGTACCACAACTTCTTTATCCATTTTTCACTTTCTGTGATTTTGAACTTATACTGTAAACTAGGTTCTTGTAAACAGAGCCTTCCCAAACTTTGGGGTGGCTGTGTCTTTTTGATTTTAATTTCCCTAAGGTATAGGACCATAAGTGGAAGTGCCCTAGGCTCTGTTGCTTTGTTTTGTAGATGTTTCAGGAAACACCATACACTTCTCCAGAGTGGCTGTTGGCAATTTACATCCCGCCCATCAGCATAACAAGGCTCCCAGTTCTCCATGGGCTGTCCTGCCTTTCTGGATTTTACACTTTTTTCAGATGGCCCTTTTGACCGGGGGGCAGTGAGACTTCATTGTAGTGCAGATTTCCTTTGCAAGCTTGCTTGGTTGGCCAAAAAGGGCGTATGCGTTTTTTCCTGAATATATTCAGGAAAAAACGCATACGCCCTTTTTGGCCAAGTGCATCATTGTGGACGTTCTGCCTGTTTTCCTTTGCTTTACATGCAATTCCAGTCTACCTCCTGAAATCGGTTTCCTGCAATTCTGCCCAGCGTTCAAGTCCTCTTGGCAGCCTTACTTCAATATATTTTTGGACGATAGCTGTCATTTATAACTCTGCAGGTTTGTGAATGACAGTGCCCCTGAGCTCCTTTCTTCAACTCGCTTTCTTGTGAGCTGGCCGCAACACCGCAGCATTGCTTCAGGCCCTAGTGTTGTTCCGGCATGACATGATGAGCCTTTGGTTAATTCCTCTTCCTGGTGGGAAATGAGAGTTAACTTTGCCCGTCCAGACACCTCCAGCTAGTCTCTCATTGGTTCTCCCTATTCCTGTTCATTTTCCGCAGAAATTGCAAACTGGGCCAAACAGGAGGTTAAAGGCACTGACTCTCCAAGTGGGGAGAGTGTTAGTAAAGCGTCTGGAATGTTGCACCCGAGTACCGGGGGATGAAAACTGACACAATTAAACACTTTTCCTGATCACACGGTGGATCATACTCTGGGTTCCACATGCATGTTTTAGCTGAAGGAAGAATCCCTTAAACCTGGAGAGTTGAGACCCCTGCAATGGGTACCATGCAATATGACTTCAAAGGGTCTGCATTTGCTCACCGAACCTCACCAATCCTATCACTGCTGCGTTTATGACACTGTACACACGCTTGATTCTCTTTCAGAGACATATAAATCCATAGGTTTTAAGATTCTTTCTAGTCAGGTATATTCTTAGGCGTTTAATATGGGGTGTAGAGTCCACTTCGTTGAGCAAGGAGTAGCTCTTGTCTATTAAATATTTGGCTTATGGAACGGTATCTGTTTTAATTTCAATCTCTGGTTTTATGCAGCACCCCAACTCACCTTTCGCCTTAAGCAAGCATAAGTTGGTTTTCTACATTTGAGACCCTGTTCTGTTTTGTAATTCAGTTCCTGTGTAGCCAAGTTTACATTCCTTGTAGTAGTGATATCTTATGATGTTTGTTTTTCTGTGTGACTTATTTCACTTAGAATCATCGTACCTGAATCCACTCATTATGCTGCTACGGGCCTGATGACATAGATTTCATTGCTGAGTGATATTGCATTGTACGTAAGTACCACACCATCTTTATCCATTTTTCGCTTTCTGTGATATTGAACTTGGACCATAAATGAGGTTCTTGTAAACAGAGCTGTCCCTAACTTTGGGGTGGCTGAGTCTTTTTGATTTTAATTTCCCTAAGCTATAGGACCATAAGTGGAAGTGCCCTAGGCTCTGTTGCTTTGTTTTTTAGATGTTTCAGGAAACACCATACACTTCTCCAGAGTGGCTGTTGGCAATTTACATCCCACCCATCAGCATAACAAGGCTCCCAGTTCTCCATGGCCTGTCCTGCCTTTCTGGATTTTACACTTTTTTCAGATGGCCCTTTTGACCGGGGGGCAGTGAGACTTCATTGTAGTGCAGATTTCCTTTGCAAGCTTGCTTGGTTGGCCAAAAAGGGCATATGCGTTTTTTCCTGAATATATTCAGGAAAAAACGCATACGCCCTTTTTGGCCAAGTGCATCATTGTGGACGTTCTGCCTCTTTTCCTATGCTTTACATGCAATTCCAGTCTACCTCCTGAAATCGGTTTCCTGCAATTCTGCCCCGCTTTCAAGTCCTCTTGGCAGCCTTACTTCAATATACTTTTGGACGATAGCTATCATTTATAACTCTGCAGGTATGTGAATGACAGTGCCCCTGAGCTCCTTTCTTCAACTCGCTTTCTTGTGAGCTGGCCGCAACACCGCAGGATTGCTTCAGGCCCTAGTGTGGTTCCGGCATGGCATGCTGAGCCTTTGTTTAACTCCTCTTCCTGGTGGGAAATGAGAGTTAAATTTGCCCGTCCAGACACCTCCAGCTAGTCTCTCATTGGTTCTCCCTATTCCTGTTCATTTTCCGCAGAAATTGCAAACTGGGCCAAACAGGAGGTTAAAGGCACTGACTCTCCAAGAGGGGAGAGTGTTAGTAAAGCGTCTGGAATGTTGCACCCGAGTACCAGGGGACGAAAACTGAGACACATTTGAACACGTTTCCCGATCACATGGTGGATCATACTCTGGGTTCCACATGCATGTTTTAGCTGAAGGAAGAATCCCTTAAACCTGGAGAGTTGAGACCCCTGCAATGGGTACCATGCAATATGCCTTGAAAGGGTCTGCATTTGCTCACCGAACCTCACCAATCCTATCACTGCTGCATTTATGCCACTGTACACACGCTTGATTCTCTTTCTGAGACATATAAATCCATAGGTTTTAAGATTCTTACTAGTCAGGTATATTCTTAGGCGTTTAATATGGGGTGTAGAGTCCACTTCGTTGAGCAAGGAGTAGCTCTTGTCTATTACATATTTGGCTTATGGAACGGTATCTGTTCTAATTTCAATCTCTGGTTTTATGCAGCACCCCAACTCACCTTTCGCCTTAAGCAAGCATAAGTTGGTTTTCTACATTTGAGACCCTGTTCTGTTTTGTAATTCAGTTCCTGTGTAGCCAACTTTACATTCCATGTGGTAGAGATATCTTATGATGTTTCTTTCTCTGTGTGACTTATTTCACTTACAATCATCGTACCTGAATCCACTCATTATGCTGCTATGGGCCTGATGACATAGATTTCATTGCTGAGTGATATTGCATTGTACGTAAGTACCACAACTTCTTTATCCATTTTGCGCTTTCTGTGATATTGAACTTGTACCGTAAAGGAGGTTCTTGTAAACAGGGCTGTCCCAAACTTTGGGGTGGCTGTGTCTTTTTGATTTTAATTTCCCTAAGCTATAGGACCATAAGTGGAAGTGCCCTAGGCTCTGTTGCTTTGTTTTGTAGATGTTTCAGGAAACACCATACACTTCTCCAGAGTGACTGTTGGCAATTTACATCCCGCCCATCAGCATAACAAGGCTCCCAGTTCTCCATGGGCTGTCCTGCCTTTCTGGATTTTACACTTTTTTCAGATGGCCCTTTTGACCGGGGGGCAGTGAGACTTCATTGTAGTGCAGATTTCCTTTGCAAGCTTGCTTGGTTGGCCAAAAAGGGCGTATGCGTTTTTTCCTGAATATATTCAGGAAAAAACGCATATGCCCTTTTTGGCCAAGTGCATCATTGTGGACGTTCTGCCTCTTTTCCTTTGCTTTACATGCAATTCCAGTCTACCTCCTGAAATCGGTTTCCTGCAATTCTGCCCAGCGTTCAAGTCCTCTTGGCAGCCTTACTTCAATATATTTTTGGACGATAGCTGTCATTTATAACTCTGCAGGTTTGTGAATGACAGTGCCCCTGAGCTCCTTTCTTCAACTCGCTTTCTTGTGAGCTGGCCGCAACACCTCAGGATTGCTTCAGGCCCTAGTGTGTTTCCGGCATGGCACGCTGAGCCTTTGGTTAATTCCTCTTCCTGGTGGGAAATGAGAGTTAACTTTGCCCGTCCAGACACCTCCAGCTAGTCTCTCATTGGTTCTCCCTATTCCTGTTCATTTTCCGCAGAAATTGCAAACTGGGCCAAACAAGAGGTTAAAGGCACTGACTCTCCAAGTGGGGAGAGTGTTAGTAAAGCGTCTGGAATGTTGCACCCGAGTACCGGAGGATGAAAACTGACACAATTAAACACGTTTCCCGATCACACGGTGGATCATACTCTGGGTTCCACATGCATGTTTTAGCTGAAGGAAGAATCCCTTAAACCTGGAGAGTTGAGACCCATGGAATGGGTACCATGCAATATGACTTCAAAGGGTCTGCATTTGCTCACCGAACCTCACCAATAATATCACTGCTGCGTTTATGCCGCTGTACACACGCTTGATTCTCTTTCGGAGACATATAAATCCATAGGTTTTAAGATTCTTTCTAGTCAGGTATATTCTTACGCGTTTAATATGGGGTGTAGAGTCCACTTCGTTGAGCAAGGAGTAGCTCTTGTCTATTAAATATTTGGCTTATGGAACGGTATCTGTGCTAATTTCAATCTCTGGTTTTATGCAGCACCCCAACTCACCTTTCGCCTTAAGCAAGCATAAGTTGGTTTTCTACATTTGAGACCCTGTTCTGTTTTGTAATTCAGTTCCTGTGTAGCCAAGTTTACATTCCTTGTAGTAGTGATATCTTATGATGTTTGTTTTTCTGTGTGACTTATTTCACTTAGAATCATCGTACCTGAATCCACTCATTATGCTGCTACTGGCCTGATGACATAGATTTCATTGCTGAGTGATATTGCATTGTACGTAAGTACCACAACTTCTTTATCCATTTTTCGCTTTCTGTGATATTGAACTTGGACCATAAATGAGGTTCTTGTAAACAGAGCTGTCCCTAACTTTGGGGTGGCTGAGTCTTTTTGATTTTAATTTCCCTAAGCTATAGGACCATAAGTGGAAGTGCCCTAGGCTCTGTTGCTTTGTTTTTTAGATGTTTCAGGAAACACCATACACTTCTCCAGAGTGGCTGTTGGCAATTTACATCCCACCCATCAGCATAACAAGGCTCCCAGTTCTCCATGGCCTGTCCTGCCTTTCTGGATTTTACACTTTTTTCAGATGGCCCTTTTGACCGGGGGGCAGTGAGACTTCATTGTAGTGCAGATTTCCTTTGCAAGCTTGCTTGGTTGGCCAAAAAGGGCGTATGCGTTTTTTCCTGAATATATTCAGGAAAAAACGCATACGCCCTTTTTGGCCAAGTGCATCATTGTGGACGTTCTGCCTCTTTTCCTATGCTTTACATGCAATTCCAGTCTACCTCCTGAAATCGGTTTCCTGCAATTCTGCCCCGCTTTCAAGTCCTCTTGGCAGCCTTACTTCAATATATTTTTGGACGATAGCTATCATTTATAACTCTGCAGGTATGTGAATGACAGTGCCCCTGAGCTCCTTTCTTCAACTCGCTTTCTTGTGAGCTGGCTGCAACACCGCAGGATTGCTTCAGGCCCTAGTGTGGTTCCGGCATGGCACGCTGAGCCTTTGTTTAATTCCTCTTCCTGGTGGGAAATGAGAGTTAAATTTGCCCGTCCAGACACCTCCAGCTAGTCTCTCATTGGTTCTCCCTATTCCTGTTCATTTTCCGCAGAAATTGCAAACTGGGCCAAACAGGAGGTTAAAGGCACTGACTCTCCAAGTGGGGAGAGTGTTAGTAAAGCGTCTGGAATGTTGCACCCGAGTACCAGGGGACGAAAACTGAGACACATTTGAACACGTTTCCCGATCACATGGTGGATCATACTCTGGGTTCCACATGCATGTTTTAGCTGAAGGAAGAATCCCTTAAACCTGGAGAGTTGAGACCCCTGCAATGGGTACCATGCAATATGACTTCAAAGGGTCTGCATTTGCTCACTGAACCTCAACAATCCTATCACTGCTGCGTTTATGACATTGTACACACGCTTGATTCTCTTTCGGAGACATATAAATCCATAGGTTTTAAGATTCTTTCTAGTCAGGTATATTCTTACGCGTTTAATATGGGGTGTAGAGTCCACTTCGTTGAGCAAGGTGTAGCTCTTGTCTATTACATATTTGGCTTATGGAACGGTATCTGTGCTAATTTCAATCTCTGGTTTTATGCAGCACCCCAACTCACCTTTCGCCTTAAGCAAGCATAAGTTGGTTTTCTACATTTGAGACCCTGTTCTGTTTTGTAATTCAGTTCCTGTGTAGCCAAGTTTACATTCCTTGTAGTAGTGATATCTTATGATGTTTGTTTTTCTGTGTGACTTATTTCACTTAGAATCATCGTACCTGAATCCACTCATTATGCTGCTACGGGCCTGATGACATAGATTTCATTGCTGAGTGATATTGCATTGTACATAAGTACCACAATATCTTTATCCATTTTTCGCTTTCTGTGATATTGAACTTGGACCATAAATGAGGTTCTTGTAAACAGAGCTGTCCCTAACTTTGGGGTGGCTGAGTCTTTTTGATTTTAATTTCCCTAAGCTATAGGACCATAAGTGGAAGTGCCCTAGGCTCTGTTGCTTTGTTTTTTAGATGTTTCAGGAAACACCATACACTTCTCCAGAGTGGCTGTTGGCAATTTACATACCACCCATCAGCATAACAAGGCTCCCAGTTCTCCATGGCCTGTCCTGCCTTTCTGGATTTTACACTTTTTTCAGATGGCCCTTTTGACCGGGGGGCAGTGAGACTTCATTGTAGTGCAGATTTCCTTTGCAAGATTGCTTGGTTGGCCAAAAAGGGCGTATGCGTTTTTTCCTGAATATATTAAGGAAAAAACGCATACGCCCTTTTTGGCCAAGTGCATCATTGTGGACGTTCTGCCTCTTTTCCTATGCTTTACATGCAATTCCAGTCTACCTCCTGAAATCGGTTTCCTGCAATTCTGCCCCGCTTTCAAGTCCTCTTGGCAGCCTTACTTCAATATATTTTTGGACGATAGCTATCATTTATAACTCTGCAGGTATGTGAATGACAGTGCCCCTGAGCTCCTTTCTTCAACTCGCTTTCTTGTGAGCGGGCCGCAACACCGCAGGATTGCTTCAGGCCCTAGTGTGGTTCCGGCATGGCACGCTGAGCCTTTGTTTAATTCCTCTTCCTGGTGGGAAATGAGAGTTAAATTTGCCCGTCCAGACACCTCCAGCTAGTCTCTCATTGGTTCTCCCTATTCCTGTTCATTTTCCACAGAAATTGCAAACTGGGCCAAACAGGAGGTTAAAGGCACTGACTCTCCAAGTGGGGAGAGTGTTAGTAAAGCGTCTGGAATGTTGCACCCGAGTACCAGGGGACGAAAACTGAGACACATTTGAACACGTTTCCCGATCACATGGTGGATCATACTCTGGGTTCCACATGCATGTTTTAGCTGAAGGAAGAATCCCTTAAACCTGGAGAGTTGAGACCCCTGCAATGGGTACCATGCAATATGACTTCAAAGGGTCTGCATTTGCTCACCGAACCTCACCAATCCTATCACTGCTGCGTTTATTACACTGTACACACGCTTGATTCTCTTTCGGAGACATATAAATCCTTAGGTTTTAAGATTCTTTCTAGTCAGGTATATTCTTAGGCGTTTAATATGGGGTGTAGAGTCCACTTCATTGAGCAAGGAGTAGCTCTTGTCTATTACATATTTGGCTTATGGAACGGTATCTGTGCTAATTTCAATCTCTGGTTTTATGCAGCACCCCACCTCACCTTTCCACTTAAGCAAGCATAAGTCGGTTTTCTACATTTGAGTCACTGTTCTGTTTTGTAATTCAGTTCCTGTGTAGCCAAGTTTACATTCCATGTGGTAGAGATATCTTATGATGTTTCTTTTTCTGTGTGACTTATTTCACTTAGAATCATCGTACCTGAATCCACTCATTATGCTGCTATGGGCCTGATGACATAGATTTCATTGCTGAGTGATATTGCATTGTACGTAAGTACCACAATATCTTTATCCATTTTTCGCTTTCTGTGATATTGAACTTGGACCATAAATGAGGTTCTTGTAAACAGAGCTGTCCCTAACTTTGGGGAGGCTGAGTCTTTTTGATTTTAATTTCCCTAAGCTATAGGACCATAAGTGGAAGTGCCCTAGGCTCTGTTGCTTTGTTTTTTAGATGTTTCAGGAAACACCATACACTTCTCCAGAGTGGCTGTTGGCAATTTACATCCCACCCATCAGCATAACAAGGCTCCCAGTTCTCCATGGCCTGTCCTGCCTTTCTGGATTTTACACTTTTTTCAGATGGCCCTTTTGACCGGGGGGCAGTGAGACTTCATTGTAGTGCAGATTTCCTTTGCAAGCTTGCTTGGTTGGCCAAAAAGGGCGTATGCGTTTTTTCCTGAATATATTAAGGAAAAAACGCATACGCACTTTTTGGCCAAGTGCATCATTGTGGACGTTCTGCCTCTTTTCCTTTGCTTTACATGCAATTCCAGTCTACCTCCTGAAATCGGTTTCCTGCAATTCTGCCCAGCGTTCAAGTCCTCTTGGCAGCCTTACTTCAATATATTTTTGGACGATAGCTGTCATTTATAACTCTGCAGGTTTGTGAATGACAGTGCCCCTGAGCTCCTTTCTTCAACTCGCTTTCTTGTGAGCTGGCCGCAACACCTCAGGATTGCTTCAGGCCCTAGTGTGTTTCCGGCATGGCACGCTGAGCCTTTGGTTAATTCCTCTTCCTGGTGGGAAATGAGAGTTAACTTTGCCCGTCCAGACACCTCCAGCTAGTCTCTCATTGGTTCTCCCTATTCCTGTTCATTTTCCGCAGAAATTGCAAACTGGGCCAAACAAAAGGTTAAAGGCACTGACTCTCCAAGTGGGGAGAGTGTTAGTAAAGCGTCTGGAATGTTGCACCCGAGTACCGGGGGATGAAAACTGACACAATTAAACACGTTTCCCGATCACACGGTGGATCATACTCTGGGTTCCACATGCATGTTTTAGCTGAAGGAAGAATCCCTTAAACCTGGAGAGTTGAGACCCATGGAATGGGTACCATGCAATATGACTTCAAAGGGTCTGCATTTGCTCACCGAACCTCACCAATAATATCACTGCTGCGTTTATGCCGCTGTACACACGCTTGATTCTCTTTCGGAGACATATAAATCCATAGGTTTTAAGATTCTTTCTAGTCAGGTATATTCTTACGCGTTTAATATGGGGTGTAGAGTCCACTTCGTTGAGCAAGGAGTAGCTCTTGTTTATTAAATATTTGGCTTATGGAACGGTATCTGTGCTAATTTCAATCTCTGGTTTTATGCAGCACCCCAACTCACCTTTCGCCTTAAGCAAGCATAAGTTGGTTTTCTACATTTGAGACCCTGTTCTGTTTTGTAATTCAGTTCCTGTGTAGCCAAGTTTACATTCCTTGTAGTAGTGATATCTTATGATGTTTGTTTTTCTGTGTGACTTATTTCACTTAGAATCATCGTACCTGAATCCACTCATTATGCTGCTACTGGCCTGATGACATAGATTTCATTGCTGAGTGATATTGCATTGTACGTAAGTACCACAACTTCTTTATCCATTTTTCGCTTTCTGTGATATGAACTTGGACCATAAATGAGGTTCTTGTAAACAGAGCTGTCCCTAACTTTGGGGTGGCTGAGTCTTTTTGATTTTAATTTCCCTAAGCTATAGGACCATAAGTGGAAGTGCCCTAGGCTCTGTTGCTTTGTTTTGTAGATGTTTCAGGAAACACCATACACTTCTCCAGAGTGGCTGTTGGCAATTAACATCCCACCCATCAGCATAACAAGGCTCCCAGTTCTCCATGGCCTGTCCTGCCTTTCTGGATTTTACACTTTTTTCAGATGGCCCTTTTGACCGGGGGGCAGTGAGACTTCATTGTAGTGCAGATTTCCTTTGCAAGCTTGCTTGGTTGGCCAAAAAGGGCGTATGCGTTTTTTCCTGAATATATTCAGGAAAAAACGCATACGCCCTTTTTGGCCAAGTGCATCATTGTGGACGTTCTGCCTCTTTTCCTATGCTTTACATGCAATTCCAGTCTACCTCCTGAAATCGGTTTCCTGCAATTCTGCCCCGCTTTCAAGTCCTCTTGGCAGCCTTACTTCAATATATTTTTGGACGATAGCTATCATTTATAACTCTGCAGGTATGTGAATGACAGTGCCCCTGAGCTCCTTTCTTCAACTCGCTTTCTTGTGAGCTGGCCGCAACACCGCAGGATTGCTTCAGGCCATAGTTTGGTTCCGGCATGGCATGCTGAGCCTTTGTTTAACTCCTCTTCCTGGTGGGAAATGAGAGTTAAATTTGCCCGTCCAGACACCTCCAGCTAGTCTCTCATTGGTTCTCCCTATTCCTGTTCATTTTCCGCAGAAATTGCAAACTGGGCCAAACAGGAGGTTAAAGGCACTGACTCTCCAAGTGGGGAGAGTGTTAGTAAAGCGTCTGGAATGTTGCACCCGAGTACCAGGGGACGAAAACTGAGACACATTTGAACACGTTTCCCGAGCACATGGTGGATCATACTCTGGGTTCCACATGCATGTTTTAGCTGAAGGAAGAATCCCTTAAACCTGGAGAGTTGAGACCCCTGCAATGGGTACCATGCAATATGACTTGAAAGGGTCTGCATTTGCTCACCGAACCTCACCAATCCTATCACTGCTGCATTTATGCCACTGTACACACGCTTGATTCTCTTTCTGAGACATATAAATCCATAGGTTTTAAGATTCTTACTAGTCAGGTATATTCTTAGGCGTTTAATATGGGGTGTAGAGTCCACTTCGTTGAGCAAGGAGTAGCTCTTGTCTATTACATATTTGGCTTATGGAACGGTATCTGTGCTAATTTCAATCTCTGGTTTTATGCAGCACCCCAACTCACCTTTCCCCTTAAGCAAGCATAAGTCGGTTTTCTACATTTGAGACCCTGTTCTGTTTTGTAATTCAGTTCCTGTGTAGCCAAGTTTACATTCCATGTGGTAGAGATATCTTATGATGTTTCTTTTTCTGTGTGACTTATTTCACTTAGAATCATCGTACCTGAATCCACTCATTATGCTGCTATGGGCCTGATGACATAGATTTCATTGCTGAGTGATATTGCATTGTACGTAAGTACCACAACTTCTTTATCCATTTTTCACTTTCTGTGATTTTGAACTTATACTGTAAACTAGGTTCTTGTAAACAGAGCCTTCCCAAACTTTGGGGTGGCTGTGTCTTTTTGATTTTAATTTCCCTAAGCTATAGGACCATAAGTGGAAGTGCCCTAGGCTCTGTTGCTTTGTTTTTTAGATGTTTCAGGAAACACCATACACTTCTCCAGAGTGGCTGTTGGCAATTTACATCCCACCCATCAGCATAACAAGGCTCCCAGTTCTCCATGGCCTGTCCTGCCTTTCTGGATTTTACACTTTTTTCAGATGGCCCTTTTGACCGGGGGGCAGTGAGACTTCATTGTAGTGCAGATTTCCTTTGCAAGCTTGCTTGGTTGGCCAAAAAGGGCGTATGCGTTTTTTCCTGAATATATTAAGGAAAAAACGCATACACCCTTTTTGGCCAAGTGCATCATTGTGGACGTTCTGCCTCTTTTCCTATGCTTTACATGCAATTCCAGTCTACCTCCTGAAATCGGTTTCCTGCAATTCTGCCCCGCTTTCAAGTCTTCTTGGCAGCCTTACTTCAATATATTTTTGGACGATAGCTATCATTTATAACTCTGCAGGTATGTGAATGACAGTGCCCCTGAGCTCCTTTCTTCAACTCGCTTTCTTGTGAGCTGGCCGCAACACCGCAGGATTGCTTCAGGCCCTAATGTGGTTCCGGCATGGCACGCTGAGCCTTTGTTTAATTCCTCTTCCTTGTGGGAAATGAGAGTTAAATTTGCCCGTCCAGACACCTCCAGCTAGTCTCTCATTGGTTCTCCCTATTCCTGTTCATTTTCCGCAGAAATTGCAAACTGGGCCAAACAGGAGGTTAAAGGCACTGACTCTCCAAGTGGGGAGAGTGTTAGTAAAGCGTCTGGAATGTTGCACCCGAGTACCAGGGGATGAAAACTGAGACACATTTGAACACGTTTCCCGATCACATGGTGGATCATACTCTGGGTTCCACATGCATGTTTTAGCTGAAGGAAGAATCCCTTAAACCTGGAGAGTTGAGACCCCTGCAATGGGTACCATGCAATATGACTTCAAAGGGTCTGCATTTGCTCACCGAACCTCACCAATCCTATCACTGCTGCATTTATGCCACTGTACACACGCTTGATTCTCTTTCTGAGACATATAAATCCATAGGTTTTAAGATTCTTACTAGTCAGGTATATTCTTAGGCGTTTAATATGGGGTGTAGAGTCCACTTCGTTGAGCAAGGAGTAGCTCTTGTCTATTACATATTTGGCTTATGGAACGGTATCTGTGTTAATTTCAATTTCTGGTTTTATGCAGCACCCCAACTCACCTTTCGCCTTAAGCAAGCATAAGTTGGTTTTCTACATTTGAGACCCTGTTCTGTTTTGTAATTCAGTTCCTGTGTAGCCAAGTTTACATTCCATGTGGTAGAGATATCTTATGATGTTTCTTTTTCTGTGTGACTTATTTCACTTAGAATCATCGTACCTGAATCCACTCATTATGCTGCTATGGGCCTGATGACATAGATTTCATTGCTGAGTGATATTGCATTGTACGTAAGTACCACAACTTCTTTATCCATTTTTCACTTTCTGTGATTTTGAACTTATACTGTAAACGAGGTTCTTGTAAACAGAGCCTTCCCAAACTTTGGGGTGGCTGTGTCTTTTTGATTTTAATTTCTCTAAGCTATAGGACCATAAGTGGAAGTGCCCTAGGCTCTGTTGCTTTGTTTTGTAGATGTTTCAGGAAACACCATACACTTCTCCAGAGTGGCTGTTGGCAATTTACATCCCGCCCATCAGCATAACAAGGCTCCCAGTTCTCCATGGCCTGTCCTGCCTTTCTGGATTTTACACTTTTTTCAGATGGCCCTTTTGACCGGGGGGCAGTGAGACTTCATTGTAGTGCAGATTTCCTTTGCAAGCTTGCTTGGTTGGCCAAAAAGGGCGTATGCGTTTTTTCCTGAATATATTCAGGAAAAAACGCATACGCCCTTTTTGGCCAAGTGCATCATTGTGGACGTTCTGCCTCTTTTCCTATGCTTTACATGCAATTCCAGTCTACCTCCTGAAATCGGTTTCCTGCAATTCTGCCCCGCTTTCAAGTCCTCTTGGCAGCCTTACTTCAATATATTTTTGGACGATAGCTATCATTTATAACTCTGCAGGTATGTGAATGACAGTGCCCCTGAGCTCCTTTCTTCAACTCGCTTTCTTGTGAGCTGGCCGCAACACCGCAGGATTGCTTCAGGCCCTAATGTGGTTCCGGCATGGCACGCTGAGCCTTTGTTTAATTCCTCTTCCTTGTGGGAAATGAGAGTTAAATTTGCCCGTCCAGACACCTCCAGCTAGTCTCTCATTGGTTCTCCCTATTCCTGTTCATTTTCTGCAGAAATTGCAAACTGGGCCAAACAGGAGGTTAAAGGCACTGACTCTCCAAGTGGGGAGAGTGTTAGTAAAGCGTCTGGAATGTTGCACCCGAGTACCAGGGGATGAAAACTGAGACAAATTTGAACACGTTTCCCGATCACATGGTGGATCATACTCTGGGTTCCACATGCATGTTTTAGCTGAAGGAAGAATCCCTTAAACCTGGAGAGTTGAGACCCCTGCAATGGGTACCATGCAATATGACTTCAAAGGGTCTGCATTTGCTCACCGAACCTCACCAATCCTATCACTGCTGCATTTATGCCACTGTACACACGCTTGATTCTCTTTCTGAGACATATAAATCCATAGGTTTTAAGATTCTTACTAGTCAGGTATATTCTTAGGCGTTTAATATGGGGTGTAGAGTCCACTTCGTTGAGCAAGGAGTAGCTCTTGTCTATTACATATTTGGCTTATGGAACGGTATCTGTGCTAATTTCAATCTCTGGTTTTATGCAGCACCCCAACTCACCTTTCCCCTTAAGCAAGCATAAGTCGGTTTTCTACATTTGAGACCCTGTTCTGTTTTGTAATTCAGTTCCTGTGTAGCCAAGTTTACATTCCATGTGGTAGAGATATCTTATGATGTTTCTTTTTCTGTGTGACTTATTTCACTTAGAATCATCGTACCTGAATCCACTCATTATGCTGCTATGGGCCTGATGACATAGATTTCATTGCTGAGTGATATTGCATTGTACGTAAGTACCACAACTTCTTTATCCATTTTTCACTTTCTGTGATTTTGAACTTATACTGTAAACGAGGTTCTTGTAAACAGAGCCTTCCCAAACTTTGGGGTGGCTGTGTCTTTTTGATTTTAATTTCCCTAAGCTATAGGACCATAAGTGGAAGTGCCCTAGGCTCTGTTGCTTTCTTTTGTAGATGTTTCAGGAAACACCATACACTTTTCCAGAGTGACTGTTGGCAATTTACATCCCGCCCATCAGCATAACAAGGCTCCCAGTTCTCCATGGGCTGTCCTGCCTTTCTGGATTTTACACTTTTTTCAGATGGCCCTTTTGACCGGGGGGCAGTGAGACTTCATTGTAGTGCAGATTTCCTTTGCAAGCTTGCTTGGTTGGCCAAAAAGTGCGTATGCGTTTTTTCCTGAATATATTCAGGAAAAAACGCATACGCCCTTTATGGCCAAGTGCATCATTGTGGACGTTCTGCCTCTTTTCCTATGCTTTACATGCAATTCCAGTCTACCTCCTGAAATCGGTTTCCTGCAATTCTGCCCCGCTTTCAAGTCCTCTTGGCAGCCTTACTTCAATATATTTTTGGACGATAGCTGTCATTTATAACTCTGCAGGTATGTGAATGACAGTGCCCCTGAGCTCCTTTCTTCAACTCGCTTTCTTGTGAGCTGGCCGCAACACCGCAGCATTGCTTCAGGCCCTAGTGTGGTTCCGGCATGGCACGCTGAGCCTTTGTTTAATTCCTCTTCCTTGTGGGAAATGAGAGTTAAATTTGCCCGTCCAGACACCTCCAGCTAGTCTCTCATTGGTTCTCCCTATTCCTGTTCATTTTCCCCAGAAATTGCAAACTGGGCCAAACAGGAGGTTAAAGGCACTGACTCTCCAAGTGGGGAGAGTGTTAGTAAAGCGTCTGGAATGTTGCACCCGAGTACCAGGGGACGAAAACTGACACAATTGAACACGTTTCCCTATCACACGGTGGATCATACTCTGGGTTCCACATGCATGTTTTAGCTGAAGGAAGAATCCCTTAAACCTGGAGAGTTGAGACCCATGGAATGGGTACCATGCAATATGACTTCAAAGGGTCTGCATTTGTCCACCGAACCTCACCAATAATATCACTGCTGCGTTTATGCCGCTGTACACACGCTTGATTCTCTTTCGGAGACATATAAATCCATAGGTTTTAAGATTCTTACTAGTCAGGTATATTCTTAGGCGTTTAATATGGGGTGTAGAGTCCACTTCGTTGAGCAAGGAGTAGCTCTTGTCTATTACATATTTGGCTTATGGAATGGTATCTGTGCTAATTTCAATCTTTGGTTTTATGTAGCACCCCAACTCAACTTTCCTCTTAAGCAAGCATAAGTCGGTATTCTACATTTGAGACCCTGTTCTGTTTTGTAATTCAGTTCCTGTGTAGCCAAGTTTACATTCCATGTGGTAGAGATATCTTATGATGTTTCTTTTTCTGTGTGACTTATTTCACTTAGAATCATCGTACCTGAATCCACTCATTATGCTGCTACGGGCCTGATGACATAGATTTCATTGCTGAGTGATATTGCATTGTACGTAAGTACCACAACTTCTTGATCCATTTTTCGCTTTCTGTGATATTGAACTTGTACCGTAAACGAGGTTCTTGTAAACAGAGCTGTCCCGAACATTGGGGTGTTTGTGTCTTTTTGATTTTAATTTCCCTAAGCTATAGGACCATAAGTGGAAGTGCCCTAGGCTCTGTTGCTTTGTTTTTTAGATGTTTCAGGAAACACCATACACTTCTCCAGAGTGGCTGTTGGCAATTTACATCCCGCCCATCAGCATAACAAGGCTCCCAGTTCTCCATGGCCTGTCCTGCCTTTCTGGATTTTACACTTTTTTCAGATGGCACTTTTGACCGGGGGGCAGTGAGACTTCATTGTAGTGCAGATTTCCTTTGCAAGCTTGCTTGGTTGGCCAAAAAGGGCGTAGGCTTTTTTTCTTGAGGAAGAATCGCATATGCCCTTTTTGGTCAACTGCATCATTGTGGACGTTCTGCCTCTTTTCCTATGCTTTACATGCAATTCCAGTCTACCTCCTGAAATCGGTTTCCTGCAATTCTGCCCCGCTTTCAAGTCCTCTTGGCAGCCTTACTTCAATATATTTTTGGACGATAGCTGTCATTTATAACTCTGCAGTTTTGTGAATTACAGTGCCCCTGAGCTCCTTTCTTCAACTTGCTTTCTCGTGAGCTGGCCGCAACACCGCAGCATCGCTTCAGGCCCTAGTGTTGTTCCGGCATGGCACGCTGAGCCTTTGGTTAATTCCTCTTCCTGGTGGGAAATGAGAGTTAAATTTGCCCGTCCAGACACCTCCAGCTAGTCTCTCATTGGTTCTCCCTATTCCTGTTCATTTTCCGCAGAAATTGGAAACTGGGCCAAACAGGAGGTTAAAGGCACTGACTCTCCAAGTGGGGAGAATGTTAGTAAAGCGTCTGGAATGTTGCATCCGAGTACCAGGGGACGAAAACTGAGACACCTTTGAACACGTTTCCCAATCACATGCTGTATCATACTCTGGGTTCCACATGCATGTTTTAGCTGAAGGAAGAATCCCTTAAACCTGGAGAGTTGAGACCCATGCAAAGGGTACCATGAAATATGACTTCAAAGGGTCTGCATTTGCTCACCGATCCTCACCAATCCTATCACTGCTGCGTTTATGCCGCTGTACACACTCTTGATTCTCTTTCGGAGACATATAAATCCATAGGTTTTAAGATTCTTACTAGTCAGGTATATTCGTAGGCTTTTAATATGGGGTCTTGAGTCCACTTCATTGAGCAAGGAGTAGCTCTTGTCTATTACATATTTGGCTTATGGAACGGTATCTGTGCTTATTTCAATCTCTGGTTTTATGCAGCACCCCAACTCACATTTCCCCTTAAGCAAGCATAAGTTGGTTTTCTACATTTGAGACCCTGTTCTGTTTTGTAATTCAGTTCCTGTGTAGCCAAGTTTACATTCCGTGTAGTAGTGATATCTTATGATGTTTCTTTTTCTGTGTGACTTATTTCACTTAGAATCATCGTACCTGAATCCACTCATTATGCTTCTACGGGCCTGATGACATAGATTTCATTGCTGAGTGATATTGCATTGTACGTAAGTACCACAACTTCTTTATCCATTTTTCGCTTTCTGCGATATTAAACTTGTACCGTAAACGAGGTTCTTGTAAACAGAGCTGTCCCAAACTTTGGGGTGGCTGTGTCTTTTTGATTTTAATTTCCCTAAGCTATAGGACCATAAGTGGAAGTGCCCTAGGCTCTGTTGCTTTGTTTTTTAGATGTTTCAGGAAACACCATACACTTCTCCAGAGTGGCTGTTGGCAATTTACATCCCGCCCATCAGCATAACAAGGCTCCCAGTTCTCCATGGCTTGTCCTGCCTTTCTGGATTTTACACTTTTTTCAGATGGCCCTTTTGACCGGGGGGCAGTGAGACTTCATTGTAGTGCAGATTTCCTTTGCAAGCTTGCTTGGTTGGCCAAAAAGTGCGTATGCGTTTTTTCCTGAATATATTCAGGAAAAAACGCATACGCCCTTTTTGGCCAAGTGCATCATTGTGGACGTTCTGCCTCTTTTCCTGTGGTTTACATGCAAATCCAGTCTACCTCCTGAAATCGGTTTCCTGCAATTCTGCCCCGCTTTCAAGTCCTCTTGGCAGCCTTACTTCAATATATTTTTGGACGATAGCTGTCATTTTTAACTCTGCAGGTTTGTGAATGACAGTGCCCCTGAGCTCCTTTCTTCAACTCGCTTTCTTGTGAGCTGGCCGCAACACCGCAGGATTGCTTCAGGCCCCAGTGTGGTTCCGGCATGGCACGCTGAGCCTTTGGTTAATTCCTCTTCCTGGTGGGAAATGAGAGTTAAATTTGCCCGTCCAGACACCTCCAGCTAGTTTCTTATTGGTTCTCCCTATTCCTGTTCATTTTCCGCAGAAATTGCAAACTGGGCCAAACAGGAGGTTAAAGGCACTGACTCTCCAAGTGGGGAGAGTGTTAGTAAAGCGTCTGGAATGTTGCACCCGAGTACCGGGGGACGAATACTGAGACACATTTGAACACGTTTCCCGATCACACGGTGGATCATACTCTGGGTTCCACATGCATGTTTTAGCTGAAGGAAGAATCCCTTAAACCTGGAGAGTTGAGACCCATGGAATGGGTACCATGCAATATGACTTCAAAGGGTCTGCATTTGCTCACCGATCCTCACCAATCCTATCACTGCTGCGTTTATGCCACTGTACACACGCTTGATTCTCTTTCGGAGACATATAAATCCATAGGTTTTAAGATTCTTACTAATCAGGTATATTTTTAGGCGTTTAATATGGGGTGTTGAGTCCACTTCGTTGAGCAAGGAGTAGCTCTTGTCTATTACATATTTGGCTTATGGAACGGTATCTGTGCTAATTTCAATCTCTGGTTTTATGCAGCACCCCAACTCACCTTTCCCCTTAAGCAAGCATAAGTTGGTTTTCTATATTTGAGACCCCGTTCTGTTTTGTAATTCAGTTCCTGTGTAGCCAAGTTTACATTCCGTGTAGTAGTGATATCTTATGATGTTTCTTTTTCTCTGTGACTTATTTCACTTAGAATCATCGTACCTGAATCCACTCATTATGCTGCTACGGGCCTGATGACATAGATTTCATTGCTGAGTGATATTGCATTGTACGTAAGTACCACAACTTCTTTATCCATTTTTCGCTTTCTGCGATATTGAACTTGTACCGTAAACGAGGTTCTTGTAAACAGAACCGTCCCAAACTTTGGGGTGGCTGTGTCTTTTTGATTTTAATTTCTCTAAGCTATAGGACCATAAGTGGAAGTGCCCTAGGCTCTGTTGCTTTGTTTTTTAGATGTTTCAGGAAACACCATACACTTCTCCAGAGTGGTTGTTGGCAATTTACATCCCGCCCATCAGCATAACAAGGCTCCCAGTTCTCCATGGCCTCTCCTGCCTTTCTGGATTTTACACTTTTTTCAGATGGCCCTTTTGACCGGGGGGCAGTGAGACTTCATTGTAGTGCAGATTTCCTTTGCAAGCTTGCTTGGTTGGCCAAAAAGGGCGTATGCGTTTTTTCCTGAATATATTCAGGAAAAAACGCATACGCCCTTTTTGGCCAAGTGCATTATTGTGGACGTTCTGCCTCTTTTCCTATGCTTAACATGCAATTCCAGTCTACCTCCTGAAATTGGTTTCCTGCAATTCTGCCCCGCTTTCAAGTCCTCTTGGCAGCCTTACTTCAATATATTTTTTGACGATAGCTGTCATTTATAACTCTGCAGGTTTTTGAATGACAGTGCCCCTGAGCTCCTTTCTTCAACTCGCTTTCTTGTGAGCTGGCCGCAACACCGCAGGATAGCTTCAGGCCCTAGTGTGGTTTCGGCATGGCCCGCTGAGGCTTTGGTTAATTCCTCTTCCTGGTGGGAAATGAGAGTTAAATTTGCCCGTTCAGACACCTCCAGCTAGTCTCTCATTGGTTCTCCCTATTCCTGTTCATTTTCCGCAGAAATTGCAAACTGGGCCAAACAGGAGGTTAAAGGCACTGACTCTCCAAGTGGGGAGAGTGTTAGTAAAGCGTCTGGAATGTTGCACCCGAGTAGCAGGACACGAAAACTGAGACACATTTGAACACGTTTCCTGATCACACGGTGGATCATACTCTGGGTTCCACATGCATGTGTTAGCTGAAGGAAGAATCCCTTAAACCTGGAGAGTTGAGACCCCTGCAATGGGTACCATGCAATATGACTTCAAATGGTCTGCATTTGCTCACCTATCCTCACCAATCCTATCACTGCTGCGTTTATGCCGCTGTACACATGCTTGATTCTCTTTCGGAGACATATAAATCCATAGGTTTTAAGATTCTTACTAGTCAGGTATATTCTTACGCGTTTAATATGGGGTGTTGCGTCCACTTCGTTGAGCAAGGAGTAGCTCTTGTCTATTACATATTTGGCTTATGGAACGGTATCTGTGCTAATTTCAATCTCTAGTTTTATGCAGCACCCCAACTCACATTTCCCCTTAAGCAAGCATAAGTTGTTTTTCTACATTTGAGACCCTGTTCTGTTTTGTAATTCAGTTCCTGTGTAGCCAAGTTTACATTCCGTGTAGTAGTGATATCTGATGATGTTTCTTTTTTTGTGTGACTTATTTCACTTAGAATCATCGTACCTGAATCCACTCATTATGCTGCTACGGGTCTGATGACATAGATTTCATTGCTGAGTGATATTGCATTGTACGTAAGTACCACAACTTCTTTATCCATTTTTTGCTTTCTGCGATATTAAACTTGTACCGTAAACGAGGTTCTTGTAAACAGAGCTGTCCCAAACTTTGGGGTGGCTGTGTCTTTTTGATTTTAATTTCCCTAAGCTATAGGACCATAAGTGGAAGTGCCCTAGGCTCTGTTGCTTTGTTTTTTAGATGTTTCAGGAAACATAATACACTTCTCCAGAGTGGCTGTTGGCAATTTACATCCCGCCCATCAGCATAACAAGGCTCCCAGTTCTCCATGGCCTGTCCTGCCTTTCTGGATTTTACACTTTTTTCAGATGGCCCTTTTGACCGGGGGGCAGTGAGACTTCATTGTAGTGCAGATTTCCTTTGCAAGCTTGCTTGGTTGGCCAAAAAGGGCGTATGCGTTTTTTCCTGAATATATTAAGGAAAAAACGCATACGCCCTTTTTGGCCAAGTGCATCATTGTGGACGTTCTGCCTCTTTTCCTATGCTTTACATGCAATTCCAGTCTACCTCCTGAAATCGGTTTCCTGCAATTCTGCCCCGCTTTCAAGTCCTCTTGGCAGCCTTACTTCAATATATTTTTGGACGATAGCTATCATTTATAACTCTGCAGGTATGTGAATGACAGTGCCCCTGAGCTCCTTTCTTCAACTCGCTTTCTTGTGAGCTGGCCGCAACACCGCAGGATTGCTTCAGGCCCTAATGTGGTTCCGGCATGGCACGCTGAGCCTTTGTTTAATTCCTCTTCCTTGTGGGAAATGAGAGTTAAATTTGCCCGTCCAGACACCTCCAGCTAGTCTCTCATTGGTTCTCCCTATTCCTGTTCATTTTCTGCAGAAATTGCAAACTGGGCCAAACAGGAGGTTAAAGGCACTGACTCTCCAAGTGGGGAGAGTGTTAGTAAAGCGTCTGGAATGTTGCACCCGAGTACCAGGGGATGAAAACTGAGACACATTTGAACACGTTTCCCGATCACATGGTGGATCATACTCTGGGTTCCACATGCATGTTTTAGCTGAAGGAAGAATCCCTTAAACCTGGAGAGTTGAGACCCCTGCAATGGGTACCATGCAATATGACTTCAAAGGGTCTGCATTTGCTCACCGAACCTCACCAATCCTATCACTGCTGCATTTATGCCACTGTACACACGCTTGATTCTCTTTCTGAGACATATAAATCCATAGGTTTTAAGATTCTTACTAGTCAGGTATATTCTTAGGCGTTTAATATGGGGTGTAGAGTCCACTTCGTTGAGCAAGGAGTAGCTCTTGTCTATTACATATTTGGCTTATGGAACGGTATCTGTGCTAATTTCAATCTCTGGTTTTATGCAGCACCCCAACTCACCTTTCCCCTTAAGCAAGCATAAGTCGGTTTTCTACATTTGAGACCCTGTTCTGTTTTGTAATTCAGTTCCTGTGTAGCCAAGTTTACATTCCATGTGGTAGAGATATCTTATGATGTTTCTTTTTCTGTGTGACTTATTTCACTTAGAATCATCGTACCTGAATCCACTCATTATGCTGCTATGGGCCTGATGACATAGATTTCATTGCTGAGTGATATTGCATTGTACGTAAGTACCACAACTTCTTTATCCATTTTTCACTTTCTGTGATTTTGAACTTATACTGTAAACGAGGTTCTTGTAAACAGAGCCGTCCCAAACTTTGGGGTGGCTGTGTCTTTTTGATTTTAATTTCCCTAAGCTATAGGACCATAAGTTGAAGTGCCACAGGCTCTGTTGTTTTGTTTTGTAGATGTTTCAGGAAACACCATACACTTTTCCAGAGTGACTGTTGGCAATTTACATCCCGCCCATCAGCATAACAAGGCTCCCAGTTCTCCATGGGCTGTCCTGCCTTTCTGGATTTTACACTTTTTTCAGATGGCCCTTTTGACCGGGGGGCAGTGAGACTTCATTGTAGTGCAGATTTCCTTTGCAAGCTTGCTTGGTTGGCCAAAAAGTGCGTATGCGTTTTTTCCTGAATATATTCAGGAAAAAACGCATACGCCCTTTTTGGCCAAGTGCATCATTGTGGACGTTCTGCCTCTTTTCCTATGCTTTACATGCAATTCCAGTCTACCTCCTGAAATCGGTTTCCTGCAATTCTGCCCCGCTTTCAAGTCCTCTTGGCAGCCTTACTTCAATATATTTTTGGACGATAGCTGTCATTTATAACTCTGCAGGTATGTGAATGACAGTGCCCCTGAGCTCCTTTCTTCAACTCGCTTTCTTGTGAGCTGGCCGCAACACCGCAGCATTGCTTCAGGCCCTAGTGTGGTTCCGGAATGGCACGCTGAGCCTTTGTTTAATTCCTCTTCCTGGTGGGAAATGAGAGTTAAATTTGCCCGTCCAGACACCTCCAGCTAGTCTCTCATTGGTTCTCCCTATTCCTGTTCATTTTCCGCAGAAATTGCAAACTGGGCCAAACAGGAGGTTAAAGGCACTGACTCTCCAAGTGGGGAGAGTGTTAGTAAAGCGTCTGGAATGTTGCACCCGAGTACCAGGGGACGAAAACTGACACAATTGAACACGTTTCCCTATCACACGGTGGATCATACTCTGGGTTCCACATGCATGTTTTAGCTGAAGGAAGAATCCCTTAAACCTGGAGAGTTGAGACCCATGGAATGGGTACCATGCAATATGACTTCAAAGGGTCTGCATTTGTCCACCGAACCTCACCAATAATATCACTGCTGCGTTTATGCCGCTGTACACACGCTTGATTCTCTTTCGGAGACATATAAATCCATAGGTTTTAAGATTCTTACTAGTCAGGTATATTCTTAGGCGTTTAATATGGGGTGTAGAGTCCACTTCGTTGAGCAAGGAGTAGCTCTTGTCTATTACATATTTGGCTTATGGAATGGTATCTGTGCTAATTTCAATCTTTGGTTTTATGTAGCACCCCAACTCAACTTTCCTCTTAAGCAAGCATAAGTCGGTATTCTACATTTGAGACCCTGTTCTGTTTTGTAATTCAGTTCCTGTGTAGCCAAGTTTACATTCCATGTGGTAGAGATATCTTATGATGTTTCTTTTTCTGTGTGACTTATTTCACTTAGAATCATCGTACCTGAATCCACTCATTATGCTGCTACGGGCCTGATGACATAGATTTCATTGCTGAGTGATATTGCATTGTACGTAAGTACCACAACTTCTTGATCCATTTTTCGCTTTCTGTGATATTGAACTTGTACCGTAAACGAGGTTCTTGTAAACAGAGCTGTCCCAAACATTGGGGTGTTTGTGTCTTTTTGATTTTAATTTCCCTAAGCTATAGGACCATAAGTGGAAGTGCCCTAGGCTCTGTTGCTTTGTTTTTTAGATGTTTCAGGAAACACCATACACTTCTCCAGAGTGGCTGTTGGCAATTTACATCCCACCCATCAGCATAACAAGGCTCCCAGTTCTCCATGGCCTGTCCTGCCTTTCTGGATTTTACACTTTTTTCAGATGGCACTTTTGACCGGGGGGCAGTGAGACTTCATTGTAGTGCAGATTTCCTTTGCAAGCTTGCTTGGTTGGCCAAAAAGGGCGTAGGCTTTTTTTCTTGAGGAAGAATCGCATATGCCCTTTTTCGTCAAGTGCATCATTGTGGACGTTCTGCCTCTTTTCCTATACTTTACATGCAATTCCAGTCTACCTCCTGAAATCGGTTTCCTGCAATTCTGCCCCGCTTTCAAGTCCTCTTGGCAGCCTTACTTCAATATATTTTTGGACGATAGCTGTCATTTATAACTCTGCAGTTTTGTGAATTACAGTGCCCCTGAGCTCCTTTCTTCAACTTGCTTTCTCGTGAGCTGGCCGCAACACCGCAGCATCGCTTCAGGCCCTAGTGTTGTTCCGGCATGGCACGCTGAGCCTTTGGTTAATTCCTCTTCCTGGTGGGAAATGAGAGTTAAATTTGCCCGTCCAGACACCTCCAGCTAGTCTCTCATTGGTTCTCCCTATTCCTGTTCATTTTCCGCAGAAATTGGAAACTGGGCCAAACAGGAGGTTAAAGGCACTGACTCTCCAAGTGGGGAGAGTGTTAGTAAAGCGTCTGGAATGTTGCATCCGAGTACCAGGGGACGAAAACTGAGACACCTTTGAACACGTTTCCCAATCACATGCTGTATCATACTCTGGGTTCCACATGCATGTTTTAGCTGAAGGAAGAATCCCTTAAACCTGGAGAGTTGAGACCCATGCAAAGGGTACCATGAAATATGACTTCAAAGGGTCTGCATTTGCTCACCGATCCTCACCAATCCTATCACTGCTGCGTTTATGCCGCTGTACACACTCTTGATTCTCTTTCGGAGACATATAAATCCATAGGTTTTAAGATTCTTACTAGTCAGGTATATTCGTAGGCTTTTAATATGGGGTGTTGAGTCCACTTCATTGAGCAAGGAGTAGCTCTGGTCTATTACATATTTGGCTTATGGAACGGTATCTGTGCTTATTTCAATCTCTGGTTTTATGCAGCACCCCAACTCACATTTCCCCTTAAGCAAGCATAAGTCGGTTTTCTACATTTGAGACCCTGTTCTGTTTTGTAATTCAGTTCCTGTGTAGCCAAGTTTACATTCCGTGTAGTAGTGATATCTTATGATGTTTCTTTTTCTGTGTGACTTATTTCACTTAGAATCATCGTACCTGAATCCACTCATTATGCTTCTACGGGCCTGATGACATAGATTTCATTGCTGAGTGATATTGCATTGTACGTAAGTACCACAACTTCTTTATCCATTTTTCGCTTTCTGCGATATTAAACTTGTACCGTAAACGAGGTTCTTGTAAACAGAGCTGTCCCAAACTTTGGGGTGGCTGTGTCTTTTTGATTTTAATTTCCCTAAGCTATAGGACCATAAGTGGAAGTGCCCTAGGCTCTGTTGCTTTGTTTTTTAGATGTTTCAGGAAACACCATACACTTCTCCAGAGTGGCTGTTGGCAATTTACATCCCGCCCATCAGCATAACAAGGCTCCCAGTTCTCCATGGCTTGTCCTGCCTTTCTGGATTTTACACTTTTTTCAGATGGCCCTTTTGACCGGGGGGCAGTGAGACTTCATTGTAGTGCAGATTTCCTTTGCAAGCTTGCTTGGTTGGCCAAAAAGTGCGTATGCGTTTTTTCCTGAATATATTCAGGAAAAAACGCATACGCCCTTTTTGGCCAAGTGCATCATTGTGGACGTTCTGCCTCTTTTCCTGTGGTTTACATGCAAATCCAGTCTACCTCCTGAAATCGGTTTCCTGCAATTCTGCCCCGCTTTCAAGTCCTCTTGGCAGCCTTACTTCAATATATTTTTGGACGATAGCTGTCATTTTTAACTCTGCAGGTTTGTGAATGACAGTGCCCCTGAGCTCCTTTCTTCAACTCGCTTTCTTGTGAGCTGGCCGCAACACCGCAGGATTGCTTCAGGCCCCAGTGTGGTTCCGGCATGGCACGCTGAGCCTTTGGTTAATTCCTCTTCCTGGTGGGAAATTAGAGTTAAATTTGCCCGTCCAGACACCTCCAGCTAGTTTCTTATTGGTTCTCCCTATTCCTGTTCATTTTCCGCAGAAATTGCAAACTGGGCCAAACAGGAGGTTAAAGGCACTGACTCTCCAAGTGGGGAGAGTGTTAGTAAAGCGTCTGGAATGTTGCACCCGAGTACCGGGGGACGAATACTGAGACACATTTGAACACGTTTCCCGATCACACGGTGGATCATACTCTGGGTTCCACATGCATGTTTTAGCTGAAGGAAGAATCCCTTAAACCTGGAGAGTTGAGACCCATGGAATGGGTACCATGCAATATGACTTCAAAGGGTCTGCATTTGCTCACCGATCCTCACCAATCCTATCACTGCTGCGTTTATGCCACTGTACACATGCTTGATTCTCTTTCGGAGACATATAAATCCATAGGTTTTAAGATTCTTACTAATCAGGTATATTTTTAGGCGTTTAATATGGGGTGTTGAGTCCACTTCGTTGAGCAAGGAGTAGCTCTTGTCTATTACATATTTGGCTTATGGAACGGTATCTGTGCTAATTTCAATCTCTGGTTTTATGCAGCACCCCAACTCACATTTCCCCTTAAGCAAGCATAAGTTGGTTTTCTATATTTGAGACCCCGTTCTGTTTTGTAATTCAGTTCCTGTGTAGCCAAGTTTACATTCCATGTAGTAGTGATATCTTATGATGTTTCTTTTTCTCTGTGACTTATTTCACTTAGAATCATCGTACCTGAATCCACTCATTATGCTGCTACGGGCCTGATGACATAGATTTCATTGCTGAGTGATATTGCATTGTACGTAAGTACCACAACTTCTTTATCCATTTTTCGCTTTCTGCGATATTGAACTTGTACCGTAAACGAGGTTCTTGTAAACAGAACCGTCCCAAACTTTGGGGTGGCTGTGTCTTTTTGATTTTAATTTCCCTAAGCTATAGGACCATAAGTGGAAGTGCCCTAGGCTCTGTTGCTTTGTTTTTTAGATGTTTCAGGAAACACCATACACTTCTCCAGAGTGGTTGTTGGCAATTTACATCCCGCCCATCAGCATAACAAGGCTCCCAGTTCTCCATGGCCTCTCCTGCCTTTCTGGATTTTACACTTTTTTCAGATGGCCCTTTTGACCGGGGGGCAGTGAGACTTCATTGTAGTGCAGATTTCCTTTGCAAGCTTGCTTGGTTGGCCAAAAAGGGCGTATGCGTTTTTTCCTGAATATATTCAGGAAAAAACGCATACGCCCTTTTTGGCCAAGTGCATCATTGTGGACGTTCTGCCTCTTTTCCTATGCTTAACATGCAATTCCAGTCTACCTCCTGAAATTGGTTTCCTGCAATTCTGCCCCGCTTTCAAATCCTCTTGGCAGCCTTACTTCAATATATTTTTTGACGATAGCTGTCATTTATAACTCTGCAGGTTTTTGAATGACAGTGCCCCTGAGCTCCTTTCTTCAACTCGCTTTCTTGTGAGCTGGCCGCAACACCGCAGGATAGCTTCAGGCCCTAGTGTGGTTTCGGCATGGCCCGCTGAGGCTTTGGTTAATTCCTCTTCCTGGTGGGAAATGAGAGTTAAATTTGCCCGTTCAGACACCTCCAGCTAGTCTCTCATTGGTTCTCCCTATTCCTGTTCATTTTCCGCAGAAATTGCAAACTGGGCCAAACAGGAGGTTAAAGGCACTGACTCTCCAAGTGGGGAGAGTGTTAGTAAAGCGTCTGGAATGTTGCACCCGAGTAGCAGGACACGAAAACTGAGACACATTTGAACACGTTTCCTGATCACACGGTGGATCATACTCTGGGTTCCACATGCATGTGTTAGCTGAAGGAAGAATCCCTTAAACCTGGAGAGTTGAGACCCCTGCAATGGGTACCATGCAATATGACTTCAAATGGTCTGCATTTGCTCACCTATCCTCACCAATCCTATCACTGCTGCGTTTATGCCGCTGTACACATGCTTGATTCTCTTTCGGAGACATATAAATCCATAGGTTTTAAGATTCTTACTAGTCAGGTATATTCTTACGCGTTTAATATGGGGTGTTGCGTCCACTTCGTTGAGCAAGGAGTAGCTCTTGTCTATTACATATTTGGCTTATGGAACGGTATCTGTGCTAATTTCAATCTCTAGTTTTATGCAGCACCCCAACTCACATTTCCCCTTAAGCAAGCATAAGTTGTTTTTCTACATTTGAGACCCTGTTCTGTTTTGTAATTCAGTTCCTGTGTAGCCAAGTTTACATTCCGTGTAGTAGTGATATCTGATGATGTTTCTTTTTTTGTGTGACTTATTTCACTTAGAATCATCGTACCTGAATCCACTCATTATGCTGCTACGGGTCTGATGACATAGATTTCATTGCTGAGTGATATTGCATTGTACGTAAGTACCACAACTTCTTTATCCATTTTTTGCTTTCTGCGATATTAAACTTGTACCGTAAACGAGGTTCTTGTAAACAGAGCTGTCCCAAACTTTGGGGTGGCTGTGTCTTTTTGATTTTAATTTCCCTAAGCTATAGGACCATAAGTGGAAGTGCCCTAGGCTCTGTTGCTTTGTTTTTTAGATGTTTCAGGAAACATAATACACTTCTCCATAGTGGCTGTTGGCAATTTACATCTCGCCCATCAGCATAACAAGGCTCCCAGTTCTCCATGGCTTGTCCTGCCTTTCTGGATTTTACACTTTTTTCAGATGGCCCTTTTGAACGGGGGGCAGTGAGACTTCATTGTAGTGCAGATTTCCTTTGCAAACTTGCTTGGTTGGCCAAAAAGTGCGTATGCGTTTTTTCCTCAATATATTCAGGAAAAAACGCATACGCCCTTTTTGGCCAAGTGCATCATTGTGGACGTTCTGCCTCTTTTCCTGTGGTTTACATGCAAATCCAGTCTACCTCCTGAAATCGGTTTCCTGCAATTCTGCCCCACTTTCAAGTCCTCTTGGCAGCCTTACTTCAATATATTTTTGGACGATAGCTGTCATTTTTAACTCTGCAGGTTTGTGAATGACAGTGCCCGTGAACTCCTTTCTTCAACTCGCTTTCTTGTGAGCTGGCCTCAACACCGCAGGATTTCTTTAGGCCCCAGTGTGGTTCCGGCATGGCACGCTGAGCCTTTGTTTAATTCCTCTTCCTGGTGGGAAATGAGAGTTAAATTTGTCCGTCCAGACACCTCCAGCTAGTCTCTCATTGGTTCTCCCTATTCCTGTTTATTTTCCGCAGAAATTGCAATCTGGGCCAAACAGGAGGTTAAAGGCACTGACTCTCCAAGTGGGGAGAGTGTTAGTAAAGCGTCTGGAATGTTGCATCCGAGTACCAGGGGACGAAAACTGAGACACCTTTGAACACGTTTCCCAATCACATGGTGTATCATACTCTGGGTTCCACATGCATGTTTTGGCTGAAGGAAGAATCCCTTAAACCTGGAGAGTTGAGACCCATGGAATGGGTACCATGCAATATGACTTCAAAGGGTCTGCATTTGTCCACCGAACCTCACCAATAATATCACTGCTGCGTTTATGCCGCTGTACACACGCTTGAATCGATTTCGGAGACATATAAATCCATAGGTTTTAAGATTCTTACTAGTCAGGTATATTCGTAGGCTTTTAATATGGTGTGTTGAGTCCACTTCATTGAGCAAGGAGTAGCTCTTGTCTATTACATATTTGGCTTCTGGAACGGTATCTGTGCTTATTTCAATCTCTGGTTTTATGCAGCACCCCAACTCACATTTCCCCTTAAGCAAGCATAAGTTGGTTTTCTACATTTGAGACCCTGTTCTGTTTTGTAATTCAGTTCCTGTGTAGCCAAGTTTACATTCCGTGTAGTAGTGATATCTTATGATGTTTCTTTTTCTGTGTGACTTATTTCACTTAGAATCATCGTACCTGAATCCACTCATTATGCTTCTACGGGCCTGATGACATAGATTTCATTGCTGAGTGATATTGCATTGTACGTAAGTACCACAACTTCTTTATCCATTTTTCGCTTTCTGCGATATTAAACTTGTACCGTAAACGAGGTTCTTGTAAACAGAGCTGTCCCAAACTTTGGGGTGGCTGTGTCTTTTTGATTTTAATTTCCCTAAGCTATAGGACCATAAGTGGAAGTGCCCTAGGCTCTGTTGCTTTGTTTTTTAGATGTTTCAGGAAACACCATACACTTCTCCAGAGTGGCTGTTGGCAATTTACATCCCGCCCATCAGCATAACAAGGCTCCCAGTTCTCCATGGCTTGTCCTGCCTTTCTGGATTTTACACTTTTTTCAGATGGCCCTTTTGACCGGGGGGCAGTGAGACTTCATTGTAGTGCAGATTTCCTTTGCAAGCTTGCTTGGTTGGCCAAAAAGTGCGTATGCGTTTTTTCCTGAATATATTCAGGAAAAAACGCATACGCCCTTTTTGGCCAAGTGCATCATTGTGGACGTTCTGCCTCTTTTCCTGTGGTTTACATGCAAATCCAGTCTACCTCCTGAAATCGGTTTCCTGCAATTCTGCCCCGCTTTCAAGTCCTCTTGGCAGCCTTACTTCAATATATTTTTGGACGATAGCTGTCATTTTTAACTCTGCAGGTTTGTGAATGACAGTGCCCCTGAGCTCCTTTCTTCAACTCGCTTTCTTGTGAGCTGGCCGCAACACCGCAGGATTGCTTCAGGCTCTAGTGTGGTTGCGGCACGGCACGCTTAGCCTTTGGTTAATTCCTCTTCCTGGTGGGAAACGAGAGTTAACTTTGCGCGTCCAGACACCTCCAGCTAGTTTCTCATTGGTTCTCCCTATTCCTGTTCATTTTCCGTAGAAATTGCAAACTGGGCCAAACAGGAGGTTAAAGGCACTGACTCTCCAAGTGGGGAGAGTGTTAGTAAAGTGTCTGGAATGTTGCACCCGAGAACCGGGGGACGAAAACTGAGACACATTTGAACACGTTTCCGATCACACAGTGGATCATACTCTGGGTTCCACATGCATGTTTTAGCTGAAGGAAGAATCCCTTAAACCTGGAGAGTTGAGACCCATGGAATGGGTTCCATGCAATATGACTTCAAAGGGTCTGCATTTGCTCACCGAACCTCACCAATCCTATCACTGCTGCGTTTATGCCGCTGTACACACGCTTGATTCTCTTTCGGAGACATATAAATCCATAGGTTTTAAGATTCTTACTAGTCAGGTATATTCTTAGGCGTTTAATATGGGGCGTTGAGTCCACTTCGTTGAGCAAGGAGTAGCTCTTGTCTATTACATATTTGGCTTATGGAACGGTATCTGTGCTAATTTCAATCTCTGGTTTTATGTAGCACCCCAACTCACCTTTCCCCTTAAGCAAGCATAAGTTGGTTTTCTACATTTGAGACCCTGTTCTGTTTTGTAATTCAGTTTCTGTGTAGCCAAGTTTACATTCCGTGTAGTAGTGATATCTTATGATGTTTCTTTTTCTGTGTGACTTATTTCACTTACAATCATCGTACCTGAATCCACTCATTATCCTGCTACGGGCAGATGACATAGATTTCATTGCTGAGTGATATTGCATTGTACGTAAGTACCACAACTTCTTTATCCATTTTTCACTTTCTGCGATATTGAACTTGTACCGTAAACGAGGTTCTTGTAAACAGAGCTGTCCCAAACATTTGGGTGGTTGTGTCTTTTTGATTTTAATTTCCCTAAGCTATAGGACCATAAGTGGAAGTGCCCTAGGCTCTGTTGCTTTGTTTTGTAGATGTTTCAGGAAACACCATACACTTCTCCAGAGTGGCTGTTGGCAATTTACATCCCGCCCATCAGCATAACAAGGCTCCCCGTTCTCCATGTCCTGTCCTGCCTTTCTGGATTTTACACTTTTTTCTGATGGCCCTTTTGACCGGGGGGCAGTGACACTCCATTGTAGTGCAGACTTCCTTTGCACGCTTACTTGATTGGCCAAAAAGGGCGTATGCGTTTTTTCCTGAATATATTCAGGAAAAAACGCATACGCCCTTTTTGGCCGAGTGCATCATTGTGGACGTTCTGCCTCTTTTCCTATGCTTTACATGCAATTCCAGTCTACCTCCTGAAATCGGTTTCCTGCAATTCTGCCCCGCTTTCAAGTCCTCTTGGCAGCCTTACTTCAATATATTTTTGGACGATAGCTGTCATTTATAACTCTGCAGGTTTTTGAATGACAGTGCCCCTGAGCTCCTTTCTTCAACTCGCTTTCTTGTGAGCTGGCCGCAACACCGCAGGATTGCTTCAGGCCCTAGTGTGGTTCCGGCATGGCACATTGAGGCTTTGGTTAATTCCTCTTCCTGGTGGGAAATGAGAGTTAAATTTGCCCGTCCAGACACCTCCAGCTAGTCTCTCATTGGTTCTCCCTATTCCTGTTCATCTTCCGCAGAAATTGCAAATTGGGCCAAACAGGAGGTTAAAGGCACTGACTCTCCAAGTGGGGAGAGTGTTAGTAAAGCATCTGGAATGTTGCACCCGAGTACCAGGGGACGAAAACTGGCACATTTGAACACGTTTCCCGATCACACGGTGGATGATACTCTGGGTTCCACATGCATGTTTTAGCTGAAGAAAGAATCCCTTAAACCTGGAGAGTTGAGATCCATGGAATGGGTACCATGCAATATGACTTCAAAGGGTCTGCATTTGCTCACCGAACCTCACCAATCCTATCACTGCTGCATTTATGCCGCTGTACACACGCTTGATTCTCTTTCGGAGCATATAAATCCATAGGTTTTAAGATTCTTACTAGTCAGGTATATTCTTAGGAGTTTAATATGGGGTGTTGAGTCCACTTCGTTGAGCAAGGAGTAGCTCTTGTCTATTACATATTTGGCTTATGGAACGGTATCTGTGCTAATTTCAATCTCTGGTTTTATGCAGCCCCCCAACTCACCTTTCCCCTTAAGCAAGCATAAGTTGGTTTTCTACATTTGAGACCCTGTTCTGTTTTGTAATTCAGTTCCTGTGTAGCCAAGTTTACATTCCATGTAGTAGTGATATCTTATGATGTTTCTTTTTCTCTGTGAGTTATTTCACTTAGAATCATCGTACCTGAATCCACTCATTATGCTGCTACAGGTCTCATGACATAGATTTCATTGCTGAGTGATATTGCATTGTACGTAAGTACCACAACTTCTTTATCCATTTTTCGCTTTCTGTGATATTGAATTTGTACCGTAAACGAGGTTCTTGTAAACAGAGCCGTCCCAAACTTTGGGGTGGCTGTGTGTTTTAGATTTTAATTTCCCTAAGCTATAGGACCATAAGTGGAAGTGCCCTAGGCTCTGTTGCCTTGTTTTTTAGATGTTTCAGGAAACACCATACACTTCTCCAGAGTGGCTGTTGGCAATTTACATCCCGCCCATCAGCATAACAAGGCTCCCAGTTCTCCATGGCCTGTCCTGCCTTTCTGGATTTTACACTTTTTTCAGATGGCCCTTTTGACCGGGGGGCAGTGAGACTTCATTGTAGTGCAGATTTCCTTTGCAAGCTTGCTTGCTTGGCCAAAAAGTGCGTAGGCTTTTTTTCCTGAATATATTCAGGAAAAAACGCATATGCCCTTTTTGGCCAAGTGCATCATTGTGGACGTTCTGCCTCTTTTCCTATGCTTTACATGCAATTCCAGTCTACCTCCTGAAATCGGTTTCCTGCAATTCTGCCCTGCTTTCAAGTCCTCTTGGCAGCCTTACTTCAATATATTTTTGGACGATAGCTGTCATTTATAACTCTGCATGTCTGTGAATGACAGTGCCCCTGAGCTCCTTTCTTCAACTCGCTTTCTTGTGAGCTGGCCGCAACACCGTAGGATTGCTTCAGGCCCTAGTGTGGTTCCGGCACGGCACGCTGAGCCTTTGGTTAATTCCTCTTCCTGGTGGGTAATGAGAGTTAAATTTGCCCGTCCAGACACCTCCAGCTGGTCTCTCATTGGTTCTCCCTATTCCTGTTCATTTTCCGCAGAAATTGCAAACTGGGCCAAACAGGAGGTTAAAGGCACTAACTCTCCAAGTGGGGAGAGTGTTAGTAAAGCGTCTGGAATATTGCACCCGAGTACCGGGGGACGAAAACTGAGACACATTTGAACAAGTTTCCCGATCACACGGTGGATCATACTCTGGGTTCCACATGCATGTTTTAGCTGAAGGAAGAATCCCTTAAACCTGGAGAGTTGAGACCCCTGCAATGGGTACCATGCAATATGACTTCAAAGGGTCTGCATTTGCTCACCGATCCTCACCAATCCTATCACCGCTGCATTTATGCCGCTGTACACACGCTTGATTCTCTTACAAAGACATATAAATCCATAGGTTTTAAGATTCTTACTAGTCAGGTATATTCTTAGGCGTTTAATATGAGGTGTTGAGTCCACTTCGTTGAGCAAGGAGAAGCCCTTGTCTATTACATATTTGGCTTATGGAATGGTATCTGTGCTAATTTCAATCTCTGGTTTTATGCAGCACCCCAACTCACCTTTCCCCTTAAGCAAGCATAAGTTGGTTTTCTACATTTGAGACCCTGTTCTGTTTTGTAATTCAGTTCCTGTGTAGCCAAGTTTACATTCCGTGTAGTAGTTATATCTTATGATGTTTCTTTTTTTGTGTGACTTATTTCACTTAGAATCATCGTACCTGAATCCACTCATTATGCTGCTACGGGCCTGATGACATAGATTTCATTGCTGAGTGATATTGCATTGTACGTAAGTACCACAACTTCTTTATCCATTTTTCGCTTTCTGTGATATTGAACTTGTACCGTAAACGAGGTTCTTGTAAACAGAGCCGTCCAAAACTTTGGGGTGGCTGTGTCTTTTTGATTTTAATTTCCCTAAGCTATAGGACCATAAGTGGAAGTGCCCTAGGCTCTGTTGCTTTGTTTTTTAGATGTTTCAGGAAACACCATACACTTCTCCAGAGTGGCTGTTGGCAATTTACATCCCGCTCATCAGCATAACAAGGCTCCCAGTTCTCCATGGCCTGTCGTGCTTTGCTGGATTTTATACTTTTTTCAGATGGCCCTTTTGCCCGCGGGGTAGTGAGACTTCATTGTAGTGCAGATTTCCTTTGCAAGCTTGCTTGGTTGGCCAAAAAGGGCGTATGCGTTTTTTCCTGAATATATTCAGGAAAAAACGCATACGCCCTTTTTGGCCAAGTGCATCATTGTGGACGTTCTGCCTCTTTTCCTATGCTTTACATGCAATTCCAGTCTACCTCCTGAAATCGGTTTCCTGCAATTCTGCCCCGCTTTCAAGTCCTCTTGGCAGCCTTACTTCAATATATTTTTGGACGATAGCTGTCATTTATAACTCTGCAGGTTTGTGAATTACAGTGCCCCTGAGCTCCTTTCTTCAACTCGTTTTCTTGTGAGCTGGCCGCAACACCGCAGTATTGCTTCAGGCCCTAGTGTGGTTCCAGAATGGCACGCTGAGCCTTTGGTTAATTCCTCTTCCTGGTGGGAAATGAGAGTTAAATTTGCCCGTCCAGACACCTCCAGCTAGTCTCTCATTGGTTCTCCCTATTCCTGTTCATTTTCCGCAGAAATTGCAAACTGGGCCAAACAGGAGGTTAAAGGCACTGACTATCCACGTGGGGAGAGTGTTAGTAAAGCGTCTGGAATGTTGCACCCGAGAACCGGGGGACGAAAACTGAGACACATTTGAACACGTTTCTGATCACACAGTGGATCATACTCTGGGTTCCACATGCATGTTTTAGCTGAAGGAAGAATCCCTTAAACCTGGAGAGTTGAGATCCATGGAATGGGTACCATGCAATATGACTTCAAAGGGTCTGCATTTGCTCACCGAACCTCACCAATCCTATCACTGCTGCGTTTATGCCGCTGTACACACGCTTGATTCTCTTTCGGAGACATATAAATCCATAGGTTTTAAGATTCTTACTAGTCAGGTATATTCTTAGGCGTTTAATATGGGGTGTAGAGTCCACTTCGTTGAGCAAGGAGTAGCTCTTGTCTATTACATATTTGGCTTATGGAACGGTATCTGTGTTAATTTCAATCTCTGGTTTTATGTAGCACCCCAACTCACCATTCCCCTTAAGCAAGCATAACTTGGTTTTCTACATTTGAGACCCTGTTCTGTTTTGTAATTCAGTTCCTGTGTAGCCAAGTTTACATTCCGTGTAGTAGTGATATCTTATGATGTTTCTTTTTCTGTGTGACTTATTTCACTTAGAATCATCGTACCTGAATCCACTCATTATGCTGCTATGGGCAGATGACATAGATTTCATTGCTGAGTGATATTGCATTGTACGTAAGTACCACAACTTCTTTATCCATTTTTCACTTTCTGCGATATTGAACTTGTACCGTAAACGAGGTTCTTGTAAACAGAGCCGTCCCAAACTTTGGGGTGGCTGTGTCTTTTTGATTTTAATTTCCCTAAGCTATAGGACCATAAGTGGAAGTGCCCTAGGCTCTGTTGCTTTGTTTTGTAGATGTTTCAGGAAACACCATACACTTCTCCAGAGTGGCTATTGGCAATTTACATCCCGCCCATGAGCATAACAAGGCTCCCAGTTCTCCATGGCCTGTCCTGCCTTTCTGGATTTTACATTTTTTTCAGATGGCCCATTTCACCGGGGCGCAGTGAGACCTTATTGTAGTGCAGATTTCCTTTTCAATCTTGATTGGTTGGCCAAAAAGGGCATATGCATGTTTTCCTGAATATATTCAGGAAAAAACGCGTATGCCCTTTTTGGCCAAGTCCATCATTGTGCACGTTCTGCCTCTTTTCCTATGCTTTACATGCAATTCCAGTCTACCTCCTGAAATCGGTTTCCTGCAATTCTGCCCCGCTTTCAAGTCCTCTTGGCAGCCTTACTTCAATACACTTTTGGACGATAGCTGTCATTTATAACTCTGCAGGTTTGAAAATGACAGTGCCCCTGAGCTCCTTTCTTCAACTCGCTTTCTTATGAGCTGGCCGCAACACCGCAGGATAGCTTCAGGCCCTAGTGTGGTTTCGGCAAGGCCCGCTGAGCCTTTGGTTAATTCCTCTTCCTGGTGGGAAATGAGAGTTAAATTTGCCCATTCAGACATCTCCAGCTAGTCTCTCATTGGTTCTCCCTATTCCTGTTCATTTTCCGCAGAAATTGCAAACTGGGACAAACAGGAGGTTAAAGGCACTGACTCTCCAAGTGGGGAGAGTGTTAGTAAAGCGTCTGGAATGTTGAACCCGAGTACCAGGACACGAAAACTGAGACACATTTGAACACGTTTCCTGATCACACGGTGGATCATACTCTGGGTTCCACATGCATGTTTTAGCTGAAGGAAGAATCCCTTAAACCTGGAGAGTTGAGACCCATGGAATGGGTACCATGCAATATGACTTCAAAGGGTCTGCATTTGCTCACCGAACCTCACAAATCCTATCAGGGCTGCATTTATGCCGCTGTACACATGCTTGATTCTCTTTCGGAGCATATAAGTCCATAGGTTTTAAGATTCTTACTAGTCAGGTATATTTTTAGGCGTTTAATATGGGGTGTAGAGTCCACTTCGTTGAGCAAGGAGTAGCTCTTGTCTATTACATATTTGGCTTATGGAACGGTATCTGTGCTAATTTCAATCTCTGGTTTTATGCAGCACCCCAACTCACCTTTCCCCTTAAGCAAGCATAAGTTGGTTTTCTATATTTGAGACCCCGTTCTGTTTTGTAATTCAGTTCCTGTGTAGCCAAGTATACATTCCGTGTAGTAGTGATATCTTATGATGTTTCTTTTTCTCTGTGACTTATTTCACTTAGAATCATCGTACCTGAATCCACTCATTATGCTGCTACGGGCCTGATGACATAGATTTCATTGCTGAGTGATATTGCATTGTACGTAAGTACCACAACTTCTTTATCCATTTTTCCCTTTCTGCGATATTGAACTTGTACCGTAAACGAGGTTCTTGTAAACAGAGCTGTCCCAAACTTTGGGGTGGCTGTGTCTTTTTGATTTTAATTTCCCTAAGCTATAGGACCATAAGTGGAAGTGCCCTAGGCTCTGTTGCTTTGTTTTGTAGATGTTTCAGGAAACACCATACACTTCTCCAGAGTGGCTGTTGGCAATTTACATCCCACCCATGAGCATAACAAGGCTCCCAGTTCTCCATGGCCTGTCCTGACTTTCTGGATTTTACACTTTTTTCAGATGACCCTTTTGACCGGGGGGCAGTGAGACTTCATTGTAGTGCAGATTTCCTTTGCAAGCTTGCTTGGTTGGCCAAAAAGGGCGTATGCGTTTTTTCCTGAATATATTCAGGAAAAAACGCATACGCCCTTTTTGGCCAAGTGCATCATTGTGGACGTTCTGCCTCTTTTGCTATGCTTTACATGCAATTCCAGTCTACCTCCTGAAATCGGTTTCCTGCAAATCTGCCCCGCTTTCAAGTCCTCTTGGCAGCCTTACTTCAATATATTTTTGGACGATAGCTGTCATTTATAACTCTGCAGGTTTGTGAATGACAGTGCCCCTGAGCTCCTTTCTTCAACTCGCTTTCTTGTGAGCTGGCTGCAACACCGCAGGATTGCTTCCGGCCCTAGTGTGGTTCCGGCCCGGCATGCTGAGCCTTTGGTTAATTCCTCTTCCTGGTTGGAAATGAGAGTTAATTTTTCCCGTCCAGACACCTCCAGCTAGTCTCTCATTGGTTCTCCCTATTCCTGTTCATTTTCCGCAGAAATTGAAAACTGGGACAAACAGGAGGTTAAAGGCACTGACTCTCCAAGAGGGGAGAGTGTTAGTAAAGCGTCTGGAATGTTGCACCCGAGTACCAGGGGACGAAAACTGAGACACCTTTGAACACGTTTCCGGATCACAAGGTGGATCATACTCTGGGTTCCACATGCACGTTTTAGCTGAAGGAAGAATCCCTTAAACCTGGAGAGTTGAGACCCATGGAATGGGTACCATGCAATATGACTTCAAAGGGTCTGCATTTGCTCACCGAACCTCACCAATCCTATCACTGCTGTGTTTATGCCGTTGTACACACGCTTGATTATCTTTCGGAGACATATAAATCCATAGGTTTTAAGATTCTTACTAGACAGGTATATTCTTAGGCGTTTAATATGGGGTGTTGAGTCCACTTCGTTGAGCAAGGAGTAGCTCTTGTCTATGACATATTTGGCTTATGGAACGGTATCTGTGCTAATTTCAATCTCTGGTTTTATGCAGCCCCCCAACTCACGTTTCCCCTTAAGCAAGCATAAGTTGGTTTTCTACATTTGAGACCCTGTTCTGTTTTGTAATTCAGTTCCTGTGTAGCCAAGTTTACATTCCGTGTAGTAGTGATATCTTATGATGTTTCTTTTTCTGTGTGACTTATTTCACTTAGAATCATCGTACCTGAATCCACTCATTATTCTGCTACGGGGCTGATGACATAGATTTCATTGCTGAGTGATATTGCATTGTACGTAAGTACCAAAACTTCTTTATCCATTTTTCACTTTCTGCGATATTGAACTTGTACCGTAAACGAGGTTCTTGTAAACAGAGCCGTCCCAAACTTTAGGGTGGCTGTGTCTTTTTGATTTTAATTTCCCTAAGCTATAGGACCATAAGAGGAAGAGCCCTAGGCTCTGTTGCTTTGTTTTGTACATGTTTCAGGAAACACCATACACTTCTCCAGAGTGGCTGTTGGCAATTTACATCCCAACCATCAGCATAACAAGGCCTCCAGTTCTCCATGGCTTGTCCTGCCTTTCTGGATTTTACACTTTTTTCAGATGGCCCTTTTGACCGGGGGGCAGTGAGACTTCATTGTAGTGCAGATTTCCTTTGCAAGCTTGCTTGGTTGGCCAAAAAGGGCGTATGCGTTTTTTCCTGAATATATTCAGGAAAAAACGCATACGCCCTTTTTGGCCAAGTGCATCATTGTGGACGTTCTGCCTCTTTTCCTTTGCTTTACATGCAATTCCAGTCTACCTCCTGAAATCGGTTTCCTGCAATTCTGCCCCGCTTTCAAGTCCTCTTGGCAGCCTTACTTCAATATATTTTTGGACGATAGCTGTCATTTTTAACTCTGCAGGTTTGTGAATGACAGTGCCCCTGAGCTCCTTTCTTCAACTCGCTTTCTTGTGAGCTGGCCGCAACACCGCAGGATTGCTTCAGGCCCCAGTGTGGTTCCGGCATGGCACGCTGAGCCTTTGGTTAATTCCTCTTCCTGGTGGGAAATGAGAGTTAAATTTGCCCGTCCAGACACCTCCAGCTAGTTTCTTATTGGTTCTCCCTATTCCTGTTCATTTTCCGCAGAAATTGCAAACTGGGCCAAACAGGAGGTTAAAGGCACTGACTCTCCAAGTGGGGAGAGTGTTAGTAAAGCGTCTGGAATGTTGCACCCGAGTACCGGGGGACGAATACTGAGACACATTTGAACACGTTTCCCGATCACACGGTGGATCATACTCTGGGTTCCACATGCATGTTTTAGCTGAAGGAAGAATCCCTTAAACCTGGACAGTTGAGACCCATGGAATGGGTACCATGCAATATGACTTCAAAGGGTCTGCATTTGCTCACCGATCCTCACCAATCCTATCACTGCTGCGTTTATGCCACTGTACACACGCTTGATTCTCTTTCGGAGACATATAAATCCATAGGTTTTAAGATTCTTACTAATCAGGTATATTTTTAGGCGTTTAATATGGGGTGTAGAGTCCACTTCGTTGAGCAAGGAGTAGCTCTTGTCTATTACATATTTGGCTTATGGAACGGTATCTGTGCTAATTTCAATCTCTGGTTTTATGCAGCACCCCAACTCACCTTTCCCCTTAAGCAAGCATAAGTTGGTTTTCTATATTTGAGACCCCGTTCTGTTTTGTAATTCAGTTCCTGTGTAGCCAAGTTTACATTCCGTGTAGTAGTGATATCTTATGATGTTTCTTTTTCTCTGTGACTTATTTCACTTAGAATCATCGTACCTGAATCCACTCATTATGCTGCTACGGGCCTGATGACATAGATTTCATTGCTGAGTGATATTGCATTGTACGTAAGTACCACAACTTCTTTATCCATTTTTCGCTTTCTGCGATATTGAACTTGTACCGTAAACGAGGTTCTTGTAAACAGAACCGTCCCAAACTTTGGGGTGGCTGTGTCTTTTTGATTTTAATTTCCCTAAGCTATAGGACCATAAGTGGAAGTGCCCTAGGCTCTGTTGCTTTGTTTTTTAGATGTTTCAGGAAACACCATACACTTCTCCAGAGTGGTTGTTGGCAATTTACATCCCGCCCATCAGCATAACAAGGCTCCCAGTTCTCCATGGCCTCTCCTGCCTTTCTGGATTTTACACTTTTTTCAGATGGCCCTTTTGACCGGGGGGCAGTGAGACTTCATTGTAGTGCAGATTTCCTTTGCAAGCTTGCTTGGTTGGCCAAAAAGGGCGTATGCGTTTTTTCCTGAATATATTCAGGAAAAAACGCATACGCCCTTTTTGGCCAAGTGCATCATTGTGGACGTTCTGCCTCTTTTCCTATGCTTAACATGCAATTCCAGTCTACCTCCTGAAATTGGTTTCCTGCAATTCTGCCCCGCTTTAAAGTCCTCTTGGCAGCCTTACTTCAATATATTTTTTGACGATAGCTGTCATTTATAACTCTACAGGTTTTTGAATGACAGTGCCCCTGAGCTCCTTTCTTCAACTCGCTTTCTTGTGAGCTGGCCGCAACACCGCAGGATAGCTTCAGGCCCTAGTGTGGTTTCGGCATGGCCCGCTGAGGCTTTGGTTAATTCCTCTTCCTGGTGGGAAATGAGAGTTAAATTTGCCCGTTCAGACACCTCCAGCTAGTCTCTCATTGGTTCTCCCTATTCCTGTTCATTTTCCGCAGAAATTGCAAACTGGGCCAAACAGGAGGTTAAAGGCACTGACTCTCCAAGTGGGGAGAGTGTTAGTAAAGCGTCTGGAATGTTGCACCCGAGTAGCAGGACACGAAAACTGAGACACATTTGAACACGTTTCCTGATCACACGGTGGATCATACTCTGGGTTCCACATGCATGTGTTAGCTGAAGGAAGAATCCCTTAAACCTGGAGAGTTGAGACCCCTGCAATGGGTACCATGCAATATGACTTCAAACGGTCTGCATTTGCTCACCTATCCTCACCAATCCTATCACTGCTGCGTTTATGCCGCTGTACACATGCTTGATTCTCTTTCGGAGACATATAAATCCATAGGTTTTAAGATTCTTACTAGTCAGGTATATTCTTACGCGTTTAATATGGGGTGTTGCGTCCACTTCGTTGAGCAAGGAGTAGCTCTTGTCTATTACATATTTGGCTTATGGAACGGTATCTGTGCTAATTTCAATCTCTAGTTTTATGCAGCACCCCAACTCACATTTCCCCTTAAGCAAGCATAAGTTGTTTTTCTACATTTGAGACCCTGTCCTGTTTTGTAATTCAGTTCCTGTGTAGCCAAGTTTACAATCCGTGTAGTAGTGATATCTGATGATGTTTCTTTTTTTGTGTGACTTATTTCACTTAGAATCATCGTACCTGAATCCACTCATTATGCTGCTACGGGCCTGATGACATAGATTTCATTGCTGAGTGATATTGCATTGTACGTAAGTACCACAACTTCTTTATCCATTTTTTGCTTTCTGCGATATTAAACTTGTACCGTAAACGAGGTTCTTGTAAACAGAGCTGTCCCAAACATTGGGGTGGCTGTGTCTTTTTGATTTTAATTTCCCTAAGCTATAGGACCATAAGTGGAAGTGCCCTAGGCTCTGTTGCTTTGTTTTTTAGATGTTTCAGGAAACATAATACACTTCTCCAGAGTGGCTGTTGGCAATTTACATCTCGCCCATCAGCATAACAAGGCTCCCAGTTCTCCATGGCTTGTCCTGCCTTTCTGGATTTTACACTTTTTTCAGATGGCCCTTTTGAACGGGGGGCAGTGAGACTTCATTGTAGTGCAGATTTCCTTTGCAAACTTGCTTGGTTGGCCAAAAAGTGCGTATGCGTTTTTTCCTCAATATATTCAGGAAAAAACGCATACGCCCTTTTTGGCCAAGTGCATCATTGTGGACGTTCTGCCTCTTTTCCTGTGGTTTACATGCAAATCCAGTCTACCTCCTGAAATCGGTTTCCTGCAATTCTGCCCCACTTTCAAGTCCTCTTGGCAGCCTTACTTCAATATATTTTTGGACGATAGCTGTCATTTTTAACTCTTCAGGTTTGTGAATGACAGTGCCCGTGAACTCCTTTCTTCAACTCGCTTTCTTGTGAGCTGGCCTCAACACTGCAGGATTTCTTTAGGCCCCAGTGTGGTTCCGGCATGGCACGCTGAGCCTTTGTTTAATTCCTCTTCCTGGTGGGAAATGAGAGTTAAATATGTCCGTCCAGACACCTCCAGCTAGTCTCTCATTGGTTCTCCCTATTCCTGTTTATTTTCCGCAGAAATTGCAATCTGGGCCAAACAGGAGGTTAAAGGCACTGACTCTCCAAGTGGGGAGAGTGTTAGTAAAGCGTCTGGAATGTTGCATCCGAGTACCAGGGGACGAAAACTGAGACACCTTTGAACACGTTTCCCAATCACATGGTGTATCATACTCTGGGTTCCACATGCATGTTTTAGCTGAAGGAAGAATCCCTTAAACCTGGAGAGTTGAGACCCATGCAAAGGGTACCATGAAATATGACTTCAAAGGGTCGGCATTTGCTCACCGATCCTCACCAATCCTATCACTGCTGCGTTTATGCCGCTGTACACACTCTTGATTCTCTTTCGGAGACATATAAATCCATAGGTTTTAAGATTCTTACTAGTCAGGTATATTCGTAGGCTTTTAATATGGGGTGTTGAGTCCACTTCATTGAGCAAGGAGTAGCTCTTGTGTATTACATATTTGGCTTATGGAACGGTATCTGTGCTTATTTCAATCTCTGGTTTTATGCAGCACCCCAACTCACATTTCCCCTTAAGCAAGCATAAGTTGGTTTTCTACATTTGAGACCCTGTTCTGTTTTGTAATTCAGTTCCTGTGTAGCCAAGTTTACATTCCGTGTAGTAGTGATATCTTATGATGTTTCTTTTTCTGTGTGACTTATTTCACTTAGAATCATCGTACCTGAATCCACTCATTATGCTTCTACGGGCCTGATGACATAGATTTCATTGCTGAGTGATATTGCATTGTACGTAAGTACCACAACATCTTTATCCATTTTTCGCTTTCTGCGATATTAAACTTGTACCGTAAACGAGGTTCTTGTAAACAGAGCTGTCCCAAACTTTGGGGTGGCTGTGTCTTTTTGATTTTAATTTCCCTAAGCTATAGGACCATAAGTGGAAGTGCCCTAGGCTCTGTTGCTTTGTTTTTTAGATGTTTCAGGAAACACCATACACTTCTCCAGAGTGGCTGTTGGCAATTTACATCCCGCCCATCAGCATAACAAGGCTCCCAGTTCTCCATGGCTTGTCCTGCCTTTCTGGATTTTACACTTTTTTCAGATGGCCCTTTTGACCGGGGGGCAGTGAGACTTCATTGTAGTGCAGATTTCCTTTGCAAGCTTGCTTGGTTGGCCAAAAAGTGCGTATGCGTTTTTTCCTGAATATATTCAGGAAAAAACGCATACGCCCTTTTTGGCCAAGTGCATCATTGTGGACGTTCTGCCTCTTTTCCTGTGGTTTACATGCAAATCCAGTCTACCTCCTGAAATCGGTTTCCTGCAATTCTGCCCCGCTTTCAAGTCCTCTTGGCAGCCTTACTTCAATATATTTTTGGACGATAGCTGTCATTTTTAACTCTGCAGGTTTGTGAATGACAGTGCCCCTGAGCTCCTTTCTTCAACTCGCTTTCTTGTGAGCTGGCCGCAACACCGCAGGATTGCTTCAGGCTCTAGTGTGGTTGCGGCACGGCACGCTTAGCCTTTGGTTAATTCCTCTTCCTGGTGGGAAACGAGAGTTAACTTTGCGCGTCCAGACACCTCCAGCTAGTTTCTCATTGGTTCTCCCTATTCCTGTTCATTTTCCGTAGAAATTGCAAACTGGGCCAAACAGGAGGTTAAAGGCACTGACTCTCCAAGTGGGGAGAGTGTTAGTAAAGTGTCTGGAATGTTGCACCCGAGAACCGGGGGACGAAAACTGAGACACATTTGAACACGTTTCCGATCACACAGTGGATCATACTCTGGGTTCCACATGCATGTTTTAGCTGAAGGAAGAATCCCTTAAACCTGGAGAGTTGAGACCCATGGAATGGGTTCCATGCAATATGACTTCAAAGGGTCTGCATTTGCTCACCGAACCTCACCAATCCTATCACTGCTGCGTTTATGCCGCTGTACACACGCTTGATTCTCTTTCGGAGACATATAAATCCATAGGTTTTAAGATTCTTACTAGTCAGGTATATTCTTAGGCGTTTAATATGGGGCGTTGAGTCCACTTCGTTGAGCAAGGAGTAGCTCTTGTCTATTACATATTTGGCTTATGGAACGGTATCTGTGCTAATTTCAATCTCTGGTTTTATGTAGCACCCCAACTCACCTTTCCCCTTAAGCAAGCATAAGTTGGTTTTCTACATTTGAGACCCTGTTCTGTTTTGTAATTCAGTTTCTGTGTAGCCAAGTTTACATTCCGTGTAGTAGTGATATCTTATGATGTTTCTTTTTCTGTGTGACTTATTTCACTTACAATCATCGTACCTGAATCCACTCATTATCCTGCTACGGGCAGATGACATAGATTTCATTGCTGAGTGATATTGCATTGTACGTAAGTACCACAACTTCTTTATCCATTTTTCACTTTCTGCGATATTGAACTTGTACCGTAAACGAGGTTCTTGTAAACAGAGCTGTCCCAAACATTTGGGTGGTTGTGTCTTTTTGATTTTAATTTCCCTAAGCTATAGGACCATAAGTGGAAGTGCCCTAGGCTCTGTTGCTTTGTTTTGTAGATGTTTCAGGAAACACCATACACTTCTCCAGAGTGGCTGTTGGCAATTTACATCCCGCCCATCAGCATAACAAGGCTCCCCGTTCTCCATGGCCTGTCCTGCCTTTCTGGATTTTACACTTTTTTCTGATGGCCCTTTTGACCGGGGGGCAGTGACACTCCATTGTAGTGCAGACTTCCTTTGCACGCTTACTTGATTGGCCAAAAAGGGCGTATGCGTTTTTTCCTGAATATATTCAGGAAAAAACGCATACGCCCTTTTTGGCCGAGTGCATCATTGTGGACGTTCTGCCTCTTTTCCTATGCTTTACATGCAATTCCAGTCTACCTCCTGAAATCGGTTTCCTGCAATTCTGCCCCGCTTTCAAGTCCTCTTGGCAGCCTTACTTCAATATATTTTTGGACGATAGCTGTCATTTATAACTCTGCAGGTTTGTGAATGACAGTGCCCCTGAGCTCCTTTCTTCAACTCGCTTTCTTGTGAGCTGGCCGCAACACCGCAGGATTGCTTCAGGCCCTAGTGTGGTTCCGGCATGGCACATTGAGGCTTTGGTTAATTCCTCTTCCTGGTGGGAAATGAGAGTTAAATTTGCCCGTCCAGACACCTCCAGCTAGTCTCTCATTGGTTCTCCCTATTCCTGTTCATCTTCCGCAGAAATTGCAAATTGGGCCAAACAGGAGGTTAAAGGCACTGACTCTCCAAGTGGGGAGAGTGTTAGTAAAGCGTCTGGAATGTTGCACCCGAGTACCAGGGGACGAAAACTGGCACATTTGAACACGTTTCCCGATCACACGGTGGATGATACTCTGGGTTCCACATGCATGTTTTAGCTGAAGAAAGAATCCCTTAAACCTGGAGAGTTGAGATCCATGGAATGGGTACCATGCAATATGACTTCAAAGGGTCTGCATTTGCTCACCGAACCTCACCAATCCTATCACTGCTGCGTTTATGCCGCTGTACACACGCTTGATTCTCTTTCGGAGCATATAAATCCATAGGTTTTAAGATTCTTACTAGTCAGGTATATTCTTAGGAGTTTAATATGGGGTGTTGAGTCCACTTCGTTGAGCAAGGAGTAGCTCTTGTCTATTACATATTTGGCTTATGGAACGGTATCTGTGCTAATTTCAATTTCTGGTTTTATGCAGCCCCCCAACTCACCTTTCCCCTTAAGCAAGCATAAGTTGGTTTTCTACATTTGAGACCCTGTTCTGTTTTGTAATTCAGTTCCTGTGTAGCCAAGTTTACATTCCATGTAGTAGTGATATCTTATGATGTTTCTTTTTCTCTGTGAGTTATTTCACTTAGAATCATCGTACCTGAATCCACTCATTATGCTCTAAAGGTCTCATGACATAGATTTCATTGCTGAGTGATATTGCATTGTACGTAAGTACCACAACTTCTTTATCCATTTTTCGCTTTCTGTGATATTGAATTTGTACCGTAAACGAGGTTCTTGTAAACAGAGCCGTCCCAAACTTTGGGGTGGCTGTGTGTTTTAGATTTTAATTTCCCTAAGCTATAGGACCATAAGTGGAAGTGCCCTAGGCTCTGTTGCCTTGTTTTTTAGATGTTTCAGGAAACACCATACACTTCTCCAGAGTGGCTGTTGGCAATTTACATCCCGCCCATCAGCATAACAAGGCTCCCAGTTCTCCATGGCCTGTCCTGCCTTTCTGGATTTTACACTTTTTTCAGATGGCCCTTTTGACCGGGGGGCAGTGAGACTTCATTGTAGTGCAGATTTCCTTTGCAAGCTTGCTTGCTTGGCCAAAAAGTGCGTAGGCTTTTTTTCCTGAATATATTCAGGAAAAAACGCATACGCCCTTTTTGGCCAAGTGCATCATTGTGGACGTTCTGCCTCTTTTCCTATGCTTTACATGCAATTCCAGTCTACCTCCTGAAATCGGTTTCCTGCAATTCTGCCCCGCTTTCAAGTCCTCTTGGCAGCCTTACTTCAATATATTTTTGGACGATAGCTGTCATTTATAACTCTGCAGGTTTGTGAATTACAGTGCCCCTGAGCTCCTTTCTTCAACTCGTTTTCTTGTGAGCTGGCCGCAACACCGCAGTATTGCTTCAGGCCCTAGTGTGGTTCCAGAATGGCACGCTGAGCCTTTGGTTAATTCCTCTTCCTGGTGGGCAATGAGAGTTAAATTTGCCCGTCCAGACACCTCCAGCTAGTCTCTCATTGGTTCTCCCTATTCCTGTTCATTTTCCGCAGAAATTGCAAACTGGGCCAAACAGGAGGTTAAAGGCACTGACTATCCACGTGGGGAGAGTGTTAGTAAAGCGTCTGGAATGTTGCACCCGAGAACCGGGGGACGAAAACTGAGACACATTTGAACACGTTTCCGATCACACAGTGGATCATACTCTGGGTTCCACATGCATGTTTTAGCTGAAGGAAGAATCCCTTAAACCTGGAGAGTTGAGACCCATGGAATGGGTACCATGCAATATGACTTCAAAGGGTCTGCATTTGCTCACCGAACCTCACCAATCCTATCACTGCTGCGTTTATGCCGCTGTACACACGCTTGATTCTCTTTCGGAGACATATAAATCCATAGGTTTTAAGATTCTTACTAGTCAGGTATATTCTTACGCGTTTAATATGGGGTGTAGAGTCCACTTCGTTGAGCAAGGAGTAGCTCTTGTCTATTACATATTTGGCTTATGGAACGGTATCTGTGTTAATTTCAATCTCTGGTTTTATGTAGCACCCCAACTCACCATTCCCCTTAAGCAAGCATAACTTGGTTTTCTACATTTGAGACCCTGTTCTGTTTTGTAATTCAGTTCCTGTGTAGCCAAGTTTACATTCCTTGTAGTAGTGATATCTTATGATGTTTCTTTTTCTGTGTGACTTATTTCACTTAGAATCATAGTACCTGAATCCACTCATTATGCTGCTATGGGCAGATGACATAGACTTCATTGCTGAGTGATATTGCATTGTACGTAAGTACCACAACTTCTTTATCCATTTTTCACTTTCTGCGATATTGAACTTGTACCGTAAACGAGTTTCTTGTAAACAGAGCCGTCCCAAACTTTGGGGTGGCTGTGTCTTTTTGATTTTAATTTCCCTAAGCTATAGGACCATAAGTGGAAGTGCCCTAGGCTCTGTTGCTTTGTTTTGTAGATGTTTCAGGAAACACCATACACTTCTCCACAGTGGCTATTGGCAATTTACATCCCGCCCATGAGCATAACAAGGCTCCCAGTTCTCCATGGCCTGTCCTGCCTTTCTGGATTTTACATATTTTTCAGATGGCCCATTTGACCGGGGCGCAGTGAGACCTTATTGTAGTGCAGATTTCCTTTTCAATCTTGATTGGTTGGCCAAAAAGGGCATATGCGTTTTTTCCTGAATATATTCAGGAAAAAACGCGTATGCCCTTTTTGGCCAAGTCCATCATTGTGGACGTTCTGCCTCTTTTCCTATGCTTTACATGCAATTCCAGTCTACCTCCTGAAATCGGTTTCCTGCAATTCTGCCCCGCTTTCAAGTCCTCTTGGCAGCCTTACTTCAATATACTTTTGGACGATAGCTGTCATTTATAACTCTGCAGGTTTGAAAATGACAGTGCCCCTGAGCTCCTTTCTTCAACTCGCTTTCTTGTGAGCTGGCCGCAACACCGCAGGATAGCTTCAGGCCCTAGTGTGGTTTCGGCAAGGCCCGCTGAGGCTTTGGTTAATTCCTCTTCCTGGTGGGAAATGAGAGTTAAATTTGCCCATTCAGACATCTCCAGCTAGTCTCTCATTGGTTCTCCCTATTCCTGTTCATTTTCCGCAGAAATTGCAAACTGGGACAAACAGGAGGTTAAAGGCACTGACTCTCCAAGAGGGGAGAGTGTTAGTATAGCGTCTGGAATGTTGAACCCGAGTACCAGGACACGAAAACTGAGACACATTTGAACACGTTTCCTGATCACACGGTGGATCATACTCTGGGTTCCACATGCATGGTTTAGCTGAAGGAAGAATCCCTTAAACCTGGAGAGTTGAGACCCATGGAATGGGTACCATGCAATATGACTTCAAAGGGTCTGCATTTGCTCACCGAACCTCACCAATCCTATCAGGGCTGCATTTATGCCGCTGTACACATGCTTGATTCTCTTTCGGAGCATATAAGTCCATAGGTTTTAAGATTCTTACTAGTCAGGTATATTCTTAGGCGTTTAATATGGGGTGTTGAGTCCACTTCGTTGAGCAAGGAGTAGCTCTTGTCTATGACATATTTGGCTTATGGAACGGTATCTGTGCTAATTTCAATCTCTGGTTTTATGCAGCCCCCCAACTCACGTTTCCCCTTAAGCAAGCATAAGTTGGTTTTCTACATTTGAGACCCTGTTCTGTTTTGTAATTCAGTTCCTGTGTAGCCAAGTTTACATTCCGTGTAGTAGTGATATCTTATGATGTTTCTTTTTCTGTGTGACTTATTTCACTTAGAATCATCGTACCTGAATCCACTCATTATGCTGCTACGGGCCTGATGACATAGATTTCATTGCTGAGTGATATTGCATTGTACGTAAGTACCACAACTTCTTTATCCATTTTTCCCTTTCTGCGATATTGAACTTGTACCGTAAATGAGGTTCTTGTAAACAGAGCTGTCCCAAACTTTGGGGTGGCTGTGTCTTTTTGATTTTAATTTCCCTAAGCTATAGGACCATAAGTGGAAGTGCCCTAGGCTCTGTTGCTTTGTTTTGTAGATGTTTCAGGAAACACCATACACTTCTCCAGAGTGGCTGTTGGCAATTTACATCCCACCCATGAGCATAACAAGGCTCCCAGTTCTCCATGGCCTGTCCTGACTTTCTGGATTTTACACTTTTTTCAGATGACCCTTTTGACCGGGGGGCAGTGAGACTTCATTGTAGTGCAGATTTCCTTTGCAAGCTTGCTTGGTTGGCCAAAAAGGGCGTATGCGTTTTTTCCTGAATATATTCAGGAAAAAACGCATACGCCCTTTTTGGCCAAGTGCATCATTGTGGACGTTCTGCCTCTTTTCCTATGCTTTACATGCAATTCCAGTCTACCTCCTGAAATCGGTTTCCTGCAATTCTGCCCCGCTTTCAAGTCCTCTTGGCAGCCTTACTTCAATATATTTTTGGACGATAGCTGTCATTTATAACTCTGCAGGTTTGTGAATGACAGTGCCCCTGAGCTCCTTTCTTCAACTCGCTTTCTTGTGAGCTGGCCGCAACACCGCAGGATTGCTTCCGGCCCTAGTGTGGTTCCGGCCCGGCATGCTGAGCCTTTGGTTAATTCCTCTTCCTGGTGGGAAATGAGAGTTAATGTTTCCCGTCCAGACACCTCCAGCTAGTCTCTCATTGGTTCTCCCTATTCCTGTTCATTTTCCGCAGAAATTGCAAACTGGGCCAAACAGGAGGTTAAAGGCACTGACTCTCCAAGTGGGGAGAGTGTTAGTAATGCGTCTGGAATGTTGCACCCGAGTACCAGGGGAAGAAAACTGAGACACCTTTGAACACGTTTCCCGATCACACGGTGGATCATACTCTGGGTTCCACATGCATGTTTTAGCTGAAGGAAGAATCCCTTAAACCTGGAGAGTTGAGACCCATGGAATGGGTACCATGCAATATGACTTCAAAGGGTCTGCATTGGCTCACCGAACCTCACCAATCCTATCACTGCTGCATTTATGCCACTGTACACACGCTTGATTCTCTTTCGGAGACATATAAATCCATAGGTTTTAAGATTCTTACTTGTCAGGTATATTCTTAGGCGTTTAATATGGGGCGTTGAGTCCACTTCGTTGAGCAAGGAGTAGCTCATGTCTATTACATATTTGGCTTATGGAACGGTATCTGTGCTAATTTCAATCTCTGGTTTTATGCAGCACCCCAACTCACCTTTCCCCTTAGCAAGCATAAGTTGGTTTTCTACATTTGAGACCCTGTTCTGTTTTGTCATTCATTTCCTGTGTAGCCAAGATTACATTCCGTGTAGTAGTGATATCTTATGATGTTTCTTTTTCTGTGTGACTATGTCACTTAGAATCATCGTACCTGAATCCACTCATTATGCTGCTATGGGCCTGATGACATAGATTTCATTGCTGAGTTATATTGCATTGTACGTAAGTACCACAAATTCTTTATCCATTTTTCGCTTTCTGTGATATTGAACTTGTACCGTAAACGAGGTTCTTGTAAACAGAGCCGTCCCAAACTTTGGGGTGGCTGTGTGTTTTTGATTTTCAATTCCCTAATCTATAGGACCATAAGTGGAAGTGCCCTAGGCTCTGTTGCCTTGTTTTTTAGATGTTTCAGGAAACACCATACACTTCTCCAGAGTGGCTGTTGGCAATTTACATCCCGCCCATCAGCATAAGAAGGCTCCCAGTTCTCCGTGGCCTGTCCTGCCTTTCTGGATTTTACACTTTTTTCAGATGGCCCTTTTGACCGGGGGGCAGTGAGACTTCATTGTAGTGCAGATTTCCTTTGCAAGCTTGCTTGGTTGGCCAAAAAGGGCGTATGCGTTTTTTCCTGAATATATTCAGGAAAAAACGCATATGCCCTTTTTGGCCAAGTGCATCATTGTGGACGTTCTGCCTCTTTTCCTATGCTTTACATGCAATTCCAGTCTACCTCCTGCAATCCCTTTCCTGCAATTCTGCCCCTCTTTCACGTCCTCTTGGCAGCCTTACTTCAATATTTTTTTGGACGATAGCTGTCATTTATAACTCTGCAGGTTTGTGAATGACAGTGCCCCTGACCTCCTTTCTTCAACTCGCTTTCTTGTGAGCTGGCCGCAACACCGCAGGATTGCTTCAGGCCCTACTGTGGTTCCGGCATGGCATGCTGAGCCTTTGGTTAATTCCTCTTCCTGGTGGGAAATGAGAGTTAAATTTGCCCGTCCAGACACCTCCAGCTAGTCTCTCATTGGTTCTCCGTATTCCTGTTCATTTTCTGCAGAAATTGCAAACTGGGCCAAACAGGAGGTTAAAGGCAATGACTCTCCAAGTGGGGAGAGTGTTAGTAAAGCATCTGGAATGTTGCACCCGAGTACCAGGGGACGAAAACTGAGACACATTTGAACACGTTTCCCGATCACATGGTGGATCATACTCTGGGTTCCACATGCATGTTTTAGCTGAAGGAAGAATCCCTTAAACCTGGAGAGTTGAGACCCCTGCAATGGGTACCATGCAATATGACTTCAAAGGGTCTGCATTTGCTCACCGAACCTCACCAATCCTAGCACTGCTGCATTTATGCCACTGTACACACGCTTGATTCTCTTTCAGAGACATATAAATCCATAGGTTTTAAGATTCTTACTAGTCAGGTATATTCTTAGGCGTTTAATATGGGGTGTAGAGTCCACTTCGTTGAGCAAGGAGTAGCTCTTGTCTCTTACATATTTGGCTTATGGAACCGTATCTGTGCTAATTTCAATCTTTGGTTTTATGCAGCACCCCAACTCACCTTTCCCCTTAAGCAAGCATAAGTCGGTTTTCTACATTTGAGACCCTGTTCTGTTTTGTAATTCAGTTCCTGTGTAGCCAAGTTTACATTCCATGTGGTAGAGATATCTTATGATGTTTCTTTCTCTGTGTGACTTATTTCACTTACAATCATCGTACCTGAATCCACTCATTATGCTGCTATGGGCCTGATGACATAGATTTCATTGCTGAGTGATATTGCATTGTACGTAAGTACCACAACTTCTTTATCCATTTTGCGCTTTCTGTGATATTGAACTTGTACCGTAAAGGAGGTTCTTGTAAACAGAGCTGTCCCAAAGATTGGGGTGGTTGTGTCTTTTTGATTTTAATTTCCCTAAGCTATAGGACCATAAGTGGAAGTGCCCTAGGCTCTGTTGCTTTGTTTTTTAGATGTTTCAGGAAACACCATACACTTCTCCAGAGTGACTGTTGGCAATTTACATACCGCCCATCAGCATAACAAGGCTCCCAGTTCTCCATGGCCTGTCCTGCCTTTCTGGATTTTACACTTTTTTCAGATGGCCCTTTTGACCGGGGGGCAGTGAGACTTCATTGTAGTGCAGATTTCCTTTGCAATCTTGCTTGGTTGGCCAAAAAGGGCGTATGCGTTTATTCCTGAATATATTCAGGAAAAAACGCATACGCCCTTTTTGGCCAAGTGCATCATTGTGGACGTTCTGCCTCTTTTCCTATGCTTTACATGCAATTCCAGTCTACCTCCTGAAATCGGTTTCCTGCAATTCTGCCCCGCTTTCAAGTCCTCTTGGCAGCCTTACTTCAATATATTTTTGGACGATAGCTGTCATTTATAACTCTGCAGGTATGTGAATGACAGTGCCCCTGAGCTCCTTTCTTCAACTCGCTTTCTTGTGAGCTGGCCGCAACAGCGCAGCATTGCTTCAGGCCCTAGTGTGGTTCCGGCATGGCACACTGAGCCTTTGGTTAATTCCTCTTCCTGGTGGGAAATGAGAGTTAAATTTGCCCGTCCAGACACCTCCAGCTAGTCTCTCATTGGTTCTCCCTATTCCTGTTCATTTTCCGTATAAATTGCAAACTGGGCCAAACAGGAGGTTAAAGGCACTGACTCTCCAAGTGGGGAGAGTGTTAGTAAAGCATCTGGAATGTTGCACCCGAGTACCAGGGGACGAAAACTGACACAATTGAACACGTTTCCCGATCACACGGTGGATCATACTCTGGGTTCCACATGCATGTTTTAGCTGAAGGAAGAATCCCTTAAACTTGGAGAGTTGAGACCCATGGAATGGGTACCATGCAATATGACTTCAAAGGGTCTGCATTTGTCCACCGAACCTCACCAATCCTATCACTGCTGCGTTTATGCCGCTGTACACACGCTTGATTCTCTTTCGGAGACATATAAATCCATAGGTTTTAAGATTCTTCCTAGTCAGGTATATTCTTAGGCGTTTATTATGGGGTGTAGAGTCCACTTCATTGAGCAAGGAGTAGCTCTTGTCTATTACATATTTGGCTTATGGAACGGTATCTGTGCTAATTTCAATCTCTGGTTTTATGCAGCACCCCAACTCACCTTTCGCCTTAAGAAAGCATAAGTTGGTTTTCTACATTTGAGACCCTGTTCTGTTTTGTAATTCAGTTCCTGTGTAGCCAAGTTTACATTCCGTGTAGTAGTGATATCTTATGATGTTTCTTTTTCTGTGTGACTTATTTCACTTAGAATCATCGTACCTGAATCCACTCATTATGCTGCTATGGGCCTGATGACATAGATTTCATTGCTGAGTGATATTGCATTGTACGTAAGTACCACAACTTCTTTATCCATTTTTCACTTTCTATGATACTGAACTTGTACCGTAAACGAGGTTCTTGTAAACAGAGCCGTCCCAAACTTTGGGGTGGCTGTGTCTTTTTGATTTTAATTTCCCTAAGCTATAGGACCATAAGTGGAAGTGCCCTAGGCTCTGTTGCTTTGTTTTTTAGATGTTTCAGGAAACACCATACACTTCTCCAGAGTGGCTGTTGGCAATTTACATCCCGCCCATCAGCATAACAAGGCTCCCAGTTCTCCATGGCCTGTCCTGCCTTTCTGGATTTTACACTTTTTTCAGATGGCCCTTTTGACTGGGGGGCAGTGAGACTTCATTGTAGTGCAGATTTCCTTTGCAAGCTTGCTTGGTTGGCCAAAAAGGGCGTATGCGTTTTTTCCTGAATATATTCAGGAAAAAACGCATACGCCCTTTTTGGCCAAGTGCATCATTGTGGACGTTCTGCCTCTTTTGCTATGCTTTACATGCAATTCCAGTCTACCTCCTGCAATCCCTTTCCTGCAATTCTGCCCCTCTTTCACGTCCTTGTGGCAGCCTTACTTCAATATATTTTTGGACGATAGCTGTCATTTATAACTCTGCAGGTTTGTGAATGACAGTGCTCCTGACCTCCTTTCTTCAACTCGCTTTCTTCTGAGCTGGCCGCAACACCGCAGGATTGCTTCAGGCCCTACTGTGGTTCCGGCATGGCATGCTGAGCCTTTGTTTAATTCCTCTTCCTGGTGGGAAATGAGAGTTAAATTTGCCCGTCCAGACACCTCCAGCTAGTCTCTCATTGGTTCTCCCTATTCCTGTTCATTTTCCGTATAAATTGCAAACTGGGCCAAACAGGAGGTTAAAGGCACTGACTCTCCAAGTGGGGAGAGTGTTAGTAAAGCGTCTGGAATGTTGCACCCGAGTACCAGGGGACGAAAACTGAGACACCTCTGAACACGTTTCCCAATCACACGGTGGATCATACTCTGGGTTCCACATGCATGTTTTAGCTGAAGTAAGAATCCCTTAAACCTGGAGAGTTGAGACCCATGGAATGGGTACCATGCAATATGACTTCAAAGGGTCTGCATTTGCTCACCGAATCTCACCAATCATATCACTGCTGCGTTTATGCCGCTGTACACACGCTTGATTCTCTTTTGGAGCATATAAATCCATAGGTTTTAAGATTCTTACTTCTCAGGTATATTCTTAGGCGTTTAATATGGGGTGTTGAGTCCACTTCGTTGAGCAAGGAGTAGCTCTTGTCTATTACATATTTGGCTTATGGAACGGTATCTGTGCTAATTTCAATCTCTGGTTTTATGCAGCACCCCAACTCACCTTTCCCCTTAAGCAAGCATAAGTTGGTTTTCTATATTGGAGACCCTGTTCTGTTTTGTAATTCAGTTCCTGTGTAGCCAAGTTTACATTCCGTGTAGTAGTGATATCTTATGATGTTTCTTTTTCTGTGTGACTTATTTCACTTAGAATCATCGTACCTGAATCCACTCATTATGCTGCTATGGGCCTGATGACATAGATTTCATTGCTGCGTGATATTGCATTGTACGTAATTACCACAACTTCTTTATCCATTTTTCACTTGCTGTGATACTGAACTTGTACCGTAAATGAGGTTCTTGTAAACAGAGCCGTCCCAAACTTTGGGGTGGCTGTGTCTTTTTGATTTTAATTTCCCTAAGCTATAGGACCATAAGTGGAAGTGCCCTAGGCTCTGTTGCTTTGCTTTTTAGATGTTTCAGGAAACACCATACACTTCTCCAGAGTGGCTGTTCGCAATTTACATGCCGCACATCAGCATAACAAGGTTCCCAATTCTCCATGGTCTGTCCTGCCTTTCTGGATTTTACACTTTTTTCAGATGGCCCTTTTGACCGGGGGCAGTGAGACTTCATTGTAGTGCAGATTTCCTTTGCAAGCTTGCTTGGTTGGCTAAAAAGGGCGTATGCGTTTTTTCCTCAATATATTCAGGAAAAAACGCATACGCCCTTTTTGGCCAAGTGCATCATTGTGGACGTTCTGCCTCTTTTCCTATGCTTTACATGCTATTCCAGTCTACCTCCTGAAATCGGTTTCCTGCAATTCTGCCCCGCTTTCAAGTCCTCTTGGCAGCCTTACTTCAATATATTTTTGGACGATAGCTGTCATTTATAACTCTGCAGGTATGTGAATGACAGTGCCCCTGAGCTCCTTTCTTCAACTCGCTTTCTTGTGAGCTGGCCGCAACACCGCAGCATTGCTTCAGGCCCTAGTGTGGTTCCGGCATGGCACGCTTAGCCTTTGGTTAATTCCTCTTCCTGGTGGGAAATGAGAGTTAAATTTGCCCGTCCAGACACCTCCAGCTAGTCTCTCATTGGTTCTCCCTATTCCTGTTCATTTTCCGCAGAAATTGCAAACTGGGCCAAACAGGAGGTTAAAGGCACTGACTCTCCAAGTGGGGAGAGTGTTAGTAAAGCGTCTGGAATGTTGCACCCGAGTACCGGGGGATGAAAACTGAGTCACATTTTAACACGTTTCCCAATCACACGGTGGATCATACTCTGGGTTCCACATGCATGTTTTAGCTGAAGGAAGAATCCCTTAAACCTGGAGAGTTGAGACCCATGGAATGGGTACCATGCAATATGACTTGAAAGGGTCTGCATTTGCTCACCGAACCTCACCAATCCTAACACTGCTGCGTTTATGCCGCTGTACACATGGTTGATTCTCTTTTGGAGACATATAAATCCATAGGTTTTAAGATTCTTACTAGTCAGATATATTCTTATGCGTTTAATATGGGGTGTTGAGTCCACTTCGTTGAGCAATGAGTAGCTCTTGTCTATTACATATTTGGCTTATGGAACGGTATCTGTTCTAATTTCAATCTCTGGTTTTATGCAGCACCCCAACTCACCTTTCCCCTTAAGCAAGCATAAGTCGGTTTTCTACATTTGAGACCCTGTTCTGTTTTGTAATTCAGTTCCTGTGTAGCCAAGTTTACATTCCGTGTAGTAGTGATATCTTATGATGTTTCTTTTTCTGTGTGACTTATTTCACTTAGAATCATCGTACCTGAATCCACTCATTATGCTGCTATGGGCCTGATGACATAGATTTCATTGCTGAGTGATATTGCATTGTACGTAAGTACCACAACTTCTTTATCCATTTTTCATTTTCTGTGATTTTGAACTTGTACTGTAAACGAGGTTCTTGTAAACAGAGCCGTCCCAAATTTTGGGGTGGCTGTGTCTTTTTCATTTTAATTTCCCTAAGCTATAGGACCATAAGTGGAAGTGCCCTAGGCTCTGTTGCTTTGTTTTTTAGATGTTTCAGGAAACACCATACACTTCTCCAGAGTGGCTGTTGGCAATTTACATCCCGCCCATCAGCATAACAAGGCTCCCAATTCTCCATGGCTTGTCCTGCCTTTCTGGATTTTACACTTTTTTCAGATGGCCCTTTTGACCGGGGGGCAGTGAGACTTCATTGTAGTGCAGATTTCCTTTGCAAGCTTGCTTGGTTGGCCAAAAAGGGTGTATGCGTTTTTTCCTGAATGTATTCAGGAAAAAACGCATACGCCCTTTTTGGCCAAGTGCATCATTGTGGACGTTCTGCCTCTTTTCCTATGCTTTACATGCAATTCCAGTCTACCTCCTGAAATCGGTTTCCTGCAATTCTGCCCCGCTTTCAAGTCCTCTTGGCAGCCTTACTTCAATATAGTTTTGGACGATAGCTGTCATTTATAACTCTGCAGGTTTGTGAATGACAGTGCCCCTGAGCTCCTTTCTTCAACTCGCTTTCTTGTGAGCTGGCCGCAACACCGCAGCATTGCTTCAGGCCCTAGTGTGGTTCCGGCATGGCACACTGAGCCTTTGGTTAATTCCTCTTCCTGGTGGGAAATCAGAGTTAAATTTGCCCGTCCAGACACCTCCAGCTAGTCTCTCATTGGTTCTCCCTATTCCTGTTCATTTTCCGCAGAAATTGCAAACTGGGCCAAACAGGAGGTTAAAGGCACTGACTCTCCAAGTGGGGAGAGTGTTAGTAAAGCGTCTGGAATGTTGCACCCGAGTACCAGGGGACGAAAACTGACACAATTGAACACGTTTCCCTATCACACGGTGGATCATACTCTGGGTTCCACATGCATGTTTTGGCTGAAGGAAGAATCCCTTAAACCTGGAGAGTTGAGACCCATGGAATGGGTACCATGCAATATGACTTCAAAGGGTCTGCATTTGTCCACCGAACCTCACCAATAATATCACTGCTGCGTTTATGCCGCTGTACACACGCTTGAATCGATTTCGGAGACATATAAATCCATAGGTTTTAAGATTCTTACTAGTCAGGTATATTCTTAGGCGTTTAATATGGGGTGTAGAGTCCACTTCGTTGAGCAAGGAGTAGCTCTTGTCTATTACATATTTGGCTTATGGAACGGTATCTGTGCTAATTTCAATCTTTGATTTTATGTAGCACCCCAACTCAACTTTCCTCTTAAGCAAGCATAAGTCGGTTTTCTACATTTGAGACCCTGTTCTGTTTTGTAATTCAGTTCCTGTGTAGCCAAGTTTACATTCCATGTGGTAGAGATATCTTATGATGTTTCTTTTTCTGTGTGACTTATTTCACTTAGAATCATCGTACCTGAATCCACTCATTATGCTGCTACGGGCCTGATGACATAGATTTCATTGCTGAGTGATATTGCATTGTACGTAAGTACCACAACTTCTTGATCCATTTTTCGCTTTCTGTGATATTGAACTTGTACCGTAAACGAGGTTCTTGTAAACAGAGCTGTCCCAAAGATTGGGGTGGTTGTGTCTTTTTGATTTTAATTTCCCTAAGCTATAGGACCATAAGTGGAAGTGCCCTAGGCTCTGTTGCTTTGTTTTTTAGATGTTTCAGGAAACACCATACACTTCTCCAGAGTGGCTGTTGGCAATTTACATCCCGCCCATCAGCATAACAAGGCTCCCAGTTCTCCATGGGCTGTCCTGCCTTTCTGGATTTTACACTTTTTTCAGATGGCCCTTTTGACCGGGGGGCAGTGAGACTTCATTGTAGTGCAGATTTCCTTTGCAAGCTTGCTTGGTTGGCCAAAAAGGGCGTAGGCTTTTTTTCTTGAGGAAAAATCGCATATGCCCTTTTTGGCCAAGTGCATCATTGTGGACGTTCTGCCTCTTTTCCTATGCTTTACATGCAATTCCAGTCTACCTCCTGAAATCGGTTTCCTGCAATTCTGCCCCGCTTTCAAGTCCTCTTGGCAGCCTTACTTCAATATATTTTTGGACGATAGCTGTCATTTATAACTCTGCAGGTTTGTGAATTACAGTGCCCCTGAGCTCCTTTCTTCAACTCGTTTTCTTGTGAGCTGGCCGCAACACCGCAGCATTGCTTCAGGCCCTAGTGTGGTTCCGGCATGGCACGCTGAGCCTTTGGTTAATTCCACTTCCTGGTGGGAAATGAGAGTTAAATTTGCCCGTCCAGACACCTCCAGCTAGTCTCTCATTGGTTTTCCCTATTACTATTCATTTTCCGCAGAAATTGCAAACTGGGCCAAACAGGAGGTTAAAGGCACTGACTCTCCAAGTGGGGAGAGTGTTAGTAAAGCGTCTGGAATGTTGCACCCGAGTACCGGGGTACGAAAACTGAGTCACATTTGAACACGTTTCCCGATCACACGGTGGATCATACTCTGGGTTCCACATGCATGTTTTAGCTGAAGGAAGAATCCCTTAAACCTGGAGAGTTGAGACCCATGGAATGGGTACCATGCAATATGACTTGAAAGGGTCTGCATTTGCTCACCGAACCTCACCAATCCTAACACTGCTGCGTTTATGCCGCTGTACACACGCTTGATTCCCTTTCGGAGACATATAAATCCATAGGTTTTAAGATTCTTACTAGTCAGGTATATTCTTATGCGTTTAATATGGGGTGTTGAGTCCACTTCGTTGAGCAATGAGTAGCTCTTGTCTATTACATATTTGGCTTATGGAACGGTATCCATTCTAATTTCAATCTCTGGTTTTATGCAGCACCCCAACTCACCTTTCCCCTTAAGCAAGCATAAGTTGGTTTTCTACATTTGAGACCCTGTTCTGTTTTGTAATTCAGTTCCTGTGTAGCCAAGTTTACATTCCGTGTAGTAGTGATATCTTATGATGATTCTTTTTCTGTGTGACTTATTTCACTTAGAATCATCGTACCTGAATCCACTCATTATGCTGCTACGGGCCTGATGACATAGATTTCATTGCTGAGTGATATTGCATTGTACGTAAGTACAACAACTTCTTTACCCATTTTTCGCTTTCTGCGATATTGAACTTGTACCGTAAACGAGGTTCTTGTAAACAGAGCCGTCCCAAACTTTGGGTTGGCTGTGTCTTTTTGATTTTAATTTCCCTAAGCTATAGGACCATAAGTGGAAGTGCCCTAGGCTCTGTTGCTTTGTTTTTTAGATGTTTCAGGAAACACTATACACTTCTCCAGAGTGGCTGTTGGCAATTTACATCCCGCCCATCAGCATAACAAGGCTCCCAGTTCTCCATGGCCTGTCCTGCCTTTCTGGATTTTACACATTTTTCAGATGGCCCTTTTGACCGGGGGGCAGTGAGACTTCATTGTAGTGCAGATTTCCTTTGCAAGCTTGCTTGGTTGGCCAAAAAGGGCGTATGCGTTTTTTCCTGAATATATTCAGGAAAAAACGCATACGCCCTTTTTGGCCAAGTGCATCATTGTGGACGTTCTGCCTCTTTTCCTTTGCTTTACATGCAATTCCAGTCTACCTCCTGAAATTGGTTTCCTGCAATTCTGCCCAGCGTTCAACTCCTCTTGGCAGCCTTACTTCAATATATTTTTGGACAATAGCTGTCATTTATAACTCTGCAGGTTTGTGAATGACAGTGCCCCTGAGCTCCTTTCTTCAACTCGCTTTCTTGTGAGCTGGCCGCAACACCGCAGCATTGCTTCATGCGCTATTGTGGTTCCGGCATGACATGCTGAGCCTTTGGTTAATTCCTCTTCCTGGTGGGAAATGAGAGTTAACTTTGCCCGTCCAGACACTTCCAGCTAGTCTCTCATTGGTTCTCCCTATTCCTGTTCATTTTCCGCAGAATTTGCAAACTGGGCCAAACAAGAGGTTAAAGGCACTGACTCTCCAAGTGGGGAGAGTGTTAGTAAAGAGTCTGGAATGTTGCACCCGAGTACCGGGGTATGAAAACTGACACAATTAAACACGTTTCCCGATCACACGGTGGATCATACTCTGGGTTCCACATGCATGTGTTAGCTGAAGGAAGAATCCCTTAAACCTGGAGAGTTGAGACCCATGGAATGGGTACCATGCAATATGACTTCAAAGGGTCTGCATTTGCTCACCGAACCTCACCAATCCTATCACTGCTGCCTTTATGACACTGTACACACGCTTGATTCTCTTTCGGAGACATATAAATCCATAGGTTTTAAGATTCTTTATAGTCAGGTATATTCTTACGCGTTTAATATGGGCTGTAGAGTCCACTTCGTTGAGCAAGGAGTAGCTCTTGTCTATTAAATATTTGGCTTATGGAACGGTATCTGTTCTAATTTCAATCTCTGGTTTTATGCAGCACCCCAACTCACCTTTCGCCTTAAGCAAGCATAAGTTGGTTTTCTACATTTGAGACCCTGTTCTGTTTTGTAATTCAGTTCCTGTGTAGCCAAGTTTACATTCCTTGTAGTAGTGATATCTTATGATGTTTGTTTTTCTGTGTGACTTATTTCACTTAGAATCATCGTACCTGAATCCACTCATTATGCTGCTACGGGCCTGATGACATAGATTTCATTGCTGAGTGATATTGCATTGTACGTAAGTACCACAACTTCTTTATCCATTTTTCGCTTTCTGTGATATTGAACTTGGACGATAAATGAGGTTCTTGTAAACAGAGCTTTCCCTAACTTTGGGGTGGCTGAGTCTTTTTGATTTTAATTTCCCTAAGCTATAGGACCATAAGTGGAAGTGCCCTAGGCTCTGTTGCTTTGTTTTTTAGATGTTTCAGGAAACACCATACACTTCTCCAGAGTGGCTGTTGGCAATTTACATCCCACCCATCAGCATAACAAGGCTCCCAGTTCTCCATGGCCTGTCCTGCCTTTCTGGATTTTACACTTTTTTCAGATGGCCCTTTTGACCGGGGGGCAGTGAGACTTCATTGTAGTGCAGATTTCCTTTGCAAGCTTGCTTGGTTGGCCAAAAAGGGCGTATGCGTTTTTTCCTGAATATATTCAGGAAAAAACGCATACGCCCTTTTTGGCCAAGTGCATCATTGTGGACGTTCTGCCTCTTTTCCTATGCTTTACATGCAATTCCAGTCTACCTCCTGAAATCGGTTTCCTGCAATTCTGCCCCGCTTTCAAGTCCTCTTGGCAGCCTTACTTCAATATATTTTTGGACGATAGCTGTCATTTATAACTCTGCAGGTATGTGAATGACAGTGCCCCTGAGCTCCTTTCTTCAACTCGCTTTCTTGTGAGCTGGCCGCAACACCGCAGGATTGCTTCAGGCCCTAGTGTGGTTCCGGCATGGCACGCTGAGCCTTTGTTTAATTCCTCTTCCTGGTGGGAAATGAGAGTTAAATTTGCCCGTCCAGACACCTCCAGCTAGTCTCTCATTGGTTCTCCCTATTCCTGTTCATTTTCCGCAGAAATTGCAAACTGGGCCAAACAGGAGGTTAAAGGCACTGACTCTCCAAGTGGGGAGAGTGTTAGTAAAGCGTCTGGAATGTTGCACCCGAGTACCAGGGGACGAAAACTGAGACACATTTGAACACGTTTCCCGATCACATGGTGGATCATACTCTGGGTTCCACATGCATGTTTTAGCTGAAGGAAGAATCCCTTAAACCTGGAGAGTTGAGACCCCTGCAATGGGTACCATGCAATATGACTTCAAAGGGTCTGCATTTGCTCACCGAACCTCACCAATCCTATCACTGCTGCATTTATGCCACTGTACACACGCTTGATTCTCTTTCTGAGACATATAAATCCATAGGTTTTAAGATTCTTACTAGTCAGGTATATTCTTAGGCGTTTAATATGGGGTGTAGAGTCCACTTCGTTGAGCAAGGAGTAGCTCTTGTCTATTACATATTTGGCTTATGGAACGGTATCTGTTCTAATTTCAATCTCTGGTTTTATGCAGCACCCCAACTCACCTTTCCCCTTAAGCAAGCATAAGTTGGTTTTCTACATTTGAGACCCTGTTCTGTTTTGTAATTCAGTTCCTGTGTAGCCAAGTTTACATTCCGTGTAGTAGTGATATCTTATGACGTTTCTTTTTCTGTGTGACTTATTTCACTTAGAATCATCGTACCTGAATCCACTCATTATGCTGCTATGGGCCTGATGACATAGATTTCATTGCTGCGTGATATTGCATTGTACGTAAGTACCACAACTTCTTTATCCATTTTTCACTTTCTGTGATTTTGAACTTGTACTGTAAACGAGGTTCTTGTAAACAGAGCCTTCCCAAACTTTGGGGTGGCTGTGTCTTTTTGCTTTTAAATTCCCTAAGCTATAGGACCATAAGTGGAAGTGCCCTAGGCTCTGTTGCTTTGTTTTTTAGATGTTTCAGGAAACACCATACACTTCTCCAGAGTGGCTGTTGGCAATTTACATCCCGCCCATCAGCATAACAAGGCTCCCAGTTCTACATGGCCTGTCCTGCCTTTCTGGATTTTACACTTTTTTCAGATGGCCCTTTTGACCGGGGGGCAGTGAGACTTCATTGTAGTGCAGATTTCCTTTGCAAGCTTGCTTGGTTGGCCAAAAAGGGCGTATGCGTTTTTTCCTGAATATATTCAGGAAAAAACGCATACGCCCTTTTTGGCCAAGTGCATCATTGTGGACGTTCTGCCTCTTTTCCTTTGCTTTACATGCAATTCCAGTCTACCTCCTGAAATCGGTTTCCTGCAATTCTGCCCAGCGTTCAAGTCCTCTTGGCAGCCTTACTTCAATATATTTTTGGACGATAGCTGTCATTTATAACTCTGCAGGTTTGTGAATGACAGTGCCCCTGAGCTCCTTTCTTCAACTCGCTTTCTTGTGAGCTGGCCGCAACACCGCAGCATTGCTTCAGGCCCTAGTGTGGTTCCGGCATGACATGCAGAGCCTTTGGTTAATTCCTCTTCCTGGTGGGAAATGAGAGTTAACTTTGCCCTTCCAGACACCTCCAGCTAGTCTCTCATTGGTTCTCCCTATTCCTGTTCATTTTCCGCAGAAATTGCAAACTGGGCCAAACAGGAGGTTAAAGGCACTGACTCTCCAAGTGGGGAGAGTGTTAGTAAAGCGTCTGGAATGTTGCACCCGAGTACCAGGGGACGAAAACTGACACAATTGAACACGTTTCCCTATCACACGGTGGATCATACTCTGGGTTCCACATGCATGTTTTGGCTGAAGGAAGAATCCCTTAAACCTGGAGAGTTGAGACCCATGGAATGGGTACCATGCAATATGACTTCAAAGGGTCTGCATTTGTCCACCGAACCTCACCAATAATATCACTGCTGCGTTTATGCCGCTGTACACACGCTTGAATCGATTTCGGAGACATATAAATCCATAGGTTTTAAGATTCTTACTAGTCAGGTATATTCTTAGGCGTTTAATATGGGGTGTAGAGTCCACTTCGTTGAGCAAGGAGTAGCTCTTGTCTATTACATATTTGGCTTATGGAACGGTATCTGTGCTAATTTCAATCTTTGATTTTATGTAGCACCCCAACTCAACTTTCCTCTTAAGCAAGCATAAGTCGGTTTTCTACATTTGAGACCCTGTTCTGTTTTGTAATTCAGTTCCTGTGTAGCCAAGTTTACATTCCATGTGGTAGAGATATCTTATGATGTTTCTTTTTCTGTGTGACTTATTTCACTTAGAATCATCGTACCTGAATCCACTCATTATGCTGCTACGGGCCTGATGACATAGATTTCATTGCTGAGTGATATTGCATTGTACGTAAGTACCACAACTTCTTTATCCATTTTGTGCTTTCTGTGATATTGAACTTGTACCGTAAACGAGGTTCTTGTAAACAGAGCTGTCCCAAACATTGGGGTGGTTGTGTCTTTTTGATTTTAATTTCCCTAAGCTATAGGACCATAAGTGGAAGTGCCCTAGGCTCTGTTGCTTTGTTTTTTAGATGTTTCAGGAAACACCATACACTTCTCCAGAGTGGCTGTTGGCAATTTACATCCCGCCCATCAGCATAACAAGGCTCCCAGTTCTCCATGGCCTGTCCTGCCTTTCTGGAGTTTACACTTTTTTCAGATGGCCCTTTTGACCGGGGGGCAGTGAGACTTCATTGTAGTGCAGATTTCCTTTGCAAGCTTGCTTGGTTTGCCAAAAAGGGCGTAGGCTTTTTTTCTTGAGGAAAAATCGCATATGCCCTTTTTGGCCAAGTGCATCATTGTGGACGTTCTGCCTCTTTTCCTATGCTTTACATGCAATTCCAGTCTACCTCCTGAAATCGGTTTCCTGCAATTCTGCCCAGCGTTCAAGTCCTCTTGGCAGCCTTACTTCAATATATTTTTGGACGATAGCTGTCATTTATAACTCTGCAGGTTTGTGAATGACAGTGCCCCTGAGCTCCTTTCTTCAACTCGCTTTCTTGTGAGCTGGCCGCAACACCGCAGCATTGCTTCATGCGCTAGTGTGGTTCCGGCATGACATGCTGAGCCTTTGGTTAATTCCTCTTCCTGGTGGGAAATGAGAGTTAACTTTGCCCGTCCAGACACTTTCAGCTAGTCTCTCATTGGTTCTCCCTATTCCTGTTCATTTTCCGCAGAATTTGCAAACTGGGCCAAACAAGAGGTTAAAGGCACTGACTCTCCAAGTGGGGAGAGTGTTAGTAAAGCGTCTGGAATGTTGCACCCGAGTACCGGGGGATGAAAACTGACACAATTAAACACGTTTCCCGATCACACGGTGGATCATACTCTGGGTTCCACATGCATGTTTTAGCTGAAGGAAGAATCCCTTAAACCTGGAGAGTTGAGACCCATGGAATGGGTACCATGCAATATGACTTCAAAGGGTCTGCATTTGCTCACCGAACCTCACCAATCCTATCACTGCTGCCTTTATGACACTGTACACACGCTTGATTCTCTTTCGGAGACATATAAATCCATAGGTTTTAAGATTCTTTATAGTCAGGTATATTCTTACGCGTTTAATATGGGCTGTAGAGTCCACTTCGTTGAGCAAGGAGTAGCTCTTGTCTATTAAATATTTGGCTTAAGGAACGGTATCTGTTCTAATTTCAATCTCTGGTTTTATGCAGCACCCCAACTCACCTTTCGCCTTAAGCAAGCATAAGTTGGTTTTCTACATTTGAGACCCTGTTCTGTTTTGTAATTCAGTTCCTGTGTAGCCAAGTTTACATTCCTTGTAGTAGTGATATCTTATGATGTTTGTTTTTCTGTGTGACTTATTTCACTTAGAATCATCGTACCTGAATCCACTCATTATGCTGCTACGGGCCTGATGACATAGATTTCATTGCTGAGTGATATTGCATTGTACGTAAGTACCACAACTTCTTTATCCATTTTTCGCTTTCTGTGATATTGAACTTGGACGATAAATGAGGTTCTTGTAAACAGAGCTTTCCCTAACTTTGGGGTGGCTGAGTCTTTTTGATTTTAATTTCCCTAAGCTATAGGACCATAAGTGGAAGTGCCCTAGGCTCTGTTGCTTTGTTTTTTAGATGTTTCAGGAAACACCATACACTTCTCCAGAGTGGCTGTTGGCAATTTACATCCCACCCATCAGCATAACAAGGCTCCCAGTTCTCCATGGCCTGTCCTGCCTTTCTGGATTTTACACTTTTTTCAGATGGCCCTTTTGACCGGGGGGCAGTGAGACTTCATTGTAGTGCAGATTTCCTTTGCAAGCTTGCTTGGTTGGCCAAAAAGGGCGTATGCGTTTTTTCCTGAATATATTCAGGAAAAAACGCATACGCCCTTTTTGGCCAAGTGCATCATTGTGGACGTTCTGCCTCTTTTCCTATGCTTTACATGCAATTCCAGTCTACCTCCTGAAATCGGTTTCCTGCAATTCTGCCCCGCTTTCAAGTCCTCTTGGCAGCCTTACTTCAATATATTTTTGGACGATAGCTGTCATTTATAACTCTGCAGGTATGTGAATGACAGTGCCCCTGAGCTCCTTTCTTCAACTCGCTTTCTTGTGAGCTGGCCGCAACACCGCAGGATTGCTTCAGGCCCTAGTGTGGTTCCGGCATGGCACGCTGAGCCTTTGTTTAATTCCTCTTCCTGGTGGGAAATGAGAGTTAAATTTGCCCGTCCAGACACCTCCAGCTAGTCTCTCATTGGTTCTCCCTATTCCTGTTCATTTTCCGCAGAAATTGCAAACTGGGCCAAACAGGAGGTTAAAGGCACTGACTCTCCAAGTGGGGAGAGTGTTAGTAAAGCGTCTGGAATGTTGCACCCGAGTACCAGGGGACGAAAACTGAGACACATTTGAACACGTTTCCCGATCACATGGTGGATCATACTCTGGGTTCCACATGCATGTTTTAGCTGAAGGAAGAATCCCTTAAACCTGGAGAGTTGAGACCCCTGCAATGGGTACCATGCAATATGACTTCAAAGGGTCTGCATTTGCTCACCGAACCTCACCAATCCTATCACTGCTGCATTTATGCCACTGTACACACGCTTGATTCTCTTTCTGAGACATATAAATCCATAGGTTTTAAGATTCTTACTAGTCAGGTATATTCTTAGGCGTTTAATATGGGGTGTAGAGTCCACTTCGTTGAGCAAGGAGTAGCTCTTGTCTATTACATATTTGGCTTATGGAACGGTATCTGTTCTAATTTCAATCTCTGGTTTTATGCAGCACCCCAACTCACCTTTCCCCTTAAGCAAGCATAAGTTGGTTTTCTACATTTGAGACCCTGTTCTGTTTTGTAATTCAGTTCCTGTGTAGCCAAGTTTACATTCCGTGTAGTAGTGATATCTTATGACGTTTCTTTTTCTGTGTGACTTATTTCACTTAGAATCATCGTACCTGAATCCACTCATTATGCTGCTATGGGCCTGATGACATAGATTTCATTGCTGCGTGATATTGCATTGTACGTAAGTACCACAACTTCTTTATCCATTTTTCACTTTCTGTGATTTTGAACTTGTACTGTAAACGAGGTTCTTGTAAACAGAGCCTTCCCAAACTTTGGGGTGGCTGTGTCTTTTTGCTTTTAATTTCCCTAAGCTATAGGACCATAAGTGGAAGTGCCCTAGGCTCTGTTGCTTTGTTTTTTAGATGTTTCAGGAAACACCATACACTTCTCCAGAGTGGCTGTTGGCAATTTACATCCCGCCCATCAGCATAACAAGGCTCCCAGTTCTACATGGCCTGTCCTGCCTTTCTGGATTTTACACTTTTTTCAGATGGCCCTTTTGACCGGGGGGCAGTGAGACTTCATTGTAGTGCAGATTTCCTTTGCAAGCTTGCTTGGTTGGCCAAAAAGGGCGTATGCGTTTTTTCCTGAATATATTCAGGAAAAAACGCATACGCCCTTTTTGGCCAAGTGCATCATTGTGGACGTTCTGCCTCTTTTCCTTTGCTTTACATGCAATTCCAGTCTACCTCCTGAAATCGGTTTCCTGCAATTCTGCCCAGCGTTCAAGTCCTCTTGGCAGCCTTACTTCAATATATTTTTGGACGATAGCTGTCATTTATAACTCTGCAGGTTTGTGAATGACAGTGCCCCTGAGCTCCTTTCTTCAACTCGCTTTCTTGTGAGCTGGCCGCAACACCGCAGCATTGCTTCAGGCCCTAGTGTGGTTCCGGCATGACATGCAGAGCCTTTGGTTAATTCCTCTTCCTGGTGGGAAATGAGAGTTAACTTTGCCCTTCCAGACACCTCCAGCTAGTCTCTCATTGGTTCTCCCTATTCCTGTTCATTTTCCGCAGAAATTGCAAACTGGGCCAAACAGGAGGTTAAAGGCACTGACTCTCCAAGTGGGGAGAGTGTTAGTAAAGCGTCTGGAATGTTGCACCCGAGTACCATGGGACGAAAACTGAGACACATTTGAACACGTTTCCCGATCACACGGTGGATCATACTCTGGGTACCACATGCATGTTTTAGCTGAAGGAAGAATCCCTTAAACCTGGAGAGTTGAGACCCATTGAATGGGTACCATGTAATATGACTTCAAAGGGTCTGCATTTGCTCACCGATCCTCACCAATCCTATCACTGCTGCGTTTATGCCACTGTACACACGCTTGATTCTCTTTCGGAGACATATAAATCCATAGCTTTTAAGATTCTTACTAGTCAGGTATATTCTTAGGCGTTTAATATGGGGTGTTGAGTCCACTTCGTTGAGCAAGGAGTAGTTCTTGTCTATTACATATTTGGCTTATGGAATGGTATCTGTGCTAATTTCAATCTCTGGTTTTATGCAGCACCCCAACTCACCTTATCCCTTAAGGAAGCATAAGTCGGTTTTCTACATTTGAGACCCTGTTCTGTTTTGTAATTCAGTTCCTGTGTAGCCAAGTTTACATTCCATGTTGTAGAGATATCTTATGATGTTTCTTTTTCTGTGTGACTTATTTCACTTAGAATCATCGTACCTGAATCCACTCATTATGCTGCTATGGGCCTGATGACATAGATTTCATTGCTGAGTGATATTGCATTGTACGTAAGTACCACAACTTCTTTATCCATTTTTCACTTTCTGTGATTTTGAACTTATACTGTAAACGAGGTTCTTGTAAACAGAGCCTTCCCAAATTTTGGGTTGGCTGTGTCTTTTTGATTTTAATTTCCCTAAGCTATAGGACCATAAGTGGAAGTGCCCTAGGCTCTGTTGCTTTGTTTTTTAGATGTTTCAGGAAACACCATACACTTCTCCAGAGTGGCTGTTGGCAATTTACATCCCGCCCATCAGCATAACAAGGCTCCCAGTTCTCCATGGCCTGTCCTGCCTTTCTGGATTTTACACTTTTTTCAGATGGCCCTTTTGACCGGGGGGCAATGAGACTTCATTGTACTGCAGATTTCGTTTGCAAGCTTGCTTGGTTGGCCAAAAAGGGCGTATGCGTTTTTTCCTGAATATATTCAGGAAAAAACGCATACGCCCTTTTTGGCCAAGTGCATCATTGTGGACGTTCTGCCTCTTTTCCTTTGCTTTACATGCAATTCCAGTCTACCTCCTGAAATCGGTTTCCTGCAATTCTGCCCAGCGTTAAAGTCCTCTTGGCAGCCTTACTTCAATATATTTTTGGACGATAGCTGTCATTTATAACTCTGCATGTTTGTGAATGACAGTGCCGCTGAGCTCCTTTCTTCAACTCGCTTTCTTGTGAGCGGGCCGCAACACCGCAGCATTGCTTCAGGCCCTAGTGTGGTTCCGGCATGACATGCTGAGCCTTTGGTTAATTCCTCTTCCTGGTGGGAAATGAGAGTTAAATTTGCCCGTCCAGAGACTTCCAGCTAGGCTCTCATTTGTTCTCCCTATTCCTGTTCATTTTCCGCAGAAATTGCAAACTGGGCCAAACAGGAGGTTAAAGGCACTGACTCTCCAAGTGGGGAGAGTGTTAGTAAATCGTCTGGAATGTTGCACCCGAGTACCAGGGGATGAAAACTGACACAATTAAACACGTTTCCCGATCACACGGTGGATCATACTCTGGGTTCCACATGCATGTTTTAGCTGAAGGAAGAATCCCTTAAACCTGGAGAGTTGAGACCCATGGAATGGGTACCATGCAATATGACTTCAAAGGGTCTGCATTTGTTCACCAAACCTCACCAATCCTAGCACTGCTACATTTATGCCACTCTACACACGCTTGATTCTCTTTCTGAGACATATAAATCCATAGGTTTTAAGATTCTTACTAGTCAGGTATATTCTTAGGCGTTTAATATGGGGTGTAGAGTCCACTTCGTTGAGCAAGGAGTAGCTCTTGTCTATTACATATTTGGCTTATGGAACCGTATCTGTGCTAATTTCAATCTCTGGTTTTATGCAGCACCCCAACTCACCTTTACTCTTAAGCAAGCATATGTCGGTTTTCTACATTTGAGACCCTGTTCTGTTTTGTTATTCAGTTCCTGTGTAGCCAAGTTTACATTCCATGTGGTAGAGATATCTTATGATGTTTCTTTCTCTGTGTGACTTATTTCACTTACAATCATCGTACCTGAATCCACTCATTATGCTGCTACGGGCCTGATGACATAGATTTCATTGCTGAGTGATATTGCATTGTACGTAAGTACCACAACTTCTTTATCCATTTTGCGCATTCTGTGATATTGAACTTGTACCATAAATGAGGTTCTTGTAAACAGAGCTGTCCTAAAGATTGGGGTGGTTGTGTCTTTTTGATTTTAATTTCCCTAAGCTATAGGACCATAAGTGGAAGTGCCCTAGGCTCTGTTGCTTTGTTTTTTAGATGTTTCAGGAAACACCATACACTTCTCCAGAGTGACTGTTGGCAATTTACATCCCGCCCATCAGCATAACAAGGCTCCCAGTTCTCCATGGCCTGTCCTGCCTTTCTGGATTTTACACTTTTTTCAGATGGCCCTTTTGACCGGGGGGCAGTGAGACTTCATTGTAGTGCAGATTTCCTTTGCAAGCTTGCTTGGTTGGCCAAAAAGGGCGTATGCGTTTTTTCCTGAATATATTCAGGAAAAAACGCATACGCCCTTTTTGGCCAAGTGCATCATTGTGGACGTTCTGCCTCTTTTCCTATGCTTTACATGCAATTCCAGTCTACCTCCTGAAATCGGTTTCCTGTGATTCTGCCCCGCTTTCAAGTCCTCTTGGCAGCCTTACTTCAATATATTTTTGGACGATAGCTGTCATTTATAACTCTGCAGGTATGTGAATGACAGTGCCCCTGAGCTCCTTTCTTCAACTCGCTTTCTTGTGAGCTGGCCGCAACACCGCAGCATTGCTTCAGGCCCTAGTGTGGTTCCGGCATGGCACACTGAGCCTTTGGTTAATTCCTCTTCCTGGTGGGAAATGAGAGTTAAATTTGCCCGTCCAGACACCTCCAGCTAGTCTCTCATTTGTTCTCCCTATTCCTGTTCATTTTCCGCAGAAATTGCAAACTGGGCCAAACAGGAGGTTAAAGGCACTGACTCTCCAAGTGGGGAGAGTGTTAGTAAAGCATCTGGAATGTTGCACCCGATTACCAGGGGACGAAAACTGAGACAATTGAACACGTTTCCCGAGCACACGGTGGATCATACTCTGGGTTCCACATGCATGTTTTAGCTGAAGGAAGAATCCCTTAAACCTGGAGAGTTGAGACCCATGGAATGGGTACCATGCAATATGACTTCAAAGGGTCTGCATTTGTTCACCGAACCTCACCAATCCTATCACTGCTGCGTTTATGCCGCTGTACACACGCTTGATTCTCTTTCGGAGACATATAAATCCATAGGTTTTAAGATTCTTACTAGTCAGGTATATTCTTAGGCGTTTAATATGGGGTGTTGAGTCCACTTCGTTGAGCAAGGTGTAGCTCTTTTCTATTACATATTTGGCTTATGGAACGATATCTGTGCTAATTTCAATGTCTGGTTTTATGCAGCACCCCAACTCACCTTTCCCCTTAAGGATGCATAAGTTGGTTTTCTACATTTGAGACCCTGTTCTGTTTTGTAATTCAGTTCCTGTGTAGCCAAGTTTACATTCCATGTAGTAGTGATATCTTATGATGTTTCTTTTTCTCTGTGACTTTTTTCACTTAGAATTATCGTACCTGAATCCACTCATTATGCTGCTATGGGCCTGATGACATAGATTTCATTGCTGAGTGATATTGCATTGTAGGTAAGTACCACAACTTCTTTATCCATTTTTCACTTTCTGTGATATTGAACTTGTACCGTAAACGAGGTTCCTGTAAACAGAACCGTCCCAAACTTTGGGGTGGCTGTGTCTTTTTGATTTTAATTTCCCTAAGCTATAGGACCATAAGTGGAAGTGCCCTAGGCTCTGTTGTTTTGTTTTTTAGATGTTTCAGGAAACACCATACACTTCTCCAGAGTGGCTGTTGGCAATTTACATCCCGACCATCAGCATAACAAGGCTCCCAGTTCTCCATGGCCTGTCCTGCTTTGCTGGATTTTATACTTTTTTCAGATGGCCCTTTGGCCCGCGGGGTAGTGAGACTTCATTGTAGTGCAGATTCCCTTTGCAAGCTTGCTTGGTTGGCCAAAAAGGGCGTATGCGTTTTTTCCTGAATATATTCAGGAAAAAACGCATACGCCCCTTTTGGCCAAGTGCATCATTGTGGACGTTCTGCCTCTTTTCCTATGCTTTACATGCAATTCCAGTCTACCTCCTGAAATCGGTTTCCTGCAATTCTGCCCCGCTTTCAAGTCCTCTTGGCAGCCTTACTTCAATATATTTTTGGACGATAGCTATCATTTATAACTCTGCAGGTATGTGAATGACAGTGCCCCTGAGCTCCTTTCTTCAACTCGCTTTCTTGTGAGCTGGCCGCAACACCGCAGGATTGCTTCAGGCCCTAGTGTGGTTCCGGCATGGCACGCTGAGCCTTTGTTTAATTCCTCTTCCTGGTGGGAAATGAGAGTTAAATTTGCCCGTCCAGACACCTCCAGCTAGTCTCTCATTGGTTCTCCCTATTCCTGTTCATTTTCCGCAGAAATTGCAAACTGGGCCAAACAGGAGGTTAAAGGCACTGACTCTCCAAGAGGGGAGAGTGTTAGTAAAGCGTCTGGAATGTTGCACCCGAGTACCAGGGGACGAAAACTGAGACACATTTGAACACGTTTCCCGATCACATGGTGGATCATACTCTGGGTTCCACATGCATGTTTTAGCTGAAGGAAGAATCCCTTAAACCTGGAGAGTTGAGATCCCTGCAATGGGTACCATGCAGTATGACTTCAAAGGGTCTGCATTTGCTCACCGAACCTCACCAATCCTTTCACTGCTGCATTTATGCCACTGTACACACGCTTGATTCTCTTTCTGAGACATATAAATCCATAGGTTTTAAGATTCTTACTAGTCAGGTATATTCTTAGGCGTTTAATATGGGGTGTAGAGTCCACTTCGTTGAGCAAGGAGTAGCTCTTGTCTATTACATATTTGGCTTATGGAACGGTATCTGTGCTAATTTCAATCTCTGGTTTTATGCAGCACCCCAACTCACCTTTCCCCTTAAGCAAGCATAAGTCGGTTTTCTACATTTGAGACCCTGTTCTGTTTTGTAATTCAGTTCCTGTGTAGCCAAGTTTACATTCCATGTGGTAGAGATATCTTATGATGTTTCTTTTTCTGTGTGACTTATTTCACTTAGAATCATCGTACCTGAATCCACTCATTATGCTGCTATGGGCCTGATGACATAGATTTCATTGCTGAGTGATATTGCATTGTACGTAAGTACCACAACTTCTTTATCCATTTTTCACTTTCTGTGATTTTGAACTTATACTGTAAACTAGGTTCTTGTAAACAGAGCCTTCCCAAACTTTGGGGTGGCTGTGTCTTTTTGATTTTAATTTCCCTAAGCTATAGGACCATAAGTGGAAGTGCCCTAGGCTCTGTTGCTTTGTTTTGTAGATGTTTCAGGAAACACCATACACTTCTCCAGAGTGGCTGTTGGCAATTTACATCCCGCCCATCAGCATAACAAGGCTCCCAGTTCTCCATGGCCTGTCCTGCCTTTCTGGATTTTACACTTTTTTCAGATGGCCCTTTTGACCGGGGGGCAGTGAGACTTCATTGTAGTGCAGATTTCCTTTGCAAGCTTGCTTGGTTGGCCAAAAAGGGCGTATGCGTTTTTTCCTGAATATATTAAGGAAAAAACGCATACGCCCTTTTTGGCCAAGTGCATCATTGTGGACGTTCTGCCTCTTTTCCTATGCTTTACATGCAATTCCAGTCTACCTCCTGAAATCGGTTTCCTGCAATTCTGCAGAGCGTTCAAGTCCTCTTGGCAGCCTTACTTCAATATATTTTTGGACGATAGCTGTCATTTATAACTCTGCAGGTTTGTGAATGACAGTGCCCCTGAGCTCCTTTCTTCAACTCGCTTTCTTGTGAGCTGGCCGCAACACCGCAGCATTGCTTCAGGCCCTAGTGTGGTTCCGCATGACATGCTGAGCCTTTGGTTAATTCCTCTTCCTGGTGGGAAATGAGAGTTAACTTTGCCCGTCCAGACACCTCCAGCTAGTCTCTCATTGGTTCTCCCTATTCCTGTTCATTTTCCGCAGAAATTGCAAACTGGGCCAAACAAGAGGTTAAAGGCACTGACTCTCCAAGTGGGGAGAGTGTTAGTAAAGCGTCTGGAATGTTGCACCCGAGTACCGGGGGATGAAAACTGACACAATTAAACACGTTTCCCGATCACACGGTGGATCATACTCTGGGTTCCACATGCATGTTTTAGCTGAAGGAAGAATCCCTTAAACCTGGAGAGTTGAGACCCATGGAATGGGTACCATGCAATATGACTTCAAAGGGTCTGCATTTGCTCACCGAACCTCACCAATAATATCACTGCTGCGTTTATGCCGCTGTACACACGCTTGATTCTCTTTCGGAGACATATAAATCCATAGGTTTTTAGATTCTTTCTAGTCAGGTATATTCTTACGCGTTTAATATGGGGTGTAGAGTCCACTTAGTTGAGCAAGGAGTAGCTCTTGTCTATTAAATATTTGGCTTATGGAACGGTATCTGTTCTAATTTCAATCTCTGGTTTTATGCAGCACCCCAACTCACCTTTCGCCTTAAGCAAGCATAAGTTGGTTTTCTACATTTGAGACCCTGTTCTGTTTTGTAATTCAGTTCCTGTGTAGCCAAGTTTACATTCCTTGTAGTAGTGATATCTTATGATGTTTGTTTTTCTGTGTGACTTATTTCACTTAGAATCATCGTACCTGAATCCACTCATTATGCTGCTACGGGCCTGATGACATAGATTTCATTGCTGAGTGATATTGCATTGTACGTAAGTACCACAACTTCTTTATCCATTTTGCGCTTTCTGTGATATTGAACTTGGACCATAAATGAGGTTCTTGTAAACAGAGCTGTCCCTAACTTTGGGGTGGCTGAGTCTTTTTGATTTTAATTTCCCTAAGCTATAGGACCATAAGTGGAAGTGCCCTAGGCTCTGTTGCTTTGTTTTTTAGATGTTTCAGGAAACACGATACACTTCTCCAGAGTGGCTGTTGGCAATTTACATCCCACCCATCAGCATAACAAGGCTCCCAGTTCTCCATGGCCTGTCCTGCCTTTCTGGATTTTACACTTTTTTCAGATGGCCCTTTTGACCGGGGGGCAGTGAGACTTCATTGTAGTGCAGATTTCCTTTGCAAGCTTGCTTGGTTGGCCAAAAAGGGCGTATGCGTTTTTTCCTGAATATATTCAGGAAAAAACGCATACGCCCTTTTTGGCCAAGTGCATCATTGTGGACGTTCTGCCTCTTTTCCTATGCTTTACATGCAATTCCAGTCTACCTCCTGAAATCGGTTTCCTGCAATTCTGCCCCGCTTTCAAGTCCTCTTGGCAGCCTTACTTCAATATATTTTTGGACGATAGCTATCATTTATAACTCTGCAGGTATGTGAATGACAGTGCCCCTGAGCTCCTTTCTTCAACTCGCTTTCTTGTGAGCTGGCCGCAACACCGCAGGATTGCTTCAGGCCCTAGTGTGGTTCCGGCATGGCACGCTGAGCCTTTGTTTAATTCCTCTTCCTGGTGGGAAATGAGAGTTAAATTTGCCCGTCCAGACACCTCCAGCTAGTCTCTCATTGGTTCTCCCTATTCCTGTTCATTTTCCGCAGAAATTGCAAACTGGGCCAAACAGGAGGTTAAAGGCACTGACTCTCCAAGAGGGGAGAGTGTTAGTAAAGCGTCTGGAATGTTGCACCCGAGTACCAGGGGACGAAAACTGAGACACATTTGAACACGTTTCCCGATCACATGGTGGATCATACTCTGGGTTCCACATGCATGTTTTAGCTGAAGGAAGAATCCCTTAAACCTGGAGAGTTGAGACCCCTGCAATGGGTACCATGCAGTATGACTTCAAAGGGTCTGCATTTGCTCACCGAACCTCACCAATCCTTTCACTGCTGCATTTATGCCACTGTACACACGCTTGATTCTCTTTCTGAGACATATAAATCCATAGGTTTTAAGATTCTTACTAGTCAGGTATATTCTTAGGCGTTTAATATGGGGTGTAGAGTCCACTTCGTTGAGCAAGGAGTAGCTCTTGTCTATTACATATTTGGCTTATGGAACGGTATCTGTGCTAATTTCAATCTCTGGTTTTATGCAGCACCCCAACTCACCTTTCCCCTTAAGCAAGCATAAGTTGGTTTTCTACATTTGAGACCCTGTTCTGTTTTGTAATTCAGTTCCTGTGTAGCCAAGTTTACATTCCTTGTAGTAGTGATATCTTATGATGTTTGTTTTTCTGTGTGACTTATTTCACTTAGAATCATCGTACCTGAATCCACTCATTATGCTGCTACGGGCCTGATGACATAGATTTCATTGCTGAGTGATATTGCATTGTACGTAAGTACCACAACTTCTTTATCCATTTTGCGCTTTCTGTGATATTGAACTTGGACCATAAATGAGGTTCTTGTAAACAGAGCTGTCCCTAACTTTGGGGTGGCTGAGTCTTTTTGATTTTAATTTCCCTAAGCTATAGGACCATAAGTGGAAGTGCCCTAGGCTCTGTTGCTTTGTTTTTTAGATGTTTCAGGAAACACCATACACTTCTCCAGAGTGGCTGTTGGCAATTTACATCCCACCCATCAGCATAACAAGGCTCCCAGTTCTCCATGGCCTGTCCTGCCTTTCTGGATTTTACACTTTTTTCAGATGGCCCTTTTGACCGGGGGGCAGTGAGACTTCATTGTAGTGCAGATTTCCTTTGCAAGCTTGCTTGGTTGGCCAAAAAGGGCGTATGCGTTTTTTCCTGAATATATTCAGGAAAAAACGCATACGCCCTTTTTGGCCAAGTGCATCATTGTGGACGTTCTGCCTCTTTTCCTATGCTTTACATGCAATTCCAGTCTACCTCCTGAAATCGGTTTCCTGCAATTCTGCCCCGCTTTCAAGTCCTCTTGGCAGCCTTACTTCAATATATTTTTGGACGATAGCTATCATTTATAACTCTGCAGGTATGTGAATGACAGTGCCCCTGAGCTCCTTTCTTCAACTCGCTTTCTTGTGAGCTGGCCGCAACACCGCAGGATTGCTTCAGGCCCTAGTGTGGTTCCGGCATGGCACGCTGAGCCTTTGTTTAATTCCTCTTCCTGGTGGGAAATGAGAGTTAAATTTGCCCGTCCAGACACCTCCAGCTAGTCTCTCATTGGTTCTCCCTATTCCTGTTCATTTTCCGCAGAAATTGCAAACTGGGCCAAACAGGAGGTTAAAGGCACTGACTCTCCAAGTGGGGAGAGTGTTAGTAAAGCGTCTGGAATGTTGCACCCGAGTACCAGGGGACGAAAACTGAGACACATTTGAACACGTTTCCCGATCACATGGTGGATCATACTCTGGGTTCCACATGCATGTTTTAGCTGAAGGAAGAATCCCTTAAACCTGGAGAGTTGAGACCCCTGCAATGGGTACCATGCAATATGACTTCAAAGGGTCTGCATTTGCTCACCGAACCTCACCAATCCTATCACTGCTGCATTTATGCCACTGTACACACGCTTGATTCTCTTTCTGAGACATATAAATCCATAGGTTTTAAGATTCTTACTAGTCAGGTATATTCTTAGGCGTTTAATATGGGGTGTAGAGTCCACTTCGTTGAGCAAGGAGTAGCTCTTGTCTATTACATATTTGGCTTATGGAACGGTATCTGTGCTAATTTCAATCTCTGGTTTTATGCAGCACCCCAACTCACCTTTCCCCTTAAGCAAGCATAAGTTGGTTTTCTACATTTGAGACCCTGTTCTGTTTTGTAATTCAGTTCCTGTGTAGCCAAGTTTACATTCCATGTGGTAGAGATATCTTATGATGTTTCTTTTTCTGTGTGACTTATTTCACTTAGAATCATCGTACCTGAATCCACTCATTATGCTGCTATGGGCCTGATGACATAGATTTCATTGCTGAGTGATATTGCATTGTACGTAAGTACCACAACTTCTTTATCCATTTTTCACTTTCTGTGATTTTGAACTTGTACTGTAAATGAGGTTCTTGTAAACAGAGCCTTCCCAAACTTTGGGGTGGCTGTGTCTTTTTGATTTTAATTTCCCTAAGCTATAGGACCATAAGTGGAAGTGCCCTAGGCTCTGTTGCTTTGTTTTGTAGATGTTTCAGGAAACACCATACACTTCTCCAGAGTGGCTGTTGGCAATTTACATCCCGCCCATCAGCATAACAAGGCTCCCAGTTCTCCATGGGCTGTCCTGCCTTTCTGGATTTTACACTTTTTTCAGATGGCCCTTTTGACCGGGGGGAAGTGAGACTTCATTGTAGTGCAGATTTCCTTTGCAAGCTTGCTTGGTTGGCCAAAAAGGGCGTATGCGTTTTTTCCTGAATATATTCAGGAAAAAACGCATACGCCCTTTTTGGCCAAGTGCATCATTGTGGACGTTCTGCCTCTTTTCCTTTGCTTTACATGCAATTCCAGTCTACCTCCTGAAATCGGTTTCCTGCAATTCTGCCCCACGTTCAAGTCCTCTTGGCAGCCTTACTTCAATATATTTTTGGACGATAGCTGTCATTTATTACTCTGCAGGTTTGTGAATGACAGTGCCCCTGAGCTCCTTTCTTCAACTCGCTTTCTTGTGAGCTGGCCGCAACACCGCAGCATTGCTTCAGGCCCTAGTGTAGTTCCGGCATGACATGCTGAGCCTTTGGTTAATTCCTCTTCCTGGTGGGAAATGAGAGTTAACTTTGCCCGTCCAGACACCTCCAGCTAGTCTCTCATTGGTTCTCCCTATTCCTGTTCATTTTCCGCAGAAATTGCAAACTGGGCCAAACAGGAGGTTAAAGGCACTGACTCTCCAAGTGGGGAGAGTGTTAGTAAAGCGTCTGGAATGTTGCACCCGAGTACCGGGGGATGAAAACTGACACAATTAAACACGTTTCCCGATCACACGGTGGATCATACTCTGAGTTCCACATGCATGTTTTAGCTGAAGGAAGAATCCCTTAAACCTGGAGAGTTGAGACCCATGGAATGGGTACCATGCAATATGACTTCAAAGGGTCTGCATTTGCTCACCGAACTTCACCAATCCTATCACTGCTGCGTTTATGACACTGTACACACGCTTGATTCTCTTTCGGAGACATATAAATCCATAGGTTTTAAGATTCTTTCTAGTCAGGTATATTCTTACGCGTTTAATATGGGGTGTAGAGTCCACTTCGTTGAGCAAGGAGTAGCTCTTGTCTATTAAATATTTGGCTTATGGAACGGTATCTGTTCTAATTTCAATCTCTGGTTTTATGCAGCACCCCAACTCACCTTTCGCCTTAAGCAAGCATAAGTTGGTTTTCTACATTTGAGACCCTGTTCTGTTTTGTAATTCAGTTCCTGTGTAGCCAAGTTTACATTCCTTGTAGTAGTGATATCTTATGATGTTTGTTTTTCTGTGTGACTTATTTCACTTAGAATCATCGTACCTGAATCCACTCATTATGCTGCTACGGGCCTGATGACATAGATTTCATTGCTGAGTGATATTGCATTGTACGTAAGTACCACAACTTCTTTATCCATTTTGCGCTTTCTGTGATATTGAACTTGGACCATAAATGAGGTTCTTGTAAACAGAGCTGTCCCTAACTTTGGGGTGGCTGAGTCTTTTTGATTTTAATTTCCCTAAGCTATAGGACCATAAGTGGAAGTGCCCTAGGCTCTGTTGCTTTGTTTTTTAGATGTTTCAGGAAACACCATACACTTCTCCAGAGTGGCTGTTGGCAATTTACATCCCACCCATCAGCATAACAAGGCTCCCAGTTCTCCATGGCCTGTCCTGCCTTTCTGGATTTTACACTTTTTTCAGATGGCCCTTTTGACCGGGGGGCAGTGAGACTTCATTGTAGTGCAGATTTCCTTTGCAAGCTTGCTTGGTTGGCCAAAAAGGGCATATGCGTTTTTTCCTGAATATATTCAGGAAAAAACGCATACGCCCTTTTTGGCCAAGTGCATCATTGTGGACGTTCTGCCTCTTTTCCTATGCTTTACATGCAATTCCAGTCTACCTCCTGAAATCGGTTTCCTGCAATTCTGCCCCGCATTCAAGTCCTCTTGGCAGCCTTACTTCAATATATTTTTGGACGATAGCTATCATTTATAACTCTGCAGGTATGTGAATGACAGTGCCCCTGAGCTCCTTTCTTCAACTCGCTTTCTTGTGAGCTGGCCGCAACACCGCAGGATTGCTTCAGGCCCTAGTGTGGTTCCGGCATGGCACGCTGAGCCTTTGTTTAATTCCTCTTCCTGGTGGGAAATGAGAGTTAAATTTGCCCGACCAGACACCTCCAGCTAGTCTCTCATTGGTTCTCCCTATTCCTGTTCATTTTCCGCAGAAATTGCAAACTGGGCCAAACAGGAGGTTAAAGGCACTGACTCTCCAAGTGGGGAGAGTGTTAGTAAAGCGTCTGGAATGTTGCACCCGAGTACCGGGGGATGAAAACTGACACAATTAAACACGTTTCCCGATCACACGGTGGATCATACTCTGGGTTCCACATGCATGTTTTAGCTGAAGGAAGAATCCCTTAAACCTGGAGAGTTGAGACCCATGGAATGGGTACCATGCAATATGACTTCAAAGGGTCTGCATTTGCTCACCGAACCTCACCAATAATATCACTGCTGCGTTTATGCCGCTGTACACACGCTTGATTCTCTTTCGGAGACATATAAATCCATAGGTTTTAAGATTCTTTCTAGTCAGGTATATTCTTACGCGTTTAATATGCGGTGTAGAGTCCACTTCGTTGAGCAAGGAGTAGCTCTTGTCTATTAAATATTTGGCTTATGGAACGGTATCTGTTCTAATTTCAATCTCTGGTTTTATGCAGCACCCCAACTCACCTTTCGCCTTAAGCAAGCATAAGTTGGTTTTCTACATTTGAGACCCTGTTCTGTTTTGTAATTCAGTTCCTGTGTAGCCAAGTTTACATTCCTTGTAGTAGTGATATCTTATGATGTTTGTTTTTCTGTGTGACTTATTTCACTTAGAATCATCGTACCTGAATCCACTCATTATGCTGCTACGGGCCTGATGACATAGATTTCATTGCTGAGTGATATTGCATTGTACGTAAGTACCACAACTTCTTTATCCATTTTTCGCTTTCTGTGATATTGAACTTGGACCATAAATGAGGTTCTTGTAAACAGAGCTGTCCCTAACTTTGGGGTGGCTGAGTCTTTTTGATTTTAATTTCCCTAAGCTATAGGACCATAAGTGGAAGTGCCCTAGGCTCTGTTGCTTTGTTTTTTAGATGTTTCAGGAAACACCATACACTTCTCCAGAGTGGCTGTTGGCAATTTACATCCCACCCATCAGCATAACAAGGCTCCCAGTTCTCCATGGCCTGTCCTGCCTTTCTGGATTTTACACTTTTTTCAGATGGCCCTTTTGACCGGGGGGCAGTGAGACTTCATTGTAGTGCAGATTTCCTTTGCACGCTTGCTTGGTTGGCCAAAAAGGGCGTATGCGTTTTTTCCTGAATATATTCAGGAAAAAACGCATACGCCCTTTTTGGCCAAGTGCATCATTGTGGACGTTCTGCCTCTTTTCCTATGCTTTACATGCAATTCCAGTCTACCTCCTGAAATCGGTTTCCTGCAATTCTGCCCCGCTTTCAAGTCCTCTTGGCAGCCTTACTTCAATATATTTTTGGACGATAGCTATCATTTATAACTCTGCAGGTATGTGAATGACAGTGCCCCTGAGCTCCTTTCTTCAACTCGCTTTCTTGTGAGCTGGCCGCAACACCGCAGCATTGCTTCAGGCCCTAGTGTGGTTCCGGCATGGCACGCTGAGCCTTTGGTTAATTCCTCTTCCTGTGGGAAATGAGAGTTAAATTTGCCCGTCCAGACACCTCCAGCTAGTCTCTCATTTGTTCTCCCTATTCCTGTTCATTTTCCGCAGAAATTGCAAACTGGGCCAAACAGGAGGTTAAAGGCACTGACTCTCCAAGTGGGGAGAGTGTTAGTAAAGCGTCTGGAATGTTGCACCCGAGTACCGGGGGACGAAAACTGAGACACATTTGAACACGTTTCCCGATCACACAGTGGATCATACTCTGAGTTCCACATGCATGTTTTAGCTGAAGGAAGAATCCCTTAAACCTGGAGAGTTGAGACCCATGGAATGGGTACCATGCAATATGACTTGAAAGGGTCTGTATTTGCTCACCGAACCTCACCAATCCTTTCACTGCTGCATTTATGCCACTGTACACACGCTTGATTCTCTTTCTGAGACATATAAATCCATAGGTTTTAAGATTCTTACTAGTCAGGTATATTCTTAGGCGTTTAATATGGGGTGTAGAGTCCACTTCGTTGAGCAAGGAGTAGCTCTTGTCTATTACATATTTGGCTTATGGAACGGTATCTGTTCTAATTTCAATCTCTGGTTTTATGCAGCACCCCAACTCACCTTTCCCCTTAAGCAAGCATAAGTTGGTTTTCTACATTTGAGACCCTGTTCTGTTTTGTAATTCAGTTCCTGTGTAGCCAAGTTTACATTCCATGTGGTAGAGATATCTTATGATGTTTCTTTTTCTGTGTGACTTATTTCACTTAGAATCATCGTATCTGAATCCACTCATTATGCTGCTATGGGCCTGATGACATAGATTTCTTTGCTGAGTGATATTGCATTGTACGTAAGTACCACAACTTCTTTATCCATTTTTCACTTTCTGTGATTTTGAACTTGTACTGTAAACGAGGTTCTTGTAAACAGAGCCTTCCCAAACTTTGGGGTGGCTGTGTCTTTTTGATTTTAATTTCCCTAAGCTATAGGACCATAAGTGGAAGTGCCCTAGGCTCTGTTGCTTTGTTTTTTAGATGTTTCAGGAAACACCATACACTTCTCCAGAGTGGCTGTTGGCAATTTACATCCCGCCCATCAGCATAACAAGGCTCCCAGTTCTCCATGGCCTGTCCTGCCTTTCTGGATTTTACACTTTTTTCAGATGGCCCTTTTGACCGGGGGGCAGTGAGACTTCATTGTAGTGCAGATTTCCTTTGCAAGCTTGCTTGGTTGGCCAAAAAGGGCGTATGCGTTTTTTCCTGAATATATTCAGGAAAAAACGCATACGCCATTTTTGGCCAAGTGCATCATTGCGGACGTTCTGCCTCTTTTCCTTTGCTTTACATGCAATTCCAGTCTACCTCCTGAAATCGGTTTCCTGCAATTCTGCCCCACGTTCAAGTCCTCTTGGCAGCCTTACTTCAATATATTTTTGGACGATAGCTGTCATTTATAACTCTGCAGGTTTGTGAATGACAGTGCCCCTGAGCTCCTTTCTTCAACTCGCTTTCTTGTGAGCTGGCCGCAACACCGCAGCATTGCTTCAGGCCCTAGTGTGGTTCCGGCATGACATGCTGAGCCTTTGGTTAATTCCTCTTCCTGGTGGGAAATGAGAGTTAACTTTGCCCGTCCAGACACCTCCAGCTAGTCTCTCATTGGTTCTCCCTATTCCTGTTCATTTTCCGCAGAAATTGCAAACTGGGCCAAACAAGAGGTTAAAGGCACTGACTCTCCAAGTGGGGAGAGTGTTAGTAAAGCGTCTGGAATGTTGCACCCGAGTACCGGGGGATGAAAACTGACACAATTAAACACGTTTCCCGATCACACGGTGGATCATACTCTGGGTTCCACATGCATGTTTTAGCTGAAGGAAGAATCCCTTAAACCTGGAGAGTTGAGACCCATGGAATGGGTACCATGCAATATGACTTCAAAGGGTCTGCATTTGCTCACCGAACCTCACCAATCCTATCACTGCTGCATTTATGCCACTGTACACACGCTTGATTCTCTTTCTGAGACATATAAATCCATAGGTTTTAAGATTCTTACTAGTCAGGTATATTCTTAGGCGTTTAATATGGGGTGTAGAGTCCACTTCGTTGAGCAAGGAGTAGCTCTTGTCTATTACATATTTGGCTTATGGAACGGTATCTGTTCTAATTTCAATCTCTGGTTTTATGCAGCACCCCAACTCACCTTTCCCCTTAAGCAAGCATAAGTTGGTTTTCTACATTTGAGACCCTGTTCTGTTTTGTAATTCAGTTCCTGTGTAGCCAAGTTTACATTCCATGTTGTAGAGATATCTTATGATGTTTCTTTTTCTGTGTGACTTATTTCACTTAGAATCATCGTATCTGAATCCACTCATTATGCTGCTATGGGCCTGATGACATAGATTTCATTGCTGAGTGATATTGCATTGTACGTAAGTACCACAACTTCTTTATCCATTTTTCGCTTTCTGTGATATTGAACTTGGACCATAAATGAGGTTCTTGTAAACAGAGCTGTCCCTAACTTTGGGGTGGCTGAGTCTTTTTGATTTTAATTTCCCTAAGCTATAGGACCATAAGTGGAAGTGCCCTAGGCTCTGTTGCTTTGTTTTTTAGATGTTTCAGGAAACACCATACACTTCTCCAGAGTGGCTGTTGGCAATTTACATCCCACCCATCAGCATAACAAGGCTCCCAGTTCTCCATGGCCTGTCCTGCCTTTCTGGATTTTACACTTTTTTCAGATGGTCCTTTTGACCAGGGGGCAGTGAGACTTCATTGTAGTGCAGATTTCCTTTGCAAGCTTGCTTGGTTGGCCAAAAAGGGCGTATGCGTTTTTTCCTGAATATATTAAGGAAAAAACGCATACGCCCTTTTTGGCCAAGTGCATCATTGTGGACGTTCTGCCTCTTTTCCTATGCTTTACATGCAATTCCAGTCTACCTCCTGAAATCGGTTTCCTGCAATTCTGCCCCGCTTTCAAATCCTCTTGGCAGACTTACTTCAATATATTTTTGGACGATAGCTATCATTTATAACTCTGCAGGTATGTGAATGACAGTGCCCCTGAGCTCCTTTCTTCAACTCGCTTTCTTGTGAGCTGGCCGCAACACCGCAGGATTGCTTCAGGCCCTAGTGTGGTTCCGGCATGGCATGCTGAGCCTTTGTTTAATTCCTCTTCCTGGTGGGAAATGAGAGTTAAATTTGCCCGTCCAGACACCTCCAGCTAGTCTCTCATTGGTTCTCCCTATTCCTGTTCATTTTCCGCAGAAATTGCAAACTGGGCCAAACAGGAGGTTAAAGGCACTGACTCTCCAAGAGGGGAGAGTGTTAGTAAAGCGTCTGGAATGTTGCACCCGAGTACCAGGGGACGAAAACTGAGACACATTTGAACACGTTTCCCGATCACATGGTGGATCATACTCTGGGTTCCACATGCATGTTTTAGCTGAAGGAAGAATCCCTTAAACCTGGAGAGTTGAGACCCCTGCAATGGGTACCATGCAATATGACTTCAAAGGGTCTGCATTTGCTCACCGAACCTCACCAATCCTATCACTGCTGCATTTATGCCACTGTACACACGTTTGATTCTCTTTCTGAGACATATAAATCCATAGGTTTTAAGATTCTTACTAGTCAGGTATATTCTTAGGCGTTTAATATGGGGTGTAGAGTCCACTTCGTTGAGCAAGGAGTAGCTCTTGTCTATTACATATTTGGCTTATGGAACGGTATCTGTGCTAATTTCAATCTCTGGTTTTATGCAGCACCCCAACTCACCTTTCCCCTTAAGCAAGCATAAGTCGGTTTTCTACATTTGAGACCCTGTTCTGTTTTGTAATTCAGTTCCTGTGTAGCCAAGTTTACATTCCATGTGGTAGAGATATCTTATGATGTTTGTTTTTCTGTGTGACTTATTTCACTTAGAATCATCGTACCTGAATCCACTCATTATGCTGCTATGGGCCTGATGACATAGATTTCATTGCTGAGTGATATTGCATTGTACGTAAGTACCACAACTTCTTTATCCATTTTTCACTTTCTGTGATTTTGAACTTGTACTGTAAACGAGGTTCTTGTAAACAGAGCCTTCCCAAACTTTGGGGTGGCTGTGTCTTTTTGATTTTAATTTCCCTAAACTATAGGACCATAAGTGGAAATGCCCTAGGCTCTGTTGCTTTGTTTTGTAGATGTTTCAGGAAACACCATACACTTCTCCAGAGTGGCTGTTGGCAATTTACATCCCGCCCATCAGCATAACAAGGCTCCCAGTTCTCCATGGCCTGTCCTGCCTTTCTGGATTTTACACTTTTTTCAGATGGCCCTTTTGACCGGGGGGCAGTGAGACTTCATTGTAGTGCAGATTTCCTTTGCAAGCTTGCTTGGTTGGCCAAAAAGGGCGTATGCGTTTTTTCCTGAATATATTCAGGAAAAAACGCATACGCCCTTTTTGGCCAAGTGCATCATTGTGGACGTTCTGCCTCTTTTCCTTTGCTTTACATGCAATTCCAGTCTACCTCCTGAAATCGGTTTCCTGCAATTCTGCCCAGCGTTCAAGTCCTCTTGGCAGCCTTACTTCAATATATTTTTGGACGATAGCTGTCATTTATAACTCTGCAGGTTTGTGAATGACAGTGCCCCTGAGCTCCTTTCTTCAACTCGCTTTCTTGTGAGCTGGCCGCAACACCGCAGCATTGCTTCAGGCCCTAGTGTGGTTCCGGCATGACATGCTGAGCCTTTGTTTAATTCCTCTTCCTGGTGGGAAATGAGAGTTAACTTTGCCCGTCCAGACACCTCCAGCTAGTCTCTCATTGGTTCTCCCTATTCCTGTTCATTTTCCGCAGAAATTGCAAACTGGGCCAAACAGGAGGTTAAAGGCACTGACTCTCCAAGTGGGGAGAGTGTTAGTAAAGCATCTGGAATGTTGCACCCGAGTACCGGGGGATGAAAACTGACACAATTAAACACGTTTCCCGATCACACGGTGGATCATACTCTGGGTTTCACATGCATGTTTTAGCTGAAGGAAGAATCCCTTAAACCTGGAGAGTTGAGACCCATGGAATGGGTACCATGCAATATGACTTCAAAGGGTCTGCATTTGCTCACCGAACCTCACCAATCCTATCACTGCTGCATTTATGACAATGTACACACGCTTGATTCTCTTTCGGAGACATATAAATCCATAGGTTTTAAGATTCTTTCTAGTCAGGTATATTCTTACGCGTTTAATATGGGGTGTAGAGTCCACTTCGTTGAGCAAGGAGTAGCTCTTGTCTATTAAATATTTGGCTTATGGAACGGTATCTGTTCTAATTTCAATCTCTGGTTTTATGCAGCACCCCAACTCACCTTTCGCCTTAAGCAAGCATAAGTTGGTTTTCTACATTTGAGACCCTGTTCTGTTTTGTAATTCAGTTCCTGTGTAGCCAAGTTTACATTCCTTGTAGTAGTGATATCTTATGATGTTTCTTTTTCTGTGTGACTTATTTCACTTAGAATCATCGTACCTGAATCCACTCATTATGCTGCTACGGGCCTGATGACATAGATTTCATTGCTGAGTGATATTGCATTGTACGTAAGTACCACAACTTCTTTATCCATTTTTCGCTTTCTGTGATATTGAACTTGGACCATAAATGAGGTTCTTGTAAACAGAGCTGTCCCTAACTTTGGGGTGGCTGAGTCTTTTTGATTTTAATTTCCCTAAGCTATAGGACCATAAGTGGAATTGCCCTAGGCTCTGTTGCTTTGTTTTTTAGATGTTTCAGGAAACACCATACACTTCTCCAGAGTGGCTGTTGGCAATTTACATCCCACCCATCAGCATAACAAGGCTCCCAGTTCTCCATGGCCTGTCCTGCCTTTCTGGATTTTACACTTTTTTCAGATGGCCCTTTTGACCGGGGGGCAGTGAGACTTCATTGTAGTGCAGATTTCCTTTGCAAGCTTGCTTGGTTGGCCAAAAAGGGCGTATGCGTTTTTTCCTGAATATATTCAGGAAAAAACGCATACGCCCTTTTTGGCCAAGTGCATCATTGTGGACGTTCTGCCTCTTTTCCTATGCTTTACATGCAATTCCAGTCTACCTCCTGAAATCGGTTTCCTGCAATTCTGCCCCGCTTTCAAGTCCTCTTGGCAGCCTTACTTCAATATATTTTTGGACGATAGCTATCATTTATAACTCTGCAGGTATGTGAATGACAGTGCCCCTGAGCTCCTTTCTTCAACTCGCTTTCTTGTGAGCTGGCCGCAACACCGCAGGATTGCTTCAGGCCCTAGTGTGGTTCCGGCATGGCACGCTTAGCCTTTGTTTAATTCCTCTTCCTGGTGGGAAATGAGAGTTAAATTTGCCCGTCCAGACACCTCCAGCTAGTCTCTCATTGGTTCTCCCTATTCCTGTTCATTTTCCGCAGAAATTGCAAACTGGGCCAAACAGGAGGTTAAAGGCACTGACTCTCCAAGTGGGGAGAGTGTTAGTAAAGCGTCTGGAATGTTGCACCCGAGTACCAGGGGACGAAAACTGAGACACATTTGAACACGTTTCCCGATCACATGGTGGATCATACTCTGGGTTCCACATGCATGTTTTAGCTGAAGGAAGAATCCCTTAAACCTGGAGAGTTGAGACCCCTGCAATGGGTACCATGCAATATGACTTCAAAGGGTCTGCATTTGCTCACCGAACCTCACCAATAATATCACTGCTGCATTTATGCCACTGTACACACACTTGATTCTCTTTCTGAGACATATAAATCCATAGGTTTTAAGATTCTTACTAGTCAGGTATATTCTTAGGCGTTTAATATGGGGTGTAGAGTCCACTTCGTTGAGCAAGGAGTAGCTCTTGTCTATTACATATTTGGCTTCTGGAACGGTATCTGTGCTAATTTCAATCTCTGGTTTTATGCAGCACCCCAACTCACCTTTCCCCTTAAGCAAGCATAAGTTGGTTTTCTACATTTGAGACCCTGTTCTGTTTTGTAATTCAGTTCCTGTGTAGCCAAGTTTACATTCCATGTGGTAGAGATATCTTATGATGTTTCTTTTTCTGTGTGACTTATTTCACTTAGAATCATCGTACCTGAATCCACTCATTATGCTGCTATGGGCCTGATGACATAGATTTCATTGCTGAGTGATATTGCATTGTACGTAAGTACCACAACTTCTTTATCCATTTTTCACTTTCTGTGATTTTGAACTTGTACTGTAAACGAGGTTCTTGTAAACAGAGCCTTCCCAAACTTTGGGGTGGCTGTGTCTTTTTGATTTTAATTTCCCTAAGCTATAGGACCATAAGTGGAAGTGCCCTAGGCTCTGTTGCTTTGTTTTTTAGATGTTTCAGGAAACACCATACACTTCTCCAGAGTGGCTGTTGGCAATTTACATCCCACCCATCAGCATAACAAGGCTCCCAGTTCTCCATGGCCTGTCCTGCCTTTCTGGATTTTACACTTTTTTCAGATGGCCCTTTTTACCGGGGGGCTGTGAGACTTCATTGTAGTGCAGATTTCCTTTGCAAGCTTGCTTGGTTGGCCAAAAAGGGCGTATGCGTTTTTTCCTGAATATATTCAGGAAAAAACGCATACGCCCTTTTTGGCCAAGTGCATCATTGTGGACGTTCTGCCTCTTTTCCTTTGCTTTACATGCAATTCCAGTCTACCTCCTGAAATCGGTTTCCTGCAATTCTGCCCAGCGTTCAAGTCCTCTTGGCAGCCTTACTTCAATATATTTTTGGACGATAGCTGTCATTTATAACTCTGCAGGTTTGTGAATGACAGTGCCCCTGAGCTCCTTTCTTCAACTCGCTTTCTTGTGAGCTGGCCGCCACACCGCAGCATTGCTTCAGGCCCTAGTCTTGTTCCGGCATGACATGCTGAGCCTTTGTTTAATTCCTCTTCCTTGTGGGAAATGAGAGTTAACTTTGCCCGTCCAGACACCTCCAGCTAGTCTCTCATTGGTTCTCCCTATTCCTGTTCATTTTCCGCAGAAATTGCAAACAGGGGCAAACAGGAGGTTAAAGGCACTGACTCTCCAAGTGGGGAGAGTGTTAGTAAAGCGTCTGGAATGTTGCACCCGAGTACCGGGGGATGAAAACTGACACAATTAAACACGTTTCCCGATCACACGGTGGATCATACTCTGGGTTCCACATGCATGTTTTAGCTGAAGGAAGAATCCCTTAAACCTGGAGAGTTGAGACCCATGGAATGGGTACCATGCAATATGACTTCAAAGGGTCTGCATTTGCTCACCGAACCTCACCAATAATATCACTGCTGCGTTTATGCCGCTATACACACGCTTGATTCTCTTTCGGAGACATATAAATCCATAGGTTTTAAGATTCTTTCTAGTCAGGTATATTCTTACGCGTTTAATATGGGGTGTAGAGTCCACTTCGTTGAGCAAGGAGTAGCTCTTGTCTATTAAATATTTGGCTTATGGAACGGTATCTGTTCTAATTTCAATCTCTGGTTTTATGCAGCACCCCAACTCACCTTTCGCCTTAAGCAAGCATAAGTTGGTTTTCTACATTTGAGACCCTGTTCTGTTTTGTAATTCAGTTCCTGTGTAGCCAAGTTTACATTCCTTGTAGTAGTGATATCTTATGATGTTTCTTTTTCTGTGTGACTTATTTCACTTAGAATCATCGTACCTGAATCCACTCATTATGCTGCTACGGGCCTGATGACATAGATTTCATTGCTGAGTGATATTGCATTGTACGTAAGTACCACAACTTCTTTATCCATTTTTCGCTTTCTGTGATATTGAACTTGTACCGTAAACGAGGTTCTTGTAAACTGAGCCGTCCCAAACTTTGGGGTGGCTGTGTCTTTTTGATTTTAATTTCCCTAAGCTATAGGACCATAAGTGGAAGTGCCCTAGGCTCTGTTGCTTTGTTTTTTAGATGTTTCAGGAAACACCATACACTTCTCCAGAGTGGCTGTTGGCAATTTACATCCCACCCATCAGCATAACAAGGCTCCCAGTTCTCCATGGCCTGTCCTGCCTTTCTGGATTTTACACTTTTTTCAGATGGTCCTTTTGACCGGGGGGCAGTGAGACTTCATTGTAGTGCAGATTTCCTTTGCAAGCTTGCTTGGTTGGCCAAAAAGGGCGTATGCGTTTTTTCCTGAATATATTCAGGAAAAAACGCATACGCCCTTTTTGGCCAAGTGCATCACTGTGGACGTTCTGCCTCTTTTCCTATGCTTTACATGCAATTCCAGTCTACCTCCTGAAATCAGTTTCCTGCAATTCTGCCCCGCTTTCAAGTCCTCTTGGCAGCCTTACTTCAATATATTTTTGGACGATAGCTATCATTTATAACTCTGCAGGTATGTGAATGACAGTGCCCCTGAGCTCCTTTCTTCAACTCGCTTTCTTGTGAGCTGGCCGCAACACCGCAGGATTGCTTCAGGCCCTAGTGTGGTTCCGGCATGGCACGCTGAGCCTTTGTTTAATTCCTCTTCCTGGTGGGAAATGAGAGTTAAATTTGCCCGTCCAGACACCTCCAGCTAGTCTCTCATTGGTTCTCCCTATTCCTGTTCATTTTCCGCAGAAATGGCAAACTGGGCCAAACAGGAGGTTAAAGGCACTGACTCTCCAAGAGGGGAGAGTGTTAGTAAAGCGTCTGGAATGTTGCACCCGAGTACCAGGGGACGAAAACTGAGACACATTTGAACACGTTTCCCGATCACATGGTGGATCATACTCTGGGTTCCACATGCATGTTTTAGCTGAAGGAAGAATCCCTTAAACCTGGAGAGTTGAGACCCCTGCAATGGGTACCATGCAATATGACTTCAAAGGGTCTGCATTTGCTCACCGAACCTCACCAATCCTATCACTGCTGCATTTATGCCACTGTACACTCGCTTGATTCTCTTTCGGAGACTTATAAATCCATAGGTTTTAAGATTCTTACTAGTCAGGTATATTCTTAGGCGTTTAATATGGGGTGTAGAGTCCACTTCGTTGAGCAAGGAGTAGCTCTTGTCTATTACATATTTGGCTTATGGAACGGTATCTGTGCTAATTTCAATCTCTGGTTTTATGCAGCACCCCAACTCACCTTTCCCCTTAAGCAAGCATAAGTCGGTTTTCTACATTTGAGACCCTGTTCTGTTTTGTAATTCAGTTCCTGTGTAGCCAAGTTTACATTCCATGTGGTAGAGATATCTTATGATGTTTCTTTTTCTGTGTGACTTATTTCACTTAGAATCATCGTACCTGAATCCACTCATTATGCTGCTATGGGCCTGATGACATAGATTTCATTGCTGAGTGATATTGCATTGTACGTAAGTACCACAACTTCTTTATCCATTTTTCACTTTCTGTGATTTTGAACTTATACTGTAAACGAGGTTCTTGTAAACAGAGCCTTCCCAAACTTTGGGGTGGCTGTGTCTTTTTGATTTTAATTTCCCTAAGCTATAGGACCATAAGTGGAAGTGCCCTAGGCTCTGTTGCTTTGTTTTGTAGATGTTTCAGGAAACACCATACACTTCTCCAGAGTGGCTGTTGGCAATTTACATCCCGCCCATCAGCATAACAAGGCTCCCAGTTCTCCATGGCCTGTCCTGCCTTTCTGGATTTTACACTTTTTTCAGATGGCCCTTTTGACCGGGGGGCAGTGAGACTTCATTGTAGTGCAGATTTCCTTTGCAAGCTTGCTTGGTTGGCCAAAAAGGGCGTATGCGTTTTTTCCTGAATATATTAAGGAAAAAACGCATACGCCCTTTTTGGCCAAGTGCATCATTGTGGACGTTCTGCCTCTTTTCCTATGCTTTACATGCAATTCCAGTCTACCTCCTGAAATCGGTTTCCTGCAATTCTGCCCCGCTTTCAAGTCCTCTTGGCAGCCTTACTTCAATATATTTTTGGACGATAGCTATCATTTATAACTCTGCAGGTATGTGAATGACAGTGCCCCTGAGCTCCTTTCTTCAACTCGCTTTCTTGTGAGCGGGCCGCAACACCTCAGGATTGCTTCAGGCCCTAGTGTGGTTCCGGCATGGTACGCTGAGCCTTTGTTAAATTCCTCTTCCTGGTGGGAAATGAGAGTTAACTTTGCCCGTCCAGACACCTCCAGCTAGTCTCTCATTGGTTCTCCCTATTCCTGTTCATTTTCCGCAGAAATTGCAAACTGGGCCAAACAGGAGGTTAAAGGCACTGACTCTCCAAGTGGGGAGAGTGTTAGTAAAGCGTCTGGAATGTTGCACCCGAGTACCAGGGGACGAAAACTGAGACACATTTGAACACGTTTCCCGATCACATGGTGGATCATACTCTGGGTTCCACATGCATGTTTTAGCTGAAGGAAGAATCCCTTAAACCTGGAGAGTTGAGACCCCTGCAATGGGTACCATGCAATATGACTTCAAAGGGTCTGCATTTGCTCACCGAACCTCACCAATCCTATCACTGCTGCATTTATGCCACTGTACACACGCTTGATTCTCTTTCTGAGACATATAAATCCATAGGTTTTAAGATTCTTACTAGTCAGGTATATTCTTAGGCGTTTAATATGGGGTGTAGAGTCCACTTCGTTGAGCAAGGAGTAGCTCTTGTCTATTACATATTTGGCTTATGGAACGGTATCTGTTCTAATTTCAATCTCTGGTTTTATGCAGCACCCCAACTCACCTTTTGCCTTAAGCAAGCATAAGTTGGTTTTCTACATTTGAGACCCTGTTCTGTTTTGTAATTCAGTTCCTGTGTAGCCAAGTTTACATTCCATGTGGTAGAGATATCTTATGATGTTTCTTTCTCTGTGTGACTTATTTCACTTAGAATCATCGTACCTGAATCCACTCATTATGCTGCTATGGGCCTGATGACATAGATTTCATTGCTGAGTGATATTGCATTGTACGTAAGTACCACAACTTCTTTATCCATTTTGCGCTTTCTGTGATATTGAACTTGTACCGTAAAGGAGGTTCTTGTAAACAGAGCTGTCCCAAAGATTGGGGTGGTTGTGTCTTTTTGATTTTAATTTCCCTAAGCTATAGGACCATAAGTGGAAGTGCCCTAGGCTGTGTTGCTTTGTTTTTTAGATGTTTCAGGAAACACCATACACTTCTCCAGAGTGACTGTTGGCAATTTACATCCCGCCCATCAGCATAACAAGGCTCCCAGTTCTCCATCGGCTGTCCTGCCTTTCTGGATTTTACACTTTTTTCAGATGGCCCTTTTGACCGGGGGGCAGTGAGACTTCATTGTAGTGCAGATTTCCTTTGCAAGCTTGCTTGGTTGGCCAAAAAGGGCGTATGCGTTTATTCCTGAATATATTCAGGAAAAAACGCATACGCCCTTTTTGGCCAAGTGCATCATTGTGGACGTTCTGCCTCTTTTCCTATGCTTTACATGCAATTCCAGTCTACCTCCTGAAATCGGTTTCCTGCAATTCTGCCCCGCTTTCAAGTCCTCTTGGCAGCCTTACTTCAATATATTTTTGGACGATAGCTGTCATTTATAACTCTGCAGGTTTGTGAATGACAGTGCCCCTGAGCTCCTTTCTTCAACTCGCTTTCTTGTGAGCTGGCCGCAACACCGCAGCATTGCTTCAGACCCTAGTGTGGTTCCGGCATGGCACGCTGAGCCTTTGGTTAATTCCTCTTCCTGGTGGGAAATGAGAGTTAAATTTGCCCGTCCAGACACCTCCAGCTAGTCTCTCATTGGTTCTCCCTATTCCTGTTCATTTTCCGCAGAAATTGCAAACTGGGCCAAACAGGAGGTTAAAGGCACTGACTCTCCAAGTGGGGAGAGTGTTAGTAAAGCGTCTGGAATGTTGCACCCGAGTACCGGGGGACGAAAACTGAGTCACATTTGAACACGTTTCCCGATCACACAGTGGATCATACTCTGAGTTCCACATGCATGTTTTAGCTGAAGGAAGAATCCCTTAAACCTGGAGAGTTGAGATCCATGGAATGGGTACCATGCAATATGACTTGAAAGGGTCTGCATTTGCTCACCGAACCTCACCAATCCTATCACTGCTGCATTTATGCCAGTGTACACACGCTTGATTCTCTTTCTGAGACATATAAATCCATAGGTTTTAAGATTCTTACTAGTCAGGTATATTCTTAGGCGTTTAATATGGGGTGTAGAGTCCACTTCGTTGAGCAAGGAGTAGCTCTTGTCTATTACATATTTGGCTTATGGAACGGTATCTGTTCTAATTTCAATCTCTGGTTTTATGCAGCACCCCAACTCACCTTTTGCCTTAAGCAAGCATAAGTTGGTTTTCTACATTTGAGACCCTGTTCTGTTTTGTAATTCAGTTCCTGTGTAGCCAAGTTTACATTCCATGTGGTAGAGATATCTTATGATGTTTCTTTCTCTGTGTGACTTATTTCACTTAGAATCATCGTACCTGAATCCACTCATTATGCTGCTATGGGCCTGATGACATAGATTTCATTGCTGAGTGATATTGCATTGTACATAAGTACCACAACTTCTTTATCCATTTTGCGCTTTCTGTGATATTGAACTTGTACCGTAAAGGAGGTTCTTGTAAACAGAGCTGTCCCAAAGATTGGGGTGGTTGTGTCTTTTTGATTTTAATTTCCCTAAGCTATAGGACCATAAGTGGAAGTGCCCTAGGCTGTGTTGCTTTGTTTTTTAGATGTTTCAGGAAACACCATACACTTCTCCAGAGTGACTGTTGGCAATTTACATCCCGCCCATCAGCATAACAAGGCTCCCAGTTCTCCATGGGCTGTCCTGCCTTTCTGGATTTTACACTTTTTTCAGATGGCCCTTTTGACCGGGGGGCAGTGAGACTTCATTGTAGTGCAGATTTCCTTTGCAAGCTTGCTTGGTTGGCCAAAAAGGGCGTATGCGTTTATTCCTGAATATATTCAGGAAAAAACGCATACGCCCTTTTTGGCCAAGTGCATCATTGTGGACGTTCTGCCTCTTTTCCTATGCTTTACATGCAATTCCAGTCTACCTCCTGAAATCGGTTTCCTGCAATTCTGCCCCGCTTTCAAGTCCTCTTGGCAGCCTTACTTCAATATATTTTTGGACGATAGCTGTCATTTATAACTCTGCAGGTTTGTGAATGACAGTGCCCCTGAGCTCCTTTCTTCAACTCGCTTTCTTGTGAGCTGGCCGCAACACCGCAGCATTGCTTCAGACCCTAGTGTGGTTCCGGCATGGCACGCTGAGCCTTTGGTTAATTCCTCTTCCTGGTGGGAAATGAGAGTTAAATTTGCCCGTCCAGACACCTCCAGCTAGTCTCTCATTGGTTCTCCCTATTCCTGTTCATTTTCCGCAGAAATTGCAAACTGGGCCAAACAGGAGGTTAAAGGCACTGACTCTCCAAGTGGGGAGAGTGTTAGTAAAGCGTCTGGAATGTTGCACCCGAGTACCGGGGGACGAAAACTGAGTCACATTTGAACACGTTTCCCGATCACACAGTGGATCATACTCTGAGTTCCACATGCATGTTTTAGCTGAAGGAAGAATCCCTTAAACCTGGAGAGTTGAGACCCATGGAATGGGTACCATGCAATATGACTTGAAAGGGTCTGCATTTGCTCACCGAACCTCACCAATCCTATCACTGCTGCATTTATGCCACTGTACACACGCTTGATTCTCTTTCTGAGACATATAAATCCATAGGTTTTAAGATTCTTACTAGTCAGGTATATTCTTAGGCGTTTAATATGGGGTGTAGAGTCCACTTCGTTGAGCAAGGAGTAGCTCTTGTCTATTACATATTTGGCTTATGGAACGGTATCTGTTCTAATTTCAATCTCTGGTTTTATGCAGCACCCCAACTCACCTTTCCCCTTAAGCAAGCATAAGTCGGTTTTCTACATTTGAGACCCTGTTCTGTTTTGTAATTCAGTTCCTGTGTAGCCAAGTTTACATTCCATGTGGTAGAGATATCTTATGATGTTTCTTTTTCTGTGTGACTTATTTCACTTAGAATCATCGTACCTGAGTCCACTCATTATGCTGCTATGGGCCTGATGACATAGATTTCATTGCTGAGTGATATTGCATTGTACGTAAGTACCACAACTTCTTTATCCATTTTTCACTTTCTGTGATTTTGAACTTGTACTGTAAACGAGGTTCTTGTAAACAGAGCCTTCCCAAACTTTGGGGTGGCTGTGTCTTTTTGATTTTAATTTCCCTAAGCTATAGGACCATAAGTGGAAGTGCCCTAGGCTCTGTTGCTTTGTTTTGTAGATGTTTCAGGAAACACCATACACTTCTCCAGAGTGGCTGTTGGCAATTTACATCCCGCCCATCAGCATAACAAGGCTCCCAGTTCTCCATGGCCTGTCCTGCCTTTCTGGATTTTACACTTTTTTCAGATGGCCCTTTTGACCGGGGGGCAGTGAGACTTCATTGTAGTGCAGATTTCCTTTGCAAGCTTGCTTGGTTGGCCAAAAAGGGCGTATGCGTTTTTTCCTGAATATATTCAGGAAAAAACGCATACGCCCTTTTTGGCCAAGTGCATCATTGTGGACGTTCTGCCTCTTTTCCTTTGCTTTACATGCAATTCCAGTCTACCTCCTGAAATCGGTTTCCTGCAATTCTGCCCCACGTTCAAGTCCTCTTGGCAGCCTTACTTCAATATATTTTTGGACGATAGCTGTCATTTATAACTCTGCAGGTTTGTGAATGACAGTGCCCCTGAGCTCCTTTCTTCAACTCGCTTTCTTGTGAGCTGGCCGCAACACCGCAGCATTGCTTCAGGCCCTAGTGTGGTTCCGGCATGACATGCTGAGCCTTTGGTTAATTCCTCTTCCTGGTGGGAAATGAGAGTTAACTTTGCCCGTCCAGACACCTCCAGCTAGTCTCTCATTGGTTCTCCCTATTCCTGTTCATTTTCCGCAGAAATTGCAAACTGGGCCAAACAAGAGGTTAAAGGCACTGACTCTCCAAGTGGGGAGAGTGTTAGTAAAGCGTCTGGAATGTTGCACCCGAGTACCGGGGGATGAAAACTGACACAATTAAACACGTTTCCCGATCACACGGTGGATCATACTCTGGGTTCCACATGCATGTTTTAGCTGAAGGAAGAATCCCTTAAACCTGGAGAGTTGAGACCCATGGAATGGGTACCATGCAATATGACTTCAAAGGGTCTGCATTTACTCACCGAACCTCACCAATAATATCACTGCTGCGTTTATGCCGCTGTACACACGCTTGATTCTCTTTCGGAGACATATAAATCCATAGGTTTTTAGATTCTTTCTAGTCAGGTATATTCTTACGCGTTTAATATGGGGTGTAGAGTCCACTTCGTTGAGCAAGGAGTAGCTCTTGTCTATTAAATATTTGGCTTATGGAACGGTATCTGTTCTAATTTCAATCTCTGGTTTTATGCAGCACCCCAACTCACCTTTCGCCTTAAGCAAGCATAAGTTGGTTTTCTACATTTGAGACCCTGTTCTGTTTTGTAATTCAGTTCCTGTGTAGCCAAGTTTACATTCCTTGTAGTAGTGATATCTTATGATGTTTGTTTTTCTGTGTGACTTATTTCACTTAGAATCATCGTACCTGAATCCACTCATTATGCTGCTACGGGCCTGATGACATAGATTTCATTGCTGAGTGATATTGCATTGTACGTAAGTACCACAACTTCTTTATCCATTTTGCGCTTTCTGTGATATTGAACTTGGACCATAAATGAGGTTCTTGTAAACAGAGCTGTCCCTAACTTTGGGGTGGCTGAGTCTTTTTGATTTTAATTTCCCTAAGCTATAGGACCATAAGTGGAAGTGCCCTAGGCTCTGTTGCTTTGTTTTTTAGATGTTTCAGGAAATACCATACACTTCTCCAGAGTGGCTGTTGGCAATTTACATCCCACCCATCAGCATAACAAGGCTCCCAGTTCTCCATGGCCTGTCCTGCCTTTCTGGATTTTACACTTTTTTCAGATGGCCCTTTTGACCGGGGGGCAGTGAGACTTCATTGTAGTGCAGATTTCCTTTGCAAGCTTGCTTGGTTGGCCAAAAAGGGCGTATGCGTTTTTTCCTGAATATATTCAGGAAAAAACGCATACGCCCTTTTTGGCCAAGTGCATCATTGTGGACGTTCTGCCTCTTTTCCTATGCTTTACATGCAATTCCAGTCTACCTCCTGAAATCGGTTTCCTGCAATTCTGCCCCGCTTTCAAGTCCTCTTGGCAGCCTTACTTCAATATATTTTTGGACGATAGCTATCATTTATAACTCTGCAGGTATGTGAATGACAGTGCCCCTGAGCTCCTTTCTTCAACTCGCTTTCTTGTGAGCTGGCCGCAACACCGCAGGATTGCTTCAGGCCCTAGTGTGGTTCCGGCATGGCACGCTGAGCCTTTGTTTAATTCCTCTTCCTGGTGGGAAATGAGAGTTAAATTTGCCCGTCCAGACACCTCCAGCTAGTCTCTCATTGGTTCTCCCTATTCCTGTTCATTTTCCGCAGAAATTGCAAACTGGGCCAAACAGGAGGTTAAAGGCACTGACTCTCCAAGAGGGGAGAGTGTTAGTAAAGCGTCTGGAATGTTGCACCCGAGTACCAGGGGACGAAAACTGAGACACATTTGAACACGTTTCCCGATCACATGGTGGATCATACTCTGGGTTCCACATGCATGTTTTAGCTGAAGGAAGAATCCCTTAAACCTGGAGAGTTGAGACCCCTGCAATGGGTACCATGCAGTATGACTTCAAAGGGTCTGCATTTGCTCACCGAACCTCACCAATCCTTTCACTGCTGCATTTATGCCACTGTACACACGCTTGATTCTCTTTCTGAGACATATAAATCCATAGGTTTTAAGATTCTTACTAGTCAGGTATATTCTTAGGCGTTTAATATGGGGTGTAGAGTCCACTTCGTTGAGCAAGGAGTAGCTCTTGTCTATTACATATTTGGCTTATGGAACGGTATCTGTGCTAATTTCAATCTCTGGTTTTATGCAGCACCCCAACTCACCTTTCCCCTTAAGCAAGCATAAGTCGGTTTTCTACATTTGAGACCCTGTTCTGTTTTGTAATTCAGTTCCTGTGTAGCCAAGTTTACATTCCATGTGGTAGAGATATCTTATGATGTTTCTTTTTCTGTGTGACTTATTTCACTTAGAATCATCGTACCTGAATCCACTCATTATGCTGCTATGGGCCTGATGACATAGATTTCATTGCTGAGTGATATTGCATTGTACGTAAGTACCACAACTTCTTTATCCATTTTTCACTTTCTGTGATTTTGAACTTATACTGTAAACTAGGTTCTTGTAAACAGAGCCTTCCCAAACTTTGGGGTGGCTGTGTCTTTTTGATTTTAATTTCCCTAAGCTATAGGACCATAAGTGGAAGTGCCCTAGTCTCTGTTGCTTTGTTTTGTAGATGTTTCAGGAAACACCATACACTTCTCCAGAGTGGCTGTTCGCAATTTACATCCCGCCCATCAGCATAACAAGGCTCCCAGTTCTCCATGGCCTGTCCTGCCTTTCTGGATTTTACACTTTTTTCAGATGGCCCTTTTGACCGGGGGACAGTGAGACTTCATTGTAGTGCAGATTTCCTTTGCAAGCTTGCTTGGTTGGCCAAAAAGGGCGTATGCGTTTTTTCCTGAATATATTAAGGAAAAAACGCATACGCCCTTTTTGGCCAAGTGCATCATTGTGGACGTTCTGCCTCTTTTCCTTTGCTTTACATGCAATTCCAGTCTACCTCCTGAAATCGGTTTCCTGCAATTCTGCCCCGCTTTCAAGTCCTCTTGGCAGCCTTACTTCAATATATTTTTGGACGATAGCTATCATTTATAACTCTGCAGGTATGTGAATGACAGTGCCCCTGAGCTCCTTTCTTCAACTCGCTTTCTTGTGAGCTGGCCGCAACACCGCAGCATTGCTTCAGGCCCTAGTGTGGTTCCGGCATGGCACGCTTAGCCTTTGGTTAATTCCTCTTCCTGGTGGGAAATGAGAGTTAAATTTGCCCGTCCAGACACCTCCAGCTAGTCTCTCATTGGTTCTCCCTATTCCTGTTCATTTTCCGCAGAAATTGCAAACTTGGCCAAACAGGAGGTTAAAGGCACTGACTCTCCAAGTGGGGAGAGTGTTAGTAAAGCGTCTGGAATGTTGCACCCGAGTACCAGGGGACGAAAACTGAGACACATTTGAACACGTTTCCCGATCACATGGTGGATCATACTCTGGGTTCCACATGCATGTTTTAGCTGAAGGAAGAATCCCTTAAACCTGGAGAGTTGAGACCCCTGCAATGGGTACCATGCAATATGACTTCAAAGGGTCTGCATTTGCTCACCGAACCTCACCAATCCTATCACTGCTGCATTTATGCCACTGTACACACGCTTGATTCTCTTTCGGAGACATATAAATCCATAGGTTTTAAGATTCTTACTAGTCAGGTATATTCTTAGGCGTTTAATATGGGGTGTTGAGTCCACTTCGTTGAGCAAGGAGTAGCTCTTGTCTATTACATATTTGGCTTATGGAACGGTATCTGTTCTAATTTCAATCTCTGGTTTTATGCAGCACCCCAACTCACCTTTCGCCTTAAGCAAGCATAAGTTGGTTTTCTACATTTGAGACCCTGTTCTGTTTTGTAATTCAGTTCCTGTGTAGCCAAGTTTACATTCCATGTGGTAGAGATATCTTATGATGTTTCTTTTTCTGTGTGACTTATTTCACTTAGAATCATCGTACCTGAATCCACTCATTATGCTGCTATGGGCCTGATGACATAGATTTCATTGCTGAGTGATATTGCATTGTACGTAAGTACCACAACTTCTTTATCCATTTTTCACTTTCTGTGATTTTGAACTTGTACTGTAAACGAGGTTCTTGTAAACAGAGCCTTCCCAAACTTTGGGGTGGCTGTGTCTTTTTGATTTTAATTTCCCTAAGCTATAGGACCATAAGTGGAAGTGCCCTAGGCTCTGTTGCTTTGTTTTGTAGATGTTTCAGGAAACACCATACACTTCTCCAGAGTGGCTGTTGGCAATTTACATCCCGCCCATCAGCATAACAAGGCTCCCAGTTCTCCATGGGCTGTCCTGCCTTTCTGGATTTTACACTTTTTTCAGATGGCCCTTTTGACCGGGGGGCAGTGAGACTTCATTGTAGTGCAGATTTCCTTTGCAAGCTTGCTTGGTTGGCCAAAAAGGGCGTATGCGTTTTTTCCTGAATATATTCAGGAAAAAACGCATACGCCCTTTTTGGCCAAGTGCATCATTGTGGACGTTCTGCCTCTTTTCCTTTGCTTTACATGCAATTCCAGTCTACCTCCTGAAATCGGTTTCCTGCAATTCTGCCCCACGTTCAAGTCCTCTTGGCAGCCTTACTTCAATATATTTTTGGACGATAGCTGTCATTTATAACTCTGCAGGTTTGTGAATGACAGTGCCCCTGAGCTCCTTTCTTCAACTCGCTTTCTTGTGAGCTGGCCGCAACACATCAGGATCGCTTCAGGCCCTAGTGTGGTTCCGGCATGGCACGCTGAGCCTTTGGTTAATTCCTCTTCCTGGTGGGAAATGAGAGTTAACTTTGCCCGTCCAGACACCTCCAGCTAGTCTCTCATTGGTTCTCCCTATTCCTGTTCATTTTCCGCAGAAATTGCAAACTGGGCCAAACAAGAGGTTAAAGGCACTGACTCTCCAAGTGGGGAGAGTGTTAGTAAAGCGTCTGGAATGTTGCACCCGAGTACCGGGGGATGAAAACTGACACAATTAAACACGTTTCCCGATCACACGGTGGATCATACTCTGGGTTCCACATGCATGTTTTAGCTGAAGGAAGAATCCCTTAAACCTGGAGATTTGAGACCCATGGAATGGGTACCATGCAATATGAATTCAAAGGGTCTGCATTTGCTCACCGAACCTCACCAATAATATCACTGCTGCGTTTATGCCGCTGTACACACGCTTGATTCTCTTTCGGAGACATATAAATCCATAGGTTTTAAGATTCTTTCTAGTCAGGTATATTCTTACGTGTTTAATATGGGGTGTAGAGTCCACTTCGTTGAGCAAGGAGTAGCTCTTGTCTATTAAATATTTGGCTTATGGAACGGTATCTGTTCTAATTTCAATCTCTGGTTTTATGCAGCACCCCAACTCACCTTTCGCCTTAAGCAAGCATAAGTTGGTTTTCTACATTTGAGACCCTGTTCTGTTTTGTAATTCAGTTCCTGTGTAGCCAAGTTTACATTCCTTGTAGTAGTGATATCTTATGATGTTTGTTTTTCTGTGTGACTTATTTCACTTAGAATCATCGTACCTGAATCCACTCATTATGCTGCTACGGGCCTGATGACATAGATTTCATTGCTGAGTGATATTGCATTGTACGTAAGTACCACAACTTCTTTATCCATTTTTCGCTTTCTGTGATATTGAACTTGGACCATAAATGAGGTTCTTGTAAACAGAGCTGTCCCTAACTTTGGGGTGGCTGAGTCTTTTTGATTTTAATTTCCCTAAGCTATAGGACCATAAGTGGAAGTGCCCTAGGCTCTGTTGCTTTGTTTTGTAGATGTTTCAGGAAACACCATACACTTCTCCAGAGTGGCTGTTGGCAATTTACATCCCACCCATCAGCATAACAAGGCTCCCAGTTCTCCATGGCCTGTCCTGCCTTTCTGGATTTTACACTTTTTTCAGATGGCCCTTTTGACCGGGGGGCAGTGAGACTTCATTGTAGTGCAGATTTCATTTGCAAGCTTGCTTGGTTGGCCAAAAAGGGCGTATGCGTTTTTTCCTGAATATATTCAGGAAAAAATGCATACGCCCTTTTTGGCCAAGTGCATCATTGTGGACGTTCTGTCTCTTTTCCTTTGCTTTACATGCAATTCCAGTCTACCTCCTGAAATCGGTTTCCTGCAATTCTGCCCCGCTTTCAAGTCCTCTTGGCAGCCTTACTTCAATATATTTTTGGACGATAGCTATCATTTATAACTCTGCAGGTATGTGAATGACAGTGCCCCTGAGCTCCTTTCTTCAACTCGCTTTCTTGTGAGCTGGCCGCAACACCGCAGGATTGCTTCAGGCCCTAGTGTGGTTCCGGCATGGCACGCTGAGCCTTTGTTTAATTCCTCTTCCTGGTGGGAAATGAGAGTTAAATTTGCCCGTCCAGACACCTCCAGCTAGTCTCTCATTGGTTCTCCCTATTCCTGTTCATTTTCCGCAGAAATTGCAAACTGGGCCAAACAGGAGGTTAAAGGCACTGACTCTCCAAGAGGGGAGAGTGTTAGTAAAGCGTCTGGAATGTTGCACCCGAGTACCAGGGGACGAAAACTGAGACACATTTGAACACGTTTCCCGATCACATGGTGGATCATACTCTGGGTTCCACATGCATGTTTTAGCTGAAGGAAGAATCCCTTAAACCTGGAGAGTTGAGACCCCTGCAATGGGTACCATGCAGTATGACTTCAAAGGGTCTGCATTTGCTCACCGAACCTCACCAATCCTTTCACTGCTGCATTTATGCCACTGTACACACGCTTGATTCTCTTTCTGAGACATATAAATCCATAGGTTTTAAGATTCTTACTAGTCAGGTATATTCTTAGGCGTTTAATATGGGGTGTAGAGTCCACTTCGTTGAGCAAGGAGTAGCTCTTGTCTATTACATATTTGGCTTATGGAACGGTATCTATGCTAATTTCAATCTCTGGTTTTATGCAGCACCCCAACTCACCTTTCCCCTTAAGCAAGCATAAGTCGGTTTTCTACATTTGAGACCCTGTTCTGTTTTGTAATTCAGTTCCTGTGTAGCCAAGTTTACATTCCATGTGGTAGAGATATCTTATGATGTTTCTTTTTCTGTGTGACTTATTTCACTTAGAATCATCGTACCTGAATCCACTCATTATGCTGCTATGGGCCTGATGACATAGATTTCATTACTGAGTGATATTGCATTGTACGTAAGTACCACAACTTCTTTATCCATTTTTCACTTTCTGTGATTTTGAACTTATACTGTAAACTAGGTTCTTGTAAACAGAGCCTTCCCAAACTTTGGGGTGGCTGTGTCTTTTTGATTTTAATTTCCCTAAGCTATAGGACCATAAGTGGAAGTGCCCTAGGCTCTGTTGCTTTGTTTTGTAGATGTTTCAGGAAACACCATACACTTCTCCAGAGTGGCTGTTGGCAATTTACATCCCGCCCATCAGCATAACAAGGCTCCCAGTTCTCCATGGGCTGTCCTGCCTTTCTGGATTTTACACTTTTTTCAGATGGCCCTTTTGACCGGGGGACAGTGAGACTTCATTGTAGTGCAGATTTCCTTTGCAAGCTTGCTTGGTTGGCCAAAAAGGGCGTATGCGTTTTTTCCTGAATATATTAAGGAAAAAACGCATACGCCCTTTTTGGCCAAGTGCATCATTGTGGACGTTCTGCCTCTTTTCCTATGCTTTACATGCAATTCCAGTCTACCTCCTGAAATCGGTTTCCTGCAATTCTGCCCCGCTTTCAAGTCCTCTTGGCAGCCTTACTTCAATATATTTTTGGACGATAGCTATCATTTATAACTCTGCAGGTATGTGAATGACAGTGCCCCTGAGCTCCTTTCTTCAACTCGCTTTCTTGTGAGCGGGCCGCAACACCTCAGGATTGCTTCAGGCCCTAGTGTGGTTCCGGCATGGCACGCTGAGCCTTTGTTTAATTCCTCTTCCTGGTGGGAAATGAGAGTTAAATTTGCCCGTCCAGACACCTCCAGCTAGTCTCTCATTGGTTCTCCCTATTCCTGTTCATTTTCCGCAGAAATTGCAAACTGGGCCAAACAGGAGGTTAAAGGCACTGACTCTCCAAGTGGGGAGAGTGTTAGTAAAGCGTCTGGAATGTTGCACCCGAGTACCAGGGGACGAAAACTGAGACACATTTGAACACGTTTCCCGATCACATGGTGGATCATACTCTGGGTTCCACATGCATGTTTTAGCTGAAGGAAGAATCCCTTAAACCTGGAGAGTTGAGACCCCTGCAATGGGTACCATGCAATATGACTTCAAAGGGTCTGCATTTGCTCACCGAACCTCACCAATCCTATCACTGCTGCATTTATGCCACTGTACACACGCTTGATTCTCTTTCTGAGACATATAAATCCATAGGTTTTAAGATTCTTACTAGTCAGGTATATTCTTAGGCGTTTAATATGGGGTGTAGAGTCCACTTCGTTGAGCAAGGAGTAGCTCTTGTCTATTACATATTTGGCTTATGGAACGGTATCTGTTCTAATTTCAATCTCTGGTTTTATGCAGCACCCCAACTCACCTTTCCCCTTAAGCAAGCATAAGTCGGTTTTCTACATTTGAGACCCTGTTCTGTTTTGTAATTCAGTTCCTGTGTAGCCAAGTTTACATTCCATGTGGTAGAGATATCTTATGATGTTTCTTTTTCTGTGTGACTTATTTCACTTAGAATCATCGTACCTGAATCCACTCATTATGCTGCTATGGGCCTGATGACATAGATTTCATTGCTGAGTGATATTGCATTGTACGTAAGTACCACAACTTCTTTATCCATTTTTCACTTTCTGTGATTTTGAACTTGTACTGTAAACGAGGTTCTTGTAAACAGAGCCTTCCCAAACTTTGGGGTGGCTGTGTCTTTTTGATTTTAATTTCCCTAAGCTATAGGACCATAAGTGGAAGTGCCCTAGGCTCTGTTGCTTTGTTTTGTAGATGTTTCAGGAAACACCATACACTTCTCCAGAGTGGCTGTTGGCAATTTACATCCCGCCCATCAGCATAACAAGGCTCCCAGTTCTCCATGGGCTGTCCTGCCTTTCTGGATTTTACACTTTTTTCAGATGGCCCTTTTGACCGGGGGGCAGTGAGACTTCATTGTAGTGCAGATTTCCTTTGCAAGCTTGCTTGGTTGGCCAAAAAGGGCGTATGCGTTTTTTCCTGAATATATTCAGGAAAAAACGCATACGCCCTTTTTGGCCAAGTGCATCATTTTGGACGTTCTGCCTCTTTTCCTTTGCTTTACATGCAATTCCAGTCTACCTCCTGAAATCGGTTTCCTGCAATTCTGCCCCACGTTCAAGTCCTCTTGGCAGCCTTACTTCAATATATTTTTGGACGATAGCTGTCATTTATAACTCTGCAGGTTTGTGAATGACAGTGCCCCTGAGCTCCTTTCTTCAACTCGCTTTCTTGTGAGCTGGCCGCAACACCGCAGCATTGCTTCAGGCCCTAGTGTGGTTCCGGCATGACATGCTGAGCCTTTGGTTAATTCCTCTTCCTGGTGGGAAATGAGAGTTAACTTTGCCCGTCCAGACACCTCCAGCTAGTCTCTCATTGGTTCTCCCTATTCCTGTTCATTTTCCGCAGAAATTGCAAACTGGGCCAAACAAGAGGTTAAAGGCACTGACTCTCCAAGTGGGGAGAGTGTTAGTAAAGCGTCTGGAATGTTGCACCCGAGTACCGGGGGATGAAAACTGACACAATTAAACACGTTTCCCGATCACACGGTGGATCATACTCTGGGTTCCACATGCATGTTTTAGCTGAAGGAAGAATCCCTTAAACCTGGAGAGTTGAGACCCATGGAATGGGTACCATGCAATATGACTTCAAAGGGTCTGCATTTGCTCACCGAACCTCACCAATCCTATCACTGCTGCGTTTATGACACTGTACACACGCTTGATTCTCTTTCGGAGACATATAAATCCATAGGTTTTTAGATTCTTTCTAGTCAGGTATATTCTTACGCGTTTAATATGGGGTGTAGAGTCCACTTCGTTGAGCAAGGAGTAGCTCTTGTCTATTACATATTTGGCTTATGGAACGGTATCTGTTCTAATTTCAATCTCTGGTTTTATGCAGCACCCCAACTCACCTTTCGCCTTAAGCAAGCATAAGTTGGTTTTCTACATTTGAGACCCTGTTCTGTTTTGTAATTCAGTTCCTGTGTAGCCAAGTTTACATTCCATGTGGTAGAGATATCTTATGATGTTTCTTTCTCTGTGTGACTTATTTCACTTAGAATCATCGTACCTGAATCCACTCATTATGCTGCTATGGGCCTGATGACATAGATTTCATTGCTGAGTGATATTGCATTGTACGTAAGTACCACAACTTCTTTATCCATTTTGCGCTTTCTGTGATATTGAACTTGTACCGTAAAGGAGGTTCTTGTAAACAGAGCTGTCCCAAAGATTGGGGTGGTTGTGTCTTTTTGATTTTAATTTCCCTAAGCTATAGGACCATAAGTGGAAGTGCCCTAGGCTGTGTTGCTTTGTTTTTTAGATGTTTCAGGAAACACCATACACTTCTCCAGAGTGACTGTTGGCAATTTACATCCCGCCCATCAGCATAACAAGGCTCCCAGTTCTCCATGGCCTGTCCTGCCTTTCTGGATTTTACACTTTTTTCAGATGGCCCTTTTGACCGGGGGGCAGTGAGACTTCATTGTAGTGCAGATTTCCTTTGCAAGCTTGCTTGGTTGGCCAAAAAGGGCGTATGCGTTTATTCCTGAATATATTCAGGAAAAAATGCATACGCCCTTTTTGGCCAAATGCATCATTGTGGACGTTCTGCCTCTTTTCCTATGCTTTACATGCAATTCCAGTCTACCTCCTGAAATCGGTTTCCTGCAATTCTGCCCCGCTTTCAAGTCCTCTTGGCAGCCTTACTTCAATATATTTTTGGACGATAGCTGTCATTTATAACTGCAGGTTTGTGAATGACAGTGCCCCTGAGCTCCTTTCTTCAACTCGCTTTCTTGTGAGCTGGCCGCAACACCGCAGCATTGCTTCAGGCCCTAGTGTGGTTCCGGCATGGCACGCTGAGCCTTTGGTTAATTCCTCTTCCTGGTGGGAAATGAGAGTTAAATTTGCCCGTCCAGACACCTCCAGCTAGTCTCTCATTGGTTCTCCCTATTCCTGTTCATTTTCCGCAGAAATTGCAAACAGGGGCAAACAGGAGGTTAAAGGCACTGACTCTCCAAGTGGGGAGAGTGTTAGTAAAGCGTCTGGAATGTTGCACCCGAGTACCGGGGGATGAAAACTGACACAATTAAACACGTTTCCCGATCACACGGTGGATCATACTCTGGGTTCCACATGCATGTTTTAGCTGAAGGAAGAATCCCTTAAACCTGGAGAGTTGAGACCCATGGAATGGGTACCATGCAATATGACTTCAAAGGGTCTGCATTTGCTCACCGAACCTCACCAATAATATCACTGCTGCGTTTATGCCGCTGTACACACGCTTGATTCTCTTTCGGAGACATATAAATACATAGGTTTTAAGATTCTTTCTAGTCAGGTATATTCTTACGCGTTTAATATGGGGTGTAGAGTCCACTTCGTTGAGCAAGGAGTAGCTCTTGTCTATTAAATATTTGGCTTATGGAACGGTATCTGTTCTAATTTCAATCTCTGGTTTTATGCAGCACCCCAACTCACCTTTCGCCTTAAGCAAGCATAAGTTGGTTTTCTACATTTGAGACCCTGTTCTGTTTTGTAATTCAGTTCCTGTGTAGCCAAGTTTACATTCCTTGTAGTAGTGATATCTTATGATGTTTGTTTTTCTGTGTGACTTATTTCACTTAGAATCATCGTACCTGAATCCACTCATTATGCTGCTACGGGCCTGATGACATAGATTTCATTGCTGAGTGATATTGCATTGTACGTAAGTACCACAACTTCTTTATCCATTTTGCGCTTTCTGTGATATTGAACTTGGACCATAAATGAGGTTCTTGTAAACAGAGCTGTCCCTAACTTTGGGGTGGCTGAGTCTTTTTCATTTTAATTTCCCTAAGTTATAGGACCATAAGTGGAAGTGCCCTAGGCTCTGTTGCTTTGTTTTTTAGATGTTTCAGGAAACACCATACACTTCTCCAGAGTGGCTGTTGGCAATTTACATCCCACCCATCAGCATAACAAGGCTCCCAGTTCTCCATGGCCTGTCCTGCCTTTCTGGATTTTACACTTTTTTCAGATGGCCCTTTTGACCGGGGGGCAGTGAGACTTCATTGTAGTGCAGATTTCCTTTGCAAGCTTGCTTGGTTGGCCAAAAAGGGCGTATGCGTTTTTTCCTGAATATATTCAGGAAAAAACGCATACGCCCTTTTTGGCCAAGTGCATCATTGTGGACGTTCTGCCTCTTTTCCTATGCTTTACATGCAATTCCAGTCTACCTCCTGAAATCGGTTTCCTGCAATTCTGCCCCGCTTTCAAGTCCTCTTGGCAGCCTTACTTCAATATATTTTTGGACGATAGCTATCATTTATAACTCTGCAGGTATGTGAATGACAGTGCCCCTGAGCTCCTTTCTTCAACTCGCTTTCTTGTGAGCTGGCCGAAACACCGCAGGATTGCTTCAGGCCCTAGTGTGGTTCCGGCATGGCACGCTGAGCCTTTGTTTAATTCCTCTTCCTGGTGGGAAATGAGAGTTAACTTTGCCCGTCCAGACACCTCCAGCTAGTCTCTCATTGGTTCTCCCTATTCCTGTTCATTTTCCGCAGAAATTGCAAACTGGGCCAAACAAGAGGTTAAAGGCACTGACTCTCCAAGTGGGGAGAGTGTTAGTAAAGCGTCTGGAATGTTGCACCCGAGTACCGGGGGATGAAAACTGACACAATTAAACACGTTTCCCGATCACACGGTGGATCATACTCTGGGTTCCACATGCATGTTTTAGCTGAAGGAAGAATCCCTTAAACCTGGAGAGTTGAGACCCATGGAATGGGTACCATGCAATATGACTTCAAAGGGTCTGCATTTGCTCACCGAACCTCACCAATCCTATCACTGCTGCATTTATGCCACTGTACACACGCTTGATTCTCTTTCTGAGACATATAAATCCATAGGTTTTAAGATTCTTACTAGTCAGGTATATTCTTAGGCGTTTAATATGGGGTGTAGAGTCCACTTCGTTGAGCAAGGAGTAGCTCTTGTCTATTACATATTTGGCTTATGGAACGGTATCTGTTCTAATTTCAATCTCTGGTTTTATGCAGCACCCCAACTCACCTTTCCCCTTAAGCAAGCATAAGTTGGTTTTCTACATTTGAGACCCTGTTCTGTTTTGTAATTCAGTTCCTGTGTAGCCAAGTTTACATTCCATGTGGTAGAGATATCTTATGATGTTTCTTTTTCTGTGTGACTTATTTCACTTAGAATCATCGTATCTGAATCCACTCATTATGCTGCTATGGGCCTGATGACATAGATTTCATTGCTGAGTGATATTGCATTGTACGTAAGTACCACAACTTCTTTATCCATTTTTCACTTTCTGTGATTTTGAACTTGTACTGTAAACGAGGTTCTTGTAAACAGAGCCTTCCCAAACTTTGGGGTGGCTGTGTCTTTTTGATTTTAATTTCCCTAAGCTATAGGACCATAAGTGGAAGTGCCCTAGGCTCTGTTGCTTTGTTTTGTAGATGTTTCAGGAAACACCATACACTTCTCCAGAGTGGCTGTTGGCAATTTACATCCCGCCCATCAGCATAACAAGGCTCCCAGTTCTCCATGGCCTGTCCTGCCTTTCTGGATTTTACACTTTTTTCAGATGGCCCTTTTGACCGGGGGGCAGTGAGACTTCATTGTAGTGCAGATTTCCTTTGCAAGCTTGCTTGGTTGGCCAAAAAGGGCGTATGCGTTTTTTCCTGAATATATTCAGGAAAAAACGCATACGCCCTTTTTGGCCAAGTGCATCATTGCGGACGTTCTGCCTCTTTTCCTTTGCTTTACATGCAATTCCAGTCTACCTCCTGAAATCGGTTTCCTGCAATTCTGCCCCACGTTCAAGTCCTCTTGGCAGCCTTACTTCAATATATTTTTGGACGATAGCTGTCATTTATAACTCTGCAGGTTTGTGAATGACAGTGCCCCTGAGCTCCTTTCTTCAACTCGCTTTCTTGTGAGCTGGCCGCAACACCGCAGCATTGCTTCAGGCCCTAGTGTGGTTCCGGCATGACATGCTGAGCCTTTGGTTAATTCCTCTTCCTGGTGGGAAATGAGAGTTAACTTTGCCCGTCCAGACACCTCCAGCTAGTCTCTCATTGGTTCTCCCTATTCCTGTTCATTTTCCGCAGAAATTGCAAACTGGGCCAAACAAGAGGTTAAAGGCACTGACTCTCCAAGTGGGGAGAGTTTTAGTAAAGCGTCTGGAATGTTGCACCCGAGTACCGGGGGATGAAAACTGACACAATTAAACACGTTTCCCGATCACACGGTGGATCATACTCTGGGTTCCACATGCATGTTTTAGCTGAAGGAAGAATCCCTTAAACCTGGAGAGTTGAGACCCATGGAATGGGTACCATGCAATATGACTTCAAAGGGTCTGCATTTGCTCACCGAACCTCACCAATAATATCACTGCTGCGTTTATGCCGCTGTACACACGCTTGATTCTCTTTCGGAGACATATAAATCCATAGGTTTTTAGATTCTTTCTAGTCAGGTATATTCTTACGCGTTTAATATGGGGTGTAGAGTCCACTTCGTTGAGCAAGGAATAGCTCTTGTCTATTAAATATTTGGCTTATGGAACGGTATCTGTTCTAATTTCAATCTCTGGTTTTATGCAGCACCCCAACTCACCTTTCGCCTTAAGCAAGCATAAGTTGGTTTTCTACATTTGAGACCCTGTTCTGTTTTGTAATTCAGTTCCTGTGTAGCCAAGTTTACATTCTTTGTAGTAGTGATATCTTATGATGTTTGTTTTTCTGTGTGACTTATTTCACTTAGAATCATCGTACCTGAATCCACTCATTATGCTGCTACGGGCCTGATGACATAGATTTCATTGCTGAGTGATATTGCATTGTACGTAAGTACCACAACTTCTTTATCCATTTTTCGCTTTCTGTGATATTGAACTTGGACCATAAATGAGGTTCTTGTAAACAGAGCTGTCCCTAACTTTGGGGTGGCTGAGTCTTTTTGATTTTAATTTCCCTAAGCTATAGGACCATAAGTGGAAGTGCCCTAGGCTCTGTTGCTTTGTTTTTTAGATGTTTCAGGAAACACCATACACTTCTCCAGAGTGGCTGTTGGCAATTTACATCCCACCCATCAGCATAACAAGGCTCCCAGTTCTCCATGGCCTGTCCTGCCTTTCTGGATTTTACACTTTTTTCAGATGGTCCTTTTGACCAGGGGGCAGTGAGACTTCATTGTAGTGCAGATTTCCTTTGCAAGCTTGCTTGGTTGGCCGAAAAGGGCGTATGCGTTTTTTCCTGAATATATTAAGGAAAAAACGCATACGCCCTTTTTGGCCAAGTGCATCATTGTGGACGTTCTGCCTCTTTTCCTATGCTTTACATGCAATTCCAGTCTACCTCCTGAAATCGGTTTCCTGCAATTCTGCCCCACTTTCAAATCCTCTTGGCAGACTTACTTCAATATATTTTTGGACGATAGCTATCATTTATAACTCTGCAGGTATGTGAATGACAGTGACCCTGAGCTCCTTTCTTCAACTCGCTTTCTTGTGAGCTGGCCGCAACACCGCAGGATTGCTTCAGGCCCTAGTGTTGTTCCGGCATGGCATGCTGAGCCTTTGTTTAATTCCTCTTCCTGGTGGGAAATGAGAGTTAAATTTGCCCGTCCAGACACCTCCAGCTAGTCTCTCATTGGTTCTCCCTATTCCTGTTCATTTTCCGCAGAAATTGCAAACTGGGCCAAACAGGAGGTTAAAGGCACTGACTCTCCAAGAGGGGAGAGTGTTAGTAAAGCGTCTGGAATGTTGCACCCGAGTACCGGGGGACGAAAACTGAGACACATTTGAACACGTTTCCCGATCACATGGTGGATCATACTCTGGGTTCCACATGCATGTTTTAGCTGAAGGAAGAATCCCTTAAACCTGGAGAGTTGAGACCCCTGCAATGGGTACCATGCAATATGACTTCAAAGGGTCTGCATTTGCTCACCGAACCTCACCAATCCTATCACTGCTGCATTTATGCCACTGTACACACGTTTGATTCTCTTTCTGAGACATATAAATCCATAGGTTTTAAGATTCTTACTAGTCAGGTATATTCTTAGGCGTTTAATATGGGGTGTAGAGTCCACTTCGTTGAGCAAGGAGTAGCTCTTGTCTATTACATATTTGGCTTATGGAACGGTATCTGTGCTAATTTCAATCTCTGGTTTTATGCAGCACCCCAACTCACCTTTCCCCTTAAGCAAGCATAAGTCGGTTTTCTACATTTGAGACCCTGTTCTGTTTTGTAATTCAGTTCCTGTGTAGCCAAGTTTACATTCCATGTGGTAGAGATATCTTATGATGTTTGTTTTTCTGTGTGACTTATTTCACTTAGAATCATCGTACCTGAATCCACTCATTATGCTGCTATGGGCCTGATGACATAGATTTCATTGCTGAGTGATATTGCATTGTACGTAAGTACCACAACTTCTTTATCCATTTTTCACTTTCTGTGATTTTGAACTTGTACTGTAAACGAGGTTCTTGTAAACAGAGCCTTCCCAAACTTTGGGGTGGCTGTGTCTTTTTGATTTTAATTTCCCTAAACTATAGGACCATAAGTGGAAATGCCCTAGGCTCTGTTGCTTTGTTTTGTAGATGTTTCAGGAAACACCATACACTTCTCCAGAGTGGCTGTTGGCAATTTACATCCCGCCCATCAGCATAACAAGGCTCCCAGTTCTCCATGGCCTGTCCTGCCTTTCTGGATTTTACACTTTTTTCAGATGGCCCTTTTGACCGGGGGGCAGTGAGACTTCATTGTAGTGCAGATTTCCTTTGCAAGCTTGCTTGGTTGGCCAAAAAGGGCGTATGCGTTTTTTCCTGAATATATTCAGGAAAAAACGCATACGCTCTTTTTGGCCAAGTGCATCATTGTGGACGTTCTGCCTCTTTTCCTTTGCTTTACATGCAATTCCAGTCTACCTCCTGAAATCGGTTTCCTGCAATTCTGCCCAGCGTTCAAGTCCTCTTGGCAGCCTTACTTCAATATATTTTTGGACGATAGCTGTCATTTATAACTCTGCAGGTTTGTGAATGACAGTGCCCCTGAGCTCCTTTCTTCAACTCGCTTTCTTGTGAGCTGGCCGCAACACCGCAGCATTGCTTCAGGCCCTAGTGTGGTTCCGGCATGACATGCTGAGCCTTTGGTTAATTCCTCTTCCTGGTGGGAAATGAGAGTTAACTTTGCCCGTCCAGACACCTCCAGCTAGTCTCTCATTGGTTCTCCCTATTCCTGTTCATTTTCCGCAGAAATTGCAAACTGGGCCAAACAGGAGGTTAAAGGCACTGACTCTCCAAGTGGGGAGAGTGTTAGTAAAGCGTCTGGAATGTTGCACCCGAGTACCGGGGGATGAAAACTGACACAATTAAACACGTTTCCCGATCACACGGTGGATCATACTCTGGGTTCCACATGCATGTTTTAGCTGAAGGAAGAATCCCTTAAACCTGGAGAGTTGAGACCCATGGAATGGGTACCATGCAATATGACTTCAAAGGGTCTGCATTTGCTCACCGAACCTCACCAATCCTATCACTGCTGCATTTATGACAATGTACACACGCTTGATTCTCTTTCGGAGACATATAAATCCATAGGTTTTAAGATTCTTTCTAGTCAGGTATATTCTTACGCGTTTAATATGGGGTGTAGAGTCCACTTCGTTGAGCAAGGAGTAGCTCTTGTCTATTAAATATTTGGCTTATGGAACGGTATCTGTTCTAATTTCAATCTCTGGTTTTATGCAGCACCCCAACTCACCTTTCGCCTTAAGCAAGCATAAGTTGGTTTTCTACATTTGAGACCCTGTTCTGTTTTGTAATTCAGTTCCTGTGTAGCCAAGTTTACATTCCTTGTAGTAGTGATATCTTATGATGTTTCTTTTTCTGTGTGACTTATTTCACTTAGAATCATCGTACCTGAATCCACTCATTATGCTGCTACGGGCCTGATGACATAGATTTCATTGCTGAGTGATATTGCATTGTACGTAAGTACCACAACTTCTTTATCCATTTTTCGCTTTCTGTGATATTGAACTTGGACCATAAATGAGGTTCTTGTAAACAGAGCTGTCCCTAACTTTGGGGTGGCTGAGTCTTTTTGATTTTAATTTCCCTAAGCTATAGGACCATAAGTGGAAGTGCCCTAGGCTCTGTTGCTTTGTTTTTTAGATGTTTCAGGAAACACCATACACTTCTCCAGAGTGGCTGTTGGCAATTTACATCCCACCCATCAGCATAACAAGGCTCCCAGTTCTCCATGGCCTGTCCTGCCTTTCTGGATTTTACACTTTTTTCAGATGGCCCTTTTGACCGGGGGGCAGTGAGACTTCATTGTAGTGCAGATTTCCTTTGCAAGCTTGCTTGGTTGGCCAAAAAGGGCGTATGCGTTTTTTCCTGAATATATTCAGGAAAAAACGCATACGCCCTTTTTGGCCAAGTGCATCATTGTGGACGTTCTGCCTCTTTTCCTATGCTTTACATGCAATTCCAGTCTACCTCCTGAAATCGGTTTCCTGCAATTCTGCCCCGCTTTCAAGTCCTCTTGGCAGCCTTACTTCAATATATTTTTGGACGATAGCTATCATTTATAACTCTGCAGGTATGTGAATGACAGTGCCCCTGAGCTCCTTTCTTCAACTCGCTTTCTTGTGAGCTGGCCGCAACACCGCAGGATTGCTTCAGGCCCTAGTGTGGTTCCGGCATGGCACGCTGAGCCTTTGTTTAATTCCTCTTCCTGGTGGGAAATGAGAGTTAAATTTGCCCGTCCAGACACCTCCAGCTAGTCTCTCATTGGTTCTCCCTATTCCTGTTCATTTTCCGCAGAAATGGCAAACTGGGCCAAACAGGAGGTTAAAGGCACTGACTCTCCAAGTGGGGAGAGTGTTAGTAAAGCGTCTGGAATGTTGCACCCGAGTACCAGGGGACGAAAACTGAGACACATTTGAACACGTTTCCCGATCACATGGTGGATCATACTCTGGGTTCCACATGCATGTTTTAGCTGAAGGAAGAATCCCTTAAACCTGGAGAGTTGAGACCCCTGCAATGGGTACCATGCAATATGACTTCAAAGGGTCTGCATTTGCTCACCGAACCTCACCAATAATATCACTGCTGCATTTATGCCACTGTACACACACTTGATTCTCTTTCTGAGACATATAAATCCATAGGTTTTAAGATTCTTACTAGTCAGGTATATTCTTAGGCGTTTAATATGGGGTGTAGAGTCCACTTCGTTGAGCAAGGAGTAGCTCTTGTCTATTACATATTTGGCTTCTGGAACGGTATCTGTGCTAATTTCAATCTCTGGTTTTATGCAGCACCCCAACTCACCTTTCCCCTTAAGCAAGCATAAGTTGGTTTTCTACATTTGAGACCCTGTTCTGTTTTGTAATTCAGTTCCTGTGTAGCCAAGTTTACATTCCATGTGGTAGAGATATCTTATGATGTTTCTTTTTCTGTGTGACTTATTTCACTTAGAATCATCGTACCTGAATCCACTCATTATGCTGCTACGGGCAGATGACATAGATTTCATTGCTGAGTGATATTGCATTGTACGTAAGTACCACAACTTCTTTATCCATTTTTCACTTTCTGTGATTTTGAACTTGTACTGTAAACGAGGTTCTTGTAAACAGAGCCTTCCCAAACTTTGGGGTGGCTGTGTCTTTTTGATTTTAATTTCCCTAAGCTATAGGACCATAAGTGGAAGTGCCCTAGGCTCTGTTGCTTTGTTTTTTAGATGTTTCAGGAAACACCATACACTTCTCCAGAGTGGCTGTTGGCAATTTACATCCCACCCATCAGCATAACAAGGCTCCCAGTTCTCCATGGCCTGTCCTGCCTTTCTGGATTTTACAATTTTTTCAGATGGCCCTTTTTACCGGGGGGCTGTGAGACTTCATTGTAGTGCAGATTTCCTTTGCAAGCTTGCTTGGTTGGCCAAAAAGGGCGTATGCGTTTTTTCCTGAATATATTCAGGAAAAAACGCATACGCCCTTTTTGGCCAAGTGCATCATTGTGGACGTTCTGCCTCTTTTCCTTTGCTTTACATGCAATTCCAGTCTACCTCCTGAAATCGGTTTCCTGCAATTCTGCCCAGCGTTCAAGTCCTCTTGGCAGCCTTACTTCAATATATTTTTGGACGATAGCTGTCATTTATAACTCTGCAGGTTTGTGAATGACAGTGCCCCTGAGCTCCTTTCTTCAACTCGCTTTCTTGTGAGCTGGCCGCCACACCGCAGCATTGCTTCAGGCCCTAGTCTTGTTCCGGCATGACATGCTGAGCCTTTGTTTAATTCCTCTTCCTTGTGGGAAATGAGAGTTAACTTTGCCCGTCCAGACACCTCCAGCTAGTCTCTCATTGGTTCTCCCTATTCCTGTTCATTTTCCGCAGAAATTGCAAACAGGGGCAAACAGGAGGTTAAAGGCACTGACTCTCCAAGTGGGGAGAGTGTTAGTAAAGCGTCTGGAATGTTGCACCCGAGTACCGGGGTATGAAAACTGACACAATTAAACACGTTTCCCGATCACACGGTGGATCATACTCTGGGTTCCACATGCATGTTTTAGCTGAAGGAAGAATCCCTTAAACCTGGAGAGTTGAGACCCATGGAATGGGTACCATGCAATATGACTTCAAAGGGTCTGCATTTGCTCACCGAACCTCACCAATAATATCACTGCTGCGTTTATGCCGCTGTACACACGCTTGATTCTCTTTCGGAGACATATAAATCCATAGGTTTTAAGATTCTTTCTAGTCAGGTATATTCTTACGCGTTTAATATGGGGTGTAGAGTCCACTTCGTTGAGCAAGGAGTAGCTCTTGTCTATTAAATATTTGGCTTATGGAACGGTATCTGTTCTAATTTCAATCTCTGGTTTTATGCAGCACCCCAACTCACCTTTCGCCTTAAGCAAGCATAAGTTGGTTTTCTACATTTGAGACCCTGTTCTGTTTTGTAATTCAGTTCCTGTGTAGCCAAGTTTACATTCCTTGTAGTAGTGATATCTTATGATGTTTCTTTTTCTGTGTGACTTATTTCACTTAGAATCATCGTACCTGAATCCACTCATTATGCTGCTACGGGCCTGATGACATAGATTTCATTGCTGAGTGATATTGCATTGTACGTAAGTACCACAACTTCTTTATCCATTTTTCGCTTTCTGTGATATTGAACTTGGACCATAAATGAGGTTCTTGTAAACAGAGCTGTCCCTAACTTTGGGGTGGCTGAGTCTTTTTGATTTTAATTTCCCTAAGCTATAGGACCATAAGTGGAAGTGCCCTAGGCTCTGTTGCTTTGTTTTTTAGATGTTTCAGGAAACACCATACACTTCTCCAGAGTGGCTGTTGGCAATTTACATCCCACCCATCAGCATAACAAGGCTCCCAGTTCTCCATGGCCTGTCCTGCCTTTCTGGATTTTACACTTTTTTCAGATGGTCCTTTTGACCGGGGGGCAGTGAGACTTCATTGTAGTGCAGATTTCCTTTGCAAGCTTGCTTGGTTGGCCAAAAAGGACGTATGCGTTTTTTCCTGAATATATTCAGGAAAAAACGCATACGCCCTTTTTGGCCAAGTGCATCATTGTGGACGTTCTGCCTCTTTTCCTATGCTTTACATGCAATTCCAGTCTACCTCCTGAAATCAGTTTCCTGCAATTCTGCCCCGCTTTCAAGTCCTCTTGGCAGCCTTACTTCAATATATTTTTGGACGATAGCTATCATTTATAACTCTGCAGGTATGTGAATGACAGTGCCCCTGAGCTCCTTTCTTCAACTCGCTTTCTTGTGAGCTGGCCGCAACACCGCAGGATTGCTTCAGGCCCTAGTGTGGTTCCGGCATGGCACGCTGAGCCTTTGTTTAATTCCTCTTCCTGGTGGGAAATGAGAGTTAAATTTGCCCGTCCAGACACCTCCAGCTAGTCTCTCATTGGTTCTCCCTATTCCTGTTCATTTTCCGCAGAAATGGCAAACTGGGCCAAACAGGAGGTTAAAGGCACTGACTCTCCAAGAGGGGAGAGTGTTAGTAAAGCGTCTGGAATGTTGCACCCGAGTACCAGGGGACGAAAACTGAGACACATTTGAACACGTTTCCCGATCACATGGTGGATCATACTCTGGGTTCCACATGCATGTTTTAGCTGAAGGAAGAATCCCTTAAACCTGGAGAGTTGAGACCCCTGCAATGGGTACCATGCAATATGACTTCAAAGGGTCTGCATTTGCTCACCGAACCTCACCAATCCTATCACTGCTGCATTTATGCCACTGTACACACGCTTGATTCTCTTTCGGAGACTTATAAATCCATAGGTTTTAAGATTCTTACTAGTCAGGTATATTCTTAGGCGTTTAATATGGGGTGTAGAGTCCACTTCGTTGAGCAAGGAGTAGCTCTTGTCTATTACATATTTGGCTTATGGAACGGTATCTGTGCTAATTTCAATCTCTGGTTTTATGCAGCACCCCAACTCACCTTTCCCCTTAAGCAAGCATAAGTCGGTTTTCTACATTTGAGACCCTGTTCTGTTTTGTAATTCAGTTCCTGTGTAGCCAAGTTTACATTCCATGTGGTAGAGATATCTTATGATGTTTCTTTTTCTGTGTGACTTATTTCACTTAGAATCATCGTACCTGAATCCACTCATTATGCTGCTATGGGCCTGATGACATAGATTTCATTGCTGAGTGATATTGCATTGTACGTAAGTACCACAACTTCTTTATCCATTTTTCACTTTCTGTGATTTTGAACTTATACTGTAAACGAGGTTCTTGTAAACAGAGCCTTCCCAAACTTTGGGGTGGCTGTGTCTTTTTGATTTTAATTTCCCTAAGCTATAGGACCATAAGTGGAAGTGCCCTAGGCTCTGTTGCTTTGTTTTGTAGATGTTTCAGGAAACACCATACACTTCTCCAGAGTGGCTGTTGGCAATTTACATCCCGCCCATCAGCATAACAAGGCTCCCAGTTCTCCATGGCCTGTCCTGCCTTTCTGGATTTTACACTTTTTTCAGATGGCCCTTTTGACCGGGGGGCAGTGAGACTTCATTGTAGTGCAGATTTCCTTTGCAAGCTTGCTTGGTTGGCCAAAAAGGGCGTATGCGTTTTTTCCTGAATATATTAAGGAAAAAACGCATACGCCCTTTTTGGCCAAGTGCATCATTGTGGACGTTCTGCCTCTTTTCCTATGCTTTACATGCAATTCCAGTCTACCTCCTGAAATCGGTTTCCTGCAATTCTGCCCCGCTTTCAAGTCCTCTTGGCAGCCTTACTTCAATATATTTTTGGACGATAGCTATCATTTATAACTCTGCAGGTATGTGAATGACAGTGCCCCTGAGCTCCTTTCTTCAACTCGCTTTCTTGTGAGCGGGCCGCAACACCTCAGGATTGCTTCAGGCCCTAGTGTGGTTCCGGCATGGTACGCTGAGCCTTTGTTTAATTCCTCTTCCTGGTGGGAAATGAGAGTTAACTTTGCCCGTCCAGACACCTCCAGCTAGTCTCTCATTGGTTCTCCCTATTCCTGTTCATTTTCCGCATAAATTGCAAACTGGGCCAAACAGGAGGTTAAAGGCACTGACTCTCCAAGTGGGGAGAGTGTTAGTAAAGCGTCTGGAATGTTGCACCCGAGTACCAGGGGACGAAAACTGAGACACATTTGAACACGTTTCCCGATCACATGGTGGATCATACTCTGGGTTCCACATGCATGTTTTAGCTGAAGGAAGAATCCCTTAAACCTGGAGAGTTGAGACCCCTGCAATGGGTACCATGCAATATGACTTCAAAGGGTCTGCATTTGCTCACCGAACCTCACCAATCCTATCACTGCTGCATTTATGCCACTGTACACACGCTTGATTCTCTTTCTGAGACATATAAATCCATAGGTTTTAAGATTCTTACTAGTCAGGTATATTCTTAGGCGTTTAATATGGGGTGTAGAGTCCACTTCGTTGAGCAAGGAGTAGCTCTTGTCTATTACATATTTGGCTTATGGAACGGTATCTGTTCTAATTTCAATCTCTGGTTTTATGCAGCACCCCAACTCACCTTTTGCCTTAAGCAAGCATAAGTTGGTTTTCTACATTTGAGACCCTGTTCTGTTTTGTAATTCAGTTCCTGTGTAGCCAAGTTTACATTCCATGTGGTAGAGATATCTTATGATGTTTCTTTCTCTGTGTGACTTATTTCACTTAGAATCATCGTACCTGAATCCACTCATTATGCTGCTATGGGCCTGATGACATAGATTTCATTGCTGAGTGATATTGCATTGTACGTAAGTACCACAACTTCTTTATCCATTTTGCGCTTTCTGTGATATTGAACTTGTACCGTAAAGGAGGTTCTTGTAAACAGAGCTGTCCCAAAGATTGGGGTGGTTGTGTCTTTTTGATTTTAATTTCCCTAAGCTATAGGACCATAAGTGGAAGTGCCCTAGGCTGTGTTGCTTTGTTTTTTAGATGTTTCAGGAAACACCATACACTTCTCCAGAGTGACTGTTGGCAATTTACATCCCGCCCATCAGCATAACAAGGCTCCCAGTTCTCCATGGGCTGTCCTGCCTTTCTGGATTTTACACTTTTTTCAGATGACCCTTTTGACCGGGGGGCAGTGAGACTTCATTGTAGTGCAGATTTCCTTTGCAAGCTTGCTTGGTTGGCCAAAAAGGGCGTATGCGTTTATTCCTGAATATATTCAGGAAAAAACGCATACGCCCTTTTTGGCCAAGTGCATCATTGTGGACGTTCTGCCTCTTTTCCTATGCTTTACATGCAATTCCAGTCTACCTCCTGAAATCGGTTTCCTGCAATTCTGCCCCGCTTTCAAGTCCTCTTGGCAGCCTTACTTCAATATATTTTTGGACGATAGCTGTCATTTATAACTCTGCAGGTTTGTGAATGACAGTGCCCCTGAGCTCCTTTCTTCAACTCGCTTTCTTGTGAGCTGGCCGCAACACCGCAGCATTGCTTCAGACCCTAGTGTGGTTCCGGCATGGCACGCTGAGCCTTTGGTTAATTCCTCTTCCTGGTGGGAAATGAGAGTTAAATTTGCCCGTCCAGACACCTCCAGCTAGTCTCTCATTGGTTCTCCCTATTCCTGTTCATTTTCCGCAGAAATTGCAAACTGGGCCAAACAGGAGGTTAAAGGCACTGACTCTCCAAGTGGGGAGAGTGTTAGTAAAGCGTCTGGAATGTTGCACCCGAGTACCGGGGGACGAAAACTGAGTCACATTTGAACACGTTTCCCGATCACACAGTGGATCATACTCTGAGTTCCACATGCATGTTTTAGCTGAAGGAAGAATCCCTTAAACCTGGAGAGTTGAGACCCATGGAATGGGTACCATGCAATATGACTTGAAAGGGTCTGCATTTGCTCACCGAACCTCACCAATCCTATCACTGCTGCATTTATGCCACTGTACACACGCTTGATTCTCTTTCTGAGACATATAAATCCATAGGTTTTAAGATTCTTACTAGTCAGGTATATTCTTAGGCGTTTAATATGGGGTGTAGAGTCCACTTCGTTGAGCAAGGAGTAGCTCTTGTCTATTACATATTTGGCTTATGGAACGGTATCTGTTCTAATTTCAATCTCTGGTTTTATGCAGCACCCCAACTCACCTTTCCCCTTAAGCAAGCATAAGTTGGTTTTCTACATTTGAGACCCTGTTCTGTTTTGTAATTCAGTTCCTGTGTAGCCAAGTTTACATTCCATGTGGTAGAGATATCTTATGATGTTTCTTTTTCTGTGTGACTTATTTCACTTAGAATCATCGTACCTGAGTCCACTCATTATGCTGCTATGGGCCTGATGACATAGATTTCATTGCTGAGTGATATTGCATTGTACGTAAGTACCACAACTTCTTTATCCATTTTTCACTTTCTGTGATTTTGAACTTGTACTGTAAACGAGGTTCTTGTAAACAGAGCCTTCCCAAACTTTGGGGTGGCTGTGTCTTTTTGATTTTAATTTCCCTAAGCTATAGGACCATAAGTGGAAGTGCCCTAGGCTCTGTTGCTTTGTTTTGTAGATGTTTCAGGAAACACCATACACTTCTCCAGAGTGGCTGTTGGCAATTTACATCCCGCCCATCAGCATAACAAGGCTCCCAGTTCTCCATGGCCTGTCCTGCCTTTCTGGATTTTACACTTTTTTCAGATGGCCCTTTTGACCGGGGGGCAGTGAGACTTCATTGTAGTGCAGATTTCCTTTGCAAGCTTGCTTGGTTGGCCAAAAAGGGCGTATGCGTTTTTTCCTGAATATATTCAGGAAAAAACGCATACGCCCTTTTTGGCCAAGTGCATCATTGTGGACGTTCTGCCTCTTTTCCTTTGCTTTACATGCAATTCCAGTCTACCTCCTGAAATCGGTTTCCTGCAATTCTGCCCCACGTTCAAGTCCTCTTGGCAGCCTTACTTCAATATATTTTTGGACGATAGCTGTCATTTATAACTCTGCAGGTTTGTGAATGACAGTGCCCCTGAGCTCCTTTCTTCAACTCGCTTTCTTGTGAGCTGGCCGCAACACCGCAGCATTGCTTCAGGCCCTAGTGTGGTTCCGGCATGACATGCTGAGCCTTTGGTTAATTCCTCTTCCTGGTGGGAAATGAGAGTTAACTTTGCCCGTCCAGACACCTCCAGCTAGTCTCTCATTGGTTCTCCCTATTCCTGTTCATTTTCCGCAGAAATTGCAAACTGGGCCAAACAAGAGGTTAAAGGCACTGACTCTCCAAGTGGGGAGAGTGTTAGTAAAGCGTCTGGAATGTTGCACCCGAGTACCGGGGGATGAAAACTGACACAATTAAACACGTTTCCCGATCACACGGTGGATCATACTCTGGGTTCCACATGCATGTTTTAGCTGAAGGAAGAATCCCTTAAACCTGGAGAGTTGAGACCCATGGAATGGGTACCATGCAATATGACTTCAAAGGGTCTGCATTTACTCACCGAACCTCACCAATAATATCACTGCTGCGTTTATGCCGCTGTACACACGCTTGATTCTCTTTCGGAGACATATAAATCCATAGGTTTTTAGATTCTTTCTAGTCAGGTATATTCTTACGCGTTTAATATGGGGTGTAGAGTCCACTTCGTTGAGCAAGGAGTAGCTCTTGTCTATTAAATATTTGGCTTATGGAACGGTATCTGTTCTAATTTCAATCTCTGGTTTTATGCAGCACCCCAACTCACCTTTCGCCTTAAGCAAGCATAAGTTGGTTTTCTACATTTGAGACCCTGTTCTGTTTTGTAATTCAGTTCCTGTGTAGCCAAGTTTACATTCCTTGTAGTAGTGATATCTTATGATGTTTGTTTTTCTGTGTGACTTATTTCACTTAGAATCATCGTACCTGAATCCACTCATTATGCTGCTACGGGCCTGATGACATAGATTTCATTGCTGAGTGATATTGCATTGTACGTAAGTACCACAACTTCTTTATCCATTTTGCGCTTTCTGTGATATTGAACTTGGACCATAAATGAGGTTCTTGTAAACAGAGCTGTCCCTAACTTTGGGGTGGCTGAGTCTTTTTGATTTTAATTTCCCTAAGCTATAGGACCATAAGTGGAAGTGCCCTAGGCTCTGTTGCTTTGTTTTTTAGATGTTTCAGGAAACACCATACACTTCTCCAGAGTGGCTGTTGGCAATTTACATCCCACCCATCAGCATAACAAGGCTCCCAGTTCTCCATGGCCTGTCCTGCCTTTCTGGATTTTACACTTTTTTCAGATGGCCCTTTTGACCGGGGGGCAGTGAGACTTCATTGTAGTGCAGATTTCCTTTGCAAGCTTGCTTGGTTGGCCAAAAAGGGCATATGCGTTTTTTCCTGAATGTATTCAGGAAAAAACGCATACGCCCTTTTTGGCCAAGTGCATCATTGTGGACGTTCTGCCTCTTTTCCTATGCTTTACATGCAATTCCAGTCTACCTCCTGAAATCGGTTTCCTGCAATTCTGCCCCGCTTTCAAGTCCTCTTGGCAGCCTTACTTCAATATATTTTTGGACGATAGCTATCATTTATAACTCTGCAGGTATGTGAATGACAGTGCCCCTGAGCTCCTTTCTTCAACTCGCTTTCTTGTGAGCTGGCCGCAACACCGCAGGATTGCTTCAGGCCCTAGTGTGGTTCCGGCATGGCACGCTGAGCCTTTGTTTAATTCCTCTTCCTGGTGGGAAATGAGAGTTAAATTTGCCCGTCCAGACACCTCCAGCTAGTCTCTCATTGGTTCTCCCTATTCCTGTTCATTTTCCGCAGAAATTGCAAACTGGGCCAAACAGGAGGTTAAAGGCACTGACTCTCCAAGAGGGGAGAGTGTTAGTAAAGCGTCTGGAATGTTGCACCCGAGTACCAGGGGACGAAAACTGAGACACATTTGAACACGTTTCCCGATCACATGGTGGATCATACTCTGGGTTCCACATGCATGTTTTAGCTGAAGGAAGAATCCCTTAAACCTGGAGAGTTGAGACCCCTGCAATGGGTACCATGCAGTATGACTTCAAAGGGTCTGCATTTGCTCACCGAACCTCACCAATCCTTTCACTGCTGCATTTATGCCACTGTACACACGCTTGATTCTCTTTCTGAGACATATAAATCCATAGGTTTTAAGATTCTTACTAGTCAGGTATATTCTTAGGCGTTTAATATGGGGTGTAGAGTCCACTTCGTTGAGCAAGGAGTAGCTCTTGTCTATTACATATTTGGCTTATGGAACGGTATCTGTGCTAATTTCAATCTCTGGTTTTATGCAGCACCCCAACTCACCTTTCCCCTTAAGCAAGCATAAGTCGGTTTTCTACATTTGAGACCCTGTTCTGTTTTGTAATTCAGTTCCTGTGTAGCCAAGTTTACATTCCATGTGGTAGAGATATCTTATGATGTTTCTTTTTCTGTGTGACTTATTTCACTTAGAATCATCGTACCTGAATCCACTCATTATGCTGCTATGGGCCTGATGACATAGATTTCATTGCTGAGTGATATTGCATTGTACGTAAGTACCACAACTTCTTTATCCATTTTTCACTTTCTGTGATTTTGAACTTATACTGTAAACTAGGTTCTTGTAAACAGAGCCTTCCCAAACTTTGGGGTGGCTGTGTCTTTTTGATTTTAATTTCCCTAAGCTATAGGACCATAAGTGGAAGTGCCCTAGGCTCTGTTGCTTTGTTTTGTAGATGTTTCAGGAAACACCATACACTTCTCCAGAGTGGCTGTTGGCAATTTACATCCCGCCCATCAGCATAACAAGGCTCCCAGTTCTCCATGGCCTGTCCTGCCTTTCTGGATTTTACACTTTTTTCAGATGGCCCTTTTGACCGGGGGGCAGTGAGACTTCATTGTAGTGCAGATTTCCTTTGCAAGCTTGCTTGGTTGGCCAAAAAGTGCGTATGCGTTTTTTCCTGAATATATTCAGGAAAAAACGCATACGCCCTTTTTGGCCAAGTGCATCATTGTGGACGTTCTGCCTCTTTTGCTATGCTTTACATGCAATTCCAGTCTACCTCCTGAAATCGGTTTCCTGCAATTCTGCCCCGCTTTCAAGTCCTCTTGGCAGCCTTACTTCAATATATTTTTGGACGATAGCTATCATTTATAACTCTGCAGGTATGTGAATGACAGTGCCCCTGAGCTCCTTTCTTCAACTCGCTTTCTTGTGAGCGGGCCGCAACACCGCAGGATTGCTTCAGGCCCTAGTGTGGTTCCGGCATGGCACGCTGAGCCTTTGTTTAATTCCTCTTCCTGGTGGGAAATGAGAGTTAAATTTGCCCGTCCAGACACCTCCAGCTAGTCTCTCATTGGTTCTCCCTATTCCTGTTCATTTTCCGCAGAAATTGCAAACTTGGCCAAACAGGAGGTTAAAGGCACTGACTCTCCAAGTGGGGAGAGTGTTAGTAAAGCGTCTGGAATGTTGCACCCGAGTACCAGGGGACAAAAACTGAGACACATTTGAACACGTTTCCCGATCACATGGTGGATCATACTCTGGGTTCCACATGCATGTTTTAGCTGAAGGAAGAATCCCTTAAACCTGGAGAGTAGAGACCCCTGCAATGGGTACCATGCAATATGACTTCAAAGGGTCTGCATTTGCTCACCGAACCTCACCAATCCTATCACTGCTGCATTTATGCCACTGTACACACGCTTGATTCTCTTTCGGAGACATATAAATCCATAGGTTTTAAGATTCTTACTAGTCAGGTATATTCTTAGGCGTTTAATATGGGGTGTTGAGTCCACTTCGTTGAGCAAGGAGTAGCTCTTGTCTATTACATATTTGGCTTATGGAACGGTATCTGTTCTAATTTCAATCTCTGGTTTTATGCAGCACCCCAACTCACCTTTCGCCTTAAGCAAGCATAAGTTGGTTTTCTACATTTGAGACCCTGTTCTGTTTTGTAATTCAGTTCCTGTGTAGCCAAGTTTACATTCCATGTGGTAGAGATATCTTATGATGTTTCTTTTTCTGTGTGACTTATTTCACTTAGAATCATCGTACCTGAATCCACTCATTATGCTGCTATGGGCCTGATGACATAGATTTCATTGCTGAGTGATATTGCATTGTACGTAAGTACCACAACTTCTTTATCCATTTTGCGCTTTCTGTGATTTTGAACTTGGACCATAAATGAGGTTCTTGTAAACAGAGCTGTCCCTAACTTTGGGGTGGCTGAGTCTTTTTGATTTTAATTTCCCTAAGCTATAGGACCATAAGTGGAAGTGCCCTAGGCTCTGTTGCTTTGTTTTTTAGATGTTTCAGGAAACACCATACACTTCTCCAGAGTGGCTGTTGGCAATTTACATCCCACCCATCAGCATAACAAGGCTCCCAGTTCTCCATGGCCTGTCCTGCCTTTCTGGATTTTACACTTTTTTCAGATGGCCCTTTTGACCGGGGGGCAGTGAGACTTCATTGTAGTGCAGATTTCCTTTGCAAGCTTGCTTGGTTGGCCAAAAAGTGCGTATGCGTTTTTTCCTGAATATATTCAGGAAAAAACGCATACGCCCTTTTTGGCCAAGTGCATCATTGTGGACGTTCTGCCTCTTTTCCTATGCTTTACATGCAATTCCAGTCTACCTCCTGAAATCGGTTTCCTGCAATTCTGCCCCGCTTTCAAATCCTCTTGGCAGCCTTACTTCAATATATTTTTGGACGATAGCTATCATTTATAACTCTGCAGGTATGTGAATGACAGTGCCCCTGAGCTCCTTTCTTCAACTCGCTTTCTTGTGAGCTGGCCGCAACACCGCAGGATTGCTTCAGGCCCTAGTGTGGTTCCGGCATGGCATGCTGAGCCTTTGTTTAATTCCTCTTCCTGGTGGGAAATGAGAGTTAAATTTGCCCGTCCAGACACCTCCAGCTAGTCTCTCATTGGTTCTCCCTATTCCTGTTCATTTTCCGCAGAAATTGCAAACTGGGCCAAACAGGAGGTTAAAGGCACTGACTCTCCAAGAGGGGAGAGTGTTAGTAAAGCGTCTGGAATGTTGCACCCGAGTACCAGGGGACGAAAACTGAGACACATTTGAACACGTTTCCCGATCACATGTTGGATCATACTCTGGGTTCCACATGCATGTTTTAGCTGAAGGAAGAATCCCTTAAACCTGGAGAGTTGAGACCCCTGCAATGGGTACCATGCAATATGACTTCAAAGGGTCTGCATTTGCTCACCGAACCTCACCAATCCTATCACTGCTGCATTTATGCCACTGTACACACGCTTGATTCTCTTTCTGAGACATATAAATCCATAGGTTTTAAGATTCTTACTAGTCAGGTATATTCTTAGGCGTTTAATATGGGGTGTAGAGTCCACTTCGTTGAGCAAGGAGTAGCTCTTGTCTATTACATATTTGGCTTATGGAACGGTATCTGTGCTAATTTCAATCTCTGGTTTTATGCAGCACCCCAACTCACCTTTCCCCTTAAGCAAGCATAAGTCGGTTTTCTTCATTTGAGACCCTGTTCTGTTTTGTAATTCAGTTCCTGTGTAGCCAAGTTTACATTCCATGTGGTAGAGATATCTTATGATGTTTCTTTTTCTGTGTGACTTATTTCACTTAGAATCATCGTACCTGAATCCACTCATTATGCTGCTATGGGCCTGATGACATAGATTTCATTGCTGAGTGATATTGCATTGTACGTAAGTACCACAACTTCTTTATCCATTTTTCACTTTCTGTGATTTTGAACTTATACTGTAAACGAGGTTCTTGTAAACAGAGCCTTCCCAAACTTTGGGGTGGCTGTGTCTTTTTGATTTTAATTTCCCTAAGCTATAGGACCATAAGTGGAAGTGCCCTAGTCTCTGTTGCTTTGTTTTGTAGATGTTTCAGGAAACACCATACACTTCTCCAGAGTGGCTGTTGGCAATTTACATCCCGCCCATCAGCATAACAAGGCTCCCAGTTCTCCATGGGCTGTCCTGCCTTTCTGGATTTTACACTTTTTTCAGATGGCCCTTTTGACCGGGGGGCAGTGAGACTTCATTGTAGTGCAGATTTCCTTTGCAAGCTTGCTTGGTTGGCCAAAAAGGGCGTATGCGTTTTTTTCCTGAATATATTCAGGAAAAAACGCATACGCCCTTTTTGGCCAAATGCATCATTGTGGACGTTCTGCCTCTTTTCCTTTGCTTTACATGCAATTCCAGTCTACCTCCTGAAATCGGTTTCCTGCAATTCTGCCCCACGTTCAAGTCCTCTTGGCAGCCTTACTTCAATATATTTTTGGACGATAGCTGTCATTTATAACTCTGCAGGTTTGTGAATGACAGTGCCCCTGAGCTCCTTTCTTCAACTCGCTTTCTTGTGAGCTGGCCGCAACACATCAGGATTGCTTCAGGCCCTAGTGTGGTTCCGGCATGGCACGCTGAGCCTTTGTTTAATTCCTCTTCCTGGTGGGAAATGAGAGTTAACTTTGCCCGTCCAGACACCTCCAGCTAGTCTCTCATTGGTTCTCCCTATTCCTGTTCATTTTCCGCAGAAATTGCAAACTGGGCCAAACAAGAGGTTAAAGGCACTGACTCTCCAAGTGGGGAGAGTGTTAGTAAAGCGTCTGGAATGTTGCACCCGAGTACCGGGGGATGAAAACTGACACAATTAAACACGTTTCCCGATCACACGGTGGATCATACTCTGGGTTCCACATGCATGTTTTAGCTGAAGGAAGAATCCCTTAAACCTGGAGATTTGAGACCCATGGAAAGGGTACCATGCAATATGAATTCAAAGGGTCTGCATTTGCTCACCGAACCTCACCAATAATATCACTGCTGCGTTTATGCCGCTGTACACACGCTTGATTCTCTTTCGGAGACATATAAATCCATAGGTTTTAAGATTCTTTCTAGTCAGGTATATTCTTATGCGTTTAATATGGGGTGTTGAGTCCACTTCGTTGAGCAAGGAGTAGCTCTTGTCTATTAAATATTTGGCTTATGGAACGGTATCTGTTCTAATTTCAATCTCTGGTTTTATGCAGCACCCCAACTCACCTTTCGCCTTAAGCAAGCATAAGTTGGTTTTCTACATTTGAGACCCTGTTCTGTTTTGTAATTCAGTTCCTGTGTAGCCAAGTTTACATTCCATGTGGTAGTGATATGTTATGATGTTTCTTTTTCTGTGTGACTTATTTCACTTAGAATCATCGTACCTGAATCCACTCATTATGCTGCTACGGGCCTGATGACATAGATTTCATTGCTGAGTGATATTGCATTGTACGTAAGTACCACAACTTCTTTATCCATTTTGCGCTTTCTGTGATATTGAACTTGTACCGTAAAGGAGGTTCTTGTAAACAGAGCTGTCCCAAACTTTGGGGTGGCTGTGTCTTTTTGATTTTAATTTCCCTAAGCTATAGGACCATAAGTGGAAGTGCCCTAGGCTCTGTTGCTTTGCTTTTTAGATGTTTCAGGAAACACCATACACTTCTCCAGAGTGGCTGTTCGCAATTTACATCCCGCACATCAGCATAACAAGGTTCCCAATTCTCCATGGCCTGTCCTGCCTTTCTGGATTTTACACTTTTTTCAGATGGCCCTTTTGACCGGGGGCAGTGAGACTTCATTGTAGTGCAGATTTCCTTTGCAAGCTTGCTTGGTTGGCCAAAAAGGGCGTATGCGTTTTTTCCTGAATATATTCAGGAAAAAACGCATACGCCCTTTTTGGCCAAGTGCATCATTGTGGACGTTCTGCCTCTTTTCCTATGCTTTACATGCTATTCCAGTCTACCTCCTGAAATCGATTTCCTGCAATTCTGCCCCGCTTTCAAGTCCTCTTGGCAGCCTTACTTCAATATATTTTTGGACGATAGCTGTCATTTATAACTCTGCAGGTATGTGAATGACAGTGCTCCTGAGCTCCTTTCTTCAACTCGCTTTCTTGTGAGCTGGCCGCAACACCGCAGGATTGCTTCAGGCCCTAGTGTGGTTCCGGCATGGCACGCTGAGCCTTTGGTTAATTCCTCTTCCTGGTCGGAAATGAGAGTTAAATTTGCCCGTCCAGACACCTCCAGCTAGTCTCTCATTGGTTCTCCCTATTCCTGTTCATTTTCCGCAGAAATTGCAAACTGGGCCAAACAGGAGGTTAAAGGCACTGACTCTCCAAGTGGGGAGAGTGTTAGTAAAGCGTCTGGAATGTTGCACCCGAGTACCGGGGGACGAAAACTGAGTCACATTTGAACACGTTTCCCGATCACACGGTGGATCATACTCTGGGTTCCACATGCATGTTTTAGCTGAAGGAAGAATCCCTTAAACCTGGAGAGTTGAGACCCATGGAATGGGTACCATGCAATATGACTTCAAAGGGTCTGCATTTGCTCACCGATCCTCACCAATCCTATCACTGCTGCATTTATGCCACTGTACACACGCTTGATTCTCTTTCTGAGACATATAAATCCATAGGTTTTAAGATTCTTACTAGTCAGGTATATTCTTAGGCGTTTAATATGGGGTGTAGAGTCCACTTCGTTGAGCAAGGAGTAGCTCTTGTCTATTACATATTTGGCTTATGGAACGGTATCTGTTCTAATTTCAATCTCTGGTTTTATGCAGCACCCCAACTCACCTTTCCCCTTAAGCAAGCATAAGTTGGTTTTCTACATTTGAGACCCTGTTCTGTTTTGTAATTCAGTTCCTGTGTAGCCAAGTTTACATTCCATGTGGTAGAGATATCTTATGATGTTTCTTTTTCTGTGTGACTTATTTCACTTAGAATCATCGTACCTGAGTCCACTCATTATGCTGCTATGGGCCTGATGACATAGATTTCATTGCTGAGTGATATTGCATTGTACGTAAGTACCACAACTTCTTTATCCATTTTTCACTTTCTGTGATTTTGAACTTGTACTGTAAACGAGGTTCTTGTAAACAGAGCCTTCCCAAACTTTGGGGTGGCTGTGTCTTTTTGATTTTAATTTCCCTAAGCTATAGGACCATAAGTGGAAGTGCCCTAGGCTCTGTTGCTTTGTTTTGTAGATGTTTCAGGAAACACCATACACTTCTCCAGAGTGGCTGTTGGCAATTTACATCCCGCCCATCAGCATAACAAGGCTCCCAGTTCTCCATGGCCTGTCGTGCCTTTCTGGATTTTACACTTTTTTCAGATGGCCCTTTTGACCGGGGGGCAGTGAGACTTCATTGTAGTGCAGATTTCCTTTGCAAGCTTGCTTGGTTGGCCAAAAAGGGCGTATGCGTTTTTTCCTGAATATATTCAGGAAAAAACGCATACGCCCTTTTTGGCCAAGTGCATCATTGTGGACGTTCTGCCTCTTTTCCTTTGCTTTACATGCAATTCCAGTCTACCTCCTGAAATCGGTTTCCTGCAATTCTGCCCCACGTTCAAGTCCTCTTGGCAGCCTTACTTCAATATATTTTTGGACGATAGCTGTCATTTATAACTCTGCAGGTTTGTGAATGACAGTGCCCCTGAGCTCCTTTCTTCAACTCGCTTTCTTGTGAGCTGGCCGCAACACCGCAGCATTGCTTCAGGCCCTAGTGTGGTTCCGGCATGACATGCTGAGCCTTTGGTTAATTCCTCTTCCTGGTGGGAAATGAGAGTTAACTTTGCCCGTCCAGACACCTCCAGCTAGTCTCTCATTGGTTCTCCCTATTCCTGTTCATTTTCCGCAGAAATTGCAAACTGGGCCAAACAAGAGGTTAAAGGCACTGACTCTCCAAGTGGGGAGAGTGTTAGTAAAGCGTCTGGAATGTTGCACCCGAGTACCGGGGGATGAAAACTGACACAATTAAACACGTTTCCCGATCACACGGTGGATCATACTCTGGGTTCCACATGCATGTTTTAGCTGAAGGAAGAATCCCTTAAACCTGGAGAGTTGAGACCCATGGAATGGGTACCATGCAATATGACTTCAAAGGGTCTGCATTTACTCACCGAACCTCACCAATAATATCACTGCTGCGTTTATGCCGCTGTACACACGCTTGATTCTCTTTCGGAGACATATAAATCCATAGGTTTTTAGATTCTTTCTAGTCAGGTATATTCTTACGCGTTTAATATGGGGTGTAGAGTCCACTTCGTTGAGCAAGGAGTAGCTCTTGTCTATTAAATATTTGGCTTATGGAACGGTATCTGTTCTAATTTCAATCTCTGGTTTTATGCAGCACCCCAACTCACCTTTCGCCTTAAGCAAGCATAAGTTGGTTTTCTACATTTGAGACCCTGTTCTGTTTTGTAATTCAGTTCCTGTGTAGCCAAGTTTACATTCCTTGTAGTAGTGATATCTTATGATGTTTGTTTTTCTGTGTGACTTATTTCACTTAGAATCATCGTACCTGAATCCACTCATTATGCTGCTACGGGCCTGATGACATAGATTTCATTGCTGAGTGATATTGCATTGTACGTAAGTACCACAACTTCTTTATCCATTTTGCGCTTTCTGTGATATTGAACTTGGACCATAAATGAGGTTCTTGTAAACAGAGCTGTCCCTAACTTTGGGGTGGCTGAGTCTTTTTGATTTTAATTTCCCTAAGCTATAGGACCATAAGTGGAAGTGCCCTAGGCTCTGTTGCTTTGTTTTTTAGATGTTTCAGGAAACACCATACACTTCTCCAGAGTGGCTGTTGGCAATTTACATCCCACCCATCAGCATAACAAGGCTCCCAGTTCTCCATGGCCTGTCCTGCCTTTCTGGATTTTACACTTTTTTCAGATGGCCCTTTTGACCGGGGGGCAGTGAGACTTCATTGTAGTGCAGATTTCCTTTGCAAGCTTGCTTGGTTGGCCAAAAAGGGCGTATGCGTTTTTTCCTGAATATATTCAGGAAAAAACGCATACGCCCTTTTTGGCCAAGTGCATCATTGTGGACGTTCTGCCTCTTTTCCTATGCTTTACATGCTATTCCAGTCTACCTCCTGAAATCGGTTTCCTGCAATTCTGCCCCGCTTTCAAGTCCTCTTGGCAGCCTTACTTCAATATATTTTTGGACGATAGCTGTCATTTATAACTCTGCAGGTATGTGAATGACAGTGCCCCTGAGCTCCTTTCTTCAACTCGCTTTCTTGTGAGCTGGCCGCAACACCGCAGCATTGCTTCAGGCCCTAGTGTGGTTCCGGCATGGCACGCTGAGCCTTTGGTTAATTCCTCTTCCTGGTCGGAAATGAGAGTTAAATTTGCCCGTCCAGACACCTCCAGCTAGTCTCTCATTGGTTCTCCCTATTCCTGTTCATTTTCCGCAGAAATTGCAAACTGGGCCAAACAGGAGGTTAAAGGCACTGACTCTCCAAGTGGGGAGAGTGTTAGTAAAGCGTCTGGAATGTTGCACCCGAGTACCGGGGGACGAAAACTGAGTCACATTTGAACACGTTTCCCGATCACACGGTGGATCATACTCTGGGTTCCACATGCATGTTTTAGCTGAAGGAAGAATCCCTTAAACCTGGAGAGTTGAGACCCATGGAATGGGTACCATGCAATATGACTTCAAAGGGTCTGCATTTGCTCACCGATCCTCACCAATCCTATCACTGCTGCATTTATGCCACTGTACACACGCTTGATTCTCTTTCTGAGACATATAAATCCATAGGTTTTAAGATTCTTACTAGTCAGGTATATTCTTAGGCGTTTAATATGGGGTGTAGAGTCCACTTCGTTGAGCAAGGAGTAGCTCTTGTCTATTACATATTTGGCTTATGGAACGGTATCTGTTCTAATTTCAATCTCTGGTTTTATGCAGCACCCCAACTCACCTTTCCCCTTAAGCAAGCATAAGTTGGTTTTCTACATTTGAGACCCTGTTCTGTTTTGTAATTCAGTTCCTGTGTAGCCAAGTTTACATTCCATGTGGTAGAGATATCTTATGATGTTTCTTTTTCTGTGTGACTTATTTCACTTAGAATCATCGTACCTGAGTCCACTCATTATGCTGCTATGGGCCTGATGACATAGATTTCATTGCTGAGTGATATTGCATTGTACGTAAGTACCACAACTTCTTTATCCATTTTTCACTTTCTGTGATTTTGAACTTGTACTGTAAACGAGGTTCTTGTAAACAGAGCCTTCCCAAACTTTGGGGTGGCTGTGTCTTTTTGATTTTAATTTCCCTAAGCTATAGGACCATAAGTGGAAGTGCCCTAGGCTCTGTTGCTTTGTTTTGTAGATGTTTCAGGAAACACCATACACTTCTCCAGAGTGGCTGTTGGCAATTTACATCCCGCCCATCAGCATAACAAGGCTCCCAGTTCTCCATGGCCTGTCCTGCCTTTCTGGATTTTACACTTTTTTCAGATGGCCCTTTTGACCGGGGGGCAGTGAGACTTCATTGTAGTGCAGATTTCCTTTGCAAGCTTGCTTGGTTGGCCAAAAAGGGCGTATGCGTTTTTTCCTGAATATATTCAGGAAAAAACGCATACGCCCTTTTTGGCCAAGTGCATCATTGTGGACGTTCTGCCTCTTTTCCTTTGCTTTACATGCAATTCCAGTCTACCTCCTGAAATCGGTTTCCTGCAATTCTGCCCCACGTTCAAGTCCTCTTGGCAGCCTTACTTCAATATATTTTTGGACGATAGCTGTCATTTATAACTCTGCAGGTTTGTGAATGACAGTGCCCCTGAGCTCCTTTCTTCAACTCGCTTTCTTGTGAGCTGGCCGCAACACCGCAGCATTGCTTCAGGCCCTAGTGTGGTTCCGGCATGACATGCTGAGCCTTTGGTTAATTCCTCTTCCTGGTGGGAAATGAGAGTTAACTTTGCCCGTCCAGACACCTCCAGCTAGTCTCTCATTGGTTCTCCCTATTCCTGTTCATTTTCCGCAGAAATTGCAAACTGGGCCAAACAAGAGGTTAAAGGCACTGACTCTCCAAGTGGGGAGAGTGTTAGTAAAGCGTCTGGAATGTTGCACCCGAGTACCGGGGGATGAAAACTGACACAATTAAACACGTTTCCCGATCACACGGTGGATCATACTCTGGGTTCCACATGCATGTTTTAGCTGAAGGAAGAATCCCTTAAACCTGGAGAGTTGAGACCCATGGAATGGGTACCATGCAATATGACTTCAAAGGGTCTGCATTTACTCACCGAACCTCACCAATAATATCACTGCTGCGTTTATGCCGCTGTACACACGCATGATTCTCTTTCGGAGACATATAAATCCATAGGTTTTTAGATTCTTTCTAGTCAGGTATATTCTTACGCGTTTAATATGGGGTGTAGAGTCCACTTCGTTGAGCAAGGAGTAGCTCTTGTCTATTAAATATTTGGCTTATGGAACGGTATCTGTTCTAATTTCAATCTCTGGTTTTATGCAGCACCCCAACTCACCTTTCGCCTTAAGCAAGCATAAGTTGGTTTTCTACATTTGAGACCCTGTTCTGTTTTGTAATTCAGTTCCTGTGTAGCCAAGTTTACATTCCTTGTAGTAGTGATATCTTATGATGTTTGTTTTTCTGTGTGACTTATTTCACTTAGAATCATCGTACCTGAATCCACTCATTATGCTGCTACGGGCCTGATGACATAGATTTCATTGCTGAGTGATATTGCATTGTACGTAAGTACCACAACTTCTTTATCCATTTTGCGCTTTCTGTGATATTGAACTTGGACCATAAATGAGGTTCTTGTAAACAGAGCTGTCCCTAACTTTGGGGTGGCTGAGTCTTTTTGATTTTAATTTCCCTAAGCTATAGGACCATAAGTGGAAGTGCCCTAGGCTCTGTTGCTTTGTTTTTTAGATGTTTCAGGAAACACCATACACTTCTCCAGAGTGGCTGTTGGCAATTTACATCCCACCCATCAGCATAACAAGGCTCCCAGTTCTCCATGGCCTGTCCTGCCTTTCTGGATTTTACACTTTTTTCAGATGGCCCTTTTGACCGGGGGGCAGTGAGACTTCATTGTAGTGCAGATTTCCTTTGCAAGCTTGCTTGGTTGGCCAAAAAGGGCGTATGCGTTTTTTCCTGAATATATTCAGGAAAAAACGCATACGCCCTTTTTGGCCAAGTGCATCATTGTGGACGTTCTGCCTCTTTTCCTATGCTTTACATGCAATTCCAGTCTACCTCCTGAAATCGGTTTCCTGCAATTCTGCCCCGCTTTCAAGTCCTCTTGGCAGCCTTACTTCAATATATTTTTGGACGATAGCTATCATTTATAACTCTGCAGGTATGTGAATGACAGTGCCCCTGAGCTCCTTTCTTCAACTCGCTTTCTTGTGAGCTGGCCGCAACACCGCAGGATTGCTTCAGGCCCTAGTGTGGTTCCGGCATGGCACGCTGAGCCTTTGTTTAATTCCTCTTCCTGGTGGGAAATGAGAGTTAAATTTGCCCGTCCAGACACCTCCAGCTAGTCTCTCATTGGTTCTCCCTATTCCTGTTCATTTTCCGCAGAAATTGCAAACTGGGCCAAACAGGAGGTTAAAGGCACTGACTCTCCAAGAGGGGAGAGTGTTAGTAAAGCGTCTGGAATGTTGCACCCGAGTACCAGGGGACGAAAACTGAGACACATTTGAACACGTTTCCCGATCACATGGTGGATCATACTCTGGGTTCCACATGCATGTTTTAGCTGAAGGAAGAATCCCTTAAACCTGGAGAGTTGAGACCCATGGAGTGGGTACCATGCAATATGACTTCAAAGGGTCTGCATTTGTCCACCGAACCTCACCAATCCTATCACTGCTGCGTTTATGCCGCTGTACACACGCTTGATTCTCTTTCGGAGACATATAAATCCATAGGTTTTAAGATTATTCCTAGTCAGGTATATTCTTAGGCGTTTATTAAGGGGTGTAGAGTCCACTTCGTTGAGCAAGGAGTAGCTCTTGTCTATTACATATTTGGCTTATGGAACGGTATCTGTGCTAATTTCAATCTCTGGTTTTATGCAGCACCCCAACTCACCTTTCGCCTTAAGCAAGCATAAGTTGGTTTTCTACATTTGAGACCCTGTTCTGTTTTGTAATTCAGTTCCTGTGTAGCCAAGTTTACATTCCGTGTAGTAGTGATAGCTTATGATGTTTCTTTTTCTGTGTGACTTATTTCACTTAGAATCATCGTACCTGAATCCACTCATTATGCTGCTATGGGCCTGATGACATAGATTTCATTGCTGCGTGATATTGCATTGTACGTAATTACCACAACTTCTTTATCCATTTTTCACTTTCTGTGATACTGAACCTGTACCGTAAACGAGGTTCTTGTAAACAGAGCTGTCCCAAACTTTGGGGTGGTTGTGTCTTTTTGATTTTAATTTCCCTAAGCTATAGGACCATAAGTGGAAGTGCCCTAGGCTCTGTTGCTTTGCTTTTTAGATGTTTCAGGAAACACCATACACTTCTCCAGAGTGGCTGTTCGCAATTTACGTCCCGCACATCAGCATAACAAGGTTCCCAATTCTCCATGGCCTGTCCTGCCTTTCTGGATTTTACACTTTTTTCAGATGGCCCTTTTGACCGGGGGCAGTGAGACTTCATTGTAGTGCAGATTTCCTTTGCAAGCTTGCTTGGTTGGCCAAAAAGGCAGTAGGCTTTTTTTCTTGAGGAAAAAACGCATACGCCCTTTTTGGCCAAGTGCATCATTGTGGACGTTCTGCCTCTTTTCCTATGCTTTACATGCAATTCCAGTCTACCTCCTGAAATCGGTTTCCTGCAATTCTGCCCCGCTTTCAAGTCCTCTTGGCAGCCTTACTTCAATATATTTTTGGACGATAGCTATCATTTATAACTCTGCAGTATTGTGAATTATAGTGCCCCTGAGCTCCTTTCTTCAACTCGCTTTCTTGTGAGCTGGCCGCAACACCGCAGCATCGCTTCAGCCCCTAGTGTTGTTCCGGCATGGCACGCTGAGCCTTTGGTTAATTCCTCTTCTTGGTGGGAAATGAGAGTTAAATTTGCCCGTCCAGACACCTCCAGCTAGTCTCTCATTGGTTCTCCCTATTCCTGTTCATTTTCCGCAGAAATTGCAAACTGGGCCAAACAGGAGGTTAAAGGCACTGACTCTCCAAGTGGGGAGAGTGTTAGTAAAGCATCTGGAATGTTGCACCCGAGTACCCGGGGACGAAAACTGACACATTTGAACACGTTTCCCGATCACACGGTGGATCATACTCTGGGTTCCACATGCATGTTTTAGCTGAAGGAAGAATCCCTTAAACCTGGAGAGTTGAGACCCATGGAATGGGTACCATGCAGTATGACTTCAAAGGGTCTGCATTTGCTCACCGAACCTCATCAATCCTATCACTGCTGCGTTTATGCCGCTATACACACGCTTGATTCTCTTTCGGAGATATATAAATCCATAGGTTTTAAGATTCTTACTAGTCAGGTATATTCTTAGGCGTTTAATATGGGGTGTTGAGTCCACTTCGTTGAGCAAGGTGTAGCTCTTTTCTATTACATATTTGGCTTATGGAACGATATCTGTGCTAATTTCAATGTCTGGTTTTATGCAGCACCCCAACTCACCTTTCCCCTTAAGGAAGCATAAGTTGGTTTTCTACATTTGAGACCCCGTTCTGTTTTGTAATTCAGTTCCTGTGTAGCCAAGTTTACATTCCGTGTAGTAGTGATAGCTTATGATGTTTCTTTTTCTGTGTGACTTATTTCACTTAGAATCATCGTAGCTGAATCCACTCATTATGCTGCTATGGGCCTGATGACATAGATTTCATTGCTGAGTGATATTGCATTGTAGGTAAGTACCACAACTTCTTTATCCATTTTTCACTTTCTGTGATATTGAACTTGTACCGTAAACGAGGTTCCTGTAAACAGAACCGTCCCAAACTTTGGGGTGGCTGTGTCTTTTTGATTTTAATTTCCCTAAGCTATAGGACCATAAGTGGAAGTGCCATAGGCTCTGTTGTTTTGTTTTTTAGATGTTTCAGGAAACACCATACACTACTCCAGAGTGGCTGTTGGCAATTACATCCCGCCCATCAGCATAACAAGGCTCCCAGTTCTCCGTGGCCTGTCCTGCCTTTCTGGATTTTATACTTTTTTCAGATGGCCCTTTTGCCCGCGGGGTAGTGAGACTTCATTGTAGTGCAGATTCCCTTTGCAAGCTTGCTTGGTTGGCCAAAAAGGGCGTATGCGTTTTTTCCTGAATATATTCAGGAAAAAACGCATACGCCCTTTTTGGCCAAGTGCATCATTGTGGACGTTCTGCCTCTTTTCCTATGCTTTACATGCAATTCCAGTCTACCTCCTGAAATCGGTTTCCTGCAATTCTGCCCCGCTTTCAAGTCCTCTTGGTGCCTTACTTCAATATATTTTTGGACGATAGCTGTCATTTATAACTCTGCAGGTATGTGAATGACAGTGCCCCTGAGCTCCTTTCTTCAACTCGCTTTCTTGTGAGCTGGCCGCAACACCGCAGCATCGCTTCAGGCCATAGTGTTGTTCCGGCATGGCACGCTGAGCCTTTGGTTAATTCCTCTTCCTTGTGGGCAATGAGAGTTAAATTTGCCCGTCCAGACACCTCCAGCTAGTCTCTCATTGGTTCTCCCTATTCCTGTTCATTTTCCGCAGAAATTGCAAACTGGGCCAAACAGGAGGTTAAAGGCACTGACTCTCCAAGTGGGGAGAGTGTTAGTAAAGCGTGTGGAATGTTGCACCCGAGTACCGGTGGACGAAAACTGACACATTTGAACACGTTTCCCGATCACACGGTGGATCATACTCTGGGTTCCACATGCATGTTTTAGCTGAAGGAAGAATCCCTTAAACCTGGAGAGTTGAGACCCATGGAATGGGTACCATGCAATATGACTTCAAAGGGTCTGCATTTGCTCACCGAACCTCATCAATCCTATCACTGCTGCGTTTATGCCGCTATACACACGCTTGATTCTCTTTCGGAGATATATAAATCCATAGGTTTTAAGATTCTTACTAGTCAGGTATATTCTTAGGCGTTTAATATGGGGTGTTGAGTCCACTTCGTTGAGCAAGGAGAAGCTCTTGTCTATTACATATTTGGCTTATGGAACGGTATCTGTGCTAATTTCAATCTCTGGTTTTATGCAGCACCCCAACTCACCTTTCCCCTTAAGGAAGCATAAGTTGGTTTTCTACATTTGAGACCCTGTTCTGTTTTGTAATTCAGTTCCTGTTTAGCCAAGTTTACATTCCGTGTAGTAGTGATATCTTATGATGTTTCTTTTTTTCTGTGACTTATTTCACTTAGAATCATCGTACCTGAATCCACTCATTATGCTGCTACGGGCCTGATGACATAGATTTCATTGCTGATTGATATTGCATTGTACGTAAGTACCACAACTTCTTTATCCATTTTTCGCTTTCTGTGATATTGAACTTCTACCGTAAACGAGGTTCTTGTAAACAGAGCCGTCCCAAACTTTGGGGTGGCTGTGTCTTTTTGATTTTAATTTCCCTAAGCTATAGGACCATAAGTGGAAGTGCCCTAGGCTCTGTTGCTTTGTTTTTTAGATGTTTCAGGAAACACCATAGACTTCTCCATTGTCCCTGTTGGCAATTTACATCACGCCCATCAGCATAACAAGGCTCTCACTTCTCCATGGCCTGTCCTGCCTTTCTGGATTTTACACTTTTATTAGATGGCCCTTTTGACTGGGGGGCAGTGAGACTTCATTGTAGTGCAGATTTCCTTTGCAAGCTTGCTTGGTTGGCCAAAAAGTGCGTATGCGTTTTTTCCTGAATATATTCAGGAAAAAACGCATACGCCCCTTTTGGCCAAGTGCATCATTGTGGACGTTCTGCCTCTTTTCCTATGCTTTACATGCAATTCCAGTCTACCTCCTGAAATCGGTTTCCTGCAATTCTGCCCCGCTTTCAAGTCCTCTTGGCAGCCTTACTTCAATATATTTTTGGACGATAGCTGTCATTTATAACTCTGCAGGTTTGTGAATGACAGTGCCCCTGAGCTCCTTTCTTCAACTCGCTTTCTTGTGAGCTGGCCGCAACACCGCAGGATTGCTTCAGACCCTAGTGTGGTTCCGGAACGGCACGCTTAGCCTTTGGTTAATTCCTCTTCCTGGTGGGAACGAGAGTTAACTTTGCGCGTCCAGACACCTCCAGCTAGTTTCTCATTGGTTCTCCCTATTCCTGTTCATTTTCCGTACAAATTGCAAACTGCGACAAACAGGAGGTTAAAGGCACTGACTCTCCAAGTGGGGAGAGTGTTAGTAAAGCGTCTGGAATATTGCACCCGAGAACCGGGGGACGAAAACTGAGACACATTTGAACACATTTCCGATCACACAGTGGATCATACTCTGGGTTGCACATGCATGTTTTAGCTGAAGGAAGAATCCCTTAAACCTGGAGAGTTGAGACCCATGGAATGGGTACCATGCAATATGACTTCAAAGGGTCTGCATTTGTCCACCGAACCTCACCAATCCTATCACTGCTTCGTTTATGCCGCTGTACACACGCTTGATTCTCTTTCGGAGACATATAAATCCATAGGTTTTAAGATTCTTACTAGTCAGGTATATTCTTAGGCGTTTAATATGGGGTGTTGAGCCCACTTCGTTGAGCAAGGAGTAGCTCTTGTCTATTACATATTTGGCTTATGGAACGGTATCTGTGCTAATTTCAATCTCTGGTTTTATGTAGCACCCCAACTCACCTTTCCCCTTAAGCAAGCATAAGTTGGTTTTCTACATTAGAGACCCTGTTCTGTTTTGTAATTCAGTTCCTGTGTAGCCAAGTTTACATTCCGTTTAGTAGTAATATCTTATGATGTTTCTTTTTCTGTGTGACTTATTTCACTTAGAATCATCGTACCTGAATCCACTCATTATGCTGCTACGGGCAGATGACATAGATTTCATTGCTGAGTGATATTGCATTGTACGTAAGTACCACAATTTCTTTATCCATTTTTCACTTTCTGCGATATTGAACTTGTACCGTAAATGAGATTCTTGTAAACAGAGCCGTCCCAAACTCTGGGGTGGCTGTGTCTTTTTGATTTTAATTTCCCTAAGCTATAGGACCATAAGTGGAAGTGCCCTAGGCTCTGTTGCTTTGTTTTTTAGATGTTTCAGGAAACACCATACCCTTCTCCAGAGTGGCTGTTGGCAATTTACATCCCGCCCATGAGCATAACAAGGCTCCCAGTTCTCCATGGCCTGTCCTGCGTTTCTGGATTTTACACTTTTTTCAGATGGCCCATTTGACCGGGGCGCAGTGAGACCTTATTGTAGTGCAGATTTCCTTTTCAAGCTTGATTGGTTGGCCAAAAAGGGCATATGCATGTTTTCCTGAATATATTCAGGAAAAAACGCGTATGCCCTTTTTGGCCAAGTCCATCATTGTGGACGTTCTGCCTCTTTTCCTATGCTTTACATGCAATTCCAGTCTACCTCCTGAAATCGGTTTCCTGCAATTCTGCCCCACTTTCAAGTCCTCTTGGCAGCCTTACTTCAATATATTTTTGGACGATAGCTGTCATTTATAACTCTGCAGGTTTGTGAATGACAGTGCCCCTGAGCTCCTTTCTTCAACTCGCTTTCTTGTGAGCTGGCCACAACACCGAAGGATTGCTTCAGGCCCTAGTGTGGTTCCGGCACAGCACGCTGAGCCTTTGGTTAATTCCTCTTCCTGGTGGGTAATGAGAGTTAAATTTGCCCGTCCAGACACCTCAAGCTAGTCTCTCTTGTTTCTCCCTATTCCTGTTTATTTTCTGCAGAAATTGCAAACTGGGCCAAACAGGAGGTTAAAGGCACTGACTCTCCAAGTGGGGAGAGTGTTAGTAAAGCGTCTGGAATGTTGCACCCGAGTACCAGGGGACGAAAACTGGCACATTTGAACACGTTTCCCGATCACACGGTGGATCATACTCTGGGTTCCACATGCATGTTTTAGCTGAAGGAAGAATCCCTTAAACCTGGAGAGTTGAGACCCATGGAATGGGTACCATGCAATATGACTTCAAAGGGTCTGCATTTGCTCACCGATCCTCACCAATCCTATCACTGCTGCGTTTATGCCACTGTACACACGCTTGATTCTCTTTCGGAGACATATAAATCCATAGGTTTTAAGATTCTTACTAATCAGGTATATTTTTAGGCGTTTAATATGGGGTGTTGAGTCCACTTCGTTGAGCAAGGAGTAGCTCTTGTCTATTACATATTTGGCTTATGGAACGGTATCTGTGCTAATTTCAATCTCTGGTTTTATGCAGCACCCCAACTCACCTTTCCCCTTAAGCAAGCATAAGTTGGTTTTCTACATTTGAGACCCTGTTCTGTTTTGTAATTCAGTTCCTGTGTAGCCAAGTTTACATTCCGTGTAGTAGTGATACCTTATGATGTTTCTTTTTCTGTGTGACTTATTTCACTTAGAATCATCGTACCTGAATCCACTCATTATGCTGCTATGGGTCTGATGACATAGATTTCATTGCTGAGTGATATTGCATTGTACGTAAGTACCACAACTTCTTTATCCATTTTTCATTTTCTGTGATTTTGAACTTGTACTGTAAACGAGGTTCTTGTAAACAGAGCCGTCCCAAACTTTGGGGTGGCTGTGTCTTTTTGATTTTAATTTCCCTAAGCTATAGGACCATAAATGGAAGTGCCCTAGGCTCTGTTGTTTTGTTTTTTAGATGTTTCAGGAAACACCATACACTTCTCCAGAGTGGCTGTTGGCAATTTACATCCCGCCCATCAGCATAACAAGGCTCCCAGTTCTCCATGGCTTGTCCTGCCTTTCTGGATTTTACACTTTTTTCAGATGGCCCTTTTGACCGGGGGGCAGTGAGACTTCATTGTAGTGCAGATTTCCTTTGCAAGCTTGCTTGGTTGGCCAAAAAGGGCGTATGCGTTTTTTCCTGAATATATTCAGGAAAAAACGCATACGCCCTTTTTGGCCAAGTGCATCATTGTGGACGTTCTGCCTCTTTTCCTTTGCTTTACATGCAATTCCAGTCTACCTCCTGAAATCGGTTTCCTGCAATTCTGCCCCGCTTTCAAGTCCTCTTGGCAGCCTTACTTCAATATATTTTTGGACGATAGCTGTCATTTATAACTCTGCAGGTATGTGAATGACAGTGCCCCTGAGCTCCTTTCTTCAACTCGCTTTCTTGTGAGCTGGCCGCAACACCGCAGCATTGCGTCAGGCCCTAGTGTGGTTCCAGCATGGCACACTGAGCCTTTGGTTAATTCCTCTTCCTGGTGGGAAATGAGAGTTAAATTTGCCCGTCCAGACACCTCCAGCTAGTCTCTCATTGGTTCTCCCTATTCCTGTTCATTTTCCGCAGAAATTGCAAACTGGGCCAAACAGGAGGTTAAAGGCACTGACTCTCCAAGTGGGGAGAGTGTTAGTAAAGCATCTGGAATGTTGCACCCGAGTACCAGGGGACGAAAACTGACACAATTGAACACGTTTCCCGAGCACACGGTGGATCATACTCTGGGTTCCACATGCATGTTTTAGCTGAAGGAAGAATCCCTTAAACCTGGAGAGTTGAGACCCATGGAGTGGGTACCATGCAATATGACTTCAAAGGGTCTGCATTTGTCCACCGAACCTCACCAATCCTATCACTGCTGCGTTTATGCCGCTGTACACACGCTTGATTCTCTTTCGGAGACATATAAATCCATAGGTTTTAAGATTATTCCTAGTCAGGTATATTCTTGGGCGTTTATTATGGGGTGTAGAGTCCACTTCGTTGAGCAAGGAGTAGCTCTTGTCTATTACATATTTGGCTTATGGAACGGTATCTGTGCTAATTTCAATCTCTGGTTTTATGCAGCACCCCAACTCACCTTTCGCCTTAAGCAAGCATAAGTTGGTTTTCTACATTTGAGACCCTGTTCTGTTTTGTAATTCAGTTCCTGTGTAGCCAAGTTTACATTCCGTGTAGTAGTGATAGCTTATGATGTTTCTTTTTCTGTGTGACTTATTTCACTTAGAATCATCGTACCTGAATCCACTCATTATGCTGCTATGGGCCTGATGACATAGATTTCATTGCTGCGTGATATTGCATTGTACGTAATTACCACAACTTCTTTATCCATTTTTCACTTTCTGTGATACTGAACCTGTACCGTAAACGAGGTTCTTGTAAACAGAGCTGTCCCAAACTTTGGGGTGGTTGTGTCTTTTTGATTTTAATTTCCCTAAGCTATAGGACCATAAGTGGAAGTGCCCTAGGCTCTGTTGCTTTGCTTTTTAGATGTTTCAGGAAACACCATACACTTCTCCAGAGTGGCTGTTCGCAATTTACGTCCCGCACATCAGCATAACAAGGTTCCCAATTCTCCATGGCCTGTCCTGCCTTTCTGGATTTTACACTTTTTTCAGATGGCCCTTTTGACCGGGGGCAGTGAGACTTCATTGTAGTGCAGATTTCCTTTGCAAGCTTGCTTGGTTGGCCAAAAAGGCAGTAGGCTTTTTTTCTTGAGGAAAAAACGCATACGCCCTTTTTGGCCAAGTGCATCATTGTGGACGTTCTGCCTCTTTTCCTATGCTTTACATGCAATTCCAGTCTACCTCCTGAAATCGGTTTCCTGCAATTCTGCCCCGCTTTCAAGTCCTCTTGGCAGCCTTACTTCAATATATTTTTGGACGATAGCTATCATTTATAACTCTGCAGTATTGTGAATTATAGTGCCCCTGAGCTCCTTTCTTCAACTCGCTTTCTTGTGAGCTGGCCGCAACACCGCAGCATCGCTTCAGCCCCTAGTGTTGTTCCGGCATGGCACGCTGAGCCTTTGGTTAATTCCTCTTCTTGGTGGGAAATGAGAGTTAAATTTGCCCGTCCAGACACCTCCAGCTAGTCTCTCATTGGTTCTCCCTATTCCTGTTCATTTTCCGCAGAAATTGCAAACTGGGCCAAACAGGAGGTTAAAGGCACTGACTCTCCAAGTGGGGAGAGTGTTAGTAAAGCATCTGGAATGTTGCACCCGAGTACCCGGGGACGAAAACTGACACATTTGAACACGTTTCCCGATCACACGGTGGATCATACTCTGGGTTCCACATGCATGTTTTAGCTGAAGGAAGAATCCCTTAAACCTGGAGAGTTGAGACCCATGGAATGGGTACCATGCAGTATGACTTCAAAGGGTCTGCATTTGCTCACCGAACCTCATCAATCCTATCACTGCTGCGTTTATGCCGCTATACACACGCTTGATTCTCTTTCGGAGATATATAAATCCATAGGTTTTAAGATTCTTACTAGTCAGGTATATTCTTAGGCGTTTAATATGGGGTGTTGAGTCCACTTCGTTGAGCAAGGTGTAGCTCTTTTCTATTACATATTTGGCTTATGGAACGATATCTGTGCTAATTTCAATGTCTGGTTTTATGCAGCACCCCAACTCACCTTTCCCCTTAAGGAAGCATAAGTTGGTTTTCTACATTTGAGACCCCGTTCTGTTTTGTAATTCAGTTCCTGTGTAGCCAAGTTTACATTCCGTGTAGTAGTGATAGCTTATGATGTTTCTTTTTCTGTGTGACTTATTTCACTTAGAATCATCGTAGCTGAATCCACTCATTATGCTGCTATGGGCCTGATGACATAGATTTCATTGCTGAGTGATATTGCATTGTAGGTAAGTACCACAACTTCTTTATCCATTTTTCACTTTCTGTGATATTGAACTTGTACCGTAAACGAGGTTCCTGTAAACAGAACCGTCCCAAACTTTGGGGTGGCTGTGTCTTTTTGATTTTAATTTCCCTAAGCTATAGGACCATAAGTGGAAGTGCCATAGGCTCTGTTGTTTTGTTTTTTAGATGTTTCAGGAAACACCATACACTACTCCAGAGTGGCTGTTGGCAATTACATCCCGCCCATCAGCATAACAAGGCTCCCAGTTCTCCGTGGCCTGTCCTGCCTTTCTGGATTTTATACTTTTTTCAGATGGCCCTTTTGCCCGCGGGGTAGTGAGACTTCATTGTAGTGCAGATTCCCTTTGCAAGCTTGCTTGGTTGGCCAAAAAGGGCGTATGCGTTTTTTCCTGAATATATTCAGGAAAAAACGCATACGCCCTTTTTGGCCAAGTGCATCATTGTGGACGTTCTGCCTCTTTTCCTATGCTTTACATGCAATTCCAGTCTACCTCCTGAAATCGGTTTCCTGCAATTCTGCCCCGCTTTCAAGTCCTCTTGGTGCCTTACTTCAATATATTTTTGGACGATAGCTGTCATTTATAACTCTGCAGGTTTGTGAATTACAGTGCCCCTGAGCTCCTTTCTTCAACTTGTTTTCTTGTGAGCTGGCCGCAACACCGCAGCATCGCTTCAGGCCATAGTGTTGTTCCGGCATGGCACGCTGAGCCTTTGGTTAATTCCTCTTCCTTGTGGGCAATGAGAGTTAAATTTGCCCGTCCAGACACCTCCAGCTAGTCTCTCATTGGTTCTCCCTATTCCTGTTCATTTTCCGCAGAAATTGCAAACTGGGCCAAACAGGAGGTTAAAGGCACTGACTCTCCAAGTGGGGAGAGTGTTAGTAAAGCGTGTGGAATGTTGCACCCGAGTACCGGTGGACGAAAACTGACACATTTGAACACGTTTCCCGATCACACGGTGGATCATACTCTGGGTTCCACATGCATGTTTTAGCTGAAGGAAGAATCCCTTAAACCTGGAGAGTTGAGACCCATGGAATGGGTACCATGCAATATGACTTCAAAGGGTCTGCATTTGCTCACCGAACCTCATCAATCCTATCACTGCTGCGTTTATGCCGCTATACACACGCTTGATTCTCTTTCGGAGATATATAAATCCATAGGTTTTAAGATTCTTACTAGTCAGGTATATTCTTAGGCGTTTAATATGGGGTGTTGAGTCCACTTCGTTGAGCAAGGAGAAGCTCTTGTCTATTACATATTTGGCTTATGGAACGGTATCTGTGCTAATTTCAATCTCTGGTTTTATGCAGCACCCCAACTCACCTTTCCCCTTAAGGAAGCATAAGTTGGTTTTCTACATTTGAGACCCTGTTCTGTTTTGTAATTCAGTTCCTGTTTAGCCAAGTTTACATTCCGTGTAGTAGTGATATCTTATGATGTTTCTTTTTTTCTGTGACTTATTTCACTTAGAATCATCGTACCTGAATCCACTCATTATGCTGCTACGGGCCTGATGACATAGATTTCATTGCTGAGTGATATTGCATTGTACGTAAGTACCACAACTTCTTTATCCATTTTTCGCTTTCTGTGATATTGAACTTCTACCGTAAACGAGGTTCTTGTAAACAGAGCCGTCCCAAACTTTGGGGTGGCTGTGTCTTTTTGATTTTAATTTCCCTAAGCTATAGGACCATAAGTGGAAGTGCCCTAGGCTCTGTTGCTTTGTTTTTTAGATGTTTCAGGAAACACCATAGACTTCTCCATTGTCCCTGTTGGCAATTTACATCACGCCCATCAGCATAACAAGGCTCTCACTTCTCCATGGCCTGTCCTGCCTTTCTGGATTTTACACTTTTATCAGATGGCCCTTTTGACTGGGGGGCAGTGAGACTTCATTGTAGTGCAGATTTCCTTTGCAAGCTTGCTTGGTTGGCCAAAAAGTGCGTATGCGTTTTTTCCTGAATATATTCAGGAAAAAACGCATACGCCCCTTTTGGCCAAGTGCATCATTGTGGACGTTCTGCCTCTTTTCCTATGCTTTACATGCAATTCCAGTCTACCTCCTGAAATCGGTTTCCTGCAATTCTGCCCCGCTTTCAAGTCCTCTTGGCAGCCTTACTTCAATATATTTTTGGACGATAGCTGTCATTTATAACTCTGCAGGTTTGTGAATGACAGTGCCCCTGAGCTCCTTTCTTCAACTCGCTTTCTTGTGAGCTGGCCGCAACACCGCAGGATTGCTTCAGACCCTAGTGTGGTTCCGGAACGGCACGCTTAGCCTTTGGTTAATTCCTCTTCCTGGTGGGAACGAGAGTTAACTTTGCGCGTCCAGACACCTCCAGCTAGTTTCTCATTGGTTCTCCCTATTCCTGTTCATTTTCCGTACAAATTGCAAACTGCGACAAACAGGAGGTTAAAGGCACTGACTCTCCAAGTGGGGAGAGTGTTAGTAAAGCGTCTGGAATATTGCACCCGAGAACCGGGGGACGAAAACTGAGACACATTTGTACACATTTCCGATCACACAGTGGATCATACTCTGGGTTCCACATGCATGTTTTAGCTGAAGGAAGAATCCCTTAAACCTGGAGAGTTGAGACCCATGGAATGGGTACCATGCAATATGACTTCAAAGGGTCTGCATTTGTCCACCGAACCTCACCAATCCTATCACTGCTTCGTTTATGCCGCTGTACACACGCTTGATTCTCTTTCGGAGACATATAAATCCATAGGTTTTAAGATTCTTACTAGTCAGGTATATTCTTAGGCGTTTAATATGGGGTGTTGAGCCCACTTCGTTGAGCAAGGAGTAGCTCTTGTCTATTACATATTTGGCTTATGGAACGGTATCTGTGCTAATTTCAATCTCTGGTTTTATGTAGCACCCCAACTCACCTTTCCCCTTAAGCAAGCATAAGTTGGTTTTCTACATTAGAGACCCTGTTCTGTTTTGTAATTCAGTTCCTGTGTAGCCAAGTTTACATTCCGTTTAGTAGTAATATCTTATGATGTTTCTTTTTCTGTGTGACTTATTTCACTTAGAATCATCGTACCTGAATCCACTCATTATGCTGCTACGGGCAGATGACATAGATTTCATTGCTGAGTGATATTGCATTGTACGTAAGTACCACAATTTCTTTATCCATTTTTCACTTTCTGCGATATTGAACTTGTACCGTAAATGAGATTCTTGTAAACAGAGCCGTCCCAAACTCTGGGGTGGCTGTGTCTTTTTGATTTTAATTTCCCTAAGCTATAGGACCATAAGTGGAAGTGCCCTAGGCTCTGTTGCTTTGTTTTTTAGATGTTTCAGGAAACACCATACCCTTCTCCAGAGTGGCTGTTGGCAATTTACATCCCGCCCATGAGCATAACAAGGCTCCCAGTTCTCCATGGCCTGTCCTGCGTTTCTGGATTTTACACTTTTTTCAGATGGCCCATTTGACCGGGGCGCAGTGAGACCTTATTGTAGTGCAGATTTCCTTTTCAAGCTTGATTGGTTGGCCAAAAAGGGCATATGCATGTTTTCCTGAATATATTCAGGAAAAAACGCGTATGCCCTTTTTGGCCAAGTCCATCATTGTGGACGTTCTGCCTCTTTTCCTATGCTTTACATGCAATTCCAGTCTACCTCCTGAAATCGGTTTCCTGCAATTCTGCCCCACTTTCAAGTCCTCTTGGCAGCCTTACTTCAATATATTTTTGGACGATAGCTGTCATTTATAACTCTGCAGGTTTGTGAATGACAGTGCCCCTGAGCTCCTTTCTTCAACTCGCTTTCTTGTGAGCTGGCCACAACACCGAAGGATTGCTTCAGGCCCTAGTGTGGTTCCGGCACAGCACGCTGAGCCTTTGGTTAATTCCTCTTCCTGGTGGGTAATGAGAGTTAAATTTGCCCGTCCAGACACCTCAAGCTAGTCTCTCTTGTTTCTCCCTATTCCTGTTTATTTTCTGCAGAAATTGCAAACTGGGCCAAACAGGAGGTTAAAGGCACTGACTCTCCAAGTGGGGAGAGTGTTAGTAAAGCGTCTGGAATGTTGCACCCGAGTACCAGGGGACGAAAACTGGCACATTTGAACACGTTTCCCGATCACACGGTGGATCATACTCTGGGTTCCACATGCATGTTTTAGCTGAAGGAAGAATCCCTTAAACCTGGAGAGTTGAGACCCATGGAATGGGTACCATGCAATATGACTTCAAAGGGTCTGCATTTGCTCACCGATCCTCACCAATCCTATCACTGCTGCGTTTATGCCACTGTACACACGCTTGATTCTCTTTCGGAGACATATAAATCCATACGTTTTAAGATTCTTACTAATCAGGTATATTTTTAGGCGTTTAATATGGGGTGTTGAGTCCACTTCGTTGAGCAAGGAGTAGCTCTTGTCTATTACATATTTGGCTTATGGAACGGTATCTGTGCTAATTTCAATCTCTGGTTTTATGCAGCACCCCAACTCACCTTTCCCCTTAAGCAAGCATAAGTTGGTTTTCTACATTTGAGACCTCGTTCTGTTTTGTAATTCAGTTCCTGTGTAGCCAAGTTTACATTCCGTGTAGTAGTGATATCTTATGATGTTTGTTTTTCTGTGTGACTTATTTCACTTAGAATCATCGTACCTGAATCCACTCATTATGCTGCTACGGGCCTGATGACATAGATTTCATTGCTGAGTGATATTGCATTGTACGTAAGTACCACAACTTCTTTATCCATTTTGCGCTTTCTGCGATATTGAACTTGTACCGTAAACGAGGTTCTTGTAAATAGAACCGTCCCAAACTTTGGGGTGGCTGTGTCTTTTTGATTTTAATTTCCCTAAGCTATAGGACCATAAGTGGAAGTGCCCTAGGCTCTGTTGCTTCGTTTTGTAGATGTTTCAGGAAACACCATACACTTCTCCAGAGTGGCTGTTGGCAATTTACATCCCGCCCATCAGCATAACAAGGCTCCCTGTTCTCCATGGCCTGTCCTGCCTTTCTGGATTTTACACTTTTTTCTGATGGCCCTTTTGACAGGGGGGCAGTGACACTCCATTGTAGTGCAGACTTCCTTTGCACGCTTGCTTGATTGGCCAAAAAGGGCGTATGCGTTTTTTCCTGAATATATTCAGGAAAAAACGCATACGCCCTTTTTGGCCGAGTGCATCATTGTGGACGTTCTGCCTCTTTTCCTATGCTTTACATGCAATTCCAGTCTACCTCCTGAAATCGGTTTCCTGCAATTCTGCCCCGCTTTCAAGTCCTCTTGGCAGCCTTACTTCAATATATTTTTGGACGATAGCTGTCATTTATAACTCTGCAGGTTTGTGAATGACAGTGCCCCTGAGCTCCTTTCTTCAACTCGCTTTCTTGTGAGCTGGCCGCAACACCGCAGGATTGCTTCAGGCCCTAGTGTGGTTCCGGCATGGCACATTGAGCCTTTGTTTAATTCCTCTTCCTGGTGGGAAATGAGAGTTAAATTTGCCCGTCCAGACACCTCCAGCTAGTCTCTCATTGGTTCTCCCTATTCCTGTTCATCTTCCGCAGAAATTGCAAACTGGGCCAAACAGGAGGTTAAAGGCACTGACTCTCCAAGTGGGGAGAGTGTTAGTAAAGCGTCTGGAATGTTGCACCCGAGTACCAGGGGACGAAAACTGGCACATTTGAACACGTTTCCCGATCACACGGTGGATGATACTCTGGGTTCCACATGCATGTTTTAGCTGAAGGAAGAATCCCTTAAACCTGGAGAGTTGAGATCCATGGAATGGGTACCATGCAATATGACTTCAAAGGGTCTGCATTTGCTCACCGAACCTCACCAATCCTATCACTGCTGCGCTTATGCTGCTGTACACACGCTTGATTCTCTTTCGGAGCATATAAATCCATAGGTTTTAAGATTCTTACTAGTCAGGTATATTCTTAGGAGTTTAATATGGGGTGTTGAGTCCACTTCGTTGAGCAAGGAGTAGCTCTTGTCTATTACATATTTGGCTTATGGAACGGTATCTGTGCTAATTTCAATCTCTGGTTTTATGCAGCCCCCCAACTCACCTTTCCCCTTAAGCAAGCATAAGTTGGTTTTCTACATTTGAGACCCTGTTCTGTTTTGTAATTCAGTTCCTGTGTAGCCAAGTTTACATTCCATGTAGTAGTGATATCTTATGATGTTTCTTTTTCTCTGTGAGTTATTTCACTTAGAATAATCGTACCTGAATCCACTCATTATGCTGCTACAGGTCTCATGACATAGATTTCATTGCTGAGTGATATTGCATTGTACGTAAGTACCACAACTTCTTTATCCATTTTTCGCTTTCTGCGATATTGAACTTGTACCGTAAACGAGGTTCTTGTAAACAGAGCCGTCCCAAACTTTGGGGTGGCTGTGTCTTTTTTATTTTAATTTCCCTAAGCTATAGGACCATAAGTGGAAGTGCCCTAGGCTCTGTTGCTTTGTTTTTTAGATGTTTCAGGAAACACCATACACTTCTCCAGAGTGGCTGTTGGCAATTTACATCCCGCCCATCAGCATAACAAGGCTCCCAGTTCTCCATGGCTTGTCCTGCCTTTCTGGATTTTACACTTTTTTCAGATGGCCCTTTTGACCGGGGGGCAGTGAGACTTCATTGTAGTGCAGATTTCCTTTGCAAGCTTGCTTGGTTGGCCAAAAAGTGCGTATGCGTTTTTCCCTGAATATATTCAGGAAAAAACGCATACGCCCTTTTTGGCCAAGTGCATCATTGTGGACGTTCTGCCTCTTTTCCTGTGGTTTACATGCAAATCCAGTCTACCTCCTGAAATCGGTTTCCTGCAATTCTGCCCCGCTTTCAAGTCCTCTTGGCAGCCTTACTTCAATATATTTTTTGACGATAGCTGTCATTTATAACTCTGCAGGTTTTTGAATGACAGTGCCCCTGAGCTCCTTTCCTCAACTCGCTTTCTTGTGAGCTGGCCGCAACACCGCAGGATAGCTTCAGGTCCTAGTGTGGTTTCAGCATGGCCCGCTGAGGCTTTGGTTAATTCCTCTTCCTGGTGGGAAATGAGAGTTAAATTTGCCCGTTCAGACACCTCCAGCTAGTCTCTCATTGGTTCTCCCTATTCCTGTTCATTTTCCGAAGAAATTGCAAACTGGGACAAACAGGAGGTTAAAGGCACTGACTCTCCAAGTGGGGAGAGTGTTAGTAAAGCGTCTGGAATGTTGCACCCGAGTACCAGGGGACGAAAACTGAGACACATTTGAACACGTTTCCTGATCACACGGTGGATCATACTCTGGGTTCCACATGCATGTTTTAGCTGAAGGAAGAATCCCTTAAACCTGGAGAGTTGAGACCCATGGAATGGGTACCATGCAATATGACTTCAAATGGTCTGCATTTGCTCACCTATCCTCACCAATCCTATCACTGCTGCGTTTATGCCGCTGTACACATGCTTGATTCTCTTTCGGAGACATATAAATCCATAGGTTTTAAGATTCTTACTAGTCAGGTATATTCTTACGCGTTTAGTATGGGGTGTTGGGTCCACTTCGTTGAGCAAGGAGTAGCTCTTGTCTATTACATATTTGGCTTATGGAACGGTATCTGTGCTAATTTCAATCTCTGGTTTTATGCAGCCCCCCAACTCACCTTTCCCCTTAAGCAAGCATAAGTTGGTTTTCTACATTTGAGACCCTGTTCTGTTTTGTAATTCAGTTCCTGTGTAGCCAAGTTTACATTCCGTGTAGTAGTGATATCTTATGATGTTTCTTTTTTTGTGTGACTTATTTCACTTAGAATCATCGTACCTGAATCCACTCATTATGCTGCTACGGGCCTGATGACATAGATTTCATTGCTGAGTGATATTGCATTGTACGTAAGTACCACAACTTCTTTATCCATTTTTCGCTTTCTGTGATATTGAACTTGTACCGTAAACGAGGTTCTTGTAAACTGAGCCGTCCCAAACTTTGGGGTGGCTGTGTCTTTTTGATTTTAATTTCCCTAAGCTATAGGACCATAAGTGGAAGTGCCCTAGGCTCTGTTGCTTTGTTTTTTAGATGTTTCAGGAAACACCATACACTTCTCCATTGTTGCTGTTGGCAATTTACATTCCGCCCATCAGCATAACAAGGCTCTCACTTCTCCATGGCCTGTCCTGCCTTTCTGGATTTTACACTTTTATCAGATGGCACTTTTGACTGGGGGCCAGTGAGACTTCATTGTAGTGCAGATTTCCTTTGCAAGCTTGCTTGGTTGGCCAAAAAGTGCGTATGCGTTTTTTCCTGAATATATTCAGGAAAAAACGCATATGCCCCTTTTGGCCAAGTGCATCATTGTGGACGTTCTGCCTCTTTTCCTATGCTTTACATGCAATTCCAGTCTACCTCCTGAAATCGGTTTCCTGCAATTCTGCCCCGCTTTCAAGTCCTCTTGGCAGCCTTACTTCAATATATTTTTGGACGATAGCTGTCATTTATAACTCTGCAGGTTTGTGAATGACAGTGCCCCTGAGCTCCTTTCTTCAACTCGCTTTCTTGTGAGCTGGCCGCAACACCGCAGGATTGCTTCAGGCTCTAGTGTGGTTGCGGCACGGCACGCTTAGCCTTTGGTTAATTCCTCTTCCTGGTGGGAAACGAGAGTTAACTTTGCGCGTCCAGACACCTCCAGCTAGTTTCTCATTGGTTCTCCCTATTCCTGTTCATTTTCCGTAGAAATTGCAAACTGGGCCAAACAGGAGGTTAAAGGCACTGACTCTCCAAGTTGGGAGAGTGTTAGTAAACAGTCTGGAATGTTGCACTCGAGTACCAGGGGACGAAAACTGAGACACCTTTGAACACGTTTCCTGATCACACGGTGGATGATACTCTGGGTTCCACATGCATGTTTTAGCTGAAGGAAGAATCCCTTAAACCTGGAGAGTTGAGATCCATGGAATGGGTACGATGCAATATGACTTCAAAGGGTCTGCATTTGCTCACCGAACCTCACCAATCCTATCACTGCTGCATTTATGCCGCTGTACACATGCTTGATTCCCTTTCGGAGCATATAAATCCATAGGTTTTAAGATTCTTACTAGTCAGGTATATTCTTAGGAGTTTAATATGGGGTGTTGAGTCCACTTCGTTGAGCAAGGAGTAGCTCTTGTCTATTACATATTTGGCTTATGGAACGGTATCTGTGCTAATTTCAATCTCTGTTTTTATGCAGCCCCCCAACTCACCTTTCCCCTTAAGCAAGCATAAGTTGGTTTTTTACATTTGAGACCCTGTTCTGTTTTGTAATTCAGTTCCTGTGTAGCCAAGTTTACATTCCATGTAGTAGTGATATCTTATGATGTTTCTTTTTCTCTGTGACTTATTTCACTTAGAATCATCGTACCTGAATCCACTCATTATGCTGCTATGGGCCTCATGACATAGATTTCATTGCTGAGTGATATTGCATTGTACGTAAGTACCACAACTTCTTTATCCATTTTTCGCTTTCTGCGATATTGAACTTGTACCGTAAACGAGGTTCTTGTAAACAGAGCCGTCCCAAACTTTGGGGTGGCTGTGTCTTTTTGATTTTAATTTCCCTAAGCTATAGGACCATAAGTGGAAGTGCCCTAGGCTCTGTTGCTTTGTTTTCTACATGTTTCAGGAAACACCATACACTTCTCCAGAGTGGCTGTTGGCAATTTTCATCCCGCCCATGAGCATAACAAGGCTCCCAGTTCTCCATGGCCTGTCCTGCCTTTCTGGATTTTACACTTTTTTCAGATGGCCCTTTTGACCGGGGGGCAGTGAGACTTCATTTTAGTGCAGATTTCCTTTGTAAGCTTGCTTGGTTGACCAAAAACTGCGTATGCGTTTTTTCCTGAATATAGTCAGGAAAAAACGCATACGCCCTTTTTGGCCAAGTGCATCATTGTGGACGTTCTGCCTCTTTTCCTATGCTTTCCATGCAATTCCAGTCTACCTCCTGAAATCGGTTTCCTGCAATTCTGCCCCGCTTTCAAGTCCTCTTGGCAGCCTTACTTCAATATCTTTTTGGACGATAGCTGTCATTTATAACTCTGCAGGTTTGTGAATGACAGTGCCCCTGAGCTCCTTTCTTCAACTCGCTTTCTTGTGAGCTGCCCGCAACACCGCAGGATTGCTTCAGGCCCTACTGTGGTTCCGGCATGGCACGCTGACCCTTTGGTTAATTCCTATTCCTGGTGGGAAATGAGAGTTAAATTTGCCCGTCCAGACACCTCCAGCTAGTCTCTCATTGGTTCTCCCTATTCCTGTTCATTTTCCGCAGAAATTGCAAACTGGTCCAAACAGGAGGTTAAAGGCACTGACTCTCCAAGTGGGGAGAGTGTTAGTAAAGCGTCTGGAATGTTGTACCCGAGTACCAGGGGACGAAAACTGAGACACATTTGAACACGTTTCCCAATCACACGGTGGATCATACTCTGGGTTCCACATGCATGTGTTAGCTGAAGGAAGAATCCCTTAAACCTGGAGAGTTGAGACCCCTGCAATGGGTACCATGCAATATGACTTCAAATGGTCTGCATTTGCTCACCTATCCTCACCAATCCTATCACTGCTGCGTTTATGCCGCTGTACACATGCTTGATTCTCTTTCGGAGACATATAAATCCATAGGTTTTAAGATTCTTACTAGTCAGGTATATTCTTACGCGTTTAATATGGGGTGTTGCGTCCACTTCGTTGAGCAAGGAGTAGCTCTTGTCTATTACATATTTGGCTTATGGAACGGTATCTGTTCTAATTTCAATCTCTAGTTTTATGCAGCACCCCAACTCACATTTCCCCTTAAGGAAGCATAAGTTGGTTTTCTACATTTGAGACCCTGTTCTGTTTTGTAATTCAGTTCCTGTGTAGCCAAGTTTACATTCCGTGTAGTAGTGATATCTGATGATCTTTCTTTTTTTGAGTGAATTATTTCACTTAGAATCATCGTACCTGAATCCACTCATTATGTTGCTACGGGCCTGATGTCATAGATTTCATTGCTGAGTGATATTGCATTGTACGTAAGTACCACAACTTCTTTATCCATTTTTTGCATTCTGCGATATTAAACTTGTACTGTAAACGAGGTTCTTGTAAACAGAGCTATCCCAAACTTTGGGGTGGCTGTGTCTTTTTGATTTTAATTTCCCTAAGCTATAGGACCATAAGTGGAAGTGCCCTAGGCTCTGTTGCTTTGTTTTTTAGATGTTTCAGGAAACACCATACACTTCTCCAGAGTGGCTGTTGGCAATTTACATCCCTCCCATCAGCATAACAAGGCTCCCAGTTCTCCATGGCCTGTCCTGCCTTTCTGGATTTTACACTTTTTTCAGATAGCCCTTTTGAACGGGGGGCAGTGAGACTTCATTGTTGTGCAGATTTCCTTTGCAAGCTTGCTTGGTTGGCCAAAAAGTGCGTATGCGTTTTTTCCTGAATATATTCAGGAAAAAACGCATACGCCCTTTTTGGCCAAGTGCATCATTGTGGACGTTCTGCCTCTTTTCCTGTGGTTTACATGCAATTCCAGTCTACCTCCTGAAATCGGTTTCCTGCAATTCTGCCCCACTTTCAAGTCCTCTTGGCAGCCTTACTTCAATATATTTTTTGACGATAGCTGTCATTTATAACTCTGCAGGTTTGTGAATGACAGTGCCCCTGAGCTCCTTTCTTCAACTCGCTTTCTTGTGAGCTGGCCGCAACACCGCAGGATAGCTTCAGGCCCTAGTGTGGTTTCGGCATGGCCCGCTGAGGCTTTGGTTAATTCCTCTTCCTGGTGGGAAATGAGAGTTAAATTTGCCCGTTCAGACACCTCCAGCTAGTCTCTCATTGGTTCTCCCTATTCCTGTTCATTTTCCGCAGAAATTGCAAACTGGGACAAACAGGAGGTTAAAGGCACTGACTCTCCAAGTGGGGAGAGTGTTAGTAAAGCGTCTGGAATGTTGCACCCGAGTACCAGGACACGAAAACTGAGACACATTTGAACACGTTTCCCGATCACACGGTGGATCATACTCTGGGTTCCACATGCATGTTTTAGCTGAAGGAAGAATCCCTTAAACCTGGAGAGTTGAGACCCATGGAATGGGTACCATGCAATATGACTTCAAAGGGTCTGCATTTGCTCACCGAACCTCACCAATCCTATCACTGCTGCGTTTATGCCGCTGTACACACGCTTGATTCTCTTTCGGAGCATATAAATCCATAGGTTTTAAGATTCTTACTAGTCAGGTATATTCTTATGCGTTTAATATGTGGTGTTGAGTCCACTTCGTTGAGCAAGGAGAAGCTCATGTCTATTACATATTTGACTTATGGAACGGTATCTGTGCTAATTTCAATCTCTGGTTTTATGCAGCACCCCAACTCACCTTTCCCCTTAAGGAAGCATAAGTTGGTTTTCTACATTTGAGACCCTGTTCTGTTTTGTAATTCAGTTCCTGTGTAGCCAAGTTTACATTCCGTGTAGTAGTGATATCTTATGATGTTTCTTTTTCTGTGTGACTTATTTCACTTAGAATCATCGTACCTGAATCCACTCATTATGCTGCTACGGGCCTGATGACATAGATTTCATTGCTGAGTGATATTGCATTGTACGTAAGTACCACAACTTCTTTATCCATTTTTCGCTTTCTGTGATATTGAACTTGTACCGTAAACGAGGTTCTTGTAAACTGAGCCGTCCCAAACTTTGGGGTGGCTGTGTCTTTTTGATTTTAATTTCCCTAAGCTATAGGACCATAAGTGGAAGTGCCCTAGGCTCTGTTGCTTTGTTTTTTAGATGTTTCAGGAAACACCATACACTTCTCCATTGTCGCTGTTGGCAATTTACATCCCGCCCATCAGCATAACAAGGCTCTCACGTCTCCATGGCCTGTCCTGCCTTTCTGGATTTTACACTTTTATCAGATGGCCCTTTTGACTGGGGGCCAGTTAGACTTCATTGTAGTGCAGATTTCCTTTGCAAGCTTGCTTGGTTGGCCAAAAAGGGCGTATGCGTTTTTTCTTGAATATATTCAGGAAAAAACGCATACGCCCCTTTTGGCCAAGTGCATCATTGTGGACGTTCTGCCTCTTTTCCTATGCTTTACATGCAATTCCAGTCTACCTCCTGAAATCGGTTTCCTGCAATTCTGCCCCGCTTTCAAGTCCTCTTGGCAGCCTTACTTCAATATATTTTTGGACGATAGCTGTCATTTATAACTCTGCAGGTTTGTGAATGACAGTGCCCCTGAACCCCTTTCTTCAACTCGCTTTCTTGTGAGCTGGCCGCAACACCGCAGCCTTGCTTCAGGCCCTAGTGTGGTTCCGGCACGGCACGCTTAGTCTTTGGTTAATTCCTCTTCCTGGTGGGAAACGAGAGTTAACTTTGCGCGTCCAGACACCTCCAGCTAGTTTCTCATTGGTTCTCCCTATTCCTGTTCATTTTCCGTAGAAATTGCAAACTGGGCCAAACAGGAGGTTAAAGGCACTGACTCTCCAAGTGGGGAGAGTGTTAGTAAAGTGTCTGGAATGTTGCACCCGAGAACCGGGGGACGAAAACTGAGACACATTTGAACACGTTTCCGATCACACAGTGGATCATACTCTGGGTTCCACATGCATGTTTTAGCTGAAGGAAGAATCCCTTAAACCTGGAGAGTTGAGACCCATGGAATGGGTACCATGCAATATGACTTCAAAGGGTCTGCATTTGCTCACCGAACCTCAACAATCCTATTACTGCTGCGTTTATGCCGCTGTACACACGCTTGATTCTCTTTCGGAGACATATAAATCCATAGGTTTTAAGATTCTTACTAGTCAGGTATATTCTTAGGCGTTTAATATGGGGTGTTGAGTCCACTTCGTTGAGCAAGGAGTAGGTCTTGTCTATTACATATTTGGCTTATGGAACGGTATCTGTGCTAATTTCAATCTCTGGTTTTATGTAGCACCCCAACTCACCTTTCCCCTTAAGCAAGCATAAGTTGGTTTTCTACATTTGAGACCCTGTTCTGTTTTGTAATTCAGTTCCTGTGTAGCCAAGTTTACATTCCGTGTAGTAGTGATATCTTATGATGTTTCTTTTTCTGTGTGACTTATTTCACTTAGAATAATCGTACCTGAATCCACTCATTATGCTGCTACGGGCAGATGACATAGATTTCATTGCTGAGTGATATTGCATTGTACGTAAGTACCACAACTTCTTTATCCATTTTTCACTTTCTGCGATATTGAACTTGTACCGTAAACGAGGTTCTTGTAAACAGAGCTGTCCCAAACATTTGGGTGGTTGTGTCTTTTTGATTTTAATTTCCCTAAGCTATAGGACCATAAGTGGAAGTGCCCTAGGCTCTGTTGCTTCGTTTTGTAGATGTTTCAGGAAACACCATACACTTCTCCAGAGTGGCTGTTGGCAATTTACATCCCGCCCATCAGCATAACAAGGCTCCCTGTTCTCCATGGCCTGTCCTGCCTTTCTGGATTTTACACTTTTTTCTGATGGCCCTTTTGACCGGGGGGCAGTGACACTCCATTGTAGTGCAGACTTCCTTTGCACGCTTGCTTGGTTGGCCAAAAAGGGCGTATGCGTTTTTTCCTGAATATATTCAGGAAAAAACGCATACGCCCTTTTTGGCCGAGTGCATCATTGTGGACGTTCTGCCTCTTTTCCTATGCTTTACATGCAATTCCAGTCTACCTCCTGAAATCGGTTTCCTGCAATTCTGCCCCGCTTTCAAGTCCTCTTGGCAGCCTTACTTCAATATATTTTTGGACGATAGCTGTCATTTATAACTCTGCAGGTTTGTGAATGACAGTGCCCCTGAGCTCCTTTCTTCAACTCGCTTTCTTGTGAGCTGGCCGCAACACCGCAGGATTGCTTCAGGCCCTAGTGTGGTTCCGGCATGACATGCTGAGCCTTTGGTTAATTCCTCTTCCTGGTGGGAAATGAGAGTTAACTTTGCCCGTTCAGACACCTCCAGCTAGTCTCTCATTGGTTCTCCCTATTCCTGTTCATTTTCCGCAGAAATTGCAAACTGGGACAAACAGGAGGTTAAAGGCACTGACTCTCCAAGTGGGGAGAGTGTTAGTAAAGCGTCTGGAATGTTGCACCCGAGTACCAGGACACGAAAACTGAGACACATTTGAACACGTTTCCCGATCACACGGTGGATCATACTCTGGGTTCCACATGCATGTTTTAGCTGAAGGAAGAATCCCTTCAACCTGGAGAGTTGAGACCCATGGAATGGGTACCATGCAATATGACTTCAAAGGGTCTGCATTTGCTCACCGAACCTCACCAATCCTATCACTGCTGCGTTTATGCCGCTGTACACACGCTTGATTCTCTTTCGGAGCATATAAATCCATAGGTTTTAAGATTCTTACTAGTCAGGTATATTCTTAGGCATTTAATATGTGGTGTTGAGTCCATTTCGTTGAGCAAGGAGAAGCTCATGTCTATTACATATTTGACTTATGGAACGGTATCTGTGCTAATTTCAATCTCTGGTTTTATGCAGCACCCCAACTCACCTTTCCCTTTAAGGAAGCATAAGTTGGTTTTCTACATTTGAGACCCTGTTCTGTTTTGTAATTCAGTTCCTGTGTAGCCAAGTTTACATTCCGTGTAGTAGTGATATCTGATGATGTTTCTTTTTCTGTGTGACTTATTTCACTTAGAATCATCGTACCTGAATCCACTCATTATGCTGCTACGGGCCTGATGACATAGATTTCATTGCTGAGTGATATTGCATTGTACGTAAGTACCACAACTTCTTTATCCATTTTTCGCTTTCTGTGATATTGAACTTGTACCGTAAACGAGGTTCTTGTAAACTGAGCCGTCCCAAACTTTGGGGTGGCTGTGTCTTTTTGATTTTAATTTCCCTAAGCTATAGGACCATAAGTGGAAGTGCCCTAGGCTCTGTTGCTTTGTTTTTTAGATGTTTCAGGAAACACCATACACTTCTCCATTGTCGCTGTTGGCAATTTACATCCCGCCCATCAGCATAACAAGGCTCTCACGTCTCCATGGCCTGTCCTGCCTTTCTGGATTTTACACTTTTATCAGATGGCCCTTTTGACTGGGGGCCAGTGAGACTTCATTGTAGTGCAGATTTCCTTTGCAAGCTTGCTTGGTTGGCCAAAAAGGGCGTATGCGTTTTTTCTTGAATATATTCAGGAAAAAACGCATACGCCCCTTTTGGCCAAGTGCATCATTGTGGACGTTCTGCCTCTTTTCCTATGCTTTACATGCAATTCCAGTCTACCTCCTGAAATCGGTTTCCTGCAATTCTGCCCCGCTTTCAAGTCCTCTTGGCAGCCTTACTTCAATATATTTTTGGACGATAGCTGTCATTTATAACTCTGCAGGTTTGTGAATGACAGTGCCCCTGAGCTCCTTTCTTCAACTCGCTTTCTTGTGAGCTGGCCGCAACACCGCAGGATTGCTTCAGGCCCTAGTGTGGTTCCGGCACGGCATGCTTAGCCTTTGGTTAATTCCTCTTCCTGGTGGGAAACGAGAGTTAACTTTGCGCGTCCAGACACCTCCAGCTAGTTTCTCATTGGTTCTCCCTATTCCTGTTCATTTTCCGTAGAAATTGCAAACTGGGCCAAACAGGAGGTTAAAGGCACTGACTCTCCAAGTGGGGAGAGTGTTAGTAAAGTGTCTGGAATGTTGCACCCGAGAACCGGGGGACGAAAACTGAGACACATTTGAACACGTTTCCGATCACACAGTGGATCATAATCTGGGTTCCACATGCATGTTTTAGCTGAAGGAAGAATCCCTTAAACCTGGAGAGTTGAGACCCATGGAATGGGTTCCATGCAATATGACTTCAAAGGGTCTGCATTTGCTCACCGAACCTCACCAATCCTATCACTGCTGCGTTTATGCCGCTGTACACATGCTTGATTCTCTTTCGGAGACATATAAATCCATAGGTTTTAAGATTCTTACTAGTCAGGTATATTCTTAGGCGTTTATTATGGGGTGTAGAGTCCACTTCGTTGAGCAAGGAGTAGGTCTTGTCTATTACATATTTGGCTTATGGAACGGTATCTGTGCTAATTTCAATCTCTGGTTTTATGTAGCACCCCAACTCACCTTTCCCCTTAAGCAAGCATAAGTTGGTTTTCTACATTTGAGACCCTGTTCTGTTTTGTAATTCAGTTCCTGTGTAGCCAAGTTTACATTCCGTGTAGTAGTGATATCTTATGATGTTTCTTTTTCTGTGTGACTTATTTCACTTAGAATAATCGTACCTGAATCCACTCATTATGCTGCTACGGGCAGATGACATAGATTTCATTGCTGAGTGATATTGCATTGTACGTAAGTACCACAACTTCTTTATCCATTTTTCACTTTCTGCGATATTGAACTTGTACCGTAAACGAGGTTCTTGTAAACAGAGCTGTCCCAAACATTTGGGTGGTTGTGTCTTTTTGATTTTAATTTCCCTAAGCTATAGGACCATAAGTGGAAGTGCCCTAGGCTCTGTTGCTTTGTTTTGTAGATGTTTCAGGAAACACCATACACTTCTCCAGAGTGGCTGTTGGCAATTTACATCCCACCCATCAGCATAACAAGGCTCCCTGTTCTCCATGGCCTGTCCTGCCTTTCTGGATTTTACACTTTTTTCTGATGGCCCTTTTGACAGGGGGGCAGTGACACTCCATTGTAGTGCAGACTTCCTTTGCACGCTTGCTTGATTGGCCAAAAAGAGCGTATGCGTTTTTTCCTGAATATATTCAGGAAAAAACGCATACGCCCTTTTTGGCCGAGTGCATCATTGTGGACGTTCTGCCTCTTTTCCTATGCTTTACATGCAATTCCAGTCTACCTCCTGAAATCGGTTTCCTGCAATTCTGCCCCGCTTTCAAGTCCTCTTGGCAGCCTTACTTCAATATATTTTTGGACGATAGCTGTCATTTATAACTCTGCAGGTTTGTGAATGACAGTGCCCCTGAGCTCCTTTCTTCAACTCGCTTTCTTGTGAGCTGGCCGCAACACCGCAGGATTGCTTCAGGCCCTAGTGTGGTTCCAGCACGGCACGCTGAGCCTTTGTTTAATTCCTCTTCCTGGTGGGAAATGAGAGTTAAATTTGCCCGTCCAGACAACTCCAGCTAGTCTCTCATTGGTTCTCCCTATTCCTGTTCATTTTCCGCAGAAATTGCAAACTGGTCCAAACAGGAGGTTAAAGGCACTGACTCTCCAAGTGGGGAGAGTGTTAGTAAAGCGTCTGGAATGTTGCACCCGAGTACCGGGGGATGAAAACTGAGACACATTTGAACACGTTTCCCGGTCACACGGTGGATCATACTCTGGGTTCCACATGCATGTTTTAGCTGAAGGAAGAATCCCTTCAACCTGGAGAGTTGAGACCCATTGAATGGGTACCATGCAATATGACTTCAAAGGGTCTGCATTTGCTCACCGAACCACACCAATCCTATCACTGCTGCATTTATGCCGCTGTACACACGCTTGATTCTCTTTCGGAGACATATAAATCCATAGGTTTTAAGATTCTTACAAGTCAGGTATATTCTTAGGCGTTTAATATGGGGTGTTGAGTCCACTTCGTTGAGCAAGGAGTAGCTCTTGTCTATTATATATTTGGCTTATGGAATGGTATCTGTGCTAATTTCAATCTCTGGTTTTATGCAGCACCCCAACTCACCTTTCCTCTTAAGCAAGCATATGTTGGTTTTCTACATTTGAGACCCTATTCTGTTTTGTAATTCAGTTCCTGTGTAGACAAGTTTACATTCCGTGTAGTAGTGATATCTTATGACGCTTCTTTTTCTGTGTGACTTATTTCACTTAGAATCATCGTACCTGAATAAACTCGTTATGCTGCTACGGGCCTGATGACATAGATTTCATTGCTGAGTGATATTGCATTGTACGTAAGTACCACAACTTCTTTATCCATTTTTCGCTTTCTGCGATATTGAACATGTACCGTAAACGAGGTTCTTGTAAACAGAGCCATCCCAAACTTTGGGGTGGCTGTGTCTTTTTGATTTTAATTTCCTTAAGCTATAGGACCATAAGTTGAATTGCCCTAGGCTCTGTTGCTTTGTTTTTTAGATGTTTCAGGAAACACCATACACTTCTCCAGAGTGGCTGTTGGCAATTTACATCCCGCCCATGAACATAACAAGGCTCCCAGTTCTCCATGGCCTGTCCTGCCTTTCTGGATTTTACACTTTTTTCAGATGGCCGTTTTGACCGGGGGGCAGTGAGACATCATTGTAGTGCAGATTTCCTTTGCAAGTTGCTTGCTTGGCCAAAAAGGGCGTATGCGTTTTTTCCTGAATATATTCATGAAAAAATGCATACGCCCTTTTTGGCCAAGTGCATCATTGTGGACGTTCTGCCTCTTTTGCTATGCTTTACATGCAATTCCAGTCTACCTCCTGAAATCGGTTTCCTGCAATTCTGCCCCTCTTTCAAGCACTCTTGGCAGCCTTTCTTCAATATATTTTTGGACGATAGCTGTCATTTATAACTCTGCAGGTTTGTGAATGACAGTGCCCCTGAGCTCCTTTCTTCAACTCGCTTTCTTGTGAGCCGGCCACAACACCACTGCATTGCTTCACGCCCTAGTGTGGTTCTGGCATGGCACGCTGAGCCTTTGGTTAATTCCTCTTCCTGTTGGGAAATGAGAGTTAAATTTGCCCGTCCAGACACCTCCAGCTAGTCTCTCCTTGGTTCTCCCTATTGCTGTTCATTTTCCGCAGAAATTAAAAACTGGGCCAATCAGGAGGTTAAAGGCACTGACTCTCCAAGTGGAGAGAGTGTTAGTAAAGCGTCTGGAATGTTGCACCCGAGTACCAGGGGACGAAACCTGAGTCACATTTGAACACGTTTCCCGATCACACGGTGGATCATACTCTGGGTTCCACATGCATGTTTTAGCTGAAGGAAGAATCCCTTCAACCTGGAGAGTTGAGACCCATGGAATGGGTACCATGCAATATGACTTCAAAGGGTCTGCATTTGCTCACCGATCCTCACCAATCCTATCACTGCTGCGTTTATGCCGCTGTACACACACTTGATTCTCTTTCGGAGACATATAAATCCATAGGTTTTAAGATTCTTACTAGTCAGGTATATTCTTAGGCATTTAATATGGGGTGTTGAGTCCACTTCGTTGAGCAAGGAGTAGCTCTTGTCTATTACATATTTGGCTTATGGAACGGTATCTGTGCTAATTTCAATCTCTGGTTTTATGCAGCAACCCAACTCACCTTTCCCCTTAAGCAAGCATAATTTGGTTTTCTACATTTGAGACCCTGTTCTGTTTTGTAATTCAGTTCCTGTGTAGCCAAGTTTACATTCCGTGTAGTAGTGATATCTTATGATGTTTCTTTTTCTGTGTGACTTATTTCACTTAGAATCATCGTATCTGAATCCACTCATTATGCTGCTACGGGCCTGATGACATAGATTTCATTGCTGAGTGATATTGCATTGTACGTAAGTACCACAACTTCTTTATCCATTTTTCACTTTCTGTGATATTTAACTTGTACCGTAAACGAGGTTCTTGTAAACAGAGCCGTCCCAAACTTTGTGGTGGCTGTGTCTTTTTGATTTTAATTTCCCTAAGCTATAGGACCATAAGTGGAAGAGCCCTAGGCTCTGTTGCTTTGTTTTGTAGATGTTTCAGGAAAAACCATACACTTCTCCAGAGTGCCTGTTGGCAAGTTACATCCCATCCATCAGCATAACAAGGCCTCCAGTTCTCCATTGCCTGTCCTGCCTTTCTGGATTTTATACTTTTTTCAGATGGCCCTTTTGACCGGGGGGCAGTGAGACTTCATTGTAGTGCAGATTTCCTTTGCAAGCTTGCTTGGTTGGCCAAAAAGGGCGTATGCGTTTTTTCCTGTATTCCGGAAAAAACGCATACGCCCTTTTTGGCCAAGTGCATCATTGTGGACGTTCTGCCTCTTTTCCTATGCTTTACATGCAATTCCAGTCTACCTCCTGAAATCGGTTTCCTGCAATTCTGCCCCGCTTTCAAGTCCTCTTGGCAGCCTTACTTCAATATATTTTTTGATGATAGCTGTCATTTATAACTCTGCATGTTTGTGAATTACAGTGCCCCTGAGCTCCTTTTTTCAACTCGCTTTCTTGTGAGCTGGCCGCAACACCGCAGGATTGCTTCAGGCCCTAGTGTGGTTCCGGCATGGCACGCTGAGCCTTTGTTTAATTCCTCTTCCTGGTGGGAAATGAGAGTTAAATTTGCCCGTCCAGACACCTCCAGCTAGTCTCTCATTGGTTCTCCCTATTCCTGTTCATTTTCCGCAGAAATTGCCAACTGGGCCAAACAGGAGGTTAAAGGCACTGACTCTCCAAGTGGGGAGAGTGTTAGGAAAGTGTCTGCAATGTTGCACCCGAGTACCAGGGGACGAAAACTGAGACACATTTGAACACGTTTCCCGATCACACAGTGGATCATTCTCTGGGTTCCACATGCATGTTTTAGCTGAATGAAGAATCCCTTAAACCTCGAGAGTTGAGACCCATGGAACGGGTACCATGCAGTATGACTTCAAAGGGTCTGCATTTGCTCACCGAACCTCACCAAACCTATCACTGCTGCGTTTATGCCGCTGTACACACGCTTGATTCTCTTTCGGAGACATATCAATCCATAGGTTTTAAGATTCTTCCTAGTCAGGTATATTCTTAGGCGTTTAATATGGGGTGTTGAGTCCACTTCGTTGAGCAAGGAGTAGCTCTTGTCTATTACATATTTGGCTTATGGAACGGTATCTGTGCTAATTTCAATCTGTGGTTTTATGCAACACCCCAACTCACCTTTCCCCTTAAGCAAGCATACGTTGGTTTTCTACATTTGAGACCCTGTTCTGTTTTGTAATTCAGTTCCTGTGTAGCCAAGTTTACCTTCCGTGTAGTAGTGATATCTTATGATGTTTCTTTTTCTGTGTGACTTATTTCACTTAGAATCATCGTACCTGAATCCACTCATTATGCTGCTACGGGCCTGATGACATAGATTTCATTGCTGAGTGATATTGCATTGTACGTAAGTACCACAACTTCTTTATCCATTTTTCCCTTTCTGTGATATTGAACTTGTACCGTAAACGAGGTTCTTGTAAACAGTGCCGTCCCAAACTTTGGGGTGGCTGTGTCTTTTTGATTTTAATTTCCCTAAGCTATAGGACCATAAGTGGAAGTGCCCTAGGCTCTGTTGCTTTGTTTTTTAGATGTTTCAGGAAACACCATACACTTCTCCAGAGTGGCTGTTCCCAATTTACATCCCGCCCACCAGCATAACAAGGCTCCCAGTTCTCCATGGCCTGTTCTTCCTTTCTGGATTTTATACTTTTTTCAGATGGCCCTTTTGACCGGGGGGAAGTGAGACTTCATTGTAGTGCAGATTTCCTTTGCAAGGTTGTTTGGTTGGCCAGAAAGGGTATATGTGTTTCTTCCTGAATATATTAAGGAAAAAACGCATGCGCCCTTTTTGGCCAAGTGCATCATTGTCGACGTTCTGAGTCTTTTCATATGTTGTCAATGCAATTCTAGTCTACCTCTTGAAATCGGTTTCCTGCAATTCTGCCTTGCTGTCAGTGCCTCTTCATAGCCTTACCTCAATATACTTTTGGAAAATAGTTGGCCTTTATAACTCTGCAGGTTTTTGAATTGCAGTGGCCCTTAGCTCCATTTTTCGGCTCTTATTTTTGTGATCTTGCCTCATATCCACAGGATTTTTTCATGCCCTATTCTTCTTCTGGGGCGCCTTGCTCTGCCTTTGGTTAATTCTTCTTCCTGATGTGAAATTAGAGTGACATGTGCCCATTGAAACCGCTACAGCTATTTTCTCACTGGTTCCCCCTATTCCCATTCATCCTCCGCACTAACTGCAGACTGTGCGATACCGGAACTTAAAGGCATTGACTCTCCGTGTGGGGATGTTGTTAGTAAAGTGGCTGGAATGTTGATCCGGAGCCCCAGGAGAGGAAAATGAGGTGCGTTTTAGAAACCTTTCCCGATCATATGGTATACCATCCGCTGGATTTCCCATGCATGGTTTAGCTGTAGGAAGATTCCCTTCAACCTGGAATGTTGGGACCCTTGGAATGAGTAGCATGAAGTATTGCATTAAACTTTCGGCAGTTGCTCACCAAAGCTCACCAATCCTCTCAGCCCCAAGTGTCCAGCCTTATGTCTTATCCAGCTGTGGGTTTATATGTGGTCATTCCAGGTTGCATCACAGCCCCTGAGCGAATTTTGTAAGAATTTTTCTCTCTTTCATTGTTTCTGCGTTTTGGTTTTAAAATTTATTTCTATAATGGGGTTTAGCTCATTTTCACTGCTGTGTTTGGCCACTCTGCACACACTTGATTCCCTTATGGAGATATATCAATACATGGGTTTTAAGATTCTTATTACTCAGATATATTTCTCTGCGGTGTATAGGGTGTGTTGAGGCCAGTTCATTGAGCAAGGTGTAGATCTTGTCTAATACCTATTTGGTTTATTGAACGGTATCTGTGCTAATTTCAAACTCTGGTTTTATGCATCACCCCACCTCTCCTTTCCCCTTAAGCTGACATAAGTGTGTTTTCTAAATGTGAGACACTGTTCTGTTTTGTAATTCATTTTTTGTGCAGCCATATTTATCCTCCCTCTATAAGTGATATCTTATGATATGTTTCTTTTTCTGTTTGACTTATTTCAAGTAGTATTATCGGACCTAAATCCACTCTTTATCCTTCTACTAGCCTTATTACATTGATTTCATGGTGAAGAGATATTCCATTGTACATAAGTACCACATTTTCTTTATCCATTGTTCTCTTTCCTGGGATATTTAAGGTGTACTGAAGTTGAGGTTCTTGTAAACAGAGTAGCCCTAAACTGTGGTGTGCTTGTGTCTTGTTGATTTTTAGACTTCCCTAGATATACTTCCATGATTGGAAGTGCCCTATGCTCTGTAGCTCTGTTTTTTAGATGATTTAGGAACCACCATACACTTCTCCAGAGTGGCTCTCGGCAGTTCACACACTGTCCATCAGCGTATAAAGGCTCCCTGTTCTCCATGGCCTGTCCTGCATTTCTGGTTTTTACAATTTTTTCGGATGGCCCTTTTGACCGGTGGGAAATGAGACTTCTTTGTTGTGCACATTTGCATTGCTTGCTTGCTTGCTTGCCCATAAAGTGCGTATGCGTTTTTTCCTGGATATATTCAGGAAAAAACGCATACTCCTTTTTGGGCCAACTGCATCATTGTCGAAATTCTGCCGCTTTTCATGTGCTTTAAAGACGAGTCCAATCTATCTCTTGAAATCTGTTTCTTGCAATTCTGTCTTGCATTCAGATCCTCTTCTTTGCCTTACCTCAACATATTTTTGGACGTTAGTTTTCATTTATAACTCTGCAGGTTTGTGAATTGCAGTGACCCTGAGCTCCATTTTTTAAGTTGCTCTTTTGTGAGCTGGCCTCAAAGCCGCAGGATTGCTTCAGGCCCTATTTTGGCTCCAGCGAGGCGGGCTGAGCCTTTTTTTACTTCTTATTCTTAATGGGAAATTAGAGTGACATGTGCCCGTCCAAACCCCTACAACTATTCTCTCATTGGTTCCCCCTCTTCCCGTTCATCCTCCTCACAATTTGCAAAATGTGTGAAACAGAAGTTTAAATGTGCTGATTCTCTAAGTGGGGAGATTCTAAGTAACGTGGCTGGAATGATGAACAGGAGCACCAGGAGAGGATAAATGAGGTGCATTTTAGACACATCTCCCCATCACATGGTGTACAGTCCTCTGGGTTTTCCATGCATGTTTTAGCTGTAGGAAGATCCCTTGAACCTGCAGATTTGGGACCCATTGAATGGGTACCAGGTAGTATTACTTTAAAGGGTGTGCATTTCCTCACCCAACCTCACATTTCTCTTAGCACGAACAGTTTCCAGCCTTATGTGTCATCCTGCTGTGGGTCTAGATGTGTTCAATCCATGTTGCATCACCGTCCCTGAGGAAAAGTTGTAAGAGGTTTTCTCTTTCTCTCTGTCGTTTATTTTTTTCAATTTATTACTATATTGGTTACAGCTGATTTTCAAAGCTCTGTTTCTTGCTGCTGTACATCCACTTGATTCACATACAGAGAGACATCAATAAATTCTTTTTCAGATTCTTACCAGTCATATATATTCTTTTCCGGTGACTTGAGTGTGCTGAGTGCAGTTCTTTTAGCTACCGTGTAGGCCTTGTTGATTATCAGTTTGGTATTTGGAATGGTATCTTTGCTAATTTCAACCTCCTGGATGATGCCTCACCCCTCCCCACCTTTCCCGTTTAGCAGCCTTACGCGTGTTTTCTACATACTTGACTATGTTTTTCTTTTGTAATTTATTTCATGTGTAGCCATTTTGGATTCCACCTTTAAGTGATATCTTATGATATGTGTCTTTTTCTTTTTGAATTATGTCACTTAGAATGATCATACGTAACTCCTCCGGAGTTGTTACAACTGGCCATATTTCATTGATTTCCAGGCTGAGTAATATTCCACTCTACATAAGTACCACATCTCTATCCATTTTTTCCCTCCAGAGACATTTAAGTTATATCCTAGTCGAGGATCTTTTAAACAGAGAGGCAGTAAACATTGGGGTGCCTGTGTCCTCTCGATTTTTGTTTTTCCCAAGACATACGCCCATGAGTGCAAGTGCCCTATGCTCTGTAGCTCATTTTTTAGATGCTTTAGTAAACACAATACACTTCTCCAGAATGGCCGTTGGCAATATACATTTCCACTATAAGCCTCACAGGGCTCCCTCTTCTCCTTGCCCTGTCCTGCATTTCTGGTGTTTACACTTTATGAGGATGGCTCTTCTGACTGATGCGAAGTGATATCTTTTGTAGTATTGATTTCCAGTGCCCACCTGTTTGGTTGGCTAAAAAAGTGTATGCCCTTTTCTTGAATATATACAGAAAAAAACGCATACAGCCTTTTTGGCCAACTGCAATGTTGGCAATGTTCAGCCCCTTTTCTTGTGCTTAATGGCGAGTCCTTTCTACCTCCTCAAATCCCTTTCCTGCCATTCTCCCTTGCTTACCAATCCTTTTCTCTGACTTTCCTCAAGACATTTTTCAGTGATAGATATTTTCAACTCTGCAGTTTCATGAATTTTACTGCCCCTGAGTTCCATTGTTCAACTTCTGTTTATGGGAACTGGCCACAAAGCAGTGGGATTTCCTCAAGCCCTATACTGTTTCCATGGGCAACCCTAGCCTTTGGTCAATTCGTCTTCCTGATTGGAAATTAGAGTGACATGTGCCTGTCTGAACACCTAGGACTTGTCTCTCATTGTTCCTCATCCTTCCGCTTCATCCTCTGGACAAATTCCAAACTGTACGCAACAGGATGTTGACAGTGCTGACATCTCCAAGTGGGGAGACTGTTAGTAAAGACGCTGGAGGGGTGAACCCGAGCACCAGGAGATGAGGAGATGAGATGCCTTTTCCAAACTCTTCCCGATCAGACGGTATACCATCCTCTGGGTGTGACAGACATGTTTTAGCAGTAGGAAGAGTCCCATTCATGTAAGGAGAACACCAGGGCTTTTTCAAAATCAGTGTCTCCCCGAAACCCAAACTGGGGAATTTTTTAAGCTACGGCTACACATATGTTCATTAAGGGCCTTGGGAAGTAGGCAGAGTCCAAACTTTAGATGTTTGAAGTCTTCAGGGTCAGAAGCACTCACCACCGGCTTCCCTTAGGTTACACTTTAACTGTCATTGATAGATGATGTCAATAAAAATATCTATTCTTTTTCCGATTATTTCCCCTTATAGGTTATTGCAAAATATTGAGTGTAGTTCCCTCTGCTATACAGTAGTTCCTTGTTGATGATCTATTTTATACATAGCAGTGTGTATGTGTTAATTCCAAACTGTTAATTTATCCCTCCTCCCACCTTTCCCCTTTGGTAATAATAAATTATAAGATTTTATACTTCTCAGAAATGGGGGAGCTGAAAGAGAGGTATCATTTTCAATGGAAAAGCATTTAAAACAAGATTGAAGCTTTAACCAAGATTATTAGGTGTACATCCTTGGAAAGAAATCACTTCATTTCTCTAATATTGACCTGACAAATAAGACAAACCTTTTCACTGAACTTGCTTATAATAAAGTGATGGAAATATCAAATGGAAGTGTTAGAAACATCTTATTTTACCCGAGCCTTATAAACTGTTCTATGTTAACTACAGTTTGGCTCACACATCTGTTCATTGAAGTTACAATAGTCTCAATTTCTGTTACTGATCCCCAGAGTGGACCCCAACAAGTGTCCCCCTGCCCAGTGTCATTGGGGCCAACAGATCGAGACTGAGTTTGGTTCACAAGCAAAGGAAACTTTATATTTTGATCAGAGAATGGAGAGGTGAGAGCATGCACTACCCCGTGGGCTGTGGGCTGGGCTGCTGTGTAGAGATCCTGTCAGAGTCAGTGGGAGGGAGGGGGTGGAGCACTCGAGGGCCGGGTTGGCTGCAGCTCAGGCTCTATATCTCGGAGTCTGCACTGGGCCCCAGGAGCTGAGGTGTCGACCCAGCCATTCTGCACTAGGAAATCTGGTCTGAAGTGCCGGGTGTGGAACCTCTGCATGCGGGACCCTAGGAGCACGTGAAATTAGACAAAGCACAAAAGATAAAAAAGGTCAGACTTGACTTTATTGCCCAGATTCTATTTTTATCTCCCAGGGATTTTTAATGGGCTTTGCTGGGAACAAACCCCTCCTCTGCCTTTTGTCCCGTTCCTCATTCTTGGAGTGCTGAGGGTGCAGACCCTTCTTCTGTAACTGCTGAGTGCTGAGTTGGGAGCCCTCATACCAGGGGACGAGGGTCAGAACTTCTCCCCAGCAGCCTCCAGGTGACGTTGATTGGCCCCAGGACCCCTGCCTCCCTGCTCGTCCGCCTGAGCACCAGCATTGGAAGTGTTATAGATTCTAATGACCTTTAAGGGTCCAGGAAAGAGATGTGCAGAGACGCTGTGGGGGCCGGTTTCACCCCGCCCCACATTTGTTCGGCCACCTTAGGCTGACCGTTTCTGCCAGCCTAGATGCTCTGACCAGTAGTCTGCTCTTTCTTCAATTAGGCCCCTGAATTAACGTAAAAACAGCACCAGGTGTCAGAGCCCTGCCCGCTCAACTCCCAGACAGTCCAGGGTCAGTGGTGATCAAGGACCATGATGGCCACTGAGTCAACAGCCTTTTGAAGTAAACAGGAGTCCAGCCGGTCTTATTGGCCACCATCATCACGGTGTCTGTAGGCTTTTCTATGGTGACAGTGTGATATACGTTTCCCCCGCCAAGATTATTAGCTCCCCTCTGGGTGCAGTAAGTCCTGCAAGCAGTAGTCTACTCCTTCGGGACACACTATTGTTGTTTTATGAGAGAAACTCCAGGTCAAGTGATGTTCACACAAGTCGTCATGGTGCCCTGTTGCCCCCGGTTATCTCTCTGGATGTTGGAGTTGGAGGGCCTCCTCACTCGAGGTCGGTGTGCCCACGGAGCGAACCCTGCAACTTCAGGGCATGGTTGGTGATTAGGATCACCACGTGGGGTCCTTTTCCCTTAGGAGGGAGGTGGCCTTTTGGGTTGCTGATTTCCACGTTTTTAGATACCGCCAGTATCTTGGCCAGATGTGGCAGTGGGCCAAGCCCCTTGGTGACTGTAGTTTATCCTACCTGGATGGCATTCTTGCGTTGTTCCATTTCAAGTGGTCCCAGTTTTTGCACTAATTCTCCAATGGCGATTCACCTTTCACCGGGAATGGAAAGGTCAAAGGGTTTAGCTCAATTAGGGAGTTCCAGGGCAAGGGTCTGAATTGACTGCTCTTTCCATTCTTGAAAGGCCACTTCTGGATTCTGTTCAAAAGGATCATCATCTTTTCCTTTCAGTGTTTCATATAGAGGCCCAGCTAGTAGACTGTAGTTAGGGATCCAGAAGCAGCAAACCCTGGCCTCCCCAGGAACCCCTAAGCTGTCTTCTAGTTTTAGAAAGGGGTAAGGCTGCAAATGGTTTCTTCCCTTTCCTGGGATGGACTTCTCCGACCTTCTGTGAGAATGAAGCCCAGGCAGGTCACCGCAGTCTGTGATATTTGAGCTTTTTCTTGGACAACTTCTATCCTTTATTGGCTTGGTAGTTCAGAGGCCTCCTTAGTAGGGCTGGCGATCAGAATGTCATCTGCATATTGAAGGAGGGTTTCCTTTTCCAGAGGTAGAACTTTTCGGTCTTTAGCTAAGCTTTCCCCAAAGATGGTGTGGGAATTTTTGAACCCTTGGGGCAAGACGGCCCGGAAGTATTGTTTTAGTTGTATGTTGAGTCCTGCCACTCACAAGCCAAAATTTCTTGTGACTCTGGGACTAATGGAATACAAAAGAAGGCATCATTGAGACTAATACAGAATACCATGTCCTGGTGGTTGGTAGAATGACCAGCAGGGTGTAGGAATTAGGAGCAACTGGAGGTATATCCTCGGTGGCTTCACTGACTGTCCTGACATCCTTTACCAGGTCCCCAGCAGCCCATGGGGCTCTCGTGGTCAGGCCAATCCCAGGATATGGAGCTCTCCTGGGCAGGTACCCCACCCCCAACCCAGCCCACGGGGCTCTCGTGGTCAGGCCTCTCCCAGGATACAGAGCTACCCTTGCAGGTACCGTGGCAGGGCTGGGCACACAGGAACCGTGCACATAGCTCTCACTGAAGAGCACCCCCATCTCACCTGTCGCTCAGAGCTGACACAGAGCACCTCAGAGCAGGACTTAAACTAACAACCAGCAGCTCCGACAGGTCTGTGACCCTGGGCATCACTCTGTGTGGCCTCCCTCCACCTGGTCTTCCAGAGACTTCCACTGCACCCGGGGCACCAGGCCTCTGTCTCCAACCACCACCCACCCCTCCTCTCCCTGACTCCTGGGTTCCTCTCATTAGGAGAGGCTTTTCTTGAAGTTGTCTCCCACTCATGGGCCAGATAAAATGATTAGAAAACAAGCCAAAGCTGCAGCCCCTTGTCTATCCTGACTCTCAGGAGCCCACACCTGTTCCTTGGACCTGGCCGGTTCAGCAAGTTCCATTTTCTGCAACTGTGAGCCCCTGAGGGGTGATGATTGGCTGACCTGGGCAGCCTTACCGTGCCGGCCAGCCCTCCCCAGGTGTGCCTGGGTTGAGATCAATATAAATACCACTCCAGGCAGCAAGAGCCCCTGCAGCTGTGCCTGACGCCATTTTCTCTGCCCTGTCAGCAGTCTCGGGGCTGGGCTGGTGGGAGGGAGTGAGAGGCCACGGCTTTGTGGGTGGCCCAGTGTGAGTGGGGCTCTGCTGGACTTTCTGCAGCAGTTGCCAGGCTGCTACCTGCTAAAGAAGAGGATGTGTCACCCATACCTGCTGCTGGAATTTCTCCCTGGGCAGAGGTGAGGAAGGAAAAAAGCAGTGGGAGCAGGGACAGGACGGGTATCTCAGGCAGGGAAATGGAAATCTTCCAGAAGAGCACCCAGGACCAGGGCCATCCTGGCTGGCCTGCAGGCACCAAGTCAGCTGGCATGCTGTCACTCATGTGGCTCCATGGCCCTTCCTCTAGGCTTTCAAGTCCTTGTATATATTCAGGTGTTTTACCTGGGAAGGGTGGGAACAGTTCAGCAGCAACTGGCCTGGGGCTCAGCTCACGTTCACTCACAGATGCCTCGGCACGGTGCCCCAGCTTTGCAATGAGGACGCTTGTTGTGTGGGGGCTGCTGGCTGAATGGGAGACGATTCCCCACCACTGACCAACTTCAGAATTGTTTACAACTGGAACAAGGGCCCTGATACGGTTTTCCTCTGAGTAACTGGTGGGTTCTGTTTTTTTTTTTTTCTCTTTTTCGTTTTTGGTTCAAGGTAGAATTTATTCCTCTTTTTTGTATTTACAGATATAAGCATGGAAATAATTTATTCATATAAATACATGTATGTGAAGGGAATAATTGTTTTTTCTGTTTTGTTTTTTAAATTTTATTTCTTTTTAATTTTGAATTTTATTTTATATTTTTATACAGCAAGTTCTTATTTGTTATCTATTTTATACATATAAATGTTTACATGCCAATCCCAATCTCTCAACTCCTCCCACCACCACCCCCCCAAGAGCTTTCCCCCCTTGTTGTCCATACGATTGTTGTCTACATCTGTTGCTCTATTTATGCCTTGCAAAACGGTTAATCTGTACAGTTTTTCTAGGTTCCACATATATGCACGAATATACAAGATTTGTTTTTCTCTTTCTGACTTACTTCACTCTGTATGACAGACTCTAGATCCATCGACGTCTCTACAAATGACCCAATTTCATTCCTTTCATGGCTTAGTAATATTCCATTTTATATATGTACCACATCTTTATGCATTCGTCTGTCTGTGGGCATTTAGGTTGCTTCCATTACCTCGATATTGTAAATAGTGATGCAATGAACATTGCGGTGAATGTCTCTTTTTGATTTATGGTTTTGTCTGGGTATACGTCCAGTACTGGGATTGCTGTATCATATGGTAATTCTATTAATAGTTTCTTAAGAAACTCCATATTGTTCTCCATAGTGACTGTATCAATTTATATTCCCAACAATAGTAGAAGAGGCTTCCTTTTCTCCACACCCTTTCCAGCATTTGTTGTTTGTAGATTTTCAGATGATGCCGATTCTAACAGGTGTGAGGTGATACCTCATTGTTGAGTCCATTTCGTTGAGCAAGGGGTAGGTCTTGTCTATTACATATTTGGCTTATGGAACGGTATCTGTGCTAATTTCAAACTCTGGTTTTATGCAGCACCCCAACTCACCTTTCCCCTTAAGCAAGCATAAGTTGGTTTTCTAAACTTGAGACCCTGTTCTGTTTTGTAATTCAGTTCCTGTGTAGCCAAGTTTACATTCCGTGCATTAGTGATACCTTATGATGTTTCTTTTTCTGTGTGACTTATTTCACTTAGAATCATCGTGCCTCAATCCACTCATTATGCTGGTACAGGCCTGGTGACACAGATTTCATTGCTGAGTGGTATTCTGTTGTACATAAGTACCGCAACTTCTTTATCAATTATTTGTTCTCTGGGATATTTAACTTGTACCTTAGAAGAGGTTCCTGTAAACAGAGCCATCCCAAATTTTGGGGTGGCTGTGTCTTTTTGATTTTAATTTCCCTAAGCTATAGGACCATAAGTGGAAATGCCCTAGACTCTGTTGCTTTGTTTATCAGATGTATCAGGAAACACTATACACTTCTCCAGAGTGGCTGTTGGCAATTTACATCCCGCCCATCAGCATAACAAGGCTCCCAGTTCTCCATGGCCTGTCCTGCCTTTCTGGATTTTACACTTTTTTCAGATGGCCCTTTAGACCGGGGGGAAGTGACACTTCATAGAAGTTCGGATTTCCATTGCAAGCTTGCTTGGTTTGCCAAAAAGGGCGTATGTGTTTTTTCCTGAATATATTCAGGAACAAACTCATATGCCCTTTTTTGTCACGTGCATCATTGTCGATGTTCTGCCTCTTTTCCTATGCTTTAAATGCAAATTCAGTCTACCTCCTGAAATCAGTTTCCTGAAATTCTGCCCCGCTTTCAAGTCCTCTTGGCAGCCTTACTTCAATATATTTTTGGACGTTATCTGTCATTTATAACTCTGCAGGTTTGTGAATGACAGTGCCCCTGAGCTCCTTTCTTCAACTCGCTTTCTTGTGAACTGGCCGCAAACCCGCAAGACTGCTTCAGGCCCTAATCTGCTTCTGGCAGGGCACGCTGAGCCTTTGGTTAATTCCTCTTCCTGGTGGGAAATGAGTGTTAAATATGCCCGTCCAGACACCTACCTCACTCTCAACCCCTTGGTAATGTGGGTCCTCTGGTTTGTGGCCACCTTTGCTGGGTTCCTCACCTTTTGATGATGTGGCCCCACTAGTGTGAGGACACTCCTGCCTGGTTCTCATCCACGTGGTTATGTGGACCCCCTGGTGAGAGTCTGTTCCTGGCTGTGTTCCTCACCCTTCTGTGAGGGAGACCCTCTGCTGATAGGTCACTCCTGCATGGCTGGCACACATTGCCTTGGTGAAGTCAGCTGTGTGGTGGCAGTTGGAGCGTGCTGGGGATCTCCTGCCCCCGGTGATGAGGGCCCTCTTGCGTCAGGCCCTAACTGCTGGGCTCACCAACTTTTCTTAGTGAGCCCAATGATGCTTGGGCACTCCTCTTAGGACCCCATCTCCATGGGGATGTGGGCCTTCTGCTCTGAGGTCCCAACGGCTGGGTTGTTCACATTTTCATGATGTGGGCTCTCTGGTGTTAGTTCACAGAGGCCTGGATCCCATAGCCTCTGTGCTCTTGGCCGCCTGCTGGGAGGTTCCAACGGCTGGATTCCTCACTTTTTTAATTTTTTGGGCCCTCTGTTGTGAGTATCCTCCTGCCTGCCTCACTCCCAGCCCCTTCGTGATGTGTGTCCTCTGGTTTGAGGCCACATGTGCTGGGTTCCTCACCTTTCGATGATGTGGGACCAATGGTCTTAGGAGACTCCTGCCTGGTTCACATCCCCTTGGTGATGTGGGCCCTCTGTTGAGAGTCTGATCCTGGCTGGGTTCCTCACCCATCTGTGAGGTGGGCCGTCTGCTGTGAGGTCACTCCTGCCTGGCTTGCTCACCTCGCCTTGTGGACATGAGCCCTCTGGTGGCACTTGGAGCCTGCTGGGAGCCTCCTCCCCTCGGTGATGAGGGCCCTCTGGCGTCAGGCCCTAACGGCTGGGCTCCCCACATTTTGTGATGTGCGCCCAGTGGTACGAGGACACTCCAGCCAGGTTCACATCCCCATTGGGATGTGGGCCTTCTGCTCTGAGGTCCCAATGCCTGGGTTACTCACAGTTTCATGATGTGGGCTCTCTGCTGTTAGTTCACTCCTGCCTGCATCCCATAGCTTCTGTGCTCTCGGCCGCCTGCTGGGAGGTTCTAACTGCTGGATTCCTCACCTTTCTTATTCTTTGGGCCCTCTGTTTTTAGGCTACACCTGCCTGCCTCACTCCCATTCCCTTTGTGATATGTGTCCTCTGATTTGAGGCCACATGTGCTGGGTTCCGCACCTTTCGATGATGTGGCCCCACTGGAGGGAAGATAGTCCGGACTGGTTCCCATCCCCTTGCTGATGTGGGCCCTCAGGTGAGAGTCTGATCCTGGCTGGGTTCCTCACCCTTCTGTGAGGTGGGCCCTCTGCTGTGAGGTCAATCATGCCTGTCTGGCACACGTCACCTTGGCGACGTGGGCCCTCTGGTGGCAGTTGGAGTGTGCTGGGATCCTCCTCCCCTCGGTGATGAGGGCCCTCTTGCCTTAGGCCATAACTGCTGGGCTCCCCACATTTTCTGATGTGCGCCAAGTGAGTGAGGACACTCTTGCCAGGTTCCCATCCCCATGGGGATATGGGCCTTCTGCTCTGAGGTCAAAACGGCTGGCTTGCTCACAGTACCATGATGTGGGCCCTCTGCTGTGAGTTCACTCCGGCAAGGATCCCTTATCATCGGTGCTCTGAGCCGCCTCCTGGGAGGTTCCAACTGCTGGATTCCTCAACATTTTATTCTATGTGCCCTCTGTTGTGAGGCTCCTCCTGCCTGCCTCACTGCCAGCCCCTTGGTGATGACTGTCTTATGGCTTGAGGCCACATGTGCTGCGTTCCTCACCTTTCGATGATGTGGCCCCACTCGTGTGAGGACACTCCTGCCTGGTTCCCATCCCCTTGGTGAGGTGGGCCCTCTGGCGAGAGTCTAATCCTGGCTGGGTTCCTCAACGTTCTGTGAGGTAGGCCCTCTTCTGTGAGGTCACTCCTGCCTGGCTGGCACACGTCACCTTGGAGACGTGAGCCCTCTGGTGGCAGTTGGAGCATGCAGGGTGCCGCTTCCTCTCGGTGATGACGGCCCTCTGGTGTCAGGCCCTAAATGGTGGGCTCCCCACATTTTCTGATGTGCGCCCAGTGGTGCGAGGACACTCCAGCCAGGTTCCCATTCCCATGAGGATGTGGGCCTTCTGCGCTGAGGTCCCAACGCCTGGGTTGCTCACAGTTTTATGATGTGGGCCCTCTGCTGTGAGTTCACTGCGGCCTGGATCCCATAGCCTCGGTGTTCTGAGCCGCCTGCTGGAAGGTCTAAATGCTGGAATCCTCACGTTTTTTATATTATGTGCCCTGTGTTGTGAGGCTACTCCTGCCTGCCTCACTCCAAGGCCCTTGGTGATGTGGGTCCTCTGGTTTGAGGACACGTGTGCTGGCTTCCTCACCTTAAGATGATGAGGCCCCACTGGTGTGAGGATAATCCTGACTGGTTCCCATCCCCTTTGTGATGTGGGCCCTCTGGTGAGAGTCTGATCCTGGCTGGGTTCCTCACCCATCTGTGAGGTGGGCCCTCTACTATCAGGTAACTCTTGCCTGGCTTGCTCATCTCGCCTTGTTGACATGAGCCCTCTGGTGGCACTTGGACCCAGCTGGGAGCCTCCTCACCTCTGTGATGAGGGCCCTCTGACGTCAGGCCCTAACTGCTGGGCTCCCCAACTTTTCTTAGTGAGCCCAGTGATGCTCGGGCACTCCTCTTAGGTTCCCATCTCCATGGGGATGTGGGCCTTCTGCTCTGAGGTTCCAACGGCTGGGTTGATCACAGTTTCATGATGTGGGCTCTCTGGTGGTAGTTCACTGTGGCCTGGATCCCATAGCCTCTGTGCTCTTGGCCGCCTGCTGGGAGGTTCCAACGGCTGGATTCCTCACTTTTTTAATTTTTTAGGCCCTCTGTTGTGAGGATCCTCCTGCCTGCCTCACTCCCAGCCCCTTCGTGATGTGTGTCCTCTGGTTTGAGGCCACATGTGCTGGGTTCCTCACCTTTCGATGATGTGGGACCAATGGTCTTAGGAGACTCCTGCCTGGTTCACATCCCCTTGGTGATGTGGGCCCTCTGTTGAGAGTCTGATCCTGGCTGGGTTCCTCACCCATCTGTGAGGTGGGCCGTCTGCTGTGAGGTCACTCCTGCCTGGCTTGCTCACCTCGCCTTGTGGACATGAGCCCTCTGGTGGCACTTGGAGCCTGCTGGGAGCCTCCTCCCCTCGGTGATGAGGGCCCTCTGGCATCAGGCCCTAACTGCTGGGCTCCCCACATTTTGTGATGTGCGCCCAGTGGTTCGAAGACACTCCATCCAGGTTCACATCCCCATTGGGATGTGGGCCTTCTGCTCTGAGGTCCCAACGGCTGGGTTGTTCACAGTTTCATGATGTGGGCTCTCTGCTGTTAGTTCACTCTGGCCTGGATGCCATAGCCTCTGTGCTCTGGGCCGCCTGCTGGAAGGTTCCAACTGCTCGATTCCTCAACTTTTGTATTCTATGGGTCCTGTGTTGCGATGCTCCTCCTGCCTGCCTCACTCGCAACCCCTTCGTGATGTGGGTCCTCTGGTTTGAGGCCACATGTGCTGGGTTCCGCAACTTTCAATGATGTGGCCCCACTGGTGTGAGGACACTCCTGCCTGGTTCCCATCCCCTTGGTGATGTGGGCCTTCTGGTGACAGTCTTATCCTGGCTGGGTTCCTCACTCTTCTGTGAGGTAGGCCCTCTGCTGTGAGGTCAATCCTGCCTGATTTGCACACATCACCTTGGCGATGTGGGCCCTCTGTTGGCACATGGAACCTGCTGGGAACCTCCTGCCCTGGGTGATGACGGCTCTCTAGCATCAGGCCCTAACTGCTGGGCTCCCCACGTTTTCTGATGTGAGCCCAGTGATGCCAGGACACTCCTGTCAGGTTCCCATCCCCATGGGGATGTGGGCTTTCTGCTCTGAGGTCCCAACGCCTGGGTGGCTCACAGTTTCATGATGTGGGCTCTCTGGTGTTAGTTCACTCCTGCCTGCATCCCATAGCTTCTGTGCTCTCGGCCGCCTGCTGGGAGGTTCCAAATGCTGGATTCCTCACCTTTTTTATTCTTTGGGCCCTCTGTTTTTAGGCTACTCCTACCTGCCTCACTCCCATCCCCTTTGTGATGTATGTCCTCTGATATGAGGCCGCATGTGCTGAGTTCCTCACCTTTCGATGATGTGGCCCCACTGGTGGGAGGTCAGTCCTGACTGGTTCCCATCCCCTTGGTGTTGTGGGCCTTCTGGCAAGAGTCTCATCCTACCTCGGTTCCTCACCCTTCTGTGAGATAGGCCCTCTGCTGTGAGGTCGCTACTGCCTGGCTGGCGCATGCCACCTTGTAGACGTGAGCCCTCTGTTGGCAGTTGGAACCTGCTGGGAGTCTCCTCCCCTCAGTTATGAGGGCCCCCTGGCGTCAGGCCCTAACTGCTGGGCTCCTAACATTTTCTGATATGTGCTAAGTGGTGCGAAGCCACTCCTGCCAGGTTCCCATCCCAATGGGGATGTGGGCCTTCTGTTCTGAGGTCCCAACGGCTGGGCTGCTCACAGGTTCATGATGTGGGCCCTCTGCTGTGAGTTCACTGCGGCCTAGATCCCATAGACTCGGTGCTCTGGGCCGCTTGCTGGGAGGTTCCAACTGCTGGATTCCTCAACTTTTATATTCTATGGACCCTGTGTTGTGAGGCCGGTCCTGCCAGCCTCATTCCGAAACCCTTGGTGATGTGGTTCCTCTGGTTTGAGGCTACATGTGCTGGGATCCTCACCTTTCGATGATGTTGTCCCACTGGTGTGGGGACACGCCTGCCTGGTTCCCATCCCCTTGGTGATGTGGACCCTCTGGTGAGAGTCTGATCCTGGCTGTGTTCCTCACCCTTCTGTGAGGTGGGCCCTCTGCTGTGAGGTCACTCCTGCCGGGCTGGCACACATCGCCTTGGTGACGTTGGCCCTCTGGTGGCAGCTGGAGCCTGCTGGGAGCCTCCTCCCCTCGGTGATGAGTGCCCTCTAGCGTCAGGCCCTAACTTCTGAGCACCCCACGTTTTCTGATGTGAGCCCAGTGATGCCAGGACACTCCTGTCATGTTCCCATCACCATGGGGATGTGGGCCTTCTGCTCTGAGGTCCCAATGTCTGGGTTGCTCACAGTTTCATGATGTGGGCTGTCTGGTGTTAGTTCACTCTGGCTTGGATCCCCTAGCCTCTGTGCTCTGGGCCACCTGCTGGGAGGTTCCAACTGCTGGATTCCTCACCTTTCTTATTTTTGGGCCCTCTGTTGTGAGGCTCCTCCTGCCTGCCTCACTCCCAGCCCCTTGGTGATGGGTGTCCTATGGTTTGAAGTCACATGTTCTGGGTTCCTCACCTTTAGATGATGTGGCCCTACTCATGTGAGGACACTCCTGTCTGGTTCCAATCCATTTGGTGATGTGGGCCCTCTGGTGCGAGTCTGACCCTAACTGGGTTCGTCACACTTCTCTGAGGTGGGCCCTCTGCTGTGAGGTCATTCGTGCCTGGTTGGCACACATCACCTTGGCGACGTCAGCCCTCTGGTGGCAGTTGGAGCCTGCTGGGAGCCTCCTTCCCTTGGTGATGAGAGTCCTCTGGTGTCAGGCCCTAACTGCTGGTCTCCCAAAATTTTCTGATACGTTCTCAGTGGTGCGAGGACACTCCTACCAGATTTATATCCCCATGGGGATGTGGGCCTCCTGCTCTGAGGCCCCAATGGCTGGGTTGCTCAGTTTCATGACATGGGCCCTCTTCTGTGAGTTCACTGTGGCTTGGATCCCATAGCCTCGGTGCTCTGGGCCGCCTGCTGGGAGGTTCCAACTGCTGGATTCCTCACTTTTTTATTCTATGGGCCCAGTGTTGTGAGGCTACTCCTGCCTGCCTCACTCCGAGGCCCTTGGTGATGTGGGTCCTCTGGTTTGAGGACACATGTGCTGAGTAGCTCACCTTTCGCTGATGTGGCCCAACTGGTGTGAAGACACTCCTGCCTGGTTCCCATCCTCTTAGTGATGCGGGCCCTCTGGTGAGAGTCTGATATTGGCTGGGTTTCTCAACCTTCTGTGAGGTGGGACCTCTGCTGTGAGGTAACTCCTGCCTGGCTTGCTCACGTTGCCTTGGCAACGTGAGCCCTCAGGTGGCAGTTGGAGCCTGCTGGGATTCTCCTCCCCTCAGTTATGAGAGCTCTGGATAAAACACATATGCCCTTTTTTGCCAAGTGCATTATTTTCCAAGTTCTGTCTCTTTTCCTATGCTTTAAGAGCGACTCCCGTGTACCTTCTGAAATCGTTTTCCAGCAATTGTGCCCCGCATTCAAGTCCTCTTCGCAGCCTTACTTCAGTATAATTTTGGATGATAGCTGTCATTTATAACTCTGCAGGTTTGTGAATTACAGTGTCCCTGAGCTCCTTTCTTCAACTCGCTTTCTTGTGAGCTGGCCGCAACACCGCAGCATCGCTTCAGGCCCTAGTGTAGTTCCGGCATGGCATGTTGAGCCTTTGGTTAATTCCTCTTCCTGGTGGGAAATGAGAGTTAAATTTGCCCGTCCAGACACCTCCAGCTAGTCTCTCATTGGTTCTCCCTATTCCTGTTCAGTTTTCCGCAGAAATTGCAAACTGGGCCAAACAGGAGGTTAAAGGCACTGACTCTCCAAGTGGGGAGAGTGTTAGTAAAGCGTCTGAAATGTTGCACCCGAGTACCAGGGAACGAAAACTGAGACACATTTGAACACGTTTCCCAATCACACGGTGGATCATACTCTGGGTTCCACATGCATGTTTTAGCTGAAGGAAGAATCCCTTAAAACTGGAGAGCTGAGACGCATGGAATGGGTACCATGCATTATGACTTCAAAGGGTCTGCATTTGCTCACCGATCCTCACCAATCCTATCACTGCTGCGTTTATGCCACTGTACACACGCTTGATTCTCTTTCGGAGACATATAAATCCATAGGTTTTAAGATTCTTACTAGTCAGGTATATTCTTAGGCGTTTAATATGGGGTGTAGAGTCTACTTCATTGAGCAAGGTGTGGCTCTGGTCTATTACATATTTGGCTTATGGAATGGTATCTGTGCTAATTTCAAACGCTGGTTTTATGCAGCACCCAAACTCACCTTTCCCCTTAAGCAAGCATAAGTTCGTTTTCTACATTTGAGACCCTGTTCTGTTTTGTAATTCAGTTCCTGGGAAGCCAAGTTTACATTCCGTGTAGTAGTGATAATTTATGATGTTTCTTTTTCTGTTTGAATTATTTCACTTAGAATCATTGTACCTGAATCCACTCGTTATGCTGCTATGGGCCTGATGACATAGATTTCATTGCTGAGTGATATTACATTGTAGGTAAGTACCACAACTTCTTTATCCATTTTTCACTTTCTGTGATATTAAACTTGTACCGTAAACTAGGTTCTTGTAAACAGAGCTGTCCCAAACTTTGGGGTGGCTGTGTCTTTTTGATTTTAATTTCCCTAAGCTATAGGACCATAAGTGGAAGTGCCCTAGGCTCTGTTGCTTTGTTTTTTAGATGTTTCAGGAAACACCATACACTTCTCCAGAGTGGCTGTTGGCAATTTACATCCCGCCCATGAGCATAACAAGGCTCCCAGTTCTCCATGGCCTGTCCTGCCTTTCTGGATTTTACACTTTTTTCAGATGGCCCTTTTGACCGGGGGGTAGTGAGACTTCATTGTAGTTCAGATTTCTTTGCAAGCTTGCTTGGTTAGCCAAAAAGGGCGTATGCGTTTTTTCCTGAATATATTCAGGAAAAAACGCATACGCCCTTTTTGGCCAAGTGCATCATTGTGGACGTTCTGCCTCTTTTCCTATGCTTTACATGCAATTCCAGTCTACCTCCTGAAATCGGTTTCCTGCAATTCTTCCCCGCTTTCAAATCCTCTTGGCAGCCTTACTTCAATATATTTTTGGACGATAGCTGTCATTTATAACTCTGCATGTTTGTGAATTACAGTGCCCCTGAGCTCCTTTCTTCAACTCATTTTCTTGTGAGCTGGCCGCAACACCGCAGGATTGCTTCAGGCCCAAGTGTGGTTCCAGAATGGCACGCTGAGCCTTTGGTTAATTCCTCTTCCTGGTGGGAAATGAGAGTTAAATTTGTCCGTCCAGACACCTCCAGCTAGTCTCTCATTGGTTCTCCCTATTCCTGTTCATTTTCCGCAGAAATTGCAAACTGGGCCAAACAGGAGGTTAAAGGCACTGACTCTCCAAGTGGGGAGAGTGTTCGTAAAGCGTCTGGAATGTTGCACCCGAGTACCAGGGGACGAAAACTGACACAATTGAACACGTTTCCCGATCACACGGTGGATCATACTCTGGGTTCCACATGCATGTTTTAGCTGAAGGAAGAATCCCTTAAACCTGGAGAGTTGAGACCCATGGAATGGGTACCATGCAATATGACTTCAAAGGGTCTGCATGTGTCCACCGAACCTCACCAATCCTATCACTGCTGCGTTTATGCCACTGTACACACGCTTGATTCTCTTTCGGAGACATATAAATCCATAGGTTTTAAGATTCTTACTAGTCAGGTATATTCTTAGGCGTTTAATATGGGGTGTTGAGTCCACTTAGTTGAGCAAGGAGTAGCTCTGGTCTATTACATATTTGGCTTATGGAACGGTATCTGTGCTAATTTCAATGTCTGGTTTTATGCAACACCCCAACTCACCTTTCCCCTTAAGGAAGCATAAGTTGGTTTTCTACATTTGAGACCCTGTTCTGTTTTGTAATTCAGTTCCTGTGTAGCCAAGTTTACATGCCGTGTCGTAGTGATATCTTATGATGTTTCTTTTTCTGTGTGACTTATTTCACTTAGAATCATCGTACCTGAATCCACTCATTATGCTGCTATGGGCCTGATGACATAGATTTCATTGCTGCGTGATATTGTATTGTACGTAATTACCACAACTTCTTTATCCATTTTTCACTTTGTGTGATACTGAACTTGTACCGTAAACGAGGTTCTTCTAAACAGAGCCTTCCCAAACTTTGGGGTGGCTGTATCTTTTTGATCTTAATTTCCCTAAGCTATAGGACCATAAATGGAAGTGCCCTAGGCTCTGTTGCTTTGTTTTTTAGATGTTTCAGGAAACACCATACACGTCTCCAGAGTGGCTGTTGGCAATTTACATCCCGCCCATGAGCATAACAAGGCTCCCAGTTCTCCATGGCCTGTCCTGCCTTTCTGGATTTTACACTTTTTTCAGATGGCCCTTTTGACCAGGGGACAGTGAGACTTCATTGTAGTGCAGATTTCCTTTGCAAGCTTGCTTGGTTGGCCAAAAAGGGCATATGCGTTTTTTCCTGAATGTATTCAGGAAAAAACGCATATGCCCTTTTTGGCCAAGTGCATCATTGTGGACGTTCTGCCTCTTTTCCTATGCTTTACATGCAATTCCAGTCTACCTCCTGAAATCGGTTTCCTGCAATTCTGCCCCGCTTTCAAGTCCTCTTGGCAGCCTTACTTCAATATATTTTTGGACGATAGCTGTCATTTATAACTCTGCAGGTTTGTGAATGACAGTGCCCCTGAGCTCCTTTCTTCAACTCGCTTTCTTGTGAGCTGGCCGCAACACCGCAGCCTTGCTTCAGGCCCTAGTGTGGTTCCGGCATGGCACGCTGAGCCTTTGTTTAATTCCTCTTCCTGGTGGGAAATGAGAGTTAAATTTGCCCGTCCAGACACCTCCATCTAGTCTCTCATTGGTTCTCCCTATTCCTGTTCATTTTCCGCAGAAATTGCAAACTGGGCCAAACAGGAGTTTAAAGGCACTGACTCTCCAAGAGGGGAGACTGTTAGTAAAGCGTCTGGAATGTTGCACCCGAGTACCAGGGGACGGAAACTGAGACACATTTGAACACGTTTCCCGATCACACGGTGGATCATACTCTGGGTTCCACATGCATGTTTTAGCTGAAGGAAGAATCCCTTAAACCTGGAGAGTTGAGACCCATGGAATGGGTACCATGCAATATGACTTCAAAGGGTCTGCATTTGCTCACCGAACCTCACCAATCCTATCACTGTTGCGTTTATGCCGCTGTACACACGCTTGATTCTCTTTCAGAGACATATAAATCCATAGGTTTTAAGATTCTTACTAGTCAGGTATATTCTTAGGAGTTTAATATGGGGCGTTGAGTCCACTTCGTTGAGCAAGGAGTAGCTCTTGTCTATTACATATTTGGCTTATGGAACGGTATCTGTGCTAATTTCAATCTCTGGTTTTATGCAGCACCCCAACTCACCTTTCGCCTTAAGCAAGCATAAGTTGGTTTTCTACATTTGAGACCCTGTTCTGTTTTGTAATTCAGTTCCTGTGTAGCCAAGTTTACATTCCGTGTAGTAGTGATATCTTATGATGTTTCTTTTTCTGTGTGACTTATTTCACTTAGAGTCATCGTACCTGAATCCACTCATTATGCTGCTATGGGCCTGATGACATAGATTTCATTGCTGCGTGATATTGCATTGTACGTAATTACCACAACTTCTTTATCCATTTTTCACTTTGTGTGATACTGAACTTGTACCGTAAATGAGGTTCTTGTAAACAGAGCCTTCCCAAACTTTGGGGTGGCTGTGTCTTTTTGATCTTAATTTCCCTAAGCTATAGGACCATAAATGGAAGTGCCCTAGGCTCTGTTGCTTTGTTTTTTAGATGTTTCAGGAAACACCATACACGTCTCCAGAGTGGCTGTTGGCAATTTACATCCCGCCCATGAGCATAACAAGGCTCCCAGTTCTCCATGGCCTGTCCTGCCTTTCTGGATTTTACACTTTTTTCAGATGGCCCTTTTGACCAGGGGACAGTGAGACTTCATTGTAGTGCAGATTTCCTTTGCAAGCTTGCTTGGTTGGCCAAAAAGGGCATATGCGTTTTTTCCTGAATGTATTCAGGAAAAAACGCATACGCCCTTTTTGGCCAAGTGCATCATTGTGGACGTTCTGCCTCTTTTCCTATGCTTTACATGCAATTCCAGTCTACCTCCTGAAATCGGTTTCCTGCAATTCTGCCCCGCTTTCAAGTCCTCTTGGCAGCCTTACTTCAATATATTTTTGGACGATAGCTGTCATTTATAACTCTGCAGGTTTGTGAATGACAGTGCCCCTGAGCTCCTTTCTTCAACTCGCTTTCTTGTGAGCTGGCCGCAACACCGCAGCCTTGCTTCAGGCCCTAGTGTGGTTCCGGCATGGCACGCTGAGCCTTTGTTTAATTCCTCTTCCTGGTGGGAAATGAGAGTTAAATTTGCCCGTCCAGACACCTCCAGCTAGTCTCTCATTGGTTCTCCCTATTCCTGTTCATTTTCCGCAGAAATTGCAAACTGGGCCAAACAGGAGGTTAAAGGCACTGACTCTCCAAGTGGGGAGAGTGTTAGGAAAGCATCTGGAATGTTGCACCCGAGTACCAGGGGACGAAAACTGACACAATTGAACACGTTTCCCGATCACACGGTGGATCATACTCTGGGTTCCACATGCATGTTTTAGCTGAAGGAAGAATCCCTTAAACCTGGAGAGTTGAGAACCATGGAATGGGTACCATGCAATATGACTTCAAAGGGTCTGCATTTGTCCACCGAACCTCACCAATCCTATCACTGCTGCGTTTATGCCACTGTACACACGCTTGATTCTCTTTCGGAGACATATAAATCCATAGGTTTTAAGATTCTTGCTAGTCAGGTATATTCTTAGGCGTTTATTATGGTGTGTAGAGTCCACTTCGTTGAGCAAGGAGTAGCTCTTGTCTATTACATATTTGGCTTATGGAACGGTATCTGTGCTAATTTCAATCTCTGGTTTTATGCAGCACCCCAACTCACCTTTCCCCTTAAGCAAGCATAAGTTGGTTTTCTACATTTGAGACCCTGTTCTGTTTTGTAATTCAGTTCCTGTGTAGCCAAGTTTACATTCCGTGTAGTAGTGATATCTTATGATGTTTCTTTTTCTGTGTGACTTATTTCACTTAGAATCATCGTACCTGAATCCACTCATTATGCTGCTATGGGCCTGATGACATAGATTTCATTGCTGCGTGATATTGCATTATACGTAATGACCACAACTTCTTTATCCATTTTTCACTTTGTGTGATACTGAACTTGTACCGTAAACGAGGTTCTTGTAAACAGAGCCTTCCCAAACTTTGGGGTGGCTGTGTCTTTTTGATCTTAATTTCCCTAAGCTATAGGACCATAAATGGAAGTGCCCTAGGCTCTGTTGCTTTGTTTTTTAGATGTTTCAGGAAACACCATACACGTCTCCAGAGTGGCTGTTGGCAATTTACATCCCGCCCATGAGCATAACAAGGCTCCCAGTTCTCCATGGCCTGTCCTGCCTTTCTGGATTTTACACTTTTTTCAGATGGCCCTTTTGACCAGGGGACAGTGAGACTTCATTGTAGTGCAGATTTCCTTTGCAAGCTTGCTTGGTTGGCCAAAAAGGGCATATGCGTTTTTTCCTGAATGTATTCAGGAAAAAACGCATACGCCCTTTTTGGCCAAGTGCATCATTGTGGACGTTCTGCCTCTTTTCCTATGCTTTACATGCAATTCCAGTCTACCTCCTGAAATCGGTTTCCTGCAATTCTGCCCCGCTTTCAAGTCCTCTTGGCAGCCTTACTTCAATATATTTTTGGACGATAGCTGTCATTTATAACTCTGCAGGTTTGTGAATGACAGTGCCCCTGAGCTCCTTTCTTCAACTCGCTTTCTTGTGAGCTGGCCGCAACACCGCAGCCTTGCTTCAGGCCCTAGTGTGGTTCCGGCATGGCACGCTGAGCCTTTGGTTAATTCCTCTTCCTGGTGGGAAATGAGAGTTAAATTTGCCCGTCCAGACACCTCCAGCTAGTCTCTCATTGGTTCTCCCTATTCCTGTTCATTTTCCGCAGAAATTGCAAACTGGGCCAAACAGGAGGTTAAAGGCACTGACTCTCCAAGTGGGGAGAGTGTTAGTAAAGCATCTGGAATGTTGCACCCAAGTACCAGGGGACGAAAACTGACACAATTGAACACGTTTCCCGATCACACGGTGGATCATACTCTGGGTTCCACATGCATGTTTTAGCTGAAGGAAGAATCCCTTAAACCTGGAGAGTTGAGACCCATGGAATGGGTACCATGCAATATGACTTCAAAGGGTCTGCATTTGTCCACCGAACCTCACCAATCCTATCACTGCTGCGTTTATGCCACTGTACACACGCTTGATTCTCTTTCGGAGACATATAAATCCATAGGTTTTAAGATTCTTGCTAGTCAGGTATATTCTTAGGCGTTTATTATGGGGTGTAGAGTCCACTTCGTTGAGCAAGGAGTAGCTCTTGTCTATTACATATTTGGCTTATGGAACGGTATCTGTGCTAATTTCAATCTCTGGTTTTATGCAGCACCCCAACTCACCTTTCGCCTTAAGCAAGCATAAGTTGGTTTTCTACATTTGAGACCCTGTTCTGTTTTGTAATTCAGTTCCTGTGTAGCCAAGTTTACATTCCGTGTAGTAGTGATATCTTATGATGTTTCTTTTTCTGTGTGACTTATTTCACTTAGAATCATCGTACCTGAATCCACTCATTATGCTGCTATGGGCCTGATGACATAGATTTCATTGCTGAGTGATATTGCATTGTACGTAATTACCACAACTTCTTTATCCATTTTTCACTTTGTGTGATACTGAACTTGTACCGTAAACGAGGTTCTTGTAAACAGAGCCGTCCCAAACTTTGGGGTGGCTGTGTCTTTTTTATTTTAATTTCCCTAAGCTATAGGACCATAAGTGGAAGTGCCCTAGGCTCTGTTGCTTTGGTTTTTAGATGTTTCAGGAAACACCATACACTTCTCCAGAGTGGTTGTTCGCAATTTACATCCCGCACATCAGCATAACAAGGTTCCCAATTCTCCATGGCCTGTCCTGCCTTTCTGGATTTTACACTTTTTTCAGATGGCCCTTTTGACCGGGGGGCAGTGAGACTTCATTGTAGTGCAGATTTCCTTTGCAAGCTTGCTTGGTTGGCCAAAAAGGGCATATGCGTTTTTTCCTGAATGTATTCAGGAAAAAACGCATACGCCCTTTTTGGCCAAGTGCATCATTGTGGACGTTCTGCCTCTTTTCCTATGCTTTACATGCAATTCCAGTCTACCTCCTGAAATCGGTTTCCTGCAATTCTGCCCCGCTTTCAAGTCCTCTTGGCAGCCTTACTTCAATATATTTTTGGACGATAGCTGTCATTTATAACTCTGCAGGTTTGTGAATGACAGTGCCCCTGAGCTCCTTTCTTCAACTCGCTTTCTTGTGAGCTGGCCGCAACACCGCAGCCTTGCTTCAGGCCCTAGTGTGTTTCCGGCATGGCACGCTGAGCCTTTGGTTAATTCCTCTTCCTGGTGGGAAATGAGAGTTAAATTTGCCCGTCCAGACACCTCCAGCTAGTCTCTCATTGGTTCTCCCTATTCCTGTTCATTTTCCGCAGAAATTGCAAACTGGGCCAAACAGGAGGTTAAAGGCACTGACTCTCCAAGTGGGGAGAGTGTTAGTAAAGCATCTGGAATGTTGCACCCAAGTACCAGGGGACGAAAACTGACACAATTGAACACGTTTCCCGATCACACGGTGGATCATACTCTGGGTTCCACATGCATGTTTTAGCTGAAGGAAGAATCCCTTAAACCTGGAGAGTTGAGACCCATGGAATGGGTACCATGCAATATGACTTCAAAGGGTCTGCATTTGTCCACCGAACCTCACCAATCCTATCACTGCTGCGTTTATGCCACTGTACACACGCTTGATTCTCTTTCGGAGACATATAAATCCATAGGTTTTAAGATTCTTGCTAGTCAGGTATATTCTTAGGCGTTTATTATGGGGTGTAGAGTCCACTTCGTTGAGCAAGGAGTAGCTCTTGTCTATTACATATTTGGCTTATGGAACGGTATCTGTGCTAATTTCAATCTCTGGTTTTATGCAGCACCCCAACTCACCTTTCGCCTTAAGCAAGCATAAGTTGGTTTTCTACATTTGAGACCCTGTTCTGTTTTGTAATTCAGTTCCTGTGTAGCCAAGTTTACATTCCGTGTAGTAGTGATATCTTATGATGTTTCTTTTTCTGTGTGACTTATTTCACTTAGAATCATCGTACCTGAATCCACTCATTATGCTGCTATGGGCCTGATGACATAGATTTCATTGCTGAGTGATATTGCATTGTACGTAATTACCACAACTTCTTTATCCATTTTTCACTTTGTGTGATACTGAACTTGTACCGTAAACGAGGTTCTTGTAAACAGAGCCGTCCCAAACTTTGGGGTGGCTGTGTCTTTTTTATTTTAATTTCCCTAAGCTATAGGACCATAAGTGGAAGTGCCCTAGGCTCTGTTGCTTTGGTTTTTAGATGTTTCAGGAAACACCATACACTTCTCCAGAGTGGTTGTTCGCAATTTACATCCCGCACATCAGCATAACAAGGTTCCCAATTCTCCATGGCCTGTCCTGCCTTTCTGGATTTTACACTTTTTTCAGATGGCCCTTTTGACCGGGGGGCAGTGAGACTTCATTGTAGTGCAGATTTCCTTTGCAAGCTTGCTTGGTTGGCCAAAAAGGGCATATGCGTTTTTTCCTGAATGTATTCAGGAAAAAACGCATACGCCCTTTTTGGCCAAGTGCATCATTGTGGACGTTCTGCCTCTTTTCCTATGCTTTACATGCAATTCCAGTCTACCTCCTGAAATCGGTTTCCTGCAATTCTGCCCCGCTTTCAAGTCCTCTTGGCAGCCTTACTTCAATATATTTTTGGACGATAGCTGTCATTTATAACTCTGCAGGTTTGTGAATGACAGTGCCCCTGAGCTCCTTTCTTCAACTCGCTTTCTTGTGAGCTGGCCGCAACACCGCAGCCTTGCTTCAGGCCCTAGTGTGGTTCCGGCATGGCACGCTGAGCCTTTGGTTAATTCCTCTTCCTGGTGGGAAATGAGAGTTAAATTTGCCCGTCCAGACACCTCCAGCTAGTCTCTCATTGGTTCTCCCTATTCCTGTTCATTTTCCGCAGAAATTGCAAACTGGGCCAAACAGGAGGTTAAAGGCACTGACTCTCCAAGTGGGGAGAGTGTTAGTAAAGCATCTGGAATGTTGCACCCGAGTACCAGGGGACGAAAACTGACACAATTGAACACGTTTCCCGATCACACGGTGGATCATACTCTGGGTTCCACATGCATGTTTTAGCTGAAGGCAGAATCCCTTAAACCTGGAGAGTTGAGACCCATGGAATGGGTACCATGCAATATGACTTCAAAGGGTCTGCATTTGTCCACCGAACCTCACCAATCCTATCACTGTTGCGTTTATGCCACTGTACACACGCTTGATTCTCTTTCAGAGACATATAAATCCATAGGTTTTAAGATTCTTGCTAGTCAGGTATATTCTTAGGCGTTTATTATGGGGTGTAGAGTCCACTTAGTTGAGCAAGGAGTAGCTCTTGTCTATTACATATTTGGCTTATGGAACGGTATCTGTGCTAATTTCAATCTCTGGTTTTATGCAGCACTCCAACTCACCTTTCGCCTTAAGCAAGCATAAGTTGGTTTCCTACATTTGAGACCCTGTTCTGTTTTGTAATTCAGTTCCTGTGTAGCCAAGTTTACATTCCTTGTAGTAGTGATATCTTATGATATTTGTTTTTCTGTGTGACTTATTTCACTTAGAATCATCGTACCTGAATCCACTCATTATGCAGCTATGGGCCTGATGACATAGATTTCATTGCTGCGTGATATTGCATTGTACGTAATTACCACAACTTTTTTATCCATTTTTCACTTTGTGTGATACTGAACTTGTACCGTAAACGAGGTTCTTGTAAACAGAGCCGTCCCAAACTTTGGGGTGGCTGTGTCTTTTTTATTTTAATTTCCCTAAGCTATAGGACCATAAGTGGAAGTGCCCTAGGCTCTGTTGCTTTGGTTTTTAGATGTTTCAGGAAACACCATACACTTCTCCAGAGTGGATGTTCGCAATTTACATCCCGCACATCAGCATAACAAGGTTCCCAATTCTCCATGGCCTGTCCTGCCTTTCTGGATTTTACACTTTTTTCAGATGGCCCTTTTGACCGGGGGCAGTGAGACTTCATTGTAGTGCAGATTTCCTTTGCAAGCTTGCTTGGTTGGCCAAAAAGGGCGTATGCGTTTTTTCCTGAATATATTCAGGAAAAAACGCATACGCCCTTTTTGGCCAAGTGCATCATTGTGGACGTTCTGCCTCTTTTCCTATGCTTTACATGCAATTCCAGTCTACCTCCTGAAATCGGTTTCCTGCAATTCTGCCCCGCTTTCAAGTCCTCTTGGCAGCCTTACTTCAATATATTTTTGGACGATAGCTATCATTTATAACTCTGCAGGTATGTGAATGACAGTGCCCCTGAGCTCCTTTCTTCAACTCGCTTTCTTGTGAGCTGGCCGCAACACCACAGCCTTGCTTCAGGCCCTAGTGTGGTTCCGGAATGGCACGCTGAGACTTTGGTTAATTCCTCTTCCTGGTGGGAAATGAGAGTTAAATTTGCCCGTCCAGACACCTCCAGCTAGTCTCTCATTGGTTCTCCCTATTCCTGTTCATTTTCCGCAGAAATTGCAAACTGGGCCAAACAGGAGTTTAAAGGCACTGACTCTCCAAGTGGGGAGAGTGTTAGTAAAGCGTCTGGAATGTTGCACCCGAGTACCAGGGGACGGAAACTGAGACACATTTGAACACGTTTCCCGATCACACGGTGGATCATACTCTGGGTTCCACATGCATGTTTTAGCTGAAGGAAGAATCCCTTAAACCTGGAGAGTTGAGACCCATGGAATGGGTACCATGCAATATGACTTCAAAGGGTCTGCATTTGCTCACCGAACCTCACCAATCCTATCACTGCTGCGTTTATGCCGCTGTACACACGCTTGATTCTCTTTCGGAGCATATAAATCCATAGGTTTTAAGATTCTTACTAGTCAGGTATATTCTTAGGCGTTTAATATGTGGTGTTGAGTGCACTTCGTTGAGCAAGGAGAAGCTCATGTCTATTACATATTTGACTTATGGAACGGTATCTGTGCTAATTTCAATCTCTGGTTTTATGCAGCACCCCAACTCACCTTTCCCTTTAAGGAAGCATAAGTTGGTTTTCTACATTTGAGACCCTGTTCTGTTTTGTAATTCAGTTCCTGTGTAGCCAAGTTTACATTCCGTGTAGTAGTGATATCTTATGATGTTTCTTTTTCTGTGTGACTTATTTCACTTAGAATCATCGTACCTGAATCCACTCATTATGCTGCTACGGGCCTGATGACATAGATTTCATTGCTGAGTGATATTGCATTGTACGTAAGTACCACAACTTCTTTATCCATTTTTCGCTTTCTGTGATATTGAACTTGTACCGTAAAGGAGGTTCTTGTAAACTGAGCCGTCCCAAACTTTGGGGTGGCTGTGTCTTTTTGATTTTAATTTCCCTAAGCTATAGGACCATAAGTGGAAGTGCCCTAGGCTCTGTTGCTTTGTTTTTTAGATGTTTCAGGAAACACCATACACTTCTCCATTGTCGCTGTTGGCAATTTACATCCCGCCCATCAGCATAACAAGGTTCTCACGTCTCCATGGCCTGTCCTGCCTTTCTGGATTTTACACTTTTATCAGATGGCCCTTTTGACTGGGGGCCAGTGAGACTTCATTGTAGTGCAGATTTCCTTTGCAAGCTTGCTTGGTTGGCCAAAAAGGGCATATGCGTTTTTTCTTGAATATATTCAGGAAAAAACGCATACGCCCCTTTTGGCCAAGTGCATCATTGTGGACGTTCTGCCTCTTTTCCTATGCTTTACATGCAATTCCAGTCTACCTCCTGAAATCGGTTTCCTGCAATTCTGCCCCGCTTTCAAGTCCTCTTGGCAGCCTTACTTCAATATATTTTTGGACGATAGCTGTCATTTATAACTCTGCAGGTTTGTGAATGACAGTGCCCCTGAACCCCTTTCTTCAACTCGCTTTCTTGTGAGCTGGCCGCAGCACCGCAGGATTGCTTCAGGCCCTAGTGTGGTTCCGGCACGGCACGCTTAGCCTTTGTTTAATTCCTCTTCCTGGTGGGAAATGAGAGTTAAATTTGCCCGTCCAGACAACTCCAGCTAGTCTCTCATTGGTTCTCCCTATTCCTGTTCATTTTCCGCAGAAATTGCAAACTGGTCCAAACAGGAGGTTAAAGGCACTGACTCTCCAAGTGGGGAGAGTGTTAGTAAAGCGTCTGGAATGTTGCACCCGAGTACCGGGGGATGAAAACTGAGACACATTTGAACACGTTTCCCGGTCACACGGTGGATCATACTCTGGGTTCCACATGCATGTTTTAGCTGAAGGAAGAATCCCTTCAACCTGGAGAGTTGAGACCCATGGAATGGGTACCATGCAATATGACTTCAAAGGGTCTGCATTTGCTCACCGAACCTCACCAATCCTATCACTGCTGCATTTATGCCGCTGTACACACGCTTGATTCTCTTTCGGAGACATAGAAATCCATAGGTTTTAAGATTCTTACAAGTCAGGTATATTCTTAGGCGTTTAATATGGGGTGTTGAGTCCACTTCGTTGAGCAAGGAGTAGCTCTTGTCTATTATATATTTGGCTTATGGAATGGTATCTGTGCTAATTTCAATCTCTGGTTTTATGTAGCACCCCAACTCACCTTTCCTCTTAAGCAAGCATATGTTGGTTTTCTACATTTGAGACCCTATTCTGTTTTGTAATTCAGTTCCTGTGTAGACAAGTTTACATTCCGTGTAGTAGTGATATCTTATGACGCTTCTTTTTCTGTGTGACTTATTTCACTTAGAATCATCGTACCTGAATAAACTCGTTATGCTGCTACGGGCCTGATGACATAGATTTCATTGCTGAGTGATATTGCATTGTACGTAAGTACCACAACTTCTTTATCCATTTTTCACTTTCTGTGATATTTAACTTGTACCGTAAACGAGGTTCTTGTAAACAGAGCCGTCCCAAACTTTGTGGTGGATGTGTCTTTTTGATTTTAATTTCCCTAAGCTATAGGACCATAAGTGGAATTGCCCTAGGCTCTGTTGCTTTGTTTTGTAGATGTTTCAGGAAAATACATACACTTCTCCAGAGTGCCTGTTGGCAAGTTACATCCCATCAATCAGCATAACAAGGCCTCCAGTTCTCCATTGCCTGTCCTGCCTTTCTGGATTTTATACTTTTTTCAGATGGCCCTTTAGACCGGGGGGCAGTGAGACTTCATTGTAGTGCAGATTTCCTTTGCAAGCTTGCTTGGTTGGCCAAAAAGGGCGTATGCGTTTTTTCCTGTATTCCGGAAAAAACGCATACGCCCTTTTTGGCCAAGTGCATCATTGTGGACGTTCTGCCTCTTTTCCTATGCTTTACATGCAATTCCAGTCTACCTCCTGAAATCGGTTTCCTGCAATTCTGCCCCGCTTTCAAGTCCTCTTGGCAGCCTTACTTCAATATATTTTTTGACGATAGCTGTCATTTATAACTCTGCATGTTTGTGAATTACAGTGCCCCTGAGCTCCTTTTTTCAACTCGCTTTCTTGTGAGCTGGCCGCAACACCGCAGCATTGCTTCAGGCCCTAGTGTGGTTCCGGCATGGCACGCTGAGCCTTTGTTTAATTCCTCTTCCTGGTGGGAAATGAGAGTTAAATTTGCCCGTCCAGACACCTCCAGCTAGTCTCTCATTGGTTCTCCCTATTCCTGTTCATTTTCCGCAGAAATTGCAAACTGGGCCAAACAGGAGGTTAAAGGCACTGACTCTCCAAGTGGGGAGAGTGTTAGGAAAGTGTCTGCAATGTTGCACCCGAGTACCAGGGGACGAAAACTGAGACACATTTGAACACGTTTCCCGATCACACAGTGGATCATTCTCTGGGTTCCACATGCATGTTTTAGCTGAATGAAGAATCCCTTAAACCTCGAGAGTTGAGACCCATGGAACGGGTACCATGCAGTATGACTTCAAAGGGTCTGCATTTGCTCACCGAACCTCACCAAACCTATCACTGCTGCGTTTATGCCGCTGTACACACGCTTGATTCTCTTTCGGAGACATATCAATCCATAGGTTTTAAGATTCTTCCTAGTCAGGTATATTCTTAGGCGTTTAATATGGGGTGTTGAGTCCACTTCGTTGAGCAAGGAGTAGCTCTTGTCTATTACATATTTGGCTTATGGAACGGTATCTGTGCTAATTTCAATCTGTAGTTTTATGCAGCACCCCAACTCACCTTTCCCCTTAAGCAAGCATACGTTGGTTTTCTACATTTGAGACCCTGTTCTGTTTTGTAATTCAGTTCCTGTGTAGCCAAGTTTACCTTCCGTGTAGTAGTGATATCTTATGATGTTTCTTTTTCTGTGTGACTTATTTCACTTAGAATCATCGTACCTGAATCCACTCATTATGCTGCTACGGGCCTGATGACATAGATTTCATTGCTGAGTGATATTGCATTGTACGTAAGTACCACAACTTCTTTATCCATTTTTCCCTTTCTGCGATATTGAACTTGTACCGTAAACGAGGTTCTTGTAAACAGTGCCGTCCCAAACTTTGGGGTGGCTGTGTCTTTTTGATTTTAATTTCCCTAAGCTATAGGACCATAAGTGGAAGTGCCCTAGGCTCTGTTGCTTTGTTTTTTAGATGTTTCAGGAAACACCATACACTTCTCCAGAGTGGCTGTTCCCAATTTACATCCCGCCCACCAGCATAACAAGGCTCCCAGTTCTCCATGGCCTGTTCTTCCTTTCTGGATTTTATACTTTTTTCAGATGGCCCTTTTGACCGGGGGGAAGTGAGACTTCATTGTAGTGCAGATTTCCTTTGCAAGGTTGTTTGGTTGGCCAGAAAGGGCATATGCGTTTCTTCCTGAATATATTAAGGAAAAAACGCATGCGCCCTTTTTGGCCAAGTGCATCATTGTCGACGTTCTGAGTCTTTTCATATGTTGTCAATGCAATTCTAGTCTACCTCTTGAAATCGGTTTCCTGCAATTCTGCCTTGCTGTCAGTGCCTCTTCATAGCCTTACCTCAATATACTTTTGGAAAATAGTTGGCCTTTATAACTCTGCAGGTTTTTGAATTGCAGTGGCCCTTAGCTCCATTTTTCAGCTCTTATTTTTGTGATCTTGCCTCATATCCACAGGATTTTTTCATGCCCTATTCTTCTTCTGGGGCGCCTTGCTCTGCCTTTGGTTAATTCTTCTTCCTGATGTGAAATTAGAGTGACATGTGCCCATTGAAACCGCTACAGCTATTTTCTCACTGGTTCCCCCTATTCCCATTCATCCTCCGCACTAACTGCAGACTGTGCGATACCGGAACTTAAAGGCATTGACTCTCCGTGTGGGGATGTTGTTAGTAAAGTGGCTGGAATGTTGATCCGGAGCCCCAGGAGAGGAAAATGAGGTGCGTTTTAGAAACCTTTCCCGATCATATGGTATACCATCCGCTGGATTTCCCATGCATGGTTTAGCTGTAGGAAGATTCCCTTCAACCTGGAATGTTGGGACCCTTGGAATGAGTAGCATGAAGTATTGCATTAAACTTTCGGCAGTTGCTCACCAAAGCTCACCAATCCTCTCAGCCCCAAGTGTCCAGCCTTATGTCTTATCCAGCTGTGGGTTTATATGTGGTCATTCCAGGTTGCATCACAGCCCCTGAGCGAATTTTGTAAGAATTTTTCTCTCTTTCATTGTTTCTGCGTTTTGGTTTTAAAATTTATTTCTATAATGGGGTTTAGCTCATTTTCACTGCTGTGTTTGGCCACTCTGCACACACTTGATTCCCTTATGGAGATATATCAATACATGGGTTTTAAGATTCTTATTACTCAGATATATTTCTCTGCGGTGTATAGGGTGTGTTGAGGCCAGTTCATTGAGCAAGGTGTAGATCTTGTCTAATACCTATTTGGTTTATTGAACGGTATCTGTGCTAATTTCAAACTCTGGTTTTATGCATCACCCCACCTCTCCTTTCCCCTTAAGCTGACATAAGTGTGTTTTCTAAATGTGAGACACTGTTCTGTTTTGTAATTCATTTTTTGTGCAGCCATATTTATCCTCCCTCTATAAGTGATATCTTATGATATGTTTCTTTTTCTGTTTGACTTATTTCAAGTAGTATTATCGGACCTAAATCCACTCTTTATCCTTCTACTAGCCTTATTACATTGATTTCATGGTGAAGAGATATTTCATTGTACATAAGTACCACATTTTCTTTATCCATTGTTCTCTTTCCTGGGATATTTAAGGTGTACTGAAGTTGAGGTTCTTGTAAACAGAGTAGCCCTAAACTGTGGTGTGCTTGTGTCTTGTTGATTTTTAGACTTCCCTAGATATACTTCCATGATTGGAAGTGCCCTATGCTCTGTAGCTCTGTTTTTTAGATGATTTAGGAACCACCATACACTTCTCCAGAGTGGCTCTCGGCAGTTCACACACTGTCCATCAGCGTATAAAGGCTCCCTGTTCTCCATGGCCTGTCCTGCATTTCTGGTTTTTACAATTTTTTCGGATGGCCCTTTTGACCGGTGGGAAATGAGACTTCTTTGTTGTGCACATTTGCATTGCTTGCTTGCTTGCTTGCCCATAAAGTGCGTATGCGTTTTTTCCTGGATATATTCAGGAAAAAACGCATACTCCTTTTTGGGCCAACTGCATCATTGTCGAAATTCTGCCGCTTTTCATGTGCTTTAAAGACGAGTCCAATCTATCTCTTGAAATCTGTTTCTTGCAATTCTGTCTTGCATTCAGATCCTCTTCTTTGCCTTACCTCAACATATTTTTGGACGTTAGTTTTCATTTATAACTCTGCAGGTTTGTGAATTGCAGTGACCCTGAGCTCCATTTTTTAAGTTGCTCTTTTGTGAGCTGGCCTCAAAGCCGCAGGATTGCTTCAGGCCCTATTTTGGCTCCAGCGAGGCGGGCTGAGCCTTTTTTTACTTCTTATTCTTAATGGGAAATTAGAGTGACATGTGCCCGTCCAAACCCCTACAACTATTCTCTCATTGGTTCCCCCTCTTCCCGTTCATCCTCCTCACAATTTGCAAAATGTGTGAAACAGAAGTTTAAATGTGCTGATTCTCTAAGTGGGGAGATTCTAAGTAACGTGGCTGGAATGATGAACAGGAGCACCAGGAGAGGATAAATGAGGTGCATTTTAGACACATCTCCCCATCACATGGTGTACAGTCCTCTGGGTTTTCCATGCATGTTTTAGCTGTAGGAAGATCCCTTGAACCTGCAGATTTGGGACCCATTGAATGGGTACCAGGTAGTATTACTTTAAAGGGTGTGCATTTCCTCACCCAACCTCACATTTCTCTTAGCACGAACAGTTTCCAGCCTTATGTGTCATCCTGCTGTGGGTCTAGATGTGTTCAATCCATGTTGCATCACCGTCCCTGAGGAAAAGTTGTAAGAGGTTTTCTCTGTCTCTCTGTCGTTTATTTTTTTCAATTTATTACTATATTGGTTACAGCTGATTTTCAAAGCTCTGTTTCTTGCTGCTGTACATCCACTTGATTCACATACAGAGAGACATCAATAAATTCTTTTTCAGATTCTTACCAGTCATATATATTCTTTTCCGGTGACTTGAGTGTGCTGAGTGCAGTTCTTTTAGCTACCGTGTAGGCCTTGTTGATTATCAGTTTGGTATTTGGAATGGTATCTTTGCTAATTTCAACCTCCTGGATGATGCCTCACCCCTCCCCACCTTTCCCGTTTAGCAGCCTTACGCGTGTTTTCTACATACTTGACTATGTTTTTCTTTTGTAATTTATTTCATGTGTAGCCATTTTGGATTCCACCTTTAAGTGATATCTTATGATATGTGTCTTTTTCTTTTTGAATTATGTCACTTAGAATGATCATACGTAACTCCTCCGGAGTTGTTACAACTGGCCATATTTCATTGATTTCCAGGCTGAGTAATATTCCACTCTACATAAGTACCACATCTCTATCCATTTTTTCCCTCCAGAGACATTTAAGTTATATCCTAGTCGAGGATCTTTTAAACAGAGAGGCAGTAAACATTGGGGTGCCTGTGTCCTCTCGATTTTTGTTTTTCCCAAGACATACGCCCATGAGTGCAAGTGCCCTATGCTCTGTAGCTCATTTTTTAGATGCTTTAGTAAACACAATACACTTCTCCAGAATGGCCGTTGGCAATATACATTTCCACTATAAGCCTCACAGGGCTCCCTCTTCTCCTTGCCCTGTCCTGCATTTCTGGTGTTTACACTTTATGAGGATGGCTCTTCTGACTGATGCGAAGTGATATCTTTTGTAGTATTGATTTCCAGTGCCCACCTGTTTGGTTGGCTAAAAAAGTGTATGCCCTTTTCTTGAATATATACAGAAAAAAACGCATACAGCCTTTTTGGCCAACTGCAATGTTGGCAATGTTCAGCCCCTTTTCTTGTGCTTAATGGCGAGTCCTTTCTACCTCCTCAAATCCCTTTCCTGCCATTCTCCCTTGCTTACCAATCCTTTTCTCTGACTTTCCTCAAGACATTTTTCAGTGATAGATATTTTCAACTCTGCAGTTTCATGAATTTTACTGCCCCTGAGTTCCATTGTTCAACTTCTGTTTATGGGAACTGGCCACAAAGCAGTGGGATTTCCTCAAGCCCTATACTGTTTCCATGGGCAACCCTAGCCTTTGGTCAATTCGTCTTCCTGATTGGAAATTAGAGTGACATGTGCCTGTCTGAACACCTAGGACTTGTCTCTCATTGTTCCTCATCCTTCCGCTTCATCCTCTGGACAAATTCCAAACTGTACGCAACAGGATGTTGACAGTGCTGACATCTCCAAGTGGGGAGACTGTTAGTAAAGACGCTGGAGGGGTGAACCCGAGCACCAGGAGATGAGGAGATGAGATGCCTTTTCCAAACTCTTCCCGATCAGACGGTATACCATCCTCTGGGTGTGACAGACATGTTTTAGCAGTAGGAAGAGTCCCATTCATGTAAGGAGAACACCAGGGCTTTTTCAAAATCAGTGTCTCCCCGAAACCCAAACTGGGGAATTTTTTAAGCTACGGCTACACATATGTTCATTAAGGGCCTTGGGAAGTAGGCAGAGTCCAAACTTTAGATGTTTGAAGTCTTCAGGGTCAGAAGCACTCACCACCGGCTTCCCTTAGGTTACACTTTAACTGTCATTGATAGATGATGTCAATAAAAATATCTATTCTTTTTCCGATTATTTCCCCTTATAGGTTATTGCAAAATATTGAGTGTAGTTCCCTCTGCTATACAGTAGTTCCTTGTTGATGATCTATTTTATACATAGCAGTGTGTATGTGTTAATTCCAAACTGTTAATTTATCCCTCCTCCCACCTTTCCCCTTTGGTAATAATAAATTATAAGATTTTATACTTCTCAGAAATGGGGGAGCTGAAAGAGAGGTATCATTTTCAATGGAAAAGCATTTAAAACAAGATTGAAGCTTTAACCAAGATTATTAGGTGTACATCCTTGGAAAGAAATCACTTCATTTCTCTAATATTGACCTGACAAATAAGACAAACCTTTTCACTGAACTTGCTTATAATAAAGTGATGGAAATATCAAATGGAAGTGTTAGAAACATCTTATTTTACCCGAGCCTTATAAACTGTTCTATGTTAACTACAGTTTGGCTCACACATCTGTTCATTGAAGTTACAATAGTCTCAATTTCTGTTACTGATCCCCAGAGTGGACCCCAACAAGTGTCCCCCTGCCCAGTGTCATTGGGGCCAACAGATCGAGACTGAGTTTGGTTCACAAGCAAAGGAAACTTTATATTTTGATCAGAGAATGGAGAGGTGAGAGCATGCACTACCCCGTGGGCTGTGGGCTGGGCTGCTGTGTAGAGATCCTGTCAGAGTCAGTGGGAGGGAGGGGGTGGAGCACTCGAGGGCCGGGTTGGCTGCAGCTCAGGCTCTATATCTCGGAGTCTGCACTGGGCCCCAGGAGCTGAGGTGTCGACCCAGCCATTCTGCACTAGGAAATCTGGTCTGAAGTGCCGGGTGTGGAACCTCTGCATGCGGGACCCTAGGAGCACGTGAAATTAGACAAAGCACAAAAGATAAAAAAGGTCAGACTTGACTTTATTGCCCAGATTCTATTTTTATCTCCCAGGGATTTTTAATGGGCTTTGCTGGGAACAAACCCCTCCTCTGCCTTTTGTCCCGTTCCTCATTCTTGGAGTGCTGAGGGTGCAGACCCTTCTTCTGTAACTGCTGAGTGCTGAGTTGGGAGCCCTCATACCAGGGGACGAGGGTCAGAACTTCTCCCCAGCAGCCTCCAGGTGACGTTGATTGGCCCCAGGACCCCTGCCTCCCTGCTCGTCCGCCTGAGCACCAGCATTGGAAGTGTTATAGATTCTAATGACCTTTAAGGGTCCAGGAAAGAGATGTGCAGAGACGCTGTGGGGGCCGGTTTCACCCCGCCCCACATTTGTTCGGCCACCTTAGGCTGACCGTTTCTGCCAGCCTAGATGCTCTGACCAGTAGTCTGCTCTTTCTTCAATTAGGCCCCTGAATTAACGTAAAAACAGCACCAGGTGTCAGAGCCCTGCCCGCTCAACTCCCAGACAGTCCAGGGTCAGTGGTGATCAAGGACCATGATGGCCACTGAGTCAACAGCCTTTTGAAGTAAACAGGAGTCCAGCCGGTCTTATTGGCCACCATCATCACGGTGTCTGTAGGCTTTTCTATGGTGACAGTGTGATATACGTTTCCCCCGCCAAGATTATTAGCTCCCCTCTGGGTGCAGTAAGTCCTGCAAGCAGTAGTCTACTCCTTCGGGACACACTATTGTTGTTTTATGAGAGAAACTCCAGGTCAAGTGATGTTCACACAAGTCGTCATGGTGCCCTGTTGCCCCCGGTTATCTCTCTGGATGTTGGAGTTGGAGGGCCTCCTCACTCGAGGTCGGTGTGCCCACGGAGCGAACCCTGCAACTTCAGGGCATGGTTGGTGATTAGGATCACCACGTGGGGTCCTTTTCCCTTAGGAGGGAGGTGGCCTTTTGGGTTGCTGATTTCCACGTTTTTAGATACCGCCAGTATCTTGGCCAGATGTGGCAGTGGGCCAAGCCCCTTGGTGACTGTAGTTTATCCTACCTGGATGGCATTCTTGCGTTGTTCCATTTCAAGTGGTCCCAGTTTTTGCACTAATTCTCCAATGGCGATTCACCTTTCACCGGGAATGGAAAGGTCAAAGGGTTTAGCTCAATTAGGGAGTTCCAGGGCAAGGGTCTGAATTGACTGCTCTTTCCATTCTTGAAAGGCCACTTCTGGATTCTGTTCAAAAGGATCATCATCTTTTCCTTTCAGTGTTTCATATAGAGGCCCAGCTAGTAGACTGTAGTTAGGGATCCAGAAGCAGCAAACCCTGGCCTCCCCAGGAACCCCTAAGCTGTCTTCTAGTTTTAGAAAGGGGTAAGGCTGCAAATGGTTTCTTCCCTTTCCTGGGATGGACTTCTCCGACCTTCTGTGAGAATGAAGCCCAGGCAGGTCACCGCAGTCTGTGATATTTGAGCTTTTTCTTGGACAACTTCTATCCTTTATTGGCTTGGTAGTTCAGAGGCCTCCTTAGTAGGGCTGGCGATCAGAATGTCATCTGCATATTGAAGGAGGGTTTCCTTTTCCAGAGGTAGAACTTTTCGGTCTTTAGCTAAGCTTTCCCCAAAGATGGTGTGGGAATTTTTGAACCCTTGGGGCAAGACGGCCCGGAAGTATTGTTTTAGTTGTATGTTGAGTCCTGCCACTCACAAGCCAAAATTTCTTGTGACTCTGGGACTAATGGAATACAAAAGAAGGCATCATTGAGACTAATACAGAATACCATGTCCTGGTGGTTGGTAGAATGACCAGCAGGGTGTAGGAATTAGGAGCAACTGGAGGTATATCCTCGGTGGCTTCACTGACTGTCCTGACATCCTTTACCAGGTCCCCAGCAGCCCATGGGGCTCTCGTGGTCAGGCCAATCCCAGGATATGGAGCTCTCCTGGGCAGGTACCCCACCCCCAACCCAGCCCACGGGGCTCTCGTGGTCAGGCCTCTCCCAGGATACAGAGCTACCCTTGCAGGTACCGTGGCAGGGCTGGGCACACAGGAACCGTGCACATAGCTCTCACTGAAGAGCACCCCCATCTCACCTGTCGCTCAGAGCTGACACAGAGCACCTCAGAGCAGGACTTAAACTAACAACCAGCAGCTCCGACAGGTCTGTGACCCTGGGCATCACTCTGTGTGGCCTCCCTCCACCTGGTCTTCCAGAGACTTCCACTGCACCCGGGGCACCAGGCCTCTGTCTCCAACCACCACCCACCCCTCCTCTCCCTGACTCCTGGGTTCCTCTCATTAGGAGAGGCTTTTCTTGAAGTTGTCTCCCACTCATGGGCCAGATAAAATGATTAGAAAACAAGCCAAAGCTGCAGCCCCTTGTCTATCCTGACTCTCAGGAGCCCACACCTGTTCCTTGGACCTGGCCGGTTCAGCAAGTTCCATTTTCTGCAACTGTGAGCCCCTGAGGGGTGATGATTGGCTGACCTGGGCAGCCTTACCGTGCCGGCCAGCCCTCCCCAGGTGTGCCTGGGTTGAGATCAATATAAATACCACTCCAGGCAGCAAGAGCCCCTGCAGCTGTGCCTGACGCCATTTTCTCTGCCCTGTCAGCAGTCTCGGGGCTGGGCTGGTGGGAGGGAGTGAGAGGCCACGGCTTTGTGGGTGGCCCAGTGTGAGTGGGGCTCTGCTGGACTTTCTGCAGCAGTTGCCAGGCTGCTACCTGCTAAAGAAGAGGATGTGTCACCCATACCTGCTGCTGGAATTTCTCCCTGGGCAGAGGTGAGGAAGGAAAAAAGCAGTGGGAGCAGGGACAGGACGGGTATCTCAGGCAGGGAAATGGAAATCTTCCAGAAGAGCACCCAGGACCAGGGCCATCCTGGCTGGCCTGCAGGCCCCAAGTCAGCTGGCATGCTGTCACTCATGTGGCTCCATGGCCCTTCCTCTAGGCTTTCAAGTCCTTGTATATATTCAGGTGTTTTACCTGGGAAGGGTGGGAACAGTTCAGCAGCAACTGGCCTGGGGCTCAGCTCACGTTCACTCACAGATGCCTCGGCACGGTGCCCCAGCTTTGCAATGAGGACGCTTGTTGTGTGGGGGCTGCTGGCTGAATGGGAGACGATTCCCCACCACTGACCAACTTCAGAATTGTTTACAACTGGAACAAGGGCCCTGATACGGTTTTCCTCTGAGTAACTGGTGGGTTCTGTTTTTTTTTTTTCTCTTTTTCGTTTTTGGTTCAAGGTAGAATTTATTCCTCTTTTTTGTATTTACAGATATAAGCATGGAAATAATTTATTCATATAAATACATGTATGTGAAGGGAATAATTGTTTTTTCTGTTTTGTTTTTTAAATTTTATTTCTTTTTAATTTTGAATTTTATTTTATATTTTTATACAGCAAGTTCTTATTTGTTATCTATTTTATACATATAAATGTTTACATGCCAATCCCAATCTCTCAACTCCTCCCACCACCACCCCCCCAAGAGCTTTCCCCCCTTGTTGTCCATACGATTGTTGTCTACATCTGTTGCTCTATTTATGCCTTGCAAAACGGTTAATCTGTACAGTTTTTCTAGGTTCCACATATATGCACGAATATACAAGATTTGTTTTTCTCTTTCTGACTTACTTCACTCTGTATGACAGACTCTAGATCCATCGACGTCTCTACAAATGACCCAATTTCATTCCTTTCATGGCTTAGTAATATTCCATTTTATATATGTACCACATCTTTATGCATTCGTCTGTCTGTGGGCATTTAGGTTGCTTCCATTACCTCGATATTGTAAATAGTGATGCAATGAACATTGCGGTGAATGTCTCTTTTTGATTTATGGTTTTGTCTGGGTATACGTCCAGGACTGGGATTGCTGTATCATATGGTAATTCTATTAATAGTTTCTTAAGAAACTCCATATTGTTCTCCATAGTGACTGTATCAATTTATATTCCCAACAATAGTAGAAGAGGCTTCCTTTTCTCCACACCCTTTCCAGCATTTGTTGTTTGTAGATTTTCAGATGATGCCGATTCTAACAGGTGTGAGGTGATACCTCATTGTTGAGTCCATTTCGTTGAGCAAGGGGTAGGTCTTGTCTATTACATATTTGGCTTATGGAACGGTATCTGTGCTAATTTCAAACTCTGGTTTTATGCAGCACCCCAACTCACCTTTCCCCTTAAGCAAGCATAAGTTGGTTTTCTAAACTTGAGACCCTGTTCTGTTTTGTAATTCAGTTCCTGTGTAGCCAAGTTTACATTCCGTGCATTAGTGATACCTTATGATGTTTCTTTTTCTGTGTGACTTATTTCACTTAGAATCATCGTGCCTCAATCCACTCATTATGCTGGTACAGGCCTGGTGACACAGATTTCATTGCTGAGTGGTATTCTGTTGTACATAAGTACCGCAACTTCTTTATCAATTATTTGTTCTCTGGGATATTTAACTTGTACCTTAGAAGAGGTTCCTGTAAACAGAGCCATCCCAAATTTTGGGGTGGCTGTGTCTTTTTGATTTTAATTTCCCTAAGCTATAGGACCATAAGTGGAAATGCCCTAGACTCTGTTGCTTTGTTTATCAGATGTATCAGGAAACACTATACACTTCTCCAGAGTGGCTGTTGGCAATTTACATCCCGCCCATCAGCATAACAAGGCTCCCAGTTCTCCATGGCCTGTCCTGCCTTTCTGGATTTTACACTTTTTTCAGATGGCCCTTTAGACCGGGGGGAAGTGACACTTCATAGAAGTTCGGATTTCCATTGCAAGCTTGCTTGGTTTGCCAAAAAGGGCGTATGTGTTTTTTCCTGAATATATTCAGGAACAAACTCATATGCCCTTTTTTGTCACGTGCATCATTGTCGATGTTCTGCCTCTTTTCCTATGCTTTAAATGCAAATTCAGTCTACCTCCTGAAATCAGTTTCCTGAAATTCTGCCCCGCTTTCAAGTCCTCTTGGCAGCCTTACTTCAATATATTTTTGGACGTTATCTGTCATTTATAACTCTGCAGGTTTGTGAATGACAGTGCCCCTGAGCTCCTTTCTTCAACTCGCTTTCTTGTGAACTGGCCGCAAACCCGCAAGACTGCTTCAGGCCCTAATCTGCTTCTGGCAGGGCACGCTGAGCCTTTGGTTAATTCCTCTTCCTGGTGGGAAATGAGTGTTAAATATGCCCGTCCAGACACCTACCTCACTCTCAACCCCTTGGTAATGTGGGTCCTCTGGTTTGTGGCCACCTTTGCTGGGTTCCTCACCTTTTGATGATGTGGCCCCACTAGTGTGAGGACACTCCTGCCTGGTTCTCATCCACGTGGTTATGTGGACCCCCTGGTGAGAGTCTGTTCCTGGCTGTGTTCCTCACCCTTCTGTGAGGGAGACCCTCTGCTGATAGGTCACTCCTGCATGGCTGGCACACATTGCCTTGGTGAAGTCAGCTGTGTGGTGGCAGTTGGAGCGTGCTGGGGATCTCCTGCCCCCGGTGATGAGGGCCCTCTTGCGTCAGGCCCTAACTGCTGGGCTCACCAACTTTTCTTAGTGAGCCCAATGATGCTTGGGCACTCCTCTTAGGACCCCATCTCCATGGGGATGTGGGCCTTCTGCTCTGAGGTCCCAACGGCTGGGTTGTTCACATTTTCATGATGTGGGCTCTCTGGTGTTAGTTCACAGAGGCCTGGATCCCATAGCCTCTGTGCTCTTGGCCGCCTGCTGGGAGGTTCCAACGGCTGGATTCCTCACTTTTTTAATTTTTTGGGCCCTCTGTTGTGAGTATCCTCCTGCCTGCCTCACTCCCAGCCCCTTCGTGATGTGTGTCCTCTGGTTTGAGGCCACATGTGCTGGGTTCCTCACCTTTCGATGATGTGGGACCAATGGTCTTAGGAGACTCCTGCCTGGTTCACATCCCCTTGGTGATGTGGGCCCTCTGTTGAGAGTCTGATCCTGGCTGGGTTCCTCACCCATCTGTGAGGTGGGCCGTCTGCTGTGAGGTCACTCCTGCCTGGCTTGCTCACCTCGCCTTGTGGACATGAGCCCTCTGGTGGCACTTGGAGCCTGCTGGGAGCCTCCTCCCCTCGGTGATGAGGGCCCTCTGGCGTCAGGCCCTAACGGCTGGGCTCCCCACATTTTGTGATGTGCGCCCAGTGGTACGAGGACACTCCAGCCAGGTTCACATCCCCATTGGGATGTGGGCCTTCTGCTCTGAGGTCCCAATGCCTGGGTTACTCACAGTTTCATGATGTGGGCTCTCTGCTGTTAGTTCACTCCTGCCTGCATCCCATAGCTTCTGTGCTCTCGGCCGCCTGCTGGGAGGTTCTAACTGCTGGATTCCTCACCTTTCTTATTCTTTGGGCCCTCTGTTTTTAGGCTACACCTGCCTGCCTCACTCCCATTCCCTTTGTGATATGTGTCCTCTGATTTGAGGCCACATGTGCTGGGTTCCGCACCTTTCGATGATGTGGCCCCACTGGAGGGAAGATAGTCCGGACTGGTTCCCATCCCCTTGCTGATGTGGGCCCTCAGGTGAGAGTCTGATCCTGGCTGGGTTCCTCACCCTTCTGTGAGGTGGGCCCTCTGCTGTGAGGTCAATCATGCCTGTCTGGCACACGTCACCTTGGCGACGTGGGCCCTCTGGTGGCAGTTGGAGTGTGCTGGGATCCTCCTCCCCTCGGTGATGAGGGCCCTCTTGCCTTAGGCCATAACTGCTGGGCTCCCCACATTTTCTGATGTGCGCCAAGTGAGTGAGGACACTCTTGCCAGGTTCCCATCCCCATGGGGATATGGGCCTTCTGCTCTGAGGTCAAAACGGCTGGCTTGCTCACAGTACCATGATGTGGGCCCTCTGCTGTGAGTTCACTCCGGCAAGGATCCCTTATCATCGGTGCTCTGAGCCGCCTGCTGGGAGGTTCCAACTGCTGTATTCCTCAACATTTTATTCTATGTGCCCTCTGTTGTGAGGCTCCTCCTGCCTGCCTCACTGCCAGCCCCTTGGTTATGACTGTCTTATGTCTTGAGGCCACATGTGCTGCGTTCCTCACCTTTCAATGATGTGGCCCCACTCGTGTGAGGACACTCCTGCCTGGTTCCCATCCCCTTGGTGAGGTGGGCCCTCTGGCGAGAGTCTAATCCTGGCTGGGTTCCTCAACGTTCTGTGAGGTAGGCCCTCTTCTGTGAGGTCACTCCTGCCTGGCTGGCACACGTCACCTTGGAGACGTGAGCCCTCTGGTGGCAGTTGGAGCATGCAGGGTGCCGCTTCCTCTAGGTGATGACGGCCCTCTGGTGTCAGGCCCTAAATGGTGGGCTCCCCACATTTTCTGATGTGCGCCCAGTGGTGCGAGGACACTCCAGCCAGGTTCCCATTCCCATGAGGATGTGGGCCTTCTGCGCTGAGGTCCCAACGCCTGGGTTGCTCACAGTTTTATGATGTGGGCCCTCTGCTGTGAGTTCACTGCGGCCTGGATCCCATAGCCTCGGTGTTCTGAGCCGCCTGCTGGAAGGTCTAAATGCTGGAATCCTCACGTTTTTTATATTATGTGCCCTGTGTTGTGAGGCTACTCCTGCCTGCCTCACTCCAAGGCCCTTGGTGATGTGGGTCCTCTGGTTTGAGGACACGTGTGCTGGCTTCCTCACCTTAAGATGATGAGGCCCCACTGGTGTGAGGATAATCCTGACTGGTTCCCATCCCCTTTGTGATGTGGGCCCTCTGGTGAGAGTCTGATCCTGGCTGGGTTCCTCACCCATCTGTGAGGTGGGCCCTCTACTATCAGGTAACTCTTACCTGGCTTGCTCATCTCGCCTTGTTGACATGAGCCCTCTGGTGGCACTTGGACCCAGCTGGGAGCCTCCTCACCTCTGTGATGAGGGACCTCTGACGTCAGGCCCTAACTGCTGGGCTCCCCAACTTTTCTTAGTGAGCCCAGTGATGCTCGGGCACTCCTCTTAGGTTCCCATCTCCATGGGGATGTGGGCCTTCTGCTCTGAGGTTCCAACGGCTGGGTTGATCACAGTTTCATGATGTGGGCTCTCTGGTGGTAGTTCACTGTGGCCTGGATCCCATAGCCTCTGTGCTCTTGGCCGCCTGCTGGGAGGTTCCAACGGCTGGATTCCTCACTTTTTTAATTTTTTAGGCCCTCTGTTGTGAGGATCCTCCTGCCTGCCTCACTCCCAGCCCCTTCGTGATGTGTGTCCTCTGGTTTGAGGCCACATGTGCTGGGTTCCTCACCTTTCGATGATGTGGGACCAATGGTCTTAGGAGACTCCTGCCTGGTTCACATCCCCTTGGTGATGTGGGCCCTCTGTTGAGAGTCTGATCCTGGCTGGGTTCCTCACCCTTCTGTGAGGTGGGCCGTCTGCTGTGAGGTCACTCCTGCCTGGCTTGCTCACCTCGCCTTGTGGACATGAGCCCTCTGGTGGCACTTGGAGCCTGCTGGGAGCCTCCTCCCCTCGGTGATGAGGGCCCTCTGGCATCAGGCCCTAACTGCTGGGCTCCCCACATTTTGTGATGTGCGCCCAGTGGTTCGAAGACACTCCATCCAGGTTCACATCCCCATTGGGATGTGGGCCTTCTGCTCTGAGGTCCCAACGGCTGGGTTGTTCACAGTTTCATGATGTGGGCTCTCTGCTGTTAGTTCACTCTGGCCTGGATGCCATAGCCTCTGTGCTCTGGGCCGCCTGCTGGAAGGTTCCAACTGCTCGATTCCTCAACTTTTGTATTCTATAGGTCCTGTGTTGCGATGCTCCTCCTGCCTGCCTCACTCGCAACCCCTTCGTGATGTGGGTCCTCTGGTTTGAGGCCACATGTGCTGGGTTCCGCAACTTTCAATGATGTGGCCCCACTGGTGTGAGGACACTCCTGCCTGGTTCCCATCCCCTTGGTGATGTGGGCCTTCTGGTGACAGTCTTATCCTGGCTGGGTTCCTCACTCTTCTGTGAGGTAGGCCCTCTGCTGTGAGGTCAATCCTGCCTGATTTGCACACATCACCTTGGCGATGTGGGCCCTCTGTTGGCACATGGAACCTGCTGGGAACCTCCTGCCCTGGGTGATGACGGCTCTCTAGCATCAGGCCCTAACTGCTGGGCTCCCCACATTTTCTGATGTGAGCCCAGTGATGCCAGGACACTCCTGTCAGGTTCCCATCCCCATGGGGATGTGGGCTTTCTGCTCTGAGGTCCCAACGCCTGGGTGGCTCACAGTTTCATGATGTGGGCTCTCTGGTGTTAGTTCACTCCTGCCTGCATCCCATAGCTTCTGTGCTCTCGGCCGCCTGCTGGGAGGTTCCAAATGCTGGATTCCTCACCTTTTTTATTCTTTGGGCCCTCTGTTTTTAGGCTACTCCTACCTGCCTCACTCCCATCCCCTTTGTGATGTATGTCCTCTGATATGAGGCCGCATGTGCTGAGTTCCTCACCTTTCGATGATGTGGCCCCACTGGTGGGAGGTCAGTCCTGACTGGTTCCCATCCCCTTGGTGTTGTGGGCCTTCTGGCAAGAGTCTCATCCTACCTCGGTTCCTCACCCTTCTGTGAGATAGGCCCTCTGCTGTGAGGTCGCTACTGCCTGGCTGGCGCATGCCACCTTGTAGACGTGAGCCCTCTGTTGGCAGTTGGAACCTGCTGGGAGTCTCCTCCCCTCAGTTATGAGGGCCCCCTGGCGTCAGGCCCTAACTGCTGGGCTCCTAACATTTTCTGATATGTGCTAAGTGGTGCGAAGCCACTCCTGCCAGGTTCCCATCCCAATGGGGATGTGGTCCTTCTGTTCTGAGGTCCCAACGGCTGGGCTGCTCACAGGTTCATGATGTGGGCCCTCTGCTGTGAGTTCACTGCGGCCTAGATCCCATAGACTCGGTGCTCTGGGCCGCTTGCTGGGAGGTTCCAACTGCTGGATTCCTCAACTTTTATATTCTATGGACCCTGTGTTGTGAGGCCGGTCCTGCCAGCCTCATTCCGAAACCCTTGGTGATGTGGTTCCTCTGGTTTGAGGCTACATGTGCTGGGATCCTCACCTTTCGATGATGTTGTCCCACTGGTGTGGGGACACGCCTGCCTGGTTCCCATCCCCTTGGTGATGTGGACCCTCTGGTGAGAGTCTGATCCTGGCTGTGTTCCTCACCCTTCTGTGAGGTGGGCCCTCTGCTGTGAGGTCACTCCTGCCGGGCTGGCACACATCGCCTTGGTGACGTTGGCCCTCTGGTGGCAGCTGGAGCCTGCTGGGAGCCTCCTCCCCTCGGTGATGAGTGCCCTCTAGCGTCAGGCCCTAACTTCTGAGCACCCCACGTTTTCTGATGTGAGCCCAGTGATGCCAGGACACTCCTGTCATGTTCCCATCACCATGGGGATGTGGGCCTTCTGCTCTGAGGTCCCAATGTCTGGGTTGCTCACAGTTTCATGATGTGGGCTGTCTGGTGTTAGTTCACTCTGGCTTGGATCCCCTAGCCTCTGTGCTCTGGGCCGCCTGCTGGGAGGTTCCAACTGCTGGATTCCTCACCTTTCTTATTTTTGGGCCCTCTGTTGTGAGGCTCCTCCTGCCTGCCTCACTCCCAGCCCCTTGGTGATGGGTGTCCTATGGTTTGAAGTCACATGTTCTGGGTTCCTCACCTTTAGATGATGTGGCCCTACTCATGTGAGGACACTCCTGTCTGGTTCCAATCCATTTGGTGATGTGGGCCCTCTGGTGCGAGTCTGACCCTAACTGGGTTCGTCACACTTCTCTGAGGTGGGCCCTCTGCTGTGAGGTCATTCGTGCCTGGTTGGCACACATCACCTTGGCGACGTCAGCCCTCTGGTGGCAGTTGGAGCCTGCTGGGAGCCTCCTTCCCTTGGTGATGAGAGTCCTCTGGTGTCAGGCCCTAACTGCTGGTCTCCCAAAATTTTCTGATACGTTCTCAGTGGTGCGAGGACACTCCTACCAGATTTATATCCCCATGGGGATGTGGGCCTCCTGCTCTGAGGCCCCAATGGCTGGGTTGCTCAGTTTCATGACATGGGCCCTCTTCTGTGAGTTCACTGTGGCTTGGATCCCATAGCCTCGGTGCTCTGGGCCGCCTGCTGGGAGGTTCCAACTGCTGGATTCCTCACTTTTTTATTCTATGGGCCCAGTGTTGTGAGGCTACTCCTGCCTGCCTCACTCCGAGGCCCTTGGTGATGTGGGTCCTCTGGTTTGAGGACACATGTGCTGAGTAGCTCACCTTTCGCTGATGTGGCCCAACTGGTGTGAAGACACTCCTGCCTGGTTCCCATCCTCTTAGTGATGCGGGCCCTCTGGTGAGAGTCTGATATTGGCTGCGTTTCTCAACCTTCTGTGAGGTGGGACCTCTGCTGTGAGGTAACTCCTGCCTGGCTTGCTCACGTTGCCTTGGCAACGTGAGCCCTCAGGTGGCAGTTGGAGCCTGCTGGGATTCTCCTCCCCTCAGTTATGAGAGCTCTGGATAAAACACATATGCCCTTTTTTGCCAAGTGCATTATTTTCCAAGTTCTGTCTCTTTTCCTATGCTTTAAGAGCGACTCCCGTGTACCTTCTGAAATCGTTTTCCAGCAATTGTGCCCCGCATTCAAGTCCTCTTCGCAGCCTTACTTCAGTATAATTTTGGATGATAGCTGTCATTTATAACTCTGCAGGTTTGTGAATTACAGTGTCCCTGAGCTCCTTTCTTCAACTCGCTTTCTTGTGAGCTGGCCGCAACACCGCAGCATCGCTTCAGGCCCTAGTGTAGTTCCGGCATGGCACGTTGAGCCTTTGGTTAATTCCTCTTCCTGGTGGGAAATGAGAGTTAAATTTGCCCGTCCAGACACCTCCAGCTAGTCTCTCATTGGTTCTCCCTATTCCTGTTCAGTTTTCCACAGAAATTGCAAACTGGGCCAAACAGGAGGTTAAAGGCACTGACTCTCCAAGTGGGGAGAGTGTTAGTAAAGCGTCTGAAATGTTGCACCCGAGTACCAGGGAACGAAAACTGAGACACATTTGAACACGTTTCCCAATCACACGGTGGATCATACTCTGGGTTCCACATGCATGTTTTAGCTGAAGGAAGAATCCCTTAAAACTGGAGAGCTGAGACGCATGGAATGGGTACCATGCATTATGACTTCAAAGGGTCTGCATTTGCTCACCGATCCTCACCAATCCTATCACTGCTGCGTTTATGCCACTGTACACACGCTTGATTCTCTTTCGGAGACATATAAATCCATAGGTTTTAAGATTCTTACTAGTCAGGTATATTCTTAGGCATTTAATATGGGGTGTTGAGTCAACTTCGTTGAGCAAGGTGTAGCTCTTTTCTATTACATATTTGGCTTATGGAACGGTATCTGTGCTAATTTCAATGTCTGGTTTTATGCAGCACCCCAACTCACCTTTCCCCTTAAGGAAGCATAAGTTGGTTTTCTACATTTGAGACCCTGTTCTGTTTTGTAATTCAGTTCCTGTGTAGCCAAGTTTACATTCCGTGTAGTAGTGATATCTTATGATGTTTCATTTTCTGTGTGACTTATTTCACTTAGAATCATTGTACCTGAATCCACTCGTTATGCTGCTATGGGCCTGATGACATAGATTTCATTGCTGAGTGATATTACATTGTAGGTAAGTACCACAACTTCTTTATCCATTTTTCACTTTCTGTGATATTAAACTTGTACCGTAAACTAGGTTCTTGTAAACAGAGCTGTCCCAAACTTTGGGGTGGCTGTGTCTTTTTGATTTTAATTTCCCTAAGCTATAGGACCATAAGTGGAAGTGCCCTAGGCTCTGTTGCTTTGTTTTTTAGATGTTTCAGGAAACACCATACACTTCTCCAGAGTGGCTGTTGGCAATTTACATCCCGCCCATCAGCATAACAAGGCTCCCAGTTCTCCATGGCCTGTCCTGTCTTTCTGGATTTTATACTTTTTTCAGATGGCCCTTTTGACCGGGGGGTAGTGAGACTTCATTGTAGTGCAGATTTCTTTGCAAGCTTGCTTGGTTAGCCAAAAAGGGCGTATGCGTTTTTTCCTGAATATATTCAGGAAAAAACGCATACGCCCTTTTTGGCCAAGTGCATCATTGTGGACGTTCTGCCTCTTTTCCTATGCTTTACATGCAATTCCAGTCTACCTCCTGAAATCGGTTTCCTGCAATTCTTCCCCGCTTTCAAATCCTCTTGGCAGCCTTACTTCAATATATTTTTGGACGATAGCTGTCATTTATAACTCCGCATGTTTGTGAATTACAGTGCCCCTGAGCTCCTTTCTTCAACTCCTTTTCTTGTGAGCTGGCCGCAACACCGCAGGATTGCTTCAGGCCCAAGTGTGGTTCCAGAATGCCACGCTGAGCCTTTGGTTAATTCCTCTTCCTGGTGGGAAATGAGAGTTAAATTTGCCCGTCCAGACACCTCCAGCTAGTCTCTCATTGGTTCTCCCTATTCCTGTTCATTTTCCGCAGAAATTGCAAACTGGGCCAAACAGGAGGTTAAAGGCACTGACTCTCCAAGTGGGGAGAGTGTTAGTAAAGCATCTGGAATATTGCACCCGAGTACCAGGGGACGAAAACTGACACATTTGAACACGTTTCCCAATGACACGGTAGATCATACTCTGGGTTCCACATGCATGATTTAGCTGAAGGAAGAATCCCTTAAACCTGGAGAGTTGAGACCCATGGAATGGGTACCATGCAATATGACTTCATAGGGTCTGCATGTGTTCACCGAACCTCACCAAACCTATCACTGCTGCGTTTATGCCACTGTACACACGCTTGATTCTCTTTCGGAGACATATAAATCCATAGGTTTTAAGATTCTTACTAGTCAGGTATATTCTTAGGCGTTTAATATGGGGTGTTGAGTCCACTTAGTTGAGCAAGGAGTAGCTCTTGTCTATTACATATTTGGCTTATGGAACGTTATCTGTGCTAATTTCAATGTCTGGTTTTATGTAGCACCCCAACTCACCTTTCCCCTTAAGCAAGCATAAGTTGGTTTTCTACATTTGAGACCCTGTTCTGTTTTGTAATTCAGTTCCTGTGTATCCAAGTTTACATGCTGTGTAGTAGTGATATCTTATGATGTTTCTTTTTCTGTGTGACTTATTTCACTTAGAATCATCGTACCTGAATCCACTCATTATGCTGCTACGGGCCTGATGACATAGATTTCATTGCTGAGTGATATTGCATTGTACGTAAGTACCACAACTTCTTTATCCATTTTGCGCTTTCTGTGATATTGAACTTGTACCGTAAACGAGGTTCTTGTAAACAGAGCTGTCCCAAACATTGGGGTGGTTGTGTCTTTTTGATTTTAATTTCCCTAAGCTATAAGACCATAAGTGGAAGTGCCCTAGGCTCTGTTGCTTTGCTTTTTAGATGTTTCAGGAAACACCATACACTTCTCCAGAGTGGCTGTTGGCAATTTACATCCCGCCCATCAGCATAACAAGGCTCCCAGTTCTCCATGGCCTGTCCTGCCTTTCTGGATTTTACACATTTTTCAGATGACCCTTTTGACCGGTGGGCAGTGAGACTTCATTGTAGTGCAGATTTCCTTTGCAAGCTTGCTTGGTTGGCCAAAAAGGGCGTATGCGTTTTTTCCTGAATATATTCAGGAAAAAACGCATACGCCCTTTTTGGCCAAGTGCATCATTGTGGACGTTCTGCCTCTTTTCCTATGCTTTACATGCAATTCCAGTCTACCTCCTGAAATCGGTTTCCTGCAATTCTGCCCCGCTTTCAAGTCCTCTTGGCAGCCTTACTTCAATATATTTTTGGACGATAGCTGTCATTTACAACTCTGCAGGTATGTGAATGACAGTGCCCCTGAGCTCCTTTCTTCAACTCGTTTTCTTGTGAGATGGCCGCAACACCGCAGCATTGCTTCAGGCCCTAGTGTGGTTCCGGCATGGCACGCTGAGCCTTTGGTTAATTCCTCTTCCTGGTGGGAAATGAGAGTTAAATTTGCCCGTCCAGACACCTCCAGCTAGTCTCTCATTGGTTCTCCCTATTCCTGTTCATTTTCCACAGAAATTGCAAACTGGGCCAAACAGGAGGTTAAAGGCACTGACTCTCCAAGTGGGGAGAGTGTTAGTAAAGCATCTGGAATGTTGCACCCGAGTACCAGGGGACGAAAACTGACACAATTGAACACGTTTCCCGATCACACGGTGGATCATACTCTGGGTTCCACATGCATGTTTTAGCTGAAGGAAGAATCCCTTAAACCTGGAGAGTTGAGACCCATGGAATGGGTACCATGGAATATGACTTCAAAGGGTCTGCATTTGTCCACCGAACCTCACCAATCCTATCACTGCTGCGTTTATGCCACTGTACACACGCTTGATTCTCTTTCGGAGACATATAAATCCATAGGTTTTAAGATTCTTGCTAGTCAGGTATATTCTTAGGCGTTTATTATGGGGTGTAGAGTCCACTTCGTTGAGCAAGGAGTAGCTCTTGTCTATTACATATTTGGCTTATGGAACGGTATCTGTGCTAATTTCAATCTCTGGTTTTATGCAGCACCCCAACTCACCTTTCGCCTTAAGCAAGCATAAGTTGGTTTTCTACATTTGAGACCCTGTTCTGTTTTGTAATTCAGTTCCTGTGTAGCCAAGTTTACATTCCGTGTAGTAGTGATATCTTATGATGTTTCTTTTTCTGTGTGACTTATTTCACTTAGAATCATCGTACCTGAATCCACTCATTATGCTGCTATGGGCCTGATGACATAGATTTCTTTGCTGCGTGATATTGCATTGTATGTAATTACCACAACTTCTTTATCCATTTTTCACTTTGTGTGATACTGAACTTGTACCGTAAACGAGGTTCTTGTAAACAGAGCCGTCCCAAACTTTGGGGTGGCTGTGTCTTTTTTATTTTAATTTCCCTAAGCTATAGGACCATAAGTGGAAGTGCCCTAGGCTCTGTTGCTTTGGTTTTTAGATGTTTCAGGAAACACCATACACTTCTCCAGAGTGGCTGTTCGCAATTTACATCCCGCACATCAGCATAACAAGGTTCCCAATTCTCCATGGCCTGTCCTGCCTTTCTGGATTTTACACTTTTTTCAGATGGCCCTTTTGACCGGGGGCAGTGAGACTTCATTGTAGTGCAGATTTCCTTTGCAAGCTTGCTTGGTTGGCCAAAAAGGGCGTATGCGTTTTTTCCTGAATATATTCAGGAAAAAACGCATACGCCCTTTTTGGCCAAGTGCATCATTGTGGACGTTCTGCCTCTTTTCCTATGCTTTACATGCAATTCCAGTCTACCTCCTGAAATCGGTTTCCTGCAATTCTGCCCCGCTTTCAAGTCCTCTTGGCAGCCTTACTTCAATATATTTTTGGACGATAGCTGTCATTTATAACTCTGCAGGTATGTGAATGACAGTGCCCCTGAGCTCCTTTCTTCAACTCGCTTTCTTGTGAGCTGGCCGCAACACCACAGCCTTGCTTCAGGCCCTAGTGTGGTTCCGGAATGGCACGCTGAGCCTTTGGTTAATTCCTCTTCCTGGTGGGAAATGAGAGTTAAATTTGCCCGTCCAGACACCTCCAGCTAGTCTCTCATTGGTTCTCCCTATTCCTGTTCATTTTCCGCAGAAATTGCAAACTGGGCCAAACAGGAGTTTAAAGGCACTGACTCTCCAAGAGGGGAGACTGTTAGTAAAGCGTCTGGAATGTTGCAACCGAGTACCAGGGGACGGAAACTGAGACACATTTGAACACGTTTCCCGATCACACGGTGGATCATACTCTGGGTTCCACATGCATGTTTTAGCTGAAGGAAGAATCCCTTAAACCTGGAGAGTTGAGACCCATGGAATGGGTACCATGCAATATGACTTCAAAGGGTCTGCATTTGCTCACCGAACCTCACCAATCCTATCACTGTTGCGTTTATGCCGCTGTACACACGCTTGATTCTCTTTCAGAGACATATAAATCCATAGGTTTTAAGATTCTTACTAGTCAGGTATATTCTTAGGAGTTTAATATGGGGCGTTGAGTCCACTTCGTTGAGCAAGGAGTAGCTCTTGTCTATTACATATTTGGCTTATGGAACGGTATGTGTGCTAATTTCAATCTCTGGTTTTATGCAGCACCCCAACTCACCTTTCCCCTTAAGCAAGCATAAGTTGGTTTTCTACATTTGAGACCCTGTTCTGTTTTGTAATTCAGTTCCTGTGTAGCCAAGTTTACATTCCGTGTAGTAGTGATATCTTATGATGTTTCTTTTTCTGTGTGACTTATTTCACTTAGAATCATCGTACCTGAATCCACTCATTATGCTGCTATGGGCCTGATGACATAGATTTCATTGCTGCGTGATATTGCATTGTACGTAATTACCACAACTTCTTTATCCATTTTTCACTTTGTGTGATACTGAACTTGTACCGTAAACGAGGTTCTTGTAAACAGAGCCTTCCCAAACTTTGGGGTGGCTGTGTCTTTTTGATCTTAATTTCCCTAAGCTATAGGACCATAAATGGAAGTGCCCTAGGCTCTGTTGCTTTGTTTTTTAGATGTTTCAGGAAACACCATACACTTCTCCAGAGTGCCTGTTGGCAATTTACATCCCGCCCATGAGCATAACAAGGCTCCCAGTTCTCCATGGCCTGTCCTGCCTTTCTGGATTTTACACTTTTTTCAGATGGCCCTTTTGACCAGGGGACAGTGAGACTTCATTGTAGTGCAGATTTCCTTTGCAAGCTTGCTTGGTTGGCCAAAAAGGGCATATGCGTTTTTTCCTGAATATATTCAGGAAAAAACGCATACGCCCTTTTTGGCCAAGTGCATCATTGTGGACGTTCTGCCTCTTTTCCTATGCTTTACATGCAATTCCAGTCTACCTCCTGAAATCGGTTTCCTGCAATTCTGCCCCGCTTTCAAGTCCTCTTGGCAGCCTTACTTCAATATATTTTTGGACGATAGCTGTCATTTATAACTCTGCAGGTTTGTGAATGACAGTGCCCCTGAGCTCCTTTCTTCAACTCGCTTTCTTGTGAGCTGGCCGCAACACCGCAGCCTTGCTTCAGGCCCTAGTGTGGTTCCGGCATGGCACGCTGAGCCTTTGGTTAATTCCTCTTCCTGGTGGGAAATGAGAGTTAAATTTGCCCGTCCAGACACCTCCAGCTAGTCTCTCATTGGTTCTCGCTATTCCTGTTCATTTTCCGCAGAAATTGCAAACTGGGCCAAACAGGAGGTTAAAGGCACTGACTCTCCAAGTGGGGAGAGTGTTAGTAAAGCATCTGGAATGTTGCGCCCGAGTACCAGGGGACGAAAACTGACACAATTGAACACATTTCCCGATCACACGGTGGATCATACTCTGGGTTCCACATGCATGTTTTAGCTGAAGGAAGAATCCCTTAAACCTGGAGAGTTGAGACCCATGGAATGGGTACCATGGAATATGACTTCAAAGGGTCTGCATTTGTCCACCGAACCTCACCAATCCTATCACTGCTGCGTTTATGCCGCTGTACACACGTTTGATTCTCTTTCGGAGACATATAAATCCATAGGTTTTAAGATTCTTCCTAGTCAGGTATATTCTTAGGCGTTTAATATGGGGTGTAGAGTCCACTTCGTTGATCAAGGAGTAGCTCTTGTCTATTACATATTTGGCTTATGGAACGGTATCTGTGCTAATTTCAATCTCTGGTTTTATGCAGCACCCCAACTCACCTTTCGCCTTAAGCAAGCATAAGTTGGTTTTCTACATTTGAGACCCTGTTCTGTTTTGTAATTCAGTTCCTGTGTAGCCAAGTTTACATTCCGTGTAGTAGTGATATCTTATGATGTTTCTTTTTCTGTGTGACTTATTTCACTTAGAATCATTGTACCTGAATCCACTCATTATGCTGCTATGGGCCTGATGACATAGATTTCATTGCTGCGTGATATTGCATTGTACGTAATTACCACAACTTCTTTATCCATTTTTCACTTTGTGTGATACTGAACTTGTACCGTAAACGAGGTTCTTGTAAACAGAGCCGTCCCAAACTTTGGGGTGGCTGTGTCTTTTTGATTTTAATTTCCCTAAGCTATAGGACCATAAGTGGAAGTGCCCTAGGCTCTGTTGCTTTGGTTTTTAGATGTTTCAGGAAACACCATACACTTCTCCAGAGTGGATGTTCGCAATTTACATCCCGCACATCAGCATAACAAGGTTCCCAATTCTCCATGGCCTGTCCTGCCTTTCTGGATTTTACACTTTTTTCAGATGGCCCTTTTGACCGGGGGCAGTGAGACTTCATTGTAGTGCAGATTTCCTTTGCAAGCTTGCTTGGTTGGCCAAAAAGGGCGTATGCGTTTTTTCCTGAATATATTCAGGAAAAAACGCATACGCCCTTTTTGGCCAAGTGCATCATTGTGGACGTTCTGCCTCTTTTCCTATGCTTTACATGCAATTCCAGTCTACCTCCTGAAATCGGTTTCCTGCAATTCTGCCCCGCTTTCAAGTCCTCTTGGCAGCCTTACTTCAATATATTTTTGGACGATAGCTGTCATTTATAACTCTGCAGGTATGTGAATGACAGTGCCCCTGAGCTCCTTTCTTCAACTCGCTTTCTTGTGAGATGGCCGCAACAGCACAGCCTTGCTTCAGGCCCTAGTGTGGTTCCGGAATGGCACGCTGAGCCTTTGGTTAATTCCTCTTCCTGGTGGGAAATGAGAGTTAAATTTGCCCGTCCAGACACCTCCAGCTAGTCTCTCATTGGTTCTCCCTATTCCTGTTCATTTTCCGCAGAAATTGCAAACTGGGCCAAACAGGAGTTTAAAGGCACTGACTCTCCAAGAGGGGAGACTGTTAGTAAAGCGTCTGAAATGTTGCACCCGAGTACCAGGGGACGGAAACTGAGACACATTTGAACACGTTTCCCGATCACACGGTGGATCATACTCTGGGTTCCACATGCATGTTTTAGCTGAAGGAAGAATCCCTTAAACCTGGAGAGTTGAGACCCATGGAATGGGTACCATGCAATATGACTTCAAAGGGTCTGCATTTGCTCACCGAACCTCACCAATCCTATCACTGTTGCGTTTATGCCGCTGTACACACGCTTGATTCTCTTTCAGAGACATATAAATCCATAGGTTTTAAGATTCTTACTAGTCAGGTATATTCTTAGGAGTTTAATATGGGGCGTTGAGTCCACTTCGTTGAGCAAGGAGTAGCTCTTGTCTATTACATATTTGGCTTATGGAACGGTATCTGTGCTAATTTCAATCTCTGGTTTTATGCAGCACCCCAACTCACCTTTCCCCTTAAGCAAGCATAAGTTGGTTTTCTACATTTGAGACCCTGTTCTGTTTTGTAATTCAGTTCCTGTGTAGCCAAGTTTACATTCCGTGTAGTAGTGATATCTTATGATGTTTCTTTTTCTGTGTGACTTATTTCACTTAGAATCATCGTACCTGAATCCACTCATTATGCTGCTATGGGCCTGATGACATAGATTTCATTGCTGCGTGATATTGCATTGTACGTAATTACCACAACTTCTTTATCCATTTTTCACTTTGTGTGATACTGAACTTGTACCGTAAACGAGGTTCTTGTAAACAGAGCCTTCCCAAACTTTGGGGTGGCTGTGTCTTTTTGATCTTAATTTCCCTAAGCTATAGGACCATAAATGGAAGTGCCCTAGGCTCTGTTGCTTTGTTTTTTAGATGTTTCAGGAAACACCATACACTTCTCCAGAGTGGCTGTTGGCAATTTACATTCCGCCCATCAGCATAACAAGGCTCCCAGTTCTCCATGGCCTGTCCTGCCTTTCTGGATTTTACACTTTTTTCAGATGGCCCTTTTGACCAGGGGACAGTGAGACTTCATTGTAGTGCAGATTTCCTTTGCAAGCTTGCTTGTTTGGCCAAAAAGGGCATATGCGTTTTTTCCTGAATGTATTCAGGAAAAAACGCATACGCCCTTTTTGGCCAAGTGCATCATTGTGGACGTTCTGCCTCTTTTCCTATGCTTTACATGCAATTCCAGTCTACCTCCTGAAATCGGTTTCCTGCAATTCTGCCCCGCTTTCAAGTCCTCTTGGCAGCCTTACTTCAATATAATTTTGGACGATAGCTGTCATTTATAACTCTGCAGGTTTGTGAATGACAGTGCCCCTGAGCTCCTTTCTTCAACTCGCTTTCTTGTGAGCTGGCCGCAACACCGCAGCCTTGCTTCAGGCCCTAGTGTGGTTCCGGCATGGCACGCTGAGCCTTTGGTTAATTCCTCTTCCTGGTGGGAAATGAGAGTTAAATTTGCCCGTCCAGACACCTCCAGCTAGTCTCTCATTGGTTCTCCCTATTCCTGTTCATTTTCCGCAGAAATTGCAAACTGGGCCAAACAGGAGGTTAAAGGCACTGACTCTCCAAGTGGGGAGAGTGTTAGTAAAGCATCTGGAATGTTGCACCCGAGTACCAGGGGACGAAAACTGACACAATTGAACACGTTTCCCGATCACACGGTGGATCATACTCTGGGTTCCACATGCATGTTTTAGCTGAAGGAAGAATCCCTTAAACCTGGAGAGTTGAGACCCATGGAATGGGTACCATGGAATATGACTTCAAAGGGTCTGCATTTGTCCACCGAACCTCACCAATCCTATCACTGCTGCGTTTATGCCGCTGTACACACGCTTGATTCTCTTTCGGAGACATATAAATCCATAGGTTTTAAGATTCTTGCTAGTCAGGTATATTCTTAGGCGTTTATTATGGGGTGTAGAGTCCACTTCGTTGAGCAAGGAGTAGCTCTTGTCTATTACATATTTGGCTTATGGAACGGTATCTGTGCTAATTTCAATCTCTGGTTTTATGCAGCACCCCAACTCACCTTTCGCCTTAAGCAAGCATAAGTTGGTTTTCTACATTTGAGACCCTGTTCTGTTTTGTAATTCAGTTCCTGTGTAGCCAAGTTTACATTCCGTGTAGTAGTGATATCTTATGATGTTTCTTTTTCTGTGTGACTTATTTCACTTAGAATCATCGTACCTGAATCCACTCATTATGCTGCTATGGGCCTGATGACATAGATTTCTTTGCTGCGTGATATTGCATTGTACGTAATTACCACAACTTCTTTATCCATTTTTCACTTTGTGTGATACTGAACTTGTACCGTAAACGAGGTTCTTGTAAACAGAGCCGTCCCAAACTTTGGGGTGGCTGTGTCTTTTTTATTTTAATTTCCCTAAGCTATAGGACCATAAGTGGAAGTGCCCTAGGCTCTGTTGCTTTGGTTTTTAGATGTTTCAGGAAACACCATACACTTCTCCAGAGTGGATGTTCGCAATTTACATCCCGCACATCAGCATAACAAGGTTCCCAATTCTCCATGGCCTGTCCTGCCTTTCTGGATTTTACACTTTTTTCAGATGGCCCTTTTGACCGGGGGCAGTGAGACTTCATTGTAGTGCAGATTTCCTTTGCAAGCTTGCTTGGTTGGCCAAAAAGGGCGTATGCGTTTTTTCCTGAATATATTCAGGAAAAAACGCATACGCCCTTTTTGGCCAAGTGCATCATTGTGGACGTTCTGCCTCTTTTCCTATGCTTTACATGCAATTCCAGTCTACCTCCTGAAATCGGTTTCCTGCAATTCTGCCCCGCTTTCAAGTCCTCTTGGCAGCCTTACTTCAATATATTTTTGGACGATAGCTGTCATTTATAACTCTGCAGGTATGTGAATGACAGTGCCCCTGAGCTCCTTTCTTCAACTCGCTTTCTTGTGAGCTGGCCGCAACACCACAGCCTTGCTTCAGGCCCTAGTGTGGTTCCGGAATGGCACGCTGAGCCTTTGGTTAATTCCTCTTCCTGGTGGGAAATGAGAGTTAAATTTGCCCGTCCAGACACCTCCAGCTAGTCTCTCATTGGTTCTCCCTATTCCTGTTCATTTTCCGCAGAAATTGCAAACTGGGCCAAACAGGAGTTTAAAGGCACTGACTCTCCAAGAGGGGAGACTGTTAGTAAAGCGTCTGGAATGTTGCACCCGAGTACCAGGGGACGGAAACTGAGACACATTTGAACACGTTTCCCGATCACACGGTGGATCATACTCTCGGTTCCACATGCATGTTTTAGCTGAAGGAAGAATCCCTTAAACCTGGAGAGTTGAGACCCATGGAATGGGTACCATGCAATATGACTTCAAAGGGTCTGCATTTGTCCACCGAACCTCACCAATCCTATCACTGCTGCGTTTATGCCGCTGTACACACGCTTGATTCTCTTTCGGAGACATATAAATCCATAGGTTTTAAGATTCTTCCTAGTCAGGTATATTCTTAGGCGTTTAATATGGGGTGTAGAGTCCACTTCGTTGATCAAGGAGTAGCTCTTGTCTATTACATATTTGGCTTATGGAACGGTATCTGTGCTAATTTCAATCTCTGGTTTTATGCAGCACCCCAACTCACCTTTCGCCTTAAGCAAGCATAAGTTGGTTTTCTACATTTGAGACCCTGTTCTGTTTTGTAATTCAGTTCCTGTGTAGCCAAGTTTACATTCCGTGTAGTAGTGATATCTTATGATGTTTCTTTTTCTGTGTGACTTATTTCACTTAGAATCATCGTACCTGAATCCACTCATTATGCTGCTATGGGCCTGATGACATAGATTTCATTGCTGCGTGATATTGCATTGTACGTAATTACCACAACTTCTTTATCCATTTTTCACTTTGTGTGATACTGAACTTGTACCGTAAACGAGGTTCTTGTAAACAGAGCCGTCCCAAACTTTGGGGTGGCTGTGTCTTTTTGATTTTAATTTCCCTAAGCTATAGGACCATAAGTGGAAGTGCCCTAGGCTCTGTTGCTTTGGTTTTTAGATGTTTCAGGAAACACCATACACTTCTCCAGAGTGGATGTTCGCAATTTACATCCCGCACATCAGCATAACAAGGTTCCCAATTCTCCATGGCCTGTCCTGCCTTTCTGGATTTTACACTTTTTTCAGATGGCCCTTTTGACCGGGGGCAGTGAGACTTCATTGTAGTGCAGATTTCCTTTGCAAGCTTGCTTGGTTGGCCAAAAAGGGCGTATGCGTTTTTTCCTGAATATATTCAGGAAAAAACGCATACGCCCTTTTTGGCCAAGTGCATCATTGTGGACGTTCTGCCTCTTTTCCTATGCTTTACATGCAATTCCAGTCTACCTCCTGAAATCGGTTTCCTGCAATTCTGCCCCGCTTTCAAATCCTCTTGGCAGCCTTACTTCAATATATTTTTGGACGATAGCTATCATTTATAACTCTGCAGGTATGTGAATGACAGTGCCCCTGAGCTCCTTTCTTCAACTCGCTTTCTTGTGAGCTGGCCGCAACACCGCAGGATTGCTTCAGGCCCTAGTGTGGTTCCGGCATGGCATGCTGAGCCTTTGTTTAATTCCTCTTCCTGGTGGGAAATGAGAGTTAAATTTGCCCGTCCAGACACCTCCAGCTAGTCTCTCATTGGTTCTCCCTATTCCTGTTCATTTTCCGCAGAAATTGCAAACTGGGCCAAACAGGAGGTTAAAGGCACTGACTCTCCAAGAGGGGAGAGTGTTAGTAAAGCGTCTGGAATGTTGCACCCGAGTACCAGGGGACGAAAACTGAGACACATTTGAACACGTTTCCCGATCACATGTTGGATCATACTCTGGGTTCCACATGCATGTTTTAGCTGAAGGAAGAATCCCTTAAACCTGGAGAGTTGAGACCCCTGCAATGGGTACCATGCAATATGACTTCAAAGGGTCTGCATTTGCTCACCGAACCTCACCAATCCTATCACTGCTGCATTTATGCCACTGTACACATGCTTGATTCTCTTTCTGAGACATATAAATCCATAGGTTTTAAGATTCTTACTAGTCAGGTATATTCTTAGGCGTTTAATATGGGGTGTAGAGTCCACTTCGTTGAGCAAGGAGTAGCTCTTGTCTATTACATATTTGGCTTATGGAACGGTATCTGTGCTAATTTCAATCTCTGGTTTTATGCAGCACCCCAACTCACCTTTCCCCTTAAGCAAGCATAAGTCGGTTTTCTACATTTGAGACCCTGTTCTGTTTTGTAATTCAGTTCCTGTGTAGCCAAGTTTACATTCCATGTGGTAGAGATATCTTATGATGTTTCTTTTTCTGTGTGACTTATTTCACTTAGAATCATCGTACCTGAATCCACTCATTATGCTGCTATGGGCCTGATGACATAGATTTCATTGCTGAGTGATATTGCATTGTACGTAAGTACCACAACTTCTTTATCCATTTTTCACTTTCTGTGATTTTGAACTTATACTGTAAACGAGGTTCTTGTAAACAGAGCCTTCCCAAACTTTGGGGTGGCTGTGTCTTTTTTATTTTAATTTCCCTAAGCTATAGGACCATAAGTGGAAGTGCCCTAGTCTCTGTTGCTTTGTTTTGTAGATGTTTCAGGAAACACCATACACTTCTCCAGAGTGGCTGTTCGCAATTTACATCCCGCCCATCAGCATAACAAGGCTCCCAGTTCTCCATGGCCTGTCCTGCCTTTCTGGATTTTACACTTTTTTCAGATGGCCCTTTTGACCGGGGGACAGTGAGACTTCATTGTAGTGCAGATTTCCTTTGCAAGCTTGCTTGGTTGGCCAAAAAGGGCGTATGCGTTTTTTCCTGAATATATTAAGGAAAAAACGCATACGCCCTTTTTGGCCAAGTGCATCATTGTGGACGTTCTGCCTCTTTTCCTTTGCTTTACATGCAATTCCAGTCTACCTCCTGAAATCGGTTTCCTGCAATTCTGCCCCGCTTTCAAGTCCTCTTGGCAGCCTTACTTCAATATATTTTTGGACGATAGCTATCATTTATAACTCTGCAGGTATGTGAATGACAGTGCCCCTGAGCTCCTTTCTTCAACTCGCTTTCTTGTGAGCTGGCCGCAACACCGCAGGATTGCTTCAGGCCCTAGTGTGGTTCCGGCATGGCACGCTGAGCCTTTGGTTAATTCCTCTTCCTGGTGGGAAATGAGAGTTAAATTTGCCCGTCCAGACACCTCCAGCTAGTCTCTCATTGGTTCTCCCTATTCCTGTTCATTTTCCGCAGAAATTGCAAACTTGGCCAAACAGGAGGTTAAAGGCACTGACTCTCCAAGTGGGGAGAGTGTTAGTAAAGCGTCTGGAATGTTGCACCCGAGTACCAGGGGACAAAAACTGAGACACATATGAACACGTTTCCCGATCACATGGTGGATCATACTCTGGGTTCCACATGCATGTTTTAGCTGAAGGAAGAATCCCTTAAACCTGGAGAGTTGAGACCCCTGCAATGGGTACCATGCAATATGACTTCAAAGGGTCTGCATTTGCTCACCGAACCTCACCAATCCTATCACTGCTGCATTTATGCCACTGTACACACGCTTGATTCTCTTTCGGAGACATATAAATCCATAGGTTTTAAGATTCTTACTAGTCAGGTATATTCTTAGGCGTTTAATATGGGGTGTTGAGTCCACTTCGTTGAGCAAGGAGTAGCTCTTGTCTATTACATATTTGGCTTATGGAACGGTATCTGTTCTAATTTCAATCTCTGGTTTTATGCAGCACCCCAACTCACCTTTCGCCTTAAGCAAGCATAAGTTGGTTTTCTACATTTGAGACCCTGTTCTGTTTTGTAATTCAGTTCCTGTGTAGCCAAGTTTACATTCCATGTGGTAGAGATATCTTATGATGTTTCTTTTTCTGTGTGACTTATTTCACTTAGAATCATCGTACCTGAATCCACTCATTATGCTGCTATGGGCCTGATGACATAGATTTCATTGCTGAGTGATATTGCATTGTACGTAAGTACCACAACTTCTTTATCCATTTTTCACTTTCTGTGATTTTGAACTTGTACTGTAAACGAGGTTCTTGTAAACAGAGCCTTCCCAAACTTTGGGGTGGCTGTGTCTTTTTGATTTTAATTTCCCTAAGCTATAGGACCATAAGTGGAAGTGCCCTAGGCTCTGTTGCTTTGTTTTGTAGATGTTTCAGGAAACACCATACACTTCTCCAGAGTGGCTGTTGGCAATTTACATCCCGCCCATCAGCATAACAAGGCTCCCAGTTCTCCATGGGCTGTCCTGCCTTTCTGGATTTTACACTTTTTTCAGATGGCCCTTTTGACCGGGGGGCAGTGAGACTTCATTGTAGTGCAGATTTCCTTTGCAAGCTTGCTTGGTTGGCCAAAAAGGGCGTATGCGTTTTTTCCTGAATATATTAAGGAAAAAACGCATACGCCCTTTTTGGCCAAGTGCATCATTGTGGACGTTCTGCCTCTTTTCCTTTGCTTTACATGCAATTCCAGTCTACCTCCTGAAATCGGTTTCCTGCAATTCTGCCCCGCTTTCAAGTCCTCTTGGCAGCCTTACTTCAATATATTTTTGGACGATAGCTATCATTTATAACTCTGCAGGTATGTGAATGACAGTGCCCCTGAGCTCCTTTCTTCAACTCGCTTTCTTGTGAGATGGCCGCAACACCGCAGGATTGCTTCAGGCCCTAGTGTGGTTCCGGCATGGCACGCTGAGCCTTTGTTTAATTCCTCTTCCTGGTGGGAAATGAGAGTTAAATTTGCCCGTCCAGACACCTCCAGCTAGTCTCTCATTGGTTCTCCCTATTCCTGTTCATTTTCCGCAGAAATTGCAAACTTGGCCAAACAGGAGGTTAAAGGCACTGACTCTCCAAGTGGGGAGAGTGTTAGTAAAGCGTCTGGAATGTTGCACCCGAGTACCAGGGGACAAAAACTGAGACACATTTGAACACGTTTCCCGATCACATGGTGGATCATACTCTGGGTTCCACATGCATGTTTTAGCTGAAGGAAGAATCCCTTAAACCTGGAGAGTTGAGACCCCTGCAATGGGTACCATGCAATATGACTTCAAAGGGTCTGCATTTACTCACCGAACCTCACCAATCCTATCACTGCTGCATTTATGCCACTGTACACACGCTTGATTCTCTTTCGGAGACATATAAATCCATAGGTTTTAAGATTCTTACTAGTCAGGTATATTCTTAGGCGTTTAATATGGGGTGTTGAGTCCACTTCGTTGAGCAAGGAGTAGCTCTTGTCTATTACATATTTGGCTTATGGAACGGTATCTGTTCTAATTTCAATCTCTGGTTTTATGCAGCACCCCAACTCACCTTTCGCCTTAAGCAAGCATAAGTTGGTTTTCTACATTTGAGACCTCGTTCTGTTTTGTAATTCAGTTCCTGTGTAGCCAAGTTTACATTCCATGTGGTAGAGATATCTTATGATGTTTCTTTTTCTGTGTGACTTATTTCACTTAGAATCATCGTACCTGAATCCACTCATTATGCTGCTATGGGCCTGATGACATAGATTTCATTGCTGAGTGATATTGCATTGTACGTAAGTACCACAACTTCTTTATCCATTTTTCACTTTCTGTGATTTTGAACTTGTACTGTAAACGAGGTTCTTGTAAACAGAGCCTTCCCAAACTTTGGGGTGGCTGTGTCTTTTTGATTTTAATTTCCCTAAGCTATAGGACCATAAGTGGAAGTGCCCTAGGCTCTGTTGCTTTGTTTTGTAGATGTTTCAGGAAACACCATACACTTCTCCAGAGTGGCTGTTGGCAATTTACATCCCGCCCATCAGCATAACAAGGCTCCCAGTTCTCCATGGGCTGTCCTGCCTTTCTGGATTTTACACTTTTTTCAGATGGCCCTTTTGACCGGGGGGCAGTGAGACTTCATTGTAGTGCAGATTTCCTTTGCAAGCTTGCTTGGTTGGCCAAAAAGGGCGTATGCGTTTTTTCCTGAATATATTCAGGAAAAAACGCATACGCCCTTTTTGGCCAAGTGCATCATTGTGGACGTTCTGCCTCTTTTCCTTTGCTTTACATGCAATTCCAGTCTACCTCCTGAAATCGGTTTCCTGCAATTCTGCCCCACGTTCAAGTCCTCTTGGCAGCCTTACTTCAATATATTTTTGGACGATAGCTGTCATTTATAACTCTGCAGGTTTGTGAATGACAGTTCCCCTGAGCTCCTTTCTTCAACTCGCTTTCTTGTGAGCTGGCCGCAACACCGCAGCATTGCTTCAGGCCCTAGTGTGGTTCCGGCATGACATGCTGAGCCTTTGGTTAATTCCTCTTCCTGGTGGGAAATGAGAGTTAACTTTGCCCGTCCAGACACCTCCCGCTAGTCTCTCATTGGTTCTCCCTATTCCTGTTCATTTTCCGCAGAAATTGCAAACTGGGCCAAAAAAGAGGTTAAAGGCACTGACTCTCCAAGTGGGGAGAGTGTTAGTAAAGCGTCTGGAATGTTGCACCCGAGTACCGGGGGATGAAAACTGACACAATTAAACACGTTTCCCGATCACACGGTGGATCATACTCTGGGTTCCACATGCATGTTTTAGCTGAAGGAAGAATCCCTTAAACCTGGAGAGTTGAGACCCATGGAATGGGTTCCATGCAATATGACTTCAAAGGGTCTGCATTTGCTCACCGAACCTCACCAATCCTATCACTGCTGCGTTTATGACACTGTACACACGCTTGATTCTCTTTCGGAGACATATAAATCCATAGGTTTTAAGATTCTTTCTAGTCAGGTATATTCTTACGCGTTTAATATGGGGTGTAGAGTCCACTTCGTTGAGCAAGGAGTAGCTCTTGTCTATTAAATATTTGGCTTATGGAACGGTATCTGTTCTAATTTCAATCTCTGGTTTTATGCAGCACCCCAACTCACCTTTCGCCTTAAGCAAGCATAAGTTGGTTTTCTACATTTGAGACCCTGTTCTGTTTTGTAATTCAGTTCCTGTGTAGCCAAGTTTACATTCCTTGTAGTAGTGATATCTTATGATGTTTGTTTTTCTGTGTGACTTATTTCACTTAGAATCATCGTACCTGAATCCACTCATTATGCTGCTACGGGCCTGATGACATAGATTTCATTGCTGAGTGATATTGCATTGTACGTAAGTACCACAACATCTTTATCCATTTTTCGCTTTCTGTGATATTGAACTTGGACCATAAATGAGGTTCTTGTAAACAGAGCTGTCCCTAACTTTGGGGTGGCTGAGTCTTTTTGATTTTAATTTCCCTAAGCTATAGGACCATAAGTGGAAGTGCCCTAGGCTCTGTTGCTTTGTTTTGTAGATGTTTCAGGAAACACCATACACTTCTCCAGAGTGGCTGTTGGCAATTTACATCCCACCCATCAGCATAACAAGGCTCCCAGTTCTCCATGGCCTGTCCTGCCTTTCTGGATTTTACACTTTTTTCAGATGGCCCTTTTGACCGGGGGGCAGTGAGACTTCATTGTAGTGCAGATTTCCTTTGCAAGCTTGCTTGGTTGGCCAAAAAGGGCGTATGCGTTTTTTCCTGAATATATTCAGGAAAAAACGCATACGCCCTTTTTGGCCAAGTGCATCATTGTGGACGTTCTGCCTCTTTTCCTTTGCTTTACATGCAATTCCAGTCTACATCCTGAAATCGGTTTCCTGCAATTCTGCCCAGCGTTCAAGTCCTCTTGGCAGCCTTACTTCAAAATATTTTTGGACGATAGCTGTCATTTATAACTCTGCAGGTTTGTGAATGACAGTGCCCCTGAGCTCCTTTCTTCAACTCGCTTTCTTGTGAGCTGGCCGCAACACATCAGGATTGCTTCAGGCCCTAGTGTGGTTCCGGCATGGCACGCTGAGCCTTTGGTTAATTCCTCTTCCTGGTGGGAAATGAGAGTTAACTTTGCCCGTCCAGACACCTCCAGCTAGTCTCTCATTGGTTCTCCCTATTCCTGTTCATTTTCCGCAGAAATTGCAAACTGGGCCAAACAAGAGGTTAAAGGCACTGACTCTCCAAGTGGGGAGAGTGTTAGTAAAGCGTCTGGAATGTTGCACCCGAGTACCGGGGGATGAAAACTGACACAATTAAACACGTTTCCCGATCACACGGTGGATCATACTCTGGGTTCCACATGCATGTTTTAGCTGAAGGAAGAATCCCTTAAACCTGGAGATTTGAGACCCATGGAATGGGTACCATGCAATATGAATTCAAAGGGTCTGCATTTGCTCACCGAACCTCACCAATAATATCACTGCTGCGTTTATGCCGCTGTACACACGCTTGATTCTCTTTCGGAGACATATAAATCCATAGGTTTTAAGATTCTTTCTAGTCAGGTATATTCTTACGTGTTTAATATGGGGTGTAGAGTCCACTTCGTTGAGCAAGGAGTAGCTCTTGTCTATTAAATATTTGGCTTATGGAACGGTATCTGTTCTAATTTCAATCTCTGGTTTTATGCAGCACCCCAACTCACCTTTCGCCTTAAGCAAGCATAAGTTGGTTTTCTACATTTGAGACCCTGTTCTGTTTTGTAATTCAGTTCCTGTGTAGCCAAGTTTACATTCCTTGTAGTAGTGATATCTTATGATGTTTGTTTTTCTGTGTGACTTATTTCACTTAGAATCATCGTACCTGAATCCACTCATTATGCTGCTACGGGCCTGATGACATAGATTTCATTGCTGAGTGATATTGCATTGTACGTAAGTACCACAACTTCTTTATCCATTTTGCGCTTTCTGTGATATTGAACTTGGACCATAAATGAGGTTCTTGTAAACAGAGCTGTCCCTAACTTTGGGGTGGCTGAGTCTTTTTGATTTTAATTTCCCTAAGCTATAGGACCATAAGTGGAAGTGCCCTAGGCTCTGTTGCTTTGTTTTGTAGATGTTTCAGGAAACACCATACACTTCTCCAGAGTGGCTGTTGGCAATTTACATCCCACCCATCAGCATAACAAGGCTCCCAGTTCTCCATGGCCTGTCCTGCCTTTCTGGATTTTACACTTTTTTCAGATGGCCCTTTTGACCGGGGGGCAGTGAGACTTCATTGTAGTGCAGATTTCCTTTGCAAGCTTGCTTGGTTGGCCAAAAAGGGCGTATGCGTTTTTTCCTGAATATATTCAGGAAAAAACGCATACGCCCTTTTTGGCCAAGTGCATCATTGTGGACGTTCTGCCTCTTTTCCTATGCTTTACATGCAATTCCAGTCTACCTCCTGAAATCGGTTTCCTGCAATTCTGCCCCGCTTTCAAATCCTCTTGGCAGCCTTACTTCAATATATTTTTGGACGATAGCTATCATTTATAACTCTGCAGGTATGTGAATGACAGTGCCCCTGAGCTCCTTTCTTCAACTCGCTTTCTTGTGAGCTGGCCGCAACACCGCAGGATTGCTTCAGGCCCTAGTGTGGTTCCGGCATGGCATGCTGAGCCTTTGTTTAATTCCTCTTCCTGGTGGGAAATGAGAGTTAAATTTGCCCGTCCAGACACCTCCAGCTAGTCTCTCATTGGTTCTCCCTATTCCTGTTCATTTTCCGCAGAAATTGCAAACTGGGCCAAACAGGAGGTTAAAGGCACTGACTCTCCAAGAGGGGAGAGTGTTAGTAAAGCGTCTGGAATGTTGCACCCGAGTACCAGGGGACGAAAACTGAGACACATTTGAACACGTTTCCCGATCACATGTTGGATCATACTCTGGGTTCCACATGCATGTTTTAGCTGAAGGAAGAATCCCTTAAACCTGGAGAGTTGAGACCCCTGCAATGGGTACCATGCAATATGACTTCAAAGGGTCTGCATTTGCTCACCGAACCTCACCAATCCTATCACTGCTGCATTTATGCCACTGTACACACGCTTGATTCTCTTTCTGAGACATATAAATCCATAGGTTTTAAGATTCTTACTAGTCAGGTATATTCTTAGGCGTTTAATATGGGGTGTAGAGTCCACTTCGTTGAGCAAGGAGTAGCTCTTGTCTATTACATATTTGGCTTATGGAACGGTATCTGTGCTAATTTCAATCTCTGGTTTTATGCAGCACCCCAACTCACCTTTCCCCTTAAGCAAGCATAAGTCGGTTTTCTACATTTGAGACCCTGTTCTGTTTTGTAATTCAGTTCCTGTGTAGCCAAGTTTACATTCCATGTGGTAGAGATATCTTATGATGTTTCTTTTTCTGTGTGACTTATTTCACTTAGAATCATCGTACCTGAATCCACTCATTATGCTGCTATGGGCCTGATGACATAGATTTCATTGCTGAGTGATATTGCATTGTACGTAAGTACCACAACTTCTTTATCCATTTTTCACTTTCTGTGATTTTGAACTTATACTGTAAACGAGGTTCTTGTAAACAGAGCCTTCCCAAACTTTGGGGTGGCTGTGTCTTTTTTATTTTAATTTCCCTAAGCTATAGGACCATAAGTGGAAGTGCCCTAGTCTCTGTTGCTTTGTTTTGTAGATGTTTCAGGAAACACCATACACTTCTCCAGAGTGGCTGTTCGCAATTTACATCCCGCCCATCAGCATAACAAGGCTCCCAGTTCTCCATGGCCTGTCCTGCCTTTCTGGATTTTACACTTTTTTCAGATGGCCCTTTTGACCGGGGGACAGTGAGACTTCATTGTAGTGCAGATTTCCTTTGCAAGCTTGCTTGGTTGGCCAAAAAGGGCGTATGCGTTTTTTCCTGAATATATTCAGGAAAAAACGCATACGCCCTTTTTGGCCAAGTGCATCATTGTGGACGTTCTGCCTCTTTTCCTTTGCTTTACATGCAATTCCAGTCTACCTCCTGAAATCGGTTTCCTGCAATTCTGCCCCACGTTCAAGTCCTCTTGGCAGCCTTACTTCAATATATTTTTGGACGATAGCTGTCATTTATAACTCTGCAGGTTTGTGAATGACAGTGCCCCTGAGCTCCTTTCTTCAACTCGCTTTCTTGTGAGCTGGCCGCAACACATCAGGATTGCTTCAGGCCCTAGTGTGGTTCCGGCATGGCACGCTGAGCCTTTGGTTAATTCCTCTTCCTGGTGGGAAATGAGAGTTAACTTTGCCCGTCCAGACACCTCCAGCTAGTCTCTCATTGGTTCTCCCTATTCCTGTTCATTTTCCGCAGAAATTGCAAACTGGGCCAAACAAGAGGTTAAAGGCACTGACTCTCCAAGTGGGGAGAGTGTTAGTAAAGCGTCTGGAATGTTGCACCCGAGTACCGGGGGATGAAAACTGACACAATTAAACACGTTTCCCGATCACACGGTGGATCATACTCTGGGTTCCACATGCATGTTTTAGCTGAAGGAAGAATCCCTTAAACCTGGAGATTTGAGACCCATGGAATGGGTACCATGCAATATGAATTCAAAGGGTCTGCATTTGCTCACCGAACCTCACCAATAATATCACTGCTGCGTTTATGCCGCTGTACACACGCTTGATTCTCTTTCGGAGACATATAAATCCATAGGTTTTAAGATTCTTTCTAGTCAGGTATATTCTTACGTGTTTAATATGGGGTGTAGAGTCCACTTCGTTGAGCAAGGAGTAGCTCTTGTCTATTAAATATTTGGCTTATGGAACGGTATCTGTTCTAATTTCAATCTCTGGTTTTATGCAGCACCCCAACTCACCTTTCGCCTTAAGCAAGCATAAGTTGGTTTTCTACATTTGAGACCCTGTTCTGTTTTGTAATTCAGTTCCTGTGTAGCCAAGTTTACATTCCTTGTAGTAGTGATATCTTATGATGTTTGTTTTTCTGTGTGACTTATTTCACTTAGAATCATCGTACCTGAATCCACTCATTATGCTGCTACGGGCCTGATGACATAGATTTCATTGCTGAGTGATATTGCATTGTACGTAAGTACCACAACTTCTTTATCCATTTTGCGCTTTCTGTGATATTGAACTTGGACCATAAATGAGGTTCTTGTAAACAGAGCTGTCCCTAACTTTGGGGTGGCTGAGTCTTTTTGATTTTAATTTCCCTAAGCTATAGGACCATAAGTGGAAGTGCCCTAGGCTCTGTTGCTTTGTTTTTTAGATGTTTCAGGAAACACCATACACTTCTCCAGAGTGGCTGTTGGCAATTTACATCCCACCCATCAGCATAACAAGGCTCCCAGTTCTCCATGGCCTGTCCTGCCTTTCTGGATTTTACACTTTTTTCAGATGGCCCTTTTGACCGGGGGGCAGTGAGACTTCATTGTAGTGCAGATTTCCTTTGCAAGCTTGCTTGGTTGGCCAAAAAGGGCGTATGCGTTTTTTCCTGAATATATTCAGGAAAAAACGCATACGCCCTTTTTGGCCAAGTGCATCATTGTGGACGTTCTGCCTCTTTTCCTATGCTTTACATGCAATTCCAGTCTACCTCCTGAAATCGGTTTCCTGCAATTCTGCCCCGCTTTCAAATCCTCTTGGCAGCCTTACTTCAATATATTTTTGGACGATAGCTATCATTTATAACTCTGCAGGTATGTGAATGACAGTGCCCCTGAGCTCCTTTCTTCAACTCGCTTTCTTGTGAGCTGGCCGCAACACCGCAGGATTGCTTCAGGCCCTAGTGTGGTTCCGGCATGGCATGCTGAGCCTTTGTTTAATTCCTCTTCCTGGTGGGAAATGAGAGTTAAATTTGCCCGTCCAGACACCTCCAGCTAGTCTCTCATTGGTTCTCCCTATTCCTGTTCATTTTCCGCAGAAATTGCAAACTGGGCCAAACAGGAGGTTAAAGGCACTGACTCTCCAAGAGGGGAGAGTGTTAGTAAAGCGTCTGGAATGTTGCACCCGAGTACCAGGGGACGAAAACTGAGACACATTTGAACACGTTTCCCGATCACATGTTGGATCATACTCTGGGTTCCACATGCATGTTTTAGCTGAAGGAAGAATCCCTTAAACCTGGAGAGTTGAGACCCCTGCAATGGGTACCATGCAATATGACTTCAAAGGGTCTGCATTTGCTCACCGAACCTCACCAATCCTATCACTGCTGCATTTATGCCACTGTACACATGCTTGATTCTCTTTCTGAGACATATAAATCCATAGGTTTTAAGATTCTTACTAGTCAGGTATATTCTTAGGCGTTTAATATGGGGTGTAGAGTCCACTTCGTTGAGCAAGGAGTAGCTCTTGTCTATTACATATTTGGCTTATGGAACGGTATCTGTGCTAATTTCAATCTCTGGTTTTATGCAGCACCCCAACTCACCTTTCCCCTTAAGCAAGCATAAGTCGGTTTTCTACATTTGAGACCCTGTTCTGTTTTGTAATTCAGTTCCTGTGTAGCCAAGTTTACATTCCATGTGGTAGAGATATCTTATGATGTTTCTTTTTCTGTGTGACTTATTTCACTTAGAATCATCGTACCTGAATCCACTCATTATGCTGCTATGGGCCTGATGACATAGATTTCATTGCTGAGTGATATTGCATTGTACGTAAGTACCACAACTTCTTTATCCATTTTTCACTTTCTGTGATTTTGAACTTATACTGTAAACGAGGTTCTTGTAAACAGAGCCTTCCCAAACTTTGGGGTGGCTGTGTCTTTTTTATTTTAATTTCCCTAAGCTATAGGACCATAAGTGGAAGTGCCCTAGTCTCTGTTGCTTTGTTTTGTAGATGTTTCAGGAAACACCATACACTTCTCCAGAGTGGCTGTTGGCAATTTACATCCCGCCCATCAGCATAACAAGGCTCCCAGTTCTCCATGGCCTGTCCTGCCTTTCTGGATTTTACACTTTTTTCAGATGGCCCTTTTGACCGGGGGACAGTGAGACTTCATTGTAGTGCAGATTTCCTTTGCAAGCTTGCTTGGTTGGCCAAAAAGGGCGTATGCGTTTTTTCCTGAATATATTCAGGAAAAAACGCATACGCCCTTTTTGGCCAAGTGCATCATTGTGGACGTTCTGCCTCTTTTCCTTTGCTTTACATGCAATTCCAGTCTACCTCCTGAAATCGGTTTCCTGCAATTCTGCCCCGCTTTCAAGTCCTCTTGGCAGCCTTACTTCAATATATTTTTGGACGATAGCTATCATTTATAACTCTGCAGGTATGAGAATGACAGTGCCCCTGAGCTCCTTTCTTCAACTCGCTTTCTTGTGAGCTGGCCGCAACACCGCAGGATTGCTTCAGGCCCTAGTGTGGTTCCGGCATGGCACGCTGAGCCTTTGTTTAATTCCTCTTCCTGGTGGGAAATGAGAGTTAAATTTGCCCGTCCAGACACCTCCAGCTAGTCTCTCATTGGTTCTCCCTATTCCTGTTCATTTTCCGCAGAAATTGCAAACTTGGCCAAACAGGAGGTTAAAGGCACTGACTCTCCAAGTGGGGAGAGTGTTAGTAAAGCGTCTGGAATGTTGCACCCGAGTACCAGGGGACGAAAACTGAGACACATTTGAACACGTTTCCCGATCACATGGTGGATCATACTCTGGGTTCCACATGCATGTTTTAGCTGAAGGAAGAATCCCTTAAACCTGGAGAGTTGAGACCCCTGCAATGGGTACCATGCAATATGACTTCAAAGGGTCTGCATTTGCTCACCGAACCTCACCAATCCTATCACTGCTGCATTTATGCCACTGTACACACGCTTGATTCGCTTTCGGAGACATATAAATCCATAGGTTTTAAGATTCTTACTAGTCAGGTATATTCTTATGCGTTTAATATGGGGTGTTGAGTCCACTTCGTTGAGCAAGGAGTAGCTCTTGTCTATTACATATTTGGCTTATGGAACGGTATCTGTTCTAATTTCAATCTCTGGTTTTATGCAGCACCCCAACTCACCTTTCGCCTTAAGCAAGCATAAGTTGGTTTTCTACATTTGAGACCCTGTTCTGTTTTGTAATTCAGTTCCTGTGTAGCCAAGTTTACATTCCATGTGGTAGTGATATGTTATGATGTTTCTTTTTCTGTGTGACTTATTTCACTTAGAATCATCGTACCTGAATCCACTCATTATGCTGCTACGGGCCTGATGACATAGATTTCATTGCTGAGTGATATTGCATTGTACGTAAGTACCACAACTTCTTTATCCATTTTGTGCTTTCTGTGATATTGAACTTGTACCGTAAAGGAGGTTCTTGTAAACAGAGCTGTCCCAAACTTTGGGGTGGCTGTGTCTTTTTGATTTTAATTTCCCTAAGCTATAGGACCATAAGTGGAAGTGCCCTAGGCTCTGTTGCTTTGCTTTTTAGATGTTTCAGGAAACACCATACACTTCTCCAGAGTGGCTGTTCGCAATTTACATCCCGCACATCAGCATAACAAGGTTCCCAATTCTCCATGGCCTGTCCTGCCTTTCTGGATTTTACACTTTTTTCAGATGGCCCTTTTGACCGGGGGCAGTGAGACTTCATTGTAGTGCAGATTTCCTTTGCAAGCTTGCTTGGTTGGCCAAAAAGGGCGTATGCGTTTTTTCCTGAATATATTCAGGAAAAAACGCATACGCCCTTTTTGGCCAAGTGCATCATTGTGGACGTTCTGCCTCTTTTCCTATGCTTTACATGCTATTCCAGTCTACCTCCTGAAATCGGTTTCCTGCAATTCTGCCCCACTTTCAAGTCCTCTTGGCAGCCTTACTTCAATATATTTTTGGACGATAGCTGTCATTTATAACTCTGCAGGTATGTGAATGACAGTGCCCCTGAGCTCCTTTCTTCAACTCGCTTTCCTGTGAGCTGGCCGCAACACCGCAGCATTGCTTCAGGCCCTAGTGTGGTTCCGGCATGGCACGCTGAGCCTTTGGTTAATTCCTCTTCCTGGTGGGAAATGAGAGTTAAATTTGCCCGTCCAGACACCTCCAGCTAGTCTCTCATTGGTTCTCCCTATTCCTGTTCATTTTCCGCAGAAATTGCAAACTGGGCCAAACAGGAGGTTAAAGGCACTGACTCTCCAAGTGGGGAGAGTGTTAGTAAAGCGTCTGGAATGTTGCACCCAAGTACCGGGGGACGAAAACTGAGTCACATTTGAACACGTTTCCCGATCACACGGTGGATCATACTCTGGGTTCCACATGCATGTTTTAGCTGAAGGAAGAATCCCTTAAACCTGGAGAGTTGAGACCCATGGAATGGGTACCATGCAATATGACTTCAAAGGGTCTGCATTTGCTCACCGATCCTCACCAATCCTATCACTGCTGCATTTATGCCGCTGTAAACACGCTTGATTCTCTTGCAGAGACCTATAAATCCATAGGTTTTAAGATTCTTACTAGTCAGGTATATTCTTATGCGTTTAATATGGGGTGTTGAGTCCACTTCGTTGAGCAATGAGTAGCTCTTGTCTATTACATATTTGGCTTATGGAACGGTATCCATTCTAATTTCAATCTCTGGTTTTATGCAGCACCCCAACTCACCTTTCCCCTTAAGCAAGCATAAGTTGGTTTTCTACATTTGAGACCCTGTTCTGTTTTGTAATTCAGTTCCTGTGTAGCCAAGTTTACATTCCTTGTAGTAGTGATATCTTATGATGTTTCTTTTTCTGTGTGACTTATTTCACTTAGAATCATCGTACCTGAATCCACTCATTATGCTGCTACGGGCCTGATGACATAGATTTCATTGCTGAGTGATATTGCATTGTACGTAAGTACCACAACTTCTTTACCCATTTTTCGCTTTCTGCGATATTGAACTTGTACCGTAAACGAGGTTCTTGTAAACAGAGCCGTCCCAAACTTTGGGTTGGCTGTGTCTTTTTGATTTTAATTTCCCTAAGCTATAGGACCATAAGTGGAAGTGCCCTAGGCTCTGTTGCTTTGTTTTTTAGATGTTTCAGGAAACACTATACACTTCTCCAGAGTGGCTGTTGGCAATTTACATCCCACCCATCAGCATAACAAGGCTCCCAGTTCTCCATGGCCTGTCCTGCCTTTCTGGATTTTACACATTTTTCAGATGGCCATTTTCACCGGGGGGCAGTGAGACTTCATTGTAGTGCAGATTTCCTTTGCAAGCTTGCTTGGTTGGCCAAAAAGGGCGTATGCGTTTTTTCCTGAATATATTCAGGAAAAAACGCATATGCCCTTTTTGGCCAAGTGCATCATTGTGGACGTTCTGCCTCTTTTCCTATGCTTTACATGCAATTCCAGTCTACCTCCTGAAATCGGTTTCCTGCAATTCTGCCCCGCTTTCAAGTCCTCTTGGCAGCCTTACTTCAATATATTTTTGGATGATAGCTGTCATTTATAACTCTGCATGTCTGTGAATGACAGTGCCCCTGAGCTCCTTTCTTCAACTCGCTTTCTTGTGAGCTGGCCGCAACACCGTAGGATTGCTTCAGGGCCTAGTGTGGTTCCGGCACGGCACGCTGAGCCTTTGGTTAATTCCTCTTCCTGGTGGGTAATGAGAGTTAAATTTGCCCGTCCAGACACCTCCAGCTAGTCTCTCTTGGTTCTCCCTATTTCTGTTCATTTTCCGCAGAAATTGCAAACTGGGCCAAACAGGAGGTTAAAGGCACTGACTCTCCAAGTGGGGAGAGTGTTAGTAAAGCGTCTGGAATGTTGCACCCGAGTACCGGGGGACGAAATCTGAGACACATTTGAACACGTTTCCCGATCACACGGTGGATCATACTCTGGGTTCCACATGCATGTTTTAGCTGAAGGAAGAATCCCTTAAACCTGGAGAGTTGAGACCCATGGAATGGGTACCATGCAATATGACTTCAAAGGGTCTGCATTTGCTCACCGATCCTCACCAATCCTATCACTGCTGCATTTATGCCGCTGTAAACACGCTTGATTCTCTTGCAGAGACATATAAATCCATAGGTTTTAAGATTCTTACTAGTCAGTTATATTCTTAGGCGTTTAATATGTGGTGTTGAGTCCACTTCGTTGAGCAAGGAGAAGCTCTTGTCTATTACATATTTGGCTTATGGAACGGTATCTGTGCTAATTTCAATCTCTGGTTTTATGCAGCACCCCAACTCACCTTTCCCCTTAAGGAAGCATAAGTTGGTTTTCTACATTTGAGACCCTGTTCTGTTTTGTAATTCAGTTCCTGTGTAGCCAAGTTTACATTCCTTGTAGTAGTGATATCTTATGATGTTTCTTTTTTTGTGTGACTTATTTCACTTAGAATCATCGTACCTGAATCCACTCATTATGCTGCTACGGGCCTGATGACATAGATTTCATTGCTGAGTGATATTGCATTGTACGTAAGTACCACAACTTCTTTATCCATTTTTCACTTTCTGTGATTTTGAACTTATACTGTAAACGAGGTTCTTGTAAACAGAGCCTTCCCAAACTTTGGGGTGGCTGTGTCTTTTTGATTTTAATTTCCCTAAGCTATAGGACCATAAGTGGAAGTGCCCTAGGCTCTGTTCCTTTGTTTTTTACATGTTTCGGGAAACACCATACACTTCTCCAGAGTGGCTGTTGGCAATTTACATCCCGCCCATCAGCATAACAAGGCTCCCAGTTCTCCGTGGCTTGTCCTGCCTTTCTGGATTTTACACTTTTTTCAGATGGCCCTTTTGACCGGGGGGCAGTGAGACTTCATTGTAGTGCAGATTTCCTTTGCAAGCTTGCTTGGTTGGCCAAAAAGGGCGTATGCGTTTTTTCTTGAATATATTCAGGAAAAAACGCATACGCCCCTTTTGGCCAAGTGCATCATTGTGGACGTTCTGCCTCTTTTCCTATGCTTTACATGCAATTCCAGTCTACCTCCTGAAATCGGTTTCCTGCAATTCTGCCCCGCTTTCAAGTCCTCTTGGCAGCCTTACTTCAATATATTTTTGGACGATAGCTGTCATTTATAACTCTGCAGGTTTGTGAATTACAGTGCCCCTGAGCTCCTTTCTTCAACTCGCTTTCTTGTGAGCTGGCCGCAACACCGCAGGATTGCTTCAGGCCCTAGTGTGGTTCCGGCATGGCACGCTCAGCCTTTGTTTAATTCCTCTTTCTGGTGGGAAATGAGAGTTAAATTTGCCCATCCAGACACCTCCAGCTAGTCTCTCATTGGTTCTCTCTATTCCTGTTCATTTTCCGCAGAAATTGCCAACTGGGCCAAACAGGAGGTTAAAGGCACTGACTCTCCAAGTGGGGAGAGTGTTAGTAAAGCGTCTGGAATGTTGCAACCGAGTACCAGGGGACGAAAACTGAGACACATTTGAACACGTTTCCCGATCACATGGTGGATCATACTCTGGGTTCCACATGCATGTTTTAGCTGAAGGAAGAATCCCTTAAACCTGGAGAGTTGAGACCCCTGCAATGGGTACCATGCAATATGACTTCAAAGGGTCTGCATTTGCTCACCGAACCTCACCAATCCTAACACTGCTGCGTTTATGCCGCTGTACACACGCTTGATTCCCTTTCGGAGACATATAAATCCATAGGTTGTAAGATTCTTACTAGTCAGGTGTATTCTTAGGTGTTTATTATGGGGTGTAGAGTCCACTTCGTTGAGCAATGAGTAGCTCTTGTCTATTGCATATTTGGCTTATGGAACGGTATCCATTCTAATTTCAATCTCTGGTTTTATGCAGCACCCCAACTCACCTTTCGCCTTAAGCAAGCATAAGTTGGTTTTCTACATTTGAGACCCTGTTCTGTTTTGTAATTCAGTTCCTGTGTAGCCAAGTTTACATTCCGTGTAGTAGTGATATCTTATGATGTTTCTTTTTCTGTGTGACTTATTTCACTTAGAATCATCGTACCTGAATCCACTCATTATGCTGCTATGGGCCTGATGACATAGATTTCATTGCTGCGTGATATTGCATTGTACGTAATTACCACAATTTCTTTATCCATTTTTCACTTTCTGTGATACTGAACTTGTACCGTAAACGAGGTTCTTGTAAACAGAGCCGTCCCAAACTTTGGGGTGGCTGTGTCTTTTTGATTTTAATTTCCCTAAGCTATAGGACCATAAGTGGAAGTGCCCTAGGCTCTGTTGCTTTGCTTTTTAGATGTTTCAGGAAACACCATACACTTCTCCAGAGTGGCTGTTCGCAATTTACATCCCGCACATCAGCATAACAAGGTTCCCAATTCTCCATGGCCTGTCCTGCCTTTCTGGATTTTACACTTTTTTCAGATGGCCCTTTTGACCGGGGGCAGTGAGACTTCATTGTAGTGCAGATTTCCTTTGCAAGCTTGCTTGGTTGGCCAAAAAGGGCGTATGCGTTTTTTCCTGAATATATTCAGGAAAAAACGCATACGCCCTTTTTGGCCAAGTGCATCATTGTGGACGTTCTGCCTCTTTTCCTATGCTTTACATGCTATTCCAGTCTACCTCCTGAAATCGGTTTCCTGCAATTCTGCCCCGCTTTCAAGTCCTCTTGGCAGCCTTACTTCAATATATTTTTGGACGATAGCTGTCATTTATAACTCTGCAGGTATGTGAATGACAGTGCCCCTGAGCTCCTTTCTTCAACTCGTTTTCTTGTGAGCTGGCCGCAACACCGCAGCATTGCTTCAGGCCCTAGTGTGGTTCCGGCATGGCACGCTGAGCCTTTGGTTAATTCCTCTTCCTGGTGGGAAATGAGAGTTAAATTTGCCCGTCCAGACACCTCCAGCTAGTCTCTCATTGGTTCTCCCTATTCCTGTTCATTTTCCGCAGAAATTGCAAACTGGGACAAACAGGAGGTTAAAGGCACTGACTCTCCAAGTGGGGAGAGTGTTAGTAAAGCGTCTGGAATGTTGCACCCGAGTACCGGGGGACGAAAACTGAGTCACATTTGAACACGTTTCCCGATCACACGGTGGATCATACTCTGGGTTCCACATGCATGTTTTAGCTGAAGGAAGAATCCCTTAAACCTGGAGAGTTGAGACCCATGGAATGGGTACCATGCAATATGACTTGAAAGGGTCTGCATTTGCTCACCGAACCTCACCAATCCTAACACTGCTGCGTTTATGTCGTTGTACACATGGTTGATTCTCTTTTGGAGACATATAAATCCATAGGTTTTAAGATTCTTACTAGTCAGGTATATTCTTATGCGTTTAATATGGGGTGTTGAGTCCACTTCGTTGAGCAATGACTAGCTCTTGTCTATTACATCTTTGGCTTATGGAACGGTAACTGTTCTAATTTCAATCTCTGGTTTTATGCAGCACCCCAACTCACCTTTCCCCTTAAGCAAGCATAAGATGGTTTTCTACATTTGAGACCCTGTTCTGTTTTGTAATTCAGTTCCTGTGTAGCCAAGTTTACATTCCGTGTAGTAGTGATACCTTATGATGTTTCTTTTTCTGTGTGACTTATTTCACTTAGAATCATCGTACCTGAATCCACTCATTATGCTGCTATGGGTCTGATGACATAGATTTCATTGCTGAGTGATATTGCATTGTACGTAAGTACCACAACTTCTTTATCCATTTTTCATTTTCTGTGATTTTGAACTTGTACTGTAAACGAGGTTCTTGTAAACAGAGCCGTCCCAAACTTTGGGGTGGCTGTGTCTTTTTGATTTTAATTTCCCTAAACTATAGGACCATAAATGGAAGTGCCCTAGGCTCTGTTGTTTTGTTTTTTAGATGTTTCAGGAAACACCATACACTTCTCCAGAGTGGCTGTTGGCAATTTACATCCCGCCCATCAGCATAACAAGGCTCCCAGTTCTCCGTGGCTTGTCCTGCCTTTCTGGATTTTACACTTTTTTCAGATGGCCCTTTTGACCGGGGGGCAGTGAGACTTCATTGTAGTGCAGATTTCCTTTGCAAGCTTGCTTGGTTGGCCAAAAAGCGTGTATGCGTTTTTTCCTGAATATATTCAGGAAAAAACGCATACGCCCTTTTTGGCCAAGTGCATCATTGTGGACGTTCTGCCTCTTTTCCTTTGCTTTACATGCAATTCCAGTCTACCTCCTGAAATTGGTTTCCTGCAATTCTGCCCAGCGTTCAAGTCCTCTTGGCAGCCTTACTTCAATATATTTTTGGACGATAGCTGTCATTTATAACTCTGCAGGTATGTGAATTACAGTGCCCCTGAGCTCCTTTCTTCAACTCGCTTTCTTGTGAGCTGGCCGCAACACCGCACCATTGCTTCAGGCCCTACTGTGGTTCCGGCATGGCACGCTGAGCCTTTGGTTAATTCCTCTTCCTGGTGGGAAATGAGAGTTAAATTTGCCCGTCCAGACACCTCCAGCTAGTCTCTCATTGGTTCTCCCTATTCCTGTTCATTTTCCGCAGAAATTGCAAACTGGGCCAAACAGGAGGTTAAAGGCACTGACTCTCCAAGTGGGGAGAGTGTTAGTAAAGCGTCTGGAACGTTGCACTCGAGTACCAGGGGACGAAAACTGACACAATTGAACACGTTTCCCTATCACACGGTGGATCATACTCTGGGTTCCACATGCATGTTTTAGCTGAAGGAAGAATCCCTTAAACCTGGAGAGTTGAGACCCATGGAATGGGTACCATGCAATATGACTTCAAAGGGTCTGCATTTGTCCACCGAACCTCACCAATAATATCACTGCTGCGTTTATGCCGCTGTACACACGCTTGATTCTCTTTCGGAGACATATAAATCCATAGGTTTTAAGATTCTTACTAGTCAGGTATATTCTTATGCGTTTAATATGGGGTGTAGAGTCCACTTCGTTGAGCAAGGAGTAGCTCTTGTCTATTACATATTTGGCTTATGGAACGGTATCTGTGCTAATTTCAATCTTTGGTTTTATGTAGCACCCCAACTCATCTTTCCTCTTAAGCAAGCATAAGTCGGTTTTCTACATTTGAGACCCTGTTCTGTTTTGTAATTCAGTTCCTGTGTAGCCAAGTTTACATTCCATGTGGTAGAGATATCTTATGATGTTTGTTTTTCTGTGTGACTTATTTCACTTAGAATCATCGTACCTGAATCCACTCATTATGCTGCTACGGGCCTGATGACATAGATTTCATTGCTGAGTGATATTGCATTGTACGTAAGTACCACAACTTCTTGATCCATTTTTCGCTTTCTGTGATATTGAACTTGTACCGTAAACGAGGTTCTTGTAAACAGAGCTGTCCCAAACATTGGGGTGTTTGTGTCTTTTTGATTTTAATTTCCCTAAGCTATAGGACCATAAGTGGAAGTGCCCTAGGCTCTGTTGCTTTGTTTTTTAGATGTTTCAGGAAACACCATACACTTCTCCAGAGTGGCTGTTGGCAATTTACATCCCGCCCATCAGCATAACAAGGCTCCCAGTTCTCCATGGCCTGTCCTGCCTTTCTGGATTTTACACTTTTTTCAGATGGCCCTTTTGACCGGGGAGCAGTGAGACTTCATTGTAGTGCAGATTTCCTTTGCAAGCTTGCTTGGTTGGCCAAAAAGGGCGTAGGCTTTTTTTCTTGAGGAAAAATCGCATATGCCCTTTTTGGCCAAGTGCATCATTGTGGACGTTCTGCCTCTTTTCCTATGCTTTACATGCAATTCCAGTCTACCTCCTGAAATCGGTTTCCTGCAATTCTGCCCCGCTTTCAAGTCCTCTTGGCAGCCTTACTTCAATATATTTTTGGACGATAGCTGTCATTTATAACTCTGCAGTTTTGTGAATTACAGTGCCCCTGAGCTCCTTTCTTCAACTTGCTTTCTTGTGAGCTGGCCGCAACACCGCAGCATCGCTTCAGGCCCTAGTGTTGTTCCGGCATGGCACGCTGAGCCTTTGGTTAATTCCTCTTCCTGGTGGGAAATGAGAGTTAAATTTGCCCGTCCAGACACCTCCAGCTAGTCTCTCATTGGTTCTCCCTATTCCTGTTCATTTTCCGCAGAAATTGGGAACTGGGCCAAAAAGGAGGTTAAAGCCACTGACTCTCCAAGTGGGGAGAGTGTTAGTAAAGCGTCTGGAATGTTGCACCCGAGTACCAAGGGACGAAAACTGACACATTTGAACACGTTTCCCGATCACACGGTGGATCATACTCTGGGTTCCACATGCATGTTTTAGCTGAAGGAAGAATCCCTTAAACCTGGAGAGTTGAGACCCATGGAATGGGTACCATGCAATATGACTTCAAAGGGTCTGCATTTGCTCACCAAACCTCATCAATCCTATCACTGCTGCGTTTATGCTGCTATAGTCACGCTTGATTCTCTTTCGGAGATATATAAATCCATAGGTTTTAAGATTCTTACTAGTCAGGTATATTCTTAGGCGTTTAATATGGGGTGTTGAGTCCACTTCGTTGAGCAAGGTGTAGCTCTTTTCTATTACATATTTGGCTTATGGAACGATATCTGTGCTAATTTCAATGTCTGGTTTTATGCAGCACCCCAACTCACCTTTCCCCTTAAGCAAGCATAAGTCGGTTTTCTACATTTGAGACCCTGTTCTGTTTTGTAATTCAGTTCCTGTGTAGCCAAGTTTACATTCCCTGTAGTAGTGATATCTTATGATGTTTCTTTTTCTGTGTGACTTATTTCACTTAGAATCATCGTACCTGAATCCACTCATTATGCTGCTATGGGCCTGATGACATAGATTTCATTGCTGAGTGATATTGCATTGTACGTAAGTACCACAACTTCTTTATCCATTTTTCACTTTCTGTGATATTGAACTTGTACCATAAACGAGGTTACTGTAAACAGAACCGTCCCAAACTTTGGGGTGGCTGTGTCTTTTTGATTTTAATTTCCCTAAGCTATAGGACCATAAGTGGAAGTGCCCTAGGCTCTGTTGTTTTGTTTTTTAGATGTTTCAGGAAACACCATACACTTCTCCAGAGTGGCTGTTGGCAATTTACATCCCGCCCATCAGCATAACAAGGCTCCCAGTTCTCCATGGCCTGTCCTGCTTTGCTGGATTTTATACTTTTTTCAGATGGCCCTTTTGCCCGCGGGGTAGTGAGACTTCATTGTAGTGCAGATTCCCTTTGCAAGCTTGCTTGGTTGGCCAAAAAGCGCGTATGCGTTTTTTCCTGAATATATTCAGGAAAAAACGCATACGCCCTTTTTGGCCAAGTGCATCATTGTGGACGTTCTGCCTCTTTTCCTATGCTTTACATGCAATTCCAGTCTACCTCCTGAAATCGGTTTCCTGCAATTCTGCCCCGCTTTCAAGTCCTCTTGGCAGCATTACTTCAATACATTTTTGGACGATAGCTGTCATTTATAACTCTGAAGGTTTGTGAATTACAGTGCCCCTGAGCTCCTTTCTTCAACTCGTTTTCTTGTGAGCTGGCCGCAACACCGCATCATTGCTTCAGGCCCTAGTGTGGTTCCAGAATGGCACGCTGAGCCTTTGGTTAATTCCTCTTCCTGGTGGGAAATGAGAGTTAAATTTGCCCGTCCAGACACCTCCAGCTACTCTCTCATTGGTTTTCCCTATTCCTATTCATTTTCCGCAGAAATTGCAAACTGGGCCAAACAGGAGGTTAAAGGCACTGACTCTCCAAGTGGGGAGAGTGTTAGTAAAGCGTCTGGAATGTTGCACCCGAGTACCGGGGGACGAAAACTGAGTCACATATGAACACGTTTCCCGATCACACGGTGGATCATACTCTGGGTTCCACATGCATGTTTTAGCTGAAGGAAGAATCCCTTAAACCTGGAGAGTTGAGACCCATGGAATGGGTACCATGCAATATGACTTGAAAGGGTCTGCATTTGCTCACCGAACCTCACCAATCCTAACACTGCTGCGTTTATGCCACTGTACACACGCTTGATTCCCTTTCGGAGACATATAAATCCATAGGTTTTAAGATTCTTACTAGTCAGGTATATTCTTATGCGTTTAATATGGGGTGTTGAGTCCACTTCGTTGAGCAATGAGTAGCTCTTGTCTATTACATATTTGGCTTATGGAACGGTATCCATTCTAATTTCAATCTCTGGTTTTATGCAGCACCCCAACTCACCTTTCCCCTTAAGCAAGCATAAGTTGGTTTTCTACATTTGAGACCCTGTTCTGTTTTGTAATTCAGTTCCTGTGTAGCCAAGTTTACATTCCTTGTAGTAGTGATATCTTATGATGTTTGTTTTTCTGTGTGACTTATTTCACTTAGAATCATCGTACCTGAATCCACTCATTATGCTGCTACGGGCCTGATGACATAGATTTCATTGCTGAGTGATATTGCATTGTACGTAAGTACTACAACTTCTTTATCCATTTTGCGCTTTCTGTGATATTGAACTTGTACCGTAAACGAGGTTCTTGTAAACAGAGCTGTCCCAAAGATTGGGGTGGTTGTGTGTTTTAGATTTTAATTTCCCTATGCTATAGGACCATAAGTGGAAGTGCCCTAGGCTCTGTTGCCTTGTTTTTTAGATGTTTCAGGAAACACCATACACTTCTCCAGAGTGACTGTTGGCAATTTACATCCCGCCCATCAGCATAACAAGTCTCCCAGTTCTCCATGGCCTGTCCTGCCTTTCTGGATTTTACACTTTTTTCAGATGGCCCTTTGGACCGGGGGGCAGTGAGACTTCATTGTAGTGCAGATTTCTTTGCAAGCTTGCTTGGTTGGCCAAAAAGGGCGTATGCGTTTATTCTTGAATATATTCAGGAAAAAACGCATACGCCCTTTTTGGCCAAGTGCATCATTGTGGACGTTCTGCCTCTTTTCCTATGTTTTACATGCAATTCCAGTCTACCTCCTGAAATCGGTTTCCTGCAATTCTGCCCCGCTTTCAAGTCCTCTTGGCAGCCTTACTTCAATATATTTTTGGACGATAGCTGTCATTTATAACTCTGCAGGTATGTGAATGACAGTGCCCCTGAGCTCCTTTCTTCAACTCGCTTTCTTGTGAGCTGGCCGCAACACCGCAGCATTGCGTCAGGCCCTAGTGTGGTTCCAGCATGGCACACTGAGCCTTTGGTTAATTCCTCTTCCTGGTGGGAAATGAGAGTTAAATTTGCCCGTCCAGACACCTCCAGCTAGTCTCTCATTGGTTCTCCCTATTCCTGTTCATTTTCCGCAGAAATTGCAAACTGGGCCAAACAGGAGGTTAAAGGCACTGACTCTCCAAGTGGGGAGAGTGTTAGTAAAGCATCTGGAATGTTGCACCCGAGTACCAGGGGACGAAAACTGACACAATTGAACACGTTTCCCGAGCACACGGTGGATCATACTCTGGGTTCCACATGCATGTTTTAGCTGAAGGAAGAATCCCTTAAACCTGGAGAGTTGAGACCCATGGAATGGGTACCATGCAATATGACTTCAAAGGGTCTGCATTTGTCCACCGAACCTCACCAATCCTATCACTGCTGCGTTTATGCCGCTGTACACACGCTTGATTCTCTTTCGGAGACATATAAATCCATAGGTTTTAAGATTATTCCTAGTCAGGTATATTCTTAGGCGTTTATTATGGGGTGTAGAGTCCACTTCGTTGAGCAAGGAGTAGCTCTGGTCTATTACATATTTGGCTTATGGAACGGTATCTGTGCTAATTTCAATGTCTGGTTTTATGCAGCACCCCAACTCACCTTTCCCCTTAAGCAAGCATAAGTTGGTTTTCTACATTTGAGACCCCGTTCTGTTTTGTAATTCAGTTCCTGTGTAGCCAAGTTTACATTCCGTGTAGTAGTGATATCTTATGATGTTTGTTTTTCTGTGTGACTTATTTCACTTAGAATCATCGTACCTGAATCCACTCATTATGCTGCTACGGGCCTGATGACATAGATTTCATTGCTGAGTGATATTGCATTGTACGTAAGTACCACAACTTCTTTATCCATTTTGCGCTTTCTGCGATATTGAACTTGTACCGTAAACGAGGTTCTTGTAAACAGAACCGTCCCAAACTTTGGGGTGGCTGTGTCTTTTTGATTTTAATTTCCCTAAGCTATAGGACCATAAGTGGAAGTGCCCTAGGCTCTGTTGCTTTGTTTCTTGGATGTTTCAGGAAACACCATACACTTCTCCAGAGTGACTGTTGGCAATTTACATCCCGCCCGTCAGCATAACAAGGCTCCCAGTTCTCCATGGCCTCTCCTGCCTTTCTGGATTTTACACTTTTCTCAGATGGCCCTTTTGACCGGGGGGCAGTGAGACTTCATTGTAGTGCAGATTTCCTTTGCAAGCTTGCTTGGTTGGCCAAAAAGGGCGTATGCGTTTTTTCCTGAATATATTCAGGAAAAAACGCATATGCCCTTTTTGGCCAAGTGCATCATTGTGGACGTTCTGCCTCTTTTCCTATGCTTAACATGCAATTCCAGTCTACCTCCTGAAATTGGTTTCCTGCAATTCTGCCCCGCTTTCAAGTCCTCTTGGCAGCCTTACTTCAATATATTTTTGGACGATAGCTGTCATTTATAACTCTGCAGGTTTTTGAATGACAGTGCCCCTGAGCTCCTTTCTTCAACTCGCTTTCTTGTGAGCTGGCCGCAACACCGCAGGATAGCTTCAGGCCCTAGTGTGGTTTCGGCATGGCCCGCTGAGGCTTTGGTTAATTCCTCTTCCTGGTGGGAAATGAGAGTTAAATTTGCCCGTTCAGACACCTCCAGCTAGTCTCTCATTGGTTCTCCCTATTCCTGTTCATTTTCCGCAGAAATTGCAAACTGGGACAAACAGGAGGTTAAAGGCACTGACTCTCCAAGTGGGGAGAGTGTTAGTAAAGCGTCTGGAATGTTGCACCCGAGTACCAGGACACGAAAACTGAGACACATTTGAACACGTTTCCCGATCACACGGTGGATCATACTCTGGGTTCCACATGCATGTTTTAGCTGAAGGAAGAATCCCTTCAACCTGGAGAGTTGAGACCCATGGAATGGGTACCATGCAATATGACTTCAAAGGGTCTGCATTTGCTCACCGAACCTCACCAATCCTATCACTGCTGCGTTTATGCCGCTGTACACACGCTTGATTCTCTTTCGGAGCATATAAATCCATAGGTTTTAAGATTCTTACTAGTCAGGTATATTCTTAGGCATTTAATATGTGGTGTTGAGTCCACTTCGTTGAGCAAGGAGAAGCTCATGTCTATTACATATTTGACTTATGGAATGGTATCTGTGCTAATTTCAATCTCTGGTTTTATGCAGCACCCCAACTCACCTTTCCCTTTAAGGAAGCATAAGTTGGTTTTCTACATTTGAGACCCTGTTCTGTTTTGTAATTCAGTTCCTGTGTAGCCAAGTTTACATTCCGTGTAGTAGTGATATCTTATGATGTTTCTTTTTCTGTGTGACTTATTTCACTTAGAATAATCGTACCTGAATCCACTCATTATGCTGCTACGGGCAGATGACATAGATTTCATTGCTGAGTGATATTGCATTGTACGTAAGTACCACAACTTCTTTATCCATTTTTCACTTTCTGCGATATTGAACTTGTACCGTAAACGAGGTTCTTGTAAACAGAGCTGTCCCAAACATTTGGGTGGTTGTGTCTTTTTGATTTTAATTTCCCTAAGCTATAGGACCATAAGTGGAAGTGCCCTAGGCTCTGTTGCTTCGTTTTGTAGATGTTTCAGGAAACACCATACACTTCTCCAGAGTGGCTGTTGGCAATTTACATCCCACCCATCAGCATAACAAGGCTCCCTGTTCTCCATGGCCTGTCCTGCCTTTCTGGATTTTACACTTTTTTCTGATGGCCCTTTTGACCGGGGGGCAGTGACACTCCATTGTAGTGCAGACTTCCTTTGCACGCTTGCTTGATTGGCCAAAAAGGGCGTATGCGTTTTTTCCTGAATATATTCAGGAAAAAACGCATACGCCCTTTTTGGCCGAGTGCATCATTGTGGACGTTCTGCCTCTTTTCCTATGCTTTACATGCAATTCCAGTCTACCTCCTGATATCGGTTTCCTGCAATTCTGCCCCGCTTTCAAGTCCTCTTGGCAGCCTTACTTCAATATATTTTTGGACGATAGCTGTCATTTATAACTCTGCAGGTTTGTGAATGACAGTGCCCCTGAGCTCCTTTCTTCAACTCGCTTTCTTGTGAGCTGGCCACAACACCGCAGGATTGCTTCAGGCCCTAGTGTGGTTCCGGCATGGCACATTGAGCCTTTGTTTAATTCCTCTTCCTGGTGGGAAATGAGAGTTAAATTTGCCCGTCCAGACACCTCCAGCTAGTCTCTCATTGGTTCTCCCTATTCCTGTTCATCTTCCGCAGAAATTGCAAACTGGGCCAAACAGGAGGTTAAAGGCACTGACTCTCCAAGTGGGGAGAGTGTTAGTAAAGCGTCTGGAATGTTGCACCCGAGTACCAGGGGACGAAAACTGGCACATTTGAACACGTTTCCCGAACACACGGTGGATGATACTCTGGGTTCCACATGCATGTTTTAGCTGAAGGAAGAATCCCTTAAACCTGGAGAGTTGAGATCCATGGAATGGGTACCATGCAATATGACTTCAAAGGGTCTGCATTTGCTCACCGAACCTCACCAATCCTATCACTGCTGCGTTTATGCTGCTGTACACACGCTTGATTCTCTTTCGGAGCATATAAATCCATAGGTTTTAAGATTCTTACTAGTCAGGTATATTCTTAGGAGTTTAATATGGGGTGTTGAGTCCACTTCGTTGAGCAAGGAGTAGCTCTTGTCTATTACATATTTGGCTTATGGAACGGTATCTGTGCTAATTTCAATCTCTGGTTTTATGCAGCCCCCCAACTCACCTTTCCCCTTAAGCAAGCATAAGTTGGTTTTCTACATTTGAGACCCTGTTCTGTTTTGTAATTCAGTTCCTGTGTAGCCAAGTTTACATTCCATGTAGTAGTGATATCTTATGATGTTTCTTTTTCTCTGTGAGTTATTTCACTTAGAATAATCGTACCTGAATCCACTCATTATGCTGCTACAGGTCTCATGACATAGATTTCATTGCTGAGTGATATTGCATTGTACGTAAGTACCACAACTTCTTTATCCATTTTTCGCTTTCTGCGATATTGAACTTGTACCGTAAACGAGGTTCTTGTAAACAGAGCCGTCCCAAACTTTGGGGTGGCTGTGTCTTTTTTATTTTAATTTCCCTAAGCTATAGGACCATAAGTGGAAGTGCCCTAGGCTCTGTTGCTTTGTTTTTTAGATGTTTCAGGAAACACCATACACTTCTCCAGAGTGGCTGTTGGCAATTTACATCCCGCCCATCAGCATAACAAGGCTCCCAGTTCTCCATGGCTTGTCCTGCCTTTCTGGATTTTACACTTTTTTCAGATGGCCCTTTTGACCGGGGGGCAGTGAGACTTCATTGTAGTGCAGATTTCCTTTGCAAGCTTGCTTGGTTGGCCAAAAAGTGCGTATGCGTTTTTTCCTGAATATATTCAGGAAAAAACGCATACGCCCTTTTTGGCCAAGTGCATCATTGTGAACGTTCTGCCTCTTTTCCTGTGGTTTACATGCAAATCCAGTCTACCTCCTGAAATCGGTTTCCTGCAATTCTGCCCCGCTTTCAAGTCCTCTTGGCAGCCTTACTTCAATATATTTTTGGACGATAGCTGTCATTTTTAACTCTGCAGGTTTGTGAATGACAGTGCCCCTGAGCTCCTTTCTTCAACTCGCTTTCTTGTGAGCTGGCCGCAACACCGCAGGATTGTTTCAGGCCCCAGTGTGGTTCCGGCATGGCACGCTCAGCCATTGGTTAATTCCTCTTCCTGGTGGGAAATGAGAGTTAAATTTGCCCGTCCAGACACCTCCAGCTAGTCTCTTATTGGTTCTCCCTATTCCTGTTCATTTTCCGCAGAAATTGCAAACTGGGCCAAACAGGAGGTTAAAGGCACTGACTCTCCAAGTGGGGAGAGTGTTAGTAAAGCGTCTGGAATGTTGCACCCGAGTACCGGGGGACGAATACTGAGACACATTTGAACAAGTTTCCCGATCACACGGTGGATCATACTCTGGGTTCCACATGCATGTTTTAGCTGAAGGAAGAATCCCTTAAACCTGGAGAGTTGAGACCCATGGAATGGGTACCATGCAATATGACTTCAAAGGGTCTGCATGTGTCCACCGAACCTCACCAATCCTATCACTGCTGCATTTATGGCACTGTACACACGCTTGATTCTCTTTCGGAGACATATAAATCCATAGGTTTTAAGATTCTTACTAGTCAGGTATATTTTTAGGCGTTTAATATGGGGTGTTGAGTCCACTTCGTTGAGCAAGGAGTAGCTCTTGTCTATTACATATTTGGCTTATGGAATGGTATCTGTGCTAATTTCAATCTCTGGTTTTATGCAGCACCCCAACTCACCTTTCCCCTTAAGCAAGCATAAGTTGGTTTTCTACATTTGAGACCCCGTTCTGTTTTGTAATTCAGTTCCTGTGTAGCCAAGTTTACATTCCATATAGTAGTGATATCTTATGATGTTTCTTTTTCTCTGTGACTTATTTCACTTAGAATCATCGTACCTGAATCCACTCATTATGCTGCTACGGGCCTGATGACATAGATTTCATTGCTGAGTGATATTGCATTGTACGTAAGTACCACAACTACTTTATCCATTTTTCGCTTTCTGCGATATTGAACTTGTACCGTACACGAGGTTCTTGTAAACAGAACCGTCCCAAACATTGGGGTGGCTGTGTCTTTTTGATTTTAATTTCCCTAAGCTATAGGACCATAAGTGGAAGTGCCCTAGGCTCTGTTGCTTTGTTTCTTGGATGTTTCAGGAAACACCATACACTTCTCCAGAGTGACTGTTGGCAATTTACATCCCGCCCATCAGCATAACAAGGCTCCCAGTTCTCCATGGCCTCTCCTGCCTTTCTGGATTTTACACTTTTCTCAGATGGCCCTTTTGACCGGGGGGCAGTGAGACTTCATTGTAGTGCAGATTTCCTTTGCAAGCTTGCTTGGTTGGCCAAAAAGGGCGTATGCGTTTTTTCCTGAATATATTCAGGAAAAAACGCATATGCCCTTTTTGGCCAAGTGCATCATTGTGGACGTTCTGCCTCTTTTCCTATGCTTAACATGCAATTCCAGTCTACCTCCTGAAATTGGTTTCCTGCAATTCTGCCCCGCTTTCAAGTCCTCTTGGCAGCCTTACTTCAATATATTTTTGGACGATAGCTGTCATTTATAACTCTGCAGGTTTTTGAATGACAGTGCCCCTGAGCTCCTTTCTTCAACTCGCTTTCTTGTGAGCTGGCCGCAACACCGCAGGATAGCTTCAGGCCCTAGTGTGGTTTCGGCATGGCCCGCTGAGGCTTTGGTTAATTCCTCTTCCTGGTGGGAAATGAGAGTTAAATTTGCCCGTTCAGACACCTCCAGCTAGTCTCTCATTGGTTCTCCCTATTCCTGTTCATTTTCCGCAGAAATTGCAAACTGGGACAAACAGGAGGTTAAAGGCACTGACTCTCCAAGTGGGGAGAGTGTTAGTAAAGCGTCTGGAATGTTGCACCCGAGTACCAGGACACGAAAACTGAGACACATTTGAACACGTTTCCCGATCACACGGTGGATCATACTCTGGGTTCCACATGCATGTTTTAGCTGAAGGAAGAATCCCTTCAACCTGGAGAGTTGAGACCCATGGAATGGGTACCATGCAATATGACTTCAAAGGGTCTGCATTTGCTCACCGAACCTCACCAATCCTATCACTGCTGCGTTTATGCCGCTGTACACACGCTTGATTCTCTTTCGGAGCATATAAATCCATAGGTTTTAAGATTCTTACTAGTCAGGTATATTCTTAGGCATTTAATATGTGGTGTTGAGTCCACTTCGTTGAGCAAGGAGAAGCTCATGTCTATTACATATTTGACTTATGGAACGGTATCTGTGCTAATTTCAATCTCTGGTTTTATGCAGCACCCCAACTCACCTTTCCCTTTAAGGAAGCATAAGTTGGTTTTCTACATTTGAGACCCTGTTCTGTTTTGTAATTCAGTTCCTGTGTAGCCAAGTTTACATTCCGTGTAGTAGTGATATCTTATGATGTTTCTTTTTCTGTGTGACTTATTTCACTTAGAATCATCGTACCTGAATCCACTCATTATGCTGCTACGGGCCTGATGACATAGATTTCATTGCTGAGTGATATTGCATTGTACGTAAGTACCACAACTTCTTTATCCATTTTTCGCTTTCTGTGATATTGAACTTGTACCGTAAACGAGGTTCTTGTAAACTGAGCCGTCCCAAACTTTGGGGTGGCTGTGTCTTTTTGATTTTAATTTCCCTAAGCTATAGGACCATAAGTGGAAGTGCCCTAGGCTCTGTTGCTTTGTTTTTTAGATGTTTCAGGAAACACCATACACTTCTCCATTGTCGCTGTTGGCAATTTACATCCCGCCCATCAGCATAACAAGGCTCTCACATCTCCATGGCCTGTCCTGCCTTTCTGGATTTTACACTTTTATCAGATGGCCCTTTTGACTGGGGACCAGTGAGACTTCATTGTAGTGCAGATTTCCTTTGCAAGCTTGCTTGGTTGGCCAAAAAGGGCGTATGCGTTTTTTCTTGAATATATTCAGGAAAAAACGCATACGCCCCTTTTGGCCAAGTGCATCATTGTGGACGTTCTGCCTCTTTTCCTATGCTTTACATGCAATTCCAGTCTACCTCCTGAAATCGGTTTCCTGCAATTCTGCCCCGCTTTCAAGTCCTCTTGGCAGCCTTACTTCAATATATTTTTGGACGATAGCTGTCATTTATAACTCTGCAGGTTTGTGAATGACAGTGCCCCTGAGCTCCTTTCTTCAACTCGCTTTCTTGTGAGCTGGCCGCAACACCGCAGGATTGCTTCAGGCCCTAGTGTGGTTCCGGCACGGCATGCTTAGCCTTTGGTTAATTCCTCTTCCTGGTGGGAAACGAGAGTTAACTTTGCGCGTCAAGACACCTCCAGCTAGTTTCTCATTGGTTCTCCCTATTCCTGTTCATTTTCCGTAGAAATTGCAAACTGGGCCAAACAGGAGGTTAAAGGCACTGACTCTCCAAGTGGGGAGAGTGTTAGTAAAGTGTCTGGAATGTTGCACCCGAGAACCGGGGGACGAAAACTGAGACACATTTGAACACGTTTCCGATCACACAGTGGATCATACTCTGGGTTCCACATGCATGTTTTAGCTGAAGGAAGAATCCCTTAAACCTGGAGAGTTGAGACCCATGGAATGGGTTCCATGCAATATGACTTCAAAGGGTCTGCATTTGCTCACCGAACCTCACCAATCCTATCACTGCTGCGTTTATGCCGCTGTACACATGCTTGATTCTCTTTCGGAGACATATAAATCCATAGGTTTTAAGATTCTTACTAGTCAGGTATATTCTTAGGCGTTTATTATGGGGTGTAGAGTCCACTTCGTTGAGCAAGGAGTAGGTCTTGTCTATTACATATTTGGCTTATGGAACGGTATCTGTGCTAATTTCAATCTCTGGTTTTATGTAGCACCCCAACTCACCTTTCCCCTTAAGCAAGCATAAGTTGGTTTTCTACATTTGAGACCCTGTTCTGTTTTGTAATTCAGTTCCTGTGTAGCCAAGTTTACATTCCGTGTAGTAGTGATATCTTATGATGTTTCTTTTTCTGTGTGACTTATTTCACTTAGAATAATCGTACCTGAATCCACTCATTATGCTGCTACGGGCAGATGACATAGATTTCATTGCTGAGTGATATTGCATTGTACGTAAGTACCACAACTTCTTTATCCATTTTTCACTTTCTGCGATATTGAACTTGTACCGTAAACGAGGTTCTTGTAAACAGAGCTGTCCCAAACATTTGGGTGGTTGTGTCTTTTTGATTTTAATTTCCCTAAGCTATAGGACCATAAGTGGAAGTGCCCTAGGCTCTGTTGCTTTGTTTTGTAGATGTTTCAGGAAACACCATACACTTCTCCAGAGTGGCTGTTGGCAATTTACATCCCGCCCATCAGCATAACAAGGCTCCCTGTTCTCCATGGCCTGTCCTGCCTTTCTGGATTTTACACTTTTTTCTGATGGCCCTTTTGACAGGGGGGCAGTGACACTCCATTGTAGTGCAGACTTCCTTTGCACGCTTGCTTGATTGGCCAAAAAGAGCGTATGCGTTTTTTCCTGAATATATTCAGGAAAAAACGCATACGCCCTTCTTGGCCGAGTGCATCATTGTGGACGTTCTGCCTCTTTTCCTATGCTTTACATGCAATTCCAGTCTACCTCCTGAAATCGGTTTCCTGCAATTCTGCCCCGCTTTCAAGTCCTCTTGGCAGCCTTACTTCAATATATTTTTGGACGATAGCTGTCATTTATAACTCTGCAGGTTTGTGAATGACAGTGCCCCTGAGCTCCTTTCTTCAACTCGCTTTCTTGTGAGCTGGCCGCAACACCGCAGGATTGCTTTAGGCCCTAGTGTGGTTCCAGCACGGCACGCTGAGCCTTTGTTTAATTCCTCTTCCTGGTGGGAAATGAGAGTTAAATTTGCCCGTCCAGACAACTCCAGCTAGTCTCTCATTGGTTCTCCCTATTCCTGTTCATTTTCCGCAGAAATTGCAAACTGGTCCAAACAGGAGGTTAAAGGCACTGACTCTCCAAGTGGGGAGAGTGTTAGTAAAGCGTCTGGAATGTTGCACCCGAGTACCGGGGGATGAAAACTGAGACACATTTGAACACGTTTCCCGGTCACACGGTGGATCATACTCTGGGTTCCACATGCATGTTTTAGCTGAAGGAAGAATCCCTTCAACCTGGAGAGTTGAGACCCATGGAATGGGTACCATGCAATATGACTTCAAAGGGTCTGCATTTGCTCACCGAACCACACCAATCCTATCACTGCTGCATTTATGCCGCTGTACACACGCTTGATTCTCTTTCGGAGACATAGAAATCCATAGGTTTTAAGATTCTTTCAAGTCAGGTATATTCTTAGGCGTTTAATATGGGGTGTTGAGTCCACTTCGTTGAGCAAGGAGTAGCTCTTGTCTATTATATATTTGGCTTATGGAATGGTATCTGTGCTAATTTCAATCTCTGGTTTTATGCAGCACCCCAACTCACCTTTCCTCTTAAGCAAGCATATGTTGGTTTTCTACATTTGAGACCCTATTCTGTTTTGTAATTCAGTTCCTGTGTAGACAAGTTTACATTCCGTGTAGTAGTGATATCTTATGACGCTTCTTTTTCTGTGTGACTTATTTCACTTAGAATCATCGTACCTGAATAAACTCGTTATGCTGCTACGGGCCTGATGACATAGATTTCATTGCTGAGTGATATTGCATTGTACGTAAGTACCACAACTTCTTTATCCATTTTTCGCTTTCTGCGATATTGAACATGTACCGTAAACGAGGTTCTTGTAAACAGAGCCATCCCAAACTTTGGGGTGGCTGTGTCTTTTTGATTTTAATTTCCTTAAGCTATAGGACCATAAGTTGAATTGCCCTAGGCTCTGTTGCTTTGTTTTTTAGATGTTTCAGGAAACACCATACACTTCTCCAGAGTGGCTGTTGGCAATTTACATCCCGCCCATGAACATAACAAGGCTCCCAGTTCTCCATGGCCTGTCCTGCCTTTCTGGATTTTACACTTTTTTCAGATGGCCGTTTTGACCGGGGGGCAGTGAGACATCATTGTAGTGCAGATTTCCTTTGCAAGTTGCTTGCTTGGCCAAAAAGGGCGTATGCGTTTTTTCCTGAATATATTCATGAAAAAATGCATACGCCCTTTTTGGCCAAGTGCATCATTGTGGACGTTCTGCCTCTTTTGCTATGCTTTACATGCAATTCCAGTCTACCTCCTGAAATCGGTTTCCTGCAATTCTGCCCCTCTTTCAAGCACTCTTGGCAGCCTTTCTTCAATATATTTTTGGACGATAGCTGTCATTTATAACTCTGCAGGTTTGTGAATGACAGTGCCCCTGATCTCCTTTCTTCAACTCGCTTTCTTGTGAGCCGGCCACAACACCACTGCATTGCTTCACGCCCTAGTGTGGTTCTGGCATGGCACGCTGAGCCTTTGGTTAATTCCTCTTCCTGGTGGGAAATGAGAGTTAAATTTGCCCGTCCAGACACCTCCAGCTAGTCTCTCCTTGGTTCTCCCTATTGCTGTTCATTTTCCGCAGAAATTGCAAACTGGGCCAATCAGGAGGTTAAAGGCACTGACTCTCCAAGTGGAGAGAGTGTTAGTAAAGCGTCTGGAATGTTGCACCCGAGTACCAGGGGACGAAACCTGAGTCACATTTGAACACGTTTACCGATCACACGGTGGATCATACTCTGGGTTCCACATGCATGTTTTAGCTGAAGGAAGAATCCCTTCAACCTGGAGAGTTGAGACCCATGGAATGGGTACCATGCAATATGACTTCAAAGGGTCTGCATTTGCTCACCGATCCTCACCAATCCTATCACTGCTGCGTTTATGCCGCTGTACACACACTTGATTCTCTTTCGGAGACATATAAATCCATAGGTTTTAAGATTCTTACTAGTCAGGTATATTCTTAGGCATTTAATATGGGGTGTTGAGTCCACTTCGTTGAGCAAGGAGTAGCTCTTGTCTATTACATATTTGGCTTATGGAACGGTATCTGTGCTAATTTCAATCTCTGGTTTTATGCAGCAACCCAACTCACCTTTCCCCTTAAGCAAGCATAAGTTGGTTTTCTACATTTGAGACCCTGTTCTGTTTTGTAATTCAGTTCCTGTGTAGCCAAGTTTACATTCCGTGTAGTAGTGATATCTTATGATGTTTCTTTTTCTGTGTGACTTATTTCACTTAGAATCATCGTACCTGAATCCACTCATTATGCTGCTACGGGCCTGATGACATAGATTTCATTGCTGAGTGATATTGCATTGTACGTAAGTACCACAACTTCTTTATCCATTTTTCACTTTCTGTGATATTTAACTTGTACCATAAACGAGGTTCTTGTAAACAGAGCCGTCCCAAACTTTGTGGTGGCTGTGTCTTTTTGATTTTAATTTCCCTAAGCTATAGGACCATAAGTGGAAGAGCCCTAGGCTCTGTTGCTTTGTTTTGTAGATGTTTCAGGAAAAACCATACACTTCTCCAGAGTGCCTGTTGGCAAGTTACATCCCATCCATCAGCATAACAAGGCCTCCAGTTCTCCATTGCCTGTCCTGCCTTTCTGGATTTTATACTTTTTTCAGATGGCCCTTTTGACCGGGGGGCAGTGAGACTTCATTGTAGTGCAGATTTCCTTTGCAAGCTTGCTTGGTTGGCCAAAAAGGGCGTATGCGTTTTTTCCTGTATTCCGGAAAAAACGCATACGCCCTTTTTGGCCAAGTGCATCATTGTGGACGTTCTGCCTCTTTTCCTATGCTTTACATGCAATTCCAGTCTACCTCCTGAAATCAGTTTCCTGCAATTCTGCCCCGCTTTCAAGTCCTCTTGGCAGCCTTACTTCAATATATTTTTTGATGATAGCTGTCATTTATAACTCTGCATGTTTGTGAATTACAGTGCCCCTGAGCTCCTTTTTTCAACTCGCTTTCTTGTGAGCTGGCCGCAACACCGCAGGATTGCTTCAGGCCCTAGTGTGGTTCCGGCATGGCACGCTGAGCCTTTGGTTAATTCCTCTTCCTGGTGGGAAATGAGAGTTAAATTTGCCCGTCCAGACACCTCCAGCTAGTCTCTCATTGGTTCTCCCTATTCCTGTTCATTTTCCGCAGAAATTGCAAACTGGGCCAAACAGGAGGTTAAAGGCACTGACTCTCCAAGTGGGGAGAGTGTTAGGAAAGTGTCTGCAATGTTGCACCCGAGTACCAGGGGACGAAAACTGAGACACATTTGAACACGTTTCCCGATCACACAGTGGATCATTCTCTGGGTTCCACATGCATGTTTTAGCTGAATGAAGAATCCCTTAAACCTCGAGAGTTGAGACCCATGGAACGGGTACCATGCAGTATGACTTCAAAGGGTCTGCATTTGCTCACCGAACCTCACCAAACCTATCACTGCTGCGTTTATGCCGCTGTACACACGCTTGATTCTCTTTCGGAGACATATCAATCCATAGGTTTTAAGATTCTTCCTAGTCAGGTATATTCTTAGGCGTTTAATATGGGGTGTTGAGTCCACTTCGTTGAGCAAGGAGTAGCTCTTGTCTATTACATATTTGGCTTATGGAACGGTATCTGTGCTAATTTCAATCTGTGGTTTTATGCAGCACCCCAACTCACCTTTCCCCTTAAGCAAGCATACGTTGGTTTTCTACATTTGAGACCCTGTTCTGTTTTGTAATTCAGTTCCTGTGTAGCCAAGTTTACCTTCCGTGTAGTAGTGATATCTTATGATGTTTCTTTTTCTGTGTGACTTATTTCACTTAGAATCATCGTACCTGAATCCACTCATTATGCTGCTACGGGCCTGATGACATAGATTTCATTGCTGAGTGATATTGCATTGTACGTAAGTACCACAACTTCTTTATCCATTTTTCCCTTTCTGCGATATTGAACTTGTACCGTAAACGAGGTTCTTGTAAACAGTGCCGTCCCAAACTTTGGGGTGGCTGTGTCTTTTTGATTTTAATTTCCCTAAGCTATAGGACCATAAGTGGAAGTGCCCTAGGCTCTGTTGCTTTGTTTTTTAGATGTTTCAGGAAACACCATACACTTCTCCAGAGTGGCTGTTCCCAATTTACATCCCGCCCACCAGCATAACAAGGCTCCCAGTTCTCCATGGCCTGTTCTTCCTTTCTGGATTTTATACTTTTTTCAGATGGCCCTTTTGACCTGGGGGAAGTGAGACTTCATTGTAGTGCAGATTTCCTTTGCAAGGTTGTTTGGTTGGCCAGAAAGGGCATATGCGTTTCTTCCTGAATATATTAAGGAAAAAACGCATGCGCCCTTTTTGGCCAAGTGCATCATTGTCGACGTTCTGAGTCTTTTCATATGTTGTCAATGCAATTCTAGTCTACCTCTTGAAATCGGTTTCCTGCAATTCTGCCTTGCTGTCAGTGCCTCTTCATAGCCTTACCTCAATATACTTTTGGAAAATAGTTGGCCTTTATAACTCTGCAGGTTTTTGAATTGCAGTGGCCCTTAGCTCCATTTTTCAGCTCTTATTTTTGTGATCTTGCCTCATATCCACAGGATTTTTTCATGCCCTATTCTTCTTCTGGGGCGCCTTGCTCTGCCTTTGGTTAATTCTTCTTCCTGATGTGAAATTAGAGTGACATGTGCCCATTGAAACCGCTACAGCTATTTTCTCACTGGTTCCCCCTATTCCCATTCATCCTCCGCACTAACTGCAGACTGTGCGATACCGGAACTTAAAGGCATTGACTCTCCGTGTGGGGATGTTGTTAGTAAAGTGGCTGGAATGTTGATCCGGAGCCCCAGGAGAGGAAAATGAGGTGCGTTTTAGAAACCTTTCCCGATCATATGGTATACCATCCGCTGGATTTCCCATGCATGGTTTAGCTGTAGGAAGATTCCCTTCAACCTGGAATGTTGGGACCCTTGGAATGAGTAGCATGAAGTATTGCATTAAACTTTCGGCAGTTGCTCACCAAAGCTCACCAATCCTCTCAGCCCCAAGTGTCCAGCCTTATGTCTTATCCAGCTGTGGGTTTATATGTGGTCATTCCAGGTTGCATCACAGCCCCTGAGCGAATTTTGTAAGAATTTTTCTCTCTTTCATTGTTTCTGCGTTTTGGTTTTAAAATTTATTTCTATAATGGGGTTTAGCTCATTTTCACTGCTGTGTTTGGCCACTCTGCACACACTTGATTCCCTTATGGAGATATATCAATACATGGGTTTTAAGATTCTTATTACTCAGATATATTTCTCTGCGGTGTATAGGGTGTGTTGAGGCCAGTTCATTGAGCAAGGTGTAGATCTTGTCTAATACCTATTTGGTTTATTGAACGGTATCTGTGCTAATTTCAAACTCTGGTTTTATGCATCACCCCACCTCTCCTTTCCCCTTAAGCTGACATAAGTGTGTTTTCTAAATGTGAGACACTGTTCTGTTTTGTAATTCATTTTTTGTGCAGCCATATTTATCCTCCCTCTATAAGTGATATCTTATGATATGTTTCTTTTTCTGTTTGACTTATTTCAAGTAGTATTATCGGACCTAAATCCACTCTTTATCCTTCTACTAGCCTTATTACATTGATTTCATGGTGAAGAGATATTCCATTGTACATAAGTACCACATTTTCTTTATCCATTGTTCTCTTTCCTGGGATATTTAAGGTGTACTGAAGTTGAGGTTCTTGTAAACAGAGTAGCCCTAAACTGTGGTGTGCTTGTGTCTTGTTGATTTTTAGACTTCCCTAGATATACTTCCATGATTGGAAGTGCCCTATGCTCTGTAGCTCTGTTTTTTAGATGATTTAGGAACCACCATACACTTCTCCAGAGTGGCTCTCGGCAGTTCACACACTGTCCATCAGCGTATAAAGGCTCCCTGTTCTCCATGGCCTGTCCTGCATTTCTGGTTTTTACAATTTTTTCGGATGGCCCTTTTGACCGGTGGGAAATGAGACTTCTTTGTTGTGCACATTTGCATTGCTTGCTTGCTTGCTTGCCCATAAAGTGCGTATGCGTTTTTTCCTGGATATATTCAGGAAAAAACGCATACTCCTTTTTGGGCCAACTGCATCATTGTCGAAATTCTGCCGCTTTTCATGTGCTTTAAAGACGAGTCCAATCTATCTCTTGAAATCTGTTTCTTGCAATTCTGTCTTGCATTCAGATCCTCTTCTTTGCCTTACCTCAACATATTTTTGGACGTTAGTTTTCATTTATAACTCTGCAGGTTTGTGAATTGCAGTGACCCTGAGCTCCATTTTTTAAGTTGCTCTTTTGTGAGCTGGCCTCAAAGCCGCAGGATTGCTTCAGGCCCTATTTTGGCTCCAGCGAGGTGGGCTGAGCCTTTTTTTACTTCTTATTCTTAATGGGAAATTAGAGTGACATGTGCCCGTCCAAACCCCTACAACTATTCTCTCATTGGTTCCCCCTCTTCCCGTTCATCCTCCTCACAATTTGCAAAATGTGTGAAACAGAAGTTTAAATGTGCTGATTCTCTAAGTGGGGAGATTCTAAGTAACGTGGCTGGAATGATGAACAGGAGCACCAGGAGAGGATAAATGAGGTGCATTTTAGACACATCTCCCCATCACATGGTGTACAGTCCTCTGGGTTTTCCATGCATGTTTTAGCTGTAGGAAGATCCCTTGAACCTGCAGATTTGGGACCCATTGAATGGGTACCAGGTAGTATTACTTTAAAGGGTGTGCATTTCCTCACCCAACCTCACATTTCTCTTAGCACGAACAGTTTCCAGCCTTATGTGTCATCCTGCTGTGGGTCTAGATGTGTTCAATCCATGTTGCATCACCGTCCCTGAGGAAAAGTTGTAAGAGGTTTTCTCTTTCTCTCTGTCGTTTATTTTTTTCAATTTATTACTATATTGGTTACAGCTGATTTTCAAAGCTCTGTTTCTTGCTGCTGTACATCCACTTGATTCACATACAGAGAGACATCAATAAATTCTTTTTCAGATTCTTACCAGTCATATATATTCTTTTCCGGTGACTTGAGTGTGCTGAGTGCAGTTCTTTTAGCTACCGTGTAGGCCTTGTTGATTATCAGTTTGGTATTTGGAATGGTATCTTTGCTAATTTCAACCTCCTGGATGATGCCTCACCCCTCCCCACCTTTCCCGTTTAGCAGCCTTACGCGTGTTTTCTACATACTTGACTATGTTTTTCTTTTGTAATTTATTTCATGTGTAGCCATTTTGGATTCCACCTTTAAGTGATATCTTATGATATGTGTCTTTTTCTTTTTGAATTATGTCACTTAGAATGATCATACGTAACTCCTCCGGAGTTGTTACAACTGGCCATATTTCATTGATTTCCAGGCTGAGTAATATTCCACTCTACATAAGTACCACATCTCTATCCATTTTTTCCCTCCAGAGACATTTAAGTTATATCCTAGTCGAGGATCTTTTAAACAGAGAGGCAGTAAACATTGGGGTGCCTGTGTCCTCTCGATTTTTGTTTTTCCCAAGACATACGCCCATGAGTGCAAGTGCCCTATGCTCTGTAGCTCATTTTTTAGATGCTTTAGTAAACACAATACACTTCTCCAGAATGGCCGTTGGCAATATACATTTCCACTATAAGCCTCACAGGGCTCCCTCTTCTCCTTGCCCTGTCCTGCATTTCTGGTGTTTACACTTTATGAGGATGGCTCTTCTGACTGATGCGAAGTGATATCTTTTGTAGTATTGATTTCCAGTGCCCACCTGTTTGGTTGGCTAAAAAAGTGTATGCCCTTTTCTTGAATATATACAGAAAAAAACGCATACAGCCTTTTTGGCCAACTGCAATGTTGGCAATGTTCAGCCCCTTTTCTTGTGCTTAATGGCGAGTCCTTTCTACCTCCTCAAATCCCTTTCCTGCCATTCTCCCTTGCTTACCAATCCTTTTCTCTGACTTTCCTCAAGACATTTTTCAGTGATAGATATTTTCAACTCTGCAGTTTCATGAATTTTACTGCCCCTGAGTTCCATTGTTCAACTTCTGTTTATGGGAACTGGCCACAAAGCAGTGGGATTTCCTCAAGCCCTATACTGTTTCCATGGGCAACCCTAGCCTTTGGTCAATTCGTCTTCCTGATTGGAAATTAGAGTGACATGTGCCTGTCTGAACACCTAGGACTTGTCTCTCATTGTTCCTCATCCTTCCGCTTCATCCTCTGGACAAATTCCAAACTGTACGCAACAGGATGTTGACAGTGCTGACATCTCCAAGTGGGGAGACTGTTAGTAAAGACGCTGGAGGGGTGAACCCGAGCACCAGGAGATGAGGAGATGAGATGCCTTTTCCAAACTCTTCCCGATCAGACGGTATACCATCCTCTGGGTGTGACAGACATGTTTTAGCAGTAGGAAGAGTCCCATTCATGTAAGGAGAACACCAGGGCTTTTTCAAAATCAGTGTCTCCCCGAAACCCAAACTGGGGAATTTTTTAAGCTACGGCTACACATATGTTCATTAAGGGCCTTGGGAAGTAGGCAGAGTCCAAACTTTAGATGTTTGAAGTCTTCAGGGTCAGAAGCACTCACCACCGGCTTCCCTTAGGTTACACTTTAACTGTCATTGATAGATGATGTCAATAAAAATATCTATTCTTTTTCCGATTATTTCCCCTTATAGGTTATTGCAAAATATTGAGTGTAGTTCCCTCTGCTATACAGTAGTTCCTTGTTGATGATCTATTTTATACATAGCAGTGTGTATGTGTTAATTCCAAACTGTTAATTTATCCCTCCTCCCACCTTTCCCCTTTGGTAATAATAAATTATAAGATTTTATACTTCTCAGAAATGGGGGAGCTGAAAGAGAGGTATCATTTTCAATGGAAAAGCATTTAAAACAAGATTGAAGCTTTAACCAAGATTATTAGGTGTACATCCTTGGAAAGAAATCACTTCATTTCTCTAATATTGACCTGACAAATAAGACAAACCTTTTCACTGAACTTGCTTATAATAAAGTGATGGAAATATCAAATGGAAGTGTTAGAAACATCTTATTTTACCCGAGCCTTATAAACTGTTCTATGTTAACTACAGTTTGGCTCACACATCTGTTCATTGAAGTTACAATAGTCTCAATTTCTGTTACTGATCCCCAGAGTGGACCCCAACAAGTGTCCCCCTGCCCAGTGTCATTGGGGCCAACAGATCGAGACTGAGTTTGGTTCACAAGCAAAGGAAACTTTATATTTTGATCAGAGAATGGAGAGGTGAGAGCATGCACTACCCCGTGGGCTGTGGGCTGGGCTGCTGTGTAGAGATCCTGTCAGAGTCAGTGGGAGGGAGGGGGTGGAGCACTCGAGGGCCGGGTTGGCTGCAGCTCAGGCTCTATATCTCGGAGTCTGCACTGGGCCCCAGGAGCTGAGGTGTCGACCCAGCCATTCTGCACTAGGAAATCTGGTCTGAAGTGCCGGGTGTGGAACCTCTGCATGCGGGACCCTAGGAGCACGTGAAATTAGACAAAGCACAAAAGATAAAAAAGGTCAGACTTGACTTTATTGCCCAGATTCTATTTTTATCTCCCAGGGATTTTTAATGGGCTTTGCTGGGAACAAACCCCTCCTCTGCCTTTTGTCCCGTTCCTCATTCTTGGAGTGCTGAGGGTGCAGACCCTTCTTCTGTAACTGCTGAGTGCTGAGTTGGGAGCCCTCATACCAGGGGACGAGGGTCAGAACTTCTCCCCAGCAGCCTCCAGGTGACGTTGATTGGCCCCAGGACCCCTGCCTCCCTGCTCGTCCGCCTGAGCACCAGCATTGGAAGTGTTATAGATTCTAATGACCTTTAAGGGTCCAGGAAAGAGATGTGCAGAGACGCTGTGGGGGCCGGTTTCACCCCGCCCCACATTTGTTCGGCCACCTTAGGCTGACCGTTTCTGCCAGCCTAGATGCTCTGACCAGTAGTCTGCTCTTTCTTCAATTAGGCCCCTGAATTAACGTAAAAACAGCACCAGGTGTCAGAGCCCTGCCCGCTCAACTCCCAGACAGTCCAGGGTCAGTGGTGATCAAGGACCATGATGGCCACTGAGTCAACAGCCTTTTGAAGTAAACAGGAGTCCAGCCGGTCTTATTGGCCACCATCATCACGGTGTCTGTAGGCTTTTCTATGGTGACAGTGTGATATACGTTTCCCCCGCCAAGATTATTAGCTCCCCTCTGGGTGCAGTAAGTCCTGCAAGCAGTAGTCTACTCCTTCGGGACACACTATTGTTGTTTTATGAGAGAAACTCCAGGTCAAGTGATGTTCACACAAGTCGTCATGGTGCCCTGTTGCCCCCGGTTATCTCTCTGGATGTTGGAGTTGGAGGGCCTCCTCACTCGAGGTCGGTGTGCCCACGGAGCGAACCCTGCAACTTCAGGGCATGGTTGGTGATTAGGATCACCACGTGGGGTCCTTTTCCCTTAGGAGGGAGGTGGCCTTTTGGGTTGCTGATTTCCACGTTTTTAGATACCGCCAGTATCTTGGCCAGATGTGGCAGTGGGCCAAGCCCCTTGGTGACTGTAGTTTATCCTACCTGGATGGCATTCTTGCGTTGTTCCATTTCAAGTGGTCCCAGTTTTTGCACTAATTCTCCAATGGCGATTCACCTTTCACCGGGAATGGAAAGGTCAAAGGGTTTAGCTCAATTAGGGAGTTCCAGGGCAAGGGTCTGAATTGACTGCTCTTTCCATTCTTGAAAGGCCACTTCTGGATTCTGTTCAAAAGGATCATCATCTTTTCCTTTCAGTGTTTCATATAGAGGCCCAGCTAGTAGACTGTAGTTAGGGATCCAGAAGCAGCAAACCCTGGCCTCCCCAGGAACCCCTAAGCTGTCTTCTAGTTTTAGAAAGGGGTAAGGCTGCAAATGGTTTCTTCCCTTTCCTGGGATGGACTTCTCCAACCTTCTGTGAGAATGAAGCCCAGGCAGGTCACCGCAGTCTGTGATATTTGAGCTTTTTCTTGGACAACTTCTATCCTTTATTGGCTTGGTAGTTCAGAGGCCTCCTTAGTAGGGCTGGCGATCAGAATGTCATCTGCATATTGAAGGAGGGTTTCCTTTTCCAGAGGTAGAACTTTTCGGTCTTTAGCTAAGCTTTCCCCAAAGATGGTGTGGGAATTTTTGAACCCTTGGGGCAAGACGGCCCGGAAGTATTGTTTTAGTTGTATGTTGAGTCCTGCCACTCACAAGCCAAAATTTCTTGTGACTCTGGGACTAATGGAATACAAAAGAAGGCATCATTGAGACTAATACAGAATACCATGTCCTGGTGGTTGGTAGAATGACCAGCAGGGTGTAGGAATTAGGAGCAACTGGAGGTATATCCTCGGTGGCTTCACTGACTGTCCTGACATCCTTTACCAGGTCCCCAGCAGCCCATGGGGCTCTCGTGGTCAGGCCAATCCCAGGATATGGAGCTCTCCTGGGCAGGTACCCCACCCCCAACCCAGCCCACGGGGCTCTCGTGGTCAGGCCTCTCCCAGGATACAGAGCTACCCTTGCAGGTACCGTGGCAGGGCTGGGCACACAGGAACCGTGCACATAGCTCTCACTGAAGAGCACCCCCATCTCACCTGTCGCTCAGAGCTGACACAGAGCACCTCAGAGCAGGACTTAAACTAACAACCAGCAGCTCCGACAGGTCTGTGACCCTGGGCATCACTCTGTGTGGCCTCCCTCCACCTGGTCTTCCAGAGACTTCCACTGCACCCGGGGCACCAGGCCTCTGTCTCCAACCACCACCCACCCCTCCTCTCCCTGACTCCTGGGTTCCTCTCATTAGGAGAGGCTTTTCTTGAAGTTGTCTCCCACTCATGGGCCAGATAAAATGATTAGAAAACAAGCCAAAGCTGCAGCCCCTTGTCTATCCTGACTCTCAGGAGCCCACACCTGTTCCTTGGACCTGGCCGGTTCAGCAAGTTCCATTTTCTGCAACTGTGAGCCCCTGAGGGGTGATGATTGGCTGACCTGGGCAGCCTTACCGTGCCGGCCAGCCCTCCCCAGGTGTGCCTGGGTTGAGATCAATATAAATACCACTCCAGGCAGCAAGAGCCCCTGCAGCTGTGCCTGACGCCATTTTCTCTGCCCTGTCAGCAGTCTCGGGGCTGGGCTGGTGGGAGGGAGTGAGAGGCCACGGCTTTGTGGGTGGCCCAGTGTGAGTGGGGCTCTGCTGGACTTTCTGCAGCAGTTGCCAGGCTGCTACCTGCTAAAGAAGAGGATGTGTCACCCATACCTGCTGCTGGAATTTCTCCCTGGGCAGAGGTGAGGAAGGAAAAAAGCAGTGGGAGCAGGGACAGGACGGGTATCTCAGGCAGGGAAATGGAAATCTTCCAGAAGAGCACCCAGGACCAGGGCCATCCTGGCTGGCCTGCAGGCACCAAGTCAGCTGGCATGCTGTCACTCATGTGGCTCCATGGCCCTTCCTCTAGGCTTTCAAGTCCTTGTATATATTCAGGTGTTTTACCTGGGAAGGGTGGGAACAGTTCAGCAGCAACTGGCCTGGGGCTCAGCTCACGTTCACTCACAGATGCCTCGGCACGGTGCCCCAGCTTTGCAATGAGGACGCTTGTTGTGTGGGGGCTGCTGGCTGAATGGGAGACGATTCCCCACCACTGACCAACTTCAGAATTGTTTACAACTGGAACAAGGGCCCTGATACGGTTTTCCTCTGAGTAACTGGTGGGTTCTGTTTTTTTTTTTTCTCTTTTTCGTTTTTGGTTCAAGGTAGAATTTATTCCTCTTTTTTGTATTTACAGATATAAGCATGGAAATAATTTATTCATATAAATACATGTATGTGAAGGGAATAATTGTTTTTTCTGTTTTGTTTTTTAAATTTTATTTCTTTTTAATTTTGAATTTTATTTTATATTTTTATACAGCAAGTTCTTATTTGTTATCTATTTTATACATATAAATGTTTACATGCCAATCCCAATCTCTCAACTCCTCCCACCACCACCCCCCCAAGAGCTTTCCCCCCTTGTTGTCCATACGATTGTTGTCTACATCTGTTGCTCTATTTATGCCTTGCAAAACGGTTAATCTGTACAGTTTTTCTAGGTTCCACATATATGCACGAATATACAAGATTTGTTTTTCTCTTTCTGACTTACTTCACTCTGTATGACAGACTCTAGATCCATCGACGTCTCTACAAATGACCCAATTTCATTCCTTTCATGGCTTAGTAATATTCCATTTTATATATGTACCACATCTTTATGCATTCGTCTGTCTGTGGGCATTTAGGTTGCTTCCATTACCTCGATATTGTAAATAGTGATGCAATGAACATTGCGGTGAATGTCTCTTTTTGATTTATGGTTTTGTCTGGGTATACGTCCAGTACTGGGATTGCTGTATCATATGGTAATTCTATTAATAGTTTCTTAAGAAACTCCATATTGTTCTCCATAGTGACTGTATCAATTTATATTCCCAACAATAGTAGAAGAGGCTTCCTTTTCTCCACACCCTTTCCAGCATTTGTTGTTTGTAGATTTTCAGATGATGCCGATTCTAACAGGTGTGAGGTGATACCTCATTGTTGAGTCCATTTCGTTGAGCAAGGGGTAGGTCTTGTCTATTACATATTTGGCTTATGGAACGGTATCTGTGCTAATTTCAAACTCTGGTTTTATGCAGCACCCCAACTCACCTTTCCCCTTAAGCAAGCATAAGTTGGTTTTCTAAACTTGAGACCCTGTTCTGTTTTGTAATTCAGTTCCTGTGTAGCCAAGTTTACATTCCGTGCATTAGTGATACCTTATGATGTTTCTTTTTCTGTGTGACTTATTTCACTTAGAATCATCGTGCCTCAATCCACTCATTATGCTGGTACAGGCCTGGTGACACAGATTTCATTGCTGAGTGGTATTCTGTTGTACATAAGTACCGCAACTTCTTTATCAATTATTTGTTCTCTGGGATATTTAACTTGTACCTTAGAAGAGGTTCCTGTAAACAGAGCCATCCCAAATTTTGGGGTGGCTGTGTCTTTTTGATTTTAATTTCCCTAAGCTATAGGACCATAAGTGGAAATGCCCTAGACTCTGTTGCTTTGTTTATCAGATGTATCAGGAAACACTATACACTTCTCCAGAGTGGCTGTTGGCAATTTACATCCCGCCCATCAGCATAACAAGGCTCCCAGTTCTCCATGGCCTGTCCTGCCTTTCTGGATTTTACACTTTTTTCAGATGGCCCTTTAGACCGGGGGGAAGTGACACTTCATAGAAGTTCGGATTTCCATTGCAAGCTTGCTTGGTTTGCCAAAAAGGGCGTATGTGTTTTTTCCTGAATATATTCAGGAACAAACTCATATGCCCTTTTTTGTCACGTGCATCATTGTCGATGTTCTGCCTCTTTTCCTATGCTTTAAATGCAAATTCAGTCTACCTCCTGAAATCAGTTTCCTGAAATTCTGCCCCGCTTTCAAGTCCTCTTGGCAGCCTTACTTCAATATATTTTTGGACGTTATCTGTCATTTATAACTCTGCAGGTTTGTGAATGACAGTGCCCCTGAGCTCCTTTCTTCAACTTGCTTTCTTGTGAACTGGCCGCAAACCCGCAAGACTGCTTCAGGCCCTAATCTGCTTCTGGCAGGGCACGCTGAGCCTTTGGTTAATTCCTCTTCCTGGTGGGAAATGAGTGTTAAATATGCCCGTCCAGACACCTACCTCACTCTCAACCCCTTGGTAATGTGGGTCCTCTGGTTTGTGGCCACCTTTGCTGGGTTCCTCACCTTTTGATGATGTGGCCCCACTAGTGTGAGGACACTCCTGCCTGGTTCTCATCCACGTGGTTATGTGGACCCCCTGGTGAGAGTCTGTTCCTGGCTGTGTTCCTCACCCTTCTGTGAGGGAGACCCTCTGCTGATAGGTCACTCCTGCATGGCTGGCACACATTGCCTTGGTGAAGTCAGCTGTGTGGTGGCAGTTGGAGCGTGCTGGGGATCTCCTGCCCCCGGTGATGAGGGCCCTCTTGCGTCAGGCCCTAACTGCTGGGCTCACCAACTTTTCTTAGTGAGCCCAATGATGCTTGGGCACTCCTCTTAGGACCCCATCTCCATGGGGATGTGGGCCTTCTGCTCTGAGGTCCCAACGGCTGGGTTGTTCACATTTTCATGATGTGGGCTCTCTGGTGTTAGTTCACAGAGGCCTGGATCCCATAGCCTCTGTGCTCTTGGCCGCCTGCTGGGAGGTTCCAACGGCTGGATTCCTCACTTTTTTAATTTTTTGGGCCCTCTGTTGTGAGTATCCTCCTGCCTGCCTCACTCCCAGCCCCTTCGTGATGTGTGTCCTCTGGTTTGAGGCCACATGTGCTGGGTTCCTCACCTTTCGATGATGTGGGACCAATGGTCTTAGGAGACTCCTGCCTGGTTCACATCCCCTTGGTGATGTGGGCCCTCTGTTGAGAGTCTGATCCTGGCTGGGTTCCTCACCCATCTGTGAGGTGGGCCGTCTGCTGTGAGGTCACTCCTGCCTGGCTTGCTCACCTCGCCTTGTGGACATGAGCCCTCTGGTGGCACTTGGAGCCTGCTGGGAGCCTCCTCCCCTCGGTGATGAGGGCCCTCTGGCGTCAGGCCCTAACGGCTGGGCTCCCCACATTTTGTGATGTGCGCCCAGTGGTACGAGGACACTCCAGCCAGGTTCACATCCCCATTGGGATGTGGGCCTTCTGCTCTGAGGTCCCAATGCCTGGGTTACTCACAGTTTCATGATGTGGGCTCTCTGCTGTTAGTTCACTCCTGCCTGCATCCCATAGCTTCTGTGCTCTCGGCCGCCTGCTGGGAGGTTCTAACTGCTGGATTCCTCACCTTTCTTATTCTTTGGGCCCTCTGTTTTTAGGCTACACCTGCCTGCCTCACTCCCATTCCCTTTGTGATATGTGTCCTCTGATTTGAGGCCACATGTGCTGGGTTCCGCACCTTTCGATGATGTGGCCCCACTGGAGGGAAGATAGTCCGGACTGGTTCCCATCCCCTTGCTGATGTGGGCCCTCAGGTGAGAGTCTGATCCTGGCTGGGTTCCTCACCCTTCTGTGAGGTGGGCCCTCTGCTGTGAGGTCAATCATGCCTGTCTGGCACACGTCACCTTGGCGACGTGGGCCCTCTGGTGGCAGTTGGAGTGTGCTGGGATCCTCCTCCCCTCGGTGATGAGGGCCCTCTTGCCTTAGGCCATAACTGCTGGGCTCCCCACATTTTCTGATGTGCGCCAAGTGAGTGAGGACACTCTTGCCAGGTTCCCATCCCCATGGGGATATGGGCCTTCTGCTCTGAGGTCAAAACGGCTGGCTTGCTCACAGTACCATGATGTGGGCCCTCTGCTGTGAGTTCACTCCGGCAAGGATCCCTTATCATCGGTGCTCTGAGCCGCCTGCTGGGAGGTTCCAACTGCTGTATTCCTCAACATTTTATTCTATGTGCCCTCTGTTGTGAGGCTCCTCCTGCCTGCCTCACTGCCAGCCCCTTGGTGATGACTGCCTTATGTCTTGAGGCCACATGTGCTGCGTTCCTCACCTTTCGATGATGTGGCCCCACTCGTGTGAGGACACTCCTGCCTGGTTCCCATCCCCTTGGTGAGGTGGGCCCTCTGGCGAGAGTCTAATCCTGGCTGGGTTCCTCAACGTTCTGTGAGGTAGGCCCTCTTCTGTGAGGTCACTCCTGCCTGGCTGGCACACGTCACCTTGGAGACGTGAGCCCTCTGGTGGCAGTTGGAGCATGCAGGGTGCCGCTTCCTCTAGGTGATGACGGCCCTCTGGTGTCAGGCCCTAAATGGTGGGCTCCCCACATTTTCTGATGTGCGCCCAGTGGTGCGAGGACACTCCAGCCAGGTTCCCATTCCCATGAGGATGTGGGCCTTCTGCGCTGAGGTCCCAACGCCTGGGTTGCTCACAGTTTTATGATGTGGGCCCTCTGCTGTGAGTTCACTGCGGCCTGGATCCCATAGCCTCGGTGTTCTGAGCCGCCTGCTGGAAGGTCTAAATGCTGGAATCCTCACGTTTTTTATATTATGTGCCCTGTGTTGTGAGGCTACTCCTGCCTGCCTCACTCCAAGGCCCTTGGTGATGTGGGTCCTCTGGTTTGAGGACACGTGTGCTGGCTTCCTCACCTTAAGATGATGAGGCCCCACTGGTGTGAGGATAATCCTGACTGGTTCCCATCCCCTTTGTGATGTGGGCCCTCTGGTGAGAGTCTGATCCTGGCTGGGTTCCTCACCCATCTGTGAGGTGGGCCCTCTACTATCAGGTAACTCTTGCCTGGCTTGCTCATCTCGCCTTGTTGACATGAGCCCTCTGGTGGCACTTGGACCCAGCTGGGAGCCTCCTCACCTCTGTGATGAGGGCCCTCTGACGTCAGGCCCTAACTGCTGGGCTCCCCAACTTTTCTTAGTGAGCCCAGTGATGCTCGGGCACTCCTCTTAGGTTCCCATCTCCATGGGGATGTGGGCCTTCTGCTCTGAGGTTCCAACGGCTGGGTTGATCACAGTTTCATGATGTGGGCTCTCTGGTGTTAGTTCACTGTGGCCTGGATCCCATAGCCTCTGTGCTCTTGGCCGCCTGCTGGGAGGTTCCAACGGCTGGATTCCTCACTTTTTTAATTTTTTAGGCCCTCTGTTGTGAGGATCCTCCTGCCTGCCTCACTCCCAGCCCCTTCGTGATGTGTGTCCTCTGGTTTGAGGCCACATGTGCTGGGTTCCTCACCTTTCGATGATGTGGGACCAATGGTCTTAGGAGACTCCTGCCTGGTTCACATCCCCTTGGTGATGTGGGCCCTCTGTTGAGAGTCTGATCCTGGCTGGGTTCCTCACCCTTCTGTGAGGTGGGCCGTCTGCTGTGAGGTCACTCCTGCCTGGCTTGCTCACCTCGCCTTGTGGACATGAGCCCTCTGGTGGCACTTGGAGCCTGCTGGGAGCCTCCTCCCCTCGGTGATGAGGGCCCTCTGGCATCAGGCCCTAACGGCTGGGCTCCCCACATTTTGTGATGTGCGCCCAGTGGTTCGAAGACACTCCATCCAGGTTCACATCCCCATTGGGATGTGGGCCTTCTGCTCTGAGGTCCCAACGGCTGGGTTGTTCACAGTTTCATGATGTGGGCTCTCTGCTGTTAGTTCACTCTGGCCTGGATGCCATAGCCTCTGTGCTCTGGGCCGCCTGCTGGAAGGTTCCAACTGCTCGATTCCTCAACTTTTGTATTCTATGGGTCCTGTGTTGCGATGCTCCTCCTGCCTGCCTCACTCGCAACCCCTTCGTGATGTGGGTCCTCTGGTTTGAGGCCACATGTGCTGGGTTCCGCAACTTTCAATGATGTGGCCCCACTGGTGTGAGGACACTCCTGCCTGGTTCCCATCCCCTTGGTGATGTGGGCCTTCTGGTGACAGTCTTATCCTGGCTGGGTTCCTCACTCTTCTGTGAGGTAGGCCCTCTGCTGTGAGGTCAATCCTGCCTGATTTGCACACATCACCTTGGCGATGTGGGCCCTCTGTTGGCACATGGAACCTCCTGGGAACCTCCTGCCCTGGGTGATGACGGCTCTCTAGCATCAGGCCCTAACTGCTGGGCTCCCCACGTTTTCTGATGTGAGCCCAGTGATGCCAGGACACTCCTGTCAGGTTCCCATCCCCATGGGGATGTGGGCTTTCTGCTCTGAGGTCCCAACGCCTGGGTGGCTCACAGTTTCATGATGTGGGCTCTCTGGTGTTAGTTCACTCCTGCCTGCATCCCATAGCTTCTGTGCTCTCGGCCGCCTGCTGGGAGGTTCCAAATGCTGGATTCCTCACCTTTTTTATTCTTTGGGCCCTCTGTTTTTAGGCTACTCCTACCTGCCTCACTCCCATCCCCTTTGTGATGTATGTCCTCTGATATGAGGCCGCATGTGCTGAGTTCCTCACCTTTCGATGATGTGGCCCCACTGGTGGGAGGTCAGTCCTGACTGGTTCCCATCCCCTTGGTGTTGTGGGCCTTCTGGCAAGAGTCTCATCCTACCTCCGTTCCTCACCCTTCTGTGAGATAGGCCCTCTGCTGTGAGGTCGCTACTGCCTGGCTGGCGCATGCCACCTTGTAGACGTGAGCCCTCTGTTGGCAGTTGGAACCTGCTGGGAGTCTCCTCCCCTCAGTTATGAGGGCCCCCTGGCGTCAGGCCCTAACTGCTGGGCTCCTAACATTTTCTGATATGTGCTAAGTGGTGCGAAGCCACTCCTGCCAGGTTCCCATCCCAATGGGGATGTGGTCCTTCTGTTCTGAGGTCCCAACGGCTGGGCTGCTCACAGGTTCATGATGTGGGCCCTCTGCTGTGAGTTCACTGCGGCCTAGATCCCATAGACTCGGTGCTCTGGGCCGCTTGCTGGGAGGTTCCAACTGCTGGATTCCTCAACTTTTATATTCTATGGACCCTGTGTTGTGAGGCCGGTCCTGCCAGCCTCATTCCGAAACCCTTGGTGATGTGGTTCCTCTGGTTTGAGGCTACATGTGCTGGGATCCTCACCTTTCGATGATGTTGTCCCACTGGTGTGGGGACACGCCTGCCTGGTTCCCATCCCCTTGGTGATGTGGACCCTCTGGTGAGAGTCTGATCCTGGCTGTGTTCCTCACCCTTCTGTGAGGTGGGCCCTCTGCTGTGAGGTCACTCCTGCCGGGCTGGCACACATCGCCTTGGTGACGTTGGCCCTCTGGTGGCAGCTGGAGCCTGCTGGGAGCCTCCTCCCCTCGGTGATGAGTGCCCTCTAGCGTCAGGCCCTAACTTCTGAGCACCCCACGTTTTCTGATGTGAGCCCAGTGATGCCAGGACACTCCTGTCATGTTCCCATCACCATGGGGATGTGGGCCTTCTGCTCTGAGGTCCCAATGTCTGGGTTGCTCACAGTTTCATGATGTGGGCTGTCTGGTGTTAGTTCACTCTGGCTTGGATCCCCTAGCCTCTGTGCTCTGGGCCGCCTGCTGGGAGGTTCCAACTGCTGGATTCCTCACCTTTCTTATTTTTGGGCCCTCTGTTGTGAGGCTCCTCCTGCCTGCCTCACTCCCAGCCCCTTGGTGATGGGTGTCCTATGGTTTGAAGTCACATGTTCTGGGTTCCTCACCTTTAGATGATGTGGCCCTACTCATGTGAGGACACTCCTGTCTGGTTCCAATCCATTTGGTGATGTGGGCCCTCTGGTGCGAGTCTGACCCTAACTGGGTTCGTCACACTTCTCTGAGGTGGGCCCTCTGCTGTGAGGTCATTCGTGCCTGGTTGGCACACATCACCTTGGCGACATCAGCCCTCTGGTGGCAGTTGGAGCCTGCTGGGAGCCTCCTTCCCTTGGTGATGAGGGTCCTCTGGTGTCAGGCCCTAACTGCTGGTCTCCCAAAATTTTCTGATACGTTCTCAGTGGTGCGAGGACACTCCTACCAGATTTATATCCCCATGGGGATGTGGGTCTCCTGCTCTGAGGTCCCAATGGCTGGGTTGCTCAGTTTCATGACATGGGCCCTCTTCTGTGAGTTCACTGTGGCTTGGATCCCATAGCCTCGGTGCTCTGGGCCGCCTGCTGGGAGGTTCCAACTGCTGGATTCCTCACTTTTTTATTCTATGGGCCCAGTGTTGTGAGGCTACTCCTGCCTGCCTCACTCCGAGGCCCTTGGTGATGTGGGTCCTCTGGTTTGAGGACACATGTGCTGAGTAGCTCACCTTTCGCTGATGTGGCCCAACTGGTGTGAAGACACTCCTGCCTGGTTCCCATCCTCTTAGTGATGCGGGCCCTCTGGTGAGAGTCTGATATTGGCTGCGTTTCTCAACCTTCTGTGAGGTGGGACCTCTGCTGTGAGGTAACTCCTGCCTGGCTTGCTCACGTTGCCTTGGCAACGTGAGCCCTCAGGTGGCAGTTGGAGCCTGCTGGGATTCTCCTCCCCTCAGTTATGAGAGCTCTGGATAAAACACATATGCCCTTTTTTGCCAAGTGCATTATTTTCCAAGTTCTGTCTCTTTTCCTATGCTTTAAGAGCGACTCCCGTGTACCTTCTGAAATCGTTTTCCAGCAATTGTGCCCCGCATTCAAGTCCTCTTCGCAGCCTTACTTCAGTATAATTTTGGATGATAGCTGTCATTTATAACTCTGCAGGTTTGTGAATTACAGTGTCCCTGAGCTCCTTTCTTCAACTCGCTTTCATGTGAGCTGGCCGCAACACCGCAGCATCGCTTCAGGCCCTAGTGTAGTTCCGGCATGGCATGTTGAGCCTTTGGTTAATTCCTCTTCCTGGTGGGAAATGAGAGTTAAATTTGCCCGTCCAGACACCTCCAGCTAGTCTCTCATTGGTTCTCCCTATTCCTGTTCAGTTTTCCGCAGAAATTGCAAACTGGGCCAAACAGGAGGTTAAAGGCACTGACTCTCCAAGTGGGGAGAGTGTTAGTAAAGCGTCTGAAATGTTGCACCCGAGTACCAGGGAACGAAAACTGAGACACATTTGAACACGTTTCCCAATCACACGGTGGATCATACTCTGGGTTCCACATGCATGTTTTAGCTGAAGGAAGAATCCCTTAAAACTGGAGAGCTGAGACGCATGGAATGGGTACCATGCATTATGACTTCAAAGGGTCTGCATTTGCTCACCGATCCTCACCAATCCTATCACTGCTGCGTTTATGCCACTGTACACACGCTTGATTCTCTTTCGGAGACATATAAATCCATAGGTTTTAAGATTCTTACTAGTCAGGTATATTCTTAGGCGTTTAATATGGGGTGTAGAGTCTACTTCATTGAGCAAGGTGTGGCTCTGGTCTATTACATATTTGGCTTATGGAATGGTATCTGTGCTAATTTCAAACGCTGGTTTTATGCAGCACCCCAACTCACCTTTCCCCTTAAGCAAGCATAAGTTCGTTTTCTACATTTGAGACCCTGTTCTGTTTTGTAATTCAGTTCCTGGGAAGCCAAGTTTACATTCCGTGTAGTAGTGATAATTTATGATGTTTCTTTTTCTGTTTGAATTATTTCACTTAGAATCATCGTACCTGAATCCACTCATTATGCTACTATGGGCCTGATGACATCGATTTCATTGCTGAGTGATACTGCATTGTAGGTAAGTACCACAACTTCTTTATCCATTTTTCACTTTCTGTGATATTGAACTTGTACCGTAAACGAAGTTCTTGTAAACAGAGCCGTCCCAAACTTTGGGGTGGCTGTGTCTTTTTGATCTTAATTTCCCTAAGCTATAGGACCATAAATGGAAGTGCCCTAGGCTCTGTTGCTTTGTTTTTTAGATGTTTCAGGAAACACCATACACGTCTCCAGAGTGGCTGTTGGCAATTTACATCCCGCCCATGAGCATAACAAGGCTCCCAGTTCTCCATGGCCTGTCCTGCCTTTCTGGATTTTACACTTTTTTCAGATGGCCCTTTTGACCAGGGGACAGTGAGACTTCATTGTAGTGCAGATTTCCTTTGCAAGCTTGCTTGGTTGGCCAAAAAGGGCATATGCGTTTTTTCCTGAATGTATTCAGGAAAAAACGCATACGCCCTTTTTGGCCAAGTGCATCATTGTGGACGTTCTGCCTCTTTTCCTATGCTTTACATGCAATTCCAGTCTACCTCCTGAAATCGGTTTCCTGCAATTCTGCCCCGCTTTCAAGTCCTCTTGGCAGCCTTACTTCAATATATTTTTGGACGATAGCTGTCCTTTATAACTCTGCAGGTTTGTGAATGACAGTGCCCCTGAGCTCCTTTCTTCAACTCGCTTTCTTGTGAGCTGGCCGCAACACCGCAGCCTTGCTTCAGGCCCTAGTGTGGTTCCGGCATGGCACGCTGAGCCTTTGGTTAATTCCTCTTCCTGGTGGGAAATGAGAGTTAAATTTGCCCGTCCAGACACCTCCAGCTAGTCTCTCATTGGTTCTCCCTATTCCTGTTCATTTTCCGCAGAAATTGCAAACTGGGCCAAACAGGAGGTTAAAGGCACTGACTCTCCAAGTGGGGAGAGTGTTAGGAAAGCATCTGGAATGTTGCACCCGAGTACCAGGGGACGAAAACTGACACAATTGAACACGTTTCCCGATCACACGGTGGATCATACTCTGGGTTCCACATGCATGTTTTAGCTGAAGGAAGAATCCCTTAAACCTGGAGAGTTGAGACCCATGGAATGGGTACCATGCAATATGACTTCAAAGGGTCTGCATTTGTCCACCGAACCTCACCAATCCTATCACTGCTGCGTTTATGCCACTGTACACACGCTTGATTCTCTTTCGGAGACATATAAATCCATAGGTTTTAAGATTCTTGCTAGTCAGGTATATTCTTAGGCGTTTATTATGGTGTGTAGAGTCCACTTCGTTGAGCAAGGAGTAGCTCTTGTCTATTACATATTTGGCTTATGGAACGGTATCTGTGCTAATTTCAATCTCTGGTTTTATGCAGCACCCCAACTCACCTTTCCCCTTAAGCAAGCATAAGTTGGTTTTCTACATTTGAGACCCTGTTCTGTTTTGTAATTCAGTTCCTGTGTAGCCAAGTTTACATTCCGTGTAGTAGTGATATCTTATGATGTTTCTTTTTCTGTGTGACTTATTTCACTTAGAATCATCGTACCTGAATCCACTCATTATGCTGCTATGGGCCCGATGACATAGATTTCATTGCTGCGTGATATTGCATTGTACGTAATTACCACAACTTCTTTATCCATTTTTCACTTTGTGTTATACTGAACTTGTACCGTAAACGAGGTCCTTGTAAACAGAGCCTTCCCAAACTTTGGGGTGGCTGTGTCTTTTTGATCTTAATTTCCCTAAGCTATAGGACCATAAATGGAAGTGCCCTAGGCTCTGTTGCTTTGTTTTTTAGATGTTTCAGGAAACACCATACACGTCTCCAGAGTGGCTGTTGGCAATTTACATCCCGCCCATGAGCATAACAAGGCTCCCAGTTCTCCATGGCCTGTCCTGCCTTTCTGGATTTTACACTTTTTTCAGATGGCCCTTTTGACCAGGGGACAGTGAGACTTCATTGTAGTGCAGATTTCCTTTGCAAGCTTGCTTGGTTGGCCAAAAAGTGCATATGCGTTTTTTCCTGAATGTATTCAGGAAAAAACGCATACGCCCTTTTTGGCCAAGTGCATCATTGTGGACGTTCTGCCTCTTTTCCTATGCTTTACATGCAATTCCAGTCTACCTCCTGAAATCGGTTTCCTGCAATTCTGCCCCGCTTTCAAGTCCTCTTGGCAGCCTTACTTCAATATATTTTTGGACGATAGCTGTCATTTATAACTCTGCAGGTTTGTGAATGACAGTGCCCCTGAGCTCCTTTCTTCAACTCGCTTTCTTGTGAGCTGGCCGCAACACCGCAGCCTTGCTTCAGGCCCTAGTGTGGTTCCGGCATGGCACGCTGAGCCTTTGGTTAATTCCTCTTCCTGGTGGGAAATGAGAGTTAAATTTGCCCGTCCAGACACCTCCAGCTAGTCTCTCATTGGTTCTCCCTATTCCTGTTCATTTTCCGCAGAAATTGCAAACTGGGCCAAACAGGAGGTTAAAGGCACTGACTCTCCAAGTGGGGAGAGTGTTAGTAAAGCATCTGGAATGTTGCACCCAAGTACCAGGGGACGAAAACTGACACAATTGAACACGTTTCCCGATCACACGGTGGATCATACTCTGGGTTCCACATGCATGTTTTAGCTGAAGGAAGAATCCCTTAAACCTGGAGAGTTGAGACCCATGGAATGGGTACCATGCAATATGACTTCAAAGGGTCTGCATTTGTCCACCGAACCTCACCAATCCTATCACTGCTGCGTTTATGCCACTGTACACACGCTTGATTCTCTTTCGGAGACATATAAATCCATAGGTTTTAAGATTCTTGCTAGTCAGGTATATTCTTAGGCGTTTATTATGGGGTGTAGAGTCCACTTCGTTGAGCAAGGAGTAGCTCTTGTCTATTACATATTTGGCTTATGGAACGGTATCTGTGCTAATTTCAATCTCTGGTTTTATGCAGCACCCCAACTCACCTTTCGCCTTAAGCAAGCATAAGTTGGTTTTCTACATTTGAGACCCTGTTCTGTTTTGTAATTCAGTTCCTGTGTAGCCAAGTTTACATTCCGTGTAGTAGTGATATCTTATGATGTTTCTTTTTCTGTGTGACTTATTTCACTTAGAATCATCGTACCTGAATCCACTCATTATGCTGCTATGGGCCTGATGACATAGATTTCATTGCTGCGTGATATTGCATTGTACGTAATTACCACAACTTCTTTATCCCTTTTTCACTTTGTGTGATACTGAACTTGTACCGTAAACGAGGTTCTTGTAAACAGAGCCGTCCCAAACTTTGGGCTGGCTGTGTCTTTTTTATTTTAATTTCCCTAAGCTATAGGACCATAAGTGGAAGTGCCCTAGGCTCTGTTGCTTTGGTTTTTAGATGTTTCAGGAAACACCATACACTTCTCCAGAGTGGATGTTCGCAATTTACATCCCGCACATCAGCATAACAAGGTTCCCAATTCTCCATGGCCTGTCCTGCCTTTCTGGATTTTACACTTTTTTCAGATGGCCCTTTTGACCGGGGGCAGTGAGACTTCATTGTAGTGCAGATTTCCTTTGCAAGCTTGCTTGGTTGGCCAAAAAGGGCGTATGCGTTTTTTCCTGAATATATTCAGGAAAAAACGCATACGCCCTTTTTGGCCAAGTGCATCATTGTGGACGTTCTGCCTCTTTTCCTATGCTTTACATGCAATTCCAGTCTACCTCCTGAAATCGGTTTCCTGCAATTCTGCCCCGCTTTCAAGTCCTCTTGGCAGCCTTACTTCAATATATTTTTGGACGATAGCTGTCATTTATAACTCTGCAGGTTTGTGAATGACAGTGCCCCTGAGCTCCTTTCTTCAACTCGCTTTCTTGTGAGCTGGCCGCAACACCGCAGCCTTGCTTCAGGCCCTAGTGTGGTTCCGGCATGGCACGCTGAGCCTTTGGTTAATTCCTCTTCCTGGTGGGAAATGAGAGTTAAATTTGCCCGTCCAGACACCTCCAGCTAGTCTCTCATTGGTTCTCCCTATTCCTGTTCATTTTCCGCAGAAATTGCAAACTGGGCCAAACAGGAGTTTAAAGGCACTGACTCTCCAAGAGGGGAGACTGTTAGTAAAGCGTCTGGAATGTTGCACCCGAGTACCAGGGGACGGAAACTGAGACACATTTGAACACGTTTCCCGATCACACGGTGGATCATACTCTGGGTTCCACATGCATGTTTTAACTGAAGGAAGAATCCCTTAAACCTGGAGAGTTGAGACCCATGGAATGGGTACCATGCAATATGACTTCAAAGGGTCTGCATTTGCTCACCGAACCTCACCAATCCTATCACTGTTGCGTTTATGCCGCTGTACACACGCTTGATTCTCTTTCAGAGACATATAAATCCATAGGTTTTAAGATTCTTACTAGTCAGGTATATTCTTAGGAGTTTAATATGGGGCGTTGAGTCCACTTCGTTGAGCAAGGAGTAGCTCTTGTCTATTACATATTTGGCTTATGGAACGGTATCTGTGCTAATTTCAATCTCTGGTTTTATGCAGCACCCCAACTCACCTTTCCCCTTAAGCAAGCATAAGTTGGTTTTCTACATTTGAGACCCTGTTCTGTTTTGTAATTCAGTTCCTGTGTAGCCAAGTTTACATTCCGTGTAGTAGTGATATCTTATGATGTTTCTTTTTCTGTGTGACTTATTTCACTTAGAATCATCGTACCTGAATCCACTCATTATGCTGCTATGGGCCTGATGACATAGATTTCATTGCTGCGTGATATTGCATTGTACGTAATTACCACAACTTCTTTATCCATTTTTCACTTGCTGTGATACTGAACTTGTACCGTAAACGAGGTTCTTGTAAACAGAGCTTTCCCAAACTTTGGGGTGGCTGTGTCTTTTTGATCTTAATTTCCCTAAGCTATAGGACCATAAATGGAAGTGCCCTAGGCTCTGTTGCTTTGTTTTTTAGATGTTTCAGGAAACACCATACACTTCTCCAGAGTGGATGTTGGCAATTTACATCCCGCCCATGAGCATAACAAGGCTCCCAGTTCTCCATGGCCTGTCCTGCCTTTCTGGATTTTACACTTTTTTCAGATGGCCCTTTTGACCAGGGGACAGTGAGACTTCATTGTAGTGCAGATTTCCTTTGCAAGCTTGCTTTGTTGGCCAAAAAGGGCATATGCGTTTTTTCCTGAATGTATTCAGGAAAAAACGCATACGCCCTTTTTGGCCAAGTGCATCATTGTGGACGTTCTGCCTCTTTTCCTATGCTTTACATGCAATTCCAGTCTACCTCCTGAAATCGGTTTCCTGCAATTCTGCCCCGCTTTCAAGTCCTCTTGGCAGCCTTACTTCAATATATTTTTGGACGATAGCTGTCATTTATAACTCTGCAGGTTTGTGAATGACAGTGCCCCTGAGCTCCTTTCTTCAACTCGCTTTCTTGTGAGCTGGCCGCAACACCGCAGCCTTGCTTCAGACCCTAGTGTGGTTCCGGCATGGCACGCTGAGCCTTTGGTTAATTCCTCTTCCTGGTGGGAAATGAGAGTTAAATTTGCCCGTCCAGACACCTCCAGCTAGTCTCTCATTGGTTCTCGCTATTCCTGTTCATTTTCCGCAGAAATTGCAAACTGGGCCAAACAGGAGGTTAAAGGCACTGACTCTCCAAGTGGGGAGAGTGTTAGTAAAGCATCTGGAATGTTGCACCCAAGTACCAGGGGACGAAAACTGACACAATTGAACACGTTTCCCGATCACACGGTGGATCATACTCTGGGTTCCACATGCATGTTTTAGCTGAAGGAAGAATCCCTTAAACCTGGAGAGTTGAGACCCATGGAATGGGTACCATGGAATATGACTTCAAAGGGTCTGCATTTGGCCACCGAACCTCACCAATCCTATCACTGCTGCGTTTATGCCGCTGTACACACGCTTGATTCTCTTTCGGAGACATATAAATCCATAGGTTTTAAGATTCTTCCTAGTCAGGTATATTCTTAGGCGTTTAATATGGGGTGTAGAGTCCACTTCGTTGATCAAGGAGTAGCTCTTGTCTATTACATATTTGGCTTATGGAACGGTATCTGTGCTAATTTCAATCTCTGGTTTTATGCAGCACCCCAACTCACCTTTCGCCTTAAGCAAGCATAAGTTGGTTTTCTACATTTGAGACCCTGTTCTGTTTTGTAATTCAGTTCCTGTGTAGCCAAGTTTACATTCCGTGTAGTAGTGATATCTTATGATGTTTCTTTTTCTGTGTGACTTATTTCACTTAGAATCATCGTACCTGAATCCACTCATTATGCTGCTATGGGCCTGATGACATAGATTTCATTGCTGCGTGATATTGCATTGTACGTAATTACCAAAACTTCTTTATCCATTTTTCACTTTCTGTGATACTGAACTTGTACCGTAAACGAGGTTCTTGTAAACAGAGCCGTCCCAAACTTTGGGCTGGCTGTGTCTTTTTTATTTTAATTTCCCTAAGCTATAGGACCATAAGTGGAAGTGCCCTAGGCTCTGTTGCTTTGGTTTTTAGATGTTTCAGGAAACACCATACACTTCTCCAGAGTGGATGTTCGCAATTTACATCCCGCACATCAGCATAACAAGGTTCCCAATTCTCCATGGCCTGTCCTGCCTTTCTGGATTTTACACTTTTTTCAGATGGCCCTTTTGACCGGGGGCAGTGAGACTTCATTGTAGTGCAGATTTCCTTTGCAAGCTTGCTTGGTTGGCCAAAAAGGGCGTATGCGTTTTTTCCTGAATATATTCAGGAAAAAACGCATACGCCCTTTTTGGCCAAGTGCATCATTGTGGACGTTCTGCCTCTTTTCCTATGCTTTACATGCAATTCCAGTCTACCTCCTGAAATCGGTTTCCTGCAATTCTGCCCCGCTTTCAAGTCCTCTTGGCAGCCTTACTTCAATATATTTTTGGACGATAGCTGTCATTTATAACTCTGCAGGTATGTGAATGACAGTGCCCCTGAGCTCCTTTCTTCAACTCGCTTTCTTGTGAGCTGGCCGCAACACCACAGCCTTGCTTCAGGCCCTAGTGTGGTTCCGGAATGGCACGCTGTTCCTTTGGTTAATTCCTCTTCCTGGTGGGAAATGAGAGTTAAATTTGCCCGTCCAGACACCTCCAGCTAGTCTCTCATTGGTTCTTCCTATTCCTGTTCATTTTCCGCAGAAATTGCAAACTGGGCCAAACAGGAGTTTAAAGGCACTGACTCTCCAAGAGGGGAGACTGTTAGTAAAGCGTCTGGAATGTTGCACCCGAGTACCAGGGGACGGAAACTGAGACACATTTGAACACGTTTCCCGATCACACGGTGGATCATACTCTGGGTTCCACATGCATGTTTTAGCTGAAGGAAGAATCCCATAAACCTGGAGAGTTGAGACCCATGGAGTGGGTACCATGCAATATGACTTCAAAGGGTCTGCATTTGTCCACCGAACCTCACCAATAATATCACTGCTGCGTTTATGCCGCTGTACACACGCTTGATTCTCTTTCGGAGACATATAAATCCATAGGTTTTAAGATTCTTCCTAGTCAGGTATATTCTTAGGCGTTTAATATGGGGTGTAGAGTCCACTTCGTTGATCAAGGAGTAGCTCTTGTCTATTACATATTTGGCTTATGGAACGGTATCTGTGCTAATTTCAATCTCTGGTTTTATGCAGCACCCCAACTCACCTTTCCCCTTAAGCAAGCATAAGTCGGTTTTCTACATTTGAGACCCTGTTCTGTTTTGTAATTCAGTTCCTGTGTAGCCAAGTTTACATTCCATGTGGTAGAGATATCTCATGATGTTTCTTTTTCTGTGTGACTTATTTCACTTAGAATCATCGAACCTGAATCCACTCATTATGCTGCTATGGGCCTGATGACATAGATTTCATTGCTGAGTGATATTGCATTGTACGTAAGTACCACAACTTCTTTATCCATTTTGCGCTTTCTGTGATATTGAACTTGTACCGTAAACGAGGTTCTTGTAAACAGAGCTGTCCCAAACGTTTGGGTGGTTGTGTCTTTTTGATTTTAATTTCCCTAAGCTATAGGACCATAAGTGGAAGTGCCCTAGGCTCTGTTGCTTTGTTTTTTAGATGTTTCAGGAAACACCATACACTTCTCCAGAGTGCCTGTTGGCAATTTACATCCCGCCCATCAGCATAACAATTCTCCCAGTTCTCCATGGCCTGTCCTGCCTTTCTGGATTTTACACTTTTTTCAGATGGCCCTTTTGACCAGGGGACAGTGAGACTTCATTGTAGTGCAGATTTCCTTTGCAAGCTTGCTTGGTTGGCCAAAAAGGGCGTATGCGTTTTTTCCTGAATGTATTCAGGAAAAAACGCATACGCCCTTTTTGGCCAAGTGCATCATTGTGGACGTTCTGCCTCTTTTCCTATGCTTTACATGCAATTCCAGTCTACCTCCTGAAATCGGTTTCCTGCAATTCTGCCCCGCTTTCAAGTCCTCTTGGCAGCCTTACTTCAATATATTTTTGGACGATAGCTGTCATTTATAACTCTGCAGGTTTGTGAATGACAGTGCCCCTGAGCTCCTTTCTTCAACTCGCTTTCTTGTGAGCTGGCCGCAACACCGCAGCCTTGCTTCAGGCCCTAGTGTGGTTCCGGCATGGCACGCTGAGCCTTTGGTTAATTCCTCTTCCTGGTGGGAAATGAGAGTTAAATTTGCCCGTCCAGACACCTCCAGCTAGTCTCTCATTGGTTCTCCCTATTCCTGTTCATTTTCCGCAGAAATTGCAAACTGGGCCAAACAGGAGGTTAAAGGCACTGACTCTCCAAGTGGGGAGAGTGTTAGTAAAGCATCTGGAATGTTGCACCCGAGTACCAGGGGACGAAAACTGACACAATTGAACACGTTTCCCGATCACACGGTGGATCATATTCTGGGTTCCACATGCATGTTTTAGCTGAAGGAAGAATCCCTTAAACCTGGAGAGTTGAGACCCATGGAATGGGTACCATGGAATATGACTTCAAAGGGTCTGCATTTGTCCACCGAACCTCACCAATCCTATCACTGCTGCGTTTATGCCACTGTACACACGCTTGATTCTCTTTCGGAGACATATAAATCCATAGGTTTTAAGATTCTTCCTAGTCAGGTATATTCTTAGGCGTTTAATATGGGGTGTAGAGTCCACTTCGTTGAGCAAGGAGTAGCTCTTGTCTATTACATATTTGGCTTATGGAACGGTATCTGTGCTAATTTCAATCTCTGGTTTTATGCAGCACCCCAACTCACCTTTCCCCTTAAGCAAGCATAAGTTGGTTTTCTACATTGGAGACCCTGTTCTGTTTTGTAATTCAGTTCCTGTGTAGCCAAGTTTACATTCCGTGTAGTAGTGATATCTTATGATGTTTCTTTTTCTGTGTGACTTATTTCACTTAGAATCATCGTACCTGAATCCACTCATTATGCTGCTATGGGCCTGATGACATAGATTTCATTGCTGAGTGATATTGCATTATACGTATGTACCACAACTTCTTTATCCATTTTTCACTTTCTGTGATTTTAAACTTGTACTGTAAAGAAGGTTCTTGTAAACAGAGCCGTCCCAAACTTTGGGGTGGCTGTGTCTTTTTGATTTTAATTTCCCTAAGCTATAGGACCATAAGTGGAAGTGCCCTAGGCTCTGTTGCTTTGTTTTTTAGATGTTTCAGGAAACACCATACACTTCTCCAGAGTGGCTGTTGGCAATTTACATCCCGCCCATGAGCATAACAAGGCTCCCAGTTCTCCATGGCCTGTCCTGCCTTTCTGGATTTTACACTTTTTTCAGATGGCCCTTTTGACCGGGGGGCTGTGAGACTTCATTGTAGTGCAGATTTCCTTTGCAAGCTTGCTTGGTTGGCCAAAAAGGGCGTATGCGTTTTTTCCTGAATATATTCAGGAAAAAACGCATACGCCCTTTTTGGCCAAGTGCATCATTGTGGACGTTCTGCCTCTTTTCCTATGCTTTACATGCAATTCCAGTCTACCTCCTGAAATCGGTTTCCTGCAATTCTGCCCCGCTTTCAAGTCCTCTTGGCAGCCTTACTTCAATACATTTTTGGACGATAGCTGTCATTTATAACTCTGCAGGTTTGTGAATGACAGTGCCCCTGAGCTCCTTTCTTCAACTCGTTTTCTTGTGAGCTGGCCACAACACCGCAGCATTGCTTCAGGCCCTAGTGTGGTTCCAGAATGGCACGCTGAGCCTTTGGTTAATTCCTCTTCCTGGTGGGAAATGAGAGTTAAATTTGCCCGTCCAGACACCTCCAGCTACTCTCTCATTGGTTCTCCCTATTCCTGTTCATTTTCCGCAGAAATTGCAAACTGGGCCAAACAGGAGGTTAAAGGCACTGACTCTCCAAGTGGGGAGAGTGTTAGTAAAGCGTCTGGAATGTTGCACCCGAGTACCGGGGGACGAAAACTGAGTCACATATGAACACGTTTCCCGATCACACGGTGGATCATACTCTGGGTTCCACATGCATGTTTTAGCTGAAGGAAGAATCCCTTAAACCTGGAGAGTTGAGACCCATGGAATGGGTACCATGCAATATGACTTGAAAGGGTCTGCATTTGCTCACCGAACCTCACCAATCCTAACACTGCTGCGTTTATGCCACTGTACACACGCTTGATTCCCTTTCGGAGACATATAAATCCATAGGTTTTAAGATTCTTACTAGTCAGGTATATTCTTATGCGTTTAATATGGGGTGTTGAGTCCACTTCGTTGAGCAATGAGTAGCTCTTGTCTATTACATATTTGGCTTATGGAACGGTATCCATTCTAATTTCAATCTCTGGTTTTATGCAGCACCCCAACTCACCTTTCGCCTTAAGCAAGCATAAGTTGGTTTGCTACATTTGAGACCCTGTTCTGTTTTGTAATTCAGTTCCTGTGTAGCCAGGTTTACATTCCTTGTAGTAGTGATATCTTATGATGTTTGTTTTTCTGTGTGACTTATTTCACTTAGAATCATCGTACCTGAATCCACTCATTATGCTGCTACGGGCCTGATGACATAGATTTCATTGCTGAGTGATATTGCATTGTACGTAAGTACTACAACTTCTTTATCCATTTTGCGCTTTCTGTGATATTGAACTTGTACCGTAAACGAGGTTCTTGTAAACAGAGCTGTCCCAAAGATTGGGGTGGTTGTGTGTTTTAGATTTTAATTTCCCTAAGCTATAGGACCATAAGTGGAAGTGCCCTAGGCTCTGTTGCCTTGTTTTTTAGATGTTTCAGGAAACACCATACACTTCTCCAGAGTGACTGTTGGCAATTTACATCCCGCCCATCAGCATAACAAGGCTCCCAGTTCTCCATGGCCTGTCCTGCCTTTCTGGATTTTACACTTTTTTCAGATGGCCCTTTTGACCGGGGGGCAGTGAGACTTCATTGTAGTGCAGATTTCCTTTGCAAGCTTGCTTGGTTGGCCAAAAAGTGCGTATGCGTTTATTCCTGAATATATTCAGGAAAAAACGCATACGCCCTTTTTGGCCAAGTGCATCATTGTGGACGTTCTGCCTCTTTTCCTATGTTTTACATGCAATTCCAGTCTACCTCCTGAAATCGGTTTCCTGCAATTCTGCCCCGCTTTCAAGTCCTCTTGGCAGCCTTACTTCAATATATTTTTGGACGATAGCTGTCATTTATAACTCTGCAGGTATGTGAATGACAGTGCCCCTGAGCTCCTTTCTTCAACTCGCTTTCTTGTGAGCTGGCCGCAACACCGCAGGATTGCGTCAGGCCCTAGTGTGGTTCCGGCACGGCACGCTGAGCCTTTGGTTAATTCCTCTTCCTGGTGGGAAATGAGAGTTAAATTTGCCCGTCCAGACACCTCCAGCTAGTCTCTCATTGGTTCTCCCTATTCCTGTTCATTTTCCGCAGAAATTGCAAACTGGGCCAAACAGGAGGTTAAAGGCACTGACTCTCCAAGTGGGGAGAGTGTTAGTAAAGCGTCTGGAATGTTGCACCCGAGTACCAGGGGACGAAAACTGAGACACATTTGAACACGTTTCCCGATCACATGGTGGATCATACTCTGGGTTCCACATGCATGTTTTAGCTGAAGGAAGAATCCCTTAAACCTGGAGAGTTGAGACCCCTGCAATGGGTACCATGCAATATGACTTCAAAGGGTCTGCATTTGCTCACCGAACCTCACCAATCCTAGCACTGCTGCATTTATGCCACTGTACACACGCTTGATTCTCTTTCTGAGACATATAAATCAATAGGTTTTAATATTCTTACTAGTCAGGTATATTCTTACGCGTTTAATATGGGGTGTAGAGTCCACTTTGTTGAGCAAGGAGTAGCTCTTGTCTATTAAATATTTGGCTTATGGAACGGTATCTGTTCTAATTTCAATCTCTGGTTTTATGCAGCACCCCAACTCACCTTTCGCCTTAAGCAAGCATAAGTTGGTTTTCTACATTTGAGACCCTGTTCTGTTTTGTAATTCAGTTCCTGTGTAGCCAAGTTTACATTCCTTGTAGTAGTGATATCTTATGATGTTTGTTTTTCTGTGTGACTTATTTCACTTAGAATCATCGTACCTGAATCCACTCATTATGCTGCTACGGGCCTGATTACATAGATTTCATTGCTGAGTGATATTGCATTGTACGTAAGTACTACAACTTCTTTATCCATTTTGCGCTTTCTGTGATATTGAACTTGTACCGTAAACGAGGTTCTTGTAAACAGAGCTGTCCCAAAGATTGGGGTGGTTGTGTGTTTTAGATTTTAATTTCCCTAAGCTATAGGACCATAAGTGGAAGTGCCCTAGGCTCTGTTGCCTTGTTTTTTAGATGTTTCAGGAAACACCATACACTTCTCCAGAGTGGCTGTTGGCAATTTACATCCCGCCCATCAGCATAACAAGGCTCCCAGTTCTCCATGGCCTGTCCTGCCTTTCAGGATTTTACACTTTTTTCAGATGGCACTTTTGACCGGGGGGCAGTGAGACTTCATTGTAGTGCAGATTTCCTTTGCAAGCTTGCTTGGTTGGCCAAAAAGGGCGTAGGCTTTTTTTCTTGAGGAAAAATCGCATATGCCCTTTTTGGCCAAGTGCATCATTGTGGACGTTCTGCCTCTTTTCCTATCCTTTACATGCAATTCCAGTCTACCTCCTGAAATCGGTTTCCTGCAATTCTGCCCCGCTTTCAAGTCCTCTTGGCAGCCTTACTTCAATACATTTTTGGACGATAGCTGTCATTTATAACTCTGCAGGTATGTGAATGACAGTGCCCCTGAGCTCCTTTCTTCAACTCGCTTTCTTGTGAGCTGGCCGCAACACCGCAGCATTGCGTCAGGCCCTAGTGTGGTTCCAGCATGGCACGCTGAGCCTTTGGTTAATTCCTCTTCCTGGTGGGAAATGAGAGTTAAATTTGCCCGTCCAGACACCTCCAGCTAGTCTCTCATTGGTTCTCCCTATTCCTGTTCATTTTCTGCAGAAATTGCAAACTGGGCCAAACAGGAGGTTAAAGGCACTGACTCTCCAAGTGGGGAGAGTGTTAGTAAAGCATCTGGAATGTTGCACCCGAGTACCAGGGGACGAAAACTGACACAATTTAACACGTTTCCCGAGCACACGGTGGATCATACTCTGGGTTCCACATGCATGTTTTAGCTGAAGGAAGAATCCCTTAAACCTGGAGAGTTGAGACCCATGGAATGGGTACCATGCAATATGACTTCAAAGGGTCTGCATTTGTCCACCGAACCTCACCAATCCTATCACTGCTGCGTTTATGCCGCTGTACACACGCTTGATTCTCTTTCGGAGACATATAAATCCATAGGTTTTAAGATTATTCCTAGTCAGGTATATTCTTAGGCGTTTAATATGGGGTGTAGAGTCCACTTCGTTGAGCAAGGAGTAGCTCTTGTCTATTACATATTTGGCTTATGGAACGGTATCTGTGCTAATTTCAATCTCTGGTTTTATGCAGCACCCCAACTCACCTTTCGCCTTAAGCAAGCATAAATTGGTTTTCTACATTTGAGACCCTGTTCTGTTTTGTAATTCAGTTCCTGTGTAGCCAAGTTTACATTCCGTGTAGTAGTGATAGCTTATGATGTTTCTTTTTCTGTGTGACTTATTTCACTTAGAATCATCGTACCTGAATCCACTCATTATGCTGCTATGGGCCCGATGACATAGATTTCATTGCTGCGTGATATTGCATTGTACGTAATTACCACAACTTCTTTATCCATTTTTCACTTTCTGTGATACTGAACTTGTACCGTAAACGAGGTTCTTGTAAACAGAGCTGTCCCAAACTTTGGGGTGGCTGTGTCTTTTTGATTTTAATTTCCCTAAGCTATAGGACCATAAGTGGAAGTGCCCTAGGCTCTGTTGCTTTGCTTTTTAGATGTTGCAGGAAACACCATACACTTCTCCAGAGTGGCTGTTCGCAATTTACATCCCGCACATCAGCATAACAAGGTTCCCAATTCTCCATGGCCTGTCCTGCCTTTCTGGATTTTACACTTTTTTCAGATGGCCCTTTTGACCGGGGGCAGTGAGACTTCATTGTAGTGCAGATTTCCTTTGCAAGCTTGCTTGGTTGGCCAAAAAGGGCGTAGGCTTTTTTTCTTGAGGAAAAAACGCATACGCCCTTTTTGGCCAAGTGCATCATTGTGGACGTTCTGCCTCTTTTCCTATGCTTTACATGCAATTCCAGTCTACCTCCTGAAATCGGTTTCCTGCAATTCTGCCCCGCTTTCAAGTCCTCTTGGCAGCCTTACTTCAATATATTTTTGGACGATAGCTGTCATTTATAACTCTGCAGTATTGTGAATTACAGTGCCCCTGAGCTCCTTTCTTCAACTTGCTTTCTTATGAGCTGGCCGCAACACCGCAGCATCGCTTCAGCCCCTAGTGTTGTTCCGGCATGGCACGCTGAGCCTTTGTTTAATTCCTCTTCCTGGTGGGAAATGAGAGTTAAATTTGCCCGTCCAGACACCTCCAGCTAGTCTCTCATTGGTTCTCCCTATTCCTGTTCATTTTCCGCAGAAATTGCAAACTGGGCCAAACAGGAGGTTAAAGGCACTGACTCTCCAAGTGGGGAGAGTGTTAGTAAAGTGTCTGGAATGTTGCACCCGAGAACCGGGGGACGAAAACTGAGACACATTTGAACACGTTTCCGATCACACAGTGGATCATACTCTGGGTTCCACATGCATGTTTTAGCTGAAGGAAGAATCCCTTAAACCTAGAGAGTTGAGACCCATGGAATGGGTTCCATGCAATATGACTTCAAATGGTCTGCATTTGCTCACCGAACCTCACCAATCCTATCACTGCTGCGTTTATGCCGCTGTACACACGCTTGATTCTCTTTCGGAGACATATAAATCCATAGGTTTTAAGATTCTTACTAGTCAGGTATATTCTTAGTCGTTTAATATGGGGTGTTGAGTCCACTTCGTTGAGCAAGGAGTAGGTCTTGTCTATTACATATTTGGCTTATGGAACGGTATCTGTGCTAATTTCAATCTCTAGTTTTATGTAGCACCCCAACTCACCTTTCCCCTTAAGCAAGCATAAGTTGGTTTTCTACATTTGAGACCCTGTTCTGTTTTGTAATTCAGTTCCTGTGTAGCCAAGTTTACATTCCGTGTAGTAGTGATATCTTATGATGTTTCTTTTTCTGTGTGACTTATTTCACTTAGAATAATCGTACCTGAATCCACTCATTATGTTGCTACGGGCAGATGACATAGATTTCATTGCTGAGTGATATTGCATTGTACGTAAGTACCACAACTTCTTTATCCATTTTTCACTTTCTGCGATATTGAACTTGTACCGTAAACGAGGTTCTTGTAAACAGAGCTGTCCCAAACATTTGGGTGGTTGTGTCTTTTTGATTTTAATTTCCCTAAGCTATAGGACCATAAGTGGAAGTGCCCTAGGCTCTGTTGCTTTGTTTTGTAGATGTTTCAGGAAACACCATACACTTCTCCAGAGTGGCTGTTGGCAATTTACATCCCGCCCATCAGCATAACAAGGCTCCCTGTTCTCCATGGCCTGTCCTGCCTTTCTGGATTTTACACTTTTTTCTGATGGCCCTTTTGACAGGGGGGCAGTGACACTCCATTGTAGTGCAGACTTCCTTTGCACGCTTGCTTGATTGGCCAAAAAGAGCGTATGCGTTTTTTCCTGAATATATTCAGGAAAAAACGCATACGCCCTTTTTGGCCGAGTGCATCATTGTGGACGTTCTGCCTCTTTTCCTATGCTTTACATGCAATTCCAGTCTACCTCCTGAAATCGGTTTCCTGCAATTCTGCCCCGCTTTCAAGTCCTCTTGGCAGCCTTACTTCAATATATTTTTGGACGATAGCTGTCATTTATAACTCTGCAGGTTTGTGAATGACAGTGCCCCTGAGCTCCTTTCTTCAACTCGCTTTCTTGTGAGCTGGCCGCAACACCGCAGGATTGCTTCAGGCCCTAGTGTGGTTCCAGCACGGCACGCTGAGCCTTTGTTTAATTCCTCTTCCTGGTGGGAAATGAGAGTTAAATTTGCCCGTCCAGACAACTCCAGCTAGTCTCTCATTGGTTCTCCCTATTCCTGTTCATTTTCCGCAGAAATTGCAAACTGGTCCAAACAGGAGGTTAAAGGCACTGACTCTCCAAGTGGGGAGAGTGTTAGTAAAGCGTCTGGAATGTTGCACCCGAGTACCGGGGGATGAAAACTGAGACACATTTGAACACGTTTCCCGGTCACACGGTGGATCATACTCTGGGTTCCACATGCATGTTTTAGCTGAAGGAAGAATCCCTTAAACCTGGAGAGTTGAGACCCATGGAATGGGTACCATGCAATATGACTTCAAAGGGTCTGCATTTGCTCACCGAACCACACCAATCCTATCACTGCTGCATTTATGCCGCTGTACACACACTTGATTCTCTTTCGGAGACATAGAAATCCATAGGTTTTAAGATTCTTACAAGTCAGGTATATTCTTAGGCGTTTAATATGGGGTGTTGAGTCCACTTCGTTGAGCAAGGAGTAGCTCTTGTCTATTATATATTTGGCTTATGGAATGGTATCTGTGCTAATTTCAATCTCTGGTTTTATGTAGCACCCCAACTCACCTTTCCTCTTAAGCAAGCATATGTTGGTTTTCTACATTTGAGACCCTATTCTGTTTTGTAATTCAGTTCCTGTGTAGACAAGTTTACATTCCGTGTAGTAGTGATATCTTATGACGCTTCTTTTTCTGTGTGACTTATTTCACTTAGAATCATCGTACCTGAATAAACTCGTTATGCTGCTACGGGCCTGATGACATAGATTTCATTGCTGAGTGATATTGCATTGTACGTAAGTACCACAACTTCTTTATCCGTTTTTCGCTTTCTGCGATATTGAACATGTACCGTAAACGAGGTTCTTGTAAACAGAGCCATCCCAAACTTTGGGGTGGCTGTGTCTTTTTGATTTTAATTTCCTTAAGCTATAGGACCATAAGTGGAATTGCCCTAGGCTCTGTTGCTTTGTTTTTTAGATGTTTCAGGAAACACCATACACTTCTCCAGAGTGGCTGTTGGCAATTTACATCCCGCCCATGAACATAACAAGGCTTCCAGTTCTCCATGGCCTGTCCTGCCTTTCTGGATTTTACACTTTTTTCAGATGGCCCTTTTGACCGGGGGGCAGTGAGACATCATTGTAGTGCAGATTTCCTTTGCAAGTTGCTTGATTGGCCAAAAAGGGCGTATGCGTTTTTTCCTGAATATATTCATGAAAAAATGCATACGCCCTTTTTGGCCAAGTGCATCATTGTGGACGTTCTGCCTCTTTTGCTATGCTTTACATGCAATTCCAGTCTACCTCCTGAAATCGGTTTCCTGCAATTCTGCCCCTCTTTCAAGCACTCTTGGCAGCCTTTCTTCAATATAATTTTGGACGATAGCTGTCATTTATAACTCTGCAGGTTTGTGAATGCCAGTGCCCCTGAGCTCCTTTCTTCAACTCGCTTTCTTGTGAGCTGGCCACAACACCACTGCATTGCTTCAGGCCCTAGTGTGGTTCTGGCATGGCACGCTGAGCCTTTGGTTAATTCCTCTTCCTGGTGGGAAATGAGAGTTAAATTTGCCCGTCCAGACACCTCCAGCTAGTCTCTCCTTGGTTCTCCCTATTGCTGTTCATTTTCCGCAGAAATTGCAAACTGGGCCAATCAGGAGGTTAAAGGCACTGACTCTCCAACTGGAGAGAGTGTTAGTAAAGCGTCTGGAATGTTGCACCCGAGTACCAGGGGACGAAACCTGAGTCACATTTGAACACGTTTCCCGATCACACGGTGGATCATACTCTGGGTTCCACATGCATGTTTTAGCTGAAGGAAGAATCCCTTCAACCTGGAGGGTTGAGACCCATGGAATGGGTACCATGCAATATGACTTCAAAGGGTCTGCATTTGCTCACCGATCCTCACCAATCCTATCACTGCTGCGTTTATGCCGCTGTACACACACTTGATTCTCTTTCGGAGACATATAAATCCATAGGTTTTAAGATTCTTACTAGTCAGGTATATTCTTAGGCATTTAATATGTGGTGTTGAGTCCACTTCGTTGAGCAAGGAGTAGCTCTTGTCTATTACATATTTGGCTTATGGAACGGTATCTGTGCTAATTTCAATCTCTGGTTTTATGCAGCAACCCAACTCACCTTTCCCCTTAAGCAAGCATAAGTTGGTTTTCTACATTTGAGACCCTGTTCTGTTTTGTAATTCAGTTCCTGTGTAGCCAAGTTTACATTCCGTGTAGTAGTGATATCTTATGATGTTTCTTTTTCTGTGTGACTTATTTCACTTAGAATCATCGTACCTGAATCCACTCATTATGCTGCTACGGGCCTGATGACATAGATTTCATTGCTGAGTGATATTGCATTGTACGTAAGTACCAGAACTTCTTTATCCATTTTTCACTTTCTGTGATATTTAACTTGTACCGTAAACGAGGTTCTTGTAAACAGAGCCGTCCCAAACTTTGTGGTGGCTGTGTCTTTTTGATTTTAATTTCCCTAAGCTATAGGACCATAAGTGGAAGAGCCCTAGGCTCTGTTGCTTTGTTTTGTAGATGTTTCAGGAAACACCATACACTTCTCCAGAGTGGCTGTTGGCAATTTACATCCCGCCCATGAACATAACAAGGCTCCCAGTTCTCCATGGCCTGTCCTGCCTTTCTGGATTTTACACTTTTTTCAGATGGCCCTTTTGACCAGGGGGCAGTGAGACTTCATTGTAGTGCAGATTTCCTTTGCAAGCTTGCTTGGTTGGCCAAAAAGGGCGTATGCGTTTTTTCCTGAATGTATTCAGGAAAAAACGCATACGCCCTTTTTGGCCAAGTGCATCATTGTGGACGTTCTGCCTCTTTTCCTATGCTTTACATGCAATTCCAGTCTACCTCCTGAAATCGGTTTCCTGCAATTCTGCCCCGCTTTCAAGTCCTCTTGGCAGCCTTACTTCAATATATTTTTGGACGATAGCTGTCATTTATAACTCTGCAGGTTTGTGAATGACAGTGCCCCTGAGCTCCTTTCTTCAACTCGCTTTCTTGTGAGCTGGCCGCAACACCGCAGCCTTGCTTCAGGCCCTAGTGTGGTTCCGGCATGGCACGCTGAGCCTTTGGTTAATTCCTCTTCCTGGTGGGAAATGAGAGTTAAATTTGCCCGTCCAGACACCTCCAGCTAGTCTCTCATTGGTTCTCCCTATTCCTGTTCATTTTCCGCAGAAATTGCAAACTGGGCCAAACAGGAGGTTAAAGGCACTGACTCTCCAAGTGGGGAGAGTGTTAGTAAAGCATCTGGAATGTTGCACCCGAGTACCAGGGGACGAAAACTGACACAACTGAACACGTTTCCCGATCACACGGTGGATCATACTCTGGGTTCCACATGCATGTTTTAGCTGAAGGAAGAATCCCTTAAACCTGGAGAGTTGAGACCCATGGAATGGGTACCATGGAATATGACTTCAAAGGGTCTGCATTTGTCCACCGAACCTCACCAATCCTATCACTGCTGCGTTTATGCCGCTGTACACACGCTTGATTCTCTTTCGGAGACATATAAATCCATAGGTTTTAAGGTTCTTCCTAGTCAGGTATATTCTTAGGCGTTTAATATGGGGTGTAGAGTCCACTTCGTTGATCAAGGAGTAGCTCTTGTCTATTACATATTTGGCTTATGGAATGGTATCTGTGCTAATTTCAATCTCTGGTTTTATGCAGCACCCCAACTCACCTTTCCCCTTAAGCAAGCATAAGTCGGTTTTCTACATTTGAGACCCTGTTCTGTTTTGTAATTCAGTTCCTGTGTAGCCAAGTTTACATTCCATGTGGTAGAGATATCTTATGATGTTTCTTTTTCTGTGTGACTTATTTCACTTAGAATCATCGTACCTGAATCCACTCATTATGCTGCTACGGGCCTGATGACATAGATTTCATTGCTGAGTGATATTGCATTGTACGTAAGTACCACAACTTCTTTATCCATTTTGCGCTTTCTGTGATATTGAACTTGTACCGTAAACGAGGTTCTTGTAAACAGAGCTGTCCCAAACATTTGGGTGGTTGTGTCTTTTTGATTTTAATTTCCCTAAGCTATAGGACCATAAGTGGAAGTGCCCTAGGCTCTGTTGCTTCGTTTTGTAGATGTTTCAGGAAACACCATACACTTCTCCAGAGTGGCTGTTGGCAATTTACATCCCGCCCATGAGCATAACAAGGCTCCCAGTTCTCCATGGCCTGTCCTGCCTTTCTGGATTTTACACTTTTTTCAGATGGCCCTTTTGACCAGGGGACAGTGAGACTTCATTGTAGTGCAGATTTCCTTTGCAAGTTTGCTTGGTTGGCCAAAAAGGGCATATGCGTTTTTTCCTGAATGTATTCAGGAAAAAACGCATACGCCCTTTTTGGCCAAGTGCATCATTGTGGACGTTCTGCCTCTTTTCCTATGCTTTACATGCAATTCCAGTCTACCTCCTGAAATCGGTTTCCTGCAATTCTGCCCCGCTTTCAAGTCCTCTTGGCAGCCTTACTTCAATATATTTTTGGACGATAGCTGTCATTTATAACTCTGCAGGTTTGTGAATGACAGTGCCCCTGAGCTCCTTTCTTCAACTCGCTTTCTTGTGAGCTGGCCGCAACACCGCAGCCTTGCTTCAGGCCCTAGTGTGGTTCCGGCATGGCACGCTGAGCCTTTGGTTAATTCCTCTTCCTGGTGGGAAATGAGAGTTAAATTTGCCCGTCCAGACACCTCCAGCTAGTCTCTCATTTGTTCTCCCTATTCCTGTTCATTTTCCGCAGAAATTGCAAACTGGGCCAAACAGGAGGTTAAAGGCACTGACTCTCCAAGTGGGGAGAGTGTTAGTAAAGCATCTGGAATGTTGCACCCGAGTACCAGGGGACGAAAACTGACACAACTGAACACGTTTCCCGATCACACGGTGGATCATACTCTGGGTTCCACATGCATGTTTTAGCTGAAGGAAGAATCCCTTAAACCTGGAGAGTTGAGACCCATGGAATGGGTACCATGGAATATGACTTCAAAGGGTCTGCATTTGGCCACCGAACCTCACCAATCCTATCACTGCTGCGTTTATGCCGCTGTACACACGCTTGATTCTCTTTCGGAGACATATAAATCCATAGGTTTTAAGATTCTTCCTAGTCAGGTATATTCTTAGGCGTTTAATATGGGGTGTAGAGTCCACTTCGTTGAGCAAGGAGTAGCTCTTGTCTATTACATATTTGGCTTATGGAACGGTATCTGTGCTAATTTCAATCTCTGGTTTTATGCAGCACCCCAACTCACCTTTCCCCTTAAGCAAGCATAAGTTGGTTTTCTACATTTGAGACCCTGTTCTGTTTTGTAATTCAGTTCCTGTGTAGCCAAGTTTACATTCCGTGTAGTAGTGATATCTTATGATGTTTCTTTTTCTGTGTGACTTATTTCACTTAGAATCATCATACCTGAATCCACTCATTATGCTGCTATGGGCCTGATGACATAGATTTCATTGCTGAGTGATATTGCATTGTACGTATGTACCACAACTTCTTTATCCATTTTTCGCTTTCTGTGATTTTGAACTTGTACTGTAAAGAAGGTTCTTGTAAACAGAGCCGTCCCAAACTTTGGGGTGGCTGTGTCTTTTTGATTTTAATTTCCCTAAGCTATAGGACCATAAGTGGAAGTGCCCTAGGCTCTGTTGCTTTGTTTTTTAGATGTTTCAGGAAACACCATACACTTCTCCAGAGTGGCTGTTGGCAATTTACATCCCGCCCATGAACATAACAAGGCTCCCAGTTCTCCATGGCCTGTCCTGCCTTTCTGGATTTTACACTTTTTTCAGATGGCCCTTTTGACCAGGGGGCAGTGAGACTTCATTGTAGTGCAGATTTCCTTTGCAAGCTTGCTTGGTTGGCCAAAAAGGGCGTATGCGTTTTTTCCTGAATGTATTCAGGAAAAAACGCATACGCCCTTTTTGGCCAAGTGCATCATTGTGGACGTTCTGCCTCTTTTCCTATGCTTTACATGCAATTCCAGTCTACCTCCTGAAATCGGTTTCCTGCAATTCTGCCCCGCTTTCAAGTCCTCTTGGCAGCCTTACTTCAATATATTTTTGGACGATAGCTGTCATTTATAACTCTGCAGGTTTGTGAATGACAGTGCCCCTGAGCTCCTTTCTTCAACTCGCTTTCTTGTGAGCTGGCCGCAACACCGCAGCCTTGCTTCAGGCCCTAGTGTGGTTCCGGCATGGCACGCTGAGCCTTTGGTTAATTCCTCTTCCTGGTGGGAAATGAGAGTTAAATTTGCCCGTCCAGACACCTCCAGCTAGTCTCTCATTGGTTCTCCCTATTCCTGTTCATTTTCCGCAGAAATTGCAAACTGGGCCAAACAGGAGGTTAAAGGCACTGACTCTCCAAGTGGGGAGAGTGTTAGTAAAGCATCTGGAATGTTGCACCCGAGTACCAGGGGACGAAAACTGACACAACTGAACACGTTTCCCGATCACACGGTGGATCATACTCTGGGTTCCACATGCATGTTTTAGCTGAAGGAAGAATCCCTTAAACCTGGAGAGTTGAGACCCATGGAATGGGTACCATGGAATATGACTTCAAAGGGTCTGCATTTGTCCACCGAACCTCACCAATCCTATCACTGCTGCGTTTATGCCGCTGTACACACGCTTGATTCTCTTTCGGAGACATATAAATCCATAGGTTTTAAGGTTCTTCCTAGTCAGGTATATTCTTAGGCGTTTAATATGGGGTGTAGAGTCCACTTCGTTGATCAAGGAGTAGCTCTTGTCTATTACATATTTGGCTTATGGAATGGTATCTGTGCTAATTTCAATCTCTGGTTTTATGCAGCACCCCAACTCACCTTTCCCCTTAAGCAAGCATAAGTCGGTTTTCTACATTTGAGACCCTGTTCTGTTTTGTAATTCAGTTCCTGTGTAGCCAAGTTTACATTCCATGTGGTAGAGATATCTTATGATGTTTCTTTTTCTGTGTGACTTATTTCACTTAGAATCATCGTACCTGAATCCACTCATTATGCTGCTACGGGCCTGATGACATAGATTTCATTGCTGAGTGATATTGCATTGTACGTAAGTACCACAACTTCTTTATCCATTTTGCGCTTTCTGTGATATTGAACTTGTACCGTAAACGAGGTTCTTGTAAACAGAGCTGTCCCAAACATTTGGGTGGTTGTGTCTTTTTGATTTTAATTTCCCTAAGCTATAGGACCATAAGTGGAAGTGCCCTAGGCTCTGTTGCTTCGTTTTGTAGATGTTTCAGGAAACACCATACACTTCTCCAGAGTGGCTGTTCGCAATTTACATGCCGCCCATGAGCATAACAAGGCTCCCAGTTCTCCATGGCCTGTCCTGCCTTTCTGGATTTTACACTTTTTTCAGATGGCCCTTTTGACCAGGGGACAGTGAGACTTCATTGTAGTGCAGATTTCCTTTGCAAGTTTGCTTGGTTGGCCAAAAAGGGCATATGCGTTTTTTCCTGAATGTATTCAGGAAAAAACGCATACGCCCTTTTTGGCCAAGTGCATCATTGTGGACGTTCTGCCTCTTTTCCTATGCTTTACATGCAATTCCAGTCTACCTCCTGAAATCGGTTTCCTGCAATTCTGCCCCGCTTTCAAGTCCTCTTGGCAGCCTTACTTCAATATATTTTTGGACGATAGCTGTCATTTATAACTCTGCAGGTTTGTGAATGACAGTGCCCCTGAGCTCCTTTCTTCAACTCGCTTTCTTGTGAGCTGGCCGCAACACCGCAGCCTTGCTTCAGGCCCTAGTGTGGTTCCGGCATGGCACGCTGAGCCTTTGGTTAATTCCTCTTCCTGGTGGGAAATGAGAGTTAAATTTGCCCGTCCAGACACCTCCAGCTAGTCTCTCATTGGTTCTCCCTATTCCTGTTCATTTTCCGCAGAAATTGCAAACTGGGCCAAACAGGAGGTTAAAGGCACTGACTCTCCAAGTGGGGAGAGTGTTAGTAAAGCATCTGGAATGTTGCACCCGAGTACCAGGGGACGAAAACTGACACAACTGAACACGTTTCCCGATCACACGGTGGATCATACTCTGGGTTCCACATGCATGTTTTAGCTGAAGGAAGAATCCCTTAAACCTGGAGAGTTGAGACCCATGGAATGGGTACCATGGAATATGACTTCAAAGGGTCTGCATTTGGCCACCGAACCTCACCAATCCTATCACTGCTGCGTTTATTCCACTGTACACACGCTTGATTCTCTTTTGGAGACATATAAATCCATAGGTTTTAAGATTCTTCCTAGTCAGGTATATTCTTAGGCGTTTAATATGGGGTGTAGAGTCCACTTCGTTGAGCAAGGAGTAGCTCTTGTCTATTACATATTTGGCTTATGGAACGGTATCTGTGCTAATTTCCATCTTTGGTTTTATGCAGCACCCCAACTCACCTTTACTCTTAAGCAAGCATAAGTCGGTTTTCTACATTTGAGACCCTGTTCTGTTTTGTAATTCAGTTCCTGTGTAGCCAAGTTTACATTCCGTGTAGTAGTGATATCTTATGATGTTTCTTTTTCTGTGTGACTTATTTCACTTAGAATCATCGTACCTGAATCCACTCATTATGCTGCTATGGGCCTGATGACATAGATTTCATTGCTGAGTGATATTACATTGTACGTAAGTACCACAACTTCTTTATCCATTTTTCACTTTCTGTGATTTTGAACTTGTACTGTAAACGAGGTTCTTGTAAACAGAGCCTTCCCAAACTTTGGGGTGGCTGTGTCTTTTTGATCTTAATTTCCCTAAGCTATAGGACCATAAGTGGAAGTGCCCTAGGCTCTGTTGCTTTGTTTTTTAGATGTTTCAGGAAACACCATACACTTCTCCAGAGTGGCTGTTGGCAATTTACATCCCGCCCATCAGCATAACAAGGCTCCCAGTTCTCCATGGCCTGTCCTGCCTTTCTGGATTTTACACTTTTTTCAGATGGCCCTTTTGACCGGGGGGCAGTGAGACTTCATTGTAGTGCAGATTTCCTTTGCAAGCTTGCTTGGTTGGCCAAAAAGGGCGTATGCGTTTTTTCCTGAATATATTCAGGAAAAAACGCATACGCCCTTTTTGGCCAAGTGCATCATTGTGGACGTTCTGCCTCTTTTCCTATGCTTTACATGCAATTCCAGTCTACCTCCTGAAATCGGTTTCCTGCAATTCTGCCCCGCTTTCAAGTCCTCTTGGCAGCCTTACTTCAATATATTTTTGGACGATAGCTGTCATTTATAACTCTGCAGGTTTGTGAATGACAGTGCCCCTGAGCTCCTTTCTTCAACTCGCTTTCTTGTGAGCTGGCCGCAACACCGCAGCCTTGCTTCAGGCCCTAGTGTGGTTCCGGCATGGCACGCTGAGCCTTTGGTTAATTCCTCTTCCTGGTGGGAAATGAGAGTTAAATTTGCCCGTCCAGACACCTCCAGCTAGTCTCTCATTGGTTCTCCCTATTCCTGTTCATTTTCCGCAGAAATTGCAAACTGGGCCAAACAGGAGGTTAAAGGCACTGACTCTCCAAGTGGGGAGAGTGTTAGTAAAGCATCTGGAATGTTGCACCCGAGTACCAGGGGACGAAAACTGACACAACTGTACACGTTTCCCAATCACACGGTGGATCATACTCTGGGTTCCACATGCATGTTTTAGCTGAAGGAAGAATCCCTTAAACCTGGAGAGTTGAGACCCATGGAATGGGTACCATGGAATATGACTTCAAAGGGTCTGCATTTGGCCACCGAACCTCACCAATCCTATCACTGCTGCGTTTATGCCACTGTACACACGCTTGATTCTCTTTCGGAGACATATAAATCCATAGGTTTTAAGATTCTTCCTAGTCAGGTATATTCTTAGGCGTTTAATATGGGGTGTAGAGTCCACTTCGTTGAGCAAGGAGTAGCTCTTGTCTATTACATATTTGGCTTATGGAACGGTATCTGTGCTAATTTCAATCTCTGGTTTTATGCAGCACCCCAACTCACCTTTCCCCTTAAGCAAGCATAAGTTGGTTTTCTACATTTGAGACCCTGTTCTGTTTTGTAATTCAGTTCCTGTGTAGCCAAGTTTACATTCCGTGTAGTAGTGATATCTTATGATGTTTCTTTTTCTGTGTGACTTATTTCACTTAGAATCATCGTACCTGAATCCACTCATTATGCTGCTATGGGCCTGATGACATAGATTTCATTGCTGAGTGATATTGCATTGTACGTAAGTACCACAACTTCTTTATCCATTTTTCACTTTCTGTGATTTTGAACTTGTACTGTAAAGAAGGTTCTTGTAAACAGAGCCGTCCCAAACTTTGGGGTGGCTGTGTCTTTTTGATTTTAATTTCCCTAAGCTATAGGACCATAAGTGGAAGTGCCCTAGGCTCTGTTGCTTTGTTTTTTAGATGTTTCAGGAAACACCATACACTTCTCCAGAGTGGCTGTTGGCAATTTACATCCCGCCCATGAGCATAACAAGGCTCCCAGTTCTCCATGGCCTGTCCTGCCTTTCTGGATTTTACACTTTTTTCAGATGGCCCTTTTGACCAGGGGGCAGTGAGACTTCATTGTAGTGCAGATTTCCTTTGCAAGCTTGCTTGGTTGGCCAAAAAGGGCATATGCGTTTTTTCCTGAATGTATTCAGGAAAAAACGCATACGCCCTTTTTGGCCAAGTGCATCATTGTGGACGTTCTGCCTCTTTTCCTATGCTTTACATGCAATTCCAGTCTACCTCCTGAAATCGGTTTCCTGCAATTCTGCCCCGCTTTCAAGTCCTCTTGGCAGCCTTACTTCAATATATTTTTGGACGATAGCTGTCATTTATAACTCTGCAGGTTTGTGAATGACAGTGCCCCTGAGCTCCTTTCTTCAACTCGCTTTCTTGTGAGCTGGCCGCAACACCGCAGCCTTGCTTCAGGCCCTAGTGTGGTTCCGGCATGGCACGCTGAGCCTTTGGTTAATTCCTCTTCCTGGTGGGAAATGAGAGTTAAATTTGCCCGTCCAGACACCTCCAGCTAGTCTCTCATTGGTTCTCCCTATTCCTGTTCATTTTCCGCAGAAATTGCAAACTGGGCCAAACAGGAGGTTAAAGGCACTGACTCTCCAAGTGGGGAGAGTGTTAGTAAAGCATCTGGAATGTTGCACCCGAGTACCAGGGGACGAAAACTGACACAATTGAACACGTTTCCCGATCACACGGTGGATCATACTCTGGGTTCCACATGCATGTTTTAGCTGAAGGAAGAATCCCTTAAACCTGGAGAGTTGAGACCCATGGAATGGGTACCATGGAATATGACTTCAAAGGGTCTGCATTTGTCCACCGAACCTCACCAATAATATCACTGCTGCGTTTATGCCGCTGTACACACGCTTGATTCTCTTTCGGAGACATATAAATCCATAGGTTTTAAGATTCTTCCTAGTCAGGTATATTCTTAGGCGTTTAATATGGGGTGTAGAGTCCACTTCGTTGATCAAGGAGTAGCTCTTGTCTATTACATATTTGGCTTATGGAACGGTATCTGTGCTAATTTCAATCTCTGGTTTTATGCAGCACCCCAACTCACCTTTCCCCTTAAGCAAGCATAAGTCGGTTTTCTACATTTGAGACCCTGTTCTGTTTTGTAATTCAGTTCCTGTGTAGCCAAGTTTACATTCCATGTGGTAGAGATATCTTATGATGTTTCTTTTTCTGTGTGACTTATTTCACTTAGAATCATCGTACCTGAATCCACTCATTATGCTGCTACGGGCCTGATGACATAGATTTCATTGCTGAGTGATATTGCATTGTACGTAAGTACCACAACTTCTTTATCCATTTTGCGCTTTCTGTGATATTGAACTTGTACCGTAAACGAGGTTCTTGTAAACAGAGCTGTCCCAAACATTTGGGTGGTTGTGTCTTTTTGATTTTAATTTCCCTAAGCTATAGGACCATAAGTGGAAGTGCCCTAGGCTCTGTTGCTTTGTTTTTTAGATGTTTCAGGAAACACCATACACTTCTCCAGAGTGGCTGTTGGCAATTTACATCCCGCCCATCAGCATAACAAGGCTCCCAGTTCTCCATGGCCTGTCCTGCCTTTCTGGATTTTACACTTTTTTCAGATGGCCCTTTTGACCGGGGAGCAGTGAGACTTCATTGTAGTGCAGATTTCCTTTGCAAGCTTGCTTGGTTGGCCAAAAAGGGCGTATGCGTTTTTTCCTGAATATATTCAGGAAAAAACGCATACACCCTTTTTGGCCAAGTGCATCATTGTGGACGTTCTGCCTCTTTTCCTATGCTTTACATGCAATTCCAGTCTACCTCCTGAAATCGGTTTCCTGCAATTCTGCCCCGCTTTCAAGTCCTCTTGGCAACCTTACTTCAATATATTTTTGGACGATAGCTGTCATTTATAACTCTGCAGGTTTGTGAATGACAGTGCTCCTGAGCTCCTTTCTTCAACTCGCTTTCTTGTGAGCTGGCCGCAACACCGCAGCCTTGCTTCAGGCCCTAGTGTGGTTCCGGCATGGCATGCTGAGCCTTTGGTTAATTCCTCTTCCTGGTGGGAAATGAGAGTTAAATTTGCCCGTCCAGACACCTCCAGCTAGTCTCTCATTGGTTCTCCCTATTCCTGTTCATTTTCCGCAGAAATTGCAAACTGGGCCAAACAGGAGGTTAAAGGCACTGACTCTCCAAGTGGGGAGAGTGTTAGGAAAGCATCTGGAATGTTGCACCCGAGTACCAGGGGACGAAAACTGACACAATTGAACACGTTTCCCGATCACACGGTGGATCATACTCTGGGTTCCACATGCATGTTTTAGCTGAAGGAAGAATCCCTTAAACCTGGAGAGTTGAGACCCATGGAGTGGGTACCATGCAATATGACTTCAAAGGGTCTGCATTTGTCCACCGAACCTCACCAATAATATCACTGCTGCGTTTATGCCGCTGTACACACGCTTGATTCTCTTTCGGAGACATATAAATCCATAGGTTTTAAGATTCTTACTAGTCAGGTATATTCTTAGGCGTTTAATATGGGGTGTAGAGTCCACTTCGTTGATCAAGGAGTAGCTCTTGTCTATTACATATTTGGCTTATGGAACGGTATCTGTGCTAATTTCAATCTCTGGTTTTATGCAGCACCCCAACTCACCTTTCCCCTTAAGCAAGCATAAGTCGGTTTTCTACATTTGAGACCCTGTTCTGTTTTGTAATTCAGTTCCTGTGTAGCCAAGTTTACATTCCATGTGGTAGAGATATCTTATGATGTTTCTTTTTCTGTGTGACTTATTTCACTTAGAATCATCGTACCTGAATCCACTCATTATGCTGCTACGGGCCTGATGACATAGATTTCATTGCTGAGTGATATTGCATTGTACGTAAGTACCACAACTTCTTTATCCATTTTGCGCTTTCTGTGATATTGAACTTGTACCGTAAACGAGGTTCTTGTAAACAGAGCTGTCCCAAACATTTGGGTGGTTGTGTCTTTTTGATTTTAATTTCCCTAAGCTATAGGACCATAAGTGGAAGTGCCCTAGGCTCTGTTGCTTTGTTTTTTAGATGTTTCAGGAAACACCATACACTTCTCCAGAGTGCCTGTTGGCAATTTACATCCCGCCCATGAGCATAACAAGGCTCCCAGTTCTCCATGGCCTGTCCTGCCTTTCTGGATTTTACACTTTTTTCAGATGGCCCTTTTGACCAGGGGACAGTGAGACTTCATTGTAGTGCAGATTTCCTTTGCAAGCTTGCTTGGTTGGCCAAAAAGGGCATATGCGTTTTTTCCTGAATGTATTCAGGAAAAAACGCATACGCCCTTTTTGGCCAAGTGCATCATTGTGGACGTTCTGCCTCTTTTCCTATGCTTTACATGCAATTCCAGTCTACCTCCTGAAATCGGTTTCCTGCAATTCTGCCCCGCTTTCAAGTCCTCTTGGCAGCCTTACTTCAATATATTTTTGGACGATAGCTGTCATTTATAACTCTGCAGGTTTGTGAATGACAGTGTCCCTGAGCTCCTTTCTTCAACTCGCTTTCTTGTGAGCTGGCCGCAACACCGCAGGATTGCTTCAGGCCCTAGTGTGGTTCCGGCATGGCACGCTGAGCCTTTGGTTAATTCCTCTTCCTGGTGGGAAATGAGAGTTAAATTTGCCCGTCCAGACACCTCCAGCTAGTCTCTCATTGGTTCTCCCTATTCCTGTTCATTTTCCGCAGAAATTGCAAACTGGGCCAAACAGGAGGTTAAAGGCACTGACTCTCCAAGTGGGGAGAGTGTTAGGAAAGCATCTGGAATGTTGCACCCGAGTACCAGGGGACGAAAACTGACACAATTGAACACGTTTCCCGATCACACGGTGGATCATACTCTGGGTTCCACATGCATGTTTTAGCTGAAGGAAGAATCCCTTAAACCTGGAGAGTTGAGACCCATGGAATGGGTACCATGGAATATGACTTCAAAGGGTCTGCATTTGTCCACCGAACCTCACCAATAATATCACTGCTGCGTTTATGCCGCTGTACACACGCTTGATTCTCTTTCGGAGACATATAAATCCATAGGTTTTAAGATTCTTCCTAGTCAGGTATATTCTTAGGCGTTTAATATGGGGTGTAGAGTCCACTTCGTTGATCAAGGAGTAGCTCTTGTCTATTACATATTTGGCTTATGGAACGGTATCTGTGCTAATTTCAATCTCTGGTTTTATGCAGCACCCCAACTCACCTTTCCCCTTAAGCAAGCATAAGTCGGTTTTCTACATTTGAGACCCTGTTCTGTTTTGTAATTCAGTTCCTGTGTAGCCAAGTTTACATTCCATGTGGTAGAGATATCTTATGATGTTTCTTTTTCTGTGTGACTTATTTCACTTAGAATCATCGTACCTGAATCCACTCATTATGCTGCTACGGGCCTGATGACATAGATTTCATTGCTGAGTGATATTGCATTGTACGTAAGTACCACAACTTCTTTATCCATTTTGCGCTTTCTGTGATATTGAACTTGTACCGTAAACGAGGTTCTTGTAAACAGAGCTGTCCCAAACATTTGGGTGGTTGTGTCTTTTTGATTTTAATTTCCCTAAGCTATAGGACCATAAGTGGAAGTGCCCTAGGCTCTGTTGCTTTGTTTTTTAGATGTTTCAGGAAACACCATACACTTCTCCAGAGTGCCTGTTGGCAATTTACATCCCGCCCATCAGCATAACAAGGCTCCCAGTTCTCCATGGCCTGTCCTGCCTTTCTGGATTTTACACTTTTTTCAGATGGCCCTTTTGACCGGGGAGCAGTGAGACTTCATTGTAGTGCAGATTTCCTTTGCAAGCTTGCTTGGTTGGCCAAAAAGGGCGTATGTGTTTTTTCCTGAATATATTCAGGAACAAACTCATACGCCCTTTTTTGTCACGTGCATCATTGTCGATGTTCTGCCTCTTTTCCTATGCTTTAAATGCAAATCCAGTCTACCTCCTGAAATCGGTTTCCTGAAATTCTGCCCCGCTTTCAAGTCCTCTTCGCAGCCTTACTTCAATATATTTTTGGACGTTATCTGTCATTTATAACTCTGCAGGTTTGTGAATGACAGTGCCCCTGAGCTCCTTTCTTCAACTCGCTTTCTTGTGAGCTGGCCGCAAACCCACAAGACTGCTTCAGGCCCTAATCTGCTTCTGGCAGGGCACGCTGAGCCTTTGGTTAATTCCTCTTCCTGGTGGGAAATGAGTGTTAAATATGCCCGTCCAGACACCTACCTCACTCTCAACCCCTTGGTAATGTGGGTCCTCTGGTTTGTGGCCACCTTTGCTGGGTTCCTCACCTTTTGATGATGTGGCCCCACTAGTGTGAGGACACTCCTGCCTGGTTCTCATCCACGTGGTTATGTGGACTCCCTGGTGAGAGTCTGTTCCTGGCTGTGTTCCTCACCCTTCTGTGAGGGAGACCCTCTGCTGATAGGTCACTCCTGCATGGCTGGCACACATTGCCTTGGTGAAGTCAGCTGTGTGGTGGCAGTTGGAGCGTGCTGGGAATCTCCTCCCCCCGTTGATGAGGGCCCTCTTGCGTCAGGCCCTAACTGCTGGGCTCACCAACTTTTCTTAGTGAGCCCAATGATGCTTGGGCACTCCTCTTAGGATCCCATCTCCATGGGGATGTGGGCCTTCTGCTCTGAGGTCCCAACGGCTGGGTTGTTCACATTTTCATGATGTGGGCTCTCTGGTGTTAGTTCACAGAGGCCTGGATCCCATAGCCTCTGTGCTCTTGGCCGCCTGCTGGGAGGTTCCAACGGCTGGATTCCTCACTTTTTTAATTTTTTGGGCCCTCTGTTGTGAGTATCCTCCTGCCTGCCTCACTCCCAGCCCCTTCGTGATGTGTGTCCTCTGGTTTGAGGCCACATGTGCTGGGTTCCTCACCTTTCGATGATGTGGGACCAATGGTCTTAGGAGACTCCTGCCTGGTTCACATCCCCTTGGTGATGTGGGCCCTCTGTTGAGAGCCTGATCCTGGCTGGGTTCCTCACCCATCTGTGAGGTGGGCCGTCTGCTGTGAGGTCACTCCTGCCTGGCTTGCTCACCTCGCCTTGTGGACATGAGCCCTCTGGTGGCACTTGGAGCCTGCTGGGAGCCTCCTCCCCTCGGTGATGAGGGCCCTCTGGCGTCAGGCCCTAACGGCTGGGCTCCCCACATTTTGTGATGTGCGCCCAGTGGTGCGAGGACACTCCAGCCAGGTTCACATCCCCATTGGGATGTGGGCCTTCTGCTCTGAGGTCCCAATGCCTGGGTTACTCACAGTTTCATGATGTGGGTTCTCTGCTGTTAGTTCACTCCTGCCTGCATCCCATAGCTTCTGTGCTCTCGGCCGCCTGCTGGGAGGTTCTAACTGCTGGATTCCTCACCTTTCTTATTCTTTGGGCCCTCTGTTTTTAGGCTACTCCTGCCTGCCTCACTCCCATTCCCTTTGTGATATGTGTCCTCTGATTTGAGGCCACATGTGCTGGGTTCCGCACCTTTCGATGATGTGGCCCCACTGGAGGGAAGATAGTCCGGACTGGTTCCCATCCCCTTGCTGATGTGAGCCCTCAGGTGAGAGTCTGATCCTGGCTGGGTTCCTCACCCTTCTGTGAGGTGGGCCCTCTGCTGTGAGGTCAATCATGCCTGTCTGGCACACGTCACCTTGGCGACGTGGGCCCTCTGGTGGCAGTTGGAGTGTGCTGGGATCCTCTTCCCCTCGGTGATGAGGGCCCTCTTGCCTTAGGCCATAACTGCTGGGCTCCCCACATTTTCTGATGTGCGCCAAGTGAGTGAGGACACTCTTGCCAGGTTCCCATCCCCATGGGGATATGGGCCTTCTGCTCTGAGGTCAAAACGGCTGGCTTGCTCACAGTACCATGATGTGGGCCCTCTGCTGTGAGTTCACTCCGGCAAGGATCCCTTATCATCGGTGCTCTGAGCCGCCTGCTGGGAGGTTCCAACTGCTGTATTCCTCAACATTTTATTCTATGTGCCCTCTGTTGTGAGGCTCCTCCTGCCTGCCTCACTGCCAGCCCCTTGGTGATGACTGTCTTATGTCTTGAGGCCACATGTGCTGCGTTCCTCACCTTTCGATGATGTGGCCCCACTCGTGTGAGGACACTCCTGCCTGGTTCCCATCCCCTTGGTGAGGTGGGCCCTCTGGCGAGAGTCTAATCCTGGCTGGGTTCCTCAACGTTCTGTGAGGTAGGCCCTCTTCTGTGAGGTCACTCCTGCCTGGCTGGCACACGTCACCTTGGAGACGTGAGCCCTCTGGTGGCAGTTGGAGCATGCAGGGTGCCGCTTTCTCTCGGTGATGACGGCCCTCTGGTGTCAGGCCCTAAATGGTGGGCTCCCCACATTTTCTGATGTGCGCCCAGTGGTGCGAGGACACTCCAGCCAGGTTCCCATTCCCATGAGGATGTGGGCCTTCTGCGCTGAGGTCCCAATGCCTGGGTTGCTCACAGTTTTATGATGTGGGCCCTCTGCTGTGAGTTCACTGCGGCCTGGATCCCATAGCCTCGGTGTTCTGAGCCGCCTGCTGGAAGGTCTAAATGCTGGAATCCTCACGTTTTTTATATTATGTGCCCTGTGTTGTGAGGCTACTCCTGCCTGCCTCACTCCAAGGCCCTTGGTGATGTGGGTCCTCTGGTTTGAGGACACGTGTGCTGGCTTCCTCACCTTAAGATGATGAGGCCCCACTGGTGTGAGGATAATCCTGACTGGTTCCCATCCCCTTTGTGATGTGGGCCCTCTGGTGAGAGTCTGATCCTGGCTGGGTTCCTCACCCATCTGTGAGGTGGGCCCTCTACTATCAGGTAACTCTTGCCTGGCTTGCTCATCTCGCCTTGTTGACATGAGCCCTCTGGTGGCACTTGGACCCAGCTGGGAGCCTCCTCACCTCTGTGATGAGGGCCCTCTGACGTCAGGCCCTAACTGCTGGGCTCCCCAACTTTTCTTAGTGAGCCCAGTGATGCTCGGGCACTCCTCTTAGGTTCCCATCTCCATGGGGATGTGGGCCTTCTGCTCTGAGGTTCCAACGGCTGGGTTGATCACAGTTTCATGATGTGGGCTCTCTGCTGTTAGTTCACTGTGGCCTGGATCCCATAGCCTCTGTGCTCTTGGCCGCCTGCTGGGAGGTTCCAACTTCTGGATTCCTCACTTTTTAAATTTTTTAGGCCCTCTGTTGTGAGGATCCTCCTGCCTGCCTCACTCCCAGCCCCTTCGTGATGTGTGTCCTCTGGTTTGAGGCCACATGTGCTGGGTTCCTCACCTTTCGATGATGTGGGACCAATGGTCTTAGGAGACTCCTGCCTGGTTCACATCCCCTTGGTGATGTGGGCCCTCTGTTGAGCGTCTGATCCTGGCTGGGTTCCTCACCCTTCTGTGAGGTGGGCCGTCTGCTGTGAGGTCACTCCTGCCTGGCTTGCTCACCTCGCCTTGTGGACATGAGCCCTCTGGTGGCACTTGGAGCCTGCTGGGAGCCTCCTCCCCTCGGTGATGAGGGCCCTCTGGCATCAGGCCCTAACGGCTGGGCTCCCCACATTTTGTGATGTGCGCCCAGTGGTTCGAAGACACTCCATCCAGGTTCACATCCCCATTGGGATGTGGGCCTTCTGCTCTGAGGTCCCAATGGCTGGGTTGTTCACAGTTTCATGATGTGGGCTCTCTGCTGTTAGTTCACTCTGGCCTGGATGCCATAGCCTCTGTGCTCTGGGCCGCCTGCTGGAAGGTTCCAACTGCTCGATTCCTCAACTTTTGTATTCTATGGGTCCTGTGTTGCGATGCTCCTCCTGCCTGCCTCACTCGCAACCCCTTCGTGATGTGGGTCCTCTGGTTTGAGGCCACATGTGCTGGGTTCCGCAACTTTCAATGATGTGGCCCCACTGGTGTGAGGACACTCCTGCCTGGTTCCCATCCCCTTGGTGATGTGGGCCTTCTGGTGACAGTCTTATCCTGGCTGGGTTCCTCACTCTTCTGTGAGGTAGGCCCTCTGCTGTGAGGTCAATCCTGCCTGACTTGCACACATCACCTTGGCGATGTGGGCCCTCTGTTGGCACATGGAACCTGCTAGGAACCTCCTGCCCTGGGTGATGACGGCCCTCTAGCATCAGGCCCTAACTGCTGGGCTCCCCACGTTTTCTGATGTGAGCCCAGTGATGCCAGGACACTCCTGTCAGGTTCCCATCCCCATGGGGATGTGGGCTTTCTGCTCTGAGGTCCCAACGCCTGGGTGGCTCACAGTTTCATGATGTGGGCTCTCTGGTGTTAGTTCACTCCTGCCTGCATCCCATAGCTTCTGTGCTCTAGGCCGCCTGCTGGGAGGTTCCAAATGCTGGATTCCTCACCTTTTTTATTCTTTGGGCCCTCTGTTTTTAGGCTACTCCTACCTGCCTCACTCCCATCCCCTTTGTGATGTATGTCCTCTGATATGAGCCCGCATGTGCTGAGTTCCTCACCTTTCGATGATGTGGCCCCACTGGTGGGAGGACAGTCCTGACTGGTTCCCATCCCCTTGGTGTTGTGGGCCCTCTGGCAAGAGTCTCATCCTACCTCGTTTCCTCACCCTTCTGTGAGATAGGCCCTCTGCTGTGAGGTCGCTACTGCCTGGCTGGCGCATGCCACCTTGTAGACGTGAGCCCTCTGTTGGCAGTTGGAACCTGCTGGGAGTCTCCTCCCCTCAGTTATGAGGGCCCCCTGGCGTCAGGCCCTAACTGCTGGGCTCCTAACATTTTCTGATATGTGCTAAGTGGTGCGAAGCCACTCCTGCCAGGTTCCCATCCCAATGGGGATGTGGTCCTTCTGTTCTGAGGTCCCAACGGCTGGGCTGCTCACAGGTTCATGATGTGGGCCCTCTGCTGTGAGTTCACTGTGGCCTGGATCCCATAGCCTCGGTGCTCTGGGCCACTTGCTGGGAGGTTCCAACTGCTGGATTCCTCAACTTTTATATTCTATGGACCCTGTGTTGTGAGGCCGGTCCTGCCAGCCTCATTCCGAAACCCTTGGTGATGTGGTTCCTCTGGTTTGAGGCTACATGTGCTGGGATCCTCACCTTTCGATGATGTTGTCCCACTGGTGTGGGGACACGCCTGCCTGGTTCCCATCCCCTTGGTGATGTGGACCCTCTGGTGAGAGTCTGATCCTGGCTGTGTTCCTCACCCTTCTGTGAGGTGGGCCCTCTGCTGTGAGGTCACTCCTGCCGGGCTGGCACACATCGCCTTGGTGACGTTGGCCCTCTGGTGGCAGCTGGAGCCTGCTGGGAGCCTCCTCCCCTCGGTGATGAGTGCCCTCTAGCGTCAGGCCCTAACTTCTGAGCACCCCACGTTTTCTGATGTGAGCCCAGTGATGCCAGGACACTCCTGTCATGTTCCCATCACCATGGGGATGTGAGCCTTCTGCTCTGAGGTCCCAATGTCTGGGTTGCTCACAGTTTCATGATGTGGGCTGTCTGGTGTTAGTTCACTCTGGCTTGGATCCCCTAGCCTCTGTGCTCTGGGCCGCCTGCTGGGAGGTTCCAACTGCTGGATTCCTCACCTTTCTTATTTTTGGGCCCTCTGTTGTGAGGCTCCTCCTGCCTGCCTCACTCCCAGCCCCTTGGTGATGGGTGTCCTATGGTTTGAAGTCACATGTTCTGGGTTCCTCACCTTTAGATGATGTGGCCCTACTCATGTGAGGACACTCCTGTCTGGTTCCAATCCATTTGGTGATGTGGGCCCTCTGGTGCGAGTCTGACCCTAACTGGGTTCGTCACACTTCTCTGAGGTGGGCCCTCTGCTGTGAGGTCATTCGTGCCTGGTTGGCACACATCACCTTGGCGACGTCAGCCCTCTGGTGGCAGTTGGAGCCTGCTGGGAGCCTCCTTCCCTTGGTGATGAGGGTCCTCTGGCGTCAGGCCCTAACTGCTGGTCTCCCAAAATTTTCTGATACGTTCTCAGTGGTGCGAGGACACTCCTACCAGATTTATATCCCCATGGGGATGTGGGCCTCCTGCTCTGAGGCCCCAATGGCTGGGTTGCTCTGTTTCATGACATGGGCCCTCTTCTGTGAGTTCACTGTGGCTTGGATCCCATAGCCTCGGTGCTCTGGGCCGCCTGCTGGGAGGTTCCAACTGCTGGATTCCTCACTTTTTTATTCTATGGGCCCAGTGTTGTGAGGCTACTCCTGCCTGCCTCACTCCGAGGCCCTTGGTGATGTGGGTCCTCTGGTTTGAAGACACATGTGCTGAGTAGCTCACCTTTCGCTGATGTGGCCCAACTGGTGTGAAGACACTCCTGCCTGGTTCCCATCCTCTTAGTGATGTGGGCCCTCTGGTGAGAGTCTGATATTGGCTGGGTTTCTCAACCTTCTGTGAGGTGGGACCTCTGCTGTGAGGTAACTCCTGCCTGGCTTGCTCACGTTGCCTTGGCAACGTGAGCCCTCAGGTGGCAGTTGGAGCCTGCTGGGATTCTCCTCCCCTCAGTTATGAGAGCTCTGGATAAAACACATATGCCCTTTTTTGCCAAGTGCATTATTTTCCAAGTTCTGTCTCTTTTCCTATGCTTTAAGAGCGACTCCGGTGTACCTTCTGAAATCGGTTTCCAGCAATTGTGCCCCGCATTCAAGTCCTCTTCGCAGCCTTACTTCAGTATAATTTTGGATGATAGCTGTCATTTATAACTCTGCAGGTTTGTGAATTACAGTGTCCCTGAGCTCCTTTCTTCAACTCGCTTTCTTGTGAGCTGGCCGCAACACCGCAAGATTGTTTCAGGCCCTAGTGTAGTTCCGGCATGGCACGTTGAGCCTTTGGTTAATTCCTCTTCCTGGTGGGAAATGAGAGTTAAATTTGCCCGTCCAGACACCTCCAGCTAGTCTCTCATTTGTTCTCCCTATTCCTGTTCAGTTTTCCGCAGAAATTGCAAACTGGGCCAAACAGGAGGTTAAAGGCACTGACTCTCCAAGTGGGGAGAGTGTTAGTAAAGCGTCTGAAATGTTGCACCCGAGTACCAGGGAACGAAAACTGAGACACATTTGAACACGTTTCCCGATCACACGGTGGATCATACTCTGGGTTCCACATGCATGTTTAGCTGAAGGAAGAATCCCTTAAAACTGGAGAGCTGAGACGCATGGAATGGGTACCATGCATTATGACTTCAAAGGGTCTGCATTTGCTAACCGATCCTCACCAATCCTATCACTGCTGCGTTTATGCCACTGTACACACGCTTGATTCTCTTTCGGAGACATATAAATCGATAGGTTTTAAGATTCTTACTAGTCAGGTATATTCTTAGGCATTTAATATGGGGCGTTGAGTCCACTTCATTGAGCAAGGTGTGGCTCTGGTCTATTACATATTTGGCTTATGGAATGGTATCTGTGCTAATTTCAAATGCTGGTTTTATGCAGCACCCCAACTCACCTTTCCCCTTAAGCAAGCATAAGTTCGTTTTCTACATTTGAGACCCTGTTCTGTTTTGTAATTCAGTTCCTGGGTAGCCAAGTTTACATTCCGTGTAGTAGTGATAATTTATGATGTTTCTTTTTCTGTTTGAATTATTTCACTTAGATTCATCGTACCTGAATCCACTCATTATGCTACTATGGGCCTGATGACATCGATTTCATTGCTGAGTGATATTGCATTGTAGGTAAGTACCACAACTTCTTTATCCATTTTTCACTTTCTGTGATATTGAACTTGTACCGTAAATGAAGTTCTTGTAAACAGAGCCGTCCCAAACTTTGGGGTGGCTGTGTCTTTTTGATTTTAATTTCCCTAAGCTATAGGACCATAAGTGGAAGTGCCCTAGGCTCTGTTGCTTCGTTTTTTAGATGTTTCAGTAAACACCATACACTTCTCCAGAGTGGCTGTTGGCAATTTACATCCCGCCCATGAGCATAACAAGGCTCCCAGTTCTCCATGGCCTGTCCTGCCTTTCTGGATTTTACACTTTTTTCAGATGGCCCTTTTGACCGGGGGGCAGTGAGACTTCATTTTAGTGCAGATTTCCTTTGCAAGCTTGCTTGGTTGGCCAAAAAGGGCGTATGCGTTTTTTCCTGAATATATTCAGGAAAAAACACATACGCCCTTTTTTGCCAAGTGCATCATTGTGGACGTTCTGCCTCTTTTCCTATGCTTTACATGCAATTCCAGTCTACCTCCTGAAATCGGTTTCCTGCAATTCTGCCCCACTTTCACGTCCTCTTGGCAGCCTTACTTCAATATATTTTTGGACGATAGCTGTCATTTATAACTCTGCAGGTTTGTGCATTACAGTGCCCCTGAGCTCCTTTCTTCAACTCGCTTTCTTGTGAGCTGGCCGCAACACCGCAGCCTTGCTTCAGGCTCTAGTGTGGTTCCGGCATGGCACGCTGAGCCTTTGGTTAATTCCTCTTCCTGGTGGGAAATGAGAGTTAAATTTGCCCGTCCAGACACCTCCAGCTAGTCTCTCATTGGTTCTCCCTATTCCTGTTCATTTTCCGCAGAAATTGCAAACTTGGCCAAACAGGAGGTTAAAGGCACTGACTCTCCAAGTGGGGAGAGTGTTAGTAAAGCGTCTGGAATGTTGCACCCGAGTACCAGGGGACGAAAACTGACACATTTGAACACGTTTCCCGATGACACGGTAGATCATACTCTGGGTTCCACATGCATGATTTAGCTGAAGGAAGAATCCCTTAAACCTGGAGAGTTGAGACCCATGGAATGGGTACCATGCAATATGACTTCATAGGGTCTGCATGTGTTCACCGAACCTCAGCAAACCTATCACTGCTGCGTTTATGCCACTGTACACACGCTTGATTCTCTTTCGGAGACATATAAATCCATAGGTTTTAAGATTCTTACTAGTCAGGTATATTCGTAGGCGTTTAATATGGGGTGTTGAGTCCACTTAGCTGAGCAAGGAGTAGCTCTTGTCTATTACATATTTGGCTTATGGAACGGTATCTGTGCTAATTTCAATGTCTGGTTTTATGCAACACCCCAACTCACCTTTCCCCTTAAGGAAGCATAAGTTGGTTTTCTACATTTGAGACCCTGTTCTGTTTTGTAATTCAGTTCCTGTGTAGCCAAGTTTACATGCCGTGTAGTAGTGATATCTTGTGATGTTTCTTTGTCTGTGTGACTTATTTCACTAAGAATCATCGTACCTGAATCCACTCATTATGCTGCTATGGGTCTGATGACATAGATTTCATTGCTGAGTGATATTGCATTGTACGTAAGTATCACAACTTCTTTATCCATTTTTCGCTTTCTGTGATATTGAACTTAAACCGTAAACGTGGTTCTTGTAAACAAAGCTGTCCCAAACTTTGGGGTGGCTGTGTCTTTTTGATTTTAATTTCCCTAAGCTATAGGACCATAAGTAGAAGTGCCCTAGGCTCTGTTGCTTTGTTTTTTAGATGTTTCAGGAAACACCATACACTTCTCCAGAGTGGCTGTTGGCAATTTACATCCCGCCCATCAGCATAACAAGGCTCCCAGTTCTCCATGGCCTGTCCTGCCTTTCTGGATTTTACACTTTTTTCAGATGGCCCTTTTGACCGGGGGGCAGTGAGACTTCATTGTAGTGCAGATTTCCTTTGCAAGCTTGCTTGGTTGGCCAAAAAGGGCGTATGTGTTATTTACTGAGGAAAAAACGCATACGCCCTTTTTGGCCAAGTGCATCATTGTGGACGTTCTGCCTCTTTTCCTATGCTTTACATGCAATTCCAGTCTACCTCCTGAAATCGGTTTCCTGCAATTCTGCCCCGCTTTCAAGTCCTCTTGGCAGCCTTACTTCAATATATTTTTGGATGATAGCTGTCATTTATAACTCTGCAGGTCTGTGAATGACAGTGCCCCTGAGCTCCTTTCTTCAACTCGCTTTCTTGTGAGCTGGCCGCAACATCGCAGGATTGCTTCAGGCCCTAGTGTGGTTCCGGCACGGCACGCTGAGCCTTTGGTTAATTCCTCTTCCTTGTGGGAAATGAGAGTTAAATTTGCCCGTCCAGACACCTCCAGCTAGTCTCTCATTGGTTCTCCCTATTCCTGTTCATTTTCCGCAGAAATTGCAAACTTGGTCAAACAGGAGGTTAAAGGCACTGACTCTCCAAGTGGGGAGAGTGTTAGTAAAGCGTCTGGAATATTGCACCTGAGTACCAGGGGACGAAAACTGACACATTTGAACACGTTTCCCGATGACACGGTAGATCATACTCTGGGTTCCACATGCATGATTTAGCTGAAGGAAGAATCCCTTAAACCTGGAGAGTTGAGACCCATGGAATGGGTACCATGCAATATGACTTCAAAGGGTCTGCATTTGTTCACCGAACCTCACCAATCCTATCACTGCTGCGTTTATGCCGCTGTACACACGCTTGATTCTCTTTCGGAGACATAGAAATCCATAGGTTTTAAGATTCTTACTAGTCAGGTATATTCTTAGGCGTTTAATATGGGGTGTTGAGTCCACTTAGTTGAGCAAGGAGTAGCTCTTGTCTATTACATATTTGGCTTATGGAACGGTATCTGTGCTAATTTCAATGTCTGGTTTTATGCAACACCCCAACTCACCTTTCCCCTTAAGGAAGCATAAGTTGGTTTTCTACATTTGAGACCCTGTTCTGTTTTGTAATTCAGTTCCTGTGTAGCCAAGTTTACATGCTGTGTAGTAGTGATATCTTATGATGTTTCTTTTTCTGTGTGACTTATTTCACTTAGAATCATCGTACCTGAATCCACTCATTATGCTGCTATGGGTCTGATGACATAGATTTCATTGCTGAGTGATATTGCATTGTACGTAAGTATCACAACTTCTTTATCCATTTTTTGCTTTCTGTGATATTGAACTTGTACCGTAAACGAGGTTCTTGTAAACAGAGCTGTCCCAAACTTTGGGCTGGCTGTGTCTTTTTGATTTTAATTTCCCTAAGCTATAGGACCATAAGTAGAAGTGCCCTAGGCTCTGTTGCTTTGTTTTTTAGATGTTTCAGGAAACACCATACACTTCTCCAGAGTGGCTGTTGGCAATTTACATCCCGCCCATCAGCGTAGCAAGGCTCCCAGTTCTCCATGGCCTGTCCTTCCTTTCTGGATTTTATACATTTTTCAGATGACCCTTTTGACCGGGGGGCAGTGAGACTTCATTGTAGTGCAGATTTCCTTTGCAAGGTTGTTTGGTTGGCCAGAAAGGGCATATGCGTTTCTTCCTGAATATATTAAGGAAAAAACGCATGCGCCCTTTTTGGCCAAGTGCATCATTGTCGACGTTCTGAGTCTTTTCATATGTTGTCAATGCAATTCTAGTCTACCTCTTGAAATCGGTTTCCTGCAATTCTGCCTTGCTGTCAGTGCCTCTTCATAGCCTTACCTCAATATACTTTTGGAAAATAGTTGGCCTTTATAACTCTGCAGGTTTTTGAATTGCAGTGGCCCTTAGCTCCATTTTTCAGCTCTTATTTTTGTGATCTTGCCTCATATCCACAGGATTTTTTCATGCCCTATTCTTCTTCTGGGGCGCCTTGCTCTGCCTTTGGTTAATTCTTCTTCCTGATGTGAAATTAGAGTGACATGTGCCCATTGAAACCGCTACAGCTATTTTCTCACTGGTTCCCCCTATTCCCATTCATCCTCCGCACTAACTGCAGACTGTGCGATACCGGAACTTAAAGGCATTGACTCTCCGTGTGGGGATGTTGTTAGTAAAGTGGCTGGAATGTTGATCCGGAGCCTCAGGAGAGGAAAATGAGGTGCGTTTTAGAAACCTTTCCCGATCATATGGTATACCATCCGCTGGATTTCCCATGCATGGTTTAGCTGTAGGAAGATTCCCTTCAACCTGGAGTGTTGGGACCCTTGGAATGAGTAGCATGAAGTATTGCATTAAACTTTCGGCAGTTGCTCACCAAAGCTCATCAATCCTCTCAGCCCCAAGTGTCCAGCCTTATGTCTTATCCAGCTGTGGGTTTATATGTGGTCATTCCAGGTTGCATCACAGCCCCTGAGCGAATTTTATAAGAATTTTTCTCTCTTTCATTGTTTCTGCGTTTTGGTTTTAAAATTTATTTCTATAATGGGGTTTAGCTCATTTTCACTGCTGTGTTTGGCCGCTCTGCACACACTTGATTCCCTTATGGAGATATATCAATACATGGGTTTTAAGATTCTTATTACTCAGATATATTTCTCTGCGGTGTATAGGGTGTGTTGAGGCCAGTTCATTGAGCAAGGTGTAGATCTTGTCTAATACCTATTTGGTTTATTGAACGGTATCTGTGCTAATTTCAAACTCTGGTTTTATGCATCACCCCACCTCTCCTTTCCCCTTAAGCTGACATAAGTGTGTTTTCTAAATGTGAGACACTGTTCTGTTTTGTAATTCATTTTTTCTGCAGCCATATTTATCCTCCCTCTATAAGTGATATCTTATGATATGTTTCTTTTTCTGTTTGACTTATTTCAAGTAGTATTATCGGACCTAAATCCACTCTTTATCCTTCTACTAGCCTTATTACATTGATTTCATGGTGAAGAGATATTCCATTGTACATAAGTACCACATTTTCTTTATCCATTGTTCTCTTTCCTGGGATATTTAAGGTGTACTGAAGTTGAGGTTCTTGTAAACAGAGTAGCCCTAAACTGTGGTGTGCTTGTGTCTTGTTGATTTTTAGACTTCCCTAGATATACTTCCATGATTGGAAGTGCCCTATGCTCTGTAGCTCTGTTTTTTAGATGATTTAGGAACCACCATACACTTCTCCAGAGTGGCTCTCGGCAGTTCACACACTGTCCATCAGCGTATAAAGGCTCCCTGTTCTCCATGGCCTGTCCTGCATTTCTGGTTTTTACAATTTTTTCGGATGGTCCTTTTGACCGGTGGGAAATGAGACTTCTTTGTTGTGCACATTTGCATTGCTTGCTTGCTTGCTTGCCCATAAAGTGCGTATGCGTTTTTTCCTGGATATATTCAGGAAAAAATGCATACTCCCTTTTGGGCCAACTGCATCATTGTCGAAATTCTGCCACTTTTCATGTGCTTTAAAGACGAGTCCAATCTATCTCTTGAAATCTGTTTCTTGCAATTCTGTCTTGCATTCAGATCCTCTTCTTTGCCTTACCTCAACATAGTTTTGGATGTTAGTTTTCATTTATAACTCTGCAGGTTTGTGAATTGCAGTGACCCTGAGCTCCATTTTTTAAGTTGCTCTTTTGTGAGCTGGCCTCAAAGCCGCAGGATTGCTTCAGGCCCTATTTTGGCTCCGGCGAGGCGGGCTGAGCCTTTTTTTAATTCTTATTCTTAATGGGAAATTAGAGTGACATGTGCCCGTCCAAACCCCTACAACTATTCTCTCATTGGTTCCCCCTCTTCCCGTTCATCCTCCTCACAATTTGCAAAACGTGTGAAATAGAAGTTTAAATGTGCTGATTCTCTAAGTGGGGAGATTCTAAGTAACGTGGCTGGAATGATGAACAGGAGCACCAGGAGAGGATAAATGAGGTGCATTTTAGACACATCTCCCCATCACATGGTGTACAGTCCTCTGGGTTTTCCATGCATGTTTTAGCTGTAGGAAGATCCCTTGAACCTGCAGATTTGGGACCCATTGAATGGGTACCAGGTAGTATTACTTTAAAGGGTGTGCATTTCCTCACCCAACCTCACATTTCTCTTAGCACGAACAGTTTCCAGCCTTATGTGTCATCCTGCTGTGGGTCTAGATGTGTTCAATCCATGTTGCATCACCGTCCCTGAGGAAAAGTTGTAAGAGGTTTTCTCTGTCTCTCTGTCGTTTATTTTTTTCAATTTATTACTATATTGGTTACAGCTGATTTTCAAAGCTCTGTTTCTTGCTGCTGTACATCCACTTGATTCACATACAGAGAGACATCAATAAATTCTTTTTCAGATTCTTACCAGTCATATATATTCTTTTCCGGTGACTTGAGTGTGCTGAGTGCAGTTCTTTTAGCTACCGTGTAGGCCTTGTTGATTATCAGTTTGGTATTTGGAATGGTATCTTTGCTAATTTCAACCTCCTGGATGATGCCTCACCCCTCCCCACCTTTCCCGTTTAGCAGCCTTACGCGTGTTTTCTACATACTTGACTATGTTTTTCTTTTGTAATTTATTTCATGTGTAGCCATTTTGGATTCCACCTTTAAGTGATATCTTATGATATGTGTCTTTTTCTTTTTGAATTATGTCACTTAGAATGATCATACGTAACTCCTCCGGAGTTGTTACAACTGGCCATATTTCATTGATTTCCAGGCTGAGTAATATTCCACTCTACATAAGTACCACATCTCTATCCATTTTTTCCCTCCAGAGACATTTAAGTTATATCCTAGTCGAGGATCTTTTAAACAGAGAGGCAGTAAACATTGGGGTGCCTGTGTCCTCTCGATTTTTGTTTTTCCCAAGACATACGCCCATAAGTGCAAGTGCCCTATGCTCTGTAGCTCATTTTTTAGATGCTTGAGTAAACACAATACACTTCTCCAGAATGGCCGTTGGCAATATACATTTCCACTATAAGCCTCACAGGGCTCCCTCTTCTCCTTGTCCTGTCCTGCATTTCTGGTGTTTACACTTTATGAGGATGGCTCTTCTGACTGATGCGAAGTGATATCTTTTGTAGTATTGATTTCCAGTGCCCACCTGTTTGGTTGGCTAAAAAAGTGTATGCCCTTTTCTTGAATATATACAGAAAAAAACGCATACAGCCTTTTTGGCCAACTGCAATGTTGGCAATGTTCAGCCCCTTTTCTTGTGCTTAATGGCGAGTCCTTTCTACCTCCTCAAATCCCTTTCCTGCCATTCTCCCTTGCTTACCAATCCTTTTCTCTGACTTTCCTCAAGACATTTTTCAGTGATAGATATTTTCAACTCTGCAGTTTCATGAATTTTACTGCCCCTGAGTTCCATTGTTCAACTTGTGTTTATGGGAACTGGCCACAAAGCAGTGGGATTTCCTCAAGCCCTATACTGTTTCCATGGGCAACCCTAGCCTTTGGTCAATTCGTCTTCCTGATTGGAAATTAGAGTGACATGTGCCTGTCTGAACACCTAGGACTTGTCTCTCATTGTTCCTCATCCTTCCGCTTCATCCTCTGGACAAATTCCAAACTGTACGCAACAGGATGTTGACAGTGCTGACATCTCCAAGTGGGGAGACTGTTAGTAAAGACGCTGGAGGGGTGAACCTGAGCACCAGGAGATGAGGAGATGAGATGCCTTTTCCAAACTCTTCCCGATCAGACGGTATACCATCCTCTGGGTGTGACAGACATGTTTTAGCAGTAGGAAGAGTCCCATTCATGTAAGGAGAACACCAGGGCTTTTTCAAAATCAGTGTCTCCCCGAAACCCAAACTGGGGAATTTTTTAAGCTACGGCTACACATATGTTCATTAAGGGCCTTGGGAAGTAGGCAGAGTCCAAACTTTAGATGATTGAAGTCTTCAGGGTCAGAAGCACTCACCACCGGCTTCCCTTAGGTTACACTTTAACTGTCATTGATAGATGATGTCAATAAAAATATCTATTCTTTTTCCGATTATTTCCCCTTATAGGTTATTGCAAAATATTGAGTGTAGTTCCCTGTGCTATACAGTAGTTCCTTGTTGATGATCTATTTTATACATAGCAGTGTGTATGTGTTAATTCCAAACTGTTAATTTATCCCTCCTCCCACCTTTCCCCTTTGGTAATAATAAATTATAAGATTTTATACTTCTCAGAAATGGGGGAGCTGAAAGAGAGGTATCATTTTCAATGGAAAAGCATTTAAAACAAGATTGAAGCTTTAACCAAGATTATTAGGTGTACATCCTTGGAAAGAAATCACTTCATTTCTCTAATATTGACCTGACAAATAAGACAAACCTTTTCACTGAACTTGCTTATAATAAAGTGATGGAAATATCAAATGGAAGTGTTAGAAACATCTTATTTTACCCGAGCCTTATAAACTGTTCTATGTTAACTACAGTTTGGCTCACACATCTGTTCATTGAAGTTACAATAGTCTCAATTTCTGTTACTGATCCTCCAGAGTGGACCCCAACAAGTGTCCCCCTGCCCAGTGTCATTGGGGCCAACAGATCGAGACTGAGTTTTGTTCACAAGCAAAGGAAACTTTATATTTTAAACAGAGAATGGAGAGGTGAGAGCACGCACTACCCCGTGGGCTGTGGGCTGGGCTGCTGTGTAGAGATCCTGTCAGAGTCAGTGGGAGGGAGGGGGCGGAGCACTCGAGGGCCGGGTTGGCTGCAGCTCAGCCTCTATATCTCGGAGTCTGCACTGGGCCCCAGGAGCTGAGGTGTCGACCCAGCCATTCTGCACTAGGAAATCTGGTCTGAAGTGCCGGGTGTGGAACCTCTGCATGCGGGACCCTAGGAGCACGTGAAATTAGACAAAGCACAAAGGATAAAAAAGGTCAGACTTGACTTTATTGCCCAGATTCTATTTTTATCTCCCAGGGATTTTTAATGGGCTTTGCTGGGGACAAAGCCCTCCTCTGCCTTTTGTCCCGTTCCTCATTCTTGGAGTGCTGAGGGTGCAGACCCTTCTTCTGTAACTGCTGAGTGCTGAGTTGGGAGCCCTCATACCAGGGGATGAGGGTCAGAACTTCTCCCCAGCAGCCTCCAGGTGACGTTGATTGGCCCCAGGACCCCTGCCTCCCTGCTCGTCCGCCTGAGCACCAGCATTGGAAGTGTTATAGATTCTAATGACCTTTAAGGGTCCAGGAAAGAGATGTGCAGAGACGCTGTGGGGGCCGGTTTCACCCCGCCCCACATTTGTTCGGCCACCTTAGGCTGACCGTTTCTGCCAGCCTAGATGCTCTGACCAGTAGTCTGCTCTTTCTTCAATTAGGCCCCTGAATTAACGTAAAAACAGCACCAGGTGTCAGAGCCCTGCCCGCTCAACTCCCAGACAGTCCAGGGTCAATGGTGATCAAGGACCATGATGGCCACTGAGTCAACAGCCTTTTGAAGTAAACAGGAGTCCAGCCGGTCTTATTGGCCACCATCATCACGGTGTCTGTAGGTTTTTCTATGGTGACAGTGTGATATACGTTTCCCCCGCCAAGATTATTAGCTCCCCTCCGGGTGCAGTAAGTCCTGCAAGCAGTAGTCTACTCCTTCGGGACACACTATTGTTGTTTTATGAGAGAAACTCCAGGTCAAGTGATGTTCACACGAGTCGTCATGGTGCCCTGTTGCCCCCGGTTATCTCTCTGGTTGTTGGAGTTGGAGGGCCTCCTCACTCGAGGTCGGTGTGCCCACGGAGCGAACCCTGCAACTTCAGGGCATGTTTGGTGATTAGGATCACCACGTGGGGTCCTTTTCCCTTAGGAGAGAGGTGGCCTTTTGGGCTGCTGATTTTCAGGTTTTTAGATACCGCCAGTATCTTGGCCAGATGTGGCAGTGGGCCAAGCCCCTTGGTGACTGTAGTTTATCCTACCTGGATGGCATTCTTGTGTTGTTCCATTTCAAGTGGTCCCAGTTTTTGCACTAATTCTCCAATGGCGACTCACCTTTCACCGGGAATGGAAAGGTCAAAGGGTTTAGCTCAATTAGGGAGTTCCAGGGCAAGGGTCTGAATTGACTGCTCTTTCCATTCTTGAAAGGCCACTTCTGGATTCTGTTCAAAAGGATCATCATCTTTTCCTTTCAGTGTTTCATATAGAGGCCCAGCTAGTAGACTGTAGTTAGGGATCCAGAAGCAGCAAACCCTGGCCTCCCCAGGAACCCCTAAGCTGTCTTCTAGTTTTAGAAAGGGGTAAGGCTGCAAATGGTTTCTTCCCTTTCCTGGGATGGGCTTCTCCGACCTTCTGTGAGAATGAAGCCCAGGCAGGTCACCGCAGTCTGTGATATTTGAGCTTTTTCTTGGACAACTTCTATCCTTTATTGGCTTGGTAGTTCAGAGGCCTCCTTAGTAGGGCTGGCGATCAGAATGTCATCTGCATATTGAAGGAGGGTTTCCTTTTCCAGAGGTAGAACTTTTCGGTCTTTAGCTAAGCTTTCCCCAAAGATGGTGTGGGAATTTTTGAACCCTTGGGGCAAGACGGCCCGGAAGTATTGTTTTAGTTGTATGTTGAGTCCTGCCACTCACAAGCCAAAATTTCTTGTGACTCTGGGACTAATGGAATACAAAAGAAGGCATCATTGAGACTAATACAGAATACCATGTCCTGGTGGTTGGTAGAATGACCAGCAGGGTGTAGGAATCAGGAGCAACTGGAGGTATATCCTCGGTGGCTTCACTGACTGTCCTGACATCCTTTACCAGGTCCCCAGCAGCCCATGGGGCTCTCGTGGTCAGGCCAATCCCAGGATATGGAGCTCTCCTGGGCAGGTACCCCACCCCCAACCCAGCCCACGGGGCTCTCGTGGTCAGGCCTCTCCCAGGATACAGAGCTACCCTTGCAGGTACCGTGGCAGGGCTGGGCACACAGGAACCGTGCACATAGCTCTCACTGAAGAGCACCCCCATCTCACCTGTCGCTCAGAGCTGACACAGAGCACCTCAGAGCAGGACTTGAACTAACAAACAGCAGCTCCGACAGGTCTGTGACCCTGGGCATCACTCTGTGTGGCCTCCCTCCACCTGGTCTTCCAGAGACTTCCACTGCACCCGGGGCACCAGGCCTCTGTCTCCAACCACCACCCACCCCTCCTCTCCCTGACTCCTGGGTTCCTCTCATTAGGAGAGGCTTTTCTTGAAGTTGTCTCCCACTCATGGGCCAGATAAAATGATTAGAAAACAAGCCAAAGCTGCAGCCCCTTGTCTATCCTGACTCTCAGGAGCCCACACCTGTTCCTTGGACCTGGCCGGTTCAGCAAGTTCCATTTTCTGCAACTGTGAGCCCCTGAGGGGTGATGATTGGCTGACCTGGGCAGCCTTACCGTGCCGGCCAGCCCTCCCCAGGTGTGCCTGGGTTGAGATCAATATAAATACCACTCCAGGCAGCAAGAGCCCCTGCAGCTGTGCCTGACGCCATTTTCTCTGCCCTGTCAGCAGTCTCGGGGCTGGGCTGGTGGGAGGGAGTGAGAGGCCACGGCTTTGTGGGTGGCCCAGTGTGAGTGGGGCTCTGCTGGACTTTCTGCAGCAGTTGCCAGGCTGCCACCTGCTAAAGAAGAGGATGTGTCACCCATACCTGCTGCTGGAATTTCTCCCTGGGCAGAGGTGAGGAAGGAAAAAAGCAGTGGGAGCAGGGACAGGACGGGTATCTCAGGCAGGGAAATGGAAATCTTCCAGAAGAGCACCCAGGACCAGGGCCATCCTGGCTGGCCTGCAGGCACCAAGTCAGCTGGCATGCTGTCACTCATGTGGCTCCATGGCCCTTCCTCTAGGCTTTCAAGTCCTTGTATATATTCAGGTGTTTTACCTGGGAAGGGTGGGAACAGTTCAGCAGCAACTGGCCTGGGGCTCAGCTCACGTTCACTCACAGATGCCTCGGCACGGTGCCCCAGCTTTGCAATGAGGACGCTTGTTGTGTGGGGGCTGCTGGCTGAATGGGAGACGATTCCCCACCACTGACCAACTTCAGAATTATTTACAACAGGAGCAAGGGCCCTGATACGGTTTTCCTCTGAGTAACTGGTGGGTTCTGTTTTTTTTTTCTCTTTTTCGTTTTTGGTTCAAGGTAGAATTTATTCCTCTTTTTTGTATTTACAGATATAAGCATGGAAATAATTTATTCATATAAATACATGTATGTGAAGGGAATAATTGTTTTTTCTGTTTTGTTTTTTAAATTTTATTTCTTTTTAATTTTGAATTTTATTTTATATTTTTATACAGCAAGTTCTTATTTGTTATCTATTTTATACATATAAATGTTTACATGCCAATCCCAATCTCTCAACTCCTCCCACCACCACCCCCCCAAGAGCTTTCCCCCCTTGTTGTCCATACGATTGTTGTCTACATCTGTTGCTCTATTTATGCCTTGCAAAACGGTTAATCTGTACAGTTTTTCTAGGTTCCACATATATGCACGAATATACAAGATTTGTTTTTCTCTTTCTGACTTACTTCACTCTGTATGACAGTCTCTAGATCCATCGACGTCTCTACAAATGACCCAATTTCATTCCTTTCATGGCTTAGTAATATTCCATTTTATATATGTACCACATCTTTATGCATTCGTCTGTCTGTGGGCATTTAGGTTGCTTCCATTACCTCGATATTGTAAATAGTGATGCAATGAACATTGCGGTGAATGTCTCTTTTTGATTTATGGTTTTGTCTGGGTATATGTCCAGTACTGGGATTGCTGTATCATATGGTAATTCTATTAATAGTTTCTTAATAAACTCCATATTGTTCTCCATAGTGACTGTATCAATTTATATTCCCAACAATAGTAGAAGAGGCTTCCTTTTCTCCACAACCTTTCCAGCATTTGTTGTTTGTAGATTTTCAGATGATGCCCATTCTAACAGGTGTGAGGTGATACCTCATTGTTGAGTCCATTTCGTTGAGCAAGGGGTAGGTCTTGTCTATTACATATTTGGCTTATGGAACGGTATCTGTGCTAATTTCAAACTCTGGTTTTATGCAGCACCCCAACTCACCTTTCCCCTTAAGCAAGCATAAGTTGGTTTTCTAAACTTGAGACCCTGTTCTGTTTTGTAATTCAGTTCCTGTGTAGCCAAGTTTACATTCCGTGCATTAGTGATACCTTATGATGTTTCTTTTTCTGTGTGACTTATTTCACTTAGAATCATCGTGCCTCAATCCACTCATTATGCTGGTACAGGCCTGGTGACACAGATTTCATTGCTGAGTGGTATTCTGTTGTACGTAAGTACTGCAACTTCTTTATCAATTATTTGTTCTCTGGGATATTTAACTTGTACTGTAGAAGAGGTTCCTATAAACAGAGCCATCCCAAATTTTGGGGTGGCTGTGTCTTTTTTATTTTAATTTCCCTAAGCTATAGGACCATAAGTGGAAATGCCCTAGACTCTGTTGCTTTGTTTTTCAGATGTATCAGGAAACACTATACACTTCTCCAGAGTGACTGTTGGCAATTTACATCCCACCCATCAGCATAACAAGGCTCCCAGTTCTCCATGGCCTGTCCTGCCTTTCTGGATTTTACACTTTTTTCAGATGGCCCTTTAGACCGGGGGGAAGTGACACTTCATAGTAGTTCGGATTTCCATTGCAAGCTTGCTTGGTTTGCCAAAAAGGGCGTATGTGTTTTTTCCTGAATATATTCAGGAACAAACTCATACGCCCTTTTTTGTCACGTGCATCATTGTCGATGTTCTGCCTCTTTTCCTATGCTTTAAATGCAAATCCAGTCTACCTCCTGAAATCGGTTTCCTGAAATTCTGCCCCGCTTTCAAGTCCTCTTCGCAGCCTTACTTCAATATATTTTTGGACATTATCTGTCATTTATAACTCTGCAGGTTTGTGAATTACAGGGCCCCTGAGCTCCTTTCTTCAACTCGCTTTCTTGTGAGCTGGCCGCAAACCCGCAAGACTGCTTCAGGCCCTAATCTGCTTCTGGCAGGGCACGCTGAGCCTTTGGTTAATTCCTCTTCCTGGTGGGAAATGAGTGTTAAATATGCCCGTCCAGACACCTACCTCACTCTCAACCCCTTGGTGATGTGGGTCCTCTGGTTTGTGGCCACCTTTGCTGGGTTCCTCACCTTTCGATGATTTGGCCCCACTAGTGTGAGGACACTCCTGCCTGGTTCTCATCCACGTGGTTATGTGGACCCCCTGGTGAGAGTCTGTTCCTGGCTGTGTTCCTCACCCTTCTGTGAGGGAGACCCTCTGCTGATAGGTCACTCCTGCATGGCTGGCACACATTGCCTTGGTGAAGTCAGCTGTGTGGTGGCAGTTGGAGCGTGCTGGGGATCTCCTCCCCCCGGTGATGAGGGCCCTCTTGCGTCAGGCCCTAACTGCTGGGCTCACCAACTTTTCTTAGTGAGCCCAATGATTCTTGGGCACTCCTCTTAGGACCCCATCTCCATGGGGATGTGGGCCTTCTGCTCTGAGGTCCCAACGGCTGGGTTGTTCACATTTTCATGATGTGGGCTCTCTGGTGTTAGTTCACAGAGGCCTGGATCCCATAGCCTCTGTGCTCTTGGCCGCCTGCTGGGAGGTTCCAACTGCTGGATTCCTCACTTTTTTAATTTTTTAGGCCTCTGTTGTGAGGATCCTCCTGCCTGCCTCACTCCCAACCCCTTCGTGATGTGTGTCCTCTGGTTTGAGGTCACATGTGCTGGGTTCCTCACCTTTCGATGATGTGGGACCAATGGTCTTAGGAGACTCCTGCCTGGTTCACATCCCCTTTGTGATGTGGGCCCTCTGGTGAGAGTCTGATCCTGGCTGGGTTCCTCACCCATCTGTGAGGTGGGCCCTCTACTATCAGGTAACTCTTGCCTTGCTTGCTCACCTCGCCTTGTTGACATGAGCCCTCTGGTGGCACTTGGACCCTGCTGGGAGCCTCCTCACCTCTTTGATGAGGGCCCTCTGACGTCAGACCCTAACTGCTGGGCTCACCAACTTTTCTTAGTGAGCCCAATGATGCTTGGGCACTCCTCTTAGGACCCCATCTCCATGGGGATGTGGGCCTTCTGCTCTGATGTTCCAACGGTTGGGTTGATCACAGTTTCATGATGTGGGCTCTCTGGTGTTAGTTCACTGTGGCCTGGATCCCATAGCCTCTGTGCTCTTGGCCGCCTGCTGGGAGGTTCCAACTTCTGGATTCCTCACTTTTTAAATTTTTTAGGCCCTCTGTTGTGAGGATCCTCCTGCCTGCCTCACTCCCAGCCCCTTCGTGATGTGTGTCCTCTGGTTTGAGGCCACATATGCTGGGTTCCTCACCTTTCGATGATGTGGGACCAATGGTCTTAGGAGACTCCTGCCTGGTTCACATCCCCTTGGTGATGTGGGCCGTCTGTTGAGAGTCTGATCCTGGCTGGGTTCCTCACCTTCTGTGAGGTGGGCCGTATGCTGTGAGGTCACTCCTGCCTGGCTTGCTCACCTCGCCTTGTGGACATGAGCCCTCTGGTGGCACTTGGAGCCTGCTGGGAGTCTCCTCCCCTCGGTGATGAGGGCCCTCTTGCGTCAGGCCCTAACTGCTTGGCTCACCACATTTTGTGATGTGCGCCCAGTGGTTCGAAGACACTCCATCCAGGTTCACATCCCCATTGGGATGTGGGCCTTCTGCTCTGAGGTCCCAACGGCTGGGTTGTTCACAGTTTCATGATGTGGGCTCTCTGCTGTTAGTTCACTCTGGCCTGGATGCCATAGCCTCTGTGCTCTGGGCTGCCTGCTGGAAGGTTCCAACTGCTCGATTCCTCAACTTTTGTATTCTATGGGTCCTGTGTTGCGATGCTCCTCCTGCCTGCCTCACTCGCAACCCCTTCTTGATGTGGGTCCTCTGGTTTGAGGCCACATGTGCTGGGTTCCGCAACTTTCAATGATGTGGCCCCACTGGTGTGAGGACACTCCTGCCTGGTTCCCATCCCCTTGGTGATGTGGGCCTTCTGGTGACAGTCTTATCCTGGCTGGGTTCCTCACTCTTCTGTGAGGTAGGCCCTCTGCTGTGAGGTCAATCCTGCCTGACTTGCACACATCACCTTGGCGACGTGGGCCCTCTGTTGGCACATGGAACCTGCTGGGAGCCTCCTGCCCTCGGTGATGACGGCCCTCTAGCATCAGGCCCTAACTGCTGGGCTCCCCACGTTTTCTGATGTGAACCCAGTGATGCCAGGACACTCCTGTCAGGTTCCCATCCCCATGGGGATGTGGTCTTTCTGCTCTGAGGTCCCAACGCCTGGGTGGCTCACAGTTTCATGATGTGGGCTCTCTGGTGTTAGTTCACTCCTGCCTGCATCCCATAGCTTCTGTGCTCTCGGCCGCCTGCTGGGAGGTTCCAAATGCTGGATTCCTCACCTTTTTTATTCTTTGGGCCCTCTGTTTTTAGGCTACTCCTACCTGCCTCACTCCCATCCCCTTTGTGATGTATGTCCTCTGATATGAGGCCGCATGTGCTGGGTTCTTCACCTTTCAATGATGTGGCCCCACTGGTGGGAGGACAGTCCTGACTGGTTCCCATCCCCTTGTTGTTGTGGGCCTTCTGGCAAGAGTCTCATCCTACCTCGGTTCCTCACCCTTCTGTGAGATAGGCCCTCTGCTGTGAGGTCGCTACTGCCTGGCTGGCGCATGCCACCTTGTAGACGTGGGCCCTCTGTTGGCAGTTGGAACCTGCTGGGAGTCTCCTCCCCTCAGTTATGAGGGCTCCCTTGCGTCGGGCCCTAACTGCTGGGCTCCTAACATTTTCTGATATGTGCTAAGTGGTGCGAAGCCACTCCTTCCAGGTTCCCATCCCAATGGGGATGTGGGCCTTCTGTTCTGAGGTCCCAACGGCTGGGCTGCTCACAGGTTCATGATGTGGGCCCTCTGCTGTGAGTTCACTGTGGCCTGGATCCCATAGCCTCGGTGCTCTGGGCCACTTGCTGGGAGGTTCCAACTGCTGGATTCCTCAACTTTTATATTCTATGGACCCTGTGTTGTGAGGCCAGTCCTGCCAGCCTCATTCCGAAACCCTTGGTGATGTGGTTCCTCTGGTTTGAGGCTACATGTGCTGGGATCCTCACCTTTCGATGATGTTGTCCCACTGGTGTGGGGACACTCCTGCTTGGTTCCCATCCCCTTGGCGATGTGGGCCCTCTGGTGAGAGTCTGATCCTGGCTGTGTTCCTCACCCTTCTGTGAGGTGGGCCCTCTGCTGTGAGGTCACTCCTAACGGGCTGGCACACATCGCCTTGGTGACATTGGCCCTCTGGTGGCAGCTGCAGCCTGCTGGGAGCCTCCTCCCCTTGGTGATGAGTGCCCTCTAGCGTCAGGCCCTAACTTCTGAGCACCCCACGTTTTCTGATGTGAGCCCAGTGATGCCAGGACACTCCTGTCATTTTCCCATCACCATGGGGATGTGGGCCTTCTGCTCTGAGGTCCCAATGTCTGGGTTGCTCACAGTTTCATGATGTGGGCTGTCTGGTGTTAGTTCACTCTGGCTTGGATCCCCTAGCCTCTGTGCTCTGGGCCGCCTGCTGGGAGGTTCCAACTGCTGGATTCCTCACCTTTCTTATTTTTGGGCCCTCTGTTGTGAGGCTCCTCCTGCCTGCCTCACTCCCAGCCCCTTGGTGATGGGTGTCCTATGGTTTGAAGTCACATGTTCTGGGTTCCTCACCTTTAGATGATGTGGCCCTACTCATGTGAGGACACTCCTGTCTGGTTCCAATCCATTTGGTGATGTGGGCCCTCTGGTGCAAGTCTGATCCTGACTGGGTTCGTCACACTTCTCTGAGGTGGGCCCTCTGCTGTGAGGTCATTCGTGCCTGGTTGGCACACATTGCCTTGGTGACGTCAGCCCTCTGGTGGCAGTTGGAGCCTGCTGGGAGCCTCCTTCCCTTGGTGATGAGGGTCCTCTGGCGTCAGGCCCTAACTGCAGGTCTCCCAAAATTTTCTGACATGTTCTCAGTGGTGCGAGGACACTCCTACCAGATTTATATCCCCATGGGGATGTGGGCCTCCTGCTCTGAGGTCCCAATGGCTGGGTTGCTCAGTTTCATGACATGGGCCCTCTTCTGTGAGTTCACTGTGGCCTGGATCCCATAGCCTCGGTGCTCTGGGCCACCTGCTGGGAGGTTCCAACTGCTGGATTCCTCACTTTTTTATTCTATGGGCCCAGTGTTGTGAGGCTACTCCTGCCTGCCTCACTCCAAGGCCCTTGGTGATGTGGGTCCTCTGGTTTGAGGACACATGTGCTGAGTACGTCACCTTTCGCTGATGTGGCCCAACTGGTGTGAAGACACTCCTGCCTGGTTCCCATCCCCTTGGTGATGTGGGCCCTCTGATGAGAGTCTGATGTTGGCTGGGTTTCTCACCATTCTGTGAGGTGGGACCTCTGCTGTGAGGTAACTCATGCCTGGCTTGCTCATGTTGCCTTGGCAACATGAGCACTCAGGTGGCAGTTGGGGCCTGCTGGGAATCTCCTCCCCTCGGTTATGAGAGCTCTGGATAAAACACATATGCCCTTTTTTGCCAAGTGCATTATTTTCCAAGTTCTGTCTCTTTTCCTATGCTTTAAGAGCGACTCCCGTGTACCTTCTGAAATCGGTTTCCAGCAATTCTGCCCCGCATTCAAGTCCTCTTCGCAGCCTTACTTCAGTATAATTTTGGATGATAGCTGTCATTTATAACTCTGCAGGTTTGTGAATAACAGTGTCCCTGAGCTCCTTTCTTCAACTCGCTTTCTTGTGAGCTGGCCGTAAAACTGCAGGATCTCTTCAGGTCCTAATCTGGTCCCAGCATGGCATGTGGAGCCTCTGGTTCATTCGTCTTCCTGGTGGGAAATGAGAGTTAAATTTGCCCGTCCAGACACCTACAGATAGTCTCTCATTGGTTCTCCTTATTCCTGTTCATATTCCGCAGAAATTGCAAACTGGGCCAAACAGGAGGTTAAAGGCACTGACTCTCCAAGTGGGGAGAGTGTTAGTAAAGCGTCTGGAATGTTGCACCCGAGTACCAGGGGATGAAAACTGAGACACATTTGAAAACGTTTCCCGATCACACGGTGGATCATACTCTGGGTTCCACATGCATGTTTTAGCTGAAGGAAGAATCCCTTAAACCTGGAGAGTTGAGACCCATGGAATGGGTACCATGCAATATGACTTCAAAGGGTCTGCATTTGCTCACCGAACCTCACCAATCCTATCACTGCAGCGTTTATGCCGCTGTACACACGCTTGATTCTCTTTCGGAGACATATAAATCCATAGGTTTTAAGATTCTTACTAGTCAGGTATATTCTTAGGCGTTTAATATGGGGTGTTGAGTCCACTTCGTTGAGCAAGGAGTAGCTCTTGTCTATTAAATATTTGGCTTATGGAACGGTATCTGTGCTAATTTCAATCTCTGGTTTTATGCAGCACCCCAACTCACCTTTCCCCTTAAGCAAGCATAAGTTGGTTTTCTACATTTGAGACCCTGTTCTGTTTTGTAATTCTGTTCCTGTGTAGCCAAGTTTACATTCCGTGCAGTATTGATATCTTATGTTGTTTCTTTTTCTGTGTGACTTATTTCACTTAGAATCATTGTACCTGAATCCACTCATTATGCTGCTATGGGCCTGATGACATAGATTTCATTGCTGAGTGATATTGCATTGTACGTAAGTACCACAACTTCTTTATCCATTTTTCACTTTCTGTGATATTGAACTTGTACCGATAACGAGTTTCTTGTAAACAGAACCGTCCCAAACTTTGGGGTGGCTGTGTCTTTTTGATTTTAATTTCCCTAAGGTATAAGACCATAAGTGGAAGTGCCCTAGGCTCTGTTGCTTTGTTTTGTAGATGTTTCAGGAAACACCATACACTTCTCCAGAGTGGCTGTTGGCAATTTACATCCCGCCCATGAGCATAACAAGGCTCCCAGTTCTCTATGGCCTGTCCTTCCTTTCTGGATTTGACACTTTTTTCAGATGGCCCTTTTGACCAGGAGGCAGTGAGACTTCATTGTAATGCAGATTTCCTTTGCAAGCTTGCTTGGTTGGCCAAAAAGGGCGTATGCGTTTTTTCCTGAATATATTCAGGAAAAAACGCATACGCCCTTTTTGGCCAAGTGCATCATTGTGGACGTTCTGCTTCTTTTCCTATGCTTTAAAGGCAATTGCTATCTACCTCCTGAAATCGGTTTCCTGCAATTCTGCCCCGCTTTCGAGTCCTCTTGGCAGCCTTACTTCAATATATTTTTGGACGATAGCTGTCATTTATAACTCTGCAGGTTTGTGCATTACAGTGCCCCTGAGCTCCTTTCTTCAACTCGCTTTCTTGTGAGCTGGCCGCAACACCGCAGCCTTGCTTCAGGCCCTAGTGTGGTTCCGGCATGGCACGCTGAGCCTTTGGTTAATTCCTCTTCCTGGTGGGAAATGAGAGTTAAATTTGCCCGTCCAGACACCTCCAGCTAGTCTCTCATTGGTTCTCCCTATTCCTGTTCATTTTCCGCAGAAATTGCAAACTGGGCCAAACAGGAGGTTAAAGGCACTGAATCTCCAAGTGGGGAGAGTGTTAGTAAAGCGTCTGGAATGTTGCACCCGAGTACCGGGGGACGAAAACTGAGACACATTTGAACACGTTTCCCGATCACACGGTGGATCATACACTGGGTTCCACATGCATGTTTTAGCTGAAGGAAGAATCCCTTAAACCTGGAGAGTTGAGACCCATGGAATGGGTACCATGCAATATGACTTCAAAGGGTCTGCATTTGCTCACCAAACCTCACCAATCCTATCACTGCTGCGTTTATGCCGCTGTACACACGCTTGATTCTCTTTCGGAGACATATAAATCCATAGGTTTTAAGATTCTTACTAGTCAGGTATATTCTTAGGCGTTTAATATGGGGTGTAGAGTCCACTTCGTTGAGCAAGGAGTAGCTCTTGTCTATTACATATTTGGCTTATGGAACGGTATTTGTGCTAATTTCAATCTCTGGTTTTATGCAGCACCCCAACTCACCTTTCCCCTTAAGCAAGCATAAGTTGGTTTTCTACATTTGAGACCCTGTTCTGTTTTGTAATTCAGTTCCTGTGTAGCCAAGTTTACATTCCGTGTAGTAGTGATATCTTATGATGTTTCTTTTTCTGTGTGACTTATGTCACTTAGAATCATCGTACCTGAATCCACTCATTATGCTGCTATGGGCCTGATGACATAGATTTCATTGCTGAGTTATACTGCATTGTACGTACGTACGACAAATTCTTTATCCATTTTTCGCTTTCTGTGATATTGAACTTGTACCGTAAACGAGGTTCTTGTAAACAGAGCCTTCCCAAACTTTGGGGTGGCTGTGTCTTTTAGATTTTAATTTCCCTAAGCTATAGGACCATAAGTGGAAGTGCCCTAGGCTCTGTTGCTTTGTTTTTTAGATGTTTCAGGAAACACCATACTCTTCTCCAGAGTGGCTGTTGGCAATTTACATCCCGCCCATCAGCATAACAAGGCTCCCAGTTCTCCATGACCTGTCCTGCCTTTCTGGATTTTACACTTTTTTCAGATGGCCCTTTTGACCGGGGGGCAGTGAGACTTCATTGTAGTGCAGATTTCCTTTGCAAGCTTGCTTCTTTGGACAAAAAGGGCGTATGCGTTTTTTCCTGAATATATTCAGGAAAAAACGCATACGCCCTTTTTGGCCAAGTGCATCATTGTGGACGTTCTTCCTCTTTTCCTGTGGTTTACATGAAAATCCAGTCTACCTCCTGAAATCGGTTTCCTGCAATTCTGCCCCGCTTTAAAGTCCTCTTGGCAGCCTTACTTCAATATATTTTTGGACGATAGCTGTCATTTATAACTCTGCAGTTCTGTGAATGACAGTGCCCCTGAGCTCCTTTCTTCAACTCGCTTTCTTGTGAGCTGGCCGCAACACCGCTGCATTGCTTTAGTCCCTAGTGTGGTTCAGGCATGGCACGCTGAGCCTTTGGTTAATTCCTCTTCCTGGTGGGAAATGAGAGTTAAATTTGCCCGTCCAGACACCTCCAGCTATTCTCTCATTGGTTCTCCCTATTCCTGTTCATTTTCCGCAGAAATTGCAAACTGGGCCAAACAGGAGGTTAAAGGCACTGACTCTCCAAGTGGGGAGAGTGTTCGTAATGCGTCTGGAATGTTGCACCCGAGTACCAGGGGACAAAAACTGACACATTTGAACACGTTTCCCGATCACACGGTGGATCATACTCTGGGTTCCACATGCATGTTTTAGCTGAAGGAAGAATCCCTTAAACCTGGAGAGTTGAGACCCATGGAATGGGTACCATGCAATATGACTTCAAAGGGTCTGCATTTGTCCACCGAACCTCACCAATCCTATCACTGCTGCATTTATGCCGCTGTACACACGCTTGATTCTCTTTCGGAGACATATAAATCCATAGGTTTTAAGATTCTTACTAGTCAGGTATATTCTTAGGCGTTTAATATGGGGTGTAGAGTCCACTTCGTTGATCAAGGAGTAGCTCTTGTCTATTACATATTTGGCTTATGGAACGGTATCTGTGCTAATTTCAATCTCTGGTTTTATGCAGCACCCCAACTCACCTTTCCCCTTAAGGAAGCATAAGTTGGTTTTCTACATTTGAGACCCTGTTCTGTTTTGTAATTCAGTTCCTGTGTAGCCAAGTTTACATTCCGTGTAGTAGTGATATCTTATGATGTTTCTTTTTCTGTGTGACTTATTTCACTTAGAATCATCGTACCTGAATCCACTCATTTTGCTGCTATGGGCCTGATGACATAGATTTCATTGCTGAGTGATATTGCATTGTATGTACGTACCACAATTTTTTTATCCATTTTTCGCTTTCTGTGATATTGAACTTGTACCGTAACCAAGGTTCTTGTAAACAGAGCCGTCCCAAATTTTGAGGTGGCTGTACCTTTTTGATTTTAATTTCCCTAAGCTATAGGACCATAAGTGGAAGTGCCCTATGCTCTGTTGCTTTGTTTTTTAGATGTTTCAGGAAACACCATACACTTCTCCAGAGTGGCTGTTGGCAATTTACATCCCGCCCATCAGCATAACAAGGCTCCCAGTTCTCCATGGCCTGTCCTGCCTTTCTGGATTTTACACTTTTTTCAGATGGCCCTTTTGACCGGGGGGCTGTGAGACTTCATTGTAGTGCAGATTTCCTTTGCAAGCTTGCTTGGTTGGCCAAAAAGGGCGTATGCGTTTTTTCCTGAATATATTCAGGAAAAAACGCATACGCCCTTTTTGGCCAAGTGCATCATTGTGGACGTTCTGCCTCTTTTCCTATGCTTTACATGCAATTCCAGTCTACCTCCTGAAATCGGTTTCCTGCAATTCTGCCCCGCTTTCAACTCCTCTTGGCAGCCTTACTTCAATATATTTTTGGACGATAGCTGTCATTTACAACTCTGCAGGTATGTGAATGACAGTGCCCCTGAGCTCCTTTCTTCAACTCGTTTTCTTGTGAGCTGGCCGCAACACCGCAACATTGCTTCAGGCCCTAGTGTGGTTCCGGCATGGCACGCTGAGCCTTTGGTTAATTCCTCTTCCTGGTGGGAAATGAGAGTTAAATTTGCCCGTCCAGACACCTCCAGCTAGTCTCTCATTGGTTCTCCCTATTCCTGTTCATTTTCCGCAGAAATTGCAAACTGGGCCAAACAGGAGGTTAAAGGCACTGACTCTCCAAGTGGGGAGAGTGTTAGTAAAGCATCTGGAATGTTGCACCCGAGTACCAGGGTACGAAAACTGACACAATTGAACACGTTTCCCGATCACACGGTGGATCATACTCTGGGTTCCACATGCATGTTTTAGCTGAAGGAAGAATCCCTTATACCTGGAGAGTTGAGACCCATGGAATGGGTACCATGCAATATGACTTCAAAGGGTCTGCATTTGTCCACCGAACCTCACCAATCCTATCACTGCTGCGTTTATGCCGCTGTACACACGCTTGATTCTCTTTCGGAGACATATAAATCCATAGGTCTTAAGATTCTTGCTAGTCAGGTATATTCTTAGGTGTTTATTATGGGGTGTAGAGTCCACTTCGTTGAGCAAGGAGTAGCTCTTGTCTATTACATATTTGGCTTATGGAATGGTATCTGTGCTAATTTCAATCTCTGGTTTTATGCAGCACCCCAACTCACCTTTCGCCTTAAGCAAGCATAAGTTGGTTTTCTACATTTGAGACCCTGTTCTGTTTTGTAATTCAGTTCCTGTGTAGCCAAGTTTACATTCCGTGTAGTAGTGATATCTTATGATGTTTCTTTTTCTGTGTGACTTATTTCACTTAGAATCATCGTACCTGAATCCACTCATTATGCTGCTATGGGCCTGATGACATAGATTTCATTGCTGCGTGATATTGCATTGTACGTAATTACCACAACTTCTTTATCCATTTTTCACTTTGTGTGATACTGAACTTGTACCGTAAACGAGGTTCTTGTAAACAGAGCCGTCCCAAACTTTGGGGTGGCTGTGTCTTTTTGATTTTAATTTCCCTAAGCTATAGGACCATAAGTGGAAGTGCCCTAGGCTCTGTTGCTTTGCTTTTTAGATGTTTCAGGAAACACCATACACTTCTCCAGAGTGGCTGTTCGCAATTTACATCCCGCACATCAGCATAACAAGGTTCCCAATTCTCCATGGCCTGTCCTGCCTTTCTGGATTTTACACGTTTTTCAGATGGCCCTTTTGACCGGGGGCAGTGAGACTTCATTGTAGTGCAGATTTCCTTTGCAAGCTTGCTTGGTTGGCCAAAAAGGGCGTATGCGTTTTTTCCTGAATATATTCAGGAAAAAACGCATACGCCCTTTTTGGCCAAGTGCATCATTGTGGACGTTCTGCCTCTTTTCCTGTGCTTTACATGCTATTCCAGTCTACCTCCTGAAATCGGTTTCCTGCAATTCTGCCCCGCTTTCAAGTCCTCTTGGCAGCCTTACTTCAATATATTTTTGGACGATAGCTGTCATTTATAACTCTGCAGGTTTGTGAATGACAGTGATCCTGAGCTCCTTTCTTCAACTCGCTTTCTTGTGAGCTGGCCGCAACACCGCAGCATTGCTTCAGGCCCTAGTGTGGTTCCGGAATGGCACGCTGAGCATTTGGTTAATTCCTCTTCCTGGTGGGAAATGAGAGTTAAATTTGCCCGTCCAGACACCTCCAGCTAGTCTCTCATTGGTTCTCCCTATTCCTGTTCATTTTCCGCAGAAATTGCAAACTGGGCCAAACAGGAGTTTAAAGGCACTGACTCTCCAAGAGGGGAGACTGTTAGTAAAGCGTCTGGAATGTTGCACCCGAGTACCAGGGGAAGAAAACTGAGACACCTTTGAACACGTTTCCCGATCACACGGTGGATCATACTCTGGGTTCCACATGCATGTTTTAGCTGAAGGAAGAATCCCTTAAACCTGGAGAGTTGAGACCCATGGAATGGGTACCATGCAATATGACTTCAAAGGGTCTGCATTTGCTCACCGAACCTCACCAATCCTATCACTGTTGCGTTTATGCCGCTGTACACACGCTTGATTCTCTTTCGGAGACATATAAATCCATAGGTATTAAGATTCTTACTATTCAGGTATATTCTTAGGAGTTTAATATGGGGCGTTGAGTCCACTTCGTTGAGCAAGGAGTAGCTCTTGTCTATTACATATTTGGCTTATGGAACGGTATCTGTGCTAATTTCAATCTCTGGTTTTATGCAGCACCCCAACTCACCTTTCCCCTTAAGCAAGCATAAGTTGGTTTTCTACATTTGAGACCCTGTTCTGTTTTGTAATTCAGTTCCTGTGTAGCCAAGTTTACATTCCGTGTAGTAGTGATATCTTATGATGTTTCTTTTTCTGTGTGACTTATTTCACTTAGAATCATCGTACCTGAATCCACTCATTATGCTGCTATGGGCCTGATGACATAGATTTCATTGCTGAGTGATATTGCATTGTACGTAAGTACCACAACTTCTTTATCCATTTTTCACTTTCTGTGATTTTGAACATGTACTGTAAACGAGGTTCTTGTAAACAGAGCCGTCCCAAACTTTGGGGTGGCTGTGTCTTTTTGATTTTAATTTCCCTAAGCTATAGGACCATAAATGGAAGTGCCCTAGGCTCTGTTGCTTTGCTTTTTAGATGTTTCAGGAAACACCATACACTTCTCCAGAGTGGCTGTTGGCAATTTACATCCCGCCCATCAGCATAACAAGGCTCCCAGTTCTCCATGGCCTGTCCTGCCTTTCTGGATTTTACACTTTTTTCAGATGGCCCTTTTGACCGGGGGGCAGTGAGACTTCATTGTAGTGCAGATTTCCTTTGCAAGCTTGCTTGGTTGGCCAAAAAGGGCGTATGCGTTTTTTCCTGAATGTATTCAGGAAAAAACGCATACGCCCTTTTTGGCCAAGTGCATCATTGTGGACGTTCTGCCTCTTTTCCTATGCTTTACATGCAATTCCAGTCTACCTCCTGAAATCGGTTTCCTGCAATTCTGCCCCGCTTTCAACTCCTCTTGGCAGCCTTACTTCAATATATTTTTGGACGATAGCTGTCATTTATAACTCTGCAGGTATGTGAATTACAGTGCCCCTGAGCTCCTTTCTTCAACTCGCTTTTTTGTGAGCTGGCCGCAACACCGCAGCATTGCTTCAGGCCCTAGTGTGGTTCCGGCATGGCACACTGAGCCTTTGGTTAATTCCTCTTCCTGGTGGGAAATGAGAGTTAAATTTGCCCGTCCAGACACCTCCAGCTAGTCTCTCATTGGTTCTCCCTATTCCTGTTCATTTTCCGCAGAAATTGCAAACTGGGCCAAACAGGAGGTTAAAGGCACTGACTCTCCAAGTGGGGAGAGTGTTAGTAAAGCGTCTGGAATGTTGCACCCGAGTACCAGGGGACGAAAACTGACACAATTGAACACGTTTCCCTATCACACGGTGGATCATACTCTGGGTTCCTCATGCATGTTTTAGCTGAAGGAAGAATCCCTTAAACCTGGAGAGTTGAGACCCATGGAGTGGGTACCATGCAATATGATTTCAAAGGGTCTGCATTTGTCCACCGAACCTCAGCAATAATATCACTGCTGCGTTTATGCCGCTGTACACACGCTTGATTCTCTTTCGGAGACATATAAATCCATAGGTTTTAAGATTCTTACTTGTCACGTATATTCTTAGGCGTTTAATATGGGGTGTAGGGTCCACTTCGTTGATCAAGGAGTAGCTCTTGTCTATTACATATTTGGCTTATGGAATGGTATCTGTGCTAATTTCAATCTCTGGTTTTATGCAGCATCCCAACTCACCTATCCCCTTAAGCAGGCATAAGTCGGTTTTCTACATTTGAGACCCTGTTCTGTTTTGTAATTCAGTTCCTGTGTAGCCAAGTTTACATTCCATGTGGTAGAGATATCTTATGATGTTTCTTTTTCTGTGTGACTTATTTCACTTAGAATCATCGTACCTGAATCCACTCATTATGCTGCTACGGGCCTGATGACATAGATTTCATTGCTGAGTGATATTGCATTGTACGTAAGTACCACAACTTCTTTATCCATTTTGCACTTTCTGTGATATTGAACTTGTACCGTAAACGAGGTTCTTGTAAACAGAGCTGTCCCAAACATTTGGGTGGTTGTGTCTTTTTGATTTTAATTTCCCTAAGCTATAGGACCATAAGTGGAAGTGCCCTAGGCTCTGTTGCTTTGTTTTTTAGATGTTTCAGGAAACACCATACACTTCTCCAGAGTGCCTGTTGGCAATTTACATCCCGCCCATCAGCATAACAAGGCTCCCAGTTCTCCATGGCCTGTCCTGCCTTTCTGGATTTTACACTTTTTTCAGATGGCCCTTTTGACCAGGGGACAGTGAGACTTCTTTGTAGTGCAGATTTCCTTTGCAAGCTTGCTTGGTTGGCCAAAAAGGGCGTATGCGTTTTTTCCTGAATGTATTCAGGAAAAAACGCATACGCCCTTTTTGGCCAAGTGCATCATCGTGGACGTTCTGCCTCTTTTCCTATGCTTTACATGCAATACCAGTCTACCTCCTGAAATCGGTTTCCTGCAATTCTGCCCCGCTTTCAAGTCCTCTTGGCAGCCTTACTTCAATATATTTTTGGACGATAGCTGTCATTTATAACTCTGCAGGTATGTGAATGACAGTGCCCCTGAGCTCCTTTCTTCAACTCGCTTTCTTGTGAGCTGGCCGCAACACCGCAGCATTGCTTCAGGCCCTAGTGTGGTTCCGGCATGGCATGCTGAGCCTTTGGTTAATTCCTCTTCCTGGTGGGAAATGAGAGTTAAATTTGCCCGTCCAGACACCTCCAGCTAGTCTCTCATTGGTTCTCCCTATTCCTGTTCATTTTCCGCAGAAATTGCAAACTGGGCCAAACAGGAGGTTAAAGGCACTTACTCTCCAAGTGGGGAGAGTGTTAGTAAAGCGTCTGGAATGTTTCACCCGAGTACCAGGGGACGAAAACTGACACAATTGAACACGTTTCCCGATCACACGGTGGATCATACTCTGGGTTCCACATGCATGTTTTAGCTGAAGGAAGAATCCCTTAAACCTGGAGAGTTGAGACCCATGGAATGGGTACCATGCAATATGACTTCAAAGGGTCTGCATTTGTCCACCGAACCTCACCAATAATATCACTGCTCCGTTTATGCCGCTGTACACACGCTTGATTCCCTTTCGGAGACATATAAATCCATAGGTTTTAAGATTCTTCCTAGTCAGGTATATTCTTAGGCATTTAATATGGGGTGTAGAGTCCACTTCGTTGAGCAAGGAGTAGCTCTTGTCTATTACATATTTGGCTTATGGAACGGTATCTGTGCTAATTTCAATCTCTGGTTTTATGCAGCACCCCAACTCACCTTTCCCCTTAAGCAAGCATAAGTCGGTTTTCTACATTTGAGACCCTGTTCTGTTTTGTAATTCAGTTCCTGTGTAGCCAAGTTTACATTCCGTGTAGTAGTGATATCTTATGATGTTTCTTTTTCTGTGTGACTTATTTCACTTAGAATCATCGTACCTGAATCCACTCATTATGCTGCTACGGGCCTGATGACATAGATTTCATTGCTGCGTGATATTGCATTGTACGTAATTACCACAAATTCTTTATCCATTTTTCACTTTGTGTGATACTGAACTTGTACCGTAAACGAGGTTCTTGTAAACAGAGCCGTCCCAAACTTTGGGGTGGCTGTGTCTTTTTGATTTTAATTTCCCTAAGCTATAGGACCATAAGTGGAAGTGCCCTAGGCTCTGTTGCTTTGCTTTTTAGATGTTTCAGGAAACACCATACACTTCTCCAGAGTGGCTGTTCGCAATTTACATCCCGCACATCAGCATAACAAGGTTCCCAATTCTCCATGGCCTGTCCTGCCTTTCTGGATTTTACACTTTTTTCAGATGGCCCTTTTGACCGGGGGCAGTGAGACTTCATTGTAGTGCAGATTTCCTTTGCAAGCTTGCTTGGTTGGCCAAAAAGTGCGTATGCGTTTATTCCTGAATATATTCAGGAAAAAACGCATAAACCCTTTTTGGCCAAGTGCATCATTGTGGACGTTCTGCCTCTTTTCCTATGCTTTACATGCTATTCCAGTCTACCTCCTGAAATCGGTTTCCTGCAATTCTGCCCCGCATTCAAGTCCTCTTGGCAGCCTTACTTCAATATATTTTTGGACGATAGCTGTCATTTATAACTCTGCAGGTTTGTGAATGACAGTGATCCTGAGCTCCTTTCTTCAACTCGCTTTCTTGTGAGCTGGCCGCAACACCGCAGCATTGCTTCAGGCCCTAGTGTGGTTCCGGAATGGCACGCTGAGCCTTTGGTTAATTCCTCTTCCTGGTGGGAAATGAGAGTTAAATTTGCCCGTCCAGACACCTCCAGCTAGTCTCTCATTGGTTCTCCCTATTCCTGTTCATTTTCCGCAGAAATTGCAAACTGGGCCAAACAGGAGTTTAAAGGCACTGACTCTCCAAGAGGGGAGACTGTTAGTAAAGCGTCTGGAATGTTGCACCCGAGTACCAGGGGAAGAAAACTGAGACACCTTTGAACACGTTTCCCGATCACACGGTGGATCATACTCTGGGTTCCACATGCATGTTTTAGCTGAAGGAAGAATCCCTTAAACCTGGAGAGTTGAGACCCATGGAATGGGTACCATGCAATATGACTTCAAAGGGTCTGCATTTGCTCACCGAACCTCACCAATCCTATCACTGTTGCGTTTATGCCGCTGTACACACGCTTGATTCTCTTTCAGAGACATATAAATCCATAGGTTTTAAGATTCTTACTATTCAGGTATATTCTTAGGAGTTTAATATGGGGCGTTGAGTCCACTTCGTTGAGCAAGGAGTAGCTCTTGTCTATTACATATTTGGCTTATGGAACGGTATCTGTGCTAATTTCAATCTCTGGTTTTATGCAGCACCCCAACTCACCTTTCCCCTTAAGCAAGCATAAGTTGGTTTTCTACATTTGAGACCCTGTTCTGTTTTGTAATTCAGTTCCTGTGTAGCCAAGTTTACATTCCGTGTAGTAGTGATATCTTATGATGTTTCTTTTTCTGTGTGACTTATTTCACTTAGAATCATCGTACCTGAATCCACTCATTATGCTGCTATGGGCCTGATGACATAGATTTCATTGCTGCGTGATATTGCATTGTACGTAATTACCACAACTTCTTTATCCATTTTTCACTTTGTGTGATACTGAACTTGTACCGTAAACGAGGTTCTTGTAAACAGAGCCGTCCCAAACTTTGGGGTGGCTGTGTCTTTTTGATTTTAATTTCCCTAAGCTATAGGACCATAAATGGAAGTGCCCTAGGCTCTGTTGCTTTGCTTTTTAGATGTTTCAGGAAACACCATACACTTCTCCAGAGTGGCTGTTGGCAATTTACATCCCGCCCATCAGCATAACAAGGCTCCCAGTTCTCCATGGCCTGTCCTGCCTTTCTGGATTTTACACTTTTTTCAGATGGCCCTTTTGACAGGGGGGCAGTGAGACTTCATTGTAGTGCAGATTTCCTTTGCAAGCTTGCTTGGTTGGCCAAAAAGGGCGTATGCGTTTTTTCCTGAATGTATTCAGGAAAAAATGCATACGCCCTTTTTGGCCAAGTGCATCATTGTGGACGTTCTGCCTCTTTTCCTATGCTTTACATGCAATTCCAGTCTACCTCCTGAAATCGGTTTCCTGCAATTCTGCCCCGCTTTCAAGTCCTCTTGGCAGCCTTACTTCAATATATTTTTGGACGATAGCTGTCATTTATAACTCTGCAGGTATGTGAATTACAGTGCCCCTGAGCTCCTTTCTTCAACTCGCTTTTTTGTGAGCTGGCCGCAACACCGCAGCATTGCTTCAGGCCCTAGTGTGGTTCCGGCATGGCACACTGAGCCTTTGGTTAATTCCTCTTCCTGGTGGGAAATGAGAGTTAAATTTGCCCGTCCAGACACCTCCAGCTATTCTCTCATTGGTTCTCCCTATTCCTGTTCATTTTCCGCAGAAATTGCAAACTGGGCCAAACAGGAGGTTAAAGGCACTGACTCTCCAAGTGGGGAGAGTGTTAGTAAAGCGTCTGGAATGTTGCACCCGAGTACCAGGGGACGAAAACTGACACAATTGAACACGTTTCCCTATCACACGGTGGATCATACTCTGGGTTCCTCATGCATGTTTTAGCTGAAGGAAGAATCCCTTAAACCTGGAGAGTTGAGACCCATGGAGTGGGTACCATGCAATATGATTTCAAAGGGTCTGCATTTGTCCACCGAACCTCAGCAATAATATCACTGCTGCGATTATGCCGCTGTACACACGCTTGATTCTCTTTCGGAGACATATAAATCCATAGGTTTTAAGATTCTTACTAGTCAGGTATATTCTTAGGCGTTTAATATGGGGTGTAGAGTCCACTTCGTTGATCAAGGAGTAGCTCTTGTCTATTACATATTTGGCTTATGGAACGGTATCTGTGCTAATTTCAATCTCTGGTTTTATGCAGCACCCCAACTCACCTTTCCCCTTAAGCAAGCATAAGTCGGTTTTCTACATTTGAGACCCTGTTCTGTTTTGTAATTCAGTTCCTGTGTAGCCAAGTTTACATTCCATGTGGTAGAGATATCTTATGATGTTTCTTTTTCTGTGTGACTTATTTCACTTAGAATCATCGTACCTGAATCCACTCATTATGCTGCTATGGGCCTGATGACATAGATTTCATTGCTGAGTGATATTGCATTGTACGTAAGTACCACAACTTCTTTATCCATTTTGCGCTTTCTGTGATATTGAACTTGTACCGTAAACGAGGTTCTTGTAAACAGAGCTGTCCCAAACATTTGGGTGGTTGTGTCTTTTTGATTTTAATTTCCCTAAGCTATAGGACCATAAGTGGAAGTGCCCTAGGCTCTGTTGCTTTGTTTTTTAGATGTTTCAGGAAACACCATACACTTCTCCAGAGTGCCTGTTGGCAATTTACATCCCGCCCATCAGCATAACAAGGCTCCCAGTTCTCCATGGCCTGTCCTGCCTTTCTGGATTTTACACTTTTTTCAGATGGCCCTTTTGACCAGGGGACAGTGAGACTTCTTTGTATTGCAGATTTCCTTTGCAAGCTTGCTTGGTTGGCCAAAAAGGGCGTATGCGTTTTTTCCTGAATGTATTCAGGAAAAAACGCATACGCCCTTTTTGGCCAAGTGCATCATTGTGGACGTTCTGCCTCTTTTCCTATGCTTTACATGCAATTCCAGTCTACCTCCTGAAATCGGTTTCCTGCAATTCTGCCCCGCTTTCAAGTCCTCTTGGCAGCCTTACTTCAATATATTTTTGGACGATAGCTGTCATTTATAACTCTGCAGGTACGTGAATGACAGTGCCCCTGAGCTCCTTTCTTCAACTCGCTTTCTTGTGAGCTGGCCGCAACACCGCAGCCTTGCTTCAGGCCCTAGTGTGGTTCTGGCATGGCACGCTGAGCCTTTGGTTAATTCCTCTTCCTGGTGGGAAATGAGAGTTAAATTTGCCCGTCCAGACACCTCCAGCTAGTCTCTCATTGGTTCTCCCTATTCCTGTTCATTTTCCGCAGAAATTGCAAACTGGGCCAAACAGGAGGTTAAAGGCACTGACTCTCCAAGTGGGGAGAGTGTTAGTAAAGCATCTGGAATGTTTCACCCGAGTACCAGGGGACGAAAACTGACACAATTGAACACGTTTCCCCATCACACGGTGGATCATACTCTGGGTTCCACATGCATGTTTTAGCTGAAGGAAGAATCCCTTAAACCTGGAGAGTTGAGACCCATGGAATGGGTACCATGCAATATGACTTCAAAGGGTCTGCATTTGTCCACCGAACCTCACCAATCCTATCACTGCTGCGTTTATGCCACTGTACACACGCTTGATTCTCTTTCGGAGACATATAAATCCATAGGTTTTAAGATTCTTCCTAGTCAGGTATATTCTTAGGCGTTTAATATGGGGTGTAGAGTCCACTTCGTTGAGCAAGGAGTAGCTCTTGTCTATTACATATTTGGCTTATGGAACGGTATCTGTGCTAATTTCAATCTCTGGTTTTATGCAGCACCCCAACTCACCTTTCCCCTTAAGCAAGCATAAGTCGGTTTTCTACATTTGAGACCCTGTTCTGTTTTGTAATTCAGTTCCTGTGTAGCCAAGTTTACATTCCGTGTAGTAGTGATATCTTATGATGTTTCTTTTTCTGTGTGACTTATTTCACTTAGAATCATCGTACCTGAATCCACTCATTATGCTGCTACGGGCCTGATGACATAGATTTCATTGCTGCGTGATATTGCATTGTACGTAATTACCACAAATTCTTTATCCATTTTTCACTTTGTGTGATACTGAACTTGTACCGTAAACGAGGTTCTTGTAAACAGAGCCGTCCCAAACTTTGGGGTGGCTGTGTCTTTTTGACTTTAATTTCCCTAAGCTATAGGACCATAAGTGGAAGTGCCCTAGGCTCTGTTGCTTTGCTTTTTAGATGTTTCAGGAAACACCATACACTTCTCCAGAGTGGCTGTTGGCAATTTACATCCCGCCCATGAGCATAACAAGGCTCCCAGTTCTCCATGGCCTGTCCTGCCTTTCTGGATTTTACACTTTTTTCAGATGGCCCTTTTGACCGGGGAGCAGTGAGACTTCATTGTAGTGCAGATTTCCTTTGCAAGCTTGCTTGGTTGGCCAAAAAGTGCGTATGCGTTTTTTCCTGAATGTATTCAGGAAAAAACGCATACGCCCTTTTTGGCCAAGTGCATCATTGTGGACGTTCTGCCTCTTTTCCTATGCTTTACATGCAATTCCAGTCTACCTCCTGAAATCGGTTTCCTGCAATTCTGCCCCGCTTTCAAGTCCTCTTGGCAGCCTTACTTCAATATATTTTTGGACGATAGCTGTCATTTATAACTCTGCAGGTTTGTGAATGACAGTGATCCTGAGCTCCTTTCTTCAACTCGCTTTCTTGTGAGCTGGCCGCAACACCGCAGCATTGCTTCAGGCCCTAGTGTGGTTCCGGAATGGCACGCTGAGCCTTTGGTTAATTCCTCTTCCTGGTGGGAAATGAGAGTTAAATTTGCCCGTCCAGACACCTCCAGCTAGTCTCTCATTGGTTCTCCCTATTCCTGTTCATTTTCCGCAGAAATTGCAAACTGGGCCAAACAGGAGTTTAAAGGCACTGACTCTCCAAGAGGGGAGACTGTTAGTAAAGCGTCTGGAATGTTGCACCCGAGTACCAGGGGACGAATACTGAGACACATTTGAACACGTTTCCCGATCACACGGTGGATCATACTCTGGGTTCCACATGCATGTTTTAGCTGAAGGAAGAATCCCTTAAACCTGGAGAGTTGAGACCCATGGAATGGGTACCATGCAATATGACTTCAAAGGGTCTGCATTTGCTCACCGAACCTCACCAATCCTATCACTGTTGCGTTTATGCCGCTGTACACACGCTTGATTCTCTTTCGGAGACATATAAATCCATAGGTTTTAAGATTCTTACTAGTCAGGTATATTCTTAGGAGTTTAATATGGGGCGTTGAGTCCACTTCGTTGAGCAAGGAGTAGCTCTTGTCTATTACATATTTGGCTTATGGAACGGTATCTGTGCTAATTTCAATCTCTGTTTTATGCAGCACCCCAACTCACCTTTCCCCTTAAGCAAGCATAAGTTGGTTTTCTACATTTGAGACCCTGTTCTGTTTTGTAATTCAGTTCCTGTGTAGCCAAGTTTACATTCCGTGTAGTAGTGATATCTTATGATGTTTCTTTTTCTGTGTGACTTATTTCACTTAGAATCATCGTACCTGAATCCACTCATTATGCTGCTATGGGTCTGATGACATAGATTTCATTGCTGAGTGATATTGCATTGTACGTAAGTACCAAAACTTCTTTATCCATTTTTCACTTTCTGTGATTTTGTACTTGTACTGTAAACGAGGTTCTTGTAAACAGAGCCATCCCAAACTTTTGGGTGGCTGTGTCTTTTTGATTTTAATTTCCCTAAGCTATAGGACCATAAATGGAAGTGCCCTAGGCTCTGTTGCTTTGTTTTTTAGATGTTTCAGGAAACACCATACACTTCTCCAGAGTGGCTGTTGGCAATTTACATCCCGCCCATCAGCATAAAAAGGCTCCCAGTTCTCCATGGCCTGTCCTGCCTTTCTGGATTTTACACTTTTTTCAGATGGCCCTTTTGACCGGGGGGCAGTGAGACTTCATTGTAGTGCAGATTTCCTTTGCAAGCTTGCTTGGTTGGCCAAAAAGTGCGTATGCGTTTTTTCCTGAATGTATTCAGGAAAAAACGCTTACGCCCTTTTTGGCCAAGTGCATCATTGTGGACGTTCTGCCTCTTTTCCTATGCTTTACATGCAATTCCAGTCTACCTCCTAAAATCGGTTTCCTGCAATTCTGCCCCGCTTTCAAGTCCTCTTGGCAGCCTTACTTCAATATATTTTTGGACGATAGCTGTCATTTATAACTCTGCAGGTATGTGAATTACAGTGCCCCTGAGCTCCTTTCTTCAACTCGCTTTCTTGTGAGCTGGCCGCAACACCGCAGCATTGCTTCAGGCCCTAGTGTGGTTCCGGCATGGCACACTGAGCCTTTGGTTAATTCCTCTTCCTGGTGGGAAATGAGAGTTAAATTTGCCCGTCCAGACACCTCCAGCTAGTCTCTCATTGGTTCTCCCTATTCCTGTTCATTTTCCGCAGAAATTGCAAACTGGGCCAAACAGGAGGTTAAAGGCACTGAATCTCCAAGTGGGGAGAGTGTTAGTAAAGCGTCTGGAATGTTGCACCCGAGTACCAGGGGACGAAAACTGACACAATTGAACACGTTTCCCTATCACACGGTGGATCATACTCTGGGTTCCACATGCATGTTTTAGCTGAAGGAAGAATCCCTTAAACCTGGAGAGTTGAGACCCATGGAGTGGGTACCATGCAATATGTCTTCAAAGTGTCTGCATTTGTCCACCGAACCTCAGCAATAATATCACTGCTGCGTTTATGCCGCTGTACACACGCTTGATTCTCTTTCGGAGACATATAAATCCATACGTTTTAAGATTCTTACTAGTCAGGTATATTCTTAGGCGTTTAATATGGGGTGTAGAGTCCAATTCGTTGAATAAGGAGTAGCTCTTGTCTATTACATATTTGGCTTATGGAACGGTATCTGTGCTAATTTCAATCTTTGGTTTTATGCAGCACCCCAACTCACCTTTTCTCTTAAGCAAGCATAAGTCGGTTTTCTACATTTGAGACCCTGTTCTGTTTTGTAATTCAGTTCCTGTGTAGCCAAGTTTACATTCCGTGTAGTAGTGATATCTTATGATGTTTCTTTTTCTCTGTGACTTATTTCACTTAGAATCAACGTACCTGAATCCACTCGTTATGCTGCTATGGGCCTGATGACATAGATTTCATTGCTGCGTGATATTGCATTGTACGTAATTACCACAACTTCTTTATCCATTTTTCACTTTGTGTGATACTGAACTTGTACCGTAAACGAGGTTCTTGTAAACAGAGCCGTCTCAAACTTTGGGGTGGCTGTGTCTTTTTGATTTTAATTTCCCTAAGCTATAGGACCATAAGTGGAAGTGCCCTAGGCTCTGTTGCTTTGTTTTTTAGATGTTTCAGGAAACACCATACACTTCTCCAGAGTGGCTGTTGGCAATTTACATCCCGCCCATCAGCATAAAAAGGCTCCCAGTTCTCCATGGCCTGTTCTGCCTTTCTGGATTTTACACTTTTTTCAGATGGCCCTTTTGACCGGGGGGCAGTGAGACTTCATTGTAGTGCAGATTTCCTTTGCAAGCTTGCTTGGTTGGCCAAAAAGTGCCTATGTGTTTTTTCCTGAATATATTCAGGAAAGAACGCATATGCCCTTTTTGGCCAAGTGCATCATTGTGGACATTCTGCCTCTTATCCTATGCTTTACATGCAATTCCAGTCTACCTCCTGAAATCGGTTTCCTGCAATTCTGCCCCGCTTTCAAGTCCTCTTGGCAGCCTTACTTCAATACATTTTTGGACGATAGCTGTCATTTATAACTCTGCAGGTTTGTGAATGACAGTGCCCCTGAGCTCCTTTCTTCAACTCGCTGTCTTGTGAGCGGGCCGCAACAGCGCAGGATTTCTTCAGGCCCTAGTGTGGTTCCGGCATGGCACACTGAGCCTTTGGTTAATTCCTCTTCCTGGTGGGAAATGAGAGTTAAATTTCCCCGTCCAGACACCTCCAGCTAGTCTCTCATTGGTTCTCCCTATTCCTGTTCATTTTCCGCAGAAATTGCAAACTGGGCCAAACAGGAGTTTAAAGGCACTGACTCTCCAAGTGGGGAGAGTGTTAGTAAAGCGTCTGGAATGTTGCACCCGAGTACCGGGGGATGAAAACTGAGTCACATTTGAATACGTTTCCCGAAAACACGGTGGATCATACTCTGGGTTCCACATGCATGTTTTAGCTGAAGGAAGAATCCGTTAAACCTGGAGAGTTGAGACCCATGGAATGGGTACCATGCAATATGACTTCAAAGGGTCTGCATTTGCTCACCGATCCTCACCAATCCTATCACTGCTGCGTTTATGCCGCTGTACACACGCTTGATTCTCTTTCGGAGACATATAAATCCATAGGTTTTAAGATTCTTACTAGTCAGGTATATTCTTAGGCGTTTAATATGGGGTGTTGAGTCCACTTCGTTGAGCAAGGAGTAGCTCTTGTCTATTACATATTTGGCTTATGGAACGGTATCTGTGCTAATTTCAATCTCTGGTTTTATGCAGCACCCCAACTCACCTTTCCCCTTAAGCAAGCATAAGTCGGTTTTCTACATTTGAGACCCTGTTCTGTTTTGTAATTCAGTTCCTGTGTAGCCAAGTTTACATTCCATGTGGTAGAGATATCTTATGATGTTTCTTTTTCTGTGTGACTTATTTCACTTAGAATCATCGTACCTGAATCCACTCATTATGCTGCTACGGGCCTGATGACATAGATTTCATTGCTGAGTGATATTGCATTGTACGTAAGTACCACAACTTCTTTATCCATTTTTCACTTTGTGTGATTTTGAACTTGTACTGTAAACGAGGTTCTTGTAAACAGAGCCTTCCCAAACTTTGGGGTGGCTGTGTCTTTTTGATTTTAATTTCCCTAAGCTATAGGACCATAAGTGGAAGTGCCCTAGGCTCTGTTGCTTTGTTTTTTAGATGTTTCAGGAAACACCATACACTTCTCCAGAGTGGCTGTTGGCAATTTACATCCCGCCCATCAGCATAACAAGGCTCCCAGTTCTCCATGGCCTGTCCTGCCTTTCTGGATTTTACACTTTTTTCAGATGGCCCTTTTGACCGGGGGGATGTGAGACTTCATTGTAGTGCAGATTTCCTTTGCAAGCTTGCTTGGTTGGCCAAAAAGAGCGTATGCGTTTTTTCCTGAATATATTCAGGAAAAAACGCATACGCCCTTTTTGGCCAAGTGCATCATTGTGGACGTTCTGCCTCTTTTCCTATGCTTTACATGAAATTCCAGTCTACCTCCTGAAATCGGTTTCCTGCAATTCTGCCCCGCTTTCAACTCCTCTTGGCAGCCTTACTTCAATATATTTTTGGACGATAGCTGTCATTTACAACTCTGCAGGTATGTGAATGACAGTGCACCTGAGCTCCTTTCTTCAACTTGCTTTCTTGTGAGCTTGCCGCAACACCGCAGCATTGCTTCAGGCCCTAGTGTGGTTCCGGCATGGCACGCTGAGCCTTTGGTTAATTCCTCTTCCTGGTGGGAAATGAGAGTTAAATTTGCCCGTCCAGACACCTCCAGCTAGTCTCTCATTGGTTCTCCCTATTCCTGTTCATTTTCCGCAGAAATTGCAAACTGGGCCAAACAGGAGGTTAAAGGCACTGACTCTCCAAGTGGGGAGAGTGTTAGTAAAGCATCTGGAATGTTGCACCCGAGTACCAGGGTACGAAAACTGACACAATTGAACACGTTTCCCGATCACACGGTGGATCATACTCTGGGTTCCACATGCATGTTTTAGCTGAAGGAAGAATCCCTTATACCTGGAGAGTTGAGACCCATGGAATGGGTACCATGCAATATGACTTCAAAGGGTCTGCATTTGTCCACCGAACCTCACCAATCCTATCACTGCTGCGTTTATGCCGCTGTACACACGCTTGATTCTCTTTCGGAGACATATAAATCCATAGGTCTTAAGATTCTTGCTAGTCAGGTATATTCTTAGGTGTTTATTATGGGGTGTAGAGTCCACTTCGTTGAGCAAGGAGTAGCTCTTGTCTATTACATATTTGGCTTATGGAACGGTATCTGTGCTAATTTCAATCTCTGGTTTTATGCAGCACCCCAACTCACCTTTCGCCTTAAGCAAGCATAAGTTGGTTTTCTACATTTGAGACCCTGTTCTGTTTTGTAATTCAGTTCCTGTGTAGCCAAGTTTACATTCCGTGTAGTAGTGATATCTTATGATGTTTCTTTTTCTGTGTGACTTATTTCACTTAGAATCATCGTACCTGAATCCACTCATTATGCTGCTATGGGCCTGATGACATAGATTTCATTGCTGCGTGATACTGCATTGTACGTAATTACCACAACTTCTTTATCCATTTTTCACTTTGTGTGATACTGAACTTGTACCGTAAACGAGGTTCTTGTAAACAGAGCCGTCCCAAACTTTGGGGTGGCTGTGTCTTTTTGATTTTAATTTCCCTAAGCTATAGGACCATAAGTGGAAGTGCCCTAGGCTCTGTTGCTTTGCTTTTTAGATGTTTCAGGAAACACCATACACTTCTCCAGAGTGGCTGTTGGCAATTTACATCCCGCACATCAGCATAACAAGGTTCCCAATTCTCCATGGCCTGTCCTGCCTTTCTGGATTTTACACTTTTTTCAGATGGCCCTTTTGACCGGGGGCAGTGAGACTTCATTGTAGTGCAGATTTCCTTTGCAAGCTTGCTTGGTTGGCCAAAAAGGGCGTATGCGTTTTTTCCTGAATGTATTCAGGAAAAAATGCATACGCCCTTTTTGGCCAAGTGCATCATTGTGGACGTTCTGCCTCTTTTCCTATGCTTTACATGCAATTCCAGTCTACCTCCTGAAATCGGTTTCCTGCAATTCTGCCCCGCTTTCAAGTCCTCTTGGCAGCCTTACTTTAATATATTTTTGGACGATAGCTGTCATTTATAACTCTGCAAGTATGTGAATTACAGTGCCCCTGAGCTCCTTTCTTCAACTCGCTTTTTTGTGAGCTGGCCGCAACACCGCAGCATTACTTCAGGCCCTAGTGTGGTTCCGGCATGGCACACTGAGCCTTTGGTTAATTCCTCTTCCTGGTGGGAAATGAGAGTTAAATTTGCCCGTCCAGACACCTCCAGCTAGTCTCTCATTGGTTCTCCCTATTCCTGTTCATTTTCCGCAGAAATTGCAAACTGGGCCAAACAGGAGGTTAAAGGCACTGACTCTCCAAGTGGGGAGAGTGTTAGTAAAGCGTCTGGAATGTTGCACTCGAGTACCAGGGGACGAAAACTGACACAATTGAACACGTTTCCCTATCACACGGTGGATCATACTCTGGGTTCCTCATGCATGTTTTAGCTGAAGGAAGAATCCCTTAAACCTGGAGAGTTGAGACCCATGGAGTGGGTACCATGCAATATGATTTCAAAGGGTCTGCATTTGTCCACCGAACCTCAGCAATAATATCACTGCTGCGTTTATGCCGCTGTACACACGCTTGATTCTCTTTCGGAGACATATAAATCCATAGGTTTTAAGATTCTTACTAGTCAGGTATATTCTTAGGCGTTTAATATGGGGTGTAGAGTCCACTTCGTTGATCAAGGAGTAGCTCTTGTCTATTACATATTTGGCTTATGGAACGGTATCTGTGCTAATTTCAATCTCTGGTTTTATGCAGCACCCCAACTCACCTTTCCCCTTAAGCAAGCATAAGTCGGTTTTCTACATTTGAGACCCTGTTCTGTTTTGTAATTCAGTTCCTGTGTAGCCAAGTTTACGTTCCATGTGGTAGAGATATCTTATGATGTTTCTTTTTCTGTGTGACTTATTTCACTTAGAATCATCGTACCTGAATCCACTCATTATGCTGCTACGGGCCTGATGACATAGATTTCATTGCTGAGTGATATTGCATTATACGTAAGTACCACAACTTCTTTATCCATTTTGCGCTTTCTGTGATATTGAACTTGTACCGTAAACGAGGTTCTTGTAAACAGAGCTGTCCCAAATATTTGGGTGGTTGTGTCTTTTTGATTTTAATTTCCCTAAGCTATAGGACCATAAGTGGAAGTGCCCTAGGCTCTGTTGCTTTGTTTTTTAGATGTTTCAGGAAACACCATACACTTCTCCAGAGTGGCTGTTGGCAATTTACATCCCGCCCATCAGCATAACAAGGCTCCCAGTTCTCCATGGCCTGTCCTGCCTTTCTGGATTTTACACTTTTTTCAGATGGCCCTTTTGACCAGGGGACAGTGAGACTTCTTTGTAGTGCAGATTTCCTTTGCAAGCTTGCTTGGTTGGCGAAAAAGGGCGTATGCGTTTTTTCCTGAATGTATTCAGGAAAAAACGCATACGCCCTTTTTGGCCAAGTGCATCATCGTGGACGTTCTGCCTCTTTTCCTATGCTTTACATGCAATTCCAGTCTACCTCCTGAAATCGGTTTCCTGCAATTCTGCCCCGCTTTCAAGTCCTCTTGGCAGCCTTACTTCAATATATTTTTGGACGATAGCTGTCATTTATAACTCTGCAGGTACGTGAATGACAGTGCCCCTGAGCTCCTTTCTTCAACTCGCTTTCTTGTGAGCTGGCCGCAACACCGCAGCCTTGCTTCAGGCCCTAGTGTGGTTCTGGCATGGCACGCTGAGCCTTTGGTTAATTCCTCTTCCTGGTGGGAAATGAGAGTTAAATTTGCCCGTCCAGACACCTCCAGCTAGTCTCTCATTGGTTCTCCCTATTCCTGTTCATTTTCCGCAGAAATTGCAAACTGGGCCAAACAGGAGGTTAAAGGCACTGACTCTCCAAGTGGGGAGAGTGTTAGTAAAGCATCTGGAATGTTTCACCCGAGTACCAGGGGACGAAAACTGACACAATTGAACACGTTTCCCGATCACACGGTGGATCATACTCTGGGTTCCACATGCATGTTTTAGCTGAAGGAAGAATCCCTTAAACCTGGAGAGTTGAGACCCATGGAATGGGTACCATGGAATATGACTTCAAAGGGTCTGCATTTGTCCACCGAACCTCACCAATCCTATCACTGCTGCGTTTATGCCACTGTACACACGCTTGATTCTCTTTCGGAGACATATAAATCCATAGGTTTTAAGATTCTTCCTAGTCAGGTATATTCTTAGGCGTTTAATATGGGGTGTAGAGTCCACTTCGTTGAGCAAGGAGTAGCTCTTGTCTATTACATATTTGGCTTATGGAACGGTATCTGTGCTAATTTCAATCTCTGGTTTTATGCAGCACCCCAACTCACCTTTCCCCTTAAGCAAGCATAAGTCGGTTTTCTACATTTGAGACCCTGTTCTGTTTTGTAATTCAGTTCCTGTGTAGCCAAGTTTACATTCCGTGTAGTAGTGATATCTTATGATGTTTCTTTTTCTGTGTGACTTATTTCACTTAGAATCATCGTACCTGAATCCACTCATTATGCTGCTACGGGCCTGATGACATAGATTTCATTGCTGCGTGATATTGCATTGTACGTAATTACCACAAATTCTTTATCCATTTTTCACTTTGTGTGATACTGAACTTGTACCGTAAACGAGGTTCTTGTAAACAGAGCCGTCCCAAACTTTGGGGTGGCTGTGTCTTTTTGATTTTAATTTCCCTAAGCTATAGGACCATAAGTGGAAGTGCCCTAGGCTCTGTTGCTTTGCTTTTTAGATGTTTCAGGAAACACCATACACTTCTCCAGAGTGGCTGTTCGCAATTTACATCCCGCACATCAGCATAACAAGGTTCCCAATTCTCCATGGCCTGTCCTGACTTTCTGGATTTTACACTTTTTTCAGATGGCCCTTTTGACCGGGGGCAGTGAGACTTCATTGTAGTGCAGATTTCCTTTGCAAGCTTGCTTGGTTGGCCAAAAAGGGCGTATGCGTTTTTTCCTGAATATATTCAGGAAAAAACGCATACGCCCTTTTTGGCCAAGTGCATCATTGTGGACGTTCTGCCTCTTTTCCTATGCTTTACATGCTATTCCAGTCTACCTCCTGAAATCGGTTTCCTGCAATTCTGCCCCGAATTCAAGTCCTCTTGGCAGCCTTACTTCAATATATTTTTGGACGATAGCTGTCATTTATAACTCTGCAGGTTTGTGAATGACAGTGATCCTGAGCTCCTTTCTTCAACTCGCTTTCTTGTGAGCTGGCCGCAACACCGCAGCATTGCTTCAGGCCCTAGTGTGGTTCCGGAATGGCACGCTGAGCCTTTGGTTAATTCCTCTTCCTGGTGGGAAATGAGAGTTAAATTTGCCCGTCCAGACACCTCCAGCTAGTCTCTCATTGGTTCTCCCTATTCCTGTTCATTTTCCGCAGAAATTGCAAACTGGGCCAAACAGGAGTTTAAAGGCACTGACTCTCCAAGAGGGGAGACTGTTAGTAAAGCGTCTGGAATGTTGCACCCGAGTACCAGGGGAAGAAAACTGAGACACCTTTGAACACGTTTCCCGATCACACGGTGGATCATACTCTGGGTTCCACATGCATGTTTTAGCTGAAGGAAGAATCCCTTAAACCTGGAGAGTTGAGACCCATGGAATGGGTACCATGCAATATGACTTCAAAGGGTCTGCATTTGCTCACCGAACCTCACCAATCCTATCACTGTTGCGTTTATGCCGCTGTACACACGCGTGATTCTCTTTCAGAGACATATAAATCCATAGGTTTTAAGATTCTTACTATTCAGGTATATTCTTAGGAGTTTAATATGGGGCGTTGAGTCCACTTCGTTGAGCAAGGAGTAGCTCTTGTCTATTACATATTTGGCTTATGGAACGGTATCTGTGCTAATTTCAATCTCTGGTTTTATGCAGCACCCCAACTCACCTTTCCCCTTAAGCAAGCATAAGTTGGTTTTCTACATTTGAGACCCTGTTCTGTTTTGTAATTCAGTTCCTGTGTAGCCAAGTTTACATTCCGTATAGTAGTGATATCTTATGATGTTTCTTTTTCTGTGTGACTTATTTCACTTAGAATCATCGTACCTGAATCCACTCATTATGCTGCTATGGGCCTGATGACATAGATTTCATTGCTGAGTGATATTGCATTGTACGTAAGTACCACAACTTCTTTATCCATTTTTCACTTTCTGTGATTTTGAACTTGTACTGTAAACGAGGTTCTTGTAAACAGAGCCGTCCCAAACTTTGGGGTGGCTGTGTCTTTTTGATTTTAATTTCCCTAAGCTATAGGACCATAAATGGAAGTGCCCTAGGCTCTGTTGCTTTGCTTTTTAGATGTTTCAGGAAACACCATACACTTCTCCAGAGTGGCTGTTGGCAATTTACATCCCGCCCATCAGCATAACAAGGCTCCCAGTTCTCCATGGCCTGTCCTGCCTTTCTGGATTTTACACTTTTTTCAGATGGCCCTTTTGACCGGGGGGCAGTGAGACTTCATTGTAGTGCAGATTTCCTTTGCAAGCTTGCTTGGTTGGCCAAAAAGGGCGTATGCGTTTTTTCCTGAATGTATTCAGGAAAAAACGCATACGCCCTTTTTGGCCAAGTGCATCATTGTGGACGTTCTGCCTCTTTTCCTATGCTTTACATGCAATTCCAGTCTACCTCCTGAAATCGGTTTCCTGCAATTCTGCCCCGCTTTCAAGTCCTCTTGGCAGCCTTACTTCAATATATTTTTGGACGATAGCTGTCATTTATAACTCTGCAGGTATGTGAATTACAGTGCCCCTGAGCTCCTTTCTTCAACTCGCTTTTTTGTGAGCTGGCCGCAACACCGCAGCATTGCTTCAGGCCCTAGTGTGGTTCCGGCATGGCACACTGAGCCTTTGGTTAATTCCTCTTCCTGGTGGGAAATGAGAGTTAAATTTGCCCGTCCAGACACCTCCAGCTAGTCTCTCATTGGTTCTCCCTATTCCTGTTCATCTTCCGCAGAAATTGCAAACTGGGCCAAACAGGAGGTTAAAGGCACTGACTCTCCAAGTGGGGAGAGTGTTAGTAAAGCGTCTGGAATGTTGCACCCGAGTACCAGGGGACGAAAACTGACACAATTGAACACGTTTCCCTATCACACGGTGGATCATACTCTGGGTTCCTCATGCATGTTTTAGCTGAAGGAAGAATCCCTTAAACCTGGAGAGTTGAGACCCATGGAGTGGGTACCATGCAATATGATTTCAAAGGGTCTGCATTTGTCCACCGAACCTCAGCAATAATATCACTGCTGCGTTTATGCCGCTGTACACACGCTTGATTCTCTTTCGGAGACATATAAATCCATAGGTTTTAAGATTCTTACTAGTCAGGTATATTCTTAGGCGTTTAATATGTGGTGTAGGGTCCACTTCGTTGATCAAGGAGTAGCTCTTGTCTATTACATATTTGGCTTATGGAACGGTATCTGTGCTAATTTCAATCTCTGGTTTTATGCAGCATCCGAACTCACCTATCCCCTTAAGCAAGCATAAGTCGGTTTTCTACATTTGAGACCCTGTTCTGTTTTGTAATTCAGTTCCTGTGTAGCCAAGTTTACATTCCATGTGGTAGAGATATCTTATGATGTTTCTTTTTCTGTGTGACTTATTTCACTTAGAATCATCGTACCTGAATCCACTCATTATGCTGCTACGGGCCTGATGACATAGATTTCATTGCTGAGTTATATTGCATTGTACGTAAGTACCACAACTTCTTTATCCATTTTGCGCTTTCTGTGATATTGAACTTGTACCGTAAACGAGGTTCTTGTAAACAGAGCTGTCCCAAACATTTGGGTGGTTGTGTCTTTTTGATTTTAATTTCCCTAAGCTATAGGACCATAAGTGGAAGTGCCCTAGGCTCTGTTGCTTTGCTTTTTAGATGTTTCAGGAAACACCATACACTTCTCCAGAGTGGCTGTTCGCAATTTACATCCCGCACATCAGCATAACAAGGTTCCCAATTCTCCATGGCCTGTCCTGCCTTTCTGGATTTTACACTTTTTTCAGATGGCCCTTTTGACCGGGGGCAGTGAGACTTCATTGTAGTGCAGATTTCCTTTGCAAGCTTGCTTGGTTGGCCAAAAAGGGCGTATGCGTTTATTCCTGAATATATTCAGGAAAAAACGCATACGCCCTTTTTGGCCAAGTGCATCATTGTGGACGTTCTGCCTCTTTTCCTATGCTTTACATGCTATTCCAGTCTACCTCCTGAAATCGGTTTCCTGCAATTCTGCCCCGCATTCAAGTCCCCTTGGCAGCCTTACTTCAATATATTTTTGGACGATAGCTGTCATTTATAACTCTGCAGTTTTGTGAATGACAGTGATCCTGAGCTCCTTTCTTCAACTCGCTTTCTTGTGAGCTGGCCGCAACACCGCAGCATTGCTTCAGGCCCTAGTGTGGTTCCGGAATGGCACGCTGAGCCTTTGGTTAATTCCTCTTCCTGGTGGGAAATGAGAGTTAAATTTGCCCGTCCAGACACCTCCAGCTAGTCTCTCATTGGTTCTCCCTATTCCTGTTCATTTTCCGCAGAAATTGCAAACTGGGCCAAACAGGAGTTTAAAGGCACTGACTCTCCAAGAGGGGAGACTGTTAGTAAAGCGTCTGGAATGTTGCACCCGAGTACCAGGGGAAGAAAACTGAGACACCTTTGAACACGTTTCCCGATCACACGGTGGATCATACTCTGGGTTCCACATGCATGTTTTAGCTGAAGGAAGAATCCCTTAAACCTGGAGAGTTGAGACCCATGGAGTGGGTACCATGCAATATGATTTCAAAGGGTCTGCATTTGTCCACCGAACCTCAGCAATAATATCACTGCTGCGATTATGCCGCTGTACACACGCTTGATTCTCTTTCGGAGACATATAAATCCATAGGTTTTAAGATTCTTACTAGTCAGGTATATTCTTAGGCGTTTAATATGGGGTGTAGAGTCCACTTCGTTGATCAAGGAGTAGCTCTTGTCTATTACATATTTGGCTTATGGAACGGTATCTGTGCTAATTTCAATCTCTGGTTTTATGCAGCACCCCAACTCACCTTTCCCCTTAAGCAAGCATAAGTCGGTTTTCTACATTTGAGACCCTGTTCTGTTTTGTAATTCAGTTCCTGTGTAGCCAAGTTTACATTCCATGTGGTAGAGATATCTTATGATGTTTCTTTTTCTGTGTGACTTATTTCACTTAGAATCATCGTACCTGAATCCACTCATTATGCTGCTATGGGCCTGATGACATAGATTTCATTGCTGAGTGATATTGCATTGTACGTAAGTACCACAACTTCTTGATCCATTTTTCGCTTTCTGTGATATTGAACTTGTACCGTAAACGAGGTTCTTGTAAACAGAGCTGTCCCAAACATTTGGGTGGTTGTGTCTTTTTGATTTTAATTTCCCTAAGCTATAGGACCATAAGTGGAAGTGCCCTAGGCTCTGTTGCTTTGTTTTTTAGATGTTTCAGGAAACACCATACACTTCTCCAGAGTGCCTGTTGGCAATTTACATCCCGCCCATCAGCATAACAAGGCTCCCAGTTCTCCATGGCCTGTCCTGCCTTTCTGGATTTTACACTTTTTTCAGATGGCCCTTTTGACCAGGGGACAGTGAGACTTCTTTGTAGTGCAGATTTCCTTTGCAAGCTTGCTTGGTTGGCCAAAAAGGGCGTATGCGTTTTTTCCTGAATGTATTCAGGAAAAAACGCATACGCCCTTTTTGGCCAAGTGCATCATTGTGGACGTTCTGCCTCTTTTCCTATGCTTTACATGCAATTCCAGTCTACCTCCTGAAATCGGTTTCCTGCAATTCTGCCCCGCTTTCAAGTCCTCTTGGCAGCCTTACTTCAATATATTTTTGGACGATAGCTGTCATTTATAACTCTGCAGGTACGTGAATGACAGTGCCCCTGAGCTCCTTTCTTCAACTCGCTTTCTTGTGAGCTGGCCGCAACACCGCAGCCTTGCTTCAGGCCCTAGTGTGGTTCTGGCATGGCACGCTGAGCCTTTGGTTAATTCCTCTTCCTGGTGGGAAATGAGAGTTAAATTTGCCCGTCCAGACACCTCCAGCTAGTCTCTCATTGGTTCTCCCTATTCCTGTTCATTTTCCGCAGAAATTGCAAACTGGGCCAAACAGGAGGTTAAAAGCACTGACTCTCCAAGTGGGGAGAGTGTTAGTAAAGCATCTGGAATGTTTCACCCGAGTACCAGGGGACGAAAACTGACACAATTGAACACGTTTCCCCATCACACGGTGGATCATACTCTGGGTTCCACATGCATGTTTTAGCTGAAGGAAGAATCCCTTAAACCTGGAGAGTTGAGACCCATGGAATGGGTACCATGCAATATGACTTCAAAGGGTCTGCATTTGTCCACCGAACCTCACCAATCCTATCACTGCTGCGTTTATGCCACTGTACACACGCTTGATTCTCTTTCGGAGACATATAAATCCATAGGTTTTAAGATTCTTCCTAGTCAGGTATATTCTTAGGCGTTTAATATGGGGTGTAGAGTCCACTTCGTTGAGCAAGGAGTAGCTCTTGTCTATTACATATTTGGCTTATGGAACGGTATCTGTGCTAATTTCAATCTCTGGTTTTATGCAGCACCCCAACTCACCTTTCCCCTTAAGCAAGCATAAGTCGGTTTTCTACATTTGAGACCCTGTTCTGTTTTGTAATTCAGTTCCTGTGTAGCCAAGTTTACATTCCGTGTAGTAGTGATATCTTATGATGTTTCTTTTTCTGTGTGACTTATTTCACTTAGAATCATCGTACCTGAATCCACTCATTATGCTGCTACGGGCCTGATGACATAGATTTCATTGCTGCGTGATATTGCATTGTACGTAATTACCACAAATTCTTTATCCATTTTTCACTTTGTGTGATACTGAACTTGTACCGTAAACGAGGTTCTTGTAAACAGAGCCGTCCCAAACTTTGGGGTGGCTGTGTCTTTTTGACTTTAATTTCCCTAAGCTATAGGACCATAAGTGGAAGTGCCCTAGGATCTGTTGCTTTGCTTTTTAGATGTTTCAGGAAACACCATACACTTCTCCAGAGTGGCTGTTGGCAATTTACATCCCGCCCATGAGCATAACAAGGCTCCCAGTTCTCCATGGCCTGTCCTGCCTTTCTGGATTTTACACTTTTTTCAGATGGCCCTTTTGACCGGGGAGCAGTGAGACTTCATTGTAGTGCAGATTTCCTTTGCAAGCTTGCTTGGTTGGCCAAAAAGTGCGTATGCGTTTTTTCCTGAATGTATTCAGGAAAAAACGCATACGCCCTTTTTGGCCAAGTGCATCATTGTGGACGTTCTGCCTCTTTTCCTATGCTTTACATGCAATTCCAGTCTACCTCCTGAAATCGGTTTCCTGCAATTCTGCCCCGCTTTCAAGTCCTCTTGGCAGCCTTACTTCAATATATTTTTGGACGATAGCTGTCATTTATAACTCTGCAGGTTTGTGAATGACAGTGATCCTGAGCTCCTTTCTTCAACTCGCTTTCTTGTGAGCTGGCCGCAACACCGCAGCATTGCTTCAGGCCCTAGTGTGGTTCCGGAATGGCACGCTGAGCCTTTGGTTAATTCCTCTTCCTGGTGGGAAATGAGAGTTAAATTTGCCCGTCCAGACACCTCCAGCTAGTCTCTCATTGGTTCTCCCTATTCCTGTTCATTTTCCGCAGAAATTGCAAACTGGGCCAAACAGGAGTTTAAAGGCACTGACTCCAAGAGGGGAGACTGTTAGTAAAGCGTCTGGAATGTTGCACCCGAGTACCAGGGGACGAATACTGAGACACATTTGAACACGTTTCCCGATCACACGGTGGATCATACTCTGGGTTCCACATGCATGTTTTAGCTGAAGGAAGAATCCCTTAAACCTGGAGAGTTGAGACCCATGGAATGGGTACCATGCAATATGACTTCAAAGGGTCTGCATTTGCTCACCGAACCTCACCAATCCTATCACTGTTGCGTTTATGCCGCTGTACACACGCTTGATTCTCTTTCGGAGACATATAAATCCATAGGTTTTAAGATTCTTACTATACAGGTATATTCTTAGGAGTTTAATATGGGGCGTTGAGTCCACTTCGTTGAGCAAGGAGTAGCTCTTGTCTATTACATATTTGGCTTATGGAACGGTATCTGTGCTAATTTCAATCTCTGTTTTATGCAGCACCCCAACTCACCTTTCCCCTTAAGCAAGCATAAGTTGGTTTTCTACATTTGAGACCCTGTTCTGTTTTGTAATTCAGTTCCTGTGTAGCCAAGTTTACATTCCGTGTAGTAGTGATATCTTATGATGTTTCTTTTTCTGTGTGACTTATTTCACTTAGAATCATCGTACCTGAATCCACTCATTATGCTGCTATGGGTCTGATGACATAGATTTCATTGCTGAGTGATATTGCATTGTACGTAAGTACCACAACTTCTTTATCCATTTTTCACTTTCTGTGATTTTGAACTTGTACTGTAAACGAGGTTCTTGTAAACAGAGCCGTCCCAAACTTTGGGGTGGCTGTGTCTTTTTGATTTTAATTTCCCTAAGCTACAGGACCATAAATGGAAGTGCCCTAGGCTCTGTTGCTTTGCTTTTTAGATGTTTCAGGAAACACCATACACTTCTCCAGAGTGGCTGTTGGCAATTTACATCCCGCCCATCAGCATAACAAGGCTCCCAGTTCTCCATGGCCTGTCCTGCCTTTCTGGATTTTACACTTTTTTCAGATGGCCCTTTTGACCGGGGGGCAGTGAGACTTCATTGTAGTGCAGATTTCCTTTGCAAGCTTGCTTGGTTGGCCAAAAAGGGCGTATGCGTTTTTTCCTGAATGTATTCAGGAAAAAATGCATACGCCCTTTTTGGCCAAGTGCATCATTGTGGACGTTCTGCCTCTTTTCCTATGCTTTACATGCAATTCCAGTCTACCTCCTGAAATCGGTTTCCTGCAATTCTGCCCCGCTTTCAAGTCCTCTTGGCAGCCTTACTTCAATATATTTTTGGACGATAGCTGTCATTTATAACTCTGCAGGTATGTGAATTACAGTGCCCCTGAGCTCCTTTCTTCAACTCGCTTTTTTGTGAGCTGGCCGCAACACCGCAGCATTGCTTCAGGCCCTAGTGTGGTTCCGGCATGGCACACTGAGCCTTTGGTTAATTCCTCTTCCTGGTGGGAAATGAGAGTTAAATTTGCCCGTCCAGACACCTCCAGCTAGTCTCTCATTGGTTCTCCCTATTCCTGTTCATTTTCCGCAGAAATTGCAAACTGGGCCAAACAGGAGGTTAAAGGCACTGACTCTCCAAGTGGGGAGAGTGTTAGTAAAGCGTCTGGAATGTTGCACCCGAGTACCAGGGGACGAAAACTGACACAATTGAACACGTTTCCCTATCACACGGTGGATCATACTCTGGGTTCCTCATGCATGTTTTAGCTGAAGGAAGAATCCCTTAAACCTGGAGAGTTGAGACCCATGGAGTGGGTACCATGCAATATGATTTCAAAGGGTCTGCATTTGTCCACCGAACCTCAGCAATAATATCACTGCTGCGATTATGCCGCTGTACACACGCTTGATTCTCTTTCGGAGACATATAAATCCATAGGTTTTAAGATTCTTACTAGTCAGGTATATTCTTAGGCGTTTAATATGGGGTGTAGAGTCCACTTCGTTGATCAAGGAGTAGCTCTTGTCTATTACATATTTGGCTTATGGAACGGTATCTGTGCTAATTTCAATCTCTGGTTTTATGCAGCACCCCAACTCACCTTTCCCCTTAAGCAAGCATAAGTCGGTTTTCTACATTTGAGACCCTGTTCTGTTTTGTAATTCAGTTCCTGTGTAGCCAAGTTTACATTCCATGTGGTAGAGATATCTTATGATGTTTCTTTTTCTGTGTGACTTATTTCACTTAGAATCATCGTACCTGAATCCACTCATTATGCTGCTATGGGCCTGATGACATAGATTTCATTGCTGAGTGATATTGCATTGTACGTAAGTACCACAACTTCTTTATCCATTTTGCGCTTTCTGTGATATTGAACTTGTACCGTAAACGAGGTTCTTGTAAACAGAGCTGTCCCAAACATTTGGGTGGTTGTGTCTTTTTGATTTTAATTTCCCTAAGCTATAGGACCATAAGTGGAAGTGCCCTAGGCTCTGTTGCTTTGTTTTTTAGATGTTTCAGGAAACACCATACACTTCTCCAGAGTGCCTGTTGGCAATTTACATCCCGCCCATCAGCATAACAAGGCTCCCAGTTCTCCATGGCCTGTCCTGCCTTTCTGGATTTTACACTTTTTTCAGATGGCCCTTTTGACCAGGGGACAGTGAGACTTCTTTGTAGTGCAGATTTCCTTTGCAAGCTTGCTTGGTTGGCCAAAAAGGGCGTATGCGTTTTTTCCTGAATGTATTCAGGAAAAAACGCATACGCCCTTTTTGGCCAAGTGCATCATTGTGGACGTTCTGCCTCTTTTCCTATGCTTTACATGCAATTCCAGTCTACCTCCTGAAATCGGTTTCCTGCAATTCTGCCCCGCTTTCAAGTCCTCTTGGCAGCCTTACTTCAATATATTTTTGGACGATAGCTGTCATTTATAACTCTGCAGGTACGTGAATGACAGTGCCCCTGAGCTCCTTTCTTCAACTCGCTTTCTTGTGAGCTGGCCGCAACACCGCAGCCTTGCTTCAGGCCCTAGTGTGGTTCTGGCATGGCACGCTGAGCCTTTGGTTAATTCCTCTTCCTGGTGGGAAATGAGAGTTAAATTTGCCCGTCCAGACACCTCCAGCTAGTCTCTCATTGGTTCTCCCTATTCCTGTTCATTTTCCGCAGAAATTGCAAACTGGGCCAAACAGGAGGTTAAAGGCACTGACTCTCCAAGTGGGGAGAGTGTTAGTAAAGCATCTGGAATGTTTCACCCGAGTACCAGGGGACGAAAACTGACACAATTGAACACGTTTCCCCATCACACGGTGGATCATACTCTGGGTTCCACATGCATGTTTTAGCTGAAGGAAGAATCCCTTAAACCTGGAGAGTTGAGACCCATGGAATGGGTACCATGCAATATGACTTCAAAGGGTCTGCATTTGTCCACCGAACCTCACCAATCCTATCACTGCTGCGTTTATGCCACTGTACACACGCTTGATTCTCTTTCGGAGACATATAAATCCATAGGTTTTAAGATTCTTCCTAGTCAGGTATATTCTTAGGCGTTTAATATGGGGTGTAGAGTCCACTTCGTTGAGCAAGGAGTAGCTCTTGTCTATTACATATTTGGCTTATGGAACGGTATCTGTGCTAATTTCAATCTCTGGTTTTATGCAGCCCCCCAACTCACCTTTCCCCTTAAGCAAGCATAAGTCGGTTTTCTACATTTGAGACCCTGTTCTGTTTTGTAATTCAGTTCCTGTGTAGCCAAGTTTACATTCCGTGTAGTAGTGATATCTTATGATGTTTCTTTTTCTGTGTGACTTATTTCACTTAGAATCATCGTACCTGAATCCACTCATTATGCTGCTACGGGCCTGATGACATAGATTTCATTGCTGCGTGATATTGCATTGTACGTAATTACCACAAATTCTTTATCCATTTTTCACTTTGTGTGATACTGAACTTGTACCGTAAACGAGGTTCTTGTAAACAGAGCCGTCCCAAACTTTGGGGTGGCTGTGTCTTTTTGACTTTAATTTCCCTAAGCTATAGGACCATAAGTGGAAGTGCCCTAGGATCTGTTGCTTTGCTTTTTAGATGTTTCAGGAAACACCATACACTTCTCCAGAGTGGCTGTTGGCAATTTACATCCCGCCCATGAGCATAACAAGGCTCCCAGTTCTCCATGGCCTGTCCTGCCTTTCTGGATTTTACACTTTTTTCAGATGGCCCTTTTGACCGGGGAGCAGTGAGACTTCATTGTAGTGCAGATTTCCTTTGCAAGCTTGCTTGGTTGGCCAAAAAGTGCGTATGCGTTTTTTCCTGAATGTATTCAGGAAAAAACGCATACGCCCTTTTTGGCCAAGTGCATCATTGTGGACGTTCTGCCTCTTTTCCTATGCTTTACATGCAATTCCAGTCTACCTCCTGAAATCGGTTTCCTGCAATTCTGCCCCGCTTTCAAGTCCTCTTGGCAGCCTTACTTCAATATATTTTTGGACGATAGCTGTCATTTATAACTCTGCAGGTTTGTGAATGACAGTGATCCTGAGCTCCTTTCTTCAACTCGCTTTCTTGTGAGCTGGCCGCAACACCGCAGCATTGCTTCAGGCCCTAGTGTGGTTCCGGAATGGCACGCTGAGCCTTTGGTTAATTCCTCTTCCTGGTGGGAAATGAGAGTTAAATTTGCCCGTCCAGACACCTCCAGCTAGTCTCTCATTGGTTCTACCTATTCCTGTTCATTTTCCGCAGAAATTGCAAACTGGGCCAAACAGGAGTTTAAAGGCACTGACTCCAAGAGGGGAGACTGTTAGTAAAGCGTCTGGAATGTTGCACCCGAGTACCAGGGGACGAATACTGAGACACATTTGAACACGTTTCCCGATCACACGGTGGATCATACTCTGGGTTCCACATGCATGTTTTAGCTGAAGGAAGAATCCCTTAAACCTGGAGAGTTGAGACCCATGGAATGGGTACCATGCAATATGACTTCAAAGGGTCTGCATTTGCTCACCGAACCTCACCAATCCTATCACTGTTGCGTTTATGCCGCTGTACACACGCTTGATTCTCTTTCGGAGACATATAAATCCATAGGTTTTAAGATTCTTACTATACAGGTATATTCTTAGGAGTTTAATATGGGGCGTTGAGTCCACTTCGTTGAGCAAGGAGTAGCTCTTGTCTATTACATATTTGGCTTATGGAACGGTATCTGTGCTAATTTCAATCTCTGTTTTATGCAGCACCCCAACTCACCTTTCCCCTTAAGCAAGCATAAGTTGGTTTTCTACATTTGAGACCCTGTTCTGTTTTGTAATTCAGTTCCTGTGTAGCCAAGTTTACATTCCGTGTAGTAGTGATATCTTATGATGTTTCTTTTTCTGTGTGACTTATTTCACTTAGAATCATCGTACCTGAATCCACTCATTATGCTGCTATGGGTCTGATGACATAGATTTCATTGCTGAGTGATATTGCATTGTACGTAAGTACCAAAACTTCTTTATCCATTTTTCACTTTCTGTGATTTTGTACTTGTACTGTAAACGAGGTTCTTGTAAACAGAGCCATCCCAAACTTTTGGGTGGCTGTGTCTTTTTGATTTTAATTTCCCTAAGCTATAGGACCATAAATGGAAGTGCCCTAGGCTCTGTTGCTTTGTTTTTTAGATGTTTCAGGAAACACCATACACTTCTCCAGAGTGGCTGTTGGCAATTTACATCCCGCCCATCAGCATAAAAAGGCTCCCAGTTCTCCATGGCCTGTCCTGCCTTTCTGGATTTTACACTTTTTTCAGATGGCCCTTTTGACCGGGGGGCAGTGAGACTTCATTGTAGTGCAGATTTCCTTTGCAAGCTTGCTTGGTTGGCCAAAAAGTGCGTATGCGTTTTTTCCTGAATGTATTCAGGAAAAAACGCTTACGCCCTTTTTGGCCAAGTGCATCATTGTGGACGTTCTGCCTCTTTTCCTATGCTTTACATGCAATTCCAGTCTACCTCCTAAAATCGGTTTCCTGCAATTCTGCCCCGATTTCAAGTCCTCTTGGCAGCCTTACTTCAATATATTTTTGGACGATAGCTGTCATTTATAACTCTGCAGGTATGTGAATTACAGTGCCCCTGAGCTCCTTTCTTCAACTCGCTTTCTTGTGAGCTGGCCGCAACACCGCAGCATTGCTTCAGGCCCTAGTGTGGTTCCGGCATGGCACACTGAGCCTTTGGTTAATTCCTCTTCCTGGTGGGAAATGAGAGTTAAATTTGCCCGTCCAGACACCTCCAGCTAGTCTCTCATTGGTTCTCCCTATTCCTGTTCATTTTCCGCAGAAATTGCAAACTGGGCCAAACAGGAGGTTAAAGGCACTGAATCTCCAAGTGGGGAGAGTGTTAGTAAAGCGTCTGGAATGTTGCACCCGAGTACCAGGGGACGAAAACTGACACAATTGAACACGTTTCCCTATCACACGGTGGATCATACTCTGGGTTCCACATGCATGTTTTAGCTGAAGGAAGAATCCCTTAAACCTGGAGAGTTGAGACCCATGGAGTGGGTACCATGCAATATGTCTTCAAAGGGTCTGCATTTGTCCACCGAACCTCAGCAATAATATCACTGCTGCGTTTATGCCGCTGTACACACGCTTGATTCTCTTTCGGAGACATATAAATCCATACGTTTTAAGATTCTTACTAGTCAGGTATATTCTTAGGCGTTTAATATGGGGTGTAGAGTCCAATTCGTTGAATAAGGAGTAGCTCTTGTCTATTACATATTTGGCTTATGGAACGGTATCTGTGCTAATTTCAATCTTTGGTTTTATGCAGCACCCCAACTCACCTTTTCTCTTAAGCAAGCATAAGTCGGTTTTCTACATTTGAGACCCTGTTCTGTTTTGTAATTCAGTTCCTGTGTAGCCAAGTTTACATTCCGTGTAGTAGTGATATCTTATGATGTTTCTTTTTCTCTGTGACTTATTTCACTTAGAATCAACGTACCTGAATCCACTCGTTATGCTGCTATGGGCCTGATGACATAGATTTCATTGCTGCGTGATATTGCATTGTACGTAATTACCACAACTTCTTTATCCATTTTTCACTTTGTGTGATACTGAACTTGTACCGTAAACGAGGTTCTCGTAAACAGAGCTGTCTCAAACTTTGGGGTGGCTGTGTCTTTTTGATTTTAATTTCCCTAAGCTATAGGACCATAAGTGGAAGTGCCCTAGGCTCTGTTGCTTTGTTTTTTAGATGTTTCAGGAAACACCATACACTTCTCCAGAGTGGCTGTTGGCAATTTACATCCCGCCCATCAGCATAAAAAGGCTCCCAGTTCTCCATGGCCTGTTCTGCCTTTCTGGATTTTACACTTTTTTCAGATGGCCCTTTTGACCGGGGGGCAGTGAGACTTCATTGTAGTGCAGATTTCCTTTGCAAGCTTGCTTGGTTGGCCAAAAAGTGCCTATGTGTTTTTTCCTGAATATATTCAGGAAAGAACGCATATGCCCTTTTTGGCCAAGTGCATCATTGTGGACATTCTGCCTCTTATCCTATGCTTTACATGCAATTCCAGTCTACCTCCTGAAATCGGTTTCCTGCAATTCTGCCCCGCTTTCAAGTCCTCTTGGCAGCCTTACTTCAATACATTTTTGGACGATAGCTGTCATTTATAACTCTGCAGGTTTGTGAATGACAGTGCCCCTGAGCTCCTTTCTTCAACTCGCTGTCTTGTGAGCGGGCCGCAACAGCGCAGGATTTCTTCAGGCCCGAGTGTGGTTCCGGCATGGCACACTGAGCCTTTGGTTAATTCCTCTTCCTGGTGGGAAATGAGAGTTAAATTTCCCCGTCCAGACACCTCCAGCTAGTCTCTCATTGGTTCTCCCTATTCCTGTTCATTTTCCGCAGAAATTGCAAACTGGGCCAAACAGGAGTTTAAAGGCACTGACTCTCCAAGTGGGGAGAGTGTTAGTAAAGCGTCTGGAATGTTGCACCCGAGTACCGGGGGATGAAAACTGAGTCACATTTGAATACGTTTCCCGAAAACACGGTGGATCATACTCTGGGTTCCACATGCATGTTTTAGCTGAAGGAAGAATCCGTTAAACCTGGAGAGTTGAGACCCATGGAATGGGTACCATGCAATATGACTTCAAAGGGTCTGCATTTGCTCACCGATCCTCACCAATCCTATCACTGCTGCGTTTATGCCGCTGTACACACGCTTGATTCTCTTTCGGAGACATATAAATCCATAGGTTTTAAGATTCTTACTAGTCAGGTATATTCTTAGGCGTTTAATATGGGGTGTTGAGTCCACTTCGTTGAGCAAGGAGTAGCTCTTGTCTATTACATATTTGGCTTATGGAACGGTATCTGTGCTAATTTCAATCTCTGGTTTTATGCAGCACCCCAACTCACCTTTCCCCTTAAGGAAGCATAAGTTGGTTTTCTACATTTGAGACCCTGTTCTGTTTTGTAATTCAGTTCCTGTGTAGCCAAGTTTACATTCCATGTAGTAGTGATATCTTATGGTGTTTCTTTTTCTCTGTGACTTATTTCACTTAGAATCATCGTACCTGAATCCACTCATTATGCTGCTACGGGCCTGATGACATAGATTTCATGGCTGAGTGATATTGCATTGTACATAAGTACCACAAATTCTTTATCCATTTTTCGCTTTCTGCGATATTGAAGTTGTACCGTAAACGAGGTTCTTGTAAACAGAGCCGTCCCAAACTTTGGGGTGGCTGTGTCTTTTTGATTTTAATTTCCCTAAGCTATAGGACCATAAGTGGATGTGCCCTAGGCTCTGTTGCTTTGTTTTGTAGATGTTTCAGGAAACACCATACACTTCTCCAGAGTGGCTGTTTGCAATTTACAACCCACCCATGAGCATAACAAGGCTCCCAGTTCTCCATGGCCTGTCCTGCCTTTCTGGATTTTACACTTTTTTCAGATGTCCCTTTTGACCGGGGGGCAGTGAGACTTCATTGTAGTGCAGATTTCCTTTGCAAGCTTGCTTGCTTGGCCAAAAAGGGCCTATGTGTTTTTTCCTGAATATATTCAGGAAAGAACGCATACGCCCTTTTTGGCCAAGTGCATCATTGTGGACATTCTGCCTCTTTTCCTATGCTTTACATGCAATTCCAGTCTACCTCCTGAAATCGGTTTCCTGCAATTCTGCCCCGCTTTCAAGTCCTCTTGGCAGCCTTACTTCAATACATTTTTGGACGATAGCTGTCATTTATAACTCTGCAGGTTTGTGAATGACAGTGCCCCTGAGCTCCTTTCTTCAACTCGCTGTCTTGTGAGCTGGCCGCAACAGCGCAGGATTTCTTCAGGCCCTAGTGTGGTTCCGGCATGGCACACTGAGCCTTTGGTTAATTCCTCTTCCTGGTGGGAAATGAGATTTAAATTTCCCCGTCCAGACACCTCCAGCTAGTCTCTCATTGGTTCTCCCTATTCCTCTTCATTTTCCGCAGAAATTGCAAACTGGGCCAAACAGGAGGTTAAAGGCACTGACTCTCCAAGCGGGGAGAGTGTTAGTAAACCGTCTGGAATGTTGCACCCGAGTACCGGGGGATGAAAACTGAGACACCTTTGAACACGTTTCCCAATCACACGGTGGATCATACTCTGGGTTCCACATGCATGTTTTAGCTGAAGGAAGAATCCCTTAAACCTGGGGATTTGAGACCCATGGAAGGGTTACCATGCAACATGACTTCAAAGGGTCTGCATTTGCTCACCGATCCTCAACAATCCTATCACTGCTGCGTTTATGCCGCTGTACACACGCTTGATTCTCTTTCGGAGACATAGAAATCCATAGGTTTTAAGATTCTTACTAGTCAGGTATATTCTTAGGCGTTTAATATGGGGTGTTGAGTCCACTTCGTTGAGCAAGGAGTAGCTCTTGTCTATTACATATTTGGCTTATGGAACGGTATCTGTGCTAATTTCAATCTCTGGTTTTATGCATCACCCCAACTCACCTTTCCCCTTAAGCAAGCATAAGTTGGTTTTCTACATTTGAGACCCTGTTCTGTTTTGTAATTCAGTTCCTGTGTAGCCAAGTTTACATTCCGTGTAGTAGTGATATCTTATTACGTTTCTTTTTCTCCGTGACTTATTTCACTTAGAATCATCGTACCTGAATCCACTCGTTATGCTGCTACGGGCCTGATGACATAGATTTCATTGCTGAGTGATATTGCATTATACGTAAGTACCACAACTTCTTTATCCATTTTTCACTTTCTGCGATATTGAACTTATACCGTAAACGAGGTTCTTGTAAACAGAGCCGTCCCAAACTTTGGGGTGGCTGTGTCTTTTTGATTTTAATTTCCCTAAGCTATAGGACCATAAGTGGAAGTGCCCTAGGCTCTGTTGCTTTGTTTTTTAGATGTTTCAGGAAACACCATACACTTCTCCAGAGTGGCTCTTGGCAATTTACATCCTGCCCATGAGCATAACAAGGCTCCCACGTCTCCATGGCCTGTCCTGCCTTTCTGGATTTTACACTTTTTTCAGATGTCCCTTTTGACCGGGGGGCAGTGAGACTTCATTGTAGTGCAGATTTCCTTTGCAAGCTTGCTTGCTTGGCCAAAAAGGGCCTATGTGTTTTTTCCTGAATATATTCAGGAAAGAACGCATACGCCCTTTTTGGCCAAGTGCATCATTGTGGACGTTCTGCCTCTTTTCCTATGCTTTACATGCAATTCCAGTCTACCTCCTGAAATCGGTTTCCTGCAATTCTGCCCCGCTTTCAAGTCCTCTTGGCAGCCTTACTTCAATACATTTTTGGACGATAGCTGTCATTTATAACTCTGCAGGTTTGTGAATGACAGTGCCCCTGAGCTCCTTTCTTCAACTCGCTGTCTTGTGAGCTGGCCGCAACAGCGCAGGATTTCTTCAGGCCCTAGTGTGGTTCCGGCATGGCACACTGAGCCTTTGGTTAATTCCTCTTCCTGGTGGGAAATGAGAGTTAAATTTGCCCGTCCAGACACCTCCAGCTAGTCTCTCATTGGTTCTCCCTATTCCTCTTCATTTTCCGCAGAAATTGCAAACTGGGCCAAACAGGAGGTTAAAGGCACTGACTCTCCAAGCGGGGAGAGTGTTAGTAAACCGTCTGGAATGTTGCACCCGAGTACCGGGGGACGAAAACTGAGACACATTTGAACACGTTTCCCGATCACACGGTGGATCATACTCTGGGTTCCACATGCATGTTTTAGCTGAAGGAAGAATCCCTTAAACCTGGGGATTTGAGACCCATGGAAGGGTTACCATGCAACATGACTTCAAAGGGTCTGCATTTGCTCACCGATCCTCAACAATCCTATCACTGCTGCGTTTATGCCGCTGTACACACGCTTGATTCTCTTTCGGAGACATAGAAATCCATAGGTTTTAAGATTCTTACTAGTCAGGTATATTCTTAGGCGTTTAATATGGGGTGTTGAGTCCACTTCGTTGAGCAAGCAGTAGGTCTTGTCTATTACATATTTGGCTTATGGAACGGTATCTGTGCTAATTTCAATCTCTGGTTTTATGCAGCACCCCAACTCACCTTTCCCCTTAAGCAAGCATAAGTTGGTTTTCTACATTTGAGACCCTGTTCTGTTTTGTAATTCAGTTCCTGTGTAGCCAAGTTTACATTCCATGTAGTAGTGATATCTTATGATGTTTCTTTTTCTGTGTGACTTATTTCACTTAGAATCATCGTACCTGAATCCACTCGTTATGCTGCTATGGGCCTGATGACATAGATTTCTTTGCTGAGTGACATTGCATTGTACGTATGTACCACAACTTCTTTATCCATTTTTCGCTTTCTGCGATATTGAACTTGTACCGTAAATGAGGTTCTTGTAAACAGAGCCATCCCAAACTTTGGGGTGGCTGTGTCTTTTTGATTTTAATTTCCCTAAGCTATAGGACCATAAGTGGAAGTGCCCTAGGCTCTGTTGCTTTCTTTTTTAAATGTTTCAGGAAAAACCATAAACTTCTCCAGAGTGGCTGTTGGCAATTTACATTCCGCCCATGAGCATAACAAGGCTCCCAGTTCTCCATGGCCTGTCCTGCTTTCTGGATTTTACACTTTATTCAGATGGGCTTTTGATCGGGAGGCAGTGAGACTTCATTGTAGTGCAGATTTCCTTTGCAAGCTTGCTTGGTTGGCCAAAAAGTGCGTATGCGTTTTTTCCTGAATATATTCAGGAAAAAACGCATACGCCCTTTTTGGCCAAGTGCATCATTGTGGACGTTCTGCCTCTTTTCCTATGCTTTACATGCAATTCCAGTCTACCTCCTGAAATCGGTTTCCTGCAATTCTGCCCCACTTTCAAGTCCTCTTGGCAGCCTTACTTCAATATATTTTTGGACGATAGCTGTCATTTATAACTCTGCAGGTTTGTGAATTACAGTGCCCCTGAGCTCCTTTCTTCAACTCGCTTTCTTGTGAGCTGCCCGCAACACCACTGCATTGCTTCAGGCCCTAGTGTGGTTCCCGCATGGCATGCTGAGCCTTTGGTTAATTCCTCTTCCTGGTGGGAAATGAGAGTTAAATTTGCCCTTCCAGACACCTCCAGCTAGTCTCTCATTGGTTCTCCCTATTCCTGTTCATTTTCCGCAGAAATTGCAAACTGGGCCAATCAGGAGGTTAAAGGCACTGACTCTCCAAGTGGAGAGAGTGTTAGTAAAGCATCTGGAATGTTGCACCCGAGTACCAGGGGACGAAAACTGAGTCACATTTCAACACGTTTCCGGATCACAAGGTGGATCATACTCTGTGTTCCACATGCACGTTTTAGCTGAAGGAAGAATCCCTTAAACCTGGAGAGTTGAGACCCATGGAATGTGTACCATGCAATATGACTTCAAAGGGTCTGCATTTGCTCACCGAACCTCACCAATCCTATCACTGCTGCGTTTATGCCGCTGTACACACGCTTGATTCTCTTTCGGAGACATATAAATCCATAGGTTTTAAGATTCTTACTAGTCAGGTATATTCTTAGGCGTTTAATATGGGGTGTTGAGTCCACTTCGTTGAGCAAGGAGTAGCTCTTGTCTATTACATATTTGGCTTATGGAACGGTATCTGTGCTAATTTCAATCTCTGGTTTTATGCAGCACCCCAACTCACCTTTCCCCTTAAGCAAGCATAAGTTGGTTTTCTACATTTGAGACCCTGTTCTGTTTTGTAATTCAGTTCCTGTGTAGCCAAGTTTACATTCCATGTAGTAGTGATATCTTATGATGTTTCTTTTTCTCTGTGACTTATTTCACTTAGAATCATCGTACCTGAATCCACTCATTATGCTGTTACGGGCCTGATGACATAGATTTCATTGCTGAGTGATATTGCATTGTACGTAAGTACCACAACTTCTTTATCCATTTTTCACTTTCTGTGATTTTGAACTTGTACTGTAAATGAGGTTCTTGTAAACAGAGCCATCCCAAACTTTGGGATGGCTGTGTCTTTTTGATTTTAATTTCCCTAAGCTATAGGACCATAAGTGGAAGTGCCCTAGGCTCTGTTGCTTTCTTTTTTAAATGTTTCAGGAAACACCATACACTTCTCCAGAGTGCCTGTTGGCAATTTACATCTCGCCCATGAGCATAACAAGGCTCCCAGTTCTCCATGGTCTGTCCTACTTTCTGGATTTTACACTTTTTTCAGATGGCCCATTTGACCGGGGGGCAGTGAGACTTCATTGTAGTGCAGATTTCCTTTGCAAGCTTGCTTGGTTGGCCAAAAAGTGCGTATGCGTTTTTTCCTGAATATATTCAGGAAAAAACGCATACGCCCTTTTTGGCCAAGTGCATCATTGTGGACGTTCTGCCTCTTTTGCTATGCTTTGCATGCAATTCCAGTCTACCTCCTGAAATCGGTTTCCTGCAATTCTGCCCCGCTTTCAAGTCCTCTTGGCAGCCTTACTTCAATATATTTTTGGACGATAGCTGTCATTTATAAGTCTGCAGGTTTGTGAATGACAGTGCCCCTGAACCCCTTTCTTCAACTTGCTTTCTTGTGAGCTTGCCGCAACACTGCAGGATTGCTTCAGGCCCTAGTGTGGTTCCGGCATGTCATGCTGAGCCTTTGGTTAATTCCTCTTCCTGGTGGGAAATGAGAGTTAAATTTGCCCGTCCAGACACCTCCAGCTAGTCTCTCATTGGTTCTCCCTATTCCTGTTCATTTTCCGCAGAAATTGCAAACTGGGCCAAACAGGAGGTTAAAGGCACTGACTCTCCAAGTGGGGCGAGTGTTAGTAAAGCATCTGGAATGTTGCACCCGAGTACAGGGGGACGAAAACTGAGACACCTTTGAACACGTTTCCCGATCACACGGTGGATCATACTCTGGGTTCCACATGCATTTTTTAGCTGAAGGAAGAATCCCTTAAACCTGGAGAGTTGAGACCCATGGAATGGGTACCATGCAATATGACTTCAAAGGGTCTGCATTTGCTCACCGAACCTCACCAATCCTATCACTGCTGCATTTATGCCGCTGTACACACGCTTGATTCTCTTTCGGAGCATATAAATCCATAGGTTTTAAGATTCTTACTAGTCAGGTATATTCTTTGGAGTTTAATATGGGGTGTTGAGTCCACTTCGTTGAGCAAGGAGTAGCTCTTGTCTATTACATATTTGGCTTATGGAACGGTATCTGTGCTAATTTCAATCTCTGGTTTTATGCAGCCCCCCAACTCACCTTTCCCCTTAAGCAAGCATAAGTTGGTTTTCTACATTTGAGACCCTGTTCTGTTTTGTAATTCACTTCCTGCGTAGCCAAGTTTACATTCCATGTAGTAGTGATATCTTATGATGTTTCTTTTTCTCTGTGACTTATTTCACTTAGAATCATCGTACCTGAATCCACTCATTATGCTGCTACGGGCCTCATGACATAGATTTCATTGCTGAGTGATATTGCATTGTACGTAAGTACCACAACTTCTTTATCCATTTTTCGCTTTCTGCGATATTGAACTTGTACCGTAAACGAGGTTCTTGTAAACAGAGCAGTCCCAAACTGTGGGGTGGCTGTGTCTTTTTGATTTTAATTTCCCTAAGCTATAGGACCATAAGTGGAAGTGCCCTAGGCTCTGTTGCTTTGTTTTTTAGATGTTTCAGGAAACACCATACACTTCTCCAGAGTGGCTGTTGGCAATTTACATCCCGCCCATCAGCATAACAAGGCTCCCAATTCTCCATGGCCTGTCCTGCCTTTCTGGATTGTACACTTTTTTCAGATTGCCCTTTTGACCGGGGGGCAGTGAGACTTCATTTTAGTGCAGATTTCCTTTGTAAGCTTGCTTGGTTGACCAAAAAGGGCGTATGCGTTTTTTCCTGAATATATTCAGGAAAAAACGCATACGCCCTTTTTGGCCAAGTGCATCATTGTGGACGTTCTGCCTCTTTTGCTATGCTTTACATGCAATTCCAGTCTACCTCCTGAAATTGGTTTCCTGCAATTCTGCCCCGCTTTCAAGTCCTCTTGGCAGCCTTACTTCAATATATTTTTGGACGATAGCTGTCATTTATAACTCTGCAGGTTTGTGAATGACAGTGCCCCTGAGCTCCTTTCTTCAACTCGCTTTCTTGTGAGCTGCCCGCAACACCGCAGGATTGCTTCAGGCCCTTCTGTGGTTCCGGCTTGGCACGTTGAGCCTTTGGTTAATTCCTATTCCTTGTGGGAAATGAGAGTTAAATTTGCCCGTCCAGACACCTCCAGCTAGTCTCTCATTGGTTCTCCCTATTCCAGTTCATTTTCCGCAGAAATTGCAAACTGGGCCAAACAGGAGGTTAAAGGCACTGACTCTCCAAGTGGGGAGAGTGTTAGTAAAGCGTCTGGAATGTTGTACCCGAGTACCAGGGGACGAAAACTGAGACACATTTGAACACGTTTCCCAATCACACGGTGGATCATACTCTGGGTTCCACATGCATGTGTTAGCTGAAGGAAGAATCCCTTAAACCTGGAGAGTTGAGACCCATGGAATGGGTACCATGCAATATGACTTCAAATGGTCTGCATTTCCTCACCTATCCTCACCAATCCTATCACTGCTGCATTTATGCCGCTGTACACACGCTTGATTCTCTTTCGGAGACATATAAATCCATAGGTTTTAAGATTCTTACTAGTCAGGTATATTCTTAGGCGTTTAATATGGGGTGTTGGGTCCACTTCGTTGAGCAAGGAGTATCTCTTGTCTATTACATATTTGGCTTATGGAACGGTATCTGTGCTAATTTCAATCTCTAGTTTTATGCAGCACCCCAACTCACATTTCCCCTTAAGCAAGCATAAGTTGGTTTTCTACATTTGAGACCCTGTTCTGTTTTGTAATTCAGTTCCTGTGTAGCCAAGTTTACATTCCGTGTAGTAGTGATATCTTATGATGTTTCTTTTTCTGTGTGACTTATTTCACTTAGAATCATCGTACCTGAATCCACTCATTATGCTGCTACGGGCCTGATGACATAGATTTCATTGCTGAGTGATATTGCATTGTACGTAAGTACCACAACTTCTTTATCCATTTTTCGCTTTCTGCGATATTGAACTTGTACCGTAAACGAGGTTCTTGTAAACAGAGCTGTCCCAAACTTTGGGGTGGCTGTGTCTTTTTGATTTTAATTTCCCTAAGCTATAGGACCATAAGTGGAAGTGCCCTAGGCTCTGTTGCTTTGTTTTATAGATGTTTCAGGAAACACCATACACTTCTCCATAGTGGCTGTTGGCAATTTACATCCCGCCCATCAGCATAACAAGGCTCCCAGTTCTCCATGGCTTGTCCTGCCTTTCTGGATTTTACCCTTTTTTCAGATTGCCCTTTTGACCGGGGGCAGTGAGACTTCATTGTAGTGCAGATTTCCTTTGCAAGCTTGCTTGGTTGGCCAAAAAGTGCGTATGCGTTTTTTCCTGAATATATTCAGGAAAAAACGCATACGCCCTTTTTGGCCAAGTGCATCATTATGGATGTTCTGCCTCTTTTCCTGTGGTTTACATGCAAATCCAGTCTACCTCCTGAAATCGGTTTCCTGCAATTCTGCCCCGCTTTCAAGTCCTCTTGGCAGCCTTACTTCAATATATTTTTGGACGATAGCTGTCATTTTTAACTCTGCAGGTTTGTGAATGACAGTGCCCCTGAGCTCCTTTCTTCAACTCGCTTTCTTGTGAGCTGGCCGCAACACTGCAGGATTGCTTCAGACTCCAGTGTGGTTCCGGCATGGCACGCTGAGCCTTTGGTTAATTCCTCTTCCTTGTGGGAAATGAGAGTTAAATTTGCCCGTCCAGACACCTCCAGCTAGTCTCTTATTGGTTCTCCCTATTCCTTTTCATTTTAAGCAGAAATTGCAAACTGGGCCAAACAGGAGGTTAAAGGCACTGACTCTCCAAGTGGGGAGAGTGTTAGTAAAGCGTCTGGAATGTTGCACCCGAGTACCAGGGGACGAAAACTGAGACACCTTTGAACACGTTTCCCGATCACACGGTGGATCATACTCTGGGTTCCACATGCATGTTTTACCTGAAGGAAGAATCCCTTAAACCTGGAGAGTTGAGACCCATGAAATGGGTACCATGCAATATGACTTCAAAGGGTCTGCATTTGCTCACAGAACCTCACCAATCTTATCACTGCTGCGTTTATGCCGCTGTACACACGCTTGATTCTCTTTCAGAGACATATAAATCCATAGGTTTTAAGATTCTTACTAGTCAGGTATATTCTTAGGCGTTTAATATGGGGTGTAGAGTCCACTTCGTTGAGCAAGGAGTAGCTCTTGTCTATTACATATTTGGCTTATGGAACGGTATCTGTGCTAATTTCAATCTCTGGTTTTATGCAGCACTCCAACTCACCTTTCCCCTTAAGGAAGCATAAGTTGATTTTCTACATTTGAGACCCTGCTCTGTTTTGTAATTCAGTTCCTGTGTAGCCAAGTTTACATTCCGTGTAGTAGTGATATCTTATGATGTTTCTTTTTCTCTGTGACTTATTTCACTTAGAATCATCGTACCTGAATCCACTCATTATGCTGCTACGGGCCTGATGACATAGATTTCATTGCTGAGTGATATTGCATTGTACATAAGTACCACAACTTCTTTATCCATTTTTCGCTTTCTGCGATATTGAACTTGTACTGTAAACGAGGTTCTTGTAAACAGAGCCATCCCAAACTTTGGGGTGGCTGTGTCTTTTTGATTTTAATTTCCCTAAGCTATAGGACCATAAGTGGAAGGGCCCTAGGCTCTGTTGCTTTGTTTTTTAGATGTTTCAGGAAACACCATACACTTCTCCAGAATGGCTGTGGGCAATTTACATCCCGCCCATCAGCATAACAAGGCTCCCAGTTCTCCATGGCCTGTCCTGCCTTTCTGGATTTTACACTTTTTTCAGATGGCCCTTTTGACCGGGGGGCAGTGAGACTTCATTGTAGTGCAGATTTTCTTTGCAAGCTTGCTTGGTTGGCCAAAAAGGGCGTATGCGTTTATTCCTGAATATATTCAGGAAAAAACGCATACGCCCTTTTTGGCCAAGTGCATCATTGTGGACGTTCTGCCTCATTTGCTATGCTTTACATGCAATTCCTGTCTACCTCCTGCAATCCCTTTCCTGCAATTCTGCCCCACTTTCACGTCCTCTTGGCAGCTTTACTTCAATATATTTTTGGACGATAGCTGTCATTTATAACTCTGCAGGTTTGTGAATTACAGTGCCCCTGAGCTCCTTTCTTCAACTCGCTTTCTTGTGAGCTGCCCGCAACACCACTGCATTGCTTCAGGCCCTAGTGTGGTTCCGGCATGGCATGCTGAGCCTTTGGTTAATTCCTCTTCCTGGTGGGAAATGAGAGTTAAATTTGCCCGTCCAGACACCTCCAGCTAGTCTCTCATTGGTTCTCCCTATTCCTGTTCATTTTCCGTATAAATTGCAAACTGGGCCAAACAGGAGGTTAAAGGCACTGACTCTCCAAGTGGGGAGAGTGTTAGTAAAGCGTCTGGAATGTTGCACCCGAGTACCAGGGGACGAAAACTGAGACACCTTTGAACACGTTTCCCAATCACATGGTGGATCATACTCTGGGTTCCACATGCATGTTTTAGCTGAAGGAAGAATCCCTTAAACCTGGAGAGTTGAGACCCATGGAATGGGTACCATGCTATATGACTTCAAAGGGTCTGCATTTGCTCACCGAACCTCACCAATCCTATCACTTCTGCGTTTATGCCGCTGTACACACGCTTGATTCTCTTTTGGAGCATATAAATCCATAGGTTTTAAGATTCTTACTTGTCAGGTATATTCTTAGGCGTTTAATATGGGGTGTTGAGTCCACTTCGTTGAGCAAGGAGTAGCTCTTGTCTATTACATATTTGGCTTATGGAATGGTATCTGTGCTAATTTCAATCTCTGGTTTTATGCAGCACCCCAACTCACCTTTCCCCTTAAGCAAGCATAAGTTGGTTTTCTACATTGGAGACCCTGTTCTGTTTTGTAATTCAGTTCCTGTGTAGCCAAGTTTACATTCCGTGTAGTAGTGATATCTTATGACGTTTCTTTTTCTGTGTGACTTATTTCACTTAGAATCATCGTATCTGAATCCACTCATTATGCTGCTACGGGCCTGATGACATAGATTTCATTGCTGAGTGATATTGCATTCTACGTAAGTACCACAAGTTCTTTAGCCATTTTTCGCGTTCTGTGATATTGAACTTGTAACGTAAACGAGGTTCTTGTAAACAGAGCCATCCCAAACATTGGGGTGGCTGTGTCTTTTCGATTTTAATTTCCCTAAGCTATAGGACCATAAGTGGAAGTGCACTAGGCTCTGTTGCCTTGTTTTTTAGATGTTTCAGGAAACACCATACACTTCAACAGTGTGGCTGTTGGCAATTTACATCCCGCCCATCAGCATAACAAGGCTCCCAGTTCTCCATGGCCTGTCCTGCCTTTCTGGATTTTACACTTTTTTCAGATGGCCCTTTTGACCGGGGGGCAGTGAGACTTCATTGTAGTGCAGATTTCCTTTGCAAGCTTGCTTCTTTGGACAAAAAGGGCGTATGCGTTTTTTCCTGAATATATTCAGGAAAAAATGCATACGCCCTTTTTGGCCAAGTGCATCATTGTGGACGTTCTGCCTCTTTTCCTATGCTTTACATGCAATTCCAGTCTACCTCCTGAAATCGGTTTCCTGCAATTCTGCCCCGCTTTCAAGTCCTCTTGGCAGCCTTACTTCAATATATTTTTGGACGATAGCTGTCATTTATAACTCTGCAGGTTTGTGAATGACAGTGCCCCTGAGCTCCTTTCTTCAACTCGCTTTCTTGTGAGCTGGCCGCAACACCGCAGCCTTGCTTCAGGTCCCAGTGTGGTTCCGGCATGGCACGCTGAGCCTTTGGTTAACTCCTCTTCCTGGTGGGAAATGAGAGTTAAATTTGCCCGTCCAGACACCTCCAGCTAGTCTCTCATTGGTTCTCCCTATTCCTGTGCATTTTCTGCAGAAATTGCAAACTGGGCCAAACAGGAGGTTAAAGGCACTGACTCTCCAAGTGGGGAGAGTGTTAGTAAATCGTCTGGAATGTTGCACCCGAGTTCCAGGGGACGAAAACTGAGACACATTTGAACACGTTTCCCGATCATACGGTGGATCATACTCTGGGTTCCACATGCATGTTTTAGCTGAAGGAAGAATCCCTTAAACCTGGAGAGTTGAGATCCATGGAATGGGTACCATGCAATATGACTTCAAAGGGTCTGGATTTGCTCACCGAACCTCACCAATCCTATCACTGCTGCATTTATGCCACTGTACACACGCTTGATTCTTTTTCAGAGACATATAAATCCATAGGTTTTAAGATTCTTACTAGTCAGGTATATTCTTAGGCATTTAATATGGGGTGTTGAGTCCACTTCATTGAGCAAGGAGTAGCTCTTGTCTATTACATATTTGGCTTATGGAACGGTATCTGTGCTAATTTCAATCTCTGGTTTTATGCAGCACCCCAACTCACCTTTCCCCTTAAGCAAGCATAAATTGGTTTTCTACATTTGAGACCCTGTTCTGTTTTGTAATTCAATTCCTGTGTAGCCAAGTTTACATTCCGTGTAGTAGTGATAACTTATGATGTTTCTTTTTCTGTGTGACTTATTTCACTTAGAATCATCGTACCTGAATCCACTCATTATGCTGCTACGGGCCTGATGACGTAGATTTCATTGCTGAGTGATATTGTATTGTACGTAAGTAGCACAACTTCTTTATCCATTTTTCGTTTTCTGTGATATTGAACTTGTACCGTTATCGAGGTTCTTGTAAACAGAGCAGTCCCAAACTTTGGGGTGGCTGTGTCTTTTTGATTTTAATTTCCCTAAGCTATAGGACCATAAGTGGAAGTGCCCTAGGCTCTGTTGCTTTTTTTTTTAGATGTTTCAGGAAACACCATACACTTCTCCAGAGTGGCTGTTGGCAATTTACATCCTGCCCATCAGCATAACAAGGCTCCCAGTTCTCTGTGGCCTGTCCTGCCTTTCTGGATTTTACACTTTTTTCAGATGGTCCTTTTGACTGGAGGGCAGTGAGACTTCATTGTAGTGCAGAATTCCTTTGCAATCTTGCTTGGTTGTCCAAAAAGGGCGTATGCGTTTTTTCCTGAATATATTCAGGAAAAAACGCATACGCCCTTTTTCGCCAAGTGCATCATTGTGGACGTTCTGCCTCTTTTCCTATGCTTTACATGCAATTCCAGTCTACCTCCTGAAATCGGTTTCCTGCAATTCTGCCCCGCTTTCAAGTCCTCTTGGCAGCCTTACTTGAATATATTTTTGGATGATAGCTGTCATTTATAACTCTGCAGGTTTGTGAATGACAGTGCCCCTGAGCTCCTTTCTTCAACTTGCTTTCTTGTGAGCTGGCCGCAACACCGCAGGATTGCTTCAGGCCCTAGTGTGGTTCCGGCACGGCACGCTGAGCCTTTGGTTAATTCCTCTTCCTGGTGGGAAATGAGAGTTAATTTTTTCCGTCCAGACACCTCCAGCTAGTCTCTCATTGGTTCTCCCTATTCCTCTTCATTTTCCGCAGAAATTGCAAACTGGGCCAAACAGGAGGTTAAAGGCACTGACTCTCCAAGCGGGGAGAGTGTTAGTAAACCATCTGGAATGTTGCACCCGAGTACCGGGGGACGAAAACTGAGACACATTTGAACACGTTTCCCGATCACTCGGTGGATCATACTCTGGGTTCCACACGCATGTTTTAGCTGAAGGAAGAATCCCTTAAACCTGGGGATTTGAGACCCATGGAAGGGTTACCATGCAACATGACTTCAAAGGGTCTGCATTTGCTCACCGATCCTCAACAATCCTATCACTGCTGCGTTTATGCCGCTGTACACACGCTTGATTCTCTTTCGGAGAAATAGAAATCCATAGGTTTTAAGATTCTTACTAGTCAGGTATATTCTTAGGCGTTTAATATGGGGTGTTGAGTCCACTTCGTTGAGCAAGGAGTAGGTCTTGTCTATTACATATTTGGCTTATGGAACGGTATCTGTGCTAATTTCAATCTCTGGTTTTATGCAGCACCCCAACTCACCTTTCCCCTTAAGCAAGCATAAGTTGGTTTTCTACATTTGAGACACTGTTCTGTTTTGTAATTCAGTTCCTGTGTAGCCAAGTTTACATTCCGTGTAGTAGTGATATCTTATTACGTTTCTTTTTCTCCGTGACTTATTTCACTTAGAATCATCGTACCTGAATCCACTCGTTATGCTGCTACAGGCCTGATGACATAGATTTCATTGCTGAGTGATATTGCATTGTACATAAGTACCACAACTTCTTTATCCATTTTTCGCTTTCTGCGATATTGAAGTTGTACCGTAAACGAGGTTCTTGTAAACAGAGCCGTCCCAAACTTTGGGGTGGCTGTGTCTTTTTGATTTTAATTTCCCTAAGCTATAGGACCATAAGTGGAAGTGCCCTAGGCTCTGTTGCTTTGTTTTGTAGATGTTTCAGGAAACACCATACACTTCTCCAGAGTGGCTGTTGGCAATTTTCATCCCAACCATGAGCATAACAAGGCTCCCATGTCTCCATGGCCTGTCCTGCCTTTCTGGATTTTACACTTTTTTCAGATGGCCCTTTTGACCGGGGGGCAGTGAGACTTCATTGTAGTGCAGATTTCCTTTGCAAGCTTGCTTGGTTGGCCAAAAAGCGCGTATGCGTTTTTTCCTGAATATATTCAGAAAAAAACACATACGCACTTTTTGGCCAAGTGCATCATTGTGGACGTTCTGCCTCTTTCCCTATGCTTTACATGCAATTCCAGTCTACCTCCTGAAATCGGTTTCCTGCAATTCTGCCCCGCTTTCAACTCCTCTTGGCAGCCTTACTTCAATATATTTTTGGACAATAGCTGTCATTTATAACTCTGCAGGTCTGTGAATGACAGTGCCCCTGAGCTCCTTTCTTCAACTCGCTTTCTTGTGAGGTGGCCGCAACACCACAGGATTGCTTCAGGCCCTAGTGTGGTTCCGGCACGGCACGCTGAGCCTTTGGTTAATTCCTCTTCCTGGTGGGAAATGAGAGTTAAATTTGCCCGTCCAGACACCTCCAGCTAGTCTCTCATTGTTTCTCGCTATTCCTGTTCATTTTGCGCAGAAATTGCAAACTGGGCCAAACAGGAGGTTAAAGGCACTGACTCTCCAAGTGGGGAGAGTGTTAGTAAAGCGTCTGGAATGTTGCACCCAAATACCGGGGGACGAAAACTGAGACACATTTGAACACGTTTCCCGATCACATGGTGGATCATACTCTGGGTTCCACATGCATGTTTTAGATGAAGGAAGAATCCCTTAAACCTGGAGAGTTGAGACCCATGGAATGGGTACAATGCAATATGACTTCAAAGGGTCTGGATTTGCTCACCGATCCTCACCAATCCTATCACTGCTGCGTTTATGCCGCTGTACACACGCTTGATTCTCTTTCGGGACATATAAATCCATAGGTTTTAAGATTCTTACTAGTCAGTTATATTCTTAGGCGTTTAATATGGGGTGTTGAGTCCACTTCGTTGAGCAATGAGTAGCTCTTGTCTATTACATATTTGGCTTATGGAACGGTATCTGTGCTAATTTCAATCTCTGGTTTTATGCAGCACCCCAACTCACCTTTCCCCTTAAGCAAGCATAACTTGGTTTTCTACATTTGAGACCCTGTTCTGTTTTGTAATTCAGTTCCTGTGTAGCCAAGTTTACATTCCGTGTAGTAGTGATATCTTATGATGGTTCTTTTTCTCTGTGACTTATTTCACTTAGAATCATCGTACCTGAATCCACTCGTTATGCTGCTACGGGCCTGATGACATAGATTTCATTGCTGAGTGATATTGCATTGTACGTAATTACCACAACTTTTTATCCATTTTTCGCTTTCTGCGATATTGAACTTGTACCGTAAACGAGTTTCTTGTAAACAGAGCCGTCCCAAACTTTGCTGTGGCTGTGTCTTTTTGATTTAAATTTCCCTAAGCTATAGGACCATAAGTGGATGTGCCCTAGGCTCAGTTGCTTTGTTTTGTAGATGTTTCAGGAAACATCATACACTTCTCCAGAGTAGCTGTTTGCAATTTACAACCCACCCATGAGCATAACAAGGCTCCCAGTTCTCCATGGCCTGTCCTGCCTTTCTGGATTTTACACTTTTTTCAGGTGGCCCTTTTGACCGGGGGGCAGTGAGACTTCATTGTAGTGCAGATTTCCTTTGCAAGCTTGCTTGCTTGGCCAAAAAGAGCGTATGCGTTTTTTCCTGAATATATTCAGGAAAAAACGCATACGCCCTTTTTGGCCAAGTGCATCATTGTGGACGTTCTGCCTCTTTTGCTATGCTTTACATGCAATTCCAGTCTACCTCCTGAAATCGGTTTCCTGCAATTCTGCCCCGCTTTCAAGTCCTCTTGGCAGCCTTACTTGAATATATTTTTGGACGATAGCTGTCATTTATAACTCTGCAGGTTTGTGAATGACAGTGCCCCTGAGCTCCTTTCTTCAACTTGCTTTCTTGTGAGCTGGCCGCAACACCGCAGGATTGCTTCAGGCCCTAGTGTGGTTCCGGCACGGCACGCTGAGCCTTTGGTTAATTCCTCTTCCTGGTGGGAAATGAGAGTTAATTTTTTCCGTCCAGACACCTCCAGCTAGTCTCTCATTGGTTCTCCCTATTCCTCTTCATTTTCCACAGAAATTGCAAACTGGGCCAAACAGGAGGTTAAAGGCACTTACTCTCCAAGCGGGGAGAGTGTTAGTAAACCGTCTGGAATGTTGCACCCGAGTACCGGGGGACGAAAACTGAGACACATTTGAACACGTTTCCCGATCACACGGTGGATCATACTCTGGGTTCCACATGCATGTTTTAGCTGAAGGAAAAATCCGTTAAACCTGGGGATTTGAGACCCATGGAATGGTTACCATGCAGCATGACTTCAAAGGGTCTGCATTTGCTCACCGATCCTCAACAATCCTATCACTGCTGCGTTTATGCCGCTGTACACACGCTTGATTCTCTTTCGGAGACATATAAATCCATAGGTTTTAAGATTCTTACTAGTCAGGTATATTCTTAGGCGTTTAATATGGGGTGTTGAGTCCACTTCGTTGAGCAAGGAGTAGGTCTTGTCTATTATATATTTGGCTTATGGAACGGTATCTGTGCTAATTTCAATCTCTGGTTTTATGCAGCACCCCAACTCACCTTTCCCCTTAAGCAAGCATAAGTCGGTTTTCTACATTTGAGACACTGTTCTGTTTTGTAATTCAGTTCCTGTGTAGCCAAGTTTACATTCCGTGTAGTAGTGATATCTTATTACGTTTCTTTTTCTCCGTGACTTATTTCACTTAGAATCATCGTACCTGAATCCACTCGTTATGCTGCTACGGGCCTGATGACATAGATTTCATTGCTGAGTGATATTGCATTGTACGTAAGTACCACAACTTCTTTATCCTTTTTTCGCTTTCTGCGATATTGAACTTATACCGTAAACGAGGTTCTTGTAAACAGAGCCGTCCCAAACTTTGGGGTGGCTGTGTCTTTTTGATTTTAATTTCCCTAAGCTATAGGACCATAAGTGGAAGTGCCCTAGGCTCTGTTGCTTTGTTTTTTAGATGTTTCAGGAAACACCATACACTTCTCCAGAGTGGCTCTTGGCAATTTACATCCTGCCCATGAGCATAACAAGGCTCCCACGTCTCCATGGCCTGTCCTGCCTTTCTGGATTTTACACTTTTTTCAGATGTCCCTTTTGACCGGAGGGCAGTGAGACTTCATTGTAGTGCAGATTTCCTTTGCAAGCTTGCTTGCTTGGCCAAAAAGGGCCTATGTGTTTTTTCCTGAATATATTCAGGAAAGATCGCATACGCCCTTTTTGGCCAAGTGCATCATTGTGGACATTCTGCCTCTTTTGCTATGCTTTACATGCAATTCCAGTCTACCTCCTGAAATCGGTTTCCTGCAATTCTGCCCCGCTTTCAAGTCCTCTTGGCAGCCTTACTTCAATACATTTTTGGACGATAGCTGTCATTTATAACTCTGCAGGTTTGTGAATGACAGTGCCCCTGAGCTCCTTTCTTCAACTCGCTGTCTTGTGAGCTGGCCGCAACAGCGCAGGATTTCTTCAGGCCCTAGTGTGGTTCCGGCATGGCACACTGAGCCTTTGGTTAATTCCTCTTCCTGGTGGGAAATGAGAGTTAAATTTCCCCGTCCAGACACCTCCAGCTAGTCTCTCATTGGTTCTCCCTATTCCTGTTCATTTTCCGCAGAAATTGCAAACTGGGCCAAACAGGAGTTTAAAGGCACTGACGCTCCAAGTGGGGAGAGTGTTAGTAAAGCGTCTGGAATGTTGCACCCGAGTACCGGGGGATGAAAACTGAGTCACATTTGAATACGTTTCCCGAAAACACGGTGGATCATACTCTGGGTTCCACATGCATGTTTTAGCTGAAGGAAGAATCCCTTAAACCTGGAGAGTTGAGACCCATGGAATGGGTACCATGCAATATGTCTTCAAAGGGTCTGAATTTGCTCACCGATCCTCAACAATCCTATCACTGCTGCGTTTATGCCGCTGTACACACGCTTGATTCTCTTTCGGAGACATATAAATCCATAGGTTTTAAGATTCTTACTAGTCAGGTATATTCTTGGGCGTTTAATATGGGGTGTTGAGTCCACTTCGTTGAGCAAGGAGTAGCTCTTGTCTATTACATATTTGGCTTATGGAACGGTATCTGTGCTAATTTCAATCTCTGGTTTTATGCAGCACCCAAACTCACCTTTCCCCTTAAGGAAGCATAAGTTGGTTTTCTACATTTGTGACCCTGTTCTGTTTTGTAATTCAGTTCCTGTGTAGCCAAGTTTGCATTCCATGTAGTAGTGACATCTTATGATGTTTCTTTTTCTCTGTGACTTATTTCACTTAAAATCATCGTACCTGAATCCACTCATTATGCTGCTACGGGCCTGATGACATAGATTTCATTGCTGAGTGATATTGCATTGTACATAAGTACCACAACTTCTTTATCCGTTTTTCGCTTTCTGTGATATTGAAGTGGTACTGTAAACGAGGTTCTTGTAAACACAGCCGTCCCAAACTTTGGGGTGGCTGTGTCTTTTTGATTTTAATTTCCCTAAGCTATAGGACCATAATTGGATGTGCCCTAGGCTCTGTTGCTTTGTTTTGTAGATGTTTCAGGAAACACCATACACTTCTCCAGAGTGGCTGTTTGCAATTTACAACCCACCCATGAGCATAACAAGGCTCCCAGTTCTCCATGGCCTGTCCTGCCTTTCTGGATTTTACACTTTTTTCAGATGGCCCTTTTGACCAGGGGGCAGTGAGACTTCATTGTAGTGCAGATTTCCTTTGCAAGCTTGCTTGCTTGGCCAAAAAGAGCGTATGCGTTTTTTCCTGAATATATTCAGGAAGAAACGCATACGCCCTTTTTGGCCAAGTGCATCATTGTGGACGTTCTGCCTCTTTTGCTATGCTTTACATGCAATTCCAGTCTACCTCCTGAAATCGGTTTCCTGCAATTCTGCCCCGCTTTCAAGTCCTCTTGGCAGCCTTACTTGAATATATTTTTGGACGATAGCTGTCATTTTTAACTCTGCAGGTTTGTGAATGACAGTGCCCCTGAGCTCCTTTCTTCAACTCGCTTTCTTGTGAGCTGGCCGCAACACCGCAGGATTGCTTCAGGCTCCAGTGTGGTTCCGGCATGGCACGCTGAGCCTTTGGTTAATTCCTCTTCCTTGTGGGAAATGAGAGTTAAATTTGCCCGTCCAGACACCTCCAGCTAGTCTCTTATTGGTTCTCCCTATTCCTGTTCATTTTAAGCAGAAATTGCAAACTGGGCCAAACAGGAGGTTAAAGGCACTGACTCTCCAAGTGGGGAGAGTGTTAGTAAAGCGTCTGGAATGTTGCACCCGAGTACCAGGGGACGAAAACTGAGACACCTTTGAACACGTTTCCCGATCACACGGTGGATCATACTCTGGGTTCCACATGCATGTTTTACCTGAAGGAAGAATCCTTTAAACCTGGAGAGTTGAGACCCATGAAATGGGTACCATGCAATATGACTTCAAAGGGTCTGCATTTGCTCACAGAACCTCACCAATCTTATCACTGCTGCGTTTATGCCGCTGTACACACGCTTGATTCTCATTCAGAGACATAAATCCATAGGTTTTAAGATTCTTACTAGTCAGGTATATTCTTAGGCGTTTAATATGGGGTGTAGAGTCCACTTTGTTGATCAAGGAGTAGCTCTTGTCTATTACATATTTGGCTTATGGAACGGTATCTGTGCTAATTTCAATCTCTGGTTTTATGCAGCACCCCAACTCACCTTTCCCCTTAAGCAAGCATAAGTCGGTTTTCTACATTTGAGACACTGTTCTGTTTTGTAATTCAGTTCCTGTGTAGCCAAGTTTACATTCCGTGTAGTAGTGATATCTTATTACGTTTCTTTTTCTCCGTGACTTATTTCACTTAGAATCATCGTACCTGAATCCACTCGTTATGCTGCTCCGGGCCTGATGACATAGATTTCATTGCTGAGTGATATTGCATTGTACGTAAGTACCACAACTTCTTTATCCTTTTTTCGCTTTCTGCGATATTGAACTTATACCGTAAACGAGGTTCTTGTAAACAGAGCCGTCCCAAACTTTGGGGTGGCTGTGTCTTTTTGATTTTAATTTCCCTAAGCTATAGGACCATAAGTGGAAGTGCCCTAGGCTCTGTTGCTTTGTTTTTTAGATGTTTCAGGAAACACCATACACTTCTCCAGAGTGGCTCTTGGCAATTTACATCCTGCCCATGAGCATAACAAGGCTCCCACATCTCCATGGCCTGTCCTGCCTTTCTGGATTTTACACTTTTTTCAGATGTCCCTTTTGACCGGAGGGCAGTGAGACTTCATTGTAGTGCAGATTTCCTTTGCAAGCTTGCTTGCTTGGCCAAAAAGGGCCTATGTGTTTTTTCCTGAATATATTCAGGAAAGATCGCATACGCCCTTTTTGGCCAAGTGCATCATTGTGGACATTCTGCCTCTTTTGCTATGCTTTACATGCAATTCCAGTCTACCTCCTGAAATCGGTTTCCTGCAATTCTGCCCCGCTTTCAAGTCCTCTTGGCAGCCTTACTTCAATACATTTTTGGACGATAGCTGTCATTTATAACTCTGCAGGTTTGTGAATGACAGTGCCCCTGAACTCCTTTCTTCAACTCGCTGTCTTGTGAGCTGGCAGCAACAGCGCAGGATTTCTTCAGGCCCTAGTGTGGTTCCGGCATGGCACACTGAGCCTTTGGTTAATTCCTCTTCCTGGTGGGAAATGAGAGTTAAATTTCCCCGTCCAGACACCTCCAGCTAGTCTCTCATTGGTTCTCCCTATTCCTGTTCATTTTCCGCAGAAATTGCAAACTGGACCAAACAGGAGTTTAAAGGCACTGACTCTCCAAGTGGGGAGAGTGTTAGTAAAGCGTCTGGAATGTTGCACCCGAGTACCGGGGGATGAAAACTGAGTCACATTTGAATACGTTTCCCGAAAACACGGTGGATCATACTCTGGGTTCCACATGCATGTTTTAGCTGAAGGAAGAATCCCTTAAACCTGGAGAGTTGAGACCCATGGAATGGGTACCATGCAATATGTCTTCAAAGGGTCTGAATTTGCTCACCGATCCTCAACAATCCTATCACTGCTGCGTTTATGCCGCTGTACACACGCTTGATTCTCTTTCGGAGACATATAAATCCATAGGTTTTAAGATTCTTACTAGTCAGGTATATTCTTAGGCGTTTAATATGGGGTGTTGAGTCCACTTCGTTGAGCAAGGAGTAGCTCTTGTCTATTACATATTTGGCTTATGGAACGGTATCTGTGCTAATTTCAATCTCTGGTTTTATGCAGCACCCCAACTCACCTTTCCCCTTAAGGAAGCATAAGTTGGTTTTCTACATTTGAGACCCTGTTCTGTTTTGTAATTCAGTTCCTGTGTAGCCAAGTTTGCATTCCATGTAGTAGTGACATCTTATGATGTTTCTTTTTCTCCGTGACTTATTTCACTTAGAATCATCGTACCTGAATCCACTCATTATGCTGCTACGGGCCTGATGACATAGATTTCATTGCTGAGTGATATTGCATTGTACATAAGTACCACAACTTCTTTATCCATTTTTCGCTTTCTGTGATATTGAAGTGGTACTGTAAACGAGGTTCTTGTAAACAGAGCCGTCCCAAACTTTGGGGTGGCTGTGTCTTTTTGATTTTAATTTCCCTAAGCTACAGGACCATAATTGGATGTGCCCTAGGCTCTGTTGCTTTGTTTTGTAGATGTTTCAGGAAACACCATACACTTCTCCAGAGTGGCTGTTTGCAATTTACAACCCACCCATGAGCATAAGAAGGCTCCCAGTTCTCCATGGCCTGTCCTGCCTTTCTGGATTTTACACTTTTTTCAGATGGCCCTTTTGACCAGGGGGCAGTGAGACTTCATTGTAGTGCAGATTTCCTTTGCAAGCTTGCTTGCTTGGCCAAAAAGCGCGTATGCGTTTTTTCCTGAATATATTCAGAAAAAAACACATACGCCCTTTTTGGCCAAGTGCATCATTGTGGACGTTCTGCCTCTTTCCCTATGCTTTACATGCAATTCCAGTCTACCTCCTGAAATCGGTTTCCTGCAATTCTGCCCCGCTTTCAAGTCCTCTTGGCAGCCTTACTTCAATATATTTTTGGACGATAGCTGTCATTTATAACTCTGCAGGTTTGTGAATGACAGTGCCCCTGAGCTCCTTTCTTCAACTCGCTTTCTTGTGAGCTGCCCGCAACACCGCAGGATTGCTTCAGGCCCTACTGTGGTTCCGGCTTGGCACGTTGAGCCTTTGGTTAATTCCTATTCCTTGTGGGAAATGAGAGTTAAATTTGCCCGTCCAGACACCTCCAGCTAGTCTCTCATTGGTTCTCCCTATTCCAGTTCATTTTCCGCAGAAATTGCAAACTGGGCCAAACAGGAGGTTAAAGGCACTGACTCTCCAAGTGGGGAGAGTGTTAGTAAAGCGTCTGGAATGTTGTACCCGAGTACCAGGGGACGAAAACTGAGACACATTTGAACACGTTTCCCAATCACACGGTGGATCATACTCTGGGTTCCACATGCATGTGTTAGCTGAAGGAAGAATCCCTTAAACCTGGAGAGTTGAGACCCATGGAATGGGTACCATGCAATATGACTTCAAATGGTCTGCATTTCCTCACCTATCCTCACCAATCCTATCACTGCTGCATTTATGCCGCTGTACACATGCTTGATTCTCTTTCGGAGACATATAAATCCATAGGTTTTAAGATTCTTACTAGTCAGGTATATTCTTAGGCGTTTAATATGGGGTGTTGGGTCCACTTCGTTGAGCAAGGAGTATCTCTTGTCTATTACATATTTGGCTTATGGAACGGTATCTGTGCTAATTTCAATCTCTAGTTTTATGCAGCACCCCAACTCACATTTCCCCTTAAGCAAGCATAAGTTGGTTTTCTACATTTGAGACCCTGTTCTGTTTTGTAATTCAGTTCCTGTGTAGCCAAGTTTACATTCCGTGTAGTAGTGATATCTTATGATGTTTCTTTTTCTGTGTGACTTATTTCACTTAGAATCATCGTACCTGAATCCACTCATTATGCTGCTACGGGCCTGATGACATAGATTTCATTGCTGAGTGATATTGCATTGTACGTAAGTACCACAACTTCTTTATCCATTTTTCGCTTTCTGCGATATTGAACTTGTACCGTAAACGAGGTTCTTGTAAACAGAGCTGTCCCAAACTTTGGGGTGGCTGTGTCTTTTTGATTTTAATTTCCCTAAGCTATAGGACCATAAGTGGAAGTGCCCTAGGCTCTGTTGCTTTGTTTTATAGATGTTTCAGGAAACACCATACACTTCTCCAGAGGGGCTGTTGGCAATTTACATCCCGCCCATCAGCATAACAAGGCTCCCAGTTCTCCATGGCTTGTCCTGCCTTTCTGGATTTTACCCTTTTTTCAGATTGCCCTTTTGACCGGGGGCAGTGAGACTTCATTGTAGTGCAGATTTCCTTTGCAAGCTTGCTTGGTTGGCCAAAAAGTGCGTATGCGTTTTTTCCTGAATATATTCAGGAAAAAACGCATACGCCCTTTTTGGCCAAGTGCATCATTATGGATGTTCTGCCTCTTTTCCTGTGGTTTACATGCAAATCCAGTCTACCTCCTGAAATCGGTTTCCTGCAATTCTGCCCCGCTTTCAAGTCCTCTTGGCAGCCTTACTTCAATATATTTTTGGACGATAGCTGTCATTTTTAACTCTGCAGGTTTGTGAATGACAGTGCCCCTGAGCTCCTTTCTTCAACTCGCTTTCTTGTGAGCTGGCCGCAACACTGCAGGATTGCTTCAGGCTCCAGTGTGGTTCCGGCATGGCACGCTGAGCCTTTGGTTAATTCCTCTTCCTTGTGGGAAATGAGAGTTAAATTTGCCCGTCCAGACACCTCCAGCTAGTCTCTAATTGGTTCTCCCTATTCCTGTTCATTTTAAGCAGAAATTGCAAACTGGGCCAAACAGGAGGTTAAAGGCACGGACTCTCCAAGTGGGGAGAGTGTTAGTAAAGCGTCTGGAATGTTGCATCCGAGTACCACGGGACGAAAACTGAGACACCTTTGAACACGTTTCCCGATCACACGGTGGATCATACTCTGGGTTCCACATGCATGTTTTACCTGAAGGAAGAATCCCTTAAACCTGGAGAGTTGAGACCCATGAAATGGGTACCATGCAATATGACTTCAAAGGGTCTGCATTTGCTCACAGAACCTCACCAATCTTATCACTGCTGCGTTTATGCCGCTGTACACACGCTTGATTCTCATTCAGAGACATAAATCCATAGGTTTTAAGATTCTTACTAGTCAGGTATATTCTTAGGCGTTTAATATGGGGTGTAGAGTCCACTTCGTTGAGCAAGGAGTAGCTCTTGTCTATTACATATTTGGCTTATGGAACGGTATCTGTGCTAATTTCAATCTCTGGTTTTATGCAGCACTCCAACTCACCTTTCCCCTTAAGGAAGCATAAGTTGATTTTCTACATTTGAGACCCTGCTCTGTTTTGTAATTCAGTTCCTGTGTAGCCAAGTTTACATTCCGTGTGGTAGAGATATCTTATGATGTTTCTTTTTCTCTGTGACTTATTTCACTTAGAATCATCGTACCTGAATCCACTCATTATGCTGCTACGGGCCTGATGACATAGATTTCATTGCTGAGTGATATTGCATTGTACATAAGTACCACAACTTCTTTATCCATTTTTCGCTTTCTGCGATATTGAACTTGTACTGTAAACGAGGTTCTTGTAAACAGAGCCATCCCAAACTTTGGGGTGGCTGTGTCTTTTTGATTTTAATTTCCCTAAGCTATAGGACCATAAGTGGAAGGGCCCTAGGCTCTGTTGCTTTGTTTTTTAGATGTTTCAGGAAACACCATACAGTTCTCCAGAATGGCTGTGGGCAATTTACATCCCGCCCATCAGCATAACAAGGCTCCCAGTTCTCCATGGCCTGTCCTGCCTTTCTGGATTTTACACTTTTTTCAGATGGCCCTTTTGACCGGGGGGCAGTGAGACTTCATTGTAGTGCAGATTTTCTTTGCAAGCTTGCTTGGTTGGCCAAAAAGGGCATATGCGTTTATTCCTGAATATATTCAGGAAAAAACGCATACGCCCTTTTTGGCCAAGTGCATCATTGTGGACGTTCTGCCTCATTTGCTATGCTTTACATGCAATTCCTGTCTACCTCCTGCAATCCCTTTCCTGCAATTCTGCCCCACTTTCACGTCCTCTTGGCAGCTTTACTTCAATATATTTTTGGACGATAGCTGTCATTTATAACTCTGCAGGTTTGTGAATGACAGTGCCCCTGAGCTCCTTTCTTCAACTCGCTTTCTTGTGAGCTGGCCGCAACACCGCAGGATTGCTTCAGGCCCTACTGTGGTTCCGGCATGGCATGCTGAGCCTTTGGTTAATTCCTCTTCCTGGTGGGAAATGAGAGTTAAATTTGCCCGTCCAGACACCTCCAGCTAGTCTCTCATTGGTTCTCCCTATTCCTGTTCATTTTCCGTATAAATTGCAAACTGGGCCAAACAGGAGGTTAAAGGCACTGACTCTCCAAGTGGGGAGAGTGTTAGTAAAGCGTCTGGAATGTTGCACCCGAGTACCAGGGGACGAAAACTGAGACACCTTTGAACACGTTTCCCAATCACATGGTGGATCATACTCTGGGTTCCACATGCATGTTTTAGCTGAAGGAAGAATCCCTTAAACCTGGAGAGTTGAGACCCATGGAATGGGTACCAAGCTATATGACTTCAAAGGGTCTGCATTTGCTCACCGAACCTCACCAATCCTATCACTTCTGCGTTTATGCCGCTGTACACACGCTTGATTCTCTTTTGGAGCATATAAATCCATAGGTTTTAAGATTCTTACTTGTCAGGTATATTCTTAGGCGTTTAATATGGGGTGTTGAGTCCACTTCGTTGAGCAAGGAGTAGCTCTTGTCTATTACATATTTGGCTTATGGAACGGTATCTGTGCTAATTTCAATCTCTGGTTTTATGCAGCACCCCAACTCACCTTTCCCCTTAAGCAAGCATAAGTTGGTTTTCTACATTTGAGACACTGTTCTGTTTTGTAATTCAGTTCCTGTGTAGCCAAGTTTACATTCCGTGTAGTAGTGATATCTTATGACGTTTCTTTTTCTGTGTGACTTATTTCACTTAGAATCATCGTATCTGAATCCACTCATTATGCTGCTACGGGCCTGATGACATAGATTTCATTGCTGAGTGATATTGCATTCTACGTAAGTACCACAAGTTCTTTAGCCATTTTTCGCGTTCTGTGATATTGAACTTGTAACGTAAACGAGGTTCTTGTAAACAGAGCCATCCCAAACATTGGGGTGGCTGTGTCTTTTCGATTTTAATTTCCCTAAGCTATAGGACCATAAGTGGAAGTGCACTAGGCTCTGTTGCCTTGTTTTTTAGATGTTTCAGGAAACACCATACACTTCAACAGTGTGGCTGTTGGCAATTTACATCCCGCCCATCAGCATAACAAGGCTCCCAGTTCTCCATGGCCTGTCCTGCCTTTCTGGATTTTACACTTTTTTCAGATGGCCCTTTTGACCGGGGGTCAGTGAGACTTCATTGTAGTGCAGATTTCCTTTGCAAGCTTGCTTCTTTGGACAAAAAGGGCGTATGCGTTTTTTCCTGAATATATTCAGGAAAAAATGCATACGCCCTTTTTGGCCAAGTGCATCATTGTGGACGTTCTGCCTCTTTTCCTATGCTTTACATGCAATTCCAGTCTACCTCCTGAAATCGGTTTCCTGCAATTCTGCCCCGCTTTCAAGTCCTCTTGGCAGCCTTACTTGAATATATTTTTGGACGATAGCTGTCATTTATAACTCTGCAGGTTTGTGAATGACAGTGCCCCTCAGCTCCTTTCTTCAACTCGCTTTCTTGTGAGCTGGCCGCAACACCGCAGGATTGCATCAGGCCCCAGTGTGGTTCCGGCATGGCACGCTGAGCCTTTGGTTAATTCCTCTTCCTGGTGGTAAATGAGAGTTAACTTTGCCCGTCCAGACACCTCCAGCTAGTCTCTCATTGGTTCTCCCTATTCCTGTTCATTTTCCGCAGAAATTGCAAACTGGGCCAAACAGGAGGTTAAAGGCACTGACTCTCCAAGTGGGGAGACTGTTAGTAAAGCGTCTGGAATGTTGCACCCGAGTACCAGGGGAAGGAAACTGAGACACCTTTGAACACGTTTCCCGATCACACGGTGGATCATACTCTGGGTTCCACATGCATGTTTTAGCTGAAGGAAGAATCCCTTAAACCTGGAGAGTTGAGACCCATGGAATGGGTACCATGCAATATGACTTCAAAGGGTCTGCATTTGCTCACCGATCCTCACCAATCCTATCACTGCTGCGTTTATGCCACTGTACACACGCATGATTCTCTTTCGGAGACATATAAATCCATAGGTTTTAAGATTCTTCCTAGTCAGGTATATTCTTAGGCGTTTAATATGGGGTGTTGAGTCCACTTCGTTGAGCAAGGAGTAGCTCTTGTCTATTACATATTTGGCTTATGGAACGGTATCTGTGCTAATTTCAATGTCTGGTTTTATGCAGCACCCCAACTCACCTTTACCCTTCAGCAAGCATAAGTTGGTTTCCTACATTTGAGACCCTGTTCTGTTTTGTAATTCAGTTCCTGTGTAGCCAAGTTTACATTCCGTGTAGTAGTGATATCTTATGATGTTTCTTTTTCTGTGTGACTTATTTGACTTCGAATCATTGTACCTGAATCCACTCATTATGCAGCTACGGGCCTGATGACATAGATTTCATTGCTGAGTGATATTGCATTGTACGTAAGTACCACAACTTCTTTATCCATTTTTCGCTTTCTGCGATATTGAACTTGTACCGTAAACGAGGTTCTTGTAAACAGAGCCGTCCCAAACTTTGGGGTGGCTGTGTCTTTTTGATTTTAATTTCCCTAAGCTATAGGACCATAAGTGGAAGTGCCCTAGGCTCTGTTGCTTTTTTTTTTAGATGTTTCAGGAAACACCATACACTTCTCCAGAGTGGCTGTTGACAATTTACATCCTGCCCATCAGCATAACAAGGCTCCCAGTTCTCCATGGCCTGTCCTGCCTTTCTGGATTTTACACTTTTTTCAGATGGTCCTTTTGACTGGAGGGCAGTGAGACTTCATTGTAGTGCAGAATTCCTTTGCAATCTTGCTTGGTTGTCCAAAAAGGGCGTATGCGTTTTTTCCTGAATATATTCAGGAAAAAACGCATACGCCCTTTTTGGCCAAGTGCATCATTGTGGACGTTCTGCCTCTTTTCCTATGCTTTACATGCAATTCCAGTCTACCTCCTGAAATCGGTTTCCTGCAATTCTGCCCCGCTTTCAAGTCCTCTTGGCAGCCTTACTTGAATATATTTTTGGATGATAGCTGTCATTTATAACTCTGCAGGTTTGTGAATGACAGTGCCCCTGAGCTCCTTTCTTCAACTTGCTTTCTTGTGAGCTGGCCGCAACACCGCAGGATTGCTTCAGGCCCTAGTGTGGTTCCGGCACGGCACACTGAGCCTTTGGTTAATTCCTCTTCCTGGTGGGAAATGAGAGTTAATTTTTTCCGTCCAGACACCTCCAGCTAGTCTCTCATTGGTTCTCCCTATTCCTCTTCATTTTCCGCAGAAATTGCAAACTGGGCCAAACAGGAGGTTAAAGGCACTGACTCTCCAAGCGGGGAGAGTGTTAGTAAACCATCTGGAATGTTGCACCCGAGTACCGGGGGACGAAAACTGAGACACATTTGAACACGTTTCCCGATCACACGGTGGATCATACTCTGGGTTCCACATGCATGTTTTAGCTGAAGGAAGAATCCCTTAAACCTGGGGATTTGAGACCCATGGAAGGGTTACCATGCAACATGACTTCAAAGGGTCTGCATTTGCTCACCGATCCTCAACAATCCTATCACTGCTGCGTTTATGCCGCTGTACACACGCTTGATTCTCTTTCGGAGACATAGAAATCCATAGGTTTTAAGATTCTTACTAGTCAGGTATATTCTTAGGCGTTTAATATGGGGTGTTGAGTCCACTTCGTTGAGCAAGGAGTAGCTCTTGTCTATTACATATTTGGCTTATGGAACGGTATCTGTGCTAATTTCAATCTCTGGTTTTATGCAGCACCCCAACTCACCTTTCCCCTTAAGCAAGCATAAGTTGGTTTTCTACATTTGAGACACTGTTCTGTTTTGTAATTCAGTTCCTGTGTAGCCAAGTTTACATTCCGTGTAGTAGTGATATCTTATTACGTTTCTTTTTCTCCGTGACTTATTTCACTTAGAATCATCGTACCTGAATCCACTCGTTATGCTGCTACGGGCCTGATGACATAGATTTCATTGCTGAGTGATATTGCATTGTACGTAAGTACCACAACTTCTTTATCCATTTTTCGCTTTCTGCGATATTGAACTTATACCGTAAACGAGGTTCTTATAAACAGAGCCATCCCAAACTTTGGGGTGGCTGTGTCTTTTTGATTTTAATTTCCCTAAGCTATAGGACCATAAGTGGAAGTGCCCTAGGCTCTGTTGCTTTGATTTTTAGATGTTTCAGGAAACACCATACACTTCTCCAGAGTGGCTCTTGGCAATTTACATCCTGCCCATGAGCATAACAAGGCTCCCACGTCTCCATGGCCTGTCCTGCCTTTCTGGATTTTACACTTTTTTCAGATGTCCCTTTTGACCGGGGGGCAGTGAGACTTCATTGTAGTGCAGATTTCCTTTGCAAGCTTGCTTGCTTGGCCAAAAAGGGCCTATGTGTTTTTTCCTGAATATATTCAGGAAAGAACGCATACGCCCTTTTTGGCCAAGTGCATCATTGTGGACATTCTGCCTCTTTTCCTATGCTTTACATGCAATTCCAGTCTACCTCCTGAAATCGGTTTCCTGCAATTCTGCCCCGCTTTCAAGTCCTCTTGGCAGCCTTACTTCAATACATTTTTGGACGATAGCTGTCATTTATAACTCTGCAGGTTTGTGAATGACAGTGCCCCTGAGCTCCTTTCTTCAACTCGCTGTCTTGTGATCTGGCCGCAACAGCGCAGGATTTCTTCAGGCCCTAGTGTGGTTCCGGCATGGCACACTGAGCCTTTGGTTAATTCCTCTTCCTGGTGGGAAATGAGATTTAAATTTCCCCGTCCAGACACCTCTAGCTAGTCTCTCATTGGTTCTCCCTATTCCTCTTCATTTTCCGCAGAAATTGCAAACTGGGCCAAACAGGAGGTTAAAGGCACTGACTCTCCAAGTGGGGAGAGTGTTAGTAAAGCGTCTGGAATGTTGCACCCGAGTACTGGGGGACGAAAACTGAGACACATTTGAACACGTTTCCCGATCACACGGTGGATCATACTCTGGGTTCCACATGCATGTTTTAGCTGAAGGAAGAATCCGTTAAACCTGGGGATTTGAGACCCATGGAAGGGTTACCATGCAACATGACTTCAAAGGGTCTGCATTTGCTCACCGATCCTCAACAATCCTATCACTGCTGCGTTTATGCCGCTGTACACACGCTTGATTCTCTTTCGGAGACATATAAATCCATAGGTTTTAAGATTCTTACTAGTCAGGTATATTCTTAGGCGTTTAATATGGGGTGTTGAGTCCACTTCGTTGAGCAAGGAGTAGGTCTTGTCTATTACATATTTGTCTTATGGAACGGTATCTGTGCTAATTTCAATCTCTGGTTTTATGCAGCACCCCAACTCACCTTTCCCCTTAAGCAAGCATAAGTTGGTTTTCTACATTTGAGACCCTGTTCTGTTTTGTAATTCAGTTCCTGTGTAGCCAAGTTTACATTCCGTGTAGTAGTGATATCTTATTACGTTTCTTTTTCTCCGTGACTTATTTCACTTAGAATCATCGTACCTGAATCCACTCGTTATGCTGCTACGGGCCTGATGACATAGATTTCATTGCTGAGTGATATTGCATTGTACGTAATACCACAACTTCTTTATCCATTTTTCGCTTTCTGCGATATTGAACTTATACCGTAAACGAGGTTCTTGTTAACAGAGCCGTCCCAAACTTTGGGGTGGCTGTGTCTTTTTGATTTTAATTTCCCTAAGCTATAGGACCATAAGTGGAAGTGCCCTAGGCTCTGTTGCTTTGTTTTTTAGATGTTTCAGGAAACACCATACACTTCTCCAGAGTGGCTCTTGGCAATTTACATCCTGCCCATGAGCATAACAAGGCTCCCACGTCTCCATGGCCTGTCCTGCCTTTCTGGATTTTACACTTTTTTCAGATGTCCCTTTTGACCGGGGGGCAGTGAGACTTCATTGTAGTGCAGATTTCCTTTGCAAGCTTGCTTGCTTGGCCAAAAAGGGCCTATGTGTTTTTTCCTGAATATATTCAGGAAAGAACGCATACGCCCTTTTTGGCCAAGTGCATCATTGTGGACATTCTGCCTCTTTTCCTATGCTTTACATGCAATTCCAGTCTACCTCCTGAAATCGGTTTCCTGCAATTCTGCCCCGCTTTCAAGTCCTCTTGGCAGCCTTACTTCAATACATTTTTGGACGATAGCTGTCATTTATAACTCTGCAGGTTTGTGAATGACAGTGCCCCTGAGCTCCTTTCTTCAACTTGCTTTCTTGTGAGCTGGCCGCAACACCGCAGGATTGCTTCAGGCCCTAGTGTGGTTCCGGCACGGCACGCTGAGCCTTTGGTTAATTCCTCTTCCTGGTGGGAAATGAGAGTTAATTTTTTCCGTCCAGACACCTCCAGCTAGTCTCTCATTGGTTCTCCCTATTCCTCTTCATTTTCCGCAGAAATTGCAAACTGGGCCAAACAGGAGGTTAAAGGCACTGACTCTCCAAGCGGGGAGAGTGTTAGTAAACCGTCTGGAATGTTGCACCCGAGTACCGGGGGACGAAAACTGAGACACATTTGAACACGTTTCCCGATCACACGGTGGATCATACTCTGGGTTCCACATGCATGTTTTAGCTGAAGGAAGAATCCCTTAAACCTGGGGATTTGAGACCCATGGAAGGGTTACCATGCAACATGACTTCAAAGGGTCTGCATTTGCTCACCGATCCTCAACAATCCTATCACTGCTGCGTTTATGCCGCTGTACACACGCTTGATTCTCTTTCGGAGACATAGAAATCCATAGGTTTTAAGATTCTTACTAGTCAGGTATATTCTTAGGCGTTTAATATGGGGTGTTGAGTCCACTTCGTTGAGCAAGGAGTAGGTCTTGTCTATTACATATTTGGCTTATGGAACGGTATCTGTGCTAATTTCAATCTCTGGTTTTATGCAGCACCCCAACTCACCTTTCCCCTTAAGCAAGCATAAGTTGGTTTTCTACATTTGAGACACTGTTCTGTTTTGTAATTCAGTTCCTGTGTAGCCAAGTTTACATTCCGTGTAGTAGTGATATCTTATTACGTTTCTTTTTCTCCGTGACTTATTTCACTTAGAATCATCGTAACTGAATCCACTCGTTATGCTGCTACAGGCCTGATGACATAGATTTCATTGCTGAGTGATATTGCATTGTACGTAAGTACCACAACTTCTTTATCCATTTTTCGCTTTCTGCGATATTGAAGTTGTACCGTAAAGGAGGTTCTTGTAAACAGAGCCGTCCCAAACTTTGGGGTGGCTGTGTCTTTTTGATTTTAATTTCCCTAAGCTATAGGACCATAAGTGGAAGTGCCCTAGGCTCTGTTGCTTTGTTTTGTAGATGTTTCAGGAAACACCATACACTTCTCCAGAGTGGCTGTTGGCAATTTACATCCCGCCCATCAGCATAACAAGGCTCCCATGTCTCCATGGCCTGTCCTGCCTTTCTGGATTTTACACTTTTTTCAGATGGCCCTTTTGACCGGGGGGCAGTGAGACTTCATTGTAGTGCAGATTTCCTTTGCAAGCTTGCTTGCTTGGCCAAAAAGAGCGTATGCGTTTTTTCCTGAATATATTCAGGAAAAAACGCATACGCCCTTTTTGGCCAAGTGCATCATTGTGGATGTTCTGCCTCTTTTGCTATGCTTTACCTGCAATCCCAGTCTACCTCCTGAAATCGGTTTCCTGCAATTCTGCCCCGCTTTCAAGTCCTCTTGGCAGCCTTACTTCAATATATTTTTGGACGATAGCTGTCATTTATAACTCTGCAGGTTTGTGAATGACAGTGCCCCTGAGCTCCTTTCTTCAACTCGCTTTCTTGTGAGCTGGCCGCAACACCGCAGGATTGCTTCAGGCCCTAGTGTGGTTCTGGCACGGCACGCTGAGCCTTTGGTTAATTCCTCTTCCTGGTGGGAAATGAGAGTTAAATTTGCCCGTCCAGACACCTCCAGCTAGTCTCTCATTGGTTCTCCCTATTCCTGTTCATTTTCCGCAGAAATTGCAAACTGGGCCAAACAGGAGGTTAAAGGCACTGACTCTCCAAGTGGGGAGAGTGTTTGTAAAGCGTCTGGAATGTTGCACCCGAGTACCGGGGGACGAAAACTGAGTCACATTTCAACACGTTTCCCGATCACACGGTGGATCATTCTCAGGGTTCCACATGCTGCTTTAGCTGAAGGAAGAATCCCTTAAACCTGGAGAGTTGAGACCCATGGAATGGGTACCATGCAATATGACTTCAAAGGGTCTGCATTTGCTCACCGAACCTCACCAATCCTATCACTGCTGCGTTTATGCCGCTGTACACACGCTTGATTCTCTTTCGGAGACATATAAATCCATAGGTTTTAAGATTCTTACTAGTCAGGTATATTCTTAGGCGTTTAATATGGGGTGTTGAGTCCACTTCGTTGAGCAAGGAGTAGCTCTTGTCTATTACATATTTGGCTTATGGAACGGTATCTGTGCTAATTTCAATCTCTGGTTTTATGTAGCACCCCAACTCACCTTTCCCCTTAAGGAAGCATAAGTTGGTTTTCTACATTTGAGACCATGTTCTGTTTTGTAATTCAGTTCCTGTGTAGCCAAGTTTACATTCCATGTAGTAGTGATATCTTATGATGTTTCTTTTTCTCTGTGACTTATTTCACTTAGAATCATCGTACCTGAATCCACTCATTATGCTGTTACGGGCCTGATGACATAGATTTCATTGCTGAGTGATATTGCATTGTACGTAAGTACCACAACTTCTTTATCCATTTTTCACTTTCTGTGATTTTGAACTTGTACCGTAAATGAGGTTCTTATAAACAGAGCCATCCCAAACTTTGGGGTGGCTGTGTCTTTTTGATTTTAATTTCCCTAAGCTATAGGACCATAAGTGGAAGTGCCCTAGGCTCTGTTGCTTTGTTTTTTAGATGTTTCAGGAAACACCATACACTTCTCCAGAGTGGCTCTTGGCAATTTACATCCTGCCCATGAGCATAAAAAGGCTCCCACGTCTCCATGGCCTGTCCTGCCTTTCTGGATTTTACACTTTTTTCAGATGTCCCTTTTGACCGGGGGGCAGTGAGACTTCATTGTAGTGCAGATTTCCTTTGCAAGCTTGCTTGCTTGGCCAAAAAGGGCCTATGTGTTTTTTCCTGAATATATTCAGGAAAGAACGCATACGCCCTTTTTGGCCAAGTGCATCATTGTGGACATTCTGCCTCTTTTCCTATGCTTTACATGCAATTCCAATCTACCTCCTGAAATCGGTTTCCTGCAATTCTGCCCCGCTTTCAAGTCCTCTTGGCAGCCTTACTTCAATACATTTTTGGACGATAGCTGTCATTTATAACTCTGCAGGTTTGTGAATGACAGTGCCCCTGAGCTCCTTTCTTCAACTCGCTGTCTTGTGATCTGGCCGCAACAGCGCAGGATTTCTTCAGGCCCTAGTGTGGTTCCGGCATGGCACACTGAGCCTTTGGTTAATTCCTCTTCCTGGTGGGAAATGAGATTTAAATTTCCCCGTCCAGACACCTCCAGCTAGTCTCTCATTGGTTCTCCCTATTCCTCTTCATTTTCCGCAGAAATTGCAAACTGGGCCAAACAGGAGGTTAAAGGCACTGACTCTCCAAGTGGGGAGAGTGTTAGTAAACCGTCTGGAATGTTGCACCCGAGTACCGGGGGACGAAAACTGAGACACATTTGAACACGTTTCCCGATCACACGGTGGATCATACTCTGGGTTCCACATGCATGTTTTAGCTGAAGGAAGAATCCGTTAAACCTGGGGATTTGAGACCCATGGAAGGGTTACCATGCAACATGACTTCAAAGGGTCTGCATTTGCTCACCGATCCTCAACAGTCCTATCACTGCTGCGTTTATGCCGCTGTACACACGCTTGATTCTCTTTCGGAGACATATAAATCCATAGGTTTTAAGATTCTTACTAGTCAGGTATATTCTTAGGCGTTTAATATGGGGTGTTGAGTCCACTTCGTTGAGCAAGGAGTAGGTCTTGTCTATTACATATTTGTCTTATGGAACGGTATCTGTGCTAATTTCAATCTCTGGTTTTATGCAGCACCCCAACTCACCTTTCCCCTTAAGCAAGCATAAGTTGGTTTTCTACATTTGAGACCCTGTTCTGTTTTGTAATTCAGTTCCTGTGTAGCCAAGTTTACATTCCGTGTAGTAGTGATATCTTATTACGTTTCTTTTTCTCCGTGACTTATTTCACTTAGAATCATCGTACCTGAATCCACTCGTTATGCTGCTACGGGCCTGATGACATAGATTTCATTGCTGAGTGATATTGCATTGTACGTAATACCACAACTTCTTTATCCATTTTTCGCTTTCTGCGATATTGAACTTATACCATAAACGAGGTTCTTGTTAACAGAGCCGTCCCAAATTTTGGGGTGGCTGTGTCTTTTTGATTTTAATTTCCCTAAGCTATAGGACCATAAGTGGAAGTGCCCTAGGCTCTGTTGCTTTGTTTTTTAGATGTTTCAGGAAACACCATACACTTCTCCAGAGTGGCTCTTGGCAATTTACATCCTGCCCATGAGCATAACAAGGCTCCCACGTCTCCATGGCCTGTCCTGCCTTTCTGGATTTTACACTTTTTTCAGATGTCCCTTTTGACCGGGGGGCAGTGAGACTTCATTGTAGTGCAGATTTCCTTTGCAAGCTTGCTTGCTTGGCCAAAAAGGGCCTATGTGTTTTTTCCTGAATATATTCAGGAAAGAACGCATACGCCCTTTTTGGCCAAGTGCATCATTGTGGACATTCTGCCTCTTTTCCTATGCTTTACATGCAATTCCAGTCTACCTCCTGAAATCGGTTTCCTGCAATTCTGCCCCGCTTTCAAGTCCTCTTGGCAGCCTTACTTCAATACATTTTTGGATGATAGCTGTCATTTATAACTCTGCAGGTTTGTGAATGACAGTGCCCCTGAGCTCCTTTCTTCAACTTGCTTTCTTGTGAGCTGGCCGCAACACCGCAGGATTGCTTCAGGCCCTAGTGTGGTTCCGGCACGGCACGCTGAGCCTTTGGTTAATTCCTCTTCCTGGTGGGAAATGAGAGTTAATTTTTTCCGTCCAGACACCTCCAGCTAGTCTCTCATTGGTTCTCCCTATTCCTCTTCATTTTCCGCAGAAATTGCAAACTGGGCCGAACAGGAGGTTAAAGGCACTGACTCTCCAAGCGGGGAGAGTGTTAGTAAACCGTCTGGAATGTTGCACCCGAGTACCGGGGGACGAAAACTGAGACACATTTGAACACGTTTCCCGATCACACGGTGGATCATACTCTGGGTTCCACATGCATGTTTTAGCTGAAGGAAGAATCCCTTAAACCTGGGGATTTGAGACCCATGGAAGGGTTACCATGCAACATGACTTCAAAGGGTCTGCATTTGCTCACCGATCCTCAACAATCCTATCACTGCTGCGTTTATGCCGCTGTACACACGCTTGATTCTCTTTCGGAGACATAGAAATCCATAGGTTTTAAGATTCTTACTAGTCAGGTATATTCTTAGGCGTTTAATATGGGGTGTTGAGTCCACTTCGTTCAGCAAGGAGTAGGTCTTGTCTATTACATATTTGGCTTATGGAACGGTATCTGTGCTAATTTCAATCTCTGGTTTTATGCAGCACCCCAACTCACCTTTCCCCTTAAGCAAGCATAAGTTGGTTTTCTACATTTGAGACCCTGTTCTGTTTTGTAATTCAGTTCCTGTGTAGCCAAGTTTACATTCCGTGTAGTAGTGATATCTTATTACGTTTCTTTTTCTCCGTGACTTATTTCACTTAGAATCATCGTAACTGAATCCACTCGTTATGCTGCTACAGGCCTGATGACATAGATTTCATTGCTGAGTGATATTGCATTGTACGTAAGTACCACAACTTCTTTATCCATTTTTCGCTTTCTGCGATATTGAAGTTGTACCGTAAAGGAGGTTCTTGTAAACAGAGCCGTCCCAAACTTTGGGGTGGCTGTGTCTTTTTGATTTTAATTTCCCTAAGCTATAGGACCATAAGTGGAAGTGCCCTAGGCTCTGTTGCTTTGTTTTGTAGATGTTTCAGGAAACACCATACACTTCTCCAGAGTGGCTGTTGGCAATTTACATCCCGCCCATCAGCATAACAAGGCTCCCATGTCTCCATGGCCTGTCCTGCCTTTCTGGATTTTACACTTTTTTCAGATGGCCCTTTTGACCGGGGGGCAGTGAGACTTCATTGTAGTGCAGATTTCCTTTGCAAGCTTGCTTGCTTGGCCAAAAAGAGCATATGCGTTTTTTCCTGAATATATTCAGGAAAAAACGCATACGCCCTTTTTGGCCAAGTGCATCATTGTGGATGTTCTGCCTCTTTTGCTATGCTTTACCTGCAATCCCAGTCTACCTCTTGAAATCGGTTTCCTGCAATTCTGCCCCGCTTTCAAGTCCTCTTGGCAGCCTTACTTCAATATATTTTTGGACGATAGCTGTCATTTATAACTCTGCAGGTTTGTGAATGACAGTGCCCCTGAGCTCCTTTCTTCAACTCGCTTTCTTGTGAGCTGGCCGCAACACCGCAGGATTGCTTCAGGCCCTAGTGTGGTTCTGGCACGGCACGCTGAGCCTTTGGTTAATTCCTCTTCCTGGTGGGAAATGAGAGTTAAATTTGCCCGTCCAGACACCTCCAGCTAGTCTCTCATTGGTTCTCCCTATTCCTGTTCATTTTCCGCAGAAATTGCAAACTGGGCCAAACAGGAGGTTAAAGGCACTGACTCTCCAAGTGGGGAGAGTGTTTGTAAAGCGTCTGGAATGTTGCACCCGAGTACCGGGGGACGAAAACTGAGTCACATTTCAACACGTTTCCCGATCACACGGTGGATCATTCTCAGGGTTCCACATGCTGCTTTAGCTGAAGGAAGAATCCCTTAAACCTGGAGAGTTGAGACCCATGGAATGGGTACCATGCAATATGACTTCAAAGGGTCTGCATTTGCTCACCGAACCTCACCAATCCTATCACTGCTGCGTTTATGCCGCTGTACACACGCTTGATTCTCTTTCGGAGACATATAAATCCATAGGTTTTAAGATTCTTACTAGTCAGGTATATTCTTAGGCGTTTAATATGGGGTGTTGAGTCCACTTCGTTGAGCAAGGAGTAGCTCTTGTCTATTACATATTTGGCTTATGGAACGGTATCTGTGCTAATTTCAATCTCTGGTTTTATGTAGCACCCCAACTCACCTTTCCCCTTAAGGAAGCATAAGTTGGTTTTCTACATTTGAGACCATGTTCTGTTTTGTAATTCAGTTCCTGTGTAGCCAAGTTTACATTCCATGTAGTAGTGATATCTTATGATGTTTCTTTTTCTCTGTGACTTATTTCACTTAGAATCATCGTACCTGAATCCACTCATTATGCTGTTACGGGCCTGATGACATAGATTTCATTGCTGAGTGATATTGCATTGTACGTAAGTACCACAACTTCTTTATCCATTTTTCACTTTCTGTGATATTGAACTTGTACCGTAAATGAGGTTCTTATAAACAGAGCCATCCCAAACTTTGGGATGGCTGTGTCTTTTTGATTTTAATTTCCCTAAGCTATAGGACCATAAGTGGAAGAGCCCTAGGCTCTGTTGCTTTCTTTTTTAAATGTTTCAGGAAACACCATACACTTCTCCAGAGTGGCTGTTGGCAATTTACATCTCGCCCATGAGCATAACAAGGCTCCCAGTTCTCCATGGTCTGTCCTACTTTCTGGATGTTACACTTTTTTCAGATGGCCCATTTGACCGGGGGGCAGTGAGACTTCATTGTAGTGCAGATTTCCTTTGCAAGCTTGCTTGGTTGGCCAAAAAGGGCGTATGCGTTTTTTCCTGAATATATTCAGGAAAAAACGCATACGCCCTTTTTTGCCAAGTGCATCATTGTGGACGTTCTGCCTCTTTTGCTATGCTTTACATGCAATTCCAGTCTACCTCCTGAAATCGGTTTCCTGCAATTCTGCCCCGCTTTCAAGTCCTCTTGGCAGCCTTACTTCAATATATTTTTGGACGATAGCTATCATTTATAACTCTGCAGGTTTGTGAATGACAGTGCCCCTGAGCTCCTTTCTTCAACTCGCTTTCTTGTGAGCTGGCCGCAACACCGCAGCATCGCTTCAGGCCCTAGTGTGGTTCCGGCACGGCACGCTGAGCCTTTGGTTAATTCCTCTTCCTGGTGGGAAATGAGAGTTAAATTTGCCCGTCCAGACACCTCCAGCTAGTCTCTCATTGGTTCTCCCTATTCCTGTTCATTTTCCGCAGAAATTGCAAACTGGGACAAACAGGAGGTTAAAGGCACTGACTCTCCAAGTGGGGAGAGTGTTAGTAAAGCATCTGGAATGTTGCACCCGAGTACCGGGGGATGAAAACTGAGACACGTTTGAACACGTTTCCCGTTCACACGGTGGATCATACTCTGGGTTCCACATGCATTTTTTAGCTGAAGGAAGAATCCCTTAAACCTGGAGAGTTGAGACCCATGGAATGGGTACCATGCAATATGACTTCAAAGGGTCTGCATTTGCTCACCGAACCTCACCAATCCTATCACTGGTGCATTTATGCCGCTGTACACACGCTTGATTCTCTTTCAGAGACATAAATCCATAGGTTTTAAAATTCTTACTAGTCAGGTATATTCTTAGGCGTTTAATATGGGGTGTTGAGTCCACTTCGTTGAGCAAGGAGTAGCTCTTGTCTATTACATATTTGGCTTATGGAACGGTATCTGTGCTAATTTCAATCTCTGGTTTTATGCAGCACCCCAACTCACCTTTCCCCTTAAGCAAGCATAAGTTGGTTTTCTACATTTGAGACCCTGTTCTGTTTTGTAATTCAGTTCCTGTGTAGCCAAGTTTACATTCCGTGTAGTAGTGATATCTTATGATGTTTCTTTTTCTGTGTGACTTATTTTACTTAGAATCATCGTATCTGAATCCACTCATTATTCTGCTACGGGCCTGATGACATAGATTTCATTGCTGAGTGATATTGCATTGTACGTAAGTACCACAACTTCTTTATCCATTTTTCACTTTCTGCGATATTGAACTTGTACCGTAAACGAGGTTCTTGTAAACAGAGCCGTCCCAAACTTTGGGGTGGCTGTGTCTGTTTGATTTTAATTTCCCTAAGCTATAGGACCATAAGTGGAAGAGCCCTAGGCTCTGTTGCTTTGTTTTGTACATGTTTCAGGAAACACCATACACTTCTCCAGAGTGGCTGTTGGCAATTTACATCCCATCCATCAGCACAACAAGGCCTCCAGTTCTCCATGGCCTGTCCTGTCTTTCTGGATTTTATACATTTTTCAGATGGCCCTTTTGACTGGGGGCTAGTGAGACTTCATTGTAGTGCAGATTTCCTTTGCAAGCTTGCTTGGTTGGCCAAAAAGTGCGTATGCGTTTTTTCCTGTATTCAGGAAAAAAAGCATACGCACTTTTTGGCCAAGTGTATCATTGTGGACGTTCTGCCTCTTTTCCTATTCTTTACATGCAATTCCAGTCTACCTCCTGAAATCGGTTTCCTGCAATTCTGCCCCGCTTTCAAGTCCTCTTGGCAGCCTTACTTCAATATATTTTTGGACGATAGCTGTCATTTATAACTCTGCAGGTTTGTGAATTACAGTGCCCCTGAGCTCCTTTTTTCAACTCGCTTTCTTGTGAGCTGGCCGCAACACCGCAGGATTGCTTCAGGCCCTAGTGTGGTTCCGGCATGGCACGCTGAGCCTTTGGTTAATGCCTCTTCCTGGTGGGAAATGAGAGTTAAATTTGCCCGTCCAGACACCTCCAGCTAGTCTCTCATTGGTTCTCCCTATTCCTGTTCATTTTCCGCAGAAATTGCAAACTGGGCCAAACAGGAGGTTAAAGGCACTGACTCTCCAAGTGGGGAGAGTGTTAGGAAAGTGTCTGGAATGTTGCACCCGAGTATCAGGGGATGAAAACTGAGACACATTTGAACACGTTTCCCGATCACACAGTGGATCATTCTCTGGGTTCCACATGCATGTTTTAGCTGAAGGAAGAATCCCTTAAACCTGGAGAGTTGAGACCCATGGAACGGGTACCATGCAATATGACTTCAAAGGGTCTGCATTTGTTCACTGAACCTCACCAATCCTATCACTGCTGCGTTTATTCCGCTGTACACACGCTTGATTCTCTTTCGGAGACATATAAATCCATAGGTTTTAAGATTCTTACTAGTCAGGTATATTCTTAGGCGTTTAATATGGGGTGTTGAGTCCACTTCGTTGAGCAAGGAGTAACTCTTGTCTATTACATATTTGGTTTATGGAACGGTATCTGTGCTAATTTCAATCTCTGGTTTTATGCAGCACCCCAACTCACCTTTCCCCTTAAGCAAGCATAAGTTGGTTTTCTACATTTGACACCCTGTTCTGTTTTGTAATTCAGTTCCTGTGTAGCCAAGTTTACATTCCGTGTAGTAGTGATAACTTATGATGTTTCTTTTTCTGTGTGACTTATTTCACTTAGAATCATCGTACCTGAATCCACTCATTATGCTGCTATGGGCCTGATGACATAGATTTCATTGCTGAGTGATATTGCATTGTACGTAAGTACCACAACTTCTTTATCCATTTTTCGCTTTCTGTGATATTGAACTTGTACCGTAAACGAGGTTCTTATAAACAGTGCCGTCCCAAACTTTGGGGTGGCTGTGTCTTTTTGATTTTAATTTCCCTAAGCTATAGGACCATAAGTGGAAGTGCCCTAGGCTCTGTTGCTTTGTTTTTTAGATGTTTCAGGAAACATCATACACTTCTCCAGAGTGGCTGTTGGCAATTTACATCCCGCCCAGCAGCATAACAAGGCTCCCAGTTCTCCATGGCCTGTCCTGCCTTTCCGGATTTTATACTTTTTTCAGATGGCCCTTTTGACCGGGGGGAAGTGAGACTTCATTGTAGTGCAGATTTCCTTTGCAAGCTTGTTTGGTTGGCCAGAAAGGGCATATGAGTTTCTTCCTGAATATATTAAGGAAAAAACGCATGTGCCCGTTTTGGCCAAGTGCATCATTGTCGACGTTCTGAGTCTTTTCATATGTTGTCAATGCAATTCTAGTCTACCTCTTGAAATCGGTTTCCTGCAATTCTGCCTTGCTGTCAGTGCCTCTTCATAGCCTTACCTCAATATACTTTTGGAAAATAGTTGGCCTTTATAACTCTGCAGGTTTTTGAATTGCAGTGGCCCTTAGCTCCATTTTTCAGCTCTTATTTTTGTGATCTTGCCTCATATCCACAGGATTTTTTCATGCCCTATTCTTCTTCTGGGGCGCCTTGCTCTGCTTTTGGTTAATTCTTCTTCCTGATGTGAAATTAGAGTGACATGTGCCCATTGAAACCGCTACAGCTATTTTCTCACTAGTTCCCCCTATTCCCATTCATCCTCCGCACTAACTGCAGACTGTGCGATACCGGAACTTAAAGGCATTGACTCTCCGTGTGGGGATGTTGTTAGTAAAGTGGTTGGAATGTTGATCCGGAGCCCCAGGAGAGGAAAATGAGGTGCGTTTTAGAAACCTTTCCCGATCATATGGTATACCATCCGCTGGATTTCCCATGCATGGTTTAGCTGTAGGAAAATTCCCTTCAACCTGGAATGTTGGGACCCTTGGAATGAGTAGCATGAAGTATTGCATTAAACTTTCGGCAGTTGCTCACCAAAGCTCACCAATCCTCTCAGCCCCAAGTGTCCAGCCTTATGTCTTATCCAGCTGTGGGTTTATATGTGGTCATTCCAGGTTGCATCACAGCCCCTGAGCGAATTTTGTAAGAATTTTTCTCTCTTTCATTGTTTCTGCGTTTTGGTTTTAAAATTTATTTCTATAATGGGGTTTAGCTCATTTTCACTGCTGTGTTTGGCCACTCTGCACACACTTGATTCCCTTATGGAGATATATCAATACATGGGTTTTAAGATTCTTATTACTCAGATATATTTCTCTGCGGTGTATAGGGTGTGTTGAGGCCAGTTCATTGAGCAAGGTGTAGATCTTGTCTAATACCTATTTGGTTTATTGAACGGTGTCTGTGCTAATTTCAAACTCTGGTTTTATGCATCACCCCACCTCTCCTTTCCCCTTAAGCTGACATAAGTGTGTTTTCTAAATGTGAGACACTGTTCTGTTTTGTAATTCATTTTTTGTGCAGCCATATTTATCCTCCCTCTATAAGTGATATCTTATGATATGTTTCTTTTTCTGTTTGACTTATTTCAAGTAGTATTATCGGACCTAAATCCACTCTTTATCCTTCTACTAGCCTTATTACATTGATTTCATGGTGAAGAGATATTCCATTGTACATAAGTACCACATTTTCTTTATCCATTTTTCTCTTTCCTGGGATATTTAAGGTGTACTGAAGTTGAGGTTCTTGTAAACAGAGTAGCCCTAAACTGTGGTGTGCTTGTGTCTTGTTGATTTTTAGACTTCCCTAGATATACTTCCATGATTGGAAGTGCCCTATGCTCTGTAGCTCTGTTTTTTAGATGATTTAGGAACCACCATACACTTCTCCAGAGTGGCTCTCGGCAGTTCACACACTGTCCATCAGCGTATAAAGGCTCCCTGTTCTCCATGGCCTGTCCTGCATTTCTGGTTTTTACAATTTTTTCGGATGGCCCTTTTGACCGGTGGGAAATGAGACTTCTTTGTTGTGCACATTTGCATTGCTTGCTTGCTTGGTTGCCCATAAAGTGCGTATGCGTTTTTTCCTGGATATATTCAGGAAAAAATGCATACTCCCTTTTGGGCCAACTGCATCATTGTCGAAATTCTGCCGCTTTTCATGTGCTTTAAAGACGAGTCCAATCTATCTCTTGAAATCTGTTTCTTGCAATTCTGTCTTGCATTCAGATCCTCTTCTTTGCCTTACCTCAACATATTTTTGGACGTTAGTTTTCATTTATAACTCTGCAGGTTTGTGAATTGCAGTGACCCTGAGCTCCATTTTTTAAGTTGCTCTTTTGTGAGCTGGCCTCAAAGCCGCAGGATTGCTTCAGGCCCTATTTTGGCTCCGGCGAGGCGGGCTGAGCCTTTTTTTAATTCTTATTCTTAATGGGAAATTAGAGTGACATGTGCCTGTCCAAACCCCTACAACTATTCTCTCATTGGTTCCCCCTCTTCCCGTTCATCCTCCTCACAATTTGCAAAATGTGTGAAACAGAAGTTTAAATGTGCTGATTCTCTAAGTGGGGAGATTCTAAGTAACGTGGCTGGAATGATGAACAGGAGCACCAGGAGAGGATAAATGAGGTGCATTTTAGACACATCTCCCCATCACATGGTGTACAGTCCTCTGGGTTTTCCATGCATGTTTTAGCTGTAGGAAGATCCCTTGAACCTGCAGATTTGGGACCCATTGAATGGGTACCAGGTAGTATTACTTTAAAGGGTGTGCATTTCCTCACCCAACCTCACATTTCTCTTAGCACGAACAGTTTCCAGCCTTATGTGTCATCCTGCTGTGGGTCTAGATGTGTTCAATCCATGTTGCATCACCGTCCCTGAGGAAAAGTTGTAAGAGGTTTTCTCTTTCTCTCTGTCGTTTATTTTTTTCAATTTATTACTATATTGGTTACAGCTGATTTTCAAAGCTCTGTTTCTTGCTGCTGTACATCCACTTGATTCACATACAGAGAGACATCAATAAATTCTTTTTCAGATTCTTACCAGTCATATATATTCTTTTCCGGTGACTTGAGTGTGCTGAGTGCAGTTCTTTTAGCTACCGTGTAGGCCTTGTTGATTATCAGTTTGGTATTTGGAATGGTATCTTTGCTAATTTCAACCTCCTGGATGATGCCTCACCCCTCCCCACCTTTCCCGTTTAGCAGCCTTACGCGTGTTTTCTACATACTTGACTATGTTTTTCTTTTGTAATTTATTTCATGTGTAGCCATTTTGGATTCCACCTTTAAGTGATATCTTATGATATGTGTCTTTTTCTTTTTGAATTATGTCACTTAGAATGATCATACGTAACTCCTCCGGAGTTGTTACAACTGGCCATATTTCATTGATTTCCAGGCTGAGTAATATTCCACTCTACATAAGTACCACATCTCTATCCATTTTTTCCCTCCAGAGACATTTAAGTTATATCCTAGTCGAGGATCTTTTAAACAGAGAGGCAGTAAACATTGGGGTGCCTGTGTCCTCTCAATTTTTGTTTTTCCCAAGACATACGCCCATGAGTGCAAGTGCCCTATGCTCTGTAGCTCATTTTTTAGATGCTTTAGTAAACACAATACACTTCTCCAGAATGGCCGTTGGCAATATACATTTCCACTATAAGCCTCACAGGGCTCCCTCTTCTCCTTGCCCTGTCCTGCATTTCTGGTGTTTACACTTTATGAGGATGGCTCTTCTGACTGATGCGAAGTGATATCTTTTGTAGTATTGATTTCCAGTGCCCACCTGTTTGGTTGGCTAAAAAAGTGTATGCCCTTTTCTTGAATATATACAGAAAAAAACGCATACAGCCTTTTTGGCCAACTGCAATGTTGGCAATGTTCAGCCCCTTTTCTTGTGCTTAATGGCGAGTCCTTTCTACCTCCTCAAATCCCTTTCCTGCCATTCTCCCTTGCTTACCAATCCTTTTCTCTGACTTTCCTCAAGACATTTTTCAGTGATAGATATTTTCAACTCTGCAGTTTCGTGAATTTTACTGCCCCTGAGTTCCATTGTTCAACTTGTGTTTATGGGAACTGGCCACAAAGCAGTGGGATTTCCTCAAGCCCTATACTGTTTCCATGGGCAACCCTAGCCTTTGGTCAATTTGTCTTCCTGATTGGAAATTAGAGTGACATGTGCCTGTCTGAACACCTAGGACTTGTCTCTCATTGTTCCTCATCCTTCCGCTTCATCCTCTGGACAAATTCCAAACTGTACGCAACAGGATGTTGACAGTGCTGACATCTCCAAGTGGGGAGACTGTTAGTAAAGACGCTGGAGGGGTGAACCCGAGCACCAGGAGATGAGGAGATGAGATGCCTTTTCCAAACTCTTCCCGATCAGACGGTATACCATCCTCTGGGTGTGACAGACATGTTTTAGCAGTAGGAAGAGTCCCATTCATGTAAGGAGAACACCAGGGCTTTTTCAAAATCAGTGTCTCCCCGAAACCCAAACTGGGGAATTTTTTAAGCTACGGCTACACATATGTTCATTAAAGGCCTTGGGAAGTAGGCAGAGTCCAAACTTTAGATGATTGAAGTCTTCAGGGTCAGAAGCACTCACCACCGGCTTCCCTTAGGTTACACTTTAACTGTCATTGATAGATGATGTCAATAAAAATATCTATTCTTTTTCCGATTATTTCCCCTTATAGGTTATTGCAAAATATTGAGTGTAGTTCCCTGTGCTATACAGTAGTTCCTTGTTGATGATCTATTTTATACATAGCAGTGTGTATGTGTTAATTCCAAACGGTTAATTTATCCCTCCTCCCACCTTTCCCCTTTGGTAATAATAAATTATAAGATTTTATACTTCTCAGAAATGGGGGAGCTGAAAGAGAGGTATCATTTTCAATGGAAAAGCATTTAAAACAAGATTGAAACTTTAACCAAGATTATTAGGTGTACATCCTTGGAAAGAAATCACTTCATTTCTCTAATATTGACCTGACAAATAAGACAAACCTTTTCACTGAACTTGCTTATAATAAAGTGATGGAAATATCAAATGGAAGTGTTAGAAACATCTTATTTTACCCGAGCCTTATAAACTGTTCTATGTTAACTACAGTTTGGCTCACACATCTGTTCATTGAAGTTACAATAGTCTCAATTTCTGTTACTGATCCTCCAGAGTGGACCCCAACAAGTGTCCCCCTGCCCAGTGTCATTGGGGCCAACAGATCGAGACTGAGTTTGGTTCACAAGCAAAGGAAACTTTATATTTTAAACAGAGAATGGAGAGGTGAGAGCATGCACTACCCCGTGGGCTGTGGGCTGGGCTGCTGTGTAGAGATCCTGTCAGAGTCAGTGGGAGGGAGGGGGTGGAGCACTCGAGGGCCGGGTTGGCTGCAGCTCAGGCTCTATATCTCGGAGTCTGCACTGGGCCCCAGGAGCTGAGGTGTCGACCCAGCCATTCTGCACTAGGAAATCTGGTCTGAAGTGCCGGGTGTGGAACCTCTGCATGCGGGACCCTAGGAGCACGTGAAATTAGACAAAGCACAAAGGATAAAAAAGGTCAGACTTGACTTTATTGCCCAGATTCTATTTTTATCTCCCAGGGATTTTTAATGGGCTTTGCTGGGGACAAACCCCTCCTCTGCCTTTTGTCCCGTTCCTCATTCTTGGAGTGCTGAGGGTGCAGACCCTTCTTCTGTAACTGCTGAGTGCTGAGTTGGGAGCCCTCATACCAGGGGACGAGGGTCAGAACTTCTCCCCAGCAGCCTCCAGGTGACGTTGATTGGCCCCAGGACCCCTGCCTCCCTGCTCGTCCACCTGAGCACCAGCATTGGAAGTGTTATAGATTCTAATGACCTTTAAGGGTCCAGGAAAGAGATGTGTAGAGACGCTGTGGGGGCCGGTTTCACCCTGCCCCACATTTGTTCGGCCACCTTAGGCTGACCGTTTCTGCCAGCCTAGATGCTCTGACCAGTAGTCTGCTCTTTCTTCAATTAGGCCCCTGAATTAACGTAAAAACAGCACCAGGTGTCAGAGCCCTGACCGCTCAACTCCCAGACAGTCCAGGGTCAGTGGTGATCAAGGACCATGATGGCCACTGAGTCAACAGCCTTTTGAAGTAAACAGGAGTCCAGCCGGTCTTATTGGCCACCATCATCACGGTGTCTGTAGGCTTTTCTATGGTGACAGTGTGATATACGTTTCCCCCGCCAAGATTATTAGCTCCCCTCCGGGTGCAGTAAGTCCTGCAAGCAGTAGTCTACTCCTTCGGGACACACTATTGTTGTTTTATGAGAGAAACTCCAGGTCAAGTGATGTTCACACGAGTCGTCATGGTGCCCTGTTGCCCCCGGTTATCTCTCTGGATGTTGGAGTTGGAGGGCCTCCTCACTCGAGGTCGGTGTGCCCACGGAGCGAACCCTGCAACTTCAGGGCATGGTTGGTGATTAGGATCACCACGTGGGGTCCTTTTCCCTTAGGAGGGAGGTGGCCTTTTGGGCTGCTGATTTCCAGGTTTTTAGATACCGCCAGTATCTTGGCCAGATGTGGCAGTGGGCCAAGCCCCTTGGTGACTGTAGTTTATCCTACCTGGATGGCATTCTTGCATTGTTCCATTTCAAGTGGTCCCAGTTTTTGCACTAATTCTCCAATGGCGATTCACCTTTCACCGGGAATGGAAAGGTCAAAGGGTTTAGCTCAATTAGGGAGTTCCAGGGCAAGGGTCTGAATTGACTGCTCTTTCCATTCTTGAAAGGCCACTTCTGGATTCTGTTCAAAAGGATCATCATCTTTTCCTTTCAGTGTTTCATATAGAGGCCCAGCTAGTAGACTGTAGTTAGGGATCCAGAAGCAGCAAACCCTGGCCTCCCCAGGAACCCCTAAGCTGTCTTCTAGTTTTAGAAAGGGGTAAGGCTGCAAATGGTTTCTTCCCTTTCCTGGGATGGACTTCTCCGACCTTCTGTGAGAATGAAGCCCAGGCAGGTCACCGCAGTCTGTGATATTTGAGCTTTTTCTTGGACAACTTCTATCCTTTATTGGCTTGGTAGTTCAGAGGCCTCCTTAGTAGGGCTGGCGATCAGAATGTCATCTGCATATTGAAGGAGGGTTTCCTTTTCCAGAGGTAGAACTTTTCGGTCTTTAGCTAAGCTTTCCCCAAAGATGGTGTGGGAATTTTTGAACCCTTGGGGCAAGACGGCCCGGAAGTATTGTTTTAGTTGTATGTTGAGTCCTGCCACTCACAAGCCAAAATTTCTTGTGACTCTGGGACTAATGGAATACAAAAGAAGGCATCATTGAGACTAATACAGAATACCATGTCCTGGTGGTTGGTAGAATGACCAGCAGGGTGTAGGAATCAGGAGCAACTGGAGGTATATCCTCGGTGGCTTCACTGACTGTCCTGACATCCTTTACCAGGTCCCCAGCAGCCCATGGGGCTCTCGTGGTCAGGCCAATCCCAGGATATGGAGCTCTCCTGGGCAGGTACCCCACCCCCAACCCAGCCCACAGGGCTCTCGTGGTCAGGCCTCTCCCAGGATACAGAGCTACCCTTGCAGGTACCGTGGCAGGGCTGGGCACACAGGAACCGTGCACATAGCTCTCACTGAAGAGCACCCCCATCTCACCTGTCACTCAGAGCTGACACAGAGCACCTCAGAGCAGGACTTGAACTAACAAACAGCAGCTCCGACAGGTCTGTGACCCTGGGCATCACTCTGTGTGGCCTCCCTCCACCTGGTCTTCCAGAGACTTCCACTGCACCCGGGGCACCAGGCCTCTGTCTCCAACCACCACCCACCCCTCCTCTCCCTGACTCCTGGGTTCCTCTCATTAGGAGAGGTTTTTCTTGAAGTTGTCTCCCACTCATGGGCCAGATAAAATGATTAGAAAACAAGCCAAAGCTGCAGCCCCTTGTCTATCCTGACTCTCAGGAGCCCACACCTGTTCCTTGGACCTGGCCGGTTCAGCAAGTTCCATTTTCTGCAACTGTGAGCCCCTGAGGGGTGATGATTGGCTGACCTGGGCAGCCTTACCGTGCCGGCCAGCCCTCCCCAGGTGTGCCTGGGTTGAGATCAATATAAATACCACTCCAGGCAGCAAGAGCCCCTGCAGCTGTGCCTGACGCCATTTTCTCTGCCCTGTCAGCAGTCTCGGGGCTGGGCTGGTGGGAGGGAGTGAGAGGCCACGGCTTTGTGGGTGGCCCAGTGTGAGTGGGGCTCTGCTGGACTTTCTGCAGCAGTTGCCAGGCTGCCACCTGCTAAAGAAGAGGATGTGTCACCCATACCTGCTGCTGGAATTTCTCCCTGGGCAGAGGTGAGGAAGGAAAAAAGCAGTGGGGGCAGGGACAGGACGGGTATCTCAGGCAGGGAAATGGAAATCTTCCAGAAGAGCACCCAGGGCCAGGGCCATCCTGGCTGGCCTGCAGGCACCAAGTCAGCTGGCATGCTGTCACTCATGTGGCTCCATGGCCCTTCCTCTAGGCTTTCAAGTCCTTGTATATATTCAGGTGTTTTACCTGGGAAGGGTGGGAACAGTTCAGCAGCAACTGGCCTGGGGCTCAGCTCACGTTCACTCACAGATGCCTCGGCACGGTGCCCCAGCTTTGCAATGAGGACGCTTGTTGTGTGGGGGCTGCTGGCTGAATGGGAGACGATTCCCCACCACTGACCAACTTCAGAATTGTTTACAACTGGAGCAAGTGCCCTGATACGGTTTTCCTCTGAGTAACTGGTGGGTTCTGTTTTTTTTTTTCTCTTTTTCGTTTTTGGTTCAAGGTAGAATTTATTCCTCTTTTTTGTATTTACAGATATAAGCATGGAAATAATTTATTCATATAAATACATGTATGTGAAGGGAATAATTGTTTTTTCTGTTTTGTTTTTTAAATTTTATTTCTTTTTAATTTTGAATTTTATTTTATATTTTTATACAGCAGGTTCTTATTGGTTATCTATTTTATACATATAAATGTTTACATGCCAATCCCAATCTCTCAACTCCTCCCACCACCCCCCCCAAGAGCTTTCCCCCCTTGTTGTCCATACGATTGTTGTCTACATCTGTTGCTCTATTTATGCCTTGCAAAACGGTTAATCTGTACAGTTTTTCTAGGTTCCACATATATGCATGAATATACAAGATTTGTTTTTCTCTTTCTGACTTACTTCACTCTGTATGACAGTCTCTAGATCCATCGACGTCTCTACAAATGACCCAATTTCATTCCTTTCATGGCTTAGTAATATTCCATTTTATATATGTACCACATCTTTATGCATTCGTCTGTCTGTGGGCATTTAGGTTGCTTCCATTACCTCGATATTGTAAATAGTGATGCAATGAACATTGCGGTGAATGTCTCTTTTTGATTTATGGTTTTGTCTGGGTATATGTCCAGTACTGGGATTGCTGTATCATATGGTAATTCTATTATTAGTTTCTTAAGAAACTCCATATTGTTCTCCATAGTGACTGTATCAATTTATATTCCCAACAATAGTGGAAGAGGCTTCCTTTTCTCCACACCCTTTCCAGCATTTGTTGTTTGTAGATTTTCAGATGATGCCCATTCTAACAGGTGTGAGGTGATACATCATTGTTGAGTCCATTTCGTTGAGCAAGGGGTAGGTCTTGTCTATTACATATTTGGCTTATGGAACGGTATCTGTGCTAATTTCAATCTCTGGTTTTATGCAGAACCCCAACTCACCTTTCCCCTTAAGCAAGCATAAGTTAGTTTTCTAAACTTGAGACCCTGTTCTGTTTTGTAATTCAGTTCCTGTGTAGCCAAGTTTACATTCCGTGCATTAGTGATACCTTATGATGTTTCTTTTTCTGTGTGACTTATTTCACTTAGAATCATCGTGCCTCAATCCACTCATTATGCTGGTACAGGCCTGGTGACACAGATTTCATTGCTGAGTGGTATTCTGTTGTACGTAAGTACCGCAACTTCTTTATCAATTATTTGTTCTCTGGGATATTTAACTTGTACCGTAGAAGAGGTTTCTGTAAACAGAGCCATCCCAAATTTTGGGGTGGCTGTGTCTTTTTGATTTTAATTTCCCTAAGCTATAGGACCATAAGTGGAAATGCCCTAGACTCTGTTGCTTTGTTTTTCAGATGTATCAGGAAACACCATACACTTCTCCAGAGTGGCTGTTGGTAATTTACATCCCGCCCATCAGCATAACAAGGCTCCTTTTTCCCCATGGCCTGTCTTGCCTTTCTGGATTTTACACTTTTTTCAGATGGCCCTTTAGACCGGGGGCAAGTGACACTTCATAGTAGTTCGGATTTCCATTGCAAGCTTGCTTGGTTTGCCAAAAAGGGCGTATGTGTTTTTTCCTGAATATATTCAGGAACAAACTCATACGCCCTTTTATGTCACGTGCATCATTGTCGATGTTCTGCCTCTTTTCCTATGCTTTAAATGCAAATCCAGTCTACCTCCTGAAATCGGTTTCCTGCAATTCTGCCCCACTTTCAAGTCCTCTTCGCAGCCTTACTTCAATATATTTTTGGACGTTATCTGTCATTTATAACTCTGCAGGTTTGTGAATTACAGGGCCCCTGAGCTCCTTTCTTCAACTCGCTTTCTTGTGAGCTGGCCGCAAACCCGCAAGACTGCTTCAGGCCCTAATCTGCTTCTGGCAGGGCACGCTGAGTCTTTGGTTAATTCCTCTTCCTGGTGGGAAATGAGTGTTAAATATGCCCGTCCAGACACCTACCTCACCCTCAACCCCTTGGTGATGTGGGTCCTCTGGTTTGTGGCCACCTTTGCTGGGTTCCTCACCTTTCGATGACGTGGCCCCACTAGTGTGAGGACACTCCTGCCTGGTTCTCATTCACGTGGTTATGTGGACCCCCTGGTGAGAGTCTGTTCCTGGCTGTGTTCCTCACCCTTCTGTGAGGGAGACCCTCTGCTGATAGGTCACTCCTTCATGGCTGGCACACATTGCCTTGGTGAAGTCAGCTGTGTGGTGGCAGTTGGAGCGTGCTGGGAATCTCCTCCCCCCGGTGATGAGGGCCCTCTTGCGTCAAGCCCTAACTGCTGGGCTCACCAACTTTTCTTAGTGAGCCCAATGATGCTTGGGCACTCCTCTTAGGATCCCATCTCCATGGGGATGTGGGCCTTCTGCTCTGAGGTCCCAACGGCTGGGTTGTTCACATTTTCATGATGTGGGCTCTCTGGTGTTAGTTCACAGAGGCCTGGATCCCATAGCCTCTGTGCTCTTGGCCGCCTGCTGGGAGGTTCCAACTGCTGGATTCCTCAATTTTTTAATTTTTTGGGCCCTCTGTTGTGAGTATCCTCCTGCCTGCCTCACTCCCAGCCCCTTCATGATGTGTGTCCTCTGGTTTGAGGCCACATGTGCTGTGCTCCTCACCTTTCAATGATGTGGGACCAATGGTCTTAGGAGACTCCTGCCTGGTTCACATCCCCTTGGTGATGTGGGCCCTCTGTTGAGAGTCTGATCCTGGCTGGGTTCCTCACCCATCTGTGAGGTGGGCCGTCTGCTGTGAGGTCACTCCTGCCTGGCTTGCTCACCTCGCCTTGTGGACATGAGCCCTCTGGTGGCACTTGGAGCCTGCTGGGAGCCTCCTCCCCTTGGTGATGAGGGCCCTCTGGCGTCAGGCCCTAACGGCTGGGCTCCCCACATTTTGTGATGTGCGCCCAGTGGTGCGAGGACACTCCAGCCAGGTTCACATCCCCATTGGGATGTGGGCCTTCTGCTCTGAGGTCCCAATGCCTGGGTTGCTCACAGTTTCATGATGTAGGCTCTCTGCTGTTAGTTCACTCCTGCCTGCATCCCATAGCTTCTGTGCTCTCGGCCGCCTGCTGGGAGGTTCTAACTGCTGGATTCCTCACCTTTCTTATTCTTTGGGCCCTCTGTTTTTAGGCTACTCCTGCCTGCCTCACTCCCATTCCCTTTGTGATATGTGTCCTCTGATTTGAGGCCACATGTGCTGGGTTCCGCACCTTTTGATGATGTGGCCCCAATGGAGGGAAGATAGTCCGGACTGGTTCCCATCCCCTTGCTGATGTGGGCCCTCAGGTGAGAGTCTGATCCTGGCTGGGTTCCTCACCCTTCTGTGAGGTGGGCCCTCTGCTGTGAGGTCAATCATGCCTGTCTGGCACACGTCACCTTGGCGACGTGGGCCCTCTGGTGGCAGTTGGAGTGTGCTGGGATCCTCCTCCCCTCGGTGATGAGGGCCCTCTTGCCTTAGGCCATAACTGCTGGGCTCCCCACATTTTCTGATGTGCGCCAAGTGAGTGAGGACACTCTTGCCAGGTTCCCATCCCCATGAGGATATGGGCCTTCTGCTCTGAGGTCAAAACGGCTGGCTTGCTCACAGTACCATGATGTGGGCCCTCTGCTGTGAGTTCACTCCGGCAAGGATCCCTTATCATCGGTGCTCTTAGCCACCTGCTGGGAGGTTCCAACTGCTGGATTCCTCAACTTTTTTATTCTATGTGCCTTCTGTTGTGAGGCTCCTCCTGCCTGCCTCACTGCCAGCCCCTTGGTGATGACTGTCCTATGGCTTGAGGCCACATGTGCTGCGTTCCTCACCTTTCGATGATGTGGCCCCACTCGTGTGAGGACACTCCTGCCTGGTTCCCATCCCCTTGGTGAGGTGGGCCCTCTGGCGAGAGTCTAATCCTGGCTGGGTTCCTCAACGTTCTGTGAGGTAGGCCCTCTTCTGTGAGGTCACTCCTGCCTGGCTGGCACACGTCACCTTGGAGACGTGAGCCCTCTGGTGGCAGTTGGAGCATGCAGGGTGCCTCCTCCTCTCGGTGATGACGGCCCTCTGGTGTCAGGCCCTAAATGGTGGGCTCCCCACATTTTCTGATGTGCGCCCAGTGGTGCGAGGACACTCCAGCCAGGTTCCCATTCCCATGGGGATGTGGGCCTTCTGCGCTGAGGTCCCAACGCCTGGGTTGCTCACAGTTTAATGATGTGGGCCCTCTGTTGTGAGTTCACTGCGGCCTGGATCCCATAGCCTCGGTGTTCTGAGCCGCCTGCTGGAAGGTCTAAATGCTGGAATCCTCACGTTTTTTATATTATGTGCCCTGTGTTGTGAGGCTACTCCTGCCTGCCTCACTCCAAGGCCCTTGGTGATGTGGGTCCTCTGGTTTGAGGACACATGTGCTGGCTTCCTCACCTTAAGATGATGAGGCCCCAGAGGTGTGAGGATAATCCTGACTGGTTCCCATCCCCTTTGTGATGTGGGCCCTCTGGTGAGAGTCTGATCCTGGCTGGGTTCCTCACCCATCTGTGAGGTGGGCCCTCTACTATCAGGTAACTCTTGCCTGGCTTGCTCACCTCGCCTTGTTGACATGAGCCCTCTGGTGGCACTTGGACCCTGCTGGGAGCCTCCTCACCTCTGTGATGAGGACCCTCTGACGTCAGGCCCTAACTGCTGGGCTCCCCAACTTTTCTTAGTGAGCCCAGTGATGCTCGGGCACTCCTCTTAGGTTCCCATCTCCATGGGGATGTGGGCCTTCTGCTCTGAGGTTCCAACGGCTGGGTTGATCACAGTTTCATGATGTGGGCTCTCTGGTGTTAGTTCACTGTGGCCTGGATCCCATAGCCTCTGTGCTCTTGGCCGCCTGCTGGGAGGTTCCAACGGCTGGATTCCTCACTTTTTTAATTTTTTGGGCCCTCTGTTGTGAGGATCCTCCTGCCTGCCTCACTCCCAGCCCCTTCGTGATGTGTGTCCTCTGGTTTGAGGCCACATGTGCTGGGTTCCTCACCTTTCGATGATGTGGGACCAATGGTCTTAGGAGACTCCTGCCTGGTTCACATCCCCTTGGTGATGTGGGCCCTCTGTTGAGAGTCTGATCCTGGCTGGGTTCCTCACCCTTCTGTGAGGTGGGCCGTCTGCTGTGAGGTCACTCCTGCCTGGCTTGCTCACCTCGCCTTGTGGACATGAGCCCTCTGGTGGCACTTGGAGCCTGATGGGAGCCTCCTCCCCTCGGTGATGAGGGCCCTCTGGCATCAGGCCCTAACGGCTGGGCTCCCCACATTTTGTGATGTGCGCCCAGTGGTTTGAAGACACTCCATCCAGGTTCACATCCCCATTGGGATGTGGGCCTTCTGCTCTGAGGTCCCAAAGGCTGGGTTGTTCACAGTTTCATGATGTGGGCTCTCTGCTGTTAGTTCGCTCTGGCCTGGATGCCATAGCCTCTGTGCTCTGGGCCGCCTGCTGGAAGGTTCCAACTGCTCGATTCCTCAACTTTTGTATTCTATGGGTCCTGTGTTGTGATGCTCCTCCTGCCTGCCTCACTCGCAACCCCTTCATGATGTGGGTCCTCTGGTTTGAGGCCACATGTGCTGGGTTCCGCAACTTTCAATGATGTGGCCCCACTGGTGTGAGGACACTCCTGCCTGGTTCCCATCCCCTTGGTGATGTGGGCCTTCTGGTGACAGTCTTATCCTGGCTGGGTTCCTCACTCTTCTGTGAGGTAGGCCCTCTGCTGTGAGGTCAATCCTGCCTGACTTGCACACATCACCTTGGCGACGTGGGCCCTCTGTTGGCACATGGAACCTGCTGGGAGCCTCCTGCCCTCGGTGATGACGGCCCTCTAGCATCAGGCCCTAACTGCTGGGCTCCCCACGTTTTCTGATGTGAGCCCAGTGATGCCAGGACACTCCTGTCAGGTTCCCATCCCCATGGGGATGTGGGCTTTCTGCTCTGAGGTCCCAACGCCTGGGTTGCTCACAGTTTCATGATGTGGGCTCTCTGGTGTTAGTTCACTCCTGCCTGCATCCCATAGCTTCTGTGCTCTCGGCCGCCTGCTGGGAGGTTCCAAATGCTGTATTCCTCACCTTTTTTATTCTTTGGGCCCTCTGTTTTTAGGCTACTCCTACCTGCCTCACTCCCATCCCCTTTGTGATGTATGTCCTCTGATATGAGGCCGCATGTGCTGGGTTCCTCACCTTTCGATGATGTGGCCCCACTGGTGGGAGGACAGTCCTGACTGGTTCCCATCCCCTTGGTGTTGTGGGCCCTCTGGCACTAGTCTCATCCTACCTCGGTTCCTCACCCTTCTGTGAGATAGGCCCTCTGCTGTGAGGTCGCTACTGCCTGGCTGGCGCATGCCACCTTGTAGACGTGGGCCCTCTGTTGGCAGTTGGAACCTGCTGGGAGTCTCCTCCCCTCAGTTATGAGGGCCCCCTGGCGTCAGGCCCTAACTGCTGGGTTCCTAACATTTTCTGATATGTGCTAAGTGGTGCGAAGCCACTCCTGCCAGGTTCCCATCCCAATGGGGATGTGGGCCTTCTGTTCTGAGGTCCCAACGGCTGGGCTGCTCACAGGTTCATGATGTGGGCCCTCTGCTGTGAGTTCACTGCGGCCTAGATCCCATAGCCTCGGTGCTCTGGGCCGCTTGCTGGGAGGTTCCAACTGCTGGATTCCTCAACTTTTATATTCTATGGACCCTGTGTTGTGAGGCCGGTCCTGCCATCCTCATTCCGAACCCCTTGGTGATGTGGTTCCTCTGGTTTGAGGCTACATGTGCTGGGATCCTCACCTTTCGATGATGTTGTTCCACTGGTGTGGGGACACGCCTGCCTGGTTCCCATCCCCTTGGTGATGTGGGCCCTCTGGTGAGAGTCTGATCCTGGCTGGGTTCCTCACCCTTCTGTGAGGTGGGCCCTCTGCTGTGAGGTCAATCATGCCTGTCTGGCACATGTCACCTTGGCGACGTGGGCCCTCTGGTGGCAGTTGGAGTGTGCTGGGATCCTCCTCCCCTCGGTGATGAGGGCCCTCTTGCCTTAGGCCATAACTGCTGGGCTCCCCACATTTTCTGATGTGCGCCAAGTGAGTGAGGACACTCTTGCCAGGTTCCCATCCCCATGAGGATATGGGCCTTCTGCTCTGAGGTCAAAACGGCTGGCTTGCTCACAGTACCATGATGTGGGCCCTCTGCTGTGAGTTCACTCCGGCAAGGATCCCTTATCATCGGTGCTCTTAGCCACCTGCTGGGAGGTTCCAACTGCTGGATTCCTCAACTTTTTTATTCTATGTGCCTTCTGTTGTGAGGCTCCTCCTGCCTGCCTCACTGCCAGCCCCTTGGTGATGACTGTCCTATGGCTTGAGGCCACATGTGCTGCGTTCCTCACCTTTCGATGATGTGGCCCCACTCGTGTGAGGACACTCCTGCCTGGTTCCCATCCCCTTGGTGAGGTGGGCCCTCTGGCGAGAGTCTAATCCTGGCTGGGTTCCTCAACGTTCTGTGAGGTAGGCCCTCTTCTGTGAGGTCACTCCTGCCTGGCTGGCACACGTCACCTTGGAGACGTGAGCCCTCTGGTGGCAGTTGGAGCATGCAGGGTGCCTCCTCCTCTCGGTGATGACGGCCCTCTGGCGTCAGGCCCTAAATGGTGGGCTCCCCACATTTTCTGATGTGCGCCCAGTGGTGCGAGGACACTCCAGCCAGGTTCCCATTCCCATGGGGATGTGGGCCTTCTGCGCTGAGGTCCCAACGCCTGGGTTGCTCACAGTTTAATGATGTGGGCCCTCTGTTGTGAGTTCACTGCGGCCTGGATCCCATAGCCTCGGTGTTCTGAGCCGCCTGCTGGAAGGTCTAAATGCTGGAATCCTCACGTTTTTTATATTATGTGCCCTGTGTTGTGAGGCTACTCCTGCCTGCCTCACTCCAAGGCCCTTGGTGATGTGGGTCCTCTGGTTTGAGGACACATGTGCTGGCTTCCTCACCTTAAGATGATGAGGCCCCAGAGGTGTGAGGATAATCCTGACTGGTTCCCATCCCCTTTGTGATGTGGGCCCTCTGGTGAGAGTCTGATCCTGGCTGGGTTCCTCACCCATCTGTGAGGTGGGCCCTCTACTATCAGGTAACTCTTGCCTGGCTTGCTCACCTCGCCTTGTTGACATGAGCCCTCTGGTGGCACTTGGACCCTGCTGGGAGCCTCCTCACCTCTGTGATGAGGGCCCTCTGACGTCAGGCCCTAACTGCTGGGCTCCCCAACTTTTCTTAGTGAGCCCAGTGATGCTCGGGCACTCCTCTTAGGTTCCCATCTCCATGGGGATGTGGGCCTTCTGCTCTGAGGTTCCAACGGCTGGGTTGATCACAGTTTCATGATGTGGGCTCTCTGGTGTTAGTTCACTGTGGCCTGGATCCCATAGCCTCTGTGCTCTTGGCCGCCTGCTGGGAGGTTCCAACGGCTGGATTCCTCACTTTTTTAATTTTTTGGGCCCTCTGTTGTGAGGATCCTCCTGCCTGCCTCACTCCCAGCCCCTTCGTGATGTGTGTCCTCTGGTTTGAGGCCACATGTGCTGGGTTCCTCACCTTTCGATGATGTGGGACCAATGGTCTTAGGAGACTCCTGCCTGGTTCACATCCCCTTGGTGATGTGGGCCCTCTGTTGAGAGTCTGATCCTGGCTGGGTTCCTCACCCTTCTGTGAGGTGGGCCGTCTGCTGTGAGGTCACTCCTGCCTGGCTTGCTCACCTCGCCTTGTGGACATGAGCCCTCTGGTGGCACTTGGAGCCTGATGGGAGCCTCCTCCCCTCGGTGATGAGGGCCCTCTGGCATCAGGCCCTAACGGCTGGGCTCCCCACATTTTGTGATGTGCGCCCAGTGGTTTGAAGACACTCCATCCAGGTTCACATCCCCATTGGGATGTGGGCCTTCTGCTCTGAGGTCCCAAAGGCTGGGTTGTTCACAGTTTCATGATGTGGGCTCTCTGCTGTTAGTTCGCTCTGGCCTGGATGCCATAGCCTCTGTGCTCTGGGCCGCCTGCTGGAAGGTTCCAACTGCTCGATTCCTCAACTTTTGTATTCTATGGGTCCTGTGTTGTGATGCTCCTCCTGCCTGCCTCACTCGCAACCCCTTCGTGATGTGGGTCCTCTGGTTTGAGGCCACATGTGCTGGGTTCCGCAACTTTCAATGATGTGGCCCCACTGGTGTGAGGACACTCCTGCCTGGTTCCCATCCCCTTGGTGATGTGGGCCTTCTGGTGACAGTCTTATCCTGGCTGGGTTCCTCACTCTTCTGTGAGGTAGGCCCTCTGCTGTGAGGTCAATCCTGCCTGACTTGCACACATCACCTTGGCGACGTGGGCCCTCTGTTGGCACATGGAACCTGCTGGGAGCCTCCTGCCCTCGGTGATGACGGCCCTCTAGCATCAGGCCCTAACTGCTGGGCTCCCCACGTTTTCTGATGTGAGCCCAGTGATGCCAGGACACTCCTGTCAGGTTCCCATCCCCATGGGGATGTGGGCTTTCTGCTCTGAGGTCCCAACGCCTGGGTTGCTCACAGTTTCATGATGTGGGCTCTCTGGTGTTAGTTCACTCCTGCCTGCATCCCATAGCTTCTGTGCTCTCGGCCGCCTGCTGGGAGGTTCCAAATGCTGTATTCCTCACCTTTTTTATTCTTTGGGCCCTCTGTTTTTAGGCTACTCCTACCTGCCTCACTCCCATCCCCTTTGTGATGTATGTCCTCTGATATGAGGCCGCATGTGCTGGGTTCCTCACCTTTCGATGATGTGGCCCCACTGGTGGGAGGACAGTCCTGACTGGTTCCCATCCCCTTGGTGTTGTGGGCCCTCTGGCACTAGTCTCATCCTACCTCGGTTCCTCACCCTTCTGTGAGATAGGCCCTCTGCTGTGAGGTCGCTACTGCCTGGCTGGCGCATGCCACCTTGTAGACGTGGGCCCTCTGTTGGCAGTTGGAACCTGCTGGGAGTCTCCTCCCCTCAGTTATGAGGGCCCCCTGGCGTCAGGCCCTAACTGCTGGGTTCCTAACATTTTCTGATATGTGCTAAGTGGTGCGAAGCCACTCCTGCCAGGTTCCCATCCCAATGGGGATGTGGGCCTTCTGTTCTGAGGTCCCAACGGCTGGGCTGCTCACAGGTTCATGATGTGGGCCCTCTGCTGTGAGTTCACTGCGGCCTAGATCCCATAGCCTCGGTGCTCTGGGCCGCTTGCTGGGAGGTTCCAACTGCTGGATTCCTCAACTTTTATATTCTATGGACCCTGTGTTGTGAGGCCGGTCCTGCCATCCTCATTCCGAACCCCTTGGTGATGTGGTTCCTCTGGTTTGAGGCTACATGTGCTGGGATCCTCACCTTTCGATGATGTTGTTCCACTGGTGTGGGGGCACGCCTGCCTGGTTCCCATCCCCTTGGTGATGTGGGCCCTCTGGTGAGAGTCTGATCCTGGCTGGGTTCCTCACCCTTCTGTGAGGTGGGCCCTCTGCTGTGAGGTCAATCATGCCTGTCTGGCACACGTCACCTTGGCGACGTGGGCCCTCTGGTGGCAGTTGGAGTGTGCTGGGATCCTCCTCCCCTCGGTGATGAGGGCCCTCTTGCCTTAGGCCATAACTGCTGGGCTCCCCACATTTTCTGATGTGCGCCAAGTGAGTGAGGACACTCTTGCCAGGTTCCCATCCCCATGAGGATATGGGCCTTCTGCTCTGAGGTCAAAACGGCTGGCTTGCTCACAGTACCATGATGTGGGCCCTCTGCTGTGAGTTCACTCCGGCAAGGATCCCTTATCATCGGTGCTCTTAGCCACCTGCTGGGAGGTTCCAACTGCTGGATTCCTCAACTTTTTTATTCTATGTGCCTTCTGTTGTGAGGCTCCTCCTGCCTGCCTCACTGCCAGCCCCTTGGTGATGACTGTCCTATGGCTTGAGGCCACATGTGCTGCGTTCCTCACCTTTCGATGATGTGGCCCCACTCGTGTGAGGACACTCCTGCCTGGTTCCCATCCCCTTGGTGAGGTGGGCCCTCTGGCGAGAGTCTAATCCTGGCTGGGTTCCTCAACGTTCTGTGAGGTAGGCCCTCTTCTGTGAGGTCACTCCTGCCTGGCTGGCACACGTCACCTTGGAGACGTGAGCCCTCTGGTGGCAGTTGGAGCATGCAGGGTGCCTCCTCCTCTCGGTGATGACGGCCCTCTGGCGTCAGGCCCTAAATGGTGGGCTCCCCACATTTTCTGATGTGCGCCCAGTGGTGCGAGGACACTCCAGCCAGGTTCCCATTCCCATGGGGATGTGGGCCTTCTGCGCTGAGGTCCCAACGCCTGGGTTGCTCACAGTTTAATGATGTGGGCCCTCTGTTGTGAGTTCACTGCGGCCTGGATCCCATAGCCTCGGTGTTCTGAGCCGCCTGCTGGAAGGTCTAAATGCTGGAATCCTCACGTTTTTTATATTATGTGCCCTGTGTTGTGAGGCTACTCCTGCCTGCCTCACTCCAAGGCCCTTGGTGATGTGGGTCCTCTGGTTTGAGGACACATGTGCTGGCTTCCTCACCTTAAGATGATGAGGCCCCAGAGGTGTGAGGATAATCCTGACTGGTTCCCATCCCCTTTGTGATGTGGGCCCTCTGGTGAGAGTCTGATCCTGGCTGGGTTCCTCACCCATCTGTGAGGTGGGCCCTCTACTATCAGGTAACTCTTGCCTGGCTTGCTCACCTCGCCTTGTTGACATGAGCCCTCTGGTGGCACTTGGACCCTGCTGGGAGCCTCCTCACCTCTGTGATGAGGGCCCTCTGACGTCAGGCCCTAACTGCTGGGCTCCCCAACTTTTCTTAGTGAGCCCAGTGATGCTCGGGCACTCCTCTTAGGTTCCCATCTCCATGGGGATGTGGGCCTTCTGCTCTGAGGTTCCAACGGCTGGGTTGATCACAGTTTCATGATGTGGGCTCTCTGGTGTTAGTTCACTGTGGCCTGGATCCCATAGCCTCTGTGCTCTTGGCCGCCTGCTGGGAGGTTCCAACGGCTGGATTCCTCACTTTTTTAATTTTTTGGGCCCTCTGTTGTGAGGATCCTCCTGCCTGCCTCACTCCCAGCCCCTTCGTGATGTGTGTCCTCTGGTTTGAGGCCACATGTGCTGGGTTCCTCACCTTTCGATGATGTGGGACCAATGGTCTTAGGAGACTCCTGCCTGGTTCACATCCCCTTGGTGATGTGGGCCCTCTGTTGAGAGTCTGATCCTGGCTGGGTTCCTCACCCTTCTGTGAGGTGGGCCGTCTGCTGTGAGGTCACTCCTGCCTGGCTTGCTCACCTCGCCTTGTGGACATGAGCCCTCTGGTGGCACTTGGAGCCTGATGGGAGCCTCCTCCCCTCGGTGATGAGGGCCCTCTGGCATCAGGCCCTAACGGCTGGGCTCCCCACATTTTGTGATGTGCGCCCAGTGGTTTGAAGACACTCCATCCAGGTTCACATCCCCATTGGGATGTGGGCCTTCTGCTCTGAGGTCCCAAAGGCTGGGTTGTTCACAGTTTCATGATGTGGGCTCTCTGCTGTTAGTTCGCTCTGGCCTGGATGCCATAGCCTCTGTGCTCTGGGCCGCCTGCTGGAAGGTTCCAACTGCTCGATTCCTCAACTTTTGTATTCTATGGGTCCTGTGTTGTGATGCTCCTCCTGCCTGCCTCACTCGCAACCCCTTCGTGATGTGGGTCCTCTGGTTTGAGGCCACATGTGCTGGGTTCCGCAACTTTCAATGATGTGGCCCCACTGGTGTGAGGACACTCCTGCCTGGTTCCCATCCCCTTGGTGATGTGGGCCTTCTGGTGACAGTCTTATCCTGGCTGGGTTCCTCACTCTTCTGTGAGGTAGGCCCTCTGCTGTGAGGTCAATCCTGCCTGACTTGCACACATCACCTTGGCGACGTGGGCCCTCTGTTGGCACATGGAACCTGCTGGGAGCCTCCTGCCCTCGGTGATGACGGCCCTCTAGCATCAGGCCCTAACTGCTGGGCTCCCCACGTTTTCTGATGTGAGCCCAGTGATGCCAGGACACTCCTGTCAGGTTCCCATCCCCATGGGGATGTGGGCTTTCTGCTCTGAGGTCCCAACGCCTGGGTTGCTCACAGTTTCATGATGTGGGCTCTCTGGTGTTAGTTCACTCCTGCCTGCATCCCATAGCTTCTGTGCTCTCGGCCGCCTGCTGGGAGGTTCCAAATGCTGTATTCCTCACCTTTTTTATTCTTTGGGCCCTCTGTTTTTAGGCTACTCCTACCTGCCTCACTCCCATCCCCTTTGTGATGTATGTCCTCTGATATGAGGCCGCATGTGCTGGGTTCCTCACCTTTCGATGATGTGGCCCCACTGGTGGGAGGACAGTCCTGACTGGTTCCCATCCCCTTGGTGTTGTGGGCCCTCTGGCACTAGTCTCATCCTACCTCGGTTCCTCACCCTTCTGTGAGATAGGCCCTCTGCTGTGAGGTCGCTACTGCCTGGCTGGCGCATGCCACCTTGTAGACGTGGGCCCTCTGTTGGCAGTTGGAACCTGCTGGGAGTCTCCTCCCCTCAGTTATGAGGGCCCCCTGGCGTCAGGCCCTAACTGCTGGGTTCCTAACATTTTCTGATATGTGCTAAGTGGTGCGAAGCCACTCCTGCCAGGTTCCCATCCCAATGGGGATGTGGGCCTTCTGTTCTGAGGTCCCAACGGCTGGGCTGCTCACAGGTTCATGATGTGGGCCCTCTGCTGTGAGTTCACTGCGGCCTAGATCCCATAGCCTCGGTGCTCTGGGCCGCTTGCTGGGAGGTTCCAACTGCTGGATTCCTCAACTTTTATATTCTATGGACCCTGTGTTGTGAGGCCGGTCCTGCCATCCTCATTCCGAACCCCTTGGTGATGTGGTTCCTCTGGTTTGAGGCTACATGTGCTGGGATCCTCACCTTTCGATGATGTTGTTCCACTGGTGTGGGGACACGCCTGCCTGGTTCCCAACCCCTTGGTGATGTGGGCCCTCTGGTGAGAGTCTGATCCTGGCTGTGTTCCTCACCCTTCTGTGAGGTGGGCCCTCTGCTGTGAGGTCACTCTTGCCGGGCTGGCACACATCGCCTTGGTGACGTTGGCCCTCTGGTGGCAGCTGGAGCCTGCTGGGAGCCTCCTCCCCTCGGTGATGAGTGCCCTCTAGCGTCAGGCCCTAACTTCTGAGCACCCCACGTTTTCTGATGTGAGCCCAGTGATGCCAGGACACTCCTGTCATGTTCCCATCACCATGGGGATGTGGGCCTTCTGCTCTGATGTCCCAATGTCTGGGTTGCTCACAGTTTCATGATGTGGGCTCTCTGGTGTTAGTTCACTCTGGCTTGGATCCCCTAGCCTCTGTGCTCTGGGCCGCCTGCTGGGAGGTTCCAACTGCTGGATTCCTCACCTTTCTTATTTTTGGGCCCTCTGTTGTGAGGCTCCTCCTGCCTGCCTCACTCCCAGCCCCTTGGTGATGGGTGTCCTATGGTTTGAAGCCACATGTTCTGGGTTCCTCACCTTTAGATGATGTGGCCCTACTCATGTGAGGACACTCCTGTCTGGTTCCAATCCATTTGGTGATGTGGGCCCTCTGGTGCGAGTCTGATCCTAACTGGGTTCGTCACACTTCTCTGAGGTGGGCCCTCTGCTGTGAGGTCATTCGTGCCTGGTTGGCACACATCGCCTTGGTGACGTCAGCCCTCTGGTGGCAGTTGGAGCCTGCTGGGAGCCTCCTTCCCTTGGTGATGAGGGTCCTCTGGCGTCAGGCCCTAACTGCTGGTCTCCCAAAATTTTCTGATACGTTCTCAGTGGTGCGAGGACACTCCTACCAGATTTATATCCCCATGGGGATGTGGGCCTCCTGCTCTGAGGTCCCAATGGCTGGGTTGCTCAGTTTCATGACATGGGCCCTCTTCTGTGAGTTCACTGTGGCTTGGATCCCATAGCCTCGGTGCTCTGGGCCGCCTGCTGGGAGGTTCCAACTGCTGGATTCCTCACTTTTTTATTCTATGGGCCCAGTGTTGTGAGGCTACTCCTGCCTGCCTCACTCCGAGGCCCTTGGTGATGTGGGTCCTCTGGTTTGAGGACACATGTGCTGAGTAGCTCACCTTTCGATGATGTGACCCCACTGGTGTGAAGACACTCCTGCCTGGTTCCCATCGTCTTGGTGATGTGGGCCCTCTGGTGAGAGTCTGATATTGGCTCGGTTTCTCAACCTTCTGTGAGGTGGGACCTCTGCTGTGAGGTAACTCCTGCCTGGCTTGCTCACGTTGCCTTGGCAACGTGAGCCCTCAGGTGGCAGTTGGAGCCTGCTGGGAATCTCCTCCCCTCGGTTATGAGAGGTCTGGATAAAACACATATGCCCTTTTTTGCCAAGTGCATTATTTTCCAAGTTCTGTCTCTTTTCCTATGATTTAAGAGCGACTCCCGTGTACCTTCTGAAACCAGTTTCCAGCAATTGTGCCCCGCATTCAAGTCCTCTTCGCAGCCTTACTTCAGTATAATTTTGGATGATAGCTGTCATTTATAACTCTGCAGGTTTGTGAATTACAGTGCCCCTGAGCTCCTTTCTTCAACTCGCTTTCTTGTGAGCTGGCCGCAACACCGCAAGATTGCTTCAGACCGTAGTGTGGTTCCGGCATGGCATGTTGAGCCTTTGGTTAATTCCTCTTCCTGGTGGGAAATGAGAGTTAAATTTGCCCGTCCAGACACCTCCAGCTAGTCTCTCATTGGTTCTCCCTATTCCTGTTCATTTTCCGCAGAAATTGCAAACTGGGCCAAACAGGAGGTTAAAGGCACTGACTCTCCAAGTGGGGAGAGTGTTAGTAAAGCGTCTGGAATGTTGCACCCGAGTACCAGGAGACGAAACCTGAGACACATTTGAACAATTTTCCCGATCACACGGTGGATCATACTCTGGGTTCCACATGCATGTTTTAGCTGAAGGAAGAATCCCTTAAACCTGGAGAGTTGAGACCCATGGAATGGGTACCATGCAATATGACTTCAAAGGGTCTGCATTGGCTCAGCGCACCTCACCAATCCTATCACTGCTGCGTTTATGCCACTGTACACACGCTTGATTCTCTTTCGGAGAGATATAAATCCATAGGTTTTAAGATTCTTACTAGTCAGGTATATTCTTAGGCGTTTAATATGGGGTGTTGAGTCCACTTCGTTGAGCAAGGAGTAGCTCTTGTCTATTACATATTTGGCTTATGGAATGGTATCTGTGCTAATTTCAATCTCTGGTTTTATGCAGCACCCCAACTCACCTTTCCCCTTAAGGAAGCATAATTTGGTTTTCTACATTTGAGACCCTGTTCTGTTTTGTAATTCAGTTCCTGTGTAGCCAAGTTTACATTCCGTGTAGTAGTGACAACTTTGATGTTTCTTTTTCTGTGTGACTTATTTCACTTAGAATCATCGTACCTGAATCCACTCATTATGCTGCTATGGGCCTGATGACATAGATTTCATTGCTGAGTGATATTGCATTGTACGTAAGTACCACAACTTCTTTATCCATTTTTCACTTTCTGTGATATTGAACTTGTACCGTAAACGAGGTTCTTGTAAACAGAGCCGTCCCAAACTTTGGGGTGGCTGTGTCTTTTTGATTTTAATTTCCCTAAGCTATAGGACCATAAGTGGAAGTGTCCTAGGCTCTGTTGCTTTGTTTTTTAGATGTTTCAGGAAACACCATACACTTCTCCAGAGTGGCTGTGGGCAATTTACATTCCGCCCATCAGCATAACAAGGCTCCCAGTTCTCCATGGCCTGTCCTGCTTTTCTTGATTTTAAACTTTTTTCAGATGGCCCTTTTGACCGGTGGGCAGTGAGACTTCATTGTAGTGCAGATTTCCTTTGCAAGCTTGCTTGCTTGGCCAAAAAGGGCGTATGCGTTTTTTCCTGAATATATTCAGGAAAAAACGCATATGAACTTTTTGGCCAAGTGCATCATTGTGGACGTTCTGCCTCTTTTCCTATGCTTTACATGCAATTCCAGTCTACCTCCTGAAATCGGTTTCCTGCAATTCTGCCCCGCTTTCAAATCCTCTTGGCAGCCTTACTTCAATATATTTTTGGATGATAGCTGTCATTTATAACTCTGCAGGTTTGTGAATTACAGTGCCCCTGAGCTCCTTTCTTCAACTCGCTTTCTTGTGAGCTGGCCGCGACACCGCAGCCTTGCTTCAGGCCCTAGTATGGTTCTGGCATGGCACGCTGAGCCTTTGGTTAATTCCTCTTCCTGGTGGGAAATGAGAGTTAAATTTGCCCGTCCAGACACCTCCAGCTAGTCTCTCATTGGTTCTCCCTATTCCTGTTCATCTTCCGCAGAAATTACAAACCGGGCCAAACAGGAGGTTAAAGGCACTGACTCTCCAAGTGGGGAGAGTGTTAGTAAAGCGTCTGGAATGTTGCACCCGAGTACCAGGGGAAGAAAACTGAGACACCTTTGAACACGTTTCCCGATCACACGGTGGATCATACTCTGGGTTCCACATGCATGTTTTAGCTGAAGGAAGAATCCCTTAAACCTGGAGAGTTGAGATCCATGGAATGGGTACCATGCAATATGACTTCAAAGGGTCTGCATTTGCTCACCGAACCTCAACAATCCTATCACTGCTGCGTTTATGCCGCTGTACACACGCTTGATTCTCTTTCGGAGCATATAAATCCATAGGTTTTAAGATTCTTACTAGTCAGGTATATTCTTAGGAGTTTAATATGGGGTGTTGAGTCCACTTCGTTGAGCAAGGAGTAGCTCTTGTCTATTACATATTTGGCTTATGGAACGGTATCTGTGCTAATTTCAATCTCTGGTTTTATGCAGCCCCCCAACTCACCTTTCCCCTTAAGCAAGCATAAGTTGGTTTTCTACATTTGAGACCCTGTTCTGTTTTGTAATTCAGTTCCTGTGTAGCCAAGTTTACATTCCGTGTAGTAGTGATATCTTATGACGTTTCTTTTTCTGTGTGACTTATTTCACTTAGAATCATCGTATCTGAATCCACTCATTATGCTGCTACGGGCCTGATGACATAGATTTCATTGCTGAGTGATATTGCATTGTACGTAAGTACCACAAGTTCTTTAGCCATTTTTCGCGTTCTGTGATATTGAACTTGTAACGTAAACGAGGTTCTTGTAAACAGAGCCGTCCCAAACATTGGGGTGGCTGTGTCTTTTAGATTTTAATTTCCCTAAGCTATAGGACCATAAGTGGAAGTGCACTAGGCTCTGTTGCTTTGTTTTGTAGATGTTTCAGGAAACACCATACACTTCTCCAGAGTGGCTGTTGGCAATTTACATCCCGCCCATCAGCATAACAAGGATCCCAGTTCTCTGTGGCCTGTCCTGCCTTTCTGGATTTTACACTTTTTTCAGATGGTCCTTTTGACTGGAGGGCAGTGAGACTTCATTGTAGTGCAGAATTCCTTTGCAATCTTGCTTGGTTGTCCAAAAGTGCGTATGCGTTTTTTCCTGAATATATTCAGGAAAAAACGCATACGCCCTTTTTGCCCAAGTGCATCATTGTGGACGTTCTGCCTCTTTTCCTATGCTTTACATGCAATTCCAGTCTACCTCCTGAAATCGGTTTCCTGCAATTCTGCCCCCGATTCAAGTCCTCTTGGCAGCCTTACTTCAATATATTTTTGGACGATAGCTGTCATTTATAACTCTGCAGTTCTGTGAATGACAGTGCCCCTGAGCTCCTTTCTTCAACTCGCTTTCTTGTGAGCTGGCCGCAACACCGCAAGATTGCTTCATGCCCTAGTGTGGTTCGGGCATGGCACGCTGAGCCTCTGGTTAATTCCTCTTCCTGGTGGGAAATGAGAGTTAATTTTGCCCGTCCAGACACCTCCAGCTAGTCTCTCATTGGTTCTCCCTATTCCTGTTTATTTTCCGCAGAAATTGCAAACTGGGCCAAACAGGAGGTTAAAGGCACTGACTCTCCAAGTGGGGAGAGTGTTAGTAAAGCGTCTGGAATGTTGCACCCGAGTACCGGGGGACGAAAACGGAGACACATTTGAACACGTTTCCCGATCACACGGTGGATCATACTCTGGGTTCGACATGCATGTTTCAGCTGAAGGAAGAATCCCTTAAACCTGGAGAGTTGAGACCCATGGAATGGGTACCATGCAATATGACTTCAAAGGGTCTGCATTTGCTCACCGATCCTCACCAATCCTATCACTGCTGCGTTTATGCCGCTGTACACACGCTTGATTCTCTTTCGGAGACATATAAATCCATAGGTTTTAAGATTCTTACTAGTCAGGTATATTCTTAGGCGTTTAATATGGGGTGTTGAGTCCACTTCGTTGAGCAAGGAGTAGTTCTTGTCTATTACATATTTGGCTTATGGAACGGTATCTGTGCTAATTTCAATCTCTGGTTTTATGCAGCACCCCAACTCACCTTATCCCTTAAGTAAGCATAAGTTGGTTTTCTACATTTGAGACCCTGTTCTGTTTTGTAATTCAGTTCCTGTGTAGCCAAGTTTACATTCCGTGTAGTAGTGATATCTTATGATGTTTCTTTTTCTGTGTGACTTATTTCACTTAGAATCATTGTACCTGAATCCACTCATTATGCTGCTATGGGCCTGATGACATAGATTTCATTGCTGAGTGATATTGCATTGTACGTAAGTACCACAACTTCTTTATCCATTTTTCGCTTTCTGTGATATTGAACTTATACCGTAAACGAGGTTCTTGTAAACAGAGCCGTCCCAAACTTTGGGGTGGCTGTGTCTTTTTGATTTTAATTTCCCTAAGCTATAGGACTATAAGTGGAAGTGCCCTAGGCTCTGTTGCTTTGTTTTTTAGATGTTTCAGGAAACACCATACACTTCTCCAGAGTGGCTGTTTGCAATTTACAACCCACCCATGAGCATAACAAGGCTCCCAGTTCTCCATGGCCTGTCCTGCCTTTCTGGATTTTACACTTTTTTCAGGTGGCCATTTTGACCGGGGGGCAGTGAGACTTCATTGTAGTGCAGATTTCCTTTGCAAGCTTGCTTGCTTGGCCAAAAAGAGCGTATGCGTTTTTTCCTGAATATATTCAGGAAAAAACGCATACGCCCTTTTTGGCCAAGTGCATCATTGTGGACGTTCTGCCTCTTTTCCTATGCTTTACATGCAATTCCAGTCTACCTCCTGAAATCGGTTTCCTGCAATTCTGCCCCGCTTTCAAGTCCTCTTGGCAGCCTTACTTCAATACATTTTTGGACGATAGCTGTCATTTATAACTCTGCAGGTTTGTGAATGACAGTGCCCCTGAGCTCCTTTCTTCAACTCGCTGTCTTGTGAGCTGGCCGCAACAGCGCAGGATTTCTTCAGGCCCTAGTGTGGTTCCGGCATGGCACACTGAGCCTTTCGTTAATTCCTCTTCCTGGTGGGAAATGAGAGTTAAATTTCCCCGTCCAGACACCTCCAGCTAGTCTCTCATTGGTTCTCCCTATTCCTGTTCATTTTCCGCAGAAATTGCAAACTGGGCCAAACAGGAGTTTAAAGGCACTGACTCTCCAAGTGGGGAGAGTGTTAGTGAAGCGTCTGGAATGTTGCACCCGAGTACCGGGGGATGAAAACTGAGTCACATTTGAATACGTTTCCCGAAAACACGGTGGATCATACTCTGGGTTCCACATGCATGTTTTAGCTGAAGGAAGAATCCCTTAAACCTGGAGAGTTGAGACCCATGGAATGGGTACCATGCAATATGACTTCAAAGGGTCTGCATTTGCTCACCGATCCTCACCAATCCTATCACTGCTGCGTTTATGCCGCTGTACACACGCTTGATTCTCTTTCGGAGACATATAAATCCATAGGTTTTAAGATTCTTACTAGTCAGGTATATTCTTAGGCGTTTAATATGGGGTGTTGAGTCCACTTCGTTGAGCAAGGAGTAGCTCTTGTCTATTACATATTTGGCTTATGGAACGGTATCTGTGCTAATTTCAATCTCTGGTTTTATGCAGCACCCCAACTCACCTTTCCCCTTAAGCAAGCATAAGTTGGTTTTCTACATTTGAGACCCTGTTCTGTTTTGTAATTCAGTTCCTGTGTAGCCAAGTTTACATTCTGTGTAGTAGTGATATCTTATGATGGTTCTTTTTCTCTGTGACTTATTTCACTTAGAATCATCGTACCTGAATCCACTCATTATGCTTCTACGGGCCTGATGACATAGATTTCATTGCTGAGTGATATTGCATTGTACGTAAGTACCAAAACTTCTTTATCCATTTTTCGCTTTCTGTGATATTGAACTTGTACCGTAAATGAGGTTCTTGTAAACAGAGCCGTCCCAAACTTTGGGGTGGCTGTGTCTGTTTGATTTTAATTTCCCTAAGCTATAGGACCATAAGTGGAAGTGCCCTAGGCTCTGTTGCTTTGTTTTGTAGATGTTTCAGGAAACACCATACACTTCTCCAGAGTGGCTGTTGGCAATTTACATCCCACCCATGAGCATAATAAGGCTCCCAGGTCTCCATGGCCTGTCCTGCCTTTCTGGATTTTACACTTTTTTCAGATGTCCCTTTTGACCGGGGGGCAGTGAGACTTCATTGTAGTGCAGATTTCCTTTGCAAGCTTGCTTGCTTGGCCAAAAAGGGCGTATGCGTTTTTTCCTGAATATATTCAGGAAAAAACGCATACGCCCTTTTTGGCCAAGTGCATCATTGTGGACGTTCTGCCTCTTTTCCTATGCTTTACATGCAATTCCAGTCTACCTCCTGAAATCGGTTTCCTGCAATTCTGCCCCGCTTTCAAGTCCTCTTGGCAGCCTTACTTCAATATATTTTTGGACGATAGCTGTCATTTATAACTCTGCAGGTTTGTGAATGACAGTGCCCCTGAGCTCCTTTCTTCAACTTGCTTTCTTGTGAGCTGGCCGCAACACCGCAGGATTGCTTCAGGCCCTAGTGTGGTTCCGGCACGGCACGCTGAGCCTTTGGTTAATTCCTCTTCCTGGTGGGAAATGAGAGTTAATTTTTTCCGTCCAGACACCTCCAGCTAGTCTCTCATTGGTTCTCCCTATTCCTCTTCATTTTCCGCAGAAATTGCAAACTGGGCCAAACAGGAGGTTAAAGGCACTGACTCTCCAAGCGGGGAGAGTGTTAGTAAACCGTCTGGAATGTTGCACCCGAGTACCGGGGGACGAAAACTGAGACACATTTGAACACGTTTCCCGATCACACGGTGGATCATACTCTGGGTTCCACATGCATGTTTTAGCTGAAGGAAGAATCCCTTAAACCTGGGGATTTGAGACCCATGGAAGGGTTACCATGCAACATGACTTCAAAGGGTCTGCATTTGCTCACCGATCCTCAACAATCCTATCACTGCTGCGTTTATGCCGCTGTACACACGCTTGATTCTCTTTCGGAGACATAGATATCCATAGGTTTTAAGATTCTTACTAGTCAGGTATATTCTTAGGCGTTTAATATGGGGTGTTGAGTCCACTTCGTTGAGCAAGGAGTAGGTCTTGTCTATTACATATTTGGCTTATGGAACGGTATCTGTGCTAATTTCAATCTCTGGTTTTATGCAGCACCCCAACTCACCTTTCCCCTTAAGCAAGCATAAGTTGGTTTTCTACATTTGAGACACTGTTCTGTTTTGTAATTCAGTTCCTGTGTAGCCAAGTTTACATTCCGTGTAGTAGTGATATCTTATTACGTTTCTTTTTCTCCGTGACTTATTTCACTTAGAATCATCGTACCTGAATCCACTCGTTATGCTGCTACGGGCCTGATGACATAGATTTCATTGCTGAGTGATATTGCATTGTACGTAAGTACCACAACTTCTTTATCCATTTTTCGCTTTCTGCGATATTGAACTTATACCGTAAACGAGGTTCTTGTAAACAGAGCCTTCCCAAACTTTGGGGTGGCTGTGTCTTTTTGATTTTAATTTCCCTAAGCTATAGGACCATAAGTGGAAGTGCCCTAGGCTCTGTTGCTTTATTTGTTAGATGTTTCAGGAAACACCATACACTTCTCCAGAGTGGCTCTTGGCAATTTACATCCTGCCCATGAGCATAACAAGGCTCCCACGTCTCCATGGCCTGTCCTGCCTTTCTGGATTTTACACTTTTTTCAGATGTCCCTTTTGACCGGGGGGCAGTGAGACTTCATTGTAGTGCAGATTTCCTTTGCAAGCTTGCTTGCTTGGCCAAAAAGGGCCTATGTGTTTTTTCCTGAATATATTCAGGAAAGAACGCATATGCCCTTTTTGGCCAAGTGCATCATTGTGGACATTCTGCCTCTTTTCCTATGCTTTACATGCAATTCCAGTCTACCTCCTGAAATCGGTTTCCTGCAATTCTGCCCCGCTTTCAAGTCCTCTTGGCAGCCTTACTTCAATACATGTTTGGACGATAGCTGTCATTTATAACTCTGCAGGTTTGTGAATGACAGTGCCCCTGAGCTCCTTTCTTCAACTCGCTGTCTTGTGAGCTGGCCGCAACAGCGCAGGATTTCTTCAGGCCCTAGTGTGGTTCCGGCATGGCACACTGAGCCTTTGGTTAATTCCTCTTCCTGGTGGGAAATGAGAGTTAAATTTCCCCGTCCAGACACCTCCAGCTAGTCTCTCATTGGTTCTCCCTATTCCTGTTCATTTTCCGCAGAAATTGCAAACTGGGCCAAACAGGAGTTTAAAGGCACTGACTCTCCAAGTGGGGAGAGTGTTAGTAAAGCGTCTGGAATGTTGCACCCGAGTACCGGGGGATGAAAACTGAGTCACATTTGAATACGTTTCCCGAAAACACGGTGGATCATACTCTGGGTTCCACATGCATGTTTTAGCTGAAGGAAGAATCCCTTAAACCTGGAGAGTTGAGACCCATGGAATGGGTACCATGCAATATGACTTCAAAGGGTCTGCATTTGCTCACCGATCCTCACCAATCCTATCACTGCTGCGTTTATGCCGCTGTACACACGCTTGATTCTCTTTCGGAGACATATAAATCCATAGGTTTTAAGATTCTTACTAGTCAGGTATATTCTTAGGCGTTTAATATGGGGTGTTGAGTCCACTTCGTTGAGCAAGGAGTAGCTCTTGTCTATTACATATTTGGCTTATGGAACGGTATCTGTGCTAATTTCAATCTCTGGTTTTATGCAGCACCCCAACTCACCTTTCCCCTTAAGGAAGCATAAGTTGGTTTTCTACATTTGAGACCCTGTTCTGTTTTGTAATTCAGTTCCTGTGTAGCCAAGTTTACATTCCATGTAGTAGTGACATCTTATGATGTTTCTTTTTCTCTGTGACTTATTTCACTTAGAATCATCGTACCTGAATCCACTCATTATGCTGCTACGGGCCTGATGACATAGATTTCATTGCTGAGTGATATTACATTGTACATAAGTACCACAACTTCTTTATCCATTTTTCGCTTTCTGTGATATTGAAGTTGTACCGTAAACGAGGTTCTTGTAAAAAGAGCCGTCCCAAACTTTGGGGTGGCTGTGTCTTTTTGATTTTAATTTCCCTAAGCTATAGGACCATAAGTGGATGTGCCCTAGGCTCTGTTGCTTTGTTTTGTAGATGTTTCAGGAAACACCATACACTTCTCCAGAGTGGCTGTTTGCAATTTACAACCCACCCATGAGCATAACAAGGCTCCCAGTTCTCCATGGCCTGTCCTGCCTTTCTGGATTTTACACTTTTTTCAGGTGGCCCTTTTGACCAGGGGGCAGTGAGACTTCATTGTAGTGCAGATTTCCTTTGCAAGCTTGCTTGCTTGGCCAAAAAGGGCGTATGCGTTTTTTCCTGAATATATTCAGGAAAAAACGCATACGCCCTTTTTGGCCAAGTGCATCATTGTGGACGTTCTGCCTCTTTTCCTATGCTTTACATGCAATTCCAGTCTACCTCCTGAAATCGGTTTCCTGCAATTCTGCCCCGCTTTCAAGTCCTCTTGGCAGCCTTACTTCAATATATTTTTGGACGATAGCTGTCATTTATAACTCTGCAGGTTTGTGAATGACAGTGCCCCTGAGCTCCTTTCTTCAACTTGCTTTCTTGAGAGCTGGCCGCAACACCGCAGGATTGCTTCAGGCCCTAGTGTGGTTCCGGCACGGCACGCTGAGCCTTTGCTTAATTCCTCTTCCTGCTGGGAAATGAGAGTTAATTTTTTCCGTCCAGACACCTCCAGCTAGTCTCTCATTGGTTCTCCCTATTCCTCTTCATTTTCCGCAGAAATTGCAAACTGGGCCAAACAGGAGGTTAAAGGCACTGACTCTCCAAGCGGGGAGAGTGTTAGTAAACCGTCTGGAATGTTGCACCCGAGTACCGGGGGACGAAAACTGAGACACATTTGAACACGTTTCCCGATCACACGGTGGATCATACTCTGGGTTCCACATGCATGTTTTAGCTGAAGGAAGAATCCCTTAAACCTGGGGATTTGAGACCCATGGAAGGGTTACCATGCAACATGACTTCAAAGGGTCTGCATTTGCTCACCGATCCTCAACAATCCTATCACTGCTGCGTTTATGCCGCTGTACACACGCTTGATTCTCTTTCGGGACATAGAAATCCATAGGTTTTAAGATTCTTACTAGTCAGGTATATTCTTAGGCGTTTAATATGGGGTGTTGAGTCCACTTCGTTGAGCAAGGAGTAGGTCTTGTCTATTACATATTTGGCTTATGGAACGGTATCTGTGCTAATTTCAATCTCTGGTTTTATGCAGCACCCCAACTCACCTTTCCCCTTAAGCAAGCATAAGTTGTTTTTCTACATTTGAGACCCTGTTCTGTTTTGTAATTCAGTTCCTGTGTAGCCAAGTTTACATTCCGTGTAGTAGTGATATCTTATGATGGTTCTTTTTCTCTGTGACTTATTTCACTTAGAATCATCGTACCTGAATCCACTCGTTATGCTGCTACGGGCCTGATGGCATAGATTTCATTGCTGAGTGATATTGCATCATACATAAGTACCACAACTTTTTATCCATTTTTCGCTTTCTGCGATATTGAACTTGTACCGTAAACGAGTTTCTTGTAAACAGAGCCGTCCCAAACTTTGGGGTGGCTGTGTCTGTTTGATTTTAATTTCCCTAAGCTATAGGACCATAAGTGGAAGTGCCCTAGGCTCTGTTGCTTTGTTTTGTAGATGTTTCAGGAAACACCATACACTTCTCCAGAGTGGCTGTTGGCAATTTACATCCCGCCCATGAGCATAACAAGGCTCCCAGTTCTCCATGGCCTGTCCTGCTTTCTGGATTTTACACTTTTTTCAGATGGGCTTGTGACCGGGAGGCAGTGAGACTTCATTGTAGTGCAGATTTCCTTTGCAAGCTTGCTTGGTTGGCCAAAAAGGGCGTATGCATTTTTTCCTGAATATATTCAGGAAAAAACGCATACGCCCTTTTTGGCCAAGTGCATCATTGTGGACGTTCTGCCTCTTTTCCTATGCTTTACATGCAATTCCAGTCTACCTCCTGAAATCGGTTTCCTGCAATTCTGCCCCCGATTCAAGTCCTCTTGGCAGCCTTACTTCAATATATTTTTGGACGATAGCTGTCATTTATAACTCTGCAGGTTTGTGAATGACAGTGCCCCTGAGCTCCTTTCTTCAACTCGCCTTCTTGTGAGCTGGCTGCAACACCACTGCATTGCTTCAGGCCCTAGTGTGGTTCCGGCATGGCACGCTGAGCCTTTGGTTAATTCCTCTTCCTGGTGGGAAATGAGAGTTAAATTTGCCCGTCCAGACACCTCCAGCTATTCTCTCATTGGTTCTCCCTATTCCTGTTCATTTTCCGCAGAAATTGCAAACTGGGCCAATCAGGAGGTTAAAGGCACTGACTCTCCAAGTGGAGAGAGTGTTAGTAAAGCATCTGGAATGTTGCACCCGAGTACCAGGGGACGAAAACTGAGACACCTTTGAACACGTTTCCGGATCACAAGGTGGATCATACTCTGGGTTCCACATGCACGTTTTACCTGAAGGAAGAATCCCTTAAACCTGGAGAGTTGAGACCCATGGAATGGGTACCATGCAATATGACTTCAAAGGGTCTGCATTTGCTCACCGAACCTCACCAATCCTATCACTGCTGTGTTTATGCCGTTGTACACACGCTTGATTCTCTTTCGGAGACATACAAATCCATAGGTTTTAAGATTCTTACTAGTCAGGTATATTCTTAGGCGTTTAATATGGGGTGTTGAGTCCACTTCGTTGAGCAAGGAGTAGCTCTTGTCTATTACATATTTGGCTTATGGAACGGTATCTGTGCTAATTTCAATCTCTGGTTTTATGCAGCACCCCAACTCACCTTTCCCCTTATGCAAGCATAAGTTGGTTTTCTACATTTGAGACCCTGTTCTGTTTTGTAATTCAGTTCCTGTGTAGCGAAGTTTACATTCCGTGTAGTAGTGATATCTTATGATGTTTCTTTTTCTGTGTGACTTATTTTACTTAGAATCATCTTATCTGAATCCACTCATTATTCTGCTACGGGCCTGATGACATAGATTTCATTGCTGAGTGATATTGCATTGTACATAAGTACCACAACTTCTTTATCCATTTTTCACTTTCTGCGATATTGAACTTGTACCGTAAACGAGGTTCTTGTAAACAGAGCCGTCCCAAACTTTGGGGTGGCTGTGTCTTTTTGATTTTAATTTCCCTAAGCTATAGGACCATAAGTGGAAGAGCCCTAGGCTCTGTTGCTTTGTTTTGTACATGTTTCAGGAAACACCATACACTTCTCCAGAGTGGCTGTTGGCAATTTACATCCCATCCATCAGCACAACAAGGCCTCCAGTTCTCCATGGCCTGTCCTGTCTTTCTGGATTTTATACATTTTTCAGATGGCCCTTTTGACTGGGGGGCAGTGAGACTTCATTGTAGTGCAGATTTCCTTTGCAAGCTTGCTTGGTTGGCCAAAAAGTGCGTATGCGTTTTTTCCTGTATTCAGGAAAAAAAGCATACGCACTTTTTGGCCAAGTGCATCATTGTGGACGTTCTGCCTCTTTTCCTATTCTTTACATGCAATTCCTGTCTACCTCCTGAAATCAGTTTCCTGCAATTCTGCCCCGCTTTCAAGTCCTCTTGACAGCCTTACTTCAATATATTTTTGGACGATAGCTGTCATTTATAACTCTGCAGGTTTGTGAATTACAGTGCCCCTGAGCTCCTTTTTTCAACTCGCTTTCTTGTGAGCTGGCCGCAACACCGCAGGATTGCTTCAGGCCCTAGTGTGGTTCCGGCATGGCACGCTGAGCCTTTGGTTAATGCCTCTTCCTGGTGGGAAATGAGAGTTAAATTTGCCCGTCCAGACACCTCCAGCTGGTCTCTCATTGGTTCTCCCTATTCCTGTTCATTTTCCGCAGAAATTGCAAACTGGGCCAAACAGGAGGTTAAAGGCACTGACTCTCCAAGTGGGGAGAGTGTTAGGAAAGTGTCTGGAATGTTGCACCCGAGTACCAGGGGATGAAAACTGAGACACATTTGAACACGTTTCCCGATCACACAGTGGATCATTCTCTGGGTTCCACATGCATGTTTTAGCTGAAGGAAGAATCCCTTAAACCTGGAGAGTTGAGACCCATGGAACGGGTACCATGCAATATGACTTCAAAGGGTCTGCATTTGTTCACTGAACCTCACCAATCCTATCACTGCTGCGTTTATTCCGCTGTACACACGCTTGATTCTCTTTCGGAGACATATAAATCCATAGGTTTTAAGATTCTTACTAGTCAGGTATATTCTTAGGCGTTTAATATGGGGTGTTGAGTCCACTTCGTTGAGCAAGGAGTAACTCTTGTCTATTACATATTTGGTTTATGGAACGGTATCTGTGCTAATTTCAATCTCTGGTTTTATGCAGCACCCCAACTCACCTTTCCCCTTAAGCAAGCATAAGTTGGTTTTCTACATTTGAGACCCTGTTCTGTTTTGTAATTCAGTTCCTGTGTAGCCAAGTTTACATTCCGTGTAGTAGTGATAACTTATGATGTTTCTTTTTCTGTGTGACTTATTTCACTTAGAATCATCGTACCTGAATCCACTCATTATGCTGCTATGGGTCTGATGACATAGATTTCATTGCTGAGTGATATTGCATTGTACGTAAGTATCACAACTTCTTTATCCATTTTTTGCTTTCTGTGATATTGAACTTGTACCGTAAACGAGGTTCTTGTAAACAGAGCTGTCCCAAACTTTGGGCTGGCTGTGTCTTTTTGATTTTAATTTCCCTAAGCTATAGGACCATAAGTAGAAGTGCCCTAGGCTCTGTTGCTTTGTTTTTTAGATGTTTCAGGAAACACCATACACTTCTCCAGAGTGGCTGTTGGCAATTTACATCCCGCCCATCAGCGTAGCAAGGCTCCCAGTTCTCCATGGCCTGTCCTTCCTTTCTGGATTTTATACATTTTTCAGATGACCCTTTTGACCGGGGGGCAGTGAGACTTCATTGTAGTGCAGATTTCCTTTGCAAGGTTGTTTGGTTGGCCAGAAAGGGCATATGCGTTTCTTCCTGAATATATTAAGGAAAAAACGCATGCGCCCTTTTTGGCCAAGTGCATCATTGTCGACGTTCTGAGTCTTTTCATATGTTGTCAATGCAATTCTAGTCTACCTCTTGAAATCGGTTTCCTGCAATTCTGCCTTGCTGTCAGTGCCTCTTCATAGCCTTACCTCAATATACTTTTGGAAAATAGTTGGCCTTTATAACTCTGCAGGTTTTTGAATTGCAGTGGCCCTTAGCTCCATTTTTCAGCTCTTATTTTTGTGATCTTGCCTCATATCCACAGGATTTTTTCATGCCCTATTCTTCTTCTGGGGCGCCTTGCTCTGCCTTTGGTTAATTCTTCTTCCTGATGTGAAATTAGAGTGACATGTGCCCATTGAAACCGCTACAGCTATTTTCTCACTGGTTCCCCCTATTCCCATTCATCCTCCGCACTAACTGCAGACTGTGCGATACCGGAACTTAAAGGCATTGACTCTCCGTGTGGGGATGTTGTTAGTAAAGTGGCTGGAATGTTGATCCGGAGCCTCAGGAGAGGAAAATGAGGTGCGTTTTAGAAACCTTTCCCGATCATATGGTATACCATCCGCTGGATTTCCCATGCATGGTTTAGCTGTAGGAAGATTCCCTTCAACCTGGAGTGTTGGGACCCTTGGAATGAGTAGCATGAAGTATTGCATTAAACTTTCGGCAGTTGCTCACCAAAGCTCATCAATCCTCTCAGCCCCAAGTGTCCAGCCTTATGTCTTATCCAGCTGTGGGTTTATATGTGGTCATTCCAGGTTGCATCACAGCCCCTGAGCGAATTTTATAAGAATTTTTCTCTCTTTCATTGTTTCTGCGTTTTGGTTTTAAAATTTATTTCTATAATGGGGTTTAGCTCATTTTCACTGCTGTGTTTGGCCGCTCTGCACACACTTGATTCCCTTATGGAGATATATCAATACATGGGTTTTAAGATTCTTATTACTCAGATATATTTCTCTGCGGTGTATAGGGTGTGTTGAGGCCAGTTCATTGAGCAAGGTGTAGATCTTGTCTAATACCTATTTGGTTTATTGAACGGTGTCGGTGCTAATTTCAAACTCTGGTTTTATGCATCACCCCACCTCTCCTTTCCCCTTAAGCTGACATAAGTGTGTTTTCTAAATGTGAGACACTGTTCTGTTTTGTAATTCATTTTTTGTGCAGCCATATTTATCCTCCCTCTATAAGTGATATCTTATGATATGTTTCTTTTTCTGTTTGACTTATTTCAAGTAGTATTATCGGACCTAAATCCACTCTTTATCCTTCTACTAGCCTTATTACATTGATTTCATGGTGAAGAGATATTCCATTGTACATAAGTACCACATTTTCTTTATCCATTTTTCTCTTTCCTGGGATATTTAAGGTGTACTGAAGTTGAGGTTCTTGTAAACAGAGTAGCCCTAAACTGTGGTGTGCTTGTGTCTTGTTGATTTTTAGACTTCCCTAGATATACTTCCATGATTGGAAGTGCCCTATGCTCTGTAGCTCTGTTTTTTAGATGATTTAGGAACCACCATACACTTCTCCAGAGTGGCTCTCGGCAGTTCACACACTGTCCATCAGCGTATAAAGGCTCCCTGTTCTCCATGGCCTGTCCTGCATTTCTGGTTTTTACAATTTTTTCGGATGGCCCTTTTGACCGGTGGGAAATGAGACTTCTTTGTTGTGCACATTTGCATTGCTTGCTTGCTTGGTTGCCCATAAAGTGCGTATGCGTTTTTTCCTGGATATATTCAGGAAAAAATGCATACTCCCTTTTGGGCCAACTGCATCATTGTCGAAATTCTGCCGCTTTTCATGTGCTTTAAAGACGAGTCCAATCTATCTCTTGAAATCTGTTTCTTGCAATTCTGTCTTGCATTCAGATCCTCTTCTTTGCCTTACCTCAACATATTTTTGGACGTTAGTTTTCATTTATAACTCTGCATGTTTGTGAATTGCAGTGACCCTGAGCTCCATTTTTTAAGTTGCTCTTTTGTGAGCTGGCCTCAAAGCCGCAGGATTGCTTCAGGCCCTATTTTGGCTCCGGCGAGGCGGGCTGAGCCTTTTTTTAATTCTTATTCTTAATGGGAAATTAGAGTGACATGTGCCCATCCAAACCCCTACAACTATTCTCTCATTGGTTCCCCCTCTTCCCGTTCATCCTCCTCACAATTTGCAAAATGTGTGAAACAGAAGTTTAAATGTGCTGATTCTCTAAGTGGGGAGATTCTAAGTAACGTGGCTGGAATGATGAACAGGAGCACCAGGAGAGGATAAATGAGGTGCATTTTAGACACATCTCCCCATCACATGGTGTACAGTCCTCTGGGTTTTCCATGCATGTTTTAGCTGTAGGAAGATCCCTTGAACCTGCAGATTTGGGACCCATTGAATGGGTACCAGGTAGTATTACTTTAAAGGGTGTGCATTTCCTCACCCAACCTCACATTTCTCTTAGCACGAACAGTTTCCAGCCTTATGTGTCATCCTGCTGTGGGTCTAGATGTGTTCAATCCATGTTGCATCACCGTCCCTGAGGAAAAGTTGTAAGAGGTTTTCTCTTTCTCTCTGTCGTTTATTTTTTTCAATTTATTACTATATTGGTTACAGCTGATTTTCAAAGCTCTGTTTCTTGCTGCTGTACATCCACTTGATTCACATACAGAGAGACATCAATAAATTCTTTTTCAGATTCTTACCAGTCATATATATTCTTTTCCGGTGACTTGAGTGTGCTGAGTGCAGTTCTTTTAGCTACCGTGTAGGCCTTGTTGATTATCAGTTTGGTATTTGGAATGGTATCTTTGCTAATTTCAACCTCCTGGATGATGCCTCACCCCTCCCCACCTTTCCCATTTAGCAGCCTTACGCGTGTTTTCTACATACTTGACTATGTTTTTCTTTTGTAATTTATTTCATGTGTAGCCATTTTGGATTCCACCTTTAAGTGATATCTTATGATATGTGTCTTTTTCTTTTTGAATTATGTCACTTAGAATGATCATACGTAACTCCTCCGGAGTTGTTACAACTGGCCATATTTCATTGATTTCCAGGCTGAGTAATATTCCACTCTACATAAGTACCACATCTCTATCCATTTTTTCCCTCCAGAGACATTTAAGTTATATCCTAGTCGAGGATCTTTTAAACAGAGAGGCAGTAAACATTGGGGTGCCTGTGTCCTCTCGATTTTTGTTTTTCCCAAGACATACGCCCATGAGTGCAAGTGCCCTATGCTCTGTAGCTCATTTTTTAGATGCTTTAGTAAACACAATACACTTCTCCAGAATGGCCGTTGGCAATATACATTTCCACTATAAGCCTCACAGGGCTCCCTCTTCTCCTTGCCCTGTCCTGCATTTCTGGTGTTTACACTTTATGAGGATGGCTCTTCTGACTGATGCGAAGTGATATCTTTTGTAGTATTGATTTCCAGTGCCCACCTGTTTGGTTGGCTAAAAAAGTGTATGCCCTTTTCTTGAATATATACAGAAAAAAACGCATACAGCCTTTTTGGCCAACTGCAATGTTGGCAATGTTCAGCCCCTTTTCTTGTGCTTAATGGCGAGTCCTTTCTACCTCCTCAAATCCCTTTCCTGCCATTCTCCCTTGCTTACCAATCCTTTTCTCTGACTTTCCTCAAGACATTTTTCAGTGATAGATATTTTCAACTCTGCAGTTTCGTGAATTTTACTGCCCCTGAGTTCCATTGTTCAACTTGTGTTTATGGGAACTGGCCACAAAGCAGTGGGATTTCCTCAAGCCCTATACTGTTTCCATGGGCAACCCTAGCCTTTGGTCAATTCGTCTTCCTGATTGGAAATTAGAGTGACATGTGCCTGTCTGAACACCTAGGACTTGTCTCTCATTGTTCCTCATCCTTCCGCTTCATCCTCTGGACAAATTCCAAACTGTACGCAACAGGATGTTGACAGTGCTGACATCTCCAAGTGGGGAGACTGTTAGTAAAGACGCTGGAGGGGTGAACCCGAGCACCAGGAGATGAGGAGATGAGATGACTTTTCCAAACTCTTCCCGATCAGACGGTATACCATCCTCTGGGTGTGACAGACATGTTTTAGCAGTAGGAAGAGTCCCATTCATGTAAGGAGAACACCAGGGCTTTTTCAAAATCAGTGTCTCCCCAAAACCCAAACTGGGGAATTTTTTAAGCTACGGCTACACATATGTTCATTAAAGACCTTGGGAAGTAGGCAGAGTCCAAACTTTAGATGATTGAAGTCTTCAGGGTCAGAAGCACTCACCACCGGCTTCCCTTAGGTTACACTTTAACTGTCATTGATAGATGATGTCAATAAAAATATCTATTCTTTTTCCGATTATTTCCCCTTATAGGTTATTGCAAAATATTGAGTGTAGTTCCCTGTGCTATACAGTAGTTCCTTGTTGATGATCTATTTTATACATAGCAGTGTGTATGTGTTAATTCCAAACGGTTAATTTATCCCTCCTCCCACCTTTCCCCTTTGGTAATAATAAATTATAAGATTTTATACTTCTCAGAAATGGGGGAGCTGAAAGAGAGGTATCATTTTCAATGGAAAAGCATTTAAAACAAGATTGAAACTTTAACCAAGATTATTAGGTGTACATCCTTGGAAAGAAATCACTTCATTTCTCTAATATTGACCTGACAAATAAGACAAACCTTTTCACTGAACTTGCTTATAATAAAGTGATGGAAATATCAAATGGAAGTGTTAGAAACATCTTATTTTACCCGAGCCTTATAAACTGTTCTATGTTAACTACAGTTTGGCTCACACATCTGTTCATTGAAGTTACAATAGTCTCAATTTCTGTTACTGATCCTCCAGAGTGGACCCCAACAAGTGTCCCCCTGCCCAGTGTCATTGGGGCCAACAGATCGAGACTGAGTTTGGTTCACAAGCAAAGGAAACTTTATATTTTAAACAGAGAATGGAGAGGTGAGAGCATGCACTACCCCGTGGGCTGTGGGCTGGGCTGCTGTGTAGAGATCCTGTCAGAGTCAGTGGGAGGGAGGGGGCGGAGCACTCGAGGGCCGGGTTGGCTGCAGCTCAGGCTCTATATCTCGGAGTCTGCACTGGGCCCCAGGAGCTGAGGTGTCGACCCAGCCATTCTGCACTAGGAAATCTGGTCTGAAGTGCCGGGTGTGGAACCTCTGCATGCGGGACCCTAGGAGCACGTGAAATTAGACAAAGCACAAAGGATAAAAAAGGTCAGACTTGACTTTATTGCCCAGATTCTATTTTTATCTCCCAGGGATTTTTAATGGGCTTTGCTGGGGACAAACCCCTCCTCTACCTTTTGTCCCGTTCCTCATTCTTGGAGTGCTGAGGGTGCAGACCCTTCTTCTGTAACTGCTGAGTGCTGAGTTGGGAGCCCTCATACCAGGGGACGAGGGTCAGAACTTCTCCCCAGCAGCCTCCAGGTGACGTTGATTGGCCCCAGGACCCCTGCCTCCCTGCTCGTCCACCTGAGCACCAGCATTGGAAGTGTTATAGATTCTAATGACCTTTAAGGGTCCAGGAAAGAGATGTGTAGAGACGCTGTGGGGGCCGGTTTCACCCTGCCCCACATTTGTTCGGCCACCTTAGGCTGACCGTTTCTGCCAGCCTAGATGCTCTGACCAGTAGTCTGCTCTTTCTTCAATTAGGCCCCTGAATTAACGTAAAAACAGCACCAGGTGTCAGAGCCCTGCCCGCTCAACTCCCAGACAGTCCAGGGTCAGTGGTGATCAAGGACCATGATGGCCACTGAGTCAACAGCCTTTTGAAGTAAACAGGAGTCCAGCTGGTCTTATTGGCCACCATCATCACGGTGTCTGTAGGCTTTTCTATGGTGACAGTGTGATATACGTTTCCCCCGCCAAGATTATTAGCTCCCCTCCGGGTGCAGTAAGTCCTGCAAGCAGTAGTCTACTCCTTCGGGACACACTATTGTTGTTTTATGAGAGAAACTCCAGGTCAAGTGATGTTCACACGAGTCGTCATGGTGCCCTGTTGCCCCCGGTTATCTCTCTGGATGTTGGAGTTGGAGGGCCTCCTCACTCGAGGTCGGTGTGCCCACGGAGCGAACCCTGCAACTTCAGGGCATGGTTGGTGATTAGGATCACCACGTGGGGTCCTTTTCCCTTAGGAGGGAGGTGGCCTTTTGGGCTGCTGATTTCCAGGTTTTTAGATACCGCCAGTATCTTGGCCAGATGTGGCAGTGGGCCAAGCCCCTTGGTGACTGTAGTTTATCCTACCTGGATGGCATTCTTGCATTGTTCCATTTCAAGTGGTCCCAGTTTTTGCACTAATTCTCCAATGGCGATTCACCTTTCACCGGGAATGGAAAGGTCAAAGGGTTTAGCTCAATTAGGGAGTTCCAGGGCAAGGGTCTGAATTGACTGCTCTTTCCATTCTTGAAAGGCCACTTCTGGATTCTGTTCAAAAGGATCATCATCTTTTCCTTTCAGTGTTTCATATAGAGGCCCAGCTAGTAGACTGTAGTTAGGGATCCAGAAGCAGCAAACCCTGGCCTCCCCAGGAACCCCTAAGCTGTCTTCTAGTTTTAGAAAGGGGTAAGGCTGCAAATGGTTTCTTCCCTTTCCTGGGATGGACTTCTCCGACCTTCTGTGAGAATGAAGCCCAGGCAGGTCACCGCAGTCTGTGATATTTGAGCTTTTTCTTGGACAACTTCTATCCTTTATTGGCTTGGTAGTTCAGAGGCCTCCTTAGTAGGGCTGGCGATCAGAATGTCATCTGCATATTGAAGGAGGGTTTCCTTTTCCAGAGGTAGAACTTTTCGGTCTTTAGCTAAGCTTTCCCCAAAGATGGTGTGGGAGTTTTTGAACCCTTGGGGCAAGACGGCCCGGAAGTATTGTTTTAGTTGTATGTTGAGTCCTGCCACTCACAAGCCAAAATTTCTTGTGACTCTGGGACTAATGGAATACAAAAGAAGGCATCATTGAGACTAATACAGAATACCATGTCCTGGTGGTTGGTAGAATGACCAGCAGGGTGTAGGAATTAGGAGCAACTGGAGGTATATCCTCGGTGGCTTCACTGACTGTCCTGACATCCTTTACCAGGTCCCCAGCAGCCCATGGGGCTCTCGTGGTCAGGCCAATCCCAGGATATGGAGCTCTCCTGGGCAGGTACCCCACCCCCAACCCAGCCCACGGGGCTCTCGTGGTCAGGCCTCTCCCAGGATACAGAGCTACCCTTGCAGGTACCGTGGCAGGGCTGGGCACACAGGAACCGTGCACATAGCTCTCACTGAAGAGCACCCCCATCTCACCTGTCACTCAGAGCTGACACAGAGCACCTCAGAGCAGGACTTGAACTAACAAACAGCAGCTCCGACAGGTCTGTGACCCTGGGCATCACTCTGTGTGGCCTCCCTCCACCTGGTCTTCCAGAGACTTCCACTGCACCCGGGGCACCAGGCCTCTGTCTCCAACCACCACCCACCCCTCCTCTCCCTGACTCCTGGGTTCCTCTCATTAGGAGAGGTTTTTCTTGAAGTTGTCTCCCACTCATGGGCCAGATAAAATGATTAGAAAACAAGCCAAAGCTGCAGCCCCTTGTCTATCCTGACTCTCAGGAGCCCACACCTGTTCCTTGGACCTGGCCGGTTCAGCAAGTTCCATTTTCTGCAACTGTGAGCCCCTGAGGGGTGATGATTGGCTGACCTGGGCAGCCTTACCGTGCCGGCCAGCCCTCCCCAGGTGTGCCTGGGTTGAGATCAATATAAATACCACTCCAGGCAGCAAGAGCCCCTGCAGCTGTGCCTGACGCCATTTTCTCTGCCCTGTCAGCAGTCTCGGGGCTGGGCTGGTGGGAGGGAGTGAGAGGCCACGGCTTTGTGGGTGGCCCAGTGTGAGTGGGGCTCTGCTGGACTTTCTGCAGCAGTTGCCAGGCTGCCACCTGCTAAAGAAGAGGATGTGTCACCCATACCTGCTGCTGGAATTTCTCCCTGGGCAGAGGTGAGGAAGGAAAAAAGCAGTGGGGGCAGGGACAGGACGGGTATCTCAGGCAGGGAAATGGAAATCTTCCAGAAGAGCACCCAGGGCCAGGGCCATCCTGGCTGGCCTGCAGGCACCAAGTCAGCTGGCATGCTGTCACTCATGTGGCTCCATGGCCCTTCCTCTAGGCTTTCAAGTCCTTGTATATATTCAGGTGTTTTACCTGGGAAGGGTGGGAACAGTTCAGCAGCAACTGGCCTGGGGCTCAGCTCACGTTCACTCACAGATGCCTCGGCACGGTGCCCCAGCTTTGCAATGAGGACGCTTGTTGTGTGGGGGCTGCTGGCTGAATGGGAGATGATTCCCCACCACTGACCAACTTCAGAATTGTTTACAACTGGAGCAAGTGCCCTGATACGGTTTTCCTCTGAGTAACTGGTGGGTTCTGTTTTTTTTTTCTCTTTTTCGTTTTTGGTTCAAGGTAGAATTTATTCCTCTTTTTTGTATTTACAGATATAAGCATGGAAATAATTTATTCATATAAATACATGTATGTGAAGGGAATAATTGTTTTTTCTGTTTTGTTTTTTAAATTTTATTTCTTTTTAATTTTGAATTTTATTTTATATTTTTATACAGCAGGTTCTTATTGGTTATCTATTTTATACATATAAATGTTTACATGCCAATCCCAATCTCTCAACTCCTCCCACCACCCCCCCCAAGAGCTTTCCCCCCTTGTTGTCCATACGATTGTTGTCTACATCTGTTGCTCTATTTATGCCTTGCAAAACGGTTAATCTGTACAGTTTTTCTAGGTTCCACATATATGCATGAATATACAAGATTTGTTTTTCTCTTTCTGACTTACTTCACTCTGTATGACAGTCTCTAGATCCATCGACGTCTCTACAAATGACCCAATTTCATTCCTTTCATGGCTTAGTAATATTCCATTTTATATATGTACCACATCTTTATGCATTCGTCTGTCTGTGGGCATTTAGGTTGCTTCCATTACCTCGATATTGTAAATAGTGATGCAATGAACATTGCGGTGAATGTCTCTTTTTGATTTATGGTTTTGTCTGGGTATATGTCCAGTACTGGGATTGCTGTATCATATGGTAATTCTATTATTAGTTTCTTAAGAAACTCCATATTGTTCTCCATAGTGACTGTATCAATTTATATTCCCAACAATAGTGGAAGAGGCTTCCTTTTCTCCACACCCTTTCCAGCATTTGTTGTTTGTAGAATTTCAGATGATGCCCATTCTAACAGGTGTGAGGTGATACATCATTGTTGAGTCCATTTCGTTGAGCAAGGGGTAGGTCTTGTCTATTACATATTTGGCTTATGGAACGGTATCTGTGCTAATTTCAATCTCTGGTTTTATGCAGAACCCCAACTCACCTTTCCCCTTAAGCAAGCATAAGTTGGTTTTCTAAACTTGAGACCCTGTTCTGTTTTGTAATTCAGTTCCTGTGTAGCCAAGTTTACATTCCGTGCATTAGTGATACCTTATGATGTTTCTTTTTCTGTGTGACTTATTTCACTTAGAATCATCGTGCCTCAATCCACTCATTATGCTGGTACAGTCCTGGTGACACAGATTTCATTGCTGAGTGGTATTCTGTTGTACGTAAGTACCGCAACTTCTTTATCAATTATTTGTTCTCTGGGATATTTAACTTGTACCGTAGAAGAGGTTCCTGTAAACAGAGCCATCCCAAATTTTGGGGTGGCTGTGTCTTTTTGATTTTAATTTCCCTAAGCTATAGGACCATAAGTGGAAATGCCCTAGACTCTGTTGCTTTGTTTTTCAGATGTATCAGGAAACACCATACACTTCTCCAGAGTGGCTGTTGGTAATTTACATCCCGCCCATCAGCATAACAAGGCTCCTTTTTCCCCATGGCCTGTCTTGCCTTTCTGGATTTTACACTTTTTTCAGATGGCCCTTTAGACCGGGGGCAAGTGACACTTCATAGTAGTTCGGATTTCCATTGCAAGCTTGCTTGGTTTGCCAAAAAGGGCGTATGTGTTTTTTCCTGAATATATTCAGGAACAAACTCATACGCCCTTTTATGTCACGTGCATCATTGTCGATGTTCTGCCTCTTTTCCTATGCTTTAAATGCAAATCCAGTCTACCTCCTGAAATCGGTTTCCTGAAATTCTGCCCCGCTTTCAAGTCCTCTTCGCAGCCTTACTTCAATATATTTTTGGACGTTATCTGTCATTTATAACTCTGCAGGTTTGTGAATTACAGGGCCCCTGAGCTCCTTTCTTCAACTCGCTTTCTTGTGAGCTGGCCGCAAACCCGCAAGACTGCTTCAGGCCCTAATCTGCTTCTGGCAGGGCACGCTGAGTCTTTGGTTAATTCCTCTTCCTGGTGGGAAATGAGTGTTAAATATGCCCGTCCAGACACCTACCTCACCCTCAACCCCTTGGTGATGTGGGTCCTCTGGTTTGTGGCCACCTTTGCTGGGTTCCTCACCTTTCGATGACGTGGCCCCACTAGTGTGAGGACACTCCTGCCTGGTTCTCATTCACGTGGTTATGTGGACCCCCTGGTGAGAGTCTGTTCCTGGCTGTGTTCCTCACCCTTCTGTGAGGGAGACCCTCTGCTGATAGGTCACTCCTTCATGGCTGGCACACATTGCCTTGGTGAAGTCAGCTGTGTGGTGGCAGTTGGAGCGTGCTGGGAATCTCCTCCCCCCGGTGATGAGGGCCCTCTTGCGTCAGGCCCTAACTGCTGGGCTCACCAACTTTTCTTAGTGAGCCCAATGATGCTTGGGCACTCCTCTTAGGATCCCATCTCCATGGGGATGTGGGCCTTCTGCTCTGAGGTCCCAACGGCTGGGTTGTTCACATTTTCATGATGTGGGCTCTCTGGTGTTAGTTCACAGAGGCCTGGATCCCATAGCCTCTGTGCTCTTGGCCGCCTGCTGGGAGGTTCCAACTGCTGGATTCCTCACTTTTTTAATTTTTTGGGCCCTCTGTTGTGAGGATCCTCCTGCCTGCCTCACTCCCAGCCCCTTCATGATGTGTGTCCTCTGGTTTGAGGCCACATGTGCTGTGTTCCTCACCTTTCGATGATGTGGGACCAATGGTCTTAGGAGACTCCTGCCTGGTTCACATCCCCTTGGTGATGTGGGCCCTCTGTTGAGAGTCTGATCCTGGCTGGGTTCCTCACCCATCTGTGAGGTGGGCCGTCTGCTGTGAGGTCACTCCTGCCTGGCTTGCTCACCTCGCCTTGTGGACATGAGCCCTCTGGTGGCACTTGGAGCCTGCTGGGAGCCTCCTCCCCTTGGTGATGAGGGCCCTCTGGCGTCAGGCCCTAACGGCTGGGCTCCCCACATTTTGTGATGTGCGCCCAGTGGTGCGAGGACACTCCAGCCAGGTTCACATCCCCATTGGGATGTGGGCCTTCTGCTCTGAGGTCCCAATGCCTGGGTTGCTCACAGTTTCATGATGTAGGCTCTCTGCTGTTAGTTCACTCCTACCTGCATCCCATAGCTTCTGTGCTCTCGGCCGCCTGCTGGGAGGTTCTAACTGCTGGATTCCTCACCTTTCTTATTCTTTGGGCCCTCTGTTTTTAGGCTACTCCTGCCTGCCTCACTCCCATTCCCTTTGTGATATGTGTCCTCTGATTTGAGGCCACATGTGCTGGGTTCCGCACCTTTTGATGATGTGGCCCCACTGGAGGGAAGATAGTCCGGACTGGTTCCCATCCCCTTGCTGATGTGGGCCCTCAGGTGAGAGTCTGATCCTGGCTGGGTTCCTCACCCTTCTGTGAGGTGGGCCCTCTGCTGTGAGGTCAATCATGCCTGTCTGGCACACGTCACCTTGGCGACGTGGGCCCTCTGGTGGCAGTTGGAGTGTGCTGGGATCCTCCTCCCCTGGGTGATGAGGGCCCTCTTGCCTTAGGCCATAACTGCTGGGCTCCCCACATTTTCTGATGTGCGCCAAGTGAGTGAGGACACTCTTGCCAGGTTCCCATCCCCATGAGGATATGGGCCTTCTGCTCTGAGGTCAAAACGGCTGGCTTGCTCACAGTACCATGATGTGGGCCCTCTGCTGTGAGTTCACTCCGGCAAGGATCCCTTATCATCGGTGCTCTTAGCCACCTGCTGGGAGGTTCCAACTGCTGGATTCCTCAACTTTTTTATTCTATGTGCGTTCTGTTGTGAGGCTCCTCCTGCCTGCCTCACTGCCAGCCCCTTGGTGATGACTGTCCTATGGCTTGAGGCCACATGTGCTGCGTTCCTCACCTTTCGATGATGTGGCCCCACTCGTGTGAGGACACTCCTGCCTGGTTCCCATCCCCTTGGTGAGGTGGGCCCTCTGGCGAGAGTCTAATCCTGGCTGGGTTCCTCAACGTTCTGTGAGGTAGGCCCTCTTCTGTGAGGTCACTCCTGCCTGGCTGGCACACGTCACCTTGGAGACGTGAGCCCTCTGGTGGCAGTTGGAGCATGCAGGGTGCCTCCTCCTCTCGGTGATGACGGCCCTCTGGCGTCAGGCCCTAAATGGTGGGCTCCCCACATTTTCTGATGTGCGCCCAGTGGTGCGAGGACACTCCAGCCAGGTTCCCATTCCCATGGGGATGTGGGCCTTCTGCGCTGAGGTCCCAACGCCTGGGTTGCTCACAGTTTAATGATGTGGGCCCTCTGTTGTGAGTTCACTGCGGCCTGGATCCCATAGCCTCGGTGTTCTGAGCCGCCTGCTGGAAGGTCTAAATGCTGGAATCCTCACGTTTTTTATATTATGTGCCCTGTGTTGTGAGGCTACTCCTGCCTGCCTCACTCCAAGGCCCTTGGTGATGTGGGTCCTCTGGTTTGAGGACACATGTGCTGGCTTCCTCACCTTAAGATGATGAGGCCCCAGAGGTGTGAGGATAATCCTGACTGGTTCCCATCCCCTTTGTGATGTGGGCCCTCTGGTGAGAGTCTGATCCTGGCTGGGTTCCTCACCCATCTGTGAGGTGGGCCCTCTACTATCAGGTAACTCTTGCCTGGCTTGCTCACCTCGCCTTGTTGACATGAGCCCTCTGGTGGCACTTGGACCCTGCTGGGAGCCTCCTCACCTCTGTGATGAGGGCCCTCTGACGTCAGGCCCTAACTGCTGGGCTCCCCAACTTTTCTTAGTGAGCCCAGTGATGCTCGGGCACTCCTCTTAGGTTCCCATCTCCATGGGGATGTGGGCCTTCTGCTCTGAGGTTCCAACGGCTGGGTTGATCACAGTTTCATGATGTGGGCTCTCTGGTGTTAGTTCACTGTGGCCTGGATCCCATAGCCTCTGTGCTCTTGGCCGCCTGCTGGGAGGTTCCAACGGCTGGATTCCTCACTTTTTTAATTTTTTGGGCCCTCTGTTGTGAGGATCCTCCTGCCTGCCTCACTCCCAGCCCCTTCGTGATGTGTGTCCTCTGGTTTGAGGCCACATGTGCTGTGTTCCTCACCTTTCGATGATGTGGGACCAATGGTCTTAGGAGACTCCTGCCTGGTTCACATCCCCTTGGTGATGTGGGCCCTCTGTTGAGAGTCTGATCCTGGCTGGGTTCCTCACCCTTCTGTGAGGTGGGCCGTCTGCTGTGAGGTCACTCCTGCCTGGCTTGCTCACCTCGCCTTGTGGACATGAGCCCTCTGGTGGCACTTGGAGCCTGATGGGAGCCTCCTCCCCTCGGTGATGAGGGCCCTCTGGCATCAGGCCCTAACGGCTGGGCTCCCCACATTTTGTGATGTGCGCCCAGTGGTTTGAAGACACTCCATCCAGGTTCACATCCCCATTGGGATGTGGGCCTTCTGCTCTGAGGTCCCAAAGGCTGGGTTGTTCACAGTTTCATGATGTGGGCTCTCTGCTGTTAGTTCGCTCTGGCCTGGATGCCATAGCCTCTGTGCTCTGGGCCGCCTGCTGGAAGGTTCCAACTGCTCGATTCCTCAACTTTTGTATTCTATGGGTCCTGTGTTGTGATGCTCCTCCTGCCTGCCTCACTCGCAACCCCTTCGTGATGTGGGTCCTCTGGTTTGAGGCCACATGTGCTGGGTTCCGCAACTTTCAATGATGTGGCCCCACTGGTGTGAGGACACTCCTGCCTGGTTCCCATCCCCTTGGTGATGTGGGCCTTCTGGTGACAGTCTTATCCTGGCTGGGTTCCTCACTCTTCTGTGAGGTAGGCCCTCTGCTGTGAGGTCAATCCTGCCTGACTTGCACACATCACCTTGGCGACGTGGGCCCTCTGTTGGCACATGGAACCTGCTGGGAGCCTCCTGCCCTCGGTGATGACGGCCCTCTAGCATCAGGCCCTAACTGCTGGGCTCCCCACGTTTTCTGATGTGAGCCCAGTGATGCCAGGACACTCCTGTCAGGTTCCCATCCCCATGGGGATGTGGGCTTTCTGCTCTGAGGTCCCAACGCCTGGGTTGCTCACAGTTTCATGATGTGGGCTCTCTGGTGTTAGTTCACTCCTGCCTGCATCCCATAGCTTCTGTGCTCTCGGCCGCCTGCTGGGAGGTTCCAAATGCTGTATTCCTCACCTTTTTTATTCTTTGGGCCCTCTGTTTTTAGGCTACTCCTACCTGCCTCACTCCCATCCCCTTTGTGATGTATGTCCTCTGATATGAGGCCGCATGTGCTGGGTTCCTCACCTTTCGATGATGTGGCCCCACTGGTGGGAGGACAGTCCTGACTGGTTCCCATCCCCTTGGTGTTGTGGGCCCTCTGGCACTAGTCTCATCCTACCTCGGTTCCTCACCCTTCTGTGAGATAGGCCCTCTGCTGTGAGGTCGCTACTGCCTGGCTGGCGCATGCCACCTTGTAGACGTGGGCCCTCTGTTGGCAGTTGGAACCTGCTGGGAGTCTCCTCCCCTCAGTTATGAGGGCCCCCTGGCGTCAGGCCCTAACTGCTGGGTTCCTAACATTTTCTGATATGTGCTAAGTGGTGCGAAGCCACTCCTGCCAGGTTCCCATCCCAATGGGGATGTGGGCCTTCTGTTCTGAGGTCCCAACGGCTGGGCTGCTCACAGGTTCATGATGTGGGCCCTCTGCTGTGAGTTCACTGCGGCCTAGATCCCATAGCCTCGGTGCTCTGGGCCGCTTGCTGGGAGGTTCCAACTGCTGGATTCCTCAACTTTTATATTCTATGGACCCTGTGTTGTGAGGCCGGTCCTGCCATCCTCATTCCGAACCCCTTGGTGATGTGGTTCCTCTGGTTTGAGGCTACATGTGCTGGGATCCTCACCTTTCGATGATGTTGTTCCACTGGTGTGGGGACACGCCTGCCTGGTTCCCATCCCCTTGGTGATGTGGGCCCTCTGGTGAGAGTCTGATCCTGGCTGGGTTCCTCACCCTTCTGTGAGGTGGGCCCTCTGCTGTGAGGTCAATCATGCCTGTCTGGCACACGTCACCTTGGCGACGTGGGCCCTCTGGTGGCAGTTGGAGTGTGCTGGGATCCTCCTCCCCTCGGTGATGAGGGCCCTCTTGCCTTAGGCCATAACTGCTGGGCTCCCCACATTTTCTGATGTGCGCCAAGTGAGTGAGGACACTCTTGCCAGGTTCCCATCCCCATGAGGATATGGGCCTTCTGCTCTGAGGTCAAAACGGCTGGCTTGCTCACAGTACCATGATGTGGGCCCTCTGCTGTGAGTTCACTCCGGCAAGGATCCCTTATCATCGGTGCTCTTAGCCACCTGCTGGGAGGTTCCAACTGCTGGATTCCTCAACTTTTTTATTCTATGTGCCTTCTGTTGTGAGGCTCCTCCTGCCTGCCTCACTGCCAGCCCCTTGGTGATGACTGTCCTATGGCTTGAGGCCACATGTGCTGCGTTCCTCACCTTTCGATGATGTGGCCCCACTCGTGTGAGGACACTCCTGCCTGGTTCCCATCCCCTTGGTGAGGTGGGCCCTCTGGCGAGAGTCTAATCCTGGCTGGGTTCCTCAACGTTCTGTGAGGTAGGCCCTCTTCTGTGAGGTCACTCCTGCCTGGCTGGCACTCGTCACCTTGGAGACGTGAGCCCTCTGGTGGCAGTTGGAGCATGCAGGGTGCCTCCTCCTCTCGGTGATGACGGCCCTCTGGCGTCAGGCCCTAAATGGTGGGCTCCCCACATTTTCTGATGTGCGCCCAGTGGTGCGAGGACACTCCAGCCAGGTTCCCATTCCCATGGGGATGTGGGCCTTCTGCGCTGAGGTCCCAACGCCTGGGTTGCTCACAGTTTAATGATGTGGGCCCTCTGTTGTGAGTTCACTGCGGCCTGGATCCCATAGCCTCGGTGTTCTGAGCCGCCTGCTGGAAGGTCTAAATGCTGGAATCCTCACGTTTTTTATATTATGTGCCCTGTGTTGTGAGGCTACTCCTGCCTGCCTCACTCCAAGGCCCTTGGTGATGTGGGTCCTCTGGTTTGAGGACACATGTGCTGGCTTCCTCACCTTAAGATGATGAGGCCCCAGAGGTGTGAGGATAATCCTGACTGGTTCCCATCCCCTTTGTGATGTGGGCCCTCTGGTGAGAGTCTGATCCTGGCTGGGTTCCTCACCCATCTGTGAGGTGGGCCCTCTACTATCAGGTAACTCTTGCCTGGCTTGCTCACCTCGCCTTGTTGACATGAGCCCTCTGGTGGCACTTGGACCCTGCTGGGAGCCTCCTCACCTCTGTGATGAGGGCCCTCTGACGTCAGGCCCTAACTGCTGGGCTCCCCAACTTTTCTTAGTGAGCCCAGTGATGCTCGGGCACTCCTCTTAGGTTCCCATCTCCATGGGGATGTGGGCCTTCTGCTCTGAGGTTCCAACGGCTGGGTTGATCACAGTTTCATGATGTGGGCTCTCTGGTGTTAGTTCACTGTGGCCTGGATCCCATAGCCTCTGTGCTCTTGGCCGCCTGCTGGGAGGTTCCAACGGCTGGATTCCTCACTTTTTTAATTTTTTGGGCCCTCTGTTGTGAGGATCCTCCTGCCTGCCTCACTCCCAGCCCCTTCGTGATGTGTGTCCTCTGGTTTGAGGCCACATGTGCTGGGTTCCTCACCTTTCGATGATGTGGGACCAATGGTCTTAGGAGACTCCTGCCTGGTTCACATCCCCTTGGTGATGTGGGCCCTCTGTTGAGAGTCTGATCCTGGCTGGGTTCCTCACCCTTCTGTGAGGTGGGCCGTCTGCTGTGAGGTCACTCCTGCCTGGCTTGCTCACCTCGCCTTGTGGACATGAGCCCTCTGGTGGCACTTGGAGCCTGATGGGAGCCTCCTCCCCTCGGTGATGAGGGCCCTCTGGCATCAGGCCCTAACGGCTGGGCTCCCCACATTTTGTGATGTGCGCCCAGTGGTTTGAAGACACTCCATCCAGGTTCACATCCCCATTGGGATGTGGGCCTTCTGCTCTGAGGTCCCAAAGGCTGGGTTGTTCACAGTTTCATGATGTGGGCTCTCTGCTGTTAGTTCGCTCTGGCCTGGATGCCATAGCCTCTGTGCTCTGGGCCGCCTGCTGGAAGGTTCCAACTGCTCGATTCCTCAACTTTTGTATTCTATGGGTCCTGTGTTGTGATGCTCCTCCTGCCTGCCTCACTCGCAACCCCTTCGTGATGTGGGTCCTCTGGTTTGAGGCCACATGTGCTGGGTTCCGCAACTTTCAATGATGTGGCCCCACTGGTGTGAGGACACTCCTGCCTGGTTCCCATCCCCTTGGTGATGTGGGCCTTCTGGTGACAGTCTTATCCTGGCTGGGTTCCTCACTCTTCTGTGAGGTAGGCCCTCTGCTGTGAGGTCAATCCTGCCTGACTTGCACACATCACCTTGGCGACGTGGGCCCTCTGTTGGCACATGGAACCTGCTGGGAGCCTCCTGCCCTCGGTGATGACGGCCCTCTAGCATCAGGCCCTAACTGCTGGGCTCCCCACGTTTTCTGATGTGAGCCCAGTGATGCCAGGACACTCCTGTCAGGTTCCCATCCCCATGGGGATGTGGGCTTTCTGCTCTGAGGTCCCAACGCCTGGGTTGCTCACAGTTTCATGATGTGGGCTCTCTGGTGTTAGTTCACTCCTGCCTGCATCCCATAGCTTCTGTGCTCTTGGCCGCCTGCTGGGAGGTTCCAAATGCTGTATTCCTCACCTTTTTTATTCTTTGGGCCCTCTGTTTTTAGGCTACTCCTACCTGCCTCACTCCCATCCCCTTTGTGATGTATGTCCTCTGATATGAGGCCGCATGTGCTGGGTTCCTCACCTTTCAATGATGTGGCCCCACTGGTGGGAGGACAGTCCTGACTGGTTCCCATCCCCTTGGTGTTGTGGGCCCTCTGGCACTAGTCTCATCCTACCTCGGTTCCTCACCCTTCTGTGAGATAGGCCCTCTGCTGTGAGGTCGCTACTGCCTGGCTGGCGCATGCCACCTTGTAGACGTGGGCCCTCTGTTGGCAGTTGGAACCTGCTGGGAGTCTCCTCCCCTCAGTTATGAGGGCCCCCTGGCGTCAGGCCCTAACTGCTGGGTTCCTAACATTTTCTGATATGTGCTAAGTGGTGCGAAGCCACTCCTGCCAGGTTCCCATCCCAATGGGGATGTGGGCCTTCTGTTCTGAGGTCCCAACGGCTGGGCTGCTCACAGGTTCATGATGTGGGCCCTCTGCTGTGAGTTCACTGCGGCCTAGATCCCATAGCCTCGGTGCTCTGGGCCGCTTGCTGGGAGGTTCCAACTGCTGGATTCCTCAACTTTTATATTCTATGGACCCTGTGTTGTGAGGCCGGTCCTGCCATCCTCATTCCGAACCCCTTGGTGATGTGGTTCCTCTGGTTTGAGGCTACATGTGCTGGGATCCTCACCTTTCGATGATGTTGTTCCACTGGTGTGGGGACACGCCTGCCTGGTTCCCATCCCCTTGGTGATGTGGGCCCTCTGGAGAGAGTCTGATCCTGGCTGGGTTCCTCACCCTTCTGTGAGGTGGGCCCTCTGCTGTGAGGTCAATCATGCCTGTCTGGCACACGTCACCTTGGCGACGTGGGCCCTCTGGTGGCAGTTGGAGTGTGCTGGGATCCTCCTCCCCTCGGTGATGAGGGCCCTCTTGCCTTAGGCCATAACTGCTGGGCTCCCCACATTTTCTGATGTGCGCCAAGTGAGTGAGGACACTCTTGCCAGGTTCCCATCCCCATGAGGATATGGGCCTTCTGCTCTGAGGTCAAAACGGCTGGCTTGCTCACAGTACCATGATGTGGGCCCTCTGCTGTGAGTTCACTCCGGCAAGGATCCCTTATCATCGGTGCTCTTAGCCACCTGCTGGGAGGTTCCAACTGCTGGATTCCTCAACTTTTTTATTCTATGTGCCTTCTGTTGTGAGGCTCCTCCTGCCTGCCTCACTGCCAGCCCCTTGGTGATGACTGTCCTATGGCTTGAGGCCACATGTGCTGCGTTCCTCACCTTTCGATGATGTGGCCCCACTCGTGTGAGGACACTCCTGCCTGGTTCCCATCCCCTTGGTGAGGTGGGCCCTCTGGCGAGAGTCTAATCCTGGCTGGGTTCCTCAACGTTCTGTGAGGTAGGCCCTCTTCTGTGAGGTCACTCCTGCCTGGCTGGCACTCGTCACCTTGGAGACGTGAGCCCTCTGGTGGCAGTTGGAGCATGCAGGGTGCCTCCTCCTCTCGGTGATGACGGCCCTCTGGCGTCAGGCCCTAAATGGTGGGCTCCCCACATTTTCTGATGTGCGCCCAGTGGTGCGAGGACACTCCAGCCAGGTTCCCATTCCCATGGGGATGTGGGCCTTCTGCGCTGAGGTCCCAACGCCTGGGTTGCTCACAGTTTAATGATGTGGGCCCTCTGTTGTGAGTTCACTGCGGCCTGGATCCCATAGCCTCGGTGTTCTGAGCCGCCTGCTGGAAGGTCTAAATGCTGGAATCCTCACGTTTTTTATATTATGTGCCCTGTGTTGTGAGGCTACTCCTGCCTGCCTCACTCCAAGGCCCTTGGTGATGTGGGTCCTCTGGTTTGAGGACACATGTGCTGGCTTCCTCACCTTAAGATGATGAGGCCCCAGAGGTGTGAGGATAATCCTGACTGGTTCCCATCCCCTTTGTGATGTGGGCCCTCTGGTGAGAGTCTGATCCTGGCTGGGTTCCTCACCCATCTGTGAGGTGGGCCCTCTACTATCAGGTAACTCTTGCCTGGCTTGCTCACCTCGCCTTGTTGACATGAGCCCTCTGGTGGCACTTGGACCCTGCTGGGAGCCTCCTCACCTCTGTGATGAGGGCCCTCTGACGTCAGGCCCTAACTGCTGGGCTCCCCAACTTTTCTTAGTGAGCCCAGTGATGCTCGGGCACTCCTCTTAGGTTCCCATCTCCATGGGGATGTGGGCCTTCTGCTCTGAGGTTCCAACGGCTGGGTTGATCACAGTTTCATGATGTGGGCTCTCTGGTGTTAGTTCACTGTGGCCTGGATCCCATAGCCTCTGTGCTCTTGGCCGCCTGCTGGGAGGTTCCAACGGCTGGATTCCTCACTTTTTTAATTTTTTGGGCCCTCTGTTGTGAGGATCCTCCTGCCTGCCTCACTCCCAGCCCCTTCGTGATGTGTGTCCTCTGGTTTGAGGCCACATGTGCTGGGTTCCTCACCTTTCGATGATGTGGGACCAATGGTCTTAGGAGACTCCTGCCTGGTTCACATCCCCTTGGTGATGTGGGCCCTCTGTTGAGAGTCTGATCCTGGCTGGGTTCCTCACCCTTCTGTGAGGTGGGCCGTCTGCTGTGAGGTCACTCCTGCCTGGCTTGCTCACCTCGCCTTGTGGACATGAGCCCTCTGGTGGCACTTGGAGCCTGATGGGAGCCTCCTCCCCTCGGTGATGAGGGCCCTCTGGCATCAGGCCCTAACGGCTGGGCTCCCCACATTTTGTGATGTGCGCCCAGTGGTTTGAAGACACTCCATCCAGGTTCACATCCCCATTGGGATGTGGGCCTTCTGCTCTGAGGTCCCAAAGGCTGGGTTGTTCACAGTTTCATGATGTGGGCTCTCTGCTGTTAGTTCGCTCTGGCCTGGATGCCATAGCCTCTGTGCTCTGGGCCGCCTGCTGGAAGGTTCCAACTGCTCGATTCCTCAACTTTTGTATTCTATGGGTCCTGTGTTGTGATGCTCCTCCTGCCTGCCTCACTCGCAACCCCTTCGTGATGTGGGTCCTCTGGTTTGAGGCCACATGTGCTGGGTTCCGCAACTTTCAATGATGTGGCCCCACTGGTGTGAGGACACTCCTGCCTGGTTCCCATCCCCTTGGTGATGTGGGCCTTCTGGTGACAGTCTTATCCTGGCTGGGTTCCTCACTCTTCTGTGAGGTAGGCCCTCTGCTGTGAGGTCAATCCTGCCTGACTTGCACACATCACCTTGGCGACGTGGGCCCTCTGTTGGCACATGGAACCTGCTGGGAGCCTCCTGCCCTCGGTGATGACGGCCCTCTAGCATCAGGCCCTAACTGCTGGGCTCCCCACGTTTTCTGATGTGAGCCCAGTGATGCCAGGACACTCCTGTCAGGTTCCCATCCCCATGGGGATGTGGGCTTTCTGCTCTGAGGTCCCAACGCCTGGGTTGCTCACAGTTTCATGATGTGGGCTCTCTGGTGTTAGTTCACTCCTGCCTGCATCCCATAGCTTCTGTGCTCTCGGCCGCCTGCTGGGAGGTTCCAAATGCTGTATTCCTCACCTTTTTTATTCTTTGGGCCCTCTGTTTTTAGGCTACTCCTACCTGCCTCACTCCCATCCCCTTTGTGATGTATGTCCTCTGATATGAGGCCGCATGTGCTGGGTTCCTCACCTTTCAATGATGTGGCCCCACTGGTGGGAGGACAGTCCTGACTGGTTCCCATCCCCTTGGTGTTGTGGGCCCTCTGGCACTAGTCTCATCCTACCTCGGTTCCTCACCCTTCTGTGAGATAGGCCCTCTGCTGTGAGGTCGCTACTGCCTGGCTGGCGCATGCCACCTTGTAGACGTGGGCCCTCTGTTGGCAGTTGGAACCTGCTGGGAGTCTCCTCCCCTCAGTTATGAGGGCCCCCTGGCGTCAGGCCCTAACTGCTGGGTTCCTAACATTTTCTGATATGTGCTAAGTGGTGCGAAGCCACTCCTGCCAGGTTCCCATCCCAATGGGGATGTGGGCCTTCTGTTCTGAGGTCCCAACGGCTGGGCTGCTCACAGGTTCATGATGTGGGCCCTCTGCTGTGAGTTCACTGCGGCCTAGATCCCATAGCCTCGGTGCTCTGGGCCGCTTGCTGGGAGGTTCCAACTGCTGGATTCCTCAACTTTTATATTCTATGGACCCTGTGTTGTGAGGCCGGTCCTGCCATCCTCATTCCGAACCCCTTGGTGATGTGGTTCCTCTGGTTTGAGGCTACATGTGCTGGGATCCTCACCTTTCGATGATGTTGTTCCACTGGTGTGGGGACACGCCTGCCTGGTTCCCATCCCCTTGGTGATGTGGGCCCTCTGGAGAGAGTCTGATCCTGGCTGGGTTCCTCACCCTTCTGTGAGGTGGGCCCTCTGCTGTGAGGTCAATCATGCCTGTCTGGCACACGTCACCTTGGCGACGTGGGCCCTCTGGTGGCAGTTGGAGTGTGCTGGGATCCTCCTCCCCTCGGTGATGAGGGCCCTCTTGCCTTAGGCCATAACTGCTGGGCTCCCCACATTTTCTGATGTGCGCCAAGTGAGTGAGGACACTCTTGCCAGGTTCCCATCCCCATGAGGATATGGGCCTTCTGCTCTGAGGTCAAAACGGCTGGCTTGCTCACAGTACCATGATGTGGGCCCTCTGCTGTGAGTTCACTCCGGCAAGGATCCCTTATCATCGGTGCTCTTAGCCACCTGCTGGGAGGTTCCAACTGCTGGATTCCTCAACTTTTTTATTCTATGTGCCTTCTGTTGTGAGGCTCCTCCTGCCTGCCTCACTGCCAGCCCCTTGGTGATGACTGTCCTATGGCTTGAGGCCACATGTGCTGCGTTCCTCACCTTTCGATGATGTGGCCCCACTCGTGTGAGGACACTCCTGCCTGGTTCCCATCCCCTTGGTGAGGTGGGCCCTCTGGCGAGAGTCTAATCCTGGCTGGGTTCCTCAACGTTCTGTGAGGTAGGCCCTCTTCTGTGAGGTCACTCCTGCCTGGCTGGCACTCGTCACCTTGGAGACGTGAGCCCTCTGGTGGCAGTTGGAGCATGCAGGGTGCCTCCTCCTCTCGGTGATGACGGCCCTCTGGCGTCAGGCCCTAAATGGTGGGCTCCCCACATTTTCTGATGTGCGCCCAGTGGTGCGAGGACACTCCAGCCAGGTTCCCATTCCCATGGGGATGTGGGCCTTCTGCGCTGAGGTCCCAACGCCTGGGTTGCTCACAGTTTAATGATGTGGGCCCTCTGTTGTGAGTTCACTGCGGCCTGGATCCCATAGCCTCGGTGTTCTGAGCCGCCTGCTGGAAGGTCTAAATGCTGGAATCCTCACGTTTTTTATATTATGTGCCCTGTGTTGTGAGGCTACTCCTGCCTGCCTCACTCCAAGGCCCTTGGTGATGTGGGTCCTCTGGTTTGAGGACACATGTGCTGGCTTCCTCACCTTAAGATGATGAGGCCCCAGAGGTGTGAGGATAATCCTGACTGGTTCCCATCCCCTTTGTGATGTGGGCCCTCTGGTGAGAGTCTGATCCTGGCTGGGTTCCTCACCCATCTGTGAGGTGGGCCCTCTACTATCAGGTAACTCTTGCCTGGCTTGCTCACCTCGCCTTGTTGACATGAGCCCTCTGGTGGCACTTGGACCCTGCTGGGAGCCTCCTCACCTCTGTGATGAGGGCCCTCTGACGTCAGGCCCTAACTGCTGGGCTCCCCAACTTTTCTTAGTGAGCCCAGTGATGCTCGGGCACTCCTCTTAGGTTCCCATCTCCATGGGGATGTGGGCCTTCTGCTCTGAGGTTCCAACGGCTGGGTTGATCACAGTTTCATGATGTGGGCTCTCTGGTGTTAGTTCACTGTGGCCTGGATCCCATAGCCTCTGTGCTCTTGGCCGCCTGCTGGGAGGTTCCAACGGCTGGATTCCTCACTTTTTTAATTTTTTGGGCCCTCTGTTGTGAGGATCCTCCTGCCTGCCTCACTCCCAGCCCCTTCGTGATGTGTGTCCTCTGGTTTGAGGCCACATGTGCTGGGTTCCTCACCTTTCGATGATGTGGGACCAATGGTCTTAGGAGACTCCTGCCTGGTTCACATCCCCTTGGTGATGTGGGCCCTCTGTTGAGAGTCTGATCCTGGCTGGGTTCCTCACCCTTCTGTGAGGTGGGCCGTCTGCTGTGAGGTCACTCCTGCCTGGCTTGCTCACCTCGCCTTGTGGACATGAGCCCTCTGGTGGCACTTGGAGCCTGATGGGAGCCTCCTCCCCTCGGTGATGAGGGCCCTCTGGCATCAGGCCCTAACGGCTGGGCTCCCCACATTTTGTGATGTGCGCCCAGTGGTTTGAAGACACTCCATCCAGGTTCACATCCCCATTGGGATGTGGGCCTTCTGCTCTGAGGTCCCAAAGGCTGGGTTGTTCACAGTTTCATGATGTGGGCTCTCTGCTGTTAGTTCGCTCTGGCCTGGATGCCATAGCCTCTGTGCTCTGGGCCGCCTGCTGGAAGGTTCCAACTGCTCGATTCCTCAACTTTTGTATTCTATGGGTCCTGTGTTGTGATGCTCCTCCTGCCTGCCTCACTCGCAACCCCTTCGTGATGTGGGTCCTCTGGTTTGAGGCCACATGTGCTGGGTTCCGCAACTTTCAATGATGTGGCCCCACTGGTGTGAGGACACTCCTGCCTGGTTCCCATCCCCTTGGTGATGTGGGCCTTCTGGTGACAGTCTTATCCTGGCTGGGTTCCTCACTCTTCTGTGAGGTAGGCCCTCTGCTGTGAGGTCAATCCTGCCTGACTTGCACACATCACCTTGGCGACGTGGGCCCTCTGTTGGCACATGGAACCTGCTGGGAGCCTCCTGCCCTCGGTGATGACGGCCCTCTAGCATCAGGCCCTAACTGCTGGGCTCCCCACGTTTTCTGATGTGAGCCCAGTGATGCCAGGACACTCCTGTCAGGTTCCCATCCCCATGGGGATGTGGGCTTTCTGCTCTGAGGTCCCAACGCCTGGGTTGCTCACAGTTTCATGATGTGGGCTCTCTGGTGTTAGTTCACTCCTGCCTGCATCCCATAGCTTCTGTGCTCTCGGCCGCCTGCTGGGAGGTTCCAAATGCTGTATTCCTCACCTTTTTTATTCTTTGGGCCCTCTGTTTTTAGGCTACTCCTACCTGCCTCACTCCCATCCCCTTTGTGATGTATGTCCTCTGATATGAGGCCGCATGTGCTGGGTTCCTCACCTTTCGATGATGTGGCCCCACTGGTGGGAGGACAGTCCTGACTGGTTCCCATCCCCTTGGTGTTGTGGGCCCTCTGGCACTAGTCTCATCCTACCTCGGTTCCTCACCCTTCTGTGAGATAGGCCCTCTGCTGTGAGGTCGCTACTGCCTGGCTGGCGCATGCCACCTTGTAGACGTGGGCCCTCTGTTGGCAGTTGGAACCTGCTGGGAGTCTCCTCCCCTCAGTTATGAGGGCCCCCTGGCGTCAGGCCCTAACTGCTGGGTTCCTAACATTTTCTGATATGTGCTAAGTGGTGCGAAGCCACTCCTGCCAGGTTCCCATCCCAATGGGGATGTGGGCCTTCTGTTCTGAGGTCCCAACGGCTGGGCTGCTCACAGGTTCATGATGTGGGCCCTCTGCTGTGAGTTCACTGCGGCCTAGATCCCATAGCCTCGGTGCTCTGGGCCGCTTGCTGGGAGGTTCCAACTGCTGGATTCCTCAACTTTTATATTCTATGGACCCTGTGTTGTGAGGCCGGTCCTGCCATCCTCATTCCGAACCCCTTGGTGATGTGGTTCCTCTGGTTTGAGGCTACATGTGCTGGGATCCTCACCTTTCGATGATGTTGTTCCACTGGTGTGGGGACACGCCTGCCTGGTTCCCATCCCCTTGGTGATGTGGGCCCTCTGGTGAGAGTCTGATCCTGGCTGGGTTCCTCACCCTTCTGTGAGGTGGGCCCTCTGCTGTGAGGTCAATCATGCCTGTCTGGCACACGTCACCTTGGCGACGTGGGCCCTCTGGTGGCAGTTGGAGTGTGCTGGGATCCTCCTCCCCTCGGTGATGAGGGCCCTCTTGCCTTAGGCCATAACTGCTGGGCTCCCCACATTTTCTGATGTGCGCCAAGTGAGTGAGGACACTCTTGCCAGGTTCCCATCCCCATGAGGATATGGGCCTTCTGCTCTGAGGTCAAAACGGCTGGCTTGCTCACAGTACCATGATGTGGGCCCTCTGCTGTGAGTTCACTCCGGCAAGGATCCCTTATCATCGGTGCTCTTAGCCACCTGCTGGGAGGTTCCAACTGCTGGATTCCTCAACTTTTTTATTCTATGTGCCTTCTGTTGTGAGGCTCCTCCTGCCTGCCTCACTGCCAGCCCCTTGGTGATGACTGTCCTATGGCTTGAGGCCACATGTGCTGCGTTCCTCACCTTTCGATGATGTGGCCCCACTCGTGTGAGGACACTCCTGCCTGGTTCCCATCCCCTTGGTGAGGTGGGCCCTCTGGCGAGAGTCTAATCCTGGCTGGGTTCCTCAACGTTCTGTGAGGTAGGCCCTCTTCTGTGAGGTCACTCCTGCCTGGCTGGCACACGTCACCTTGGAGACGTGAGCCCTCTGGTGGCAGTTGGAGCATGCAGGGTGCCTCCTCCTCTCGGTGATGACGGCCCTCTGGCGTCAGGCCCTAAATGGTGGGCTCCCCACATTTTCTGATGTGCGCCCAGTGGTGCGAGGACACTCCAGCCAGGTTCCCATTCCCATGGGGATGTGGGCCTTCTGCGCTGAGGTCCCAACGCCTGGGTTGCTCACAGTTTAATGATGTGGGCCCTCTGTTGTGAGTTCACTGCGGCCTGGATCCCATAGCCTCGGTGTTCTGAGCCGCCTGCTGGAAGGTCTAAATGCTGGAATCCTCACGTTTTTTATATTATGTGCCCTGTGTTGTGAGGCTACTCCTGCCTGCCTCACTCCAAGGCCCTTGGTGATGTGGGTCCTCTGGTTTGAGGACACATGTGCTGGCTTCCTCACCTTAAGATGATGAGGCCCCAGAGGTGTGAGGATAATCCTGACTGGTTCCCATCCCCTTTGTGATGTGGGCCCTCTGGTGAGAGTCTGATCCTGGCTGGGTTCCTCACCCATCTGTGAGGTGGGCCCTCTACTATCAGGTAACTCTTGCCTGGCTTGCTCACCTCGCCTTGTTGACATGAGCCCTCTGGTGGCACTTGGACCCTGCTGGGAGCCTCCTCACCTCTGTGATGAGGGCCCTCTGACGTCAGGCCCTAACTGCTGGGCTCCCCAACTTTTCTTAGTGAGCCCAGTGATGCTCGGGCACTCCTCTTAGGTTCCCATCTCCATGGGGATGTGGGCCTTCTGCTCTGAGGTTCCAACGGCTGGGTTGATCACAGTTTCATGATGTGGGCTCTCTGGTGTTAGTTCACTGTGGCCTGGATCCCATAGCCTCTGTGCTCTTGGCCGCCTGCTGGGAGGTTCCAACGGCTGGATTCCTCACTTTTTTAATTTTTTGGGCCCTCTGTTGTGAGGATCCTCCTGCCTGCCTCACTCCCAGCCCCTTCGTGATGTGTGTCCTCTGGTTTGAGGCCACATGTGCTGGGTTCCTCACCTTTCGATGATGTGGGACCAATGGTCTTAGGAGACTCCTGCCTGGTTCACATCCCCTTGGTGATGTGGGCCCTCTGTTGAGAGTCTGATCCTGGCTGGGTTCCTCACCCTTCTGTGAGGTGGGCCGTCTGCTGTGAGGTCACTCCTGCCTGGCTTGCTCACCTCGCCTTGTGGACATGAGCCCTCTGGTGGCACTTGGAGCCTGATGGGAGCCTCCTCCCCTCGGTGATGAGGGCCCTCTGGCATCAGGCCCTAACGGCTGGGCTCCCCACATTTTGTGATGTGCGCCCAGTGGTTTGAAGACACTCCATCCAGGTTCACATCCCCATTGGGATGTGGGCCTTCTGCTCTGAGGTCCCAAAGGCTGGGTTGTTCACAGTTTCATGATGTGGGCTCTCTGCTGTTAGTTCGCTCTGGCCTGGATGCCATAGCCTCTGTGCTCTGGGCCGCCTGCTGGAAGGTTCCAACTGCTCGATTCCTCAACTTTTGTATTCTATGGGTCCTGTGTTGTGATGCTCCTCCTGCCTGCCTCACTCGCAACCCCTTCGTGATGTGGGTCCTCTGGTTTGAGGCCACATGTGCTGGGTTCCGCAACTTTCAATGATGTGGCCCCACTGGTGTGAGGACACTCCTGCCTGGTTCCCATCCCCTTGGTGATGTGGGCCTTCTGGTGACAGTCTTATCCTGGCTGGGTTCCTCACTCTTCTGTGAGGTAGGCCCTCTGCTGTGAGGTCAATCCTGCCTGACTTGCACACATCACCTTGGCGACGTGGGCCCTCTGTTGGCACATGGAACCTGCTGGGAGCCTCCTGCCCTCGGTGATGACGGCCCTCTAGCATCAGGCCCTAACTGCTGGGCTCCCCACGTTTTCTGATGTGAGCCCAGTGATGCCAGGACACTCCTGTCAGGTTCCCATCCCCATGGGGATGTGGGCTTTCTGCTCTGAGGTCCCAACGCCTGGGTTGCTCACAGTTTCATGATGTGGGCTCTCTGGTGTTAGTTCACTCCTGCCTGCATCCCATAGCTTCTGTGCTCTCGGCCGCCTGCTGGGAGGTTCCAAATGCTGTATTCCTCACCTTTTTTATTCTTTGGGCCCTCTGTTTTTAGGCTACTCCTACCTGCCTCACTCCCATCCCCTTTGTGATGTATGTCCTCTGATATGAGGCCGCATGTGCTGGGTTCCTCACCTTTCGATGATGTGGCCCCACTGGTGGGAGGACAGTCCTGACTGGTTCCCATCCCCTTGGTGTTGTGGGCCCTCTGGCACTAGTCTCATCCTACCTCGGTTCCTCACCCTTCTGTGAGATAGGCCCTCTGCTGTGAGGTCGCTACTGCCTGGCTGGCGCATGCCACCTTGTAGACGTGGGCCCTCTGTTGGCAGTTGGAACCTGCTGGGAGTCTCCTCCCCTCAGTTATGAGGGCCCCCTGGCGTCAGGCCCTAACTGCTGGGTTCCTAACATTTTCTGATATGTGCTAAGTGGTGCGAAGCCACTCCTGCCAGGTTCCCATCCCAATGGGGATGTGGGCCTTCTGTTCTGAGGTCCCAACGGCTGGGCTGCTCACAGGTTCATGATGTGGGCCCTCTGCTGTGAGTTCACTGCGGCCTAGATCCCATAGCCTCGGTGCTCTGGGCCGCTTGCTGGGAGGTTCCAACTGCTGGATTCCTCAACTTTTATATTCTATGGACCCTGTGTTGTGAGGCCGGTCCTGCCATCCTCATTCCGAACCCCTTGGTGATGTGGTTCCTCTGGTTTGAGGCTACATGTGCTGGGATCCTCACCTTTCGATGATGTTGTTCCACTGGTGTGGGGACACGCCTGCCTGGTTCCCATCCCCTTGGTGATGTGGGCCCTCTGGTGAGAGTCTGATCCTGGCTGTGTTCCTCACCCTTCTGTGAGGTGGGCCCTCTGCTGTGAGGTCACTCCTGCCGGGCTGGCACACATCGCCTTGGTGACGTTGGCCCTCTGGTGGCAGCTGGAGCCTGCTGGGATCCTCCTCCCCTCGGTGATGAGTGCCCTCTAGCGTCAGGCCCTAACTTCTGAGCACCCCACGTTTTCTGATGTGAGCCCAGTGATGCCAGGACACTCCTGTCATGTTCCCATCACCATGGGGATGTGGGCCTTCTGCTCTGTGGTCCCAATGTCTGGGTTGCTCACAGTTTCATGATGTGGGCTGTCTGGTGTTAGTTCACTCTGGCTTGGATCCCCTAGCCTCTGTGCTCTGGGCCGCCTGCTGGGAGGTTCCAACTGCTGGATTCCTCACCTTTCTTATTTTGGGGCCCTCTGTTGTGAGGCTCCTCCTGCCTGCCTCACTCCCAGCCCCTTGGTGATGGGTGTCCTATGGTTTGAAGCCACATGTTCTGGGTTCCTCACCTTTAGATGATGTGGCCCTACTCATGTGAGGACACTCCTGTCTGGTTCCAATCCATTTGGTGATGTGGGCCCTCTGGTGCGAGTCTGATCCTAACTGGGTTCGTCACACTTCTCTGAGGTGGGCCCTCTGCTGTGAGGTCATTCGTGCCTGGTTGGCACACATCGCCTTGGTGACGTCAGCCCTCTGGTGGCAGTTGGAGCCTGCTGGGAGCCTCCTTCCCTTGGTGATGAGGGTCCTCTGGCGTCAGGCCCTAACTGCTGGTCTCCCAAAATTTTCTGATACGTTCTCAGTGGTGCGAGGACACTCCTACCAGATTTATATCCCCATGGGGATGTGGGCCTCCTGCTCTGAGGTCCCAATGGCTGGGTTGCTCAGTTTCATGACATGGGCCCTCTTCTGTGAGTTCACTGTGGCTTGGATCCCATAGCCTCGGTGCTCTGGGCCGCCTGCTGGGAGGTTCCAACTGCTGGATTCCTCACTTTTTTATTCTATGGGCCCAGTGTTGTGAGGCTACTCCTGCCTGCCTCACTCCGAGGCCCTTGGTGATGTGGGTCCTCTGGTTTGAGGACACATGTGCTGAGTAGCTCACCTTTCGATGATGTGACCCCACTGGTGTGAAGACACTCCTGCCTGGTTCCCATCGTCTTGGTGATGTGGGCCCTCTGGTGAGAGTCTGATATTGGCTCGGTTTCTCAACCTTCTGTGAGGTGGGACCTCTGCTGTGAGGTAACTCCTGCCTGGCTTGCTCACGTTGCCTTGGCAACGTGAGCCCTCAGGTGGCAGTTGGAGCCTTCTGGGAATCTCCTCCCCTCAGTTATGAGAGCTATGGATAAAACACATATGCCCTTTTTTGCCAAGTGCATTATTTTCCAAGTTCTGTCTCTTTTCCTATGCTTTAAGAGCGACTCCCGTGTACCTTCTGAAATCAGTTTCCAGCAATTGTGCCCCGCATTCAAGTCCTCTTCGCAGCCTTACTTCAGTATAATTTTGGATGATAGCTGTCATTTATAACTCTGCAGGTTTGTGAATTACAGTGCCCCTGAGCTCCTTTCTTCAACTCGCTTTATTGTGAGCTGGCCGCAACACCGCAAGATTGCTTCAGGCCCTAGTGTGGTTCCGGCATGGCATGTTGAGCCTTTGGTTAATTCCTCTTCCTGGTGGGAAATGAGAGTTAAATTTGCCCGTCCAGACACCTCCAGCTAGTCTCTCATTGGTTCTCCCTATTCCTGTTCATTTTCCGCAGAAATTGCAAACTGGGCCAAACAGAAGGTTAAAGGCACTGACTCTCCAAGTGGGGAGAGTGTTAGTAAAGCATCTGAAATGTTGCCCCCGAGTACCAGGGGACGAAAACTGAGACACATTTGAACACGTTTCCCGATCACACGGTGGATCATACTCTGGATTCCACATGCATGTTTTAGCTGAAGGAAGAATCCCTTAAAACTGGAGAGTTGAGATGCATGGGTACCATGCATTATGACTTCAAAGGGTCTGCATTTGCTCACCGATCCTCACCAATCCTATCACTGCTGCGTTTATGCCACTGTACACACGCTTGATTCTCTTTCGTAGACATATAAATCCATAGGTTTTAAGATTCTTACTAGTCAGGTATAAACTTAGGTATTTAATATGGGGCGTTAAGTCCACTTCGTTGAGCAAGGTGTGGCTCTGGTCTATTACATATTTGGCATATGGAACGTTATCTGTGCTAATTTCAATCGCTGGTTTTATGCAGAACCCCAACTCACCTTTCCACTTAAGCAAGCATAAGTTGGTTTTCTACATTTGAGTCCCTGTTCTGTTTTGTAATTCAGTTCCTGTGTAGCCAAGTTTACATTCCGTGTAGTAGTGATATCTTATGATGTTTGTTTCTCTGTGCGACTTATTTCACTTAGAATCATAGTACCTGAATCCACTCATTATGCTGCTAAGGGCCTGATGACATAGATTTCATTGCTGAGTGATATTGCATTGTACGTAAGTACCACAACTTCTTTATCCATTTTTCATTTTCTGTGATATTGAACTTGTACCGTAAACAAGGTTCTTGTAAACAGAGCTGTCCCAAACTTTGGGGTGGCTGTGACTTTTTGATTTTAATTTCCCTAAGCTATAGGACCATAAGTGGAAGTGCCCTAGGCTCTGTTGCTTTGTTTTTTAGATGTTTCAGGAAACACCATACACTTCTCCAGAGTGGCTGTGGGCAATTTACATTCCGCCCATCAGCATAACAAGGCTCCCAGTTCTCCATGGCCTGTCCTGCTTTTCTTGATTTTAAACTTTTTTCAGATGTCCCTTTTGACCGGGGGGCAGTGAGACTTCATTGTAGTGCAGATTTCCTTTGCAAGCTTGCTTGCTTTGCCAAAAAGGGCGTATGCGTTTTTTCCTGAATATATTCAGGAAAAAACGCATATGACCTTTTTGGCCAAGTGCATCATTGTGGACGTTCTGCCTCTTTTCCTATGCTTTACATGCAATTCCAGTCTACCTCCTGAAATCGGTTTCCTGCAATTCTGCCCCGCTTTCAAGTCCTCTTGGCAGCCTTACTTCAATATATTTTTGGATGATAGCTGTCATTTATAACTCTGCAGGTTTGTGAATTACAGTGCCACTGAGCTCCTTTCTTCAACTCGCTTTCTTGTGAGCTGGCCGCAACACCGCAGCCTTGCTTCAGGCCCTAGTATGGTTCTGGCATGGCACGCTGAGCCTTGGTTAATTCCTCTTCCTGGTGGGAAATGAGAGTTAAATTTGCCCGTCCAGACACCTCCAGCTAGTCTCTCATTGGTTCTCCCTATTCCTGTTCATTTTCCGCAGAAATTGCAAACTGGGCCAAACAGGAGGTTAAAGGCACTGACTCTCCAAGTGGGGAGAGTGTTAGTAAAGCGTCTGGAATGTTGCACCGGAGTACCAGGAGACGAAAACTGAGACACATTTGAACACTTTTCCCGATCACATGGTGGATCATACTCTGGGTTCCACATGCATGTTTTAGCTGAAGGAAGAATCCCTTAAACCTGGAGAGTTGAGACCCATGGAATGGGTACCATGCAATATGACTTCAAAGGGTCTGCATTGGCTCAGCGCACCTCACCAATCCTATCACTGCTGCGTTTATGCCACTGTACACACGCTTGATTCTCTTTCGGAGACATATAAATCCATAGGTTTTAAGATTCTTAGTAGTCAGGTATATTCTTAGGCGTTTAATATGGGGTGTTGAGTCCACTTCGTTGAGCAAGGAGTAGCTCTTGTCTATTACATATTTGGCTTATGGAATGGTATCTGTGCTAATTTCAATCTCTGGTTTTATGCAGCACCCCAACTCACCTTTCCCCTTAAGCAAGCATAATTTGGTTTTCTACATTTGAGTCCCTGTTCTGTTTTGTAATTCAGTTCCTGTGTAGCCAAGTTTACATTCCGTGTAGTAGTGATAACTTATGGTGTTTCTTTTTCTGTGTGACTTATTTCACTTAGAATCATCGTACCTGAATCCACTCATTATGCTGCTATGGGCCTGATGACATAGATTTCATTGCTGAGTGATATTGCATTGTACGTAAGTACCACAACTTCTTTATCCATTTTTCGCTTTCTGTGATATTGAACTTGTACCGTAAACGAGGTTCTTGTAAACAGAGCCGTCCCAAATTTGGGGTGGCTGTGTGTTTTTGATTTTAACTTCCCTAAGCTATAGGACCATAAGTGGAAGTGCCCTAGGCTCTGTTGCTTTGTTTTTTAGATGTTTCAGGAAACACCATACACTTCTCCAGAGTGGCTCTTGGCAATTTACATCCCGCCCATCAGCATAACAAGGCTCCCAGTTCTCCATGGCCTGTCCTGCCTTTCTGGGTTTTACACTTTTTTCAGATGGCCCTTTTGACCGGGGGGCAGTGAGACTTCATTGTAGTGCAGATTTCCTTTGCAAGCTTGCTTGGTTGAACAAAAAGGGCGTATGCGTTTTTTCCTGAATATATTCAGGAAAAAACGCATACGCCCTTTTTGGCCAAGTGCATCATTGTGGACGTTCTGCCTCATTTGCTATGCTTTACATGCAATTCCTGTCTACCTCCTGCAATCCCTTTCCTGCAATTCTGCCCCACTTTCACGTCCTCTTGGCAGCTTTACTTCAATATATTTTTGGACGATAGCTGTCATTTATAACTCTGCAGGTTTGTGAATGACAGTGCCCCTGACCTCCTTTCTTCAACTCGCTTTCTTGTGAGCTGGCCGCAACACCGCAGGATTGCTTCAGGCCCTACTGTGGTTCCAGCATGGCATGCTGAGCCTTTGGTTAATTCCTCTTCCTGGTGGGAAATGAGAGTTAAATTTGCCCGTCCAGACACCTCCAGCTAGTCTCTCATTGGTTCTCCCTATTCCTGTTCATTTTCCGTATAAATTGCAAACTGGGCCAAACAGGAGGTTAAAGGCACTGACTCTCCAAGTGGGGAGAGTGTTAGTAAAGCGTCTGGAATGTTGCACCCGAGTACCAGGGGACGAAAAATGAGACACCTTTGAACACGTTTCCCAATCACACGGTGGATCATACTCTGGGTTCCACATGCATGTTTTAGCTGAAGGAAGAATCCCTTAAACCTGGAGAGTTGAGACCCATGGAATGGGTACCATGCTATATGACTTCAAAGGGTCTGTATTTGCTCACCGAACCTCACCAATCCTATCACTGCTGCGTTTATGCCGCTGTACACACGCTTGATTCTCTTTTGGAGCATATAAATCCATAGGTTTTAAGATTCTTACTTGTCAGGTATATTCTTAGGCGTTTAATATGGGGTGTTGAGTCCACTTCGTTGAGCAAGGAGTAGCTCTTGTCTATTACATATTTGGCTTATGGAACGGTATCTGTGCTAATTTCAATCTCTAGTTTTATGCAGCACCCCAACTCACCTTTCCCCTTAAGCAAGCATAAGTTGGTTTTCTTCTTTGGAGACCCTGTTTTGTTTTGTAATTCAGTTCCTGTGTAGCCAAGTTTACATTCCTTGTAGTAGTGATATCTTATGACGTTTCTTTTTCTGTGTGACTTATTTCACTTAGAATCATCGTATCTGAATCCACTCATTATGGTTCTACGGGTCTGATGACATAGATTTCATTGCTGAGTGATATTGCATTGTACGTAAGTACCACAAGTTCTTTAGCCATTTTTCGCGTTCTGTGATATTGAACTTGTAACGTAAACGAGGTTCTTGTAAACAGAGCCGTCCCAAACATTGGGGTGGCTATGTCTTTAGATTTTAATTTCCCTAAGCTATAGGACCATAAGTGGAAGTGCACTAGGCTCTGTTGCCTTGTTTTTTAGATGTTTCAGGAAACACCATACACTTCTCCAGTGTGGCTGTTGGCAATTTACATCCCGCCCATCAGCATAACAAGGCTCCCAGTTCTCCATGGCCTGTCCTGCCTTTCTGGATTTTACACTTTTTTCAGATGGCCCTTTTGACCGGGGGGCAGTGAGACTTCATTGTAGTGCAGATTTCCTTTGCAAGCTTGCTTCTTTGGCCAAAAAGGGCGTATGCGTTTTTTCCTGAATATATTCAGGAAAAAATGCATACGCCCTTTTTGGCCAAGTGCATCATTGTGGACGTTCTGCCTCTTTTCCTATGCTTTACATGCAATTCCAGTCTACCTCCTGAAATCAGTTTCCTGCAATTCTGCCCCGCTTTCAAGTCCTCTTGGCAGCCTTACTTCAATATATTTTTGAACGATAGCTGTCATTTATAACTCTGCAGGTTTGTGAATGACAGTGCCCCTGAGCTCCTTTCTTCAACTCGCTTTCTTGTGAGCTGGCCGCAACACCGCAGCATTGCATCAGGCCCCAATGTGGTTCCGGCATGGCACGCTGAGCCTTTGGTTAATTCCTCTTCCTGGTGGGAAATGAGAGTTAAATTTCCCCGTCCAGACACCTCCAGCTAGTCTCTCATTGGTTCTCCCTATTCCTGTTCATTTTCCGTATAAATTGCAAACTGGGCCAAACAGGAGGTTAAAGGCACTGACTCTCCAAGTGGGGAGAGTGTTAGTAAAGCGTCTGGAATGTTGCACCCGAGTACCAGGGGAAGAAAACTGAGACACCTTTGAACACGTTTCCCGATCACACGGTGGATCATACTCTGGGTTCCACATGCATGTTTTAGCTGAAGGAAGAATCCCTTAAACCTGAAGAGTTGAGACCCATGGAATGGATACCATGCAATATGACTTCAAAGGGTCTGCATTTGCTCACCGATCCTCACCAATCCTATCACTGCTGCGTTTATGCCACTGTACACATGCTTGATTCTCTTTCGGAGACATATAAATCCATAGGTTTTAAGATTCTTACTAGTCAGGTATATTCTTAGGCGTTTAATATGGGGTGTTGAGTCCACTTCGTTGAGCAAGGAGTAGCTCTTGTCTATTACATATTTGGCTTATGGAACGGTATCTGTGCTAATTTCAATGTCTGGTTTTATGCAGCACCCCAACTCACCTTTCCCCTTCAGCAAGCATAAGTTGGTTTCCTACATTTGAGACCCTGTTCTGTTTTGTAATTCAGTTCCTGTGTAGCCAAGTTTACATTCCGTGTAGTAGTGATATCTTATGATGTTTCTTTTTCTGTGTGACTTATTTCACTTCGAATCATCGTACCTGAATCCACTCATTATTCAGCTACGGGCCTGATGACATAGATTTCATTGCTGAGTGATATTGCATTGTACGTAAGTACCACAACTTCTTTATCCATTTTTCACTTTCTGCGATATTGAACTTGTACCGTAAACGAGGTTCTTGTAAACAGAGCCGTCCCAAACTTTGGGGTGGCTGTGTCTTTTTGATTTTAATTTCCCTAAGCTATAGGACCATAAGTGGAAGTGCCCTAGGCTCTGTTGCTTTGTTTTTTAGATGTTTCAGGAAACACCATACACTTCTCCAGAGTGGCTGTTGGCAATTTACATCCCGCCCATCAGCATAACAAGGCTCCCAGTTCTCCATGGCCTGTCCTGCCTTTCTGGATTTTACACTTTTTTCAGATGGTCCTTTTGACTGGAGGGCAGTGAGACTTCATTGTAGTGCAGATTTCCTTTGCAAGCTTGCTTGCTTGGCCAAAAAGAGCATATGCGTTTTTTCCTGAATATATTCAGGAAAAAACGCATACGCACTTTTTGGCCAAGTGCATCATTGTGGACGTTCTGCCTCTTTTGCTATGCTTTACATGCAATCCCAGTCTACCTCCTGAAATCGGTTTCCTGCAATTCTGCCCCGCTTTCAAGTCCTCTTGGCAGCCTTACTTCAATATATTTTTGGACGATAGCTGTCATTTATAACTCTGCAGGTTTGTGAATGACAGTGCCCCTGAGCTCCTTTCTTCAACTCGCTTTCTTGTGAGCTGGCCGCAACACCGCAGGATTGCTTCAGGCCCTAGTGTGGTTCTGGCACGGCACGCTGAGCCTTTGCTTAATTCCTCTTCCTGGTGGGAAAAGAGAGTTAAATTTGCCCGTCCAGACACCTCCAGCTAGTCTCTCATTGGTTTTCCCTATTCCTCTTCATTTTCCGCAGAAATTGCAAACTGGGCCAAACAGGAGGTTAAAGGCACTGACTCTCCAAGTGGGGAGAGTGTTTGTAAAGCGTCTGGAATGTTGCACCCGAGTACCGGGGGACGAAAACTGAGTCACATTTGAACACGTTTCCCGATCACACGGTGGATCATTCTCTGGGTTCCACATGCTGCTTTAGCTGAAGGAAGAATCCCTTAAACCTGGAGAGTTGAGACCCATGGAATGGTTACCATGCAATTTGACTTCAAAGGGTCTGCATTTGCTCACCGATCCTCACCAATCCTATCACTGCTGTGTTTATGCCGCTGTACACACGCTTGATTCTCTTTCGGAGACATATAAATCCATAGGTTTTAAGATTCTTACTAGTCAGGTATATTCTTAGGCGTTTAATATGGGGTGTTGAGTCCACTTCGTTGAGCAAGGAGTAGTTCTTGTCTATTACATATTTGGCTTATGGAACGGTATCTGTGCTAATTTCAATCTCTGGTTTTATGCAGCACCCCAACTCACCTTATCCCTTAAGTAAGCATAAGTTGGTTTTCTACATTTGAGACCCTGTTCTGTTTTGTAATTCAGTTCCTGTGTAGCCAAGTTTACATTCCGTGTAGTAGTGATATCTTATGATGTTTCTTTTTCTGTGTGACTTATTTCACTTAGAATCATCGTACCTGAATCCACTCATTATGCTGCTACGGGCCTGATGACATAGATTTCATTGCTGAGTGATATTGCATTGTACGTAAGTACCACAACTTCTTTATCCATTTTTCGCTTTCTGTGATATTGAACTTATACCGTAAACGAGGTTCTTGTAAACAGAGCCGTCCCAAACTTTGGGGTGGCTGTGTCTTTTTGATTTTAATTTCCCTAAGCTATAGGTCTATAAGTGGAAGTGCCCTAGGCTCTGTTGCTTTGTTTTTTAGATGTTTCAGGAAACACCATACACTTCTCCAGAGTGGCTCTTGGCAATTTACATCCTGCCCATGAGCATAACAAGGCTCCCACGTCTCCATGGCCTGTCCTGCCTTTCTGGATTTTACACTTTTTTCAGATGTCCCTTTTGACCGGGGGGCAGTGAGACTTCATTGTAGTGCAGATTTCCTTTGCAAGCTTGCTTGCTTGGCCAAAAAGGGCCTATGTGTTTTTTCCTGAATATATTCAGGAAAGAACGCATACGCCCTTTTTGGCCAAGTGCATCATTGTGGACATTCTGCCTCTTTTCCTATGCTTTACATGCAATTCCAGTCTACCTCCTGAAATCGGTTTCCTGCAATTCTGCCCCGCTTTCAAGTCCTCTTGGCAGCCTTACTTCAATACATTTTTGGACGATAGCTGTCATTTATAACTCTGCAGGTTTGTGAATGACAGTGCCCCTGAGCTCCTTTCTTCAACTCGCTGTCTTGTGAGCTGGCCGCAACAGCGCAGGATTTCTTCAGGCCCTAGTGTGGTTCCGGCATGGCACACTGAGCCTTTGGTTAATTCCTCTTCCTGGTGGGAAATGAGAGTTAAATTTCCCCGTCCAGACACCTCCAGCTAGTCTCTCATTGGTTCTCCCTATTCCTGTTCATTTTCCGCAGAAATTGCAAACTGGGCCAAACAGGAGTTTAAAGGCACTGACTCTCCAAGTGGGGAGAGTGTTAGTAAAGCGTCTGGAATGTTGCACCCGAGTACCGGGGGATGAAAACTGAGTCACATTTGAATACGTTTCCCGAAAACACGGTGGATCATACTCTGGGTTCCACATGCATGTTTTAGCTGAAGGAAGAATCCCTTAAACCTAGGGATTTGAGACCCATGGAAGGGTTACCATGCAACATGACTTCAAAGGGTCTGAATTTGCTCACCGATCCTCAACAATCCTATCACTGCTGCGTTTATGCCGCTGTACACACGCTTGATTCTCTTTCGGAGACATAGAAATCCATAGGTTTTAAGATTCTTACTAGTCAGGTATATTCTTAGGCGTTTAATATGGGGTGTTGAGTCCACTTCGTTGAGCAAGGAGTAGGTCTTGTCTATTACATATTTGGCTTATGGAACGGTATCTGTGCTAATTTCAATCTCTGGTTTTATGCAGCACCCCAACTCACCTTTCCCCTTAAGCAAGCATAAGTTGGTTTTCTACATTTGAGACACTGTTCTGTTTTGTAATTCAGTTCCTGTGTAGCCAAGTTTACATTCCGTGTAGTAGTGATATCTTATTACGTTTCTTTTTCTCCGTGACTTATTTCACTTAGAATCATCGTACCTGAATCCACTCATTATGCTGCTACGGGCCTGATGACATAGATTTCATTGCTGAGTGATATTGCATTGTACGTAAGTACCACAACTTCTTTATCCATTTTTCGCTTTCTGCGATATTGAACTTATACCGTAAACGAGGTTCTTGTAAACAGAGCCGTCCCAAACTTTGGGGTAGCTGTGTCTTTTTGATTTTAATTTCCCTAAGCTATAGGACCATAAGTGGAAGTGCCCTAGGCTCTGTTGCTTTGTTTTTTAGATGTTTCAGGAAACACCATACACTTCTCCAGAGTGGCTCTTGGCAATTCACATCCTGCCCATGAGCATAACAAGGCTCCCACGTGTCCATGGCCTGTCCTGCCTTTCTGGATTTTACACTTTTTTCAGATTTCCCTTTTGACCGGGGGGCAGTGAGACTTCATTGTAGTGCAGATTTCCTTTGCAAGCTTGCTTGCTTGGCCAAAAAGGGCCTATGTGTTTTTTCCTGAATATATTCAGGAAAGAACGCATACGCCCTTTTTGGCCAAGTGCATCATTGTGGACATTCTGCCTCTTTTCCTATGCTTTACATGCAATTCCAGTCTACCTCCTGAAATCGGTTTCCTGCAATTCTGCCCCGCTTTCAAGTCCTCTTGGCAGCCTTACTTCAATACATTTTTGGACGATAGCTGTCATTTATAACTCTGCAGGTTTGTGAATGACAGTGCCCCTGAGCTCCTTTCTTCAACTCGCTGTCTTGTGAGCTGGCCGCAACAGCGCAGGATTTCTTCAGGCCCTAGTGTGGTTCCGGCATGGCACACTGAGCCTTTGGTTAATTCCTCTTCCTGGTGGGAAATGAGAGTTAAATTTCCCCGTCCAGACACCTCCAGCTAGTCTCTCATTGGTTCTCCCTATTCCTGTTCATTTTCCGCAGAAATTGCAAACTGGGCCAAACAGGAGTTTAAAGGCACTGACTCTCCAAGTGGGGAGAGTGTTAGTAAAGCGTCTGGAATGTTGCACCCGAGTACCGGGGGATGAAAACTGAGTCACATTTGAATACGTTTCCCGAAAACACGGTGGATCATACTCTGGGTTCCACATGCATGTTTTAGCTGAAGGAAGAATCCCTTAAACCTGGAGAGTTGAGACCCATGGAATGGGTACCATGCAATATGACTTCAAAGGGTCTGCATTTGCTCACCGATCCTCACCAATCCTATCACTGCTGCGTTTATGCTGCTGTACACACGCTTGATTCTCTTTCGGAGACATATAAATCCATAGGTTTTAAGATTCTTACTAGTCAGGTATATTCTTAGGCGTTTAATATGGGGTGTTGAGTCCACTTCGTTGAGCAAGGAGTAGCTCTTGTCTATTACATATTTGGCTTATGGAACGGTATCTGTGCTAATTTCAATCTCTGGTTTTATGCAGCACCCCAACTCACCTTTCCCCTTAAGGAAGCATAAGTTGGTTTTCTACATTTGAGACCCTGTTCTGTTTTGTAATTCAGTTCCTGTGTAGCCAAGTTTACATTCCATGTAGTAGTGACATCTTATGATGTTTCTTTTTCTCTGTGACTTATTTCACTTAGAATCATCGTACCTGAATCCACTCATTATGCTGCTACGGGCCTGATGACATAGATTTCATTGCTGAGTGATATTGCATTGTACATAAGTACCACAACTTCTTTATCCATTTTTCGCTTTCTGCGATATTGAAGTTGTACCGTAAACGAGGTTCTTGTAAACAGAGCCGTCCCAAACTTTGGGGTGGCTGTGTCTTTTTGATTTTAATTTCCCTAAGCTATAGGACCATAAGTGGATGTGCCCTAGGCTCTGTTGCTTTGTTTTGTAGATGTTTCAGGAAACAGCATACACTTCTCCAGAGTGGCTGTTTGCAATTTACAACCCACCCATGAGCATAACAAGGCTCCCAGTTCTCCATGGCCTGTCCTGCCTTTCTGGATTTTACACATTTTTCAGATGGCCCTTTTGACCAGGGGGCAGTGAGACTTCATTGTAGTGCAGATTTCCTTTGCAAGCTTGCTTGCTTGGCCAAAAAGGGCGTATGCGTTTTTTCCTGAATATATTCAGGAAAAAACGCATACGCCCTTTTTGGCCAAGTGCATCATTGTGGACGTTCTGCCTCTTTTCCTATGCTTTACATGCAATTCCAGTCTACCTCCTGAAATCGGTTTCCTGCAATTCTGCCCCACTTTCAAGTCCTCTTGGCAGCCTTACTTGAATATATTTTTGGACGATAGCTGTCATTTATAACTCTGCAGGTTTGTGAATGACAGTGCCCCTGAGCTCCTTTCTTCAACTTGCTTTCTTGTGAGCTGGCCGCAACACCGCAGGATTGCTTCAGGCCCTAGTGTGGTTCCGGCACTGCACGCTGAGCCTTTGGTTAATTCCTCTTCCTGGTGGGAAATGAGAGTTAATTTTTTCCGTCCAGACACCTCCAGCTAGTCTCTCATTGGTTCTCCCTATTCCTCTTCATTTTCCGCAGAAATTGCAAACTGGGCCAAACAGGAGGTTAAAGGCACTGACTCTCCAAGCGGGGAGAGTGTTAGTAAAGCGTCTGGAATGTTGTACCCGAGTACCGGGGGACGAAAACTGAGACACATTTGAACACGTTTCCCGATCACACGGTGGATCATACTCTGGGTTCCACATGCATGTTTTAGCTGAAGGAAGAATCCCTTAAACCTAGGGATTTGAGACCCATGGAAGGGTTACCATGCAACATGACTTCAAAGGGTCTGCATTTGCTCACTGATCCTCAACAATCCTATCACTGCTGCGTTTATGCCGCTGTACACACGCTTGATTCTCTTTCGGGACATAGAAATCCATAGGTTTTAAGATTCTTACTAGTCAGGTATATTCTTAGGCGTTTAATATGGGGTGTTGAGTCCACTTCGTTGAGCAAGGAGTAGCTCTTGTCTATTACATATTTGGCTTATGGAACGGTATCTGTGCTAATTTCAATCTCTGGTTTTATGCAGCACCCCAACTCACCTTTCCCCTTAAGCAAGCATAAGTTGGTTTTCTACATTTGAGACACTGTTCTGTTTTGTAATTCAGTTCCTGTGTAGCCAAGTTTACATTCCGTGTAGTAGTGATATCTTATTACGTTTCTTTTTCTCCGTGACTTATTTCACTTAGAATCATCGTACCTGAATCCACTCGTTATGCTGCTACGGGCCTGATGACATAGATTTCATTGCTGAATGATATTGCATTGTACATAAGTACCACAACTTCTTTATCCATTTTTCGCTTTCTGCGATATTGAACTTACACCGTAAACGAGGTTCTTGTAAACAGAGCCGTCCCAAACTTTGGGGTGGCTGTGTCTTTTTGATTTTAATTTCCCTAAGCTATAGGACCATAAGTGGAAGTGCCCTAGGCTCTGTTGCTTTGTTTTTTAGATGTTTCAGGAAACACCATACACTTCTCCAGAGTGGCTCTTGGCAATTTACATCCTGCCCATGAGCATAACAAGGCTCCCACGTCTCCATGGCCTGTCCTGCCTTTCTGGATTTTACACTTTTTTCAGATGTCCCTTTTGACCGGGGGGCAGTGAGACTTCATTGTAGTGCAGATTTCCTTTGCAAGCTTGCTTGCTTGGCCAAAAAGGGCCTATGTGTTTTTTCCTGAATATATTCAGGAAAGAACGCATAGGCCCTTTTTGGCCAAGTGCATCATTGTGGACATTCTGCCTCTTTTCCTATGCTTTACATGCAATTCCAGTCTACCTCCTGAAATCGGTTTCCTGCAATTCTGCCCCGCTTTCAAGTCCTCTTGGCAGCCTTACTTCAATACATTTTTGGACGATAGCTGTCATTTATAGCTCTGCAGGTTTGTGAATGACAGTGCCCATGAGCTCCTTTCTTCAACTCGCTTTCTTGTGAGCTGGCTGCAACACCGCAGGATTGCTTCAGGCCCTAGTGTGGTTGTGGCATGGCACGCTGAGCCTTTGGTTAATTCCTCTTCCTGGTGGGAAATGAGAGTTAAATTTGCCCGTCCAGACACCTCCAGCTAGTCTCTCATTGGTTCTCCCTATTCCTGTTCATTTTCCGCAGAAATTGCAAACTGGGCCAATCAGGAGGTTAAAGGCACTGACTCTCCAAGTGGAGAGAGTGTTAGTAAAGCGTCGGGAATGTTGCACCCGAGTACCAGGGGACGAAACCTGAGTCACATTTGAACACGTTTCCCGATCACACGGTGGATCATACTCTGGGTTCCACATGCATGTTTTAGCTGAAGGAAGAATCCCTTAAACCTGGAGAGTTGAGACCCATGGAATGGGTACCATGCAACATGACTTCAAAGGGTCTGCATTTGCTCACCGATCCTCACCAATCCTATCACTGCTGCGTTTATGCCGCTGTACACACGCTTGATTCTCTTTCGGAGACATATAAATCCATAGGTTTTAAGATTCTTACTAGTCAGGTATATTCTTAGGCGTTTAATATGGGGTGTTGAGTCCACTTCGTTGAGCAAGGAGTAGCTCTTGTCTATTACATATTTGGCTTATGGAACGGTATCTGTGCTAATTTCAATCTCTGGTTTTATGCAGCACCCCAACTCACCTTTCCCCTTAAGGAAGCATAAGTTGGTTTTCTACATTTGAGACCCTGTTCTGTTTTGTAATTCAGTTCCTGTGTAGCCAAGTTTACATTCCATGTAGTAGTGATATCTTATGATGTTTCTTTTTCTCTGTGACTTATTTCACTTAGAATCATCGTACCTGAATCCACTCATTATGGTGCTACGGGCCTGATGACATAGATTTCATTGCTGAGTGATATTGCATTGTACGTAAGTACCACAACTTCTTTATCCATTTTTCGCTTTCTGCGATATTGAACTTGGACCATAAATGAGGTTCTTGTAAACAGAGCTGTCCCTAACTTTGGGGTGGCTGAGTCTTTTTGATTTTAATTTCCCTAAGCTATAGGACCATAAGTGGAAGTGCCCTAGGCTCTGTTGCTTTGTTTTTTAGATGTTTCAGGAAACACCATACACTTCTCCAGAGTGGCTGTTGGCAATTTACATCCCGCCCATCAGCATAACAAGGCTCCCAGTTCTCCATGGCCTGTCCTGCCTTTCTGGATTTTACACTTTTTTCAGATGGCCCTTTTGACCGGGGAGCAGTGAGACTTCATTGTAGTGCAGATTTCCTTTGCAAGCTTGCTTGGTTGGCCAAAAAGTGCGTATGCGTTTTTTCCTGAATATATTCAGGAAAAAACGCATACGCCCTTTTTGGCCAAGTGCATCATTGTGGACGTTCTGCCTCTTTTCCTATGCTTTACATGCAATTCCAGTCTACCTCCTGAAATCGGTTTCCTGCAATTCTGCCCCGCTTTCAAGTCCTCTTGGCAGTCTTACTTCAATATATTTTTGGACGATAGCTATCATTTATAACTCTGCAGGTATGTGAATGACAGTGTCCCTGAGCTCCTTTCTTCAACTCGCTTTCTTGTGAGCTGGCCGCAACACCGCAGCATTGCTTCAGGCCCTAGTGTGGTTCCGGCATGGCACGCTGAGCCTTTGTTTAATTCCTCTTCCTGGTGGGAAATGAGAGTTAAATTTGCCGGTCCAGACACCTCCAGCTAGTCTCTCATTGGTTCTCCCTATTCCTGTTCATTTTCCGCAGAAATTGCAAACTGGGCCAAACAGGAGGTTAAAGGCACTGACTCTCCAAGTGGGGAGAGTGTTAGTAAAGCGTCTGGAATGTTGCACCCGAGTACCAGGGGACGAAAACTGAGACAGATTTGAACACGTTTCCCGATCACATGGTGGATCATACTCTGGGTTCCACATGCATGTTTTAGCTGAAGGAAGAATCCCTTAAACCTGGAGAGTTGAGACCCCTGCAATGGGTACCATGCAATATGACTTCAAAGGGTCTGCATTTGCTCACCGAACCTCACCAATCCTATCACTGCTGCATTTATGCCACTGTACACACGCTTGATTCTCTTTCTGAGACATATAAATCCATAGGTTTTAAGATTCTTACTAGTCAGGTATATTCTTAGGCGTTTAATATGGGGTGTAGAGTCCACTTCGTTGAGCAAGGAGTAGCTCTTGTCTATTAAATATTTGGCTTATGGAACGGTATCTGTGCTAATTTCAATCTCTGGTTTTATGCAGCACCCCAACTCACCTTTCCCCTTAAGCAAGCATAAGTCGGTTTTCTACATTTGAGACCCTGTTCTGTTTTGTAATTCAGTTCCTGTGTAGCCAAGTTTACATTCCATGTGGTAGAGATATCTTATGATGTTTCTTTTTCTGTGTGACTTATTTCACTTAGAATCATCGTACCTGAATCCACTCATTATGCTGCTATGGGCCTGATGACATAGATTTCATTGCTGAGTGATATTGCATTGTACGTAAGTACCACAACTTCTTTATCCATTTTTCACTTTCTGTGATTTTGAACTTGTACTGTAAACGAGGTTCTTTTAAACAGAGCCTTCCCAAACTTTGGGGTGGCTGTGTCTTTTTGATTTTAATTTCCCTAAGCTATAGGACCATAAGTGGAAGTGCCCTAGGCTCTGTTGCTTTGTTTTTTAGATGTTTCAGGAAACACCATACACTTCTCCAGAGTGGCTGTTGGCAATTTACATCCTGCCCATGAGCATAACAAGGCTCCCAGTTCTCCATGGCCTGTCCTGCCTTTCTGGATTTTACACTTTTTTCAGATGGCCCTTTTGACCGGGGGGCAGTGAGACTTCATTGTAGTGCAGATTTCCTTTGCAAGCTTGCTTGGTTGGCCAAAAAGGGCGTATGCGTTTTTTCCTGAATATATTCAGGAAAAAACGCATACGCCCTTTTTGGCCAAGTGCATCATTGTGGACGTTCTGCCTCTTTTCCTTTGCTTTACATGCAATTCCAGTCTACCTCCTGAAATCGGTTTCCTGCAATTCTGCCCAGCGTTCAAGTCCTCTTGGCAGCCTTACTTCAATATATTTTTGGACGATAGCTGTCATTTATAACTCTGCAGGTTTGTGAATGACAGTGCCCCTGAGCTCCTTTCTTCAACTCGCTTTCTTGTGAGCTGGCCGCAACACCGCAGCATTGCTTCAGGCCCTAGTGTGGTTCCGGAATGACATGCTGAGCCTTTGGTTAATTCCTCTTCCTGGTGGGAAATGAGAGTTAAATTTGCCCGTCCAGACACCTCCAGCTAGTCTCTCATTGGTTCTCCCTATTCCTGTTCATTTTCCGCAGAAATTGCAAACTGGGCCAAACAAGAGGTTAAAGGCAATGACTCTCCAAGTGGGGAGAGTGTTAGTAAAGCGTCTGGAATGTTGCACCCGAGTACCAGGGGATGAAAACTGACACAATTAAACACGTTTCCCGATCACACAGTGGATCATACTCTGGGTTCCACATGCATGTTTTAGCTGAAGGAAGAATCCCTTAAACCTGGAGAGTTGAGACCCATGGAATGGGTACCATGCAATATGACTTCAAAGGGTCTGCATTTGCTCACCGAACCTCACCAATCCTATCACTGCTGCGTTTATGACACTGTACACACGCTTGATTCTCTTTCGGAGACATATAAATCCATAGGTTTTAAGATTCTTTCTAGTCAGATATATTCTTACGCGTTTAATATGGGGTGTAGAGTCCACTTCGTTGAGCAAGGAGTAGCTCTTGTCTATTAAATATTTGGCTTATGGAACGGTATCTGTGCTAATTTCAATCTCTGGTTTTATGCAGCACCCCAACTCACCTTTCGCCTTAAGCAAGCACAAGTTGGTTTTCTACATTTGAGACCCTGTTCTGTTTTGTAATTCAGTTCCTGTGTAGCCAAGTTTACATTCCTTGTAGTAGTGATATCTTATGATGTTTGTTTTTCTGTGTGACTTATTTCACTTAGAATCATCGTACCTGAATCCACTCATTATGCTGCTACGGGCCTGATGACATAGATTTCATTGCTGAGTGATATTGCATTGTACGTAAGTACCACAACTTCTTTATCCATTTTTCGCTTTCTGTGATATTGAACTTGGACCATAAATGAGGTTCTTGTAAACAGAGCTGTCCCTAACTTTGGGGTGGCTGAGTCTTTTTGATTTTAATTTCCCTAAGCTATAGGACCATAAGTGGAAGTGCCCTAGGCTCTGTTGCTTTGTTTTTTAGATGTTTCAGGAAACACCATACACTTCTCCAGAGTGGCTGTTGGCAATTTACATCCCGCCCATCAGCATAACAAGGCTCCCAGTTCTCCATGGCCTGTCCTGCCTTTCTGGATTTTACACTTTTTTCAGATGGCCCTTTTGACCGGGGAGCAGTGAGACTTCATTGTAGTGCAGATTTCCTTTGCAAGCTTGCTTGGTTGGCCAAAAAGTGCGTATGCGTTTTTTCCTGAATATATTCAGGAAAAAACGCATACGCCCTTTTTGGCCAAGTGCATCATTGTGGACGTTCTGCCTCTTTTCCTATGCTTTACATGCAATTCCAGTCTACCTCCTGAAATCGGTTTCCTGCAATTCTGCCCCGCTTTCAAGTCCTCTTGGCAGCCTTACTTCAATATATTTTTGGACGATAGCTATCATTTATAACTCTGCAGGTATGTGAATGACAGTGTCCCTGAGCTCCTTTCTTCAACTCGCTTTCTTGTGAGCTGGCCGCAACACCGCAGGATTGCTTCAGGCCCTAGTGTGGTTCCGGCATGGCACGCTGAGCCTTTGTTTAATTCCTCTTCCTGGTGGGAAATGAGAGTTAAATTTGCCCGTCCAGACACCTCCAGCTAGTCTCTCATTGGTTCTCCCTATTCCTGTTCATTTTCCGCAGAAATTGCAAACTGGGCCAAACAGGAGGTTAAAGGCACTGACTCTCCAAGTGGGGAGAGTGTTAGTAAAGCGTCTGGAATGTTGCACCCGAGTACCAGGGGACGAAAACTGAGACACATTTGAACACGTTTCCCGATCACATGGTGGATCATACTCTGGGTTCCACATGCATGTTTTAGCTGAAGGAAGAATCCCTTAAACCTGGAGAGTTGAGACACCTGCAATGGGTACCATGCAATATGACTTCAAAGGGTCTGCATTTGCTCACCGAACCTCACCAATCCTATCACTGCTGCGTTTATGACACTGTACACACGCTTGATTCTCTTTCGGAGACATATAAATCCATAGGTTTTAAGATTCTTTCTAGTCATGTATATTCTTACGCGTTTAATATGGGGTGTAGAGTCCACTTCGTTGAGCAAGGAGTAGCTCTTGTGTATTAAATATTTGGGTTATGGAACGGTATCTGTTCTAATTTCAATCTCTGGTTTTATGCAGCACCCCAACTCACCTTTCGCCTTAAGCAAGCATAAGTTGGTTTTCTACATTTGAGACCCTGTTCTGTTTTGTAATTCAGTTCCTGTGTAGCCAAGATTACATTCCTTGCAGTAGTGATATCTTATGATGTTTGTTTTTCTGTGTGACTTATTTCACTTAGAATCATCGTACCTGAATCCACTCATTATGCTGCTACGGGCCTGATGACATAGATTTCATTGCTGAGTGATATTGCATTGTACGTAAGTACCACAACTTCTTTATCCATTTTTCGCTTTCTGTGATATTGAACTTGGACCATAAATGAGGTTCTTGTAAACAGAGATGTCCCTAACTTTGGGGTGGCTGAGTCTTTTTGATTTTAATTTCCCTAAGCTATAGGACCATAAGTGGAAGTGCCCTAGGCTCTGTTGCTTTGTTTTTTAGATGTTTCAGGAAACACCATACAATTCTCCAGAGTGGCTGTTGGCAATTTACATCCCGCCCATCAGCATAACAAGGCTCCCAGTTCTCCATGGCCTGTCCTGCCTTTCTGGATTTTACACTTTTTTCAGATGGCCCTTTTGACCGGGGAGCAGTGAGACTTCATTGTAGTGCAGATTTCCTTTGCAAGCTTGCTTTGTTGGCCAAAAAGGGCGTATGCGTTTTTTCCGGAATATATTAAGGAAAAAACGAATACGCCCTTTTTGGCCAAGTGCATCATTGTGGACGTTCTGCCTCTTTTCCTATGCTTTACATGCAATTCCAGTCTACCTCCTGAAATCAGTTTCCTGCAATTCTGCCCCGCTTTCAAGTCCTCTTGGCAGCCTTACTTCAATATATTTTTGGACGATAGCTGTCATTTATAACTCTGCAGGTATGTGAATGACAGTGCCCCTGAGCTCCTTTCTTCAACTCGCTTTCTTGTGAGCTGGCCGCAACACCGCAGGATTGCTTCAGGCCCTAGTGTGGTTCCGGCATGGCACGCTGAGCCTTTGTTTAATTCCTCTTCCTGGTGGGAAATGAGAGTTAAATTTGCCCGTCCAGACACCTCCAGCTAGTCTCTCATTGGTTCTCCCTATTCCTGTTCATTTTCCGCAGAAATTGCAAACTGGGCCAAACAGGAGGTTAAAGGCACTGACTCTCCAAGTGGGGAGAGTGTTAGTAAAGCGTCTGGAATGTTGCACCCGAGTACCAGGGGACGAAAACTGAGACACATTTGAACACGTTTCCCGATCACATGGTGGATCATACTCTGGGTTCCACATGCATGTTTTAGCTGAAGGAAGAATCCCTTAAACCTGGAGAGTTGAGACCCCTGCAATGGGTACCATGCAATATGACTTCAAAGGGTCTGCATTTGCTCACCGAACCTCACCAATCCTATCACTGCTGTATTTATGCCACTGTACACACGCTTGATTCTCTTTCTGAGACATATAAATCCATAGGTTTTAAGATTCTTACTAGTCAGGTATATTCTTAGGCGTTTAATATGGGGTGTAGAGTTCACTTCGTTGAGCAAGGAGTAGCTCTTGTCTATTACATATTTGGCTTATGGAACGGTATCTGTGCTAATTTCAATCTCTGGTTTTATGCAGCACCCCAACTTAGCTTTCCCCTTAAGCAAGCATAAGTCGGTTTTCTACATTTGAGACCCTGTTCTGTTTTGTAATTCAGTTCCTGTGTAGCCAAGTTTACATTCCATGTGGTAGAGATATCTTATGATGTTTCTTTCTCCGTGTGACTTATTTCACTTAGAATCATCGTACCTGAATCCACTCATTATGCTGCTACGGGTCTGATGACATAGATTTCATTGCTGAGTGATATTGCATTGTACGTAAGTACCACAACTTCTTGATCCATTTTTCGCTTTCTGTGATATTGAACTTGTACCGTAAACGAGGTTCTTGTAAACAGAGCTGTTCCAAAGATTAGGGTGGTTGTGTGTTTTAGATTTTAATTTCCCTAAGCTATAGGACCATAAGTGGAAGTGCCCTAGGCTCTGTTGCTTTGTTTTTTAGATGTTTCAGGAAACACCATACACTTCTCCAGAGTGGCTGTTGGCAATTTACATCCCACCCATCAGCATAACAAGGCTCCCAGTTCTCCATGGCCTGTCCTGCCTTTCTGGATTTTACACTTTTTTCAGATGGCCCTTTTGACCGGGGGGTAGTGAGACTTCATTGTAGTGCAGATTTCCTTTGCAAGCTTGCTTGGTTGGCCAAAAAGGGCGTATGCGTTTTTTCCGGAATATATTCAGGAAAAAACGCATACGCCCTTTTTGGCCAAGTGCATCATTGTGGACGTTCTGCCTCTTTTCCTATGCTTTACATGCAATTCCAGTCTACCTCCTGAAATCGGTTTCCTGCAATTCTGCCCCGCTTTCAAGTCCTCTTGGCAGCCTTACTTCAATATATTTTTGGACGATAGCTATCATTTATAACTCTGCAGGTATGTGAATGACAGTGTCCCTGAGCTCCTTTCTTCAACTCGCTTTCTTGTGAGCTGGCCGCAACACCGCAGGATTGCTTCAGGCCCTAGTGTGGTTCCGGCATTGCACGCTGAACCTTTGTTTAATTCCTCTTCCTGGTGGGAAATGAGAGTTAAATTTGCCCATCCAGACACCTCCAGCTAGTCTCTCATTGGTTCTCCCTATTCCTGTTCATTTTCCGCAGAAATTGCAAACTGGGCCAAACAGGAGGTTAAAGGCACTGACTCTCCAAGTGGGGAGAGTGTTAGTAAAGCGTCTGGAATGTTGCACCCGAGTACCAGGGGACGAAAACTGAGACACATTTGAACACGTTTCCCGATCACATGGTGGATCATACTCTGGGTTCCACATGCATGTTTTAGCTGAAGGAAGAATCCCTTAAACCTGGAGAGTTGAGACCCCTGCAATGGGTACCATGCAATATGACTTCAAAGGGTCTGCATTTGCTCACCGAACCTCACCAATCCTATCACTGCTGCGTTTATGCCACTGTACACACGCTTGATTCTCTTTCTGAGACATATAAATCCATAGGTTTTAAGATTCTTACTAGTCAGGTATATTCTTAGGCGTTTAATATGGGGTGTAGAGTCCACTTCGTTGAGCAAGGAGTAGCTCTTGTCTATTACATATTTGGCTTATGGAACGGTATCTGTGCTAATTTCAATCTCTGGTTTTATGCAGCACCCCAACTCACCTTTCCCCTTAAGCAAGCATAAGTCGGTTTTCTACATTTGAGACCCTGTTCTGTTTTGTAATTCAGTTCCTGTGTAGCCAAGTTTACATTCCATGTGGTAGAGATATCTTATGATGTTTGTTTTTCTGTGTGACTTATTTCACTTAGAATCATCGTACCTGAATCCACTCATTATGCTGCTATGGGCCTGATGACATAGATTTCATTGCTGAGTGATATTGCATTGTACGTAAGTACCACAACTTCTTTATCCATTTTTCGCTTTCTGTGATATTGAACTTGGACCATAAATGAGGTTCTTGTAAACAGAGATGTCCCTAACTTTGGGGTGGCTGAGTCTTTTTGATTTTAATTTCCCTAAGCTATAGGACCATAAGTGGAAGTGCCCTAGGCTCTGTTGCTTTGTTTTTTAGATGTTTCAGGAAACACCATACACTTCTCCAGAGTGGCTGTTGGCAATTTACATCCCGCCCATCAGCATAACAAGGCTCCCAGTTCTCCATGGCCTGTCCTGCCTTTCTGGATTTTACACTTTTTTCAGATGGCCCTTTTGACCGGGGAGCAGTGAGACTTCATTGTAGTGTAGATTTACTTTGCAAGCTTGCTTGGTTGGCCAAAAAGGGCGTATGCGTTTTTTCCTGAATATATTCAGGAAAAAACGCATACGCCCTTTTTGGCCAAGTGCATCATTGTGGACGTTCTGCCTCTTTTCCTATGCTTTACATGCAATTCCAGTCTACCTCCTGAAATCGGTTTCCTGCAATTCTGCCCCGCTTTCAAGTCCTCTTGGCAGCCTTACTTCAATATATTTTTGGACGACAGCTATCATTTATAACTCTGCAGGTATGTGAATGACAGTGCCCCTGAGCTCCTTTCTTCAACTCGCTTTCTTGTGAGCTGGCCGCAACACCGCAGCATTGCTTCAGGCCCTAGTGTGGTTCTGGCATGGCACGCTGAGCCTTTGTTTAATTCCTCTTCCTGGTGGGAAATGAGAGTTAAATTTGCCCGTCCAGACACCTCCAGCTAGTCTCTCATTGGTTCTCCCTATTCCTGTTCATTTTCCGCAGAAATTGCAAACTGGGCCAAACATGAGGTTAAAGGCATTGACTCTCCAAGTGGGGAGAGTGTTAGTAAAGCGTCTGGAATGTTGCACCCGAGTACCAGGGGACGAAAACTGAGACACATTTGAACACGTTTCCCGATCACATGGTGGATCATACTCTGGGTTCCACATGCATGTTTTAGCTGAAGGAAGAATCCCTTAAACCTGGAGAGTTGAGACCCCTGCAATGGGTACCATGCAATATGACTTCAAAGGGTCTGCATTTGCTCACCGAACCTCACCAATCCTATCACTGCTGCATTTATGCCACTGTACACACGCTTGATTCTCTTTCGGAGACATATAAATCCATAGGTTTTAAGATTCTTACTAGTCAGGTATATTCTTAGGCGTTTAATATGGGGTGTAGAGTCCACTTCGTTGAGCAAGGAGTAGCTCTTGTCTATTACATATTTGGCTTATGGAACGGTATCTGTGCTAATTTCAATCTCTGGTTTTATGCAGCACCCCAACTTAGCTTTCCCCTTAAGCAAGCATAAGTCGGTTTTCTACATTTGAGACCCTGTTCTGTTTTGTAATTCAGTTCCTGTGTAGCCAAGTTTACATTCCATGTGGTAGAGATATCTTATGATGTTTCTTTCTCTGTGTGACTTATTTCACTTACAATCATCGTACCTGAATCCACTCATTATGCTGCTACAGGCCTGATGACATAGATTTCATTGCTGAGTGATATTGCATTGTACGTAAGTACCACAACTTCTTTATCCATTTTGCGCTTTCTGTGATATTGAACTTGTACCGTAAACGAGGTTCTTGTAAACAGAGCTGTTCCAAAGATTGGGGTGGTTGTGTGTTTTAGATTTTAATTTCCCTAAGCTATAGGACCATAAGTGGAAGTGCCCTAGGCTCTGTTGCCTTGTTTTTTAGATGTTTCAGGAAACACCATACACTTCTCCAGAGTGACTGTTGGCAATTTACATCCCGCCCAACAGCATAACAAGGCTCCCAGTTCTCCATGGCCTGTCCTGCCTTTCTGGATTTTACACTTTTTTCAGATGGCCCTTTTGACCGGGGGGCAGTGAGACTTCATTGTAGTGCAGATTTCCTTTGCAAGCTTGCTTGGTTGGCCAAAAAGTGCGTATGCGTTTATTCCTGAATATATTCAGGAAAAAACGCATACGCCCTTTTTGGCCAAGTGCATCATTGTGGACGTTCTGCCTCTTTTCCTATGCTTTACATGCAATTCCAGTCTACCTCCTGAAATCGGTTTCCTGCAATTCTGCCCCGCTTTCAAGTCCTCTTGGCAGCCTTACTTCAATATATTTTTGGACGATAGCTGTCATTTATAACTCTGCAGGTATGTGAATGACAGTGCCCCTGAGCTCCTTTCTTCAACTCGCTTTCTTGTGAGCTGGCCGCAACACCGCAGAATTGCGTCAGGCCCTAGTGTGGTTCCGGCATGGCACACTGAGCCTTTGGTTAATTCCTCTTCCTGGTGGGAAATGAGAGTTAAATTTGCCCGTCCAGACACCTCCAGCTAGTCTCTCATTGGTTCTCCCTATTCCTGTTCATTTTCCGCAGAAATTGCAAACTGGGCCAAACAAGAGGTTAAAGGCACTGACTCTCCAAGTGGGGAGAGTGTTAGTAAAGCATCTGGAATGTTGCACCCGAGTCCCGGGGGATGAAAACTGACACAATTAAACACGTTTCCCGATCACACGGTGGATCATACTCTGGGTTCCACATGCATGTTTTAGCTGAAGGAAGAATCCCTTAAACCTGGAGAGTTGAGACCCATGGAATGGGTACCATGCAATATGACTTCAAAGAGTCTGCATTTGCTCACCGAACCTCACCAATCCTATCACTGCTGCGTTTATGACACTGTACACATGCTTGATTCTCTTTCGGAGACATATAAATCCATAGGTTTTAAGATTCTTTCTAGTCATGTATATTCTTACGCGTTTAATATGGGGTGTAGAGTCCACTTCGTTGAGCAAGGAGTAGCTCTTGTCTATTAAATATTTGGCTTATGGAACGGTATCTGTTCTAATTTCAATCTCTGGTTTTATGCAGCACCCCAACTCACCTTTCGCCTTAAGCAAGCATAAGTTGGTTTTCTACATTTGAGACCCTGTTCTGTTTTGTAATTCAGTTCCTGTGTAGCCAAGTTTACATTCCGTGTAGTAGTGATATCTTATGATGTTTCTTTTTCTGTGTGACTTATTTCACTTAGAATCATCGTACCTGAATCCACTCATTATGCTGCTACGGGCCTGATGACATAGATTTCATTGCTGAGTGATATTGCATTGTACGTAAGTACCACAACTTCTTGATCCATTTTTCGCTTTCTGTGTTATTGAACTTGTACCGTAAACGAGGTTCTTGTAAACAGAGCTGTCCCAAACATTGGGGTGGTTGTGTCTTTTTGATTTTAATTTCCCTAAGCTATAGGAACATAAGTGGAAGTGCCCTAGGCTCTGTTGCTTTGTTTTTTAGATGTTTCAGGAAACACCATACACTTCTCCAGAGTGGCTGTTGGCAATTTACATCCCGCCCATCAGCATAACAAGGCTCCCAGTTCTCCATGGCCTGTCCTGCCTTTCTGGATTTTACACTTTTTTCAGATGACCCTTTTGACCGGGGGGCAGTGAGACTTCATTGTAGTGCAGATTTCCTTTGCAAGCTTGCTTGGTTGGCCAAAAAGGGCGTAGGCTTTTTTTCTTGAGGAAAAATCGCATATGCCCTTTTTGGCCAAGTGCATCATTGTGGACGTTCTGCCTCTTTTCCTATGCTTTACATGCAATTCCAGTCTACCTCCTGAAATCGGTTTCCTGCAATTCTGCCCCGCTTTCAAGTCCTCTTGGCAGCCTTACTTCAATATATTTTTGGACGATAGCTGTCATTTATAACTCTGCAGGTATGTGAATGACAGTGCCCCTGAGCTCCTTTCTTCAACTCGCTTTCTTGTGAGCTGGCCGCAACACCACAGGATTGCTTCAGGCCCTAGTGTGGTTCCGGCATGGCACGCTGAGCCTTTGTTTAATTCCTCTTCCTGGTGGGAAATGAGAGTTAAATTTGCCCGTCCAGACACCTCCAGCTAGTCTCTCATTGGTTCTCCCTATTCCTGTTCATTTTCCGCAGAAATTGCAAACTGGGCCAAAGAGGAGGTTAAAGGCACTGACTCTCCAAGTGGGGAGAGTGTTAGTAAAGCGTCTGGAATGTTGCACCCGAGTACCAGGGGACGAAAACTGACACATTTGAACACGTTTCCCGATCACACGGTGGATCATACTCTGGGTTCCACATGCATGTTTTAGCTGAAGGAAGAATCCCTTAAACCTGGAGAGTTGAGACCCATGGAATGGGTACCATGCAATATGACTTCAAAGGGTCTGCATTTGCTCACCGAACCTCAACAATCCTATCACTGCTCCGTTTATGCTGCTATACACACGCTTGATTCTCTTTCGGAGATATATAAATCCATAGGTTTTAAGATTCTTACTAGTCAGGTATATTCTTAGGCGTTTAATATGGGGTGTTGAGTCCACTTCGTTGAGCAAAGTGTAGCTCTTTTCTATTACATATTTGGCTTGTGGAACGATATCTGTGCTAATTTCAATCTCTGGTTTTATGCAGCACCCCAACTCACCTTTCCCCTTAAGCAAGCATAAGTCGGTTTTCTACATTTGAGACCCTGTTCTGTTTTGTAATTCAGTTCCTGTGTAGCCAAGTTTACATTCCGTGTAGTAGTGATATCTTATGATGTTTCTTTTTCTGTGCGACTTATTTCACTTAGAATCATCATACCTGAATCCACTCATTATGCTGCTATGGGCCTGATGACATAGATTTCATTGCTGAGTGATATTGCATTGTAGGTAAGTACCACAACTTCCTTATCCATTTTTCATTTTCTGTGATATTGAACTTGTACCGTAAACGAGGTTCCTGTAAACAGAACCGTCCCAAACTTTGGGGTGGCTGTGTCTTTTTGATTTTAATTTCCCTAAGCTATAGGACCATAAGTGGAAGTGCCCTAGGCTCTGTTGCTTTGTTTTTTAGATGTTTCAGGAAACACCATACACTTCTCCAGAGTGGCTGTTGGCAATTTACATCCAGCCCATCAGCATAACAAGGCTCCCAGTGCTCCATGGCCTGTCCTGCCTTTCTGGATTTTACACATTTTTCAGATGGCCCTTTTGACCGGGGGGCAGTGAGACTTCATTGTAGTGCAGATTTCCTTTGCAAGCTTGCTTGGTTGGCCAAAAAGGGCGTATGCGTTTTTTCCTGAATATATTCAGGAAAAAACGCATACGCCCTTTTTGGCCAAGTGCATCATTGTGGACGTTCTGCCTCTTTTCCTATGCTTTACATGCAATTCCAGTCTACCTCCTGAAATCGGTTTCCTGCAATTCTGCCCCGCTTTCAAGTCCTCTTGGCAGCCTTACTTCAATATATTTTTGGACGATAGCTGTCATTTATAACTCTGCAGGTTTGTGAATGACAGTGCCCCTGAGCTCCTTTCTTCAACTCGTTTTCTTGTGAGCTGGCCGCAACACCGCAGCATTGCTTCAGGCCCTAGTGTGGTTCCAGAATGGCACGCTGAGCCTTTGGTTAATTCCTCTTCCTGGTGGGTAATGAGAGTTAAATTTGCCCGTCCAGACACCTCCAGCTAGTCTCTCATTGGTTCTCCCTATTCCTGTTCATTTTCCGCAAAAATTGCAAACTGGGCCAAACAGGAGGTTAAAGGCACTGACTCTCCAAGTGGGGAGAGTGTTAGTAAATCGTCTGGAATGTTGCACCTGAGTACCGGGGGACGAAAACTGAGTCACATTTGAACACGTTTCCCGATCACATGGTGTATCATACTCTGGGTTCCACATGCATGTTTTAGCTGAAGGAAGAATCCCTTAAACCTGGAGAGTTGAGACCCATGGAATGGGTACCATGCAATATGACTTCAAAGGGTCTGCATTTGCTCACCGAACCTCAACAATCCTAACACTGCTGCGTTTATGCCGCTATACACACGCTTGATTCTCTTTCGGAGACATATAAATCCATAGGTTTTAAGATTCTTACTAGTCAGGTATATTCTTATGCGTTTAATATGGGGTGTTGAGTCCACTTCGTTGAGCAATGAGTAGCTCTTGTCTATTACATATTTGGATTATGGAACGGTATCCGTTCTAATTTCAATCTCTGGTTTTATGCAGCACCCCAACTCACCTTTCCCCTTAAGCAAGCATAAGTTGGTTTTCTACATTTGAGACCCTGTTCTGTTTTGTAATTCAGTTCCTGTGTAGCCAAGTTTACATTCCGTGTAGTAGTGATATCTTATGATGTTTGTTTTTCTGTGTGACTTATTTCACTTAGAATCATCGTACCTGAATCCACTCATTATGCTGCTACGGGCCTGATGACATAGATTTCATTGCTCAGTGATATTGCATTGTACGTAAGTACCACAAGTTCTTTACCCATTTTTCACTTTCTGTGATATTGAACTTGTACCGTAAACGAGGTTCTTGTAAACAGAGCCATCCCAAACTTTGGGGTGGCTGTGTCTTTTTCATTTTAATTTCCCTAAGCTATAGGACCATAAGTGGAAGTGCCCTAGGCTCTGTTGCTTTGTTTTTTAGATGTTTCAGGAAACACCATACACTTCTCCAGAGTGGCTGTTGGCAATTTACATCCCGCCCATCAGCATAACAAGGCTCCCAGTGCTCCATGGCCTGTCCTGCCTTTCTGGATTTTACACATTTTTCAGATGGCCCTTTTGACCGGGGGGCAGTGAGACTTCATTGTAGTGCAGATTTCCTTTGCAAGCTTGCTTGGTTGGCCAAAAAGGGCGTATGCGTTTTTTCCTGAATATATTCAGGAAAAAGCGCATACGCCCTTTTTGGCCAAGTGCATCATTGTGGACGTTCTGCCTCTTTTCCTATGCTTTACATGCAATTCCAGTCTACCTCCTGAAATCGGTTTCCTGCAATTCTGCCCCGCTTTCAAGTCCTCTTGGCAGCCTTACTTCAATATATTTTTGGATGATAGCTGTCATTTATAACTCTGCATGTCTGTGAATGACAGTGCCCCTGAGCTTCTTTCTTCAACTCGCGTTCTTGTGAGCTGGCCGCAACACCGTAGGATTGCTTAAGGCCCTAGTGTGGTTCCGGCATGGCAGGCTGAGCCTTTGGTTAATTCCTCTTCCTGGTGGGTAATGAGAGTTAAATTTGACCGTCCAGACACCTCCAGCTAGTCTCTCTTGGTTCTCCCTATTTCTGTTCATTTTCCGTAGAAATTGCAAACTGGGCCAAACAGGAGGTTAAAGGCACAGACTCTCCAAGTGGGGAGAGTGTTACTAAAGCGTCTGGAATGTTGCATCCGAGTACCAGGGGACGAAAACTGAGACACCTTTGAACACGTTTCCCAATCACATGGTGTATCATACTCTGGGTTTCACATGCATGTTTTAGCTGAAGGAAGAATCCCTTAAACCTGGAGAGTTGAGACCCATGGAATGGGTACCATGCAATATGACTTCAAAGGGTCTGCATTTGCTCACCGAACCTCACCAATCCTATCACCGGTGCGTTTATGCCGCTGTACACACTCTTGATTCTCTTTCGGAGACATATAAATCCATAGGTTTTAAGATTCTTACTAGTCAGGTATATTCGTAGGCGTTTAATATGGGGTGTTGAGTCCACTTCATTGAACAAGGAGTAGCTCTTGTATATTACATATTTGGCTTATGGAACGGTATCTGTGCTTATTTCAATCTCTGGTTTTATGCAGCACCCCAACTCACATTTCCCCTTAAGCAAGCATAAGTTGGTTTTCTACATTTGAGACCCTGTTCTGTTTTGTAATTCAGTTCCTGTGTAGCCAAGTTTACATTCCGTGTAGTAGTGATATCTTATGATGTTTCTTTTTCTGTGTGACTTATTTCACTTAGAATCATCGTACCTGAATCCACTCATTATGCTGCTATGGGCCTGATGACATAGATTTCATTGCTGAGTGATATTGCATTGTACGTAAGTACCACAACTTCTTTATCCATTTTTCACTTTCTGTGATTTTGAACTTGTACTGTAAACGAGGTTCTTGTAAACAGAGCCGTCCCAAACTTTGGGGTGGCTGTGTCTTTTTGTTTTTAATTTCCCTAAGCTATAGGACCATAAGTGGAAGTGCCCTAGGCTCTGTTGCTTTGTTTTTTAGATGTTTCAGGAAACACCATACACTTCTCCAGAGTGGCTGTTGGCAATTTACATCCCGCCCATCAGCATAACAAGGCTCCCAGTTCTCCATGGCCTGTCCTGCCTTTGTGGATTTTACACTTTTTTCAGATGGCCCTTTTGACCGGGGGGCAGTGAGACTTCATTGTAGTGCAGATTTCCTTTGCAAGCTTGCTTGGTTGGCCAAAAAGGGCGTATGCGTTTTTTCCTGAATATATTCAGGAAAAAACGCATACGCCCTTTTTGGCCAAGTGCATCATTGTGGACGTTCTGCCTCTTTTCCTATGCTTTACATGCAATTCCAGTCTACCTCCTGAAATCGGTTTCCTGCAATTCTGCCCCGCTTTCAAGTCCTCTTGGCAGCCTTACTTCAATATATTTTTGGACGATAGCTGTCATTTATAACTCTGCAGGTTTGTGAATGACAGTGCCCCTGAGCTCCTTTCTTCAACTCGCTTTCTTGTGAGCTGGCCGCAACACCGCAGCATTGCTTCAGGCCCTAGTGTGGTTCCGGCATGGCACGCTGAGCATTTGTTTAATTCCTCTTCCTGGTGGGAAATGAGAGTTAAATTTGCCCGTCCAGACACCTCCAGCTAGTCTCTCATTGGTTCTCCCTATTCCTGTTCATTTTCCGCAGAAATTGCAAACTGGGCCAAACAGGAGGTTAAAGGCACTGACTCTCCAAGTGGGGAGAGTGTTAGTAAAGCGTCTGGAATGTTGCACCCGAGTACCAGGGGATGAAAACTGACACAATTTAACACGTTTCCCGATCACATGGTGGATCATACTCTGGGTTCCACATGCATGTTTTAGCTGAAGGAAGAATCCCTTAAACCTGGAGAGTTGAGACCCATAGAATGGGTACCATGCAATATGACTTCAAAGGGTCTGCATTTGCTCACCGAACCTCACCAATCCTATCACTGCTGCGTTTATGCCACTGTACACACGCTTGATTCTCTTTCGGAGACATAGAAATCCATAGGTTTTAAGATTCTTCCTAGTCAGGTATATTCTTAGGCGTTTAATATGGGGTGTAGAGTCCACTTCGTTGAGCAAGGAGTAGCTCTTGTCTATTACATATTTGGCTTATGGAACGGTATCTGTGCTAATTTCAATCTCTGGTTTTATGCAGAACCCCAACTCACCTTTCCCCTTAAGCAAGCATAAGTCGGTTTTCTACATTTGAGACCCTTTTCTGTTTTGTAATTCAGTTCCTGTGTAGCCAAGTTTACATTCCATGTGGTAGAGATATGTTATGATGTTTCTTTTTCTGTGTGACTTATTTCACTTAGAATCATCATACCTGAATCCACTCATTATGCTGCTACGGGCCTGATGACATAGATTTCATTGCTGAGTGATATTGCATTGTACGTAAGTACCACAACTTCTTTATCCATTTTGCGCTTTCTGTGATATTGAACTTGTACCGTAAAGGAGGTTCTTGTAAACAGAGCTGTCCCAAACATTTGGGTGGTTGTGTCTTTTTTATTTTAATTTCCCTAAGCTATAGGACCATAAGTGGAAGTGCCCTAGGCTCTGTTGCTTTGTTTTTTAGATGTTTCAGGAAACACCATACACTTCTCCAGAGTGGCTGTTGGCAATTTACATCCCGCCCATCAGCATAACAAGGCTCCCAGTTCTCCATGGCCTGTCCTGCCTTTCTGGATTTTACACATTTTTCAGATGGCCCTTTTGACCGGGGGGCAGTGAGACTTCATTGTAGTGCAGATTTCCTTTGCAAGCTTGCTTGGTTGGCCAAAAAGTGTGTATGCGTTTTTTCCTGAATATATTCAGGAAAAAACGCATACGCCCTTTTTGGCCAAGTGCATCATTGTGGACGTTCTGCCTCTTTTCCTTTGCTTTACATGCAATTCCAGTCTACCTCCTGAAATCGGTTTCCTGCAATTCTGCCCAGCGTTCAAGTCCTCTTGGCAGCCTTACTTCAATATATTTTTGGACGATAGCTATCATTTATAACTCTGCAGGTATGTGAATGACAGTGCCCCTGAGCTCCTTTCTTCAACTCGCTTTCTTGTGAGCTGGCCGCAACACCGCAGGATTGCTTCAGGCCCTAGTGTGGTTCCGGCATGGCATGCTGAGCCTTTGTTTAATTCCTCTTCCTGGTGGGAAATGAGAGTTAAATTTGCCCGTCCAGACACCTCCAGCTAGTCTCTCATTGGTTCTCCCTATTCCTGTTCATTTTCCGCAGAAATTGCAAACTGGGCCAAACAGGAGGTTAAAGGCACTGACTCTCCAAGTGGGGAGAGTGTTAGTAAAGCGTCTGGAATGTTGCACCCGAGTACCAGGGGACGAAAACTGAGACACATTTGAACACGTTGCCCGATCACATGGTGGATCATACTCTGGGTTCCACATGCATGTTTTAGCTGAAGGAAGAATCCCTTAAACCTGGAGAGTTGAGACCCCTGCAATGGGTACCATGCAATATGACTTCAAAGGGTCTGCATTTGCTCACCGAACCTCACCAATCCTATCACTGCTGCATTTATGCCACTGTACACATGCTTGATTCTCTTTCTGAGACATATAAATCCATAGGTTTTAAGATTCTTCCTAGTCAGGTATATTCTTAGGCGTTTAATATGGGGTGTAGAGTCCACTTCGTTGAGCAAGGAGTAGCTCTTGTCTATTACATATTTGGCTTATGGAACGGTATCTGTGCTAATTTCAATCTCTGGTTTTATGCAGCACCCCAACTCACCTTTCCCCTTAAGCAAGCATAAGTCGGTTTTCTACATTTGAGACTCTGTTCTGTTTTGTAATTCAGTTCCTGTGTAGCCAAGTTTACATTCCATGTGGTAGAGATATCTTATGATGTTTCTTTTTCTGTGTGACTTATTTCACTTAGAATCATCGTACCTGAATCCACTCATTATGCTGCTACGGGCCTGATGATATAGATTTCATTGCTGAGTGATATTGCATTGTACGTAAGTACCACAACTTCTTTACCCATTTTTCACTTTCTGTGATATTGAACTTGTACCGTAAATGAGGTTCTTGTAAACAGAGCCGTCCCAAACTTTGGGGTGGCTGTGTCTTTTTCATTTTAATTTCCCTAAGCTATAGGACCATAAGTGGAAGTGCCCTAGGCTCTGTTGCTTTGTTTTTTAGATGTTTCAGGAAACACCATACACTTCTCCAGAGTGGCTGTTGGCAATTTACATCCCGCCCATCAGCATAACAAGGCTCCCAGTTCTCCATGGCCTGTCCTGCCTTTCTGGATTTTACACTTTTTTCAGATGGCCCTTTTGACCGGGGGGCAGTGAGACTTCATTGTAGTGCAGATTTCCTTTGCAAGCTTGCTTGGTTGGCCAAAAAGGGCGTATGCGTTTTTTCCTGAATATATTCAGGAAAAAACGCATACGCCCTTTTTGGCCAAGTGCATCATTGTGGACGTTCTGCCTCTTTTCCTATGCTTTACATGCAATTCCAGTCTACCTCCTGAAATCGGTTTCCTGCAATTCTGCCCCGCTTTCAAGTCCTCTTGGCAGCCTTACTTCAATATATTTTTGGACGATAGCTGTCATTTATAACTCTGCAGGTTTGTGAATGACAGTGCCCCTGAGCTCCTTTCTTCAACTCGCTTTCTTGTGAGCTGGCCGCAACACCGCAGCATTGCTTCAGGCCCTAGTGTGGTTCCGGCATGGCACGCTGAGCATTTGTTTAATTCCTCTTCCTGGTGGGAAATGAGAGTTAAATTTGCCCGTCCAGACACCTCCAGCTAGTCTCTCATTGGTTCTCCCTATTCCTGTTCATTTTCCGCAGAAATTGCAAACTGGGCCAAACAGGAGGTTAAAGGCACTGACTCTCCAAGTGGGGAGAGTGTTAGTAAAGCGTCTGGAATGTTGCACCCGAGTACCAGGGGATGAAAACTGACACAATTTAACACGTTTCCCGATCACATGGTGGATCATACTCTGGGTTCCACATGCATGTTTTAGCTGAAGGAAGAATCCCTTAAACCTGGAGAGTTGAGACCCATAGAATGGGTACCATGCAATATGACTTCAAAGGGTCTGCATTTGCTCACCGAACCTCACCAATCCTATCACTGCTGCGTTTATGCCACTGTACACACGCTTGATTCTCTTTCGGAGACATAGAAATCCATAGGTTTTAAGATTCTTCCTAGTCAGGTATATTCTTAGGCGTTTAATATGGGGTGTAGAGTCCACTTCGTTGAGCAAGGAGTAGCTCTTGTCTATTACATATTTGGCTTATGGAACGGTATCTGTGCTAATTTCAATCTCTGGTTTTATGCAGAACCCCAACTCACCTTTCCCCTTAAGCAAGCATAAGTCGGTTTTCTACATTTGAGACCCTTTTCTGTTTTGTAATTCAGTTCCTGTGTAGCCAAGTTTACATTCCATGTGGTAGAGATATGTTATGATGTTTCTTTTTCTGTGTGACTTATTTCACTTAGAATCATCATACCTGAATCCACTCATTATGCTGCTACGGGCCTGATGACATAGATTTCATTGCTGAGTGATATTGCATTGTACGTAAGTACCACAACTTCTTTATCCATTTTGCGCTTTCTGTGATATTGAACTTGTACCGTAAAGGAGGTTCTTGTAAACAGAGCTGTCCCAAACATTTGGGTGGTTGTGTCTTTTTTATTTTAATTTCCCTAAGCTATAGGACCATAAGTGGAAGTGCCCTAGGCTCTGTTGCTTTGTTTTTTAGATGTTTCAGGAAACACCATACACTTCTCCAGAGTGGCTGTTGGCAATTTACATCCCGCCCATCAGCATAACAAGGCTCCCAGTTCTCCATGGCCTGTCCTGCCTTTCTGGATTTTACACATTTTTCAGATGGCCCTTTTGACCGGGGGGCAGTGAGACTTCATTGTAGTGCAGATTTCCTTTGCAAGCTTGCTTGGTTGGCCAAAAAGTGTGTATGCGTTTTTTCCTGAATATATTCAGGAAAAAACGCATACGCCCTTTTTGGCCAAGTGCATCATTGTGGACGTTCTGCCTCTTTTCCTTTGCTTTACATGCAATTCCAGTCTACCTCCTGAAATCGGTTTCCTGCAATTCTGCCCAGCGTTCAAGTCCTCTTGGCAGCCTTACTTCAATATATTTTTGGACGATAGCTATCATTTATAACTCTGCAGGTATGTGAATGACAGTGCCCCTGAGCTCCTTTCTTCAACTCGCTTTCTTGTGAGCTGGCCGCAACACCGCAGGATTGCTTCAGGCCCTAGTGTGGTTCCGGCATGGCATGCTGAGCCTTTGTTTAATTCCTCTTCCTGGTGGGAAATGAGAGTTAAATTTGCCCGTCCAGACACCTCCAGCTAGTCTCTCATTGGTTCTCCCTATTCCTGTTCATTTTCCGCAGAAATTGCAAACTGGGCCAAACAGGAGGTTAAAGGCACTGACTCTCCAAGTGGGGAGAGTGTTAGTAAAGCGTCTGGAATGTTGCACCCGAGTACCAGGGGACGAAAACTGAGACACATTTGAACACGTTGCCCGATCACATGGTGGATCATACTCTGGGTTCCACATGCATGTTTTAGCTGAAGGAAGAATCCCTTAAACCTGGAGAGTTGAGACCCCTGCAATGGGTACCATGCAATATGACTTCAAAGGGTCTGCATTTGCTCACCGAACCTCACCAATCCTATCACTGCTGCATTTATGCCACTGTACACATGCTTGATTCTCTTTCTGAGACATATAAATCCATAGGTTTTAAGATTCTTCCTAGTCAGGTATATTCTTAGGCGTTTAATATGGGGTGTAGAGTCCACTTCGTTGAGCAAGGAGTAGCTCTTGTCTATTACATATTTGGCTTATGGAACGGTATCTGTGCTAATTTCAATCTCTGGTTTTATGCAGCACCCCAACTCACCTTTCCCCTTAAGCAAGCATAAGTCGGTTTTCTACATTTGAGACTCTGTTCTGTTTTGTAATTCAGTTCCTGTGTAGCCAAGTTTACATTCCATGTGGTAGAGATATCTTATGATGTTTCTTTTTCTGTGTGACTTATTTCACTTAGAATCATCGTACCTGAATCCACTCATTATGCTGCTACGGGCCTGATGATATAGATTTCATTGCTGAGTGATATTGCATTGTACGTAAGTACCACAACTTCTTTACCCATTTTTCACTTTCTGTGATATTGAACTTGTACCGTAAATGAGGTTCTTGTAAACAGAGCCGTCCCAAACTTTGGGGTGGCTGAGTCTTTTTCATTTTAATTTCCCTAAGCTATAGGACCATAAGTGGAAGTGCCCTAGGCTCTGTTGCTTTGTTTTTTAGATGTTTCAGGAAACACCATACACTTCTCCAGAGTGGCTGTTGGCAATTTACATCCCGCCCATCAGCATAACAAGGCTCCCAGTGCTCCATGGCCTGTCCTGCCTTTCTGGATTTTACACTTTTTTCAGATGGCCCTTTTGACCGGGGGGCAGTGAGACTTCATTGTAGTGCAGATTTCCTTTGCAAGCTTGCTTGGTTGGCCAAAAAGGGCGTATGCGTTTTTTCCTGAATATATTCAGGAAAAAACGCATACGCCCTTTTTGGCCAAGTGCATCATTGTGGACGTTCTGCCTCTTTTCCTATGCTTTACATGCAATTCCAGTCTACCTCCTGAAATCGGTTTCCTGCAATTCTGCCCCGCTTTCAAGTCCTCTTGGCAGCCTTACTTCAATATATTTTTGGATGATAGCTGTCATTTATAACTGTGCATGTCTGTGAATGACAGTGCCCCTGAGCTTCTTTCTTCAACTCGCGTTCTTGTGAGCTGGCCGCAACACTGTAGGATTGCTTCAGGCCCTAGTGTGGTTCCGGCATGGCATGCTGAGCCTTTGGTTAATTCCTCTTCCTGGTGGGTAATGAGAGTTAAATTTGACCGTCCAGACACCTCCAGCTAGTCTCTCTTGGTTCTCCCTATTTCTGTTCATTTTCCGTAGAAATTGCAAACTGGGCCAAACAGGAGGTTAAAGGCACAGACTCTCCAAGTGGGGAGAGTGTTACTAAAGCGTCTGGAATGTTGCATCCGAGTACCAGGGGACGAAAACTGAGACACCTTTGAACACGTTTCCCAATCACATGGTGTATCATACTCTGGGTTTCACATGCATGTTTTAGCTGAAGGAAGAATCCCTTAAACCTGGAGAGTTGAGACCCATGGAATGGGTACCATGCAATATGACTTCAAAGGGTCTGCATTTGCTCACCGAACCTCACCAATCCTATCACTGGTGCGTTTATGCCGCTGTACACACTCTTGATTCTCTTTCGGAGACATATAAATCCATAGGTTTTAAGATTCTTACTAGTCAGGTATATTCGTAGGCGTTTAATATGGGGTGTTGAGTCCACTTCATTGAACAAGGAGTAGCTCTTGTCTATTACATATTTGGCTTATGGAACGGTATCAGTGCTTATTTCAATCTCTGGTTTTATGCAGCACCCCAACTCACCTTTCCCCTTAAGCAAGCATAAGTTGGTTTTCTACATTTGAGACCCTGTTCTGTTTTGTAATTCAGTTCCTGTGTAGCCAAGTTTACATTCCGTGTAGTAGTGATATCTTATGATGTTTGTTTTTCTGTGTGACTTATTTCACTTAGAATCATCGTACCTGAATCCACTCATTATGCTGCTATGGGCCTGATGACATAGATTTCATTGCTGAGTGATATTGCATTGTACGTAAGTACCACAACTTCTTTATCCATTTTTCACTTTCTGTGATTTTGAACTTGTACTGTAAACGAGGTTCTTGTAAACAGAGCCTTCCCAAACTTTGGGGTGGCTGTGTCTTTTTGATTTTAATTTCCCTAAGCTATAGGACCATAAGTGGAAGAGCCCTAGGCTCTGTTGCTTTGTTTTTTAGATGTTTCAGGAAACACCATACACTTCTCCAGAGTGGCTGTTGGCAATTTACATCCCGCCCATCAGCATAACAAGGCTCCCAGTGCTCCATGGCCCGTCCTGCCTTTCTGGATTTTACACTTTTTTCAGATGGCCCTTTTGACCGGGGGGCAGTGAGACTTCATTGTAGTGCAGATTTCCTTTGCAAGCTTGCTTGGTTGGCCAAAAAGTGCGTAGGCTTTTTTTCTTGAGGAAAAATCGCATATGCCCTTTTTGGCCAAGTGCATCATTGTGGACGTTCTGCCTCTTTTCCTATGCTTTACATGCAATTCCAGTCTACCTCCTGAAATCGGTTTCCTGCAATTCTGCCCCGCTTTCAAGTCCTCTTGGCAGCCTTACTTCAATATATTTTTGGACGATAGCTGTCATTTATAACTCTGCAGGTATGTGAATGACAGTGCCCCTGAGCTCCTTTCTTCAACTCGCTTTCTTGTGAGCTGGCCGCAACACCGCAGGATTGCTTCAGGCCCTAGTGTGGTTCCGGCATGGCACGCTGAGCCTTTGTTTAATTCCTCTTCCTGGTGGGAAATGAGAGTTAAATTTGCCCGTCCATACACCTCCAGCTAGTCTCTCATTGGTTCTCCCTATTCCTGTTCATTTTCCGCAGAAATTGCAAACTGGGCCAAACAGGAGGTTAAAGGCACTGACTCTCCAAGTGGGGAGAGTGTTAGTAAAGCGTCTGGAATGTTGCACCCGAGTACCAGGGGACGAAAACTGAGACACATTTGAACACGTTTCCCGATCACATGGTGGATCATACTCTGGGTTCCACATGCATGTTTTAGCTGAAGGAAGAATCCCTTAAACCTGGAGAGTTGAGACCCCTGCAATGGGTACCATGCAATATGACTTCAAAGGGTCTGCATTTGCTCACCGAACCTCACCAATCCTATCACTGCTGCATTTATGCCACTGTACACACGCTTGATTCTCTTTCTGAGACATATAAATCCATAGGTTTTAAGATTCTTACTAGTCAGGTATATTCTTAGGCGTTTAATATGGTGTGTAGAGTCCACTTCGTTGAGCAAGGAGTAGCTCTTGTCTATTACATATTTGGCTTATGGAACGGTATCTGTGCTAATTTCAATCTCTGGTTTTATGCAGCACCCCAACTCACCTTTCCGCTTAAGCAAGCATAAGTCGGTTTTCTACATTTGAGACCCTGTTCTGTTTTGTAATTCAGTTCCTGTGTAGCCAAGTTTACATTCCATGTGGTAGAGATATCTTATGATGTTTCTTTTTCTGTGTGACTTATTTCACTTAGAATCATCGTACCTGAATCCACTCATTATGCTGCTATGGGCCTGATGACATAGATTTCATTGCTGAGTGATATTGCATTGTACGTAAGTACCACAACTTCTTTATCCATTTTTCACTTTCTGTGATTTTGAACTTGTACTGTAAACGAGGTTCTTTTAAACAGAGCCTTCCCAAACTTTGGGGTGGCTGTGTCTTTTTGATTTTAATTTCCCTAAGCTATAGGACCATAAGTGGAAGTGCCCTAGGCTCTGTTGCTTTGTTTATTAGATGTTTCAGGAAACACCATACACTTCTCCAGAGTGGCTGTTGGCAATTTACATCCCGCCCATCAGCATAACAAGGCTCCCAGTTCTCCATGGTCTGTCCTGCCTTTCTGGATTTTACACTTTTTTCAGATGGCCCTTTTGACCGGGGGGCAGTGAGACTTCATTGTAGTGCAGATTTCCTTTGCAAGCTTGCTTGGTTGGCCAAAAAGGGCGTATGCGTTTTTTCCTGAATATATTCAGGAAAAAACGCATACGCCCTTTTTGGCCAAGTGCATCATTGTGGACGTTCTGCCTCTTTTCCTTTGCTTTACATGCAATTCCAGTCTACCTCCTGAAATCGGTTTCCTGCAATTCTGCCCAGCGTTCAAGTCCTCTTGGCAGCCTTACTTCAATATATTTTTGGACGATAGCTGTCATTTATAACTCTGCAGGTTTGTGAATGACAGTGCCCCTGAGCTCCTTTCTTCAACTCGCTTTCTTGTGAGCTGGCCGCAACACCGCAGCATTGCTTCAGTCCCTAGTGTGGTTCCGGAATGACATGCTGAGCCTTTGGTTAATTCCTCTTCCTGGTGGGAAATGAGAGTTAAACTTGCCCGTCCAGACACCTCCAGCTAGTCTCTCATTGGTTCTCCCTATTCCTGTTCATTTTCCGCAGAAATTGCAAACTGGGCCAAACAAGAGGTTAAAGGCACTGACTCTCAAAGTGGGGAGAGTGTTAGTAAAGCGTCTGGAATGTTGCACCCGAGTCCCGGGGGATGAAAACTGACACAATTAAACACGTTTCCCAATCACACGGTGGATCGTACTCTGGGTTCCACATGCATGTTTTAGCTGAAAGAAGAATCCCTTAAACCTGGAGAGTTGAGACCCATGGAATGGGTACCATGCAATATGACTTCAAAGGGTCTGCATTTGCTCACCGAACCTCACCAATCTTATCACTGCTGCGTTTATGACACTGTACACACGCTTGATTCTCTTTCGGAGACATATAAATCCATAGGTTTTAAGATTCTTTCTAGTCATGTATATTCTTACGCGTTTAATATGGGGTGTAGAGTCCACTTCGTTGAGCAAGGAGTAGCTCTTGTCTATTAAATATTTGGGTTATGGAACGGTATCTGTTCTAATTTCAATCTCTGGTTTTATGCAGCACCCCAACTCACCTTTCCCCTTAAGCAAGCATAAGTTGGTTTTCTACATTTGAGACCCTGTTCTGTTTTGTAATTCAGTTCCTGTGTAGCCAAGTTTACATTCCTTGTAGTAGTGATATCTTATGATGTTTGTTTTTCTGTGTGACTTATTTCACTTAGAATCATCGTACCTGAATCCACTCATTATGCTGCTACGGGCCTGATGACATAGATTTCATTGCTGAGTGATATTGCATTGTACGTAAGTACCACAACTTCTTTATCCATTTTTCGCTTTCTGTGATATTGAACTTGGACCATAAATGAGGTTCTTGTAAACAGAGATGTCCCTAACTTTGGGGTGGCTGAGTCTTTTTGATTTTAATTTCCCTAAGCTATAGGACCATAAGTGGAAGTGCCCTAGGCTCTCTTGCTTTGTTTTTTAGATGTTTCAGGAAACACCATACACTTCTCCAGAGTGGCTGTTGGCAATTTACATCCCGCCCATCAGCATAACAAGGCTCCCAGTTCTCCATGGCCTGTCCTGCCTTTCTGGATTTTACACTTTTTTCAGATGGCCCTTTTGACCGGGGAGCAGTGAGACTTCATTGTAGTGCAGATTTCCTTTGCAAGCTTGCTTGGTTGGCCAAAAAGGGCGTATGCATTTTTTCCTGAATATATTCAGGAAAAAACGCATACGCCCTTTTTGGCCAAGTGCATCATTGTGGACGTTCTGCCTCTTTTCCTATGCTTTACATGCAATTCCAGTCTACCTCCTGAAATCGGTTTCCTGCAATTCTGCCCCGCTTTCAAGTCCTCTTGGCAGCCTTACTTCAATATATTTTTGGACGATAGCTGTCATTTATAACTCTGCAGGTATGTGAATGACAGTGCCCCTGAGCTCCTTTCTTCAACTCGTTTTCTTGTGAGCTGGCCGCAACACCTCAGCATTGCTTCAGGCCCTAGTGTGGTTCCGGCATGGCACGCTGAGCCTTTGGTTAATTCCTCTTCCTGGTGGGAAATGAGAGTTAAATTTGCCCGTCCAGACACCTCCAGCTAGTCTCTCATTGGTTCTCCCTATTCCTGTTCATTTTCCGCAGAAATTGCAAACTGGGCCAAACAGGAGTTTAAAGGCACTGACTCTCCAAGTGGGGAGAGTGTTAGTAAAGCGTCTGGAATGTTGCACCCGAGTACCAGGGGATGAAAATTGAGACACATTTGAACACGTTTCCCGATCACATGGTGGATCATACTCTGCGTTCCACATGCATGTTTTAGCTGAAGGAAGAATCCCTTAAACCTGGAGAGTTGAGACCCCTGCAATGGGTACCATGCAATATGACTTCAAAGGGTCTGCATTTCCTCACCGAACCTCACCAATCCTAGCACTGCTGCATTTATGCCAGTGTACACACGCTTGATTCTCTTTCGGAGACATATAAATCCATAGGTTTTAAGATTCTTACTAGTCAGGTATATTCTTAGGCGTTTAATATGGGGTGTAGAGTCCACTTCGTTGAGCAAGGAGTAGCTCTTGTCTATTACATATTTGGCTTATGGAACCGTATCTGTGCTAATTTCAATCTTTGGTTTTATGCAGCACCCTAACTCACCTTTACTCTTAAGCAAGCATAAGTCGGTTTTCTACATTTGATACCCTGTTCTGTTTTGTAATTCAGTTCCTGTGTAGCCAAGTTTACATTCCATGTGGTAGATATATCTTATGATGTTTCTTTCTCTGTGTGACTTATTTCACTTACAATCATCGTACCTCAATCCACTCATTATGCTGCTACGGGCCTGATGACTTAGATTTCATTGCTGAGTGATATTGCATTGTACGTAAGTACCACAACTTCTTTATCCATTTTGCGCTTTCTGTGATATTGAGCTTGTACCGTAAACGAGGTTCTTGTAAACAGAGCTGTCCCAAAGATTGGGGTGGTTGTGTCTTTTTGATTTTAATTTCCCTAAGCTATAGGACCATAAGTGGAAGTGCCCTAGGCTCTGTTGCTTTGTTTTTTAGATGTTTCAGGAAACACCATACACTTCTCCAGAGTGGATGTTGGCAATTTACATCCCGCCCATCAGCATAACAAGGCTCCCAGTTCTCCATGGCCTGTCCTGCCTTTGTGGATTTTACACTTTTTTCAGATGGCCCTTTTGACCGGGGGGCAGTGAGACTTCATTGTAGTGCAGATTTCCTTTGCAAGCTTGCTTGGTTGGCCAAAAAGGGCGTAGGCTTTTTTTCTTGAGGAAAAATCGCATATGCCCTTTTTGGCAAAGTGCATCATTGTGGACGTTCTGCCTCCTTTCCTTTGCTTTACATGCAATTCCAGTCTACCTCCTGAAATCGGTTTCCTGCAATTCTGCCCCGCTTTCAAGTCCTCTTGGCAGCCTTACTTCAATATATTTTTGGACGATAGCTGTCATTTATAACTCTGCAGTTTTGTGAATTACAGTGCCCCTGAGCTCCTTTCTTCAACTTGCTTTCTTCTGAGCTGGCCGCAACACCGTAGCATCGCTTCAGGCCCTAGTGTTGTTCCGGCATGGCACGCTGAGCCTTTGGTTAATTCCTCTTCCTGGTGGGAAATGAGAGTTAACTTCGCGCGTCCAGACACCTCCAGCTAGTCTCTCATTGGTTCTCCCTATTCCTGTTCATTTTCCGCAGAAATTGCAAACTGGGCCAAACAGGAGGTTAAAGGCACTGACTCTCCAAGTGGGGAGAGTGTTAGTAAAGCGTCTGGAATGCTGCACCCGAGTACCAGGGGACGACAACTGACACATTTGAACACGTTTCCCGATCACGGTGGATCATACTCTGGGTTCCACATGCATGTTTTAGCTGAAGGAAGAATCCCTTAAACCTGGAGAGTTGAGACCCATGGAATGGGTACCATGCAATATGACATCAAAGGGTCTGCATTTGCTCACCGAACCTCATCAATCCTATCACTGCTGCGTTTATGCCGCTATACACACGCTTGATTCTCTTTCGGAGATATATAAATCCATAGGTTTTAAGATTCTTACTAGTCAGGTATATTCTTAGGCGTTTAATATGGGGTGTTGAGTCCACTTCGTTGAGCAAAGTGTAGCTCTTTTCTATTACATATTTGGCTTATGGAACAATATCTGTGCTAATTTCAATGTCTGGTTTTATGCAGCACCCCAACTCACCTTTCCCCTTAAGGAAGCATAAGTTGGTTTTCTACATTTGAGTCCCTGTTCTGTTTTGTGATTCAGTTCCTGTGTAGCCAAGTTTACATTCCGTGTAGTAGTGATATCTTATGATGTTTGTTTTTCTGTGTGACTTATTTCACTTAGAATCATCATACCTGAATCCACTCATTATGCTGCTATGGGCCTGATGACATAGATTTCATTGCTGAGTGATATTGCATTGTAGGTAAGTACCACAACTTCCTTATCCATTTTTCATTTTCTGTGATATTGAACTTGTACCGTAAACGAGGTTCCTGTAAACAGAACCGTCCCAAACTTTGGGGTGGCTGTGTCTTTTTGATTTTAATTTCCCTAAGCTATAGGACCATAAGTGGAAGTGCCCTAGGCTCTGTTGTTTTGTTTTTTAGATGTTTCAGGAAACACCATACACTTCTCCAGAGTGGCTGTTGGCAATTTACATCCCGCCCATCAGCATAACAAGGCTCCCAGTTCTCCATGGCCTGTCCTGCCTTTTTGGATTTTATACTTTTTTCAGATGGCCCTTTTGCCCGCGGGATAGTGAGACTTCATTGTAGTGCAGATTCCCTTTGCAAGCTTGCTTGGTTGGCCAAAAAGGGCGTATGCGTTTTTTCCTGAATATATTCAGGAAAAAACGCATACGCCCTTTTTGGCCAAGTGCATCATTTTGGACGTTCTGCCTCTTTTCCTTTGCTTTACATGCAATTCCAGTCTACCTCCTGAAATCGGTTTCCTGCAATTCTGCCCCGCTTTCAAGTCCTCTTGGCAGCCTTACTTCAATATATTTTTGGACGATAGCTGTCATTTATAACTCTGCAGGTTTGTGAATTACAGTGCCCCTGAGCTCCTTTCTTCAACTCGTTTTCTTGTGAGCTGGCCGCAACACCGCAGCATTGCTTCAGGCCCTAGTGTGGTTCCAGAATGGCACGCTGAGCGTTTGTTTAATTCCTCTTCCTGGTGGGAAATGAGAGTTAAATTTGCCCGTCCAGACACCTCCAGCTAGTCTCTCATTGGTTCTCCCTATTCCTGTTCATTTTCCGCAGAAATTGCAAACTGGGCCAAAGAGGAGGTTAAAGGCACTGACTCTCCAAGTGGGGAGAGTGTTAGTAAAGCGTCTGGAATGTTTCACCCGAGTACCAGGGGATTGAAACTGACACAATTTAACACGTTTCCCGATCACATGGTGGATCATACTCTGGGTTCCACATGCATGTTTTAGCTGAAGGAAGAATCCCTTAAACCTGGAGAGTTGAGACCCATGGAATGGGTACCATGCAATATGACTTCAAAGGGTCTGCATTTGCTCACCGAACCTCACCAATCCTATCACTGCTGCGTTTATGCCGCTGTACACACGCTTGATTCTCTTTCGGAGACATAGAAATCCATAGGTTTTAAGATTCTTACTAGTCAGGTATATTCTTAGGCGTTTAATATGGGGTGTAGAGTCCACTTCGTTGAGCAAGGAGTAGCTCTTGTCTATTACATATTTGGCTTATGGAACGGTATCTGTGCTAATTTCAATGTCTGGTTTTATGCAGAACCCCAACTCACCTTTCCCCTTAAGCAAGCATAAGTTGGTTTTCTACATTTGAGACCCTGTTCTGTTTTGTAATTCAGTTCCTGTGTAGCCAAGTTTACATTCCGTGTAGTAGTGATATCTTATGATGTTTCTTTTTCTGTGTGACTTATTTCACTTAGAATCATCGTACCTGAATCCACTCATTATGCTGCTACGGGCCTGATGACATAGATTTCATTGCTGAGTGATATTGCATTGTACGTAAGTACCACAACTTCTTTACCCATTTTTCACTTTCTGTGATATTGAACTTGTACCGTAAACGAGGTTCTTGTAAACAGAGCCATCCCAAACTTTGGGGTGGCTGTGTCTTTTTCATTTTAATTTCCCTAAGCTATAGGACCATAAGTGGAAGTGCCCTAGGCTCTGTTGCTTTGTTTTTTAGATGTTTCAGGAAACACCATACACTTCTCCAGAGTGGCTGTTGGCAATTTACATCCCGCCCATCAGCATAACAAGGCTCCCAGTGCTCCATGGCCTGTCCTGCCTTTCTGGATTTTACACTTTTTTCAGATGGCCCTTTTGACCGGGGGGCAGTGAGACTTCATTGTAGTGCAGATTTCCTTTGCAAGCTTGCTTGGTTGGCCAAAAAGGGCGTATGCGTTTTTTCCTGAATATATTCAGGAAAAAACGCATACGCCCTTTTTGGCCAAGTGCATCATTGTGGACGTTCTGCCTCTTTTCCTATGCTTTACATGCAATTCCAGTCTACCTCCTGAAATCGGTTTCCTGCAATTCTGCCCCGCTTTCAAGTCCTCTTGGCAGCCTTACTTCAATATATTTTTGGATGATAGCTGTCATTTATAACTCTGCATGTCTGTGAATGACAGTGCCCCTGAGCTCCTTTCTTCAACTCGCGTTCTTGTGAGCTGGCCGCAACACCGTAGGATTGCTTAAGGCCCTAGTGTGGTTCCGGCATGGCACGCTGAGCCTTTGGTTAATTCCTCTTCCTGGTGGGTAATGAGAGTTAAATTTGACCGTCCAGACACCTCCAGCTAGTCTCTCTTGGTTCTCCCTATTTCTGTTCATTTTCGTAGAAATTGCAAACTGGGCCAAATAGGAGGTTAAAGGCACAGACTCTCCAAGTGGGGAGAGTGTTACTAAAGCGTCTGGAATGTTGCATCCGAGTACCAGGGGACGAAAACTGAGACACCTTTGAACACGTTTCCCAATCACATGGTGTATCATACTCTGGGTTTCACATGCATGTTTTAGCTGAAGGAAGAATCCCTTAAACCTGGAGAGTTGAGACCCATGGAATGGGTACCATGCAATATGACTTCAAAGGGTCTGCATTTGCTCACCGAACCTCACCAATCCTATCACTGGTGCGTTTATGCCGCTGTACACACTCTTGATTCTCTTTCGGAGACATATAAATCCATAGGTTTTAAGATTCTTACTAGTCAGGTATATTCGTAGGCGTTTAATATGGGGTGTTGAGTCCACTTCATTGAACAAGGAGTAGCTCTTGTCTATTATATATTTGGCTTATGGAACAGTATCTGTGCTTATTTCAATCTCTGGTTTTATGCAGCACCCCAACTCACATTTCCCCTTAAGCAAGCATAAGTCGGTTTTCTACATTTGAGACCCTGTTCTGTTTTGTAATTCAGTTCCTGTGTAGCCAAGTTTACATTCCGTGTAGTAGTGATATCTTATGATGTTTGTTTTTCTGTGTGACTTATTTCACTTAGAATCATCGTACCTGAATCCACTCATTATGCTGCTATGGGCCTGATGACATAGATTTCATTGCTGAGTGATATTGCATTGTACGTAAGTACCACAACTTCTTTATCCATTTTTCACTTTCTGTGATTTTGAACTTGTACTGTAAACGAGGTTCTTGTAAACAGAGCCGTCCCAAACTTTGGGGTGGCTGTGTCTTTTTGTTTTTAATTTCCCTAAGCTATAGGACCATAAGTGGAAGTGCCCTAGGCTCTGTTGCTTTGTTTTGTAGATGTTTCAGGAAACACCATACACTTCTCCAGAGTGGCTGTTGGCAATTTACATCCCGCCCATGAGCATAACAAGGCTCCCAGTTCTCCATGGCCTCTCCTGCCTTTCTGGATTTTACACTTTTTTCAGATGGCCCTTTTGACCAGGGGACAGTGAGACTTCATTGTAGTACAGATTTCCTTTGCAAGCTTGCTTGGTTGGCCAAAAAGGGCGTATGCGTTTTTTCCTGAATATATTCAGGAAAAAACGCATACGCCCTTTTTGGCCAAGTGCATCATTGTGGACGTTCTGCCTCTTTTCCTATGCTTTACATGCAATTCCAGTCTACCTCCTGAAATCGGTTTCCTGCAATTCTGCCCCGCTTTCAAGTCCTCTTGGCAGCCTTACTTCAATATATTTTTGGACGATAGCTGTCATTTATAACTCTGCAGGTTTGTGAATGACAGTGCCCCTGAGCTCCTTTCTTCAACTCGCTTTCTTGTGAGCTGGCCGCAACACCGCAGCATTGCTTCAGGCCCTAGTGTGGTTCCGGCATGGCACGCTGAGCCTTTGTTTAATTCCTCTTCCTGGTGGGAAATGAGAGTTAAATTTGCCCGTCCAGACACCTCCAGCTAGTCTCTCATTGGTTCTCCCTATTCCTGTTCATTTTCCGCAGAAATTGCAAACTGGGCCAAAGAGGAGGTTAAAGGCACTGACTCTCCAAGTGGGGAGAGTGTTAGTAAAGCGTCTGGAATGTTGCACCCGAGTACCAGGGGATGAAAACTGACACAATTTAACACGTTTCCCGATCACATGGTGGATCATACTCTGGGTTCCACATGCATGTTTTAGCTGAAGGAAGAATCCCTTAAACCTGGAGAGTTGAGACCCATGGAATGGGTACCATGCAATATGACTTCAAAGGGTCTGCATTTGCTCACCGAACCTCACCAATCCTATCACTGCTGCGTTTATGCCGCTGTACACACGCTTGATTCTCTTTCGGAGACATAGAAATCCATAGGTTTTAAGATTCTTACTAGTCAGGTATATTCTTAGGCGTTTAATATGGGGTGTAGAGTCCACTTCGTTGAGCAAGGAGTAGCTCTTGTCTATTACATATTTGGCTTATGGAACGGTATCTATGCTAATTTCAATGTCTGGTTTTATGCAGAACCCCAACTCACCTTTCCCCTTAAGCAAGCATAAGTCGGTTTTCTACATTTGAGACCCTTTTCTGTTTTGTAATTCAGTTCCTGTGTAGTCAAGTTTACATTCCATGTGGTAGAGATATCTTATGATGTTTCTTTTTCTGTGTGACTTATTTCACTTAGAATCATCGTACCTGAATCCACTCATTATGCTGCTACGGGCCTGATGACATAGATTTCATTGCTGAGTGATATTGCATTGTACGTAAGTACCACAACTTCTTTATCCATTTTGCGCTTTCTGTGATATTGAACTTGTACCGTAAACGAGGTTCTTGTAAACAGAGCTGTCCCAAACATTTGGGTGGTTGTGTCTTTTTTATTTTAATTTCCCTAAGCTATAGGACCATAAGTGGAAGTGCCCTAGGCTCTGTTGCTTTGTTTTTTAGATGTTTCAGGAAACACCATACACTTCTCCAGAGTGGCTGTTGGCAATTTACATCCCGCCCATCAGCATAACAAGGCTCCCAGTTCTCCATGGCCTGTCCTGCCTTTCTGGATTTTACACTTTTTTCAGATGGCCCTTTTGACCGGGGGGCAGTGAGACTTCATTGTAGTGCAGATTTCCTTTGCAAGCTTGCTTGGTTGGCCAAAAAGTGTGTATGCGTTTTTTCCTGAATATATTCAGGAAAAAACGCATACGCCCTTTTTGGCCAAGTGCATCATTGTGGACGTTCTGCCTCTTTTCCTTTGCTTTACATGCAATTCCAGTCTACCTCCTGAAATCGGTTTCCTGCAATTCTGCCCAGCGTTCAAGTCCTCTTGGCAGCCTTACTTCAATATATTTTTGGACGATAGCTATCATTTATAACTCTGCAGGTATGTGAATGACAGTGCCCCTGAGCTCCTTTCTTCAACTCGCTTTCTTGTGAGCTGGCCGCAACACCGCAGGATTGCTTCAGGCCCTAGTGTGGTTCCGGCATGGCACGCTGAGCCTTTGTTTAATTCCTCTTCCTGGTGGGAAATGAGAGTTAAATTTGCCCGTCCAGACACCTCCAGCTAGTCTCTCATTGGTTCTCCCTATTCCTGTTCATTTTCCGCAGAAATTGCAAACTGGGCCAAAGAGGAGGTTAAAGGCACTGACTCTCCAAGTGGGGAGAGTGTTAGTAAAGCGTCTGGAATGTTGCACCCGAGTACCAGGGGACGAAAACTGAGACACATTTGAACACGTTGCCCGATCACATGGTGGATCATACTCTGGGTTCCACATGCATGTTTTAGCTGAAGGAAGAATCCCTTAAACCTGGAGAGTTGAGACCCCTGCAATGGGTACCATGCAATATGACTTCAAAGGGTCTGCATTTGCTCACCGAACCTCACCAATCCTATCACTGCTGCATTTATGCCACTGTACACACGCTTGATTCTCTTTCTGAGACATATAAATCCATAGGTTTTAAGATTCTTACTAGTCAGGTATATTCTTAGGCGTTTAATATGGGGTGTAGAGTCCACTTCGTTGAGCAAGGAGTAGCTCTTGTCTATTACATATTTGGCTTATGGAACGGTATCTGTGCTAATTTCAATCTCTGGTTTTATGCAGCACCCCAACTCACCTTTCCGCTTAAGCAAGCATAAGTCGGTTTTCTACATTTGAGACCCTGTTCTGTTTTGTAATTCAGTTCCTGTGTAGCCAAGTTTACATTCCATGTGGTAGAGATATCTTATGATGTTTCTTTTTCTGTGTGACTTATTTCACTTAGAATCATCGTACCTGAATCCACTCATTATGCTGCTATGGGCCTGATGACATAGATTTCATTGCTGAGTGATATTGCATTGTACGTAAGTACCACAACTTCTTTATCCATTTTTCACTTTCTGTGATTTTGAACTTATACTGTAAACGAGGTTCTTGTAAACAGAGCCTTCCCAAACTTTGGGGTGGCTGTGTCTTTTTGATTTTAATTTCCCTAAGCTATAGGACCATAAGTGGAAGTGCCCTAGGCTCTGTTGCTTTGTTTTGTAGATGTTTCAGGAAACACCATACACTTCTCCAGTGTGGCTGTTGGCAATTTACATCCCGCCCATCAGCATAACAAGGCTCCCAGTTCTCCATGGCCTGTCCTGCCTTTCTGGATTTTACACTTTTTTCAGATGGCCCTTTTGACCGGGGGGCAGTGAGACTTCATTGTAGTGCAGATTTCCTTTGCAAGCTTGCTTGGTTGGCCAAAAAGGGCGTATGCGTTTTTTCCTGAATATATTCAGGAAAAAACGCATACGCCCTTTTTGGCCAAGTGCATCATTGTGGACGTTCTGCCTCTTTTCCTATGCTTTACATGCAATTCCAGTCTACCTCCTGAAATCGGTTTCCTGCAATTCTGCCCCGCTTTCAAGTCCTCTTGGCAGCCTTACTTCAATATATTTTTGGACGATAGCTGTCATTTATAACTCTGCAGGTATGTGAATGACAGTGCCCCTGAGCTCCTTTCTTCAACTCGTTTTCTTGTGAGCTGGCCGCAACACCGCAGCATTGCTTCAGGCCCTAGTGTGGGTCCAGAATGGCACGCTGAGCCTTTGGTTAATTCCTCTTCCTGGTGGGCAATGAGAGTTAAATTTGCCCGTCCAGACACCTCCAGCTAGTCTCTCATTGGTTCTCCCTATTCCTGTTCATTTTCCGCAAAAATTGCAAACTGGGCCAAACAGGAGGTTAAAGGCACTGACTCTCCAAGTGGGGAGAGTGTTAGTAAAGCGTCTGGAATGTTGCACCCGAGTACCGGGGGACGAAAACTGAGTCACATTTGAACACGTTTCCCGATCACACGGTGGATCATACTCTGGGTTCCACATGCATGTTTTAGCTGAAGGAAGAATCCCTTAAACCTGGAGATTTGAGACCCATGGAATCGGTACCATAAAATATGACTTCAAAGGGTCTGCATTTGCTCACCGAACCTCAACAATCCTAACACTGCTGCGTTTATGCCGCTGTACACACGCTTGATTCTCTTTCGGAGACATATAAATCCATAGGTTTTAAGATTCTTACTAGTCAGGTATATTCGTAGGCGTTTAATATGGGGTGTTGAGTCCACTTCATTGAACAAGGAGTAGCTCTTGTCTATTACATATTTGGCTTATGGAACGGTATCTGTGCTAATTTCAATCTCTGGTTTTATGCAGCACCCCAACTCACATTTCCCCTTAAGCAAGCATAAGTTGGTTTTCTACATTTGAGACCCTGTTCTGTTTTGTAATTCAGTTCCTGTGTAGCCAAGTTTACATTCCGTGTAGTAGTGATATCTTATGATGTTTGTTTTTCTGTGTGACTTATTTCACTTAGAATTATCGTACCTGAATCCACTCATTATGCTGCTATGGGCCTGATGACATAGATTTCATTGCTGAGTGATATTGCATTGTACGTATGTACCACAACTTCTTTATCCATTTTTCACTTTCTGTGATTTTGAACTTGTACTGTAAACAAGGTTCTTGTAAACAGAGCCGTCCCAAACTTTGGGGTGGCTGTGTCTTTTTGTTTTTAATTTCCCTAAGCTATAGGACCATAAGTGGAAGTGCCCTAGGCTCTGTTGCTTTGTTTTTTAGATGTTTCAGGAAACACCATACACTTCTCCAGAGTGGCTGTTGGCAATTTACATCCCGCCCATGAGCATAACAAGGCTCCCAGTTCTCCATGGCCTCTCCTGCCTTTCTGGATTTTACACTTTTTTCAGATGGCCCTTTTGACCAGGGGACAGTGAGACTTCATTGTAGTGCAGATTTACTTTGCAAGCTTGCTTGGTTGGCCAAAAAGGGCGTATGCGTTTTTTCCTGAATATATTCAGGAAAAAACGCATACGCCCTTTTTGGCCAAGTGCATCATTGTGGACGTTCTGCCTCTTTTCCTATGCTTTACATGCAATTCCAGTCTACCTCCTGAAATCGGTTTCCTGCAATTCTGCCCCGCTTTCAAGTCCTCTTGGCAGCCTTACTTCAATATATATTTGGACGATAGCTGTCATTTATAACTCTGCAGGTTTGTGAATGACAGTGCCCCTGAGCTCCTTTCTTCAACTCGCTTTCTTGTGAGCTGGCCGCAACACCGCTGCATTGCTTCAGGCCCTAGTGTGTTTCCGGCATGGCACACTGAGCCTTTGGTTAATTCCTCTTCCTGGTGGGAAATGAGAGTTAAATTTGCCCGTCCAGACACCTCCAGCTAGTCTCTCATTGGTTCTCCCTATTCCTGTTCATTTTCCGCAGAAATTGCAAACTGGGCCAAACAGGAGGTTAAAGGCACTGACTCTCCAAGTGGGGAGAGTGTTAGTAAAGCGTCTGGAATGTTTCACCCGAGTACCAGGGGATGAAAACTGACACAATTTAACACGTTTCCCGATCACATGGTGGATCATACTCTGGGTTCCACATGCATGTTTTAGCTGAAGGAAGAATCCCTTAAACCTGGAGAGTTGAGACCCATGGAATGGGTACCATGCAATATGACTTCAAAGGGTCTGCATTTGCTCACCGAACCTCACCAATCCTATCACTGCTGCGTTTATGCCGCTGTACACACGCTTGATTCTCTTTCGGAGACATAGAAATCCATAGGTTTTAAGATTCTTACTAGTCAGGTATATTCTTAGGCGTTTAATATGGGGTGTAGAGTCCACTTCGTTGAGCAAGGAGTAGCTCTTGTCTATTACATATTTGGCTTATGGAACGGTATCTGTGCTAATTTCAATGTCTGGTTTTATGCAGAACCCCAACTCACCTTTCCCCTTAAGCAAGCATAAGTTGGTTTTCTACATTTGAGACCCTGTTCTGTTTTGTAATTCAGTTCCTGTGTAGCCAAGTTTACATTCCGTGTAGTAGTGATATCTTATGATGTTTCTTTTTCTGTGTGACTTATTTCACTTAGAATCATCGTACCTGAATCCACTCATTATGCTGCTACGGGCCTGATGACATAGATTTCATTGCTGAGTGATATTGCATTGTACGTAAGTACCACAACTTCTTTACCCATTTTTCACTTTCTGTGATATTGAACTTGTACCGTAAACGAGGTTCTTGTAAACAGAGCCATCCCAAACTTTGGGGTGGCTGTGTCTTTTTCATTTTAATTTCCCTAAGCTATAGGACCATAAGTGGAAGTGCCCTAGGCTCTGTTGCTTTGTTTTTTAGATGTTTCAGGAAACACCATACACTTCTCCAGAGTGGCTGTTGGCAATTTACATCCCGCCCATCAGCATAACAAGGCTCCCAGTGCTCCATGGCCTGTCCTGCCTTTCTGGATTTTACACTTTTTTCAGATGGCCCTTTTGACCGGGGGGCAGTGAGACTTCATTGTAGTGCAGATTTCCTTTGCAAGCTTGCTTGGTTGGCCAAAAAGGGCGTATGCGTTTTTTCCTGAATATATTCAGGAAAAAACGCATACGCCCTTTTTGGCCAAGTGCATCATTGTGGACGTTCTGCCTCTTTTCCTATGCTTTACATGCAATTCCAGTCTACCTCCTGAAATCGGTTTCCTGCAATTCTGCCCCGCTTTCAAGTCCTCTTGGCAGCCTTACTTCAATATATTTTTGGATGATAGCTGTCATTTATAACTCTGCATGTCTGTGAATGACAGTGCCCCTGAGCTCCTTTCTTCAACTCGCGTTCTTGTGAGCTGGCCGCAACACCGTAGGATTGCTTAAGGCCCTAGTGTGGTTCCGGCATGGCACGCTGAGCCTTTGGTTAATTCCTCTTCCTGGTGGGTAATGAGAGTTAAATTTGACCGTCCAGACACCTCCAGCTAGTCTCTCTTGGTTCTCCCTATTTCTGTTCATTTTCGTAGAAATTGCAAACTGGGCCAAATAGGAGGTTAAAGGCACAGACTCTCCAAGTGGGGAGAGTGTTACTAAAGCGTCTGGAATGTTGCATCCGAGTACCAGGGGACGAAAACTGAGACACCTTTGAACACGTTTCCCAATCACATGGTGTATCATACTCTGGGTTTCACATGCATGTTTTAGCTGAAGGAAGAATCCCTTAAACCTGGAGAGTTGAGACCCATGGAATGGGTACCATGCAATATGACTTCAAAGGGTCTGCATTTGCTCACCGAACCTCACCAATCCTATCACTGGTGCGTTTATGCCGCTGTACACACTCTTGATTCTCTTTCGGAGACATATAAATCCATAGGTTTTAAGATTCTTACTAGTCAGGTATATTCGTAGGCGTTTAATATGGGGTGTTGAGTCCACTTCATTGAACAAGGAGTAGCTCTTGTCTATTACATATTTGGCTTATGGAACAGTATCTGTGCTTATTTCAATCTCTGGTTTTATGCAGCACCCCAACTCACATTTCCCCTTAAGCAAGCATAAGTCGGTTTTCTACATTTGAGACCCTGTTCTGTTTTGTAATTCAGTTCCTGTGTAGCCAAGTTTACATTCCGTGTAGTAGTGATATCTTATGATGTTTGTTTTTCTGTGTGACTTATTTCACTTAGAATCATCGTACCTGAATCCACTCATTATGCTGCTATGGGCCTGATGACATAGATTTCATTGCTGAGTGATATTGCATTGTACGTAAGTACCACAACTTCTTTATCCATTTTTCACTTTCTGTGATTTTGAACTTGTACTGTAAACGAGGTTCTTGTAAACAGAGCCGTCCCAAACTTTGGGGTGGCTGTGTCTTTTTGTTTTTAATTTCCCTAAGCTATAGGACCATAAGTGGAAGTGCCCTAGGCTCTGTTGCTTTGTTTTTTAGATGTTTCAGGAAACACCATACACTTCTCCAGAGTGGCTGTTGGCAATTTACATCCCGCCCATGAGCATAACAAGGCTCCCAGTTCTCCATGGCCTCTCCTGCCTTTCTGGATTTTACACTTTTTTCAGATGGCCCTTTTGACCAGGGGACAGTGAGACTTCATTGTAGTACAGATTTCCTTTGCAAGCTTGCTTGGTTGGCCAAAAAGGGCGTATGCGTTTTTTCCTGAATATATTCAGGAAAAAACGCATACGCCCTTTTTGGCCAAGTGCATCATTGTGGACGTTCTGCCTCTTTTCCTATGCTTTACATGCAATTCCAGTCTACCTCCTGAAATCGGTTTCCTGCAATTCTGCCCCGCTTTCAAGTCCTCTTGGCAGCCTTACTTCAATATATTTTTGGACGATAGCTGTCATTTATAACTCTGCAGGTTTGTGAATGACAGTGCCCCTGAGCTCCTTTCTTCAACTCGCTTTCTTGTGAGCTGGCCGCAACACCGCAGCATTGCTTCAGGCCCTAGTGTGGTTCCGGCATGGCACGCTGAGCCTTTGTTTAATTCCTCTTCCTGGTGGGAAATGAGAGTTAAATTTGCCCGTCCAGACACCTCCAGCTAGTCTCTCATTGGTTCTCCCTATTCCTGTTCATTTTCCGCAGAAATTGCAAACTGGGCCAAAGAGGAGGTTAAAGGCACTGACTCTCCAAGTGGGGAGAGTGTTAGTAAAGCGTCTGGAATGTTGCACCCGAGTACCAGGGGATGAAAACTGACACAATTTAACACGTTTCCCGATCACATGGTGGATCATACTCTGGGTTCCACATGCATGTTTTAGCTGAAGGAAGAATCCCTTAAACCTGGAGAGTTGAGACCCATGGAATGGGTACCATGCAATATGACTTCAAAGGGTCTGCATTTGCTCACCGAACCTCACCAATCCTATCACTGCTGCGTTTATGCCGCTGTACACACGCTTGATTCTCTTTCGGAGACATAGAAATCCATAGGTTTTAAGATTCTTACTAGTCAGGTATATTCTTAGGCGTTTAATATGGGGTGTAGAGTCCACTTCGTTGAGCAAGGTGTAGCTCTTGTCTATTACATATTTGGCTTATGGAACGGTATCTATGCTAATTTCAATGTCTGGTTTTATGCAGAACCCCAACTCACCTTTCCCCTTAAGCAAGCATAAGTCGGTTTTCTACATTTGAGACCCTTTTCTGTTTTGTAATTCAGTTCCTGTGTAGTCAAGTTTACATTCCATGTGGTAGAGATATCTTATGATGTTTCTTTTTCTGTGTGACTTATTTCACTTAGAATCATCGTACCTGAATCCACTCATTATGCTGCTACGGGCCTGATGACATAGATTTCATTGCTGAGTGATATTGCATTGTACGTAAGTACCACAACTTCTTTATCCATTTTGCGCTTTCTGTGATATTGAACTTGTACCGTAAACGAGGTTCTTGTAAACAGAGCTGTCCCAAACATTTGGGTGGTTGTGTCTTTTTTATTTTAATTTCCCTAAGCTATAGGACCATAAGTGGAAGTGCCCTAGGCTCTGTTGCTTTGTTTTTTAGATGTTTCAGGAAACACCATACACTTCTCCAGAGTGGCTGTTGGCAATTTACATCCCGCCCATCAGCATAACAAGGCTCCCAGTTCTCCATGGCCTGTCCTGCCTTTCTGGATTTTACACTTTTTTCAGATGGCCCTTTTGACCGGGGGGCAGTGAGACTTCATTGTAGTGCAGATTTCCTTTGCAAGCTTGCTTGGTTGGCCAAAAAGTGTGTATGCGTTTTTTCCTGAATATATTCAGGAAAAAACGCATACGCCCTTTTTGGCCAAGTGCATCATTGTGGACGTTCTGCCTCTTTTCCTTTGCTTTACATGCAATTCCAGTCTACCTCCTGAAATCGGTTTCCTGCAATTCTGCCCAGCGTTCAAGTCCTCTTGGCAGCCTTACTTCAATATATTTTTGGACGATAGCTATCATTTATAACTCTGCAGGTATGTGAATGACAGTGCCCCTGAGCTCCTTTCTTCAACTCGCTTTCTTGTGAGCTGGCCGCAACACCGCAGGATTGCTTCAGGCCCTAGTGTGGTTCCGGCATGGCACGCTGAGCCTTTGTTTAATTCCTCTTCCTGGTGGGAAATGAGAGTTAAATTTGCCCGTCCAGACACCTCCAGCTAGTCTCTCATTGGTTCTCCCTATTCCTGTTCATTTTCCGCAGAAATTGCAAACTGGGCCAAAGAGGAGGTTAAAGGCACTGACTCTCCAAGTGGGGAGAGTGTTAGTAAAGCGTCTGGAATGTTGCACCCGAGTACCAGGGGACGAAAACTGAGACACATTTGAACACGTTGCCCGATCACATGGTGGATCATACTCTGGGTTCCACATGCATGTTTTAGCTGAAGGAAGAATCCCTTAAACCTGGAGAGTTGAGACCCCTGCAATGGGTACCATGCAATATGACTTCAAAGGGTCTGCATTTGCTCACCGAACCTCACCAATCCTATCACTGCTGCATTTATGCCACTGTACACACGCTTGATTCTCTTTCTGAGACATATAAATCCATAGGTTTTAAGATTCTTACTAGTCAGGTATATTCTTAGGCGTTTAATATGGGGTGTAGAGTCCACTTCGTTGAGCAAGGAGTAGCTCTTGTCTATTACATATTTGGCTTATGGAACGGTATCTGTGCTAATTTCAATCTCTGGTTTTATGCAGCACCCCAACTCACCTTTCGCCTTAAGCAAGCATAAGTCGGTTTTCTACATTTGAGACCCTGTTCTGTTTTGTAATTCAGTTCCTGTGTAGCCAAGTTTACATTCCATGTGGTAGAGATATCTTATGATGTTTCTTTTTCTGTGTGACTTATTTCACTTAGAATCATCGTACCTGAATCCACTCATTATGCTGCTATGGGCCTGATGACATAGATTTCATTGCTGAGTGATATTGCATTGTACGTAAGTACCACAACTTCTTTATCCATTTTTCACTTTCTGTGATTTTGAACTTATACTGTAAACGAGGTTCTTGTAAACAGAGCCTTCCCAAACTTTGGGGTGGCTGTGTCTTTTTGATTTTAATTTCCCTAAGCTATAGGACCATAAGTGGAAGTGCCCTAGGCTCTGTTGCTTTGTTTTGTAGATGTTTCAGGAAACACCATACACTTCTCCAGAGTGGCTGTTGGCAATTTACATCCCGCCCATCAGCATAACAAGGCTCCCAGTTCTCCATGGCCTGTCCTGCCTTTCTGGATTTTACACTTTTTTCAGATGGCCCTTTTGACCGGGGGGCAGTGAGACTTCATTGTAGTGCAGATTTCCTTTGCAAGCTTGCTTGGTTGGCCAAAAAGGGCGTATGCGTTTTTTCCTGAATATATTCAGGAAAAAACGCATACGCCCTTTTTGGCCAAGTGCATCATTGTGGACGTTCTGCCTCTTTTCCTATGCTTTACATGCTATTCCAGTCTACCTCCTGAAATCGGTTTCCTGCAATTCTGCCCCGCTTTCAAGTCCTCTTGGCAGCCTTACTTCAATATATTTTTGGACGATAGCTGTCATTTATAACTCTGCAGGTATGTGAATGACAGTGCCCCTGAGCTCCTTTCTTCAACTCGTTTTCTTGTGAGCTGGCCGCAACACCGCAGCATTGCTTCAGGCCCTAGTGTGGGTCCAGAATGGCACGCTGAGCCTTTGGTTAATTCCTCTTCCTGGTGGGCAATGAGAGTTAAATTTGCCCGTCCAGACACCTCCAGCTAGTCTCTCATTGGTTCTCCCTATTCCTGTTCATTTTCCGCAAAAATTGCAAACTGGGCCAAACAGGAGGTTAAAGGCACTGACTCTCCAAGTGGGGAGAGTGTTAGTAAAGCGTCTGGAATGTTGCACCCGAGTACCGGGGGACGAAAACTGAGTCACATTTGAACACGTTTCCCGATCACACGGTGGATCATACTCTGGGTTCCACATGCATGTTTTAGCTGAAGGAAGAATCCCTTAAACCTGGAGATTTGAGACCCATGGAATGGGTACCATAAAATATGACTTCAAAGGGTCTGCATTTGCTCACCGAACCTCAACAATCCTAACACTGCTGCGTTTATGCCGCTGTACACACGCTTGATTCTCTTTCGGAGACATATAAATCCATAGGTTTTAAGATTCTTACTAGTCAGGTATATTCGTAGGCGTTTAATATGGGGTGTTGAGTCCACTTCATTGAACAAGGAGTAGCTCTTGTCTATTACATATTTGGCTTATGGAACGGTATCTGTGCTAATTTCAATCTCTGGTTTTATGCAGCACCCCAACTCACATTTCCCCTTAAGCAAGCATAAGTTGGTTTTCTACATTTGAGACCCTGTTCTGTTTTGTAATTCAGTTCCTGTGTAGCCAAGTTTACATTCCGTGTAGTAGTGATATCTTATGATGTTTGTTTTTCTGTGTGACTTATTTCACTTAGAATCATCGTACCTGAATCCACTCATTATGCTGCTATGGGCCTGATGACATAGATTTCATTGCTGAGTGATATTGCATTGTACGTATGTACCACAACTTCTTTATCCATTTTTCACTTTCTGTGATTTTGAACTTGTACTGTAAACAAGGTTCTTGTAAACAGAGCCGTCCCAAACCTTGGGGTGGCTGTGTCTTTTTGTTTTTAATTTCCCTAAGCTATAGGACCATAAGTGGAAGTGCCCTAGGCTCTGTTGCTTTGTTTTTTAGATGTTTCAGGAAACACCATACACTTCTCCAGAGTGGCTGTTGGCAATTTACATCCCGCCCATGAGCATAACAAGGCTCCCAGTTCTCCATGGCCTCTCCTGCCTTTCTGGATTTTACACTTTTTTCAGATGGCCCTTTTGACCAGGGGACAGTGAGACTTCATTGTAGTGCAGATTTCCTTTGCAAGCTTGCTTGGTTGGCCAAAAAGGGCGTATGCGTTTTTTCCTGAATATATTCAGGAAAAAACGCATACGCCCTTTTTGGCCAAGTGCATCATTGTGGACGTTCTGCCTCTTTTCCTATGCTTTACATGCAATTCCAGTCTACCTCCTGAAATCGGTTTCCTGCAATTCTGCCCCGCTTTCAAGTCCTCTTGGCAGCCTTACTTCAATATATATTTGGACGATAGCTGTCATTTATAACTCTGCCGGTTTGTGAATGACAGTGCCCCTGAGCTCCTTTCTTCAACTCGCTTTCTTGTGAGCTGGCCGCAACACCGCTGCATTGCTTCAGGCCCTAGTGTGTTTCCGGCATGGCACACTGAGCCTTTGGTTAATTCCTCTTCCTGGTGGGAAATGAGAGTTAAATTTGCCCGTCCAGACACCTCCAGCTAGTCTCTCATTGGTTCTCCCTATTCCTGTTCATTTTCCGCAGAAATTGCAAACTGGGCCAAAGAGGAGGTTAAAGGCACTGACTCTCCAAGTGGGGAGAATATTAGTAAAGCGTCTGGAATGTGTCACCCGAGTACCAGGGGATGAAAACTGACACAATTTAACACGTTTCCCGATCACATGGTGGATCATACTCTGGGTTCCACATGCATGTTTTAGCTGAAGGAAGAATCCCTTAAACCTGGAGAGTTGAGACCCATGGAATGTGTACCATGCAATATGACTTCAAAGGGTCTGCATTTGCTCACCGAACCTCACCAATCCTATCACTGCTGCGTTTATGCCGCTGTACACACGCTTGATTCTCTTTCGGAGACATAGAAATCCATAGGTTTTAAGATTCTTACTAGTCAGGTATATTCTTAGGCGTTTAATATGGGGTGTAGAGTCCACTTCGTTGAGCAAGGAGTAGCTCTTGTCTATTACATATTTGGCTTATGGAACGGTATCTGTGCTAATTTCAATCTCTGGTTTTATGCAGCACCCCAACTCACCTTTCCCCTTAAGCAAGCATAAGTTGGTTTTCTACATTTGAGAACCTGTTCTGTTTTGTAATTCAGTTCCTGTGTAGCCAAGTTTACATTCCTTGTAGTAGTGATATCTTATGATGTTTCTTTTTCTGTGTGACTTATTTCACTTAGAATCATCGTACCTGAATCCACTCATTATGCTGCTACGGGCCTGATGACATAGATTTCATTGCTGAGTGATATTGCATTGTACGTAAGTACCACAACTTCTTTACCCATTTTTCACTTTCTGTGATATTGAACTTGTACTGTAAATGAGGTTCTTGTAAACAGAGCCGTCCCAAACTTTGGGGTGGCTGTGTCTTTTTCATTTTAATTTCCCTAAGCTATAGGACCATAAGTGGAAGTGCCCTAGGCTCTGTTGCTTTGTTTTGTAGATGTTTCAGGAAACACCATACACTTCTCCAGAGTGGCTGTTGGCAATTTACATCCCGCCCATCAGCATAACAAGGCTCCCAGTTCTCCATGGCTTGTCCTGCCTTTCTGGATTTTACACTTTTTTCAGATGGCCCTTTTGACCGGGGGGCAGTGAGACTTCATTGTAGTGCAGATTTCCTTTGCAAGCTTGCTTGGTTGGCCAAAAAGGGCGTATGCGTTTTTTCCTGAATATATTCAGGAAAAAACGCATACGCCCTTTTTGGCCAAGTGCATCATTGTGGACGTTCTGCCTCTTTTCCTATGCTTTACATGCAATTCCAGTCTACCTCCTGAAATCGGTTTCCTGCAATTCTGCCCCGCTTTCAAGTCCTCTTGGCAGCCTTACTTCAATATATTTTTGGATGATAGCTGTCATTTATAACTCTGCATGTCTGTGAATGACAGTGCCCCTGAGCTCCTTTCTTCAACTCGCGTTCTTGTGAGCTGGCCGCAACACCGTAGGATTGCTTCAGGCCCTAGTGTGGTTCCGGCATGGCACGCTGAGCCTTTGTTTAATTCCTCTTCCTGGTGGGTAATGAGAGTTAAATTTGACCGTCCAGACACCTCCAGCTAGTCTCTCTTGGTTCTCCCTATTTCTGTTCATTTTCCGTAGAAATTGCAAACTGGGCCAAACAGGAGGTTAAAGGCACAGACTCTCCAAGTGGGGAGAGTGTTACTAAAGTGTCTGGAATGTTGCATCCGAGTACCAGGGGACGAAAACTGAGACACCTTTGAACACGTTTCCCAATCACATGGTGTATCATACTCTGGGTTTCACATGCATGTTTTAGCTGAAGGAAGAATCCCTTAAACCTGGAGAGTTTAGACCCATGGAATGGGTACCATGCAATATGACTTCAAAGGGTCTGCATTTGCTCACCGAACCTCACCAATCCTATCACTGGTGCGTTTATGCCGCTGTACACACTCTTGATTCCCTATCGGAGACATATAAATCCATAGGTTTTAAGATTCTTACTAGTCAGGTATATTCGTAGGCGTTTAATATGGGGTGTTGAGTCCACTTCATTGAACAAGGAGTAGCTCTTGTCTATTACATATTTGGCTTATGGAACGGTATCTGTGCTTATTTCAATCTCTGGTTTTATGCAGCACCCCAACTCACATTTCCCCTTAAGCAAGCATAAGTTGGTTTTCTACATTTGAGACCCTGTTCTGTTTTGTAATTCAGTTCCTGTGTAGCCAAGTTTACATTCCGTGTAGTAGTGATATCTTATGATGTTTGTTTTTCTGTGTGACTTATTTCACTTAGAATCATCGTACCTGAATCCACTCATTATGCTGCTATGGGCCTGATGACATAGATTTCATTGCTGAGTGATATTGCATTGTACGTAAGTACCACAACTTCTTTATCCATTTTTCACTTTCTGTGATTTTGAACTTGTACTGTAAACGAGGTTCTTGTAAACAGAGCCGTCCCAAACTTTGGGGTGGCTGTGTCTTTTTGTTTTTAATTTCCCTAAGCTATAGGACCATAAGTGGAAGTGCCCTAGGCTCTGTTGCTTTGTTTTGTAGATGTTTCAGGAAACACCATACACTTCTCCAGAGTGGCTGTTGGCAATTTACATCCCGCCCATGAGCATAACAAGGCTCCCAGTTCTCCATGGCCTCTCCTGCCTTTCTGGATTTTACACTTTTTTCAGATGGCCCTTTTGACCAGGGGACAGTGAGACTTCATTGTAGTACAGATTTCCTTTGCAAGCTTGCTTGGTTGGCCAAAAAGGGCGTATGCGTTTTTTCCTGAATATATTCAGGAAAAAACGCATACGCACTTTTTGGCCAAGTGCATCATTGTGGACGTTCTGCCTCTTTTCCTATGCTTTACATGCAATTCCAGTCTACCTCCTGAAATCGGTTTCCTGCAATTCTGCCCCGCTTTCAAGTCCTCTTGGCAGCCTTACTTCAATATATTTTTGGACGATAGCTGTCATTTATAACTCTGCAGGTTTGTGAATGACAGTGCCCCTGAGCTCCTTTCTTCAACTCGCTTTCTTGTGAGCTGGCCGCAACACCGCAGCATTGCTTCAGGCCCTAGTGTGGTTCCGGCATGGCACGCTGAGCCTTTGTTTAATTCCTCTTCCTGGTGGGAAATGAGAGTTAAATTTGCCCGTCCAGACACCTCCAGCTAGTCTCTCATTGGTTCTCCCTATTCCTGTTCATTTTCCGCAGAAATTGCAAACTGGGCCAAAGAGGAGGTTAAAGGCACTGACTCTCCAAGTGGGGAGAGTGTTAGTAAAGCGTCTGGAATGTTGCACCCGAGTACCAGGGGATGAAAACTGACACAATTTAACACGTTTCCCGATCACATGGTGGATCATACTCTGGGTTCCACATGCATGTTTTAGCTGAAGGAAGAATCCCTTAAACCTGGAGAGTTGAGACCCATGGAATGGGTACCATGCAATATGACTTCAAAGGGTCTGCATTTGCTCACCGAACCTCACCAATCCTATCACTGCTGCGTTTATGCCGCTGTACACACGCTTGATTCTCTTTCGGAGACATAGAAATCCATAGGTTTTAAGATTCTTACTAGTCAGGTATATTCTTAGGCGTTTAATATGGGGTGTAGAGTCCACTTCGTTGAGCAAGGAGTAGCTCTTGTCTATTACATATTTGGCTTATGGAACGGTATCTATGCTAATTTCAATGTCTGGTTTTATGCAGAACCCCAACTCACCTTTCCCCTTAAGCAAGCATAAGTCGGTTTTCTACATTTGAGACCCTTTTCTGTTTTGTAATTCAGTTCCTGTGTAGTCAAGTTTACATTCCATGTGGTAGAGATATCTTATGATGTTTCTTTTTCTGTGTGACTTATTTCACTTAGAATCATCGTACCTGAATCCACTCATTATGCTGCTACGGGCCTGATGACATAGATTTCATTGCTGAGTGATATTGCATTGTACGTAAGTACCACAACTTCTTTATCCATTTTGCGCTTTCTGTGATATTGAACTTGTACCGTAAACGAGGTTCTTGTAAACAGAGCTGTCCCAAACATTTGGGTGGTTGTGTCTTTTTTATTTTAATTTCCCTAAGCTATAGGACCATAAGTGGAAGTGCCCTAGGCTCTGTTGCTTTGTTTTTTAGATGTTTCAGGAAACACCATACACTTCTCCAGAGTGGCTGTTGGCAATTTACATCCCGCCCATCAGCATAACAAGGCTCCCAGTTCTCCATGGCCTGTCCTGCCTTTCTGGATTTTACACTTTTTTCAGATGGCCCTTTTGACCGGGGGGCAGTGAGACTTCATTGTAGTGCAGATTTCCTTTGCAAGCTTGCTTGGTTGGCCAAAAAGTGTGTATGCGTTTTTTCCTGAATATATTCAGGAAAAAACGCATACGCCCTTTTTGGCCAAGTGCATCATTGTGGACGTTCTGCCTCTTTTCCTTTGCTTTACATGCAATTCCAGTCTACCTCCTGAAATCGGTTTCCTGCAATTCTGCCCAGCGTTCAAGTCCTCTTGGCAGCCTTACTTCAATATATTTTTGGACGATAGCTATCATTTATAACTCTGCAGGTATGTGAATGACAGTGCCCCTGAGCTCCTTTCTTCAACTCGCTTTCTTGTGAGCTGGCCGCAACACCGCAGGATTGCTTCAGGCCCTAGTGTGGTTCCGGCATGGCACGCTGAGCCTTTGTTTAATTCCTCTTCCTGGTGGGAAATGAGAGTTAAATTTGCCCGTCCAGACACCTCCAGCTAGTCTCTCATTGGTTCTCCCTATTCCTGTTCATTTTCCGCAGAAATTGCAAACTGGGCCAAAGAGGAGGTTAAAGGCACTGACTCTCCAAGTGGGGAGAGTGTTAGTAAAGCGTCTGGAATGTTGCACCCGAGTACCAGGGGACGAAAACTGAGACACATTTGAACACGTTGCCCGATCACATGGTGGATCATACTCTGGGTTCCACATGCATGTTTTAGCTGAAGGAAGAATCCCTTAAACCTGGAGAGTTGAGACCCCTGCAATGGGTACCATGCAATATGACTTCAAAGGGTCTGCATTTGCTCACCGAACCTCACCAATCCTATCACTGCTGCATTTATGCCACTGTACACACGCTTGATTCTCTTTCTGAGACATATAAATCCATAGGTTTTAAGATTCTTACTAGTCAGGTATATTCTTAGGCGTTTAATATGGGGTGTAGAGTCCACTTCGTTGAGCAAGGAGTAGCTCTTGTCTATTACATATTTGGCTTATGGAACGGTATCTGTGCTAATTTCAATCTCTGGTTTTATGCAGCACCCCAACTCACCTTTCGCCTTAAGCAAGCATAAGTCGGTTTTCTACATTTGAGACCCTGTTCTGTTTTGTAATTCAGTTCCTGTGTAGCCAAGTTTACATTCCATGTGGTAGAGATATCTTATGATGTTTCTTTTTCTGTGTGACTTATTTCACTTAGAATCATCGTACCTGAATCCACTCATTATGCTGCTATGGGCCTGATGACATAGATTTCATTGCTGAGTGATATTGCATTGTACGTAAGTACCACAACTTCTTTATCCATTTTTCACTTTCTGTGATTTTGAACTTATACTGTAAACGAGGTTCTTGTAAACAGAGCCTTCCCAAACTTTGGGGTGGCTGTGTCTTTTTGATTTTAATTTCCCTAAGCTATAGGACCATAAGTGGAAGTGCCCTAGGCTCTGTTGCTTTGTTTTGTAGATGTTTCAGGAAACACCATACACTTCTCCAGAGTGGCTGTTGGCAATTTACATCCCGCCCATCAGCATAACAAGGCTCCCAGTTCTCCATGGCCTGTCCTGCCTTTCTGGATTTTACACTTTTTTCAGATGGCCCTTTTGACCGGGGGGCAGTGAGACTTCATTGTAGTGCAGATTTCCTTTGCAAGCTTGCTTGGTTGGCCAAAAAGGGCGTATGCGTTTTTTCCTGAATATATTCAGGAAAAAACGCATACGCCCTTTTTGGCCAAGTGCATCATTGTGGACGTTCTGCCTCTTTTCCTATGCTTTACATGCAATTCCAGTCTACCTCCTGAAATCGGTTTCCTGCAATTCTGCCCCGCTTTCAAGTCCTCTTGGCAGCCTTACTTCAATATATTTTTGGACGATAGCTGTCATTTATAACTCTGCAGGTATGTGAATGACAGTGCCCCTGAGCTCCTTTCTTCAACTCGTTTTCTTGTGAGCTGGCCGCAACACCGCAGCATTGCTTCAGGCCCTAGTGTGGGTCCAGAATGGCACGCTGAGCCTTTGGTTAATTCCTCTTCCTGGTGGGCAATGAGAGTTAAATTTGCCCGTCCAGACACCTCCAGCTAGTCTCTCATTGGTTCTCCCTATTCCTGTTCATTTTCCGCAAAAATTGCAAACTGGGCCAAACAGGAGGTTAAAGGCACTGACTCTCCAAGTGGGGAGAGTGTTAGTAAAGCGTCTGGAATGTTGCACCCGAGTACCGGGGGACGAAAACTGAGTCACATTTGAACACGTTTCCCGATCACACGGTGGATCATACTCTGGGTTCCACATGCATGTTTTAGCTGAAGGAAGAATCCCTTAAACCTGGAGATTTGAGACCCATGGAATGGGTACCATAAAATATGACTTCAAAGGGTCTGCATTTGCTCACCGAACCTCAACAATCCTAACACTGCTGCGTTTATGCCGCTGTACACACGCTTGATTCTCTTTCGGAGACATATAAATCCATAGGTTTTAAGATTCTTACTAGTCAGGTATATTCGTAGGCGTTTAATATGGGGTGTTGAGTCCACTTCATTGAACAAGGAGTAGCTCTTGTCTATTACATATTTGGCTTATGGAACGGTATCTGTGCTAATTTCAATCTCTGGTTTTATGCAGCACCCCAACTCACATTTCCCCTTAAGCAAGCATAAGTTGGTTTTCTACATTTGAGACCCTGTTCTGTTTTGTAATTCAGTTCCTGTGTAGCCAAGTTTACATTCCGTGTAGTAGTGATATCTTATGATGTTTGTTTTTCTGTGTGACTTATTTCACTTAGAATTATCGTACCTGAATCCACTCATTATGCTGCTATGGGCCTGATGACATAGATTTCATTGCTGAGTGATATTGCATTGTACGTATGTACCACAACTTCTTTATCCATTTTTCACTTTCTGTGATTTTGAACTTGTACTGTAAACAAGGTTCTTGTAAACAGAGCCGTCCCAAACTTTGGGGTGGCTGTGTCTTTTTGTTTTTAATTTCCCTAAGCTATAGGACCATAAGTGGAAGTGCCCTAGGCTCTGTTGCTTTGTTTTTTAGATGTTTCAGGAAACACCATACACTTCTCCAGAGTGGCTGTTGGCAATTTACATCCCGCCCATGAGCATAACAAGGCTCCCAGTTCTCCATGGCCTCTCCTGCCTTTCTGGATTTTACACTTTTTTCAGATGGCCCTTTTGACCAGGGGACAGTGAGACTTCATTGTAGTGCAGATTTACTTTGCAAGCTTGCTTGGTTGGCCAAAAAGGGCGTATGCGTTTTTTCCTGAATATATTCAGGAAAAAACGCATACGCCCTTTTTGGCCAAGTGCATCATTGTGGACGTTCTGCCTCTTTTCCTATGCTTTACATGCAATTCCAGTCTACCTCCTGAAATCGGTTTCCTGCAATTCTGCCCCGCTTTCAAGTCCTCTTGGCAGCCTTACTTCAATATATATTTGGACGATAGCTGTCATTTATAACTCTGCAGGTTTGTGAATGACAGTGCCCCTGAGCTCCTTTCTTCAACTCGCTTTCTTGTGAGCTGGCCGCAACACCGCTGCATTGCTTCAGGCCCTAGTGTGTTTCCGGCATGGCACACTGAGCCTTTGGTTAATTCCTCTTCCTGGTGGGAAATGAGAGTTAAATTTGCCCGTCCAGACACCTCCAGCTAGTCTCTCATTGGTTCTCCCTATTCCTGTTCATTTTCCGCAGAAATTGCAAACTGGGCCAAACAGGAGGTTAAAGGCACTGACTCTCCAAGTGGGGAGAGTGTTAGTAAAGCGTCTGGAATGTTTCACCCGAGTACCAGGGGATGAAAACTGACACAATTTAACACGTTTCCCGATCACATGGTGGATCATACTCTGGGTTCCACATGCATGTTTTAGCTGAAGGAAGAATCCCTTAAACCTGGAGAGTTGAGACCCATGGAATGGGTACCATGCAATATGACTTCAAAGGGTCTGCATTTGCTCACCGAACCTCACCAATCCTATCACTGCTGCGTTTATGCCGCTGTACACACGCTTGATTCTCTTTCGGAGACATAGAAATCCATAGGTTTTAAGATTCTTACTAGTCAGGTATATTCTTAGGCGTTTAATATGGGGTGTAGAGTCCACTTCGTTGAGCAAGGAGTAGCTCTTGTCTATTACATATTTGGCTTATGGAACGGTATCTGTGCTAATTTCAATGTCTGGTTTTATGCAGAACCCCAACTCACCTTTCCCCTTAAGCAAGCATAAGTTGGTTTTCTACATTTGAGACCCTGTTCTGTTTTGTAATTCAGTTCCTGTGTAGCCAAGTTTACATTCCGTGTAGTAGTGATATCTTATGATGTTTCTTTTTCTGTGTGACTTATTTCACTTAGAATCATCGTACCTGAATCCACTCATTATGCTGCTACGGGCCTGATGACATAGATTTCATTGCTGAGTGATATTGCATTGTACGTAAGTACCACAACTTCTTTACCCATTTTTCACTTTCTGTGATATTGAACTTGTACCGTAAACGAGGTTCTTGTAAACAGAGCCATCCCAAACTTTGGGGTGGCTGTGTCTTTTTCATTTTAATTTCCCTAAGCTATAGGACCATAAGTGGAAGTGCCCTAGGCTCTGTTGCTTTGTTTTTTAGATGTTTCAGGAAACACCATACACTTCTCCAGAGTGGCTGTTGGCAATTTACATCCCGCCCATCAGCATAACAAGGCTCCCAGTGCTCCATGGCCTGTCCTGCCTTTCTGGATTTTACACTTTTTTCAGATGGCCCTTTTGACCGGGGGGCAGTGAGACTTCATTGTAGTGCAGATTTCCTTTGCAAGCTTGCTTGGTTGGCCAAAAAGGGCGTATGCGTTTTTTCCTGAATATATTCAGGAAAAAACGCATACGCCCTTTTTGGCCAAGTGCATCATTGTGGACGTTCTGCCTCTTTTCCTATGCTTTACATGCAATTCCAGTCTACCTCCTGAAATCGGTTTCCTGCAATTCTGCCCCGCTTTCAAGTCCTCTTGGCAGCCTTACTTCAATATATTTTTGGATGATAGCTGTCATTTATAACTCTGCATGTCTGTGAATGACAGTGCCCCTGAGCTCCTTTCTTCAACTCGCGTTCTTGTGAGCTGGCCGCAACACCGTAGGATTGCTTAAGGCCCTAGTGTGGTTCCGGCATGGCACGCTGAGCCTTTGGTTAATTCCTCTTCCTGGTGGGTAATGAGAGTTAAATTTGACCGTCCAGACACCTCCAGCTAGTCTCTCTTGGTTCTCCCTATTTCTGTTCATTTTCGTAGAAATTGCAAACTGGGCCAAATAGGAGGTTAAAGGCACAGACTCTCCAAGTGGGGAGAGTGTTACTAAAGCGTCTGGAATGTTGCATCCGAGTACCAGGGGACGAAAACTGAGACACCTTTGAACACGTTTCCCAATCACATGGTGTATCATACTCTGGGTTTCACATGCATGTTTTAGCTGAAGGAAGAATCCCTTAAACCTGGAGAGTTGAGACCCATGGAATGGGTACCATGCAATATGACTTCAAAGGGTCTGCATTTGCTCACCGAACCTCACCAATCCTATCACTGGTGCGTTTATGCCGCTGTACACACTCTTGATTCTCTTTCGGAGACATATAAATCCATAGGTTTTAAGATTCTTACTAGTCAGGTATATTCGTAGGCGTTTAATATGGGGTGTTGAGTCCACTTCATTGAACAAGGAGTAGCTCTTGTCTATTACATATTTGGCTTATGGAACAGTATCTGTGCTTATTTCAATCTCTGGTTTTATGCAGCACCCCAACTCACATTTCCCCTTAAGCAAGCATAAGTCGGTTTTCTACATTTGAGACCCTGTTCTGTTTTGTAATTCAGTTCCTGTGTAGCCAAGTTTACATTCCGTGTAGTAGTGATATCTTATGATGTTTGTTTTTCTGTGTGACTTATTTCACTTAGAATCATCGTACCTGAATCCACTCATTATGCTGCTATGGGCCTGATGACATAGATTTCATTGCTGAGTGATATTGCATTGTACGTAAGTACCACAACTTCTTTATCCATTTTTCACTTTCTGTGATTTTGAACTTGTACTGTAAACGAGGTTCTTGTAAACAGAGCCGTCCCAAACTTTGGGGTGGCTGTGTCTTTTTGTTTTTAATTTCCCTAAGCTATAGGACCATAAGTGGAAGTGCCCTAGGCTCTGTTGCTTTGTTTTTTAGATGTTTCAGGAAACACCATACACTTCTCCAGAGTGGCTGTTGGCAATTTACATCCCGCCCATGAGCATAACAAGGCTCCCAGTTCTCCATGGCCTCTCCTGCCTTTCTGGATTTTACACTTTTTTCAGATGGCCCTTTTGACCAGGGGACAGTGAGACTTCATTGTAGTACAGATTTCCTTTGCAAGCTTGCTTGGTTGGCCAAAAAGGGCGTATGCGTTTTTTCCTGAATATATTCAGGAAAAAACGCATACGCCCTTTTTGGCCAAGTGCATCATTGTGGACGTTCTGCCTCTTTTCCTATGCTTTACATGCAATTCCAGTCTACCTCCTGAAATCGGTTTCCTGCAATTCTGCCCCGCTTTCAAGTCCTCTTGGCAGCCTTACTTCAATATATTTTTGGACGATAGCTGTCATTTATAACTCTGCAGGTTTGTGAATGACAGTGCCCCTGAGCTCCTTTCTTCAACTCGCTTTCTTGTGAGCTGGCCGCAACACCGCAGCATTGCTTCAGGCCCTAGTGTGGTTCCGGCATGGCACGCTGAGCCTTTGTTTAATTCCTCTTCCTGGTGGGAAATGAGAGTTAAATTTGCCCGTCCAGACACCTCCAGCTAGTCTCTCATTGGTTCTCCCTATTCCTGTTCATTTTCCGCAGAAATTGCAAACTGGGCCAAAGAGGAGGTTAAAGGCACTGACTCTCCAAGTGGGGAGAGTGTTAGTAAAGCGTCTGGAATGTTGCACCCGAGTACCAGGGGATGAAAACTGACACAATTTAACACGTTTCCCGATCACATGGTGGATCATACTCTGGGTTCCACATGCATGTTTTAGCTGAAGGAAGAATCCCTTAAACCTGGAGAGTTGAGACCCATGGAATGGGTACCATGCAATATGACTTCAAAGGGTCTGCATTTGCTCACCGAACCTCACCAATCCTATCACTGCTGCGTTTATGCCGCTGTACACACGCTTGATTCTCTTTCGGAGACATAGAAATCCATAGGTTTTAAGATTCTTACTAGTCAGGTATATTCTTAGGCGTTTAATATGGGGTGTAGAGTCCACTTCGTTGAGCAAGGTGTAGCTCTTGTCTATTACATATTTGGCTTATGGAACGGTATCTATGCTAATTTCAATGTCTGGTTTTATGCAGAACCCCAACTCACCTTTCCCCTTAAGCAAGCATAAGTCGGTTTTCTACATTTGAGACCCTTTTCTGTTTTGTAATTCAGTTCCTGTGTAGTCAAGTTTACATTCCATGTGGTAGAGATATCTTATGATGTTTCTTTTTCTGTGTGACTTATTTCACTTAGAATCATCGTACCTGAATCCACTCATTATGCTGCTACGGGCCTGATGACATAGATTTCATTGCTGAGTGATATTGCATTGTACGTAAGTACCACAACTTCTTTATCCATTTTGCGCTTTCTGTGATATTGAACTTGTACCGTAAACGAGGTTCTTGTAAACAGAGCTGTCCCAAACATTTGGGTGGTTGTGTCTTTTTTATTTTAATTTCCCTAAGCTATAGGACCATAAGTGGAAGTGCCCTAGGCTCTGTTGCTTTGTTTTTTAGATGTTTCAGGAAACACCATACACTTCTCCAGAGTGGCTGTTGGCAATTTACATCCCGCCCATCAGCATAACAAGGCTCCCAGTTCTCCATGGCCTGTCCTGCCTTTCTGGATTTTACACTTTTTTCAGATGGCCCTTTTGACCGGGGGGCAGTGAGACTTCATTGTAGTGCAGATTTCCTTTGCAAGCTTGCTTGGTTGGCCAAAAAGTGTGTATGCGTTTTTTCCTGAATATATTCAGGAAAAAACGCATACGCCCTTTTTGGCCAAGTGCATCATTGTGGACGTTCTGCCTCTTTTCCTTTGCTTTACATGCAATTCCAGTCTACCTCCTGAAATCGGTTTCCTGCAATTCTGCCCAGCGTTCAAGTCCTCTTGGCAGCCTTACTTCAATATATTTTTGGACGATAGCTATCATTTATAACTCTGCAGGTATGTGAATGACAGTGCCCCTGAGCTCCTTTCTTCAACTCGCTTTCTTGTGAGCTGGCCGCAACACCGCAGGATTGCTTCAGGCCCTAGTGTGGTTCCGGCATGGCACGCTGAGCCTTTGTTTAATTCCTCTTCCTGGTGGGAAATGAGAGTTAAATTTGCCCGTCCAGACACCTCCAGCTAGTCTCTCATTGGTTCTCCCTATTCCTGTTCATTTTCCGCAGAAATTGCAAACTGGGCCAAAGAGGAGGTTAAAGGCACTGACTCTCCAAGTGGGGAGAGTGTTAGTAAAGCGTCTGGAATGTTGCACCCGAGTACCAGGGGACGAAAACTGAGACACATTTGAACACGTTGCCCGATCACATGGTGGATCATACTCTGGGTTCCACATGCATGTTTTAGCTGAAGGAAGAATCCCTTAAACCTGGAGAGTTGAGACCCCTGCAATGGGTACCATGCAATATGACTTCAAAGGGTCTGCATTTGCTCACCGAACCTCACCAATCCTATCACTGCTGCATTTATGCCACTGTACACACGCTTGATTCTCTTTCTGAGACATATAAATCCATAGGTTTTAAGATTCTTACTAGTCAGGTATATTCTTAGGCGTTTAATATGGGGTGTAGAGTCCACTTCGTTGAGCAAGGAGTAGCTCTTGTCTATTACATATTTGGCTTATGGAACGGTATCTGTGCTAATTTCAATCTCTGGTTTTATGCAGCACCCCAACTCACCTTTCGCCTTAAGCAAGCATAAGTCGGTTTTCTACATTTGAGACCCTGTTCTGTTTTGTAATTCAGTTCCTGTGTAGCCAAGTTTACATTCCATGTGGTAGAGATATCTTATGATGTTTCTTTTTCTGTGTGACTTATTTCACTTAGAATCATCGTACCTGAATCCACTCATTATGCTGCTATGGGCCTGATGACATAGATTTCATTGCTGAGTGATATTGCATTGTACGTAAGTACCACAACTTCTTTATCCATTTTTCACTTTCTGTGATTTTGAACTTATACTGTAAACGAGGTTCTTGTAAACAGAGCCTTCCCAAACTTTGGGGTGGCTGTGTCTTTTTGATTTTAATTTCCCTAAGCTATAGGACCATAAGTGGAAGTGCCCTAGGCTCTGTTGCTTTGTTTTGTAGATGTTTCAGGAAACACCATACACTTCTCCAGAGTGGCTGTTGGCAATTTACATCCCGCCCATCAGCATAACAAGGCTCCCAGTTCTCCATGGCCTGTCCTGCCTTTCTGGATTTTACACTTTTTTCAGATGGCCCTTTTGACCGGGGGGCAGTGAGACTTCATTGTAGTGCAGATTTCCTTTGCAAGCTTGCTTGGTTGGCCAAAAAGGGCGTATGCGTTTTTTCCTGAATATATTCAGGAAAAAACGCATACGCCCTTTTTGGCCAAGTGCATCATTGTGGACGTTCTGCCTCTTTTCCTATGCTTTACATGCTATTCCAGTCTACCTCCTGAAATCGGTTTCCTGCAATTCTGCCCCGCTTTCAAGTCCTCTTGGCAGCCTTACTTCAATATATTTTTGGACGATAGCTGTCATTTATAACTCTGCAGGTATGTGAATGACAGTGCCCCTGAGCTCCTTTCTTCAACTCGTTTTCTTGTGAGCTGGCCGCAACACCGCAGCATTGCTTCAGGCCCTAGTGTGGGTCCAGAATGGCACGCTGAGCCTTTGGTTAATTCCTCTTCCTGGTGGGCAATGAGAGTTAAATTTGCCCGTCCAGACACCTCCAGCTAGTCTCTCATTGGTTCTCCCTATTCCTGTCCATTTTCCGCAAAAATTGCAAACTGGGCCAAACAGGAGGTTAAAGGCACTGACTCTCCAAGTGGGGAGAGTGTTAGTAAAGCGTCTGGAATGTTGCACCCGAGTACCGGGGGACGAAAACTGAGTCACATTTGAACACGTTTCCCGATCACACGGTGGATCATACTCTGGGTTCCACATGCATGTTTTAGCTGAAGGAAGAATCCCTTAAACCTGGAGATTTGAGACCCATGGAATGGGTACCATAAAATATGACTTCAAAGGGTCTGCATTTGCTCACCGAACCTCAACAATCCTAACACTGCTGCGTTTATGCCGCTGTACACACGCTTGATTCTCTTTCGGAGACATATAAATCCATAGGTTTTAAGATTCTTACTAGTCAGGTATATTCGTAGGCGTTTAATATGGGGTGTTGAGTCCACTTCATTGAACAAGGAGTAGCTCTTGTCTATTACATATTTGGCTTATGGAACGGTATCTGTGCTAATTTCAATCTCTGGTTTTATGCAGCACCCCAACTCACATTTCCCCTTAAGCAAGCATAAGTTGGTTTTCTACATTTGAGACCCTGTTCTGTTTTGTAATTCAGTTCCTGTGTAGCCAAGTTTACATTCCGTGTAGTAGTGATATCTTATGATGTTTGTTTTTCTGTGTGACTTATTTCACTTAGAATCATCGTACCTGAATCCACTCATTATGCTGCTATGGGCCTGATGACATAGATTTCATTGCTGAGTGATATTGCATTGTACGTATGTACCACAACTTCTTTATCCATTTTTCACTTTCTGTGATTTTGAACTTGTACTGTAAACAAGGTTCTTGTAAACAGAGCCGTCCCAAACCTTGGGGTGGCTGTGTCTTTTTGTTTTTAATTTCCCTAAGCTATAGGACCATAAGTGGAAGTGCCCTAGGCTCTGTTGCTTTGTTTTTTAGATGTTTCAGGAAACACCATACACTTCTCCAGAGTGGCTGTTGGCAATTTACATCCCGCCCATGAGCATAACAAGGCTCCCAGTTCTCCATGGCCTCTCCTGCCTTTCTGGATTTTACACTTTTTTCAGATGGCCCTTTTGACCAGGGGACAGTGAGACTTCATTGTAGTGCAGATTTCCTTTGCAAGCTTGCTTGGTTGGCCAAAAAGGGCGTATGCGTTTTTTCCTGAATATATTCAGGAAAAAACGCATACGCCCTTTTTGGCCAAGTGCATCATTGTGGACGTTCTGCCTCTTTTCCTATGCTTTACATGCAATTCCAGTCTACCTCCTGAAATCGGTTTCCTGCAATTCTGCCCCGCTTTCAAGTCCTCTTGGCAGCCTTACTTCAATATATATTTGGACGATAGCTGTCATTTATAACTCTGCCGGTTTGTGAATGACAGTGCCCCTGAGCTCCTTTCTTCAACTCGCTTTCTTGTGAGCTGGCCGCAACACCGCTGCATTGCTTCAGGCCCTAGTGTGTTTCCGGCATGGCACACTGAGCCTTTGGTTAATTCCTCTTCCTGGTGGGAAATGAGAGTTAAATTTGCCCGTCCAGACACCTCCAGCTAGTCTCTCATTGGTTCTCCCTATTCCTGTTCATTTTCCGCAGAAATTGCAAACTGGGCCAAAGAGGAGGTTAAAGGCACTGACTCTCCAAGTGGGGAGAATATTAGTAAAGCGTCTGGAATGTGTCACCCGAGTACCAGGGGATGAAAACTGACACAATTTAACACGTTTCCCGATCACATGGTGGATCATACTCTGGGTTCCACATGCATGTTTTAGCTGAAGGAAGAATCCCTTAAACCTGGAGAGTTGAGACCCATGGAATGTGTACCATGCAATATGACTTCAAAGGGTCTGCATTTGCTCACCGAACCTCACCAATCCTATCACTGCTGCGTTTATGCCGCTGTACACACGCTTGATTCTCTTTCGGAGACATAGAAATCCATAGGTTTTAAGATTCTTACTAGTCAGGTATATTCTTAGGCGTTTAATATGGGGTGTAGAGTCCACTTCGTTGAGCAAGGAGTAGCTCTTGTCTATTACATATTTGGCTTATGGAACGGTATCTGTGCTAATTTCAATCTCTGGTTTTATGCAGCACCCCAACTCACCTTTCCCCTTAAGCAAGCATAAGTTGGTTTTCTACATTTGAGAACCTGTTCTGTTTTGTAATTCAGTTCCTGTGTAGCCAAGTTTACATTCCTTGTAGTAGTGATATCTTATGATGTTTCTTTTTCTGTGTGATTTATTTCACTTAGAATCATCGTACCTGAATCCACTCATTATGCTGCTACGGGCCTGATGACATAGATTTCATTGCTGAGTGATATTGCATTGTACGTAAGTACCACAACTTCTTTACCCATTTTTCACTTTCTGTGATATTGAACTTGTACTGTAAATGAGGTTCTTGTAAACAGAGCCGTCCCAAACTTTGGGGTGGCTGTGTCTTTTTCATTTTAATTTCCCTAAGCTATAGGACCATAAGTGGAAGTGCCCTAGGCTCTGTTGCTTTGTTTTGTAGATGTTTCAGGAAACACCATACACTTCTCCAGAGTGGCTGTTGGCAATTTACATCCCGCCCATCAGCATAACAAGGCTCCCAGTTCTCCATGGCCTGTCCTGCCTTTCTGGATTTTACACTTTTTTCAGATGGCCCTTTTGACCGGGGGGCAGTGAGACTTCATTGTAGTGCAGATTTCCTTTGCAAGCTTGCTTGGTTGGCCAAAAAGGGCGTATGCGTTTTTTCCTGAATATATTCAGGAAAAAACGCATACGCCCTTTTTGGCCAAGTGCATCATTGTGGACGTTCTGCCTCTTTTCCTATGCTTTACATGCAATTCCAGTCTACCTCCTGAAATCGGTTTCCTGCAATTCTGCCCCGCTTTCAAGTCCTCTTGGCAGCCTTACTTCAATATATTTTTGGATGATAGCTGTCATTTATAACTCTGCATGTCTGTGAATGACAGTGCCCCTGAGCTCCTTTCTTCAACTCGCGTTCTTGTGAGCTGGCCGCAACACCGTAGGATTGCTTCAGGCCCTAGTGTGGTTCCGGCATGGCACGCTGAGCCTTTGTTTAATTCCTCTTCCTGGTGGGTAATGAGAGTTAAATTTGACCGTCCAGACACCTCCAGCTAGTATCTCTTGGTTCTCCCTATTTCTGTTCATTTTCCGTAGAAATTGCAAACTGGGCCAAACAGGAGGTTAAAGGCACAGACTCTCCAAGTGGGGAGAGTGTTACTAAAGTGTCTGGAATGTTGCATCCGAGTACCAGGGGACGAAAACTGAGACACCTTTGAACACGTTTCCCAATCACATGGTGTATCATACTCTGGGTTTCACATGCATGTTTTAGCTGAAGGAAGAATCCCTTAAACCTGGAGAGTTTAGACCCATGGAATGGGTACCATGCAATATGACTTCAAAGGGTCTGCATTTGCTCACCGAACCTCACCAATCCTATCACTGGTGCGTTTATGCCGCTGTACACACTCTTGATTCCCTATCGGAGACATATAAATCCATAGGTTTTAAGATTCTTACTAGTCAGGTATATTCGTAGGCGTTTAATATGGGGTGTTGAGTCCACTTCATTGAACAAGGAGTAGCTCTTGTCTATTACATATTTGGCTTATGGAACGGTATCTGTGCTTATTTCAATCTCTGGTTTTATGCAGCACCCCAACTCACATTTCCCCTTAAGCAAGCATAAGTTGGTTTTCTACATTTGAGACCCTGTTCTGTTTTGTAATTCAGTTCCTGTGTAGCCAAGTTTACATTCCGTGTAGTAGTGATATCTTATGATGTTTGTTTTTCTGTGTGACTTATTTCACTTAGAATCATCGTACCTGAATCCACTCATTATGCTGCTATGGGCCTGATGACATAGATTTCATTGCTGAGTGATATTGCATTGTACGTATGTACCACAACTTCTTTTTCCATTTTTCACTTTCTGTGATATTGAACTTGTACCGTAAACGAGGTTCTTGTAAACAGAGCTGTCCCAAACATTTGGGTGGTTGTGTCTTTTTTATTTTAATTTCCCTAAGCTATAGGACCATAAGTGGAAGTGCCCTAGGCTCTGTTGCTTTGTTTTTTAGATGTTTCAGGAAACACCATACACTTCTCCAGAGTGGCTGTTGGCAATTTACATCCCGCCCATCAGCATAACAAGGCTCCCAGTTCTCCATGGCCTGTCCTGCCTTTCTGGATTTTACACTTTTTTCAGATGGCCCTTTTGACCGGGGGGCAGTGAGACTTCATTGTAGTGCAGATTTCCTTTGCAAGCTTGCTTGGTTGGCCAAAAAGGGCGTATGCGTTTTTTCCTGAATATATTCAGGAAAAAACGCATACGCCCTTTTTGGCCAAGTGAATCATTGTGGACGTTCTGCCTCTTTTCCTGTGGTTTACATGCAAATCCAGTCTACCTCCTGAAATCGGTTTCCTGCAATTCTGCCCCGCTTTCAAGTCCTCTTGGCAGCCTTACTTCAATATATTTTTGGGCGATAGCTGTCAATTTTAACTCTGCAGGTTTGTGAATGACAGTGCCCCTGAGCTCCTTTCTTCAACTCGCTTTCTTGTGAGCTGGCCGCAACACCGCAGGATTGCTTCAGGCCCCAGTGTGGTTCCGGCATGGCACGCTGAGCCTTTGGTTAATTCCTCTTCTTGATGGGAAATGAGAGTTAAATTTGCCCGTCCAGACACCTCCAGCTAGTCTCTTATTTGTTCTCCCTATTCCTGTTCATTTTCCGCAGAAATTGCAAACTGGGCCAAACAGGAGGTTAAAGGCACTGACTGTCCAAGTGGGGAGAGTGTTAGTAAAGCGTCTGGAATGTTGCACCCGAGTACCAGGGGACGAAAACTGAGACACATTTGAACACGTTGCCCGATCACATGGTGGATCATACTCTGGGTTCCACATGCATGTTTTAGCTGAAGGAAGAATCCCTTAAACCTGGAGAGTTGAGACCCCTGCAATGGGTACCATGCAATATGACTTCAAAGGGTCTGCATTTGCTCACCGAACCTCACCAATCCTATCACTGCTGCATTTATGCCACTGTACACATGCTTGATTCTCTTTCTGAGACATATAAATCCATAGGTTTTAAGATTCTTACTAGTCAGGTATATTCTTAGGCGTTTAATATGGGGTGTAGAGTCCACTTCGTTGAGCAAGGAGTAGCTCTTGTCTATTACATATTTGGCTTATGGAACGGTATCTGTGCTAATTTCAATCTCTGGTTTTATGCAGCACCCCAACTCACCTTTCCCCTTAAGCAAGCATAAGTCGGTTTTCTACATTTGAGACCCTGTTCTGTTTTGTAATTCAGTTCCTGTGTAGCCAAGTTTACATTCCATGTGGTAGAGATATCTTATGATGTTTCTTTTTCTGTGTGACTTATTTCACTTAGAATCATCGTACCTGAATCCACTCATTATGCTGCTATGGGCCTGATGACATAGATTTCATTGCTGAGTGATATTGCATTGTACATAAGTACCACAACTTCTTTATCCATTTTTCACTTTCTGTGATTTTGAACTTATACTGTAAACGAGGTTCTTGTAAACAGAGCCTTCCCAAACTTTGGGGTGGCTGTGTCTTTTTGATTTTAATTTCCCTAAGCTATAGGACCATAAGTGGAAGTGCCCTAGGCTCTGTTGCTTTGTTTTGTAGATGTTTCAGGAAACACCATACACTTCTCCAGAGTGGCTGTTGGCAATTTACATCCCGCCCATCAGCATAACAAGGCTCCCAGTTCTCCATGGCCTGTCCTGCCTTTCTGGATTTTACACTTTTTTCAGATGGCCCTTTTGACCGGGGGGCAGTGAGACTTCATTGTAGTGCAGATTTCCTTTGCAAGCTTGCTTGGTTGGCCAAAAAGGGCGTAGGCTTTTTTTCTTGAGGAAAAATCGCATATGCCCTTTTTGGCCAAGTGCATCATTGTGGACGTTCTGCCTCTTTTCCTATGCTTTACATGCAATTCCAGTCTACCTCCTGAAATCGGTTTCCTGCAATTCTGCCCCACTTTCAAGTCCTCTTGGCAGCCTTACTTCAATATATTTTTGGACGATAGCTGTCATTTATAACTCTGCAGTTTTGTGAATTACAGTGCCCCTGAGCTCCTTTCTTCAACTTGGTTTCTTGTGAGCTGGCCGCAACACCGCAGCATTGCTTCAGGCCCTAGTGTTGTTCCGGCATGGCACGCTGAGCCTTTGCTTAATTCCTCTTCCTGGTGGGAAATGAGAGTTAAATTTGCCCGTCCAGACACCTCCAGCTAGTCTCTCATTGGTTCTCCCTATTCCTGTTCATTTTCCGCAGAAATTGCAAACTGGGCCAAACAGGAGGTTAAAGGAACTGAATCTCCAAGTGGGGAGAGTGTTAGTAAAGCGTCTGGAATGTTGCACCCGAGTACCAGGGGACGAAAACTGACACATTTGAACACGTTTCCCGATCACATGGTGGATCATACTCTGGGTTCCACATGCATGTTGTAGCTGAAGGAAGAATCCCTTAAACCTGGAGAGTTGAGACCCATGGAATGGGTACCATGCAATATGACTTCAAAGGGTCTGCATTTGCTCACCGAACCTCACCAATCCTATCACTGCTGCGTTTATGACACTGTACACACGCTTGATTCTCTTTCGGAGACATATAAATCCATAGGTTTTAAGATTCTTTCTAGTCATGTATATTCTTAGGCGTTTAATATGGGGTGTTGAGTCCACTTCATTGAACAAGGAGTAGCTCTTGTCTATTACATATTTGGCTTATGGAACGGTATCTGTGCTTATTTCAATCTCTGGTTTTATGCAGCACCCCAACTCACATTTCCCCTTAAGCAAGCATAAGTTGGTTTTCTACATTTGAGACCCTGTTCTGTTTTGTAATTCAGTTCCTGTGTAGCCAAGTTTACATTCCGTGTAGTAGTGATATCTTATGATGTTTGTTTTTCTGTGTGACTTATTTCACTTAGAATCATCGTACCTGAATCCACTCATTATGCTGCTATGGGCCTGATGACATAGATTTCATTGCTGAGTGATATTGCATTGTACGTATGTACCACAACTTCTTTTTCCATTTTTCACTTTCTGTGATTTTGAACTTGTACTGTAAACAAGGTTCTTGTAAACAGAGCCGTCCCAAACTTTGGGGTGGCTGTGTCTTTTAGTTTTTAATTTCCCTAAGCTATAGGACCATAAGTGGAAGTGCCCTAGGCTCTGTTGCTTTGTTTATTAGATGTTTCAGGAAACACCATACACTTCTCCAGAGTGGCTGTTGGCAATTTACATCCCGCCCATGAGCATAACAAGGCTCCCAGTTCTCCATGGCCTCTCCTGCCTTTCTGGATTTTACACTTTTTTCAGATGGCCCTTTTGACCAGGGGACAGTGAGACTTCATTGTAGTGCAGATTTCCTTTGCAAGCTTGCTTGGTTGGCCAAAAAGGGCGTATGCGTTTTTTCCTGAATATATTCAGGAAAAAACGCATACGCCCTTTTTGGCCAAGTGCATCATTGTGGACGTTCTGCCTCTTTTCCTATGCTTTACATGCAATTCCAGTCTACCTCCTGAAATCGGTTTCCTGCAATTCTGCCCGCTTTCAAGTCCTCTTGGCTGCCTTACTTCAATATATTTTTGGACTATAGCTGTCATTTATAACTCTGCAGGTTTGTGAATGACAGTGCCCCTGAGCTCCTTTCTTCAACTCGCTTTCTTGTGAGCTGGCCGCAACACCGCAGGATTGCTTCAGGCCCTAGTGTGGTTCCGGCATGGCACGCTGAGCCTTTGGTTAATTCCTCTTCCTGGTGGGAAATGAGAGTTAAATTTGCCCGTCCAGACACCTCCAGCTAGTCTCTCATTGGTTCTCCCTATTCCTGTTCATTTTCCGCAGAAATTGCAAACTGGGCCAAAGAGGACGTTAAAGGCACTGACTCTCCAAGTGGGGAGAGTGTTAGTAAAGCGTCTGGAATGTGTCACCCGAGTACCAGGGGATGAAAACTGACACAATTGAACACGTTTCCCGATCACATGGTGGATCATACTCTGGGTTCCACATGCATGTTTTAGCTGAAGGAAGAATCCCTTAAACCTGGAGAGTTGAGACCCATGGAATGGGTACCATGCAATATGACTTCAAAGGGTCTGCATTTGCTCACCGAACCTCACCAATCCTATCACTGCTGCATTTATGCCGCTGTACACACGCTTGATTCTCTTTCGGAGACATAGAAATCCATAGGTTTTAAGATTCTTACTAGTCAGGTATATTCTTAGGCGTTTAATATGATGTGTAGAGTCCACTTCGTTGAGCAAGGAGTAGCTCTTGTCTATTACATATTTGGCTTATGGAACGGTATCTGTGCTAATTTCAATCTCTGGTTTTATGCAGCACCCCAACTCACCTTTCCCCTTAAGCAAGCATAAGTCGGTTTTCTACATTTGAGACCCTGTTCTGTTTTGTAATTCAGTTCCTGTGTAGCCAAGTTTACATTCCATGTGGTAGAGATATCTTATGATGTTTCTTTTTCTGTGTGACTTATTTCACTTAGAATCATCGTACCTGAATCCACTCATTATGCTGCTATGGGCCTGATGACATAGATTTCATTGCTGAGTGATATTGCATTGTACGTAAGTACCACAACTTCTTTATCCATTTTGCGCTTTCTGTGATATTGAACTTGTACCGTAAACGAGGTTCTTGTAAACAGAGCTGTCCCAAACATTTGGGTGGTTGTGTCTTTTTTATTTTAATTTCCCTAAACTATAGGACCATAAGTGGAAGTGCCCTAGGCTCTGTTGCTTTGTTTTGTAGATGTTTCAGGAAACACCATACACTTCTCCAGAGTGGCTGTTGGCAATTTACATCCCGCCCATCAGCATAACAAGGCTGCCAGTTCTCCATGGCCTGTCCTGTCTTTCTGGATTTTACACTTTTTTCAGATGGCCCTTTTGACCGGGGGGCAGTGAGACTTCATTGTAGTGCAGATTTCCTTTGCAAGCTTGCTTGGTTGGCCAAAAAGGGCGTATGCGTTTTTTCCTGAATATATTAAGGAAAAAACGCATACGCACTTTTTGGCCAAGTGCATCATTGTGGACGTTCTGCCTCTTTTCCTATGCTTTACATGCAATTCCAGTCTACCTCCTGAAATCGGTTTCCTGCAATTCTGCCCCGCTTTCAAGTCCTCTTGGCTGCCTTACTTCAATATACTTTTGGACGATAGCTATCATTTATAACTCTGCAGGTATGTGAATGACAGTGCCCCTGAGCTCCTTTCTTCAACTCGCTTTCTTGTGAGCTGGCCGCAACACCGCAGGATTGCTTCAGGCCTTAGTGTGGTTCAGGCATGGCACGCTGAGCCTTTGGTTAATTCCTCTTCCTGGTGGGAAATGAGAGTTAAATTTGCCCGTCCAGACACCTCCAGCTAGTCTCTCATTGGTTCTCCCTATTCCTGTTCATTTTCCGCAGAAATTGCAAACTGGGCCAAACAGGAGGTTAAAGGCACTGACTCTCCAAGTGGGGAGAGTGTTAGTAAAGCGTCTGGAATGTTGCACCCGAGTACCAGGGGACGAAAACTGAGACACATTTGAACACGTTTCCCGATCACATGGTGGATCATACTCTGGGTTCCACATGCATATTTTAGCTGAAGGAAGAATCCCTTAAACCTGGAGAGTTGAGACCCCTGCAATGGGTACCATGCAATATGACTTCAAAGGGTCTGCATTTGCTCACCGAACCTCACCAATCCTATCACTGCTGCATTTATGCCACTGTACACACGCTTCATTCTCTTTCTGAGACATATAAATCCATAGGTTTTAAGATTCTTACTAGTCAGGTATATTCTTAGGCATTTAATATGGGGTGTAGAGTCCACTTCATTGAGCAAGGAGTAGCTCTTGTCTATTAAATATTTGGCTTATGGAACGGTATCTGTGCTAATTTCAATCTCTGGTTTTATGCAGCACCCCAACTCACCTTTCCCCTTAAGCAAGCATAAGTCGGTTTTCTACATTTGAGACCCTGTTCTGTTTTGTAATTCAGTTCCTGTGTAGCCAAGTTTACATTCCATGTGGTAGAGATATCTTATGATGTTTCTTTTTCTGTGTGACTTATTTCACTTAGAATCATCGTACCTGAATCCACTCATTATGCTGCTATGGGCCTGATGACATAGATTTCATTGCTGAGTGATATTGCATTGTACGTAAGTACCACAACTTCTTTATCCATTTTTCACTTTCTGTGATTTTGAACTTGTACTGTAAACGAGGTTCTTGTAAACAGAGCCTTCCCAAACTTTGGGGTGGCTGTGTCTTTTTGATTTTAATTTCCCTAAGCTATAGGACCATAAGTGGAAGAGCCCTAGGCTCTGTTGTTTTGTTTTTTAGATGTTTCAGGAAACACCATACACTTCTCCAGAGTGGCTGTTGGCAATTTACATGCCGCCCATCAGCATAACAAGGCTCCCAGTTCTCCATGGCCTGTCCTGCCTTTCTGGATTTTACACTTTTTTCAGATGGCCCTTTTGACCGGGGGGCAGTGAGACTTCATTGTAGTGCAGATTTCCTTTGCAAGCTTGCTTGGTTGGCCAAAAAGGGCGTATGCGTTTTTTCCTGAATATATTCAGGAAAAAATGCATACGCCCTTTTTGGCCAAGTGCATCATTGTGGACGTTCTGCCTCTTTTCCTTTGCTTTACATGCAATTCCAGTCTACCTCCTGAAATCGGTTTCCTGCAATTCTGCCCAGCGTTCAAGTCCTCTTGGCAGGCTTACTTCAATATATTTTTGGACGATAGCTGTCATTTATAACTCTGCAGGTATGTGAATGACAGTGCCCCTGAGCTCCTTTCTTCAACTCGCTTTCTTGTGAGCTGGCCGCAACACCGCAGGATTGCTTCAGGCCCTAGTGTTGTTCCGGCATGGCACGCTGAGCCTTTGTTTAATTCCTCTTCCTGGTGGGAAATGAGAGTTAAATTTGCCCGTCCAGACACCTCCAGCTAGTCTCTCATTGGTTCTCCCTATTCCTGTTCATTTTCCGCAGAAATTGCAAACTGGGCCAAACAATAGTTTAAAGGCACTGACTCTCCAAGTGGGGAGAGTGTTAGTAAAGCGTCTGGAATGTTGCACCCAAGTACCAGGGGATGAAAACTGACACAATTAAACACGTTTCCCGATCACACGGTGGATCATACTCTGGGTTCCACATGCATGTTTTAGCTGAAGGAAGAATCCCTTAAACCTGGAGAGTTGAGACCCATGGAATGGGTACCATGCAATATGACTTCAAAGGTTCTGCATTTGCTCACCGAACCTCACCAATCCTATCAGTGCTGCGTTTATGACACTGTACACACGCTTGATTCTCTTTCGGAGACATATAAATCCATAGGTTTTAAGATTCTTTCTAGTCAGGTATATTCTTACGCGTTTAATATGTGGTGTAGAGTCCACTTCGTTGAGCAAGGAGTAGCTCTTGTCTATTAAATATTTGGCTTATGGAACGGTATCCGTTCTAATTTCAATCTCTGGTTTTATGCAGCACCCCAACTCACCTTTCGCCTTAAGCAAGCATAAGTTGGTTTTCTACATTTGAGACCCTGTTCTGTTTTGTAATTCAGTTCCTGTGTAACCAAGTTTACATTCCTTGTAGTAGTGATATCTTATGATGTTTCTTTTTCTGTGTGACTTATTTCACTTAGAATCATCGTACCTGAATCCACTCATTATGCTGCTACGGGCCTGATGACATAGATTTCATTGCTGAGTGATATTGCATTGTACGTAAGTACCACAACTTCTTTATCCATTTTTCGCTTTCTGTGATATTGAACTTGGACCATAAATGAGGTTCTTGTAAACAGAGCTGTCCCTAACTTTGGGGTGGCTGAGTCTTTTTGATTTTAATTTCCCTAAGCTATAGGACCATAAGTGGAAGTGCCCTAGGCTCTGTTGCTTTGTTTTTTAGATGTTTCAGGAAACACCATACACTTCTCCAGAGTGGCTGTTGGCAATTTACATCACGCCCATCAGCATAACAAGGCTCCCAGTTCTCCATGGCCTGTCCTGCCTTTCTGGATTTTACACTTTTTTCAGATGGCCCTGTTGACCGGGGAGCAGTGAGACTTCATTGTAGTGCAGATTTCCTTTGCAAGCTTGCTTGGTTGGCCAAAAAGGGCGTATGCGTTTTTTCCTGAATATATTCAGGAAAAAACGCATACGCACTTTTTGGCCAAGTGCATCATTGTGGACGTTCTGCCTCTTTTCCTATGCTTTACATGCAATTCCAGTCTACCTCCTGAAATCGGTTTCCTGCAATTCTGTCCCGCTTTCAAGTCCTCTTGGCAGCCTTACTTCAATATATTTTTGGACGATAGCTATCATTTATAACTCTGCAGGTATGTGAATAACAGTGTCCCTGAGCTCCTTTCTTCAACTCGCTTTCTTGTGAGCTGGCCGCAACACCGCAGGATTGCTTCAGGCCCTAGTGTGGTTCCGGCATGGCACGCTGAGCCTTTGTTTAATTCCTCTTCCTGGTGGGAAATGAGAGTTAAATTTGCCCATCAAGACACCTCCAGCTAGTCTCTCATTGGTTCTCTCTATTCCTGTTCATTTTCCGCAGAAATTGCAAACTGGGCCAAACAGGAGGTTAAAGGCACTGACTCTCCAATTGGGGAGAGTGTTAGTAAAGCGTCTGGAATGTTGCACCCGAGTACCAGGGGACGAAAACTGAGACACATTTGAACACGTTTCCCGATCACATGGTGGATCATACTCTGGGTTCCACATGCATGTTTTAGCTGAAGGAAGAATCCCTTAAACCTGGAGAGTTGAGACCCCTGCAATGGGTACCATGCAATATGACTTCAAAGGGTCTGCATTTGCTCACCGAACCTCACCAATCCTATCACTGCTGCATTTATGCCACTGTACACACGCTTGATTCTCTTTCTGAGACATATAAATCCATAGGTTTTAAGATTCTTACTAGTCAGATATATTCTTAGGTGTTTAATATGGGGTGTAGAGTCCACTTCGTTGAGCAAGGAGTAGCTCTTGTCTATTACATATTTGGCTTATGGAACGGTATCTGTGCTAATTTCAATCTCTGGTTTTATGCAGCACCCCAACTCACCTTTCCCCTTAAGCAAGCATAAGTCAGTTTTCTACATTTGAGACCCTGTTCTGTTTTGTAATTCAGTTCCTGTGTAGCCAAGTTTACATTCCATGTGGTAGAGATATCTTATGATGTTTCTTTTTCTGTGTGACTTATTTCACTTAGAATCATCGTACCTGAATCCACTCATTATGCTGCTATGGGCCTGATGACATAGATTTCATTGCTGAGTGATATTGCATTGTACATAAGTACCACAACTTCTTTATCCATTTTTCACTTTCTGTGATTTTGAACTTGTACTGTAAACAAGGTTCTTGTAAACAGAGCCTTCCCAAACTTTGGGGTGGCTGAGTCTTTTTGATTTTAATTTCCCTAAGCTATAGGACCATAAGTGGAAGTGCCCTAGGCTCTGTTGCTTTGTTTTTTAGATGTTTCAGGAAACACCATACACTTCTCCAGAGTGGCTGTTGGCAATTTACATCCCGCCCATCAGCATAACAAGGCTCCCAGTTCTCCATGGCCTGTCCTGCCTTTCTGGATTTTACACTTTTTTCAGATGGCCCTTTTGACCGGGGGGCAGTGAGACTTCATTGTAGTGCAGATTTCCTTTGCAAGCTTGCTTGGTTGGCCAAAAAGTGTGTATGCGTTTTTTCCTGAATATATTCAGGAAAAAACGCATACGCCCTTTTTGGCCAAGTGCATCATTGTGGACGTTCTGCCTCTTTTCCTTTGCTTTACATGCAATTCCAGTCTACCTCCTGAAATCGGTTTCCTGCAATTCTGCCCAGCGTTCAAGTCCTCTTGGCAGCCTTACTTCAATATATTTTTGGACGATAGCTGTCATTTATAACTCTGCAGGTATGTGAATGACAGTGCCCCTGAGCTCCTTTCTTCAACTCGCTTTCTTGTGAGCTGGCCGCAACACCGCAGCATTGCTTCAGGCCCTAGTGTGGTTCCGGCATGACATGCTGAGCCTTTGGTTAATTCCTCTTCCTGGTGGGAAATGAGAGTTAACTTTGCCCGTCCAGACACCTCCAGCTAGTCTCTCATTGGTTCTCCCTATTCCTGTTCATTTTCCGCAGAAATTGCAAACTGGGCCAAACAAGAGGTTAAAGGCACTGACTCTCCAAGTGGGGAGAGTGTTAGTAAAGCGTCTGGAATGTTGCACCCGAGTCCCGGGGGATGAAAACTGACACAATTAAACACGTTTCCCGATCACACGGTGGATCATACTCTGGGTTCCACATGCATGTTTTAGCTGAAGGAAGAATCCCTTAAACCTGGAGAGTTGAGACCCATGGAATGGGTACCATGCAATATGACTTCAAAGGGTCTGCATTTGCTCACCGAACCTCACCAATCCTATCACTGCTGCGTTTATGACACTGTACACACGCTTGATTCTCTTTCGGAGACATATAAATCCATAGGATTTAAGATTCTTTCTAGTCAGGTATATTCTTACGCGTTTAATATGGGGTGTAGAGTCCACTTCGTTGAGCAAGGAGTAGCTCTTGTCTATTAAATATTTGGCTTATGGAACGGTATCTGTTCTAATTTCAATCTCTGGTTTTATGCAGCACCCCAACTCACCTTTCGCCTTAAGCAAGCATAAGTTGGTTTTCTACATTTGAGACCCTGTTCTGTTTTGTAATTCAGTTCCTGTGTAGCCAAGTTCACATTCCTTGTACTAGTGATATCTTATGATGTTTCTTTTTCTGTGTGACTTATTTCACTTAGAATCATCGTACCTGAATCCACTCATTATGCGGCTATGGGCCTGATGACATAGATTTCATTGCTGAGTGATATTGCATTGTACGTAAGTACCACAACTTCTTTATCCATTTTTCACTTTCTGTGATTTTGAACTTGTACTGTAAACGAGGTTCTTGTAAACAGAGCCTTCCCAAACTTTGGGGTGGCTGTGTCTTTTTGATTTTAATTTCCCTAAGCTATAGGACCATAAGTGGAAGTGCCCTAGGCTCTGTTGCTTTGTTTTGTAGATGTTTCAGGAAACACCATACACTTCTCCAGAGTGGCTGTTGGCAATTTACATCCCGCCCATCAGCATAACAAGGCTCCCAGTTCTCCATGGCCTGTCCTGCCTTTCTGGATTTTACACTTTTTTCAGATGGCCCTTTTGACCGGGGGGCAGTGAGACTTCATTGTAGTGCAGATTTCCTTTGCAAGCTTGCTTGGTTGGCCAAAAAGGGCGTATGCGTTTTTTCCTGAATATATTCAGGAAAAAACGCATACGCCCTTTTTGGCCAAGTGCATCATTGTGGACGTTCTGCCTCTTTTCCTATGCTTTACATGCAATTCCAGTCTACCTCCTGAAATCGGTTTCCTGCAATTCTGCCCCGCTTTCAAGTCCTCTTGGCAGCCTTACTTCAATATATTTTTGGACGATAGCTGTCATTTATAACACTGCAGGTATGTGAATGACAGTGCCCCTGAGCTCCTTTCTTCAACTCGCTTTCTTGTGAGCTGGCCGCAACACCGCAGCATTGCTTCAGGCCCTAGTGTGGTTCCGGCATGGCACGCTGAGCCTTTGTTTAATTCCTCTTCCTGGTGGGAAATGAGAGTTAAATTTGCCCGTCCAGACACCTCCAGCTAGTCTCTCATTGGTTCTCCCTATTCCTGTTCATTTTCCGCAGAAATTGCAAACTGGGCCAAATAGGAGGTTAAAGGCACTGACTCTCCAAGTGGGGAGAGTGTTAGTAAAGCGTCTGGAATGTTGCACCCGAGTACCAGGGGACGAAAACTGAGACATATTTGAACACGTTTCCCGATCACATGGTGGATCATACTCTGGGTTCCACATGCATGTTTTAGCTGAAGGAAGAATCCCTTAAACCTGGAGAGTTGAGACCCCTGCAATGGGTACCATGCAATATGACTTCAAAGGGTCTGCATTTGCTCACCGAACCTCACCAATCCTATCACTGCTGCATTTATGCCACTGTACACACGCTTGATTCTCTTTCTGAGACATATAAATCCATAGGTTTTAAGATTCTTACTAGTCAGGTATATTCTTAGGCGTTTAATATGGGGTGTTGAGTCCACTTCGTTGAGCAAGGAGTAGCTCTTGTCTATTACATATTTGGCTTATGGAACGGTATCTGTGCTAATTTCAATCTCTGGTTTTATGCAGCACCCCAACTCACCTTTCCCCTTAAGCAAGCATAAGTCGGTTTTCTACATTTGAGACCCTGTTCCGTTTTGTAATTCAGTTCCTGTGTAGCCAAGTTTACATTCCATGTGGTAGAGATATCTTATGATGTTTCTTTTTCTGTGTGACTTATTTCACTTAGAATCATCGTACCTGAATCCACTCATTATGCTGCTATGGGCCTGATGACATAGATTTCATTGCTGAGTGATATTGCATTGTACGTAAGTACCACAACTTCTTTATCCATTTTTCACTTTCTGTGATTTTGAACTTGTACTGTAAACGAGGTTCTTGTAAACAGAGCCTTCCCAAACTTTGGGGGGCTGTGTCTTTTTGCTTTTAATTTCCCTAAGCTATAGGACCATAAGTGGAAGAGCCCTAGGCTCTGTTGCTTTGTTTTTTAGATGTTTCAGGAAACACCATACACTTCTCCAGAGTGGCTGTTGGCAATTTACATCCCGGCCATCAGCATAACAAGGCTCCCAGTGCTCCATGGCCTGTCCTGCCTTTCTGGATTTTACACTTTTTTCAGATGGCCCTTTTGACCTTGGGGCAGTGAGACTTCATTGTAGTGCAGATTTCCTTTGCAAGCTTGCTTGGTTGGCCAAAAAGGGCGTATGCGTTTTTTCCTGAATATATTCAGGAAAAAACGCTTACGCCCTTTTTGGCCAAGTGCATCATTGTGGACGTTCTGCCTCTTTTCCTTTGCTTTACATGCAATTCCAGTCTACCTCCTGAAATCGGTTTCCTGCAATTCTGCCCAGCGTTCAAGTCCTCTTGGCAGCCTTACTTCAATATATTTTTGGACGATAGCTGTCATTTATAACTCTGCAGGTTTGTGAATGACAGTGCCCCTGAGCTCCTTTCTTCAACTCGCTTTCTTGTGAGCTGGCCGCAACACCGCAGCATTGCTTCAGGCCCTAGTGTGGTTCCGGCATGACATGCTGAGCCTTTGTTTAATTCCTCTTCCTGGTGGGAAATGAGAGTTAAATTTGCCCGTCCAGACACCTCCAGCTAGTCTCTCATTGGTTCTCCCTATTCCTGTTCATTTTCCGCAGAAATTGCAAACTGGGCCAAACAAGAGGTTAAAGGCACTGACTCTCCAAGTGGGGAGAGTGTTAGTAAAGCGTCTGGAATGTTGCACCCGAGTCCCGGGGGATGAAAACTGACACAATTAAACACGTTTCCCAATCACACGGTGGATCATACTCTGGGTTCCACATGCATGTTTTAGCTGAAGGAAGAATCCCTTAAACCTGGAGAGTTGAGACCCCTGCAATGGGTACCATGCAATATGACTTCAAAGGGTCTGCATTTGCTCACCGAACCTCACCAATCCTATCACTGCTGCATTTATGCCACTGTACACACGCTTGATTCTCTTGCAGAGACATATAAATCCATAGGTTTTAAGATTCTTACTAGTCAGGTATATTCTTAGGCGTTTAATATGGGGTGTAGAGTCCACTTCGTTGAGCAAGGAGTAGCTCTTGTCTATTACATATTTGGCTTATGGAACGGTATCTGTGCTAATTTCAATCTCTGGTTTTATGCAGCACCCCAACTCACCTTTCCCCTTAAGCAAGCATAAGTCGGTTTTCTACATTTGAGACCCTGTTCTGTTTTGTAATTCAGTTCCTGTGTAGCCAAGTTTACATTCCATGTGGTAGAGATATCTTATGATGTTTCTTTTTCTGTGTGACTTATTTCACTTAGAATCATCGTACCTGAATCCACTCATTATGCTGCTATGGGCCTGATGACATAGATTTCATTGCTGAGTGATATTGCATTGTACGTAAGTACCACAACTTCTTTATCCATTTTTCACTTTCTGTGATTTTGAACTTATACTGTAAACGAGGTTCTTGTAAACAGAGCCTTCCCAAACTTTGGGGTGGCTGTGTCTTTTTGATTTTAATTTCCCTAAGCTATAGGACCATAAGTGGAAGTGCCCTAGGCTCTGTTGCTTTGTTTTGTAGATGTTTCAGGAAACAGCATACACTTCTCCAGAGTGGCTGTTGGCAATTTACATCCCGCCCATCAGCATAACAAGGCTCCCAGTTCTCCATGGCCTGTCCTGCCTTTCTGGATTTTACACTTTTTTCAGATGGCCCTTTTGACCGGGGGCAGTGAGACTTCATTGTAGTGCAGATTTCCTTTGCAAGCTTGCTTGGTTGGCCAAAAAGGGCGTATGCGTTTTTTCCTGAATATATTCAGGAAAAAACGCATACGCCCTTTTTGGCCAAGTGCATCATTGTGGACGTTCTGCCTCTTTTCCTTTGCTTTACATGCAATTCCAGTCTACCTCCTGAAATCGGTTTCCTGCAATTCTGCCCAGCGTTCAAGTCCTCTTGACAGCCTTACTTCAATATATTTTTGGACGATAGCTGTCATTTATAACTCTGCAGGTTTGTGAATGACAGTGCCCCTGAGCTCCTTTCTTCAACTCGCTTTCTTGTGAGCTGGCCGCAACACCGCTGCATTGCTTCAGGCCCTAGTGTGGTTCCGGCATGACATGCTGAGCCTTTGGTTAATTCCTCTTCCTGGTGGGAAATGAGAGTTAAATTTGCCCGTCCAGACACCTCCAGCTAGTCTCTCATTGGTTCTCCCTATTCCTGTTCATTTTCCGCAGAAATTGCAAACTGGGCCAAACAAGAGGTTAAAGGCACTGACTCTCCAAGTGGGGAGAGTGTTAGTAAAGCGTCTGGAATGTTGCACCCGAGTACCAGGGGATGAAAACTGACACAATTAAACACGTTTCCCGATCACACGGTGGATCATACTCTGGGTTCCACATGCATGTTTTAGCTGAAGGAAGAATCCCTTAAACCTGGAGAGTTGAGACCCATGGAATGGGTACCATGCAATATGACTTCAAAGGTTTTGCATTTGCTCACCGAACCTCACCAATCCTATCACTGCTGCGTTTATGACACTGTACACACGCTTGATTCTCTTTCGGAGACATATAAATCCATAGGTTTTAAGATTCTTTCTAGTCAGGTATATTCTTACGCGTTTAATATGGGGTGTAGAGTCCACTTCGTTGAGCAAGGAGTAGCTCTTGTCTATTAAATATTTGGCTTATGGAACGGTATCTGTTCTAATTTCAATCTCTGGTTTTATGCAACACCCCAACTCACCTTTCGCCTTAAGCAAGCATAAGTTGGTTTTCTACATTTGAGACCCTGTTCTGTTTTGTAATTCAGTTCCTGAGTTGCCAAGTTTACATTCCTTGTACTAGTGATATCTTATGATGTTTCTTTTTCTGTGTGACTTATTTCACTTAGAATCATCGTACCTGAATCCACTCATTATGCTGCTACGGGCCTGATGACATAGATTTCATTGCTGAGTGATATTGCATTGTACGTAAGTACCACAACTTCTTTATCCATTTTTCGCTTTCTGTGATATTGAACTTGGACCATAAATGAGGTTCTTGTAAACAGAGCTGTCCCTAACTTTGGGGTGGCTGAGTCTTTTTGATTTTAATTTCCCTAAACTATAGGACCATAAGTGGAAGTGCCCTAGGCTCTGTTGCTTTGTTTTTTAGATGTTTCAGGAAACACCATACACTTCTCCAGAGTGGCTGTTGGCAATTTACATCCCGCCCATCAGCATAACAAGGCTCCCAGTTCTCCATGGCCTGTCCTGCCTTTCTGGATTTTACACTTTTTTCAGATGGCCCTTTTGACCGGGGAGCAGTGAGACTTCATTGTAGTGCAGATTTCGTTTGCAAGCTTGCTTGGTTGGCCAAAAAGGGCGTATGCGTTTTTTCCTGAATATATTCAGGAAAAAACGCATACGCCCTTTTTGGCCAAGTGCATCATTGTGGACGTTCTGCCTCTTTTCCTATGCTTTACATGCAATTCCAGTCTACCTCCTGAAATCGGTTTCCTGCAATTCTGCCCCACTTTCAAGTCCTCTTGGCAGCCTTACTTCAATATATTTTTGGACGATAGCTATCATTTATAACTCTGCAGGTATGTGAATGACAGTGTCCCTGAGCTCCTTTCTTCAACTCGCTTTCTTGTGAGCTGGCCGCAACACCGCAGGATTGCTTCAGGCCCTAGTGTGGTTCCGGCATGGCACGCTGAGCCTTTGTTTAATTCCTCTTCCTGGTGGGAAATGAGAGTTAAATTTGCCCGTCCAGACACCTGCATCTAGTCTCTCATTGGTTCTCCCTATTCCTGTTCATTTTCCGCAGAAATTGCAAACTGGGCCAAACAGGAGGTTAAAGGCACTGACTCTCCAAGTGGGGAGAGTGTTAGTAAAGCGTCTGGAGTGTTGCACCCGAGTACCAGGGGACGAAAACTGAGACACATTTGAACACGTTTCCCGATCACATGGTGGATCATACTCTGGGTTCCACATGCATGTTTTAGCTGAAGGAAGAATCCCTTAAACCTGGAGAGTTGAGACCCCTGCAATGGGTACCATGCAATATGACTTCAAAGGGTCTGCATTTGCTCACCGAACCTCACCAATCCTATCACTGCTGCATTTATGCCACTGTACACACGCTTGATTCTCTTTCTGAGACATATAAATCCATAGGTTTTAAGATTCTTACTAGTCAGGTATATTCTTAGGCGTTTAATATGGGGTGTAGAGTCCACTTCGTTGAGCAAGGAGTAGCTCTTGTCTATTACATATTTGGCTTATGGAACGGTATCTGTTCTAATTTCAATCTCTGGTTTTATGCAGCACCCCAACTCACCTTTCCCCTTAAGCAAGCATAAGTCGGTTTTCTACATTTGAGACCCTGTTCTGTTTTGTAATTCAGTTCCTGTGTAGCCAAGTTTACATTCCATGTGGTAGAGATATCTTATGATGTTTCTTTTTCTGTGTGACTTATTTCACTTAGAATCATCGTACCTGAATCCACTCATTATGCTGCTATGGGCCTGATGACATAGATTTCATTGCTGAGTGATATTGCATTGTACGTAAGTACCACAACTTCTTTATCCATTTTTCACTTTCTGTGATTTTGAACTTATACTGTAAAGGAGGTTCTTGTAAACAGAGCCTTCCCAAACTTTGGGGTGGCTGTGTCTTTTTGATTTTAATTTCCCTAAGCTATAGGACCATAAGTGGAAGTGCCCTAGGCTCTGTTGCTTTGTTTTGTAGATGTTTCAGGAAACACCATACACTTCTCCAGAGTTGCTGTTGGCAATTTACATCTCGCCCATCAGCATAACAAGGCTCCCAGTTCTCCATGGCCTGTCCTGCCTTTCTGGATTTTACACTTTTTTCATATGGCCCTTTTGACCGGGGGGCAGTGAGACTTCATTGTAGTGCAGATTTCCTTTGCAAGCTTGCTTGGTTGGCCAAAAAGGGCATATGCGTTTTTTCCTGAATATATTAAGGAAAAAACGCATACGCCCTTTTTGGCCAAGTGCATCATTGTGGACGTTCTGCCTCTTTTCCTATGCTTTACATGCAATTCCAGTCTACCTCCTGAAATCGGTTTCCTGCAATTCTGCCCCGCTTTCAAGTCCTCTTGGCAGCCTTACTTCAATATATTTTTGGACGATAGCTGTCATTTATAACTCTGCAGGTATGTGAATGACAGTGCCCCTGAGCTCCTTTCTTCAACTCGCTTTCTTGTGAGCTGGCCGCAACACCGCAGGATTGCTTCAGGCCCTAGTGTTGTTCCGGCATGGCACGCTGAGCCTTTGTTTAATTCCTCTTCCTGGTGGGAAATGAGAGTTAAATTTGCCCGTCCAGACACCTCCAGCTAGTCTCTCATTGGTTCTCCCTATTCCTGTGCATTTTCCGCAGAAATTGCAAACTGGGCCAAACAGGAGGTTAAAGGCACTGACTCTCCAAGTGGGGAGAGTGTTAGTAAAGCGTCTGGAATGTTGCACCCGAGTACCAGGGGACGAAAACTGAGACACATTTGAACACGTTTCCCGATCACATGGTGTATCATACTCTGGGTTCCACATGCATGTTTTAGCTGAAGGAAGAATCCCTTAAACCCGGAGAGTTGAGACCCCTGTAATGGGTACCATGCAATATGACTTCAAAGGGTCTGCATTTGCTCACTGAACCTCACCAATCCTATCACTGCTGCATTTATGCCACTGTACACACGCTTGATTCTCTTTCTGAGACATATAAATCCATAGGTTTTAAGATTCTTACTAGTCAGGTATATTCTTAGGCGTTTAATATGGGGTGTAGAGTCCACTTCGTTGAGCAAGGAGTAGCTCTTGTCTATTACATATTTGGCTTATGGAACGGTATCTGTTCTAATTTCAATCTCTGGTTTTATGCAGCACCCCAACTCACCTTTCCCCTTAAGCAAGCATAAGTCGGTTTTCTACATTTGAGACCCTGTTCTGTTTTGTAATTCAGTTCCTGTGTAGCCAAGTTTACATTCCATGTGGTAGAGATATCTTATGATGTTTCTTTTTCTGTGTGACTTATTTCACTTAGAATCATCGTACCTGAATCCACTCATTATGCTGCTATGGGCCTGATGACATAGATTTCATTGCTGAGTGATATTGCATTGTACGTAAGTACCACAACTTCTTTATCCATTTTTCACTTTCTGTGATTTTGAACTTGTACTGTAAACGAGGTTCTTGTAAACAGAGCCGTCCCAAATTTGGGGTGGCTGTGTCTTTTTGATTTTAATTTCCCTAAGCTATAGGACCATAAGTGGAAGTGCCCTAGGCTCTGTTGCTTTGTTTTTTAGATGTTTCAGGAAACACCATACACTTCTCCAGAGTGGCTGTTGGCAATTTACATCCCGCCCATCAGCATAACAAGGCTCCCAGTTCTCCATGGCCTGTCCTGCCTTTCTGGATTTTACACTTTTTTCAGATGGCCCTTTTGACCGGGGGGCAGTGAGACTTCATTGTAGTGCAGATTTCCTTTGCAAGCTTGCTTGGTTGGCCAAAAAGGGCGTATGCGTTTTTTCCTGAATATATTCAGGAAAAAACGCATACGCCCTTTTTGGCCAAGTGCATCATTGTGGACGTTCTGCCTCTTTTCCTTTGCTTTACATGCAATTCCAGTCTACGTCCTGAAATCAGTTTCCTGCAATTCTGCCCAGCGTTCAAGTCCTCTTGGCAGCCTTACTTCAATATATTTTTGGACGATAGCTGTCATTTATAACTCTGCAGGTCTGTGAATGACAGTGCCCCTGAGCTCCTTTCTTCAACTCGCTTTCTTGTGAGCTGACCGCAACACCGCAGCATTGCTTCAGGCCCTAGTGTGGTTCCGGCATGACATGCTGAGCCTTTGGTTAATTCCTCTTCCTGGTGGGAAATGAGAGTTAACTTTGCCCGTCCAGACACCTCCAGCTAGTCTCTCATTGGTTCTCCCTATTCCTGTTCATTTTCCGCAGAAATTGCAAACTGGGCCAAACAAGAGGTTAAAGGCACTGACTCTCCAAGTGGGGAGAGTGTTAGTAAAGCGTCTGGAATGTTGCACCCGAGTACCAGGGGATGAAAACTGACACAATTAAACACGTTTCCCGATCACACGGTGGATCATACTCTGGGTTCCACATGCATGTTTTAGCTGAAGGAAGAATCCCTTAAACCTGGAGAGTTGAGACCCATGGAATGGGTACCATGCAATATGACTTCAAAGGGTCTGCATTTGCTCACCGAACCTCACCAATCCTATCACTGCTGCATTTATGACACTGTAAACACGCTTGATTCTCTTTCGGAGACATATAAATCCATAGGTTTTAAGATTCTTTCTAGTCAGGTATATTCTTACGCGTTTAATATGGGGTGTAGAGTCCACTTCGTTGAGCAAGGAGTAGCTCTTGTCTATTAAATATTTGGCTTATGGAACGGTATCTGTTCTAATTTCAATCTCTGGTTTTATGCAGCACCCCAACTCACCTTTCGCCTTAAGCAAGCATAAGTTGGTTTTCTACATTTGAGACCCTGTTCTGTTTTGTAATTCAGTTCCTGTGTAGCCAAGATTACATTCCTTGTAGTAGTGATATCTTATGATGTTTGTTTTTCTGTGTGACTTATTTCACTTAGAATCATCGTACCTGAATCCACTCATTATGCTGCTACGGGCCTGATGACATAGATTTCATTGCTGAGTGATATTGCATTGTACGTAAGTACCACAACTTCTTTATCCATTTTTCGCTTTCTGTGATATTGAACTTGGACCATAAATGAGGTTCTTGTAAACAGAGATGTCCCTAACTTTGGGGTGGCTGAGTCTTTTTGATTTTAATTTCCCTAAGCTATAGGACCATAAGTGGAAGTGCCCTAGGCTCTCTTGCTTTGTTTTTTAGATGTTTCAGGAAACACCATACACTTCTCCAGAGTGGCTGTTGGCAATTTACATCCCGCCCATCAGCATAACAAGGCTCCCAGTTCTCCATGGCCTGTCCTGCCTTTCTGGATTTTACACTTTTTTCAGATGTCCCTTTTGACCGGGGGGCAGTGAGACTTCATTGTAGTGCAGATTTCCTTTGCAAGCTTGCTTGGTTGGCCAAAAAGGGCGTATGCGTTTTTTCCGGAATATATTCAGGGAAAAACGCATACGCCCTTTTTGGCCAAGTGCATCATTGTGGACGTTCTGCCTCTTTTCCTATGCTTTACATGCAATTCCAGTCTACCTCCTGAAATTGGTTTCCTGCAATTCTGCCCCGCTTTCAAGTCCTCTTGGCAGCCTTACTTCAATATATTTTTGGACGATAGCTATCATTTATAACTCTGCAGGTATGTGAATGACAGTGCCCCTGAGCTCCTTTCTTCAACTTGCTTTCTTGTGAGCTGGCCGCAACACCGCAGGATTGCTTCAGGCCCTAGTGTGGTTCCGGCATGGCACGCTGAGCCTTTGTTTAATTCCTCTTCCTGGTGGGAAATGAGAGTTAAATTTGCCCGTCCAGACACCTGCATCTAGTCTCTCATTGGTTCTCCCTATTCCTGTTCATTTTCCGCAGAAATTGCAAACTGGGCCAAACAGGAGGTTAAAGGCACTGACTCTCCAAGTGGGGAGAGTGTTAGTAAAGCGTCTGGAATGTTGCACCCGAGTACCAGGGGACGAAAACTGAGACACATTTGAACACGTTTCCCGATCACATGGTGGATCATACTCTGGGTTCCACATGCATGTTTTAGCTGAAGGAAGAATCCCTTAAACCTGGAGAGTTGAGACCCCTGCAATGGGTACCATGCAATATGACTTCAAAGGGTCTGCATTTGCTCACCGAACCTCACCAATCCTATCACTGCTGCATTTATGCCACTGTACACACGCTTGATTCTCTTTCTGAGACATATAAATCCATAGGTTTTAAGATTCTTACTAGTCAGGTATATTCTTAGGCGTTTAATATGGGGTGTAGAGTCCACTTCGTTGAGCAAGGAGTAGCTCTTGTCTATTACATATTTGGCTTATGGAACGGTATCTGTGCTAATTTCAATCTCTGGTTTTATGCAGCACCCCAACTCACCTTTCCCCTTAAGCAAGCATAAGTCGGTTTTCTACATTTGAGACCCTGTTCTGTTTTGTAATTCAGTTCCTGTGTAGCCAAGTTTACATTCCATGTGGTAGAGATATCTTATGATGTTTCTTTTTCTGTGTGACTTATTTCACTTAGAATCATCGTACCTGAATCCACTCATTATGCTGCTATGGGCCTGATGACATAGATTTCATTGCTGAGTGATATTGCATTGTACGTAAGTACCACAACTTCTTTATCCATTTTTCACTTTCTGTGATTTTGAACTTATACTGTAAAGGAGGTTCTTGTAAACAGAGCCTTCCCAAACTTTGGGGTGGCTGTGTCTTTTTGATTTTAATTTCCCTAAGCTATAGGACCATAAGTGGAAGTGCCCTAGGCTCTGTTGCTTTGTTTTGTAGATGTTTCAGGAAACACCATACACTTCTCCAGAGTGGCTGTTGGCAATTTACATCCCGCCCATCAGCATAACAAGGCTCCCAGTTCTCCATGGCCTGTCCTGCCTTTCTGGATTTTACACTTTTTTCATATGGCCCTTTTGACCGGGGGGCAGTGAGACTTCATTGTAGTGCAGATTTCCTTTGCAAGCTTGCTTGGTTGGCCAAAAAGGGCGTATGCGTTTTTTCCTGAATATATTAAGGAAAAAACGCATACGCCCTTTTTGGCCAAGTGCATCATTGTGGACGTTCTGCCTCTTTTCCTATGCTTTACATGCAATTCCAGTCTACCTCCTGAAATCGGTTTCCTGCAATTCTGCCCCGCTTTCAAGTCCTCTTGGCAGCCTTACTTCAATATATTTTTGGACGATAGCTGTCATTTATAACTCTGCAGGTATGTGAATGACAGTGCCCCTGAGCTCCTTTCTTCAACTCGCTTTCTTGTGAGCTGGCCGCAACACCGCAGGATTGCTTCAGGCCCTAGTGTTGTTCCGGCATGGCACGCTGAGCCTTTGTTTAATTCCTCTTCCTGGTGGGAAATGAGAGTTAAATTTGCCCGTCCAGACACCTCCAGCTAGTCTCTCATTTGTTCTCCCTATTCCTGTTCATTTTCCGCAGAAATTGCAAACTGGGCCAAACAGGAGGTTAAAGGCACTGACTCTCCAAGTGGGGAGAGTGTTAGTAAAGCGTCTGGAATGTTGCACCCGAGTACCAGGGGATGAAAACTGAGACACATTTGAACACGTTTCCCGATCACATGGTGTATCATACTCTGGGTTCCACATGCATGTTTTAGCTGAAGGAAGAATCCCTTAAACCTGGAGAGTTGAGACCCCTGTAATGGGTACCATGCAATATGACTTCAAAGGGTCTGCATTTGCTCACTGAACCTCACCAATCCTATCACTGCTGCATTTATGCCACTGTACACACGCTTGATTCTCTTTCGGAGACATATAAATCCATAGGTTTTAAGATTCTTACTAGTCAGGTATATTCTTAGGCGTTTAATATGGGGTGTAGAGTCCACTTCGTTGAGCAAGGAGTAGCTCTTGTCTATTACATATTTGGCTTATGGAACGGTATCTGTTCTAATTTCAATCTCTGGTTTTATGCAGCACCCCAACTCACCTTTCCCCTTAAGCAAGCATAAGTCGGTTTTCTACATTTGAGACCCTGTTCTGTTTTGTAATTCAGTTCCTGTGTAGCCAAGTTTACATTCCATGTGGTAGAGATATCTTATGATGTTTCTTTTTCTGTGTGACTTATTTCACTTAGAATCATCGTACCTGAATCCACTCATTATGCTGCTATGGGCCTGATGACATAGATTTCATTGCTGAGTGATATTGCATTGTACGTAAGTACCACAACTTCTTTATCCATTTTTCACTTTCTGTGATTTTGAACTTGTACTGTAAACGAGGTTCTTGTAAACAGAGCCGTCCCAAATTTGGGGTGGCTGTGTCTTTTTGATTTTAATTTCCCTAAGCTATAGGACCATAAGTGGAAGTGACCTAGGCTCTGTTGCTTTGTTTTTTAGATGTTTCAGGAAACACCATACACTTCACCAGAGTGGCTGTTGGCAATTTACATCCCGCCCATCAGCATAACAAGGCTCCCAGTTCTCCATGGCCTGTCCTGCGTTTCTGGATTTTACACTTTTTTCAGATGGCCCTTTTGACAGGGGGGCAGTGAGACTTCATTGTAGTGCAGATTTCCTTTGCAAGCTTGCTTGGTTGGCCAAAAAGGGCGTATGCGTTTTTTCCTGAATATATTCAGGAAAAAACGCATACGCCCTTTTTGGCCAAGTGCATCATTGTGGACGTTCTGCCTCTTTTCCTTTGCTTTACATGCAATTCCAGTCTACCTCCTGAAATCAGTTTCCTGCAATTCTGCCCAGCGTTCAAGTCCTCTTGGCAGCCTTACTTCAATATATTTTTGGACGATAGCTGTCATTTATAACTCTGCAGGTCTGTGAATGACAGTGCCCCTGAGCTCCTTTCTTCAACTCGCTTTCTTGTGAGCTGACCGCAACACCGCAGCATTGCTTCAGGCCCTAGTGTGGTTCCGGCATGACATGCTGAGCCTTTGGTTAATTCCTCTTCCTGGTGGGAAATGAGAGTTAACTTTGCCCGTCCAGACACCTCCAGCTAGTCTCTCATTGGTTCTCCCTATTCCTGTTCATTTTCCGCAGAAATTGCAAACTGGGCCAAACAAGAGGTTAAAGGCACTGACTCTCCAAGTGGGGAGAGTGTTAGAAAAGCATCTGGAATGTTGCACCCGAGTACCGGGGGATGAAAACTGACACAATTAAACACGTTTCCCGATCACACGGTGGATCATACTCTGGGTTCCACATGCATGTTTTAGCTGAAGGAAGAATCCCTTAAACCTGGAGAGTTGAGACCCATGGAATGGGTACCATGCAATATGACTTCAAAGGGTCTGCATTTGCTCACCAAACCTCACCAATCCTATCACTGCTGCATTTATGATACTGTAAACACGCTTGATTCTCTTTCGGAGACATATAAATCCATAGGTTTTAAGATTCTTTCTAGTCAGGTATATTCTTACGCGTTTAATATGGGGTGTAGAGTCCACTTCGTTGAGCAAGGAGTAGCTCTTGTCTATTAAATATTTGGCTTATGGAACGGTATCTGTTCTAATTTCAATCTCTGGTTTTATGCAGCACCCCAACTCACCTTTCGCCTTAAGCAAGCATAAGTTGGTTTTCTACATTTGAGACCCTGTTCTGTTTTGTAATTCAGTTCCTGTGTAGCCAAGATTACATTCCTTGTAGTAGTGATATCTTATGATGTTTGTTTTTCTGTGTGACTTATTTCACTTAGAATCATCGTACCTGAATCCACTCATTATGCTGCTACGGGCCTGATGACATAGATTTCATTGCTGAGTGATATTGCATTGTACGTAAGTACCACAACTTCTTTATCCATTTTTCGCTTTCTGTGATATTGAACTTGGACCATATATGAGGTTCTTATAAACAGAGCTGTCCCTAACTTTGGGGTGGCTGAGTCTTTTTGATTTTAATTTCCCTAAGCTATAGGACCATAAGTGGAAGTGCCCTAGGCTCTGTTGCTTTGTTTTTTAGATGTTTCAGGAAACACCATACACTTCTCCAGAGTGGCTGTTGCCAATTTACATCCCGCCCAGCAGCATAACAAGGCTCCCAGTTCTCCATGGCCTGTCCTGCCTTTCTGGATTTTACACTTTTTCAGATGGCCCTTTTGACCTGGGGGAAGTGAGGCTTCATTGTAGTGCAGATTTCCTTTGCAAGCTTGCTTGGTTGGCCAGAAAGGGCATATGCGTTTCTTCATGAATATATTCAGGAAAAAACGCATGCGCCCTTTTTGGCCAAGTGCATCATTGTCGATGTTCTGAGTCTTTTCATATGTTGTCAATGCAATTCTAGTCTACCTCTTGAAATCGGTTTCCTGCAATTCTACCTTGCTGTCAGTGCCTCTTCATAGCCTTACCTCAATATACTTTTGGAAAATAGTTGGCCTTTATAACTCTGCAGGTTTTTGAATTGCAGTGGCCCTTAGCTCCATTTTTCAGCTCTTATTTTTGTGATCTTGCCTCATATCCACAGGATTTTTTCATGCCCTATTCTTCTTCTGGGGCGCCTTGCTCTGCCTTTGGTTAATTCTTCTTCCTGATGTGAAATTAGAGTGACATGTGCCCATTGAAACCGCTACAGCTATTTTCTCACTGGTTCCCCCTATTCCCATTCATCCTCCGCACTAACTGCAGACTGTGCGATACCGGAACTTAAAGGCATTGACTCTCCGTGTGGGGATGTTGTTAGTAAAGTGGCTGGAATGTTGATCCGGAGCCCCAGGAGAGGAAAATGAGGTGCGTTTTAGAAACCTTTCCCGATCATATGGTATACCATCCGCTGGATTTCCCATGCATGGTTTAGCTGTAGGAAGATTTCCTTCAACCTGGAGTGTTGGGACCCTTGGAATGAGTAGCATGAAGTATTGCATTAAACTTTCGGCAGTTGCTCACCAAACTCACCAATCCTCTCAGCCCCAAGTGTCCAGCCTTATGTCTTATCCAGCTGTGGGGTTTATATGTGGTCATTCCATGTTGCATCACAGCCCCTGAGCGAATTTTGTAAGAATTTTTCTCTCTTTCATTGTTTCTGCGTTATGGTTTTAAAATTTATTTCTATAATGGGGTTTAGCTCATTTTCACTGCTGTGTTTGGCCACTCTGCACACACTTGATTCCCTTATGGAGATATATCAATACATGGGTTTTAAGATTCTTATTACTCAGATATATTTCTCTGCAGTGTATAGGGTGTGTTGAGGCCAGTTCATTGAGCAAGGTGTAGATCTTGTCTAATACCTATTTGGTTTATTGAACGGTATCTGTGCTAATTTCAAACTCTGGTTTTATGCATCACCCCACCTCTCCTTTCCCCTTAAGCTGACATAAGTGTGTTTTCTAAATGTGAGACACTGTTCTGTTTTGTAATTCATTTTTTGTGCAGCCATATTTATCCTCCCTCTATAAGTGATATCTTATGATATGTTTCTTTTTCTGTTTGACTTATTTCAAGTAGTATTATCGGACCTAAATCCACTCTTTATCCTTCTACTAGCCTTATTACATTGATTTCATGGTGAAGAGATATTCCATTGTACATAAGTACCACATTTTCTTTATCCATTGTTCTCTTTCCTGGGATATTTAAGGTGTACTGAAGTTGAGGTTCTTGTAAACAGAGTAGCCCTAAACTGTGGTGTGCTTGTGTCTTGTTGATTTTTAGACTTCCCTAGATATACTTCCATGATTGGAAGTGTCCTATGCTCTGTAGCTCTGTTTTTTAGATGATTTAGGAACCACCATACACTTCTCCAGAGTGGCTCTCGGCAGTTCACACACTGTCCATCAGCGTATAAAGGCTCCCTGTTCTCCATGGCCTGTCCTACATTTCTGGTTTTTACAATTTTTTCGGATGGCCCTTTTGACTGGTGGGAAATGAGACTTCTTTGTTGTGCACATTTGCATTGCTTGCTTGCTTGGTTGCCCATAAAGTGCGTATGCGTTTTTTCCTGGATATATTCAGGAAAAAACGCATACTCCTTTTTGGGCCAACAGCATCATTGTCGAAATTCTGCCGCTTTTCATGTGCTTTAAAGACGAGTCCAATCTATCTCTTGAAATCTGTTTCTTGCAATTCTGTCTTGCATTCAGATCCTCTTCTTTGCCTTACCTCAACATATTTTTGGACGTTAGTTTTCATTTATAACTCTGCAGGTTTGTGAATTGCAGTGACCCTGAGCTCCATTTTTTAAGTTGCTCTTTTGTGAGCTGGCCTCAAAGCCGCAGGATTGCTTCAGGTCCTATTTTGGCTCCAGCGAGGCGGGCTGAGCCTTTTTTTAATTCTTATTCTTAATTGGAAATTAGAGTGACATATGCCCGTCCAAACCCCTACAACTATTCTCTCATTGGTTCCCCCTCTTCCCGTTCATCCTCCTCACAATTTGCAAAATGTGTGAAACAGAAGTTTAAATGTGCTGATTCTCTAAGTGGGGAGATTCTAAGTAACGTGGCTGGAATGATGAACAGGAGCACGAGGAGAGGATAAATGAGGTGCATTTTAGACACATCTCCCCATCACATGGTGTACAGTCCTCTGGGTTTTCCATGCATGTTTTAGCTGTAGGAAGATCCCTTGAACCTGCAGATTTGGGACCCATTGAATGGGTACCAGGTAGTATTACTTTAAAGGGTGTGCATTTCCTCACCCAACCTCACATTTCTCTTAGCACGAACAGTTTCCAGCCTTATGTGTCATCCTGCTGTGGGTCTAGATGTGTTCAATCCATGTTGCATCACCGTCCCTGAGGAAAAGTTGTAAGAGGTTTTCTCTGTCTCTCTGTCGTTTATTTTTTTCAATTTATTACTATATTGGTTACAGCTGATTTTCAAAGCTCTGTTTCTTGCTGCTGTACATCCACTTGATTCACATACAGAGAGACATCAATAAATTCTTTTTCAGATTCTTACCAGTCATATATATTCTTTTCCGGTGACTTGAGTGTGCTGAGTGCAGTTCTTTTAGCTACCGTGTAGGCCTTGTTGATTATCAGTTTGGTATTTGGAATGGTATCTTTGCTAATTTCAACCTCCTGGATGATGCCTCACCCCTCCCCACCTTTCCCATTTAGCAGCCTTACGCGTGTTTTCTACATACTTGACTATGTTTTTCTTTTGTAATTTATTTCATGTGTAGCCATTTTGGATTCCACCTTTAAGTGATATCTTATGATATGTGTCTTTTTCTTTTTGAATTATGTCACTTAGAATGATCATACGTAACTCCTCCGGAGTTGTTACAACTGGCCATATTTCATTGATTTCCAGGCTGAGTAATATTCCACTCTACATAAGTACCACATCTCTATCCATTTTTTCCCTCCAGAGACATTTAAGTTATATCCTAGTCGAGGATCTTTTAAACAGAGAGGCAGTAAACATTGGGGTGCCTGTGTCCTCTCGATTTTTGTTTTTCCCAAGACATACACCCATAAGTGCAAGTGCCCTATGCTCTGTAGCTCATTTTTTAGATGCTTTAGTAAACACAATACACTTCTCCAGAATGGCTGTTGGCAATATACATTTCCACTATAAGCCTCACAGGGCTCCCTCTTCTCCTTGCCCTGTCCTGCATTTCTGGTGTTTACACTTTATGAGGATGGCTCTTCTGACTGATGCGAAGTGATATCTTTTGTAGTATTGATTTCCAGTGCCCACCTGTTTGGTTGGCTAAAAAAGTGTATGCCCTTTTCTTGAATATATACAGAAAAAAACGCATACAGCCTTTTTGGCCAACTGCAATGTTGGCAATGTTCAGCCCCTTTTCTTGTGCTTAATGGCGAGTCCTTCCTACCTCCTCAAATCCCTTTCCTGCCATTCTCCCTTGCTTACCAATCCTTTTCTCTGACTTTCCTCAAGACATTTTTCAGTGATAGATATTTTCAACTCTGCAGTTTCATGAATTTTACTGCCCCTGAGTTCCATTGTTCAACTTGTGTTTATGGGAACTGGCCACAAAGCAGTGGGATTTCCTCAAGCCCTATACTGTTTCCATGGGCAACCCTAGCCTTTGGTCAATTCGTCTTCCTGATTGGAAATTAGAGTGACATGTGCCTGTCTGAACACCTAGGACTTGTCTCTCATTGTTCCTCATCCTTCCGCTTCATCCTCTGGACAAATTCCAAACTGTACGCAACAGGATGTTGACAGTGCTGACATCTCCAAGTGGGGAGACTGTTAGTAAAGACGCTGGAGGGGTGAACCCGAGCACCAGGAGATGAGGAGATGAGATGCCTTTTCCAAACTCTTCCCGATCAGACGGTATACCATCCTCTGGGTGTGACAGACATGTTTTAGCAGTAGGAAGAGTCCCATTCATGTAAGGAGAACACCAGGGCTTTTTCAAAATCAGTGTCTCCCCGAAACCCAAACTGGGGAATTTTTTAAGCTACGGCTACACATATGTTCATTAAGGGCCTTGGGAAGTAGGCAGAGTCCAAACTTTAGATGATTGAAGTCTTCAGGGTCAGAAGCACTCACCACCGGCTTCCCTTAGGTTACACTTTAACTGTCATTGATAGATGATGTCAATAAAAATATCTATTCTTTTTCCGATTATTTCCCCTTATAGGTTATTGCAAAATATTGAGTGTAGTTCCCTGTGCTATACAGTAGTTCCTTGTTGATGATCTATTTTATACATAGCAGTGTGTATGTGTTAATTCCAAACTGTTAATTTATCCCTCCTCCCACCTTTCCCCTTTGGTAATAATAAATTATAAGATTTTATACTTCTCAGAAATGGGGGAGCTGAAAGAGAGGTATCATTTTCAATGGAAAAGCATTTAAAACAAGATTGAAGCTTTAACCAAGATTATTAGGTGTACATCCTTGGAAAGAAATCACTTCATTTCTCTAATATTGACCTGACAAATAAGACAAACCTTTTCACTGAACTTGCTTATAATAAAGTGATGGAAATATCAAATGGAAGTGTTAGAAACATCTTATTTTACCCGAGCCTTATAAACTGTTCTATGTTAACTACAGTTTGGCTCACACATCTGTTCATTGAAGTTACAATAGTCTCAATTTCTGTTACTGATCCTCCAGAGTGGACCCCAACAAGTGTCCCCCTGCCCAGTGTCATTGGGGCCAACAGATCGAGACTGAGTTTGGTTCACAAGCAAAGGAAACTTTATATTTTAAACAGAGAATGGAGAGGTGAGAGCACGCACTACCCCGTGGGCTGTGGGCTGGGCTGCTGTGTAGAGATCCTGTCAGAGTCAGTGGGAGGGAGGGGGCGGAGCACTCGAGGGCCGGGTTGGCTGCAGCTCAGCCTCTATATCTCGGAGTCTGCACTGGGCCCCAGGAGCTGAGGTGTCGACCCAGCCATTCTGCACTAGGAAATCTGGTCTGAAGTGCCGGGTGTGGAACCTCTGCATGCGGGACCCTAGGAGCACGTGAAATTAGACAAAGCACAAAGGATAAAAAAGGTCAGACTTGACTTTATTGCCCAGATTCTATTTTTATCTCCCAGGGATTTTTAATGGGCTTTGCTGGGGACAAACCCCTCCTCTGCCTTTTGTCCCGTTCCTCATTCTTGGAGTGCTGAGGGTGCAGACCCTTCTTCTGTAACTGCTGAGTGCTGAGTTGGGAGCCCTCATACCAGGGGACGAGGGTCAGAACTTCTCCCCAGCAGCCTCCAGGTGACGTTGATTGGCCCCAGGACCCCTGCCTCCCTGCTCGTCCGCCTGAGCACCAGCATTGGAAGTGTTATAGATTCTAATGACCTTTAAGGGTCCAGGAAAGAGATGTGCAGAGACGCTGTGGGGGCCGGTTTCACCCCGCCCCACATTTGTTCGGCCACCTTAGGCTGACCGTTTCTGCCAGCCTAGATGCTCTGACCAGTAGTCTGCTCTTTCTTCAATTAGGCCCCTGAATTAACGTAAAAACAGCACCAGGTGTCAGAGCCCTGCCCGCTCAACTCCCAGACAGTCCAGGGTCAATGGTGATCAAGGACCATGATGGCCACTGAGTCAACAGCCTTTTGAAGTAAACAGGAGTCCAGCCGGTCTTATTGGCCACCATCATCACGGTGTCTGTAGGCTTTTCTATGGTGACAGTGTGATATACGTTTCCCCCGCCAAGATTATTAGCTCCCCTCCGGGTGCAGTAAGTCCTGCAAGCAGTAGTCTACTCCTTCGGGACACACTATTGTTGTTTTATGAGAGAAACTCCAGGTCAAGTGATGTTCACACGAGTCGTCATGGTGCCCTGTTGCCCCTGGTTATCTCTCTGGATGTTGGAGTTGGAGGGCCTCCTCACTCGAGGTCGGTGTGCCCACGGAGCGAACCCTGCAACTTCAGGGCATGGTTGGTGATTAGGATCACCACGTGGGGTCCTTTTCCCTTAGGAGAGAGGTGGCCTTTTGGGCTGCTGATTTTCAGGTTTTTAGATACCGCCAGTATCTTGGCCAGATGTGGCAGTGGGCCAAGCCCCTTGGTGACTGTAGTTTATCCTACCTGGATGGCATTCTTGTGTTGTTCCATTTCAAGTGGTCCCAGTTTTTGCACTAATTCTCCAATGGCGACTCACCTTTCACCGGGAATGGAAAGGTCAAAGGGTTTAGCTCAATTAGGGAGTTCCAGGGCAAGGGTCTGAATTGACTGCTCTTTCCATTCTTGAAAGGCCACTTCTGGATTCTGTTCAAAAGGATCATCATCTTTTCCTTTCAGTGTTTCATATAGAGGCCCAGCTAGTAGACTGTAGTTAGGGATCCAGAAGCAGCAAACCCTGGCCTCCCCAGGAACCCCTAAGCTGTCTTCTAGTTTTAGAAAGGGGTAAGGCTGCAAGTGGTTTCTTCCCTTTCCTGGGATGGGCTTCTCCGACCTTCTGTGAGAATGAAGCCCAGGCAGGTCACCGCAGTCTGTGATATTTGAGCTTTTTCTTGGACAACTTCTATCCTTTATTGGCTTGGTAGTTCAGAGGCCTCCTTAGTAGGGCTGGCGATCAGAATGTCGTCTGCATATTGAAGGAGGGTTTCCTTTTCCAGAGGTAGAACTTTTCAGTCTTTAGCTAAGCTTTCCCCAAAGATGGTGTGGGAATTTTTGAACCCTTGGGGCAAGACGGCCCGGAAGTATTGTTTTAGTTGTATGTTGAGTCCTGCCACTCACAAGCCAAAATTTCTTGTGACTCTGGGACTAATGGAATACAAAAGAAGGCATCATTGAGACTAATACAGAATACCATGTCCTGGTGGTTGGTAGAATGACCAGCAGGGTGTAGGAATTAGGAGCAACTGGAGGTATATCCTCAGTGGCTTCACTGACTGTCCTGACATCCTTTACCAGGTCCCCAGCAGCCCATGGGGCTCTCGTGGTCAGGCCAATCCCAGGATATGGAGCTCTCCTGGGCAGGTACCCCACCCCCAACCCAGCCCACGGGGCTCTCGTGGTCAGGCCTCTCCCAGGATACAGAGCTACCCTTGCAGGTACCGTGGCAGGGCTGGGCACACAGGAACCGTGCACATAGCTCTCACTGAAGAGCACCCCCATCTCACCTGTCGCTCAGAGCTGACACAGAGCACCTCAGAGCAGGACTTGAACTAACAAACAGCAGCTGCGACAGGTCTGTGACCCTGGGCATCACTCTGTGTGGCCTCCCTCCACCTGGTCTTCCAGAGACTTCCACTGCACCCGGGGCACCAGGCCTCTGTCTCCAACCACCACCCACCCCTCCTCTCCCTGACTCCTGGGTTCCTCTCATTAGGAGAGGCTTTTCTTGAAGTTGTCTCCCACTCATGGGCCAGATAAAATGATTAGAAAACAAGCCAAAGCTGCAGCCCCTTGTCTATCCTGACTCTCAGGAGCCCACACCTGTTCCTTGGACCTGGCCGGTTCAGCAAGTTCCATTTTCTGCAACTGTGAGCCCCTGAGGGGTGATGATTGGCTGACCTGGGCAGCCTTACCATGCCGGCCAGCCCTCCCCAGGTGTGCCTGGGTTGAGATCAATATAAATACCACTCCAGGCAGCAAGAGCCCCTGCAGCTGTGCCTGACGCCATTTTCTCTGCCCTGTCAGCAGTCTCGGGGCTGGGCTGGTGGGAGGGAGTGAGAGGCCACGGCTTTGTGGGTGGCCCAGTGTGAGTGGGGCTCTGCTGGACTTTCTGCAGCAGTTGCCAGGCTGCCACCTGCTAAAGAAGAGGATGTGTCACCCATACCTGCTGCTGGAATTTCTCCCTGGGCAGAGGTGAGGAAGGAAAAAAGCAGTGGGAGCAGGGACAGGACGGGTATCTCAGGCAGGGAAATGGAAATCTTCCAGAAGAGCACCCAGGACCAGGGCCATCCTGGCTGGCCTGCAGGCACCAAGTCAGCTGGCATGCTGTCACTCATGTGGCTCCATGGCCCTTCCTCTAGGCTTTCAAGTCCTTGTATATATTCAGGTGTTTTACCTGGGAAGGGTGGGAACAGTTCAGCAGCAACTGGCCTGGGGCTCAGCTCACGTTCACTCACAGATGCCTCGGCACGGTGCCCCAGCTTTGCAATGAGGACGCTTGTTGTGTGGGGGCTGCTGGCTGAATGGGAGACGATTCCCCACCACTGACCAACTTCAGAATTGTTTACAACTGGAGCAAGGGCCCTGATACGGTTTTCCTCTGAGTAACTGGTGGGTTCTGTTTTTTTTTTCTCTTTTTCGTTTTTGGTTCAAGGTAGAATTTATTCCTCTTTTTTGTATTTACAGATATAAGCATGGAAATAATTTATTCATATAAATACATGTATGTGAAGGGAATAATTGTTTTTTCTGTTTTGTTTTTTAAATTTTATTTCTTTTTAATTTTGAATTTTATTTTATATTTTTATACAGCAAGTTCTTATTGGTTATCTATTTTATACATATAAATGTTTACATGCCAATCCCAATCTCTCAACTCCTCCCACCACCACCCCCCCAAGAGCTTTCCCCCCTTGTTGTCCATACGATTGTTGTCTACATCTGTTGCTCTATTTATGCCTTGCAAAACGGTTAATCTGTACAGTTTTTCTAGGTTCCACATATATGCATGAATATACAAGATTTGTTTTTCTCTTTCTGACTTACTTCACTCTGTATGACAGTCTCTAGATCCATCGACGTCTCTACAAATGACCCAATTTCATTCCTTTCATGGCTTAGTAATATTCCATTTTATATATGTACCACATCTTTATGCATTCGTCTGTCTGTGGGCATTTAGGTTGCTTCCATTACCTCGATATTGTAAATAGTGATGCAATGAATATTGCGGTGAATGTCTCTTTTTGATTTATGGTTTTGTCTGGGTATATGTCCAGTACTGGGATTGCTGTATCATATGGTAATTCTATTAATAGTTTCTTAAGAAACTCCATATTGTTCTCCATAGTGACTGTGTCAATTTATATTCCCAACAATAGTGGAAGAGGCTTCCTTTTCTCCACACCCATTCCAGCATTTGTTGTTTGTAGATTTTCAGATGATGCCCATTCTAACAGGTGTGAGGTGATACCTCATTGTTGAGTCCATTTCGTTGAGCAAGGGGTAGGTCTTCTCTATTACATATTTGGCTTATGGAACGGTATCTGTGCTAATTTCAAACTCTGGTTTTATGCAGCACCCCAACTCACCTTTCCCCTTAAGCAAGCATAAGTTGGTTTTCTAAACTTGAGACCCTGTTCTGTTTTGTAATTCAGTTCCTGTGTAGCCAAGTTTACATTCCGTGCATTAGTGATACCTTATGATGTTTCTTTTTCTGTGTGACTTATTTCACTTAGAATCATCGTGCCTCAATCCACTCATTATGCTGGTACAGGCCTGGTGACACAGATTTCATTGCTGAGTGGTATTCTGTTGTACGTAAGTACCGCAACTTCTTTATCAATTATTTGTTCTCTGGGATATTTAACTTGTACCGTAGAAGAGGTTCCTGTAAACAGAGCCATCCCAAATTTTGGGGTGGCTGTGTCTTTTTGATTTTAATTTCCCTAAGCTATAGGACCATAAGTGGAAATGCCCTAGACTCTGTTGCTTTGTTTTTCAGATGTATCAGGAAACACTATACACTTCTCCAGAGTGACTGTTGGCAATTTACATCCCGCCCATCAGCATAACAAGGCTCCCAGTTCTCCATGGCCTGTCCTGCCTTTCTGGATTTTACACTTTTTTCAGATGGCCCTTTAGACCAGGGGGAAGTGACACTTCATAGTAGTTCGGATTTCCATTGCAAGCTTGCTTGGTTTGCCAAAAAGGGCGTATGTGTTTTTTCCTGAATATATTCAGGAACAAACTCATATGCCCTTTTTTGTCACGTGCATCATTGTCGATGTTCTGCCTCTTTTCCTATGCTTTAAATGCAAATCCAGTCTACCTCCTGAAATCTGTTTCCTGAAATTCTGCCCCGCTTTCAAGTCCTCTTCGCAGCCTTACTTCAATATATTTTTGGACATTATCTGTCATTTATAACTCTGCAGGTTTGTGAATTACAGGGCCCCTGAGCTCCTTTCTTCAACTCGCTTTCTTGTGAGCTGGCCGCAAACCCGCAAGACTGCTTCAGGCCCTAATCTGCTTCTGGCAGGGCACGCTGAGCCTTTGGTTAATTCCTCTTCCTGGTGGGAAATGAGTGTTAAATATGCCCGTCCAGACACCTACCTCACTCTCAACCCCTTGGTGATGTGGGTCCTCTGGTTTGTGGCCACCTTTGCTGGGTTCCTCACCTTTCGATGATGTGGTCCCACTAGTGTGAGGACACTCCTGTCTGGTTCTCATCCACGTGGTTATGTGGACCCCCTGGTGAGAGTCTGTTCCTGGCTGTGTTCCTCACCCTTCTGTGAGGGAGACCCTCTGCTGATAGGTCACTCCTGCATGGCTGGCACACATTGCCTTGGTGAAGTCAGCTGTGTGGTGGCAGTTGGAGCGTGCTGGGGATCTCCTGCCCCCGGTGATGAGGGCCCTCTTGCGTCAGGCCCTAACTGCTGGGCTCACCAACTTTTCTTAGTGAGCCCAATGATGCTTGGGCACTCCTCTTAGGACCCCATCTCCATGGGGATGTGGGCCTTCTGCTCTGAGGTCCCAATGGCTGGGTTGTTCACATTTTCATGATGTGGGCTCTCTGGTGTTAGTTCACAGAGGCCTGGATCCCATAGCCTCTGTGCTCTTGGCCGCCTGCTGGGAGGTTCCAACTGCTGGATTCCTCACTTTTTTAATTTTTTAGGCCCTCTGTTGTGAGGATCCTCCTGCCTGCCTCACTCCCAGCCCCTTCGTGATGTGTGTCCTCTGGTTTGAGGTCACATGTGCTGGGTTCCTCACCTTTCGATGATGTGGGACCAATGGTCTTAGGAGACTCCTGCCTGGTTCACATCCCCTTTGTGATGTGGGCCCTCTGGTGAGAGTCTGATCCTGGCTGGGTTCCTCACCCATCTGTGAGGTGGGCCCTCTACTATCAGGTAACTCTTGCCTGGCTTGCTCACCTCGCCTTGTTGACATGAGCCCTCTGGTGGCACTTGGACCCTGCTGGGAGCCTCCTCATCTCTTTGATGAGGGCCCTCTGACGTCAGGCCCTAACTGTTGGGCTCCCCAACTTTTCTTAGTGAGCCCAGTGATGCTCGGGCACTCCTCTTAGGTTCCCATCTCCATGGGGATGTGGGCCTTCTGCTCTGAGGTTCCAACGGCTGGGTTGATCACAGTTTCATGATGTGGGCTCTCTGGTGTTAGTTCACTGTGGCCTGGATCCCATAGCCTCTGTGCTCTTGGCCGCCTGCTGGGAGGTTCCAACTGCTGGATTCCTCACTTTTTAAATTTTTTAGGCCCTCTGTTGTGAGGATCCTCCTGCCTGCCTCACTCCCAGCCCCTTCGTGATGTGTGTCCTCTGGTTTGAGGCCACATGTGCTGTGTTCCTCACCTTTCGATGATGTGGGACCAATGGTCTTAGGAGACTCCTGCCTGGTTCACATCCCCTTGGTGATGTGGGCCCTCTGTTGAGAGTCTGATCCTGGCTGGGTTCCTCACCCTTCTGTCAGGTGGGCCGTCTGCTGTGAGGTCACTCCTGCCTGGCTTGCTCACCTCGCCTTGTGGACATGAGCCCTCTGGTGGCACTTGGAGCCTGCTGGGAGTCTCCTCCCCTCGGTGATGAGGGCCCTCTTGCGTCAGGCCCTAACTGCTGGGCTCACCACATTTTGTGATGTGCGCCCAGTGGTTCGAAGACACTCCATCCAGGTTCACATCCCCATTGGGATGTGGGCCTTCTGCTCTGAGGTCCCAACGGCTGGGTTGTTCACAGTTTCATGATGTGGGCTCTCTGCTGTTAGTTCGCTCTGGCCTGGATGTCATAGCCTCTGTGCTCTGGGCCGCCTGCTGGAAGGTTCCAACTGCTCGATTCCTCAACTTTTGTATTCTATGGGTCCTGTGTTGTGATGCTCCTCCTGCCTGCCTCACTCGCAACCCCTTCTTGATGTGGGTCCTCTGGTTTGAGGCCACATGTGCTGGGTTCCGCAACTTTCAATGATGTGGCCCCACTGGTGTGAGGACACTCCTGCCTGGTTCCCATCCCCTTGGTGATGTGGGCCTTCTGGTGACAGTCTTATCCTGGCTGGGTTCCTCACTCTTCTGTGCGGTAGGCCCTCTGCTGTGAGGTCAATCCTGCCTGACTTGCACACATCACCTTGGTGACGTGGGCCCTCTGTTGGCACATGGAACCTGCTGGGAGCCTCCTGCCCTCGGTGATGACGGCCCTCTAGCATCAGGCCCTAACTGCTGGGCTCCCCACGTTTTCTGATGTGAACCCAGTGATGCCAGGACACTCCTGTCAGGTTCCCATCCCCATGGGGATATGGGCTTTCTGCTCTGAGGTCCCAACGCCTGGGTTGCTCACAGTTTCATGATGTGGGCTCTCTGGTGTTAGTTCACTCCTGCCTGCATCCCATAGCTTCTGTGCTCTCGGCCGCCTGCTGGGAGGTTCCAAATGCTGGATTCCTCACCTTTTTTATTCTTTGGGCCCTCTGTTTTTAGGCTACTCCTACCTGCCTCACTCCCATCCCCTTTGTGATGTATGTCCTCTGATATGAGGCCGTATGTGCTGGGTTCTTCACCTTTCAATGATGTGGCCCCACTGGTGGGAGGACAGTCCTGACTGGTTCCCATCCCCTTGGTGTTGTGGGCCCTCTGGCAAGAGTCTCATCCTACCTCGGTTCCTCACCCTTCTGTGAGATAGGCCCTCTGCTGTGAGGTCACTACTGCCTGGCTGGCGCATGCCACCTTGTAGACGTGGGCCCTCTGTTGGCAGTTGGAACCTGCTGGGAGTCTCCTCCCCTCAGTTATGAGGGCTCCCTGGCGTCGGGCCCTAACTGCTGGGCTCCTAACATTTTCTGATATGTGCTAAGTGGTGCGAAGCCACTCCTGCCAGGTTCCCATCCCAATGGGGATGTGGGCTTTCTGTTCTGAGGTCCCAACGGCTGGGTTGCTCACAGGTTCATGATGTGGGCCCTCTGCTGTGAGTTCACTGTGGCCTGGATCCCATAGCCTCAGTGCTCTGGGCCACTTGCTGGGAGGTTCCAACTGCTGGATTCCTCAACTTTTATATTCTATGGACCCTGTGTTGTGAGGCCAGTCCTGCCAGCCTCATTCCGAAACCCTTGGTGATGTGGTTCCTCTGGTTTGAGGCTACATGTGCTGGGATCCTCACCTTTCGATGATGTTGTCCCACTGGTGTGGGGACACTCCTGCCTGGTTCCCAAACCCTTGGCGATGTGGGCCCTCTGGTGAGAGTCTGATCCTGGCTGTGTTCCTCACCCTTCTGTGAGGTGGGCCCTCTGCTGTGAGGTCACTCCTGCCGGGCTGGCACACATCGCCTTGGTGACATTGGCCCTCTGGTGGCAGCTGGAGCCTGCTGGGAGCCTCCTCCCCTTGGTGATGAGTGCCCTCTAGCGTCAGGCCCTAACTTCTGAGCACCCCACGTTTTCTGATGTGAGCCCAGTGATGCCAGGACACTCCTGTCATGTTCCCATCACCATGGGGATGTGGGCCTTCTGCTCTGAGGTCCCAATGTCTGGGTTGCTCACAGTTTCATGATGTGGGCTGTCTGGTGTTAGTTCACTCTGGCTTGGATCCCCTAGCCTCTGTGCTCTGGGCCGCCTGCTGGGAGGTTCCAACTGCTGGATTCCTCACCTTTCTTATTTTTGGGCCCTCTGTTGTGAGGCTCCTCCTGCCTGCCTCACTCCCAGCCCCTTGGTGATAGGTGTCCTATGGTTTGAAGCCACATGTTCTGGGTTCCTCACCTTTAGATGATGTGGCCCTACTCATGTGAGGACACTCCTGCCTGGTTCCAATCCATTTGGTGATGTGGGCCCTCTGGTGCACGTCTGATCCTGACTGGGTTCGTCACACTTCTCTGAGGTGGGCCCTCTGCTGTGAGGTCTTTCGTGCCTGGTTGGCACACATCGCCTTGGTGACGTCAGCCCTCTGGTGGCAGTTGGAGCCTGCTGGGAGCCTCCTTCCCTTGGTGATGAGGGTCCTCTGGCGTCAGGCCCTAACTGCAGGTCTCCCAAAATTTTCTGACATGTTCTCAGTGGTGCGAGGACACTCCTACCAGATTTATATCCCCATGGGGATGTGGGCCTCCTGCTCTGAGGTCCCAATGGCTGGGTTGCTCAGTTTCATGACATGGGCCCTCTTCTGTGAGTTCACTGTGGCCTGGATCCCATAGCCTCGGTGCTCTGGGCCGCCTGCTGGGAGGTTCCAACTGCTGGATTCCTCACTTTTTTATTCTATGGGCCCAGTGTTGTGAGGCTACTCCTGCCTGCCTAACTCCAAGGCCCTTGGTGATGTGGGTCCTCTGGTTTGAGGACACATGTGCTGAGTACGTCACCTTTCGCTGATGTGGCCCCACTGGTGTGAAGACACTCCTGCCTGGTTCCCATCCCCTTGGTGATGTGGGCCCTCTGGTGAGAGTCTGATGTTGGCTGGGTTTCTCACCCTTCTGTGAGGTGGGACCTCTGCTGTGAGGTAACTCATGCCTGGCTTGCTTATGTTGCCTTGGCAATGTGAGCACTCAGGTGGCAGTTGGGGCCTGCTGGGAATCTCCTCCCCTCGGTTATGAGAGCTCTGGATAAAACACATATGCCCTTTTTTGCCAAGTGCATTATTTTCCAAGTTCTGTCTCTTTTCCTATGCTTTAAGAGCGACTCCCGTGTACCTTCTGAAATCGGTTTCCAGCAATCCTGCCCCGCATTCAAGTCCTCTTCGCAGCCTTACTTCAGTATAATTTTGGATGATAGCTGTCATTTATAACTCTGCAGGTTTGTGAATAACAGTGTCCCTGAGCTCCTTTCTTCAACTCGCTTTCTTGTGAGCTGGCCGTAAAACTACAGGATCTCTTCAGGTCCTAATCTGGTCCCAGCATGGCATGCGGAGCCTCTGGTTCATTCGTCTTCCTGGTGGGAAATGAGAGTTAAATTTGCCCGTCCAGACACCTACAGATAGTCTCACATTGGTTCTCCTTATTCCTGTTCATATTCCGCAGAAATTGCAAACTGGGCCAAACAGGAGGTTAAAGGCACTGACTCTCCAAGTGGGGAGAGTGTTAGTAAAGCATCTGGAATGTTGCACCCCAGTACCAGGGGATGAAAACTGAGACACATTTGAACACGTTTCCCGATCACACGGTGGATCATACTCTGGGTTCCACATGCATGTTTTAGCTGAAGGAAGAATCCCTTAAACCTGGAGAGTTGAGACCCATGGAATGGGTACCATGCAATATGACTTCAAAGGGTCTGCATTTGCTCACCGAACCTCACCAATCCTATCACTGCAGTGTTTATGCCGCTGTACACACGCTTGATTCTCTTTCGGAGACATATAAATCGATAGGTTTTAAGATTCTTACTAGTCAGGTATATTCTTAGGCGTTTAATATGGAGTGTTGAGTCCACTTCGTTGAGCAAGGAGTAGCTCTTGTCTATTACATATTTGGCTTATGGAACGGTATCTGTGCTAATTTCAATCTCTGGTTTTATGCAGCACCCCAACTCACCTTTCCCTCAAGCAAGCATAAGTTGGTTTTCTACATTTGAGACCCTGTTCTGTTTTGTAATTCAGTTCCTGTGTAGCCAAGTTTACATTCCGTGTGGTAGAGATATCTTATGATGTTTGTTTTTCTGTGTGACTTATTTCACTTAGAATCATCGTACCTGAATCCACTCATTATGCGGCTATGGGCCTGATGACATAGATTTCATTGCTGAGTGATATTGCATTGTACGTAAGTACCACAACTTCTTTATCCATTTTTCGCTTTCTGTGATATTGAACTTGTACCGTAAACGAGGTTCCTGTAAACAGAGCTGTCCCAAACTTTGGGGTGGCTGTGTATTTTTGATTTTAATTTCCCTAAGCTATAGGAGCATAAGTAGAAGTGCCCTAGGCTCTGTTGCTTTGTTTTTTAGATGTTTCAGGAAACACCATACACTTCTCCAGAGTGGCTGTTGGCAATTTACATCCCACCCATCAGCATAACAAGGCTCCCAGTTCTCCATGGCCTGTCCTGCCTTTCTGGATTTTACACTTTTTTCAGATGGCCCTTTTGACTGGGGGGCAGTGAGACTTCATTGTAGTGCAGATTTCCTTTGCAAGCTTGCTTGGTTGGCCAAAAAGTGCGTATGGGTTTTTTCCTGAGGAAAAAACGCATATGCCCTTTTTGGCCAAGTGCATCATTGTGGACGTTCGGCCTCTTTTCCTATGCTTTACATGCAATTCCAGTCTACCTCCTGCAATCGGTTTCCTGCAATTCTGCCCCGTTTTCAAGTCCTCTTGGCAGCCTTACTTCAATATATTTTTGGACGATAGCTGTCATTTATAACTCTGCAGGTATGTGAATTACAGTGCCCCTGAGCTCCTTTCTTCAACTCGCTTTCTTGTGAGCTGGCCGCAACACCGCAGCTTTGCTTCAGGCCCTAGTGTGGTTCCGCAATGGCACGCTGAACCTTTGGTTAATTCCTCTTCCTGGTGGGAAATGAGAGTTAAATTTGCCCGTCCAGACACCTCCAGCTAGTCTCTCATTGGTTCTCCCTATTCCTGTTCATTTTCCGCAGAAATTGCAAACTGGGCCAAACAGGAGGTTAAAGGCACTGACTCTCCAAGTGGGGAGAGTGTTAGTAAAGCGTCTGGAATGTTGCACCCGAGTACCGGGGGACGAAACCTGAGACCCTTTAAACACGTTTCCCGATCACACGGTGGATCATACTCTGGGTTCCACATGCATGTTTTAGCTGAAGGAAGAATCCCTTAAACCTGGAGAGTTGAGACCCATGGAATGGGTAACATGCAATATGATTTCAAAGGGTCTGCATTTGCTCACCGAACCTCACCAATCCTATCACTGCTGCGTTTATGCCGCTGAATATATTCAGGAAAAAACACATACGCCCTTTTTGGTCAAGTGCATCATTGTGGACGTTCTGCCTCTTTTCCTATGCTTTACATGCAATTCCAGTCTACCTCCTGAAATCAGTTTCCTGCAATTCTGCCCCGCTTTCAACTCCACTTGGCGGCATTACTTCAATATATTTTTGGACTATAGCTGTCATTTATAACTCTGCAGGTTTGTGAATGACAGTGCCCCTGAGCTCCTTTCTTCAACTCGCTTTCTTGTGAGCTGGCCGCAACACCGCAGCATTGCTTCAGGCCCTAGTGTGGTTCCGGCATGGCACGCTGAGCCTTTGGTTAATTCCTCTTCCTGGTGGGAAATGAGAGTTAAATTTGCCCATCCAGAAACCTCCAGCTAGTCTCTCATTGGTTCTCCCTATTCCTGTTCATTTTCCGCAGAAATTGCAAACTGGGCCAAACAGGAGGTTAAAGTCACTGACTCTCCAAGTGGGGAGAGTGTTAGTAAAGCGTCTGGAATGTTGCACCCGAGTACCGGGGGACGAAACCTGAGACACCTTTGAACACGTTTCCCGATCACACGGTGGATCATACTCTGGGTTCCACATGCATGTTTTAGCTGAAGGTAGAATCCCTTAAACCTGGAGAGTTGAGACCCATGGAATGGGTACCATGCAATATGACTTCAAAGGGTCTGCATTTGCTCACCGATCCTCACCAATCCTATCACTGCTGCGTTTATGCCGCTGTACACACGCTTGATTCTCTTTCGGAGACATATAAATCCATAGGTTTTAAGATTCTTACTAGTCAGTTATATTCTTAGGCGTTTAATATGGGGTTTTGAGTCCACTTCGTTGAGCAAGGAGTAGCTCTTGTCTATTACATATTTGGCTTATGGAACGGTATCTGTGCTAATTTCAATATCTGGTTTTATGCAGCACCCCAACTCACGTTTCCCCTTAAGCAAGCATAAGTTGGTTTTCTACATTTGAGACACTGTTCTGTTTTATAATCCAGTTCCTGTGTAGCCAAGTTTACATTCCGTGTAGTAGTGATATCTTATGATGTTTCTTTTTCTCTGTGACTTATTTCACTTAGAATCATCGTACATGAATCCACTCGTTATGCTTCTCCGGGCCTGACGACATAGATTTCATTGCTGAGTGATATTGCATTGTACGTAAGTACCACAACTTCTTTATCCATTTTTCGCTTTCTGTGATATTGAACTTGTACCGTTAACGAGGTTCTTGTAAACAGAACCGTCCCAAACTTTGGGGTGGCTGTGTCTTTTTGAATTTAATTTCCCTAAGCTATTGGACTATAAGTGGAATTGCCCTAGCCTCTGTTGCTTTGTTTTTTAGATGTTTCAGGAAACACCATACACTTCTCCAGAGTGGCTGTTGGCAATATACATCCCGCCCATGAGCATAACAATGCTCCCAGTTCTCCATGGCCTGTCCTGACTTTCTGGATTTTACACTTTTTTCAGATGTCCCTTTTGACCGGGGGGCAGTGAGACTTCATTGTAGTGCAGATTTCCTTTGCAAGCTTGCTTGGTTGGCCAAAAAGGGCGTATGCGTTTTTTCCTGAATATATTCAGGAAAAAACGCATACGCCCTTTTTGGCCAAGTGCATCATTGTGGACGTTCTGCCTCTTTTCCTGTGGTTTACATGCAAATCCAGTTTACCTCCTGAAATCGGTTTCCTGCAATTCTGCCCCGCTTTCAAGTCCTCTTGGCAGCCTTACTTCAATATATTTTTGGACGATAGCTGTCAATTTTATCTCTGCAGGTTTGTGAATGACAGTGCCCCTGAGCTCCTTTCTTCAACTCGCTTTCTTGTGAGCTGGCCGCAACACCGCAGGATTGCTTCAGGTCCCAGTGTGGTTCCGGCATGGCACGCTGAGCCTTTGGTTAATTCCTCTTCCTGGTGGGAAATGAGAGTTAAATTTGCCCGTTCAGACACCTCCAGCTTGTCTCTCATTGGTTCTCCCTCTTCCTGTTCATTTTCCGCAGAAATTGCAAACTGGGCCAAACAGGAGGTTAAAGGCACAGACTCTCCAAGTGGGGACAGTGTTAGTAAAGCGTCTGGAATGTGTCACCCGAGTACCAGGGGACGAAAACTGATACACCTTTGAACACGTTTCCCAATCACATGGTGTATCATACTCTGGGTTTCACATGCATGTTTTAGCTGAAGGAAGAATCCCTTAAACCTGGAGAGTTGAGACCCATGGAATGGGTACCATGCAATATGACTTCAAAGGGTCTGCATTTGCTCACCGAACCTCACCAATCGTATCACTGCTGCATTTATGCTGCTGTACACACTCTTGATTCTCTTTCGGAGACATATAAATCCATAGGTTTTAAGATTCTTACTAGTCAGGTATATTCGTAGGCGTATAATATGGGGTGTTGAGTCCACTTCATTGAACAAGGAGTAGCTCTTGTCTATTACATATTTGGCTTATGGAACGGTATCTGTGCTTATTTCAATCTCTGGTTTTATGCAGCACCCCAACTCACATTTCCCCTTAAGCAAGCATAAGTTGGTTTTCTACATTTGAGACCCTGTTCTGTTTTGTAATTCAGTTCCTGTGTAGCCAAGTTTACATTCCATGTAGTAGTGATATCTTATGATGTTTGTTTTTCTGTGTGACTTATTTCACTTAGAATCCTCGTACCTGAATCCACTCATTATGCTGCTATGGGCCTGATGACATAGATTTCATTGCTGAGTGATATTGCATTGTACGTATGTACCACAACTTCTTTATCCATTTTTCACTTTCTGTGATACTGAACTTGTACCGTAAACGAGGTTCTTGTAAACAGAGCCGTCCCAAACTTTGGGGTGGCTGTGTCTTTTTGATTTTAATTTCCCTAAGCTATAGGACCATAAGTGGAAGTGCCCTAGGCTCTGTTGCTTTGTTTTTTAGATGTTTCAGGAAACACCATACACTTCCCCAGAGTGGCTGTTGGCAATTTACATCCCGCCCATCAGCATAACAAGGCTCCCAGTTCTCCATGGTCTCTCCTGCCTTTCTGGATTTTACACTTTTTTCAGATGGCCCTTTTGACCAGGGGACAGTGAGACTTCATTGTAGTGCAGATGTCCTTTGCAAGCTTGCTTGGTTGGCCAAAAAGGGCGTATGCGTTTTTTCCTGAATGTATTCAGGAAAAAACGCATACGCCCTTTTTGGCCAAGTGCATCTTTGTGGACGTTCTGCCTCTTTTCCTATGCTTTACATGCAATTCCAGTCTACCTCCTGAAATCGGTTTCCTGCAATTCTGCCCCACTTTCAAGTCCTCTTGGCAGCCTTACTTCAATATATTTTTGGACGATAGCTGTCATTTATAACTCTGCAGGTTTGTGAATGACAGTGCCCATGAGCTCCTTTTCTTCACCTCGCTTTCTTGTGAGCTGGCCGCAACACCGCAGCATTGCTTCAGGCCCTAGTATGGTTCCGGCATGGCACGCTGAGCCTTTGGTTAATTCCTCTTCCTGGTGGGAAATGAGAGTTAAATTTGCCCGTCCAGACACCTCCAGCTAGTCTCTCATTGGTTCTCCCTATTCCTGTTCGTTTTCCGCAGAAATTGCAAACTGGGCCAAAGAGGAGGTTAAAGGCACTGACTCTCCAAGTGGGGAGAGTGTTAGTAAAGCGTCTGGAATGTGTCACCCGAGTACCAGGGGATGAAAACTGACACAACTGAACACGTTTCCCGATCACATGGTGGATCATACTCTGGGTTCCACATGCATGTTTTAGCTGAAGGAAGAATCCCTTAAACCTCGAGAGTTGAGACCCATGGAATGGGTACCATGCAATATGACTTCAAAGGGTCTGCATTTGCTCACCGAACCTCACCAATCCTATCACTGCTGCGTTTATGCCGCTGTACACACGATTGATTCTCTTTCGGAGACATAGAAATCCATAGGTTTTAAGATTCTTACTAGTCAGGTATATTCTTAGGCGTTTAATATGGGGTGTAGAGTCAACTTCGTTGAGCAAGGAGTAGCTCTTTTCTATTACATATTTGGCTTATGGAACGGTATGTGTGCTAATTTCAATCTCTGGTTTTATGCAGCACCCCAACTCACCTTTCCCCTTAAGCAAGCATAAGTCGGTTTTCTACATTTGAGACCCTTTTCTGTTTTGTAATTCAGTTCCTGTGTAGCCAAGTTTACATTCCATGTGGTAGAGATATCTTATGATGTTTCTTTTTCTGTGTGACTTATTTCACTTAGAATCATCGTACCTGAATCCACTCATTATGCTGCTACGGGCCTGATGACATAGATTTCATTGCTGAGTGATATTGCATTGTTCGTAAGTACCACAACTTCTTTATCCATTTTGCGCTTTCTGTGATATTGAACTTGTACCGTAAACGAGGTTCTTGTAAACAGAGCTGTCCCAAACATTTGGGTGGTTGTGTCTTTTTGATTTTAATTTCCCTAAGCTATAGGACCATAAGTGGAAGTGCCCTAGGCTCTGTTGCTTTGTTTTTTATATGTTTCAGGAAACACCATACACTTCTCCAGAGTGGCTGTTGGCAATTTACATCCCGCCCATCAGCATAACAAGGCTTCCAGTTCTCCATGGCCTGTCCTGTCTTTCTGGATTTTACACTTTTTTCAGATGGCCCTTTTGACCGGGGGGCAGTGAGACTTCATTGTAGTGCAGATTTCCTTTGCAAGCTTGCTTGGTTGGCCAAAAACGGCGTATGCGTTTTTTCCTGAATATATTAAGGAAAAAACGCATATGCCCTTTTTGGCCAAGTGCATCATTGTGGACGTTCTGCCTCTTTTCCTATGCTTTACATGCAATTCCAGTCTACCTCCTGCAATCGGTTTCCTGCAATTCTGCCCCGCTTTCAACTCCACTTGGCGGCATTACTTCAATATATTTTTGGACGATAGCTGTCATTTATAACTCTGCAGGTTTGTGAATGACAGTGCCCCTGAGCTCCTTTCTTCAACTCGCTTTCTTGTGAGCTGGCCGCAACACCGCAGCATTGCTTCAGGCCCTAGTGTGGTTCCGGCATGGCACGCTGAGCCTTTGGTTAATTCCTCTTCCTGGTGGGAAATGAGAGTTAAATTTGCCCGTCCAGACACCTCCAGCTAGTCTCTCATTGGTTCTCCCTATTCCTGTTCATTTTCCGCAGAAATTGCAAACTGGGCCAAACAGGAGGTTAAAGGCACTGACTCTCCAAGTGGGGAGAGTGTTAGTAAAGCGTCTGGAATGTTGCACCCGAATACCGGGGGACGAAACCTGAGACACCTTTGAACACGTTTCCCGATCACATGGTGGATCATACTCTGGGTTCCACATGCATGTTTTAGCTGAAGGAAGAATCCCTTAAACCTGGAGAGTTGAGACCCATGGAATGGGTACCATGCAATATGACTTCAAAGGGTCTGCATTTGCCCACCGATCCTCACCAATCCTATCACTGCTGCGTTTATGCCGCTGTACACACACTTGATTCTCTTTCGGAGACATATAAATCCATAGGTTTTAAGATTCTTACTAGTCAGTTATATTCTTAGGCGTTTAATATGGGGTGTTGAGTCCACTTCGTTGAGCAAGGAGTAGCTCTTGTCTATTACATATTTGGCTTATGGAACGGTATCTGTGCTAATTTCAATCTCTGGTTTTATGCAGCACCCAAACTCACATTTCCCCTTAAGCAAGCATAAGTCGGTTTTCTACATTTGAGACCCTGTTCTGTTTTGTAATTCAGTTCCTGTGTAGCCAAGTTTACATTCCATGTGGTAGAGATATCTTATGATGTTTCTTTTTCTGTGTGACTTATTTCACTTAGAATCATCGTACCTGAATCCACTCATTATGCTGCTATGGGCCTGATGACATAGATTTCATTGCTGAGTGATATTGCATTGTACGTAAGTACCACAACTTCTTTATCCATTTTTCACTTTCTGTGATTTTGAACTTATACTGTAAACGAGGTTCTTGTAAACAGAGCCTTCCCAAACTTTGGGGTGGCTGTGTCTTTTTGATTTTAATTTCCCTAAGCTATAGGACCATAAGTGGAAGTGCCCTAGGCTCTGTTGCTTTGTTTTGTAGATGTTTCAGGAAACACCATACACTTCTCCAGAGTGGCTGTTGGCAATTTACATCCCGCCCATCAGCATAACAAGGCTGCCAGTTCTCCATGGCCTGTCCTGCCTTTCTGGATTTTACACTTTTTTCAGATGACCCTTGTGACCGGGGGGCAGTGAGACTTCATTGTAGTGCAGATTTCCTTTGCAAGCTTGCTTGGTTGGCCAAAAAGGGCGTATGCGTTTTTTCCTGAATATATTCAGGAAAAAACGCATACGCCCTTTTTGGCCAAGTGCATCATTGTGGACGTTCTGCCTCTTTTCCTTTGCTTTACATGCAATTCCAGTCTACCTCCTGAAATCGGTTTCCTGCAATTCTGCCCAGCGTTCAAGTCCTCTTGGCAGCCTTACTTCAATATATTTTTGGACGATAGCTGTCATTTATAACTCTGCAGGTTTGTGAAAGACAGTGCCCCTGAGCTCCTTTCTTCAACTCGCTTTCTTGTGAGCTGGCCGCAACACCGCAGCATTGCTTCAGGCCCTAGTGTGGTTCCGGCATGGCACGCTGAGCCTTTGTTTAATTCCTCTTCCTGGTGGGAAATGAGAGTTAAATTTGCCCGTCCAGACACCTCCAGCTAGTCTCTCATTGGTTCTCCCTATTCCTGTTCATTTTCCGCAGAAATTGCAAACTGGGCCAAACAGGAGGTTAAAGGCACTGACTCTCCAAGTGGGGAGAGTGTTAGTAAAGCGTCTGGAATGTTGCACCCGAGTACCAGGGGACGAAAACTGAGACACATTTGAACACGTTTCCCGATCACATTGTGGATCATACTCTGGGTTCCACATGCATGTTTTAGCTGAAGGAAGAATCCCTTAAACCTGGAGAGTTGAGACCCCTGCAATGGGTACCATGCAATATGACTTCAAAGGGTCTGCATTTGCTCACCGAACCTCACCAATCCTATCACTGCTGCATTTATGCCACTGTACACACGCTTGATTCTCTTTCTGAGACATATAAATCCATAGGTTTTAAGATTCTTACTAGTCAGGTATATTCTTAGGCGTTTAATATGGGGTGTAGAGTCCACTTCGTTGAGCAAGGAGTAGCTCTTGTCTATTACATATTTGGCTTATGGAACGGTATCTGTGCTAATTTCAATCTCTGGTTTTATGCAGCACCCCAACTCACCTTTCCCCTTAAGCAAGCATAAGTCAGTTTTCTACATTTGAGACCCTTTTCTGTTTTGTAATTCAGTTCCTGTGTAGCCAAGTTTACATTCCATGTGGTAGAGATATCTTATGATGTTTCTTTTTCTGTGTGACTTATTTCACTTAGAATCATCGTACCTGAATCCACTCATTATGCTGCTATGGGCCTGATGACATAGATTTCATTGCTGAGTGATATTGCATTGTACGTAAGTACCACAACTTCTTTATCCATTTTGCGCTTTCTGTGATATTGAACTTGTACCGTAAACGAGGTTCTTGTAAACAGAGTTGTCCCAAACATTTGGGTGGTTGTGTCTTTTTTAATTTAATTTTCCTAAGCTATAGGACCATAAGTGGAAGTGCCCTAGGCTCTGTTGCTTTGTTTTTTAGATGTTTCAGGAAACACCATACACTTCTCCAGAGTGGCTGTTGGCAATTTACATCCCGCCCATCAGCATAACAAGGCTGCCAGTTCTCCATGGCCTGTCCTGCCTTTCTGGATTTTACACTTTTTTCAGATGACCCTTGTGACCGGGGGGCAGTGAGACTTCATTGTAGTGCAGATTTCCTTTGCAAGCTTGCTTGGTTGGCCAAAAAGGGCGTATGCGTTTTTTCCTGAATATATTCAGGAAAAAACGCATATGCCCTTTTTGGCCAAGTGCATCATTGTGGACGTTCTGCCTCTTTTCCTTTGCTTTACATGCAATTCCAGTCTACCTCCTGAAATTGGTTTCCTGCAATTCTGCCCAGCGTTCAAGTCCTCTTGGCAGCCTTACTTCAATATATTTTTGGACGATAGCTGTCATTTATAACTCTGCAGGTTTGTGAAAGACAGTGCCCCTGAGCTCCTTTCTTCAACTCGCTTTCTTGTGAGCTGGCCGCAACACCGCAGCATTGCTTCAGGCCCTAGTGTGGTTCCGGCATGACATGCTGAGCCTTTGGTTAATTCCTCTTCCTGGTGGGAAATGAGAGTTAAATTTGCCCGTCCAGACACCTCCAGCTAGTCTCTCATTTGTTCTCCCTATTCCTGTTCATTTTCCGCAGAAATTGCAAACTGGGCCAAACAAGAGTTTAAAGGCACTTACTCTCCAAGTGGGGAGAGTGTTAGTAAAGCGTCTGGAATGTTGCACCCAAGTACCAGGGGATGAAAACTGACACAATTAAACACGTTTCCATGATCACACGGTGGATCATACTCTGGGTTCCACATGCATGTTTTAGCTGAAGGAAGAATCCCTTAAACCTGGAGAGTTGAGACCCATGGAATGGGTACCATGCAATATGACTTCAAAGGTTCTGCATTTGCTCACCGAACCTCACCAATCCTATCACTGCTGCGTTTATGACACTGTACACACGCTTGATTCTCTTTCGGAGACATATAAATCCATAGGTTTTAAGATTCTTTCTAGTCAGGTATATTCTTACGCGTTTAATATGGGGTGTATAGTCCACTTCGTTGAGCAAGGAGTAGCTCTTGTCTATTAAATATTTGGCTTATGGAACGGTATCTGTTCTAATTTCAATCTCTGGTTTTATGCAGCACCCCAACTCACCTTTCGCCTTAAGCAAGCATAAGTTGGTTTTCTACATTTGAGACCCTGTTCTGTTTTGTAATTCAGTTCCTGTGTAGCCAAGTTTACATTCCTTGTAGTAGTGATATCTTATGATGTTTGATTTTCTGTGTGACTTATTTCACTTAGAATCATCGTACCTGAATCCACTCATTATGCTGATACGGGCCTGATGACATAGATTTCATTGCTGAGTGATATTGCATTGTATGTAAGTACCACAACTTCTTTATCCATTTTTCGCTTTCTGTGATATTGAACTTGGACCATAAATGAGGTTCTTGTACACAGAGCTGTCCCTAACTTTGGGGTGGCTGAGTCTTTTTGATTTTAATTTCCCTAAGCTATAGGACCATAAGTGGAAGTGCCCTAGGCTCTGTTGCTTTGTTTTTTAGATGTTTCAGGAAACACCATACACTTCTCCAGAGTGGCTGTTGGCAATTTACATCCCGCCCATCAGCATAACAAGGCTCCCAGTTCTCCATGGCCTGTCCTGCCTTTCTGGATTTTACACTTTTTTCAGATGGCCCTTTTGACCGGGGAGCAGTGAGACTTCATTGTAGTGCAGATTTCCTTTGCAAGCTTGCTTGGTTGGCCACAAAGGGCGTATGCGTTTTTTCCTGAATATATTCAGGAAAAAACGCATACGCCCTTTTTGGCCAAGTGCATCATTGTGGACGTTCTGCCTCTTTTCCTATGCTTTACATGCAATTCCAGTCTACCTCCTGAAATCGGTTTCCTGCAATTCTGCCCCGCTTTCAAGTCCTCTTGGCAGCCTTACTTCAATATATTTTTGGACGATAGCTATCATTTATAACTCTGCAGGTATGTGAATGACAGTGTCCCTGAGCTCCTTTCTTCAACTCGCTTTCTTGTGAGCTGGCCGCAACACCGCTGCATTGCTTCAGGCCCAAGTGTGGTTCCGGCATGGCACGCTGAGCCTTTGTTTAATTACTCTTCCTGGTGGGAAATGATAGTTAAATTTGCCCATCCAGACACCTCCAGCTAGTCTCTCATTGGTTCTCTCTATTCCTGTTCATTTTCCGCAGAAATTGCAAACTGGGCCAAACAGGAGGTTAAAGGCACTGACTCTCCAATTGGGGAGAGTGTTAGTAAAGCGTCTGGAATGTTGCACCCGAGTACCAGGGGACGAAAACTGAGACACATTTGAACACGTTTCCCGATCACATGGTGGATCATACTCTGGGTTCCACATGCATGTTTTAGCTGAAGGAAGAATCCCTTAAACCTGGAGAGTTGAGACCCCTGGAATGGGTACCATGCAATATGACTTCAAAGGGTCTGCATTTGCTCACCGAACCTCACCAATCCTATCACTGCTGCATTTATGCCACTGTACACACGCTTGATTCTCTTTCTGAGACATATAAATCCATAGGTTTTAAGATTCTTACTAGTCAGGTATATTCTTAGGCGTTTAATATGGGGTGTAGAGTCCACTTCGTTGAGCAAGGAGTAGCTCTTGTCTATTACATATTTGGCTTATGGAACGGTATCTGTGCTAATTTCAATCTCTGGTTTTATGCAGCACCCCAACTCACCTTTCCCCTTAAGCAAGCATAAGTCGGTTTTCTACATTTGAGACCCTGTTCTGTTTTGTAATTCAGTTCCTGTGTAGCCAAGTTTACATTCCATGTGGTAGAGATATCTTATGATGTTTCTTTTTCTGTGTGACTTATTTCACTTAGAATCATCGTACCTGAATCCACTCATTATGCTGCTACGGGCCTGATGACATAGATTTCATTGCTGAGTGATATTGCATTGTACGTAAGTACCACAACTTCTTTACCCATTTTTCGCTTTCTGCGATATTGAACTTGTACCGTAAACGAGGTTCTTGTAAACAGAGCCATCCCAAACTTTGGGTTGGCTGTGTCTTTTTGATTTTAATTTCCCTAAGCTATAGGACTATAAGTGGAAGTGCCCTAGGCTCTGTTGCTTAGTGTTTTAGATGTTTCAGGAAACACCATACACTTCTCCAGAGTGGCTGTTGGCAATTTACATCCCGCCCATCAGCATAACAAGGCTCCCAGTTCTCCATGGCCTTTCCTGCTTTGCTGGATTTTATGCTTTTTTCAGATGGCCCTTTTGCCCACGGGGTAGTGAGACTTCATTGTAGTGCAGATTCCCTTTGCAAGCTTGCTTGGTTGGCCAAAAAGGGCGTATGCGTTTTTTCCTGAATATATTCAGGAAAAAACGCATACGCCCTTTTTGGCCAAGTACTTCATTGTGGACGTTCTGCCTCTTTTCCTATGCTTTACATGCAATTCCAGTCTACCTCCTGAAATCGGTTTCCTGCAATTCTGCCCCGCTTTCAAGTCCTCTTGGCAGCCTTACTTCAATATATTTTTGGACGATAGCTGTCAATTTTAACTCTGCAGGTTTGTGAATGACAGTGCCCCTGAGCTCCTTTCTTCAACTCGCTTTCTTGTGAGCTGGCCGCAACACCGCAGGATTGCTTCAGGTCCCAGTGTGGTTCCGGCATGGCACGCTGAGCCTTTGGTTAATTCCTCTTCCTGGTGGGAAATGATAGTTAAATTTGCCCGTCCAGACACCTCCAGCTAGTCTCTTATTGGTTCTCCCTATTCCTGTTCATTTTCCGCAGAAATTGCAAACTGGGCCAAACAGGAGGTTAAAGGCACTGACTCTCCAAGTGGGGAGAGTGTTAGTAAAGCGTCTGGAATGTTGCATCCGAGTACCAGGGGACGAAAACTGAGACACCTTTGAACACGTTTCCCAATCACATGGTGTATCATACTCTGGGTTTCACATGCATGTTTTAGCTGAAGGAAGAATCCCTTAAACCTGGAGAGTTGAGACCCATGGAATGGGTACCATGCAATATGACTTCAAAGGGTCTGCATTTGCTCACCGAACCTCACCAATCCTATCACTGCTGCGTTTATGCCGCTGTACACACTCTTGATTCTCTTTCGGAGACATATAAATCCATAGGTTTTAAGATTCTTACTAGTCAGGTATATTCGTAGGCGTTTAATATGGGGTGTTGAGTCCACTTCATTGAACAAGGAGTAGCTCTTGTCTATTACATATTTGGCTTATGGAACGGTATCTGTGCTTATTTCAATCTCTGGGTTTATGCAGCACCCCAACTCACATTTCCCCTTAAGCAAGCATAAGTCGGTTTTCTACATTTGAGACCCTGTTCTGTTTTGTAATTCAGTTCCTGTGTAGCCAAGTTTACATTCCATGTGGTAGAGATATCTTATGATGTTTCTTTTTCTGTGTGACTTATTTCACTTAGAATCATCGTACCTGAATCCACTCATTATGCTGCTATGGGCCTGATGACATAGATTTCATTGCTGAGTGATATTGCATTGTACGTAAGTACCACAACTTCTTTATCCATTTTTCACTTTCTGTGATTTTGAACTTGTACTGTAAACGAGGTTCTTGTAAACAGAGCCTTCCCAAACTTTGGGGTGGCTGTGTCTTTTTGATTTTAATTTCCCTAAGCTATAGGACCGTAAGTGGAAGAGCCCTAGGCTCTGTTGCTTTGTTTTTTAGATGTTTCAGGAAACACCATACACTTCTCCAGAGTGGCTGTTGGCAATTTACATCCCGCCCATCAGCATAACAAGGCTCCCAGTTCTCCATGGCCTGTCCTGCCTTTCTGGATTTTACACTTTTTTCAGATGGCCCTTTTGACCGGGGAGCAGTGAGACTTCATTGTAGTGCAGATTTCCTTTGCAAGCTTGCTTGGTTGGCCAAAAAGGGCGTATGCGTTTTTTCCTGAATATATTCAGGAAAAAACGCATACGCCCTTTTTGGCCAAGTGCATCATTGTGGACGTTCTGCCTCTTTTCCTTTGCTTTACATGCAATTCCAGTCTACCTCCTGAAATCGGTTTCCTGCAATTCTGCCCAGCGTTCAAGTTCTCTTGGCAGCCTTACTTCAATATATTTTTGGACGATAGCTGTCATTTATAACTCTGCAGGTATGTGAATGACAGTGTCCCTGAGCTCCTTTCTTCAACTCGCTTTCTTGTGAGCTGGCCGCAACACCGCTGCATTGCTTCAGGCCCAAGTGTGGTTCCGGCATGGCACGCTGAGCCTTTGTTTAATTACTCTTCCTGGTGGGAAATGATAGTTAAATTTGCCCATCCAGACACCTCCAGCTAGTCTCTCATTGGTTCTCTCTATTCCTGTTCATTTTCCGCAGAAATTGCAAACTGGGCCAAACAGGAGGTTAAAGGCACTGACTCTCCAATTGGGGAGAGTGTTAGTAAAGCGTCTGGAATGTTGCACCCGAGTACCAGGGGACGAAAACTGAGACACATTTGAACACGTTTCCCGATCACATGGTGGATCATACTCTGGGTTCCACATGCATGTTTTAGCTGAAGGAAGAATCCCTTAAACCTGGAGAGTTGAGACCCCTGGAATGGGTACCATGCAATATGACTTCAAAGGGTCTGCATTTGCTCACCGAACCTCACCAATCCTATCACTGCTGCATTTATGCCACTGTACACACGCTTGATTCTCTTTCTGAGACATATAAATCCATAGGTTTTAAGATTCTTACTAGTCAGGTATATTCTTAGGCGTTTAATATGGGGTGTAGAGTCCACTTCGTTGAGCAAGGAGTAGCTCTTGTCTATTACATATTTGGCTTATGGAACGGTATCTGTGCTAATTTCAATCTCTGGTTTTATGCAGCACCCCAACTCACCTTTCCCCTTAAGCAAGCATAAGTCGGTTTTCTACATTTGAGACCCTGTTCTGTTTTGTAATTCAGTTCCTGTGTAGCCAAGTTTACATTCCATGTGGTAGAGATATCTTATGATGTTTCTTTTTCTGTGTGACTTATTTCACTTAGAATCATCGTACCTGAATCCACTCATTATGCTGCTACGGGCCTGATGACATAGATTTCATTGCTGAGTGATATTGCATTGTACGTAAGTACCACAACTTCTTTACCCATTTTTCGCTTTCTGCGATATTGAACTTGTACCGTAAACGAGGTTCTTGTAAACAGAGCCGTCCCAAACTTTGGGTTGGCTGTGTCTTTTTGATTTTAATTTCCCTAAGCTATAGGACTATAAGTGGAAGTGCCCTAGGCTCTGTTGCTTAGTTTTTTAGATGTTTCAGGAAACACCATACACTTCTCCAGAGTGGCTGTTGGCAATTTACATCCCGCCCATCAGCATAACAAGGCTCCCAGTTCTCCATGGCCTGTCCTGCTTTGCTGGATTTTATGCTTTTTTCAGATGGCCCTTTTGCCCGCGGGGTAGTGAGACTTCATTGTAGTGCAGATTCCCTTTGCAAGCTTGCTTGGTTGGCCAAAAAGGGCGTATGCGTTTTTTCCTGAATATATTCAGGAAAAAACGCATACGCCCTTTTTGGCCAAGTGCATCATTGTGGACGTTCTGCCTCTTTTCCTATGCTTTACATGCAATTCCAGTCTACCTCCTGAAATCGGTTTCCTGCAATTCTGCCCCGCTTTCAAGTCCTCTTGGCAGCCTTACTTCAATATATTTTTGGACGATAGCTGTCAATTTTAACTCTGCAGGTTTGTGAATGACAGTGCCCCTGAGCTCCTTTCTTCAACTCGCTTTCTTGTGAGCTGGCCGCAACACCGCAGGATTGCTTCAGGTCCCAGTGTGGTTCCGGCATGGCACGCTGAGCCTTTGGTTAATTCCTCTTCCTGGTGGGAAATGAGAGTTAAATTTGCCCGTCCAGACACCTCCAGCTAGTCTCTCATTGGTTCTCCCTATTCCTGTTCATTTTCCGCAGAAATTGCAAACTGGGCCAAACAGGAGGTTAAAGGCACTGACTCTCCAAGTGGGGAGAGTGTTAGTAAAGCGTCTGGAATGTTGCATCCGAGTACCAGGGGACGAAAACTGAGACACCTTTGAACACGTTTCCCAATCACATGGTGTATCATACTCTGGGTTTCACATGCATGTTTTAGCTGAAGGAAGAATCCCTTAAACCTGGAGAGTTGAGACCCATGGAATGGGTACCATGCAATATGACTTCAAAGGGTCTGCATTTGCTCACCGAACCTCACCAATCCTATCACTGCTGCGTTTATGCCGCTGTACACACTCTTGATTCTCTTTCGGAGACATATAAATCCATAGGTTTTAAGATTCTTACTAGTCAGGTATATTCGTAGGCGTTTAATATGGGGTGTTGAGTCCACTTCATTGAACAAGGAGTAGCTCTTGTCTATTACATATTTGGCTTATGGAACGGTATCTGTGCTTATTTCAATCTCTGGGTTTATGCAGCACCCCAACTCACATTTCCCCTTAAGCAAGCATAAGTCGGTTTTCTACATTTGAGACCCTGTTCTGTTTTGTAATTCAGTTCCTGTGTAGCCAAGTTTACATTCCATGTGGTAGAGATATCTTATGATGTTTCTTTTTCTGTGTGACTTATTTCACTTAGAATCATCGTACCTGAATCCACTCATTATGCTGCTATGGGCCTGATGACATAGATTTCATTGCTGAGTGATATTGCATTGTACGTAAGTACCACAACTTCTTTATCCATTTTTCACTTTCTGTGATTTTGAACTTGTACTGTAAACGAGGTTCTTGTAAACAGAGCCTTCCCAAACTTTGGGGTGGCTGTGTCTTTTTGATTTTAATTTCCCTAAGCTATAGGACCATAAGTGGAAGAGCCCTAGGCTCTGTTGCTTTGTTTTTTAGATGTTTCAGGAAACACCATACACTTCTCCAGAGTGGCTGTTGGCAATTTACATCCCGCCCATCAGCATAACAAGGCTCCCAGTTCTCCATGGCCTGTCCTGCCTTTCTGGATTTTACACTTTTTTCAGATGGCCCTTTTGACCGGGGGGCAGTGAGACTTCATTGTAGTGCAGATTTCCTTTGCAAGCTTGCTTGGTTGGCCAAAAAGGGCGTATGCGTTTATTCCTGAATATATTCAGGAAAAAACGCATGCGCCCTTTTTGGCCAAGTGCATCATTGTGGACGTTCTGCCTCTTTTCCTATGCTTTACATGCAATTCAAGTCTACCTCCTGAAATCGGTTTCCTGCAATTCTTCCCCGCTTTCAAGTCCTCTTGGCAGCCTTACTTCAATATATTTTTGGACGATAGCTGTCATTTATAACTCTGCAGGTCTGTGAATGACAGTGCCCCTGAGCTCCTTTCTTCAACTCGCTTTCTTGTGAGCTGGCCGCAACACCGCAGCATTGCGTCAGGCCCTAGTGTGGTTCCGGCATGGCACACTGAGCCTTTGGTTAATTCCTCTTCCTGGTGGGAAATGAGAGTTAAATTTGCCCGTCCAGACACCTCCAGCTAGTCTCTCATTGGTTCTCCCTATTCCTGTTCATTTTCCGCAGAAATTGCAAACTGGGCCAAACAAGAGGTTAAAGGCACTGACTCTCCAAGTGGGGAGAGTGTTAGTAAAGCATCTGGAATGTTGCACCCGAGTCCCGGGGGATGAAAACTGACACAATTAAACACGTTTCCCGATCACACGGTGGATCATACTCTGGGTTCCACATGCATGTTTTAGCTGAAGGAAGAATCCCTTAAGCCTGGAGAGTTGAGACCCATGGAATGGGTACCATGCAATATGACTTCAAAGGGTCTGCATTTGCTCACCGAACCTCACCAATCGTATCACTGCTGCATTTATGCTGCTGTACACACGCTTGATTCTCTTTCGGAGACATATAAATCCATAGGTTTTAAGATTCTTACTAGTCAGGTATATTCTTAGGCGTTTAATATGGGGTGTTGAGTCCACTTCGTTGAGCAAGGAGTAGCTCTTGTCTATTAAATATTTGGCTTATGGAACGGTATCTGTTCTAATTTCAATCTCTGGTTTTATGCAGCACCCCAACTCACCTTTCCCCTTAAGCAAGCATAAGTTGGTTTTCTACATTTGAGACCCTGTTCTGTTTTGTAATTCAGTTCCTGTGTAGCCAAGTTTACATTCCTTGTAGTAGTGATATCTTATGATGTTTGTTTTTCTGTGTGACTTATTTCACTTAGAATCATCGTACCTGAATCCACTCATTATGCTGCTACGGGCCTGATGACATAGATTTCATTGCTGAGTGATATTGCATTGTACGTAAGTACCACAACTTCTTTATCCATTTTTCGCTTTCTGTGATATTGAACTTGGACCATAAATGAGGTTCTTGTAAACAGAGATGTCCCTAACTTTGGGGTGGCTGAGTCTTTTTGATTTTAATTTCCCTAAGCTATAGGACCATAAGTGGAAGTGCCCTAGGCTCTGTTGCTTTGTTTTTTAGATGTTTCAGGAAACACCATACACTTCTCCAGAGTGGCTGTTGGCAATTTACATCCCGCCCATCAGCATAACAAGGCTCCCAGTTCTCCATGGCCTGTCCTGCCTTTCTGGATTTTACACTTTTTTCAGATGGCCCTTTTGACCTGGGAGCAGTGAGACTTCATTGTAGTGCAGATTTCCTTTGCAAGCTTGCTTGGTTGGCCAAAAAGTGCGTATGCGTTTTTTCCGGAATATATTCAGGAAAAAACGCATACGCCCTTTTTGGCCAAGTGCATCATTGTGGACGTTCTGCCTCTTTTCCTATGCTTTACATGCAATTCCAGTCTACCTCCTGAAATCGGTTTCCTGCAATTCTGCCCCGCTTTCAAGTCCTCTTGGCAGCCTTACTTCAATATATTTTTGGACGATAGCTATCATTTATAACTCTGCAGGTATGTGAATGACAGTGCCCCTGAGCTCCTTTCTTCAACTCGCTTTCTTGTGAGCTGGCCGCAACACCGAAGGATTGCTTCAGGCCCTAGTGTGGTTCCGGCATGGCACGCTGAGCCTTTGTTTAATTCCTCTTCCTGGTGGGAAATGAGAGTTAAATTTGCCCGTCCAGACACCTCCAGCTAGTCTCTCATTGGTTCTCCCTATTCCTGTTCATTTTCCGCAGAAATTGCAAACTGGGCCAAACAGGAGGTTAAAGGCACTGAGTCTCCAAGTGGGGAGAGTGTTAGTAAAGCGTCTGGAATGTTGCACCCGAGTACCAGGGGACGAAAACTGAGACACATTTGAACACGTTTCCCGATCACATGGTGGATCATACTCTGGGTTCCACATGCATGTTTTAGCTGAAGGAAGAATCCCTTAAACCTGGAGAGTTGAGACCCCTGCAATGGGTACCATGCAATATGACTTCAAAGGGTCTGCATTTGCTCACCGAACCTCACCAATCCTATCACTGCTGCATTTATGCCACTGTACACACGCTTGATTCTCTTTCTGAGACATATAAATCCATAGGTTTTAAGATTCTTACTAGTCAGGTATATTCTTAGGCGTTTAATATGGGGTGTAGAGTCCACTTCGTTGAGCAAGGAGTAGCTCTTGTCTATTATATATTTGGCTTATGGAACGGTATCTGTGCTAATTTCAATCTCTGGTTTTATGCAGCACCCCAACTCACCTTTCCCCTTAAGCAAGCATAAGTCGGTTTTCTACATTTGAGACCCTGTTCTGTTTTGTAATTCAGTTCCTGTGTAGCCAAGTTTACATTCCATGTGGTAGAGATATCTTATGATGTTTCTTTTTCTGTGTGACTTATTTCACTTAGAATCATCGTACCTGAATCCACTCATTATGCTGCTATGGGCCTGATGACATAGATTTCATTGCTGAGTGATATTGCATTGTACGTAAGTACCACAACTTCTTTATCCATTTTTCACTTTCTGTGATTTTGAACTTGTACTGTAAACGAGGTTCTTTTAAACAGAGCCTTCCCAAACTTTGGGGTGGCTGTGTCTTTTTGATTTTAATTTCCCTAAGCTATAGGACCATAAGTGGAAGTGCCCTAGGCTCTGTTGCTTTGTTTTTTAGATGTTTCAGGAAACACCATACACTTCTCCAGAGTGGCTGTTGGCAATTTACATCCCACCCATGAGCATAACAAGGCTCCCAGTTCTCCATGGCCTGTCCTGCCTTTCTGGATTTTACACTTTTTTCAGATGGCCCTTTTGACCGGGGGGCAGTGAGACTTCATTGTAGTGCAGATTTCCTTTTCAAGCTTGCTTGGTTGGCCAAAAAGGGCGTATCCGTTTTTTCCTGAATATATTCAGGAAAAAATGCATACGCCCTTTTTGGCCAAGTGCATCATTGTGGACGTTCTGCCTCTTTTCCTTTGCTTTACATGCAATTCCAGTCTACCTCCTGAAATCGGTTTCCTGCAATTCTGCCCAGCGTTCAAGTCCTCTTGGCAGCCTTACTTCAATATATTTTTGGACGATAGCTGTCATTTATAACTCTGCAGGTTTGTGAATGACAGTGCCCCTGAGCTCCTTTCTTCAACTCGCTTTCTTGTGAGCTGGCCGCAACACCGCAGCATTGCTTCAGGCCCTAGTGTGGTTCCGGCATGACATGCTGAGCCTTTGGTTAATTCCTCTTCCTGGTGGGAAATGAGAGTTAAATTTGCCCGTCCAGACACCTCCAGCTAGTCTCTCATTGGTTCTCCCTATTCCTGTTCATTTTCCGCAGAAATTGTAAACTGGGCCAAACAAGAGGTTAAAGGCACTGACTCTCCAAGTGGGGAGAGTGTTAGTAAAGCGTCTGGAATGTTGCACCCGAGTCCCGGGGGATGAAAACTGACACAATTAAACACGTTTCCCGATCTCACGGTGGATCATACTCTGGGTTCCACATGCATGTTTTAGCTGAAGGAAGAATCCCTTAAACCTGGAGAGTTGAGACCCATGGAATGGGTACCATGCAATATGACTTCAAAGGGTCTGCATTTGCTCACCGCACCTCACCAATCCTATCACTGCTGCGTTTATGACACTGTACACACGCTTGGTTCTCTTTCGGAGACATATAAATCCATAGGTTTTAAGATTCTTTCTAGTCAGGTATATTCTTACGCGTTTAATATGGGGTGTAGAGTCCACTTCGTTGAGCAAGGAGTAGCTCTTGTCTATTAAATATTTGGGTTATGGAACGGTATCTGTTCTAATTTCAATCTCTGGTTTTATGCAGCACCACAACTCACCTTTCGCCTTAAGCAAGCATAAGTTGGTTTTCTACATTTGAGACCCTGTTCTGTTTTGTAATTCAGTTCCTGTGTAGCCAAGTTTACATTCCTTGTAGTAGTGATATCTTATGATGTTTGTTTTTCTGTGTGACTTATTTCACTTAGAATCATCGTACCTGAATCCACTCATTATGCTGCTACGGGCCTGATGACATAGATTTCATTGCTGAGTGATATTGCATTGTACGTAAGTACCACAACTTCTTTATCCATTTTTCGCTTTCTGTGATATTGAACTTGGACCATAAATGAGGTTCTTGTAAACAGAGATGTCCCTAACTTTGGGGTGGCTGAGTCTTTTTGATTTTAATTTCCCTAAGCTATAGGACCATAAGTGGAAGTGCCCTAGGCTCTGTTGCTTTGTTTTGTAGATGTTTCAGGAAACACCATACACTTCTCCAGAGTGGCTGTTGGCAATTTACATCCCGCCCATCAGCATAACAAGGCTCCCAGTTCTCCATGGCCTGTCCTGCCTTTCTGGATTTTACACTTTTTTCAGATGGCCCTTTTGACCGGGGGCAGTGAGACTTCATTGTAGTGCAGATTTCCTTTGCAAGCTTGCTTGGTTGGCCAAAAAGGGCGTATGCGTTTTTTCCTGAATATATTAAGGAAAAAACGCATACGCCCTTTTTGGCCAAGTGCATCATTGTGGACGTTCTGCCTCTTTTCCTATGCTTTACATGCAATTCCAGTCTACCTCCTGAAATCAGTTTCCTGCAATTCTGCCCCGCTTTCAAGTCCTCTTGGCAGCCTTACTTCAATATATTTTTGGACGATAGCTATCATTTATAACTCTGCAGGTATGTGAATGACAGTGTCCCTGAGCTCCTTTCTTCAACTCGCTTTCTTGTGAGCTGGCCGCAACACCGCAGGATTGCTTCAGGCCCTAGTGTGGTTCCGGCATGGCACGCTGAACCTTTGTTTAATTCCTCTTCCTGGTGGGAAATGAGAGTTAAATTTGCCCGTCCAGACACCTCCAGCTAGTCTCTCATTGGTTCTCCCTATTCCTGTTCATTTTCTGCAGAAATTGCAAACTGGGCCAAACAGGAGGTTAAAGGCACTGACTCTCCAAGTGGGGAGAGTGTTAGTAAAGCGTCTGGAATGTTGCACCCGAGTACCGGGGGACGAAAACTGAGACACATTTGAACACGTTTCCCGATCACATGGTGGATCATACTCTGGGTTCCACATGCATGTTTTAGCTGAAGGAAGAATCCCTTAAACCTGGAGAGTTGAGACCCCTGCAATGGGTACCATGCAATATGACTTCAAAGGGTCTGCATTTGCTCACCGAACCTCACCAATCCTATCACTGCTGCATTTATGCCACTGTACACACGCTTGATTCTCTTTCTGAGACATATAAATCCATAGGTTTTAAGATTCTTACTAGTCAGGTATATTCTTAGGCGTTTAATATGGGGTGTAGAGTCCACTTCGTTGAGCAAGGAGTAGCTCTTGTCTATTACATATTTGGCTTATGGAACGGTATCTGTGCTAATTTCAATCTCTGGTTTTATGCAGCACCCCAACTCACCTTTCCCCTTAAGCAAGCATAAGTCGGTTTTCTACATTTGAGACCCTGTTCTGTTTTGTAATTCAGTTCCTGTGTAGCCAAGTTTACATTCCATGTGGTAGAGATATCTTATGATGTTTCTTTTTCTGTGTGACTTATTTCACTTAGAATCATCGTACCTGAATCCACTCATTATGCTGCTATGGGCCTGATGACATAGATTTCATTGCTGAGTGATATTGCATTGTACGTAAGTACCACAACTTCTTTATCCATTTTTCACTTTCTGTGATTTTGAACTTGTACTGTAAATGAGGTTCTTTTAAACAGAGCCTTCCCAAACTTTGGGGTGGCTGTGTCTTTTTGATTTTAATTTCCCTAAGCTATAGGACCATAAGTGGAAGTGCCCTAGGCTCTGTTGCTTTGTTTTTTAGATGTTTCAGGAAACACCATACACTTCTCCAGAGTGGCTGTTGGCAATTTACATCCCGCCCATCAGCATAACAAGGCTCCCAGTTCTCCATGGCCTGTCCTGCCTTTCTGGATTTTACACTTTTTTCAGATGGCCCTTTTGACCGGGGGGCAGTGAGACTTCATTGTAGTGCAGATTTCCTTTGCAAGCTTGCTTAGTTGGCCAAAAAGTGCGTATGCGTTTTTTCCGGAATATATTCAGGAAAAAACGCATACGCACTTTTTGGCCAAGTGCATCATTGTGGACGTTCTGCCTCTTTTCCTATGCTTTACATGCAATTCCAGTCTACCTCCTGAAATCGGTTTCCTGCAATTCTGCCCCGCTTTCAAGTCCTCTTGGCAGCCTTACTTCAATATATTTTTGGACGATAGCTATCATTTATAACTCTGCAGGTATGTGAATGACAGTGCCCCTGAGCTCCTTTCTTCAACTCGCTTTCTTGTGAGCTGGCCGCAACACCGAAGGATTGCTTCAGGCCCTAGTGTGGTTCCGGCATGGCACGCTGAGCCTTTGTTTAATTCCTCTTCCTGGTGGGAAATGAGAGTTAAATTTGCCCGTCCAGACACCTCCAGCTAGTCTCTCATTGGTTCTCCCTATTCCTGTTCATTTTCCGCAGAAATTGCAAACTGGGCCAAACAGGAGGTTAAAGGCACTGAGTCTCCAAGTGGGGAGAGTGTTAGTAAAGCGTCTGGAATGTTGCACCCGAGTACCAGGGGACGAAAACTGAGACACATTTGAACACGTTTCCCGATCACATGGTGGATCATACTCTGGGTTCCACATGCATGTTTTAGCTGAAGGAAGAATCCCTTAAACCTGGAGAGTTGAGACCCCTGCAATGGGTACCATGCAATATGACTTCAAAGGGTCTGCATTTGCTCACCGAACCTCACCAATCCTATCACTGCTGCATTTATGCCACTGTACACACGCTTGATTCTCTTTCTGAGACATATAAATCCATAGGTTTTAAGATTCTTACTAGTCAGGTATATTCTTAGGCGTTTAATATGGGGTGTAGAGTCCACTTCGTTGAGCAAGGAGTAGCTCTTGTCTATTACATATTTGGCTTATGGAACGGTATCTGTGCTAATTTCAATCTCTGGTTTTATGCAGCACCCCAACTCACCTTTCCCCTTAAGCAAGCATAAGTCGGTTTTCTACATTTGAGACCCTGTTCTGTTTTGTAATTCAGTTCCTGTGTAGCCAAGTTTACATTCCATGTGGTAGAGATATCTTATGATGTTTCTTTTTCTGTGTGACTTATTTCACTTAGAATCATCGTACCTGAATCCACTCATTATGCTGCTATGGGCCTGATGACATAGATTTCATTGCTGAGTGATATTGCATTGTACGTAAGTACCACAACTTCTTTATCCATTTTTCACTTTCTGTGATTTTGAACTTGTACTGTAAATGAGGTTCTTTTAAACAGAGCCTTCCCAAACTTTGGGGTGGCTGTGTCTTTTTGATTTTAATTTCCCTAAGCTATAGGACCATAAGTGGAAGTGCCCTAGGCTCTGTTGCTTTGTTTTTTAGATGTTTCAGGAAACACCATACACTTCTCCAGAGTGGCTGTTGGCAATTTACATCCCGCCCATCAGCATAACAAGGCTCCCAGTTCTCCATGGCCTGTCCTGCCTTTCTGGATTTTACACTTTTTTCAGATGGCCCTTTTGACCGGGGAGCAGTGAGACTTCATTGTAGTGCAGATTTCCTTTGCAAGCTTGCTTGGTTGGCCAAAAAGGGCGTATGCGTTTTTTCCTGAATATATTAAGGAAAAAATGCATACGCCCTTTTTGGCCAAGTGCATCATTGTGGACGTTCTGCCTCTTTTCCTATGCTTTACATGCAATTCCAGTCTACCTCCTGAAATCGGTTTCCTGCAATTCTGCCCCGCTTTCAAGTCCTCTTGGCAGCCTTACTTCAATATATTTTTGGACGATAGCTATCATTTATAACTCTGCAGGTATGTGAATGACAGTGTCCCTGAGCTCCTTTCTTCAACTCGCTTTCTTGTGAGCTGGCTGCAACACCGCAGGATTGCTTCAGGCCCTAGTGTGGTTCCGGCATGGCACGCTGAACCTTTGTTTAATTCCTCTTCCTGGTGGGAAATGAGAGTTAAATTTGCCCGTCCAGACACCTCCAGCTAGTCTCTCATTGGTTCTCCCTATTCCTGTTCATTTTCCGCAGAAATTGCAAACTGGGCCAAACAGGAGGTTAAAGGCACTGACTCTCCAAGTGGGGAGAGTGTTAGTAAAGCGTCTGGAATGTTGCACCCGAGTACCGGGGGACGAAAACTGAGACACATTTGAACACGTTTCCCGATCACATGGTGGATCATACTCTGGGTTCCACATGCATGTTTTAGCTGAAGGAAGAATCCCTTAAACCTGGAGAGTTGAGACCCCTGCAATGGGTACCATGCAATATGACTTCAAAGGGTCTGCATTTGCTCACCGAACCTCACCAATCCTATCACTGCTGCATTTATGCCACTGTACACACGCTTGATTCTCTTTCTGAGACATATAAATCCATAGGTTTTAAGATTCTTACTAGTCAGGTATATTCTTAGGCGTTTAATATGGGGTGTAGAGTCCACTTCGTTGAGCAAGGAGTAGTTCTTGTCTATTACATATTTGGCTTATGGAACGGTATCTGTGCTAATTTCAATCTCTGGTTTTATGCAGCACCCCAACTCACCTTTCGCCTTAAGCAAGCATAAGTTGGTTTTCTACATTTGAGACCCTGTTCTGTTTTGTAATTCAGTTCCTGTGTAGCCAAGTTTACATTCCTTGTAGTAGTGATATCTTATGATGTTTGTTTTTCTGTGTGACTTATTTCACTTAGAATCATCGTACCTGAATCCACTCATTATGCTGCTACGGGCCTGATGACATAGATTTCATTGCTGAGTGATATTGCATTGTACGTAAGTACCACAACTTCTTTATCCATTTTTCGCTTTCTGTGATATTGAACTTGGACCATAAATGAGGTTCTTGTAAACAGAGCTGTCCCTAACTTTGGGGTGGCTGAGTCTTTTTGATTTTAATTTCCCTAAGCTATAGGACCATAAGTGGAAGTGCCCTAGGCTCTGTTGCTTTGTTTTGTAGATGTTTCAGGAAACACCATACACTTCTCCAGAGTGGCTGTTGGCAATTTACATCCCGCCCATCAGCATAACAAGGCTCCCAGTTCTCCATGGCCTGTCCTGCCTTTCTGGATTTTACACTTTTTTCAGATGGCCCTTTTGACCGGGGGCAGTGAGACTTCATTGTAGTGCAGATTTCCTTTGCAAGCTTGCTTGGTTGGCCAAAAAGGGCGTATGCGTTTTTTCCTGAATATATTAAGGAAAAAACGCATACGCCCTTTTTGGCCAAGTGCATCATTGTGGACGTTCTGCCTCTTTTCCTATGCTTTACATGCAATTCCAGTCTACCTCCTGAAATCAGTTTCCTGCAATTCTGCCCCGCTTTCAAGTCCTCTTGGCAGCCTTACTTCAATATATTTTTGGACGATAGCTATCATTTATAACTCTGCAGGTATGTGAATGACAGTGTCCCTGAGCTCCTTTCTTCAACTCGCTTTCTTGTGAGCTGGCTGCAACACCGCAGGATTGCTTCAGGCCCTAGTGTGGTTCCGGCATGGCACGCTGAACCTTTGTTTAATTCCTCTTCCTGGTGGGAAATGAGAGTTAAATTTGCCCGTCCAGACACCTCCAGCTAGTCTCTCATTGGTTCTCCCTATTCCTGTTCATTTTCCGCAGAAATTGCAAACTGGGCCAAACAGGAGGTTAAAGGCACTGACTCTCCAAGTGGGGAGAGTGTTAGTAAAGCGTCTGGAATGTTGCACCCGAGTACCGGGGGACGAAAACTGAGACACATTTGAACACGTTTCCCGATCACATGGTGGATCATACTCTGGGTTCCACATGCATGTTTTAGCTGAAGGAAGAATCCCTTAAACCTGGAGAGTTGAGACCCCTGCAATGGGTACCATGCAATATGACTTCAAAGGGTCTGCATTTGCTCACCGAACCTCACCAATCCTATCACTGCTGCATTTATGCCACTGTACACACGCTTGATTCTCTTTCTGAGACATATAAATCCATAGGTTTTAAGATTCTTACTAGTCAGGTATATTCTTACGCGTTTAATATGGGGTGTAGAGTCCACTTCGTTGAGCAAGGAGTAGCTCTTGTCTATTACATATTTGGCTTATGGAACGGTATCTGTGCTAATTTCAATCTCTGGTTTTATGCAGCACCCCAACTCACCTTTCCCCTTAAGCAAGCATAAGTCGGTTTTCTACATTTGAGACCCTGTTCTGTTTTGTAATTCAGTTCCTGTGTAGCCAAGTTTACATTCCATGTGGTAGAGATATCTTATGATGTTTCTTTTTCTGTGTGACTTATTTCACTTAGAATCATCGTACCTGAATCCACTCATTATGCTGCTATGGGCCTGATGACATAGATTTCATTGCTGAGTGATATTGCATTGTACGTAAGTACCACAACTTCTTTATCCATTTTTCGCTTTCTGTGATTTTGAACTTGTACTGTAAATGAGGTTCTTTTAAACAGAGCCTTCCCAAACTTTGGGGTGGCTGTGTCTTTTTGATTTTAATTTCCCTAAGCTATAGGACCATAAGTGGATGTGCCCTAGGCTCTGTTGCTTTGTTTTTTAGATGTTTCAGGAAACACCACACACTTCTTCAGAGTGGCTGTTGGCAATTTACATCCCACCCATCAGCATAACAAGGCTCCCAGTTCTCCATGGCCTGTCCTGCCTTTCTGGATTTTACACTTTTTTCAGATGGCCCTTTTGACCGGGGGCAGTGAGACTTCATTGTAGTGCAGATTTCCTTTGCAAGCTTGCTTGGTTGGCCAAAAAGTGCGTATGCGTTTTTTCCGGAATATATTCAGGAAAAAACGCATACGCACTTTTTGGCCAAGTGCATCATTGTGGACGTTCTGCCTCTTTTCCTTTGCTTTACATGCAATTCCAGTCTACCTCCTGAAATCGGTTTCCTGCAATTCTGCCCAGCGTTCAAGTCCTCTTGGCAGCCTTACTTCCATATATTTTTGGACGATAGCTGTCATTTATAACTCTGCAGGTTTGTGAATGACAGTGCCCCTGAGCTCCTTTCTTCAACTCGCTTTCTTGTGAGCTGGCCGCAACACCGCAGCATTGCTTCAGGCCCTAGTGTGGTTCCGGCATTACATGCTGAGCCTTTGGTTAATTCCTCTTCCTGGTGGGAAATGAGAGTTAAATTTGCCCGTCCAGACACCTCCAGCTAGTCTCTCATTGGTTCTCCCTATTCCTGTTCATTTTCCGCAGAAATTGCAAACTGGGCCAAACAGGAGGTTAAAGGCACTGACTCTCCAAGTGGGGAGAGTGTTAGTAAAGCGTCTGGAATGTTGCACCCGAGTACCAGGGGATGAAAACTGACACAATTAAACACGTTTCCCGATCACACGGTGGATCATACTCTGGGTTCCACTTGCATGTTTTAGCTGAAGGAAGAATCCCTTAAACCTGGAGAGTTGAGACCCATGGAATGGGTACCATGCAATATGACTTCAAAGGTTCTGCATTTGCTCACCGAACCTCACCAATCCTATCACTGCTGCGTTTATGACACTGTACACACGCTTGATTCTCTTTCGGAGACATATAAATCCATAGGTTTTAAGATTCTTTCTAGTCAGATATATTCTTACGCGTTTAATATGGGGTGTAGAGTCCACTTCGTTGAGCAAGGAGTAGCTCTTGTCTATTAAATATTTGGCTTATGGAACGGTATCTGTGCTAATTTCAATCTCTGGTTTTATGCAGCACCCCAACTCACCTTTCGCCTTAAGCAAGCATAAGTTGGTTTTCTACATTTGAGACCCTGTTCTGTTTTGTAATTCAGTTCCTGTGTAGCCAAGTTTACATTCCTTGTAGTAGTGATATCTTATGATGTTTGTTTTTCTGTGTGACTTATTTCACTTAGAATCATCGTACCTGAATCCACTCATTATGCTGCTACGGGCCTGATGACATAGATTTCATTGCTGAGTGATATTGCATTGTACGTAAGTACCACAACTTCTTTATCCATTTTTCGCTTTCTGTGATATTGAACTTGGACCATAAATGAGGTTCTTGTAAACAGAGCTGTCCCTAACTTTGGGGTGGCTGAGTCTTTTTGATTTTAATTTCCCTAAGCTATAGGACCATAAGTGGAAGTGCCCTAGGCTCTGTTGCTTTGTTTTTTAGATGTTTCAGGAAACACCATACACTTCTCCAGAGTGGCTGTTGGCAATTTACATCCCGCCCATCAGCATAACAAGGCTCCCAGTTCTCCATGGCCTGTCCTGCCTTTCTGGATTTTACACTTTTTTCAGATGGCCCTTTTGACCGGGGAGCAGTGAGACTTCATTGTAGTGCAGATTTCCTTTGCAAGCTTGCTTGGTTGGCCAAAAAGTGCGTATGTGTTTTTTCCGGAATATATTCAGGAAAAAACACATACGCCCTTTTTGGCCAAGTGCATCATTGTGGACGTTCTGCCTCTTTTCCTATGCTTTACATGCAATTCCAGTCTACCTCCTGAAATCGGTTTCCTGCAATTCTGCCCCGCTTTCAAGTCCTCTTGGCAGCCTTACTTCAATATATTTTTGGACGATAGCTATCATTTATAACTCTGCAGGTATGTGAATGACAGTGTCCCTGAGCTCCTTTCTTCAACTCGCTTTCTTGTGAGCTGGCCGCAACACCGCAGGATTGCTTCAGGCCCTAGTGTGGTTCCGGCATGGCACGCTGAACCTTTGTTTAATTCCTCTTCCTGGTGGGAAATGAGAGTTAAATTTGCCCGTCCAGACACCTCCAGCTAGTCTCTCATTGGTTCTCCCTATTCCTGTTCATTTTCCGCAGAAATTGCAAACTGGGCCAAACAGGAGGTTAAAGGCACTGACTCTCCAAGTGGGGAGAGTGTTAGTAAAGCGTCTGGAATGTTGCACCCGAGTCCCGGGGGATGAAAACTGACACAATTAAACACGTTTCCCGATCACACGGTGGATCATACTCTGGGTTCCACATGCATGTTTTAGCTGAAGGAAGAATCCCTTAAACCTGGAGAGTTGAGACCCCTGCAATGGGTACCATGCAATATGACTTCAAAGGGTCTGCATTTGCTCACCGAACCTCACCAATCCTAGCACTGCTGCATTTATGCCACTGTACACACGCTTGATTCTCTTTCGGAGACATATAAATCCATAGGTTTTAAGATTCTTACTAGTCAGGTATATTCTTAGGCGTTTAATATGGGGTGTAGAGTCCACTTCGTTGAGCAAGGAGTAGCTCTTGTCTATTAAATATTTGGCTTATGGAACCGTATCTGTGCTAATTTCAATCTTTGGTTTTATGCAGCACCCCAACTCACCTTTACTCTTAAGCAAGCATAAGTCTGTTTTCTACATTTGAGACCCTGTTCTGTTTTGTAGTTCAGTCCCTGTGTAGCCAAGTTTACATTCCATGTGGTAGAGATATCTTATGATGTTTCTTTCTCTGTGTGACTTATTTCACTTACAATCATCGTACCTGAATCCACTCATTATGCTGCTACGGGCCTGATGACATAGATTTCATTGCTGAGTGATATTGCATTGTACGTAAGTACCACAACTTCTTTATCCATTTTGCGCTTTCTGTGATATTGAACTTGTACCGTAAACGAGGTTCTTGTAAACAGAGCTGTCCCAAAGATTGGGGTGGTTGTGTCTTTTTGATTTTAATTTCCCTAAGCTATAGGACCATAAGTGGAAGTGCCCTAGGCTCTGTTGCTTTGTTTTTTAGATGTTTCAGGAAACACCATACACTTCTCCAGAGTGGCTGTTGGCAATTTACATCCCGCCCATCAGCATAACAAGGCTCCCAGTTCTCCGTGGCCTGTCCTGCCTTTCTGGATTTTACACTTTTTTCAGATGGCCCTTTTGACCGGGGGGCAGTGAGACTTCATTGTAGTGCAGATTTCCTTTGCAAGCTTGCTTGGTTGGCCAAAAAGGGCGTATGCGTTTATTCCTGAATATATTCAGGAAAAAACGCATACGCCCTTTTTGGCCAAGTGCATCATTGTGGACGTTCTGCCTCTTTTCCTATGCTTTACATGCAATTCCAGTCTACCTCCTGAAATCGGTTTCCTGCAATTCTGCCCCGCTTTCAAGTCCTCTTGGCAGCCTTACTTCAATATATTTTTGGACGATAGCTGTCATTTATAACTCTGCAGGTATGTGAATGACAGTGCCCCTGAGCTCCTTTCTTCAACTCGCTTTCTTGTGAGCTGGCCGCAACACCGCTGCATTGCTTCAGGCCCTAGTGTGGTTTCGGCATGGCACACTGAGCCTTTGGTTAATTCCTCTTCCTGGTGGGAAATGAGAGTTAAATTTGCCCGTCCAGACACCTCCAGCTAGTCTCTCATTGGTTCTCCCTATTCCTGTTCATTTTCCGCAGAAATTGCAAACTGGGCCAAACAGGAGGTTAAATGCACTGACTCTCCAAGTGGGGAGAGTGTTAGTAAAGCATCTGGAATGTTGCACCCGAGTACCAGGGGATGAAAACTGACACAATTGAACACGTTTCCCGAGCACACGGTGGATCATACTCTGGGTTCCACATGCATGTTTTAGCTGAAGGAAGAATCCCTTAAACCTGGAGAGTTGAGACCCATGGAATGGGTACCATGCAATATGACTTCAAAGGGTCTGCATTTGTCCACCGAACCTCACCAATCCTATCACTGCTGCGTTTATGCCGCTGTACACACGCTTGATTCTCTTTCGGAGACATATAAATCCATAGGTTTTAAGATTCTTCCTAGTCAGGTATATTCTTAGGCGTTTATTATGGGGTGTAGAGTCCACTTCGTTGAGCAAGGAGTAGCTCTTGTCTATTACATATTTGGCTTATGGAACGGTATCTGTGCTAATTTCAATCTCTGGTTTTATGCAGCACCCCAACTCACCTTTCGCCTTAAGCAAGCATAACTTGGTTTTCTACATTTGAGACCCTGTTCTGTTTTGTAATTCAGTTCCTGTGTAGCCAAGTTTACATTCCGTGTAGTAGTGATATCTTATGATGTTTCTTTTTCTGTGTGACTTATTTCACTTAGAATCATCGTACCTGAATCCACTCATTATGCTGCTATGGGCCTGATGACATAGATTTCATTGCTGCGTGATATTGCATTGTACGTAATTACCACAACTTCTTTATCCATTTTTCACTTTCTGTGATACTGAACTTGTACCGTAAACGAGGTTCTTGTAAACAGAGCTGTCCCAAACATTGGGGTGGTTGTGTCTTTTTGATTTTAATTTCCCTAAGCTATAGGAACATAAGTGGAAGTGCCCTAGGCTCTGTTGCTTTGTTTTTTAGATGTTTCGGGAAACACCATACACTTCTCCAGAGTGGCTGTTGGCAATTTACATCCCGCCCATCAGCATAACAAGGCTCCCAGTTCTCCATGGCCTGTCCTGCCTTTCTGGATTTCACACTTTTTTCAGATGACCCTTTTGATCGGGGGGCAGTGAGACTTCATTGTAGTGCAGATTTCCTTTGCAAGCTTGCTTGGTTGGCCAAAAAGGGCGTAGGCTTTTTTTCTTGAGGAAAAATCGCATATGCCCTTTTTGGCCAAGTGCATCATTGTGGACGTTCTGCCTCTTTTCCTATGCTTTACATGCAATTCCAGTCTACCTCCTGAAATCGGTTTCCTGCAATTCTGCCCCGCTTTCAAGTCCTCTTGGCAGCCTTACTTCAATATATTTTTGGACGATAGCTGTCATTTATAACTCTGCAGGTTTGTGAATTACAGTGCCCCTGAGCTCCTTTCTTCAACTCGTTTTCTTGTGAGCTGGCCGCAACACCGCAGCATTGTTTCAGGCCCTAGTGTGGTTCCAGAATGGCACGCTGAGCCTTTGGTTAATTCCTCTTCCTGGTGGGCAATGAGAGTTAAATTTGCCCGTCCAGACACCTCCAGCTAGTCTCTCATTGGTTCTCCCTATTCCTGTTCATTTTCCGCAGAAATTGCAAACTGGGCCAAACAGGAGGTTAAAGGCACTGACTCTCCAAGTGGGGAGAGTGTTAGTAAAGCGTCTGGAATGTTGCACCCGAGTACCGGGGGACGAAAACTGAGTCACATTTGAACACGTTTCCCGATCACACAGTGGATCATACTCTGGGTTCCACATGCATGTTTTAGCTGAAGGAAGAATCCCTTAAACCTGGAGAGTTGAGACCCCTGCAATGGGTACCATGCAATATGACTTCAAAGGGTCTGCATTTGCTCACCGAACCTCAACAATCCTAACACTGCTGCGTTTATGCCGCTGTACACACGCTTGATTCTCTTTCGGAGACATATAAATCCATAGGTTTTAAGATTCTTACTAGTCAGGTATATTCTTAGGCGTTTAATATGGGGTGTAGAGTCCACTTCGTTGAGCAAGGAGTAGCTCTTGTCTATTAAATATTTGGCTTATGGAACCGTATCTGTGCTAATTTCAATCTTTGGTTTTATGCAGCACCCCAACTCACCTTTACTCTTAAGCAAGCATAAGTCTGTTTTCTACATTTGAGACCCTGTTCTGTTTTGTAGTTCAGTTCCTGTGTAGCCAAGTTTACATTCCATGTGGTAGAGATATCTTATGATGTTTCTTTCTCTGTGTGACTTATTTCACTTACAATCATCGTACCTGAATCCACTCATTATGCTGCTACGGGCCTGATGACATAGATTTCATTGCTGAGTGATATTGCATTGTACGTAAGTACCACAACTTCTTTATCCATTTTGCGCTTTCTGTGATATTGAACTTGTACCGTAAACGAGGTTCTTGTAAACAGAGCTGTCCCAAAGATTGGGGTGGTTGTGTCTTTTTGATTTTAATTTCCCTAAGCTATAGGACCATAAGTGGAAGTGCCCTAGGCTCTGTTGCTTTGTTTTTTAGATGTTTCAGGAAACACCATACACTTCTCCAGAGTGGCTGTTGGCAATTTACATCCCGCCCATCAGCATAACAAGGCTCCCAGTTCTCCATGGCCTGTCCTGCCTTTCTGGATTTTACACTTTTTTCAGATGGCCCTTTTGACCGGGGAGCAGTGAGACTTCATTGTAGTGCAGATTTCCTTTGCAAGCTTGCTTGGTTGGCCAAAAAGGGCGTATGCGTTTATTCCTGAATATATTCAGGAAAAAACGCATACGCCCTTTTTGGCCAAGTGCATCATTGTGGACGTTCTGCCTCTTTTCCTATGCTTTACATGCAATTCCAGTCTACCTCCTGAAATCGGTTTCCTGCAATTCTGCCCCACTTTCAAGTCCTCTTGGCAGCCTTACTTCAATATATTTTTGGACGATAGCTGTCATTTATAACTCTGCAGGTATGTGAATGACAGTGCCCCTGAGCTCCTTTCTTCAACTCGCTTTCTTGTGAGCTGGCCGCAACACCGCTGCATTGCTTCAGGCCCTAGTGTGGTTTCGGAATGGCACACTGAGCCTTTGGTTAATTCCTCTTCCTGGTGGGAAATGAGAGTTAAATTTGCCCGTCCAGACACCTCCAGCTAGTCTCTCATTGGTTCTCCCTATTCCTGTTCATTTTCCGCAGAAATTGCAAACTGGGCCAAACAGGAGGTTAAAGGCACTGACTCTCCAAGTGGGGAGAGTGTTAGTAAAGCATCTGGAATGTTGCACCCGAGTACCAGGGGACGAAAACTGACACAATTGAACACGTTTCCCGAGCACATGGTGGATCATACTCTGGGTTCCACATGCATGTTTTAGCTGAAGGAAGAATCCCTTAAACCTGGAGAGTTGAGACCCATGGAATGGGTACCATGCAATATGACTTCAAAGGGTCTGCATTTGTCCACCGAACCTCACCAATCCTATCACTGCTGCGTTTATGCCGCTGTACACACGCTTGATTCTCTTTCGGAGACATATAAATCCATAGGTTTTAAGATTCTTCCTAGTCAGGTATATTCTTAGGCGTTTATTATGGGGTGTAGAGTCCACTTCGTTGAGCAAGGAGTAGCTCTTGTCTATTACATATTTGGCTTATGGAACGGTATCTGTGCTAATTTCAATCTCTGGTTTTATGCAGCACCCCAACTCACCTTTCGCCTTAAGCAAGCATAACTTGGTTTTCTACATTTGAGACCCTGTTCTGTTTTGTAATTCAGTTCCTGTGTAGCCAAGTTTACATTCCGTGTAGTAGTGATATCTTATGATGTTTCTTTTTCTGTGTGACTTATTTCACTTAGAATCATCGTACCTGAATCCACTCATTATGCTGCTATGGGCCTGATGACATAGATTTCATTGCTGCGTGATATTGCATTGTACGTAATTACCACAACTTCTTTATCCATTTTTCACTTTCTGTGATACTGAACTTGTACCGTAAACGAGGTTCTTGTAAACAGAGCTGTCCCAAACATTGGGGTGGTTGTGTCTTTTTGATTTTAATTTCCCTAAGCTATAGGAACATAAGTGGAAGTGCCCTAGGCTCTGTTGCTTTGTTTTTTAGATGTTTCAGGAAACACCATACACTTCTCCAGAGTGGCTGTTGGCAATTTACATCCCGCCCATCAGCATAACAAGGCTCCCAGTTCTCCATGGCCTGTCCTGCCTTTCTGGATTTCACACTTTTTTCAGATGACCCTTTTGATCGGGGGGCAGTGAGACTTCATTGTAGTGCAGATTTCCTTTGCAAGCTTGCTTGGTTGGCCAAAAAGGGCGTAGGCTTTTTTTCTTGAGGAAAAATCGCATATGCCCTTTTTGGCCAAGTGCATCATTGTGGACGTTCTGCCTCTTTTCCTATGCTTTACATGCAATTCCAGTCTACCTCCTGAAATCGGTTTCCTGCAATTCTGCCCCGCTTTCAAGTCCTCTTGGCAGCCTTACTTCAATATATTTTTGGACGATAGCTGTCATTTATAACTCTGCAGGTTTGTGAATTACAGTGCCCCTGAGCTCCTTTCTTCAACTCGTTTTCTTGTGAGCTGGCCGCAACACCGCAGCATTGTTTCAGGCCCTAGTGTGGTTCCAGAATGGCACGCTGAGCCTTTGGTTAATTCCTCTTCCTGGTGGGCAATGAGAGTTAAATTTGCCCGTCCAGACACCTCCAGCTAGTCTCTCATTGGTTCTCCCTATTCCTGTTCATTTTCCGCAGAAATTGCAAACTGGGCCAAACAGGAGGTTAAAGGCACTGACTCTCCAAGTGGGGAGAGTGTTAGTAAAGCGTCTGGAATGTTGCACCCGAGTACCGGGGGACGAAAACTGAGTCACATTTGAACACGTTTCCCGATCACACAGTGGATCATACTCTGGGTTCCACATGCATGTTTTAGCTGAAGGAAGAATCCCTTAAACCTGGAGAGTTGAGACCCCTGCAATGGGTACCATGCAATATGACTTCAAAGGGTCTGCATTTGCTCACCGAACCTCAACAATCCTAACACTGCTGCGTTTATGCCGCTGTACACACGCTTGATTCTCTTTCGGAGACATATAAATCCATAGGTTTTAAGATTCTTACTAGTCAGGTATATTCTTAGGCGTTTAATATGGGGTGTAGAGTCCACTTCGTTGAGCAAGGAGTAGCTCTTGTCTATTAAATATTTGGCTTATGGAACCGTATCTGTGCTAATTTCAATCTTTGGTTTTATGCAGCACCCCAACTCACCTTTACTCTTAAGCAAGCATAAGTCTGTTTTCTACATTTGAGACCCTGTTCTGTTTTGTAGTTCAGTTCCTGTGTAGCCAAGTTTACATTCCATGTGGTAGAGATATCTTATGATGTTTCTTTCTCTGTGTGACTTATTTCACTTACAATCATCGTACCTGAATCCACTCATTATGCTGCTACGGGCCTGATGACATAGATTTCATTGCTGAGTGATATTGCATTGTACGTAAGTACCACAACTTCTTTATCCATTTTGCGCTTTCTGTGATATTGAACTTGTACCGTAAACGAGGTTCTTGTAAACAGAGCTGTCCCAAAGATTGGGGTGGTTGTGTCTTTTTGATTTTAATTTCCCTAAGCTATAGGACCATAAGTGGAAGTGCCCTAGGCTCTGTTGCTTTGTTTTTTAGATGTTTCAGGAAACACCATACACTTCTCCAGAGTGGCTGTTGGCAATTTACATCCCGCCCATCAGCATAACAAGGCTCCCAGTTCTCCGTTGCCTGTCCTGCCTTTCTGGATTTTACACTTTTTTCAGATGGCCCTTTTGACCGGGGGGCAGTGAGACTTCATTGTAGTGCAGATTTCCTTTGCAAGCTTGCTTGGTTGGCCAAAAAGGGCGTATGCGTTTATTCCTGAATATATTCAGGAAAAAACGCATACGCCCTTTTTGGCCAAGTGCATCATTGTGGACGTTCTGCCTCTTTTCCTATGCTTTACATGCAATTCCAGTCTACCTCCTGAAATCGGTTTCCTGCAATTCTGCCCCGCTTTCAAGTCCTCTTGGCAGCCTTACTTCAATATATTTTTGGACGATAGCTGTCATTTATAACTCTGCAGGTATGTGAATGACAGTGCCCCTGAGCTCCTTTCTTCAACTCGCTTTCTTGTGAGCTGGCCGCAACACCGCTGCATTGCTTCAGGCCCTAGTGTGGTTTCGGCATGGCACACTGAGCCTTTGGTTAATTCCTCTTCCTGGTGGGAAATGAGAGTTAAATTTGCCCGTCCAGACACCTCCAGCTAGTCTCTCATTGGTTCTCCCTATTCCTGTTCATTTTCCGCAGAAATTGCAAACTGGGCCAAACAGGAGGTTAAAGGCACTGACTCTCCAAGTGGGGAGAGTGTTAGTAAAGCATCTGGAATGTTGCACCCGAGTACCAGGGGACGAAAACTGACACAATTGAACACGTTTCCCGAGCACACGGTGGATCATACTCTGGGTTCCACATGCATGTTTTAGCTGAAGGAAGAATCCCTTAAACCTGGAGAGTTGAGACCCATGGAATGGGTACCATGCAATATGACTTCAAAGGGTCTGCATTTGTCCACCGAACCTCACCAATCCTATCACTGCTGCGTTTATGCCGCTGTACACACGCTTGATTCTCTTTCGGAGACATATAAATCCATAGGTTTTAAGATTCTTCCTAGTCAGGTATATTCTTAGGCGTTTATTATGGGGTGTAGAGTCCACTTCGTTGAGCAAGGAGTAGCTCTTGTCTATTACATATTTGGCTTATGGAACGGTATCTGTGCTAATTTCAATCTCTGGTTTTATGCAGCACCCCAACTCACCTTTCGCCTTAAGCAAGCATAACTTGGTTTTCTACATTTGAGACCCTGTTCTGTTTTGTAATTCAGTTCCTGTGTAGCCAAGTTTACATTCCGTGTAGTAGTGATATCTTATGATGTTTCTTTTTCTGTGTGACTTATTTCACTTAGAATCATCGTACCTGAATCCACTCATTATGCTGCTATGGGCCTGATGACATAGATTTCATTGCTGCGTGATATTGCATTGTACGTAATTACCACAACTTCTTTATCCATTTTTCACTTTCTGTGATACTGAACTTGTACCGTAAACGAGGTTCTTGTAAACAGAGCTGTCCCAAACATTGGGGTGGTTGTGTCTTTTTGATTTTAATTTCCCTAAGCTATAGGAACATAAGTGGAAGTGCCCTAGGCTCTGTTGCTTTGTTTTTTAGATGTTTCGGGAAACACCATACACTTCTCCAGAGTGGCTGTTGGCAATTTACATCCCGCCCATCAGCATAACAAGGCTCCCAGTTCTCCATGGCCTGTCCTGCCTTTCTGGATTTCACACTTTTTTCAGATGACCCTTTTGATCGGGGGGCAGTGAGACTTCATTGTAGTGCAGATTTCCTTTGCAAGCTTGCTTGGTTGGCCAAAAAGGGCGTAGGCTTTTTTTCTTGAGGAAAAATCGCATATGCCCTTTTTGGCCAAGTGCATCATTGTGGACGTTCTGCCTCTTTTCCTATGCTTTACATGCAATTCCAGTCTACCTCCTGAAATCGGTTTCCTGCAATTCTGCCCCGCTTTCAAGTCCTCTTGGCAGCCTTACTTCAATATATTTTTGGACGATAGCTGTCATTTATAACTCTGCAGGTTTGTGAATTACAGTGCCCCTGAGCTCCTTTCTTCAACTCGTTTTCTTGTGAGCTGGCCGCAACACCGCAGCATTGTTTCAGGCCCTAGTGTGGTTCCAGAATGGCACGCTGAGCCTTTGGTTAATTCCTCTTCCTGGTGGGCAATGAGAGTTAAATTTGCCCGTCCAGACACCTCCAGCTAGTCTCTCATTGGTTCTCCCTATTCCTGTTCATTTTCCGCAGAAATTGCAAACTGGGCCAAACAGGAGGTTAAAGGCACTGACTCTCCAAGTGGGGAGAGTGTTAGTAAAGCGTCTGGAATGTTGCACCCGAGTACCGGGGGACGAAAACTGAGTCACATTTGAACACGTTTCCCGATCACACAGTGGATCATACTCTGGGTTCCACATGCATGTTTTAGCTGAAGGAAGAATCCCTTAAACCTGGAGAGTTGAGACCCCTGCAATGGGTACCATGCAATATGACTTCAAAGGGTCTGCATTTGCTCACCGAACCTCAACAATCCTAACACTGCTGCGTTTATGCCGCTGTACACACGCTTGATTCTCTTTCGGAGACATATAAATCCATAGGTTTTAAGATTCTTACTAGTCAGGTATATTCTTAGGCGTTTAATATGGGGTGTAGAGTCCACTTCGTTGAGCAAGGAGTAGCTCTTGTCTATTAAATATTTGGCTTATGGAACCGTATCTGTGCTAATTTCAATCTTTGGTTTTATGCAGCACCCCAACTCACCTTTACTCTTAAGCAAGCATAAGTCTGTTTTCTACATTTGAGACCCTGTTCTGTTTTGTAGTTCAGTTCCTGTGTAGCCAAGTTTACATTCCATGTGGTAGAGATATCTTATGATGTTTCTTTCTCTGTGTGACTTATTTCACTTACAATCATCGTACCTGAATCCACTCATTATGCTGCTACGGGCCTGATGACATAGATTTCATTGCTGAGTGATATTGCATTGTACGTAAGTACCACAACTTCTTTATCCATTTTGCGCTTTCTGTGATATTGAACTTGTACCGTAAACGAGGTTCTTGTAAACAGAGCTGTCCCAAAGATTGGGGTGGTTGTGTCTTTTTGATTTTAATTTCCCTAAGCTATAGGACCATAAGTGGAAGTGCCCTAGGCTCTGTTGCTTTGTTTTTTAGATGTTTCAGGAAACACCATACACTTCTCCAGAGTGGCTGTTGGCAATTTACATCCCGCCCATCAGCATAACAAGGCTCCCAGTTCTCCATGGCCTGTCCTGCCTTTCTGGATTTTACACTTTTTTCAGATGGCCCTTTTGACCGGGGGGCAGTGAGACTTCATTGTAGTGCAGATTTCCTTTGCAAGCTTGCTTGGTTGGCCAAAAAGGGCGTATGCGTTTATTCCTGAATATATTCAGGAAAAAACGCATACGCCCTTTTTGGCCAAGTGCATCATTGTGGACGTTCTGCCTCTTTTCCTATGCTTTACATGCAATTCCAGTCTACCTCCTGAAATCGGTTTCCTGCAATTCTGCCCCACTTTCAAGTCCTCTTGGCAGCCTTACTTCAATATATTTTTGGACGATAGCTGTCATTTATAACTCTGCAGGTATGTGAATGACAGTGCCCCTGAGCTCCTTTCTTCAACTCGCTTTCTTGTGAGCTGGCCGCAACACCGCTGCATTGCTTCAGGCCCTAGTGTGGTTTCGGAATGGCACACTGAGCCTTTGGTTAATTCCTCTTCCTGGTGGGAAATGAGAGTTAAATTTGCCCGTCCAGACACCTCCAGCTAGTCTCTCATTGGTTCTCCCTATTCCTGTTCATTTTCCGCAGAAATTGCAAACTGGGCCAAACAGGAGGTTAAAGGCACTGACTCTCCAAGTGGGGAGAGTGTTAGTAAAGCATCTGGAATGTTGCACCCGAGTACCAGGGGACGAAAACTGACACAATTGAACACGTTTCCCGAGCACATGGTGGATCATACTCTGGGTTCCACATGCATGTTTTAGCTGAAGGAAGAATCCCTTAAACCTGGAGAGTTGAGACCCATGGAATGGGTACCATGCAATATGACTTCAAAGGGTCTGCATTTGTCCACCGAACCTCACCAATCCTATCACTGCTGCGTTTATGCCGCTGTACACACGCTTGATTCTCTTTCGGAGACATATAAATCCATAGGTTTTAAGATTCTTCCTAGTCAGGTATATTCTTAGGCGTTTATTATGGGGTGTAGAGTCCACTTCGTTGAGCAAGGAGTAGCTCTTGTCTATTACATATTTGGCTTATGGAACGGTATCTGTGCTAATTTCAATCTCTGGTTTTATGCAGCACCCCAACTCACCTTTCGCCTTAAGCAAGCATAACTTGGTTTTCTACATTTGAGACCCTGTTCTGTTTTGTAATTCAGTTCCTGTGTAGCCAAGTTTACATTCCGTGTAGTAGTGATATCTTATGATGTTTCTTTTTCTGTGTGACTTATTTCACTTAGAATCATCGTACCTGAATCCACTCATTATGCTGCTATGGGCCTGATGACATAGATTTCATTGCTGCGTGATATTGCATTGTACGTAATTACCACAACTTCTTTATCCATTTTTCACTTTCTGTGATACTGAACTTGTACCGTAAACGAGGTTCTTGTAAACAGAGCTGTCCCAAACATTGGGGTGGTTGTGTCTTTTTGATTTTAATTTCCCTAAGCTATAGGAACATAAGTGGAAGTGCCCTAGGCTCTGTTGCTTTGTTTTTTAGATGTTTCAGGAAACACCATACACTTCTCCAGAGTGGCTGTTGGCAATTTACATCCCGCCCATCAGCATAACAAGGCTCCCAGTTCTCCATGGCCTGTCCTGCCTTTCTGGATTTCACACTTTTTTCAGATGACCCTTTTGATCGGGGGGCAGTGAGACTTCATTGTAGTGCAGATTTCCTTTGCAAGCTTGCTTGGTTGGCCAAAAAGGGCGTAGGCTTTTTTTCTTGAGGAAAAATCGCATATGCCCTTTTTGGCCAAGTGCATCATTGTGGACGTTCTGCCTCTTTTCCTATGCTTTACATGCAATTCCAGTCTACCTCCTGAAATCGGTTTCCTGCAATTCTGCCCCGCTTTCAAGTCCTCTTGGCAGCCTTACTTCAATATATTTTTGGACGATAGCTGTCATTTATAACTCTGCAGGTTTGTGAATTACAGTGCCCCTGAGCTCCTTTCTTCAACTCGTTTTCTTGTGAGCTGGCCGCAACACCGCAGCATTGTTTCAGGCCCTAGTGTGGTTCCAGAATGGCACGCTGAGCCTTTGGTTAATTCCTCTTCCTGGTGGGCAATGAGAGTTAAATTTGCCCGTCCAGACACCTCCAGCTAGTCTCTCATTGGTTCTCCCTATTCCTGTTCATTTTCCGCAGAAATTGCAAACTGGGCCAAACAGGAGGTTAAAGGCACTGACTCTCCAAGTGGGGAGAGTGTTAGTAAAGCGTCTGGAATGTTGCACCCGAGTACCGGGGGACGAAAACTGAGTCACATTTGAACACGTTTCCCGATCACACAGTGGATCATACTCTGGGTTCCACATGCATGTTTTAGCTGAAGGAAGAATCCCTTAAACCTGGAGAGTTGAGACCCCTGCAATGGGTACCATGCAATATGACTTCAAAGGGTCTGCATTTGCTCACCGAACCTCAACAATCCTAACACTGCTGCGTTTATGCCGCTGTACACACGCTTGATTCTCTTTCGGAGACATATAAATCCATAGGTTTTAAGATTCTTACTAGTCAGGTATATTCTTAGGCGTTTAATATGGGGTGTAGAGTCCACTTCGTTGAGCAAGGAGTAGCTCTTGTCTATTAAATATTTGGCTTATGGAACCGTATCTGTGCTAATTTCAATCTTTGGTTTTATGCAGCACCCCAACTCACCTTTACTCTTAAGCAAGCATAAGTCTGTTTTCTACATTTGAGACCCTGTTCTGTTTTGTAGTTCAGTTCCTGTGTAGCCAAGTTTACATTCCATGTGGTAGAGATATCTTATGATGTTTCTTTCTCTGTGTGACTTATTTCACTTACAATCATCGTACCTGAATCCACTCATTATGCTGCTACGGGCCTGATGACATAGATTTCATTGCTGAGTGATATTGCATTGTACGTAAGTACCACAACTTCTTTATCCATTTTGCGCTTTCTGTGATATTGAACTTGTACCGTAAACGAGGTTCTTGTAAACAGAGCTGTCCCAAAGATTGGGGTGGTTGTGTCTTTTTGATTTTAATTTCCCTAAGCTATAGGACCATAAGTGGAAGTGCCCTAGGCTCTGTTGCTTTGTTTTTTAGATGTTTCAGGAAACACCATACACTTCTCCAGAGTGGCTGTTGGCAATTTACATCCCGCCCATCAGCATAACAAGGCTCCCAGTTCTCCATGGCCTGTCCTGCCTTTCTGGATTTTACACTTTTTTCAGATGGCCCTTTTGACCGGGGGGCAGTGAGACTTCATTGTAGTGCAGATTTCCTTTGCAAGCTTGCTTGGTTGGCCAAAAAGGGCGTATGCGTTTATTCCTGAATATATTCAGGAAAAAACGCATACGCCCTTTTTGGCCAAGTGCATCATTGTGGACGTTCTGCCTCTTTTCCTATGCTTTACATGCAATTCCAGTCTACCTCCTGAAATCGGTTTCCTGCAATTCTGCCCCACTTTCAAGTCCTCTTGGCAGCCTTACTTCAATATATTTTTGGACGATAGCTGTCATTTATAACTCTGCAGGTATGTGAATGACAGTGCCCCTGAGCTCCTTTCTTCAACTCGCTTTCTTGTGAGCTGGCCGCAACACCGCTGCATTGCTTCAGGCCCTAGTGTGGTTTCGGAATGGCACACTGAGCCTTTGGTTAATTCCTCTTCCTGGTGGGAAATGAGAGTTAAATTTGCCCGTCCAGACACCTCCAGCTAGTCTCTCATTGGTTCTCCCTATTCCTGTTCATTTTCCGCAGAAATTGCAAACTGGGCCAAACAGGAGGTTAAAGGCACTGACTCTCCAAGTGGGGAGAGTGTTAGTAAAGCATCTGGAATGTTGCACCCGAGTACCAGGGGACGAAAACTGACACAATTGAACACGTTTCCCGAGCACATGGTGGATCATACTCTGGGTTCCACATGCATGTTTTAGCTGAAGGAAGAATCCCTTAAACCTGGAGAGTTGAGACCCATGGAATGGGTACCATGCAATATGACTTCAAAGGGTCTGCATTTGTCCACCGAACCTCACCAATCCTATCACTGCTGCGTTTATGCCGCTGTACACACGCTTGATTCTCTTTCGGAGACATATAAATCCATAGGTTTTAAGATTCTTCCTAGTCAGGTATATTCTTAGGCGTTTATTATGGGGTGTAGAGTCCACTTCGTTGAGCAAGGAGTAGCTCTTGTCTATTACATATTTGGCTTATGGAACGGTATCTGTGCTAATTTCAATCTCTGGTTTTATGCAGCACCCCAACTCACCTTTCGCCTTAAGCAAGCATAACTTGGTTTTCTACATTTGAGACCCTGTTCTGTTTTGTAATTCAGTTCCTGTGTAGCCAAGTTTACATTCCGTGTAGTAGTGATATCTTATGATGTTTCTTTTTCTGTGTGACTTATTTCACTTAGAATCATCGTACCTGAATCCACTCATTATGCTGCTATGGGCCTGATGACATAGATTTCATTGCTGCGTGATATTGCATTGTACGTAATTACCACAACTTCTTTATCCATTTTTCACTTTCTGTGATACTGAACTTGTACCGTAAACGAGGTTCTTGTAAACAGAGCTGTCCCAAACATTGGGGTGGTTGTGTCTTTTTGATTTTAATTTCCCTAAGCTATAGGAACATAAGTGGAAGTGCCCTAGGCTCTGTTGCTTTGTTTTTTAGATGTTTCAGGAAACACCATACACTTCTCCAGAGTGGCTGTTGGCAATTTACATCCCGCCCATCAGCATAACAAGGCTCCCAGTTCTCCATGGCCTGTCCTGCCTTTCTGGATTTCACACTTTTTTCAGATGACCCTTTTGATCGGGGGGCAGTGAGACTTCATTGTAGTGCAGATTTCCTTTGCAAGCTTGCTTGGTTGGCCAAAAAGGGCGTAGGCTTTTTTTCTTGAGGAAAAATCGCATATGCCCTTTTTGGCCAAGTGCATCATTGTGGACGTTCTGCCTCTTTTCCTATGCTTTACATGCAATTCCAGTCTACCTCCTGAAATCGGTTTCCTGCAATTCTGCCCCGCTTTCAAGTCCTCTTGGCAGCCTTACTTCAATATATTTTTGGACGATAGCTGTCATTTATAACTCTGCAGGTTTGTGAATTACAGTGCCCCTGAGCTCCTTTCTTCAACTCGTTTTCTTGTGAGCTGGCCGCAACACCGCAGCATTGTTTCAGGCCCTAGTGTGGTTCCAGAATGGCACGCTGAGCCTTTGGTTAATTCCTCTTCCTGGTGGGCAATGAGAGTTAAATTTGCCCGTCCAGACACCTCCAGCTAGTCTCTCATTGGTTCTCCCTATTCCTGTTCATTTTCCGCAGAAATTGCAAACTGGGCCAAACAGGAGGTTAAAGGCACTGACTCTCCAAGTGGGGAGAGTGTTAGTAAAGCGTCGGGAATGTTGCACCCGAGTACCGGGGGACGAAAACTGAGTCACATTTGAACACGTTTCCCGATCACACAGTGGATCATACTCTGGGTTCCACATGCATGTTTTAGCTGAAGGAAGAATCCCTTAAACCTGGAGAGTTGAGACCCCTGCAATGGGTACCATGCAATATGACTTCAAAGGGTCTGCATTTGCTCACCGAACCTCAACAATCCTAACACTGCTGCGTTTATGCCGCTGTACACACGCTTGATTCTCTTTCGGAGACATATAAATCCATAGGTTTTAAGATTCTTACTAGTCAGGTATATTCTTATGCGTTTAATATGGGGTGTTGAGTCCACTTCGTTGAGCAATGAGTAGCTCTTGGCTATTACATATTTGGCTTATGGAACGGTATCCGTTCTAATTTCAATCTCTGGTTTTATGCAGCACCCCAACTCACCTTTCCCCTTAAGCATGCATAAGTTGGTTTTCTACATTTGAGACCCTGTTCTGTTTTGTAATTCAGTTCCTGTGTAGCCAAGTTTACATTCCGTGTAGTAGTGATATCTTATGATGTTTCTTTTTCTGTGTGACTTATTTCACTTAGCATCATCGTACCTGAATCCACTCATTATGCTGCTACGGGCCTGATGACATAGATTTCATTGCTGAGTTATATTGCATTGTACGTAAGTACCACAACTTCTTTACCCATTTTGCGCTTTCTGTGATATTGAACTTGTACCGTAAACAAGGTTCTTGTAAACAGAGCCGTCCCAAACTTTGGGGTGGTTGTGTCTTTTTGATTTTAATTTCCCTAAGCTATAGGACCATAAGTGGAAGTGCCCTAGGCTCTGTTGCTTTGTTTTTTAGATGTTTCAGGAAACACCATACACTTCTCCAGAGTGACTGTTGGCAATTTACATCCCGCCCATCAGCATAACAAGGCTCCCAGTTCTCCATGGCCTGTCCTGCCTTTCTGGATTTTACACTTTTTTCAGATGGCCCTTTTGACCGGGGGGCAGTGAGACTTCATTGTAGTGCAGATTTCCTTTGCAAGCTTGCTTGGTTGGCCAAAAAGGGCGTATGCGTTTATTCCTGAATATATTCAGGAAAAAACGCATACGCCCTTCTTGGCCAAGTGCATCATTGTGGACGTTCTGCCTCTTTTCCTATGCTTCACATGCAATTCCAGTCTACCTCCTGAAATCGGTTTCCTGCAATTCTGCCCCGCTTTCAAGTCCTCTTGGCAGCCTTACTTCAATATATTTTTGGACGATAGCTGTCATTTATAACTCTGCAGGTATGTGAATGACAGTGCCCCTGAGCTCCTTTCTTCAACTCGCTTTCTTGTGACCTGGCCGCAACACCGCTGCATTGCTTCAGGCCCTAGTGTGGTTCCGGCATGGCACACTGAGCCTTTGTTTAATTCCTCTTCCTGGTGGGAAATGAGAGTTAAATTTGCCCGTCCAGACACATCCAGCTAGTCTCTCATTGGTTCTCCCTATTCCTGTTCATTTTCCGCAGAAATTGCAAACTGGGCCAAACAGGAGGTTAAAGGCACTGACTCTCCAAGTGGGGAGAGTGTTAATAAAGCATCTGGAATGTTGCACCCGAGTACCAGGGGACGAAAACTGACACAATTGAACACGTTTCCCGAGCACACGGTGGATCATACTCTGGGTTCCACATGCATGTTTTAGCTGAAGGAAGAATCCCTTAAACCTGGAGAGTTGAGACCCATGGAATGGGTACCATGCAATATGACTTCAAAGGGCCTGCATTTGTCCACCGAACCTCACCAATCCTATCACTGCTGCGTTTATGCCGCTGTACACACGCTTGATTCTCTTTCTGAGACATATAAATCCATAGGTTTTAAGATTCTTCCTAGTCAGGTATATTCTTAGGCGTTTATTATGGGATGTAGAGTCCACTTCGTTGAGCAGGAGTAGCTCTTGTCTATTACATATTTGGCTTATGGAACGGTATCTGTGCTAATTTCAATCTCTGGTTTTATGCAGCACCCCAACTCACCTTTCGCCTTAAGCAAGCATAAGTTGGTTTTCTACATTTGAGACCCTGTTCTGTTTTGTAATTCAGTTCCTGTGTAGCCAAGTTTACATTCCGTGTAGTAGTGATATCTTATGATGTTTCTTTTTCTGTGTGACTTATTTCACTTAGAATCATCGTACCTGAATCCACTCATTATGCTGCTATGGGCCTGATGACATAGATTTCATTGCTGCGTGATATTGCATTGTACGTAAGTACCACAACTTCTTTATCCATTTTTCACTTTCTGTGATTTTGAACTTGTACTGTAAACGAGGTTCTTGTAAACAGAGCCTTCCCAAACTTTGGGGTGGCTGTGTCTTTTTGATTTTAATTTCCCTAAGCTATAGGACCATAAGTGGAAGTGCCCTAGGCTCTGTTGCTTTGTTTTTTAGATGTTTCAGGAAACACCATACACTTCTCCAGAGTGGCTGTTGGCAATTTACATCCCGCCCATCAGCATAACAAGGCTCCCAGTTCTCCATGGCCTGTCCTGCCTTTCTGGATTTTACACTTTTTTCAGATGGTCCTTTTGACCGGGGGGCAGTGAGACTTCATTGTAGTGCAGATTTCCTTTGCAAGCTTGCTTGGTTGGCCAAAAAGGGCATATGCGTTTTTTCCTGTATATATTCAGGAAAAAACGCATACGCCCTTTTTGGCCAAGTGCATCATTGTGGACGTTCTGCCTCTTTTCCTTTGCTTTACATGCAATTCCAGTCTACCTCCTGAAATCGGTTTCCTGCAATTCTGCCCAGCGTTCAAGTCCTCTTGGCAGCCTTACTTCAATATATTTTTGGACGATAGCTGTCATTTATAACTCTGCAGGTTTGTGAATGACAGTGCCCCTGAGCTCCTTTCTTCAACTCGCTTTCTTGTGAGCTGGCCGCAACACCGCAGCATTGCTTCAGGCCCTAGTGTGGTTCCGGCATGACATGCTGAGCCTTTGGTTAATTCCTCTTCCTGGTGGGAAATGAGAGTTAAATTTGCCCGTCCAGACACCTCCAGCTAGCCTCTCATTGGTTCTCCCTATTCCTGTTCATTTTCCGCAGAAATTGCAAACTGGGCCAAACAAGAGGTTAAAGGCACTGACTCTCCAAGTGGGGAGAGTGTTAGTAAAGCGTCTGGAATGTTGCACCCGAGTACCGGGGGATGAAAACTGACACAATTAAACACATTTCCCGATCACACGGTGGATCATACTTTGGGTTCCACATGCATGTTTTAGCTGAAGGAAGAATCCCTTAAACCTGGAGAGTTGAGACCCATGGAATGGGTACCATGCAATATGACTTCAAAGGTTCTGCATTTGCTCACCAAACCTCACCAATCCTATCACTGCTGCGTTTATGACACTGTACACACGCTTGATTCTCTTTTGGAGACATATAAATCCATAGGTTTTAAGATTCTTTCTAGTCAGGTATATTCTTACGCGTTTAATATGGGGTGTAGAGTCCACTTCGTTGAGCAAGGAGTAGCTCTTGTCTATTAAATATTTGGCTTATGGAACGGTATCTGTTCTAATTTCAATCTCTGGTTTTATGCAGCACCCCAACTCACCTTTCGCCTTAAGTAAGCATAAGTTGGTTTTCTACATTTGAGACCCTGTTCTGTTTTGTAATTCAGTTCCTGTGTAGCCAAGTTTACATTCCTTGTAGTAGTGATATCTTATGATGTTTGTTTTTCTGTGTGACTTATTTCACTTAGAATCATCGTACCTGAATCCACTCATTATGCTGCTACGGGCCTGATGACATAGATTTCATTGCTGAGTGATATTGCATTGTACGTAAGTACCACAACTTCTTTATCCATTTTTCACTTTCTGTGATTTTGAACTTGTACTGTAAACGAGGTTCTTTTAAACAGAGCCTTCCCAAACTTTGGGGTGGCTGTGTCTTTTTGATTTTAATTTCCCTAAGCTATAGGACCATAAGTGGAAGTGCCCTAGGCTCTGTTGCTTTGTTTTGTAGATGTTTCAGGAAACACCATACACTTCTCCAGAGTGGCTGTTGGCAATTTACATCCCGCCCATCAGCATAACAAGGCTCCCAGTTCTCCATGGCCTGTCCTGCCTTTCTGGATTTTACACTTTTTTCAGATGGCCCTTTTGACCGCGGAGCAGTGAGACTTCATTGTAGTGCAGATTTCCTTTGCAAGCTTGCTTGGTTGGCAACAAAGGGCGTATGCGTTTTTTCCTGAATATATTAAGGAAAAAACGCATACGACCTTTTTGGCCAAGTGCATCATTGTGGACGTTCTGCCTCTTTTCCTATGCTTTACATGCAATTCCAGTCTACCTCCTGAAATCGGTTTCCTGCAATTCTGCCCCGCTTTCAAGTCCTCTTGGCAGCCTTACTTCAATATATTTTTGGACGATAGCTATCATTTATAACTCTGCAGGTATGTGAATGCCAGTGCCCCTGAGCTCCTTTCTTCAACTTGCTTTCTTGTGAGCTGGCCGCAACACCGCAGGATTGCTTCAGGCCCTAGTGTGGTTCCGGCATGGCACGCTGAGCCTTTGTTTAATTCCTCTTCCTGGTGGGAAATGAGAGTTAAATTTACCCGTCCAGACACCTGCATCTAGTCTCTCATTGGTTCTCCCTATTCCTGTTCATTTTCCGCAGAAATTGCAAACTGGGCCAAACAGGAGGTTAAAGGCACTGACTCTCCAAGTGGGGAGAGTGTTAGTAAAGCGTCTGGAATGTTGCACCCGAGTACCAGTGGACGAAAACTGAGACACATTTGAACACGTTTCCCGATCACATGGTGGATCATACTCTGGGTTCCACATGCTTGTTTTAGCTGAAGGAAGAATCCCTTAAACCTGGAGAGTTGAGACCCCTGCAATGGGTACCATGCAATATGACTTCAAAGGGTCTGCATTTGCTCACCGAACCTCACCAATCCTATCACTGCTGCATTTATGCCACTGTACACACGCTTGATTCTCTTTCTGAGACATATAAATCCATAGGTTTTAAGATTCTTACTAGTCAGGTATATTCTTAGGCGTTTAATATGGGGTGTAGAGTCCACTTCGTTGAGCAAGGAGTAGCTCTTGTCTATTACATATTTGGCTTATGGAACGGTATCTGTGCTAATTTCAATCTCTGGTTTTATGCAGCACCCCAACTCACCTTTCCCCTTAAGCAAGCATAAGTCGGTTTTCTACATTTGAGACCCTGTTCTGTTTTGTAATTCAGTTCCTGTGTAGCCAAGTTTACATTCCATGTGGTAGAGATATCTTATGATGTTTCTTTCTCTGTGTGACTTATTTCACTTACAATCATCGTACCTGAATCCACTCATTATGCTGCTACGGGCCTGATGACACAGATTTCATTGCTCAGTGATATTGCATTGTACGTAAGTACCACAACTTCTTTATCCATTTTGCGCTTTCTGTGATATTGAACTTGTACCGTAAACGAGGTTCTTGTAAACAGAGCTGTCCCAAAGATTGGGGTGGTTGTGTCTTTTTGATTTTAATTTCCCTAAGCTATAGGACCATAAGTGGAAGTGCCCTAGGCTCTGTTGCTTTGTTTTTTAGATGTTTCAGGAAACACCATACACTTCTCCAGAGTGACTGTTGGCAATTTACATCCCGCCCATCAGCATAACAAGGCTCCCAGTTCTCCATGGCCTGTCCTGCCTTTCTGGATTTTACACTTTTTTCAGATGGCCCTTTTGACCGGGGGGCAGTGAGACTTCATTGTAGTGCAGATTTCCTTTGCAAGCTTGCTTGGTTGGCCAAAAAGGGCGTATGCGTTTATTCCTGAATATATTCAGGAAAAAACGCATACGCCCTTTTTGGCCAAGTGCATCATTGTGGACGTTCTGCCTCTTTTCCTATGCTTTACATGCAATTCCAGTCTACCTCCTGAAATCGGTTTCCTGCAATTCTGCCCCGCATTCAAGTCCTCTTGGCAGCCTTACTTCAATATCTTTTTGGACGATAGCTGTCATTTATAACTCTGCAGGTATGTGAATGACAGTGCCCCTGAGCTCCTTTCTTCAACTCGCTTTCTTGTGAGCTGGCCGCAACACCGCTGCATTGCTTCAGGCCCTAGTGTGGTTCCGGCATGGCACACTGAGCCTTTGTTTAATTCCTCTTCCTGGTGGGAAATGAGAGTTAAATTTGCCCGTCCAGACACCTCCAGCTAGTCTCTCATTGGTTCTCCCTATTCCTGTTCATTTTCCGCAGAAATTGCAAACTGGGCCAAACAGGAGGTTAAAGGCACTGACTCTCCAAGTGGGGAGAGTGTTAATAAAGCATCTGGAATGTTGCACCCGAGTACCAGGGGACGAAAACTGACACAATTGAACACGTTTCCCGAGCACACGGTGGATCATACTCTGGGTTCCACATGCATGTTTTAGCTGAAGGAAGAATCCCTTAAACCTGGAGAGTTGAGACCCATGGAATGGGTACCATGCAATATGACTTCAAAGGGTCTGCATTTGTCCACCGAACCTCACCAATCCTATCACTGCTGCGTTTATGCCGCTATACACACGCTTGATTCTCTTTCGGAGACATATAAATCCATAGGTTTTAAGATTCTTCCTAGTCAGGTATATTCTTAGGCGTTTATTATTGGATGTAGAGTCCACTTCGTTGAGCAAGGAGTAGCTCTAGTCTATTACATATTTGGCTTATGGAACGGTATCTGTGCTAATTTCAATCTCTGGTTTTATGCAGCACCCCAACTCACCTTTCCCCTTAAGCAAGCATAAGTTGGTTTTCTACATTTGAGACCCTGTTCTGTTTTGTAATTCAGTTCCTGTGTAGCCAAGTTTACATTCCGTGTAGTAGTGATATCTTATGATGTTTCTTTTTCTGTGTGACTTATTTCACTTAGAATCATCGTACCTGAATCCACTCATTATGCTGCTATGGGCCTGATGACATAGATTTCATTGCTGCGTGATATTGCATTGTACGTAAGTACCACAACTTCTTTATCCATTTTTCACTTTCTGTGATTTTGAACTTGTACTGTAAACGAGGTTCTTGTAAACAGAGCCTTCCCAAACTTTGGGGTGGCTGAGTCTTTTTGATTTTAATTTCCCTAAGCTATAGGACCATAAGTGGAAGTGCCCTAGGCTCTGTTGCTTTGTTTTTTAGATGTTTCAGGAAACACCATACACTTCTCCAGAGTGGCTGTTGGCAATTTACATCCCGCCCATCAGCATAACAAGGCTCCCAGTTCTCCATGGCCTGTCCTGCCTTTCTGGATTTTACACTTTTTTCAGATGGCTCTTTTGACCGGGGAGCAGTGAGACTTCATTGTAGTGCAGATTTCCTTTGCAAGCTTGCTTGGTTGGCCAAAAAGTGCGTATGCGTTTTTTCCTGAATATATTCAGGAAAAAACGCATACGCCCTTTTTGGCCAAGTGCATCATTGTGGACGTTCTGCCTCTTTTCCTATGCTTTACATGCAATTCCAGTCTACCTCCTGAAATCGGTTTCCTGCAATTCTGCCCCGCTTTCAAGTCCTCTTGGCAGCCTTACTTCAATATATTTTTGGACGATAGCTATCATTTATAACTCTGCAGGTTTGTGAATGACAGTGCCCCTGAGCTCCTTTTTTCAACTCGCTTTCTTGTGAGCTGGCCGCAACACCTCAAGATTGCTTCAGGCCCTAGTGTGGTTCCGGCATGGCACGCTGAGCCTTTGGTTAATTCCTCTTCCTGGTGGGAAATGAGAGTTAAATTTGCCCGTCCAGACACCTCCAGCTAGTGTCTCATTGGTTCTCCCTATTCCTGTTCATTTTCTGCAGAAATTGCAAACTGGGCCAAACAGGAGGTTAAAGGCACTGACTCTCCAAGTGGGGAGAGTGTTAGTAAAGCGTCTGGAATGTTGCACCCGAGTACCAGGGGACGAAAACTGAGACACATTTGAACACGTTTCCCGAGCACATGGTGGATCATACTCTGGGTTCCACATGCATGTTTTAGCTGAAGGAAGAATCCCTTAAACCTGGAGAGTTGAGACCCCTGGAATGGGTACCATGCAATATGACTTCAAGGGGTCTGCATTTGCTCACCGAACCTCACCAATCCTAGCACTGCTGCATTTATGCCACTGTACACACGCTTGATTCTCTTTTGGAGACATATAAATCCATAGGTTTTAAGATTGTTACTAGTCAGGTATATTCTTAGGCGTTTAATATGGGGTGTAGAGTCCACTTCGTTGAGCAAGGAGTAGCTCTTGTCTATTACATATTTGGCTTATGGAAACGTATCTGTGCTAATTTCAATCTTTGGTTTTATGCAGCACCCCAACTCACCTTTACTCTTAAGCAAGCATAAGTCGGTTTTCTACATTTGAGACCCTGTTCTGTTTTGTAATTCAGTTCCTGTGTAGCCAAGTTTACATTCCATGTGGTAGAGATATCTTATGATGTTTCTTTCTCTATGTGACTTATTTCACTTACAATCATCGTACCTGAATCCACTCATTATGCTGCTACGGGCCTGATGACACAGATTTCATTGCTGAGTGATATTGCATTGTACGTAAGTACCACAACTTCTTTATCCATTTTGCGCTTTCTGTGATATGGAACTTGTACCGTAAACGAGGTTCTTGTAAACAGAGCTGTCCCAAAGATTGGGGTGGTTGTGTCTTTTTGATTTTAATTTCCCTAAGCTATAGGAACATAAGTGGAAGTGCCCTAGGCTCTGTTGCTTTGTTTTTTAGATGTTTCAGGAAACACCATACACTTCTCCAGGGTGACTGTTGGCAATTTACATCCCGCCCATCAGCATAACAAGGCTCCCAGTTCTCCATGGCCTGTCCTGCCTTTCTGGATTTTACACATTTTTCAGATGGCCCTTTTGACCGGGGAGCAGTGAGACTTCATTGTAGTGCAGATTTCCTTTGCAAGCTTGCTTGGTTGGCCAAAAAGGGCGTATGCGTTTATTCCTGAATATATTCAGGAAAAAACGCATACGCCCTTTTTGACCAAGTGCATCATTGTGGACGTTCTGCCTCTTTTCCTATGCTTTACATGCAATTCCAGTCTACCTCCTGAAATCGGTTTCCTGCAATTCTGCCCCGCTTTCAAGTCCTCTTGGCAGCCTTACTTCAATATCTTTTTGGACGATAGCTGTCATTTATAACTCTGCAGGTATGTGAATGACAGTGCCCCTGAGCTCCTTTCTTCAACTCGCTTTCTTGTGAGCTGGCCGCAACACCGCTGCATTGCTTCAGGCCCTAGTGTGGTTCCGGCATGGCACACTGAGCCTTTGGTTAATTCCTCTTCCTGGTGGGAAATGAGAGTTAAATTTGCCCGTCCAGACACCTCCAGCTAGTCTCTCATTGGTTCTCCCTATTCCTGTTCATTTTCCGCAGAAATTGCAAACTGGGCCAAACAGGAGGTTAAAGGCACTGACTCTCCAAGTGGGGAGAGTGTTAGTAAAGCATCTGGAATGTTACACCCGAGTACCAGGGGACGAAAACTGACACAATTGAACACGTTTCCCGAGCACACGGTGGATCATACTCTGGGTTCCACATGCATGTTTTAGCTGAAGGAAGAATCCCTTAAACCTGGAGAGTTGAGACCCATGGAATGGGTACCATGCAATATGACTTCAAAGGGTCTGCATTTGTCCACCGAACCTCACCAATCCTATCACTGCTGCGTTTATGCCGCTGTACACACGCTTGATTCTCTTTCGGAGACATATAAATCCATATGTTTTAAGATTCTTCCTAGTCAGGTATATTCTTAGGCGTTTGTTATGGGGTGTAGAGTCCACTTCGTTGAGCAAGGAGTAGCTCTTGTCTATTACATATTTGGCTTATGGAACGGTATCTGTGCTAATTTCAATCTCTGGTTTTATGCAGCACCCCAACTCACCTTTCGCCTTAAGTAAGCATAAGTTGGTTTTCTACATTTGAGACCCTGTTCTGTTTTGTAATTCAGTTCCTGTGTAGCCAAGTTTACATTCCGTGTAGTAGTGATATCTTATGATGTTTCTTTTTCTGTGTGACTTATTTCACTTAGAATCATCGTACCTGAATCCACTCATTATGCTGCTATGGGCCTGATGACATAGATTTCATTGCTGCGTGATATTGCATTGTACGTAATTACCACAACTTCTTTATCCATTTTTCACTTTCTGTGATACTGAACTTGTACCGTAAACGAGGTTCTTGTAAACAGAGCCGTCCCAAACTTTGGGGTGGCTGTGTCTTTTTGATTTTAATTTCCCTAAGCTATAGGACCATAAGTGGAAGTGCCCTAGGCTCTGTTGCTTTGCTTTTTAGATGTTTCAGGAAACACCATACACTTCTCCAGAGTGGCTGTTGGCAATTTACATCCCGCCCATCAGCATAACAAGGCTCCCAGCTCTCCATGGCCTGTCCTGCCTTTCTGGATTTTACACTTTTTTCAGATGGCCCTTTTGACTGGGAGGCAGTGAGACTTCATTGTAGTGCAGATTTCCTTTGCAAGCTTGCTTGGTTGGCCAAAAAGGGCGTATGCGTTTTTTCCTGAATATATTAAGGAAAAAACGCATACGCCCTTTTTGGCCAAGTGCATCATTGTGGACGTTCTGCCTCTTTTCCTTTGCTTTACATGCAATTCCAGTCTACCTCCTGAAATCGGTTTCCTGCAATTCTGCCCCGCTTTCAAGTCCTCTTGGCAGCCTTACTTCAATATATTTTTGGACGATAGCTATCATTTATAACTCTGCAGGTATGTGAATGCCAGTGCCCCTGAGCTCCTTTCTTCAACTTGCTTTCTTGTGAGCTGGCCGCAACACCGCAGGATTGCTTCAGGCCCTAGTGTGGTTCCGGCATGGCACGCTGAGCCTTTGTTTAATTCCTCTTCCTGGTGGGAAATGAGAGTTAAATTTACCCGTCCAGACACCTGCATCTAGTCTCTCATTGGTTCTCCCTATTCCTGTTCATTTTCCGCAGAAATTGCAAACTGGGCCAAACAGGAGGTTAAAGGCACTGACTCTCCAAGTGGGGAGAGTGTTAGTAAAGCGTCTGGAATGTTGCACCCGAGTACCAGTGGACGAAAACTGAGACACATTTGAACACGTTTCCCGATCACATGGTGGATCATACTCTGGGTTCCACATGCTTGTTTTAGCTGAAGGAAGAATCCCTTAAACCTGGAGAGTTGAGACCCCTGCAATGGGTACCATGCAATATGACTTCAAAGGGTCTGCATTTGCTCACCGAACCTCACCAATCCTATCACTGCTGCATTTATGCCACTGTACACACGCTTGATTCTCTTTCTGAGACATATAAATCCATAGGTTTTAAGATTCTTACTAGTCAGGTATATTCTTAGGCGTTTAATATGGGGTGTAGAGTCCACTTCGTTGAGCAAGGAGTAGCTCTTGTCTATTACATATTTGGCTTATGGAACGGTATCTGTGCTAATTTCAATCTCTGGTTTTATGCAGCACCCCAACTCACCTTTCCCCTTAAGCAAGCATAAGTCGGTTTTCTACATTTGAGACCCTGTTCTGTTTTGTAATTCAGTTCCTGTGTAGCCAAGTTTACATTCCATGTGGTAGAGATATCTTATGATGTTTCTTTCTCTGTGTGACTTATTTCACTTACAATCATCGTACCTGAATCCACTCATTATGCTGCTACGGGCCTGATGACACAGATTTCATTGCTCAGTGATATTGCATTGTACGTAAGTACCACAACTTCTTTATCCATTTTGCGCTTTCTGTGATATTGAACTTGTACCGTAAACGAGGTTCTTGTAAACAGAGCTGTCCCAAAGATTGGGGTGGTTGTGTCTTTTTGATTTTAATTTCCCTAAGCTATAGGACCATAAGTGGAAGTGCCCTAGGCTCTGTTGCTTTGTTTTTTAGATGTTTCAGGAAACACCATACACTTCTCCAGAGTGGCTGTTGGCAATTTACATCCCGCCCATCAGCATAACAAGGCTCCCAGTTCTCCATGGCCTGTCCTGCCTTTCTGGATTTTACACTTTTTTCAGATGGCTCTTTTGACCGGGGAGCAGTGAGACTTCATTGTAGTGCAGATTTCCTTTGCAAGCTTGCTTGGTTGGCCAAAAAGTGCGTATGCGTTTTTTCCTGAATATATTCAGGAAAAAACGCATACGCCCTTTTTGGCCAAGTGCATCATTGTGGACGTTCTGCCTCTTTTCCTATGCTTTACATGCAATTCCAGTCTACCTCCTGAAATCGGTTTCCTGCAATTCTGCCCCGCTTTCAAGTCCTCTTGGCAGCCTTACTTCAATATATTTTTGGACGATAGCTATCATTTATAACTCTGCAGGTTTGTGAATGACAGTGCCCCTGAGCTCCTTTTTTCAACTCGCTTTCTTGTGAGCTGGCCGCAACACCTCAAGATTGCTTCAGGCCCTAGTGTGGTTCCGGCATGGCACGCTGAGCCTTTGGTTAATTCCTCTTCCTGGTGGGAAATGAGAGTTAAATTTGCCCGTCCAGACACCTCCAGCTAGTCTCTCATTGGTTCTCCCTATTCCTGTTCATTTTCTGCAGAAATTGCAAACTGGGCAAAACAGGAGGTTAAAGGCACTGACTCTCCAAGTGGGGAGAGTGTTAGTAAAGCGTCTGGAATGTTGCACCCGAGTACCAGGGGACGAAAACTGAGACACATTTGAACACGTTTCCCGATCACATGGTGGATCATACTCTGGGTTCCACATGCATGTTTTAGCTGAAGGAAGAATCCCTTAAACCTGGAGAGTTGAGACCCATGGAATGGGTACCATGCAATATGACTTCAAGGGGTTTGCATTTGCTCACCGAACCTCACCAATCCTAGCACTGCTGCATTTATGCCACTGTACACACGCTTGATTCTCTTTTGGAGACATATAAATCCATAGGTTTTAAGATTGTTACTAGTCAGGTATATTCTTAGGCGTTTAATATGGGGTGTAGAGTCCACTTCGTTGAGCAAGGAGTAGCTCTTGTCTATTACATATTTGGCTTATGGAAACGTATCTGTGCTAATTTCAATCTTTGGTTTTATGCAGCACCCCAACTCACCTTTACTCTTAAGCAAGCATAAGTCGGTTTTCTACATTTGAGACCCTGTTCTGTTTTGTAATTCAGTTCCTGTGTAGCCAAGTTTACATTCCATGTGGTAGAGATATCTTATGATGTTTCTTTCTCTATGTGACTTATTTCACTTACAATCATCGTACCTGAATCCACTCATTATGCTGCTACGGGCCTGATGACACAGATTTCATTGCTGAGTGATATTGCATTGTACGTAAGTACCACAACTTCTTTATCCATTTTGCGCTTTCTGTGATATGGAACTTGTACCGTAAACGAGGTTCTTGTAAACAGAGCTGTCCCAAAGATTGGGGTGGTTGTGTCTTTTTGATTTTAATTTCCCTAAGCTATAGGAACATAAGTGGAAGTGCCCTAGGCTCTGTTGCTTTGTTTTTTAGATGTTTCAGGAAACACCATACACTTCTCCAGGGTGACTGTTGGCAATTTACATCCCGCCCATCAGCATAACAAGGCTCCCAGTTCTCCATGGCCTGTCCTGCCTTTCTGGATTTTACACATTTTTCAGATGGCCCTTTTGACCGGGGAGCAGTGAGACTTCATTGTAGTGCAGATTTCCTTTGCAAGCTTGCTTGGTTGGCCAAAAAGGGCGTATGCGTTTATTCCTGAATATATTCAGGAAAAAACGCATACGCCCTTTTTGACCAAGTGCATCATTGTGGACGTTCTGCCTCTTTTCCTATGCTTTACATGCAATTCCAGTCTACCTCCTGAAATCGGTTTCCTGCAATTCTGCCCCGCTTTCAAGTCCTCTTGGCAGCCTTACTTCAATATCTTTTTGGACGATAGCTGTCATTTATAACTCTGCAGGTATGTGAATGACAGTGCCCCTGAGCTCCTTTCTTCAACTCGCTTTCTTGTGAGCTGGCCGCAACACCGCTGCATTGCTTCAGGCCCTAGTGTGGTTCCGGCATGGCACACTGAGCCTTTGGTTAATTCCTCTTCCTGGTGGGAAATGAGAGTTAAATTTGCCCGTCCAGACACCTCCAGCTAGTCTCTCATTGGTTCTCCCTATTCCTGTTCATTTTCCGCAGAAATTGCAAACTGGGCCAAACAGGAGGTTAAAGGCACTGACTCTCCAAGTGGGGAGAGTGTTAGTAAAGCATCTGGAATGTTACACCCGAGTACCAGGGGACGAAAACTGACACAATTGAACACGTTTCCCGAGCACACGGTGGATCATACTCTGGGTTCCACATGCATGTTTTAGCTGAAGGAAGAATCCCTTAAACCTGGAGAGTTGAGACCCATGGAATGGGTACCATGCAATATGACTTCAAAGGGTCTGCATTTGTCCACCGAACCTCACCAATCCTATCACTGCTGCGTTTATGCCGCTGTACACACGCTTGATTCTCTTTCGGAGACATATAAATCCATATGTTTTAAGATTCTTCCTAGTCAGGTATATTCTTAGGCGTTTATTATGGGGTGTAGAGTCCACTTCGTTGAGCAAGGAGTAGCTCTTGTCTATTACATATTTGGCTTATGGAACGGTATCTGTGCTAATTTCAATCTCTGGTTTTATGCAGCACCCCAACTCACCTTTCGCCTTAAGCAAGCATAAGTTGGTTTTCTACATTTGAGACCCTGTTCTGTTTTGTAATTCAGTTCCTGTGTAGCCAAGTTTACATTCCGTGTAGTAGTGATATCTTATGATGTTTCTTTTTCTGTGTGACTTATTTCACTTAGAATCATCGTACCTGAATCCACTCATTATGCTGCTATGGGCCTGATGACATAGATTTCATTGCTGCGTGATATTGCATTGTACGTAATTACCACAACTTCTTTATCCATTTTTCACTTTCTGTGATTTTGAACTTGTACTGTAAACGAGGTTCTTGTAAACAGAGCCTTCCCAAACTTTGGGGTGGCTGAGTCTTTTTGATTTTAATTTCCCTAAGCTATAGGACCATAAGTGGAAGTGCCCTAGGCTCTGTTGCTTTGTTTTTTAGATGTTTCAGGAAACACCATACACTTCTCCAGAGTGGCTGTTGGCAATTTACATCCCGCCCATCAGCATAACAAGGCTCCCAGTTCTCCATGGCCTGTCCTGCCTTTCTGGATTTTACACTTTTTTCAGATGGCTCTTTTGACCGGGGAGCAGTGAGACTTCATTGTAGTGCAGATTTCCTTTGCAAGCTTGCTTGGTTGGCCAAAAAGTGCGTATGCGTTTTTTCCTGAATATATTCAGGAAAAAACGCATACGCCCTTTTTGGCCAAGTGCATCATTGTGGACGTTCTGTCTCTTTTCCTATGCTTTACATGCAATTCCAGTCTACCTCCTGAAATCGGTTTCCTGCAATTCTGCCCCGCTTTCAAGTCCTCTTGGCAGCCTTACTTCAATATATTTTTGGACGATAGCTATCATTTATAACTCTGCAGGTTTGTGAATGACAGTGCCCCTGAGCTCCTTTTTTCAACTCGCTTTCTTGTGAGCTGGCCGCAACACCTCAAGATTGCTTCAGGCCCTAGTGTGGTTCCGGCATGGCACGCTGAGCCTTTGGTTAATTCCTCTTCCTGGTGGGAAATGAGAGTTAAATTTGCCTGTCCAGACACCTCCAGCTAGTCTCTCATTGGTTCTCCCTATTCCTGTTCATTTTCTGCAGAAATTGCAAACTGGGCCAAACAGGAGGTTAAAGGCACTGACTCTCCAAGTGGGGAGAGTGTTAGTAAAGCGTCTGGAATGTTGCACCCGAGTACCAGGGGACGAAAACTGAGACACATTTGAACACGTTTCCCGATCACATGGTGGATCATACTCTGGGTTCCACATGCATGTTTTAGCTGAAGGAAGAATCCCTTAAACCTGGAGAGTTGAGACCCCTGGAATGGGTACCATGCAATATGACTTCAAGGGGTTTGCATTTGCTCACCGAACCTCACCAATCCTAGCACTGCTGCATTTATGCCACTGTACACACGCTTGATTCTCTTTTGGAGACATATAAATCCATAGGTTTTAAGATTGTTACTAGTCAGGTATATTCTTAGGCGTTTAATATGGGGTGTAGAGTCCACTTCGTTGAGCAAGGAGTAGCTCTTGTCTATTACATATTTGGCTTATGGAAACGTATCTGTGCTAATTTCAATCTTTGGTTTTATGCAGCACCCCAACTCACCTTTACTCTTAAGCAAGCATAAGTCGGTTTTCTACATTTGAGACCCTGTTCTGTTTTGTAATTCAGTTCCTGTGTAGCCAAGTTTACATTCCATGTGGTAGAGATATCTTATGATGTTTCTTTCTCTATGTGACTTATTTCACTTACAATCATCGTACCTGAATCCACTCATTATGCTGCTACGGGCCTGATGACACAGATTTCATTGCTGAGTGATATTGCATTGTACGTAAGTACCACAACTTCTTTATCCATTTTGCGCTTTCTGTGATATGGAACTTGTACCGTAAACGAGGTTCTTGTAAACAGAGCTGTCCCAAAGATTGGGGTGGTTGTGTCTTTTTGATTTTAATTTCCCTAAGCTATAGGAACATAAGTGGAAGTGCCCTAGGCTCTGTTGCTTTGTTTTTTAGATGTTTCAGGAAACACCATACACTTCTCCAGGGTGACTGTTGGCAATTTACATCCCGCCCATCAGCATAACAAGGCTCCCAGTTCTCCATGGCCTGTCCTGCCTTTCTGGATTTTACACATTTTTCAGATGGCCCTTTTGACCGGGGAGCAGTGAGACTTCATTGTAGTGCAGATTTCCTTTGCAAGCTTGCTTGGTTGGCCAAAAAGGGCGTATGCGTTTATTCCTGAATATATTCAGGAAAAAACGCATACGCCCTTTTTGACCAAGTGCATCATTGTGGACGTTCTGCCTCTTTTCCTATGCTTTACATGCAATTCCAGTCTACCTCCTGAAATCGGTTTCCTGCAATTCTGCCCCGCTTTCAAGTCCTCTTGGCAGCCTTACTTCAATATCTTTTTGGACGATAGCTGTCATTTATAACTCTGCAGGTATGTGAATGACAGTGCCCCTGAGCTCCTTTCTTCAACTCGCTTTCTTGTGAGCTGGCCGCAACACCGCTGCATTGCTTCAGGCCCTAGTGTGGTTCCGGCATGGCACACTGAGCCTTTGGTTAATTCCTCTTCCTGGTGGGAAATGAGAGTTAAATTTGCCCGTCCAGACACCTCCAGCTAGTCTCTCATTGGTTCTCCCTATTCCTGTTCATTTTCCGCAGAAATTGCAAACTGGGCCAAACAGGAGGTTAAAGGCACTGACTCTCCAAGTGGGGAGAGTGTTAGTAAAGCATCTGGAATGTTACACCCGAGTACCAGGGGACGAAAACTGACACAATTGAACACGTTTCCCGAGCACACGGTGGATCATACTCTGGGTTCCACATGCATGTTTTAGCTGAAGGAAGAATCCCTTAAACCTGGAGAGTTGAGACCCATGGAATGGGTACCATGCAATATGACTTCAAAGGGTCTGCATTTGTCCACCGAACCTCACCAATCCTATCACTGCTGCGTTTATGCCGCTGTACACACGCTTGATTCTCTTTCGGAGACATATAAATCCATATGTTTTAAGATTCTTCCTAGTCAGGTATATTCTTAGGCGTTTATTATGGGGTGTAGAGTCCACTTCGTTGAGCAAGGAGTAGCTCTTGTCTATTACATATTTGGCTTATGGAACGGTATCTGTGCTAATTTCAATCTCTGGTTTTATGCAGCACCCCAACTCACCTTTCGCCTTAAGCAAGCATAAGTTGGTTTTCTACATTTGAGACCCTGTTCTGTTTTGTAATTCAGTTCCTGTGTAACCAAGTTTACATTCCGTGTAGTAGTGATATCTTATGATGTTTCTTTTTCTGTGTGAATTATTTCACTTAGAATCATCGTACCTGAATCCACTCATTATGCTGCTATGGGCCTGATGACATAGATTTCATTGCTGCGTGATATTGCATTGTACGTAATTACCACAACTTCTTTATCCATTTTTCACTTTCTGTGATACTGAACTTGTACCGTAAACGAGGTTCTTGTAAACAGAGCCGTCCCAAACTTTGGGGTGGCTGTGTCTTTTTGATTTTAATTTCCCTAAACTATAGGACCATAAGTGGAAGTGCCCTAGGCTCTGTTGCTTTGCTTTTTAGATGTTTCAGGAAACACCATACCCTTCTCCAGAGTGGCTGTTGGCAATTTACATCCCGCCCATCAGCATAACAAGGCTCCCAGTTCTCCATGGCCTGTCCTGCCTTTCTGGATTTTACACTTTTTTCAGATGGCCCTTTTGACCGGGGGGCAGTGAGACTTCATTGTAGTGCAGATTTCCTTTGCAAGCTTGCTTGGTTGGCCAAAAAGGGCGTATGCGTTTTTTCCTGAATATATTCAGGAAAAAACGCATACGCCCTTTTTGGCCAAGTGCATCATTGTGGACGTTCTGCCTCTTTTCCTTTGCTTTACATGCAATTCCAGTCTACCTCCTGAAATCGGTTTCCTGCAATTCTGCCCAGCGTTCAAGTCCTCTTGGCAGCCTTACTTCAATATATTTTTGGACGATAGCTGTCATTTATAACTCTGCAGGTTTGTAAATGACAGTGCCCCTGATCTCCTTTCTTCAACTCGCTTTCTTGTGAGCTGGCCGCAACACTGCAGCATTGCTTCAGGCCCCAGTGTGGTTCTGGAACGGCATGCTGAGCCTTTGTTTAATTCCTCTTATTGGTGGGAAATGAGAGTTAAATTTGCACGTCCAGACACCTCCAGCTAGTCTCTCATTGGTTCTCCCTATTCCTGTTCATTTTCCGCAGAAATTGCAAACTGGGCCAAACAGGAGGTTAAAGGCACTGACTCTCCAAGTGGGGAGAGTGTTAGTAAAGCGTCTGGAATGTTGCACCCGAGTACCAGGGGACGAAAACTGAGTCACATTTGAACACGTTTCCCGATCACACGGTGGATCATACTCTGGGTTCCACATGCATGTTTTAGCTGAAGGAAGAATCCCTTAAACCTGGAGAGTTGAGACCCATGGAATGGGTACCATGCAATATGACTTCAAAGGGTCTGCATTTGCTTACCGATCCTCACCAATCCTATCACTGCTGCGTTTATGCCGCTGTACACACGCTTGATTCTCTTTCGGAGACATATAAATCCATAGGTTTTAAGATTCTTGCTAGTCAGGTATATTCTTAGGCGTTTAATATGGGGTGTTGAGTCCACTTCGTTGAGCAAGGAGTAGCTCTTGTCTATTACATATTTGGCTTATGGAACGGTATCTGTGCTAATTTCAATCTCTGGTTTTATGCAGCACCCCAACTCACCTTTCCCCTTAAGCAAGCATAAGTCGGTTTTCTACATTTGAGACCCTGTTCTGTTTTGTAATTCAGTTCCTTTGTAGCGAAGTTTACATTCCGTGTAGTAGTGATATCTTATGATGTTTCTTTTTCTGTGTGACTTATTTCACTTAGAATCATCATACCTGAATCCACTCATTATGCTGCTACGGGCCTGATGACATAGATTTCATTGCTGAGTGATATTGCATTGTACGTAAGTACCACAACTTCTTTATCCATTTTTCGCTTTCTGCGTTATTGAACTTGTACCGTAAACGAGGTTCTTGTAAACAGAGCCATACCAAACTTTGGGGTGGCTGTGTCTTTTTGATTTTAATTTCCCTAAGCTATAGGACCATAAGTGGAAGTGCCCTAGGCTCTGTTGCTTTGTTTTTTAGATGTTTCAGGAAGCACCATACACTTCTTCAGAGTGGCTGTTGGCAATTTACATCCCGCCCATCAGCATAACAAGGCTCCCAGTTCTCCATGGCCTATCCTGCCTTTCTGGATTTTACACTTTTTTCAGATGGCCCTTTTGACCAGGGGGCAGTGAGACTTCATTGTAGTGCAGATTTCCTTTGCAAGCTTGCTTGGTTGGCCAAAAAGGGCGTATGCGTTTTTTCCTGAATATATTCAGGAAAAAACGCATATGCCCTTTTTGGCCAAGTGCATCATTGTGGACGTTCTGCCTCTTTTCCTATGCTTTACATGCAATTCCAGTCTACCTCCTGAAATCGGTTTCCTGCAATTCTGCCCCGCTTTCAAGTCCTCTTGGCAGCCTTACTTCAATATATTTTTGGACAATAGCTGTCATTTATAACTCTGCAGGTCTGTGAATGACAGTGCCCCAGAGCTCCTTTCTACAACTCGCTTTCTTTTGAGATGGCCGCAACACCGCAGGATTGTTTCAGGCACTAGTTTGGGTCCGGCACGGCATGCTGAGCCTTTGGTTAATTCCTATTCCTGGTGGGAAATGAGAGTTAAATTTGCCCATCCAGACACCTCCAGCTAGTCTCTCATTGGTTCTCCCTATTCCTGTTCATTTTCCACAGAAATTGCAAACTGGGCCAAACAGGAGGTTAAAGGCACTGACTCTCCAAGTGGGGAGAGTGTTAGTAAAGCGTCTGGAATGTTGCACCCGAGTACCAGGGGACGAAAACTGACACATTTGAACACGTTTCCCGATCACACGGTGGATCATACTCTGGATTCCACATGCATGTTTTAGCTGAAGGAAGAATCCCTTAAACCTGGAGAGTTGAGACCCATGGAATGGGTACCATGCAATATGACTTCAAAGGTTCTGCATTTGCTCACCGAACCTCACCAATCCTATCACTGCTGCGTTTATGACACTGTACACACGCTTGATTCTCTTTCGGAGACATATAAATCCATAGGTTTTAAGATTCTTTCTAGTCAGGTATATTCTTACGCGTTTAATATGGGGTGTAGAGTCCACTTCGTTGAGCAAGGAGTAGCTCTTGACTATTAAATATTTGACTTATGGAACGGTATCTGTTCCAATTTCAATCTCTGGTTTTATGCAGCACCCCAACTCACCTTTCGCCTTAAGCAAGCATAAGTTGGTTTTCTACATTTGAGACCCTGTTCTGTTTTGTAATTCAGTTCCTGTGTAGCCAAGTTTACATTCCTTGTAGTAGTAATATCTTATGATGTTTGTTTTTCTGTGTGACTTATTTCACTTAGAATCATCGTACCTGAATCCACTCATTATGCTGCTACGGGCCTGATGACATAGATTTCATTGCTGAGTGATATTGCATTGTACGTAAGTACCACAACTTCTTTATCCATTTTTCGCTTTCTGTGATATTGAACTTGGACCATAAATGAGGTTCTTGTAAACAGAGCTGTCCCTAACTTTGGGGTGGCTGAGTCTTTTTGATTTTAATTTCCCTAAGCTATAGGACCATAAGTGGAAGTGCCCTAGGCTCTGTTGCTTTGTTTTTTAGATGTTTCAGGAAACACCATACACTTCTACAGAGTGGCTGTTGGCAATTTACATCCCGCCCATCAGCATAACAAGGCTCCCAGTTCTCCATGGCCTGTCCTGCCTTTCTGGATTTTACACTTTTTTCAGATGGCCCTTTTGACCGGGGAGCAGTGAGACTTCATTGTAGTGCAGATTTCCTTTGCAAGCTTGCTTGGTTGGCCAAAAGGGGCGTATGCGTTTTTTCCTGAATATATTCAGGAAAAAACGCATACGCCCTTTTTGGCCAAGTGCATCATTGTGGACGTTCTGCCTCTTTTCCTATGCTTTACATGCAATTCCAGTCTACCTCCTGAAATCGGTTTCCTGCAATTCTGCCCCGCTTTCAAGTCCTCTTGGCAGCCTTACTTCAATATATTTTTGGACGATAGCTATCATTTATAACTCTGCAGGTATGTGAATGACAGTGTCCCTGAGCTCCTTTCTTCAACTCGCTTTCTTGTGAGCTGGCCGCAACACCGCAGGATTGCTTCAGGCCCTAGTGTGGTTCCGGCATGGCACGCTGAGCCTTTGGTTAATTCCTCTTCCTGGTGGGAAATGACAGTTAAATTTGCCCGTCCAGACACCTCCAGCTAGTCTCTCATTGGTTCTCCCTATTCCTGTTCATTTTCCGCAGAAATTGCAAACTGGGCCAAACAGGAGGTTAAAGGCACTGACTCTCCAAGTGGGGAGAGTGTTAGTAAAGCGTCTGGAATTTTGCACCCGAGTACCAGGGGACGAGAACTGAGACACATTTGAACACGTTTCCCGATCACATGTTGGATCATACTCTGGATTCCACATGCATGTTTTAGCTGAAGGAAGAATCCCTTAAACCTGGAGAGTTGAGAACCCTGCAATGGGTACCATGCAATATGACTTCAAAGGGTCTGCATTTGCTCACCGAACCTCACCAATCCTAGCACTGCTGCATTTATGCCACTGTACACACGCTTGATTCTCTTTCTGAGACATATAAATCCATAGGTTTTAAGATTCTTACTACTCAGGTATATTCTTAGGCGTTTAATATGGGGTGTAGAGTCCACTTCGTTGAACAAGGAGTAGCTCTTGTCTATTACATATTTGGCTTATGGAACCGTATCTGTGCTAATTTCAATCTTTGGTTTTATGCAGCACCCCAACTCACCTTTACTCTTAAGCAAGCATAAGTCGGTTTTCTACATTTGAGACCCTGTTCTGTTTTGTAGTTCAGTTCCTGTGTAGCCAAGTTTACATTCCATGTGGTAGAGATATCTTATGATGTTTCTTTCTCTGTGTGACTTATTTCACTTACAATCATCGTACCTGAATCCACTCATTATGCTGCTATGGGCCTGATGACATAGATTTCATTGCTGAGTGATATTGCATTGTACGTAAGTACCACAACTTCTTTATCCATTTTGCGCTTTCTGTGATATTGAACTTGTACCGTAAACGAGGTTCTTGTAAACAGAGCTGTCCCAAACATTGGGGTGGTTGTGTCTTTTTGATTTTAATTTCCCTAAGCTATAGGACCATAAGTGGAAGTGCCCTAGGCTCTGTTGCTTTGTTTTTTAGATGTTTCAGGAAACACCATACACTTCTCCAGAGTGACTGTTGGCAATTTACATCCCGCCCATCAGCATAACAAGGCTCCCAGTTCTCCATGGCCTGTCCTGCCTTTCTGGATTTTACACATTTTTCAGGTGGCCCTTTTGACTGGGGGGCAGTGAGACTTCATTGTAGTGCAGATTTCCTTTGCAAGCTTGCTTGGTTGGCCAAAAAGGGCGTATGCGTTTATTCCTGAATATATTCAGGAAAAAACGCATACGCCCTTTTTGGCCAAGTGCATCATTGTGGACGTTCTGCCTCTTTTCCTATGCTTTACATGCAATTCCAGTCTACCTCCTGAAATCGGTTTCCTGCAATTCTGCCCCGCTTTCAAGTCCTCTTGGCAGCCTTACTTCAATATATTTTTGGACGATAGCTGTCATTTATAACTCTGCAGGTATGTGAATGACAGTGCCCCTGAGCTCCTTTCTTCAACTCGCTTTCTTGTGAGCTGGCCGCAACACCGCTGCATTGCTTCAGGCCCTAGTGTGGTTCCGGCATGGCACACTGAGCCTTTGGTTAATTCCTCTTCCTGGTGGGAAATGAGAGTTAAATTTGCCCGTCCAGACACCTCCAGCTAGTCTCTCATTGGTTCTCCCTATTCCTGTTCATTTTCCGCAGAAATTGCAAACTGGGCCAAACAGGAGGTTAAAGGCACTGACTCTCCAAGTGGGGAGAGTGTTAGTAAAGCATCTGGAATGTTGCACCCGAGTACCAGGGGACGAAGACTGACACAATTGAATACGTTTCCCGAGCACACGGTGGATCATACTCTGGGTTCCACATGCATGTTTTAGCTGAAGGAAGAATCCCTTAAACCTGGAGAGTTGAGACCCATGGAATGGGTACCATGCAATATGACTTCAAAGGGTCTGCATTTGTCCACCGAACCTCACCAATCCTATCACTGCTGCGTTTATGCCGCTGTACACACACTTGATTCTCTTTCGGAGACATATAAATCCATAGGTTTTAAGATTCTTCCTAGTCAGGTATATTCTTAGGCGTTTATTATGGGGTGTAGAGTCCACTTCGTTGAGCAAGGAGTAGCTCTTGTCTATTACATATTTGGCTTATGGAACGGTATCTGTGCTAATTTCAATCTCTGGTTTTATGCAGCACCCCAACTCACCTTTCGCCTTAAGCAAGCATAACTTGGTTTTCTACATTTGAGACCCTGTTCTGTTTTGTAATTCAGTTCCTGTGTAGCCAAGTTTACATTCCGTGTAGTAGTGATATCTTATGATGTTTCTTTTTCTGTGTGACTTATTTCACTTAGAATCATCGTACCTGAATCCACTCATTATGCTGCTATGGGCCTGATGACATAGATTTCATTGCTGCGTGATATTGCATTGTACGTAATTACCACAACTTCTTTATCCATTTTTCACTTTCTGTGATACTGAACTTGTACCGTAAACGAGGTTCTTGTAAACAGAGCTGTCCCAAACATTGGGGTGGTTGTGTCTTTTTGATTTTAATTTCCCTAAGCTATAGGAACATAAGTGGAAGTGCCCTAGGCTCTGTTGCTTTGTTTTTTAGATGTTTCAGGAAACAGCATACACTTCTCCAGAGTGGCTGTTGGCAATTTACATCCCGCCCATCAGCATAACAAGGCTCCCAGTTCTCCATGGCCTGTCCTGCCTTTCTGGATTTTACACTTTTTTCAGATGGCCCTTTTGACCGGGGGCAGTGAGACTTCATTGTAGTGCAGATTTCCTTTGCAAGCTTGCTTGGTTGGCCAAAAAGGGCGTAGGCTTTTTTTCTTGAGGAAAAATCGCATATGCCCTTTTTGGGCAAGTGCATCATTGTGGACGTTCTGCCTCTTTTCCTATGCTTTACATGCAATTCCAGTCTACCTCCTGAAATCGGTTTCCTGCAATTCTGCCCCGCTTTCAAGTCCTCTTGGCTGCCTTACTTCAATATATTTTTGGACGATAGCTGTCATTTATAACTCTGCAGTTTTGTGAATTACAGTGCCCCTGAGCTCCTTTCTTCAACTTGCTTTCTTGTGAGCTGGCCGCAACACCGCAGCATCGCTTCAGGCCCTAGTGTTGTTCCGGCACGGCATGCTGAGCCTTTGGTTAATTCCTATTCCTGGTGGGAAATGAGAGTTAAATTTGCCCATCCAGACACCTCCAGCTAGTCTCTCATTGGTTCTCCCTATTCCTGTTCATTTTCCACAGAAATTGCAAACTGGGCCAAACAGGAGGTTAAAGGCACTGACTCTCCAAGTGGGGAGAGTGTTAGTAAAGTGTCTGGAATGTTGCACCCGAGTACCAGGGGACGAAAACTGACACATTTGAACACGTTTCCCGATCACACGGTGGATCATACTCTGGATTCCACATGCATGTTTTAGCTGAAGGAAGAATCCCTTAAACCTGGAGAGTTGAGACCCATGGAATGGGTACCATGCAATATGACTTCAAAGGTTCTGCATTTGCTCACCGAACCTCACCAATCCTATCACTGCTGCGTTTATGACACTGTACACACGCTTGATTCTCTTTCGGAGACATATAAATCCATAGGTTTTAAGATTCTTTCTAGTCAGGTATATTCTTACGCGTTTAATATGGGGTGTAGAGTCCACTTCGTTGAGCAAGGAGTAGCTCTTGACTATTAAATATTTGACTTATGGAACGGTATCTGTTCCAATTTCAATCTCTGGTTTTATGCAGCACCCCAACTCACCTTTCGCCTTAAGCAAGCATAAGTTGGTTTTCTACATTTGAGACCCTGTTCTGTTTTGTAATTCAGTTCCTGTGTAGCCAAGTTTACATTCCTTGTAGTAGTAATATCTTATGATGTTTGTTTTTCTGTGTGACTTATTTCACTTAGAATCATCGTACCTGAATCCACTCATTATGCTGCTACGGGCCTGATGACATAGATTTCATTGCTGAGTGATATTGCATTGTACGTAAGTACCACAACTTCTTTATCCATTTTTCGCTTTCTGTGATATTGAACTTGGACCATAAATGAGGTTCTTGTAAACAGAGCTGTCCCTAACTTTGGGGTGGCTGAGTCTTTTTGATTTTAATTTCCCTAAGCTATAGGACCATAAGTGGAAGTGCCCTAGGCTCTGTTGCTTTGTTTTTTAGATGTTTCAGGAAACACCATACACTTCTACAGAGTGGCTGTTGGCAATTTACATCCCGCCCATCAGCATAACAAGGCTCCCAGTTCTCCATGGCCTGTCCTGCCTTTCTGGATTTTACACTTTTTTCAGATGGCCCTTTTGACCGGGGAGCAGTGAGACTTCATTGTAGTGCAGATTTCCTTTGCAAGCTTGCTTGGTTGGCCAAAAGGGGCGTATGCGTTTTTTCCTGAATATATTCAGGAAAAAACGCATACGCCCTTTTTGGCCAAGTGCATCATTGTGGACGTTCTGCCTCTTTTCCTATGCTTTACATGCAATTCCAGTCTACCTCCTGAAATCGGTTTCCTGCAATTCTGCCCCGCTTTCAAGTCCTCTTGGCAGCCTTACTTCAATATATTTTTGGACGATAGCTATCATTTATAACTCTGCAGGTATGTGAATGACAGTGTCCCTGAGCTCCTTTCTTCAACTCGCTTTCTTGTGAGCTGGCCGCAACACCGCAGGATTGCTTCAGGCCCTAGTGTGGTTCCGGCATGGCACGCTGAGCCTTTGGTTAATTCCTCTTCCTGGTGGGAAATGACAGTTAAATTTGCCCGTCCAGACACCTCCAGCTAGTCTCTCATTGGTTCTCCCTATTCCTGTTCATTTTCCGCAGAAATTGCAAACTGGGCCAAACAGGAGGTTAAAGGCACTGACTCTCCAAGTGGGGAGAGTGTTAGTAAAGCGTCTGGAATTTTGCACCCGAGTACCAGGGGACGAGAACTGAGACACATTTGAACACGTTTCCCGATCACATGTTGGATCATACTCTGGATTCCACATGCATGTTTTAGCTGAAGGAAGAATCCCTTAAACCTGGAGAGTTGAGAACCCTGCAATGGGTACCATGCAATATGACTTCAAAGGGTCTGCATTTGCTCACCGAACCTCACCAATCCTAGCACTGCTGCATTTATGCCACTGTACACACGCTTGATTCTCTTTCTGAGACATATAAATCCATAGGTTTTAAGATTCTTACTACTCAGGTATATTCTTAGGCGTTTAATATGGGGTGTAGAGTCCACTTCGTTGAACAAGGAGTAGCTCTTGTCTATTACATATTTGGCTTATGGAACCGTATCTGTGCTAATTTCAATCTTTGGTTTTATGCAGCACCCCAACTCACCTTTACTCTTAAGCAAGCATAAGTCGGTTTTCTACATTTGAGACCCTGTTCTGTTTTGTAGTTCAGTTCCTGTGTAGCCAAGTTTACATTCCATGTGGTAGAGATATCTTATGATGTTTCTTTCTCTGTGTGACTTATTTCACTTACAATCATCGTACCTGAATCCACTCATTATGCTGCTATGGGCCTGATGACATAGATTTCATTGCTGAGTGATATTGCATTGTACGTAAGTACCACAACTTCTTTATCCATTTTGCGCTTTCTGTGATATTGAACTTGTACCGTAAACGAGGTTCTTGTAAACAGAGCTGTCCCAAACATTGGGGTGGTTGTGTCTTTTTGATTTTAATTTCCCTAAGCTATAGGACCATAAGTGGAAGTGCCCTAGGCTCTGTTGCTTTGTTTTTTAGATGTTTCAGGAAACACCATACACTTCTCCAGAGTGACTGTTGGCAATTTACATCCCGCCCATCAGCATAACAAGGCTCCCAGTTCTCCATGGCCTGTCCTGCCTTTCTGGATTTTACACATTTTTCAGGTGGCCCTTTTGACTGGGGGGCAGTGAGACTTCATTGTAGTGCAGATTTCCTTTGCAAGCTTGCTTGGTTGGCCAAAAAGGGCGTATGCGTTTATTCCTGAATATATTCAGGAAAAAACGCATACGCCCTTTTTGGCCAAGTGCATCATTGTGGACGTTCTGCCTCTTTTCCTATGCTTTACATGCAATTCCAGTCTACCTCCTGAAATCGGTTTCCTGCAATTCTGCCCCGCTTTCAAGTCCTCTTGGCAGCCTTACTTCAATATATTTTTGGACGATAGCTGTCATTTATAACTCTGCAGGTATGTGAATGACAGTGCCCCTGAGCTCCTTTCTTCAACTCGCTTTCTTGTGAGCTGGCCGCAACACCGCTGCATTGCTTCAGGCCCTAGTGTGGTTCCGGCATGGCACACTGAGCCTTTGGTTAATTCCTCTTCCTGGTGGGAAATGAGAGTTAAATTTGCCCGTCCAGACACCTCCAGCTAGTCTCTCATTGGTTCTCCCTATTCCTGTTCATTTTCCGCAGAAATTGCAAACTGGGCCAAACAGGAGGTTAAAGGCACTGACTCTCCAAGTGGGGAGAGTGTTAGTAAAGCATCTGGAATGTTGCACCCGAGTACCAGGGGACGAAGACTGACACAATTGAATACGTTTCCCGAGCACACGGTGGATCATACTCTGGGTTCCACATGCATGTTTTAGCTGAAGGAAGAATCCCTTAAACCTGGAGAGTTGAGACCCATGGAATGGGTACCATGCAATATGACTTCAAAGGGTCTGCATTTGTCCACCGAACCTCACCAATCCTATCACTGCTGCGTTTATGCCGCTGTACACACACTTGATTCTCTTTCGGAGACATATAAATCCATAGGTTTTAAGATTCTTCCTAGTCAGGTATATTCTTAGGCGTTTATTATGGGGTGTAGAGTCCACTTCGTTGAGCAAGGAGTAGCTCTTGTCTATTACATATTTGGCTTATGGAACGGTATCTGTGCTAATTTCAATCTCTGGTTTTATGCAGCACCCCAACTCACCTTTCGCCTTAAGCAAGCATAACTTGGTTTTCTACATTTGAGACCCTGTTCTGTTTTGTAATTCAGTTCCTGTGTAGCCAAGTTTACATTCCGTGTAGTAGTGATATCTTATGATGTTTCTTTTTCTGTGTGACTTATTTCACTTAGAATCATCGTACCTGAATCCACTCATTATGCTGCTATGGGCCTGATGACATAGATTTCATTGCTGCGTGATATTGCATTGTACGTAATTACCACAACTTCTTTATCCATTTTTCACTTTCTGTGATACTGAACTTGTACCGTAAACGAGGTTCTTGTAAACAGAGCTGTCCCAAACATTGGGGTGGTTGTGTCTTTTTGATTTTAATTTCCCTAAGCTATAGGAACATAAGTGGAAGTGCCCTAGGCTCTGTTGCTTTGTTTTTTAGATGTTTCAGGAAACAGCATACACTTCTCCAGAGTGGCTGTTGGCAATTTACATCCCGCCCATCAGCATAACAAGGCTCCCAGTTCTCCATGGCCTGTCCTGCCTTTCTGGATTTTACACTTTTTTCAGATGGCCCTTTTGACCGGGGGCAGTGAGACTTCATTGTAGTGCAGATTTCCTTTGCAAGCTTGCTTGGTTGGCCAAAAAGGGCGTAGGCTTTTTTTCTTGAGGAAAAATCGCATATGCCCTTTTTGGGCAAGTGCATCATTGTGGACGTTCTGCCTCTTTTCCTATGCTTTACATGCAATTCCAGTCTACCTCCTGAAATCGGTTTCCTGCAATTCTGCCCCGCTTTCAAGTCCTCTTGGCTGCCTTACTTCAATATATTTTTGGACGATAGCTGTCATTTATAACTCTGCAGTTTTGTGAATTACAGTGCCCCTGAGCTCCTTTCTTCAACTTGCTTTCTTGTGAGCTGGCCGCAACACCGCAGCATCGCTTCAGGCCCTAGTGTTGTTCCGGCATGGCACGCTGAGCCTTTGGTTAATTCCTCTTCCTGGTGGGAAATGAGAGTTAAATTTGCCCGTCCAGACACCTCCAGCTAGTCTCTCATTGGTTCTCCCTATTCCTGTTCATTTTCCGCAGAAATTGCAAACTGGGCCAAACAGGAGGTTAAAGGCACTGACTCTCCAAGTGGGGAGAGTGTTAGTAAAGCGTCTGGAATGTTGCACCCGAGTACCAGGGGACGAAAACTGACACATTTGAACACGTTTCCCGATCACACGGTGGATCATACTCTGGGTTCCACATGCATGTTTTAGCTGAAGGAAGAATCCCTTAAACCTGGAGAGTTGAGACCCATGGAATGGGTACCATGCAATATGACTTCAAAGGGTCTGCATTTGCTCACCGAACCTCATCAATCCTATCACTGCTGCGTTTATGCCGCTATACACACGCTTGATTCTCTTTCGGAGATATATAAATCCATAGGTTTTAAGATTCTTACTAGTCAGGTATATTCTTAGGCGTTTAATATGGGGTGTTGAGTCCACTTCGTTGAGCAAAGTGTAGCTCTTTTCTATTACATATTTGGCTTATGGAATGATATCTGTGCTACTTTCAATGTCTGGTTTTATGCAGCACCCCAACTCACCTTTCCCCTTAAGGAAGCATAAGTTGGTTTTCTACATTTGAGACCCTGTTCTGTTTTGTAATTCAGTTCCTGTGTAGCCAAGTTTACATTCCGTGTAGTAGTGATATCTTATGATGTTTCTTTTTCTGTGTGACTTATTTCACTTAGAATCATCGTACCTGAATCCACTCATTATGCTGCTATGGGCCTGATGACATAGATTTCATTGCTGAGTGATATTGCATTGTAGGTAAGTAACACAACTTCTTTATCCATTTTTCACTTTCTGTGATATTGAACTTGTACCGTAAACGAGGTTCCTGTAAACAGAACCGTCCCAAACATTGGGGTGGCTGTGTCTTTTTGATTTTAATTTCCCTAAGCTATAGGACCATAAGTGGAAGTGCCCTAGGCTCCGTTGCTTTGTTTTGTAGATGTTTCAGGAAACACCATACACTTCTCCAGAGTGGCTGTTGGCAATTTACATCCCGCCCATCAGCATAACAAGGCTCCCAGTTGTCCATGGCCTGTCCTGCTTTGCTGGATTTTATACTTTATTCAGATGGCCCTTTTGCCCGCGGGATAGTGAGACTTCATTGTAGTGCAGATTCCCTTTGCAAGCTTGCTTGGTTGGCCAAAAAGGGCGTATGCGTTTTTTCCTGAATATATTCAGGAAAAAACGCATACGCCCTTTTTGGCCAAGTGCATCATTGTGGACGTTCTGCCTCTTTTCCTATGCTTTACATGCAATTCCAGTCTACCTCCTGAAATCGGTTTCCTGCAATTCTGCCCCGCTTTCAAGTCCTCTTGGCAGCCTTACTTCAATATATTTTTGGACGATAGCTGTCATTTATAACTCTGCAGGTTTGTGAATTACAGTGCCCCTGAGCTCCTTTCTTCAACTCGTTTTCTTGTGAGCTGGCCGCAACACCGCAGCATTGCTTCAGGCCCTAGTGTGGTTCCAGAATGGCACGCTGAGCCTTTGTTTAATTCCTCTTCCTGGTGGGAAATGAGAGTTAAATTTGCCCATCCAGACACCTCCAGCTAGTCTCTCAATGGTTCTCTCTATTCCTGTTCATTTTCCGCAGAAATTGCAAACTGGGCCAAACAGGAGGTTAAAGGCACTGACTCTCCAAGTGGGGAGAGTGTTAGTAAAGCGTCTGGAATGTTGCACCCGAGTACCAGGGGACGAAAACTGAGACACATTTGAACACGTTGCCCGATCACATGGTGGATCATACTCTGGGTTCCACATGCATGTTTTAGCTGAAGGAAGAATCCCTTAAACCTGGAGAGTTGAGACCCCTGCAATGGGTACCATGCAATATGACTTCAAAGGGTCTGCATTTGCTCACTGAACCTCACCAATCCTATCACTGCTGCATTTATGCCACTGTACACACGCTTGATTCTCTTGCAGAGACATATAAATCCATAGGTTTTAAGATTCTTACTAGTCAGGTATATTCTTAGGCGTTTAATATGGGGTGTAGAGTCCACTTCGCTGAGCAAGGAGTAGCTCTTGTCTATTACATATTTGGCTTATGGAACGGTATCTGTTCTAATTTCAATCTCTGGTTTTATGCAGCACCCCAACTCACCTTTCCCCTTAAGCAAGCATAAGTCGGTTTTCTACATTTGAGACCCTGTTCTGTTTTGTAATTCAGTTCCTGTGTAGCCAAGTTTACATTCCATGTGGTAGAGATATCTTATGATGTTTCTTTTTCTGTGTGACTTATTTCACTTAGAATCATCGTACCTGAATCCACTCATTATGCTGCTATGGGCCTGATGACATAGATTTCATTGCTGAGTGATATTGCATTGTACGTAAGTACCACAACTTCTTTATCCATTTTTCACTTTCTGTGATTTTGAACTTGTACTGTAAACGAGGTTCTTGTAAACAGAGCCTTCCCAAACTTTGGGGTGGCTGTGTCTTTTTGATTTTAATTTCCCTAAGCTATAGGACCATAAGTGGAAGTGCCCTAGGCTCTGTTGCTTTGTTTTTTAGATGTTTCAGGAAACACCATACACTTCTCCAGAGTGGCTGTTGGCAATTTACATCCCGCCCATCAGCATAACAAGGCTCCCAGTTCTCCATGGCCTGTCCTGCCTTTCTGGATTTTACACTTTTTTCAGATGGCCCTTTTGACCGGGGGGCAGTGAGACTTCATTGTAGTGCAGATTTCCTTTGCAAGCTTGCTTGGTTGGCCAAAAAGGGTGTATGCGTTTTTTCCTGAATATATTCAGGAAAAAACACATACGCACTTTTTGGCCAAGTGCATCATTGTGGACGTTCTGCCTCTTTTCCTTTGCTTTACATGCAATTCCAGTCTACCTCCTGAAATCGGTTTCCTGCAATTCTGCCCAGCGTTCAAGTCCTCTTGGCAGCCTTACTTCAATATATTTTTGGACGATAGCTGTCATTTATAACTCTGCAGGTTTGTGAATGACAGTGCCCGTGAGCTCCTTTCTTCAACTCGCTTTCTTGTGAGCTGGCCGCAACACCGCAGCATTGCTTTAGGCCCTAGTGTGGTTCCGGCATGACATGCTGAGCCTTTGGTTAATTCCTCTTCCTGGTGGGAAATGAGAGTTAACTTTGCCCGTCCAGACACCTCCAGCTAGTCTCTCATTGGTTCTCCCTATTCCTGTTCATTTTCCGCAGAAATTGCAAACTGGGCCAAACAAGAGTTTAAAGGCACTGACTCTCCAAGTGGGGAGAGTGTTAGTAAAGCGTCTGGAATGTTGCACCCGAGTACAGGGGGATGAAAACTGACACAATTAAACACGTTTCCCGATCACACGGTGGATCATACTCTGGGTTCCACATGCATGTTTTAGCTGAAGGAAGAATCCCTTAAACCTGGAGAGTTGAGACCCATGGAATGGGTACCATGCAATATGACTTCAAAGGGTCTGCATTTGCTCACCGATTCTCACCAATCCTATCATTGCTGCGTTTATGCCACTGTACACACACTAGATTCTCTTTCGGAGACATATAAATCCATAGGGTTTAGGATTCTTACTAGTCAGGTATATTCTTAGGCGTTTAATACGGGGTGTAGAGTCCACTTCGTTGAGCAAGGAGTAGCTCTTGTCTATTACATATTTGGCTTATGGAACGGTATATGTGCTAATTTCAATCTCTGGTTTTATGCAGCACCCCAACTCACCTTTCCCCTTAAGCAAGCATAAGTTGGTTTTCTACATTTGAGACCCTGTTCTGTTTTGTAATTCAGTTCCTGTGTAGCCAAGTTTACATTCCGTGTGGTAGAGATATCTTATGATGTTTCTTTTTCTGTGTGACTTATTTCACTTAGAATCATCGTACCTGAATCCACTCATTATGCTGCTACGGGCCTGATGACATAGATTTCATTGCTGAGTGATATTGCATTGTACGTAAGTACCACAACTTCTTTATCCATTTTTCGCTTTCTGTGATATTGAACTTGTACCGTAAACGAGGTTCCTGTAAACAGAGCTGTCCCAAACTTTGGGGTGGCTGTGTATTTTTGATTTTAATTTCCCTAAGCTATAGGAGCATAAGTGGAAGTGCCCTAGGCTCTGTTGTTTTGTTTTTTGGATGTTTCAGGAAACACCATACACTTCTCCAGAGTGGCTGTTGGCAATTTACATCCCACCCATCAGCATAACAAGGCTCCCATTTCTCCATGTCCTCTCCTGCCTTTCTGGATTTTACACTTTTTTCAGATGGCCCTTTTGACCGGGGGGCAGTGAGACTTCATTGTAGTGCAGATTTCCTTTGCAAGCTTGCTTGGTTGGCCAAAAAGTGCGTATGGGTTTTTTCCTGTGGAAAAAACGCATATGCCCTTTTTGGCCAAGTGCATCATTGTGGACGTTCTGCCTCTTTTCCTATGCTTTACATGCAATTCCAGTCTACCTCCTGCAATCGGTTTCCTGCAATTCTGCCCCGTTTTCAAGTCCTCTTGGCAGCCTTACTTCAATATATTTTTGGACGATAGCTGTCATCTATAACTCTGCAGGTATGTGAATTACAGTGCCCCTGAGCTCCTTTCTTCAACTCGCTTTCTTGTGAGCTGGCCGCAACACCGCAGCTTTGCTTCAGGCCCTAGTGTGGTTCCGCAATGGCATGCTGAACCTTTGGTTAATTCCTCTTCCTGGTGGGAAATGAGAGTTAAATTTGCCCGTCCAGACACCTCCAGCTAGTCTCTCATTGGTTCTCCCTATTCCTGTTCATTTTTCGCAGAAATTGTAAACTGGGCCAAACAGGAGGTTAAAGGCACTGACTCTCCAAGTGGGGAGAGTGTTAGTAAAGCGTCTGGAATGTTGCACCCGAGTACCAGGGGACAAAATGTGACACATTTGAACACGTTTCCCGATCACACGGCGGATCATACTCTGGGTTCCACATGCATGTTTTAGCTGAAGGAAGAATCCCTTAAACCTGGAGAGTTGAGACCCATGGAATGGGTACCATGCAATGTCACTTCATAGGGTCTGCATGTGTTCACCGAACCTCACCAAACCTATCACTGCTGCATTTATGCCGCTGTACACACGCTAGATTCTCTTTCGGAGACATATAAATCGATAGGTTTTAAGATTCTTACTAGTCAGGTATATTCTTAAGCGTTTAATATGGGGTGTAGAGTCCAGTTCGTTGAGCAAGGAGTAGCTCTTGTCTATTACATATTTGGCTTATGGAACGATATCTGTGCTAATTTCAATCTCTGGTTTTATGCAGCACCCCAACTCACCTTTCCCCTTAAGCAAGCAAAAGTTGGTTTTCTACATTTGAGACCCTCTTCTGTTTTGTAATTCAGTTCCTTTGTAGCCATGTTTACAAGCCGTGTATTAGTGATATCTTATGATGTTTCTTTTTCTGTGTGACTTATCTCACTTAGAATCATCGTACCTGAATCCACTCATTATGCTGCTACGGGCCTGATGACATAGATTTCATTGCTGAGTGACATTGCATTGTACGTAAGTACCACAACTTCTTTATCCATTTTTCGCTTTCTGTGATATTGAACATGTACTGTAACGAGGTTCTTGTAAACAGAGCCATCCCAAACTTTGGGGTGGCTGTGTCTTTTTGATTTTAATTTCCCTAAGCTATAGGACCATAAGTGGAAGTGCCCTAGGCTCTGTTGCTTTGTTTTTTAGATGTTTCAGGAAACACCATACACTTCTCCAGAGTGGCTGTTGGCAATTTACATCCCGCCCATCAGTATAACAAGGCTCCAAGTTCTCCATGGCCTGTCCTGCCTTTCTGGATTTTACACTTTTCTCAGATGGCCCTTTTGACCGGGGGGCAGTGAGACTTCATTGTAGTGCAGATTTCCTTTGCAAGCTTGCTTGGTTGGCCAAAAAGGGCGTATGCGTTTTTTCCTGAGGAAAAAACGCATATGCCCTTTTTGGCCAAGTGCATCATTGTGGACGTTCTGCCTCTTTTCCTATGCTTTACATGCAATTCCAGTCTACCTCCTGAAATTGGTTTCCTGCAATTCTGCCCCGCTTTCAACTCCACTTGGCAGCCTTACTTCAATATATTTTTGGACGATAGCTGTCATTTATAACTCTGCAGGTTTGTGAATGACAGTGCCCCTGAGCTCCTTTCTTCAACTCGCTTTCTTGTGAGCTGGCCGCAACACCGCAGGATTGCTTCAGGCCCTAGTGTTGTTCCGGCATGGCACGCTGAGCCTTTGGTTAATTCCTCTTCCTGGTGGGAAATGAGAGTTAAATTTGCCCGTCCAGACACCTCCAGCTAGTCTCTCATTGGTTCTCCCTATTCCTGTTCATTTTCCGCAGAAATTGCAAACTGGGCCAAACAGGAGGTTAAAGGCACTGACTCTCCAAGTGGGGAGAGTGTTAGTAAAGCGTCTGGAATGTTGCACCCGAGTACCGGGGGACGAAACCTGAGACCCTTTAAACACGTTTCCCAATCACACGGTGGATCATACTCTGGGTTCCACATGCATGTTTTAGCTGAAGGAAGAATCCCTTAAACCTGGAGAGTTGAGACCCATGGAATGGGTACCATGCAATATGACTTCAAAGGGTCTGCATTTGCTCACCGATCCTCCCCAATCCTATCACTGCTGCGTTTATGCCGCTGTACACACGCTTGATTCTCTTTCGGAGACATATAAATCCATAGGTTTTAAGATTCTTACTAGTCAGTTATATTCTTAGGCGTTTAATATGGGGTGTTGAGTCCACTTCGTTGAGCAAGGAGTAGCTCTTGTCTATTACATATTTGGCTTATGGAACGGTATCTGTGCTAATTTCAATCTCTGGTTTTATGCAGCACCCCAACTCACGTTTCCCCTTAAGCAAGCATAAGTTGGTTTTCTACATTTGAGACACTGTTCTGTTTTATAATCCAGTTCCTGTGTAGCCAAGTTTACATTCCGTGTAGTAGTGATATCTTATGATGTTTCTTTTTCTCTGTGACTTATTTCACTTAGAATCATCGTACCTGAATCCACTCGTTATGCTTCTCCGGGCCTGACGACATAGATTTCATTGCTGAGTGATATTGCATTGTACGTAAGTACCACAACTTCTTTATCCATTTTTTGCTTTCTGTGATATTGAACTTGTACCGTTAACGAGGTTCTTGTAAACAGAACCGTCCCAAACTTTGGGGTGGCTGTGTCTTTTTGAATTTAATTTCCCTAAGCTATTGGACCATAAGTGGAATTGCCCTAGGCTCTGTTGCTTTGTTTTTTAGATGTTTCAGGAAACACCATACACTTATCCAGAGTGGCTGTTGGCAATATATATCCCGCCCATGAGCATAACAATGCTCCCAGTTCTCCATGGCCTGTCCTGTCTTTCTGGATTTTACACTTTTTTCAGATGTCCCTTTTGACCGGGGGGCAGTGAGACTTCATTGTAGTGCAGATTTCCTTTGCAAGCTTGCTTGGTTGGCCAAAAAGTGCGTATGGGTTTTTTCCTGTGGAAAAAACGCATATGCCCTTTTTGGCCAAGTGCATCATTGTGGACGTTCTGCCTCTTTTCCTATGCTTTACATGCAATTCCAGTCTACCTCCTGCAATCGGTTTCCTGCAATTCTGCCCCGTTTTCAAGTCCTCTTGGCAGCCTTACTTCAATATATTTTTGGACGATAGCTGTCATCTATAACTCTGCAGGTATGTGAATTACAGTGCCCCTGAGCTCCTTTCTTCAACTCGCTTTCTTGTGAGCTGGCCGCAACACCGCAGCTTTGCTTCAGGCCCTAGTGTGGTTCCGCAATGGCATGCTGAACCTTTGGTTAATTCCTCTTCCTGGTGGGAAATGAGAGTTAAATTTGCCCGTCCAGACACCTCCAGCTAGTCTCTCATTGGTTCTCCCTATTCCTGTTCATTTTTCGCAGAAATTGTAAACTGGGCCAAACAGGAGGTTAAAGGCACTGACTCTCCAAGTGGGGAGAGTGTTAGTAAAGCGTCTGGAATGTTGCACCCGAGTACCAGGGGACAAAATGTGACACATTTGAACACGTTTCCCGATCACACGGCGGATCATACTCTGGGTTCCACATGCATGTTTTAGCTGAAGGAAGAATCCCTTAAACCTGGAGAGTTGAGACCCATGGAATGGGTACCATGCAATGTCACTTCATAGGGTCTGCATGTGTTCACCGAACCTCACCAAACCTATCACTGCTGCATTTATGCCGCTGTACACACGCTAGATTCTCTTTCGGAGACATATAAATCGATAGGTTTTAAGATTCTTACTAGTCAGGTATATTCTTAAGCGTTTAATATGGGGTGTAGAGTCCAGTTCGTTGAGCAAGGAGTAGCTCTTGTCTATTACATATTTGGCTTATGGAACGATATCTGTGCTAATTTCAATCTCTGGTTTTATGCAGCACCCCAACTCACCTTTCCCCTTAAGCAAGGAAAAGTTGGTTTTCTACATTTGAGACCCTCTTCTGTTTTGTAATTCAGTTCCTTTGTAGCCATGTTTACAAGCCGTGTATTAGTGATATCTTATGATGTTTCTTTTTCTGTGTGACTTATCTCACTTAGAATCATCGTACCTGAATCCACTCATTATGCTGCTACGGGCCTGATGACATAGATTTCATTGCTGAGTGACATTGCATTGTACGTAAGTACCACAACTTCTTTATCCATTTTTCGCTTTCTGTGATATTGAACATGTACTGTAACGAGGTTCTTGTAAACAGAGCCATCCCAAACTTTGGGGTGGCTGTGTCTTTTTGATTTTAATTTCCCTAAGCTATAGGAACATAAGTGGAAGTGCCCTAGGCTCTGTTGCTTTGTTTTTTAGATGTTTCAGGAAACACCATACACTTCTCCAGAGTGGCTGTTGGCAATTTACATCCCGCCCATCAGCATAACAAGGCTCCCAGATCTCCATGGCCTGTCCTGCCTTTCTGGATTTTACACTTTTTTCAGATGACCCTTTTGACCGGGGGGCAGTGAGACTTCATTGTAGTGCAGATTTCCTTTGCAAGCTTGCTTGGTTGGCCAAAAAGGGCGTAGGCTTTTTTTCTTGAGGAAAAATCGCATATGCCCTTTTTGGCCAAGTGCATCATTGTGGACGTTCTGCCTCTTTTCCTATGCTTTACATGCAATTCCAGTCTACCTCCTGAAATCGGTTTCCTGCAATTCTGCCCCGCTTTCAAGTCCTCTTGGCAGCCTTACTTCAATATATTTTTGGACGATAGCTGTCATTTATAACTCTGCAGTTTTGTGAATTACAGTGCCCCTGAGCTCCTTTCTTCAACTTGCTTTCTTGTGAGCTGGCCGCAACACCGTAGCATCGCTTCAGGCCCTAGTGTTGTTCCGGCATGACACGCTGAGCCTTTGGTTAATTCCTCTTCCTGGTGGGAAATGAGAGTTAAATTTGCTCGTCCAGACACCTCCAGCTAGTCTCTCATTGGTTCTTCCTATTCCTGTTCATTTTCCGCAGAAATTGCAAAATGAGCCAAACAGGAGGTTAAAGGCACTGACTCTCCAAGTGGGGAGAGTGTTAGTAAAGCGTCTGGAATGCTGCACCCGAGTACCAGGGGACGAAAACTGACACATTTGAACACGTTTCCCGATCACACGGTGGATCATACTCTGGGTTCCACATGCATGTTTTAGCTGAAGGAAGAATCCCTTAAACCTGGAGAGTTGAGACCCATGGAATGGGTACCATGCAATATGACTTCAAAGGGTCTGCATTTGCTCACCGAACCTCATCAATCCTATCACTGCTGCGTTTATGCCGCTATACACACGCTTGATTCTCTTTCGGAGATATATAAATCCATAGGTTTTAAGATTCTTACTAGTCAGGTGTATTCTTAGGCCTTTAATATGGGGTGTTGAGTCCACTTCGTTGAGCAAAGTGTAGCTCTTTTCTATTACATATTTGGCTTATGGAACGGTATCTGTGCTAATTTCAATCTCTGGTTTTATGCAGCACCCCAACTCACCTTTCCCCTTAAGGAAGCATAAGTTGGTTTTCTACATTTGAGACCCTGTTCTGTTTTGTAATTCAGTTCCTGTGTAGCCAAGTTTACATTCCGTGTAGTAGTGATATCTTATGATGTTTCTTTTTCTGTGTGACTTATTTCACTTAGAATCATCGTACCTGAATCCACTCATTATGCTGCTATGGGCCTGATGACATAGATTTCATTGCTGAGTGATATTGCATTGTAGGTAAGTACCACAACTTCCTTATCCATTTTTCACTTTCTGTGATATTGAACTTGTACCGTAAACGAGGTTCCTATAAACAGAACCGTCCCAAACTTTGGGGTGGCTGTGTCTTTTTGATTTTAATTTCCCTAAGCTATAGGACCATAAGTGGAAGTGCCCTAGGCTCTGTTGTTTTGTTTTTTAGATGTTTCAGGAAACACCATACACTTCTCCAGAGTGGCTGTTGGCAATTTACATCCCGCCCATCAGCATAACAAGGCTCCCAGTTCTCCATGGCCTGTCCTGCCTTTTTGGATTTTATACTTTTTTCAGATGGCCCTTTTGCCCGCGGGATAGTGAGACTTCATTGTAGTGCAGATTCCCTTTGCAAGCTTGCTTGGTTGGCCAAAAAGGGCGTATGCGTTTTTTCCTGAATATATTCAGGAAAAAACGCATACGCCCTTTTTGGTCAAGTGCATCATTGTGGACGTTCTGCCTCTTTTCCTATGCTTTACATGCAATTCCAGTCTACCTCCTGAAATCGGTTTCCTGCAATTCTGCCCCGCTTTCAAGTCCTCTTGGCAGCCTTACTTCAATATATTTTTGGACGATAGCTGTCATTTATAACTCTGCAGGTTTGTGAATTACAGTGCCCCTGAGCTCCTTTCTTCAACTCGTTTTCTTGTGAGCTGGCCGCAACACGGCAGCATTGCTTCAGGCCCTAGTGTGGTTCCAGAATGGCACGCTGAGCCTTTGGTTAATTCCTCTTCCTGGTGGGCAATGAGAGTTAAATTTGCCCGTCCAGACACCTCCAGCTAGTCTCATTGGTTCTCCCTATTCCTGTTCATTTTCCGCAAAAATTGCAAACTGGGACAAACAGGAGGTTAAAGGCACTGACTCTCCAAGTGGGGAGAGTGTTAGTAAAGCGTCTGGAATGTTGCACCCGAGTACCGGGGGACGAAAACTGAGTCACATTTGAACACGTTTCCCAATCACACGGTGGATCATACTCTGGGTTCCACATGCATGTTTTAGCTGAAGGAAGAATCCCTTAAACCTGGAGAGTTGAGACCCATGGAATGGGTACCATGCAATATGACTTCAAAGGGTCTGCATTTGCTCACCGAACCTCAACAATCCTAACACTGCTGCGTTTATGCCGCTGTACACACGCTTGATTCTCTTTCGGAGACATATAAATCCATAGGTTTTAAGATTCTTACTAGTCAGGTATATTCTTATGCGTTTAATATGGGGTGTTGAGTCCACTTCGTTGAGCAATGAGTAGCTCTTGTCTATTAGATATTTGGCTTATGGAACGGTATCCGTTCTAATTTCAATCTCTGGTTTTATGCAGCACCCCAACTCACCTTTCCCCTTAAGCAAGCATAAGTTTGTTTTCTACATTTGAGACCCTGTTCTGTTTTGTAATTCAGTTCCTGTGTAGCCAAGTTTACATTCCATGTAGTAGTGATATCTTATGATGTTTCTTTTTCTGTGTGACTTATTTCACTTAGCATCATCGTACCTGAATCCACTCATTATGCTGCTACGGGCCTGATGACATAGATTTCATTGCTGAGTGATATTGCATTGTACGTAAGTACCACAACTTCTTTACCCATTTTGCGCTTTCTGTGATATTGAACTTGTACCGTAAACGAGGTTCTTGTAAACAGAGCTGTCCCAAACATTTGTGTGGTTGTGTCTTTTTGATTTTAATTTCCCTAAGCTATAGGACCATAAGTGGAAGTGCCCTAGGCTCTGTTGCTTTGTTTTTTAGATGTTTCAGGAAACACCATACACTTCTCCAGAGTGGCTGTTGGCAATTTACATCCCGCCCATCAGCATAACAAGGCTCCCAGTTCTCCATGGCCTGTCCTGCCTTTCTGGATTTTACACTTTTTTCAGATGGCCCTTTTGACCGGGGGGCAGTGAGACTTCATTGTAGTGCAGATTTCCTTTGCAAGCTTGCTTGGTTAGCCAAAAAGGGTGTATGGGTTTTTTCCTGAATATATTCAGGAAAAAACGCATACGCCCTTTTTGGCCAAGTGCATCATTGTGGACGTTCTGCCTCTTTTCCTATGCTTTATATGCAATTCCAGTCTACCTCCTGAAATCGGTTTCCTGCAATTCTGCCCCGCTTTCAAGTCCTCTTGGCAGCCTTACTTCAATATATTTTTGGATGATAGCTGTCATTTATAACTCTGCATGTCTGTGAATGACAGTGCCCCTGAGCTCCTTTCTTCAACTCGCGTTCTTGTGAGCTGGCCGCAACACCGCAGGATTGCTTCAGGCCCTAGTGTGGTTCCGGCATGGCACGCTGAGCCTTTGGTTAATTCCTCTTCCTGGGGGGTAATGAGAGTTAAATTTGACCGTCCAGACACCTCCAGCTAGTCTCTCTTGGTTCTCCCTATTTCTGTTCATTTTCCGTAGAAATTGCAAACGGGGCCAAACAGGAGGTTAAAGGCACTGACTCTCCAAGTGGGGAGAGTGTTACTAAAGCGTCTGGAATGTTGCATCCGAGTACCAGGGGATGAAAACTGACACAATTTAACACGTATCCCGATCACATGGTTGATCATACTCTGGGTTCCACATGCATGTTTTAGCTGAAGGAAGAATCCCTTAAACCTGGAGAGTTGAGACCCATGGAATGGGTACCATGCAATATGACTTCAAAGGGTCTGCATTTGCTCACCGAACCTCACCAATCCTATCACTGCTGTGTTTATGCCGCTGTACACACGCTTGATTCTCTTTCGGAGACATAGAAATCCATAGGTTTTAAGATTCTTACTAGTCAGGTATATTCTTAGGCGTTTAATATGGGGTGTAGAGTCCACTTCGTTGAGCAAGGAGTAGCTCTTGTCTATTACATATTTGGCTTATGGAACGGTATCCGTTCTAATTTCAATCTCTGGTTTTATGCAGCACCCCAACTCACCTTTACCCTTAAGCAAGCATAAGTTGGTTTTCTACATTTGATACCCTGTTCTGTTTTGTAATTCAGTTCCTGTGTAGCCAAGTTTACATTCCATGTGGTAGAGATATCTTATGATGTTTCTTTTTCTGTGTGACTTATTTCACTTAGAATCATCGTACCTGAATCCACTCATTATGCTGCTATGGGCCTGATGACATAGATTTCATTGCTGAGTGATATTGCATTGTACGTAAGTACCACAACTTCTTTATCCATTTTGCGCTTTCTGTGATATTGAACTTGTACCGTAAACGAGGTTCTTGTAAACAGAGCTGTCCCAAACATTTGGGTGGTTGTGTCTTTTTTATTTTAATTTCCCTAAGCTATAGGACCATAAGTGGAAGTGCCCTAGGCTCTGTTGCTTTGTTTTTTAGATGTTTCAGGAAACACCATACACTTCTCCAGAGTGGCTGTTGGCAATTTACATCCCGCCCATCAGCATAACAAGGCTCCCAGTTCTCCATGGCCTGTCCTGCCTTTCTGGATTTTACACTTTTTTCAGATGGCCCTTTTGACCGGGGGGCAGTGAGACTTCATTGTAGTGCAGATTTCCTTTGCAAGCTTGCTTGGTTGGCCAAAAAGTGTGTATGCGTTTTTTCCTGAATATATTCAGGAAAAAACGCATACGCCCTTTTTGGCCAAGTGCATCATTGTGGACGTTCTGCCTCTTTTCCTTTGCTTTACATGCAATTCCAGTCTACCTCCTGAAATCGGTTTCCTGCAATTCTGCCCAGCGTTCAAGTCCTCTTGGCAGCCTTACTTCAATATATTTTTGGACGATAGCTATCATTTATAACTCTGCAGGTATGTGAATGACAGTGCCCCTGAGCTCCTTTCTTCAACTCGCTTTCTTGTGAGCTGTCCGCAACACCGCAGGATTGCTTCAGGCACTAGTGTGGTTCCGGCATGGCACGCTGAGCCTTTGTTTAATTCCTCTTCCTGGTGGGAAATGAGAGTTAAATTTGCCCGTCCAGACACCTCCATCTAGTCTCTCATTGGTTCTCCCTATTCCTGTTCATTTTCCGCAGAAATTGCAAACTCGGCCAAACAGGAGGTTAAAGGCACTGACTCTCCAAGTGGGGAGAGTGTTAGTAAAGCGTCTGGAATGTTGCACCCGAGTACCAGGGGACGAAAACTGAGACACATTTGAACACGTTGCCCGATCACACGGTGGATCATACTCTGGGTTCCACATGCATGTTGTAGCTGAAGGAAGAATCCCTTAAACCTGGAGAGTTGAGACCCCTGCAATGGGTACCATGCAATATGACTTCAAAGGGTCTGCATTTGCTCACTGAACATCACCAATCCTATCACTGCTGCGTTTATGCCACTGTACACACGCTTGATTCTCTTTCTGAGACATATAAATCCATAGGTTTTAAGATTCTTACTAGTCAGGTATATTCTTAGGCGTTTATTATGGGGTGTTGAGTCCACTTGGTTGAGCAAGGAGTAGCTCTTGTCTATTACATATTTGGCTTATGGAACGGTATCTGTGCTAATTTCAATCTCTGGATTTATGCAGCACCCCAACTCACCTTTCCCCTTAAGCAAGCATAAGTCGGTTTTCTACATTTGAGACCCTGTTCTGTTTTGTAGTTCAGTTCCTGTGTAGCCAAGTTTACATTCCATGTGGTAGAGATATCTTATGATGTTTCTTTTTCTGTGTGACTTATTTCACTTAGAATCATCGTACCTGAATCCACTCATTATGCTGCTATGGGCCTGATGACATAGATTTCATTGCTGAGTGATATTGCATTGTACGTAAGTACCACAACTTCTTTATCCATTTTTCACTTTCTGTGATTTTGAACTTATACTGTAAACGAGGTTCTTGTAAACAGAGCCTTCCCAAACTTTGGGGTGGCTGTGTCTTTTTGATTTTAATTTCCCTAAGCTATAGGACCAAAAGTGGAAGTGCCCTAGGCTCTGTTGCTTTGTTTTTTAGATGTTTCAGGAAACACCATGCACTTCTCCAGAGTGGCTGTTGGCAATTTACATCCCGCCCATCAGCATAACAAGGCTCCCAGTTCTCCATGGCCTGTCCTGCCTTTCTGGATTTTACACTTTTTTCAGATGGCCCTTTTGACCGGGGGGCAGTGAGACTTCATTGTAGTGCAGATTTCCTTTGCAAGCTTGCTTGGTTGGTCAAAAAGGGCGTATGCGTTTTTTCCTGAATATATTCAGGAAAAAACGCATACGCCCTTTTTGGCCAAGTGCATCATTGTGGACGTTCTGCCTCTTTTCCTATGCTTTACATGCAATTCCAGTCTACCTCCTGAAATCGGTTTCCTGCAATTCTGCCCCGCTTTCAAGTCCTCTTGGCAGCCTTACTTCAATATATTTTTGGACGATAGCTGTCATTTATAACTCTTCAGGTATGTGAATGACAGTGTCCCTGAGCTCCTTTCTTCAACTCGCTTTCTTGTGAGCTGGCCGCAACACCGCAGGATTGCTTCAGGCCCTAGTGTGGTTCCGGCATGGCACACTGAGCCTTTGTTTAATTCCTCTTCCTGGTGGGAAATGAGAGTTAAATTTGCCCATCCAGACACCTCCAGCTAGTCTCTCATTGGTTCTCTCTATTCCTGTTCATTTTCCGCAGAAATTGCAAACTGGGCCAAACAGGAGGTTAAAGGCACTGACTCTCCAAGTGGGGAGAGTGTTAGTAAAGCGTCTGGAATGTTGCACCCGAGTACCGGGGGACGAAAACTGAGACACATTTGAACACGTTTCCCGATCACACGGTGGATCATACTCTGGGTTCCACATGCATGTTTTAGCTGAAGGAAGAATCCCTTAAACCTGGAGAGTTGAGACCCATGGAATGGGTACCATGCAATATGACTTCAAAGGGTCTGCATTTGCTCACCGATCCTCACCAATCCTATCACTGCTGCATTTATGCCGCTGTAAACACGCTTGATTCTCTTGCAGAGACATATAAATCCATAGGTTTTAAGATTCTTACTAGTCAGTTATATTCTTAGGCGTTTAATATGTGGTGTTGAGTCCACTTCGTTGAGCAAGGAGAAGCTCTTGTCTATTACATATTTGGCTTATGGAACGGTATCTGTGCTAATTTCAATCTCTGGTTTTATGCAGCACCCCAACTCACCTTTCCCCTTAAGCAAGCATAAGTCGGTTTTCTACATTTGAGACCCTGTTCTGTTTTGTAATTCAGTTCCTGTGTAGCCACGTTTACATTCCAAGTAGTAGTGATATCTTATGATGTTTCTTTTTTTGTGTGACTTATTTCACTTAGAATCATCGTACCTGAATCCACTCATTACGCTGCTACGGGCCTGATGACATAGATTTCATTGCTGAGTGATATTGCATTGTACGTAAGTACCACAACTTCTTGATCCATTTTTCGCTTTCTGTGATATTGAATTTGTACCGTAAATGAGGTTCTTGTAAACTGAGCCGTCCCAAACTTTGGGGTGGCTGTGTCTTTTTTATTTTAATTTCCCTAAGCTATAGGACCATAAGTGGAAGTGCCCTAGGCTCTGTTGCTTTGTTTTTTAGATGTTTCAGGAAACACCATACACTTCTCCAGAGTGGCTGTTGGCAATTTACATCCCGCCCATCAGCATACCAAGGCTCTCCCACCTCCATGGCCTGTCCTGCCTTTCTGAATTTTACAATTTTATCAGATGGCCCTTTTGACTAGGGGCCAGTGAGACTTCATTGTAGTGCAGATTTCCTTTGCAAGCTTGCTTGGTTGGCCAAAAAGGGCGTATGCGTTTTTTCCTGAATATATTCAGGAAAAAACGCATACGCCCCTTTTGGCCAAGTGCATCATTGTGGACGTTCTGCCTCTTTTCCTATGCTTTACATGCAATTCCTGTCTACCTCCTGAAATCGGTTTCCTGCAATTCTGCCCCGCTTTCAAGACCTCTTGGCAGCCTTACTTCAATATATTTTTGGACGATAGCTGTCATTTATAACTCTGCAGGTTTGTGAATTATAGTGCCCCTGAGCTCCTTTCTTCAACTCGCTTTCTTGTGAGCTGGCCGCAACACTGCAGGATTGCTTCAGGCCCTAGTGTAGTTCCGGCATGACACACTGAGTCTTTGGTTAATTCCTCTTCCTGGTGGGAAATGAGAGTTAAATTTGCCCGTCCAGACACCTCCAGCTAGTCTCTCATTGCTTTTCCCTGTTCCTGTTCATTTTCCACAGAAATTGCAAAACTGGGCCAAACAGGAGGTTAAAGGCACTGACTCTCCAAGTGGGGAGAGTGTTAGTAAAGCGTCTGGAATGTTGCACCCGATTACCGGGGGACGAAACCTGAGACACCTTTGAACACGTTTCCCGATCACACGGTGGATCATACTCTGGGTTCCACATGCATGTTTTAGCTGAAGGAAGAATCCCTTAAACCTGGAGAGTTGAGACCCATGGAATGGGTACCATGCAATATGACTTCAAAGGGTCTGCATTTGCTCACCGATCCTCACCAATCCTATCACTGCTGCGTTTATGCCGCTGTACACACGCTTGATTCTCTTTCGGAGACATATAAATCCATAGGTTTTAAGATTCTTACTAGTCAGTTATATTCTTAGGCGTTTAATATGGGGTGTTGAGTCCACTTCGTTGAGCAAGGAGTAGATCTTGTCTATTACATATTTGGCTTATGGAACGGTATCTGTGCTAATTTCAATCTCTGGATTTTTGCAGCACCCCAACTCACATTTCCCCTTAAGCAAGCATAAGTTGGTTTTCTACATTTGAGACCCTGTTCTGTTTTATAATCCAGTTCCTGTGTAGCCAAGTTTACATTCCGTGTAGTAGTGATATCTTATGAAGTTTCTTTTTCTCTGTGACTTATTTCACTTAGAATGATCGTACCTGAATCCACTCGTTATGCTTCTCCGGGCCTGACGACATAGATTTCATTGCTGAGTGATATTGCATTGTACGTAAGTACCACAACTTCTTTATCCATTTTTCGCTTTCTGTGATATTGAACTTGTATCGTAAACGAGGTTCTTGTAAACAAAACCGTCCCAAACTTTGGGGTGGCTGTGTCTTTTTGAATTTAATTTCCCTAAGCTATAGGACCATAAGTGGAATTGCCCTAGGCTCTGTTGCTTTGTTTTTTAGATGTTTCAGGAAACACCATACACTTCTCCAGAGTGGCTGTTGGCAATATACATCCCGCCCATGAGCATAACAAGGCTCCCAGTTCTCCATGTCCTCTCCTGCCTTTCTGGATTTTACACTTTTTTCAGATGGCCCTTTTGACCGGGGGGCAGTGAGACTTCATTGTAGTGCAGATTTCCTTTGCAAGCTTGCTTGGTTGGCCAAAAAGGGCGTATGCGTTTTTTCCTGAATATATTAAGGAAAAAACGCATACGCCCTTTTTGGCCAAGTGCATCATTGTGGACGTTCTGCCTCTTTTCCTATGCTTTACATGCAATTCCAGTCTACCTCCTGAAATCGATTTCCTGCAATTCTGCCCCGCTTTCAAGTCCTCTTGGCAGCCTTACTTCAATATATTTTTGGACGATAGCTGTCATTTATAACTCTGCAGGTATGTGAATGACAGTGCCCCTGAGCTCCTTTCTTCAACTCGTTTTCTTGTGAGCTGGCCGCAACACCGCAGCATTGCTTCAGGCCCTAGTGTGGTTCCAGAATGGCACGCTGAGCCTTTGGTTAATTCCTCTTCCTGGTGGGCAATGAGAGTTAAATTTGCCCGTCCAGACACCTCCAGCTAGTCTCTCATTGGTTCTCCCTATTCCTGTTCATTTTCCGCAGAAATTGCAAACTGGGCCAAACAGGAGGTTAAAGGCACTGACTCTCCAAGTGGGGAGAGTGTTAGTAAAGCGTCTGGAATGTTGCACCCGAGTACCAGGGGACGAAAACTGAGACACATTTGAACACGTTTCCCGATCACATGGTGGATCATACTCTGGGTTCCACATGCATGTTTTAGCTGAAGGAAGAATCCCTTAAACCTGGAGAGTTGAGACCCCTGCAATGGGTACCATGCAATATGACTTCCAAGGGTCTGCATTTGCTCACCGAACATCACCAATCCTATCACTGCTGCATTTATGCCACTGTACACACGCTTGATTCTCTTTCTGAGACATATAAATCCATAGGTTTTAAGATTCTTACTAGTCAGGTATATTCTTAGGCATTTAATATGGGGTGTAGAGTCCACTTCGTTGAGCAAGGAGTAGCTCTTGTCTATTACATATTTGGCTTATGGAACGGTATCTGTGCTAATTTCAATCTCTGGTTTTATGCAGCACCCCAACTCACCTTTCCCCTTAAGCAAGCATAAGTCGGTTTTCTACATTTGAGACCCTGTTATGTTTTTTAATTCAGTTCCTGTGTAGCCAAGTTTACATTCCATGTGGTAGAGATATCTTATGATGTTTCTTTTTCTGTGTGACTTATTTCACTTAGAATCATCGTACCTGAATCCACTCATTATGCTGCTATGGGCCTGATGACATAGATTTCATTGCTGAGTGATATTGCATTGTACGTAAGTACCACAACTTCTTTATCCATTTTTCACTTTCTGTGATTTTGAACTTGTACTGTAAACGAGGTTCTTGTAAACAGAGCCTTCCCAAACTTTGGGGTGGCTGTGTCTTTTTGATTTTAATTTCCCTAAGCTATAGGACCATAAGTGGAAGAGCCCTAGGCTCTGTTGCTTTGTTTTTTAGATGTTTCAGGAAACACCATACACTTCTCCAGAGTGGCTGTTGGCAATTTACATGCCGCCCATCAGCATAACAAGGCTCCCAGTTCTCCATGGCCTGTCCTGCCTTTCTGGATTTTACACTTTTTTCAGATGACCCTTTTGACCGGGGGGCAGTGAGACTTCATTGTAGTGCAGATTTCCTTTGCAAGCTTGCTTGGTTGGCCAAAAAGGGCGTATGCGTTTTTTCCTGAATATATTCAGGAAAAAATGCATACGCCCTTTTTGGCCAAGTGCATCATTGTGGACGTTCTGCCTCTTTTCCTTTGCTTTACATGCAATTCCAGTCTACCTCCTGAAATCGGTTTCCTGCAATTCTGCCCAGCGTTCAAGTCCTCTTGGCAGCCTTACTTCAATATATTTTTGGATGATAGCTGTCATTTATAACTCTGCAGGTTTGTGAATGACAGTGCCCCTGAGCTCCTTTCTTCAACTCGCTTTCTTGTGAGCTGGCCGCAACACCGCAGCATTGCTTCAGGCCCTAGTGTGGTTCTGGCATGACATGCTGAGCCTTTGGTTAATTCCTCTTCCTGGTGGGAAATGAGAGTTAAATTTGCCCGTCCAGACACCTCCAGCTAGTCTCTCATTGGTTCTCCCTATTCCTGTTCATTTTCCGCAGAAATTGCAAACTGGGCCAAACAATAGTTTAAAGGCACTGACTCTCCAAGTGGGGAGAGTGTTAGTAAAGCGTCTGGAATGTTGCACCCAAGTACCAGGGGATGAAAACTGACACAATTAAACACGTTTCCCGATCACACGGTGGATCATACTCTGGGTTCCACATGCATGTTTTAGCTGAAGGAAGAATCCCTTAAACCTGGAGAGTTGAGACCCATGGAATGGGTACCATGCAATATGACTTCAAAGGGTCTGCATTTGCTCACCGAACTTCACCAATCCTATCACTGCTGCGTTTATGACACTGTACACACGCTTGATTCTCTTTCGGAGACATATAAATCCATAGGTTTTAAGATTCTTTCTAGTCAGGTATATTCTTACGCGTTTAATATGTGGTGTAGAGTCCACTTCGTTGAGCAAGGAGTAGCTCTTGTCTATTAAATATTTGGCTTATGGAACGGTATCCGTTCTAATTTCAATCTCTGGTTTTATGCAGCACCCCAACTCACCTTTCGCCTTAAGCAAGCATAAGTTGGTTTTCTACATTTGAGACCCTGTTCTGTTTTGTAATTCAGTTCCTGTGTAGCCAAGTTTACATTCCTTGTAGTAGTGATATCTTATGATGTTTGTTTTTCTGTGTGACTTATTTCACTTAGAATCATCGTACCTGAATCCACTCATTATGCTGCTACGGGCCTGATGACATAGATTTCATTGCTGAGTGATATTGCATTGTACGTAAGTACCACAACTTCTTTATCCATTTTTCGCTTTCTGTGATATTGAACTTGGACCATAAATGAGGTTCTTGTAAACAGAGCTGTCCCTAACTTTGGGGTGGCTGAGTCTTTTTGATTTTAATTTCCCTAAGCTATAGGACCATAAGTGGAAGTGCCCTAGGCTCTGTTGCTTTGTTTTTTAGATGTTTCAGGAAACACCATACACTTCTCCAGAGTGGCTGTTGGCAATTTACATCCCGCCCATCAGCATAACAAGGCTCCCAGTTCTCCATGGCCTGTCCTGCCTTTCTGGATTTTACACTTTTTTCAGATGGCCCTTTTGACCGGGGAGCAGTGAGACTTCATTGTAGTGCAGATTTCCTTTGCAAGCTTGCTTGGTTGGCCAAAAAGGGCGTATGCGTTTTTTCCTGAATATATTCAGGAAAAAACGCATACGCCCTTTTTGGCCAAGTGCATCATTGTGGACGTTCTGCCTCTTTTCCTATGCTTTACATGCAATTCCTGTCTACCTCCTGAAATCGGTTTCCTGCAATTCTGCCCCGCTTTCAAGTCCTCTTGCAGCCTTACTTCAATATATTTTTGGACGATAGCTATCATTTATAACTCTGCAGGTATGTGAATGACAGTGCCCCTGAGCTCCTTTCTTCAACTCGCTTTCTTGTGAGCTGGCCGCAACACCGCAGGATTGCTTCAGGCCCTAGTGTGGTTCAGGCATGGCACGCTGAGCCTTTGGTTAATTCCTCTTCCTGGTGGGAAATGAGAGTTAAATTTGCCCGTCCAGACACCTCCAGCTAGTCTCTCATTGGTTCTCCCTATTTCTGTTCATTTTCCGCAGAAATTGCAAACTGGGCCAAACAGGATGTTAAAGGCACTGACTCTCCAAGTGGGGAGAGTGTTAGTAAAGCGTCTGGAATGTTGCACCCGAGTACCAGGGGACGAAAACTGAGACACATTTGAACACGTTTCCCGATCACATGGTGGATCATACTCTGGGTTCCACATGCATGTTTTAGCTGAAGGAAGAATCCCTTAAACCTGGAGAGTTGAGACCCCTGCAATGGGTACCATGCAATATGACTTCAAAGGGTCTGCATTTGCTCACCGAACCTCACCAATCCTAGCACTGCTGCATTTATGCCACTGTACACACGCTTGATTCTCTTTCTGAGACATATAAATCCATAGGTTTTAAGATTCTTACTAGTCAGGTATATTCTTAGGCATTTAATATGGGGTGTAGAGTCCACTTCGTTGAGCAAGCAGTAGCTCTTGTCTATTACATATTTGGCTTATGGAACGGTATCTGTGCTAATTTCAATCTCTGGTTTTATGCAGCACCCCAACTCACCTTTCCCCTTAAGCAAGCATAAGTCGGTTTTCTACATTTGAGACCCTGTTCTGTTTTGTAATTCAGTTCCTGTGTAGCCAAGTTTACATTCCATGTGGTAGAGATATCTTATGATGTTTCTTTTTCTGTATGACTTATTTCACTTAGAATCATCGTACCTGAATCCACTCATTATGCTGCTATGGGCCTGATGACATAGATTTCATTGCTGAGTGATATTGCATTGTACGTAAGTACCACAACTTCTTTATCCATTTTTCACTTTCTGTGATTTTGAACTTGTACTGTAAACGAGGTTCTTGTAAACAGAGCCTTCCCAAACTTTGGGGTGGCTGTGTCTTTTTGATTTTAATTTCCCTAAGCTATAGGACCATAAGTGGAAGAGCCCTAGGCTCTGTTGCTTTGTTTTTTAGATGTTTCAGGAAACACCATACACTTCTCCAGAGTGGCTGTTGGCAATTTACATGCCGCCCATCAGCATAACAATGCTCCCAGTTCTCCATGGCCTGTCCTGCCTTTGTGGATTTTACACTTTTTTCAGATGACCCTTTTGACCGTGGGGCAGTGAGACTTCATTGTAGTGCAGATTTCCTTTGCAAGCTTGCTTGGTTGGCCAAAAAGGGCGTATGCGTTTTTTCCTGAATATATTCAGGAAAAAATGCATACGCCCTTTTTGGCCAAGTGCATCATTGTGGACGTTCTGCCTCTTTTCCTTTGCTTTACATGCAATTCCAGTCTACCTCCTGAAATCGGTTTCCTGCAATTCTGCCCAGCGTTCAAGTCCTCTTGGCAGCCTTACTTCAATATATTTTTGGACGATAGCTGTCATTTATAACTCTGCAGGTTTGTGAATGACAGTGCCCCTGAGCTCCTTTCTTCAACTCGCTTTCTTGTGAGCTGGCCGCAACACCGCAGCATTGCTTCAGGCCCTAGTGTGGTTCTGGCATGACATGCTGAGCCTTTGGTTAATTCCTCTTCCTGGTGGGAAATGAGAGTTAAATTTGCCCGTCCAGACACCTCCAGCTAGTCTCTCATTGGTTCTCCCTATTCCTGTTCATTTTCCGCAGAAATTGCAAACTGGGCCAAACAAGAGGTTAAAGGCACTGACTCTCCAAGTGGGGAGAGTGTTAGTAAAGCATCTGGAATGTTGCACCCGAGTACCAGGGAATGAAAACTGACACAATTAAACACGTTTCCCGATCACACGGTGGATCATACTCTGGGTTCCTCATGCATGTTTTAGCTGAAGGAAGAATCCCTTAAACCTGGAGAGTTGAGACCCATGGAATGGGTACCATGCAATATGACTTCAAAGGTTCTGCATTTGCTCACCGAACCTCACCAATCCTATCACTGCTGCGTTTATGACACTGTACACACGCTTGATTCTCTTTTGGAGACATATAAATCCATAGGTTTTAAGATTCTTTCTAGTCAGGTATATTCTTACGCGTTTAATATGGAGTGTAGAGTCCACTTCGTTGAGCAAGGAGTAGCTCTTGTCTATTAAATATTTGGCTTATGGAACGGTATCTGTTCTAATTTCAATCTCTGGTTTTATGCAGCACCCCAACTCACCTTTCGCCTTAAGCAAGCATAAGTTGGTTTTCTACATTTGAGACCCTGTTCTGTTTTGTAATTCAGTTCCTGAGTTGCCAAGTTTACATTCCTTGTACTAGTGATATCTTATGATGTTTCTTTTTCTGTATGACTTATTTCACTTAGAATCATCGTACCTGAATCCACTCATTATGCTGCTACGGGCCTGATGACATAGATTTCATTGCTGAGTGATATTGCATTGTACGTAAGTACCACAACTTCTTTATCCATTTTTCGCTTTCTGTGATATTGAACTTGGACCATAAATGAGGTTCTTGTAAACAGAGCTGTCCCTAACTTTGGGGTGGCTGAGTCTTTTTGATTTTAATTTCCCTAAGCTATAGGACCATAAGTGGAAGTGCCCTAGGCTCTGTTGCTTTGTTTTTTAGATGTTTCAGGAAACACCATACACTTCTCCAGAGTGGCTGTTGGCAATTTACATCCCGCCCATCAGCATAACAAGGCTCCCAGTTCTCCATGGCCTGTCCTGCCTTTCTGGATTTTACACTTTTTTCAGATGGCCCTTTTGACCGGGGAGCAGTGAGACTTCATTGTAGTGCAGATTTCCTTTGCAAGCTTGCTTGGTTGGCCAAAAAGGGCGTATGCGTTTTTTCCTGAATATATTCAGGAAAAAACGCATACGCCCTTTTTGGCCAAGTGCATCATTGTGGACGTTCTGCCTCTTTTCCTATGCTTTACATGCAATTCCAGTCTACCTCCTGAAATCGGTTTCCTGCAATTCTGCCCCACTTTCAAGTCCTCTTGGTAGCCTTACTTCAATATATTTTTGGACGATAGCTATCATTTATAACTCTGCAGGTATGTGAATGACAGTGCCCCTGAGCTCCTTTCTTCAACTCGCTTTCTTGTGAGCTGGCCGCAACACCGCAGGATTGCTTCAGGCCCTAGTGTGGTTCCGGCATGGCACACTGAGCCTTTGTTTAATTCCTCTTCCTGGTGGGAAATGAGAGTTAAATTTGCCCATCCAGACACCTCCAGCTAGTCTCTCATTGGTTCTCTCTATTCCTGTTCATTTTCCGCAGAAATTGCAAACTGGGCCAAACAGGAGGTTAAAGGCACTGACTCTCCAAGTGGGGAGAGTGTTAGTAAAGCGTCTGGAATGTTGCACCCGAGTACCAGGGGACGAAAACTGAGACACATTTGAACATGTTTCCCGATCACATGGTGGATCATACTCTGGGTTCCACATGCATGTTTTAGCTGAAGGAAGAATCCCTTGAACCTGGAGAGTTGAGACCCCTGCAATGGGTACCATGCAATATGACTTCAAAGGGTCTGCATTTGCTCACCGAACCTCACCAATCCTATCACTGCTGCATTTATGCCACTGTACACACGCTTGATTCTCTTTCGGAGACATATAAATCCATAGGTTTTAAGATTCTTACTAGTCAGGTATATTCTTAGGCGTTTAATATGGCGTGTAGAGTCCACTTCGTTGAGCAAGGAGTAGCTCTTGTCTATTACATATTTGGCTTATGGAACCGTATCTGTGCTAATTACAATCTTTGGTTTTATGCAGCACCCCAACTCACCTTTACTCTTAAGCAAGCATAAGTCGGTTTTCTACATTTGAGACCCTATTCTGTTTTGTAGTTCAGTTCCTGTGTAGCCAAGTTTACATTCCATGTGGTAGAGATATCTTATGATGTTTCTTTCTCTGTGTGACTTATTTCACTTACAATCATCGTACCTCAATCCACTCATTATGCTGCTACGGGCCTGATGACATAGATTTCATTGCTGAGTGATATTGCATTGTACGTAAGTACCACAACTTCTTTATCCATTTTGCGCTTTCTGTGATATTGAACTTGTACCGTAAACGAGGTTCTTGTAAACAGAGCTGTCCTAAAGATTGGGGTGGTTGTGTCTTTTTGATTTTAATTTCCCTAAGCTATAGGACCATAAGTGGAAGTGCCCTAGGCTCTGTTGCTTTGTTTTTTAGATGTTTCAGGAAACACCATACACTTCTCCAGAGTGGCTGTTGGCAATTTACATCCCGCCCATCAGCATAACAAGGCTCCCAGTTCTCCATGGCCTGTCCTGCCTTTGTGGATTTTACACTTTTTTCAGATGGCCCTTTTGACCGGGGGGCAGTGAGACTTCATTGTAGTGCAGATTTCCTTTGCAAGCTTGCTTGGTTGGCCAAAAAGGGCGTACGCGTTTATTCCTGAATATATTCAGTAAAAAACGCATACGCCCTTTTTGGCCAAGTGCATCATTGTGGACGTTCTGCCTCTTTTCCTATGCTTTACATGCAATTCCAGTCTACCTCCTGAAATCGGTTTCCTGCAATTCTGCCCCGCTTTCAAGTCCTCTTGGCAGCCTTACTTCAATATATTTTTGGACGATAGCTGTCATTTATAACTCTGCAGGTATGTGAATGACAGTGCCCCTGAGCTCCTTTCTTCAACTCGTTTTCTTGTGAGCTGGCCGCAACACCGCAGCATTGCTTCAGGCCCTAGTGTGGTTCCGGCATGGCACGCTGAGCCTTTGTTTAATTCCTCTTCCTGGTGGGAAATGAGAGTTAAATTTGCCCGTCCAGACACCTCCAGCTAGTCTCTCATTGGTTCTCCCTATTCCTGTTCATTTTCCGCAGAAATTGCAAACTGAGCCAAACAGGAGGTTAAAGGCACTGACTCTCCAAGTGGGGAGAGTGTTAGTAAAGCGTCTGGAATGTTGCACCCGAGTACCAGGGGACGAAAACTGAGACACATTTGAACACGTTTCCCGATCACATGGTGGATCATACTCTGGGTTCCACATGCATGTTTTAGCTGAAGGAAGAATCCCTTAAACCTGGAGAGTTGAGACCCCTGTAATGGGTACCATGCAATATGACTTCAAAGGGTCTGCATTTGCTCACCGAACCTCACCAATCCTAGCACTGCTGCATTTATGCCACTGTACACACGCTTGATTCTCTTTCGTAGACATATAAATCCATAGGTTTTAAGATTCTTACTAGTCAGGTATATTCTTAGGCGTTTAATATGGGGTGTAGAGTCCACTTCGTTGAGCAAGGAGTAGCTCTTGTCTATTACATATTTGGCTTATGGAACCGTATCTGTGCTAATTTCAATCTTTGGTTTTATGCAGCACCCCAACTCACCTTTACTCTTAAGCAAGCATAAGTCGGTTTTCTACATTTGAGACCCTGTTCTGTTTTGTAATTCAGTTCCTGTGTAGCCAAGTTTACATTCCATGTGGTAGAGATATCTTATGATGTTTCTTTCTCTGTGTGACTTATTTCACTTACAATCATCGTACCTGAATCCACTCATTATGCTGCTACGGGCCTGATGACATAGATTTCATTGCTGAGTGATATTGCATTGTACGTAAGTACCACAACTTCTTTATCCATTTTGCGCTTTCTGTGATATTGAACTTGTACCGTAAACGAGGTTCTTGTAAACAGAGCTGTCCCAAAGATTGGGGTGGTTGTGTCTTTTTGATTTTAATTTCCCTAAGCTATAGGACCATAAGTGGAATAGCCCTAGGCTCTGTTGCTTTGTTTTTTAGATGTTTCAGGAAACACCATACACTTCTCCAGAGTGACTGTTGGCAATTTACATCCCGCCCATCAGCATAACAAGGCTCCCAGTTCTCCATTGCCTGTCCTGCCTTTCTGGATTTTACACTTATTTCAGATGGCCCTTTTGACCGGGGGGCAGTGAGACTTCATTGTAGTGCAGATTTCCTTTGCAAGCTTGCTTGGTTGGCCAAAAAGTGCGTATGCATTTATTCCTGAATATATTTAGGAAAAAACGCATACGCACTTTTTGGCGAAGTACATCATTGTGGACGTTCTGCCTCTTTTCCTATGCTTTACATGCAATTCCAGTCTACCTCCTGAAATCTGTTTCCTGCAATTCTGCCCCACTTTCAAGTCCTCTTGGCAGCCTTACTTCAATATATTTTTGGACGATAGCTGTCATTTATATCTCTGCAGGTATGTGAATGACAGTGCCCCTGAGCTCCTTTCTTCAACTCGCTTTCTTGTGAGCTGGCCGCAACACCGCTGCATTGCTTCAGACCCTAGTGTGGTTCCGGCATGGCACACTGAGCCTTTGGTTAATTCCTTTTCCTGGTGGGAAATGAGAGTTAAATTTGCCCGTCCAGACACCTCCAGCTAGTCTCTCATTGGTTCTCCCTATTCCTGTTCATTTTCCGCAGAAATTGCAAACTGGGCCAAACAGGAGGTTAAAGGCACTGACTCTCCAAGTGGGGAGAGTGTTAGTAAAGCGTCTGGAATGTTGCACCCGAGTACCAGGGGACGAAAACTGACACAATTGAACACGTTTCCCGAGCACACGGTGGATCATACTCTGGGTTCCACATGCATGTTTTAGCTGAAGGAAGAATCCCTTAAACCTGGAGAGTTGAGACCCATGGAATGGGTACCATGCAATATGACTTCAAAGGGTCTGCATTTGCTCACCGAACCTCACCAATCCTAACACTGCTTCGTTTATGCCGCTGTACACATGGTTTCTTCTCTTTTGGAGACATATAAATCCATAGGTTTTAAGATTCTTACTAGTCAGGTATATTCTTATGCGTTTAATATGGGGTGTTGAGTCCACTTCGTTGAGCAAGGAGTAGCTCTTGTCTATTACATATTTGGCTTATGGAACGGTATCTGTGCTAATTTCAATCTCTGGTTTTATGCAGCACCTCAACTCACCTTTCCCCTTAAGCAAGCATAAGATGGTTTTCTACATTTGAGACCCTGTTCTGTTTTGTAATTCAGTTCCTGTGTAGCCAAGTTTACATTCCGTGTAGTAGTGATATCTTATGATGTTTCTCTTTCTGTGTGACTTATTTCACTTAGAATCATCGTACCTGAATCCACTCATTATGCTGCTATGGGCCTGATGACATAGATTTCATTGCTGAGTGATATTGCATTGTACGTAAGTACCACAACTTCTTGATCCATTTTTCGCTTTCTGTGATATTGAACTTGTACCGTAAACGAGGTTCTTGTAAACAGAGCTGTCCCAAACATTGGGGTGGTTGTGTCTTTTTGATTTTAATTTCCCTAAGCTATAGGAACATAAGTGGAAGTGCCCTAGGCTCTGTTGCTTTGTTTTTTAGATGTTTCAGGAAACACCATACACTTCTCCAGAGTGGCTGTTGGCAATTTACATCCCGCCCATCAGCATAACAAGGCTCCCAGTTCTCCATGGCCTGTCCTGCCTTTCTGGATTTTACACTTTTTTCAGATGACCCTTTTGACCGGGGGGCAGTGAGACTTCATTGTAGTGCAGATTTCCTTTGCAAGCTTGCTTGGTTGGCCAAAAAGGGCGTAGGCTTTTTTTCTTGAGGAAAAATCGCATATGCCCTTTTTGGCCAAGTGCATCATTGTGGACGTTCTGTCTCTTTTCCTATGCTTTACATGCAATTCCAGTCTACCTCCTGAAATCGGTTTCCTGCAATTCTGCCCCGCATTCAAGTCCTCTTGGCAGCCTTACTTCAATATATTTTTGGACGATAGCTGTCATTTATAACTCTGCAGTTTTGTGAATTACAGTGCCCCTGAGCTCCTTTCTTCAACTTGCTTTCTTGTGAGCTGGCCGCAACACCGTAGCATCGCTTCAGGCCCTAGTGTTGTTCCGGCATGGCACGCTGAGCCTTTGGTTAATTCCTCTTCCTGGTGGGAAATGAGAGTTAAATTTGCCCGTCCAGACACCTCCAGCTAGTCTCTCATTGGTTCTCCCTATTCCTGTTCATTTTCCGCAGAAATTGCAAACTGAGCCAAACAGGAGGTTAAAGGCACTGACTCTCCAAGTGGGGAGAGTGTTAGTAAAGCGTCTGGAATGCTGCACCCGAGTACCAGGGGACGAAAACTGACACATTTGAACACGTTTCCCGATCACACGGTGGATCATACTCTGGGTTCCACATGCATGTTTTAGCTGAAGGAAGAATCCCTTAAACCTGGAGAGTTGAGACCCATGGAATGGGTACCATGCAATATGACTTCAAAGGGTCTGCATTTGCTCACCGAACCTCATCAATCCTATCACTGCTGCGTTTATGCCGCTATACACACGCTTGATTCTCTTTCGGAGATATATAAATCCATAGGTTTTAAGATTCTTACTAGTCAGGTATATTCTTAGGCCTTTAATATGGGGTGTTGAGTCCACTTCGTTGAGCAATGAGTAGCTCTTGTCTATTACATATTTGGCTTATGGAACGATATCTGTGCTAATTTCAATGTCTGGTTTTATGCAGCACCCCAACTCACCTTTCCCCTTAAGGAAGCATAAGTTGGTTTTCTACATTTGAGACCCTGTTCTGTTTTGTAATTCAGTTCCTGTGTAGCCAAGTTTACATTCCGTGTAGTAGTGATATCTTATGATGTTTCTTTTTCTGTGTGACTTATTTCACTTAGAATCATCGTACCTGAATCCACTCATTATGCTGCTATGGGCCTGATGACATAGATTTCATTGCTGAGTGATATTGCATTGTAGGTAAGTACCACAACTTCCTTATCCATTTTTCACTTTCTGTGATATTGAACTTGTACCGTAAATGAGGTTCCTGTAAACAGAACCGTCCCAAACTTTGGGGTGGCTGTGTCTTTTTGATTTTAATTTCCCGAAGCTATAGGACCATAAGTGGAAGTGCCCTAGGCTCTGTTGTTTTGTTTTTTAGATGTTTCAGGAAACACCATACACTTCTCCAGAGTGGCTGTTGGCAATTTACATCCCGCCCATCAGCATAACAAGGCTCCCAGTTCTCCATGGCCTGTCCTGCCTTTTTGGATTTTATACTTTTTTCAGATGGCCCTTTTGCCCGCGGGATAGTGAGACTTCATTGTAGTGCAGATTCCCTTTGCAAGCTTGCTTGGTTGGCCAAAAAGGGCGTATGCGTTTTTTCCTGAATATATTCAGGAAAAAACGCATACGCCCTTTTTGGCCAAGTGCATCATTGTGGACGTTCTGCCTCTTTTCCTATGCTTTACATGCAATTCCAGTCTACCTCCTGAAATCGGTTTCCTGCAATTCTGCCCCGCTTTCAAGTCCTCTTGGCAGCCTTACTTCAATATATTTTTGGACGATAGCTGTCATTTATAACTCTGCAGGTTTGTGAATTACAGTGCCCCTGAGCTCCTTTCTTCAACTCGTTTTCTTGTGAGCTGGCCGCAACACCACAGCATTGCTTCAGGCCCTAGTGTGGTTCCAGAATGGCACGCTGAGCCTTTGGTTAATTCCTCTTCCTGGTGGGCAATGAGAGTTAAATTTGCCCGTCCAGACACCTCCAGCTAGTCTCTCATTGGTTCTCCCTATTCCTGTTCATTTTCCGCAAAAATTGCAAACTGGGCCAAACAGGAGGTTAAAGGCACTGACTCTCCAAGTGGGGAGAGTGTTAGTAAAGAGTCTGGAATGTTGCACCCGAGTACCGGGGGACGAAAACTGAGTCACATTTGAACACGTTTCCCGATCACACGGTGGATCATACTCTGGGTTCCACATGCATGTTTTAGCTGAAGGAAGAATCCCTTAAACCTGGAGAGTTGAGACCCATGGAATGGGTACCATGCAATATGACTTCAAAGGGTCTGCATTTGCTCACCGAACCTCAACAATCCTAACACTGCTGCGTTTATGCCGCTGTACACACGCTTGATTCTGTTTCGGAGACATATAAATCCATAGGTTTTAAGATTCTTACTAGTCAGGTATATTCTTATGCGTTTAATATGGGGTGTTGAGTCCACTTCGTTGAGCAATGAGTAGCTCTTGTCTATTACATATTTGGCTTATGGAACGGTATCCGTTCTAATTTCAATCTCTGGTTTTATGCAGCACCCCAACTCACCTTTCCCCTTAAGCAAGCATAAGTTGGTTTTCTACATTTGAGACCCTGTTCTGTTTTGTAATTCAGTTCCTGTGTAGCCAAGTTTACATTCCGTGTAGTAGTGATATCTTATGATGTTTCTTTCTCTCAGTGACTTATTTAACTTAGAATCATCGTATCTGAATCCACTCGTTATGCTGCTACGGGCCTGATGACATAGATTTCATTGCTGAGTGATATTACATTGTAGGTAAGTACCACAACTTCTTTATCCATTTTTCACTTTCTGCGATATTGAACTTGTACCGTAAACGAGGTTCTTGTAAACAGAGCCGTCCCAAAGTTTGGGGTGGCTGTGTCTTTTTGTTTTAATTTCCCTAAGCTATAGGACCATAAGTGGAAGTGCCCTAGGCTCTGTTGCTTTGTTTTTTAGATGTTTCAGGAAACACCATACATTTCTCCAGAGTGGCTGTTGGCAATTTACATCCCGCCCATCAGCATAACAAGGCTCCCAGTGCTCCATGGCCTGTCCTGCCTTTCTGCATTTTACACTTTTTTCAGATGGCCCTTTTGACCGGGGGGCAGTGAGACTTCATTGTAGTGCAGATTTCCTTTGCAAGCTTGCTTGGTTGGCCAAAAAGGGTGTATGCGTTTTTTCCTGAATATATTCAGGAAAAAACGCATACGCCCTTTTTGGCCAAGTGCATCATTGTGGACGTTCTGCCTCTTTTCCTATGCTTTACATGCAATTCCAGTCTACCTCCTGAAATCGGTTTCCTGCAATTCTGCCCCGCTTTCAAGTCCTCTTGGCAGCCTTACTTCAATATATTTTTGGATGATAGCTGTCATTTATAACTCTGCATGTCTGTGAATGACAGTGCCCCTGAGCTCCTTTCTTCAACTCGCGTTCTTGTGAGCTGGCCGCAACACCGTAGGATTGCTTCAGGCCCTAGTGTGGTTCCGGCATGGCACGCTGAGCCTTTGGTTAATTCCTCTTCCTGGTGGGTAATGAGAGTTAAATTTGACCGTCCAGACACCTCCAGCTAGTCTCTCTTGGTTCTCCCTATTTCTGTTCATTTTCCGTAGAAATTGCAAACTGGGCCAAACAGGAGGTTAAAGGCACTGACTCTCCAAGTGGGGAGAGTGTTACTAAAGCGTCTGGAATGTTGCATCCGAGTACCAGGGGATGAAAACTGCACAATTTAACACGTTTCCCGATCACATGGTGGATCATACTCTGGGTTCCACATGCATGTTTTAGCTGAAGGAAGAATCCCTTAAACCTGGAGAGTTGAGACCCCTGCAATGGGTACCATGCAATATGAATTCAAAGGGTCTGCATTTGCTCACCGAACCTCACCAATCCTATCACTGCTGCATTTATGCCACTGTACACACGCTTGATTCTCTTTCGGAGACATATAAATCCATAGGTTTTAAGATTCTTCCTAGTCAGGTATATTCTTAGGCGTTTAATATGGGGTGTAGAGTCCACTTCGTTGAGCAAGGAGTAGCTCTTGTCTATTACATATTTGGCTTATGGAACCGTATCTGTGCTAATTTCAATCTTTGGTTTTATGCAGCACCCCAACTCACCTTTACTCTTAAGCAAGCATAAGTCGGTTTTCTACATTTGAGACCCTGTTCTGTTTTGTAATTCAGTTCCTGTGTAGCCAAGTTTACATTCCATGTGGTAGAGATATCTTATGATGTTTCTTTCTCTGTGTGACTTATTTCACTTACAATCATCGTACCTGAATCCACTCATTATGCTGCTACGGGCCTGATGACATAGATTTCATTGCTGAGTGATATTGCATTGTACGTAAGTACCACAACTTCTTTATCCATTTTGCGCTTTCTGTGATATTGAACTTGTACCGTAAACGAGGTTCTTGTAAACAGAGCTGTCCCAAAGATTGGGGTGGTTGTGTCTTTTTGATTTTAATTTCCCTAAGCTATAGGACCATAAGTGGAAGAGCCCTAGGCTCTGTTGCTTTGTTTTTTAGATGTTTCAGGAAACACCATACACTTCTCCAGAGTGACTGTTGGCAATTTACATCCCGCCCATCAGCATAACAAGGCTCCCAGTTCTCCATTGCCTGTCCTGCCTTTCTGGATTTTACACTTATTTCAGATGGCCCTTTTGACCGGGGGGCAGTGAGACTTCATTGTAGTGCAGATTTCCTTTGCAAGCTTGCTTGGTTGGCCAAAAAGTGCGTATGCATTTATTCCTGAATATATTCAGGAAAAAACGCATACGCACTTTTTGGCGAAGTACATCATTGTGGACGTTCTGCCTCTTTTCCTATGCTTTACATGCAATTCCAGTCTACCTCCTGAAATCTGTTTCCTGCAATTCTGCCCCACTTTCAAGTCCTCTTGGCAGCCTTACTTCAATATATTTTTGGACGATAGCTGTCATTTATATCTCTGCAGGTATGTGAATGACAGTGCCCCTGAGCTCCTTTCTTCAACTCGCTTTCTTGTGAGCTGGCCGCAACACCGCTGCATTGCTTCAGACCCTAGTGTGGTTCCGGCATGGCACAATGAGCCTTTGGTTAATTCCTTTTCCTGGTGGGAAATGAGAGTTAAATTTGCCCGTCCAGACACCTCCAGCTAGTCTCTCATTGGTTCTCCCTATTCCTGTTCATTTTCCGCAGAAATTGCAAACTGGGCCAAACAGGAGGTTAAAGGCACTGACTCTCCAAGTGGGGAGAGTGTTAGTAAAGCGTCTGGAATGTTGCACCCGAGTACCAGGGGACGAAAACTGACACAATTGAACACGTTTCCCGAGCACACGGTGGATCATACTCTGGGTTCCACATGCATGTTTTAGCTGAAGGAAGAATCCCTTAAACCTGGAGAGTTGAGACCCATGGAATGGGTACCATGCAATATGACTTCAAAGGGTCTGCATTTGCTCACCGAACCTCACCAATCCTAACACTGCTTCGTTTATGCCGCTGTACACATGGTTTCTTCTCTTTTGGAGACATATAAATCCATAGGTTTTAAGATTCTTACTAGTCAGGTATATTCTTATGCGTTTAATATGGGGTGTTGAGTCCACTTCGTTGAGCAAGGAGTAGCTCTTGTCTATTACATATTTGGCTTATGGAACGGTATCTGTGCTAATTTCAATCTCTGGTTTTATGCAGCACCTCAACTCACCTTTCCCCTTAAGCAAGCATAAGATGGTTTTCTACATTTGAGACCCTGTTCTGTTTTGTAATTCAGTTCCTGTGTAGCCAAGTTTACATTCCGTGTAGTAGTGATATCTTATGATGTTTCTCTTTCTGTGTGACTTATTTCACTTAGAATCATCGTACCTGAATCCACTCATTATGCTGCTATGGGCCTGATGACATAGATTTCATTGCTGAGTGATATTGCATTGTACGTAAGTACCACAACTTCTTGATCCATTTTTCGCTTTCTGTGATATTGAACTTGTACCGTAAACGAGGTTCTTGTAAACAGAGCTGTCCCAAACATTGGGGTGGTTGTGTCTTTTTGATTTTAATTTCCCTAAGCTATAGGAACATAAGTGGAAGTGCCCTAGGCTCTGTTGCTTTGTTTTTTAGATGTTTCAGGAAACACCATACACTTCTCCAGAGTGGCTGTTGGCAATTTACATCCCGCCCATCAGCATAACAAGGCTCCCAGTTCTCCATGGCCTGTCCTGCCTTTCTGGATTTTACACTTTTTTCAGATGACCCTTTTGACCGGGGGGCAGTGAGACTTCATTGTAGTGCAGATTTCCTTTGCAAGCTTGCTTGGTTGGCCAAAAAGGGCGTAGGCTTTTTTTCTTGAGGAAAAATCGCATATGCCCTTTTTGGCCAAGTGCATCATTGTGGACGTTCTGTCTCTTTTCCTATGCTTTACATGCAATTCCAGTCTACCTCCTGAAATCGGTTTCCTGCAATTCTGCCCCGCATTCAAGTCCTCTTGGCAGCCTTACTTCAATATATTTTTGGACGATAGCTGTCATTTATAACTCTGCAGTTTTGTGAATTACAGTGCCCCTGAGCTCCTTTCTTCAACTTGCTTTCTTGTGAGCTGGCCGCAACACCGTAGCATCGCTTCAGGCCCTAGTGTTGTTCCGGCATGGCACGCTGAGCCTTTGGTTAATTCCTCTTCCTGGTGGGAAATGAGAGTTAAATTTGCCCGTCCAGACACCTCCAGCTAGTCTCTCATTGGTTCTCCCTATTCCTGTTCATTTTCCGCAGAAATTGCAAACTGAGCCAAACAGGAGGTTAAAGGCACTGACTCTCCAAGTGGGGAGAGTGTTAGTAAAGCGTCTGGAATGCTGCACCCGAGTACCAGGGGACGAAAACTGACACATTTGAACACGTTTCCCGATCACACGGTGGATCATACTCTGGGTTCCACATGCATGTTTTAGCTGAAGGAAGAATCCCTTAAACCTGGAGAGTTGAGACCCATGGAATGGGTACCATGCAATATGACTTCAAAGGGTCTGCATTTGCTCACCGAACCTCATCAATCCTATCACTGCTGCGTTTATGCCGCTATACACACGCTTGATTCTCTTTCGGAGATATATAAATCCATAGGTTTTAAGATTCTTACTAGTCAGGTATATTCTTAGGCCTTTAATATGGGGTGTTGCGTCCACTTCGTTGAGCAATGAGTAGCTCTTGTCTATTACATATTTGGCTTATGGAACGATATCTGTGCTAATTTCAATGTCTGGTTTTATGCAGCACCCCAACTCACCTTTCCCCTTAAGGAAGCATAAGTTGGTTTTCTACATTTGAGACCCTGTTCTGTTTTGTAATTCAGTTCCTGTGTAGCCAAGTTTACATTCCGTGTAGTAGTGATATCTTATGATGTTTCTTTTTCTGTGTGACTTATTTCACTTAGAATCATCGTACCTGAATCCACTCATTATGCTGCTATGGGCCTGATGACATAGATTTCATTGCTGAGTGATATTGCATTGTAGGTAAGTACCACAACTTCCTTATCCATTTTTCACTTTCTGTGATATTGAACTTGTACCGTAAATGAGGTTCCTGTAAACAGAACCGTCCCAAACTTTGGGGTGGCTGTGTCTTTTTGATTTTAATTTCCCGAAGCTATAGGACCATAAGTGGAAGTGCCCTAGGCTCTGTTGTTTTGTTTTTTAGATGTTTCAGGAAACACCATACACTTCTCCAGAGTGGCTGTTGGCAATTTACATCCCGCCCATCAGCATAACAAGGCTCCCAGTTCTCCATGGCCTGTCCTGCCTTTTTGGATTTTATACTTTTTTCAGATGGCCCTTTTGCCCGCGGGATAGTGAGACTTCATTGTAGTGCAGATTCCCTTTGCAAGCTTGCTTGGTTGGCCAAAAAGGGCGTATGCGTTTTTTCCTGAATATATTCAGGAAAAAACGCATACGCCCTTTTTGGCCAAGTGCATCATTGTGGACGTTCTGCCTCTTTTCCTATGCTTTACATGCAATTCCAGTCTACCTCCTGAAATCGGTTTCCTGCAATTCTGCCCCGCTTTCAAGTCCTCTTGGCAGCCTTACTTCAATATATTTTTGGACGATAGCTGTCATTTATAACTCTGCAGGTTTGTGAATTACAGTGCCCCTGAGCTCCTTTCTTCAACTCGTTTTCTTGTGAGCTGGCCGCAACACCACAGCATTGCTTCAGGCCCTAGTGTGGTTCCAGAATGGCACGCTGAGCCTTTGGTTAATTCCTCTTCCTGGTGGGCAATGAGAGTTAAATTTGCCCGTCCAGACACCTCCAGCTAGTCTCTCATTGGTTCTCCCTATTCCTGTTCATTTTCCGCAAAAATTGCAAACTGGGCCAAACAGGAGGTTAAAGGCACTGACTCTCCAAGTGGGGAGAGTGTTAGTAAAGAGTCTGGAATGTTGCACCCGAGTACCGGGGGACGAAAACTGAGTCACATTTGAACACGTTTCCCGATCACACGGTGGATCATACTCTGGGTTCCACATGCATGTTTTAGCTGAAGGAAGAATCCCTTAAACCTGGAGAGTTGAGACCCATGGAATGGGTACCATGCAATATGACTTCAAAGGGTCTGCATTTGCTCACCGAACCTCAACAATCCTAACACTGCTGCGTTTATGCCGCTGTACACACGCTTGATTCTGTTTCGGAGACATATAAATCCATAGGTTTTAAGATTCTTACTAGTCAGGTATATTCTTATGCGTTTAATATGGGGTGTTGAGTCCACTTCGTTGAGCAATGAGTAGCTCTTGTCTATTACATATTTGGCTTATGGAACGGTATCCGTTCTAATTTCAATCTCTGGTTTTATGCAGCACCCCAACTCACCTTTCCCCTTAAGCAAGCATAAGTTGGTTTTCTACATTTGAGACCCTGTTCTGTTTTGTAATTCAGTTCCTGTGTAGCCAAGTTTACATTCCGTGTAGTAGTGATATCTTATGATGTTTCTTTCTCTCAGTGACTTATTTAACTTAGAATCATCGTATCTGAATCCACTCGTTATGCTGCTACGGGCCTGATGACATAGATTTCATTGCTGAGTGATATTACATTGTAGGTAAGTACCACAACTTCTTTATCCATTTTTCACTTTCTGCGATATTGAACTTGTACCGTAAACGAGGTTCTTGTAAACAGAGCCGTCCCAAAGTTTGGGGTGGCTGTGTCTTTTTGTTTTAATTTCCCTAAGCTATAGGACCATAAGTGGAAGTGCCCTAGGCTCTGTTGCTTTGTTTTTTAGATGTTTCAGGAAACACCATACATTTCTCCAGAGTGGCTGTTGGCAATTTACATCCCGCCCATCAGCATAACAAGGCTCCCAGTGCTCCATGGCCTGTCCTGCCTTTCTGCATTTTACACTTTTTTCAGATGGCCCTTTTGACCGGGGGGCAGTGAGACTTCATTGTAGTGCAGATTTCCTTTGCAAGCTTGCTTGGTTGGCCAAAAAGGGTGTATGCGTTTTTTCCTGAATATATTCAGGAAAAAACGCATACGCCCTTTTTGGCCAAGTGCATCATTGTGGACGTTCTGCCTCTTTTCCTATGCTTTACATGCAATTCCAGTCTACCTCCTGAAATCGGTTTCCTGCAATTCTGCCCCGCTTTCAAGTCCTCTTGGCAGCCTTACTTCAATATATTTTTGGATGATAGCTGTCATTTATAACTCTGCATGTCTGTGAATGACAGTGCCCCTGAGCTCCTTTCTTCAACTCGCGTTCTTGTGAGCTGGCCGCAACACCGTAGGATTGCTTCAGGCCCTAGTGTGGTTCCGGCATGGCACGCTGAGCCTTTGGTTAATTCCTCTTCCTGGTGGGTAATGAGAGTTAAATTTGACCGTCCAGACACCTCCAGCTAGTCTCTCTTGGTTCTCCCTATTTCTGTTCATTTTCCGTAGAAATTGCAAACTGGGCCAAACAGGAGGTTAAAGGCACTGACTCTCCAAGTGGGGAGAGTGTTACTAAAGCGTCTGGAATGTTGCATCCGAGTACCAGGGGATGAAAACTGCACAATTTAACACGTTTCCCGATCACATGGTGGATCATACTCTGGGTTCCACATGCATGTTTTAGCTGAAGGAAGAATCCCTTAAACCTGGAGAGTTGAGACCCCTGCAATGGGTACCATGCAATATGAATTCAAAGGGTCTGCATTTGCTCACCGAACCTCACCAATCCTATCACTGCTGCGTTTATTCCGCTGTACACACGCTTGATTCTCTTTCGGAGACATATAAATCCATAGGTTTTAAGATTCTTACTAGTCAGGTATATTCTTAGGCGTTTAATATGGGGTGTTGAGTCCACTTCGTTGAGCAAGGAGTAGCTCTTGTCTATTACATATTTGGCTTATGGAACGGTATCTGTGCTAATTTCAATGTCTGGTTTTATGCAGCACCCCAACTCACCTTTCCCCTTAAGCAAGCATAAGTTGGTTTTCTACATTTGAGACCCTGTTCTGTTTTGTAATTCAGTTCCTGTGTAGCCAAGTTTACATTCCGTGTGGTAGAGATATCTTATGATGTTTCTTTTTCTGTGTGACTTATTTCACTTAGAATCATCGTACCTGAATCCACTCATTATGCTGCTATGGGCCTGATGACATAGATTTCATTGCTGAGTGATATTGCATTGTACGTAAGTACCACAACTTCTTTATCCATTTTTCACTTTCTGTGATTTTGAACTTATACTGTAAACGAGGTTCTTGTAAACAGAGCCTTCCCAAACTTTGGGGTGGCTGTGTCTTTTTGACTTTAATTTCCCTAAGCTATAGGACCATAAGTGGAAGTGCCCTAGGCTCTGTTGCTTTGTTTTGTAGATGTTTCAGGAAACACCATACACTTCTCCAGAGTGGCTGTTGGCAATTTACATCCCGCCCATCAGCATAACAAGGCTCCCAGTTCTCCATGGCCTGTCCTGCCTTTCTGGATTTTACACTTTTTTCAGATGGCCCTTTTGACCGGGGGGCAGTGAGACTTCATTGTAGTGCAGATTTCCTTTGCAAGCTTGCTTGGTTGGCCAAAAAGGGCGTATGCGTTTTTTCCTGAATATATTCAGGAAAAAACGCATACGCCCTTTTTGGCCAAGTGCATCATTGTGGACGTTCTGCCTCTTTTCCTATGCTTTACATGCTATTCCAGTCTACCTCCTGAAATCGGTTTCCTGCAATTCTGCCCCGCTTTCAAGTCCTCTTGGCAGCCTTACTTCAATATATTTTTGGATGATAGCTGTCATTTATAACTCTGCATGTCTGTGAATGACAGTGCCCCTGAGCTCCTTTCTTCAACTCGCGTTCTTGTGAGCTGGCCGCAACACCGTAGGATTGCTTCAGGCCCTAGTGTGGTTCCGGCATGGCACGCTGAGCCTTTGGTTAATTCCTCTTCCTGGTGGGTAATGAGAGTTAAATTTGCCCGTCCAGACACCTCCAGCTAGTCTCTCTTGGTTCTCCCTATTTCTGTTCATTTTCCGTAGAAATTGCAAACTGGGCCAAACAGGAGGTTAAAGGCACAGACTCTCCAAGTGGGGAGAGTGTTACTAAAGCGTCTGGAATGTTGCATCCGAGTACCAGGGAACGAAAACTGAGACACCTTTGAACACGTTTCCCAATCACATGGTGTATCATACTCTGGGTTTCACATGCATGTTTTAGCTGAAGGAAGAATCCCTTAAACCTGGAGAGTTGAGACCCATGGAATGGGTACCATGCAATATGACTTCAAAGGGTCTGCATTTGCTCACCGAACCTCACCAATCCTACCACTGGTGCGTTTATGCCGCTGTACACACTCTTGATTCTCTTTCGGAGACATATAAATCCATAGGTTTTAAGATTCTTACTAGTCAGGTATATTCGTAGGCGTTTAATATGGGGTGTTGAGTCCACTTCATTGAACAAGGAGTAGCTCTTGTCTATTACATATTTGGCTTATGGAACGGTATCTGTGCTTATTTCAATCTCTGGTTTTATGCAGCACCCCAACTCACATTTCCCCTTAAGCAAGCATAAGTTGGTTTTCTACATTTGAGACCCTGTTCTGTTTTGTAATTCAGTTCCTGTGTAGCCAAGTTTACATTCCATGTGGTAGAGATATCTTATGATGTTTCTTTTTCTGTGTGACTTATTTCACTTAGAATCATCGTACCTGAATCCACTCATTATGCTGCTATGGGCCTGATGACATAGATTTCATTGCTGAGTGATATTGCATTGTACGTAAGTACCACAACTTCTTTATCCATTTTTCACTTTCTGTGATTTTGAACTTGTACTGTAAACAAGGTTCTTGTAAACAGAGCCGTCCCAAACTTTGGGGTGGCTGTGTCTTTTTGTTTTTAATTTCCCTAAGCTATAGGACCATAAGTGGAAGTGCCCTAGGCTCCGTTGCTTTGTTTTGTAGATGTTTCAGGAAACACCATACAATTCTCCAGAGTGGCTGTTGGCAATTTACATCCCACCCATCAGCATAACAAGGCTCCCAGTTCTCCATGGCCTCTCCTGCCTTTCTGGATTTTACACTTTTTTCAGATGGCCCTTTTGACCAGGGGACAGTGAGACTTCATTGTAGTGCAGATTTCCTTTGCAAGCTTGCTTGGTTGGCCAAAAAGGGCGTATGCGTTTTTTCCTGAATATATTCAGGAAAAAACGCATACGCCCTTTTTGGCCAAGTGCATCATTGTGGACGTTCTGCCTCTTTTCCTATGCTTTACATGCAATTCCAGTCTACCTCCTGAAATCGGTTTCCTGCAATTCTGCCCCGCTTTCAAGTCCTCTTGGCAGCCTTACTTTAATATATTTTTGGACGATAGCTGTCATTTATAACTCTGCAGGTATGTGAATGACAGTGCCCCTGAGCTCCTTTCTTCAACTCGCTTTCTTGTGAGCTGGCCGCAACACCGCAGCATTGCTTCAGGCCCTAGTGTGGTTCCGGCATGGCACGCTGAGCCTTTGGTTAATTCCTCTTCCTGGTGGGAAATGAGAGTTAAATTTGACCGTCCAGACACCTCCAGCTAGTCTCTCATTGGTTCTCCCTATTCCTGTTCATTTTCCGCAGAAATTGCAAACTGGGCCAAAGAGGAGGTTAAAGGCACTGACTCTCCAAGTGGGGAGAGTGTTAGTAAAGCGTCTGGAATGTGTCACCCGAGTACCAGGGGATGAAAACTGACACAATTTAACACGTTTCCCGATCACATGGTGGATCATACTCTGGGTTCCACATGCATGTTTTAGCTGAAGGAAGAATCCCTTAAACCTGGAGAGTTGAGACCCATGGAATGGGTACCATGCAATATGACTTCAAAGGGTCTGCATTTGCTCACCGAACCTCACCAATCCTATCACTGCTGCGTTTATGCCGCTGTACACACGCTTGATTCTCTTTCGGAGACATAGAAATCCATAGGTTTTAAGATTCTTACTAGTCAGGTATATTCTTAGGCGTTTAATATGGGGTGTAGAGTCCACTTCGTTGAGCAAGGAGTAGCTCTTGTCTATTACATATTTGGCTTATGGAACGGTATCTGTGCTAATTTCAATCTCTGGTTTTATGCAGCACCCCAACTCACCTTTCCCCTTAAGCAAGCATAAGTCGGTTTTCTACATTTGAGACCCTTTTCTGTTTTGTAATTCAGTTCCTGTGTAGCCAAGTTTACATTCCATGTGGTAGAGATATCTTATGATATTTCTTTTTCTGTGTGACTTATTTCACTTAGAATCGTCGTACCTGAATCCACTCATTATGCTGCTACGGGCCTGATGACATAGATTTCATTGCTGAGTGATATTGCATTGTACGTAAGTACCACAACTTCTTTATCCATTTTGCGCTTTCTGTGATATTGAACTTGTACCGTAAACGAGGTTCTTGTAAACAGAGCTGTCCCAAACATTTGGGTGGTTGTGTCTTTTTGATTTTAATTTCCCTAAGCTATAGGACCATAATTGGAAGTGCCCTAGGCTCTGTTGCTTTGTTTTGTAGATGTTTCAGGAAACACCATACACTTCTCCAGAGTGGCTGTTGGCAATTTACATCCCGCCCATCAGCATAACAAGGCTCCCAGTTCTCCATGGCCTGTCCTGCCTTTCTGGATTTTACACTTTTTTCAGATGGCCCTTTTGACCGGGGGGCAGTGAGACTTCATTGTAGTGCAGATTTCCTTTGCAAGCTTGCTTGGTTGGCCAAAAAGTGTGTATGCGTTTTTTCCTGAATATATTCAGGAAAAAACGCATACGCCCTTTTTGGCCAAGTGCATCATTGTGGACGTTCTGCCTCTTTTCCTTTGCTTTACATGCAATTCCAGTCTACCTCCTGAAATCGGTTTCCTGCAATTCTGCCCAGCGTTCAAGTCCTCTTGGCAGCCTTACTTCAATATATTTTTGGACGATAGCTATCATTTATAACTCTGCAGGTATGTGAATGACAGTGCCCCTGAGCTCCTTTCTTCAACTCGCTTTCTTGTGAGCTGGCCGCAACACCGCTGCATTGCTTCAGGCCCTAGTGTGGTTCCGGCATGGCACGCTGAGCCTTTGTTTAATTCCTCTTCCTGGTGGGAAATGAGAGTTAAATTTGCCCGTCCAGACACCTCCAGCTAGTCTCTCATTGGTTCTCCCTATTCCTGTTCATTTTCCGCAGAAATTGCAAACTGGGCCAAACAGGAGGTTAAAGGCACTGACTCTCCAAGTGGGGAGAGTGTTAGTAAAGCGTCTGGAATGTTGCACCCGAGTACCAGGGGACGAAAACTGAGACACATTTGAACACGTTTCCCGATCACACGGTGGATCATACTCTGGGTTCCACATGCATGTTTTAGCTGAAGGAAGAATCCCTTAAACCTGGAGAGTTGAGACCCCTGCAATGGGTACCATGCAATATGACTTCAAAGGGTCTGCATTTGCTCACCGAACCTCACCAATCCTATCACTGCTGCATTTATGCCACTGTACACACGCTTGATTCTCTTTCTGAGACATATAAATCCATAGGTTTTAAGATTCTTACTAGTCAGGTATATTCTTAGGCGTTTAATATGGGGTGTAGAGTCCACTTCGTTGAGCAAGGAGTAGCTCTTGTCTATTACATATTTGGCTTATGGAACGGTATCTGTGCTAATTTCAATCTCTGGTTTTATGCAGCACCCCAACTCACCTTTCCCCTTAAGCAAGCATAAGTCGGTTTTCTACATTTGAGACCCTGTTCTGTTTTGTAATTCAGTTCCTGTGTAGCCAAGTTTACATTCCATGTGGTAGAGATATCTTATGATGTTTCTTTTTCTGTGTGACTTATTTCACTTAGAATCATCGTACCTGAATCCACTCATTATGCTGCTATGGGCCTGATGACATAGATTTCATTGCTGAGTGATATTGCATTGTACGTAAGTACCACAACTTCTTTATCCATTTTTCACTTTCTGTGATTTTGAACTTATACTGTAAACGAGGTTCTTGTAAACAGAGCCTTCCCAAACTTTGGGGTGGCTGTGTCTTTTTGATTTTAATTTCCCTAAGCTATAGGACCAAAAGTGGAAGTGCCCTAGGCTCTGTTGCTTTGTTTTTTAGATGTTTCAGGAAACACCATACACTTCTCCAGAGTGGCTGTTGGCAATTTACATCCCGCCCATCAGCATAACAAGGCTCCCAGTTCTCCATGGCCTGTCCTGCCTTTCTGGATTTTACACTTTTTTCAGATGGCCCTTTTGACCGGGGGGCAGTGAGACTTCATTGTAGTGCAGATTTCCTTTGCAAGCTTGCTTGGTTGGCCAAAAAGGGCGTATGCGTTTTTTCCTGAATATATTCAGGAAAAAACGCATACGCCCTTTTTGGCCAAGTGCATCATTGTGGACGTTCTGCCTCTTTTCCTATGCTTTACATGCTATTCCAGTCTACCTCCTGAAATCGGTTTCCTGCAATTCTGCCCCGCTTTCAAGTCCTCTTGGCAGCCTTACTTCAATATATTTTTGGACGATAGCTATCATTTATAACTCTGCAGGTATGTGAATGACAGTGTCCCTGATCTCCTTTCTTCAACTCGCTTTCTTGTGAGCTGGCCACAACACCGCAGGATTGCTTCAGGCCCTAGTGTGGTTCCGGCACGGCACACTGAGCCTTTGTTTAATTCCTCTTCCTGGTGGGAAATGAGAGTTAAATTTGCCCATCCAGACACCTCCAGCTAGTCTCTCATTGGTTCTCTCTATTCCTGTTCATTTTCCGCAGAAATTGCAAACTGGGCCAAACAGGAGGTTAAAGGCACTGACTCTCCAAGTGGGGAGAGTGTTAGTAAAGCGTCTGGAATGTTGCACCCGAGTACCAGGGGACGAAAACTGAGACACATTTGAACACGTTTCCCGATCCCATGGTGGATCATACTCTGGGTTCCACATGCATGTTTTAGCTGAAGGAAGAATGCCTTAAACCTGGAGAGTTGAGACCCCTGGAATGGGTACCATGCAATATGACTTCAAAGGGTCTGCATTTGCTCACCGAACCTCACCAATCCTAGCACTGCTGCATTTATGCCACTGTACACACGCTTGATTCTCTTTTGGAGACATATAAATCCATAGGTTTTAAGATTCTTACTAGTCAGGTATATTCTTAGGCGTTTAATATGGGGTGTAGAGTCCACTTCGTTGAGCAAGGAGTAGCTCTTGTCTATTACATATTTGGCTTATGGAACCGTATCTGTGCTAATTTCAATCTCTGGTTTTATGCAGCACCCCAACTCACCTTTCCCCTTAAGCAAGCATAAGTCGGTTTTCTACATTTGAGACCCTGTTCTGTTTTGTAATTCAGTTCCTGTGTAGCCAAGTTTACATTCCATGTGGTAGAGATATCTTATGATGTTTCTTTCTCTGTGTGACTTATTTCACTTAGAATCATCGTACCTGAATCCACTCATTATGCTGCTACGGGCCTGATGACACAGATTTCATTGCTGAGTGATATTGCATTGTACGTAAGTACCACAACTTCTTTATCCATTTTTCGCTTTCTGTGATATTGAACTTGTACCGTAAACGAGGTTCTTGTAAACAGAGCTGTCCCAAAGATTGGGGTGGTTGTGTCTTTTTGATTTTAATTTCCCTAAGCTATAGGACCATAAGTGGAAGTGCCCTAGGCTCTGTTGCTTTGTTTTTTAGATGTTTCAGGAAACACCATACACTTCTCCAGAGTGACTGTTGGCAATTTACATCCCGCCCATCAGCATAACAAGGCTCCCAGTTCTCCATGGCCTGTCCTGCCTTTCTGGATTTTACACTTTTTTCAGATGGCCCTTTTGACCGGGGGGCAGTGAGACTTCATTGTAGTGCAGATTTCCTTTGCAAGCTTGCTTGGTTGGCCAAAAAGGGCGTATGCGTTTATTCCTGAATATATTCAGGAAAAAACGCATACGCCCTTTTTGGCCAAGTGCATCATTGTGGACGTTCTGCCTCTTTTCCTATGCTTTACATGCAATTCCAGTCTACCTCCTGAAATCGGTTTCCTGCAATTCTGCCCCGCTTTCAAGTCCTCTTGGCAGCCTTACTTCAATATCTTTTTGGACGATAGCTGTCATTTATAACTCTGCAGGTATGTGAATGACAGTGCCCCTGAGCTCCTTTCTTCAACTCGCTTTCTTGTGAACTGGCCGCAACACCGCTGCATTGCTTCAGGCCCTAGTGTGGTTCCGGCATGGCACACTGAGCCTTTGGTTAATTCCTCTTCCTGGTGGGAAATTAGAGTTAAATTTGCCCGTCCAGACACCTCCAGCTAGTCTCTCATTGGTTCTCCCTATTCCTGTTCATTTTCCGCAGAAATTGCAAACTGGGCCAAACAGGAGGTTAAAGGCACTGACTCTCCAAGTGGGGAGAGTGTTAGTAAAGCATCTGGAATGTTGCACCCGAGTACCAGGGGACGAAAACTGACACAATTGAACACGTTTCCCGAGCACACGGTGGATCATACTCTGGGTTCCACATGCATGTTTTAGCTGAAGGAAGAATCCCTTAAACCTGGAGAGTTGAGACCCATGGAATGGGTACCATGCAATATGACTTCAAAGGGTCTGCATTTGTCCACCGAACCTCACCAATCCTATCACTGCTGCATTTATGCCGCTGTACACACGCTTGATTCTCTTTCGGAGACATATAAATCCATAGGTTTTAAGATTCTTCCTAGTCAGGTATATTCTTAGGCGTTTATTATGGGATGTAGAGTCCACTTCGTTGAGCAAGGAGTAGCTCTTGTCTATTACATATTTGGCTTATGGAACGGTATCTGTGCTAATTTCAATCTCTGGTTTTATGCAGCACCCCAACTCACCTTTCCCCTTAAGCAAGCATAAGTCGGTTTTCTACATTTGAGACCCTGTTCTGTTTTGTAATTCAGTTCCTGTGTAGCCAAGTTTACATTCCATGTGGTAGAGATATCTTATGATGTTTCTTTTTCTGTGTGACTTATTTCACTTAGAATCATCGTACCTGAATCCACTCATTATGCTGCTATGGGCCTGATGACATAGATTTCATTGCTGAGTGATATTGCATTGTACGTAAGTACCACAACTTCTTTATCCATTTTTCACTTTCTGTGATTTTGAACTTGTACTGTAAACGAGGTTCTTGTAAACAGAGCCTTCCCAAACTTTGGGGTGGCTGTGTCTTTTTGATTTTAATTTCCCTAAGCTATAGGACCATAAGTGGAAGTGCCCTAGGCTCTGTTGCTTTGTTTTTTAGATGTTTCAGGAAACACCATACACTTCTCCAGAGTGGCTGTTGGCAATTTACATGCCGCCCATCAGCATAACAAGGCTCCCAGTTCTCCATGGCCTGTCCTGCCTTTCTGGATTTTACACTTTTTTCAGATGGCCCTTTTGACCGGGGGGCAGTGAGACTTCATTGTAGTGCAGATTTCCTTTGCAAGCTTGCTTGGTTGGCCAAAAAGGGCGTATGCGTTTTTTCCTGAATATATTCAGGAAAAAATGCATACGCCCTTTTTGGCCAAGTGCATCATTGTGGACGTTCTGCCTCTTTTCCTTTGCTTTACATGCAATTCCAGTCTACCTCCTGAAATCGGTTTCCTGCAATTCTGCCCAGCGTTCAAGTCCTCTTGGCAGCCTTACTTCAATATATTTTTGGACGATAGCTGTCATTTATAACTCTGCAGGTTTGTGAATGACAGTGCCCCTGAGCTCCTTTCTTCAACTCGCTTTCTTGTGAGCTGGCCGCAACACCGCAGCATTGCTTCAGGCCCTAGTGTGGTTCCGGCATGACATGCTGAGCCTTTGGTTAATTCCTCTTCCTGGTGGGAAATGAGAGTTAAATTTGCCCGTCCAGACACCTCCAGCTAGTCTCTCATTGGTTCTCCCTATTCCTGTTCATTTTCCGCAGAAATTGCAAACTGGGCCAAACAATAGTTTAAAGGCACTGACTCTCCAAGTGGGGAGAGTGTTAGTAAAGCGTCTGGAATGTTGCACCCAAGTACCAGGGGATGAAAACTGACACAATTAAACACGTTTCCCGATCACACGGTGGATCATACTCTGGGTTCCACATGCATGTTTTAGCTGAAGGAAGAATCCCTTAAACCTGGAGAGTTGAGACCCATGGAATGGGTACCATGCAATATGACTTCAAAGGGTCTGCATTTGCTCACCGAACCTCACCAATCCTATCACTGCTGCATTTATGACACTGTACACACGCTTGATTCTCTTTCGGAGACATATAAATCCATAGGTTTTAAGATTCTTTCTAGTCAGGTATATTCTTACGCGTTTAATATGTGGTGTAGAGTCCACTTCGTTGAGCAAGGAGTAGCTCTTGTCTATTAAATATTTGGCTTATGGAACGGTATCCGTTCTAATTTCAATCTCTGGTTTTATGCAGCACCCCAACTCACCTTTCGCCTTAAGCAAGCATAAGTTGGTTTTCTACATTTGAGACCCTGTTCTGTTTTGTAATTCAGTTCCTGTGTAGCCAAGTTTACATTCCTTGTAGTAGTGATATCTTATGATGTTTGTTTTTCTGTGTGACTTATTTCACTTAGAATCATCGTACCTGAATCCACTCATTATGCTGCTACGGGCCTGATGACATAGATTTCATTGCTGAGTGATATTGCATTGTACGTAAGTACCACAACTTCTTTATCCATTTTTCGCTTTCTGTGATATTGAACTTGGACCATAAATGAGTTTCTTGTAAACAGAGCTGTCCCTAACTTTGGGGTGGCTGAGTCTTTTTGATTTTAATTTCCCTAAGCTATAGGACCATAAGTGGAAGTGCCCTAGGCTCTGTTGCTTTGTTTTTTAGATGTTTCAGGAAACACCATACACTTCTCCAGAGTGGCTGTTGGCAATTTACATCCCGCCCATCAGCATAACAAGGCTCCCAGTTCTCCATGGCCTGTCCTGCCTTTCTGGATTTTACACTTTTTTCAGATGGCCCTGTTGACCGGGGCGCAGTGAGACTTCATTGTAGTGCAGATTTCCTTTGCAAGCTTGCTTGTTTGGCCAAAAAGGGCGTATGCGTTTTTTCCTGAATATATTAAGGAAAAAACGCATACGCCCTTTTTGGCCAAGTGCATCATTGTGGACGTTCTGCCTCTTTTCCTATGCTTTACATGCAATTCCAGTCTACCTCCTGAAATCGGTTTCCTGCAATTCTGCCCCGCTTTCAAGTCCTCTTGGCAGCCTTACTTCAATATATTTTTGGACGATAGGTGTCATTTATAACTCTGCAGGTATGTGAATGACAGTGCCCCTGAGCTCCTTTCTTCAACTCGCTTTCTTGTGAGCTGGCCGCAACACCGCAGGATTGCTTCAGGCCCTAGTGTGGTTCCGGCATGGCACGCTGAGCCTTTGTTTAATTCCTCTTCCTGGTGGGAAATGAGAGTTAAATTTGCCCGTCCAGACACCTCCAGCTAGTCTCTCATTGGTTCTCCCTATTCCTGTTCATTTTCCGCAGAAATTGCAAACTGGGCCAAATAGGAGGTTAAAGGCACTGACTCTCCAAGTGGGGAGAGTGTTAGTAAAGCGTCTGGAATGTTGCACCCGAGTACCAGGGGACGAAAACTGAGACATATTTGAACACGTTTCCCGATCACATGGTGGATCATACTCTGGGTTCCACATGCATGTTTTAGCTGAAGGAAGAATCCCTTAAACCTGGAGAGTTGAGACCCCTGCAATGGGTACCATGCAATATGACTTCAAAGGGTCTGCATTTGCTCACCGAACCTCACCAATCCTATCACTGCTGCATTTATGCCACTGTACACACGCTTGATTCTCTTGCAGAGACATATAAATCCATAGGTTTTAAGATTCTTACTAGTCAGGTATATTCTTAGGCGTTTAATATGGGGTGTAGAGTCCACTTCGTTGAGCAAGGAGTAGCTCTTGTCTATTACATATTTGGCTTATGGAACGGTATCTGTGCTAATTTCAATCTCTGGTTTTATGAAGCACCCCAACTCACCTTTCCCCTTAAGCAAGCATAAGTCGGTTTTCTACATTTGAGACCCTGTTCTGTTTTGTAATTCAGTTCCTGTGTAGCCAAGTTTACATTCCATGTGGTAGAGATATCTTATGATGTTTCTTTTTCTGTGTGACTTATTTCACTTAGAATCATCGTACCTGAATCCACTCATTATGCTGCTATGGGCCTGATGACATAGATTTCATTGCTGAGTGATATTGCATTGTACGTAAGTACCACAACTTCTTTATCCATTTTTCACTTTCTGTGATTTTGAACTTATACTGTAAACGAGGTTCTTGTAAACAGAGCCTTCCCAAACTTTGGGGTGGCTGTGTCTTTTTGATTTTAATTTCCCTAAGCTATAGGACCATAAGTGGAAGTGCCCTAGGCTCTGTTGCTTTGTTTTGTAGATGTTTCAGGAAACACCATACACTTCTCCAGAGTGGCTGTTGGCAATTTACATCCCGCCCATCAGCATAACAAGGCTCCCAGTTCTCCATGGCCTGTCCTGCCTTTCTGCATTTTACACTTTTTTCAGATGGCCCTTTTGACCGGGGGGCAGTGAGACTTCATTGTAGTGCAGATTTCCTTTGCAAGCTTGCTTGGTTGGCCAAAAAGGGCGTATGCGTTTTTTCCTGAATATATTCAGGAAAAAACGCATACGCCCTTTTTGGCCAAGTGCATCATTGTGGACGTTCTGCCTCTTTTCCTATGCTTTACATGCAATTCCAGTCTACCTCCTGAAATCGGTTTCCTGCAATTCTGCCCCGCTTTCAAGTCCTCTTGGCAGCCTTACTTCAATATATTTTTGGACGATAGCTGTCATTTATAACTCTGCAGGTATGTGAATGACAGTGCCCCTGAGCTCCTTTCTTCAACTCGCTTTCTTGTGAGCTGGCCGCAACACCGCAGCATTGCTTCAGGCCCTAGTGTGGTTCCGGCATGGCACGCTGAGCCTTTGTTTAATTCCTCTTCCTGGTGGGAAATGAGAGTTAAATTTGCCCGTCCAGACACCTCCAGCTAGTCTCTCATTGGTTCTCCCTATTCCTGTTCATTTTCCGCAGAAATTGCAAACTGGGCCAAATAGGAGGTTAAAGGCACTGACTCTCCAAGTGGGGAGAGTGTTAGTAAAGCGTCTGGAATGTTGCACCCGAGTACCAGGGGACGAAAACTGAGACATATTTGAACACGTTTCCCGATCACATGGTGGATCATACTCTGGGTTCCACATGCATGTTTTAGCTGAAGGAAGAATCCCTTAAACCTGGAGAGTTGAGACCCCTGCAATGGGTACCATGCAATATGACTTCAAAGGGTCTGCATTTGCTCACCGAACCTCACCAATCCTATCACTGCTGCATTTATGCCACTGTACACACGCTTGATTCTCTTTCGGAGACATATAAATCCATAGGTTTTAAGATTCTTACTAGTCAGGTATATTCTTAGGCGTTTAATATGGGGTGTAGAGTCCACTTCGTTGAGCAACGAGTAGCTCTTGTCTATTACATATTTGGCTTATGGAACGGTATCTGTGCTAATTTCAATCTCTGGTTTTATGCAGCACCCCAACTCACCTTTCCCCTTAAGCAAGCATAAGTCGGTTTTCTACATTTGAGACCCTGTTCTGTTTTGTAATTCAGTTCCTGTGTAGCCAAGTTTACATTCCATGTGGTAGAGATATCTTATGATATTTCTTTTTCTGTGTGACTTATTTCACTTAGAATCATCGTACCTGAATCCACTCATTATGCTGCTATGGGCCTGATGACATAGATTTCATTGCTGAGTGATATTGCATTGTACGTAAGTACCACAATTTCTTTATCCATTTTTCACTTTCTGTGATTTTGAACTTGTACTGTAAACGAGGTTCTTGTAAACAGAGCCTTCCCAAACTTTGGGGTGGCTGTGTCTTTTTGATTTTAATTTCCCTAAGCTATAGGACCATAAGTGGAAGAGCCCTAGGCTCTGTTGCTTTGTTTTGTAGATGTTTCAGGAAACACCATACACTTCTCCAGAGTGGCTGTTGGCAATTTACATCCCGCCCATCAGCATAACAAGGCTCCCAGTGCTCCATGGCCTGTCCTGCCTTTCTGGATTTTACACTTTTTTCAGATGGCCCTTTTGACCGGGGGGCAGTGAGACTTCATTGTAGTGCAGATTTCCTTTGCAAGCTTGCTTGGTTGGCCAAAAAGGGCGTATGCGTTTTTTCCTGAATATATTCAGGAAAAAACGCATACGCCCTTTTTGGCCAAGTGCATCATTGTGGACGTTCTGCCTCTTTTCCTTTGCTTTACATGCAATTCCAGTCTACCTCCTGAAATCGGTTTCCTGCAATTCTGCCCAGCGTTCAAGTCCTCTTGGCAGCCTTACTTCAATATATTTTTGGACGATAGCTGTCATTTATAACTCTGCAGGTTTGTGAATGACAGTACCCCTGAGCTCCTTTCTTCAATTCGCTTTCTTGTGAGCTGGCCGCAACACCGCAGCATTGCTTCAGGCCCTAGTGTGGTTCCGGCATGACATGCTGAGCCTTTGGTTAATTCCTCTTCCTGGTGGGAAATGAGAGTTAAATTTGCCCGTCCAGACACCTCCAGCTAGTCTCTCATTGGTTCTCCCTATTCCTGTTCATTTTCCGCAGAAATTGCAAACTGGGCCAAACAAGAGGTTAAAGGCACTGACTCTCCAAGTGGGGAGAGTGTTAGTAAAACATCTGGAATGTTGCACCCGAGTACCAGGGGATGAAAACTGACACAATTAAACACATTTCCCGATCACACGGTGGATCATACTCTGGGTTCCACATGCATGTTTTAGCTGAAGGAAGAATCCCTTAAACCTGGAGAGTTGAGACCCATGGAATGGGTACCATGCAATATGAATTCAAAGGTTCTGCATTTGCTCACCGAACCTCACCAATCCTATCACTGCTGCGTTTATGCCACTGTACACACGCTTGATTCTCTTTCGGAGACATATAAATCCATAGGTTTTAACATTCTTTCTAGTCAGGTATATTCTTACGCGTTTAATATGGGGTGTAGAGTCCACTTCGTTGAGCAAGGAGTAACTCTTGTCTATTAAATATTTGGCTTATGGAACGGTATCTGTTCTAATTTCAATCTCTGGTTTTATGCAGCACCCCAACTCACCTTTCGCCTTAAGCAAGCATAAGTTGGTTTTCTACATTTGAGACCCTGTTCTGTTTTGTAATTCAGTTCCTGAGTTGCCAAGTTTACATTCCTTGTACTAGTGATATCTTATGATGTTTGTTTTTCTGTGTGACTTATTTCACTTAGAATCATCGTACCTGAATCCACTCATTATGCTGCTATGGGCCTGATGACATAGATTTCATTGCTGAGTGATATTGCATTGTACGTAAGTACCACAACTTCTTTATCCATTTTTCGCTTTATGTGATATTGAACTTGGACCATAAATGAGGTTCTTGTAAACAGAGCTGTCCCTAACTTTGGGGTGGCTGAGTCTTTTTGATTTTAATTTCCCTAAGCTATAGGACCATAAGTGGAAGTGCCCTATGCTCTGTTGCTTTGTTTTTCAGATGTTTCAGGAAACACCATACACTTCTCCAGAGTGGCTGTTTGCAATTTACATCCCGCCCATCAGCATAACAAGGCTCCCATTTCTCCATGGCCTGTCCTGCCTTTCTGGATTTTACACATTTTTCAGATGGCCCTTTTGACCGGGGAGCAGTGAGACTTCATTGTAGTGCAGATTTCCTTTGCAAGCTTGCTTGGTTGGCCAAAAAGGGCGTATGCGTTTTTTCCTGAATATATTCAGGAAAAAACGCATACGCCCTTTTTGGCCAAGTGCATCATTGTGGACGTTCTGCCTCTTTTCCTATGCTTTACATGCAATTCCAGTCTACCTCCTGAAATCGGTTTCCTGCAATTCTGCCCCGCTTTCAAGTCCTCTTGGCAGCCTTACTTCAATATATTTTTGGACGATAGCTATCATTTATAACTCTGCAGGTATGTGAATGACAGTGCCCCTGAGCTCCTTTCTTCAACTCGCTTTCTTGTGAGCTGGCCGCAACACCGCAGCATTGCTTCAGGCCCTAGTGTGGTTCCGGCATGGCACGCTGAGCCTTTGTTTAATTCCTCTTCCTGGTGGGAAATGAGAGTTAAATTTGCCCGTCCAGACACCTCCAGCTAGTCTCTCATTGGTTCTCCCTATTCCTGTTCATTTTCCGCAGAAATTGCAAACTGGGCCAAACAGGAGGTTAAAGGCACTGACTCTCCAAGTGGGGAGAGTGTTAGTAAAGCGTCTGGAATGTTGCACCCGAGTACCAGGGGACGAAAACTGAGACACATTTGAACACGTTTCCCGATCACATGGTGGATCATACTCTGGGTTCCACATGCATGTTTTAGCTGAAGGAAGAATCCCTTAAACCTGGAGAGTTGAGACCCCTGCAATGGGTACCATGCAATATGACTTCAAAGGGTCTGCATTTGCTCACCGAACCTCACCAATCCTATCACTGCTGCATTTATGCCACTGTACACACGCTTGATTCTCTTTCTGAGACATATAAATCCATAGGTTTTAAGATTCTTACTAGTCAGGTATATTCTTAGGCGTTTAATATGGGGTGTAGAGTCCACTTCGTTGAGCAAGGAGTAGCTCTTGTCTATTACATATTTGGCTTATGGAACGGTATCTGTGCTAATTTCAATCTCTGGTTTTATGCAGCACCCCAACTCACCTTTCCCCTTAAGCAAGCATAAGTCGGTTTTCTACATTTGAGACCCTGTTCTGTTTTGTAATTCAGTTCCTGTGTAGCCAAGTTTACATTCCATGTGGTAGAGATATCTTATGATGTTTCTTTTTCTGTGTGACTTATTTCACTTAGAATCATCGTACCTGAATCCACTCATTATGCTGCTATAGGCCTGATGACATAGATTTCATTGCTGAGTGATATTGCATTGTACGTAAGTACCACAACTTCTTTATCCATTTTTCACTTTCTGTGATTTTGAACTTATACTGTAAACGAGGTTCTTGTAAACAGAGCCTTCCCAAATTTTGGGGTGGCTGTGTCTTTTTGATTTTAATTTCCCTAAGCTATAGGACCATAAGTGGAAGTGCCCTAAGCTCTGTTGCTTTGTTTTTTAGATGTTTCAGGAAACACCATACACTTCTCCAGAGTGGCTGTTGGCAATTTACATCCCGCCCATCAGCATAACAAGGCTCCCAGTGCTCCATGGCCTGTCCTGCCTTTCTGGATTTTACACTTTTTTCAGATGGCCCTTTTGACCGGGGGGCAGTGAGACTTCATTGTAGTGCAGATTTCCTTTGCAAGCTTGCTTGGTTGGCCAAAAAGGGCGTATGCGTTTTTTCCTGAATATATTCAGGAAAAAACGCATACGCCCTTTTTGGCCAAGTGCATCATTGTGGACGTTCTGCCTCTTTTCCTTTGCTTTACATGCAATTCCAGTCTACTTCCTGAAATCGGTTTCCTGCAATTCTGCCCAGCGTTCAAGTCCTCTTGGCAGCCTTACTTCAATATATTTTTGGACGATAGCTGTCATTTATAACTCTGCAGGTTTGTGAATGACAGTGCCCCTGATCTCCTTTCTTCAACTCGCTTTCTTGTGAGCTGGCCGCAACACCGCAGCATTGCTTCAGGCCCTAGTGTGGTTCCGGCATGACATGCTGAGCCTTTGGTTAATTCCTCTTCCTGGTGGGAAATGAGAGTTAAATTTGCCCGTCCAGACACCTCCAGCTAGTCTCTCATTGGTTCTCCCTATTCCTGTTCATTTTCCGCAGAAATTGCAAACTGGGCCAAACAAGACGTTAAAGGCACTGACTCTCCAAGTGGGGAGAGTGTTAGTAAAGCGTCTGGAATGTTGCACCCGAGTACCAGGTGATGAAAACTGACACAATTAAACACGTTTCCCGATCACACGGTGGATCATACTCTGGGTTCCACATGCATGTTTTAGCTGAAGGAAGAATCCCTTAAACCTGGAGAGTTGAGACCCATGGAATGGGTACCATGCAATATGACTTCAAAGGTTCTGCATTTGCTCACCAAACCTCACCAATCCTATCACTGCTGCGTTTATGACACTGTACACATGCTTGATTCTCTTTTGGAGACATATAAATCCATAGGTTTTAAGATTCTTTCTAGTCAGGTATATTCTTACGCGTTTAATATGGGGTGTAGAGTCCACTTCGTTGAGCAAGGAGTAGCTCTTGTCTATTAAATATTTGGCTTATGGAACGGTATCTGTTCTAATTTCAATCTCTGGTTTTATGCAGCACCCCAACTCACCTTTCGCCTTAAGCAAGCATAAGTTGGTTTTCTACATTTGAGACCCTGTTCTGTTTTGTAATTCAGTTCCTGTGTAGCCAAGTTTACATTCCTTGTAGTAGTGATATCTTATGATGTTTGTTTTTCTGGGTGACTGATTTCACTTAGAATCATCGTACCTGAATCCACTCATTATGCTGCTACGGGCCTGATGACATAGATTTCATTGCTGAGTGATATTGCATTGTACGTAAGTACCACAACTTCTTTATCCATTTTGCGCTTTCTGTGGTATTGAACTTGTACCGTAAACGAGGTTCTTGTAAACAGAGCTGTCCCAAAGATTGGGGTGGTTGTGTCTTTTTGATTTTAATTTCCCTAAGCTATAGGACCATAAGTGGAATTGCCCTAGGCTCTGTTGCTTTGTTTTTTAGATGTTTCAGGAAACACCATACACTTCTCCAGAGTGACTGTTGGCAATTTACATCCCGCCCATGAGCATAACAAGGCTCCCAGTTCTCCATGGCCTGTCCTGCCTTTCTGGATTTTACACTTTTATCAGATGGCCCTTTTGACCGGGGGGCAGTGAGACTTCATTGTAGTGCAGATTTCCTTTGCAAGCTTGCTTGGTTGGCCAAAAAGGGCGTATGCGTTTTTTCCTGAATATATTCAGGAAAAAACGCATACGCACTTTTTGGCCAAGTGCATCATTGTGGACGTTCTGCCTCTTTTCCTATGCTTTACATGCAATTCCAGTCTACCTCCTGAAATCGGTTTCCTGCAATTCTGCCCCGCTTTCAAGTCCTCTTGGCAGCCTTACTTCAATATCTTTTTGGATGATAGCTGTCATTTATAACTCTGCAGGTATGTGAATGACAGTGCCCCTGAGCTCCTTTCTTCAACTCGCTTTCTTGTGAGCTGGCCGCAACACCGCTGCATTGCTTCAGGCCCTAGTGTGGTTCCGGCATGGCACACTGAGCCTTTGGTTAATTCCTCTTCCCGGTGGGAAATGAGAGTTAAATTTGCCCGTCCAGACACCTCCAGCTAGTCTCTCATTGGTTCTCCCTATTCCTGTTCATTTTCCGCAGAAATTGCAAACTGGGCCAAAGAAGAGGTTAAAGGCACTGACTCTCCAAGTGGGGAGAGTGTTAGTAAAGCATTTGGAATGTTGCACCCGAGTACCAGGGGACGAAAACTGACACAATTGAACACGTTTCCCGAGCACACGGTGGATCATACTCTGGGTTCCACATGCATGTTTTAGCTGAAGGAAGAATTCCTTAAACCTGGAGAGTTGAGACCCATGGAATGGGTACCATGCAATATGACTTCAAAGGGTCTGCATTTGTCCACCGAACCTCACCAATCCTATCACTGCTGCGTTTATGCCGCTGTACACACGCTTGATTCTCTTTCGGAGACATAGATATCCATAGGTTTTAAGATTCTTCCTAGTCAGGTATATTCTTATGCGTTTAATATGGGGTGTAGAGTCCACTTCGTTGAGCAAGGAGTAGCTCTTGTCTATTACATATTTGGCTTATGGAACGGTATCTGTGCTAATTTCAATCTCTGGTTTTATGCAGCACCCCAACTCACCTTTCCCCTTAAGCAAGCATAAGTCGGTTTTCTACATTTGAGACCCTGTTCTGTTTTGTAATTCAGTTCCTGTGTAGCCAAGTTTACATTCCATGTGGTAGAGATATCTTATGATGTTTTTTTTTCTGTGTGACTTATTTCACTTAGAATCATCGTACCTGAATCCACTCATTATGCTGCTATGGGCCTGATGACATAGATTTCATTGCTGAGTGATATTGCATTGTACGTAAGTACCACAACTTCTTTATCCATTTTGCGCTTTCTGTGATATTGAACTTGTACCGTAAACGAGGTTCTTGTAAACAGAGCTGTCCCAAACATTTGGGTGGTTGTGTCTTTTTTATTTTAATTTCCCTAAGCTATAGGACCATAAGTGGAAGTGCCCTAGGCTCTGTTGCTTTGTTTTTTAGATGTTTCCGGAAACACCATACACTTCTCCAGAGTGGCTGTTGGCAATTTACATCCCACCCATCAGCATAACAAGGCTGCCAGTTCTCCATGGCCTGTCCTGTCTTTCTGGATTTTACACTTTTTTCAGATGGCCCTTTTGACCGGGGGGCAGTGAGACTTCATTGTAGTGCAGATTTCCTTTGCAAGCTTGCTTGGTTGGCCAAAAAGGGCGTATGCATTTTTTCCTGAATATATTAAGGAAAAAACGCATACGCCCTTTTTGGCCAAGTGCATCATTGTGGACGTTCTGCCTCTTTTCCTATGCTTTACATGCAATTCCAGTCTACCTCCTGAAATCGGTTTCCTGCAATTCTGCCCCGCTTTCAAGTCCTCTTGGCTGCCTTACTTCAATATATTTTTGGACGATAGCTATCATTTATAACTCTGCAGGTATGTGAATGACAGCGCCCCTGAGCTCCTTTCTTCAACTCGCTTTCTTGTGAGCTGGCCGCAACACCGCAGGATTGCTTCAGGCCCTAGTGTGGTTCAGGCATGGCACGCTGAGCCTTTGGTTAATTCCTCTTCCTGGTGGGAAATGAGAGTTAAATTTGCCCGTCCAGACACCTCCAGCTAGTCTCTCATTGGTTCTCCCTATTCCTGTTCATTTTCCGCAGAAATTGCAAACTGGGCCAAACAGGAGGTTAAAGGCACTGACTCTCCAAGTGGGGAGAGTGTTAGTAAAGCGTCTGGAATGTTGCACTCGAGTATCAGGGGACGAAAACTGAGACACATTTGAACACGTTTCCCGATCACATGGTGGATCATACTCTGGGTTCCACATGCATGTTTTAGCTGAAGGAAGAATCCCTTAAACCTGGAGAGTTGAGACCCCTGCAATGGGTACCATGCAATATGACTTCAAAGGGTCTGCATTTGCTCACCGAACCTCACCAATCCTATCACTGCTGCATTTATGCCACTGTACACACGCTTGATTCTCTTTCTGAGACATATAAATCCATAGGTTTTAAGATTCTTACTAGTCAGGTATATTCTTAGGCGTTTAATATGGGGTGTAGAGTCCACTTCGTTGATCAAGGAGTAGCTCTTGTCTATTACATATTTGGCTTATGGAACGGTATCTGTGCTAATTTCAATCTCTGGTTTTATGCAGCACCCCAACTCACCTTTCCCCTTAAGCAAGCATAAGTCGGTTTTCTACATTTGAGACCCTGTTCTGTTTTGTAATTCAGTTCCTGTGTAGCCAAGTTTACATTCCATGTGGTAGAGATATCTTATGATGTTTCTTTTTCTGTGTGACTTATTTCACTTAGAATCATCGTACTTGAATCCACTCATTATGCTGCTATGGGCCTGATGACATAGATTTCATTGCTGAGTGATATTGCATTGTACGTAAGTACCACAACTTCTTTATCCATTTTTCACTTTCTGTGATTTTGAACTTGTACTGTAAACGAGGTTCTTGTAAACAGAGCCTTCCCAAACTTTGGGGTGGCTGTGTCTTTTTGATTTTAATTTCCCTAAGCTATAGGACCATAAGTGGAAGAGCCCTAGGCTCTGTTGCTTTGTTTTTTAGATGTTTCAGGAAACACCATACACTTCTCCAGAGTGGCTGTTGGCAATTTACATCCCGCCCATCAGCATCACAAGGCTCCCAGTTCTCCATGGCCTGTCCTGCCTTTCTGGATTTTACACTTTTTTCAGATGACCCTTTTGACCGTGGGGCAGTGAGACTTCATTGTAGTGCAGATTTCCTTTGCAAGCTTGCTTGGTTGGCCAAAAAGGGCGTATGCGTTTTTTCCTGAATATATTCAGGAAAAAATGCATACGCCCTTTTTGGCCAAGTGCATCATTGTGGACGTTCTGCCTCTTTTCCTTTGCTTTACATGCAATTCCAGTCTACCTCCTGAAATCGGTTTCCTGCAATTCTGCCCAGCGTTCAAGTCCTCTTGGCAGCCTTACTTCAATATATTTTTGGACGATAGCTGTCATTTATAACTCTGCAGGTTTGTGAATGACAGTGCCCCTGATCTCCTTTCTTCAACTCGCTTTCTTGTGAGCTGGCCGCAACACCGCAGCATTGCTTCAGGCCCTAGTGTGGTTCCAGCATGACATGCTGAGCCTTTGGTTAATTCCTCTTCCTGGTGGGAAATGAGAGTTAAATTTGCCCGTCCAGACACCTCCAGCTAGTCTCTCATTGGTTCTCCCTATTCCTGTTCATTTTCCGCAGAAATTGCAAACTGGGCCAAACAATAGTTTAAAGGCACTGACTCTCCAAGTGGGGAGAGTGTTAGTAAAGCGTCTGGAATGTTGCACCCAAGTACCAGGGGATGAAAACTGACACAATTAAACACGTTTCCCGATCACACGGTGGATCATACTCTGGGTTCCACATGCATGTTTTAGCTGAAGGAAGAATCCCTTAAACCTGGAGAGTTGAGACCCATGGAATGGGTACCATGCAATATGACTTCAAAGGGTCTGCATTTGCTCACCGAACCTCACCAATCCTATCACTGCTGCGTTTATGACACTGTACACACGCTTGATTCTCTTTCGGAGACATATAAATCCATAGGTTTTAAGATTCTTTCTAGTCAGGTATATTCTTACGCGTTTAATATGTGGTGTAGAGTCCACTTCGTTGAGCAAGGAGTAGCTCTTGTCTATTAAATATTTGGCTTATGGAACGGTATCCATTCTAATTTCAATCTCTGGTTTTATGCAGCACCCCAACTCACCTTTCGCCTTAAGCAAGCATAAGTTGGTTTTCTACATTTGAGACCCTGTTCTGTTTTGTAATTCAGTTCCTGTGTAGCCAAGTTTACATTCCTTGTAGTAGTGATATCTTATGATGTTTGTTTTTCTGTGTGACTTATTTCACTTAGAAGCATCGTACCTGAATCCACTCATTATGCTGCTACGGGCCTGATGACATAGATTTCATTGCTGAGTGATATTGCATTGTACGTAAGTACCACAACTTCTTTATCCATTTTTCGCTTTCTGTGATATTGAACTTGGACCATAAATGAGGTTCTTGTAAACAGAGCTGTCCCTAACTTTGGGGTGGCTGAGTCTTTTTGATTTTAATATCCCTAAGCTATAGGACCATAAGTGGAAGTGTCCTAGGCTCTGTTGCTTTGTTTTTTAGATGTTTCAGGAAACACCATACACTTCTCCAGAGTGGCTGTTGGCAATTTACATCCCGCCCATCAGCATAACAAGGCTCCCAGTTCTCCATGGCCTGTCCTGCCTTTCTGGATTTTACACTTTTTTCAGATGGCCCTGTTGACCGGGGGGCAGTGAGACTTCATTGTAGTGCAGATTTCCTTTGCAAGCTTGCTTGGTTGGCCAAAAAGGGCGTATGCGTTTTTTCCTGAATATATTCAGGAAAAAACGCATACGCCCTTTTTGGCCAAGTGCATCATTGTGGACGTTCTGCCTCTTTTCCTATGCTTTACATGCAATTCCAGTCTACCTCCTGAAATCGGTTTCCTGCAATTCTGCCCCGCTTTCAAGTCCTCTTGGCAGCCTTACTTCAATATATTTTTGGACGATAGCTGTCATTTATAACTCTGCAGGTATGTGAATGACAGTGCCCCTGAGCTCCTTTCTTCAACTCGCTTTCTTGTGAGCTGGCCGCAACACCGCAGGATTGCTTCAGGCCCTAGTGTGGTTCCGGCATGGCACGCTGAGCCTTTGTTTAATTCCTCTTCCTGGTGGGAAATGAGAGTTAAATTTGCCCGTCCAGACACCTCCAGCTAGTCTCTCATTGGTTCTCCCTATTCCTGTTCATTTTCCGCAGAAATTGCAAACTGGGCCAAATAGGAGGTTAAAGGCACTGACTCTCCAAGTGGGGAGAGTGTTAGTAAAGCGTCTGGAATGTTGCACCCGAGTACCAGGGGACGAAAACTGAGACATATTTGAACACGTTTCCCGATCACATGGTGGATCATACTCTGGGATCCACATGCATGTTTTAGCTGAAGGAAGAATCCCTTAAACCTGGAGAGTTGAGACCCCTGCAATGGGTACCATGCAATATGAATTCAAAGGGTCTGCATTTGCTCACCGAACCTCACCAATCCTATCACTGCTGCATTTATGCCACTGTACACACGCTTGATTCTCTTTCGGAGACATATAAATCCATAGGTTTTAAGATTCTTACTAGTCAGGTATATTCTTAGGCGTTTAATATGGGGTGTAGAGTCCACTTCGTTGAGCAAGGAGTAGCTCTTGTCTATTACATATTTGGCTTATGGAACGGTATCTGTGCTAATTTCAATCTCTGGTTTTATGCAGCACCCCAACTCACCTTTCCCCTTAAGCAAGCATAAGTCGGTTTTCTACATTTGAGACCCTGTTCTGTTTTGTAATTCAGTTCCTGTGTAGCCAAGTTTACATTCCATGTGGTAGAGATATCTTGTGATATTTCATTTTCTGTGTGACTTATTTCACTTAGAATCATCGTACCTGAATCCACTCATTATGCTGCTATGGGCCTGATGACATAGATTTCATTGCTGAGTGATATTCTATTGTACGTAAGTAACACAACTTCTTTATCCATTTTTCACTTTCTGTGATTTTGAACTTGTACTGTAAACGAGGTTCTTGTAAACAGAGCCTTCCCAAACTTTGGGGGGCTGTGTCTTTTTGATTTTAATTTCCCTAAGCTATAGGACCATAAGTGGAAGAGCCCTAGGCTCTGTTGCTTTGTTTTTTAGATGTTTCAGGAAACACCATACACTTCTCCAGAGTGGCTGTTGGCAATTTACATCCCGCCCATCAGCATAACAAGGCTCCCAGTGCTCCATGGCCTGTCCTGCCTTTCTGGATTTTACACTTTTTTCAGATGGCCCTTTTGACCGGGGGGCAGTGAGACTTCATTGTAGTGCAGATTTCCATTGCAAGCTTGCTTGGTTGGCCAAAAAAGGCGTATGCGTTTTTTCCTGAATATATTCAGGAAAAAACGCATACGCCCTTTTTGGCCAAGTGCATCATTGTGGACGTTCTGCCTCTTTTCCTTTGCTTTACATGCAATTCCAGTCTACCTCCTGAAATCGGTTTCCTGCAATTCTGCCCAGCGTTCAAGTCCTCTTGGCAGCCTTACTTCAATATATTTTTGGACGATAGCTGTCATTTATAACTCTGCAGGTTTGTGAATGACAGTGCCCCTGAGCTCCTTTCTTCAACTCGCTTTCTTGTGAGCTGGCCGCAACACCGCAGCATTGCTTCAGGCCCTAGTGTGGTTCCGGCATGACATGTTGAGCCTTTGGTTAATTCCTCTTCCTGGTGGGAAATGAGAGTTAAATTTGCCCGTCCAGTCACCTCCAGATAGTCTCTCATTGGTTCTCCCTATTCCTGTTCATTTTCCACAGAAATTGCAAACTGGGCCAAACAAGAGGTTAAAGGCACTGACTCTCCAAGTGGGGAGAGTGTTAGTAAAGCGTCTGGAATGTTGCACCCGAGTACCAGGGGATGAAAACTGACACAATTAAACACGTTTCCCGATCACAAGGTGGATCATACTCTGGGTTCCACATGCATGTTTTAGCTGAAGGAAGAATCCCTTAAACCTGGAGAGTTGAGACCCATGGAATGGGTACCATGCAATATGACTTCAAAGGGTCTGCATTTGCTCACCGAACCTCACCAATCCTATCACTGCTGCGTTTATGACACTGTACACACGCTTGATTCTCTTTTGGAGACATATAAATCCATAGGTTTTAAGATTCTTTCTAGTCAGGTATATTCTTACGCGTTTAATATGGGGTGTAGAGTCCACTTCGTTGAGCAAGGAGTAGCTCTTGTCTATTAAATATTTGGCTTATGGAACGGTATCTGTTCTAATTTCAATCTCTGGTTTTATGCAGCACCCCAACTCACCTTTCGCCTTAAGCAAGCATAAGTTGGTTTTCTACATTTGAGACCCTGTTCTGTTTTGTAATTCAGTTCCTGAGTTGCCAAGTTTACATTCCTTGTACTAGTGATATCTTATGATGTTTCTTTTTCTGTGTGACTTATTTCACTTAGAATCATCGTACCTGAATCCACTAATTATGCTGCTACGGGCCTGATGACATAGATTTCATTGCTGAGTGATATTGCATTGTACGTAAGTACCACAACTTCTTTATCCATTTTTCGCTTTCTGTGATATTGAACTTGGACCATAAATGAGGTTCTTGTAAACAGAGCTGTCCCTAACTTTGGGGTGGCTGAGTCTTTTTGATTTTAATTTCCCTAAGCTATAGGACCATAAGTGGAAGTGCCCTAGGCTCTGTTGCTTTGTTTTTTAGATGTTTCAGGAAACACCATACACTTCTCCAGAGTGGCTGTTGGCAATTTACATCCCGCCCATCAGCATAACAAGGCTCCCAGTTCTCCATGGCCTGTCCTGCCTTTCTGGATTTTACACTTTTTTCAGATGGCCCTTTTGACCGGGGGGCAGTGAGACTTCATTGTAGTGCAGATTTCCTTTGCAAGCTTGCTTGGTTGGCCAAAAAGGGCGTATGCGTTTTTTCCTGAATATATTCAGGAAAAAACGCATACGCCCTTTTTGGCCAAGTGCATCATTGTGGACGTTCTGCCTCTTTTCCTATGCTTTACATGCAATTCCAGTCTACCTCCTGAAATCGGTTTCCTGCAATTCTGCCCCACTTTCAAGTCCTCTTGGCAGCCTTACTTCAATATATTTTTGGACGATAGCTATCATTTATAACTCTGCAGGTATGTGAATGACAGTGCCCCTGAGCTCCTTTCTTCAACTCGCTTTCTTGTGAGCTGGCCGCAACACCGCAGGATTGCTTCAGGCCCTAGTGTGGTTCCGGCATGGCACACTGAGCCTTTGTTTAATTCCTCTTCCTGGTGGGAAATGAGAGTTAAATTTGCCCATCCAGACACCTCCAGCTAGTCTCTCATTGGTTCTCTCTATTCCTGTTCATTTTCCGCAGAAATTGCAAACTGGGCCAAACAGGAGGTTAAAGGCACTGACTCTCCAAGTGGGGAGAGTGTTAGTAAAGCGTCTGGAATGTTGCACCCGAGTACCAGGGGACGAAAACTGAGACACATTTGAACATGTTTCCCGATCACATGGTGGATCATACTCTGGGTTCCACATGCATGTTTTAGCTGAAGGAAGAATCCCTTAAACCTGGAGAGTTGAGACCCCTGTAATGGGTACCATGCAATATGACTTCAAAGGGTCTGCATTTGCTCACCGAACCTCACCAATCCTATCACTGCTGCATTTATGCCACTGTACACACGCTTGATTCTCTTGCAGAGACATATAAATCCATAGGTTTTAAGATTCTTACTAGTCAGGTATATTCTTAGGCGTTTAATATGGGGTGTAGAGTCCACTTCGTTGAGCAAAGAGTAGCTCTGTCTATTACATATTTGGCTTATGGAACGGTATCTGTGCTAATTTCAATCTCTGGTTTTATGCAGCACCCCAACTCACCTTTCCCCTTAAGCAAGCATAAGTCGGTTTTCTACATTTGAGACCCTGTTCTGTTTTGTAATTCAGTTCCTGTGTAGCCAAGTTTACATTCCATGTGGTAGAGATATCTTATGATGTTTGTTTTTCTGTGTGACTTATTTCACTTAGAATCATCGTACCTGAATCCACTCATTATGCTGCTATGGGCCTGATGACATAGATTTCATTGCTGAGTGATATTGCATTGTACGTAAGTACCACAACTTCTTTATCCATTTTTCACTTTCTGTGATTTTGAACTTATACTGTAAACGAGGTTCTTGTAAACAGAGCCTTCCCAAACTTTGGGGTGGCTGTGTCTTTTTGATTTTAATTTCCCTAAGCTATAGGACCATAAGTGGAAGTGCCCTAGGCTCTGTTGCTTTGTTTTGTAGATGTTTCAGGAAACACCATACACTTCTCCAGAGTGGCTGTTGGCAATTTACATCCCGCCCATCAGCATAACAAGGCTCCCAGTTCTCCATGGCCTGTCCTGCCTTTCTGGATTTTACACTTTTTTCAGATGGCCCTTTTGACCGGGGGGCAGTGAGACTTCATTGTAGTGCAGATTTCCTTTGCAAGCTTGCTTGGTTGGCCAAAAAGGGCGTATGCATTTTTTCCTGAATATATTCAGGAAAAAACGCATATGCCCTTTTTGGCCAAGTGCATCATTGTGGACGTTCTGCCTCTTTTCCTATGCTTTACATGCAATTCCAGTCTACCTCCTGAAATCGGTTTCCTGCAATTCTGCCCCGCTTTCAAGTCCTCTTGGCAGCCTTACTTCAATATATTTTTGGACGATAGCTGTCATTTATAACTCTGCAGGTATGTGAATGACAGTGCCCCTGAGCTCCTTTCTTCAACTCGCTTTCTTGTGAGCTGGCCGCAACACCGCAGCATTGCTTCAGGCCCTAGTGTGGTTCCGGCATGGCACGCTGAGCCTTTGTTTAATTCCTCTTCCTGGTGGGAAATGAGAGTTAAATTTGCCCGTCCAGACACCTCCAGCTAGTCTCTCATTGGTTCTCCCTATTCCTGTTCATTTTCCGCAGAAATTGCAAACTGGGCCAAATAGGAGGTTAAAGGCACTGACTCTCCAAGTGGGGAGAGTGTTAGTAAAGCGTCTGGAATGTTGCACCCGAGTACCAGGGGACGAAAACTGAGACACATTTGAACACGTTTCCTGATCACATGGTGGATCATACTCTGGGTTCCACATGCATGTTTTAGCTGAAGGAAGAATCCCTTAAACCTGGAGAGTGGAGACCCCTGCAATGGGTACCATGCAATATGACTTCAAAGGGTCTGCATTTGCTCACCGAACCTCACCAATCCTATCACTGCTGCATTTATGCCACTGTACACACGCTTGATTCTCTTTCGGAGACATATAAATCCATAGGTTTTAAGATTCTTACTAGTCAGGTATATTCTTAGGCGTTTAATATGGGGTGTTGAGTCCACTTCGTTGAGCAAGGAGTAGCTCTTGTCTATTACATATTTGGCTTATGGAACGGTATCTGTGCTAATTTCAATCTCTGGTTTTATGCAGCACCCCAACTCACCTTTCCCCTTAAGCAAGCATAAGTCGGTTTTCTACATTTGAGACCCTGTTCTGTTTTGTAATTCAGTTCCTGTGTAGCCAAGTTTACATTCCATGTGGTAGAGATATCTTATGATATTTCATTTTCTGTGTGACTTATTTCACTTAGAATCATCGTACCTGAATCCACTCATTATGCTGCTATGGGCCTGATGACATAGATTTCATTGCTGAGTGATATTCTATTGTACGTAAGTAACACAACTTCTTTATCCATTTTTCACTTTCTGTGATTTTGAACTTGTACTGTAAACGAGGTTCTTGTAAACAGAGCCTTCCCAAACTTTGGGGGGCTGTGTCTTTTTGATTTTAATTTCCCTAAGCTATAGGACCATAAGTGGAAGAGCCCTAGGCTCTGTTGCTTTGTTTTTTAGATGTTTCAGGAAACACCATACACTTCTCCAGAGTGGCTGTTGGCAATTTACATCCCGCCCATCAGCATAACAAGGCTCCCAGTGCTCCATGGCCTGTCCTGCCTTTCTGGATTTTACACTTTTTTCAGATGGCCCTTTTGACCGGGGGGCAGTGAGACTTCATTGTAGTGCAGATTTCCATTGCAAGCTTGCTTGGTTGGCCAAAAAAGGCGTATGCGTTTTTTCCTGAATATATTCAGGAAAAAACGCATACGCCCTTTTTGGCCAAGTGCATCATTGTGGACGTTCTGCCTCTTTTCCTTTGCTTTACATGCAATTCCAGTCTACCTCCTGAAATCGGTTTCCTGCAATTCTGCCCAGCGTTCAAGTCCTCTTGGCAGCCTTACTTCAATATATTTTTGGACGATAGCTGTCATTTATAACTCTGCAGGTTTGTGAATGACAGTGCCCCTGAGCTCCTTTCTTCAACTCGCTTTCTTGTGAGCTGGCCGCAACACCGCAGCATTGCTTCAGGCCCTAGTGTGGTTCCGGCATGACATGCTGAGCCTTTGGTTAATTCCTCTTCCTGGTGGGAAATGAGAGTTAAATTTGCCCGTCCAGTCACCTCCAGATAGTCTCTCATTGGTTCTCCCTATTCCTGTTCATTTTCCACAGAAATTGCAAACTGGGCCAAACAAGAGGTTAAAGGCACTGACTCTCCAAGTGGGGAGAGTGTTAGTAAAGCGTCTGGAATGTTGCACCCGAGTACCAGGGGATGAAAACTGACACAATTAAACACGTTTCCCGATCACAAGGTGGATCATACTCTGGGTTCCACATGCATGTTTTAGCTGAAGGAAGAATCCCTTAAACCTGGAGAGTTGAGACCCATGGAATGGGTACCATGCAATATGACTTCAAAGGGTCTGCATTTGCTCACCGAACCTCACCAATCCTATCACTGCTGCGTTTATGACACTGTACACACGCTTGATTCTCTTTTGGAGACATATAAATCCATAGGTTTTAAGATTCTTTCTAGTCAGGTATATTCTTACGCGTTTAATATGGGGTGTAGAGTCCACTTCGTTGAGCAAGGAGTAGCTCTTGTCTATTAAATATTTGGCTTATGGAACGGTATCTGTTCTAATTTCAATCTCTGGTTTTATGCAGCACCCCAACTCACCTTTCGCCTTAAGCAAGCATAAGTTGGTTTTCTACATTTGAGACCCTGTTCTGTTTTGTAATTCAGTTCCTGAGTTGCCAAGTTTACATTCCTTGTACTAGTGATATCTTATGATGTTTCTTTTTCTGTGTGACTTATTTCACTTAGAATCATCGTACCTGAATCCACTCATTATGCTGCTACGGGCCTGATGACATAGATTTCATTGCTGAGTGATATTGCATTGTACGTAAGTACCACAACTTCTTTATCCATTTTTCGCATTCTGTGATATTGAACTTGGACCATAAATGAGGTTCTTGTAAACAGAGCTGTCCCTAACTTTGGGGTGGCTGAGTCTTTTTGATTTTAATTTCCCTAAGCTATAGGACCATAAGTGGAAGTGCCCTAGGCTCTGTTGCTTTGTTTTTTAGATGTTTCAGGAAACACCATACACTTCTCCAGAGTGGCTGTTGGCAATTTACATCCCGCCCATCAGCATAACAAGGCTCCCAGTTCTCCATGGCCTGTCCTGCCTTTCTGGATTTTACACTTTTTTCAGATGGCCCTTTTGACCGGGGGGCAGTGAGACTTCATTGTAGTGCAGATTTCCTTTGCAAGCTTGCTTGGTTGGCCAAAAAGGGCGTATGCGTTTTTTCCTGAATATATTCAGGAAAAAACGCATACGCCCTTTTTGGCCAAGTGCATCATTGTGGACGTTCTGCCTCTTTTCCTATGCTTTACATGCAATTCCAGTCTACCTCCTGAAATCAGTTTCCTGCAATTCTGCCCCACTTTCAAGTCCTCTTGGCAGCCTTACTTCAATATATTTTTGGACGATAGCTATCATTTATAACTCTGCAGGTATGTGAATGACAGTGCCCCTGAGCTCCTTTCTTCAACTCGCTTTCTTGTGAGCTGGCCGCAACACCGCAGGATTGCTTCAGGCCCTAGTGTGGTTCCGGCATGGCACACTGAGCCTTTGTTTAATTCCTCTTCCTGGTGGGAAATGAGAGTTAAATTTGCCCATCCAGACACCTCCAGCTAGTCTCTCATTGGTTCTCTCTATTCCTGTTCATTTTCCGCAGAAATTGCAAACTGGGCCAAACAGGAGGTTAAAGGCACTGACTCTCCAAGTGGGGAGAGTGTTAGTAAAGCGTCTGGAATGTTGCACCCGAGTACCAGGGGACGAAAACTGAGACACATTTGAACATGTTTCCCGATCACATGGTGGATCATACTCTGGGTTCCACATGCATGTTTTAGCTGAAGGAAGAATCCCTTAAACCTGGAGAGTTGAGACCCCTGTAATGGGTACCATGCAATATGACTTCAAAGGGTCTGCATTTGCTCACCGAACCTCACCAATCCTATCACTGCTGCATTTATGCCACTGTACACACGCTTGATTCTCTTGCAGAGACATATAAATCCATAGGTTTTAAGATTCTTACTAGTCAGGTATATTCTTAGGCGTTTAATATGGGGTGTAGAGTCCACTTCGCTGAGCAAGGAGTAGCTCTTGTCTATTACATATTTGGCTTATGGAACGGTATCTGTGCTAATTTCAATCTCTGGTTTTATGCAGCACCCCAACTCACCTTTCCCCTTAAGCAAGCATAAGTCGGTTTTCTACATTTGAGACCCTGTTCTGTTTTGTAATTCAGTTCCTGTGTAGCCAAGTTTACATTCCATGTGGTAGAGATATCTTATGATATTTCTTTTTCTGTGTGACTTATTTCACTTAGAATCATCGTACCTGAATCCACTCATTATGCTGCTATGGGCCTGATGACATAGATTTCATTGCTGAGTGATATTGCATTGTACGTAAGTAACACAACTTCTTTATCCATTTTTCACTTTCTGTGATTTTGAACTTGTACTGTAAACGAGGTTCTTGTAAACAGAGCCTTCCCAAACTTTGGGGTGGCTGTGTCTTTTTGATTTTAATTTCCCTAAGCTATAGGACCATAAGTGGAAGAGCCCTATGCTCTGTTGCTTTGTTTTTTAGATGTTTCAGGAAACACCATACACTTCTCCAGAGTGGCTGTTGGCAATTTACATCCCGCCCATCAGCATAACAAGGCTCCCAGTGCTCCATGGCCTGTCCTGCCTTTCTGGATTTTACACTTTTTTCAGATGGCCCTTTTGACCGGGGGGCAGTGAGACTTCATTGTAGTGCAGATTTCCTTTGCAAGCTTGCTTGGTTGGCCAAAAAGGGCGTATGCGTTTTTTCCTGAATATATTCAGGAAAAAACGCATACGCCCTTTTTGGCCAAGTGCATCATTGTGGACGTTCTGCCTCTTTTCCTATGCTTTACATGCAATTCCAGTCTACCTCCTGAAATCGGTTTCCTGCAATTCTGCCCCGCTTTCAAGTCCTCTTGGCAGCCTTACTTCAATATATTTTTGGACGATAGCTATCATTTATAACTCTGCAGGTATGTGAATGACAGTGCCCCTGAGCTCCTTTCTTCAACTCGCTTTCTTGTGAGCTGGCCGCAACACCGCAGCATTGCTTCAGGCCCTAGTGTGGTTCCGGCATGGCACGCTGAGCCTTTGTTTAATTCCTCTTCCTGGTGGGAAATGAGAGTTAAATTTGCCCGTCCAGACACCTCCAGCTAGTCTCTCATTGGTTCTCCCTATTCCTGTTCATTTTCCGCAGAAATTGCAAACTGGGCCAAACAGGAGGTTAAAGGCACTGACTCTCCAAGTGGGGAGAGTGTTAGTAAAGCATCTGGAATGTTGCACCCGAGTACCAGGGGACGAAAACTGAGACACATTTGAACACGTTTCCCGATCACATGGTGGATCATACTCTGGGTTCCACATGCATGTTTTAGCTGAAGGAAGAATCCCTTAAACCTGGAGAGTTGAGACCCCTGCAATGGGTACCATGCAATATGACTTCAAAGGGTCTGCATTTGCTCACCGAACCTCACCAATCCTATCACTGCTGCATTTATGCCACTGTACACACGCTTGATTCTCTTTCTGAGACATATAAATCCATAGGTTTTAAGATTCTTACTAGTCAGGTATATTCTTAGGCGTTTAATATGGGGTGTAGAGTCCACTTCGTTGAGCAAGGAGTAGCTCTTGTCTATTACATATTTGGCTTATGGAACGGTATCTGTGCTAATTTCAATCTCTGGTTTTATGCAGCACCCCAACTCACCTTTCCCCTTAAGCAAGCATAAGTCGGTTTTCTACATTTGAGACCCTGTTCTGTTTTGTAATTCAGTTCCTGTGTAGCCAAGTTTACATTCCATGTGATAGAGATATCTTATGATGTTTCTTTTTCTGTGTGACTTATTTCACTTAGAATCATCGTACCTGAATCCACTCATTATGCTGCTATAGGCCTGATGACATAGATTTCATTGCTGAGTGATATTGCATTGTATGTAAATACCACAACTTCTTTATCCATTTTTCACTTTCTGTGATTTTGAACTTATACTGTAAACGAGGTTCTTGTAAACAGAGCCTTCCCAAATTTTGGGGTGGCTGTGTCTTTTTGATTTTAATTTCCCTAAGCTATAGGACCATAAGTGGAAGTGCCCTAAGCTCTGTTGCTTTGTTTTTTAGATGTTTCAGGAAACACCATACACTTCTCCAGAGTGGCTGTTGGCAATTTACATCCCGCCCATCAGCATAACAAGGCTCCCAGTTCTCCATGGCCTGTCCTGCCTTTCTGGATTTTACACTTTTTTCAGATGGCCCTTTTGCCCGGGGGGCAGTGAGACTTCATTGTAGTGCAGATTTCCTTTGCAAGCTTGCTTGGTTGGCCAAAAAGGGCGTATGCGTTTTTTCCTGAATATATTCAGGAAAAAACGCATACGCCCTTTTTGGCCAAGTGCATCATTGTGGACGTTCTGCCTCTTTTCCTTTGCTTTACATGCAATTCCAGTCTACCTCCTGAAATCGGTTTCCTGCAATTCTGCCCAGCGTTCAAGTCCTCTTGGCAGCCTTACTTCAATATATTTTTGGACGATAGCTGTCATTTATAACTCTGCAGGTTTGTGAATGACAGTGCCCCTGATCTCCTTTCTTCAACTCGCTTTCTTGTGAGCTGGCCGCAACACCGCAGCATTGCTTCAGGCCCTAGTGTGGTTCCGGCATGACATGCTGAGCCTTTGGTTAATTCCTCTTCCTGGTGGTAAATGAGAGTTAAATTTGCCCGTCCAGACACCTCCAGCTAGTCTCTCATTGGTTCTCCCTATTCCTGTTCATTTTCCGCAGAAATTGCAAACTGGGCCAAACAGGAGGTTAAAGGCACTGACTCTCCAAGTGGGGAGAGTGTTAGTAAAGCGTCTGGAATGTTGCACCCGAGTACCGGGGGACGAAATCTGAGTCACATTTGAACACGTTTCCCGATCACACGGTGGATCATACTCTGGGTACCACATGCATGTTTTAGCTGAAGGAAGAATCCCTTAAACCTGGAGAGTTGAGACCCCTGCAATGGGTACCATGCAATATGACTTCAAAGGGTCTGCATTTGCTCACCGAACCTCACCAATCCTAGCACTGCTGCATTTATGCCACTGTACACATGCTTGATTCTCTTTTGGAGACATATAAATCCATAGGTTTTAAGATTCTTACTAGTCAGGTATATTCTTAGGCGTTTAATATGGGGTGTAGAGTCCACTTCGTTGAGCAACGAGTAGCTCTTGTCTATTACATATTTGGCTTATGGAACCGTATCTGTGCTAATTTCAATCTTTGGTTTTATGCAGCACCCCAACTCACCTTTACTCTTAAGCAACCATAAGTCAGTTTTCTACATTTGAGACCCTGTTCTGTTTTGTAATTCAGTTCCTGTGTAGCCAAGTTTACATTCCATGTGGTAGAGATATCTTATGAAGTTTCTTTCTCTGTGTGACTTATTTCACTTACAATCATCGTACCTGAATCCACTCATTATGCTGCTACGGGCCTGATGACACAGATTTCATTGCTGAGTGATATTGCATTCTACGTAAGTACCACAACTTCTTTATCCATTTTGCGCTTTCTGTGATATTGAACTTGTACCGTAAGCGAGGTTTTTGTAAACAGAGCTGTCCCAAAGATTGGGGTGGTTGTGTCTTTTTGATTTTAATTTCCCTAAGCTATAGGACCATAAGTGGAAGTGCCCTAGGCTCTGTTGCTTTGTTTTTTAGATGTTTCAGGAAACACCATACACTTCTCCAGAGTGACTGTTGGCAATTTACATCCCGCCCATCAGCATAACAAGGCTCCCAGTTCTCCATGGCCTCTCCTGCCTTTCTGGATTTTACACTTTTTTCAGATGGCCCTTTTGACCGGGGGGCAGTGAGACTTCATTGTAGTGCAGATTTCCTTTGCAAGCTTGCTTGGTTGGCCAAAAAGGGCGTATGCGTTTATTCCTGAATATATTCAGGAAAAAACGCATACGCCCTTTTTGGCCAAGTGCATCATTGTGGACGTTCTGCCTCTTTTCCTATGCTTTACATGCAATTCCAGTCTACCTCCTGAAATTGGTTTCCTTCAATTCTGCCCCGCTTTCAAGTCCTCTTGGCAGCCTTACTTCAATATCTTTTTGGACGATAGCTGTCATTTATAACTCTGCAAGTATGTGAATGACAGTGCCCCTGAGCTCCTTTCTTCAACTCGCTTTCTTGTGAGCTAGCCGCAACACCGCTGCATTGCTTCAGGCCCTAGTGTGGTTTCGGCATGGCACACTGAGCCTTTGGTTAATTCCTCTTCCTGGTGGGAAATGAGAGTTAAATTTGCCCGTCCAGACACCTCCAGCTAGTCTCTCATTGGTTCTCCCTATTCCTGTTCATTTTCCGCAGAAATTGCAAACTGGGCCAAACAGGAGGTTAAAGGCACTGACTCTCCAAGTGGGGAGAGTGTTAGTAAAGCATCTGGAATGTTGCACCCGAGTACCAGGGGATGAAAACTGACACAATTGAACACGTTTCCCGAGCACACGGTGGATCATACTCTGGGTTCCACATGCATGTTTTAGCTGAAGGAAGAATCCCTTAAACCTGGAGAGTTGAGACCCATGGAATGGGTACCATGCAATATGACTTCAAAGGGTCTGCATTTGTCCACCGAACCTCACCAATCCTATCACTGCTGCGTTTATGCCGCTGTACACACGCTTGATTCTCTTTCGGAGACATATAAATCCATAGGTTTTAAGATTCTTCCTAGTCAGGTATATTCTTAGGCGTTTATTATGGGGTGTAGAGTCCACTTCGTTGAGCAAGGAGTAGCTCTTGTCTATTACATATTTGGCTTATGGAACGGTATCTGTGCTAATTTCAATCTCTGGTTTTATGCAGCACCCCAACTCACCTTTCGCCTTAAGCTAGCATAAGTTGGTTTTCTACATTTGAGACCCTGTTCTGTTTTGTAATTCAGTTCCTGTGTAGCCAAGTTTACATTCCGTGTAGTAGTGATATCTTATGATGTTTCTTTTTCTGTGTGACTTATTTCACTTAGAATCATCGTACCTGAATCCACTCATTATGCTGCTATGGGCCTGATGACATAGATTTCATTGCTGCGTGATATTGCATTGTACGTAATTACCACAACTTCTTTATCCATTTTTCACTTTCTGTGATACTGAACTTGTACCGTAAACGAGGTTCTTGTAAACAGAGCCGTCCCAAACTTTGGGGTGGCTGTGTCTTTTTGATTTTAATTTCCCTAAGCTATAGGACCATAAGTGGAAGTGCCCTAGGCTCTGTTGCTTTGTTTTGTAGATGTTTCAGGAAACACCATACACTTCTCCAGAGTGGCTGTTGGCAATTTACATCCCGCCCATCAGCATAACAAGGCTCCCAGTTCTCCATGGCCTGTCCTGCCTTTCTGGATTTTACACTTTTTTCAGATGGCCCTTTTGACCGGGGGGCAGTGAGACTTCATTGTAGTGCAGATTTCCTTTGCAAGCTTGCTTGGTTGGCCAAAAATGGCGTAGGCTTTTTTTCTTGAGGAAAAATCGCATATGCCCTTTTTGGCCAAGTGCATCATTGTGGACGTTCTGCCTCTTTTCCTATGCGTTACATGCAATTCCAGTCTACCTCCTGAAATCGGTTTCCTGCAATTCTGCCCCGCTTTCAAGTACTCTTGGCAGCCTTACTTCAATATATTTTTGGACGATAGCTGTCATTTATAACTCTGCAGTTTTGTGAATTACAGTGCCCCTGAGCTCCTTTCTTCAACTCGCTTTCTTGTGAGCTGGCCGCAACACCGCAGCATCGCTTCAGGCCCCAGTGTGGTTCCGGCATGGCACGCTGAGCCTTTGGTTAACTCCTCTTCCTGGTGGGAAATGAGAGTTAAATTTGCCCGTCCAGACACCTCCAGCTAGTCTCTCATTGGTTCTCCCTATTCCTGTTCATTTTCCGCAGAAATTGCAAACTGGGCCAAACAGGAGGTTAAAGGCACTGACTCTCCAAGTGGGGAGAGTGTTAGTAAAGCGTCTGGAATGTTGCACCTGAGTACCAGGGGACGAAAACTGACACATTTGAACACGTTTCCCGATCACACGGTGGATCATACTCTGGGTTCCACATGCATGTTTTAGCTGAAGGAAGAATCCCTTAAACCTGGAGAGTTGAGACCCATGGAATGGGTACCATGCAATATGACTTCAAAGGGTCTGCATTTGCTCACCGAACCTCATCAATCCTATCACTGCTGCATTTATGCCGCTATACACACGCTTGATTCTCTTTCGGAGATATATAAATCCATAGGTTTTAAGATTCTTACTAGTCAGGTATATTCTTAGGCGTTTAATATGGGGTGTTGAGTCCACTTCGTTGAGCAAGGTGTAGCTCTTCTCTATTACATATTTGGCTTATGGAACGATATCTGTGCTAATTTCAATCTCTGGTTTTATGCAGCACCCCAACTCACCTTTCCCCTTAAGGAAGCATAAGTTGGTTTTCTACATTTGAGACCCTGTTCTGTTTTGTAATTCAGTTCCTGTGTAGCCAAGTTTACATTCCGTGTAGTAGTGATATCTTATGATGTTTCTTTTTCTCTGTGACTTATTTCACTTAGAATCATCGTACCTGAATCCACTCATTATGCTGCTACGGGCCTGATGACATAGATTTCATTGCTGAGTGATATTGCATTGTACGTAAGTACCACAACTTCTTTATCCATTTTTCGCTTTCTGTGATATTGAACTTGGACCATAAATGAGGTTCTTATAAACACAGCTGTCCCTAACTTTGGGGTGGCTGAGTCTTTTTGATTTTAATTTCCCTAAGCTATAGGACCATAAGTGGAAGTGCCCTAGGCTCTGTTGCTTTGTTTTTTAGATGTTTCAGGAAACACCATACACTTCTCCAGAGTGGCTGTTGGCAATTTACATCCCGCCCATCAGCATAACAAGGCTCCCAGTTCTCCATGGCCTGTCCTGCCTTTCTGGATTTTACACTTTTTTCAGATGGCCCTTTTGACCGGGGGGCAGTGAGACTTCATTGTAGTGCAGATTTCCTTTGCAAGCTTGCTTGGTTGGCCAAAAAGGGCGTATGCGTTTTTTCCTGAATATATTAAGGAAAAACGCATACGCCCTTTTTGGCCAAGTGCATCATTGTGGACGTTCTGCCTCTTTTCCTATGCTTTACATGCAATTCCAGTCTACCTCCTGAAATCGGTTTCCTGCAATTCTGCCCCGCTTTCAAGTCCTCTTTCAGCCTTACTTCAATATATTTTTGGACGATAGCTATCATTTATAACTCTGCAGGTATGTGAATGACAGTGCCCCTGAGCTCCTTTCTTCAACTTGCTTTCTTGTGAGCTGGCCGCAACACCGCAGGATTGCTTCAGGCCCTAGTGTGGTTCCGGCATGGCACACTGAGCCTTTGTTTAATTCCTCTTCCTGGTGGGAAATGAGAGTTAAATTTGCCCGTCCAGACACCTCCAGCTAGTCTCTCATTGGTTCTCCCTATTCCTGTTCATTTTCCGCAGAAATTGCAAACTGGGCCAAACAGGAGGTTAAAGGCACTGACTCTCCAAGTGGGGAGAGTGTTAGTAAAGCGTCTGGAGTGTTGCACCCGAGTACCAGGGGACGAAAACTGAGACACATTTGAACACGTTTCCCGATCACATGGTGGATCATACTCTGGGTTCCACATGCATGTTTTAGCTGAAGGAAGAATCCCTTAAACCTGGAGAGTTGAGACCCCTGCAATGGGTACCATGCAATATGACTTCAAAGGGTCTGCATTTGCTCACCGAACCTCACCAATCCTATCACTGCTGCATTTATGCCACTGTACACACGCTTGATTCTCTTTCTGAGACATATAAATCCATAGGTTTTAAGATTCTTACTAGTCAGGTATATTCTTAGGCGTTTAATATGGGGTGTAGAGTCCACTTCGTTGAGCAAGGAGTAGCTCTTGTCTATTACATATTTGGCTTATGGAACGGTATCTGTGCTAATTTCAATCTCTGGTTTTATGCAGCACCCCAACTCACCTTTCCCCTTAAGCAAGCATAAGTCGGTTTTCTACATTTGAGACCCTGTTCTGTTTTGTAATTCAGTTCCTGTGTAGCCAAGTTTACATTCCATGTGGTAGAGATATCTTATGATGTTTCTTTTTCTGTGTGACTTATTTCACTTAAAATCATCGTACCTGAATCCACTCATTATGCTGCTATGGGCCTGATGACATAGATTTCATTGCTGAGTGATATTGCATTGTACGTAAGTACCACAACTTCTTTATCCATTTTTCACTTTCTGTGATTTTGAACTTATACTGTAAAGGAGGTTCTTGTAAACAGAGCCTTCCCAAACTTTGGGGTGGCTGTGTCTTTTTGATTTTAATTTCCCTAAGCTATAGGACCATAAGTGGAAGTGCCCTAGGCTCTGTTGCTTTGTTTTGTAGATGTTTCAGGAAACACCATACACTTCTCCAGAGTGGCTGTTGGCAATTTACATCCCGCCCATCAGCATAACAAGGCTCCCAGTTCTCCATGGCCTGTCCTGCCTTTCTGGATTTTACACTTTTTTCATATGGCCCTTTTGACCGGGGGGCAGTGAGACTTCATTGTAGTGCAGATTTCCTTTGCAAGCTTGCTTGGTTGGCCAAAAAGGGCGTATGCGTTTTTTCCTGAATATATTCAGGAAAAAACGCATACGCCCTTTTTGGCCAAGTGCATCATTGTGGACGTTCTGCCTCTTTTCCTATGCTTTACATGCAATTCCAGTCTAACTCCTGAAATCGGTTTCCTGCAATTCTGCCCCGCTTTCAAGTCCTCTTGGCAGCCTTACTTCAATATATTTTTGGACGATAGCTGTCATTTATAACTCTGCAGGTATGTGAATGACAGTGCCCCTGAGTTCCTTTCTTCAACTCGTTTTCTTGTGAGCTGGCCGCAACACCGCAGGATTGCTTCAGGCCCTAGTGTTGTTCCGGCATGGCACGCTGAGCCTTTGTTTAATTCCTCTTCCTGGTGGGAAATGAGAGTTAAATTTGCCCGTCCGGACACCTCCAGCTAGTCTCTCATTGGTTCTCCCTATTCCTGTTCATTTTCCGCAGAAATTGCAAACTGGGCCAAACAGGAGGTTAAAGGCACTGACTCTCCAAGTGGGGAGAGTGTTAGTAAAGCGTCTGGAATGTTGCACCCGAGTACCAGGGGACGAAAACTGAGACACATTTGAACACGTTTCCCGATCACATGGTGGATCATACTCTGGGTTCCACATGCATGTTTTAGCTGAAGGAAGAATCCCTTAAACCTGGAGAGTTGAGACCCCTGCAATGGGTACCATGCAATATGACTTCAAAGGGTCTGCATTTGCTCACCGAACCTCACCAATCCTATCACTGCTGCATTTATGCCACTGTACACACGCTTGATTCTCTTTCTGTGACATATAAATCCATAGGTTTTAAGATTCTTACTAGTCAGGTATATTCTTAGGCGTTTAATATGGGGTGTAGAGTCCACTTCGTTGAGCAAGGAGTAGCTCTTGTCTATTACATATTTGGCTTATGGAACGGTATCTGTGCTAATTTCAATCTCTGGTTTTATGCAGCACCCCAACTCACCTTTCCCCTTAAGCAAGCATAAGTCGGTTTTCTACATTTGAGACCCTGTTCTGTTTTGTAATTCAGTTCCTGTGTAGCCAAGTTTACATTCCATGTGGTAGAGATATCTTATGATGTTTCTTTTTCTGTGTGACTTATTTCACTTAGAATCATCGTACCTGAATCCACTCATTATGCTGCTATGGGCCTGATGACATAGATTTCATTGCTGAGTGATATTGCATTGTACGTAAGTACCACAAATTCTTTATCCATTTTTCACTTTCTGTGATTTTGAACTTGTACTGTAAACGAGGTTCTTGTAAACAGAGCCTTCCCAAACTTTGGGGTGGCTGTGTCTTTTTGATTTTAATTTCCCTAAGCTATAGGACCATAAGTGGAAGAGCCCTAGGCTCTGTTGCTTTGTTTTTTAGATGTTTCAGGAAACACCATACACTTCTTCAGAGTGGCTGTTGGCAATTTACATCCCTCCCATCAGCATAACAAGGCTCCCAGTTCTCCATGGCCTGTCCTGCCTTTCTGGATTTTACACTTTTTTCAGATGGCCCTTTTGACCGGGGGGCAGTGAGACTTCATTGTAGTGCAGATTTCCTTTGCAAGCTTGCTTGGTTGGCCAAAAAGGGCGTATGCGTTTTTTCCTGAATATATTCAGGAAAAAACGCATACGCCCTTTTTGGCCAAGTGCATCATTGTGGACGTTCTGCCTCTTTTCCTTTGCTTTACATGCAATTCCAGTCTACCTCCTGAAATCAGTTTCCTGCAATTCTGCCCAGCGTTCAAGTCCTCTTGGCAGCCTTACTTCAATATATTTTTGGACGATAGCTGTCATTTATAACTCTGCAGGTCTGTGAATGACAGTGCCCCTGAGCTCCTTTCTTCAACTCGCTTTCTTGTGAGCTGGCCGCAACACCGCAGCATTGCTTCGGGCCCTAGTGTGGTTCCGGCATGACATGCTGAGCCTTTGGTTAATTCCTCTTCCTGGTGGGAAATGAGAGTTAACTTTGCCCGTCCAGACACCTCCAGCTAGTCTCTCATTGGTTCTCCCTATTCCTGTTCATTTTCCGCAGAAATTGCAAACTGGGCCAAACAAGAGGTTAAAGGCACTGATTCTCCAAGTGGGGAGAGTGTTAGTAAAGCGTCTGGAATGTTGCACCCGAGTACCGGGGGACGAAAACTGAGACACATTTGAACACATTTCCCAATCACACGGTGGATCATACTCTGGGTTCCACATGCATGTTTTAGCTGAAGGAAGAATCCCTTAAACCTGGAGAGTTGAGACCCATGGAATGGGTACCATGCAATATGACTTCAAAGGGTCTGCATTTGCTCACCGATCCTCACCAATCCTATCACTGCTGCGTTTATGCCGCTGTACACATGCTTGATTCTCTTTCAGAGACATATAAATCCATAGGTTTTAAGATTCTTACTAGTCAGGTATATTCTTAGGTGTTTAATATGGGGTGTTGAGTCCACTTCGTTGAGCAAGGTGTAGCTCTTGTCTATTACATATTTGTCTTATTGAACGGTATCTGTGCTAATTTCAATCTCTGGTTTTATGCAGCACCCCAACTCACCTTTCCCCTTAAGCAAGCATAAGTTGGTTTTCTACATTTGAGACCCTGTTCTGTTTTGTAATTCAGTTCCTGTGTAGCCAACTTTACATTCCGTGTACTAGTGATTCCTTATGATGTTTCTTTTTCTCTGTGACTTATTTCACTTAGAATCATCGTACCTGGATCCACTCATTAGGCTGCTACGGGCCTGATGACATAGATTTCATTGCTGAGTGATATTGAATTGTACGTAAGTACCACAACTTCTTTATCCATTTTTCGCTTTCTGCGATTTTGAACTTGTAACGTAAACGAGGTTCTTGTAAACAGAACCGTCCCAAACATTGGGGTGGCTGTGTCTTTTTGATTTTAATTTCCCTAAGCTATAGGACCATAAGTGGAAGTGCCCTAGGCTCTGTTGCTTTGTTTTTTAGATGTTTCAGGAATCACCATACACTTCTCCAGAGTGGCTGGTGGCAATGTACATCCCGCCCATCAGCATAACAAGGCTCCCAGTTCTCCATGACCTGTCCTGCCTTTCTGGATTTTACACTTTTTTCAGATGACCCTTTTGACCGGGGGGCAGTGAGACTTCATTGTAGTGCAGATTTCCTTTGCAAGCTTGCTTGGTTGGCCAAAAAGGGCGTATGCTTTTTTTCCTGAATATATTCAGGAAAAAACGCATACGCCCTTTTTGGCCAAGTGCATCATTGTGGACGTTCTGCCTCTTTTCCTATGCTTTACATGCAATTCCAGTCTACCTCCTGAAATCGGTTTCCTGCAATTCTGCCCCGCTTTCAAGTCCACTTGGCAGCCTACTTCAATATATTTTTGGACGATAGCTGTCATTTATAACTCTGCAGGTTTGTGAATGACAGTGCCCCTGAGCTCCTTTCTTCAACTCGCTTTCTTGTGAGCTGGCCGCAACACCGCAGGATTGCTTCAGGCCCCAGTGTGGTTCTGGAACGGCACGCTGAGCCTTTGTTTAATTCCTCTTATTGGTGGGAAATGAGAGTTAAATTTGCCCGTCCAGACACCTCCAGCTAGTCTCTCATTGGTTCTCCCTATTCCTGTTCATTTTCCGCAGAAATTGCAAACTGGGCCAAACAGGAGTTTAAAGGCACAGACTCTCCAAGTGGAGAGAGTGTTAGTAAAGCGTCTGGAATGTTGCACCCGAGTACCAAGGGACGAAAACTGAGTCACATTTGAACACGTTTCCCGATCACATGGTGGATCATACTCTGGGTTCCACATGCATGTTTTAGCTGAAGGAAGAATCCCTTAAACCTGGAGAGTTGAGACCCATGGAATGGGTACCATGCAATATGACTTCAAAGGGTCTGCATTTGCTTACCGATCCTCACCAATCCTATCACTGCTGCGTTTATGCCGCTGTACACACGCTTGATTCTCTTTCGGAGACATATAAATCCATAGGTTTTAATATTCTTGCTAGTCAGGTATATTCTTAGGCGTTTAATATGGGGTGTTGAGTCCACTTCGTTGAGCAAGGAGTAGCTCTTGTCTATTACATATTTGGCTTATGGAAAGGTATGTGTGCTAATTTCAATCTCTGGTTTTATGCAGCACCCCAACTCACCTTTCCCCTTAAGCAAGCATAAGTCGGTTTTCTACATTTGAGACCCTGTTCTGTTTTGTAATTCAGTTCCTGTGTAGCCAAGTTTACATTCCATGTGGTAGAGATATCTTATGATGTTTCTTTTTCTGTGTGACTTATTTCACTTAAAATCATCGTACCTGAATCCACTCATTATGCTGCTATGGGCCTGATGACATAGATTTCATTGCTGAGTGATATTGCATTGTACGTAAGTACCACAACTTCTTTATCCATTTTTCACTTTCTGTGATTTTGAACTTATACTGTAAAGGAGGTTCTTGTAAACAGAGCCTTCCCAAACTTTGGGGTGGCTGTGTCTTTTTGATTTTAATTTCCCTAAGCTATAGGACCATAAGTGGAAGTGCCCTAGGCTCTGTTGCTTTGTTTTGTAGATGTTTCAGGAAACACCATACACTTCTCCAGAGTGGCTGTTGGCAATTTACATCCCGCCCATCAGCATAACAAGGCTCCCAGTTCTCCATGGCCTGTCCTGCCTTTCTGGATTTTACACTTTTTTCATATGGCCCTTTTGACCGGGGGGCAGTGAGACTTCATTGTAGTGCAGATTTCCTTTGCAAGCTTGCTTGGTTGGCCAAAAAGGGCGTATGCGTTTTTTCCTGAATATATTCAGGAAAAAACGCATACGCCCTTTTTAGCCAAGTGCATCATTGTGGACGTTCTGCCTCTTTTCCTATGCTTTACATGCAATTCAAGTCTAACTCCTGAAATCGGTTTCCTGCAATTCTGCCCCGCTTTCAAGTCCTCTTGGCAGCCTTACTTCAATATATTTTTGGACGATAGCTGTCATTTATAACTCTGCAGGTATGTGAATGACAGTGCCCCTGAGCTCCTTTCTTCAACTCGTTTTCTTGTGAGCTGGCCGCAACACCGCAGGATTGCTTCAGGCCCTAGTGTTGTTCCGGCATGGCACGCTGAGCCTTTGTTTAATTCCTCTTCCTGGTGGGAAATGAGAGTTAAATTTGCCCGTCCGGACACCTCCAGCTAGTCTCTCATTGGTTCTCCCTATTCCTGTTCATTTTCCGCAGAAATTGCAAACTGGGCCAAACAGGAGGTTAAAGGCACTGACTCTCCAAGTGGGGAGAGTGTTAGTAAAGCGTCTGGAATGTTGCACCCGAGTACCAGGGGACGAAAACTGAGACACATTTGAACACGTTTACCGATCACATGGTGGATCATACTCTGGGTTCCACATGCATGTTTTAGCTGAAGGAAGAATCCCTTAAACCTGGAGAGTTGAGACCCCTGCAATGGGTACCATGCAATATGACTTCAAAGGGTCTGCATTTGCTCACCGAACCTCACCAATCCTATCACTGCTGCATTTATGCCACTGTACACACGCTTGATTCTCTTTCTGTGACATATAAATCCATAGGTTTTAAGATTCTTACTAGTCAGGTATATTCTTAGGCGTTTAATATGGGGTGTAGAGTCCACTTCGTTGAGCAAGGAGTAGCTCTTGTCTATTACATATTTGGCTTATGGAACGGTATCTGTGCTAATTTCAATCTCTGGTTTTATGCAGCACCCCAACTCACCTTTCCCCTTAAGCAAGCATAAGTCGGTTTTCTACATTTGAGACCCTGTTCTGTTTTGTAATTCAGTTCCTGTGTAGCCAAGTTTACATTCCATGTGGTAGAGATATCTTATGATGTTTCTTTTTCTGTGTGACTTATTTCACTTAGAATCATCGTACCTGAATCCACTCATTATGCTGCTATGGGCCTGATGACATAGATTTCATTGCTGAGTGATATTGCATTGTACGTAAGTACCACAAATTCTTTATCCATTTTTCACTTTCTGTGATTTTGAACTTGTACTGTAAACGAGGTTCTTGTAAACAGAGCCTTCCCAAACTTTGGGGTGGCTGTGTCTTTTTGATTTTAATTTCCCTAAGCTATAGGACCATAAGTGGAAGAGCCCTAGGCTCTGTTGCTTTGTTTTTTAGATGTTTCAGGAAACACCATACACTTCTTCAGAGTGGCTGTTGGCAATTTACATCCCTCCCATCAGCATAACAAGGCTCCCAGTTCTCCATGGCCTGTCCTGCCTTTCTGGATTTTACACTTTTTTCAGATGGCCCTTTTGACCGGGGGGCAGTGAGACTTCATTGTAGTGCAGATTTCCTTTGCAAGCTTGCTTGGTTGGCCAAAAAGGGCGTATGCGTTTTTTCCTGAATATATTCAGGAAAAAACGCATACGCCCTTTTTGGCCAAGTGCATCATTGTGGACGTTCTGCCTCTTTTCCTTTGCTTTACATGCAATTCCAGTCTACCTCCTGAAATCAGTTTCCTGCAATTCTGCCCAGCGTTCAAGTCCTCTTGGCAGCCTTACTTCAATATATTTTTGGACGATAGCTGTCATTTATAACTCTGCAGGTCTGTGAATGACAGTGCCCCTGAGCTCCTTTCTTCAACTCGCTTTCTTGTGAGCTGGCCGCAACACCGCAGCATTGCTTCGGGCCCTAGTGTGGTTCCGGCATGACATGCTGAGCCTTTGGTTAATTCCTCTTCCTGGTGGGAAATGAGAGTTAAATTTGCCCGTCCAGACACCTCCAGCTAGTCTCTCATTGGTTCTCCCTATTCCTGTTCATTTTCCGCAGAAATTGCAAACTGGGCCAAACAAGAGGTTAAAGGCACTGATTCTCCAAGTGGGGAGAGTGTTAGTAAAGCGTCTGGAATGTTGCACCCGAGTACCGGGGGACGAAAACTGAGACACATTTGAACACATTTCCCAATCACACGGTGGATCATACTCTGGGTTCCACATGCATGTTTTAGCTGAAGGAAGAATCCCTTAAACCTGGAGAGTTGAGACCCATGGAATGGGTACCATGCAATATGACTTCAAAGGGTCTGCATTTGCTCACCGATCCTCACCAATCCTATCACTGCTGCGTTTATGCCGCTGTACACATGCTTGATTCTCTTTCAGAGACATATAAATCCATAGGTTTTAAGATTCTTACTAGTCAGGTATATTCTTAGGTGTTTAATATGGGGTGTTGAGTCCACTTCGTTGAGCAAGGTGTAGCTCTTGTCTATTACATATTTGTCTTATTGAACGGTATCTGTGCTAATTTCAATCTCTGGTTTTATGCAGCACCCCAACTCACCTTTCCCCTTAAGCAAGCATAAGTTGGTTTTCTACATTTGAGACCCTGTTCTGTTTTGTAATTCAGTTCCTGTGTAGCCAACTTTACATTCCGTGTACTAGTGATTCCTTATGATGTTTCTTTTTCTCTGTGACTTATTTCACTTAGAATCATCGTACCTGGATCCACTCATTAGGCTGCTACGGGCCTGATGACATAGATTTCATTGCTGAGTGATATTGAATTGTACGTAAGTACCACAACTTCTTTATCCATTTTTCGCTTTCTGCGATTTTGAACTTGTAACGTAAACGAGGTTCTTGTAAACAGAACCGTCCCAAACATTGGGGTGGCTGTGTCTTTTTGATTTTAATTTCCCTAAGCTATAGGACCATAAGTGGAAGTGCCCTAGGCTCTGTTGCTTTGTATTTTAGATGTTTCAGGAATCACCATACACTTCTCCAGAGTGGCTGGTGGCAATGTACATCCCGCCCATCAGCATAACAAGGCTCCCAGTTCTCCATGACCTGTCCTGCCTTTCTGGATTTTACACTTTTTTCAGATGACCCTTTTGACCGGGGGGCAGTGAGACTTCATTGTAGTGCAGATTTCCTTTGCAAGCTTGCTTGGTTGGCCAAAAAGGGCGTATGCTTTTTTTCCTGAATATATTCAGGAAAAAACGCATATGCCCTTTTTGGCCAAGTGCATCATTGTGGACGTTCTGCCTCTTTTCCTATGCTTTACATGCAATTCCAGTCTACCTCCTGAAATCGGTTTCCTGCAATTCTGCCCCGCTTTCAAGTCCACTTGGCAGCCTACTTCAATATATTTTTGGACGATAGCTGTCATTTATAACTCTGCAGGTTTGTGAATGACAGTGCCCCTGAGCTCCTTTCTTCAACTCGCTTTCTTGTGAGCTGGCCGCAACACCGCAGGATTGCTTCAGGCCCCAGTGTGGTTCTGGAACGGCACGCTGAGCCTTTGTTTAATTCCTCTTATTGGTGGGAAATGAGAGTTAAATTTGCCCGTCCAGACACCTCCAGCTAGTCTCTCATTGGTTCTCCCTATTCCTGTTCATTTTCCGCAGAAATTGCAAACTGGGCCAAACAGGAGGTTAAAGGCACAGACTCTCCAAGTGGAGAGAGTGTTAGTAAAGCGTCTGGAATGTTGCACCCGAGTACCAAGGGACGAAAACTGAGTCACATTTGAACACGTTTCCCGATCACATGGTGGATCATACTCTGGGTTCCACATGCATGTTTTAGCTGAAGGAAGAATCCCTTAAACCTGGAGAGTTGAGACCCATGGAATGGGTACCATGCAATATGACTTCAAAGGGTCTGCATTTGCTTACCGATCCTCACCAATCCTATCACTGCTGCGTTTATGCCGCTGTACACACGCTTGATTCTCTTTCGGAGACATATAAATCCATAGGTTTTAATATTCTTGCTAGTCAGGTATATTCTTAGGCGTTTAATATGGGGTGTTGAGTCCACTTCGTTGAGCAAGGAGTAGCTCTTGTCTATTACATATTTGGCTTATGGAAAGGTATGTGTGCTAATTTCAATCTCTGGTTTTATGCAGCACCCCAACTCACCTTTCCCCTTAAGCAAGCATAAGTCGGTTTTCTACATTTGAGACCCTGTTTTGTTTTGTAATTCAGTTCCTGTGTAGCCAAGTTTACATTCCATGTGGTAGAGATATCTTATGATGTTTCTTTTTCTGTGTGACTTATTTCACTTAGAATCATCATACCTGAATCCACTCATTATGCTGCTACGGGCCTGATGACATAGATTTCATTGCTGAGTGATATTGCATTGTACGTAAGTACCACAACTTCTTGATCCATTTTTCGCTTTCTGCGATATTGAACTTGTACCGTAAACGAGGTTCTTGTAAACAGAGCCATACCAAACTTTGGGGTGGCTGTGTCTTTTTCGTTTTAATTTCCCTAAACTATAGGACCATAAGTGGAAGTGCCCTAGGCTCTGTTGGTTTCTTTTTTAGATGTTTCAGGAAGCACCATACACTTCTTCAGAGTGGCTGTTGGCAATTTACATCCCACCCATCAGCATAACAAGGCTCCCATTTCTCCATGGCCTATCCTGCCTTTCTGGATTTTACACTTTTTTCAGATGGCCCTTTTGACCAGGGGGCAGTGAGACTTCATTGTAGTGCAGATTTCCTTTGCAAGCTTGCTTGGTTGGCCAAAAAGGGCGTATGCGTTTTTTCCTGAATATATTCAGGAAAAAACGCATATGCACTTTTTGGCCAAGTGCATCATTGTGGACGTTCTGCCTCTTTTCCTATGCTTTACATGCAATTCCAGTCTACCTACTGAAATCGGTTTCCTGCAATTCTGCCCCGCTTTCAAGTCCTCTTGGCAGCCTTACTTCAATATATTTTTGGACGATAGCTGTCATTTATAACTCTGCAGGTCTGTGAATGACAGTGCCCCAGAGCTCCTTTCTACAACTCGCTTTCTTTTGAGATGGCCGCAACACCGCAGGATTGTTTCAGGCACTAGTTTGAGTCCGGCACGGCATGCTGAGCCTTTGGTTAATTCCTCTTCCTGGTGGGAAATGAGAGTTAAATTTGCCCTTCCAGACACCTCTAGCTAGTCTCTCATTGGTTCTCCCTATTCCTGTTCATTTTCCACAGAAATTGCAAACTGGGCCAAACAGGAGTTTAAAGGCACTGACTCTCCAAGTGGGGAGAGTGTTAGTAAAGCGTCTGGAATGTTGCACCCGAGTACCAGGGGACGAAAACTGACACATTTGAACACGTTTCCCGATCACACGGTGGATCATACTCTGGGTTCCACATGCATGTTTTAGCTGAAAGAAGAATACCTTAAACCTGGAGAGTTGAGACCCATGGAATGGGTACCATGCAATATGACTTCAAAGGGTCTGCATTTGCACACCGAACCTCACCAATCCTATCACTGCTGCGTTTATGCCGCTGTACACACGCTTGATTCTCTTTCGGAGACATATAAATCCATAGGTTTTAAGATTCTTACTAGTCAGGTATATTCTTAGGCGTTTAATATGGGGTGTTGTGTCCACTTCGTTGAGCAAGGAGTAGCTCTTGTCTATTACATATTTCGCTTATGGAATGGTATCTGTGCTAATTTCAATCTCTGGTTTTATGCAGCACCCCAACTCACCTTTCCCCTTAAGCAAGCATAAGTTGGTTTTCTACATTTGAGACCCTGTTCTGTTTTGTAATTTAGTTCCTGTGTAGCCAAGTTTACATTCCGTGTAGTAGTGATAACTTATGATGTTTCTTTTTCTGTGTGACTTATTTCACTTAGAATCATCGTACCTGAATCAACTCATTATGTTGCTATGGGCCTGATGACATAGATTTCATTGCTGAGTGATATTGCATTGTACATAAGTAGCACAACTTCTCTATCCATTTTTCACTTTCTGTGATATTGAACTTGTACCGTAAACGAGGTTCTTGTAAACAGAGCCGTCCCAAACTTTGAGGTGGCTCTGTCTTTTTGACTTTAATTTCCCTAAGCTATAGGACCATAAGTGGAAGTGCCCTAGGCTCTCTTGCTTTGTTTTTTAGATGTTTCAGGAAACACCATACACTTCTCCAGAGTGGCTGTTGGCAATTTACATCCCGCCCATCAGTATAACAAGGCTCCCAGTTCTCCATGGCCTGTCCTGCCTTTCTGGATTTTACACTATTTTCAGATGGTCCTTTTGACTGGGGGGCAGTGAGACTTCATTGTAGTGCAGATTTCCTTTGCAAGCTTGCTTGGTTGGCCAAGAAGAGCGTATGCGTTTTTTCCTGAATATATTCAGGAAAAAACGCATACGTCCTTTTTGGCCAAGTGCATCATTGTGGACGTTCTGCCTCTTTTCCTATGCTTTACATGCAATTCCAGTCTACCTCCTGAAATCGGTTTCCTGCAATTCTGCCCCGCTTTCAAGTCCTCTTGGCAGCCTTACTTCAATATCTTTTTGGACGATAGCTGTCATTTATAACTCTGCAGGTTTGTGAATTACAGTGCCCCTGAGCTCCTTTGTTCAACTCGTTTTCTTGTGAGCTAGCCGCAACACCGCAGCATTCCTTCAGGCCCTAGTGTGGTTCCGGCATGGCATGCTGAGCCTTTGGTTAATTCCTCTTCCTGGTGGGCAATGAGAGTTAAATTTGCCCGTCCAGACACCTCCAGCTAGTCTCTCATTGGTTCTCCCTATTCCTGTTCATTTTCCGCAGAAATTGCAAACTGGGCCAAACAGGAGGTTAAAGGCACTGACTCTCCAAGTGGGGAGAGTGTTAGTAAAGCGTCTGGAATGTTGTACCCGTGTACCAGGGGACGAAAACTGACACATTTGTACACGTTTTCCGATCACACGGTGGATCATACTCTGGGTTCCACATGCATGTTTTAGCTGAAGGAAGAATCCCTTAAACCTGGAGAGTTGAGACCCATGGAATGGGTACCATGCAATATGACTTCAAAGGGTCTGCATTTGCTCACCGAACCTCACCAATCCTATCACTGCTGCGTTTATGCCGCTCTACACATGCTTGATTCTCTTTCGGAGACATAGAAATCCATAGGTTTTAAGATTCTTACTAGTCAGGTGTATTCTTAGGCGTTTAATATGGGGTGTAGAGTCCACTTCGTTGAGCAAGGAGTAGCTCTTGTCTATTACATATTTGGCTTATGGAACGGTATCTGTGCTAATTTCAATCTCTGGTTTTATGCAGCACCCCAACTCACCTTTCCCCTTAAGCAAGGATAAGTTGATTTTCTACATTAGAGATCCTGTTCTGTTTTGTAATTCAGTTCCTGTGCAGCCAAGTTTACATTCCGTGTCGTAGTGATATCTTATGATCTTTCTTTTTCTGTGTGACTTATTTTACTTAGAATCATCGTACCTGAATCCACTCATTATGCTGCTACGGGCCTGATGACATAGATTTCATTGTTGAGTGATATTGAATTGTACGTAAGTACCACAACTTCTTTATCCATTTTTAGCTTTCTGCGATATTGAACTTGTAACGTAAACGAGGTACTTGTAAACAGAGCCGTTCCAAACTTTGGGGTGGCTGTGTCTTTTTGATTTTAATTTCCCTAAGCTATAGGACCATAAGTGGAAGTGCCTTAGGCTCTGTTGCTTTGTTTTTTAGATGTTTCAGGAAACACCAAACACTTCTCCAGAGTGCCTGTTGGCAATTTACATCCCGCCCATCAGCATAACAATGTTCCTAGTTCTCCATGGCCTGTCCTGCCTTTCTGGATTTTACACTTTTTTCAGATGGCCCTTTTGACCGGGGGGCAGTGAGACTTCATTGTAGTGCAGATTTCCTTTGCAAACTTGCTTGGTTGGCCAAAAAGGGCGTATGCGTTTTTTCTTGAATATATTCAGGAAAAAACGCATACGCCCTTTTTGGCCAAGTGCATCATTGTCGTCGTTCTGAGTCTTTTCATATGTTGTCAATGCAATTCTAGTCTACCTCTTGAAATCGGTTTCCTGCAATTCTACCTTGCTGTCAGTGCCTCTTCATAACCTTACCTCAATATACTTTTGGAAAATAGTTGGCCTTTATAACTCTGCAGGTTTTTGAATTGCAGTGGCCCTTAGCTCCATTTTTCAGCTCTTATTTTTGTGATCTTGCCTCATATCCACAGGATTTTTTCATGCCCTATTCTTCTTCTGGGGCGCCTTGCTCTGCCTTTGGTTAATTCTTCTTCCTGATGTGAAATTAGAGTGACATGTGCCCATTGAAACCGCTACAGCTATTTTCTCACTGGTTCCCCCTATTCCCATTCATCCTCCGCACTAACTGCAGACTGTGCAATACCGGAACTTAAAGGCATTGACTCTCCGTGTGGGGATGTTGTTAGTAAAGTGGCTGGAATGTTGATCCGGAGCCCCAGGAGAGGAAAATGAGGTGCGTTTTAGAAACCTTTCCCGATCATATGGTATACCATCCGCTGGATTTCCCATGCATGGTTTAGCTGTAGGAAGATTTCCTTCAACCTGGAGTGTTGGGACCCTTGGAATGAGTAGCATGAAGTATTGCATTAAACTTTCGGCAGTTGCTCACCAAAGCTCACCAATCCTCTCAGCCCCAAGTGTCCAGCCTTATGTCTTATCCAGCTGTGGGGTTTATATGTGGTCATTCCATGTTGCATCACAGCCCCTGAGCGAATTTTGTAAGAATTTTTCTCTCTTTCATTGTTTCTGCGTTTTGGTTTTAAAATTTATTTCTATAATGGGGTTTAGCTCATTTTCACTGCTGTGTTTGGCCACTCTGCACACACTTGATTCCCTTATGGAGATATATCAATACATGGGTTTTAAGATTCTTATTACTCAGATATATTTCTCTGCAGTGTATAGGGTGTGTTGAGGCCAGTTCATTGAGCAAGGTGTAGATCTTGTCTAATACCTATTTGGTTTATTGAACGGTATCTGTGCTAATTTCAAACTCTGGTTTTATGCATCACCCCACCTCTCCTTTCCCCTTAAGCTGACATAAGTGTGTTTTCTAAATGTGAGACACTGTTCTGTTTTGTAATTCATTTTTTGTGCAGCCATATTTATCCTCCCTCTATAAGTGATATCTTATGATATGTTTCTTTTTCTGTTTGACTTATTTCAAGTAGTATTATCGGACCTAAATCCACTCTTTATCCTTCTACTAGCCTTATTACATTGATTTCATGGTGAAGAGATATTTCATTGTACATAAGTACCACATTTTCTTTATCCATTGTTCTCTTTCCTGGGATATTTAAGGTGTACTGAAGTTGAGGTTCTTGTAAACAGAGTAGCCCTAAACTGTGGTGTGCTTGTGTCTTGTTGATTTTTAGACTTCCCTAGATATACTTCCATGATTGGAAGTGTCCTATGCTCTGTAGCTCTGTTTTTTAGATGATTTAGGAACCACCATACACTTCTCCAGAGTGGCTCTCGGCAGTTCACACACTGTCCATCAGCGTATAAAGGCTCCCTGTTCTCCATGGCCTGTCCTGCATTTCTGGTTTTTACAATTTTTTCGGATGGCCCTTTTGACCGGTGGGAAATGAGACTTCTTTGTTGTGCACATTTGCATTGCTTGCTTGCTTGGTTGCCCATAAAGTGCGTATGCGTTTTTTCCTGGATATATTCAGGAAAAAACGCATACTCCTTTTTGGGCCAACAGCATCATTGTCGAAATTCTGCCGCTTTTCATGTGCTTTAAAGACGAGTCCAATCTATCTCTTGAAATCTGTTTCTTGCAATTCTGTCTTGCATTCAGATCCTCTTCTTTGCCTTACCTCAACATATTTTTGGACGTTAGTTTTCATTTATAACTCTGCAGGTTTGTGAATTGCAGTGACCCTGAGCTCCATTTTTTAAGTTGCTCTTTTGTGAGCTGGCCTCAAAGCCGCAGGATTGCTTCAGGCCCTATTTTGGCTCCAGCGAGGCGGGCTGAGCCTTTTTTTAATTCTTATTCTTAATTGGAAATTAGAGTGACATATGCCCGTCCAAACCCCTACAACTATTCTCTCATTGGTTCCCCCTCTTCCCGTTCATCCTCCTCACAATTTGCAAAATGTGTGAAACAGAAGTTTAAATGTGCTGATTCTCTAAGTGGGGAGATTCTAAGTAACGTGGCTGGAATGATGAACAGGAGCACCAGGAGAGGATAAATGAGGTGCATTTTAGACACATCTCCCCATCACATGGTGTACAGTCCTCTGGGTTTTCCATGCATGTTTTAGCTGTAGGAAGATCCCTTGAACCTGCAGATTTGGGACCCATTGAATGGGTACCAGGTAGTATTACTTTAAAGGGTGTGCATTTCCTCACCCAACCTCACATTTCTCTTAGCACGAACAGTTTCCAGCCTTATGTGTCATCCTGCTGTGGGTCTAGATGTGTTCAATCCATGTTGCATCACCGTCCCTGAGGAAAAGTTGTAAGAGGTTTTCTCTGTCTCTCTGTCGTTTATTTTTTTCAATTTATTACTATATTGGTTACAGCTGATTTTCAAAGCTCTGTTTCTTGCTGCTGTACATCCACTTGATTCACATACAGAGAGACATCAATAAATTCTTTTTCAGATTCTTACCAGTCATATATATTCTTTTCCGGTGACTTGAGTGTGCTGAGTGCAGTTCTTTTAGCTACCGTGTAGGCCTTGTTGATTATCAGTTTGGTATTTGGAATGGTATCTTTGCTAATTTCAACCTCCTGGATGATGCCTCACCCCTCCCCACCTTTCCCGTTTAGCAGCCTTACGCGTGTTTTCTACATACTTGACTATGTTTTTCTTTTGTAATTTATTTCATGTGTAGCCATTTTGGATTCCACCTTTAAGTGATATCTTATGATATGTGTCTTTTTCTTTTTGAATTATGTCACTTAGAATGATCATACGTAACTCCTCCGGAGTTGTTACAACTGGCCATATTTCATTGATTTCCAGGCTGAGTAATATTCCACTCTACATAAGTACCACATCTCTATCCATTTTTTCCCTCCAGAGACATTTAAGTTATATCCTAGTCGAGGATCTTTTAAACAGAGAGGCAGTAAACATTGGGGTGCCTGTGTCCTCTCGATTTTTGTTTTTCCCAAGACATACGCCCATAAGTGCAAGTGCCCTATGCTCTGTAGCTCATTTTTTAGATGCTTTAGTAAACACAATACACTTCTCCAGAATGGCCGTTGGCAATATACATTTCCACTATAAGCCTCACAGGGCTCCCTCTTCTCCTTGCCCTGTCCTGCATTTCTGGTGTTTACACTTTATGAGGATGGCTCTTCTGACTGATGCGAAGTGATATCTTTTGTAGTATTGATTTCCAGTGCCCACCTGTTTGGTTGGCTAAAAAAGTGTATGCCCTTTTCTTGAATATATACAGAAAAAAACGCATACAGCCTTTTTGGCCAACTGCAATGTTGGCAATGTTCAGCCCCTTTTCTTGTGCTTAATGGCGAGTCCTTCCTACCTCCTCAAATCCATTTCCTGCCATTCTCCCTTGCTTACCAATCCTTTTCTCTGACTTTCCTCAAGACATTTTTCAGTGATAGATATTTTCAACTCTGCAGTTTCATGAATTTTACTGCCCCTGAGTTCCATTGTTCAACTTGTGTTTATGGGAACTGGCCACAAAGCAGTGGGATTTCCTCAAGCCCTATACTGTTTCCATGGGCAACCCTAGCCTTTGGTCAATTCGTCTTCCTGATTGGAAATTAGAGTGACATGTGCCTGTCTGAACACCTAGGACTTGTCTCTCATTGTTCCTCATCCTTCCGCTTCATCCTCTGGACAAATTCCAAACTGTACGCAACAGGATGTTGACAGTGCTGACATCTCCAAGTGGGGAGACTGTTAGTAAAGACGCTGGAGGGGTGAACCCGAGCACCAGGAGATGAGGAGATGAGATGCCTTTTCCAAACTCTTCCCGATCAGATGGTATACCATCCTCTGGGTGTGACAGACATGTTTTAGCAGTAGGAAGAGTCCCATTCATGTAAGGAGAACACCAGGGCTTTTTCAAAATCAGTGTCTCCCCGAAACCCAAACTGGGGAATTTTTTAAGCTACGGCTACACATATGTTCATTAAGGGCCTTGGGAAGTAGGCAGAGTCCAAACTTTAGATGATTGAAGTCTTCAGGGTCAGAAGCACTCACCACCGGCTTCCCTTAGGTTACACTTTAACTGTCATTGATAGATGATGTCAATAAAAATATCTATTCTTTTTCCGATTATTTCCCCTTATAGGTTATTGCAAAATATTGAGTGTAGTTCCCTGTGCTATACAGTAGTTCCTTGTTGATGATCTATTTTATACATAGCAGTGTGTATGTGTTAATTCCAAACTGTTAATTTATCCCTCCTCCCACCTTTCCCCTTTGGTAATAATAAATTATAAGATTTTATACTTCTCAGAAATGGGGGAGCTGAAAGAGAGGTATCATTTTCAATGGAAAAGCATTTAAAACAAGATTGAAGCTTTAACCAAGATTATTAGGTGTACATCCTTGGAAAGAAATCACTTCATTTCTCTAATATTGACCTGACAAATAAGACAAACCTTTTCACTGAACTTGCTTATAATAAAGTGATGGAAATATCAAATGGAAGTGTTAGAAACATCTTATTTTACCCGAGCCTTATAAACTGTTCTATGTTAACTACAGTTTGGCTCACACATCTGTTCATTGAAGTTACAATAGTCTCAATTTCTGTTACTGATCCTCCAGAGTGGACCCCAACAAGTGTCCCCCTGCCCAGTGTCATTGGGGCCAACAGATCGAGACTGAGTTTGGTTCACAAGCAAAGGAAACTTTATATTTTAAACAGAGAATGGAGAGGTGAGAGCACGCACTACCCCGTGGGCTGTGGGCTGGGCTGCTGTGTAGAGATCCTGTCAGAGTCAGTGGGAGGGAGGGGGCGGAGCACTCGAGGGCCGGGTTGGCTGCAGCTCAGCCTCTATATCTCGGAGTCTGCACTGGGCCCCAGGAGCTGAGGTGTCGACCCAGCCATTCTGCACTAGGAAATCTGGTCTGAAGTGCCGGGTGTGGAACCTCTGCATGCGGGACCCTAGGAGCACGTGAAATTAGACAAAGCACAAAGGATAAAAAAGGTCAGACTTGACTTTATTGCCCAGATTCTATTTTTATCTCCCAGGGATTTTTAATGGGCTTTGCTGGGGACAAACCCCTCCTCTGCCTTTTGTCCCGTTCCTCATTCTTGGAGTGCTGAGGGTGCAGACCCTTCTTCTGTAACTGCTGAGTGCTGAGTTGGGAGCCCTCATACCAGGGGACGAGGGTCAGAACTTCTCCCCAGCAGCCTCCAGGTGACGTTGATTGGCCCCAGGACCCCTGCCTCCCTGCTCGTCCGCCTGAGCACCAGCATTGGAAGTGTTATAGATTCTAATGACCTTTAAGGGTCCAGGAAAGAGATGTGCAGAGACGCTGTGGGGGCCGGTTTCACCCCGCCCCACATTTGTTCGGCCACCTTAGGCTGACCGTTTCTGCCAGCCTAGATGCTCTGACCAGTAGTCTGCTCTTTCTTCAATTAGGCCCCTGAATTAACGTAAAAACAGCACCAGGTGTCAGAGCCCTGCCCGCTCAACTCCCAGACAGTCCAGGGTCAATGGTGATCAAGGACCATGATGGCCACTGAGTCAACAGCCTTTTGAAGTAAACAGGAGTCCAGCCGGTCTTATTGGCCACCATCATCACGGTGTCTGTAGGCTTTTCTATGGTGACAGTGTGATATACGTTTCCCCCGCCAAGATTATTAGCTCCCCTCTGGGTGCAGTAAGTCCTGCAAGCAGTAGTCTACTCCTTCGGGACACACTATTGTTGTTTTATGAGAGAAACTCCAGGTCAAGTGATGTTCACACGAGTCGTCATGGTGCCCTGTTGCCCCTGGTTATCTCTCTGGATGTTGGAGTTGGAGGGCCTCCTCACTCGAGGTCGGTGTGCCCACGGAGCGAACCCTGCAACTTCAGGGCATGGTTGGTGATTAGGATCACCACGTGGGGTCCTTTTCCCTTAGGAGAGAGGTGGCCTTTTGGGCTGCTGATTTTCAGGTTTTTAGATACCGCCAGTATCTTGGCCAGATGTGGCAGTGGGCCAAGCCCCTTGGTGACTGTAGTTTATCCTACCTGGATGGCATTCTTGTGTTGTTCCATTTCAAGTGGTCCCAGTTTTTGCACTAATTCTCCAATGGCGACTCACCTTTCACCGGGAATGGAAAGGTCAAAGGGTTTAGCTCAATTAGGGAGTTCCAGGGCAAGGGTCTGAATTGACTGCTCTTTCCATTCTTGAAAGGCCACTTCTGGATTCTGTTCAAAAGGATCATCATCTTTTCCTTTCAGTGTTTCATATAGAGGCCCAGCTAGTAGACTGTAGTTAGGGATCCAGAAGCAGCAAACCCTGGCCTCCCCAGGAACCCCTAAGCTGTCTTCTAGTTTTAGAAAGGGGTAAGGCTGCAAATGGTTTCTTCCCTTTCCTGGGATGGGCTTCTCCGACCTTCTGTGAGAATGAAGCCCAGGCAGGTCACCGCAGTCTGTGATATTTGAGCTTTTTCTTGGACAACTTCTATCCTTTATTGGCTTGGTAGTTCAGAGGCCTCCTTAGTAGGGCTGGCGATCAGAATGTCGTCTGCATATTGAAGGAGGGTTTCCTTTTCCAGAGGTAGAACTTTTCAGTCTTTAGCTAAGCTTTCCCCAAAGATGGTGTGGGAATTTTTGAACCCTTGGGGCAAGACGGCCCGGAAGTATTGTTTTAGTTGTATGTTGAGTCCTGCCACTCACAAGCCAAAATTTCTTGTGACTCTGGGACTAATGGAATACAAAAGAAGGCATCATTGAGACTAATACAGAATACCATGTCCTGGTGGTTGGTAGAATGACCAGCAGGGTGTAGGAATTAGGAGCAACTGGAGGTATATCCTCAGTGGCTTCACTGACTGTCCTGACATCCTTTACCAGGTCCCCAGCAGCCCATGGGGCTCTCGTGGTCAGGCCAATCCCAGGATATGGAGCTCTCCTGGGCAGGTACCCCACCCCCAACCCAGCCCACGGGGCTCTCGTGGTCAGGCCTCTCCCAGGATACAGAGCTACCCTTGCAGGTACCGTGGCAGGGCTGGGCACACAGGAACCGTGCACATAGCTCTCACTGAAGAGCACCCCCATCTCACCTGTCGCTCAGAGCTGACACAGAGCACCTCAGAGCAGGACTTGAACTAACAAACAGCAGCTGCGACAGGTCTGTGACCCTGGGCATCACTCTGTGTGGCCTCCCTCCACCTGGTCTTCCAGAGACTTCCACTGCACCCGGGGCACCAGGCCTCTGTCTCCAACCACCACCCACCCCTCCTCTCCCTGACTCCTGGGTTCCTCTCATTAGGAGAGGCTTTTCTTGAAGTTGTCTCCCACTCATGGGCCAGATAAAATGATTAGAAAACAAGCCAAAGCTGCAGCCCCTTGTCTATCCTGACTCTCAGGAGCCCACACCTGTTCCTTGGACCTGGCCGGTTCAGCAAGTTCCATTTTCTGCAACTGTGAGCCCCTGAGGGGTGATGATTGGCTGACCTGGGCAGCCTTACCGTGCCGGCCAGCCCTCCCCAGGTGTGCCTGGGTTGAGATCAATATAAATACCACTCCAGGCAGCAAGAGCCCCTGCAGCTGTGCCTGACGCCATTTTCTCTGCCCTGTCAGCAGTCTCGGGGCTGGGCTGGTGGGAGGGAGTGAGAGGCCACGGCTTTGTGGGTGGCCCAGTGTGAGTGGGGCTCTGCTGGACTTTCTGCAGCAGTTGCCAGGCTGCCACCTGCTAAAGAAGAGGATGTGTCACCCATACCTGCTGCTGGAATTTCTCCCTGGGCAGAGGTGAGGAAGGAAAAAAGCAGTGGGAGCAGGGACAGGACGGGTATCTCAGGCAGGGAAATGGAAATCTTCCAGAAGAGCACCCAGGACCAGGGCCATCCTGGCTGGCCTGCAGGCACCAAGTCAGCTGGCATGCTGTCACTCATGTGGCTCCATGGCCCTTCCTCTAGGCTTTCAAGTCCTTGTATATATTCAGGTGTTTTACCTGGGAAGGGTGGGAACAGTTCAGCAGCAACTGGCCTGGGGCTCAGCTCACGTTCACTCACAGATGCCTCGGCACGGTGCCCCAGCTTTGCAATGAGGACGCTTGTTGTGTGGGGGCTGCTGGCTGAATGGGAGACGATTCCCCACCACTGACCAACTTCAGAATTGTTTACAACTGGAGCAAGGGCCCTGATACGGTTTTCCTCTGAGTAACTGGTGGGTTCTGTTTTTTTTTTCTCTTTTTCGTTTTTGGTTCAAGGTAGAATTTATTCCTCTTTTTTGTATTTACAGATATAAGCATGGAAATAATTTATTCATATAAATACATGTATGTGAAGGGAATAATTGTTTTTTCTGTTTTGTTTTTTAAATTTTATTTCTTTTTAATTTTGAATTTTATTTTATATTTTTATACAGCAAGTTCTTATTGGTTATCTATTTTATACATATAAATGTTTACATGCCAATCCCAATCTCTCAACTCCTCCCACCACCACCCCCCCAAGAGCTTTCCCCCCTTGTTGTCCATACGATTGTTGTCTACATCTGTTGCTCTATTTATGCCTTGCAAAACGGTTAATCTGTACAGTTTTTCTAGGTTCCACATATATGCATGAATATACAAGATTTGTTTTTCTCTTTCTGACTTACTTCACTCTGTATGACAGTCTCTAGATCCATCGACGTCTCTACAAATGACCCAATTTCATTCCTTTCATGGCTTAGTAATATTCCATTTTATATATGTACCACATCTTTATGCATTCGTCTGTCTGTGGGCATTTAGGTTGCTTCCATTACCTTGATATTGTAAATAGTGATGCAATGAACATTGCGGTGAATGTCTCTTTTTGATTTATGGTTTTGTCTGGGTATATGTCCAGTACTGGGATTGCTGTATCATATGGTAATTCTATTAATAGTTTCTTAAGAAACTCCATATTGTTCTCCATAGTGACTGTGTCAATTTATATTCCCAACAATAGTGGAAGAGGCTTCCTTTACTCCACACCCATTCCAGCATTTGTTGTTTGTAGATTTTCAGATGATGCCCATTCTAACAGGTGTGAGGTGATACCTCATTGTTGAGTCCATTTCGTTGAGCAAGGGGTAGGTCTTCTCTATTACATATTTGGCTTATGGAACGGTATCTGTGCTAATTTCAAACTCTGGTTTTATGCAGCACCCCAACTCACCTTTCCCCTTAAGCAAGCATAAGTTGGTTTTCTAAACTTGAGACCCTGTTCTGTTTTGTAATTCAGTTCCTGTGTAGCCAAGTTTACATTCCGTGCATTAGTGATACCTTATGATGTTTCTTTTTCTGTGTGACTTATTTCACTTAGAATCATCGTGCCTCAATCCACTCATTATGCTGGTACAGGCCTGGTGACACAGATTTCATTGCTGAGTGGTATTCTGTTGTACGTAAGTACCGCAACTTCTTTATCAATTATTTGTTCTCTGGGATATTTAACTTGTACCGTAGAAGAGGTTCCTGTAAACAGAGCCATCCCAAATTTTGGGGTGGCTGTGTCTTTTTGATTTTAATTTCCCTAAGCTATAGGACCATAAGTGGAAATGCCCTAGACTCTGTTGCTTTGTTTTTCAGATGTATCAGGAAACACTATACACTTCTCCAGAGTGACTGTTGGCAATTTACATCCCGCCCATCAGCATAACAAGGCTCCCAGTTCTCCATGGCCTGTCCTGCCTTTCTGGATTTTACACTTTTTTCAGATGGCCCTTTAGACCAGGGGGAAGTGACACTTCATAGTAGTTCGGATTTCCATTGCAAGCTTGCTTGGTTTGCCAAAAAGGGCGTATGTGTTTTTTCCTGAATATATTCAGGAACAAACTCATACGCCCTTTTTTGTCACGTGCATCATTGTCGATGTTCTGCCTCTTTTCCTATGCTTTAAATGCAAATCCAGTCTACCTCGTGAAATCGGTTTCCTGAAATTCTGCCCCGCTTTCAAGTCCTCTTCGCAGCCTTACTTCAATATATTTTTGGACGTTATCTGTCATTTATAACTCTGCAGGTTTGTGAATTACAGGGCCCCTGAGCTCCTTTCTTCAACTCGCTTTCTTGTGAGCTGGCCGCAAACCCGCAAGACTGCTTCAGGCCCTAATCTGCTTCTGGCAGGGCACGCTGAGCCTTTGGTTAATTCCTCTTCCTGGTGGGAAATGAGTGTTAAATATGCCCGTCCAGACACCTACCTCACTCTCAACCCCTTGGTGATGTGGGTCCTCTGGTTTGTGGCCACCTTTGCTGGGTTCCTCACCTTTCGATGATGTGGTCCCACTAGTGTGAGGACACTCCTGTCTGGTTCTCATCCACGTGGTTATGTGGACCCCCTGGTGAGAGTCTGTTCCTGGCTGTGTTCCTCACCCTTCTGTGAGGGAGACCCTCTGCTGATAGGTCACTCCTGCATGGCTGGCACACATTGCCTTGGTGAAGTCAGCTGTGTGGTGGCAGTTGGAGCGTGCTGGGGATCTCCTGCCCCCGGTGATGAGGGCCCTCTTGCGTCAGGCCCTAACTGCTGGGCTCACCAACTTTTCTTAGTGAGCCCAATGATGCTTGGGCACTCCTCTTAGGACCCCATCTCCATGGGGATGTGGGCCTTCTGCTCTGAGGTCCCAACGGCTGGGTTGTTCACATTTTCATGATGTGGGCTCTCTGGTGTTAGTTCACAGAGGCCTGGATCCCATAGCCTCTGTGCTCTTGGCCGCCTGCTGGGAGGTTCCAACTGCTGGATTCCTCACTTTTTTAATTTTTTAGGCCCTCTGTTGTGAGGATCCTCCTGCCTGCCTCACTCCCAGCCCCTTCGTGATGTGTGTCCTCTGGTTTGAGGTCACATGTGCTGGGTTCCTCACCTTTCGATGATGTGGGACCAATGGTCTTAGGAGACTCCTGCCTGGTTCACATCCCCTTTGTGATGTGGGCCCTCTGGTGAGAGTCTGATCCTGGCTGGGTTCCTCACCCATCTGTGAGGTGGGCCCTCTACTATCAGGTAACTCTTGCCTGGCTTGCTCACCTCGCCTTGTTGACATGAGCCCTCTGGTGGCACTTGGACCCTGCTGGGAGCCTCCTCATCTCTTTGATGAGGGCCCTCTGACGTCAGGCCCTAACTGTTGGGCTCCCCAACTTTTCTTAGTGAGCCCAGTGATGCTCGGGCACTCCTCTTAGGTTCCCATCTCCATGGGGATGTGGGCCTTCTGCTCTGAGGTTCCAACGGCTGGGTTGATCACAGTTTCATGATGTGGGCTCTCTGGTGTTAGTTCACTGTGGCCTGGATCCCATAGCCTCTGTGCTCTTGGCCGCCTGCTGGGAGGTTCCAACTGCTGGATTCCTCACTTTTTAAATTTTTTAGGCCCTCTGTTGTGAGGATCCTCCTGCCTGCCTCACTCCCAGCCCCTTCGTGATGTGTGTCCTCTGGTTTGAGGCCACATGTGCTGGGTTCCTCACCTTTCGATGATGTGGGACCAATGGTCTTAGGAGACTCCTGCCTGGTTCACATCCCCTTGGTGATGTGGGCCCTCTGTTGAGAGTCTGATCCTGGCTGGGTTCCTCACCCTTCTGTGAGGCGGGCCGTCTGCTGTGAGGTCACTCCTGCCTGGCTTGCTCACCTCGCCTTGTGGACATGAGCCCTCTGGTGGCACTTGGAGCCTGCTGGGAGTCTCCTCCCCTCGGTGATGAGGGCCCTCTTGCGTCAGGCCCTAACTGCTGGGCTCACCACATTTTGTGATGTGCGCCCAGTGGTTCGAAGACACTCCATCCAGGTTCACATCCCCATTGGGATGTGGGCCTTCTGCTCTGAGGTCCCAACGGCTGGGTTGTTCACAGTTTCATGATGTGGGCTCTCTGCTGTTAGTTCGCTCTGGCCTGGATGTCATAGCCTCTGTGCTCTGGGCCGCCTGCTGGAAGGTTCCAACTGCTCGATTCCTCAACTTTTGTATTCTATGGGTCCTGTGTTGTGATGCTCCTCCTGCCTGCCTCACTCGCAACCCCTTCTTGATGTGGGTCCTCTGGTTTGAGGCCACATGTGCTGGGTTCCGCAACTTTCAATGATGTGGCCCCACTGGTGTGAGGACACTCCTGCCTGGTTCCCATCCCCTTGGTGATGTGGGCCTTCTGGTGACAGTCTTATCCTGGCTGGGTTCCTCACTCTTCTGTGAGGTAGGCCCTCTGCTGTGAGGTCAATCCTGCCTGACTTGCACACATCACCTTGGTGACGTGGGCCCTCTGTTGGCACATGGAACCTGCTGGGAGCCTCCTGCCCTCGGTGATGACGGCCCTCTAGCATCAGGCCCTAACTGCTGGGCTCCCCACGTTTTCTGATGTGAACCCAGTGATGCCAGGACACTCCTGTCAGGTTCCCATCCCCATGGGGATGTGGGCTTTCTGCTCTGAGGTCCCAACGCCTGGGTGGCTCACAGTTTCATGATGTGGGCTCTCTGGTGTTAGTTCACTCCTGCCTGCATCCCATAGCTTCTGTGCTCTCGGCCGCCTGCTGGGAGGTTCCAAATGCTGGATTCCTCACCTTTTTTATTCTTTGGGCCCTCTGTTTTTAGGCTACTCCTACCTGCCTCACTCCCATCCCCTTTGTGATGTATGTCCTCTGATATGAGGCCGTATGTGCTGGGTTCTTCACCTTTCAATGATGTGGCCCCACTGGTGGGAGGACAGTCCTGACTGGTTCCCATCCCCTTGGTGTTGTGGGCCCTCTGGCAAGAGTCTCATCCTACCTCGGTTCCTCACCCTTCTGTGAGATAGGCCCTCTGCTGTGAGGTCACTACTGCCTGGCTGGCGCATGCCACCTTGTAGACGTGGGCCCTCTGTTGGCAGTTGGAACCTGCTGGGAGTCTCCTCCCCTCAGTTATGAGGGCTCCCTGGCGTCGGGCCCTAACTGCTGGGCTCCTAACATTTTCTGATATGTGCTAAGTGGTGCGAAGCCACTCCTGCCAGGTTCCCATCCCAATGGGGATGTGGGCCTTCTGTTCTGAGGTCCCAACGGCTGGGTTGCTCACAGGTTCATGATGTGGGCCCTCTGCTGTGAGTTCACTGTGGCCTGGATCCCATAGCCTCGGTGCTCTGGGCCACTTGCTGGGAGGTTCCAACTGCTGGATTCCTCAACTTTTATATTCTATGGACCCTGTGTTGTGAGGCCAGTCCTGCCAGCCTCATTCCGAAACCCTTGGTGATGTGGTTCCTCTGGTTTGAGGCTACATGTGCTGGGATCCTCACCTTTCGATGATGTTGTCCCACTGGTGTGGGGACACTCCTGCCTGGTTCCCATCCCCTTGGCGATGTGGGCCCTCTGGTGAGAGTCTGATCCTGGCTGTGTTCCTCACCCTTCTGTGAGGTGGGCCCTCTGCTGTGAGGTCACTCCTGCCGGGCTGGCACACTCTTATTTTGCCTCACTCCCAGCCCCTTGGTGATAGGTGTCCTATGGTTTGAAGCCACATGTTCTGGGTTCCTCACCTTTAGATGATGTGGCCCTACTCATGTGAGGACACTCCTGCCTGGTTCCAATCCATTTGGTGATGTGGGCCCTCTGGTGCAAGTCTGATCCTGACTGGGTTCGTCACACTTCTCTGAGGTGGGCCCTCTGCTGTGAGGTCTTTCGTGCCTGGTTGGCACACATCGCCTTGGTGACGTCAGCCCTCTGGTGGCAGTTGGAGCCTGCTGGGAGCCTCCTTCCCTTGGTGATGAGGGTCCTCTGGCGTCAGGCCCTAACTGCAGGTCTCCCAAAATTTTCTGACATGTTCTCAGTGGTGCGAGGACACTCCTACCAGATTTATATCCCCATGGGGATGTGGGCCTCCTGCTCTGAGGTCCCAATGGCTGGGTTGCTCAGTTTCATGACATGGGCCCTCTTCTGTGAGTTCACTGTGGCCTGGATCCCATAGCCTCGGTGCTCTGGGCCGCCTGCTGGGAGGTTCCAACTGCTGGATTCCTCACTTTTTTATTCTATGGGCCCAGTGTTGTGAGGCTACTCCTGCCTGCCTCACTCCAAGGCCCTTGGTGATGTGGGTCCTCTGGTTTGAGGACACATGTGCTGAGTACGTCACCTTTCGCTGATGTGGCCCCACTGGTGTGAAGACACTCCTGCCTGGTTCCCATCCCCTTGGTGATGTGGGCCCTCTGGTGAGAGTCTGATGTTGGCTGGGTTTCTCAACCTTCTGTGAGGTGGGACCTCTGCTGTGAGGTAACTCATGCCTGGCTTGCTTATGTTGCCTTGGCAACGTGAGCACTCAGGTGGCAGTTGGGGCCTGCTGGGAATCTCCTCCCCTCGGTTATGAGAGCTCTGGATAAAACACATATGCCCTTTTTTGCCAAGTGCATTATTTTCCAAGTTCTGTCTCTTTTCCTATGCTTTAAGAGCGACTCCCGTGTACCTTCTGAAATCGGTTTCCAGCAATCCTGCCCCGCATTCAAGTCCTCTTCGCAGCCTTACTTCAGTATAATTTTGGATGATAGCTGTCATTTATAACTCTGCAAGTTTGTGAATAACAGTGTCCCTGAGCTCCTTTCTTCAACTCGCTTTCTTGTGAGCCGGCCGTAAAACTGCAGGATCTCTTCAGGTCCTAATCTGGTCCCAGCATGGCATGCGGAGCCTCTGGTTCATTCGTCTTCTGGTGGGAAATGAGAGTTAAATTTGCCCGTCCAGACACCTACAGATAGTCTCACATTGGTTCTCCTTATTCCTGTTCATATTCCGCAGAAATTGCAAACTGGGCCAAACAGGAGGTTAAAGGCACTGACTCTCCAAGTGGGGAGAGTGTTAGTAAAGCATCTGGAATGTTGCACCCGAGTACCAGGGGACGAAAACTGAGACACATTTGAACACGTTTCCCGATCACACGGTGGATCATACTCTGGGTTCCACATGCATGTTTTAGCTGAAGGAAGAATCCCTTAAACCTGGAGAGTTGAGACCCATGGAATGGGTACCATGCAATATGACTTCAAAGGGTCTGCATTTGCTCACCGAACCTCACCAATCCTATCACTGCAGTGTTTATGCCGCTGTACACACGCTTGATTCTCTTTCGGAGACATATAAATCGATAGGTTTTAAGATTCTTACTAGTCAGGTATATTCTTAGGCGTTTAATATGGGGTGTTGAGTCCACTTCGTTGAGCAAGGAGTAGCTCTTGTCTATTACATATTTGGCTTATGGAACGGTATCTGTGCTAATTTCAATCTCTGGTTTTATGCAGCACCCCAACTCACCTTTCCCCTCAAGCAAGCATAAGTTGGTTTTCTACATTTGAGACCCTGTTCTGTTTTGTAATTCAGTTCCTGTGTAGCCAAGTTTACATTCCGTGCAGTAGTGATATCTTATGTTGTTTCTTTTTCTGTGTGACTTATTTCACTTAGAATCATTGTACCTGAATCCACTCATTATGCTGCTACGGACCTGATGACATAGATTTCATTGCTGAGTGATATTGCATTGTACGTAAGTACCACAACTTCTTTATCCATTTTTCACTTTCTGTGATATTGAACTTGTACCGTTAACGAGGTTCTTGTAAACAGAGCCGTCCCAAACTTTGGGGTGGCTGTGTCTTTTTGATTTTAATTTCCCTAAGCTATAAGACCATAAGTGGAAGTGCCCTAGGCTCTGTTGCTTTGTTTTGTAGATGTTTCAGGAAACACCATACACTTCTCCAGAGTGGCTGTTGGCAATTTACATCCAGCCCATCAGCATAACAAGGCTCCCAGTTCTCTATGGCCTGTCCTTCCTTTCTGGATTTTACACTTTTTTCAGATGGCCCTTTTGACCAGGGGGCAGTGAGACTTCATTGTAATGCAGATTTCATTTGCAAGCTTGCTTGGTTGGCCAAAAAGTGCGTATTCATTTTTTCCTGAATATATTCAGGAAAAAACGCATATGCCCTTTTTGGCCAAGTGCATCATTGTGGACGTTCTGCTCCTTTTCCTATGCTTTAAAGGCAATTGCTATCTACCTCCTGAAATCGGTTTCCTGCAATTCTGCCCCGCTTTCAAGTCCTCTTGGCGGCCTTACTTCAATACATTTTTGGAAGATAGCTGTCATTTATAACTCTGCAGGTTTGTGAATGACAGTGCCCCTGAGCTCCTTTCTTCAACTTGCTTTCTTGTGAGCTGGCCGCAACACCGCAGGATTTCTTCAGGCCCTAGTGTGGTTCCGGCACGGCACGCTGAGCCGTTGGTTAATTCCTCTTCCTGGTGGGAAATGAGAGTTAAATTTGCCCGTTCAGACACCTCCAGCTTGTCTCTCATTGGTTCTCCCTCTTCCTGTTCATTTTCGCCAGAAATTACAAACTGGGCCAAACAGGAGGTTAAAGGCACTGACTCTCCAAGTGGGGAGAGTGTTAGTAAAGCGTCTGGAATGTTGCACCCGAGTACCGATGGACGAAAACTGAGTCACATTTGAACATGTTTCCCAATCACACGGTGGATCATACTCTGGGTTCCACATGCATGTATTAGCTGAAGGAAGAATCCCTTAAACCTGGAGAGTTGAGACCCTTGGAATGGGTACCATGCAATATGACTTCAAAGGGTCTGCATTTGCTCACCGATTCTCACCAATCCTATCATTGCTGCGTTTATGCCACTGTACACACAGTAGATTCTCTTTCGGAGACATATAAATCCATAGGTTTTAGGATTCTTACTAGTCAGGTATATTCTTAGGCGTTTAATACGGGGTGTAGAGTCCACTTCGTTGAGCAAGGAGTAGCTCTTGTCTATTACATATTTGGCTTATGGAACGGTATATGTGCTAATTTCAATCTCTGGTTTTATGCAGCACCCCAACTCACCTTTCCCCTTAAGCAAGCATAAGTTGGTTTTCTACATTTGAGACCCTGTTCTGTTTTGTAATTCAGTTCCTGTGTAGCCAAGTTTACATTCCGTGTGGTAGAGATATCTTATGATGTTTCTTTTTCTGTGTGACTTATTTCACTTAGAATCATCGTACCTGAATCCACTCATTATGCTGCTACGGGCCTGATGACATAGATTTCATTGCTGAGTGATATTGCATTGTACGTAAGTACCACAACTTCTTTATCCATTTTTCGCTTTCTGTGATATTGAACTTGTACCGTAAACGAGGTTCCTGTAAACAGAGCTGTCCCAAACTTTGGGGTGGCTGTGTATTTTTGATTTTAATTTCCCTAAGCTATAGGAGCATAAGTGGAAGTGCCCTAGGCTCTGTTGTTTTGTTTTTTAGATGTTTCAGGAAACACCATACACTTCTCCAGAGTGGCTGTTGGCAATTTACATCCCACCCATCAGCATAACAAGGCTCCCATTTCTCCATGGCCTCTCCTGCCTTTCTGGATTTTACACTTTTTTCAGATGGCCCTTTTGACCTGGGGGCAGTGAGACTTCATTGTAGTGCAGATTTCCTTTGCAAGCTTGCTTGGTTGGCCAAAAAGTGCGTATGGATTTTTTCCTGAGGAAAAAACGCATATGCCCTTTTTGGCCAAGTGCATCATTGTGGACGTTCTGCCTCTTTTCCTATGCTTTACATGCAATTCCAGTCTACCTCCTGAAATCGGTTTCCTGCAATTCTGCCCCGTTTTCACGTCCTCTTGGCAGCCTTACTTCAATATATTTTTGGACGATAGCTGTCATTTATAACTCTGCAGGTATGTGAATGACAGTGCCCCTGAGCTCCTTTCTTCAACTCGCTTTCTTGTGAGCTGGCCGCAACACCGCAGCTTTGCTTCAGGCCCTAGTGTGGTTCCGCAATGGCATGCTGAACCTTTGGTTAATTCCTCTTCCTGGTGGGAAATGAGAGTTAAATTTGCCCGTCCAGACACCTCCAGCTAGTCTCTCATTGGTTCTCCCTATTCCTGTTCATTTTTCGCAGAAATTGCAAACTGGGCCAAACAGGAGGTTAAAGGCACTGACTCTCCAAGTGGGGAGAGTGTTAGTAAAGCGTCTGGAATGTTGCACCCGAGTACCAGGGGACAAAAAGTGACACATTTGAACACGTTTCCCGATCACACGGTGGATCATACTCTGGGTTCCACATGCATGTTTTAGCTGAAGGAAGAATCCCTTAAACCTGCAGAGTTGAGACCCATGGAATGGGTACCATGCAATGTCACTTCATAGGGTCTGCATGTGTTCACCGAACCTCACCAAACCTATCACTGCTGCATTTATGCCGCTGTACACACGCTAGATTCTCTTTCGGAGACATATAAATCGATAGATTTTAAGATTCTTACTAGTCAGGTATATTCTTAGGCGTTTAATATGGGGTGTAGAGTCCAGTTCGTTGAGCAAGGAGTAGCTCTTGTCTATTACATATTTGGCTTATGGAACGATATCTGTGCTAATTTCAATCTCTGGTTTTATGCAGCACCCCAACTCACCTTTCCCCTTAAGCAAGCATAAGTTGGTTTTCTACATTTGAGACCCTCTTCTGTTTTGTAATTCAGTTCCTTTGTAGCCAAGTTTACAAGCCGTGTATTAGTGATATCTTATGATATTTCTTTTTCTGTGTGACTTATCTCACTTAGAATCATCGTACCTGAATCCACTCATTATGCTGCTACGGGCCTGATGACATAGATTTCATTGCTGAGTGACATTGCATTGTACGTAAGTACCACAACTTCTTTATCCATTTTTCGCTTTCTGTGATATTGAACATGTACCGTAAATGAGGTTCTTGTAAACAGAGCCATCCCAAACTTTGGGGTGGCTGTGTCTTTTTGATTTTAATTTCCCTAAGCTATAGGACCATAAGTGGAAGTGCCCTAGGCTCTGTTGCTTTGTTTTTTAGATGTTTCAGGAAACACCATACACTTCTCCAGAGTGGCTGTTGGCAATTTACATCCCGCCCATCAGCATAACAAGGCTCCAAGTTCTCCATGGCCTGTCCTGCCTTTCTGGATTTTACAGTTTTCTCAGATGGCCCTTTTGACCGGGGGGCAGTGAGACTTCATTGTAGTGCAGATTTCCTTTGCAAGCTTGCTTGGTTGGCCAAAAAGGGCGTATGCGTTTTTTCCTCAGGAAAAAACGCATATGCCCTTTTTTGCCAAGTGCATCATTGTGGACGTTCTGCCTCTTTTCCTATGCTTTACATGCAATTCCAGTCTACCTCCTGAAATTGGTTTCCTGCAATTCTGCCCCGCTTTCAACTCCACTTGGCAGCCTTACTTCAATATATTTTTGGACGATAGCTGTCATTTATAACTCTGCAGGTTTGTGAATGACAGTGCCCCTGAGCTCCTTTCTTCAACTCGCTTTCTTGTGAGCTGGCCGCAACACCGCAGGATTGCTTCAGGCCCTAGTGTTGTTCCGGCATGGCACGCTGAGCCTTTGGTTAATTCCTCTTCCTGGTGGGAAATGAGAGTTAAATTTGCCCCTCCAGACACCTCCAGCTAGTCTCTCATTGGTTCTCCCTATTCCTGTTCATTTTCCGCAGAAATTGCAAACTGGGCCAAACAGGAGGTTAAAGGCACTGACTCTCCAAGTGGGGAGAGTGTTAGTAAAGCGTCTGGAATGTTGCACCCGAGTACCGGGGGACGAAACCTGAGACCCTTTCAACACGTTTCCCGATCACACGGTGGATCATACTCTGGGTTCCACATGCATGTTTTAGCTGAAGGAAGAATCCCTTAAACCTGGAGAGTTGAGACCCATGGAATGGGTACCATGCAATATGATTTCAAAGGGTCTGCATTTGCTCACCGAACCTCACCAAGCCTATCACTGCTGCGTTTATGCTGCTGAATATATTCAGGAAAAAACTCATACACACTTTTTGGCCAAGTGCATCATTGTGGACGTTCTGCCTCTTTTCCTATGCTTTACATGCAATTCCAGTCTACCTCCTGAAATCAGTTTCCTGCAATTCTGCCCCGCTTTCAACTCCACTTGGCGGCATTACTTCAATATATTTTTGGACTATAGCTGTCATTTATAACTCTGCAGGTTTGTGAATGACATTGCCCCTGAGATCCTTTCTTCAACTCGCTTTCTTGTGAGCTGGCCGCAACACCGCAGCATTGCTTCAGGCCCTAGTGTGGTTCCGGCATGGCTCGCTGAGCCTTTGGTTAATTCCTCTTCCTGGTGGGAAATGAGAGTTAAATTTGCCCGTCCAGAAACCTCCAGCTAGTCTCTCATTGGTTCTCCCTATTCCTGTTCATTTTCCGCAGAAATTGCAAACTGGGCCAAACAGGAGGTTAAAGGCACTGACTCTCCAAGTGGGGAGAGTGTTAGTAAAGCGTCTGGAATGTTGCACCCGAGTACCGGGGGACGAAACCTGAGACACCTTTGAACACGTTTCCCGATCACACGGTGGATCATACTCTGGGTTCCACATGCATGTTTTAGCTGAAGGAAGAATCCCTTAAACCTGGAGAGTTGAGACCCATGGAATGGGTACCATGCAATATGACTTCAAAGGGTCTGCCTTTGCTCACCGATCCTCACCAATCCTATCACTGCTGCGTTTATGCCGCTGTACACACGCTTGATTCTCTTTCGGAGACATATAAATCCATAGGTTTTAAGATTCTTACTAGTCAGGTATATTCTTAGGCGTTTAATATGGGGTGTTGAGTCCACTTCGTTGAGCAAGGAGTAGCTCTTGTCTATTACATATTTGGCTTATGGAACGGTATCTGTGCTAATTTCAATCTCTGGTTTTATGCAGCACCCCAACTCACGTTGCCCCTTAAGCAAGCATAAGTTGGTTTTCTACATTTGAGACACTGTTCTGTTTTATAATCCAGTTCCTGTGTAGCCAAGTTTACATTCCGTGTAGTAGTGATATCTTATGATGTTTCTTTTTCTCTGTGACTTATTTCACTTAGAATCATCGTACCTAAATCCACTCGTTATGCTTCTCCGGGCCTGACGACATAGATTTCATTGCTGAGTGATATTGCATTGTACGTAAGTACCACAACTTCTTTATCCATTTTTCGCTTTCTGTGATATTGAACTTGTACCGTTAACGAGGTTCTTGTAAACAGAACCGTCCCAAACTTTGGGGTGGCTGTGTCTTTTTGAATTTAATTTCCCTAAGCTATTGGACCATAAGTGGAATTGCCCTAGGCTCTGTTGCTTTGTTTTTTAGATATTTCAGGAAACACCATACAATTCTCCAGAGTGGCTGTTGGCAATATACATCCCGCCGATGAGCATAACAATGCTCCCAGTTCTCCATGGCCTGTCCTGTCTTTCTGGATTTTACACTTTTTTCAGATGTCCCTTTTGACCGGGGGGCAGTGAGACTTCATTGTAGTGCAGATTTCCTTTGCAAGCTTGCTTGGTTGGCCAAAAAGGGCGTATGCGTTTTTTCCTGAATATATTCAGGAAAAAACGCATACGCCCTTTTTGGCCAAGTGCATCATTGTGGACGTTCTGCCTCTTTTCCTGTGGTTTACATGCAAATCCAGTCTACCTCCTGAAATCGGTTTCCTGCAATTCTGCACATCATTGAAGTCCTCTTGGCAGCCGTACTTCAATATATTTTTGGACGATAGCTGTCATTTATAACTCTGCAGTTTTGTGAATTACAGTGCCCCTGAGCTCCTTTCTTCAACTTGCTTTCTTGTGAGCTGGCCGCAACACCGTAGCATCGCTTCAGGCCCTAGTGTTGTTCCGGCATGGCACGCTGAGCCTTTGGTTAATTCCTCTTCCTGGTGGGAAATGAGAGTTAAATTTGCCCGTCCAGACACCTCCAGCTAGTCTCTCTTGGTTCTCCCTATTCCTGTTCATTTTCCGCAGAAATTGCAAACTGGGCCAAAGAGGAGGTTAAAGGCACTGACTCTCCAAGTGGGGAGAGTGTTAGTAAAGCGTCTGGAATGTTGCACCCGAGTACCGGGGGACGAAAACTGAGACACATTTGAACACGTTTCCCAATCACACGGTGGATCATACTCTGGGTTCCACATGCATGTTTTCGCTGAAGGAAGAATCCCTTAAACCTGGAGAGTTGAGACCCATGGAATGGGTACCATGCAATATGACTTCAAAGGGTCTGCATTTGCTCACCGATCCTCACCAACCCTATCACTGCTGCGTTTATGCCGCTGTACACACGCTTGATTCTCTTTCGGAGACATATAAATCCATAGGTTTTAAGATTCTTACTAGTCAGTTATATTCTTAGGCGTTTAATATGGGGTGTTGAGTCCACTTCGTTGAGCAAGGAGTAGCTCTTGTCTATTACATATTTGGCTTATGGAACGGTATCTGTGCTAATTTCAATCTCTGGTTTTATGCAGCACCCCAACTCACATTTCCCCTTAAGCAAGCATAAGTTGGTTTTCTACATTTGAGACACTGTTCTGTTTTATAATCCAGTTCCTGTGTAGCCAAGTTTACATTCCGTGTAGTAGTGATATCTTATGATGTTTCTTTTTCTCTGTGACTTATTTCACTTAGAATCATCGTACCTGAATCCACTCATTATGCTGCTATGGGCCTGATGACATAGATTTCATTGCTGAGTGATATTGCATTGTTCGTAAGTACCACAACTTCTTTATCCATTTTTCACTTTCTGTGATTTTGAACTTATACTGTAAACGAGGTTCTTGTAAACAGAGCCTTCCCAAACTTTGGGGTGGCTGTGTCTTTTTGATTTTAATTTCCCTAAGCTATAGGACCATAAGTGGAAGTGCCCTAGGCTCTGTTGCTTTGTTTTTTAGATGTTTCAGGAAACACCATACACTTCTCCAGAGTGGCTGTTGGCAATTTACATCCCGCCCATCAGCATAACAAGGCTCCCAGTTCTCCATGGCCTGTCCTGCCTTTCTGGATTTTACACTTTTTTCAGATGGCCCTTTTGACCGGGGGGCAGTGAGACTTCATTGTAGTGCAGATTTCCTTTGCAAGCTTGCTTGGTTGGCCAAAAAGGGCGTATGCGTTTTTTCCTGAATATATTAAGGATAAAACGCATACGCCCTTTTTGGCCAAGTGCATCATTGTGGACGTTCTGCCTCTTTTCCTATGCTTTACATGCAATTCCAGTCTACCTCCTGAAATCGGTTTCCTGCAATTCTGCCCCGCTTTCAAGTCCTCTTGGCAGCCTTACTTCAATATATTTTTGGACGATAGCTGTCATTTATAACTCTGCAGGTATGTGAATGACAGTGCCCCTGAGCTCCTTTCTTCAACTCGCTTTCTTGTGAGCTGGCCGCAACACCGCAGGATTGCTTCAGGTCCCAGTGTGGTTCCGGCATGGCACGCTGAGCCGTTGGTTAATTCCTCTTCCTGGTGGGAAATGAGAGTTAAATTTGCCCGTCCAGACACGTCCATCTAGTCTCTTATTGGTTCTCCCTATTCCTGTTCATTTTCCGCAGAAATTGCAAACTGGGCCAAACAGGAGGTTAAAGGCACAGACTCTCCAAGTGGGGACAGTGTTAGTAAAGCATCTGGAATGTGTCACCCGAGTACCAGGGGACGAAAACTGATACACCTTTGAACACGTTTCCCAATCACATGGTGTATCATACTCTGGGTTTCACATGCATGTTTTAGCTGAAGGAAGAATCCCTTAAACCTGGAGAGTTGAGACCCATGGAATGGGTACCATGCAATATGACTTCAAAGGGTCTGCATTTGCTCACCGAACCTCACCAATCGTATCACTGCTGCATTTATGCCACTGTACACACTCTTGATTCTCTTTCGGAGACATATAAATCCATAGGTTTTAAGATTCTTACTAGTCAGGTATATTCGTAGGCGTTTAATATGGGGTGTTGAGTCCACTTCATTGAACAAGGAGTAGCTCTTGTCTATTACATATTTGGCTTATGGAACGGTATCTGTGCTTATTTCAATCTCTGGTTTTATGCAGCACCCCAACTCACATTTCCCCTTAAGCAAGCATAAGTTGGTTTTCTACATTTGAGACCCTGTTCTGTTTTGTAATTCAGTTCCTGTGTAGCCAAGTTTACCTTCCGTGTAGTAGTGATATCTTATGATGTTTGTTTTTCTGTGTGACTTATTTCACTTAGAATCATCGTACCTGAATCCACTCATTATGCTGCTATGGGCCTGATGACATAGATTTCATTGCTGAGTGATATTGCATTGTACGTATGTACCACAACTTCTTTATCCATTTTTCACTTTCTGTGATACTGAACTTGTACCGTAAACGAGGTTCTTGTAAACAGAGCTGTCCCAAACTTTGGGGTGGCTGTGTCTTTTTTATTTTAATTTCCCTAAGCTATAGGACCATAAGTGGAAGTGCCCTAGGCTCTTTTGCTTTGTTTTTTAGATGTTTCATTAAACACCATACACTTCCCCAGAGTGGCTGTTGGCAATTTACATCCCGCCCATCAGCATAACAAGGCTCCCAGTTCTCCATGGTCTCTCCTGCCTTTCTGGATTTTACACTTTTTTCAGATGGCCCTTTTGACCAGGGGACAGTGAGACTTCATTGTAGTGCAGATTTCCTTTGCAAGCTTGCTTGGTTGGCCAAAAAGGGCGTATGCGTTTTTTCCTGAATGTTTTCAGGAAAAAACGCATACGCCCTTTTTGGCCAAGTGCATCATTGTGGACGTTCTGCCTCTTTTCCTATGCTTTACATGCAATTCCAGTCTACCTCCTGAAATCGTTTTCCTGCAGTTCTGCCCCACTTTCAAGTCCTCTTGGCAGCCTTACTTCAATATATTTTTGGATGATAGCTGTCATTTATAACTCTGCAGGTTTGTGAATGACAGTGCCCATGAGCTCCTTTCTTCAACTCGCTTTCTTGTGAGCTGGCCGCAACACCGCAGCATTGCTTCAGGCCCTAGTGTGGTTCCGGCATGGCACGCTGAGCCTTTGGTTAATTCCTCTTCCTGGTGGGCAATGAGAGTTAAATTTGCCCGTCCAGACACCTCCAGCTAGTCTCTCATTGGTTCTCCCTATTCCTGTTCATTTTCCACAGAAATTGCAAACTGGGCCAAACAGGAGGTTAAAGGCACTGACTCTCCAAGTGGGGAGAGTGTTACTAAAGCGTCTGGAATGTGTCACCCGAGTACCAGTGGATGAAAACTGACACAATTGAACACGTTTCCCGATCACATGGTGGATCATACTCTGGGTTCCACATGCATGTTTTAGCTGAAGGAAGAATCCCTTAAACCTGGAGAGTTGAGACCCATGGAATGGGTACCATGCAATATGACTTCAAAGGGTCTGCATTTGCTCACCGAACCTCACCAATCCTATCACTGCTGCGTTTATGCCGCTGAATATATTCAGGAAAAAACACATACGCCCTTTTTGGCCAAGTGCATCATTGTGGACGTTCTGCCTCTTTTCCTATGCTTTACATGCAATTCCAGTCTACCTCCTGAAATCGGTTTCCTGCAATTCTGCCCCGCTTTCAACTCCACTTGGCGGCATTACTTCAATATATTTTTGGACGATAGCTGTCATTTATAACTCTGCAGGTTTGTGAATGACAGTGCCCCTGAGCTCCTTTCTTCAACTCGCTTTCTTGTGAGCTGGCCGCAACACCGCAGCATTGCTTCAGGCCCTAGTGTGGTTCCGGCATGGCACGCTGAGCCTTTGGTTAATTCCTCTTCCTGGTGGGAAATGAGAGTTAAATTTGCCCGTCCAGACACCTCCAGCTAGTCTCTCATTGGTTCTCCCTATTCCTGTTCATTTTCCGCAGAAATTGCAAACTGGGCCAAACAGGAGGTTAAAGGCACTGACTCTCCAAGTGGGGAGAGTGTTAGTAAAGCGTCTGGAATGTTGCACCCGAGTACCGGGGGACGAAACCTGAGACACCTTTGAACACGTTTCCCGATCACACGGTGGATCATACTCTGGGTTCCACATGCATGTTTTAGCTGAAGGAAGAATCCCTTAAACCTGGAGAGTTGAGACCCATGGAATGGGTACCATGCAATATGACTTCAAAGGGTCTGCCTTTGCTCACCGATCCTCACCAATCCTATCACTGCTGCGTTTATGCCGCTGTACACACGCTTGATTCTCTTTCGGAGACATATAAATCCATAGGTTTTAAGATTCTTACTAGTCAGTTATATTCTTAGGCGTTTAATATGGGGTGTTGAGTCCACTTCGTTGAGCAAGGAGTAGCTCTTGTCTATTACATATTTGGCTTATGGAACGGTATCTGTGCTAATTTCAATCTCTGGTTTTATGCAGCACCCCAACTCACATTTCCCCTTAAGCAAGCATAAGTTGGTTTTCTACATTTGAGACACTGTTCTGTTTTATAATCCAGTTCCTGTGTAGCCAAGTTTACATTCCGTGTAGTAGTGATATCTTATGATGTTTCTTTTTCTCTGTGACTTATTTCACTTAGAATCATCGTACCTGAATCCACTCATTATGCTGCTACGGGCCTGATGACATAGATTTCATTGCTGAGTGACATTGCATTGTACGTAAGTACCACAACTTCTTTATCCATTTTTCGCTTTCTGTGATATTGAACATGTACCGTAAACGAGGTTCTTGTAAACAGAGCCATCCCAAACTTTGGGGTGGCTGTGTCTTTTTGATTTTAATTTCCCTAAGCTATAGGACCATAAGTGGAAGTGCCCTAGGCTCTGTTGCTTTGTTTTTTAGATGTTTCAGGAAACACCATACACTTCTCCAGAGTGGCTGTTGGCAATTTACATCCCGCCCATCAGCATAACAAGGCTCCAAGTTCTCCATGGCCTGTCCTGCCTTTCTGGATTTTACACTTTTCTCAGATGGCCCTTTTGACCGGGGGGCAGTGAGACTTCATTGTAGTGCAGATTTCCTTTGCAAGCTTGCTTGGTTGGCCAAAAAGGGCGTATGCGTTTTTTCCTGAATATATTCAGGAAAAACGCATACGCCCTTTTTGGCCAAGTGCATCATTGTGGACGTTCTGCCTCTTTTCCTATGCTTTACATGCAATTCCAGTCTACCTCCTGAAATCGGTTTCCTGCAATTCTGCCCCGCTTTCAACTCCACTTGGCAGCCTTACTTCAATATATTTTTGGACGATAGCTGTCATTTATAACTCTGCAGGTTTGTGAATGACAGTGCCCCTGAGCTCCTTTCTTCAACTCGCTTTCTTGTGAGCTGGCCGCAACACCGCAGCATTGCTTCAGGCCCTAGTGTAGGTTCCGGCATGGCACGCTGAGCCTTTGGTTAATTCCTCTTCCTGGTGGGAAATGAGAGTTAAATTTGCCCGTCCAGACACCTCCAGCTAGTCTCTCATTGGTTCTCCCTATTCCTGTTCATTTTCCGCAGAAATTGCAAACTGGGCCAAACAGGAGGTTAAAGGCACTGACTCTCCAAGTGGGGAGAGTGTTAGTAAAGCGTCTGGAATGTTGCACCCGAGTACCGGGGGACGAAACCTGAGACCCTTTAAACACGTTTCTCGATCACACGGTGGATCATACTCTGGGTTCCACATGCATGTTTTAGCTGAAGGAAGAATCCCTTAAACCTGGAGAGTTGAGACCCATGGAATGGGTACCATGCAATATGACTTCAAAGGGTCTGCATTTGCTCACCGAACCTCACCAATCGTATCACTGCTGCATTTATGCCGCTGTACACACTCTTGATTCTCTTTCGGAGACATATAAATCCATAGGTTTTAAGATTCTTACTAGTCAGGTATATTCGTAGGCGTTTAATATGGGGTGTTGAGTCCACTTCATTGAACAAGGAGTAGCTCTTGTCTATTACATATTTGGCTTATGGAATGGGATCTGTGCTTATTTCAATCTCTGGTTTTATGCAGCACCCCAACTCACATTTCCCCTTAAGCAAGCATAAGTTGGTTTTCTACATTTGAGACCCTGTTCTGTTTTGTATTTCAGTTCCTGTGTAGCCAAGTTTACATTCCGTGTAGTAGTGATATCTTATGATGTTTGTTTTTCTGTGTGACTTATTTCACTTAGAATCATCGTACCTGAATCCACTCATTATGTTGCTATGGGCCTGATGACATAGATTTCATTGCTGAGTGATATTGCATTGTACGTATGTACCACAACTTCTTTATCCATTTTTCACTTTCTGTGATACTGAACTTGTACCGTAAACGAGGTTCTTGTAAACAGAGCCGTCCCAAACTTTGGGGTGGCTGTGTCTTTTTTATTTTAATTTCCCTAAGCTATAGGACCATAAGTGGAAGTGCCCTAGGCTCTGTTGCTTTGTTTTTTAGATGTTTCAGGAAACACCATACACTTCCCCAGAGTGGCTGTTGGCAATTTACATCCCGCCCATCAGCATAACAAGGCTCCCAGTTCTCCATGGTCTCTCCTGCCTTTCTGGATTTTACACTTTTTTCAGATGGCCCTTTTGACCAGGGGACAGTGAGACTTCATTGTAGTGCAGATTTCCTTTGCAAGCTTGCTTGGTTGGCCAAAAAGGGCGTATGCGTTTTTTCCTGAATGTTTTCAGGAAAAAACGCATACGCCCTTTTTGGCCAAGTGCATCATTGTGGACGTTCTGCCTCTTTTCCTATGCTTTACATGCAATTCCAGTCTACCTCCTGAAATCGTTTTCCTGCAGTTCTGCCCCACTTTCAAGTCCTCTTGGCAGCCTTACTTCAATATATTTTTGGATGATAGCTGTCATTTATAACTCTGCAGGTTTGTGAATGACAGTGCCCATGAGCTCCTTTCTTCAACTCGCTTTCTTGTGAGCTGGCCGCAACACCGCAGCATTGCTTCAGGCCCTAGTGTGGTTCCGGCATGGCACGCTGAGCCTTTGGTTAATTCCTCTTCCTGGTGGGCAATGAGAGTTAAATTTGCCCGTCCAGACACCTCCAGCTAGTCTCTCATTGGTTCTCCCTATTCCTGTTCATTTTCCGCAGAAATTGCAAACTGGGCCAAACAGGAGGTTAAAGGCACTGACTCTCCAAGTGGGGAGAGTGTTAGTAAAGCGTCTGGAATGTGTCACCCGAGTACCAGGGGATGAAAACTGACACAATTGAACACGTTTCCCGATCACATGGTGGATCATACTCTGGGTTCCACATGCATGTTTTAGCTGAAGGAAGAATCCCTTAAACCTGGAGAGTTGAGACCCATGGAATGGGTACCATGCAATATGACTTCAAAGGGTCTGCATTTGCTCACCGAACCTCACCAATCCTATCACTGCTGCGTTTATGCCGCTGAATATATTCAGGAAAAAACACATACGCCCTTTTTGGCCAAGTGCATCATTGTGGACGTTCTGCCTCTTTTCCTATGCTTTACATGCAATTCCAGTCTACCTCCTGAAATCGGTTTCCTGCAATTCTGCCCCGCTTTCAACTCCACTTGGCGGCATTACTTCAATATATTTTTGGACGATAGCTGTCATTTATAACTCTGCAGGTTTGTGAATGACAGTGCCCCTGAGCTCCTTTCTTCAACTCGCTTTCTTGTGAGCTGGCCGCAACACCGCAGCATTGCTTCAGGCCCTAGTGTGGTTCCGGCATGGCACGCTGAGCCTTTGGTTAATTCCTCTTCCTGGTGGGAAATGAGAGTTAAATTTGCCCGTCCAGACACCTCCAGCTAGTCTCTCATTGGTTCTCCCTATTCCTGTTCATTTTCCGCAGAAATTGCAAACTGGGCCAAACAGGAGGTTAAAGGCACTGACTCTCCAAGTGGGGAGAGTGTTAGTAAAGCGTCTGGAATGTTGCACCCGAGTACCGGGGGACGAAACCTGAGACACCTTTGAACACGTTTCCCGATCACACGGTGGATCATACTCTGGGTTCCACATGCATGTTTTAGCTGAAGGAAGAATCCCTTAAACCTGGAGAGTTGAGACCCATGGAATGGGTACCATGCAATATGACTTCAAAGGGTCTGCCTTTGCTCACCGATCCTCACCAATCCTATCACTGCTGCGTTTATGCCGCTGTACACACGCTTGATTCTCTTTCGGAGACATATAAATCCATAGGTTTTAAGATTCTTACTAGTCAGTTATATTCTTAGGCGTTTAATATGGGGTGTTGAGTCTACTTCGTTGAGCAAGGAGTAGCTCTTGTCTATTACATATTTGGCTTATGGAACGGTATCTGTGCTAATTTCAATCTCTGGTTTTATGCAGCACCCCAACTCACATTTCCCCTTAAGCAAGCATAAGTTGGTTTTCTACATTTGAGACACTGTTCTGTTTTATAATCCAGTTCCTGTGTAGCCAAGTTTACATTCCGTGTAGTAGTGATATCTTATGATGTTTCTTTTTCTCTGTGACTTATTTCACTTAGAATCATCGTACCTGAATCCACTCATTATGCTGCTACGGGCCTGATGACATAGATTTCATTGCTGAGTGACATTGCATTGTACGTAAGTACCACAACTTCTTTATCCATTTTTCGCTTTCTGTGATATTGAACATGTACCGTAAACGAGGTTCTTGTAAACAGAGCCATCCCAAACTTTGGGGTGGCTGTGTCTTTTTGATTTTAATTTCCCTAAGCTATAGGACCATAAGTGGAAGTGCCCTAGGCTCTGTTGCTTTGTTTTTTAGATGTTTCAGGAAACACCATACACTTCTCCAGAGTGGCTGTTGGCAATTTACATCCCGCCCATCAGCATAACAAGGCTCCAAGTTCTCCATGGCCTGTCCTGCCTTTCTGGATTTTACACTTTTCTCAGATGGCCCTTTTGACCGGGGGGCAGTGAGACTTCATTGTAGTGCAGATTTCCTTTGCAAGCTTGCTTGGTTGGCCAAAAAGGGCGTATGCGTTTTTTCCTGAATATATTCAGGAAAAACGCATACGCCCTTTTTGGCCAAGTGCATCATTGTGGACGTTCTGCCTCTTTTCCTATGCTTTACATGCAATTCCAGTCTACCTCCTGAAATCGGTTTCCTGCAATTCTGCCCCGCTTTCAACTCCACTTGGCAGCCTTACTTCAATATATTTTTGGACGATAGCTGTCATTTATAACTCTGCAGGTTTGTGAATGACAGTGCCCCTGAGCTCCTTTCTTCAACTCGCTTTCTTGTGAGCTGGCCGCAACACCGCAGCATTGCTTCAGGCCCTAGTGTAGGTTCCGGCATGGCACGCTGAGCCTTTGGTTAATTCCTCTTCCTGGTGGGAAATGAGAGTTAAATTTGCCCGTCCAGACACCTCCAGCTAGTCTCTCATTGGTTCTCCCTATTCCTGTTCATTTTCCGCAGAAATTGCAAACTGGGCCAAACAGGAGGTTAAAGGCACTGACTCTCCAAGTGGGGAGAGTGTTAGTAAAGCGTCTGGAATGTTGCACCCGAGTACCGGGGGACGAAACCTGAGACCCTTTAAACACGTTTCCCGATCACACGGTGGATCATACTCTGGGTTCCACATGCATGTTTTAGCTGAAGGAAGAATCCCTTAAACCTGGAGAGTTGAGACCCATGGAATGGGTACCATGCAATATGACTTCAAAGGGTCTGCATTTGCTCACCGAACCTCACCAATCGTATCACTGCTGCATTTATGCCGCTGTACACACTCTTGATTCTCTTTCGGAGACATATAAATCCATAGGTTTTAAGATTCTTACTAGTCAGGTATATTCGTAGGCGTTTAATATGGGGTGTTGAGTCCACTTCATTGAACAAGGAGTAGCTCTTGTCTATTACATATTTGGCTTATGGAATGGGATCTGTGCTTATTTCAATCTCTGGTTTTATGCAGCACCCCAACTCACATTTCCCCTTAAGCAAGCATAAGTTGGTTTTCTACATTTGAGACCCTGTTCTGTTTTGTATTTCAGTTCCTGTGTAGCCAAGTTTACATTCCGTGTAGTAGTGATATCTTATGATGTTTGTTTTTCTGTGTGACTTATTTCACTTAGAATCATCGTACCTGAATCCACTCATTATGTTGCTATGGGCCTGATGACATAGATTTCATTGCTGAGTGATATTGCATTGTACGTATGTACCACAACTTCTTTATCCATTTTTCACTTTCTGTGATACTGAACTTGTACCGTAAACGAGGTTCTTGTAAACAGAGCCGTCCCAAACTTTGGGGTGGCTGTGTCTTTTTTATTTTAATTTCCCTAAGCTATAGGACCATAAGTGGAAGTGCCCTAGGCTCTGTTGCTTTGTTTTTTAGATGTTTCAGGAAACACCATACACTTCCCCAGAGTGGCTGTTGGCAATTTACATCCCGCCCATCATCATAACAAGGCTCCCAGTTCTCCATGGTCTCTCCTGCCTTTCTGGATTTTACACTTTTTTCAGATGGCCCTTTTGACCGGGGGGCAGTGAGACTTCATTGTAGTGCAGATTTCCTTTGCAAGCTTGCTTGGTTGGCCAAAAAGGGCGTATGCGTTTTTTCCTGAATATATTCAGGAAAAAACGCATACGCCCTTTTTGGCCAAGTGCATCATTGTGGACGTTCTGCCTCTTTTCCTATGCTTTACATGCAATTCCAGTCTACCTCCTGAAATCGGTTTCCTGCAATTCTGCCCCGCTTTCAAGTCCTCTTGGCAGCCTTACTTCAATATATTTTTGGACGATAGCTGTCATTTATAACTCTGCAGGTATGTGAATGACAGTGCCCCTGAGCTCCTTTCTTCAACTCGTTTTCTTGTGAGCTGGCCGCAACACCGCAGCATTGCTTCAGGCCCTAGTGTTGTTCCGGCATGGCACGCTGAGCCTTTGGTTAATTCCTCTTCCTGGTGGGAAATGAGAGTTAAATTTGCCCGTCCAGACACCTCCAGCTAGTCTCTCATTGGTTCTCCCTATTCCTGTTCATTTTCCGCAGAAATTGCAAACTGGGCCAAACAGGAGGTTAAAGGCACTGACTCTCCAAGTGGGGAGAGTGTTAGTAAAGCGTCTGGAATGTTGCACCCGAGTACCAGGGGACGAAAACTGACACATTTGAACACGTTTCCCGATCACACGGTGGATCATACTCTGGGTTCCACATGCATGTTTTAGCTGAAGGAAGAATCCCTTAAACCTGGAGAGTTGAGACCCATGGAATGGGTACCATGCAATATGACTTCAAAGGGTCTGCATTTGCTCACCGAACCTCATCAATCCTATCACTGCTGCATTTATGCCGCTATACACACGCTTGATTCTCTTTCGGAGATATATAAATCCATAGGTTTTAAGATTCTTACTAGTCAGGTATATTTTTAGGCGTTTAATATGGGGTGTTGAGTCCACTTCGTTGAGCAAAGTGTAGCTCTTTTTTATTACATATTTGGCTTATGGAACGATATCTGTGCTAATTTCAATGTCTGGTTTTATGCAGCACCCCAACTCACCTTTCCCCTTAAGCAAGCATAAGTTGGTTTTCTACATTTGAGACCCTGTTCTGTTTTGTAATTCAGTTCCTGTGTAGCCAAGTTTACATTCCGTGTAGTAGTGATATCTTATGATGTTTCTTTTTCTGTGTGACTTATTTCACTTAGAATCATCGTACCTGAATCCACTCATTATGCTGCTATGGGCCTGATGACATAGATTTCATTGCTGAGTGATATTGCATTGTAGGTAAGTACCACAACTTCTTTATCCATTTTTCACTTTCTGTGATATTGAACTTGTACCGTAAACGAGGTTCCTGTAAACAGAACCGTCCCAAACTTTGGGGTGGCTGTGTCTTTTTGATTTTAATTTCCCTAAGCTATAGGACCATAAGTGGAAGTGCCCTAGGCTCTATTATTTTGTTTTTTAGATGTTTCAGGAAACACCATACACTTCTCCAGAGTGGCTGTTGGCAATTTACATCCCGCCCATCAGCATAACAAGGCTCCCAGTTCTCCATGGCCTGTCCTGCCTTTCTGGATTTTATACTTTTTTCAGATGGCCCTTTTGCCCGCGGGATAGTGAGACTTCATTGTAGTGCAGATTCCCTTTGCAAGCTTGCTTGGTTGGCCAAAAAGGGCGTATGCGTTTTTTCCTGAATATATTCAGGAAAAAACGCATACGCCCTTTTTGGCCAAGTGCATCATTGTGGACGTTCTGCCTCTTTTCCTATGCTTTACATGCAATTCCAGTCTACCTCCTGAAATCGGTTTCCTGCAATTCTGCCCCGCTTTCAAGTCCTCTTGGCAGCCTTACTTCAATATATTTTTGGACGATAGCTGTCATTTATAACTCTGCAGGTTTGTGAATTACAGTGCCCCTGAGCTCCTTTCTTCAACTCGCTTTCTTGTGAGCTGGCCGCAACACCGCAGCATTGCTTCAGGCCCTAGTGTGGTTCCAGAATGGCACGCTGAGCCTTTGGTTAATTCCTCTTCCTGGTGGGCAATGAGAGTTAAATTTGCCCGTCCAGACACCTCCAGCTAGTCTCTCATTGGTTCTCCCTATTCCTGTTCATTTTCCGCAGAAATTGCAAACTGGGCCAAACAGGAGGTTAAAGGCACTGACTCTCCAAGTGGGGAGAGTGTTAGTAAAGCGTCTGGAATGTTGCACCTGAGTACCGGGGGACGAAAACTTAGTCACATTTGAACACGTTTCCCGATCACACGGTGGATCATACTCTGGGTTCCACATGCATGTTTTAGCTGAAGGAAGAATCCCTTAAACCTGGAGAGTTGAGACCCATGGAATTGGTACCATGCAATATGACTTGAAAGGGTCTGCATTTGCTCACCGAACCTCAACAATCCTAACACTGCTGCGTTTATGCCGCTGTACACACGCTTGATTCTCTTTCGGAGACATATAAATCCATAGGTTTTAAGATTCTTACTAGTCAGGTATATTCTTATGCGTTTAATATGGGGTGTTGAGTCCACTTCGTTGAGCAATGAGTAGCTCTTGTCTATTACATATTTGGCTTATGGAACGGTATCCGTTCTAATTTCAATCTCTGGTTTTATGCAGCACCCCAACTCACCTTTCCCCTTAAGCAAGCATAAGTTGGTTTTCTACATTTGAGACCCTGTTCTGTTTTGTAATTCAGTTCCTGTGTAGCCAAGTTTACATTCCGTGTAGTAGTGATATCTTATGATGTTTCTTTTTCTGTGTGACTTATTTCACTTAGAATCATCGTACCTGAATCCACTCATTATGCTGCTATGGGCCTGATGACATAGATTTCATTGCTGAGTGATATTGCATTGTAGGTAAGTACCACAACATCTTTATCCATTTTTCACTTTCTGTGATATTGAACTTGTACCGCAAACGAGGTTCCTGTAAACAGAACCGTCCCAAACTTTGGGGTGGCTGTGTCTTTTTGATTTTAATTTCCCTAAGCTATAGGACCATAAGTGGAAGTGCCCTAGGCTCTATTGTTTTGTTTTTTAGATGTTTCAGGAAACACCATACACTTCTCCAGAGTGGCTGTTGGCAATTTACATCCCGCCCATCAGCATAACAAGGCTCCCAGTGTTCCATGGCCTGTCCTGCCTTTCTGCATTTTACACATTTTTCAGATGGCCCTTTTGCCCGCGGGATAGTGAGACTTCATTGTAGTGCAGATTCCCTTTGCAAGCTTGCTTGGTTGGCCAAAAAGGGTGTATGCCTTTTTTCCTGAATATATTCAGGAAAAAACGCATACGTCCTTTTTGGCCAAGTGCATCATTGTGGACGTTCTGCCTCTTTTCCTTTGCTTTACATGCTATTCCAGTCTACCTCCTGATATCGGTTTCCTGCAATTCTGCCCCGCTTTCAAGTCCTCTTGGCAGCCTTACTTCAATATATTTTTGGACGATAGCTGTCATTTATAACTCTGCAGGTATGTGAATGACAGTGCCCCTGAGCTCCTTTCTTCAACTCGTTTTCTTGTGAGCTGGCCGCAACACCGCAGCATTGCTTCAGGCCCTAGTGTGGTTCCAGAATGGCACGCTGAGCCTTTGGTTAATTCCTCTTCCTGGTGGGAAATGAGAGTTAAATTTGCCCGTCCAGACACCTCCAGCTAGTCTCTCATTGGTTCTCCCTATTCCTGTTCATTTTCCGCAGAAATTGCAAACTGGGCCAAACAGGAGGTTAAAGGCACTGACTCTCCAAGTGGGGAGAGTGTTAGTAAAGCGTCTGGAATGTTGCACCCGAGTACCGGGGGACGAAAACTGAGTCACATTTGAACACGTTTCCCGATCACATGGTGGATCATACTCTGGGTTCCACATGCATGTTTTAGCTGAAGGAAGAATCCCTTAAACCTGGAGAGTTGAGACCCATGGAATGGGTACCATGCAATATGACTTCAAAGGGTCTGCATTTGCTCACCGAACCTCACCAATCCTAACACTGCTTCGTTTATGCCGCTGTACACATGGTTGCTTCTCTTTTGGAGACATATAAATCCATAGGTTTTAAGATTCTTACTAGTCAGGTATATTCTTAGGCGTTTAATATGGGGTGTTGAGTCCACTTCGTTGAGCAAGGAGTAGCTCTTGTCTATTACATATTTGGCTTATGGAACGGTATCTGTGCTAATTTCAATCTCTGGTTTTATGCAGCACCCCAACTCACCTTTCCCCTTAAGCAAGCATAAGTTGGTTTTCTACATTTGAGACCCTGTTCTGTTTTGTAATTCAGTTCCTGTGTAGCCAAGTTTACATTCCGTGTAGTAGTGATATCTTATGATGTTTCTTTTTCTGTGTGACTTATTTCACTTAGAATCATCGTACCTGAATCCACTCATTATGCTGCTATGGGCCTGATGACATAGATTTCATTGCTGAGTGATATTGCATTGTACGTAAGTACCACAACTTCTTTATCCATTTTTCGCTTTCTGTGATATTGAACTTGTACCGTAAACGAGGTTCTTGTAAACAGAGCTGTCCCAAACATTGGGGTGGTTGTGTCTTTTTGATTTTAATTTCCCTAAGCTATAGGACCATAAGTGGAAGTGCCCTAGGCTCTGTTGCTTTGTTTTTTAGATGTTTCAGGAAACACCATACACTTCTCCAGAGTGGCTGTTGGCAATTTACATCCCGCCCATCAGCATAACAAGGCTCCCAGTTCTCCATGGCCTGTCCTGCCTTTCTGGATTTTACACTTTTTTCAGATGACCCTTTTGACCGGGGGGCAGTGAGACTTCATTGTAGTGCAGATTTCCTTTGCAAGCTTGCTTGGTTGGCCAAAAAGGGCGTAGGCTTTTTTTCTTGAGGAAAAATCGCATATGCCCTTTTTGGCCAAGTGCATCATTGTGGACGTTCTGCCTCTTTTCCTATGCTTTACATGCAATTCCAGTCTACCTCCTGAAATCGGTTTCCTGCAATTCTGCCCCGCTTTCAAGTCCTCTTGGCAGCCTTACTTCAATATATTTTTGGACGATAGCTGTCATTTATAACTCTGCAGTTTTGTGAATTACAGTGCCCCTGAGCTCCTTTCTTCAACTTGCTTTCTTGTGAGCTGACCGCAACACCGCAGCATCGCTTCAGGCCCTAGTGTTGTTCCGGCATGGCACGCTGAGCCTTTGGTTAATTCCTCTTCCTGGTGGGAAATGAGAGTTAAATTTGCCCGTCCAGACACCTCCAGCTAGTCTCTCATTGGTTCTCCCTATTCCTGTTCATTTTCCGCAGAAATTGCAAACTGGGCCAAACAGGAGGTTAAAGGCACTGACTCTCCAAGTGGGGAGAATGTTAGTAAAGCGTCTGGAATGTTGCACCCGAGTACCAGGGGACGAAAACTGACACATTTGAACACGTTTCCCGATCACACGGTGGATCATACTCTGGGTTCCACATGCATGTTTTAGCTGAAGGAAGAATCCCTTAAACCTGGAGAGTTGAGACCCATGGAATGGGTACCATGCAATATGACTTCAAAGGGTCTGCATTTGCTCACCGAACCTCATCAATCCTATCACTGCTGCGTTTATGCCGCTATACACACGCTTGATTCTCTTTCGGAGATATATAAATCCACAGGTTTTAAGATTCTTACTAGTCAGGTATATTTTTAGGCGTTTAATATGGGGTGTTGAGTCCACTTCGTTGAGCAAAGTGTAGCTCTTTTTTATTACATATTTGGCTTATGGAACGATATCTTGCTAATTTCAATGTCTGGTTTTATGCAGCACCCCAACTCACCTTTCCCCTTAAGGAAGCATAAGTTGGTTTTCTACATTTGAGACCCTGTTCTGTTTTGTAATTCAGTTCCTGTGTAGCCAAGTTTACATTCCGTGTAGTAGTGATATCTTATGATGTTTCTTTTTCTGTGTGACTTATTTCACTTAGAATCATCGTACCTGAATCCACTCATTATGCTGCTATGGGCCTGATGACATAGATTTCATTGCTGAGTGATATTGCATTGTAGGTAAGTACCACAACTTCTTTATCCATTTTTCACTTTCTGTGATATTGAACTTGTACCGTAAACGAGGTTCCTGTAAACAGAACCGTCCCAAACTTTGGGGTGGCTGTGTCTTTTTGATTTTAATTTCCCTAAGCTATAGGACCATAAGTGGAAGTGCCCTAGGCTCTATTGTTTTGTTTTTTAGATGTTTCAGGAAACACCATACACTTCTCCAGAGTGGCTGTTGGCAATTTACATCCCGCCCATCAGCATAACAAGGCTCCCAGTTCTACATGGCCTGTCCTGCCTTTCTGGATTTTATACTTTTTTCAGATGGCCCTTTTGCCCACGGGATAGTGAGACTTCATTGTAGTGCAGATTCCCTTTGCAAGCTTGCTTGGTTGGCCAAAAAGGGCGTATGCGTTTTTTCCTGAATATATTCAGGAAAAAACGCATATGCCCTTTTTGGCCAAGTGCATCATTGTGGACGTTCTGCCTCTTTTCCTATGCCTTACATGCAATTCCAGTCTACCTCCTGAAATCGGTTTCCTGCAATTCTGCCCCGCTTTCAAGTCCTCTTGGCAGCCTTACTTCAATATATTTTTGGACGATAGCTGTCATTTATAACTCTGCATGTTTGTGAATTACAGTGCCCCTGAGCTCCTTTCTTCAACTCGTTTTCTTGTGAGCTGGCCGCAACACCGCAGCATTGCTTCAGGCCCTAGTGTGGTTCCAGAATGGCACGCTGAGCCTTTGGTTAATTCCTCTTCCTGGTGGGCAATGAGAGTTAAATTTGCCCGTCCAGACACCTCCAGCTAGTCTCTCATTGGTTCTCCCTATTCCTGTTCATTTTCCGCAGAAATTGCAAACTGGGCCAAACAGGAGGTTAAAGGCACTGACTCTCCAAGTGGGGAGAGTGTTAGTAAAGCGTCTGGAATGTTGCACCCGAGTACCAGGGGACGAAAACTGACACATTTGAACACGTTTCCCGATCACACGGTGGATCATACTCTGGGTTCCACATGCATGTTTCAGCTGAAGGAAGAATCCCTTAAACCTGGAGAGTTGAGACCCATGGAATGGGTACCATGGAATATGACTTCAAAGGGTCTGCATTTGCTCACCGAACCTCATCAATCCTATCACTCCTGCGTTTATGCCGCTATACACACGCTTGATTCTCTTTCGGAGACATATAAATCCATAGGTTTTAAGATTCTTACTAGTCAGGTATATTCTTAGGCGTTTAATATGGGGTGTAGAGTCCACTTCGTTGAGCAAGGAGTAGCTCTTGTCTATTACATATTTGGCTTATGGAACGGTATCTGTGCTAATTTCAATCTCTGGTTTTATGCAGCACCCCAACTCACCTTTCCCCTTAAGCAAGCATAAGTTGGTTTTCTACATTTGAGACCCTGTTCTGTTTTGTAATTCAGTTCCTGTGTAGCCAAGTTTACATTCCATGTGGTAGAGATATCTTATGATGTTTCTTTTTCTGTGTGACTTATTTCACTTAGAATCATCGTACCTGAATCCACTCATTATGCTGCTATGGGCCTGATGACATAGATTTCATTGCTGAGTGATATTGCATTGTACGTAAGTACCACAACTTCTTTATCCATTTTTCACTTTCTGTGATTTTGAACTTGTACTGTAAACGAGGTTCTTTTAAACAGAGCCTTCCCAAACTTTGGGGTGGCTGTGTCTTTTTGATTTTAATTTCCCTAAGCTATAGGACCATAAGTGGAAGTGCCCTAGGCTCTGTTGCTTTGTTTTTTAGATGTTTCAGGAAACACCATACACTTCTCCAGAGTGGCTGTTGGCAATTTACATCCCACCCATGAGCATAACAAGGCTCCCAGTTCTCCATGGCCTGTCCTGCCTTTCTGGATTTTACACTTTTTTCAGATGGCCCTTTTGACCGGGGGGCAGTGAGACTTCATTGTAGTGCAGATTTCCTTTTCAAGCTTGCTTGGTTGGCCAAAAAGGGCGTATCCGTTTTTTCCTGAATATATTCAGGAAAAAACGCATACGCCCTTTTTGGCCAAGTGCATCATTGTGGACGTTCTGCCTCTTTTCCTTTGCTTTACATGCAATTCCAGTCTACCTCCTGAAATCGGTTTCCTGCAATTCTGCCCAGCGTTCAAGTCCTCTTGGCAGCCTTACTTCAATATATTTTTGGACGATAGCTGTCATTTATAACTCTGCAGGTTTGTGAATGACAGTGCCCCTGAGCTCCTTTCTTCAACTCGCTTTCTTGTGAGCTGGCCGCAACACCGCAGCATTGCTTCAGGCCCTAGTGTGGTTCCGGAATGACATGCTGAGCCTTTGGTTAATTCCTCTTCCTGGTGGGAAATGAGAGTTAAATTTGCCCGTCCAGACACCTCCAGCTAGTCTCTCATTGGTTCTCCCTATTCCTGTTCATTTTCCGCAGAAATTGCAAACTGGGCCAAACAAGAGGTTAAAGGCACTGACTCTCCAAGTGGGGAGAGTGTTAGTAAAGCGTCTGGAATGTTGCACCCGAGTCCCGGGGGATGAAAACTGACACAATTAAACACGTTTCCCGATCACACGGTGGATCATACTCTGGGTTCCACATGCATGTTTTAGCTGAAGGAAGAATCCCTTAAACCTGGAGAGTTGAGACCCATGGAATGGGTATCATGCAATATGACTTCAAAGGGTCTGCATTTGCTCACCGCACCTCAACAATCCTATCACTGCTGCGTTTATGACACTGTACACACGCTTGATTCTCTTTCGGAGACATATAAATCCATAGGTTTTAAGATTCTTTCCAGTCATGTATATTCTTACGCGTTTAACATGGGGTGTAGAGTCCACTTCGTTGAGCAAGGAGTAGCTCTTGTGTATTAAATATTTGTGTTATGGAACGGTATCTGTTCTAATTTCAATCTCTGGTTTTATGCAGCACCCCAACTCACCTTTCGCCTTAAGCAAGCATAAGTTGGTTTTCTACATTTGAGACCCTGTTCTGTTTTGTAATTCAGTTCCTGTGTAGCCAAGTTTACATTCCTTGTAGTAGTGATATCTTATGATGTTTGTTTTTCTGTGTGACTTATTTCACTTAGAATCATCGTACCTGAATCCACTCATTATGCTGCTACGGGCCTGATGACATAGATTTCATTGCTGAGTGATATTGCATTGTACGTAAGTACCACAACTTCTTTATCCATTTTTCGCTTTCTGTGATATTGACCTTGGACCATAAATGAGGTTCTTGTAAACAGAGCTGTCCCTAACTTTGGGGTGGCTGAGTCTTTTTGATTTTAATTTCCCTAAGCTATAGGACCATAAGTGGAAGTGCCCTAGGCTCTGTTGCCTTGTTTTTTAGATGTTTCAGGAAACACCATACACTTCTCCAGAGTGACTGTTGGCAATTTACATCCCGCCCATCAGCATAACAAGGCTCCCAGTTCTCCATGGCCTGTCCTGCCTTTCTGGATTTTACACTTTTTTCAGATGGCCCTTTTGACCGGGGGGCAGTGAGACTTCATTGTAGTGCAGATTTCCTTTGCAAGCTTGCTTGGTTGGCCAAAAAGGGCGTATGCGTTTATTCCTGTATATATTCAGGAAAAAACGCATACGCCCTTTTTGGCCAAGTGCATCATTGTGGACGTTCTGCCTCTTTTCCTATGCTTTACATGCAATTCCAGTCTACCTCCTGAAATCGGTTTCCTGCAATTCTGCCCAGCGTTCAAGTCCTCTTGGCAGCCTTACTTCAATATATTTTTGGACGATAGCTGTCATTTATAACTCTGCAGGTCTGTGAATGACAGTGCCCCTGAGCTCCTTTCTTCAACTCGCTTTCTTGTGAGCTGGCCGCAACACCGCCACATTGCGTCAGGCCCTAGTGTGGTTCCGGCATGGCACACTGAGCCTTTGGTTAATTCCTCTTCCTGGTGGGAAATGAGAGTTAAATTTGCCCGTCCAGACACCTCCAGCTAGTCTCTCATTGGTTCTCACTATTCCTGTTCATTTTCCGCAGAAATTGCAAACTGGGCCAAACAAGAGGTTAAAGGCACTGACTCTCCAAGTGGGGAGAGTGTTAGTAAAGCATCTGGAATGTTGCACCCGAGTCCCGGGGGATGAAAACTGACACAATTAAACACGTTTCCCGATCACACGGTGGATCATACTCTGGGTTCCACATGCATGTTTTAGCTGAAGGAAGAATCCCTTAAACCTGGAGAGTTGAGACCCATGGAATGGGTACCATGCAATATGACTTCAAAGGGTCTGCATTTGCTCACCGAACCTCACCAATCCTATCACTGCTGCGTTTATGACACTGTACACACGCTTGATTCTCTTTCGGAGACATATAAATCCATAGGTTTTAAGATTCTTTCTAGTCATGTATATTCTTACGCGTTTAATATGGGGTGTAGAGTCCACTTCGTTGAGCAAGGAGTAGCTCTTGTGTATTAAATATTTGGGTTATGGAACGGTATCTGTTCTAATTTCAATCTCTGGTTTTATGCAGCACCCCAACTCACCTTTCGCCTTAAGCAAGCATAAGTTGGTTTTCTACATTTGAGACCCTGTTCTGTTTTGTAATTCAGTTCCTGTGTAGCCAAGTTTACATTCCTTGTAGTAGTGATATCTTATGATATTTGTTTTTCTGTGTGACTTATTTCACTTAGAATCATCGTACCTGAATCCACTCATTATGCTGCTACGGGCCTGATGACATAGATTTCATTGCTGAGTGATATTGCATTGTACGTAAGTACCACAACTTCTTTATCCATTTTTCGCTTTCTGTGATATTGAACTTGGACCATAAATGAGGTTCTTGTAAACAGAGCTGTCCCTAACTTTGGGGTGGCTGAGTCTTTTTGATTTTAATTTCCCTAAGCTATAGGACCATAAGTGGAAGTGCCCTAGGCTCTGTTGCTTTGTTTTGTAGATGTTTCAGGAAACACCATACACTTCTCCAGAGTGGCTGTTGGCAATTTACATCCCGCCCATCAGCATAACAAGGCTCCCAGTTCTCCATGGCCTGTCCTGCCTTTCTGGATTTTACACTTTTTTCAGATGGCCCTTTTGACCGGGGGCAGTGAGACTTCATTGTAGTGCAGATTTCCTTTGCAAGCTTGCTTGGTTGGCCAAAAAGGACGTATGCGTTTTCTCCTGAATATATTAAGGAAAAAACGCATACGCCCTTTTTGGCCAAGTGCATCATTGTGGACGTTCTGCCTCTTTTCCTATGCTTTACATGCAATTCCAGTCTACCTCCTGAAATCAGTTTCCTGCAATTCTGCCCCGCTTTCAAGTCCTCTTGGCAGCCTTACTTCAATATATTTTTGGACGATAGCTATCATTTATAACTCTGCAGGTATGTGAATGACAGTGTCCCTGAGCTCCTTTCTTCAACTCGCTTTCTTGTGAGCTGGCCGCAACACCGCAGGATTGCTTCAGGCCCTAGTGTGGTTCCGGCATGGCACGCTGAGCCTTTGTTTAATTCCTCTTCCTGGTGGGAAATGAGAGTTAAATTTGCCCGTCCAGACACCTCCAGCTAGTCTCTCATTGGTTCTCCCTATTCCTGTTCATTTTCCGCAGAAATTGCAAACTGGGCCAAACAGGAGGTTAAAGGCACTGACTCTCCAAGTGGGGAGAGTGTTAGTAAAGCGTCTGGAATGTTGCACCCGAGTACCAGGGGACGAAAACTGAGACACATTTGAACACGTTTCCCGATCACATGGTGGATCATACTCTGGGTTCCACATGCATGTTTTAGCTGAAGGAAGAATCCCTTAAACCTGGAGAGTTGAGACCCCTGCAATGGGTACCATGCAATATGACTTCAAAGGGTCTGCATTTGCTCACCGAACCTCACCAATCCTATCACTGCTGCATTTATGCCACTGTACACACGCTTGATTCTCTTTCTGAGACATATAAATCCATAGGTTTTAAGATTCTTACTAGTCAGGTATATTCTTAGGCGTTTAATATGGGGTGTAGAGTCCACTTCGTTGAGCAAGGAGTAGCTCTTGTCTATTACATATTTGGCTTATGGAACGGTATCTGTGCTAATTTCAATCTTTGGTTTTATGCAGCACCCCAACTCACCTTTCCCCTTAAGCAAGCATAAGTCGGTTTTCTACATTTGAGACCCTGTTCTGTTTTGTAATTCAGTTCCTGTGTAGCCAAGTTTACATTCCATGTGGTAGAGATATCTTATGATGTTTCTTTTTCTGTGTGACTTATTTCACTTAGAATCATCGTACCTGAATCCACTCATTATGCTGCTATGGGCCTGATGACATAGATTTCATTGCTGAGTGATATTGCATTGTACGTAAGTACCACAACTTCTTTATCCATTTTTCACTTTCTGTGATTTTGAACTTGTACTGTAAACGAGGTTCTTTTAAACAGAGCCTTCCCAAACTTTGGGGTGGCTGTGTCTTTTTGATTTTAATTTCCCTAAGCTATAGGACCATAAGTGGAAGTGCCCTAGGCTCTGTTGCTTTGTTTTTTAGATGTTTCAGGAAACACCATACACTTCTCCAGAGTGGCTGTTGGCAATTTACATCCCGCCCATGAGCATAACAAGGCTCCCAGTTCTCCATGGCCTGTCCTGCCTTTCTGGATTTTACACTTTTTTCAGATGGCCCTTTTGACCGGGGGGCAGTGAGACTTCATTGTAGTGCAGATTTCCTTTTCAAGCTTGCTTGGTTGGCCAAAAAGGGCGTATCCGTTTTTTCCTGAATATATTCAGGAAAAAACGCATACGCCCTTTCTGGCCAAGTGCATCATTGTGGACGTTCTGCCTCTTTTCCTTTGCTTTACATGCAATTCCAGTCTACCTCCTGAAATCGGTTTCCTGCAATTCTGCCCAGCGTTCAAGTCCTCTTGGCAGCCTTACTTCAATATATTTTTGGACGATAGCTGTCATTTATAACTCTGCAGGTTTGTGAATGACAGTGCCCCTGAGCTCCTTTCTTCAACTCGCTTTCTTGTGAGCTGGCCGCAACACCGCAGCATTGCTTCAGGCCCTAGTGTGGTTCCGGAATGACATGCTGAGCCTTTGGTTAATTCCTCTTCCTGGTGGGAAATGAGAGTTAAATTTGCCCGTCCAGACACCTCCAGCTAGTCTCTCATTGGTTCTCCCTATTCCTGTTCATTTTCCGCAGAAATTGCAAACTGGGCCAAACAAGAGGTTAAAGGCACTGACTCTCCAAGTGGGGAGAGTGTTAGTAAAGCGTCTGGAATGTTGCACCCGAGTCCCGGGGGATGAAAACTGACACAATTAAACACGTTTCCCGATCACACGGTGGATCATACTCTGGGTTCCACATGCATGTTTTAGCTGAAGGAAGAATCCCTTAAACCTGGAGAGTTGAGACCCATGGAATGGGTATCATGCAATATGACTTCAAAGGGTCTGCATTTGCTCACCGCACCTCAACAATCCTATCACTGCTGCGTTTATGACACTGTACACATGCTTGATTCTCTTTCAGAGACATATAAATCCATAGGTTTTAAGATTCTTTCTAGTCATGTATATTCTTACGCGTTTAACATGGGGTGTAGAGTCCACTTCGTTGAGCAAGGAGTAGCTCTTGTGTATTAAATATTTGGGTTATGGAACGGTATCTGTTCTAATTTCAATCTCTGGTTTTATGCAGCACCCCAACTCACCTTTCGCCTTAAGCAAGCATAAGTTGGTTTTCTACATTTGAGACCCTGTTCTGTTTTGTAATTCAGTTCCTGTGTAGCCAAGTTTACATTCCTTGTAGTAGTGATATCTTATGATGTTTGTTTTTCTGTGTGACTTATTTCACTTAGAATCATCGTACCTGAATCCACTCATTATGCTGCTACGGGCCTGATGACATAGATTTCATTGCTGAGTGATATTGCATTGTACGTAAGTACCACAACTTCTTTATCCATTTTTCGCTTTCTGTGATATTGAACTTGGACCATAAATGAGGTTCTTGTAAACAGAGATGTCCCTAACTTTGGGGTGGCTGAGTCTTTTTGATTTTAATTTCCCTAAGCTATAGGACCATAAGTGGAAGTGCCCTAGGCTCTGTTGCTTTGTTTTGTAGATGTTTCAGGAAACACCATACACTTCTCCAGAGTGGCTGTTGGCAATTTACATCCCGCCCATCAGCATAACAAGGCTCCCAGTTCTCCATGGCCTGTCCTGCCTTTCTGGATTTTACACTTTTTTCAGATGGCCCTTTTGACCGGGGAGCAGTGAGACTTCATTGTAGTGCAGATTTCCTTTGCAAGCTTGCTTGGTTGGCCAAAAAGGGCGTATGCGTTTTTTCCTGAATATATTAAGGAAAAAACGCATATGCCCTTTTTGGCCAAGTGCATCATTGTGGACGTTCTGCCTCTTTTCCTATGCTTTACATGCAATTCCAGTCTACCTCCTGAAATCGGTTTCCTGCAATTCTGCCCCGCTTTCAAGTCCTCTTGGCAGCCTTACTTCAATATATTTTTGGACGATAGCTGTCATTTATAACTCTGCAGATATGTGAATGACAGTGCCCCTGAGCTCCTTTCTTCAACTCGCTTTCTTGTGAGCTGGCCGCAACACCGCAGGATTGCTTCAGGCCCTAGTGTGGTTCCGGCATGGCACGCTGAGCCTTTGTTTAATTCCTCTTCCTGGTGGGAAATGAGAGTTAAATTTGCCCGTCCAGACACCTCCAGCTAGTCTCTCATTGGTTCTCCCTATTCCTGTTCATTTTCCGCAGAAATTGCAAACTGGGCCAAACAGGAGGTTAAAGGCACTGACTCTCCAAGTGGGGAGAGTGTTAGTAAAGCGTCTGGAATGTTGCACCCGAGTACCAGGGGACGAAAACTGAGACACATTTGAACACGTTTCCCGATCACATGGTGGATCATACTCTGGGTTCCACATGCATGTTTTAGCTGAAGGAAGAATCCCTTAAACCTGGAGAGTTGAGACCCCTGCAATGGGTACCATGCAATATGACTTCAAAGGGTCTGCATTTGCTCACCGAACCTCACCAATCCTATCACTGCTGCATTTATGCCACTGTACACACGCTTGATTCTCTTTCTGAGACATATAAATCCATAGGTTTTAAGATTCTTACTAGTCAGGTATATTCTTAGGCGTTTAATATGGGGTGTAGAGTCCACTTCGTTGAGCAAGGAGTAGCTCTTGTCTATTACATATTTGGCTTATGGAACGGTATCTGTGCTAATTTCAATCTCTGGTTTTATGCAGCACCCCAACTTAGCTTTCCCCTTAAGCAAGCATAAGTCGGTTTTCTACATTTGAGACCCTGTTCTGTTTTGTAATTCAGTTCCTGTGTAGCCAAGTTTACATTCCATGTGGTAGAGATATCTTATGATGTTTCTTTTTCTGTGTGACTTATTTCACTTAGAATCATCGTACCTGAATCCACTCATTATGCTGCTATGGGCCTGATGACATAGATTTCATTGCTGAGTGATATTGCATTGTACGTAAGTACCACAACTTCTTTATCCATTTTTCACTTTCTGTGATTTTGAACTTGTACTGTAAACGAGGTTCTTTTAAACAGAGCCTTCCCAAACTTTGGGGTGGCTGTGTCTTTTTGATTTTAATTTCCCTAAGCTATAGGACCATAAGTGGAAGTGCCCTAGGCTCTGTTGCTTTGTTTTTTAGATGTTTCAGGAAACACCATACACTTCTCCAGAGTGGCTGTTGGCAGTTTACATCCCGCCCATCAGCATAACAAGGCTCCCAGTTCTCCATGGCCTGTCCTGCCTTTCTGGATTTTACACTTTTTTCAGATGGCCCTTTTGACCGGGGGGCAGTGAGACTTCATTGTAGTGCAGATTTCCTTTTCAAGCTTGCTTGGTTGGCCAAAAAGGGCGTATGCGTTTTTTCCTGAATATATTCAGGAAAAAACGCATACGCCCTTTTTGGCCAAGTGCATCATTGTGGACGTTCTGCCTCTTTTCCTTTGCTTTACATGCAATTCCAGTCTACCTCCTGAAATCGGTTTCCTGCAATTCTGCCCAGCGTTCAAGTCCTCTTGGCAGCCTTACTTCAATATATTTTTGGACGATAGCTGTCATTTATAACTCTGCAGGTTTGTGAATGACAGTGCCCCTGAGCTCCTTTCTTCAACTCGCTTTCTTGTGAGCTGGCCGCAACACCGCAGCATTGCTTCAGGCCCTAGTGTGGTTCCGGAATGACATGCTGAGCCTTTGGTTAATTCCTCTTCCTGGTGGGAAATGAGAGTTAAATTTGCCCGTCCAGACACCTCCAGCTAGTCTCTCATTGGTTCTCCCTATTCCTGTTCATTTTCCGCAGAAATTGCAAACTGGGCCAAACAAGAGGTTAAAGGCACTGACTCTCCAAGTGGGGAGAGTGTTAGTAAAGCGTCTGGAATGTTGCACCCGAGTCCCGGGGGATGAAAACTGACACAATTAAACACGTTTCCCGATCACACGGTGGATCATACTCTGGGTTCCACATGCATGTTTTAGCTGAAGGAAGAATCCCTTAAACCTGGAGAGTTGAGACCCCTGCAATGGGTACCATGCAATATGACTTCAAAGGGTCTGCATTTGCTCACCGAACCTCACCAATCCTATCACTGCTGCGTTTATGACACTGTACACACGCTTGATTCTCTTTCGGAGACATATAAATCCATAGGTTTTAAGATTCTTTCTAGTCATGTATATTCTTACACGTTTAACATGGGGTGTAGAGTCCACTTCGTTGAGCAAGGAGTAGCTCTTGTGTATTAAATATTTGGGTTATGGAACGGTATCTGTTCTAATTTCAATCTCTGGTTTTATGCAGCACCCCAACTGACCTTTCGCCTTAAGCAAGCATAAGTTGGTTTTCTACATTTGAGACCCTGTTCTGTTTTGTAATTCAGTTCCTGTGTAGCCAAGTTTACATTCCTTGTAGTAGTGATATCTTATGATGTTTGTTTTTCTGTGTGACTTATTTCACTTAGAATCATCGTACCTGAATCCACTCATTATGCTGCTACGGGCCTGATGACATAGATTTCATTGCTGAGTGATATTGCATTGTACGTAAGTACCACAACTTCTTTATCCATTTTTCGCTTTCTGTGATATTGAACTTGGACCATAAATGAGGTTCTTGTAAACAGAGCTGTCCCTAACTTTGGGGTGGCTGAGTCTTTTTGATTTTAATTTCCCTAAGCTATAGGACCATAAGTGGAAGTGCCCTAGGCTCTGTTGCTTTGTTTTGTAGATGTTTCAGGAAACACCATACACTTCTCCAGAGTGGCTGTTGGCAATTTACATCCCGCCCATCAGCATAACAAGGCTCCCAGTTCTCCATGGCCTGTCCTGCCTTTCTGGATTTTACACTTTTTTCAGATGGCCCTTTTGACCGGGGGCAGTGAGACTTCATTGTAGTGCAGATTTCCTTTGCAAGCTTGCTTGGTTGGCCAAAAAGGGCGTATGCGTTTTTTCCTGAATATATTAAGGAAAAAACGCATACGCCATTTTTGGCCAAGTGCATCATTGTGGACGTTCTGCCTCTTTTCCTATGCTTTACATGCAATTCCAGTCTACCTCCTGAAATCAGTTTCCTGCAATTCTGCCCCGCTTTCAAGTCCTCTTGGCAGCCTTACTTCAATATATTTTTGGACGATAGCTATCATTTATAACTCTGCAGGTATGTGAATGACAGTGTCCCTGAGCTCCTTTCTTCAACTCGCTTTCTTGTGAGCTGGCCGCAACACCGCAGGATTGCTTCAGGCCCTAGTGTGGTTCCGGCATGGCACGCTGAACCTTTGTTTAATTCCTCTTCCTGGTGGGAAATGAGAGTTAAATTTGCCCGTCCAGACACCTCCAGCTAGTCTCTCATTGGTTCTCCCTATTCCTGTTCATTTTCCGCAGAAATTGCAAACTGGGCCAAACAGGAGGTTAAAGGCACTGACTCTCCAAGTGGGGAGAGTGTTAGTAAAGCGTCTGGAATGTTGCACCCGAGTACCAGGGGACGAAAACTGAGACACATTTGAACACGTTTCCCGATCACATGGTGGATCATACTCTGGGTTCCACATGCATGTTTTAGCTGAAGGAAAAATCCCTTAAACCTGGAGAGTTGAGACCCCTGCAATGGGTACCATGCAATATGACTTCAAAGGGTCTGCATTTGCTCACCGAACCTCACCAATCCTATCACTGCTGCATTTATGCCACTGTACACACGCTTGATTCTCTTTCTGAGACATATAAATCCATAGGTTTTAAGATTCTTACTAGTCAGGTATATTCTTAGGCGTTTAATATGGGGTGTAGAGTCCACTTCGTTGAGCAAGGAGTAGCTCTTGTCTATTACATATTTGGCTTATGGAACGGTATCTGTGCTAATTTCAATCTCTGGTTTTATGCAGCACCCCAACTTAGCTTTCCCCTTAAGCAAGCATAAGTCGGTTTTCTACATTTGAGACCCTGTTCTGTTTTGTAATTCAGTTCCTGTGTAGCCAAGTTTACATTCCATGTGGTAGAGATATCTTATGATGTTTCTTTTTCTGTGTGACTTATTTCACTTAGAATCATCGTACCTGAATCCACTCATTATGCTGCTATGGGCCTGATGACATAGATTTCATTGCTGAGTGATATTGCATTGTACGTAAGTACCACAACTTCTTTATCCATTTTTCACTTTCTGTGATTTTGAACTTGTACTGTAAACGAGGTTCTTTTAAACAGAGCCTTCCCAAACTTTGGGGTGGCTGTGTCTTTTTGATTTTAATTTCCCTAAGCTATAGGACCATAAGTGGAAGTGCCCTAGGCTCTGTTGCTTTGTTTTTTAGATGTTTCAGGAAACACCATACACTTCTCCAGAGTGGCTGTTGGCAGTTTACATCCCGCCCATCAGCATAACAAGGCTCCCAGTTCTCCATGGCCTGTCCTGCCTTTCTGGATTTTACACTTTTTTCAGATGGCCCTTTTGACCGGGGGGCAGTGAGACTTCATTGTAGTGCAGATTTCCTTTTCAAGCTTGCTTGGTTGGCCAAAAAGGGCGTATGCGTTTTTTCCTGAATATATTCAGGAAAAAACGCATACGCCCTTTTTGGCCAAGTGCATCATTGTGGACGTTCTGCCTCTTTTCCTTTGCTTTACATGCAATTCCAGTCTACCTCCTGAAATCGGTTTCCTGCAATTCTGCCCAGCGTTCAAGTCCTCTTGGCAGCCTTACTTCAATATATTTTTGGACGATAGCTGTCATTTATAACTCTGCAGGTTTGTGAATGACAGTGCCCCTGAGCTCCTTTCTTCAACTCGCTTTCTTGTGAGCTGGCCGCAACACCGCAGCATTGCTTCAGGCCCTAGTGTGGTTCCGGAATGACATGCTGAGCCTTTGGTTAATTCCTCTTCCTGGTGGGAAATGAGAGTTAAATTTGCCCGTCCAGACACCTCCAGCTAGTCTCTCATTGGTTCTCCCTATTCCTGTTCATTTTCCGCAGAAATTGCAAACTGGGCCAAACAGGAGGTTAAAGGCACTGACTCTCCAAGTGGGGAGAGTGTTAGTAAAGCGTCTGGAATGTTGCACCCGAGTCCCGGGGGATGAAAACTGACACAATTAAACACGTTTCCCGATCACACGGTGGATCATACTCTGGGTTCCACATGCATGTTTTAGCTGAAGGAAGAATCCCTTAAACCTGGAGAGTTGAGACCCCTGCAATGGGTACCATGCAATATGACTTCAAAGGGTCTGCATTTGCTCACCGAACCTCACCAATCCTATCACTGCTGCGTTTATGACACTGTACACACGCTTGATTCTCTTTCGGAGACATATAAATCCATAGGTTTTAAGATTCTTTCTAGTCATGTATATTCTTACACGTTTAACATGGGGTGTAGAGTCCACTTCGTTGAGCAAGGAGTAGCTCTTGTGTATTAAATATTTGGGTTATGGAACGGTATCTGTTCTAATTTCAATCTCTGGTTTTATGCAGCACCCCAACTGACCTTTCGCCTTAAGCAAGCATAAGTTGGTTTTCTACATTTGAGACCCTGTTCTGTTTTGTAATTCAGTTCCTGTGTAGCCAAGTTTACATTCCTTGTAGTAGTGATATCTTATGATGTTTGTTTTTCTGTGTGACTTATTTCACTTAGAATCATCGTACCTGAATCCACTCATTATGCTGCTACGGGCCTGATGACATAGATTTCATTGCTGAGTGATATTGCATTGTACGTAAGTACCACAACTTCTTTATCCATTTTTCGCTTTCTGTGATATTGAACTTGGACCATAAATGAGGTTCTTGTAAACAGAGCTGTCCCTAACTTTGGGGTGGCTGAGTCTTTTTGATTTTAATTTCCCTAAGCTATAGGACCATAAGTGGAAGTGCCCTAGGCTCTGTTGCTTTGTTTTGTAGATGTTTCAGGAAACACCATACACTTCTCCAGAGTGGCTGTTGGCAATTTACATCCCGCCCATCAGCATAACAAGGCTCCCAGTTCTCCATGGCCTGTCCTGCCTTTCTGGATTTTACACTTTTTTCAGATGGCCCTTTTGACCGGGGGCAGTGAGACTTCATTGTAGTGCAGATTTCCTTTGCAAGCTTGCTTGGTTGGCCAAAAAGGGCGTATGCGTTTTTTCCTGAATATATTAAGGAAAAAACGCATACGCCATTTTTGGCCAAGTGCATCATTGTGGACGTTCTGCCTCTTTTCCTATGCTTTACATGCAATTCCAGTCTACCTCCTGAAATCAGTTTCCTGCAATTCTGCCCCGCTTTCAAGTCCTCTTGGCAGCCTTACTTCAATATATTTTTGGACGATAGCTATCATTTATAACTCTGCAGGTATGTGAATGACAGTGTCCCTGAGCTCCTTTCTTCAACTCGCTTTCTTGTGAGCTGGCCGCAACACCGCAGGATTGCTTCAGGCCCTAGTGTGGTTCCGGCATGGCACGCTGAACCTTTGTTTAATTCCTCTTCCTGGTGGGAAATGAGAGTTAAATTTGCCCGTCCAGACACCTCCAGCTAGTCTCTCATTGGTTCTCCCTATTCCTGTTCATTTTCCGCAGAAATTGCAAACTGGGCCAAACAGGAGGTTAAAGGCACTGACTCTCCAAGTGGGGAGAGTGTTAGTAAAGCGTCTGGAATGTTGCACCCGAGTACCAGGGGACGAAAACTGAGACACATTTGAACACGTTTCCCGATCACATGGTGGATCATACTCTGGGTTCCACATGCATGTTTTAGCTGAAGGAAAAATCCCTTAAACCTGGAGAGTTGAGACCCCTGCAATGGGTACCATGCAATATGACTTCAAAGGGTCTGCATTTGCTCACCGAACCTCACCAATCCTATCACTGCTGCATTTATGCCACTGTACACACGCTTGATTCTCTTTCTGAGACATATAAATCCATAGGTTTTAAGATTCTTACTAGTCAGGTATATTCTTAGGCGTTTAATATGGGGTGTAGAGTCCACTTCGTTGAGCAAGGAGTAGCTCTTGTCTATTACATATTTGGCTTATGGAACGGTATCTGTGCTAATTTCAATCTCTGGTTTTATGCAGCACCCCAACTCACCTTTCCCTTTAAGCAAGCATAAGTCGGTTTTCTACATTTGAGACCCTGTTCTGTTTTGTAATTCAGTTCCTGTGTAGCCAAGTTTACATTCCATGTGGTAGAGATATCTTATGATGTTTCTTTCTCTGTGTGACTTATTTCACTTACAATCATCGTACCTGAATCCACTCATTATGCTGCTACGGGCCTGATGACATAGATTTCATTGCTGAGTGATATTGCATTGTACGTAAGTACTACAACTTCTTTATCCATTTTGCGCTTTCTGTGATATTGAACTTGTACCGTAAACGAGGTTCTTGTAAACAGAGCTGTCCCAAAGATTGGGGTGGTTGTGTGTTTTAGATTTTAATTTCCCTAAGCTATAGGACCATAAGTGGAAGTGCCCTAGGCTCTGTTGCCTTGTTTTTTAGATGTTTCAGGAAACACCATACACTTCTCCAGAGTGGCTGTTGGCAATTTACATCCCGCCCATCAGCATAACAAGGCTCCCAGTTCTCCATGGCCTGTCCTGCCTTTCTGGATTTTACACTTTTTTCAGATGGCCCTTTTGACCGGGGGGCAGTGAGACTTCATTGTAGTGCAGATTTCCTTTGCAAGCTTGCTTGGTTGGCCAAAAAGGGCGTATGCGTTTTTTCCTGAATATATTAAGGAAAAAACGCATACGCCATTTTTGGCCAAGTGCATCATTGCGGACGTTCTGCCTCTTTTCCTATGCTTTACATGCAATTCCAGTCTACCTCCTGAAATCGGTTTCCTGCAATTCTGCCCCGCTTTCAAGTCCTCTTGGCAGCCTTACTTCAATATATTTTTGGACGATAGCTATCATTTATAACTCTGCAGGTATGTGAATGACAGTGCCCCTGAGCTCCTTTCTTCAACTCGCTTTCTTGTGAGCTGGCCGCAACACCGCAGGATTGCTTCAGGCCCTAGTGTGGTTCCGGCATGGCACGCTGAGCCTTTGTTTAATTCCTCTTCCTGGTGGGAAATGAGAGTTAAATTTGTCCGTCCAGACACCTCCAGCTAGTCTCTCATTGGTTCTCCCTATTCCTGTTCATTTTCCGCAGAAATTGCAAACTGGGCCAAACAGGAGGTTAAAGGCACTGACTCTCCAAGTGGGGAGAGTGTTAGTAAAGCGTCTGGAATGTTGCACCCGAGTACCAGGGGATGAAAACTGAGACACATTTGAACACGTTTCCCGATTACATGGTGGATCATACTCTGGGTTCCACATGCCTGTTTTAGCTGAAGGAAGAATCCCTTAAACCTGGAGAGTTGAGACCCCTGCAATGGGTACCATGCAATATGACTTCAAAGGGTCTGCATTTGCTCACCGAACCTCACCAATCCTATCACTGCTGCGTTTATGACACTGTACACACGCTTGATTCTCTTTCGGAGACATATAAATCCATAGGTTTTAAGATTATTTCTAGTCATGTATATTCTTACACGTTTAACATGGGGTGTAGAGTCCACTTCGTTGAGCAAGGAGTAGCTCTTGTGTATTAAATATTTGGGTTATGGAACGGTATCTGTTCTAATTTCAATCTCTGGTTTTATGCAGCACCCCAACTGACCTTTCGCCTTAAGCAAGCATAAGTTGGTTTTCTACATTTGAGACCCTGTTCTGTTTTGTAATTCAGTTCCTGTGTAGCCAAGTTTACATTCCTTGTAGTAGTGATATCTTATGATGTTTGTTTTTCTGTGTGACTTATTTCACTTAGAATCATCGTACCTGAATCCACTCATTATGCTGCTACGGGCCTGATGACATAGATTTCATTGCTGAGTGATATTGCATTGTACGTAAGTACCACAACTTCTTTATCCATTTTTCGCTTTCTGTGATATTGAACTTGGACCATAAATGAGGTTCTTGTAAACAGAGCTGTCCCTAACTTTGGGGTGGCTGAGTCTTTTTGATTTTAATTTCCCTAAGCTATAGGACCATAAGTGGAAGTGCCCTAGGCTCTGTTGCTTTGTTTTGTAGATGTTTCAGGAAACACCATACACTTCTCCAGAGTGGCTGTTGGCAATTTACATCCCGCCCATCAGCATAACAAGGCTCCCAGTTCTCCATGGCCTGTCCTGCCTTTCTGGATTTTACACTTTTTTCAGATGGCCCTTTTGACCGGGGGCAGTGAGACTTCATTGTAGTGCAGATTTCCTTTGCAAGCTTGCTTGGTTGGCCAAAAAGGGCGTATGCGTTTTCTCCTGAATATATTAAGGAAAAAACGCATACGCCCTTTTTGGCCAAGTGCATCATTGTGGACGTTCTGCCTCTTTTCCTATGCTTTACATGCAATTCCAGTCTACCTCCTGAAATCAGTATCCTGCAATTCTGCCCCGCTTTCAAGTCCTCTTGGCAGCCTTACTTCAATATATTTTTGGACGATAGCTATCATTTATAACTCTGCAGGTATGTGAATGACAGTGTCCCTGAGCTCCTTTCTTCAACTCGCTTTCTTGTGAGCTGGCCGCAACACCGCAGGATTGCTTCAGGCCCTAGTGTGGTTCCGGCATGGCACGCTGAACCTTTGTTTAATTCCTCTTCCTGGTGGGAAATGAGAGTTAAATTTGCCCGTCCAGACACCTCCAGCTAGTCTCTCATTGGTTCTCCCTATTCCTGTTCATTTTCCGCAGAAATTGCAAACTGGGCCAAACAGGAGGTTAAAGGCACTGACTCTCCAAGTGGGGAGAGTGTTAGTAAAGCGTCTGGAATGTTGCACCCGAGTACCAGGGGACAAAAACTGAGACACATTTGAACACGTTTCCCGATCACATGGTGGATCATACTCTGGGTTCCACATGCATGTTTTAGCTGAAGGAAGAATCCCTTAAACCTGGAGAGTTGAGACCCCTGCAATGGGTACCATGCAATATGACTTCAAAGGGTCTGCATTTGCTCACCGAACCTCACCAATCCTATCACTGCTGCATTTATGCCACTGTACACACGCTTGATTCTCTTTCTGAGACATATAAATCCATAGGTTTTAAGATTCTTACTAGTCAGGTATATTCTTAGGCGTTTAATATGGGGTGTAGAGTCCACTTCGTTGAGCAAGGAGTAGCTCTTGTCTATTACATATTTGGCTTATGGAACGGTATCTGTGCTAATTTCAATCTCTGGTTTTATGCAGCACCCCAACTCACCTTTCCCCTTAAGCAAGCATAAGTCGGTTTTCTACATTTGAGACCCTGTTCTGTTTTGTAATTCAGTTCCTGTGTAGCCAAGTTTACATTCCATGTGGTAGAGATATCTTATGATGTTTCTTTCTCTGTGTGACTTATTTCACTTACAATCATCGTACCTGAATCCACTCATTATGCTGCTACGGGCCTGATGACATAGATTTCATTGCTGAGTGATATTGCATTGTACGTAAGTACTACAACTTCTTTATCCATTTTGCGCTTTCTGTGATATTGAACTTGTACCGTAAACGAGGTTCTTGTAAACAGAGCTGTCCCAAAGATTGGGGTGGTTGTGTGTTTTAGATTTTAATTTCCCTAAGCTATAGGACCATAAGTGGAAGTGCCCTAGGCTCTGTTGCCTTGTTTTTTAGATGTTTCAGGAAACACCATACACTTCTCCAGAGTGACTGTTGGCAATTTACATCCCGCCCATCAGCATAACAAGGCTCCCAGTTCTCCATGGCCTGTCCTGCCTTTGTGGATTTTACACTTTTTTCAGATGGCCCTTTTGACCGGGGGGCAGTGAGACTTCATTGTAGTGCAGATTTCCTTTGCAAGCTTGCTTGGTTGGCCAAAAAGGGCGTATGCGTTTATTCCTGAATATATTAAGGAAAAAACGCATATGCCCTTTTTGGCCAAGTGCATCATTGTGGACGTTCTGCCTCTTTTCCTATGCTTTACATGCAATTCCAGTCTACCTCCTGAGATCGGTTTCCTGCAATTCTGCCCCGCTTTCAAGTCCTCTTGGCAGCCTTACTTCAATATATTTTTGGACGATAGCTGTCATTTATAACTCTGCAGGTATGTGAATGACAGTGCCCCTGAGCTCCTTTCTTCAACTCGCTTTCTTGTGAGCTGGCCGCAACACCACAGCATTGCGTCAGGCCCTAGTGTGGTTCCGGCATGGCACACTGAGCCTTTGGTTAATTCCTCTTCCTGGTGGGAAATGAGAGTTAAATTTGCCCGTCCAGACACCTCCAGCTAGTCTCTCATTGGTTCTCCCTATTCCTGTTCATTTTCCGCAGAAATTGCAAACTGGGCCAAACAAGAGGTTAAAGGCACTGACTCTCCAAGTGGGGAGAGTGTTAGTAAAGCATCTGGAATGTTGCACCCGAGTCCCGGGGGATGAAAACTGACACAATTAAACACGTTTCCCGATCACACGGTGGATCATACTCTGGGTTCCACATGCATGTTTTAGCTGAAGGAAGAATCCCTTAAACCTGGAGAGTTGAGACCCATGGAATGGGTACCATGCAATATGACTTCAAAGGGTCTGCATTTGCTCACCGAACATCACCAATCCTATCACTGCTGCGTTTATGACACTGTACACACGCTTGATTCTCTTTCGGAGACATATAAATCCATAGGTTTTAAGATTCTTTCTAGTCATGTATATTCTTACGCGTTTAATATGGGGTGTAGAGTCCACTTCGTTGAGCAAGGAGTAGCTCTTGTCTATTAAATATTTGGGTTATGGAACGGTATCTGTTCTAATTTCAATCTCTGGTTTTATGCAGCACCCCAACTCACCTTTCGCCTTAAGCAAGCATAAGTTGGTTTTCTACATTTGAGACCCTGTTCTGTTTTGTAATTCAGTTCCTGTGTAGCCAAGTTTACATTCCTTGTAGTAGTGATATCTTATGATGTTTGTTTTTCTGTGTGACTTATTTCACTTAGAATCATCGTACCTGAATCCACTCATTATGCTGCTACGGGCCTGATGACATAGATTTCATTGCTGAGTGATATTGCATTGTACGTAAGTACCACAACTTCTTTATCCATTTTTCGCTTTCTGTGATATTGAACTTGGACCATAAATGAGGTTCTTGTAAACAGAGCTGTCCCTAACTTTGGGGTGGCTGAGTCTTTTTGATTTTAATTTCCCTAAGCTATAGGACCATAAGTGGAAGTGCCCTAGGCTCTGTTGCTTTGTTTTGTAGATGTTTCAGGAAACACCATACACTTCTCCAGAGTGGCTGTTGGCAATTTACATCCCGCCCATCAGCATAACAAGGCTCCCAGTTCTCCATGGCCTGTCCTGCCTTTCTGGATTTTACACTTTTTTCAGATGGCCCTTTTGACCGGGGAGCAGTGAGACTTCATTGTAGTGCAGATTTCCTTTGCAAGCTTGCTTGGTTGGCCAAAAAGGGCGTATGCGTTTTTTCCTGAATATATTAAGGAAAAAACGCATACGCCATTTTTGGCCAAGTGCATCATTGCGGACGTTCTGCCTCTTTTCCTATGCTTTACATGCAATTCCAGTCTACCTCCTGAAATCGGTTTCCTGCAATTCTGCCCCGCTTTCAAGTCCTCTTGGCAGCCTTACTTCAATATATTTTTGGACGATAGCTATCATTTATAACTCTGCAGGTATGTGAATGACAGTGCCCCTGAGCTCCTTTCTTCAACTCGCTTTCTTGTGAGCTGGCCGCAACACCGCAGGATTGCTTCAGGCCCTAGTGTGGTTCCGGCATGGCACGCTGAGCCTTTGTTTAATTCCTCTTCCTGGTGGGAAATGAGAGTTAAATTTGTCCGTCCAGACACCTCCAGCTAGTCTCTCATTGGTTCTCCCTATTCCTGTTCATTTTCCGCAGAAATTGCAAACTGGGCCAAACAGGAGGTTAAAGGCACTGACTCTCCAAGTGGGGAGAGTGTTAGTAAAGCGTCTGGAATGTTGCACCCGAGTACCAGGGGATGAAAACTGAGACACATTTGAACACGTTTCCCGATTACATGGTGGATCATACTCTGGGTTCCACATGCCTGTTTTAGCTGAAGGAAGAATCCCTTAAACCTGGAGAGTTGAGACCCCTGCAATGGGTACCATGCAATATGACTTCAAAGGGTCTGCATTTGCTCACCGAACCTCACCAATCCTATCACTGCTGCGTTTATGACACTGTACACACGCTTGATTCTCTTTCGGAGACATATAAATCCATAGGTTTTAAGATTCTTACTAGTCAGGTATATTCTTAGGCGTTTAATATGGGGTGTAGAGTCCACTTCGTTGAGCAAGGAGTAGCTCTTGTCTATTACATATTTGGCTTATGGAACGGTATCTGTGCTAATTTCAATCTCTGGTTTTATGCAGCACCCCAACTCACCTTTCGCCTTAAGCAAGCATAAGTTGGTTTTCTACATTTGAGACCCTGTTCTGTTTTGTAATTCAGTTCCTGTGTAGCCAAGTTTACATTCCATGTGGTAGAGATATCTTATGATGTTTCTTTCTCTGTGTGACTTATTTCACTTACAATCATCGTACCTGAATCCACTCATTATGCTGCTACGGGCCTGATGACATAGATTTCATTGCTGAGTGATATTGCATTGTACGTAAGTACTACAACTTCTTTATCCATTTTGCGCTTTCTGTGATATTGAACTTGTACCGTAAACGAGGTTCTTGTAAACAGAGCTGTCCCAAAGATTGGGGTGGTTGTGTGTTTTAGATTTTAATTTCCCTAAGCTATAGGACCATAAGTGGAAGTGCCCTAGGCTCTGTTGCCTTGTTTTTTAGATGTTTCAGGAAACACCATACACTTCTCCAGAGTGACTGTTGGCAATTTACATCCTGCCCATCAGCATAACAAGGCTCCCAGTTCTCCATGGCCTGTCCTGCCTTTGTGGATTTTACACTTTTTTCAGATGGCCCTTTTGACCGGGGGGCATTGAGACTTCATTGTAGTGCAGATTTCCTTTGCAAGCTTGCTTGGTTGGCCAAAAAGGGCGTATGCGTTTATTCCTGAATATATTAAGGAAAAAACGCATATGTCCTTTTTGGCCAAGTGCATCATTGTGGACGTTCTGCCTCTTTTCCTATGCTTTACATGCAATTCCAGTCTACCTCCTGAGATCGGTTTCCTGCAATTCTGCCCCGCTTTCAAGTCCTCTTGGCAGCCTTACTTCAATATATTTTTGGACGATAGCTGTCATTTATAACTCTGCAGGTATGTGAATGACAGTGCCCCTGAGCTCCTTTCTTCAACTCGCTTTCTTGTGAGCTGGCCGCAACACCACAGCATTGCGTCAGGCCCTAGTGTGGTTCCGGCATGGCACACTGAGCCTTTGGTTAATTCCTCTTCCTGGTGGGAAATGAGAGTTAAATTTGCCCGTCCAGACACCTCCAGCTAGTCTCTCATTGGTTCTCCCTATTCCTGTTCATTTTCCGCAGAAATTGCAAACTGGGCCAAACAAGAGGTTAAAGGCACTGACTCTCCAAGTGGGGAGAGTGTTAGTAAAGCATCTGGAATGTTGCACCCGAGTCCCGGGGGATGAAAACTGACACAATTAAACACGTTTCCCGATCACACGGTGGATCATACTCTGGGTTCCACATGCATGTTTTAGCTGAAGGAAGAATCCCTTAAACCTGGAGAGTTGAGACCCATGGAATGGGTACCATGCAATATGACTTCAAAGGGTCTGCATTTGCTCACCGATCCTCACCAATCCTATCACTGCTGCGTTTATGACACTGTACACACGCTTGATTCTCTTTCGGAGACATATAAATCCATAGGTTTTAAGATTCTTTCTAGTCATGTATATTCTTACGCGTTTAATATGGGGTGTAGAGTCCACTTCGTTGAGCAAGGAGTAGCTCTTGTCTATTAAATATTTGGGTTATGGAACGGTATCCCTTCTAATTTCAATCTTTGGTTTTATGCAGCACCCCAACTCACCTTTCCCCTTAAGCAAGCATAAGTTGGTTTTCTACATTGGAGACCCTGTTCTGTTTTGTAATTCAGTTCCTGTGTAGCCAAGTTTACATTCCTTGTAGTAGTGATATCTTATGATGTTTCTTTTTCTGTGTGACTTATTTCACTTAGAATCATCGTACCTGAATCCACTCATTATGCTGCTACGGGCCTGATGACATAGATTTCATTGCTGAGTGATATTGCATTGTACGTAAGTACCACAAATTCTTTACCCATTTTTCGCTTTGTGCGATATTGAACTTGTACCGTAAACGAGGTTCTTGTAAACAGAGCCGTCCCAAACTTTGGGTTGGCTGTGTCTTTTTGATTTTAATTTCCCTAAGCTATAGGACCATAAGTGGAAGTGCCCTAGGCTCTGTTGCTTTGTTTTTTAGATGTTTCAGGAAACACCATACACTTCTCCTGAGTGGCTGTTGGCAATTTACATCCCGCCCATCAGCATAACAAGGCTCCCAGTTCTCCATGGCCTGTCCTGCCTTTCTGGATTTTACACATTTTTCAGATGGCCCTTTTGACCGGGGGGCAGTGAGACTTCATTGTAGTGCAGATTTCCTTTGCAAGCTTGCTTGTTTGGCCAAAAAGGGCGTATCCGTTTTTTCTTGAATATATTCAGGAGAAAACGCATACGCCCCTTTTGGCCAAGTGCATCATTGTGGACGTTCTGCCTCTTTTCCTATGCTTTACATGCAATTCCAGTCTACCTCCTGAAATCGGTTTCCTGCAATTCTGCCCCGCTTTCAAGTCCTCTTGGCAGCCTTACTTCAATATATTTTTGGACGATAGCTGTCATTTATAACTCTGCAGGTTTGAAAATGACAGTGGCCCTGAGTTCCTTTCTTCAACTCACTTTCTTCTGAGCTGGCCGCAACACCGCAGGATTGCTTCAGGCCCTAGTGTGGTTCCGGCATGACACACTGAGTCTTTGGTTAATTCCTCTTCCTAGTGGGAAATGAGAGTTAAATTTGCCCGTCCAGACACCTCCAGCTAGTCTCTCATTGGTTCTCCCTATTCCTGTTCATTTTCCGCAGAAATTGCAAACTGGGCCAAACAGGAGGTTAAAGGCACTGACTCTCCAAGTGGGGAGAGTGTTAGTAAAGCGTCTGGAATGTTGCACCCGAGTACCAGGGGACGAAAACTGAGACACATTTGAACACGTTTCCCAATCACACGGTGGATCATACTCTGGGTTCCACATGCATGTTTTAGCTGAAGGAAGAATCCCTTAAACCTGGAGAGTTGAGACCCATGGAATGGGTACCATGCAATATGACTTCAAAGGGTCTGCATTTGCTCACCGAACCTTAACAATCCTATCACTGCTGCATTTATGCCGCTGTACACATTCTTGATTCTCTTTCGGAGACATATAAATCCATAGGTTTTAAGATTCTTACTAGTCAGGTATATTCTTAGACGTTTAATATGGGGTGTTGAGTCCACTTCGTTGAGCAAGGAGTAGCTCTTGTCTATGACATATTTGGCTTATGGAACGGTATCTGTGCTAATTTCAATCTCTGGTTTTATGCAGCCCCCCAACTCACGTTTCCCCTTAAGCAAGCATAAGTTGGTTTTCTACATTTGAGACCCTGTTCTGTTTTGTAATTCAGTTCCTGTGTAGCCAAGATTACATTCCGTGTAGTAGTGATATCTTATGATGTTTCTTTTTCTGTGTGACTTATTTCACTTAGAATCATCGTACCTGAATCCACTCATTATGCTGCTACGGGCCTGATGACATAGATTTCATTGCTGAGTGATATTGCATTGTACGTAAGTACCACAAGTTCTTTATCCATTTTTCGCTTTCTGTGATATTGAATTTGTACCGTAAACAAGGTTCTTGTAAACAGAGCCGTCCCAAACTTTGGGGTGGCTGTGTGTTTTAGATTTTAATTTCCCTAAGCTATAGGACCATAAGTGGAAGTGCCCTAGGCTCTGTTGCCTTGTTTTTTAGATGTTTCAGGAAACACCATACACTTCTCCAGAGTGGCTGTTGGCAATTTACATCCCGCCCATCAGCATAACAAGGCTCCCAGTTCTCCATGGCCTGTCCTGCCTTTCTGGATTTTACACTTTTCTCAGATGGCCCTTTTGACCGGGGGGCAGTGAGACTTCATTGTAGTGAAGATTTCCTTTGCAAGCTTGCTTGCTTGGCCAAAAAGGGCGTAGGCTTTTTTTCTTGAGGAAAAAACGCATATGCCCTTTTTGGCCAAGTGCATCATTGTGGACGTTCTGCCTCTTTTCCTTTGCTTTACATGCAATTCCAGTCTACCTCCTGAAATCGGTTTCCTGCAATTCTGCCCCACTTTCAAGTCCTCTTGGCAGCCTTACTTCAATATATTTTTAGACGATAGCTGTCATTTATAACTCTGCAGGTTTGTGAATGACAGTGACCCTGAGCTCCTTTCTTCAACTCGCTTTCTTGTGAGCTGCCCGCAACACCGCAGGATTGCTTCAGGCCCTACTGTGGTTCCGGCATGGCACGCAGAGCCTTTGGTTAATTCCTCTTCCTGGTGGGAAATGAGAGTTAAATTTGCCCGTCCAGACACCTCCAGCTAGTCTCTCATTGGTTCTCCCTATTCCTGTTCATTTTCTGCAGAAATTGCAAACTGGGCCAAACAGGAGGTTAAAGGCACTGACTCTCCAAGTGGGGAGAGTGTTAGTAAAGCGTCTGGAATGTTGTACCAGAGTACCAGGGGACGAAAACTGAGACACATTTGAACACGTTTCCCAATCACACGGTGGATCATACTCTGGGTTCCACATGCATGTGTTAGCTGAAGGAAGAATCCCTTAAACCTGGAGAGTTGAGACCCATGGAATGGGTACCATGCAATATGACTTCAAATGGTCTGCATTTGCTCACCTATCCTCACCAATCCTATCACTGCTGCATTTATGCCGCTGTACACATGCTTGATTCTCTTTCGGAGACATATAAATCCATAGGTTTTAAGATTCTTACTAGTCAGGTATATTCTTACGCGTTTAATATGGGGTGTTGGGTCCACTTCGTTGAGCAAGGAGTAGCTCTTGTCTATTACATATTTGGCTTATGGAACGGTATCTGTGCTAATTTCAATCTCTGGTTTTATGCAGCCCCCCAACTCACCTTTCCCCTTAAGCAAGCATAAGTTGGTTTTCTACATTTGAGACCCTGTTCTGTTTTGTAATTCAGTTCCTGTGTAGCCCAGTTTACATTCCGTGTAGTAGTGATATCTTATGATGTTTCTTTTTTTGTGTGACTTATTTCACTTAGAATCATCGTACCTGAATCCACTCATTATGCTGCTACGGGCCTGATGACATAGATTTCATTGCTGAGTGATATTGCATTGTACGTAAGTACCACAACATCTTTATCCATTTTTCGCTTTCTGTGATATTGAACTTGTACCGTAAACGAGGTTCTTGTAAACTGAGTCGTCCCAAACTTTGGGGTGGCTGTGTCTTTTTGATTTAATTTCCCTAAGCTATAGGACCATAAGTGGAAGTGCCCTAGGCTCTGTTGCTTTGTTTTTTAGACGTTTCAGGAAACACCATACACTTCTCCATTGTCGCTGTTGGCAATTTACATCCCGCCCATCAGCATAACAAGGCTCTCACTTCTCCATGGCCTGTCCTGCCTTTCTGGATTTTACACTTTTATCAGATGGCCCTTTTGACTGGGGGCCAGTGAGACTTCATTGTAGTGCAGATTTCCTTTGCAAGCTTGCTTGGTTGGCCAAAAAGGGCGTATGCGTTTTTTCCTGAATATATTCAGGAAAAAACGCATATGCCCCTTTTGGCCAAGTGCATCATTGTGGACGTTCTGCCTCTTTTCCTATGCTTTACATGCAATTCCAGTCTACCTCCTGAAATCGGTTTCCTGCAATTCTGCCCCGCTTTCAAGTCCTCTTGGCAGCCTTACTTCAATATATTTTTGGACGATAGCTGTCATTTATAACTCTGCAGGTTTGTGAATGACAGTGCCCCTGAGCTCCTTTCTTCAACTCGCTTTCTTGTGAGCTGGCCACAACACCGCAGGATTGCTTCAGGCCCTAGTGTGGTTCCGGCACAGCACGCTGAGCCTTTGGTTAATTCCTCTTCCTGGTGGGTAATGAGAGTTAAATTTGCCCGTCCAGACACCTCAAGCTTGTCTCTCATTGGTTCTCCCTTTTCCTGTACATTTTCTGCAGAAATTGCAAACTGGGCCAAACAGGAGGTTAAAGGCACTGACTCTCCAAGTGGGGAGAGTGTTAGTAAAGCGTCTGGAATGTTGCACCCGAGTACCGGGGGACGAATACTGAGACACATTTGAACACGTTTCCCGATCACACGGTGGATCATACTCTGGGTTCCACATGCATGTTTTAGCTGAAGGAAGAATCCCTTAAACCTGGAGAGTTGAGACCCATGGAATGGGTACCATGCAATATGACTTCAAAGGGTCTGCATTTGCTCACCGATCCTCACCAATCCTATCACTGCTGCGTTTATGCCACTGTACACACGCTTGATTCTCTTTCGGAGACATATAAATCCATAGGTTTTAAGATTCTTACTAATCAGGTATATTTTTAGGCGTTTAATATGGGGTGAGTTGTCCCCTTCGTTGAGCAAGGAGTAGCTCTTGTCTATTACATATTTGGCTTATGGAACGGTATCTGTGCTAATTTCAATCTCTGGTTTTATGCAGCACCCCAACTCACCTTTCCCCTTAAGCAAGCATAAGTTGGTTTTCTACATTTGAGACCCCGTTCTGTTTTGTAATTCAGTTCCTGTGTAGCCAAGTTTACATTCCGTGTAGTAGTGATATCTTATGATGTTTCTTTTTCTCTGTGACTTATTTCACTTAGAATCATCGTACCTGAATCCACTCATTATGCTGCTACGGGCCTGATGACATAGATTTCATTGCTGAGTGATATTGCATTGTACGTAAGTACCACAACTTCTTTATCCATTTTTCGCTTTCTGCGATATTGAACTTGTACCGTAAACGAGCTTCTTGTAAACAGAACCATCGCAAACTTTGGGGTGGCTGTGTCTTTTTGATTTTAATTTCCCTAAGCTATAGGACCATAAGTGGAAGTGCCCTAGCCTCTGTTGCTTTGTTTTGTAGATGTTTCAGGAAACACCATACACTTCTCCAGAGTGGTTCTTGGCAATTTACATCCCGCCCATCAGCATAACAAGGCTCCCAGTTCTCCATGGCCTCTCCTGCCTTTCTGGATTTTACACTTTTTTCAGATGGCCCTTTTGACCGGGGGGCAGTGAGACTTCATTGTAGTGCAGATTTCCTTTGCAAGCTTGCTTGGTTGGCCAAAAAGGGCGTATGCGTTTTTTCCTGAATATATTCAGGAAAAAACGCATACGCCCTTTTTGGCCAAGTGCATCATTGTGGACGTTCTGCCTCTTTTCCTCTGCTTTACATGCAATTCCAGTCTACCTCCTGAAATCGGTTTCCTGCAATTCTGCCCCGCTTTCAAGTCCTCTTGGCAGCCTTACTTCAATATATTTTTGGACGATAGCTGTCATTTATAACTCTGCAGGTTTGTGAATTACAGTGCCCCTGAGCTCCTTTCTTCAACTCGCTTTCTTGTGAGCTGGCCACAACACCGCAGGATTGCTTCAGGCCCTAGTGTTGTTCCGGCACAGCACGCTGAGCCTTTGGTTAATTCCTCTTCCTGGTGGGTAATGAGAGTTAAATTTGCCCGTCCAGACACCTCAAGCTAGTCTCTCTTGTTTCTCCCTATTCCTGTTCATTTTCTGCAGAAATTGCAAACTGGGCCAAACAGGAGGTTAAAGGCACTGACTCTCCAAGTGGGGAGAGTGTTAGTAAAGCGTCTGGAATGTTGCACCCGAGTACCAGGGGACGAAAACTGAGACACATTTGAACACGTTTCCCGATCACATGGTGGATCATACTCTGGGTTCCACATGCATGTTTTAGCTGAAGGAAGAATCCCTTAAACCTGGAGAGTTGAGACCCATGGAATGGGTACCATGCAATATGACTTCAAAGGGTCTGCATTTGCTCACCGAACCTCACCAATCCTATCACTGCTGCGTTTATGCCGCTGTACACACGCTTGATTCTCTTTCGGAGCATATAAATCCATAGGTTTTAAGATTCTTACTAGTCAGGTATATTCTTAGGCGTTTAATATGGGGTGTTGAGTCCCCTTCGTTGAGCATGGAGTAGCTCTTGTCTATTACATATTTGGCTTATGGAACGGTATCTGTGCTAATTTCAATCTCTGGTTTTATGTAGCACCCCAACTCACCTTTCCCCTTAAGCAAGCATAAGTTGGTTTTCTACATTTGAGACCCTGTTCTGTTTTGTAATTCAGTTCCTGTGTAGCCAAGTTTACATTCCGTGTAGTAGTGATATCTTATGATGTTTCCTTTTCTGTGTGACTTATTTCACTTAGAATCATCGTACCTGAATCCACTCATTATGCTGCTACGGGCCTGATGACATAGATTTCATTGCTGAGTGATATTGCATTGTACGTAAGTACCACAACTTCTTTATCCATTTTTCGCTTTGTGTGATATTGAACTTGTATCGTAATCCAGGTTCTTGTAAACAGAGCCGTCCCAAACTTTGGGGTGGCTGTGTCTTTTAGATTTTAATTTCCCTAAGCTATAGGACCATAAGTGGAATTGCACTAGGCTCTGTTGCCTTGTTTTGTAGATGTTTCAGGAAACACCATACACTTCTCCAGAGTGGCTGTTGGCAATTTACATCCCGCCCATCAGCATAACAAGGCTCCCAGTTCTCCATGGCCTCTCCTGCCTTTCTGGATTTTACACTTTTTTCAGATGGCCCTTTTGACCGGGGGGCATTGACACTCCATTGTAGTGCAGATTTCCTTTGCAAGCTTGCTTGTTTGGCCAAAAAGGGCGTATGCGTTTTTTCCTGAATATATTCAGGAAAAAACGCATACGCCCTTTTTGGCCAAGTGCATCATTGTGGACGTTCTGCCTCATTTCCTATGCTTTACATGCAATTCCAGTCTACCTCCTGAAATCGGTTTCCTGCAATTCTGCCCCGCTTTCAAGTCCTCTTGGCAGCCTTACTTCAATATATTTTTGGACGATAGCTGTCATTTATAACTCTGCAGGTCTGTGAATGATAGTGCCCCTGAGCTCCTTTCTTCAACTCGCTTTCTTGTGAGCTGGCCGCAACACCGCAGGATTTCTTAAGGCCCCAGTGTGGTTACGGCATGGCACGCTGAGTCTTTGGTTAATTCCTATTCCTGGTGGGAAATGAGAGTTAAATTTGCCCGTCCAGACACCTCCAGCTAGTCTCTCATTGGTTCTCCCTATTCCTGTTCATTTTCCGCAGAAATTGCAAACTGGGCCAAACAGGAGGTTAAAGGCACTGACTCTCCAAGTGGGGAGAGTGTTAGTAAACAGTCTGGAATGTTGCACCCGAGTACCAGGGGACGAAAACTGAGACACATTTGAACACATTTCCCGGTCACACGGTGGATGATACTCTGGGTTCCACATGCATGTTTTAGCTGAAGGAAGAATCCCTTAAACCTGGAGAGTTGAGATCCATGGAATGGGTACCATGCAATATGACTTCAAAGGGTCTGCATTTGCTCACCGAACCTCACCAATCCTATCACTGCTGCGTTTATGCCGCTGTACACACGCTTGATTCTCTTTCGGAGCATATAAATCCATAGGTTTTAAGATTCTTACTAGTCAGGTATATTCTTAGGAGTTTAATATGGGGTGTTGAGTCCACTTCGTTGAGCAAGGAGTAGCTCTTGTCTATTACATATTTGGCTTATGGAACGGTATCTGTGCTAATTTCAATCTCTGTTTTTATGCAGCACCCCAACTCACCTTTCCCCTTAAGCAAGCATAAGATGGTTTTCTACATTTGAGACCCTGTTCTGTTTTGTAATTCAGTTCCTGTGTAGCCAAGTTTACATTCCATGTAGTAGTGATATCTTATGATGTTTCTTTTTCTCTGTGACTTATTTCACTTAGAATCATCGTACCTGAATCCACTCATTATGCTGCTACGGGCCTCATGACATAGATTTCATTGCTGAGTGATATTGCATTGTACGTAAGTACCACAACTTCTTTATCCATTTTTCGCTTTCTGCGATATTGAACTTGTACCGTAAACGAGGTTCTTGTAAACAGAGCCATCCCAAACTTTGGGGTGGCTGTGTCTTTTTGATTTTAATTTCCCTAAGCTATAGGACCATAAGTGGAAGTGCCCTAGGCTCTGTTGCTTTGTTTTTTAGATGTTTCAGGAAACAACATACACTTCTCCAAAGTGGCTGTTGGCAATTTACATCCCGCCCATCAGCATAACAAGGCTCCCAGTTCTCCATGGCCTCTCCTGCCTTTCTGGATTTTACACTTTTTTCAGATGGCCCTTTTGACCGGGGGGCAGTGAGACTTCATTTTAGTGCAGATTTCCTTTGTAAGCTTGCTTGGTTGACCAAAAAGGGCGTATGCGTTTTTTCCTGAATATATTCAGGAAAAAACGCATACGCCCTTTTTGGCCAAGTGCATTATTGTGGACGTTCTGCCTCTTTTCCTATGCTTTACATGCAATTCCAGTCTACCTCCTGAAATTGGTTTCCTGCAATTCTGCCCCGCTTTCAAGTCCTCTTGGCAGCCTTACTTCAATATATTTTTGGACGATAGCTGTCATTTATAACTCTGCAGGTTTGTGAATGACAGTGCCCCTGAGCTCCTTTCTCCAACTCGCTTTCTTGTGAGCTGGCCGCAACACCGCAGGATTGCTTCAGGCCCTACTGTGGTTCCGGCATGGCACGCTGAGCCTTTGGTTAATTCCTATTCCTGGTGGGAAATGAGAGTTAAATTTGCCCGTCCAGACACCTCCAGCTAGTCTCTCATTGATTCTCCCTATTCCTGTTCATTTTCCGCAGAAATTGCAAACTGGGCCAAACAGGAGGTTAAAGGCACTGACTCTCCAAGTGGGGAGAGTGTTAGTAAAGCGTCTGGAATGTTGTACCCGAGTACCAGGGGACGAAAACTGAGACACATTTGAACACGTTTCCCAATCATACGGTGGATCATACTCTGGGTTCCACATGCATGTGTTAGCTGAAGGAAGAATCCCTTAAACCTGGAGAGTTGAGACCCATGGAATGGGTACCATGCAATATGACTTCAAATGGTCTGCATTTGCTCACCGATCCTCACCAATCCTATCACTGCTGCCTTTATGCCGCTGTACACACTCTTGATTCTCTTTCGGAGACATATAAATCCATAGGTTTTAAGATTCTTACTAGTCAGGTATATTCTTAGGCGTTTAATATGGGGTGTTGAGTCCACTTCGTTGAGCAAGGTGTAGCTCTTTTCTATTACTTATATGGCTTATGGAACGGTAACTGTGCTAATTTCAATCTCTGGTTTTATGCAGCACCCCAACTCTCATTTCCCCTTAAGCAAGCATAAGTTGGTTTTCTGCATTTGAGACCCTGTTCTGTTTTGTAATTTAGTTCCTGTGTAGCCAAGTTTACATTCCGTGTAGTAGTGATATCTTATGATGTTTCTTTTTCTGTGTGACTTATTTCACTTAGAATCATCGTACCTGAATCCACTCATTATGCTGCTACAGGCCTGATGACATAGATTTCATTGCTGAGTGATATTGCATTGTACGTAAGTACCACAACTTCTTTATCCATTTTTCGCTTTCTGCGATATTAAACTTGTACCGTAAACGAGGTTCTTGTAAACAGAGCTGTCCCAAACATTTGGGTGGCTGTGTGTTTTTGATTTTAATTTCCCTAAGCTATAGGACCATAAGTGGAAGTGCCCTAGGCTCTGTTGCTTTGTTTTTTGGATGTTTCAGGAAACACCATACACTTCTCCAGAGTGACTGTTGGCAATTTACATCCCGCCCATCAGCATAACAAGACTCCCAGTTCTCCATGGCCTGTCCTGCCTTTCTGGATTTTACACTTTTTTCATATGGCCCTTTTGACCGGGGGGCAGTGAGACTTCATTGTAGTGCAGATTTCCTTTGCAAGCTTGCTTGGTTGGCCAAAAAGGGCGTATGCGTTTTTTCCTGAATATATTCAGGAAAAAACGCATACGCCCTTTTTGGCCAAGTGCATCATTGTGGACGTTCTGCCTCTTTTCCTATGCTTAACATGCAATTCCAGTCTACCTCCTGAAATTGGTTTCCTGCAATTCTGCCCCGCTTTCAAGTCCTCTTGGCAGCCTTACTTCAATATATTTTTGGACGATAGCTGTCATTTATAACTCTGCAGGTTTTTGAATGACAGTGCCCCTGAGGTCCTTTCTTCAACTCGCTTTCTTGTGAGCTGGCCGCAACACCGCAGCCTTGCTTCAGGCCCTAGTGTGGTTTCGGCATGGCCCGCTGAGGCTTTGTTTAATTCCTCTTCCTGGTGGGAAATGAGAGTTAAATTTGCCCGTCCAGACACCTCCAGCTAGTCTCTCATTGGTTCTCCCTATTCCTGTTCATTTTCCGCAGAAATTGCAAACTGGGCCAAACAGGAGGTTAAAGGCACTGACTCTCCAAGTGGGGAGAGTGTTAGTAAAGCGTCTGGAATGTTGCACCCGAGTACCAGGGGACGAATACTGAGACACATTTGAACACGTTTCCCAATCACACGGTGGATCATACTCTGGGTTCCACATGCATGTTTTAGCTGAAGGAAGAATCCCTTAAACCTGGAGAGTTGAGACTCATGGAATGGGTACCATGCAATATGACTTCAAAGGGTCTGCATTTGCTCACTGAACCTCACCAATCCTATCACTGCTGCGTTTATGCCGCTGTACACACGCTTGATTCTCTTTCGGAGCATATAAATCCATAGGTTTTAAGATTCTTACTAGTCAGGTATATTCTTAGGCGTTTAATATGTGGTGTTGAGTCCACTTCGTTGAGCAAGGAGAAGCTCATGTCTATTACATATTTGACTTATGGAACGGTATCTGTGTTAATTTCAATCTCTGGTTTTATGCAGCACCCCAACTCACCTTTCCCCTTAAGGAAGCATAAGTTGGTTTTCTACATTTGAGACCCTGTTCTGTTTTGTAATTCAGTTCCTGTGTAGCCAAGTTTACATTCCGTGTAGTAGTGATATCTTATGATGTTTCTTTTTCTGTGTGACTTATTTCACTTAGAATCATCGTACCTGAATCCACTCATTATGCTGCTACGGGCCTGATGACATAGATTTCATTGCTGAGTGATATTGCATTGTACGTAAGTACCACAACTTCTTTATCCATTTTTCGCTTTCTGTGATATTGAACTTGTACCGTAAACGAGGTTCTTGTAAACAGAGCCGTCCCAAACTTTGGGGTGGCTGTGTCTTTTTGATTTTAATTTCCCTAAGCTATAGGACCATAAGTGGAATTGCCCTAGGCTCTGTTGCTTTGTTTTTTAGATGTTTCAGGAAACACCATACACTTCTCCATTGTCGCTGTTGGCAATTTACATCCCGCCCATCAGCATAACAAGGCTCTCACATCTCCATGGCCTGTCCTGCCTTTCTGGATTTTACACTTTTATCAGATGGCCCTTTTGACTGGGGGCCAGTGAGACTTCATTGTAGTGCGGATTTCCTTTGCAAGCTTGCTTGGTTGGCCAAAAAGGGCGTATGCGTTTTTTCTTGAATATATTCAGGAAAAAACGCATATGCCCCTTTTGGCCAAGTGCATCATTGTGGACGTTCTGCCTCTTTTCCTATGCTTTACATGCATTTCCAGTCTACCTCCTGAAATCGGTTTCCTGCAATTCTGCCCCGCTTTCAAGTCCTCTTGGCAGCCTTACTTCAATATATTTTTGGACGATAGCTGTCATTTATAACTCTGCATGTTTGTGAATTACAGTGCCCCTGAACCCCTTTCTTCAACTCGCTTTCTTGTGAGCTGGCCGCAACACCGCAGGATTGCTTCAGGCCCTAGTGTGGTTCCGGCACGGCACGCTTAGCCTTTGGTTAATTCCTCTTCCTGGTGGGAAACGAGAGTTAACTTTGCGCGTCCAGACACCTCCAGCTAGTTTCTCATTGGTTCTCCCTATTCCTGTTCATTTTCCGTAGAAATTGCAAACTGGGCCAAACAGGAGGTTAAAGGCACTGACTCTCCAAGTGGGGAGAGTGTTAGTAAAGTGTCTGGAATGTTGCACCCGAGAACCGGGGGACGAAAACTGAGACACATTTGAACACGTTTCCGATCACACAGTGGATCATACTCTGGGTACCACATGCATGTTTTAGCTGAAGGAAGAATCCCTTAAACCTGGAGAGTTGAGACCCATGGAATGGGTTCCATGCAATATGACTTCAAAGGGTCTGCATTTGCTCACCGAACCTCACCAATCCTATCACTGCTGCGTTTATGCCGCTGTACACACGCTTGATTCTCTTTCGGAGACATATAAATCCATAGGTTTTAAGATTCTTACTAGTCAGGTATATTCTTAGGCGTTTAATATGGGGTGTTGAGTCCACTTCGTTGGGCAAGGAGTAGCTCTTGTCTATTACATATTTGGCTTATGGAACGGTATCTGTGCTAATTTCAATCTCTGGTTTTATGTAGCACCCCAACTCACCTTTCCCCTTAAGCAAGCATAAGTTGGTTTTCTACATTTGAGACCCTGTTCCGTTTTGTAATTCAGTTCCTGTGTAGCCAAGTTTACATTCCGTGTAGTAGTGATATCTTATGATGTTTCTTTTTCTGTGTGACTTATTTCACTTAGAATCATCGTACCTGAATCCACTCATTATGCTGCTACGGGCAGATGACATAGATTTCATTGCTGAGTGATATTGCATTGTACGTAAGTACCACAACTTCTTTATCCATTTTTCACTTTCTGCGATATTGAACTTGTACCGTAAATGAGGTTCTTGTAAACAGAGCTGTCCCAAACATTTGGGTGGTTGTGTCGTTTTGATTTTAATTTCCCTAAGCTATAGGACCATAAGTGGAAGTGCCCTAGGCTCTGTTGCTTTGTTTTGTAGATGTTTCAGGAAACACCATACACTTCTCCAGAGTGGCTGTTGGCAATTTACATCCCGCCCATCAGCATAACAAGGCTCCCTGTTCTCCATGGCCTGTCCTGCCTTTCTGGATTTTACACTTTTTTCTGATGGCCCTTTTGACCGGGGGGCAGTGACACTCCATTGTAGTGCAGACTTCCTTTGCACGCTTGCTTGATTGGCCAAAAAGGGCGTATGCGTTTTTTCCTGAATATATTCAGGAAAAAACGCATACGCCCTTTTTGGCCAAGTGCATCATTGTGGACGTTCTGCCTCTTTTCCTATGCTTTACATGCAATTCCAGTCTACCTCCTGAAATCGGTTTCCTGCAATTCTGCCCCGCTTTCAAGTCCTCTTGGCAGCCTTACTTCAATATATTTTTGGACGATAGCTGTCATTTATAACTCTGCAGGTTTGTGAATGACAGTGCCCCTGAGCTCCTTTCTTCAACTCGCTTTCTTGTGAGCTGGCCGCAACACCGCAGGATTGCTTCAGGCCCTACTGTGGTTCCGGCATGGCACGCTGAGCCTTTGGTTAATTCCTATTCCTAGTGGGAAATGAGAGTTAAATTTGCCCGTCCAGACACCTCCAGCTAGTCTCTCATTGGTTCTCCCTATTCCTGTTCATTTTCCGCAGAAATTGCAAACTGGGCCAAACAGGAGGTTAAAGGCACTGACTCTCCAAGTGGGGAGAGTGTTAGTAAAGCCTCTGGAATGTTGTACCCGAGTACCAGGGGACGAAAACAGAGACACATTTGAACACGTTTCCCAATCACACGGTGGATCATACTCTAGGTTCCACATGCATGTTTTAGCTGAAGGAAGAATCCCTTAAACCTGGAGAGTTGAGACCCATGGAATGGGTACCATGCAATATGACTTCAAAGGGTCTGCATTTGCTCACCGAACCTCACCAATCCTATCACTGCCGCATTTATGCCGCTGTACACACGCTTGATTCTCTTTCGGAGCATATAAATCCATAGGTTTTAAGATTCTTACTAGTCAGGTATATTCTTAGGCGTTTAATATGGGGTGTTGAGTCCACTTCGTTGAGCAAGGAGTAGCTCTTGTCTATGACATATTTGGCTTATGGAACGGTATCTGTGCTAATTTCAATCTCTGGTTTTATGCAGCCCCCCAACTCACGTTTCCCCTTAAGCAAGCATAAGTTGGTTTTCTACATTTGAGACACTCTTCTGTTTTGTAATTCAGTTCCTGTGTAGCCAAGTTTACATTCCATGTAGTAGTGATATCTTATGATGTTTCTTTTTCTGTGTGACTTATTTCACTTAGAATCATCGTACCTGAATCCACTCATTATGCTGCTACGGGCCTGATGACATAGATTTCATTGCTGAGTGATATTGCATTGTACGTAAGTACCACAACTTCTTTATCCATTTTTCGCTTTCTGTGATATTGAATTTGTACCGTAAACGAGGTTCTTGTAAACAGAGCCGTCCCAACCTTTGGGTTGGCTGTGTGTTTTAGATTTTAATTTCCCTAAGCTATAGGACCATAAGTGGAAGTGCCCTAGGCTCTGTTGCCTTGTTTTTTAGATGTTTCAGGAAACACCATACACTTCTCCAGAGTGGCTGTTGGCAATTTACATCCCGCCCATCAGCATAACAAGGCTCCCAGTTCTCCATGGCCTGTCCTGCCTTTCTGGATTTTACATTTTTTTCAGATGGCCCATTTGACCGGGGCGCAGTGAGACCTTATTGTAGTGCAGATTTCGTTTTCAAGCTTGATTGGTTGGCCAAAAAGGGCATATGCATGTTTTCCTGAATATATTCAGGAAAAAACGCGTATGCCCTTTTTGGCCAAGTCCATCATTGTGGACGTTCTGCCTCTTTTCCTATGCTTTACATGCAATTCCAGTCTACCTCCTGAAATCGGTTTCCTGCAATTCTGCCCCGCTTTCAAGTCCTCTTGGCAGCCTTACTTCAATATATTTTTGGACGATAGCTGTCATTTATAACTCTGCAGGTTTGAAAATGACAGTGCCCCTGAGCTCCTTTCTTCAACTCGCTTTCTTGTGAGCTGGCCGCAACACCGCAGGATTGCTTCAGGCCCTAGTGTGGTTTCGGCATGGCCCGCTGAGGCTTTGGTTAATTCCTCTTCCTGGTGGGAAATGAGAGTTAAATTTGCCCGTTCAGACATCTCCAGCTAGTCTCTCATTGGTTCTCCCTATTCCTGTTCATTTTCCGCAGAAATTGCAAACTGGGACAAACAGGAGGTTAAAGGCACTGACTCTCCAAGTGGGGAGAGTGTTAGTAAAGCGTCTGGAATGTTGCACCCGAGTACCAGGACACGAAAACTGAGACACATTTGAACACGTTTCCTGATCACACGGTGGATCATACTCTGGGTTCCACATGCATGTTTTAGCTGAAGGAAGAATCCCTTAAACCTGGAGAGTTGAGACCCATGGAATGGGTACCATGCAATATGACTTCAAACGGTCTGCATTTGCTCACCGAACCTCACCAATCCTATCAGGGCTGCATTTATGCCGCTGTACACACGCTTGATTCTCTTTTGGAGCATATAAATCCATAGGTTTTAAGATTGTTACTAGTCAGGTATATTCTTAGGCGTTTAATATGGGGTGTTGAGTCCACTTCGTTGAGCAAGGAGTAGCTCTTGTCTATGACATATTTGGCTTATGGAACGGTATCTGTGCTAATTTCAATCTCTGGTTTTATGCAGCCCCCCAACTCACGTTTCCCCTTAAGCAAGCATAAGTTGGTTTTCTACATTTGAGACCCTGTTCTGTTTTGTAATTCAGTTCCTGTGTAGCCAAGTTTACATTCCGTGTAGTAGTGATATCTTATGATGTTTCTTTTTCTGTGTGACTTATTTCACTTAGAATCATCGTACCTGAATCCACTCATTATGCTGCTACGGGCCTGATGACATGGATTTCATTGCTGAGTGATATTGCATTGTACGTAAGTACCACAAGTTCTTTATCCATTTTTCACTTTCTGTGATATTGAATTTGTACCGTAAACGAGGTTCTTGTAAACAGAGCCGTCCCAAACTTTGGGGTGGCTGTGTGTTTTAGATTTTAATTTCCCTAAGCTATAGGGCCATAAGTGGAAGTGCCCTAGGCTCTGATGCCTTGTTTTTTAGATGTTTCAGGAAACACCATACACTTCTCCAGAGTGGCTGTTGGCAATTTACATCCCGCCCATCGCATTAACAAGGCTCCCAGTTCTCCATGGCCTGTCCTGCCTTTCTGGATTTTACACTTTTTTCAGATGGCCCTTTTGACTGGGGAGCAGTGACACTCCATTGTAGTGCAGACTTCCTTTGCACGCTTGCTTGGTTCGCCAAAAAGGGCGTATGCGTTTTTTCCTGAATATATTCAGGAAAAAACGCATACGCACTTTTTGGCCGAGTGCATCATTGTGGACGTTCTGCCTCTTTTCCTATGCTTTACATGCAATTCCAGTCTACCTCCTGAAATCAGTTTCCTGCAATTCTGCCCCGCTTTCAAGTCCTCTTGGCAGCCTTACTTCAATATATTTTTGGACGATAGCTGTCATTTATAACTCTGCAGGTTTGTGAATGACAGTGCCCCTGAGCTCCTTTCTTTTACTTGCTTTCTTGTGAGCTGGCCGCAACACCGCAGGATTTCTTCAGGCCCTAGTGTGGTTCCGGTATTGCACGCTGAGCCTTTGGTTAATTCCTCTTCCTGGTGTTAAATGAGAGTTAAATTTGCCCGTTCACACACCTCCAGCTTGTCTCTCATTGGTTCTCCCTATTCCTGTTCATTTTCCTCAGAAATTGCAAACTGGGCCAAACAGGAGGTTAAAGGCACTGACTCTCCAAGTGGGGAGAGTGTTAGTAAAGCGCCTGGAATGTTGCACCCGAGTACCAGGGGACGAAAACTGGCACATTTGAACACGTTTCCTGATCACACGGTGGATGATACTCTGGGTTCCACATGCATGTTTTAGCTGAAGGAAGAATCCCTTAAACCTGGAGAGTTGAGATCCATGGAATGGGTACCATGCAATATGATTTCAAAGGGTCTGCATTTGCTCACCGAACCTCACTAATCCTATCACTGCTGCGTTTATGCCGCTGTACACACCCTTGATTCTCTTTCGGAGACATATAAATCCATAGGTTTTAAGATTCTTACTAGTCAGGTATATTCTTAGGCGTTTAATATGGGGTGTTGAGTCCACTTCGTTGAGCAAGGAGTAGCTCTTGTCTATTATATATTTGTCTTATGGAACGTTATCTGTGATAATTTCAATCTCTGGATTTATGCAGCACCCCAACTCACCTTTCCCCTTAAGCAAGCATAAGTTGGTTTTCTACATTTTAGACCCTGTTCTGTTTTGTAATCCAGTTCCTGTGTAGCCAAGTTTACATTCCGTGTAGTAGTGATATCTTATGATGTTTCTTTTTCTCTGTGACTTATTTCACTTAGAATCATCGTACCTGGATCCACTCGTTATGCTTCTACGGGCCTGACGACATAGATTTCATTGCTGAGTGATATTGCATTGTACGTAAGTACCACAACTTCTTTATCCATTTTTCGCTTTCTGCGATATTGAACTTGTACCGTAAACGAGGTTCTTGTAAACAGAGCCGTCCGAAATTTTGGGGTGGCTGTGTCTTTTTGATTTTAAGTTCCCTAAGCTATAGGACCATAAGTGGTAGTGCCCTAGGCTCTGTTGCTTTGTTTTGTAGATGTTTCAGGAAACACCATACACTTCTCCAGAGTGGCTGTTGGCAATTTACATCCCGCCCATCAGCATAACAAGGCTCCCAGTTCTCCATGGCCTCTCCTGCCTTTCTGGATTTTACACTTTTTTCAGATGGCCCTTTTGACCGGGGGGCAGTGACACTCCATTGTAGTGCAGATTTCCTTTGCAAGATTGCTTGGTTGGCCAAAAAGGGCGTATGCGTTTTTTCCTGAATATATTCAGGAAAAAACGCATACGCCCTTTTTGGCCAAGTGCATCATTGTGGACGTTCTGCCTCATTTCCTATGCTTTACATGCAATTCCAGTCTACCTCCTGAAATCGGTTTCCTGCAATTCTGCCCCGCTTTCAAGTCCTCTTGGCAGCCTTACTTCAATATATTTTTGGACGATAGCTGTCATTTATAACTCTGAAGGTCTGTGAATGACAGTGCCCCTGAGCTCCTTTCTTCAACTCGCTTTCTTGTGAGCTGGCCGCAACACCGCAGGATTGCTTCAGGCCCTAGTGTGGTTTCGGCATGGCACATTGAGCCTTTGGTTAATTCCTCTTCCTGGTGGGAAATGAGAGTTAAATTTGCCCATCCAGACACCTCCAGCTAGTCTCTCATTGGTTCCCTCTATTCCTGTTCATTTTCCACAGAAATTGCAAACTGTGCCAAACAGGAGGTTGAAGGCACTGACTCTCCAAGTGGGGAGAGTGTTAGTAAAGCGTCTGGAATGTTGCACCCGAGTACCAGGGGACGAAAACTGGCACATTTGAACACGTTTTCTGATCACACGGTGGATGATACTCTGGGTTCCACATGCATGTTTTAGCTGAAGGAAGAATCCCTTAACCCTGGAGAGTTGAGACCCATGGAATGGGTACCATGCAATATGACTTCAAAGGGTCTGCATTTGCTCACCGAACCTCACCAATCCTATCACTGCTGCGTTTATGCCGTTGTACACACGCTTGATTCTCTTTCGGAGCATATAAATCCATAGGTTTTAAGATTCTTACTAGTCAGATATATTCTTAGGAGTTTAATATGGGGTGTTGAGTCCACTGCGTTGAGCAAGGAGTAGCTCTTGTCTATTACATATTTGGCTTATGGAACGGTATCTGTGCTAATTTCAATCTCTGGTTTTATGCAGCACCCCAACTCACCTTTCCCTTTAAGGAAGCATAAGTTGGTTTTCTACATTTGAGACCCTGTTCTGTTTTGTAATTCAGTTCCTGTGTAGCCAAGTTTACATTCCGTGTAGTAGTGATATCTTATGACGCTTCTTTTTCTCTGTGACTTATTTCACTTAGAATCATCGTACCTGAATAAACTCGTTATGCTGCTACGGGCCTGATGACATAGATTTCATTGCTGAGTGATATTGCATTGTACGTAAGTACCACAACTTCTTTATCCATTTTTTGCTTTCTGCGATATTGAACATGTACCGTAAACGAGGTTCTTGTAAACAGAGCCATCCCAAACTTTGGGGTGGCTGTGTCTTTTTGATTTTAATTTCCTTAAGCTATAGGACCATAAGTGGAATTGCCCTAGGCTCTGTTGCTTCGTTTTTTAGATGTTTCAGGAAACACCATACACTTCTCCAGAGTGGCTGTTGGCAATTTACATCCCGCCCATGAACATAACAAGGCTCCCAGTTCTCCATGGCCTGTCCTGCCTTTCTGGATTTTACACTTTTTTCAGATGGCCCTTTTGACCGGGGGGCAGTTAGACATCATTGTAGTGCAGATTTCCTTTGCAAGTTGCTTGCTTGGCCAAAAAGGGCGTATGCGTTTTTTCCTGAATATATTCAGGAAAAAATGCATACGCCCTTTTTGGCCAAGTGCATCATTGTGGACGTTCTGCCTCTTTTGCTATGCTTTACATGCAATTCCAGTCTACCTCCTGAAATCGGTTTCCTGCAATTCTGCCCCTCTTTCAAGCACTCTTGGCAGCCTTTCTTCAATATATTTTTGGACGATAGCTGTCATTTATAACTCTGCAGGTTTGTGAATGACAGTGCCCCTGAGCTCCTTTCTTCAACTCGCTTTCTTGTGAGCTGGCCACAACACCACTGCATTGCTTCAGGCCCTAGTGTGGTTCTGGCATGACACGCTGAGCCTATGGTTAATTCCTCTTCCTGGTGGGAAATGAGAGTTAAATTTGCCCGTCCAGACACCTCCAGCTAGTCTCTCATTGGTTCTCCCTATTCCTGTTCATTTTCCACAGAAATTGCAAACTGGGCCAATCAGGAGGTTAAAGGCACTGAGTCTCCAAGTGGAGAGAGTGTTAGTAAAGCGTCTGGAATGTTGCACCCGAGTACCAGGGGACGAAACCTGAGTCACATTTGAACACGTTTCCCGATCACACGGTGGATCATACTCTGGGTTCCACATGCATGTTTTAGCTGAAGGAAGAATCCCTTCAACCTGGAGAGTTGAGACCCATGGAATGGGTACCATGCAATATGACTTCAAAGGGTCTGCATTTGCTCACCGATCCTCACCAATCCTATCACTGCTGCGTTTATGCCGCTGTACACACACTTGATTCTCTTTCGGAGACATATAAATCCATAGGTTTTAAGATTGTTACTAGTCAGGTATATTCTTAGGCGTTTAATATGGGGTGTTGAGTCCACTTCGTTGAGCAAGGAGTAGCTCTTGTCTATGACATATTTGGCTTATGGAACGGTATCTGTGCTAATTTCAATCTCTGGTTTTATGCAGCCCCCCAACTCACGTTTCCCCTTAAGCAAGCATAAGTTGGTTTTCTACATTTGAGACCCTGTTCTGTTTTGTAATTCAGTTCCTGTGTAGCCAAGTTTACATTCCGTGTAGTAGTGATATCTTATGATGTTTCTTTTTCTGTGTGACTTATTTCACTTAGAATCATCGTACCTGAATCCACTCATTATGCTGCTACGGGCCTGATGACATGGATTTCATTGCTGAGTGATATTGCATTGTACGTAAGTACCACAAGTTCTTTATCCATTTTTCACTTTCTGTGATATTGAATTTGTACCGTAAACGAGGTTCTTGTAAACAGAGCCGTCCCAAACTTTGGGGTGGCTGTGTGTTTTAGATTTTAATTTCCCTAAGCTATAGGGCCATAAGTGGAAGTGCCCTAGGCTCTGATGCCTTGTTTTTTAGATGTTTCAGGAAACACCATACACTTCTCCAGAGTGGCTGTTGGCAATTTACATCCCGCCCATCGCATTAACAAGGCTCCCAGTTCTCCATGGCCTGTCCTGCCTTTCTGGATTTTACACTTTTTTCAGATGGCCCTTTTGACTGGGGAGCAGTGACACTCCATTGTAGTGCAGACTTCCTTTGCACGCTTGCTTGGTTCGCCAAAAAGGGCGTATGCGTTTTTTCCTGAATATATTCAGGAAAAAACGCATACGCACTTTTTGGCCGAGTGCATCATTGTGGACGTTCTGCCTCTTTTCCTATGCTTTACATGCAATTCCAGTCTACCTCCTGAAATCAGTTTCCTGCAATTCTGCCCCGCTTTCAAGTCCTCTTGGCAGCCTTACTTCAATATATTTTTGGACGATAGCTGTCATTTATAACTCTGCAGGTTTGTGAATGACAGTGCCCCTGAGCTCCTTTCTTTTACTTGCTTTCTTGTGAGCTGGCCGCAACACCGCAGGATTTCTTCAGGCCCTAGTGTGGTTCCGGTATTGCACGCTGAGCCTTTGGTTAATTCCTCTTCCTGGTGTTAAATGAGAGTTAAATTTGCCCGTTCACACACCTCCAGCTTGTCTCTCATTGGTTCTCCCTATTCCTGTTCATTTTCCTCAGAAATTGCAAACTGGGCCAAACAGGAGGTTAAAGGCACTGACTCTCCAAGTGGGGAGAGTGTTAGTAAAGCGCCTGGAATGTTGCACCCGAGTACCAGGGGACGAAAACTGGCACATTTGAACACGTTTCCTGATCACACGGTGGATGATACTCTGGGTTCCACATGCATGTTTTAGCTGAAGGAAGAATCCCTTAAACCTGGAGAGTTGAGATCCATGGAATGGGTACCATGCAATATGATTTCAAAGGGTCTGCATTTGCTCACCGAACCTCACTAATCCTATCACTGCTGCGTTTATGCCGCTGTACACACCCTTGATTCTCTTTCGGAGACATATAAATCCATAGGTTTTAAGATTCTTACTAGTCAGGTATATTCTTAGGCGTTTAATATGGGGTGTTGAGTCCACTTCGTTGAGCAAGGAGTAGCTCTTGTCTATTATATATTTGTCTTATGGAACGTTATCTGTGATAATTTCAATCTCTGGATTTATGCAGCACCCCAACTCACCTTTCCCCTTAAGCAAGCATAAGTTGGTTTTCTACATTTTAGACCCTGTTCTGTTTTGTAATCCAGTTCCTGTGTAGCCAAGTTTACATTCCGTGTAGTAGTGATATCTTATGATGTTTCTTTTTCTCTGTGACTTATTTCACTTAGAATCATCGTACCTGGATCCACTCGTTATGCTTCTACGGGCCTGACGACATAGATTTCATTGCTGAGTGATATTGCATTGTACGTAAGTACCACAACTTCTTTATCCATTTTTCGCTTTCTGCGATATTGAACTTGTACCGTAAACGAGGTTCTTGTAAACAGAGCCGTCCGAAATTTTGGGGTGGCTGTGTCTTTTTGATTTTAAGTTCCCTAAGCTATAGGACCATAAGTGGTAGTGCCCTAGGCTCTGTTGCTTTGTTTTGTAGATGTTTCAGGAAACACCATACACTTCTCCAGAGTGGCTGTTGGCAATTTACATCCCGCCCATCAGCATAACAAGGCTCCCAGTTCTCCATGGCCTCTCCTGCCTTTCTGGATTTTACACTTTTTTCAGATGGCCCTTTTGACCGGGGGGCAGTGACACTCCATTGTAGTGCAGATTTCCTTTGCAAGATTGCTTGGTTGGCCAAAAAGGGCGTATGCGTTTTTTCCTGAATATATTCAGGAAAAAACGCATACGCCCTTTTTGGCCAAGTGCATCATTGTGGACGTTCTGCCTCATTTCCTATGCTTTACATGCAATTCCAGTCTACCTCCTGAAATCGGTTTCCTGCAATTCTGCCCCGCTTTCAAGTCCTCTTGGCAGCCTTACTTCAATATATTTTTGGACGATAGCTGTCATTTATAACTCTGAAGGTCTGTGAATGACAGTGCCCCTGAGCTCCTTTCTTCAACTCGCTTTCTTGTGAGCTGGCCGCAACACCGCAGGATTGCTTCAGGCCCTAGTGTGGTTTCGGCATGGCACATTGAGCCTTTGGTTAATTCCTCTTCCTGGTGGGAAATGAGAGTTAAATTTGCCCATCCAGACACCTCCAGCTAGTCTCTCATTGGTTCCCTCTATTCCTGTTCATTTTCCACAGAAATTGCAAACTGTGCCAAACAGGAGGTTGAAGGCACTGACTCTCCAAGTGGGGAGAGTGTTAGTAAAGCGTCTGGAATGTTGCACCCGAGTACCAGGGGACGAAAACTGGCACATTTGAACACGTTTTCTGATCACACGGTGGATGATACTCTGGGTTCCACATGCATGTTTTAGCTGAAGGAAGAATCCCTTAACCCTGGAGAGTTGAGACCCATGGAATGGGTACCATGCAATATGACTTCAAAGGGTCTGCATTTGCTCACCGAACCTCACCAATCCTATCACTGCTGCGTTTATGCCGTTGTACACACGCTTGATTCTCTTTCGGAGCATATAAATCCATAGGTTTTAAGATTCTTACTAGTCAGATATATTCTTAGGAGTTTAATATGGGGTGTTGAGTCCACTGCGTTGAGCAAGGAGTAGCTCTTGTCTATTACATATTTGGCTTATGGAACGGTATCTGTGCTAATTTCAATCTCTGGTTTTATGCAGCACCCCAACTCACCTTTCCCTTTAAGGAAGCATAAGTTGGTTTTCTACATTTGAGACCCTGTTCTGTTTTGTAATTCAGTTCCTGTGTAGCCAAGTTTATATTCCGTGTAGTAGTGATATCTTATGACGCTTCTTTTTCTCTGTGACTTATTTCACTTAGAATCATCGTACCTGAATAAACTCGTTATGCTGCTACGGGCCTGATGACATAGATTTCATTGCTGAGTGATATTGCATTGTACGTAAGTACCACAACTTCTTTATCCATTTTTTGCTTTCTGCGATATTGAACATGTACCGTAAACGAGGTTCTTGTAAACAGAGCCATCCCAAACTTTGGGGTGGCTGTGTCTTTTTGATTTTAATTTCCTTAAGCTATAGGACCATAAGTGGAATTGCCCTAGGCTCTGTTGCTTCGTTTTTTAGATGTTTCAGGAAACACCATACACTTCTCCAGAGTGGCTGTTGGCAATTTACATCCCGCCCATGAACATAACAAGGCTCCCAGTTCTCCATGGCCTGTCCTGCCTTTCTGGATTTTACACTTTTTTCAGATGGCCCTTTTGACCGGGGGGCAGTTAGACATCATTGTAGTGCAGATTTCCTTTGCAAGTTGCTTGCTTGGCCAAAAAGGGCGTATGCGTTTTTTCCTGAATATATTCAGGAAAAAATGCATACGCCCTTTTTGGCCAAGTGCATCATTGTGGACGTTCTGCCTCTTTTGCTATGCTTTACATGCAATTCCAGTCTACCTCCTGAAATCGGTTTCCTGCAATTCTGCCCCTCTTTCAAGCACTCTTGGCAGCCTTTCTTCAATATATTTTTGGACGATAGCTGTCATTTATAACTCTGCAGGTTTGTGAATGACAGTGCCCCTGAGCTCCTTTCTTCAACTCGCTTTCTTGTGAGCTGGCCACAACACCACTGCATTGCTTCAGGCCCTAGTGTGGTTCTGGCATGACACGCTGAGCCTATGGTTAATTCCTCTTCCTGGTGGGAAATGAGAGTTAAATTTGCCCGTCCAGACACCTCCAGCTAGTCTCTCATTGGTTCTCCCTATTCCTGTTCATTTTCCACAGAAATTGCAAACTGGGCCAATCAGGAGGTTAAAGGCACTGAGTCTCCAAGTGGAGAGAGTGTTAGTAAAGCGTCTGGAATGTTGCACCCGAGTACCAGGGGACGAAACCTGAGTCACATTTGAACACGTTTCCCGATCACACGGTGGATCATACTCTGGGTTCCACATGCATGTTTTAGCTGAAGGAAGAATCCCTTCAACCTGGAGAGTTGAGACCCATGGAATGGGTACCATGCAATATGACTTCAAAGGGTCTGCATTTGCTCACCGATCCTCACCAATCCTATCACTGCTGCGTTTATGCCGCTGTACACACACTTGATTCTCTTTCGGAGACATATAAATCCATAGGTTTTAAGATTCTTACTAGTCAGGTATATTCTTAGGCGTTTAATATGGGGTGTTGAGTCCACTTCGTTGAGCAAGGAGTAGCTCTTGTCTATTACATATTTGGCTTATGGAACGGTATCTGTGCTAATTTCAATCTCTGGTTTTATGCAGCAACCCAACTCACCTTTCCCCTTAAGCAAGCATAAGTTGGTTTTCTACATTTGAGACCCTGTTCTGTTTTGTAATTCAGTTCCTGTGTAGCCAAGTTTACATTCCGTGTAGTAGTGATATCTTATGATGTTTCTTTTTCTGTGTGACTTATTTCACTTAGAATCATCGTACCTGAATCCACTCATTATGCTGCTACGGGCCTGATGACATAGATTTCATTGCTGAGTGATATTGCATTGTACGTAAGTACCACAACTTCTTTATCCATTTTTCACTTTCTGTGATATTTAACTTGTACCGTAAACGAGGTTCTTGTAAACAGAGCCTTCCCAAACTTTGTGGTGGCTGTGTCTTTTTGATTTTAATTTCCCTAAGCTATAGGACCATAAGTGGAAGAGCCCTAGGCTCTGTTGCTTTGTTTTGTAGATGTTTCAGGAAAAACCATACACTTCTCCAGAGTGCCTGTTGGCAAGTTACATCCCATCCAATAGCATAACAAGGCCTCCAGTTCTCCATTGCCTGTCCTACCTTTCTGGATTTTATACTTTTTTCAGATGGCCCTTTTGACCGGGGGGCAGTGAGACTTCATTGTAGTGCAGATTTCCTTTGCAAGCTTGCTTGGTTGGCCAAAAAGGGCGTATGCGTTTTTTCCTGTATTCCGGAAAAAACGCATACGCCCTTTTTGGCCAAGTGCATCATTGTGGACGTTCTGCCTCTTTTCCTATGCTTTACATGCAATTCCAGTCTACCTCCTGAAATCGGTTTCCTGCAATTCTGCCCCGCTTTCAAGTCCTCTTGGCAGCCTTACTTCAATATCTTTTTGGACGATAGCTGTCATTTATAACTCTGCAGGTTTGTGAATTACAGTTCCCCTGAGCTTCTTTTTTCAACTCGCTTTCTTGTGAGCTGGCCGCAACACCGCAGGATTGCTTCAGGCCCTAGTGTGGTTCCGGCATGGCACGCTGAGCCTTTGGTTAATTCCTCTTCCTGGTGGGAAATGAGAGTTAAATTTGCCCGTCCAGACACCTCCAGCTAGTCTCTCATTGGTTCTCCCTATTCGTGTTCATTTTCCGCAGAAATTGCAAACTGGGCCAAACAGGAGGTTAAAGGCACTGACTCTCCAAGTGGGGAGAGTGTTAGGAAAGTGTCTGCAATGTTGCACCCGAGTACCAGGGGACGAAAACTGAGTCACATTTGAACACGTTTCCCGATCACACAGTGGATCATTCTCTGGGTTCCACATGCATGTTTTAGCTGAATGAAGAATCCCTTAAACCTCGAGAGTTGAGACCCATGGAACGGGTACCATGCAATATGACTTCAAAGGGTCTGCATTTGCTCACCGAACCTCACCAAACCTATCACTGCTGCGTTTATGCCGCTGTACACACGCTTGATTCTCTTTCGGAGACATATCAATCCATAGGTTTTAAGATTCTTCCTAGTCAGGTATATTCTTAGGCGTTTAATATGGGGTGTTGAGTCCACTTCGTTGAGCAAGGAGTAGCTCTTGTCTATAACATATTTGGCTTATGGAAAGGTATCTGTGCTAATTTCAATCTGTGGTTTTATGCAGCACCCCAACTCACCTTTCCCCTTAAGCAAGCATACGTTGGTTTTCTACATTTGAGACCCTGTTCTGTTTTGTAATTCAGTTCCTGTGTAGCCAAGTTTACATTCCGTGTAGTAGTGATATCTTATGATGTTTCTTTTTCTGTGTGACTTATTTCACTTAGAATCATCGTACCTGAATCCACTCATTATGCTGCTACGGGCCTGATGACATAGATTTCATTGCTGAGTGATATTGCATTGTACGTAAGTACCACAACTTCTTTATCCATTTTTCCCTTTCTGCGATATTGAACTTGTACCGTAAACGAGGTTCTTGTAAACAGTGCCGTCCCAAACTTTGGGGTGGCTGTGTCTTTTTGATTTTAATTTCCCTAAGCTATAGGACCATAAGTGGAAGTGCCCTAGGCTCTGTTGCTTTGTTTTTTAGATGTTTCAGGAAACACCATACACTTCTCCAGAGTGGCTGTTGCCAATTTACATCCCGCCCACCAGCATAACAAGGCTCCCAGTTCTCCATGGCCTGTCCTTCCTTTCTGGATTTTATACTTTTTTCAGATGGCCCTTTTGACCGGGGGGAAGTGAGACTTCATTGTAGTGCAGATTTCCTTTGCAAGGTTGTTTGGTTGGCCAGAAAGGGCATATGCGTTTCTTCCTGAATATATTAAGGAAAAAACGCATGCGCCCTTTTTGGCCAAGTGCATCATTGTCGACGTTCTGAGTCTTTTCATATGTTGTCAATGCAATTCTAGTCTACCTCTTGAAATCGGTTTCCTGCAATTCTGCCTTGCTGTCAGTGCCTCTTCATAGCCTTACCTCAATATACTTTTGGAAAATAGTTGGCCTTTATAACTCTGCAGGTTTTTGAATTGCAGTGGCCCTTAGCTCCATTTTTCAGCTCTTATTTTTGTGATCTTGCCTCATATCCACAGGATTTTTTCATGCCCTATTCTTCTTCTGGGGCGCCTTGCTCTGCCTTTGGTTAATTCTTCTTCCTGATGTGAAATTAGAGTGACATGTGCCCATTGAAACCGCTACAGCTATTTTCTCACTGGTTCCCCCTATTCCCATTCATCCTCCGCACTAACTGCAGACTGTGCGATACCGGAACTTAAAGGCATTGACTCTCCGTGTGGGGATGTTGTTAGTAAAGTGGCTGGAATGTTGATCCGGAGCCCCAGGAGAGGAAAATGAGGTGCGTTTTAGAAACCTTTCCCGATCATATGGTATACCATCCCCTGGATTTCCCATGCATGGTTTAGCTGTAGGAAGATTCCCTTCAACCTGGAATGTTGGGACCCTTGGAATGAGTAGCATGAAGTATTGCATTAAACTTTCGGCAGTTGCTCACCAAAGCTCACCAATCCTCTCAGCCCCAAGTGTCCAGCCTTATGTCTTATCCAGCTGTGGGTTTATATGTGGTCATTCCAGGTTGCATCACAGCCCCTGAGCGAATTTTGTAAGAATTTTTCTCTCTTTCATTGTTTCTGCGTTTTGGTTTTAAAATTTATTTCTATAATGGGGTTTAGCTCATTTTCACTGCTGTGTTTGGCCACTCTGCACACACTTGATTCCCTTATGGAGATATATCAATACATGGGTTTTAAGATTCTTATTACTCAGATATATTTCTCTGCGGTGTATAGGGTGTGTTGAGGCCAGTTCATTGAGCAAGGTGTAGATCTTGTCTAATACCTATTTGGTTTATTGAACGGTATCTGTGCTAATTTCAAACTCTGGTTTTATGCATCACCTCACCTCTCCTTTCCCCTTAAGCTGACATAAGTGTGTTTTCTAAATGTGAGACACTGTTCTGTTTTGTAATTCATTTTTTGTGCAGCCATATTTATCTTCCCTCTATAAGTGATATCTTATGATATGTTTCTTTTTCTGTTTGACTTATTTCAAGTAGTATTATCGGACCTAAATCCACTCTTTATCCTTCTACTAGCCTTATTACATTGATTTCATGGTGAAGAGATATTCCATTGTACATAAGTACCACATTTTCTTTATCCATTGTTCTCTTTCCTGGGATATTTAAGGTGTACTGAAGTTGAGGTTCTTGTAAACAGAGTAGCCCTAAACTGTGGTGTGCTTGTGTCTTGTTGATTTTTAGACTTCCCTAGATATACTTCCATGATTGGAAGTGCCCTATGCTCTGTAGCTCTGTTTTTTAGATGATTTAGGAACCACCATACACTTCTCCAGAGTGGCTCTCGGCAGTTCACACACTGTCCATCAGCGTATAAAGGCTCCCTGTTCTCCATGGCCTGTCCTGCATTTCTGGTTTTTACAATTTTTTCGGATGGCCCTTTTGACCGGTGGGAAATGAGACTTCTTTGTTGTGCACATTTGCATTGCTTGCTTGCTTGGTTGCCCATAAAGTGCGTATGCGTTTTTTCCTGGATATATTCAGGAAAAAACGCATACTCCTTTTTGGGCCAACTGCATCATTGTCGAAATTCTGCCGCTTTTCATGTGCTTTAAAGACGAGTCCAATCTATCTCTTGAAATCTGTTTCTTGCAATTCTGTCTTGCATTCAGATCCTCTTCTTTGCCTTACCTCAACATATTTTTGGACGTTAGTTTTCATTTATAACTCTGCAGGTTTGTGAATTGCAGTGACCCTGAGCTCCATTTTTTAAGTTGCTCTTTTGTGAGCTGGCCTCAAAGCCGCAGGATTGCTTCAGGCCCTATTTTGGCTCCAGCGAGGCGGGCTGAGCCTTTTTTTACTTCTTATTCTTAATGGGAAATTAGAGTGACATATGCCCGTCCAAACCCCTACAACTATTCTCTCATTGGTTCCCCCTCTTCCCGTTCATCCTCCTCACAATTTGCAAAATGTGTGAAACAGAAGTTTAAATGTGCTGATTCTCTAAGTGGGGAGATTCTAAGTAACGTGGCTGGAATGATGAACAGGAGCACCAGGAGAGGATAAATGAGGTGCATTTTAGACACATCTCCCCATCACATGGTGTACAGTCCTCTGGGTTTTCCATGCATGTTTTAGCTGTAGGAAGATCCCTTGAACCTGCAGATTTGGGACCCATTGAATGGGTACCAGGTAGTATTACTTTAAAGGGTGTGCATTTCCTCACCCAACCTCACATTTCTCTTAGCACGAACAGTTTCCAGCCTTATGTGTCATCCTGCTGTGGGTCTAGATGTGTTCAATCCATGTTGCATCACCGTCCCTGAGGAAAAGTTGTAAGAGGTTTTCTCTGTCTCTCTGTCGTTTATTTTTTTCAATTTATTACTATATTGGTTACAGCTGATTTTCAAAGCTCTGTTTCTTGCTGCTGTACATCCACTTGATTCACATACAGAGAGACATCAATAAATTCTTTTTCAGATTCTTACCAGTCATATATATTCTTTTCCGGTGACTTGAGTGTGCTGAGTGCAGTTCTTTTAGCTACCGTGTAGGCCTTGTTGATTATCAGTTTGGTATTTGGAATGGTATCTTTGCTAATTTCAACCTCCTGGATGATGCCTCACCCCTCCCCACCTTTCCCGTTTAGCAGCCTTACGCGTGTTTTCTACATACTTGACTATGTTTTTCTTTTGTAATTTATTTCATGTGTAGCCATTTTGGATTCCACCTTTAAGTGATATCTTATGATATGTGTCTTTTTCTTTTTGAATTATGTCACTTAGAATGATCATACGTAACTCCTCTGGAGTTGTTACAACTGGCCATATTTCATTGATTTCCAGGCTGAGTAATATTCCACTCTACATAAGTACCACATCTCTATCCATTTTTTCCCTCCAGAGACATTTAAGTTATATCCTAGTCGAGGATCTTTTAAACAGAGAGGCAGTAAACATTGGGGTGCCTGTGTCCTCTCGATTTTTGTTTTTCCCAAGACATACGCCCATGAGTGCAAGTGCCCTATGCTCTGTAGCTCATTTTTTAGATGCTTTAGTAAACACAATACACTTCTCCAGAATGGCCGTTGGCAATATACATTTCCACTATAAGCCTCACAGGGCTCCCTCTTCTCCTTGCCCTGTCCTGCATTTCTGGTGTTTACACTTTATGAGGATGGCTCTTCTGACTGATGCGAAGTGATATCTTTTGTAGTATTGATTTCCAGTGCCCACCTGTTTGGTTGGCTAAAAAAGTGTATGCCCTTTTCTTGAATATATACAGAAAAAAACGCATACAGCCTTTTTGGCCAACTGCAATGTTGGCAATGTTCAGCCCCTTTTCTTGTGCTTAATGGCGAGTCCTTTCTACCTCCTCAAATCCCTTTCCTGCCATTCTCCCTTGCTTACCAATCCTTTTCTCTGACTTTCCTCAAGACATTTTTCAGTGATAGATATTTTCAACTCTGCAGTTTCGTGAATTTTACTGCCCCTGAGTTCCATTGTTCAACTTGTGTTTATGGGAACTGGCCACAAAGCAGTGGGATTTCCTCAAGCCCTATACTGTTTCCATGGGCAACCCTAGCCTTTGGTCAATTCGTCTTCCTGATTGGAAATTAGAGTGACATGTGCCTGTCTGAACACCTAGGACTTGTCTCTCATTGTTCCTCATCCTTCCGCTTCATCCTCTGGACAAATTCCAAACTGTACGCAACAGGATGTTGACAGTGCTGACATCTCCAAGTGGGGAGACTGTTAGTAAAGACGCTGGAGGGGTGAACCCGAGCACCAGGAGATGAGGAGATGAGATGCCTTTTCCAAACTCTTCCCGATCAGACGGTATACCATCCTCTGGGTGTGACAGACATGTTTTAGCAGTAGGAAGAGTCCCATTCATGTAAGGAGAACACCAGGGCTTTTTCAAAATCAGTGTCTCCCCGAAACCCAAACTGGGGAATTTTTTAAGCTACGGCTACACATATGTTCATTAAGGGCCTTGGGAAGTAGGCAGAGTCCAAACTTCAGATGTTTGAAGTCTTCAGGGTCAGAAGCACTCACCACCGGCTTCCCTTAGGTTACACTTTAACTGTCATTGATAGATGATGTCAATAAAAATATCTATTCTTTTTCCGATTATTTCCCCTTATAGGTTATTGCAAAATATTGAGTGTAGTTCCCTCTGCTATACAGTAGTTCCTTGTTGATGATCTATTTTATACATAGCAGTGTGTATGTGTTAATTCCAAACTGTTAATTTATCCCTCCTCCCACCTTTCCCCTTTGGTAATAATAAATTATAAGATTTTATACTTCTCAGAAATGGGGGAGCTGAAAGAGAGGTATCATTTTCAATGGAAAAGCATTTAAAACAAGATTGAAGCTTTAACCAAGATTATTAGGTGTACATCCTTGGAAAGAAATCACTTCATTTCTCTAATATTGACCTGACAAATAAGACAAACCTTTTCACTGAACTTGCTTATAATAAAGTGATGGAAATATGAAATGGAAGTGTTAGAAACATCTTATTTTACCCGAGCCTTATAAACTGTTCTATGTTAACTACAGTTTGGCTCACACATCTGTTCATTGAAGTTACAATAGTCTCAATTTCTGTTACTGATCCCCAGAGTGGACCCCAACAAGTGTCCCCCTGCCCAGTGTCATTGGGGCCAACAGATCGAGACTGAGTTTGGTTCACAAGCAAAGGAAACTTTATATTTTGATCAGAGAATGGAGAGGTGAGAGCACGCACTACCCCGTGGGCTGTGGGCTGGGCTGCTGTGTAGAGATCCTGTCAGAGTCAGTGGGAGGGAGGGGGTGGAGCACTCGAGGGCCGGGTTGGCTGCAGCTCAGGCTCTATATCTCGGAGTCTGCACTGGGCCCCAGGAGCTGAGGTGTCGACCCAGCCATTCTGCACTAGGAAATCTGGTCTGAAGTGCCGGGTGTGGAACCTCTGCATGCGGGACCCTAGGAGCACGTGAAATTAGACAAAGCACAAAAGATAAAAAAGGTCAGACTTGACTTTATTGCCCAGATTCTATTTTTATCTCCCAGGGATTTTTAATGGGCTTTGCTGGGAACAAACCCCTCCTCTGCCTTTTGTCCCGTTCCTCATTCTTGGAGTGCTGAGGGTGCAGACCCTTCTTCTGTAACTGCTGAGTGCTGAGTTGGGAGCCCTCATACCAGGGGACGAGGGTCAGAACTTCTCCCCAGCAGCCTCCAGGTGACGTTGATTGGCCCCAGGACCCCTGCCTCCCTGCTCGTCCGCCTGAGCACCAGCATTGGAAGTGTTATAGATTCTAATGACCTTTAAGGGTCCAGGAAAGAGATGTGCAGAGACGCTGTGGGGGCCGGTTTCACCCCGCCCCACATTTGTTCAGCCACCTTAGGCTGACCGTTTCTGCCAGCCTAGATGCTCTGACCAGTAGTCTGCTCTTTCTTCAATTAGGCCCCTGAATTAACGTAAAAACAGCACCAGGTGTCAGAGCCCTGCCCGCTCAACTCCCAGACAGTCCAGGGTCAGTGGTGATCAAGGACCATGATGGCCACTGTGTCAACAGCCTTTTGAAGTAAACAGGAGTCCAGCCGGTCTTATTGGCCACCATCATCACGGTGTCTGTAGGCTTTTCTATGGTGACAGTGTGATATACGTTTCCCCCGCCAAGATTATTAGCTCCCCTCCGGGTGCAGTAAGTCCTGCAAGCAGTAGTCTACTCCTTCGGGACACACTATTGTTGTTTTATGAGAGAAACTCCAGGTCAAGTGATGTTCACACGAGTCGTCATGGTGCCCTGTTGCCCCCGGTTATCTCTCTGGATGTTGGAGTTGGAGGGCCTCCTCACTCGAGGTCGGTGTGCCCACGGAGCGAACCCTGCAACTTCAGGGCATGGTTGGTGATTAGGATCACCACGTGGGGTCCTTTTCCCTTAGGAGGGAGGTGGCCTTTTGGGTTGCTGATTTCCACGTTTTTAGATACCGCCAGTATCTTGGCCAGATGTGGCAGTGGGCCAAGCCCCTTGGTGACTGTAGTTTATCCTACCTGGATGGCATTCTTGCGTTGTTCCATTTCAAGTGGTCCCAGTTTTTGCACTAATTCTCCAATGGCGATTCACCTTTCACCGGGAATGGAAAGGTCAAAGGGTTTAGCTCAATTAGGGAGTTCCAGGGCAAGGGTCTGAATTGACTGCTCTTTCCATTCTTGAAAGGCCACTTCTGGATTCTGTTCAAAAGGATCATCATCTTTTCCTTTCAGTGTTTCATATAGAGGCCCAGCTAGTAGACTGTAGTTAGGGATCCAGAAGCAGCAAACCCTGGCCTCCCCAGGAACCCCTAAGCTGTCTTCTAGTTTTAGAAAGGGGTAAGGCTGCAAATGGTTTCTTCCCTTTCCTGGGATGGACTTCTCCGACCTTCTGTGAGAATGAAGCCCAGGCAGGTCACCGCAGTCTGTGATATTTGAGCTTTTTCTTGGACAACTTCTATCCTTTATTGGCTTGGTAGTTCAGAGGCCTCCTTAGTAGGGCTGGCGATCAGAATGTCATCTGCATATTGAAGGAGGGTTTCCTTTTCCAGAGGTAGAACTTTTCAGTCTTTAGCTAAGCTTTCCCCAAAGATGGTGTGGGAATTTTTGAACCCTTGGGGCAAGACGGCCCGGAAGTATTGTTTTAGTTGTATGTTGAGTCCTGCCACTCACAAGCCAAAATTTCTTGTGACTCTGGGACTAATGGAATACAAAAGAAGGCATCATTGAGACTAATACAGAATACCATGTCCTGGTGGTTGGTAGAATGACCAGCAGGGTGTAGGAATTAGGAGCAACTGGAGGTATATCCTCGGTGGCTTCACTGACTGTCCTGACATCCTTTACCAGGTCCCCAGCAGCCCATGGGGCTCTCGTGGTCAGGCCAATCCCAGGATATGGAGCTCTCCTGGGCAGGTACCCCACCCCCAACCCAGCCCACGGGGCTCTCGTGGTCAGGCCTCTCCCAGGATACAGAGCTACCCTTGCAGGTACCGTGGCAGGGCTGGGCACACAGGAACCGTGCACATAGCTCTCACTGAAGAGCACCCCCATCTCACCTGTCGCTCAGAGCTGACACAGAGCACCTCAGAGCAGGACTTGAACTAACAAACAGCAGCTGCGACAGGTCTGTGACCCTGGGCATCACTCTGTGTGGCCTCCCTCCACCTGGTCTTCCAGAGACTTCCACTGCACCCGGGGCACCAGGCCTCTGTCTCCAACCACCACCCACCCCTCCTCTCCCTGACTCCTGGGTTCCTCTCATTAGGAGAGGCTTTTCTTGAAGTTGTCTCCCACTCATGGGCCAGATAAAATGATTAGAAAACAAGCCAAAGCTGCAGCCCCTTGTCTATCCTGACTCTCAGGAGCCCACACCTGTTCCTTGGACCTGGCCGGTTCAGCAAGTTCCATTTTCTGCAACTGTGAGCCCCTGAGGGGTGATGATTGGCTGACCTGGGCAGCCTTACCGTGCCGGCCAGCCCTCCCCAGGTGTGCCTGGGTTGAGATCAATATAAATACCACTCCAGGCAGCAAGAGCCCCTGCAGCTGTGCCTGACGCCATTTTCTCTGCCCTGTCAGCAGTCTCGGGGCTGGGCTGGTGGGAGGGAGTGAGAGGCCACGGCTTTGTGGGTGGCCCAGTGTGAGTGGGGCTCTGCTGGACTTTCTGCAGCAGTTGCCAGGCTGCCACCTGCTAAAGAAGAGGATGTGTCACCCATACCTGCTGCTGGAATTTCTCCCTGGGCAGAGGTGAGGAAGGAAAAAAGCAGTGGGAGCAGGGACAGGACGGGTATCTCAGGCAGGGAAATGGAAATCTTCCAGAAGAGCACCCAGGACCAGGGCCATCCTGGCTGGCCTGCAGGCACCAAGTCAGCTGGCATGCTGTCACTCATGTGGCTCCATGGCCCTTCCTCTAGGCTTTCAAGTCCTTGTATATATTCAGGTGTTTTACCTGGGAAGGGTGGGAACAGTTCAGCAGCAACTGGCCTGGGGCTCAGCTCACGTTCACTCACAGATGCCTCGGCACGGTGCCCCAGCTTTGCAATGAGGACGCTTGTTGTGTGGGGGCTGCTGGCTGAATGGGAGACGATTCCCCACCACTGACCAACTTCAGAATTGTTTACAACTGGAACAAGGGCCCTGATACGGTTTTCCTCTGAGTAACTGGTGGGTTTTGTTTTTTTTTTCTCTTTTTCATTTTTGGTTCAAGGTAGAATTTATTCCTCTTTTTTGTATTTACAGATATAAGCATGGAAATAATTTATTCATATAAATACATGTATGTGAAGGGAATAATTGTTTTTTCTGTTTTGTTTTTTAAATTTTATTTCTTTTTAATTTTGAATTTTATTTTATATTTTTATACAGCAAGTTCTTATTGGTTATCTATTTTATACATATAAATGTTTACATGCCAATCCCAATCTCTCAACTCCTCCCACCACCACCACCCCAAGAGCTTTCCCCCCTTGTTGTCCATACGATTGTTGTCTACATCTGTTGCTCTATTTATGCCTTGCAAAACGGTTAATCTGTACAGTTTTTCTAGGTTCCACATATATGCACGAATATACAAGATTTGTTTTTCTCTTTCTGACTTACTTCACTCTGTATGACAGACTCTAGATCCATCGACGTCTCTACAAATGACCCAATTTCATTCCTTTCATGGCTTAGTAATATTCCATTTTATATATGTACCACATCTTTATGCATTCGTCTGTCTGTGGGCATTTAGGTTGCTTCCATTACCTCGATATTGTAAATAGTGATGCAATGAACATTGCGGTGAATGTCTCTTTTTGATTTATGGTTTTGTCTGGGTATACGTCCAGTACTGGGATTGCTGTATCATATGGTAATTCTATTAATAGTTTCTTAAGAAACTCCATATTGTTCTCCATAGTGACTGTATCAATTTATATTCCCAACAATAGTAGAAGAGGCTTCCTTTTCTCCACACCCTTTCCAGCATTTGTTGTTTGTAGATTTTCAGATGATGCCGATTCTAACAGGTGTGAGGTGATACCTCATTGTTGAGTCCATTTCGTTGAGCAAGGGGTAGGTCTTCTCTATTACATATTTGGCTTATGGAACGGTATCTGTGCTAATTTCAAACTCTGGTTTTATGCAGCACCCCAACTCACCTTTCCCCTTAAGCAAGCATAAGTTGGTTTTCTACATTTGAGACCCTGTTCTGTTTCGTAATTCAGTTCCTGTGTAGCCAAGTTTACATTCCGTGCATTAGTGATACCTTATGATGTTTCTTTTTCTGTGTGACTTATTTCACTTAGAATCATCGTGCCTCAATCCACTCATTATGCTGGTACAGGCCTGGTGACATAGATTTCATTGCTGAGTGGTATTCTGTTGTACATAAGTACCGCAACTTCTTTATCAATTATTTGTTCTCTGGGATATTTAACTTGTACCGTAGAAGAGGTTCCTGTAAACAGAGCCATCCCAAATTTTGGGGTGGCTGTGTCTTTTTGATTTTAATTTCCCTAAGCTATAGGACCATAAGTGGAAATGCCCTAGACTCTGTTGCTTTGTTTTTCAGATGTATCAGGAAACACTATACACTTCTCCAGAGTGGCTGTTGGCAATTTACATCCCGCCCATCAGCATAACAAGGCTCCCAGTTCTCCATGGCCTGTCCTGCCTTTCTGGATTTTACACTTTTTTCAGATGGCCCTTTAGACCGGGGGGAAGTGACACTTCATAGAAGTTCGGATTTCCATTGCAAGCTTGCTTGGTTTGCCAAAAAGGGCGTATGTGTTTTTTCCTGAATATATTCAGGAACAAACTCATACGCCCTTTTTTGTCACGTGCATCATTGTCGATGTTCTGCCTCTTTTCCTATGCTTTAAATGCAAATCCAGTCTACCTCCTGAAATCAGTTTCCTGAAATTCTGCCCCGCTTTCAAGTCCTCTTGGCAGCCTTACTTCAATATATTTTTGGACGTTATCTGTCATTTATAACTCTGCAGGTTTGTGAATGACAGTGCCCCTGAGCTCCTTTCTTCAACTCGCTTTCTTGTGAGCTGGCCGCAAACCCGCAAGACTGCTTCAGGCCCTAATCTGCTTCTGGCAGGGCACGCTGAGCCTTTGGTTAATTCCTCTTCCTGGTGGGAAATGAGTGTTAAATATGCCCGTCCAGACACCTACCTCACTCTCAACCCCTTGGTAATGTGGGTCCTCTGGTTTGTGGCCACCTTTGCTGGGTTCCTCACCTTTTGATGATGTGGCCCCACTAGTGTGAGGACACTCCTGCCTGGTTCTCATCCACGTGGTTATGTGGACCCCCTGGTGAGAGTCTGTTCCTGGCTGTGTTCCTCACCCTTCTGTGAGGGAGACCCTCTGCTGATAGGTCACTCCTGCATGGCTGGCACACATTGCCTTGGTGAAGTCAGCTGTGTGGTGGCAGTTGAAGCGTGCTGGGGATCTCCTGCCCCCGGTGATGAGGGCCCTCTTGCGTCAGGCCCTAACTGCTGGGCTCACCAACTTTTCTTAATGAGCCCAATGATGCTTGGGCACTCCTCTTAGGACCCCATCTCCATGGGGATGTGGGCCTTCTGCTCTGAGGTCCCAACGGCTGGGTTGTTCACATTTTCATGATGTGGGCTCTCTGGTGTTAGTTCACAGAGGCCTGGATCCCATAGCCTCTGTGCTCTTGGCCGCCTGCTGGGAGGTTCCAACGGCTGGATTCCTCACTTTTTTAATTTTTTGGGCCCTCTGTTGTGAGTATCCTCCTGCCTGCCTCACTCCCAGCCCCTTCGTGATGTGTGTCCTCTGGTTTGAGGCCACATGTGCTGGGTTCCTCACCTTTCGATGATGTGGGACCAATGGTCTTAGGAGACTCCTGCCTGGTTCACATCCCCTTGGTGATGTGGGCCCTCTGTTGAGAGTCTGATCCTGGCTGGGTTCCTCACCCATCTGTGAGGTGGGCCGTCTGCTGTGAGGTCACTCCTGCCTGGCTTGCTCACCTCGCCTTGTGGACATGAGCCCTCTGGTGGCACTTGGAGCCTGCTGGGAGCCTCCTCCCCTCGGTGATGAGGGCCCTCTGGCGTCAGGCCCTAACGGCTGGGCTCCCCACATTTTGTGATGTGCGCCCAGTGGTGCGAGGACACTCCAGCCAGGTTCACATCCCCATTGGGATGTGGGCCTTCTGCTCTGAGGTCCCAATGCCTGGGTTACTCACAGTTTCATGATGTGGGCTCTCTGCTGTTAGTTCACTCCTGCCTGCATCCCATAGCTTCTGTGCTCTCGGCCGCCTGCTGGGAGGTTCTAACTGCTGGATTCCTCACCTTTCTTATTCTTTGGGCCCTCTGTTTTTAGGCTACACCTGCCTGCCTCACTCCCATTCCCTTTGTGATATGTGTCCTCTGATTTGAGGCCACATGTGCTGGGTTCCGCACCTTTCGATGATGTGGCCCCACTGGAGGGAAGATAGTCCGGACTGGTTCCCATCCCCTTGCTGATGTGGGCCCTCAGGTGAGAGTCTGATCCTGGCTGGGTTCCTCACCCTTCTGTGAGGTGGGCCCTCTGCTGTGAGGTCAATCATGCCTGTCTGGCACACGTCACCTTGGCGACGTGGGCCCTCTGGTGGCAGTTGGAGTGTGCTGGGATCCTCCTCCCCTCGGTGATGAGGGCCCTCTTGCCTTAGGCCATAACTGCTGGGCTCCCCACATTTTCTGATGTGCGCCAAGTGAGTGAGGACACTCTTGCCAGGTTCCCATCCCCATGGGGATATGGGCCTTCTGCTCTGAGGTCAAAACGGCTGGCTTGCTCACAGTACCATGATGTGGGCCCTCTGCTGTGAGTTCACTCCGGCAAGGATCCCTTATCATCGGTGCTCTGAGCCGCCTCCTGGGAGGTTCCAACTGCTGGATTCCTCAACATTTTATTCTATGTGCCCTCTGTTGTGAGGCTCCTCCTGCCTGCCTCACTGCCAGCCCCTTGGTGATGACTGTCTTATGGCTTGAGGCCACATGTGCTGCGTTCCTCACCTTTCGATGATGTGGCCCCACTCGTGTGAGGACACTCCTGCCTGGTTCCCATCCCCTTGGTGAGGTGGGCCCTCTGGCGAGAGTCTAATCCTGGCTGGGTTCCTCAACGTTCTGTGAGGTAGGCCCTCTTCTGTGAGGTCACTCCTGCCTGGCTGGCACACGTCACCTTGGAGACGTGAGCCCTCTGGTGGCAGTTGGAGCATGCAGGGTGCCGCTTCCTCTCGGTGATGACGGCCCTCTGGTGTCAGGCCCTAAATGGTGGGCTCCCCACATTTTCTGATGTGCGCCCAGTGGTGCGAGGACACTCCAGCCAGGTTCCCATTCCCATGAGGATGTGGGCCTTCTGCGCTGAGGTCCCAACGCCTGGGTTGCTCACAGTTTTATGATGTGGGCCCTCTGCTGTGAGTTCACTGCGGCCTGGATCCCATAGCCTCGGTGTTCTGAGCCGCCTGCTGGAAGGTCTAAATGCTGGAATCCTCACGTTTTTTATATTATGTGCCCTGTGTTGTGAGGCTACTCCTGCCTGCCTCACTCCAAGGCCCTTGGTGATGTGGGTCCTCTGGTTTGAGGACACGTGTGCTGGCTTCCTCACCTTAAGATGATGAGGCCCCACTGGTGTGAGGATAATCCTGACTGGTTCCCATCCCCTTTGTGATGTGGGCCCTCTGGTGAGAGTCTGATCCTGGCTGGGTTCCTCACCCATCTGTGAGGTGGGCCCTCTACTATCAGGTAACTCTTGCCTGGCTTGCTCATCTCGCCTTGTTGACATGAGCCCTCTGGTGGCACTTGGACCCAGCTGGGAGCCTCCTCACCTCTGTGATGAGGGCCCTCTGACGTCAGGCCCTAACTGCTGGGCTCACCAACTTTTCTTAGTGAGCCCAGTGATGCTCGGGCACTCCTCTTAGGTTCCCATCTCCATGGGGTTGTGGGCCTTCTGCTCTGAGGTTCCAACGGCTGGGTTGATCACAGTTTCATGATGTGGGTTCTCTGGTGTTAGTTCACTGTGGCCTGGATCCCATAGCCTCTGTGCTCTTGGCCGCCTGCTGGGAGGTTCCAACGGCTGGATTCCTCACTTTTTTAATTTTTTAGGCCCTCTGTTGTGAGGATCCTCCTGCCTGCCTCACTCCCAGCCCCTTCGTGATGTGTGTCCTCTGGTTTGAGGCCACATGTGCTGGGTTCCTCACCTTTCGATGATGTGGGACCAATGGTCTTAGGAGACTCCTGCCTGGTTCACATCCCCTTGGTGATGTGGGCCCTCTGTTGAGAGTCTGATCCTGGCTGGGTTCCTCACCCTTCTGTGAGGTGGGCCGTCTGCTGTGAGGTCACTCCTGCCTGGCTTGCTCACCTCGCCTTGTGGACATGAGCCCTCTGGTGGCACTTGGAGCCTGCTGGGAGCCTCCTCCCCTCGGTGATGAGGGCCCTCTGGCATCAGGCCCTAACGGCTGGGCTCCCCATATTTTGTGATGTGCGCCCAGTGGTTCGAAGACACTCCATCCAGGTTCACATCCCCATTGGGATGTGGGCCTTCTGCTCTGAGGTCCCAATGGCTGGGTTGTTCACAGTTTCATGATGTGGGCTCTCTGCTGTTAGTTCACTCTGGCCTGGATGCCATAGCCTCTGTGCTCTGGGCCGCCTGCTGGAAGGTTCCAACTGCTCGATTCCTCAACTTTTGTATTCTATGGGTCCTGTGTTGCGATGCTCCTCCTGCCTGCCTCACTCGCAACCCCTTCGTGATGTGGGTCCTCTGGTTTGAGGCCACATGTGCTGGGTTCCGCAACTTTCAATGATGTGGCCCCACTGGTGTGAGGACACTCCTGCCTGGTTCCCATCCCCTTGGTGATGTGGGCCTTCTGGTGACAGTCTTATCCTGGCTGGGTTCCTCACTCTTCTGTGAGGTAGGCCCTCTGCTGTGAGGTCAATCCTGCCTGACTTGCACACATCACCTTGGCGATGTGGGCCCTCTGTTGGCACATGGAACCTGCTGGGAACCTCCTGCCCTGGGTGATGACGGCTCTCTAGCATCAGGCCCTAACTGCTGGGCTCCCCACGTTTTCTGATGTGAGCCCAGTGATGCCAGGACACTCCTGTCAGGTTCCCATCCCCATGGGGATGTGGGCTTTCTGCTCTGAGGTCCCAACGCCTGGGTTGCTCACAGTTTCATGATGTGGGCTCTCTGCTGTTAGTTCACTCCTGCCTGCATCCCATAGCTTCTGTGCTCTCGGCCGCCTGCTGGGAGGTTCCAACTGCTGGATTCCTCACCTTTTTTATTCTTTGGGCCCTCTGTTTTTAGGCTACTCCTACCTGCCTCACTCCCATCCCCTTTGTGATGTATGTCCTCTGATATGAGGCCGCATGTGCTGAGTTCCTCACCTTTCGATGATGTGGCCCCACTGGTGGGAGGACAGTCCTGACTGGTTCCCATCCCCTTGGTGTTGTGGGCCCTCTGGCAAGAGTCTCATCCTACCTCGGTTCCTCACCCTTCTGTGAGATAGGCCCTCTGCTGTGAGGTCGCTACTGCCTGGCTGGCGCATGCCACCTTGTAGACGTGAGCCCTCTGTTGGCAGTTGGAACCTGCTGGGAGTCTCCTCCCCTCAGTTATGAGGGCCCCCTGGCGTCAGGCCCTAACTGCTGGGCTCCTAACATTTTCTGATATGTGCTAAGTGGTGCGAAGCCACTCCTGCCAGGTTCCCATCCCAATGGGGATGTGGGCCTTCTGTTCTGAGGGCCCAACGGCTGGGCTGCTCACAGGTTCATGATGTGGGCCCTCTGCTGTGAGTTCACTGCGGCCTAGATCCCATAGACTCGGTGCTCTGGGCCGCTTGCTGGGAGGTTCCAACTGCTGGATTCCTCAACTTTTATATTCTATGGACCCTGTGTTGTGAGGCCGGTCCTGCCAGCCTCATTCTGAACCCCTTGGTGATGTGGTTCCTCTGGTTTGAGGCTACATGTGCTGGGATCCTCACCTTTCGATGATGTTGTCCCACTGGTGTGGGGACACGCCTGCCTGGTTCCCATCCCCTTGGTGATGTGGGCCCTCTGGTGAGAGTCTGATCCTGGCTGTGTTCCTCACCCTTCTGTGAGGTGGGCCCTCTGCTGTGAGGTCACTCCTGCCGGGCTGGCACACATCGCCTTGGTGACGTTGGCCCTCTGGTGGCAGCTGGAGCCTGCTGGGAGCCTCCTCCCCTCGGTGATGAGTGCCCTCTAGCGTCAGGCCCTAACTTCTGAGCACCCCACGTTTTCTGATGTGAGCCCAGTGATGCCAGGACACTCCTGTCATGTTCCCATCACCATGGGGATGTGGGCCTTCTGCTCTGAGGTCCCAATGTCTGGGTTGCTCACAGTTTCATGATGTGGGCTGTCTGGTGTTAGTTCACTCTGGCTTGGATCCCCTAGCCTCTGTGCTCTGGGCCGCCTGCTGGGAGGTTCCAACTGCTGGATTCCTCACCTTTCTTATTTTTGGGCCCTCTGTTGTGAGGCTCCTCCTGCCTGCCTCACTCCCAGCCCCTTGGTGATGGGTGTCCTATGGTTTGAAGTCACATGTTCTGGGTTCCTCACCTTTAGATGATGTGGCCCTACTCATGTGAGGACACTCCTGTCTGGTTCCAATCCATTTGGTGATGTGGGCCCTCTGGTGCGAGTCTGACCCTAACTGGGTTCGTCACACTTCTCTGAGGTGGGCCCTCTGCTGTGAGGTCATTCGTGCCTGGTTGGCACACATCACCTTGGCGACGTCAGCCCTCTGGTGGCAGTTGGAGCCTGCTGGGAGCCTCCTTCCCTTGGTGATGAGGGTCCTCTGGCGTCAGGCCCTAACTGCTGGTCTCCCAAAATTTTCTGATACGTTCTCAGTGGTGCGAGGACACTCCTACCAGATTTATATCCCCATGGGGATGTGGGCCTCCTGCTCTGAGGCCCCAATGGCTGGGTTGCTCAGTTTCATGACATGGGCCCTCTTCTGTGAGTTCACTGTGGCTTGGATCCCATAGCCTCGGTGCTCTGGGCCGCCTGCTGGGAGGTTCCAACTGCTGGATTCCTCACTTTTTTATTCTATGGGCCCAGTGTTGTGAGGCTACTCCTGCCTGCCTCACTCCGAGGCCCTTGGTGATGTGGGTCCTCTGGTTTGAGGACACATGTGCTGAGTAGCTCACCTTTCGCTGATGTGGCCCAACTGGTGTGAAGACACTCCTGCCTGGTTCCCATCCTCTTAGTGATGCGGGCCCTCTGGTGAGAGTCTGATATTGGCTGGGTTTCTCAACCTTCTGTGAGGTGGGACCTCTGCTGTGAGGTAACTCCTGCCTGGCTTGCTCACGTTGCCTTGGCAACGTGAGCCCTCAGGTGGCAGTTGGAGCCTGCTGGGATTCTCCTCCCCTCAGTTATGAGAGCTCTGGATAAAACACATATGCCCTTTTTTGCCAAGTGCATTATTTTCCAAGTTCTGTCTCTTTTCCTATGCTTTAAGAGCGACTCCCGTGTACCTTCTGAAATCGGTTTCCAGCAATTGTGCCCCGCATTCAAGTCCTCTTCGCAGCCTTACTTCAGTATAATTTTGGATGATAGCTGTCATTTATAACTCTGCAGGTTTGTGAATTACAGTGTCCCTGAGCTCCTTTCTTCAACTCGCTTTCTTGTGAGCTGGCCGCAACACCGCAAGATTGCTTCAGGCCCTAGTGTAGTTCCGGCATGGCACGTTGAGCCTTTGGTTAATTCCTCTTCCTGGTGGGAAATGAGAGTTAAATTTGCCCGTCCAGACACCTCCAGCTAGTCTCTCATTGGTTCTCCCTATTCCTGTTCAGTTTTCCGCAGAAATTGCAAACTGGGCCAAACAGGAGGTTAAAGGCACTGACTCTCCAAGTGGGGAGAGTGTTAGTAAAGCGTCTGGAATGTTGCACCCGAGTACCAGGGGATGAAAATTGACACATTTGAACACGTTTCCCGATCACATGGTGGATCATACTCTGGGTTCCACATGCATGTTTTAGCTGAAGGAAGAATCCCTTAAACCTGGAGAGTTGAGACCCATGGAATGGGTACCATGCAATATGACTTCAAAGGGTCTGCATTTGCTCACCGATTCTCACCAATCCTATCACTGCTGCGTTTATGCCACTGTACACACGCTTGATTCTCTTTCGGAGACATATAAATCCATAGGTTTTAAGATTCTTACTAGTCAGGTATATTCTTAGGCATTTAATATGGGGCGTTGAGTCCACTTCATTGAGCAAGGTGTGGCTCTGGTCTATTATATATTTGGCTTATGGAATGGTATCTGTGCTAATTTCAAACGCTGGTTTTATGCAGCACCCCAACTCACCTTTCCCCTTAAGCAAGCATAAGTTCGTTTTCTACATTTGAGACCCTGTTCTGTTTTGTAATTCAGTTCCTGGGTAGCCAAGTTTACATTCCGTGTAGTAGTGATAATTTATGATGTTTCTTTTTCTGTTTGAATTATTTCACTTAGAATCATCGTACCTGAATCCACTCATTATGCTACTATGGGCCTGATGACATCGATTTCATTGCTGAGTGATATTGCATTGTAGGTAAGTACCACAACTTCTTTATCCATTTTTCACTTTCTGTGATATTGAACTTGAACCGTAAACGAAGTTCTTGTAAACAGAGCCGTCCCAAACTTTGGGGTGGCTGTGTCTTTTTGATTTTAATTTCCCTAAGCTATAGGACCATAAGTAGAAGTGCCCTAGGCTCTGTTGCTTCGTTTTTTAGATGTTTCAGGAAACACCATACACTTCTCCAGAGTGGCTGTTGGCAATTTACATCCCGCCCATCAGCATAACAAGGCTCCCAGTTCTCCATGGCCTGTCCTGCCTTTCTGGATTTTACACTTTTTTCAGATGGCCCTTTTGACCGCGGGGCAGTGAGACTTCATTGTAGTGCAGATTTCCTTTGCAAGCTTGCTTGGTTGGCCAAAAAGAGCGTATGCGTTTTTTCCTGAATATATTCAGGAAAAAACGCATACGCCCTTTTTGGCCAAGTGCATCATTGTGGACGTTCTGCCTCTTTTCCTATGCTTTACATGCAATTCCAGTCTACCTCCTGAAATCGGTTTCCTGCAATTCTTCCCCGCTTTCAAATCCTCTTGGCAGCCTTACTTCAATATATTTTTGGACGATAGCTGTCATTTATAACTATGCAGGTTTGTGAATGACAGTGCCCCTGAGCTCCTTTCTTCAACTCATTTTCTTGTGAGCTGGCCGCAACACCGCAGGATTGCTTCAGGCCCAAGTGTGGTTCCAGAATGGCACGCTGAGCCTTTGGTTAATTCCTCTTCCTGGTGGGAAATGAGAGTTAAATTTGCCCGTCCAGACACCTCCAGCTAGTCTCTCATTGGTTCTCCCTATTCCTGTTCATTTTCCACAGAAATTGCAAACTGGGCCAAACAGGAGGTTAAAGGCACTGACTCTCCAAGTGGGGAGAGTGGAGAGTGTTAGTAAAGCGTCTGGAATGTTGCACCCGAGTACCGGGGGATGAAAACTGAGACACATTTGAACATGTTTCCCGATCACACGGTGGATCATACTCTGGGTTCCACATGCATGTTTTAGCTGAAGGAAGAATCCCTTAAACCTGGAGAGTTGAGACCCATGGAATGGGTACCATGTAATATGACTTCAAAGGGTCTGCATTTGCTCACCGATCCTCACGAATCCTATCACTGCTGCATTTATGCCGCTGTACACATGCTTGATTCTCTTTCGGAGACATATAAATCCATAGGTTTTAAGATTCTTATTTGTCAGGTATATTCTTAGGCGTTTAATATGGGGTGTGAGTCCACTTCGTTGAGCAAGGAGTAGCTCTTGTCTATTACATATTTGGCTTATGGAACGGTATCTGTGCTAATTTCAATCTCTGGTTTTATGCAGCACCCCAACTCACCTTTCCCCTTAAGCAAGCATAAGTTGGTTTTCTACATTTGAGACCCTGTTCTGTTTTGTAATTCAGTTCCTGTGTAGCCAAGTTTACATTCCGTGTAGTAGTGATATCTTATGATGTTTCTTTCTCTCAGTGACTTATTTAACTTAGAATCATCGTATCTGAATCCACTCGTTATGCTGCTACGGGCCTGATGACATAGATTTCATTGCTGAGTGATATTACATTGTAGGTAAGTACCACAACTTCTTTATCCATTTTTCGCTTTCTGCGATATTGAACTTGTACCGTAAACGAGGTTCTTGTAAACAGAGCCGTCCCAAACTTTGGGGTGGCTGTGTCTTTTTGTTTTAATTTCCCTAAGCTATAGGACCATAAGTGGAAGTGCCCTAGGCTCTGTTGCTTTGTTTTTTAGATGTTTCAGGAAACACCATACATTTCTCCAGAGTGGCTGTTGGCAATTTACATCCCGCCCATCAGCATAACAAGGCTCCCAGTTCTCCATGGCCTGTCCTGCCTTTCTGGATTTTACACTTTTTTCAGATGGCCCATTTGACCGGGGGGCAATGAGACTTCATTGTAGTGCAGATTTCCTTTGCAAGCTTGCTTGGTTGGCCAAAAAGTGCGTATGCGTTTTTTCCTCAATATATTCAGGAAAAAACGCATACGCCCTTTTTGGCCAAGTGCATCATTGTGGACGTTCTGCCTCTTTTGCTATGCTTTACATGCAATTCCAGTCTACCTCCTGAAATCGGTTTCCTGCAATTCTGCCCCGCTTTCAAGTCCTCTTGGCAGCCTTACTTCAATATATTTTTGGACGATAGCTGTCATTTATAACTCTGCAGGTTTGTGCATTACAGTGCCCCTGAGCTCCTTTCTTCAACTCGCTTTCTTGTGAGCTGGCCGCAACACTGCAGCCTTGCTTCAGGCCCTAGTGTGGTTCCGGCATGGCACGCTGAGCCTTTGGTTAATTCCTCTTCCTGGTGGGAAATGAGAGTTAAATTTGCCCGTCCAGACACCTCCAGCTAGTCTCTCATTGGTTCTCCCTATTCCTGTTCATTTTCCGCAGAAATTGCAAACTTGGCCAAACAGGAGGTTAAAGGCACTGACTCTCCAAGTGGGGAGAGTGTTAGTAAAGCGTCTGGGATGTTGCACCCGAGTACCAGGGGATGAAAATTGACACATTTGAACACGTTTCCCGATCACATGGTGGATCATACTCTGGGTTCCACATGCATGTTTTAGCTGAAGGAAGAATCCCTTAAACCTGGAGAGTTGAGACCCATGGAATGGGTACCATGCAATATGACTTCAAAGGGTCTGCATTTGCTCACCGATTCTCACCAATCCTATCACTGCTGCATTTATGCCACTGTACACACGCTTGATTCTCTTTCGGAGACATATAAATCCATAGGTTTTAAGATTCTTACTAGTCAGGTATATTCTTAGGCATTTAATATGGGGCGTTGAGTCCACTTCATTGAGCAAGGTGTGGCTCTGGTCTATTATATATTTGGCTTATGGAATGGTATCTGTGCTAATTTCAAACGCTGGTTTTATGCAGCACCCCAACTCACCTTTCCCCTTAAGCAAGCATAAGTTCGTTTTCTACATTTGAGACCCTGTTCTGTTTTGTAATTCAGTTCCTGGGTAGCCAAGTTTACATTCCGTGTAGTAGTGATAATTTATGATGTTTCTTTTTCTGTTTGAATTATTTCACTTAGAATCATCGTACCTGAATCCACTCATTATGCTACTATGGGCCTGATGACATCGATTTCATTGCTGAGTGATATTGCATTGTAGGTAAGTACCACAACTTCTTTATCCATTTTTCACTTTCTGTGATATTGAACTTGAACCGTAAACGAAGTTCTTGTAAACAGAGCCGTCCCAAACTTTGGGGTGGCTGTGTCTTTTTGATTTTAATTTCCCTAAGCTATAGGACCATAAGTAGAAGTGCCCTAGGCTCTGTTGCTTCGTTTTTTATATGTTTCAGGAAACACCATACACTTCTCCAGAGTGCCTGTTGGCAATTTACATCCCGCCCATCAGCATAACAAGGCTCCCAGTTCTCCATGGCCTGTCCTGCCTTTCTGGATTTTACACTTTTTTCAGATGGCCCTTTTGACCGCGGGGCAGTGAGACTTCATTGTAGTGCAGATTTCCTTTGCAAGCTTGCTTGGTTGGCCAAAAAGGGCGTATGCGTTTTTTCCTGAATATATTCAGGAAAAAACGCATACGCCCTTTTTGGCCAAGTGCATCATTGTGGACGTTCTGCCTCTTTTCCTATGCTTTACATGCAATTCCAGTCTACCTCCTGAAATCGGTTTCCTGCAATTCTGCCCCAATTTCACGTCCTCTTGGCAGCCTTACTTCAATATATTTTTGGACGATAGCTGTCATTTATAACTCTGCAGGTTTGTGAATGACAGTGCCCCTGAGCTCCTTTCTTCAACTCGCTTTCTTGTGAGCTGGCCACAACACTGCAGGATTGCTTCAGGCCCTGGTGTGGTTCCGGCATGGCAAGCTGAGCCTTTGGTTAATTCCTCTTCCTGGTGGGAAATGAGAGTTAAATTTGCCCATCCAGACACCTCCAGCTAGTCTCTCATTGGTTCTCCCTATTCCTGTTCATTTTCCACAGAAATTGCAAACTGGGTCAACAGGAGTTTAAAGGCACTGACTCTCCAATTGGGGAGAGTGTTAGTAAAGCGTCTGGAATGTTGCACCCGAGTACCAGGGCACGAAATCTGAGTCATATTTTAACACGTTTCCCGATCACACGGTGGATCATACTCTGGGTTCCACATGCATGTTTTAGCTGAAGGAAGAATCCCTTAAACCTGGACAGTTGAGACCCATGGAATGGGTACCATGCAATATGACTTCAAAGGGTCTGCATTTGCTCACTGATCCTCACCAATCCTATCACTGCTGCGTTTATGCCACTGTACACATGTTTGATTCTCTTTCGGAGACATATAAATCCATAGGTTTTAAGATTCTTTCTAGTCAGGTATATTCTTACGCGTTTAATATGGGGTGTTGAGTCAACTTCGTTGAGCAAGGTGTAGCTCTTTTCTATTACATATTTGGCTTATGGAACGGTATCTGTGCTAATTTCAATGTCTGGTTTTATGCAGCACCCCAACTCACCTTTCCCCTTAAGGAAGCATAAGTTGGTTTTCTACATTTGAGACCCTGTTCTGTTTTGTAATTCAGTTCCTGTGTAGCCAAGTTTACATTCCGTGTAGTAGTGATATCTTATGATGTTTCTTTTTCTGTGTGACTTATTTCACTTAGAATCATCGTACCTGAATCCACTCGTTATGCTGCTATGGGCCTGATGACATAGATTTCATTGCTGAGTGATATTACATTGTAGGTAAGTACCACAACTTCTTTATCCATTTTTCACTTTCTGTGATATTAAACTTGTACCGTAAACTAGGTTCTTGTAAACAGAGCTGTCCCAAACTTTGGGGTGGCTGTGTCTTTTTGATTTTAATTTCCCTAAGCTATAGGACCATAAGTGGAAGTGCCCTAGGCTCTGTTGCTTTGTTTTTTAGATGTTTCAGGAAACACCATACACTTCTCCAGAGTGGCTGTTGGCAATTTACATCCCGCCCATCAGCATAACAAGGCTCCCAGTTCTCCATGGCCTGTCCTGTCTTTCTGGATTTTATACTTTTTTCAGATGGCCCTTTTGACCGGGGGGTAGTGAGACTTCATTGTAGTGCAGATTTCCTTTGCAAGCTTGCTTGGTTAGCCAAAAACGGCGTATGCGTTTTTTCCTGAATATATTCAGGAAAAAACGCATACGCCCTTTTTGGCCAAGTGCATCATTGTGGACGTTCTGCCTCTTTTCCTATGCTTTACATGCAATTCCAGTCTACCTCCTGAAATCGGTTTCCTGCAATTCTTCCCCGCTTTCAAATCCTCTTGGCAGCCTTACTTCAATATATTTTTGGACGATAGCTGTCATTTATAACTCTGCATGTTTGTGAATTACAGTGCCCCTGAGCTCCTTTCTTCAACTCATTTTCTTGTGAGCTGGCCGCAACACCGCAGGATTGCTTCAGGCCCAAGTGTGGTTCCAGAATGGCACGCTGAGCCTTTGGTTAATTCCTCTTCCTGGTGGGAAATGAGAGTTAAATTTGCCCGTCCAGACACCTCCAGCTAGTCTCTCATTGGTTCTCCCTATTCCTGTTCATTTTCCACAGAAATTGCAAACTGGGCCAAACAGGAGGTTAAAGGCACTGACTCTCCAAGTGGGGAGAGTGGAGAGTGTTAGTAAAGCGTCTGGAATGTTGCACCCGAGTACCGGGGGACGAAAACTGAGACACATTTGAACACGTTTCCCGATCACACGGTGGATCATACTCTGGGTTCCACATGCATGTTTTAGCTGAAGGAAGAATCCCTTAAACCTGGAGAGTTGAGACCCATGGAATGGGTACCATGTAATATGACTCAAAGGGTCTGCATTTGCTCACCGATCCTCACGAATCCTATCACTGCTGCATTTATGCCGCTGTACACATGCTTGATTCTCTTTCGGAGACATATAAATCCATAGGTTTTAAGATTCTTACTTGTCAGGTATATTCTTAGGCGTTTAATATGGGGTGTGAGTCCACTTCGTTGAGCAAGGAGTAGCTCTTGTCTATTACATATTTGGCTTATGGAACGGTATCTGTGCTAATTTCAATCTCTGGTTTTATGCAGCACCCCAACTCACCTTTCCCCTTAAGCAAGCATAAGTTGGTTTTCTACATTTGAGACCCTGTTCTGTTTTGTAATTCAGTTCCTGTGTAGCCAAGTTTACATTCCGTGTAGTAGTGATATCTTATGATGTTTCTTTTTCTGTGTGACTTATTTTACTTAGAATCATCGTATCTGAATCCACTCGTTATGCTGCTACGGGCCTGATGACATAGATTTCATTGCTGAGTGATATTACATTGTAGGTAAGTACCACAACTTCTTTATCCATTTTTCGCTTTCTGCGATATTGAACTTGTACCGTAAACGAGGTTCTTGTAAACAGAGCCGTCCCAAACTTTGGGGTGGCTGTGTCTTTTTGTTTTAATTTCCCTAAGCTATAGGACCATAAGTGGAAGTGCCCTAGGCTCTGTTGCTTTGTTTTTTAGATGTTTCAGGAAACACCATACATTTCTCCAGAGTGGCTGTTGGCAATTTACATCCCGCCCATCAGCATAACAAGGCTCCCAGTTCTCCATGGCCTGTCCTGCCTTTCTGGATTTTACACTTTTTTCAGATGGCCCATTTGACCGGGGGGCAATGAGACTTCATTGTAGTGCAGATTTCCTTTGCAAGCTTGCTTGGTTGGCCAAAAAGTGCGTATGCGTTTTTTCCTCAATATATTCAGGAAAAAACGCATACGCCCTTTTTGGCCAAGTGCATCATTGTGGACGTTCTGCCTCTTTTGCTATGCTTTACATGCAATTCCAGTCTACCTCCTGAAATCGGTTTCCTGCAATTCTGCCCCGCTTTCAAGTCCTCTTGGCAGCCTTACTTCAATATATTTTTGGACGATAGCTGTCATTTATAACTCTGCAGGTTTGTGCATTACAGTGCCCCTGAGCTCCTTTCTTCAACTCGCTTTCTTGTGAGCTGGCCGCAACACTGCAGCCTTGCTTCAGGCCCTAGGGTGGTTCCGGCATGGCACGCTGAGCCTTTGGTTAATTCCTCTTCCTGGTGGGAAATGAGAGTTAAATTTGCCCGTCCAGACACCTCCAGCTAGTCTCTCATTGGTTCTCCCTATTCCTGTTCATTTTCCGCAGAAATTGCAAACTTGGCCAAACAGGAGGTTAAAGGCACTGACTCTCCAAGTGGGGAGAGTGTTAGTAAAGCGTCTGGAATGTTGCACCCGAGTACCAGGGGATGAAAATTGACACATTTGAACACGTTTCCCGATCACATGGTGGATCATACTCTGGGTTCCACATGCATGTTTTAGCTGAAGGAAGAATCCCTTAAACCTGGAGAGTTGAGACCCATGGAATGGGTACCATGCAATATGACTTCAAAGGGTCTGCATTTGCTCACCGATTCTCACCAATCCTATCACTGCTGCGTTTATGCCACTGTACACACGCTTGATTCTCTTTCGGAGACATATAAATCCATAGGTTTTAAGATTCTTACTAGTCAGGTATATTCTTAGGCATTTAATATGGCGCGTTGAGTCCACTTCATTGAGCAAGGTGTGGCTCTGGTCTATTATATATTTGGCTTATGGAATGGTATCTGTGCTAATTTCAAACGCTGGTTTTATGCAGCACCCCAACTCACCTTTCCCCTTAAGCAAGCATAAGTTCGTTTTCTACATTTGAGACCCTGTTCTGTTTTGTAATTCAGTTCCTGGGTAGCCAAGTTTACATTCCGTGTAGTAGTGATAATTTATGATGTTTCTTTTTCTGTTTGAATTATTTCACTTAGAATCATCGTACCTGAATCCACTCATTATGCTACTATGGGCCTGATGACATCGATTTCATTGCTGAGTGATATTGCATTGTAGGTAAGTACCACAACTTCTTTATCCATTTTTCACTTTCTGTGATATTGAACTTGAACCGTAAACGAAGTTCTTGTAAACAGAGCCGTCCCAAACTTTGGGGTGGCTGTGTCTTTTTGATTTTAATTTCCCTAAGCTATAGGACCATAAGTAGAAGTGCCCTAGGCTCTGTTGCTTCGTTTTTTATATGTTTCAGGAAACACCATACACTTCTCCAGAGTGGCTGTTGGCAATTTACATCCCGCCCATCAGCATAACAAGGCTCCCAGTTCTCCATGGCCTGTCCTGCCTTTCTGGATTTTACACTTTTTTCAGATGGCCCTTTTGACCGCGGGGCAGTGAGACTTCATTGTAGTGCAGATTTCCTTTGCAAGCTTGCTTGGTTGGCCAAAAAGGGCGTATGCGTTTTTTCCTGAATATATTCAGGAAAAAACGCATACGCCCTTTTTGGCCAAGTGCATCATTGTGGACGTTCTGCCTCTTTTCCTATGCTTTACATGCAATTCCAGTCTACCTCCTGAAATCGGTTTCCTGCAATTCTGCCCCACTTTCACGTCCTCTTGGCAGCCTTACTTCAATATATTTTTGGACGATAGCTGTCATTTATAACTCTGCAGGTTTGTGAATGACAGTGCCCCTGAGCTCCTTTCTTCAACTCGCTTTCTTGTGAGCTGGCCACAACACCGCAGGATTGCTTCAGGCCCTAGTGTGGTTCCGGCATGGCAAGCTGAGCCTTTGGTTAATTCCTCTTCCTGATGGGAAATGAGAGTTAAATTTGCCCGTCCAGACACCTCCAGCTAGTCTCCCATTGGTTCTCCCTATTCCTGTTCATTTTCCACAGAAATTGCAAACTGGGTCAACAGGAGTTTAAAGGCACTGACTCTCCAATTGGGGAGAGTGTTAGTAAAGCGTCTGGAATGTTGCACCCGAGTACCAGGGCACGAAATCTGAGTCATATTTTAACACGTTTCCCGATCACACGGTGGATCATACTCTGGGTTCCACATGCATGTTTTAGCTGAAGGAAGAATCCCTTAAACCTGGACAGTTGAGACCCATGGAATGGGTACCATGCAATATGACTTCAAAGGGTCTGCATTTGCTCACTGATCCTCACCAATCCTATCACTGCTGCGTTTATGCCACTGTACACATGTTTGATTCTCTTTCGGAGACATATAAATCCATAGGTTTTAAGATTCTTTCTAGTCAGGTATATTCTTACGCGTTTAATATGGGGTGTTGAGTCAACTTCGTTGAGCAAGGTGTAGCTCTTTTCTATTACATATTTGGCTTATGGAACGGTATCTGTGCTAATTTCAATGTCTGGTTTTATGCAGCACCCCAACTCACCTTTCCCCTTAAGGAAGCATAAGTTGGTTTTCTACATTTGAGACCCTGTTCTGTTTTGTAATTCAGTTCCTGTGTAGCCAAGTTTACATTCCGTGTAGTAGTGATATCTTATGATGTTTCTTTTTCTGTGTGACTTATTTCACTTAGAATCATCGTACCTGAATCCACTCGTTATGCTGCTATGGGCCTGATGACATAGATTTCATTGCTGAGTGATATTACATTGTAGGTAAGTACCACAACTTCTTTATCCATTTTTCACTTTCTGTGATATTAAACTTGTACCGTAAACTAGGTTCTTGTAAACAGAGCTGTCCCAAACTTTGGGGTGGCTGTGTCTTTTTGATTTTAATTTCCCTAAGCTATAGGACCATAAGTGGAAGTGCCCTAGGCTCTGTTGCTTTGTTTTTTAGATGTTTCAGGAAACACCATACACTTCTCCAGAGTGGCTGTTGGCAATTTACATCCCGCCCATCAGCATAACAAGGCTCCCAGTTCTCCATGGCCTGTCCTGTCTTTCTGGATTTTATACATTTTTCAGATGGCCCTTTTGACCGGGGGGTAGTGAGACTTCATTGTAGTGCAGATTTCCTTTGCAAGCTTGCTTGGTTAGCCAAAAACGGCGTATGCGTTTTTTCCTGAATATATTCAGGAAAAAACGCATACGCCCTTTTTGGCCAAGTGCATCATTGTGGACGTTCTGCCTCTTTTCCTATGCTTTACATGCAATTCCAGTCTACCTCCTGAAATCGGTTTCCTGCAATTCTTCCCCGCTTTCAAATCCTCTTGGCAGCCTTACTTCAATATATTTTTGGACGATAGCTGTCATTTATAACTCTGCATGTTTGTGAATTACAGTGCCCCTGAGCTCCTTTCTTCAACTCATTTTCTTGTGAGCTGGCCGCAACACCGCAGGATTGCTTCAGGCCCAAGTGTGGTTCCAGAATGGCACGCTGAGCCTTTGGTTAATTCCTCTTCCTGGTGGGAAATGAGAGTTAAATTTGCCCGTCCAGACACCTCCAGCTAGTCTCTCATTGGTTCTCCCTATTCCTGTTCATTTTCCACAGAAATTGCAAACTGGGCCAAACAGGAGGTTAAAGGCACTGACTCTCCAAGTGGGGAGAGTGGAGAGTGTTAGTAAAGCGTCTGGAATGTTGCACCCGAGTACCGGGGGATGAAAACTGAGACACATTTGAACACGTTTCCCGATCACACGGTGGATCATACTCTGGTTTCCACATGCATGTTTTAGCTGAAGGAAGAATCCCTTAAACCTGGAGAGTTGAGACCCATGGAATGGGTACCATGCAATATGACTTCAAAGGGTCTGCATTTGCTCACCGATTCTCACCAATCCTATCACTGCTGCGTTTATGCCACTGTACACACGCTTGATTCTCTTTCGGAGACATATAAATCCATAGGTTTTAAGATTCTTACTAGTCAGGTATATTCTTAGGCATTTAATATGGGGCGTTGAGTCCACTTCATTGAGCAAGGTGTGGCTCTGGTCTATTATATATTTGGCTTATGGAATGGTATCTGTGCTAATTTCAAACGCTGGTTTTATGCAGCACCCCAACTCACCTTTCCCCTTAAGCAAGCATAAGTTCGTTTTCTACATTTGAGACCCTGTTCTGTTTTGTAATTCAGTTCCTGGGTAGCCAAGTTTACATTCCGTGTAGTAGTGATAATTTATGATGTTTCTTTTTCTGTTTGAATTATTTCACTTAGAATCATCGTACCTGAATCCACTCATTATGCTACTATGGGCCTGATGACATCGATTTCATTGCTGAGTGATATTGCATTGTAGGTAAGTACCACAACTTCTTTATCCATTTTTCACTTTCTGTGATATTGAACTTGAACCGTAAACGAAGTTCTTATAAACAGAGCCGTCCCAAACTTTGGGGTGGCTGTGTCTTTTTGATTTTAATTTCCCTAAGCTATAGGACCATAAGTAGAAGTGCCCTAGGCTCTGTTGCTTCGTTTTTTATATGTTTCAGGAAACACCATACACTTCTCCAGAGTGGCTGTTGGCAATTTACATCCCGCCCATCAGCATAACAAGGCTCCCAGTTCTCCATGGCCTGTCCTGCCTTTCTGGATTTTACACTTTTTTCAGATGGCCCTTTTGACCGCGGGGCAGTGAGACTTCATTGTAGTGCAGATTTCCTTTGCAAGCTTGCTTGGTTGGCCAAAAAGGGCGTATGCGTTTTTTCCTGAATATATTCAGGAAAAAACGCATACGCCCTTTTTGGCCAAGTGCATCATTGTGGACGTTCTGCCTCTTTTCCTATGCTTTACATGCAATTCCAGTCTACCTCCTGAAATCGGTTTCCTGCAATTCTGCCCCACTTTCACGTCCTCTTGGCAGCCTTACTTCAATATATTTTTGGACGATAGCTGTCATTTATAACTCTGCAGGTTTGTGAATGACAGTGCCCCTGAGCTCCTTTCTTCAACTCGCTTTCTTGTGAGCTGGCCACAACACTGCAGGATTGCTTCAGGCCCTAGTGTGGTTCCGGCATGGCAGGCTGAGCCTTTGGTTAATTCCTCTTCCTGATGGGAAATGAGAGTTAAATTTGCCCGTCCAGACACCTCCAGCTAGTCTCTCATTGGTTCTCCCTATTCCTGTTCATTTTCCACAGAAATTGCAAACTGGGTCAACAGGAGTTTAAAGGCACTGACTCTCCAATTGGGGAGAGTGTTAGTAAAGCGTCTGGAATGTTGCACCCGAGTACCAGGGCACGAAATCTGAGTCATATTTTAACACGTTTCCCGATCACACGGTGGATCATACTCTGGGTTCCACATGCATGTTTTAGCTGAAGGAAGAATCCCTTAAACCTGGACAGTTGAGACCCATGGAATGGGTACCATGCAATATGACTTCAAAGGGTCTGCATTTGCTCACTGATCCTCACCAATCCTATCACTGCTGCGTTTATGCCACTGTACACATGTTTGATTCTCTTTCGGAGACATATAAATCCATAGGTTTTAAGATTCTTTCTAGTCAGGTATATTCTTACGCGTTTAATATGGGGTGTTGAGTCAACTTCGTTGAGCAAGGTGTAGCTCTTTTCTATTACATATTTGGCTTATGGAACGGTATCTGTGCTAATTTCAATGTCTGGTTTTATGCAGCACCCCAACTCACCTTTCCCCTTAAGGAAGCATAAGTTGGTTTTCTACATTTGAGACCCTGTTCTGTTTTGTAATTCAGTTCCTGTGTAGCCAAGTTTACATTCCGTGTAGTAGTGATATCTTATGATGTTTCTTTTTCTGTGTGACTTATTTCACTTAGAATCATCGTACCTGAATCCACTCGTTATGCTGCTATGGGCCTGATGACATAGATTTCATTGCTGAGTGATATTACATTGTAGGTAAGTACCACAACTTCTTTATCCATTTTTCACTTTCTGTGATATTAAACTTGTACCGTAAACTAGGTTCTTGTAAACAGAGCTGTCCCAAACTTTGGGGTGGCTGTGTCTTTTTGATTTTAATTTCCCTAAGCTATAGGACCATAAGTGGAAGTGCCCTAGGCTCTGTTGCTTTGTTTTTTAGATGTTTCAGGAAACACCATACACTTCTCCAGAGTGGCTGTTGGCAATTTACATCCCGCCCATCAGCATAACAAGGCTCCCAGTTCTCCATGGCCTGTCCTGTCTTTCTGGATTTTATACTTTTTTCAGATGGCCCTTTTGACCGGGGGGTAGTGAGACTTCATTGTAGTGCAGATTTCCTTTGCAAGCTTGCTTGGTTAGCCAAAAACGGCGTATGCGTTTTTTCCTGAATATATTCAGGAAAAAACGCATACGCCCTTTTTGGCCAAGTGCATCATTGTGGACGTTCTGCCTCTTTTCCTATGCTTTACATGCAATTCCAGTCTACCTCCTGAAATCGGTTTCCTGCAATTCTTCCCCGCTTTCAAATCCTCTTGGCAGCCTTACTTCAATATATTTTTGGACGATAGCTGTCATTTATAACTCTGCATGTTTGTGAATTACAGTGCCCCTGAGCTCCTTTCTTCAACTCATTTTCTTGTGAGCTGGCCGCAACACCGCAGGATTGCTTCAGGCCCAAGTGTGGTTCCAGAATGGCACGCTGAGCCTTTGGTTAATTCCTCTTCCTGGTGGGAAATGAGAGTTAAATTTGCCCGTCCAGACACCTCCAGCTAGTCTCTCATTGGTTCTCCCTATTCCTGTTCATTTTCCACAGAAATTGCAAACTGGGCCAAACAGGAGGTTAAAGGCACTGACTCTCCAAGTGGGGAGAGTGGAGAGTGTTAGTAAAGCGTCTGGAATGTTGCACCCGAGTACCGGGGGATGAAAACTGAGACACATTTGAACACGTTTCCCGATCACACGGTGGATCATACTCTGGTTTCCACATGCATGTTTTAGCTGAAGGAAGAATCCCTTAAACCTGGAGAGTTGAGACCCATGGAATGGGTACCATGTAATATGACTTCAAAGGGTCTGCATTTGCTCACCGATCCTCACGAATCCTATCACTGCTGCATTTATGCCGCTGTACACATGCTTGATTCTCTTTCGGAGACATATAAATCCATAGGTTTTAAGATTCTTACTTGTCAGGTATATTCTTAGGCGTTTAATATGGGGTGTGAGTCCACTTCGTTGAGCAAGGAGTAGCTCTTGTCTATTACATATTTGGCTTATGGAACGGTATCTGTGCTAATTTCAATCTCTGGTTTTATGCAGCACCCCAACTCACCTTTCCCCTTAAGCAAGCATAAGTTGGTTTTCTACATTTGAGACCCTGTTCTGTTTTGTAATTCAGTTCCTGTGTAGCCAAGTTTACATTCCGTGTAGTAGTGATATCTTATGATGTTTCTTTCTCTCAGTGACTTATTTAACTTAGAATCATCGTATCTGAATCCACTCGTTATGCTGCTACGGGCCTGATGACATAGATTTCATTGCTGAGTGATATTACATTGTAGGTAAGTACCACAACTTCTTTATCCATTTTTCGCTTTCTGCGATATTGAACTTGTACCGTAAACGAGGTTCTTGTAAACAGAGCCGTCCCAAACTTTGGGGTGGCTGTGTCTTCTTGTTTTAATTTCCCTAAGCTATAGGACCATAAGTGGAAGTGCCCTAGGCTCTGTTGCTTTGTTTTTTAGATGTTTCAGGAAACACCATACATTTCTCCAGAGTGGCTGTTGGCAATTTACATCCCGCCCATCAGCATAACAAGGCTCCCAGTTCTCCATGGCCTGTCCTGCCTTTCTGGATTTTACACTTTTTTCAGATGGCCCATTTGACCGGGGGGCAATGAGACTTCATTGTAGTGCAGATTTCCTTTGCAAGCTTGCTTGGTTGGCCAAAAAGCGCGTATGCGTTTTTTCCTCAATATATTCAGGAAAAAACGCATACGCCCTTTTTGGCCAAGTGCATCATTGTGGACGTTCTGCCTCTTTTGCTATGCTTTACATGCAATTCCAGTCTACCTCCTGAAATCGGTTTCCTGCAATTCTGCCCCGCTTTCAAGTCCTCTTGGCAGCCTTACTTCAATATATTTTTGGACGATAGCTGTCATTTATTACTCTGCAGGTTTGTGCATTACAGTGCCCCTGAGCTCCTTTCTTCAACTCGCTTTCTTGTGAGCTGGCCGCAACACTGCAGCCTTGCTTCAGGCCCTAGTGTGGTTCCGGCATGGCACGCTGAGCCTTTGGTTAATTCCTCTTCCTGGTGGGAAATGAGAGTTAAATTTGCCCGTCCAGACACCTCCAGCTAGTCTCTCATTGGTTCTCCCTATTCCTGTTCATTTTCCGCAGAAATTGCAAACTTGGCCAAACAGGAGGTTAAAGGCACTGACTCTCCAAGTGGGGAGAGTGTTAGTAAAGCGTCTGGAATGTTGCACCCGAGTACCAGGGGACGAAAATTGACACATTTGAACACGTTTCCCGATCACATGGTGGATCATACTCTGGGTTCCACATGCATGTTTTAGCTGAAGGAAGAATCCCTTAAACCTGGAGAGTTGAGACCCATGGAATGGGTACCATGCAATATGACTTCAAAGGGTCTGCATTTGCTCACCGATTCTCACCAATCCTATCACTGCTGCGTTTATGCCACTGTACACACGCTTGATTCTCTTTCGGAGACATATAAATCCATAGGTTTTAAGATTCTTACTAGTCAGGTATATTCTTAGGCATTTAATATGGGGCGTTGAGTCCACTTCATTGAGCAAGGTGTGGCTCTGGTCTATTATATATTTGGCTTATGGAATGGTATCTGTGGTAAATTAATCGCTGGTTTTATGCAGAACCCCAACTCACCTTTCGCCTTAAGCAAGCATAATTTGGTTTTCTACATTTGAGACCCTGTTCTGTGTTGTAATTCAGTTCCTGGGTAGCCAAGTTTACATTCCGTGTAGTAGTGATATCTTATTATGTTTGTTTTTCTGTGCGACTTATTTCACTTAGAATCATCGTACCTGAATCCACTCATTATGCTGCTACGGGCCTGATGACATAGATTTCATTGCTGAGTGATATTGCATTGTACGTAGGTACCACAACTTCTTTATCCATTTTTCACTTTCTGTGATATTGAACTTGTACTGTAAACGAGGTTCTTGTAAACAGAGCTGTCCCAAACTTTGGGGTGGCTGTGTCTTTTTGATTTTAATTTCCCTAAGCTATAGGACCATAAGTGGAAGTGCCCTAGGCTCTGTTGCTTTGTTTTTTAGATGTTTCAGGAAACACCATACACTTCTCCAGAGTGGCTGTTGGCAATTTACATCCCGCCCATCAGCATAACAAGGCTCCCAGTTCTCCATGGCCTGTCCTGCCTTTCTGGATTTTATACTTTTTTCAGATGGCCCTTTTGACCGGGGGGGCAGTGAGACTTCATTGTAGTACAGATTTCCTTTGCAAGCTTGCTTGGTTGGCCAAAAAGGGCGTATGATTTTTTCCTGAAGAAAAAACGCATATGCCCTTTTTGGCCAAGTGCATCATTGTGGACGTTCTGCCTCTTTTCCTGTGGTTTACATGCAAATCCCGTCTACCTCCTGAAATCGGTTCCCTGCAATTCTGCCCCGCTTTCAAGTCCTCTTGGCAGCCTTACTTCAATATATTTTTGGACGATAGCTGTCATTTATAACTCTGCAGGTTTGTGAATGACAGTGCCCCTGAGCTCCTTTCTTCAACTCGCTTTCTTGTGAGCTGGCCGCAACACCGCAGCATTGCTTCAGGCCCTAGTGTGGTTCCGGCATGGCACGCTGAGCCTTTGGTTAATTCCTCTTCCTGGTGGGAAATGAGAGTTAAATTTGCCCGTCCAGACACCTCCAGCTAGTCTCTCATTGGTTCTCCCTATTCCTGTTCAGTTTTCCGCAGAAATTGCAAACTGGGCCAAACAGGAGGTTAAAGGCACTGACTCTCCAAGTGGGGAGAGTGTTAGTAAAGCGTCTGGAATGTTGCACCCGAGTACCAGAGGACAAAAACTGACACATTTGAACATGTTTACAGATCACACGGTGGATCATACTCTGCGTTCCACATGCATGTTTTAGCTGAAGGAAGAATCCCTTAAACCTGGAGAGTTGAGACCCATGGAATGGGTACCATGGAATATGACTTCAAAGGGTCTGCATTTGTCCACCGAACCTCACCAATCCTATCACTGCTGCGTTTATGCCGCTGTACACACGCTTGATTCTCTTTCGGAGACATATAAATCCATAGGTTTTAAGATTCTTCCTAGTCAGGTATATTCTTAGGCGTTTAATATGGGGTGTAGAGTCCACTTCGTTGATCAAGGAGTAGCTCTTGTCTATTACATATTTGGCTTATGGAACGGTATCTGTGCTAATTTCAATCTCTGGTTTTATGCAGCACCCCAACTCACCTTTCCCCTTAAGCAAGCATAAGTTGGTTTTCTACATTTGAGACCCTGTTCTGTTTTGTAATTCAGTTCCTGTGTAGCCAAGTTTACATTCCGTGTAGTAGTGATATCTTATGATGTTTCTTTTTCTGTGTGACTTATTTCACTTAGAATCATCGTACCTGAATCCACTCATTATGCTACTATGGGCCTGATAACATCGATTTCATTGCTGAGTGATATTTCATTGTAGGTAAGTACCACAACTTCTTTATCCATTTTTCACTTTCTGTGATATTGAACTTGTACCGTAAACGAGGTATTGTAAACAGAGCCGTCCCAAACTTTGGGGTGGCTGTGTCTTTTTGATTTTAATTTCCCTAAGCTATAGGACCATAAGTGGAAGTGTCCTAGGCTCTGTTGCTTCGTTTTTTAGATGTTTCAGGAAACACCATACACTTGTCCAGAGTGGCTGTTGGCAATTTACATCCCACCCATCAGCATAACAAGGCTCCCAGTTCTCCATAGCCTGTCCTGCCTTTCTGGGTTTTACACATTTTTCAGATGGCCCTTTTGACCGGGGGGCAGTGAGACTTCATTGTAGTGCAGATTTCCTTTGCAAGCTTGCTTGGTTGGCCAAAAAGTGCGTATGCGTTTTTTCCTGAATATATTCAGGAAAAAACGCATACGCCCTTTTTGGCCAAGTGCATCATTGTGGACGTTCTGCCTCTTTTCCTATGCTTTACATGCAATTCCAGTCTACCTCCTGAAATCGGATTCCTGCAATTCTGCCCCGCTTTCAAGTCCTCTTGGCAGCCTTACTTCAATATATTTTTGGACAATAGCTGTCATTTATAACTCTGCAGGTTTGTGAATTACAGTGCCCCTGAGCTCCTTTCTTCAACTCGCTTTCTTGTGAGCTGGCCGCAACACCGCAGCATTGCTTCAGGCCCTAGTGTGGTTCTGGCATGGCACGCTGAGCCTTTGGTTAATTCCTCTTCCTGGTGGGAAATGAGAGTTAAATTTGCCCGTCCAGACACCTCCAGCTAGTCTCTCATTGGTTCTCCCTATTCCTGTTCATTTTCCGCAGAAATTGCAAACTGGGCCAAACAGGAGGTTAAAGGCACTGACTCTCCAAGTGGGGAGAGTGTTAGTAAAGCGTCTGGAATGTTGCACCCGAGTACCAGGGGACGAAACCTGAGACACATTTGAACACGTTTCCCGATCACACGGTGGATCATACTCTGGGTACCACATGCATGTTTTAGCTGAAGGAAGAATCCCTTAAACCTGGAGAGTTGAGACCCATGGAATGGGTACCATGAAATATGACTTCAAAGGGTCTGTATTGGCTCAGCGCACCTCACCAATCCTATCACTGCTGCGTTTATGCCACTGTACACACACTTGATTCCCTTTCGGAGACATATAAATCCATAAGATTTAAGATTCTTACTAGTCAGGTATATTCTCAGGCGTTTAATATGGGGTGTTGAGTCCACTTCGTTGAGCAAGGAGTAGCTCTTGTGTATTACATGTTTGGCTTATGGAACGGTATCTGTGCTAATTTCAATCTTTGGTTTTATGCAGCACGCCAACTCACCTTTCCTCTTAATCAAGCATAAGTTGGTTTTCTACATTTGAGACCCTGTTCTGTTTTGTAATTCAGTTCCTGTGTAGCCAAGTTTACATTCCGTGTAGTAGTGATATCCTATGATGTTTCTTTTTCTGTGTGACTTATTTCACTTAGAATCATTGTACCTGAATCCACTCATTATGCTGCTATGGGCCTGATGACATAGATTTCATTGCTGAGTGATATTGCATTGTACGTAAGTACCACAACTTCTTTATCCATTTTTCGCTTTCAGTGATATTGAACTTTTACCGTAAACTAGGTTCTTGTAAACAGAGCCATCCCAAACTTTGGGGTGGCTGTGTCTTTTTGATTTTAATTTCCCTAAGCTATAGGACCATAAGTGGAAGTGCCCTAGGCTCTGTTGCTTTGTTTTTTAGATGTTTCAGGAAACACCATACACTTCTCCAGAGTGGCTGTTGGCAATTTACATCCCGCCCATCAGCATAACAAGGCTCCCAGTTCTCCATGGCTTGTCCTGCCTTTCTGGATTTTACACTTTTTTCAGATGGCCCTTTTGACCGGGGGGCAGTGAGACTTCATTGTAGTGCAGATTTCCTTTGCATGCTTTCTTGGTTGGCCAAAAAGTGCGTATGCGTTTTTTCCTCAATATATTCAGGAAAAAACGCATACGCCCTTTTTGGCCAAGTGCATCATTGTGGACGTTCTGCCTCTTTTCCTGTGGTTTACATGCAAATCCCGTCTACCTCCTGAAATCGGTTCCCTGCAATTCTGCCCCGCTTTCAAGTCCTCTTGGCAGCCTTACTTCAATATATTTTTGGACGATAGCTGTCATTTATAACTCTGCAGGTATGTGAATGACAGTGCCCCTGAGCTCCTTTCTTCAACTCGCTTTCTTGTGAGCTGGCCGCAACACCGCTGCATTGCTTTAGTCCCTAGTGTGGTTCAGGCATGGCACGCTGAGCCTTTGGTTAATTCCTCTTCCTGGTGGGAAATGAGAGTTAAATTTGCCCGTCCAGACACCTCCAGCTAGTCTCTCATTGGTTCTCCCTATTCCTGTTCAGTTTTCCGCAGAAATTGCAAACTGGGCCAAACAGGAGGTTAAAGGCACTGACTCTCCAAGTGGGGAGAGTGTTAGTAAAGCGTCTGGAATGTTGCACCCGAGTACCAGAGGACAAAAACTGACACATTTGAACATGTTTACCGATCACACGGTGGATCATACTCTGTGTTCCACATGCATGTTTTAGCTGAAGGAAGAATCCCTTAAACCTGGAGAGTTGAGACCCATGGAATGGGTACCATGGAATATGACTTCAAAGGGTCTGCATTTGTCCACCGAACCTCACCAATCCTATCACTGCTGCGTTTATGCCGCTGTACACACGCTTGATTCTCTTTCGGAGACATATAAATCCATAGGTTTTAAGATTCTTACTAGTCAGGTATATTCTTAGGCGTTTAATATGGGGTGTAGAGTCCACTTCGTTGATCAAGGAGTAGCTCTTGTCTATTACATATTTGGCTTATGGAACGGTATCTGTGCTAATTTCAATCTCTGGTTTTATGCAGCACCCCAACTCACCTTTCCCCTTAAGCAAGCATAAGTTGGTTTTCTACATTTGAGACCCTGTTCTGTTTTGTAATTCAGTTCCTGTGTAGCCAAGTTTACATTCCGTGTAGTAGTGATATCTTATGATGTTTCTTTTTCTGTGTGACTTATTTCACTTAGAATCATCGTACCTGAATCCACTCATTATGCTACTATGGGCCTGATAACATCGATTTCATTGCTGAGTGATATTTCATTGTAGGTAAGTACCACAACTTCTTTATCCATTTTTCACTTTCTGTGATATTGAACTTGTACCGTAAACGAAGTTCTTGTAAACAGAGCCGTCCCAAACTTTGGGGTGGCTGTGTCTTTTTGATTTTAATTTCCCTAAGCTATAGGACCATAAGTGGAAGTGTCCTAGGCTCTGTTGCTTCGTTTTTTAGATGTTTCAGGAAACACCATACACTTCTCCAGAGTGCCTGTTGGCAATTTACATCCCGCCCATGAGCATAACAAGGCTCCCAGTTCACCATGCTCTGTCCTGCCTTTCTGGATTTTACACTTTTTTCAGATGGCCCTTTTGACCACGGGACAGTGAGACTTCATTGTAGTGCAGATTTCATTGCAAGCTTGCTTGGTTGGCCAAAAAGGGCGTATGCGTTTTTTCCTGAATATATTCAGGAAAAAACGCATACGCCCTTTTTGGCTAAGTGCATCATTGTGGACGTTCTGCCTCTTTTCCTATGCTTTACATGCAATTCCAGTCTACCTCCTGAAATCGGTTTCCTGCAATTCTGCCCCGCTTTCAAGTCCTCTTGGCAGCCTTACTTCAATATATTTTTGGATGATAGCTGTCATTTATAACTCTGCAGGTATGTGAATGACAGTGCCCCTGAGCTCCTTTCTTCAACTCGCTTTCTTGTGAGCTGGCCGCAACACCGCAGCATTGCTTCAGGCCCTAGTGTGGTTCCGGCATGGCACGCTGAGACTTTGGTTAATTCCTCTTCCTGGTGGGAAATGAGAGTTAAATTTGCCCGTCCAGACACCTCCAGCTAGTCTCTCATTGGTTCTCCCTATTCCTGTTCATTTTCCGCAGAAATTGCAAACTGGGCCAAACAGGAGGTTAAAGGCACTGACTCTCCAAGTGGGGAGAGTGTTAGTAAAGCGTCTGGAATGTTGCACCCGAGTACCAGGGGACGAAAACTGACACAATTGAACACGTTTCCCTATCACACGGTGGATCATACTCTGGGTTCCACATGCATGTTTTAGCTGAAGGAAGAATCCCTTAAACCTGGAGAGTTGAGACCCATGGAATGGGTACCATGCAATATGACTTCAAAGGGTCTGCATTTGTCCACTGAACCTCACCAATAATATCACTGCTCTGTTTATGCCGCTGTACACACGCTTGATTCTCTTTCGGAGACATATAAATCCATAGGTTTTAAGATTCTTACTAGTCAGGTATATTCTTAGGAGTTTAATATGGGGCGTTGAGTCCACTTCGTTGAGCAAGGAGTAGCTCTTGTCTATTACATATTTGGCTTATGGAACGGTATCTGTGCTAATTTCAATCTCTGGTTTTATGCAGCACCCCAACTCACCTTTCCCCTTAAGCAAGCATAAGTTGGTTTTCTACATTTGAGACCCTGTTCTGTTTTGTAATTCAGTTCCTGTGTAGCCAAGTTTACATTCCGTGTTGTAGTGATAACTTATGATGTTTCTTTTTCTGTGTGACTTATTTCACTTAGAATCATCGTACCTGAATCCACTCATTATGCTGCTATGGGCCTGATGACATAGATTTCATTGCTGAGTGATATTGCATTGTACGTAAGTACCACAACTTCTTTATCCATTTTTCACTTTCTGTGATTTTGAACTTGTACTGTAAACGAGGTTCTTGTAAACAGAGCCGTCCCAAACTTTGGGGTGGCTGTGTCTTTTTGATTTTAATTTCCCTAAGCTATAGGACCATAAATGGAAGTGCCCTAGGCTCTGTTGCTTTGTTTTTTAGATGTTTCAGGAAACACCATACACTTCTCCAGAGTGCCTGTTGGCAATTTTCATCTCGCCCATCAGCATAACAAGGCTCCCAATTCTCCATGGCTTGTCCTGCCTTTCTGGATTTTACACTTTTTTCAGATGGCCCTTTTGTCCGGGGGGCAGTGAGACTTCATTGTAGTGCAGATTTCCTTTGCAAGCTTGCTTGGTTGGCCAAAAAGGGCGTATGCGTTTTTTCCTGAATGTATTCAGGAAAAAACGCATACGCCCTTTTTGGCCAAGTGCATCATTGTGGACGTTCTGCCTCTTTTCCTATGCTTTACATGCAATTCCAGTCTACCTCCTGAAATCGGTTTCCTGCAATTCTGCCCCGCTTTCAAGTCCTCTTGGCAGCCTTACTTCAATATATTTTTGGACGATAGCTGTCATTTATAACTCTGCAGGTATGTGAATGACAGTGCCCCTGAGCTCCTTTCTTCAACTCGCTTTCTTGTGAGCTGGCCGCAACACCGCAGCCTTGCTTCAGGCCCTAGTGTGGTTCCGGCATGGCACGGTGAGCCTTTGGTTAATTCCTCTTCCTGGTGGGAAATGAGAGTTAAATTTGCCCGTCCAGACACCTCCAGCTAGTCTCTCATTGGTTCTCCCTATTCCTGTTCATTTTCCGCAGAAATTGCAAACTGGGCCAAACAGGAGGTTAAAGGCACTGACTCTCCAAGTGGGGAGAGTGTTAGTAAAGCATCTGGAATGTTGCACCCGAGTACCAGGGGACGAAAACTGACACAATTGAACACGTTTCCCGATCACACGGTGGATCATACTCTGGGTTCCACATGCATGTTTTAGCTGAAGGAAGAATCCCTTAAACCTGGAGAGTTGAGACCCATGGAATGGGTACCATGGAATATGACTTCAAAGGGTCTGCATTTGTCCACCGAACCTCACCAATCCTATCACTGCTGCGTTTATGCCGCTGTACACACGCTTGATTCTCTTTCGGAGACATATAAATCCATAGGTTTTAAGATTCTTCCTAGTCAGGTATATTCTTAGGCGTTTAATATGGGGTGTAGAGTCCACTTCGTTGATCAAGGAGTAACTCTTGTCTATTACATATTTGGCTTATGGAACGGTATCTGTGCTAATTTCAATCTCTGGTTTTATGCAGCACCCCAACTCACCTTTCCCCTTAAGCAAGCATAAGTCGGTTTTCTACATTTGAGACCCTGTTCTGTTTTGTAATTCAGTTCCTGTGTAGCCAAGTTTACATTCCATGTGGTAGAGATATCTTATGATGTTTCTTTTTCTGTGTGACTTATTTCACTTAGAATCATCGTACCTGAATCCACTCATTATGCTGCTATGGGCCTGATGACATAGATTTCATTGCTGAGTGATATTGCATTGTACGTAAGTACCACAACTTCTTTATCCATTTTGCGCTTTCTGTGATATTGAACTTGTACCGTAAACGAGGTTCTTATAAACAGAGCTGTCCCAAACATTTGGGTGGTTGTGTCTTTTTGATTTTAATTTCCCTAAGCTATAGGACCATAAGTGGAAGTGCCCTAGGCTCTGTTGCTTTGTTTTTTAGATGTTTCAGGAAACACCATACACTTCTCCAGAGTGCCTGTTGGCAATTTACATCCCGCCCATGAGCATAACAAGGCTCCCAGTTCTCCATGGCCTGTCCTGCCTGTCTGGATTTTACACTTTTTTCAGATGGCCCTTTTGACCAGGGGACAGTGAGACTTCATTGTAGTGCAGATTTCCTTTGCAAGCTTGCTTGGTTGGCCAAAAAGGGCGTATGCGTTTTTTCCTGAATGTATTCAGGAAAAAACGCATACGCCCTTTTTGGCCAAGTGCATCATTGTGGACGTTCTGCCTCTTTTCCTATGCTTTACATGCAATTCCAGTCTACCTCCTGAAATCGGTTTCCTGCAATTCTGCCCCGCTTTCAAGTCCTCTTGGCAGCCTTACTTCAATATATTTTTGGACGATAGCTGTCATTTATAACTCTGCAGGTTTGTGAATGACAGTGCCCCTGAGCTCCTTTCTTCAACTCGCTTTCTTGTGAGCTGGCCGCAACACCGCAGCCTTGCTTCAGGCCCTAGTGTGGTTCCGGCATGGCACGCTGAGCCTTTGGTTAATTCCTCTTCCTGGTGGGAAATGAGAGTTAAATTTGCCCGTCCAGACACCTCCAGCTAGTCTCTCATTGGTTCTCCCTATTCCTGTTCATTTTCCGCAGAAATTGCAAACTGGGCCAAACAGGAGGTTAAAGGCACTGACTCTCCAAGTGGGGAGAGTGTTAGTAAAGCATCTGGAATGTTGCACCCGAGTACCAGGGGACGAAAACTGACACAATTGAACACGTTTCCCGATCACACGGTGGATCATACTCTGGGTTCCACATGCATGTTTTAGCTGAAGGAAGAATCCCTTAAACCTGGAGAGTTGAGACCCATGGAATGGGTACCATGGAATATGACTTCAAAGGGTCTGCATTTGTCCACCGAACCTCACCAATCCTATCACTGCTGCGTTTATGCCGCTGTACACACGCTTGATTCTCTTTCGGAGACATATAAATCCATAGGTTTTAAGATTCTTCCTAGTCAGGTATATTCTTAGGCGTTTAATATGGGGTGTAGAGTCCACTTCGTTGATCAAGGAGTAGCTCTTGTCTATTACATATTTGGCTTATGGAACGGTATCTGTGCTAATTTCAATCTCTGGTTTTATGCAGCACCCCAACTCACCTTTCCCCTTAAGCAAGCATAAGTCGGTTTTCTACATTTGAGACCCTGTTCTGTTTTGTAATTCAGTTCCTGTGTAGCCAAGTTTACATTCCATGTGGTAGAGATATCTTATGATGTTTCTTTTTCTGTGTGACTTATTTCACTTAGAATCATCGTACCTGAATCCATTCATTATGCTGCTACGGGCCTGATGACATACATTTCATTGCTGAGTGATATTGCATTGTACGTATGTACCACAAATTCTTTATCCATTTTGCGCTTTCTGTGATATTGAACTTGTACCATAAACGAGGTTCTTGTAAACAGAGCTGTCCCAAATATTTGGGTGGTTGTGTCTTTTTGATTTTAATTTCCCTAAGCTATAGGACCATAAGTGGAAGTGCCCTAGGCTCTGTTGCTTTGTTTTTTAGATGTTTCAGGAAACACCATACACTTCTCCAGAGTGCCTGTTGGCAATTTACATCCCGCCCATGAGCATAACAAGGCTCCCAGTTCACCATGGCCTGTCCTGCCTTTCTGGATTTTACACTTTTTTCAGATGGCCCTTTTGACCAGGGGACAGTGAGACTTCATTGTAGTGCAGATTTCATTGCAAGCTTGCTTGGTTGGCCAAAAAGGGCATATGCGTTTTTTCCTGAATGTATTCAGGAAAAAACGCATACGCCCTTTTTGGCCAAGTGCATCATTGTGGACGTTCTGCCTCTTTTCCTATGCTTTACATGCAATTCCAGTCTACCTCCTGAAATCGGTTTCCTGCAATTCTGCCCCGCTTTCAAGTCCTCTTGGCAGCCTTACTTCAATATATTTTTGGACGATAGCTGTCATTTATAACTCTGCAGGTTTGTGAATGACAGTGCCCCTGAGCTCCTTTCTTCAACTCGCTTTCTTGTGAGCTGGCCGCAACACCGCAGCATTGCTTCAGGCCCTAGTGTGGTTCCGGCATGGCACGCTGAGCCTTTGGTTAATTCCTCTTCCTGGTGGGAAATGAGAGTTAAATTTGCCCGTCCAGACACCTCCAGGTAGTCTCTCATTGGTTCTCCCTATTCCTGTTCATTTTCCGCAGAAATTGCAAACTGGGCCAAACAGGAGGTTAAAGGCACTGACTCTCCAAGTGGGGAGAGTGTTAGTAAAGCATCTGGAATGTTGCACCCGAGTACCAGGGGGCGAAAACTGACACAATTGAACACGTTTCCCGATCACATGGTGGATCATACTCTGGGTTCCACATGCATGTTTTAGCTGAAGGAAGAATCCCTTAAACCTGGAGAGTTGAGACCCATGGAGTGGGTACCATGCAATATGACTTCAAAGGGTCTGCATTTGTCCACCGAACCTCACCAATAATATCACTGCTGCGTTTATGCCGCTGTACACACGCTTGATTCTCTTTCAGAGACATATAAATCCATAGGTTTTAAGATTCTTCCTAGTCAGGTATATTCTTAGGCGTTTAATATGGGGTGTAGAGTCCACTTCGTTGATCAAGGAGTAGCTCTTTTCTATTACATATTTGGCTTATGGAACGGTATCTGTGCTAATTTCAATCTCTGGTTTTATGCAGCACCCCAACTCACCTTTCCCCTTAAGCAAGCATAAGTCGGTTTTCTACATTTGAGACCCTGTTCTGTTTTGTAATTCAGTTCCTGTGTAGCCAAGTTTACATTCCATGTGGTAGAGATATCTTATGATGTTTCTTTTTCTGTGTGACTTATTTCACTTAGAATCATCGTACCTGAATCCACTCATTATGCTGCTACGGGCCTGATGACATAGATTTCATTGCTGAGTGATATTGCATTGTACGTAAGTACCACAACTTCTTTATCCATTTTGCGCTTTCTGTGATATTGAACTTGTACCGTAAACGAGGTTCTTGTAAACAGAGCTGTCCCAAACATTTGGGTGGTTGTGTCTTTTTGATTTTAATTTCCCTAAGCTATAGGACCATAAGTGGAAGTGCCCTAGGCTCTGTTGCTTTGTTTTTTAGATGTTTCAGGAAACACCATACACTTCTCCAGAGTGCCTGTTGGCAATTTACATCCCGCCCATGAGCATAACAAGGCTCCCAGTTCTCCATGGCCTGTCCTGCCTTTCTGGATTTTACACTTTTTTCAGATGGCCCTTTTGACCAGGGGACAGTGAGACTTCATTGTAGTGCAGATTTCCTTTGCAAGCTTGCTTGGTTGGCCAAAAAGGGCGTATGCGTTTTTTCCTGAATGTATTCAGGAAAAAACGCATATGCCCTTTTTGGCCAAGTGCATCATTGTGGACGTTCTGCCTCTTTTCCTATGCTTTACATGCAATTCCAGTCTATCTCCTGAAATCGGTTTCCTGCAATTCTGCCCCGCTTTCAAGTCCTCTTGGCAGCCTTACTTCAATATATTTTTGGACGATAGCTGTCATTTATAACTCTGCAGGTTTGTGAATTACAGTGCCCCTGAGCTCCTTTCTTCAACTCGCTTTCTTGTGAGCTGGCCGCAACACCGCAGCCTTGCTTCAGGCCCTAGTGTGGTTCCGGCATGGCACGCTGAGCCTTTGGTTAATTCCTCTTCCTGGTGGGAAATGAGAGTTAAATATGCCCGTCCAGACACCTCCAGCTAGTCTCTCATTGGTTCTCCCTATTCCTGTTCATTTTCCGCAGAAATTGCAAACTGGGCCAAACAGGAGGTTAAAGGCACTGACTCTCCAAGTGGGGAGAGTGTTAGTAAAGCATCTGGAATGTTGCACCCGAGTACCAGGGGACGAAAACTGACACAATTGAACACGTTTCCCGATCACACGGTGGATCATACTCTGGGTTCCACATGCATGTTTTAGCTGAAGGAAGAATCCCTTAAACCTGGATAGTTGAGACCCATGGAATGGGTACCATGGAATATGACTTCAAAGGGTCTGCATTTGTCCACCGAACCTCACCAAGCCTATCACTGCTGCGTTTATGCCGCTGTACACACGCTTGATTCTCTTTCGGAGACATATAAATCCATAGGTTTTAAGATTCTTCCTAGTCAGGTATATTCTTAGGCGTTTAATATGGGGTGTAGAGTCCACTTCGTTGATCAAGGAGTAGCTCTTGTCTATTACATATTTGGCTTATGGAACGGTATCTGTGCTAATTTCAATCTCTGGTTTTATGCAGCACCCCAACTCACCTTTCCCCTTAAGCAAGCATAAGTCGGTTTTCTACATTTGAGACCCTGTTCTGTTTTGTAATTCAGTTCCTGTGTAGCCAAGTTTACATTCCATGTGGTAGAGATATCTTATGATGTTTCTTTTTCTGTGTGACTTATTTCACTTAGAATCATCGTACCTGAATCCACTCATTATGCTGCTACGGGCCTGATGACATAGATTTCATTGCTGAGTGGTATTGCATTGTACGTAAGTACCACAACTTCTTTATCCATTTTGCGCTTTCTGTGATATTGAACTTGTACCGTAAACGAGGTTCTTGTAAACAGAGCTGTCCCAAACATTTGGGTGGTTGTGTCTTTTTGATTTTAATTTCCCTAAGCTATAGGACCATAAGTGGAAGTGCCCTAGGCTCTGTTGCTTTGTTTTGTAGATGTTTCAGGAAACACCATACACTTCTCCAGAGTGCCTGTTGGCAATTTACATCCCGCCCATCAGCATAACAAGGTTCCCAGTTCTCCATGGCCTGTCCTGCCTTTCTGGATTTTACACTTTTTTCAGATGGCCCTTTTGACCAGGGGACAGTGAGACTTCATTGTAGTGCAGATTTCCTTTGCAAGCTTGCTTGGTTGGCCAAAAAGGGCGTATGCGTTTTTTCCTGAATGTATTCAGGAAAAAACGCATACGCCCTTTTTGGCCAAGTGCATCATTGTGGACGTTCTGCCTCTTTTCCTATGCTTTACATGCAATTCCAGTCTACCTCCTGAAATCGGTTTCCTGCAATTCTGCCCCGCTTTCAAGTCCTCTTGGCAGCCTTACTTCAATATATTTTTGGACGATAGCTGTCATTTATAACTCTGCAGGTTTGTGAATGACAGTGCCCCTGAGCTCCTTTCTTCAACTCGCTTTCTTGTGAGCTGGCCGCAACACCGCAGCCTTGCTTCAGGCCCTAGTGTGGTTCCGGCATGGCACGCTGAGCCTTTGGTTAATTCCTCTTCCTGGTGGGAAATGAGAGTTAAATTTGCCCGTCCAGACACCTCCAGCTAGTCTCTCATTGGTTCTCCCTATTCCTGTTCATTTTCCGCAGAAATTGCAAACTGGGCCAAACAGGAGGTTAAAGGCACTGACTCTCCACGTGAGGAGAGTGTTAGTAAAGCATCTGGAATGTTGCACCCGAGTACCAGGGGACGAAAACTGACACAATTGAACACGTTTCCTGATCACACGGTGGATCATACTCTGGGTTCCACATGCATGTTTTAGCTGAAGGAAGAATCCCTTAAACCTGGAGAGTTGAGACCCATGGAATGGGTACCATGGAATATGACTTCAAAGGGTCTGCATTTGCTCACTGAACCTCACCAATCTTAGCACTGCTGCATTTATGCCACTGTGCACACGCTTGATTCTCTTTCGGAGACATATAAATCCATAGGTTTTAAGATTCTTCCTAGTCAGGTATATTCTTAGGCGTTTAATATGGGGTGTTGAGTCCACTTCGTTGAGCAAGGAGTAGCTCTTGTCTATTACATATTTGGCTTATGGAACGGTATCTGTGCTAATTTCAATCTTTGGTTTTATGCAGCACCCCAACTCACCTTTACTCTTAAGCAAGCATAAGTCGGTTTTCTACATTTGAGACCCTGTTCTGTTTTGTAATTCAGTTCCTGTGTAGCCAAGTTTACATTCCATGTGGTAGAGATATCTTATGATGTTTCTTTTTCTGTGTGACTTATTTCACTTAGAATCATCGTACCTGAATCCACTCATTATGCTGCTACGGGCCTGATGACATAGATTTCATTGCTGAGTGATATTGCATTGTACGTAAGTACCACAACTTCTTTATCCATTTTGCGCTTTCTGTGATATTGAACTTGTACCGTAAACGAGGTTCTTGTAAACAGAGCTGTTCCAAAGATTGTGGTGGTTGTGTCTTTTTGATTTTAATTTCCCTAAGCTATAGGACCATAAGTGGAAGTGCCCTAGGCTCTGTTGCTTTGTTTTTTAGATGTTTCAGGAAACACCATACACTTCTCCAGAGTGCCTGTTGGCAATTTACATCCCGCCCATGAGCATAACAAGGCTCCCAGTTCTCCATGGCCTGTCCTGCCTTTCTGGATTTTACACTTTTTTCAGATGGCCCTTTTGACCGGGGGGCAGTGAGACTTCATTGTAGTGCAGATTTCCTTTGCAAGCTTGCTTGGTTGGCCAAAAAGGGCATATGCGTTTATTCCTGAATATATTCAGGAAAAAACGCATATGCCCTTTTTGGCCAAGTGCATCATTGTGAACGTTCTGCCTCTTTTCCTATGCTTTACATGCAATTCCAGTCTACCTCCTGAAATCGGTTTCCTGCAATTCTGCCCCGCTTTCAAGTCCTCTTGGCAGCCTTACTTCAATATATTTTTGGACGATAGCTGTCATTTATAACTCTGCAGGTTTGTGAATGACAGTGCCCCTGAGCTCCTTTCTTCAACTGGCTTTCTTGTGAGCTGGCCGCAACACCGCAGCCTTGCTTCAGGCCCTAGTGTGGTTCCGGCATGGCACGCTGAGCCTTTGGTTAATTCCTCTTCCTGGTGGGAAATGAGAGTTAAATTTGCCCGTCCAGACACCTCCAGCTAGTCTCTCATTGGTTCTCCCTATTCCTGTTCATTTTCCGCAGAAATTGCAAACTGGGCCAAACAGGAGGTTAAAGGCACTGACTCTCCAAGTGGGGAGAGTGTTAGTAAAGCATCTGGAATGTTGCACCCGAGTACCAGGGGACGAAAACTGACACAATTGAACACGTTTCCCGATCACACGGTGGATCATACTCTGGGTTCCACATGCATGTTTTAGCTGAAGGAAGAATCCCTTAAACCTGGAGAGTTGAGACCCATGGAATGGGTACCATGGAATATGACTTCAAAGGGTCTGCATTTGTCCACCGAACCTCACCAATCCTATCACTGCTGCGTTTATGCCGCTGTACACACGCTTGATTCTCTTTCGGAGACATATAAATCCATAGGTTTTAAGATTCTTCCTAGTCAGGTATATTCTTAGGCGTTTAATAAGGGGTGTAGAGTCCACTTCGTTGATCAAGGAGTAGCTCTTGTCTATTACATATTTGGCTTATGGAACGGTATCTGTGCTAATTTCAATCTCTGGTTTTATGCAGCACCCCAACTCACCTTTCCCCTTAAGCAAGCATAAGTCGGTTTTCTACATTTGAGACCCTGTTCTGTTTTGTAATTCAGTTCCTGTGTAGCCAAGTTTACATTCCGTGTAGTAGTGATATCTTATGATGTTTCTTTTTCTGTGTGACTTATTTCACTTAGAATCATCGTACCTGAATCCACTCATTATGCTGCTATGGGCCTGATGACATAGATTTCATTGCTGAGTGATATTGCATTGTACGTAAGTACCACAACTTCTTTATCCATTTTTCACTTTCTGTGATTTTGAACTTGTACTGTAAACGAGGTTCTTGTAAACAGAGCCTTCCCAAACTTTGGGGTGGCTGTGTCTTTTTGAATTTAATTTCCCTAAGCTATAGGACCATAAGTGGAAGTGCCCTAGGCTCTGTTGCTTTGTTTTTTAGATGTTTCAGGAAACACCATACACTTCTCCAGAGTGGCTGTTGGCAATTTACATCCCGCCCATCAGCATAACAAGGCTCCCAGTTCTCCATGGCCTGTCCTGCCTTTCTGGATTTTACACTTTTTTCAGATGGCCCTTTTGACCGGGGGGCAGTGAGACTTCATTTTCGTGCAGATTTCCTTTGTAAGCTTGCTTGGTTGACCAAAAAGGGCGTATGCGTTTTTTCCTGAATATATTCAGGAAAAAACGCATACGCCCTTTTTGGCCAAGTGCATCATTGTGGACGTTCTGCCTCTTTTCCTATGCTTTACATGCAATTCCAGTCTACCTCCTGAAATCGGTTTCCTGCAATTCTGCCCCGCTTTCAAGTCCTCTTGGCAGCCTTACTTCAATATATTTTTGGACGGTAGCTGTCATTTATAACTCTGCAGGTACGTGAATGACAGTGCCCCTGAGCTCCTTTCTTCAACTCGCATTCTTGTGAGGTGGCCGCAACACCGCAGCATTGCTTTAGGCCCTAGTGTGGTTCAGGCATGGCACGCTGAGCCTTTGGTTAATTCCTCTTCCTGGTGGGAAATGAGAGTTAAATTTGCCCGTCCAGACACCTCCAGCTAGTCTCTCATTGGTTCTCCCTATTCCTGTTCATTTTCCGCAGAAATTGCAAACTGGGCCAAAGAGGAGGTTAAAGGCACTGACTCTCCAAGTTGGGGGAGTGTTAGTAAAGCGTCTGGAATGTTGCACCCGAGTACCAGGAGACGAAAACTGACACATTTGAACAAGTTTCCCGATCACACGGTGGATCATACTCTGGGTTCCACATGCATGTTTTAGCTGAAGGAAGAATCCCTTAAACCTGGAGAGTTGAGACCCATGGAATGGGTACCATGGAATATGACTTCAAAGGGTCTGCATTTGGCCACCGAACCTCACCAATCCTATCACTGCTGCGTTTATGCCGCTGTACACACGCTTGATTCTCTTTCGGAGACATATAAATCCATAGGTTTTAAGATTCTTCCTAGTCAGGTATATTCTTAGGCGTTTAATATGGGGTGTAGAGTCCACTTCGTTGAGCAAGGAGTAGCTCTTGTCTATTACATATTTGGCTTATGGAACGGTATCTGTGCTAATTTCAATCTCTGGTTTTATGCAGCACCCCAACTCAGCTTTCGCCTTAAGCAAGCATAAGTTGGTTTTCTACATTTGAGACCCTGTTCTGTTTTGTAATTCAGTTCCTGTGTAGCCAAGTTTACATTCCGTGTAGTAGTGATATCTTATGATGTTTCTTTTTCTGTGTGACTTATTTCACTTAGAATCATCGTACCTGAATCCACTCATTATGCTGCTATGGGCCTGATGACATAGATTTCATTGCTGAGTGATATTGCATTGTACGTAAGTACCACAACTTCTTTATCCATTTTTCACTTTCTGTGATTTTGAACTTATACTGTAAACGAGGTTCTTGTAAACAGAGCCTTCCCAAACTTTGGGGTGGCTGTGTCTTTTTGAATTTAATTTCCCTAAGCTATAGGACCATAAGTGGAAGTGCCCTAGGCTCTGTTGCTTTGTTTTTTAGATGTTTCAGGAAACACCATACACTTCTCCAGAGTGGCTGTTGGCAATTTACATCCCGCCCATCAGCATAACAAGGCTCCCAGTTCTCCATGGCCTGTCCTGCCTTTCTGGATTTTACACTTTTTTCAGATGGCCCTTTTGACCGGGGGGCAGTGAGACTTCATTGTAGTGCAGATTTCCTTTGCAAGCTTGCTTGGTTGGCCAAAAAGGGCGTATGCGTTTTTTCCTGAATATATTCAGGAAAAAACGCATACGCCCTTTTTGGCCAAGTGCATCATTGTGGACGTTCTGCCTCTTTTCCTATGCTTTACATGCAATTCCAGTCTACCTCCTGAAATCGGTTTCCTGCAATTCTGCCCCGCTTTCAAGTCCTCTTGGCAGCCTTACTTCAATATATTTTTGGACAATAGCTGTCATTTATAACTCTGCAGGTTTGTGAATGACAGTGCCCCTGAGCTCCTTTCTTCAACTCGCTTTCTTGTGAGCTGGCCGCAACACCGCAGCCTTGCTTCAGGCCCTAGTGTGGTTCCGGCATGGCACGCTGAGCCTTTGGTTAATTCCTCTTCCTGGTGGGAAATGAGAGTTAAATTTGCCCGTCCAGACACCTCCAGCTAGTCTCTCATTGGTTCTCCCTATTCCTGTTCATTTTCCGCAGAAATTGCAAACTGGGCCAAACAGGAGGTTAAAGGCACTGACTCTCCAAGTGGGGAGAGTGTTAGTAAAGCGTCTGGAATGTTGCACCCGAGAACCAGGGGACGAAAACTGAGACACATTTGAACACGTTTCCTGATCACATGGTGGATCATACTCTGGGTTCCACATGCATGTTTTAGCTGAAGGAAGAATCCCTTAAACCTGGAGAGTTGAGACCCATGGAATGGGTACCATGGAATATGACTTCAAAGGGTCTGCATTTGGCCACCGAACCTCACCAATCCTATCACTGCTGCGTTTATGCCGCTGTACACACGCTTGATTCTCTTTCGGAGACATATAAATCCATAGGTTTTAAGATTCTTCCTAGTCAGGTATATTCTTAGGCGTTTAATATGGGGTGTAGAGTCCACTTCGTTGAGCAAGGAGTAGCTCTTGTCTATTACATATTTGGCTTATGGAACGGTATCTGTGCTAATTTCAATCTCTGGTTTTATGCAGCACCCCAACTCAGCTTTCGCCTTAAGCAAGCATAAGTTGGTTTTCTACATTTGAGACCCTGTTCTGTTTTGTAATTCAGTTCCTGTGTAGCCAAGTTTACATTCCGTGTAGTAGTGATATCTTATGATGTTTCTTTTTCTGTGTGACTTATTTCACTTAGAATCATCGTACCTGAATCCACTCATTATGCTGCTATGGGCCTGATGACATAGATTTCATTGCTGAGTGATATTGCATTGTACGTAAGTACCACAACTTCTTTATCCATTTTTCACTTTCTGTGATTTTGAACTTATACTGTAAATGAGGTTCTTGTAAACAGAGCCTTCCCAAACTTTGGGGTGGCTTTGTCTTTTTGAATTTAATTTCCCTAAGCTATAGGACCATAAGTGGAAGTGCCCTAGGCTCTGTTGCTTTGTTTTTTAGATGTTTCAGGAAACACCATACACTTCTCCAGAGTGGCTGTTGGCAATTTACATCCCGCCCATCAGCATAACAAGGCTCCCAGTTCTCCATGGCCTGTCCTGCCTTTCTGGATTTTACACTTTTTTCAGATGGCCCTTTTGACCGGGGGGCAGTGAGACTTCATTGTAGTGCAGATTTCCTTTGCAAGCTTGCTTGGTTGGCCAAAAAGGGCGTATGCGTTTTTTCCTGAATATATTCAGGAAAAAACGCATACGCCCTTTTTGGCCAAGTGCATCATTGTGGACGTTCTGCCTCTTTTCCTATGCTTTACATGCAATTCCAGTCTACCTCCTGAAATCGGTTTCCTGCAATTCTGCCCCGCTTTCAAGTCCTCTTGGCAGCCTTACTTCAATATATTTTTGGACAATAGCTGTCATTTATAACTCTGCAGGTTTGTGAATGACAGTGCCCCTGAGCTCCTTTCTTCAACTCGCTTTCTTGTGAGCTGGCCGCAACACCGCAGCCTTGCTTCAGGCCCTAGTGTGGTTCCGGCATGGCACGCTGAGCCTTTGGTTAATTCCTCTTCCTGGTGGGAAATGAGAGTTAAATTTGCCCGTCCAGACACCTCCAGCTAGTCTCTCATTGGTTCTCCCTATTCCTGTTCATTTTCCGCAGAAATTGCAAACTGGGCCAAACAGGAGGTTAAAGGCACTGACTCTCCAAGTGGGGAGAGTGTTAGTAAAGCGTCTGGAATGTTGCACCCGAGAACCAGGGGACGAAAACTGAAACACATTTGAACACGTTTCCCGATCACATGGTGGATCATACTCTGGGTTCCACATGCATGTTTTAGCTGAAGGAAGAATCCCTTAAACCTGGAGAGTTGAGACCCCTGGAATGGGTACCATGCAATATGACTTCAAAGGGTCTGCATTTGCTCACTGAACCTCACCAATCCTAGCACTACTGCATTTATGCCACTGTACACACGCTTGATTCTCTTTCGGAGACATATAAATCCATAGGTTTTAAGATTCTTACTAGTCAGGTATATTCTTAGGCGTTTAATATGGGGTGTAGAGTCCACTTCGTTGAGCAAGGAGTAGCTCTTGTCTATTACATATTTGGCTTATGGAACGGTATCTGTGCTAATTTCAATCTTTGGTTTTATGCAGCACCCCAACTCACCTTTACTCTTAAGCAAGCATAAGTCGGTTTTCTACATTTGAGACCCTGTTCTGTTTTGTAATTCAGTTCCTGTGTAGCCAAGTTTACATTCCATGTGGTAGAGATATCTTATGATGTTTCTTTTTCTGTGTGACTTATTTCACTTAGAATCATCGTACCTGAATCCACTCATTATGCTGCTACGGGCCTGATGACATAGATTTCATTGCTGAGTGATATTGCATTGTACGTAAGTACCACAACTTCTTTATCCATTTTGCGCTTTCTGTGATATTGAACTTGTACCGTAAACGAGGTTCTTGTAAACAGAGCTGTTCCAAAGATTGTGGTGGTTGTGTCTTTTTGATTTTAATTTCCCTAAGCTATAGGACCATAAGTGGAAGTGCCCTAGGCTCTGTTGCTTTGTTTTTTAGATGTTTCAGGAAACACCATACACTTCTCCAGAGTGGCTGTTGGCAATTTACATCCCGCCCATCAGCATAACAAGGCTCCCAGTTCTCCATGGCCTGTCCTGCCTTTCTGGATTTTACACTTTTTTCAGATGGCCCTTTTGACCGGGGGGCAGTGAGACTTCATTGTAGTGCAGATTTCCTTTGCAAGCTTGCTTGGTTGGCCAAAAAGGGCGTATGCGTTTTTTCCTGAATATATTCAGGAAAAAACGCATACGCCCTTTTTGGCCAAGTGCATCATTGTGGACGTTCTGCCTCTTTTCCTTTGCTTTACATGCAATTCCAGTCTACCTCCTGAAATCGGTTTCCTGCAATTCTGCCCCGCTTTCAAGTCCTCTTGGCAGCCTTACTTCAATATATTTTTGGACGGTAGCTGTCATTTATAACTCTGCAGGTACGTGAATGACAGTGCCCCTGAGCTCCTTTCTTCAACTCGCATTCTTGTGAGGTGGCCGCAACACCGCAGCATTGCTTTAGGCCCTAGTGTGGTTCAGGCATGGCACACTGAGCCTTTGGTTAATTCCTCTTCCTGGTGGGAAATGAGAGTTAAATTTGCCCGTCCAGACACCTCCAGCTAGTCTCTCATTGGTTCTCCCTATTCCTGTTCATTTTCCGCAGAAATTGCAAACTGGGCCAAAGAGGAGGTTAAAGGCACTGACTCTCCAAGTTGGGAGAGTGTTAGTAAAGCGTCTGGAATGTTGCACCCGAGTACCAGGAGACGAAAGCTGACACATTTGAACAAGTTTCCCGATCACACGGTGGATCATACTCTGGGTTCCACATGCATGTTTTAGCTGAAGGAAGAATCCCTTAAACCTGGAGAGTTGAGACCCATGGAATGGGTACCATGGAATATGACTTCAAAGGGTCTGCATTTGGCCACCGAACCTCACCAATCCTATCACTGCTGCGTTTATGCCGCTGTACACACGCTTGATTCTCTTTCGGAGACATATAAATCCATAGGTTTTAAGATTCTTCCTAGTCAGGTATATTCTTAGGCGTTTAATATGGGGTGTAGAGTCCACTTCGTTGAGCAAGGAGTAGCTCTTGTCTATTACATATTTGGCTTATGGAACGGTATCTGTGCTAATTTCAATCTCTGGTTTTATGCAGCACCCCAACTCAGCTTTCGCCTTAAGCAAGCATAAGTTGGTTTTCTACATTTGAGACCCTGTTCTGTTTTGTAATTCAGTTCCTTTGTAGCCAAGTTTACATTCCGTGTAGTAGTGATATCTTATGATGTTTCTTTTTCTGTGTGACTTATTTCACTTAGAATCATCGTACCTGAATCCACTCATTATGCTGCTATGGGCCTGATGACATAGATTTCATTGCTGAGTGATATTGCATTGTACGTAAGTACCACAACTTCTTTATCCATTTTTCACTTTCTGTGATTTTGAACTTGTACTGTAAACGAGGTTCTTGTAAACAGAGCCTTCCCAAACTTTGGGGTGGCTGTGTCTTTTTGAATTTAATTTCCCTAAGCTATAGGACCATAAGTGGAAGTGCCCTAGGCTCTGTTGCTTTGTTTTTTAGATGTTTCAGGAAACACCATACACTTCTCCAGAGTGGCTGTTGGCAATTTACATCCCGCCCATCAGCATAACAAGGCTCCCAGTTCTCCATGGCCTGTCCTGCCTTTCTGGATTTTACACTTTTTTCAGATGGCCCTTTTGACCGGGGGGCAGTGAGACTTCATTGTAGTGCAGATTTCCTTTGCAAGCTTGCTTGGTTGGCCAAAAAGGGCGTATGCGTTTTTTCCTGAATATATTCAGGAAAAAACGCATACGCCCTTTTTGGCCAAGTGCATCATTGTGGACGTTCTGCCTCTTTTCCTATGCTTTACATGCAATTCCAGTCTACCTCCTGAAATCGGTTTCCTGCAATTCTGCCCCGCTTTCAAGTCCTCTTGGCAGCCTTACTTCAATATATTTTTGGACAATAGCTGTCATTTATGACTCTGCAGGTTTGTGAATGACAGTGCCCCTGAGCTCCTTTCTTCAACTCGCTTTCTTGTGAGCTGGCCGCAACACCGCAGCCTTGCTTCAGGCCCTAGTGTGGTTCCGGCATGGCACGCTGAGCCTTTGGTTAATTCCTCTTCCTGGTGGGAAATGAGAGTTAAATTTGCCCGTCCAGACACCTCCAGCTAGTCTCTCATTGGTTCTCCCTATTCCTGTTCATTTTCCGCAGAAATTGCAAACTGGGCCAAACAGGAGGTTAAAGGCACTGACTCTCCAAGTGGGGAGAGTGTTAGTAAAGCATCTGGAATGTTGCACCCGAGTACCAGGGGACGAAAACTGACACAATTGAACACGTTTCCCGATCACACGGTGGATCATACTCTGGGTTCCACATGCATGTTTTAGCTGAAGGAAGAATCCCTTAAACCTGGAGAGTTGAGACCCATGGAATGGGTACCATGGAATATGACTTCAAAGGGTCTGCATTTGGCCACCGAACCTCACCAATCCTATCACTGCTGCGTTTATGCCACTGTACACACGCTTGATTCTCTTTCGGAGACATATAAATCCATAGGTTTTAAGATTCTTCCTAGTCAGGTATATTCTTAGGCGTTTAATATGGGGTGTAGAGTCCACTTCGTTGAGCAAGGAGTAGCTCTTGTCTATTACATATTTGGCTTATGGAACGGTATCTGTGCTAATTTCAATCTCTGGTTTTATGCAGCACCCCAACTCACCTTTGGCCTTAAGCAAGCATAAGTTGGTTTTCTACATTTGAGACCCTGTTCTGTTTTGTAATTCAGTTCCTGTGTAGCCAAGTTTACATTCCGTGTAGTAGTGATATCTTATGATGTTTCTTTTTCTGTGTGACTTATTTCACTTAGAATCATCGTACCTGAATCCACTCATTATGCTGCTATGGGCCTGATGACATAGATTTCATTGCTGAGTGATATTGCATTGTACGTATGTACCACAACTTCTTTATCCATTTTTCACTTTCTGTGATTTTGAACTTGTACTGTAAAGAAGGTTCTTGTAAACAGAGCCTTCCCAAACTTTGGGGTGGCTGTGTCTTTTTGATTTTAATTTCCCTAAGCTATAGGACCATAAGTGGAAGTGCCCTAGGCTCTGTTGCTTTGTTTTTTAGATGTTTCAGGAAACACCATACACTTCTCCAGAGTGGCTGTTGGCAATTTACATCCCGCCCATGAGCATAACAAGGCTCCCAGTTCTCCATGGCCTGTCCTGCCTTTCTGGATTTTACACTTTTTTCAGATGGCCCTTTTGACCGGGGGGCTGTGAGACTTCATTGTAGTGCAGATTTCCTTTGCAAGCTTGCTTGGTTGGCCAAAAAGGGCGTATGCGTTTTTTCCTGAATATATTCAGGAAAAAACGCATACGCCCTTTTTGGCCAAGTGCATCATTGTGGACGTTCTGCCTCTTTTCCTATGCTTTACATGCAATTCCAGTCTACCTCCTGAAATCGGTTTCCTGCAATTCTGCCCCGCTTTCAAGTCCTCTTGGCAGCCTTACTTCAATATATTTTTGGACTATAGCTATCATTTATAACTCTGCAGGTATGTGAATGACAGTGCCCCTGAGCTCCTTTCTTCAACTCGCTTTCTTGTGAGCTGGCCGCAACACCGCAGGATTGCTTCAGGCCCTAGTGTGGTTCCGGCATGGCACGCTGAGCCTTTGGTTAATTCCTCTTCCTGGTGGGTAATGAGAGTTAAATTTGCCCGTCCAGACACCTCCAGCTAGTCTCTCATTGGTTCTCCCTATTCCTGTTCATTTTCCGCAGAAATTGCAAACTGGGCCAAACAGGAGGTTAAAGGCACTGACTCTCCAAGTGGGGAGAGTGTTAGTAAAGCGTCTGGAATGTTGCACCCGAGTACCAGGGGACGAAAACTGAGACACATTTGAACACGTTTCCCGATCACATGGTGGATCATACTCTGGGTTCCACATGCATGTTTTAGCTGAAGGAAGAATCCCTTAAACCTGGAGAGTTGAGACCCATGGAGTGGGTACCATGCAATATGACTTCAAAGGGTCTGCATTTGCTCACTGAACCTCACCAATCCTAGCACTGCTGCATTTATGCCACTGTACACACGCTTGATTCTCTTTCGGAGACATATAAATCCATAGGTTTTAAGATTCTTACTAGTCAGGTATATTCTTAGGCGTTTAATATGGGGTGTAGAGTCCACTTCGTTGAGCAAGGAGTAGCTCTTGTCTATTACATATTTGGCTTATGGAACGGTATCTGCGCTAATTTCAATCTTTGGTTTTATGCAGCACCCCAGCTCACCTTTACTCTTAAGCAAGCATAAGTCGGTTTTCTACATTTGAGACCCTGTTCTGTTTTGTAATTCAGTTCCTGTGTAGCCAAGTTTACATTCCGTGTAGTAGTGATATCTTATGATGTTTCTTTTTCTGTGTGACTTATTTCACTTAGAATCATCGTACCTGAATCCACTCATTATGCTGCTATGGGCCTGATGACATAGATTTCATTGCTGAGTGATATTGCATTGTACGTAAGTACCACAACTTCTTTATCCATTTTTCACTTTCTGTGATTTTGAACTTGTACTGTAAACGAGGTTCTTGTAAACAGAGCCTTCCCAAACTTTGGGGTGGCTGTGTCTTTTTGAATTTAATTTCCCTAAGCTATAGGACCATAAGTGGAAGTGCCCTAGGCTCTGTTGCTTTGTTTTTTAGATGTTTCAGGAAACACCATACACTTCTCCAGAGTGGCTGTTGGCAATTTACATCCCGCCCATCAGCATAACAAGGCTCCCAGTTCTCCATGGCCTGTCCTGCCTTTCTGGATTTTACACTTTTTTCAGATGGCCCTTTTGACCGGGGGGCAGTGAGACTTCATTGTAGTGCAGATTTCCTTTGCAAGCTTGCTTGGTTGGCCAAAAAGGGCGTATGCGTTTTTTCCTGAATATATTCAGGAAAAAACGCATACGCCCTTTTTGGCCAAGTGCATCATTGTGGACGTTCTGCCTCTTTTCCTATGCTTTACATGCAATTCCAGTCTACCTCCTGAAATCGGTTTCCTGCAATTCTGCCCCGCTTTCAAGTCCTCTTGGCAGCCTTACTTCAATATATTTTTGGACAATAGCTGTCATTTATGACTCTGCAGGTTTGTGAATGACAGTGCCCCTGAGCTCCTTTCTTCAACTCGCTTTCTTGTGAGCTGGCCGCAACACCGCAGCCTTGCTTCAGGCCCTAGTGTGGTTCCGGCATGGCACGCTGAGCCTTTGGTTAATTCCTCTTCCTGGTGGGAAATGAGAGTTAAATTTGCCCGTCCAGACACCTCCAGCTAGTCTCTCATTGGTTCTCCCTATTCCTGTTCATTTTCCGCAGAAATTGCAAACTGGGCCAAACAGGAGGTTAAAGGCACTGACTCTCCAAGTGGGGAGAGTGTTAGTAAAGCATCTGGAATGTTGCACCCGAGTACCAGGGGACGAAAACTGACACAATTGAACACGTTTCCCGATCACACGGTGGATCATACTCTGGGTTCCACATGCATGTTTTAGCTGAAGGAAGAATCCCTTAAACCTGGAGAGTTGAGACCCATGGAATGGGTACCATGGAATATGACTTCAAAGGGTCTGCATTTGGCCACCGAACCTCACCAATCCTATCACTGCTGCGTTTATGCCGCTGTACACACGCTTGATTCTCTTTCGGAGACATATAAATCCATAGGTTTTAAGATTCTTACTAGTCAGGTATATTCTTAGGCGTTTAATATGGGGTGTAGAGTCCACTTCGTTGAGCAAGGAGTAGCTCTTGTCTATTACATATTTGGCTTATGGAACGGTATCTGCACTAATTTCAATCTTTGGTTTTATGCAGCACCCCAACTCACCTTTACTCTTAAGCAAGCATAAGTCGGTTTTCTACATTTGAGACCCTGTTCTGTTTTGTAATTCAGTTCCTGTGTAGCCAAGTTTACATTCCATGTGGTAGAGATATCTTATGATGTTTCTTTTTCTGTGTGACTTATTTCACTTACAATCATCGTACCTGAATCCACTCATTATGCTGCTACGGGCCTGATGACATAGATTTCATTGCTCAGTGATATTGCATTGTAAGTAAGTACCACAACTTCTTTATCCATTTTGCGCTTTCTGTGATATTGAACTTGTACTGTAAACGAGGTTCTTGTAAACAGAGCTGTTCCAAAGATTGGGGTGGTTGTGTCTTTTTGATTTTAATTTCCCTAAGCTATAGGACCATAAGTGGAAGTGCCCTAGGCTCTGTTGCTTTGTTTTTTAGATGTTTCAGGAAACACCATACACTTCTCCAGAGTGGCTGTTGGCAATTTACATCCCGCCCATCAGCATAACAAGGCTCCCAGTTCTCCATGGCCTGTCCTGCCTTTCTGGATTTTACACTTTTTTCAGATGGCCCTTTTGACCGGGGGGCAGTGAGACTTCATTGTAGTGCAGATTTCCTTTGCAAGCTTGCTTGGTTGGCCAAAAAGGGCGTATGCGTTTTTTCCTGAATATATTCAGGAAAAAACGCATACGCCCTTTTTGGCCAAGTGCATCATTGTGGACGTTCTGCCTCTTTTCCTATGCTTTACATGCAATTCCAGTCTACCTCCTGAAATCGGTTTCCTGCAATTCTGCCCCGCTTTCAAGTCCTCTTGGCAGCCTTACTTCAATATATTTTTGGACGATAGCTGTCATTTATAACTCTGCAGGTTTGTGAATGACAGTGCCCCTGAGCTCCTTTCTTCAACTCGCTTTCTTGTGAGCTGGCCGCAACACCGCAGCCTTGCTTCAGGCCCTACTGTGGTTCCGGCATGGCACGCTGAGCCTTTGGTTAATTCCTCTTCCCGGTGGGAAATGAGAGTTAAATTTGCCCGTCCAGACACCTCCAGCTAGTCTCTCATTGGTTCTCCCTATTCCTGTTCATCTTCCGCAGAAATTACAAACTGGGCCAAACAGGAGGTTAAAGGCACTGACTCTCCAAGTGGGGAGAGTGTTAGTAAAGCGTCTGGAATGTTGCACCCGAGTACCAGGGGACGAAAACTGAGACACCTTTGAACACGTTTCCCGATCACACGGTGGAGGATACTCTGGGTTCCACATGCATGTTTTAGCTGAAGGAAGAATCCCTTAAACCTGGAGAGTTGAGATCCATGGAATGGGTACCATGCAATATGACTTCAAAGGGTCTGCATTTGCTCACCGAACCTCACCAATCCTATCACTGCTGCATTTATGCCGCTGTACACACGCTTGATTCTCTTTCGGAGCATATAAATCCATAGGTTTTAAGATTCTTACTAGTCAGGTATATTCTTAGGAGTTTAATATGGGGTGTTGAGTCCACTTCGTTGAGCAAGGAGTAGCTCTTGTCTATTACATATTTGGCTTATGGAACGGTATCTGTGCTAATTTCAATCTCTGGTTTTATGCAGACCCCCAACTCACCTTTCACCTTAAGCAAGCATAAGTTGGTTTTCTACATTTGAGACCCTGTTCTGTTTTGTAATTCAGTTCCTGTGTAGCCAAGTTTACATTCCATGTAGTAGTGATGTCTTATGATGTTTCTTTTTCTCTGTGACTTATTTCACTTAGAATCATCGTACCTGAATCCACTCATTATGCTGCTACGGGCCTCATGACATAGATTTCATTGCTGAGTGATATTGCATTGTACGTAAGTACCACAACTTCTTTATCCATTTTTCGCTTTCTGCGATATTGAACTTGTACCGTAAACGAGGTTCTTGTAAACAGAGCCGTCCCAAACTTTGGGGTGGCTGTGTCTTTTTGATTTTAATTTCCCTAAGCTATAGGACCATAAGTGGAAGTGCCCTAGGCTCTGTTGCTTTGTTTTTTAGATGTTTCAGGAAACACCATACACTTCTCCAGAGTGGCTGTTGGCAATTTACATCCCACCCATCAGCATAACAAGGCTCCCAGTTCTCCATGGCCTGTCCTGCCTTTCTGGATTTTACACTTTTTTCAGATGGCCCTTTTGACCGGGGGGCAGTGAGACTTCATTTTAGTGCAGATTTCCTTTGTAAGCTTGCTTGGTTGACCAAAAAGGGCGTATGCGTTTTTTCCTGAATATATTCAGGAAAAAACGCATACGCCCTTTTTGGCCAAGTGCATCATTGTGGACGTTCTGCCTCTTTTCCTATGCTTTACATGCAATTCCAGTCTACCTCCTGAAATCGGTTTCCTGCAATTCTGCCCCGCTTTCAAGTCCTCTTGGCAGCCTTACTTCAATATATTTTTGGACGATAGCTGTCATTTATAACTCTGCAGGTTTGTGAATGACAGTGCCCCTGAGTTCTTTTCTTCAACTCGCTTTCTTGTGAGCTGGCCGCAACACCGCAGGATTGCTTCAGGCCCTACTGTGGTTCCGGCATGGCACGCTGAGCCTTTGGTTAATTCCTCTTCCTGGTGGGAAATGAGAGTTAAATTTGCCTGTCCAGACACCTCCAGCTAGTCTCTTATTGGTTCTCCCTATTCCTGTTCATTTTCTGCAGAAATTGCAAACTGGGCCAAACAGGAGGTTAAAGGCACTGACTCTCCAAGTGGGGAGAGTGTTAGTAAAGCATCTGGAATGTTGCACCCGAGTACCAGGGGACGAAAACTGACACAATTGAACACGTTTCCTGATCACACGGTGGATCATACTCTGGGTTCCACATGCATGTTTTAGCTGAAGGAAGAATCCCTTAAACCTGGAGAGTTGAGACCCATGGAATGGGTACCATGGAATATGACTTCAAAGGGTCTGCATTTGCTCACCGAACCTCACCAATCCTATCACTGCTGCGTTTATGCCGCTGTACACACGCTTGATTCTCTTTCGGAGACATATAAATCCATAGGTTTTAAGATTCTTCCTAGTCAGGTATATTCTTAGGCGTTTAATATGGGGTGTAGAGTCCACTTCGTTGATGAAGGAGTAGCTCTTGTCTATTACATATTTGGCTTATGGAACGGTATCTGTGCTAATTTCAATCTCTGGTTTTATGCAGCACCCCAACTCACCTTTCCCCTTAAGCAAGCATAAGATGGTTTTCTACATTTGAGACCCTGTTCTGTTTTGTAATTCAGTTCCTGTGTAGCCATGTTTACATTCCGTGTAGTAGTGATATCTTATGATGTTTCTTTTTCTGTGTGACTTATTTCACTTAGAATCATCGTACCTGAATCCACTCATTATGCTGCTATGGGCCTGATGACATAGATTTCATTGCTGAGTGATATTGCATTGTACGTAAGTACCACAACTTCTTTATCCATTTTTCACTTTCTATGATTTTGTACTTGTACTGTAAACGAGGTTCTTGTAAACAGAGCCGTCCCAAACACTGGGGTGGCTGTGTCTTTTTGATTTTAATTTCCCTAAGCTATAGGACCATAAATGGAAGTGCCCTAGGCTCTGTTCCTTTGTTATTTAGATGATTCAGGAAACACCATACACTTCTCCAGAGTGGCTGTTGGCAATTTACATCCCGCCCATCAGCATAACAAGGCTCCCAATTCTCCATGGCTTGTCCTGCCTTTCTGGATTTTACACTTTTTTCAGATGGCCCTTTTGACCGGGGGGCAGTGAGACTTCATTGTAGTGCAGATTTCCTTTGCAAGCTTGCTTGGTTGGCCAAAAAGGGCGTATGCGTTTTTTCCTGAATGTATTCAGGAAAAAACGCATACGCCCTTTTTGGCCAAGTGCATCATTGTGGATGTTCTGCCTCTTTTCCTATGCTTTACATGCAATTCCAGTCTACCTCCTGAAATCGGTTTCCTGCAATTCTGCCCCGCTTTCAAGTCCTCTTGGCAGCCTTACTTCAATATATTTTTGGACGATAGCTGTCATTTATAACTCTGCAGGTATGTGAATGACAGTGCCCCTGAGCTCCTTTCTTCAACTCGCTTTCTTGTGAGCTGGCCGCAACACCGCAGCATTGCTTCAGGCCCTAGTGTGGTTCCGGCATGGCACACTGAGCCTTTGGTTAATTCCTCTTCCGGGTGGGAAATGAGAGTTAAATTTGCCCGTCCAGACACCTCCAGCTAGTCTCTCATTGGTTCTCCCTATTCCTGTTCATTTTCCGCAGAAATTGCAAACTGGGCCAAACAGGAGGTTAAAGGCACTGACTCTCCAAGTGGGGAGAGTGTTAGTAAAGCGTCTGGAATGTTGCACCCGAGTACCAGGGGACGAAAACTGACACAATTGAACACGTTTCCCGATCACACGGTGGATCATACTCTGGGTTCCACATGCATGTTTTAGCTGAAGGAAGAATCCCTTAAACCTGGAGAGTTGAGACCCATGGAGTGGGTACCATGCAATATGACTTCAAAGGGTCTGCATTTGTCCACCGAACCTCACCAATAATATCACTGCTGCGTTTATGCCGCTGTACACACGCTTGATTCTCTTTCTGAGACATATAAATCCATAGGTTTTAAGATTCTTACTAGTCAGGTATATTCTTAGGCGTTTAATATGGGGTGTAGAGTCCACTTCGCTGAGCAAGGAGTAGCTCTTTTCTATTACATATTTGGCTTATGGAACGGTATCTGTGCTAATTTCAATCTCTGGTTTTATGCAGCACCCCAACTCACCTTTCCCCTTAAGCAAGCATAAGTCGGTTTTCTACATTTGAGACCCTGTTCTGTTTTGTAATTCAGTTCCTGTGTAGCCAAGTTTACATTCCATGTGGTAGAGATATCTTATGATGTTTCTTTTTCTGTGTGACTTATTTCACTTAGAATCATCGTACCTGAATCCACTCATTATGCTGCTATGGGCCTGATGACATAGATTTCATTGCTGAGTGATATTGCATTGTACGTAAGTACCACAACTTCTTTATCCATTTTTCACTTTCTGTGATTTTGAACTTATACTGTAAACGAGGTTCTTGTAAACAGAGCCTTCCCAAATTTTGGGGTGGCTGTGTCTTTTTGATTTTAATTTCCCTAAGCTATAGGACCATAAGTGGAAGTGCCCTAGGCTCTGTTGCTTTGTTTTTTAGATGTTTCAGGAAACACCATACACTTCTCCAGAGTGGCTGTTGGCAATTTACATCCCGCCCATCAGCATAACAAGGCTCCCAGTTCTCCATGGCCTGTCCTGCCTTTCTGGATTTTACACTTTTTTCAGATGGCCCTTTTGACCGGGGGGCAGTGAGACTTCATTGTAGTGCAGATTTCCTTTGCAAGCTTGCTTGGTGGGCCAAAAAGGGCGTATGCGTTTTTTCCTGAATATATTCAGGAAAAAACGCATACGCCCTTTTTGGCCAAGTGCATCATTGTGGACGTTCTGCCTCTTTTCCTTTGCTTTACATGCAATTCCAGTCTACCTCCTGAAATCGGTTTCCTGCAATTCTGCCCAGCGTTCAAGTCCTCTTGGCAGCCTTACTTCAATATATTTTTGGACGATAGCTGTCATTTATAACTCTGCAGGTTTGTGAATGACAGTGCCCCTTAGCTCCTTTTTTCAACTCGCTTTCTTGTGAGCTGGCCGCAACACCGCAGCATTGCTTCAGGCCCTAGTGTGGTTCCGGCATGACATGCTGAGCCTTTGGTTAATTCCTCTTCCTGGTGGGAAATGAGAGTTAAATTTCCCCGTCCAGACACCTCCAGCTAGTCTCTCATTGGTTCTCCCTATTCCTGTTCATTTTCCGCAGAAATTGCAAACTGGGCCAAACAAGAGGTTAAAGGCACTGACTCTCCAAGTGGGGAGAGTGTTAGTAAAGCGTCTGGAATGTTGCACCCGAGTACCGGGGGATGAAAACTGACACAATTAAACACGATTCCCGATCACACGGTGGATCATACACTGGGTTCCACACGCATGTTTTAGCTGAAGGAAGAATCCCTTAAACCTGGAGAGTTGAGACCCATGGAATGGGTACCATGCAATATGACTTGAAAGGGTCTGCATTTGCTCACCGAACCTCACCAATCCTATCACTGCTGCGTTTATGACACTGTACACACGCTTGATTCTCTTTCGGAGACATATAAATCCATAGGTTTTAAGATTCTTTCTAGTCAGGTATATTCTTACGCGTTTAATATGGGGTGTAGTGTCCACTTCGTTGAGCAAGGAGTAGCTCTTGTCTATTAAATATTTGGCTTATGGAACGGTATCTGTTCTAATTTCAATCTCTGGTTTTATGCAGCACCCCAACTCACCTTTCGCCTTAAGCAAGCATAAGTTGGTTTTCTACATTTGAGTCCCTGTTCTGTTTTGTAATTCAGTTCCTGTGTAGCCAAGTTTACATTCCTTGTAGTAGTGATATCTTATGATATTTGTTTTTCTGTGTGACTTATTTCACTTAGAATCATCGTACCTGAATCCACTCATTATGCTGCTACGGGCCTGATGACATAGATTTCATTACTGAGTGATATTGCATTGTACGTAAGTACCACAACTTCTTTATCCATTTTTCGCTTTCTGTGATATTGAACTTGGACCATAAACGAGGTTCTTGTAAACAGAGCTGTCCCTAACTTTGGGGTGGCTGAGTCTTTTTGATTTTAATTTCCCTAAGCTATAGGACCATAAGTGGAAGTGCCCTAGGCTCTGTTGCTTTGTTTTTTAGATGTTTCAGGAAACACCATACACTTCTCCAGAGTGGCTGTTGGCAATTTACATCCCGCCCATCAGCATAACAAGGCTCCCAGTTCTCCATGGCCTGTCCTGCCTTTCTGGATTTTACACTTTTTTAAGATGGCCCTTTTGACCGGGGAGCAGTGAGACTTCATTGTAGTGCAGATTTCCTTTGCAAGCTTGCTTGGTTGGCCAAAAAGGGCGTATGCGTTTTTTCCTGAATATATTCAGGAAAAAACGCATACGCCCTTTTTGGCCAAGTGCATCATTGTGGACGTTCTGCCTCTTTTCCTATGCTTTACATGCAATTCCAGTCTACCTCCTGAAATCGGTTTCCTGCAATTCTGCCCCGCTTTCAAGTCCTCTTGGCAGCCTTACTTCAATATATTTTTGGACGATAGCTATCATTTATAACTCTGCAGGTATGTGAATGACAGTGCCCCTGAGCTCCTTTCTTCAACTCGCTTTCTTGTGAGCTGGCCGCAACACCGCAGGATTGCTTCAGGCCCTAGTGTGGTTCCGGCATGGCACGTTGAGCCTTTGTTTAATTCCTCTTCCTGGTGGGAAATGAGAGTTAAATTTGCCCGTCCAGACACCTCCAGCTAGTCTCTCATTGGTTCTCCCTATTCCTGTTCATTTTCCGCAGAAATTGCAAACTGGGCCAAACAGGAGGTTAAAGGCACTGACTCTCCAAGTGGGGAGAGTGTTAGTAAAGTGTCTGGAATGTTGCACCCGAGTACCAGGGGACGAAAACTGAGACACATTTGAACACGTTTCCCGATCACATGGTGGATCATACTCTGGGTTCCACATGCATGTTTTAGCTGAAGGAAGAATCCCTTAAACCTGGAGAGTTGAGACCCCTGCAATGGGTACCATGCAATATGACTTCAAAGGGTCTGCATTTGCTCACCGAACCTCACCAATCCTATCACTGCTGCATTTATGCCGCTGTACACACGCTTGATTCTCTTTCGGAGCATATAAATCCATAGGTTTTAAGATTCTTACTAGTCAGGTATATTCTTAGGAGTTTAATATGGGGTGTTGAGTCCACTTCGTTGAGCAAGGAGTAGCTCTTGTCTATTACATATTTGGCTTATGGAACGGTATCTGTGCTAATTTCAATCTCTGGTTTTATGCAGACCCCCAACTCACCTTTCCCCTTAAGCAAGCATAAGTTGGTTTTCTACATTTGAGACCCTGTTCTGTTTTGTAATTCAGTTCCTGTGTAGCCAAGTTTACATTCCATGTAGTAGTGATGTCTTATGATGTTTTATTTTCTCTGTGACTTATTTCACTTAGAATCATCGTACCTGAATCCACTCATTATGCTGCTACGGGCCTCATGACATAGATTTCATTGCTGAGTGATATTGCATTGTACGTAAGTACCACAACTTCTTTATCCATTTTTCACTTTCTGTCATTTTGAACTTGTACTGTAAACGAGGTTCTTGTAAACAGAGCCGTCCCATACTTTGGGGTGGCTGTGTCTTTTTGATTTTAATTTCCCTAAGCTATAGGACCATAAGTGGAAGTGCCCTAGGCTCTGTTGCTTTGTTTTTTAGATGTTTCAGGAAACACCATACACTTCTCCAGAGTGGCTGTTGGCAATTTACATCCTGCCCATCAGCATAACAAGGCTCCCAGTTCTCCATGGCCTGTCCTGCCTTTCTGGATTTTACACTTTTTTCAGATGGCCCTTTTGACCGGGGGGCAGTGAGACTTCATTGTAGTGCAGATTTCCTTTGCAAGCTTGCTTGGTTGGCCAAAAAGGGCGTATGCGTTTTTTCCTGAATATATTCAGGAAAAAACGCATACGCCCTTTTTGGCCAAGTGCATCATTGTGGACGTTCTGCCTCTTTTCCTATGCTTTACATGCAATTCCAGTCTACCTCCTGAAATCGGTTTCCTGCAATTCTGCCCCGCTTTCAAGTCCTCTTGGCAGCCTTACTTCAATATATTTTTGGACGATAGCTGTCATTTATAACTCTGCACGTTTGTGAATGACAGTGCCCCTGAGCTCCTTTTTTCAACTCGCTTTCTGGTGAGCTGGCCGCAACACCGCAGCCTTGCTTCAGGCCCTAGTGTGGTTCCGGCATGGCATGCTGAGCCTTTGGTTAATTCCTCTTCCTGGTGGGAAATGAGAGTTAAATTTGCCCGTCCAGACACCTCCAGCTAGTCTCTCATTGGTTCTCCCTATTCCTGTTCATTTTCCGCAGAAATTGCAAACTGGGCCAAACAGGAGGTTAAAGGCACTGACTCTCCAAGTGGGGAGAGTGTTAGTAAAGCGTCTGGAATGTTGCACCCGAGTACCAGGGGACGAAAACTGAGACATATTTGAACACGTTTCCCGATCACATGGTGGATCATACTCTGGGTTCCACATGCATGTTTTAGCTGAAGGAAGAATCCCTTAAACCTGGAGAGTTGAGACCCATGGAATGGGTACCATGGAATATGACTTCAAAGGGTCTGCATTTGGCCACCAAACCTCACCAATCCTATCACTGCTGCATTTATGCCGCTGTACACACGCTTGATTCTCTTTCGGAGACATATAAATCCATAGGTTTTAAGATTCTTCCTAGTCAGGTATATTCTTAGGCGTTTAATATGGGGTGTAGAGTCCACTTCATTGATCAAGGAGTAGCTCTTGTCTATTACATATTTGGCTTATGGAACGGTATCTGTGCTAATTTCAATCTCTGGTTTTATGCAGCACCCCAACTCACCTTTCCCCTTAAGCAAGCATAAGTTGGTTTTCTACATTTGAGACCCTGTTCTGTTTTGTAATTCAGTTCCTGTGTAGCCAAGTTTACATTCCGTGTAGTAGTGATATCTTATGATGTTTCTTTTTCTGTGTGACTTATTTCACTTAGAATCATCGTACCTGAATCCACTCATTATGCTGCTATGGGCCTGATGACATAGATTTCATTGCTGAGTGATATTGCATTGTACGTATGTACCACAACTTCTTTATCCATTTTTCACTTTCTGTGATTTTGAACTTGTACTGTAAAGAAGGTTCTTGTAAACAGAGCCGTCCCAAACTTTGGGGTGGCTGTGTCTTTTTGATTTTAATTTCCCTAAGCTATAGGACCATAAGTGGAAGTGCCCTAGGCTCTGTTGCTTTGTTTTTTAGATGTTTCAGGAAACACCATACACTTCCCCAGAGTGGCTGTTGGCAATTTACATCCCGCCCATGAGCATAACAAGGCTCCCAGTTCTCCATGGCCTGTCCTGCCTTTCTGGATTTTACACTTTTTTCAGATGGCCTTTTTGACCGGGGAGCTGTGAGACTTCATTGTAGTGCAGATTTCCTTTGCAAGCTTGCTTGGTTGGCCAAAAAGGGCGTATGCGTTTTTTCCTGAATATATTCAGGAAAAAACGCATACGCCCTTTTTGGCCAAGTGCATCATTGTGGACGTTCTGCCTCTTTTCCTATGCTTTACATGCAATTCCAGTCTACCTCCTGAAATCGGTTTCCTGCAATTCTGCCCCGCTTTCAAGTCCTCTTGGCAGCCTTACTTCAATATCTTTTTGGACGATAGCTGTCATTTATAACTCTGCAGGTATGTGAATGACAGTGCCCCTGAGCTCCTTTCTTCAACTCGCTTTCTTGTGAGCTGGCCGCAACACTGCAGGATTGCTTCAGGCCCTAGTGTGGTTCCGGCATGGCACGCTGAGCCTTTGTTTAATTCCTCTTCCTGGTGGGAAATGAGAGTTAAATTTGCCCGTCCAGACACCTCCAGCTAGTCTCTCATTGGTTCTCCCTATTCCTGTTCATTTTCCGCAGAAATTGCAAACTGGGCCAAACAGGAGGTTAAAGGCACTGACTCTCCAAGTGGGGAGAGTGTTAGTAAAGCGTCTGGAATGTTGCACCCGAGTACCAGGGGACGAAAACTGAGACACATTTGAACACATTTCCCGATCACATGGTGGATCATACTCTGGGTTCCACATGCATGTTTTAGCTGAAGGAAGAATCCCTTAAACCTGGAGAGTTGAGACCCATGGAATGGGTACCATGGAATATGACTTCAAAGGGTCTGCATTTATCCACCGAACCTCACCAATCCTATCACTGCTGCGTTTATGCCGCTGTACACACGCTTGATTCTCTTTCGGAGACATATAAATCCATAGGTTTTAAGATTCTTCCTAGTCAGGTATATTCTTAGGCGTTTAATATGGGGTGTAGAGTCCACTTCGTTGATCAAGGAGTAGCTCTTGTCTATTACATATTTGGCTTATGGAACGGTATCTGTGCTAATTTCAATCTCTGGTTTTATGAAGCACCCCAACTCACCTTTCCCCTTAAGCAAGCATAAGTTGGTTTTCTACATTTGAGACCCTGTTCTGTTTTGTAATTCAGTTCCTGTGTAGCCAAGTTTACATTCCATGTGGTAGAGATATCTTATGATGTTTCTTTTTCTGTGTGACTTATTTCACTTAGAATCATCGAACCTGAATCCACTCATTATGCTGCTACGGGCCTGATGACATAGATTTCATTGCTGAGTGATATTGCATTGTACGTAAGTACCACAACTTCTTTATCCATTTTGCGCTTTCTGTGATATTGAACTTGTACCGTAAACGAGGTTCTTGTAAACAGAGCTGTCCCAAACATTTGGGTGGTTGTGTCTTTTTGATTTTAATTTCCCTAAGCTATAGGACCATAAGTGGAAGTGCCCTAGGCTCTGTTGCTTTGTTTTTTAGATGTTTCAGGAAACACCATACACTTCTCCAGAGTGCCTGTTGGCAATTTACATCCCGCCCATGAGCATAACAAGGCTCCCAGTTCTCCATGGCCTGTCCTGCCTTTCTGGATTTTACACTTTTTTCAGATGGCCCTTTTGACCGGGGGGCAGTGAGACTTCATTGTAGTGCAGATTTCCTTTGCAAGCTTGCTTGGTTGGCCAAAAAGGGCGTATGCGTTTTTTCCTGAATATATTCAGGAAAAAACGCATACGCTCTTTTTGGCCAAGTGCATCATTGTGGACGTTCTGCCTCTTTTCCTTTGCTTTACATGCAATTCCAGTCTACCTCCTGAAATCGGTTTCCTGCAATTCTGCCCCGCTTTCAAGTCCTCTTGGCAGCCTTACTTCAATATATTTTTGGACGGTAGCTGTCATTTATAACTCTGCAGGTACGTGCATGACAGTGCCCCTGAGCTCCTTTCTTCAACTCGCATTCTTGTGAGGTGGCCGCAACACCGCAGCATTGCTTTAGGCCCTAGTGTGGTTCAGGCATGGCACAATGAGCCTTTGGTTAATTCCTCTTCCTGGTGGGAAATGAGAGTTAAATTTGCCCGTCCAGACACCTCCAGCTAGTCTCTCATTGGTTCTCCCTATTCCTGTTCATTTTCCGCAGAAATTGCAAACTGGGCCAAACAGGAGGTTAAAGGCACTGACTCTCCAAGTTGGGAGAGTGTTAGTAAAGCGTCTGGAATGTTGCACCCGAGTACCAGGAGACGAAAACTGACACATTTGAACAAGTTTCCCGATCACACGGTGGATCATACTCTGGGTTCCACATGCATGTTTTAGCTGAAGGAAGAATCCCTTAAACCTGGAGAGTTGAGACCCATGGAATGGGTACCATGGAATATGACTTCAAAGGGTCTGCATTTGGCCACCGAACCTCACCAATCCTATCACTGCTGCGTTTATGCCGCTGTACACATGCTTGATTCTCTTTCGGAGACATATAAATCCATAGGTTTTAAGATTCTTCCTAGTCAGGTATATTCTTAGGCGTTTAATATGGGGTGTAGAGTCCACTTCGTTGAGCAAGGAGTAGCTCTTGTCTATTACATATTTGGCTTATGGAACGGTATCTGTGCTAATTTCAATCTCTGGTTTTATGCAGCACCCCAACTCAGCTTTCGCCTTAAGCAAGCATAAGTTGGTTTTCTACATTTGAGACCCTGTTCTGTTTTGTAATTCAGTTCCTGTGTAGCCAAGTTTACATTCCGTGTAGTAGTGATATCTTATGATGTTTCTTTTTCTGTGTGACTTATTTCACTTAGAATCATCGTACCTGAATCCACTCATTATGCTGCTATGGGCCTGATGACATAGATTTCATTGCTGAGTGATATTGCATTGTACGTATGTACCACAACTTCTTTATCCATTTTTCACTTTCTGTGATTTTGAACTTGTACTGTAAAGAAGGTTCTTGTAAACAGAGCCGTCCCAAACTTTGGGGTGGCTGTGTCTTTTTGATTTTAATTTCCCTAAGCTATAGGACCATAAGTGGAAGTGCCCTAGGCTCTGTTGCTTTGTTTTTTAGATGTTTCAGGAAACACCATACACTTCTCCAGAGTGGCTGTTGGCAATTTACATCCCGCCCATGAGCATAACAAGGCTCCCAGTTCTCCATGGCCTGTCCTGCCTTTCTGGATTTTACACTTTTTTCAGATGGCCCTTTTGACCGGGGGGCTGTGAGACTTCATTGTAGTGCAGATTTCCTTTGCAAGCTTGCTTGGTTGGCCAAAAAGGGCGTATGCGTTTTTTCCTGAATATATTCAGGAAAAAACGCATACGCCCTTTTTGGCCAAGTGCATCATTGTGGACGTTCTGCCTCTTTTCCTATGCTTTACATGCAATTCCAGTCTACCTCCTGAAATCGGTTTCCTGCAATTCTGCCCCACTTTCAAGTCCTCTTGGCAGCCTTACTTCAATATATTTTTGGACGATAGCTGTCATTTATAACTCTGCATGTTCGTGAATGACAGTGCCCCTGAGCTCCTTTCTTCAACTCGCTTTCTTGTGAGCTGGCCGCAACACCGCAGGATTGTTTCAGGCCCTAGTGTGGTTCCGGCATGGCACATTGAGCCTTTGTTTAATTCCTCTTCCTGGTGGGAAATGAGAGTTAAATTTGCCCGTCCAGACACCTCCAGCTAGTCTCTCATTGGTTCTCCCTATTCCTGTTCATTTTCCACAGAAATTGCAAACTGGGCCAAACAGGAGGTTAAAGGCACTGACTCTCCAAGTGGGGAGAGTGTTAGTAAAGCATCTGGAATGTTGCACCCGAGTACCAGGGGACGAAAACTGAGACACATTTGAACACGTTTCCCGATCACATGGTGGATCATACTCTGGGTTCCACATGCATGTTTTAGCTGAAGGAAGAATCCCTTAAACCTGGAGAGTTGAGACCCCTGCAATGGGTACCATGCAATATGACTTCAAAGGGTCTGCATTTGCTCACCGAACCTCACCAATCCTATCACTGCTGCATTTATGCCGCTGTACACACGCTTGATTCTCTTTCGGAGCATATAAATCCATAGGTTTTAAGATTCTTACTAGTCAGGTATATTCTTAGGAGTTTAATATGGGGTGTTGAGTCCACTTCGTTGAGCAAGGAGTAGCTCTTGTCTATTACATATTTGGCTTATGGAACGGTATCTGTGCTAATTTCAATCTCTGGTTTTATGCAGACCCCCAACTCACCTTTCCCCTTAAGCAAGCATAAGTTGGTTTTCTACATTTGAGACCCTGTTCTGTTTTGTAATTCAGTTCCTGTGTAGCCAAGTTTACATTCCATGTAGTAGTGATGTCTTATGATGTTTCTTTTTCTCTGTGACTTATTTCACTTAGAATCATCGTACCTGAATCCACTCATTATGCTGCTACGGGCCTCATGACATAGATTTCATTGCTGAGTGATATTGCATTGTACGTAAGTACCACAACTTCTTTATCCATTTTTCGCTTTCTGCGATATTGAACTTGTACCGTAAACGAGGTTCTTGTAAACAGAGCCGTCCCAAACATTGGGGTGGCTGTGTCTTTTTGATTTTAATTTCCCTAAGCTATAGGACCATAAATGGAAGTGCCCTAGGCTCTGTTCCTTTGTTATTTAGATGATTCAGGAAACACCATACACTTCTCCAGAGTGCCTGTTGGCAATTTACATCCCGCCCATCAGCATAACAAGGTTCCCAGTTCTCCATGGCCTGTCCTGCCTTTCTGGATTTTACACTTTTTTCAGATGGCCCTTTTGACCAGGGGACAGTGAGACTTCATTGTAGTGCAGATTTCCTTTGCAAGCTTGCTTGGTTGGCCAAAAAGGGCGTATGCGTTTTTTCCTGAATGTATTCAGGAAAAAACGCATACGCCCTTTTTGGCCAAGTGCATCATTGTGGACGTTCTGCCTCTTTTCCTATGCTTTACATGCAATTCCAGTCTACCTCCTGAAATCGGTTTCCTGCAATTCTGCCCCGCTTTCAAGTCCTCTTGGCAGCCTTACTTCAATATATTTTTGGACGATAGCTGTCATTTATAACTCTGCAGGTATGTGAATTACAGTTCCCCTGAGCTCCTTTCTTCAACTCGCTTTCTTGTGAGCTGGCCGCAACACCGCAGCATTGCTTCAGGCCCTAGTGTGGTTCCGGCATGGCACACTGAGCCTTTGGTTAATTCCTCTTCCGGGTGGGAAATGAGAGTTAAATTTGCCCGTCCAGACACCTCCAGCTAGTCTCTCATTGGTTCTCCCTATTCCTGTTCATTTTCCGCAGAAATTGCAAACTGGGCCAAACAGGAGGTTAAAGGCACTGACTCTCCAAGTGGGGAGAGTGTTAGTAAAGCGTCTGGAATGTTGCACCCGAGTACCAGGGGACGAAAACTGACACAATTGAACACGTTTCCCGATCACACGGTGGATCATACTCTGGGTTCCACACGCATGTTTTAGCTGAAGGAAGAATCCCTTAAACCTGGAGAGTTGAGACCCATGGAATGGGTACCATGCAATATGACTTCAAAGGGTCTGCATTTGCTCACCGAACCTCACCAATCCTATCACTGCTGCGTTTATGCCACTGTACACACGCTTGATTCTCTTTCGGAGACATATAAATCCATAGGTTTTAAGATTCTTTCTAGTCAGGTATATTCTTACGCGTTTAATATGGGGTGTAGAGTCCACTTCGTTGAGCAAGGAGTAGCTCTTGTCTATTAAATATTTGGCTTATGGAACGGTATCTGTTCTAATTTCAATCTCTGGTTTTATGCAGCACCCCAACTCACCTTTCGCCTTAAGCAAGCATAAGTTGGTTTTCTACATTTGAGACCCTGTTCTGTTTTGTAATTCAGTTCCTGTGTAGCCAAGTTTACATTCCTTGTAGTAGTGATATCTTATGATGTTTGTTTTTCTGTGTGACTTATTTCACTTAGAATCATCGTACCTGAATCCACTCATTATGCTGCTACGGGCCTGATGACATAGATTTCATTGCTGAGTGATATTGCATTGTACGTAAGTACCACAACTTCTTTATCCATTTTGCGCTTTCTGTGATATTGAACTTGGACCATAAATGAGGTTCTTGTAAACAGAGCTGTCCCTAACTTTGGGGTGGCTGAGTCTTTTTGATTTTAATTTCCCTAAGCTATAGGACCATAAGTGGAAGTGCCCTAGGCTCTGTTGCTTTGTTTTTTAGATGTTTCAGGAAACACCATACACTTCTCCAGAGTGGCTGTTGGCAATTTACATCCCGCCCATCAGCATAACAAGGCTCCCAGTTCTCCATGGCCTGTCCTGCCTTTCTGGATTTTACACTTTTTTCAGATGGCCCTTTTGACCGGGGGGCAGTGAGACTTCATTGTAGTGCAGATTTCCTTTGCAAGCTTGCTTGGTTGGCCAAAAAGGGCGTATGCGTTTTTTCCTGAATATATTCAGGAAAAAACGCATACGCCCTTTTTAGCCAAGTGCATCATTGTGGACGTTCTGCCTCTTTTCCTATGCTTTACATGCAATTCCAGTCTACCTCCTGAAATCGGTTTCCTGCAATTCTGCCCCGCTTTCAAGTCCTCTTGGCAGCCTTACTTCAATATATTTTTGGACGATAGCTATCATTTATAACTCTGCAGGTATGTGAATGACAGTGCCCCTGAGCTCCTTTCTTCAACTCGCTTTCTTGTGAGCTGGCCACAACACCGCAGGATTGCTTCAGGCCCTAGTGTGGTTCCGGCATGGCACGCTGAGCCTTTGTTTAATTCCTCTTCCTGGTGGGAAATGAGAGTTAAATTTGCCCGTCCAGACACCTCCAGCTAGTCTCTCATTGGTTCTCCCTATTCCTGTTCATTTTCCGCAGAAATTGCAAACTGGGCCAAACAGGAGGTTAAAGGCACTGACTCTCCAAGTGGGGAGAGTGTTAATAAAGCGTCTGGAATGTTGCACCCGAGTACCAGGGGACGAAAACTGAGACACATTTGAACACGTTTCCCGATCACATGGTGGATCATACTCTGGGTTCCACATGCATGTTTTAGCTGAAGGAAGAATCCCTTAAACCTGGAGAGTTGAGACCCCTGCAATGGGTACCATGCAATATGACTTCAAAGGGTCTGCATTTGCTCACCGAACCTCACCAATCCTATCACTGCTGCATTTATGCCACTGTACACACGCTTGATTCTCTTTCTGAGACATATAAATCCATAGGTTTTAAGATTCTTACTAGTCAGGTATATTCTTAGGCGTTTAATATGGGGTGTAGAGTCCACTTCGTTGAGCAAGGAGTAGCTCTTGTCTATTACATATTTGGCTTATGGAACGGTATCTGTGCTAATTTCAATCTCTGGTTTTATGCAGCACCCCAACTCACCTTATCCCTCAAGGAAGCATAAGTTGGTTTTCTACATTTGAGACCCTGTTCTGTTTTGTAATTCAGTTCCTGTTTAGCCAAGTTTACATTCCGTGTAGTAGTGATATCTTATGATGTTTCTTTTTCTGTGTGACTTATTTCACTTAGAATCATCGTACCTGAATCCACTCATTATGCAGCTACGGGCCTGATGACATAGATTTCATTGCTGAGTGATATTGCGTCGTACGTAAGTACCACCACTTCTTTATCCATTTTTCGCTTTCTGCGATATTGAACTTGTACCGTAAACGAGGTTCTTGTAAACAGAGCCGTCCCAAACTTTGGGGTGGCTGTGTCTTTTTGATTTTAATTTCCCTAAGCTATAGGACCATAAGTGGAAGTGCCCTAGGCTCTGTTGCTTTGTTTTTTAGATGTTTCAGGAAACACCATACACTTCTCCAGAGTGGCTGTTGGCAATTTACATCCCGCCCATCAGCATAACAAGGCTCCCAGTTCTCTGTGGCCTGTCCTGCCTTTCTGGATTTTACACTTTTTTCAGATGGTCCTTTTGACTGGAGGGCAGTGAGACTTCATTGTAGTGCAGAATTCCTTTGCAATCTTGCTTGGTTGGCCAAAAAGTACGTATGCGTTTTTTCCTGAATATATTCAGGAAAAAACGCATACGCCCTTTTTGGCCAAGTGCATCATTGTGGACGTTCTTCCGCTTTTCCTATGCTTTACATGCAATTCCAGTCTACCTCCTGAAATCGGTTTCCTGCAATTCTGCCCCCGATTCAAGTCCTCTTGGCAGCCTTACTTCAATATATTTTTGGACGATAGCTGTCATTTATAACTCTGCAGGTTTGTGAATGACAGTGCCCCTGAGCTCCTTTCTTCAACTCGCTTTCTTGTGAGCTGGTCGCAACACCGCAGGATTGCTTCAGGCCCTAGTGTGGTTCCGGCATGGCACGCTGAGCCTTTGGTTAATTCCTCTTCCTGGTGGGAAATGAGAGTTAATTTTGCCCGTCCAGACACCTCCAGCTAGTCTCTCATTGGTTCTCCCTATTCCTGTTCATTTTCCACAGAAATTGCAAACTGGGCCAAACAGGAGGTTAAAGGCACTGACTCTCCAAGTGGGGAGAGTGTTAGTAAAGCGTCTTCAATGTTGCACCCGAGTACCGGGGGACGAAAACTGAGACACATTTGAACACGTTTCCCGATCACACGGTGGATCATACTTTGGGTACCACATGCATGTTTTAGCTGAAGGAAGAATCCCTTAAACCTGGAGAGTTGAGACCCATTGAATGGGTACCATGTAATATGACTTCAAAGGGTCTGCATTTGCTCACCGATCCTCACCAATCCTATCACTGCTGCGTTTATGCCGCTGTACACACGCTTGATTCTCTTTCGGAGACATATAAATCCATAGCTTTTAAGATTCTTACTAGTCAGGTATATTCTTAGGCGTTTAATATGGGGTGTTGAGTCCACTTCGTTGAGCAAGGAGTAGTACTTGTCTTTACATATTTGGCTTATGGAACGGTATCTGTGCTAATTTCAATCTCTGGTTTTATGCAGCACCCCAACTCACCTTATCCCTTAAGGAAGCATAAGTCGGTTTTCTACATTTGAGACCCTGTTCTGTTTTGTAATTCAGTTCCTGTGTAGCCAAGTTTACATTCCATGTGGTAGAGATATCTTATGATGTTTCTTTTTCTGTGTGACTTATTTCACTTAGAATCATCATACCTGAATCCACTCATTATGCTGCTATGGGCCTGATGACATAGATTTCATTGCTGAGTGATATTGCATTGTACGTAAGTACCACAACTTCTTTATCCATTTTTCACTTTCTGTGATTTTGAACTTATACTGTAAACGAGGTTCTTGTAAACAGAGCCTTCCCAAATTTTGGGGTGGCTGTGTCTTTTTGATTTTAATTTCCCTAAGCTATAGGACCATAAGTGGAAGTGCCCTAGGCTCTGTTGCTTTGTTTTTTAGATGTTTCAGGAAACACCATACACTTCTCCAGAGTGGCTGTTGGCAATTTACATCCCGCCCATCAGCATAACAAGGCTCCCAGTTCTCCATGGCCTGTCCTGCCTTTCTGGATTTTACACTTTTTTCAGATGGCCCTTTTGACCGGGGGGCAGTGAGACTTCATTGTAGTGCAGATTTCCTTTGCAAGCTTGCTTGGTTGGCCAAAAAGGGCGTATGCGTTTTTTCCTGAATATATTCAGGAAAAAACGCATACGCCCTTTTTGGCCAAGTGCATCATTGTGGACGTTCTGCCTCTTTTCCTATGCTTTACATGCAATTCCAGTCTACCTCCTGAAATCGGTTTCCTGCAATTCTGCCCCGCTTTCAAGTCCTCTTGGCAGCCTTACTTCAATATATTTTTGGACAATAGCTGTCATTTATAACTCTGCAGGTTTGTGAATGACAGTGCCCCTGAGCTCCTTTCTTCAACTCGCTTTCTTGTGAGCTGGCCGCAACACCGCAGCCTTGCTTCAGGCCCTAGTGTGGTTCCGGCATGGCACGCTGAGCCTTTGGTTAATTCCTCTTCCTGGTGGGAAATGAGAGTTAAATTTGCCCGTCCAGACACCTCCAGCTAGTCTCTCATTGGTTCTCCCTATTCCTGTTCATTTTCCGCAGAAATTGCAAACTGGGCCAAACAGGAGGTTAAAGGCACTGACTCTCCAAGTGGGGAGAGTGTTAGTAAAGCATCTGGAATGTTGCACCCGAGTACCAGGGGACGAAAACTGACACAATTGAACACGTTTCCCAATCACACGGTGGATCATACTCTGGGTTCCACATGCATGTTTTAGCTGAAGGAAGAATCCCTTAAACCTGGAGAGTTGAGACCCATGGAATGGGTACCATGGAATATGACTACAAAGGGTCTGCATTTGGCCACCGAACCTCACCAATCCTATCACTGCTGCGTTTATGCCGCTGTACACACGCTTGATTCTCTTTCGGAGACATATAAATCCATAGGTTTTAAGATTCTTCCTAGTCAGGTATATTCTTAGGCGTTTAATATGGGGTGTAGAGTCCACTTCGTTGAGCAAGGAGTAGCTCTTGTCTATTACATATTTGGCTTATGGAACTGTATCTGTGCTAATTTCAATCTCTGGTTTTATGCAGCACCCCAACTCACCTTTCACCTTAAGCAAGCATAAGTTGGTTTTCTACATTTGAGACCCTGTTCTGTTTTGTAATTCAGTTCCTGTGTAGCCAAGTTTACATTCCGTGTAGTAGTGATATCTTATGATGTTTCTTTTTCTGTGTGACTTATTTCACTTAGAATCATCGTACCTGAATCCACTCATTATGCTGCTATGGGCCTGATGACATAGATTTCATTGCTGAGTGATATTGCATTGTACGTATGTACCACAACTTCTTTATCCATTTTTCACTTTCTGTGATTTTGAACTTGTACTGTAAAGAAGGTTCTTGTAAACAGAGCCGTCCCAAACTTTGGGGTGGCTGTGTCTTTTTGATTTTAATTTCCCTAAGCTATAGGACCATAAGTGGAAGTGCCCTAGGCTCTGTTGCTTTGTTTTTTAGATGTTTCAGGAAACACCATACACTTCTCCAGAGTGGCTGTTGGCAATTTACATCCCGCCCATGAGCATAACAAGGCTCCCAGTTCTCCATGGCCTGTCCTGCCTTTCTGGATTTTACACTTTTTTCAGATGGCCCTTTTGACCGGGGGGCTGTGAGACTTCATTGTAGTGCAGATTTCCTTTGCAAGCTTGCTTGGTTGGCCAAAAAGGGCGTATGCGTTTTTTCCTGAATATATTCAGGAAAAAACGCATACGCCCTTTTTGGCCAAGTGCATCATTGTGGACGTTCTGCCTCTTTTCCTATGCTTTACATGCAATTCCAGTCTACCTCCTGAAATCGGTTTCCTGCAATTCTGCCCCGCTTTCAAGTCCTCTTGGCAGCCTTACTTCAATATATTTTTGGACGATAGCTGTCATTTATAACTCTGCAGGTTTGTGAATGACAGTGCCCCTGAGCTCCTTTCTTCAACTCGCTTTCTTGTGAGCTGGCCGCAACACCGCAGGATTGCTTCAGGCCCTAGTGTGGTTCCGGCATGGCACGCTGAGCCTTTGGTCAATTCCTCTTCCTGGTGGGTAATGAGAGTTAAATTTGCCCGTCCAGACACCTCCAGCTAGTCTCTCATTGGTTCTCCCTATTCCTGTTCATTTTCCGCAGAAATTGCAAACTGGGCCAAACAGGAGGTTAAAGGCACTGACTCTCCAAGTGGGGAGAGTGTTAGTAAAGCGTCTGGAATGTTGCACCCGAGTACCAGGGGACGAAAACTGAGACACATTTGAACACGTTTCCCGATCACATGGTGGATCATACTCTGGGTTCCACATGCATGTTTTAGCTGAAGGAAGAATCCCTTAAACCTGGAGAGTTGAGACCCATGGAGTGGGTACCATGCAATATGACTTCAAAGGGTCTGCATTTGCTCACCGAACCTCACCAATCCTATCACTGCTGCATTTATGCCGCTGTACACACGCTTGATTCTCTTTCGGAGCATATAAATCCATAGGTTTTAAGATTCTTACTAGTCAGGTATATTCTTAGGAGTTTAATATGGGGTGTTGAGTCCACTTCGTTGAGCAAGGAGTAGCTCTTGTCTATTACATATTTGGCTTATGGAACGGTATCTGTGCTAATTTCAATCTCTGGTTTTATGCAGACCCCCAACTCACCTTTCCCCTTAAGCAAGCATAAGTTGGTTTTCTACATTTGAGACCCTGTTCTGTTTTGTAATTCAGTTCCTGTGTAGCCAAGTTTACATTCCATGTAGTAGTGATGTCTTATGATGTTTCTTTTTCTCTGTGACTTATTTCACTTAGAATCATCGTACCTGAATCCACTCATTATGCTGCTACGGGCCTCATGACATAGATTTCATTGCTGAGTGATATTGCATTGTACGTAAGTACCACAACTTCTTTATCCATTTTTCGCTTTCTGCGATATTGAACTTGTACCGTAAACGAGGTTCTTGTAAACAGAGCCGTCCCAAACATTGGGGTGGCTGTGTCTTTTTGATTTTAATTTCCCTAAGCTATAGGACCATAAATGGAAGTGCCCTAGGCTCTGTTCCTTTGTTATTTAGATGATTCAGGAAACACCATACACTTCTCCAGAGTGGCTGTTGGCAATTTACATCCCGCCCATCAGCATAACAAGGCTCCCAATTCTCCATGGCTTGTCCTGCCTTTCTGGATTTTACACTTTTTTCAGATGGCCCTTTTGACCGGGGGGCAGTGAGACTTCATTGTAGTGCAGATTTCCTTTGCAAGCTTGCTTGGTTGGCCAAAAAGGGCGTATGCGTTTTTTCCTGAATGTATTCAGGAAAAAACGCATACGCCCTTTTTGGCCAAGTGCATCATTGTGGATGTTCTGCCTCTTTTCCTATGCTTTACATGCAATTCCAGTCTACCTCCTGAAATCGGTTTCCTGCAATTCTGCCCCGCTTTCAAGTCCTCTTGGCAGCCTTACTTCAATATATTTTTGGACGATAGCTGTCATTTATAACTCTGCAGGTATGTGAATTACAGTTCCCCTGAGCTCCTTTCTTCAACTCGCTTTCTTGTGAGCTGGCCGCAACACCGCAGCATTGCTTCAGGCCCTAGTGTGGTTCCGGCATGGCACACTGAGCCTTTGGTTAATTCCTCTTCCGGGTGGGAAATGAGAGTTAAATTTGCCCGTCCAGACACCTCCAGCTAGTCTCTCATTGGTTCTCCCTATTCCTGTTCATTTTCCGCAGAAATTGCAAACTGGGCCAAACAGGAGGTTAAAGGCACTGACTCTCCAAGTGGGGAGAGTGTTAGTAAAGCGTCTGGAATGTTGCACCCGAGTACCAGGGGACGAAAACTGACACAATTGAACACGTTTCCCGATCACACGGTGGATCATACTCTGGGTTCCACACGCATGTTTTAGCTGAAGGAAGAATCCCTTAAACCTGGAGAGTTGAGACCCATGGAATGGGTACCATGCAATATGACTTCAAAGGGTCTGCATTTGCTCACCGAACCTCACCAATCCTATCACTGCTGCGTTTATGCCACTGTACACACGCTTGATTCTCTTTCGGAGACATATAAATCCATAGGTTTTAAGATTCTTTCTAGTCAGGTATATTCTTACGCGTTTAATATGGGGTGTAGAGTCCACTTCGTTGAGCAAGGAGTAGCTCTTGTCTATTAAATATTTGGCTTATGGAACGGTATCTGTTCTAATTTCAATCTCTGGTTTTATGCAGCACCCCAACTCACCTTTCGCCTTAAGCAAGCATAAGTTGGTTTTCTACATTTGAGACCCTGTTCTGTTTTGTAATTCAGTTCCTGTGTAGCCAAGTTTACATTCCTTGTAGTAGTGATATCTTATGATGTTTGTTTTTCTGTGTGACTTATTTCACTTAGAATCATCGTACCTGAATCCACTCATTATGCTGCTACGGGCCTGATGACATAGATTTCATTGCTGAGTGATATTGCATTGTACGTAAGTACCACAACTTCTTTATCCATTTTGCGCTTTCTGTGATATTGAACTTGGACCATAAATGAGGTTCTTGTAAACAGAGCTGTCCCTAACTTTGGGGTGGCTGAGTCTTTTTGATTTTAATTTCCCTAAGCTATAGGACCATAAGTGGAAGTGCCCTAGGCTCTGTTGCTTTGTTTTTTAGATGTTTCAGGAAACACCATACACTTCTCCAGAGTGGCTGTTGGCAATTTACATCCCGCCCATCAGCATAACAAGGCTCCCAGTTCTCCATGGCCTGTCCTGCCTTTCTGGATTTTACACTTTTTTAAGATGGCCCTTTTGACCGGGGAGCAGTGAGACTTCATTGTAGTGCAGATTTCCTTTGCAAGCTTGCTTGGTTGGCCAAAAAGGGCGTATGCGTTTTTTCCTGAATATATTCAGGAAAAAACGCATACGCCCTTTTTGGCCAAGTGCATCATTGTGGACGTTCTGCCTCTTTTCCTATGCTTTACATGCAATTCCAGTCTACCTCCTGAAATCGGTTTCCTGCAATTCTGCCCCGCTTTCAAGTCCTCTTGGCAGCCTTACTTCAATATATTTTTGGACGATAGCTATCATTTATAACTCTGCAGGTATGTGAATGACAGTGCCCCTGAGCTCCTTTCTTCAACTCGCTTTCTTGTGAGCTGGCCACAACACCGCAGGATTGCTTCAGGCCCTAGTGTGGTTCCGGCATGGCACGCTGAGCCTTTGGTTAATTCCTCTTCCTGGTGGGAAATGAGAGTTAAATTTGCCCGTCCAGACACCTCCAGCTAGTCTCTCATTGGTTCTCCCTATTCCTGTTCATTTTCCGCAGAAATTGCAAACTGGGCCAAACAGGAGGTTAAAGGCACTGACTCTCCAAGTGGGGAGAGTGTTAGTAAAGCGTCTGGAATGTTGCACCCGAGTACCAGGGGACGAAAACTGAGACACATTTGAACACGTTTCCCGATCACATGGTGGATCATACTCTGGGTTCCACATGCATGTTTTAGCTGAAGGAAGAATCCCTTAAACCTGGAGAGTTGAGACCCCTGCAATGGGTACCATGCAATATGACTTCAAAGGGTCTGCATTTGCTCACCGAACCTCACCAATCCTATCACTGCTGCATTTATGCCACTGTACACACGCTTGATTCTCTTTCTGAGACATATAAATCCATAGGTTTTAAGATTCTTACTAGTCAGGTATATTCTTAGGCGTTTAATATGGGGTGTAGAGTCCACTTCGTTGAGCAAGGAGTAGCTCTTGTCTATTACATATTTGGCTTATGGAACGGTATCTGTGCTAATTTCAATCTCTGGTTTTATGCAGCACCCCAACTCACCTTATCCCTCAAGGAAGCATAAGTTGGTTTTCTACATTTGAGACCCTGTTCTGTTTTGTAATTCAGTTCCTGTTTAGCCAAGTTTACATTCCGTGTAGTAGTGATATCTTATGATGTTTCTTTTTCTCTGTGACTTATTTCACTTAGAATCATCGTACCTGAATCCACTCATTATGCAGCTACGGGCCTGATGACATAGATTTCATTGCTGAGTGATATTGCGTCGTACGTAAGTACCACCACTTCTTTATCCATTTTTCGCTTTCTGCGATATTGAACTTGTACCGTAAACGAGGTTCTTGTAAACAGAGCCTTCCCAAACTTTGGGGTGGCTGTGTCTTTTTTATTTTAATTTCCCTAAGCTATAGGACCATAAGTGGAAGTGCCCTAGGCTCTGTTGCTTTGTTTTTTAGATGTTTCAGGAAACACCATACACTTCTCCAGAGTGGCTGTTGGCAATTTACATCCCGCCCATCAGCATAACAAGGCTCCCAGTTCTCTGTGGCCTGTCCTGCCTTTCTGGATTTTACACTTTTTTCAGATGGTCCTTTTGACTGGAGGGCAGTGAGACTTCATTGTAGTGCAGAATTCCTTTGCAATCTTGCTTGGTTGGCCAAAAAGTACGTATGCGTTTTTTCCTGAATATATTCAGGAAAAAACGCATACGCCCTTTTTGGCCAAGTGCATCATTGTGGACGTTCTTCCGCTTTTCCTATGCTTTACATGCAATTCCAGTCTACCTCCTGAAATCGGTTTCCTGCAATTCTGCCCCCGATTCAAGTCCTCTTGGCAGCCTTACTTCAATATATTTTTGGACGATAGCTGTCATTTATAACTCTGCAGGTTTGTGAATGACAGTGCCCCTGAGCTCCTTTCTTCAACTCGCTTTCTTGTGAGCTGGTCGCAACACCGCAGGATTGCTTCAGGTCCTAGTGTGGTTCCGGCATGGCACGCTGAGCCTTTGGTTAATTCCTCTTCCTGGTGGGAAATGAGAGTTAATTTTGCCCGTCCAGACACCTCCAGCTAGTCTCTCATTGGTTCTCCCTATTCCTGTTCATTTTCCACAGAAATTGCAAACTGGGCCAAACAGGAGGTTAAAGGCACTGACTCTCCAAATGGGGAGAGTGTTAGTAAAGCTTCTGCAATGTTGCACCCGAGTACCGGGGGACGAAAACTGAGACACATTTGAACACGTTTCCCGATCACACGGTGGATCATACTTTGGGTACCACATGCATGTTTTAGCTGAAGGAAGAATCCCTTAAACCTGGAGAGTTGCGACCCATTGAATGGGTACCATGTAATATGACTTCAAAGGGTCTGCATTTGCTCACCGATCCTCACTAATCCTATCACTGCTGCGTTTATGCCGCTGTACACACGCTTGATTCTCTTTCGGAGACATATAAATCCATAGCTTTTAAGATTCTTACTAGTCAGGTATATTCTTAGGCGTTTAATATGGGGTGTTGAGTCCACTTCGTTGAGCAAGGAGTAGTACTTGTCTATTACATATTTGGCTTATGGAACGGTATCTGTGCTAATTTCAATCTCTGGTTTTATGCAGCACCCCAACTCACCTTATCCCTTAAGGAAGCATAAGTCGGTTTTCTACATTTGAGACCCTGTTCTGTTTTGTAATTCAGTTCCTGTGTAGCCAAGTTTACATTCCATGTGGTAGAGATATCTTATGATGTTTCTTTTTCTGTGTGACTTATTTCACTTAGAATCATCATACCTGAATCCACTCATTATGCTGCTATGGGCCTGATGACATAGATTTCATTGCTGAGTGATATTGCATTGTACGTAAGTACCACAACTTCTTTATCCATTTTTCACTTTCTGTGATTTTGAACTTATACTGTAAACGAGGTTCTTGTAAACAGAGCCTTCCCAAATTTTGGGGTGGCTGTGTCTTTTTGATTTTAATTTCCCTAAGCTATAGGACCATAAGTGGAAGTGCCCTAGGCTCTGTTGCTTTGTTTTTTAGATGTTTCAGGAAACACCATACACTTCTCCAGAGTGGCTGTTGGCAATTTACATCCCGCCCATCAGCATAACAAGGCTCCCAGTTCTCCATGGCCTGTCCTGCCTTTCTGGATTTTACACTTTTTTCAGATGGCCCTTTTGACCGGGGGGCAGTGAGACTTCATTGTAGTGCAGATTTCCTTTGCAAGCTTGCTTGGTTGGCCAAAAAGGGCGTATGCGTTTTTTCCTGAATATATTCAGGAAAAAACGCATACGCCCTTTTTGGCCAAGTGCATCATTGTGGACGTTCTGCCTCTTTTCCTTTGCTTTACATGCAATTCCAGTCTACCTCCTGAAATCGGTTTCCTGCAATTCTGCCCAGCGTTCAAGTCCTCTTGGCAGCCTTACTTCAATATATTTTTGGACGATAGCTGTCATTTATAACTCTGCATGTTTGTGAATGACACTGCCGCTGAGCTCCTTTCTTCAACTCGCTTTCTTGTGAGCTGGCTGCAACACCGCAGCATTGCTTCAGGCCCTAGTGTGGTTCCGGCATGGCACACTGAGCCTTTGGTTAATTCCTCTTCCGGGTGGGAAATGAGAGTTAAATTTGCCCGTCCAGACACCTCCAGCTAGTCTCTCATTGGTTCTCCCTATTCCTGTTCATTTTCCGCAGAAATTGCAAACTGGGCCAAACAGGAGGTTAAAGGCACTGACTCTCCAAGTGGGGAGAGTGTTAGTAAAGCGTCTGGAATGTTGCACCCGAGTACCAGGGGACGAAAACTGAGACACATTTGAACACGTTTCCCGATCACATGGTGGATCATACTCTGGGTTCCACATGCATGTTTTAGCTGAAGGAAGAATCCCTTAAACCTGGAGAGTTGAGACCCCTGCAATGGGTACCATGCAATATGACTTCAAAGGGTCTGCATTTGCTCACCGAACCTCACCAATCCTATCACTGCTGCATTTATGCCACTGTACACACGCTTGATTCTCTTTCTGAGACATATAAATCCATAGGTTTTAAGATTCTTACTAGTCAGGTATATTCTTAGGCGTTTAATATGGGGTGTAGAGTCCACTTCGTTGAGCAAGGAGTAGCTCTTGTCTATTACATATTTGGCTTATGGAACGGTATCTGTGCTAATTTCAATCTCTGGTTTTATGCAGCACCCCAACTCACCTTATCCCTCAAGGAAGCATAAGTTGGTTTTCTACATTTGAGACCCTGTTCTGTTTTGTAATTCAGTTCCTGTTTAGCCAAGTTTACATTCCGTGTAGTAGTGATATCTTATGATGTTTCTTTTTCTCTGTGACTTATTTCACTTAGAATCATCGTACCTGAATCCACTCATTATGCAGCTACGGGCCTGATGACATAGATTTCATTGCTGAGTGATATTGCGTCGTACGTAAGTACCACCACTTCTTTATCCATTTTTCGCTTTCTGCGATATTGAACTTGTACCGTAAACGAGGTTCTTGTAAACAGAGCCTTCCCAAACTTTGGGGTGGCTGTGTCTTTTTGATTTTAATTTCCCTAAGCTATAGGACCATAAGTGGAAGTGCCCTAGGCTCTGTTGCTTTGTTTTTTAGATGTTTCAGGAAACACCATACACTTCTCCAGAGTGGCTGTTGGCAATTTACATCCCGCCCATCAGCATAACAAGGCTCCCAGTTCTCTGTGGCCTGTCCTGCCTTTCTGGATTTTACACTTTTTTCAGATGGTCCTTTTGACTGGAGGGCAGTGAGACTTCATTGTAGTGCAGAATTCCTTTGCAATCTTGCTTGGTTGGCCAAAAAGGGCGTATGCGTTTTTTCCTGAATATATTCAGGAAAAAACGCATACGCCCTTTTTGGCCAAGTGCATCATTGTGGACGTTCTTCCGCTTTTCCTATGCTTTACATGCAATTCCAGTCTACCTCCTGAAATCGGTTTCCTGCAATTCTGCCCCCGATTCAAGTCCTCTTGGCAGCCTTACTTCAATATATTTTTGGACGATAGCTGTCATTTATAACTCTGCAGGTTTGTGAATGACAGTGCCCCTGACCTCCTTTCTTCAACTCGCTTTCTTGTGAGCTGGCCGCAACACCGCAGGATTGCTTCAGGCCCTACTGTGGTTCCGGCATGGCATGCTGAGCCTTTGGTTAATTCCTCTTCCGGGTGGGAAATGAGAGTTAAATTTGCCCGTCCAGACACCTCCAGCTAGTCTCTCATTGGTTCTCCCTATTCCTGTTCATTTTCCGTATAAATTGCAAACTGGGCCAAACAGGAGGTTAAAGGCACTGACTCTCCAAGTGGGGAGAGTGTTAGTAAAGCGTCTGGAATGTTGCACCCGAGTACCGGGGGACGAAAACTGAGACACCTTTGAACACGTTTCCCAATCACACGGTGGATCATACTCTGGGTTCCACATGCATGTTTTAGCTGAAGGAAGAATCCCTTAAACCTGGAGAGTTGAGACCCATGGAATGGGTACCATGCAATATGACTTCAAAGGGTCTGCATTTGCTCACCGATCCTCACCAATCCTATCACTGCTGCGTTTATGCCACTGTACACACGCTTGATTCTCTTTCGGAGACATATAAATCCATAGGATTTAAGATTCTTACTAGTCAGGTATATTCTTAGGCGTTTAATATGGGGTGTTGAGTCCACTTCGTTGAGCAAGGAGTAGCTCTTGTCTATTACATATTTGGCTTATGGAACGGTATCTGTGCTAATTTCAATGTCTGGTTTTATGCAGCACCCCAACTCACCTTTCCCCTTCAGCAAGCATAAGATGGTTTTCTACATTTGAGACCCTGTTCTGTTTTGTAATTCAGTTCCTGTGTAGCCAAGTTTACATTCCGTGTAGTAGTGATATCTTATGATGTTTCTTTTTCTGTGTGACTTATTTCACTTCGAATCATCGTACCTGAATCCACTCATTATGCAGCTACGGGCCTGATGACATAGATTTCATTGCTGTGTGATATTGCATTGTACGTAAGTACCACAACTTCTTGATCCATTTTTCGCTTTCTGCGATATTGAACTTGTACCGTAAACGAGGTTCTTGTAAACAGAGCCGTCCCAAACTTTGGGGTGGCTGTGTCTTTTTGATTTTAATTTCCCTAAGCTATAGGACCATAAGTGGAAGTGCCCTAGGCTCTGTTGCTTTGTTTTTTAGATGTTTCAGGAAACACCATACACTTCTCCAGAGTGGCTGTTGGCAATTTACATCCCGCCCATCAGCATAACAAGGCTCCCAGTTCTCTGTGGCCTGTCCTGCCTTTCTGGATTTTACACTTTTTTCAGATGGTCCTTTTGACTGGAGGGCAGTGAGACTTCATTGTAGTGCAGAATTCCTTTGCAATCTTGCTTGGTTGTCCAAAAAGTGCGTATGCGTTTTTTCCTGAATATATTCAGGAAAAAACGCATACGCCCTTTTTGGCCAAGTGCATCATTGTGGACGTTCTGCCTCTTTTCCTATGCTTTACATGCAATTCCAGTCTACCTCCTGAAATCGGTTTCCTGCAATTCTGCCCCCGATTCAAGTCCTCTTGGCAGCCTTACTTCAATATATTTTTGGACGATAACTGTCATTTATACCTCTGCAGTTCTGTGAATGACAGTGCCCCTGAGCTCCTTTCTTCAACTCGCTTTCTTGTGAGCTGGCCGCAACACCGCATGATTGCTTCATGCCCTAGTGTGGTTCCGGCATGGCACGCTGAGCCTTTGGTTAATTCCTCTTCCTGGTGGGAAATGAGAGTTAAATTTGCCCGTCCAGACACCTCCAGCTAGTCTCTCATTGGTTCTCCCTATTCCTGTTCATTTTCCACAGAAATTGCAAACTGGGCCAAACAGGAGGTTAAAGGCACTGACTCTCCAAGTGGGGAGAGTGTTAGTAAAGCGTCTGCAATGTTGCACCCGAGTACCGGGGGACGAAAACTGAGACACATTTGAACACGTTTCCCGATCACACGGTGGATCATACTCTGGGTACCACATGCATGTTTTAGCTGAAGGAAGAATCCCTTAAACCTGGAGAGTTGAGACCCATTGAATGGGTACCATGTAATATGACTTCAAAGGGTCTGCATTTGCTCACCGATCCTCACCAATCCTATCACTGCTGCGTTTATGCCGCTGTACACACGCTTGATTCTCTTTCGGAGACATATAAATCCATAGGTTTTAACATTCTTACTAGTCAGGTATATTCTTAGGCGTTTAATATGGGGTGTTGAGTCCACTTCGTTGAGCAAGGAGTAGTTCTTGTCTATTACATATTTGGCTTATGGAACGGTATCTGTGCTAATTTCAATCTCTGGTTTTATGCAGCACCCCAACTCACCTTATCCCTTAAGGAAGCATAAGTTGGTTTTCTACATTTGAGACCCTGTTCTGTTTTGTAATTCAGTTCCTGTGTAGCCAAGTTTACATTCCGTGTAGTAGTGATATCTTATGATGTTTCTTTTTCTCTGTGACTTATTTCACTTCGAATCATCGTACCTGAGTCCACTCATTATGCTGCTACGGGCCTGATGACATAGATTTCATTGCTGAGTGATATTGCATTGTACGTAAGTACCACAAATTCTTTATCCATTTTTCGCTTTCTGTGATATTGAACTTGTACCGTAAATGAGGTTCTTGTAAACAGAGCCGTCCCAAATTTTGGGGTGGCTGTGTCTGTTTGATTTTAATTTCCCTAAGCTATAGGACCATAAGTGGAAGTGCCCTAGGCTCTGTTGCTTTGTTTTGTAGATGTTTCAGGAAACACCATACACTTCTCCAGAGTGGCTGTTGGCAATTTACATCCCACCCATGAGCATAATAAGGCTCCCAGGTCTCCATTGCCTGTCCTGCCTTTCTGGATTTTACACTTTTTTCAGATGGCCCTTTTGACCGGGGGGCAGTGAGACTTCATTGTAGTGCAGATTTCCTTTGCAAGCTTGCTTGCTTGGCCAAAAAGGGCCTATGTGTTTTTTCCTGAATATATTTAGGAAAGAACGCATACGCCCTTTTTGGCCAAGTGCATCATTGTGGACATTTTGCCTCTTTTCCTATGCTTTACATGCAATTCCAGTCTACCTCCTGAAATCGGTTTCCTGCAATTCTGCCCCGCTTTCAAGTCCTCTTGGCAGCCTTACTTCAATACATTTTTGGACGATAGCTGTCATTTATAACTCTGCAGGTTTGTGAATGACAGTGCCCCTGAGCTCCTTTCTTCAACTCGCTGTCTTGTGAGCTGGCCGCAACACCGCAGGATTGCTTCAGGCCCTAGTGTGGTTCCGGCATGGCACACTGAGCCTTTGTTTAATTCCACTTCCTGGTGGGAAATGAGAGTTAAATTTGCCCGTGCAGACACCTCCAGCTAGTCTCTCATTGGTTCTCCCTATTCCTGTTCATTTTCCGCAGAAATTGCAAACTGGGCCAAACAGGAGGTTAAAGGCACTGACTCTCCAAGTGGGGAGAGTGTTAGTAAAGCGTCTGGAATGTTGCACCCGAGTACCGGGGGATGAAAACTGACACAATTAAACACGTTTCCCGATCACACGGTGGATCATACTCTGGGTTCCACATGCATGTTTTAGCTGAAGGAAGAATCCCTTAAACCTGGAGAGTTGAGACCCATGGAATGGGTACCATGTAATATGACTTCAAAGGGTCTGCATTTGCTCACCGAACCTCACCAATCCTATCACTGCTGCCTTTATGACACTGTACACAGGCTTGATTCTCTTTCGGAGACATATAAATCCATAGGTTTTAAGATTCTTTCTAGTCAGGTATATTCTTACGCGTTTAATATGGGGTGTAGAGTCCACTTCGTTGAGCAAGGAGTAGCTCTTGTCTATTAAATATTTGGCTTATGGAACGGTATCTGTTCTAATTTCAATCTCTGGTTTTATGCAGCACGCCAACTCACCTTTCGCCTTAAGCAAGCATAAGTTGGTTTTCTACATTTGAGACCCTGTTCTGTTTTGTAATTCAGTTCCTGTGTAGCCAAGTTTACATTCCTTGTAGTAGTGATATCTTATGATGTTTGTTTTTCTGTGTGACTTATTTCACTTAGAATCATCGTACCTGAATCCACTCATTATGCTGCTACGGGCCTGATGACATAGATTTCATTGCTGAGTGATATTGCATTGTACGTAAGTACCACAACTTCTTTATCCATTTTTCGCTTTCTGTGATATTGAACTTGGACCATAAATGAGGTTCTTGTAAACAGAGCTGTCCCTAACTTTGGGGTGGCTGAGTCTTTTTGATTTTAATTTCCCTAAGCTATAGGACCATAAGTGGAAGTGCCCTAGGCTCTGTTGCTTTGTTTTTTAGATGTTTCAGGAAACACCATACACTTCTCCAGAGTGGCTGTTGGCAATTTACATCCCACCCATAAGCATAACAAGGCTCCCAGTTCTCCATGGCCTTTCCTGCCTTTCTGGATTTTACACTTTTTTCAGATGGCCCTTTTGACCGGGGGGCAGTGAGACTTCATTGTAGTGCAGATTTCCTTTGCAAGCTTGCTTGGTTGGCCAAAAAGTGCGTATGCGTTTTTTCCTGAATATATTCAGGAAAAAACGCATACGCCCTTTTTGGCCAAGTGCATCATTGTGGACGTTCTGCCTCTTTTCCTATGCTTTACATGCAATTCCAGTCTACCTCCTGAAATCGGTTTCCTGCAATTCTGCCCCGCTTTCAAGTCCTCTTGGCAGCCTTACTTCAATATATTTTTGGACGATAGCTATCATTTATAACTCTGCAGGTATGTGAATGACAGTGCCCCTGAGCTCCTTTCTTCAACTCGCTTTCTTGTGAGCTGGCCGCAACACCGCAGGATTGCTTCAGGCCCTAGTGTGGTTCCGGCATGGCACGCTGAGCCTTTGTTTAATTCCTCTTCCTGGTGGGAAATGAGAGTTAAATTTGCCCGTCCAGACACCTCCAGCTAGTCTCTCATTGGTTCTCCCTATTCCTGTTCATTTTCCGCAGAAATTGCAAACTGGGCCAAACAGGAGGTTAAAGGCACTGACTCTCCAAGTGGGGAGAGTGTTAGTAAAGAGTCTGGAATGTTGCACCCGAGTACCAGGGGACGAAAACTGAGACACATTTGAACAGGTTTCCCGATCACATGGTGGATCATACTCTGGGTTCCACATGCATGTTTTAGCTGAAGGAAGAATCCCTTAAACCTGGAGAGTTGAGACCCCTGCAATGGGTACCATGCAATATGACTTCAAAGGGTCTGCATTTGCTCACCGATCCTCACCAATCCTATCACTGTTGCATTTATTCCGCTGTACACACGCTTGATTCTCTTTCGGAGACATATAAATCCATAGGTTTTAAGATTCTTACTAGTCAGGTATATTCTTAGGCGTTTAATATGTGGTGTTGAGTCCACTTCGTTGAGCAAGGAGTAGCTCTTGTCTATTACATATTTGGCTTATGGAACGGTATCTGTGCTAATTTCAATGTCTGGTTTTATGCCGCACCCCAACTCACCTTTCCCCTTCAGCAAGCATAAGTTGGTTTTCTACATTTGAGACACTGTTCTGTTTTGTAATTCAGTTCCTGTGTAGCCAAGTTTACATTCCGTGTAGTAGTGATATCTTATGATGTTTCTTTCTCTGTGTGACTTATTTCACTTCGAATCATCGTACCTGAATCCACTCATTATGCAGCTACGGGCCTGATGACATAGATTTCATTGCTGTGTGATATTGCATTGTACGTAAGTACCACCACTTCTTTATCCATTTTTCGCTTTCTGCGATATTGAACTTGTACCGTAAACGAGGTTCTTGTAAACAGAGCCGTCCCAAACTTTGGGGTGGCTGTGTCTTTTTGATTTTAATTTCCCTAAGCTATAGGACCATAAGTGGAAGTGCCCTAGGCTCTGTTGCTTTGTTTTTTAGATGTTTCAGGAAACACCATACACTTCTCCAGAGTGGCTGTTGGCAATTTACATCCCGCCCATCAGCATAACAAGGCTCCCAGTTCTCCATGACCTGTCCTGCCTTTCTGGATTTTACACTTTTTTCAGATGGTCCTTTTGACTGGAGGGCAGTGAGACTTCATTGTAGTGCAGAATTCCTTTGCAATCTTGCTTGGTTGGCCAAAAAGTGCGTATGCGTTTTTTCCTGAATATATTCATGTAAAATCGCATACGCCCTTTTTGGCCAAGTGCATCATTGTGGACGTTCTGCCTCTTTTCCTATGCTTTACATGCAATTCCAGTCTACCTCCTGAAATCGGTTTCCTGCAATTCTGCCCCCGATTCAAGTCCTCTTGGCAGCCTTACTTCAATATATTTTTGGACGATAGCTGTCATTTATAACTCTGCAGGTTTGTGAATGACAGTGCCCCTGAGCTCCTTTCTTCAACTCGCTTTCTTGTGAGCTGGTCGCAACACCGCAGGATAGCTTCAGGCCCTAGTGTGGTTCTGGCATGGCACGCTGAGCCTTTGGTTAATTCCTCTTCCTGGTGGGAAATGAGAGTTAATTTTGCCTGTCCAGACACCTCCAGCTAGTCTTTCATTGGTTCTCCCTATTCCTGTTCATTTTCCGCAGAAATTGCAAACTGGGCCAAACAGGAGGTTAAAGACACTGACTCTCCAAGTGGGGAGAGTGTTAGTAAAGCGTCTGGAATGTTGCACCCGAGTACCGGGGGACAAAAACTGAGACACATTTGAACACGTTTCCCGATCACACGGTGGATCATACTCTGGGTACCACATGCATGTTTTAGCTGAAGGAAGAATCCCTTAAACCTGGAGAGTTGAGACCCATTGAATGGGTACCATGTAATATGACTTCAAAGGGTCTGCATTTGCTCACCGATCCTCACCAATCCTATCACTGCTGCGTTTATGCCGCTGTACACACGCTTGATTCTCTTTCGGAGACATATAAATCCATAGCTTTTAAGATTCTTACTAGTCAGGTATATTCTTAGGCGTTTAATATGGGGTGTTGAGTCCACTTCGTTGAGCAAGGAGTAGTTCTTGTCTATTACATATTTGGCTTATGGAACGGTATCTGTGCTAATTTCAATCTCTGGTTTTATGCAGCACCCCAACTCACCTTATCCCTTAAGGAAGCATAAGTCGGTTTTCTACATTTGAGATCCTGTTCTGTTTTGTAATTCAGTTCCTGTGTAGCCAAGTTTACATTCCATGCGGTAGAGATATCTTATGATGTTTCTTTTTCTGTGTGACTTATTTCACTTAGAATCATCGTACCTGAATCCACTCATTATGCTGCTATGGGCCTGATGACATAGATTTCATTGCTGAGTGATACTGCATTGTACGTAAGTACCACAACTTCTTTATCCATTTTTCACTTTCTGTGATTTTGAACTTATACTGTAAACGAGGTTCTTGTAAACAGAGCCTTCCCAAATTTTGGGGTGGCTGTGTCTTTTTGATTTTAATTTCCCTAAGCTATAGGACCATAAGTGGAAGTGCCCTAGGCTCTGTTGCTTTGTTTTTTAGATGTTTCAGGAAACACCATACACTTCTCCAGAGTGGCTGTTGGCAATTTACATCCCGCCCATCAGCATAACAAGGCTCCCAGTTCTCCATGGCCTGTCCTGCCTTTCTGGATTTTACACTTTTTTCAGATGGCCCTTTTGACCGGGGGCAGTGAGACTTCATTGTAGTGCAGATTTCCTTTGCAAGCTTGCTTGGTTGGCCAAAAAGGGCGTATGCGTTTTTTCCTGAATATATTAAGGAAAAAACGCATACGCCCTTTTTGGCCAAGTGCATCATTGTGGACGTTCTGCCTCTTTTCCTATGCTTTACATGCTATTCCAGTCTACCTCCTGAAATCGGTTTCCTGCAATTCTGCCCCGCTTTCAAGTCCTCTTGGCAGCCTTATTTCAATATATTTTTGGACGATAGCTGTCATTTATAACTCTGCAGGTATGTGAATGACAGTGCCCCTGAGCTCCTTTCTTCAACTCATTTTCTTGTGAGCTGGCCGCAACACCGCAGCATTGCTTCAGGCCCAAGTGTGGTTCCGGCATGGCACACTGAGCCTTTGGTTAATTCCTCTTCCTGGTGGGAAATGAGAGTTAAATTTGCCCGTCCAGACACCTCCAGCTAGTCTCTCATTGGTTCTCCCTATTCCTGTTCATTTTCCGCAAAAATTGCAAACTGGGCCAAACAGGAGGTTAAAGGCACTGACTCTCCAAGTGGGGAGAGTGTTAGTAAAGCGTCTGGAATGTTGCACCCGAGTACCGGGGGACGAAAACTGAGTCACATTTGAACACGTTTCCCGATCACACGGTGGATCATACTTTGGGTTCCACATGCATGTTTTAGCTGAAGGAAGAATCCCTTAAACCTGGAGAGTTGAGACCCATGGAATGGGTACCATGCAATATGACTTGAAAGGGTCTGCATTTGCTCACCGAACCTCACCAATCCTAACACTGCTGCATTTATGCCGCTGTACACATGGTTGATTCTCTTTTGGAGACATATAAATCCATAGGTTTTAAGATTCTTACTAGTCAGGTATATTCTTATGCGTTTAATATGGGGTGTTGAGTCCACTTCGTTGAGCAATGAGTAGCTCTTGTCTATTACATATTTGGCTTATGGAACGGTATCTGTTCTAATTTCAATCTCTGGTTTTATGCAGCACCCCAACTCACCTTTCCCCTTAAGCAAGCATAAGATGTTTTTCTACATTTGAGACCCTGTTCTGTTTTGTAATTCAGTTCCTGTGTAGCCAAGTTTACATTCCGTGTAGTAGTGATATCTTATGATGTTTCTTTTTCTGTGTGACTTATTTCACTTAGAATCATCGTACCTGAATCCACTCATTATGCTACTATGGGCCTGATGCCATCGATTTCATTGCTGAGTGATATTGCATTGTAGGTAAGTACCACAACTTCTTTATCCATTTTTCACTTTCTGTGATATTGAACTTGTACCGTAAACGAAGTTCTTGTAAACAGAGCCGTCCAAACTTTGGGGTGGCTATGTCTTTTTGATTTTAATTTCTCTAAGCTATAGGACCATAAGTGGAAGTGCCCTAGGCTCTGTTGCTTTGTTTTTTAGATGTTTCAGGAAACACCATACACTTCTCCAGAGTGGCTGTTGGCAATTTACATCCCGCCCATGAGCATCACAAGGCTCCCAGTTCTCCATGGCCTGTCCTGCCTTTCTGGATTTTACACTTTTTTCAGATGGCCCTTTTGACCGGGGGGCAGTGAGACTTCATTGTAGTGCAGATTTCCTTTGCAAGCTTGCTTGGTTGGCCAAAAAGGGCGTATGCGTTTTTTCCTGAATGTATTCAGGAAAAAACGCATACGCCCTTTTTGGCCAAGTGCATCATTGTGGACGTTCTGCCTCTTTTCCTATGCTTTACATGCAATTCCAGTCTACCTCCTGAAATCGGTTTCCTGCAATTCTGCCCCGCTTTCAAGTCCTCTTGGCAGCCTTACTTCAATATATTTTTGGACGATAGCTGTCATTTATAACTCTGCAGGTATGTGAATTACAGTGCCCCTGAGCTCCTTTCTTCAACTCGCTTTCTTGTGAGCTGGCCGCAACACCGCAGCATTGCTTCAGGCCCTAGTGTGGTTCCGGCATGGCACACTGAGCCTTTGGTTAATTCCTCTTCCTGGTGGGAAATGAGAGTTAAATTTGCCCGTCCAGACACCTCCAGCTAGTCTCTCATTGGTTCTCCCTATTCCTGTTCATTTTCCGCAGAAATTGCAAACTGGGCCAAACAGGAGGTTAAAGGCACTGACTCTCCAAGTGGGGAGAGTGTTAGTAAAGCGTCTGGAATGTTGCACCCGAGTACCAGGGGACGAAAACTGACACAATTGAACACGTTTCCCTATCACACGGTGGATCATAGTCTGGGTTCCACATGCATGTTTTAGCTGAAGGAAGAATCCCTTAAACCTGGAGAGTTGAGACCCATGGAATGGGTACCATGCAATATGACTTCAAAGGGTCTGCATTTGTCCACCGAACCTCACCAATAATATCACTGCTGCGTTTATGCCACTGTACACACGCTTGATTCTCTTTCGGAGACATATAAATCCATAGGTTTTAAGATTCTTACTAGTCAGGTATATTCTTGGGCGTTTAATATGGGGTGTAGAGTCCACTTCGTTGAGCAAGGAGTAGCTCTTGTCTATTACATATTTGGCTTATGGAACAGTATCTGTGCTAATTTCAATCTTTGGTTTTATGTAGCACCCCAACTCAACTTTCCTCTTAAGCAAGCATAAGTCGGTTTTCTACATTTGAGACCCTGTTCTGTTTTGTAATTCAGTTCCTGTGTAGCCACGTTTACATTCCATGTGGTAGAGATATCTTATGATGTTTCTTTTTCTGTGTGACTTATTTCACTTAGAATCATCGTACCTGAATCCACTCATTATGCTGCTACGGGCCTGATGACATAGATTTCATTGCTGAGTGATATTGCATTGTACGTAAGTACCACAACTTCTTGATCCATTTTTCGCTTTCTGTGATATTGAACTTGTACTGTAAACGAGGTTCTTGTAAACAGAGCTGTCCCAAACATTGGGGTGGTTGTGTCTTTTTGATTTTAATTTCCCTAAGCTATAGGACCATAAGTGGAAGTGCCCTAGGCTCTGTTGCTTTGTTTTTTAGATGTTTCAGGAAACACCATACACTTCTCCAGAGTGGCTGTTGGCAATTTACATCCCACCCATCAGCATAACAAGGCTCCCAGTTCTCCATGGCCTGTCCTGCCTTTCTGGATTTTACACTTTTTTCAGATGGCACTTTTGACCGGGGGGCAGTGAGACTTCATTGTAGTGCAGATTTCCTTTGCAAGCTTGCTTGGTTCGCCAAAAAGGGCGTAGGCTTTTTTTCTTGAGGAAAAATCGCATATGCCCTTTTTGGCCAAGTGCATCATTGTGGACGTTCTGCCTCTTTTCCTATGCTTTACATGCAATTCCAGTCTACCTCCTGAAATCGGTTTCCTGCAATTCTGCCCCGCTTTCAAGTCCTCTTGGCAGCCTTACTTCAATATATTTTTGGACGATAGCTGTCATTTATAACTCTGCAGGTATGTGAATGACAGTGCCCCTGAGCTCCTTTCTTCAACTTGCTTTCTTGTTAGCTGGCCGCAACACCGCAGCATCGCTTCAGGCCCTAGTGTTGTTCCGGCATGGCACGCTGAGCCTTTGGTTAATTCCTCTTCCTGGTGGGAAATGAGAGTTAAATTTGCCCGTCCAGACACCTCCAGCTAGTCTCTCATTGGTTCTCCCTATTCCTGTTCATTTTCCGCAGAAATTGGAAACTGGGCCAAACAGGAGGTTAAAGGCACTGACTCTCCAAGTGGGAAGAGTGTTAGTAAAGCGTCTGGAATGTTGCACCCGAGTACCAGGGGACGAAATCTGACACATTGGAATACGTTTCCCGATCACACGGTGGATGATACTCTGGGTTCCACATGCATGTTTTAGCTGAAGGAAGAATCCCTTAAACCTGCAGAGTTGAGACCCCTGCAATGGGTACCATGCAATATGACTTCAAAGGGTCTGCATTTGCTCACCGAACCTCATCAATCCTATCACTGCTGCGTTTATGCCGCTATACACACGCTTGATTCTCTTTCGGAGATATATAAATCCATAGGTTTTAAGATTCTTACTAGTCAGGTATATTCTTAGGCGTTTAATATGGGGTGTTGAGTCCACTTCGTTGAGCAAGTGTAGCACTTTTCTATTACATATTTGGCTTATGGAACGATATCTGTGCTAATTTCAATGTCTGGTTTTATGCAGCACCCCAACTCACCTTTCCCCTTAAGGATGCATAAGTTGGTTTTCTACATTTGAGACCCTGTTCTGTTTTGTAATTCAGTTCCTGTGTAGCCAAGTTTACATTCCGTGTAGTAGTGATATCTTATGATGTTTCTTTTTCTCTGTGACTTTTTTCACTTAGAATCATCGTACCTGAATCCACTCATTATGCTGCTATGGGCCTGATGACATAGATTTCATTGCTGAGTGATATTGCATTGTAGGTAAGTACCACAACTTCTTTATCCATTTTTCACTTTCTGTGATATTGAACTTGTACCGTAAACGAGGTTCCTGTAAACAGAACCGTCCCAAACTTTGGGGTGGCTGTGTCTTTTTGATTTTAATTTCCCTAAGCTATAGGACCATAAGTGGAAGTGCCCTAGGCTCTGTTGCTTTGTTTTGTAGATGTTTCAGGAAACACCATACACTTCTCCAGAGTGGCTGTTGGCAATTTACATCCCGCCCATCAGCATAACAAGGCTCCCAGTTCTCCATGGCCTGTCCTGCCTTTCTGGATTTTACACTTTTTTCAGATGGCCCTTTTGACCGGGGGGCAGTGAGACTTCATTGTAGTGCAGATTTCCTTTGCAAGCTTGCTTGGTTGGCCAAAAAGGGCGTATGCGTTTTTTCCTGAATATATTCAGGAAAAAACGCATACGCCCTTTTTGGCCAAGTGCATCATTGTGGACGTTCTGCCTCTTTTCCTTTGCTTTACATGCAATTCCAGTCTACCTCCTGAAATCGGTTTCCTGCAATTCTGCCCAGCGTTCAAGTCCTCTTGGCAGCCTTACTTCAATATATTTTTGGACGATAGCTGTCATTTATAACTCTGCAGGTTTGTGAATGACAGTGCCCCTGAGCTCCTTTCTTCAACTCGCTTTCTTGTGAGCTGGCCGCAACACCGCAGCATTGCTTCAGGCCCTAGTGTGGTTCCGGCATGACATGCTGAGCCTTTGGTTAATTCCTCTTCCTGGTGGGAAATGAGAGTTAACTTTGTCCGTCCAGACACCTCCAGCTAGTCTCTCATTGGTTCTCCCTATTCCTGTTCATTTTCCGCAGAAATTGCAAACTGGGCCAAACAGGAGGTTAAAGGCACTGACTCTCCAAGTGGGGAGAGTGTTAGTAAAGCGTCTGGAATGTTGCACCCGAGTACCGGGGGATGAAAACTGACACAATTAAACACGTTTCCCGATCACACGGTGGATCATACTCTGGGTTCCACATGCATGTTTTAGCTGAAGGAAGAATCCCTTAAACCTGGAGAGTTGAGACCCATGGAATGGGTACCATGCAATATGACTTCAAAGGGTCTGCATTTGCTCACCGAACCTCACCAATAATATCACTGCTGCGTTTATGCCGCTGTACACACGCTTGATTCTCTTTCGGAGACATATAAATCCATAGGTTTTAAGATTCTTTCTAGTCAGGTATATTCTTACGCGTTTAATATGGGGTGTAGAGTCCACTTCGTTGAGCAAGGAGTAGCTCTTGTCTATTAAATATTTGGCTTATGGAACGGTATCTGTTCTAATTTCAATCTCTGGTTTTATGCAGCACCCCAACTCACCTTTCGCCTTAAGCAAGCATAAGTTGGTTTTCTACATTTGAGACCCTGTTCTGTTTTGTAATTCAGTTCCTGTGTAGCCAAGTTTACATTCCTTGTAGTAGTGATATCTTATGATGTTTGTTTTTCTGTGTGACTTATTTCACTTAGAATCATCGTACCTGAATCCACTCATTATGCTGCTACGGGCCTGATGACATAGATTTCATTGCTGAGTGATATTGCATTGTACGTAAGTACCACAACTTCTTTATCCATTTTTCGCTTTCTGTGATATTGAACTTGGACCATAAATGAGGTTCTTGTAAACAGAGCTGTCCCTAACTTTGGGGTGGCTGAGTCTTTTTGATTTTAATTTCCCTAAGCTATAGGACCATAAGTGGAACTGCCCTAGGCTCTGTTGCTTTGTTTTGTAGATGTTTCAGGAAACACCATACACTTCTCCAGAGTGGCTGTTGGCAATTTACATCCCACCCATCAGCATAACAAGGCTCCCAGTTCTCCATGGCCTGTCCTGCCTTTCTGGATTTTACACTTTTTTCAGATGGCCCTTTTGACCGGGGGGCAGTGAGACTTCATTGTAGTGCAGATTTCCTTTGCAAGCTTGCTTGGTTGGCCAAAAAGGGCGTATGCGTTTTTTCCTGAATATATTCAGGAAAAAACGCATACGCCCTTTTTGGCCAAGTGCATCATTGTGGACGTTCTGCCTCTTTTCCTATGCTTTACATGCAATTCCAGTCTACCTCCTGAAATCGGTTTCCTCCAATTCTGCCCCGCTTTCAAGTCCTCTTGGCAGCCTTACTTCAATATACTTTTGGACGATAGCTATCATTTATAACTCTGCAGGTATGTGAATGACAGTGCCCCTGAGCTCCTTTCTTCAACTCGCTTTCTTGTGAGCTGGCCGCAACACCGCAGGATTGCTTCAGGCCCTAGTGTGGTTCCGGCATGGCACGCTGAGCCTTTGTTTAATTCCTCTTCCTGGTGGGAAATGAGAGTTAAATTTGCCCGTCCAGACACCTCCAGCTAGTCTCTCATTGGTTCTCCCTATTCCTGTTCATTTTCCGCAGAAATTGCAAACTGGGCCAAACAGGAGGTTAAAGGCACTGACTCTCCAAGAGGGGAGAGTGTTAGTAAAGCGTCTGGAATGTTGCACCCGAGTACCAGGGGACGAAAACTGAGACACATTTGAACACGTTTCCCGATCACATGGTGGATCATACTCTGGGTTCCACATGCATGTTTTAGCTGAAGGAAGAATCCCTTAAACCTGGAGAGTTGAGACCCCTGCAATGGGTACCATGCAATATGACTTCAAAGGGTCTGCATTTGCTCACCGAACCTCACCAATCCTATCACTGCTGCATTTATGCCACTGTACACACGCTTGATTCTCTTTCTGAGACATATAAATCCATAGGTTTTAAGATTCTTACTAGTCAGGTATATTCTTAGGCGTTTAATATGGGGTGTAGAGTCCACTTCGTTGAGCAAGGAGTAGCTCTTGTCTATTACATATTTGGCTTATGGAACGGTATCTGTGCTAATTTCAATCTCTGGTTTTATGCAGCACCCCAACTCACCTTTCCCCTTAAGCAAGCATAAGTCGGTTTTCTACATTTGAGACCCTGTTCTGTTTTGTAATTCAGTTCCTGTGTAGCCAAGTTTACATTCCATGTGGTAGAGATATCTTATGATGTTTCTTTTTCTGTGTGACTTATTTCACTTAGAATCATCGTACCTGAATCCACTCATTATGCTGCTATGGGCCTGATGACATAGATTTCATTGCTGAGTGATATTGCATTGTACGTAAGTACCACAACTTCTTTATCCATTTTTCACTTTCTGTGATTTTGAACTTATACTGTAAACTAGGTTCTTGTAAACAGAGCCTTCCCAAACTTTGGGGTGGCTGTGTCTTTTTGATTTTAATTTCCCTAAGCTATAGGACCATAAGTGGAAGTGCCCTAGGCTCTGTTGCTTTGTTTTGTAGATGTTTCAGGAAACACCATACACTTCTCCAGAGTGGCTGTTGGCAATTTACATCCCGCCCATCAGCATAACAAGGCTCCCAGTTCTCCATGGCCTGTCCTGCCTTTCTGGATTTTACACTTTTTTCAGATGGCCCTTTTGACCGGGGGGCTGTGAGACTTCATTGTAGTGCAGATTTCCTTTGCAAGCTTGCTTGGTTGGCCAAAAAGGGCGTATGCGTTTTTTCCTGAATATATTAAGGAAAAAACGCATACACCCTTTTTGGCCAAGTGCATCATTGTGGACGTTCTGCCTCTTTTCCTATGCTTTACATGCAATTCCAGTCTACCTCCTGAAATCGGTTTCCTGCAATTCTGCCCCGCTTTCAAGTCCTCTTGGCAGCTTTACTTCAATATATTTTTGGACGATAGCTATCATTTATAACTCTGCAGGTATGTGAATGACAGTGCCCCTGAGCTCCATTCTTCAACTCGCTTTCTTGTGAGCGGGCCGCAACACCGCAGGATTGCTTCAGGCCCTAGTGTTGTTCCGGCATGGCACGCTGAGCCTTTGTTTAATTCCTCTTCCTGGTGGGAAATGAGAGTTAAATTTGCCCGTCCAGACACCTCCAGCTAGTCTCTCATTGGTTCTCCCTATTCCTGTTCATTTTCCGCAGAAATTGCAAACTGGGCCAAACAAGAGGTTAAAGGCACTGACTCTCCAAGTGTGGAGAGTGTTAGTAAAGCGTCTGGAATGTTGCACCCGAGTACCGGGGGATGAAAACTGACACAATTAAACACATTTCCCGATCACACGGTGGATCATACTCTGGGTTCCACATGCATGTTTTAGCTGAAGGAAGAATCCCTTAAACCTGGAGAGTTGAGACCCATTGAATGGGTACCATGCAATATGACTTCAAAGGGTCTGCATTTGCTCACCGATCCTCACCAATCCTATCACTGCTGCGTTTATGCCGCAGTACACACGCTTGATTCTCTTTCGGAGACATATAAATCCATAGGTTTTAAGATTCTTTCTGGTCAGGTATATTCTTACGCGTTTAATATGGTGTGTAGAGTCCACTTCGTTGAGCAAGGAGTAGCTCTTGTCTATTAAATATTTGGCTTATGGAACAGTATCTGTTCTAATTTCAATCTCTGGTTTTATGCAGCACCCCAACTCACCTTTCGCCTTAAGCAAGCATAAGTTGGTTTTCTACATTTGAGACCCTGTTCTGTTTTGTAATTCAGTTCCTGTGTAGCCAAGTTTACATTCCTTGTAGTAGTGATATCTTATGATGTTTGTTTTTCTGTGTGACTTATTTCACTTAGAATCATCGTACCTGAATCCACTCATTATGCTGCTACGGGCCTGATGACATAGATTTCATTGCTGAGTGATATTGCATTGTACGTAAGTACCACAACTTCTTTATCCATTTTTCGCTTTCTGTGATATTGAACTTGGACCATAAATGAGGTTCTTGTAAACAGAGCTGTCCCTAACTTTGGGGTGGCTGAGTCTTTTTGATTTTAATTTCCCTAAGCTATAGGACCATAAGTGGAAGTGCCCTAGGCTCTGTTGCTTTGTTTTTTAGATGTTTCAGGAAACACCATACACTTCTCCAGAGTGGCTGTTGGCAATTTACATCCCACCCATCAGCATAACAAGGCTCCCAGTTCTCCATGGCCTGTCCTGCCTTTCTGGATTTTACACTTTTTTCAGATGGCCCTTTTGAGCGGGGGGCAGTAAGACTTCATTGTAGTGCAGATTTCCTTTGCAAGCTTGCTTGGTTGGCCAAAAAGGGCGTATGCGTTTTTTCCTGAATATATTCAGGAAAGAACGCATACGCCCTTTTTGGCCAAGTGCATCATTGTGGACGTTCTGCCTCTTTTCCTATGCTTTACATGCAATTCCAGTCTACCTCCTGAAATCGGTTTCCTGCAATTCTGCCCCACTTTCAAGTCCTCTTGGCAGCCTTACTTCAATATATTTTTGGACGATAGCTATCATTTATAACTCTGCAGGTATGTGAATGACAGTGCCCCTGAGCTCCTTTCTTCAACTCGCTTTCTTGTGAGCTGGCCGCAACACCGCAGGATTGCTTCAGGCCCTAGTGTGGTTCCGGCACGGCACGCTGAGCCTTTGTTTAATTCCACTTCCTGGTGGGAAATGAGAGTTAAATTTGCTCGTCCAGACACCTCCAGCTAGTCTCTCATTGGTTCTCCCTATTCCTGTTCATTTTCCGCAGAAATTGCAAACTGGGCCAAACAGGAGGTTAAAGGCACTGACTCTCCAAGTGGGGAGAGTGTTAGTAAAGTGTCTGGAATGTTGCACCCGAGTACCAGGGGACGAAAACTGAGACACATTTGAACACGTTTCCCGATCACATGGTGGATCATACTCTGGGTTCCACATGCATGTTTTAGCTGAAGGAAGAATCCCTTAAACCTGGAGAGTTGAGACCCCTGCAATGGGTACCATGCAATATGACTTCAAAGGGTCTGCATTTGCTCACCGAACCTCACCAATCCTATCACTGCTGCATTTATGCCACTGTACACACGCTTGATTCTCTTTCTGAGACATATAAATCCATAGGTTTTAAGATTCTTACTAGTCAGGTATATTCTTACGCGTTTAATATGGGGTGTAGAGTCCACTTCGTTGAGCAAGGAGTAGCTCTTGTCTATTACATATTTGGCTTATGGAACGGTATCTGTGCTAATTTCAATCTCTGGTTTTATGCAGCACCCCAACTCACCTTTCCCCTTAAGCAAGCATAAGTCGGTTTTCTACATTTGAGACCCTGTTCTGTTTTGTAATTCAGTTCCTGTGTAGCCAAGTTTACATTCCATGTGGTAGAGATATCTTATGATGTTTCTTTTTCTGTGTGACTTATTTCACTTAGAATCATCGTACCTGAATCCACTCATTATGCTGCTATGGGCCTGATGACATAGATTTCATTGCTGAGTGATATTGCATTGTACGTAAGTACCACAACTTCTTTATCCATTTTTCACTTTCTGTGATTTTGAACTTATACTGTAAACGAGGTTCTTGTAAACAGAGCCTTCCCAAACTTTGGGGTGGCTGTGTCTTTTTGATTTTAATTTCCCTAAGCTATAGGACCATAAGTGGAAGTGCCCTAGGCTCTGTTGCTTTGTTTTGTAGATGTTTCAGGAAACACCATACACTTCTCCAGAGTGGCTGTTGGCAATTTACATCCCGCCCATCAGCATAACAAGGCTCCCAGTTCTCCATGGCCTGTCCTGCCTTTCTGGATTTTACACTTTTTTCAGATGGCCCTTTTGACCGGGGGGCAGTGAGACTTCATTGTAGTGCAGATTTCCTTTGCAAGCTTGCTTGGTTGGCCAAAAAGGGCGTATGCGTTTTTTCCTGAATATATTAAGGAAAAAACGCATACGCCCTTTTTGGCCAAGTGCATCATTGTGGACGTTCTGCCTCTTTTCCTATGCTTTACATGCAATTCCAGTCTACCTCCTGAAATCGGTTTCCTGCAATTCTGCCCCACTTTCAAGTCCTCTTGGCAGCCTTACTTCAATATATTTTTGGACGATAGCTATCATTTATAACTCTGCAGGTATGTGAATGACAGTGCCCCTGAGCTCCTTTCTTCAACTCGCTTTCTTGTGAGCGGGCCGCAACACCGCAGGATTGCTTCAGGCCCTAGTGTTGTTCCGGCATGGCACGCTGAGCCTTTGTTTAATTCCTCTTCCTGGTGGGAAATGAGAGTTAAATTTGCCCGTCCAGACACCTCCAGCTAGTCTCTCATTGGTTCTCCCTATTCCTGTTCATTTTCCGCAGAAATTGCAAACTGGGCCAAACAGGAGGTTAAAGGCACTGACTCTCCAAGTGGGGAGAGTGTTAGTAAAGCGTCTGGAATGTTGCACCCGAGTACCAGGGGACAAAAACTGAGACACATTTGAACACGTTTCCCGATCACATGGTGGATCATACTCTGGGTTCCACATGCATGTTTTAGCTGAAGGAAGAATCCCTTAAACCTGGAGAGTTGAGAACCCTGCAATGGGTACCATGCAATATGACTTCAAAGGGTCTGCATTTGCTCACCGAACCTCACCAATCCTACCACTGCTGCATTTATGCCACTGTACACACACATGATTCTCTTTCTGAGACATATAAATCCATAGGTTTTAAGATTCTTACTAGTCAGGTATATTCTTAGGCGTTTAATATGGGGTGTAGAGTCCACTTCGTTGAGCAAGGAGTAGCTCTTGTCTATTACATATTTGGCTTATGGAACGGTATCTGTGCTAATTTCAATCTCTGGGTTTATGCAGCACCCCAACTCACCTTTCCCCTTAAGCAAGCATAAGTCGGTTTTCTACATTTGAGACCCTGTTCTGTTTTGTAATTCAGTTCCTGTGTAGCCAAGTTTACATTCCATGTGGTAGAGATATCTTATGATGTTTCTTTTTCTGTGTGACTTATTTCACTTAGAATCATCGTACCTGAATCCACTCATTATGCTGCTATGGGCCTGATGACATAGATTTCATTGCTGAGTGATATTGCATTGTACGTAAGTACCACAACTTCTTTATCCATTTTCCACTTTCTGTGATTTTGAACTTATACTGCAAACGAGGTTCTTGTAAACAGAGCCTTCCCAAACTTTGGGGTGGCTGTGTCTTTTTGATTTTAATTTCCCTAAGCTATAGGACCATAAGTGGAAGTGCCCTAGGCTCTGTTGCTTTGTTTTGTAGATGTTTCAAGAAACACCATACACTTCTCCAGAGTGGCTGTTGGCAATTTACATCCCGCCATCAGCATAACAAGGCTCCCAGTTCTCCATGGCCTGTCCTGCCTTTCTGGATTTTACACTTTTTTCAGATGGCCCTTTTGACCGGGGGGCAGTGAGACTTCATTGTAGTGCAGATTTCCTTTGCAAGCTTGCTTGGTTGGCCAAAAAGGGCGTATGCGTTTTTTCCTGAATATATTCAGGAAAAAACGCATACGCTCTTTTTGGCCAAGTGCATCATTGTGGACGTTCTGCCTCTTTTCCTTTGCTTTACATGCAATTCCAGTCTACCTCCTGAAATCGGTTTCCTGCAATTCTGCCCAGCGTTCAAGTCCTCTTGGCAGCCTTACTTCAATATATTTTTGGACGATAGCTGTCATTTATAACTCTGCAGGTTTGTGAATGACAGTGCCCCTGAGCTCCTTTCTTCAACTCGCTTTCTTGTGAGCTGGCCGCAACACCGCAGCATTGCTTCAGGCCCTAGTGTGGTTCTGGCATGACATGCTGAGCCTTTGGTTAATTCCTCTTCCTGGTGGGAAATGAGAGTTAACTTTGCCCGTCCAGACACCTCCAGCTAGTCTCTCATTGGTTCTCCCTATTCCTGTTCATTTTCCGCAGAAATTGCAAACTGGGCCAAACAAGAGGTTAAAGGCACTGACTCTCCAAGTGGGGAGAGTGTTAGTAAAGCGTCTGGAAGGTTGCACCCGAGTACCGGGGGATGAAAACTGACACAATTAAACACGTTTCCCAATCACACGGTGGATCATACTCTGGGTTCCACATGCATGTTTTAGCTGAAGGAAGGATCCCTTAAACCTGGAGAGTTGAGACCCATGGAATGGGTACCATGCAATATGACTTCAAAGGGTCTGCATTTGCTCACCGAACCTCACCAATAATATCACTGCTGCGTTTATGCCGCTGTACACACGCTTGATTCTCTTTCGGAGACATATAAATCCATAGGTTTTTAGATTCTTTCTAGTCAGGTATATTCTTACGCGTTTTATATGGGGTGTAGAGTCCACTTCGTTGAGCAAGGAGTAGCTCTTGTCTATTAAATATTTGGCTTATGGAACGGTATCTGTTCTAATTTCAATCTCTGGTTTTATGCAGCACCCCAACTCACCTTTCACCTTAAGCAAGCATAAGTTGGTTTTCTACATTTGAGACCCTGTTCTGTTTTGTAATTCAGTTCCTGTGTAGCCAAGTTTACATTCCGTGTAGTAGTGATATCTTATGATGTTTCTTTTTCTGTGTGACTTATTTCACTTAGAATCATCGTACCTGAATCCACTCATTATGCAGCTACGGGCCTGATGACATAGATTTCATTGCTGTGTGATATTGCATTGTACGTAAGTACCACAACTTCTTGATCCATTTTTCGCTTTCTGCGATATTGAACTTGTACCGTAAACGAGGTTCTTGTAAACAGAGCCGTCCCAAACTTTGGGGTGGCTGTGTCTTTTTGATTTTAATTTCCCTAAGCTATAGGACCATAAGTGGAAGTGCCCTAGGCTCTGTTGCTTTGTTTTTTAGATGTTTCAGGAAACACCATACACTTCTCCAGAGTGGCTGTTGGCAATTTACATCCCGCCCATCAGCATAACAAGGCTCCCAGTTCTCTGTGGCCTGTCCTGCCTTTCTGGATTTTACACTTTTTTCAGATGGTCCTTTTGACTGGAGGGCAGTGAGACTTCATTGTAGTGCAGAATTCCTTTGCAATCTTGCTTGGTTGTCCAAAAAGTGCGTATGCGTTTTTTCCTGAATATATTCAGGAAAAAACGCATATGCCCTTTTTGGCCAAGTGCATCATTGTGGACGTTCTGCCTCTTTTCCTATGCTTTACATGCAATTCCAGTCTACCTCCTGAAATCGGTTTCCTGCAATTCTGCCCCCGATTCAAGTCCTCTTGGCAGCCTTACTTCAATATATTTTTGGACGATAACTGTCATTTATACCTCTGCAGTTCTGTGAATGACAGTGCCCCTGAGCTCCTTTCTTCAACTCGCTTTCTTGTGAGCTGGCCGCAACACCGCAAGATTGCTTCATGCCCTAGTGTGGTTCCGGCATGGCACGCTGAGCCTTTGGTTAATTCCTCTTCCTGGTGGGAAATGAGAGTTAATTTTGCCCGTCCAGACACCTCCAGCTAGTCTCTCATTGGTTCTCCCTATTCCTGTTCATTTTCCACAGAAATTGCAAACTGGGCCAAACAGGAGGTTAAAGGCACTGACTCTCCAAGTGGGGAGAGTGTTAGTAAAGCGTCTGCAATGTTGCACCCGAGTACCGGGGGACGAAAACTGAGTCACATTTGAACACGTTTCCCGATCACACGGTGGATCATACTTTGGGTTCCACATGCATGTTTTAGCTGAAGGAAGAATCCCTTAAACCTGGAGAGTTGAGACCCATGGAATGGGTACCATGCAATATGACTTGAAAGGGTCTGCATTTGCTCACCGAACCTCACCAATCCTAACACTGCTGCATTTATGCCGCTGTACACATGGTTGATTCTCTTTTAGAGACATATAAATCCATAGGTTTTAAGATTCTTACTAGTCAGGTATATTCTTATGCGTTTAATATGGGGTGTTGAGTCCACTTCGTTGAGCAATGAGTAGCTCTTATCTATTACATATTTGGCTTATGGAACGGTATCTGTTCTAATTTCAATCTCTGGTTTTATGCAGCACCCCAACTCACCTTTCCGCTTAAGCAAGCATAAGATGTTTTTCTACATTTGAGACCCTGTTCTGTTTTGTAATTCAGTTCCTGTGTAGCCAAGTTTACATTCCGTGTAGTAGTGATATCTTATGATGTTTCTTTTTCTGTGTGACTTATTTCACTTAGAATCATCGTACCTGAATCCACTCATTATGCTACTATGGGCCTGATGACATCGATTTCATTGCTGAGTGATATTGCATTGTAGGTAAGTACCACAACTTCTTTATCCATTTTTCACTTTCTGTGATATTGAACTTGTACCGTAAACGAAGTTCTTGTAAACAGAGCCATCCCAAACTTTGGGGTGGCTATGTCTTTTTGATTTTAATTTCTCTAAGCTATAGGACCATAAGTGGAAGTGCCCTAGGCTCTGTTGCTTCGTTTTTTAGATGTTTCAGGAAACACCATACACTTCTCCAGAGTGGCTGTTGGCAATTTACATCCCGCCCATGAGCATAACAAGGCTCCCAGTTCTCCATGGCCTGTCCTGCCTTTCTGGATTTTACACTTTTTTCAGATGGCCCTTTTGACCGGGGGGCAGTGAGACTTCATTGTAGTGCAGATTTCCTTTGCAAGCTTGCTTGGTTGGCCAAAAAGTGCGTATGCGTTTTTTCCTGAATGTATTCAGGAAAAAACGCATACGCCCTTTTTGGCCAAGTGCATCATTGTGGACGTTCTGCCTCTTTTCCTATGCTTTACATGCAATTCCAGTCTACCTCCTGAAATCGGTTTCCTGCAATTCTGCCCCGCTTTCAAGTCCTCTTGGCAGCCTTACTTCAATATATTTTTGGACGATAGCTGTCATTTATAACTCTGCAGGTATGTGAATTACAGTGCCCCTGAGCTCCTTTCTTCAACTCGCTTTCTTGTGAGCTGGCCGCAACACCGCAGCATTGCTTCAGGCCCTAGTGTGGTTCCGACATGGCACACTGAGCCTTTGGTTAATTCCTCTTCCTGGTGGGAAATGAGAGTTAAATTTGCCCGTCCAGACACCTCCAGCTAGTCTCTCATTGGTTCTCCTTATTCCTGTTCATTTTCCGCAGAAATTGCAAACTGGGCCAAACAGGAGGTTAAAGGCACTGACTCTCCAAGTGGGGAGAGTGTTAGTAAAGCGTCTGGAATGTTGCACCCGAGTACCAGGGGACGAAAACTGACACAATTGAACACGTTTCCCTATCACATGGTGGATCATAGTCTGGGTTCCACATGCATGTTTTAGCTGAAGGAAGAATCCCTTAAACCTGGAGAGTTGAGACCCATGGAATGGGTACCATGCAATATGACTTCAAAGGGTCTGCATTTGCTCACCGAACCTCACCAATCCTATCACTGCTGCATTTATGACACTATACACACGCTTGATTCTCTTTCGGAGACATATAAATCCATAGGTTTTAAGATTCTTTCTAGTCAGTTATATTCTTACGCGTTTAATATGGGGTGTAGAGTCCACTTCGTTGAGCAAGGAGTAGCTCTTGTCTATTAAATATTTGGCTTATGGAACGGTATCTGTTCTAATTTCAATCTCTGGTTTTATGCAGCACCCCAACTCACCTTTCGCCTTAAGCAAGCATAAGTTGGTTTTCTACATTTGAGACCCTGTTCTGTTTTGTAATTCAGTTCCTGTGTAGCCAAGTTTACATTCCTTGTAGTAGTGATATCTTATGATGTTTCTTTTTCTGTGTGATTTATTTCACTTAGAATCATCGTACCTGAATCCACTCATTATGCTACTATGGGCCTGATGACATCGATTTCATTGCTGAGTGATATTGCATTGTAGGTAAGTACCACAACTTCTTTATCCATTTTTCGCTTTCTGTGATATTGAACTTGTACCGTAAACGAAGTTCTTGTAAACAGAGCCATCCCAAACTTTGGGGTGGCTATGTCTTTTTGATTTTAATTTCTCTAAGCTATAGGACCATAAGTGGAAGTGCCCTAGGCTCTGTTGCTTCGTTTTTTAGATGTTTCAGGAAACACCATACACTTCTCCAGAGTGGCTGTTGGCAATTTACATCCCGCCCATGAGCATAACAAGGCTCCCAGTTCTCCATGGCCTGTCCTGCCTTTCTGGATTTTACACTTTTTTCAGATGGCCCTTTTGACCGGGGGGCAGTGAGACTTCATTGTAGTGCAGATTTCCTTTGCAAGCTTGCTTGGTTGGCCAAAAAGGGCGTATGCGTTTTTTCCTGAATGTATTCAGGAAAAAACGCATACGCCCTTTTTGGCCAAGTGCATCATTGTGGACGTTCTGCCTCTTTTCCTATGCTTTACATGCAATTCCAGTCTACCTCCTGAAATCGGTTTCCTGCAATTCTGCCCCGCTTTCAAGTCCTCTTGGCAGCCTTACTTCAATATATTTTTGGACGATAGCTGTCATTTATAACTCTGCAGGTATGTGAATTACAGTGCCCCTGAGCTCCTTTCTTCAACTCGCTTTCTTGTGAGCTGGCCGCAACACCGCAGCATTGCTTCAGGCCCTAGTGTGGTTCCGACATGGCACACTGAGCCTTTGGTTAATTCCTCTTCCTGGTGGGAAATGAGAGTTAAATTTGCCCGTCCAGACACCTCCAGCTAGTCTCTCATTGGTTCTCCTTATTCCTGTTCATTTTCCGCAGAAATTGCAAACTGGGCCAAACAGGAGGTTAAAGGCACTGACTCTCCAAGTGGGGAGAGTGTTAGTAAAGCATCTGGAATGTTGCACCCGAGTACCAGGGGACGAAAACTGACACAATTGAACACGTTTCCCTATCACATGGTGGATCATAGTCTGGGTTCCACATGCATGTTTTAGCTGAAGGAAGAATCCCTTAAACCTGGAGAGTTGAGACCCATGGAATGGGTACCATGCAATATGACTTCAAAGGGTCTGCATTTGCTCACCGAACCTCACCAATCCTATCACTGCTGCATTTATGACACTATACACACGCTTGATTCTCTTTCGGAGACATATAAATCCATAGGTTTTAAGATTCTTTCTAGTCAGTTATATTCTTACGCGTTTAATATGGGGTGTAGAGTCCACTTCGTTGAGCAAGGAGTAGCTCTTGTCTATTAAATATTTGGCTTATGGAACAGTATCTGTTCTAATTTCAATCTCTGGTTTTATGCAGCACCCCAACTCACCTTTCGCCTTAAGCAAGCATAAGTTGGTTTTCTACATTTGAGACCCTGTTCTGTTTTGTAATTCAGTTCCTGTGTAGCCAAGTTTACATTCCTTGTAGTAGTGATATCTTATGATGTTTCTTTTTCTGTGTGACTTATTTCACTTAGAATCATCGTACCTGAATCCACTCATTATGCTACTATGGGCCTGATGACATCGATTTCATTGCTGAGTGATATTGCATTGTAGGTAAGTACCACAACTTCTTTATCCATTTTTCACTTTCTGTGATATTGAACTTGTACCGTAAACGAAGTTCTTGTAAACAGAGCCATCCCAAACTTTGGGGTGGCTATGTCTTTTTGATTTTAATTTCTCTAAGCTATAGGACCATAAGTGGAAGTGCCCTAGGCTCTGTTGCTTCGTTTTTTAGATGTTTCAGGAAACACCATACACTTCTCCAGAGTGGCTGTTGGCAATTTACATCCCGCCCATGAGCATAACAAGGCTCCCAGTTCTCCATGGCCTGTCCTGCCTTTCTGGATTTTACACTTTTTTCAGATGGCCCTTTTGACCGGGGGGCAGTGAGACTTCATTGTAGTGCAGATTTCCTTTGCAAGCTTGCTTGGTTGGCCAAAAAGTGCGTATGCGTTTTTTCCTGAATGTATTCAGGAAAAAACGCATACGCCCTTTTTGGCCAAGTGCATCATTGTGGACGTTCTGCCTCTTTTCCTATGCTTTACATGCAATTCCAGTCTACCTCCTGAAATCGGTTTCCTGCAATTCTGCCCCGCTTTCAAGTCCTCTTGGCAGCCTTACTTCAATATATTTTTGGACGATAGCTGTCATTTATAACTCTGCAGGTTTGTGAATTACAGTGCCCCTGAGCTCCTTTCTTCAACTCGCTTTCTTGTGAGCTGGTCGCAACACCGCAGGATTGCTTCAGGCCCTAGTGTGGTTCCGGCATGGCACGCTGAGCCTTTGGTTAATTCCTCTTCCTGGTGGGAAATGAGAGTTAATTTTGCCCGTCCAGACACCTCCAGCTAGTCTCTCATTGGTTCTCCCTATTCCTGTTCATTTTCCGCAGAAATTGCAAACTGGGCCAAACAGGAGGTTAAAGGCACTGACTCTCCAAGTGGGGAGAGTGTTAGTAAAGCGTCTGGAATGTTGCACCCGAGTACCGGGGGACGAAAACTGAGACACATTTGAACACGTTTCCCGATCACACGGTGGATCATACTCTGGGTACCACATGCATGTTTTAGCTGAAGGAAGAATCCCTTAAACCTGGAGAGTTGAGACCCATTGAATGGGTACCATGTAATATGACTTCAAAGGGTCTGCATTTGCTCACCGAACCTCACCAATCCTATCACTGCTGCGTTTATGCCGCTGTACACACGCTTGATTCTCTTTCGGAGACATATAAATCCATAGGTTTTAAGATTCTTTCTAGTCAGGTATATTCTTACGCGTTTAATATGGGGTGTAGAGTCCACTTCGTTGAGCAAGTAGTAGCTCTTGTCTATTAAATATTTGGCTTATGGAACGGTATCTGTTCTAATTTCAATCTCTGGTTTTATGCAGCACCCCAACTCACCTTTCGCCTTAAGCAAGCATAAGTTGGTTTTCTACATTTGAGACACTGTTCTGTTTTGTAATTCAGTTCCTGTGTAGCCAAGTTTACATTCCTTGTAGTAGTGATATCTTATGATGTTTGTTTTTTTGTGTGACTTATTTCACTTAGAATCATCGTACCTGAATCCACTCATTATGCTGCTACGGGCCTGATGACATAGATTTCATTGCTGAGTGATATTGCATTGTACGTAAGTACCACAACTTCTTTATCCATTTTTCACTTTCTGTGATATTGAACTTGGACCATAAATGAGGTTCTTGTAAACAGAGCTGTCCCTAACTTTGGGGTGGCTGAGTCTTTTTGATTTTAATTTCCCTAAGCTATAGGACCATTAGTGGAAGTTCCCTAGGCTCTGTTGCTTTGTTTTTTAGATGTTTCAGGAAACACCATACACTTCTCCAGAGTGGCTGTTGGCAATTTACATCCCGCCCATCAGCATAACAAGGCTCCCAGTTCTCCATGGCCTGTCCTGCCTTTCTGGATTTTACACTTTTTTCAGATGGCCCTTTTGACCGGGGGGCAGTGAGACTTCATTTTAGTGCAGATTTCCTTTGCAAGCTTGCTTGGTTGGCCAAAAAGGGCGTATGCGTTTTTTCCTGAATATATTCAGGAAAAAACGCATACGCCCTTTTTGGCCAAGTGCATCATTGTGGACGTTCTGCCTCTTTTCCTTTGCTTTACATGCAATTCCAGTCTACCTCCTGAAATCGGTTTCCTGCAATTCTGCCCAGCGTTCAAGTCCTCTTGGCAGCCTTACTTCAATATATTTTTGGACGATAGCTGTCATTTATAACTCTGCAGGTTTGTGAATGAGAGTGCCCCTGAGCTCCTTTCTTCAACTCGCTTTCTTGTGAGCTGGCCGCAACACCGCAGCATTGCTTCAGGCCCTAGTGTGGTTCCGGCATGACATGCTGAGCCTTTGGTTAATTCCTCTTCCTGGTGGGAAATGAGAGTTAACTTTGCCCGTCCAGACACCTCCAGCTAGTCTCTCATTGGTTCTCCCTATTCCTGTTCATTTTCCGCAGAAATTGCAAACTGGGCCAAACAAGAGGTTAAAGGCACTGACTCTCCAAGTGGGGAGAGTGTTAGTAAAGCGTCTGGAATGTTGCACCCGAGTACCGGGGGATGAAAACTGACACAATTAAACACGTTTCCCGATCACACGGTGGATCATACTCTGGGTTCCACATGCATGTTTTAGCTGAAGGAAGAATCCCTTAAACCTGGAGAGTTGAGACCCATGGAGTGGGTACCATGCAATATGACTTCAAAGGGTCTGCATTTGCTCACCGAACCTCACCAATCCTATCACTGCTGCGTTTATGACACTGTACACACGCTTGATTCTCTTTCGGAGACATATAAATCCATAGGTTTTAAGATTCTTTCTAGTCAGGTATATTCTTTCGCGTTTAATATGGGGTGTAGAGTCCACTTCGTTGAGCAAGGAGTAGCTCTTGTCTATTAAATATTTGGCTTATGGAACGGTATCTGTTCTAATTTCAATCTCTGGTTTTATGCAGCACCCCAACTCACCTTTCGCCTTAAGCAAGCATAAGTTGGTTTTCTACATTTGAGACCCTGTTCTGTTTTGTAATTCAGTTCCTGTGTAGCCAAGTTTACATTCCTTGTAGTAGTGATATCTTATGATGTTTGTTTTTCTGTGTGACTTATTTCACTTAGAATCATCGTACCTGAATCCACTCATTATGCTGCTACGGGCCTGATGACATAGATTTCATTGCTGAGTGATATTGCATTGTACGTAAGTACCACAACTTCTTTATCCATTTTTCACTTTCTGTGATTTTGAACTTATACTGTAAACGAGGTTCTTGTAAACAGAGCCTTCCCAAACTTTGGGGTGGCTGTGTCTTTTTGATTTTAATTTCCCTAAGCTATAGGACCATAAGTGGAAGTGCCCTAGGCTCTGTTGCTTTGTTTTGTAGATGTTTCAGGAAACACCATACACTTCTCCAGAGTGGCTGTTGGCAATTTACATCCCGCCCATCAGCATAACAAGGCTCCCAGTTCTCCATGGCCTGTCCTGCCTTTCTGGATTTTACACTTTTTTCAGATGGCCCTTTTGACCGGGGGGCAGTGAGACTTCATTGTAGTGCAGATTTCCTTTGCAAGCTTGCTTGGTTGGCCAAAAAGGGCGTATGCGTTTTTTCCTGAATATATTCAGGAAAAAACGCATACGCCCTTTTTGGCCAAGTGCATCATTGTGGACGTTCTGCCTCTTTTCCTATGCTTTACATGCAATTCCAGTCTACCTCCTGAAATCGGTTTCCTGCAATTCTGCCCCGCTTTCAAGTCCTCTTGGCAGCCTTACTTCAATACATTTTTGGACGATAGCTATCATTTATAACTCTGCAGGTATGTGAATGACAGTGCCCCTGAGCTCCTTTCTTCAACTCGCTTTCTTGTGAGCTGGCCGCAACACCGCAGGATTGCTTCAGGCCCTAGTGTGGTTCTGGCATGGCACGCTGAGCCTTTGTTTAATTCCTCTTCCTGGTGGGAAATGAGAGTTAAATTTGCCCGTCCAGACACCTCCAGCTAGTCTCTCATTGGTTCTCCCTATTCCTGTTCATTTTCCGCAGAAATTGCAAACTGGGCCAAACAGGAGGTTAAAGGCACTGACTCTCCAAGTGGGGAGAGTGTTAGTAAAGCGTCTGGAATGTTGCACCCGAGTACCAGGGGACGAAAACTGAGACACATTTGAACACGTTTCCCGATCACATGGTGGATCATACTCTGGGTTCCACATGCATGTTTTAGCTGAAGGAAGAATCCCTTAAACCTGGAGAGTTGAGACCCCTGCAATGGGTACCATGCAATATGACTTCAAAGGGTCTGCATTTGCTCACCGAACCTCACCAATCCTATCACTGCTGCATTTATGCCACTGTACACATGCTTGATTCTCTTTCTGAGACATATAAATCCATAGGTTTTAAGATTCTTACTAGTCAGGTATATTCTTAGGCGTTTAATATGGGGTGTAGAGTCCACTTCGTTGAGCAAGGAGTAGCTCTTGTCTATTACATATTTGGCTTATGGAACGGTATCTGTTCTAATTTCAATCTCTGGTTTTATGCAGCACCCCAACTCACCTTTCGCCTTAAGCAAGCATAAGTTGGTTTTCTACATTTGAGACCCTGTTCTGTTTTGTAATTCAGTTCCTGTGTAGCCAAGTTTACATTCCATGTGGTAGAGATATCTTATGATGTTTCTTTCTCTGTGTGACTTATTTCACTTACAATCATCGTACCTGAATCCACTCATTATGCTGCTATGGGCCTGATGACATAGATTTCATTGCTGAGTGATATTGCATTGTACGTAAGTACCACAACTTCTTTATCCATTTTGCGCTTTCTGTGATATTGAACTTGGACCATAAATGAGGTTCTTGTAAACAGAGCTGTCCCTAACTTTGGGGTGGCTGAGTCTTTTTGATTTTAATTTCCCTAAGCTATAGGACCATAAGTGGAAGTGCCCTAGGCTCTGTTGCTTTGTTTTTTAGATGTTTCAGGAAACACCATACACTTCTCCAGAGTGGCTGTTGGCAATTTACATCCCGCCCATCAGCATAACAAGGCTCCCAGTTCTCCATGGCCTGTCCTGCCTTTCTGGATTTTACACTTTTTTCAGATGGCCCTTTTGACCGGGGGGCAGTGAGACTTCATTGTAGTGCAGATTTCCTTTGCAAGCTTGCTTGGTTGGCCAAAAAGGGCGTATGCGTTTTTTCCTGAATATATTCAGGAAAAAACGCATACGCCCTTTTTGGCCAAGTGCATCATTGTGGACGTTCTGCCTCTTTTCCTATGCTTTACATGCAATTCCAGTCTACCTCCTGAAATCGGTTTCCTGCAATTCTGCCCCGCTTTCAAGTCCTCTTGGCAGCCTTACTTCAATATATTTTTGGACTATAGCTATCATTTATAACTCTGCAGGTATGTGAATGACAGTGCCCCTGAGCTCCTTTCTTCAACTCGCTTTCTTGTGAGCTGGCCGCAACATCGCAGGATTGCTTCAGGCCCTAGTGTGGTTCCGGCATGGCACGCTGAGCCTTTGTTTAATTCCTCTTCCTGGTGGGAAATGAGAGTTAAATTTGCCCGTCCAGACACCTCCAGCTAGTCTCTCATTGGTTCTCCCTATTCCTGTTCATTTTCCGCAGAAATTGCAAACTGGGCCAAACAGGAGGTTAAAGGCACTGACTCTCCAAGAGGGGAGAGTGTTAGTAAAGCGTCTGGAATGTTGCACCCGAGTACCAGGGGACGAAAACTGAGACACATTTGAACACGTTTCCCGATCACATGGTGGATCATACTCTGGGTTCCACATGCATGTTTTAGCTGAAGGAAGAATCCCTTAAACCTGCAGAGTTGAGACCCCTGCAATGGGTACCATGCAATATGACTTCAAAGGGTCTGCATTTGCTCACCGAACCTCACCAATCCTATCACTGCTGCATTTATGCCGCTGTACACACGCTTGATTCTCTTTCTGAGACATATAAATCCATAGGTTTTAAGATTCTTACTAGTCAGGTATATTCTTAGGCGTTTAATATGGGGTGTAGAGTCCACTTCGTTGAGCAAGGAGTAGCTCTTGTCTATTACATATTTGGCTTATGGAACGGTATCTGTGCTAATTTCAATCTCTGGTTTTATGCAGCACCACAACTCACCTTTCGCCTTAAGCAAGCATAAGTTGGTTTTCTACATTTGAGACCCTGTTCTGTTTTGTAATTCAGTTCCTGTGTAGCCAAGTTTACATTCCATGTGGTAGAGATATCTTATGATGTTTCTTTCTCTGTGTGACTTATTTCACTTACAATCATCGTACCTGAATCCACTCATTATGCTGCTACGGGCCTGATGACATAGATTTCATTGCTGAGTGATATTGCATTGTACGTAAGTACCACAACTTCTTTATCCATTTTGCGCTTTCTGTGATATTGAACTTGGACCATAAATGAGGTTCTTGTAAACAGAGCTGTCCCTAACTTTGGGGTGGCTGAGTCTTTTTGATTTTAATTTCCCTAAGCTATAGGACCATAAGTGGAAGTGCCCTAGGCTCTGTTGCTTTGTTTTTTAGATGTTTCAGGAAACACCATACACTTCTCCAGAGTGGCTGTTGGCAATTTACATCCCGCCCATCAGCATAACAAGGCTCCCAGTTCTCCATGGCCTGTCCTGCCTTTCTGGATTTTACACTTTTTTCAGATGGCCCTTTTGACCGGGGGGCAGTGAGACTTCATTGTAGTGCAGATTTCCTTTGCAAGCTTGCTTGGTTGGCCAAAAAGGGCGTATGCGTTTTTTCCTGAATATATTCAGGAAAAAACGCATACGCCCTTTTTGGCCAAGTGCATCATTGTGGACGTTCTGCCTCTTTTCCTATGCTTTACATGCAATTCCAGTCTACCTCCTGAAATCGGTTTCCTGCAATTCTGCCCAGCGTTCAAGTCCTCTTGGCAGCCTTACTTCAATATATTTTTGGACGATAGCTGTCATTTATAACTCTGCACGTTTGTGAATGACAGTGCCCCTGAGCTCCTTTCTTCAACTCGCTTTCTTGTGAGCTGGCCGCAACACCGCAGCATTGCTTCAGGCCCTAGTGTGGTTCCGGCATGACATGCTGAGCCTTTGGTTAATTCCTCTTCCTGGTGGGAAATGAGAGTTAACTTTGCCCGTCCAGACACCTCCAGCTAGTCTCTCATTGGTTCTCCCTATTCCTGTTCATTTTCCGCAGAAATTGCAAACTGGGCCAAACAAGAGGTTAAAGGCACTGACTCTCCAAGAGGGGAGAGTGTTAGTAAAGCGTCTGGAATGTTGCACCCGAGTACCGGGGGATGAAAACTGACACAATTAAACACGTTTCCCGATCACACGGTGGATCATACTCTGGGTTCCACATGCATGTTTTAGCTGAAGGAAGAATCCCTTAAACCTGGAGAGTTGAGACCCATGGAATGGGTACCATGCAATATGACTTCAAAGGGTCTGCATTTGCTCACCGAACCTCACCAATAATATCACTGCTGCGTTTATGCCGCTGTACACACGCTTGATTCTCTTTCTGAGACATATAAATCCATAGGTTTTAAGATTCTTACTAGTCAGGTATATTCTTAGGCGTTTAATATGTGGTGTAGAGTCCACTTCGTTGAGCAAGGAGTAGCACTTGTCTATTAAATATTTGGCTTATGGAACGGTATCTGTGCTAATTTCAATCTCTGGTTTTATGCAGCACCCCAACTCACCTTTCGCCTTAAGCAAGCATAAGTTGGTTTTCTACATTTGAGACCCTGTTCTGTTTTGTAATTCAGTTCCTGTGTAGCCAAGTTTACATTCCTTGTAGTAGTGATATCTTATGATGTTTGTTTTTCTGTGTGACTTATTTCACTTAGAATCATCGTACCTGAATCCACTCATTATGCTGCTACGGGCCTGATGACATAGATTTCATTGCTGAGTGATATTGCATTGTACGTAAGTACCACAACTTCTTTATCCATTTTGCGCTTTCTGTGATATTGAACTTGGACCATAAATGAGGTTCTTGTAAACAGAGCTGTCCCTAACTTTGGGGTGGCTGAGTCTTTTTGATTTTAATTTCCCTAAGCTATAGGACCATAAGTGGAAGTGCCCTAGGCTCTGTTGCTTTGTTTTTTAGATGTTTCAGGAAACACCATACACTTCTCCAGAGTGGCTGTTGGCAATTTACATCCCGCCCATCAGCATAACAAGGCTCCCAGTTCTCCATGGCCTGTCCTGCCTTTCTGGATTTTACACTTTTTTCAGATGGCCCTTTTGACCGGGGGGCAGTGAGACTTCATTGTAGTGCAGATTTCCTTTGCAAGCTTGCTTGGTTGGCCAAAAAGGGCGTATGCGTTTTTTCCTGAATATATTCAGGAAAGAACGCATACGCCCTTTTTGGCCAAGTGCATCATTGTGGACGTTCTGCCTCTTTTCCTATGCTTTACATGCAATTCCAGTCTACCTCCTGAAATCGGTTTCCTGCAATTCTGCCCCGCTTTCAAGTCCTCTTGGCAGCCTTACTTCAATATATTTTTGGACTATAGCTATCATTTATAACTCTGCAGGTATGTGAATGACAGTGCCCCGAGCTCCTTTCTTCAACTCGCTTTCTTGTGAGCTGGCCGCAACACCGCAGGATTGCTTCAGGCCCTAGTGTGGTTCCGGCATGGCACGCTGAGCCTTTGTTTAATTCCTCTTCCTGGTGGGAAATGAGAGTTAAATTTGCCCGTCCAGACACCTCCAGCTAGTCTCTCATTGGTTCTCCCTATTCCTGTTCATTTTCCGCAGAAATTGCAAACTGGGCCAAACAGGAGGTTAAAGGCACTGACTCTCCATGAGGGGAGAGTGTTAGTAATGCGTCTGGAATGTTGCACCCGAGTACCAGGGGACGAAAACTGAGACACATTTGAACACGTTTCCCGATCACATGGTGGATCATACTCTGGGTTCCACATGCATGTTTTAGCTGAAGGAAGAATCCCTTAAACCTGGAGAGTTGAGACCCCTGCAATGGGTACCATGCAATATGACTTCAAAGGGTCTGCATTTGCTCACCGAACCTCACCAATCCTATCACTGCTGCATTTATGCCACTGTACACACGCTTGATTCTCTTTCTGAGACATATAAATCCATAGGTTTTAAGATTCTTACTAGTCAGGTATATTCTTAGGCGTTTAATATGGGGTGTAGAGTCCACTTCGTTGAGCAAGGAGTAGCTCTTGTCTATTACATATTTGGCTTATGGAACGGTATCTGTTCTAATTTCAATCTCTGGTTTTATGCAGCACCCCAACTCACCTTTCCCCTTAAGCAAGCATAAGTCGGTTTTCTACATTTGAGACCCTGTTCTGTTTTGTAATTCAGTTCCTGTGTAGCCAAGTTTACATTCCATGTGGTAGAGATATCTTATGATGTTTCTTTTTCTGTGTGACTTATTTCACTTAGAATCATCGTACCTGAATCCACTCATTATGCTGCTATGGGCCTGATGACATAGATTTCATTGCTGAGTGATATTGCATTGTACGTAAGTACCACAACTTCTTTATCCATTTTTCACTTTCTGTGATTTTGAACTTATACTGCAAACGAGGTTCTTGTAAACAGAGCCTTCCGAAACTTTGGGGTGGCTGTGTCTTTTTGATTTTAATTTCCCTAAGCTATAGGACCATAAGTGGAAGTGCCCTAGGCTCTGTTGCTTTGTTTTTTAGATGTTTCAGGAAACACCATACACTTCTCCAGAGTGGCTGTTGGCAATTTACATCCCGCCCATCAGCATAACAAGGCTCCCAGTTCTCCATGGCCTGTCCTGCCTTTCTGGATTTTACACTTTTTTCAGATGGCCCTTTTGACCGGGGGGCAGTGAGACTTCATTGTAGTGCAGATTTCCTTTGCAAGCTTGCTTGGTTGGCCAAAAAGGGCGTATGCGTTTTTTCCTGAATATATTCAGGAAAAAACGCATATGCTCTTTTTGGCCAAGTGCATCATTGTGGACGTTCTGCCTCTTTTCCTATGCTTTACATGCAATTCCAGTCTACCTCCTGAAATCGGTTTCCTGCAATTCTGCCCCGCTTTCAAGTCCTCTTGGCAGCCTTACTTCAATATATTTTTGGACTATAGCTATCATTTATAACTCTGCAGGTATGTGAATGACAGTGCCCCTGAGCTCCTTTCTTCAACTCGCTTTCTTGTGAGCTGGCCGCAACACCGCAGGATTGCTTCAGGCCCTAGTGTGGTTCCGGCATGGCACGCTGAGCCTTTGTTTAATTCCTCTTCCTGGTGGGAAATGAGAGTTAAATTTGCCCGTCCAGACACCTCCAGCTAGTCTCTCATTGGTTCTCCCTATTCCTGTTCATTTTCCGCAGAAATTGCAAACTGGGCCAAACAGGAGGTTAAAGGCACTGACTCTCCAAGAGGGGAGAGTGTTAGTAAAGCGTCTGGAATGTTGCACCCGAGTACCAGGGGACGAAAACTGAGACACATTTGAACACGTTTCCCGATCACATGGTGGATCATACTCTGGGTTCCACATGCATGTTTTAGCTGAAGGAAGAATCCCTTAAGCCTGGAGAGTTGAGACCCCTGCAATGGGTACCATGCAATATGACTTCAAAGGGTCTGCATTTGCTCACCGAACCTCACCAATCCTATCACTGCTGCATTTATGCCACTGTACACACGCTTGATTCTCTTTCTGAGACATATAAATCCATAGGTTTTAAGATTCTTCCTAGTCAGGTATATTCTTAGGCGTTTAATATGGGGTGTAGAGTCCACTTCGTTGAGCAAGGAGTAGCTCTTGTCTATTACATATTTGGCTTATGGAACGGTATCTGTTCTAATTTCAATCTCTGGTTTTATGCAGCACCCCAACTCACCTTTCCCCTTAAGCAAGCATAAGTTTGTTTTCTACATTTGAGACCCTGTTCTGTTTTGTAATTCAGTTCCTGTGTAGCCAAGTTTACATTCCATGTGGTAGAGATATCTTATGATGTTTCTTTTTCTGTGTGACTTATTTCACTTAGAATCATCGTACCTGAATCCACTCATTATGCTGCTATGGGCCTGATGACATAGATTTCATTGCTGAGTGATATTGCATTGTACGTAAGTACCACAACTTCTTTATCCATTTTTCACTTTCTGTGATTTTGAACTTGTACTGTAAACGAGGTTCTTGTAAACAGAGCCTTCCCAAACTTTGGGGTGGCTGTGTCTTTTTGATTTTAATTTCCCTAAGCTATAGGACCATAAGTGGAAGTGCCCTAGGCTCTGTTGCTTTGTTTTGTAGATGTTTCAGGAAACACCATACACTTCTCCAGAGTGGCTGTTGGCAATTTACATCCCGCCCATCAGCATAACAAGGCTCCCAGTTCTCCATTGGCTGTCCTGCCTTTCTGGATTTTACACTTTTTTCAGATGGCCCTTTTGACCGGGGGGCAGTGAGACTTCATTGTAGTGCTGATGTCCTTTGCAAGCTTGCTTGGTTGGCCAAAAAGGGCGTATGCGTTTTTTCCTGAATATATTCAGGAAAAAACGCATATGCCCTTTTTGGCCAAGTGCATCATTGTGGACGTTCTGCCTCTTTTCCTTTGCTTTACATGCAATTCCAGTCTACCTCCTGAAATCGGTTTCCTGCAATTCTGCCCAGCGTTCAAGTCCTCTTGGCAGCCTTACTTCAATATATTTTTGGACGATAGCTGTCATTTATAACTCTGCAGGTTTGTGAATGACAGTGCCCCTGAGCTCCTTTCTTCAACTCGCTTTCTTGTGAGCTGGCCGCAACACCGCAGGATTGCTTCAGGCCCTAGTGTGGTTCCGGCATGACATGCTGAGCCTTTGGTTAATTCCTCTTCCTGGTGGGAAATGAGAGTTAAATTTGCCCGTCCAGACACCTCCAGCTAGTCTCTCATTTGTTCTCCCTATTCCTGTTCATTTTCCGCAGAAATTGCAAACTGGGCCAAACAAGAGGTTAAAGGCACTGACTCTCCAAGTGGGGAGAGTGTTAGTAAAGCGTCTGGAATGTTGCACCCGAGTACCGGGGGATGAAAACTGACACAATGAAACACGTTTCCCGATCACACGGTGGATCATACTCTGGGTTCCACATGCATGTTTTAGCTGAAGGAAGAATCCCTTAAACCTGGAGAGTTGAGACCCATGGAATGGGTACCATGCAATATGACTTCAAAGGGTCTGCATTTGCTCACCGAACCTCACCAATAATATCACTGCTGCGTTTATGCCGCTGTACACACGCTTGATTCTCTTTCTGAGACATATAAATCCATAGGTTTTAAGATTCTTACTAGTCAGGTATATTCTTAGGCGTTTAATATGTGGTGTAGAGTACACTTCGTTGAGCAAGGAGTAGCTCTTGTCTATTAAATATTTGGCTTATGGAACGGTATCTGTTCTAATTTCAATCTCTGGTTTTATGCAGCACCCCAACTCACCTTTCGCCTTAAGCAAGCATAAGTTGGTTTTCTACATTTGAGACCCTGTTCTGTTTTGTAATTCAGTTCCTGTGTAGCCAAGTTTACATTCCTTGTAGTAGTGATATCTTATGATGTTTGTTTTTCTGTGTGACTTATTTCACTTAGAATCATCGTACCTGAATCCACTCATTATGCTGCTACGGGCCTGATGACATAGATTTCATTTCTGAGTGATATTGCATTGTACGTAAGTACCACAACTTCTTTATCCATTTTTCGCTTTCTGTGATATTGAACTTGGACCATAAATGAGGTTCTTGTAAACAGAGCTGTCCCTAACTTTGGGGTGGCTGAGTCTTTTTGATTTTAATTTCCCTAAGCTATAGGACCATAAGTGGAAGTGCCCTAGGCTCTGTTGCTTTGTTTTTTAGATGTTTCAGGAAACACCATACACTTCTCCAGAGTGGCTGTTGGCAATTTACATCCCGCCCATCAGCATAACAAGGCTCCCAGTTCTCCATGGCCTGTCCTGCCTTTCTGGATTTTACACTTTTTTCAGATGGCCCTTTTGACCGGGGGGCAGTGAGACTTCATTGTAGTGCAGATTTCCTTTGCAAGCTTGCTTGGTTGGCCAAAAAGGGCGTATGCGTTTTTTCCTGAATATATTCAGGAAAAAACGCATACGCCCTTTTTGGCCAAGTGCATCATTGTGGACGTTCTGCCTCTTTTCCTATGCTTTACATGCAATTCCAGTCTACCTCCTGAAATCGGTTTCCTGCAATTCTGCCCCGCTTTCAAGTCCTCTTGGCAGCCTTACTTCAATATATTTTTGGACGATAGCTATCATTTATAACTCTGCAGGTATGTGAATGACAGTGCCCCTGAGCTCCTTTCTTCAACTCGCTTTCTTGTGAGCGGGCCGCAACACCGCAGCATTGCTTCAGGCCCTAGTGTGGTTCCGGCATGGCACGCTGAGCCTTTGTTTAATTCCTCTTCCTGGTGGGAAATGAGAGTTAAATTTGCCCGTCCAGACACCTCCAGCTAGTCTCTCATTGGTTCTCCCTATTCCTGTTCATTTTCCGCAGAAATTGCAAACTGGGCCAAACAGGAGGTTAAAGGCACTGACTCTCCAAGTGGGGAGAGTGTTAGTAAAGCGTCTGGAATGTTGCACCCGAGTACCAGGGGACGAAAACTGAGACACATTTGAACACGTTTCCCGATCACATGGTGGATCATACTCTGGGTTCCACATGCATGTTTTAGCTGAAGGAAGAATCCCTTAAACCTGGAGAGTTGAGACCCCTGCAATGGGTACCATGCAATATGACTTCAAAGGGTCTGCATTTGCTCACCGAACCTCACCAATCCTATCACTGCTGCATTTATGCCACTGTACACACGCTTGATTCTCTTTCTGAGACATATAAATCCATAGGTTTTAAGATTCTTACTAGTCAGGTATATTCTTAGGCGTTTAATATGGGGTGTAGAGTCCACTTCGTTGAGCAAGGAGTAGCTCTTGTCTATTACATATTTGGCTTATGGAACGGTATCTGTGCTAATTTCAATCTCTGGTTTTATGCAGCACCCCAACTCACCTTTCCCCTTAAGCAAGCATAAGTCGGTTTTCTACATTTGAGACCCTGTTCTGTTTTGTAATTCAGTTCCTGTGTAGCCAAGTTTACATTCCATGTGGTAGAGATATCTTATGATGTTTCTTTTTCTGTGTGACTTATTTCACTTAGAATCATCGTACCTGAATCCACTCATTATGCTGCTATGGGCCTGATGACATAGATTTCATTGCTGAGTGATATTGCATTGTACGTAAGTACCACAACTTCTTTATCCATTTTTCACTTTCTGTGATTTTGAACTTATACTGTAAACGAGGTTCTTGTAAACAGAGCCTTCCCAAACTTTGGGGTGGCTGTGTCTTTTTGATTTTAATTTCCCTAAGCTATAGGACCATAAGTGGAAGTGCCCTAGGCTCTGTTGCTTTGTTTTGTAGATGTTTCAGGAAACACCATACACTTCTCCAGAGTGGCTGTTGGCAATTTACATCCCGCCCATCAGCATAACAAGGCTCCCAGTTCTCCATGGCCTGTCCTGTCTTTCTGGATTTTACACTTTTTTCAGATGGCCCTTTTGACCGGGGGGCAGTGAGACTTCATTGTAGTGCAGATTTCCTTTGCAAGCTTGCTTGGTTGGCCAAAAAGGGCGTATGCGTTTTTTCCTGAATATATTAAGGAAAAAACGCATACGCCCTTTTTGGCCAAGTGCATCATTGTGGACGTTCTGCCTCTTTTCCTATGCTTTACATGCAATTCCAGTCTACCTCCTGAAATCGGTTTCCTGCAATTCTGCCCCGCTTTCAAGTCCTCTTGGCAGCCTTACTTCAATATATTTTTGGACGATAGCTATCATTTATAACTCTGCAGGTATGTGAATGACAGTGCCCCTGAGCTCCTTTCTTCAACTCGCTTTCTTGTGAGCGGGCCGCAACACCGCAGCATTGCTTCAGGCCCTAGTGTGGTTCCGGCATGGCACGCTGAGCCTTTGTTTAATTCCTCTTCCTGGTGGGAAATGAGAGTTAACTTTGCCCGGCCAGACACCTCCAGCTAGTCTCTCATTGGTTCTCCCTATTCCTGTTCATTTTCCGCAGAAATTGCAAACTGGGCCAAACAGGAGGTTAAAGGCACTGACTCTCCAAGTGGGGAGAGTGTTAGTAAAGCGTCTGGAATGTTGCACCCGAGTACCAGGGGACGAAAACTGAGACACATTTGAACACGTTTCCCGATCACATGGTGGATCATACTCTGGGTTCCACATGCATGTTTTAGCTGAAGGAAGAATCCCTTAAACCTGGAGAGTTGAGACCCCTGCAATGGGTACCATGCAATATGACTTCAAAGGGTCTGCATTTGCTCACCGAACCTCACCAATCCTATCACTGCTGCATTTATGCCACTGTACACACGCTTGATTCTCTTTCTGAGACATATAAATCCATAGGTTTTAAGATTCTTACTAGTCAGGTATATTCTTAGGCGTTTAATATGGGGTGTAGAGTCCACTTCGTTGAGCAAGGAGTAGCTCTTGTCTATTACATATTTGGCTTATGGAACGGTATCTGTGCTAATTTCAATCTCTGGTTTTATGCAGCACCCCAACTCACCTTTCCCCTTAAGCAAGCATAAGTCGGTTTTCTACATTTGAGACCCTGTTCTGTTTTGTAATTCAGTTCCTGTGTAGCCAAGTTTACATTCCATGTGGTAGAGATATCTTATGATGTTTCTTTTTCTGTGTGACTTATTTCACTTAGAATCATCGTACCTGAATCCACTCATTATGCTGCTATGGGCCTGATGACATAGATTTCATTGCTGAGTGATATTGCATTGTACGTAAGTACCACAACTTCTTTATCCATTTTTCACTTTCTGTGATTTTGAACTTATACTGTAAACGAGGTTCTTGTAAACAGAGCCTTCCCAAACTTTGGGGTGGCTGTGTCTTTTTGATTTTAATTTCCCTAAGCTATAGGACCATAAGTGGAAGTGCCCTAGGCTCTGTTGCTTTGTTTTGTAGATGTTTCAGGAAACACCATACACTTCTCCAGAGTGGCTGTTGGCAATTTACATCCCGCCCATCAGCATAACAAGGCTCCCAGTTCTCCATGGCCTGTCCTGTCTTTCTGGATTTTACACTTTTTTCAGATGGCCCTTTTGACCGGGGGCAGTGAGACTTCATTGTAGTGCAGATTTCCTTTGCAAGCTTGCTTGGTTGGCCAAAAAGGGCGTATGCGTTTTTTCCTGAATATATTAAGGAAAAAACGCATACGCCCTTTTTGGCCAAGTGCATCATTGTGGACGTTCTGCCTCTTTTCCTATGCTTTACATGCAATTCCAGTCTACCTCCTGAAATCGGTTTCCTGCAATTCTGCCCCGCTTTCAAGTCCTCTTGGCAGCCTTACTTCAATATATTTTTGGACGATAGCTATCATTTATAACTCTGCAGGTATGTGAATGACAGTGCCCCTGAGCTCCTTTCTTCAACTCGCTTTCTTGTGAGCTGGCCGCAACACCGCAGCATTGCTTCAGGCCCTAGTGTGGTTCCGGCATGGCACGCTGAGCCTTTGTTTAATTCCTCTTCCTGGTGGGAAATGAGAGTTAAATTTGCCCGTCCAGACACCTCCAGCTAGTCTCTCATTGGTTCTCCCTATTCCTGTTCATTTTCCGCAGAAATTGCAAACTGGGCCAAACAGGAGGTTAAAGGCACTGACTCTCCAAGTGGGGAGAGTGTTAGTAAAGCGTCTGGAATGTTGCACCCGAGTACCAGGGGACGAAAACTGAGACACATTTGAACACGTTCCCCGATCACATGGTGGATCATACTCTGGGTTCCACATGCATGTTTTAGCTGAAGGAAGAATCCCTTAAACCTGGAGAGTTGAGACCCCTGCAATGGGTACCATGCAATATGACTTCAAAGGGTCTGCATTTGCTCACCGAACCTCACCAATCCTATTACTGCTGCATTTATGCCACTGTACACACGCTTGATTCTCTTTCGGAGACATATAAATCCATAGGTTTTAAGATTCTTACTAGTCAGGTATATTCTTAGGCGTTTAATATGGGGTGTAGAGTCCACTTCGTTGAGCAAGGAGTAGCTCTTGTCTATTACATATTTGGCTTATGGAACGGTATCTGTGCTAATTTCAATCTCTGGTTTTATGCAGCACCCCAACTCACCTTTCCCCTTAAGCAAGCATAAGTCGGTTTTCTACATTTGAGACCCTGTTCTGTTTTGTAATTCAGTTCCTGTGTAGCCAAGTTTACATTCCATGTGGTAGAGATATCTTATGATGTTTCTTTTTCTGTGTGACTTATTTCACTTAGAATCATCGTACCTGAATCCACTCATTATGCTGCTATGGGCCTGATGACATAGATTTCATTGCTGAGTGATATTGCATTGTACGTAAGTACCACAACTTCTTTATCCATTTTTCACTTTCTGTGATTTTGAACTTATACTGTAAACGAGGTTCTTGTAAACAGAGCCTTCCCAAACTTTGGGGTGGCTGTGTCTTTTTGATTTTAATTTCCCTAAGCTATAGGACCATAAGTGGAAGTGCCCTAGGCTCTGTTGCTTTGTTTTGTAGATGTTTCAGGAAACACCATACACTTCTCCAGAGTGGCTGTTGGCAATTTACATCCCGCCCATCAGCATAACAAGGCTCCCAGTTCTCCATGGCCTGTCCTGTCTTTCTGGATTTTACACTTTTTTCAGATGGCCCTTTTGACCGGGGGCAGTGAGACTTCATTGTAGTGCAGATTTCCTTTGCAAGCTTGCTTGGTTGGCCAAAAAGGGCGTATGCGTTTTTTCCTGAATATATTAAGGAAAAAACGCATACGCCCTTTTTGGCCAAGTGCATCATTGTGGACGTTCTGCCTCTTTTCCTATGCTTTACATGCAATTCCAGTCTACCTCCTGAAATCGGTTTCCTGCAATTCTGCCCCGCTTTCAAGTCCTCTTGGCAGCCTTACTTCAATATACTTTTGGACGATAGCTATCATTTATAACTCTGCAGGTATGTGAATGACAGTGCCCCTGAGCTCCTTTCTTCAACTCGCTTTCTTGTGAGCTGGCCGCAACACCGCAGGATTGCTTCAGGCCCTAGTGTGGTTCCGGCATGGCACGCTGAGCCTTTGTTTAATTCCTCTTCCTGGTGGGAAATGAGAGTTAACTTTGCCCGTCCAGACACCTCCAGCTAGTCTCTCATTGGTTCTCCCTATTCCTCTTCATTTTCCGCAGAAATTGCAAACTGGGCCAAACAAGAGGTTAAAGGCACTGACTCTCCAAGTGGGGAGAGTGTTAGTAAAGCGTCTGGAATGTTGCACCCGAGTACCAGGGGATGAAAACTGAGACACATTTGAACACGTTTCCCGATCACATGGTGGATCATACTCTGGGTTCCACATGCATGTTTTAGCTGAAGGAAGAATCCCTTAAACCTGGAGAGTTGAGACCCCTGCAATGGGTACCATGCAATATGACTTCAAAGGTTCTGCATTTGCTCACCGAACCTCACCAATCCTATCACTGCTGCATTTATGCCACTGTACACACGCTTGATTCTCTTTCTGAGACATATAAATCCATAGGTTTTAAGATTCTTACTAGTCAGGTATATTCTTAGGCGTTTAATATGGGGTGTAGAGTCCACTTCGTTGAGCAAGGAGTAGCTCTTGTCTATTACATATTTGGCTTATGGAACGGTATCTGTTCTAATTTCAATCTCTGGTTTTATGCAGCACCCCAACTCACCTTTCGCCTTAAGCAAGCATAAGTTGGTTTTCTACATTTGAGACCCTGTTCTGTTTTGTTATTCAGTTCCTGTGTAGCCAAGTTTACATTCCATGTGGTAGAGATATCTTATGATGTTTCTTTCTCTGTGTGACTTATTTCACTTACAATCATCGTACCTGAATCCACTCATTATGCTGCTACGGGCCTGATGACATAGATTTCATTGCTGAGTGATATTGCATTGTACGTAAGTACCACAACTTCTTTATCCATTTTGCGCTTTCTGTGATATTGAACTTGTACCGTAAAGGAGGTTCTTGTAAACAGAGCTGTCCCAAAGATTGGGGTGGTTGTGTCTTTTTGATTTTAATTTCCCTAAGCTATAGGACCATAAGTGGAAGTGCCCTAGGCTCTGTTGCTTTGTTTTTTAGATGTTTCAGGAAACACCATACACTTCTCCAGAGTGACTGTTGGCAATTTACATCCCGCCCATCAGAATAACAAGGCTCCCAGTTCTCCATGGGCTGTCCTGCCTTTCTGGATTTTACACTTTTTTCAGATGGCCCTTTTGACCGGGGGGCAGTGAGACTTCATTGTAGTGCAGATTTCCTTTGCAAGCTTGCTTGGTTGGCCAAAAAGTGCGTATGCGTTTTTTCCTGAATATATTCAGGAAAAAACGCATACGCCCTTTTTGGCCAAGTGCATCATTGTGGACGTTCTGCCTCTTTTCCTATGCTTTACATGCAATTCCAGTCTACCTCCTGAAATCGGTTTCCTGCAATTCTGCCCCGCTTTCAAGTCCTCTTGGCAGCCTTACTTCAATATATTTTTGGACGATAGCTGTCATTTATAACTCTGCAGGTATGTGAATGACAGTGCCCCTGAGCTCCTTTCTTCAACTCGCTTTCTTGTGAGCTGGCCGCAACACCGCAGCATTGCTTCAGGCCCTAGTGTGGTTCCGGCACGGCACGCTGAATCTTTGGTTAATTCCTCTTCCTGGTGGGAAATGAGAGTTAAATTTGCCCGTCCAGACACCTCCAGCTAGTCTCTCATTGGTTCTCCCTATTCCTGTTCATTTTCCGCAGAAATTGCAAAATTGGCCAAACAGGAGGTTAAAGGCACTGACTCTCCGAGTGGGGAGAGTGTTAGTAAAGCGTCTGGAATGTTGCACCCGAGTACCGGGGGATGAAAACTGAGTCACATTTGAACACGTTTCCCGATCACACAGTGGATCATACTCTGGGTTCCACATGCATGTTTTAGCTGAAGGAAGAATCCCTTAAACCTGGAGAGTTGAGACCCATGGAATGGGTACCATGCAATATGACTTCAAAGGGTCTGCATTTGCTCACCGAACCTCACCAATCCTATCACTGCTGCATTTATGCCACTGTACACACGCTTGATTCTCTTTCTGAGACATATAAATCCATAGGTTTTAAGATTCTTACTAGTCAGGTATATTCTTAGGCGTTTAATATGGGGTGTAGAGTCCACTTCGTTGAGCAAGGAGTAGCTCTTGTCTATTACATATTTGACTTATGGAACGGTATCTGTGCTAATTTCAATCTCTGGTTTTATGCAGCACCCCAACTCACCTTTCCCCTTAAGCAAGCATAAGTCGGTTTTCTACATTTGAGACCCTGTTCTGTTTTGTAATTCAGTTCCTGTGTAGCCAAGTTTACATTCCATGTGGTAGAGATATCTTATGATGTTTCTTTTTCTGTGTGACTTATTTCACTTAGAATCATCGTACCTGAATCCACTCATTATGCTGCTATGGGCCTGATGACATAGATTTCATTGCTGAGTGATATTGCATTGTACGTAAGTACCACAACTTCTTTATCCATTTTTCACTTTCTGTGATTTTGAACTTATACTGTAAACGAGGTTCTTGTAAACAGAGCCTTCCCAAACTTTGGGGTGGCTGTGTCTTTTTGATTTTAATTTCCCTAAGCTATAGGACCATAAGTGGAAGTGCCCTAGGCTCTGTTGCTTTGTTTTGTAGATGTTTCAGGAAACACCATACACTTCTCCAGAGTGGCTGTTCGCAATTTACATCCCGCCCATCAGCATAACAAGGCTCCCAGTTCTCCATGGCCTGTCCTGTCTTTCTGGATTTTACACTTTTTTCAGATGGCCCTTTTGACCGGGGGCAGTGAGACTTCATTGTAGTGCAGATTTCCTTTGCAAGCTTGCTTGGTTGGCCAAAAAGGGCGTATGCGTTTTTTCCTGAATATATTCAGGAAAAAACGCATACGCCCTTTTTGGCCAAGTGCATCATTGTGGACGTTCTGCCTCTTTTCCTATGCTTTACATGCAATTCCAGTCTACCTCCTGAAATCGGTTTCCTGCAATTCTGCCCCGCTTTCAAGTCCTCTTGGCAGCCTTACTTCAATATATTTTTGGACGATAGCTATCATTTATAACTCTGCAGGTATGTGAATGACAGTGCCCCTGAGCTCCTTTCTTCAACTCGCTTTCTTGTGAGCTGGCCGCAACACCGCAGGATTGCTTCAGGCCCTAGTGTGGTTCCGGCATGGCACGCTGAGCCTTTGTTTAATTCCTCTTCCTGGTGGGAAATGAGAGTTAACTTTGCCCGTCCAGACACCTCCAGCTAGTCTCTCATTGGTTCTCCCTATTCCTGTTCATTTTCCGCAGAAATTGCAAACTGGGCCAAACAGGAGGTTAAAGGCACTGACTCTCCAAGTGGGGAGAGTGTTAGTAAAGCGTCTGGAATGTTGCACCCGAGTACCAGGGGATGAAAACTGAGACACATTTGAACACGTTTCCCGATCACATGGTGGATCATACTCTGGGTTCCACATGCATGTTTTAGCTGAAGGAAGAATCCCTTAAACCTGGAGAGTTGAGACCCCTGCAATGGGTACCATGCAATATGACTTCAAAGGGTCTGCATTTGCTCACCGAACCTCACCAATCCTATCACTGCTGCATTTATGCCACTGTACACACGCTTGATTCTCTTTCTGAGACATATAAATCCATAGGTTTTAAGATTCTTACTAGTCAGGTATATTCTTAGGCGTTTAATATGGGGTGTAGAGTCCACTTCGTTGAGCAAGGAGTAGCTCTTGTCTATTACATATTTGGCTTATGGAACGGTATCTGTTCTAATTTCAATCTCTGGTTTTATGCAGCACCCCAACTCACCTTTCGCCTTAAGCAAGCATAAGTTGGTTTTCTACATTTGAGACCCTGTTCTGTTTTGTTATTCAGTTCCTGTGTAGCCAAGTTTACATTCCATGTGGTAGAGATATCTTATGATGTTTCTTTCTCTGTGTGACTTATTTCACTTACAATCATCGTACCTGAATCCACTCATTATGCTGCTACGGGCCTGATGACATAGATTTCATTGCTGAGTGATATTGCATTGTACGTAAGTACCACAACTTCTTTATCCATTTTGCGCTTTCTGTGATATTGAACTTGTACCGTAAAGGAGGTTCTTGTAAACAGAGCTGTCCCAAAGATTGGGGTGGTTGTGTCTTTTTGATTTTAATTTCCCTAAGCTATAGGACCATAAGTGGAAGTGCCCTAGGCTCTGTTGCTTTGTTTTTTAGATGTTTCAGGAAACACCATACACTTCTCCAGAGTGACTGTTGGCAATTTACATCCCGCCCATCAGCATAACAAGGCTCCCAGTTCTCCATGGGCTGTCCTGCCTTTCTGGATTTTACACTTTTTTCAGATGGCCCTTTTGACCGGGGAGCAGTGAGACTTCATTGTAGTGCAGATTTCCTTTGCAAGCTTGCTTGGTTGGCCAAAAAGGGCGTATGCGTTTTTTCCTGAATATATTCAGGAAAAAACGCATACGCCCTTTTTGGCCAAGTGCATCATTGTGGACGTTCTGCCTCTTTTCCTATGCTTTACATGCAATTCCAGTCTACCTCCTGAAATCGGTTTCCTGCAATTCTGCCCCGCTTTCAAGTCCTCTTGGCAGCCTTACTTCAATATATTTTTGGACGATAGCTGTCATTTATAACTCTGCAGGTATGTGAATGACAGTGCCCCTGAGCTCCTTTCTTCAACTCGCTTTCTTGTGAGCTGGCCGCAACACCGCAGCATTGCTTCAGGCCCTAGTGTGGTTCCGGCACGGCACGCTGAGCCTTTGGTTAATTCCTCTTCCTGGTGGGAAATGAGAGTTAAATTTGCCCGTCCAGACACCTCCAGCTAGTCTCTCATTGGTTCTCCCTATTCCTGTTCATTTTCCGCAGAAATTGCAAACTGGGCCAAACAGGAGGTTAAAGGCACTGACTCTCCGAGTGGGGAGAGTGTTAGTAAAGCGTCTGGAATGTTGCACCCGAGTACCGGGGGATGAAAACTGAGTCACATTTGAACACGTTTCCCGATCACACAGTGGATCATACTCTGGGTTCCACATGCATGTTTTAGCTGAAGGAAGAATCCCTTAAACCTGGAGAGTTGAGACCCATGGAATGGGTACCATGCAATATGACTTGAAAGGGTCTGCATTTGCTCTCCGAACCTCACCAATCCTATCACTGCTGCATTTATGCCACTGTACACACGCTTGATTCTCTTTCTGAGACATATAAATCCATAGGTTTTAAGATTCTTACTAGTCAGGTATATTCTTAGGCGTTTAATATGGGGTGTAGAGTCCACTTCGTTGAGCAAGGAGTAGCTCTTGTCTATTACATATTTGGCTTATGGAACGGTATCTGTTCTAATTTCAATCTCTGGTTTTATGCAACACCCCAACTCACCTTTCGCCTTAAGCAAGCATAAGTTGGTTTTCTACATTTGAGACCCTGTTCTGTTTTGTAATTCAGTTCCTGTGTAGCCAAGTTTACATTCCATGTGGTAGAGATATCTTATGATGTTTCTTTTTCTGTGTGACTTATTTCACTTAGAATCATCGTACCTGAATCCACTCATTATGCTGCTATGGGCCTGATGACATAGATTTCATTGCTGAGTGATATTGCATTGTACGTAAGTACCACAACTTCTTTATCCATTTTTCACTTTCTGTGATTTTGAACTTGTACTGTAAACGAGGTTCTTGTAAACAGAGCCTTCCCAAACTTTGGGGTGGCTGTGTCTTTTTGATTTTAATTTCCCTAAGCTATAGGACCATAAGTGGAAGTGCCCTAGGCTCTGTTGCTTTGTTTTGTAGATGTTTCAGGAAACACCATACACTTCTCCAGAGTGGCTGTTGGCAATTTACATCCCGCCCATCAGCATAACAAGGCTCCCAGTTCTCCATGGGCTGTCCTGCCTTTCTGGATTTTACACTTTTTTCAGATGGCCCTTTTGACCGTGGGGCAGTGAGACTTCATTGTAGTGCAGATTTCCTTTGCAAGCTTGCTTGGTTGGCCAAAAAGGGCGTATGCGTTTTTTCCTGAATATATTCAGGAAAAACCGCATACGCCCTTTTTGGCCAAGTGCATCATTGTGGACGTTCTGCCTCTTTTCCTTTGCTTTACATGGAATTCCAGTCTACCTCCTGAAATCGGTTTCCTGCAATTCTGCCCAGCGTTCAAGTCCTCTTGGCAGCCTTACTTCAATATATTTTTGGACGATAGCTGTCATTTATAACTCTGCAGGTTTGTGAATGACAGTGCCCCTGAGCTCCTTTCTTCAACTCGCTTTCTTGTGAGCTGGCCGCAACACCGCAGCATTGCTTCAGGCCCTAGTGTGGTTCCGGCATGACATGCTGAGCCTTTGTTTAATTCCTCTTCCTGGTGGGAAATGAGAGTTAACTTTGCCCGTCCAGACACCTCCAGCTAGTCTCTCATTGGTTCTCCCTATTCCTGTTCATTTTCCGCAGAAATTGCAAACTGGGCCAAACAAGAGGTTAAAGGCACTGACCCTCCAAGTGGGGAGAGTGTTAGTAAAGCGTCTGGAATGTTGCACCCGAGTACCGGGGGATGAAAACTGACACAATTAAACACGTTTCCCGATCACACGGTGGATCATACTCTGGGTTCCACATGCATGTTTTAGCTGAAGGAAGAATCCCTTAAACCTGGAGAGTTGAGACCCATGGAATGGGTACCATGCAATATGACTTCAAAGGGTCTTCATTTGCTCACCGAACCTCACCAATCCTATCACTGCTACGTTTATGACACTGTACACACGCTTGATTCTCTTTCGGAGACATATAAATCCATAGGTTTTAAGATTCTTTCTAGTCAGGTATATTCTTACGCGTTTAATATGGGGTGTAGAGTCCACTTCGTTGAGCAAGGAGTAGCTCTTGTCTATTAAATATTTGGCTTATGGAACGGTATCTGTTTTAATTTCAATCTCTGGTTTTATGCAGCACCCCAACTCACCTTTCGCCTTAAGCAAGCATAAGTTGGTTTTCTACATTTGAGACCCTGTTCTGTTTTGTAATTCAGTTCCTGTGTAGCCAAGTTTACATTCCTTGTAGTAGTGATATCTTATGATGTTTGTTTTTCTGTGTGACTTATTTCACTTAGAATCATCGTACCTGAATCCACTCATTATGCTGCTACGGGCCTGATGACATAGATTTCATTGCTGAGTGATATTGCATTGTACGTAAGTACCACAACATCTTTATCCATTTTTCGCTTTCTGTGATATTGAACTTGGACCATAAATGAGGTTCTTGTAAACAGAGCTGTCCCTAACTTTGGGGTGGCTGAGTCCTTTTGATTTTAATTTCCCTAAGCTATAGGACCATAAGTGGAAGTGCCCTAGGCTCTGTTGCTTTGTTTTTTAGATGTTTCAGGAAACACCATACACTTCTCCAGAGTGGCTGTTGGCAATTTACATCCCACACATCAGCATAACAAGGCTCCCAGTTCTCCATGGCCTGTCCTGCCTTTCTGGATTTTACACTTTTTTCAGATGGCCCTTTTGACCAGGGGGCAGTGAGACTTCATTGTAGTGCAGATTTCCTTTTCAAGCTTGCTTGGTTGGCCAAAAAGGGCGTATGCATTTTTTCCTGAATATATTCAGGAAAAAACGCATACGCCCTTTTTGGCCAAGTGCATCATTGTGGACGTTCTGCCTCTTTTCCTATGCTTTACATGCAATTCCAGTCTACCTCCTGAAATCGGTTTCCTGCAATTCTGCCCCGCTTTCAAGTCCTCTTGGCAGCCTTACTTCAATATACTTTTGGACTATAGCTATCATTTATAACTCTGCAGGTATGTGAATGACAGTGCCCCTGAGCTCCTTTCTTCAACTCGCTTTCTTGTGAGCTGGCCGCAACACCGCAGGATTGCTTCAGGCCCTAGTGTTGTTCCGGCATGGCACGCTGAGCCTTTGTTTAATTCCTCTTCCTGGTGGGAAATGAGAGTTAAATTTGCCCGTCCAGACACCTCCAGCTAGTCTCTCATTGGTTCTCCCTATTCCTGTTCATTTTCCGCAGAAATTGCAAACTGGGCCAAACAAGAGGTTAAAGGCACTGACTCTCCAAGAGGGGAGAGTGTTAGTAAAGCGTCTGGAATGTTGCACCCGAGTACCAGGGGACGAAAACTGAGACACATTTGAACACGTTTCCCGATCACATGGTGGATCATACTCTGGGTTCCACATGCATGTTTTAGCTGAAGGAAGAATCCCTTAAACCTGGAGAGTTGAGACCCCTGCAATGGGTACCATGCAATATGACTTCAAAGGGTCTGCATTTGCTCACCGAACCTCACCAATCCTATCACTGCTGCATTTATGCCACTGTACACACGCTTGATTCTCTTTCTGAGACATATAAATCCATAGGTTTTAAGATTCTTACTAGTCAGGTATATTCTTAGGCGTTTAATATGGGGTGTAGAGTCCACTTCGTTGAGCAAGGAGTAGCTCTTGTCTATTACATATTTGGCTTATGGAACGGTATCTGTGCTAATTTCAATCTCTGGTTTTATGCAGCACCCCAACTCACCTTTCCCCTTAAGCAAGCATAAGTCGGTTTTCTACATTTGAGACCCTGTTCTGTTTTGTAATTCAGTTCCTGTGTAGCCAAGTTTACATTCCATGTGGTAGAGATATCTTATGATGTTTCTTTTTCTGTGTGACTTATTTCACTTAGAATCATCGTACCTGAATCCACTCATTATGCTGCTATGGGCCTGATGACATAGATTTCATTGCTGAGTGATATTGCATTGTACGTAAGTACCACAACTTCTTTATCCATTTTTCACTTTCTGTGATTTTGAACTTATACTGTAAACGAGGTTCTTGTAAACAGAGCCTTCCCAAACTTTGGGGTGGCTGTGTCTTTTTGATTTTAATTTCCCTAAGCTATAGGACCATAAGTGGAAGTGCCCTAGGCTCTGTTGCTTTGTTTTGTAGATGTTTCAGGAAACACCATACACTTCTCCAGAGTGGCTGTTGGCAATTTACATCCCGCCCATCAGCATAACAAGGCTCCCAGTTCTCCATGGCCTGTCCTGCCTTTCTGGATTTTACACTTTTTTCAGATGGCCCTTTTGACCGGGGGGCAGTGAGACTTCATTGTAGTGCAGATTTCCTTTGCAAGCTTGCTTGGTTGGCCAAAAAGGGCGTATGCGTTTTTTCCTGAATATATTCAGGAAAAAACGCATACGCCCTTTTTGGCCAAGTGCATCATTGTGGACGTTCTGCCTCTTTTCCTATGCTTTACATGCAATTCCAGTCTACCTCCTGAAATCGGTTTCCTGCAATTCTGCCCCGCTTTCAAGTCCTCTTGGCAGCCTTACTTCAATATATTTTTGGACGATAGCTATCATTTATAACTCTGCAGGTATGTGAATGACAGTGCCCCTGAGCTCCTTTCTTCAACTCGCTTTCTTGTGAGCGGGCCGCAACACCGCAGGATTGCTTCAGGCCCTAGTGTGGTTCCGGCATGGCACGCTGAGCCTTTGTTTAATTCCTCTTCCTGGTGGGAAATGAGAGTTAAATTTGCCCGTCCAGACACCTCCAGCTAGTCTCTCATTGGTTCTCCCTATTCCTGTTCATTTTCCGCAGAAATTGCAAACTGGGCCAAACAGGAGGTTAAAGGCACTGACTCTCCAAGTGGGGAGAGTGTTAGTAAAGCGTCTGGAATGTTGCACCCGAGTACCAGGGGACGAAAACTGAGACACATTTGAACACGTTTCCCGATCACATGGTGGATCATACTCTGGGTTCCACATGCATGTTTTAGCTGAAGGAAGAATCCCTTAAACCTGGAGAGTTGAGACCCCTGCAATGGGTACCATGCAATATGACTTCAAAGGGTCTGCATTTGCTCACCGAACCTCACCAATCCTATCACTGCTGCATTTATGCCACTGTACACACGCTTGATTCTCTTTCTGAGACATATAAATCCATAGGTTTTAAGATTCTTACTAGTCAGGTATATTCTTAGGCGTTTAATATGGGGTGTAGAGTCCACTTCGTTGAGCAAGGAGTAGCTCTTGTCTATTACATATTTGGCTTATGGAACGGTATCTGTTCTAATTTCAATCTCTGGTTTTATGCAGCACCCCAACTCACCTTTCGCCTTAAGCAAGCATAAGTTGGTTTTCTACATTTGAGACCCTGTTCTGTTTTGTAATTCAGTTCCTGTGTAGCCAAGTTTACATTCCATGTGGTAGAGATATCTTATGATGTTTCTTTCTCTGTGTGACTTATTTCACTTACAATCATCGTACCTGAATCCACTCATTATGCTGCTACGGGCCTGATGACATAGATTTCATTGCTGAGTGATATTGCATTGTACGTAAGTACCACAACTTCTTTATCCATTTTGCGCTTTCTGTGATATTGAACTTGTACCGTAAAGGAGGTTCTTGTAAACAGAGCTGTCCCAAAGATTGGGGTGGTTGTGTCTTTTTGATTTTAATTTCCCTAAGCTATAGGACCATAAGTGGAAGTGCCCTAGGCTCTGTTGGTTTGTTTTGTAGATGTTTCAGGAAACACCATACACTTCTCCAGAGTGGCTGTTGGCAATTTACATCCCGCCCATCAGCATAACAAGGCTCCCAGTTCTCCATGGGCTGTCCTGCCTTTCTGGATTTTACACATTTTTCAGATGGCCCTTTTGACCGGGGGGCAGTGAGACTTCATTGTAGTGCAGATTTCCTTTGCAAGCTTGCTTGGTTGGCCAAAAAGGGCGTATGCGTTTTTTCCTGAATATATTCAGGAAAAAACGCATACGCCCTTTTTGGCCAAGTGCATCATTGTGGACGTTCTGCCTCTTTTCCTTTGCTTTACATGCAATTCCAGTCTACCTCCTGAAATCGGTTTCCTGCAATTCTGCCCAGCGTTCAAGTCCTCTTGGCAGCCTTACTTCAATATATTTTTGGACGATAGCTGTCATTTATAACTCTGCAGGTTTGTGAATGACAGTGCCCCTGAGCTCCTTTCTTCAACTCGCTTTCTTGTGAGCTGGCCGCAACACCGCAGCATTGCTTCAGGCCCTAGTGTGGTTCCGGCATGACATGCTGAGCCTTTCGTTAATTCCTCTTCCTGGTGGGAAATGAGAGTTAACTTTGCCCGTCCAGACACCTCCAGCTAGTCTCTCATTGGTTCTCCCTATTCCTGTTCATTTTCCGCAGAAATTGCAAACTGGGCCAAACAAGAGGTTAAAGGCACTGACTCTCCAAGTGGGGAGAGTGTTAGTAAAGCGTCTGGAATGTTGCACCCGAGTACTGGGGGATGGAAACTGACACAATTAAACACGTTTCCCGATCACACGGTGGATCATACTCTGGGTTCCACATGCATGTTTTAGCTGAAGGAAGAATCCCTTAAACCTGGAGAGTTGAGACCCATGGAATGGGTACCATGCAATATGACTTCAAAGGGTCTGCATTTGTCCACCGAACCTCACCAATCCTATCACTGCTGCGTTTATGACACTGTACACACGCTTGATTCTCTTTCGGAGACATATAAATCCATAGGTTTTAAGATTCTTTCTAGTCAGGTATATTCTTAGGCGTTTAATATGGGGTGTAGAGTCCACTTCGTTGAGCAAGGAGTAGCTCTTGTCTATTACATATTTGGCTTATGGAACGGTATCTGTGCTAATTTCAATCTCTGGTTTTATGCAGCACCCCAACTCACCTTTCCCCTTAAGCAAGCATAAGTCGGTTTTCTACATTTGAGACCCTGTTCTGTTTTGTAATTCAGTTCCTGTGTAGCCAAGTTTACATTCCATGTGGTAGAGATATCTTATGATGTTTCTTTTTCTGTGTGACTTATTTCACTTAGAATCATCGTACCTGAATCCACTCATTATGCTGCTATGGGCCTGATGACATAGATTTCATTGCTGAGTGATATTGCATTGTACGTAAGTACCACAACTTCTTTATCCATTTTTCACTTTCTGTGATTTTGAACTTATACTGTAAACGAGGTTCTTGTAAACAGAGCCTTCCCAAACTTTGGGGTGGCTGTGTCTTTTTTATTTTAATTTCCCTAAGCTATAGGACCATAAGTGGAAGTGCCCTAGGCTCTGTTGCTTTGTTTTGTAGATGTTTCAGGAAACACCATACACTTCTCCAGAGTGGCTGTTGGCAATTTACATCCCGCCCATCAGCATAACAAGGCTCCCAGTTCTCCATGGCCTGTCCTGCCTTTCTGGATTTTACACTTTTTTCAGATGGCCCTTTTGACCGGGGGGCAGTGAGACTTCATTGTAGTGCAGATTTCCTTTGCAAGCTTGCTTGGTTGGCCAAAAAGGGCGTATGCGTTTTTTCCTGAATATATTAAGGAAAAAACGCATACGCCCTTTTTGGCCAAGTGCATCATTGTGGACGTTCTGCCTCTTTTCCTATGCTTTACATGCAATTCCAGTCTACCTCCTGAAATCGGTTTCCTGCAATTCTGCCCCGCTTTCAAGTCCTCTTGGCAGCCTTACTTCAATATATTTTTGGACGATAGCTATCATTTATAACTCTGCAGGTATGTGAATGACAGTGCCCCTGAGCTCCTTTCTTCAACTCGCTTTCTTGTGAGCTGGCCGCAACACCGCAGGATTGCTTCAGGCCCTAGTGTGGTTCCGGCATGGCACGCTGAGCCTTTGTTTAATTCCTCTTCCTGGTGGGAAATGAGAGTTAACTTTGCCCGTCCAGACACCTCCAGCTAGTCTCTCATTGGTTCTCCCTATTCCTCTTCATTTTCCGCAGAAATTGCAAACTGGGCCAAACAGGAGGTTAAAGGCACTGACTCTCCAAGTGGGGAGAGTGTTAGTAAAGCGTCTGGAATGTTGCACCCGAGTACCAGGGGACGAAAACTGAGACACATTTGAACACGTTTCCCGATCACATGGTGGATCATACTCTGGGTTCCACATGCATGTTTTAGCTGAAGGAAGAATCCCTTAAACCTGGAGAGTTGAGACCCCTGCAATGGGTACCATGCAATATGACTTCAAAGGGTCTGCATTTGCTCACCGAACCTCACCAATCCTATCACTGCTGCATTTATGCCACTGTACACACGCTTGATTCTCTTTCTGAGACATATAAATCCATAGGTTTTAAGATTCTTACTAGTCAGGTATATTCTTAGGCGTTTAATATGGGGTGTAGAGTCCACTTCGTTGAGCAAGGAGTAGCTCTTGTCTATTACATATTTGGCTTATGGAACGGTATCTGTTCTAATTTCAATCTCTGGTTTTATGCAGCACCCCAACTCACCTTTCGCCTTAAGCAAGCATAAGTTGGTTTTCTACATTTGAGACCCTGTTCTGTTTTGTAATTCAGTTCCTGTGTAGCCAAGTTTACATTCCATGTGGTAGAGATATCTTATGATGTTTCTTTCTCTGTGTGACTTATTTCACTTACAATCATCGTACCTGAATCCACTCATTATGCTGCTACGGGCCTGATGACATAGATTTCATTGCTGAGTGATATTGCATTGTACGTAAGTACCACAACTTCTTTATCCATTTTGCGCTTTCTGTGATATTGAACTTGTACCGTAAAGGAGGTTCTTGTAAACAGAGCTGTCCCAAAGATTGGGGTGGTTGTGTCTTTTTGATTTTAATTTCCCTAAGCTATAGGACCATAAGTGGAAGTGCCCTAGGCTCTGTTGCTTTGTTTTTTAGATGTTTCAGGAAACACCATACACTTCTCCAGAGTGACTGTTGGCAATTTACATCCCGCCCATCAGCATAACAAGGCTCCCAGTTCTCCATGGGCTGTCCTGCCTTTCTGGATTTTACACTTTTTTCAGATGGCCCTTTTGACCGGGGGGCAGTGAGACTTCATTGTAGTGCAGATTTCCTTTGCAAGCTTGCTTGGTTGGCCAAAAAGGGCGTATGCGTTTTTTCCTGAATATATTCAGGAAAAAACGCATACGCCCTTTTTGGCCAAGTGCATCATTGTGGACGTTCTGCCTCTTTTCCTATGCTTTACATGCAATTCCAGTCTACCTCCTGAAATCGGTTTCCTGCAATTCTGCCCCGCTTTCAAGTCCTCTTGGCAGCCTTACTTCAATATATTTTTGGACGATAGCTGTCATTTATAACTCTGCAGGTATGTGAATGACAGTGCCCCTGAGCTCCTTTCTTCAACTCGCTTTCTTGTGAGCTGGCCGCAACACCGCAGCATTGCTTCAGGCCCTAGTGTGGTTCCGGCACGGCACGCTGAGCCTTTGGTTAATTCCTCTTCCTGGTGGGAAATGAGAGTTAAATTTGCCCGTCCAGACACCTCCAGCTAGTCTCTCATTGGTTCTCCCTATTCCTGTTCATTTTCCGCAGAAATTGCAAACTGGGCCAAACAGGAGGTTAAAGGCACTGACTCTCCGAGTGGGGAGAGTGTTAGTAAAGTGTCTGGAATGTTGCACCCGAGTACCGGGGGACGAAAACTGAGTCACATTTGAACACGTTTCCCGATCACACAGTGGATCATACTCTGGGTTCCACATGCATGTTTTAGCTGAAGGAAGAATCCCTTAAACCTGGAGAGTTGAGACCCATGGAATGGGTACCATGCAATATGACTTGAAAGGGTCTGCATTTGCTCACCGAACCTCACCAATCCTATCACTGCTGCATTTATGCCACTGTACACACGCTTGATTCTCTTTCTGAGACATATAAATCCATAGGTTTTAAGATTCTTACTAGTCAGGTATATTCTTAGGCGTTTAATATGGGGTGTAGAGTCCACTTCGTTGAGCAAGGAGTAGCTCTTGTCTATTACATATTTGGCTTATGGAACAGTATCTGTTCTAATTTCAATCTCTGGTTTTATGCAACACCCCAACTCACCTTTCGCCTTAAGCAAGCATAAGTTGGTTTTCTACATTTGAGACCCTGTTCTGTTTTGTAATTCAGTTCCTGTGTAGCCAAGTTTACATTCCATGTGGTAGAGATATCTTATGATGTTTCTTTTTCTGTGTGACTTATTTCAGTTAGAATCATCGTACCTGAATCCACTCATTATGCTGCTATGGGCCTGATGACATAGATTTCATTGCTGAGTGATATTGCATTGTACGTAAGTACCACAACTTCTTTATCCATTTTTCACTTTCTGTGATTTTGAACTTGTACTGTAAACGAGGTTCTTGTAAACAGAGCCTTCCCAAACTTTGGGGTGGCTGTGTCTTTTTGATTTTAATTTCCCTAAGCTATAGGACCATAAGTGGAAGTGCCCTAGGCTCTGTTGCTTTGTTTTGTAGATGTTTCAGGAAACACCATACACTTCTCCAGAGTGGCTGTTGGCAATTTACATCCCGCCCATCAGCATAACAAGGCTCCCAGTTCTCCATGGGCTGTCCTGCCTTTCTGGATTTTACACTTTCTTCAGATGGCCCTTTTGACCGGGGGGCAGTGAGACTTCATTGTAGTGCAGATTTCCTTTGCAAGCTTGCTTGGTTGGCCAAAAAGGGCGTATGCGTTTTTTCCTGAATATATTCAGGAAAAAACGCATACGCCCTTTTTGGCCAAGTGCATCATTGTGGACGTTCTGCCTCTTTTCCTATGCTTTACATGCAATTCCAGTCTACCTCCTGAAATCGGTTTCCTGCAATTCTGCCCCGCTTTCAAGTCCTCTTGGCAGCCTTACTTCAATATACTTTTGGACGATAGCTATCATTTATAACTCTGCAGGTATGTGAATGACAGTGCCCCTGAGCTCCTTTCTTCAACTCGCTTTCTTGTGAGCTGGCCGCAACACCGCAGGATTGCTTCAGGCCCTAGTGTGGTTCCGGCATGGCACGCTGAGCCTTTGTTTAATTCCTCTTCCTGGTGGGAAATGAGAGTTAAATTTGCCCGTCCAGACACCTCCAGCTAGTCTCTCATTGGTTCTCCCTATTCCTGTTCATTTTCCGCAGAAATTGCAAACTGGGCCAAACAGGAGGTTAAAGGCACTGACTCTCCAAGAGGGGAGAGTGTTAGTAAAGCGTCTGGAATGTTGCACCCGAGTACCAGGGGACGAAAACTGAGACACATTTGAACACGTTTCCCGATCACATGGTGGATCATACTCTGGGTTCCACATGCATGTTTTAGCTGAAGGAAGAATCCCTTAAACCTGGAGAGTTGAGACCCCTGCAATGGGTACCATGCAATACGACTTCAAAGGGTCTGCATTTGCTCACCGAACCTCACCAATCCTATCACTGCTGCATTTATGCCACTGTACACACGCTTGATTCTCTTTCTGAGACATATAAATCCATAGGTTTTAAGATTCTTACTAGTCAGGTATATTCTTAGGCGTTTAATATGGGGTGTAGAGTCCACTTCGTTGAGCAAGGAGTAGCTCTTGTCTATTACATATTTGGCTTATGGAACGGTATCTGTGCTAATTTCAATCTCTGGTTTTATGCAGCACCCCAACTCACCTTTCCCCTTAAGCAAGCATAAGTCGGTTTTCTACATTTGAGACCCTGTTCTGTTTTGTAATTCAGTTCCTGTGTAGCCAAGTTTACATTCCATGTGGTAGAGATATCTTATGATGTTTCTTTTTCTGTGTGACTTATTTCACTTAGAATCATCGTACCTGAATCCACTCATTATGCTGCTATGGGCCTGATGACATAGATTTCATTGCTGCGTGATATTGCATTGTACGTAAGTACCACAACTTCTTTATCCATTTTTCACTTTCTGTGATTTTGAACTTATACTGTAAACTAGATTCTTGTAAACAGAGGCTTCCCAAACTTTGGGGTGGCTGTGTCTTTTTGATTTTAATTTCCCTAAGCTATAGGACCATAAGTGGAAGTGCCCTAGGCTCTGTTGCTTTGTTTTGTAGATGTTTCAGGAAACACCATACACTTCTCCAGAGTGGCTGTTGGCAATTTACATCCCGCCCATCAGTATAACAAGGCTCCCAGTTCTCCATGGCCTGTCCTGCCTTTCTGGATTTTACACTTTTTTCAGATGGCCCTTTTGACCGGGGGGCAGTGAGACTTCATTGTAGTGCAGATTTCCTTTGCAAGCTTGCTTGGTTGGCCAAAAAGGGCGTATGCGTTTTTTCCTGAATATATTCAGGAAAAAACGCATACGCCCTTTTTGGCCAAGTGCATCATTGTGGACGTTCTGCCTCTTTTCCTATGCTTTACATGCAATTCCAGTCTACCTCCTGAAATCGGTTTCCTGCAATTCTGCCCCGCTTTCAAGTCCTCTTGGCAGCCTTACTTCAATATATTTTTGGACGATAGCTATCATTTATAACTCTGCAGGTATGTGAATGACAGTGCCCCTGAGCTCCTTTCTTCAACTCGCTTTCTTGTGAGCGGGCCGCAACACCGCAGGATTGCTTCAGGCCCTAGTGTGGTTCCGGCATGGCACGCTGAGCCTTTGTTTAATTCCTCTTCCTGGTGGGAAATGAGAGTTAAATTTGCCCGTCCAGACACCTCCAGCTAGTCTCTCATTGGTTCTCCCTATTCCTGTTCATTTTCCGCAGAAATTGCAAACTGGGCCAAACAGGAGGTTAAAGGCACTGACTCTCCAAGTGGGGAGAGTGTTAGTAAAGCGTCTGGAATGTTGCACCCGAGTACCAGGGGACGAAAACTGAGACACATTTGAACACGTTTCCCGATCACATGGTGGATCATACTCTGGGTTCCACATGCATGTTTTAGCTGAAGGAAGAATCCCTTAAACCTGGAGAGTTGAGACCCCTGCAATGGGTACCATGCAATATGACTTCAAAGGGTCTGCATTTGCTCACCGAACCTCACCAATCCTATCACTGCTGCATTTATGCCACTGTACACACGCTTGATTCTCTTTCTGAGACATATAAATCCATAGGTTTTAAGATTCTTACTAGTCAGGTATATTCTTAGGCGTTTAATATGGGGTGTAGAGTCCACTTCGTTGAGCAAGGAGTAGCTCTTGTCTATTACATATTTGGCTTATGGAACGGTATCTGTGCTAATTTCAATCTCTGGTTTTATGCAGCACCCCAACTCACCTTTCCCCTTAAGCAAGCATAAGTCGGTTTTCTACATTTGAGACCCTGTTCTGTTTTGTAATTCAGTTCCTGTGTAGCCAAGTTTACATTCCATGTGGTAGAGATATCTTATGATGTTTCTTTTTCTGTGTGACTTATTTCACTTAGAATCATCGTACCTGAATCCACTCATTATGCTGCTATGGGCCTGATGACATAGATTTCATTGCTGAGTGATATTGCATTGTACGTAAGTACCACAACTTCTTTATCCATTTTTCACTTTCTGTGATTTTGAACTTATACTGTAAACGAGGTTCTTGTAAAAAGAGCCTTCCCAAACTTTGGGGTGGCTGTGTCTTTTTGATTTTAATTTCCCTAAGCTATAGGACCATAAGTGGAAGTGCCCTAGGCTCTGTTGCTTTGTTTTTTAGATGTTTCAGGAAACACCATACACTTCTCCAGAGTGGCTGTTGGCAATTTACATCCCGCCCATCAGCATAACAAGGCTCCCAGTTCTCCATGGCCTGTCCTGCCTTTCTGGATTTTACACTTTTTTCAGATGGCCCTTTTGACCGGGGGGCAGTGAGACTTCATTGTAGTGCAGATTTCCTTTGCAAGCTTGCTTGGTTGGCCAAAAAGGGCGTATGCGTTTTTTCCTGAATATATTCAGGAAAAAACGCATACGCCCTTTTTGGCCAAGTGCATCATTGTGGACGTTCTGCCTCTTTTCCTATGCTTTACATGCAATTCCAGTCTACCTCCTGAAATCGGTTTCCTGCAATTCTGCCCCGCTTTCAAGTCCTCTTGGCAGCCTTACTTCAATATATTTTTGGACGATAGCTATCATTTATAACTCTGCAGGTATGTGAATGACAGTGCCCCTGAGCTCCTTTCTTCAACTCGCTTTCTTGTGAGCTGGCCGCAACACCGCAGGATTGCTTCAGGCCCTAGTGTGGTTCCGGCATGGCACGCTGAGCCTTTGTTTAATTCCACTTCCTGGTGGGAAATGAGAGTTAAATTTGCCCGTCCAGACACCTCCAGCTAGTCTCTCATTGGTTCTCCCTATTCCTGTTCATTTTCCGCAGAAATTGCAAACTGGGCCAAACAGGAGGTTAAAGGCACTGACTCTCCAAGTGGGGAGAGTGTTAGTAAAGCATCTGGAATGTTGCACCCGAGTACCAGGGGACGAAAACTGAGACACATTTGAACACGTTTCCCGATCACATGGTGGATCATACTCTGGGTTCCACATGCATGTTTTAGCTGAAGGAAGAATCCCTTAAACCTGGAGAGTTGAGACCCCTGCAATGGGTACCATGCAATATGACTTCAAAGGGTCTGCATTTGCTCACCGAACCTCACCAATCCTATCACTGCTGCATTTATGCCACTGTACACACGCTTGATTCTCTTTCTGAGACATATAAATCCATAGGTTTTAAGATTCTTACTAGTCAGGTATATTCTTAGGCGTTTAATATGTGGTGTAGAGTCCACTTCGTTGAGCAAGGAGTAGCTCTTGTCTATTACATATTTGGCTTATGGAACGGTATCTGTTCTAATTTCAATCTCTGGTTTTATGCAGCACCCCAACTCACCTTTCGCCTTAAGCAAGCATAAGTTGGTTTTCTACATTTGAGACCCTGTTCTGTTTTGTAATTCAGTTCCTGTGTAGCCAAGTTTACATTCCATGTGGTAGAGATATCTTATGATGTTTCTTTCTCTGTGTGACTTATTTCACTTACAATCATCGTACCTGAATCCACTCATTATGCTGCTACGGGCCTGATGACATAGATTTCATTGCTGAGTGATATTGCATTGTACGTAAGTACCACAACTTCTTTATCCATTTTGCGCTTTCTGTGATATTGAACTTGTACCGTAAAGGAGGTTCTTGTAAACAGAGCTGTCCCAAAGATTGGGGTGGTTGTGTCTTTTTGATTTTAATTTCCCTAAGCTATAGGACCATAAGTGGAAGTGCCCTAGGCTCTGTTGCTTTGTTTTTTAGATGTTTCAGGAAACACCATACACTTCTCCAGAGTGACTGTTGGCAATTTACATCCCGCTCATCAGCATAACAAGGCTCCCAGTTCTCCATGGGCTGTCCTGCCTTTCTGGATTTTACACTTTTTTCAGATGGCCCTTTTGACCGGGGGGCGTTGAGACTTCATTGTAGTGCAGATTTCCTTTGCAAGCTTGCTTGGTTGGCCAAAAAGGGCGTATGCGTTTATTCCTGAATATATTCAGGAAAAAACGCATACGCCCTTTTTGGCCAAGTGCATCATTGTGGACGTTCTGCCTCTTTTCCTATGCTTTACATGCAATTCCAGTCTACCTCCTGAAATCGGTTTCCTGCAATTCTGCCCCGCTTTCAAGTCCTCTTGGCAGCCTTACTTCAATATATTTTTGGACGATAGCTGTCATTTATAACTCTGCATTTATGTGAATGACAGTGCCCCTGAGCTCCTTTCTTCAACTCGCTTTCTTGTGAGCTGGCCGCAACACCGCAGCATTGCTTCAGGACCTAGTGTGTTTCCGGCATGGCACGCTGAGCCTTTGGTTAATTCCTCTTCCTGGTGGGAAATGAGAGTTAAATTTGCCCGTCCACACACCTCCAGCTAGTCTCTTATTGGTTCTCCCTATTCCTGTTCATTTTCCGCAGAAATTGCAAACTGGGCCAAACAGGAGGTTAAAGGCACTGACTCTCCAAGTGGGGAGAGTGTTCGTAAAGCGTCTGGAATGTTGCACCCGAGTACCGGGGGACGAAAACTGAGTCACATTTGAACACGTTTCCCGATCACACAGTGGATCATACTCTGGGTTCCACATGCATGTTTTAGCTGAAGGAAGAATCCCTTAAACCTGGAGAGTTGAGACCCATGGAATGGGTACCATGCAATATGACTTCAAAGGGTCTGCATTTGCTCACCGAACCTCACCAATCCTATCACTGCTGCATTTATGCCACTGTACACACGCTTGATTCTCTTTCTGAGACATATAAATCCATAGGTTTTAAGATTCTTACTAGTCAGGTATATTCTTAGGCGTTTAATATGGGGTGTAGAGTCCACTTCGTTGAGCAACGAGTAGCTCTTGTCTATTACATATTTGGCTTATGGAACGGTATCTGTTCTAATTTCAATCTCTGGTTTTATGCAGCACCCCAACTCACCTTTCCCCTTAAGCAAGCATAAGTTGGTTTTCTACATTTGAGACCCTGTTCTGTTTTGTAATTCAGTTCCTGTGTAGCCAAGTTTACATTCCATGTGGTAGAGATATCTTATGATGTTTCTTTTTCTGTGTGACTTATTTCACTTAGAATCATCGTACCTGAATCCACTCATTATGCTGCTATGGGCCTGATGACATAGATTTCATTGCTGAGTGATATTGCATTGTACGTAAGTACCACAACTTCTTTATCCATTTTTCACTTTCTGTGATTTTGAACTTGTACTGTAAACGAGGTTCTTGTAAACAGAGCCTTCCCAAACTTTGGGGTGGCTGTGTCTTTTTGATTTTAATTTCCCTAAGCTATAGGACCATAAGTGGAAGTGCCCTAGGCTCTGTTGCTTTGTTTTGTAGATGTTTCAGGAAACACCATACACTTCTCCAGAGTGGCTGTTGGCAATTTACATCCCGCCCATCAGCATAACAAGGCTCCCAGTTCTCCATGGGCTGTCCTGCCTTTCTGGATTTTACACTTTTTTCAGATGGCCCTTTTGACCGGGGGGCAGTGAGACTTCATTGTAGTGCAGATTTCCTTTGCAAGCTTGCTTGGTTGGCCAAAAACGGCGTATGCGTTTTTTCCTGAATATATTCAGGAAAAAACGCATACGCCCTTTTTGGCCAAGTGCATCATTGTGGACGTTCTGCCTCTTTTCCTTTGCTTTACATGCAATTCCAGTCTACCTCCTGAAATCGGTTTCCTGCAATTCTGCCCAGCGTTCAAGTCCTCTTGGCAGCCTTACTTCAATATATTTTTGGACGATAGCTGTCATTTATAACTCTGCAGGTTTGTGAATGACAGTGCCCCTGAGCTCCTTTCTTCAACTCGCTTTCTTGTGAGCTGGCCGCAACACCGCAGCCTTGCTTCAGGCCCTAGTGTGGTTCCGGCATGACATGCTGAGCCTTTGGTTAATTCCTCTTCCTGGTGGGAAATGAGAGTTAACTTTGCCCGTCCAGACACCTCCAGCTAGTCTCTCATTGGTTCTCCCTATTCCTGTTCATTTTCCGCAGAAATTGCAAACTGGGCCAAACAGGAGGTTAAAGGCACTGACTCTCCAAGTGGGGAGAGTGTTAGTAAAGCGTCTGGAATGTTGCACCCGAGTACCAGGGGACGAAAACTGACACAATTGAACACGTTTCCCTATCACACGGTGGATCATACTCTGGGTTCCACATGCATGTTTTAGCTGAAGGAAGAATCCCTTAAACCTGGAGAGTTGAGACCCATGGAATGGGTACCATGCAATATGACTTCAAAGGGTCTGCATTTGTCCACCGAACCTCACCAATAATATCACTGCTGCGTTTATGCCGCTGTACACACGCTTGATTCTCTTTCGGAGACATATAAATCCATAGGTTTTAAGATTCTTACTAGTCAGGTATATTCTTAGGCGTTTAATATGGGGTGTAGAGTCCACTTCGTTGAGCAAGGAGTAGCTCTTGTCTATTACATATTTGGCTTATGGAACGGTATCTGTGCTAATTTCAATCTTTGGTTTTATGTAGCACCCCAACTCAACTTTCCTCTTAAGCAAGCATAAGTCGGTTTTCTACATTTGAGACCCTGTTCTGTTTTGTAATTCAGTTCCTGTGTAGCCAAGTTTACATTCCATGTGGTAGAGATATCTTATGATGTTTCTTTTTCTGTGTGACTTATTTCACTTAGAATCATCGTACCTGAATCCACTCATTATGCTGTTACGGGCCTGATGACATAGATTTCATTGCTGAGTGATATTGCATTGTACGTAAGTACCACAACTTCTTTATCCATTTTGCGCTTTCTGTGATATTGAACTTGTACCGTAAACGAGGTTCTTGTAAACAGAGCTGTCCCAAACATTGGGGTGGTTGTGTCTTTTTGATTTTAATTTCCCTAAGCTATAGGACCATAAGTGGAAGTGCCCTAGGCTCTGTTGCTTTGTTTTTTAGATGTTTCAGGAAACACCATACACTTCTCCAGAGTGGCTGTTGGCAATTTACATCCCGCCCATCAGCATAACAAGGCTCCCAGTTCTCCATGGCCTGTCCTGCCTTTCTGGATTTTACACTTTTTTCAGATGGCACTTTTGACCGGGGGGCAGTGAGACTTCATTGTAGTGCAGATTTCCTTTGCAAGCTTGCTTGGTTGGCCAAAAAGGGCGTAGGCTTTTTTTCTTGAGGAAAAATCGCATATGCCCTTTTTGGCCAAGTGCATCATTGTGGACGTTCTGCCTCTTTTCCTATGCTTTACATGCAATTCCAGTCTACCTCCTGAAATCGGTTTCCTGCAATTCTGCCCAGCGTTCAAGTCCTCTTGGCAGCCTTACTTCAATATATTTTTGGACGATAGCTGTCATTTATAACTCTGCAGGTTTGTGAATGACAGTGCCCCTGAGCTCCTTTCTTCAACTCGCTTTCTTGTGAGCTGGCCGCAACACCGCAGCATTGCTTCAGGCCCTAGTGTGGTTCCGGCATGACATGCTGAGCCTTTGTTTAATTCCTCTTCCTGGTGGGAAATGAGAGTTAACTTTGCCCGTCCAGACACCTCCAGCTAGTCTCTCATTGGTTCTCCCTATTCCTGTTCATTTTCCGCAGAAATTGCAAACTGGGCCAAACAAGAGGTTAAAGGCACTGACTCTCCAAGTGGGGAGAGTGTTAGTAAAGCGTCTGGAATGTTCCACCCGAGTACCGGGGGATGAAAACTGACACAATTAAACACGTTTCCCGATCACACGGTGGATCATACTCTGGGTTCCACATGCATGTTTTAGCTGAAGGAAGAATCCCTTAAACCTGGAGAGTTGAGACCCATGGAATGGGTACCATGCAATATGACTTCAAAGGGTCTGCATTTGCTCACCGAACCTCACCAATAATATCACTGCTGCATTTATGCCGCTGTACACACGCTTGATTCTCTTTCGGAGACATATAAATCCATAGGTTTTTAGATTCTTTCTAGTCAGGTATATTCTTACGCGTTTAATATGGGGTGTAGAGTCCACTTCGTTGAGCAAGGAGTAGCTCTTGTCTATTAAATATTTGGCTTATGGAACGGTATCTGTTCTAATTTCAATCTCTGGTTTTATGCAGCACCCCAACTCACCTTTCGCCTTAAGCAAGCATAAGTTGGTTTTCTACATTTGAGACCCTGTTCTGTTTTGTAATTCAGTTCCTGTGTAGCCAAGTTTACATTCCTTGTAGTAGTGATATCTTATGATGTTTGTTTTTCTGTGTGACTTATTTCACTTAGAATCATCGTACCTGAATCCACTCATTATGCTGCTACGGGCCTGATGACATAGATTTCATTGCTGAGTGATATTGCATTGTACGTAAGTACCACAACTTCTTTATCCATTTTGCGCTTTCTGTGATATTGAACTTGGACCATAAATGAGGTTCTTGTAAACAGAGCTGTCCCTAACTTTGGGGTGGCTGAGTCTTTTTGATTTTAATTTCCCTAAGCTATAGGACCATAAGTGGAAGTGCCCTAGGCTCTGTTGCTTTGTTTTTTAGATGTTTCAGGAAACACCATACACTTCTCCAGAGTGGCTGTTGGCAATTTACATCCCACCCATCAGCATAACAAGGCTCCCAGTTCTCCATGGCCTGTCCTGCCTTTCTGGATTTTACACTTTTTTCAGATGGCCCTTTTGACCGGGGGGCAGTGAGACTTCATTGTAGTGCAGATTTCCTTTGCAAGCTTGCTTGGTTGGCCAAAAAGGGCGTATGCGTTTTTTCCTGAATATATTCAGGAAAAAACGCATATGCGCTTTTTGGCCAAGTGCATCATTGTGGACGTTCTGCCTCTTTTCCTATGCTTTACATGCAATTCCAGTCTACCTCCTGAAATCGGTTTCCTGCAATTCTGCCCCGCTTTCAAGTCCTCTTGGCAGCCTTACTTCAATATATTTTTGGACGATAGCTATCATTTATAACTCTGCAGGTATGTGAATGACAGTGCCCCTGAGCTCCTTTCTTCAACTCGCTTTCTTGTGAGCTGGCCGCAACACCGCAGGATTGCTTCAGGCCCTAGTGTGGTTCCGGCATGGCACGCTGAGCCTTTGTTTAATTCCTCTTCCTGGTGGGAAATGAGAGTTAAATTTGCCCGTCCAGACACCTCCAGCTAGTCTCTCATTGGTTCTCCCTATTCCTGTTCATTTTCCGCAGAAATTGCAAACTGGGCCAAACAGGAGGTTAAAGGCACTGACTCTCCAAGAGGGGAGAGTGTTAGTAAAGCATCTGGAATGTTGCACCCGAGTACCAGGGGACGAAAACTGAGACACATTTGAACACGTTTCCCGATCACATGGTGGATCATACTCTGGGTTCCACATGCATGTTTTAGCTGAAGGAAGAATCCCTTAAACCTGGAGAGTTGAGACCCCTGCAATGGGTACCATGCAATATGACTTCAAAGGGTCTGCATTTGCTCACCGAACCTCACCAATCCTATCACTGCTGCATTTATGCCACTGTACACACGCTTGATTCTCTTTCGGAGACATATAAATCCATAGGTTTTAAGATTCTTACTAGTCAGGTATATTCTTAGGCGTTTAATATGGGGTGTAGAGTCCACTTCGTTGAGCAAGGAGTAGCTCTTGTCTATTACATATTTGGCTTATGGAACGGTATCTGTGCTAATTTCAATCTCTGGTTTTATGCAGCACCCCAACTCACCTTTCCCCTTAAGCAAGCATAAGTCGGTTTTCTACATTTGAGACCCTGTTCTGTTTTGTAATTCAGTTCCTGTGTAGCCAAGTTTACATTCCATGTGGTAGAGATATCTTATGATGTTTCTTTTTCTGTGTGACTTATTTCACTTAGAATCATCGTACCTGAATCCACTCATTATGCTGCTATGGGCCTGATGACATAGATTTCATTGCTGAGTGATATTGCATTGTACGTAAGTACCACAACTTCTTTATCCATTTTTCACTTTCTGTGATTTTGAACTTATACTGTAAACGAGGTTCTTGTAAACAGAGCCTTCCCAAACTTTGGGGTGGCTGTGTCTTTTTGATTTTAATTTCCCTAAGCTATAGGACCATAAGTGGAAGTGCCCTAGGCTCTGTTGCTTTGTTTTGTAGATGTTTCAGGAAACACCATACACTTCTCCAGAGTGGCTGTTGGCAATTTACATCCCGCCCATCAGCATAACAAGGCTCCCAGTTCTCCATGGCCTGTCCTGCCTTTCTGGATTTTACACTTTTTTCAGATGGCCCTTTTGACCGGGGGGCAGTAAGACTTCATTGAAGTGCAGATTTCCTTTGCAAGCTTGCTTGGTTGGCCAAAAAGGGCGTAGGCTTTTTTTCTTGAGGAAAAATCGCATATGCCCTTTTTGGCCAAGTGCATCATTGTCGACGTTCTGCCTCTTTTCCTATGCTTTACATGCAATTCCAGTCTACCTCCTGAAATCGGTTTCCTGCAATTCTGCCCCGCTTTCAAGTCCTCTTGGCAGCCTTACTTCAATATATTTTTGGATGATAGCTGTCATTTATAACTCTGCATGTCTGTGAATGACAGTGCCCCTGAGCTCCTTTCTTCAACTCGCTTTCTTGTGAGCTGGCCGCAACACCGCAGCATCGCTTCAGGCCCTAGTGTTGTTCCGGCATGGCCCGCTGAGCCTTTGGTTAATTCCTCTTCCTGGTGGGAAATGAGAGTTAAATTTGCCCGTCCAGACACCTCCAGCTAGTCTCTCATTGGTTCTCCCTATTCCTGTTCATTTTCCGCAGAAATTGCAAACTGGGCCAAACAGGAGGTTAAAGGCACTGACTCTCCAAGTGGGGAGAGTGTTAGTAAAGCGTCTGGAATGTTGCACCCGAGTACCAGGGGACGAAAACTGACACATTTGAACACGTTTCCCGATCACACGTTGGATCATACTCTGGGTTCCACATGCATGTTTTAGCTGAAGGAAGAATCCCTTAAACCTGGAGAGTTGAGACCCATGGAATGGGTACCATGCAATATGACTTCAAAGGGTCTGCATTTGCTCACCGAACCTCATCAATCCTATCACTGCTGCGTTTATGCCGCTATACACACGCTTGATTCTCTTTCGGAGATATATAAATCCATAGGTTTTAAGATTCTTACTAGTCAGGTATATTCTTAGGCGTTTAATATGGGGTGTTGAGTCCACTTCGTTGAGCAAGGTGTAGCTCTTTTCTATTACATATTTGGCTTATGGAACGATATCTGTGCTAATTTCAATGTCTGGTTTTATGCAGCACCCCAACTCACCTTTCCCCTTAAGGAAGCATAAGTTGGTTTTCTACATTTGAGACCCTGTTCTGTTTTGTAATTCAGTTCCTGTGTAGCCAAGTTTACATTCCGTGTAGTAGTGATATCTTATGATGTTTCTTTTTCTGTGTGACTTATTTCACTTAGAATCATCGTACCTGAATCCACTCATTATGCTGCTATGGGCCTGATGACATAGATTTCATTGCTGAGTGATATTGCATTGTAGGTAAGTACCACAACTTCTTTATCCATTTTTCACTTTCTGTGATATTGAACTTGTACCGTAAACGAGGTTCCTGTAAACAGAACCGTCCCAAACTTTGGGGTGGCTGTGTCTTTTTGATTTTAATTTCCCTAAGCTATAGGACCATAAGTGGAAGTGCCCTAGGCTCTGTTGCTTTGTTTTTTAGATGTTTCAGGAAACACCATACACTTCTCCAGAGTGGCTGTTGGCAATTTACATCCCGCCCATCAGCATAACAAGGCTCCCAGTTCTCCATGGCCTGTCCTGCCTTTCTGGATTTTACACTTTTTTCAGATGGCCCTTTTGACCGGGGGGGCAGTGAGACTTCATTGTAGTGCATATTCCTTTTGCAAGCTTGCTTGGTTGGCCAAAAAGGGCGTATGCGTTTATTCCTGAATATATTCAGGAAAAAACGCATACGCCCTTTTTGGCCAAGTGCATCATTGTGGACGTTCTGCCTCTTTTCCTATGCTTTACATGCAATTCCAGTCTACCTCCTGAAATCGGTTTCCTGCAATTCTGCCCCGTTTTCAAGTCCTCTTGGCAGCCTTACTTCAATATATTTTTGGACGATAGCTGTCATTTATAACTCTGCAGGTATGTGAATGACAGTGCCCCTGAGCTCCTTTCTTCAACTCGCTTTCTTGTGAGCTGGCCGCAACACCGCAGCCTTGCTTCAGGCCCTAGTGTGGTTCCGGCATGGCACACTGAGCCTTTGGTTAATTCCTCTTCCTGGTGGGAAATGAGAGTTAAATTTGCCCGTCCAGACACCTCCAGCTAGTCTCTCATTGGTTCTCCCTATTCCTGTTCATTTTCCGCAGAAATTGCAAACTGGGCCAAACAGGAGGTTAAAGGCACTGACTCTCCAAGTGGGGAGAGTGTTAGTAAAGCATCTGGAATGTTGCACCCGAGTACCAGGGGACGAAAACTGACACAATTGAACACGTTTCCCGATCACACGGTGGATCATACTCTGGGTTCCACATGCATGTTTTAGCTGAAGGAAGAATCCCTTAAACCTGGAGAGTTGAGACCCATGGAATGGGTACCATGCAATATGACTTCAAAGGGTCTGCATTTGCTCACCGAACCTCACCAATCCTATCACTGCTGCGTTTATGCCGCTGTACACACGCTTGATTCTCTTTCGGAGACATATAAATCCATAGGTTTTAAGATTCTTCCTAGTCAGGTATATTCTTAGGCGTTTATTATGGGGTGTAGAGTCCACTTCGTTGAGCAAGGAGTAGCTCTTGACTATTACATATTTGGCTTATGGAACGGTATCTGTGCTAATTTCAATCTCTGGTTTTATGCAGCACCCCAACTCACCTTTCGCCTTAAGCAAGCATAAGTTGGTTTTCTACATTTGAGACCCTGTTCTGTTTTGTAATTCAGTTCCTGTGTAGCCAAGTTTACATTCCGTGTAGTAGTGATATCTTATGATGTTTCTTTTTCTGTGTGACTTATTTCACTTAGAATCATCGTACCTGAATCCACTCATTATGCTGCTATGGGCCTGATGACATAGATTTCATTGCTGCGTGATATTGCATTGTACGTAATTACCACAACTTCTTTATCCATTTTTCACTTGCTGTGATACTGAACTTGTACCGTAAACGAGGTTCTTGTAAACAGAGCCGTCCCAAACTTTGGGGTGGCTGTGTCTTTTTGATTTTAATTTCCCTAAGCTATAGGACCATAAGTGGAAGTGCCCTAGGCTCTGTTGCTTTGCTTTTTAGATGTTTCAGGAAACACCATACACTTCTCCAGAGTGGCTGTTCGCAATTTACATCCCGCACATCAGCATAACAAGGTTCCCAATTCTCCATGGCCTGTCCTGCCTTTCTGGATTTTACACTTTTTTCAGATGGCCCTTTTGACCGGGGGCAGTGAGACTTCATTGTAGTGCAGATTTCCTTTGCAAGCTTGCTTGGTTGGCCAAAAAGGGCGTATGCGTTTTTTCCTGAATATATTCAGGAAAAAACGCATACGCCCTTTTTGGCCAAGTGCATCATTGTGGACGTTCTGCCTCTTTTCCTATGCTTTACATGCTATTCCAGTCTACCTCCTGAAATCGGTTTCCTGCAATTCTGCCCCCCTTTCAAGTCCTCTTGGCAGCCTTACTTCAATATATTTTTGGACGATAGCTGTCATTTATAACTCTGCAGGTATGTGAATGACAGTGCCCCTGAGCTCCTTTCTTCAACTCGCTTTCTTGTGAGCTGGCCGCAACACCGCAGCATTGCTTCAGGCCCTAGTGTGGTTCTGGCATGCCACGCTGAGCCTTTGGTTAATTCCTCTTCCTGGTGGGAAATGAGAGTTAAATTTGCCCGTCCAGACACCTCCAGCTAGTCTCTCATTGGTTCTCCCTATTCCTGTTCATTTTCCGCAGAAATTGCAAACTGGGCCAAACAGGAGGTTAAAGGCACTGACTCTCCAAGTGGGGAGAGTGTTAGTAAAGCGTCTGGAATGTTGCACCCGAGTACCGGGGGACGAAAACTGAGTCACATTTGAACACGTTTCCCAATCACACGGTGGATCATACTCTGGGTTCCACATGCATGTTTTAGCTGAAGGAAGAATCCCTTAAACCTGGAGAGTTGAGACCCATGGAATGGGTACCATGCAATATGACTTGAAAGGGCCTGCATTTGCTCACCGAACCTCACCAATCCTAACACTGCTGCGTTTATGCCGCTGTACACATGGTTGATTCTCTTTTGGAGACATATAAATCCATAGGTTTTAAGATTCTTACTAGTCAGGTATATTCTTATGCGTTTAATATGGGGTGTTGAGTCCACTTCGTTGAGCAATGAGTAGCTCTTGTCTATTACATATTTGGCTTATGGAACGGTATCTGTTCTAATTTCAATCTCTGGTTTTATGCAGCACCCCAACTCACCTTTCCCCTTAAGCAAGCATAAGATGGTTTTCTACATTTGAGACCCTGTTCTGTTTTGTAATTCAGTTCCTGTGTAGCCAAGTTTACATTCCGTGTAGTAGTGATAACTTATGATGTTACTTTTTCTGTGTGACTTATTTCACTTAGAATCATCGTACCTGAATCCACTCATTATGCTGCTATGGGCCTGATGACATAGATTTCATTGCTGAGTGATATTGCATTGTACGTAAGTACCACAACTTCTTTATCCATTTTTCATTTTCTGTGATTTTGAACTTGTACTGTAAACGAGGTTCTTGTAAACAGAGCCGTCCCAAACTTTGGGGTGGCTGTGTCTTTTTGATTTTAATTTCCCTAAGCTATAGGACCATAAGTGGAAGTGCCCTAGGCTCTGTTGCTTTGTTTTGTAGATGTTTCAGGAAACACCATACACTTCTCCAGAGTGGCTGTTGGCAATTTACATCCCGCCCATCAGCATAACAAGGCTCCCAATTCTCCATGGCTTGTCCTGCCTTTCTGGATTTTACACTTTTTTCAGATGGCCCTTTTGACCGGGGGGCAGTGAGACTTCATTGTAGTGCAGATTTCCTTTGCAAGCTTGCTTGGTTGGCCAAAAAGGGCGTATGCGTTTTTTCCTGAATGTATTCAGGAAAAAACGCATACGCCCTTTTTGGCCAAGTGCATCATTGTGGACGTTCTGCCTCTTTTCCTATGCTTTACATGCAATTCCAGTCTACCTCCTGAAATCGGTTTCCTGCAATTCTGCCCCGCTTTCAAGTCCTCTTGGCAGCCTTACTTCAATATATTTTTGGACGATAGCTGTCATTTATAACTCTGCAGGTATGTGAATGACAGTGCCCCTGAGCTCCTTTCTTCAACTCGCTTTCTTGTGAGCTGGCCGCAACACCGCAGCATTGCTTCAGGCCCTAGTGTGGTTCCGGCATGGCACACTGAGACTTTGGTTAATTCCTCTTCCTGGTGGGAAATGAGAGTTAAATTTGCCCGTCCAGACACCTCCAGCTAGTCTCTCATTGGTTCTCCCTATTCCTGTTCATTTTCCGCAGAAATTGCAAACTGGGCCAAACAGGAGGTTAAAGGCACTGACTCTCCAAGTGGGGAGAGTGTTAGTAAAGCGTCTGGAATGTTGCACCCGAGTACCAGGGGACGAAAACTGACACAATTGAACACGTTTCCCTATCACACGGTGGATCATACTCTGGGTTCCACATGCATGTTTTAGCTGAAGGAAGAATCCCTTAAACCTGGAGAGTTGAGACCCATGGAATGGGTACCATGCAATATGACTTCAAAGGGTCTGCATTTGTCCACCGAACCTCACCAATAATATCACTGCTGCGTTTATGCCGCTGTACACACGCTTGATTCTCTTTCGGAGACATATAAATCCATAGGTTTTAAGATTCTTACTAGTCAGGTATATTCTTAGGCGTTTAATATGGGGTGTAGAGTCCACTTCGTTGAGCAAGGAGTAGCTCTTGTCTATTACATATTTGGCTTATGGAACGGTATCTGTGCTAATTTCAATCTTTGATTTTATGTAGCACCCCAACTCAACTTTCCTCTTAAGCAAGCATAAGTCGGTTTTCTACATTTGAGACCCTGTTCTGTTTTGTAATTCAGTTCCTGTGTAGCCAAGTTTACATTCCATGTGGTAGAGATATCTTATGATGTTTCTTTTTCTGTGTGACTTATTTCACTTAGAATCATCGTACCTGAATCCACTCATTATGCTGCTACGGGCCTGATGACATAGATTTCATTGCTGAGTGATATTGCATTGTACGTAAGTACCACAACTTCTTTATCCATTTTGTGCTTTCTGTGATATTGAACTTGTACCGTAAACGAGGTTCTTGTAAACAGAGCTGTCCCAAACATTGGGGTGGTTGTGTCTTTTTGATTTTAATTTCCCTAAGCTATAGGACCATAAGTGGAAGTGCCCTAGGCTCTGTTGCTTTGTTTTTTAGATGTTTCAGGAAACACCATACACTTCTCCAGAGTGGCTGTTGGCAATTTACATCCCGCCCATCAGCATAACAAGGCTCCCAGTTCTCCATGGCCTGTCCTGCCTTTCTGGATTTTACACTTTTTTCAGATGGCCCTTTTGACCGGGGGGCAGTGAGACTTCATTGTAGTGCAGATTTCCTTTGCAAGCTTGCTTGGTTTGCCAAAAAGGGCGTAGGCTTTTTTTCTTGAGGAAAAATCGCATATGCCCTTTTTGGCCAAGTGCATCATTGTGGACGTTCTGCCTCTTTTCCTATGCTTTACATGCAATTCCAGTCTACCTCCTGAAATCGGTTTCCTGCAATTCTGCCCAGCGTTCAAGTCCTCTTGGCAGCCTTACTTCAATATATTTTTGGACGATAGCTGTCATTTATAACTCTGCAGGTTTGTGAATGACAGTGCCCCTGAGCTCCTTTCTTCAACTCGCTTTCTTGTGAGCTGGCCACAACACCGCAGCATTGCTTCAGGCCCTAGTGTGGTTCCGGCATGACATGCTGAGCCTTTGTTTAATTCCTCTTCCTGGTGGGAAATGAGAGTTAACTTTGCCCGTCCAGACACCTCCAGCTAGTCTCTCATTGGTTCTCCCTATTCCTGTTCATTTTCCGCAGAAATTGCAAACTGGGCCAAACAAGAGGTTAAAGGCACTGACTCTCCAAGTGGGGAGAGTGTTAGTAAAGCGTCTGGAATGTTGCACCCGAGTACCAGGGGATGAAAACTGACACAATTAAACACGTTTCCCGATCACACGGTGGATCATAGTCTGGGTTCCACATGCATGTTTTAGCTGAAGGAAGAATCCCTTAAACCTGGAGAGTTGAGACCCCTGCAATGGGTACCATGCAATATGACTTCAAAGGGTCTGCATTTGCTCACCGAACCTCACCAATCCTATCACTGCTGCATTTATGCCACTGTACACACGCTTGATTCTCTTTCTGAGACATATAAATCCATAGGTTTTAAGATTCTTACTAGTCAGGTATATTCTTAGGCGTTTAATATGGGGTGTAGAGTCCACTTCGTTGAGCAAGGAGTAGCTCTTGTCTATTACATATTTGGCTTATGGAACGGTATCTGTGCTAATTTCAATCTCTGGTTTTATGCAGCACCCCAACTCACCTTTCCCCTTAAGCAAGCATAAGTCGGTTTTCTACATTTGAGACCCTGTTCTGTTTTGTAATTCAGTTCCTGTGTAGCCAAGTTTACATTCCATGTGGTAGAGATATCTTATGATGTTTCTTTTTCTGTGTGACTTATTTCACTTAGAATCATCGTACCTGAATCCACTCATTATGCTGCTATGGGCCTGATGACATAGATTTCATTGCTGAGTGATATTGCATTGTACGTAAGTACCACAACTTCTTTATCCATTTTTCACTTGCTGTGATACTGAACTTGTACCGTAAACGAGGTTCTTGTAAACAGAGCCGTCCCAAACTTTGGGGTGGCTGTGTCTTTTTGATTTTAATTTCCCTAAGCTATAGGACCATAAGTGGAAGTGCCCTAGGCTCTGTTGCTTTGCTTTTTAGATGTTTCAGGAAACACCATACACTTCTCCAGAGTGGCTGTTCGCAATTTACATCCCGCACATCAGCATAACAAGGTTCCCAATTCTCCATGGCCTGTCCTGCCTTTCTGGATTTTACACTTTTTTCAGATGGCCCTTTTGACCGGGGGCAGTGAGACTTCATTGTAGTGCAGATTTCCTTTGCAAGCTTGCTTGGTTGGCCAAAAAGGGCGTATGCGTTTTTTCCTGAATATATTCAGGAAAAAACGCATACGCCCTTTTTGGCCAAGTGCATCATTGTGGACGTTCTGCCTCTTTTCCTATGCTTTACATGCTATTCCAGTCTACCTCCTGAAATCGGTTTCCTGCAATTCTGCCCCCCTTTCAAGTCCTCTTGGCAGCCTTACTTCAATATATTTTTGGACGATAGCTGTCATTTATAACTCTGCAGGAATGTGAATGACAGTGCCCCTGAGCTCCTTTCTTCAACTCGCTTTCTTGTGAGCTGGCCGCAACACCGCAGCATTGCTTCAGGCCCTAGTGTGGTTCTGGCATGCGACGCTGAGCCTTTGGTTAATTCCTCTTCCTGGTGGGAAATGAGAGTTAAATTTGCCCGTCCAGACACCTCCAGCTAGTCTCTCATTGGTTCTCCCTATTCCTGTTCATTTTCCGCAGAAATTGCAAACTGGGCCAAACAGGAGGTTAAAGGCACTGACTCTCCAAGTGGGGAGAGTGTTAGTAAAGCGTCTGGAATGTTGCACCCGAGTACCGGGGGACGAAAACTGAGTCACATTTGAACACGTTTCCCAATCACACGGTGGATCATACTCTGGGTTCCACATGCATGTTTTAGCTGAAGGAAGAATCCCTTAAACCTGGAGAGTTGAGACCCATGGAATGGGTACCATGCAATATGACTTGAAAGGGCCTGCATTTGCTCACCGAACCTCACCAATCCTAACACTGCTGCGTTTATGCCGCTGTACACATGGTTGATTCTCTTTTGGAGACATATAAATCCATAGGTTTTAAGATTCTTACTAGTCAGGTATATTCTTATGCGTTTAATATGGGGTGTTGAGTCCACTTCGTTGAGCAATGAGTAGCTCTTGTCTATTACATATTTGGCTTATGGAACGGTATCTGTTCTAATTTCAATCTCTGGTTTTATGCAGCACCCCAACTCACCTTTCCCCTTAAGCAAGCATAAGATGGTTTTCTACATTTGAGACCCTGTTCTGTTTTGTAATTCAGTTCCTGTGTAGCCAAGTTTACATTCCGTGTAGTAGTGATATCTTATGATGTTACTTTTTCTGTGTGACTTATTTCACTTAGAATCATCGTACCTGAATCCACTCATTATGCTGCTATGGGCCTGATGACATAGATTTCATTGCTGAGTGATATTGCATTGTACGTAAGTACCACAACTTCTTTATCCATTTTTCATTTTCTGTGATTTTGAACTTGTACTGTAAACGAGGTTCTTGTAAACAGAGCCGTCCCAAACTTTGGGGTGGCTGTGTCTTTTTGATTTTAATTTCCCTAAGCTATAGGACCATAAGTGGAAGTGCCCTAGGCTCTGTTGCTTTGTTTTGTAGATGTTTCAGGAAACACCATACACTTCTCCAGAGTGGCTGTTGGCAATTTACATCCCGCCCATCAGCATAACAAGGCTCCCAATTCTCCATGGCTTGTCCTGCCTTTCTGGATTTTACACTTTTTTCAGATGGCCCTTTTGACCGGGGGGCAGTGAGACTTCATTGTAGTGCAGATTTCCTTTGCAAGCTTGCTTGGTTGGCCAAAAAGGGCGTATGCGTTTTTTCCTGAATGTATTCAGGAAAAAACGCATACGCCCTTTTTGGCCAAGTGCATCATTGTGGACGTTCTGCCTCTTTTCCTATGCTTTACATGCAATTCCAGTCTACCTCCTGAAATCGGTTTCCTGCAATTCTGCCCCGCTTTCAAGTCCTCTTGGCAGCCTTACTTCAATATATTTTTGGATGATAGCTGTCATTTATAACTCTGCAGGTATGTGAATGACAGTGCCCCTGAGCTCCTTTCTTCAACTCGCTTTCTTGTGAGCTGGCCGCAACACCGCAGCATTGCTTCAGGCCCTAGTGTGGTTCCGGCATGGCACACTGAGACTTTGGTTAATTCCTCTTCCTGGTGGGAAATGAGAGTTAAATTTGCCCGTCCAGACACCTCCAGCTAGTCTCTCATTGGTTCTCCCTATTCCTGTTCATTTTCCGCAGAAATTGCAAACTGGGCCAAACAGGAGGTTAAAGGCACTGACTCTCCAAGTGGGGAGAGTGTTAGTAAAGCGTCTGGAATGTTGCACCCGAGTACCAGGGGACGAAAACTGACACAATTGAACACGTTTCCCTATCACACGGTGGATCATACTCTGGGTTCCACATGCATGTTTTAGCTGAAGGAAGAATCCCTTAAACCTGGAGAGTTGAGACCCATGGAATGGGTACCATTCAATATGACTTCAAAGGGTCTGCATTTGTCCACCGAACCTCACCAATAATATCACTGCTGCGTTTATGCCGCTGTACACACGCTTGATTCTCTTTCGGAGACATATAAATCCATAGGTTTTAAGATTCTTACTAGTCAGGTATATTCTTAGGCGTTTAATATGGGGTGTAGAGTCCACTTCGTTGAGCAAGGAGTAGCTCTTGTCTATTACATATTTGGCTTATGGAACGGTATCTGTGCTAATTTCAATCTTTGATTTTATGTAGCACCCCAACTCAACTTTCCTCTTAAGCAAGCATAAGTCGGTTTTCTACATTTGAGACCCTGTTCTGTTTTGTAATTCAGTTCCTGTGTAGCCAAGTTTACATTCCATGTGGTAGAGATATCTTATGATGTTTCTTTTTCTGTGTGACTTATTTCACTTAGAATCATCGTACCTGAATCCACTCATTATGCTGCTACGGGCCTGATGACATAGATTTCATTGCTGAGTGATATTGCATTGTACGTAAGTACCACAACTTCTTTATCCATTTTGTGCTTTCTGTGATATTGAACTTGTACCGTAAATGAGGTTCTTGTAAACAGAGCTGTCCCAAACATTGGGGTGGTTGTGTCTTTTTGATTTTAATTTCCCTAAGCTATAGGACCATAAGTGGAAGTGCCCTAGGCTCTGTTGCTTTGTTTTTTAGATGTTTCAGGAAACACCATACACTTCTCCAGAGTGGCTGTTGGCAATTTACATCCCGCCCATCAGCATAACAAGGCTCCCAGTTCTCCATGGCCTGTCCTGCCTTTCTGGAGTTTACACTTTTTTCAGATGGCCCTTTTGACCGGGGGGCAGTGAGACTTCATTGTAGTGCAGATTTCCTTTGCAAGCTTGCTTGGTTTGCCAAAAAGGGCGTAGGCTTTTTTTCTTGAGGAAAAATCGCATATGCCCTTTTTGGCCAAGTGCATCATTGTGGACGTTCTGCCTCTTTTCCTATGCTTTACATGCAATTCCAGTCTACCTCCTGAAATCGGTTTCCTGCAATTCTGCCCAGCGTTCAAGTCCTCTTGGCAGCCTTACTTCAATATATTTTTGGACGATAGCTGTCATTTATAACTCTGCAGGTTTGTGAATGACAGTGCCCCTGAGCTCCTTTCTTCAACTCGCTTTCTTGTGAGCTGGCCACAACACCGCAGCATTGCTTCAGGCCCTAGTGTGGTTCCGGCATGACATGCTGAGCCTTTGTTTAATTCCTCTTCCTGGTGGGAAATGAGAGTTAACTTTGCCCGTCCAGACACCTCCAGCTAGTCTCTCATTGGTTCTCCCTATTCCTGTTCATTTTCCGCAGAAATTGCAAACTGGGCCAAACAAGAGGTTAAAGGCACTGACTCTCCAAGTGGGGAGAGTGTTAGTAAAGCGTCTGGAATGTTGCACCCGAGTACCAGGGGATGAAAACTGACACAATTAAACACGTTTCCCGATCACACGGTGGATCATAGTCTGGGTTCCACATGCATGTTTTAGCTGAAGGAAGAATCCCTTAAACCTGGAGAGTTGAGACCCCTGCAATGGGTACCATGCAATATGACTTGAAAGGGTCTGCATTTGCTCACCGAACCTCACCAATCCTATCACTGCTGCATTTATGCCACTGTACACACGCTTGATTCTCTTTCTGAGACATATAAATCCATAGGTTTTAAGATTCTTACTAGTCAGGTATATTCTTAGGCGTTTAATATGGGGTGTAGAGTCCACTTCGTTGAGCAAGGAGTAGCTCTTGTCTATTACATATTTGGCTTATGGAACGGTATCTGTGCTAATTTCAATCTCTGGTTTTATGCAGCACCCCAACTCACCTTTCCCCTTAAGCAAGCATAAGTCGGTTTTCTACATTTGAGACCCTGTTCTGTTTTGTAATTCAGTTCCTGTGTAGCCAAGTTTACATTCCATGTGGTAGAGATATCTTATGATGTTTCTTTTTCTGTGTGACTTATTTCACTTAGAATCATCGTACCTGAATCCACTCATTATGCTGCTATGGGCCTGATGACATAGATTTCATTGCTGAGTGATATTGCATTGTACGTAAGTACCACAACTTCTTTATCCATTTTTCACTTTCTGTGATTTTGAACTTATACTGTAAACGAGGTTCTTGTAAACAGAGCCTTCCCAAACTTTGGGGTGGCTGTGTCTTTTTGATTTTAATTTCCCTAAGCTATAGGACCATAAGTGGAAGTGCCCTAGGCTCTGTTGCTTTGTTTTGTAGATGTTTCAGGAAACACCATACACTTCTCCAGAGTGGCTGTTGGCAATTTACATCCCGCCCATCAGCATAACAAGGCTCCCAGTTCTCCATGGCCTGTCCTGCCTTTCTGGATTTTACACATTTTTCAGATGGCCCTTTTGACCGGGGGGCAGTGAGACTTCATTGTAGTGCAGATTTCCTTTGCAAGCTTGCTTGGTTGGCCAAAAAGGGCGTATGCGTTTTTTCCTGAATATATTCAGGAAAAAACGCATACGCCCTTTTTGGCCAAGTGCATCATTGTGGACGTTCTGCCTCTTTTCCTATGCTTTACATGCAATTCCAGTCTACCTCCTGAAATCGGTTTCCTGCAATTCTGCCCCGCTTTCAAGTCCTCTTGGCAGCCTTACTTCAATATATTTTTGGACGATAGCTATCATTTATAACTCTGCAGGTATGTGAATGACAGTGCCCCTGAGCTCCTTTCTTCAACTCGCTTTCTTGTGAGCGGGCCGCAACACCGCAGGATTGCTTCAGGCCCTAGTGTGGTTCCGGCATGGCACGCTGAGCCTTTGTTTAATTCCTCTTCCTGGTGGGAAATGAGAGTTAAATTTGCCCGTCCAGACACCTCCAGCTAGTCTCTCATTGGTTCTCCCTATTCCTGTTCATTTTCCGCAGAAATTGCAAACTGGGCCAAACAGGAGGTTAAAGGCACTGACTCTCCAAGTGGGGAGAGTGTTAGTAAAGCGTCTGGAATGTTGCACCCGAGTACCAGGGGATGAAAACTGAGACACATTTGAACACGTTTCCCGATCACATGGTGGATCATACTCTGGGTTCCACATGCATGTTTTAGCTGAAGGAAGAATCCCTTAAACCTGGAGAGTTGAGACCCCTGCAATGGGTACCATGCAATATGACTTCAAAGGGTCTGCATTTGCTCACCGAACCTCACCAATCCTATCACTGCTGCATTTATGCCACTGTACACACGCTTGATTCTCTTTCTGAGACATATAAATCCATAGGTTTTAAGATTCTTACTAGTCAGGTATATTCTTAGGCGTTTAATATGGGGTGTAGAGTCCACTTCGTTGAGCAAGGAGTAGCTCTTGTCTATTACATATTTGGCTTATGGAACGGTATCTGTGCTAATTTCAATCTCTGGTTTTATGCAGCACCCCAACTCACCTTTCCCCTTAAGCAAGCATAAGTCGGTTTTCTACATTTGAGACCCTGTTCTGTTTTGTAATTCAGTTCCTGTGTAGCCAAGTTTACATTCCATGTGGTAGAGATATCTTATGATGTTTCTTTTTCTGTGTGACTTATTTCACTTAGAATCATCGTACCTGAATCCACTCATTATGCTGCTATGGGCCTGATGACATAGATTTCATTGCTGAGTGATATTGCATTGTACGTAAGTACCACAACTTCTTTATCCATTTTTCACTTTCTGTGATTTTGAACTTGTACTGTAAACGAGGTTCTTGTAAACAGAGCCTTCCCAAACTTTGGGGTGGCTGTGTCTTTTTGATTTTAATTTCCCTAAGCTATAGGACCATAAGTGGAAGTGCCCTAGGCTCTGTTGCTTTGTTTTGTAGATGTTTCAGGAAACACCATACACTTCTCCAGAGTGGCTGTTGGCAATTTACATCCCGCCCATCAGCATAACAAGGCTCCCAGTTCTCCATGGGCTGTCTTGCCTTTCTGGATTTTACACTTTTTTCAGATGGCCCTTTTGACCGGGGGGCAGTGAGACTTCATTGTAGTGCAGATTTCCTTTGCAAGCTTGCTTGGTTGGCCAAAAAGGGCGTATGCGTTTTTTCCTGAATATATTCAGGAAAAAACGCATACGCCCTTTTTGGCCAAGTGCATCATTGTGGACGTTCTGCCTCTTTTCCTTTGCTTTACATGCAATTCCAGTCTACCTCCTGAAATCGGTTTCCTGCAATTCTGCCCAGCGTTCAAGTCCTCTTGGCAGCCTTACTTCAATATATTTTTGGACGATAGCTGTCATTTATAACTCTGCAGGTTTGTGAATGACAGTGCCCCTGAGCTCCTTTCTTCAACTCGCTTTCTTGTGAGCTGGCTGCAACACCGCAGCATTGCTTCAGGCCCTAGTGTGGTTCCGGCATGGCACGCTGAGCCTTTGTTTAATTCCTCTTCCTGGTGGTAAATGAGAGTTAACTTTGCCCGGCCAGACACCTCCAGCTAGTCTCTCATTGGTTCTCCCTATTCCTGTTCATTTTCCGCAGAAATTGCAAACTGGGCCAAACAGGAGGTTAAAGGCACTGACTCTCCAAGTGGGGAGAGTGTTAGTAAAGCGTCTGGAATGTTGCACCCGAGTACCAGGGGACGAAAACTGAGACACATTTGAACACGTTTCCCGATCACATGGTGGATCATACTCTGGGTTCCACATGCATGTTTTAGCTGAAGGAAGAATCCCTTAAACCTGGAGAGTTGAGACCCCTGCAATGGGTACCATGCAATATGACTTCAAAGGGTCTGCATTTGCTCACCGAACCTCACCAATCCTATCACTGCTGCATTTATGCCACTGTACACACGCTTGATTCTCTTTCGGAGACATATAAATCCATAGGTTTTAAGATTCTTACTAGTCAGGTATATTCTTAGGCGTTTAATATGGGGTGTAGAGTCCACTTCGTTGAGCAAGGAGTAGCTCTTGTCTATTACATATTTGGCTTATGGAACGGTATCTGTTCTAATTTCAATCTCTGGTTTTATGCAGCACCCCAACTCACCTTTCGCCTTAAGCAAGCATAAGTTGGTTTTCTACATTTGAGACCCTGTTCTGTTTTGTAATTCAGTTCCTGTGTAGCCAAGTTTACATTCCATGTGGTAGAGATATCTTATGATGTTTCTTTCTCTGTGTGACTTATTTCACTTAGAATCATCGTACCTGAATCCACTCATTATGCTGCTACGGGCCTGATGACATAGATTTCATTGCTGAGTGATATTGCATTGTACGTAAGTACCACAACTTCTTTATCCATTTTGCGCTTTCTGTGATATTGAACTTGGACCATAAATGAGGTTCTTGTAAACAGAGCTGTCCCTAACTTTGGGGTGGCTGAGTCTTTTTGATTTTAATTTCCCTAAGCTATAGGACCATAAGTGGAAGTGCCCTAGGCTCTGTTGCTTTGTTTTGTAGATGTTTCAGGAAACACCATACACTTCTCCAGAGTGGCTGTTGGCAATTTACATCCCGCCCATCAGCATAACAAGGCTCCCAGTTCTCCATGGCCTGTCCTGCCTTTCTGGATTTTACACATTTTTCAGATGGCCCTTTTGACCGGGGGGCAGTGAGACTTCATTGTAGTGCAGATTTCCTTTGCAAGCTTGCTTGGTTGGCCAAAAAGGGCGTATGCGTTTTTTCCTGAATATATTCAGGAAAAAACGCATACGCCCTTTTTGGCCAAGTGCATCATTGTGGACGTTCTGCCTCTTTTCCTATGCTTTACATGCAATTCCAGTCTACCTCCTGAAATCGGTTTCCTGCAATTCTGCCCCGCTTTCAAGTCCTCTTGGCAGCCTTACTTCAATATATTTTTGGACGATAGCTATCATTTATAACTCTGCAGGTATGTGAATGACAGTGCCCCTGAGCTCCTTTCTTCAACTCGCTTTCTTGTGAGCGGGCCGCAACACCGCAGGATTGCTTCAGGCCCTAGTGTGGTTCCGGCATGGCACGCTGAGCCTTTGTTTAATTCCTCTTCCTGGTGGGAAATGAGAGTTAAATTTGCCCGTCCAGACACCTCCAGCTAGTCTCTCATTGGTTCTCCCTATTCCTGTTCATTTTCCGCAGAAATTGCAAACTGGGCCAAACAGGAGGTTAAAGGCACTGACTCTCCAAGTGGGGAGAGTGTTAGTAAAGCGTCTGGAATGTTGCACCCGAGTACCAGGGGATGAAAACTGAGACACATTTGAACACGTTTCCCGATCACATGGTGGATCATACTCTGGGTTCCACATGCATGTTTTAGCTGAAGGAAGAATCCCTTAAACCTGGAGAGTTGAGACCCCTGCAATGGGTACCATGCAATATGACTTCAAAGGGTCTGCATTTGCTCACCGAACCTCACCAATCCTATCACTGCTGCATTTATGCCACTGTACACACGCTTGATTCTCTTTCTGAGACATATAAATCCATAGGTTTTAAGATTCTTACTAGTCAGGTATATTCTTAGGCGTTTAATATGGGGTGTAGAGTCCACTTCGTTGAGCAAGGAGTAGCTCTTGTCTATTACATATTTGGCTTATGGAACGGTATCTGTGCTAATTTCAATCTCTGGTTTTATGCAGCACCCCAACTCACCTTTCCCCTTAAGCAAGCATAAGTCGGTTTTCTACATTTGAGACCCTGTTCTGTTTTGTAATTCAGTTCCTGTGTAGCCAAGTTTACATTCCATGTGGTAGAGATATCTTATGATGTTTCTTTTTCTGTGTGACTTATTTCACTTAGAATCATCGTACCTGAATCCACTCATTATGCTGCTATGGGCCTGATGACATAGATTTCATTGCTGAGTGATATTGCATTGTACGTAAGTACCACAACTTCTTTATCCATTTTTCACTTTCTGTGATTTTGAACTTGTACTGTAAACGAGGTTCTTGTAAACAGAGCCTTCCCAAACTTTGGGGTGGCTGTGTCTTTTTGATTTTAATTTCCCTAAGCTATAGGACCATAAGTGGAAGTGCCCTAGGCTCTGTTGCTTTGTTTTGTAGATGTTTCAGGAAACACCATACACTTCTCCAGAGTGGCTGTTGGCAATTTACATCCCGCCCATCAGCATAACAAGGCTCCCAGTTCTCCATGGGCTGTCTTGCCTTTCTGGATTTTACACTTTTTTCAGATGGCCCTTTTGACCGGGGGGCAGTGAGACTTCATTGTAGTGCAGATTTCCTTTGCAAGCTTGCTTGGTTGGCCAAAAAGGGCGTATGCGTTTTTTCCTGAATATATTCAGGAAAAAACGCATACGCCCTTTTTGGCCAAGTGCATCATTGTGGACGTTCTGCCTCTTTTCCTTTGCTTTACATGCAATTCCAGTCTACCTCCTGAAATCGGTTTCCTGCAATTCTGCCCAGCGTTCAAGTCCTCTTGGCAGCCTTACTTCAATATATTTTTGGACGATAGCTGTCATTTATAACTCTGCAGGTTTGTGAATGACAGTGCCCCTGAGCTCCTTTCTTCAACTCGCTTTCTTGTGAGCTGGCTGCAACACCGCAGCATTGCTTCAGGCCCTAGTGTGGTTCCGGCATGGCACGCTGAGCCTTTGTTTAATTCCTCTTCCTGGTGGTAAATGAGAGTTAACTTTGCCCGGCCAGACACCTCCAGCTAGTCTCTCATTGGTTCTCCCTATTCCTGTTCATTTTCCGCAGAAATTGCAAACTGGGCCAAACAGGAGGTTAAAGGCACTGACTCTCCAAGTGGGGAGAGTGTTAGTAAAGCGTCTGGAATGTTGCACCCGAGTACCAGGGGACGAAAACTGAGACACATTTGAACACGTTTCCCGATCACATGGTGGATCATACTCTGGGTTCCACATGCATGTTTTAGCTGAAGGAAGAATCCCTTAAACCTGGAGAGTTGAGACCCCTGCAATGGGTACCATGCAATATGACTTCAAAGGGTCTGCATTTGCTCACCGAACCTCACCAATCCTATCACTGCTGCATTTATGCCACTGTACACACGCTTGATTCTCTTTCGGAGACATATAAATCCATAGGTTTTAAGATTCTTACTAGTCAGGTATATTCTTAGGCGTTTAATATGGGGTGTAGAGTCCACTTCGTTGAGCAAGGAGTAGCTCTTGTCTATTACATATTTGGCTTATGGAACGGTATCTGTTCTAATTTCAATCTCTGGTTTTATGCAGCACCCCAACTCACCTTTCGCCTTAAGCAAGCATAAGTTGGTTTTCTACATTTGAGACCCTGTTCTGTTTTGTAATTCAGTTCCTGTGTAGCCAAGTTTACATTCCATGTGGTAGAGATATCTTATGATGTTTCTTTCTCTGTGTGACTTATTTCACTTAGAATCATCGTACCTGAATCCACTCATTATGCTGCTACGGGCCTGATGACATAGATTTCATTGCTGAGTGATATTGCATTGTACGTAAGTACCACAACTTCTTTATCCATTTTGCGCTTTCTGTGATATTGAACTTGGACCATAAATGAGGTTCTTGTAAACAGAGCTGTCCCTAACTTTGGGGTGGCTGAGTCTTTTTGATTTTAATTTCCCTAAGCTATAGGACCATAAGTGGAAGTGCCCTAGGCTCTGTTGCTTTGTTTTTTAGATGTTTCAGGAAACACCATACACTTCTCCAGAGTGGCTGTTGGCAATTTACATCCCGCCCATCAGCATAACAAGGCTCCCAGTTCTCCATGGCCTGTCCTGCCTTTCTGGATTTTACACTTTTTTCAGATGGCCCTTTTGACCGGGGGGCAGTGAGACTTCATTGTAGTGCAGATTTCCTTTGCAAGCTTGCTTGGTTGGCCAAAAAGGGCGTATGCGTTTTTTCCTGAATATATTCAGGAAAAAACGCATACGCCCTTTTTGGCCAAGTGCATCATTGTGGACGTTCTGCCTCTTTTCCTATGCTTTACATGCAATTCCAGTCTACCTCCTGAAATCGGTTTCCTGCAATTCTGCCCCGCTTTCAAGTCCTCTTGGCAGCCTTACTTCAATATATTTTTGGACTATAGCTATCATTTATAACTCTGCAGGTATGTGAATGACAGTGCCCCTGAGCTCCTTTCTTCAACTCGCTTTCTTGTGAGCTGGCCGCAACACCGCAGGATTGCTTCAGGCCCTAGTGTGGTTCCGGCATGGCACGCTGAGCCTTTGTTTAATTCCTCTTCCTGGTGGGAAATGAGAGTTAAATTTGCCCGTCCAGACACCTCCAGCTAGTCTCTCATTGGTTCTCCCTATTCCTGTTCATTTTCCGCAGAAATTGCAAACTGGGCCAAACAGGAGGTTAAAGGCACTGACTCTCCAAGAGGGGAGAGTGTTAGTAAAGCGTCTGGAATGTTGCACCCGAGTACCAGGGGACGAAAACTGAGACACATTTGAACACGTTTCCCGATCACATGGTGGATCATACTCTGGGTTCCACATGCATGTTTTAGCTGAAGGAAGAATCCCTTAAACCTGCAGAGTTGAGACCCCTGCAATGGGTACCATGCAATATGACTTCAAAGGGTCTGCATTTGCTCACCGAACCTCACCAATCCTATCACTGCTGCATTTATGCCGCTGTACACACGCTTGATTCTCTTTCTGAGACATATAAATCCATAGGTTTTAAGATTCTTACTAGTCAGGTATATTCTTAGGCGTTTAATATGGGGTGTAGAGTCCACTTCGTTGAGCAAGGAGTAGCTCTTGTCTATTACATATTTGGCTTATGGAACGGTATCTGTGCTAATTTCAATCTCTGGTTTTATGCAGCACCCCAACTCACCTTTCGCCTTAAGCAAGCATAAGTTGGTTTTCTACATTTGAGACCCTGTTCTGTTTTGTAATTCAGTTCCTGTGTAGCCAAGTTTACATTCCATGTGGTAGAGATATCTTATGATGTTTCTTTCTCTGTGTGACTTATTTCACTTACAATCATCGTACCTGAATCCACTCATTATGCTGCTACGGGCCTGATGACATAGATTTCATTGCTGAGTGATATTGCATTGTACGTAAGTACCACAACTTCTTTATCCATTTTGCGCTTTCTGTGATATTGAACTTGGACCATAAATGAGGTTCTTGTAAACAGAGCTGTCCCTAACTTTGGGGTGGCTGAGTCTTTTTGATTTTAATTTCCCTAAGCTATAGGACCATAAGTGGAAGTGCCCTAGGCTCTGTTGCTTTGTTTTTTAGATGTTTCAGGAAACACCATACACTTCTCCAGAGTGGCTGTTGGCAATTTACATCCCGCCCATCAGCATAACAAGGCTCCCAGTTCTCCATGGCCTGTCCTGCCTTTCTGGATTTTACACTTTTTTCAGATGGCCCTTTTGACCGGGGGGCAGTGAGACTTCATTGTAGTGCAGATTTCCTTTGCAAGCTTGCTTGGTTGGCCAAAAAGGGCGTATGCGTTTTTTCCTGAATATATTCAGGAAAAAACGCATATGCCCTTTTTGGCCAAGTGCATCATTGTGGACGTTCTGCCTCTTTTCCTATGCTTTACATGCAATTCCAGTCTACCTCCTGAAATCGGTTTCCTGCAATTCTGCCCCGCTTTCAAGTCCTCTTGGCAGCCTTACTTCAATATATTTTTGGACTATAGCTATCATTTATAACTCTGCAGGTATGTGAATGACAGTGCCCCTGAGCTCCTTTCTTCAACTCGCTTTCTTGTGAGCTGGCCGCAACACCGCAGGATTGCTTCAGGCCCTAGTGTGGTTCCGGCATGGCACGCTGAGCCTTTGTTTAATTCCTCTTCCTGGTGGGAAATGAGAGTTAAATTTGCCCGTCCAGACACCTCCAGCTAGTCTCTCATTGGTTCTCCCTATTCCTGTTCATTTTCCGCAGAAACTGCAAACTGGGCCAAACAGGAGGTTAAAGGCACTGACTCTCCAAGAGGGGAGAGTGTTAGTAAAGCGTCTGGAATGTTGCACCCGAGTACCAGGGGACGAAAACTGAGACACATTTGAACACGTTTCCCGATCACATGGTGGATCATACTCTGGGTTCCACATGCATGTTTTAGCTGAAGGAAGAATCCCTTAAGCCTGGAGAGTTGAGACCCCTGCAATGGGTACCATGCAATATGACTTCAAAGGGTCTGCATTTGCTCACCGAACCTCACCAATCCTATCACTGCTGCATTTATGCCACTGTACACACGCTTGATTCTCTTTCTGAGACATATAAATCCATAGGTTTTAAGATTCTTCCTAGTCAGGTATATTCTTAGGCGTTTAATATGGGGTGTAGAGTCCACTTCGTTGAGCAAGGAGTAGCTCTTGTCTATTACATATTTGGCTTATGGAACGGTATCTGTTCTAATTTCAATCTCTGGTTTTATGCAGCACCCCAACTCACCTTTCCCCTTAAGCAAGCATAAGTTGGTTTTCTACATTTGAGACCCTGTTCTGTTTTGTAATTCAGTTCCTGTGTAGCCAAGTTTACATTCCATGTGGTAGAGATATCTTATGATGTTTCTTTTTCTGTGTGACTTATTTCACTTAGAATCATCGTACCTGAATCCACTCATTATGCTGCTATGGGCCTGATGACATAGATTTCATTGCTGAGTGATATTGCATTGTACGTAAGTACCACAACTTCTTTATCCATTTTTCACTTTCTGTGATTTTGAACTTGTACTGTAAACGAGGTTCTTGTAAACAGAGCCTTCCCAAACTTTGGGGTGGCTGTGTCTTTTTGATTTTAATTTCCCTAAGCTATAGGACCATAAGTGGAAGTGCCCTAGGCTCTGTTGCTTTGTTTTGTAGATGTTTCAGGAAACACCATACACTTCTCCAGAGTGGCTGTTGGCAATTTACATCCCGCCCATCAGCATAACAAGGCTCCCAGTTCTCCATTGGCTGTCCTGCCTTTCTGGATTTTACACTTTTTTCAGATGGCCCTTTTGACCGGGGGGCAGTGAGACTTCATTGTAGTGCTGATGTCCTTTGCAAGCTTGCTTGGTTGGCCAAAAAGGGCGTATGCGTTTTTTCCTGAATATATTCAGGAAAAAACGCATATGCCCTTTTTGGCCAAGTGCATCATTGTGGACGTTCTGCCTCTTTTCCTTTGCTTTACATGCAATTCCAGTCTACCTCCTGAAATCGGTTTCCTGCAATTCTGCCCAGCGTTCAAGTCCTCTTGGCAGCCTTACTTCAATATATTTTTGGACGATAGCTGTCATTTATAACTCTGCAGGTTTGTGAATGACAGTGCCCCTGAGCTCCTTTCTTCAACTCGCTTTCTTGTGAGCTGGCCGCAACACCGCAGGATTGCTTCAGGCCCTAGTGTGGTTCCGGCATGACATGCTGAGGCTTTGGTTAATTCCTCTTCCTGGTGGGAAATGAGAGTTAAATTTGCCCGTCCAGACACCTCCAGCTAGTCTCTCATTTGTTCTCCCTATTCCTGTTCATTTTCCGCAGAAATTGCAAACTGGGCCAAACAAGAGGTTAAAGGCACTGACTCTCCAAGTGGGGAGAGTGTTAGTAAAGCGTCTGGAATGTTGCACCCGAGTACCGGGGGATGAAAACTGACACAATGAAACACGTTTCCCGATCACACGGTGGATCATACTCTGGGTTCCACATGCATGTTTTAGCTGAAGGAAGAATCCCTTAAACCTGGAGAGTTGAGACCCATGGAATGGGTACCATGCAATATGACTTCAAAGGGTCTGCATTTGCTCACCGAACCTCACCAATAATATCACTGCTGCGTTTATGCCGCTGTACACACGCTTGATTCTCTTTCTGAGACATATAAATCCATAGGTTTTAAGATTCTTACTAGTCAGGTATATTCTTAGGCGTTTAATATGTGGTGTAGAGTACACTTCGTTGAGCAAGGAGTAGCTCTTGTCTATTAAATATTTGGCTTATGGAACGGTATCTGTTCTAATTTCAATCTCTGGTTTTATGCAGCACCCCAACTCACCTTTCGCCTTAAGCAAGCATAAGTTGGTTTTCTACATTTGAGACCCTGTTCTGTTTTGTAATTCAGTTCCTGTGTAGCCAAGTTTACATTCCTTGTAGTAGTGATATCTTATGATGTTTGTTTTTCTGTGTGACTTATTTCACTTAGAATCATCGTACCTGAATCCACTCATTATGCTGCTACGGGCCTGATGACATAGATTTCATTTCTGAGTGATATTGCATTGTACGTAAGTACCACAACTTCTTTATCCATTTTTCGCTTTCTGTGATATTGAACTTGGACCATAAATGAGGTTCTTGTAAACAGAGCTGTCCCTAACTTTGGGGTGGCTGAGTCTTTTTGATTTTAATTTCCCTAAGCTATAGGACCATAAGTGGAAGTGCCCTAGGCTCTGTTGCTTTGTTTTTTAGATGTTTCAGGAAACACCATACACTTCTCCAGAGTGGCTGTTGGCAATTTACATCCCGCCCATCAGCATAACAAGGCTCCCAGTTCTCCATGGCCTGTCCTGCCTTTCTGGATTTTACACTTTTTTCAGATGGCCCTTTTGACCGGGGGGCAGTGAGACTTCATTGTAGTGCAGATTTCCTTTGCAAGCTTGCTTGGTTGGCCAAAAAGGGCGTATGCGTTTTTTCCTGAATATATTCAGGAAAAAACGCATACGCCCTTTTTGGCCAAGTGCATCATTGTGGACGTTCTGCCTCTTTTCCTATGCTTTACATGCAATTCCAGTCTACCTCCTGAAATCGGTTTCCTGCAATTCTGCCCCGCTTTCAAGTCCTCTTGGCAGCCTTACTTCAATATATTTTTGGACGATAGCTATCATTTATAACTCTGCAGGTATGTGAATGACAGTGCCCCTGAGCTCCTTTCTTCAACTCGCTTTCTTGTGAGCGGGCCGCAACACCGCAGCATTGCTTCAGGCCCTAGTGTGGTTCCGGCATGGCACGCTGAGCCTTTGTTTAATTCCTCTTCCTGGTGGGAAATGAGAGTTAAATTTGCCCGTCCAGACACCTCCAGCTAGTCTCTCATTGGTTCTCCCTATTCCTGTTCATTTTCCGCAGAAATTGCAAACTGGGCCAAACAGGAGGTTAAAGGCACTGACTCTCCAAGTGGGGAGAGTGTTAGTAAAGCGTCTGGAATGTTGCACCCGAGTACCAGGGGACGAAAACTGAGACACATTTGAACACGTTTCCCGATCACATGGTGGATCATACTCTGGGTTCCACATGCATGTTTTAGCTGAAGGAAGAATCCCTTAAACCTGGAGAGTTGAGACCCCTGCAATGGGTACCATGCAATATGACTTCAAAGGGTCTGCATTTGCTCACCGAACCTCACCAATCCTATCACTGCTGCATTTATGCCACTGTACACACGCTTGATTCTCTTTCGGAGACATATAAATCCATAGGTTTTAAGATTCTTACTAGTCAGGTATATTCTTAGGCGTTTAATATGGGGTGTAGAGTCCACTTCGTTGAGCAAGGAGTAGCTCTTGTCTATTACATATTTGGCTTATGGAACGGTATCTGTGCTAATTTCAATCTCTGGTTTTATGCAGCACCCCAACTCACCTTTCCCCTTAAGCAAGCATAAGTCGGTTTTCTACATTTGAGACCCTGTTCTGTTTTGTAATTCAGTTCCTGTGTAGCCAAGTTTACATTCCATGTGGTAGAGATATCTTATGATGTTTCTTTTTCTGTGTGACTTATTTCACTTAGAATCATCGTACCTGAATCCACTCATTATGCTGCTATGGGCCTGATGACATAGATTTCATTGCTGAGTGATATTGCATTGTACGTAAGTACCACAACTTCTTTATCCATTTTTCACTTTCTGTGATTTTGAACTTATACTGTAAACGAGGTTCTTGTAAACAGAGCCTTCCCAAACTTTGGGGTGGCTGTGTCTTTTTGATTTTAATTTCCCTAAGCTATAGGACCATAAGTGGAAGTGCCCTAGGCTCTGTTGCTTTGTTTTGTAGATGTTTCAGGAAACACCATACACTTCTCCAGAGTGGCTGTTGGCAATTTACATCCCGCCCATCAGCATAACAAGGCTCCCAGTTCTCCATGGCCTGTCCTGTCTTTCTGGATTTTACACTTTTTTCAGATGGCCCTTTTGACCGGGGGCAGTGAGACTTCATTGTAGTGCAGATTTCCTTTGCAAGCTTGCTTGGTTGGCCAAAAAGGGCGTATGCGTTTTTTCCTGAATATATTAAGGAAAAAACGCATACGCCCTTTTTGGCCAAGTGCATCATTGTGGACGTTCTGCCTCTTTTCCTATGCTTTACATGCAATTCCAGTCTACCTCCTGAAATCGGTTTCCTGCAATTCTGCCCCGCTTTCAAGTCCTCTTGGCAGCCTTACTTCAATATATTTTTGGACGATAGCTATCATTTATAACTCTGCAGGTATGTGAATGACAGTGCCCCTGAGCTCCTTTCTTCAACTCGCTTTCTTGTGAGCTGGCCGCAACACCGCAGCATTGCTTCAGGCCCTAGTGTGGTTCCGGCATGGCACGCTGAGCCTTTGTTTAATTCCTCTTCCTGGTGGGAAATGAGAGTTAAATTTGCCCGTCCAGACACCTCCAGCTAGTCTCTCATTGGTTCTCCCTATTCCTGTTCATTTTCCGCAGAAATTGCAAACTGGGCCAAACAGGAGGTTAAAGGCACTGACTCTCCAAGTGGGGAGAGTGTTAGTAAAGCGTCTGGAATGTTGCACCCGAGTACCAGGGGACGAAAACTGAGACACATTTGAACACGTTCCCCGATCACATGGTGGATCATACTCTGGGTTCCACATGCATGTTTTAGCTGAAGGAAGAATCCCTTAAACCTGGAGAGTTGAGACCCCTGCAATGGGTACCATGCAATATGACTTCAAAGGGTCTGCATTTGCTCACCGAACCTCACCAATCCTATTACTGCTGCATTTATGCCACTGTACACACGCTTGATTCTCTTTCGGAGACATATAAATCCATAGGTTTTAAGATTCTTACTAGTCAGGTATATTCTTAGGCGTTTAATATGGGGTGTAGAGTCCACTTCGTTGAGCAAGGAGTAGCTCTTGTCTATTACATATTTGGCTTATGGAACGGTATCTGTGCTAATTTCAATCTCTGGTTTTATGCAGCACCCCAACTCACCTTTCCCCTTAAGCAAGCATAAGTCGGTTTTCTACATTTGAGACCCTGTTCTGTTTTGTAATTCAGTTCCTGTGTAGCCAAGTTTACATTCCATGTGGTAGAGATATCTTATGATGTTTCTTTTTCTGTGTGACTTATTTCACTTAGAATCATCGTACCTGAATCCACTCATTATGCTGCTATGGGCCTGATGACATAGATTTCATTGCTGAGTGATATTGCATTGTACGTAAGTACCACAACTTCTTTATCCATTTTTCACTTTCTGTGATTTTGAACTTATACTGTAAACGAGGTTCTTGTAAACAGAGCCTTCCCAAACTTTGGGGTGGCTGTGTCTTTTTGATTTTAATTTCCCTAAGCTATAGGACCATAAGTGGAAGTGCCCTAGGCTCTGTTGCTTTGTTTTGTAGATGTTTCAGGAAACACCATACACTTCTCCAGAGTGGCTGTTGGCAATTTACATCCCGCCCATCAGCATAACAAGGCTCCCAGTTCTCCATGGCCTGTCCTGTCTTTCTGGATTTTACACTTTTTTCAGATGGCCCTTTTGACCAGGGGCAGTGAGACTTCATTGTAGTGCAGATTTCCTTTGCAAGCTTGCTTGGTTGGCCAAAAAGGGCGTATGCGTTTTTTCCTGAATATATTAAGGAAAAAACGCATACGCCCTTTTTGGCCAAGTGCATCATTGTGGACGTTCTGCCTCTTTTCCTATGCTTTACATGCAATTCCAGTCTACCTCCTGAAATCGGTTTCCTGCAATTCTGCCCCGCTTTCAAGTCCTCTTGGCAGCCTTACTTCAATATATTTTTGGACGATAGCTATCATTTATAACTCTGCAGGTATGTGAATGACAGTGCCCCTGAGCTCCTTTCTTCAACTCGCTTTCTTGTGAGCTGGCCGCAACACCGCAGGATTGCTTCAGGCCCTAGTGTGGTTCCGGCATGGCACGCTGAGCCTTTGTTTAATTCCTCTTCCTGGTGGGAAATGAGAGTTAACTTTGCCCGTCCAGACACCTCCAGCTAGTCTCTCATTGGTTCTCCCTATTCCTCTTCATTTTCCGCAGAAATTGCAAACTGGGCCAAACAAGAGGTTAAAGGCACTGACTCTCCAAGTGGGGAGAGTGTTAGTAAAGCGTCTGGAATGTTGCACCCGAGTACCAGGGGATGAAAACTGAGACACATTTGAACACGTTTCCCGATCACATGGTGGATCATACTCTGGGTTCCACATGCATGTTTTAGCTGAAGGAAGAATCCCTTAAACCTGGAGAGTTGAGACCCCTGCAATGGGTACCATGCAATATGACTTCAAAGGGTCTGCATTTGCTCACCGAACCTCACCAATCCTATCACTGCTGCATTTATGCCACTGTACACACGCTTGATTCTCTTTCTGAGACATATAAATCCATAGGTTTTAAGATTCTTACTAGTCAGGTATATTCTTAGGCGTTTAATATGGGGTGTAGAGTCCACTTCGTTGAGCAAGGAGTAGCTCTTGTCTATTACATATTTGGCTTATGGAACGGTATCTGTTCTAATTTCAATCTCTGGTTTTATGCAGCACCCCAACTCACCTTTCGCCTTAAGCAAGCATAAGTTGGTTTTCTACATTTGAGACCCTGTTCTGTTTTGTTATTCAGTTCCTGTGTAGCCAAGTTTACATTCCATGTGGTAGAGATATCTTATGATGTTTCTTTCTCTGTGTGACTTATTTCACTTACAATCATCGTACCTGAATCCACTCATTATGCTGCTACGGGCCTGATGACATAGATTTCATTGCTGAGTGATATTGCATTGTACGTAAGTACCACAACTTCTTTATCCATTTTGCGCTTTCTGTGATATTGAACTTGTACCGTAAAGGAGGTTCTTGTAAACAGAGCTGTCCCAAAGATTGGGGTGGTTGTGTCTTTTTGATTTTAATTTCCCTAAGCTATAGGACCATAAGTGGAAGTGCCCTAGGCTCTGTTGCTTTGTTTTTTAGATGTTTCAGGAAACACCATACACTTCTCCAGAGTGACTGTTGGCAATTTACATCCCGCCCATCAGAATAACAAGGCTCCCAGTTCTCCATGGGCTGTCCTGCCTTTCTGGATTTTACACTTTTTTCAGATGGCCCTTTTGACCGGGGGGCAGTGAGACTTCATTGTAGTGCAGATTTCCTTTGCAAGCTTGCTTGGTTGGCCAAAAAGTGCGTATGCGTTTTTTCCTGAATATATTCAGGAAAAAACGCATACGCCCTTTTTGGCCAAGTGCATCATTGTGGACGTTCTGCCTCTTTTCCTATGCTTTACATGCAATTCCAGTCTACCTCCTGAAATCGGTTTCCTGCAATTCTGCCCCGCTTTCAAGTCCTCTTGGCAGCCTTACTTCAATATATTTTTGGACGATAGCTGTCATTTATAACTCTGCAGGTATGTGAATGACAGTGCCCCTGAGCTCCTTTCTTCAACTCGCTTTCTTGTGAGCTGGCCGCAACACCGCAGCATTGCTTCAGGCCCTAGTGTGGTTCCGGCACGGCACGCTGAACCTTTGGTTAATTCCTCTTCCTGGTGGGAAATGAGAGTTAAATTTGCCCGTCCAGACACCTCCAGCTAGTCTCTCATTGGTTCTCCCTATTCCTGTTCATTTTCCCCAGAAATTGCAAAATTGGCCAAACAGGAGGTTAAAGGCACTGACTCTCCGAGTGGGGAGAGTGTTAGTAAAGCGTCTGGAATGTTGCACCCGAGTACCGGGGGATGAAAACTGAGTCACATTTGAACACGTTTCCCGATCACACAGTGGATCATACTCTGGGTTCCACATGCATGTTTTAGCTGAAGGAAGAATCCCTTAAACCTGGAGAGTTGAGACCCATGGAATGGGTACCATGCAATATGACTTGAAAGGGTCTGCATTTGCTCACCGAACCTCACCAATCCTATCACTGCTGCATTTATGCCACTGTACACACGCTTGATTCTCTTTCTGAGACATATAAATCCATAGGTTTTAAGATTCTTACTAGTCAGGTATATTCTTAGGCGTTTAATATGGGGTGTAGAGTCCACTTCGTTGAGCAAGGAGTAGCTCTTGTCTATTACATATTTGACTTATGGAACGGTATCTGTGCTAATTTCAATCTCTGGTTTTATGCAGCACCCCAACTCACCTTTCCCCTTAAGCAAGCATAAGTCGGTTTTCTACATTTGAGACCCTGTTCTGTTTTGTAATTCAGTTCCTGTGTAGCCAAGTTTACATTCCATGTGGTAGAGATATCTTATGATGTTTCTTTTTCTGTGTGACTTATTTCACTTAGAATCATCGTACCTGAATCCACTCATTATGCTGCTATGGGCCTGATGACATAGATTTCATTGCTGAGTGATATTGCATTGTACGTAAGTACCACAACTTCTTTATCCATTTTTCACTTTCTGTGATTTTGAACTTATACTGTAAACGAGGTTCTTGTAAACAGAGCCTTCCCAAACTTTGGGGTGGCTGTGTCTTTTTGATTTTAATTTCCCTAAGCTATAGGACCATAAGTGGAAGTGCCCTAGGCTCTGTTGCTTTGTTTTGTAGATGTTTCAGGAAACACCATACACTTCTCCAGAGTGGCTGTTCGCAATTTACATCCCGCCCATCAGCATAACAAGGCTCCCAGTTCTCCATGGCCTGTCCTGTCTTTCTGGATTTTACACTTTTTTCAGATGGCCCTTTTGACCGGGGGCAGTGAGACTTCATTGTAGTGCAGATTTCCTTTGCAAGCTTGCTTGGTTGGCCAAAAAGGGCGTATGCGTTTTTTCCTGAATATATTCAGGAAAAAACGCATACACCCTTTTTGGCCAAGTGCATCATTGTGGACGTTCTGCCTCTTTTCCTATGCTTTACATGCAATTCCAGTCTACCTCCTGAAATCGGTTTCCTGCAATTCTGCCCCGCTTTCAAGTCCTCTTGGCAGCCTTACTTCAATATATTTTTGGACGATAGCTATCATTTATAACTCTGCAGGTATGTGAATGACAGTGCCCCTGAGCTCCTTTCTTCAACTCGCTTTCTTGTGAGCTGGCCGCAACACCGCAGGATTGCTTCAGGCCCTAGTGTGGTTCCGGCATGGCACGCTGAGCCTTTGTTTAATTCCTCTTCCTGGTGGGAAATGAGAGTTAACTTTGCCCGTCCAGACACCTCCAGCTAGTCTCTCATTGGTTCTCCCTATTCCTGTTCATTTTCCGCAGAAATTGCAAACTGGGCCAAACAGGAGGTTAAAGGCACTGACTCTCCAAGTGGGGAGAGTGTTAGTAAAGCGTCTGGAATGTTGCACCCGAGTACCAGGGGATGAAAACTGAGACACATTTGAACACGTTTCCCGATCACATGGTGGATCATACTCTGGGTTCCACATGCATGTTTTAGCTGAAGGAAGAATCCCTTAAACCTGGAGAGTTGAGACCCCTGCAATGGGTACCATGCAATATGACTTCAAAGGGTCTGCATTTGCTCACCGAACCTCACCAATCCTATCACTGCTGCATTTATGCCACTGTACACACGCTTGATTCTCTTTCTGAGACATATAAATCCATAGGTTTTAAGATTCTTACTAGTCAGGTATATTCTTAGGCGTTTAATATGGGGTGTAGAGTCCACTTCGTTGAGCAAGGAGTAGCTCTTGTCTATTACATATTTGGCTTATGGAACGGTATCTGTTCTAATTTCAATCTCTGGTTTTATGCAGCACCCCAACTCACCTTTCGCCTTAAGCAAGCATAAGTTGGTTTTCTACATTTGAGACCCTGTTCTGTTTTGTTATTCAGTTCCTGTGTAGCCAAGTTTACATTCCATGTGGTAGAGATATCTTATGATGTTTCTTTCTCTGTGTGACTTATTTCACTTACAATCATCGTACCTGAATCCACTCATTATGCTGCTACGGGCCTGATGACATAGATTTCATTGCTGAGTGATATTGCATTGTACGTAAGTACCACAACTTCTTTATCCATTTTGCGCTTTCTGTGATATTGAACTTGTACTGTAAAGGAGGTTCTTGTAAACAGAGCTGTCCCAAAGATTGGGGTGGTTGTGTCTTTTTGATTTTAATTTCCCTAAGCTATAGGACCATAAGTGGAAGTGCCCTAGGCTCTGTTGCTTTGTTTTTTAGATGTTTCAGGAAACACCATACACTTCTCCAGAGTGACTGTTGGCAATTTACATCCCGCCCATCAGCATAACAAGGCTCCCAGTTCTCCATGGGCTGTCCTGCCTTTCTGGATTTTACACTTTTTTCAGATGGCCCTTTTGACCGGGGGGCAGTGAGACTTCATTGTAGTGCAGATTTCCTTTGCAAGCTTGCTTGGTTGGCCAAAAAGGGCGTATGCGTTTTTTCCTGAATATATTCAGGAAAAAACGCATACGCCCTTTTTGGCCAAGTGCATCATTGTGGACGTTCTGCCTCTTTTCCTATGCTTTACATGCAATTCCAGTCTACCTCCTGAAATCGGTTTCCTGCAATTCTGCCCCGCTTTCAAGTCCTCTTGGCAGCCTTACTTCAATATATTTTTGGACGATAGCTGTCATTTATAACTCTGCAGGTATGTGAATGACAGTGCCCCTGAGCTCCTTTCTTCAACTCGCTTTCTTGTGAGCTGGCCGCAACACCGCAGCATTGCTTCAGGCCCTAGTGTGGTTCCGGCACGGCACGCTGAGCCTTTGGTTAATTCCTCTTCCTGGTGGGAAATGAGAGTTAAATTTGCCCGTCCAGACACCTCCAGCTAGTCTCTCATTGGTTCTCCCTATTCCTGTTCATTTTCCGCAGAAATTGCAAACTGGGCCAAACAGGAGGTTAAAGGCACTGACTCTCCGAGTGGGGAGAGTGTTAGTAAAGCGTCTGGAATGTTGCACCCGAGTACCGGGGGATGAAAACTGAGTCACATTTGAACACGTTTCCCGATCACACAGTGGATCATACTCTGGGTTCCACATGCATGTTTTAGCTGAAGGAAGAATCCCTTAAACCTGGAGAGTTGAGACCCATGGAATGGGTACCATGCAATATGACTTGAAAGGGTCTGCATTTGCTCTCCGAACCTCACCAATCCTATCACTGCTGCATTTATGCCACTGTACACACGCTTGATTCTCTTTCTGAGACATATAAATCCATAGGTTTTAAGATTCTTACTAGTCAGGTATATTCTTAGGCGTTTAATATGGGGTGTAGAGTCCACTTCGTTGAGCAAGGAGTAGCTCTTGTCTATTACATATTTGGCTTATGGAACGGTATCTGTTCTAATTTCAATCTCTGGTTTTATGCAACACCCCAACTCACCTTTCGCCTTAAGCAAGCATAAGTTGGTTTTCTACATTTGAGACCCTGTTCTGTTTTGTAATTCAGTTCCTGTGTAGCCAAGTTTACATTCCATGTGGTAGAGATATCTTATGATGTTTCTTTTTCTGTGTGACTTATTTCACTTAGAATCATCGTACCTGAATCCACTCATTATGCTGCTATGGGCCTGATGACATAGATTTCATTGCTGAGTGATATTGCATTGTACGTAAGTACCACAACTTCTTTATCCATTTTTCACTTTCTGTGATTTTGAACTTGTACTGTAAACGAGGTTCTTGTAAACAGAGCCTTCCCAAACTTTGGGGTGGCTGTGTCTTTTTGATTTTAATTTCCCTAAGCTATAGGACCATAAGTGGAAGTGCCCTAGGCTCTGTTGCTTTGTTTTGTAGATGTTTCAGGAAACACCATACACTTCTCCAGAGTGGCTGTTGGCAATTTACATCCCGCCCATCAGCATAACAAGGCTCCCAGTTCTCCATGGGCTGTCCTGCCTTTCTGGATTTTACACTTTTTTCAGATGGCCCTTTTGACCGGGGGGCAGTGAGACTTCATTGTAGTGCAGATTTCCTTTGCAAGCTTGCTTGGTTGGCCAAAAAGGGCGTATGCGTTTTTTCCTGAATATATTCAGGAAAAAACGCATACGCCCTTTTTGGCCAAGTGCATCATTGTGGACGTTCTGCCTCTTTTCCTTTGCTTTACATGGAATTCCAGTCTACCTCCTGAAATCGGTTTCCTGCAATTCTGCCCAGCGTTCAAGTCCTCTTGGCAGCCTTACTTCAATATATTTTTGGACGATAGCTGTCATTTATAACTCTGCAGGTTTGTGAATGACAGTGCCCCTGAGCTCCTTTCTTCAACTCGCTTTCTTGTGAGCTGGCCGCAACACCGCAGCATTGCTTCAGGCCCTAGTGTGGTTCCGGCATGACATGCTGAGCCTTTGTTTAATTCCTCTTCCTGGTGGGAAATGAGAGTTAACTTTGCCCGTCCAGACACCTCCAGCTAGTCTCTCATTGGTTCTCCCTATTCCTGTTCATTTTCCGCAGAAATTGCAAACTGGGCCAAACAAGAGGTTAAAGGCACTGACCCTCCAAGTGGGGAGAGTGTTAGTAAAGCGTCTGGAATGTTGCACCCGAGTACCGGGGGATGAAAACTGACACAATTAAACACGTTTCCCGATCACACGGTGGATCATACTCTGGGTTCCACATGCATGTTTTAGCTGAAGGAAGAATCCCTTAAACCTGGAGAGTTGAGACCCATGGAATGGGTACCATGCAATATGACTTCAAAGGGTCTTCATTTGCTCACCGAACCTCACCAATCCTATCACTGCTACGTTTATGACACTGTACACACGCTTGATTCTCTTTCGGAGACATATAAATCCATAGGTTTTAAGATTCTTTCTAGTCAGGTATATTCTTACGCGTTTAATATGGGGTGTAGAGTCCACTTCGTTGAGCAAGGAGTAGCTCTTGTCTATTAAATATTTGGCTTATGGAACGGTATCTGTTTTAATTTCAATCTCTGGTTTTATGCAGCACCCCAACTCACCTTTCGCCTTAAGCAAGCATAAGTTGGTTTTCTACATTTGAGACCCTGTTCTGTTTTGTAATTCAGTTCCTGTGTAGCCAAGTTTACATTCCTTGTAGTAGTGATATCTTATGATGTTTGTTTTTCTGTGTGACTTATTTCACTTAGAATCATCGTACCTGAATCCACTCATTATGCTGCTACGGGCCTGATGACATAGATTTCATTGCTGAGTGATATTGCATTGTACGTAAGTACCACAACATCTTTATCCATTTTTCGCTTTCTGTGATATTGAACTTGGACCATAAATGAGGTTCTTGTAAACAGAGCTGTCCCTAACTTTGGGGTGGCTGAGTCCTTTTGATTTTAATTTCCCTAAGCTATAGGACCATAAGTGGAAGTGCCCTAGGCTCTGTTGCTTTGTTTTTTAGATGTTTCAGGAAACACCATACACTTCTCCAGAGTGGCTGTTGGCAATTTACATCCCACACATCAGCATAACAAGGCTCCCAGTTCTCCATGGCCTGTCCTGCCTTTCTGGATTTTACACTTTTTTCAGATGGCCCTTTTGACCAGGGGGCAGTGAGACTTCATTGTAGTGCAGATTTCCTTTTCAAGCTTGCTTGGTTGGCCAAAAAGGGCGTATGCATTTTTTCCTGAATATATTCAGGAAAAAACGCATACGCCCTTTTTGGCCAAGTGCATCATTGTGGACGTTCTGCCTCTTTTCCTATGCTTTACATGCAATTCCAGTCTACCTCCTGAAATCGGTTTCCTGCAATTCTGCCCCGCTTTCAAGTCCTCTTGGCAGCCTTACTTCAATATACTTTTGGACTATAGCTATCATTTATAACTCTGCAGGTATGTGAATGACAGTGCCCCTGAGCTCCTTTCTTCAACTCGCTTTCTTGTGAGCTGGCCGCAACACCGCAGGATTGCTTCAGGCCCTAGTGTTGTTCCGGCATGGCACGCTGAGCCTTTGTTTAATTCCTCTTCCTGGTGGGAAATGAGAGTTAAATTTGCCCGTCCAGACACCTCCAGCTAGTCTCTCATTGGTTCTCCCTATTCCTGTTCATTTTCCGCAGAAATTGCAAACTGGGCCAAACAAGAGGTTAAAGGCACTGACTCTCCAAGAGGGGAGAGTGTTAGTAAAGCGTCTGGAATGTTGCACCCGAGTACCAGGGGACGAAAACTGAGACACATTTGAACACGTTTCCCGATCACATGGTGGATCATACTCTGGGTTCCACATGCATGTTTTAGCTGAAGGAAGAATCCCTTAAACCTGGAGAGTTGAGACCCCTGCAATGGGTACCATGCAATATGACTTCAAAGGGTCTGCATTTGCTCACCGAACCTCACCAATCCTATCACTGCTGCATTTATGCCACTGTACACACGCTTGATTCTCTTTCTGAGACATATAAATCCATAGGTTTTAAGATTCTTACTAGTCAGGTATATTCTTAGGCGTTTAATATGGGGTGTAGAGTCCACTTCGTTGAGCAAGGAGTAGCTCTTGTCTATTACATATTTGGCTTATGGAACGGTATCTGTGCTAATTTCAATCTCTGGTTTTATGCAGCACCCCAACTCACCTTTCCCCTTAAGCAAGCATAAGTCGGTTTTCTACATTTGAGACCCTGTTCTGTTTTGTAATTCAGTTCCTGTGTAGCCAAGTTTACATTCCATGTGGTAGAGATATCTTATGATGTTTCTTTTTCTGTGTGACTTATTTCACTTAGAATCATCGTACCTGAATCCACTCATTATGCTGCTATGGGCCTGATGACATAGATTTCATTGCTGAGTGATATTGCATTGTACGTAAGTACCACAACTTCTTTATCCATTTTTCACTTTCTGTGATTTTGAACTTATACTGTAAACGAGGTTCTTGTAAACAGAGCCTTCCCAAACTTTGGGGTGGCTGTGTCTTTTTGATTTTAATTTCCCTAAGCTATAGGACCATAAGTGGAAGTGCCCTAGGCTCTGTTGCTTTGTTTTGTAGATGTTTCAGGAAACACCATACACTTCTCCAGAGTGGCTGTTGGCAATTTACATCCCGCCCATCAGCATAACAAGGCTCCCAGTTCTCCATGGCCTGTCCTGCCTTTCTGGATTTTACACTTTTTTCAGATGGCCCTTTTGACCGGGGGGCAGTGAGACTTCATTGTAGTGCAGATTTCCTTTGCAAGCTTGCTTGGTTGGCCAAAAAGGGCGTATGCGTTTTTTCCTGAATATATTCAGGAAAAAACGCATACGCCCTTTTTGGCCAAGTGCATCATTGTGGACGTTCTGCCTCTTTTCCTATGCTTTACATGCAATTCCAGTCTACCTCCTGAAATCGGTTTCCTGCAATTCTGCCCCGCTTTCAAGTCCTCTTGGCAGCCTTACTTCAATATATTTTTGGACGATAGCTATCATTTATAACTCTGCAGGTATGTGAATGACAGTGCCCCTGAGCTCCTTTCTTCAACTCGCTTTCTTGTGAGCGGGCCGCAACACCGCAGGATTGCTTCAGGCCCTAGTGTGGTTCCGGCATGGCACGCTGAGCCTTTGTTTAATTCCTCTTCCTGGTGGGAAATGAGAGTTAAATTTGCCCGTCCAGACACCTCCAGCTAGTCTCTCATTGGTTCTCCCTATTCCTGTTCATTTTCCGCAGAAATTGCAAACTGGGCCAAACAGGAGGTTAAAGGCACTGACTCTCCAAGTGGGGAGAGTGTTAGTAAAGCGTCTGGAATGTTGCACCCGAGTACCAGGGGACGAAAACTGAGACACATTTGAACACGTTTCCCGATCACATGGTGGATCATACTCTGGGTTCCACATGCATGTTTTAGCTGAAGGAAGAATCCCTTAAACCTGGAGAGTTGAGACCCCTGCAATGGGTACCATGCAATATGACTTCAAAGGGTCTGCATTTGCTCACCGAACCTCACCAATCCTATCACTGCTGCATTTATGCCACTGTACACACGCTTGATTCTCTTTCTGAGACATATAAATCCATAGGTTTTAAGATTCTTACTAGTCAGGTATATTCTTAGGCGTTTAATATGGGGTGTAGAGTCCACTTCGTTGAGCAAGGAGTAGCTCTTGTCTATTACATATTTGGCTTATGGAACGGTATCTGTTCTAATTTCAATCTCTGGTTTTATGCAGCACCCCAACTCACCTTTCGCCTTAAGCAAGCATAAGTTGGTTTTCTACATTTGAGACCCTGTTCTGTTTTGTAATTCAGTTCCTGTGTAGCCAAGTTTACATTCCATGTGGTAGAGATATCTTATGATGTTTCTTTCTCTGTGTGACTTATTTCACTTACAATCATCGTACCTGAATCCACTCATTATGCTGCTACGGGCCTGATGACATAGATTTCATTGCTGAGTGATATTGCATTGTACGTAAGTACCACAACTTCTTTATCCATTTTGCGCTTTCTGTGATATTGAACTTGTACCGTAAAGGAGGTTCTTGTAAACAGAGCTGTCCCAAAGATTGGGGTGGTTGTGTCTTTTTGATTTTAATTTCCCTAAGCTATAGGACCATAAGTGGAAGTGCCCTAGGCTCTGTTGGTTTGTTTTGTAGATGTTTCAGGAAACACCATACACTTCTCCAGAGTGGCTGTTGGCAATTTACATCCCGCCCATCAGCATAACAAGGCTCCCAGTTCTCCATGGGCTGTCCTGCCTTTCTGGATTTTACACATTTTTCAGATGGCCCTTTTGACCGGGGGGCAGTGAGACTTCATTGTAGTGCAGATTTCCTTTGCAAGCTTGCTTGGTTGGCCAAAAAGGGCGTATGCGTTTTTTCCTGAATATATTCAGGAAAAAACGCATATGCGCTTTTTGGCCAAGTGCATCATTGTGGACGTTCTGCCTCTTTTCCTATGCTTTACATGCAATTCCAGTCTACCTCCTGAAATCGGTTTCCTGCAATTCTGCCCCGCTTTCAAGTCCTCTTGGCAGCCTTACTTCAATATATTTTTGGACGATAGCTGTCATTTATAACTCTGCAGGTATGTGAATGACAGTGCCCCTGAGCTCCTTTCTTCAACTCGCTTTCTTGTGAGCTGGCCGCAACACCGCAGCATTGCTTCAGGCCCTAGTGTGGTTCCGGCACGGCACGCTGAGCCTTTGGTTAATTCCTCTTCCTGGTGGGAAATGAGAGTTAAATTTGCCCGTCCAGACACCTCCAGCTAGTCTCTCATTGGTTCTCCCTATTCCTGTTCATTTTCCGCAGAAATTGCAAACTGGGCCAAACAGGAGGTTAAAGGCACTGACTCTCCGAGTGGGGAGAGTGTTAGTAAAGCGTCTGGAATGTTGCACCCGAGTACCGGGGGACGAAAACTGAGTCACATTTGAACACGTTTCCCGATCACACAGTGGATCATACTCTGGGTTCCACATGCATGTTTTAGCTGAAGGAAGAATCCCTTAAACCTGGAGAGTTGAGACCCATGGAATGGGTACCATGCAATATGACTTGAAAGGGTCTGCATTTGCTCACCGAACCTCACCAATCCTATCACTGCTGCATTTATGCCACTGTACACACGCTTGATTCTCTTTCTGAGACATATAAATCCATAGGTTTTAAGATTCTTACTAGTCAGGTATATTCTTAGGCGTTTAATATGGGGTGTAGAGTCCACTTCGTTGAGCAAGGAGTAGCTCTTGTCTATTACATATTTGGCTTATGGAACAGTATCTGTTCTAATTTCAATCTCTGGTTTTATGCAACACCCCAACTCACCTTTCGCCTTAAGCAAGCATAAGTTGGTTTTCTACATTTGAGACCCTGTTCTGTTTTGTAATTCAGTTCCTGTGTAGCCAAGTTTACATTCCATGTGGTAGAGATATCTTATGATGTTTCTTTTTCTGTGTGACTTATTTCAGTTAGAATCATCGTACCTGAATCCACTCATTATGCTGCTATGGGCCTGATGACATAGATTTCATTGCTGAGTGATATTGCATTGTACGTAAGTACCACAACTTCTTTATCCATTTTTCACTTTCTGTGATTTTGAACTTGTACTGTAAACGAGGTTCTTGTAAACAGAGCCTTCCCAAACTTTGGGGTGGCTGTGTCTTTTTGATTTTAATTTCCCTAAGCTATAGGACCATAAGTGGAAGTGCCCTAGGCTCTGTTGCTTTGTTTTGTAGATGTTTCAGGAAACACCATACACTTCTCCAGAGTGGCTGTTGGCAATTTACATCCCGCCCATCAGCATAACAAGGCTCCCAGTTCTCCATGGGCTGTCCTGCCTTTCTGGATTTTACACTTTCTTCAGATGGCCCTTTTGACCGGGGGGCAGTGAGACTTCATTGTAGTGCAGATTTCCTTTGCAAGCTTGCTTGGTTGGCCAAAAAGGGCGTATGCGTTTTTTCCTGAATATATTCAGGAAAAAACGCATACGCCCTTTTTGGCCAAGTGCATCATTGTGGACGTTCTGCCTCTTTTCCTATGCTTTACATGCAATTCCAGTCTACCTCCTGAAATCGGTTTCCTGCAATTCTGCCCCGCTTTCAAGTCCTCTTGGCAGCCTTACTTCAATATACTTTTGGACGATAGCTATCATTTATAACTCTGCAGGTATGTGAATGACAGTGCCCCTGAGCTCCTTTCTTCAACTCGCTTTCTTGTGAGCTGGCCGCAACACCGCAGGATTGCTTCAGGCCCTAGTGTGGTTCCGGCATGGCACGCTGAGCCTTTGTTTAATTCCTCTTCCTGGTGGGAAATGAGAGTTAAATTTGCCCGTCCAGACACCTCCAGCTAGTCTCTCATTGGTTCTCCCTATTCCTGTTCATTTTCCGCAGAAATTGCAAACTGGGCCAAACAGGAGGTTAAAGGCACTGACTCTCCAAGAGGGGAGAGTGTTAGTAAAGCGTCTGGAATGTTGCACCCGAGTACCAGGGGACGAAAACTGAGACACATTTGAACACGTTTCCCGATCACATGGTGGATCATACTCTGGGTTCCACATGCATGTTTTAGCTGAAGGAAGAATCCCTTAAACCTGGAGAGTTGAGACCCCTGCAATGGGTACCATGCAATACGACTTCAAAGGGTCTGCATTTGCTCACCGAACCTCACCAATCCTATCACTGCTGCATTTATGCCACTGTACACACGCTTGATTCTCTTTCTGAGACATATAAATCCATAGGTTTTAAGATTCTTACTAGTCAGGTATATTCTTAGGCGTTTAATATGGGGTGTAGAGTCCACTTCGTTGAGCAAGGAGTAGCTCTTGTCTATTACATATTTGGCTTATGGAACGGTATCTGTGCTAATTTCAATCTCTGGTTTTATGCAGCACCCCAACTCACCTTTCCCCTTAAGCAAGCATAAGTCGGTTTTCTACATTTGAGACCCTGTTCTGTTTTGTAATTCAGTTCCTGTGTAGCCAAGTTTACATTCCATGTGGTAGAGATATCTTATGATGTTTCTTTTTCTGTGTGACTTATTTCACTTAGAATCATCGTACCTGAATCCACTCATTATGCTGCTATGGGCCTGATGACATAGATTTCATTGCTGCGTGATATTGCATTGTACGTAAGTACCACAACTTCTTTATCCATTTTTCACTTTCTGTGATTTTGAACTTATACTGTAAACTAGATTCTTGTAAACAGAGGCTTCCCAAACTTTGGGGTGGCTGTGTCTTTTTGATTTTAATTTCCCTAAGCTATAGGACCATAAGTGGAAGTGCCCTAGGCTCTGTTGCTTTGTTTTGTAGATGTTTCAGGAAACACCATACACTTCTCCAGAGTGGCTGTTGGCAATTTACATCTCGCCCATCAGTATAACAAGGCTCCCAGTTCTCCATGGCCTGTCCTGCCTTTCTGGATTTTACACTTTTTTCAGATGGCCCTTTTGACCGGGGGGCAGTGAGACTTCATTGTAGTGCAGATTTCCTTTGCAAGCTTGCTTGGTTGGCCAAAAAGGGCGTATGCGTTTTTTCCTGAATATATTAAGGAAAAAACGCATACGCCCTTTTTGGCCAAGTGCATCATTGTGGACGTTCTGCCTCTTTTCCTATGCTTTACATGCAATTCCAGTCTACCTCCTGAAATCGGTTTCCTGCAATTCTGCCCCGCTTTCAAGTCCTCTTGGCAGCCTTACTTCAATATATTTTTGGACGATAGCTATCATTTATAACTCTGCAGGTATGTGAATGACAGTGCCCCTGAGCTCCTTTCTTCAACTCGCTTTCTTGTGAGCGGGCCGCAACACCGCAGGATTGCTTCAGGCCCTAGTGTGGTTCCGGCATGGCACGCTGAGCCTTTGTTTAATTCCTCTTCCTGGTGGGAAATGAGAGTTAAATTTGCCCGTCCAGACACCTCCAGCTAGTCTCTCATTGGTTCTCCCTATTCCTGTTCATTTTCCGCAGAAATTGCAAACTGGGCCAAACAGGAGGTTAAAGGCACTGACTCTCCAAGTGGGGAGAGTGTTAGTAAAGCGTCTGGAATGTTGCACCCGAGTACCAGGGGACGAAAACTGAGACACATTTGAACACGTTTCCCGATCACATGGTGGATCATACTCTGGGTTCCACATGCATGTTTTAGCTGAAGGAAGAATCCCTTAAACCTGGAGAGTTGAGACCCCTGCAATGGGTACCATGCAATATGACTTCAAAGGGTCTGCATTTGCTCACCGAACCTCACCAATCCTATCACTGCTGCATTTATGCCACTGTACACACGCTTGATTCTCTTTCTGAGACATATAAATCCATAGGTTTTAAGATTCTTACTAGTCAGGTATATTCTTAGGCGTTTAATATGGGGTGTAGAGTCCACTTCGTTGAGCAAGGAGTAGCTCTTGTCTATTACATATTTGGCTTATGGAACGGTATCTGTGCTAATTTCAATCTCTGGTTTTATGCAGCACCCCAACTCACCTTTCCCCTTAAGCAAGCATAAGTCGGTTTTCTACATTTGAGACCCTGTTCTGTTTTGTAATTCAGTTCCTGTGTAGCCAAGTTTACATTCCATGTGGTAGAGATATCTTATGATGTTTCTTTTTCTGTGTGACTTATTTCACTTAGAATCATCGTACCTGAATCCACTCATTATGCTGCTATGGGCCTGATGACATAGATTTCATTGCTGAGTGATATTGCATTGTACGTAAGTACCACAACTTCTTTATCCATTTTTCACTTTCTGTGATTTTGAACTTATACTGTAAACGAGGTTCTTGTAAAAAGAGCCTTCCCAAACTTTGGGGTGGCTGTGTCTTTTTGATTTTAATTTCCCTAAGCTATAGGACCATAAGTGGAAGTGCCCTAGGCTCTGTTGCTTTGTTTTGTAGATGTTTCAGGAAACACCATACACTTCTCCAGAGTGACTGTTGGCAATTTACATCCCGCTCATCAGCATAACAAGGCTCCCAGTTCTCCATGGGCTGTCCTGCCTTTCTGGATTTTACACTTTTTTCAGATGGCCCTTTTGACCGGGGGGCGTTGAGACTTCATTGTAGTGCAGATTTCCTTTGCAAGCTTGCTTGGTTGGCCAAAAAGGGCGTATGCGTTTATTCCTGAATATATTCAGGAAAAAACGCATACGCCCTTTTTGGCCAAGTGCATCATTGTGGACGTTCTGCCTCTTTTCCTATGCTTTACATGCAATTCCAGTCTACCTCCTGAAATCGGTTTCCTGCAATTCTGCCCCGCTTTCAAGTCCTCTTGGCAGCCTTACTTCAATATATTTTTGGACGATAGCTGTCATTTATAACTCTGCATTTATGTGAATGACAGTGCCCCTGAGCTCCTTTCTTCAACTCGCTTTCTTGTGAGCTGGCCGCAACACCGCAGCATTGCTTCAGGACCTAGTGTGGTTCCGGCATGGCACGCTGAGCCTTTGGTTAATTCCTCTTCCTGGTGGGAAATGAGAGTTAAATTTGCCCGTCCACACACCTCCAGCTAGTCTCTTATTGGTTCTCCCTATTCCTGTTCATTTTCCGCAGAAATTGCAAACTGGGCCAAACAGGAGGTTAAAGGCACTGACTCTCCAAGTGGGGAGAGTGTTCGTAAAGCGTCTGGAATGTTGCACCCGAGTACCGGGGGACGAAAACTGAGTCACATTTGAACACGTTTCCCGATCACACAGTGGATCATACTCTGGGTTCCACATGCATGTTTTAGCTGAAGGAAGAATCCCTTAAACCTGGAGAGTTGAGACCCATGGAATGGGTACCATGCAATATGACTTCAAAGGGTCTGCATTTGCTCACCGAACCTCACCAATCCTATCACTGCTGCATTTATGCCACTGTACACACGCTTGATTCTCTTTCTGAGACATATAAATCCATAGGTTTTAAGATTCTTACTAGTCAGGTATATTCTTAGGCGTTTAATATGGGGTGTAGAGTCCACTTCGTTGAGCAACGAGTAGCTCTTGTCTATTACATATTTGGCTTATGGAACGGTATCTGTTCTAATTTCAATCTCTGGTTTTATGCAGCACCCCAACTCACCTTTCCCCTTAAGCAAGCATAAGTTGGTTTTCTACATTTGAGACCCTGTTCTGTTTTGTAATTCAGTTCCTGTGTAGCCAAGTTTACATTCCATGTGGTAGAGATATCTTATGATGTTTCTTTTTCTGTGTGACTTATTTCACTTAGAATCATCGTACCTGAATCCACTCATTATGCTGCTATGGGCCTGATGACATAGATTTCATTGCTGAGTGATATTGCATTGTACGTAAGTACCACAACTTCTTTATCCATTTTTCACTTTCTGTGATTTTGAACTTGTACTGTAAACGAGGTTCTTGTAAACAGAGCCTTCCCAAACTTTGGGGTGGCTGTGTCTTTTTGATTTTAATTTCCCTAAGCTATAGGACCATAAGTGGAAGTGCCCTAGGCTCTGTTGCTTTGTTTTGTAGATGTTTCAGGAAACACCATACACTTCTCCAGAGTGGCTGTTGGCAATTTACATCCCGCCCATCAGCATAACAACGCTCCCAGTTCTCCATGGGCTGTCCTGCCTTTCTGGATTTTACACTTTTTTCAGATGGCCCTTTTGACCGGGGGGCAGTGAGACTTCATTGTAGTGCAGATTTCCTTTGCAAGCTTGCTTGGTTGGCCAAAAACGGCGTATGCGTTTTTTCCTGAATATATTCAGGAAAAAACGCATATGCCCTTTTTGGCCAAGTGCATCATTGTGGACGTTCTGCCTCTTTTCCTTTGCTTTACATGCAATTCCAGTCTACCTCCTGAAATCGGTTTCCTGCAATTCTGCCCAGCGTTCAAGTCCTCTTGGCAGCCTTACTTCAATATATTTTTGGACGATAGCTGTCATTTATAACTCTGCAGGTTTGTGAATGACAGTGCCCCTGAGCTCCTTTCTTCAACTCGCTTTCTTGTGAGCTGGCCGCAACACCGCAGCCTTGCTTCAGGCCCTAGTGTGGTTCCGGCATGACATGCTGAGCCTTTGGTTAATTCCTCTTCCTGGTGGGAAATGAGAGTTAACTTTGCCCGTCCAGACACCTCCAGCTAGTCTCTCATTGGTTCTCCCTATTCCTGTTCATTTTCCGCAGAAATTGCAAACTGGGCCAAACAGGAGGTTAAAGGCACTGACTCTCCAAGTGGGGAGAGTGTTAGTAAAGCGTCTGGAATGTTGCACCCGAGTACCAGGGGACGAAAACTGACACAATTGAACACGTTTCCCTATCACACGGTGGATCATACTCTGGGTTCCACATGCATGTTTTAGCTGAAGGAAGAATCCCTTAAACCTGGAGAGTTGAGACCCATGGAATGGGTACCATGCAATATGACTTCAAAGGGTCTGCATTTGTCCACCGAACCTCACCAATAATATCACTGCTGCGTTTATGCCGCTGTACACACGCTTGATTCTCTTTCGGAGACATATAAATCCATAGGTTTTAAGATTCTTACTAGTCAGGTATATTCTTAGGCGTTTAATATGGGGTGTAGAGTCCACTTCGTTGAGCAAGGAGTAGCTCTTGTCTATTACATATTTGGCTTATGGAACGGTATCTGTGCTAATTTCAATCTTTGGTTTTATGTAGCACCCCAACTCAACTTTCCTCTTAAGCAAGCATAAGTCGGTTTTCTACATTTGAGACCCTGTTCTGTTTTGTAATTCAGTTCCTGTGTAGCCAAGTTTACATTCCATGTGGTAGAGATATCTTATGATGTTTCTTTTTCTGTGTGACTTATTTCACTTAGAATCATCGTACCTGAATCCACTCATTATGCTGCTATGGGCCTGATGACATAGATTTCATTGCTGAGTGATATTGCATTGTACGTAAGTACCACAACTTCTTTATCCATTTTGCGCTTTCTGTGATATTGAACTTGTACCGTAAACAAGGTTCTTGTAAACAGAGCTGTCCCAAACATTGGGGTGGTTGTGTCTTTTTGATTTTAATTTCCCTAAGCTATAGGACCATAAGTGGAAGTGCCCTAGGCTCTGTTGCTTTGTTTTTTAGATGTTTCAGAAAACACCATACACTTCTCCAGAGTGGCTGTTGGCAATTTACATCCCGCCCATCAGCATAACAAGGCTCCCAGTTCTCCATGGCCTGTCCTGCCTTTCTGGATTTTACACTTTTTTCAGATGGCACTTTTGACCGGGGGGCAGTGAGACTTCATTGTAGTGTAGATTTCCTTTGCAAGCTTGCTTGGTTTGCCAAAAAGGGCGTAGGCTTTTTTTCTTGAGGAAAAATCGCATATGCCCTTTTTGGCCAAGTGCATCATTGTGGACGTTCTGCCTCTTTTCCTATGCTTTACATGCAATTCCAGTCTACCTCCTGAAATCGGTTTCCTGCAATTCTGCCCAGCGTTCAAGTCCTCTTGGCAGCCTTACTTCAATATATTTTTGGACGATAGCTGTCATTTATAACTCTGCAGGTTTGTGAATGACAGTGCCCCTGAGCTCCTTTCTTCAACTCGCTTTCTTGTGAGCTGGCCGCAACACCGCAGCATTGCTTCAGGCCCTAGTGTGGTTCCGGCATGACATGCTGAGCCTTTGTTTAATTCCTCTTCCTGGTGGGAAATGAGAGTTAACTTTGCCCGTCCAGACACCTCCAGCTAGTCTCTCATTGGTTCTCCCTATTCCTGTTCATTTTCCGCAGAAATTGCAAACTGGGCCAAACAAGAGGTTAAAGGCACTGACTCTCCAAGTGGGGAGAGTGTTAGTAAAGCGTCTGGAATGTTCCACCCGAGTACCGGGGGATGAAAACTGACACAATTAAACACGTTTCCCGATCACACGGTGGATCATACTCTGGGTTCCACATGCATGTTTTAGCTGAAGGAAGAATCCCTTAAACCTGGAGAGTTGAGACCCATGGAATGGGTACCATGCAATATGACTTCAAAGGGTCTGCATTTGCTCACCGAACCTCACCAATAATATCACTGCTGCGTTTATGCCGCTGTACACACGCTTGATTCTCTTTCGGAGACATATAAATCCATAGGTTTTTAGATTCTTTCTAGTCAGGTATATTCTTACGCGTTTAATATGGGGTGTAGAGTCCACTTCGTTGAGCAAGGAGTAGCTCTTGTCTATTAAATATTTGGCTTATGGAACGGTATCTGTTCTAATTTCAATCTCTGGTTTTATGCAGCACCCCAACTCACCTTTCGCCTTAAGCAAGCATAAGTTGGTTTTCTACATTTGAGACCCTGTTCTGTTTTGTAATTCAGTTCCTGTGTAGCCAAGTTTACATTCCTTGTAGTAGTGATATCTTATGATGTTTGTTTTTCTGTGTGACTTATTTCACTTAGAATCATCGTACCTGAATCCACTCATTATGCTGCTATGGGCCTGATGACATAGATTTCATTGCTGAGTGATATTGCATTGTACGTAAGTACCACAACTTCTTTATCCATTTTGCGCTTTCTGTGATATTGAACTTGTACCGTAAACAAGGTTCTTGTAAACAGAGCTGTCCCAAACATTGGGGTGGTTGTGTCTTTTTGATTTTAATTTCCCTAAGCTATAGGACCATAAGTGGAAGTGCCCTAGGCTCTGTTGCTTTGTTTTTTAGATGTTTCAGAAAACACCATACACTTCTCCAGAGTGGCTGTTGGCAATTTACATCCCGCCCATCAGCATAACAAGGCTCCCAGTTCTCCATGGCCTGTCCTGCCTTTCTGGATTTTACACTTTTTTCAGATGGCACTTTTGACCGGGGGGCAGTGAGACTTCATTGTAGTGCAGATTTCCTTTGCAAGCTTGCTTGGTTGGCCAAAAAGGGCGTAGGCTTTTTTTCTTGAGGAAAAATCGCATATGCCCTTTTTGGCCAAGTGCATCATTGTGGACGTTCTGCCTCTTTTCCTATGCTTTACATGCAATTCCAGTCTACCTCCTGAAATCGGTTTCCTGCAATTCTGCCCAGCGTTCAAGTCCTCTTGGCAGCCTTACTTCAATATATTTTTGGACGATAGCTGTCATTTATAACTCTGCAGGTTTGTGAATGACAGTGCCCCTGAGCTCCTTTCTTCAACTCGCTTTCTTGTGAGCTGGCCGCAACACCGCAGCATTGCTTCAGGCCCTAGTGTGGTTCCGGCATGACATGCTGAGCCTTTGTTTAATTCCTCTTCCTGGTGGGAAATGAGAGTTAACTTTGCCCGTCCAGACACCTCCAGCTAGTCTCTCATTGGTTCTCCCTATTCCTGTTCATTTTCCGCAGAAATTGCAAACTGGGCCAAACAAGAGGTTAAAGGCACTGACTCTCCAAGTGGGGAGAGTGTTAGTAAAGCGTCTGGAATGTTCCACCCGAGTACCGGGGGATGAAAACTGACACAATTAAACACGTTTCCCGATCACACGGTGGATCATACTCTGGGTTCCACATGCATGTTTTAGCTGAAGGAAGAATCCCTTAAACCTGGAGAGTTGAGACCCATGGAATGGGTACCATGCAATATGACTTCAAAGGGTCTGCATTTGCTCACCGAACCTCACCAATAATATCACTGCTGCGTTTATGCCGCTGTACACACGCTTGATTCTCTTTCGGAGACATATAAATCCATAGGTTTTTAGATTCTTTCTAGTCAGGTATATTCTTACGCGTTTAATATGGGGTGTAGAGTCCACTTCGTTGAGCAAGGAGTAGCTCTTGTCTATTAAATATTTGGCTTATGGAACGGTATCTGTTCTAATTTCAATCTCTGGTTTTATGCAGCACCCCAACTCACCTTTCGCCTTAAGCAAGCATAAGTTGGTTTTCTACATTTGAGACCCTGTTCTGTTTTGTAATTCAGTTCCTGTGTAGCCAAGTTTACATTCCTTGTAGTAGTGATATCTTATGATGTTTGTTTTTCTGTGTGACTTATTTCACTTAGAATCATCGTACCTGAATCCACTCATTATGCTGCTACGGGCCTGATGACATAGATTTCATTGCTGAGTGATATTGCATTGTACGTAAGTACCACAACTTCTTTATCCATTTTGCGCTTTCTGTGATATTGAACTTGGACCATAAATGAGGTTCTTGTAAACAGAGCAGTCCCTAACTTTGGGGTGGCTGAGTCTTTTTGATTTTAATTTCCCTAAGCTATAGGACCATAAGTGGAAGTGCCCTAGGCTCTGTTGCTTTGTTTTGTAGATGTTTCAGGAAACACCATACACTTCTCCAGAGTGGCTGTTGGCAATTTACATCCCACCCATCAGCATAACAAGGCTCCCAGTTCTCCATGGCCTGTCCTGCCTTTCTGGATTTTACACTTTTTTCAGATGGCCCTTTTGACCGGGGGGCAGTGAGACTTCATTGTAGTGCAGATTTCCTTTGCAAGCTTGCTTGGTTGGCCAAAAAGGGCATATGCGTTTTTTCCTGAATATATTCAGGAAAAAACGCATATGCCCTTTTTGGCCAAGTGCATCATTGTGGACGTTCTGCCTCTTTTCCTATGCTTTACATGCAATTCCAGTCTACCTCCTGAAATCGGTTTCCTGCAATTCTGCCCCGCTTTCAAGTCCTCTTGGCAGCCTTACTTCAATATATTTTTGGACGATAGCTATCATTTATAACTCTGCAGGTATGTGAATGACAGTGCCCCTGAGCTCCTTTCTTCAACTCGCTTTCTTGTGAGCTGGCCGCAACACCGCAGGATTGCTTCAGGCCCTAGTGTGGTTCCGGCATGGCACGCTGAGCCTTTGTTTAATTCCTCTTCCTGGTGGGAAATGAGAGTTAAATTTGCCCGTCCAGACACCTCCAGCTAGTCTCTCATTGGTTCTCCCTATTCCTGTTCATTTTCCGCAGAAATTGCAAACTGGGCCAAACAGGAGGTTAAAGGCACTGACTCTCCAAGAGGGGAGAGTGTTAGTAAAGCGTCTGGAATGTTGCACCCGAGTACCAGGGGACGAAAACTGAGACACATTTGAACACGTTTCCCGATCACATGGTGGATCATACTCTGGGTTCCACATGCATGTTTTAGCTGAAGGAAGAATCCCTTAAACCTGGAGAGTTGAGACCCCTGCAATGGGTACCATGCAATATGACTTCAAAGGGTCTGCATTTGCTCACCGAACCTCACCAATCCTATCACTGCTGCATTTATGCCACTGTACACACGCTTGATTCTCTTTCTGAGACATATAAATCCATAGGTTTTAAGATTCTTACTAGTCAGGTATATTCTTAGGCGTTTAATATGGGGTGTAGAGTCCACTTCGTTGAGCAAGGAGTAGCTCTTGTCTATTACATATTTGGCTTATGGAACGGTATCTGTGCTAATTTCAATCTCTGGTTTTATGCAGCACCCCAACTCACCTTTCCCCTTAAGCAAGCATAAGTCGGTTTTCTACATTTGAGACCCTGTTCTGTTTTGTAATTCAGTTCCTGTGTAGCCAAGTTTACATTCCATGTGGTAGAGATATCTTATGATGTTTCTTTTTCTGTGTGACTTATTTCACTTAGAATCATCGTACCTGAATCCACTCATTATGCTGCTATGGGCCTGATGACATAGATTTCATTGCTGAGTGATATTGCATTGTACGTAAGTACCACAACTTCTTTATCCATTTTTCACTTTCTGTGATTTTGAACTTATACTGTAAACGAGGTTCTTGTAAACAGAGCCTTCCCAAACTTTGGGGTGGCTGTGTCTTTTTGATTTTAATTTCCCTAAGCTATAGGACCATAAGTGGAAGTGCCCTAGGCTCTGTTGCTTTGTTTTGTAGATGTTTCAGGAAACACCATACACTTCTCCAGAGTGGCTGTTGGCAATTTACATCCCGCCCATCAGCATAACAAGGCTCCCAGTTCTCCATGGCCTGTCCTGCCTTTCTGGATTTTACACTTTTTTCAGATGGCCCTTTTGACCGGGGGCAGTAAGACTTCATTGAAGTGCAGATTTCCTTTGCAAGCTTGCTTGGTTGGCCAAAAAGGGCGTAGGCTTTTTTTCTTGAGGAAAAATCGCATATGCCCTTTTTGGCCAAGTGCATCATTGTGGACGTTCTGCCTCTTTTCCTATGCTTTACATGCAATTCCAGTCTACCTCCTGAAATCGGTTTCCTGCAATTCTGCCCCGCTTTCAAGTCCTCTTGGCAGCCTTACTTCAATATATTTTTGGATGATAGCTGTCATTTATAACTCTGCATGTCTGTGAATGACAGTGCCCCTGAGCTCCTTTCTTCAACTCGCTTTCTTGTGAGCTGGCCGCAACACCGCAGCATCGCTTCAGGCCCTAGTGTTGTTCCGGCATGGCCCGCTGAGCCTTTGGTTAATTCCTCTTCCTGGTGGGAAATGAGAGTTAAATTTGCCCGTCCAGACACCTCCAGCTAGTCTCTCATTGGTTCTCCCTATTCCTGTTCATTTTCCGCAGAAATTGGAAACTGGGCCAAACAGGAGGTTAAAGGCACTGACTCTCCAAGTGGGGAGAGTGTTAGTAAAGCGTCTGGAATGTTGCACCCGAGTACCAGGGGACGAAAACTGACACAATTGAACACGTTTCCCTATCACACGGTGGATCATACTCTGGGTTCCACATGCATGTTTTAGCTGAAGGAAGAATCCCTTAAACCTGGAGAGTTGAGACCCATGGAATGGGTACCATGCAATATGACTTCAAAGGGTCTGCATTTGTCCACCGAACCTCACCAATAATATCACTGCTGCGTTTATGCCGCTGTACACACGCTTGATTCTCTTTCGGAGACATATAAATCCATAGGTTTTAAGATTCTTACTAGTCAGGTATATTCTTAGGCGTTTAATATGGGGTGTAGAGTCCACTTCGTTGAGCAAGGAGTAGCTCTTGTCTATTACATATTTGGCTTATGGAACGGTATCTGTTCTAATTTCAATCTCTGGTTTTATGCAGCACCCCAACTCACCTTTCCCCTTAAGCAAGCATAAGATGGTTTTCTACATTTGAGACCCTGTTCTGTTTTGTAATTCAGTTCCTGTGTAGCCAAGTTTACATTCCGTGTAGTAGTGATATCTTATGATGTTACTTTTTCTGTGTGACTTATTTCACTTAGAATCATCGTACCTGAATCCACTCATTATGCTGCTATGGGCCTGATGACATAGATTTCATTGCTGAGTGATATTGCATTGTACGTAAGTACCACAACTTCTTTATCCATTTTTCATTTTCTGTGATTTTGAACTTGTACTGTAAACGAGGTTCTTGTAAACAGAGCCGTCCCAAACTTTGGGGTGGCTGTGTCTTTTTGATTTTAATTTCCCTAAGCTATAGGACCATAAGTGGAAGTGCCCTAGGCTCTGTTGCTTTGTTTTGTAGATGTTTCAGGAAACACCATACACTTCTCCAGAGTGGCTGTTGGCAATTTACATCCCGCCCATCAGCATAACAGGGCTCCCAATTCTCCATGGCTTGTCCTGCCTTTCTGGATTTTACACTTTTTTCAGATGGCCCTTTTGACCGGGGGGCAGTGAGACTTCATTGTAGTGCAGATTTCCTTTGCAAGCTTGCTTGGTTGGCCAAAAAGGGCGTATGCGTTTTTTCCTGAATGTATTCAGGAAAAAACGCATACGCCCTTTTTGGCCAAGTGCATCATTGTGGACGTTCTGCCTCTTTTCCTATGCTTTACATGCAATTCCAGTCTACCTCCTGAAATCGGTTTCCTGCAATTCTGCCCCGCTTTCAAGTCCTCTTGGCAGCCTTACTTCAATATATTTTTGGACGATAGCTGTCATTTATAACTCTGCAGGTATGTGAATTACAGTGCCCCTGAGCTCCTTTCTTCAACTCGCTTTCTTGTGAGCTGGCCGCAACACCGCAGCATTGCTTCAGGCCCTAGTGTGGTTCCGGCATGGCACACTGAGACTTTGGTTAATTCCTCTTCCTGGTGGGAAATGAGAGTTAAATTTGCCTGTCCAGACACCTCCAGCTAGTCTCTCATTGGTTCTCCCTATTCCTGTTCATTTTCCGCAGAAATTGCAAACTGGGCCAAACAGGAGGTTAAAGGCACTGACTCTCCAAGTGGGGAGAGTGTTAGTAAAGCGTCTGGAATGTTGCACCCGAGTACCAGGGGACGAAAACTGACACAATTGAACACGTTTCCCTATCACACGGTGGATCATACTCTGGGTTCCACATGCATGTTTTAGCTGAAGGAAGAATCCCTTAAACCTGGAGAGTTGAGACCCATGGAATGGGTACCATGCAATATGACTTCAAAGGGTCTGCATTTGTCCACCGAACCTCACCAATAATATCACTGCTGCGTTTATGCCGCTGTACACACGCTTGATTCTCTTTCGGAGACATATAAATCCATAGGTTTAAAGATTCTTACTAGTCAGGTATATTCTTAGGCGTTTAATATGGGGTGTAGAGTCCACTTCGTTGAGCAAGGAGTAGCTCTTGTCTATTACATATTTGGCTTATGGAACGGTATCTGTGCTAATTTCAATCTCTGGTTTTATGTAGCACCCCAACTCAACTTTCCTCTTAAGCAAGCATAAGTCGGTTTTCTACATTTGAGACCCTGTTCTGTTTTGTAATTCAGTTCCTGTGTAGCCAAGTTTACATTCCATGTGGTAGAGATATCTTATGATGTTTCTTTTTCTGTGTGACTTATTTCACTTAGAATCATCGTACCTGAATCCACTCATTATGCTGCTACGGGCCTGATGACATAGATTTCATTGCTGAGTGATATTGCATTGTACGTAAGTACCACAACTTCTTTATCCATTTTGCGCTTTCTGTGATATTGAACTTGTACCGTAAACGAGGTTCTTGTAAACAGAGCTGTCCCAAACATTGGGGTGGTTGTGTCTTTTTGATTTTAATTTCCCTAAGCTATAGGACCATAAGTGGAAGTGCCCTAGGCTCTGTTGCTTTGTTTTTTAGATGTTTCAGGAAACACCATACACTTCTCCAGAGTGGCTGTTCGCAATTTACATCCCGCCCATCAGCATAACAAGGCTCCCAGTTCTCCATGGCCTGTCCTGCCTTTCTGGATTTTACACTTTTTTCAGATGGCACTTTTGACCGGGGGGCAGTGAGACTTCATTGTAGTGCAGATTTCCTTTGCAAGCTTGCTTGGTTTGCCAAAAAGGGCGTAGGCTTTTTTTCTTGAGGAAAAATCGCATATGCCCTTTTTGGCCAAGTGCATCATTGTGGACGTTCTGCCTCTTTTCCTATGCTTTACATGCTATTCCAGTCTACCTCCTGAAATCGGTTTCCTGCAATTCTGCCCAGCGTTCAAGTCCTCTTGGCAGCCTTACTTCAATATATTTTTGGACGATAGCTGTCATTTATAACTCTGCAGGTTTGTGAATGACAGTGCCCCTGAGCTCCTTTCTTCAACTCGCTTTCTTGTGAGCTGGCCGCAACACCGCAGCATTGCTTCAGGCCCTAGTGTGGTTCCGGCTTGACATGCTGAGCCTTTGTTTAATTCCTCTTCCTGGTGGGAAATGAGAGTTAACTTTGCCCGTCCAGACACCTCCAGCTAGTCTCTCATTGGTTCTCCCTATTCCTGTTCATTTTCCGCAGAAATTGCAAACTGGGCCAAACAAGAGGTTAAAGGCACTGACTCTCCAAGTGGGGAGAGTGTTAGTAAAGCGTCTGGAATGTTGCACCCGAGTACCGGGGGATGAAAACTGACACAATTAAACACGTTTCCCGATCACACGGTGGATCATACTCTGGGTTCCACATGCATGTTTTAGCTGAAGGAAGAATCCCTTAAACCTGGAGAGTTGAGACCCATGGAATGGGTACCATGCAATATGACTTCAAAGGGTCTGCATTTGCTCACCGAACCTCACCAATAATATCACTGCTGCGTTTATGCCACTGTACACACGCTTGATTCTCTTTCGGAGACATATAAATCCATAGGTTTTTAGATTCTTTCTAGTCAGGTATATTCTTACGCGTTTAATATGGGGTGTAGAGTCCACTTCGTTGAGCAAGGAGTAGCTCTTGTCTATTAAATATTTGGCTTATGGAACGGTATCTGTTCTAATTTCAATCTCTGGTTTTATGCAGCACCCCAACTCACCTTTCGGCTTAAGCAAGCATAAGTTGGTTTTCTACATTTGAGACCCTGTTCTGTTTTGTAATTCAGTTCCTGTGTAGCCAAGTTTACATTCTTTGTAGTAGTGATATCTTATGATGTTTGTTTTTCTGTGTGACTTATTTCACTTAGAATCATCGTACCTGAATCCACTCATTATGCTGCTACGGGCCTGATTACATAGATTTCATTGCTGAGTGATATTGCATTGTACGTAAGTACCACAACTTCTTTATCCATTTTTCGCTTTCTGTGATATTGAACTTGGACCATAAATGAGGTTCTTGTAAACAGAGCTGTCCCTAACTTTGGGGTGGCTGAGTCTTTTTGATTTTAATTTCCCTAAGCTATAGGACCATAAGTGGAAGTGCCCTAGGCTCTGTTGCTTTGTTTTTTAGATGTTTCAGGAAACACCATACACTTCTCCAGAGTGGCTGTTGGCAATTTACATCCCACCCATCAGCATAACAAGGCTCCCAGTTCGCCATGGCCTGTCCTGCCTTTCTGGATTTTACACTTTTTTCAGATGGCCCTTTTGACCGGGGGGCAGTGAGACTTCATTGTAGTGCAGATTTCCTTTGCAAGCTTGCTTGGTTGGCCAAAAAGGGCGTATGCGTTTTTTCCTGAATATATTCAGGAAAAAACGCATATGCGCTTTTTGGCCAAGTGCATCATTGTGGACGTTCTGCCTCTTTTCCTATGCTTTACATGCAATTCCAGTCTACCTCCTGAAATCGGTTTCCTGCAATTCTGCCCCGCTTTCAAGTCCTCTTGGCAGCCTTACTTCAATATATTTTTGGACGATAGCTATCATTTATAACTCTGCAGGTATGTGAATGACAGTGCCCCTGAGCTCCTTTCTTCAACTCGCTTTCTTGTGAGCTGGCCGCAACACCGCAGGATTGCTTCAGGCCCTAGTGTGGTTCCGGCATGGCACGCTGAGCCTTTGTTTAATTCCTCTTCCTGGTGGGAAATGAGAGTTAAATTTGCCCGTCCAGACACCTCCAGCTAGTCTCTCATTGGTTCTCCCTATTCCTGTTCATTTTCCGCAGAAATTGCAAACTGGGCCAAACAGGAGGTTAAAGGCACTGACTCTCCAAGAGGGGAGAGTGTTAGTAAAGCATCTGGAATGTTGCACCCGAGTACCAGGGGACGAAAACTGAGACACATTTGAACACGTTTCCCGATCACATGGTGGATCATACTCTGGGTTCCACATGCATGTTTTAGCTGAAGGAAGAATCCCTTAAACCTGGAGAGTTGAGACCCCTGCAATGGGTACCATGCAATATGACTTCAAAGGGTCTGCATTTGCTCACCGAACCTCACCAATCCTATCACTGCTGCATTTATGCCACTGTACACACGCTTGATTCTCTTTCGGAGACATATAAATCCATAGGTTTTAAGATTCTTACTAGTCAGGTATATTCTTAGGCGTTTAATATGGGGTGTAGAGTCCACTTCGTTGAGCAAGGAGTAGCTCTTGTCTATTACATATTTGGCTTATGGAACGGTATCTGTGCTAATTTCAATCTCTGGTTTTATGCAGCACCCCAACTCACCTTTCCCCTTAAGCAAGCATAAGTCGGTTTTCTACATTTGAGACCCTGTTCTGTTTTGTAATTCAGTTCCTGTGTAGCCAAGTTTACATTCCATGTGGTAGAGATATCTTATGATGTTTCTTTTTCTGTGTGACTTATTTCACTTAGAATCATCGTACCTGAATCCACTCATTATGCTGCTATGGGCCTGATGACATAGATTTCATTGCTGAGTGATATTGCATTGTACGTAAGTACCACAACTTCTTTATCCATTTTTCACTTTCTGTGATTTTGAACTTATACTGTAAACGAGGTTCTTGTAAACAGAGCCTTCCCAAACTTTGGGGTGGCTGTGTCTTTTTGATTTTAATTTCCCTAAGCTATAGGACCATAAGTGGAAGTGCCCTAGGCTCTGTTGCTTTGTTTTGTAGATGTTTCAGGAAACACCATACACTTCTCCAGAGTGGCTGTTGGCAATTTACATCCCGCCCATCAGCATAACAAGGCTCCCAGTTCTCCATGGCCTGTCCTGCCTTTCTGGATTTTACACTTTTTTCAGATGGCCCTTTTGACCGGGGGGGCAGTGAGACTTCATTGTAGTGCATATTCCTTTTGCAAGCTTGCTTGGTTGGCCAAAAAGGGCGTATGCGTTTATTCCTGAATATATTCAGGAAAAAACGCATACGCCCTTTTTGGCCAAGTGCATCATTGTGGACGTTCTGCCTCTTTTCCTATGCTTTACATGCAATTCCAGTCTACCTCCTGAAATCGGTTTCCTGCAATTCTGCCCCGTTTTCAAGTCCTCTTGGCAGCCTTACTTCAATATATTTTTGGACGATAGCTGTCATTTATAACTCTGCAGGTATGTGAATGACAGTGCCCCTGAGCTCCTTTCTTCAACTCGCTTTCTTGTGAGCTGGCCGCAACACCGCAACCTTGCTTCAGGCCCTAGTGTGGTTCCGGCATGGCACACTGAGCCTTTGGTTAATTCCTCTTCCTGGTGGGAAATGAGAGTTAAATTTGCCCGTCCAGACACCTCCAGCTAGTCTCTCATTGGTTCTCCCTATTCCTGTTCATTTTCCGCAGAAATTGCAAACTGGGCCAAACAGGAGGTTAAAGGCACTGACTCTCCAAGTGGGGAGAGTGTTAGTAAAGCATCTGGAATGTTGCACCCGAGTACCAGGGGACGAAAACTGACACAATTGAACACGTTTCCCGATCACACGGTGGATCATACTCTGGGTTCCACATGCATGTTTTAGCTGAAGGAAGAATCCCTTAAACCTGGAGAGTTGAGACCCATGGAATGGGTACCATGCAATATGACTTCAAAGGGTCTGCATTTGTCCACCGAACCTCACCAATCCTATCACTGCTGCGTTTATGCCGCTGTACACACGCTTGATTCTCTTTCGGAGACATATAAATCCATAGGTTTTAAGATTCTTCCTAGTCAGGTATATTCTTAGGCGTTTAATATGGGGTGTAGAGTCCACTTCGTTGAGCAAGGAGTAGCTCTTGTCTATTACATATTTGGCTTATGGAACGGTATCTGTGCTAATTTCAATCTCTGGTTTTATGCAGCACCCCAACTCACCTTTCCCCTTAAGCAAGCATAAGTCGGTTTTCTACATTTGAGACCCTGTTCTGTTTTGTAATTCAGTTCCTGTGTAGCCAAGTTTACATTCCATGTGGTAGAGATATCTTATGATGTTTCTTTTTCTGTGTGACTTATTTCACTTAGAATCATCGTACCTGAATCCACTCATTATGCTGCTATGGGCCTAATGACATAGATTTCATTGCTGAGTGATATTGCATTGTACGTAAGTACCACAACTTCTTTATCCATTTTTCACTTTCTGTGATTTTGAACTTATACTGTAAACGAGGTTCTTGTAAACAGAGCCTTCCCAAACTTTGGGGTGGCTGTGTCTTTTTGATTTTAATTTCCCTAAGCTATAGGACCATAAGTGGAAGTGCCCTAGGCTCTGTTGCTTTGTTTTGTAGATGTTTCAGGAAACACCATACACTTCTCCAGAGTGGCTGTTGGCAATTTACATCCCGCCCATCAGCATAACAAGGCTCCCAGTTCTCCATGGCCTGTCCTGCCTTTCTGGATTTTACACTTTTTTCAGATGGCCCTTTTGACCGGGGGGCAGTGAGACTTCATTGTAGTGCAGATTTCCTTTGCAAGCTTGCTTGGTTGGCCAAAAAGGGCGTATGCGTTTTTTCCTGAATATATTCAGGAAAAAACGCATACGCCCTTTTTGGCCAAGTGCATCATTGTGGACGTTCTGCCTCTTTTCCTATGCTTTACATGCAATTCCAGTCTACCTCCTGAAATCGGTTTCCTGCAATTCTGCCCCGCTTTCAAGTCCTCTTGGCAGCCTTACTTCAATATATTTTTGGACGATAGCTATCATTTATAACTCTGCAGGTATGTGAATGACAGTGCCCCTGAGCTCCTTTCTTCAACTCGCTTTCTTGTGAGCGGGCCGCAACACCGCAGGATTGCTTCAGGCCCTAGTGTGGTTCCGGCATGGCACGCTGAGCCTTTGTTTAATTCCTCTTCCTGGTGGGAAATGAGAGTTAAATTTGCCCGTCCAGACACCTCCAGCTAGTCTCTCATTGGTTCTCCCTATTCCTGTTCATTTTCCGCAGAAATTGCAAACTGGGCCAAACAGGAGGTTAAAGGCACTGACTCTCCAAGTGGGGAGAGTGTTAGTAAAGCGTCTGGAATGTTGCACCCGAGTACCAGGGGATGAAAACTGAGACACATTTGAACACGTTTCCCGATCACATGGTGGATCATACTCTGGGTTCCACATGCATGTTTTAGCTGAAGGAAGAATCCCTTAAACCTGGAGAGTTGAGACCCCTGCAATGGGTACCATGCAATATGACTTCAAAGGGTCTGCATTTGCTCACCGAACCTCACCAATCCTATCACTGCTGCATTTATGCCACTGTACACACGCTTGATTCTCTTTCGGAGACATATAAATCCATAGGTTTTAAGATTCTTACTAGTCAGGTATATTCTTAGGCGTTTAATATGGGGTGTAGAGTCCACTTCGTTGAGCAAGGAGTAGCTCTTGTCTATTACATATTTGGCTTATGGAACGGTATCTGTGCTAATTTCAATCTCTGGTTTTATGCAGCACCCCAACTCACCTTTCCCCTTAAGCAAGCATAAGTCGGTTTTCTACATTTGAGACCCTGTTCTGTTTTGTAATTCAGTTCCTGTGTAGCCAAGTTTACATTCCATGTGGTAGAGATATCTTATGATGTTTCTTTTTCTGTGTGACTTATTTCACTTAGAATCATCGTACCTGAATCCACTCATTATGCTGCTATGGGCCTGATGACATAGATTTCATTGCTGAGTGATATTGCATTGTACGTAAGTACCACAACTTCTTTATCCATTTTTCACTTTCTGTGATTTTGAACTTGTACTGTAAACGAGGTTCTTGTAAACAGAGCCTTCCCAAACTTTGGGGTGGCTGTGTCTTTTTGATTTTAATTTCCCTAAGCTATAGGACCATAAGTGGAAGTGCCCTAGGCTCTGTTGCTTTGTTTTGTAGATGTTTCAGGAAACACCATACACTTCTCCAGAGTGGCTGTTGGCAATTTACATCCCGCCCATCAGCATAACAAGGCTCCCAGTTCTCCATGGGCTGTCTTGCCTTTCTGGATTTTACACTTTTTTCAGATGGCCCTTTTGACCGGGGGGCAGTGAGACTTCATTGTAGTGCAGATTTCCTTTGCAAGCTTGCTTGGTTGGCCAAAAAGGGCGTATGCGTTTTTTCCTGAATATATTCAGGAAAAAACGCATACGCCCTTTTTGGCCAAGTGCATCATTGTGGACGTTCTGCCTCTTTTCCTTTGCTTTACATGCAATTCCAGTCTACCTCCTGAAATCGGTTTCCTGCAATTCTGCCCAGCGTTCAAGTCCTCTTGGCAGCCTTACTTCAATATATTTTTGGACGATAGCTGTCATTTATAACTCTGCAGGTTTGTGAATGACAGTGCCCCTGAGCTCCTTTCTTCAACTCGCTTTCTTGTGAGCTGGCTGCAACACCGCAGCATTGCTTCAGGCCCTAGTGTGGTTCCGGCATGACACGCTGGGCCTTTGGTTAATTCCTCTTCCTGGTGGGAAATGAGAGTTAACTTTGCCCGTCCAGACACCTCCAGCTAGTCTCTCATTGGTTCTCCCTATTCCTGTTCATTTTCCGCAGAAATTGCAAACTGGGCAAAACAAGAGGTTAAAGGCACTGACTCTCCAAGTGGGGAGAGTGTTAGTAAAGCGTCTGGAATGTTGCACCCGAGTACCGGGGGATGAAAACTGACACAATTAAACACGTTTCCCGATCACACGGTGGATCATACTCTGGGTTCCACATGCATGTTTTAGCTGAAGGAAGAATCCCTTAAACCTGGAGAGTTGAGACCCATGGAATGGGTACCATGCAATATGACTTCAAAGGGTCTGCATTTGCTCACCGAACCTCACCAATCCTATCACTGCTGCATTTATGACACTGTACACACGCTTGATTCTCTTTCGGAGACATATAAATCCATAGGTTTTAAGATTCTTTCTAGTCAGGTATATTCTTACGCGTTTAATATGGGGTGTAGAGTCCACTTCGTTGAGCAAGGAGTAGCTCTTGTCTATTACATATTTGGCTTATGGAACGGTATCTGTTCTAATTTCAATCTCTGGTTTTATGCAGCACCCCAACTCACCTTTCGCCTTAAGAAAGCATAAGTTGGTTTTCTACATTTGAGACCCTGTTCTGTTTTGTAATTCAGTTCCTGTGTAGCCAAGTTTACATTCCTTGTAGTAGTGATATCTTATGATGTTTGTTTTTCTGTGTGACTTATTTCACTTAGAATCATCGTACCTGAATCCACTCATTATGCTGCTACGGGCCTGATGACATAGATTTCATTGCTGAGTGATATTGCATTGTACGTAAGTACCACAACATCTTTATCCATTTTTCGCTTTCTGTGATATTGAACTTGGACCATAAATGAGGTTCTTGTAAACAGAGCTGTCCCTAACTTTGGGGTGGCTGAGTCTTTTTGATTTTAATTTCCCTAAGCTATAGGACCATAAGTGGAAGTGCCCTAGGCTCTGTTGCTTTGTTTTTTAGATGTTTCAGGAAACACCATACACTTCTCCAGAGTGGCTGTTGGCAATTTACATCCCACCCATCAGCATAACAAGGCTCCCAGTTCTCCATGGCCTGTCCTGCCTTTCTGGATTTTACACTTTTTTCAGATGGCCCTTTTGACCGGGGGGCAGTGAGACTTCATTGTAGTGCAGATTTCCTTTGCAAGCTTGCTTGGTTGGCCAAAAAGGGCATATGCGTTTTTTCCTGAATATATTCAGGAAAAAACGCATACGCGCTTTTTGGCCAAGTGCATCATTGTGGACGTTCTGCCTCTTTTCCTATGCTTTACATGCAATTCCAGTCTACCTCCTGAAATCGGTTTCCTGCAATTCTGCCCCACTTTCAAGTCCTCTTGGCAGCCTTACTTCAATATACTTTTGGACGATAGCTATCATTTATAACTCTGCAGGTATGTGAATGACAGTGCCCCTGAGCTCCTTTCTTCAACTCGCTTTCTTGTGAGCTGGCCGCAACACCGCAGGATTGCTTCAGGCCCTAGTGTGGTTCCGGCATGGCACGCTGAGCCTTTGTTTAATTCCTCTTCCTGGTGGGAAATGAGAGTTAAATTTGCCCGTCCAGACACCTCCAGCTAGTCTCTCATTGGTTCTCCCTATTCCTGTTCATTTTCCGCAGAAATTGCAAACTGGGCCAAACAGGAGGTTAAAGGCACTGACTCTCCAAGAGGGGAGAGTGTTAGTAAAGCGTCTGGAATGTTGCACCCGAGTACCAGGGGACGAAAACTGAGACACATTTGAACACGTTTCCCGATCACATGGTGGATCATACTCTGGGTTCCACATGCATGTTTTAGCTGAAGGAAGAATCCCTTAAACCTGGAGAGTTGAGACCCCTGCAATGGGTACCATGCAATATGACTTCAAAGGGTCTGCATTTGCTCACCGAACCTCACCAATCCTATCACTGCTGCATTTATGCCACTGTACACACGCTTGATTCTCTTTCTGAGACATATAAATCCATAGGTTTTAAGATTCTTACTAGTCAGGTATATTATTAGGCGTTTAATATGGGGTGTAGAGTCCACTTCGTTGAGCAAGGAGTAGCTCTTGTCTATTACATATTTGGCTTATGGAACGGTATCTGTGCTAATTTCAATCTCTGGTTTTATGCAGCACCCCAACTCACCTTTCGCCTTAAGCAAGCATAAGTTGGTTTTCTACATTTGAGACCCTGTTCTGTTTTGTAATTCAGTTCCTGTGTAGCCAAGTTTACATTCCATGTGGTAGAGATATCTTATGATGTTTCTTTTTCTGTGTGACTTATTTCACTTAGAATCATCGTACCTGAATCCACTCATTATGCTGCTATGGGCCTGATGACATAGATTTCATTGCTGAGTGATATTGCATTGTACATAAGTACCACAACTTCTTTATCCATTTTTCACTTTCTGTGATTTTGAACTTATACTGTAAACTAGGTTCTTGTAAACAGAGCCTTCCCAAACTTTGGGGTGGCTGTGTCTTTTTGATTTTAATTTCCCTAAGCTATAGGACCATAAGTGGAAGTGCCCTAGGCTCTGTTGCTTTGTTTTGTAGATGTTTCAGGAAACACCATACACTTCTCCAGAGTGGCTGTTGGCAATTTACATCCCGCCCATCAGCATAACAAGGCTCCCAGTTCTCCATGGCCTGTCCTGCCTTTCTGGATTTTACACTTTTTTCAGATGGCCCTTTTGACCGGGGGGCAGTGAGACTTCATTGTAGTGCAGATTTCCTTTGCAAGCTTGCTTGGTTGGCCAAAAAGGGCGTATGCGTTTTTTCCTGAATATATTAAGGAAAAAACGCATACGCCCTTTTTGGCCAAGTGCATCATTGTGGACGTTCTGCCTCTTTTCCTATGCTTAACATGCAATTCCAGTCTACCTCCTGAAATTGGTTTCCTGCAATTCTGCCCCGCTTTCAAGTCCTCTTGGCAGCCTTACTTCAATATATTTTTGGACGATAGCTATCATTTATAACTCTGCAGGTATGTGAATGACAGTGCCCCTGAGCTCCTTTCTTCAACTCGCTTTCTTGTGAGCGGGCCGCAACACCGCAGGATTGCTTCAGGCCCTAGTGTGGTTCCGGCATGGCACGCTGAGCCTTTGTTTAATTCCTCTTCCTGGTGGGAAATGAGAGTTAAATTTGCCCGTCCAGACACCTCCAGCTAGTCTCTCATTGGTTCTCCCTATTCCTGTTCATTTTCCGCAGAAATTGCAAACTGGGCCAAACAAGAGGTTAAAGGCACTGACTCTCCAAGTGGGGAGAGTGTTAGTAAAGCGTCTGGAATGTTGCACCCGAGTACCAGGGGATGAAAACTGAGACACATTTGAACACGTTTCCCGATCACATGGTGGATCATACTCTGGGTTCCACATGCATGTTTTAGCTGAAGGAAGAATCCCTTAAACCTGGAGAGTTGAGACCCCTGCAATGGGTACCATGCAATATGACTTCAAAGGGTCTGCATTTGCTCACCGAACCTCACCAATCCTATCACTGCTGCATTTATGCCACTGTACACACGCTTGATTCTCTTTCTGAGACATATAAATCCATAGGTTTTAAGATTCTTACTAGTCAGGTATATTCTTAGGCGTTTAATATGGGGTGTAGAGTCCACTTCGTTGAGCAAGGAGTAGCTCTTTTCTATTACATATTTGGCTTATGGAATGGTATCTGTGCTAATTTCAATCTCTGGTTTTATGCAGCACCCCAACTCACCTTTCCCCTTAAGCAAGCATAAGTCGGTTTTCTACATTTGAGACCCTGTTCTGTTTTGTAATTCAGTTCCTGTGTAGCCAAGTTTACATTCCATGTGGTAGAGATATCTTATGATGTTTCTTTTTCTGTGTGACTTATTTCACTTAGAATCATCGTACCTGAATCCACTCATTATGCTGCTATGGGCCTGATGACATAGATTTCATTGCTGAGTGATATTGCATTGTACGTAAGTACCACAACTTCTTTATCCATTTTTCACTTTCTGTGATTTTGAACTTGTACTGTAAACGAGGTTCTTGTAAACAGAGCCTTCCCAAACTCTGGGGTGGCTGTGTCTTTTTGATTTTAATTTCCCTAAGCTATAGGACCATAAGTGGAAGTGCCCTAGGCTCTGTTGCTTTGTTTTTTAGATGTTTCAGGAAACACCATGCACTTCTCCAGAGTGACTGTTGGCAATTTACATCCCGCCCATCAGCATAACAAGGCTCCCAGTTCTCCATGGGCTGTCCTGCCTTTCTGGATTTTACACTTTTTTCAGATGGCCCTTTTGACCGGGGGGCAGTGAGACTTCATTGTAGTGCAGATTTCCTTTGCAAGCTTTCTTGGTTGGCCAAAAAGGGCGTATGCGTTTTTTTTTGAATATATTCAGGAAAAAACGCATACGCCCTTTTTGGCCAAGTGCATCATTGTGGAAGTTCTGCCTCTTTTCCTATGCTTTACATGCAATTCCAGTCTACCTCCTGAAATCGGTTTCCTGCAATTCTGCCCCGCTTTCAAGTCCTCTTGGCAGCCTTACTTCAATATATTTTTGGACGATAGCTGTCATTTATAACTCTGCAGGTATGTGAATGACAGTGCCCCTGAGCTCCTTTCTTCAACTCGCTTTCTTGTGAGCTGGCCGCAACACCGCAGCATTGCTTCAGACCCTAGTGTGGTTCCGGCATGGCACGCTGAGCCTTTGGTTAATTCCTCTTCCTGGTGGGAAATGAGAGTTAAATTTGCCCGTCCAGACACCTCCAGCTAGTCTCTCATTGGTTCTCCCTATTCCTGTTCATTTTCCGCAGAAATTGCAAACTGGGCCAAACAGGAGGTTAAAGGCACTGACTCTCCAAGTGGGGAGAGTGTTAGTAAAGCGTCTGGAATGTTGCACCCGAGTACCGGGGGACGAAAACTGAGTCACATTTGAACACGTTTCCCGATCACACAGTGGATCATACTCTGGGTTCCACATGCATGTTTTAGCTGAAGGAAGAATCCCTTAAACCTGGAGAGTTGAGACCCATGGAATGGGTACCATGCAATATGACTTGAAAGGGTCTGCATTTGCTCACCGAACCTCACCAATCCTATCACTGCTGCATTTATGCCACTGTACACACGCTTGATTCTCTTTCTGAGACATATAAATCCATAGGTTTTAAGATTCTTACTAGTCAGGTATATTCTTAGGCGTTTAATATGGGGTGTAGAGTCCACTTCGTTGAGCAAGGAGTAGCTCTTGTCTATTACATATTTGGCTTATGGAACGGTATCTGTTCTAATTTCAATCTCTGGTTTTATGCAGCACCCCAACTCACCTTTCCCCTTAAGCAAGCATAAGTTGGTTTTCTACATTTGAGACCCTGTTCTGTTTTGTAATTCAGTTCCTGTGTAGCCAAGTTTACATTCCATGTGGTAGAGATATCTTATGATGTTTCTTTTTCTGTGTGACTTATTTCACTTAGAATCATCGTACCTGAATCCACTCATTATGCTGCTATGGGCCTAATGACATAGATTTCATTGCTGAGTGATATTGCATTGTACGTAAGTACCACAACTTCTTTATCCATTTTTCACTTTCTGTGATTTTGAACTTGTACTGTAAACGAGGTTCTTGTAAACAGAGCCTTCCCAAACTTTGGGGTGGCTGTGTCTTTTTGATTTTAATTTCCCTAAGCTATAGGACCATAAGTGGAAGTGCCCTAGGCTCTGTTGCTTTGTTTTGTAGATGTTTCAGGAAACACCATACACTTCTCCAGAGTGGCTGTTGGCAATTTACATCCCGCCCATCAGCATAACAAGGCTCCCAGTTCTCCATGGGCTGTCCTGCCTTTCTGGATTTTACACTTTTTTCAGATGGCCCTTTTGACCGGGGGGCAGTGAGACTTCATTGTAGTGCAGATTTCCTTTGCAAGCTTGCTTGGTTGGCCAAAAAGGGCGTATGCGTTTTTTCCTGAATATATTCAGGAAAAAACGCATACGCCCTTTTTGGCCAAGTGCATCATTGTGGACGTTCTGCCTCTTTTCCTTTGCTTTACATGCAATTCCAGTCTACCTCCTGAAATCGGTTTCCTGCAATTCTGCCCAGCGTTCAAGTCCTCTTGGCAGCCTTACTTCAATATATTTTTGGACGATAGCTGTCATTTATAACTCTGCAGGTTTGTGAATGACAGTGCCCCTGAGCTCCTTTCTTCAACTCGCTTTCTTGTGAGCTGGCCGCAACACCGCAGCATTGCTTCAGGCCCTAGTGTGGTTCCGGCATGACATGCTGAGCCTTTGGTTAATTCCTCTTCCTGGTGGGAAATGAGAGTTAACTTTGCCCGTCCAGACACCTCCAGCTAGTCTCTCATTGGTTCTCCCTATTCCTGTTCATTTTCCGCAGAAATTGCAAACTGGGCCAAACAAGAGGTTAAAGGCACTGACTCTCCAAGTGGGGAGAGTGTTAGTAAAGCGTCTGGAATGTTGCACCCGAGTACCAGGGGACAAAAACTGAGACACATTTGAACACGTTTCCCGATCACATGGTGGATCATACTCTGGGTTCCACATGCATGTTTTAGCTGAAGGAAGAATCCCTTAAACCTGGAGAGTTGAGACCCATGGAATGGGTACCATGCAATATGACTTGAAAGGGTCTGCATTTGCTCACCGAACCTCACCAATCCTATCACTGCTGCGTTTATGACACTGTACACACGCTTGATTCTCTTTCGGAGACATATAAATCCATAGGTTTTAAGATTCTTTCTAGTCAGGTATATTCTTACGCGTTTAATATGGGGTGTAGAGTCCACTTCGTTGAGCAAGGAGTAGCTCTTGTCTATTAAATATTTGGGTTATGGAACGGTATCTGTTCTAATTTCAATCTCTGGTTTTATGCAGCACCCCAACTCACCTTTCGCCTTAAGCAAGCATAAGTTGGTTTTCTACATTTGAGACCCTGTTCTGTTTTGTAATTCAGTTCCTGTGTAGCCAAGTTTACATTCCTTGTAGTAGTGATATCTTATGATGTTTGTTTTTCTGTGTGACTTATTTCACTTAGAATCATCGTACCTGAATCCACTCATTATGCTGCTACGGGCCTGATGACATAGATTTCATTGCTGAGTGATATTGCATTGTACGTAAGTACCACAACATCTTTATCCATTTTTCGCTTTCTGTGATATTGAACTTGGACCATAAATGAGGTTCTTGTAAACAGAGCTGTCCCTAACTTTGGGGTGGCTGAGTCTTTTTGATTTTAATTTCCCTAAGCTATAGGACCATAAGTGGAAGTGCCCTAGGCTCTGTTGCTTTGTTTTTTAGATGTTTCAGGAAACACCATACACTTCTCCAGAGTGGCTGTTGGCAATTTACATCCCGCCCATCAGCATAACAAGGCTCCCAGTTCTCCATGGGCTGTCCTGCCTTTCTGGATTTTACACTTTTTTCAGATGGCCCTTTTGACCGGGGGGCAGTGAGACTTCATTGTAGTGCAGATTTCCTTTGCAAGCTTGCTTGGTTGGCCAAAAAGGGCGTATGCGTTTTTTTTTTAATATATTCAGGAAAAAACGCATACGCCCTTTTTGGCCAAGTGCATCATTGTGGACGTTCTGCCTCTTTTCCTATGCTTTACATGCAATTCCAGTCTACCTCCTGAAATCGGTTTCCTGCAATTCTGCCCCGCTTTCAAGTCCTCTTGGCAGCCTTACTTCAATATATTTTTGGACGATAGCTGTCATTTATAACTCTGCAGGTATGTGAATGACAGTGCCCCTGAGCTCCTTTCTTCAACTCGCTTTCTTGTGAGCTGGCCGCAACACCGCAGCATTGCTTCAGACCCTAGTGTGGTTCCAGCATGGCACGCTGAGCCTTTGGTTAATTCCTCTTCCTGGTGGGAAATGAGAGTTAAATTTGCCCGTCCAGACACCTCCAGCTAGTCTCTCATTGGTTCTCCCTATTCCTGTTCATTTTCCGCAGAAATTGCAAACTGGGCCAAACAGGAGGTTAAAGGCACTGACTCTCCAAGTGGGGAGAGTGTTAGTAAAGCGTCTGGAATGTTGCACCCGAGTACCAGGGGACGAAAACTGAGTCACATTTGAACACGTTTCCCGATCACACAGTGGATCATACTCTGGGTTCCACATGCATGTTTTAGCTGAAGGAAGAATCCCTTAAACCTGGAGAGTTGAGACCCATGGAATGGGTACCATGCAATATGACTTGAAAGGGTCTGCATTTGCTCACCGAACCTCACCAATCCTTTCACTGCTGCATTTATGCCACTGTACACACGCTTGATTCTCTTTCTGAGACATATAAATCCATAGGTTTTAAGATTCTTACTAGTCAGGTATATTCTTAGGCGTTTAATATGGGGTGTAGAGTCCACTTCGTTGAGCAAGGAGTAGCTCTTGTCTATTACATATTTGGCTTATGGAACGGTATCTGTGCTAATTTCAATCTCTGGTTTTATGCAGCACCCCAACTCACCTTTCCCCTTAAGCAAGCATAAGTTGGTTTTCTACATTTGAGACCCTGTTCTGTTTTGTAATTCAGTTCCTGTGTAGCCAAGTTTACATTCCATGTGGTAGAGATATCTTATGATGTTTCTTTTTCTGTGTGACTTATTTCACTTAGAATCATCGTACCTGAATCCACTCATTATGCTGCTATGGGCCTAATGACATAGATTTCATTGCTGAGTGATATTGCATTGTACGTAAGTACCACAACTTCTTTATCCATTTTTCACTTTCTGTGATTTTGAACTTGTACTGTAAACGAGGTTCTTGTAAACAGAGCCTTCCCAAACTTTGGGGTGGCTGTGTCTTTTTGATTTTAATTTCCCTAAGCTATAGGACCATAAGTGGAAGTGCCCTAGGCTCTGTTGCTTTGTTTTGTAGATGTTTCAGGAAACACCATACACTTCTCCAGAGTGGCTGTTGGCAATTTACATCCCGCCCATCAGCATAACAAGGCTCCCAGTTCTCCATGGGCTGTCCTGCCTTTCTGGATTTTACACTTTTTTCAGATGGCCCTTTTGACCGGGGGGCAGTGAGACTTCATTGTAGTGCAGATTTCCTTTGCAAGCTTGCTTGGTTGGCCAAAAAGGGCGTATGCGTTTTTTCCTGAATATATTCAGGAAAAAACGCATACGCCCTTTTTGGCCAAGTGCATCATTGTGGACGTTCTGCCTCTTTTCCTTTGCTTTACATGCAATTCCAGTCTACCTCCTGAAATCGGTTTCCTGCAATTCTGCCCAGCGTTCAAGTCCTCTTGGCAGCCTTACTTCAATATATTTTTGGACGATAGCTGTCATTTATAACTCTGCAGGTTTGTGAATGACAGTGCCCCTGAGCTCCTTTCTTCAACTCGCTTTCTTGTGAGCTGGCCGCAACACCGCAGGATTGCTTCAGGCCCTAGTGTGGTTCCGGCATGGCACGCTGAGCCTTTGTTTAATTCCTCTTCCTGGTGGGAAATGAGAGTTAAATTTGCCCGTCCAGACACCTCCAGCTAGTCTCTCATTGGTTCTCCCTATTCCTGTTCATTTTCCGCAGAAATTGCAAACTGGGCCAAACAGGAGGTTAAAGGCACTGACTCTCCAAGAGGGGAGAGTGTTAGTAAAGCGTCTGGAATGTTGCACCCGAGTACCAGGGGACGAAAACTGAGACACATTTGAACACGTTTCCCGATCACATGGTGGATCATACTCTGGGTTCCACATGCATGTTTTAGCTGAAGGAAGAATCCCTTAAACCTGGAGAGTTGAGACCCCTGCAATGGGTACCATGCAATATGACTTCAAAGGGTCTGCATTTGCTCACCGAACCTCACCAATCCTATCACTGCTGCATTTATGCCACTGTACACACGCTTGATTCTCTTTCTGAGACATATAAATCCATAGGTTTTAAGATTCTTACTAGTCAGGTATATTCTTAGGCGTTTAATATGGGGTGTAGAGTCCACTTCGTTGAGCAAGGAGTAGCTCTTGTCTATTACATATTTGGCTTATGGAACGGTATCTGTGCTAATTTCAATCTCTGGTTTTATGCAGCACCCCAACTCACCTTTCCCCTTAAGCAAGCATAAGTCGGTTTTCTACATTTGAGACCCTGTTCTGTTTTGTAATTCAGTTCCTGTGTAGCCAAGTTTACATTCCATGTGGTAGAGATATCTTATGATGTTTCTTTTTCTGTGTGACTTATTTCACTTAGAATCATCGTACCTGAATCCACTCATTATGCTGCTATGGGCCTGATGACATAGATTTCATTGCTGAGTGATATTGCATTGTACGTAAGTACCACAACTTCTTTATCCATTTTTCACTTTCTGTGATTTTGAACTTATACTGTAAACTAGGTTCTTGTAAACAGAGCCTTCCCAAACTTTGGGGTGGCTGTGTCTTTTTGATTTTAATTTCCCTAAGCTATAGGACCATAAGTGGAAGTGCCCTAGGCTCTGTTGCTTTGTTTTGTAGATGTTTCAGGAAACACCATACACTTCTCCAGAGTGGCTGTTGGCAATTTACATCCCGCCCATCAGCATAACAAGGCTCCCAGTTCTCCATGGCCTGTCCTGCCTTTCTGGATTTTACACTTTTTTCAGATGGCCCTTTTGACCGGGGGGCAGTGAGACTTCATTGTAGTGCAGATTTCCTTTGCAAGCTTGCTTGGTTGGCCAAAAAGGGCGTATGCGTTTTTTCCTCAATATATTAAGGAAAAAACGCATACGCCCTTTTTGGCCAAGTGCATCATTGTGGACGTTCTGCCTCTTTTCCTATGCTTTACATGCAATTCCAGTCTACCTCCTGAAATCGGTTTCCTGCAATTCTGCCCCGCTTTCAAGTCCTCTTGGCAGCCTTACTTCAATATATTTTTGGACGATAGCTATCATTTATAACTCTGCAGGTATGTGAATGACAGTGCCCCTGAGCTCCTTTCTTCAACTCGCTTTCTTGTGAGCGGGCCGCAACACCGCAGCATTGCTTCAGGCCCTAGTGTGGTTCCGGCATGGCACGCTGAGCCTTTGTTTAATTCCTCTTCCTGGTGGGAAATGAGAGTTAAATTTGCCCGTCCAGACACCTCCAGCTAGTCTCTCATTGGTTCTCCCTATTCCTGTTCATTTTCCGCAGAAATTGCAAACTGGGCCAAACAGGAGGTTAAAGGCACTGACTCTCCAAGTGGGGAGAGTGTTAGTAAAGCGTCTGGAATGTTGCACCCGAGTACCGGGGGACGAAAACTGAGTCACATTTGAACACGTTTCCCGATCACACAGTGGATCATACTCTGGGTTCCACATGCATGTTTTAGCTGAAGGAAGAATCCCTTAAACCTGGAGAGTTGAGACCCATGGAATGGGTACCATGCAATATGACTTGAAAGGGTCTGCATTTGCTCACCGAACCTCACCAATCCTATCACTGCTGCATTTATGCCACTGTACACACGCTTGATTCTCTTTCTGAGACATATAAATCCATAGGTTTTAAGATTCTTACTAGTCAGGTATATTCTTAGGCGTTTAATATGGGGTGTAGAGTCCACTTCGTTGAGCAAGGAGTAGCTCTTGTCTATTACATATTTGGCTTATGGAACGGTATCTGTTCTAATTTCAATCTCTGGTTTTATGCAGCACCCCAACTCACCTTTCCCCTTAAGCAAGCATAAGTTGGTTTTCTACATTTGAGACCCTGTTCTGTTTTGTAATTCAGTTCCTGTGTAGCCAAGTTTACATTCCATGTGGTAGAGATATCTTATGATGTTTCTTTTTCTGTGTGACTTATTTCACTTAGAATCATCGTACCTGAATCCACTCATTATGCTGCTATGGGCCTAATGACATAGATTTCATTGCTGAGTGATATTGCATTGTACGTAAGTACCACAACTTCTTTATCCATTTTTCACTTTCTGTGATTTTGAACTTGTACTGTAAACGAGGTTCTTGTAAACAGAGCCTTCCCAAACTTTGGGGTGGCTGTGTCTTTTTGATTTTAATTTCCCTAAGCTATAGGACCATAAGTGGAAGTGCCCTAGGCTCTGTTGCTTTGTTTTGTAGATGTTTCAGGAAACACCATACACTTCTCCAGAGTGGCTGTTGGCAATTTACATCCCGCCCATCAGCATAACAAGGCTCCCAGTTCTCCATGGGCTGTCCTGCCTTTCTGGATTTTACACTTTTTTCAGATGGCCCTTTTGACCGGGGGGCAGTGAGACTTCATTGTAGTGCAGATTTCCTTTGCAAGCTTGCTTGGTTGGCCAAAAAGGGCGTATGCGTTTTTTCCTGAATATATTCAGGAAAAAACGCATACGCCCTTTTTGGCCAAGTGCATCATTGTGGACGTTCTGCCTCTTTTCCTTTGCTTTACATGCAATTCCAGTCTACCTCCTGAAATCGGTTTCCTGCAATTCTGCCCAGCGTTCAAGTCCTCTTGGCAGCCTTACTTCAATATATTTTTGGACGATAGCTGTCATTTATAACTCTGCAGGTTTGTGAATGACAGTGCCCCTGAGCTCCTTTCTTCAACTCGCTTTCTTGTGAGCTGGCCGCAACACCGCAGCATTGCTTCAGGCCCTAGTGTGGTTCCGGCATGACATGCTGAGCCTTTGGTTAATTCCTCTTCCTGGTGGGAAATGAGAATTAACTTTGCCCATCCAGACACCTCCAGCTAGTCTCTCATTGGTTCTCCCTATTCCTGTTCATTTTCCGCAGAAATTGCAAACTGGGCCAAACAGGAGGTTAAAGGCACTGACTCTCCAAGAGGGGAGAGTGTTAGTAAAGCGTCTGGAATGTTGCACCCGAGTACCAGGGGACGAAAACTGAGACACATTTGAACACGTTTCCCGATCACATGGTGGATCATACTCTGGGTTCCACATGCATGTTTTAGCTGAAGGAAGAATCCCTTAAACCTGGAGAGTTGAGACCCCTGCAATGGGTACCATGCAATATGACTTCAAAGGGTCTGCATTTGCTCACCGAACCTCACCAATCCTATCACTGCTGCATTTATGCCACTGTACACACGCTTGATTCTCTTTCTGAGACATATAAATCCATAGGTTTTAAGATTCTTACTAGTCAGGTATATTCTTAGGCGTTTAATATGGGGTGTAGAGTCCACTTCGTTGAGCAAGGAGTAGCTCTTGTCTATTACATATTTGGCTTATGGAACGGTATCTGTGCTAATTTCAATCTCTGGTTTTATGCAGCACCCCAACTCACCTTTCCCCTTAAGCAAGCATAAGTCGGTTTTCTACATTTGAGACGCTGTTCTGTTTTGTAATTCAGTTCCTGTGTAGCCAAGTTTACATTCCATGTGGTAGAGATATCTTATGATGTTTCTTTTTCTGTGTGACTTATTTCACTTAGAATCATCGTACCTGAATCTACTCATTATGCTGCTATGGGCCTGATGACATAGATTTCATTGCTGAGTGATATTGCATTGTACGTAAGTACCACAACTTCTTTATCCATTTTTCACTTTCTGTGATTTTGAACTTATACTGTAAACTAGGTTCTTGTAAACAGAGCCTTCCCAAACTTTGGGGTGGCTGTGTCTTTTTGATTTTAATTTCCCTAAGCTATAGGACCATAAGTGGAAGTGCCCTAGGCTCTGTTGCTTTGTTTTGTAGATGTTTCAGGAAACACCATACACTTCTCCAGAGTGGCTGTTGGCAATTTACATCCCGCCCATCAGCATAACAAGGCTCCCAGTTCTCCATGGCCTGTCCTGCCTTTCTGGATTTTACACTTTTTTCAGATGGCCCTTTTGACCGGGGGGGCAGTGAGACTTCATTGTAGTGCAGATTTCCTTTGCAAGCTTGCTTGGTTGGCCAAAAGGGCGTATGCGTTTTTTCCTGAATATATTAAGGAAAAAACGCATACGCCCTTTTTGGCCAAGTGCATCATTGTGGACGTTCTGCCTCTTTTCCTATGCTTTACATGCAATTCCAGTCTACCTCCTGAAATCGGTTTCCTGCAATTATGCCCCGCTTTCAAGTCCTCTTGGCAGCCTTACTTCAATATACTTTTGGACGATAGCTATCATTTATAACTCTGCAGGTATGTGAATGACAGTGCCCCTGAGCTCCTTTCTTCAACTCGCTTTCTTGTGAGCTGGCCGCAACACCGCAGGATTGCTTCAGGCCCTAGTGTGGTTCCGGCATGGCACGCTGAGCCTTTGTTTAATTCCTCTTCCTGGTGGGAAATGAGAGTTAAATTTGCCCGTCCAGACACCTCCAGCTAGTCTCTCATTGGTTCTCCCTATTCCTGTTCATTTTCCGCAGAAATTGCAAACAGGGCCAAACAGGAGGTTAAAGGCACTGACTCTCCAAGTGGGGAGAGTGTTAGTAAAGCGTCTGGAATGTTGCACCCGAGTACCAGGGGACGAAAACTGAGACACATTTGAACACGTTTCCCGATCACATGGTGGATCATACTCTGGGTTCCACATGCATGTTTTAGCTGAAGGAAGAATCCCTTAAACCTGGAGAGTTGAGACCCCTGCAATGGGTACCATGCAATATGACTTCAAAGGGTCTGCATTTGCTCACCGAACCTCACCAATCCTATCACTGCTGCATTTATGTCACTGTAAACACGCTTGATTCTCTTTCGGAGACATATAAATCCATAGGTTTTAAGATTCTTACTAGTCAGATATATTCTTAGGCGTTTAATATGGGGTGTAGAGTCCACTTCGTTGAGCAAGGAGTAGCTCTTGTCTATTACATATTTGGCTTATGGAACGGTATCTGTTCTAATTTCAATCTCTCGTTTTGTGCAGCACCCCAACTCACCTTTCGCCTTAAGCAAGCATAAGTTGGTTTTCTACATTTGAGACCCTGTTCTGTTTTGTAATTCAGTTCCTGTGTAGCCAAGTTTACATTCCATGTGGTAGAGATATCTTATGATGTTTCTTTCTCTGTGTGACTTATTTCACTTACAATCATCGTACCTGAATCCACTCATTATGCTGCTATGGGCCTGATGACATAGATTTCATTGCTGAGTGATATTGCATTGTACGTAAGTACCACAACTTCTTTATCCATTTTGCGCTTTCTGTGATATTGAACTTGTACCGTAAAGGAGGTTCTTGTAAACAGAGCTGTCCCAAAGATTGGGGTGGTTGTGTCTTTTTGATTTTAATTTCCCTAAGCTATAGGACCATAAGTGGAAGTGCCCTAGGCTCTGTTGCTTTGTTTTTTAGATGTTTCAGGAAACACCATACACTTCTCCAGAGTGACTGTTGGCAATTTACATCCCGCCCATCAGCATAACAAGGCTCCCAGTTCTCCATGGGCTGTCCTGCCTTTCTGGATTTTACACTTTTTTCAGATGGCCCTTTTGACCGGGGGGCAGTGAGACTTCATTGTAGTGCAGATTTCCTTTGCAAGCTTGCTTGGTTGGCCAAAAAGGGCGTATGCGTTTTTTCCTGAATATATTAAGGAAAAAACGCATACGCCCTTTTTGGCCAAGTGCATCATTGTGGACGTTCTGCCTCTTTTCTTATGCTTTACATGCAATTCCAGTCTACCTCCTGAAATCGGTTTCCTGCAATTCTGCCCCGCTTTCAAGTCCTCTTGGCAGCCTTACTTCAATATATTTTTGGACGATAGCTATCATTTATAACTCTGCAGGTATGTGAATGACAGTGCCCCTGAGCTCCTTTCTTCAACTCGCTTTCTTGTGAGCTGGCCGCAACACCGCAGGATTGCTTCAGGCCCTAGTGTGGTTCCGGCATGGCACGCTGAGCCTTTGTTTAATTCCTCTTCCTGGTGGGAAATGAGAGTTAAATTTGCCGGTCCAGACACCTCCAGCTAGTCGCTCATTGGTTCTCCCTATTCCTATTCATTTTCCGCAGAAATTGCAAACTGGGCCAAACAGGAGGTTAAAGGCACTGACTCTCCAAGTGGGGAGAGTGTTAGTAAAGCATCTGGAATGTTGCACCCGAGTACCAGGGGACGAAAACTGACACAATTGAACACGTTTCCCGATCACACGGTGGATCATACTCTGGGTTCCACATGCATGTTTTAGCTGAAGGAAGAATCCCTTAAACCTGGAGAGTTGAGACCCATGGAATGGGTACCATGCAATATGACTTCAAAGGGTCTGCATTTGTCCACCGAACCTCACCAATCCTATCACTGCTGCGTTTATGCCGCTGTACACACGCTTGATTCTCTTTCGGAGACATATAAATCCATAGGTTTTAAGATTCTTCCTAGTCAGGTATATTCTTAGGCGTTTATTATGGGGTGAAGTGTCCACTTCGTTGAGCAAGGAGTAGCTCTTGTCTATTACATATTTGGCTTATGGAACGGTATCTGTGCTAATTTCAATCTCTGGTTTTATGCAGCACCCCAACTCACCTTTCGCCTTAAGCAAGCATAAGTTGGTTTTCTACATTTGAGACCCTGTTCTGTTTTGTAATTCAGTTCCTGTGTAGCCAAGTTTACATTCTGTGTAGTAGTGATATCTTATGATGTTTCTTTTTCTGTGTGACTTATTTCACTTAGAATCATCGTACCTGAATCCACTCATTATGCTGCTATGGGCCTGATGACATAGATTTCATTGCTGCGTGATATTGCATTGTACGTAATTACCACAACTTCTTTATCCATTTTTCACTTTCTGTGATACTGAACTTGTACCGTAAACGAGGTTCTTGTAAACAGAGCCGTCCCAAACTTTGGGGTGGCTGTGTCTTTTTGATTTTAATTTCCCTAAGCTATAGGACCATAAGTGGAAGTGCCCTAGGCTCTGTTGCTTTGCTTTTTAGATGTTTCAGGAAACACCATACACTTCTCCAGAGTGGCTGTTCGCAATTTACATCCCGCACATCAGCATAACAAGGTTCCCAATTCTCCATGGCCTGTCCTGCCTTTCTGGATTTTACACTTTTTTCAGATGGCCCTTTTGACCGGGGGCAGTGAGACTTCATTGTAGTGCAGATTTCCTTTGCAAGCTTGCTTGGTTGGCCAAAAAGGGCGTATGCGTTTTTTCCTGAATATATTCAGGAAAAAACGCATACGCCCTTTTTGGCCAAGTGCATCATTGTGGACGTTCTGCCTCTTTTCCTATGCTTTACATGCTATTCCAGTCTACCTCCTGAAATCGGTTTCCTGCAATTCTGCCCCGCTTTCAAGTCCTCTTGGCAGCCTTACTTCAATATATTTTTGGACGATAGCTGTCATTTATAACTCTGCAGGTATGTGAATGACAGTGCCCCTGAGCTCCTTTCTTCAACTCGCTTTCTTGTGAGCTGGCCGCAACACCGCAGCATTGCTTCAGGCCCTAGTGTGGTTCCGGCATGGCACGCTGAGCCTTTGGTTAATTCCTCTTCCTGGTGGGAAATGAGAGTTAAATTTGCCCGTCCAGACACCTCCAGCTAGTCTCTCATTGGTTCTCCCTATTCCTGTTCATTTTCCGCAGAAATTGCAAACTGGGCCAAACAGGAGGTTAAAGGCACTGACTCTCCAAGTGGGGAGAGTGTTAGTAAAGCGTCTGGAATGTTGCACCCGAGTACCGGGGGACGAAAAGTGAGTCACATTTGAACACGTTTCCCAATCACACGGTGGATCATACTCTGGGTTCCACATGCATGTTTTAGCTGAAGGAAGAATCCCTTAAACCTGGAGAGTTGAGACCCATGGAATGGGTACCATGCAATATGACTTGAAAGGGTCTGCATTTGCTCACCGAACCTCACCAATCCTAACACTGCTGCGTTTATGCCGCTGTACACATGGTTGATTCTCTTTTGGAGACATATAAATCCATAGGTTTTAAGATTCTTACTAGTCAGGTATATTCTTATGCGTTTAATATGGGGTGTTGAGTCCACTTCGTTGAGCAATGAGTAGCTCTTGTCTATTACATATTTGGCTTATGGAACGGTATCTGTTCTAATTTCAATCTCTGGTTTTATGCAGCACCCCAACTCACCTTTCCCCTTAAGCAAGCATAAGATGGTTTTCTACATTTGAGACCCTGTTCTGTTTTGTAATTCAGTTCCTGTGTAGCCAAGTTTACATTCCGTGTAGTAGTGATATCTTATGATGTTTCTTTTTCTGTGTGACTTATTTCACTTAGAATCATCGTACCTGAATCCACTCATTATGCTGCTATGGCCCTGATGACATAGATTTCATTGCTGAGTGATATTGCATTGTACGTAAGTACCACAACTTCTTTATCCATTTTTCATTTTCTGTGATTTTGAACTTGTACTGTAAACGAGGTTCTTGTAAACAGAGCCGTCCCAAACTTTGGGGTGGCTGTGTCTTTTTTATTTTAATTTCCCTAAGCTATAGGACCATAAATGGAAGTGCCCTAGGCTCTGTTGCTTTGTTTTTTAGATGTTTCAGGAAACACCATACACTTCTCCAGAGTGGCTGTTGGCAATTTACATCCCGCCCATCAGCATAACAAGGTTCCCAATTCTCCATGGCCTGTCCTGCCTTTCTGGATTTTACACTTTTTTCAGATGGCCCTTTTGACCGGGGGCAGTGAGACTTCATTGTAGTGCAGATTTCCTTTGCAAGCTTGCTTGGTTGGCCAAAAAGGGCGTATGCGTTTTTTCCTGAATATATTCAGGAAAAAACGCATACGCCCTTTTTGGCCAAGTGCATCATTGTGGACGTACTGCCTCTTTTCCTATGCTTTACATGCTATTCCAGTCTACCTCCTGAAATCAGTTTCCTGCAATTCTGCCCCGCTTTCAAGTCCTCTTGGCAGCCTTACTTCAATATATTTTTGGACGATAGCTGTCATTTATAACTCTGCAGGTATGTGAATGACAGTGCCCCTGAGCTCCTTTCTTCAACTCGCTTTCTTGTGAGCTGGCCGCAACACCGCAGCATTGCTTCAGGCCCTAGTGTGGTTCCGGCATGGCACGCTGAGCCTTTGGTTAATTCCTCTTCCTGGTGGGAAATGAGAGTTAAATTTGCCCGTCCAGACACCTCCAGCTAGTCTCTCATTGGTTCTCCCTATTCCTGTTCATTTTCCGCAGAAATTGCAAACTGGGCCAAACATGAGGTTAAAGGCACTGACTCTCCAAGTGGGGAGAGTGTTAGTAAAGCGTCTGGAATGTTGCACCCGAGTACCGGGGGACGAAAACTGACACAATTGAACACGTTTCCCTATCACACGGTGGATCATACTCTGGGTTCCACATGCATGTTTTAGCTGAAGGAAGAATCCCTTAAACCTGGAGAGTTGAGACCCATGGAATGGGTGCCATGCAATATGACTTCAAAGGGTCTGCAATTGTCCACCGAACCTCACCAATAATATCACTGCTGCGTTTATGCCGCTGTACACACGCTTGATTCTCTTTCGGAGACATATAAATCCATAGGTTTTAAGATTCTTACTAGTCAGGTATATTCTTAGGCGTTTAATATGGGGTGTAGAGTCCACTTCGTTGAGCAAGGAGTAGCTCTTGTCTATTACATATTTGGCTTATGGAACGGTATCTGTGCTAATTTCAGTCTTTGATTTTATGTAGCACCCCAACTCAACTTTCCTCTTAAGCAAGCATAAGTCGGTTTTCTACATTTGAGACCCTGTTCTGTTTTGTAATTCAGTTCCTGTGTAGCCAAGTTTACATTCCATGTGGTAGAGATATCTTATGATGTTTCTTTTTCTGTGTGACTTATTTCACTTAGAATCATCGTACCTGAATCCACTCATTATGCTGCTACGGGCCTGATGACATAGATTTCATTGCTGAGTGATATTGCATTGTACGTAAGTACCACAACTTCTTGATCCATTTTTCGCTTTCTGTGATATTGAACTTGTACCGTAAACGAGGTTCTTGTAAACAGAGCTGTCCCAAACATTGGGGTGGTTGTGTCTTTTTGATTTTAATTTCCCTAAGCTATAGGACCATAAGTGGAAGTGCCCTAGGCTCTGTTGCTTTGTTTTGTAGATGTTTCAGGAAACACCATACACTTCTCCAGAGTGGCTGTTGGCAATTTACATCCCGCCCATCAGCATAACAAGGCTCCCAGTTCTCCATGGCCTGTCCTGCCTTTCTGGATTTTACACTTTTTTCAGATGGCCCTTTTGACTGGGGGGCAGTGAGACTTCATTGTAGTGCAGATTTCCTTTGCAAGCTTGCTTGGTTGGCCAAAAAGGGCGTAGGCTTTTTTTCTTGAGGAAAAATCGCATATGCCCTTTTTGGCCAAGTGCATCATTGTGGACGTTCTGCCTCTTTTCCTATGCTTTACATGCAATTCCAGTCTACCTCCTGAAATCGGTTTCCTGCAATTCTGCCCCGCTTTCAAGTCCTCTTGGCAGCCTTACTTCAATATATTTTTGGATGATAGCTGTCATTTATAACTCTGCATGTCTGTGAATGACAGTGCCCCTGAGCTCCTTTCTTCAACTCGCTTTCTTGTGAGGTGGCCGCAACACCGCAGCATCGCTTCAGGCCCTAGTGTTGTTCCGGCATGGCATGCTGAGCCTTTGGTTAATTCCTCTTCCTGGTGGGAAATGAGAGTTAAATTTGCCCGTCCAGACACCTCCAGCTAGTCTCTCATTGGTTCTCCCTATTCCTGTTCATTTTCCGCAGAAATTGGAAACTGGGCCAAACAGGAGGTTAAAGGCACTGACTCTCCAAGTGGGGAGAGTGTTAGTAAAGTGTCTGGAATGTTGCACCCGAGTACCAGGGGACGAAAACTGACACATTTGAACACGTTTCCCGATCACACGGTGGATCATACTCTGGGTTCCACATGCATGTTTTAGCTGAAGGAAGAATCCCTTAAACCTGGAGAGTTGAGACCCATGGAATGGGTACCATGCAATATGACTTCAAAGGGTCTGCATTTGCTCACCGAACCTCATCAATCCTATCACTGCTGCGTTTATGCCGCTATACACACGCTTGATTCTCTTTCGGAGATATATAAATCCATAGGTTTTAAGATTCTTACTAGTCAGGTATATTCTTAGGCGTTTAATATGGGGTGTTGAGTCCACTTCGTTGAGAAAGGTGTAGCTCTTGTCTATTACATATTTGGCTTATGGAACGATATCTGTGCTAATTTCAATGTCTGGTTTTATGCAGCACCCCAACTCACCTTTCCCCTTAAGGAAGCATAAGTTGGTTTTCTACATTTGAGACCCTGTTCTGTTTTGTAATTCAGTTCCTGTGTAGCCAAGTTTACATTCCGTGTAGTAGTGATATCTTATGATGTTTCTTTTTCTGTGTGACTTATTTCACTTAGAATCATCGTACCTGAATCCACTCATTATGCTGCTATGGGCCTGATGACATAGATTTCATTGCTGAGTGATATTGCATTGTACGTAAGTACTACAACTTCTTTATCCATTTTTCACTTTCTGTGATATTGAACTTGTACCGTAAACGAGGTTCCTGTAAACAGAACCGTCCCAAACTTTGGGGTGGCTGTGTCTTTTTGATTTTAATTTCCCTAAGCTATAGGACCATAAGTGGAAGTGCCCTAGGCTCTGTTGCTTTGTTTTTTAGATGTTTCAGGAAACACCATACACTTCTCCAGAGTGACTGGTGGCAATTTACATCCCGCCCATCAGCATAACAAGGCTCCCAGTTCTCCATGGCCTGTCCTGCCTTTCTGGATTTTACACTTTTTTCAGATGGCCCTTTTGACCTGGGGGGGGGGGTCAGTGAGACTTCATTGTAGTGCAGATTTCCTTTGCAAGCTTGCTTGGTTGGCCAAAAAGGGCGTATGCGTTTTTTCCTGAATATATTCAGGAAAAAACGCATACGCCCTTTTTGGCCAAGTGCATCATTGTGGACGTTCTGCCTCTTTTCCTATGCTTTACATGCAATTCCAGTCTACCTCCTGAAATCGGTTTCCTGCAATTCTGCCCCGCTTTCAAGTCCTCTTGGCAGCCTTACTTCAATATATTTTTGGACGATAGCTGTCATTTATAACTCTGCAGGTATGTGAATGACAGTGCCCCTGAGCTCCTTGATTCAACTCGCTTTCTTGTGAGCTGGCCGCAACACCACAGCATTGCTTCAGGCCCTAGTGTGGTTCCGGCATGGCACACTGAGCCTTTGGTTAATTCCTCTTCCTGGTGGGAAATGAGAGTTAAATTTGCCCGTCCAGACACCTCCAGCTAGTCTCTCATTGGTTCTCCCTATTCCTGTTCATTTTCCGCAGAAATTGCAAACTGGGCCAAACAGGAGGTTAAAGGCACTGACTCTCCAAGTGGGGAGAGTGTTAGTAAAGCATCTGGAATGTTGCACCCGAGTACCAGGGGACGAAAACTGACACAATTGAACACGTTACCCGATCACACGGTGGATCATACTCTGGGTTCCACATGCATGTTTTAGCTGAAGGAAGAATCCCTTAAACCTGGAGAGTTGAGACCCATGGAATGGGTACCATGCAATATGACTTCAAAGGGTCTGCATTTGTTCACCGAACCTCACCAATCCTATCACTGCTGCGTTTATGCCGCTGTACACACGCTTGATTCTCTTTCGGAGACATATAAATCCATAGGTTTTAAGATTCTTCCTAGTCAGGTATATTCTTAGGCGTTTAATATGGGGTGTAGAGTCCACTTCGTTGAGCAAGGAGTAGCTCTTGTCTATTACATATTTGGCTTATGGAACGGTATCTGTGCTAATTTCAATCTCTGGTTTTATGCAGCACCCCAACTCACCTTTCGCCTTAAGCAAGCATAAGTTGGTTTTCTACATTTGAGACCCTGTTCTGTTTTGTAATTCAGTTCCTGTGTAGCCAAGTTTACATTCCGTGTAGTAGTGATATCTTATGATGTTTCTTTTTCTGTGTGACTTATTTCACTTAGAATCATCGTACCTGAATCCACTCATTATGCTGCTACGGGCCTGATGACATAGATTTCATTGCTGAGTGATATTGCATTGTACGTAAGTACCACAACTTCTTTACCCATTTTTCGCTTTCTGCGATATTGAACTTGTACCGTAAACGAGGTTCTTGTAAACAGAGCCGTCCCAAACTTTGGGTTGGCTGTGTCTTCTTGATTTTAATTTCCCTAAGCTATAGGACCATAAGTGGAAGTGCCCTAGGCTCTGTTGCTTTGTTTTTTAGATGTTTCAGGAAACACTATACACTTCTCCAGAGTGGCTGTTGGCAATTTACATCCCGCCCATCAGCATAACAAGGCTCCCAGTTCTCCATAGCCTGTCCTGCCTTTCTGGATTTTACACATTTTTCAGATGGCCATTTTGACCGGGGGGCAGTGAGACTTCATTGTAGTGCAGATTTCCTTTGCAAACTTGCTTGGTTGGCCAAAAAGGGCGTATGCGTTTTTTCCTGAATATATTCAGGAAAAAACGCATATTCCCTTTTTGGCCAAGTGCATCATTGTGGACGTTCTGCCTCTTTTCCTATGCTTTACATGCAATTCCAGTCTACCTCCTGAAATCGGTTTCCTGCAATTCTGCCCCGCTTTCAAGTCCTCTTGGCAGCCTTACTTCAATATATTTTTGGATGATAGCTGTCATTTATAACTCTGCATGTCTGTGAATGACAGTGCCCCTGAGCTCCTTTCTTCAACTCGCTTTCTTGTGAGCTGGCCGCAACACCGTAGGATTGCTTCAGGCCCTAGTGTGGTTCTGGCACGGCACGCTGAGCCTTTGGTTAATTCCTCTTCCTGGTGGGAAATGAGAGTTAAATTTGACCGTCCAGACACCTCCAGCTAGTCTCTCTTGGTTCTCCCTATTTCTGTTCATTTTCCGCAGAAATTGCAAACTGGGCCAAACAGGAGGTTAAAGGCACTGACTCTCCAAGAGGGGAGAGTGTTAGTAAAGCGTCTGGAATGTTGCACCCGAGTACCGGGGGACGAAAACTGAGACACATTTAAACACGTTTCCCGATCACACGGTGGATCATACTCTGGGTTCCACATGCATGTTTTAGCTGAAGGAAGAATCCCTTAAACCTGGAGAGTTGAGACCCATGGAATGGGTACCATGCAATATGACTTCAAAGGGTCTGCATTTGCTCACCGATCCTCACCAATCCTATCACTGCTGCATTTATGCCGCTGTAAACACGCTTGATTCTCTTGCAGAGACATATAAATCCATAGGTTTTAAGATTCTTACTAGTCAGTTATATTCTTAGGCGTTTAATATGTGGTGTTGAGTCCACTTCGTTGAGCAAGGAGAAGCTCTTGTCTATTACATATTTGGCTTATGGAACGGTATCTGTGCTAATTTCCATCTCTGGTTTTATGCAGCACCACAACTCACATTTCCCCTTAAGGAAGCATAAGTTGGTTTTCTACATTTGAGACCCTGTTCTGTTTTGTAATTCAGTTCCTGTGTAGCCAAGTTTACATTCCGTGTAGTAGTCATATCTTATGATGTTTCTTTTTCTGTGTGACTTATTTCACTTAGAATCATCGTACCTGAATCCACTCATTATGCTGCTACGGGCCTGATGACATAGATTTCATTGCTGAGTGGTATTGCATTGTACGTAAGTACCACAACTTCTTTATCCATTTTGCGCTTTCTGTGATATTGAACTTGTACCGTAAACGAGGTTCTTGTAAACAGAGCTGTCCCAAACATTTGGGTGGTTGTGTCTTTTTGATTTTAATTTCCCTAAGCTATAGGACCATAAGTGGAAGTGCCCTAGGCTCTGTTGCTTTGTTTTTTAGATGTTTCAAGAAACACCATACACTTCTCCAGAGTGGCTGTTGGCAATTTACATCCCACCCATCAGCATAACAAGGCTCCCAGTTCTCCATGGCCTGTCCTGCCTTTCTGGATTTTACACTTTTTTCAGATGGCCCTTTTGACCGGGGGGCAGTGAGACTTCATTGTAGTGCAGATTTCCTTTGCAAGCTTGCTTGGTTGGCCAAAAAGGGCGTATGCGTTTTTTCCTGAATATATTCAGGAAAAAACGCATACGCCCTTTTTGGCCAAGTGCATCATTGTGGACGTTCTGCCTCTTTTCCTATGCTTTACATGCAATTCCAGTCTACCTCCTGAAATCGGTTTCCTGCAATTCTGCCCCGCTTTCAAGTCCTCTTGGCAGCCTTACTTCAATATATTTTTGGACGATAGCTATCATTTATAACTCTGCAGGTATGTGAATGACAGTGCCCCTGAGCTCCTTTCTTCAACTCGCTTTCTTGTGAGCTGGCCGCAACACCGCAGCATTGCTTCAGGCCCTAGTGTGGTTCCGGCATGGCATGCTGAGCCTTTGTTTAATTCCTCTTCCTGGTGGGAAATGAGAGTTAAATTTGCCCGTCCAGACACCTCCAGCTAGTCTCTCATTGGTTCTCCCTATTCCTGTTCATTTTCCGCAGAAATTCCAAACTGGGCCAAACAGGAGGTTAAAGGCACTGACTCTCCAAGTGGGGAGAGTGTTAGTAAAGCGTCTGGAATGTTGCACCCGAGTACCAGGGGACGAAAACTGAGACACATTTGAACACGTTTCCCGATCACATGGTGGATCATACTCTGGGTTCCACATGCATGTTTTAGCTGAAGGAAGAATCCCTTAAACCTGGAGAGTTGAGACCCCTGCAATGGGTACCATGCAATATGACTTCAAAGGGTCTGCATTTGCTCACCGAACCTCACCAATCCTATCACTGCTGCATTTATGCCACTGTACACACGCTTGATTCTCTTTCTGAGACATATAAATCCATAGGTTTTAAGATTCTTACTAGTCAGGTATATTCTTAGGCGTTTAATATGGGGTGTAGAGTCCACTTCGTTGAGCAAGGAGTAGCTCTTGTCTATTACATATTTGGCTTATGGAACGGTATCTGTTCTAATTTCAATCTCTGGTTTTATGCAGCACCCCAACTCACCTTTCGCCTTAAGCAAGCATAAGTTGGTTTTCTACATTTGAGACCCTGTTCTGTTTTGTAATTCAGTTCCTGTGTAGCCAAGTTTACATTCCATGTGGTAGAGATATCTTATGATGTTTCTTTCTCTGTGTGACTTATTTCACTTACAATCATCGTACCTGAATCCACTCATTATGCTGCTACGGGCCTGATGACATAGATTTCATTGCTGAGTGATATTGCATTGTACGTAAGTACCACAACTTCTTTATCCATTTTGCACTTTCTGTGATATTGAACTTGTACCGTAAACGAGGTTCTTGTAAACAGAGCCGTCCCAAACTTTGGGGTGGCTGTGTCTTTTTGATTTTAATTTCCCTAAGCTATAGGACCATAAGTGGAAGTGCCCTAGGCTCTGTTGCTTTGTTTTTTAGATGTTTCAGGAAACACCATACACTTCTCCAGAGTGGCTGTTCGCAATTTACATCCCGCACATCAGCATAACAAGGTTCCCACTTCTCCATGGCCTGTCCTGCCTTTCTGGATTTTACACTTTTTTCAGATGGCCCTTTTGACCAGGGTGCAGTGAGACTTCATTGTAGTGCAGATTTCCTTTGCAAGCTTGCTTGGTTGGCCAAAAAGGGCGTATGAGTTTATTCCTGAATATATTCAGGAAAAAACGCATATGCCCTTTTTGGCCAAGTGCATCATTGTGGACGTTCTGCCTCTTTTCCTATGCTTTACATGCAATTCCAGTCTGCCTCCTGAAATCGGTTTCCTGCAATTCTGCCCCGCTTTCAAGTCCTCTTGGCAGCCTTACTTCAATATATTTTTGGACGATAGCTGTCATTTATAACTCTGCAGGTATGTGAATGACAGTGCCCCTGAGCTCCTTTCTTCAACTCGCTTTCTTGTGAGCTGGCCGCAACACCGCAGCATTGCTTCAGGCCCTAGTGTGGTTCCGGCATGGCACACTGAGCCTTTGGTTAATTCCTCTTCCTGGTGGGAAATGAGAGTTAAATTTGCCCGTCCAGACACCTCCAGCTAGTCTCTCATTGGTTCTCCCTATTCCTGTTCATTTTCCGCAGAAATTGAAAACTGGGACAAACAGGAGGTTAAAGGCACTGACTCTCCAAGTGGGGAGAGTGTTAGTAAAGCATCTGGAATGTTGCACCCGAGTAGCAGGGGACGAAAACTGACACAATTGAACACGTTTCCCGATCACACGGTGGATCATACTCTGGGTTCCACATGCATGTTTTAGCTGAAGGAAGAATCCCTTAAACCTGGAGAGTTGAGACCCATGGAATGGGTACCATGCAATATGACTTCAAAGGGTCTGCATTTGTCCACCGAACCTCACCAATCCTATCACTGCTGCGTTTATGCCGCTGTACACACGCTTGATTCTCTTTCAGAGACATATAAATCCATAGGTTTTAAGATTCTTCCTAGTCAGGTATATTCTTAGGCGTTTATTATGGGGTGTAGATTCCACTTCGTTGAGCAAGGAGTAGCTCTTGTCTATTACATATTTGGCTTATGGAACGGTATCTGTGCTAATTTCAATCTTTGGTTTTATGTAGCACCCCAACTCAACATTCCTTTTAAGCAAGCATAAGTCGGTTTTCTACATTTGAGACCCTGTTCTGTTTTGTAATTCAGTTCCTGTGTAGCCAAGTTTACATTCCATGTGGTAGAGATATCTTATGATGTTTGTTTTTCTGTGTGACTTATTTCACTTAGAATCATCGTACCTGAATCCACTCATTATGCTGCTACGGGCCTGATGACATAGATTTCATTGCTGAGTGATATTGCATTGTACGTAAGTACCACAACTTCTTGATCCATTTTTCGCTTTCTGTGATATTGAACTTGTACCGTAAACGAGGTTCTTGTAAACAGAGCTGTCCCAAACATTGGGGTGCTTGTGTCTTTTTGATTTTAATTTCCCTAAGCTATAGGACCATAAGTGGAAGTGCCCTAGGCTCTGTTGCTTTGTTTTTTAGATGTTTCAGGAAACACCATACACTTCTCCAGAGTGGCTGTTGGCAATTTCCATCCCGCCCATCAGCATAACAAGGCTCCCAGTTCTCCATGGCCTGTCCTGCCTTTCTGGATTTTACACTTTTTTCAGATGGCCCTTTTGACCGGGGGGCAGTGAGACTTCATTGTAGTGCAGATTTCCTTTGCAAGCTTGCTTGGTTGGCCAAAAAGGGCGTATGCGTTTTTTCCTGAATGTATTCAGGAAAAAACGCATACGCCCTTTTTGGCCAAGTGCATCATTGTGGACGTTCTGCCTCTTTTCCTATGCTTTACATGCAATTCCAGTCTACCTCCTGAAATCGGTTTCCTGCAATTCTGCCCCGCTTTCAAGTCCTCTTGGCAGCCTTACTTCAATATATTTTTGGACGATAGCTGTCATTTATAACTCTGCAGGTATGTGAATTACAGTGCCCTTGAGCTCCTTTCTTCAACTCGCTTTCTTGTGAGCTGGCCGCAACACCGCAGCATTGCTTCAGGCCCTAGTGTGGTTCCGGCATGGCATGCTGAGCCTTTGGTTAATTCCTCTTCCTGGTGGGAAATGAGAGTTAAATTTGCCCGTCCAGACACCTCCAGCTAGTCTCTCATTGGTTCTCCCTATTCCTGTTCATTTTCCGCAGAAATTGCAAACTGGGCCAAACAGGAGGTTAAAGGCACTGACTCTCCAAGTGGGGAGAGTGTTAGTAAAGCGTCTGGAATGTTGCACCCGAGTACCAGGGGACGAAAACTGACACAATTGAACACGTTTCCCTATCACACGGTGGATCATACTCTGGGTTACACATGCATGTTTTAGCTGAAGGAAGAATCCCTTAAACCTGGAGAGTTGAGACCCATGGAATGGGTACCATGCAATATGACTTCAAAGGGTCTGCATTTGTCCACCGAACCTCACCAATAATATCACTGCTGCGTTTATACCGCTGTACACACGCTTGATTCTCTTTCTGAGACATATAAATCCATAGGTTTTAAGATTCTTACTAGTCAGGTATATTCTTAGGCGTTTAATATGGGGTGTAGAGTCCACTTCGTTGAGCAAGGAGTAGCTCTTGTCTATTACATATTTGGCTTATGGAACGGTATCTGTTCTAATTTCAATCTCTGGTTTTATGCAGCACCCCAACTCACCTTTCGCCTTAAGCAAGCATAAGTTGGTTTTCTACATTTGAGACCCTGTTCTGTTTTGTAATTCAGTTCCTGTGTAGCCAAGTTTACATTCCATGTGGTAGAGATATCTTATGATGTTTGTTTTTCTGTGTGACTTATTTCACTTAGAATCATCGTACCTGAATCCACTCATTATGCTGCTACTGGCCTGATGACATAGATTTCATTGCTGAGTGATATTGCATTGTACGTAAGTACCACAACTTCTTGATCCATTTTTCGCTTTCTGTGATATTGAACTTGTACCGTAAACGAGGTTCTTGTAAACAGAGCTGTCCCAAACATTGGGGTGTTTGTGTCTTTTTGATTTTAATTTCCCTAAGCTATAGGACCATAAGTGGAAGTGCCCTAGGCTCTGTTGCTTTGTTTTTTAGATGTTTCAGGAAACACCATACACTTCTCCAGAGTGGCTGTTGGCAATTTCCATCCCGCCCATCAGCATAACAAGGCTCCCAGTTCTCCATGGCCTGTCCTGCCTTTCTGGATTTTACACTTTTTTCAGATGGCCCTTTTGACCGGGGGGCAGTGAGACTTCATTGTAGTGCAGATTTCCTTTGCAAGCTTGCTTGGTTGGCCAAAAAGGGCGTATGCGTTTTTTCCTGAATGTATTCAGGAAAAAACGCATACGCCCTTTTTGGCCAAGTGCATCATTGTGGACGTTCTGCCTCTTTTCCTATGCTTTACATGCAATTCCAGTCTACCTCCTGAAATCGGTTTCCTGCAATTCTGCCCCGCTTTCAAGTCCTCTTGGCAGCCTTACTTCAATATATTTTTGGACGATAGCTGTCATTTATAACTCTGCAGGTATGTGAATTACAGTGCCCTTGAGCTCCTTTCTTCAACTCGCTTTCTTGTGAGCTGGCCGCAACACCGCAGCATTGCTTCAGGCCCTAGTGTGGTTCCGGCATGGCATGCTGAGCCTTTGGTTAATTCCTCTTCCTGGTGGGAAATGAGAGTTAAATTTGCCCGTCCAGACACCTCCAGCTAGTCTCTCATTGGTTCTCCCTATTCCTGTTCATTTTCCGCAGAAATTGCAAACTGGGACAAACAGGAGGTTAAAGGCACTGACTCTCCAAGTGGGGAGAGTGTTAGTAAAGCGTCTGGAATGTTGCACCCGAGTACCAGGGGACGAAAACTGACACAATTGAACACGTTTCCCTATCACACGGTGGATCATACTCTGGGTTACACATGCATGTTTTAGCTGAAGGAAGAATCCCTTAAACCTGGAGAGTTGAGACCCATGGAATGGGTACCATGCAATATGACTTCAAAGGGTCTGCATTTGTCCACCGAACCTCACCAATAATATCACTGCTGCGTTTATACCGCTGTACACACGCTTGATTCTCTTTCTGAGACATATAAATCCATAGGTTTTAAGATTCTTACTAGTCAGGTATATTCTTAGGCGTTTAATATGGGGTGTAGAGTCCACTTCGTTGAGCAAGGAGTAGCTCTTGTCTATTACATATTTGGCTTATGGAACGGTATCTGTTCTAATTTCAATCTCTGGTTTTATGCAGCACCCCAACTCACCTTTCGCCTTAAGCAAGCATAAGTTGGTTTTCTACATTTGAGACCCTGTTCTGTTTTGTAATTCAGTTCCTGTGTAGCCAAGTTTACATTCCATGTGGTAGAGATATCTTATGATGTTTGTTTTTCTGTGTGACTTATTTCACTTAGAATCATCGTACCTGAATCCACTCATTATGCTGCTACTGGCCTGATGACATAGATTTCATTGCTGAGTGATATTGCATTGTACGTAAGTACCACAACTTCTTGATCCATTTTTCGCTTTCTGTGATATTGAACTTGTACCGTAAACGAGGTTCTTGTAAACAGAGCTGTCCCAAACATTGGTGTGTTTGTGTCTTTTTGATTTTAATTTCCCTAAGCTATAGGACCATAAGTGGAAGTGCCCTAGGCTCTGTTGCTTTGTTTTTTAGATGTTTCAGGAAACACCATACACTTCTCCAGAGTGGCTGTTGGCAATTTACATCCCGCCCATCAGCATAACAAGGCTCCCAGTTCTCCATGGGCTGTCCTGCCTTTCTGGATTTTACACTTTTTTCAGATGGCCCTTTTGACCGGGGGGCAGTGAGACTTCATTGTAGTGCAGATTTCCTTTGCAAGCTTGCTTGGTTGGCCAAAAAGTGCGTATGCGTTTTTTCCTGAATATATTCAGGAAAAAACGCATATGCCCTTTTTGGCCAAGTGCATCATTGTGGACGTTCTGCCTCTTTTCCTATGCTTTACATGCAATTCCAGTCTACCTCCTGCAATCCGTTTCCTGCAATTCTGCCCCGCATTCAAGTCCTCTTGGCAGCCTTACTTCAATATATTTTTGGACGATAGCTGTCATTTATAACTCTGCAGGTATGTGAATGACAGTGCCCCTGAGCTCCTTTCTTCAACTCGCTTTCTTGTAAGCTGGCCGCAACACCGCAGCATTGCTTCAGGCCCTAGTGTGGTTCCGGCATGGCACGCTGAGCCTTTGGTTAATTCCTCTTCCTGGTGGGAAATGAGAGTTAAATTTGCCCGTCCAGACACCTCCAGCTAGTCTCTCATTGGTTCTCCCTATTCCTGTTCATTTTCCGCAGAAATTGCAAACTGGGCCAAACAGGAGGTTAAAGGCACTGACTCTCCAAGTGGGGAGAGTGTTAGTAAAGCGTCTGGAATGTTGCACCCGAGTACCAGGGGACGAAAACTGACACATTTGAACACGTTTCCCGATCACACGGTGGATCATACTCTGGGTTCCACATGCATGTTTTAGCTGAAGGAAGAATCCCTTAAACCTGGAGAGTTGAGACCCATGGAATGGGTACCATGCAATATGACTTCAAAGGGTCTGCATTTGCTCACCGAACCTCATCAATCCTATCACTGCTGCGTTTATGCTGCTATACACACGCTTGATTCTCTTTCGGAGATATATAAATCTATAGGTTTTAAGATTCTTACTAGTCAGGTATATTCTTAGGCGTTTAATATGGGGTGTTGAGTCCACTTCGTTGAGCAAGGTGTAGCTCTTTTCTATTACATATTTGGCTTATGGAACGATATCTGTGCTAATTTCAATGTCTGGTTTTATGCAGCACCCCAACTCACCTTTCCCCTTAAGGAAGCATAAGTAGGTTTTCTACATTTGAGACCCTGTTCTGTTTTGTAATTCAGTTCCTGTGTAGCCAAGTTTACATTCCGTGTAGTAGTGATATCTTATGATGTTTCTTTTTCTGTGTGACTTATTTCACTTAGAATCATCGTACCTGAATCCACTCATTATGCTGCAATGGGCCTGATGACATAGATTTCATTGCTGAGTGATATTGCATTGTAGGTAAGTACAACAACTTCTTTATCCATTTTTCACTTTCTGTGATATTGAACTTGTACCGTAAACGAGGTTACTGTAAACAGCACCGTCCCAAACTTTGGGGTGGCTGTGTCTTTTTGATTTTAATTTCCCTAAGCTATAGGACCATAAGTGGAAGTGCCCTAGGCTCTGTTACTTTGTTTTGTAGATGTTTCAGGAAACACCATACACTTCTCCAGAGTGGCTGTTGGCAATTTACATCCCGCCCATCAGCATAACAAGGCTCCCAGTTCTCCATGGCCTGTCCTGCTTTGCTGGATTTTATACTTTTTTCAGATGGCCCTTTTGCCCGCGGGGTAGTGAGACTTCATTGTAGTGCAGATTCCCATTGCAAGCTTGCTTGGTTGGCCAAAAATGGCGTATGCGTTTTTTCCTGAATATATTAAGGAAAAAACGCATACACCCTTTTTGGCCAAGTGCATCATTGTGGACGTTCTGCCTCTTTTCCTATGCTTTACATGCAATTCCAGTCTACCTCCTGAAATCGGTTTCCTGCAATTCTGCCCCGCTTTCAAGTCCTCTTGGCAGCCTTACTTCAATATATTTTTGGATGATAGCTGTCATTTATAACTCTGCATGTCTGTGAATGACAGTGCCCCTGAGCTCCTTTCTTCAACTCGCTTTCTTGTGAGCTGGCCGCAACACCGCAGGATTGCTTCAGGCCCTAGTGTTGTTCCGGCATGGCACGCTGAGCCTTTGGTTAATTCCTCTTCCTGGTGGGAAATGAGAGTTAAATTTGCCCGTCCAGACACCTCCAGCTAGTCTCTCATTGGTTCTCCCTATTCCTGTTCATTTTCCGCAGAAATTGCAAACTGGGCCAAACAGGAGGTTAAAGGCACTGACTCTCCAAGTGGGGAGAGTGTTCGTAAAGCGTCTGGAATGTTGCACCCGAGTACCAGGGGACGAAAACTGACACATTTGAACACGTTTCCCGATCACACGGTGGATCATACTCTGGGTTCCACATGCATGTTTTAGCTGAAGGAAGAATCCCTTAAACCTGGAGAGTTGAGACCCATGGAATGGGTACCATGCAATATGACTTCAAAGGGTCTGCATTTGCTCACCGAACCTAATCAATCCTATCACTGCTGCGTTTATGCCGCTATACACACGCTTGATTCTCTTTCGGACATATATAAATCCATAGGTTTTAAGATTCTTACTAGTCAGGTATATTCTTATGCGTTTAATATGGGGTGTTGAGTCCACTTCGTTGAGCAAGGTGTAGCTCTTTTCTATTACATATTTGGCTTATGGAACGATATCTGTGCTAATTTCAATGTCTGGTTTTAGGCAGCACCCCAACTCACCTTTCCCCTTAAGGAAGCATAAGTTGGTTTTCTACATTTGAGACCCTGTTCTGTTTTGTAATTCAGTTCCTGTGTAGCCAAGTTTACATTCCGTGTAGTAGTGATATCTTATGATGTTTCTTTTTCTGTGTGACTTATTTCACTTAGAATCATCGTACCTGAATCCACTCATTATGCTGCTATGGGCCTGATGACATAGATTTCATTGCTGAGTGATATTGCATTGTAGGTAAGTACCACAACTTCTTTATCCATTTTTCACTTTCTGTGATACTGAACTTGTACCATAAACGAGGTTCTTGTAAACAGAGCCGTCCCAAACTTTGGGGTGGCTGTGTCTTTTTGATTTTAATTTCCCTAAGCTATAGGACCATAAATGGAAGTGCCCTAGGCTCTGTTGCTTTGTTTTGTAGATGTTTCAGGAAACACCATACACTTCTCCAGAGTGACTGTTGGCAATTTACATCCCGCCCATCAGCATAACAAGGCTCCCAGTTCTCCATGGGCTGTCCTGCCTTTCTGGATTTTACACTTTTTTCAGATGGCCCTTTTGACCGGGGGGCAGTGAGACTTCATTGTAGTGCAGATTTCCTTTGCAAGCTTGCTTGGTTGGCCAAAAAGTGCGTATGCGTTTTTTCCTGAATATATTCAGGAAAAAACGCATATGCCCTTTTTGGCCAAGTGCATCATTGTGGACGTTCTGCCTCTTTTCCTATGCTTTACATGCAATTCCAGTCTACCTCCTGAAATCCGTTTCCTGCAATTCTGCCCCGCATTCAAGTCCTCTTGGCAGCCTTACTTCAATATATTTTTGGACGATAGCTGTCATTTATAACTCTGCAGGTATGTGAATGACAGTGCCCCTGAGCTCCTTTCTTCAACTCGCTTTCTTGTAAGCTGGCCGCAACACCGCAGCATTGCTTCAGGCCCTAGTGTGGTTCCGGCATGGCACGCTGAGCCTTTGGTTAATTCCTCTTCCTGGTGGGAAATGAGAGTTAAATTTGCCCGTCCAGACACCTCCAGCTAGTCTCTCATTGGTTCTCCCTATTCCTGTTCATTTTCCGCAGAAATTGCAAACTGGGCCAAACAGGAGGTTAAAGGCACTGACTCTCCAAGTGGGGAGAGTGTTAGTAAAGCGTCTGGAATGTTGCACCCGAGTACCGGGGGAAGAAAACTGAGTCACATTTGAACACGTTTCCCGATCACACGGTGGATCATACTCTGGGTTCCACATGCATGTTTTAGCTGAAGGAAGAATCCCTTAAACCTGGAGAGTTGAGACCCATGGAATGGGTACCATGCAATATGACTTCAAAGGGTCTGCATTTGCTCACCGAACCTCACCAATCCTATCACTGCTGCGTTTATGCCGCTGTACACATGGTTGATTCTCTTTTGGAGACATATAAATCCATAGGTTTTAAGATTCTTACTAGTCAGGTATATTCTTATGCGTTTAATATGGGGTGTTGAGTCCACTTCGTTGAGCAATGAGTAGCTCTTGTCTATTACATATTTGGCTTATGGAACGGTATCTTTTCTAATTTCAATCTCTGGTTTTATGCAGCACCCCAACTCCCCTTTCCCCTTAAGCAAGCATAAGATGGTTTTCTACATTTGAGACCCTGTTCTATTTTGTAATTCAGTTCCTGTGTAGCCAAGTTTACATTCCGTGTAGTAGTGATATCTTATGATGTTTCTTTTTCTGTGTGACTTATTTCACTTAGAATCATCGTACCTGAATCCACTCATTATGCTGCTATGGGCCTGATGACATAGATTTCATTGCTGAGTGATATTGCATTGTACGTAAGTACCACAACTTCTTTATCCATTTTTCATTTTCTGTGATTTTGAACTTGTACTGTAAACGAGGTTCTTGTAAACAGAGCCGTCCCAAACTTTGGGGTGGCTGTGTCTTTTTGATTTTAATTTCCCTAAGCTATAGGACCATAAATGGAAGTGCCCTAGGCTCTGTTGCTTTGTTTTTTAGATGTTTCAGGAAACACCATACACTTCTCCAGAGTGGCTGTTGGCAATTTACATCCCGCCCATCAGCATAACAAGGCTCCCAATTCTCCATGGCTTGTCCTGCCTTTCTGGATTTTACACTTTTTTCAGATGGCCCTTTTGACCGGGGGGCAGTGAGACTTCATTGTAGTGCAGATTTCCTTTGCAAGCTTGCTTGGTTGGCCAAAAAGGGCGTATGCGTTTTTTCCTGAATGTATTCAGGAAAAAACGCATACGCCCTTTTTGGCCAAGTGCATCATTGTGGACGTTCTGCCTCTTTTCCTATGCTTTACATGCAATTCCAGTCTACCTCCTGAAATCGGTTTCCTGCAATTCTGCCCCGCTTTCAAGTCCTCTTGGCAGCCTTACTTCAATATATTTTTGGACGATAGCTGTCATTTATAACTCTGCAGGTATGTGAATGACAGTGCCCCTGAGCTCCTTTCTTCAACTCGCTTTCTTGTGAGCTGGCCGCAACACCGCAGCATTGCTTCAGGCCCTAGTGTGGTTCCGGCATGGCACGCTGAGCCTTTGGTTAATTCCTCTTCCTGGTGGGAAATGAGAGTTAACTTTGCCCGTCCAGACACCTCCAGCTAGTCTCTCATTGGTTCTCCCTATTCCTGTTCATTTTCCGCAGAAATTGCAAACTGGGCCAAACAGGAGGTTAAAGGCACTGACTCTCCAAGTGGGGAGAGTGTTAGTAAAGCGTCTGGAATGTTGCACCCGAGTACCAGGGGACGAAAACTGACACAATTGAAAACGTTTCCCTATCACACGGTGGATCATACTCTGGGTTCCACATGCATGTTTTAGCTGAAGGAAGAATCCCTTAAACCTGGAGAGTTGAGACCCATGGAATGGGTACCATGCAATATGACTTCAAAGGGTCTGCATTTGTCCACCGAACCTCAACAATAATATCACTGCTGCGTTTATGCCGCTGTACACACGCTTGATTCTCTTTCGGAGACATATAAATCCATAGGTTTTAAGATTCTTACTAGTCAGGTATATTCTTAGGCGTTTAATATGGGGTGTAGAGTCCACTTCGTTGAGCAAGGAGTAGCTCTTGTCTATTACATATTTGGCTTATGGAACGGTATCTGTGCTAATTTCAATCTTTGGTTTTATGTAGCACCCCAACTCAACTTTCCGCTTAAGCAAGCATAAGTCGGTATTCTACATTTGAGAACCTGTTCTGTTTTGTAATTCAGTTCCTGTGTAGCCAAGTTTACATTCCATGTGGTAGAGATATCTTATGATGTTTCTTTTTCTGTGTGACTTATTTCACTTAGAATCATCGTACCTGAATCCACTCATTATGCTGCTACGGGCCTGATGACATAGATTTCATTGCTGAGTGATATTGCATTGTACGTAAGTACCACAACTTCTTGATCCATTTTTCGCTTTCTGTGATATTGAACTTGTACCATAAACAAGGTTCTTGTAAACAGAGCTGTCCCAAATATTGGGGTAGTTGTGTCTTTTTGATTTTAATTTCCCTAAGCTATAGGACCATAAGTGGAAGTGCCCTAGGCTCTGTTGCTTTGTTTTTTAGATGTTTCAGGAAACACCATACACTTCTCCAGAGTGGCTGTTGGCAATTTACATCCCGCCCATCAGCATAACAAGGCTCCCAGTTCTCCATGGCCTGTCCTGCCTTTCTGGATTTTACACTTTTTTCAGATGGCCCTTTTGACCGGGGGGCAGTGAGACTTCATTGTAGTGCAGATTTCCTTTGCAAGCTTGCTTGGTTGGCCAAAAAGGGCGTAGGCTTTTTTTCTTGAGGAAAAATCGCATATGCCCTTTTTGGCCAAGTGCATCATTGTCGACGTTCTGCCTCTTTTCCTATGCTTTACATGCAATTCCAGTCTACCTCCTGAAATCGGTTTCCTGCAATTCTGCCCCGCTTTCAAGTCCTCTTGGCAGCCTTACTTCAATATATTTTTGGATGATAGCTGTCATTTATAACTCTGCATGTCTGTGAATGACAGTGCCCCTGAGCTCCTTTCTTCAACTCACTTTCTTGTGAGCTGGCCGCAACACCGCAGCATCGCTTCAGGCCCTAGTGTTGTTCCGGCATGGCACGCTGAGCCTTTGGTTAATTCCTCTTCCTGGTGGGAAATGAGAGTTAAATTTGCCCGTCCAGACACCTCCAGCTAGTCTCTCATTGGTTCTCCCTATTCCTGTTCATTTTCCGCAGAAATTGGAAACTGGGCCAAACAGGAGGTTAAAGGCACTGACTCTCCAAGTGGGGAGAGTGTTAGTAAAGCGTCTGGAATGTTGCACCCGAGTACCAGGGGACGAAAACTGACACATTTGAACACGTTTCCCGATCACACGGTGGATCATACTCTGGGTTCCACATGCATGTTTTAGCTGAAGGAAGAATCCCTTAAACCTGGAGAGTTGAGACCCATGGAATGGGTACCATGCAATATGACTTCAAAGGGTCTGCATTTGTCCACCGAACCTCACCAATCCTATCACTGCTGCGTTTATGCCGCTGTACACACGCTTGATTCTCTTTCAGAGACATATAAATCCATAGGTTTTAAGATTCTTACTAGTCAGGTATATTCTTAGGCGTTTATTATGGGGTGTAGAGTCCACTTCGTTGAGCAAGGAGTAGCTCTTGACTATTACATATTTGGCTTATGGAACGGTATCTGTGCTAATTTCAATCTCTGGTTTTATGCAGCACCCCAACTCACCTTTCGCCTTAAGCAAGCATAAGTTGGTTTTCTACATTTGAGACCCTGTTCTGTTTTGTAATTCAGTTCCTGTGTAGCCAAGTTTACATTCCATGTGGTAGAGATATCTTATGATGTTTCTTTTTCTGTGTGACTTATTTCACTTAGAATCATCGTACCTGAATCCACTCATTATGCTGCTATGGGCCTGATGACATAGATTTCATTGCTGAGTGATATTGCATTGTACGTAAGTACCACAACTTCTTTATCCATTTTTCACTTTCTGTGATTTTGAACTTATACTGTAAACTAGGTTCTTGTAAACAGAGCCTTCCCAAACTTTGGGGTGGCTGTGTCTTTTTGATTTTAATTTCCCTAAGCTATAGGACCATAAGTGGAAGTGCCCTAGGCTCTGTTGCTTTGTTTTGTAGATGTTTCAGGAAACACCATACACTTCTCCAGAGTGGCTGTTGGCAATTTACATCCCACCCATCAGCATAACAAGGCTCCCAGTTCTCCATGGCCTGTCTTGCCTTTCTGGATTTTACACTTTTTTCAGATGGCCCTTTTGACCGGGGGGCAGTGAGACTTCATTGTAGTGCAGATTTCCTTTGCAAGCTTGCTTGGTTGGCCAAAAAGGGCGTATGCGTTTTTTCCTGAATATATTAAGGAAAAAACGCATACACCCTTTTTGGCCAAGTGCATCATTGTGGACGTTCTGCCTCTTTTCCTATGCTTTACATGCAATTCCAGTCTACCTCCTGAAATCGGTTTCCTGCAATTCTGCCCCGCTTTCAAGTCCTCTTGGCAGCCTTACTTCAATATATTTTTGGACGATAGCTATCATTTATAACTCTGCAGGTATGTGAATGTCAGTGCCCCTGAGCTCCTTTCTTCAACTCGCTTTCTTGTGAGCGGGCCGCAACACCGCAGGATTGCTTCAGGCCCTAGTGTGGTTCCGGCATGGCACGCTGAGCCTTTGTTTAATTCCTCTTCCTGGTGGGAAATGAGAGTTAAATTTGCCCGTCCAGACACCTCCAGCTAGTCTCTCATTGGTTCTCCCTATTCCTGTTCATTTTCCGCAGAAATTGCAAACTGGGCCAAACAGGAGGTTAAAGGCACTGACTCTCCAAGTGGGGAGAGTGTTAGTAAAGCGTCTGGAATGTTGCACCCGAGTACCAGGGGACGAAAACTGAGACACATTTGAACACGTTTCCCGATCACATGGTGGATCATACTCTGGGTTCCACATGCATGTTTTAGCTGAAGGAAGAATCCCTTAAACCTGGAGAGTTGAGACCCCTGCAATGGGTACCATGCAATATGACTTCAAAGGGTCTGCATTTGCTCACCGAACCTCACCAATCCTATCACTGCTGCATTTATGCCACTGTACACACGCTTGATTCTCTTTCTGAGACATATAAATCCATAGGTTTTAAGATTCTTACTAGTCAGGTATATTCTTAGGCGTTTAATATGGGGTGTAGAGTCCACTTCGTTGAGCAAGGAGTAGCTCTTGTCTATTACATATTTGGCTTATGGAACGGTATCTGTTCTAATTTCAATCTCTGGTTTTATGCAGCACCCCAACTCACCTTTCGCCTTAAGCAAGCATAAGTTGGTTTTCTACATTTGAGACCCTGTTCTGTTTTGTAATTCAGTTCCTGTGTAGCCAACTTTACATTCCATGTGGTAGAGATATCTTATGATGTTTCTTTCTCTGTGTGACTTATTTCACTTACAATCATCGTACCTGAATCCACTCATTATGCTGCTATGGGCCTGATGACATAGATTTCATTGCTGAGTGATATTGCATTGTACGTAAGTACCACAACTTCTTTATCCATTTTGCGCTTTCTGTGATATTGAACTTGTACCGTAAAGGAGGTTCTTGTAAACAGGGCTGTCCCAAACTTTGGGGTGGCTGTGTCTTTTTGATTTTAATTTCCCTAAGCTATAGGACCATAAGTGGAAGTGCCCTAGGCTCTGTTGCTTTGTTTTGTAGATGTTTCAGGAAACACCATACACTTCTCCAGAGTGACTGTTGGCAATTTACATCCCGCCCATCAGCATAACAAGGCTCCCAGTTCTCCATGGGCTGTCCTGCCTTTCTGGATTTTACACTTTTTTCAGATGGCCCTTTTGACCGGGGGGCAGTGAGACTTCATTGTAGTGCAGATTTCCTTTGCAAGCTTGCTTGGTTGGCCAAAAAGGGCGTATGCGTTTTTTCCTGAATATATTCAGGAAAAAACGCATATGCCCTTTTTGGCCAAGTGCATCATTGTGGACGTTCTGCCTCTTTTCCTATGCTTTACATGCAATTCCAGTCTACCTCCTGAAATCGGTTTCCTGCAATTCTGCCCAGCGTTCAAGTCCTCTTGGCAGCCTTACTTCAATATATTTTTGGACGATAGCTGTCATTTATAACTCTGCAGGTTTGTGAATGACAGTGCCCCTGAGCTCCTTTCTTCAACTCGCTTTCTTGTGAGCTGGCCGCAACACCTCAGGATTGCTTCAGGCCCTAGTGTGTTTCCGGCATGTCACGCTGAGCCTTTGGTTAATTCCTCTTCCTGGTGGGAAATGAGAGTTAACTTTGCCCGTCCAGACACCTCCAGCTAGTCTCTCATTGGTTCTCCCTATTCCTGTTCATTTTCCGCAGAAATTGCAAACTGGGCCAAACAAGAGGTTAAAGGCACTGACTCTCCAAGTGGGGAGAGTGTTAGTAAAGCGTCTGGAATGTTGCACCCGAGTACCGGGGGATGAAAACTGACACAATTAAACACGTTTCCCGATCACACGGTGGATCATACTCTGGGTTCCACATGCATGTTTTAGCTGAAGGAAGAATCCCTTAAACCTGGAGAGTTGAGACCCATGGAATGGGTACCATGCAATATGACTTCAAAGGGTCTGCATTTGCTCACCGAACCTCACCAATAATATCACTGCTGCGTTTATGCCGCTGTACACACGCTTGATTCTCTTTCGGAGACATATAAATCCATAGGTTTTAAGATTCTTTCTAGTCAGGTATATTCTTACGCGTTTAATATGGGGTGTAGAGTCCACTTCGTTGAGCAAGGAGTAGCTCTTGTCTATTAAATATTTGGCTTATGGAACGGTATCTGTGCTAATTTCAATCTCTGGTTTTATGCAGCACCCCAACTCACCTTTCGCCTTAAGCAAGCATAAGTTGGTTTTCTACATTTGAGACCCTGTTCTGTTTTGTAATTCAGTTCCTGTGTAGCCAAGTTTACATTCCTTGTAGTAGTGATATCTTATGATGTTTGTTTTTCTGTGTGACTTATTTCACTTAGAATCATCGTACCTGAATCCACTCATTATGCTGCTACTGGCCTGATGACATAGATTTCATTGCTGAGTGATATTGCATTGTACGTAAGTACCACAACTTCTTTATCCATTTTTCGCTTTCTGTGATATTGAACTTGGACCATAAATGAGGTTCTTGTAAACAGAGCTGTCCCTAACTTTGGGGTGGCTGAGTCTTTTTGATTTTAATTTCCCTAAGCTATAGGACCATAAGTGGAAGTGCCCTAGGCTCTGTTGCTTTGTTTTTTAGATGTTTCAGGAAACACCATACACTTCTCCAGAGTGGCTGTTGGCAATTTACATCCCACCCATCAGCATAACAAGGCTCCCAGTTCTCCATGGCCTGTCCTGCCTTTCTGGATTTTACACTTTTTTCAGATGGCCCTTTTGACCGGGGGGCAGTGAGACTTCATTGTAGTGCAGATTTCCTTTGCAAGCTTGCTTGGTTGGCCAAAAAGGGCGTATGCGTTTTTTCCTGAATATATTCAGGAAAAAACGCATATGCCCTTTTTGGCCAAGTGCATCATTGTGGACGTTCTGCCTCTTTTCCTATGCTTTACATGCAATTCCAGTCTACCTCCTGAAATCGGTTTCCTGCAATTCTGCCCCGCTTTCAAGTCCTCTTGGCAGCCTTACTTCAATATATTTTTGGACGATAGCTATCATTTATAACTCTGCAGGTATGTGAATGACAGTGCCCCTGAGCTCCTTTCTTCAACTCGCTTTCTTGTGAGCTGGCTGCAACACCGCAGGATTGCTTCACGCCCTAGTGTGGTTCCGGCATGGCACGCTGAGCCTTTGTTTAATTCCTCTTCCTGGTGGGAAATGAGAGTTAAATTTGCCCGTCCAGACACCTCCAGCTAGTCTCTCATTGGTTCTCCCTATTCCTGTTCATTTTCCGCAGAAATTGCAAACTGGGCCAAACAGGAGGTTAAAGGCACTGACTCTCCAAGTGGGGAGAGTGTTAGTAAAGCGTCTGGAATGTTGCACCCGAGTACCAGGGGACGAAAACTGAGACACATTTGAACACGTTTCCCGATCACATGGTGGATCATACTCTGGGTTCCACATGCATGTTTTAGCTGAAGGAAGAATCCCTTAAACCTGGAGAGTTGAGACCCCTGCAATGGGTACCATGCAATATGACTTCAAAGGGTCTGCATTTGCTCACCGAACCTCAACAATCCTATCACTGCTGCGTTTATGACATTGTACACACGCTTGATTCTCTTTCGGAGACATATAAATCCATAGGTTTTAAGATTCTTTCTAGTCAGGTATATTCTTACGCGTTTAATATGGGGTGTAGAGTCCACTTCGTTGAGCAAGGTGTAGCTCTTGTCTATTACATATTTGGCTTATGGAACGGTATCTGTGCTAATTTCAATCTCTGGTTTTATGCAGCACCCCAACTCACCTTTCGCCTTAAGCAAGCATAAGTTGGTTTTCTACATTTGAGACCCTGTTCTGTTTTGTAATTCAGTTCCTGTGTAGCCAAGTTTACATTCCTTGTAGTAGTGATATCTTATGATGTTTGTTTTTCTGTGTGACTTATTTCACTTAGAATCATCGTACCTGAATCCACTCATTATGCTGCTACGGGCCTGATGACATAGATTTCATTGCTGAGTGATATTGCATTGTACATAAGTACCACAATATCTTTATCCATTTTTCGCTTTCTGTGATATTGAACTTGGACCATAAATGAGGTTCTTGTAAACAGAGCTGTCCCTAACTTTGGGGTGGCTGAGTCTTTTTGATTTTAATTTCCCTAAGCTATAGGACCATAAGTGGAAGTGCCCTAGGCTCTGTTGCTTTGTTTTTTAGATGTTTCAGGAAACACCATACACTTCTCCAGAGTGGCTGTTGGCAATTTACATCCCACCCATCAGCATAACAAGGCTCCCAGTTCTCCATGGCCTGTCCTGCCTTTCTGGATTTTACACTTTTTTCAGATGGCCCTTTTGACCGGGGGGCAGTGAGACTTCATTGTAGTGCAGATTTCCTTTGCAAGATTGCTTGGTTGGCCAAAAAGGGCGTATGCGTTTTTTCCTGAATATATTAAGGAAAAAACGCATACGCCCTTTTTGGCCAAGTGCATCATTGTGGACGTTCTGCCTCTTTTCCTATGCTTTACATGCAATTCCAGTCTACCTCCTGAAATCGGTTTCCTGCAATTCTGCCCCGCTTTCAAGTCCTCTTGGCAGCCTTACTTCAATATATTTTTGGACGATAGCTATCATTTATAACTCTGCAGGTATGTGAATGACAGTGCCCCTGAGCTCCTTTCTTCAACTCGCTTTCTTGTGAGCGGGCCGCAACACCGCAGGATTGCTTCAGGCCCTAGTGTGGTTCCGGCATGGCACGCTGAGCCTTTGTTTAATTCCTCTTCCTGGTGGGAAATGAGAGTTAAATTTGCCCGTCCAGACACCTCCAGCTAGTCTCTCATTGGTTCTCCCTATTCCTGTTCATTTTCCGCAGAAATTGCAAACTGGGCCAAACAGGAGGTTAAAGGCACTGACTCTCCAAGTGGGGAGAGTGTTAGTAAAGCGTCTGGAATGTTGCACCCGAGTACCAGGGGACGAAAACTGAGACACATTTGAACACGTTTCCCGATCACACAGTGGATCATACTCTGGGTTCCACATGCATGTTTTAGCTGAAGGAAGAATCCCTTAAACCTGGAGAGTTGAGACCCCTGCAATGGGTACCATGCAATATGACTTCAAAGGGTCTGCATTTGCTCACCGAACCTCACCAATCCTATCACTGCTGCGTTTATAACACTGTACACACGCTTGATTCTCTTTCGGAGACATATAAATCCATAGGTTTTAAGATTCTTTCTAGTCAGGTATATTCTTAGGCGTTTAATATGGGGTGTAGAGTCCACTTCATTGAGCAAGGAGTAGCTCTTGTCTATTACATATTTGGCTTATGGAACGGTATCTGTGCTAATTTCAATCTCTGGTTTTATGCAGCACCCCACCTCACCTTTCAACTTAAGCAAGCATAAGTCGGTTTTCTACATTTGAGTCACTGTTCTGTTTTGTAATTCAGTTCCTGTGTAGCCAAGTTTACATTCCATGTGGTAGAGATATCTTATGATGTTTCTTTTTCTGTGTGACTTATTTCACTTAGAATCATCGTACCTGAATCCACTCATTATGCTGCTATGGGCCTGATGACATAGATTTCATTGCTGAGTGATATTGCATTGTACGTAAGTACCACAATATCTTTATCCATTTTTCGCTTTCTGTGATATTGAACTTGGACCATAAATGAGGTTCTTGTAAACAGAGCTGTCCCTAACTTTGGGGAGGCTGAGTCTTTTTGATTTTAATTTCCCTAAGCTATAGGACCATAAGTGGAAGTGCCCTAGGCTCTGTTGCTTTGTTTTTTAGATGTTTCAGGAAACACCATACACTTCTCCAGAGTGGCTGTTGGCAATTTACATCCCACCCATCAGCATAACAAGGCTCCCAGTTCTCCATGGCCTGTCCTGCCTTTCTGGATTTTACACTTTTTTCAGATGGCCCTTTTGACCGGGGGGCAGTGAGACTTCATTGTAGTGCAGATTTCCTTTGCAAGCTTGCTTGGTTGGCCAAAAAGGGCGTATGCGTTTTTTCCTGAATATATTAAGGAAAAAACGCATACGCCCTTTTTGGCCAAGTGCATCATTGTGGACGTTCTGCCTCTTTTCCTTTGCTTTACATGCAATTCCAGTCTACCTCCTGAAATCGGTTTCCTGCAATTCTGCCCAGCGTTCAAGTCCTCTTGGCAGCCTTACTTCAATATATTTTTGGACGATAGCTGTCATTTATAACTCTGCAGGTTTGTGAATGACAGTGCCCCTGAGCTCCTTTCTTCAACTCGCTTTCTTGTGAGCTGGCCGCAACACCTCAGGATTGCTTCAGGCCCTAGTGTGTTTCCGGCATGGCACGCTGAGCCTTTGGTTAATTCCTCTTCCTGGTGGGAAATGAGAGTTAACTTTGCCCGTCCAGACACCTCCAGCTAGTCTCTCATTGGTTCTCCCTATTCCTGTTCATTTTCCGCAGAAATTGCAAACTGGGCCAAACAAGAGGTTAAAGGCACTGACTCTCCAAGTGGGGAGAGTGTTAGTAAAGCGTCTGGAATGTTGCACCCGAGTACCGGGGGATGAAAACTGACACAATTAAACACGTTTCCCTATCACACGGTGGATCATACTCTGGGTTCCACATGCATGTTTTAGCTGAAGGAAGAATCCCTTAAACCTGGAGAGTTGAGACCCATGGAATGGGTACCATGCAATATGACTTCAAAGGGTCTGCATTTGCTCACCGAACCTCACCAATAATATCACTGCTGCGTTTATGCCGCTGTACACACGCTTGATTCTCTTTCGGAGACATATAAATCCATAGGTTTTAAGATTCTTTCTAGTCAGGTATATTCGTAGGCTTTTAATATGGGGTGTTGAGTCCACTTCATTGAGCAAGGAGTAGCTCTTGTCTATTACATATTTGGCTTATGGAACGGTATCTGTGCTTATTTCAATCTCTGGTTTTATGCAGCACCCCAACTCACATTTCCCCTTAAGCAAGCATAAGTTGGTTTTCTACATTTGAGACCCTGTTCTGTTTTGTAATTCAGTTCCTGTGTAGCCAAGTTTACATTCCGTGTAGTAGTGATATCTTATGATGTTTCTTTTTCTGTGTGACTTATTTCACTTAGAATCATCGTACCTGAATCCACTCATTATGCTTCTACGGGCCTGATGACATAGATTTCATTGCTGAGTGATATTGCATTGTACGTAAGTACCACAACTTCTTTATCCATTTTTCGCTTTCTGCGATATTAAACTTGTACCGTAAACGAGGTTCTTGTAAACAGAGCTGTCCCAAACTTTGGGGTGGCTGTGTCTTTTTGATTTTAATTTCCCTAAGCTATAGGACCATAAGTGGAAGTGCCCTAGGCTCTGTTGCTTTGTTTTTTAGATGTTTCAGGAAACACCATACACTTCTCCAGAGTGGCTGTTGGCAATTTACAACCCGCCCATCAGCATAACAAGGCTCCCAGTTCTCCATGGCTTGTCCTGCCTTTCTGGATTTTACACTTTTTTCAGATGGCCCTTTTGACCGGGGGGCAGTGAGACTTCATTGTAGTGCAGATTTCGTTTGCAAGCTTGCTTGGTTGGCCAAAAAGTGCGTATGCGTTTTTTCCTGAATATATTCAGGAAAAAACGCATACGCCCTTTTTGGCCAAGTGCATCATTGTGGACGTTCTGCCTCTTTTCCTGTGGTTTACATGCAAATCCAGTCTACCTCCTGAAATCGGTTTCCTGCAATTCTGCCCCGCTTTCAAGTCCTCTTGGCAGCCTTACTTCAATATATTTTTGGACGATAGCTGTCATTTTTAACTCTGCAGGTTTGTGAATGACAGTGCCCCTGAGCTCCTTTCTTCAACTCGCTTTCTTGTGAGCTGGCCGCAACACCGCAGGATTGCTTCAGGCCCCAGTGTGGTTCCGGCATGGCACGCTGAGCCTTTGGTTAATTCCTCTTCCTGGTGGGAAATGAGAGTTAAATTTGCCCCTCCAGACACCTCCAGCTAGTTTCTTATTGGTTCTCCCTATTCCTGTTCATTTTCCGCAGAAATTGCAAACTGGGCCAAACAGGAGGTTAAAGGCACTGACTCTCCAAGTGGGGAGAGTGTTAGTAAAGCGTCTGGAATGTTGCACCCGAGTACCGGGGGACGAATACTGAGACACATTTGAACACGTTTCCCGATCACACGGTGGATCATACTCTGGGTTCCACATGCATGTTTTAGCTGAAGGAAGAATCCCTTAAACCTGGAGAGTTGAGACCCATGGAATGGGTACCATGCAATATGACTTCAAAGGGTCTGCATTTGCTCACCGATCCTCACCAATCCTATCACTGCTGCGTTTATGCCACTGTACACACGCTTGATTCTCTTTCGGAGACATATAAATCCATAGGTTTTAAGATTCTTACTAATCAGGTATATTTTTAGGCGTTTAATATGGGGTGTTGAGTCCACTTCGTTGAGCAAGGAGTAGCTCTTGTCTATTACATATTTGGCTTATGGAACGGTATCTGTGCTAATTTCAATCTCTGGTTTTATGCAGCACCCCAACTCACCTTTCCCCTTAAGCAAGCATAAGTTGGTTTTCTATATTTGAGACCCCGTTCTGTTTTGTAATTCAGTTCCTGTGTAGCCAAGTTTACATTCCGTGTAGTAGTGATATCTTATGATGTTTCTTTTTCTCTGTGACTTATTTCACTTAGAATCATCGTACCTGAATCCACTCATTATGCTGCTACGGGCCTGATGACATAGATTTCATTGCTGAGTGATATTGCATTGTACGTAAGTACCACAACTTCTTTATCCATTTTTCGCTTTCTGCGATATTGAACTTGTACCGTAAACGAGGTTCTTGTAAACAGAACCGTCCCAAACTTTGGGGTGGCTGTGTCTTTTTGATTTTAATTTCCCTAAGCTATAGGACCATAAGTGGAAGTCCCCTAGGCTCTGTTGCTTTGTTTTTTAGATGTTTCAGGAAACACCATACACTTCTCCAGAGTGGTTGTTGGCAATTTACATCCCGCCCATCAGCATAACAAGGCTCCCAGTTCTCCATGGCCTCTCCTGCCTTTCTGGATTTTACACTTTTTTCAGATGGCCCTTTTGACCGGGGGGCAGTGAGACTTCATTGTAGTGCAGATTTCCTTTGCAAGCTTGCTTGGTTGGCCAAAAAGGGCGTATGCGTTTTTTCCTGAATATATTCAGGAAAAAACGCATACGCCCTTTTTGGCCAAGTGCATCATTGTGGACGTTCTGCCTCTTTACCTATGCTTAACATGCAATTCCAGTCTACCTCCTGAAATTGGTTTCCTGCAATTCTGCCCCGCTTTCAAGTCCTCTTGGCAGCCTTACTTCAATATATTTTTTGACGATAGCTGTCATTTATAACTCTGCAGGTTTGTGAATGACAGTGCCCCTGAGCTCCTTTCTTCAACTCGCTTTCTTGTGAGCTGGCCGCAACACCTCAGGATTGCTTCAGGCCCTAGTGTGTTTCCGGCATGGCACGCTGAGCCTTTGGTTAATTCCTCTTCCTGGTGGGAAATGAGAGTTAACTTTGCCCGTCCAGACACCTCCAGCTAGTCTCTCATTGGTTCTCCCTATTCCTGTTCATTTTCCGCAGAAATTGCAAACTGGGCCAAACAAAAGGTTAAAGGCACTGACTCTCCAAGTGGGGAGAGTGTTAGTAAAGCGTCTGGAATGTTGCACCCGAGTACCGGGGGATGAAAACTGACACAATTAAACACGTTTCCCTATCACACGGTGGATCATACTCTGGGTTCCACATGCATGTTTTAGCTGAAGGAAGAATCCCTTAAACCTGGAGAGTTGAGACCCATGGAATGGGTACCATGCAATATGACTTCAAAGGGTCTGCATTTGCTCACCGAACCTCACCAATAATATCACTGCTGCGTTTATGCCGCTGTACACACGCTTGATTCTCTTTCGGAGACATATAAATCCATAGGTTTTAAGATTCTTTCTAGTCAGGTATATTCGTAGGCTTTTAATATGGGGTGTTGAGTCCACTTCATTGAGCAAGGAGTAGCTCTTGTCTATTACATATTTGGCTTATGGAACGGTATCTGTGCTTATTTCAATCTCTGGTTTTATGCAGCACCCCAACTCACATTTCCCCTTAAGCAAGCATAAGTTGGTTTTCTACATTTGAGACCCTGTTCTGTTTTGTAATTCAGTTCCTGTGTAGCCAAGTTTACATTCCGTGTAGTAGTGATATCTTATGATGTTTCTTTTTCTGTGTGACTTATTTCACTTAGAATCATCGTACCTGAATCCACTCATTATGCTTCTACGGGCCTGATGACATAGATTTCATTGCTGAGTGATATTGCATTGTACGTAAGTACCACAACTTCTTTATCCATTTTTCGCTTTCTGCGATATTAAACTTGTACCGTAAACGAGGTTCTTGTAAACAGAGCTGTCCCAAACTTTGGGGTGGCTGTGTCTTTTTGATTTTAATTTCCCTAAGCTATAGGACCATAAGTGGAAGTGCCCTAGGCTCTGTTGCTTTGTTTTTTAGATGTTTCAGGAAACACCATACACTTCTCCAGAGTGGCTATTGGCAATTTACAACCCGCCCATCAGCATAACAAGGCTCCCAGTTCTCCATGGCTTGTCCTGCCTTTCTGGATTTTACACTTTTTTCAGATGGCCCTTTTGACCGGGGGGCAGTGAGACTTCATTGTAGTGCAGATTTCGTTTGCAAGCTTGCTTGGTTGGCCAAAAAGTGCGTATGCGTTTTTTCCTGAATATATTCAGGAAAAAACGCATACGCCCTTTTTGGCCAAGTGCATCATTGTGGACGTTCTGCCTCTTTTCCTGTGGTTTACATGCAAATCCAGTCTACCTCCTGAAATCGGTTTCCTGCAATTCTGCCCCGCTTTCAAGTCCTCTTGGCAGCCTTACTTCAATATATTTTTGGACGATAGCTGTCATTTTTAACTCTGCAGGTTTGTGAATGACAGTGCCCCTGAGCTCCTTTCTTCAACTCGCTTTCTTGTGAGCTGGCCGCAACACCGCAGGATTGCTTCAGGCCCCAGTGTGGTTCCGGCATGGCACGCTGAGCCTTTGGTTAATTCCTCTTCCTGGTGGGAAATGAGAGTTAAATTTGCCCGTCCAGACACCTCCAGCTAGTTTCTTATTGGTTCTCCCTATTCCTGTTCATTTTCCGCAGAAATTGCAAACTGGGCCAAACAGGAGGTTAAAGGCACTGACTCTCCAAGTGGGGAGAGTGTTAGTAAAGCGTCTGGAATGTTGCACCCGAGTACCGGGGGACGAATACTGAGACACATTTGAACACGTTTCCCGATCACACGGTGGATCATACTCTGGGTTCCACATGCATGTTTTAGCTGAAGGAAGAATCCCTTAAACCTGGAGAGTTGAGACCCATGGAATGGGTACCATGCAATATGACTTCAAAGGGTCTGCATTTGCTCACCGATCCTCACCAATCCTATCACTGCTGCGTTTATGCCACTGTACACACGCTTGATTCTCTTTCGGAGACATATAAATCCATAGGTTTTAAGATTCTTACTAATCAGGTATATTTTTAGGCGTTTAATATGGGGTGTTGAGTCCACTTCGTTGAGCAAGGAGTAGCTCTTGTCTATTACATATTTGGCTTATGGAACGGTATCTGTGCTAATTTCAATCTCTGGTTTTATGCAGCACCCCAACTCACCTTTCCCCTTAAGCAAGCATAAGTTGGTTTTCTATATTTGAGACCCCGTTCTGTTTTGTAATTCAGTTCCTGTGTAGCCAAGTTTACATTCCGTGTAGTAGTGATATCTTATGATGTTTCTTTTTCTCTGTGACTTATTTCACTTAGAATCATCGTACCTGAATCCACTCATTATGCTGCTACGGGCCTGATGACATAGATTTCATTGCTGAGTGATATTGCATTGTACGTAAGTACCACAACTTCTTTATCCATTTTGCGCTTTCTGTGATATTGAACTTGGACCATAAATGAGGTTCTTGTAAACAGAGCTGTCCCTAACTTTGGGGTGGCTGAGTCTTTTTGATTTTAATTTCCCTAAGCTATAGGACCATAAGTGGAAGTGCCCTAGGCTCTGTTGCTTTGTTTTTTAGATGTTTCAGGAAACACCATACACTTCTCCAGAGTGGCTGTTGGCAATTTACATCCCGCCCATCAGCATAACAAGGCTCCCAGTTCTCCATGGCCTGTCCTGCCTTTCTGGATTTTACACTTTTTTCAGATGGCCCTTTTGACCGGGGGGCAGTGAGACTTCATTGTAGTGCAGATTTCCTTTGCAAGCTTGCTTGGTTGGCCAAAAAGGGCGTATGCGTTTTTTCCTGAATATATTCAGGAAAAAACGCATACGCCCTTTTTGGCCAAGTGCATCATTGTGGACGTTCTGCCTCTTTACCTATGCTTAACATGCAATTCCAGTCTACCTCCTGAAATTGGTTTCCTGCAATTCTGCCCCGCTTTCAAGTCCTCTTGGCAGCCTTACTTCAATATATTTTTTGACGATAGCTGTCATTTATAACTCTGCAGGTTTTTGAATGACAGTGCCCCTGAGCTCCTTTCTTCAACTCGCTTTCTTGTGAGCTGGCCGCAACACCGCAGGATAGCTTCAGGCCCTAGTGTGGTTTCGGCATGGCCCGCTGAGGCTTTGGTTAATTCCTCTTCCTGGTGGGAAATGAGAGTTAAATTTGCCCGTTCAGACACCTCCAGCTAGTCTCTCATTGGTTCTCCCTATTCCTGTTCATTTTCCGCAGAAATTGCAAACTGGGCCAAACAGGAGGTTAAAGGCACTGACTCTCCAAGTGGGGAGAGTGTTAGTAAAGCGTCTGGAATGTTGCACCCGAGTAGCAGGACACGAAAACTGAGACACATTTGAACACGTTTCCTGATCACACGGTGGATCATACTCTGGGTTCCACATGCATGTGTTAGCTGAAGGAAGAATCCCTTAAACCTGGAGAGTTGAGACCCCTGCAATGGGTACCATGCAATATGACTTCAAATGGTCTGCATTTGCTCACCTATCCTCACCAATCCTATCACTGCTGCGTTTATGCCGCTGTACACATGCTTGATTCTCTTTCGGAGACATATAAATCCATAGGTTTTAAGATTCTTACTAGTCAGGTATATTCTTACGCGTTTAATATGGGGTGTTGCGTCCACTTCGTTGAGCAAGGAGTAGCTCTTGTCTATTACATATTTGGCTTATGGAACGGTATCTGTGCTAATTTCAATCTCTAGTTTTATGCAGCACCCCAACTCACATTTCCCCTTAAGCAAGCATAAGTTGTTTTTCTACATTTGAGACCCTGTTCTGTTTTGTAATTCAGTTCCTGTGTAGCCAAGTTTACATTCCGTGTAGTAGTGATATCTGATGATGTTTCTTTTTTTGTGTGACTTATTTCACTTAGAATCATCGTACCTGAATCCACTCATTATGCTGCTACGGGTCTGATGACATAGATTTCATTGCTGAGTGATATTGCATTGTACGTAAGTACCACAACTTCTTTATCCATTTTTTGCTTTCTGCGATATTAAACTTGTACCGTAAACGAGGTTCTTGTAAACAGAGCTGTCCCAAACTTTGGGGTGGCTGTGTCTTTTTGATTTTAATTTCCCTAAGCTATAGGACCATAAGTGGAAGTGCCCTAGGCTCTGTTGCTTTGTTTTTTAGATGTTTCAGGAAACATAATACACTTCTCCAGAGTGGCTGTTGGCAATTTACATCCCGCCCATCAGCATAACAAGGCTCCCAGTTCTCCATGGCCTGTCCTGCCTTTCTGGATTTTACACTTTTTTCAGATGGCCCTTTTGACCGGGGGGCAGTGAGACTTCATTGTAGTGCAGATTTCCTTTGCAAGCTTGCTTGGTTGGCCAAAAAGGGCGTATGCGTTTTTTCCTGAATATATTAAGGAAAAAACGCATACGCCCTTTTTGGCCAAGTGCATCATTGTGGACGTTCTGCCTCTTTTCCTATGCTTTACATGCAATTCCAGTCTACCTCCTGAAATCGGTTTCCTGCAATTCTGCCCCGCTTTCAAGTCCTCTTGGCAGCCTTACTTCAATATATTTTTGGACGATAGCTATCATTTATAACTCTGCAGGTATGTGAATGACAGTGCCCCTGAGCTCCTTTCTTCAACTCGCTTTCTTGTGAGCTGGCCGCAACACCGCAGGATTGCTTCAGGCCCTAATGTGGTTCCGGCATGGCACGCTGAGCCTTTGTTTAATTCCTCTTCCTTGTGGGAAATGAGAGTTAAATTTGCCCGTCCAGACACCTCCAGCTAGTCTCTCATTTGTTCTCCCTATTCCTGTTCATTTTCTGCAGAAATTGCAAACTGGGCCAAACAGGAGGTTAAAGGCACTGACTCTCCAAGTGGGGAGAGTGTTAGTAAAGCATCTGGAATGTTGCACCCGAGTACCAGGGGATGAAAACTGAGACACATTTGAACACGTTTCCCGATCACATGGTGGATCATACTCTGGGTTCCACATGCATGTTTTAGCTGAAGGAAGAATCCCTTAAACCTGGAGAGTTGAGACCCCTGCAATGGGTACCATGCAATATGACTTCAAAGGGTCTGCATTTGCTCACCGAACCTCACCAATCCTATCACTGCTGCATTTATGCCACTGTACACACGCTTGATTCTCTTTCTGAGACATATAAATCCATAGGTTTTAAGATTCTTACTAGTCAGGTATATTCTTAGGCGTTTAATATGGGGTGTAGAGTCCACTTCGTTGAGCAAGGAGTAGCTCTTGTCTATTACATATTTGGCTTATGGAACGGTATCTGTGCTAATTTCAATCTCTGGTTTTATGCAGCACCCCAACTCACCTTTCCCCTTAAGCAAGCATAAGTCGGTTTTCTACATTTGAGACCCTGTTCTGTTTTGTAATTCAGTTCCTGTGTAGCCAAGTTTACATTCCATGTGGTAGAGATATCTTATGATGTTTCTTTTTCTGTGTGACTTATTTCACTTAGAATCATCGTACCTGAATCCACTCATTATGCTGCTATGGGCCTGATGACATAGATTTCATTGCTGAGTGATATTGCATTGTACGTAAGTACCACAACTTCTTTATCCATTTTTCACTTTCTGTGATTTTGAACTTATACTGTAAACGAGGTTCTTGTAAACAGAGCCTTCCCAAACTTTGGGGTGGCTGTGTCTTTTTGATTTTAATTTCCCTAAGCTATAGGACCATAAGTGGAAGTGCCCTAGGCTCTGTTGCTTTGTTTTGTAGATGTTTCAGGAAACACCATACACTTTTCCAGAGTGACTGTTGGCAATTTACATCCCGCCCATCAGCATAACAAGGCTCCCAGTTCTCCATGGGCTGTCCTGCCTTTCTGGATTTTACACTTTTTTCAGATGGCCCTTTTGACCGGGGGGCAGTGAGACTTCATTGTAGTGCAGATTTCCTTTGCAAGCTTGCTTGGTTGGCCAAAAAGTGCGTATGCGTTTTTTCCTGAATATATTCAGGAAAAAACGCATACGCCCTTTTTGGCCAAGTGCATCATTGTGGACGTTCTGCCTCTTTTCCTATGCTTTACATGCAATTCCAGTCTACCTCCTGAAATCGGTTTCCTGCAATTCTGCCCCGCTTTCAAGTCCTCTTGGCAGCCTTACTTCAATATATTTTTGGACGATAGCTGTCATTTATAACTCTGCAGGTATGTGAATGACAGTGCCCCTGAGCTCCTTTCTTCAACTCGCTTTCTTGTGAGCTGGCCGCAACACCGCAGCATTGCTTCAGGCCCTAGTGTGGTTCCGGCATGGCACGCTGAGCCTTTGGTTAATTCCTCTTCCTGGTGGGAAATGAGAGTTAAATTTGCCCGTCCAGACACCTCCAGCTAGTCTCTCATTGGTTCTCCCTATTCCTGTTCATTTTCCGCAGAAATTGCAAACTGGGCCAAACAGGAGGTTAAAGGCACTGACTCTCCAAGTGGGGAGAGTGTTAGTAAAGCGTCTGGAATGTTGCACCCGAGTACCAGGGGACGAAAACTGACACAATTGAACACGTTTCCCTATCACACGGTGGATCATACTCTGGGTTCCACATGCATGTTTTAGCTGAAGGAAGAATCCCTTAAACCTGGAGAGTTGAGACCCATGGAATGGGTACCATGCAATATGACTTCAAAGGGTCTGCATTTGTCCACCGAACCTCACCAATAATATCACTGCTGCGTTTATGCCGCTGTACACACGCTTGATTCTCTTTCGGAGACATATAAATCCATAGGTTTTAAGATTCTTACTAGTCAGGTATATTCTTAGGCGTTTAATATGGGGTGTAGAGTCCACTTCGTTGAGCAAGGTGTAGCTCTTGTCTATTACATATTTGGCTTATGGAATGGTATCTGTGCTAATTTCAATCTTTGGTTTTATGTAGCACCCCAACTCAACTTTCCTCTTAAGCAAGCATAAGTCGGTATTCTACATTTGAGACCCTGTTCTGTTTTGTAATTCAGTTCCTGTGTAGCCAAGTTTACATTCCATGTGGTAGAGATATCTTATGATGTTTCTTTTTCTGTGTGACTTATTTCACTTAGAATCATCGTACCTGAATCCACTCATTATGCTGCTACGGGCCTGATGACATAGATTTCATTGCTGAGTGATATTGCATTGTACGTAAGTACCACAACTTCTTGATCCATTTTTCGCTTTCTGTGATATTGAACTTGTACCGTAAACGAGGTTCTTGTAAACAGAGCTGTCCCAAACATTGGGGTGTTTGTGTCTTTTTGATTTTAATTTCCCTAAGCTATAGGACCATAAGTGGAAGTGCCCTAGGCTCTGTTGCTTTGTTTTTTAGATGTTTCAGGAAACACCATACACTTCTCCAGAGTGGCTGTTGGCAATTTACATCCCGCCCATCAGCATAACAAGGCTCCCAGTTCTCCATGGCCTGTCCTGCCTTTCTGGATTTTACACTTTTTTCAGATGGCACTTTTGACCGGGGGGCAGTGAGACTTCATTGTAGTGCAGATTTCCTTTGCAAGCTTGCTTGGTTGGCCAAAAAGGGCGTAGGCTTTTTTTCTTGAGGAAGAATCGCATATGCCCTTTTTGGTCAAGTGCATCATTGTGGACGTTCTGCCTCTTTTCCTATGCTTTACATGCAATTCCAGTCTACCTCCTGAAATCGGTTTCCTGCAATTCTGCCCCGCTTTCAAGTCCTCTTGGCAGCCTTACTTCAATATATTTTTGGACGATAGCTGTCATTTATAACTCTGCAGTTTTGTGAATTACAGTGCCCCTGAGCTCCTTTCTTCAACTTGCTTTCTCGTGAGCTGGCCGCAACACCGCAGCATCGCTTCAGGCCCTAGTGTTGTTCCGGCATGGCACGCTGAGCCTTTGGTTAATTCCTCTTCCTGGTGGGAAATGAGAGTTAAATTTGCCCGTCCAGACACCTCCAGCTAGTCTCTCATTGGTTCTCCCTATTCCTGTTCATTTTCCGCAGAAATTGGAAACTGGGCCAAACAGGAGGTTAAAGGCACTGACTCTCCAAGTGGGGAGAGTGTTAGTAAAGCGTCTGGAATTTTGCATCCGAGTACCAGGGGACGAAAACTGAGACACCTTTGAACACGTTTCCCAATCACATGCTGTATCATACTCTGGGTTCCACATGCATGTTTTAGCTGAAGGAAGAATCCCTTAAACCTGGAGAGTTGAGACCCATGCAAAGGGTACCATGAAATATGACTTCAAAGGGTCTGCATTTGCTCACCGATCCTCACCAATCCTATCACTGCTGCGTTTATGCCGCTGTACACACTCTTGATTCTCTTTCGGAGACATATAAATCCATAGGTTTTAAGATTCTTACTAGTCAGGTATATTCGTAGGCTTTTAATATGGGGTGTTGAGTCCACTTCATTGAGCAAGGAGTAGCTCTGGTCTATTACATATTTGGCTTATGGAACGGTATCTGTGCTTATTTCAATCTCTGGTTTTATGCAGCACCCCAACTCACATTTCCCCTTAAGCAAGCATAAGTCGGTTTTCTACATTTGAGATCCTGTTCTGTTTTGTAATTCAGTTCCTGTGTAGCCAAGTTTACATTCCGTGTAGTAGTGATATCTTATGATGTTTCTTTTTCTGTGTGACTTATTTCACTTAGAATCATCGTACCTGAATCCACTCATTATGCTTCTACGGGCCTGATGACATAGATTTCATTGCTGAGTGATATTGCATTGTACGTAAGTACCACAACTTCTTTATCCATTTTTCGCTTTCTGCGATATTAAACTTGTACCGTAAACGAGGTTCTTGTAAACAGAGCTGTCCCAAACTTTGGGGTGGCTGTGTCTTTTTGATTTTAATTTCCCTAAGCTATAGGACCATAAGTGGAAATGCCCTAGGCTCTGTTGCTTTGTTTTTTAGATGTTTCAGGAAACACCATACACTTCTCCAGAGTGGCTGTTGGCAATTTACATCCCGCCCATCAGCATAACAAGGCTCCCAGTTCTCCATGGCTTGTCCTGCCTTTCTGGATTTTACACTTTTTTCAGATGGCCCTTTTGACCGGGGGGCAGTGAGACTTCATTGTAGTGCAGATTTCCTTTGCAAGCTTGCTTGGTTGGCCAAAAAGTGCGTATGCGTTTTTTCCTGAATATATTCAGGAAAAAACGCATACGCCCTTTTTGGCCAAGTGCATCATTGTGGACGTTCTGCCTCTTTTCCTGTGGTTTACATGCAAATCCAGTCTACCTCCTGAAATCGGTTTCCTGCAATTCTGCCCCGCTTTCAAGTCCTCTTGGCAGCCTTACTTCAATATATTTTTGGACGATAGCTGTCATTTTTAACTCTGCAGGTTTGTGAATGACAGTGCCCCTGAGCTCCTTTCTTCAACTCGCTTTCTTGTGAGCTGGCCGCAACACCGCAGGATTGCTTCAGGCCCCAGTGTGGTTCCGGCATGGCACGCTGAGCCTTTGGTTAATTCCTCTTCCTGGTGGGAAATGAGAGTTAAATTTGCCCGTCCAGACACCTCCAGCTAGTTTCTTATTGGTTCTCCCTATTCCTGTTCATTTTCCGCAGAAATTGCAAACTGGGCCAAACAGGAGGTTAAAGGCACTGACTCTCCAAGTGGGGAGAGTGTTAGTAAAGCGTCTGGAATGTTGCACCCGAGTACCGGGGGACGAATACTGAGACACATTTGAACACGTTTCCCGATCACACGGTGGATCATACTCTGGGTTCCACATGCATGTTTTAGCTGAAGGAAGAATCCCTTAAACCTGGAGAGTTGAGACCCATGGAATGGGTACCATGCAATATGACTTCAAAGGGTCTGCATTTGCTCACCGATCCTCACCAATCCTATCACTGCTGCGTTTATGCCACTGTACACACGCTTGATTCTCTTTCGGAGACATATAAATCCATAGGTTTTAAGATTCTTACTAATCAGGTATATTTTTAGGCGTTTAATATGGGGTGTTGAGTCCACTTCGTTGAGCAAGGAGTAGCTCTTGTCTATTACATATTTGGCTTATGGAACGGTATCTGTGCTAATTTCAATCTCTGGTTTTATGCAGCACCCCAACTCACATTTCCCCTTAAGCAAGCATAAGTTGGTTTTCTATATTTGAGACCCCGTTCTGTTTTGTAATTCAGTTCCTGTGTAGCCAAGTTTACATTCCGTGTAGTAGTGATATCTTATGATGTTTCTTTTTCTCTGTGACTTATTTCACTTAGAATCATCGTACCTGAATCCACTCATTATGCTGCTACGGGCCTGATGACATAGATTTCATTGCTGAGTGATATTGCATTGTACGTAAGTACCACAACTTCTTTATCCATTTTTCGCTTTCTGCGATATTGAACTTGTACCGTAAACGAGGTTCTTGTAAACAGAACCATCCCAAACTTTGGGGTGGCTGTGTCTTTTTGATTTTAATTTCCCTAAGCTATAGGACCATAAGTGGAAGTGCCCTAGGCTCTGTTGCTTTGTTTTTTAGATGTTTCAGGAAACACCATACACTTCTCCAGAGTGGTTGTTGGCAATTTACATCCCGCCCATCAGCATAACAAGGCTCCCAGTTCTCCATGGCCTCTCCTGCCTTTCTGGATTTTACACTTTTTTCAGATGGCCCTTTTGACCGGGGGGCAGTGAGACTTCATTGTAGTGCAGATTTCCTTTGCAAGCTTGCTTGGTTGGCCAAAAAGGGCGTATGCGTTTTTTCCTGAATATATTCAGGAAAAAACGCATACGCCCTTTTTGGCCAAGTGCATCATTGTGGACGTTCTGCCTCTTTTCCTATGCTTAACATGCAATTCCAGTCTACCTCCTGAAATTGGTTTCCTGCAATTCTGCCCCGCTTTCAAGTCCTCTTGGCAGCCTTACTTCAATATATTTTTTGACGATAGCTGTCATTTATAACTCTGCAGGTTTTTGAATGACAGTGCCCCTGAGCTCCTTTCTTCAACTCGCTTTCTTGTGAGCTGGCCGCAACACCGCAGGATAGCTTCAGGCCCTAGTGTGGTTTCGGCATGGCCCGCTGAGGCTTTGGTTAATTCCTCTTCCTGGTGGGAAATGAGAGTTAAATTTGCCCGTTCAGACACCTCCAGCTAGTCTCTCATTGGTTCTCCCTATTCCTGTTCATTTTCCGCAGAAATTGCAAACTGGGCCAAACAGGAGGTTAAAGGCACTGACTCTCCAAGTGGGGAGAGTGTTAGTAAAGCGTCTGGAATGTTGCACCCGAGTAGCAGGACACGAAAACTGAGACACATTTGAACACGTTTCCTGATCACACGGTGGATCATACTCTGGGTTCTACATGCATGTGTTAGCTGAAGGAAGAATCCCTTAAACCTGGAGAGTTGAGACCCCTGCAATGGGTACAATGCAATATGACTTCAAATGGTCTGCATTTGCTCACCTATCCTCACCAATCCTATCACTGCTGCGTTTATGCCGCTGTACACATGCTTGATTCTCTTTCGGAGACATATAAATCCATAGGTTTTAAGATTCTTACTAGTCAGGTATATTCTTACGCGTTTAATATGGGGTGTTGCGTCCACTTCGTTGAGCAAGGAGTAGCTCTTGTCTATTACATATTTGGCTTATGGAACGGTATCTGTGCTAATTTCAATCTCTAGTTTTATGCAGCACCCCAACTCACATTTCCCCTTAAGCAAGCATAAGTTGTTTTTCTACATTTGAGACCCTGTTCTGTTTTGTAATTCAGTTCCTGTGTAGCCAAGTTTACATTCCGTGTAGTAGTGATATCTGATGATGTTTCTTTTTTTGTGTGACTTATTTCACTTAGAATCATCGTACCTGAATCCACTCATTATGCTGCTACGGGTCTGATGACATAGATTTCATTGCTGAGTGATATTGCATTGTACGTAAGTACCACAACTTCTTTATCCATTTTTTGCTTTCTGCGATATTAAACTTGTACCGTAAACGAGGTTCTTGTAAACAGAGCTGTCCCAAACTTTGGGGTGGCTGTGTCTTTTTGATTTTAATTTCCCTAAGCTATAGGACCATAAGTGGAAGTGCCCTAGGCTCTGTTGCTTTGTTTTTTAGATGTTTCAGGAAACATAATACACTTCTCCATAGTGGCTGTTGGCAATTTACATCTCGCCCATCAGCATAACAAGGCTCCCAGTTCTCCATGGCTTGTCCTGCCTTTCTGGATTTTACACTTTTTTCAGATGGCCCTTTTGAACGGGGGGCAGTGAGACTTCATTGTAGTGCAGATTTCCTTTGCAAACTTGCTTGGTTGGCCAAAAAGTGCGTATGCGTTTTTTCCTCAATATATTCAGGAAAAAACGCATACGCCCTTTTTGGCCAAGTGCATCATTGTGGACGTTCTGCCTCTTTTCCTGTGGTTTACATGCAAATCCAGTCTACCTCCTGAAATCGGTTTCCTGCAATTCTGCCCCACTTTCAAGTCCTCTTGGCAGCCTTACTTCAATATATTTTTGGACGATAGCTGTCATTTTTAACTCTGCAGGTTTGTGAATGACAGTGCCCGTGAACTCCTTTCTTCAACTCGCTTTCTTGTGAGCTGGCCTCAACACCGCAGGATTTCTTTAGGCCCCAGTGTGGTTCCGGCATGGCACGCTGAGCCTTTGTTTAATTCCTCTTCCTGGTGGGAAATGAGAGTTAAATTTGTCCGTCCAGACACCTCCAGCTAGTCTCTCATTGGTTCTCCCTATTCCTGTTTATTTTCCGCAGAAATTGCAATCTGGGCCAAACAGGAGGTTAAAGGCACTGACTCTCCAAGTGGGGAGAGTGTTAGTAAAGCGTCTGGAATGTTGCATCCGAGTACCAGGGGACGAAAACTGAGACACCTTTGAACACGTTTCCCAATCACATGGTGTATCATACTCTGGGTTCCACATGCATGTTTTAGCTGAAGGAAGAATCCCTTAAACCTGGAGAGTTGAGACCCATGCAAAGGGTACCATGAAATATGACTTCAAAGGGTCTGCATTTGCTCACCGATCCTCACCAATCCTATCACTGCTGCGTTTATGCCGCTGTACACACTCTTGACTCTCTTTCGGAGACATATAAATCCATAGGTTTTAAGATTCTTACTAGTCAGGTATATTCGTAGGCTTTTAATATGGGGTGTTGAGTCCACTTCATTGAGCAAGGAGTAGCTCTTGTCTATTACATATTTGGCTTATGGAACGGTATCTGTGCTTATTTCAATCTCTGGTTTTATGCAGCACCCCAACTCACATTTCCCCTTAAGCAAGCATAAGTTGGTTTTCTACATTTGAGACCCTGTTCTGTTTTGTAATTCAGTTCCTGTGTAGCCAAGTTTACATTCCGTGTAGTAGTGATATCTTATGATGTTTCTTTTTCTGTGTGACTTATTTCACTTAGAATCATCGTACCTGAATCCACTCATTATGCTTCTACGGGCCTGATGACATAGATTTCATTGCTGAGTGATATTGCATTGTACGTAAGTACCACAACTTCTTTATCCATTTTTCGCTTTCTGCGATATTAAACTTGTACCGTAAACGAGGTTCTTGTAAACAGAGCTGTCCCAAACTTTGGGGTGGCTGTGTCTTTTTGATTTTAATTTCCCTAAGCTATAGGACCATAAGTGGAAGTGCCCTAGGCTCTGTTGCTTTGTTTTTTAGATGTTTCAGGAAACACCATACACTTCTCCAGAGTGGCTGTTGGCAATTTACATCCCGCCCATCAGCATAACAAGGCTCCCAGTTCTCCATGGCTTGTCCTGCCTTTCTGGATTTTACACTTTTTTCAGATGGCCCTTTTGACCGGGGGGCAGTGAGACTTCATTGTAGTGCAGATTTCCTTTGCAAGCTTGCTTGGTTGGCCAAAAAGTGCGTATGCGTTTTTTCCTGAATATATTCAGGAAAAAACGCATACGCCCTTTTTGGCCAAGTGCATCATTGTGGACGTTCTGCCTCTTTTCCTGTGGTTTACATGCAAATCCAGTCTACCTCCTGAAATCGGTTTCCTGCAATTCTGCCCCGCTTTCAAGTCCTCTTGGCAGCCTTACTTCAATATATTTTTGGACGATAGCTGTCATTTTTAACTCTGCAGGTTTGTGAATGACAGTGCCCCTGAGCTCCTTTCTTCAACTCGCTTTCTTGTGAGCTGGCCGCAACACCGCAGGATTGCTTCAGGCTCTAGTGTGGTTGCGGCACGGCACGCTTAGCCTTTGGTTAATTCCTCTTCCTGGTGGGAAACGAGAGTTAACTTTGCGCGTCCAGACACCTCCAGCTAGTTTCTCATTGGTTCTCCCTATTCCTGTTCATTTTCCGTAGAAATTGCAAACTGGGCCAAACAGGAGGTTAAAGGCACTGACTCTCCAAGTGGGGAGAGTGTTAGTAAAGTGTCTGGAATGTTGCACCCGAGAACCGGGGGACGAAAACTGAGACACATTTGAACACGTTTCCGATCACACAGTGGATCATACTCTGGGTTCCACATGCATGTTTTAGCTGAAGGAAGAATCCCTTAAACCTGGAGAGTTGAGACCCATGGAATGGGTTCCATGCAATATGACTTCAAAGGGTCTGCATTTGCTCACCGAACCTCACCAATCCTATCACTGCTGCGTTTATGCCGCTGTACACACGCTTGATTCTCTTTCGGAGACATATAAATCCATAGGTTTTAAGATTCTTACTAGTCAGGTATATTCTTAGGCGTTTAATATGGGGCGTTGAGTCCACTTCGTTGAGCAAGGAGTAGCTCTTGTCTATTACATATTTGGCTTATGGAACGGTATCTGTGCTAATTTCAATCTCTGGTTTTATGTAGCACCCCAACTCACCTTTCCCCTTAAGCAAGCATAAGTTGGTTTTCTACATTTGAGACCCTGTTCTGTTTTGTAATTCAGTTTCTGTGTAGCCAAGTTTACATTCCGTGTAGTAGTGATATCTTATGATGTTTCTTTTTCTGTGTGACTTATTTCACTTAGAATCATCGTACCTGAATCCACTCATTATCCTGCTACGGGCAGATGACATAGATTTCATTGCTGAGTGATATTGCATTGTACGTAAGTACCACAACTTCTTTATCCATTTTTCACTTTCTGCGATATTGAACTTGTACCGTAAACGAGGTTCTTGTAAACAGAGCTGTCCCAAACATTTGGGTGGTTGTGTCTTTTTGATTTTAATTTCCCTAAGCTATAGGACCATAAGTGGAAGTGCCCTAGGCTCTGTTGCTTTGTTTTGTAGATGTTTCAGGAAACACCATACACTTCTCCAGAGTGGCTGTTGGCAATTTACATCCCGCCCATCAGCATAACAAGGCTCCCCGTTCTCCATGTCCTGTCCTGCCTTTCTGGATTTTACACTTTTTTCTGATGGCCCTTTTGACCGGGGGGCAGTGACACTCCATTGTAGTGCAGACTTCCTTTGCACGCTTACTTGATTGGCCAAAAAGGGCGTATGCGTTTTTTCCTGAATATATTCAGGAAAAAACGCATACGCCCTTTTTGGCCGAGTGCATCATTGTGGACGTTCTGCCTCTTTTCCTATGCTTTACATGCAATTCCAGTCTATCTCCTGAAATCGGTTTCCTGCAATTCTGCCCCGCTTTCAAGTCCTCTTGGCAGCCTTACTTCAATATATTTTTGGACGATAGCTGTCATTTATAACTCTGCAGGTTTTTGAATGACAGTGCCCCTGAGCTCCTTTCTTCAACTCGCTTTCTTGTGAGCTGGCCGCAACACCGCAGGATTGCTTCAGGCCCTAGTGTTGTTCCGGCATGGCACATTGAGGCTTTGGTTAATTCCTCTTCCTGGTGGGAAATGAGAGTTAAATTTGCCCGTCCAGACACCTCCAGCTAGTCTCTCATTGGTTCTCCCTATTCCTGTTCATCTTCCGCAGAAATTGCAAATTGGGCCAAACAGGAGGTTAAAGGCACTGACTCTCCAAGTGGGGAGAGTGTTAGTAAAGCATCTGGAATGTTGCACCCGAGTACCAGGGGACGAAAACTGGCACATTTGAACACGTTTCCCGATCACACGGTGGATGATACTCTGGGTTCCACATGCATGTTTTAGCTGAAGAAAGAATCCCTTAAACCTGGAGAGTTGAGATCCATGGAATGGGTACCATGCAATATGACTTCAAAGGGTCTGCATTTGCTCACCGAACCTCACCAATCCTATCACTGCTGCATTTATGCCGCTGTACACACGCTTGATTCTCTTTCGGAGCATATAAATCCATAGGTTTTAAGATTCTTACTAGTCAGGTATATTCTTAGGAGTTTAATATGGGGTGTTGAGTCCACTTCGTTGAGCAAGGAGTAGCTCTTGTCTATTACATATTTGGCTTATGGAACGGTATCTGTGCTAATTTCAATCTCTGGTTTTATGCAGCCCCCCAACTCACCTTTCCCCTTAAGCAAGCATAAGTTGGTTTTCTACATTTGAGACCCTGTTCTGTTTTGTAATTCAGTTCCTGTGTAGCCAAGTTTACATTCCGTGTAGTAGTTATATCTTATGATGTTTCTTTTTTTGTGTGACTTATTTCACTTAGAATCATCGTACCTGAATCCACTCATTATGCTGCTACGGGCCTGATGACATAGATTTCATTGCTGAGTGATATTGCATTGTACGTAAGTACCACAACTTCTTTATCCATTTTTCGCTTTCTGTGATATTGAACTTGTACCGTAAACGAGGTTCTTGTAAACAGAGCCGTCCAAAACTTTGGGGTGGCTGTGTCTTTTTGATTTTAATTTCCCTAAGCTATAGGACCATAAGTGGAAGTGCCCTAGGCTCTGTTGCTTTGTTTTTTAGATGTTTCAGGAAACACCATACACTTCTCCAGAGTGGCTGTTGGCAATTTACATCCCGCTCATCAGCATAACAAGGCTCCCAGTTCTCCATGGCCTGTCCTGCTTTGCTGGATTTTATACTTTTTTCAGATGGCCCTTTTGCCCGCGGGGTAGTGAGACTTCATTGTAGTGCAGATTTCCTTTGCAAGCTTGCTTGGTTGGCCAAAAAGGGCGTATGCGTTTTTTCCTGAATATATTCAGGAAAAAACGCATACGCCCTTTTTGGCCAAGTGCATCATTGTGGACGTTCTGCCTCTTTTCCTATGCTTTACATGCAATTCCAGTCTACCTCCTGAAATCGGTTTCCTGCAATTCTGCCCCGCTTTCAAGTCCTCTTGGCAGCCTTACTTCAATATATTTTTGGACGATAGCTGTCATTTATAACTCTGCAGGTTTGTGAATTACAGTGCCCCTGAGCTCCTTTCTTCAACTCGTTTTCTTGTGAGCTGGCCGCAACACCGCAGTATTGCTTCAGGCCCTAGTGTGGTTCCAGAATGGCACGCTGAGCCTTTGGTTAATTCCTCTTCCTGGTGGGCAATGAGAGTTAAATTTGCTCGTCCAGACACCTCCAGCTAGTCTCTCATTGGTTCTCCCTATTCCTGTTCATTTTCCGCAGAAATTGCAAACTGGGCCAAACAGGAGGTTAAAGGCACTGACTATCCACGTGGGGAGAGTGTTAGTAAAGCGTCTGGAATGTTGCACCCGAGAACCGGGGGACGAAAACTGAGACACATTTGAACACGTTTCTGATCACACAGTGGATCATACTCTGGGTTCCACATGCATGTTTTAGCTGAAGGAAGAATCCCTTAAACCTGGAGAGTTGAGATCCATGGAATGGGTACCATGCAATATGACTTCAAAGGGTCTGCATTTGCTCACCGAACCTCACCAATCCTATCACTGCTGCGTTTATGCCACTGTACACACGCTTGATTCTCTTTCGGAGACATATAAATCCATAGGTTTTAAGATTCTTACTAGTCAGGTATATTCTTAGGCGTTTAATATGGGGTGTAGAGTCCACTTCGTTGAGCAAGGAGTAGCTCTTGTCTATTACATATTTGGCTTATGGAACGGTATCTGTGTTAATTTCAATCTCTGGTTTTATGTAGCACCCCAACTCACCATTCCCCTTAAGCAAGCATAACTTGGTTTTCTACATTTGAGACCCTGTTCTGTTTTGTAATTCAGTTCCTGTGTAGCCAAGTTTACATTCCGTGTAGTAGTGATATCTTATGATGTTTCTTTTTCTGTGTGACTTATTTCACTTAGAATCATCGTACCTGAATCCACTCATTATGCTGCTATGGGCAGATGACATAGATTTCATTGCTGAGTGATATTGCATTGTACGTAAGTACCACAACTTCTTTATCCATTTTTCACTTTCTGCGATATTGAACTTGTACCGTAAACGAGGTTCTTGTAAACAGAGCCGTCCCAAACTTTGGGGTGGCTGTGTCTTTTTGATTTTAATTTCCCTAAGCTATAGGACCATAAGTGGAAGTGCCCTAGGCTCTGTTGCTTTGTTTTGTAGATGTTTCAGGAAACACCATACACTTCTCCAGAGTGGCTATTGGCAATTTACATCCCGCCCATGAGCATAACAAGGCTCCCAGTTCTCCATGGCCTGTCCTGCCTTTCTGGATTTTACATTTTTTTCAGATGGCCCATTTCACCGGGGCGCAGTGAGACCTTATTGTAGTGCAGATTTCCTTTTCAATCTTGATTGGTTGGCCAAAAAGGGCATATGCATGTTTTCCTGAATATATTCAGGAAAAAACGCGTATGCCCTTTTTGGCCAAGTCCATCATTGTGGACGTTCTGCCTCTTTTCCTATGCTTTACATGCAATTCCAGTCTACCTCCTGAAATCGGTTTCCTGCAATTCTGCCCCGCTTTCAAGTCCTCTTGGCAGCCTTACTTCAATACACTTTTGGACGATAGCTGTCATTTATAACTCTGCAGGTTTGAAAATGACAGTGCCCCTGAGCTCCTTTCTTCAACTCGCTTTCTTATGAGCTGGCCGCAACACCGCAGGATAGCTTCAGGCCCTAGTGTGGTTTCGGCAAGGCCCGCTGAGGCTTTGGTTAATTCCTCTTCCTGGTGGGAAATGAGAGTTAAATTTGCCCATTCAGACATCTCCAGCTAGTCTCTCATTGGTTCTCCCTATTCCTGTTCATTTTCCGCAGAAATTGCAAACTGGGACAAACAGGAGGTTAAAGGCACTGACTCTCCAAGTGGGGAGAGTGTTAGTAAAGCGTCTGGAATGTTGAACCCGAGTACCAGGACACGAAAACTGAGACACATTTGAACACGTTTCCTGATCACACGGTGGATCATACTCTGGGTTCCACATGCATGTTTTAGCTGAAGGAAGAATCCCTTAAACCTGGAGAGTTGAGACCCATGGAATGGGTACCATGCAATATGACTTCAAAGGGTCTGCATTTGCTCACCGAACCTCACAAATCCTATCAGGGCTGCATTTATGCCGCTGTACACATGCTTGATTCTCTTTCGGAGCATATAAGTCCATAGGTTTTAAGATTCTTACTAGTCAGGTATATTTTTAGGCGTTTAATATGGGGTGTAGAGTCCACTTCGTTGAGCAAGGAGTAGCTCTTGTCTATTACATATTTGGCTTATGGAACGGTATCTGTGCTAATTTCAATCTCTGGTTTTATGCAGCACCCCAACTCACCTTTCCCCTTAAGCAAGCATAAGTTGGTTTTCTATATTTGAGACCCCGTTCTGTTTTGTAATTCAGTTCCTGTGTAGCCAAGTTTACATTCCGTGTAGTAGTGATATCTTATGATGTTTCTTTTTCTCTGTGACTTATTTCACTTAGAATCATCGTACCTGAATCCACTCATTATGCTGCTACGGGCCTGATGACATAGATTTCATTGCTGAGTGATATTGCATTGTACGTAAGTACCACAACTTCTTTATCCATTTTTCCCTTTCTGCGATATTGAACTTGTACCGTAAACGAGGTTCTTGTAAACAGAGCTGTCCCAAACTTTGGGGTGGCTGTGTCTTTTTGATTTTAATTTCCCTAAGCTATAGGACCATAAGTGGAAGTGCCCTAGGCTCTGTTGCTTTGTTTTGTAGATGTTTCAGGAAACACCATACACTTCTCCAGAGTGGCTGTTGGCAATTTACATCCCACCCATGAGCATAACAAGGCTCCCAGTTCTCCATGGCCTGTCCTGACTTTCTGGATTTTACACTTTTTTCAGATGACCCTTTTGACCGGGGGGCAGTGAGACTTCATTGTAGTGCAGATTTCCTTTGCAAGCTTGCTTGGTTGGCCAAAAAGGGCGTATGCGTTTTTTCCTGAATATATTCAGGAAAAAACGCATACGCCCTTTTTGGCCAAGTGCATCATTGTGGACGTTCTGCCTCTTTTGCTATGCTTTACATGCAATTCCAGTCTACCTCCTGAAATCGGTTTCCTGCAATTCTGCCCCGCTTTCAAGTCCTCTTGGCAGCCTTACTTCAATATATTTTTGGACGATAGCTGTCATTTATAACTCTGCAGGTTTGTGAATGACAGTGCCCCTGAGCTCCTTTCTTCAACTCGCTTTCTTGTGAGCTGGCTGCAACACCGCAGGATTGCTTCCGGCCCTAGTGTGGTTCCGGCCCGGCATGCTGAGCCTTTGGTTAATTCCTCTTCCTGGTGGGAAATGAGAGTTAATTTTTCCCGTCCAGACACCTCCAGCTAGTCTCTCATTGGTTCTCCCTATTCCTGTTCATTTTCCGCAGAAATTGCAAACTGGGCCAAACAGGAGGTTAAAGGCACTGACTCTCCAAGAGGGGAGAGTGTTAGTAAAGCGTCTGGAATGTTGCACCCGAGTACCAGGGGACGAAAACTGAGACACCTTTGAACACGTTTCCGGATCACAAGGTGGATCATACTCTGGGTTCCACATGCACGTTTTAGCTGAAGGAAGAATCCCTTAAACCTGGAGAGTTGAGACCCATGGAATGGGTACCATGCAATATGACTTCAAAGGGTCTGCATTTGCTCACCGAACCTCACCAATCCTATCACTGCTGTGTTTATGCCGTTGTACACATGCTTGATTATCTTTCGGAGACATATAAATCCATAGGTTTTAAGATTCTTACTAGACAGGTATATTCTTAGGCGTTTAATATGGGGTGTTGAGTCCACTTCGTTGAGCAAGGAGTAGCTCTTGTCTATGACATATTTGGCTTATGGAACGGTATCTGTGCTAATTTCAATCTCTGGTTTTATGCAGCCCCCCAACTCACGTTTCCCCTTAAGCAAGCATAAGTTGGTTTTCTACATTTGAGACCCTGTTCTGTTTTGTAATTCAGTTCCTGTGTAGCCAAGTTTACATTCCGTGTAGTAGTGATATCTTATGATGTTTCTTTTTCTGTGTGACTTATTTCACTTAGAATCATCGTACCTGAATCCACTCATTATTCTGCTACGGGCCTGATGACATAGATTTCATTGCTGAGTGATATTGCATTGTACGTAAGTACCAAAACTTCTTTATCCATTTTTCACTTTCTGCGATATTGAACTTGTACCGTAAACGAGGTTCTTGTAAACAGAGCCGTCCCAAACTTTAGGGTGGCTGTGTCTTTTTGATTTTAATTTCCCTAAGCTATAGGACCATAAGAGGAAGAGCCCTAGGCTCTGTTGCTTTGTTTTGTACATGTTTCAGGAAACACCATACACTTCTCCAGAGTGGCTGTTGGCAATTTACATCCCAACCATCAGCATAACAAGGCCTCCAGTTCTCCATGGCTTGTCCTGCCTTTCTGGATTTTACACTTTTTTCAGATGGCCCTTTTGACCGGGGGGCAGTGAGACTTCATTGTATTGCAGATTTCCTTTGCAAGCTTACTTGGTTGGCCAAAAAGTGCGTATGCGTTTTTTCCTGAATATATTCAGGAAAAAACGCATACGCCCTTTTTGGCCAAGTGCATCATTGTGGACGTTCTGCCTCTTTTCCTGTGGTTTACATGCAAATCCAGTCTACCTCCTGAAATCGGTTTCCTGCAATTCTGCCCCGCTTTCAAGTCCTCTTGGCAGCCTTACTTCAATATATTTTTGGACGATAGCTGTCATTTTTAACTCTGCAGGTTTGTGAATGACAGTGCCCCTGAGCTCCTTTCTTCAACTCGCTTTCTTGTGAGCTGGCCGCAACACCGCAGGATTGCTTCAGGCCCTAGTGTGGTTCCGGCATGGCACATTGAGGCTTTGGTTAATTCCTCTTCCTGGTGGGAAATGAGAGTTAAATTTGCCCGTCCAGACACCTCCAGCTAGTCTCTCATTGGTTCTCCCTATTCCTGTTCATCTTCCGCAGAAATTGCAAATTGGGCCAAACAGGAGGTTAAAGGCACTGACTCTCCAAGTGGGGAGAGTGTTAGTAAAGCGTCTGGAATGTTGCACCCGAGTACCAGGGGACGAAAACTGGCACATTTGAACACGTTTCCCGATCACACGGTGGATGATACTCTGGGTTCCACATGCATGTTTTAGCTGAAGAAAGAATCCCTTAAACCTGGAGAGTTGAGATCCATGGAATGGGTACCATGCAATATGACTTCAAAGGGTCTGCATTTGCTCACCGAACCTCACCAATCCTATCACTGCTGCGTTTATGCCGCTGTACACACGCTTGATTCTCTTTCGGAGCATATAAATCCATAGGTTTTAAGATTCTTACTAGTCAGGTATATTCTTAGGAGTTTAATATGGGGTGTTGAGTCCACTTCGTTGAGCAAGGAGTAGCTCTTGTCTATTACATATTTGGCTTATGGAACGGTATCTGTGCTAATTTCAATCTCTGGTTTTATGCAGCCCCCCAACTCACCTTTCCCCTTAAGCAAGCATAAGTTGGTTTTCTACATTTGAGACCCTGTTCTGTTTTGTAATTCAGTTCCTGTGTAGCCAAGTTTACATTCCATGTAGTAGTGATATCTTATGATGTTTCTTTTTCTCTGTGAGTTATTTCACTTAGAATCATCGTACCTGAATCCACTCATTATGCTCTAAAGGTCTCATGACATAGATTTCATTGCTGAGTGATATTGCATTGTACGTAAGTACCACAACTTCTTTATCCATTTTTCGCTTTCTGTGATATTGAATTTGTACCGTAAACGAGGTTCTTGTAAACAGAGCCGTCCCAAACTTTGGGGTGGCTGTGTGTTTTAGATTTTAATTTCCCTAAGCTATAGGACCATAAGTGGAAGTGCCCTAGGCTCTGTTGCTTTGTTTTTTAGATGTTTCAGGAAACACCATACACTTCTCCAGAGTGGCTGTTGGCAATTTACATCCCACCCATCAGCATAACAAGGCTCCCAGTTCTCCATGGCCTGTCCTGCCTTTCTGGATTTTACACTTTTTTCAGATGGCCCTTTTGACCGGGGGGCAGTGAGACTTCATTGTAGTGCAGATTTCCTTTGCAAGATTGCTTGGTTGGCCAAAAAGGGCGTATGCGTTTTTTCCTGAATATATTAAGGAAAAAACGCATACGCCCTTTTTGGCCAAGTGCATCATTGTGGACGTTCTGCCTCTTTTCCTATGCTTTACATGCAATTCCAGTCTACCTCCTGAAATCGGTTTCCTGCAATTCTGCCCCGCTTTCAAGTCCTCTTGGCAGCCTTACTTCAATATATTTTTGGACGATAGCTATCATTTATAACTCTGCAGGTATGTGAATGACAGTGCCCCTGAGCTCCTTTCTTCAACTCGCTTTCTTGTGAGCGGGCCGCAACACCGCAGGATTGCTTCAGGCCCTAGTGTGGTTCCGGCATGGCACGCTGAGCCTTTGTTTAATTCCTCTTCCTGGTGGGAAATGAGAGTTAAATTTGCCCGTCCAGACACCTCCAGCTAGTCTCTCATTGGTTCTCCCTATTCCTGTTCATTTTCCGCAGAAATTGCAAACTGGGCCAAACAGGAGGTTAAAGGCACTGACTCTCCAAGTGGGGAGAGTGTTAGTAAAGCGTCTGGAATGTTGCACCCGAGTACCGGGGGACGAATACTGAGACACATTTGAACACGTTTCCCGATCACACGGTTGATCATACTCTGGGTTCCACATGCATGTTTTAGCTGAAGGAAGAATCCCTTAAACCTGGACAGTTGAGACCCATGGAATGGGTACCATGCAATATGACTTCAAAGGGTCTGCATTTGCTCACCGATCCTCACCAATCCTATCACTGCTGCGTTTATGCCACTGTACACACGCTTGATTCTCTTTCGGAGACATATAAATCCATAGGTTTTAAGATTCTTACTAATCAGGTATATTTTTAGGCGTTTAATATGGGGTGTAGAGTCCACTTCGTTGAGCAAGGAGTAGCTCTTGTCTATTACATATTTGGCTTATGGAACGGTATCTGTGCTAATTTCAATCTCTGGTTTTATGCAGCACCCCAACTCACCTTTCCCCTTAAGCAAGCATAAGTTGGTTTTCTATATTTGAGACCCCGTTCTGTTTTGTAATTCAGTTCCTGTGTAGCCAAGTTTACATTCCGTGTAGTAGTGATATCTTATGATGTTTCTTTTTCTCTGTGACTTATTTCACTTAGAATCATCGTACCTGAATCCACTCATTATGCTGCTACGGGCCTGATGACATAGATTTCATTGCTGAGTGATATTGCATTGTACGTAAGTACCACAACTTCTTTATCCATTTTTCGCTTTCTGCGATATTGAACTTGTACCGTAAACGAGGTTCTTGTAAACAGAACCGTCCCAAACTTTGGGGTGGCTGTGTCTTTTTGATTTTAATTTCCCTAAGCTATAGGACCATAAGTGGAAGTGCCCTAGGCTCTGTTGCTTTGTTTTTTAGATGTTTCAGGAAACACCATACACTTCTCCAGAGTGGTTGTTGGCAATTTACATCCCGCCCATCAGCATAACAAGGCTCCCAGTTCTCCATGGCCTCTCCTGCCTTTCTGGATTTTACACTTTTTTCAGATGGCCCTTTTGACCGGGGGGCAGTGAGACTTCATTGTAGTGCAGATTTCCTTTGCAAGCTTGCTTGGTTGGCCAAAAAGTGCGTATGCGTTTTTTCCTGAATATATTCAGGAAAAAACGCATACGCCCTTTTTGGCCAAGTGCATCATTGTGGACGTTCTGCCTCTTTTCCTGTGGTTTACATGCAAATCCAGTCTACCTCCTGAAATCGGTTTCCTGCAATTCTGCCCCGCTTTCAAGTCCTCTTGGCAGCCTTACTTCAATATATTTTTGGACGATAGCTGTCATTTTTAACTCTGCAGGTTTGTGAATGACAGTGCCCCTGAGCTCCTTTCTTCAACTCGCTTTCTTGTGAGCTGGCCGCAACACCGCAGGATTGCTTCAGGCTCTAGTGTGGTTGCGGCACGGCACGCTTAGCCTTTGGTTAATTCCTCTTCCTGGTGGGAAACGAGAGTTAACTTTGCGCGTCCAGACACCTCCAGCTAGTTTCTCATTGGTTCTCCCTATTCCTGTTCATTTTCCGTAGAAATTGCAAACTGGGCCAAACAGGAGGTTAAAGGCACTGACTCTCCAAGTGGGGAGAGTGTTAGTAAAGTGTCTGGAATGTTGCACCCGAGAACCGGGGGACGAAAACTGAGACACATTTGAACACGTTTCCGATCACACAGTGGATCATACTCTGGGTTCCACATGCATGTTTTAGCTGAAGGAAGAATCCCTTAAACCTGGAGAGTTGAGACCCATGGAATGGGTTCCATGCAATATGACTTCAAAGGGTCTGCATTTGCTCACCGAACCTCACCAATCCTATCACTGCTGCGTTTATGCCGCTGTACACACGCTTGATTCTCTTTCGGAGACATATAAATCCATAGGTTTTAAGATTCTTACTAGTCAGGTATATTCTTAGGCGTTTAATATGGGGCGTTGAGTCCACTTCGTTGAGCAAGGAGTAGCTCTTGTCTATTACATATTTGGCTTATGGAACGGTATCTGTGCTAATTTCAATCTCTGGTTTTATGTAGCACCCCAACTCACCTTTCCCCTTAAGCAAGCATAAGTTGGTTTTCTACATTTGAGACCCTGTTCTGTTTTGTAATTCAGTTTCTGTGTAGCCAAGTTTACATTCCGTGTAGTAGTGATATCTTATGATGTTTCTTTTTCTGTGTGACTTATTTCACTTACAATCATCGTACCTGAATCCACTCATTATCCTGCTACGGGCAGATGACATAGATTTCATTGCTGAGTGATATTGCATTGTACGTAAGTACCACAACTTCTTTATCCATTTTTCACTTTCTGCGATATTGAACTTGTACCGTAAACGAGGTTCTTGTAAACAGAGCTGTCCCAAACATTTGGGTGGTTGTGTCTTTTTGATTTTAATTTCCCTAAGCTATAGGACCATAAGTGGAAGTGCCCTAGGCTCTGTTGCTTTGTTTTGTAGATGTTTCAGGAAACACCATACACTTCTCCAGAGTGGCTGTTGGCAATTTACATCCCGCCCATCAGCATAACAAGGCTCCCCGTTCTCCATGGCCTGTCCTGCCTTTCTGGATTTTACACTTTTTTCTGATGGCCCTTTTGACCGGGGGGCAGTGACACTCCATTGTAGTGCAGACTTCCTTTGCACGCTTACTTGATTGGCCAAAAAGGGCGTATGCGTTTTTTCCTGAATATATTCAGGAAAAAACGCATACGCCCTTTTTGGCCGAGTGCATCATTGTGGACGTTCTGCCTCTTTTCCTATGCTTTACATGCAATTCCAGTCTACCTCCTGAAATCGGTTTCCTGCAATTCTGCCCCGCTTTCAAGTCCTCTTGGCAGCCTTACTTCAATATATTTTTGGACGATAGCTGTCATTTATAACTCTGCAGGTTTGTGAATGACAGTGCCCCTGAGCTCCTTTCTTCAACTCGCTTTCTTGTGAGCTGGCCGCAACACCGCAGGATTGCTTCAGGCCCTAGTGTGGTTCCGGCATGGCACATTGAGGCTTTGGTTAATTCCTCTTCCTGGTGGGAAATGAGAGTTAAATTTGCCCGTCCAGACACCTCCAGCTAGTCTCTCATTGGTTCTCCCTATTCCTGTTCATCTTCCGCAGAAATTGCAAATTGGCCCAAACAGGAGGTTAAAGGCACTGACTCTCCAAGTGGGGAGAGTGTTAGTAAAGCGTCTGGAATGTTGCACCCGAGTACCAGGGGACGAAAACTGGCACATTTGAACACGTTTCCCGATCACACGGTGGATGATACTCTGGGTTCCACATGCATGTTTTAGCTGAAGAAAGAATCCCTTAAACCTGGAGAGTTGAGATCCATGGAATGGGTACCATGCAATATGACTTCAAAGGGTCTGCATTTGCTCACCGAACCTCACCAATCCTATCACTGCTGCGTTTATGCCGCTGTACACACGCTTGATTCTCTTTCGGAGCATATAAATCCATAGGTTTTAAGATTCTTACTAGTCAGGTATATTCTTAGGAGTTTAATATGGGGTGTTGAGTCCACTTCGTTGAGCAAGGAGTAGCTCTTGTCTATTACATATTTGGCTTATGGAACGGTATCTGTGCTAATTTCAATCTCTGGTTTTATGCAGCCCCCCAACTCACCTTTCCCCTTAAGCAAGCATAAGTTGGTTTTCTACATTTGAGACCCTGTTCTGTTTTGTAATTCAGTTCCTGTGTAGCCAAGTTTACATTCCATGTAGTAGTGATATCTTATGATGTTTCTTTTTCTCTGTGAGTTATTTCACTTAGAATCATCGTACCTGAATCCACTCATTATGCTCTAAAGGTCTCATGACATAGATTTCATTGCTGAGTGATATTGCATTGTACGTAAGTACCACAACTTCTTTATCCATTTTTCGCTTTCTGTGATATTGAATTTGTACCGTAAACGAGGTTCTTGTAAACAGAGCCGTCCCAAACTTTGGGGTGGCTGTGTGTTTTAGATTTTAATTTCCCTAAGCTATAGGACCATAAGTGGAAGTGCCCTAGGCTCTGTTGCTTTGTTTTTTAGATGTTTCAGGAAACACCATACACTTCTCCAGAGTGGCTGTTGGCAATTTACATCCCACCCATCAGCATAACAAGGCTCCCAGTTCTCCATGGCCTGTCCTGCCTTTCTGGATTTTACACTTTTTTCAGATGGCCCTTTTGACCGGGGGGCAGTGAGACTTCATTGTAGTGCAGATTTCCTTTGCAAGATTGCTTGGTTGGCCAAAAAGGGCGTATGCGTTTTTTCCTGAATATATTAAGGAAAAAACGCATACGCCCTTTTTGGCCAAGTGCATCATTGTGGACGTTCTGCCTCTTTTCCTATGCTTTACATGCAATTCCAGTCTACCTCCTGAAATCGGTTTCCTGCAATTCTGCCCCGCTTTCAAGTCCTCTTGGCAGCCTTACTTCAATATATTTTTGGACGATAGCTATCATTTATAACTCTGCAGGTATGTGAATGACAGTGCCCCTGAGCTCCTTTCTTCAACTCGCTTTCTTGTGAGCGGGCCGCAACACCGCAGGATTGCTTCAGGCCCTAGTGTGGTTCCGGCATGGCACGCTGAGCCTTTGTTTAATTCCTCTTCCTGGTGGGAAATGAGAGTTAAATTTGCCCGTCCAGACACCTCCAGCTAGTCTCTCATTGGTTCTCCCTATTCCTGTTCATTTTCCGCAGAAATTGCAAACTGGGCCAAACAGGAGGTTAAAGGCACTGACTCTCCAAGTGGGGAGAGTGTTAGTAAAGCGTCTGGAATGTTGCACCCGAGTACCGGGGGACGAATACTGAGACACATTTGAACACGTTTCCCGATCACACGGTTGATCATACTCTGGGTTCCACATGCATGTTTTAGCTGAAGGAAGAATCCCTTAAACCTGGACAGTTGAGACCCATGGAATGGGTACCATGCAATATGACTTCAAAGGGTCTGCATTTGCTCACCGATCCTCACCAATCCTATCACTGCTGCGTTTATGCCACTGTACACACGCTTGATTCTCTTTCGGAGACATATAAATCCATAGGTTTTAAGATTCTTACTAATCAGGTATATTTTTAGGCGTTTAATATGGGGTGTAGAGTCCACTTCGTTGAGCAAGGAGTAGCTCTTGTCTATTACATATTTGGCTTATGGAACGGTATCTGTGCTAATTTCAATCTCTGGTTTTATGCAGCACCCCAACTCACCTTTCCCCTTAAGCAAGCATAAGTTGGTTTTCTATATTTGAGACCCCGTTCTGTTTTGTAATTCAGTTCCTGTGTAGCCAAGTTTACATTCCGTGTAGTAGTGATATCTTATGATGTTTCTTTTTCTCTGTGACTTATTTCACTTAGAATCATCGTACCTGAATCCACTCATTATGCTGCTACGGGCCTGATGACATAGATTTCATTGCTGAGTGATATTGCATTGTACGTAAGTACCACAACTTCTTTATCCATTTTTCGCTTTCTGCGATATTGAACTTGTACCGTAAACGAGGTTCTTGTAAACAGAACCGTCCCAAACTTTGGGGTGGCTGTGTCTTTTTGATTTTAATTTCCCTAAGCTATAGGACCATAAGTGGAAGTGCCCTAGGCTCTGTTGCTTTGTTTTTTAGATGTTTCAGGAAACACCATACACTTCTCCAGAGTGGTTGTTGGCAATTTACATCCCGCCCATCAGCATAACAAGGCTCCCAGTTCTCCATGGCCTCTCCTGCCTTTCTGGATTTTACACTTTTTTCAGATGGCCCTTTTGACCGGGGGGCAGTGAGACTTCATTGTAGTGCAGATTTCCTTTGCAAGCTTGCTTGGTTGGCCAAAAAGTGCGTATGCGTTTTTTCCTGAATATATTCAGGAAAAAACGCATACGCCCTTTTTGGCCAAGTGCATCATTGTGGACGTTCTGCCTCTTTTCCTGTGGTTTACATGCAAATCCAGTCTACCTCCTGAAATCGGTTTCCTGCAATTCTGCCCCCCTTTCAAGTCCTCTTGGCAGCCTTACTTCAATATATTTTTGGACGATAGCTGTCATTTTTAACTCTGCAGGTTTGTGAATGACAGTGCCCCTGAGCTCCTTTCTTCAACTCGCTTTCTTGTGAGCTGGCCGCAACACCGCAGGATTGCTTCAGGCTCTAGTGTGGTTGCGGCACGGCACGCTTAGCCTTTGGTTAATTCCTCTTCCTGGTGGGAAACGAGAGTTAACTTTGCGCGTCCAGACACCTCCAGCTAGTTTCTCATTGGTTCTCCCTATTCCTGTTCATTTTCCGTAGAAATTGCAAACTGGGCCAAACAGGAGGTTAAAGGCACTGACTCTCCAAGTGGGGAGAGTGTTAGTAAAGTGTCTGGAATGTTGCACCCGAGAACCGGGGGACGAAAACTGAGACACATTTGAACACGTTTCCGATCACACAGTGGATCATACTCTGGGTTCCACATGCATGTTTTAGCTGAAGGAAGAATCCCTTAAACCTGGAGAGTTGAGACCCATGGAATGGGTTCCATGCAATATGACTTCAAAGGGTCTGCATTTGCTCACCGAACCTCACCAATCCTATCACTGCTGCGTTTATGCCGCTGTACACACGCTTGATTCTCTTTCGGAGACATATAAATCCATAGGTTTTAAGATTCTTACTAGTCAGGTATATTCTTAGGCGTTTAATATGGGGCGTTGAGTCCACTTCGTTGAGCAAGGAGTAGCTCTTGTCTATTACATATTTGGCTTATGGAACGGTATCTGTGCTAATTTCAATCTCTGGTTTTATGTAGCACCCCAACTCACCTTTCCCCTTAAGCAAGCATAAGTTGGTTTTCTACATTTGAGACCCTGTTCTGTTTTGTAATTCAGTTTCTGTGTAGCCAAGTTTACATTCCGTGTAGTAGTGATATCTTATGATGTTTCTTTTTCTGTGTGACTTATTTCACTTAGAATCATCGTACCTGAATCCACTCATTATCCTGCTACGGGCAGATGACATAGATTTCATTGCTGAGTGATATTGCATTGTACGTAAGTACCACAACTTCTTTATCCATTTTTCACTTTCTGCGATATTGAACTTGTACCGTAAACGAGGTTCTTGTAAACAGAGCTGTCCCAAACATTTGGGTGGTTGTGTCTTTTTGATTTTAATTTCCCTAAGCTATAGGACCATAAGTGGAAGTGCCCTAGGCTCTGTTGCTTTGTTTTGTAGATGTTTCAGGAAACACCATACACTTCTCCAGAGTGGCTGTTGGCAATTTACATCCCGCCCATCAGCATAACAAGGCTCCCCGTTCTCCATGGCCTGTCCTGCCTTTCTGGATTTTACACTTTTTTCTGATGGCCCTTTTGACCGGGGGGCAGTGACACTCCATTGTAGTGCAGACTTCCTTTGCACGCTTACTTGATTGGCCAAAAAGGGCGTATGCGTTTTTTCCTGAATATATTCAGGAAAAAACGCATACGCCCTTTTTGGCCGAGTGCATCATTGTGGACGTTCTGCCTCTTTTCCTATGCTTTACATGCAATTCCAGTCTACCTCCTGAAATCGGTTTCCTGCAATTCTGCCCCGCTTTCAAGTCCTCTTGGCAGCCTTACTTCAATATATTTTTGGACGATAGCTGTCATTTATAACTCTGCAGGTTTGTGAATGACAGTGCCCCTGAGCTCCTTTCTTCAACTCGCTTTCTTGTGAGCTGGCCGCAACACCGCAGGATTGCTTCAGGCCCTAGTGTGGTTCCGGCATGGCACATTGAGGCTTTGGTTAATTCCTCTTCCTGGTGGGAAATGAGAGTTAAATTTGCCCGTCCAGACACCTCCAGCTAGTCTCTCATTGGTTCTCCCTATTCCTGTTCATCTTCCGCAGAAATTGCAAATTGGGCCAAACAGGAGGTTAAAGGCACTGACTCTCCAAGTGGGGAGAGTGTTAGTAAAGTGTCTGGAATGTTGCACCCGAGTACCAGGGGACGAAAACTGGCACATTTGAACACGTTTCCCGATCACACGGTGGATGATACTCTGGGTTCCACATGCATGTTTTAGCTGAAGAAAGAATCCCTTAAACCTGGAGAGTTGAGATCCATGGAATGGGTACCATGCAATATGACTTCAAAGGGTCTGCATTTGCTCACCGAACCTCACCAATCCTATCACTGCTGCGTTTATGCCGCTGTACACACGCTTGATTCTCTTTCGGAGCATATAAATCCATAGGTTTTAAGATTCTTACTAGTCAGGTATATTCTTAGGAGTTTAATATGGGGTGTTGAGTCCACTTCGTTGAGCAAGGAGTAGCTCTTGTCTATTACATATTTGGCTTATGGAACGGTATCTGTGCTAATTTCAATCTCTGGTTTTATGCAGCCCCCCAACTCACCTTTCCCCTTAAGCAAGCATAAGTTGGTTTTCTACATTTGAGACCCTGTTCTGTTTTGTAATTCAGTTCCTGTGTAGCCAAGTTTACATTCCATGTAGTAGTGATATCTTATGATGTTTCTTTTTCTCTGTGAGTTATTTCACTTAGAATCATCGTACCTGAATCCACTCATTATGCTCTAAAGGTCTCATGACATAGATTTCATTGCTGAGTGATATTGCATTGTACGTAAGTACCACAACTTCTTTATCCATTTTTCGCTTTCTGTGATATTGAATTTGTACCGTAAACGAGGTTCTTGTAAACAGAGCCATCCCAAACTTTGGGGTGGCTGTGTGTTTTAGATTTTAATTTCCCTAAGCTATAGGACCATAAGTGGAAGTGCCCTAGGCTCTGTTGCTTTGTTTTTTAGATGTTTCAGGAAACACCATACACTTCTCCAGAGTGGCTGTTGGCAATTTACATCCCACCCATCAGCATAACAAGGCTCCCAGTTCTCCATGGCCTGTCCTGCCTTTCTGGATTTTACACTTTTTTCAGATGGCCCTTTTGACCGGGGGGCAGTGAGACTTCATTGTAGTGCAGATTTCCTTTGCAAGATTGCTTGGTTGGCCAAAAAGGGCGTATGCGTTTTTTCCTGAATATATTAAGGAAAAAACGCATACGCCCTTTTTGGCCAAGTGCATCATTGTGGACGTTCTGCCTCTTTTCCTATGCTTTACATGCAATTCCAGTCTACCTCCTGAAATCGGTTTCCTGCAATTCTGCCCCGCTTTCAAGTCCTCTTGGCAGCCTTACTTCAATATATTTTTGGACGATAGCTATCATTTATAACTCTGCAGGTATGTGAATGACAGTGCCCCTGAGCTCCTTTCTTCAACTCGCTTTCTTGTGAGCGGGCCGCAACACCGCAGGATTGCTTCAGGCCCTAGTGTGGTTCCGGCATGGCACGCTGAGCCTTTGTTTAATTCCTCTTCCTGGTGGGAAATGAGAGTTAAATTTGCCCGTCCAGACACCTCCAGCTAGTCTCTCATTGGTTCTCCCTATTCCTGTTCATTTTCCGCAGAAATTGCAAACTGGGCCAAACAGGAGGTTAAAGGCACTGACTCTCCAAGTGGGGAGAGTGTTAGTAAAGCGTCTGGAATGTTGCACCCGAGTACCGGGGGACGAATACTGAGACACATTTGAACACGTTTCCCGATCACACGGTTGATCATACTCTGGGTTCCACATGCATGTTTTAGCTGAAGGAAGAATCCCTTAAACCTGGACAGTTGAGACCCATGGAATGGGTACCATGCAATATGACTTCAAAGGGTCTGCATTTGCTCACCGATCCTCACCAATCCTATCACTGCTGCGTTTATGCCACTGTACACACGCTTGATTCTCTTTCGGAGACATATAAATCCATAGGTTTTAAGATTCTTACTAATCAGGTATATTTTTAGGCGTTTAATATGGGGTGTAGAGTCCACTTCGTTGAGCAAGGAGTAGCTCTTGTCTATTACATATTTGGCTTATGGAACGGTATCTGTGCTAATTTCAATCTCTGGTTTTATGCAGCACCCCAACTCACCTTTCCCCTTAAGCAAGCATAAGTTGGTTTTCTATATTTGAGACCCCGTTCTGTTTTGTAATTCAGTTCCTGTGTAGCCAAGTTTACATTCCGTGTAGTAGTGATATCTTATGATGTTTCTTTTTCTCTGTGACTTATTTCACTTAGAATCATCGTACCTGAATCCACTCATTATGCTGCTACGGGCCTGATGACATAGATTTCATTGCTGAGTGATATTGCATTGTACGTAAGTACCACAACTTCTTTATCCATTTTTCGCTTTCTGCGATATTGAACTTGTACCGTAAACGAGGTTCTTGTAAACAGAACCGTCCCAAACTTTGGGGTGGCTGTGTCTTTTTGATTTTAATTTCCCTAAGCTATAGGACCATAAGTGGAAGTGCCCTAGGCTCTGTTGCTTTGTTTTTTAGATGTTTCAGGAAACACCATACACTTCTCCAGAGTGGTTGTTGGCAATTTACATCCCGCCCATCAGCATAACAAGGCTCCCAGTTCTCCATGGCCTCTCCTGCCTTTCTGGATTTTACACTTTTTTCAGATGGCCCTTTTGACCGGGGGGCAGTGAGACTTCATTGTAGTGCAGATTTCCTTTGCAAGCTTGCTTGGTTGGCCAAAAAGTGCGTATGCGTTTTTTCCTGAATATATTCAGGAAAAAACGCATACGCCCTTTTTGGCCAAGTGCATCATTGTGGACGTTCTGCCTCTTTTCCTGTGGTTTACATGCAAATCCAGTCTACCTCCTGAAATCGGTTTCCTGCAATTCTGCCCCGCTTTCAAGTCCTCTTGGCAGCCTTACTTCAATATATTTTTGGACGATAGCTGTCATTTTTAACTCTGCAGGTTTGTGAATGACAGTGCCCCTGAGCTCCTTTCTTCAACTCGCTTTCTTGTGAGCTGGCCGCAACACCGCAGGATTGCTTCAGGCTCTAGTGTGGTTGCGGCACGGCACGCTTAGCCTTTGGTTAATTCCTCTTCCTGGTGGGAAACGAGAGTTAACTTTGCGCGTCCAGACACCTCCAGCTAGTTTCTCATTGGTTCTCCCTATTCCTGTTCATTTTCCGTAGAAATTGCAAACTGGGCCAAACAGGAGGTTAAAGGCACTGACTCTCCAAGTGGGGAGAGTGTTAGTAAAGTGTCTGGAATGTTGCACCCGAGAACCGGGGGACGAAAACTGAGACACATTTGAACACGTTTCCGATCACACAGTGGATCATACTCTGGGTTCCACATGCATGTTTTAGCTGAAGGAAGAATCCCTTAAACCTGGAGAGTTGAGACCCATGGAATGGGTTCCATGCAATATGACTTCAAAGGGTCTGCATTTGCTCACCGAACCTCACCAATCCTATCACTGCTGCGTTTATGCCGCTGTACACACGCTTGATTCTCTTTCGGAGACATATAAATCCATAGGTTTTAAGATTCTTACTAGTCAGGTATATTCTTAGGCGTTTAATATGGGGCGTTGAGTCCACTTCGTTGAGCAAGGAGTAGCTCTTGTCTATTACATATTTGGCTTATGGAACGGTATCTGTGCTAATTTCAATCTCTGGTTTTATGTAGCACCCCAACTCACCTTTCCCCTTAAGCAAGCATAAGTTGGTTTTCTACATTTGAGACCCTGTTCTGTTTTGTAATTCAGTTTCTGTGTAGCCAAGTTTACATTCCGTGTAGTAGTGATATCTTATGATGTTTCTTTTTCTGTGTGACTTATTTCACTTACAATCATCGTACCTGAATCCACTCATTATCCTGCTACGGGCAGATGACATAGATTTCATTGCTGAGTGATATTGCATTGTACGTAAGTACCACAACTTCTTTATCCATTTTTCACTTTCTGCGATATTGAACTTGTACCGTAAACGAGGTTCTTGTAAACAGAGCTGTCCCAAACATTTGGGTGGTTGTGTCTTTTTGATTTTAATTTCCCTAAGCTATAGGACCATAAGTGGAAGTGCCCTAGGCTCTGTTGCTTTGTTTTGTAGATGTTTCAGGAAACACCATACACTTCTCCAGAGTGGCTGTTGGCAATTTACATCCCGCCCATCAGCATAACAAGGCTCCCCGTTCTCCATGGCCTGTCCTGCCTTTCTGGATTTTACACTTTTTTCTGATGGCCCTTTTGACCGGGGGGCAGTGACACTCCATTGTAGTGCAGACTTCCTTTGCACGCTTACTTGATTGGCCAAAAAGGGCGTATGCGTTTTTTCCTGAATATATTCAGGAAAAAACGCATACGCCCTTTTTGGCCGAGTGCATCATTGTGGACGTTCTGCCTCTTTTCCTATGCTTTACATGCAATTCCAGTCTACCTCCTGAAATCGGTTTCCTGCAATTCTGCCCCGCTTTCAAGTCCTCTTGGCAGCCTTACTTCAATATATTTTTGGACGATAGCTGTCATTTATAACTCTGCAGGTTTGTGAATGACAGTGCCCCTGAGCTCCTTTCTTCAACTCGCTTTCTTGTGAGCTGGCCGCAACACCGCAGGATTGCTTCAGGCCCTAGTGTGGTTCCGGCATGGCACATTGAGGCTTTGGTTAATTCCTCTTCCTGGTGGGAAATGAGAGTTAAATTTGCCCGTCCAGACACCTCCAGCTAGTCTCTCATTGGTTCTCCCTATTCCTGTTCATCTTCCGCAGAAATTGCAAATTGGCCCAAACAGGAGGTTAAAGGCACTGACTCTCCAAGTGGGGAGAGTGTTAGTAAAGCGTCTGGAATGTTGCACCCGAGTACCAGGGGACGAAAACTGGCACATTTGAACACGTTTCCCGATCACACGGTGGATGATACTCTGGGTTCCACATGCATGTTTTAGCTGAAGAAAGAATCCCTTAAACCTGGAGAGTTGAGATCCATGGAATGGGTACCATGCAATATGACTTCAAAGGGTCTGCATTTGCTCACCGAACCTCACCAATCCTATCACTGCTGCGTTTATGCCGCTGTACACACGCTTGATTCTCTTTCGGAGCATATAAATCCATAGGTTTTAAGATTCTTACTAGTCAGGTATATTCTTAGGAGTTTAATATGGGGTGTTGAGTCCACTTCGTTGAGCAAGGAGTAGCTCTTGTCTATTACATATTTGGCTTATGGAACGGTATCTGTGCTAATTTCAATCTCTGGTTTTATGCAGCCCCCCAACTCACCTTTCCCCTTAAGCAAGCATAAGTTGTTTTTCTACATTTGAGACCCTGTTCTGTTTTGTAATTCAGTTCCTGTGTAGCCAAGTTTACATTCCATGTAGTAGTGATATCTTATGATGTTTCTTTTTCTCTGTGAGTTATTTCACTTAGAATCATCGTACCTGAATCCACTCATTATGCTCTAAAGGTCTCATGACATAGATTTCATTGCTGAGTGATATTGCATTGTACGTAAGTACCACAACTTCTTTATCCATTTTTCGCTTTCTGTGATATTGAATTTGTACCGTAAACGAGGTTCTTGTAAACAGAGCCGTCCCAAACTTTGGGGTGGCTGTGTGTTTTAGATTTTAATTTCCCTAAGCTATAGGACCATAAGTGGAAGTGCCCTAGGCTCTGTTGCTTTGTTTTTTAGATGTTTCAGGAAACACCATACACTTCTCCAGAGTGGCTGTTGGCAATTTACATCCCACCCATCAGCATAACAAGGCTCCCAGTTCTCCATGGCCTGTCCTGCCTTTCTGGATTTTACACTTTTTTCAGATGGCCCTTTTGACCGGGGGGCAGTGAGACTTCATTGTAGTGCAGATTTCCTTTGCAAGATTGCTTGGTTGGCCAAAAAGGGCGTATGCGTTTTTTCCTGAATATATTAAGGAAAAAACGCATACGCCCTTTTTGGCCAAGTGCATCATTGTGGACGTTCTGCCTCTTTTCCTATGCTTTACATGCAATTCCAGTCTACCTCCTGAAATCGGTTTCCTGCAATTCTGCCCCGCTTTCAAGTCCTCTTGGCAGCCTTACTTCAATATATTTTTGGACGATAGCTATCATTTATAACTCTGCAGGTATGTGAATGACAGTGCCCCTGAGCTCCTTTCTTCAACTCGCTTTCTTGTGAGCGGGCCGCAACACCGCAGGATTGCTTCAGGACCTAGTGTGGTTCCGGCATGGCACGCTGAGCCTTTGTTTAATTCCTCTTCCTGGTGGGAAATGAGAGTTAAATTTGCCCGTCCAGACACCTCCAGCTAGTCTCTCATTGGTTCTCCCTATTCCTGTTCATTTTCCGCAGAAATTGCAAACTGGGCCAAACAGGAGGTTAAAGGCACTGACTCTCCAAGTGGGGAGAGTGTTAGTAAAGCGTCTGGAATGTTGCACCCGAGTACCGGGGGACGAATACTGAGACACATTTGAACACGTTTCCCGATCACACGGTTGATCATACTCTGGGTTCCACATGCATGTTTTAGCTGAAGGAAGAATCCCTTAAACCTGGACAGTTGAGACCCATGGAATGGGTACCATGCAATATGACTTCAAAGGGTCTGCATTTGCTCACCGATCCTCACCAATCCTATCACTGCTGCGTTTATGCCACTGTACACACGCTTGATTCTCTTTCGGAGACATATAAATCCATAGGTTTTAAGATTCTTACTAATCAGGTATATTTTTAGGCGTTTAATATGGGGTGTAGAGTCCACTTCGTTGAGCAAGGAGTAGCTCTTGTCTATTACATATTTGGCTTATGGAACGGTATCTGTGCTAATTTCAATCTCTGGTTTTATGCAGCACCCCAACTCACCTTTCCCCTTAAGCAAGCATAAGTTGGTTTTCTATATTTGAGACCCCGTTCTGTTTTGTAATTCAGTTCCTGTGTAGCCAAGTTTACATTCCGTGTAGTAGTGATATCTTATGATGTTTCTTTTTCTCTGTGACTTATTTCACTTAGAATCATCGTACCTGAATCCACTCATTATGCTGCTACGGGCCTGATGACATAGATTTCATTGCTGAGTGATATTGCATTGTACGTAAGTACCACAACTTCTTTATCCATTTTTCGCTTTCTGCGATATTGAACTTGTACCGTAAACGAGGTTCTTGTAAACAGAACCGTCCCAAACTTTGGGGTGGCTGTGTCTTTTTGATTTTAATTTCCCTAAGCTATAGGACCATAAGTGGAAGTGCCCTAGGCTCTGTTGCTTTGTTTTTTAGATGTTTCAGGAAACACCATACACTTCTCCAGAGTGGTTGTTGGCAATTTACATCCCGCCCATCAGCATAACAAGGCTCCCAGTTCTCCATGGCCTCTCCTGCCTTTCTGGATTTTACACTTTTTTCAGATGGCCCTTTTGACCGGGGGGCAGTGAGACTTCATTGTAGTGCAGATTTCCTTTGCAAGCTTGCTTGGTTGGCCAAAAAGTGCGTATGCGTTTTTTCCTGAATATATTCAGGAAAAAACGCATACGCCCTTTTTGGCCAAGTGCATCATTGTGGACGTTCTGCCTCTTTTCCTGTGGTTTACATGCAAATCCAGTCTACCTCCTGAAATCGGTTTCCTGCAATTCTGCCCCGCTTTCAAGTCCTCTTGGCAGCCTTACTTCAATATATTTTTGGACGATAGCTGTCATTTTTAACTCTGCAGGTTTGTGAATGACAGTGCCCCTGAGCTCCTTTCTTCAACTCGCTTTCTTGTGAGCTGGCCGCAACACCGCAGGATTGCTTCAGGCTCTAGTGTGGTTGCGGCACGGCACGCTTAGCCTTTGGTTAATTCCTCTTCCTGGTGGGAAACGAGAGTTAACTTTGCGCGTCCAGACACCTCCAGCTAGTTTCTCATTGGTTCTCCCTATTCCTGTTCATTTTCCGTAGAAATTGCAAACTGGGCCAAACAGGAGGTTAAAGGCACTGACTCTCCAAGTGGGGAGAGTGTTAGTAAAGTGTCTGGAATGTTGCACCCGAGAACCGGGGGACGAAAACTGAGACACATTTGAACACGTTTCCGATCACACAGTGGATCATACTCTGGGTTCCACATGCATGTTTTAGCTGAAGGAAGAATCCCTTAAACCTGGAGAGTTGAGACCCATGGAATGGGTTCCATGCAATATGACTTCAAAGGGTCTGCATTTGCTCACCGAACCTCACCAATCCTATCACTGCTGCGTTTATGCCGCTGTACACACGCTTGATTCTCTTTCGGAGACATATAAATCCATAGGTTTTAAGATTCTTACTAGTCAGGTATATTCTTAGGCGTTTAATATGGGGCGTTGAGTCCACTTCGTTGAGCAAGGAGTAGCTCTTGTCTATTACATATTTGGCTTATGGAACGGTATCTGTGCTAATTTCAATCTCTGGTTTTATGTAGCACCCCAACTCACCTTTCCCCTTAAGCAAGCATAAGTTGGTTTTCTACATTTGAGACCCTGTTCTGTTTTGTAATTCAGTTTCTGTGTAGCCAAGTTTACATTCCGTGTAGTAGTGATATCTTATGATGTTTCTTTTTCTGTGTGACTTATTTCACTTACAATCATCGTACCTGAATCCACTCATTATCCTGCTACGGGCAGATGACATAGATTTCATTGCTGAGTGATATTGCATTGTACGTAAGTACCACAACTTCTTTATCCATTTTTCACTTTCTGCGATATTGAACTTGTACCGTAAACGAGGTTCTTGTAAACAGAGCTGTCCCAAACATTTGGGTGGTTGTGTCTTTTTGATTTTAATTTCCCTAAGCTATAGGACCATAAGTGGAAGTGCCCTAGGCTCTGTTGCTTTGTTTTGTAGATGTTTCAGGAAACACCATACACTTCTCCAGAGTGGCTGTTGGCAATTTACATCCCGCCCATCAGCATAACAAGGCTCCCCGTTCTCCATGGCCTGTCCTGCCTTTCTGGATTTTACACTTTTTTCTGATGGCCCTTTTGACCGGGGGGCAGTGACACTCCATTGTAGTGCAGACTTCCTTTGCACGCTTACTTGATTGGCCAAAAAGGGCGTATGCGTTTTTTCCTGAATATATTCAGGAAAAAACGCATACGCCCTTTTTGGCCGAGTGCATCATTGTGGACGTTCTGCCTCTTTTCCTATGCTTTACATGCAATTCCAGTCTACCTCCTGAAATCGGTTTCCTGCAATTCTGCCCCGCTTTCAAGTCCTCTTGGCAGCCTTACTTCAATATATTTTTGGACGATAGCTGTCATTTATAACTCTGCAGGTTTGTGAATGACAGTGCCCCTGAGCTCCTTTCTTCAACTCGCTTTCTTGTGAGCTGGCCGCAACACCGCAGGATTGCTTCAGGCCCTAGTGTGGTTCCGGCATGGCACATTGAGGCTTTGGTTAATTCCTCTTCCTGGTGGGAAATGAGAGTTAAATTTGCCCGTCCAGACACCTCCAGCTAGTCTCTCATTGGTTCTCCCTATTCCTGTTCATCTTCCGCAGAAATTGCAAATTGGGCCAAACAGGAGGTTAAAGGCACTGACTCTCCAAGTGGGGAGAGTGTTAGTAAAGCGTCTGGAATGTTGCACCCGAGTACCAGGGGACGAAAACTGGCACATTTGAACACGTTTCCCGATCACACGGTGGATGATACTCTGGGTTCCACATGCATGTTTTAGCTGAAGAAAGAATCCCTTAAACCTGGAGAGTTGAGATCCATGGAATGGGTACCATGCAATATGACTTCAAAGGGTCTGCATTTGCTCACCGAACCTCACCAATCCTATCACTGCTGCGTTTATGCCGCTGTACACACGCTTGATTCTCTTTCGGAGCATATAAATCCATAGGTTTTAAGATTCTTACTAGTCAGGTATATTCTTAGGAGTTTAATATGGGGTGTTGAGTCCACTTCGTTGAGCAAGGAGTAGCTCTTGTCTATTACATATTTGGCTTATGGAACGGTATCTGTGCTAATTTCAATCTCTGGTTTTATGCAGCCCCCCAACTCACCTTTCCCCTTAAGCAAGCATAAGTTGGTTTTCTACATTTGAGACCCTGTTCTGTTTTGTAATTCAGTTCCTGTGTAGCCAAGTTTACATTCCATGTAGTAGTGATATCTTATGATGTTTCTTTTTCTCTGTGAGTTATTTCACTTAGAATCATCGTACCTGAATCCACTCATTATGCTCTAAAGGTCTCATGACATAGATTTCATTGCTGAGTGATATTGCATTGTACGTAAGTACCACAACTTCTTTATCCATTTTTCGCTTTCTGTGATATTGAATTTGTACCGTAAACGAGGTTCTTGTAAACAGAGCCGTCCCAAACTTTGGGGTGGCTGTGTGTTTTAGATTTTAATTTCCCTAAGCTATAGGACCATAAGTGGAAGTGCCCTAGGCTCTGTTGCTTTGTTTTTTAGATGTTTCAGGAAACACCATACACTTCTCCAGAGTGGCTGTTGGCAATTTACATCCCACCCATCAGCATAACAAGGCTCCCAGTTCTCCATGGCCTGTCCTGCCTTTCTGGATTTTACACTTTTTTCAGATGGCCCTTTTGACCGGGGGGCAGTGAGACTTCATTGTAGTGCAGATTTCCTTTGCAAGATTGCTTGGTTGGCCAAAAAGGGCGTATGCGTTTTTTCCTGAATATATTAAGGAAAAAACGCATACGCCCTTTTTGGCCAAGTGCATCATTGTGGACGTTCTGCCTCTTTTCCTATGCTTTACATGCAATTCCAGTCTACCTCCTGAAATCGGTTTCCTGCAATTCTGCCCCGCTTTCAAGTCCTCTTGGCAGCCTTACTTCAATATATTTTTGGACGATAGCTATCATTTATAACTCTGCAGGTATGTGAATGACAGTGCCCCTGAGCTCCTTTCTTCAACTCGCTTTCTTGTGAGCGGGCCGCAACACCGCAGGATTGCTTCAGGCCCTAGTGTGGTTCCGGCATGGCACGCTGAGCCTTTGTTTAATTCCTCTTCCTGGTGGGAAATGAGAGTTAAATTTGCCCGTCCAGACACCTCCAGCTAGTCTCTCATTGGTTCTCCCTATTCCTGTTCATTTTCCGCAGAAATTGCAAACTGGGCCAAACAGGAGGTTAAAGGCACTGACTCTCCAAGTGGGGAGAGTGTTAGTAAAGCGTCTGGAATGTTGCACCCGAGTACCAGGGGACGAAAACTGAGACACATTTGAACACGTTTCCCGATCACATGGTGGATCATACTCTGGGTTCCACATGCATGTTTTAGCTGAAGGAAGAATCCCTTAAACCTGGAGAGTTGAGACCCATGCAAAGGGTACCATGAAATATGACTTCAAAGGGTCTGCATTTGCTCACCGATCCTCACCAATCCTATCACTGCTGCGTTTATGCCGCTGTACACACTCTTGATTCTCTTTCGGAGACATATAAATCCATAGGTTTTAAGATTCTTACTAGTCAGGTATATTCGTAGGCTTTTAATATGGGGTGTTGAGTCCACTTCATTGAGCAAGGAGTAGCTCTTGTCTATTACATATTTGGCTTATGGAACGGTATCTGTGCTTATTTCAATCTCTGGTTTTATGCAGCACCCCAACTCACATTTCCCCTTAAGCAAGCATAAGTTGGTTTTCTACATTTGAGACCCTGTTCTGTTTTGTAATTCAGTTCCTGTGTAGCCAAGTTTACATTCCGTGTAGTAGTGATATCTTATGATGTTTCTTTTTCTGTGTGACTTATTTCACTTAGAATCATCGTACCTGAATCCACTCATTATGCTTCTACGGGCCTGATGACATAGATTTCATTGCTGAGTGATATTGCATTGTACGTAAGTACCACAACTTCTTTATCCATTTTTCGCTTTCTGCGATATTAAACTTGTACCGTAAACGAGGTTCTTGTAAACAGAGCTGTCCCAAACTTTGGGGTGGCTGTGTGTTTTCGATTTTAATTTCCCTAAGCTATAGGACCATAAGTGGAAGTGCCCTAGGCTCTGTTGCTTTGTTTTTTAGATGTTTCAGGAAACACCATACACTTCTCCAGAGTGGCTGTTGGCAATTTACATCCCACCCATCAGCATAACAAGGCTCCCAGTTCTCCATGGCCTGTCCTGCCTTTCTGGATTTTACACTTTTTTCAGATGGCCCTTTTGACCGGGGGGCAGTGAGACTTCATTGTAGTGCAGATTTCCTTTGCAAGATTGCTTGGTTGGCCAAAAAGGGCGTATGCGTTTTTTCCTGAATATATTAAGGAAAAAACGCATACGCCCTTTTTGGCCAAGTGCATCATTGTGGACGTTCTGCCTCTTTTCCTATGCTTTACATGCAATTCCAGTCTACCTCCTGAAATCGGTTTCCTGCAATTCTGCCCCGCTTTCAAGTCCTCTTGGCAGCCTTACTTCAATATATTTTTGGACGATAGCTATCATTTATAACTCTGCAGGTATGTGAATGACAGTGCCCCTGAGCTCCTTTCTTCAACTCGCTTTCTTGTGAGCGGGCCGCAACACCGCAGGATTGCTTCAGGCCCTAGTGTGGTTCCGGCATGGCACGCTGAGCCTTTGTTTAATTCCTCTTCCTGGTGGGAAATGAGAGTTAAATTTGCCCGTCCAGACACCTCCAGCTAGTCTCTCATTGGTTCTCCCTATTCCTGTTCATTTTCCGCAGAAATTGCAAACTGGGCCAAACAGGAGGTTAAAGGCACTGACTCTCCAAGTGGGGAGAGTGTTAGTAAAGCGTCTGGAATGTTGCACCCGAGTACCAGGGGACGAAAACTGAGACACATTTGAACACGTTTCCCGATCACATGGTGGATCATACTCTGGGTTCCACATGCATGTTTTAGCTGAAGGAAGAATCCCTTAAACCTGGAGAGTTGAGACCCATGCAAAGGGTACCATGAAATATGACTTCAAAGGGTCTGCATTTGCTCACCGATCCTCACCAATCCTATCACTGCTGCGTTTATGCCGCTGTACACACTCTTGATTCTCTTTCGGAGACATATAAATCCATAGGTTTTAAGATTCTTACTAGTCAGGTATATTCGTAGGCTTTTAATATGGGGTGTTGAGTCCACTTCATTGAGCAAGGAGTAGCTCTTGTCTATTACATATTTGGCTTATGGAACGGTATCTGTGCTTATTTCAATCTCTGGTTTTATGCAGCACCCCAACTCACATTTCCCCTTAAGCAAGCATAAGTTGGTTTTCTACATTTGAGACCCTGTTCTGTTTTGTAATTCAGTTCCTGTGTAGCCAAGTTTACATTCCGTGTAGTAGTGATATCTTATGATGTTTCTTTTTCTGTGTGACTTATTTCACTTAGAATCATCGTACCTGAATCCACTCATTATGCTTCTACGGGCCTGATGACATAGATTTCATTGCTGAGTGATATTGCATTGTACGTAAGTACCACAACTTCTTTATCCATTTTTCGCTTTCTGCGATATTAAACTTGTACCGTAAACGAGGTTCTTGTAAACAGAGCTGTCCCAAACTTTGGGGTGGCTGTGTCTTTTTGATTTTAATTTCCCTAAGCTATAGGACCATAAGTGGAAGTGCCCTAGGCTCTGTTGCTTTGTTTTTTAGATGTTTCAGGAAACACCATACACTTCTCCAGAGTGGCTGTTGGCAATTTACATCCCGCCCATCAGCATAACAAGGCTCCCAGTTCTCCATGGCTTGTCCTGCCTTTCTGGATTTTACACTTTTTTCAGATGGCCCTTTTGACCGGGGGGCAGTGAGACTTCATTGTAGTGCAGATTTCCTTTGCAAGCTTGCTTGGTTGGCCAAAAAGTGCGTATGCGTTTTTTCCTGAATATATTCAGGAAAAAACGCATACGCCCTTTTTGGCCAAGTGCATCATTGTGGACGTTCTGCCTCTTTTCCTGTGGTTTACATGCAAATCCAGTCTACCTCCTGAAATCGGTTTCCTGCAATTCTGCCCCGCTTTCAAGTCCTCTTGGCAGCCTTACTTCAATATATTTTTGGACGATAGCTGTCATTTTTAACTCTGCAGGTTTGTGAATGACAGTGCCCCTGAGCTCCTTTCTTCAACTCGCTTTCTTGTGAGCTGGCCGCAACACCGCAGGATTGCTTCAGGCCCCAGTGTGGTTCCGGCATGGCACGCTGAGCCTTTGGTTAATTCCTCTTCCTGGTGGGAAATGAGAGTTAAATTTGCCCGTCCAGACACCTCCAGCTAGTTTCTTATTGGTTCTCCCTATTCCTGTTCATTTTCCGCAGAAATTGCAAACTGGGCCAAACAGGAGGTTAAAGGCACTGACTCTCCAAGTGGGGAGAGTGTTAGTAAAGCGTCTGGAATGTTGCACCCGAGTACCGGGGGACGAATACTGAGACACATTTGAACACGTTTCCCGATCACACGGTGGATCATACTCTGGGTTCCACATGCATGTTTTAGCTGAAGGAAGAATCCCTTAAACCTGGAGAGTTGAGACCCATGGAATGGGTACCATGCAATATGACTTCAAAGGGTCTGCATTTGCTCACCGATCCTCACCAATCCTATCACTGCTGCGTTTATGCCACTGTACACACGCTTGATTCTCTTTCGGAGACATATAAATCCATAGGTTTTAAGATTCTTACTAATCAGGTATATTTTTAGGCGTTTAATATGGGGTGTTGAGTCCACTTCGTTGAGCAAGGAGTAGCTCTTGTCTATTACATATTTGGCTTATGGAACGGTATCTGTGCTAATTTCAATCTCTGGTTTTATGCAGCACCCCAACTCACCTTTCCCCTTAAGCAAGCATAAGTTGGTTTTCTATATTTGAGACCCCGTTCTGTTTTGTAATTCAGTTCCTGTGTAGCCAAGTTTACATTCCGTGTAGTAGTGATATCTTATGATGTTTCTTTTTCTCTGTGACTTATTTCACTTAGAATCATCGTACCTGAATCCACTCATTATGCTGCTATGGGCCTGATGACATAGATTTCATTGCTGAGTGATATTGCATTGTACGTAAGTACCACAACTTCTTTATCCATTTTTCGCTTTCTGCGATATTGAACTTGTACCGTAAACGAGGTTCTTGTAAACAGAACCGTCCCAAACTTTGGGGTGGCTGTGTCTTTTTGATTTTAATTTCCCTAAGCTATAGGACCATAAGTGGAAGTGCCCTAGGCTCTGTTGCTTTGTTTTTTAGATGTTTCAGGAAACACCATACACTTCTCCAGAGTGGTTGTTGGCAATTTACATCCCGCCCATCAGCATAACAAGGCTCCCAGTTCTCCATGGCCTGTCCTGCCTTTCTGGATTTTACACTTTTTTCAGATGGCCCTTTTGACCGGGGGGCAGTGAGACTTCATTGTAGTGCAGATTTCCTTTGCAAGCTTGCTTGGTTGGCCAAAAAGGGCGTATGCGTTTTTTCCTGAATATATTCAGGAAAAAACGCATACGCCCTTTTTGGCCAAGTGCATCATTGTGGACGTTCTGCCTCTTTTCCTATGCTTAACATGCAATTCCAGTCTACCTCCTGAAATTGGTTTCCTGCAATTCTGCCCCGCTTTCAAGTCCTCTTGGCAGCCTTACTTCAATATATTTTTGGACGATAGCTGTCATTTATAACTCTGCAGGTTTTTGAATGACAGTGCCCCTGAGCTCCTTTCTTCAACTCGCTTTCTTGTGAGCTGGCCGCAACACCGCAGGATAGCTTCAGGCCCTAGTGTGGTTTCGGCATGGCCCGCTGAGGCTTTGGTTAATTCCTCTTCCTGGTGGGAAATGAGAGTTAAATTTGCCCGTTCAGACACCTCCAGCTAGTCTCTCATTGGTTCTCCCTATTCCTGTTCATTTTCCGCAGAAATTGCAAACTGGGCCAAACAGGAGGTTAAAGGCACTGACTCTCCAAGTGGGGAGAGTGTTAGTAAAGCGTCTGGAATGTTGCACCCGAGTAGCAGGACACGAAAACTGAGACACATTTGAACACGTTTCCTGATCACACGGTGGATCATACTCTGGGTTCCACATGCATGTGTTAGCTGAAGGAAGAATCCCTTAAACCTGGAGAGTTGAGACCCCTGCAATGGGTACCATGCAATATGACTTCAAATGGTCTGCATTTGCTCACCTATCCTCACCAATCCTATCACTGCTGCGTTTATGCCGCTGTACACATGCTTGATTCTCTTTCGGAGACATATAAATCCATAGGTTTTAAGATTCTTACTAGTCAGGTATATTCTTACGCGTTTAATATGGGGTGTTGCGTCCACTTCGTTGAGCAAGGAGTAGCTCTTGTCTATTACATATTTGGCTTATGGAACGGTATCTGTGCTAATTTCAATCTCTAGTTTTATGCAGCACCCCAACTCACATTTCCCCTTAAGCAAGCATAAGTTGTTTTTCTACATTTGAGACCCTGTTCTGTTTTGTAATTCAGTTCCTGTGTAGCCAAGTTTACATTCCGTGTAGTAGTGATATCTGATGATGTTTCTTTTTTTGTGTGACTTATTTCACTTAGAATCATCGTACCTGAATCCACTCATTATGCTGCTACGGGTCTGATGACATAGATTTCATTGCTGAGTGATATTGCATTGTACGTAAGTACCACAACTTCTTTATCCATTTTTTGCTTTCTGCGATATTAAACTTGTACCGTAAACGAGGTTCTTGTAAACAGAGCTGTCCAAAACTTTGGGGTGGCTGTGTCTTTTTGATTTTAATTTCCCTAAGCTATAGGACCATAAGTGGAAGTGCCCTAGGCTCTGTTGCTTTGTTTTGTAGATGTTTCAGGAAACACCATACACTTCTCCAGAGTGGCTGTTGGCAATTTACATCCCGCCCATCAGCATAACAAGGCTCCCAGTTCTCCATGGCCTGTCCTGCCTTTCTGGATTTTACACTTTTTTCAGATGGCCCTTTTGACCGGGGGGCAGTGAGACTTCATTGTAGTGCAGATTTCCTTTGCAAGCTTGCTTGGTTGGCCAAAAAGGGCGTATGCGTTTTTTCCTGAATATATTAAGGAAAAAACGCATACGCCCTTTTTGGCCAAGTGCATCATTGTGGACGTTCTGCCTCTTTTCCTATGCTTTACATGCAATTCCAGTCTACCTCCTGAAATCGGTTTCCTGCAATTCTGCCCCGCTTTCAAGTCCTCTTGGCAGCCTTACTTCAATATATTTTTGGACGATAGCTATCATTTATAACTCTGCAGGTATGTGAATGACAGTGCCCCTGAGCTCCTTTCTTCAACTCGCTTTCTTGTGAGCTGGCCGCAACACCGCAGGATTGCTTCAGGCCCTAATGTGGTTCCGGCATGGCACGCTGAGCCTTTGTTTAATTCCTCTTCCTTGTGGGAAATGAGAGTTAAATTTGCCCGTCCAGACACCTCCAGCTAGTCTCTCATTGGTTCTCCCTATTCCTGTTCATTTTCTGCAGAAATTGCAAACTGGGCCAAACAGGAGGTTAAAGGCACTGACTCTCCAAGTGGGGAGAGTGTTAGTAAAGCGTCTGGAATGTTGCACCCGAGTACCAGGGGATGAAAACTGAGACACATTTGAACACGTTTCCCGATCACATGGTGGATCATACTCTGGGTTCCACATGCATGTTTTAGCTGAAGGAAGAATCCCTTAAACCTGGAGAGTTGAGACCCCTGCAATGGGTACCATGCAATATGACTTCAAAGGGTCTGCATTTGCTCACCGAACCTCACCAATCCTATCACTGCTGCATTTATGCCACTGTACACACGCTTGATTCTCTTTCTGAGACATATAAATCCATAGGTTTTTAGATTCTTACTAGTCAGGTATATTCTTAGGCGTTTAATATGGGGTGTAGAGTCCACTTCGTTGAGCAAGGAGTAGCTCTTGTCTATTACATATTTGGCTTATGGAACGGTATCTGTGCTAATTTCAATCTCTGGTTTTATGCAGCACCCCAACTCACCTTTCCCCTTAAGCAAGCATAAGTCGGTTTTCTACATTTGAGACCCTGTTCTGTTTTGTAATTCAGTTCCTGTGTAGCCAAGTTTACATTCCATGTGGTAGAGATATCTTATGATGTTTCTTTTTCTGTGTGACTTATTTCACTTAGAATCATCGTACCTGAATCCACTCATTATGCTGCTATGGGCCTGATGACATAGATTTCATTGCTGAGTGATATTGCATTGTACGTAAGTACCACAACTTCTTTATCCATTTTTCACTTTCTGTGATTTTGAACTTATACTGTAAACGAGGTTCTTGTAAACAGAGCCTTCCCAAACTTTGGGGTGGCTGTGTCTTTTTGATTTTAATTTCCCTAAGCTATAGGACCATAAGTGGAAGTGCCCTAGGCTCTGTTGCTTTGTTTTGTAGATGTTTCAGGAAACACCATACACTTTTCCAGAGTGACTGTTGCCAATTTACATCCCGCCCATCAGCATAACAAGGCTCCCAGTTCTCCATGGGCTGTCCTGCCTTTCTGGATTTTACACTTTTTTCAGATGGCCCTTTTGACCGGGGGGCAGTGAGACTTCATTGTAGTGCAGATTTCCTTTGCAAGCTTGCTTGGTTGGCCAAAAAGTGCGTATGCGTTTTTTCCTGAATATATTCAGGAAAAAACGTATACGCCCTTTTTGGCCAAGTGCATCATTGTGGACGTTCTGCCTCTTTTCCTATGCTTTACATGCAATTCCAGTCTACCTCCTGAAATCGGTTTCCTGCAATTCTGCCCCGCTTTCAAGTCCTCTTGGCAGCCTTACTTCAATATATTTTTGGACGATAGCTGTCATTTATAACTCTGCAGGTATGTGAATGACAGTGCCCCTGAGCTCCTTTCTTCAACTCGCTTTCTTGTGAGCTGGCCGCAACACCGCAGCATTGCTTCAGGCCCTAGTGTGGTTCCGGCATGGCACGCTGAGCCTTTGGTTAATTCCTCTTCCTGGTGGGAAATGAGAGTTAAATTTGCCCGTCCAGACACCTCCAGCTAGTCTCTCATTGGTTCTCCCTATTCCTGTTCATTTTCCGCAGAAATTGCAAACTGGGCCAAACAGGAGGTTAAAGGCACTGACTCTCCAAGTGGGGAGAGTGTTAGTAAAGCGTCTGGAATGTTGCACCCGAGTACCAGGGGACGAAAACTGACACAATTGAACACGTTTCCCTATCACACGGTGGATCATACTCTGGGTTCCACATGCATGTTTTAGCTGAAGGAAGAATCCCTTAAACCTGGAGAGTTGAGACCCATGGAATGGGTACCATGCAATATGACTTCAAAGGGTCTGCATTTGTCCACCGAACCTCACCAATAATATCACTGCTGCGTTTATGCCGCTGTACACACGCTTGATTCTCTTTCGGAGACATATAAATCCATAGGTTTTAAGATTCTTACTAGTCAGGTATATTCTTAGGCGTTTAATATGGGGTGTAGAGTCCACTTCGTTGAGCAAGGAGTAGCTCTTGTCTATTACATATTTGGCTTATGGAATGGTATCTGTGCTAATTTCAATCTTTGGTTTTATGTAGCACCCCAACTCAACTTTCCTCTTAAGCAAGCATAAGTCGGTATTCTACATTTGAGACCCTGTTCTGTTTTGTAATTCAGTTCCTGTGTAGCCAAGTTTACATTCCATGTGGTAGAGATATCTTATGATGTTTCTTTTTCTGTGTGACTTATTTCACTTAGAATCATCGTACCTGAATCCACTCATTATGCTGCTACGGGCCTGATGACATAGATTTCATTGCTGAGTGATATTGCATTGTACGTAAGTACCACAACTTCTTGATCCATTTTTCGCTTTCTGTGATATTGAACTTGTACCGTAAACGAGGTTCTTGTAAACAGAGCTGTCCCAAACATTGGGGTGTTTGTGTCTTTTTGATTTTAATTTCCCTAAGCTATAGGACCATAAGTGGAAGTGCCCTAGGCTCTGTTGCTTTGTTTTTTAGATGTTTCAGGAAACACCATACACTTCTCCAGAGTGGCTGTTGGCAATTTACATCCCGCCCATCAGCATAACAAGGCTCCCAGTTCTCCATGGCCTGTCCTGCCTTTCTGGATTTTACACTTTTTTCAGATGGCACTTTTGACCGGGGGGCAGTGAGACTTCATTGTAGTGCAGATTTCCTTTGCAAGCTTGCTTGGTTGGCCAAAAAGGGCGTAGGCTTTTTTTCTTGAGGAAGAATCGCATATGCCCTTTTTGGTCAAGTGCATCATTGTGGACGTTCTGCCTCTTTTCCTATGCTTTACATGCAATTCCAGTCTACCTCCTGAAATCGGTTTCCTGCAATTCTGCCCCGCTTTCAAGTCCTCTTGGCAGCCTTACTTCAATATATTTTTGGACGATAGCTGTCATTTATAACTCTGCAGTTTTGTGAATTACAGTGCCCCTGAGCTCCTTTCTTCAACTTGCTTTCTCGTGAGCTGGCCGCAACACCGCAGCATCGCTTCAGGCCCTAGTGTTGTTCCGGCATGGCACGCTGAGCCTTTGGTTAATTCCTCTTCCTGGTGGGAAATGAGAGTTAAATTTGCCCGTCCAGACACCTCCAGCTAGTCTCTCATTGGTTCTCCCTATTCCTGTTCATTTTCCGCAGAAATTGGAAACTGGGCCAAACAGGAGGTTAAAGGCACTGACTCTCCAAGTGGGGAGAGTGTTAGTAAAGCGTCTGGAATGTTGCATCCGAGTACCAGGGGACGAAAACTGAGACACCTTTGAACACGTTTCCCAATCACATGCTGTATCATACTCTGGGTTCCACATGCATGTTTTAGCTGAAGGAAGAATCCCTTAAACCTGGAGAGTTGAGACCCATGCAAAGGGTACCATGAAATATGACTTCAAAGGGTCTGCATTTGCTCACCGATCCTCACCAATCCTATCACTGCTGCGTTTATGCCGCTGTACACACTCTTGATTCTCTTTCGGAGACATATAAATCCATAGGTTTTAAGATTCTTACTAATCAGGTATATTTTTAGGCGTTTAATATGGGGTGTTGAGTCCACTTCGTTGAGCAAGGAGTAGCTCTTGTCTATTACATATTTGGCTTATGGAACGGTATCTGTGCTAATTTCAATCTCTGGTTTTATGCAGCACCCCAACTCACATTTCCCCTTAAGCAAGCATAAGTTGGTTTTCTATATTTGAGACCCCGTTCTGTTTTGTAATTCAGTTCCTGTGTAGCCAAGTTTACATTCCGTGTAGTAGTGATATCTTATGATGTTTCTTTTTCTGTGTGACTTATTTCACTTAGAATCATCGTACCTGAATCCACTCATTATGCTTCTACGGGCCTGATGACATAGATTTCATTGCTGAGTGATATTACATTGTACGTAAGTACCACAACTTCTTTATCCATTTTTCGCTTTCTGCGATATTAAACTTGTACCGTAAACGAGGTTCTTGTAAACAGAGCTGTCCCAAACTTTGGGGTGGCTGTGTCTTTTTGATTTTAATTTCCCTAAGCTATAGGACCATAAGTGGAAGTGCCCTAGGCTCTGTTGCTTTGTTTTTTAGATGTTTCAGGAAACACCATACACTTCTCCAGAGTGGCTGTTGGCAATTTACATCCCGCCCATCAGCATAACAAGGCTCCCAGTTCTCCATGGCTTGTCCTGCCTTTCTGGATTTTACACTTTTTTCAGATGGCCCTTTTGACCGGGGGGCAGTGAGACTTCATTGTAGTGCAGATTTCCTTTGCAAGCTTGCTTGGTTGGCCAAAAAGTGCGTATGCGTTTTTTCCTGAATATATTCAGGAAAAAACGCATACGCCCTTTTTGGCCAAGTGCATCATTGTGGACGTTCTGCCTCTTTTCCTGTGGTTTACATGCAAATCCAGTCTACCTCCTGAAATCGGTTTCCTGCAATTCTGCCCCGCTTTCAAGTCCTCTTGGCAGCCTTACTTCAATATATTTTTGGACGATAGCTGTCATTTTTAACTCTGCAGGTTTGTGAATGACAGTGCCCCTGAGCTCCTTTCTTCAACTCGCTTTCTTGTGAGCTGGCCGCAACACCGCAGGATTGCTTCAGGCTCTAGTGTGGTTGCGGCACGGCACGCTTAGCCTTTGGTTAATTCCTCTTCCTGGTGGGAAACGAGAGTTAACTTTGCGCGTCCAGACACCTCCAGCTAGTTTCTCATTGGTTCTCCCTATTCCTGTTCATTTTCCGTAGAAATTGCAAACTGGGCCAAACAGGAGGTTAAAGGCACTGACTCTCCAAGTGGGGAGAGTGTTAGTAAAGTGTCTGGAATGTTGCACCCGAGAACCGGGGGACGAAAACTGAGACACATTTGAACACGTTTCCGATCACACAGTGGATCATACTCTGGGTTCCACATGCATGTTTTAGCTGAAGGAAGAATCCCTTAAACCTGGAGAGTTGAGACCCATGGAATGGGTTCCATGCAATATGACTTCAAAGGGTCTGCATTTGCTCACCGAACCTCACCAATCCTATCACTGCTGCGTTTATGCCGCTGTACACACGCTTGATTCTCTTTCGGAGACATATAAATCCATAGGTTTTAAGATTCTTACTAGTCAGGTATATTCTTAGGCGTTTAATATGGGGCGTTGAGTCCACTTCGTTGAGCAAGGAGTAGCTCTTGTCTATTACATATTTGGCTTATGGAACGGTATCTGTGCTAATTTCAATCTCTGGTTTTATGTAGCACCCCAACTCACCTTTCCCCTTAAGCAAGCATAAGTTGGTTTTCTACATTTGAGACCCTGTTCTGTTTTGTAATTCAGTTTCTGTGTAGCCAAGTTTACATTCCGTGTAGTAGTGATATCTTATGATGTTTCTTTTTCTGTGTGACTTATTTCACTTAGAATCATCGTACCTGAATCCACTCATTATCCTGCTACGGGCAGATGACATAGATTTCATTGCTGAGTGATATTGCATTGTACGTAAGTACCACAACTTCTTTATCCATTTTTCACTTTCTGCGATATTGAACTTGTACCGTAAACGAGGTTCTTGTAAACAGAGCTGTCCCAAACATTTGGGTGGTTGTGTCTTTTTGATTTTAATTTCCCTAAGCTATAGGACCATAAGTGGAAGTGCCCTAGGCTCTGTTGCTTTGTTTTGTAGATGTTTCAGGAAACACCATACACTTCTCCAGAGTGGCTGTTGGCAATTTACATCCCGCCCATCAGCATAACAAGGCTCCCCGTTCTCCATGTCCTGTCCTGCCTTTCTGGATTTTACACTTTTTTCTGATGGCCCTTTTGACCGGGGGGCAGTGACACTCCATTGTAGTGCAGACTTCCTTTGCACGCTTACTTGATTGGCCAAAAAGGGCGTATGCGTTTTTTCCTGAATATATTCAGGAAAAAACGCATACGCCCTTTTTGGCCAAGTGCATCATTGTGGACGTTCTGCCTCTTTTCCTATGCTTTACATGCAATTCCAGTCTACCTCCTGAAATCGGTTTCCTGCAATTCTGCCCCGCTTTCAAGTCCTCTTGGCAGCCTTACTTCAATATATTTTTGGACGATAGCTGTCATTTATAACTCTGCAGGTTTGTGAATTACAGTGCCCCTGAGCTCCTTTCTTCAACTCGTTTTCTTGTGAGCTGGCCGCAACACCGCAGTATTGCTTCAGGCCCTAGTGTGGTTCCAGAATGGCACGCTGAGCCTTTGGTTAATTCCTCTTCCTGGTGGGCAATGAGAGTTAAATTTGCCCGTCCAGACACCTCCAGCTAGTCTCTCATTGGTTCTCCCTATTCCTGTTCATTTTCCGCAGAAATTGCAAACTGGGCCAAACAGGAGGTTAAAGGCACTGACTATCCACGTGGGGAGAGTGTTAGTAAAGCGTCTGGAATGTTGCACCCGAGAACCGGGGGACGAAAACTGAGACACATTTGAACACGTTTCTGATCACACAGTGGATCATACTCTGGGTTCCACATGCATGTTTTAGCTGAAGGAAGAATCCCTTAAACCTGGAGAGTTGAGATCCATGGAATGGGTACCATGCAATATGACTTCAAAGGGTCTGCATTTGCTCACCGAACCTCACCAATCCTATCACTGCTGCGTTTATGCCGCTGTACACACGCTTGATTCTCTTTCGGAGACATATAAATCCATAGGTTTTAAGATTCTTACTAGTCAGGTATATTCTTAGGCGTTTAATATGGGGTGTAGAGTCCACTTCGTTGAGCAAGGAGTAGCTCTTGTCTATTACATATTTGGCTTATGGAACGGTATCTGTGTTAATTTCAATCTCTGGTTTTATGTAGCACCCCAACTCACCATTCCCCTTAAGCAAGCATAACTTGGTTTTCTACATTTGAGACCCTGTTCTGTTTTGTAATTCAGTTCCTGTGTAGCCAAGTTTACATTCCGTGTAGTAGTGATATCTTATGATGTTTCTTTTTCTGTGTGACTTATTTCACTTAGAATCATCGTACCTGAATCCACTCATTATGCTGCTATGGGCAGATGACATAGATTTCATTGCTGAGTGATATTGCATTGTACGTAAGTACCACAACTTCTTTATCCATTTTTCACTTTCTGCGATATTGAACTTGTACCGTAAACGAGGTTCTTGTAAACAGAGCCGTCCCAAACTTTGGGGTGGCTGTGTCTTTTTGATTTTAATTTCCCTAAGCTATAGGACCATAAGTGGAAGTGCCCTAGGCTCTGTTGCTTTGTTTTGTAGATGTTTCAGGAAACACCATACACTTCTCCAGAGTGGCTATTGGCAATTTACATCCCGCCCATGAGCATAACAAGGCTCCCAGTTCTCCATGGCCTGTCCTGCCTTTCTGGATTTTACATTTTTTTCAGATGGCCCATTTCACCGGGGCGCAGTGAGACCTTATTGTAGTGCAGATTTCCTTTTCAATCTTGATTGGTTGGCCAAAAAGGGCATATGCATGTTTTCCTGAATATATTCAGGAAAAAACGCGTATGCCCTTTTTGGCCAAGTCCATCATTGTGGACGTTCTGCCTCTTTTCCTATGCTTTACATGCAATTCCAGTCTACCTCCTGAAATCGGTTTCCTGCAATTCTGCCCCGCTTTCAAGTCCTCTTGGCAGCCTTACTTCAATACACTTTTGGACGATAGCTGTCATTTATAACTCTGCAGGTTTGAAAATGACAGTGCCCCTGAGCTCCTTTCTTCAACTCGCTTTCTTATGAGCTGGCCGCAACACCGCAGGATAGCTTCAGGCCCTAGTGTGGTTTCGGCAAGGCCCGCTGAGGCTTTGGTTAATTCCTCTTCCTGGTGGGAAATGAGAGTTAAATTTGCCCATTCAGACATCTCCAGCTAGTCTCTCATTGGTTCTCCCTATTCCTGTTCATTTTCCGCAGAAATTGCAAACTGGGACAAACAGGAGGTTAAAGGCACTGACTCTCCAAGTGGGGAGAGTGTTAGTAAAGCGTCTGGAATGTTGAACCCGAGTACCAGGACACGAAAACTGAGACACATTTGAACACGTTTCCTGATCACACGGTGGATCATACTCTGGGTTCCACATGCATGTTTTAGCTGAAGGAAGAATCCCTTAAACCTGGAGAGTTGAGACCCATGGAATGGGTACCATGCAATATGACTTCAAAGGGTCTGCATTTGCTCACCGAACCTCACAAATCCTATCAGGGCTGCATTTATGCCGCTGTACACATGCTTGATTCTCTTTCGGAGCATATAAGTCCATAGGTTTTAAGATTCTTACTAGTCAGGTATATTTTTAGGCGTTTAATATGGGGTGTAGAGTCCACTTCGTTGAGCAAGGAGTAGCTCTTGTCTATTACATATTTGGCTTATGGAACGGTATCTGTGCTAATTTCAATCTCTGGTTTTATGCAGCACCCCAACTCACCTTTCCCCTTAAGCAAGCATAAGTTGGTTTTCTATATTTGAGACCCCGTTCTGTTTTGTAATTCAGTTCCTGTGTAGCCAAGTTTACATTCCGTGTAGTAGTGATATCTTATGATGTTTCTTTTTCTCTGTGACTTATTTCACTTAGAATCATCGTACCTGAATCCACTCATTATGCTGCTACGGGCCTGATGACATAGATTTCATTGCTGAGTGATATTGCATTGTACGTAAGTACCACAACTTCTTTATCCATTTTTCGCTTTCTGCGATATTGAACTTGTACCGTAAACGAGGTTCTTGTAAACAGAGCTGTCCCAAACTTTGGGGTGGCTGTGTCTTTTTGATTTTAATTTCCCTAAGCTATAGGACCATAAGTGGAAGTGCCCTAGGCTCTGTTGCTTTGTTTTGTAGATGTTTCAGGAAACACCATACACTTCTCCAGAGTGGCTGTTGGCAATTTACATCCCACCCATGAGCATAACAAGGCTCCCAGTTCTCCATGGCCTGTCCTGACTTTCTGGATTTTACACTTTTTTCAGATGACCCTTTTGACCGGGGGGCAGTGAGACTTCATTGTAGTGCAGATTTCCTTTGCAAGCTTGCTTGGTTGGCCAAAAAGGGCGTATGCGTTTTTTCCTGAATATATTCAGGAAAAAACGCATACGCCCTTTTTGGCCAAGTGCATCATTGTGGACGTTCTGCCTCTTTTCCTATGCTTTACATGCAATTCCAGTCTACCTCCTGAAATCGGTTTCCTGCAATTCTGCCCCGCTTTCAAGTCCTCTTGGCAGCCTTACTTCAATATATTTTTGGACGATAGCTGTCATTTATAACTCTGCAGGTTTGTGAATGACAGTGCCCCTGAGCTCCTTTCTTCAACTCGCTTTCTTGTGAGCTGGCTTCAACACCGCAGGATTGCTTCCGGCCCTAGTGTGGTTCCGGCCCGGCATGCTGAGCCTTTGGTTAATTCCTCTTCCTGGTGGGAAATGAGAGTTAATTTTTCCCGTCCAGACACCTCCAGCTAGTCTCTCATTGGTTCTCCCTATTCCTGTTCATTTTCCGCAGAAATTGAAAACTGGGACAAACAGGAGGTTAAAGGCACTGACTCTCCAAGAGGGGAGAGTGTTAGTAAAGCGTCTGGAATGTTGCACCCGAGTACCAGGGGACGAAAACTGAGACACCTTTGAACACGTTTCCGGATCACAAGGTGGATCATACTCTGGGTTCCACATGCACGTTTTAGCTGAAGGAAGAATCCCTTAAACCTGGAGAGTTGAGACCCATGGAATGGGTACCATGCAATATGACTTCAAAGGGTCTGCATTTGCTCACCGAACCTCACCAATCCTATCACTGCTGTGTTTATGCCGTTGTACACACGCTTGATTATCTTTCGGAGACATATAAATCCATAGGTTTTAAGATTCTTACTAGACAGGTATATTCTTAGGCGTTTAATATGGGGTGTTGAGTCCACTTCGTTGAGCAAGGAGTAGCTCTTGTCTATGACATATTTGGCTTATGGAACGGTATCTGTGCTAATTTCAATCTCTGGTTTTATGCAGCCCCCCAACTCACGTTTCCCCTTAAGCAAGCATAAGTTGGTTTTCTACATTTGAGACCCTGTTCTGTTTTGTAATTCAGTTCCTGTGTAGCCAAGTTTACATTCCGTGTAGTAGTGATATCTTATGATGTTTCTTTTTCTGTGTGACTTATTTCACTTAGAATCATCGTACCTGAATCCACTCATTATTCTGCTACGGGGCTGATGACATAGATTTCATTGCTGAGTGATATTGCATTGTACGTAAGTACCAAAACTTCTTTATCCATTTTTCACTTTCTGCGATATTGAACTTGTACCGTAAACGAGGTTCTTGTAAACAGAGCCGTCCCAAACTTTAGGGTGGCTGTGTCTTTTTGATTTTAATTTCCCTAAGCTATAGGACCATAAGAGGAAGAGCCCTAGGCTCTGTTGCTTTGTTTTGTACATGTTTCAGGAAACACCATACACTTCTCCAGAGTGGCTGTTGGCAATTTACATCCCAACCATCAGCATAACAAGGCCTCCAGTTCTCCATGGCTTGTCCTGCCTTTCTGGATTTTACACTTTTTTCAGATGGCCCTTTTGACCGGGGGGCAGTGAGACTTCATTGTAGTGCAGATTTCCTTTGCAAGCTTGCTTGGTTGGCCAAAAAGTGCGTATGCGTTTTTTCCTGAATATATTCAGGAAAAAACGCATACGCCCTTTTTGGCCAAGTGCATCATTGTGGACGTTCTGCCTCTTTTCCTGTGGTTTACAGGCAAATCCAGTCTACCTCCTGAAATCGGTTTCCTGCAATTCTGCCCCGCTTTCAAGTCCTCTTGGCAGCCTTACTTCAATATATTTTTGGACGATAGCTGTCATTTTTAACTCTGCAGGTTTGTGAATGACAGTGCCCCTGAGCTCCTTTCTTCAACTCGCTTTCTTGTGAGCTGGCCGCAACACCGCAGGATTGCTTCAGGCCCCAGTGTGGTTCCGGCATGGCACGCTGAGCCTTTGGTTAATTCCTCTTCCTGGTGGGTAATGAGAGTTAAATTTGCCCGTCCAGACACCTCCAGCTAGTTTCTTATTGGTTCTCCCTATTCCTGTTCATTTTCCGCAGAAATTGCAAACTGGGCCAAACAGGAGGTTAAAGGCACTGACTCTCCAAGTGGGGAGAGTGTTAGTAAAGCGTCTGGAATGTTGCACCCGAGTACCGGGGGACGAATACTGAGACACATTTGAACACGTTTCCCGATCACACGGTGGATCATACTCTGGGTTCCACATGCATGTTTTAGCTGAAGGAAGAATCCCTTAAACCTGGACAGTTGAGACCCATGGAATGGGTACCATGCAATATGACTTCAAAGGGTCTGCATTTGCTCACCGATCCTCACCAATCCTATCACTGCTGCGTTTATGCCACTGTACACACGCTTGATTCTCTTTCGGAGACATATAAATCCATAGGTTTTAAGATTCTTACTAATCAGGTATATTTTTAGGCGTTTAATATGGGGTGTAGAGTCCACTTCGTTGAGCAAGGAGTAGCTCTTGTCTATTACATATTTGGCTTATGGAACGGTATCTGTGCTAATTTCAATCTCTGGTTTTATGCAGCACCCCAACTCACCTTTCCCCTTAAGCAAGCATAAGTTGGTTTTCTATATTTGAGACCCCGTTCTGTTTTGTAATTCAGTTCCTGTGTAGCCAAGTTTACATTCCGTGTAGTAGTGATATCTTATGATGTTTCTTTTTCTCTGTGACTTATTTCACTTAGAATCATCGTACCTGAATCCACTCATTATGCTGCTACGGGCCTGATGACATAGATTTCATTGCTGAGTGATATTGCATTGTACGTAAGTACCACAACTTCTTTATCCATTTTTCGCTTTCTGCGATATTGAACTTGTACCGTAAACGAGGTTCTTGTAAACAGAACCGTCCCAAACTTTGGGGTGGCTGTGTCTTTTTGATTTTAATTTCCCTAAGCTATAGGACCATAAGTGGAAGTGCCCTAGGCTCTGTTGCTTTGTTTTTTAGATGTTTCAGGAAACACCATACACTTCTCCAGAGTGGTTGTTGGCAATTTACATCCCGCCCATCAGCATAACAAGGCTCCCAGTTCTCCATGGCCTCTCCTGCCTTTCTGGATTTTACACTTTTTTCAGATGGCCCTTTTGACCGGGGGGCAGTGAGACTTCATTGTAGTGCAGATTTCCTTTGCAAGCTTGCTTGGTTGGCCAAAAAGTGCGTATGCGTTTTTTCCTGAATATATTCAGGAAAAAACGCATACGCCCTTTTTGGCCAAGTGCATCATTGTGGACGTTCTGCCTCTTTTCCTGTGGTTTACATGCAAATCCAGTCTACCTCCTGAAATCGGTTTCCTGCAATTCTGCCCCGCTTTCAAGTCCTCTTGGCAGCCTTACTTCAATATATTTTTGGACGATAGCTGTCATTTTTAACTCTGCAGGTTTGTGAATGACAGTGCCCCTGAGCTCCTTTCTTCAACTCGCTTTCTTGTGAGCTGGCCGCAACACCGCAGGATTGCTTCAGGCTCTAGTGTGGTTGCGGCACGGCACGCTTAGCCTTTGGTTAATTCCTCTTCCTGGTGGGAAACGAGAGTTAACTTTGCGCGTCCAGACACCTCCAGCTAGTTTCTCATTGGTTCTCCCTATTCCTGTTCATTTTCCGTAGAAATTGCAAACTGGGCCAAACAGGAGGTTAAAGGCACTGACTCTCCAAGTGGGGAGAGTGTTAGTAAAGTGTCTGGAATGTTGCACCCGAGAACCGGGGGACGAAAACTGAGACACATTTGAACACGTTTCCGATCACACAGTGGATCATACTCTGGGTTCCACATGCATGTTTTAGCTGAAGGAAGAATCCCTTAAACCTGGAGAGTTGAGACCCATGGAATGGGTTCCATGCAATATGACTTCAAAGGGTCTGCATTTGCTCACCGAACCTCACCAATCCTATCACTGCTGCGTTTATGCCGCTGTACACACGCTTGATTCTCTTTCGGAGACATATAAATCCATAGGTTTTAAGATTCTTACTAGTCAGGTATATTCTTAGGCGTTTAATATGGGGCGTTGAGTCCACTTCGTTGAGCAAGGAGTAGCTCTTGTCTATTACATATTTGGCTTATGGAACGGTATCTGTGCTAATTTCAATCTCTGGTTTTATGTAGCACCCCAACTCACCTTTCCCCTTAAGCAAGCATAAGTTGGTTTTCTACATTTGAGACCCTGTTCTGTTTTGTAATTCAGTTTCTGTGTAGCCAAGTTTACATTCCGTGTAGTAGTGATATCTTATGATGTTTCTTTTTCTGTGTGACTTATTTCACTTACAATCATCGTACCTGAATCCACTCATTATCCTGCTACGGGCAGATGACATAGATTTCATTGCTGAGTGATATTGCATTGTACGTAAGTACCACAACTTCTTTATCCATTTTTCACTTTCTGCGATATTGAACTTGTACCGTAAACGAGGTTCTTGTAAACAGAGCTGTCCCAAACATTTGGGTGGTTGTGTCTTTTTGATTTTAATTTCCCTAAGCTATAGGACCATAAGTGGAAGTGCCCTAGGCTCTGTTGCTTTGTTTTGTAGATGTTTCAGGAAACACCATACACTTCTCCAGAGTGGCTGTTGGCAATTTACATCCCGCCCATCAGCATAACAAGGCTCCCCATTCTCCATGGCCTGTCCTGCCTTTCTGGATTTTACACTTTTTTCTGATGGCCCTTTTGACCGGGGGGCAGTGACACTCCATTGTAGTGCAGACTTCCTTTGCACGCTTACTTGATTGGCCAAAAAGGGCGTATGCGTTTTTTCCTGAATATATTCAGGAAAAAACGCATACGCCCTTTTTGGCCGAGTGCATCATTGTGGACGTTCTGCCTCTTTTCCTATGCTTTACATGCAATTCCAGTCTACCTCCTGAAATCGGTTTCCTGCAATTCTGCCCCGCTTTCAAGTCCTCTTGGCAGCCTTACTTCAATATATTTTTGGACGATAGCTGTCATTTATAACTCTGCAGGTTTGTGAATGACAGTGCCCCTGAGCTCCTTTCTTCAACTCGCTTTCTTGTGAGCTGGCCGCAACACCGCAGGATTGCTTCAGGCCCTAGTGTGGTTCCGGCATGGCACATTGAGGCTTTGGTTAATTCCTCTTCCTGGTGGGAAATGAGAGTTAAATTTGCCCGTCCAGACACCTCCAGCTAGTCTCTCATTGGTTCTCCCTATTCCTGTTCATCTTCCGCAGAAATTGCAAATTGGCCCAAACAGGAGGTTAAAGGCACTGACTCTCCAAGTGGGGAGAGTGTTAGTAAAGCGTCTGGAATGTTGCACCCGAGTACCAGGGGACGAAAACTGGCACATTTGAACACGTTTCCCGATCACACGGTGGATGATACTCTGGGTTCCACATGCATGTTTTAGCTGAAGAAAGAATCCCTTAAACCTGGAGAGTTGAGATCCATGGAATGGGTACCATGCAATATGACTTCAAAGGGTCTGCATTTGCTCACCGAACCTCACCAATCCTATCACTGCTGCGTTTATGCCGCTGTACACACGCTTGATTCTCTTTCGGAGCATATAAATCCATAGGTTTTAAGATTCTTACTAGTCAGGTATATTCTTAGGAGTTTAATATGGGGTGTTGAGTCCACTTCGTTGAGCAAGGAGTAGCTCTTGTCTATTACATATTTGGCTTATGGAACGGTATCTGTGCTAATTTCAATCTCTGGTTTTATGCAGCCCCCCAACTCACCTTTCCCCTTAAGCAAGCATAAGTTGTTTTTCTACATTTGAGACCCTGTTCTGTTTTGTAATTCAGTTCCTGTGTAGCCAAGTTTACATTCCATGTAGTAGTGATATCTTATGATGTTTCTTTTTCTCTGTGAGTTATTTCACTTAGAATCATCGTACCTGAATCCACTCATTATGCTCTAAAGGTCTCATGACATAGATTTCATTGCTGAGTGATATTGCATTGTACGTAAGTACCACAACTTCTTTATCCATTTTTCGCTTTCTGTGATATTGAATTTGTACCGTAAACGAGGTTCTTGTAAACAGAGCCGTCCCAAACTTTGGGGTGGCTGTGTGTTTTAGATTTTAATTTCCCTAAGCTATAGGACCATAAGTGGAAGTGCCCTAGGCTCTGTTGCCTTGTTTTTTAGATGTTTCAGGAAACACCATACACTTCTCCAGAGTGGCTGTTGGCAATTTACATCCCGCCCATCAGCATAACAAGGCTCCCAGTTCTCCATGGCCTGTCCTGCCTTTCTGGATTTTACACTTTTTTCAGATGGCCCTTTTGACCGGGGGGCAGTGAGACTTCATTGTAGTGCAGATTTCCTTTGCAAGCTTGCTTGCTTGGCCAAAAAGTGCGTAGGCTTTTTTTCCTGAATATATTCAGGAAAAAACGCATACGCCCTTTTTGGCCAAGTGCATCATTGTGGACGTTCTGCCTCTTTTCCTATGCTTTACATGCAATTCCAGTCTACCTCCTGAAATCGGTTTCCTGCAATTCTGCCCCGCTTTCAAGTCCTCTTGGCAGCCTTACTTCAATATATTTTTGGACGATAGCTGTCATTTATAACTCTGCAGGTTTGTGAATTACAGTGCCCCTGAGCTCCTTTCTTCAACTCGTTTTCTTGTGAGCTGGCCGCAACACCGCAGTATTGCTTCAGGCCCTACTGTGGTTCCAGAATGGCACGCTGAGCCTTTGGTTAATTCCTCTTCCTGGTGGGCAATGAGAGTTAAATTTGCCCGTCCAGACACCTCCAGCTAGTCTCTCATTGGTTCTCCCTATTCCTGTTCATTTTCCGCAGAAATTGCAAACTGGGCCAAACAGGAGGTTAAAGGCACTGACTATCCACGTGGGGAGAGTGTTAGTAAAGCGTCTGGAATGTTGCACCCGAGAACCGGGGGACGAAAACTGAGACACATTTGAACACGTTTCCGATCACACAGTGGATCATACTCTGGGTTCCACATGCATGTTTTAGCTGAAGGAAGAATCCCTTAAACCTGGAGAGTTGAGATCCATGGAATGGGTACCATGCAATATGACTTCAAAGGGTCTGCATTTGCTCACCGAACCTCACCAATCCTATCACTGCTGCGTTTATGCCGCTGTACACACGCTTGATTCTCTTTCGGAGACATATAAATCCATAGGTTTTAAGATTCTTACTAGTCAGGTATATTCTTAGGCGTTTAATATGGGGTGTAGAGTCCACTTCGTTGAGCAAGGAGTAGCTCTTGTCTATTACATATTTGGCTTATGGAACCGTATCTGTGCTAATTTCAATCTCTGGTTTTATGCAGCACCCCAACTCACCTTTACTCTTAAGCAAGCATATGTCGGTTTTCTACATTTGAGACCCTGTTCTGTTTTGTTATTCAGTTCCTGTGTAGCCAAGTTTACATTCCATGTGGTAGAGATATCTTATGATGTTTCTTTCTCTGTGTGACTTATTTCACTTAGAATCATCGTACCTGAATCCACTCATTATGCTGCTATGGGCAGATGACATAGACTTCATTGCTGAGTGATATTGCATTGTACGTAAGTACCACAACTTCTTTATCCATTTTTCACTTTCTGCGATATTGAACTTGTACCGTAAACGAGTTTCTTGTAAACAGAGCCGTCCCAAACTTTGGGGTGGCTGTGTCTTTTTGATTTTAATTTCCCTAAGCTATAGGACCATAAGTGGAAGTGCCCTAGGCTCTGTTGCTTTGTTTTGTAGATGTTTCAGGAAACACCATACACTTCTCCAGAGTGGCTATTGGCAATTTACATCCCGCCCATGAGCATAACAAGGCTCCCAGTTCTCCATGGCCTGTCCTGCCTTTCTGGATTTTACATATTTTTCAGATGGCCCATTTGACCGGGGCGCAGTGAGACCTTATTGTAGTGCAGATTTCCTTTTCAATCTTGATTGGTTGGCCAAAAAGGGCATATGCATGTTTTCCTGAATATATTCAGGAAAAAACGCGTATGCCCTTTTTGGCCAAGTCCATCATTGTGGACGTTCTGCCTCTTTTCCTATGCTTTACATGCAATTCCAGTCTACCTCCTGAAATCGGTTTCCTGCAATTCTGCCCCGCTTTCAAGTCCTCTTGGCAGCCTTACTTCAATATACTTTTGGACGATAGCTGTCATTTATAACTCTGCAGGTTTGAAAATGACAGTGCCCCTGAGCTCCTTTCTTCAACTCGCTTTCTTGTGAGCTGGCCGCAACACCGCAGGATAGCTTCAGGCCCTAGTGTGGTTTCGGCAAGGCCCGCTGAGGCTTTGGTTAATTCCTCTTCCTGGTGGGAAATGAGAGTTAAATTTGCCCATTCAGACATCTCCAGCTAGTCTCTCATTGGTTCTCCCTATTCCTGTTCATTTTCCGCAGAAATTGCAAACTGGGACAAACAGGAGGTTAAAGGCACTGACTCTCCAAGAGGGGAGAGTGTTAGTAAAGCGTCTGGAATGTTGAACCCGAGTACCAGGACACGAAAACTGAGACACATTTGAACACGTTTCCTGATCACACGGTGGATCATACTCTGGGTTCCACATGCATGGTTTAGCTGAAGGAAGAATCCCTTAAACCTGGAGAGTTGAGACCCATGGAATGGGTACCATGCAATATGACTTCAAAGGGTCTGCATTTGCTCACCGAACCTCACCAATCCTATCAGGGCTGCATTTATGCCGCTGTACACATGCTTGATTCTCTTTCGGAGCATATAAGTCCATAGGTTTTAAGATTCTTACTAGTCAGGTATATTCTTAGGCGTTTAATATGGGGTGTTGAGTCCACTTCGTTGAGCAAGGAGTAGCTCTTGTCTATGACATATTTGGCTTATGGAACGGTATCTGTGCTAATTTCAATCTCTGGTTTTATGCAGCCCCCCAACTCACGTTTCCCCTTAAGCAAGCATAAGTTGGTTTTCTACATTTGAGACCCTGTTCTGTTTTGTAATTCAGTTCCTGTGTAGCCAAGTTTACATTCCGTGTAGTAGTGATATCTTATGATGTTTCTTTTTCTGTGTGACTTATTTCACTTAGAATCATCGTACCTGAATCCACTCATTATGCTGCTACGGGCCTGATGACATAGATTTCATTGCTGAGTGATATTGCATTGTACGTAAGTACCACAACTTCTTTATCCATTTTTCCCTTTCTGCGATATTGAACTTGTACCGTAAACGAGGTTCTTGTAAACAGAGCTGTCCCAAACTTTGGGGTGGCTGTGTCTTTTTGATTTTAATTTCCCTAAGCTATAGGACCATAAGTGGAAGTGCCCTAGGCTCTGTTGCTTTGTTTTGTAGATGTTTCAGGAAACACCATACACTTCTCCAGAGTGGCTGTTGGCAATTTACATCCCACCCATGAGCATAACAAGGCTCCCAGTTCTCCATGGCCTGTCCTGACTTTCTGGATTTTACACTTTTTTCAGATGACCCTTTTGACCGGGGGGCAGTGAGACTTCATTGTAGTGCAGATTTCCTTTGCAAGCTTGCTTGGTTGGCCAAAAAGGGCGTATGCGTTTTTTCCTGAATATATTCAGGAAAAAACGCATACGCCCTTTTTGGCCAAGTACATCATTGTGGACGTTCTGCCTCTTTTCCTATGCTTTACATGCAATTCCAGTCTACCTCCTGAAATCGGTTTCCTGCAATTCTGCCCCGCTTTCAAGTCCTCTTGGCAGCCTTACTTCAATATATTTTTGGACGATAGCTGTCATTTATAACTCTGCAGGTTTGTGAATGACAGTGCCCCTGAGCTCCTTTCTTCAACTCGCTTTCTTGTGAGCTGGTTGCAACACCGCAGGATTGCTTCCGGCCCTAGTGTGGTTCCGGCCCGGCATGCTGAGCCTTTGGTTAATTCCTCTTCCTGGTGGGAAATGAGAGTTAATGTTTCCCGTCCAGACACCTCCAGCTAGTCTCTCATTGGTTCTCCCTATTCCTGTTCATTTTCCGTATAAATTGCAAACTGGGCCAAACAGGAGGTTAAAGGCACTGACTCTCCAAGTGGGGAGAGTGTTAGTAAAGCATCTGGAATGTTGCACCCGAGTACCAGGGGACGAAAACTGAGACACATTTGAACACGTTTCCCGATCACATGGTGGATCATACTCTGGGTTCCACATGCATGTTTTAGCTGAAGGAAGAATCCCTTAAACCTGGAGAGTTGAGACCCCTGCAATGGGTACCATGCAATATGACTTCAAAGGGTCTGCATTTGCTCACCGAACCTCACCAATCCTAGCACTGCTGCATTTATGCCACTGTACACACGCTTGATTCTCTTTCAGAGACATATAAATCCATAGGTTTTAAGATTCTTACTAGTCAGGTATATTCTTAGGCGTTTAATATGGGGTGTAGAGTCCACTTCGTTGAGCAAGGAGTAGCTCTTGTCTCTTACATATTTGGCTTATGGAACCGTATCTGTGCTAATTTCAATCTTTGGTTTTATGCAGCACCCCAACTCACCTTTCCCCTTAAGCAAGCATAAGTCGGTTTTCTACATTTGAGACCCTGTTCTGTTTTGTAATTCAGTTCCTGTGTAGCCAAGTTTACATTCCATGTGGTAGAGATATCTTATGATGTTTCTTTCTCTGTGTGACTTATTTCACTTACAATCATCGTACCTGAATCCACTCATTATGCTGCTATGGGCCTGATGACATAGATTTCATTGCTGAGTGATATTGCATTGTACGTAAGTACCACAACTTCTTTATCCATTTTGCGCTTTCTGTGATATTGAACTTGTACCGTAAAGGAGGTTCTTGTAAACAGAGCTGTCCCAAAGATTGGGGTGGTTGTGTCTTTTTGATTTTAATTTCCCTAAGCTATAGGACCATAAGTGGAAGTGCCCTAGGCTCTGTTGCTTTGTTTTTTAGATGTTTCAGGAAACACCATACACTTCTCCAGAGTGACTGTTGGCAATTTACATCCCGCCCATCAGCATAACAAGGCTCCCAGTTCTCCATGGCCTGTCCTGCCTTTCTGGATTTTACACTTTTTTCAGATGGCCCTTTTGACCGGGGGGCAGTGAGACTTCATTGTAGTGCAGATTTCCTTTGCAATCTTGCTTGGTTGGCCAAAAAGGGCGTATGCGTTTATTCCTGAATATATTCAGGAAAAAACGCATACGCCCTTTTTGGCCAAGTGCATCATTGTGGACGTTCTGCCTCTTTTCCTATGCTTTACATGCAATTCCAGTCTACCTCCTGAAATCGGTTTCCTGCAATTCTGCCCCGCTTTCAAGTCCTCTTGGCAGCCTTACTTCAATATATTTTTGGACGATAGCTGTCATTTATAACTCTGCAGGTATGTGAATGACAGTGCCCCTGAGCTCCTTTCTTCAACTCGCTTTCTTGTGAGCTGGCCGCAACAGCGCAGCATTGCTTCAGGCCCTAGTGTGGTTCCGGCATGGCACACTGAGCCTTTGGTTAATTCCTCTTCCTGGTGGGAAATGAGAGTTAAATTTGCCCGTCCAGACACCTCCAGCTAGTCTCTCATTGGTTCTCCCTATTCCTGTTCATTTTCCGTATAAATTGCAAACTGGGCCAAACAGGAGGTTAAAGGCACTGACTCTCCAAGTGGGGAGAGTGTTAGTAAAGCATCTGGAATGTTGCACCCGAGTACCAGGGGACGAAAACTGACACAATTGAACACGTTTCCCGATCACACGGTGGATCATACTCTGGGTTCCACATGCATGTTTTAGCTGAAGGAAGAATCCCTTAAACCTGGAGAGTTGAGACCCATGGAATGGGTACCATGCAATATGACTTCAAAGGGTCTGCATTTGTCCACCGAACCTCACCAATCCTATCACTGCTGCGTTTATGCCGCTGTACACACGCTTGATTCTCTTTCAGAGACATATAAATCCATAGGTTTTAAGATTCTTCCTAGTCAGGTATATTCTTAGGCGTTTATTATGGGGTGTAGAGTCCACTTCATTGAGCAAGGAGTAGCTCTTGTCTATTACATATTTGGCTTATGGAACGGTATCTGTGCTAATTTCAATCTCTGGTTTTATGCAGCACCCCAACTCACCTTTCGCCTTAAGAAAGCATAAGTTGGTTTTCTACATTTGAGACCCTGTTCTGTTTTGTAATTCAGTTCCTGTGTAGCCAAGTTTACATTCCGTGTAGTAGTGATATCTTATGATGTTTCTTTTTCTGTGTGACTTATTTCACTTAGAATCATCGTACCTGAATCCACTCATTATGCTGCTATGGGCCTGATGACATAGATTTCATTGCTGAGTGATATTGCATTGTACGTAAGTACCACAACTTCTTTATCCATTTTTCACTTTCTATGATACTGAACTTGTACCGTAAACGAGGTTCTTGTAAACAGAGCCGTCCCAAACTTTCGGGTGGCTGTGTCTTTTTGATTTTAATTTCCCTAAGCTATAGGACCATAAGTGGAAGTGCCCTAGGCTCTGTTGCTTTGTTTTTTAGATGTTTCAGGAAACACCATACACTTCTCCAGAGTGGCTGTTGGCAATTTACATCCCGCCCATCAGCATAACAAGGCTCCCAGTTCTCCATGGCCTGTCCTGCCTTTCTGGATTTTACACATTTTTCAGATGGCCCTTTTGACTGGGGGGCAGTGAGACTTCATTGTAGTGCAGATTTCCTTTGCAATCTTGCTTGGTTGGCCAAAAAGGGCGTATGCGTTTTTTCCTGAATATATTCAGGAAAAAACGCATACGCCCTTTTTGGCCAAGTGCATCATTGTGGACGTTCTGCCTCTTTTGCTATGCTTTACATGCAATTCCAGTCTACCTCCTGCAATCCCTTTCCTGCAATTCTGCCCCTCTTTCACGTCCTTGTGGCAGCCTTACTTCAATATATTTTTGGACGATAGCTGTCATTTATAACTCTGCAGGTTTGTGAATGACAGTGCTCCTGACCTCCTTTCTTCAACTCGCTTTCTTCTGAGCTGGCCGCAACACCGCAGGATTGCTTCAGGCCCTACTGTGGTTCCGGCATGGCATGCTGAGCCTTTGTTTAATTCCTCTTCCTGGTGGGAAATGAGAGTTAAATTTGCCCGTCCAGACACCTCCAGCTAGTCTCTCATTGGTTCTCCCTATTCCTGTTCATTTTCCGTATAAATTGCAAACTGGGCCAAACAGGAGGTTAAAGGCACTGACTCTCCAAGTGGGGAGAGTGTTAGTAAAGCGTCTGGAATGTTGCACCCGAGTACCAGGGGACGAAAACTGAGACACCTCTGAACACGTTTCCCAATCACACGGTGGATCATACTCTGGGTTCCACATGCATGTTTTAGCTGAAGTAAGAATCCCTTAAACCTGGAGAGTTGAGACCCATGGAATGGGTACCATGCAATATGACTTCAAAGGGTCTGCATTTGCTCACCGAATCTCACCAATCCTATCACTGCTGCGTTTATGCCGCTGTACACACGCTTGATTCTCTTTTGGAGCATATAAATCCATAGGTTTTAAGATTCTTACTTCTCAGGTATATTCTTAGGCGTTTAATATGGGGTGTTGAGTCCACTTCGTTGAGCAAGGAGTAGCTCTTGTCTATTACATATTTGGCTTATGGAACGGTATCTGTGCTAATTTCAATCTCTGGTTTTATGCAGCACCCCAACTCACCTTTCCCCTTAAGCAAGCATAAGTTGGTTTTCTACATTGGAGACCCTGTTCTGTTTTGTAATTCAGTTCCTGTGTAGCCAAGTTTACATTCCGTGTAGTAGTGATATCTTATGATGTTTCTTTTTCTGTGTGACTTATTTCACTTAGAATCATCGTACCTGAATCCACTCATTATGCTGCTATGGGCCTGATGACATAGATTTCATTGCTGCGTGATATTGCATTGTACGTAATTACCACAACTTCTTTATCCATTTTTCACTTGCTGTGATACTGAACTTGTACCGTAAATGAGGTTCTTGTAAACAGAGCCGTCCCAAACTTTGGGGTGGCTGTGTCTTTTTGATTTTAATTTCCCTAAGCTATAGGACCATAAGTGGAAGTGCCCTAGGCTCTGTTGCTTTGCTTTTTAGATGTTTCAGGAAACACCATACACTTCTCCAGAGTGGCTGTTCGCAATTTACATGCCGCACATCAGCATAACAAGGTTCCCAATTCTCCATGGCCTGTCCTGCCTTTCTGGATTTTACACTTTTTTCAGATGGCCCTTTTGACCGGGGGCAGTGAGACTTCATTGTAGTGCAGATTTCCTTTGCAAGCTTGCTTGGTTGGCCAAAAAGGGCGTATGCGTTTTTTCCTGAATATATTCAGGAAAAAACGCATACGCCCTTTTTGGCCAAGTGCATCATTGTGGACGTTCTGCCTCTTTTCCTATGCTTTACATGCTATTCCAGTCTACCTCCTGAAATCGGTTTCCTGCAATTCTGCCCCGCTTTCAAGTCCTCTTGGCAGCCTTACTTCAATATATTTTTGGACGATAGCTGTCATTTATAACTCTGCAGGTATGTGAATGACAGTGCCCCTGAGCTCCTTTCTTCAACTCGCTTTCTTGTGAGCTGGCCGCAACACCGCAGCATTGCTTCAGGCCCTAGTGTGGTTCCGGCATGGCACGCTTAGCCTTTGGTTAATTCCTCTTCCTGGTGGGAAATGAGAGTTAAATTTGCCCGTCCAGACACCTCCAGCTAGTCTCTCATTGGTTCTCCCTATTCCTGTTCATTTTCCGCAGAAATTGCAAACTGGGCCAAACAGGAGGTTAAAGGCACTGACTCTCCAAGTGGGGAGAGTGTTAGTAAAGCGTCTGGAATGTTGCACCCGAGTACCGGGGGATGAAAACTGAGTCACATTTTAACACGTTTCCCAATCACACGGTGGATCATACTCTGGGTTCCACATGCATGTTTTAGCTGAAGGAAGAATCCCTTAAACCTGGAGAGTTGAGACCCATGGAATGGGTACCATGCAATATGACTTGAAAGGGTCTGCATTTGCTCACCGAACCTCACCAATCCTAACACTGCTGCGTTTATGCCGCTGTACACATGGTTGATTCTCTTTTGGAGACATATAAATCCATAGGTTTTAAGATTCTTACTAGTCAGATATATTCTTATGCGTTTAATATGGGGTGTTGAGTCCACTTCGTTGAGCAATGAGTAGCTCTTGTCTATTACATATTTGGCTTATGGAACGGTATCTGTTCTAATTTCAATCTCTGGTTTTATGCAGCACCCCAACTCACCTTTCCCCTTAAGCAAGCATAAGTCGGTTTTCTACATTTGAGACCCTGTTCTGTTTTGTAATTCAGTTCCTGTGTAGCCAAGTTTACATTCCGTGTAGTAGTGATATCTTATGATGTTTCTTTTTCTGTGTGACTTATTTCACTTAGAATCATCGTACCTGAATCCACTCATTATGCTGCTATGGGCCTGATGACATAGATTTCATTGCTGAGTGATATTGCATTGTACGTAAGTACCACAACTTCTTTATCCATTTTTCATTTTCTGTGATTTTGAACTTGTACTGTAAACGAGGTTCTTGTAAACAGAGCCGTCCCAAACTTTGGGGTGGCTGTGTCTTTTTGATTTTAATTTCCCTAAGCTATAGGACCATAAGTGGAAGTGCCCTAGGCTCTGTTGCTTTGTTTTTTAGATGTTTCAGGAAACACCATACACTTCTCCAGAGTGGCTGTTGGCAATTTACATCCCGCCCATCAGCATAACAAGGCTCCCAATTCTCCATGGCTTGTCCTGCCTTTCTGGATTTTACACTTTTTTCAGATGGCCCTTTTGACCGGGGGGCAGTGAGACTTCATTGTAGTGCAGATTTCCTTTGCAAGCTTGCTTGGTTGGCCAAAAAGGGTGTATGCGTTTTTTCCTGAATGTATTCAGGAAAAAACGCATACGCCCTTTTTGGCCAAGTGCATCATTGTGGACGTTCTGCCTCTTTTCCTATGCTTTACATGCAATTCCAGTCTACCTCCTGAAATCGGTTTCCTGCAATTCTGCCCCGCTTTCAAGTCCTCTTGGCAGCCTTACTTCAATATAGTTTTGGACGATAGCTGTCATTTATAACTCTGCAGGTATGTGAATTACAGTGCCCCTGAGCTCCTTTCTTCAACTCGCTTTCTTGTGAGCTGGCCGCAACACCGCAGCATTGCTTCAGGCCCTAGTGTGGTTCCGGCATGGCACACTGAGCCTTTGGTTAATTCCTCTTCCTGGTGGGAAATCAGAGTTAAATTTGCCCGTCCAGACACCTCCAGCTAGTCTCTCATTGGTTCTCCCTATTCCTGTTCATTTTTCGCAGAAATTGCAAACTGGGCCAAACAGGAGGTTAAAGGCACTGACTCTCCAAGTGGGGAGAGTGTTAGTAAAGCGTCTGGAATGTTACACCCGAGTACCAGGGGACGAAAACTGACACAATTGAACACGTTTCCCTATCACACGGTGGATCATACTCTGGGTTCCACATGCATGTTTTAGCTGAAGGAAGAATCCCTTAAACCTGGAGAGTTGAGACCCATGCAAAGGGTACCATGAAATATGACTTCAAAGGGTCTGCATTTGCTCACCGATCCTCACCAATCCTATCACTGCTGCGTTTATGCCGCTGTACACACGCTTGAATCGATTTCGGAGACATATAAATCCATAGGTTTTAAGATTCTTACTAGTCAGGTATATTCTTAGGCGTTTAATATGGGGTGTAGAGTCCACTTCGTTGAGCAAGGAGTAGCTCTTGTCTATTACATATTTGGCTTATGGAACGGTATCTGTGCTAATTTCAATCTTTGATTTTATGTAGCACCCCAACTCAACTTTCCTCTTAAAAAAGCATAAGTCGGTTTTCTACATTTGAGACCCTGTTCTGTTTTGTAATTCAGTTCCTGTGTAGCCAAGTTTACATTCCATGTGGTAGAGATATCTTATGATGTTTCTTTTTCTGTGTGACTTATTTCACTTAGAATCATCGTACCTGAATCCACTCATTATGCTGCTACGGGCCTGATGACATAGATTTCATTGCTGAGTGATATTGCATTGTACGTAAGTACCACAACTTCTTGATCCATTTTTCGCTTTCTGTGATATTGAACTTGTACCGTAAACGAGGTTCTTGTAAACAGAGCTGTCCCAAAGTTTGGGGTGGTTGTGTCTTTTTGATTTTAATTTCCCTAAGCTATAGGACCATAAGTGGAAGTGCCCTAGGCTGTGTTGCTTTGTTTTTTAGATGTTTCAGGAAACACCATACACTTCTCCAGAGTGGCTGTTGGCAATTTACATCCCGCCCATCAGCATAACAAGGCTCCCAGTTCTCCATGGGCTGTCCTGCCTTTCTGGATTTTACACTTTTTTCAGATGGCCCTTTTGACCGGGGGGCAGTGAGACTTCATTGTAGTGCAGATTTCCTTTGCAAGCTTGCTTGGTTGGCCAAAAAGGGCGTAGGCTTTTTTTCTTGAGGAAAAATCGCATATGCCCTTTTTGGCCAAGTGCATCATTGTGGACGTTCTGCCTCTTTTCCTATGCTTTACATGCAATTCCAGTCTACCTCCTGAAATCGGTTTCCTGCAATTCTGCCCCGCTTTCAAGTCCTCTTGGCAGCCTTACTTCAATATATTTTTGGACGATAGCTGTCATTTATAACTCTGCAGGTTTGTGAATTACAGTGCCCCTGAGCTCCTTTCTTCAACTCGTTTTCTTGTGAGCTGGCCGCAACACCGCAGCATTGCTTCAGGCCCTAGTGTGGTTCCGGCATGGCACGCTGAGCCTTTGGTTAATTCCACTTCCTGGTGGGAAATGAGAGTTAAATTTGCCCGTCCAGACACCTCCAGCTAGTCTCTCATTGGTTTTCCCTATTACTATTCATTTTCCGCAGAAATTGCAAACTGGGCCAAACAGGAGGTTAAAGGCACTGACTCTCCAAGTGGGGAGAGTGTTAGTAAAGCGTCTGGAATGTTGCACCCGAGTACCGGGGTACGAAAACTGAGTCACATTTGAACACGTTTCCCGATCACACGGTGGATCATACTCTGGGTTCCACATGCATGTTTTAGCTGAAGGAAGAATCCCTTAAACCTGGAGAGTTGAGACCCATGGAATGGGTACCATGCAATATGACTTGAAAGGGTCTGCATTTGCTCACCGAACCTCACCAATCCTAACACTGCTGCGTTTATGCCGCTGTACACACGCTTGATTCCCTTTCGGAGACATATAAATCCATAGGTTTTAAGATTCTTTATAGTCAGGTATATTCTTACGCGTTTAATATGGGGTGTTGAGTCCACTTCGTTGAGCAAGGAGTAGCTCTTGTCTATTAAATATTTGGCTTATGGAACGGTATCTGTTCTAATTTCAATCTCTGGTTTTATGCAGCACCCCAACTCACCTTTCGCCTTAAGCAAGCATAAGTTGGTTTTCTACATTTGAGACCCTGTTCTGTTTTGTAATTCAGTTCCTGTGTAGCCAAGTTTACATTCCTTGTAGTAGTGATATCTTATGATGTTTGTTTTTCTGTGTGACTTATTTCACTTAGAATCATCGTACCTGAATCCACTCATTATGCTGCTACGGGCCTGATGACATAGATTTCATTGCTGAGTGATATTGCATTGTACGTAAGTACCACAACTTCTTTATCCATTTTTCGCTTTCTGTGATATTGAACTTGGACGATAAATGAGGTTCTTGTAAACAGAGCTTTCCCTAACTTTGTGGTGGCTGAGTCTTTTTGATTTTAATTTCCCTAAGCTATAGGACCATAAGTGGAAGTGCCCTAGGCTCTGTTGCTTTGTTTTTTAGATGTTTCAGGAAACACCATACACTTCTCCAGAGTGGCTGTTGGCAATTTACATCCCACCCATCAGCATAACAAGGCTCCCAGTTCTCCATGGCCTGTCCTGCCTTTCTGGATTTTACACTTTTTTCAGATGGCCCTTTTGACCGGGGGGCAGTGAGACTTCATTGTAGTGCAGATTTCCTTTGCAAGCTTGCTTGGTTGGCCAAAAAGGGCGTATGCGTTTTTTCCTGAATATATTCAGGAAAAAACGCATACGCCCTTTTTGGCCAAGTGCATCATTGTGGACGTTCTGCCTCTTTTCCTATGCTTTACATGCAATTCCAGTCTACCTCCTGAAATCGGTTTCCTGCAATTCTGCCCCGCTTTCAAGTCCTCTTGGCAGCCTTACTTCAATATATTTTTGGACGATAGCTGTCATTTATAACTCTGCAGGTATGTGAATGACAGTGCCCCTGAGCTCCTTTCTTCAACTCGCTTTCTTGTGAGCTGGCCGCAACACCGCAGGATTGCTTCAGGCCCTAGTGTGGTTCCGGCATGGCACGCTGAGCCTTTGTTTAATTCCTCTTCCTGGTGGGAAATGAGAGTTAAATTTGCCCGTCCAGACACCTCCAGCTAGTCTCTCATTGGTTCTCCCTATTCCTGTTCATTTTCCGCAGAAATTGCAAACTGGGCCAAACAGGAGGTTAAAGGCACTGACTCTCCAAGTGGGGAGAGTGTTAGTAAAGCGTCTGGAATGTTGCACCCGAGTACCAGGGGACGAAAACTGAGACACATTTGAACACGTTTCCCGATCACATGGTGGATCATACTCTGGGTTCCACATGCATGTTTTAGCTGAAGGAAGAATCCCTTAAACCTGGAGAGTTGAGACCCCTGCAATGGGTACCATGCAATATGACTTCAAAGGGTCTGCATTTGCTCACCGAACCTCACCAATCCTATCACTGCTGCATTTATGCCACTGTACACACGCTTGATTCTCTTTCTGAGACATATAAATCCATAGGTTTTAAGATTCTTACTAGTCAGGTATATTCTTAGGCGTTTAATATGGGGTGTAGAGTCCACTTCGTTGAGCAAGGAGTAGCTCTTGTCTATTACATATTTGGCTTATGGAACGGTATCTGTTCTAATTTCAATCTCTGGTTTTATGCAGCACCCCAACTCACCTTTCCCCTTAAGCAAGCATAAGTTGGTTTTCTACATTTGAGACCCTGTTCTGTTTTGTAATTCAGTTCCTGTGTAGCCAAGTTTACATTCCGTGTAGTAGTGATATCTTATGACGTTTCTTTTTCTGTGTGACTTATTTCACTTAGAATCATCGTACCTGAATCCACTCATTATGCTGCTATGGGCCTGATGACATAGATTTCATTGCTGCGTGATATTGCATTGTACGTAAGTACCACAAATTCTTTATCCATTTTTCACTTTCTGTGATTTTGAACTTGTACTGTAAACGAGGTTCTTGTAAACAGAGCCTTCCCAAACTTTGGGGTGGCTGTGTCTTTTTGCTTTTAATTTCCCTAAGCTATAGGACCATAAGTGGAAGTGCCCTAGGCTCTGTTGCTTTGTTTTTTAGATGTTTCAGGAAACACCATACACTTCTCCAGAGTGGCTGTTGGCAATTTACATCCCGCCCATCAGCATAACAAGGCTCCCAGTTCTACATGGCCTGTCCTGCCTTTCTGGATTTTACACTTTTTTCAGATGGCCCTTTTGACCGGGGGGCAGTGAGACTTCATTGTAGTGCAGATTTCCTTTGCAAGCTTGCTTGGTTGGCCAAAAAGGGCGTATGCGTTTTTTCCTGAATATATTCAGGAAAAAACGCATACGCCCTTTTTGGCCAAGTGCATCATTGTGGACGTTCTGCCTCTTTTCCTTTGCTTTACATGCAATTCCAGTCTACCTCCTGAAATCGGTTTCCTGCAATTCTGCCCAGCGTTCAAGTCCTCTTGGCAGCCTTACTTCAATATATTTTTGGACGATAGCTGTCATTTATAACTCTGCAGGTTTGTGAATGACAGTGCCCCTGACCTCCTTTCTTCAACTCGCTTTCTTGTGAGCTGGCCGCAACACCGCAGCATTGCTTCAGGCCCTAGTGTGGTTCCGGCATGACATGCAGAGCCTTTGGTTAATTCCTCTTCCTGGTGGGAAATGAGAGTTAACTTTGCCCTTCCAGACACCTCCAGCTAGTCTCTCATTGGTTCTCCCTATTCCTGTTCATTTTCCGCAGAAATTGCAAACTGGGCCAAACAGGAGGTTAAAGGCACTGACTCTCCAAGTGGGGAGAGTGTTAGTAAAGCGTCTGGAATGTTGCACCCGAGTACCATGGGACGAAAACTGAGACACATTTGAACACGTTTCCCGATCACACGGTGGATCATACTCTGGGTACCACATGCATGTTTTAGCTGAAGGAAGAATCCCTTAAACCTGGAGAGTTGAGACCCTTTGAATGGGTACCATGTAATATGACTTCAAAGGGTCTGCATTTGCTCACCGATCCTCACCAATCCTATCACTGCTGCGTTTATGCCACTGTACACACGCTTGATTCTCTTTCGGAGACATATAAATCCATAGCTTTTAAGATTCTTACTAGTCAGGTATATTCTTAGGCGTTTAATATGGGGTGTTGAGTCCACTTCGTTGAGCAAGGAGTAGTTCTTGTCTATTACATATTTGGCTTATGGAATGGTATCTGTGCTAATTTCAATCTCTGGTTTTATGCAGCACCCCAACTCACCTTATCCCTTAAGGAAGCATAAGTCGGTTTTCTACATTTGAGACCCTGTTCTGTTTTGTAATTCAGTTCCTGTGTAGCCAAGTTTACATTCCATGTTGTAGAGATATCTTATGATGTTTCTTTTTCTGTGTGACTTATTTCACTTAGAATCATCGTACCTGAATCCACTCATTATGCTGCTATGGGCCTGATGACATAGATTTCATTGCTGAGTGATATTGCATTGTACGTAAGTACCACAACTTCTTTATCCATTTTTCACTTTCTGTGATTTTGAACTTGTACTGTAAACGAGGTTCTTGTAAACAGAGCCTTCCCAAATTTTGGGTTGGCTGTGTCTTTTTGATTTTAATTTCCCTAAGCTATAGGACCATAAGTGGAAGTGCCCTAGGCTCTGTTGCTTTGTTTTTTAGATGTTTCAGGAAACACCATACACTTCTCCAGAGTGGCTGTTGGCAATTTACATCCCGCCCATCAGCATAACAAGGCTCCCAGTTCTCCATGGCCTGTCCTGCCTTTCTGGATTTTACACTTTTTTCAGATGGCCCTTTTGACCTGGGGGCAATGAGACTTCATTGTACTGCAGATTTCGTTTGCAAGCTTGCTTGGTTGGCCAAAAAGGGCGTATGCGTTTTTTCCTGAATATATTCAGGAAAAAACGCATACGCCCTTTTTGGCCAAGTGCATCATTGTGGACGTTCTGCCTCTTTTCCTTTGCTTTACATGCAATTCCAGTCTACCTCCTGAAATCGGTTTCCTGCAATTCTGCCCAGCGTTCAAGTCCTCTTGGCAGCCTTACTTCAATATATTTTTGGACGATAGCTGTCATTTATAACTCTGCATGTTTGTGAATGACAGTGCCGCTGAGCTCCTTTCTTCAACTCGCTTTCTTGTGAGCGGGCCGCAACACCGCAGCATTGCTTCAGGCCCTAGTGTGGTTCCGGCATGACATGCTGAGCCTTTGGTTAATTCCTCTTCCTGGTGGGAAATGAGAGTTAAATTTGCCCGTCCAGAGACTTCCAGCTAGGCTCTCATTTGTTCTCCCTATTCCTGTTCATTTTCCGCAGAAATTGCAAACTGGGCCAAACAGGAGGTTAAAGGCACTGACTCTCCAAGTGGGGAGAGTGTTAGTAAATCGTCTGGAATGTTGCACCCGAGTACCAGGGGATGAAAACTGACACAATTAAACACGTTTCCCGATCACACGGTGGATCATACTCTGGGTTCCACATGCATGTTTTAGCTGAAGGAAGAATCCCTTAAACCTGGAGAGTTGAGACCCATGGAATGGGTACCATGCAATATGACTTCAAAGGGTCTGCATTTGTTCACCAAACCTCACCAATCCTATCACTGCTGCGTTTATGACACTGTACACACGCTTGATTCTCTTTCGGAGACATATAAATCCATAGGTTTTAAGATTCTTTCTAGTCAGGTATATTCTTAGGCATTTAATATGGGGTGTAGAGTCCACTTCGTTGAACAAGGAGTAGCTCTTGTCTATTAAATATTTGGCTTATGGAACGGTATCTGTTCTAATTTCAATCTCTGGTTTTATGCAGCACCCCAACTCACCTTTCGCCTTAAGCAAGCATAAGTTGGTTTTCTACATTTGAGACCCTGTTCTGTTTTGTAATTCAGTTCCTGTGTAGCCAAGTTTACATTCCTTGTAGTAGTGATATCTTATGATGTTTGTTTTTCTGTGTGACTTATTTCACTTAGAATCATCGTACCTGAATCCACTCATTATGCTGCTACGGGCCTGATGACATAGATTTCATTGCTGAGTGATATTGCGTTGTACGTAAGTACCACAACTTCTTTATCCATTTTTCGCTTTCTGTGATATTGAACTTGGACCATAAATGAGGTTCTTGTAAACAGAGCTGTCGTTAACTTTGGGGTGGCTGAGTCTTTTTGATTTTAATTTCCCTAAGTTATAGGACCATAAGTGGAAGTGCCCTAGGCTCTGTTGCTTTGTTTTTTAGATGTTTCAGGAAACACCATACACTTCTCCAGAGTGGCTGTTGGCAATTTACATCCCGCCCATCAGCATAACAAGGCTCCCAGTTCTCCATGGCCTGTCCTGCCTTTCTGGATTTTACACTTTTTTCAGATGGCTCTTTTGACCGGGGAGCACTGAGACTTCATTGTAGTGCAGATTTCCTTTGCAAGCTTGCTTGGTTGGCCAAAAAGTGTGTATGCGTTTTTTCCTGAATATATTCAGGAAAAAACACATATGCCCTTTTTGGCCAAGTGCATCATTGTGGACGTTCTGCCTCTTTTCCTATGCTTTACATGCAATTCCAGTCTACCTCCTGAAATCGGTTTCCTGCAATTCTGCCCCGCGTTCAAGTCCTCTTGGCAGCCTTACTTCAATATATTTTTGGACGATAGCTGTCATTTATAACTCTGCAGGTTTGTGAATGACAGTGCCCCTGAGCTCCTTTCTTCAACTCGCTTTCTTGTGAGCGGGCCGCAACACCGCAGGATTGCTTCAGGCCCTAGTGTGGTTCCGGCATGGCACGCTGAGCCTTTGTTTAATTCCTCTTCCTGGTGGGAAATGAGAGTTAAATTTGCCCGTCCAGACACCTCCAGCTAGTCTCTCATTGGTTCTCCCTATTCCTGTTCATTTTCCGCAGAAATTGCAAACTGGGCCAAACAGGAGGTTAAAGGCACTGACTCTCCAAGTGGGGAGAGTGTTATTAAAGCGTCTGGAATTTTGCACCCGAGTACCAGGGGACGAAAACTGAGACACATTTGAACACGTTTCCCGATCACATGGTGGATCATACTCTGGGTTCCACATGCATGTTTTAGCTGAAGGAAGAATCCCTTAAACCTGGAGAGTTGAGACCCCTGGAATGGGTACCATGCAATATGACTTCAAAAGGTCTGCATTTGCTCACCGAACCTCACCAATCCTAGCACTGCTACATTTATGCCACTGTACACACGCTTGATTCTCTTTCTGAGACATATAAATCCATAGGTTTTAAGATTCTTACTAGTCAGGTATATTCTTAGGCGTTTAATATGGGGTGTAGAGTCCACTTCGTTGAGCAAGGAGTAGCTCTTGTCTATTACATATTTGGCTTATGGAACCGTATCTGTGCTAATTTCAATCTCTGGTTTTATGCAGCACCCCAACTCACCTTTACTCTTAAGCAAGCATATGTCGGTTTTCTACATTTGAGACCCTGTTCTGTTTTGTTATTCAGTTCCTGTGTAGCCAAGTTTACATTCCATGTGGTAGAGATATCTTATGATGTTTCTTTCTCTGTGTGACTTATTTCACTTACAATCATCGTACCTGAATCCACTCATTATGCTGCTACGGGCCTGATGACATAGATTTCATTGCTGAGTGATATTGCATTGTACGTAAGTACCACAACTTCTTTATCCATTTTGCGCTTTCTGTGATATTGAACTTGTACCATAAATGAGGTTCTTGTAAACAGAGCTGTCCTAAAGATTGGGGTGGTTGTGTCTTTTTGATTTTAATTTCCCTAAGCTATAGGACCATAAGTGGAAGTGCCCTAGGCTCTGTTGCTTTGTTTTTTAGATGTTTCAGGAAACACCATACACTTCTCCAGAGTGACTGTTGGCAATTTACATCCCGCCCATCAGCATAACAAGGCTCCCAGTTCTCCATGGCCTGTCCTGCCTTTCTGGATTTTACACTTTTTTCAGATGGCCCTTTTGACCGGGGGGCAGTGAGACTTCATTGTAGTGCAGATTTCCTTTGCAAGCTTGCTTGGTTGGCCAAAAAGGGCGTATGCGTTTTTTCCTGAATATATTCAGGAAAAAACGCATACGCCCTTTTTCGCCAAGTGCATCATTGTGGACGTTCTGCCTCTTTTCCTATGCTTTACATGCAATTCCAGTCTACCTCCTGAAATCGGATTCCTGCGATTCTGCCCCGCTTTCAAGTCCTCTTGGCAGCCTTACTTCAATATATTTTTGGACGATAGCTGTCATTTATAACTCTGCAGGTATGTGAATGACAGTGCCCCTGAGCTCCTTTCTTCAACTCGCTTTCTTGTGAGCTGGCCGCAACACCGCAGCATTGCTTCAGGCCCTAGTGTGGTTCCGGCATGGCACACTGAGCCTTTGGTTAATTCCTCTTCCTGGTGGGAAATGAGAGTTAAATTTGCCCGTCCAGACACCTCCAGCTAGTCTCTCATTTGTTCTCCCTATTCCTGTTCATTTTCCGCAGAAATTGCAAACTGGGCCAAACAGGAGGTTAAAGGCACTGACTCTCCAAGTGGGGAGAGTGTTAGTAAAGCATCTGGAATGTTGCACCCGAGTACCAGGGGACGAAAACTGAGACAATTGAACACGTTTCCCGAGCACACGGTGGATCATACTCTGGGTTCCACATGCATGTTTTAGCTGAAGGAAGAATCCCTTAAACCTGGAGAGTTGAGACCCATGGAATGGGTACCATGCAATATGACTTCAAAGGGTCTGCATTTGTTCACCGAACCTCACCAATCCTATCACTGCTGCGTTTATGCCGCTGTACACACGCTTGATTCTCTTTCGGAGACATATAAATCCATAGGTTTTAAGATTCTTACTAGTGAGGTATATTCTTAAGCGTTTATTATGGGGTGTAGAGTCCACTTCGTTGAGCAAGGAGTAGCTCTTGTCTAATACATATTTGGCTTATGGAACTGTATCTGTTCTAATTTCAATCTCTGGTTTTATGCAGCACCCCAACTCACCTTTCGCCTTAAGAAAGCATAAGTTGGTTTTCTACATTTGAGACCCTGTTCTGTTTTGTAATTCAGTTCCTGTGTAGCCAAGTTTACATTCCGTGTAGTAGTGATATCTTATGATGTTTCTTTTTCTGTGTGACTTATTTCACTTAGAATCATCGTACCTGAATCCACTCATTATGCTGCTATGGGCCTGATGACATAGATTTCATTGCTGCGTGATATTGCATTGTACGTAATTACCACAACTTCTTTATCCATTTTTCACTTTCTGTGATACTGAACTTGTACCGTAAACGAGGTTCTTGTAAACAGAGCCGTCCCAAACTTTGGGTTGGCTGTGTCTTTTTGATTTTAATTTCCCTAAGCTATAGGACCATAAGTGGAAGTGCCCTAGGCTCTGTTGCTTTGCTTTTTAGATGTTTCAGGAAACACCATACACTTCTCCAGAGTGGCTGTTCGCAATTTACATCCCGCACATCAGCATAACAAGGTTCCCAATTCTCCATGGCCTGTCCTGCCTTTCTGGATTTTACACTTTTTTCAGATGGCCCTTTTGACCGGGGGCAGTGAGACTTCATTGTAGTGCAGATTTCCTTTGCAAGCTTGCTTGGTTGGCCAAAAAGGGCGTATGCGTTTTTTCCTGAATATATTCAGGAAAAAACGCATACGCCCTTTTTGGCCAAGTGCATCATTGTGGATGTTCTGCCTCTTTTCCTATGCTTTACATGCAATTCCAGTCTACCTCCTGAAATCGGTTTCCTGCAATTCTGCCCCGCTTTCAAGTCCTCTTGGCAGCCTTACTTCAATATATTTTTGGACGATAGCTGTCATTTATAACTCTGCAGGTATGTGAATGACAGTGCCCCTGAGCTCCTTTCTTCAACTCGTTTTCTTGTGAGCTGGCCGCAACACCGCAGCATTGCTTCAGGCCCTACTGTGGTTCCGGCATGGCACGTTGAGCCTTTGTTTAATTCCTCTTCCTGGTGGGAAATGAGAGTTAAATTTGCCTGTCCAGACACCTCCAGCTAGTCTCTCATTGGTTCTCCCTATTCCTGTTCATTTTCCGCAGAAATTGCAAACTGGGCCAAACAGGAGGTTAAAGGCACTGACTCTCCAAGTGGGGAGAGTGTTAGTAAAGCGTCTGGAATGTTGCACCCGAGTACCAGGGGACGAAAACTGAGACACATTTGAACACGTTTCCCGATAACATGGTGGATCATACTCTGGGTTCCACATGCATGTTTTAGCTGAAGGAAGAATCCCTTAAACCTGGAGAGTTGAGACCCCTGCAATGGGTACCATGCAATATGACTTCAAAGGGTCTGCATTTGCTCACCGAACCTCACCAATCCTAGCACTGCTGCATTTATGCCACTGTACACACGCTTGATTCTCTTTCGGAGACATATAAATCCATAGGTTTTAAGATTCTTACTAGTCAGGTATATTCTTAGGCGTTTAATATGGGGTGTAGAGTCCACTTCGTTGAGCAAGGAGTAGCTCTTGTCTATTACATATTTGGCTTATGGAACCGTATCTGTGCTAATTTCAATCTTTGGTTTTATGCAGCACCCCAACTCACCTTTACTCTTAAGCAAGCATAAGTCGGTTTTCTCCATTTGAGACCCTGTTCTGTTTTGTAATTCAGTTCCTGTGTAGCCAAGTTTACATTCCGTGTAGTAGTGATATCTTATGATGTTTCTTTTTCTGTGTGACTTATTTCACTTAGAATCATCGTACCTGAATCCACTCATTATGCTACTATGGGCCTGATAACATCGATTTCATTGCTGAGTGATATTGCATTGTAGGTAAGTACCACAACTTCTTTATCCATTTTTCACTTTCTGTGATATTGAACTTGTACCGTAAACGAAGTTTTTGTAAATAGAGACGTCCCAAACTTTGGGGTGGCTGTGTCTTTTTGATTTTAATTTCTCTAAGCTATAGGACCATAAGTGGAAGTGCCCTAGGCTCTGTTGCTTCGTTTTTTAGATGTTTCAGGAAACACCATACACTTCTCCAGAGTGGCTGTTGGCAATTTACATCCCGCCCATCAGCATAACAAGGCTCCCAGTTCTCCATGGCCTGTCCTGCCTTTCTGGATTTTACACTTTTTTCAGATGGCCCTTTTGACCGGGGGGCAGTGAGACTTCATTGTAGTGCAGATTTCCTTTGCAAGCTTGCTTGGTTGGCCAAAAAGGGCGTATGCGTTTTTTCCTGAATGTATTCAGGAAAAAACGCATACGCCCTTTTTGGCCAAGTGCATCATTGTGGACGTTCTGCCTCTTTTCCTATGCTTTACATGCAATTCCAGTCTACCTCCTGAAATCGGTTTCCTGCAATTCTGCCCCGCTTTCAAGTCCTCTTGGCAGCCTTACTTCAATATATTTTTGGACGATAGCTGTCATTTATAACTCTGCAGGTATGTGAATTACAGTGCCCCTGAGCTCCTTTCTTCAACTCGCTTTCTTGTGAGCTGGCCGCAACACCGCAGCATCGCTTCAGGCCCTAGTGTTGTTCCGGCATGGCACGCTGAGCCTTTGGTTAATTCCTCTTCCTGGTGGGAAATGAGAGTTAAATTTGCCCGTCCAGACACCTCCAGCTAGTCTCTCATTGGTTCTCCCTATTCCTGTTCATTTTCCGCAGAAATTGCAAACTGGGCCAAACAGGAGGTTAAAGGCACTGACTCTCCAAGTGGGGAGAGTGTTAGTAAAGCGTCTGGAATGTTGCACCCGAGTACCATGGGACGAAAACTGACACAATTAAACACGTTTCCCGATCACACGGTGGATCATACTCTGGGTTCCACATGCATGGTTTAGCTGAAGGAAGAATCCCTTAAACCTGGAGAGTTGAGACCCATGGAATGGGTACCATGCAATATGACTTCAAAGGGTCTGCATTTGCTAACCGAACCTCACCAATAATATCACTGCTGCGTTTATGCCGCTGTACACACGCTTGATTCTCTTTCGGAGACATATAAATCCATAGGTTTTAAGATTCTTACTAGTCAGGTATATTCTTAGGCGTTTAATATGGGGTGTTGAGTCCACTTCGTTGAGCAAGGTGTAGCTCTTTTCTATTACATATTTGGCTTATGGAACGATATCTGTGCTAATTTCAATCTCTGGTTTTATGCAGCACCCCAACTCACCTTTCCCCTTAAGGATGCATAAGTTGGTTTTCTACATTTGAGACCCTGTTCTGTTTTGTAATTCAGTTCCTGTGTAGCCAAGTTTACATTCCGTGTAGTAGTGATATCTTATGATGTTTCTTTTTCTCTGTGACTTTTTTCACTTAGAATTATCGTACCTGAATCCACTCATTATGCTGCTATGGGCCTGATGACATAGATTTCATTGCTGAGTGATATTGCATTGTAGGTAAGTACCACAACTTCTTTATCCATTTTTCACTTTCTGTGATATTGAACTTGTACCGTAAACGAGGTTCCTGTAAACAGAACCGTCCCAAACTTTGGGGTGGCTGTGTCTTTTTGATTTTAATTTCCCTAAGCTATAGGACCATAAGTGGAAGTGCCCTAGGCTCTGTTGTTTTGTTTTTTAGATGTTTCAGGAAACACCATACACTTCTCCAGAGTGGCTGTTGGCAATTTACATCCCGACCATCAGCATAACAAGGCTCCCAGTTCTCCATGGCCTGTCCTGCTTTGCTGGATTTTATACTTTTTTCAGATGGCCCTTTGGCCCGCGGGGTAGTGAGACTTCATTGTAGTGCAGATTCCCTTTGCAAGCTTGCTTGGTTGGCCAAAAAGGGCGTATGCGTTTTTTCCTGAATATATTCAGGAAAAAACGCATACGCCCCTTTTGGCCAAGTGCATCATTGTGGACGTTCTGCCTCTTTTCCTATGCTTTACATGCAATTCCAGTCTACCTCCTGAAATCGGTTTCCTGCAATTCTGCCCCGCTTTCAAGTCCTCTTGGCAGCCTTACTTCAATATATTTTTGGACGATAGCTATCATTTATAACTCTGCAGGTATGTGAATGACAGTGCCCCTGAGCTCCTTTCTTCAACTCGCTTTCTTGTGAGCTGGCCGCAACACCGCAGGATTGCTTCAGGCCCTAGTGTGGTTCCGGCATGGCACGCTGAGCCTTTGTTTAATTCCTCTTCCTGGTGGGAAATGAGAGTTAAATTTGCCCGTCCAGACACCTCCAGCTAGTCTCTCATTGGTTCTCCCTATTCCTGTTCATTTTCCGCAGAAATTGCAAACTGGGCCAAACAGGAGGTTAAAGGCACTGACTCTCCAAGAGGGGAGAGTGTTAGTAAAGCGTCTGGAATGTTGCACCCGAGTACCAGGGGACGAAAACTGAGACACATTTGAACACGTTTCCCGATCACATGGTGGATCATACTCTGGGTTCCACATGCATGTTTTAGCTGAAGGAAGAATCCCTTAAACCTGGAGAGTTGAGACCCCTGCAATGGGTACCATGCAGTATGACTTCAAAGGGTCTGCATTTGCTCACCGAACCTCACCAATCCTTTCACTGCTGCATTTATGCCACTGTACACACGCTTGATTCTCTTTCTGAGACATATAAATCCATAGGTTTTAAGATTCTTACTAGTCAGGTATATTCTTAGGCGTTTAATATGGGGTGTAGAGTCCACTTCGTTGAGCAAGGAGTAGCTCTTGTCTATTACATATTTGGCTTATGGAACGGTATCTGTGCTAATTTCAATCTCTGGTTTTATGCAGCACCCCAACTCACCTTTCCCCTTAAGCAAGCATAAGTCGGTTTTCTACATTTGAGACCCTGTTCTGTTTTGTAATTCAGTTCCTGTGTAGCCAAGTTTACATTCCATGTGGTAGAGATATCTTATGATGTTTCTTTTTCTGTGTGACTTATTTCACTTAGAATCATCGTACCTGAATCCACTCATTATGCTGCTATGGGCCTGATGACATAGATTTCATTGCTGAGTGATATTGCATTGTACGTAAGTACCACAACTTCTTTATCCATTTTTCACTTTCTGTGATTTTGAACTTATACTGTAAACTAGGTTCTTGTAAACAGAGCCTTCCCAAACTTTGGGGTGGCTGTGTCTTTTTGATTTTAATTTCCCTAAGCTATAGGACCATAAGTGGAAGTGCCCTAGGCTCTGTTGCTTTGTTTTGTAGATGTTTCAGGAAACACCATACACTTCTCCAGAGTGGCTGTTGGCAATTTACATCCCGCCCATCAGCATAACAAGGCTCCCAGTTCTCCATGGCCTGTCCTGCCTTTCTGGATTTTACACTTTTTTCAGATGGCCCTTTTGACCGGGGGGCAGTGAGACTTCATTGTAGTGCAGATTTCCTTTGCAAGCTTGCTTGGTTGGCCAAAAAGGGCGTATGCGTTTTTTCCTGAATATATTCAGGAAAAAACGCATACGCCCTTTTTGGCCAAGTGCATCATTGTGGACGTTCTGCCTCTTTTCCTATGCTTTACATGCAATTCCAGTCTACCTCCTGAAATCGGTTTCCTGCAATTCTGCCCCGCTTTCAAGTCCTCTTGGCAGCCTTACTTCAATATATTTTTGGACGATAGCTATCATTTATAACTCTGCAGGTATGTGAATGACAGTGCCCCTGAGCTCCTTTCTTCAACTCGCTTTCTTGTGAGCGGGCCGCAACACCGCAGGATTGCTTCAGGCCCTAGTGTGGTTCCGGCATGGCACGCTGAGCCTTTGTTTAATTCCTCTTCCTGGTGGGAAATGAGAGTTAAATTTGCCCGTCCAGACACCTCCAGCTAGTCTCTCATTGGTTCTCCCTATTCCTGTTCATTTTCCGCAGAAATTGCAAACTGGGCCAAACAGGAGGTTAAAGGCACTGACTCTCCAAGTGGGGAGAGTGTTAGTAAAGCGTCTGGAATGTTGCACCCGAGTACCAGGGGACGAAAACTGAGACACATTTGAACACGTTTCCCGATCACATGGTGGATCATACTCTGGGTTCCACATGCATGTTTTAGCTGAAGGAAGAATCCCTTAAACCTGGAGAGTTGAGACCCCTGCAATGGGTACCATGCAATATGACTTCAAAGGGTCTGCATTTGCTCACCGAACCTCACCAATCCTATCACTGCTGCATTTATGCCACTGTACACACGCTTGATTCTCTTTCTGAGACATATAAATCCATAGGTTTTAAGATTCTTACTAGTCAGGTATATTCTTAGGCGTTTAATATGGGGTGTAGAGTCCACTTCGTTGAGCAAGGAGTAGCTCTTGTCTATTACATATTTGGCTTATGGAACGGTATCTGTTCTAATTTCAATCTCTGGTTTTATGCAGCACCCCAACTCACCTTTCCCCTTAAGCAAGCATAAGTTGGTTTTCTACATTTGAGACCCTGTTCTGTTTTGTAATTCAGTTCCTGTGTAGCCAAGTTTACATTCCATGTGGTAGAGATATCTTATGATGTTTCTTTTTCTGTGTGACTTATTTCACTTAGAATCATCGTACCTGAATCCACTCATTATGCTGCTATGGGCCTGATGACATAGATTTCATTGCTGAGTGATATTGCATTGTACGTAAGTACCACAACTTCTTGATCCATTTTTCACTTTCTGTGATTTTGAACTTGTACTGTAAACGAGGTTCTTGTAAACAGAGCCTTCCCAAACTTTGGGGTGGCTGTGTCTTTTTGATTTTAATTTCCCTAAGCTATAGGACCATAAGTGGAAGTGCCCTAGGCTCTGTTGCTTTGTTTTGTAGATGTTTCAGGAAACACCATACACTTCTCCAGAGTGACTGTTGGCAATTTACATCCCGCCCATCAGCATAACAAGGCTCCCAGTTCTCCATGGCCTGTCCTGCCTTTCTGGATTTTACACTTTTTTCAGATGGCCCTTTTGACCGGGGGGCAGTGAGACTTCATTGTAGTGCAGATTTCCTTTGCAAGCTTGCTTGGTTGGCCAAAAAGGGCGTATGCGTTTTTTCCTGAATATATTCAGGAAAAAACGCATACGCCCTTTTTGGCCAAGTGCATCATTGTGGACGTTCTGCCTCTTTTCCTTTGCTTTACATGCAATTCCAGTCTACCTCCTGAAATCGGTTTCCTGCAATTCTGCAGAGCGTTCAAGTCCTCTTGGCAGCCTTACTTCAATATATTTTTGGACGATAGCTGTCATTTATAACTCTGCAGGTTTGTGAATGACAGTGCCCCTGAGCTCCTTTCTTCAACTCGCTTTCTTGTGAGCTGGCCGCAACACCGCAGCATTGCTTCAGGCCCTAGTGTGGTTCCGCATGACATGCTGAGCCTTTGGTTAATTCCTCTTCCTGGTGGGAAATGAGAGTTAACTTTGCCCGTCCAGACACCTCCAGCTAGTCTCTCATTGGTTCTCCCTATTCCTGTTCATTTTCCGCAGAAATTGCAAACTGGGCCAAACAAGAGGTTAAAGGCACTGACTCTCCAAGTGGGGAGAGTGTTAGTAAAGCGTCTGGAATGTTGCACCCGAGTACCGGGGGATGAAAACTGACACAATTAAACACGTTTCCCGATCACACGGTGGATCATACTCTGGGTTCCACATGCATGTTTTAGCTGAAGGAAGAATCCCTTAAACCTGGAGAGTTGAGACCCATGGAATGGGTACCATGCAATATGACTTCAAAGGGTCTGCATTTGCTCACCGAACCTCACCAATAATATCACTGCTGCGTTTATGCCGCTGTACACACGCTTGATTCTCTTTCGGAGACATATAAATCCATAGGTTTTTAGATTCTTTCTAGTCAGGTATATTCTTACGCGTTTAATATGGGGTGTAGAGTCCACTTAGTTGAGCAAGGAGTAGCTCTTGTCTATTAAATATTTGGCTTATGGAACGGTATCTGTTCTAATTTCAATCTCTGGTTTTATGCAGCACCCCAACTCACCTTTCGCCTTAAGCAAGCATAAGTTGGTTTTCTACATTTGAGACCCTGTTCTGTTTTGTAATTCAGTTCCTGTGTAGCCAAGTTTACATTCCTTGTAGTAGTGATATCTTATGATGTTTGTTTTTCTGTGTGACTTATTTCACTTAGAATCATCGTACCTGAATCCACTCATTATGCTGCTACGGGCCTGATGACATAGATTTCATTGCTGAGTGATATTGCATTGTACGTAAATACCACAACTTCTTTATCCATTTTGCGCTTTCTGTGATATTGAACTTGGACCATAAGTGAGGTTCTTGTAAACAGAGCTGTCCCTAACTTTGGGGTGGCTGAGTCTTTTTTATTTTAATTTCCCTAAGCTATAGGACCATAAGTGGAAGTGCCCTAGGCTCTGTTGCTTTGTTTTTTAGATGTTTCAGGAAACACCATACACTTCTCCAGAGTGGCTGTTGGCAATTTACATCCCACCCATCAGCATAACAAGGCTCCCAGTTCTCCATGGCCTGTCCTGCCTTTCTGGATTTTACACTTTTTTCAGATGGCCCTTTTGACCGGGGGGCAGTGAGACTTCATTGTAGTGCAGATTTCCTTTGCAAGCTTGCTTGGTTGGCCAAAAAGGGCGTATGCGTTTTTTCCTGAATATATTCAGGAAAAAACGCATACGCCCTTTTTGGCCAAGTGCATCATTGTGGACGTTCTGCCTCTTTTCCTATGCTTTACATGCAATTCCAGTCTACCTCCTGAAATCGGTTTCCTGCAATTCTGCCCCGCTTTCAAGTCCTCTTGGCAGCCTTACTTCAATATATTTTTGGACGATAGCTGTCATTTATAACTCTGCAGTTATGTGAATGACAGTGCCCCTGAGCTCCTTTCTTCAACTCGCTTTCTTGTGAGCTGGCCGCAACACCGCAGGATTGCTTCAGGCCCTAGTGTGGTTCCGGCATGGCACGCTGAGCCTTTGTTTAATTCCTCTTCCTGGTGGGAAATGAGAGTTAAATTTGCCCGTCCAGACACCTCCAGCTAGTCTCTCATTGGTTCTCCCTATTCCTGTTCATTTTCCGCAGAAATTGCAAACTGGGCCAAACAGGAGGTTAAAGGCACTGACTCTCCAAGAGGGGAGAGTGTTAGTAAAGCGTCTGGAATGTTGCACCCGAGTACCAGGGGACGAAAACTGAGACACATTTGAACACGTTTCCCGATCACATGGTGGATCATACTCTGGGTTCCACATGCATGTTTTAGCTGAAGGAAGAATCCCTTAAACCTGGAGAGTTGAGACCCCTGCAATGGGTACCATGCAGTATGACTTCAAAGGGTCTGCATTTGCTCACCGAACCTCACCAATCCTTTCACTGCTGCATTTATGCCACTGTACACACGCTTGATTCTCTTTCTGAGACATATAAATCCATAGGTTTTAAGATTCTTACTAGTCAGGTATATTCTTAGGCGTTTAATATGGGGTGTAGAGTCCACTTCGTTGAGCAAGGAGTAGCTCTTGTCTATTACATATTTGGCTTATGGAACGGTATCTGTGCTAATTTCAATCTCTGGTTTTATACAGCACCCCAACTCACCTTTCCCCTTAAGCAAGCATAAGTCGGTTTTCTACATTTGAGACCCTGTTCTGTTTTGTAATTCAGTTCCTGTGTAGCCAAGTTTACATTCCATGTGGTAGAGATATCTTATGATGTTTCTTTTTCTGTGTGACTTATTTCACTTAGAATCATCGTACCTGAATCCACTCATTATGCTGCTATGGGCCTGATGACATAGATTTCATTACTGAGTGATATTGCATTGTACGTAAGTACCACAACTTCTTTATCCATTTTTCACTTTCTGTGATTTTGAACTTATACTGTAAACTAGGTTCTTGTAAACAGAGCCTTCCCAAACTTTGGGGTGGCTGTGTCTTTTTGATTTTAATTTCCCTAAGCTATAGGACCATAAGTGGAAGTGCCCTAGGCTCTGTTGCTTTGTTTTGTAGATGTTTCAGGAAACACCATACACTTCTCCAGAGTGACTGTTGGCAATTTACATCCCGCCCATCAGCATAACAAGGCTCCCAGTTCTCCATGGCCTGTCCTGCCTTTCTGGATTTTACACTTTTTTCAGATGGCCCTTTTGACCGGGGGGCAGTGAGACTTCATTGTAGTGCAGATTTCCTTTGCAAGCTTGCTTGGTTGGCCAAAAAGGGCGTATGCGTTTTTTCCTGAATATATTAAGGAAAAAACGCATACGCCCTTTTTGGCCAAGTGCATCATTGTGGACGTTCTGCCTCTTTTCCTATGCTTTACATGCAATTCCAGTCTACCTCCTGAAATCGGTTTCCTGCAATTCTGCCCCGCTTTCAAGTCCTCTTGGCAGCCTTACTTCAATATATTTTTGGACGATAGCTATCATTTATAACTCTGCAGGTATGTGAATGACAGTGCCCCTGAGCTCCTTTCTTCAACTCGCTTTCTTGTGAGCGGGCCGCAACACCTCAGGATTGCTTCAGGCCCTAGTGTGGTTCCGGCATGGCACGCTGAGCCTTTGTTTAATTCCTCTTCCTGGTGGGAAATGAGAGTTAAATTTGCCCGTCCAGACACCTCCAGCTAGTCTCTCATTGGTTCTCCCTATTCCTGTTCATTTTCCGCAGAAATTGCAAACTGGGCCAAACAGGAGGTTAAAGGCACTGACTCTCCAAGTGGGGAGAGTGTTAGTAAAGCGTCTGGAATGTTGCACCCGAGTACCAGGGGACGAAAACTGAGACACATTTGAACACGTTTCCCGATCACATGGTGGATCATACTCTGGGTTCCACATGCATGTTTTAGCTGAAGGAAGAATCCCTTAAACCTGGAGAGTTGAGACCCCTGCAATGGGTACCATGCAATATGACTTCAAAGGGTCTGCATTTGCTCACCGAACCTCACCAATCCTATCACTGCTGCATTTATGCCACTGTACACACGCTTGATTCTCTTTCTGAGACATATAAATCCATAGGTTTTAAGATTCTTACTAGTCAGGTATATTCTTAGGCGTTTAATATGGGGTGTAGAGTCCACTTCGTTGAGCAAGGAGTAGCTCTTGTCTATTACATATTTGGCTTATGGAACGGTATCTGTTCTAATTTCAATCTCTGGTTTTATGCAGCACCCCAACTCACCTTTCCCCTTAAGCAAGCATAAGTTGGTTTTCTACATTTGAGACCCTGTTCTGTTTTGTAATTCAGTTCCTGTGTAGCCAAGTTTACATTCCATGTGGTAGAGATATCTTATGATGTTTCTTTTTCTGTGTGACTTATTTCACTTAGAATCATCGTACCTGAATCCACTCATTATGCTGCTATGGGCCTGATGACATAGATTTCATTGCTGAGTGATATTGCATTGTACGTAAGTACCACAACTTCTTTATCCATTTTTCACTTTCTGTGATTTTGAACTTGTACTGTAAACAAGGTTCTTGTAAACAGAGCCTTCCCAAACTTTGGGGTGGCTGTGTCTTTTTGATTTTAATTTCCCTAAGCTATAGGACCATAAGTGGAAGTGCCCTAGGCTCTGTTGCTTTGTTTTGTAGATGTTTCAGGAAACACCATACACTTCTCCAGAGTGGCTGTTGGCAATTTACATCCCGCCCATCAGCATAACAAGGCTCCCAGTTCTCCATGGGCTGTCCTGCCTTTCTGGATTTTACACTTTTTTCAGATGGCCCTTTTGACCGGGGGGCAGTGAGACTTCATTGTAGTGCAGATTTCCTTTGCAAGCTTGCTTGGTTGGCCAAAAAGGGCGTATGCGTTTTTTCCTGAATATATTCAGGAAAAAACGCATACACCCTTTTTGGCCAAGTGCATCATTGTGGACGTTCTGCCTCTTTTCCTTTGCTTTACATGCAATTCCAGTCTACCTCCTGAAATCGGTTTCCTGCAATTCTGCCCCACGTTCAAGTCCTCTTGGCAGCCTTACTTCAATATATTTTTGGACGATAGCTGTCATTTATAACTCTGCAGGTTTGTGAATGACAGTGCCCCTGACCTCCTTTCTTCAACTCGCTTTCTTGTGAGCTGGCCGCAACACCGCAGCATTGCTTCAGGCCCTAGTGTGGTTCCAGCATGACATGCTGAGCCTTTGGTTAATTCCTCTTCCTGGTGGGAAATGAGAGTTAACTTTGCCCGTCCAGACACCTCCAGCTAGTCTCTCATTGGTTCTCCCTATTCCTGTTCATTTTCCGCAGAAATTGCAAACTGGGCCAAACAAGAGGTTAAAGGCACTGACTCTCCAAGTGGGGAGAGTGTTAGTAAAGCGTCTGGAATGTTGCACCCGAGTACCGGGGGATGAAAACTGACACAATTAAACACGTTTCCCGATCACACGGTGGATCATACTCTGGGTTCCACATGCATGTTTTAGCTGAAGGAAGAATCCCTTAAACCTGGAGAGTTGAGACCCATGGAATGGGTACCATGCAATATGACTTCAAAGGGTCTGCATTTGCTCACCGAACCTCACCAATCCTATCACTGCTGCGTTTATGACACTGTACACACGCTTGATTCTCTTTCGGAGACATATAAATCCATAGGTTTTTACATTCTTTCTAGTCAGGTATATTCTTACGCGTTTAATATGGGGTGTAGAGTCCACTTCGTTGAGCAAGGAGTAGCTCTTGTCTATTAAATATTTGGCTTATGGAACGGTATCTGTTCTAATTTCAATCTCTGGTTTTATGCAGCACCCCAACTCACCTTTCGCCTTAAGCAAGCATAAGTTGGTTTTCTACATTTGAGACCCTGTTCTGTTTTGTAATTCAGTTCCTGTGTAGCCAAGTTTACATTCCTTGTAGTAGTGATATCTTATGATGTTTGTTTTTCTGTGTGACTTATTTCACTTAGAATCATCGTACCTGAATCCACTCATTATGCTGCTACGGGCCTGATGACATAGATTTCATTGCTGAGTGATATTGCATTGTACGTAAGTACCACAACTTCTTTATCCATTTTGCGCTTTCTGTGATATTGAACTTGGACCATAAATGAGGTTCTTGTAAACAGAGCTGTCCCTAACTTTGGGGTGGCTGAGTCTTTTTGATTTTAATTTCCCTAAGCTATAGGACCATAAGTGGAAGTGCCCTAGGCTCTGTTGCTTTGTTTTTTAGATGTTTCAGGAAACACCATACACTTCTCCAGAGTGGCTGTTGGCAATTTACATCCCACCCATCAGCATAACAAGGCTCCCAGTTCTCCATGGCCTGTCCTGCCTTTCTGGATTTTACACTTTTTTCAGATGGCCCTTTTGACCGGGGGGCAGTGAGACTTCATTGTAGTGCAGATTTCCTTTGCAAGCTTGCTTGGTTGGCCAAAAAGGGCGTATGCGTTTTTTCCTGAATATATTCAGGAAAAAACGCATACGCCCTTTTTGGCCAAGTGCATCATTGTGGACGTTCTGCCTCTTTTCCTATGCTTTACATGCAATTCCAGTCTACCTCCTGAAATCGGTTTCCTGCAATTCTGCCCCGCTTTCAAGTCCTCTTGGCAGCCTTACTTCAATATATTTTTGGACGATAGCTATCATTTATAACTCTGCAGGTATGTGAATGACAGTGCCCCTGAGCTCCTTTCTTCAACTCGCTTTCTTGTGAGCTGGCCGCAACACCGCAGGATTGCTTCAGGCCCTAGTTTGGTTCCGGCATGGCACGCTGAGCCTTTGTTTAATTCCTCTTCCTGGTGGGAAATGAGAGTTAAATTTGCCCGTCCAGACACCTCCAGCTAGTCTCTCATTGGTTCTCCCTATTCCTGTTCATTTTCCGCAGAAATTGCAAACTGGGCCAAACAGGAGGTTAAAGGCACTGACTCTCCAAGTGGGGAGAGTGTTAGTAAAGCGTCTGGAATGTTGCACCCGAGTACCAGGGGACGAAAACTGAGACACATTTGAACACGTTTCCCGATCACATGGTGGATCATACTCTGGGTTCCACATGCATGTTTTAGCTGAAGGAAGAATCCCTTAAACCTGGAGAGTTGAGACCCCTGCAATGGGTACCATGCAATATGACTTCAAAGGGTCTGCATTTGCTCACCGAACCTCACCAATCCTATCACTGCTGCATTTATGCCACTGTACACACGCTTGATTCTCTTTCTGAGACATATAAATCCATAGGTTTTAAGATTCTTACTAGTCAGGTATATTCTTAGGCGTTTAATATGGGGTGTAGAGTCCACTTCGTTGAGCAAGGAGTAGCTCTTGTCTATTACATATTTGGCTTATGGAACGGTATCTGTGCTAATTTCAATCTCTGGTTTTATGCAGCACCCCAACTCACCTTTCCCCTTAAGCAAGCATAAGTTGGTTTTCTACATTTGAGACCCTGTTCTGTTTTGTAATTCAGTTCCTGTGTAGCCAAGTTTACATTCCATGTGGTAGAGATATCTTATGATGTTTCTTTTTCTGTGTGACTTATTTCACTTAGAATCATCGTACCTGAATCCACTCATTATGCTGCTATGGGCCTGATGACATAGATTTCATTGCTGAGTGATATTGCATTGTACGTAAGTACCACAACTTCTTGATCCATTTTTCACTTTCTGTGATTTTGAACTTGTACTGTAAACGAGGTTCTTGTAAACAGAGCCTTCCCAAACTTTGGGGTGGCTGTGTCTTTTTGATTTTAATTTCCCTAAGCTATAGGACCATAAGTGGAAGTGCCCTAGGCTCTGTTGCTTTGTTTTGTAGATGTTTCAGGAAACACCATACACTTCTCCAGAGTGGCTGTTGGCAATTTACATCCCGCCCATCAGCATAACAAGGCTCCCAGTTCTCCATGGGCTGTCCTGCCTTTCTGGATTTTACACTTTTTTCAGATGGCCCTTTTGACCGGGGGGAAGTGAGACTTCATTGTAGTGCAGATTTCCTTTGCAAGCTTGCTTGGTTGGCCAAAAAGGGCGTATGCGTTTTTTCCTGAATATATTCAGGAAAAAACGCATACGCCCTTTTTGGCCAAGTGCATCATTGTGGACGTTCTGCCTCTTTTCCTTTGCTTTACATGCAATTCCAGTCTACCTCCTGAAATCGGTTTCCTGCAATTCTGCCCCACGTTCAAGTCCTCTTGGCAGCCTTACTTCAATATATTTTTGGACGATAGCTGTCATTTATAACTCTGCAGGTTTGTGAATGACAGTGCCCCTGAGCTCCTTTCTTCAACTCGCTTTCTTGTGAGCTGGCCGCAACACCGCAGCATTGCTTCAGGCCCTAGTGTGGTTCCGGCATGACATGCTGAGCCTTTGGTTAATTCCTCTTCCTGGTGGGAAATGAGAGTTAACTTTGCCCGTCCAGACACCTCCAGCTAGTCTCTCATTGGTTCTCCCTATTCCTGTTCATTTTCCGCAGAAATTGCAAACTGGGCCAAACAGGAGGTTAAAGGCACTGACTCTCCAAGTGGGGAGAGTGTTAGTAAAGCGTCTGGAATGTTGCACCCGAGTACCGGGGGATGAAAACTGACACAATTAAACACGTTTCCCGATCACCCGGTGGATCATACTCTGAGTTCCACATGCATGTTTTAGCTGAAGGAAGAATCCCTTAAACCTGGAGAGTTGAGACCCATGGAATGGGTACCATGCAATATGACTTCAAAGGGTCTGCATTTGCTCACCGAACTTCACCAATCCTATCACTGCTGCGTTTATGACACTGTACACACGCTTGATTCTCTTTCGGAGACATATAAATCCATAGGTTTTAAGATTCTTTCTAGTCAGGTATATTCTTACGCGTTTAATATGGGGTGTAGAGTCCACTTCGTTGAGCAAGGAGTAGCTCTTGTCTATTAAATATTTGGCTTATGGAACGGTATCTGTTCTAATTTCAATCTCTGGTTTTATGCAGCACCCCAACTCACCTTTCGCCTTAAGCAAGCATAAGTTGGTTTTCTACATTTGAGACCCTGTTCTGTTTTGTAATTCAGTTCCTGTGTAGCCAAGTTTACATTCCTTGTAGTAGTGATATCTTATGATGTTTGTTTTTCTGTGTGACTTATTTCACTTAGAATCATCGTACCTGAATCCACTCATTATGCTGCTACGGGCCTGATGACATAGATTTCATTGCTGAGTGATATTGCATTGTACGTAAGTACCACAACTTCTTTATCCATTTTTCGCTTTCTGTGATATTGAACTTGGACCATAAATGAGGTTCTTGTAAACAGAGCTGTCCCTAACTTTGGGGTGGCTGAGTCTTTTTGATTTTAATTTCCCTAAGCTATAGGACCATAAGTGGAAGTGCCCTAGGCTCTGTTGCTTTGTTTTTTAGATGTTTCAGGAAACACCATACACTTCTCCAGAGTGGCTGTTGGCAATTTACATCCCACCCATCAGCATAACAAGGCTCCCAGTTCTCCATGGCCTGTCCTGCCTTTCTGGATTTTACACTTTTTTCAGATGGCCCTTTTGACCGGGGGGCAGTGAGACTTCATTGTAGTGCAGATTTCCTTTGCAAGCTTGCTTGGTTGGCCAAAAAGGGCGTATGCGTTTTTTCCTGAATATATTCAGGAAAAAACGCATACGCCCTTTTTGGCCAAGTGCATCATTGTGGACGTTCTGCCTCTTTTCCTATGCTTTACATGCAATTCCAGTCTACCTCCTGAAATCGGTTTCCTGCAATTCTGCCCCGCATTCAAGTCCTCTTGGCAGCCTTACTTCAATATATTTTTGGACGATAGCTATCATTTATAACTCTGCAGGTATGTGAATGACAGTGCCCCTGAGCTCCTTTCTTCAACTCGCTTTCTTGTGAGCTGGCCGCAACACCGCAGGATTGCTTCAGGCCCTAGTGTGGTTCCGGCATGGCACGCTGAGCCTTTGTTTAATTCCTCTTCCTGGTGGGAAATGAGAGTTAAATTTGCCCGACCAGACACCTCCAGCTAGTCTCTCATTGGTTCTCCCTATTCCTGTTCATTTTCCGCAGAAATTGCAAACTGGGCCAAACAGGAGGTTAAAGGCACTGACTCTCCAAGTGGGGAGAGTGTTAGTAAAGCGTCTGGAATGTTGCACCCGAGTACCGGGGGATGAAAACTGACACAATTAAACACGTTTCCCGATCACACGGTGGATCATACTCTGGGTTCCACATGCATGTTTTAGCTGAAGGAAGAATCCCTTAAACCTGGAGAGTTGAGACCCATGGAATGGGTACCATGCAATATGACTTCAAAGGGTCTGCATTTGCTCACCGAACCTCACCAATAATATCACTGCTGCGTTTATGCCGCTGTACACACGCTTGATTCTCTTTCGGAGACATATAAATCCATAGGTTTTAAGATTCTTTCTAGTCAGGTATATTCTTACGCGTTTAATATGCGGTGTAGAGTCCACTTCGTTGAGCAAGGAGTAGCTCTTGTCTATTAAATATTTGGCTTATGGAACGGTATCTGTTCTAATTTCAATCTCTGGTTTTATGCAGCACCCCAACTCACCTTTCGCCTTAAGCAAGCATAAGTTGGTTTTCTACATTTGAGACCCTGTTCTGTTTTGTAATTCAGTTCCTGTGTAGCCAAGTTTACATTCCTTGTAGTAGTGATATCTTATGATGTTTGTTTTTCTGTGTGACTTATTTCACTTAGAATCATCGTACCTGAATCCACTCATTATGCTGCTACGGGCCTGATGACATAGATTTCATTGCTGAGTGATATTGCATTGTACGTAAGTACCACAACTTCTTTATCCATTTTTCGCTTTCTGTGATATTGAACTTGGACCATAAATGAGGTTCTTGTAAACAGAGCTGTCGTTAACTTTGGGGTGGCTGAGTCTTTTTGATTTTAATTTCCCTAAGCTATAGGACCATAAGTGGAAGTGCCCTAGGCTCTGTTGCTTTGTTTTTTAGATGTTTCAGGAAACACCATACACTTCTCCAGAGTGGCTGTTGGCAATTTACATCCCGCCCATCAGCATAACAAGGCTCCCAGTTCTCCATGGCCTGTCCTGCCTTTCTGGATTTTACACTTTTTTCAGATGGCTCTTTTGACCGGGGAGCACTGAGACTTCATTGTAGTGCAGATTTCCTTTGCAAGCTTGCTTGGTTGGCCAAAAAGTGTGTATGCGTTTTTTCCTGAATATATTCAGGAAAAAACACATACGCCCTTTTTGGCCAAGTGCATCATTGTGGACGTTCTGCCTCTTTTCCTATGCTTTACATGCAATTCCAGTCTACCTCCTGAAATCGGTTTCCTGCAATTCTGCCCCGCTTTCAAGTCCTCTTGGCAGCCTTACTTCAATATATTTTTGGACGATAGCTGTCATTTATAACTCTGCAGGTTTGTGAATGACAGTGCCCCTGAGCTCCTTTCTTCAACTCGCTTTCTTGTGAGCGGGCCGCAACACCGCAGGATTGCTTCAGGCCCTAGTGTGGTTCCGGCATGGCACGCTGAGCCTTTGTTTAATTCCTCTTCCTGGTGGGAAATGAGAGTTAAATTTGCCCGTCCAGACACCTCCAGCTAGTCTCTCATTGGTTCTCCCTATTCCTGTTCATTTTCCGCAGAAATTGCAAACTGGGCCAAACAGGAGGTTAAAGGCACTGACTCTCCAAGTGGGGAGAGTGTTATTAAAGCGTCTGGAATTTTGCACCCGAGTACCAGGGGACGAAAACTGAGACACATTTGAACACGTTTCCCGATCACATGGTGGATCATACTCTGGGTTCCACATGCATGTTTTAGCTGAAGGAAGAATCCCTTAAACCTGGAGAGTTGAGACCCCTGGAATGGGTACCATGCAATATGACTTCAAAAGGTCTGCATTTGCTCACCGAACCTCACCAATCCTAGCACTGCTACATTTATGCCACTGTACACACGCTTGATTCTCTTTCTGAGACATATAAATCCATAGGTTTTAAGATTCTTACTAGTCAGGTATATTCTTAGGCGTTTAATATGGGGTGTAGAGTCCACTTCGTTGAGCAAGGAGTAGCTCTTGTCTATTACATATTTGGCTTATGGAACCGTATCTGTGCTAATTTCAATCTCTGGTTTTATGCAGCACCCCAACTCACCTTTACTCTTAAGCAAGCATATGTCGGTTTTCTACATTTGAGACCCTGTTCTGTTTTGTTATTCAGTTCCTGTGTAGCCAAGTTTACATTCCATGTGGTAGAGATATCTTATGATGTTTCTTTCTCTGTGTGACTTATTTCACTTACAATCATCGTACCTGAATCCACTCATTATGCTGCTACGGGCCTGATGACATAGATTTCATTGCTGAGTGATATTGCATTGTACGTAAGTACCACAACTTCTTTATCCATTTTGCGCATTCTGTGATATTGAACTTGTACCATAAATGAGGTTCTTGTAAACAGAGCTGTCCTAAAGATTGGGGTGGTTGTGTCTTTTTGATTTTAATTTCCCTAAGCTATAGGACCATAAGTGGAAGTGCCCTAGGCTCTGTTGCTTTGTTTTTTAGATGTTTCAGGAAACACCATACACTTCTCCAGAGTGACTGTTGGCAATTTACATCCCGCCCATCAGCATAACAAGGCTCCCAGTTCTCCATGGCCTGTCCTGCCTTTCTGGATTTTACACTTTTTTCAGATGGCCCTTTTGACCGGGGGGCAGTGAGACTTCATTGTAGTGCAGATTTCCTTTGCAAGCTTGCTTGGTTGGCCAAAAAGGGCGTATGCGTTTTTTCCTGAATATATTCAGGAAAAAACGCATACGCCCTTTTTGGCCAAGTGCATCATTGTGGACGTTCTGCCTCTTTTCCTATGCTTTACATGCAATTCCAGTCTACCTCCTGAAATCGGTTTCCTGCGATTCTGCCCCGCTTTCAAGTCCTCTTGGCAGCCTTACTTCAATATATTTTTGGACGATAGCTGTCATTTATAACTCTGCAGGTATGTGAATGACAGTGCCCCTGAGCTCCTTTCTTCAACTCGCTTTCTTGTGAGCTGGCCGCAACACCGCAGCATTGCTTCAGGCCCTAGTGTGGTTCCGGCATGGCACACTGAGCCTTTGGTTAATTCCTCTTCCTGGTGGGAAATGAGAGTTAAATTTGCCCGTCCAGACACCTCCAGCTAGTCTCTCATTTGTTCTCCCTATTCCTGTTCATTTTCCGCAGAAATTGCAAACTGGGCCAAACAGGAGGTTAAAGGCACTGACTCTCCAAGTGGGGAGAGTGTTAGTAAAGCATCTGGAATGTTGCACCCGAGTACCAGGGGACGAAAACTGAGACAATTGAACACGTTTCCCGAGCACACGGTGGATCATACTCTGGGTTCCACATGCATGTTTTAGCTGAAGGAAGAATCCCTTAAACCTGGAGAGTTGAGACCCATGGAATGGGTACCATGCAATATGACTTCAAAGGGTCTGCATTTGTTCACCGAACCTCACCAATCCTATCACTGCTGCGTTTATGCCACTGTACACACGCTTGATTCTCTTTCGGAGACATATAAATCCATAGGTTTTAAGATTCTTACTAGTGAGGTATATTCTTAAGCGTTTATTATGGGGTGTAGAGTCCACTTCGTTGAGCAAGGAGTAGCTCTTGTCTAATACATATTTGGCTTATGGAACTGTATCTGTTCTAATTTCAATCTCTGGTTTTATGCAGCACCCCAACTCACCTTTCGCCTTAAGAAAGCATAAGTTGGTTTTCTACATTTGAGACCCTGTTCTGTTTTGTAATTCAGTTCCTGTGTAGCCAAGTTTACATTCCGTGTAGTAGTGATATCTTATGATGTTTCTTTTTCTGTGTGACTTATTTCACTTAGAATCATCGTACCTGAATCCACTCATTATGCTACTATGGGCCTGATAACATCGATTTCATTGCTGAGTGATATTGCATTGTAGGTAAGTACCACAACTTCTTTATCCATTTTTCACTTTCTGTGATATTGAACTTGTACCGTAAACGAAGTTTTTGTAAACAGAGCCGTCCCAAACTTTGGGGTGGCTGTGTCTTTTGATTTTAATTTCTCTAAGCTATAGGACCATAAGTGGAAGTGCCCTAGGCTCTGTTGCTTCGTTTTTTAGATGTTTCAGGAAACACCATACACTTCTCCAGAGTGGCTGTTGGCAATTTACATCCCGCCCATCAGCATAACAAGGCTCCCAGTTCTCCATGGCCTGTCCTGCCTTTCTGGATTTTACACTTTTTTCAGATGGCCCTTTTGACCGGGGGGCAGTGAGACTTCATTGTAGTGCAGATTTCCTTTGCAAGCTTGCTTGGTTGGCCAAAAAGGGCGTATGCGTTTTTTCCTGAATGTATTCAGGAAAAAACGCATACGCCCTTTTTGGCCAAGTGCATCATTGTGGACGTTCTGCCTCTTTTCCTATGCTTTACATGCAATTCCAGTCTACCTCCTGAAATCGGTTTCCTGCAATTCTGCCCCGCTTTCAAGTCCTCTTGGCAGCCTTACTTCAATATATTTTTGGACGATAGCTGTCATTTATAACTCTGCAGGTATGTGAATTACAGTGCCCCTGAGCTCCTTTCTTCAACTCGCTTTCTTGTTAGCTGGCCGCAACACCGCAGCATCGCTTCAGGCCCTAGTGTTGTTCCGGCATGGCACGCTGAGCCTTTGGTTAATTCCTCTTCCTGGTGGGAAATGAGAGTTAAATTTGCCCGTCCAGACACCTCCAGCTAGTCTCTCATTGGTTCTCCCTATTCCTGTTCATTTTCCGCAGAAATTGCAAACTGGGCCAAACAGGAGGTTAAAGGCACTGACTCTCCAAGTGGGGAGAGTGTTAGTAAAGCGTCTGGAATGTTGCACCCGAGTACCATGGGACGAAAACTGACACAATTAAACACGTTTCCCGATCACACGGTGGATCATACTCTGGGTTCCACATGCATGGTTTAGCTGAAGGAAGAATCCCTTAAACCTGGAGAGTTGAGACCCATGGAATGGGTACCATGCAATATGACTTCAAAGGGTCTGCATTTGCTAACCGAACCTCACCAATAATATCACTGCTGCGTTTATGCCGCTGTACACACGCTTGATTCTCTTTCGGAGACATATAAATCCATAGGTTTTAAGATTCTTACTAGTCAGGTATATTCTTAGGCGTTTAATATGGGGTGTTGAGTCCACTTCGTTGAGCAAGGTGTAGCTCTTTTCTATTACATATTTGGCTTATGGAACGATATCTGTGCTAATTTCAATGTCTGGTTTTATGCAGCACCCCAACTCACCTTTCCCCTTAAGGATGCATAAGTTGGTTTTCTACATTTGAGACCCTGTTCTGTTTTGTAATTCAGTTCCTGTGTAGCCAAGTTTACATTCCGTGTAGTAGTGATATCTTATGATGTTTCTTTTTCTCTGTGACTTTTTTCACTTAGAATTATCGTACCTGAATCCACTCATTATGCTGCTATGGGCCTGATGACATAGATTTCATTGCTGAGTGATATTGCATTGTAGGTAAGTACCACAACTTCTTTATCCATTTTTCACTTTCTGTGATATTGAACTTGTACCGTAAACGAGGTTCCTGTAAACAGAACCGTCCCAAACTTTGGGGTGGCTGTGTCTTTTTGATTTTAATTTCCCTAAGCTATAGGACCATAAGTGGAAGTGCCCTAGGCTCTGTTGTTTTGTTTTTTAGATGTTTCAGGAAACACCATACACTTCTCCAGAGTGGCTGTTGGCAATTTACATCCCGACCATCAGCATAACAAGGCTCCCAGTTCTCCATGGCCTGTCCTGCTTTGCTGGATTTTATACTTTTTTCAGATGGCCCTTTGGCCCGCGGGGTAGTGAGACTTCATTGTAGTGCAGATTCCCTTTGCAAGCTTGCTTGGTTGGCCAAAAAGGGCGTATGCGTTTTTTCCTGAATATATTCAGGAAAAAACGCATACGCCCCTTTTGGCCAAGTGCATCATTGTGGACGTTCTGCCTCTTTTCCTATGCTTTACATGCAATTCCAGTCTACCTCCTGAAATCGGTTTCCTGCAATTCTGCCCCGCTTTCAAGTCCTCTTGGCAGCCTTACTTCAATATATTTTTGGACGATAGCTATCATTTATAACTCTGCAGGTATGTGAATGACAGTGCCCCTGAGCTCCTTTCTTCAACTCGCTTTCTTGTGAGCTGGCCGCAACACCGCAGGATTGCTTCAGGCCCTAGTGTGGTTCCGGCATGGCACGCTGAGCCTTTGTTTAATTCCTCTTCCTGGTGGGAAATGAGAGTTAAATTTGCCCGTCCAGACACCTCCAGCTAGTCTCTCATTGGTTCTCCCTATTCCTGTTCATTTTCCGCAGAAATTGCAAACTGGGCCAAACAGGAGGTTAAAGGCACTGACTCTCCAAGAGGGGAGAGTGTTAGTAAAGCGTCTGGAATGTTGCACCCGAGTACCAGGGGACGAAAACTGAGACACATTTGAACACGTTTCCCGATCACATGGTGGATCATACTCTGGGTTCCACATGCATGTTTTAGCTGAAGGAAGAATCCCTTAAACCTGGAGAGTTGAGACCCCTGCAATGGGTACCATGCAGTATGACTTCAAAGGGTCTGCATTTGCTCACCGAACCTCACCAATCCTTTCACTGCTGCATTTATGCCACTGTACACACGCTTGATTCTCTTTCTGAGACATATAAATCCATAGGTTTTAAGATTCTTACTAGTCAGGTATATTCTTAGGCGTTTAATATGGGGTGTAGAGTCCACTTCGTTGAGCAAGGAGTAGCTCTTGTCTATTACATATTTGGCTTATGGAACGGTATCTGTGCTAATTTCAATCTCTGGTTTTATGCAGCACCCCAACTCACCTTTCCCCTTAAGCAAGCATAAGTCAGTTTTCTACATTTGAGACCCTGTTCTGTTTTGTAATTCAGTTCCTGTGTAGCCAAGTTTACATTCCATGTGGTAGAGATATCTTATGATGTTTCTTTTTCTGTGTGACTTATTTCACTTAGAATCATCGTACCTGAATCCACTCATTATGCTGCTATGGGCCTGATGACATAGATTTCATTGCTGAGTGATATTGCATTGTACGTAAGTACCACAACTTCTTTATCCATTTTTCACTTTCTGTGATTTTGAACTTATACTGTAAACTAGGTTCTTGTAAACAGAGCCTTCCCAAACTTTGGGGTGGCTGTGTCTTTTTGATTTTAATTTCCCTAAGCTATAGGACCATAAGTGGAAGTGCCCTAGGCTCTGTTCCTTTGTTTTGTAGATGTTTCAGGAAACACCATACACTTCTCCAGAGTGGCTGTTGGCAATTTACATCCCGCCCATCAGCATAACAAGGCTCCCAGTTCTCCATGGCCTGTCCTGCCTTTCTGGATTTTACACTTTTTTCAGATGGCCCTTTTGACCGGGGGGCAGTGAGACTTCATTGTAGTGCAGATTTCCTTTGCAAGCTTGCTTGGTTGGCCAAAAAGGGCGTATGCGTTTTTTCCTGAATATATTAAGGAAAAAACGCATACGCCCTTTTTGGCCAAGTGCATCATTGTGGACGTTCTGCCTCTTTTCCTATGCTTTACATGCAATTCCAGTCTACCTCCTGAAATCGGTTTCCTGCAATTCTGCCCCGCTTTCAAGTCCTCTTGGCAGCCTTACTTCAATATATTTTTGGACGATAGCTATCATTTATAACTCTGCAGGTATGTGAATGACAGTGCCCCTGAGCTCCTTTCTTCAACTCGCTTTCTTGTGAGCGGGCCGCAACACCGCAGGATTGCTTCAGGCCCTAGTGTGGTTCCGGCATGGCACGCTGAGCCTTTGTTTAATTCCTCTTCCTGGTGGGAAATGAGAGTTAAATTTGCCCGTCCAGACACCTCCAGCTAGTCTCTCATTGGTTCTCCCTATTCCTGTTCATTTTCCGCAGAAATTGCAAACTGGGCCAAACAGGAGGTTAAAGGCACTGACTCTCCAAGTGGGGAGAGTGTTAGTAAAGCGTCTGGAATGTTGCACCCGAGTACCAGGGGACGAAAACTGAGACACATTTGAACACGTTTCCCGATCACATGGTGGATCATACTCTGGGTTCCACATGCATGTTTTAGCTGAAGGAAGAATCCCTTAAACCTGGAGAGTTGAGACCCCTGCAATGGGTACCATGCAATATGACTTCAAAGGGTCTGCATTTGCTCACCGAACCTCACCAATCCTATCACTGCTGCATTTATGCCACTGTACACACGCTTGATTCTCTTTCTGAGACATATAAATCCATAGGTTTTAAGATTCTTACTAGTCAGGTATATTCTTAGGCGTTTAATATGGGGTGTAGAGTCCACTTCGTTGAGCAAGGAGTAGCTCTTGTCTATTACATATTTGGCTTATGGAACGGTATCTGTTCTAATTTCAATCTCTGGTTTTATGCAGCACCCCAACTCACCTTTCCCCTTAAGCAAGCATAAGTTGGTTTTCTACATTTGAGACCCTGTTCTGTTTTGTAATTCAGTTCCTGTGTAGCCAAGTTTACATTCCATGTGGTAGAGATATCTTATGATGTTTCTTTTTCTGTGTGACTTATTTCACTTAGAATCATCGTACCTGAATCCACTCATTATGCTGCTATGGGCCTGATGACATAGATTTCATTGCTGAGTGATATTGCATTGTACGTAAGTACCACAACTTCTTGATCCATTTTTCACTTTCTGTGATTTTGAACTTGTACTGTAAACGAGGTTCTTGTAAACAGAGCCTTCCCAAACTTTGGGGTGGCTGTGTCTTTTTGATTTTAATTTCCCTAAGCTATAGGACCATAAGTGGAAGTGCCCTAGGCTCTGTTGCTTTGTTTTTTAGATGTTTCAGGAAACACCATACACTTCTCCAGAGTGACTGTTGGCAATTTACATCCCGCCCATCAGCATAACAAGGCTCCCAGTTCTCCATGGCCTGTCCTGCCTTTCTGGATTTTACACTTTTTTTCAGATGGCCCTTTTGACCGGGGGGCAGTGAGACTTCATTGTAGTGCAGATTTCCTTTGCAAGCTTGCTTGGTTGGCCAAAAAGGGCGTATGCGTTTTTTCCTGAATATATTCAGGAAAAAACGCATACGCCCTTTTTGGCCAAGTGCATCATTGTGGACGTTCTGCCTCTTTTCCTTTGCTTTACATGCAATTCCAGTCTACCTCCTGAAATCGGTTTCCTGCAATTCTGCAGAGCGTTCAAGTCCTCTTGGCAGCCTTACTTCAATATATTTTTGGACGATAGCTGTCATTTATAACTCTGCAGGTTTGTGAATGACAGTGCCCCTGAGCTCCTTTCTTCAACTCGCTTTCTTGTGAGCTGGCCGCAACACCGCAGCATTGCTTCAGGCCCTAGTGTGGTTCCGCATGACATGCTGAGCCTTTGGTTAATTCCTCTTCCTGGTGGGAAATGAGAGTTAACTTTGCCCGTCCAGACACCTCCAGCTAGTCTCTCATTGGTTCTCCCTATTCCTGTTCATTTTCCGCAGAAATTGCAAACTGGGCCAAACAAGAGGTTAAAGGCACTGACTCTCCAAGTGGGGAGAGTGTTAGTAAAGCGTCTGGAATGTTGCACCCGAGTACCGGGGGATGAAAACTGACACAATTAAACACGTTTCCCGATCACACGGTGGATCATACTCTGGGTTCCACATGCATGTTTTAGCTGAAGGAAGAATCCCTTAAACCTGGAGAGTTGAGACCCATGGAATGGGTACCATGCAATATGACTTCAAAGGGTCTGCATTTGCTCACCGAACCTCACCAATAATATCACTGCTGCGTTTATGCCGCTGTACACACGCTTGATTCTCTTTCGGAGACATATAAATCCATAGGTTTTTAGATTCTTTCTAGTCAGGTATATTCTTACGCGTTTAATATGGGGTGTAGAGTCCACTTAGTTGAGCAAGGAGTAGCTCTTGTCTATTAAATATTTGGCTTATGGAACGGTATCTGTTCTAATTTCAATCTCTGGTTTTATGCAGCACCCCAACTCACCTTTCGCCTTAAGCAAGCATAAGTTGGTTTTCTACATTTGAGACCCTGTTCTGTTTTGTAATTCAGTTCCTGTGTAGCCAAGTTTACATTCCTTGTAGTAGTGATATCTTATGATGTTTGTTTTTCTGTGTGACTTATTTCACTTAGAATCATCGTACCTGAATCCACTCATTATGCTGCTACGGGCCTGATGACATAGATTTCATTGCTGAGTGATATTGCATTGTACGTAAGTACCACAACTTCTTTATCCATTTTGCGCTTTCTGTGATATTGAACTTGGACCATAAATGAGGTTCTTGTAAACAGAGCTGTCCCTAACTTTGGGGTGGCTGAGTCTTTTTGATTTTAATTTCCCTAAGCTATAGGACCATAAGTGGAAGTGCCCTAGGCTCTGTTGCTTTGTTTTTTAGATGTTTCAGGAAACACCATACACTTCTCCAGAGTGGCTGTTGGCAATTTACATCCCACCCATCAGCATAACAAGGCTCCCAGTTCTCCATGGCCTGTCCTGCCTTTCTGGATTTTACACTTTTTTCAGATGGCCCTTTTGACCGGGGGGCAGTGAGACTTCATTGTAGTGCAGATTTCCTTTGCAAGCTTGCTTGGTTGGCCAAAAAGGGCGTATGCGTTTTTTCCTGAATATATTCAGGAAAAAACGCATACGCCCTTTTTGGCCAAGTGCATCATTGTGGACGTTCTGCCTCTTTTCCTATGCTTTACATGCAATTCCAGTCTACCTCCTGAAATCGGTTTCCTGCAATTCTGCCCCGCTTTCAAGTCCTCTTGGCAGCCTTACTTCAATATATTTTTGGACGATAGCTATCATTTATAACTCTGCAGGTATGTGAATGACAGTGCCCCTGAGCTCCTTTCTTCAACTCGCTTTCTTGTGAGCTGGCCGCAACACCGCAGGATTGCTTCAGGCCCTAGTGTGGTTCCGGCATGGCACGCTGAGCCTTTGTTTAATTCCTCTTCCTGGTGGGAAATGAGAGTTAAATTTGCCCGTCCAGACACCTCCAGCTAGTCTCTCATTGGTTCTCCCTATTCCTGTTCATTTTCCGCAGAAATTGCAAACTGGGCCAAACAGGAGGTTAAAGGCACTGACTCTCCAAGAGGGGAGAGTGTTAGTAAAGCGTCTGGAATGTTGCACCCGAGTACCAGGGGACGAAAACTGAGACACATTTGAACACGTTTCCCGATCACATGGTGGATCATACTCTGGGTTCCACATGCATGTTTTAGCTGAAGGAAGAATCCCTTTAACCTGGAGAGTTGAGACCCCTGCAATGGGTACCATGCAGTATGACTTCAAAGGGTCTGCATTTGCTCATCGAACCTCACCAATCCTTTCACTGCTGCATTTATGCCACTGTACACACGCTTGATTCTCTTTCTGAGACATATAAATCCATAGGTTTTAAGATTCTTACTAGTCAGGTATATTCTTAGGCGTTTAATATGGGGTGTAGAGTCCACTTCGTTGAGCAAGGAGTAGCTCTTGTCTATTACATATTTGGCTTATGGAACGGTATCTGTGCTAATTTCAATCTCTGGTTTTATGCAGCACCCCAACTCACCTTTCCCCTTAAGCAAGCATAAGTCGGTTTTCTACATTTGAGACCCTGTTCTGTTTTGTAATTCAGTTCCTGTGTAGCCAAGTTTACATTCCATGTGGTAGAGATATCTTATGATGTTTCTTTTTCTGTGTGACTTATTTCACTTAGAATCATCGTACCTGAATCCACTCATTATGCTGCTATGGGCCTGATGACATAGATTTCATTACTGAGTGATATTGCATTGTACGTAAGTACCACAACTTCTTTATCCATTTTTCACTTTCTGTGATTTTGAACTTATACTGTAAACTAGGTTCTTGTAAACAGAGCCTTCCCAAACTTTGGGGTGGCTGTGTCTTTTTGATTTTAATTTCCCTAAGCTATAGGACCATAAGTGGAAGTGCCCTAGGCTCTGTTGCTTTGTTTTGTAGATGTTTCAGGAAACACCATACACTTCTCCAGAGTGGCTGTTGGCAATTTACATCCCGCCCATCAGCATAACAAGGCTCCCAGTTCTCCATGGGCTGTCCTGCCTTTCTGGATTTTACACTTTTTTCAGATGGCCCTTTTGACCGGGGGACAGTGAGACTTCATTGTAGTGCAGATTTCCTTTGCAAGCTTGCTTGGTTGGCCTAAAAGGGCGTATGCGTTTTTTCCTGAATATATTAAGGAAAAAACGCATACGCCCTTTTTGGCCAAGTGCATCATTGTGGACGTTCTGCCTCTTTTCCTATGCTTTACATGCAATTCCAGTCTACCTCCTGAAATCGGTTTCCTGCAATTCTGCCCCGCTTTCAAGTCCTCTTGGCAGCCTTACTTCAATATATTTTTGGACGATAGCTATCATTTATAACTCTGCAGGTTTGTGAATGACAGTGCCCCTGAGCTCCTTTCTTCAACTCGCTTTCTTGTGAGCGGGCCGCAACACCTCAGGATTGCTTCAGGCCCTAGTGTGGTTCCGGCATGGCACGCTGAGCCTTTGTTTAATTCCTCTTCCTGGTGGGAAATGAGAGTTAAATTTGCCCGTCCAGACACCTCCAGCTAGTCTCTCATTGGTTCTCCCTATTCCTGTTCATTTTCCGCAGAAATTGCAAACTGGGCCAAACAGGAGGTTAAAGGCACTGACTCTCCAAGTGGGGAGAGTGTTAGTAAAGCGTCTGGAATGTTGCACCCGAGTACCAGGGGACGAAAACTGAGACACATTTGAACACGTTTCCCGATCACATGGTGGATCATACTCTGGGTTCCACATGCATGTTTTAGCTGAAGGAAGAATCCCTTAAACCTGGAGAGTTGAGAGCCCTGCAATGGGTACCATGCAATATGACTTCAAAGGGTCTGCATTTGCTCACCGAACCTCACCAATCCTATCACTGCTGCATTTATGCCACTGTACACACGCTTGATTCTCTTTCTGAGACATATAAATCCATAGGTTTTAAGATTCTTACTAGTCAGGTATATTCTTAGGCGTTTAATATGGGGTGTAGAGTCCACTTTGTTGAGCAAGGAGTAGCTCTTGTCTATTACATATTTGGCTTATGGAACGGTATCTGTTCTAATTTCAATCTCTGGTTTTATGCAGCACCCCAACTCACCTTTCGCCTTAAGCAAGCATAAGTCGGTTTTCTACATTTGAGACCCTGTTCTGTTTTGTAATTCAGTTCCTGTGTAGCCAAGTTTACATTCCATGTGGTAGAGATATCTTATGATGTTTGTTTTTCTGAGTGACTTATTTCACTTAGAATCATCGTACCTGAATCCACTCATTATGCTGCTATGTGCCTGATGACATAGATTTCATTGCTGAGTGATATTGCATTGTACGTAAGTACCACAACTTCTTTATCCATTTTTCACTTTCTGTGATTTTGAACTTATACTGTAAACGAGGTTCTTGTAAACAGAGCCTTCCCAAACTTTGGGGTGGCTGTGTCTTTTTGATTTTAATTTCCCTAAGCTATAGGACCATAAGTGGAAGTGCCCTAGGCTCTGTTGCTTTGTTTTGTCGATGTTTCAGGAAACACCATACACTTCTCCAGAGTGGCTGTTGGCAATTTACATCCCGCCCATCAGCATAACAAGGCTCCCAGTTCTCCATGGCCTGTCCTGCCTTTCTGGATTTTACACTTTTTTCAGATGGCCCTTTTGACCGGGGGGCAGTGAGACTTCATTGTAGTGCAGATTTCCTTTGCAAGCTTGCTTGGTTGGCCAAAAAGGGCGTATGCGTTTTTTCCTGAATATATTCAGGAAAAAACGCATACGCCCTTTTTGGCCAAGTGCATCATTGTGGACGTTCTGCCTCTTTTCCTATGCTTTACATGCAATTCCAGTCTACCTCCTGAAATCGGTTTCCTGCAATTCTGCCCCGCTTTCAAGTCCTCTTGGCAGCCTTACTTCAATATATTTTTGGACGATAGCTATCATTTATAACTCTGCAGGTATGTGAATGACAGTGCCCCTGAGCTCCTTTCTTCAACTCGCTTTCTTGTGAGCTGGCCGCAACACCTCAGGATTGCTTCAGGCCCTAGTGTGGTTCCGGCATGGTACGCTGAGCCTTTGTTTAATTCCTCTTCCTGGTGGGAAATGAGAGTTAACTTTGCCCGTCCAGACACCTCCAGCTAGTCTCTCATTGGTTCTCCCTATTCCTGTTCATTTTCCGCAGAAATTGCAAACTGGGCCAAACAGGAGGTTAAAGGCACTGACTCTCCAAGTGGGGAGAGTGTTAGTAAAGCGTCTGGAATGTTGCACCCGAGTACCAGGGGACGAAAACTGAGACACATTTGAACACGTTTCCCGATCACATGGTGGATCATACTCTGGGTTCCACATGCATGTTTTAGCTGAAGGAAGAATCCCTTAAACCTGGAGAGTTGAGAGCCGTGCAATGGGTACCATGCAATATGACTTCAAAGGGTCTGCATTTGCTCACCGAACCTCACCAATCCTATCACTGCTGCATTTATGCCACTGTACACACGCTTGATTCTCTTTCTGAGACATATAAATCCATAGGTTTTAAGATTCTTACTAGTCAGGTATATTCTTAGGCGTTTAATATGGGGTGTAGAGTCCACTTCGTTGAGCAAGGAGTAGCTCTTGTCTATTACATATTTGGCTTATGGAACGGTATCTGTTCTAATTTCAATCTCTGGTTTTATGCAGCACCCCAACTCACCTTTCGCCTTAAGCAAGCATAAGTTGGTTTTCTACATTTGAGACCCTGTTCTGTTTTGTAATTCAGTTCCTGTGTAGCCAAGTTTACATTCCATGTGGTAGAGATATCTTATGATGTTTCTTTCTCTGTGTGACTTATTTCACTTAGAATCATCGTACCTGAATCCACTCATTATGCTGCTATGGGCCTGATGACATAGATTTCATTGCTGAGTGATATTGCATTGTACGTAAGTACCACAACTTCTTTATCCATTTTGCGCTTTCTGTGATATTGAACTTGTACCGTAAAGGAGGTTCTTGTAAACAGAGCTGTCCCAAAGATTGGGGTGGTTGTGTCTTTTTGATTTTAATTTCCCTAAGCTATAGGACCATAAGTGGAAGTGCCCTAGGCTGTGTTGCTTTGTTTTTTAGATGTTTCAGGAAACACCATACACTTCTCCAGAGTGACTGTTGGCAATTTACATCCCGCCCATCAGCATAACAAGGCTCCCAGTTCTCCATGGGCTGTCCTGCCTTTCTGGATTTTACACTTTTTTCAGATGGCCCTTTTGACCGGGGGGCAGTGAGACTTCATTGTAGTGCAGATTTCCTTTGCAAGCTTGCTTGGTTGGCCAAAAAGGGCGTATGCGTTTATTCCTGAATATATTCAGGAAAAAACGCATACGCCCTTTTTGGCCAAGTGCATCATTGTGGACGTTCTGCCTCTTTTCCTATGCTTTACATGCAATTCCAGTCTACCTCCTGAAATCGGTTTCCTGCAATTCTGCCCCGCTCTCAAGTCCTCTTGGCAGCCTTACTTCAATATATTTTTGGACGATAGCTGTCATTTATAACTCTGCAGGTTTGTGAATGACAGTGCCCCTGAGCTCCTTTCTTCAACTCGCTTTCTTGTGAGCTGGCCGCAACACCGCAGCATTGCTTCAGGCCCTAGTGTGGTTCCGGCATGGCACGCTGAGCCTTTGGTTAATTCCTCTTCCTGTGGGAAATGAGAGTTAAATTTGCCCGTCCAGACACCTCCAGCTAGTCTCTCATTGGTTCTCCCTATTCCTGTTCATTTTCCGCAGAAATTGCAAACTGGGCCAAACAGGAGGTTAAAGGCACTGACTCTCCAAGTGGGGAGAGTGTTAGTAAAGCGTCTGGAATGTTGCACCCGAGTACCGGGGGACGAAAACTGAGACACATTTGAACACGTTTCCCGATCACACAGTGGATCATACTCTGAGTTCCACATGCATGTTTTAGCTGAAGGAAGAATCCCTTAAACCTGGAGAGTTGAGACCCATGGAATGGGTACCATGCAATATGACTTGAAAGGGTCTGCATTTGCTCACCGAACCTCACCAATCCTTTCACTGCTGCATTTATGCCACTGTACACACGCTTGATTCTCTTTCTGAGACATATAAATCCATAGGTTTTAAGATTCTTACTAGTCAGGTATATTCTTAGGCGTTTAATATGGGGTGTAGAGTCCACTTCGTTGAGCAAGGAGTAGCTCTTGTCTATTACATATTTGGCTTATGGAACGGTATCTGTTCTAATTTCAATCTCTGGTTTTATGCAGCACCCCAACTCACCTTTCCCCTTAAGCAAGCATAAGTTGGTTTTCTACATTTGAGACCCTGTTCTGTTTTGTAATTCAGTTCCTGTGTAGCCAAGTTTACATTCCATGTGGTAGAGATATCTTATGATGTTTCTTTTTCTGTGTGACTTATTTCACTTAGAATCATCGTATCTGAATCCACTCATTATGCTGCTATGGGCCTGATGACATAGATTTCATTGCTGAGTGATATTGCATTGTACGTAAGTACCACAACTTCTTTATCCATTTTTCACTTTCTGTGATTTTGAACTTGTACTGTAAACGAGGTTCTTGTAAACAGAGCCTTCCCAAACTTTGGGGTGGCTGTGTCTTTTTGATTTTAATTTCCCTAAGCTATAGGACCATAAGTGGAAGTGCCCTAGGCTCTGTTGCTTTGTTTTTTAGATGTTTCAGGAAACACCATACACTTCTCCAGAGTGGCTGTTGGCAATTTACATCCCGCCCATCAGCATAACAAGGCTCCCAGTTCTCCATGGCCTGTCCTGCCTTTCTGGATTTTACACTTTTTTCAGATGGCCCTTTTGACCGGGGGGCAGTGAGACTTCATTGTAGTGCAGATTTCCTTTGCAAGCTTGCTTGGTTGGCCAAAAAGGGCGTATGCGTTTTTTCCTGAATATATTCAGGAAAAAACGCATACGCCATTTTTGGCCAAGTGCATCATTGCGGACGTTCTGCCTCTTTTCCTTTGCTTTACATGCAATTCCAGTCTACCTCCTGAAATCGGTTTCCTGCAATTCTGCCCCACGTTCAAGTCCTCTTGGCAGCCTTACTTCAATATATTTTTGGACGATAGCTGTCATTTATAACTCTGCAGGTTTGTGAATGACAGTGCCCCTGAGCTCCTTTCTTCAACTCGCTTTCTTGTGAGCTGGCCGCAACACCGCAGCATTGCTTCAGGCCCTAGTGTGGTTCCGGCATGACATGCTGAGCCTTTGGTTAATTCCTCTTCCTGGTGGGAAATGAGAGTTAACTTTGCCCGTCCAGACACCTCCAGCTAGTCTCTCATTGGTTCTCCCTATTCCTGTTCATTTTCCGCAGAAATTGCAAACTGGGCCAAACAAGAGGTTAAAGGCACTGACTCTCCAAGTGGGGAGAGTGTTAGTAAAGCGTCTGGAATGTTGCACCCGAGTACCGGGGGATGAAAACTGACACAATTAAACACGTTTCCCGATCACATGGTGGATCATACTCTGGGTTCCACATGCATGTTTTAGCTGAAGGAAGAATCCCTTAAACCTGGAGAGTTGAGACCCATGGAATGGGTACCATGCAATATGACTTCAAAGGGTCTGCATTTGCTCACCGAACCTCACCAATCCTATCACTGCTGCATTTATGCCACTGTACACACGCTTGATTCTCTTTCTGAGACATATAAATCCATAGGTTTTAAGATTCTTACTAGTCAGGTATATTCTTAGGCGTTTAATATGGGGTGTAGAGTCCACTTCGTTGAGCAAGGAGTAGCTCTTGTCTATTACATATTTGGCTTATGGAACGGTATCTGTTCTAATTTCAATCTCTGGTTTTATGCAGCACCCCAACTCACCTTTCCCCTTAAGCAAGCATAAGTTGGTTTTCTACATTTGAGACCCTGTTCTGTTTTGTAATTCAGTTCCTGTGTAGCCAAGTTTACATTCCATGTGGTAGAGATATCTTATGATGTTTCTTTTTCTGTGTGACTTATTTCACTTAGAATCATCGTATCTGAATCCACTCATTATGCTGCTATGGGCCTGATGACATAGATTTCATTGCTGAGTGATATTGCATTGTACGTAAGTACCACAACTTCTTTATCCATTTTTCACTTTCTGTGATTTTGAACTTGTACTGTAAACGAGGTTCTTGTAAACAGAGCCTTCCCAAACTTTGGGGTGGCTGTGTCTTTTTGATTTTAATTTCCCTAAGCTATAGGACCATAAGTGGAAGTGCCCTAGGCTCTGTTGCTTTGTTTTGTAGATGTTTCAGGAAACACCATACACTTCTCCAGAGTGGCTGTTGGCAATTTACATCCCGCCCATCAGCATAACAAGGCTCCCAGTTCTCCATGGCCTGTCCTGCCTTTCTGGATTTTACACTTTTTTCAGATGGTCCTTTTGACCAGGGGGCAGTGAGACTTCATTGTAGTGCAGATTTCCTTTGCAAGCTTGCTTGGTTGGCCAAAAAGGGCGTATGCGTTTTTTCCTGAATATATTAAGGAAAAAACGCATACGCCCTTTTTGGCCAAGTGCATCATTGTGGACGTTCTGCCTCTTTTCCTATGCTTTACATGCAATTCCAGTCTACCTCCTGAAATCGGTTTCCTGCAATTCTGCCCCGCTTTCAAATCCTCTTGGCAGACTTACTTCAATATATTTTTGGACGATAGCTATCATTTATAACTCTGCAGGTATGTGAATGACAGTGACCCTGAGCTCCTTTCTTCAACTCGCTTTCTTGTGAGCTGGCCGCAACACCGCAGGATTGCTTCAGGCCCTAGTGTGGTTCCGGCATGGCATGCTGAGCCTTTGTTTAATTCCTCTTCCTGGTGGGAAATGAGAGTTAAATTTGCCCGTCCAGACACCTCCAGCTAGTCTCTCATTGGTTCTCCCTATTCCTGTTCATTTTCCGCAGAAATTGCAAACTGGGCCAAACAGGAGGTTAAAGGCACTGACTCTCCAAGAGGGGAGAGTGTTAGTAAAGCGTCTGGAATGTTGCACCCGAGTACCAGGGGACGAAAACTGAGACACATTTGAACACGTTTCCCGATCACATGGTGGATCATACTCTGGGTTCCACATGCATGTTTTAGCTGAAGGAAGAATCCCTTAAACCTGGAGAGTTGAGACCCCTGCAATGGGTACCATGCAATATGACTTCAAAGGGTCTGCATTTGCTCACCGAACCTCACCAATCCTATCACTGCTGCATTTATGCCACTGTACACACGTTTGATTCTCTTTCTGAGACATATAAATCCATAGGTTTTAAGATTCTTACTAGTCAGGTATATTCTTAGGCGTTTAATATGGGGTGTAGAGTCCACTTCGTTGAGCAAGGAGTAGCTCTTGTCTATTACATATTTGGCTTATGGAACGGTATCTGTGCTAATTTCAATCTCTGGTTTTATGCAGCACCCCAACTCACCTTTCCCCTTAAGCAAGCATAAGTCGGTTTTCTACATTTGAGACCCTGTTCTGTTTTGTAATTCAGTTCCTGTGTAGCCAAGTTTACATTCCATGTGGTAGAGATATCTTATGATGTTTGTTTTTCTGTGTGACTTATTTCACTTAGAATCATCGTACCTGAATCCACTCATTATGCTGCTATGGGCCTGATGACATAGATTTCATTGCTGAGTGATATTGCATTGTACGTAAGTACCACAACTTCTTTATCCATTTTTCACTTTCTGTGATTTTGAACTTGTACTGTAAACGAGGTTCTTGTAAACAGAGCCTTCCCAAACTTTGGGGTGGCTGTGTCTTTTTGATTTTAATTTCCCTAAACTATAGGACCATAAGTGGAAATGCCCTAGGCTCTGTTGCTTTGTTTTGTAGATGTTTCAGGAAACACCATACACTTCTCCAGAGTGGCTGTTGGCAATTTACATCCCGCCCATCAGCATAACAAGGCTCCCAGTTCTCCATGGCCTGTCCTGCCTTTCTGGATTTTACACTTTTTTCAGATGGCCCTTTTGACCGGGGGGCAGTGAGACTTCATTGTAGTGCAGATTTCCTTTGCAAGCTTGCTTGGTTGGCCAAAAAGGGCGTATGCGTTTTTTCCTGAATATATTCAGGAAAAAACGCATACGCCCTTTTTGGCCAAGTGCATCATTGTGGACGTTCTGCCTCTTTTCCTTTGCTTTACATGCAATTCCAGTCTACCTCCTGAAATCGGTTTCCTGCAATTCTGCCCAGCGTTCAAGTCCTCTTGGCAGCCTTACTTCAATATATTTTTGGACGATAGCTGTCATTTATAACTCTGCAGGTTTGTGAATGACAGTGCCCCTGAGCTCCTTTCTTCAACTCGCTTTCTTGTGAGCTGGCCGCAACACCGCAGCATTGCTTCAGGCCCTAGTGTGGTTCCGGCATGACATGCTGAGCCTTTGGTTAATTCCTCTTCCTGGTGGGAAATGAGAGTTAACTTTGCCCGTCCAGACACCTCCAGCTAGTCTCTCATTGGTTCTCCCTATTCCTGTTCATTTTCCGCAGAAATTGCAAACTTGGCCAAACAGGAGGTTAAAGGCACTGACTCTCCAAGTGGGGAGAGTGTTAGTAAAGCGTCTGGAATGTTGCACCCGAGTACCGGGGGATGAAAACTGACACAATTAAACACGTTTCCCGATCACACGGTGGATCATACTCTGGGTTCCACATGCATGTTTTAGCTGAAGGAAGAATCCCTTAAACCTGGAGAGTTGAGACCCCTGCAATGGGTACCATGCAATATGACTTCAAAGGGTCTGCATTTGCTCACCGAACCTCACCAATCCTATCACTGCTGCATTTATGACAATGTACACACGCTTGATTCTCTTTTGGAGACATATAAATCCATAGGTTTTAAGATTCTTTCTAGTCAGGTATATTCTTACGCGTTTAATATGGGGTGTAGAGTCCACTTCGTTGAGCAAGGAGTAGCTCTTGTCTATTAAATATTTGGCTTATGGAACGGTATCTGTTCTAATTTCAATCTCTGGTTTTATGCAGCACCCCAACTCACCTTTCGCCTTAAGCAAGCATAAGTTGGTTTTCTACATTTGAGACCCTGTTCTGTTTTGTAATTCAGTTCCTGTGTAGCCAAGTTTACATTCCTTGTAGTAGTGATATCTTATGATGTTTCTTTTTCTGTGTGACTTATTTCACTTAGAATCATCGTACCTGAATCCACTCATTATGCTGCTACGGGCCTGATGACATAGATTTCATTGCTGAGTGATATTGCATTGTACGTAAGTACCACAACTTCTTTATCCATTTTTCGCTTTCTGTGATATTGAACTTGGACCATAAATGAGGTTCTTGTAAACAGAGCTGTCCCTAACTTTGGGGTGGCTGAGTCTTTTTGATTTTAATTTCCCTAAGCTATAGGACCATAAGTGGAAGTGCCCTAGGCTCTGTTGCTTTGTTTTTTAGATGTTTCAGGAAACACCATACACTTCTCCAGAGTGGCTGTTGGCAATTTACATCCCACCCATCAGCATAACAAGGCTCCCAGTTCTCCATGGCCTGTCCTGCCTTTCTGGATTTTACACTTTTTTCAGATGGCCCTTTTGACCGGGGGGCAGTGAGACTTCATTGTAGTGCAGATTTCCTTTGCAAGCTTGCTTGGTTGGCCAAAAAGGGCGTATGCGTTTTTTCCTGAATATATTCAGGAAAAAACGCATACGCCCTTTTTGGCCAAGTGCATCATTGTGGACGTTCTGCCTCTTTTCCTATGCTTTACATGCAATTCCAGTCTACCTCCTGAAATCGGTTTCCTGCAATTCTGCCCCGCTTTCAAGTCCTCTTGGCAGCCTTACTTCAATATATTTTTGGACGATAGCTATCATTTATAACTCTGCAGGTATGTGAATGACAGTGCCCCTGAGCTCCTTTCTTCAACTCGCTTTCTTGTGAGCTGGCCGCAACACCGCAGGATTGCTTCAGGCCCTAGTGTGGTTCCGGCATGGCACGCTGAGCCTTTGTTTAATTCCTCTTCCTGGTGGGAAATGAGAGTTAAATTTGCCCGTCCAGACACCTCCAGCTAGTCTCTCATTGGTTCTCCCTATTCCTGTTCATTTTCCGCAGAAATTGCAAACTGGGCCAAACAGGAGGTTAAAGGCACTGACTCTCCAAGTGGGGAGAGTGTTAGTAAAGCGTCTGGAATGTTGCACCCGAGTACCAGGGGACGAAAACTGAGACACATTTGAACACGTTTCCCGATCACATGGTGGATCATACTCTGGGTTCCACATGCATGTTTTAGCTGAAGGAAGAATCCCTTAAACCTGGAGAGTTGAGACCCCTGCAATGGGTACCATGCAATATGACTTCAAAGGGTCTGCATTTGCTCACCGAACCTCACCAATAATATCACTGCTGCATTTATGCCACTGTACACACACTTGATTCTCTTTCTGAGACATATAAATCCATAGGTTTTAAGATTCTTACTAGTCAGGTATATTCTTAGGCGTTTAATATGGGGTGTAGAGTCCACTTCGTTGAGCAAGGAGTAGCTCTTGTCTATTACATATTTGGCTTCTGGAACGGTATCTGTGCTAATTTCAATCTCTGGTTTTATGCAGCACCCCAACTCACCTTTCCCCTTAAGCAAGCATAAGTTGGTTTTCTACATTTGAGACCCTGTTCTGTTTTGTAATTCAGTTCCTGTGTAGCCAAGTTTACATTCCATGTGGTAGAGATATCTTATGATGTTTCTTTTTCTGTGTGACTTATTTCACTTAGAATCATCGTACCTGAATCCACTCATTATGCTGCTATGGGCCTGATGACATAGATTTCATTGCTGAGTGATATTGCATTGTACGTAAGTACCACAACTTCTTTATCCATTTTTCACTTTCTGTGATTTTGAACTTGTACTGTAAACGAGGTTCTTGTAAACAGAGCCTTCCCAAACTTTGGGGTGGCTGTGTCTTTTTGATTTTAATTTCCCTAAGCTATAGGACCATAAGTGGAAGTGCCCTAGGCTCTGTTGCTTTGTTTTTTAGATGTTTCAGGAAACACCATACACTTCTCCAGAGTGGCTGTTGGCAATTTACATCCCACCCATCAGCATAACAAGGCTCCCAGTTCTCCATGGCCTGTCCTGCCTTTCTGGATTTTACACTTTTTTCAGATGGCCCTTTTTACCGGGGGGCTGTGAGACTTCATTGTAGTGCAGATTTCCTTTGCAAGCTTGCTTGGTTGGCCAAAAAGGGCGTATGCGTTTTTTCCTGAATATATTCAGGAAAAAACGCATACGCCCTTTTTGGCCAAGTGCATCATTGTGGACGTTCTGCCTCTTTTCCTTTGCTTTACATGCAATTCCAGTCTACCTCCTGAAATCGGTTTCCTGCAATTCTGCCCAGCGTTCAAGTCCTCTTGGCAGCCTTACTTCAATATATTTTTGGACGATAGCTGTCATTTATAACTCTGCAGGTTTGTGAATGACAGTGCCCCTGAGCTCCTTTCTTCAACTCGCTTTCTTGTGAGCTGGCCGCCACACCGCAGCATTGCTTCAGGCCCTAGTCTTGTTCCGGCATGACATGCTGAGCCTTTGTTTAATTCCTCTTCCTTGTGGGAAATGAGAGTTAACTTTGCCCGTCCAGACACCTCCAGCTAGTCTCTCATTTGTTCTCCCTATTCCTGTTCATTTTCCGCAGAAATTGCAAACAGGGGCAAACAGGAGGTTAAAGGCACTGACTCTCCAAGTGGGGAGAGTGTTAGTAAAGCGTCTGGAATGTTGCACCCGAGTACCGGGGGATGAAAACTGACACAATTAAACACGTTTCCCGATCACACGGTGGATCATACTCTGGGTTCCACATGCATGTTTTAGCTGAAGGAAGAATCCCTTAAACCTGGAGAGTTGAGACCCATGGAATGGGTACCATGCAATATGACTTCAAAGGGTCTGCATTTGCTCACCGAACCTCACCAATAATATCACTGCTGCGTTTATGCCGCTGTACACACGCTTGATTCTCTTTCGGAGACATATAAATCCATAGGTTTTAAGATTCTTTCTAGTCAGGTATATTCTTACGCGTTTAATATGGGGTGTAGAGTCCACTTCGTTGAGCAAGGAGTAGCTCTTGTCTATTAAATATTTGGCTTATGGAACGGTATCTGTTCTAATTTCAATCTCTGGTTTTATGCAGCACCCCAACTCACCTTTCGCCTTAAGCAAGCATAAGTTGGTTTTCTACATTTGAGACCCTGTTCTGTTTTGTAATTCAGTTCCTGTGTAGCCAAGTTTACATTCCTTGTAGTAGTGATATCTTATGATGTTTCTTTTTCTGTGTGACTTATTTCACTTAGAATCATCGTACCTGAATCCACTCATTATGCTGCTACGGGCCTGATGACATAGATTTCATTGCTGAGTGATATTGCATTGTACGTAAGTACCACAACTTCTTTATCCATTTTTCGCTTTCTGTGATATTGAACTTGTACCGTAAACGAGGTTCTTGTAAACTGAGCCGTCCCAAACTTTGGGGTGGCTGTGTCTTTTTGATTTTAATTTCCCTAAGCTATAGGACCATAAGTGGAAGTGCCCTAGGCTCTGTTGCTTTGTTTTTTAGATGTTTCAGGAAACACCATACACTTCTCCAGAGTGGCTGTTGGCAATTTACATCCCACCCATCAGCATAACAAGGCTCCCAGTTCTCCATGGCCTGTCCTGCCTTTCTGGATTTTACACTTTTTTCAGATGGTCCTTTTGACCGGGGGGCAGTGAGACTTCATTGTAGTGCAGATTTCCTTTGCAAGCTTGCTTGGTTGGCCAAAAAGGGCGTATGCGTTTTTTCCTGAATATATTCAGGAAAAAACGCATACGCCCTTTTTGGCCAAGTGCATCACTGTGGACGTTCTGCCTCTTTTCCTATGCTTTACATGCAATTCCAGTCTACCTCCTGAAATCAGTTTCCTGCAATTCTGCCCCGCTTTCAAGTCCTCTTGGCAGCCTTACTTCAATATATTTTTGGACGATAGCTATCATTTATAACTCTGCAGGTATGTGAATGACAGTGCCCCTGAGCTCCTTTCTTCAACTCGCTTTCTTGTGAGCTGGCCGCAACACCGCAGGATTGCTTCAGGCCCTAGTGTGGTTCCGGCATGGCACGCTGAGCCTTTGTTTAATTCCTCTTCCTGGTGGGAAATGAGAGTTAAATTTGCCCGTCCAGACACCTCCAGCTAGTCTCTCATTGGTTCTCCCTATTCCTGTTCATTTTCCGCAGAAATGGCAAACTGGGCCAAACAGGAGGTTAAAGGCACTGACTCTCCAAGAGGGGAGAGTGTTAGTAAAGCGTCTGGAATGTTGCACCCGAGTACCAGGGGACGAAAACTGAGACACATTTGAACACGTTTCCCGATCACATGGTGGATCATACTCTGGGTTCCACATGCATGTTTTAGCTGAAGGAAGAATCCCTTAAACCTGGAGAGTTGAGACCCCTGCAATGGGTACCATGCAATATGACTTCAAAGGGTCTGCATTTGCTCACCGAACCTCACCAATCCTATCACTGCTGCATTTATGCCACTGTACACACGCTTGATTCTCTTTCGGAGACTTATAAATCCATAGGTTTTAAGATTCTTACTAGTCAGGTATATTCTTAGGCGTTTAATATGGGGTGTAGAGTCCACTTCGTTGAGCAAGGAGTAGCTCTTGTCTATTACATATTTGGCTTATGGAACGGTATCTGTGCTAATTTCAATCTCTGGTTTTATGCAGCACCCCAACTCACCTTTCCCCTTAAGCAAGCATAAGTCGGTTTTCTACATTTGAGACCCTGTTCTGTTTTGTAATTCAGTTCCTGTGTAGCCAAGTTTACATTCCATGTGGTAGAGATATCTTATGATGTTTCTTTTTCTGTGTGACTTATTTCACTTAGAATCATCGTACCTGAATCCACTCATTATGCTGCTATGGGCCTGATGACATAGATTTCATTGCTGAGTGATATTGCATTGTACGTAAGTACCACAACTTCTTTATCCATTTTTCACTTTCTGTGATTTTGAACTTATACTGTAAACGAGGTTCTTGTAAACAGAGCCTTCCCAAACTTTGGGGTGGCTGTGTCTTTTTGATTTTAATTTCCCTAAGCTATAGGACCATAAGTGGAAGTGCCCTAGGCTCTGTTGCTTTGTTTTGTAGATGTTTCAGGAAACACCATACACTTCTCCAGAGTGGCTGTTGGCAATTTACATCCCGCCCATCAGCATAACAAGGCTCCCAGTTCTCCATGGCCTGTCCTGCCTTTCTGGATTTTACACTTTTTTCAGATGGCCCTTTTGACCGGGGGGCAGTGAGACTTCATTGTAGTGCAGATTTCCTTTGCAAGCTTGCTTGGTTGGCCAAAAAGGTCGTATGCGTTTTTTCCTGAATATATTAAGGAAAAAACGCATACGCCCTTTTTGGCCAAGTGCATCATTGTGGACGTTCTGCCTCTTTTCCTATGCTTTACATGCAATTCCAGTCTACCTCCTGAAATCGGTTTCCTGCAATTCTGCCCCGCTTTCAAGTCCTCTTGGCAGCCTTACTTCAATATATTTTTGGACGATAGCTATCATTTATAACTCTGCAGGTATGTGAATGACAGTGCCCCTGAGCTCCTTTCTTCAACTCGCTTTCTTGTGAGCGGGCCGCAACACCTCAGGATTGCTTCAGGCCCTAGTGTGGTTCCGGCATGGTACGCTGAGCCTTTGTTTAATTCCTCTTCCTGGTGGGAAATGAGAGTTAACTTTGCCCGTCCAGACACCTCCAGCTAGTCTCTCATTGGTTCTCCCTATTCCTGTTCATTTTCCGCAGAAATTGCAAACTGGGCCAAACAGGAGGTTAAAGGCACTGACTCTCCAAGTGGGGAGAGTGTTAGTAAAGCGTCTGGAATGTTGCACCCGAGTACCAGGGGACGAAAACTGAGACACATTTGAACACGTTTCCCGATCACATGGTGGATCATACTCTGGGTTCCACATGCATGTTTTAGCTGAAGGAAGAATCCCTTAAACCTGGAGAGTTGAGACCCCTGCAATGGGTACCATGCAATATGACTTCAAAGGGTCTGCATTTGCTCACCGAACCTCACCAATCCTATCACTGCTGCATTTATGCCACTGTACACACGCTTGATTCTCTTTCTGAGACATATAAATCCATAGGTTTTAAGATTCTTACTAGTCAGGTATATTCTTAGGCGTTTAATATGGGGTGTAGAGTCCACTTCGTTGAGCAAGGAGTAGCTCTTGTCTATTACATATTTGGCTTATGGAACGGTATCTGTTCTAATTTCAATCTCTGGTTTTATGCAGCACCCCAACTCACCTTTTGCCTTAAGCAAGCATAAGTTGGTTTTCTACATTTGAGACCCTGTTCTGTTTTGTAATTCAGTTCCTGTGTAGCCAAGTTTACATTCCATGTGGTAGAGATATCTTATGATGTTTCTTTCTCTGTGTGACTTATTTCACTTAGAATCATCGTACCTGAATCCACTCATTATGCTGCTATGGGCCTGATGACATAGATTTCATTGCTGAGTGATATTGCATTGTACGTAAGTACCACAACTTCTTTATCCATTTTGCGCTTTCTGTGATATTGAACTTGTACCGTAAAGGAGGTTCTTGTAAACAGAGCTGTCCCAAAGATTGGGGTGGTTGTGTCTTTTTGATTTTAATTTCCCTAAGCTATAGGACCATAAGTGGAAGTGCCCTAGGCTGTGTTGCTTTGTTTTTTAGATGTTTCAGGAAACACCATACACTTCTCCAGAGTGACTGTTGGCAATTTACATCCCGCCCATCAGCATAACAAGGCTCCCAGTTCTCCATGGGCTGTCCTGCCTTTCTGGATTTTACACTTTTTTCAGATGGCCCTTTTGACCGGGGGGCAGTGAGACTTCATTGTAGTGCAGATTTCCTTTGCAAGCTTGCTTGGTTGGCCAAAAAGGGCGTATGCGTTTATTCCTGAATATATTCAGGAAAAAACGCATACGCCCTTTTTGGCCAAGTGCATCATTGTGGACGTTCTGCCTCTTTTCCTATGCTTTACATGCAATTCCAGTCTACCTCCTGAAATCGGTTTCCTGCAATTCTGCCCCGCTTTCAAGTCCTCTTGGCAGCCTTACTTCAATATATTTTTGGACGATAGCTGTCATTTATAACTCTGCAGGTTTGTGAATGACAGTGCCCCTGAGCTCCTTTCTTCAACTCGCTTTCTTGTGAGCTGGCCGCAACACCGCAGCATTGCTTCAGACCCTAGTGTGGTTCCGGCATGGCACGCTGAGCCTTTGGTTAATTCCTCTTCCTGGTGGGAAATGAGAGTTAAATTTGCCCGTCCAGACACCTCCAGCTAGTCTCTCATTGGTTCTCCCTATTCCTGTTCATTTTCCGCAGAAATTGCAAACTGGGCCAAACAGGAGGTTAAAGGCACTGACTCTCCAAGTGGGGAGAGTGTTAGTAAAGCGTCTGGAATGTTGCACCCGAGTACCGGGGGACGAAAACTGAGTCACATTTGAACACGTTTCCCGATCACACAGTGGATCATACTCTGAGTTCCACATGCATGTTTTAGCTGAAGGAAGAATCCCTTAAACCTGGAGAGTTGAGACCCATGGAATGGGTACCATGCAATATGACTTGAAAGGGTCTGCATTTGCTCACCGAACCTCACCAATCCTATCACTGCTGCATTTATGCCACTGTACACACGCTTGATTCTCTTTCTGAGACATATAAATCCATAGGTTTTAAGATTCTTACTAGTCAGGTATATTCTTAGGCGTTTAATATGGGGTGTAGAGTCCACTTCGTTGAGCAAGGAGTAGCTCTTGTCTGTTACATATTTGGCTTATGGAACGGTATCTGTTCTAATTTCAATCTCTGGTTTTATGCAGCACCCCAACTCACCTTTTGCCTTAAGCAAGCATAAGTTGGTTTTCTACATTTGAGACCCTGTTCTGTTTTGTAATTCAGTTCCTGTGTAGCCAAGTTTACATTCCATGTGGTAGAGATATCTTATGATGTTTCTTTCTCTGTGTGACTTATTTCACTTAGAATCATCGTACCTGAATCCACTCATTATGCTGCTATGGGCCTGATGACATAGATTTCATTGCTGAGTGATATTGCATTGTACGTAAGTACCACAACTTCTTTATCCATTTTGCGCTTTCTGTGATATTGAACTTGTACCGTAAAGGAGGTTCTTGTAAACAGAGCTGTCCCAAAGATTGGGGTGGTTGTGTCTTTTTGATTTTAATTTCCCTAAGCTATAGGACCATAAGTGGAAGTGCCCTAGGCTCTGTTGCTTTGTTTTTTAGATGTTTCAGGAAACACCATACACTTCTCCAGAGTGACTGTTGGCAATTTACATCCCGCCCATCAGCATAACAAGGCTCCCAGTTCTCCATGGGCTGTCCTGCCTTTCTGGATTTTACACTTTTTTCAGATGGCCCTTTTGACCGGGGGGCAGTGAGACTTCATTGTAGTGCAGATTTCCTTTGCAAGCTTGCTTGGTTGGCCAAAAAGGGCGTATGCGTTTATTCCTGAATATATTCAGGAAAAAACACATACGCCCTTTTTGGCCAAGTGCATCATTGTGGACGTTCTGCCTCTTTTCCTATGCTTTACATGCAATTCCAGTCTACCTCCTGAAATCGGTTTCCTGCAATTCTGCCCCGCTTTCAAGTCCTCTTGGCAGCCTTACTTCAATATATTTTTGGACGATAGCTGTCATTTATAACTCTGCAGGTTTGTGAATGACAGTGCCCCTGAGCTCCTTTCTTCAACTCGCTTTCTTGTGAGCTGGCCGCAACACCGCAGCATTGCTTCAGACCCTAGTGTGGTTCCGGCATGGCACGCTGAGCCTTTGGTTAATTCCTCTTCCTGGTGGGAAATGAGAGTTAAATTTGCCCGTCCAGACACCTCCAGCTAGTCTCTCATTGGTTCTCCCTATTCCTGTTCATTTTCCGCAGAAATTGCAAACTGGGCCAAACAGGAGGTTAAAGGCACTGACTCTCCAAGTGGGGAGAGTGTTAGTAAAGCGTCTGGAATGTTGCACCCGAGTACCGGGGGACGAAAACTGAGTCACATTTGAACACGTTTCCCGATCACACAGTGGATCATACTCTGAGTTCCACATGCATGTTTTAGCTGAAGGAAGAATCCCTTAAACCTGGAGAGTTGAGACCCATGGAATGGGTACCATGCAATATGACTTGAAAGGGTCTGCATTTGCTCACCGAACCTCACCAATCCTATCACTGCTGCATTTATGCCACTGTACACACGCTTGATTCTCTTTCTGAGACATATAAATCCATAGGTTTTAAGATTCTTACTAGTCAGGTATATTCTTAGGCGTTTAATATGGGGTGTAGAGTCCACTTCGTTGAGCAAGGAGTAGCTCTTGTCTATTACATATTTGGCTTATGGAACGGTATCTGTTCTAATTTCAATCTCTGGTTTTATGCAGCACCCCAACTCACCTTTCCCCTTAAGCAAGCATAAGTCGGTTTTCTACATTTGAGACCCTGTTCTGTTTTGTAATTCAGTTCCTGTGTAGCCAAGTTTACATTCCATGTGGTAGAGATATCTTATGATGTTTCTTTTTCTGTGTGACTTATTTCACTTAGAATCATCGTACCTGAGTCCACTCATTATGCTGCTATGGGCCTGATGACATAGATTTCATTGCTGAGTGATATTGCATTGTACGTAAGTACCACAACTTCTTTATCCATTTTTCACTTTCTGTGATTTTGAACTTGTACTGTAAACGAGGTTCTTGTAAACAGAGCCTTCCCAAACTTTGGGGTGGCTGTGTCTTTTTGATTTTAATTTCCCTAAGCTATAGGACCATAAGTGGAAGTGCCCTAGGCTCTGTTGCTTTGTTTTGTAGATGTTTCAGGAAACACCATACACTTCTCCAGAGTGGCTGTTGGCAATTTACATCCCGCCCATCAGCATAACAAGGCTCCCAGTTCTCCATGGCCTGTCCTGCCTTTCTGGATTTTACACTTTTTTCAGATGGCCCTTTTGACCGGGGGGCAGTGAGACTTCATTGTAGTGCAGATTTCCTTTGCAAGCTTGCTTGGTTGGCCAAAAAGGGCGTATGCGTTTTTTCCTGAATATATTCAGGAAAAAACGCATACGCCCTTTTTGGCCAAGTGCATCATTGTGGACGTTCTGCCTCTTTTCCTTTGCTTTACATGCAATTCCAGTCTACCTCCTGAAATCGGTTTCCTGCAATTCTGCCCCACGTTCAAGTCCTCTTGGCAGCCTTACTTCAATATATTTTTGGACGATAGCTGTCATTTATAACTCTGCAGGTTTGTGAATGACAGTGCCCCTGAGCTCCTTTCTTCAACTCGCTTTCTTGTGAGCTGGCCGCAACACCGCAGGATTGCTTCAGGCCCTAGTGTGGTTCCGGCATGACATGCTGAGCCTTTGGTTAATTCCTCTTCCTGGTGGGAAATGAGAGTTAACTTTGCCCGTCCAGACACCTCCAGCTAGTCTCTCATTGGTTCTCCCTATTCCTGTTCATTTTCCGCAGAAATTGCAAACTGGGCCAAACAAGAGGTTAAAGGCACTGACTCTCCAAGTGGGGAGAGTGTTAGTAAAGCGTCTGGAATGTTGCACCCGAGTACCGGGGGATGAAAACTGACACAATTAAACACGTTTCCCGATCACACGGTGGATCATACTCTGGGTTCCACATGCATGTTTTAGCTGAAGGAAGAATCCCTTAAACCTGGAGAGTTGAGACCCATGGAATGGGTACCATGCAATATGACTTCAAAGGGTCTGCATTTACTCACCGAACCTCACCAATAATATCACTGCTGCGTTTATGCCGCTGTACACACGCTTGATTCTCTTTCGGAGACATATAAATCCATAGGTTTTTAGATTCTTTCTAGTCAGGTATATTCTTACGCGTTTAATATGGGGTGTAGAGTCCACTTCGTTGAGCAAGGAGTAGCTCTTGTCTATTAAATATTTGGCTTATGGAACGGTATCTGTTCTAATTTCAATCTCTGGTTTTATGCAGCACCCCAACTCACCTTTCGCCTTAAGCAAGCATAAGTTGGTTTTCTACATTTGAGACCCTGTTCTGTTTTGTAATTCAGTTCCTGTGTAGCCAAGTTTACATTCCTTGTAGTAGTGATATCTTATGATGTTTGTTTTTCTGTGTGACTTATTTCACTTAGAATCATCGTACCTGAATCCACTCATTATGCTGCTACGGGCCTGATGACATAGATTTCATTGCTGAGTGATATTGCATTGTACGTAAGTACCACAACTTCTTTATCCATTTTGCGCTTTCTGTGATATTGAACTTGGACCATAAATGAGGTTCTTGTAAACAGAGCTGTCCCTAACTTTGGGGTGGCTGAGTCTTTTTGATTTTAATTTCCCTAAGCTATAGGACCATAAGTGGAAGTGCCCTAGGCTCTGTTGCTTTGTTTTTTAGATGTTTCAGGAAACACCATACACTTCTCCAGAGTGGCTGTTGGCAATTTACATCCCACCCATCAGCATAACAAGGCTCCCAGTTCTCCATGGCCTGTCCTGCCTTTCTGGATTTTACACTTTTTTCAGATGGCCCTTTTGACCGGGGGGCAGTGAGACTTCATTGTAGTGCAGATTTCCTTTGCAAGCTTGCTTGGTTGGCCAAAAAGGGCGTATGCGTTTTTTCCTGAATATATTCAGGAAAAAACGCATACGCCCTTTTTGGCCAAGTGCATCATTGTGGACGTTCTGCCTCTTTTCCTATGCTTTACATGCAATTCCAGTCTACCTCCTGAAATCGGTTTCCTGCAATTCTGCCCCGCTTTCAAGTCCTCTTGGCAGCCTTACTTCAATATATTTTTGGACGATAGCTATCATTTATAACTCTGCAGGTATGTGAATGACAGTGCCCCTGAGCTCCTTTCTTCAACTCGCTTTCTTGTGAGCTGGCCGCAACACCGCAGGATTGCTTCAGGCCCTAGTGTGGTTCCGGCATGGCACGCTGAGCCTTTGTTTAATTCCTCTTCCTGGTGGGAAATGAGAGTTAAATTTGCCCGTCCAGACACCTCCAGCTAGTCTCTCATTGGTTCTCCCTATTCCTGTTCATTTTCCGCAGAAATTGCAAACTGGGCCAAACAGGAGGTTAAAGGCACTGACTCTCCAAGAGGGGAGAGTGTTAGTAAAGCGTCTGGAATGTTGCACCCGAGTACCAGGGGACGAAAACTGAGACACATTTGAACACGTTTCCCGATCACATGGTGGATCATACTCTGGGTTCCACATGCATGTTTTAGCTGAAGGAAGAATCCCTTAAACCTGGAGAGTTGAGACCCCTGCAATGGGTACCATGCAGTATGACTTCAAAGGGTCTGCATTTGCTCACCGAACCTCACCAATCCTTTCACTGCTGCATTTATGCCACTGTACACACGCTTGATTCTCTTTCTGAGACATATAAATCCATAGGTTTTAAGATTCTTACTAGTCAGGTATATTCTTAGGCGTTTAATATGGGGTGTAGAGTCCACTTCGTTGAGCAAGGAGTAGCTCTTGTCTATTACATATTTGGCTTATGGAACGGTATCTGTGCTAATTTCAATCTCTGGTTTTATGCAGCACCCCAACTCACCTTTCCCCTTAAGCAAGCATAAGTCGGTTTTCTACATTTGAGACCCTGTTCTGTTTTGTAATTCAGTTCCTGTGTAGCCAAGTTTACATTCCATGTGGTAGAGATATCTTATGATGTTTCTTTTTCTGTGTGACTTATTTCACTTAGAATCATCGTACCTGAATCCACTCATTATGCTGCTATGGGCCTGATGACATAGATTTCATTGCTGAGTGATATTGCATTGTACGTAAGTACCACAACTTCTTTATCCATTTTTCACTTTCTGTGATTTTGAACTTATACTGTAAACTAGGTTCTTGTAAACAGAGCCTTCCCAAACTTTGGGGTGGCTGTGTCTTTTTGATTTTAATTTCCCTAAGCTATAGGACCATAAGTGGAAGTGCCCTAGGCTCTGTTGCTTTGTTTTGTAGATGTTTCAGGAAACACCATACACTTCTCCAGAGTGGCTGTTGGCAATTTACATCCCGCCCATCAGCATAACAAGGCTCCCAGTTCTCCATGGCCTGTCCTGCCTTTCTGGATTTTACACTTTTTTCAGATGGCCCTTTTGACCGGGGGGCAGTGAGACTTCATTGTAGTGCAGATTTCCTTTGCAAGCTTGCTTGGTTGGCCAAAAAGTGCGTATGCGTTTTTTCCTGAATATATTCAGGAAAAAACGCATACGCCCTTTTTGGCCAAGTGCATCATTGTGGACGTTCTGCCTCTTTTCCTATGCTTTACATGCAATTCCAGTCTACCTCCTGAAATCGGTTTCCTGCAATTCTGCCCCGCTTTCAAGTCCTCTTGGCAGCCTTACTTCAATATATTTTTGGACGATAGCTATCATTTATAACTCTGCAGGTATGTGAATGACAGTGCCCCTGAGCTCCTTTCTTCAACTCGCTTTCTTGTGAGTGGGCCGCAACACCGCAGGATTGCTTCAGGCCCTAGTGTGGTTCCGGCATGGCACGCTGAGCCTTTGTTTAATTCCTCTTCCTGGTGGGAAATGAGAGTTAAATTTGCCCGTCCAGACACCTCCAGCTAGTCTCTCATTGGTTCTCCCTATTCCTGTTCATTTTCCGCAGAAATTGCAAACTTGGCCAAACAGGAGGTTAAAGGCACTGACTCTCCAAGTGGGGAGAGTGTTAGTAAAGCGTCTGGAATGTTGCACCCGAGTACCAGGGGACAAAAACTGAGACACATTTGAACACGTTTCCGGATCACATGGTGGATCATACTCTGGGTTCCACATGCATGTTTTAGCTGAAGGAAGAATCCCTTAAACCTGGAGAGTAGAGACCCCTGCAATGGGTACCATGCAATATGACTTCAAAGGGTCTGCATTTGCTCACCGAACCTCACCAATCCTATCACTGCTGCATTTATGCCACTGTACACACGCTTGATTCTCTTTCGGAGACATATAAATCCATAGGTTTTAAGATTCTTACTAGTCAGGTATATTCTTAGGCGTTTAATATGGGGTGTTGAGTCCACTTCGTTGAGCAAGGAGTAGCTCTTGTCTATTACATATTTGGCTTATGGAACGGTATCTGTTCTAATTTCAATCTCTGGTTTTATGCAGCACCCCAACTCACCTTTCGCCTTAAGCAAGCATAAGTTGGTTTTCTACATTTGAGACCCTGTTCTGTTTTGTAATTCAGTTCCTGTGTAGCCAAGTTTACATTCCATGTGGTAGAGATATCTTATGATGTTTCTTTTTCTGTGTGACTTATTTCACTTAGAATCATCGTACCTGAATCCACTCATTATGCTGCTATGGGCCTGATGACATAGATTTCATTGCTGAGTGATATTGCATTGTACGTAAGTACCACAACTTCTTTATCCATTTTGCGCTTTCTGTGATATTGAACTTGGACCATAAATGAGGTTCTTGTAAACAGAGCTGTCCCTAACTTTGGGGTGGCTGAGTCTTTTTGATTTTAATTTCCCTAAGCTATAGGACCATAAGTGGAAGTGCCCTAGGCTCTGTTGCTTTGTTTTTTAGATGTTTCAGGAAACACCATACACTTCTCCAGAGTGGCTGTTGGCAATTTACATCCCACCCATCAGCATAACAAGGCTCCCAGTTCTCCATGGCCTGTCCTGCCTTTCTGGATTTTACACTTTTTTCAGATGGCCCTTTTGACCGGGGGGCAGTGAGACTTCATTGTAGTGCAGATTTCCTTTGCAAGCTTGCTTGGTTGGCCAAAAAGTGCGTATGCGTTTTTTCCTGAATATATTCAGGAAAAAACGCATACGCCCTTTTTGGCCAAGTGCATCATTGTGGACGTTCTGCCTCTTTTCCTATGCTTTACATGCAATTCCAGTCTACCTCCTGAAATCGGTTTCCTGCAATTCTGCCCCGCTTTCAAATCCTCTTGGCAGCCTTACTTCAATATATTTTTGGACGATAGCTATCATTTATAACTCTGCAGGTATGTGAATGACAGTGCCCCTGAGCTCCTTTCTTCAACTCGCTTTCTTGTGAGCTGGCCGCAACACCGCAGGATTGCTTCAGGCCCTAGTGTGGTTCCGGCATGGCATGCTGAGCCTTTGTTTAATTCCTCTTCCTGGTGGGAAATGAGAGTTAAATTTGCCCGTCCAGACACCTCCAGCTAGTCTCTCATTGGTTCTCCCTATTCCTGTTCATTTTCCGCAGAAATTGCAAACTGGGCCAAACAGGAGGTTAAAGGCACTGACTCTCCAAGAGGGGAGAGTGTTAGTAAAGCGTCTGGAATGTTGCACCCGAGTACCAGGGGACGAAAACTGAGACACATTTGAACACGTTTCCCGATCACATGTTGGATCATACTCTGGGTTCCACATGCATGTTTTAGCTGAAGGAAGAATCCCTTAAACCTGGAGAGTTGAGACCCCTGCAATGGGTACCATGCAATATGACTTCAAAGGGTCTGCATTTGCTCACCGAACCTCACCAATCCTATCACTGCTGCATTTATGCCACTGTACACACGCTTGATTCTCTTTCTGAGACATATAAATCCATAGGTTTTAAGATTCTTACTAGTCAGGTATATTCTTAGGCGTTTAATATGGGGTGTAGAGTCCACTTCGTTGAGCAAGGAGTAGCTCTTGTCTATTACATATTTGGCTTATGGAACGGTATCTGTGCTAATTTCAATCTCTGGTTTTATGCAGCACCCCAACTCACCTTTCCCCTTAAGCAAGCATAAGTCGGTTTTCTACATTTGAGACCCTGTTCTGTTTTGTAATTCAGTTCCTGTGTAGCCAAGTTTACATTCCATGTGGTAGAGATATCTTATGATGTTTCTTTTTCTGTGTGACTTATTTCACTTAGAATCATCGTACCTGAATCCACTCATTATGCTGCTATGGGCCTGATGACATAGATTTCATTGCTGAGTGATATTGCATTGTACGTAAGTATCACAACTTCTTTATCCATTTTTCACTTTCTGTGATTTTGAACTTATACTGTAAACGAGGTTCTTGTAAACAGAGCCTTCCCAAACTTTGGGGTGGCTGTGTCTTTTTTATTTTAATTTCCCTAAGCTATAGGACCATAAGTGGAAGTGCCCTAGTCTCTGTTGCTTTGTTTTGTAGATGTTTCAGGAAACACCATACACTTCTCCAGAGTGGCTGTTCGCAATTTACATCCCGCCCATCAGCATAACAAGGCTCCCAGTTCTCCATGGCCTGTCCTGCCTTTCTGGATTTTACACTTTTTTCAGATGTCCCTTTTGACTGGGGGACAGTGAGACTTCATTGTAGTGCAGATTTCCTTTGCAAGCTTGCTTGGTTGGCCAAAAAGGGCGTATGCGTTTTTTCCTGAATATATTAAGGAAAAAACGCATACGCACTTTTTGGCCAAGTGCATCATTGTGGACGTTCTGCCTCTTTTCCTTTGCTTTACATGCAATTCCAGTCTACCTCCTGAAATCGGTTTCCTGCAATTCTGCCCCGCTTTCAAGTCCTCTTGGCAGCCTTACTTCAATATATTTTTGGACGATAGCTATCATTTATAACTCTGCAGGTATGTGAATGACAGTGCCCCTGAGCTCCTTTCTTCAACTTGCTTTCTTGTGAGCTGGCCGCAACACCGCAGGATTGCTTCAGGCCCTAGTGTGGTTCCGGCATGGCACGCTGAGCCTTTGTTTAATTCCTCTTCCTGGTGGGAAATGAGAGTTAAATTTGCCCGTCCAGACACCTCCAGCTAGTCTCTCATTGGTTCTCCCTATTCCTGTTCATTTTCCGCAGAAATTGCAAACTTGGCCAAACAGGAGGTTAAAGGCACTGACTCTCCAAGTGGGGAGAGTGTTAGTAAAGCGTCTGGAATGTTGCACCCGAGTACCAGGGGACAAAAACTGAGACACATTTGAACACGTTTCCCGATCACATGGTGGATCATACTCTGGGTTCCACATGCATGTTTTAGCTGAAGGAAGAATCCCTTAAACCTGGAGAGTTGAGACCCCTGCAATGGGTACCATGCAATATGACTTCAAAGGGTCTGCATTTGCTCACCGAACCTCACCAATCCTATCACTGCTGCATTTATGCCACTGTACACACGCTTGATTCTCTTTCGGAGACATATAAATCCATAGGTTTTAAGATTCTTACTAGTCAGGTATATTCTTAGGCGTTTAATATGGGGTGTTGAGTCCACTTCGTTGAGCAAGGAGTAGCTCTTGTCTATTACATATTTGGCTTATGGAACGGTATCTGTTCTAATTTCAATCTCTGGTTTTATGCAGCACCCCAACTCACCTTTCCCCTTAAGCAAGCATAAGTTGGTTTTCTACATATGAGACCCTGTTCTGTTTTGTAATTCAGTTCCTGTGTAGCCAAGTTTACATTCCATGTGGTAGAGATATCTTATGATGTTTGTTTTTCTGTGTGACTTATTTCACTTAGAATCATCGTACCTGAATCCACTCATTATGCTGCTATGGGCCTGATGACATAGATTTCATTGCTGAGTGATATTGCATTGTACGTAAGTACCACAACTTCTTTATCCATTTTTCACTTTCTGTGATTTTGAACTTGTACTGTAAACGAGGTTCTTGTAAACAGAGCTGTTCCAAAGATTGTGGTGGTTGTGTCTTTTTGATTTTAATTTCCCTAAGCTATAGGACCATAAGTGGAAGTGCCCTAGGCTCTGTTGCTTTGTTTTGTAGATGTTTCAGGAAACACCATACACTTCTCCAGAGTGGCTGTTGGCAATTTACATCCCGCCCATCAGCATAACAAGGCTCCCAGTTCTCCATGGCCTGTCCTGCCTTTCTGGATTTTACACTTTTTTCAGATGGCCCTTTTGACCGGGGGGCAGTGAGACTTCATTGTAGTGCAGATTTCCTTTGCAAGCTTGCTTGGTTGGCCAAAAAGGGCGTATGCGTTTTTTCCTGAATATATTAAGGAAAAAACGCATACGCCCTTTTTGGCCAAGTGCATCATTGTGGACGTTCTGCCTCTTTTCCTTTGCTTTACATGCAATTCCAGTCTACCTCCTGAAATCGGTTTCCTGCAATTCTGCCCCACTTTCAAGTCCTCTTGGCAGCCTTACTTCAATATATTTTTGGACGATAGCTGTCATTTATAACTCTGCAGGTTTGTGAATGACAGTGCCCCTGAGCTCCTTTCTTCAACTCGCTTTCTTGTGAGCTGGCCGCAACACATCAGGATTGCTTCAGGCCCTAGTGTGGTTCCGGCATGGCACGCTGAGCCTTTGGTTAATTCCTCTTCCTGGTGGGAAATGAGAGTTAACTTTGCCCGTCCAGACACCTCCAGCTAGTCTCTCATTGGTTCTCCCTATTCCTGTTCATTTTCCGCAGAAATTGCAAACTGGGCCAAACAAGAGGTTAAAGGCACTGACTCTCCAAGTGGGGAGAGTGTTAGTAAAGCGTCTGGAATGTTGCACCCGAGTACCGGGGGATGAAAACTGACACAATTAAACACGTTTCCCGATCACACGGTGGATCATACTCTGGGTTCCACATGCATGTTTTAGCTGAAGGAAGAATCCCTTAAACCTGGAGATTTGAGACCCATGGAATGGGTACCATGCAATATGAATTCAAAGGGTCTGCATTTGCTCACCGAACCTCACCAATAATATCACTGCTGCGTTTATGCCGCTGTACACACGCTTGATTCTCTTTCGGAGACATATAAATCCATAGGTTTTAAGATTCTTTCTAGTCAGGTATATTCTTACGTGTTTAATATGGGGTGTAGAGTCCACTTCGTTGAGCAAGGAGTAGCTCTTGTCTATTAAATATTTGGCTTATGGAACGGTATCTGTTCTAATTTCAATCTCTGGTTTTATGCAGCACCCCAACTCACCTTTCGCCTTAAGCAAGCATAAGTTGGTTTTCTACATTTGAGACCCTGTTCTGTTTTGTAATTCAGTTCCTGTGTAGCCAAGTTTACATTCCTTGTAGTAGTGATATCTTATGATGTTTGTTTTTCTGTGTGACTTATTTCACTTAGAATCATCGTACCTGAATCCACTCATTATGCTGCTACGGGCCTGATGACATAGATTTCATTGCTGAGTGATATTGCATTGTACGTAAGTACCACAACTTCTTTATCCATTTTGCGCTTTCTGTGATATTGAACTTGGACCATAAATGAGGTTCTTGTAAACAGAGCTGTCCCTAACTTTGGGGTGGCTGAGTCTTTTTGATTTTAATTTCCCTAAGCTATAGGACCAAAAGTGGAAGTGCCCTAGGCTCTGTTGCTTTGTTTTTTAGATGTTTCAGGAAACACCATACACTTCTCCAGAGTGGCTGTTGGCAATTTACATCCCACCCATCAGCATAACAAGGCTCCCAGTTCTCCATGGCCTGTCCTGCCTTTCTGGATTTTACACTTTTTTCAGATGGCCCTTTTGACCGGGGGGCAGTGAGACTTCATTGTAGTGCAGATTTCCTTTGCAAGCTTGCTTGGTTGGCCAAAAAGGGCGTATGCGTTTTTTCCTGAATATATTCAGGAAAAAACGCATACGCCCTTTTTGGCCAAGTGCATCATTGTGGACGTTCTGCCTCTTTTCCTATGCTTTACATGCAATTCCAGTCTACCTCCTGAAATCGGTTTCCTGCAATTCTGCCCCGCTTTCAAGTCCTCTTGGCAGCCTTACTTCAATATATTTTTGGACGATAGCTATCATTTATAACTCTGCAGGTATGTGAATGACAGTGCCCCTGAGCTCCTTTCTTCAACTCGCTTTCTTGTGAGCGGGCCGCAACACCGCAGGATTGCTTCAGGCCCTAGTGTGGTTCCGGCATGGCACGCTGAGCCTTTGTTTAATTCCTCTTCCTGGTGGGAAATGAGAGTTAAATTTGCCCGTCCAGACACCTCCAGCTAGTCTCTCATTGGTTCTCCCTATTCCTGTTCATTTTCCGCAGAAATTGCAAACTGGGCCAAACAGGAGGTTAAAGGCACTGACTCTCCAAGTGGGGAGAGTGTTAGTAAAGCGTCTGGAATGTTGCACCCGAGTACCAGGGGACGAAAACTGAGACACATTTGAACACGTTTCCTGATCACATGGTGGATCATACTCTGGGTTCCACATGCATGTTTTAGCTGAAGGAAGAATCCCTTAAACCTGGAGAGTTGAGACCCCTGCAATGGGTACCATGCAATATGACTTCAAAGGGTCTGCATTTGCTCACCGAACCTCACCAATCCTATCACTGCTGTATTTATGCCACTGTACACACGCTTGATTCTCTTTCTGAGACATATAAATCCATAGGTTTTAAGATTCTTACTAGTCAGGTATATTCTTAGGCGTTTAATATGGGGTGTAGAGTCCACTTCGTTGAGCAAGGAGTAGCTCTTGTCTATTACATATTTGGCTTATGGAACGGTATCTGTGCTAATTTCAATCTCTGGTTTTATGCAGCACCCCAACTCACCTTTCCCCTTAAGCAAGCATAAGTTGGTTTTCTACATTTGAGACCCTGTTCTGTTTTGTAATTCAGTTCCTGTGTAGCCAAGTTTACATTCCATGTGGTAGAGATATCTTATGATGTTTCTTTTTCTGTGTGACTTATTTCACTTAGAATCATCGTACCTGAATCCACTCATTATGCTGCTATGGGCCTGATGACATAGATTTCATTGCTGAGTGATATTGCATTGTACGTAAGTACCACAACTTCTTTATCCATTTTTCACTTTCTGTGATTTTGAACTTGTACTGTAAACGAGGTTCTTGTAAACAGAGCCTTCCCAAACTTTGGGGTGGCTGTGTCTTTTTGATTTTAATTTCCCTAAGCTATAGGACCATAAGTGGAAGTGCCCTAGGCTCTGTTGCTTTGTTTTGTAGATGTTTCAGGAAACACCATACACTTCTCCAGAGTGACTGTTGGCAATTTACATCCCGCCCATCAGCATAACAAGGCTCCCAGTTCTCCATGGCCTGTCCTGCCTTTCTGGATTTTACACTTTTTTCAGATGGCCCTTTTGACCGGGGGGCAGTGAGACTTCATTGTAGTGCAGATTTCCTTTGCAAGCTTGCTTGGTTGGCCAAAAAGGGCGTATGCGTTTTTTCCTGAATATATTCAGGAAAAAACGCATACGCCCTTTTTGGCCAAGTGCATCATTGTGGACGTTCTGCCTCTTTTCCTTTGCTTTACATGCAATTCCAGTCTACCTCCTGAAATCGGTTTCCTGCAATTCTGCCCCACGTTCAAGTCCTCTTGGCAGCCTTACTTCAATATATTTTTGGACGATAGCTGTCATTTATAACTCTGCAGGTTTGTGAATGACAGTGCCCCTGAGCTCCTTTCTTCAACTCGCTTTCTTGTGAGCTGGCCGCAACACCGCAGCATTGCTTCAGGCCCTAGTGTGGTTCCGCATGACATGCTGAGCCTTTGGTTAATTCCTCTTCCTGGTGGGAAATGAGAGTTAACTTTGCCCGTCCAGACACCTCCAGCTAGTCTCTCATTGGTTCTCCCTATTCCTGTTCATTTTCCGCAGAAATTGCAAACTGGGCCAAACAAGAGGTTAAAGGCACTGACTCTCCAAGTGGGGAGAGTGTTAGTAAAGCGTCTGGAATGTTGCACCCGAGTACCGGGGGATGAAAACTGACACAATTAAACACGTTTCCCGATCACACGGTGGATCATACTCTGGGTTCCACATGCATGTTTTAGCTGAAGGAAGAATCCCTTAAACCTGGAGAGTTGAGACCCATGGAATGGGTACCATGCAATATGACTTCAAAGGGTCTGCATTTGCTCACCGAACCTCACCAATAATATCACTGCTGCGTTTATGCCGCTGTACACACGCTTGATTCTCTTTCGGAGACATATAAATCCATAGGTTTTTAGATTCTTTCTAGTCAGGTATATTCTTACGCGTTTAATATGGGGTGTAGAGTCCACTTCGTTGAGCAAGGAGTAGCTCTTGTCTATTAAATATTTGGCTTATGGAACGGTATCTGTTCTAATTTCAATCTCTGGTTTTATGCAGCACCCCAACTCACCTTTCGCCTTAAGCAAGCATAAGTTGGTTTTCTACATTTGAGACCCTGTTCTGTTTTGTAATTCAGTTCCTGTGTAGCCAAGTTTACATTCCTTGTAGTAGTGATATCTTATGATGTTTGTTTTTCTGTGTGACTTATTTCACTTAGAATCATCGTACCTGAATCCACTCATTATGCTGCTACGGGCCTGATGACATAGATTTCATTGCTGAGTGATATTGCATTGTACGTAAGTACCACAACTTCTTTATCCATTTTGCGCTTTCTGTGATATTGAACTTGGACCATAAATGAGGTTCTTGTAAACAGAGCTGTCCCTAACTTTGGGGTGGCTGAGTCTTTTTGATTTTAATTTCCCTAAGCTATAGGACCATAAGTGGAAGTGCCCTAGGCTCTGTTGCTTTGTTTTTTAGATGTTTCAGGAAACACCATACACTTCTCCAGAGTGGCTGTTGGCAATTTACATCCCACCCATCAGCATAACAAGGCTCCCAGTTCTCCATGGCCTGTCCTGCCTTTCTGGATTTTACACTTTTTTCAGATGGCCCTTTTGACCGGGGGGCAGTGAGACTTCATTGTAGTGCAGATTTCCTTTGCAAGCTTGCTTGGTTGGCCAAAAAGGGCGTATGCGTTTTTTCCTGAATATATTCAGGAAAAAACGCATACGCCCTTTTTGGCCAAGTGCATCATTGTGGACGTTCTGCCTCTTTTCCTATGCTTTACATGCAATTCCAGTCTACCTCCTGAAATCGGTTTCCTGCAATTCTGCCCCGCTTTCAAGTCCTCTTGGCAGCCTTACTTCAATATATTTTTGGACGATAGCTATCATTTATAACTCTGCAGGTATGTGAATGACAGTGCCCCTGAGCTCCTTTCTTCAACTCGCTTTCTTGTGAGCTGGCCGCAACACCGCAGGATTGCTTCAGGCCCTAGTGTGGTTCCGGCATGGCACGCTGAGCCTTTGTTTAATTCCTCTTCCTGGTGGGAAATGAGAGTTAAATTTGCCCGTCCAGACACCTCCAGCTAGTCTCTCATTGGTTCTCCCTATTCCTGTTCATTTTCCGCAGAAATTGCAAACTGGGCCAAACAGGAGGTTAAAGGCACTGACTCTCCAAGAGGGGAGAGTGTTAGTAAAGCGTCTGGAATGTTGCACCCGAGTACCAGGGGACGAAAACTGAGACACATTTGAACACGTTTCCCGATCACATGGTGGATCATACTCTGGGTTCCACATGCATGTTTTAGCTGAAGGAAGAATCCCTTAAACCTGGAGAGTTGAGACCCCTGCAATGGGTACCATGCAGTATGACTTCAAAGGGTCTGCATTTGCTCACCGAACCTCACCAATCCTTTCACTGCTGCATTTATGCCACTGTACACACGCTTGATTCTCTTTCTGAGACATATAAATCCATAGGTTTTAAGATTCTTACTAGTCAGGTATATTCTTAGGCGTTTAATATGGGGTGTAGAGTCCACTTCGTTGAGCAAGGAGTAGCTCTTGTCTATTACATATTTGGCTTATGGAACGGTATCTGTGCTAATTTCAATCTCTGGTTTTATGCAGCACCCCAACTCACCTTTCCCCTTAAGCAAGCATAAGTCGGTTTTCTACATTTGAGACCCTGTTCTGTTTTGTAATTCAGTTCCTGTGTAGCCAAGTTTACATTCCATGTGGTAGAGATATCTTATGATGTTTCTTTTTCTGTGTGACTTATTTCACTTAGAATCATCGTACCTGAATCCACTCATTATGCTGCTATGGGCCTGATGACATAGATTTCATTACTGAGTGATATTGCATTGTACGTAAGTACCACAACTTCTTTATCCATTTTTCACTTTCTGTGATTTTGAACTTATACTGTAAACTAGGTTCTTGTAAACAGAGCCTTCCCAAACTTTGGGGTGGCTGTGTCTTTTTGATTTTAATTTCCCTAAGCTATAGGACCATAAGTGGAAGTGCCCTAGGCTCTGTTGCTTTGTTTTGTAGATGTTTCAGGAAACACCATACACTTCTCCAGAGTGGCTGTTGGCAATTTACATCCCGCCCATCAGCATAACAAGGCTCCCAGTTCTCCATGGGCTGTCCTGCCTTTCTGGATTTTACACTTTTTTCAGATGGCCCTTTTGACCGGGGGACAGTGAGACTTCATTGTAGTGCAGATTTCCTTTGCAAGCTTGCTTGGTTGGCCAAAAAGGGCGTATGCGTTTTTTCCTGAATATATTCAGGAAAAAACGCATACGCCCTTTTTGGCCAAGTGCATCATTGTGGACGTTCTGCCTCTTTTCCTATGCTTTACATGCAATTCCAGTCTACCTCCTGAAATCGGTTTCCTGCAATTCTGCCCCGCTTTCAAGTCCTCTTGGCAGCCTTACTTCAATATATTTTTGGACGATAGCTATCATTTATAACTCTGCAGGTATGTGAATGACAGTGCCCCTGAGCTCCTTTCTTCAACTCGCTTTCTTGTGAGCGGGCCGCAACACCTCAGGATTGCTTCAGGCCCTAGTGTGGTTCCGGCATGGCACGCTGAGCCTTTGTTTAATTCCTCTTCCTGGTGGGAAATGAGAGTTAAATTTGCCCGTCCAGACACCTCCAGCTAGTCTCTCATTGGTTCTCCCTATTCCTGTTCATTTTCCGCAGAAATTGCAAACTGGGCCAAACAGGAGGTTAAAGGCACTGACTCTCCAAGTGGGGAGAGTGTTAGTAAAGCGTCTGGAATGTTGCACCCGAGTACCAGGGGACGAAAACTGAGACACATTTGAACACGTTTCCCGATCACATGGTGGATCATACTCTGGGTTCCACATGCATGTTTTAGCTGAAGGAAGAATCCCTTAAACCTGGAGAGTTGAGACCCCTGCAATGGGTACCATGCAATATGACTTCAAAGGGTCTGCATTTGCTCACCGAACCTCACCAATCCTATCACTGCTGCATTTATGCCACTGTACACACGCTTGATTCTCTTTCTGAGACATATAAATCCATAGGTTTTAAGATTCTTACTAGTCAGGTATATTCTTAGGCGTTTAATATGGGGTGTAGAGTCCACTTCGTTGAGCAAGGAGTAGCTCTTGTCTATTACATATTTGGCTTATGGAACGGTATCTGTTCTAATTTCAATCTCTGGTTTTATGCAGCACCCCAACTCACCTTTCCCCTTAAGCAAGCATAAGTTGGTTTTCTACATTTGAGACCCTGTTCTGTTTTGTAATTCAGTTCCTGTGTAGCCAAGATTACATTCCATGTGGTAGAGATATCTTATGATGTTTCTTTTTCTGTGTGACTTATTTCACTTAGAATCATCGTACCTGAATCCACTCATTATGCTGCTATGGGCCTGATGACATAGATTTCATTGCTGAGTGATATTGCATTGTACGTAAGTACCACAACTTCTTTATCCATTTTTCACTTTCTGTGATTTTGAACTTGTACTGTAAACGAGGTTCTTGTAAACAGAGCCTTCCCAAACTTTGGGGTGGCTGTGTCTTTTTGATTTTAATTTCCCTAAGCTATAGGACCATAAGTGGAAGTGCCCTAGGCTCTGTTGCTTTGTTTTGTAGATGTTTCAGGAAACACCATACACTTCTCCAGAGTGGCTGTTGGCAATTTACATCCCGCCCATCAGCATAACAAGGCTCCCAGTTCTCCATGGGCTGTCCTGCCTTTCTGGATTTTACACTTTTTTCAGATGGCCCTTTTGACCGGGGGGCAGTGAGACTTCATTGTAGTGCAGATTTCCTTTGCAAGCTTGCTTGGTTGGCCAAAAAGGGCGTATGCGTTTTTTCCTGAATATATTCAGGAAAAAACGCATACGCCCTTTTTGGCCAAGTGCATCATTTTGGACGTTCTGCCTCTTTTCCTTTGCTTTACATGCAATTCCAGTCTACCTCCTGAAATCGGTTTCCTGCAATTCTGCCCCACGTTCAAGTCCTCTTGGCAGCCTTACTTCAATATATTTTTGGACGATAGCTGTCATTTATAACTCTGCAGGTTTGTGAATGACAGTGCCCCTGAGCTCCTTTCTTCAACTCGCTTTCTTGTGAGCTGGCCGCAACACCGCAGCATTGCTTCAGGCCCTAGTGTGGTTCCGGCATGACATGCTGAGCCTTTGGTTAATTCCTCTTCCTGGTGGGAAATGAGAGTTAACTTTGCCCGTCCAGACACCTCCAGCTAGTCTCTCATTGGTTCTCCCTATTCCTGTTCATTTTCCGCAGAAATTGCAAACTGGGCCAAACAAGAGGTTAAAGGCACTGACTCTCCAAGTGGGGAGAGTGTTAGTAAAGCGTCTGGAATGTTGCACCCGAGTACCGGGGGATGAAAACTGACACAATTAAACACGTTTCCCGATCACACGGTGGATCATACTCTGGGTTCCACATGCATGTTTTAGCTGAAGGAAGAATCCCTTAAACCTGGAGAGTTGAGACCCATGGAATGGGTACCATGCAATATGACTTCAAAGGGTCTGCATTTGCTCACCGAACCTCACCAATCCTATCACTGCTGCGTTTATGACACTGTACACACGCTTGATTCTCTTTCGGAGACATATAAATCCATAGGTTTTTAGATTCTTTCTAGTCAGGTATATTCTTACGCGTTTAATATGGGGTGTAGAGTCCACTTCGTTGAGCAAGGAGTAGCTTTTGTCTATTAAATATTTGGCTTATGGAACGGTATCTGTTCTAATTTCAATCTCTGGTTTTATGCAGCACCCCAACTCACCTTTCGCCTTAAGCAAGCATAAGTTGGTTTTCTACATTTGAGACCCTGTTCTGTTTTGTAATTCAGTTCCTGTGTAGCCAAGTTTACATTCCTTGTAGTAGTGATATCTTATGATGTTTGTTTTTCTGTGTGACTTATTTCACTTAGAATCATCGTACCTGAATCCACTCATTATGCTGCTACGGGCCTGATGACATAGATTTCATTGCTGAGTGATATTGCATTGTACGTAAGTACCACAACTTCTTTATCCATTTTGCGCTTTCTGTGATATTGAACTTGGACCATAAATGAGGTTCTTGTAAACAGAGCTGTCCCTAACTTTGGGGTGGCTGAGTCTTTTTGATTTTAATTTCCCTAAGCTATAGGACCATAAGTGGAAGTGCCCTAGGCTCTGTTGCTTTGTTTTTTAGATGTTTCAGGAAACACCATACACTTCTCCAGAGTGGCTGTTGGCAATTTACATCCCACCCATCAGCATAACAAGGCTCCCAGTTCTCCATGGCCTGTCCTGCCTTTCTGGATTTTACACTTTTTTCAGATGGCCCTTTTGACCGGGGGGCAGTGAGACTTCATTGTAGTGCAGATTTCCTTTGCAAGCTTGCTTGGTTGGCCAAAAAGGGCGTATGCGTTTTTTCCTGAATATATTCAGGAAAAAACGCATACGCCCTTTTTGGCCAAGTGCATCATTGTGGACGTTCTGCCTCTTTTCCTATGCTTTACATGCAATTCCAGTCTACCTCCTGAAATCGGTTTCCTGCAATTCTGCCCCGCTTTCAAGTCCTCTTGGCAGCCTTACTTCAATATATTTTTGGACGATAGCTATCATTTATAACTCTGCAGGTATGTGAATGACAGTGCCCCTGAGCTCCTTTCTTCAACTCGCTTTCTTGTGAGCTGGCCGCAACACCGCAGGATTGCTTCAGGCCCTAGTTTGGTTCCGGCATGGCACGCTGAGCCTTTGTTTAATTCCTCTTCCTGGTGGGAAATGAGAGTTAAATTTGCCCGTCCAGACACCTCCAGCTAGTCTCTCATTGGTTCTCCCTATTCCTGTTCATTTTCCGCAGAAATTGCAAACTGGGCCAAACAGGAGGTTAAAGGCACTGACTCTCCAAGTGGGGAGAGTGTTAGTAAAGCGTCTGGAATGTTGCACCCGAGTACCAGGGGACGAAAACTGAGACACATTTGAACACGTTTCCCGATCACATGGTGGATCATACTCTGGGTTCCACATGCATGTTTTAGCTGAAGGAAGAATCCCTTAAACCTGGAGAGTTGAGACCCCTGCAATGGGTACCATGCAATATGACTTCAAAGGGTCTGCATTTGCTCACCGAACCTCACCAATCCTATCACTGCTGCATTTATGCCACTGTACACACGCTTGATTCTCTTTCTGAGACATATAAATCCATAGGTTTTAAGATTCTTACTAGTCAGGTATATTCTTAGGCGTTTAATATGGGGTGTAGAGTCCACTTCGTTGAGCAAGGAGTAGCTCTTGTCTATTACATATTTGGCTTATGGAACGGTATCTGTGCTAATTTCAATCTCTGGTTTTATGCAGCACCCCAACTCACCTTTCCCCTTAAGCAAGCATAAGTTGGTTTTCTACATTTGAGACCCTGTTCTGTTTTGTAATTCAGTTCCTGTGTAGCCAAGTTTACATTCCATGTGGTAGAGATATCTTATGATGTTTCTTTTTCTGTGTGACTTATTTCACTTAGAATCATCGTACCTGAATCCACTCATTATGCTGCTATGGGCCTGATGACATAGATTTCATTGCTGAGTGATATTGCATTGTACGTAAGTACCACAACTTCTTTATCCATTTTTCACTTTCTGTGATTTTGAACTTGTACTGTAAACGAGGTTCTTGTAAACAGAGCCTTCCCAAACTTTGGGGTGGCTGTGTCTTTTTGATTTTAATTTCCCTAAGCTATAGGACCATAAGTGGAAGTGCCCTAGGCTCTGTTGCTTTGTTTTGTAGATGTTTCAGGAAACACCATACACTTCTCCAGAGTGGCTGTTGGCAATTTACATCCCGCCCATCAGCATAACAAGGCTCCCAGTTCTCCATGGGCTGTCCTGCCTTTCTGGATTTTACACTTTTTTCAGATGGCCCTTTTGACCGGGGGGAAGTGAGACTTCATTGTAGTGCAGATTTCCTTTGCAAGCTTGCTTGGTTGGCCAAAAAGGGCGTATGCGTTTTTTCCTGAATATATTCAGGAAAAAACGCATACGCCCTTTTTGGCCAAGTGCATCATTGTGGACGTTCTGCCTCTTTTCCTTTGCTTTACATGCAATTCCAGTCTACCTCCTGAAATCGGTTTCCTGCAATTCTGCCCCACGTTCAAGTCCTCTTGGCAGCCTTACTTCAATATATTTTTGGACGATAGCTGTCATTTATAACTCTGCAGGTTTGTGAATGACAGTGCCCCTGAGCTCCTTTCTTCAACTCGCTTTCTTGTGAGCTGGCCGCAACACCGCAGCATTGCTTCAGGCCCTAGTGTGGTTCCGGCATGACATGCTGAGCCTTTGGTTAATTCCTCTTCCTGGTGGGAAATGAGAGTTAACTTTGCCCGTCCAGACACCTCCAGCTAGTCTCTCATTGGTTCTCCCTATTCCTGTTCATTTTCCGCAGAAATTGCAAACTGGGCCAAACAGGAGGTTAAAGGCACTGACTCTCCAAGTGGGGAGAGTGTTAGTAAAGCGTCTGGAATGTTGCACCCGAGTACCGGGGGATGAAAACTGACACAATTAAACACGTTTCCTGATCACACGGTGGATCATACTCTGAGTTCCACATGCATGTTTTAGCTGAAGGAAGAATCCCTTAAACCTGGAGAGTTGAGACCCATGGAATGGGTACCATGCAATATGACTTCAAAGGGTCTGCATTTGCTCACCGAACTTCACCAATCCTATCACTGCTGCGTTTATGACACTGTACACACGCTTGATTCTCTTTCGGAGACATATAAATCCATAGGTTTTAAGATTCTTTCTAGTCAGGTATATTCTTACGCGTTTAATATGGGGTGTAGAGTCCACTTCGTTGAGCAAGGAGTAGCTCTTGTCTATTAAATATTTGGCTTATGGAACGGTATCTGTTCTAATTTCAATCTCTGGTTTTATGCAGCACCCCAACTCACCTTTCGCCTTAAGCAAGCATAAGTTGGTTTTCTACATTTGAGACCCTGTTCTGTTTTGTAATTCAGTTCCTGTGTAGCCAAGTTTACATTCCTTGTAGTAGTGATATCTTATGATGTTTGTTTTTCTGTGTGACTTATTTCACTTAGAATCATCGTACCTGAATCCACTCATTATGCTGCTACGGGCCTGATGACATAGATTTCATTGCTGAGTGATATTGCATTGTACGTAAGTACCACAACTTCTTTATCCATTTTTCGCTTTCTGTGATATTGAACTTGGACCATAAATGAGGTTCTTGTAAACAGAGCTGTCCCTAACTTTGGGGTGGCTGAGTCTTTTTGATTTTAATTTCCCTAAGCTATAGGACCATAAGTGGAAGTGCCCTAGGCTCTGTTGCTTTGTTTTTTAGATGTTTCAGGAAACACCATACACTTCTCCAGAGTGGCTGTTGGCAATTTACATCCCACCCATCAGCATAACAAGGCTCCCAGTTCTCCATGGCCTGTCCTGCCTTTCTGGATTTTACACTTTTTTCAGATGGCCCTTTTGACCGGGGGGCAGTGAGACTTCATTGTAGTGCAGATTTCCTTTGCAAGCTTGCTTGGTTGGCCAAAAAGGGCGTATGCGTTTTTTCCTGAATATATTCAGGAAAAAACGCATACGCCCTTTTTGGCCAAGTGCATCATTGTGGACGTTCTGCCTCTTTTCCTATGCTTTACATGCAATTCCAGTCTACCTCCTGAAATCGGTTTCCTGCAATTCTGCCCCGCATTCAAGTCCTCTTGGCAGCCTTACTTCAATATATTTTTGGACGATAGCTATCATTTATAACTCTGCAGGTATGTGAATGACAGTGCCCCTGAGCTCCTTTCTTCAACTCGCTTTCTTGTGAGCTGGCCGCAACACCGCAGGATTGCTTCAGGCCCTAGTGTGGTTCCGGCATGGCACGCTGAGCCTTTGTTTAATTCCTCTTCCTGGTGGGAAATGAGAGTTAAATTTGCCCGACCAGACACCTCCAGCTAGTCTCTCATTGGTTCTCCCTATTCCTGTTCATTTTCCGCAGAAATTGCAAACTGGGCCAAACAGGAGGTTAAAGGCACTGACTCTCCAAGTGGGGAGAGTGTTAGTAAAGCGTCTGGAATGTTGCACCCGAGTACCGGGGGATGAAAACTGACACAATTAAACACGTTTCCCGATCACACGGTGGATCATACTCTGGGTTCCACATGCATGTTTTAGCTGAAGGAAGAATCCCTTAAACCTGGAGAGTTGAGACCCATGGAATGGGTACCATGCAATATGACTTCAAAGGGTCTGCATTTGCTCACCGAACCTCACCAATAATATCACTGCTGCGTTTATGCCGCTGTACACACGCTTGATTCTCTTTCGGAGACATATAAATCCATAGGTTTTAAGATTCTTTCTAGTCAGGTATATTCTTACGCGTTTAATATGCGGTGTAGAGTCCACTTCGTTGAGCAAGGTGTAGCTCTTGTCTATTAAATATTTGGCTTATGGAACGGTATCTGTTCTAATTTCAATCTCTGGTTTTATGCAGCACCCCAACTCACCTTTCGCCTTAAGCAAGCATAAGTTGGTTTTCTACATTTGAGACCCTGTTCTGTTTTGTAATTCAGTTCCTGTGTAGCCAAGTTTACATTCCTTGTAGTAGTGATATCTTATGATGTTTGTTTTTCTGTGTGACTTATTTCACTTAGAATCATCGTACCTGAATCCACTCATTATGCTGCTACGGGCCTGATGACATAGATTTCATTGCTGAGTGATATTGCATTGTACGTAAGTACCACAACTTCTTTATCCATTTTGCGCTTTCTGTGATATTGAACTTGGACCATAAATGAGGTTCTTGTAAACAGAGCTGTCCCTAACTTTGGGGTGGCTGAGTCTTTTTGATTTTAATTTCCCTAAGCTATAGGACCATAAGTGGAAGTGCCCTAGGCTCTGTTGCTTTGTTTTTTAGATGTTTCAGGAAACACCATACACTTCTCCAGAGTGGCTGTTGGCAATTTACATCCCACCCATCAGCATAACAAGGCTCCCAGTTCTCCATGGCCTGTCCTGCCTTTCTGGATTTTACACTTTTTTCAGATGGCCCTTTTGACCGGGGGGCAGTGAGACTTCATTGTAGTGCAGATTTCCTTTGCACGCTTGCTTGGTTGGCCAAAAAGGGCGTATGCGTTTTTTCCTGAATATATTAAGGAAAAAACGCATACGCCCTTTTTGGCCAAGTGCATCATTGTGGACGTTCTGCCTCTTTTCCTATGCTTTACATGCAATTCCAGTCTACCTCCTGAAATCGGTTTCCTGCAATTCTGCCCCGCTTTCAAGTCCTCTTGGCAGCCTTACTTCAATATATTTTTGGACGATAGCTATCATTTATAACTCTGCAGGTATGTGAATGACAGTGCCCCTGAGCTCCTTTCTTCAACTCGCTTTCTTGTGAGCTGGCCGAAACACCGCAGGATTGCTTCAGGCCCTAGTGTGGTTCCGGCATGGCACGCTGAGCCTTTGTTTAATTCCTCTTCCTGGTGGGAAATGAGAGTTAAATTTGCCCGTCCAGACACCTCCAGCTAGTCTCTCATTGGTTCTCCCTATTCCTGTTCATTTTCCGCAGAAATTGCAAACTGGGCCAAACAGGAGGTTAAAGGCACTGACTCTCCAAGAGGGGAGAGTGTTAGTAAAGCGTCTGGAATGTTGCACCCGAGTACCAGGGGACGAAAACTGAGACACATTTGAACACGTTTCCCGATCACATGGTGGATCATACTCTGGGTTCCACATGCATGTTTTAGCTGAAGGAAGAATCCCTTAAACCTGGAGAGTTGAGACCCCTGCAATGGGTACCATGCAATATGACTTCAAAGGGTCTGCATTTGCTCACCGAACCTCACCAATCCTATCACTGCTGCATTTATGCCACTGTACACACGCTTGATTCTCTTTCTGAGACTTATAAATCCATAGGTTTTAAGATTCTTACTAGTCAGGTATATTCTTAGGCGTTTAATATGGGGTGTAGAGTCCACTTCGTTGAGCAAGGAGTAGCTCTTGTCTATTACATATTTGGCTTATGGAACGGTATCTGTGCTAATTTCAATCTCTGGTTTTATGCAGCACCCCAACTCACCTTTCCCCTTAAGCAAGCATAAGTCGGTTTTCTACATTTGAGACCCTGTTCTGTTTTGTAATTCAGTTCCTGTGTAGCCAAGTTTACATTCCATGTGGTAGAGATATCTTATGATGTTTCTTTTTCTGTGTGACTTATTTCACTTAGAATCATCGTACCTGAATCCACTCATTATGCTGCTATGGGCCTGATGACATAGATTTCATTGCTGAGTGATATTGCATTGTACGTAAGTACCACAACTTCTTTATCCATTTTTCACTTTCTGTGATTTTGAACTTATACTGTAAACGAGGTTCTTGTAAACACAGCCTTCCCAAACTTTGGGGTGGCTGTGTCTTTTTGATTTTAATTTCCCTAAGCTATAGGACCATAAGTGGAAGTGCCCTAGGCTCTGTTGCTTTGTTCTGTAGATGTTTCAGGAAACACCATACACTTCTCCAGAGTGGCTGTTGGCAATTTACATCCCGCCCATCAGCATAACAAGGCTCCCAGTTCTCCATGGGCTGTCCTGCCTTTCTGGATTTTACACTTTTTTCAGATGGCCCTTTTGACCGGGGGGCAGTGAGACTTCATTGTAGTGCAGATTTCCTTTGCAAGCTTGCTTGGTTGGCCAAAAAGGGCGTATGCGTTTTTTCCTGAATATATTAAGGAAAATACGCATACGCCCTTTTTGGCCAAGTGCATCATTGTGGACGTTCTGCCTCTTTTCCTATGCTTTACATGCAATTCCAGTCTACCTCCTGAAATCGGTTTCCTGCAATTCTGCCCCGCTTTCAAGTCCTCTTGGCAGCCTTACTTCAATATATTTTTGGACGATAGCTATCATTTATAACTCTGCAGGTATGTGAATGACAGTGCCCCTGAGCTCCTTTCTTCAACTCGCTTTCTTGTGAGCGGGCCGCAACACCTCAGGATTGCTTCAGGCCCTAGTGTGGTTCCGGCATGGTACGCTGAGCCTTTGTTTAATTCCTCTTCCTGGTGGGAAATGAGAGTTAACTTTGCCCGTCCAGACACCTCCAGCTAGTCTCTCATTGGTTCTCCCTATTCCTGTTCATTTTCCGCAGAAATTGCAAACTGGGCCAAACAGGAGGTTAAAGGCACTGACTCTCCAAGTGGGGAGAGTGTTAGTAAAGCGTCTGATGTTGCACCCGAGTACCAGGGGACGAAAACTGAGACACATTTGAACACGTTTCCCGATCACATGGTGGATCATACTCTGGGTTCCACATGCATGTTTTAGCTGAAGGAAGAATCCCTTAAACCTGGAGAGTTGAGAGCCCTGCAATGGGTACCATGCAATATGACTTCAAAGGGTCTGCATTTGCTCACCGAACCTCACCAATCCTATCACTGCTGCATTTATGCCACTGTACACACGTTTGATTCTCTTTCTGAGACATATAAATCCATAGGTTTTAAGATTCTTACTAGTCAGGTATATTCTTAGGCGTTTAATATGGGGTGTAGAGTCCACTTCGTTGAGCAAGGAGTAGCTCTTGTCTATTACATATTTGGCTTATGGAACGGTATCTGTGCTAATTTCAATCTCTGGTTTTATGCAGCACCCCAACTCACCTTTCCCCTTAAGCAAGCATAAGTCGGTTTTCTACATTTGAGACCCTGTTCTGTTTTGTAATTCAGTTCCTGTGTAGCCAAGTTTACATTCCATGTGGTAGAGATATCTTATGATGTTTGTTTTTCTGTGTGACTTATTTCACTTAGAATCATCGTACCTGAATCCACTCATTATGCTGCTATGGGCCTGATGACATAGATTTCATTGCTGAGTGATATTGCATTGTACGTAAGTACCACAACTTCTTTATCCATTTTTCACTTTCTGTGATTTTGAACTTGTACTGTAAACGAGGTTCTTGTAAACAGAGCCTTCCCAAACTTTGGGGTGGCTGTGTCTTTTTGATTTTAATTTCCCTAAACTATAGGACCATAAGTGGAAATGCCCTAGGCTCTGTTGCTTTGTTTTGTAGATGTTTCAGGAAACACCATACACTTCTCCAGAGTGGCTGTTGGCAATTTACATCCCGCCCATCAGCATAACAAGGCTCCCAGTTCTCCATGGCCTGTCCTGCCTTTCTGGATTTTACACTTTTTTCAGATGGCCCTTTTGACCGGGGGGCAGTGAGACTTCATTGTAGTGCAGATTTCCTTTGCAAGCTTGCTTGGTTGGCCAAAAAGGGCGTATGCGTTTTTTCCTGAATATATTCAGGAAAAAACGCATACGCTCTTTTTGGCCAAGTGCATCATTGTGGACGTTCTGCCTCTTTTCCTTTGCTTTACATGCAATTCCAGTCTACCTCCTGAAATCGGTTTCCTGCAATTCTGCCCAGCGTTCAAGTCCTCTTGGCAGCCTTACTTCAATATATTTTTGGACGATAGCTGTCATTTATAACTCTGCAGGTTTGTGAATGACAGTGCCCCTGAGCTCCTTTCTTCAACTCGCTTTCTTGTGAGCTGGCCGCAACACCGCAGCATTGCTTCAGGCCCTAGTGTGGTTCCGGCATGACATGCTGAGCCTTTGGTTAATTCCTCTTCCTGGTGGGAAATGAGAGTTAACTTTACCCGTCCAGACACCTCCAGCTAGTCTCTCATTGGTTCTCCCTATTCCTGTTCATTTTCTGCAGAAATTGCAAACTGGGCCAAACAGGAGGTTAAAGGCACTGACTCTCCAAGTGGGGAGAGTGTTAGTAAAGCGTCTGGAATGTTGCACCCGAGTACCGGGGGATGAAAACTGACACAATTAAACACGTTTCCCGATCACACGGTGGATCATACTCTGGGTTCCACATGCATGTTTTAGCTGAAGGAAGAATCCCTTAAACCTGGAGAGTTGAGACCCATGGAATGGGTACCATGCAATATGACTTCAAAGGGTCTGCATTTGCTCACCGAACCTCACCAATCCTATCACTGCTGCATTTATGACAATGTACACACGCTTGATTCTCTTTCGGAGACATATAAATCCATAGGTTTTAAGATTCTTTCTAGTCAGGTATATTCTTACGCGTTTAATATGGGGTGTAGAGTCCACTTCGTTGAGCAAGGAGTAGCTCTTGTCTATTAAATATTTGGCTTATGGAACGGTATCTGTTCTAATTTCAATCTCTGGTTTTATGCAGCACCCCAACTCACCTTTCGCCTTAAGCAAGCATAAGTTGGTTTTCTACATTTGAGACCCTGTTCTGTTTTGTAATTCAGTTCCTGTGTAGCCAAGTTTACATTCCTTGTAGTAGTGATATCTTATGATGTTTGTTTTTCTGTGTGACTTATTTCACTTAGAATCATCGTACCTGAATCCACTCATTATGCTGCTACGGGCCTGATGACATAGATTTCATTGCTGAGTGATATTGCATTGTACGTAAGTACCACAACTTCTTTATCCATTTTTCGCTTTCTGTGATATTGAACTTGGACCATAAATGAGGTTCTTGTAAACAGAGCTGTCCCTAACTTTGGGGTGGCTGAGTCTTTTTGATTTTAATTTCCCTAAGCTATAGGACCATAAGTGGAAGTGCCCTAGGCTCTGTTGCTTTGTTTTTTAGATGTTTCAGGAAACACCATACACTTCTCCAGAGTGGCTGTTGGCAATTTACATCCCACCCATCAGCATAACAAGGCTCCCAGTTCTCCATGGCCTGTCCTGCCTTTCTGGATTTTACACTTTTTTCAGATGGCCCTTTTGACCGGGGGGCAGTGAGACTTCATTGTAGTGCAGATTTCCTTTGCAAGCTTGCTTGGTTGGCCAAAAAGGGCGTATGCGTTTTTTCCTGAATATATTCAGGAAAAAACGCATACGCCCTTTTTGGCCAAGTGCATCATTGTGGACGTTCTGCCTCTTTTCCTATGCTTTACATGCAATTCCAGTCTACCTCCTGAAATCGGTTTCCTGCAATTCTGCCCCGCTTTCAAGTCCTCTTGGCAGCCTTACTTCAATATATTTTTGGACGATAGCTATCATTTATAACTCTGCAGGTATGTGAATGACAGTGCCCCTGAGCTCCTTTCTTCAACTCGCTTTCTTGTGAGCTGGCCGCAACACCGCAGGATTGCTTCAGGCCCTAGTGTGGTTCCGGCATGGCACGCTGAGCCTTTGTTTAATTCCTCTTCCTGGTGGGAAATGAGAGTTAAATTTGCCCGTCCAGACACCTCCAGCTAGTCTCTCATTGGTTCTCCCTATTCCTGTTCATTTTCCGCAGAAATTGCAAACTGGGCCAAACAGGAGGTTAAAGGCACTGACTCTCCAAGTGGGGAGAGTGTTAGTAAAGCGTCTGGAATGTTGCACCCGAGTACCAGGGGACGAAAACTGAGACACATTTGAACACGTTTCCCGATCACATGGTGGATCATACTCTGGGTTCCACATGCATGTTTTAGCTGAAGGAAGAATCCCTTAAACCTGGAGAGTTGAGACCCCTGCAATGGGTACCATGCAATATGACTTCAAAGGGTCTGCATTTGCTCACCGAACCTCACCAATAATATCACTGCTGCATTTATGCCACTGTACACACACTTGATTCTCTTTCTGAGACATATAAATCCATAGGTTTTAAGATTCTTACTAGTCAGGTATATTCTTAGGCGTTTAATATGGGGTGTAGAGTCCACTTCGTTGAGCAAGGAGTAGCTCTTGTCTATTACATATTTGGCTTATGGAACGGTATCTGTTCTAATTTCAATCTCTGGTTTTATGCAGCACCCCAACTCACCTTTCCCCTTAAGCAAGCATAAGTTGGTTTTCTACATTTGAGACCCTGTTCTGTTTTGTAATTCAGTTCCTGTGTAGCCAAGTTTACATTCCATGTGGTAGAGATATCTTATGATGTTTCTTTTTCTGTGTGACTTATTTCACTTAGAATCATCGTATCTTAATCCACTCATTATGCTGCTATGGGCCTGATGACATAGATTTCATTGCTGAGTGATATTGCATTGTACGTAAGTACCACAACTTCTTTATCCATTTTTCACTTTCTGTGATTTTGAACTTGTACTGTAAACGAGGTTCTTGTAAACAGAGCCTTCCCAAACTTTGGGGTGGCTGTGTCTTTTTGATTTTAATTTCCCTAAGCTATAGCACCATAAGTGGAAGTGCCCTAGGCTCTGTTGCTTTGTTTTGTAGATGTTTCAGGAAACACCATACACTTCTCCAGAGTGGCTGTTGGCAATTTACATCCCGCCCATCAGCATAACAAGGCTCCCAGTTCTCCATGGCCTGTCCTGCCTTTCTGGATTTTACACTTTTTTCAGATGGCCCTTTTGACCGGGGGGCAGTGAGACTTCATTGTAGTGCAGATTTCCTTTGCAAGCTTGCTTGGTTGGCCAAAAAGGGCGTATGCGTTTTTTCCTGAATATATTCAGGAAAAAACGCATACGCCCTTTTTGGCCAAGTGCATCATTGCGGACGTTCTGCCTCTTTTCCTTTGCTTTACATGCAATTCCAGTCTACCTCCTGAAATCGGTTTCCTGCAATTCTGCCCCACGTTCAAGTCCTCTTGGCAGCCTTACTTCAATATATTTTTGGACGATAGCTGTCATTTATAACTCTGCAGGTTTGTGAATGACAGTGCCCCTGAGCTCCTTTCTTCAACTCGCTTTCTTGTGAGCTGGCCGCAACACCGCAGCATTGCTTCAGGCCCTAGTGTGGTTCCGGCATGACATGCTGAGCCTTTGGTTAATTCCTCTTCCTGGTGGGAAATGAGAGTTAACTTTACCCGTCCAGACACCTCCAGCTAGTCTCTCATTGGTTCTCCCTATTCCTGTTCATTTTCCGCAGAAATTGCAAACTGGGCCAAACAGGAGGTTAAAGGCACTGACTCTCCAAGTGGGGAGAGTGTTAGTAAAGCGTCTGGAATGTTGCACCCGAGTACCGGGGGATGAAAACTGACACAATTAAACACGTTTCCCGATCACACGGTGGATCATACTCTGGGTTCCACATGCATGTTTTAGCTGAAGGAAGAATCCCTTAAACCTGGAGAGTTGAGACCCATGGAATGGGTACCATGCAATATGACTTCAAAGGGTCTGCATTTGCTCACCGAACCTCACCAATCCTATCACTGCTGCATTTATGACAATGTACACACGCTTGATTCTCTTTCGGAGACATATAAATCCATAGGTTTTAAGATTCTTTCTAGTCAGGTATATTCTTACGCGTTTAATATGGGGTGTAGAGTCCACTTCGTTGAGCAAGGAGTAGCTCTTGTCTATTAAATATTTGGCTTATGGAACGGTATCTGTTCTAATTTCAATCTCTGGTTTTATGCAGCACCCCAACTCACCTTTCGCCTTAAGCAAGCATAAGTTGGTTTTCTACATTTGAGACCCTGTTCTGTTTTGTAATTCAGTTCCTGTGTAGCCAAGTTTACATTCCTTGTAGTAGTGATATCTTATGATGTTTGTTTTTCTGTGTGACTTATTTCACTTAGAATCATCGTACCTGAATCCACTCATTATGCTGCTACGGGCCTGATGACATAGATTTCATTGCTGAGTGATATTGCATTGTACGTAAGTACCACAACTTCTTTATCCATTTTTCGCTTTCTGTGATATTGAACTTGGACCATAAATGAGGTTCTTGTAAACAGAGCTGTCCCTAACTTTGGGGTGGCTGAGTCTTTTTGATTTTAATTTCCCTAAGCTATAGGACCATAAGTGGAAGTGCCCTAGGCTCTGTTGCTTTGTTTTTTAGATGTTTCAGGAAACACCATACACTTCTCCAGAGTGGCTGTTGGCAATTTACATCCCACCCATCAGCATAACAAGGCTCCCAGTTCTCCATGGCCTGTCCTGCCTTTCTGGATTTTACACTTTTTTCAGATGGCCCTTTTGACCGGGGGGCAGTGAGACTTCATTGTAGTGCAGATTTCCTTTGCAAGCTTGCTTGGTTGGCCAAAAAGGGCGTATGCGTTTTTTCCTGAATATATTCAGGAAAAAACGCATACGCCCTTTTTGGCCAAGTGCATCATTGTGGACGTTCTGCCTCTTTTCCTATGCTTTACATGCAATTCCAGTCTACCTCCTGAAATCGGTTTCCTGCAATTCTGCCCCGCTTTCAAGTCCTCTTGGCAGCCTTACTTCAATATATTTTTGGACGATAGCTATCATTTATAACTCTGCAGGTATGTGAATGACAGTGCCCCTGAGCTCCTTTCTTCAACTCGCTTTCTTGTGAGCTGGCCGCAACACCGCAGGATTGCTTCAGGCCCTAGTGTGGTTCCGGCATGGCACGCTGAGCCTTTGTTTAATTCCTCTTCCTGGTGGGAAATGAGAGTTAAATTTGCCCGTCCAGACACCTCCAGCTAGTCTCTCATTGGTTCTCCCTATTCCTGTTCATTTTCCGCAGAAATTGCAAACTGGGCCAAACAGGAGGTTAAAGGCACTGACTCTCCAAGTGGGGAGAGTGTTAGTAAAGCGTCTGGAATGTTGCACCCGAGTACCAGGGGACGAAAACTGAGACACATTTGAACACGTTTCCCGATCACATGGTGGATCATACTCTGGGTTCCACATGCATGTTTTAGCTGAAGGAAGAATCCCTTAAACCTGGAGAGTTGAGACCCCTGCAATGGGTACCATGCAATATGACTTCAAAGGGTCTGCATTTGCTCACCGAACCTCACCAATAATATCACTGCTGCATTTATGCCACTGTACACACACTTGATTCTCTTTCTGAGACATATAAATCCATAGGTTTTAAGATTCTTACTAGTCAGGTATATTCTTAGGCGTTTAATATGGGGTGTAGAGTCCACTTCGTTGAGCAAGGAGTAGCTCTTGTCTATTACATATTTGGCTTCTGGAACGGTATCTGTGCTAATTTCAATCTCTGGTTTTATGCAGCACCCCAACTCACCTTTCCCCTTAAGCAAGCATAAGTTGGTTTTCTACATTTGAGACCCTGTTCTGTTTTGTAATTCAGTTCCTGTGTAGCCAAGTTTACATTCCATGTGGTAGAGATATCTTATGATGTTTCTTTTTCTGTGTGACTTATTTCACTTAGAATCATCGTACCTGAATCCACTCATTATGCTGCTATGGGCCTGATGACATAGATTTCATTGCTGAGTGATATTGCATTGTACGTAAGTACCACAACTTCTTTATCCATTTTTCACTTTCTGTGATTTTGAACTTGTACTGTAAACGAGGTTCTTGTAAACAGAGCCTTCCCAAACTTTGGGGTGGCTGTGTCTTTTTGATTTTAATTTCCCTAAGCTATAGGTCCATAAGTGGAAGTGCCCTAGGCTCTGTTGCTTTGTTTTTTAGATGTTTCAGGAAACACCATACACTTCTCCAGAGTGGCTGTTGGCAATTTACATCCCACCCATCAGCATAACAAGGCTCCCAGTTCTCCATGGCCTGTCCTGCCTTTCTGGATTTTACACTTTTTTCAGATGGCCCTTTTTACCGGGGGGCTGTGAGACTTCATTGTAGTGCAGATTTCCTTTGCAAGCTTGCTTGGTTGGCCAAAAAGGGCGTATGCGTTTTTTCCTGAATATATTCAGGAAAAAACGCATACGCCCTTTTTGGCCAAGTGCATCATTGTGGACGTTCTGCCTCTTTTCCTTTGCTTTACATGCAATTCCAGTCTACCTCCTGAAATCGGTTTCCTGCAATTCTGCCCAGCGTTCAAGTCCTCTTGGCAGCCTTACTTCAATATATTTTTGGACGATAGCTGTCATTTATAACTCTGCAGGTTTGTGAATGACAGTGCCCCTGAGCTCCTTTCTTCAACTCGCTTTCTTGTGAGCTGGCCGCCACACCGCAGCATTGCTTCAGGCCCTAGTCTTGTTCCGGCATGACATGCTGAGCCTTTGTTTAATTCCTCTTCCTTGTGGGAAATGAGAGTTAACTTTACCCGTCCAGACACCTCCAGCTAGTCTCTCATTGGTTCTCCCTATTCCTGTTCATTTTCCGCAGAAATTGCAAACAGGGGCAAACAGGAGGTTAAAGGCACTGACTCTCCAAGTGGGGAGAGTGTTAGTAAAGCGTCTGGAATGTTGCACCCGAGTACCGGGGGATGAAAACTGACACAATTAAACACGTTTCCTGATCACACGGTGGATCATACTCTGGGTTCCACATGCATGTTTTAGCTGAAGGAAGAATCCCTTAAACCTGGAGAGTTGAGACCCATGGAATGGGTACCATGCAATATGACTTCAAAGGGTCTGCATTTGCTCACCGAACCTCACCAATAATATCACTGCTGCGTTTATGCCGCTGTACACACGCTTGATTCTCTTTCGGAGACATATAAATCCATAGGTTTTAAGATTCTTTCTAGTCAGGTATATTCTTACGCGTTTAATATGGGGTGTAGAGTCCACTTCGTTGAGCAAGGAGTAGCTCTTGTCTATTAAATATTTGGCTTATGGAACGGTATCTGTTCTAATTTCAATCTCTGGTTTTATGCAGCACCCCAACTCACCTTTCGCCTTAAGCAAGCATAAGTTGGTTTTCTACATTTGAGACCCTGTTCTGTTTTGTAATTCAGTTCCTGTGTAGCCAAGTTTACATTCCTTGTAGTAGTGATATCTTATGATGTTTCTTTTTCTGTGTGACTTATTTCACTTAGAATCATCGTACCTGAATCCACTCATTATGCTGCTACGGGCCTGATGACATAGATTTCATTGCTGAGTGATATTGCATTGTACGTAAGTACCACAACTTCTTTATCCATTTTTCGCTTTCTGTGATATTGAACTTGGACCATAAATGAGGTTCTTGTAAACAGAGCTGTCCCTAACTTTGGGGTGGCTGAGTCTTTTTGATTTTAATTTCCCTAAGCTATAGGACCATAAGTGGAAGTGCCCTAGGCTCTGTTGCTTTGTTTTTTAGATGTTTCAGGAAACACCATACACTTCTCCAGAGTGGCTGTTGGCAATTTACATCCCGCCCATCAGCATAACAAGGCTCCCAGTTCTCCATGGCCTGTCCTGCCTTTCTGGATTTTACACTTTTTTCAGATGGCCCTTTTGACCGGGGGGCAGTGAGACTTCATTGTAGTGCAGATTTCCTTTGCAAGCTTGCTTGGTTGGCCAAAAAGGGCGTATGCGTTTTTTCCTGAATATATTAAGGAAAAAACGCATACGCCCTTTTTGGCCAAGTGCATCATTGTGGACGTTCTGCCTCTTTTCCTATGCTTTACATGCAATTCCAGTCTACCTCCTGAAATCGGTTTCCTGCAATTCTGCCCCGCTTTCAAGTCCTCTTGGCAGCCTTACTTCAATATATTTTTGGACGATAGCTATCATTTATAACTCTGCAGGTATGTGAATGACAGTGCCCCTGAGCTCCTTTCTTCAACTCGCTTTCTTGTGAGCGGGCCGCAACACCTCAGGATTGCTTCAGGCCCTAGTGTGGTTCCGGCATGGTACGCTGAGCCTTTGTTTAATTCCTCTTCCTGGTGGGAAATGAGAGTTAACTTTGCCCGTCCAGACACCTCCAGCTAGTCTCTCATTGGTTCTCCCTATTCCTGTTCATTTTCCGCAGAAATTGCAAACTGGGCCAAACAGGAGGTTAAAGGCACTGACTCTCCAAGTGGGGAGAGTGTTAGTAAAGCGTCTGGAATGTTGCACCCGAGTACCAGGGGACGAAAACTGAGACACATTTGAACACGTTTCCCGATCACATGGTGGATCATACTCTGGGTTCCACATGCATGTTTTAGCTGAAGGAAGAATCCCTTAAACCTGGAGAGTTGAGACCCCTGCAATGGGTACCATGCAATATGACTTCAAAGGGTCTGCATTTGCTCACCGAACCTCACCAATCCTATCACTGCTGCATTTATGCCACTGTACACACGCTTGATTCTCTTTCTGAGACATATAAATCCATAGGTTTTAAGATTCTTACTAGTCAGGTATATTCTTAGGCGTTTAATATGGGGTGTAGAGTCCACTTCGTTGAGCAAGGAGTAGCTCTTGTCTATTACATATTTGGCTTATGGAACGGTATCTGTTCTAATTTCAATCTCTGGTTTTATGCAGCACCCCAACTCACCTTTTGCCTTAAGCAAGCATAAGTTGGTTTTCTACATTTGAGACCCTGTTCTGTTTTGTAATTCAGTTCCTGTGTAGCCAAGTTTACATTCCATGTGGTAGAGATATCTTATGATGTTTCTTTCTCTGTGTGACTTATTTCACTTAGAATCATCGTACCTGAATCCACTCATTATGCTGCTATGGGCCTGATGACATAGATTTCATTGCTGAGTGATATTGCATTGTACGTAAGTACCACAACTTCTTTATCCATTTTGCGCTTTCTGTGATATTGAACTTGTACCGTAAAGGAGGTTCTTGTAAACAGAGCTGTCCCAAAGATTGGGGTGGTTGTGTCTTTTTGATTTTAATTTCCCTAAGCTATAGGACCATAAGTGGAAGTGCCCTAGGCTGTGTTGCTTTGTTTTTTAGATGTTTCAGGAAACAAATTACACTTCTCCAGAGTGACTGTTGGCAATTTACATCCCGCCCATCAGCATAACAAGGCTCCCAGTTCTCCATGGGCTGTCCTGCCTTTCTGGATTTTACACTTTTTTCAGATGGCCCTTTTGACCGGGGGGCAGTGAGACTTCATTGTAGTGCAGATTTCCTTTGCAAGCTTGCTTGGTTGGCCAAAAGGGCGTATGCGTTTATTCCTGAATATATTCAGGAAAAAATGCATACGCCCTTTTTGGCCAAGTGCATCATTGTGGACGTTCTGCCTCTTTTCCTATGCTTTACATGCAATTCCAGTCTACCTCCTGAAATCGGTTTCCTGCAATTCTGCCCCGCTTTCAAGTCCTCTTGGCAGCCTTACTTCAATATATTTTTGGACGATAGCTGTCATTTATAACTCTGCAGGTTTGTGAATGACAGTGCCCCTGAGCTCCTTTCTTCAACTCGCTTTCTTGTGAGCTGGCCGCAACACCGCAGCATTGCTTCAGACCCTAGTGTGGTTCCGGCATGGCACGCTGAGCCTTTGGTTAATTCCTCTTCCTGGTGGGAAATGAGAGTTAAATTTGCCCGTCCAGACACCTCCAGCTAGTCTCTCATTGGTTCTCCCTATTCCTGTTCATTTTCCGCAGAAATTGCAAACTGGGCCAAACAGGAGGTTAAAGGCACTGACTCTCCAAGTGGGGAGAGTGTTAGTAAAGCGTCTGGAATGTTGCACCCGAGTACCGGGGGACGAAAACTGAGTCACATTTGAACACGTTTCCCGATCACACAGTGGATCATACTCTGAGTTCCACATGCATGTTTTAGCTGAAGGAAGAATCCCTTAAACCTGGAGAGTTGAGACCCATGGAATGGGTACCATGCAATATGACTTGAAAGGGTCTGCATTTGCTCACCGAACCTCACCAATCCTATCACTGCTGCATTTATGCCACTGTACACACGCTTGATTCTCTTTCTGAGACATATAAATCCATAGGTTTTAAGATTCTTACTAGTCAGGTATATTCTTAGGCGTTTAATATGGGGTGTAGAGTCCACTTCGTTGAGCAAGGAGTAGCTCTTGTCTATTACATATTTGGCTTATGGAACGGTATCTGTTCTAATTTCAATCTCTGGTTTTATGCAGCACCCCAACTCACCTTTCCCCTTAAGCAAGCATAAGTTGGTTTTCTACATTTGAGACCCTGTTCTGTTTTGTAATTCAGTTCCTGTGTAGCCAAGTTTACATTCCATGTGGTAGAGATATCTTATGATGTTTCTTTTTCTGTGTGACTTATTTCACTTAGAATCATCGTACCTGAGTCCACTCATTATGCTGCTATGGGCCTGATGACATAGATTTCATTGCTGAGTGATATTGCATTGTACGTAAGTACCACAACTTCTTTATCCATTTTTCACTTTCTGTGATTTTGAACTTGTACTGTAAACGAGGTTCTTGTAAACAGAGCCTTCCCAAACTTTGGGGTGGCTGTGTCTTTTTGATTTTAATTTCCCTAAGCTATAGGACCATAAGTGGAAGTGCCCTAGGCTCTGTTGCTTTGTTTTGTAGATGTTTCAGGAAACACCATACACTTCTCCAGAGTGGCTGTTGGCAATTTACATCCCGCCCATCAGCATAACAAGGCTCCCAGTTCTCCATGGCCTGTCCTGCCTTTCTGGATTTTACACTTTTTTCAGATGGCCCTTTTGACCGGGGGGCAGTGAGACTTCATTGTAGTGCAGATTTCCTTTGCAAGCTTGCTTGGTTGGCCAAAAAGGGCGTATGCGTTTTTTCCTGAATATATTCAGGAAAAAACGCATACGTCCTTTTTGGCCAAGTGCATCATTGTGGACGTTCTGCCTCTTTTCCTTTGCTTTACATGCAATTCCAGTCTACCTCCTGAAATCGGTTTCCTGCAATTCTGCCCCACGTTCAAGTCCTCTTGGCAGCCTTACTTCAATATATTTTTGGACGATAGCTGTCATTTATAACTCTGCAGGTTTGTGAATGACAGTGCCCCTGAGCTCCTTTCTTCAACTCGCTTTCTTGTGAGCTGGCCGCAACACCGCAGCATTGCTTCAGGCCCTAGTGTGGTTCCGGCATGACATGCTGAGCCTTTGGTTAATTCCTCTTCCTGGTGGGAAATGAGAGTTAACTTTGCCCGTCCAGACACCTCCAGCTAGTCTCTCATTGGTTCTTCCTATTCCTGTTCATTTTCCGCAGAAATTGCAAACTGGGCCAAACAAGAGGTTAAAGGCACTGACTCTCCAAGTGGGGAGAGTGTTAGTAAAGCGTCTGGAATGTTGCACCCGAGTACCGGGGGATGAAAACTGACACAATTAAACACGTTTCCCGATCACACGGTGGATCATACTCTGGGTTCCACATGCATGTTTTAGCTGAAGGAAGAATCCCTTAAACCTGGAGAGTTGAGACCCATGGAATGGGTACCATGCAATATGACTTCAAAGGGTCTGCATTTACTCACCGAACCTCACCAATAATATCACTGCTGCGTTTATGCCGCTGTACACACGCTTGATTCTCTTTCGGAGACATATAAATCCATAGGTTTTTAGATTCTTTCTAGTCAGGTATATTCTTACGCGTTTAATATGGGGTGTAGAGTCCACTTCGTTGAGCAAGGAGTAGCTCTTGTCTATTAAATATTTGGCTTATGGAACGGTATCTGTTCTAATTTCAATCTCTGGTTTTATGCAGCACCCCAACTCACCTTTCGCCTTAAGCAAGCATAAGTTGGTTTTCTACATTTGAGACCCTGTTCTGTTTTGTAATTCAGTTCCTGTGTAGCCAAGTTTACATTCCTTGTAGTAGTGATATCTTATGATGTTTGTTTTTCTGTGTGACTTATTTCACTTAGAATCATCGTACCTGAATCCACTCATTATGCTGCTACGGGCCTGATGACATAGATTTCATTGCTGAGTGATATTGCATTGTACGTAAGTACCACAACTTCTTTATCCATTTTGCGCTTTCTGTGATATTGAACTTGGACCATAAATGAGGTTCTTGTAAACAGAGCTGTCCCTAACTTTGGGGTGGCTGAGTCTTTTTGATTTTAATTTCCCTAAGCTATAGGACCATAAGTGGAAGTGCCCTAGGCTCTGTTGCTTTGTTTTTTAGATGTTTCAGGAAACACCATACACTTCTCCAGAGTGGCTGTTGGCAATTTACATCCCACCCATCAGCATAACAAGGCTCCCAGTTCTCCATGGCCTGTCCTGCCTTTCTGGATTTTACACTTTTTTCAGATGGCCCTTTTGACCGGGGGGCAGTGAGACTTCATTGTAGTGCAGATTTCCTTTGCAAGCTTGCTTGGTTGGCCAAAAAGGGCGTATGCGTTTTTTCCTGAATATATTCAGGAAAAAACGCATACGCCCTTTTTGGCCAAGTGCATCATTGTGGACGTTCTGCCTCTTTTCCTATGCTTTACATGCAATTCCAGTCTACCTCCTGAAATCGGTTTCCTGCAATTCTGCCCCGCTTTCAAGTCCTCTTGGCAGCCTTACTTCAATATATTTTTGGACGATAGCTATCATTTATAACTCTGCAGGTATGTGAATGACAGTGCCCCTGAGCTCCTTTCTTCAACTCGCTTTCTTGTGAGCTGGCCGCAACACCGCAGGATTGCTTCAGGCCCTAGTGTGGTTCCGGCATGGCACGCTGAGCCTTTGTTTAATTCCTCTTCCTGGTGTGAAATGAGAGTTAAATTTGCCCGTCCAGACACCTCCAGCTAGTCTCTCATTGGTTCTCCCTATTCCTGTTCATTTTCCGCAGAAATTGCAAACTGGGCCAAACAGGAGGTTAAAGGCACTGACTCTCCAAGAGGGGAGAGTGTTAGTAAAGCGTCTGGAATGTTGCACCCGAGTACCAGGGGACGAAAACTGAGACACATTTGAACACGTTTCCCGATCACATGGTGGATCATACTCTGGGTTCCACATGCATGTTTTAGCTGAAGGAAGAATCCCTTAAACCTGGAGAGTTGAGACCCCTGCAATGGGTACCATGCAGTATGACTTCAAAGGGTCTGCATTTGCTCACCGAACCTCACCAATCCTTTCACTGCTGCATTTATGCCACTGTACACACGCTTGATTCTCTTTCTGAGACATATAAATCCATAGGTTTTAAGATTCTTACTAGTCAGGTATATTCTTAGGCGTTTAATATGGGGTGTAGAGTCCACTTCGTTGAGCAAGGAGTAGCTCTTGTCTATTACATATTTGGCTTATGGAACGGTATCTGTGCTAATTTCAATCTCTGGTTTTATGCAGCACCCCAACTCACCTTTCCCCTTAAGCAAGCATAAGTCGGTTTTCTACATTTGAGACCCTGTTCTGTTTTGTAATTCAGTTCCTGTGTAGCCAAGTTTACATTCCATGTGGTAGAGATATCTTATGATGTTTCTTTTTCTGTGTGACTTATTTCACTTAGAATCATCGTACCTGAATCCACTCATTATGCTGCTATGGGCCTGATGACATAGATTTCATTGCTGAGTGATATTGCATTGTACGTAAGTACCACAACTTCTTTATCCATTTTTCACTTTCTGTGATTTTGAACTTATACTGTAAACTAGGTTCTTGTAAACAGAGCCTTCCCAAACTTTGGGGTGGCTGTGTCTTTTTGATTTTAATTTCCCTAAGCTATAGGACCATAAGTGGAAGTGACCTAGGCTCTGTTGCTTTGTTTTGTAGATGTTTCAGGAAACACCATACACTTCTCCAGAGTGGCTGTTGGCAATTTACATCCCGCCCATCAGCATAACAAGGCTCCCAGTTCTCCATGGCCTGTCCTGCCTTTCTGGATTTTACACTTTTTTCAGATGGCCCTTTTGACCGGGGGGCAGTGAGACTTCATTGTAGTGCAGATTTCCTTTGCAAGCTTGCTTGGTTGGCCAAAAAGTGCGTATGCGTTTTTTCCTGAATATATTCAGGAAAAAACGCATACGCCCTTTTTGGCCAAGTGCATCATTGTGGACGTTCTGCCTCTTTTCCTATGCTTTACATGCAATTCCAGTCTACCTCCTGAAATCGGTTTCCTGCAATTCTGCCCCGCTTTCAAGTCCTCTTGGCAGCCTTACTTCAATATATTTTTGGACGATAGCTATCATTTATAACTCTGCAGGTATGTGAATGACAGTGCCCCTGAGCTCCTTTCTTCAACTCGCTTTCTTGTGAGCTGGCCGCAACACCGCAGGATTGCTTCAGGCCCTAGTGTGGTTCCGGCATGGCACGCTGAGCCTTTGTTTAATTCCTCTTCCTGGTGGGAAATGAGAGTTAAATTTGCCCGTCCAGACACCTCCAGCTAGTCTCTCATTGGTTCTCCCTATTCCTGTTCATTTTCCGCAGAAATTGCAAACTTGGCCAAACAGGAGGTTAAAGGCACTGACTCTCCAAGTGGGGAGAGTGTTAGTAAAGCGTCTGGAATGTTGCACCCGAGTACCAGGGGACAAAAACTGAGACACATTTGAACACGTTTCCCGATCACATGGTGGATCATACTCTGGGTTCCACATGCATGTTTTAGCTGAAGGAAGAATCCCTTAAACCTGGAGAGTAGAGACCCCTGCAATGGGTACCATGCAATATGACTTCAAAGGGTCTGCATTTGCTCACCGAACCTCACCAATCCTATCACTGCTGCATTTATGCCACTGTACACACGCTTGATTCTCTTTCGGAGACATATAAATCCATAGGTTTTAAGATTCTTACTAGTCAGGTATATTCTTAGGCGTTTAATATGGGGTGTTGAGTCCACTTCGTTGAGCAAGGAGTAGCTCTTGTCTATTACATATTTGGCTTATGGAACGGTATCTGTTCTAATTTCAATCTCTGGTTTTATGCAGCACCCCAACTCACCTTTCGCCTTAAGCAAGCATAAGTTGGTTTTCTACATTTGAGACCCTGTTCTGTTTTGTAATTCAGTTCCTGTGTAGCCAAGTTTACATTCCATGTGGTAGAGATATCTTATGATGTTTCTTTTTCTGTGTGACTTATTTCACTTAGAATCATCGTACCTGAATCCACTCATTATGCTGCTATGGGCCTGATGACATAGATTTCATTGCTGAGTGATATTGCATTGTACGTAAGTACCACAACTTCTTTATCCATTTTGCGCTTTCTGTGATATTGAACTTGGACCATAAATGAGGTTCTTGTAAACAGAGCTGTCCCTAACTTTGGGGTGGCTGAGTCTTTTTGATTTTAATTTCCCTAAGCTATAGGACCATAAGTGGAAGTGCCCTAGGCTCTGTTGCTTTGTTTTTTAGATGTTTCAGGAAACACCATACACTTCTCCAGAGTGGCTGTTGGCAATTTACATCCCACCCATCAGCATAACAAGGCTCCCAGTTCTCCATGGCCTGTCCTGCCTTTCTGGATTTTACACTTTTTTCAGATGGCCCTTTTGACCGGGGGGCAGTGAGACTTCATTGTAGTGCAGATTTCCTTTGCAAGCTTGCTTGGTTGGCCAAAAAGTGCGTATGCGTTTTTTCCTGAATATATTCAGGAAAAAACGCATACGCCCTTTTTGGCCAAGTGCATCATTGTGGACGTTCTGCCTCTTTTCCTATGCTTTACATGCAATTCCAGTCTACCTCCTGAAATCGGTTTCCTGCAATTCTGCCCCGCTTTCAAATCCTCTTGGCAGCCTTACTTCAATATATTTTTGGACGATAGCTATCATTTATAACTCTGCAGGTATGTGAATGACAGTGCCCCTGAGCTCCTTTCTTCAACTCGCTTTCTTGTGAGCTGGCCGCAACACCGCAGGATTGCTTCAGGCCCTAGTGTGGTTCCGGCATGGCATGCTGAGCCTTTGTTTAATTCCTCTTCCTGGTGGGAAATGAGAGTTAAATTTGCCCGTCCAGACACCTCCAGCTAGTCTCTCATTGGTTCTCCCTATTCCTGTTCATTTTCCGCAGAAATTGCAAACTGGGCCAAACAGGAGGTTAAAGGCACTGACTCTCCAAGAGGGGAGAGTGTTAGTAAAGCGTCTGGAATGTTGCACCCGAGTACCAGGGGACGAAAACTGAGACACATTTGAACACGTTTCCCGATCACATGTTGGATCATACTCTGGGTTCCACATGCATGTTTTAGCTGAAGGAAGAATCCCTTAAACCTGGAGAGTTGAGACCCCTGCAATGGGTACCATTCAATATGACTTCAAAGGGTCTGCATTTGCTCACCGAACCTCACCAATCCTATCACTGCTGCATTTATGCCACTGTACACACGCTTGATTCTCTTTCTGAGACATATAAATCCATAGGTTTTAAGATTCTTACTAGTCAGGTATATTCTTAGGCGTTTAATATGGGGTGTAGAGTCCACTTCGTTGAGCAAGGAGTAGCTCTTGTCTATTACATATTTGGCTTATGGAACGGTATCTGTGCTAATTTCAATCTCTGGTTTTATGCAGCACCCCAACTCACCTTTCCCCTTAAGCAAGCATAAGTCGGTTTTCTACATTTGAGACCCTGTTCTGTTTTGTAATTCAGTTCCTGTGTAGCCAAGTTTACATTCCATGTGGTAGAGATATCTTATGATGTTTCTTTTTCTGTGTGACTTATTTCACTTAGAATCATCGTACCTGAATCCACTCATTATGCTGCTATGGGCCTGATGACATAGATTTCATTGCTGAGTGATATTGCATTGTACGTAAGTACCACAACTTCTTTATCCATTTTTCACTTTCTGTGATTTTGAACTTATACTGTAAACGAGGTTCTTGTAAACAGAGCCTTCCCAAACTTTGGGGTGGCTGTGTCTTTTTTATTTTAATTTCCCTAAGCTATAGGACCATAAGTGGAAGTGCCCTAGTCTCTGTTGCTTTGTTTTGTAGATGTTTCAGGAAACACCATACACTTCTCCAGAGTGGCTGTTCGCAATTTACATCCCGCCCATCAGCATAACAAGGCTCCCAGTTCTCCATGGCCTGTCCTGCCTTTCTGGATTTTACACTTTTTTCAGATGTCCCTTTTGACTGGGGGACAGTGAGACTTCATTGTAGTGCAGATTTCCTTTGCAAGCTTGCTTGGTTGGCCAAAAAGGGCGTATGCGTTTTTTCCTGAATATATTAAGGAAAAAACGCATACGCCCTTTTTGGCCAAGTGCATCATTGTGGACGTTCTGCCTCTTTTCCTTTGCTTTACATGCAATTCCAGTCTACCTCCTGAAATCGGTTTCCTGCAATTCTGCCCCGCTTTCAAGTCCTCTTGGCAGCCTTACTTCAATATATTTTTGGACGATAGCTATCATTTATAACTCTGCAGGTATGTGAATGACAGTGCCCCTGAGCTCCTTTCTTCAACTCGCTTTCTTGTGAGCTGGCCGCAACACCGCAGGATTGCTTCAGGCCCTAGTGTGGTTCCGGCATGGCACACTGAGCCTTTGTTTAATTCCTCTTCCTGGTGGGAAATGAGAGTTAAATTTGCCCGTCCAGACACCTCCAGCTAGTCTCTCATTGGTTCTCCCTATTCCTGTTCATTTTCCGCAGAAATTGCAAACTTGGCCAAACAGGAGGTTAAAGGCACTGACTCTCCAAGTGGGGAGAGTGTTAGTAAAGCGTCTGGAATGTTGCACCCGAGTACCAGGGGACAAAAACTGAGACACATTTGAACACGTTTCCCGATCACATGGTGGATCATACTCTGGGTTCCACATGCATGTTTTGGCTGAAGGAAGAATCCCTTAAACCTGGAGAGTTGAGACCCCTGCAATGGGTACCATGCAATATGACTTCAAAGGGTCTGCATTTGCTCACCGAACCTCACCAATCCTATCACTGCTGCATTTATGCCACTGTACACACGCTTGATTCTCTTTCGGAGACATATAAATCCATAGGTTTTAAGATTCTTACTAGTCAGGTATATTCTTAGGCGTTTAATATGGGGTGTTGAGTCCACTTCGTTGAGCAAGGAGTAGCTCTAGTCTATTACATATTTGGCTTATGGAACGGTATCTGTTCTAATTTCAATCTCTGGTTTTATGCAGCACCCCAACTCACCTTTCGCCTTAAGCAAGCATAAGTTGGTTTTCTACATTTGAGACCCTGTTCTGTTTTGTAATTCAGTTCCTGTGTAGCCAAGTTTACATTCCATGTGGTAGAGATATCTTATGATGTTTGTTTTTCTGTGTGACTTATTTCACTTAGAATCATCGTACCTGAATCCACTCATTATGCTGCTATGGGCCTGATGACATAGATTTCATTGCTGAGTGATATTGCATTGTACGTAAGTACCACAACTTCTTTATCCATTTTTCACTTTCTGTGATTTTGAACTTGTACTGTAAACGAGGTTCTTGTAAACAGAGCTGTTCCAAAGATTGTGGTGGTTGTGTCTTTTTGATTTTAATTTCCCTAAGCTATAGGACCATAAGTGGAAGTGCCCTAGGCTCTGTTGCTTTGTTTTGTAGATGTTTCAGGAAACACCATACACTTCTCCAGAGTGGCTGTTGGCAATTTACATCCCGCCCATCAGCATAACAAGGCTCCCAGTTCTCCATGGGCTGTCCTGCCTTTCTGGATTTTACACTTTTTTCAGATGGCCCTTTTGACCGGGGGGCAGTGAGACTTCATTGTAGTGCAGATTTCCTTTGCAAGCTTGCTTGGTTGGCCAAAAAGGGCGTATGCGTTTTTTCCTGAATATATTAAGGAAAAAACGCATACGCCCTTTTTGGCCAAGTGCATCATTGTGGACGTTCTGCCTCTTTTCCTTTGCTTTACATGCAATTCCAGTCTACCTCCTGAAATCGGTTTCCTGCAATTCTGCCCCGCTTTCAAGTCCTCTTGGCAGCCTTACTTCAATATATTTTTGGACGATAGCTATCATTTATAACTCTGCAGGTATGTGAATGACAGTGCCCCTGAGCTCCTTTCTTCAACTCGCTTTCTTGTGAGCTGGCCGCAACACCGCAGGATTGCTTCAGGCCCTAGTGTGGTTCCGGCATGGCACGCTGAGCCTTTGTTTAATTCCTCTTCCTGGTGGGAAATGAGAGTTAAATTTGCCCGTCCAGACACCTCCAGCTAGTCTCTCATTGGTTCTCCCTATTCCTGTTCATTTTCCGCAGAAATTGCAAACTTGGCCAAACAGGAGGTTAAAGGCACTGACTCTCCAAGTGGGGAGAGTGTTAGTAAAGCGTCTGGAATGTTGCACCCGAGTACCAGGGGACAAAAACTGAGACACATTTGAACACGTTTCCCGATCACATGGTGGATCATACTCTGGGTTCCACATGCATGTTTTAGCTGAAGGAAGAATCCCTTAAACCTGGAGAGTTGAGATCCATGGAATGGGTACGATGCAATATGACTTCAAAGGGTCTGCATTTGCTCACCGAACCTCACCAATCCTATCACTGCTGCATTTATGCCGCTGTACACATGCTTGATTCCCTTTCGGAGCATATAAATCCATAGGTTTTAAGATTCTTACTAGTCAGGTATATTCTTAGGAGTTTAATATGGGGTGTTGAGTCCACTTCGTTGAGCAAGGAGTAGCTCTTGTCTATTACATATTTGGCTTATGGAACGGTATCTGTGCTAATTTCAATCTCTGTTTTTATGCAGCCCCCCAACTCACCTTTCCCCTTAAGCAAGCATAAGTTGGTTTTTTACATTTGAGACCCTGTTCTGTTTTGTAATTCAGTTCCTGTGTAGCCAAGTTTACATTCCATGTAGTAGTGATATCTTATGATGTTTCTTTTTCTCTGTGACTTATTTCACTTAGAATCATCGTACCTGAATCCACTCATTATGCTGCTATGGGCCTCATGACATAGATTTCATTGCTGAGTGATATTGCATTGTACGTAAGTACCACAACTTCTTTATCCATTTTTCGCTTTCTGCGATATTGAACTTGTACCGTAAACGAGGTTCTTGTAAACAGAGCCGTCCCAAACTTTGGGGTGGCTGTGTCTTTTTGATTTTAATTTCCCTAAGCTATAGGACCATAAGTGGAAGTGCCCTAGGCTCTGTTGCTTTGTTTTTTACATGTTTCAGGAAACACCATACACTTCTCCAGAGTGGCTGTTGGCAATTTTCATCCCGCCCATGAGCATAACAAGGCTCCCAGTTCTCCATGGCCTGTCCTGCCTTTCTGGATTTTACACTTTTTTCAGATGGCCCTTTTGACCGGGGGGCAGTGAGACTTCATTTTAGTGCAGATTTCCTTTGTAAGCTTGCTTGGTTGACCAAAAACTGCGTATGCGTTTTTTCCTGAATATAGTCAGGAAAAAACGCATACGCCCTTTTTGGCCAAGTGCATCATTGTGGACGTTCTGCCTCTTTTCCTATGCTTTCCATGCAATTCCAGTCTACCTCCTGAAATCGGTTTCCTGCAATTCTGCCCCGCTTTCAAGTCCTCTTGGCAGCCTTACTTCAATATCTTTTTGGACGATAGCTGTCATTTATAACTCTGCAGGTTTGTGAATGACAGTGCCCCTGAGCTCCTTTCTTCAACTCGCTTTCTTGTGAGCCGCCCGCAACACCGCAGGATTGCTTCAGGCCCTACTGTGGTTCCGGCATGGCACGCTGACCCTTTGGTTAATTCCTATTCCTGGTGGGAAATGAGAGTTAAATTTGCCCGTCCAGACACCTCCAGCTAGTCTCTCATTGGTTCTCCCTATTCCTGTTCATTTTCCGCAGAAATTGCAAACTGGTCCAAACAGGAGGTTAAAGGCACTGACTCTCCAAGTGGGGAGAGTGTTAGTAAAGCGTCTGGAATGTTGTACCCGAGTACCAGGGGACGAAAACTGAGACACATTTGAACACGTTTCCCAATCACACGGTGGATCATACTCTGGGTTCCACATGCATGTGTTAGCTGAAGGAAGAATCCCTTAAACCTGGAGAGTTGAGACCCCTGCAATGGGTACCATGCAATATGACTTCAAATGGTCTGCATTTGCTCACCTATCCTCACCAATCCTATCACTGCTGCGTTTATGCCGCTGTACACATGCTTGATTCTCTTTCGGAGACATATAAATCCATAGGTTTTAAGATTCTTACTAGTCAGGTATATTCTTACGCGTTTAATATGGGGTGTTGCGTCCACTTCGTTGAGCAAGGAGTAGCTCTTGTCTATTACATATTTGGCTTATGGAACGGTATCTGTTCTAATTTCAATCTCTAGTTTTATGCAGCACCCCAACTCACATTTCCCCTTAAGGAAGCATAAGTTGGTTTTCTACATTTGAGACCCTGTTCTGTTTTGTAATTCAGTTCCTGTGTAGCCAAGTTTACATTCCGTGTAGTAGTGATATCTGATGATCTTTCTTTTTTTGTGTGAATTATTTCACTTAGAATCATCGTACCTGAATCCACTCATTATGTTGCTACGGGCCTGATGTCATAGATTTCATTGCTGAGTGATATTGCATTGTACGTAAGTACCACAACTTCTTTATCCATTTTTTGCATTCTGCGATATTAAACTTGTACTGTAAACGAGGTTCTTGTAAACAGAGCTGTCCCAAACTTTGGGGTGGCTGTGTCTTTTTGATTTTAATTTCCCTAAGCTATAGGACCATAAGTGGAAGTGCCCTAGGCTCTGTTGCTTTGTTTTTTAGATGTTTCAGGAAACACCATACACTTCTCCAGAGTGGCTGTTGGCAATTTACATCCCTCCCATCAGCATAACAAGGCTCCCAGTTCTCCATGGCCTGTCCTGCCTTTCTGGATTTTACACTTTTTTCAGATAGCCCTTTTGAACGGGGGGCAGTGAGACTTCATTGTTGTGCAGATTTCCTTTGCAAGCTTGCTTGGTTGGCCAAAAAGGGCGTATGCGTTTTTTCCTGAATATATTAAGGAAAAAACGCATACGCCCTTTTTGGCCAAGTGCATCATTGTGGACGTTCTGCCTCTTTTCCTTTGCTTTACATGCAAATCCAGTCTACCTCCTGAAATCGGTTTCCTGCAATTCTGCCCCACTTTCAAGTCCTCTTGGCAGCCTTACTTCAATATATTTTTTGACGATAGCTGTCATTTATAACTCTGCAGATTTGTGAATGACAGTGCCCCTGAGCTCCTTTCTTCAACTCGCTTTCTTGTGAGCTGGCCGCAACACCGCAGGATAGCTTCAGGCCCTAGTGTGGTTTCGGCATGGCCCGCTGAGGCTTTGGTTAATTCCTCTTCCTGGTGGGAAATGAGAGTTAAATTTGCCCGTTCAGACACCTCCAGCTAGTCTCTCATTGGTTCTCCCTATTCCTGTTCATTTTCCGCAGAAATTGCAAACTGGGCCAAACAGGAGGTTAAAGGCACTGACTCTCCAAGTGGGGAGAGTGTTAGTAAAGCGTCTGGAATGTTGCACCCGAGTACCAGGACACGAAAACTGAGACACATTTGAACACGTTTCCCGATCACACGGTGGATCATACTCTGGGTTCCACATGCATGTTTTAGCTGAAGGAAGAATCCCTTAAACCTGGAGAGTTGAGACCCATGGAATGGGTACCATGCAATATGACTTCAAAGGGTCTGCATTTGCTCACCGAACCTCACCAATCCTATCACTGCTGCGTTTATGCCGCTGTACACACGCTTGATTCTCTTTCGGAGCATATAAATCCATAGGTTTTAAGATTCTTACTAGTCAGGTATATTCTTATGCGTTTAATATGTGGTGTTGAGTCCACTTCGTTGAGCAAGGAGAAGCTCATGTCTATTACATATTTGACTTATGGAACGGTATCTGTGCTAATTTCAATCTCTGGTTTTATGCAGCACCCCAACTCACCTTTCCCCTTAAGGAAGCATAAGTTGGTTTTCTACATTTGAGACCCTGTTCTGTTTTGTAATTCAGTTCCTGTGTAGCCAAGTTTACATTCCGTGTAGTAGTGATATCTTATGATGTTTCTTTTTCTGTGTGACTTATTTCACTTAGAATCATCGTACCTGAATCCACTCATTATGCTGCTACGGGCCTGATGACATAGATTTCATTGCTGAGTGATATTGCATTGTACGTAAGTACCACAACTTCTTTATCCATTTTTCGCTTTCTGTGATATTGAACTTGTACCGTAAACGAGGTTCTTGTAAACTGAGCCGTCCCAAACTTTGGGGTGGCTGTGTCTTTTTGATTTTAATTTCCCTAAGCTATAGGACCATAAGTGGAAGTGCCCTAGGCTCTGTTGCTTTGTTTTTTAGATGTTTCAGGAAACACCATACACTTCTCCATTGTCGCTGTTGGCAATTTACATCCCGCCCATCAGCATAACAAGGCTCTCACGTCTCCATGGCCTGTCCTGCCTTTCTGGATTTTACACTTTTATCAGATGGCCCTTTTGACTGGGGGCCAGTTAGACTTCATTGTAGTGCAGATTTCCTTTGCAAGCTTGCTTGGTTGGCCAAAAAGGGCGTATGCGTTTTTTCTTGAATATATTCAGGAAAAAACGCATACGCCCCTTTTGGCCAAGTGCATCATTGTGGACGTTCTGCCTCTTTTCCTATGCTTTACATGCAATTCCAGTCTACCTCCTGAAATCGGTTTCCTGCAATTCTGCCCCGCTTTCAAGTCCTCTTGGCAGCCTTACTTCAATATATTTTTGGACGATAGCTGTCATTTATAACTCTGCAGGTTTGTGAATGACAGTGCCCCTGAACCCCTTTCTTCAACTCGCTTTCTTGTGAGCTGGCCGCAACACCGCAGGATTGCTTCAGGCCCTAGTGTGGTTCCGGCACGGCACGCTTAGCCTTTGGTTAATTCCTCTTCCTGGTGGGAAACGAGAGTTAACTTTGCGCGTCCAGACACCTCCAGCTAGTTTCTCATTGGTTCTCCCTATTCCTGTTCATTTTCCGTAGAAATTGCAAACTGGGCCAAACAGGAGGTTAAAGGCACTGACTCTCCAAGTGGGGAGAGTGTTAGTAAAGTGTCTGGAATGTTGCACCCGAGAACCGGGGGACGAAAACTGAGACACATTTGAACACGTTTCCGATCACACAGTGGATCATACTCTGGGTTCCACATGCATGTTTTAGCTGAAGGAAGAATCCCTTAAACCTGGAGAGTTGAGACCCATGGAATGGGTTCCATGCAATATGACTTCAAAGGGTCTGCATTTGCTCACCGAACCTCAACAATCCTATCACTGCTGCGTTTATGCCGCTGTACACACGCTTGATTCTCTTTCGGAGACATATAAATCCATAGGTTTTAAGATTCTTACTAGTCAGGTATATTCTTAGGCGTTTAATATGGGGTGTTGAGTCCACTTCGTTGAGCAAGGAGTAGGTCTTGTCTATTACATATTTGGCTTATGGAACGGTATCTGTGCTAATTTCAATCTCTGGTTTTATGTAGCACCCCAACTCACCTTTCCCCTTAAGCAAGCATAAGTTGGTTTTCTACATTTGAGACCCTGTTCTGTTTTGTAATTCAGTTCCTGTGTAGCCAAGTTTACATTCCGTGTAGTAGTGATATCTTATGATGTTTCTTTTTCTGTGTGACTTATTTCACTTAGAATAATCGTACCTGAATCCACTCATTATGCTGCTACGGGCAGATGACATAGATTTCATTGCTGAGTGATATTGCATTGTACGTAAGTACCACAACTTCTTTATCCATTTTTCACTTTCTGCGATATTGAACTTGTACCGTAAACGAGGTTCTTGTAAACAGAGCTGTCCCAAACATTTGGGTGGTTGTGTCTTTTTGATTTTAATTTCCCTAAGCTATAGGACCATAAGTGGAAGTGCCCTAGGCTCTGTTGCTTCGTTTTGTAGATGTTTCAGGAAACACCATACACTTCTCCAGAGTGGCTGTTGGCAATTTACATCCCGCCCATCAGCATAACAAGGCTCCCTGTTCTCCATGGCCTGTCCTGCCTTTCTGGATTTTACACTTTTTTCTGATGGCCCTTTTGACCGGGGGGCAGTGACACTCCATTGTAGTGCAGACTTCCTTTGCACGCTTGCTTGATTGGCCAAAAAGGGCGTATGCGTTTTTTCCTGAATATATTCAGGAAAAAACGCATACACCCTTTTTGGCCGAGTGCATCATTGTGGACGTTCTGCCTCTTTTCCTATGCTTTACATGCAATTCCAGTCTACCTCCTGAAATCGGTTTCCTGCAATTCTGCCCCGCTTTCAAGTCCTCTTGGCAGCCTTACTTCAATATATTTTTGGACGATAGCTGTCATTTATAACTCTGCAGGTTTTTGAATGACAGTGCCCCTGAGCTCCTTTCTTCAACTCGCTTTCTTGTGAGCTGGCCGCAACACCGCAGGATTGCTTCAGGCCCTAGTGTGGTTCCGGCATGGCACATTGAGCCTTTGTTTAATTCCTCTTCCTGGTGGGAAATGAGAGTTAAATTTGCCCGTCCAGACACCTCCAGCTAGTCTCTCATTGGTTCTCCCTATTCCTGTTCATCTTCCGCAGAAATTGCAAACTGGGCCAAACAGGAGGTTAAAGGCACTGACTCTCCAAGTGGGGAGAGTGTTAGTAAAGCGTCTGGAATGTTGCACCCGAGTACCAGGGGACGAAAACTGGCACATTTGAACACGTTTCCCGATCACACGGTGGATGATACTCTGGGTTCCACATGCATGTTTTAGCTGAAGGAAGAATCCCTTAAACCTGGAGAGTTGAGATCCATGGAATGGGTACCATGCAATATGACTTCAAAGGGTCTGCATTTGCTCACCGAACCTCACCAATCCTATCACTGCTGCGCTTATGCTGCTGTACACACGCTTGATTCTCTTTCGGAGCATATAAATCCATAGGTTTTAAGATTCTTACTAGTCAGGTATATTCTTAGGAGTTTAATATGGGGTGTTGAGTCCACTTCGTTGAGCAAGGAGTAGCTCTTGTCTATTACATATTTGGCTTATGGAACGGTATCTGTGCTAATTTCAATCTCTGGTTTTATGCAGCCCCCCAACTCACCTTTCCCCTTAAGCAAGCATAAGTTGGTTTTCTACATTTGAGACCCTGTTCTGTTTTGTAATTCAGTTCCTGTGTAGCCAAGTTTACATTCCATGTAGTAGTGATATCTTATGATGTTTCTTTTTCTCTGTGAGTTATTTCACTTAGAATAATCGTACCTGAATCCACTCATTATGCTGCTACAGGTCTCATGACATAGATTTCATTGCTGAGTGATATTGCATTGTACGTAAGTACCACAACTTCTTTATCCATTTTTCGCTTTCTGCGATATTGAACTTGTACCGTAAACGAGGTTCTTGTAAACAGAGCCGTCCCAAACTTTGGGGTGGCTGTGTCTTTTTTATTTTAATTTCCCTAAGCTATAGGACCATAAGTGGAAGTGCCCTAGGCTCTGTTGCTTTGTTTTTTAGATGTTTCAGGAAACACCATACACTTCTCCAGAGTGGCTGTTGGCAATTTACATCCCGCCCATCAGCATAACAAGGCTCCCAGTTCTCCATGGCTTGTCCTGCCTTTCTGGATTTTACACTTTTTTCAGATGGCCCTTTTGACCGGGGGGCAGTGAGACTTCATTGTAGTGCAGATTTCCTTTGCAAGCTTGCTTGGTTGGCCAAAAAGTGCGTATGCGTTTTTCCCTGAATATATTCAGGAAAAAACGCATACGCCCTTTTTGGCCAAGTGCATCATTGTGGACGTTCTGCCTCTTTTCCTGTGGTTTACATGCAAATCCAGTCTACCTCCTGAAATCGGTTTCCTGCAATTCTGCCCCGCTTTCAAGTCCTCTTGGCAGCCTTACTTCAATATATTTTTTGACGATAGCTGTCATTTATAACTCTGCAGGTTTTTGAATGACAGTGCCCCTGAGCTCCTTTCCTCAACTCGCTTTCTTGTGAGCTGGCCGCAACACCGCAGGATAGCTTCAGGTCCTAGTGTGGTTTCAGCATGGCCCGCTGAGGCTTTGGTTAATTCCTCTTCCTGGTGGGAAATGAGAGTTAAATTTGCCCGTTCAGACACCTCCAGCTAGTCTCTCATTGGTTCTCCCTATTCCTGTTCATTTTCCGCAGAAATTGCAAACTGGGACAAACAGGAGGTTAAAGGCACTGACTCTCCAAGTGGGGAGAGTGTTAGTAAAGCGTCTGGAATGTTGCACCCGAGTACCAGGGGACGAAAACTGAGACACATTTGAACACGTTTCCTGATCACACGGTGGATCATACTCTGGGTTCCACATGCATGTTTTAGCTGAAGGAAGAATCCCTTAAACCTGGAGAGTTGAGACCCATGGAATGGGTACCATGCAATATGACTTCAAATGGTCTGCATTTGCTCACCTATCCTCACCAATCCTATCACTGCTGCGTTTATGCCGCTGTACACATGCTTGATTCTCTTTCGGAGACATATAAATCCATAGGTTTTAAGATTCTTACTAGTCAGGTATATTCTTACGCGTTTAGTATGGGGTGTTGGGTCCACTTCGTTGAGCAAGGAGTAGCTCTTGTCTATTACATATTTGGCTTATGGAACGGTATCTGTGCTAATTTCAATCTCTGGTTTTATGCAGCCCCCCAACTCACCTTTCCCCTTAAGCAAGCATAAGTTGGTTTTCTACATTTGAGACCCTGTTCTGTTTTGTAATTCAGTTCCTGTGTAGCCAAGTTTACATTCCGTGTAGTAGTGATATCTTATGATGTTTCTTTTTTTCTGTGACTTATTTCACTTAGAATCATCGTACCTGAATCCACTCATTATGCTGCTACGGGCCTGATGACATAGATTTCATTGCTGAGTGATATTGCATTGTACGTAAGTACCACAACTTCTTTATCCATTTTTCGCTTTCTGTGATATTGAACTTGTACCGTAAACGAGGTTCTTGTAAACTGAGCCGTCCCAAACTTTGGGGTGGCTGTGTCTTTTTGATTTTAATTTCCCTAAGCTATAGGACCATAAGTGGAAGTGCCCTAGGCTCTGTTGCTTTGTTTTTTAGATGTTTCAGGAAACACCATACACTTCTCCATTGTTGCTGTTGGCAATTTACATTCCGCCCATCAGCATAACAAGGCTCTCACTTCTCCATGGCCTGTCCTGCCTTTCTGGATTTTACACTTTTATCAGACGGCACTTTTGACTGGGGGCCAGTGAGACTTCATTGTAGTGCAGATTTCCTTTGCAAGCTTGCTTGGTTGGCCAAAAAGTGCGTATGCGTTTTTTCCTGAATATATTCAGGAAAAAACGCATATGCCCCTTTTGGCCAAGTGCATCATTGTGGACGTTCTGCTTCTTTTCCTATGCTTTACATGCAATTCCAGTCTACCTCCTGAAATCGGTTTCCTGCAATTCTGCCCCGCTTTCAAGTCCTCTTGGCAGCCTTACTTCAATATATTTTTGGACGATAGCTGTCATTTATAACTCTGCAGGTTTGTGAATGACAGTGCCCCTGAGCTCCTTTCTTCAACTCGCTTTCTTGTGAGCTGGCCGCAACACCGCAGGATTGCTTCAGGCCCTAGTGTGGTTCCGGCACGGCACGCTTAGCCTTTGGTTAATTCCTCTTCCTGGTGGGAAACGAGAGTTAACTTTGCGCGTCCAGACACCTCCAGCTAGTTTCTCATTGGTTCTCCCTATTCCTGTTCATTTTCCGTAGAAATTGCAAACTGGGCCAAACAGGAGGTTAAAGGCACTGACTCTCCAAGTTGGGAGAGTGTTAGTAAACAGTCTGGAATGTTGCACTCGAGTACCAGGGGACGAAAACTGAGACACCTTTGAACACGTTTCCTGATCACACGGTGGATGATACTCTGGGTTCCACATGCATGTTTTAGCTGAAGGAAGAATCCCTTAAACCTGGAGAGTTGAGATCCATGGAATGGGTACGATGCAATATGACTTCAAAGGGTCTGCATTTGCTCACCGAACCTCACCAATCCTATCACTGCTGCATTTATGCCGCTGTACACATGCTTGATTCCCTTTCGGAGCATATAAATCCATAGGTTTTAAGATTCTTACTAGTCAGGTATATTCTTAGGAGTTTAATATGGGGTGTTGAGTCCACTTCGTTGAGCAAGGAGTAGCTCTTGTCTATTACATATTTGGCTTATGGAACGGTATCTGTGCTAATTTCAATCTCTGTTTTTATGCAGCCCCCCAACTCACCTTTCCCCTTAAGCAAGCATAAGTTGGTTTTTTACATTTGAGACCCTGTTCTGTTTTGTAATTCAGTTCCTGTGTAGCCAAGTTTACATTCCATGTAGTAGTGATATCTTATGATGTTTCTTTTTCTCTGTGACTTATTTCACTTAGAATCATCGTACCTGAATCCACTCATTATGCTGCTATGGGCCTCATGACATAGATTTCATTGCTGAGTGATATTGCATTGTACGTAAGTACCACAACTTCTTTATCCATTTTTCGCTTTCTGCGATATTGAACTTGTACCGTAAATGAGGTTCTTGTAAACAGAGCCGTCCCAAACTTTGGGGTGGCTGTGTCTTTTTGATTTTAATTTCCCTAAGCTATAGGACCATAAGTGGAAGTGCCCTAGGCTCTGTTGCTTTGTTTTTTACATGTTTCAGGAAACACCATACACTTCTCCAGAGTGGCTGTTGGCAATTTTCATCCCGCCCATGAGCATAACAAGGCTCCCAGTTCTCCATGGCCTGTCCTGCCTTTCTGGATTTTACACTTTTTTCAGATGGCCCTTTTGACCGGGGGGCAGTGAGACTTCATTTTAGTGCAGATTTCCTTTGTAAGCTTGCTTGGTTGACCAAAAACTGCGTATGCGTTTTTTCCTGAATATAGTCAGGAAAAAACGCATACGCCCTTTTTGGCCAAGTGCATCATTGTGGACGTTCTGCCTCTTTTCCTATGCTTTCCATGCAATTCCAGTCTACCTCCTGAAATCGGTTTCCTGCAATTCTGCCCCGCTTTCAAGTCCTCTTGGCAGCCTTACTTCAATATCTTTTTGGACGATAGCTGTCATTTATAACTCTGCAGGTTTGTGAATGACAGTGCCCCTGAGCTCCTTTCTTCAACTCGCTTTCTTGTGAGCTGCCCGCAACACCGCAGGATTGCTTCAGGCCCTACTGTGGTTCCGGCATGGCACGCTGACCCTTTGGTTAATTCCTATTCCTGGTGGGAAATGAGAGTTAAATTTGCCCGTCCAGACACCTCCAGCTAGTCTCTCATTGGTTCTCCCTATTCCTGTTCATTTTCCGCAGAAATTGCAAACTGGTCCAAACAGGAGGTTAAAGGCACTGACTCTCCAAGTGGGGAGAGTGTTAGTAAAGCGTCTGGAATGTTGTACCCGAGTACCAGGGGACGAAAACTGAGACACATTTGAACACGTTTCCCAATCACACGGTGGATCATACTCTGGGTTCCACATGCATGTGTTAGCTGAAGGAAGAATCCCTTAAACCTGGAGAGTTGAGACCCCTGCAATGGGTACCATGCAATATGACTTCAAATGGTCTGCATTTGCTCACCTATCCTCACCAATCCTATCACTGCTGCGTTTATGCCGCTGTACACATGCTTGATTCTCTTTCGGAGACATATAAATCCATAGGTTTTAAGATTCTTACTAGTCAGGTATATTCTTACGCGTTTAATATGGGGTGTTGCGTCCACTTCGTTGAGCAAGGAGTAGCTCTTGTCTATTACATATTTGGCTTATGGAACGGTATCTGTTCTAATTTCAATCTCTAGTTTTATGCAGCACCCCAACTCACATTTCCCCTTAAGGAAGCATAAGTTGGTTTTCTACATTTGAGACCCTGTTCTGTTTTGTAATTCAGTTCCTGTGTAGCCAAGTTTACATTCCGTGTAGTAGTGATATCTGATGATCTTTCTTTTTTTGTGTGAATTATTTCACTTAGAATCATCGTACCTGAATCCACTCATTATGTTGCTACGGGCCTGATGTCATAGATTTCATTGCTGAGTGATATTGCATTGTACGTAAGTACCACAACTTCTTTATCCATTTTTTGCATTCTGCGATATTAAACTTGTACTGTAAACGAGGTTCTTGTAAACAGAGCTGTCCCAAACTTTGGGGTGGCTGTGTCTTTTTGATTTTAATTTCCCTAAGCTATAGGACCATAAGTGGAAGTGCCCTAGGCTCTGTTGCTTTGTTTTTTAGATGTTTCAGGAAACACCATACACTTCTCCAGAGTGGCTGTTGGCAATTTACATCCCTCCCATCAGCATAACAAGGCTCCCAGTTCTCCATGGCCTGTCCTGCCTTTCTGGATTTTACACTTTTTTCAGATAGCCCTTTTGAACGGGGGGCAGTGAGACTTCATTGTTGTGCAGATTTCCTTTGCAAGCTTGCTTGGTTGGCCAAAAAGGGCGTATGCGTTTTTTCCTGAATATATTCAGGAAAAAACGCATACGCCCTTTTTGGCCAAGTGCATCATTGTGGACGTTCTGCCTCTTTTCCTGTGGTTTACATGCAAATCCAGTCTACCTCCTGAAATCGGTTTCCTGCAATTCTGCCCCACTTTCAAGTCCTCTTGGCAGCCTTACTTCAATATATTTTTTGACGATAGCTGTCATTTATAACTCTGCAGGTTTGTGAATGACAGTGCCCCTGAGCTCCTTTCTTCAACTCGCTTTCTTGTGAGCTGGCCGCAACACCTCAGGATAGCTTCAGGCCCTAGTGTGGTTTCGGCATGGCCCGCTGAGGCTTTGGTTAATTCCTCTTCCTGGTGGGAAATGAGAGTTAAATTTGCCCGTTCAGACACCTCCAGCTAGTCTCTCATTGGTTCTCCCTATTCCTGTTCATTTTCCGCAGAAATTGCAAACTGGGCCAAACAGGAGGTTAAAGGCACTGACTCTCCAAGTGGGGAGAGTGTTAGTAAAGCGTCTGGAATGTTGCACCCGAGTACCAGGACACGAAAACTGAGACACATTTGAACACGTTTCCCGATCACACGGTGGATCATACTCTGGGTTCCACATGCATGTTTTAGCTGAAGGAAGAATCCCTTAAACCTGGAGAGTTGAGACCCATGGAATGGGTACCATGCAATATGACTTCAAAGGGTCTGCATTTGCTCACCGAACCTCACCAATCCTATCACTGCTGCGTTTATGCCGCTGTACACACGCTTGATTCTCTTTCGGAGCATATAAATCCATAGGTTTTAAGATTCTTACTAGTCAGGTATATTCTTATGCGTTTAATATGTGGTGTTGAGTCCACTTCGTTGAGCAAGGAGAAGCTCATGTCTATTACATATTTGACTTATGGAACGGTATCTGTGCTAATTTCAATCTCTGGTTTTATGCAGCACCCCAACTCACCTTTCCCCTTAAGGAAGCATAAGTTGGTTTTCTACATTTGAGACCCTGTTCTGTTTTGTAATTCAGTTCCTGTGTAGCCAAGTTTACATTCCGTGTAGTAGTGATATCTTATGATGTTTCTTTTTCTGTGTGACTTATTTCACTTAGAATCATCGTACCTGAATCCACTCATTATGCTGCTACGGGCCTGATGACATAGATTTCATTGCTGAGTGATATTGCATTGTACGTAAGTACCACAACTTCTTTATCCATTTTTCGCTTTCTGTGATATTGAACTTGTACCGTAAACGAGGTTCTTGTAAACTGAGCCGTCCCAAACTTTGGGGTGGCTGTGTCTTTTTTATTTTAATTTCCCTAAGCTATAGGACCATAAGTGGAAGTGCCCTAGGCTCTGTTGCTTTGTTTTTTAGATGTTTCAGGAAACACCATACACTTCTCCATTGTCGCTGTTGGCAATTTACATCCCGCCCATCAGCATAACAAGGCTCTCACGTCTCCATGGCCTGTCCTGCCTTTCTGGATTTTACACTTTTATCAGATGGCCCTTTTGACTGGGGGCCAGTTAGACTTCATTGTAGTGCAGATTTCCTTTGCAAGCTTGCTTGGTTGGCCAAAAAGGGCGTATGCGTTTTTTCTTGAATATATTCAGGAAAAAACGCATACGCCCCTTTTGGCCAAGTGCATCATTGTGGACGTTCTGCCTCTTTTCCTATGCTTTACATGCAATTCCAGTCTACCTCCTGAAATCGGTTTCCTGCAATTCTGCCCCGCTTTCAAGTCCTCTTGGCAGCCTTACTTCAATATATTTTTGGACGATAGCTGTCATTTATAACTCTGCAGGTTTTTGAATGACAGTGCCCCTGAGCTCCTTTCCTCAACTCGCTTTCTTGTGAGCTGGCCGCAACACCGCAGGATAGCTTCAGGTCCTAGTGTGGTTTCAGCATGGCCCGCTGAGGCTTTGGTTAATTCCTCTTCCTGGTGGGAAATGAGAGTTAAATTTGCCCGTTCAGACACCTCCAGCTAGTCTCTCATTGGTTCTCCCTATTCCTGTTCATTTTCCGCAGAAATTGCAAACTGGGACAAACAGGAGGTTAAAGGCACTGACTCTCCAAGTGGGGAGAGTGTTAGTAAAGCGTCTGGAATGTTGCACCCGAGTACCAGGGGACGAAAACTGAGACACATTTGAACACGTTTCCTGATCACACGGTGGATCATACTCTGGGTTCCACATGCATGTTTTAGCTGAAGGAAGAATCCCTTAAACCTGGAGAGTTGAGACCCATGGAATGGGTACCATGCAATATGACTTCAAATGGTCTGCATTTGCTCACCTATCCTCACCAATCCTATCACTGCTGCGTTTATGCCGCTGTACACATGCTTGATTCTCTTTCGGAGACATATAAATCCATAGGTTTTAAGATTCTTACTAGTCAGGTATATTCTTACGCGTTTAGTATGGGGTGTTGGGTCCACTTCGTTGAGCAAGGAGTAGCTCTTGTCTATTACATATTTGGCTTATGGAACGGTATCTGTGCTAATTTCAATCTCTGGTTTTATGCAGCCCCCCAACTCACCTTTCCCCTTAAGCAAGCATAAGTTGGTTTTCTACATTTGAGACCCTGTTCTGTTTTGTAATTCAGTTCCTGTGTAGCCAAGTTTACATTCCGTGTAGTAGTGATATCTTATGATGTTTCTTTTTTTCTGTGACTTATTTCACTTAGAATCATCGTACCTGAATCCACTCATTATGCTGCTACGGGCCTGATGACATAGATTTCATTGCTGAGTGATATTGCATTGTACGTAAGTACCACAACTTCTTTATCCATTTTTCGCTTTCTGTGATATTGAACTTGTACCGTAAACGAGGTTCTTGTAAACTGAGCCGTCCCAAACTTTGGGGTGGCTGTGTCTTTTTGATTTTAATTTCCCTAAGCTATAGGACCATAAGTGGAAGTGCCCTAGGCTCTGTTGCTTTGTTTTTTAGATGTTTCAGGAAACACCATACACTTCTCCATTGTTGCTGTTGGCAATTTACATTCCGCCCATCAGCATAACAAGGCTCTCACTTCTCCATGGCCTGTCCTGCCTTTCTGGATTTTACACTTTTATCAGATGGCACTTTTGACTGGGGGCCAGTGAGACTTCATTGTAGTGCAGATTTCCTTTGCAAGCTTGCTTGGTTGGCCAAAAAGTGCGTATGCGTTTTTTCCTGAATATATTCAGGAAAAAACGCATATGCCCCTTTTGGCCAAGTGCATCATTGTGGACGTTCTGCCTCTTTTCCTATGCTTTACATGCAATTCCAGTCTACCTCCTGAAATCGGTTTCCTGCAATTCTGCCCCGCTTTCAAGTCCTCTTGGCAGCCTTACTTCAATATATTTTTGGACGATAGCTGTCATTTATAACTCTGCAGGTTTGTGAATGACAGTGCCCCTGAGCTCCTTTCTTCAACTCGCTTTCTTGTGAGCTGGCCGCAACACCGCAGGATTGCTTCAGGCCCTAGTGTGGTTCCGGCATGGCACGCTTAGCCTTTGGTTAATTCCTCTTCCTGGTGGGAAACGAGAGTTAACTTTGCGCGTCCAGACACCTCCAGCTAGTTTCTCATTGGTTCTCCCTATTCCTGTTCATTTTCCGTAGAAATTGCAAACTGGGCCAAACAGGAGGTTAAAGGCACTGACTCTCCAAGTTGGGAGAGTGTTAGTAAACAGTCTGGAATGTTGCACTCGAGTACCAGGGGACGAAAACTGAGACACCTTTGAACACGTTTCCTGATCACACGGTGGATGATACTCTGGGTTCCACATGCATGTTTTAGCTGAAGGAAGAATCCCTTAAACCTGGAGAGTTGAGATCCATGGAATGGGTACGATGCAATATGACTTCAAAGGGTCTGCATTTGCTCACCGAACCTCACCAATCCTATCACTGCTGCATTTATGCCGCTGTACACATGCTTGATTCCCTTTCGGAGCATATAAATCCATAGGTTTTAAGATTCTTACTAGTCAGGTATATTCTTAGGAGTTTAATATGGGGTGTTGAGTCCACTTCGTTGAGCAAGGAGTAGCTCTTGTCTATTACATATTTGGCTTATGGAACGGTATCTGTGCTAATTTCAATCTCTGTTTTTATGCAGCCCCCCAACTCACCTTTCCCCTTAAGCAAGCATAAGTTGGTTTTTTACATTTGAGACCCTGTTCTGTTTTGTAATTCAGTTCCTGTGTAGCCAAGTTTACATTCCATGTAGTAGTGATATCTTATGATGTTTCTTTTTCTCTGTGACTTATTTCACTTAGAATCATCGTACCTGAATCCACTCATTATGCTGCTATGGGCCTCATGACATAGATTTCATTGCTGAGTGATATTGCATTGTACGTAAGTACCACAACTTCTTTATCCATTTTTCGCTTTCTGCGATATTGAACTTGTACCGTAAACGAGGTTCTTGTAAACAGAGCCGTCCCAAACTTTGGGGTGGCTGTGTCTTTTTGATTTTAATTTCCCTAAGCTATAGGACCATAAGTGGAAGTGCCCTAGGCTCTGTTGCTTTGTTTTTTACATGTTTCAGGAAACACCATACACTTCTCCAGAGTGGCTGTTGGCAATTTTCATCCCGCCCATGAGCATAACAAGGCTCCCAGTTCTCCATGGCCTGTCCTGCCTTTCTGGATTTTACACTTTTTTCAGATGGCCCTTTTGACCGGGGGGCAGTGAGACTTCATTTTAGTGCAGATTTCCTTTGTAAGCTTGCTTGGTTGACCAAAAACTGCGTATGCGTTTTTTCCTGAATATAGTCAGGAAAAAACGCATACGCCCTTTTTGGCCAAGTGCATCATTGTGGACGTTCTGCCTCTTTTCCTATGCTTTACATGCAATTCCAGTCTACCTCCTGAAATCGGTTTCCTGCAATTCTGCCCCGCTTTCAAGTCCTCTTGGCAGCCTTACTTCAATATCTTTTTGGACGATAGCTGTCATTTATAACTCTGCAGGTTTGTGAATGACAGTGCCCCTGAGCTCCTTTCTTCAACTCGCTTTCTTGTGAGCTGCCCGCAACACCGCAGGATTGCTTCAGGCCCTACTGTGGTTCCGGCATGGCACGCTGACCCTTTGGTTAATTCCTATTCCTGGTGGGAAATGAGAGTTAAATTTGCCCGTCCAGACACCTCCAGCTAGTCTCTCATTGGTTCTCCCTATTCCTGTTCATTTTCCGCAGAAATTGCAAACTGGTCCAAACAGGAGGTTAAAGGCACTGACTCTCCAAGTGGGGAGAGTGTTAGTAAAGCGTCTGGAATGTTGTACCCGAGTACCAGGGGACGAAAACTGAGACACATTTGAACACGTTTCCCAATCACACGGTGGATCATACTCTGGGTTCCACATGCATGTGTTAGCTGAAGGAAGAATCCCTTAAACCTGGAGAGTTGAGACCCCTGCAATGGGTACCATGCAATATGACTTCAAATGGTCTGCATTTGCTCACCTATCCTCACCAATCCTATCACTGCTGCGTTTATGCCGCTGTACACATGCTTGATTCTCTTTCGGAGACATATAAATCCATAGGTTTTAAGATTCTTACTAGTCAGGTATATTCTTACGCGTTTAATATGGGGTGTTGCGTCCACTTCGTTGAGCAAGGAGTAGCTCTTGTCTATTACATATTTGGCTTATGGAACGGTATCTGTTCTAATTTCAATCTCTAGTTTTATGCAGCACCCCAACTCACATTTCCCCTTAAGGAAGCATAAGTTGGTTTTCTACATTTGAGACCCTGTTCTGTTTTGTAATTCAGTTCCTGTGTAGCCAAGTTTACATTCCATATAGTAGTGATATCTGATGATCTTTCTTTTTTTGTGTGAATTATTTCACTTAGAATCATCGTACCTGAATCCACTCATTATGTTGCTACGGGCCTGATGTCATAGATTTCATTGCTGAGTGATATTGCATTGTACGTAAGTACCACAACTTCTTTATCCATTTTTTGCATTCTGCGATATTAAACTTGTACTGTAAACGAGGTTCTTGTAAACAGAGCTGTCCCAAACTTTGGGGTGGCTGTGTCTTTTTGATTTTAATTTCCCTAAGCTATAGGACCATAAGTGGAAGTGCCCTAGGCTCTGTTGCTTTGTTTTTTAGATGTTTCAGGAAACACCATACACTTCTCCAGAGTGGCTGTTGGCAATTTACATCCCTCCCATCAGCATAACAAGGCTCCCAGTTCTCCATGGCCTGTCCTGCCTTTCTGGATTTTACACTTTTTTCAGATAGCCCTTTTGAACGGGGGGCAGTGAGACTTCATTGTTGTGCAGATTTCCTTTGCAAGCTTGCTTGGTTGGCCAAAAAGGGCGTATGCGTTTTTTCCTGAATATATTCAGGAAAAAACGCATACGCCCTTTTTGGCCAAGTGCATCATTGTGGACGTTCTGCCTCTTTTCCTGTGGTTTACATGCAAATCCAGTCTACCTCCTGAAATCGGTTTCCTGCAATTCTGCCCCACTTTCAAGTCCTCTTGGCAGCCTTACTTCAATATATTTTTTGACGATAGCTGTCATTTATAACTCTGCAGGTTTGTGAATGACAGTGCCCCTGAGCTCCTTTCTTCAACTCGCTTTCTTGTGAGCTGGCCGCAACACCTCAGGATAGCTTCAGGCCCTAGTGTGGTTTCGGCATGGCCCGCTGAGGCTTTGGTTAATTCCTCTTCCTGGTGGGAAATGAGAGTTAAATTTGCCCGTTCAGACACCTCCAGCTAGTCTCTCATTGGTTCTCCCTATTCCTGTTCATTTTCCGCAGAAATTGCAAACTGGGCCAAACAGGAGGTTAAAGGCACTGACTCTCCAAGTGGGGAGAGTGTTAGTAAAGCGTCTGGAATGTTGCACCCGAGTACCAGGACACGAAAACTGAGACACATTTGAACACGTTTCCCGATCACACGGTGGATCATACTCTGGGTTCCACATGCATGTTTTAGCTGAAGGAAGAATCCCTTAAACCTGGAGAGTTGAGACCCATGGAATGGGTACCATGCAATATGACTTCAAAGGGTCTGCATTTGCTCACCGAACCTCACCAATCCTATCACTGCTGCGTTTATGCCGCTGTACACACGCTTGATTCTCTTTCGGAGCATATAAATCCATAGGTTTTAAGATTCTTACTAGTCAGGTATATTCTTATGCGTTTAATATGTGGTGTTGAGTCCACTTCGTTGAGCAAGGAGAAGCTCATGTCTATTACATATTTGACTTATGGAACGGTATCTGTGCTAATTTCAATCTCTGGTTTTATGCAGCACCCCAACTCACCTTTCCCCTTAAGGAAGCATAAGTTGGTTTTCTACATTTGAGACCCTGTTCTGTTTTGTAATTCAGTTCCTGTGTAGCCAAGTTTACATTCCGTGTAGTAGTGATATCTTATGATGTTTCTTTTTCTGTGTGACTTATTTCACTTAGAATCATCGTACCTGAATCCACTCATTATGCTGCTATGGGCCTGATGACATAGATTTCATTGCTGAGTGATATTGCATTGTACGTAAGTACCACAACTTCTTTATCCATTTTTCGCTTTCTGTGATATTGAACTTGTACCGTAAACGAGGTTCTTGTAAACTGAGCCGTCCCAAACTTTGGGGTGGCTGTGTCTTTTTTATTTTAATTTCCCTAAGCTATAGGACCATAAGTGGAAGTGCCCTAGGCTCTGTTGCTTTGTTTTTTAGATGTTTCAGGAAACACCATACACTTCTCCATTGTCGCTGTTGGCAATTTACATCCCGCCCATCAGCATAACAAGGCTCTCACGTCTCCATGGCCTGTCCTGCCTTTCTGGATTTTACACTTTTATCAGATGGCCCTTTTGACTGGGGGCCAGTTAGACTTCATTGTAGTGCAGATTTCCTTTGCAAGCTTGCTTGGTTGGCCAAAAAGGGCGTATGCGTTTTTTCTTGAATATATTCAGGAAAAAACGCATACGCCCCTTTTGGCCAAGTGCATCATTGTGGACGTTCTGCCTCTTTTCCTATGCTTTACATGCAATTCCAGTCTACCTCCTGAAATCGGTTTCCTGCAATTCTGCCCCGCTTTCAAGTCCTCTTGGCAGCCTTACTTCAATATATTTTTGGACGATAGCTGTCATTTATAACTCTGCAGGTTTGTGAATGACAGTGCCCCTGAACCCCTTTCTTCAACTCGCTTTCTTGTGAGCTGGCCGCAACACCGCAGGATTGCTTCAGGCCCTAGTGTGGTTCCGGCACGGCATGCTTAGCCTTTGGTTAATTCCTCTTCCTGGTGGGAAACGAGAGTTAACTTTGCGCGTCCAGACACCTCCAGCTAGTTTCTCATTGGTTCTCCCTATTCCTGTTCATTTTCCGTAGAAATTGCAAACTGGGCCAAACAGGAGGTTAAAGGCACTGACTCTCCAAGTGGGGAGAGTGTTAGTAAAGTGTCTGGAATGTTGCACCCGAGAACCGGGGGACGAAAACTGAGACACATTTGAACACGTTTCCGATCACACAGTGGATCATACTCTGGGTTCCACATGCATGTTTTAGCTGAAGGAAGAATCCCTTCAACCTGGAGAGTTGAGACCCATGGAATGGGTTCCATGCAATATGACTTCAAAGGGTCTGCATTTGCTCACCGAACCTCAACAATCCTATCACTGCTGCGTTTTTGCCGCTGTACACACGCTTGATTCTCTTTCGGAGACATATAAATCCATAGGTTTTAAGATTCTTACTAGTCAGGTATATTCTTAGGCGTTTAATATGGGGTGTTGAGTCCACTTCGTTGAGCAAGGAGTAGGTCTTGTCTATTACATATTTGGCTTATGGAACGGTATCTGTGCTAATTTCAATCTCTGGTTTTATGTAGCACCCCAACTCACCTTTCCCCTTAAGCAAGCATAAGTTGGTTTTCTACATTTGAGACCCTGTTCTATTTTGTAATTCAGTTCCTGTGTAGCCAAGTTTACATTCCGTGTAGTAGTGATATCTTATGATGTTTCTTTTTCTGTGTGACTTATTTCACTTAGAATAATCGTACCTGAATCCACTCATTATGCTGCTACGGGCAGATGACATAGATTTCATTGCTGAGTGATATTGCATTGTACGTAAGTACCACAACTTCTTTATCCATTTTTCACTTTCTGCGATATTGAACTTGTACCGTAAATGAGGTTCTTGTAAACAGAGCTGTCCCAAACATTTGGGTGGTTGTGTCTTTTTGATTTTAATTTCCCTAAGCTATAGGACCATAAGTGGAAGTGCCCTAGGCTCTGTTGCTTCGTTTTGTAGATGTTTCAGGAAACACCATACACTTCTCCAGAGTGGCTGTTGGCAATTTACATCCCGCCCATCAGCATAACAAGGCTCCCTGTTCTCCATGGCCTGTCCTGCCTTTCTGGATTTTACACTTTTTTCTGATGGCCCTTTTGACCGGGGGGCAGTGACACTCCATTGTAGTGCAGACTTCCTTTGCACGCTTGCTTGATTGGCCAAAAAGGGCGTATGCGTTTTTTCCTGAATATATTCAGGAAAAAACGCATACGCCCTTTTTGGCCGAGTGCATCATTGTGGACGTTCTGCCTCTTTTCCTATGCTTTACATGCAATTCCAGTCTACCTCCTGAAATCGGTTTCCTGCAATTCTGCCCCGCTTTCAAGTCCTCTTGGCAGCCTTACTTCAATATATTTTTGGACGATAGCTGTCATTTATAACTCTGCAGGTTTGTGAATGACAGTGCCCCTGAGCTCCTTTCTTCAACTCGCTTTCTTGTGAGCTGGCCGCAACACCGCAGGATTGCTTCAGGCCCTAGTGTGGTTCCGGCATGGCACATTGAGCCTTTGTTTAATTCCTCTTCCTGGTGGGAAATGAGAGTTAAATTTGCCCGTCCAGACACCTCCAGCTAGTCTCTCATTGGTTCTCCCTATTCCTGTTCATCTTCCGCAGAAATTGCAAACTGGGCCAAACAGGAGGTTAAAGGCACTGACTCTCCAAGTGGGGAGAGTGTTAGTAAAGCGTCTGGAATGTTGCACCCGAGTACCAGGGGACGAAAACTGGCACATTTGAACACGTTTCCCGATCACACGGTTGATGATACTCTGGGTTCCACATGCATGTTTTAGCTGAAGGAAGAATCCCTTAAACCTGGAGAGTTGAGATCCATGGAATGGGTACCATGCAATATGACTTCAAAGGGTCTGCATTTGCTCACCGAACCTCACCAATCCTATCACTGCTGCGCTTATGCTGCTGTACACACGCTTGATTCTCTTTCGGAGCATATAAATCCATAGGTTTTAAGATTCTTACTAGTCAGGTATATTCTTAGGAGTTTAATATGGGGTGTTGAGTCCACTTCGTTGAGCAAGGAGTAGCTCTTGTCTATTACATATTTGGCTTATGGAACGGTATCTGTGCTAATTTCAATCTCTGGTTTTATGCAGCCCCCCAACTCACCTTTCCCCTTAAGCAAGCATAAGTTGGTTTTCTACATTTGAGACCCTGTTCTGTTTTGTAATTCAGTTCCTGTGTAGCCAAGTTTACATTCCATGTAGTAGTGATATCTTATGATGTTTCTTTTTCTCTGTGAGTTATTTCACTTAGAATAATCGTACCTGAATCCACTCATTATGCTGCTACAGGTCTCATGACATAGATTTCATTGCTGAGTGATATTGCATTGTACGTAAGTACCACAACTTCTTTATCCATTTTTCGCTTTCTGCGATATTGAACTTGTACCGTAAACGAGGTTCTTGTAAACAGAGCCGTCCCAAACTTTGGGGTGGCTGTGTCTTTTTGATTTTAATTTCCCTAAGCTATAGGACCATAAGTGGAAGTGCCCTAGGCTCTGTTGCTTTGTTTTTTAGATGTTTCAGGAAACACCATACACTTCTCCAGAGTGGCTGTTGGCAATTTACATCCCGCCCATCAGCATAACAAGGCTCCCAGTTCTCCATGGCTTGTCCTGCCTTTCTGGATTTTACACTTTTTTCAGATGGCCCTTTTGACCGGGGGGCAGTGAGACTTCATTGTAGTGCAGATTTCCTTTGCAAGCTTGCTTGGTTGGCCAAAAAGTGCGTATGCATTTTTCCCTGAATATATTCAGGAAAAAACGCATACGCCCTTTTTGGCCAAGTGCATCATTGTGGACGTTCTGCCTCTTTTCCTGTGGTTTACATGCAAATCCAGTCTACCTCCTGAAATCGGTTTCCTGCAATTCTGCCCCGCTTTCAAGTCCTCTTGGCAGCCTTACTTCAATATATTTTTGGACGATAGCTGTCATTTTTAACTCTGCAGGTTTGTGAATGACAGTGCCCCTGAGCTCCTTTCTTCAACTCGCTTTCTTGTGAGCTGGCCGCAACACCGCAGGATTGTTTCAGGCCCCAGTGTGGTTCCGGCATGGCACGCTCAGCCTTTGGTTAATTCCTCTTCCTGTTGGGAAATGAGAGTTAAATTTGCCCGTCCAGACACCTCCAGCTAGTCTCTTATTGGTTCTCCCTATTCCTGTTCATTTTCCGCAGAAATTGCAAACTGGGCCAAACAGGAGGTTAAAGGCACTGACTCTCCAAGTGGGGAGAGTGTTAGTAAAGCGTCTGGAATGTTGCACCCGAGTACCGGGGGACGAATACTGAGACACATTTGAACAAGTTTCCCGATCACACGGTGGATCATACTCTGGGTTCCACATGCATGTTTTAGCTGAAGGAAGAATCCCTTAAACCTGGAGAGTTGAGACCCATGGAATGGGTACCATGCAATATGACTTCAAAGGGTCTGCATTTGCTCACCGATCCTCACCAATCCTATCACTGCTGCATTTATGGCACTGTACACACGCTTGATTCTCTTTCGGAGACATATAAATCCATAGGTTTTAAGATTCTTACTAGTCAGGTATATTTTTAGGCGTTTAATATGGGGTGTTGAGTCCACTTCGTTGAGCAAGGAGTAGCTCTTGTCTATTACATATTTGGCTTATGGAATGGTATCTGTGCTAATTTCAATCTCTGGTTTTATGCAGCACCCCAACTCACCTTTCCCCTTAAGCAAGCATAAGTTGGTTTTCTACATTTGAGACCCCGTTCTGTTTTGTAATTCAGTTCCTGTGTAGCCAAGTTTACATTCCATATAGTAGTGATATCTTATGATGTTTCTTTTTCTCTGTGACTTATTTCACTTAGAATCATCGTACCTGAATCCACTCATTATGCTGCTACGGGCCTGATGACATAGATTTCATTGCTGAGTGATATTGCATTGTACGTAAGTACCACAACTTCTTTATCCATTTTTCGCTTTCTGCGATATTGAACTTGTACCGTAAACGAGGTTCTTGTAAACAGAACCGTCCCAAACATTGGGGTGGCTGTGTCTTTTTGATTTTAATTTCCCTAAGCTATAGGACCATAAGTGGAAGTGCCCTAGGCTCTGTTGCTTTGTTTCTTGGATGTTTCAGGAAACACCATACACTTCTCCAGAGTGACTGTTGGCAATTTACATCCCGCCCATCAGCATAACAAGGCTCCCAGTTCTCCATGGCCTCTCCTGCCTTTCTGGATTTTACACTTTTCTCAGATGGCCCTTTTGACCGGGGGGCAGTGAGACTTCATTGTAGTGCAGATTTCCTTTGCAAGCTTGCTTGGTTGGCCAAAAAGGGCGTATGCGTTTTTTCCTGAATATATTCAGGAAAAAACGCATATGCCCTTTTTGACCAAGTGCATCATTGTGGACGTTCTGCCTCTTTTCCTATGCTTAACATGCAATTCCAGTCTACCTCCTGAAATTGGTTTCCTGCAATTCTGCCCCGCTTTCAAGTCCTCTTGGCAGCCTTACTTCAATATATTTTTGGACGATAGCTGTCATTTATAACTCTGCAGGTTTGTGAATGACAGTGCCCCTGAGCTCCTTTCTTCAACTCGCTTTCTTGTGAGCTGGCCGCAACACCGCAGGATTGCTTCAGGCCCTAGTGTGGTTCCGGCATGACATGCTGAGCCTTTGGTTAATTCCTCTTCCTGGTGGGAAATGAGAGTTAACTTTGCCCGTTCAGACACCTCCAGCTAGTCTCTCATTGGTTCTCCCTATTCCTGTTCATTTTCCGCAGAAATTGCAAACTGGGACAAACAGGAGGTTAAAGGCACTGACTCTCCAAGTGGGGAGAGTGTTAGTAAAGCGTCTGGAATGTTGCACCCGAGTACCAGGACACGAAAACTGAGACACATTTGAACACGTTTCCCGATCACACGGTGGATCATACTCTGGGTTCCACATGCATGTTTTAGCTGAAGGAAGAATCCCTTCAACCTGGAGAGTTGAGACCCATGGAATGGGTACCATGCAATATGACTTCAAAGGGTCTGCATTTGCTCACCGAACCTCACCAATCCTATCACTGCTGCGTTTATGCCGCTGTACACACGCTTGATTCTCTTTCGGAGCATATAAATCCATAGGTTTTAAGATTCTTACTAGTCAGGTATATTCTTAGGCGTTTATTATGGGGTGTAGAGTCCACTTCGTTGAGCAAGGAGTAGGTCTTGTCTATTACATATTTGGCTTATGGAACGGTATCTGTGCTAATTTCAATCTCTGGTTTTATGTAGCACCCCAACTCACCTTTCCCCTTAAGCAAGCATAAGTTGGTTTTCTACATTTGAGACCCTGTTCTGTTTTGTAATTCAGTTCCTGTGTAGCCAAGTTTACATTCCGTGTAGTAGTGATATCTTATGATGTTTCTTTTTCTGTGTGACTTATTTCACTTAGAATAATCGTACCTGAATCCACTCATTATGCTGCTACGGGCAGATGACATAGATTTCATTGCTGAGTGATATTGCATTGTACGTAAGTACCACAACTTCTTTATCCATTTTTCACTTTCTGCGATATTGAACTTGTACCGTAAACGAGGTTCTTGTAAACAGAGCTGTCCCAAACATTTGGGTGGTTGTGTCTTTTTGATTTTAATTTCCCTAAGCTATAGGACCATAAGTGGAAGTGCCCTAGGCTCTGTTGCTTTGTTTTGTAGATGTTTCAGGAAACACCATACACTTCTCCAGAGTGGCTGTTGGCAATTTACATCCCGCCCATCAGCATAACAAGGCTCCCTGTTCTCCATGGCCTGTCCTGCCTTTCTGGATTTTACACTTTTTTCTGATGGCCCTTTTGACAGGGGGGCAGTGACACTCCATTGTAGTGCAGACTTCCTTTGCACGCTTGCTTGATTGGCCAAAAAGAGCGTATGCGTTTTTTCCTGAATATATTCAGGAAAAAACGCATACGCCCTTTTTGGCCGAGTGCATCATTGTGGACGTTCTGCCTCTTTTCCTATGCTTTACATGCAATTCCAGTCTACCTCCTGAAATCGGTTTCCTGCAATTCTGCCCCACTTTCAAGTCCTCTTGGCAGCCTTACTTCAATATATTTTTGGACGATAGCTGTCATTTATAACTCTGCAGGTTTGTGAATGACAGTGCCCCTGAGCTCCTTTCTTCAACTCGCTTTCTTGTGAGCTGGCCGCAACACCGCAGGATTGCTTCAGGCCCTAGTGTGGTTCCAGCACGGCACGCTGAGCCTTTGTTTAATTCCTCTTCCTGGTGGGAAATGAGAGTTAAATTTGCCCGTCCAGACAACTCCAGCTAGTCTCTCATTGGTTCTCCCTATTCCTGTTCATTTTCCGCAGAAATTGCAAACTGGTCCAAACAGGAGGTTAAAGGCACTGACTCTCCAAGTGGGGAGAGTGTTAGTAAAGCGTCTGGAATGTTGCACCCGAGTACCGGGGGATGAAAACTGAGACACATTTGAACACGTTTCCCGGTCACACGGTGGATCATACTCTGGGTTCCACATGCATGTTTTAGCTGAAGGAAGAATCCCTTCAACCTGGAGAGTTGAGACCCATGGAATGGGTACCATGCAATATGACTTCAAAGGGTCTGCATTTGCTCACCGAACCACACCAATCCTATCACTGCTGCATTTATGCCGCTGTACACACGCTTGATTCTCTTTCGGAGACATATAAATCCATAGGTTTTAAGATTCTTACAAGTCAGGTATATTCTTAGGCGTTTAATATGAGGTGTTGAGTCCACTTCGTTGAGCAAGGAGTAGCTCTTGTCTATTATATATTTGGCTTATGGAATGGTATCTGTGCTAATTTCAATCTCTGGTTTTATGCAGCACCCCAACTCACCTTTCCTCTTAAGCAAGCATATGTTGGTTTTCTACATTTGAGACCCTATTCTGTTTTGTAATTCAGTTCCTGTGTAGACAAGTTTACATTCCGTGTAGTAGTGATATCTTATGACGCTTCTTTTTCTGTGTGACTTATTTCACTTAGAATCATCGTACCTGAATAAACTCGTTATGCTGCTACGGGCCTGATGACATAGATTTCATTGCTGAGTGATATTGCATTGTACGTAAGTACCACAACTTCTTTATCCATTTTTCGCTTTCTGCGATATTGAACATGTACCATAAACGAGGTTCTTGTAAACAGAGCCATCCCAAACTTTGGGGTGGCTGTGTCTTTTTTATTTTAATTTCCTTAAGCTATAGGACCATAAGTTGAATTGCCCTAGGCTCTGTTGCTTTGTTTTTTAGATGTTTCAGGAAACACCATACACTTCTCCAGAGTGGCTGTTGGCAATTTACATCCCGCCCATGAACATAACAAGGCTCTCACGTCTCCATGGCCTGTCCTGCCTTTCTGGATTTTACACTTTTTTCAGATGGCCATTTTGACCGGGGGGCAGTGAGACATCATTGTAGTGCAGATTTCCTTTGCAAGTTGCTTGCTTGGCCAAAAAGGGCGTATGCGTTTTTTCCTGAATATATTCATGAAAAAATGCATACGCCCTTTTTGGCCAAGTGCATCATTGTGGACGTTCTGCCTCTTTTGCTATGCTTTACATGCAATTCCAGTCTACCTCCTGAAATCGGTTTCCTGCAATTCTGCCCCTCTTTCAAGCACTCTTGGCAGCCTTTCTTCAATATATTTTTGGACGATAGCTGTCATTTATAACTCTGCAGGTTTGTGAATGACAGTGCCCCTGAGCTCCTTTCTTCAACTCGCTTTCTTGTGAGCCGGCCACAACACCACTGCATTGCTTCACGCCCTAGTGTGGTTCTGGCATGGCACGCTGAGCCTTTGGTTAATTCCTCTTCTTGTTGGGAAATGAGAGTTAAATTTGCCCGTCCAGACACCTCCAGCTAGTCTCTCCTTGGTTCTCAATATTGCTGTTCATTTTCCGCAGAAATTGCAAACTGGGCCAATCAGGAGGTTAAAGGCACTGACTCTCCAAGTGGAGAGAGTGTTAGTAAAGCGTCTGGAATGTTGCACCCGAGTACCAGGGGACGAAACCTGAGTCACATTTGAACACGTTTCCCGATCACACGGTGGATCATACTCTGGGTTCCACATGCATGTTTTAGCTGAAGGAAGAATCCCTTCAACCTGGAGAGTTGAGACCCATGGAATGGGTACCATGCAATATGACTTCAAAGGGTCTGCATTTGCTCACCGATCCTCACCAATCCTATCACTGCTGCGTTTATGCCGCTGTACACACACTTGATTCTCTTTCGGAGACATATAAATCCATAGGTTTTAAGATTCTTACTAGTCAGGTATATTCTTAGGCATTTAATATGGGGTGTTGAGTCCACTTCGTTGAGCAAGGAGTAGCTCTTGTCTATTACATATTTGGCTTATGGAACGGTATCTGTGCTAATTTCAATCTCTGGTTTTATGCAGCAACCCAACTCACCTTTCCCCTTAAGCAAGCATAAGTTGGTTTTCTACATTTGAGACCCTGTTCTGTTTTGTAATTCAGTTCCTGTGTAGCCAAGTTTACATTCCGTGTAGTAGTGATATCTTATGATGTTTCTTTTTCTGTGTGACTTATTTCACTTAGAATCATCGTATCTGAATCCACTCATTATGCTGCTACGGGCCTGATGACATAGATTTCATTGCTGAGTGATATTGCATTGTACGTAAGTACCACAACTTCTTTATCCATTTTTCACTTTCTGTGATATTTAACTTGTACCGTAAACGAGGTTCTTGTAAACAGAGCCGTCCCAAACTTTGTGGTGGCTGTGTCTTTTTGATTTTAATTTCCCTAAGCTATAGGACCATAAGTGGAAGAGCCCTAGGCTCTGTTGCTTTGTTTTGTAGATGTTTCAGGAAAAACCATACACTTCTCCAGAGTGCCTGTTGGCAAGTTACATCCCATCCATCAGCATAACAAGGCCTCCAGTTCTCCATTGCCTGTCCTGCCTTTCTGGATTTTATACTTTTTTCAGATGGCCCTTTTGACCGGGGGGCAGTGAGACTTCATTGTAGTGCAGATTTCCTTTGCAAGCTTGCTTGGTTGGCCAAAAAGGGCGTATGCGTTTTTTCCTGTATTCCGGAAAAAACGCATACGCACTTTTTGGCCAAGTGCATCATTGTGGACGTTCTGCCTCTTTTCCTATGCTTTACATGCAATTCCAGTCTACCTCCTGAAATCGGTTTCCTGCAATTCTGCCCCGCTTTCAAGTCCTCTTGGCAGCCTTACTTCAATATATTTTTTGATGATAGCTGTCATTTATAACTCTGCATGTTTGTGAATTACAGTGCCCCTGAGCTCCTTTTTTCAACTCGCTTTCTTGTGAGCTGGCCGCAACACCGCAGGATTGCTTCAGGCCCTAGTGTGGTTCCGGCATGGCACGCTGAGCCTTTGTTTAATTCCTCTTCCTGGTGGGAAATGAGAGTTAAATTTGCCCGTCCAGACACCTCCAGCTAGTCTCTCATTGGTTCTCCCTATTCCTGTTCATTTTCCGCAGAAATTGCAAACTGGGCCAAACAGGAGGTTAAAGGCACTGACTCTCCAAGTGGGGAGAGTGTTAGGAAAGTGTCTGCAATGTTGCACCCGAGTACCAGGGGACGAAAACTGAGACACATTTGAACACGTTTCCCGATCACACAGTGGATCATTCTCTGGGTTCCACATGCATGTTTTAGCTGAATGAAGAATCCCTTAAACCTCGAGAGTTGAGACCCATGGAACGGGTACCATGCAGTATGACTTCAAGGGTCTGCATTTGCTCACCGAACCTCACCAAACCTATCACTGCTGCGTTTATGCCGCTGTACACACGCTTGATTCTCTTTCGGAGACATATCAATCCATAGGTTTTAAGATTCTTCCTAGTCAGGTATATTCTTAGGCGTTTAATATGGGGTGTAGAGTCCACTTCGTTGAGCAAGGAGTAGCTCTTGTCTATTACATATTTGGCTTATGGAACGGTATCTGTGCTAATTTCAATCTGTGGTTTTATGCAGCACCCCAACTCACCTTTCCCCTTAAGCAAGCATACGTTGGTTTTCTACATTTGAGACCCTGTTCTGTTTTGTAATTCAGTTCCTGTGTAGCCAAGTTTACCTTCCGTGTAGTAGTGATATCTTATGATGTTTCTTTTTCTGTGTGACTTATTTCACTTAGAATCATCGTACCTGAATCCACTCATTATGCTGCTACGGGCCTGATGACATAGATTTCATTGCTGAGTGATATTGCATTGTACGTAAGTACCACAACTTCTTTATCCATTTTTCCCTTTCTGCGATATTGAACTTGTACCGTAAACGAGGTTCTTGTAAACAGTGCCGTCCCAAACTTTGGGGTGGCTGTGTCTTTTTGATTTTAATTTCCCTAAGCTATAGGACCATAAGTGGAAGTGCCCTAGGCTCTGTTGCTTTGTTTTTTAGATGTTTCAGGAAACACCATACACTTCTCCAGAGTGGCTGTTCCCAATTTACATCCCGCCCACCAGCATAACAAGGCTCCCAGTTCTCCATGGCCTGTTCTTCCTTTCTGGATTTTATACTTTTTTCAGATGGCCCTTTTGACCGGGGGGAAGTGAGACTTCATTGTAGTGCAGATTTCCTTTGCAAGGTTGTTTGGTTGGCCAGAAAGGGCATATGCGTTTCTTCCTGAATATATTAAGGAAAAAACGCATGCGCCCTTTTTGGCCAAGTGCATCATTGTCGACGTTCTGAGTCTTTTCATATGTTGTCAATGCAATTCTTGTCTACCTCTTGAAATCGGTTTCCTGCAATTCTGCCTTGCTGTCAGTGCCTCTTCATAGCCTTACCTCAATATACTTTTGGAAAATAGTTGGCCTTTATAACTCTGCAGGTTTTTGAATTGCAGTGGCCCTTAGCTCCATTTTTCAGCTCTTATTTTTGTGATCTTGCCTCATATCCACAGGATTTTTTCATGCCCTATTCTTCTTCTGGGGCGCCTTGCTCTGCCTTTGGTTAATTCTTCTTCCTGATGTGAAATTAGAGTGACATGTGCCCATTGAAACCGCTACAGCTATTTTCTCACTGGTTCCCCCTATTCCCATTCATCCTCCGCACTAACTGCAGACTGTGCGATACCGGAACTTAAAGGCATTGACTCTCCGTGTGGGGATGTTGTTAGTAAAGTGGCTGGAATGTTGATCCGGAGCCCCAGGAGAGGAAAATGAGGTGCGTTTTAGAAACCTTTCCCGATCATATGGTATACCATCCGCTGGATTTCCCATGCATGGTTTAGCTGTAGGAAGATTCCCTTCAACCTGGAATGTTGGGACCCTTGGAATGAGTAGCATGAAGTATTGCATTAAACTTTCGGCAGTTGCTCACCAAAGCTCACCAATCCTCTCAGCCCCAAGTGTCCAGCCTTATGTCTTATCCAGCTGTGGGTTTATATGTGGTCATTCCAGGTTGCATCACAGCCCCTGAGCGAATTTTGTAAGAATTTTTCTCTCTTTCATTGTTTCTGCGTTTTGGTTTTAAAATTTATTTCTATAATGGGGTTTAGCTCATTTTCACTGCTGTGTTTGGCCACTCTGCACACACTTGATTCCCTTATGGAGATATATCAATACATGGGTTTTAAGATTCTTATTACTCAGATATATTTCTCTGCGGTGTATAGGGTGTGTTGAGGCCAGTTCATTGAGCAAGGTGTAGATCTTGTCTAATACCTATTTGGTTTATTGAACGGTATCTGTGCTAATTTCAAACTCTGGTTTTATGCATCACCCCACCTCTCCTTTCCCCTTAAGCTGACATAAGTGTGTTTTCTAAATGTGAGACACTGTTCTGTTTTGTAATTCATTTTTTGTGCAGCCATATTTATCCTCCCTCTATAAGTGATATCTTATGATATGTTTCTTTTTCTGTTTGACTTATTTCAAGTAGTATTATCGGACCTAAATCCACTCTTTATCCTTCTACTAGCCTTATTACATTGATTTCATGGTGAAGAGATATTCCATTGTACATAAGTACCACATTTTCTTTATCCATTGTTCTCTTTCCTGGGATATTTAAGGTGTACTGAAGTTGAGGTTCTTGTAAACAGAGTAGCCCTAAACTGTGGTGTGCTTGTGTCTTGTTGATTTTTAGACTTCCCTAGATATACTTCCATGATTGGAAGTGCCCTATGCTCTGTAGCTCTGTTTTTTAGATGATTTAGGAACCACCATACACTTCTCCAGAGTGGCTCTCGGCAGTTCACACACTGTCCATCAGCGTATAAAGGCTCCCTGTTCTCCATGGCCTGTCCTGCATTTCTGGTTTTTACAATTTTTTCGGATGGCCCTTTTGACCGGTGGGAAATGAGACTTCTTTGTTGTGCACATTTGCATTGCTTGCTTGCTTGGTTGCCCATAAAGTGCGTATGCGTTTTTTCCTGGATATATTCAGGAAAAAACGCATACTCCTTTTTGGGCCAACTGCATCATTGTCGAAATTCTGCCGCTTTTCATGTGCTTTAAAGACGAGTCCAATCTATCTCTTGAAATCTGTTTCTTGCAATTCTGTCTTGCATTCAGATCCTCTTCTTTGCCTTACCTCAACATATTTTTGGACGTTAGTTTTCATTTATAACTCTGCAGGTTTGTGAATTGCAGTGACCCTGAGCTCCATTTTTTAAGTTGCTCTTTTGTGAGCTGGCCTCAAAGCCGCAGGATTGCTTCAGGCCCTATTTTGGCTCCAGCGAGGCGGGCTGAGCCTTTTTTTACTTCTTATTCTTAATGGGAAATTAGAGTGACATGTGCCCGTCCAAACCCCTACAACTATTCTCTCATTGGTTCCCCCTCTTCCCGTTCATCCTCCTCACAATTTGCAAAATGTGTGAAACAGAAGTTTAAATGTGCTGATTCTCTAAGTGGGGAGATTCTAAGTAACGTGGCTGGAATGATGAACAGGAGCACCAGGAGAGGATAAATGAGGTGCATTTTAGACACATCTCCCCATCACATGGTGTACAGTCCTCTGGGTTTTCCATGCATGTTTTAGCTGTAGGAAGATCCCTTGAACCTGCAGATTTGGGACCCATTGAATGGGTACCAGGTAGTATTACTTTAAAGGGTGTGCATTTCCTCACCCAACCTCACATTTCTCTTAGCACGAACAGTTTCCAGCCTTATGTGTCATCCTGCTGTGGGTCTAGATGTGTTCAATCCATGTTGCATCACCGTCCCTGAGGAAAAGTTGTAAGAGGTTTTCTCTTTCTCTCTGTCGTTTATTTTTTTCAATTTATTACTATATTGGTTACAGCTGATTTTCAAAGCTCTGTTTCTTGCTGCTGTACATCCACTTGATTCACATACAGAGAGACATCAATAAATTCTTTTTCAGATTCTTACCAGTCATATATATTCTTTTCCGGTGACTTGAGTGTGCTGAGTGCAGTTCTTTTAGCTACCGTGTAGGCCTTGTTGATTATCAGTTTGGTATTTGGAATGGTATCTTTGCTAATTTCAACCTCCTGGATGATGCCTCACCCCTCCCCACCTTTCCCGTTTAGCAGCCTTACGCGTGTTTTCTACATACTTGACTATGTTTTTCTTTTGTAATTTATTTCATGTGTAGCCATTTTGGATTCCACCTTTAAGTGATATCTTATGATATGTGTCTTTTTCTTTTTGAATTATGTCACTTAGAATGATCATACGTAACTCCTCCGGAGTTGTTACAACTGGCCATATTTCATTGATTTCCAGGCTGAGTAATATTCCACTCTACATAAGTACCACATCTCTATCCATTTTTTCCCTCCAGAGACATTTAAGTTATATCCTAGTCGAGGATCTTTTAAACAGAGAGGCAGTAAACATTGGGGTGCCTGTGTCCTCTCGATTTTTGTTTTTCCCAAGACATACGCCCATGAGTGCAAGTGCCCTATGCTCTGTAGCTCATTTTTTAGATGCTTTAGTAAACACAATACACTTCTCCAGAATGGCCGTTGGCAATATACATTTCCACTATAAGCCTCACAGGGCTCCCTCTTCTCCTTGCCCTGTCCTGCATTTCTGGTGTTTACACTTTATGAGGATGGCTCTTCTGACTGATGCGAAGTGATATCTTTTGTAGTATTGATTTCCAGTGCCCACCTGTTTGGTTGGCTAAAAAAGTGTATGCCCTTTTCTTGAATATATACAGAAAAAAACGCATACAGCCTTTTTGGCCAACTGCAATGTTGGCAATGTTCAGCCCCTTTTCTTGTGCTTAATGGCGAGTCCTTTCTACCTCCTCAAATCCCTTTCCTGCCATTCTCCCTTGCTTACCAATCCTTTTCTCTGACTTTCCTCAAGACATTTTTCAGTGATAGATATTTTCAACTCTGCAGTTTCATGAATTTTACTGCCCCTGAGTTCCATTGTTCAACTTCTGTTTATGGGAACTGGCCACAAAGCAGTGGGATTTCCTCAAGCCCTATACTGTTTCCATGGGCAACCCTAGCCTTTGGTCAATTCGTCTTCCTGATTGGAAATTAGAGTGACATGTGCCTGTCTGAACACCTAGGACTTGTCTCTCATTGTTCCTCATCCTTCCGCTTCATCCTCTGGACAAATTCCAAACTGTACGCAACAGGATGTTGACAGTGCTGACATCTCCAAGTGGGGAGACTGTTAGTAAAGACGCTGGAGGGGTGAACCCGAGCACCAGGAGATGAGGAGATGAGATGCCTTTTCCAAACTCTTCCCGATCAGACGGTATACCATCCTCTGGGTGTGACAGACATGTTTTAGCAGTAGGAAGAGTCCCATTCATGTAAGGAGAACACCAGGGCTTTTTCAAAATCAGTGTCTCCCCGAAACCCAAACTGGGGAATTTTTTAAGCTACGGCTACACATATGTTCATTAAGGGCCTTGGGAAGTAGGCAGAGTCCAAACTTTAGATGTTTGAAGTCTTCAGGGTCAGAAGCACTCACCACCGGCTTCCCTTAGGTTACACTTTAACTGTCATTGATAGATGATGTCAATAAAAATATCTATTCTTTTTCCGATTATTTCCCCTTATAGGTTATTGCAAAATATTGAGTGTAGTTCCCTCTGCTATACAGTAGTTCCTTGTTGATGATCTATTTTATACATAGCAGTGTGTATGTGTTAATTCCAAACTGTTAATTTATCCCTCCTCCCACCTTTCCCCTTTGGTAATAATAAATTATAAGATTTTATACTTCTCAGAAATGGGGGAGCTGAAAGAGAGGTATCATTTTCAATGGAAAAGCATTTAAAACAAGATTGAAGCTTTAACCAAGATTATTAGGTGTACATCCTTGGAAAGAAATCACTTCATTTCTCTAATATTGACCTGACAAATAAGACAAACCTTTTCACTGAACTTGCTTATAATAAAGTGATGGAAATATCAAATGGAAGTGTTAGAAACATCTTATTTTACCCGAGCCTTATAAACTGTTCTATGTTAACTACAGTTTGGCTCACACATCTGTTCATTGAAGTTACAATAGTCTCAATTTCTGTTACTGATCCCCAGAGTGGACCCCAACAAGTGTCCCCCTGCCCAGTGTCATTGGGGCCAACAGATCGAGACTGAGTTTGGTTCACAAGCAAAGGAAACTTTATATTTTGATCAGAGAATGGAGAGGTGAGAGCATGCACTACCCCGTGGGCTGTGGGCTGGGCTGCTGTGTAGAGATCCTGTCAGAGTCAGTGGGAGGGAGGGGGTGGAGCACTCGAGGGCCGGGTTGGCTGCAGCTCAGGCTCTATATCTCGGAGTCTGCACTGGGCCCCAGGAGCTGAGGTGTCGACCCAGCCATTCTGCACTAGGAAATCTGGTCTGAAGTGCCGGGTGTGGAACCTCTGCATGCGGGACCCTAGGAGCACGTGAAATTAGACAAAGCACAAAAGATAAAAAAGGTCAGACTTGACTTTATTGCCCAGATTCTATTTTTATCTCCCAGGGATTTTTAATGGGCTTTGCTGGGAACAAACCCCTCCTCTGCCTTTTGTCCCGTTCCTCATTCTTGGAGTGCTGAGGGTGCAGACCCTTCTTCTGTAACTGCTGAGTGCTGAGTTGGGAGCCCTCATACCAGGGGACGAGGGTCAGAACTTCTCCCCAGCAGCCTCCAGGTGACGTTGATTGGCCCCAGGACCCCTGCCTCCCTGCTCGTCCGCCTGAGCACCAGCATTGGAAGTGTTATAGATTCTAATGACCTTTAAGGGTCCAGGAAAGAGATGTGCAGAGACGCTGTGGGGGCCGGTTTCACCCCGCCCCACATTTGTTCGGCCACCTTAGGCTGACCGTTTCTGCCAGCCTAGATGCTCTGACCAGTAGTCTGCTCTTTCTTCAATTAGGCCCCTGAATTAACGTAAAAACAGCACCAGGTGTCAGAGCCCTGCCCGCTCAACTCCCAGACAGTCCAGGGTCAGTGGTGATCAAGGACCATGATGGCCACTGAGTCAACAGCCTTTTGAAGTAAACAGGAGTCCAGCCGGTCTTATTGGCCACCATCATCACGGTGTCTGTAGGCTTTTCTATGGTGACAGTGTGATATACGTTTCCCCCGCCAAGATTATTAGCTCCCCTCTGGGTGCAGTAAGTCCTGCAAGCAGTAGTCTACTCCTTCGGGACACACTATTGTTGTTTTATGAGAGAAACTCCAGGTCAAGTGATGTTCACACAAGTCGTCATGGTGCCCTGTTGCCCCCGGTTATCTCTCTGGATGTTGGAGTTGGAGGGCCTCCTCACTCGAGGTCGGTGTGCCCACGGAGCGAACCCTGCAACTTCAGGGCATGGTTGGTGATTAGGATCACCACGTGGGGTCCTTTTCCCTTAGGAGGGAGGTGGCCTTTTGGGTTGCTGATTTCCACGTTTTTAGATACCGCCAGTATCTTGGCCAGATGTGGCAGTGGGCCAAGCCCCTTGGTGACTGTAGTTTATCCTACCTGGATGGCATTCTTGCGTTGTTCCATTTCAAGTGGTCCCAGTTTTTGCACTAATTCTCCAATGGCGATTCACCTTTCACCGGGAATGGAAAGGTCAAAGGGTTTAGCTCAATTAGGGAGTTCCAGGGCAAGGGTCTGAATTGACTGCTCTTTCCATTCTTGAAAGGCCACTTCTGGATTCTGTTCAAAAGGATCATCATCTTTTCCTTTCAGTGTTTCATATAGAGGCCCAGCTAGTAGACTGTAGTTAGGGATCCAGAAGCAGCAAACCCTGGCCTCCCCAGGAACCCCTAAGCTGTCTTCTAGTTTTAGAAAGGGGTAAGGCTGCAAATGGTTTCTTCCCTTTCCTGGGATGGACTTCTCCGACCTTCTGTGAGAATGAAGCCCAGGCAGGTCACCGCAGTCTGTGATATTTGAGCTTTTTCTTGGACAACTTCTATCCTTTATTGGCTTGGTAGTTCAGAGGCCTCCTTAGTAGGGCTGGCGATCAGAATGTCATCTGCATATTGAAGGAGGGTTTCCTTTTCCAGAGGTAGAACTTTTCGGTCTTTAGCTAAGCTTTCCCCAAAGATGGTGTGGGAATTTTTGAACCCTTGGGGCAAGACGGCCCGGAAGTATTGTTTTAGTTGTATGTTGAGTCCTGCCACTCACAAGCCAAAATTTCTTGTGACTCTGGGACTAATGGAATACAAAAGAAGGCATCATTGAGACTAATACAGAATACCATGTCCTGGTGGTTGGTAGAATGACCAGCAGGGTGTAGGAATTAGGAGCAACTGGAGGTATATCCTCGGTGGCTTCACTGACTGTCCTGACATCCTTTACCAGGTCCCCAGCAGCCCATGGGGCTCTCGTGGTCAGGCCAATCCCAGGATATGGAGCTCTCCTGGGCAGGTACCCCACCCCCAACCCAGCCCACGGGGCTCTCGTGGTCAGGCCTCTCCCAGGATACAGAGCTACCCTTGCAGGTACCGTGGCAGGGCTGGGCACACAGGAACCGTGCACATAGCTCTCACTGAAGAGCACCCCCATCTCACCTGTCGCTCAGAGCTGACACAGAGCACCTCAGAGCAGGACTTAAACTAACAACCAGCAGCTCCGACAGGTCTGTGACCCTGGGCATCACTCTGTGTGGCCTCCCTCCACCTGGTCTTCCAGAGACTTCCACTGCACCCGGGGCACCAGGCCTCTGTCTCCAACCACCACCCACCCCTCCTCTCCCTGACTCCTGGGTTCCTCTCATTAGGAGAGGCTTTTCTTGAAGTTGTCTCCCACTCATGGGCCAGATAAAATGATTAGAAAACAAGCCAAAGCTGCAGCCCCTTGTCTATCCTGACTCTCAGGAGCCCACACCTGTTCCTTGGACCTGGCCGGTTCAGCAAGTTCCATTTTCTGCAACTGTGAGCCCCTGAGGGGTGATGATTGGCTGACCTGGGCAGCCTTACCGTGCCGGCCAGCCCTCCCCAGGTGTGCCTGGGTTGAGATCAATATAAATACCACTCCAGGCAGCAAGAGCCCCTGCAGCTGTGCCTGACGCCATTTTCTCTGCCCTGTCAGCAGTCTCGGGGCTGGGCTGGTGGGAGGGAGTGAGAGGCCACGGCTTTGTGGGTGGCCCAGTGTGAGTGGGGCTCTGCTGGACTTTCTGCAGCAGTTGCCAGGCTGCTACCTGCTAAAGAAGAGGATGTGTCACCCATACCTGCTGCTGGAATTTCTCCCTGGGCAGAGGTGAGGAAGGAAAAAAGCAGTGGGAGCAGGGACAGGACGGGTATCTCAGGCAGGGAAATGGAAATCTTCCAGAAGAGCACCCAGGACCAGGGCCATCCTGGCTGGCCTGCAGGCACCAAGTCAGCTGGCATGCTGTCACTCATGTGGCTCCATGGCCCTTCCTCTAGGCTTTCAAGTCCTTGTATATATTCAGGTGTTTTACCTGGGAAGGGTGGGAACAGTTCAGCAGCAACTGGCCTGGGGCTCAGCTCACGTTCACTCACAGATGCCTCGGCACGGTGCCCCAGCTTTGCAATGAGGACGCTTGTTGTGTGGGGGCTGCTGGCTGAATGGGAGACGATTCCCCACCACTGACCAACTTCAGAATTGTTTACAACTGGAACAAGGGCCCTGATACGGTTTTCCTCTGAGTAACTGGTGGGTTCTGTTTTTTTTTTTTTCTCTTTTTCGTTTTTGGTTCAAGGTAGAATTTATTCCTCTTTTTTGTATTTACAGATATAAGCATGGAAATAATTTATTCATATAAATACATGTATGTGAAGGGAATAATTGTTTTTTCTGTTTTGTTTTTTAAATTTTATTTCTTTTTAATTTTGAATTTTATTTTATATTTTTATACAGCAAGTTCTTATTTGTTATCTATTTTATACATATAAATGTTTACATGCCAATCCCAATCTCTCAACTCCTCCCACCACCACCCCCCCAAGAGCTTTCCCCCCTTGTTGTCCATACGATTGTTGTCTACATCTGTTGCTCTATTTATGCCTTGCAAAACGGTTAATCTGTACAGTTTTTCTAGGTTCCACATATATGCACGAATATACAAGATTTGTTTTTCTCTTTCTGACTTACTTCACTCTGTATGACAGACTCTAGATCCATCGACGTCTCTACAAATGACCCAATTTCATTCCTTTCATGGCTTAGTAATATTCCATTTTATATATGTACCACATCTTTATGCATTCGTCTGTCTGTGGGCATTTAGGTTGCTTCCATTACCTCGATATTGTAAATAGTGATGCAATGAACATTGCGGTGAATGTCTCTTTTTGATTTATGGTTTTGTCTGGGTATACGTCCAGTACTGGGATTGCTGTATCATATGGTAATTCTATTAATAGTTTCTTAAGAAACTCCATATTGTTCTCCATAGTGACTGTATCAATTTATATTCCCAACAATAGTAGAAGAGGCTTCCTTTTCTCCACACCCTTTCCAGCATTTGTTGTTTGTAGATTTTCAGATGATGCCGATTCTAACAGGTGTGAGGTGATACCTCATTGTTGAGTCCATTTCGTTGAGCAAGGGGTAGGTCTTGTCTATTACATATTTGGCTTATGGAACGGTATCTGTGCTAATTTCAAACTCTGGTTTTATGCAGCACCCCAACTCACCTTTCCCCTTAAGCAAGCATAAGTTGGTTTTCTAAACTTGAGACCCTGTTCTGTTTTGTAATTCAGTTCCTGTGTAGCCAAGTTTACATTCCGTGCATTAGTGATACCTTATGATGTTTCTTTTTCTGTGTGACTTATTTCACTTAGAATCATCGTGCCTCAATCCACTCATTATGCTGGTACAGGCCTGGTGACACAGATTTCATTGCTGAGTGGTATTCTGTTGTACATAAGTACCGCAACTTCTTTATCAATTATTTGTTCTCTGGGATATTTAACTTGTACCTTAGAAGAGGTTCCTGTAAACAGAGCCATCCCAAATTTTGGGGTGGCTGTGTCTTTTTGATTTTAATTTCCCTAAGCTATAGGACCATAAGTGGAAATGCCCTAGACTCTGTTGCTTTGTTTATCAGATGTATCAGGAAACACTATACACTTCTCCAGAGTGGCTGTTGGCAATTTACATCCCGCCCATCAGCATAACAAGGCTCCCAGTTCTCCATGGCCTGTCCTGCCTTTCTGGATTTTACACTTTTTTCAGATGGCCCTTTAGACCGGGGGGAAGTGACACTTCATAGAAGTTCGGATTTCCATTGCAAGCTTGCTTGGTTTGCCAAAAAGGGCGTATGTGTTTTTTCCTGAATATATTCAGGAACAAACTCATATGCCCTTTTTTGTCACGTGCATCATTGTCGATGTTCTGCCTCTTTTCCTATGCTTTAAATGCAAATTCAGTCTACCTCCTGAAATCAGTTTCCTGAAATTCTGCCCCGCTTTCAAGTCCTCTTGGCAGCCTTACTTCAATATATTTTTGGACGTTATCTGTCATTTATAACTCTGCAGGTTTGTGAATGACAGTGCCCCTGAGCTCCTTTCTTCAACTCGCTTTCTTGTGAACTGGCCGCAAACCCGCAAGACTGCTTCAGGCCCTAATCTGCTTCTGGCAGGGCACGCTGAGCCTTTGGTTAATTCCTCTTCCTGGTGGGAAATGAGTGTTAAATATGCCCGTCCAGACACCTACCTCACTCTCAACCCCTTGGTAATGTGGGTCCTCTGGTTTGTGGCCACCTTTGCTGGGTTCCTCACCTTTTGATGATGTGGCCCCACTAGTGTGAGGACACTCCTGCCTGGTTCTCATCCACGTGGTTATGTGGACCCCCTGGTGAGAGTCTGTTCCTGGCTGTGTTCCTCACCCTTCTGTGAGGGAGACCCTCTGCTGATAGGTCACTCCTGTATGGCTGGCACACATTGCCTTGGTGAAGTCAGCTGTGTGGTGGCAGTTGGAGCGTGCTGGGGATCTCCTGCCCCCGGTGATGAGGGCCCTCTTGCGTCAGGCCCTAACTGCTGGGCTCACCAACTTTTCTTAGTGAGCCCAATGATGCTTGGGCACTCCTCTTAGGACCCCATCTCCATGGGGATGTGGGCCTTCTGCTCTGAGGTCCCAACGGCTGGGTTGTTCACATTTTCATGATGTGGGCTCTCTGGTGTTAGTTCACAGAGGCCTGGATCCCATAGCCTCTGTGCTCTTGGCCGCCTGCTGGGAGGTTCCAACGGCTGGATTCCTCACTTTTTTAATTTTTTGGGCCCTCTGTTGTGAGTATCCTCCTGCCTGCCTCACTCCCAGCCCCTTCGTGATGTGTGTCCTCTGGTTTGAGGCCACATGTGCTGGGTTCCTCACCTTTCGATGATGTGGGACCAATGGTCTTAGGAGACTCCTGCCTGGTTCACATCCCCTTGGTGATGTGGGCCCTCTGTTGAGAGTCTGATCCTGGCTGGGTTCCTCACCCATCTGTGAGGTGGGCCGTCTGCTGTGAGGTCACTCCTGCCTGGCTTGCTCACCTCGCCTTGTGGACATGAGCCCTCTGGTGGCACTTGGAGCCTGCTGGGAGCCTCCTCCCCTCGGTGATGAGGGCCCTCTGGCGTCAGGCCCTAACGGCTGGGCTCCCCACATTTTGTGATGTGCGCCCAGTGGTACGAGGACACTCCAGCCAGGTTCACATCCCCATTGGGATGTGGGCCTTCTGCTCTGAGGTCCCAATGCCTGGGTTACTCACAGTTTCATGATGTGGGCTCTCTGCTGTTAGTTCACTCCTGCCTGCATCCCATAGCTTCTGTGCTCTCGGCCGCCTGCTGGGAGGTTCTAACTGCTGGATTCCTCACCTTTCTTATTCTTTGGGCCCTCTGTTTTTAGGCTACACCTGCCTGCCTCACTCCTATTCCCTTTGTGATATGTGTCCTCTGATTTGAGGCCACATGTGCTGGGTTCCGCACCTTTCGATGATGTGGCCCCACTGGAGGGAAGATAGTCCGGACTGGTTCCCATCCCCTTGCTGATGTGGGCCCTCAGGTGAGAGTCTGATCCTGGCTGGGTTCCTCACCCTTCTGTGAGGTGGGCCCTCTGCTGTGAGGTCAATCATGCCTGTCTGGCACACGTCACCTTGGCGACGTGGGCCCTCTGGTGGCAGTTGGAGTGTGCTGGGATCCTCCTCCCCTCGGTGATGAGGGCCCTCTTGCCTTAGGCCATAACTGCTGGGCTCCCCACATTTTCTGATGTGCGCCAAGTGAGTGAGGACACTCTTGCCAGGTTCCCATCCCCATGGGGATATGGGCCTTCTGCTCTGAGGTCAAAACGGCTGGCTTGCTCACAGTACCATGATGTGGGCCCTCTGCTGTGAGTTCACTCCGGCAAGGATCCCTTATCATCGGTGCTCTGAGCCGCCTCCTGGGAGGTTCCAACTGCTGGATTCCTCAACATTTTATTCTATGTGCCCTCTGTTGTGAGGCTCCTCCTGCCTGCCTCACTGCCAGCCCCTTGGTGATGACTGTCTTATGGCTTGAGGCCACATGTGCTGCGTTCCTCACCTTTCGATGATGTGGCCCCACTCGTGTGAGGACACTCCTGCCTGGTTCCCATCCCCTTGGTGAGGTGGGCCCTCTGGCGAGAGTCTAATCCTGGCTGGGTTCCTCAACGTTCTGTGAGGTAGGCCCTCTTCTGTGAGGTCACTCCTGCCTGGCTGGCACACGTCACCTTGGAGACGTGAGCCCTCTGGTGGCAGTTGGAGCATGCAGGGTGCCGCTTCCTCTCGGTGATGACGGCCCTCTGGTGTCAGGCCCTAAATGGTGGGCTCCCCACATTTTCTGATGTGCGCCCAGTGGTGCGAGGACACTCCAGCCAGGTTCCCATTCCCATGAGGATGTGGGCCTTCTGCGCTGAGGTCCCAACGCCTGGGTTGCTCACAGTTTTATGATGTGGGCCCTCTGCTGTGAGTTCACTGCGGCCTGGATCCCATAGCCTCGGTGTTCTGAGCCGCCTGCTGGAAGGTCTAAATGCTGGAATCCTCACGTTTTTTATATTATGTGCCCTGTGTTGTGAGGCTACTCCTGCCTGCCTCACTCCAAGGCCCTTGGTGATGTGGGTCCTCTGGTTTGAGGACACGTGTGCTGGCTTCCTCACCTTAAGATGATGAGGCCCCACTGGTGTGAGGATAATCCTGACTGGTTCCCATCCCCTTTGTGATGTGGGCCCTCTGGTGAGAGTCTGATCCTGGCTGGGTTCCTCACCCATCTGTGAGGTGGGCCCTCTACTATCAGGTAACTCTTGCCTGGCTTGCTCATCTCGCCTTGTTGACATGAGCCCTCTGGTGGCACTTGGACCCAGCTGGGAGCCTCCTCACCTCTGTGATGAGGGCCCTCTGACGTCAGGCCCTAACTGCTGGGCTCACCAACTTTTCTTAGTGAGCCCAGTGATGCTCGGGCACTCCTCTTAGGTTCCCATCTCCATGGGGATGTGGGCCTTCTGCTCTGAGGTTCCAACGGCTGGGTTGATCACAGTTTCATGATGTGGGCTCTCTGGTGGTAGTTCACTGTGGCCTGGATCCCATAGCCTCTGTGCTCTTGGCCGCCTGCTGGGAGGTTCCAACGGCTGGATTCCTCACTTTTTTAATTTTTTAGGCCCTCTGTTGTGAGGATCCTCCTGCCTGCCTCACTCCCAGCCCCTTCGTGATGTGTGTCCTCTGGTTTGAGGCCACATGTGCTGGGTTCCTCACCTTTCGATGATGTGGGACCAATGGTCTTAGGAGACTCCTGCCTGGTTCACATCCCCTTGGTGATGTGGGCCCTCTGTTGAGAGTCTGATCCTGGCTGGGTTCCTCACCCATCTGTGAGGTGGGCCGTCTGCTGTGAGGTCACTCCTGCCTGGCTTGCTCACCTCGCCTTGTGGACATGAGCCCTCTGGTGGCACTTGGAGCCTGCTGGGAGCCTCCTCCCCTCGGTGATGAGGGCCCTCTGGCATCAGGCCCTAACGGCTGGGCTCCCCACATTTTGTGATGTGCGCCCAGTGGTTCGAAGACACTCCATCCAGGTTCACATCCCCATTGGGATGTGGGCCTTCTGCTCTGAGGTCCCAACGGCTGGGTTGTTCACAGTTTCATGATGTGGGCTCTCTGCTGTTAGTTCACTCTGGCCTGGATGCCATAGCCTCTGTGCTCTGGGCCGCCTGCTGGAAGGTTCCAACTGCTCGATTCCTCAACTTTTGTATTCTATGGGTCCTGTGTTGCGATGCTCCTCCTGCCTGCCTCACTCGCAACCCCTTCGTGATGTGGGTCCTCTGGTTTGAGGCCACATGTGCTGGGTTCCGCAACTTTCAATGATGTGGCCCCACTGGTGTGAGGACACTCCTGCCTGGTTCCCATCCCCTTGGTGATGTGGGCCTTCTGGTGACAGTCTTATCCTGGCTGGGTTCCTCACTCTTCTGTGAGGTAGGCCCTCTGCTGTGAGGTCAATCCTGCCTGATTTGCACACATCACCTTGGCGATGTGGGCCCTCTGTTGGCACATGGAACCTGCTGGGAACCTCCTGCCCTGGGTGATGACGGCCCTCTAGCATCAGGCCCTAACTGCTGGGCTCCCCACGTTTTCTGATGTGAGCCCAGTGATGCCAGGACACTCCTGTCAGGTTCCCATCCCCATGGGGATGTGGGCTTTCTGCTCTGAGGTCCCAACGCCTGGGTGGCTCACAGTTTCATGATGTGGGCTCTCTGGTGTTAGTTCACTCCTGCCTGCATCCCATAGCTTCTGTGCTCTCGGCCGCCTGCTGGGAGGTTCCAAATGCTGGATTCCTCACCTTTTTTATTCTTTGGGCCCTCTGTTTTTAGGCTACTCCTACCTGCCTCACTCCCATCCCCTTTGTGATGTATGTCCTCTGATATGAGGCCGCATGTGCTGAGTTCCTCACCTTTCGATGATGTGGCCCCACTGGTGGGAGGTCAGTCCTGACTGGTTCCCATCCCCTTGGTGTTGTGGGCCTTCTGGCAAGAGTCTCATCCTACCTCGGTTCCTCACCCTTCTGTGAGATAGGCCCTCTGCTGTGAGGTCGCTACTGCCTGGCTGGCGCATGCCACCTTGTAGACGTGAGCCCTCTGTTGGCAGTTGGAACCTGCTGGGAGTCTCCTCCCCTCAGTTATGAGGGCCCCCTGGCGTCAGGCCCTAACTGCTGGGCTCCTAACATTTTCTGATATGTGCTAAGTGGTGCGAAGCCACTCCTGCCAGGTTCCCATCCCAATGGGGATGTGGTCCTTCTGTTCTGAGGTCCCAACGGCTGGGCTGCTCACAGGTTCATGATGTGGGCCCTCTGCTGTGAGTTCACTGCGGCCTAGATCCCATAGACTCGGTGCTCTGGGCCGCTTGCTGGGAGGTTCCAACTGCTGGATTCCTCAACTTTTATATTCTATGGACCCTGTGTTGTGAGGCCGGTCCTGCCAGCCTCATTCCGAAACCCTTGGTGATGTGGTTCCTCTGGTTTGAGGCTACATGTGCTGGGATCCTCACCTTTCGATGATGTTGTCCCACTGGTGTGGGGACACGCCTGCCTGGTTCCCATCCCCTTGGTGATGTGGACCCTCTGGTGAGAGTCTGATCCTGGCTGTGTTCCTCACCCTTCTGTGAGGTGGGCCCTCTGCTGTGAGGTCACTCCTGCCGGGCTGGCACACATCGCCTTGGTGACGTTGGCCCTCTGGTGGCAGCTGGAGCCTGCTGGGAGCCTCCTCCCCTCGGTGATGAGTGCCCTCTAGCGTCAGGCCCTAACTTCTGAGCACCCCACGTTTTCTGATGTGAGCCCAGTGATGCCAGGACACTCCTGTCATGTTCCCATCACCATGGGGATGTGGGCCTTCTGCTCTGAGGTCCCAGTGTCTGGGTTGCTCACAGTTTCATGATGTGGGCTGTCTGGTGTTAGTTCACTCTGGCTTGGATCCCCTAGCCTCTGTGCTCTGGGCCGCCTGCTGGGAGGTTCCAACTGCTGGATTCCTCACCTTTCTTATTTTTGGGCCCTCTGTTGTGAGGCTCCTCCTGCCTGCCTCACTCCCAGCCCCTTGGTGATGGGTGTCCTATGGTTTGAAGTCACATGTTCTGGGTTCCTCACCTTTAGATGATGTGGCCCTACTCATGTGAGGACACTCCTGTCTGGTTCCAATCCATTTGGTGATGTGGGCCCTCTGGTGCGAGTCTGACCCTAACTGGGTTCGTCACACTTCTCTGAGGTGGGCCCTCTGCTGTGAGGTCATTCGTGCCTGGTTGGCACACATCACCTTGGCGACGTCAGCCCTCTGGTGGCAGTTGGAGCCTGCTGGGAGCCTCCTTCCCTTGGTGATGAGAGTCCTCTGGTGTCAGGCCCTAACTGCTGGTCTCCCAAAATTTTCTGATACGTTCTCAGTGGTGCGAGGACACTCCTACCAGATTTATATCCCCATGGGGATGTGGGCCTCCTGCTCTGAGGCCCCAATGGCTGGGTTGCTCAGTTTCATGACATGGGCCCTCTTCTGTGAGTTCACTGTGGCTTGGATCCCATAGCCTCGGTGCTCTGGGCCGCCTGCTGGGAGGTTCCAACTGCTGGATTCCTCACTTTTTTATTCTATGGGCCCAGTGTTGTGAGGCTACTCCTGCCTGCCTCACTCCGAGGCCCTTGGTGATGTGGGTCCTCTGGTTTGAGGACACATGTGCTGAGTAGCTCACCTTTCGCTGATGTGGCCCAACTGGTGTGAAGACACTCCTGCCTGGTTCCCATCCTCTTAGTGATGTGGGCCCTCTGGTGAGAGTCTGATATTGGCTGGGTTTCTCAACCTTCTGTGAGGTGGGACCTCTGCTGTGAGGTAACTCCTGCCTGGCTTGCTCACGTTGCCTTGGCAACGTGAGCCCTCAGGTGGCAGTTGGAGCCTGCTGGGATTCTCCTCCCCTCAGTTATGAGAGCTCTGGATAAAACACATATGCCCTTTTTTGCCAAGTGCATTATTTTCCAAGTTCTGTCTCTTTTCCTATGCTTTAAGAGCGACTCCCGTGTACCTTCTGAAATCGTTTTCCAGCAATTGTGCCCCGCATTCAAGTCCTCTTCGCAGCCTTACTTCAGTATAATTTTGGATGATAGCTGTCATTTATAACTCTGCAGGTTTGTGAATTACAGTGTCCCTGAGCTCCTTTCTTCAACTCGCTTTCTTGTGAGCTGGCCGCAACACCGCAGCATCGCTTCAGGCCCTAGTGTAGTTCCGGCATGGCATGTTGAGCCTTTGGTTAATTCCTCTTCCTGGTGGGAAATGAGAGTTAAATTTGCCCGTCCAGACACCTCCAGCTAGTCTCTCATTGGTTCTCCCTATTCCTGTTCAGTTTTCCGCAGAAATTGCAAACTGGGCCAAACAGGAGGTTAAAGGCACTGACTCTCCAAGTGGGGAGAGTGTTAGTAAAGCGTCTGAAATGTTGCACCCGAGTACCAGGGAACGAAAACTGAGACACATTTGAACACGTTTCCCAATCACACGGTGGATCATACTCTGGGTTCCACATGCATGTTTTAGCTGAAGGAAGAATCCCTTAAAACTGGAGAGCTGAGACGCATGGAATGGGTACCATGCATTATGACTTCAAAGGGTCTGCATTTGCTCACCGATCCTCACCAATCCTATCACTGCTGCGTTTATGCCACTGTACACACGCTTGATTCTCTTTCGGAGACATATAAATCCATAGGTTTTAAGATTCTTACTAGTCAGGTATATTCTTAGGCGTTTAATATGGGGTGTAGAGTCTACTTCATTGAGCAAGGTGTGGCTCTGGTCTATTACATATTTGGCTTATGGAATGGTATCTGTGCTAATTTCAAACGCTGGTTTTATGCAGCACCCCAACTCACCTTTCCCCTTAAGCAAGCATAAGTTCGTTTTCTACATTTGAGACCCTGTTCTGTTTTGTAATTCAGTTCCTGGGAAGCCAAGTTTACATTCCGTGTAGTAGTGATAATTTATGATGTTTCTTTTTCTGTTTGAATTATTTCACTTAGAATCATCGTACCTGAATCCACTCATTATGCTACTATGGGCCTGATGACATCGATTTCATTGCTGAGTGATACTGCATTGTAGGTAAGTACCACAACTTCTTTATCCATTTTTCACTTTCTGTGATATTGAACTTGTACCGTAAACGAAGTTCTTGTAAACAGAGCCGTCCCAAACTTTGGGGTGGCTGTGTCTTTTTGATTTTAATTTCCCTAAGCTATAGGACAATAAGTGGAAGTGCCCTAGGCTCTGTTGCTTCATTTTTTAGATGTTTCAGGAAACACCATACACTTCTCCAGAGTGGCTGTTGGCAATTTACATCCCGCCCATCAGCATAACAAGGCTCCCAGTTCTCCATGGCCTGTCCTGCCTTTCTGGATTTTACACTTTTTTCAGATGGCCCTTTTGACCGCGGGGCAGTGAGACTTCATTGTAGTGCAGATTTCCTTTGCAAGCTTGCTTGGTTGGCCAAAAAGGGCGTATGCGTTTTTTCCTGAATATATTCAGGAAAAAACGCATATGCCCTTTTTGGCCAAGTGCATCATTGTGGATGTTCTGCCTCTTTTCCTATGCTTTACATGCAATTCCAGTCTACCTCCTGAAATCGGTTTCCTGCAATTCTGCCCCACTTTCACGTCCTCTTGGCAGCCTTACTTCAATATATTTTTGGACGATAGCTGTCATTTATAACTCTGCAGGTTTGTGAATGACAGTGCCCCTGAGCTCCTTTCTTCAACTCGCTTTCTTGTGAGCTGGCCACAACACTGCAGTATTGCTTCAGGCCCTAGTGTGGTTCCGGCATGGCAAGCTGAGCCTTTGGTTAATTCCTCTTCCTGGTGGGAAATGAGAGTTAAATTTGCCCGTCCAGACACCTCCAGCTAGTCTCTCATTGGATCTCCCTATTCCTGTTCATTTTCCACAGAAATTGCAAACTGGGTCAACAGGAGTTTAAAGGCACTGACTCTCCAAGTGGGGAGAGTGTTAGTAAAGCGTCTGGAATGTTGCACCCGAGTACCAGGGCACGAAATCTGAGTCATATTTTAACACGTTTCCCGATCACACGGTGGATCATACTCTGGGTTCCACATGCATGTTTTAGCTGAAGGAAGAATCCCTTAAACCTGGAGAGTTGAGACCCATGGAATGGGTACCATGCAATATGACTTCAAAGGGTCTGCATTTGCTCACTGATCCTCACCAATCCTATCACTGCTGCGTTTATGCCACTGTACACATGCTTGATTCTCTTTCGGAGACATATAAATCCATAGGTTTTAAGATTCTTACTAGTCAGGTATATTCTTAGGCGTTTAATATGGGGTGTTGAGTCAACTTCGTTGAGCAAGGTGTAGCTCTTTTCTATTACATATTTGGCTTATGGAATGGTATCTGTGCTAATTTCAATGTCTGGTTTTATGCAGCACCCCAACTCACCTTTCCCCTTAAGGAAGCATAAGTTGGTTTTCTACATTTGAGACCCTGTTCTGTTTTGTAATTCAGTTCCTGTGTAGCCAAGTTTACATTCCGTGTAGTAGTGATAACTTATGATGTTTCATTTTCTGTGTGACTTATTTCACTTAGAATCATTGTACCTGAATCCACTCGTTATGCTGCTATGGGCCTGATGACATAGATTTCATTGCTGAGTGATATTACATTGTAGGTAAGTACCACAACTTCTTTATCCATTTTTCACTTTCTGTGATATTAAACTTGTACCGTAAACTAGGTTCTTGTAAACAGAGCTGTCCCAAACTTTGGGGTGGCTGTGTCTTTTTGATTTTAATTTCCCTAAGCTATAGGACCATAAGTGGAAGTGCCCTAGGCTCTGTTGCTTTGTTTTTTAGATGTTTCAGGAAACACCATACACTTCTCCAGAGTGGCTGTTGGCAATTTACATCCCGCCCATGAGCATAACAAGGCTCCCAGTTCTCCATGGCCTGTCCTGCCTTTCTGGATTTTACACTTTTTTCAGATGGCCCTTTTGACCGGGGGGTAGTGAGACTTCATTGTAGTTCAGATTTCTTTGCAAGCTTTCTTGGTTAGCCAAAAAGGGCGTATGCGTTTTTTCCTGAATATATTCAGGAAAAAACGCATACGCCCTTTTTGGCCAAGTGCATCATTGTGGACGTTCTGCCTCTTTTCCTATGCTTTACATGCAATTCCAGTCTACCTCCTGAAATCGGTTTCCTGCAATTCTTCCCCGCTTTCAAATCCTCTTGGCAGCCTTACTTCAATATATTTTTGGACGATAGCTGTCATTTATAACTCTGCATGTTTGTGAATTACAGTGCCCCTGAGCTCCTTTCTTCAACTCATTTTCTTGTGAGCTGGCCGCAACACCGCAGGATTGCTTCAGGCCCAAGTGTGGTTCCAGAATGGCACGCTGAGCCTTTGGTTAATTCCTCTTCCTGGTGGGAAATGAGAGTTAAATTTGCCCGTCCAGACACCTCCAGCTAGTCTCTCATTGGTTCTCCCTATTCCTGTTCATTTTCCGCAGAAATTGCAAACTGGGCCAAACAGGAGGTTAAAGGCACTGACTCTCCAAGTGGGGAGAGTGTTAGTAAAGCGTCTGGAATGTTGCACCCGAGTACCAGGGGACGAAAACTGACACAATTGAACACGTTTCCCGATCACACGGTGGATCATACTCTGGGTTCCACATGCATGTTTTAGCTGAAGGAAGAATCCCTTAAACCTGGAGAGTTGAGACCCATGGAATGGGTACCATGCAATATGACTTCAAAGGGTCTGCATGTGTCCACCGAACCTCACCAATCCTATCACTGCTGCGTTTATGCCACTGTACACACGCTTGATTCTCTTTCGGAGACATATAAATCCATAGGTTTTAAGATTCTTACTAGTCAGGTATATTCTTAGGCGTTTAATATGGGGTGTTGAGTCCACTTAGTTGAGCAAGGAGTAGCTCTGGTCTATTACATATTTGGCTTATGGAACGGTATCTGTGCTAATTTCAATGTCTGGTTTTATGCAACACCCCAACTCACCTTTCCCCTTAAGGAAGCATAAGTTGGTTTTCTACATTTGAGACCCTGTTCTGTTTTGTAATTCAGTTCCTGTGTAGCCAAGTTTACATGCCGTGTCGTAGTGATATCTTATGATGTTTCTTTTTCTGTGTGACTTATTTCACTTAGAATCATCGTACCTGAATCCACTCATTATGCTGCTATGGGCCTGATGACATAGATTTCATTGCTGCGTGATATTGTATTGTACGTAATTACCACAACTTCTTTATCCATTTTTCACTTTGTGTGATACTGAACTTGTACCGTAAACGAGGTTCTTGTAAACAGAGCCTTCCCAAACTTTGGGGTGGCTGTATCTTTTTGATCTTAATTTCCCTAAGCTATAGGACCATAAATGGAAGTGCCCTAGGCTCTGTTGCTTTGTTTTTTAGATGTTTCAGGAAACACCATACACGTCTCCAGAGTGGCTGTTGGCAATTTACATCCCGCCCATGAGCATAACAAGGCTCCCAGTTCTCCATGGCCTGTCCTGCCTTTCTGGATTTTACACTTTTTTCAGATGGCCCTTTTGACCAGGGGACAGTGAGACTTCATTGTAGTGCAGATTTCCTTTGCAAGCTTGCTTGGTTGGCCAAAAAGGGCATATGCGTTTTTTCCTGAATGTATTCAGGAAAAAACGCATATGCCCTTTTTGGCCAAGTGCATCATTGTGGACGTTCTGCCTCTTTTCCTATGCTTTACATGCAATTCCAGTCTACCTCCTGAAATCGGTTTCCTGCAATTCTGCCCCGCTTTCAAGTCCTCTTGGCAGCCTTACTTCAATATATTTTTGGACGATAGCTGTCATTTATAACTCTGCAGGTTTGTGAATGACAGTGCCCCTGAGCTCCTTTCTTCAACTCGCTTTCTTGTGAGCTGGCCGCAACACCGCAGCCTTGCTTCAGGCCCTAGTGTGGTTCCGGCATGGCACGCTGAGCCTTTGTTTAATTCCTCTTCCTGGTGGGAAATGAGAGTTAAATTTGCCCGTCCAGACACCTCCATCTAGTCTCTCATTGGTTCTCCCTATTCCTGTTCATTTTCCGCAGAAATTGCAAACTGGGCCAAACAGGAGTTTAAAGGCACTGACTCTCCAAGAGGGGAGACTGTTAGTAAAGCGTCTGGAATGTTGCACCCGAGTACCAGGGGACGGAAACTGAGACACATTTGAACACGTTTCCCGATCACACGGTGGATCATACTCTGGGTTCCACATGCATGTTTTAGCTGAAGGAAGAATCCCTTAAACCTGGAGAGTTGAGACCCATGGAATGGGTACCATGCAATATGACTTCAAAGGGTCTGCATTTGCTCACCGAACCTCACCAATCCTATCACTGTTGCGTTTATGCCGCTGTACACACGCTTGATTCTCTTTCAGAGACATATAAATCCATAGGTTTTAAGATTCTTACTAGTCAGGTATATTCTTAGGAGTTTAATATGGGGCGTTGAGTCCACTTCGTTGAGCAAGGAGTAGCTCTTGTCTATTACATATTTGGCTTATGGAACGGTATCTGTGCTAATTTCAATCTCTGGTTTTATGCAGCACCCCAACTCACCTTTCCCCTTAAGCAAGCATAAGTTGGTTTTCTACATTTGAGACCCTGTTCTGTTTTGTAATTCAGTTCCTGTGTAGCCAAGTTTACATTCCGTGTAGTAGTGATATCTTATGATGTTTCTTTTTCTGTGTGACTTATTTCACTTAGAATCATCGTACCTGAATCCACTCATTATGCTGCTATGGGCCTGATGACATAGATTTCATTGCTGCGTGATATTGCATTATACGTAATGACCACAACTTCTTTATCCATTTTTCACTTTGTGTGATACTGAACTTGTACCGTAAACGAGGTTCTTGTAAACAGAGCCTTCCCAAACTTTGGGGTGGCTGTGTCTTTTTGATCTTAATTTCCCTAAGCTATAGGACCATAAATGGAAGTGCCCTAGGCTCTGTTGCTTTGTTTTTTAGATGTTTCAGGAAACACCATACACGTCTCCAGAGTGGCTGTTGGCAATTTACATCCCGCCCATGAGCATAACAAGGCTCCCAGTTCTCCATGGCCTGTCCTGCCTTTCTGGATTTTACACTTTTTTCAGATGGCCCTTTTGACCAGGGGACAGTGAGACTTCATTGTAGTGCAGATTTCCTTTGCAAGCTTGCTTGGTTGGCCAAAAAGGGCATATGCGTTTTTTCCTGAATGTATTCAGGAAAAAACGCATACGCCCTTTTTGGCCAAGTGCATCATTGTGGACGTTCTGCCTCTTTTCCTATGCTTTACATGCAATTCCAGTCTACCTCCTGAAATCGGTTTCCTGCAATTCTGCCCCGCTTTCAAGTCCTCTTGGCAGCCTTACTTCAATATATTTTTGGACGATAGCTGTCATTTATAACTCTGCAGGTTTGTGAATGACAGTGCCCCTGAGCTCCTTTCTTCAACTCGCTTTCTTGTGAGCTGGCCGCAACACCGCAGCCTTGCTTCAGGCCCTAGTGTGGTTCCGGCATGGCACGCTGAACCTTTGGTTAATTCCTCTTCCTGGTGGGAAATGAGAGTTAAATTTGCCCGTCCAGACACCTCCAGCTAGTCTCTCATTGGTTCTCCCTATTCCTGTTCATTTTCCGCAGAAATTGCAAACTGGGCCAAACAGGAGGTTAAAGGCACTGACTCTCCAAGTGGGGAGAGTGTTAGTAAAGCATCTGGAATGTTGCACCCAAGTACCAGGGGACGAAAACTGACACAATTGAACACGTTTCCCGATCACACGGTGGATCATACTCTGGGTTCCACATGCATGTTTTAGCTGAAGGAAGAATCCCTTAAACCTGGAGAGTTGAGACCCATGGAATGGGTACCATGCAATATGACTTCAAAGGGTCTGCATTTGTCCACCGAACCTCACCAATCCTATCACTGCTGCGTTTATGCCACTGTACACACGCTTGATTCTCTTTCGGAGACATATAAATCCATAGGTTTTAAGATTCTTGCTAGTCAGGTATATTCTTAGGCGTTTATTATGGGGTGTAGAGTCCACTTCGTTGAGCAAGGAGTAGCTCTTGTCTATTACATATTTGGCTTATGGAACGGTATCTGTGCTAATTTCAATCTCTGGTTTTATGCAGCACCCCAACTCACCTTTCGCCTTAAGCAAGCATAAGTTGGTTTTCTACATTTGAGACCCTGTTCTGTTTTGTAATTCAGTTCCTGTGTAGCCAAGTTTACATTCCGTGTAGTAGTGATATCTTATGATGTTTCTTTTTCTGTGTGACTTATTTCACTTAGAATCATCGTACCTGAATCCACTCATTATGCTGCTATGGGCCTGATGACATAGATTTCATTGCTGAGTGATATTGCGTTGTACGTAATTACCACAACTTCTTTATCCATTTTTCACTTTGTGTGATACTGAACTTGTACTGTAAACGAGGTTCTTGTAAACAGAGCCGTCCCAAACTTTGGGGTGGCTGTGTCTTTTTTATTTTAATTTCCCTAAGCTATAGGACCATAAGTGGAAGTGCCCTAGGCTCTGTTGCTTTGGTTTTTAGATGTTTCAGGAAACACCATACACTTCTCCAGAGTGGTTGTTCGCAATTTACATCCCGCACATCAGCATAACAAGGTTCCCAATTCTCCATGGCCTGTCCTGCCTTTCTGGATTTTACACTTTTTTCAGATGGCCCTTTTGACCGGGGGGCAGTGAGACTTCATTGTAGTGCAGATTTCCTTTGCAAGCTAGCTTGGTTGGCCAAAAAGGGCATATGCGTTTTTTCCTGAATGTATTCAGGAAAAAACGCATACGCACTTTTTGGCCAAGTGCATCATTGTGGACGTTCTGCCTCTTTTCCTATGCTTTACATGCAATTCCAGTCTACCTCCTGAAATCGGTTTCCTGCAATTCTGCCCCGCTTTCAAGTCCTCTTGGCAGCCTTACTTCAATATATTTTTGGACGATAGCTGTCATTTATAACTCTGCAGGTTTGTGAATGACAGTGCCCCTGAGCTCCTTTCTTCAACTCGCTTTCTTGTGAGCTGGCCGCAACACCGCAGCCTTGCTTCAGGCCCTAGTGTGGTTCCGGCATGGCACGCTGAGCCTTTGGTTAATTCCTCTTCCTGGTGGGAAATGAGAGTTAAATTTGCCCGTCCAGACACCTCCAGCTAGTCTCTCATTGGTTCTCCCTATTCCTGTTCATTTTCCGCAGAAATTGCAAACTGGGCCAAACAGGAGGTTAAAGGCACTGACTCTCCAAGTGGGGAGAGTGTTAGTAAAGCATCTGGAATGTTGCACCCAAGTACCAGGGGACGAAAACTGACACAATTGAACACGTTTTCCGATCACACGGTGGATCATACTCTGGGTTCCACATGCATGTTTTAGCTGAAGGAAGAATCCCTTAAACCTGGAGAGTTGAGACCCATGGAATGGGTACCATGCAATATGACTTCAAAGGGTCTGCATTTGTCCACCGAACCTCACCAATCCTATCACTGCTGCGTTTATGCCACTGTACACACGCTTGATTCTCTTTCGGAGACATATAAATCCATAGGTTTTAAGATTCTTGCTAGTCAGGTATATTCTTAGGCGTTTATTATGGGGTGTAGAGTCCACTTCGTTGAGCAAGGAGTAGCTCTTGTCTATTACATATTTGGCTTATGGAACGGTATCTGTGCTAATTTCAATCTCTGGTTTTATGCAGCACCCCAACTCACCTTTCGCCTTAAGCAAGCATAAGTTGGTTTTCTACATTTGAGACCCTGTTCTGTTTTGTAATTCAGTTCCTGTGTAGCCAAGTTTACATTCCGTGTAGTAGTGATATCTTATGATGTTTCTTTTTCTGTGTGACTTATTTCACTTAGAATCATCGTACCTGAATCCACTCATTATGCTGCTATGGGCCTGATGACATAGATTTCATTGCTGAGTGATATTGCATTGTACGTAATTACCACAACTTCTTTATCCATTTTTCACTTTGTGTGATACTGAACTTGTACCGTAAACGAGGTTCTTGTAAACAGAGCCGTCCCAAACTTTGGGGTGGCTGTGTCTTTTTTATTTTAATTTCCCTAAGCTATAGGACCATAAGTGGAAGTGCCCTAGGCTCTGTTGCTTTGGTTTTTAGATGTTTCAGGAAACACCATACACTTCTCCAGAGTGGTTGTTCGCAATTTACATCCCGCACATCAGCATAACAAGGTTCCCAATTCTCCATGGCCTGTCCTGCCTTTCTGGATTTTACACTTTTTTCAGATGGCCCTTTTGACCGGGGGGCAGTGAGACTTCATTGTAGTGCAGATTTCCTTTGCAAGCTTGCTTGGTTGGCCAAAAAGGGCATATGCGTTTTTTCCTGAATGTATTCAGGAAAAAACGCATACGCCCTTTTTGGCCAAGTGCATCATTGTGGACGTTCTGCCTCTTTTCCTATGCTTTACATGCAATTCCAGTCTACCTCCTGAAATCGGTTTCCTGCAATTCTGCCCCGCTTTCAAGTCCTCTTGGCAGCCTTACTTCAATATATTTTTGGACGATAGCTGTCATTTATAACTCTGCAGGTTTGTGAATGACAGTGCCCCTGAGCTCCTTTCTTCAACTCGCTTTCTTGTGAGCTGGCCGCAACACCGCAGCCTTGCTTCAGGCCCTAGTGTGGTTCCGGCATGGCACGCTGAGCCTTTGGTTAATTCCTCTTCCTGGTGGGAAATGAGAGTTAAATTTGCCCGTCCAGACACCTCCAGCTAGTCTCTCATTGGTTCTCCCTATTCCTGTTCATTTTCCGCAGAAATTGCAAACTGGGCCAAACAGGAGGTTAAAGGCACTGACTCTCCAAGTGGGGAGAGTGTTAGTAAAGCATCTGGAATGTTGCACCCGAGTACCAGGGGACGAAAACTGACACAATTGAACACGTTTCCCGATCACACGGTGGATCATACTCTGGGTTCCACATGCATGTTTTAGCTGAAGGAAGAATCCCTTAAACCTGGAGAGTTGAGACCCATGGAATGGGTACCATGCAATATGACTTCAAAGGGTCTGCATTTGTCCACCGAACCTCACCAATCCTATCACTGTTGCGTTTATGCCACTGTACACACGCTTGATTCTCTTTCAGAGACATATAAATCCATAGGTTTTACGATTCTTGCTAGTCAGGTATATTCTTAGGCGTTTATTATGGGGTGTAGAGTCCACTTCGTTGAGCAAGGAGTAGCTCTTGTCTATTACATATTTGGCTTATGGAACGGTATCTGTGCTAATTTCAATCTCTGGTTTTATGCAGCACTCCAACTCACCTTTCGCCTTAAGCAAGCATAAGTTGGTTTCCTACATTTGAGACCCTGTTCTGTTTTGTAATTCAGTTCCTGTGTAGCCAAGTTTACATTCCTTGTAGTAGTGATATCTTATGATGTTTGTTTTTCTGTGTGACTTATTTCACTTAGAATCATCGTACCTGAATCCACTCATTATGCAGCTATGGGCCTGATGACATAGATTTCATTGCTGCGTGATATTGCATTGTACGTAATTACCACAACTTTTTTATCCATTTTTCACTTTGTGTGATACTGAACTTGTACCATAAACGAGGTTCTTGTAAACAGAGCCGTCCCAAACTTTGGGGTGGCTGTGTCTTTTTTATTTTAATTTCCCTAAGCTATAGGACCATAAGTGGAAGTGCCCTAGGCTCTGTTGCTTTGGTTTTTAGATGTTTCAGGAAACACCATACACTTCTCCAGAGTGGATGTTCGCAATTTACATCCCGCACATCAGCATAACAAGGTTCCCAATTCTCCATGGCCTGTCCTGCCTTTCTGGATTTTACACTTTTTTCAGATGGCCCTTTTGACCGGGGGCAGTGAGACTTCATTGTAGTGCAGATTTCCTTTGCAAGCTTGCTTGGTTGGCCAAAAAGGGCGTATGCGTTTTTTCCTGAATATATTCAGGAAAAAACGCATACGCCCTTTTTGGCCAAGTGCATCATTGTGGACGTTCTGCCTCTTTTCCTATGCTTTACATGCAATTCCAGTCTACCTCCTGAAATCGGTTTCCTGCAATTCTGCCCCGCTTTCAAGTCCTCTTGGCAGCCTTACTTCAATATATTTTTGGACGATAGCTGTCATTTATAACTCTGCAGGTATGTGAATGACAGTGCCCCTGAGCTCCTTTCTTCAACTCGCTTTCTTGTGAGCTGGCCGCAACACCACAGCCTTGCTTCAGGCCCTAGTGTGGTTCCGGCATGGCACGCTGAGACTTTGGTTAATTCCTCTTCCTGGTGGGAAATGAGAGTTAAATTTGCCCGTCCAGACACCTCCAGCTAGTCTCTCATTGGTTCTCCCTATTCCTGTTCATTTTCCGCAGAAATTGCAAACTGGGCCAAACAGGAGTTTAAAGGCACTGACTCTCCAAGAGGGGAGACTGTTAGTAAAGCGTCTGGAATGTTGCACCCGAGTACCAGGGGACGGAAACTGAGACACATTTGAACACGTTTCCCGATCACACGGTGGATCATACTCTGGGTTCCACATGCATGTTTTAGCTGAAGGAAGAATCCCTTAAACCTGGAGAGTTGAGACCCATGGAATGGGTACCATGCAATATGACTTCAAAGGGTCTGCATTTGCTCACCGAACCTCACCAATCCTATCACTGTTGCGTTTATGCCGCTGTACACACGCTTGATTCTCTTTCAGAGACATATAAATCCATAGGTTTTAAGATTCTTACTAGTCAGGTATATTCTTAGGAGTTTAATATGGGGCGTTGAGTCCACTTCGTTGAGCAAGGAGTAGCTCTTGTCTATTACATATTTGGCTTATGGAACGGTATCTGTGCTAATTTCAATCTCTGGTTTTATGCAGCACCCCAACTCACCTTTCCCCTTAAGCAAGCATAAGTTGGTTTTCTACATTTGAGACCCTGTTCTGTTTTGTAATTCAGTTCCTGTGTAGCCAAGTTTACATTCCGTGTAGTAGTGATATCTTATGATGTTTCTTTTTCTGTGTGACTTATTTCACTTAGAATCATCGTACCTGAATCCACTCATTATGCTGCTACGGGCCTGATGACATAGATTTCATTGCTGAGTGATATTGCATTGTACGTAAGTACCACAACTTCTTGATCCATTTTTCGCTTTCTGTGATATTGAACTTGTACCGTAAACGAGGTTCTTGTAAACAGAGCTGTCCCAAACATTTGGGTGGTTGTGTCTTTTTGATTTTAATTTCCCTAAGCTATAGGACCATAAGTGGAAGTGCCCTAGGCTCTGTTGCTTTGTTTTTTAGATGTTTCAGGAAACACCATACACTTCTCCAGAGTGCCTGTTGGCAATTTACATCCCGCCCTTCAGCATAACAATTCTCCCAGTTCTCCATGGCCTGTCCTGCCTTTCTGGATTTTACACTTTTTTCAGATGGCCCTTTTGACCAGGGGACAGTGAGACTTCATTGTAGTGCAGATTTCCTTTGCAAGCTTGCTTGGTTGGCCAAAAAGGGCGTATGCGTTTTTTCCTGAATGTATTCAGGAAAAAACGCATACGCCCTTTTTGGCCAAGTGCATCATTGTGGACGTTCTGCCTCTTTTCCTATGCTTTACATGCAATTCCAGTCTACCTCCTGAAATCGGTTTCCTGCAATTCTGCCCCGCTTTCAAGTCCTCTTGGCAGCCTTACTTCAATATATTTTTGGACGATAGCTGTCATTTATAACTCTGCAGGTTTGTGAATGACAGTGCCCCTGAGCTCCTTTCTTCAACTCGCTTTCTTGTGAGCTGGCCGCAACACCGCAGCCTTGCTTCAGGCCCTAGTGTGGTTCCGGCATGGCACGCTGAGCCTTTGGTTAATTCCTCTTCCTGGTGGGAAATGAGAGTTAAATTTGCCCGTCCAGACACCTCCAGCTAGTCTCTCATTGGTTCTCCCTATTCCTGTTCATTTTCCGCAGAAATTGCAAACTGGGCCAAACAGGAGGTTAAAGGCACTGACTCTCCAAGTGGGGAGAGTGTTAGTAAAGCATCTGGAATGTTGCACCCGAGTACCAGGGGACGAAAACTGACACAATTGAACACGTTTCCCGATCACACGGTGGATCATATTCTGGGTTCCACATGCATGTTTTAGCTGAAGGAAGAATCCCTTAAACCTGGAGAGTTGAGACCCATGGAATGGGTACCATGGAATATGACTTCAAAGGGTCTGCATTTGTCCACCGAACCTCACCAATCCTATCACTGCTGCGTTTATGCCACTGTACACACGCTTGATTCTCTTTCGGAGACATATAAATCCATAGGTTTTAAGATTCTTACTAGTCAGGTATATTCTTAGGCGTTTAATATGGGGTGTAGAGTCCACTTCGTTGAGCAAGGAGTAGCTCTTGTCTATTACATATTTGGCTTATGGAACGGTATCTGTGCTAATTTCAATCTCTGGTTTTATGCAGCACCCCAACTCACCTTTCCCCTTAAGCAAGCATAAGTTGGTTTTCTACATTGGAGACCCTGTTCTGTTTTGTAATTCAGTTCCTGTGTAGCCAAGTTTACATTCCGTGTAGTAGTGATATCTTATGATGTTTCTTTTTCTGTGTGACTTATTTCACTTAGAATCATCGTACCTGAATCCACTCATTATGCTGCTATGGGCCTGATGACATAGATTTCATTGCTGAGTGATATTGCATTATACGTATGTACCACAACTTCTTTATCCATTTTTCACTTTCTGTGATTTTGAACTTGTACTGTAAAGAAGGTTCTTGTAAACAGAGCCGTCCCAAACTTTGGGGTGGCTGTGTCTTTTTGATTTTAATTTCCCTAAGCTATAGGACCATAAGTGGAAGTGCCCTAGGCTCTGTTGCTTTGTTTTTTAGATGTTTCAGGAAACACCATACACTTCTCCAGAGTGGCTGTTGGCAATTTACATCACGCCCATGAGCATAACAAGGCTCCCAGTTCTCCATGGCCTGTCCTGCCTTTCTGGATTTTACACTTTTTTCAGATGGCCCTTTTGACCGGGGGGCTGTGAGACTTCATTGTAGTGCAGATTTCCTTTGCAAGCTTGCTTGGTTGGCCAAAAAGGGCGTATGCGTTTTTTCCTGAATATATTCAGGAAAAAACGCATACGCCCTTTTTGGCCAAGTGCATCATTGTGGACGTTCTGCCTCTTTTCCTATGCTTTACATGCAATTCCAGTCTACCTCCTGAAATCGGTTTCCTGCAATTCTGCCCCGCTTTCAAGTCCTCTTGGCAGCCTTACTTCAATATATTTTTGGACGATAGCTGTCATTTATAACTCTGCAGGTTTGTGAATGACAGTGCCCCTGAGCTCCTTTCTTCAACTCGCTTTCTTGTGAGCTGGCCGCAACACCGCAGGATTGCTTCAGGCCCTAGTGTGGTTCCGGCATGGCACGCTGAGCCTTTGGTTAATTCCTCTTCCTGGTGGGAAATGAGAGTTAAATTTGCCCGTCCAGACACCTCCAGCTAGTCTCTCATTGTTTCTCCCTATTCCTGTTCATTTTCCGCAGAAATTGCAAACTGGGCCAAACAGGAGGTTAAAGGCACTGACTCTCCAAGTGGGGAGAGTGTTAGTAAAGCATCTGGAATGTTGCACCCGAGTACCAGGGGACGAAAACTGACACAATTGAACACGTTTCCCGATCACACGGTGGATCATACTGTGGGTTCCACATGCATGTTTTAGCTGAAGGAAGAATCCCTTAAACCTGGAGAGTTGAGACCCATGGAGTGGGTACCATGCAATATGACTTCAAAGGGTCTGCATTTGTCCACCGAACCTCACCAATAATATCACTGCTGCGTTTATGCCGCTGTACACACGCTTGATTCTCTTTCGGAGACATATAAATCCATAGGTTTTAAGATTCTTCCTAGTCAGGTATATTCTTAGGCGTTTAATATGGGGTGTAGAGTCCACTTCGTTGATCAAGGAGTAGCTCTTGTCTATTACATATTTGGCTTATGGAACGGTATCTGTGCTAATTTCAATCTCTGGTTTTATGCAGCACCCCAACTCACCTTTCCCGTTAAGCAAGCATAAGTCGGTTTTCTACATTTGAGACCCTGTTCTGTTTTGTAATTCAGTTCCTGTGTAGCCAAGTTTACATTCCATGTGGTAGAGATATCTTATGATGTTTCTTTTTCTGTGTGACTTATTTCACTTAGAATCATCGTACCTGAATCCACTCATTATGCTGCTACGGGCCTGATGACATAGATTTCATTGCTGAGTGATATTGCATTGTACGTAAGTACCACAACTTCTTTATCCATTTTGCGCTTTCTGTGATATTGAACTTGGACCGTAAATGAGGTTCTTGTAAACAGAGCTATCCCAAACATTTGGGTGGTTGTGTCTTTTTGATTTTAATTTCCCTAAGCTATAGGACCATAAGTGGAAGTGCCCTAGGCTCTGTTGCTTTGTTTTTTAGATGTTTCAGGAAACACCATACACTTCTCCAGAGTGCCTGTGGGCAATTTACATCCCGCCCATGAGCATAACAAGGCTCCCAGTTCTCCATGGCCTGTCCTGCTTTTCTGGATTTTACACTTTTTTCAGATGGCCATTTTGACCAGGGGACAGTGAGACTTCATTGTAGTGCAGATTTCCTTTGCAAGCTTGCTTGGTTGGCCAAAAAGGGCGTATGCGTTTTTTCCTGAATATATTCAGGAAAAAACGCATACGCCCTTTTTGGCCAAGTGCATCATTGTGGACGTTCTGCCTCTTTTCCTATGCTTTACATGCAATTCCAGTCTACCTCCTGAAATCGGTTTCCTGCAATTCTGCCCCGCTTTCAAGTCCTCTTGGCAGCCTTACTTCAATATATTTTTGGACGATAGCTGTCATTTATAACTCTGCAGGTTTGTGAATGACAGTGCCCCTGAGCTCCATTCTTCAACTCGCTTTCTTGTGAGCTGGCCGCAACACCGCAGGATTGCTTCAGGCCCTAGTGTGGGTCCGGCATGGCACGCTGAGCCTTTGGTTAATTCCTCTTCCTGGCGGGAAATGAGAGTTAAATTTGCCCGTCCAGACACCTCCAGCTAGTCTCTCATTGGTTCTCCCTATTCCTGTTCATTTTCCGCAGAAATTGCAAACTGGGCCAAACAGGAGGTTAAAGGCACTGACTCTCCAAGTGGGGAGAGTGTTAGTAAAGCATCTGGAATGTTGCACCCGAGTACCAGGGGACGAAAACTGACACAATTGAACACGTTTCCCGATCACACGGTGGATCATACTCTGGGTTCCACATGCATGTTTTAGCTGAAGGAAGAATCCCTTAAACCTGGAGAGTTGAGACCCATGGAATGGGTACCATGCAATATGACTTCAAAGGGTCTGCATTTGTCCACCGAACCTCACCAATCCTATCACTGCTGCGTTTATGCCGCTGTACACACGCTTGATTCTCTTTCGGAGACATATAAATCCATAGGTTTTAAGATTCTTCCTAGTCAGGTATATTCTTAGGCGTTTAATATGGGGTGTAGAGTCCACTTCGTTGAGCAAGGAGTAGCTCTTGTCTATTACATATTTGGCTTATGGAACGGTATCTGTGCTAATTTCAATCTGTGGTTTTATGCAGCACCCCAACTCACCTTTCCCCTTAAGCAAGCATAAGTTGGTTTTCTACATTTGAGACCCTGTTCTGTTTTGTAATTCAGTTCCTGTGTAGCCAAGTTTACATTCCGTGTAGTAGTGATATCTTATGATGTTTCTTTTTCTGTGTGACTTATTTCACTTAGAATCATCGTACCTGAATCCACTCATTATGCTGCTATGGGCCTGATGACATAGATTTCATTGCTGAGTGATATTGCATTATACGTATGTACCACAACTTCTTTATCCATTTTTCACTTTCTGTGATTTTGAACTTGTACTGTAAAGAAGGTTCTTGTAAACAGAGCCGTCCCAAACTTTGGGGTGGCTGTGTCTTTTTGATTTTAATTTCCCTAAGCTATAGGACCATAAGTGGAAGTGCCCTAGGCTCTGTTGCTTTGTTTTTTAGATGTTTCAGGAAACACCATACACTTCTCCAGAGTGGCTGTTGGCAATTTACATCCCGCCCATGAGCATAACAAGGCTCCCAGTTCTCCATGGCCTGTCCTGCCTTTCTGGATTTTACACTTTTTTCAGATGGCCCTTTTGACCGGGGGGCTGTGAGACTTCATTGTAGTGCAGATTTCCTTTGCAAGCTTGCTTGGTTGGCCAAAAAGTGCGTATGCGTTTTTTCCTGAATATATTCAGGAAAAAACGCATACGCCCTTTTTGGCCAAGTGCATCATTGTGGACGTTCTGCCTCTTTTCCTATGCTTTACATGCAATTCCAGTCTACCTCCTGAAATCGGTTTCCTGCAATTCTGCCCCGCTTTCAAGTCCTCTTGGCAGCCTTACTTCAATATATTTTTGGACGATAGCTGTCATTTATAACTCTGCAGGTTTGTGAATGACAGTGCCCCTGAGCTCCTTTCTTCAACTCGCTTTCTTGTGAGCTGGGCGCAACACCGCACCATTGCTTCAGGCCCTAGTGTTGTTCCGGCATGGCACGCTGAGCCTTTGGTTAATTCCTCTTCCTGGTGGGAAATGAGAGTTAAATTTGCCCGTCCAGACACCTCCAGCTAGTCTCTCATTGGTTCTCCCTATTCCTGTTCATTTTCCGCAGAAATTGCAAACTGGGCCAAACAGGAGGTTAAAGGCACTGACTCTCCAAGTGGGGAGAGTGTTAGTAAAGCGTCTGGAATGTTGCACCCGAGTACCAGGGGACGAAAACTGAGACACATTTGAACACGTTTCCCGATCACATGGTGGATCATACTCTGGGTTCCACATGCATGTTTTAGCTGAAGGAAGAATCCCTTAAACCTGGAGAGTTGAGACCCCTGCAATGGGTACCATGCAATATGACTTCAAAGGGTCTGCATTTGCTCACCGAACCTCACCAATCCTAGCACTGCTGCATTTATGCCACTGTACACACGCTTGATTCTCTTTCTGAGACATATAAATCAATAGGTTTTAATATTCTTACTAGTCAGGTATATTCTTACGCGTTTAATATGGGGTGTAGAGTCCACTTTGTTGAGCAAGGAGTAGCTCTTGTCTATTAAATATTTGGCTTATGGAACGGTATCTGTTCTAATTTCAATCTCTGGTTTTATGCAGCACCCCAACTCACCTTTCGCCTTAAGCAAGCATAAGTTGGTTTTCTACATTTGAGACCCTGTTCTGTTTTGTAATTCAGTTCCTGTGTAGCCAAGTTTACATTCCTTGTAGTAGTGATATCTTATGATGTTTGTTTTTCTGTGTGACTTATTTCACTTAGAATCATCGTACCTGAATCCACTCATTATGCTGCTACGGGCCTGATGACATAGATTTCATTGCTGAGTGATATTGCATTGTACGTAAGTACTACAACTTCTTTATCCATTTTGCGCTTTCTGTGATATTGAACTTGTACCGTAAACGAGGTTCTTGTAAACAGAGCTGTCCCAAAGATTGGGGTGGTTGTGTGTTTTAGATTTTAATTTCCCTAAGCTATAGGACCATAAGTGGAAGTGCCCTAGGCTCTGTTGCCTTGTTTTTTAGATGTTTCAGGAAACACCATACACTTCTCCAGAGTGACTGTTGGCAATTTACATCCCGCCCATCAGCATAACAAGGCTCCCAGTTCTCCATGGCCTGTCCTGCCTTTCTGGATTTTACACTTTTTTCAGATGGCCCTTTTGACCGGGGGGCAGTGAGACTTCATTGTAGTGCAGATTTCCTTTGCAAGCTTGCTTGGTTGGCCAAAAAGGGCGTATGCGTTTATTCCTGAATATATTCAGGAAAAAACGCATATGCCCTTTTTGGCCAAGTGCATCATTGTGGACGTTCTGCCTCTTTTCCTATGTTTTACATGCAATTCCAGTCTACCTCCTGAAATCGGTTTCCTGCAATTCTGCCCCGCTTTCAAGTCCTCTTGGCAGCCTTACTTCAATATATTTTTGGACGATAGCTGTCATTTATAACTCTGCAGGTATGTGAATGACAGTGCCCCTGAGCTCCTTTCTTCAACTCGCTTTCTTGTGAGCTGGCCGCAACACCGCAGCATTGCGTCAGGCCCTAGTGTGGTTCCAGCATGGCACGCTGAGCCTTTGGTTAATTCCTCTTCCTGGTGGGAAATGAGAGTTAAATTTGCCCGTCCAGACACCTCCAGCTAGTCTCTCATTGGTTCTCCCTATTCCTGTTCATTTTCCAGAGAAATTGCAAACTGGGTCAACAGGAGTTTAAAGGCACTGACTCTCCAAGTGGGGAGAGTGTTAGTAAAGCGTCTGGAATGTTGCACCCGAGTACCAGGGCATGAAATCTGAGTCACATTTTAACACGTTTACCGATCACACGGTGGATCATACTCTGGGTTCCACATGCATGTTTTAGCTGAAGGAAGAATCTCTTAAACCTGGACAGTTGAGACCCATGCAATGGGTACCATGCAATATGACTTCAAAGGGTCTGCATTTGCTCACCGATCCTCACCAATCCTATCACTGCTGCGTTTATGCCGCTGTACAAATGCTTGATTCTCTTTCGGAGACATATAAATCCATAGGATTTAAGATTCTTACTAGTCAGGTATATTCTTAGGCGTTCAATATGGAGTGTTGAGTCAACTTCGTTGAGCAAGGTGTAGCTCTTTTCTATTACATATTTGGCTTATGGAACGGTATCTGTGCTAATTTCAATGTCTGGTTTTATGCAGCACCCCAACTCACCTTTCCCCTTAAGCAAGCATAAGTTGGTTTTCTACATTTGAGACCCTGTTCTGTTTTGTAATTCAGTTCCTGTGTAGCCAAGTTTACATTCCGTGTTGTAGTGATATCTTATGATGTTTCTTTTTCTGTGTGACTTATTTCACTTAGAATCATCGTACCTGAATCCACTCGTTATGCTACTATGGGCCTGATGACATAGATTTCATTGCTGAGTGATATTACATTGTAGCTAAGTACCACAACTTCTTTATCCATTTTTCACTTTCTGTGATATTAAACTTGTACCGTAAACTAGGTTCTTGTAAACAGAGCTGTCCCAAATTTTGGGGTGGCTGTGTCTTTTTCATTTTAATTTCCCTAAGCTATAGGACCATAAGTGGAAGTGCCCTAGGCTCTGTTGCTTTGTTTTTTAGATGTTTCAGGAAACACCATACACTTCTCCAGAGTGGCTGTTGGCAATTTACATCCCGCCCATCAGCATAACAAGGCTCCCAGTTCTCCATGGCCTGTCCTGTCTTTCTGGATTTTATACTTTTTTCAGATGGCCCTTTTGACCCGGGGGTAGTGAGACTTCATTGTAGTGCAGATTTCCTTTGCAAGCTTGCTTGGTTAGCCAAAAAGGGCGTATGCGTTTTTTCCTGAATATATTCAGGAAAAAACGCATACGCCCTTTTTGGCCAAGTGCATCATTGTGGACATTCTGCCTCTTTTCCTATGCTTTACATGCAATTCCAGTCTACCTCCTGAAATCGGTTTCCTGCAATTCTGCCCCGCTTTCAAGTCCTCTTGGCAGCCTTACTTCAATACATTTTTGGACGATAGCTGTCATTTATAACTCTGCAGGTTTGTGAATTACAGTGCCCCTGAGCTCCTTTCTTCAACTCGCTTTCTTGTGAGCTGGCCGCAACAGCGCAGGATTTCTTCAGGCCCTAGTGTGTTTCTGGCATGGCACACTGAGCCTTTGGTTAATTCCTCTTCCTGGTGGGAAATGAGAGTTAAATTTCCCCGTCCAGACACCTCCAGCTAGTCTCTCATTGGTTCTCCCTATTCCTGTTCATTTTCCGCAGAAATTGCAAACTGGGCCAAACAGGAGGTTAAAGGCACTGACTCTCCAAGTGGGGAGAGTGTTAGTAAAGCGTCTGGAATGTTGCACCCGAGTACCGGGGGACGAAAACTGAGACACATTTGAACACGTTTCCCGATCACCCGGTGGATCATACTCTGGCTACCACATGCATGTTTTAGCTGAAGGAAGAATCCCTTAAACCTTGAGAGTTGAGACCCATGGAATGGGTACCATGCAATTTGACTTCAAAGGGTCTGCATTTGCTCACCGATGCTCACCAATCCTATCACTGCTGTGTTTATGCCGCTGTACACACGCTTGATTCTCTTTCGGAGACATATAAATCCATAGGTTTTAAGATTCTTACTAGTCAGGTATATTCTTAGGCGTTTAATATGGGGTGTTGAGTCCACTTCGTTGAGCAAGGAGTAGTTCTTGTCTATTACATATTTGGCTTATGGAACGGTATCTGTGCTAATTTCAATCTCTGGTTTTATGCAGCACCCCAACTCACCTTATCCCTTAAGGAAGCATAAGTTGGTTTTCTACATTTGAGACCCTGTTCTGTATTGTAATTCAGTTCCTGTGTAGCCAAGTTTACATTCCACGTAGTAGTGATATCTTATGATGTTTCTTTTTCTCTGTGACTTATTTCACTTAGAATCATCGTACCTGAATCCACTCATTATGCTGCTACGGGCCTGATGACATAGATTTCATTGCTGAGTGATATTGCATTGTACGTAAGTACCACAACTTCTTTATCCATTTTTCGCTTTCTGTGATATTGAACTTGTACCATAAACGAGGTTCTTGTAAACAGAGCCGTCCCAAACTTTGGGGTGGCTGTGTGTTTTAGATTTTAATTTCCCTAAGCTATAGGACCATAAGTGGAAGTGCCCTAGGCTCTGTTGCTTTGTTTTTTAGATGTTTCAGGAAACACCATACACTTCTCCAGAGTGGCTGTTGGCAATTTACATCCCGTCCATCAGCATAACAAGGCTCCCAGTTCTCCATGGCCTGTCCTGCCTTTCTAGATTTTACACTTTTTTCAGATGGCCCTTTGACCGGGGGGCAGTGACACTCCATTGTAGTGCAGTATTCCTTTGCACGCTTGCTTGGTTGGCCAAAAAGGGCGTATGCGTTTTTTCCTGAATATATTCAGGAAAAAACGCATACTCCCTTTTTGGCCAAGTGCATCATTGTGGACGTTCTGCCTCTTTTGCTATGCTTTACATGCAATTCCAGTCTACCTCCTGAAATCGGTTTCCTGCAATTCTGCCCCGCTTTCAAGTCCTCTTGGCAGCCTTACTTCAATATATTTTTGGACGATAGCTGTCATTTATAACTCTGCAGGTTCGTGAATGACAGTGCCCCTGAGCTCCTTTCTTCAACTCGCTTTCTTGTGAGCTGGCCGCAACACCGCAGGATTGCTTCAGGCCCTAGTGTGGTTCCGGCATGGCATGCTGAGCCTTTGGTTAATTCCTCTTCCTGGTGGGAAATGAGAGTTAAATTTGCCCGTCCAGACACCTCCAGCTAGTCTCTCATTGGTTCTCCCTATTCCTGTTCATCTTCCGCAGAAATTGCAAACTGGGCCAAACAGGAGGTTAAAGGCACTGACTCTCCAAGTGGGGAGAGTGTTAGTAAAGCGTCTGGAATGTTGCACCCGAGTACCAGGGGACGAAAACTGGCACATTTGAACACGTTTCCCGATCACACGGTGGATGATACTCTGGGTTCCACATGCATGTTTTAGCTGAAGGAAGAATCCCTTAAACCTGGAGAGTTGAGATCCATGGAATGGGTACCATGCAATATGACTTCAAAGGGTCTGCATTTGCTCACCGATCCTCACCAATCCTATCACTGCTGCGTTTATGCCGCTGTACACACTCTTGATTCTCTTTCGGAGACATATAAATCCATAGGTTTTAAGATTCTTACTAGTCAGGTATATTCTTAGGCGTTTAATATGGGGTGTAGAGTCCACTTCGTTGAGCAAGGAGTAGCTCTTGTCTATTACATATTTGGCTTATGGAACGGTATCTGTTCTAATTTCAATCTCTGGTTTTATGCAGCACCCCAACTCACCTTTCCCCTTAAGCAAGCATAAGTCGGTTTTCTACATTTGAGACCCTGTTCTGTTTTGTAATTCAGTTCCTGTGTAGCCAAGTTTACATTCCATGTGGTAGAGATATCTTATGATGTTTCTTTTTCTGTGTGACTTATTTCACTTAGAATCATCGTACCTGAATCCACTCATTATGCTGCTACGGGCCTGGTGACGTAGATTTCATTGCTGAGTGATATTGCATTGTACGTAAGTACCACAACTTCTTTATCCATTTTTCGCTTTCTGTGATATTGAACTTGTACCGTTATCGAGGTTCTTGTAAACAGAGCAGTCCCAAACGTTGGGGTGGCTGTGTCTTTTTGATTTTAATTTCCCTATGCTATAGGACCATAAGTGGAAGTGCCCTAGGCTCTGTTGCTTTGTTTTGTAGATGTTTCAGGAAACACCATACACTTCTCCAGAGTGGCTGTTGGCAATTTACATCCCAACCATGAGCATAACAAGGCTCCCAGTTCTCCATGGCTTGTCCTGCCTTTCTGGATTTTACACTTTTTTCAGATGGCCCTTTTGACCGGGGGGCAGTGAGACTTCATTGTAGTGCAGATTTCCTTTGCAAGCTTGCTTGGTTGGCCAAAAAGGGCGTATGCGTTTTTTCCTCAATATATTCAGGAAAAAACGCATACGCCCTTTTTGGCCAAGTGCATCATTGTGGACGTTCTGCCTCTTTTCCTATGCTTTACATGCAATTCCAGTCTACCTCCTGAAATCGGTTTCCTGCAATTCTGCCCCGCTTTCAAGTCCTCTTGGCAGCCTTACTTCAATATATTTTTGGACGATAGCTGTCATTTATAACTCTGCAGGTTTGTGAATGACGGTGCCCCTAAGCTCCTTTCTTCAACTCGCTTTCTTGTGAGCTGGCCGCAACACCGCAGGATTGCTTCAGGCCCCAGTGTGGTTCCGGCATGGCATGCTGAGCCTTTGGTTAATTCCTCTTCCTGGTGGGAAATGAGAGTTAAATATGGCCGTCCAGACACCTCCAGCTAGTCTCTCATTGCTTCTCCCTATTCCTGTTCATTTTCCACAGAAATTGCAAAACTGGGCCAAACAGGAGTTTAAAGGCACTGACTCTCCAAGTGAGGAGAGTGTTAGTAAAGCGTGTGGAATGTTGCACCCGAGTACCAGGAGACGAAAACTGAGACACATTTGAACACGTTTCCTGATCACATCGTGGATGATACTCTGGGTTCCACATGCATGTTTTAGCTGAAGGAAGAATCCCTTAAACCTGGAGAGTTGAGATCCATGGAATGGGTACCATGCAATATGACTTCAAAGGGTCTGCATTTGCTCACCGAACCTCACCAATCCTATCACTGCTGCATTTATGCCGCTGTACACACGCTTGATTCTCTTTCGGAGACATATAAATCCATAGGATTTAAGATTCTTACTAGTCAGGTATATTCTTAGGCGTTTAATATGGGGTGTTGAGTCCACTTCGTTGAGCAAGGAGTACCTCTTGTCTATTACATATTTGGCTTATGGAATGGTATCTGTGCTAATTTCAATCTCTGGTTTTATGCAGCACCCCAACTCACCTTTCCCCTTAAGCAAGCATAAGTTGGTTTTCTACATTTGAGACCCTTTTCTGTTTTGTAATTCAGTTCCTGTGTAGCCAAGTTTACATTCCGTGTAGTAGTGATATCTTATGAAGTTTCTTTTTCTGTGTGACTTATTTCACTTAGAATCATCGTACCTGAATCCACTCATTATGCTGTTACGGGCCTGATGACATAGATTTCATTGCTGAGTGATATTGCATTGTACGTAAGTACCACAACTTCTTTATCCATTTTTCGTTTTATGCGATATTGAACTTGTACCGTAAACGAGGTTCTTGTAAACAGATACGTCTCAAATTTGGGTGGCTGTGTCTTTTTGATTTTAAGTTCCCTAAGCTATAGGACCATAAGTGGAAGTGCCCTAGGATCTGTTGCTTTGTTTTGTAGATGTTTCAGGAAACACCATACACTTCTCCAGAGTGGCTGTTGGCAATTTACATCCCGCCCATCAGCATAACAAGGCTCCCAGTTCTCCAGGCCTGTCCTGCCTTTCTGGATTTTACACTTTTTTCAAATGGCCCTTTTGACCGGGAGGCCGTGACACTTCATTGTAGTGCAGACTTCCTTTGCACGCTTGCTTGGTTGGCCAAAAAGGGCGTATGCGTTTTTTCCTGAATATATTCAGGAAAAAACGCATACGCCCTTTTTGGCCGAGTGCATCATTGTGGACGTTCTGCCTCTTTTCCTATGCTTTACATGCAATTCCAGTCTACCTCCTGAAATCGGTTTCCTGCAATTCTGCCCCGCTTTCAAATCCTCTTGGCAGCCTTACTTCAATATATTTTTGGACGATAGCTGTTATTTATAACCCTGCAGGTTTGTGAATGACACTGCCCCTGAGCTCCTTTCTTCAACTCGCTTTCTTGTGAGCTGGCCTCAACACCGCAGCCTTGCTTCAGGCCCTAGTGTGCTTCTGGCATGGCACGCTGAGCCTTTGGTTAATTCCTCTTCCTGGTGGGAAATGAGAGTTAAATTTGCCCGTCCAGACACCTCCAGCTAGTCTCTCATTGGTTCTCCCTATTCCTGTTCATTTTTCGCAGAAATTGCAAACTGGGCCAAACAGGAGGTTAAAGGCACTGACTCTCCAAGTGGGGAGAGTGTTAGTAAAGCGTCTGGAATGTTGTACCCGAGTACCAGGGGACGAAACCTGAGACACATTTGAACACGTTTCCCGATCACACGGTGGAACATACTCTGGGTTCCACATGCATGTTTTAGCTGAAGGAAGAATCCCTTAAACCTGGAGAGTTGAAACACATGGAATGGGTACCATGCAATATGACTTCAAAGGGTCTGCATTTGCTCACCGAACCTCACCAATCCTATCACTGCTGCGTTTATGCCGCTGTACACATGCTTGATTCTCTTTTGGAGACATATGAATCCATAGGTTTTAAGATTCTTACAAGTCAGGTATATTCTTAGGCGTTTAATATGGGGTGTTGATTCCACTTCGTTGAGCAAGGAGAAGCTCTTGTCTATTACATATTTGGCTTATGGAACGGTATCTGTACTAATTTCAATATCTGGTTTTATGCAGCACCCCAACTCACCTTTCCCCTTCAGCAAGCATAAGTTGGTTTTCTACATTTGAGACCCTGTTCTGTTTTGTAATTCAGTTCCTGTGTAGCCAAGTTTACATTCCGTGTAGTAGTGATATTTTATGATGTTTGTTTTTCTGTGTGACTTATTTCACTTAGAATCATCGTACCTGAATCCACTCATTATGCAGCTACGGGCCTGATGACATAGATTTCATTGCTGAGTGATATTGCATTGTACGTAAGTACCACAACTTCTTTATCCATTTTTCGCTTTCTGTGATATTGAACTTGTACCGTAAACGAGGTTCTTGTAAACAGAGCCGTCCCAAACTTTGGGGTGCCTGTGTCTTTTTGATTTTAATTTCCCTAAGCTATAGGACCATAAGTGGAAGTGCCCTAGGCTCTGTTGCTTTGTTTTCTAGTTGTTTCAGGAAACACCATACACTTCTCCAGAGTGGCTCTTGGCAATTTACATCCCGCCCATGAGCATAACAAGGCTCCCATGACTCCATGGCCTGTCCTGCCTTTCTGGATTTTACACTTTTTTCAGATGGCCCTTTTGACCGGGAGGCAGTGAGACTTCATTGTAATGAAGATTTCCTTTGCAAGCTTGCTTGGTTGGCCAAAAAGGGTGTATGCGTTTTTTCCTGAATATATTCAGGAAAGAACGCATACGCCCTTTTTGGCCAAGTGCATCATTGTGGACGTTCTGCCTCTTTTCCTATGCTTTACATGCAATTCCAGTCTACCTCCTGAAATCGGTTTCCTGCAATTCTGCCCCGCTTTCAAGTCCTCTTGGCAGCCTTACTTCAATATATTTTTGGACGATAGCTGTCATTTATAACTGTGCAGGTTTGTGAATGACAGTGCCCCTGAGCTCCTTTCTTCAACTCGCTTTCTTGTGAGCTGGCCGCAACACCGCAGGATTGCTTCAGGCCCTAGTGTGGTTCCGGCATGGCACGCTGAGCCTTTGTTTAATTCCTCTTTCTGGTGGGAAATGAGAGTTAAATTTGCCCGTCCAGACAACTCCAGCTAGTCTCTCATTGGTTCTCCCTATTCCTGTTCATTTTCCGCAGAAATTGCAAACTGGTCCAAACAGGAGGTTAAAGGCACTGACTCTCCAAGTGGGGAGAGTGTTAGTAAAGCGTCTGGAATGTTGCACCCGAGTACCGGGGGACGAAAACTGAGACACATTTGAACACGTTTCCCGATCACACGGTGGATGATACTCTGGGTTCCACATGCATGTTTTAGCTGAAGGAAGAATCCCTTCAACCTGGAGAGTTGAGACCCATGGAATGGGTACCATGCAATATGACTTCAAAGGGTCTGCATTTGCTCACCGAACCGCACCAATCCTATCACTGCTGCATTTATGCCGCTGTACACACGCTTGATTCTCTTTCGGAGACATATAAATCCATAGGTTTTAAGATTCTTACAAGTCAGGTATATTCTTAGGCGTTTAATATGGGGTGTTGAGTCCACTTCGTTGAGCAAGGAGTAGCTCTTGTCTATTATATATTTGGCTTATGGAATGGTATCTGTGCTAATTTCAATCTCTGGTTTTATGCAGCACCCCAACTCACCTTTCCTCTTAAGCAAGCATATGTTGGTTTTCTACATTTGAGACCCTATTCTGTTTTTTAATTCAGTTCCTGTGTAGACAAGTTTACATTCCGTGTAGTAGTGATATCTTATGACGCTTCTTTTTCTCTGTGACTTATTTCACTTAGAATCATCGTACCTGAATCCACTCGTTATGCTGCTACGGGCCTGATGACATAGATTTCATTGCTGAGTGATATTGCATTGTACGTAAGTACCACAACTTCTTTATCCATTTTTCGCTTTCTGTGATATTGAACATGTACCGTAAACGAGGTTCTTGTAAACAGAGCCATCCCAAACTTTGGGGTGGCTGTGTCTTTTTGATTTTAATTTCCCTAAGCTATAGGACCATAAGTGGAAGTGCCCTAGGCTCTGTTGCTTTGTTTTTTAGATGTTTCAGGAAACACCATACACTTCTCCAGAGTGGCTGTTGGCAATTTACATCCCGCCCACCAGCATAACAAGGCTCCCAGTTCTCCATGGCCTGTCCTTCCTTTCTGGATTTTATACTTTTTTCAGATGGCCCTTTTGACCGGGGGGAAGTGAGACTTCATTGTAGTGCAGATTTCCTTTGCAAGGTTGTTTGGTTGGACAGAAAGGGCATATGCGTTTCTTCCTGAATATATTAAGGAAAAAACGCATGCGTCCTTTTTGGCCAAGTGCATCATTGTCGACGTTCTGAGTCTTTTCATATGTTGTCAATGCAATTCTAGTCTACCTCTTGAAATCGGTTTCCTGCAATTCTGCCTTGCTGTCAGTGCCTCTTCATAGCCTTACCTCAATATACTTTTGGAAAATAGTTGGCCTTTATAACTCTGCAGGTTTTTGAATTGCAGTGGCCCTTAGCTCCATTTTTCAGCTCTTATTTTTGTGATCTTGCCTCATATCCACAGGATTTTTTCATGCCCTATTCTTCTTGTGGGGCGCCTTGCTCTGCCTTTGGTTAATTCTTCTTCCTGATGTGAAATTAGAGTGACATGTGCCCATTGAAACCGCTACAGCTATTTTCTCACTGGTTCCCCCTATTCCCATTCATCCTCCGCACTAACTGCAGACTGTGCGATACCGGAACTTAAAGGCATTGACTCTCCGTGTGGGGATGTTGTTAGTAAAGTGGCTGGAATGTTGATCCGGAGCCCCAGGAGAGGAAAATGAGGTGCGTTTTAGAAACCTTTCCCATGATTGGAAGTGCCCTATGCTCTGTAGCTCTGTTTTTTAGATGATTTAGGAACCACCATACACTTCTCCACAGTGGCTCTCGGCAGTTCACACACTGTCCATCAGCGTATAAAGGCTCCCTCTTCTCCATGGCCTGTCCTGCATTTCTGGTTTTTACAATTTTTTCGGATGGCCCTTTTGACTGGTGGGAAATGAGACTTCTTTGTTGTGCACATTTGCATTGCTTGCTTGCTTGGTTGCCCATAAAGTGCGTATGCGTTTTTTCCTGGATATATTCAGGAAAAAACGCATACTCCTTTTTGGGCCAACTGCATCATTGTCGAAATTCTGCCGCTTTTCATGTGCTTTAAAGACGAGTCCAATCTATCTCTTGAAATCTGTTTCTTGCAATTCTGTCTTGCATTCAGATCCTCTTCTTTGCCTTACCTCAACATATTTTTGGACGTTAGTTTTCATTTATAACTCTGCAGGTTTGTGAATTGCAGTGACCCTGAGCTCCATTTTTTAAGTTGCTCTTTTGTGAGCTGGCCTCAAAGCCGCAGGATTGCTTCAGGCCCTATTTTGGCTCCGGCGAGGCGGGCTGAGCCTTTTTTTAATTCTTATTCTTAATGGGAAATTAGAGTGACATGTGCCCGTCCAAACCCCTACAACTATTCTCTCATTGGTTCCCCCTCTTCCCGTTCATCCTCCTCACAATTTGCAAAATGTGTGAAACAGAAGTTTAAATGTGCTGATTCTCTAAGTGGGGAGATTCTAAGTAACGTGGCTGGAATGATGAACAGGAGCACCAGGAGAGGATAAATGAGGTGCATTTTAGACACATCTCCCCATCACATGGTGTACAGTCCTCTGGGTTTTCCATGCATGTTTTAGCTGTAGGAAGATCCCTTGAACCTGCAGATTTGGGACCCATTGAATGGGTACCAGGTAGTATTACTTTAAAGGGTGTGCATTTCCTCACCCAACCTCACATTTCTCTTAGCACGAACAGTTTCCAGCCTTATGTGTCATCCTGCTGTGGGTCTAGATGTGTTCAATCCATGTTGCATCACCGTCCCTGAGGAAAAGTTGTAAGAGGTTTTCTCTTTCTCTCTGTCGTTTATTTTTTTCAATTTATTACTATATTGGTTACAGCTGATTTTCAAAGCTCTGTTTCTTGCTGCTGTACATCCACTTGATTCACATACAGAGAGACATCAATAAATTCTTTTTCAGATTCTTACCAGTCATATATATTCTTTTCCGGTGACTTGAGTGTGCTGAGTGCAGTTCTTTTAGCTACCGTGTAGGCCTTGTTGATTATCAGTTTGGTATTTGGAATGGTATCTTTGCTAATTTCAACCTCCTGGATGATGCCTCACCCCTCCCCACCTTTCCCGTTTAGCAGCCTTACGCGTGTTTTCTACATACTTGACTATGTTTTTCTTTTGTAATTTATTTCATGTGTAGCCATTTTGGATTCCACCTTTAAGTGATATCTTATGATATGTGTCTTTTTCTTTTTGAATTATGTCACTTAGAATGATCATACGTAACTCCTCCGGAGTTGTTACAACTGGCCATATTTCATTGATTTCCAGGCTGAGTAATATTCCACTCTACATAAGTACCACATCTCTATCCATTTTTTCCCTCCAGAGACATTTAAGTTATATCCTAGTCGAGGATCTTTTAAACAGAGAGACAGTAAACATTGGGGTGCCTGTGTCCTCTCGATTTTTGTTTTTCCCAAGACATACGCCCATGAGTGCAAGTGCCCTATGCTCTGTAGCTCATTTTTTAGATGCTTTAGTAAACACAATACACTTCTCCAGAATGGCCGTTGGCAATATACATTTCCACTATAAGCCTCACAGGGCTCCCTCTTCTCCTTGCCCTGTCCTGCATTTCTGGTGTTTACACTTTATGAGGATGGCTCTTCTGACTGATGCGAAGTGATATCTTTTGTAGTATTGATTTCCAGTGCCCACCTGTTTGGTTGGCTAAAAAAGTGTATGCCCTTTTCTTGAATATATACAGAAAAAAACGCATACAGCCTTTTTGGCCAACTGCAATGTTGGCAATGTTCAGCCCCTTTTCTTGTGCTTAATGGCGAGTCCTTTCTACCTCCTCAAATCCCTTTCCTGCCATTCTCCCTTGCTTACCAATCCTTTTCTCTGACTTTCCTCAAGACATTTTTCAGTGATAGATATTTTCAACTCTGCAGTTTCATGAATTTTACTGCCCCTGAGTTCCATTGTTCAACTTCTGTTTATGGGAACTGGCCACAAAGCAGTGGGATTTCCTCAAGCCCTATACTGTTTCCATGGGCAACCCTAGCCTTTGGTCAATTCGTCTTCCTGATTGGAAATTAGAGTGACATGTGCCTGTCTGAACACCTAGGACTTGTCTCTCATTGTTCCTCATCCTTCCGCTTCATCCTCTGGACAAATTCCAAACTGTACGCAACAGGATGTTGACAGTGCTGACATCTCCAAGTGGGGAGACTGTTAGTAAAGACGCTGGAGGGGTGAACCCGAGCACCAGGAGATGAGGAGATGAGATGCCTTTTCCAAACTCTTCCCGATCAGACGGTATACCATCCTCTGGGTGTGACAGACATGTTTTAGCAGTAGGAAGAGTCCCATTCATGTAAGGAGAACACCAGGGCTTTTTCAAAATCAGTGTCTCCCCGAAACCCAAACTGGGGAATTTTTTAAGCTACGGCTACACATATGTTCATTAAGGGCCTTGGGAAGTAGGCAGAGTCCAAACTTTAGATGATTGAAGTCTTCAGGGTCAGAAGCACTCACCACCGGCTTCCCTTAGGTTACACTTTAACTGTCATTGATAGATGATGTCAATAAAAATATCTATTCTTTTTCCGATTATTTCCCCTTATAGGTTATTGCAAAATATTGAGTGTAGTTCCCTGTGCTATACAGTAGTTCCTTGTTGATGATCTATTTTATACATAGCAGTGTGTATGTGTTAATTCCAAACTGTTAATTTATCCCTCCTCCCACCTTTCCCCTTTGGTAATAATAAATTATAAGATTTTATACTTCTCAGAAATGGGGGAGCTGAAAGAGAGGTATCATTTTCAATGGAAAAGCATTTAAAACAAGATTGAAGCTTTAACCAAGATTATTAGGTGTACATCCTTGGAAAGAAATCACTTCATTTCTCTAATATTGACCTGACAAATAAGACAAACCTTTTCACTGAACTTGCTTATAATAAAGTGATGGAAATATCAAATGGAAGTGTTAGAAACATCTTATTTTACCCGAGCCTTATAAACTGTTCTATGTTAACTACAGTTTGGCTCACACATCTGTTCATTGAAGTTACAATAGTCTCAATTTCTGTTACTGATCCTCCAGAGTGGACCCCAACAAGTGTCTCCCTGCCCAGTGTCATTGGGGCCAACAGATCGAGACTGAGTTTGGTTCACAAGCAAAGGAAACTTTATATTTTAAACAGAGAATGGAGAGGTGAGAGCATGCACTACCCCGTGGGCTGTGGGCTGGGCTGCTGTGTAGAGATCCTGTCAGAGTCAGTGGGAGGGAGGGGGCGGAGCACTCGAGGGCCGGGTTGGCTGCAGCTCAGGCTCTATATCTCGGAGTCTGCACTGGGCCCCAGGAGCTGAGGTGTCGACCCAGCCATTCTGCACTAGGAAATCTGGTCTGAAGTGCCGGGTGTGGAACCTCTGCATGCGGGACCCTAGGAGCACGTGAAATTAGACAAAGCACAAAGGATAAAAAAGGTCAGACTTGACTTTATTGCCCAGATTCTATTTTTATCTCCCAGGGATTTTTAATGGGCTTTGCTGGGGACAAACCCCTCCTCTGCCTTTTGTCCCGTTCCTCATTCTTGGAGTGCTGAGGGTGCAGACCCTTCTTCTGTAACTGCTGAGTGCTGAGTTGGGAGCCCTCATACCAGGGGACGAGGGTCAGAACTTCTCCCCAGCAGCCTCCAGGTGACGTTGATTGGCCCCAGGACCCCTGCCTCCCTGCTCGTCCGCCTGAGCACCAGCATTGGAAGTGTTATAGATTCTAATGACCTTTAAGGGTCCAGGAAAGAGATGTGCAGAGACGCTGTGGGGGCCGGTTTCACCCCGCCCCACATTTGTTCGGCCACCTTAGGCTGACCGTTTCTGCCAGCCTAGATGCTCTGACCAGTAGTCTGCTCTTTCTTCAATTAGGCCCCTGAATTAACGTAAAAACAGCACCAGGTGTCAGAGCCCTGCCCGCTCAACTCCCAGACAGTCCAGGGTCAGTGGTGATCAAGGACCATGATGGCCACTGAGTCAACAGCCTTTTGAAGTAAACAGGAGTCCAGCCGGTCTTATTGGCCACCATCATCACGGTGTCTGTAGGCTTTTCTATGGTGACAGTGTGATATACGTTTCCCCCACCAAGATTATTAGCTCCCCTCCGGGTGCAGTAAGTCCTGCAAGCAGTAGTCTACTCCTTCGGGACACACTATTGTTGTTTTATGAGAGAAACTCCAGGTCAAGTGATGTTCACACGAGTCGTCATGGTGCCCTGTTGCCCCCGGTTATCTCTCTGGATGTTGGAGTTGGAGGGCCTCCTCACTCGAGGTCGGTGTGCCCACGGAGCGAACCCTGCAACTTCAGGGCATGGTTGGTGATTAGGATCACCACGTGGGGTCCTTTTCCCTTAGGAGGGAGGTGGCCTTTTGGGTTGCTGATTTCCACGTTTTTAGATACTGCCAGTATCTTGGCCAGATGTGGCAGTGGGCCAAGCCCCTTGGTGACTGTAGTTTATCCTACCTGGATGGCATTCTTGCGTTGTTCCATTTCAAGTGGTCCCAGTTTTTGCACTAATTCTCCAATGGCGATTCACCTTTCACCGGGAATGGAAAGGTCAAAGGGTTTAGCTCAATTAGGGAGTTCCAGGGCAAGGGTCTGAATTGACTGCTCTTTCCATTCTTGAAAGGCCACTTCTGGATTCTATTCAAAAGGATCATCATCTTTTCCTTTCAGTGTTTCATATAGAGGCCCAGCTAGTAGACTGTAGTTAGGGATCCAGAAGCAGCAAACCCTGGCCTCCCCAGGAACCCCTAAGCTGTCTTCTAGTTTTAGAAAGGGGTAAGGCTGCAAATGGTTTCTTCCCTTTCCTGGGATGGGCTTCTCCGACCTTCTGTGAGAATGAAGCCCAGGCAGGTCACCGCAGTCTGTGATATTTGAGCTTTTTCTTGGACAACTTCTATCCTTTATTGGCTTGGTAGTTCAGAGGCCTCCTTAGTAGGGCTGGCGATCAGAATGTCATCTGCATATTGAAGGAGGGTTTCCTTTTCCAGAGGTAGAACTTTTCGGTCTTTAGCTAAGCTTTCCCCAAAGATGGTGTGGGAATTTTTGAACCCTTGGGGCAAGACGGCCCGGAAGTATTGTTTTAGTTGTATGTTGAGTCCTGCCACTCACAAGCCAAAATTTCTTGTGACTCTGGGACTAATGGAATACAAAAGAAGGCATCATTGAGACTAATACAGAATACCATATCCTGGTGGTTGGTAGAATGACCAGCAGGGTGTAGGAATTAGGAGCAACTGGAGGTATATCCTCAGTGGCTTCACTGACTGTCCTGACATCCTTTACCAGGTCCCCAGCAGCCCATGGGGCTCTCGTGGTCAGGCCAATCCCAGGATATGGAGCTCTCCTGGGCAGGTACCCCACCCCCAACCCAGCCCACGGGGCTCTCGTGGTCAGGCCTCTCCCAGGATACAGAGCTACCCTTGCAGGTACCGTGGCAGGGCTGGGCACACAGGAACCGTGCACATAGCTCTCACTGAAGAGCACCCCCATCTCACCTGTCGCTCAGAGCTGACACAGAGCACCTCAGAGCAGGACTTGAACTAACAAACAGCAGCTGCGACAGGTCTGTGACCCTGGGCATCACTCTGTGTGGCCTCCCTCCACCTGGTCTTCCAGAGACTTCCACTGCACCCGGGGCACCAGGCCTCTGTCTCCAACCACCACCCACCCCTCCTCTCCCTGACTCCTGGGTTCCTCTCATTAGGAGAGGCTTTTCTTGAAGTTGTCTCCCACTCATGGGCCAGATAAAATGATTAGAAAACAAGCCAAAGCTGCAGCCCCTTGTCTATCCTGACTCTCAGGAGCCCACACCTGTTCCTTGGACCTGGCCGGTTCAGCAAGTTCCATTTTCTGCAACTGTGAGCCCCTGAGGGGTGATGATTGGCTGACCTGGGCAGCCTTACCATGCCGGCCAGCCCTCCCCAGGTGTGCCTGGGTTGAGATCAATATAAATACCACTCCAGGCAGCAAGAGCCCCTGCAGCTGTGCCTGACGCCATTTTCTCTGCCCTGTCAGCAGTCTCGGGGCTGGGCTGGTGGGAGGGAGTGAGAGGCCACGGCTTTGTGGGTGGCCCAGTGTGAGTGGGGCTCTGCTGGACTTTCTGCAGCAGTTGCCAGGCTGCCACCTGCTAAAGAAGAGGATGTGTCACCCATACCTGCTGCTGGAATTTCTCCCTGGGCAGAGGTGAGGAAGGAAAAAAGCAGTGGGGGCAGGGACAGGACGGGTATCTCAGGCAGGGAAATGGAAATCTTCCAGAAGAGCACCCAGGACCAGGGCCATCCTGGCTGGCCTGCAGGCACCAAGTCAGCTGGCATGCTGTCACTCATGTGGCTCCATGGCCCTTCCTCTAGGCTTTCAAGTCCTTGTATATATTCAGGTGTTTTACCTGGGAAGGGTGGGAACAGTTCAGCAGCAACTGGCCTGGGGCTCAGCTCACGTTCACTCACAGATGCCTCGGCACGGTGCCCCAGCTTTGCAATGAGGACGCTTGTTGTGTGGGGGCTGCTGGCTGAATGGGAGACGATTCCCCACCACTGACCAACTTCAGAATTGTTTACAACTGGAGCAAGGGCCCTGATACGGTTTTCCTCTGAGTAACTGGTGGGTTCTGTTTTTTTTTTCTCTTTTTCGTTTTTGGTTCAAGGTAGAATTTATTCCTCTTTTTTGTATTTACAGATATAAGCATGGAAATAATTTATTCATATAAATACATGTATGTGAAGGGAATAATTGTTTTTTCTGTTTTGTTTTTTAAATTTTATTTCTTTTTAATTTTGAATTTTATTTCATATTTTTATACAGCAAGTTCTTATTGGTTATCTATTTTATACATATAAATGTTTACATGCCAATCCCAATCTCTCAACTCCTCCCACCACCACCCCCCCAAGAGCTTTCCCCCCTTGTTGTCCATACGATTGTTGTCTACATCTGTTGCTCTATTTATGCCTTGCAAAACGGTTAATCTGTACAGTTTTTCTAGGTTCCACATATATGCATGAATATACAAGATTTGTTTTTCTCTTTCTGACTTACTTCACTCTGTATGACAGACTCTAGATCCATCGACGTCTCTACAAATGACCCAATTTCATTCCTTTCATGGCTTAGTAATATTCCATTTTATATATGTACCACATCTTTATGCATTCGTCTGTCTGTGGGCATTTAGGTTGCTTCCATTACCTCGATATTGTAAATAGTGATGCAATGAACATTGCGGTGAATGTCTCTTTTTGATTTATGGTTTTGTCTGGGTATACGTCCAGTACTGGGATTGCTGTATCATATGGTAATTCTATTAATAGTTTCTTAAGAAACTCCATATTGTTCTCCATAGTGACTGTATCAATTTATATTCCCAACAATAGTAGAAGAGGCTTCCTTTTCTCCACACCCTTTCCAGCATTTGTTGTTTGTAGATTTTCAGATGATGCCCATTCTAACAGGTGTGAGGTGATACCTCATTGTTGAGTCCATTTCGTTGAGCAAGGGGTAGGTCTTGTTTATTACATATTTGGCTTATGGAACGGTATCTGTGCTAATTTCAAACTCTGGTTTTATGCAGCACCCCAACTCACCTTTCCCCTTAAGCAAGCATAAGTTGGTTTTCTAAACTTGAGACCCTGTTCTGTTTTGTAATTCAGTTCCTGTGTAGCCAAGTTTACATTCCGTGCATTAGTGATACCTTATGATGTTTCTTTTTCTGTGTGACTTATTTCACTTAGAATCATCGTGCCTCAATCCACTCATTATGCTGGTACAGGCCTGGTGACACAGATTTCATTGCTGAGTGGTATTCTGTTGTACATAAGTACCGCAACTTCTTTATCAATTATTTGTTCTCTGGGATATTTAACTTGTACCGTAGAAGAGGTTCCTGTAAACAGAGCCATCCCAAATATGGGGTGGCTGTGTCTTTTTGATTTTAATTTCCCTAAGCTATAGGACCATAAGTGGAAATGCCCTAGACTCTGTTGCTTTGTTTTTCAGATGTATCAGGAAACACTATACACTTCTCCAGAGTGGCTGTTGGCAATTTACATCCCGCCCATCAGCATAACAAGGCTCCCAGTTCTCCATGGCCTGTCCTGCCTTTCTGGATTTTACACTTTTTTCAGATGGCCCTTTAGACCGGGGGGAAGTGACACTTCATAGAAGTTCGGATTTCCATTGCAAGCTTGCTTGGTTTGCCAAAAAGGGCGTATGTGTTTTTTCCTGAATATATTCAGGAACAAACTCATACGCCCTTTTTTGTCACGTGCATCATTGTCGATGTTCTGCCTCTTTTCCTATGCTTTAAATGCAAATCCAGTCTACCTCCTGAAATCGGTTTCCTGAAATTCTGCCCCGCTTTCAAGTCCTCTTGGCAGCCTTACTTCAATATATTTTTGGACGTTATCTGTCATTTATAACTCTGCAGCTTTGTGAATGACAGTGCCCCTGAGCTCCTTTCTTCAACTCGCTTTCTTGTGAGCTGGCCGCAAACCCGCAAGACTGCTTCAGGCCCTAATCTGCTTCTGGCAGGGCACGCTGAGCCTTTGGTTAATTCCTCTTCCTGGTGGGAAATGAGTGTTAAATATGCCCGTCCAGACACCTACCTCACTCTCAACCCCTTGGTAATGTGGGTCCTCTGGTTTGTGGCCACCTTTGCTGGGTTCCTCACCTTTTGATGATGTGGCCCCACTAGTGTGAGGACACTCCTGCCTGGTTCTCATCCACGTGGTTATGTGGACCCCCTGGTGAGAGTCTGTTCCTGGCTGTGTTCCTCACCCTTCTGTGAGGGAGACCCTCTGCTGATAGGTCACTCCTGCATGGCTGGCACACATTGCCTTGGTGAAGTCAGCTGTGTGGTGGCAGTTGGAGCGTGCTGGGAATCTCCTCTCCCCGGTGATGAGGGCCCTCTTGCGTCAGGCCCTAACTGCTGGGCTCACCAACTTTTCTTAGTGAGCCCAATGATGCTTGGGCACTCCTCTTAGGATCCCATTTCCATGGGGATGTGGGCCTTCTGCTCTGAGGTCCCAACGGCTGGGTTGTTCACATTTTCATGATGTGGGCTCTCTGGTGTTAGTTCACAGAGGCCTGGATCCCATAGCCTCTGTGCTCTTGGCCGCCTGCTGGGAGGTTCCAACGGCTGGATTCCTCACTTTTTTAATTTTTTGGGCCCTCTGTTGTGAGTATCCTCTTGCCTGCCTCACTCCCAGCCCCTTCGTGATGTGTGTCCTCTGGTTTGAGGCCACATGTGCTGGGTTCCTCACCTTTCGATGATGTGGGACCAATGGTCTTAGGAGACTCCTGCCTGGTTCACATCCCCTTGGTGATGTGGGCCCTCTGTTGAGAGTCTGATCCTGGCTGGGTTCCTCACCCTTCTGTGAGGTGGGCCGTCTGCTGTGAGGTCACTCCTGCCTGGCTTGCTCACCTCGCCTTGTGGACATGAGCCCTCTGGTGGCACTTGGAGCCTGCTGGGAGCCTCCTCCCCTCGGTGATGAGGGCCCTCTGGCATCAGGCCCTAACGGCTGGGCTCCCCACATTTTGTGATGTGCGCCCAGTGGTTCGAAGACACTCCATCCAGGTTCACATCCCCATTGGGATGTGGGCCTTCTGCTCTGAGGTCCCAACGGCTGGGTTGTTCACAGTTTCATGATGTGGGCTCTCTGCTGTTAGTTCACTCTGGCCTGGATGCCATAGCCTCTGTGCTCTGGGCCGCCTGCTGGAAGGTTCCAACTGCTCGATTCCTCAACTTTTGTATTCTATGGGTCCTGTGTTGCGATGCTCCTCCTGCCTGCCTCACTCGCAACCCCTTCGTGATGTGGGTCCTCTGGTTTGAGGCCACATGTGCTGGGTTCCGCAACTTTCAATGATGTGGCCCCACTGGTGTGAGGACACTCCTGCCTGGTTCCCATCCCCTTGGTGATGTGGGCCTTCTGGTGACAGTCTTATCCTGGCTGGGTTCCTCACTCTTCTGTGAGGTAGGCCCTCTGCTGTGAGGTCAATCCTGCCTGACTTGCACACATCACCTTGGCGATGTGGGCCCTCTGTTGGCACATGGAACCTGCTGGGAACCTCCTGCCCTGGGTGATGACGGCCCTCTAGCATCAGGCCCTAACTGCTGGGCTCCCCACGTTTTCTGATGTGAGCCCAGTGATGCCAGGACACTCCTGTCAGGTTCCCATCCCCATGGGGATGTGGGCTTTCTGCTCTGAGGTCCCAACGCCTGGGTGGCTCACAGTTTCATGATGTGGGCTCTCTGGTGTTAGTTCACTCCTGCCTGCATCCCATAGCTTCTGTGCTCTCGGCCGCCTGCTGGGAGGTTCCAAATGCTGGATTCCTCACCTTTTTTATTCTTTGGGCCCTCTGTTTTTAGGCTACTCCTACCTGCCTCACTCCCATCCCCTTTGTGATGTATGTCCTCTGATATGAGGCCGCATGTGCTGAGTTCCTCACCTTTCGATGATGTGGCCCCACTGGTGGGAGGACAGTCCTGACTGGTTCCCATCCCCTTGGTGTTGTGGGCCCTCTGGCAAGAGTCTCATCCTACCTCAGTTCCTCACCCTTCTGTGAGATAGGCCCTCTGCTGTGAGGTCGCTACTGCCTGGCTGGCGCATGCCACCTTGTAGACGTGAGCCCTCTGTTGGCAGTTGGAACCTGCTGGGAGTCTCCTCCCCTCAGTTATGAGGGCCCCCTGGCGTCAGGCCCTAACTGCTGGGCTCCTAACATTTTCTGATATGTGCTAAGTGGTGCGAAGCCACTCCTGCCAGGTTCCCATCCCAATGGGGATGTGGGCCTTCTGTTCTGAGGTCCCAACGGCTGGGCTGCTCACAGGTTCATGATGTGGGCCCTCTGCTGTGAGTTCACTGCGGCCTAGATCCCATAGACTCGGTGCTCTGGGCCGCTTGCTGGGAGGTTCCAACTGCTGGATTCCTCAACTTTTATATTCTATGGACCCGGTGTTGTGAGGCCGGTCCTGCCAGCCTCATTCCGAAACCCTTGGTGATGTGGTTCCTCTGGTTTGAGGCTACATGTGCTGGGATCCTCACCTTTCGATGATGTTGTCCCACTGGTGTGGGGACACGCCTGCCTGGTTCCCATCCTCTTGGTGATGTGGACCCTCTGGTGAGAGTCTGATCCTGGCTGTGTTCCTCACCCTTCTGTGAGGTGGGCCCTCTGCTGTGAGGTCACTCCTGCCGGGCTGGCACACATCGCCTTGGTGACGTTGGCCCTCTGGTGGCAGCTGGAGCCTGCTGGGAGCCTCCTCCCCTCGGTGATGAGTGCCCTCTAGCGTCAGGCCCTAACTTCTGAGCACCCCACGTTTTCTGATGTGAGCCCAGTGATGCCAGGACACTCCTGTCATGTTCCCATCACCATGGGGATGTGGGCCTTCTGCTCTGAGGTCCCAATGTCTGGGTTGCTCACAGTTTCATGATGTGGGCTGTCTGGTGTTAGTTCACTCTGGCTTGGATCCCCTAGCCTCTGTGCTCTGGGCCGCCTGCTGGGAGGTTCCAACTGCTGGATTCCTCACCTTTCTTATTTTTGGGCCCTCTGTTGTGAGGCTCCTCCTGCCTGCCTCACTCCCAGCCCCTTGGTGATGGGTGTCCTATGGTTTGAAGTCACATGTTCTGGGTTCCTCACCTTTAGATGATGTGGCCCTACTCATGTGAGGACACTCCTGTCTGGTTCCAATCCATTTGGTGATGTGGGCCCTCTGGTGCGAGTCTGACCCTAACTGGGTTCGTCACACTTCTCTGAGGTGGGCCCTCTGCTGTGAGGTCATTCGTGCCTGGTTGGCACACATCGCCTTGGCGACGTCAGCCCTCTGGTGGCAGTTGGAGCCTGCTGGGAGCCTCCTTCCCTTGGTGATGAGGGTCCTCTGGCGTCAGGCCCTAACTGCTGGTCTCCCAAAATTTTCTGATACGTTCTCAGTGGTGCGAGGACACTCCTACCAGATTTATATCCCCATGGGGATGTGGGCCTCCTGCTCTGAGGCCCCAATGGCTGGGTTGCTCAGTTTCATGACATGGGCCCTCTTCTGTGAGTTCACTGTGGCTTGGATCCCATAGCCTCGGTGCTCTGGGCCGCCTGCTGGGAGGTTCCAACTGCTGGATTCCTCACTTTTTTATTCTATGGGCCCAGTGTTGTGAGGCTACTCCTGCCTGCCTCACTCCGAGGCCCTTGGTGATGTGGGTCCTCTGGTTTGAGGACACATGTGCTGAGTAGCTCACCTTTCGCTGATGTGGCCCAACTGGTGTGAAGACACTCCTGCCTGGTTCCCATCCTCTTAGTGATGTGGGCCCTCTGGTGAGAGTCTGATATTGGCTGGGTTTCTCAACCTTATGTGAGGTGGGACCTCTGCTGTGAGGTAACTCCTGCCTGGCTTGCTCACGTTGCCTTGGCAACGTGAGCCCTCAGGTGGCAGTTGGAGCCTGTTGGGATTCTCCTCCCATCAGTTATGAGAGCTCTGGATAAAACACATATGCCCTTTTTTGCCAAGTGCATTATTTTCCAAGTTCTGTCTCTTTTCCTATGCTTTAAGAGCGACTCCCGTGTACCTTCTGAAATCGGTTTCCAGCAATTGTGCCCCGCATTCAAGTCCTCTTCGCAGCCTTACTTCAGTATAATTTTGGATGATAGCTGTCATTTATAACTCTGCAGGTTTGTGAATTACAGTGTCCCTGAGCTCCTTTCTTCAACTCGCTTTCTTGTGAGCTGGCCGCAACACCGCAAGATTGCTTCAGGCCCTAGTGTAGTTCCGGCATGGCACGCTGAGCCTTTGGTTAATTCCTCTTCCTGGTGGGAAATGAGAGTTAAATTTGCCCGTCCAGACACCTCCAGCTAGTCTCTCATTGGTTCTCCCTATTCCTGTTCATTTTCCGCAGAAATTGCAAACTGGGCCAAACAGGAGGTTAAAGGCACTGACTCTCCAAGTGGGGAGAGTGTTAGTAAAGCGTCTGAAATGTTGCACCCGAGTACCAGGGAACGAAAACTGAGACACATTTGAACACGTTTCCCGATCACACGGTGGATCATACTCTGGGTTCCACATGCATGTTTTAGCTGAAGGAAGAATCCCTTAAAACTGGAGAGCTGAGACGCATGGAATGGGTACCATGCATTATGACTTCAAAGGGTCTGCATTTGCTCACCGAACCTCACCAATCCTATCACTGCTGCGTTTATGCCACTGTACACACGCTTGATTCTCTTTCGGAGACATATAAATCCATAGGTTTTAAGATTCTTACTAGTCAGGTATATTCTTAGGCATTTAATATGGGGCGTTGAGTCCACTTCATTGAGCAAGGTGTGGCTCTGGTCTATTACATATTTGGCTTATGGAATTGTATCTGTGCTAATTTCAAACGCTGGTTTTATGCAGCACCCCAACTCACCTTTCCCCTTAAGCAAGCATAAGTTCGTTTTCTACATTTGAGACCCTATTCTGTTTTGTAATTCAGTTCCTGTGTAGCCAAGTTTACATTCCGTGTAGTAGTGATAATTTATGATGTTTCTTTTTCTGTTTGAATTATTTCACTTAGAATCATCGTACCTGAATCCACTCATTATGCTACTATGGGCCTGATGACATCGATTTCATTGCTGAGTGATATTGCATTGTAGGTAAGTACCACAACTTCTTTATCCATTTTTCACTTTCTGTGATATTGAACTTGTACCGTAAACGATGTTCTTGTAAACAGAGCCGTCCCAAACTTTGGGGTGGCTGTGTCTTTTTGATTTTAATTTCCCTAAGCTATAGGACCATAAGTGGAAGTGCCCTAGGCTCTGTTGCTTCGTTTTTTAGATGTTTCAGGAAACACCATACACTTCTCCAGAGTGGCTGCTGGCAATTTACATCCCGCCCATCAGCATAACAAGGCTCCCAGTTCTCCATGGCCTGTCCTGCCTTTCTGGATTTTACACTTTTTTCAGATGGCCCTTGTGACCGGGGGGCAGTGAGACTTCATTGTAGTGCAGATTTCCTTTGCAAGCTTGCTTGGTTGGCCAAAAAGGGCGTATGCGTTTTTTCCTGAATATATTCAGGAAAAAACGCATACGCCCTTTTTGGCCAAGTGCATCATTGTGGACGTTCTGCCTCTTTTCCTATGCTTTACATGCAATTCCAGTCTACCTCCTGAAATCGGTTTCCTGCAATTCTGCCCCGCTTTCAAGTCCTCTTGGCAGCCTTACTTCAATACATTTTTGGACGATAGCTGTCATTTATAACTCTGCAGGTTTGTGAATTACAGTGCCCCTGAGCTCCTTTCTTCAACTCGCTGTCTTGTGAGCTGGCCGCAACAGCGCAGGATTTCTTCAGGCCCTAGTGTGTTTCTGGCATGGCACACTGAGCCTTTGGTTAATTCCTCTTCCTGGTGGGAAATGAGAGTTAAATTTCCCCGTCCAGACACCTCCAGCTAGTCTCTCATTGGTTCTCCCTATTCCTGTTCATTTTCCGCAGAAATTGCAAACTGGGCCAAACAGGAGGTTAAAGGCACTGACTCTCCAAGTGGGGAGAGTGTTAGTAAAGCGTCTGGAATGTTGCACCCGAGTACCGGGGGACGAAAACTGAGACACATTTGAACACGTTTCCCGATCACCCGGTGGATCATACTCTGGCTACCACATGCATGTTTTAGCTGAAGGAAGAATCCCTTAAACCTGGAGAGTTGAGACCCATGGAATGGGTACCATGCAATTTGACTTCAAAGGGTCTGCATTTGCTCACCGATGCTCACCAATCCTATCACTGCTGTGTTTATGCCGCTGTACACACGCTTGATTCTCTTTCGGAGACATATAAATCCATAGGTTTTAAGATTCTTACTAGTCAGGTATATTCTTAGGCGTTTAATATGGGGTGTTGAGTCCACTTCGTTGAGCAAGGAGTAGTTCTTGTCTATTACATATTTGGCTTATGGAACGGTATCTGTGCTAATTTCAATCTCTGGTTTTATGCAGCACCCCAACTCACCTTATCCCTTAAGGAAGCATAAGTTGGTTTTCTACATTTGAGACCCTGTTCTGTATTGTAATTCAGTTCCTGTGTAGCCAAGTTTACATTCCGCGTAGTAGTGATATCTTATGATGTTTCTTTTTCTCTGTGACTTATTTCACTTAGAATCATCGTACCTGAATCCACTCATTATGCTGCTACGGGCCTGATGACATAGATTTCATTGCTGAGTGATATTGCATTGTACGTAAGTACCACAACTTCTTTATCCATTTTTCGCTTTCTGTGATATTGAACTTGTACCATAAACGAGGTTCTTGTAAACAGAGCCGTCCCAAACTTTGGGGTGGCTGTGTGTTTTAGATTTTAATTTCCCTAAGCTATAGGACCATAAGTGGAAGTGCCCTAGGCTCTGTTGCTTTGTTTTTTAGATGTTTCAGGAAACACCATACACTTCTCCAGAGTGGCTGTTGGCAATTTACATCCCGTCCATCAGCATAACAAGGCTCCCAGTTCTCCATGGCCTGTCCTGCCTTTCTAGATTTTACACTTTTTTCAGATGGCCCTTTGACCGGGGGGCAGTGACACTCCATTGTAGTACAGACTTCCTTTGCACGCTTGCTTGGTTGGCCAAAAAGGGCGTATGCGTTTTTTCCTGAATATATTCAGGAAAAAACGCATACTCCCTTTTTGGCCAAGTGCATCATTGTGGACGTTCTGCCTCTTTTGCTATGCTTTACATGCAATTCCAGTCTACCTCCTGAAATCGGTTTCCTGCAATTCTGCCCCGCTTTCAAGTCCTCTTGGCAGCCTTACTTCAATATATTTTTGGACGATAGCTGTCATTTATAACTCTGCAGGTTCGTGAATGACAGTGCCCCTGAGCTCCTTTCTTCAACTCGCTTTCTTGTGAGCTGGCCGCAACACCGCAGGATTGCTTCAGGCCCTAGTGTGGTTCCGGCATGACACACTGAGTCTTTGGTTAATTCCTCTTCCTAGTGGGAAATGAGAGTTAAATTTGCCCGTCCAGACACCTCCAGCTAGTCTCTCATTGCTTCTCCCTATTCCTGTTCATTTTCCACAGAAATTGCAAAACTGGGCCAAACAGGAGGTTAAAGGCACTGACTCTCCAAGTGGGGAGAGTGTTAGTAAAGCGTCTGGAATGTTGCACCCGAGTACCAGGGGACGAAAACTGAGACACATTTGAACACGTTTCCTGATCACACGGTGGATGATACTCTGGGTTCCACATGCATGTTTTAGCTGAAGGAAGAATCCCTTAAACCTGGAGAGTTGAGATCCATGGAATGGGTACCATGCAATATGACTTCAAAGGGTCTGCATTTGCTCACCGAACCTCACCAATCCTATCACTGCTGCGTTTATGCCGCTGTACACACGCTTCATTCTCTTTCGGAGACATATAAATCCATAGGATTTAAGATTCTTACTAGTCAGGTATATTCTTAGGCGTTTAATATGGGGTGTTGAGTCCACTTCGTCGAGCAAGGAGTAGCTCTTGTCTATTACATATTGGGCTTATGGAACGGTATCTGTGCTAATTTCAATCTCTGGTTTTATGCAGCACCCCAACTCACCTTTCCCCTTAAGCAAGCATAAGTTGGTTTTCAACATTTGAGACCCTTTTCTGTTTTGTAATTCAGTTCCTGTGTAGCCAAGTTTACATTCCGTGTAGTAGTGATATCTTATGAAGTTTCTTTTTCTGTGTGACTTATTTCACTTAGAATCATCGTACCTGAATCCACTCATTATGCTGTTACGGGCCTGATGACATAGATTTCATTGCTGAATGATATTGCATTGTACGTAAGTACCACAACTTCTTTATCCATTTTTCGCTTTCTGCGATATTGAACTTGTACCGTAAACGAGGTTCTTGTAAACAGAGCTGTCCCAAATTTGGGTTGGCTGTGTCTTTTTTATTTTAAGTTCCCTAAGCTATAGGACCATAAGTGGAAGTGCCCTAGGCTCTGTTGCTTTGTTTTGTAGATGTTTCAAGAAACACCATAGACTTCTCCAGAGTGGCTGTTGGCAATTTACATCCCGCCCATCAGCATAACAAGGCTCCCAGTTCTCCATGGCCTGTCCTGCCTTTCTGGATTTTACACTTTTTTCAGATATCCCTTTTGACCGGGGGGCAGTGAGACTTCATTGTAGTGCAGATTTCCTTTGTAAGCTTGCTTGGTTGACCAAAAAGGGCGTATGCGTTTTTTCCTGAATATATTCAGGAAAAAACGCATACGCCCTTTTTGGCCAAGTGCATCATTGTGGACGTTCTGCCTCTTTTCCTATGCTTTACATGCAATTCCAGTCTACCTCCTGAAATCGGTTTCCTGCAATTCTGCCCCGCTTTCAAGTCCTCTTGGCAGCCTTACTTCAATATATTTTTGGACGATAGCTGTCATTTATAACTCTGCAGGTTTGTGAATGACAGTGCCCCTGAGCTCCTTTCTTCAATTCGCTTTCTTGTGAGCTGGCCGCAACACCGCAGGATTGCTTCAGGCCCTACTGTGGTTCCGGCATGGCAAGCTGAGCCTTTGGTTAATTCCTATTCCTGGTGGGAAATGAGAGTTAAATTTGCCCGTCCAGACACCTCCAGCTAGTCTCTCATTGGTTCTCCCTATTCCTGTTCATTTTCCGCAGAAATTGCAAACTGGGCCAAACAGGAGGTTAAAGGCACTGACTCTCCAAGTGGGGAGAGTGTTAGTAAAGCGTCTGGAATGTTGTACCCGAGTACCGGGGGACGAAAACTGAGACACATTTGAACACGTTTCCCAATCACACGGTGGATCATACTCTGGGTTCCACATGCATGGTTTAGCTGAAGGAAGAATCCCTTAAACCTGGAGAGTTGAGACCCATGGAATGGGTACCATGCAATATGACTTCAAAGGGTCTGCATTTGCTCACCGAACCTCACCAATCCTATCACTGCTGCATTTATGCCACTGTACACATGCTTGATTCTCTTTCGGAGCATATAAATCCATAGGATTTAAGATTCTTACTATTCAGGTATATTCTTAGACGTTTAATATGGGGTGTTGAGTCCACTTCGTTGAGCAAGGAGTAGCTCTTGTCTATGACATATTTGGCTTATGGAACGGTATCTGTGCTAATTTCAATCTCTGGTTTTATGCAGCCCCCCAACTCACGTTTCCCCTTAAGCAAGCATAAGTTGGTTTTCTACATTTGAGACCCTGTTCTGTTTTGTAATTCAGTTCCTGTGTAGCCAAGTTTACATTCCGTGTAGTAGTGATATCTTATGATGTTTCTTTTTCTGTGTGACTTATTTTACTTAGAATCATCGTACCTGAATCCACTCATTATGCTGCTACGGGCCTGATGACATAGATTTCATTGCTGAGTGATATTGCATTGTACGTAAGTACCACAAGTTCTTTATCCATTTTTCGCTTTCTGTGATATTGAATTTGTACCGTAAACAAGGTTCTTGTAAACAGAGCCGTCCCAAACTTTGGGGTGGCTGTGTGTTTTAGATTTTAATTTCCCTAAGCTATAGGACCATAATTGGAAGTGCCCTAGGCTTTGTTGCCTTGTTTTTTAGATGTTTCAGGAAACACCATACACTTCTTCAGAGTGGCTGTTGGCAATTTACATCCCGCCCATCAGCATAACAAGGCTCCCAGTTCTCCATGGCTTGTCCTGCCTTTCTGGATTTTACACTTTTCTCAGATGGCCCTTTTGACCGGGGGGGCAGTGAGACTTCATTGTAGTGCAGATTTCCTTTGCAAGCTTGCTTGCTTGGCCAAAAAGGGCGTAGGCTTTTTTTCTTGAGGAAAAAACGCATATGCCCTTTTTGGCCAAGTGCATCATTGTGGACGTTCTACCTCTTTTCCTATGCTTTACATGCAATTCCAGTCTACCTCCTGAAATCGGTTTCCTGCAATTCTGCCCCGCTTTCAAGTCCTCTTGGCAGCCTTACTTCAATATATTTTTGGACGATAGCTGTCATTTATAACTCTGCAGTTTTGTGAATGACAGTGCCCCTGAGCTCCTTTCTTCAACTTGTTTTCTTGTGAGCTGGCCGCAACACCGCAGCATCGCTTCAGGCCATAGTGTTGTTCCGGCATGGCACGCTGAGCCTTTGGTTAATTCCTCTTCCTTGTGGGAAATGAGAGTTAAATTTGCCCGTCCAGACACCTCCAGCTAGTCTCTCATTGGTTCTCCCTATTCCTGTTCATTTTCCGCAGAAATTGCAAACTGGGCCAAACAGGAGGTTAAAGGCACTGACTCTCCAAGTGGGGAGAGTGTTAGTAAAGCGTCTGGAATGTTGCACCCGAGTACCAGGGGACAAAAACTGACACATTTGAACACGTTTCCCGATCACACGGTGGATGATACTCTGGGTTCCACATGCATGTTTTAGCTGAAGGAAGAATCCCTTAAACCTGGAGAGTTGAGACCCATGGAATGGGTACCATGCAATATGACTTCAAAGCGTCTGCATTTGCTCACCGAACCTCATCAATCCTATCACTGCTGCGTTTATGCCGCTATACACATGCTTGATTCTCTTTCAGAGATATATAAATCCATAGGTTTTAAGATTCTTACTAGTCAGGTATATTCTTTGGCGTTTAATATGTGGTGTTGAGTCCACTTCGTTGAGCAAGGTGTAGCTCTTTTCTATTACATATTTGGCTTATGGAACGATATCTGTGCTAATTTCAATGTCTGGTTTTATGCAGCACCCCAACTCACCTTTCCCCTTAAGGAAGCATAAGTTGGTTTTCTACATTTGAGACCCTGTTCTGTTTTGTAATTCAGTTCCTGTGTAGCCAAGTTTACATTCCGTGTAGTAGTTATATCTTATGATGTTTGTTTTTCTGTGTGACTTATTTCACTTAGAATCATCGTACCTGAATCCACTCATTATGCTGCTATGGGCCTGATGACATAGATTTCATTGCTGAGTGATATTGCATTGTAGGTAAGTACCACAACTTCTTTATCCATTTTTCACTTTCTGTGATATTGAACTTGTACCGTAAACGAGGTTCCTGTAAACAGAACCATCCCAAACTTTGGGGTGGCTGTGTCTTTTTGATTTTAATTTCCCTAAGCTATAGGACCATAAGTGGAAGTGCCCTAGGCTCTGTTGTTTTGTTTTTTAGATGTTTCAGGAAACACCATACACTTCTCCAGAGTGGCTGTTGGCAATTTACATCCCGCCCATCAGCATAACAAGGCTCCCAATTCTCCATGGCCTGTCCTGCTTTGCTGGATTTTATACTTTTTTCAGATGGCCCTTTTGCCCGCGGGGTAGTGAGACTTCATTGTAGTGCAGATTCCCTTTGCAAGCTTGCTTGGTTGGCCAAAAAGGGCGTATGCGTTTTTTCCTGAATATATTCAGGAAAAAACGCATACGCCCTTTTTGGCCAAGTGCATCATTGTGGACGTTCTGCCTCTTTTCCTATGCTTTACATGCAATTCCAGTCTACCTCCTGAAATCGGTTTCCTGCAATTCTGCCCTGCTTTCAAGTCCTCTTGGCAGCCTTACTTCAATATATTTTTGTATGATAGCTGTCATTTATAACTCTGCATGTCTGTGAATGACAGTGCCCCTGAGCTCCTTTCTTCAACTTGCTTTCTTGTGAGCTGGCCGCAACACCGTAGGATTGTTTCAGGCCCTAGTGTGGTTCCGGCACGGCACGCTGAGCCTTTGGTTAATTCCTCTTCCTGATGGGTAATGAGAGTTAAATTTGCCCGTCCAGACACCTCCAGCTAGTCTCTCATTGCTTCTCCCTATTCCTGTTCATTTTCCACAGAAATTGCAAAACTGGGCCAAACAGGAGGTTAAAGGCACTGACTCTCCAAGTGGGGAGAGTGTTAGTAAAGCGTCTGGAATGTTGCACCCGAGTACCAGGGGACGAAAACTGAGACACATTTGAATACGTTTCCCGATCACACGGTGGATGATACTCTGGGTTCCACATGCATGTTTTAGCTGAAGGAAGAATCCCTTAAACCTGGAGAGTTGAGACCCATGGAATGGGTACCATGCAATATGACTTCAAAGGGTCTGCATTTGCTCACCGAACCTCACCAATCCTATCACTGCTGCGTTTATGCCGCTGTACACACGCTTGATTCTCTTTCGGAGACATATAAATCCATAGGATTTAAGATTCTTACTAGTCAGGTATATTCTTAGGCGTTTAATATGGGGTGTTGAGTCCACTTCGTCGAGCAAGGAGTAGCTCTTGTCTATTACATATTTGGCTTATGGAACGGTATCTGTGCAAATTTCAATCTCTGGTTTTATGCAGCACCCCAACTCACATTTCCCCTTAAGCAAGCATAAGTTGGTTTTCTACATTTGAGACCCTTTTCTGTTTTGTAATTCAGTTCCTGTGTAGCCAAGTTTACATTCCGTGTAGTAGTGATATCTTATGAAGTTTCTTTTTCTGTGTGACTTATTTCACTTAGAATCATCGTACCTGAATCCACTCATTATGCTGTTACGGTCCTGATGACATAGATTTCATTGCTGAGTGATATTGCATTGTGCGTAAGTACCACAACTTCTTTATCCATTTTTCGCTTTCTGCGATATTGAACTTGTACCGTAAACGAGGTTCTTGTAAACAGAGCCGTCCCAAATTTGGGGTGGCTGTGTCTTTTTGATTTTAAGTTCCCTAAGCTATAGGACCATAAGTGGAAGTGCCCTAGGCTCTGTTGCTTTGTTTTTTAGATATTTCAAGAAACACCATAGACTTCTCCAGAGTGGCTGTTGGCAATTTACATCCCGCCCATCAGCATAACAAGGCTCCCAGTTCTCCATGGCCTGTCCTGCCTTTCTGGATTTTACACTTTTTTCAGATGGCCCTTTTGACCGGGGGGCAGTGAGACTTCATTGTAGTGCAGATTTCCTTTGTAAGCTTGCTTGGTTGACCAAAAAGGGCGTATGCGTTTTTTCCTGAATATATTCAGGAAAAAACGCATACGCCCCTTTTGGCCAAGTGCATCATTGTGGACGTTCTGCCTCTTTTGCTATGCTTTACATGCAATTCCAGTCTACCTCCTGAAATCGGTTTCCTGCAATTCTGCCCCGCTTTCAAGTTCTCTTGGCAGCCTTACTTCAATATATTTTTGGACGATAGCTGTCATTTATAACTCTGCAGGTTTGTGAATGACAGTGCCCCTGAGCTCCTTTCTTCAACTCGCTTTCTTGTGAGCTGGCCGCAACACCGCAGGATTGCTTCAGGCCCTACTGTGGTTCCGGCATGGCAAGCTGAGCCTTTGGTTAATTCCTATTCCTGGTGGGAAATGAGAGTTAAATTTGCCCGTCCAGACACCTCCAGCTAGTCTCTCATTGGTTCTCCCTATTCCTGTTCATTTTCCGCAGAAATTGCAAACTGGGCCAAACAGGAGGTTAAAGGCACTGACTCTCCAAGTGGGGAGAGTGTTAGTAAAGCGTCTGGAATGTTGTACCTGAGTACCAGGGGACGAAAACTGAGACACATTTGAACACGTTTCCCAATCACACGGTGGATCATACTCTGGGTTCCACATGCATGTTTTAGCTGAAGGAAGAGTCCCTTAAACCTGGAAAGTTGAGACCCATGGAATGGGTACCATGCAATATGACTTCAAAGGGTCTGCATTTGCTCACCGAACCTCACCAGTCCTATCACTGCTGCATTTATGCCGCTGTACACAGGCTTGATTCTCTTTCGGAGCATATAAATCCATAGGTTTTAAGATTCTTACTAGTCAGGTATATTCTTAGACGTTTAATATGGGGTGTTGAGTCCACTTCGTTGAGCAAGGAGTAGCTCTTGTCTATGACATATTTGGCTTATGGAACGGTATCTGTGCTAATTTCAATCTCTGGTTTTATGCAGCCCCCCAACTCACGTTTCCCCTTAAGCAAGCATAAGTTGGTTTTCTACATTTGAGACCCTGTTCTGTTTTGTAATTCAGTTCCTGTGTAGCCAAGTTTACATTACGTGTAGTAGTGATATCTTATGATGTTTCTTTTTCTGTGTGACTTATTTCACTTAGAATCATCGTACCTGAATCCACTCATTATGCTGCTACGGGCCTGATGACATAGATTTCATTGCTGAGTGATATTGCATTGTACGTAAGTACCACAAGTTCTTTATCCATTTTTCGCTTTCTGTGATATTGAACTTGTACCGTAAAAGAGGTTCTTGTAAACAGAGCCGTCCCAAACTTTGGGGTGGCTGTGTGTTTTAGATTTTAATTTCCCTAAGCTATAGGACCATAATTGGAAGTGCCCTAGGCTCTGTTGCCTTGTTTTTTAGATGTTTCAGGAAACACCATACACTTCTTCAGAGTGGCTGTTGGCAATTTGCATCCCGCCCATCAGCATAACAAGGCTCCCAGTTCTCCATGGCCTGTCCTGCCTTTCTGGATTTTACACTTTTCTCAGATGGCCCTTTTGACCGGGGGGCAGTGAGACTTCATTGTAGTGCAGATTTCCTTTGCAAGCTTGCTTGCTTGGCCAAAAAGGGCGTAGACTTTTTTTCTTGAGGAAAAAACGCATATGCCCTTTTTGGCCAAGTGCATCATTGTGGACGTTCTGCCTCTTTTCCTATGCTTTACATGCAATTCCAGTCTACCTCCTGAAATCGGTTTCCTGCAATTCTGCCCCGCTTTCAAGTCCTCTTGGCAGCCTTACTTCAATATATTTTTGGACGATAGCTGTCATTTATAACTCTGCAGTTTTGTGAATTACAGTGCCCCTGAGCTCCTTTCTTCAACTTGTTTTCTTGTGAGCTGGCCGCAACACCGCAGCATCTCTTCAGGCCATAGTGTTGTTCCGGCATGGCACGCTGAGCCTTTGGTTAATTCCTCTTCCTGGTGGGAAACGAGAGTTAACTTTGCATGTCCAGACACCTCCAGCTAGTTTCTCATTGGTTCTCCCTATTCCTGTTCATTTTCCATAGAAATTGCAAACTGGGCCAAACAGGAGGTTAAAGGCACTGACTCTCCAAGTGGGGAGAGTGTTAGTAAAGCGTCTGGAATGTTGCACCCGAGAACCGGGGGACGAATACTGAGACACATTTGAACACGTTTCCGATCACACAGTGGATCGTACTCTGGGTTCCACATGCATGTTTTAGCTGAAGGAAGAATCCCTTAAACCTGGAGAGTTGAGACCCATGGAATGGGTACCATGCAATATGACTTCAAAGGGTCTGCATTTGCTCACCGAACCTCACCAATCCTATCACTGCTGCGTTTATGCCGCTGTACACACGCTTGATTCTCTTTCGGAGACATATAAATCCATAGGTTTTAAGATTCTTGCTAGTCAGGTATATTCTTAGGCGTTTATTATGGGGTGTAGAGTCCACTTCGTTGAGCAAGGAGTAGGTCTTGTCTATTACATATTTGGCTTATGGAACGGTATCTGTGCTAATTTCAATCTCTGGTTTTATGCAGCACCCCAACTCACCTTTCGCCTTAAGCAAGCATAAGTTGGTTTTCTACATTTGAGACCCTGTTCTGTTTTGTAATTCAGTTCCTGTGTAGCCAAGTTTACATTCCGTGTAGTAGTGATATCTTATGATGTTTCTTTTTCTGTGTGACTTATTTCACTTAGAATCATCGTACCTGAATCCACTCATTATGCTGCTATGGGCCTGATGACATAGATTTCATTGCTGAGTGATATTGCATTGTACGTAATTACCACAACTTCTTTATCCATTTTTCACTTTGTGTGATACTGAACTTGTACTGTAAACGAGGTTCTTGTAAACAGAGCCGTCCCAAACTTTGGGGTGGCTGTGTCTTTTTTATTTTAATTTCCCTAAGCTATAGGACCATAAGTGGAAGTGCCCTAGGCTCTGTTGCTTTGGTTTTTAGATGTTTCAGGAAACACCATACACTTCTCCAGAGTGGTTGTTCGCAATTTACATCCCGCACATCAGCATAACAAGGTTCCCAATTCTCCATGGCCTGTCCTGCCTTTCTGGATTTTACACTTTTTTCAGATGGCCCTTTTGACCGGGGGGCAGTGAGACTTCATTGTAGTGCAGATTTCCTTTGCAAGCTTGCTTGGTTGGCCAAAAAGTGCATATGCGTTTTTTCCTGAATGTATTCAGGAAAAAACGCATACGCCCTTTTTGGCCAAGTGCATCATTGTGGACGTTCTGCCTCTTTTCCTATGCTTTACATGCAATTCCAGTCTACCTCCTGAAATCGGTTTCCTGCAATTCTGCCCCGCTTTCAAGTCCTCTTGGCAGCCTTACTTCAATATATTTTTGGACGATAGCTGTCATTTATAACTCTGCAGGTTTGTGAATGACAGTGCCCCTGAGCTCCTTTCTTCAACTCGCTTTCTTGTGAGCTGGCCGCAACACCGCAGCCTTGCTTCAGGCCCTAGTGTGGTTCCGGCATGGCACGCTGAGCCTTTGGTTAATTCCTCTTCCTGGTGGGAAATGAGAGTTAAATTTGCCCGTCCAGACACCTCCAGCTAGTCTCTCATTGGTTCTCCCTATTCCTGTTCATTTTCCGCAGAAATTGCAAACTGGGCCAAACAAGAGGTTAAAGGCACTGACTCTCCAAGTGGGGAGAGTGTTAGTAAAGCATCTGGAATGTTGCACCCAAGTACCAGGGGACGAAAACTGACACAATTGAACACGTTTCCCGATCACACGGTGGATCATACTCTGGGTTCCACATGCATGTTTTAGCTGAAGGAAGAATCCCTTAAACCTGGAGAGTTGAGACCCATGGAATGGGTACCATGCAATATGACTTCAAAGGGTCTGCATTTGTCCACCGAACCTCACCAATCCTATCACTGCTGCGTTTATGCCACTGTACACACGCTTGATTCTCTTTCGGAGACATATAAATCCATAGGTTTTAAGATTCTTGCTAGTCAGGTATATTCTTAGGCGTTTATTATGGGGTGTAGAGTCCACTTCGTTGAGCAAGGAGTAGCTCTTGTCTATTACATATTTGGCTTATGGAACGGTATCTGTGCTAATTTCAATCTCTGGTTTTATGCAGCACCCCAACTCACCTTTCGCCTTAAGCAAGCATAAGTTGGTTTTCTACATTTGAGACCCTGTTCTGTTTTGTAATTCAGTTCCTGTGTAGCCAAGTTTACATTCCGTGTAGTAGTGATATCTTATGATGTTTCTTTTTCTGTGTGACTTATTTCACTTAGAATCATCGTACCTGAATCCACTCATTATGCTGCTATGGGCCTGATGACATAGATTTCATTGCTGAGTGATATTGCATTGTACGTAATTACCACAACTTCTTTATCCATTTTTCACTTTGTGTGATACTGAACTTGTACCGTAAACGAGGTTCTTGTAAACAGAGCCGTCCCAAACTTTGGGGTGGCTGTGTCTTTTTTATTTTAATTTCCCTAAGCTATAGGACCATAAGTGGAAGTGCCCTAGGCTCTGTTGCTTTGGTTTTTAGATGTTTCAGGAAACACCATACACTTCTCCAGAGTGGTTGTTCGCAATTTACATCCCGCACATCAGCATAACAAGGTTCCCAATTCTCCATGGCCTGTCCTGCCTTTCTGGATTTTACACTTTTTTCAGATGGCCCTTTTGACCGGGGGGCAGTGAGACTTCATTGTAGTGCAGATTTCCTTTGCAAGCTTGCTTGGTTGGCCAAAAAGGGCATATGCGTTTTTTCCTGAATGTATTCAGGAAAAAACGCATACGCCCTTTTTGGCCAAGTGCATCATTGTGGACGTTCTGCCTCTTTTCCTATGCTTTACATGCAATTCCAGTCTACCTCCTGAAATCGGTTTCCTGCAATTCTGCCCCGCTTTCAAGTCCTCTTGGCAGCCTTACTTCAATATATTTTTGGACGATAGCTGTCATTTATAACTCTGCAGGTTTGTGAATGACAGTGCCCCTGAGCTCCTTTCTTCAACTCGCTTTCTTGTGAGCTGGCCGCAACACCGCAGCCTTGCTTCAGGCCCTAGTGTGGTTCCGGCATGGCACGCTGAGCCTTTGGTTAATTCCTCTTCCTGGTGGGAAATGAGAGTTAAATTTGCCCGTCCAGACACCTCCAGCTAGTCTCTCATTGGTTCTCCCTATTCCTGTTCATTTTCCGCAGAAATTGCAAGCTGGGCCAAACAGTAGGTTAAAGGCACTGACTCTCCAAGTGGGGAGAGTGTTAGTAAAGCATCTGGAATGTTGCACCCGAGTACCAGGGGACGAAAACTGACACAATTGAACACGTTTCCCGATCACACGGTGGATCATACTCTGGGTTCCACATGCATGTTTTAGCTGAAGGAAGAATCCCTTAAACCTGGAGAGTTGAGACCCATGGAATGGGTACCATGCAATATGACTTCAAAGGGTCTGCATTTGTCCACCGAACCTCACCAATCCTATCACTGTTGCGTTTATGCCACTGTACACACGCTTGATTCTCTTTCAGAGACATATAAATCCATAGGTTTTACGATTCTTGCTAGTCAGGTATATTCTTAGGCGTTTATTATGGGGTGTAGAGTCCACTTCGTTGAGCAAGGAGTAGCTCTTGTCTATTACATATTTGGCTTATGGAACGGTATCTGTGCTAATTTCAATCTCTGGTTTTATGCAGCACCCCAACTCACCTTTCGCCTTAAGCAAGCATAAGTTGGTTTCCTACATTTGAGACCCTGTTCTGTTTTGTAATTCAGTTCCTGTGTAGCCAAGTTTACATTCCTTGTAGTAGTGATATCTTATGATGTTTGTTTTTCTGTGTGACTTATTTCACTTAGAATCATCGTACCTGAATCCACTCATTATGCAGCTATGGGCCTGATGACATAGATTTCATTGCTGCGTGATATTGCATTGTACGTAATTACCACAACTTTTTTATCCATTTTTCACTTTGTGTGATACTGAACTTGTACCGTAAACGAGGTTCTTGTAAACAGAGCCGTCCCAAACTTTGGGGTGGCTGTGTCTTTTTTATTTTAATTTCCCTAAGCTATAGGACCATAAGTGGAAGTGCCCTAGGCTCTGTTGCTTTGGTTTTTAGATGTTTCAGGAAACACCATACACTTCTCCAGAGTGGATGTTCGCAATTTACATCCCGCACATCAGCATAACAAGGTTCCCAATTCTCCATGGCCTGTCCTGCCTTTCTGGATTTTACACTTTTTTCAGATGGCCCTTTTGACCGGGGGCAGTGAGACTTCATTGTAGTGCAGATTTCCTTTGCAAGCTTGCTTGGTTGGCCAAAAAGGGCGTATGCGTTTTTTCCTGAATATATTCAGGAAAAAACGCATACGCCCTTTTTGGCCAAGTGCATCATTGTGGACGTTCTGCCTCTTTTCCTATGCTTTACATGCAATTCCAGTCTACCTCCTGAAATCGGTTTCCTGCAATTCTGCCCCGCTTTCAAGTCCTCTTGGCAGCCTTACTTCAATATATTTTTGGACGATAGCTGTCATTTATAACTCTGCAGGTATGTGAATGACAGTGCCCCTGAGCTCCTTTCTTCAACTCGCTTTCTTGTGAGCTGGCCGCAACACCACAGCCTTGCTTCAGGCCCTAGTGTGGTTCCGGAATGGCACGCTGAGCCTTTGGTTAATTCCTCTTCCTGGTGGGAAATGAGAGTTAAATTTGCCCGTCCAGACACCTCCAGCTAGTCTCTCATTGGTTCTCCCTATTCCTGTTCATTTTCCGCAGAAATTGCAAACTGGGCCAAAGAGGAGTTTAAAGGCACTGACTCTCCAAGAGGGGAGACTGTTAGTAAAGCGTCTGGAATGTTGCACCCGAGTACCAGGGGACGGAAACTGAGACACATTTGAACACGTTTCCCGATCACACGGTGGATCATACTCTGGGTTCCACATGCATGTTTTAGCTGAAGGAAGAATCCCTTAAACCTGGAGAGTTGAGACCCATGGAATGGGTACCATGCAATATGACTTCAAAGGGTCTGCATTTGCTCACCGAACCTCACCAATCCTATCACTGTTGCGTTTATGCCGCTGTACACACGCTTGATTCTCTTTCAGAGACATATAAATCCATAGGTTTTAAGATTCTTACTAGTCAGGTATGTTCTTAGGAGTTTAATATGGGGCGTTGAGTCCACTTCGTTGAGCAAGGAGTAGCTCTTGTCTATTACATATTTGGCTTATGGAACGGTATCTGTGCTAATTTCAATCTCTGGTTTTATGCAGCACCCCAACTCACCTTTCCCCTTAAGCAAGCATAAGTTGGTTTTCTACATTTGAGACCCTGTTCTGTTTTGTAATTCAGTTCCTGTGTAGCCAAGTTTACATTCCGTGTAGTAGTGATATCTTATGATGTTTCTTTTTCTGTGTGACTTATTTCACTTAGAATCATCGTACCTGAATCCACTCATTATGCTGCTACGGGCCTGATGACATAGATTTCATTGCTGAGTGATATTGCATTGTACGTAAGTACCACAACTTCTTGATCCATTTTTCGCTTTCTGTGATATTGAACTTGTACCGTAAACGAGGTTCTTGTAAACAGAGCTGTCCCAAACATTTGGGTGGTTGTGTCTTTTTGATTTTAATTTCCCTAAGCTATAGGACCATAAGTGGAAGTGCCCTAGGCTCTGTTGCTTTGTTTTTTAGATGTTTCAGGAAACACCATACACTTCTCCAGAGTGCCTGTTGGCAATTTACATCCCGCCCATCAGCATAACAATTCTCCCAGTTCTCCATGGCCTGTCCTGCCTTTCTGGATTTTACACTTTTTTCAGATGGCCCTTTTGACCAGGGGACAGTGAGACTTCATTGTAGTGCAGATTTCCTTTGCAAGCTTGCTTGGTTGGCCAAAAAGGGCGTATGCGTTTTTTCCTGAATGTATTCAGGAAAAAACGCATACGCCCTTTTTGGCCAAGTGCATCATTGTGGACGTTCTGCCTCTTTTCCTATGCTTTACATGCAATTCCAGTCTACCTCCTGAAATCGGTTTCCTGCAATTCTGCCCCGCTTTCAAGTCCTCTTGGCAGCCTTACTTCAATATATTTTTGGACGATAGCTGTCATTTATAACTCTGCAGGTTTGTGAATGACAGTGCCCCTGAGCTCCTTTCTTCAACTCGCTTTCTTGTGAGCTGGCCGCAACACCGCAGCCTTGCTTCAGGCCCTAGTGTGGTTCCGGCATGGCACGCTGAGCCTTTGGTTAATTCCTCTTCCTGGTGGGAAATGAGAGTTAAATTTGCCCGTCCAGACACCTCCAGCTAGTCTCTCATTGGTTCTCCCTATTCCTGTTCATTTTCCGCAGAAATTGCAAACTGGGCCAAACAGGAGGTTAAAGGCACTGACTCTCCAAGTGGGGAGAGTGTTAGTAAAGCATCTGGAATGTTGCACCCGAGTACCAGGGGACGAAAACTGACACAATTGAACACGTTTCCCGATCACACGGTGGATCATATTCTGGGTTCCACATGCATGTTTTAGCTGAAGGAAGAATCCCTTAAACCTGGAGAGTTGAGACCCATGGAATGGGTACCATGGAATATGACTTCAAAGGGTCTGCATTTGTCCACCGAACCTCACCAATCCTATCACTGCTGCGTTTATGCCACTGTACACACGCTTGATTCTCTTTCGGAGACATATAAATCCATAGGTTTTAAGATTCTTCCTAGTCAGGTATATTCTTAGGCGTTTAATATGGGGTGTAGAGTCCACTTCGTTGAGCAAGGAGTAGCTCTTGTCTATTACATATTTGGCTTATGGAACGGTATCTGTGCTAATTTCAATCTCTGGTTTTATGCAGCACCCCAACTCACCTTTCCCCTTAAGCAAGCATAAGTTGGTTTTCTACATTGGAGACCCTGTTCTGTTTTGTAATTCAGTTCCTGTGTAGCCAAGTTTACATTCCGTGTAGTAGTGATATCTTATGATGTTTCTTTTTCTGTGTGACTTATTTCACTTAGAATCATCGTACCTGAATCCACTCATTATGCTGCTATGGGCCTGATGACATAGATTTCATTGCTGAGTGATATTGCATTGTACGTAAGTACCACAACTTCTTTATCCATTTTTCGCTTTCTGTGATATTGAACTTGGACCGTAAATGAGGTTCTTGTAAACAGAGCTGTCCCAAACATTTGGGTGGTTGTGTCTTTTTGATTTTAATTTCCCTAAGCTATAGGACCATAAGTGGAAGTGCCCTAGGCTCTGTTGCTTTGTTTTTTAGATGTTTCAGGAAACACCATACACTTCTCCAGAGTGCCTGTGGGCAATTTACATCCCGCCCATGAGCATAACAAGGCTCCCAGTTCTCCATGGCCTGTCCTGCCTTTCTGGATTTTACACTTTTTTCAGATGGCCATTTTGACCAGGGGACAGTGAGACTTCATTGTAGTGCAGATTTCCTTTGCAAGCTTGCTTGGTTGGCCAAAAAGGGCGTATGCGTTTTTTCCTGAATATATTCAGGAAAAAACGCATACGCCCTTTTTGGCCAAGTGCATCATTGTGGACGTTCTGCCTCTTTTCCTATGCTTTACATGCAATTCCAGTCTACCTCCTGAAATCGGTTTCCTGCAATTCTGCCCCGCTTTCAAGTCCTCTTGGCAGCCTTACTTCAATATATTTTTGGACGATAGCTGTCATTTATAACTCTGCAGGTTTGTGAATGACAGTGCCCCTGAGCTCCATTCTTCAACTCGCTTTCTTGTGAGCTGGCCGCAACACCGCAGGATTGCTTCAGGCCCTAGTGTGGGTCCGGCATGGCACGCTGAGCCTTTGGTTAATTCCTCTTCCTGGCGGGAAATGAGAGTTAAATTTGCCCGTCCAGACACCTCCAGCTAGTCTCTCATTGGTTCTCCCTATTCCTGTTCATTTTCCGCAGAAATTGCAAACTGGGCCAAACAGGAGGTTAAAGGCACTGACTCTCCAAGTGGGGAGAGTGTTAGTAAAGCATCTGGAATGTTGCACCCGAGTACCAGGGGACGAAAACTGACACAATTGAACACGTTTCCCGATCACACGGTGGATCATACTCTGGGTTCCACATGCATGTTTTAGCTGAAGGAAGAATCCCTTAAACCTGGAGAGTTGAGACCCATGGAATGGGTACCATGCAATATGACTTCAAAGGGTCTGCATTTGTCCACCGAACCTCACCAATCCTATCACTGCTGCGTTTATGCCGCTGTACACACGCTTGATTCTCTTTCGGAGACATATAAATCCATAGGTTTTAAGATTCTTCCTAGTCAGGTATATTCTTAGGCGTTTAATATGGGGTGTAGAGTCCACTTCGTTGAGCAAGGAGTAGCTCTTGTCTATTACATATTTGGCTTATGGAACGGTATCTGTGCTAATTTCAATCTGTGGTTTTATGCAGCACCCCAACTCACCTTTCCCCTTAAGCAAGCATAAGTTGGTTTTCTACATTTGAGACCCTGTTCTGTTTTGTAATTCAGTTCCTGTGTAGCCAAGTTTACATTCCGTGTAGTAGTGATATCTTATGATGTTTCTTTTTCTGTGTGACTTATTTCACTTAGAATCATCGTACCTGAATCCACTCATTATGCTGCTATGGGCCTGATGACATAGATTTCATTGCTGAGTGATATTGCATTATACGTATGTACCACAACTTCTTTATCCATTTTTCACTTTCTGTGATTTTGAACTTGTACTGTAAAGAAGGTTCTTGTAAACAGAGCCGTCCCAAACTTTGGGGTGGCTGTGTCTTTTTGATTTTAATTTCCCTAAGCTATAGGACCATAAGTGGAAGTGCCCTAGGCTCTGTTGCTTTGTTTTTTAGATGTTTCAGGAAACACCATACACTTCTCCAGAGTTGCTGTTGGCAATTTACATCCCGCCCATGAGCATAACAAGGCTCCCAGTTCTCCATGGCCTGTCCTGCCTTTCTGGATTTTACACTTTTTTCAGATGGCCCTTTTGACCGGGGGGCTGTGAGACTTCATTGTAGTGCAGATTTCCTTTGCAAGCTTGCTTGGTTGGCCAAAAAGGGCGTATGCGTTTTCTCCTGAATATATTCAGGAAAAAACGCATACGCCCTTTTTGGCCAAGTGCATCATTGTGGACGTTCTGCCTCTTTTCCTATGCTTTACATGCAATTCCAGTCTACCTCCTGAAATCGGTTTCCTGCAATTCTGCCCCGCTTTCAAGTCCTCTTGGCAGCCTTACTTCAATATATTTTTGGACGATAGCTGTCATTTATAACTCTGCAGGTTTGTGAATGACAGTGCCCCTGAGCTCCTTTCTTCAACTCGCTTTCTTGTGAGCTGGGCGCAACACCGCACCATTGCTTCAGGCCCTAGTGTTGTTCCGGCATGGCACGCTGAGCCTTTGGTTAATTCCTCTTCCTGGTGGGAAATGAGAGTTAAATTTGCCCGTCCAGACACCTCCAGCTAGTCTCTCATTGGTTCTCCCTATTCCTGTTCATTTTCCGCAGAAATTGCAAACTGGGCCAAACAGGAGGTTAAAGGCACTGACTCTCCAAGTGGGGAGAGTGTTAGTAAAGCGTCTGGAATGTTGCACCCGAGTACCAGGGGACGAAAACTGAGACACATTTGAACACGTTTCCCGATCACATGGTGGATCATACTCTGGGTTCCACATGCATGTTTTAGCTGAAGGAAGAATCCCTTAAACCTGGAGAGTTGAGACCCCTGCAATGGGTACCATGCAATATGACTTCAAAGGGTCTGCATTTGCTCACCGAACCTCACCAATCCTAGCACTGCTGCATTTATGCCACTGTACACACGCTTGATTCTCTTTCTGATACATATAAATCAATAGGTTTTAATATTCTTACTAGTCAGGTATATTCTTACGCGTTTAATATGGGGTGTAGAGTCCACTTTGTTGAGCAAGGAGTAGCTCTTGTCTATTAAATATTTGGCTTATGGAACGGTATCTGTTCTAATTTCAATCTCTGGTTTTATGCAGCACCCCAACTCACCTTTCGCCTTAAGCAAGCATAAGTTGGTTTTCTACATTTGAGACCCTGTTCTGTTTTGTAATTCAGTTCCTGTGTAGCCAAGTTTACATTCCTTGTAGTAGTGATATCTTATGATGTTTGTTTTTCTGTGTGACTTATTTCACTTAGAATCATCGTACCTGAATCCACTCATTATGCTGCTACGGGCCTGATGACATAGATTTCATTGCTGAGTGATATTGCATTGTACGTAAGTACTACAACTTCTTTATCCATTTTGCGCTTTCTGTGATATTGAACTTGTACCGTAAACGAGGTTCTTGTAAACAGAGCTGTCCCAAAGATTGGGGTGGTTGTGTGTTTTAGATTTTAATTTCCCTAAGCTATAGGACCATAAGTGGAAGTGCCCTAGGCTCTGTTGCCTTGTTTTTTAGATGTTTCAGGAAACACCATACACTTCTCCAGAGTGACTGTTGGCAATTTACATCCCGCCCATCAGCATAACAAGGCTCCCAGTTCTCCATGGCCTGTCCTGCCTTTCTGGATTTTACACTTTTTTCAGATGGCCCTTTTGACCGGGGGGCAGTGAGACTTCATTGTAGTGCAGATTTCCTTTGCAAGCTTGCTTGGTTGGCCAAAAAGGGCGTATGCGTTTATTCCTGAATATATTCAGGAAAAAACGCATATGCCCTTTTTGGCCAAGTGCATCATTGTGGACGTTCTGCCTCTTTTCCTATGTTTTACATGCAATTCCAGTCTACCTCCTGAAATCGGTTTCCTGCAATTCTGCCCCGCTTTCAAGTCCTCTTGGCAGCCTTACTTCAATATATTTTTGGACGATAGCTGTCATTTATAACTCTGCAGGTATGTGAATGACAGTGCCCCTGAGCTCCTTTCTTCAACTCGCTTTCTTGTGAGCTGGCCGCAACACCGCAGCATTGCGTCAGGCCCTAGTGTGGTTCCAGCATGGCACGCTGAGCCTTTGGTTAATTCCTCTTCCTGGTGGGAAATGAGAGTTAAATTTGCCCGTCCAGACACCTCCAGCTAGTCTCTCATTGGTTCTCCCTATTCCTGTTCATTTTCCAGAGAAATTGCAAACTGGGTCAACAGGAGTTTAAAGGCACTGACTCTCCAAGTGGGGAGAGTGTTAGTAAAGCGTCTGGAATGTTGCACCCGAGTACCAGGGCATGAAATCTGAGTCACATTTTAACACGTTTACCGATCACACGGTGGATCATACTCTGGGTTCCACATGCATGTTTTAGCTGAAGGAAGAATCTCTTAAACCTGGACAGTTGAGACCCATGCAATGGGTACCATGCAATATGACTTCAAAGGGTCTGCATTTGCTCACCGATCCTCACCAATCCTATCACTGCTGCGTTTATGCCGCTGTACAAATGCTTGATTCTCTTTCGGAGACATATAAATCCATAGGATTTAAGATTCTTACTAGTCAGGTATATTCTTAGGCGTTCAATATGGAGTGTTGAGTCAACTTCGTTGAGCAAGGTGTAGCTCTTTTCTATTACATATTTGGCTTATGGAACGGTATCTGTGCTAATTTCAATGTCTGGTTTTATGCAGCACCCCAACTCACCTTTCCCCTTAAGCAAGCATAAGTTGGTTTTCTACATTTGAGACCCTGTTCTGTTTTGTAATTCAGTTCCTGTGTAGCCAAGTTTACATTCCGTGTTGTAGTGATATCTTATGATGTTTCTTTTTCTGTGTGACTTATTTCACTTAGAATCATCGTACCTGAATCCACTCGTTATGCTGCTATGGGCCTGATGACATAGATTTCATTGCTGAGTGATATTACATTGTAGCTAAGTACCACAACTTCTTTATCCATTTTTCACTTTCTGTGATATTAAACTTGTACCGTAAACTAGGTTCTTGTAAACAGAGCTGTCCCAAATTTTGGGGTGGCTGTGTCTTTTTGATTTTAATTTCCCTAAGCTATAGGACCATAAGTGGAAGTGCCCTAGGCTCTGTTGCTTTGTTTTTTAGATGTTTCAGGAAACACCATACACTTCTCCAGAGTGGCTGTTGGCAATTTACATCCCGCCCATCAGCATAACAAGGCTCCCAGTTCTCCATGGCCTGTCCTGTCTTTCTGGATTTTATACTTTTTTCAGATGGCCCTTTTGACCCGGGGGTAGTGAGACTTCATTGTAGTGCAGATTTCCTTTGCAAGCTTGCTTGGTTAGCCAAAAAGGGCGTATGCGTTTTTTCCTGAATATATTCAGGAAAAAACGCATACGCCCTTTTTGGCCAAGTGCATCATTGTGGACATTCTGCCTCTTTTCCTATGCTTTACATGCAATTCCAGTCTACCTCCTGAAATCGGTTTCCTGCAATTCTGCCCCGCTTTCAAGTCCTCTTGGCAGCCTTACTTCAATACATTTTTGGACGATAGCTGTCATTTATAACTCTGCAGGTTTGTGAATTACAGTGCCCCTGAGCTCCTTTCTTCAACTCGCTGTCTTGTGAGCTGGCCGCAACAGCGCAGCATTGCTTCAGGCCCTAGTGTGTTTCTGGCATGGCACACTGAGCCTTTGGTTAATTCCTCTTCCTGGTGGGAAATGAGAGTTAAATTTCCCCGTCCAGACACCTCCAGCTAGTCTCTCATTGGTTCTCCCTATTCCTGTTCATTTTCCGCAGAAATTGCAAACTGGGCCAAACAGGAGGTTAAAGGCACTGACTCTCCAAGTGGGGAGAGTGTTAGTAAAGCGTCTGGAATGTTGCACCCGAGTACCGGGGGACGAAAACTGAGACACATTTGAACACGTTTCCCGATCACCCGGTGGATCATACTCTGGCTACCACATGCATGTTTTAGCTGAAGGAAGAATCCCTTAAACCTTGAGAGTTGAGACCCATGGAATGGGTACCATGCAATTTGACTTCAAAGGGTCTGCATTTGCTCACCGATGCTCACCAATCCTATCACTGCTGTGTTTATGCCGCTGTACACACGCTTGATTCTCTTTCGGAGACATATAAATCCATAGGTTTTAAGATTCTTACTAGTCAGGTATATTCTTAGGCGTTTAATATGGGGTGTTGAGTCCACTTCGTTGAGCAAGGAGTAGTTCTTGTCTATTACATATTTGGCTTATGGAACGGTATCTGTGCTAATTTCAATCTCTGGTTTTATGCAGCACCCCAACTCACCTTATCCCTTAAGGAAGCATAAGTTGGTTTTCTACATTTGAGACCCTGTTCTGTATTGTAATTCAGTTCCTGTGTAGCCAAGTTTACATTCCACGTAGTAGTGATATCTTATGATGTTTCTTTTTCTCTGTGACTTATTTCACTTAGAATCATCGTACCTGAATCCACTCATTATGCTGCTACGGGCCTGATGACATAGATTTCATTGCTGAGTGATATTGCATTGTACGTAAGTACCACAACTTCTTTATCCATTTTTCGCTTTCTGTGATATTGAACTTGTACCATAAACGAGGTTCTTGTAAACAGAGCCGTCCCAAACTTTGGGGTGGCTGTGTGTTTTAGATTTTAATTTCCCTAAGCTATAGGACCATAAGTGGAAGTGCCCTAGGCTCTGTTGCTTTGTTTTTTAGATGTTTCAGGAAACACCATACACTTCTCCAGAGTGGCTGTTGGCAATTTACATCCCGTCCATCAGCATAACAAGGCTCCCAGTTCTCCATGGCCTGTCCTGCCTTTCTAGATTTTACACTTTTTTCAGATGGCCCTTTGACCGGGGGGCAGTGACACTCCATTGTAGTGCAGTATTCCTTTGCACGCTTGCTTGGTTGGCCAAAAAGGGCGTATGCGTTTTTTCCTGAATATATTCAGGAAAAAACGCATACTCCCTTTTTGGCCAAGTGCATCATTGTGGACGTTCTGCCTCTTTTGCTATGCTTTACATGCAATTCCAGTCTACCTCCTGAAATCGGTTTCCTGCAATTCTGCCCCGCTTTCAAGTCCTCTTGGCAGCCTTACTTCAATATATTTTTGGACGATAGCTGTCATTTATAACTCTGCAGGTTCGTGAATGACAGTGCCCCTGAGCTCCTTTCTTCAACTCGCTTTCTTGTGAGCTGGCCGCAACACCGCAGGATTGCTTCAGGCCCTAGTGTGGTTCCGGCATGGCACATTGAGCCTTTGGTTAATTCCTCTTCCTGGTGGGAAATGAGAGTTAAATTTGCCCGTCCAGACACCTCCAGCTAGTCTCTCATTGGTTCTCCCTATTCCTGTTCATCTTCCGCAGAAATTGCAAACTGGGCCAAACAGGAGGTTAAAGGCACTGACTCTCCAAGTGGGGAGAGTGTTAGTAAAGCGTCTGGAATGTTGCACCCGAGTACCAGGGGACGAAAACTGGCACATTTGAACACGTTTCCCGATCACACGGTGGATGATACTCTGGGTTCCACATGCATGTTTTAGCTGAAGGAAGAATCCCTTAAACCTGGAGAGTTGAGATCCATGGAATGGGTACCATGCAATATGACTTCAAAGGGTCTGCATTTGCTCACCGATCCTCACCAATCCTATCACTGCTGCGTTTATGCCGCTGTACACACTCTTGATTCTCTTTCGGAGACATATAAATCCATAGGTTTTAAGATTCTTACTAGTCAGGTATATTCTTAGGCGTTTAATATGGGGTGTAGAGTCCACTTCGTTGAGCAAGGAGTAGCTCTTGTCTATTACATATTTGGCTTATGGAACGGTATCTGTGCTAATTTCAATCTCTGGTTTTATGCAGCACCCCAACTCACCTTTCCCCTTAAGCAAGCATAAGTCGGTTTTCTACATTTGAGACCCTGTTCTGTTTTGTAATTCAGTTCCTGTGTAGCCAAGTTTACATTCCATGTGGTAGAGATATCTTATGATGTTTCTTTTTCTGTGTGACTTATTTCACTTAGAATCATCGTACCTGAATCCACTCATTATGCTGCTACGGGCCTGGTGACGTAGATTTCATTGCTGAGTGATATTGCATTGTACGTAAGTACCACAACTTCTTTATCCATTTTTCGCTTTCTGTGATATTGAACTTGTACCGTTATCGAGGTTCTTGTAAACAGAGCAGTCCCAAACGTTGGGGTGGCTGTGTCTTTTTGATTTTAATTTCCCTATGCTATAGGACCATAAGTGGAAGTGCCCTAGGCTCTGTTGCTTTGTTTTGTAGATGTTTCAGGAAACACCATACACTTCTCCAGAGTGGCTGTTGGCAATTTACATCCCAACCATGAGCATAACAAGGCTCCCAGTTCTCCATGGCTTGTCCTGCCTTTCTGGATTTTACACTTTTTTCAGATGGCCCTTTTGACCGGGGGGCAGTGAGACTTCATTGTAGTGCAGATTTCCTTTGCAAGCTTGCTTGGTTGGCCAAAAAGGGCGTATGCGTTTTTTCCTCAATATATTCAGGAAAAAACGCATACGCCCTTTTTGGCCAAGTGCATCATTGTGGACGTTCTGCCTCTTTTCCTATGCTTTACATGCAATTCCAGTCTACCTCCTGAAATCGGTTTCCTGCAATTCTGCCCCACTTTCAAGTCCTCTTGGCAGCCTTACTTCAATATATTTTTGGACGATAGCTGTCATTTATAACTCTGCAGGTTTGTGAATGACGGTGCCCCTAAGCTCCTTTCTTCAACTCGCTTTCTTGTGAGCTGGCCGCAACACCGCAGGATTGCTTCAGGCCCCAGTGTGGTTCCGGCATGGCATGCTGAGCCTTTGGTTAATTCCTCTTCCTGGTGGGAAATGAGAGTTAAATATGGCCGTCCAGACACCTCCAGCTAGTCTCTCATTGCTTCTCCCTATTCCTGTTCATTTTCCACAGAAATTGCAAAACTGGGCCAAACAGGAGTTTAAAGGCACTGACTCTCCAAGTGAGGAGAGTGTTAGTAAAGCGTGTGGAATGTTGCACCCGAGTACCAGGAGACGAAAACTGAGACACATTTGAACACGTTTCCTGATCACATCGTGGATGATACTCTGGGTTCCACATGCATGTTTTAGCTGAAGGAAGAATCCCTTAAACCTGGAGAGTTGAGATCCATGGAATGGGTACCATGCAATATGACTTCAAAGGGTCTGCATTTGCTCACCGAACCTCACCAATCCTATCACTGCTGCATTTATGCCGCTGTACACACGCTTGATTCTCTTTCGGAGACATATAAATCCATAGGATTTAAGATTCTTACTAGTCAGGTATATTCTTAGGCGTTTAATATGGGGTGTTGAGTCCACTTCGTTGAGCAAGGAGTACCTCTTGTCTATTACATATTTGGCTTATGGAATGGTATCTGTGCTAATTTCAATCTCTGGTTTTATGCAGCACCCCAACTCACCTTTCCCCTTAAGCAAGCATAAGTTGGTTTTCTACATTTGAGACCCTTTTCTGTTTTGTAATTCAGTTCCTGTGTAGCCAAGTTTACATTCCGTGTAGTAGTGATATCTTATGAAGTTTCTTTTTCTGTGTGACTTATTTCACTTAGAATCATCGTACCTGAATCCACTCATTATGCTGTTACGGGCCTGATGACATAGATTTCATTGCTGAGTGATATTGCATTGTACGTAAGTACCACAACTTCTTTATCCATTTTTCACTTTCTGCGATATTGAACTTGTAACGTAAACGAGGTTCTTGTAAACAGAGCTGTCCCAAACTTTGGGGTGGCTGTGTCTTTTTGATTTTAAGTTCCCTAAGCTATAGGACCATAAGTGGAAGTGCCCTAGGATCTGTTGCTTTGTTTTGTAGATGTTTCAGGAAACACCATACACTTCTCCAGAGTGGCTGTTGGCAATTTACATCCCGCCCATCAGCATAACAAGGCTCCCAGTTCTCCAGGCCTGTCCTGCCTTTCTGGATTTTACACTTTTTTCAAATGGCCCTTTTGACCGGGAGGCCGTGACACTTCATTGTAGTGCAGACTTCCTTTGCACGCTTGCTTGGTTGGCCAAAAAGGGCGTATGCGTTTTTTCCTGAATATATTCAGGAAAAAACGCATACGCCCTTTTTGGCCGAGTGCATCATTGTGGACGTTCTGCCTCTTTTCCTATGCTTTACATGCAATTCCAGTCTACCTCCTGAAATCGGTTTCCTGCAATTCTGCCCCGCTTTCAAATCCTCTTGGCAGCCTTACTTCAATATATTTTTGGACGATAGCTGTTATTTATAACCCTGCAGGTTTGTGAATGACACTGCCCCTGAGCTCCTTTCTTCAACTCGCTTTCTTGTGAGCTGGCCTCAACACCGCAGCCTTGCTTCAGGCCCTAGTGTGCTTCTGGCATGGCACGCTGAGCCTTTGGTTAATTCCTCTTCCTGGTGGGAAATGAGAGTTAAATTTGCCCGTCCAGACACCTCCAGCTAGTCTCTCATTGGTTCTCCCTATTCCTGTTCATTTTTCGCAGAAATTGCAAACTGGGCCAAACAGGAGGTTAAAGGCACTGACTCTCCAAGTGGGGAGAGTGTTAGTAAAGCGTTTGGAATGTTGTACCCGAGTACCAGGGGACGAAACCTGAGACACATTTGAACACGTTTCCCGATCACACGGTGGAACATACTCTGGGTTCCACATGCATGTTTTAGCTGAAGGAAGAATCCCTTAAACCTGGAGAGTTGAAACACATGGAATGGGTACCATGCAATATGACTTCAAAGGGTCTGCATTTGCTCACCGAACCTCACCAATCCTATCACTGCTGCGTTTATGCCGCTGTACACATGCTTGATTCTCTTTTGGAGACATATGAATCCATAGGTTTTAAGATTCTTACAAGTCAGGTATATTCTTAGGCGTTTAATATGGGGTGTTGATTCCACTTCGTTGAGCAAGGAGAAGCTCTTGTCTATTACATATTTGGCTTATGGAACGGTATCTGTACTAATTTCAATATCTGGTTTTATGCAGCACCCCAACTCACCTTTCCCCTTCAGCAAGCATAAGTTGGTTTTCTACATTTGAGACCCTGTTCTGTTTTGTAATTCAGTTCCTGTGTAGCCAAGTTTACATTCCGTGTAGTAGTGATATTTTATGATGTTTGTTTTTCTGTGTGACTTATTTCACTTAGAATCATCGTACCTGAATCCACTCATTATGCAGCTACGGGCCTGATGACATAGATTTCATTGCTGAGTGATATTGCATTGTACGTAAGTACCACAACTTCTTTATCCATTTTTCGCTTTCTGTGATATTGAACTTGTACCGTAAACGAGGTTCTTGTAAACAGAGCCGTCCCAAACTTTGGGGTGGCTGTGTCTTTTTGATTTTAATTTCCCTAAGCTATAGGACCATAAGTGGAAGTGCCCTAGGCTCTGTTGCTTTGTTTTCTAGTTGTTTCAGGAAACACCATACACTTCTCCAGAGTGGCTCTTGGCAATTTACATCCCGCCCATGAGCATAACAAGGCTCCCACGACTCCATGGCCTGTCCTGCCTTTCTGGATTTTACACTTTTTTCAGATGGCCCTTTTGACCGGGAGGCAGTGAGACTTCATTGTAATGAAGATTTCCTTTGCAAGCTTGCTTGGTTGGCCAAAAAGGGTGTATGCGTTTTTTCCTGAATATATTCAGGAAAGAACGCATACGCCCTTTTTGGCCAAGTGCATCATTGTGGAAGTTCTGCCTCTTTTCCTATGCTTTACATGCAATTCTAGTCTACCTCCTGAAATCGGTTTCCTGCAATTCTGCCCCGCTTTCAAGTCCTCTTGGCAGCCTTACTTCAATATATTTTTGGACGATAGCTGTCATTTATAACTGTGCAGGTTTGTGAATGACAGTGCCCCTGAGCTCCTTTCTTCAACTCGCTTTCTTGTGAGCTGGCCGCAACACCGCAGGATTGCTTCAGGCCCTAGTGTGGTTCCGGCATGGCATGCTGAGCCTTTGTTTAATTCCTCTTTCTGGTGGGAAATGAGAGTTAAATTTGCCCGTCCAGACAACTCCAGCTAGTCTCTCATTGGTTCTCCCTATTCCTGTTCATTTTCCGCAGAAATTGCAAACTGGTCCAAACAGGAGGTTAAAGGCACTGACTCTCCAAGTGGGGAGAGTGTTAGTAAAGCGTCTGGAATGTTGCACCCGAGTACCGGGGGACGAAAACTGAGACACATTTGAACACGTTTCCCGATCACACGGTGGATGATACTCTGGGTTCCACATGCATGTTTTAGCTGAAGGAAGAATCCCTTCAACCTGGAGAGTTGAGACCCATGGAATGGGTACCATGCAATATGACTTCAAAGGGTCTGCATTTGCTCACCGAACCGCACCAATCCTATCACTGCTGCATTTATGCCGCTGTACACACGCTTGATTCTCTTTCGGAGACATATAAATCCATAGGTTTTAAGATTCTTACAAGTCAGGTATATTCTTAGGCGTTTAATATGGGGTGTTGAGTCCACTTCGTTGAGCAAGGAGTAGCTCTTGTCTATTATATATTTGGCTTATGGAATGGTATCTGTGCTAATTTCAATCTCTGGTTTTATGCAGCACCCCAACTCACCTTTCCTCTTAAGCAAGCATATGTTGGTTTTCTACATTTGAGACCCTATTCTGTTTTTTAATTCAGTTCCTGTGTAGACAAGTTTACATTCCGTGTAGTAGTGATATCTTATGACGCTTCTTTTTCTCTGTGACTTATTTCACTTAGAATCATCGTACCTGAATCCACTCGTTATGCTGCTACGGGCCTGATGACATAGATTTCATTGCTGAGTGATATTGCATTGTACGTAAGTACCACAACTTCTTTATCCATTTTTCGCTTTCTGTGATATTGAACATGTACCGTAAACGAGGTTCTTGTAAACAGAGCCATCCCAAACTTTGGGGTGGCTGTGTCTTTTTGATTTTAATTTCCCTAAGCTATAGGACCATAAGTGGAAGTGCCCTAGGCTCTGTTGCTTTGTTTTTTAGATGTTTCAGGAAACACCATACACTTCTCCAGAGTGGCTGTTGGCAATTTACATCCCGCCCACCAGCATAACAAGGCTCCCAGTTCTCCATGGCCTGTCCTTCCTTTCTGGATTTTATACTTTTTTCAGATGGCCCTTTTGACCGGGGGGAAGTGAGACTTCATTGTAGTGCAGATTTCCTTTGCAAGGTTGTTTGGTTGGACAGAAAGGGCATATGCGTTTCTTCCTGAATATATTAAGGAAAAAACGCATGCGTCCTTTTTGGCCAAGTGCATCATTGTCGACGTTCTGAGTCTTTTCATATGTTGTCAATGCAATTCTAGTCTACCTCTTGAAATCGGTTTCCTGCAATTCTGCCTTGCTGTCAGTGCCTCTTCATAGCCTTACCTCAATATACTTTTGGAAAATAGTTGGCCTTTATAACTCTGCAGGTTTTTGAATTGCAGTGGCCCTTAGCTCCATTTTTCAGCTCTTATTTTTGTGATCTTGCCTCATATCCACAGGATTTTTTCATGTCCTATTCTTCTTGTGGGGCGCCTTGCTCTGCCTTTGGTTAATTCTTCTTCCTGATGTGAAATTAGAGTGACATGTGCCCATTGAAACCGCTACAGCTATTTTCTCACTGGTTCCCCCTATTCCCATTCATCCTCCGCACTAACTGCAGACTGTGCGATACCGGAACTTAAAGGCATTGACTCTCCGTGTGGGGATGTTGTTAGTAAAGTGGCTGGAATGTTGATCCGGAGCCCCAGGAGAGGAAAATGAGGTGCGTTTTAGAAACCTTTCCCATGATTGGAAGTGCCCTATGCTCTGTAGCTCTGTTTTTTAGATGATTTAGGAACCACCATACACTTCTCCACAGTGGCTCTCGGCAGTTCACACACTGTCCATCAGCGTATAAAGGCTCCCTCTTCTCCATGGCCTGTCCTGCATTTCTGGTTTTTACAATTTTTTCGGATGGCCCTTTTGACTGGTGGGAAATGAGACTTCTTTGTTGTGCACATTTGCATTGCTTGCTTGCTTGGTTGCCCATAAAGTGCGTATGCGTTTTTTCCTGGATATATTCAGGAAAAAACGCATACTCCTTTTTGGGCCAACTGCATCATTGTCGAAATTCTGCCGCTTTTCATGTGCTTTAAAGACGAGTCCAATCTATCTCTTGAAATCTGTTTCTTGCAATTCTGTCTTGCATTCAGATCCTCTTCTTTGCCTTACCTCAACATATTTTTGGACGTTAGTTTTCATTTATAACTCTGCAGGTTTGTGAATTGCAGTGACCCTGAGCTCCATTTTTTAAGTTGCTCTTTTGTGAGCTGGCCTCAAAGCCGCAGGATTGCTTCAGGCCCTATTTTGGCTCCGGCGAGGCGGGCTGAGCCTTTTTTTAATTCTTATTCTTAATGGGAAATTAGAGTGACATGTGCCCGTCCAAACCCCTACAACTATTCTCTCATTGGTTCCCCCTCTTCCCGTTCATCCTCCTCACAATTTGCAAAATGTGTGAAACAGAAGTTTAAATGTGCTGATTCTCTAAGTGGGGAGATTCTAAGTAACGTGGCTGGAATGATGAACAGGAGCACCAGGAGAGGATAAATGAGGTGCATTTTAGACACATCTCCCCATCACATGGTGTACAGTCCTCTGGGTTTTCCATGCATGTTTTAGCTGTAGGAAGATCCCTTGAACCTGCAGATTTGGGACCCATTGAATGGGTACCAGGTAGTATTACTTTAAAGGGTGTGCATTTCCTCACCCAACCTCACATTTCTCTTAGCACGAACAGTTTCCAGCCTTATGTGTCATCCTGCTGTGGGTCTAGATGTGTTCAATCCATGTTGCATCACCGTCCCTGAGGAAAAGTTGTAAGAGGTTTTCTCTTTCTCTCTGTCGTTTATTTTTTTCAATTTATTACTATATTGGTTACAGCTGATTTTCAAAGCTCTGTTTCTTGCTGCTGTACATCCACTTGATTCACATACAGAGAGACATCAATAAATTCTTTTTCAGATTCTTACCAGTCATATATATTCTTTTCCGGTGACTTGAGTGTGCTGAGTGCAGTTCTTTTAGCTACCGTGTAGGCCTTGTTGATTATCAGTTTGGTATTTGGAATGGTATCTTTGCTAATTTCAACCTCCTGGATGATGCCTCACCCCTCCCCACCTTTCCCGTTTAGCAGCCTTACGCGTGTTTTCTACATACTTGACTATGTTTTTCTTTTGTAATTTATTTCATGTGTAGCCATTTTGGATTCCACCTTTAAGTGATATCTTATGATATGTGTCTTTTTCTTTTTGAATTATGTCACTTAGAATGATCATACGTAACTCCTCCGGAGTTGTTACAACTGGCCATATTTCATTGATTTCCAGGCTGAGTAATATTCCACTCTACATAAGTACCACATCTCTATCCATTTTTTCCCTCCAGAGACATTTAAGTTATATCCTAGTCGAGGATCTTTTAAACAGAGAGACAGTAAACATTGGGGTGCCTGTGTCCTCTCGATTTTTGTTTTTCCCAAGACATACGCCCATGAGTGCAAGTGCCCTATGCTCTGTAGCTCATTTTTTAGATGCTTTAGTAAACACAATACACTTCTCCAGAATGGCCGTTGGCAATATACATTTCCACTATAAGCCTCACAGGGCTCCCTCTTCTCCTTGCCCTGTCCTGCATTTCTGGTGTTTACACTTTATGAGGATGGCTCTTCTGACTGATGCGAAGTGATATCTTTTGTAGTATTGATTTCCAGTGCCCACCTGTTTGGTTGGCTAAAAAAGTGTATGCCCTTTTCTTGAATATATACAGAAAAAAACGCATACAGCCTTTTTGGCCAACTGCAATGTTGGCAATGTTCAGCCCCTTTTCTTGTGCTTAATGGCGAGTCCTTTCTACCTCCTCAAATCCCTTTCCTGCCATTCTCCCTTGCTTACCAATCCTTTTCTCTGACTTTCCTCAAGACATTTTTCAGTGATAGATATTTTCAACTCTGCAGTTTCATGAATTTTACTGCCCCTGAGTTCCATTGTTCAACTTGTGTTTATGGGAACTGGCCACAAAGCAGTGGGATTTCCTCAAGCCCTATACTGTTTCCATGGGCAACCCTAGCCTTTGGTCAATTTGTCTTCCTGATTGGAAATTAGAGTGACATGTGCCTGTCTGAACACCTAGGACTTGTCTCTCATTGTTCCTCATCCTTCCGCTTCATCCTCTGGACAAATTCCAAACTGTACGCAACAGGATGTTGACAGTGCTGACATCTCCAAGTGGGGAGACTGTTAGTAAAGACGCTGGAGGGGTGAACCCGAGCACCAGGAGATGAGGAGATGAGATGCCTTTTCCAAACTCTTCCCGATCAGACGGTATACCATCCTCTGGGTGTGACAGACATGTTTTAGCAGTAGGAAGAGTCCCATTCATGTAAGGAGAACACCAGGGCTTTTTCAAAATCAGTGTCTCCCCGAAACCCAAACTGGGGAATTTTTTAAGCTACGGCTACACATATGTTCATTAAGGGCCTTGGGAAGTAGGCAGAGTCCAAACTTTAGATGATTGAAGTCTTCAGGGTCAGAAGCACTCACCACCGGCTTCCCTTAGGTTACACTTTAACTGTCATTGATAGATGATGTCAATAAAAATATCTATTCTTTTTCCGATTATTTCCCCTTATAGGTTATTGCAAAATATTGAGTGTAGTTCCCTGTGCTATACAGTAGTTCCTTGTTGATGATCTATTTTATACATAGCAGTGTGTATGTGTTAATTCCAAACTGTTAATTTATCCCTCCTCCCACCTTTCCCCTTTGGTAATAATAAATTATAAGATTTTATACTTCTCAGAAATGGGGGAGCTGAAAGAGAGGTATCATTTTCAATGGAAAAGCATTTAAAACAAGATTGAAGCTTTAACCAAGATTATTAGGTGTACATCCTTGGAAAGAAATCACTTCATTTCTCTAATATTGACCTGACAAATAAGACAAACCTTTTCACTGAACTTGCTTATAATAAAGTGATGGAAATATCAAATGGAAGTGTTAGAAACATCTTATTTTACCCGAGCCTTATAAACTGTTCTATGTTAACTACAGTTTGGCTCACACATCTGTTCATTGAAGTTACAATAGTCTCAATTTCTGTTACTGATCCCCAGAGTGGACCCCAACAAGTGTCCCCCTGCCCAGTGTCATTGGGGCCAACAGATCGAGACTGAGTTTGGTTCACAAGCAAAGGAAACTTTATATTTTGATCAGAGAATGGAGAGGTGAGAGCATGCACTACCCCGTGGGCTGTGGGCTGGGCTGCTGTGTAGAGATCCTGTCAGAGTCAGTGGGAGGGAGGGGGTGGAGCACTCAAGGGCCGGGTTGGCTGCAGCTCAGGCTCTATATCTCGGAGTCTGCACTGGGCCCCAGGAGCTGAGGTGTCGACCCAGCCATTCTGCACTAGGAAATCTGGTCTGAAGTGCCGGGTGTGGAACCTCTGCATGCGGGACCCTAGGAGCACGTGAAATTAGACAAAGCACAAAAGATAAAAAAGGTCAGACTTGACTTTATTGCCCAGATTCTATTTTTATCTCCCAGGGATTTTTAATGGGCTTTGCTGGGGACAAACCCCTCCTCTGCCTTTTGTCCCGTTCCTCATTCTTGGAGTGCTGAGGGTGCAGACCCTTCTTCTGTAACTGCTGAGTGCTGAGTTGGGAGCCCTCATACCAGGGGACGAGGGTCAGAACTTCTCCCCAGCAGCCTCCAGGTGACGTTGATTGGCCCCAGGACCCCTGCCTCCCTGCTCGTCCGCCTGAGCACCAGCATTGGAAGTGTTATAGATTCTAATGACCTTTAAGGGTCCAGGAAAGAGATGTGCAGAGACGCTGTGGGGGCCGGTTTCACCCCGCCCCACATTTGTTCGGCCACCTTAGGCTGACCGTTTCTGCCAGCCTAGACGCTCTGACCAGTAGTCTGCTCTTTCTTCAATTAGGCCCCTGAATTAACGTAAAAACAGCACCAGGTGTCAGAGCCCTGCCCGCTCAACTCCCAGACAGTCCAGGGTCAATGGTGATCAAGGACCATGATGGCCACTGAGTCAACAGCCTTTTGAAGTAAACAGGAGTCCAGCCGGTCTTATTGGCCACCATCATCACGGTGTCTGTAGGCTTTTCTATGGTGACAGTGTGATATACGTTTCCCCCGCCAAGATTATTAGCTCCCCTCCGGGTGCAGTAAGTCCTGCAAGCAGTAGTCTACTCCTTCGGGACACACTATTGTTGTTTTATGAGAGAAACTCCAGGTCAAGTGATGTTCACACAAGTCGTCATGGTGCCCTGTTGCCCCCGGTTATCTCTCTGGATGTTGGAGTTGGAGGGCCTCCTCACTCGAGGTCGGTGTGCCCATGGAGCGAACCCTGCAACTTCAGGGCATGGTTGGTGATTAGGATCACCACGTGGGGTCCTTTTCCCTTAGGAGGGAGGTGGCCTTTTGGGTTGCTGATTTCCACGTTTTTAGATACCGCCAGTATCTTGGCCAGATGTGGCAGTGGGCCAAGCCCCTTGGTGACTGTAGTTTATCCTACCTGGATGGCATTCTTGCGTTGTTCCATTTCAAGTGGTCCCAGTTTTTGCACTAATTCTCCAATGGCGATTCACCTTTCACCGGGAATGGAAAGGTCAAAGGGTTTAGCTCAATTAGGGAGTTCCAGGGCAAGGGTCTGAATTGACTGCTCTTTCCATTCTTGAAAGGCCACTTCTGGATTCTGTTCAAAAGGATCATCATCTTTTCCTTTCAGTGTTTCATATAGAGGCCCAGCTAGTAGACTGTAGTTAGGGATCCAGAAGCAGCAAACCCTGGCCTCCCCAGGAACCCCTAAGCTGTCTTCTAGTTTTAGAAAGGGGTAAGGCTGCAAATGGTTTCTTCCCTTTCCTGGGATGGGCTTCTCCGACCTTCTGTGAGAATGAAGCCCAGGCAGGTCACCGCAGTCTGTGATATTTGAGCTTTTTCTTGGACAACTTCTATCCTTTATTGGCTTGGTAGTTCAGAGGCCTCCTTAGTAGGGCTGGCGATCAGAATGTCGTCTGCATATTGAAGGAGGGTTTCCTTTTCCAGAGGTAGAACTTTTCGGTCTTTAGCTAAGCTTTCCCCAAAGATGGTGTGGGAATTTTTGAACCCTTGGGGCAAGACGGCCCGGAAGTATTGTTTTAGTTGTATGTTGAGTCCTGCCACTCACAAGCCAAAATTTCTTGTGACTCTGGGACTAATGGAATACAAAAGAAGGCATCATTGAAGACTAATACAGAATACCATGTCCTGGTGGTTGGTAGAATGACCAGCAGGGTGTAGGAATTAGGAGCAACTGGAGGTATATCCTCAGTGGCTTCACTGACTGTCCTGACATCCTTTACCAGGTCCCCAGCAGCCCATGGGGCTCTCGTGGTCAGGCCAATCCCAGGATATGGAGCTCTCCTGGGCAGGTACCCCACCCCCAACCCAGCCCACGGGGCTCTCGTGGTCAGGCCTCTCCCAGGATACAGAGCTACCCTTGCAGGTACCGTGGCAGGGCTGGGCACACAGGAACCGTGCACATAGCTCTCACTGAAGAGCACCCCCATCTCACCTGTCGCTCAGAGCTGACACAGAGCACCTCAGAGCAGGACTTGAACTAACAAACAGCAGCTGCGACAGGTCTGTGACCCTGGGCATCACTCTGTGTGGCCTCCCTCCACCTGGTCTTCCAGAGACTTCCACTGCACCCGGGGCACCAGGCCTCTGTCTCCAACCACCACCCACCCCTCCTCTCCCTGACTCCTGGGTTCCTCTCATTAGGAGAGGCTTTTCTTGAAGTTGTCTCCCACTCATGGGCCAGATAAAATGATTAGAAAACAAGCCAAAGCTGCAGCCCCTTGTCTATCCTGACTCTCAGGAGCCCACACCTGTTCCTTGGACCTGGCCGGTTCAGCAAGTTCCATTTTCTGCAACTGTGAGCCCCTGAGGGGTGATGATTGGCTGACCTGGGCAGCCTTACCATGCCGGCCAGCCCTCCCCAGGTGTGCCTGGGTTGAGATCAATATAAATACCACTCCAGGCAGCAAGAGCCCCTGCAGCTGTGCCTGACGCCATTTTCTCTGCCCTGTCAGCAGTCTCGGGGCTGGGCTGGTGGGAGGGAGTGAGAGGCCATGGCTTTGTGGGTGGCCCAGTGTGAGTGGGGCTCTGCTGGACTTTCTGCAGCAGTTGCCAGGCTGCCACCTGCTAAAGAAGAGGATGTGTCACCCATACCTGCTGCTGGAATTTCTCCCTGGGCAGAGGTGAGGAAGGAAAAAAGCAGTGGGGGCAGGGACAGGACGGGTATCTCAGGCAGGGAAATGGAAATCTTCCAGAAGAGCACCCAGGACCAGGGCCATCCTGGCTGGCCTGCAGGCACCAAGTCAGCTGGCATGCTGTCACTCATGTGGCTCCATGGCCCTTCCTCTAGGCTTTCAAGTCCTTGTATATATTCAGGTGTTTTACCTGGGAAGGGTGGGAACAGTTCAGCAGCAACTGGCCTGGGGCTCAGCTCACGTTCACTCACAGATGCCTCGGCACGGTGCCCCAGCTTTGCAATGAGGACGCTTGTTGTGTGGGGGCTGCTGGCTGAATGGGAGACGATTCCCCACCACTGACCAACTTCAGAATTGTTTACAACTGGAGCAAGGGCCCTGATACGGTTTTCCTCTGAGTAACTGGTGGGTTCTGTTTTTTTTTTCTCTTTTTCGTTTTTGGTTCAAGGTAGAATTTATTCCTCTTTTTTGTATTTACAGATATAAGCATGGAAATAATTTATTCATATAAATACATGTATGTGAAGGGAATAATTGTTTTTTCTGTTTTGTTTTTTAAATTTTATTTCTTTTTAATTTTGAATTTTATTTCATATTTTTATACAGCAAGTTCTTATTGGTTATCTATTTTATACATATAAATGTTTACATGCCAATCCCAATCTCTCAACTCCTCCCACCACCACCCCCCCAAGAGCTTTCCCCCCTTGTTGTCCATACGATTGTTGTCTACATCTGTTGCTCTATTTATGCCTTGCAAAACGGTTAATCTGTACAGTTTTTCTAGGTTCCACATATATGCATGAATATACAAGATTTGTTTTTCTCTTTCTGACTTACTTCACTCTGTATGACAGACTCTAGATCCATCGACGTCTCTACAAATGACCCAATTTCATTCCTTTCATGGCTTAGTAATATTCCATTTTATATATGTACCACATCTTTATGCATTCGTCTGTCTGTGGGCATTTAGGTTGCTTCCATTACCTCGATATTGTAAATAGTGATGCAATGAACATTGCGGTGAATGTCTCTTTTTGATTTATGGTTTTGTCTGGGTATACGTCCAGTACTGGGATTGCTGTATCATATGGTAATTCTATTAATAGTTTCTTAAGAAACTCCATATTGTTCTCCATAGTGACTGTATCAATTTATATTCCCAACAATAGTAGAAGAGGCTTCCTTTTCTCCACACCCTTTCCAGCATTTGTTGTTTGTAGATTTTCAGATGATGCCCATTCTAACAGGTGTGAGGTGATACCTCATTGTTGAGTCCATTTCGTTGAGCAAGGGGTAGGTCTTGTTTATTACATATTTGGCTTATGGAACGGTATCTGTGCTAATTTCAAACTCTGGTTTTATGCAGCACCCCAACTCACCTTTCCCCTTAAGCAAGCATAAGTTGGTTTTCTAAACTTGAGACCCTGTTCTGTTTTGTAATTCAGTTCCTGTGTAGCCAAGTTTACATTCCGTGCATTAGTGATACCTTATGATGTTTCTTTTTCTGTGTGACTTATTTCACTTAGAATCATCGTGCCTCAATCCACTCATTATGCTGGTACAGGCCTGGTGACACAGATTTCATTGCTGAGTGGTATTCTGTTGTACATAAGTACCGCAACTTCTTTATCAATTATTTGTTCTCTGGGATATTTAACTTGTACCGTAGAAGAGGTTCCTGTAAACAGAGCCATCCCAAATATGGGGTGGCTGTGTCTTTTTGATTTTAATTTCCCTAAGCTATAGGACCATAAGTGGAAATGCCCTAGACTCTGTTGCTTTGTTTTTCAGATGTATCAGGAAACACTATACACTTCTCCAGAGTGGCTGTTGGCAATTTACATCCCGCCCATCAGCATAACAAGGCTCCCAGTTCTCCATGGCCTGTCCTGCCTTTCTGGATTTTACACTTTTTTCAGATGGCCCTTTAGACCGGGGGGAAGTGACACTTCATAGAAGTTCGGATTTCCATTGCAAGCTTGCTTGGTTTGCCAAAAAGGGCGTATGTGTTTTTTCCTGAATATATTCAGGAACAAACTCATACGCCCTTTTTTGTCACGTGCATCATTGTCGATGTTCTGCCTCTTTTCCTATGCTTTAAATGCAAATCCAGTCTACCTCCTGAAATCGGTTTCCTGAAATTCTGCCCCGCTTTCAAGTCCTCTTGGCAGCCTTACTTCAATATATTTTTGGACGTTATCTGTCATTTATAACTCTGCAGCTTTGTGAATGACAGTGCCCCTGAGCTCCTTTCTTCAACTCGCTTTCTTGTGAGCTGGCCGCAAACCCGCAAGACTGCTTCAGGCCCTAATCTGCTTCTGGCAGGGCACGCTGAGCCTTTGGTTAATTCCTCTTCCTGGTGGGAAATGAGTGTTAAATATGCCCGTCCAGACACCTACCTCACTCTCAACCCCTTGGTAATGTGGGTCCTCTGGTTTGTGGCCACCTTTGCTGGGTTCCTCACCTTTTGATGATGTGGCCCCACTAGTGTGAGGACACTCCTGCCTGGTTCTCATCCACGTGGTTATGTGGACACCCTGGTGAGAGTCTGTTCCTGGCTGTGTTCCTCACCCTTCTGTGAGGGAGACCCTCTGCTGATAGGTCACTCCTGCATGGCTGGCACACATTGCCTTGGTGAAGTCAGCTGTGTGGTGGCAGTTGGAGCGTGCTGGGAATCTCCTCTCCCCGGTGATGAGGGCCCTCTTGCGTCAGGCCCTAACTGCTGGGCTCACCAACTTTTCTTAGTGAGCCCAATGATGCTTGGGCACTCCTCTTAGGATCCCATTTCCATGGGGATGTGGGCCTTCTGCTCTGAGGTCCCAACGGCTGGGTTGTTCACATTTTCATGATGTGGGCTCTCTGGTGTTAGTTCACAGAGGCCTGGATCCCATAGCCTCTGTGCTCTTGGCCGCCTGCTGGGAGGTTCCAACGGCTGGATTCCTCACTTTTTTAATTTTTTGGGCCCTCTGTTGTGAGTATCCTCTTGCCTGCCTCACTCCCAGCCCCTTCGTGATGTGTGTCCTCTGGTTTGAGGCCACATGTGCTGGGTTCCTCACCTTTCGATGATGTGGGACCAATGGTCTTAGGAGACTCCTGCCTGGTTCACATCCCCTTGGTGATGTGGGCCCTCTGTTGAGAGTCTGATCCTGGCTGGGTTCCTCACCCTTCTGTGAGGTGGGCCGTCTGCTGTGAGGTCACTCCTGCCTGGCTTGCTCACCTCGCCTTGTGGACATGAGCCCTCTGGTGGCACTTGGAGCCTGCTGGGAGCCTCCTCCCCTCGGTGATGAGGGCCCTCTGGCATCAGGCCCTAACGGCTGGGCTCCCCACATTTTGTGATGTGCGCCCAGTGGTTCGAAGACACTCCATCCAGGTTCACATCCCCATTGGGATGTGGGCCTTCTGCTCTGAGGTCCCAACGGCTGGGTTGTTCACAGTTTCATGATGTGGGCTCTCTGCTGTTAGTTCACTCTGGCCTGGATGCCATAGCCTCTGTGCTCTGGGCCGCCTGCTGGAAGGTTCCAACTGCTCGATTCCTCAACTTTTGTATTCTATGGGTCCTGTGTTGCGATGCTCCTCCTGCCTGCCTCACTCGCAACCCCTTCGTGATGTGGGTCCTCTGGTTTGAGGCCACATGTGCTGGGTTCCGCAACTTTCAATGATGTGGCCCCACTGGTGTGAGGACACTCCTGCCTGGTTCCCATCCCCTTGGTGATGTGGGCCTTCTGGTGACAGTCTTATCCTGGCTGGGTTCCTCACTCTTCTGTGAGGTAGGCCCTCTGCTGTGAGGTCAATCCTGCCTGACTTGCACACATCACCTTGGCGATGTGGGCCCTCTGTTGGCACATGGAACCTGCTGGGAACCTCCTGCCCTGGGTGATGACGGCCCTCTAGCATCAGGCCCTAACTGCTGGGCTCCCCACGTTTTCTGATGTGAGCCCAGTGATGCCAGGACACTCCTGTCAGGTTCCCATCCCCATGGGGATGTGGGCTTTCTGCTCTGAGGTCCCAACGCCTGGGTGGCTCACAGTTTCATGATGTGGGCTCTCTGGTGTTAGTTCACTCCTGCCTGCATCCCATAGCTTCTGTGCTCTCGGCCGCCTGCTGGGAGGTTCCAAATGCTGGATTCCTCACCTTTTTTATTCTTTGGGCCCTCTGTTTTTAGGCTACTCCTACCTGCCTCACTCCCATCCCCTTTGTGATGTATGTCCTCTGATATGAGGCCGCATGTGCTGAGTTCCTCACCTTTCGATGATGTGGCCCCACTGGTGGGAGGACAGTCCTGACTGGTTCCCATCCCCTTGGTGTTGTGGGCCCTCTGGCAAGAGTCTCATCCTACCTCAGTTCCTCACCCTTCTGTGAGATAGGCCCTCTGCTGTGAGGTCGCTACTGCCTGGCTGGCGCATGCCACCTTGTAGACGTGAGCCCTCTGTTGGCAGTTGGAACCTGCTGGGAGTCTCCTCCCCTCAGTTATGAGGGCCCCCTGGCGTCAGGCCCTAACTGCTGGGCTCCTAACATTTTCTGATATGTGCTAAGTGGTGCGAAGCCACTCCTGCCAGGTTCCCATCCCAATGGGGATGTGGGCCTTCTGTTCTGAGGTCCCAACGGCTGGGCTGCTCACAGGTTCATGATGTGGGCCCTCTGCTGTGAGTTCACTGCGGCCTAGATCCCATAGACTCGGTGCTCTGGGCCGCTTGCTGGGAGGTTCCAACTGCTGGATTCCTCAACTTTTATATTCTATGGACCCGGTGTTGTGAGGCCGGTCCTGCCAGCCTCATTCCGAAACCCTTGGTGATGTGGTTCCTCTGGTTTGAGGCTACATGTGCTGGGATCCTCACCTTTCGATGATGTTGTCCCACTGGTGTGGGGACACGCCTGCCTGGTTCCCATCCCCTTGGTGATGTGGACCCTCTGGTGAGAGTCTGATCCTGGCTGTGTTCCTCACCCTTCTGTGAGGTGGGCCCTCTGCTGTGAGGTCACTCCTGCCAGGCTGGCACACATCGCCTTGGTGACGTTGGCCCTCTGGTGGCAGCTGGAGCCTGCTGGGAGCCTCCTCCCCTCGGTGATGAGTGCCCTCTAGCGTCAGGCCCTAACTTCTGAGCACCCCACGTTTTCTGATGTGAGCCCAGTGATGCCAGGACACTCCTGTCATGTTCCCATCACCATGGGGATGTGGGCCTTCTGCTCTGAGGTCCCAATGTCTGGGTTGCTCACAGTTTCATGATGTGGGCTGTCTGGTGTTAGTTCACTCTGGCTTGGATCCCCTAGCCTCTGTGCTCTGGGCCGCCTGCTGGGAGGTTCCAACTGCTGGATTCCTCACCTTTCTTATTTTTGGGCCCTCTGTTGTGAGGCTCCTCCTGCCTGCCTCACTCCCAGCCCCTTGGTGATGGGTGTCCTATGGTTTGAAGTCACATGTTCTGGGTTCCTCACCTTTAGATGATGTGGCCCTACTCATGTGAGGACACTCCTGTCTGGTTCCAATCCATTTGGTGATGTGGGCCCTCTGGTGCGAGTCTGACCCTAACTGGGTTCGTCACACTTCTCTGAGGTGGGCCCTCTGCTGTGAGGTCATTCGTGCCTGGTTGGCACACATCGCCTTGGCGACGTCAGCCCTCTGGTGGCAGTTGGAGCCTGCTGGGAGCCTCCTTCCCTTGGTGATGAGGGTCCTCTGGCGTCAGGCCCTAACTGCTGGTCTCCCAAAATTTTCTGATACGTTCTCAGTGGTGCGAGGACACTCCTACCAGATTTATATCCCCATGGGGATGTGGGCCTCCTGCTCTGAGGCCCCAATGGCTGGGTTGCTCAGTTTCATGACATGGGCCCTCTTCTGTGAGTTCACTGTGGCTTGGATCCCATAGCCTCGGTGCTCTGGGCCGCCTGCTGGGAGGTTCCAACTGCTGGATTCCTCACTTTTTTATTCTATGGGCCCAGTGTTGTGAGGCTACTCCTGCCTGCCTCACTCCGAGGCCCTTGGTGATGTGGGTCCTCTGGTTTGAGGACACATGTGCTGAGTAGCTCACCTTTCGCTGATGTGGCCCAACTGGTGTGAAGACACTCCTGCCTGGTTCCCATCCTCTTAGTGATGCGGGCCCTCTGGTGAGAGTCTGATATTGGCTGGGTTTCTCAACCTTATGTGAGGTGGGACCTCTGCTGTGAGGTAACTCCTGCCTGGCTTGCTCACGTTGCCTTGGCAACGTGAGCCCTCAGGTGGCAGTTGGAGCCTGTTGGGATTCTCCTCCCATCAGTTATGAGAGCTCTGGATAAAACACATATGCCCTTTTTTGCCAAGTGCATTATTTTCCAAGTTCTGTCTCTTTTCCTATGCTTTAAGAGCGACTCCCATGTACCTTCTGAAATCGGTTTCCAGCAATTGTGCCCCGCATTCAAGTCCTCTTCGCAGCCTTACTTCAGTATAATTTTGGATGATAGCTGTCATTTATAACTCTGCAGGTTTGTGAATTACAGTGTCCCTGAGCTCCTTTCTTCAACTCGCTTTCTTGTGAGCTGGCCGCAACACCGCAAGATTGCTTCAGGCCCTAGTGTAGTTCCGGCATGGCACGCTGAGCCTTTGGTTAATTCCTCTTCCTGGTGGGAAATGAGAGTTAAATTTGCCCGTCCAGACACCTCCAGCTAGTCTCTCATTGGTTCTCCCTATTCCTGTTCATTTTCCGCAGAAATTGCAAACTGGGCCAAACAGGAGGTTAAAGGCACTGACTCTCCAAGTGGGGAGAGTGTTAGTAAAGCGTCTGGAATGTTGCACCCGAGTACCGGGGGACGAAAACTGAGACACATTTGAACACGTTTCCCGATCACCCGGTGGATCATACTCTGGCTACCACATGCATGTTTTAGCTGAAGGAAGAATCCCTTAAACCTGGAGAGTTGAGACCCATGGAATGGGTACCATGCAATTTGACTTCAAAGGGTCTGCATTTGCTCACCGATGCTCACCAATCCTATCACTGCTGTGTTTATGCCGCTGTACACACGCTTGATTCTCTTTCGGAGACATATAAATCCATAGGTTTTAAGATTCTTACTAGTCAGGTATATTCTTAGGCGTTTAATATGGGGTGTTGAGTCCACTTCGTTGAGCAAGGAGTAGTTCTTGTCTATTACATATTTGGCTTATGGAACGGTATCTGTGCTAATTTCAATCTCTGGTTTTATGCAGCACCCCAACTCACCTTATCCCTTAAGGAAGCATAAGTTGGTTTTCTACATTTGAGACCATGTTCTGTATTGTAATTCAGTTCCTGTGTAGCCAAGTTTACATTCCGCATAGTAGTGATATCTTATGATGTTTCTTTTTCTCTGTGACTTATTTCACTTAGAATCATCGTACCTGAATCCACTCATTATGCTGCTACGGGCCTGATGACATAGATTTCATTGCTGAGTGATATTGCATTGTACGTAAGTACCACAACTTCTTTATCCATTTTTCGCTTTCTGTGATATTGAACTTGTACCATAAACGAGGTTCTTGTAAACAGAGCCGTCCCAAACTTTGGGGTGGCTGTGTGTTTTAGATTTTAATTTCCCTAAGCTATAGGACCATAAGTGGAAGTGCCCTAGGCTCTGTTGCTTTGTTTTTTAGATGTTTCAGGAAACACCATACACTTCTCCAGAGTGGCTGTTGGCAATTTACATCCCGTCCATCAGCATAACAAGGCTCCCAGTTCTCCATGGCCTGTCCTGCCTTTCTAGATTTTACACTTTTTTCAGATGGCCCTTTGACCGGGGGGCAGTGACACTCCATTGTAGTGCAGACTTCCTTTGCACGCTTGCTTGGTTGGCCAAAAAGGGCGTATGCGTTTTTTCCTGAATATATTCAGGAAAAAACGCATACTCCCTTTTTGGCCAAGTGCATCATTGTGGACGTTCTGCCTCTTTTGCTATGCTTTACATGCAATTCCAGTCTACCTCCTGAAATCGGTTTCCTGCAATTCTGCCCCGCTTTCAAGTCCTCTTGGCAGCCTTACTTCAATATATTTTTGGACGATAGCTGTCATTTATAACTCTGCAGGTTCGTGAATGACAGTGCCCCTGAGCTCCTTTCTTCAACTCGTTTTCTTGTGAGCTGGCCGCAACACCGCAGCATTGCTTCAGGCCCTAGTGTGGTTCCAGAATGGCACGCTGAGCCTTTGGTTAATTCCTCTTCCTGGTGGGCAATGAGAGTTAAATTTGCCCGTCCAGACACCTCCAGCTAGTCTCTCATTGGTTCTCCCTATTCCTGTTCATTTTCCGCAGAAATTGCAAACTGGGCCAAACAGGAGGTTAAAGGCACTGACTCTCCAAGTGGGGAGAGTGTTAGTAAAGCGTCTGGAATGTTGCACCCGAGTACCAGGGGACGAAAACTGAGTCACATTTGAACACGTTTCCCGATCACACGGTGGATCATACTCTGGGTTCCACATGCATGTTTTAGCTGAAGGAAGAATCCCTTAAACCTGGAGAGTTGAGACCCATGGAATGGGTACCATGCAATATGACTTCAAAGGGTCTGCATTTGCTCACCGATACTCACCAATCCTATCACTGCTGCATTTATGTCGCTGTAAACATGCTTGATTCTCTTGCAGAGACATATAAATCCATAGGTTTTAAGATTCTTACTAGTCAGGTATATTCTTAGGCGTTTAATATGTGGTGTTGAGTCCACTTCGTTGAGCAAGGAGAAGCTCTTGTCTATTACATATTTGGCTTATGGAACGGTATCTGTGTTAATTTCAATCTCTGGTTTTATGCAGCACCCCAACTCACCTTTCCCCTTAAGGAAGCATAAGTTGGTTTCCTACATTTGATACCCTGTTCTGTTTTGTAATTCAGTTCCTGTGTAGCCAAGTTTACATTCCGTGTAGTAGTGATATCTTATGATGTTTCTTTTTTTGTGTGACTTATTTCACTTAGAATCATCGTACCTGAATCCACTCATTATGCTGCTACGGGCCTGATGACATAGATTTCATTGCTGAGTGATATTGCATTGTACGTAAGTACCACAACTTCTTTATCCATTTTTCGCTTTCTGTGATATTGAACTTGTACCATAAATGAGGTTCTTGTAAAGTGAGCCGTCCCAAACTTTGGGGTGGCTGTGTCTTTTTGATTTTAATTTCCCTAAGCTATAGGACCATAAGTGGAAGTGCCCTAGGCTCTGTTGCTTTGTTTTTTAGATGTTTCAGGAAACACCATACACTTCTCCAGAGTGCCTGTTGGCAATTTACATCCCGCCCATCAGCATAACAAGGCTCCCAGTTCTCCATGGCCTGTCCTGCCTTTCTGGATTTTACACTTTTATCAGATGGCCCTTTTGACTGGGGGCCAGTGAGACTTCATTGTAGTGCAGATTTCCTTTGCAAGCTTGCTTGGTTGGCCAAAAAGTGCGTATGCGTTTTTTCTTGAATATATTCAGGAAAAAACGCATACGCCCCTTTTGGCCAAGTGCATCATTGTGGACGTTCTGCCTCTTTTCCTATGCTTTACATGCAATTCCAGTCTACCTCCTGAAATCGGTTTCCTGCAATTCTGCCCCGCTTTCAAGTCCTCTTGGCAGCCTTACTTCAATATCTTTTCGGACGATAGCTGTCATTTATAACTCTGCAGGTTTGAAAATGACAGTGGCCCTGAGCTCCTTTCTTCAACTCGCTTTCTTGTGAGCTGGCCGCAACACCGCAGGATTGCTTCAGGCCCTAGTGTGGTTCCGGCATGACACACTGAGTCTTTGGTTAATTCCTCTTCCTAGTGGGAAATGAGAGTTAAATTTGCCTGTCCAGACACCTCCAGCTAGTCTCTCATTGCTTCTCCCTATTCCTGTTCATTTTCCACAGAAATTGCAAAACTGGGCCAAACAGGAGGTTAAAGGCACTGACTCTCCAAGTGGGGAGAGTGTTAGTAAAGCGTCTGGAATGTTGCACCCGAGTACCAGGGGACGAAAACTGAGACACATTTGAACACGTTTCCTGATCACACGGTGGATGATACTCTGGGTTCCACATGCATGTTTTAGCTGAAGGAAGAATCCCTTAAACCTGGAGAGTTGAGATCCATGGAATGGGTACCATGCAATATGACTTCAAAGGGTCTGCATTTGCTCACCGAACCTCACCAATCCTATCACTGCTGCGTTTATGCCGCTGTACACACGCTTCATTCTCTTTCGGAGACATATAAATCCATAGGATTTAAGATTCTTACTAGTCAGGTATATTCTTAGGCGTTTAATATGGGGTGTTGAGTCCACTTCGTCGAGCAAGGAGTAGCTCTTGTCTATTACATATTGGGCTTATGGAACGGTATCTGTGCTAATTTCAATCTCTGGTTTTATGCAGCACCCCAACTCACCTTTCCCCTTAAGCAAGCATAAGTTGGTTTTCAACATTTGAGACCCTTTTCTGTTTTGTAATTCAGTTCCTGTGTAGCCAAGTTTACATTCCGTGTAGTAGTGATATCTTATGAAGTTTCTTTTTCTGTGTGACTTATTTCACTTAGAATCATCGTACCTGAATCCACTCATTATGCTGTTACGGGCCTGATGACATAGATTTCATTGCTGAATGATATTGCATTGTACGTAAGTACCACAACTTCTTTATCCATTTTTCGCTTTCTGCGATATTGAACTTGTACCGTAAACGAGGTTCTTGTAAACAGAGCTGTCCCAAATTTGGGTTGGCTGTGTCTTTTTTATTTTAAGTTCCCTAAGCTATAGGACCATAAGTGGAAGTGCCCTAGGCTCTGTTGCTTTGTTTTGTAGATGTTTCAAGAAACACCATAGACTTCTCCAGAGTGGCTGTTGGCAATTTACATCCCGCCCATCAGCATAACAAGGCTCCCAGTTCTCCATGGCCTGTCCTGCCTTTCTGGATTTTACACTTTTTTCAGATATCCCTTTTGACCGGGGGGCAGTGAGACTTCATTGTAGTGCAGATTTCCTTTGTAAGCTTGCTTGGTTGACCAAAAAGGGCGTATGCGTTTTTTCCTGAATATATTCAGGAAAAAACGCATACGCCCTTTTTGGCCAAGTGCATCATTGTGGACGTTCTGCCTCTTTTCCTATGCTTTACATGCAATTCCAGTCTACCTCCTGAAATCGGTTTCCTGCAATTCTGCCCCGCTTTCAAGTCCTCTTGGCAGCCTTACTTCAATATATTTTTGGACGATAGCTGTCATTTATAACTCTGCAGGTTTGTGAATGACAGTGCCCCTGAGCTCCTTTCTTCAATTCGCTTTCTTGTGAGCTGGCCGCAACACCGCAGGATTGCTTCAGGCCCTACTGTGGTTCCGGCATGGCAAGCTGAGCCTTTGGTTAATTCCTATTCCTGGTGGGAAATGAGAGTTAAATTTGCCCGTCCAGACACCTCCAGCTAGTCTCTCATTGGTTCTCCCTATTCCTGTTCATTTTCCGCAGAAATTGCAAACTGGGCCAAACAGGAGGTTAAAGGCACTGACTCTCCAAGTGGGGAGAGTGTTAGTAAAGCGTCTGGAATGTTGTACCCGAGTACCGGGGGACGAAAACTGAGACACATTTGAACACGTTTCCCAATCACACGGTGGATCATACTCTTGGTTCCACATGCATGTTTTAGCTGAAGGAAGAATCCCTTAAACCTGGAGAGTTGAGACCCATGGAATGGGTACCATGCAATATGACTTCAAAGGGTCTGCATTTGCTCACCGAACCTCACCAATCCTATCACTGCTGCATTTATGCCACTGTACACATGCTTGATTCTCTTTCGGAGCATATAAATCCATAGGATTTAAGATTCTTACTATTCAGGTATATTCTTAGACGTTTAATATGGGGTGTTGAGTCCACTTCGTTGAGCAAGGAGTAGCTCTTGTCTATGACATATTTGGCTTATGGAACGGTATCTGTGCTAATTTCAATCTCTGGTTTTATGCAGCCCCCCAACTCACGTTTCCCCTTAAGCAAGCATAAGTTGGTTTTCTACATTTGAGACCCTGTTCTGTTTTGTAATTCAGTTCCTGTGTAGCCAAGTTTACATTCCGTGTAGTAGTGATATCTTATGATGTTTCTTTTTCTGTGTGACTTATTTTACTTAGAATCATCGTACCTGAATCCACTCATTATGCTGCTACGGGCCTGATGACATAGATTTCATTGCTGAGTGATATTGCATTGTACGTAAGTACCACAAGTTCTTTATCCATTTTTCGCTTTCTGTGATATTGAATTTGTACCGTAAACAAGGTTCTTGTAAACAGAGCCGTCCCAAACTTTGGGGTGGCTGTGTGTTTTAGATTTTAATTTCCCTAAGCTATAGGACCATAATTGGAAGTGCCCTAGGCTTTGTTGCCTTGTTTTTTAGATGTTTCAGGAAACACCATACACTTCTTCAGAGTGGCTGTTGGCAATTTACATCCCGCCCATCAGCATAACAAGGCTCCCAGTTCTCCATGGCTTGTCCTGCCTTTCTGGATTTTACACTTTTCTCAGATGGCCCTTTTGACCGGGGGGCAGTGAGACTTCATTGTAGTGCAGATTTCCTTTGCAAGCTTGCTTGCTTGGCCAAAAAGGGCGTAGGCATTTTTTCTTGAGGAAAAAACGCATATGCCCTTTTTGGCCAAGTGCATCATTGTGGACGTTCTACCTCTTTTCCTATGCTTTACATGCAATTCCAGTCTACCTCCTGAAATCGGTTTCCTGCAATTCTGCCCCGCTTTCAAGTCCTCTTGGCAGCCTTACTTCAATATATTTTTGGACGATAGCTGTCATTTATAACTCTGCAGTTTTGTGAATGACAGTGCCCCTGAGCTCCTTTCTTCAACTTGTTTTCTTGTGAACTGGCCGCAACACCGCAGCATCGCTTCAGGCCATAGTGTTGTTCCGGCATGGCACGCTGAGCCTTTGGTTAATTCCTCTTCCTTGTGGGAAATGAGAGTTAAATTTGCCCGTCCAGACACCTCCAGCTAGTCTCTCATTGGTTCTCCCTATTCCTGTTCATTTTCCGCAGAAATTGCAAACTGGGCCAAACAGGAGGTTAAAGGCACTGACTCTCCAAGTGGGGAGAGTGTTAGTAAAGCGTCTGGAATGTTGCACCCGAGTACCAGGGGACAAAAACTGACACATTTGAACACGTTTCCCGATCACACGGTGGATGATACTCTGGGTTCCACATGCATGTTTTAGCTGAAGGAAGAATCCCTTAAACCTGGAGAGTTGAGACCCATGGAATGGGTACCATGCAATATGACTTCAAAGCGTCTGCATTTGCTCACCGAACCTCATCAATCCTATCACTGCTGCGTTTATGCCGCTATACACATGCTTGATTCTCTTTCAGAGATATATAAATCCATAGGTTTTAAGATTCTTACTAGTCAGGTATATTCTTTGGCGTTTAATATGTGGTGTTGAGTCCACTTCGTTGAGCAAGGTGTAGCTCTTTTCTATTACATATTTGGCTTATGGAACGATATCTGTGCTAATTTCAATGTCTGGTTTTATGCAGCACCCCAACTCACCTTTCCCCTTAAGGAAGCATAAGTTGGTTTTCTACATTTGAGACCCTGTTCTGTTTTGTAATTCAGTTCCTGTGTAGCCAAGTTTACATTCCGTGTAGTAGTTATATCTTATGATGTTTGTTTTTCTGTGTGACTTATTTCACTTAGAATCATCGTACCTGAATCCACTCATTATGCTGCTATGGGCCTGATGACATAGATTTCATTGCTGAGTGATATTGCATTGTAGGTAAGTACCACAACTTCTTTATCCATTTTTCACTTTCTGTGATATTGAACTTGTACCGTAAACGAGGTTCCTGTAAACAGAACCATCCCAAACTTTGGGGTGGCTGTGTCTTTTTGATTTTAATTTCCCTAAGCTATAGGACCATAAGTGGAAGTGCCCTAGGCTCTGTTGTTTTGTTTTTTAGATGTTTCAGGAAACACCATACACTTCTCCAGAGTGGCTGTTGGCAATTTACATCCCGCCCATCAGCATAACAAGGCTCCCAATTCTCCATGGCCTGTCCTGCTTTGCTGGATTTTATACTTTTTTCAGATGGCCCTTTTGCCCGCGGGGTAGTGAGACTTCATTGTAGTGCAGATTCCCTTTGCAAGCTTGCTTGGTTGGCCAAAAAGGGCGTATGCGTTTTTTCCTGAATATATTCAGGAAAAAACGCATACGCCCTTTTTGGCCAAGTGCATCATTGTGGACGTTCTGCCTCTTTTCCTATGCTTTACATGCAATTCCAGTCTACCTCCTGAAATCGGTTTCCTGCAATTCTGCCCTGCTTTCAAGTCCTCTTGGCAGCCTTACTTCAATATATTTTTGTATGATAGCTGTCATTTATAACTCTGCATGTCTGTGAATGACAGTGCCCCTGAGCTCCTTTCTTCAACTTGCTTTCTTGTGAGCTGGCCGCAACACCGTAGGATTGTTTCAGGCCCTAGTGTGGTTCCGGCACGGCACGCTGAGCCTTTGGTTAATTCCTCTTCCTGATGGGTAATGAGAGTTAAATTTGCCCGTCCAGACACCTCCAGCTAGTCTCTCATTGGTTCTCCCTATTCCTGTTCATTTTCCGCAGAAATTGCAAACTGGGCCAAACAGGAGGTTAAAGGCACTGACTCTCCAAGTGGGGAGAGTGTTAGTAAAGCGTCTGGAATGTTGCACCCGAGTACCAGGGGACGAAAACTGAGTCACATTTGAACACGTTTCCCGATCACACGGTGGATCATACTCTGGGTTCCACATGCATGTTTTAGCTGAAGGAAGAATCCCTTAAACCTGGAGAGTTGAGACCCATGGAATGGGTACCATGCAATATGACTTCAAAGGGTCTGCATTTGCTCACCGATAATCACCAATCCTATCACTGCTGCATTTATGTCGCTGTAAACATGCTTGATTCTCTTGCAGAGACATATAAATCCATAGGTTTTAAGATTCTTACTAGTCAGGTATATTCTTAGGCGTTTAATATGTGGTGTTGAGTCCACTTCGTTGAGCAAGGAGAAGCTCTTGTCTATTACATATTTGGCTTATGGAACGGTATCTGTGTTAATTTCAATCTCTGGTTTTATGCAGCACCCCAACTCACCTTTCCCCTTAAGGAAGCATAAGTTGGTTTCCTACATTTGATACCCTGTTCTGTTTTGTAATTCAGTTCCTGTGTAGCCAAGTTTACATTCCGTGTAGTAGTGATATCTTATGATGTTTCTTTTTTTGTGTGACTTATTTCACTTAGAATCATCGTACCTGAATCCACTCATTATGCTGCTACGGGCCTGATGACATAGATTTCATTGCTGAGTGATATTGCATTGTACGTAAGTACCACAACTTCTTTATCCATTTTTCGCTTTCTGTGATATTGAACTTGGACCATAAATGAGGTTCTTGTAAAGTGAGCCGTCCCAAACTTTGGGGTGGCTGTGTCTTTTTGATTTTAATTTCCCTAAGCTATAGGACCATAAGTGGAAGTGCCCTAGGCTCTGTTGCTTTGTTTTTTAGATGTTTCAGGAAACACCATACACTTCTCCAGAGTGCCTGTTGGCAATTTACATCCCGCCCATCAGCATAACAAGGCTCCCAGTTCTCCATGGCCTGTCCTGCCTTTCTGGATTTTACACTTTTATCAGATGGCCCTTTTGACTGGGGGCCAGTGAGACTTCATTGTAGTGCAGATTTCCTTTGCAAGCTTGCTTGGTTGGCCAAAAAGTGCGTATGCGTTTTTTCTTGAATATATTCAGGAAAAAACGCATACGCCCCTTTTGGCCAAGTGCATCATTGTGGACGTTCTGCCTCTTTTCCTATGCTTTACATGCAATTCCAGTCTACCTCCTGAAATCGGTTTCCTGCAATTCTGCCCCGCTTTCAAGTCCTCTTGGCAGCCTTACTTCAATATCTTTTCGGACGATAGCTGTCATTTATAACTCTGCAGGTTTGAAAATGACAGTGGCCCTGAGCTCCTTTCTTCAACTCGCTTTCTTGTGAGCTGGCCGCAACACCGCAGGATTGCTTCAGGCCCTAGTGTGGTTCCGGCATGACACACTGAGTCTTTGGTTAATTCCTCTTCCTAGTGGGAAATGAGAGTTAAATTTGCCCGTCCAGACACCTCCAGCTAGTCTCTCATTGCTTCTCCCTATTCCTGTTCATTTTCCACAGAAATTGCAAAACTGGGCCAAACAGGAGGTTAAAGGCACTGACTCTCCAAGTGGGGAGAGTGTTAGTAAAGCGTCTGGAATGTTGCACCCGAGTACCAGGGGACGAAAACTGAGACACATTTGAACACGTTTCCTGATCACACGGTGGATGATACTCTGGGTTCCACATGCATGTTTTAGCTGAAGGAAGAATCCCTTAAACCTGGAGAGTTGAGATCCATGGAATGGGTACCATGCAATATGACTTCAAAGGGTCTGCATTTGCTCACCGAACCTCACCAATCCTATCACTGCTGCGTTTATGCCGCTGTACACACGCTTCATTCTCTTTCGGAGACATATAAATCCATAGGATTTAAGATTCTTACTAGTCAGGTATATTCTTAGGCGTTTAATATGGGGTGTTGAGTCCACTTCGTCGAGCAAGGAGTAGCTCTTGTCTATTACATATTGGGCTTATGGAACGGTATCTGTGCTAATTTCAATCTCTGGTTTTATGCAGCACCCCAACTCACCTTTCCCCTTAAGCAAGCATAAGTTGGTTTTCAACATTTGAGACCCTTTTCTGTTTTGTAATTCAGTTCCTGTGTAGCCAAGTTTACATTCCGTGTAGTAGTGATATCTTATGAAGTTTCTTTTTCTGTGTGACTTATTTCACTTAGAATCATCGTACCTGAATCCACTCATTATGCTGTTACGGGCCTGATGACATAGATTTCATTGCTGAATGATATTGCATTGTACGTAAGTACCACAACTTCTTTATCCATTTTTCGCTTTCTGCGATATTGAACTTGTACCGTAAACGAGGTTCTTGTAAACAGAGCTGTCCCAAATTTGGGTTGGCTGTGTCTTTTTTATTTTAAGTTCCCTAAGCTATAGGACCATAAGTGGAAGTGCCCTAGGCTCTGTTGCTTTGTTTTGTAGATGTTTCAAGAAACACCATAGACTTCTCCAGAGTGGCTGTTGGCAATTTACATCCCGCCCATCAGCATAACAAGGCTCCCAGTTCTCCATGGCCTGTCCTGCCTTTCTGGATTTTACACTTTTTTCAGATGACCCTTTTGACCGGGGGGCAGTGAGACTTCATTGTAGTGCAGATTTCCTTTGTAAGCTTGCTTGGTTGACCAAAAAGGGCGTATGCGTTTTTTCCTGAATATATTCAGGAAAAAACGCATACGCCCTTTTTGGCCAAGTGCATCATTGTGGACGTTCTGCCTCTTTTCCTATGCTTTACATGCAATTCCAGTCTACCTCCTGAAATCGGTTTCCTGCAATTCTGCCCCGCTTTCAAGTCCTCTTGGCAGCCTTACTTCAATATATTTTTGGACGATAGCTGTCATTTATAACTCTGCAGGTTTGTGAATGACAGTGCCCCTGAGCTCCTTTCTTCAATTCGCTTTCTTGTGAGCTGGCCGCAACACCGCAGGATTGCTTCAGGCCCTACTGTGGTTCCGGCATGGCAAGCTGAGCCTTTGGTTAATTCCTATTCCTGGTGGGAAATGAGAGTTAAATTTGCCCGTCCAGACACCTCCAGCTAGTCTCTCATTGGTTCTCCCTATTCCTGTTCATTTTCCGCAGAAATTGCAAACTGGGCCAAACAGGAGGTTAAAGGCACTGACTCTCCAAGTGGGGAGAGTGTTAGTAAAGCGTCTGGAATGTTGTACCCGAGTACCGGGGGACGAAAACTGAGACACATTTGAACACGTTTCCCAATCACACGGTGGATCATACTCTTGGTTCCACATGCATGTTTTAGCTGAAGGAAGAATCCCTTAAACCTGGAGAGTTGAGACCCATGGAATGGGTACCATGCAATATGACTTCAAAGGGTCTGCATTTGCTCACCGAACCTCACCAATCCTATCACTGCTGCATTTATGCCACTGTACACATGCTTGATTCTCTTTCGGAGCATATAAATCCATAGGATTTAAGATTCTTACTATTCAGGTATATTCTTAGACGTTTAATATGGGGTGTTGAGTCCACTTCGTTGAGCAAGGAGTAGCTCTTGTCTATGACATATTTGGCTTATGGAACGGTATCTGTGCTAATTTCAATCTCTGGTTTTATGCAGCCCCCCAACTCACGTTTCCCCTTAAGCAAGCATAAGTTGGTTTTCTACATTTGAGACCCTGTTCTGTTTTGTAATTCAGTTCCTGTGTAGCCAAGTTTACATTCCGTGTAGTAGTGATATCTTATGATGTTTCTTTTTCTGTGTGACTTATTTTACTTAGAATCATCGTACCTGAATCCACTCATTATGCTGCTACGGGCCTGATGACATAGATTTCATTGCTGAGTGATATTGCATTGTACGTAAGTACCACAAGTTCTTTATCCATTTTTCGCTTTCTGTGATATTGAATTTGTACCGTAAACAAGGTTCTTGTAAACAGAGCCGTCCCAAACTTTGGGGTGGCTGTGTGTTTTAGATTTTAATTTCCCTAAGCTATAGGACCATAATTGGAAGTGCCCTAGGCTTTGTTGCCTTGTTTTTTAGATGTTTCAGGAAACACCATACACTTCTTCAGAGTGGCTGTTGGCAATTTACATCCCGCCCATCAGCATAACAAGGCTCCCAGTTCTCCATGGCTTGTCCTGCCTTTCTGGATTTTACACTTTTCTCAGATGGCCCTTTTGACCGGGGGGCAGTGAGACTTCATTGTAGTGCAGATTTCCTTTGCAAGCTTGCTTGCTTGGCCAAAAAGGGCGTAGGCATTTTTTCTTGAGGAAAAAACGCATATGCCCTTTTTGGCCAAGTGCATCATTGTGGACGTTCTACCTCTTTTCCTATGCTTTACATGCAATTCCAGTCTACCTCCTGAAATCGGTTTCCTGCAATTCTGCCCCGCTTTCAAGTCCTCTTGGCAGCCTTACTTCAATATATTTTTGGACGATAGCTGTCATTTATAACTCTGCAGTTTTGTGAATGACAGTGCCCCTGAGCTCCTTTCTTCAACTTGTTTTCTTGTGAGCTGGCCGCAACACCGCAGCATCGCTTCAGGCCATAGTGTTGTTCCGGCATGGCACGCTGAGCCTTTGGTTAATTCCTCTTCCTTGTGGGAAATGAGAGTTAAATTTGCCCGTCCAGACACCTCCAGCTAGTCTCTCATTGGTTCTCCCTATTCCTGTTCATTTTCCGCAGAAATTGCAAACTGGGCCAAACAGGAGGTTAAAGGCACTGACTCTCCAAGTGGGGAGAGTGTTAGTAAAGCGTCTGGAATGTTGCACCCGAGTACCAGGGGACAAAAACTGACACATTTGAACACGTTTCCCGATCACACGGTGGATGATACTCTGGGTTCCACATGCATGTTTTAGCTGAAGGAAGAATCCCTTAAACCTGGAGAGTTGAGACCCATGGAATGGGTACCATGCAATATGACTTCAAAGCGTCTGCATTTGCTCACCGAACCTCATCAATCCTATCACTGCTGCGTTTATGCCGCTATACACATGCTTGATTCTCTTTCAGAGATATATAAATCCATAGGTTTTAAGATTCTTACTAGTCAGGTATATTCTTTGGCGTTTAATATGTGGTGTTGAGTCCACTTCGTTGAGCAAGGTGTAGCTCTTTTCTATTACATATTTGGCTTATGGAACGATATCTGTGCTAATTTCAATGTCTGGTTTTATGCAGCACCCCAACTCACCTTTCCCCTTAAGGAAGCATAAGTTGGTTTTCTACATTTGAGACCCTGTTCTGTTTTGTAATTCAGTTCCTGTGTAGCCAAGTTTACATTCCGTGTAGTAGTTATATCTTATGATGTTTGTTTTTCTGTGTGACTTATTTCACTTAGAATCATCGTACCTGAATCCACTCATTATGCTGCTATGGGCCTGATGACATAGATTTCATTGCTGAGTGATATTGCATTGTAGGTAAGTACCACAACTTCTTTATCCATTTTTCACTTTCTGTGATATTGAACTTGTACCGTAAACGAGGTTCCTGTAAACAGAACCATCCCAAACTTTGGGGTGGCTGTGTCTTTTTGATTTTAATTTCCCTAAGCTATAGGACCATAAGTGGAAGTGCCCTAGGCTCTGTTGTTTTGTTTTTTAGATGTTTCAGGAAACACCATACACTTCTCCAGAGTGGCTGTTGGCAATTTACATCCCGCCCATCAGCATAACAAGGCTCCCAATTCTCCATGGCCTGTCCTGCTTTGCTGGATTTTATACTTTTTTCAGATGGCCCTTTTGCCCGCGGGGTAGTGAGACTTCATTGTAGTGCAGATTCCCTTTGCAAGCTTGCTTGGTTGGCCAAAAAGGGCGTATGCGTTTTTTCCTGAATATATTCAGGAAAAAACGCATACGCCCTTTTTGGCCAAGTGCATCATTGTGGACGTTCTGCCTCTTTTCCTATGCTTTACATGCAATTCCAGTCTACCTCCTGAAATCGGTTTCCTGCAATTCTGCCCTGCTTTCAAGTCCTCTTGGCAGCCTTACTTCAATATATTTTTGTATGATAGCTGTCATTTATAACTCTGCATGTCTGTGAATGACAGTGCCCCTGAGCTCCTTTCTTCAACTTGCTTTCTTGTGAGCTGGCCGCAACACCGTAGGATTGTTTCAGGCCCTAGTGTGGTTCCGGCACGGCACGCTGAGCCTTTGGTTAATTCCTCTTCCTGATGGGTAATGAGAGTTAAATTTGCCCGTCCAGACACCTCCAGCTAGTCTCTCATTGCTTCTCCCTATTCCTGTTCATTTTCCACAGAAATTGCAAAACTGGGCCAAACAGGAGGTTAAAGGCACTGACTCTCCAAGTGGGGAGAGTGTTAGTAAAGCGTCTGGAATGTTGCACCCGAGTACCAGGGGACGAAAACTGAGACACATTTGAATACGTTTCCTGATCACACGGTGGATGATACTCTGGGTTCCACATGCATGTTTTAGCTGAAGGAAGAATCCCTTAAACCTGGAGAGTTGAGACCCATGGAATGGGTACCATGCAATATGACTTCAAAGGGTCTGCATTTGCTCACCGAACCTCACCAATCCTATCACTGCTGCGTTTATGCCGCTGTACACACGCTTGATTCTCTTTCGGAGACATATAAATCCATAGGATTTAAGATTCTTACTAGTCAGGTATATTCTTAGGCGTTTAATATGGGGTGTTGAGTCCACTTCGTCGAGCAAGGAGTAGCTCTTGTCTATTACATATTTGGCTTATGGAACGGTATCTGTGCAAATTTCAATCTCTGGTTTTATGCAGCACCCCAACTCACCTTTCCCCTTAAGCAAGCATAAGTTGGTTTTCTACATTTGAGACCCTTTTCTGTTTTGTAATTCAGTTCCTGTGTAGCCAAGTTTACATTCCGTGTAGTAGTGATATCTTATGAAGTTTCTTTTTCTGTGTGACTTATTTCACTTAGAATCATCGTACCTGAATCCACTCATTATGCTGTTACGGTCCTGATGACATAGATTTCATTGCTGAGTGATATTGCATTGTGCGTAAGTACCACAACTTCTTTATCCATTTTTCGCTTTCTGCGATATTGAACTTGTACCGTAAACGAGGTTCTTGTAAACAGAGCCGTCCCAAATTTGGGGTGGCTGTGTCTTTTTGATTTTAAGTTCCCTAAGCTATAGGACCATAAGTGGAAGTGCCCTAGGCTCTGTTGCTTTGTTTTTTAGATATTTCAAGAAACACCATAGACTTCTCCAGAGTGGCTGTTGGCAATTTACATCCCGCCCATCAGCATAACAAGGCTCCCAGTTCTCCATGGCCTGTCCTGCCTTTCTGGATTTTACACTTTTTTCAGATGGCCCTTTTGACCGGGGGGCAGTGAGACTTCATTGTAGTGCAGATTTCCTTTGTAAGCTTGCTTGGTTGACCAAAAAGGGCGTATGCGTTTTTTCCTGAATATATTCAGGAAAAAACGCATACGCCCCTTTTGGCCAAGTGCATCATTGTGGACGTTCTGCCTCTTTTGCTATGCTTTACATGCAATTCCAGTCTACCTCCTGAAATCGGTTTCCTGCAATTCTGCCCCGCTTTCAAGTCCTCTTGGCAGCCTTACTTCAATATATTTTTGGACGATAGCTGTCATTTATAACTCTGCAGGTTTGTGAATGACAGTGCCCCTGAGCTCCTTTCTTCAACTCGCTTTCTTGTGAGCTGGCCGCAACACCGCAGGATTGCTTCAGGCCCTACTGTGGTTCCGGCATGGCAAGCTGAGCCTTTGGTTAATTCCTATTCCTGGTGGGAAATGAGAGTTAAATTTGCCCGTCCAGACACCTCCAGCTAGTCTCTCATTGGTTCTCCCTATTCCTGTTCATTTTCCGCAGAAATTGCAAACTGGGCCAAACAGGAGGTTAAAGGCACTGACTCTCCAAGTGGGGAGAGTGTTAGTAAAGCGTCTGGAATGTTGTACCTGAGTACCAGGGGACGAAAACTGAGACACATTTGAACACGTTTCCCAATCACACGGTGGATCATACTCTGGGTTCCACATGCATGTTTTAGCTGAAGGAAGAGTCCCTTAAACCTGGAAAGTTGAGACCCATGGAATGGGTACCATGCAATATGACTTCAAAGGGTCTGCATTTGCTCACCGAACCTCACCAGTCCTATCACTGCTGCATTTATGCCGCTGTACACAGGCTTGATTCTCTTTCGGAGACATATAAATCCATAGGTTTTAAGATTCTTACTAGTCAGGTATATTCTTAGACGTTTAATATGGGGTGTTGAGTCCACTTCGTTGAGCAAGGAGTAGCTCTTGTCTATGACATATTTGGCTTATGGAACGGTATCTGTGCTAATTTCAATCTCTGGTTTTATGCAGCCCCCCAACTCACGTTTCCCCTTAAGCAAGCATAAGTTGGTTTTCTACATTTGAGACCCTGTTCTGTTTTGTAATTCAGTTCCTGTGTAGCCAAGTTTACATTACGTGTAGTAGTGATATCTTATGATGTTTCTTTTTCTGTGTGACTTATTTCACTTAGAATCATCGTACCTGAATCCACTCATTATGCTGCTACGGGCCTGATGACATAGATTTCATTGCTGAGTGATATTGCATTGTACGTAAGTACCACAAGTTCTTTATCCATTTTTCGCTTTCTGTGATATTGAACTTGTACCGTAAAAGAGGTTCTTGTAAACAGAGCCGTCCCAAACTTTGGGGTGGCTGTGTGTTTTAGATTTTAATTTCCCTAAGCTATAGTACCATAATTGGAAGTGCCCTAGGCTCTGTTGCCTTGTTTTTTAGATGTTTCAGGAAACACCATACACTTCTTCAGAGTGGCTGTTGGCAATTTGCATCCCGCCCATCAGCATAACAAGGCTCCCAGTTCTCCATGGCCTGTCCTGCCTTTCTGGATTTTACACTTTTCTCAGATGGCCCTTTTGACCGGGGGGCAGTGAGACTTCATTGTAGTGCAGATTTCCTTTGCAAGCTTGCTTGCTTGGCCAAAAAGGGCGTAGGCTTTTTTTCTTGAGGAAAAAACGCATATGCCCTTTTTGGCCAAGTGCATCATTGTGGACGTTCTGCCTCTTTTCCTATGCTTTACATGCAATTCCAGTCTACCTCCTGAAATCGGTTTCCTGCAATTCTGCCCTGCTTTCAAGTCCTCTTGGCAGCCTTACTTCAATATATTTTTGGACGATAGCTGTCATTTATAACTCTGCAGTTTTGTGAATTACAGTGCCCCTGAGCTCCTTTCTTCAACTTGTTTTCTTGTGAGCTGGCCGCAACACCGCAGCATCTCTTCAGGCCATAGTGTTGTTCCGGCATGGCACGCTGAGCCTTTGGTTAATTCCTCTTCCTGGTGGGAAATGAGAGTTAAATTTGCCCGTCCAGACACCTCTAGCTAGTCTCTCATTGGTTCTCCCTATTCCTGTTCATTTTCCGCAGAAATTGCAAACTGGGCCAAACAGGAGGTTAAAGGCACTGACTCTCCAAGTGGGGAGCTTGTTAGTAAAGCGTCTGGAATGTTGCACCCGAGTACCAGGGGACGAAAACTGACACATTTGAACACGTTTCCCGATCACACGGTGGATCATACTCTGGGTTCCACATGCATGTTTTAGCTGAAGGAAGAATCCCTTAAACCTGGAGAGTTGAGACCCATGGAATGGGTACCATGCAATATGACTTCAAAGGGTCTGCATTTGCTCACCGAACCTCATCAATCCTATCACTGCTGCGTTTATGCCGCTATACACACGCTTGATTCTCTTTCAGAGATATATAAATCCATAGGTTTTAAGATTCTTACTAGTCAGGTATATTCTTTGGCGTTTAATATGTGGTGTTGAGTCCACTTCGTTGAGCAAGGTGTAGCTCTTTTCTATTACATATTTGGCTTATGGAACGATATCTGTGCTAATTTCAATGTCTGGTTTTATGCAGCACCCCAACTCACCTTTCCCCTTAAGGAAGCATAAGTTGGTTTTCTACATTTGAGACCCTGTTCTGTTTTGTAATTCAGTTCCTGTGTAGCCAAGTTTACATTCCGTGTAGTAGTGATATCTTATGATGTTTGTTTTTCTGTGTGACTTATTTCACTTAGAATCATCGTACCTGAATCCACTCATTATGCTGCTATGGGCCTGATGACATAGATTTCATTGCTGAGTGATATTGCATTGTAGGTAAGTACCACAACTTCTTTATCCATTTTTCACTTTCTGTGATATTGAACTTGTACCGTAAACGAGGTTCCTGTAAACAGAACCGTCCCAAACTTTGGGGTGGCTGTGTCTTTTTGATTTTAATTTCCCTAAGCTATAGGACCGTAAGTGGAAGTGCCCTAGGCTCTGTTGCTTTGTTTTTTAGATGTTTCAGGAAACGCCATACACTTCTCCAGAGTGGCTGTTGGCAATTTACATCCCGCCCATCAGCATAACAAGGCTCCCATTTCTCCGTGGCCTGTCCTGCCTTTCTGGATTTTACACTTTTATCAGATGGCCCTTTTGACTGGGGGCCAGTGAGACTTCATTGTAGTGCAGATTTCCTTTGCAAGCTTGCTTGGTTGGCCAAAAAGGGCGTATGCGTTTTTTCCTGAATATATTCAGGAAAAAACGCATACGCCCCTTTTGGCCAAGTGCATCATTGTGGACGTTCTGCCTCTTTTCCTATGCTTTACATGCAATTCCAGTCTACCTCCTGAAATCGGTTTCCTGCAATTCTGCCCCGCTTTCAAGTCCTCTTGGCAGCCTTACTTCAATATATTTTTGGACGATAGCTGTCATTTATAACTCTGCAGGTTTGTGAATGACAGTGCCCCTGAGCTCCTTTCTTCAACTCGCTTTCTTGTGAGCTGGCCGCAACACCGCAGGATTGCTTCAGGCCCTAGTGTGGTTCCGGCACGGCACGCTTAGCCTTTGGTTAATTCCTCTTCCTGGTGGGAAACGAGAGTTAACTTTGCATGTCCAGACACCTCCAGCTAGTTTCTCATTGGTTCTCCCTATTCCTGTTCATTTTCCATAGAAATTGCAAACTGGGCCAAACAGGAGGTTAAAGGCACTGACTCTCCAAGTGGGGAGAGTGTTAGTAAAGCGTCTGGAATGTTGCACCCGAGAACCGGGGGACGAATACTGAGACACATTTGAACACGTTTCCGATCACACAGTGGATCGTACTCTGGGTTCCACATGCATGTTTTAGCTGAAGGAAGAATCCCTTAAACCTGGAGAGTTGAGATCCATGGAATGGGTACCATGCAATATGACTTCAAAGGGTCTGCATTTGCTCACCGAACCTCACCAATCCTATCACTGCTGCGTTTATGCCGCTGTACACACGCTTGATTCTCTTTCGGAGACATATAAATCCATAGGTTTTAAGATTCTTACTAGTCAGGTATATTCTTAGGCGTTTAATATGGGGTGTTGAGTCCACTTCGTTGAGCAAGGAGTAGCTCTTGTCTATTACATATTTGGCTTATGGAACGGTATCTGTGCTAATTTCAATCTCTGGTTTTATGTAGCACCCCAACTCACCTTTCCCCTTAAGCAAGCATAACTTGGTTTTCTACATTTGAGACCCTGTTCTGTTTTGTAATTCAGTTCCTGTGTAGCCAAGTTTACATTCCGTGTAGTAGTGATATCTTATGATGTTTCTTTTTCTGTGTGACTTATTTCACTTAGAATCATCGTACCTGAATCCACTCATTATGCTGCTACGGGCAGATGACATAGATTTCATTGCTGAGTGATATTGCATTGTACGTAAGTACCACAACTTCTTTATCCATTTTTCACTTTCTGTGATATTGAAATTGTACTGTAAACGAGGTTCTTGTAAACAGAGCCTTCCCAAACTTTGGGGTGGCTGTGTCTTTTTGATTTTAATTTCCCTAAGCTATAGGACCATAAGTGGAAGTGCCCTAGGCTCTGTTGCTTTGTTTTTTAGATGTTTCAGGAAACACCATACACTTCTCCAGAGTGGCTGTTGGCAATTTACATCCCGCCCATCAGCATAACAAGGCTCCCAGTTCTCCATGGCCTGTCCTGCCTTTCTGGATTTTACACTTTTTTCAGATGGCCCATTTGACCGGGGAGCAATGAGACCTTATTGTAGTGCAGATTTCCGTTTCAAGCTTGATTGGTTGGCCAAAAAGTGCATATGCATGTTTTCCTGAATATATTCAGGAAAAAACGCGTATGCCCTTTTTGGCCGAGTGCATCATTGTGGACGTTCTGCCTCTTTTGCTATGCTTTACATGCAATTCCAGTCTACCTCCTGAAATCGGTTTCCTGCAATTCTGCCCCGCTTTCAAGTCCTCTTGGCAGCCTTACTTCAATATATTTTTGGACGATAGCTGTCATTTATAACTCTGCAGGTTTGTGAATGACAGTGCCCCTGAGCTCCTTTCTTCAACTCGCTTTCTTGTGAGCTGGCCGCAACACCACAGGATAGATTCAGGCCCTAGTGTGGTTTCGGCATGGCCCACTGAGGCTTTGGTTAATTCCTCTTCCTGGTTGGAAATGAGAGTTAAATTTGCCCGTTCAGATATCTCCAGCTAGTCTCTCATTGGTTCTCCCTATTCCTGTTCATTTTCCACAGAAATTGCAAAACTGGGCCAAACAGGAGTTTAAAGGCACTGACTCTCCAAGTGGGGAGAGTGTTAGTAAAGCATCTGGAATGTTGCACCCGAGTACCAGGGGACGAAAACTGAGACACATTTGAACACATTTCCTGATCACATGGTGGATGATACTCTGGGTTCCACATGCATGTTTTAGCTGAAGGAAGAATCCCTTAAACCTGGAGAGTTGAGATCCATGGAATGGGTACCATGCAATATGACTTCAAAGGGTCTGCATTTGCTCACCGAACCTCACCAATCCTATCACTGCTGCATTTATGCCACTGTACACACGCTTGATTCTCTTTCGGAGACATATAAATCCATAGGATTTAAGATTCTTACTAGTCAGGTATATTCTTAGGCGTTTAATATGGGGTGTTGAGTCCACTTCGTTGAGCAAGGAGTAGCTCTTGTCTATTACATATTTGGCTTATGGAATGGTATCTGTGCTAATTTCAATCTCTGGTTTTATGCAGCACCCCAACTCACCTTTCCCCTTAAGCAAGCATAAGATGGTTTTCTACATTTGAGACCCTTTTCTGTTTTGTAATTCAGTTCCTGTGTAGCCAAGTTTACATTCCGTGTAGTAGTGGTATCTTATGAAATTTCTTTTTCTGTGTGACTTATTTCACTTAGAATCATCGTACCTGAATCCACTCATTATGCTGTTACGGGCCTGATGACATAGATTTCATTGCTGAGTGATATTGCATTGTACGTAAGTACCACAACTTCTTTATCCATTTTTCGTTTTCTGCGATATTGAACTTGTACCGTAAATGAGGTTCTTGTAAACAGAGCCGTCCCAAATTTGGGGTGGCTGTGTCTTTTTGATTTTAAGTTCCCTAAGCTATAGGACCATAAGTGGAAGTGCCCTAGGCTCTGTTGCTTTGTTTTGTAGATATTTCAGGAAACACCATACACTTCTCCAGAGTGGCTGTTGGAAATTTACATCCCGCCCATCAGCATAACAAGGCTCCCAGTTCTCCATGGCCTGTCCTGCCTTTCTGGATTTACACTTTTTTCAGGTGGCCCTTTTAACCGGGGGGCAGTGACACTCCATTGTAGTGCAGACTTCCTTTGCACGCTTGCTTGGTTGGCCAAAAAGGGCGTATGCGTTTTTTCCTGAATATATTCAGGAAAAAACGCATACGCCCTTTTTGGCCGAGTGCATCATTGTGGACGTTCTGCCTCTTTTGCTATGCTTTACATGCAATTCCAGTCTACCTCCTGAAATCGGTTTCCTGCAATTCTGCCCCGCTTTCAAGTCCTCTTGGCAGCCTTACTTCAATATATTTTTGGACGATAGCTGTCATTTATAACTCTGCAGGTTTGTGAATGACAGTGGCCCTGAGCTCCTTTCTTCAACTCGCTTTCTTGTGAGCTGGCCGCAACACCGCAGGATTGCTTCAGGCCCTAGTGTGGTTCCGGCACGGCACATTGAGCCTTTGGTTAATTCCTCTTCCTGGTGGGAAATGAGAGTTAAATTTGCCCGTCCAGACACCTCCAGCTAGTCTCTCATTGGTTCTCCCTATTCCTGTTCATCTTCCGCAGAAATTGCAAACTGAGCCAAACAGGAGGTTAAAGGCACTGACTCTCCAAGTGGGGAGAGTGTTAGTAAAGCGTCTGGAATGTTGCACCCGAGTATCAGGGGACGAAAACTGAGACACCTTTGAACACGTTTCCCAGTCACACGGTGTATCATACTCTGGGTTCCACATGCATGTTTTAGCTGAAGGAAGAATCCCTTAAACCTGGAGAGTTGAGACCCATGCAATGTGTACCATGAAATATGACTTCATAGGGTCTACATTTGCTGACCGATCCTCACCAATACTATCACTGGTGCGTTTATGCCGCTGTACACATGCTTGATTCTCTTTCGGAGACATATGAATCCATAGGTTTTAAGATTCTTACAAGTCAGGTATATTCTTAGGCGTTTAATATGGGGTGTAGAGTCCACTTCGTTGAGCAAGGAGTAGCTCTTGTCTATTACATATTTGGCTTATGGAACGGTATTTGTACTAATTTCAATGTCTGGTTTTATGCAGCACCCCAACTCACCTTTCCCCTTAAGCAAGCATACAATGGTTTTCTACATTTGAGACCCTGTTCTGTTTTGTAATTCAGTTCCTGTGTAGCCAAGTTTACATTTCGTGTAGTAGTGATATTTTATGATGTTTCTTTTTCTGTGTGACTTATTTCACTTATAATCATCGTACCTGAATCCACTCATTATGCAGCTACGGGCCTGATGACATAGATTTCATTGCTGAGTGATATTGCATTGTACGTAAGTACCACAACTTCTTTATCCATTTTTCGCTTTCTGTGATATTGAACTTGTACCGTAAATGAGGTTCTTGTAAACAGAGCTGTCCCAAACTTTGGGGTGGCTGTGTCTTTTTGATTTTAATTTCCCTAAGCTATAGGACCATAAGTGGAAGTGCCCTAGGCTCTGTTGCTTTGTTTTCTAGATGTTTCAGGAAACACCATACACTTCTCCAGAGTGGCTCTTGGCAATTTACATCCCGCCCATGAGCATAACAAGGCTCCCACGTCTCCATGGCCTGTCCTGCCTTTCTGGATTTTACACTTTTTTCAGATGGCCCTTTTGACCGGGAGGCAGTGAGACTTCATTGTAATGAAGATTTCCTTTGCAAGCTTGCTTGGTTGGCCAAAAAGGGCGTATGCATTTTTTCCTGAATATATTCAGGAAAGAACGCATACGCCCTTTTTGGCCAAGTGCATCATTGTGGACGTTCTGCCTCTTTTCCTATGCTTTACATGCAATTCTAGTCTACCTACAGAAATCGGTTTCCTGCAATTCTGCCCCGCTTTCAAGTCCTCTTGGCAGCCTTACTTCAATATATTTTTGGACGATAGCTGTCATTTATAACTCTGCAGGTTTGTGAATGACAGTGCCCCTGAGCTCCTTTATTCAACTCGCTTTCTTGTGAGCTGGCCGCAACACCGCAGCATTGCTTCAGGCCCTAGTGTGGTTCCGGCATGGCACGCTGAGCCTTTGGTTAATTCCTCTTCCTGGTGGGAAATGAGAGTTAAATTTGCCCATCCAGACACCTCCAGCTAGTCTCTCATTGGTTCTCCCTATTGCTGTTCATTTTCCGCAGAAATTGCAAACTGGGCCAATCAGGAGGTTAAAGGCACTGACTCTCCAAGTGTAGAGAGTGTTAGTAAAGCGTCTGGAATGTTGCACCCGAGTACCAGGGGACGAAACCTGAGTCACATTTGAACACGTTTCCCGATCACACGGTGGATCATACTCTGGGTTCCACATGCATGTTTTAGCTGAAGGAAGAATCCCTTAAACCTGGAGAGTTGAGATCCATGGAATGGGTACCATGCAATATGACTTCAAAGGGTCTGCATTTGCTCACCGATCCTCACCAATCCTATCACTGCTGCGTTTATGCCGCTGTACACACACTTGATTCTCTTTCGGAGACATATAAATCCATAGGTTTTAAGATTCTTACTAGTCAGGTATATTCTTAGGAGTTTAATATGGGGTGTTGAGTCCACTTCGTTGAGCAAGGAGTAGCTCTTGTCTATTACATATTTGGCTTATGGAACGGTATCTGTGCTAATTTCAATCTCTGGTTTTATGCAGCAACCCAACTCACCTTTCCCCTTAAGCAAGCATAAGTTGGTTTTCTACATTTGAGACCCTGTTCTGTTTTGTAATTCAGTTCCTGTGTAGCCAAGTTTACATTCCGTGTAGTAGTGATATCTTATGATGTTTCTTTTTCTGTGTGACTTATTTCACTTAGAATCATCGTACCTGAATCCACTCATTATGCTGCTACGGGCCTGATGACATAGATTTCATTGCTGAGTGATATTGCATTGTACGTAAGTACCACAACTTCTTTATCCATTTTTCACTTTCTGTGATATTTAACTTGTACCGTAAACGAGGTTCTTGTAAACAGAGCCGTCCCAAACTTTGGGGTGGTTGTGTCTTTTTGATTTTAATTTCCCTAAGCTATAGGACCATAAGTGGAAGAGCCCTAGGCTCTGTTGCTTTGTTTTGTAGATGTTTCATGAAAAACCATACACTTCTCCAGAGTGCCTGTTGGCAATTTACATCCCATCCATCAGCATAACAAGGCCTCCAGTTCTCCATTGCCTGTCCCGCCTTTCTGGATTTTATACTTTTTTCAGATGGCCCTTTTGACCGGGGGGCAGTGAGACTTCATTGTAGTGCAGATTTCCTTTGCAAGCTTGCTTGGTTGGCCAAAAAGGGCGTATGCCTTTTTTCCTGAATATATTCAGGAAGAAACGCATACGCCCTTTTTGGCCAAGTGCATCATTGTGGACGTTCTGCCTCTTTTCCTATGCTTTACATGCAATTCCAGTCTACCTCCTGAAATCGGTTTCCTGCAATTCTGCCCCGCTTTCAAGTCCTCTTGGCAGCCTTACTTCAATATATTTTTGGACGATAGCTGTCATTTATAACTCTGCAGGTCTGTGAATGACAGTGCCCCTGAGCTCCTTTCTTCAACTCGCTTTCTTGTGAGCTGGCCGCAACACCGCAGGATTGCTTCAGGCCTTAGTGTGGTTCCGGCACGGCACGCTGAGCCTTTGGTTAATTCCTCTTCCTGGTGGGAAATGAGAGTTAAATTTGCCCATACAGAAACCTCCAGCTAGTCTCTCATTGGTTCTCCCTATTCCTGTTCATTTTCTGCAGAAATTGCAAACTGGGCCAAAGAGGAGGTTAAAGGCACTGACTCTCCAAGTGGGGAGAGTGTTAGTAAAGCGTCTGGAATGTTGCACCCGAGTACCAGGGGACGAAAACTGACACATTTGACCACGTTTCCCGATCACACGGTGGATCATACTCTGGGTTCCACATGCATGTTTTAGCTGAAAGAAGAATCCCTTAAACCTGGAGAGTTGAGATCCATGGAATGGGTACCATGCAATATGACTTCAAAGGGTCTGCATTTGCTCACCGATCCTCACCAATCCTATCACTGCTGCGTTTATGCCACTGTACACATGCTTGATTCTCTTTTGGAGACATATAAATCCATAGATTTTAAGATTCTTACTAGTCAGGTATATTCTTAGGCGTTTAATATGGGGTGTTGAGTCCACTTCATTGAGCAAGGAGTAGCTCTTGTCTATTACATATTTGGCTTATGGAACGGTATCTGTGCTAATTTCAATCTCTGGTTTTATGCAGCACCCCAACTCACCTTTCCCCTTAAGGAAGCATAAGTTGGTTTTCTACATTTGAGACCCTGTTCTGTTTTGTAATTCAGTTCCTGGGTAGCCAAGTTTACATGCCGTGTAGTAGTGGTATCTTATAATGTTTCTTTTTCTGTGTGACTTATTTCACTTAAAATCATCGTACCTGAATCCACTCATTATGCTGCTACGGGCCTGATGACATAGATTTCATTGCTGAGTGATATTGCATTGTACGTAAGTACCACAACTTCTTTATCCATTTTTCGCTTTCTACGATATTGAACTTGTACCATAAACGAGGTTCTTGTAAACAGAGCTGTCCCAAACGTTGGGGTGGCTGTGTCTTTTTGATTTTAATTTCCCTAAGCTATAGGTCCATAAGTAGAAGTGCCCTAGGCTCTGTTGCTTTGTTTTTTAGATGTTTCAGGAAACACCATACACTTCTCCAGAGTGGCTGTTGGCAATTTACATCCCGCCCATCAGCATAACAAGGCTCCCAGTTCTCCATGGCCTGTCCTGCCTTTCTGGATTTTACACTTTTTACAGATGGCCCTTTTGACCTGGGGGCAGTGAGACTTCATTGTAGTGCAGATTTCCTTTGCAAGCTTGCTTGGTTGGCCAAAAAGGGCGTATGCGTTTTTTCCTGAATATATTCAGGAAAAAACGCATACGCCCTTTTTGGCCAAGTGCATCATTGTGGACGTTCTGCCTCTTTTCCTATGCTTTACATGCAATTCCAGTCTACCTCCTGAAATCGGTTTCCTGCAATTCTGTCCCGCTTTCAAGTCCTCTTGGCAGCCTTACTTCAATATATTTTTGGACGATAGCTGTCATTTATAACTCTGCAGGTGTGTGAATGACAGTGCCCCTGAGCTCCTTTCTTCAACTCGCTTTCTTGTGAGCTGGCCGCAACACCGCAGCATTGCTTCAGGCCCTACTGTGGTTCCGGCATGGCACGCTGAGCCTTTGGTTAATTCCTCTTCCTGGTGGGAAATGAGAGTTAAATTTGCCCGTCCAGACACCTCCAGCTAGTCTCTCATTGGTTCTCCCTATTCCTGTTCATTTTCTGCAGAAATTGCAAACTGGGCCAAACAGGAGGTTAAAGGCACTGACTCTCCAAGTGGGGAGAGTGTTAGTAAAGCGTCTGGAATGTTGCACCCGAGTACCAGGGCACGAAAACTGAGACACATATGAACACGTTTCCCGATCACACGGTGGATCATACTCTGGGTTCCACATGCATGTTTTAGCTGAAGGAAGAATCCCTTAAACCTGGAGAGTTGAGACCCATGGAATGGGTACCATGCAATATGACTTCAAAGGGTCTGCATTTGCTCACCGATCCCCACCAATCCTATCACTGCTGCGTTTATGCCGCTATACACACACTTGATTCTCTTTTGGAGACATATAAATGCATAGGTTTTAAAATTCTTACTTCTCAGGTATATTCTTAGGCGTTTAATATGGGGCATTGAGTCCACTTCGTTGAGCAAGGAGTAGCTCTTGTCTATTACATATTTGGCTTATGGAACGGTATCTGTGCTAATTTCAATCTCTGGTTTTATGCAGCACCCCAACTCACCTTTCCCCTTAAGGAAGCATAAGTTGGTTTTCTACATTTGAGACCCTGTTCTGTTTTGTAATTCAGTTCCTGGGTAGCCAAGTTTACATTCCGTGTAGTAGTGATATCTCATGATGTTTCTTTTTCTGTGTGACTTATTTCACTTAGAATCATCGTACCTGAATCCACTTATTATGCTGCTACGGGCCTGATGACATAGATTTCATTGCTGAGTGATATTGCATTGTACGTAAGTACCACAACTTCTTTATCCATTTTTTGCTTTCTGTGATATTGAACTTGTACCATAAACGTGGTTCTTGTAAACAGAGCTGTCCCAAACTTTGGGGTGGCTGTGTCTTTTTGATTTTAATTTCCCTAAGCTATAGGACCATAAGTGGAAGTGCCCGAGGCTCTGTTGCTTTGTTTTTTAGATGTTTCAGGAAACACCATACACTTCTCCAGAGTGGCTGTTGGCAATTTACATCCCGCCCATGAGCATAACAAGGCTCCCAGTTCTCCATGGCCTGTCCTGCCTTTCTGGATTTTACACTTTTTTCAGATGGCCCTTTTGACCGGGGGGCAGTGAGACTTCATTGTAGTGAAGATTTCCTTTGCAAGCTTGCTTGGTTGGCCAAAAAGGGCGTATGCGTTTCTTCCTGAATATATTCAGGAAAAAACGCATACGCCCTTTTTGGAAAGTGCATCATTGTGGACGTTCTGCCTCTTTTCCTATGCTTTACATGCAATTCCAGTCTACCTCCTGAAATCGGTTTCCTGCAATTCTGCCCCGCTTTCAAGTCCTCTTGGCAGCCTTACTTCAATATATTTTTGGACGATAGCTGTCATTTATAACTCTGCAGGTCTGTGAATGACAGTGCCCCTGAGCTCCTTTCTTCAACTCGCTTTCTTGTGAGCTGGCCGCAACACCGCAGGATTGCTTCAGGCCTTAGTGTGGTTCCGGCACGGCACGCTGAGCCTTTGGTTAATTCCTCTTCCTGGTGGGAAATGAGAGTTAAATTTGCCCATACAGAAACCTCCAGCTAGTCTCTCATTGGTTCTCCCTATTCCTGTTCATTTTCCGCAGAAATTGCAAACTGGGCCAAAGAGGAGGTTAAAGGCACTGACTCTCCAAGTGGGGAGAGTGTTAGTAAAGCGTCTGGAATGTTGCACCCGAGTACCAGGGGACGAAAACTGACACATTTGACCACGTTTCCCGATCACACGGTGGATCATACTCTGGGTTCCACATGCATGTTTTAGCTGAAAGAAGAATCCCTTAAACCTGGAGAGTTGAGATCCATGGAATGGGTACCATGCAATATGACTTCAAAGGGTCTGCATTTGCTCACCGATCCTCACCAATCCTATCACTGCTGCGTTTATGCCACTGTACACATGCTTGATTCTCTTTTGGAGACATATAAATCCATAGATTTTAAGATTCTTACTAGTCAGGTATATTCTTAGGCGTTTAATATGGGGCATTGAGTCCACTTCATTGAGCAAGGAGTAGCTCTTGTCTATTACATATTTGGCTTATGGAACGGTATCTGTGCTAATTTCAATCTCTGGTTTTATGCAGCACCCCAACTCACCTTTCCCCTTAAGGAAGCATAAGTTGGTTTTCTACATTTGAGACCCTGTTCTGTTTTGTAATTCAGTTCCTGGGTAGCCAAGTTTACATGCCGTGTAGTAGTGGTATCTTATAATGTTTCTTTTTCTGTGTGACTTATTTCACTTAAAATCATCGTACCTGAATCCACTCATTATGCTGCTACGGGCCTGATGACATAGATTTCATTGCTGAGTGATATTGCATTGTACGTAAGTACCACAACTTCTTTATCCATTTTTCGCTTTCTACGATATTGAACTTGTACCATAAACGAGGTTCTTGTAAACAGAGCTGTCCCAAACGTTGGGGTGGCTGTGTCTTTTTGATTTTAATTTCCCTAAGCTATAGGTCCATAAGTAGAAGTGCCCTAGGCTCTGTTGCTTTGTTTTTTAGATGTTTCAGGAAACACCATACACTTCTCCAGAGTGGCTGTTGGCAATTTACATCCCGCCCATCAGCATAACAAGGCTCCCAGTTCTCCATGGCCTGTCCTGCCTTTCTGGATTTTACACTTTTTACAGATGGCCCTTTTGACCTGGGGGCAGTGAGACTTCATTGTAGTGCAGATTTCCTTTGCAAGCTTGCTTGGTTGGCCAAAAAGGGCGTATGCGTTTTTTCCTGAATATATTCAGGAAAAAACGCATACGCCCTTTTTGGCCAAGTGCATCATTGTGGACGTTCTGCCTCTTTTCCTATGCTTTACATGCAATTCCAGTCTACCTCCTGAAATCGGTTTCCTGCAATTCTGTCCCGCTTTCAAGTCCTCTTGGCAGCCTTACTTCAATATATTTTTGGACGATAGCTGTCATTTATAACTCTGCAGGTGTGTGAATGACAGTGCCCCTGAGCTCCTTTCTTCAACTCGCTTTCTTGTGAGCTGGCCGCAACACCGCAGCATTGCTTCAGGCCCTACTGTGGTTCCGGCATGGCACGCTGAGCCTTTGGTTAATTCCTCTTCCTGGTGGGAAATGAGAGTTAAATTTGCCCGTCCAGACACCTCCAGCTAGTCTCTCATTGGTTCTCCCTATTCCTGTTCATTTTCTGCAGAAACTGCAAACTGGGCCAAACAGGAGGTTAAAGGCACTGACTCTCCAAGTGGGGAGAGTGTTAGTAAAGCGTCTGGAATGTTGCACCCGAGTACCAGGGCACGAAAACTGAGACACATATGAACACGTTTCCCGATCACACGGTGGATCATACTCTGGGTTCCACATGCATGTTTTAGCTGAAGGAAGAATCCCTTAAACCTGGAGAGTTGAGACCCATGGAATGGGTACCATGCAATATGACTTCAAAGGGTCTGCATTTGCTCACCGATCCCCACCAATCCTATCACTGCTGCGTTTATGCCGCTATACACACACTTGATTCTCTTTTGGAGACATATAAATGCATAGGTTTTAAAATTCTTACTTCTCAGGTATATTCTTAGGCGTTTAATATGGGGCATTGAGTCCACTTCGTTGAGCAAGGAGTAGCTCTTGTCTATTACATATGTGGCTTATGGAACGGTATCTGTGCTAATTTCAATCTCTGGTTTTATGCAGCACCCCAACTCACCTTTCCCCTTAAGGAAGCATAAGTTGGTTTTCTACATTTGAGACCCTGTTCTGTTTTGTAATTCAGTTCCTGGGTAGCCAAGTTTACATTCCGTGTAGTAGTGATATCTCATGATGTTTCTTTTTCTGTGTGACTTATTTCACTTAGAATCATCGTACCTGAATCCACTTATTATGCTGCTACGGGCCTGATGACATAGATTTCATTGCTGAGTGATATTGCATTGTACGTAAGTACCACAACTTCTTTATCCATTTTTTGCTTTCTGTGATATTGAACTTGTACCGTAAACGTGGTTCTTGTAAACAGAGCTGTCCCAAACTTTGGGGTGGCTGTGTCTTTTTGATTTTAATTTCCCTAAGCTATAGGACCATAAGTGGAAGTGCCCGAGGCTCTGTTGCTTTGTTTTTTAGATGTTTCAGGAAACACCATACACTTCTCCAGAGTGGCTGTTGGCAATTTACATCCCGCCCATGAGCATAACAAGGCTCCCAGTTCTCCATGGCCTGTCCTGCCTTTCTGGATTTTACACTTTTTTCAGATGGCCCTTTTGACCGGGGGGCAGTGAGACTTCATTGTAGTGAAGATTTCCTTTGCAAGCTTGCTTGGTTGGCCAAAAAGGGCGTATGCGTTTCTTCCTGAATATATTCAGGAAAAAACGCATACGCCCTTTTTGGAAAGTGCATCATTGTGGACGTTCTGCCTCTTTTCCTATGCTTTACATGCAATTCCAGTCTACCTCCTGAAATCGGTTTCCTGCAATTCTGCCCCGCTTTCAAGTCCTCTTGGCAGCCTTACTTCAATATATTTTTGGACGATAGCTGTCATTTATAACTCTGCAGGTCTGTGAATGACAGTGCCCCTGAGCTCCTTTCTTCAACTCGCTTTCTTGTGAGCTGGCCGCAACACCGCAGGATTGCTTCAGGCCTTAGTGTGGTTCCGGCACGGCACGCTGAGCCTTTGGTTAATTCCTCTTCCTGGTGGGAAATGAGAGTTAAATTTGCCCATACAGAAACCTCCAGCTAGTCTCTCATTGGTTCTCCCTATTCCTGTTCATTTTCCGCAGAAATTGCAAACTGGGCCAAAGAGGAGGTTAAAGGCACTGACTCTCCAAGTGGGGAGAGTGTTAGTAAAGCGTCTGGAATGTTGCACCCCAGTACCAGGGGACGAAACCTGAGTCACATTTGAACACGTTTCCCGATCACACGGTGGATCATACTCTGGGTTCCACATGCATGTTTTAGCTGAAGGAAGAATCCCTTAAACCTGGAGAGTTGAGACCCATGGAACGGGTACCATGCAATATGACTTCCAAGGGTCTGCATTTGTTCACTGAACCTCAACAATCCTATCACTGCTGCGTTTATGCCGCTGTACACACGCTTGATTCTCTTTCGGAGACATATAAATCCATAGGTTTTAAGATTCTTACTAGTCAGGTATATTCTTAGGCGTTTAATATGGGGTGTTGAGTCCACTTGGTTGAGCAAGGAGTAGCTCTTGTCTATTACATATTTGGCTTATGGAATGGTATCTGTGCTAATTTTAATCTCTGGTCTTATGCAGCACCCCAACTCACCTTTCCCCTTAAGCAAGCATAAGTTGGTTTTCTACATTTGAGACCCTGTTCTGTTTTGTAATTCAGTTCCTGTGTAGCCAAGTTTACATTCCGTGTAGTAGTGATATCTTATGATGTTTCTTTTTCTCTGTGACTTATTTCACTTAGAATCATCGTACCTGAATCCACTCATTATGCTGCTACGGTTCTGATGACATAGATTTCATTGCTGAGTGATATTGCATTGTACGTAAGTACCACAACTTCTTTATCCATTTTTTGCTTTCTGTGATATTGAACTTGTACCGTAAACGAGGTTCTTGTAAACAGTGCCGTCCCAAACTTTGGGGTGGCTGTGTCTTTTTTATTTTAATTTCCCTAAGCTATAGGACCATAAGTGGAAGTGCCCTAGGCTCTGTTGCTTTGTTTTTTAGATGTTTCAGGAAACACCATACACTTCTCCAGAGTGGCTGTTGGCAATTTACATCCCGCCCACCAGCATAACAAGGCTCCCAGTTCTCCATGGCCTGTCCTGCCTTTCTGGATTTTATACTTTTTTCAGATGGCCCTTTTGACCGGGGGGAAGTGAGACTTCATTGTAGTGCAGATTTCCTTTGCAAGCTTGTTTGGTTGGCCAGAAAGGGCATATGCGTTTCTTCCTGAATATATTAAGGAAAAAACGCATGTGCCCTTTTTGGCCAAGTGCATCATTGTCGACGTTCTGAGTCTTTTCATATGTTGTCAATGCAATTCTAGTCTACCTCTTGAAATCGGTTTCCTGCAATTCTGCCTTGCTGTCAGTGCCTCTTCATAGCCTTACCTCAATATACTTTTGGAAAATAGTTGGCCTTTATAACTCTGCAGGTTTTTGAATTGCAGTGGCCCGTAGCTCCATTTTTCAGCTCTTATTTTTGTGATCTTGCCTCATATCCACAGGATTTTTTCATGCCCTATTCTTCTTCTGGGGCGCCTTGCTCTGCTTTTGGTTAATTCTTCTTCCTGATGTGAAATTAGAGTGACATGTGCCCATTGAAACCGCTACAGCTATTTTCTCACTGGTTCCCCCTATTCCCATTCATCCTCCGCACTAACTGCAGACTGTGCAATACCGGAACTTAAAGGCATTGACTCTCCGTGTGGGGATGTTGTTAGTAAAGTGGCTGGAATGTTGATCCGGAGCCCCAGGAGAGGAAAATGATGTGCGTTTTAGAAAGCTTTCCCGATCATATGGTATACCATCCGCTGGATTTCCCATGCATGGTTTAGCTGTAGGAAGATTCCCTTCAACCTGGAATGTTGGGACCCTTGGAATGAGTAGCATGAAGTATTGCATTAAACTTTCGGCAGTTGCTCACCAAAGCTCACCAATCCTCTCAGCCCCAAGTGTCCAGCCTTATGTCTTATCCAGCTGTGGGTTTATATGTGGTCATTCCACGTTGCATCACAGCCCCTGAGCGAATTTTGTAAGAATTTTTCTCTCTTTCATTGTTTCTGCGTTTTGGTTTTAAAATTTATTTCTATAATGGGGTTTAGCTCATTTTCACTGCTGTGTTTGGCCGCTCTGCACACACTTGATTCCCTTATGGAGATAATTCAATACATGGGTTTTAAGATTCTTATTACTCAGATATATTTCTCTGCGGTGTATAGGGTGTGTTGAGGCCAGTTCATTGAGCAAGGTGTAGATCTTGTCTAATACCTATTTGGTTTATTGAACGGTATCTGTGCTAATTTCAAACTCTGGTTTTATGCATCACCCCACCTCTCCTTTCCCCTTAAGCTGACATAAGTGTGTTTTCTAAATGTGAGACACTGTTCTGTTTTGTAATTCATTTTTTGTGCAGCCATATTTATCCTCCCTCTATAAGTGATATCTTATGATATGTTTCTTTTTCTGTTTGACTTATTTCAAGTAGTATTATCGGACCTAAATCCACTCTTTATCCTTCTACTAGCCTTATTACATTGATTTCATGGTGAAGAGATATTCCATTGTACATAAGTACCACATTTTCTTTATCCATTGTTCTCTTTCCTGGGATATTTAAGGTGTACTGAAGTTGAGGTTCTTGTAAACAGAGTAGCCCTAAACTGTGGTGTGCTTGTGTCTTGTTGATTTTTAGACTTCCCTAGATATACTTCCATGATTGGAAGTGCCCTATGCTCTGTAGCTCTGTTTTTTAGATGATTTAGGAACCACCATACACTTCTCCAGAGTGGCTCTCGGCAGTTCACACACTGTCCATCAGCGTATAAAGGCTCCCTGTTCTCCATGGCCTGTCCTGCATTTCTGGTTTTTACAATTTTTTCGGATGGCCCTTTTGACCGGTGGGAAATGAGACTTCTTTGTTGTGCACATTTGCATTGCTTGCTTGCTTGGTTGCCCATAAAGTGCGTATGCGTTTTTTCCTGGATATATTCAGGAAAAAATGCATACTCCCTTTTGGGCCAACTGCATCATTGTCGAAATTCTGCCGCTTTTCATGTGCTTTAAAGACGAGTCCAATCTATCTCTTGAAATCTGTTTCTTGCAATTCTGTCTTGCATTCAGATCCTCTTCTTTGCCTTACCTCAACATATTTTTGGACGTTAGTTTTCATTTATAACTCTGCAGGTTTGTGAATTGCAGTGACCCTGAGCTCCATTTTTTAAGTTGCTCTTTTGTGAGCTGGCCTCAAAGCCGCAGGATTGCTTCAGGCCCTATTTTGGCTCCGGCGAGGCGGGCTGAGCCTTTTTTTAATTCTTATTCTTAATGGGAAATTAGAGTGACATGTGCCCGTCCAAACCCCTACAACTATTCTCTCATTGGTTCCCCCTCTTCCCGTTCATCCTCCTCACAATTTGCAAAATGTGTGAAACAGAAGTTTAAATGTGCTGATTCTCTAAGTGGGGAGATTCTAAGTAACGTGGCTGGAATGATGAACAGGAGCACCAGGAGAGGATAAATGAGGTGCATTTTAGACACATCTCCCCATCACATGGTGTACAGTCCTCTGGGTTTTCCATGCATGTTTTAGCTGTAGGAAGATCCCTTGAACCTGCAGATTTGGGACCCATTGAATGGGTACCAGGTAGTATTACTTTAAAGGGTGTGCATTTCCTCACCCAACCTCACATTTCTCTTAGCACGAACAGTTTCCAGCCTTATGTGTCATCCTGCTGTGGGTCTAGATGTGTTCAATCCATGTTGCATCACCGTCCCTGAGGAAAAGTTGTAAGAGGTTTTCTCTGTCTCTCTGTCGTTTATTTTTTTCAATTTATTACTATATTGGTTACAGCTGATTTTCAAAGCTCTGTTTCTTGCTGCTGTACATCCACTTGAGTCACATACAGAGAGACATCAATAAATTCTTTTTCAGATTCTTACCAGTCATATATATTCTTTTCCGGTGACTTGAGTGTGCTGAGTGCAGTTCTTTTAGCTACCGTGTAGGCCTTGTTGATTATCAGTTTGGTATTTGGAATGGTATCTTTGCTAATTTCAACCTCCTGGATGATGCCTCACCCCTCCCCACCTTTCCCGTTTAGCAGCCTTACGCGTGTTTTCTACATACTTGACTATGTTTTTCTTTTGTAATTTATTTCATGTGTAGCCATTTTGGATTCCACCTTTAAGTTATATCTTATGATATGTGTCTTTTTCTTTTTGAATTATGTCACTTAGAATGATCATACGTAACTCCTCCGGAGTTGTTACAACTGGCCATATTTCATTGATTTCCAGGCTGAGTAATATTCCACTCTACATAAGTACCACATCTCTATCCATTTTTTCCCTCCAGAGACATTTAAGTTATATCCTAGTCGAGGATCTTTTAAACAGAGAGGCAGTAAACATTGGGGTGCCTGTGTCCTCTCGATTTCTGTTTTTCCCAAGACATACGCCCATGAGTGCAAGTGCCCTATGCTCTGTAGCTCATTTTTTAGATGCTTTAGTAAACACAATACACTTCTCCAGAATGGCCGTTGGCAATATACATTTCCACTATAAGCCTCACAGGGCTCCCTCTTCTCCTTGCCCTGTCCTGCATTTCTGGTGTTTACACTTTATGAGGATGGCTCTTCTGACTGATGCGAAGTGATATCTCTTGTAGTATTGATTTCCAGTGCCCACCTGTTTGGTTGGCTAAAAAAGTGTATGCCCTTTTCTTGAATATATACAGAAAAAAACGCATACAGCCTTTTTGGCCAACTGCAATGTTGGCAATGTTCAGCCCCTTTTCTTGTGCTTAATGGCGAGTCCTTTCTACCTCCTCAAATCCCTTTCCTGCCATTCTCCCTTGCTTACCAATCCTTTTCTCTGACTTTCCTCAAGACATTTTTCAGTGATAGATATTTTCAACTCTGCAGTTTCATGAATTTTACTGCCCCTGAGTTCCATTGTTCAACTTGTGTTTATGGGAACTGGCCACAAAGCAGTGGGATTTCCTCAAGCCCTATACTGTTTCCATGGGCAACCCTAGCCTTTGGTCAATTCGTCTTCCTGATTGGAAATTAGAGTGACATGTGCCTGTCTGAACACCTAGGACTTGTCTCTCATTGTTCCTCATCCTTCCGCTTCATCCTCTGGACAAATTCCAAACTGTACGCAACAGGATGTTGACAGTGCTGACATCTCCAAGTGGGGAGACTGTTAGTAAAGACGCTGGAGGGGTGAACCCGAGCACCAGGAGATGAGGAGATGAGATGCCTTTTCCAAACTCTTCCCGATCAGACGGTATACCATCCTCTGGGTGTGACAGACATGTTTTAGCAGTAGGAAGAGTCCCATTCATGTAAGGAGAACACCAGGGCTTTTTCAAAATCAGTGTCTCCCCGAAACCCAAACTGGGGAATTTTTTAAGCTACGGCTACACATATGTTCATTAAGGGCCTTGGGAAGTAGGCAGAGTCCAAACTTTAGATGATTGAAGTCTTCAGGGTCAGAAGCACTCACCACCGGCTTCCCTTAGGTTACACTTTAACTGTCATTGATAGATGATGTCAATAAAAATATCTATTCTTTTTCCGATTATTTCCCCTTATAGGTTATTGCAAAATATTGAGTGTAGTTCCCTGTGCTATACAGTAGTTCCTTGTTGATGATCTATTTTATACATAGCAGTGTGTATGTGTTAATTCCAAACTGTTAATTTATCCCTCCTCCCACCTTTCCCCTTTGGTAATAATAAATTATAAGATTTTATACTTCTCAGAAATGGGGGAGCTGAAAGAGAGGTATCATTTTCAATGGAAAAGCATTTAAAACAAGATTGAAGCTTTAACCAAGATTATTAGGTGTACATCCTTGGAAAGAAATCACTTCATTTCTCTAATATTGACCTGACAAATAAGACAAACCTTTTCACTGAACTTGCTTATAATAAAGTGATGGAAATATCAAATGGAAGTGTTAGAAACATCTTATTTTACCCGAGCCTTATAAACTGTTCTATGTTAACTACAGTTTGGCTCACACATCTGTTCATTGAAGTTACAATAGTCTCAATTTCTGTTACTGATCCTCCAGAGTGGACCCCAACAAGTGTCTCCCTGCCCAGTGTCATTGGGGCCAACAGATCGAGACTGAGTTTGGTTCACAAGCAAAGGAAACTTTATATTTTAAACAGAGAATGGAGAGGTGAGAGCATGCACTACCCCGTGGGCTGTGGGCTGGGCTGCTGTGTAGAGATCCTGTCAGAGTCAGTGGGAGGGAGGGGGCGGAGCACTCGAGGGCCGGGTTGGCTGCAGCTCAGGCTCTATATCTCGGAGTCTGCACTGGGCCCCAGGAGCTGAGGTGTCGACCCAGCCATTCTGCACTAGGAAATCTGGTCTGAAGTGCCGGGTGTGGAACCTCTGCATGCGGGACCCTAGGAGCACGTGAAATTAGACAAAGCACAAAGGATAAAAAAGGTCAGACTTGACTTTATTGCCCAGATTCTATTTTTATCTCCCAGGGATTTTTAATGGGCTTTGCTGGGGACAAACCCCTCCTCTGCCTTTTGTCCCGTTCCTCATTCTTGGAGTGCTGAGGGTGCAGACCCTTCTTCTGTAACTGCTGAGTGCTGAGTTGGGAGCCCTCATACCAGGGGACGAGGGTCAGAACTTCTCCCCAGCAGCCTCCAGGTGACGTTGATTGGCCCCAGGACCCCTGCCTCCCTGCTCGTCCGCCTGAGCACCAGCATTGGAAGTGTTATAGATTCTAATGACCTTTAAGGGTCCAGGAAAGAGATGTGCAGAGACGCTGTGGGGGCCGGTTTCACCCCGCCCCACATTTGTTCGGCCACCTTAGGCTGACCGTTTCTGCCAGCCTAGATGCTCTGACCAGTAGTCTGCTCTTTCTTCAATTAGGCCCCTGAATTAACGTAAAAACAGCACCAGGTGTCAGAGCCCTGCCCGCTCAACTCCCAGACAGTCCAGGGTCAGTGGTGATCAAGGACCATGATGGCCACTGAGTCAACAGCCTTTTGAAGTAAACAGGAGTCCAGCCGGTCTTATTGGCCACCATCATCACGGTGTCTGTAGGCTTTTCTATGGTGACAGTGTGATATACGTTTCCCCCACCAAGATTATTAGCTCCCCTCCGGGTGCAGTAAGTCCTGCAAGCAGTAGTCTACTCCTTCGGGACACACTATTGTTGTTTTATGAGAGAAACTCCAGGTCAAGTGATGTTCACACGAGTCGTCATGGTGCCCTGTTGCCCCCGGTTATCTCTCTGGATGTTGGAGTTGGAGGGCCTCCTCACTCGAGGTCGGTGTGCCCACGGAGCGAACCCTGCAACTTCAGGGCATGGTTGGTGATTAGGATCACCACGTGGGGTCCTTTTCCCTTAGGAGGGAGGTGGCCTTTTGGGTTGCTGATTTCCACGTTTTTAGATACTGCCAGTATCTTGGCCAGATGTGGCAGTGGGCCAAGCCCCTTGGTGACTGTAGTTTATCCTACCTGGATGGCATTCTTGCGTTGTTCCATTTCAAGTGGTCCCAGTTTTTGCACTAATTCTCCAATGGCGATTCACCTTTCACCGGGAATGGAAAGGTCAAAGGGTTTAGCTCAATTAGGGAGTTCCAGGGCAAGGGTCTGAATTGACTGCTCTTTCCATTCTTGAAAGGCCACTTCTGGATTCTATTCAAAAGGATCATCATCTTTTCCTTTCAGTGTTTCATATAGAGGCCCAGCTAGTAGACTGTAGTTAGGGATCCAGAAGCAGCAAACCCTGGCCTCCCCAGGAACCCCTAAGCTGTCTTCTAGTTTTAGAAAGGGGTAAGGCTGCAAATGGTTTCTTCCCTTTCCTGGGATGGGCTTCTCCGACCTTCTGTGAGAATGAAGCCCAGGCAGGTCACCGCAGTCTGTGATATTTGAGCTTTTTCTTGGACAACTTCTATCCTTTATTGGCTTGGTAGTTCAGAGGCCTCCTTAGTAGGGCTGGCGATCAGAATGTCATCTGCATATTGAAGGAGGGTTTCCTTTTCCAGAGGTAGAACTTTTCGGTCTTTAGCTAAGCTTTCCCCAAAGATGGTGTGGGAATTTTTGAACCCTTGGGGCAAGACGGCCCGGAAGTATTGTTTTAGTTGTATGTTGAGTCCTGCCACTCACAAGCCAAAATTTCTTGTGACTCTGGGACTAATGGAATACAAAAGAAGGCATCATTGAGACTAATACAGAATACCATATCCTGGTGGTTGGTAGAATGACCAGCAGGGTGTAGGAATTAGGAGCAACTGGAGGTATATCCTCGGTGGCTTCACTGACTGTCCTGACATCCTTTACCAGGTCCCCAGCAGCCCATGGGGCTCTCGTGGTCAGGCCAATCCCAGGATATGGAGCTCTCCTGGGCAGGTACCCCACCCCCAACCCAGCCCACGGGGCTCTCGTGGTCAGGCCTCTCCCAGGATACAGAGCTACCCTTGCAGGTACCGTGGCAGGGCTGGGCACACAGGAACCGTGCACATAGCTCTCACTGAAGAGCACCCCCATCTCACCTGTCGCTCAGAGCTGACACAGAGCACCTCAGAGCAGGACTTGAACTAACAAACAGCAGCTGCGACAGGTCTGTGACCCTGGGCATCACTCTGTGTGGCCTCCCTCCACCTGGTCTTCCAGAGACTTCCACTGCACCCGGGGCACCAGGCCTCTGTCTCCAACCACCACCCACCCCTCCTCTCCCTGACTCCTGAGTTCCTCTCATTAGGAGAGGCTTTTCTTGAAGTTGTCTCCCACTCATGGGCCAGATAAAATGATTAGAAAACAAGCCAAAGCTGCAGCCCCTTGTCTATCCTGACTCTCAGGAGCCCACACCTGTTCCTTGGACCTGGCCGGTTCAGCAAGTTCCATTTTCTGCAACTGTGAGCCCCTGAGGGGTGATGATTGGCTGACCTGGGCAGCCTTACCGTGCCGGCCAGCCCTCCCCAGGTGTGCCTGGGTTGAGATCAATATAAATACCACTCCAGGCAGCAAGAGCCCCTGCAGCTGTGCCTGACGCCATTTTCTCTGCCCTGTCAGCAGTCTCGGGGCTGGGCTGGTGGGAGGGAGTGAGAGGCCACGGCTTTGTGGGTGGCCCAGTGTGAGTGGGGCTCTGCTGGACTTTCTGCAGCAGTTGCCAGGCTGCCACCTGCTAAAGAAGAGGATGTGTCACCCATACCTGCTGCTGGAATTTCTCCCTGGGCAGAGGTGAGGAAGGAAAAAAGCAGTGGGGGCAGGGACAGGACGGGTATCTCAGGCAGGGAAATGGAAATCTTCCAGAAGAGCACCCAGGGCCAGGGCCATCCTGGCTGGCCTGCAGGCACCAAGTCAGCTGGCATGCTGTCACTCATGTGGCTCCATGGCCCTTCCTCTAGGCTTTCAAGTCCTTGTATATATTCAGGTGTTTTACCTGGGAAGGGTGGGAACAGTTCAGCAGCAACTGGCCTGGGGCTCAGCTCACGTTCACTCACAGATGCCTCGGCACGGTGCCCCAGCTTTGCAATGAGGACGCTTGTTGTGTGGGGGCTGCTGGCTGAATGGGAGACGATTCCCCACCACTGACCAACTTCAGAATTGTTTACAACTGGAGCAAGTGCCCTGATACGGTTTTCCTCTGAGTAACTGGTGGGTTCTGTTTTTTTTTTCTCTTTTTCGTTTTTGGTTCAAGGTAGAATTTATTCCTCTTTTTTGTATTTACAGATATAAGCATGGAAATAATTTATTCATATAAATACATGTATGTGAAGGGAATAATTGTTTTTTCTGTTTTGTTTTTTAAATTTTATTTCTTTTTAATTTTGAATTTTATTTTGTATTTTTATACAGCAGGTTCTTATTGGTTATCTATTTTATACATATAAATGTTTACATGCCAATCCCAATCTCTCAACTCCTCCCACCACCACCCCCCCAAGAGGTTTCCCCCCTTGTTGTCCATACGATTGTTGTCTACATCTGTTGCTCTATTTATGCCTTGCAAAACGGTTAATCTGTACAGTTTTTCTAGGTTCCACATATATGCACGGATATACAAGATTTGTTTTTCTCTTTCTGACTTACTTCACTCTGTATGACAGATTCTAGATCCATCGACGTCTCTACAAATGACCCAATTTCATTCCTTTCATGGCTTAGTAATATTCCATTTTATATATGTACCACATCTTTATGCATTCGTCTGTCTGTGGGCATTTAGGTTGCTTCCATTACCTCGATATTGTAAATAGTGATGCAATGAACATTGCGGTGAATGTCTCTTTTTGATTTATGGTTTTGTCTGGGTATATGTCCAGTACTGGGATTGCTGTATCATATGGTAATTCTATTAATAGTTTCTTAAGAAACTCCATATTGTTCTCCATAGTGACTGTATCAATTTATATTCCCAACAATAGTGGAAGAGGCTTCCTTTTCTCCACACCCTTTCCAGCATTTGTTGTTTGTAGATTTTCAGATGATGCCCATTCTAACAGGTGTGAGGTGATACCTCATTGTTGAGTCCATTTCGTTGAGCAAGGGGTAGGTCTTGTCTATTACATATTTGGCTTATGGAACGGTATCTGTGCTAATTTCAATCTCTGGTTTTATGCAGCACCCCAACTCACCTTTCCCCTTAAGCAAGCATAAGTTGGTTTTCTAAACTTGAGACCCTGTTCTGTTTTGTAATTCAGTTCCTGTGTAGCCAAGTTTACATTCCGTGCATTAGTGATACCTTATGATGTTTCTTTTTCTGTGTGACTTATTTCACTTAGAATCATCGTGCCTCAATCCACTCATTATGCTGGTACAGGCCTGGTGACACAGATTTCATTGCTGAGTGGTATTCTGTTGTACGTAAGTACCGCAACTTCTTTATCAATTATTTGTTCTCTGGGATATTTAACTTGTACCGTAGAAGAGGTTCCTGTAAACAGAGCCATCCCAAATTTTGGGGTCACTGTGTCTTTTTGATTTTAATTTCCCTAAGCTATAGGACCATAAGTGGAAATGCCCTAGACTCTGTTGCTTTGTTTTTCAGATGTATCAGGAAACACCATACACTTCTCCAGAGTGGCTGTTGGTAATTTACATCCCGCCCATCAGCATAACAAGGCTCCTTTTTCCCCATGGCCTGTCTTGCCTTTCTGGATTTTACACTTTTTTCAGATGGCTCTTTAGACCGGGGGGAAGTGACACTTCATAGTAGTTCGGATTTCCATTGCAAGCTTGCTTGGTTTGCCAAAAAGGGCGTATGTGTTTTTTCCTGAATATATTCAGGAACAAACTCATACGCCCTTTTATGTGACGTGCATCATTGTCGATGTTCTGCCTCTTTTCCTATGCTTTAAATGCAAATCCAGTCTACCTCCTGAAATCGGTTTCCTGAAATTCTGCCCCGCTTTCAAGTCCTCTTCGCAGCCTTACTTCAATATATTTTTGGACGTTATCTGTCATTTATAACTCTGCAGGTTTGTGAATTACAGGGCCCCTGAGCTCCTTTCTTCAACTCGCTTTCTTGTGAGCTGGCCGCAAACCCGCAAGACTGCTTCACACCCTAATCTGCTTCTGGCAGGGCACGCTGAGTCTTTGGTTAATTCCTCTTCCTGGTGGGAAATGAGTGTTAAATATGCCCGTCCAGACACCTACCTCACCCTCAACCCCTTGGTGATGTGGGTCCTCTGGTTTGTGGCCACCTTTGCTGGGTTCCTCACCTTTCGATGATGTGGCCCCACTAGTGTGAGGACACTCCTGCCTGGTTCTCATCCACGTGGTTATGTGGACCCCCTGGTGAGAGTCTGTTCCTGGCTGTGTTCCTCACCCTTCTGAGAGGGAGACCCTCTGCTGATAGGTCACTCCTGCATGGTTGGCACACATTGCCTTGCTGAAGTCAGCTGTGTGGTGGCAGTTGGAGCGTGCTGGGAATCTCCTCCCCCCGGTGATGAGGGCCCTCTTGCGTCAGGCCCTAACTGCTGGGCTCACCAACTTTTCTTAGTGAGCCCAATGATGCTTGGGCACTCCTCTTAGGTTCCCATCTCCATGGTGATGTGGGCCTTCTGCTCTGAGGTTCCAACGGCTGGGTTGTTCACATTTTCATGATGTGGGCTCTCTGGTGTTAGTTCACAGAGGCCTGGATCCCATAGCCTCTGTGCTCTTGGCCGCCTGCTGGGAGGTTCCAACTGCTGGATTCCTCACTTTTTTAATTTTTTGGGCCCTCTGTTGTGAGGATCCTCCTGCCTGCCTCACTCCCAGCCCCTTCGTGATGTGTGTCCTCTGGTTTGAGGTCACATGTGCTGGGTTCCTCACCTTTCGATGATGTGGGACCAATGGTCTTAGGAGACTCCTGCCTGGTTCACATCCCCTTGGTGATGTGGGCCCTCTGTTGAGAGTCTGATCCTGGCTGGGTCCTCACCCATCTGTGAGGTGGGCCGTCTGCTGTGAGGTCACTGCTGCCTGGCTTGCTCACCTCGCCTTGTGGACATGAGCCCTCTGGTGGCACTTGGAGCCTGCTGGGAGCCTCCTCCCCTCGGTGATGAGGGCCCTCTGGCGTCAGGCCCTAACGGCTGGGCTCCCCACAGTTTGTGATGTGCGCCCAGTGGTGCGAGGACACTCCAGCCAGGTTCACATCCCCATTGGGTTGTGGGCCTTCTGCTCTGAGGTCCCAATGCCTGGGTTGCTCACAGTTTCATGATGTGGGCTCTCTGCTGTTAGTTCACTCCTGCCTGCATCCCATAGCCTCTGTCCTCTGGGCCGCCTGTTACGAGGTTCTAACTGCTGGATTCCTCACCTTTCTTATTCTTTGGGCCCTCTGTTTTTAGGCTACTCCTGCCTGCCTCACTCCCATTCCCTTTGTGATATGTGTCCTCTGATTTGAGGCCACATGTGCTGGGTTCTGCACCTTTTGATGATGTGGCCCCACTGGAGGGAAGATAGTCCGGACTGGTTCCCATCCCCTTGCTGATGTGGGCCCTCAGGTGAGAGTCTGATCCTGGCTGGGTTCCTCACCCTTCTGTGAGGTGGGCCCTCTGCTGTGAGGTCAATCATGTCTGTCTGGCACACGTCACCTTGGCGACGTGGGCCCTCTGGTGGCAGTTGGAGTGTGCTGGGATCCTCCTCCCCTCGGTGATGAGGGCCCTCTTGCCTTAGGCCATAACTGCTGGGCTCCCCACATTTTCTGATGTGCACCAAGTGAGTGAGGACACTCTTGCCAGGTTCCCATCCCCATGGGGATATGAGCCTTCTGCTCTGAGGTCAAAACGGCTGGCTTGCTCACAGGTTCATGATGTGGGCCCTCTGCTGTGAGTTCACTGCGGCCTAGATCCCATAGCCTCGGTGCTCTGGGCCGCTTGCTGGGAGGTTCCAACTGCTGGATTCCTCAACTTTTATATTCTATGGACCCTGTGTTGTGAGGCCGGTCCTGCCAGCTTCATTCTGAACCCCTTGGTGATGTGGTTCCTCTGGTTTGAGGCTACATGTGCTGGGATCCTCACCTTTCGATGATGTTGTCCCACTGGTGTGGGGACACGCCAGCCTGGTTCCCATCCCCTTGGTGATGTGGGCCCTCTGGTGAGAGTCTGATCCTGGCTGTGTTCCTCACCCTTCTGTGAGGTGGGCCCTCTGCTGTGAGGTCACTCCTGCCGGGCTGGAACACATCGCCTTGGTGATGTTGGCCCTCTGGTGGCAGCTGGAGCCTGCTGGGAGCCTCCTCCCCTCGGTGATGAGTGCCCTCTAGCGTCAGGCCCTAACTTCTGAGCACCCCACGTTTTCTGATGTGAGCCCAGTGATGCCAGGACACTCCTGTCATGTTCCCATCACCATGGGGATGTGGGCCTTCTGCTCTGAGGTCCCAGTGTCTGGGTTGCTCACAGTTTCATGATGTGGGCTGTCTGGTGTTAGTTCACTCTGGCTTGGATCCCCTAGCCTCTGTGCTCTGGGCCGCCTGCTGGGAGGTTCCAACTGCTGGATTCCTCACCTTTCTTATTTTTGGGCCCTCTATTGTGAGGCTCCTCCTGCCTGCCTCACTCCCAGCCCCTTGGTGATGGGTGTCTTATGGTTTGAAGCCACATGTTCTGGGTTCCTCACCTTTAGATGATGTGGCCCTACTCATGTGAGGACACTCCTGTCTGGTTCCAATCCATTTGGTGATGTGGGCCCTCTGGTGCGAGTCTGATCCTAACTGGGTTCGTCACACTTCTCTGAGGTGGGCCCTCTGCTGTGAGGTCATTCGTGCCTGGTTGGCACACATCGCCTTGGTGACGTCAGCCCTCTGGTGGCAGTTGGAGCCTGCTGGGAGCCTCCTTCCCTTGGTGATGAGGGTCCTCTGGCGTCAGGCCCTAACTGCTGGTCTCCCAAAATTTTCTGATACATTCTCAGTGGTGCGAGGACACTCCTACCAGATTTATATCCCCATGGGGATGTGGGCCTCCTGCTCTGAGGTCCCAATGGCTGGGTTGCTCAGTTCATGACATGGGCCCTCTTCTGTGAGTTCACTGTGGCCTGGATCCCATAGCCTCGGTGCTCTGGGCCGCCTGCTGGGAGGTTCCAACTGCTGGATTCCTCACTTTTTTATTCTATGGGCCCAGTGTTGTGAGGCTACTCCTGCCTGCCTCACTCCGAGGCCCTTGGTGATGTGGGTCCTCTGGTTTGAGGACACATGTGCTGAGTAGCTCACCTTTCGATGATGTGGCCCCACTGGTGTGAAGACACTCCTGCCTGGTTCCCATCCTCTTGGTGATGTGGGCCCTCTGGTGAGAGTCTGATATTGGCTGGGTTTCTCAACCTTCTGGGAGGTGGGACCTCTGCTGTGAGGTAACTCATGCCTGGCTTGCTCACGTTGCCTTGGCAACGTGAGCCCTCAGGTGGCAGTTGGAGCCTGCTGGGAATCTCCTCCCCTCGGTTATGAGAGCTCTGGATAAAACACATATGCCCTTTTTTGCCAAGTGCATTATTTTCCAAGTTCTGTCTCTTTTCCTATGCTTTAAGAGCGACTCCCGTGTACCTTCTGAAATCGGTTTCCAGCAATTGTGCCCCGCATTCAAGTCCTCTTCGCAGCCTTACTTCAGTATAATTTTGGATGATAGCTGTCATTTATAACTCTGGAGGTTTGTGAATTACAGTGCCCCTGAGCTCCTTTCTTCAACTCGCTTTCTTGTGAGCTGGCCGCAACACCGCAAGATTGCTTCAGGCCCTAGTGTGGTTCCGGCATGGCACATTGAGCCTTTGGTTAATTCCTCTTCCTGGTGGGAAATGAGAGTTAAATTTGCCCGTCCAGACACCTCCAGCTAGTCTCTCATTGGTTCTCCCTATTCCTGTTCATTTTCCGCAGAAATTGTAAACTGGGCCAAACAGGAGGTTAAAGGCACTGACTCTCCAAGTGGGGAGAGTGTTAGTAAAGCGTCTGAAATGTTGCACCCGAGTACCAGGGGACGAAAACTGAGACACATTTGAACACGTTTCCCGATCACACGGTGGATCATACTCTGGGTTCCACATGCATGTTTTAGCTGAAGGAAGAATCCCTTAAAACTGGAGAGTTGAGACGGATGGGTACCATGCATTATGACTTCAAAGGGTCTGCATTTGCTCACCAATCCTCACCAATCCTATCACTGCTGCGTTTATGCCGCTGTACACACACTTGATTCTCTTTCGGAGACATATAAATCCATAGGTTTTAAGATTCTTACTATTCAGGTATATTCTTAGACGTTTAATATGGGGTGTTGAGTCCACTTCGTTGAGCAAGGAGTAGCTCTTATCTATGACATATTTGGCTTATGGAACGGTATCTGTGCTAATTTGAATCTCTGGTTTTATGCAGCCCCCCAACTCACGTTTCCCCTTAAGCAAGCATAAGTTGGTTTTCTACATTTGAGACCCTGTTCTGTTTTGTAATTCAGTTCCTGTGTAGCCAAGTTTACATTCCGTGTAGTAGTGATATCTTATGATGTTTCTTTTTCTGTGTGACTTATTTTACTTAGAATCATCGTACCTGAATCCACTCATTATGCTGCTACGGGCCTGATGACATAGATTTCATTGCTGAGTGATATTGCATTGTACGTAAGTACCACAAGTTCTTTATCCATTTTTCGCTTTCTGTGATATTGAATTTGTACCGTAAACAAGGTTCTTGTAAACAGAGCCGTCCCAAACTTTGGGGTGGCTGTGTGTTTTAGATTTTAATTTCCCTAAGCTATAGGACCATAATTGGAAGTGCCCTAGGCTTTGTTGCCTTGTTTTTTAGATGTTTCAGGAAACACCATACACTTCTTCAGAGTGGCTGTTGGCAATTTACATCCCGCCCATCAGCATAACAAGGCTCCCAGTTCTCCATGGCTTGTCCTGCCTTTCTGGATTTTACACTTTTCTCAGATGGCCCTTTTGACCGGGGGGCAGTGAAACTTCATTGTAGTGCAGATTTCATTTGCAAGCTTGCTTGGTTGGCCAAAAAGGGCGTAGGCTTTTTTTCTTGAGGAAAAAACGCATATGCCCTTTTTGGCCAAGTGCATCATTGTGGACGTTCTACCTCTTTTCCTATGCTTTACATGCAATTCCAGTCTACCTCCTGAAATCGGTTTCCTGCAATTCTGCCCCGCTTTCAAGTCCTCTTGGCAGCCTTACTTCAATATATTTTTGGACGATAGCTGTCATTTATAACTCTGCAGTTTTGTGAATGACAGTGCCCCTGAGCTCCTTTCTTCAACTTGTTTTCTTGTGAGCTGGCCGCAACACCGCAGCATCGCTTCAGGCCATAGTGTTGTTCCGGCATGGCACGCTGAGCCTTTGGTTAATTCCTCTTCCTTGTGGGAAATGAGAGTTAAATTTGCCCGTCCAGACACCTCCAGCTAGTCTCTCATTGGTTCTCCCTATTCCTGTTCATTTTCCGCAGAAATTGCAAACTGGGCCAAACAGGAGGTTAAAGGCACTGACTCTCCAAGTGGGGAGAGTGTTAGTAAAGCGTCTGGAATGTTGCACCCGAGTACCAGGGGACAAAAACTGACACATTTGAACACGTTTCCCGATCACACGGTGGATCATACACTGGCTTCCACATGCATGTTTTAGCTGAAGGAAGAATCCCTTAAACCTGGAGAGTTGAGACCCATGGAATGGGTACCATGCAATATGACTTCAAAGCGTCTGCATTTGCTCACCGAACCTCATCAATCCTATCACTGCTGCGTTTATGCCGCTATACACATGCTTGATTCTCTTTCAGAGATATATAAATACATAGGTTTTAAGATTCTTACTAGTCAGGTATATTCTTTGGCGTTTAATATGTGGTGTTGAGTCCACTTCGTTGAGCAAGGTGTAGCTCTTTTCTATTACATATTTGGCTTATGGAACGATATCTGTGCTAATTTCAATGTCTGGTTTTATGCAGCACCCCAACTCACCTTTCCCCTTAAGGAAGCATAAGTTGGTTTTCTACATTTGAGACCCTGTTCTGTTTTGTAATTCAGTTCCTGTGTAGCCAAGTTTACATTCCGTGTAGTAGTTATATCTTATGATGTTTGTTTTTCTGTGTGACTTATTTCACTTAGAATCATCGTACCTGAATCCACTCATTATGCTGCTATGGGCCTGATGACATAGATTTCATTGCTGAGTGATATTGCATTGTAGGTAAGTACCACAACTTCTTTATCCATTTTTCACTTTCTGTGATATTGAACTTGTACCGTAAACGAGGTTCCTGTAAACAGAACCGTCCCAAACTTTGGGGTGGCTGTGTCTTTTTGATTTTAATTTCCCTAAGCTATAGGACCGTAAGTGGAAGTGCCCTAGGCTCTGTTGCTTTGTTTTTTAGATGTTTCAGGAAACACCATACACTTCTCCAGAGTGGCTGTTGGCAATTTACATCCCGCCCATCAGCATAACAAGGCTCCCATTTCTCCATGGCCTGTCCTGCTTTGCTGGATGTTATACTTTTTTCAGATGGCCCTTTTGCCCGCGGGGTAGTGAGACTTCATTGTAGTGCAGATTCCCTTTGCAAGCTTGCTTGGTTGGCCAAAAAGGGCGTATGCGTTTTTTCCTGAATATATTCAGGAAAAAACGCATACGCCCTTTTTGGCCAAGTGCATCATTGTGGACGTTCTGCCTCTTTTCCTATGCTTTACATGCAATTCCAGTCTACCTCCTGAAATCGGTTTCCTGCAATTCTGCCCCGCTTTCAAGTCCTCTTGGCAGCCTTACTTCAATATATTTTTGTATGATAGCTGTCATTTATAACTCTGCATGTCTGTGAATGACAGTGCCCCTGAGCTCCTTTCTTCAACTTGCTTTCTTGTGAGCTGGCCGCAACACCGTAGGATTGTTTCAGGCCCTAGTGTGGTTCCGGCACGGCACGCTGAGCCTTTGGTTAATTCCTCTTCCTGATGGGTAATGAGAGTTAAATTTGCCCGTCCAGACACCTCCAGCTAGTCTCTCATTGCTTCTCCCTATTCCTGTTCATTTTCCACAGAAATTGCAAAACTGGGCCAAACAGGAGGTTAAAGGCACTGACTCTCCAAGTGGGGAGAGTGTTAGTAAAGCGTCTGGAATGTTGCACCCGAGTACCAGGGGACGAAAACTGAGACACATTTGAATACGTTTCCTGATCACACGGTGGATGATACTCTGGGATCCACATGCATGTTTTAGCTGAAGGAAGAATCCCTTAAACCTGGAGAGTTGAGACCCATGGAATGGGTACCATGCAATATGACTTCAAAGGGTCTGCATTTGCTCACCGAACCTCACCAATCCTATCACTGCTGCGTTTATGCCGCTGTACACACGCTTGATTCTCTTTCGGAGACATATAAATCCATAGGATTTAAGATTCTTACTAGTCAGGTATATTATTAGGCGTTTAATATGGGGTGTTGAGTCCACTTCGTCGAGCAAGGAGTAGCTCTTGTCTATTACATATTTGGCTTATGGAACGGTATCTGTGCAAATTTCAATCTCTGGTTTTATGCAGCACCCCAACTCACCTTTCCCCTTAAGCAAGCATAAGTTGGTTTTCTACATTTGAGACCCTTTTCTGTTTTGTAATTCAGTTCCTGTGTAGCCAAGTTTACATTCCGTGTAGTAGTGATATCTTATGATGTTTCTTTTTCTCTGTGACTTATTTCACTTAGAATCATCGTACCTGAATCCACTCATTATGCTGTTACGGGCCTGATGACATAGATTTCATTGCTGAGTGATATTGCATTGTGCGTAAGTACCACAACTTCTTTATCCATTTTTCGCTTTCTGCGATATTGAACTTGTACCGTAAACGAGGTTCTTGTAAACAGAGCCGTCCCAAATTTGGGGTGGCTGTGTCTTTTTGATTTTAAGTTCCCTAAGCTATAGGACCATAAGTGGAAGTGCCCTAGGCTCTGTTGCTTTGTTTTTTAGATGTTTCAAGAAACACCATAGACTTCTCCAGAGTGGCTGTTGGCAATTTACATCCCGCCCATCAGCATAACAAGGCTCCCAGTTCTCCATGGCCTGTCCTGCCTTTCTGGATTTTACACTTTTTTCAGATGGCCCTTTTGACCGGGGGGCAGTGAGACTTCATTGTAGTGCAGATTTCCTTTGTAAGCTTGCTTGGTTGACCAAAAAGGGCGTATGCGTTTTTTCCTGAATATATTCAGGAAAAAACGCATACGCCCCTTTTGGCCAAGTGCATCATTGTGGACGTTCTGCCTCTTTTGCTATGCTTTACATGCAATTCCAGTCTACCTCCTGAAATCGGTTTCCTGCAATTCTGCCCCGCTTTCAAGTCCTCTTGGCAGCCTTACTTCAATATATTTTTGGACGATAGCTGTCATTTATAACTCTGCAGGTTTGTGAATGACAGTGCCCCTGAGCTCCTTTCTTCAACTCGCTTTCTTGTGAGCTGGCCGCAACACCGCAGGATTGCTTCAGGCCCTACTGTGGTTCCGGCATGGCAAGCTGAGCCTTTGGTTAATTCCTATTCCTGGTGGGAAATGAGAGTTAAATTTGCCCGTCCAGACACCTCCAGCTAGTCTCTCATTGGTTCTCCCTATTCCTGTTCATTTTCCGCAGAAATTGCAAACTGGGCCAAACAGGAGGTTAAAGGCACTCACTCTCCAAGTGGGGAGAGTGTTAGTAAAGCGTCTGGAATGTTGTACCTGAGTACCAGGGGATGAAAACTGAGACACATTTGACCACGTTTCCCAATCACACGGTGGATCATACTCTGGGTTCCACATGCATGTTTTAGCTGAAGGAAGAGTCCCTTAAACCTGGAAAGTTGAGACCCATGGAATGGGTACCATGCAATATGACTTCAAAGGGTCTGCATTTGCTCACCGAACCTCACCAATCCTATCACTGCTGCATTTATGCCGCTGTACACATGCTTGATTCTCTTTCGGAGCATATAAATCCATAGGTTTTAAGATTCTTACTAGTCAGGTATATTCTTAGACGTTTAATATGGGGTGTTGAGTCCACTTCGTTGAGCAAGGAGTAGCTCTTGTCTATGACATATTTGGCTTATGGAACGGTATCTGTGCTAATTTCAATCTCTGGTTTTATGCAGCCCCCCAACTCACGTTTCCCCTTAAGCAAGCATAAGTTGGTTTTCTACATTTGAGACCCTGTTCTGTTTTGTAATTCAGTTCCTGTGTAGCCAAGTTTACATTACGTGTAGTAGTGATATCTTATGATGTTTCTTTTTCTGTGTGACTTATTTCACTTAGAATCATCGTACCTGAATCCACTCATTATGCTGCTACGGGCCTGATGACATAGATTTCATTGCTGAGTGATATTGCATTGTACGTAAGTACCACAAGTTCTTTATCCATTTTTCGCTTTCTGTGATATTGAACTTGTACCGTAAAAGAGGTTCTTGTAAACAGAGCCGTCCCAAACTTTGGGGTGGCTGTGTGTTTTAGATTTTAATTTCCCTAAGCTATAGGACCATAATTGGAAGTGCCCTAGGCTCTGTTGCCTTGTTTTTTAGATGTTTCAGGAAACACCATACACTTCTTCAGAGTGGCTGTTGGCAATTTGCATCCCGCCCATCAGCATAACAAGGCTCCCAGTTCTCCATGGCCTGTCCTGCCTTTCTGGATTTTACACTTTTCTCAGATGGCCCTTTTGACCGGGGGGCAGTGAGACTTCATTGTAGTGCAGATTTCCTTTGCAAGCTTGCTTGCTTGGCCAAAAAGGGCGTAGGCTTTTTTTCTTGAGGAAAAAACGCATATGCCCTTTTTGGCCAAGTGCATCATTGTGGACGTTCTGCCTCTTTTCCTATGCTTTACATGCAATTCCAGTCTACCTCCTGAAATCGGTTTCCTGCAATTCTGCCCTGCTTTCAAGTCCTCTTGGCAGCCTTACTTCAATATATTTTTGGACGATAGCTGTCATTTATAACTCTGCAGTTTTGTGAATTACAGTGCCCCTGAGCTCCTTTCTTCAACTTGTTTTCTTGTGAGCTGGCCGCAACACCGCAGCATCTCTTCAGGCCATAGTGTTGTTCCGGCATGGCACGCTGAGCCTTTGGTTAATTCCTCTTCCTGGTGGGAAATGAGAGTTAAATTTGCCCGTCCAGACACCTCTAGCTAGTCTCTCATTGGTTCTCCCTATTCCTGTTCATTTTCCGCAGAAATTGCAAACTGGGCCAAACAGGAGGTTAAAGGCACTGACTCTCCAAGTGGGGAGCTTGTTAGTAAAGCGTCTGGAATGTTGCACCCGAGTACCAGGGGACGAAAACTGACACATTTGAACACGTTTCCCGATCACACGGTGGATCATACTCTGGGTTCCACATGCATGTTTTAGCTGAAGGAAGAATCCCTTAAACCTGGAGAGTTGAGACCCATGGAATGGGTACCATGCAATATGACTTCAAAGGGTCTGCATTTGCTCACCGAACCTCATCAATCCTATCACTGCTGCGTTTATGCCGCTATACACACGCTTGATTCTCTTTCAGAGATATATAAATCCATAGGTTTTAAGATTCTTACTAGTCAGGTATATTCTTTGGCGTTTAATATGTGGTGTTGAGTCCACTTCGTTGAGCAAGGTGTAGCTCTTTTCTATTACATATTTGGCTTATGGAACGATATCTGTGCTAATTTCAATGTCTGGTTTTATGCAGCACCCCAACTCACCTTTCCCCTTAAGGAAGCATAAGTTGGTTTTCTACATTTGAGACCCTGTTCTGTTTTGTAATTCAGTTCCTGTGTAGCCAAGTTTACATTCCGTGTAGTAGTTATATCTTATGATGTTTGTTTTTCTGTGTGACTTATTTCACTTAGAATCATCGTACCTGAATCCACTCATTATGCTGCTATGGGCCTGATGACATAGATTTCATTGCTGAGTGATATTGCATTGTAGGTAAGTACCACAACTTCTTTATCCATTTTTCACTTTCTGTGATATTGAACTTGTACCGTAAACGAGGTTCCTGTAAACAGAACCCTCCCAAACTTTGGGGTGGCTGTGTCTTTTTGATTTTAATTTCCCTAAGCTATAGGACCGTAAGTGGAAGTGCCCTAGGCTCTGTTGCTTTGTTTTTTAGATGTTTCAGGAAACACCATAGACTTCTCCAGAGTGGCTGTTGGCAATTTACATCCCGCCCATCAGCATAACAAGGCTCCCATTTCTCCATGGCCTGTCCTGCCTTTCTGGATTTTACACTTTTATCAGATGGCCCTTTTGACTGGCGGCCAGTGAGACTTCATTGTAGTGCAGATTTCATTTGCAAGCTTGCTTGGTTGGCCAAAAAGGGCGTATGCGTTTTTTCCTGAATATATTCAGGAAAAAACGCATACGCCCCTTTTGGCCAAGTGCATCATTGTGGACGTTCTGCCTCTTTTCCTATGCTTTACATGCAATTCCAGTCTACCTCCTGAAATCGGTTTCCTGCAATTCTGCCCCGCTTTCAAGTCCTCTTGGCAGCCTTACTTCAATATATTTTTGGACGATAGCTGTCATTTATAACTCTGCAGGTTTGTGAATGACAGTGCCCCTGAGCTCCTTTCTTCAACTCGCTTTCTTGTGAGCTGGCCGCAACACCGCAGGATTGCTTCAGGCCCTAGTGTGGTTCCGGCACGGCACGCTTAGCCTTTGGTTAATTCCTCTTCCTGGTGGGAAACGAGAGTTAACTTTGCATGTCCAGACACCTCCAGCTAGTTTCTCATTGGTTCTCCCTATTCCTGTTCATTTTCCATAGAAATTGCAAACTGGGCCAAACAGGAGGTTAAAGGCACTGACTCTCCAAGTGGGGAGAGTGTTAGTAAAGCGTCTGGAATGTTGCACCCGAGAACCGGGGGACGAATACTGAGACACATTTGAACACGTTTCCGATCACACAGTGGATCGTACTCTGGGTTCCACATGCATGTTTTAGCTGAAGGAAGAATCCCTTAAACCTGGAGAGTTGAGACCCATGGAATGGGTACCATGCAATATGACTTCAAAGGGTCTGCATTTGCTCACCGAACCTCACCAATCCTATCACTGCTGCGTTTATGCCGCTGTACACACGCTTGATTCTCTTTCGGAGACATATAAATCCATAGGTTTTAAGATTCTTACTAGTCAGGTATATTCTTAGGCGTTTAATATGGGGTGTTGAGTCCACTTCGTTGAGCAAGGAGTAGCTCTTGTCTATTACATATTTGGCTTATGGAACGGTATCTGTGCTAATTTCAATCTCTGGTTTTATGTAGCACCCCAACTCACCTTTCCCCTTAAGCAAGCATAACTTGGTTTTCTACATTTGAGACCCTGTTCTGTTTTGTAATTCAGTTCCTGTGTAGCCAAGTTTACATTCCGTGTAGTAGTGATATCTTATGATGTTTCTTTTTCTGTGTGACTTATTTCACTTAGAATCATCGTACCTGAATCCACTCATTATGCTGCTACGGGCAGATGACATAGATTTCATTGCTGAGTGATATTGCATTGTACGTAAGTACCACAACTTCTTTATCCATTTTTCACTTTCTGTGATATTGAAATTGTACTGTAAACGAGGTTCTTGTAAACAGAGCCTTCCCAAACTTTGGGGTGGCTGTGTCTTTTTGATTTTAATTTCCCTAAGCTATAGGACCATAAGTGGAAGTGCCCTAGGCTCTGTTGCTTTGTTTTTTAGATGTTTCAGGAAACACCATACACTTCTCCAGAGTGGCTGTTGGCAATTTACATCCCGCCCATCAGCATAACAAGGCTCCCAGTTCTCCATGGCCTGTCCTGCCTTTCTGGATTTTACACTTTTTTCAGATGGCCCATTTGACCGGGGAGCAATGAGACCTTATTGTAGTGCAGATTTCCGTTTCAAGCTTGATTGGTTGGCCAAAAAGTGCATATGCATGTTTTCCTGAATATATTCAGGAAAAAACGCGTATGCCCTTTTTGGCCGAGTGCATCATTGTGGACGTTCTGCCTCTTTTGCTATGCTTTACATGCAATTCCAGTCTACCTCCTGAAATCGGTTTCCTGCAATTCTGCCCCGCTTTCAAGTCCTCTTGGCAGCCTTACTTCAATATATTTTTGGACGATAGCTGTCATTTATAACTCTGCAGGTTTGTGAATGACAGTGCCCCTGAGCTCCTTTCTTCAACTCGCTTTCTTGTGAGCTGGCCGCAACACCGCAGGATAGATTCAGGCCCTAGTGTGGTTTCGGCATGGCCCACTGAGGCTTTGGTTAATTCCTCTTCCTGGTGGGAAATGAGAGTTAAATTTGCCCGTTCAGATATCTCCAGCTAGTCTCTCATTGGTTCTCCCTATTCCTGTTCATTTTCCACAGAAATTGCAAAACTGGGCCAAACAGGAGTTTAAAGGCACTGACTCTCCAAGTGGGGAGAGTGTTAGTAAAGCATCTGGAATGTTGCACCCGAGTACCAGGGGACGAAAACTGAGACACATTTGAACACATTTCCTGATCACAAAGTGGATGATACTCTGGGTTCCACATGCATGTTTTAGCTGAAGGAAGAATCCCTTAAACCTGGAGAGTTGAGATCCATGGAGTGGGTACCATGCAATATGACTTCAAAGGGTCTGCATTTGCTCACCGAACCTCACCAATCCTATCACTGCTGCATTTATGCCACTGTACACACGCTTGATTCTCTTTCGGAGACATATAAATCCATAGGATTTAAGATTCTTACTAGTCAGGTATATTCTTAGGCGTTTAATATGGGGTGTTGAGTCCACTTCGTTGAGCAAGGAGTAGCTCTTGTCTATTACATATTTGGCTTATGGAATGGTATCTGTGCTAATTTCAATCTCTGGTTTTATGCAGCACCCCAACTCACCTTTCCCCTTAAGCAAGCATAAGATGGTTTTCTACATTTGAGACCCTTTTCTGTTTTGTAATTCAGTTCCTGTGTAGCCAAGTTTACATTCCGTGTAGTAGTGGTATCTTATGAAATTTCTTTTTCTGTGTGACTTATTTCACTTAGAATCATCGTACCTGAATCCACTCATTATGCTGTTACGGGCCTGATGACATAGATTTCATTGCTGAGTGATATTGCATTGTACGTAAGTACCACAACTTCTTTATCCATTTTTCGTTTTCTGCGATATTGAACTTGTACCGTAAATGAGGTTCTTGTAAACAGAGCCGTCCCAAATTTGGGGTGGCTGTGTCTTTTTGATTTTAAGTTCCCTAAGCTATAGGACCATAAGTGGAAGTGCCCTAGGCTCTGTTGCTTTGTTTTGTAGATATTTCAGGAAACACCATACACTTCTCCAGAGTGGCTGTTGGAAATTTACATCCCGCCCATCAGCATAACAAGGCTCCCAGTTCTCCATGGCCTGTCCTGCCTTTCTGGATTTACACTTTTTTCAGGTGGCCCTTTTAACCGGGGGGCAGTGACACTCCATTGTAGTGCAGACTTCCTTTGCACGCTTGCTTGGTTGGCCAAAAAGGGCGTATGCGTTTTTTCCTGAATATATTCAGGAAAAAACGCATACGCCCTTTTTGGCCGAGTGCATCATTGTGGACGTTCTGCCTCTTTTGCTATGCTTTACATGCAATTCCAGTCTACCTCCTGAAATCGGTTTCCTGCAATTCTGCCCCGCTTTCAAGTCCTCTTGGCAGCCTTACTTCAATATATTTTTGGACGATAGCTGTCATTTATAACTCTGCAGGTTTGTGAATGACAGTGGCCCTGAGCTCCTTTCTTCAACTCGCTTTCTTGTGAGCTGGCCGCAACACCGCAGGATTGCTTCAGGCCCTAGTGTGGTTCCGGCATGGCACATTGAACCGTTGGTTAATTCCTCTTCCTGGTGGGAAATGAGAGTTAAATTTGCCCGTCCAGACACCTCCAGCTAGTCTCTCATTGGTTCCCTCTATTCCTGTTCATTTTCCACAGAAATTGCAAACTGGGCCAAACAGGAGGTTAAAGGCACTGACTCTCCAAGTGGGGAGAGTGTTAGTAAAGCGTCTGGAATGTTGCACCCGAGTACCAGGGAACGAAAACTGGCACATTTGAACACGTTTCCCGATCACACGGTGGATGATACTCTGGGTTCCACATGCATGTTTTAGCTGAAGGAAGAATCCCTTAAACCTGGAGAGTTGAGACCCATGGAATGGGTACCATGCAATATGACTTCAAAGGGTCTGCATTTGCTCAGCGAACCTCACCAATCCTATCACTGCTGCGTTTATGCCGCTGTACACACGCTTGATTCTCTTTCGGAGCATATAAATCCATAGGTTTTAAGATTATTACTAGTCAGGTATATTCTTAGGAGTTTAATATGGGGTGTTGAGTCCACTTCGTTGAGCAAGGAGTAGCTCTTGTCTATTACATATTTGGCTTATGGAACGGTATCTGTGCTAATTTCAATCTCTGGTTTTATGCAGCCCCCCAACTCACCTTTCCCCTTAAGCAAGCATAAGTTGGTTTTCTACATTTGAGACCCTGTTCTGTTTTGTAATTCAGTTCCTGTGTAGCCAAGTTTACATTCCATGTAGTAGTGATATCTTATGATGTTTCTTTTTCTCTGTGAATTATTTCACTTAGAATCATCGTACCTGAATCCACTCATTATGCAGCTACGGGCCTGATGACATAGATTTCATTGCTGAGTGATATTGCATTGTACGTAAGTACCACAACTTCTTTATCCATTTTTCGCTTTCTGTGATATTGAACTTGTACCGTAAATGAGGTTCTTGTAAACAGAGCTGTCCCAAACTTTGGGGTGGCTGTGTCTTTTTGATTTTAATTTCCCTAAGCTATAGGACCATAAGTGGAAGTGCCCTAGGCTCTGTTGCTTTGTTTTCTAGATGTTTCAGGAAACACCATACACTTCTCCAGAGTGGCTCTTGGCAATTTACATCCCGCCCATGAGCATAACAAGGCTCCCACGTCTCCATGGCCTGTCCTGCCTTTCTGGATTTTACACTTTTTTCAGATGGCCCTTTTTACCGGGAGGCAGTGAGACTTCATTGTAATGAAGATTTCCTTTGCAAGCTTGCTTGGTTGGCCAAAAAGGGCGTATGCATTTTTTCCTGAATATATTCAGGAAAGAACGCATACGCCCTTTTTGGCCAAGTGCATCATTGTGGACGTTCTGCCTCTTTTCCTATGCTTTACATGCAATTCTAGTCTACCTACAGAAATCGGTTTCCTGCAATTCTGCCCCGCTTTCAAGTCCTCTTGGCAGCCTTACTTCAATATATTTTTGGACGATAGCTGTCATTTATAACTCTGCAGGTTTGTGAATGACAGTGCCCCTGAGCTCCTTTATTCAACTCGCTTTCTTGTGAGCTGGCCGCAACACCGCAGCATTGCTTCAGGCCCTAGTGTGGTTCCGGCATGGCACGCTGAGCCTTTGGTTAATTCCTCTTCCTGGTGGGAAATGAGAGTTAAATTTGCCCATCCAGACACCTCCAGCTAGTCTCTCATTGGTTCTCCCTATTGCTGTTCATTTTCCGCAGAAATTGCAAACTGGGCCAATCAGGAGGTTAAAGGCACTGACTCTCCAAGTGTAGAGAGTGTTAGTAAAGCGTCTGGAATGTTGCACCCGAGTACCAGGGGACGAAACCTGAGTCACATTTGAACACGTTTCCCGATCACACGGTGGATCATACTCTGGGTTCCACATGCATGTTTTAGCTGAAGGAAGAATCCCTTAAACCTGGAGAGTTGAGATCCATGGAATGGGTACCATGCAATATGACTTCAAAGGGTCTGCATTTGCTCACCGATCCTCACCAATCCTATCACTGCTGCGTTTATGCCGCTGTACACACACTTGATTCTCTTTCGGAGACATATAAATCCATAGGTTTTAAGATTCTTACTAGTCAGGTATATTCTTAGGAGTTTAATATGGGGTGTTGAGTCCACTTCGTTGAGCAAGGAGTAGCTCTTGTCTATTACATATTTGGCTTATGGAACGGTATCTGTGCTAATTTCAATCTCTGGTTTTATGCAGCAACCCAACTCACCTTTCCCCTTAAGCAAGCATAAGTTGGTTTTCTACATTTGAGACCCTGTTCTGTTTTGTAATTCAGTTCCTGTGTAGCCAAGTTTACATTCCGTGTAGTAGTGATATCTTATGATGTTTCTTTTTCTGTGTGACTTATTTCACTTAGAATCATCGTACCTGAATCCACTCATTATGCTGCTATGGGCCTGATGACATAGATTTCATTGCTGAGTGATATTGCATTGTACGTAAGTACCACAACTTCTTTATCCATTTTTCACTTTCTGTGATATTTAACTTGTACCGTAAACGAGGTTCTTGTAAACAGAGCCGTCCCAAACTTTGGGGTGGTTGTGTCTTTTTGATTTTAATTTCCCTAAGCTATAGGACCATAAGTGGAAGAGCCCTAGGCTCTGTTGCTTTGTTTTGTAGATGTTTCATGAAAAACCATACACTTCTCCAGAGTGCCTGTTGGCAATTTACATCCCATCCATCAGCATAACAAGGCCTCCAGTTCTCCATTGCCTGTCCCGCCTTTCTGGATTTTATACTTTTTTCAGATGGCCCTTTTGACCGGGGGGCAGTGAGACTTCATTGTAGTGCAGATTTCCTTTGCAAGCTTGCTTGGTTGGCCAAAAAGGGCGTATGCCTTTTTTCCTGAATATATTCAGGAAAAAACGCATACGCCCTTTTTGGCCAAGTGCATCATTGTGGACGTTCTGCCTCTTTTCCTATGCTTTACATGCAATTCCAGTCTACCTCCTGAAATCGGTTTCCTGCAATTCTGCCCCGCTTTCAAGTCCTCTTGGCAGCCTTACTTCAATATATTTTTGGACGATAGCTGTCATTTATAACTCTGCAGGTCTGTGAATGACAGTGCCCCTGAGCTCCTTTCTTCAACTCGCTTTCTTGTGAGCTGGCCGCAACACCGCAGGATTGCTTCAGGCCTTAGTGTGGTTCCGGCACGGCACGCTGAGCCTTTGGTTAATTCCTCTTCCTGGTGGGAAATGAGAGTTAAATTTGCCCATACAGAAACCTCCAGCTAGTCTCTCATTGGTTCTCCCTATTCCTGTTCATTTTCTGCAGAAATTGCAAACTGGGCCAAAGAGGAGGTTAAAGGCACTGACTCTCCAAGTGGGGAGAGTGTTAGTAAAGCGTCTGGAATGTTGCACCCGAGTACCAGGGGACGAAAACTGACACATTTGACCACGTTTCCCGATCACACGGTGGATCATACTCTGGGTTCCACATGCATGTTTTAGCTGAAAGAAGAATCCCTTAAACCTGGAGAGTTGAGATCCATGGAATGGGTACCATGCAATATGACTTCAAAGGGTCTGCATTTGCTCACCGATCCTCACCAATCCTATCACTGCTGCGTTTATGCCACTGTACACATGCTTGATTCTCTTTTGGAGACATATAAATCCATAGATTTTAAGATTCTTACTAGTCAGGTATATTCTTAGGCGTTTAATATGGGGTGTTGAGTCCACTTCATTGAGCAAGGAGTAGCTCTTGTCTATTACATATTTGGCTTATGGAACGGTATCTGTGCTAATTTCAATCTCTGGTTTTATGCAGCACCCCAACTCACCTTTCCCCTTAAGGAAGCATAAGTTGGTTTTCTACATTTGAGACCCTGTTCTGTTTTGTAATTCAGTTCCTGGGTAGCCAAGTTTACATGCCGTGTAGTAGTGGTATCTTATAATGTTTCTTTTTCTGTGTGACTTATTTCACTTAAAATCATCGTACCTGAATCCACTCATTATGCTGCTACGGGCCTGATGACATAGATTTCATTGCTGAGTGATATTGCATTGTACGTAAGTACCACAACTTCTTTATCCATTTTTCGCTTTCTACGATATTGAACTTGTACCATAAACGAGGTTCTTGTAAACAGAGCTGTCCCAAACGTTGGGGTGGCTGTGTCTTTTTGATTTTAATTTCCCTAAGCTATAGGTCCATAAGTAGAAGTGCCCTAGGCTCTGTTGCTTTGTTTTTTAGATGTTTCAGGAAACACCATACACTTCTCCAGAGTGGCTGTTGGCAATTTACATCCCGCCCATCAGCATAACAAGGCTCCCAGTTCTCCATGGCCTGTCCTGCCTTTCTGGATTTTACACTTTTTACAGATGGCCCTTTTGACCTGGGGGCAGTGAGACTTCATTGTAGTGCAGATTTCCTTTGCAAGCTTGCTTGGTTGGCCAAAAAGGGCGTATGCGTTTTTTCCTGAATATATTCAGGAAAAAACGCATACGCCCTTTTTGGCCAAGTGCATCATTGTGGACGTTCTGCCTCTTTTCCTATGCTTTACATGCAATTCCAGTCTACCTCCTGAAATCGGTTTCCTGCAATTCTGTCCCGCTTTCAAGTCCTCTTGGCAGCCTTACTTCAATATATTTTTGGACGATAGCTGTCATTTATAACTCTGCAGGTGTGTGAATGACAGTGCCCCTGAGCTCCTTTCTTCAACTCGCTTTCTTGTGAGCTGGCCGCAACACCGCAGCATTGCTTCAGGCCCTACTGTGGTTCCGGCATGGCACGCTGAGCCTTTGGTTAATTCCTCTTCCTGGTGGGAAATGAGAGTTAAATTTGCCCGTCCAGACACCTCCAGCTAGTCTCTCATTGGTTCTCCCTATTCCTGTTCATTTTCTGCAGAAATTGCAAACTGGGCCAAACAGGAGGTTAAAGGCACTGACTCTCCAAGTGGGGAGAGTGTTAGTAAAGCGTCTGGAATGTTGCACCCGAGTACCAGGGCACGAAAACTGAGACACATATGAACACGTTTCCCGATCACACGGTGGATCATACTCTGGGTTCCACATGCATGTTTTAGCTGAAGGAAGAATCCCTTAAACCTGGAGAGTTGAGACCCATGGAATGGGTACCATGCAATATGACTTCAAAGGGTCTGCATTTGCTCACCGATCCCCACCAATCCTATCACTGCTGCGTTTATGCCGCTATACACACACTTGATTCTCTTTTGGAGACATATAAATGCATAGGTTTTAAAATTCTTACTTCTCAGGTATATTCTTAGGCGTTTAATATGGGGCATTGAGTCCACTTCGTTGAGCAAGGAGTAGCTCTTGTCTATTACATATTTGGCTTATGGAACGGTATCTGTGCTAATTTCAATCTCTGGTTTTATGCAGCACCCCAACTCACCTTTCCCCTTAAGGAAGCATAAGTTGGTTTTCTACATTTGAGACCCTGTTCTGTTTTGTAATTCAGTTCCTGGGTAGCCAAGTTTACATTCCGTGTAGTAGTGATATCTCATGATGTTTCTTTTTCTGTGTGACTTATTTCACTTAGAATCATCGTACCTGAATCCACTTATTATGCTGCTACGGCCCTGATGACATAGATTTCATTGCTGAGTGATATTGCATTGTACGTAAGTACCACAACTTCTTTATCCATTTTTTGCTTTCTGTGATATTGAACTTGTACCATAAACGTGGTTCTTGTAAACAGAGCTGTCCCAAACTTTGGGGTGGCTGTGTCTTTTTGATTTTAATTTCCCTAAGCTATAGGACCATAAGTGGAAGTGCCCGAGGCTCTGTTGCTTTGTTTTTTAGATGTTTCAGGAAACACCATACACTTCTCCAGAGTGGCTGTTGGCAATTTACATCCCGCCCATGAGCATAACAAGGCTCCCAGTTCTCCATGGCCTGTCCTGCCTTTCTGGATTTTACACTTTTTTCAGATGGCCCTTTTGACCGGGGGGCAGTGAGACTTCATTGTAGTGAAGATTTCCTTTGCAAGCTTGCTTGGTTGGCCAAAAAGGGCGTATGCGTTTCTTCCTGAATATATTCAGGAAAAAACGCATACGCCCTTTTTGGAAAGTGCATCATTGTGGACGTTCTGCCTCTTTTCCTATGCTTTACATGCAATTCCAGTCTACCTCCTGAAATCGGTTTCCTGCAATTCTGCCCCGCTTTCAAGTCCTCTTGGCAGCCTTACTTCAATATATTTTTGGACGATAGCTGTCATTTATAACTCTGCAGGTCTGTGAATGACAGTGCCCCTGAGCTCCTTTCTTCAACTCGCTTTCTTGTGAGCTGGCCGCAACACCGCAGGATTGCTTCAGGCCTTAGTGTGGTTCCGGCACGGCACGCTGAGCCTTTGGTTAATTCCTCTTCCTGGTGGGAAATGAGAGTTAAATTTGCCCATACAGAAACCTCCAGCTAGTCTCTCATTGGTTCTCCCTATTCCTGTTCATTTTCCGCAGAAATTGCAAACTGGGCCAAAGAGGAGGTTAAAGGCACTGACTCTCCAAGTGGGGAGAGTGTTAGTAAAGCGTCTGGAATGTTGCACCCGAGTACCAGGGGACGAAAACTGACACATTTGACCACGTTTCCCGATCACACGGTGGATCATACTCTGGGTTCCACATGCATGTTTTAGCTGAAAGAAGAATCCCTTAAACCTGGAGAGTTGAGATCCATGGAATGGGTACCATGCAATATGACTTCAAAGGGTCTGCATTTGCTCACCGATCCTCACCAATCCTATCACTGCTGCGTTTATGCCACTGTACACATGCTTGATTCTCTTTTGGAGACATATAAATCCATAGATTTTAAGATTCTTACTAGTCAGGTATATTCTTAGGCGTTTAATATGGGGCATTGAGTCCACTTCATTGAGCAAGGAGTAGCTCTTGTCTATTACATATTTGGCTTATGGAACGGTATCTGTGCTAATTTCAATCTCTGGTTTTATGCAGCACCCCAACTCACCTTTCCCCTTAAGGAAGCATACGTTGGTTTTCTACATTTGAGACCCTGTTCTGTTTTGTAATTCAGTTCCTGGGTAGCCAAGTTTACATGCCGTGTAGTAGTGGTATCTTATAATGTTTCTTTTTCTGTGTGACTTATTTCACTTAAAATCATCGTACCTGAATCCACTCATTATGCTGCTACGGGCCTGATGACATAGATTTCATTGCTGAGTGATATTGCATTGTACGTAAGTACCACAACTTCTTTATCCATTTTTCGCTTTCTACGATATTGAACTTGTACCATAAACGAGGTTCTTGTAAACAGAGCTGTCCCAAACGTTGGGGTGGCTGTGTCTTTTTGATTTTAATTTCCCTAAGCTATAGGTCCATAAGTAGAAGTGCCCTAGGCTCTGTTGCTTTGTTTTTTAGATGTTTCAGGAAACACCATACACTTCTCCAGAGTGGCTGTTGGCAATTTACATCCCGCCCATCAGCATAACAAGGCTCCCAGTTCTCCATGGCCTGTCCTGCCTTTCTGGATTTTACACTTTTTACAGATGGCCCTTTTGACCTGGGGGCAGTGAGACTTCATTGTAGTGCAGATTTCCTTTGCAAGCTTGCTTGGTTGGCCAAAAAGGGCGTATGCGTTTTTTCCTGAATATATTCAGGAAAAAACGCATACGCCCTTTTTGGCCAAGTGCATCATTGTGGACGTTCTGCCTCTTTTCCTATGCTTTACATGCAATTCCAGTCTACCTCCTGAAATCGGTTTCCTGCAATTCTGTCCCGCTTTCAAGTCCTCTTGGCAGCCTTACTTCAATATATTTTTGGACGATAGCTGTCATTTATAACTCTGCAGGTGTGTGAATGACAGTGCCCCAGAGCTCCTTTCTTCAACTCGCTTTCTTGTGAGCTGGCCGCAACACCGCAGCATTGCTTCAGGCCCTACTGTGGTTCCGGCATGGCACGCTGAGCCTTTGGTTAATTCCTCTTCCTGGTGGGAAATGAGAGTTAAATTTGCCCGTCCAGACACCTCCAGCTAGTCTCTCATTGGTTCTCCCTATTCCTGTTCATTTTCTGCAGAAACTGCAAACTGGGCCAAACAGGAGGTTAAAGGCACTGACTCTCCAAGTGGGGAGAGTGTTAGTAAAGCGTCTGGAATGTTGCACCCGAGTACCAGGGCACGAAAACTGAGACACATATGAACACGTTTCCCGATCACACGGTGGATCATACTCTGGGTTCCACATGCATGTTTTAGCTGAAGGAAGAATCCCTTAAACCTGGAGAGTTGAGACCCATGGAATGGGTACCATGCAATATGACTTCAAAGGGTCTGCATTTGCTCACCGATCCCCACCAATCCTATCACTGCTGCGTTTATGCCGCTATACACACACTTGATTCTCTTTTGGAGACATATAAATGCATAGGTTTTAAAATTCTTACTTCTCAGGTATATTCTTAGGCGTTTAATATGGGGCATTGAGTCCACTTCGTTGAGCAAGGAGTAGCTCTTGTCTATTACATATGTGGCTTATGGAACGGTATCTGTGCTAATTTCAATCTCTGGTTTTATGCAGCACCCCAACTCACCTTTCCCCTTAAGGAAGCATAAGTTGGTTTTCTACATTTGAGACCCTGTTCTGTTTTGTAATTCAGTTCCTGGGTAGCCAAGTTTACATTCCGTGTAGTAGTGATATCTCATGATGTTTCTTTTTCTGTGTGACTTATTTCACTTAGAATCATCGTACCTGAATCCACTTATTATGCTGCTACGGGCCTGATGACATAGATTTCATTGCTGAGTGATATTGCATTGTACGTAAGTACCACAACTTCTTTATCCATTTTTTGCTTTCTGTGATATTGAACTTGTACCGTAAACGTGGTTCTTGTAAACAGAGCTGTCCCAAACTTTGGGGTGGCTGTGTCTTTTTGATTTTAATTTCCCTAAGCTATAGGACCATAAGTGGAAGTGCCCGAGGCTCTGTTGCTTTGTTTTTTAGATGTTTCAGGAAACACCATACACTTCTCCAGAGTGGCTGTTGGCAATTTACATCCCGCCCATGAGCATAACAAGGCTCCCAGTTCTCCATGGCCTGTCCTGCCTTTCTGGATTTTACACTTTTTTCAGATGGCCCTTTTGACCGGGGGGCAGTGAGACTTCATTGTAGTGAAGATTTCCTTTGCAAGCTTGCTTGGTTGGCCAAAAAGGGCGTATGCGTTTCTTCCTGAATATATTCAGGAAAAAACGCATACGTCCTTTTTGGAAAGTGCATCATTGTGGACGTTCTGCCTCTTTTCCTATGCTTTACATGCAATTCCAGTCTACCTCCTGAAATCGGTTTCCTGCAATTCTGCCCCGCTTTCAAGTCCTCTTGGCAGCCTTACTTCAATATATTTTTGGACGATAGCTGTCATTTATAACTCTGCAGGTCTGTGAATGACAGTGCCCCTGAGCTCCTTTCTTCAACTCGCTTTCTTGTGAGCTGGCCGCAACACCGCAGGATTGCTTCAGGCCTTAGTGTGGTTCCGGCACGGCACGCTGAGCCTTTGGTTAATTCCTCTTCCTGGTGGGAAATGAGAGTTAAATTTGCCCATACAGAAACCTCCAGCTAGTCTCTCATTGGTTCTCCCTATTCCTGTTCATTTTCCGCAGAAATTGCAAACTGGGCCAAAGAGGAGGTTAAAGGCACTGACTCTCCAAGTGGGGAGAGTGTTAGTAAAGCGTCTGGAATGTTGCACCCCAGTACCAGGGGACGAAACCTGAGTCACATTTGAACACGTTTCCCGATCACACGGTGGATCATACTCTGGGTTCCACATGCATGTTTTAGCTGAAGGAAGAATCCCTTAAACCTGGAGAGTTGAGACCCATGGAACGGGTACCATGCAATATGACTTCCAAGGGTCTGCATTTGTTCACTGAACCTCAACAATCCTATCACTGCTGCGTTTATGCCGCTGTACACACGCTTGATTCTCTTTCGGAGACATATAAATCCATAGGTTTTAAGATTCTTACTAGTCAGGTATATTCTTAGGCGTTTAATATGGGGTGTTGAGTCCACTTGGTTGAGCAAGGAGTAGCTCTTGTCTATTACATATTTGGCTTATGGAATGGTATCTGTGCTAATTTTAATCTCTGGTCTTATGCAGCACCCCAACTCACCTTTCCCCTTAAGCAAGCATAAGTTGGTTTTCTACATTTGAGACCCTGTTCTGTTTTGTAATTCAGTTCCTGTGTAGCCAAGTTTACATTCCGTGTAGTAGTGATATCTTATGATGTTTCTTTTTCTCTGTGACTTATTTCACTTAGAATCATCGTACCTGAATCCACTCATTATGCTGCTACGGTTCTGATGACATAGATTTCATTGCTGAGTGATATTGCATTGTACGTAAGTACCACAACTTCTTTATCCATTTTTTGCTTTCTGTGATATTGAACTTGTACCGTAAACGAGGTTCTTGTAAACAGTGCCGTCCCAAACTTTGGGGTGGCTGTGTCTTTTTTATTTTAATTTCCCTAAGCTATAGGACCATAAGTGGAAGTGCCCTAGGCTCTGTTGCTTTGTTTTTTAGATGTTTCAGGAAACACCATACACTTCTCCAGAGTGGCTGTTGGCAATTTACATCCCGCCCACCAGCATAACAAGGCTCCCAGTTCTCCATGGCCTGTCCTGCCTTTCTGGATTTTATACTTTTTTCAGATGGCCCTTTTGACCGGGGGGAAGTGAGACTTCATTGTAGTGCAGATTTCCTTTGCAAGCTTGTTTGGTTGGCCAGAAAGGGCATATGCGTTTCTTCCTGAATATATTAAGGAAAAAACGCATGTGCCCTTTTTGGCCAAGTGCATCATTGTCGACGTTCTGAGTCTTTTCATATGTTGTCAATGCAATTCTAGTCTACCTCTTGAAATCGGTTTCCTGCAATTCTGCCTTGCTGTCAGTGCCTCTTCATAGCCTTACCTCAATATACTTTTGGAAAATAGTTGGCCTTTATAACTCTGCAGGTTTTTGAATTGCAGTGGCCCGTAGCTCCATTTTTCAGCTCTTATTTTTGTGATCTTGCCTCATATCCACAGGATTTTTTCATGCCCTATTCTTCTTCTGGGGCGCCTTGCTCTGCTTTTGGTTAATTCTTCTTCCTGATGTGAAATTAGAGTGACATGTGCCCATTGAAACCGCTACAGCTATTTTCTCACTGGTTCCCCCTATTCCCATTCATCCTCCGCACTAACTGCAGACTGTGCAATACCGGAACTTAAAGGCATTGACTCTCCGTGTGGGGATGTTGTTAGTAAAGTGGCTGGAATGTTGATCCGGAGCCCCAGGAGAGGAAAATGATGTGCGTTTTAGAAAGCTTTCCCGATCATATGGTATACCATCCGCTGGATTTCCCATGCATGGTTTAGCTGTAGGAAGATTCCCTTCAACCTGGAATGTTGGGACCCTTGGAATGAGTAGCATGAAGTATTGCATTAAACTTTCGGCAGTTGCTCACCAAAGCTCACCAATCCTCTCAGCCCCAAGTGTCCAGCCTTATGTCTTATCCAGCTGTGGGTTTATATGTGGTCATTCCACGTTGCATCACAGCCCCTGAGCGAATTTTGTAAGAATTTTTCTCTCTTTCATTGTTTCTGCGTTTTGGTTTTAAAATTTATTTCTATAATGGGGTTTAGCTCATTTTCACTGCTGTGTTTGGCCGCTCTGCACACACTTGATTCCCTTATGGAGATAATTCAATACATGGGTTTTAAGATTCTTATTACTCAGATATATTTCTCTGCGGTGTATAGGGTGTGTTGAGGCCAGTTCATTGAGCAAGGTGTAGATCTTGTCTAATACCTATTTGGTTTATTGAACGGTATCTGTGCTAATTTCAAACTCTGGTTTTATGCATCACCCCACCTCTCCTTTCCCCTTAAGCTGACATAAGTGTGTTTTCTAAATGTGAGACACTGTTCTGTTTTGTAATTCATTTTTTGTGCAGCCATATTTATCCTCCCTCTATAAGTGATATCTTATGATATGTTTCTTTTTCTGTTTGACTTATTTCAAGTAGTATTATCGGACCTAAATCCACTCTTTATCCTTCTACTAGCCTTATTACATTGATTTCATGGTGAAGAGATATTCCATTGTACATAAGTACCACATTTTCTTTATCCATTGTTCTCTTTCCTGGGATATTTAAGGTGTACTGAAGTTGAGGTTCTTGTAAACAGAGTAGCCCTAAACTGTGGTGTGCTTGTGTCTTGTTGATTTTTAGACTTCCCTAGATATACTTCCATGATTGGAAGTGCCCTATGCTCTGTAGCTCTGTTTTTTAGATGATTTAGGAACCACCATACACTTCTCCAGAGTGGCTCTCGGCAGTTCACACACTGTCCATCAGCGTATAAAGGCTCCCTGTTCTCCATGGCCTGTCCTGCATTTCTGGTTTTTACAATTTTTTCGGATGGCCCTTTTGACCGGTGGGAAATGAGACTTCTTTGTTGTGCACATTTGCATTGCTTGCTTGCTTGGTTGCCCATAAAGTGCGTATGCGTTTTTTCCTGGATATATTCAGGAAAAAATGCATACTCCCTTTTGGGCCAACTGCATCATTGTCGAAATTCTGCCGCTTTTCATGTGCTTTAAAGACGAGTCCAATCTATCTCTTGAAATCTGTTTCTTGCAATTCTGTCTTGCATTCAGATCCTCTTCTTTGCCTTACCTCAACATATTTTTGGACGTTAGTTTTCATTTATAACTCTGCAGGTTTGTGAATTGCAGTGACCCTGAGCTCCATTTTTTAAGTTGCTCTTTTGTGAGCTGGCCTCAAAGCCGCAGGATTGCTTCAGGCCCTATTTTGGCTCCGGCGAGGCGGGCTGAGCCTTTTTTTAATTCTTATTCTTAATGGGAAATTAGAGTGACATGTGCCCGTCCAAACCCCTACAACTATTCTCTCATTGGTTCCCCCTCTTCCCGTTCATCCTCCTCACAATTTGCAAAATGTGTGAAACAGAAGTTTAAATGTGCTGATTCTCTAAGTGGGGAGATTCTAAGTAACGTGGCTGGAATGATGAACAGGAGCACCAGGAGAGGATAAATGAGGTGCATTTTAGACACATCTCCCCATCACATGGTGTACAGTCCTCTGGGTTTTCCATGCATGTTTTAGCTGTAGGAAGATCCCTTGAACCTGCAGATTTGGGACCCATTGAATGGGTACCAGGTAGTATTACTTTAAAGGGTGTGCATTTCCTCACCCAACCTCACATTTCTCTTAGCACGAACAGTTTCCAGCCTTATGTGTCATCCTGCTGTGGGTCTAGATGTGTTCAATCCATGTTGCATCACCGTCCCTGAGGAAAAGTTGTAAGAGGTTTTCTCTGTCTCTCTGTCGTTTATTTTTTTCAATTTATTACTATATTGGTTACAGCTGATTTTCAAAGCTCTGTTTCTTGCTGCTGTACATCCACTTGATTCACATACAGAGAGACATCAATAAATTCTTTTTCAGATTCTTACCAGTCATATATATTCTTTTCCGGTGACTTGAGTGTGCTGAGTGCAGTTCTTTTAGCTACCGTGTAGGCCTTGTTGATTATCAGTTTGGTATTTGGAATGGTATCTTTGCTAATTTCAACCTCCTGGATGATGCCTCACCCCTCCCCACCTTTCCCGTTTAGCAGCCTTACGCGTGTTTTCTACATACTTGACTATGTTTTTCTTTTGTAATTTATTTCATGTGTAGCCATTTTGGATTCCACCTTTAAGTTATATCTTATGATATGTGTCTTTTTCTTTTTGAATTATGTCACTTAGAATGATCATACGTAACTCCTCCGGAGTTGTTACAACTGGCCATATTTCATTGATTTCCAGGCTGAGTAATATTCCACTCTACATAAGTACCACATCTCTATCCATTTTTTCCCTCCAGAGACATTTAAGTTATATCCTAGTCGAGGATCTTTTAAACAGAGAGGCAGTAAACATTGGGGTGCCTGTGTCCTCTCGATTTCTGTTTTTCCCAAGACATACGCCCATGAGTGCAAGTGCCCTATGCTCTGTAGCTCATTTTTTAGATGCTTTAGTAAACACAATACACTTCTCCAGAATGGCCGTTGGCAATATACATTTCCACTATAAGCCTCACAGGGCTCCCTCTTCTCCTTGCCCTGTCCTGCATTTCTGGTGTTTACACTTTATGAGGATGGCTCTTCTGACTGATGCGAAGTGATATCTCTTGTAGTATTGATTTCCAGTGCCCACCTGTTTGGTTGGCTAAAAAAGTGTATGCCCTTTTCTTGAATATATACAGAAAAAAACGCATACAGCCTTTTTGGCCAACTGCAATGTTGGCAATGTTCAGCCCCTTTTCTTGTGCTTAATGGCGAGTCCTTTCTACCTCCTCAAATCCCTTTCCTGCCATTCTCCCTTGCTTACCAATCCTTTTCTCTGACTTTCCTCAAGACATTTTTCAGTGATAGATATTTTCAACTCTGCAGTTTCATGAATTTTACTGCCCCTGAGTTCCATTGTTCAACTTGTGTTTATGGGAACTGGCCACAAAGCAGTGGGATTTCCTCAAGCCCTATACTGTTTCCATGGGCAACCCTAGCCTTTGGTCAATTCGTCTTCCTGATTGGAAATTAGAGTGACATGTGCCTGTCTGAACACCTAGGACTTGTCTCTCATTGTTCCTCATCCTTCCGCTTCATCCTCTGGACAAATTCCAAACTGTACGCAACAGGATGTTGACAGTGCTGACATCTCCAAGTGGGGAGACTGTTAGTAAAGACGCTGGAGGGGTGAACCCGAGCACCAGGAGATGAGGAGATGAGATGCCTTTTCCAAACTCTTCCCGATCAGACGGTATACCATCCTCTGGGTGTGACAGACATGTTTTAGCAGTAGGAAGAGTCCCATTCATGTAAGGAGAACACCAGGGCTTTTTCAAAATCAGTGTCTCCCCGAAACCCAAACTGGGGAATTTTTTAAGCTACGGCTACACATATGTTCATTAAGGGCCTTGGGAAGTAGGCAGAGTCCAAACTTTAGATGATTGAAGTCTTCAGGGTCAGAAGCACTCACCACCGGCTTCCCTTAGGTTACACTTTAACTGTCATTGATAGATGATGTCAATAAAAATATCTATTCTTTTTCCGATTATTTCCCCTTATAGGTTATTGCAAAATATTGAGTGTAGTTCCCTGTGCTATACAGTAGTTCCTTGTTGATGATCTATTTTATACATAGCAGTGTGTATGTGTTAATTCCAAACTGTTAATTTATCCCTCCTCCCACCTTTCCCCTTTGGTAATAATAAATTATAAGATTTTATACTTCTCAGAAATGGGGGAGCTGAAAGAGAGGTATCATTTTCAATGGAAAAGCATTTAAAACAAGATTGAAGCTTTAACCAAGATTATTAGGTGTACATCCTTGGAAAGAAATCACTTCATTTCTCTAATATTGACCTGACAAATAAGACAAACCTTTTCACTGAACTTGCTTATAATAAAGTGATGGAAATATCAAATGGAAGTGTTAGAAACATCTTATTTTACCCGAGCCTTATAAACTGTTCTATGTTAACTACAGTTTGGCTCACACATCTGTTCATTGAAGTTACAATAGTCTCAATTTCTGTTACTGATCCTCCAGAGTGGACCCCAACAAGTGTCTCCCTGCCCAGTGTCATTGGGGCCAACAGATCGAGACTGAGTTTGGTTCACAAGCAAAGGAAACTTTATATTTTAAACAGAGAATGGAGAGGTGAGAGCATGCACTACCCCGTGGGCTGTGGGCTGGGCTGCTGTGTAGAGATCCTGTCAGAGTCAGTGGGAGGGAGGGGGCGGAGCACTCGAGGGCCGGGTTGGCTGCAGCTCAGGCTCTATATCTCGGAGTCTGCACTGGGCCCCAGGAGCTGAGGTGTCGACCCAGCCATTCTGCACTAGGAAATCTGGTCTGAAGTGCCGGGTGTGGAACCTCTGCATGCGGGACCCTAGGAGCACGTGAAATTAGACAAAGCACAAAGGATAAAAAAGGTCAGACTTGACTTTATTGCCCAGATTCTATTTTTATCTCCCAGGGATTTTTAATGGGCTTTGCTGGGGACAAACCCCTCCTCTGCCTTTTGTCCCGTTCCTCATTCTTGGAGTGCTGAGGGTGCAGACCCTTCTTCTGTAACTGCTGAGTGCTGAGTTGGGAGCCCTCATACCAGGGGACGAGGGTCAGAACTTCTCCCCAGCAGCCTCCAGGTGACGTTGATTGGCCCCAGGACCCCTGCCTCCCTGCTCGTCCGCCTGAGCACCAGCATTGGAAGTGTTATAGATTCTAATGACCTTTAAGGGTCCAGGAAAGAGATGTGCAGAGACGCTGTGGGGGCCGGTTTCACCCCGCCCCACATTTGTTCGGCCACCTTAGGCTGACCGTTTCTGCCAGCCTAGATGCTCTGACCAGTAGTCTGCTCTTTCTTCAATTAGGCCCCTGAATTAACGTAAAAACAGCACCAGGTGTCAGAGCCCTGCCCGCTCAACTCCCAGACAGTCCAGGGTCAGTGGTGATCAAGGACCATGATGGCCACTGAGTCAACAGCCTTTTGAAGTAAACAGGAGTCCAGCCGGTCTTATTGGCCACCATCATCACGGTGTCTGTAGGCTTTTCTATGGTGACAGTGTGATATACGTTTCCCCCACCAAGATTATTAGCTCCCCTCCGGGTGCAGTAAGTCCTGCAAGCAGTAGTCTACTCCTTCGGGACACACTATTGTTGTTTTATGAGAGAAACTCCAGGTCAAGTGATGTTCACACGAGTCGTCATGGTGCCCTGTTGCCCCCGGTTATCTCTCTGGATGTTGGAGTTGGAGGGCCTCCTCACTCGAGGTCGGTGTGCCCACGGAGCGAACCCTGCAACTTCAGGGCATGGTTGGTGATTAGGATCACCACGTGGGGTCCTTTTCCCTTAGGAGGGAGGTGGCCTTTTGGGTTGCTGATTTCCACGTTTTTAGATACTGCCAGTATCTTGGCCAGATGTGGCAGTGGGCCAAGCCCCTTGGTGACTGTAGTTTATCCTACCTGGATGGCATTCTTGCGTTGTTCCATTTCAAGTGGTCCCAGTTTTTGCACTAATTCTCCAATGGCGATTCACCTTTCACCGGGAATGGAAAGGTCAAAGGGTTTAGCTCAATTAGGGAGTTCCAGGGCAAGGGTCTGAATTGACTGCTCTTTCCATTCTTGAAAGGCCACTTCTGGATTCTATTCAAAAGGATCATCATCTTTTCCTTTCAGTGTTTCATATAGAGGCCCAGCTAGTAGACTGTAGTTAGGGATCCAGAAGCAGCAAACCCTGGCCTCCCCAGGAACCCCTAAGCTGTCTTCTAGTTTTAGAAAGGGGTAAGGCTGCAAATGGTTTCTTCCCTTTCCTGGGATGGGCTTCTCCGACCTTCTGTGAGAATGAAGCCCAGGCAGGTCACCGCAGTCTGTGATATTTGAGCTTTTTCTTGGACAACTTCTATCCTTTATTGGCTTGGTAGTTCAGAGGCCTCCTTAGTAGGGCTGGCGATCAGAATGTCATCTGCATATTGAAGGAGGGTTTCCTTTTCCAGAGGTAGAACTTTTCGGTCTTTAGCTAAGCTTTCCCCAAAGATGGTGTGGGAATTTTTGAACCCTTGGGGCAAGACGGCCCGGAAGTATTGTTTTAGTTGTATGTTGAGTCCTGCCACTCACAAGCCAAAATTTCTTGTGACTCTGGGACTAATGGAATACAAAAGAAGGCATCATTGAGACTAATACAGAATACCATATCCTGGTGGTTGGTAGAATGACCAGCAGGGTGTAGGAATTAGGAGCAACTGGAGGTATATCCTCGGTGGCTTCACTGACTGTCCTGACATCCTTTACCAGGTCCCCAGCAGCCCATGGGGCTCTCGTGGTCAGGCCAATCCCAGGATATGGAGCTCTCCTGGGCAGGTACCCCACCCCCAACCCAGCCCACGGGGCTCTCGTGGTCAGGCCTCTCCCAGGATACAGAGCTACCCTTGCAGGTACCGTGGCAGGGCTGGGCACACAGGAACCGTGCACATAGCTCTCACTGAAGAGCACCCCCATCTCACCTGTCGCTCAGAGCTGACACAGAGCACCTCAGAGCAGGACTTGAACTAACAAACAGCAGCTGCGACAGGTCTGTGACCCTGGGCATCACTCTGTGTGGCCTCCCTCCACCTGGTCTTCCAGAGACTTCCACTGCACCCGGGGCACCAGGCCTCTGTCTCCAACCACCACCCACCCCTCCTCTCCCTGACTCCTGAGTTCCTCTCATTAGGAGAGGCTTTTCTTGAAGTTGTCTCCCACTCATGGGCCAGATAAAATGATTAGAAAACAAGCCAAAGCTGCAGCCCCTTGTCTATCCTGACTCTCAGGAGCCCACACCTGTTCCTTGGACCTGGCCGGTTCAGCAAGTTCCATTTTCTGCAACTGTGAGCCCCTGAGGGGTGATGATTGGCTGACCTGGGCAGCCTTACCGTGCCGGCCAGCCCTCCCCAGGTGTGCCTGGGTTGAGATCAATATAAATACCACTCCAGGCAGCAAGAGCCCCTGCAGCTGTGCCTGACGCCATTTTCTCTGCCCTGTCAGCAGTCTCGGGGCTGGGCTGGTGGGAGGGAGTGAGAGGCCACGGCTTTGTGGGTGGCCCAGTGTGAGTGGGGCTCTGCTGGACTTTCTGCAGCAGTTGCCAGGCTGCCACCTGCTAAAGAAGAGGATGTGTCACCCATACCTGCTGCTGGAATTTCTCCCTGGGCAGAGGTGAGGAAGGAAAAAAGCAGTGGGGGCAGGGACAGGACGGGTATCTCAGGCAGGGAAATGGAAATCTTCCAGAAGAGCACCCAGGGCCAGGGCCATCCTGGCTGGCCTGCAGGCACCAAGTCAGCTGGCATGCTGTCACTCATGTGGCTCCATGGCCCTTCCTCTAGGCTTTCAAGTCCTTGTATATATTCAGGTGTTTTACCTGGGAAGGGTGGGAACAGTTCAGCAGCAACTGGCCTGGGGCTCAGCTCACGTTCACTCACAGATGCCTCGGCACGGTGCCCCAGCTTTGCAATGAGGACGCTTGTTGTGTGGGGGCTGCTGGCTGAATGGGAGACGATTCCCCACCACTGACCAACTTCAGAATTGTTTACAACTGGAGCAAGTGCCCTGATACGGTTTTCCTCTGAGTAACTGGTGGGTTCTGTTTTTTTTTTCTCTTTTTCGTTTTTGGTTCAAGGTAGAATTTATTCCTCTTTTTTGTATTTACAGATATAAGCATGGAAATAATTTATTCATATAAATACATGTATGTGAAGGGAATAATTGTTTTTTCTGTTTTGTTTTTTAAATTTTATTTCTTTTTAATTTTGAATTTTATTTTGTATTTTTATACAGCAGGTTCTTATTGGTTATCTATTTTATACATATAAATGTTTACATGCCAATCCCAATCTCTCAACTCCTCCCACCACCACCCCCCCAAGAGGTTTCCCCCCTTGTTGTCCATACGATTGTTGTCTACATCTGTTGCTCTATTTATGCCTTGCAAAACGGTTAATCTGTACAGTTTTTCTAGGTTCCACATATATGCACGGATATACAAGATTTGTTTTTCTCTTTCTGACTTACTTCACTCTGTATGACAGATTCTAGATCCATCGACGTCTCTACAAATGACCCAATTTCATTCCTTTCATGGCTTAGTAATATTCCATTTTATATATGTACCACATCTTTATGCATTCGTCTGTCTGTGGGCATTTAGGTTGCTTCCATTACCTCGATATTGTAAATAGTGATGCAATGAACATTGCGGTGAATGTCTCTTTTTGATTTATGGTTTTGTCTGGGTATATGTCCAGTACTGGGATTGCTGTATCATATGGTAATTCTATTAATAGTTTCTTAAGAAACTCCATATTGTTCTCCATAGTGACTGTATCAATTTATATTCCCAACAATAGTGGAAGAGGCTTCCTTTTCTCCACACCCTTTCCAGCATTTGTTGTTTGTAGATTTTCAGATGATGCCCATTCTAACAGGTGTGAGGTGATACCTCATTGTTGAGTCCATTTCGTTGAGCAAGGGGTAGGTCTTGTCTATTACATATTTGGCTTATGGAACGGTATCTGTGCTAATTTCAATCTCTGGTTTTATGCAGCACCCCAACTCACCTTTCCCCTTAAGCAAGCATAAGTTGGTTTTCTAAACTTGAGACCCTGTTCTGTTTTGTAATTCAGTTCCTGTGTAGCCAAGTTTACATTCCGTGCATTAGTGATACCTTATGATGTTTCTTTTTCTGTGTGACTTATTTCACTTAGAATCATCGTGCCTCAATCCACTCATTATGCTGGTACAGGCCTGGTGACACAGATTTCATTGCTGAGTGGTATTCTGTTGTACGTAAGTACCGCAACTTCTTTATCAATTATTTGTTCTCTGGGATATTTAACTTGTACCGTAGAAGAGGTTCCTGTAAACAGAGCCATCCCAAATTTTGGGGTCACTGTGTCTTTTTGATTTTAATTTCCCTAAGCTATAGGACCATAAGTGGAAATGCCCTAGACTCTGTTGCTTTGTTTTTCAGATGTATCAGGAAACACTATACACTTCTCCAGAGTGACTGTTGGCAATTTACATCCCGCCCATCAGCATAACAAGGCTCCCAGTTCTCCATGGCCTGTCTTGCCTTTCTGGATTTTACACTTTTTTCAGATGGCTCTTTAGACCGGGGGGAAGTGACACTTCATAGTAGTTCGGATTTCCATTGCAAGCTTGCTTGGTTTGCCAAAAAGGGCGTATGTGTTTTTTCCTGAATATATTCAGGAACAAACTCATATGCCCTTTTATGTGACGTGCATCATTGTCGATGTTCTGCCTCTTTTCCTATGCTTTAAATGCAAATCCAGTCTACCTCCTGAAATCGGTTTCCTGAAATTCTGCCCCGCTTTCAAGTCCTCTTCGCAGCCTTACTTCAATATATTTTTGGACGTTATCTGTCATTTATAACTCTGCAGGTTTGTGAATTACAGGGCCCCTGAGCTCCTTTCTTCAACTCGCTTTCTTGTGAGCTGGCCGCAAACCCGCAAGACTGCTTCACACCCTAATCTGCTTCTGGCAGGGCACGCTGAGTCTTTGGTTAATTCCTCTTCCTGGTGGGAAATGAGTGTTAAATATGCCCGTCCAGACACCTACCTCACCCTCAACCCCTTGGTGATGTGGGTCCTCTGGTTTGTGGCCACCTTTGCTGGGTTCCTCACCTTTCGATGATGTGGCCCCACTAGTGTGAGGACACTCCTGCCTGGTTCTCATCCACGTGGTTATGTGGACCCCCTGGTGAGAGTCTGTTCCTGGCTGTGTTCCTCACCCTTCTGAGAGGGAGACCCTCTGCTGATAGGTCACTCCTGCATGGTTGGCACACATTGCCTTGCTGAAGTCAGCTGTGTGGTGGCAGTTGGAGCGTGCTGGGAATCTCCTCCCCCCGGTGATGAGGGCCCTCTTGCGTCAGGCCCTAACTGCTGGGCTCACCAACTTTTCTTAGTGAGCCCAATGATGCTTGGGCACTCCTCTTAGGTTCCCATCTCCATGGTGATGTGGGCCTTCTGCTCTGAGGTTCCAACGGCTGGGTTGTTCACATTTTCATGATGTGGGCTCTCTGGTGTTAGTTCACAGAGGCCTGGATCCCATAGCCTCTGTGCTCTTGGCCGCCTGCTGGGAGGTTCCAACTGCTGGATTCCTCACTTTTTTAATTTTTTGGGCCCTCTGTTGTGAGGATCCTCCTGCCTGCCTCACTCCCAGCCCCTTCGTGATGTGTGTCCTCTGGTTTGAGGTCACATGTGCTGGGTTCCTCACCTTTCGATGATGTGGGACCAATGGTCTTAGGAGACTCCTGCCTGGTTCACATCCCCTTGGTGATGTGGGCCCTCTGTTGAGAGTCTGATCCTGGCTGGGTCCTCACCCATCTGTGAGGTGGGCCGTCTGCTGTGAGGTCACTGCTGCCTGGCTTGCTCACCTCGCCTTGTGGACATGAGCCCTCTGGTGGCACTTGGAGCCTGCTGGGAGCCTCCTCCCCTCGGTGATGAGGGCCCTCTGGCGTCAGGCCCTAACGGCTGGGCTCCCCACAGTTTGTGATGTGCGCCCAGTGGTGCGAGGACACTCCAGCCAGGTTCACATCCCCATTGGGTTGTGGGCCTTCTGCTCTGAGGTCCCAATGCCTGGGTTGCTCACAGTTTCATGATGTGGGCTCTCTGCTGTTAGTTCACTCCTGCCTGCATCCCATAGCCTCTGTCCTCTGGGCCGCCTGTTACGAGGTTCTAACTGCTGGATTCCTCACCTTTCTTATTCTTTGGGCCCTCTGTTTTTAGGCTACTCCTGCCTGCCTCACTCCCATTCCCTTTGTGATATGTGTCCTCTGATTTGAGGCCACATGTGCTGGGTTCTGCACCTTTTGATGATGTGGCCCCACTGGAGGGAAGATAGTCCGGACTGGTTCCCATCCCCTTGCTGATGTGGGCCCTCAGGTGAGAGTCTGATCCTGGCTGGGTTCCTCACCCTTCTGTGAGGTGGGCCCTCTGCTGTGAGGTCAATCATGTCTGTCTGGCACACGTCACCTTGGCGACGTGGGCCCTCTGGTGGCAGTTGGAGTGTGCTGGGATCCTCCTCCCCTCGGTGATGAGGGCCCTCTTGCCTTAGGCCATAACTGCTGGGCTCCCCACATTTTCTGATGTGCACCAAGTGAGTGAGGACACTCTTGCCAGGTTCCCATCCCCATGGGGATATGAGCCTTCTGCTCTGAGGTCAAAACGGCTGGCTTGCTCACAGGTTCATGATGTGGGCCCTCTGCTGTGAGTTCACTGCGGCCTAGATCCCATAGCCTCGGTGCTCTGGGCCGCTTGCTGGGAGGTTCCAACTGCTGGATTCCTCAACTTTTATATTCTATGGACCCTGTGTTGTGAGGCCGGTCCTGCCAGCTTCATTCTGAACCCCTTGGTGATGTGGTTCCTCTGGTTTGAGGCTACATGTGCTGGGATCCTCACCTTTCGATGATGTTGTCCCACTGGTGTGGGGACACGCCAGCCTGGTTCCCATCCCCTTGGTGATGTGGGCCCTCTGGTGAGAGTCTGATCCTGGCTGTGTTCCTCACCCTTCTGTGAGGTGGGCCCTCTGCTGTGAGGTCACTCCTGCCGGGCTGGAACACATCGCCTTGGTGATGTTGGCCCTCTGGTGGCAGCTGGAGCCTGCTGGGAGCCTCCTCCCCTCGGTGATGAGTGCCCTCTAGCGTCAGGCCCTAACTTCTGAGCACCCCACGTTTTCTGATGTGAGCCCAGTGATGCCAGGACACTCCTGTCATGTTCCCATCACCATGGGGATGTGGGCCTTCTGCTCTGAGGTCCCAGTGTCTGGGTTGCTCACAGTTTCATGATGTGGGCTGTCTGGTGTTAGTTCACTCTGGCTTGGATCCCCTAGCCTCTGTGCTCTGGGCCGCCTGCTGGGAGGTTCCAACTGCTGGATTCCTCACCTTTCTTATTTTTGGGCCCTCTATTGTGAGGCTCCTCCTGCCTGCCTCACTCCCAGCCCCTTGGTGATGGGTGTCTTATGGTTTGAAGCCACATGTTCTGGGTTCCTCACCTTTAGATGATGTGGCCCTACTCATGTGAGGACACTCCTGTCTGGTTCCAATCCATTTGGTGATGTGGGCCCTCTGGTGCGAGTCTGATCCTAACTGGGTTCGTCACACTTCTCTGAGGTGGGCCCTCTGCTGTGAGGTCATTCGTGCCTGGTTGGCACACATCGCCTTGGTGACGTCAGCCCTCTGGTGGCAGTTGGAGCCTGCTGGGAGCCTCCTTCCCTTGGTGATGAGGGTCCTCTGGCGTCAGGCCCTAACTGCTGGTCTCCCAAAATTTTCTGATACATTCTCAGTGGTGCGAGGACACTCCTACCAGATTTATATCCCCATGGGGATGTGGGCCTCCTGCTCTGAGGTCCCAATGGCTGGGTTGCTCAGTTCATGACATGGGCCCTCTTCTGTGAGTTCACTGTGGCCTGGATCCCATAGCCTCGGTGCTCTGGGCCGCCTGCTGGGAGGTTCCAACTGCTGGATTCCTCACTTTTTTATTCTATGGGCCCAGTGTTGTGAGGCTACTCCTGCCTGCCTCACTCCGAGGCCCTTGGTGATGTGGGTCCTCTGGTTTGAGGACACATGTGCTGAGTAGCTCACCTTTCGATGATGTGGCCCCACTGGTGTGAAGACACTCCTGCCTGGTTCCCATCCTCTTGGTGATGTGGGCCCTCTGGTGAGAGTCTGATATTGGCTGGGTTTCTCAACCTTCTGGGAGGTGGGACCTCTGCTGTGAGGTAACTCATGCCTGGCTTGCTCACGTTGCCTTGGCAACGTGAGCCCTCAGGTGGCAGTTGGAGCCTGCTGGGAATCTCCTCCCCTCGGTTATGAGAGCTCTGGATAAAACACATATGCCCTTTTTTGCCAAGTGCATTATTTTCCAAGTTCTGTCTCTTTTCCTATGCTTTAAGAGCGACTCCCGTGTACCTTCTGAAATCGGTTTCCAGCAATTGTGCCCCGCATTCAAGTCCTCTTCGCAGCCTTACTTCAGTATAATTTTGGATGATAGCTGTCATTTATAACTCTGCAGGTTTGTGAATTACAGTGCCCCTGAGCTCCTTTCTTCAACTCGCTTTCTTGTGAGCTGGCCGCAACACCGCAAGATTGCTTCAGGCCCTAGTGTGGTTCCGGCATGGCACGCTGAGCCTTTGGTTAATTCCTCTTCCTGGTGGGAAATGAGAGTTAAATTTGCCCGTCCAGACACCTCCAGCTAGTCTCTCATTGGTTCTCCCTATTCCTGTTCATTTTCCGCAGAAATTGTAAACTGGGCCAAACAGGAGGTTAAAGGCACTGACTCTCCAAGTGGGGAGAGTGTTAGTAAAGCGTCTGAAATGTTGCACCCGAGTACCAGGGGACGAAAACTGAGACACATTTGAAAACGTTTCCCGATCACACGGTGGATCATACTCTGGGTTCCACATGCATGTTTTAGCTGAAGGAAGAATCCCTTAAAACTGGAGAGTTGAGACGCATGGGTACCATGCATTATGACTTCAAAGGGTCTGCATTTGCTCACCAATCCTCACCAATCCTATCACTGCTGCGTTTATGCCGCTGTACACACACTTGATTCTCTTTCGGAGACATATAAATCCATAGGTTTTAAGATTCTTACTATTCAGGTATATTCTTAGACGTTTAATATGGGGTGTTGAGTCCACTTCGTTGAGCAAGGAGTAGCTCTTGTCTATGACATATTTGGCTTATGGAACGGTATCTGTGCTAATTTGAATCTCTGGTTTTATGCAGCCCCCCAACTCACGTTTCCCCTTAAGCAAGCATAAGTTGGTTTTCTACATTTGAGACCCTGTTCTGTTTTGTAATTCAGTTCCTGTGTAGCCAAGTTTACATTCCGTGTAGTAGTGATATCTTATGATGTTTCTTTTTCTGTGTGACTTATTTTACTTAGAATCATCGTACCTGAATCCACTCATTATGCTGCTACGGGCCTGATGACATAGATTTCATTGCTGAGTGATATTGCATTGTACGTAAGTACCACAAGTTCTTTATCCATTTTTCGCTTTCTGTGATATTGAATTTGTACCGTAAACAAGGTTCTTGTAAACAGAGCCGTCCCAAACTTTGGGGTGGCTGTGTGTTTTAGATTTTAATTTCCCTAAGCTATAGGACCATAATTGGAAGTGCCCTAGGCTTTGTTGCCTTGTTTTTTAGATGTATCAGGAAACACCATACACTTCTTCAGAGTGGCTGTTGGCAATTTACATCCCGCCCATCAGCATAACAAGGCTCCCAGTTCTCCATGGCTTGTCCTGCCTTTCTGGATTTTACACTTTTCTCAGATGGCCCTTTTGACCGGGGGGCAGTGAAACTTCATTGTAGTGCAGATTTCATTTGCAAGCTTGCTTGCTTGGCCAAAAAGGGCGTAGGCTTTTTTTCTTGAGGAAAAAACGCATATGCCCTTTTTGGCCAAGTGCATCATTGTGGACGTTCTACCTCTTTTCCTATGCTTTACATGCAATTCCAGTCTACCTCCTGAAATCGGTTTCCTGCAATTCTGCCCCGCTTTCAAGTCCTCTTGGCAGCCTTACTTCAATATATTTTTGGACGATAGCTGTCATTTATAACTCTGCAGTTTTGTGAATGACAGTGCCCCTGAGCTCCTTTCTTCAACTTGTTTTCTTGTGAGCTGGCCGCAACACCGCAGCATCGCTTCAGGCCATAGTGTTGTTCCGGCATGGCACGCTGAGCCTTTGGTTAATTCCTCTTCCTTGTGGGAAATGAGAGTTAAATTTGCCCGTCCAGACACCTCCAGCTAGTCTCTCATTGGTTCTCCCTATTCCTGTTCATTTTCCGCAGAAATTGCAAACTGGGCCAAACAGGAGGTTAAAGGCACTGACTCTCCAAGTGGGGAGAGTGTTAGTAAAGCGTCTGGAATGTTGCACCCGAGTACCAGGGGACAAAAACTGACACATTTGAACACGTTTCCCGATCACACGGTGGATCATACACTGGCTTCCACATGCATGTTTTAGCTGAAGGAAGAATCCCTTAAACCTGGAGAGTTGAGACCCATGGAATGGGTACCATGCAATATGACTTCAAAGCGTCTGCATTTGCTCACCGAACCTCATCAATCCTATCACTGCTGCGTTTATGCCGCTATACACATGCTTGATTCTCTTTCAGAGATATATAAATACATAGGTTTTAAGATTCTTACTAGTCAGGTATATTCTTTGGCGTTTAATATGTGGCGTTGAGTCCACTTCGTTGAGCAAGGTGTAGCTCTTTTCTATTACATATTTGGCTTATGGAACGATATCTGTGCTAATTTCAATGTCTGGTTTTATGCAGCACCCCAACTCACCTTTCCCCTTAAGGAAGCATAAGTTGGTTTTCTACATTTGAGACCCTGTTCTGTTTTGTAATTCAGTTCCTGTGTAGCCAAGTTTACATTCCGTGTAGTAGTTATATCTTATGATGTTTGTTTTTCTGTGTGACTTATTTCACTTAGAATCATCGTACCTGAATCCACTCATTATGCTGCTATGGGCCTGATGACATAGATTTCATTGCTGAGTGATATTGCATTGTAGGTAAGTACCACAACTTCTTTATCCATTTTTCACTTTCTGTGATATTGAACTTGTACCGTAAACGAGGTTTCTGTAAACAGAACCGTCCCAAACTTTGGGGTGGCTGTGTCTTTTTGATTTTAATTTCCCTAAGCTATAGGACCGTAAGTGGAAGTGCCCTAGGCTCTGTTGCTTTGTTTTTTAGATGTTTCAGGAAACACCATACACTTCTCCAGAGTGGCTGTTGGCAATTTACATCCCGCCCATCAGCATAACAAGGCTCCCATTTCTCCATGGCCTGTCCTGCTTTGCTGGATGTTATACTTTTTTCAGATGGCCCTTTTGCCCGCGGGGTAGTGAGACTTCATTGTAGTGCAGATTCCCTTTGCAAGCTTGCTTGGTTGGCCAAAAAGGGCGTATGCGTTTTTTCCTGAATATATTCAGGAAAAAACGCATACTCCCTTTTTGGCCAAGTGCATCATTGTGGACGTTCTGCCTCTTTTCCTATGCTTTACATGCAATTCCAGTCTACCTCCTGAAATCGGTTTCCTGCAATTCTGCCCCGCTTTCAAGTCCTCTTGGCAGCCTTACTTCAATATATTTTTGTATGATAGCTGTCATTTATAACTCTGCATGTCTGTGAATGACAGTGCCCCTGAGCTCCTTTCTTCAACTTGCTTTCTTGTGAGCTGGCCGCAACACCGTAGGATTGTTTCAGGCCCTAGTGTGGTTCCGGCACGGCACGCTGAGCCTTTGGTTAATTCCTCTTCCTGATGGGTAATGAGAGTTAAATTTGCCCGTCCAGACACCTCCAGCTAGTCTCTCATTGCTTCTCCCTATTCCTGTTCATTTTCCACAGAAATTGCAAAACTGGGCCAAACAGGAGGTTAAAGGCACTGACTCTCCAAGTGGGGAGAGTGTTAGTAAAGCGTCTGGAATGTTGCACCCGAGTACCAGGGGACGAAAACTGAGACACATTTGAATACGTTTCCTGATCACACGGTGGATGATACTCTGGGATCCACATGCATGTTTTAGCTGAAGGAAGAATCCCTTAAACCTGGAGAGTTGAGACCCATGGAATGGGTACCATGCAATATGACTTCAAAGGGTCTGCATTTGCTCACCGAACCTCACCAATCCTATCACTGCTGCGTTTATGCCGCTGTACACACGCTTGATTCTCTTTCGGAGACATATAAATCCATAGGATTTAAGATTCTTACTAGTCAGGTATATTATTAGGCGTTTAATATGGGGTGTTGAGTCCACTTCGTCGAGCAAGGAGTAGCTCTTGTCTATTACATATTTGGCTTATGGAACGGTATCTGTGCAAATTTCAATCTCTGGTTTTATGCAGCACCCCAACTCACCTTTCCCCTTAAGCAAGCATAAGTTGGTTTTCTACATTTGAGACCCTTTTCTGTTTTGTAATTCAGTTCCTGTGTAGCCAAGTTTACATTCCGTGTAGTAGTGATATCTTATGATGTTTCTTTTTCTCTGTGACTTATTTCACTTAGAATCATCGTACCTGAATCCACTCATTATGCTGTTACGGGCCTGATGACATAGATTTCATTGCTGAGTGATATTGCATTGTGCGTAAGTACCACAACTTCTTTATCCATTTTTCGCTTTCTGCGATATTGAACTTGTACCGTAAACGAGGTTCTTGTAAACAGAGCCGTCCCAAATTTGGGGTGGCTGTGTCTTTTTGATTTTAAGTTCCCTAAGCTATAGGACCATAAGTGGAAGTGCCCTAGGCTCTGTTGCTTTGTTTTTTAGATGTTTCAAGAAACACCATAGACTTCTCCAGAGTGGCTGTTGGCAATTTACATCCCGCCCATCAGCATAACAAGGCTCCCAGTTCTCCATGGCGTGTCCTGCCTTTCTGGATTTTACACTTTTTTCAGATGGCCCTTTTGACCGGGGGGCAGTGAGACTTCATTGTAGTGCAGATTTCCTTTGTAAGCTTGCTTGGTTGACCAAAAAGGGCGTATGCGTTTTTTCCTGAATATATTCAGGAAAAAACGCATACGCCCCTTTTGGCCAAGTGCATCATTGGGGACGTTCTGCCTCTTTTGCTATGCTTTACATGCAATTCCAGTCTACCTCCTGAAATCGGTTTCCTGCAATTCTGCCCCGCTTTCAAGTCCTCTTGGCAGCCTTACTTCAATATATTTTTGGACGATAGCTGTCATTTATAACTCTGCAGGTTTGTGAATGACAGTGCCCCTGAGCTCCTTTCTTCAACTCGCTTTCTTGTGAGCTGGCCGCAACACCGCAGGATTGCTTCAGGCCCTACTGTGGTTCCGGCATGGCAAGCTGAGCCTTTGGTTAATTCCTATTCCTGGTGGGAAATGAGAGTTAAATTTGCCCGTCCAGACACCTCCAGCTAGTCTCTCATTGGTTCTCCCTATTCCTGTTCATTTTCCGCAGAAATTGCAAACTGGGCCAAACAGGAGGTTAAAGGCACTCACTCTCCAAGTGGGGAGAGTGTTAGTAAAGCGTCTGGAATGTTGTACCTGAGTACCAGGGGACGAAAACTGAGACACATTTGAACACGTTTCCCAATCACACGGTGGATCATACTCTGGGTTCCACATGCATGTTTTAGCTGAAGGAAGAGTCCCTTAAACCTGGAAAGTTGAGACCCATGGAATGGGTACCATGCAATATGACTTCAAAGGGTCTGCATTTGCTCACCGAACCTCACCAATCCTATCACTGCTGCATTTATGCCGCTGTACACATGCTTGATTCTCTTTCGGAGCATATAAATCCATAGGTTTTAAGATTCTTACTAGTCAGGTATATTCTTAGACGTTTAATATGGGGTGTTGAGTCCACTTCGTTGAGCAAGGAGTAGCTCTTGTCTATGACATATTTGGCTTATGGAACGGTATCTGTGCTAATTTCAATCTCTGGTTTTATGCAGCCCCCCAACTCACGTTTCCCCTTAAGCAAGCATAAGTTGGTTTTCTACATTTGAGACCCTGTTCTGTTTTGTAATTCAGTTCCTGTGTAGCCAAGTTTACATTACGTGTAGTAGTGATATCTTATGATGTTTCTTTTTCTGTGTGACTTATTTCACTTAGAATCATCGTACCTGAATCCACTCATTATGCTGCTACGGGCCTGATGACATAGATTTCATTGCTGAGTGATATTGCATTGTACGTAAGTACCACAAGTTCTTTATCCATTTTTCGCTTTCTGTGATATTGAACTTGTACCGTAAAAGAGGTTCTTGTAAACAGAGCCGTCCCAAACTTTGGGGTGGCTGTGTGTTTTAGATTTTAATTTCCCTAAGCTATAGGACCATAATTGGAAGTGCCCTAGGCTCTGTTGCCTTGTTTTTTAGATGTTTCAGGAAACACCATACACTTCTTCAGAGTGGCTGTTGGCAATTTGCATCCCGCCCATCAGCATAACAAGGCTCCCAGTTCTCCATGGCCTGTCCTGCCTTTCTGGATTTTACACTTTTCTCAGATGGCCCTTTTGACCGGGGGGCAGTGAGACTTCATTGTAGTGCAGATTTCCTTTGCAAGCTTGCTTGCTTGGCCAAAAAGGGCGTAGGCTTTTTTTCTTGAGGAAAAAACGCATATGCACTTTTTGGCCAAGTGCATCATTGTGGACGTTCTGCCTCTTTTCCTATGCTTTACATGCAATTCCAGTCTACCTCCTGAAATCGGTTTCCTGCAATTCTGCCCTGCTTTCAAGTCCTCTTGGCAGCCTTACTTCAATATATTTTTGGACGATAGCTGTCATTTATAACTCTGCAGTTTTGTGAATAACAGTGCCCCTGAGCTCCTTTCTTCAACTTGTTTTCTTGTGAGCTGGCCGCAACACCGCAGCATCTCTTCAGGCCATAGTGTTGTTCCGGCATGGCACGCTGAGCCTTTGGTTAATTCCTCTTCCTGGTGGGAAATGAGAGTTAAATTTGCCCGTCCAGACACCTCTAGCTAGTCTCTCATTGGTTCTCCCTATTCCTGTTCATTTTCCGCAGAAATTGCAAACTGGGCCAAACAGGAGGTTAAAGGCACTGACTCTCCAAGTGGGGAGCTTGTTAGTAAAGCGTCTGGAATGTTGCACCCGAGTACCAGGGGACGAAAACTGACACATTTGAACACGTTTCCCGATCACACGGTGGATCATACTCTGGGTTCCACATGCATGTTTTAGCTGAAGGAAGAATCCCTTAAACCTGGAGAGTTGAGACCCATGGAATGGGTACCATGCAATATGACTTCAAAGGGTCTGCATTTGCTCACCGAACCTCATCAATCCTATCACTGCTGCGTTTATGCCGCTATACACACGCTTGATTCTCTTTCAGAGATATATAAATCCATAGGTTTTAAGATTCTTACTAGTCAGGTATATTCTTTGGCATTTAATATGTGGTGTTGAGTCCACTTCGTTGAGCAAGGTGTAGCTCTTTTCTATTACATATTTGGCTTATGGAACGATATCTGTGCTAATTTCAATGTCTGGTTTTATGCAGCACCCCAACTCACCTTTCCCCTTAAGGAAGCATAAGTTGGTTTTCTACATTTGAGACCCTGTTCTGTTTTGTAATTCAGTTCCTGTGTAGCCAAGTTTACATTCCGTGTAGTAGTTATATCTTATGATGTTTGTTTTTCTGTGTGACTTATTTCACTTAGAATCATCGTACCTGAATCCACTCATTATGCTGTTACGGGCCTGATGACATAGATTTCATTGCTGAGTGATATTGCATTGTACGTAAGTACCACAACTTCTTTATCCATTTTTCACTTTCTGTGATATTGAACTTGTACCGTAAACGAGGTTCCTGTAAACAGAACCCTCCCAAACTTTGGGGTGGCTGTGTCTTTTTGATTTTAATTTCCCTAAGCTATAGGACCGTAAGTGGAAGTGCCCTAGGCTCTGTTGCTTTGTTTTTTAGATGTTTCAGGAAACACCATAGACTTCTCCAGAGTGGCTGTTGGCAATTTACATCCCGCCCATCAGCATAACAAGGCTCCCATTTCTCCATGGCCTGTCCTGCCTTTCTGGATTTTACACTTTTATCAGATGGCCCTTTTGACTGGGGGCCAGTGAGACTTCATTGTAGTGCAGATTTCATTTGCAAGCTTGCTTGGTTGGCCAAAAAGGGCGTATGCGTTTTTTCCTGAATATATTCAGGAAAAAACGCATACGCCCCTTTTGGCCAAGTGCATCATTGTGGACGTTCTGCCTCTTTTCCTATGCTTTACATGCAATTCCAGTCTACCTCCTGAAATCGGTTTCCTGCAATTCTGCCCCGCTTTCAAGTCCTCTTGGCAGCCTTACTTCAATATATTTTTGGACGATAGCTGTCATTTATAACTCTGCAGGTTTGTGAATGACAGTGCCCCTGAGCTCCTTTCTTCAACTCGCTTTCTTGTGAGCTGGCCGCAACACCGCAGGATTGCTTCAGGCCCTAGTGTGGTTCCGGCAAGGCACGCTTAGCCTTTGGTTAATTCCTCTTCCTGGTGGGAAACGAGAGTTAACTTTGCATGTCCAGACACCTCCAGCTAGTTTCTCATTGGTTCTCCCTATTCCTGTTCATTTTCCATAGAAATTGCAAACTGGGCCAAACAGGAGGTTAAAGGCACTGACTCTCCAAGTGGGGAGAGTGTTAGTAAAGCGTCTGGAATGTTGCACCCGAGAACCGGGGGACGAATACTGAGACACATTTGAACACGTTTCCGATCACACAGTGGATCGTACTCTGGGTTCCACATGCATGTTTTAGCTGAAGGAAGAATCCCTTAAACCTGGAGAGTTGAGATCCATGGAATGGGTACCATGCAATATGACTTCAAAGGGTCTGCATTTGCTCACCGAACCTCACCAATCCTATCACTGCTGCGTTTATGCCGCTGTACACACGCTTGATTCTCTTTCGGAGACATATAAATCCATAGGTTTTAAGATTCTTACTAGTCAGGTATATTCTTAGGCGTTTAATATGGGGTGTTGAGTCCACTTCGTTGAGCAAGGAGTAGCTCTTGTCTATTACATATTTGGCTTATGGAACGGTATCTGTGCTAATTTCAATCTCTGGTTTTATGTAGCACCCCAACTCACCTTTCCCCTTAAGCAAGCATAACTTGGTTTTCTACATTTGAGACCCTGTTCTGTTTTGTAATTCAGTTCCTGTGTAGCCAAGTTTACATTCCGTGTAGTAGTGATATCTTATGATGTTTCTTTTTCTGTGTGACTTATTTCACTTAGAATCATCGTACCTGAATCCACTCATTATGCTGCTACGGGCAGATGACATAGATTTCATTGCTGAGTGATATTGCATTGTACGTAATTACCACAACTTCTTTATCCATTTTTCACTTTCTGTGATATTGAAATTGTACTGTAAACGAGGTTCTTGTAAACAGAGCCTTCCCAAACTTTGGGGTGGCTGTGTCTTTTTGATTTTAATTTCCCTAAGCTATAGGACCATAAGTGGAAGTGCCCTAGGCTCTGTTGCTTTGTTTTTTAGATGTTTCAGGAAACACCATACACTTCTCCAGAGTGGCTGTTGGCAATTTACATCCCGCCCATCAGCATAACAAGGCTCCCAGTTCTCCATGGCCTGTCCTGCCTTTCTGGATTTTACACTTTTTTCAGATGGCCCATTTGACCGGGGAGCAATGAGACCTTATTGTAGTGCAGATTTCCGTTTCAAGCTTGATTGGTTGGCCAAAAAGTGCATATGCATGTTTTCCTGAATATATTCAGGAAAAAACGCGTATGCCCTTTTTGGCCGAGTGCATCATTGTGGACGTTCTGCCTCTTTTGCTATGCTTTACATGCAATTCCAGTCTACCTCCTGAAATCGGTTTCCTGCAATTCTGCCCCGCTTTCAAGTCCTCTTGGCAGCCTTACTTCAATATATTTTTGGACGATAGCTGTCATTTATAACTCTGCAGGTTTGTGAATGACAGTGCCCCTGAGCTCCTTTCTTCAACTCGCTTTCTTGTGAGCTGGCCGCAACACCGCAGGATAGATTCAGGCCCTAGTGTGGTTTCGGCATGGCCCACTGAGGCTTTGGTTAATTCCTCTTCCTGGTGGGAAATGAGAGTTAAATTTGCCCGTTCAGATATCTCCAGCTAGTCTCTCATTGGTTCTCCCTATTCCTGTTCATTTTCCACAGAAATTGCAAAACTGGGCCAAACAGGAGTTTAAAGGCACTGACTCTCCAAGTGGGGAGAGTGTTAGTAAAGCATCTGGAATGTTGCACCCGAGTACCAGGGGACGAAAACTGAGACACATTTGAACACATTTCCTGATCACATGGTGGATGATACTCTGGGTTCCACATGCATGTTTTAGCTGAAGGAAGAATCCCTTAAACCTGGAGAGTTGAGATCCATGGAGTGGGTACCATGCAATATGACTTCAAAGGGTCTGCATTTGCTCACCGAACCTCACCAATCCTATCACTGCTGCATTTATGCCACTGTACACACGCTTGATTCTCTTTCGGAGACATATAAATCCATAGGATTTAAGATTCTTACTAGTCAGGTATATTCTTAGACGTTTAATATGGGGTGTTGAGTCCACTTCGTTGAGCAAGGAGTAGCTCTTGTCTATTACATATTTGGCTTATGGAATGGTATCTGTGCTAATTTCAATCTCTGGTTTTATGCAGCACCCCAACTCACCTTTCCCCTTAAGCAAGCATACAATGGTTTTCTACATTTGAGACCCTGTTCTGTTTTGTAATTCAGTTCCTGTGTAGCCAAGTTTACATTCCGTGTAGTAGTGGTATCTTATGAAATTTCTTTTTCTGTGTGACTTATTTCACTTAGAATCATCGTACCTGAATCCACTCATTATGCTGTTACGGGCCTGATGACATAGATTTCATTGCTGAGTGATATTGCATTGTACGTAAGTACCACAACTTCTTTATCCATTTTTCGTTTTCTGCGATATTGAACTTGTACCGTAAATGAGGTTCTTGTAAACAGAGCCGTCCCAAATTTGGGGTGGCTGTGTCTTTTTGATTTTAAGTTCCCTAAGCTATAGGACCATAAGTGGAAGTGCCCTAGGCTCTGTTGCTTTGTTTTGTAGATATTTCAGGAAACACCATACACTTCTCCAGAGTGGCTGTTGGAAATTTACATCCCGCCCATCAGCATAACAAGGCTCCCAGTTCTCCATGGCCTGTCCTGCCTTTCTGGATTTACACTTTTTTCAGGTGGCCCTTTTAACCGGGGGGCAGTGACACTCCATTGTAGTGCAGACTTCCTTTGCACGCTTGCTTGGTTGGCCAAAAAGGGCGTATGCGTTTTTTCCTGAATATATTCAGGAAAAAACGCATACGCCCTTTTTGGCCGAGTGCATCATTGTGGACGTTCTGCCTCTTTTGCTATGCTTTACATGCAATTCCAGTCTACCTCCTGAAATCGGTTTCCTGCAATTCTGCCCCGCTTTCAAGTCCTCTTGGCAGCCTTACTTCAATATATTTTTGGACGATAGCTGTCATTTATAACTCTGCAGGTTTGTGAATGACAGTGGCCCTGAGCTCCTTTCTTCAACTCGCTTTCTTGTGAGCTGGCCGCAACACCGCAGGATTGCTTCAGGCCCTAGTGTGGTTCCGGCATGGCACATTGAACCGTTGGTTAATTCCTCTTCCTGGTGGGAAATGAGAGTTAAATTTGCCCGTCCAGACACCTCCAGCTAGTCTCTCATTGGTTCCCTCTATTCCTGTTCATTTTCCACAGAAATTGCAAACTGGGCCAAACAGGAGGTTAAAGGCACTGACTCTCCAAGTGGGGAGAGTGTTAGTAAAGCGTCTGGAATGTTGCACCCGAGTACCAGGGAACGAAAACTGGCACATTTGAACACGTTTCCCGATCACACGGTGGATGATACTCTGGGTTCCACATGCATGTTTTAGCTGAAGGAAGAATCCCTTAAACCTGGAGAGTTGAGATCCATGGAATGGGTACCATGCAATATGACTTCAAAGGGTCTGCATTTGCTCAGCGAACCTCACCAATCCTATCACTGCTGCGTTTATGCCGCTGTACACACGCTTGATTCTCTTTCGGAGCATATAAATCCATAGGTTTTAAGATTATTACTAGTCAGGTATATTCTTAGGAGTTTAATATGGGGTGTTGAGTCCACTTCGTTGAGCAAGGAGTAGCTCTTGTCTATTACATATTTGGCTTATGGAACGGTATCTGTGCTAATTTCAATCTCTGGTTTTATGCAGCCCCCCAACTCACCTTTCCCCTTAAGCAAGCATAAGTTGGTTTTCTACATTTGAGACCCTGTTCTGTTTTGTAATTCAGTTCCTGTGTAGCCAAGTTTACATTCCATGTAGTAGTGATATCTTATGATGTTTCTTTTTCTCTGTGAATTATTTCACTTAGAATCATCGTACCTGAATCCACTCATTATGCTGCTACGGGTCTCATGACATAGATTTCATTGCTGAGTGATATTGCATTGTACGTAAGTACCACAACTTCTTTATACATTTTTCGCTTTCTGCGATATTGAACTTGTACCGTAAACGAGGTTCTTGTAAACAGAGCCGTCCCAAACATTGGGGTGGCTGTGTCTTTTTGATTTTAATTTCCCTAAGCTATAGGACCATAAGTGGAAGTGCCCTAGGCTCTGTTGCTTTGTTTTTTAGATGTTTCAGGAAACACCATACACTTCTCCAGAGTGGCTGTTGGCAATTTACATCCCGCCCATCAGCATAACAAGGCTCCCAGTTCTCCATGGCCTGTCCTGCCTTTCTGGATTTTACACTTTTTTCACATGGCCCTTTTGACCGGGGGACAGTGACACTCCATTGTAGTGCAGACTTCCTTTGCAAGCTTGCTTCGTTGGCCAAAAAGTGCGTATGCGTTTTTTCCTGAATATATTCAGGAAAAAACGCATACGCACTTTTTGGCCAAGTGCATCATTGTGGACGTTCTGCCTCTTTTGCTATGCTTTACATGCAATTCCAGTCTACCTCCTGAAATCGGTTTCCTGCAATTCTGCCCCGCTTTCAAGTCCTCTTGGCAGCCTTACTTCAATATATTTTTGGACGATAGCTGTCATTTATAACTCTGCAGGTTCGTGAATGACAGTGCCTAGAGCTCCTTTCTTCAACTCGCTTTCTTGTGAGCTGGCCGCAACACCGCAGGATTGCTTCAGGCCCTAGTGTGGTTCCGGCACGGCACATTGAGCCTTTGGTTAATTCCTCTTCCTGGTGGGAAATGAGAGTTAAATTTGCCCGTCCAGACACCTCCAGCTAGTCTCTCATTGGTTCTCCCTATTCCTGTTCATCTTCCGCAGAAATTGCAAACTGAGCCAAACAGGAGGTTAAAGGCACTGACTCTCCAAGTGGGGAGAGTGTTAGTAAAGCGTCTGGAATGTTGCACCCGAGTATCAGGGGACGAAAACTGAGACACCTTTGAACACGTTTCCCAATCACACGGTGAATCATACTCTGGGTTCCACATGCATGTTTTAGCTGAAGGAAGAATCCCTTAAACCTGGAGAGTTGAGACCCATGCAATGTGTACCATGAAATATGACTTCAAAGGGTCTACATTTGCTGACCGATCCTCACCAATACTATCACTGGTGCGTTTATGCCACTGTACACATGCTTGATTCTCTTTCGGAGACATATGAATCCATAGGTTTTAAGATTCTTACAAGTCAGGTATATTCTTAGACGTTTAATATGGGGTGTAGAGTCCACTTCGTTGAGCAAGGAGTAGCTCTTGTCTATTACATATTTGGCTTATGGAACGGTATTTGTACTAATTTCAATGTCTGGTTTTATGCAGCACCCCAACTCACCTTTCCCCTTAAGCAAGCATACAATGGTTTTCTACATTTGAGACCCTGTTCTGTTTTGTAATTCAGTTCCTGTGTAGCCAAGTTTACATTCCGTGTAGTAGTGATATTTTATGATGTTTCTTTTTCTGTGTGACTTATTTCACTTATAATCATCGTACCTGAATCCACTCATTATGCAGCTACGGGCCTGATGACATAGATTTCATTGCTGAGTGATATTGCATTGTACGTAAGTACCACAACTTCTTTATCCATTTTTCGCTTTCTGTGATATTGAACTTGTACCGTAAATGAGGTTCTTGTAAACAGAGCTGTCCCAAACTTTGGGGTGGCTGTGTCTTTTTGATTTTAATTTCCCTAAGCTATAGGACCATAAGTGGAAGTGCCCTAGGCTCTGTTGCTTTGTTTTCTAGATGTTTCAGGAAACACCATACACTTCTCCAGAGTGGCTCTTGGCAATTTACATCCCGCCCATGAGCATAACAAGGCTCCCACGTCTCCATGGCCTGTCCTGCCTTTCTGGATTTTACACTTTTTTCAGATGGCCCTTTTGACCGGGAGGCAGTGAGACTTCATTGTAATGAAGATTTCCTTTGCAAGCTTGCTTGGTTGGCCAAAAAGGGCGTATGCGTTTTTTCCTGAATATATTCAGGAAAGAACGCATACGCCCTTTTTGGCCAAGTGCATCATTGTGGACGTTCTGCCTCTTTTCCTATGCTTTACATGCAATTCTAGTCTACCTACTGAAATCGGTTTCCTGCAATTCTGCCCCGCTTTCAAGTCCTCTTGGCAGCCTTACTTCAATATATTTTTGGACGATAGCTGTCATTTATAACTCTGCAGGTTTGTGAATGACAGTGCCCCTGAGCTCCTTTATTCAACTCGCTTTCTTGTGAGCTGGCCGCAACACCGCAGCATTGCTTCAGGCCCTAGTGTGGTTCCGGCATGGCACGCTGAGCCTTTGGTTAATTCCTCTTCCTGGTGGGAAATGAGAGTTAAATTTGCCCGTCCAGACACCTCCAGCTAGTCTCTCATTGATTCTCCCTATTGCTGTTCATTTTCCGCAGAAATTGCAAACTGGGCCAATCAGGAGGTTAAAGGCACTGACTCTCCAAGTGTAGAGAGTGTTAGTAAAGCGTCTGGAATGTTGCACCCGAGTACCAGGGGACGAAACCTGAGTCACATTTGAACACGTTTCCCGATCACACAGTGGATCATACTCTGGGTTCCACATGCATGTTTTAGCTGAAGGAAGAATCCCTTAAACCTGGAGAGTTGAGACCCATGGAATGGGTACCATGCAATATGACTTCAAAGGGTCTGCATTTGCTCACCGATCCTCACCAATCCTATCACTGCTGCGTTTATGCCGCTGTACACACACTTGATTCTCTTTCGGAGACATATAAATCCATAGGTTTTAAGATTCTTACTAGTCAGGTATATTCTTAGGAGTTTAATATGGGGTGTTGAGTCCACTTCGTTGAGCAAGGAGTAGCTCTTGTCTATTACATATTTGGCTTATGGAACGGTATCTGTGCTAATTTCAATCTCTGGTTTTATGCAGCAACCCAACTCACCTTTCCCCTTAAGCAAGCATAAGTTGGTTTTCTACATTTGAGACCCTGTTCTGTTTTGTAATTCAGTTCCTGTGTAGCCAAGTTTACATTCCGTGTAGTAGTGATATCTTATGATGTTTCTTTTTCTGTGTGACTTATTTCACTTAGAATCATCGTACCTGAATCCACTCATTATGCTGCTACGGGCCTGATGACATAGATTTCATTGCTGAGTGATATTGCATTGTACGTAAGTACCACAACTTCTTTATCCATTTTTCACTTTCTGTGATATTTAACTTGTACCGTAAACGAGGTTCTTGTAAACAGAGCCGTCCCAAACTTTGGGGTGGTTGTGTCTTTTTGATTTTAATTTCCCTAAGCTATAGGACCATAAGTGGAAGAGCCCTAGGCTCTGTTGCTTTGTTTTGTAGATGTTTCAGGAAAAACCATACACTTCTCCAGAGTGCCTGTTGGCAATTTACATCCCATCCATCAGCATAACAAGGCCTCCAGTTCTCCATTGCCTGTCCTGCCTTTCTGGATTTTATACTTTTTTCAGATGGCCCTTTTGACCGGGGGGCAGTGAGACTTCATTGTAGTGCAGATTTCCTTTGCAAGCTTGCTTGGTTGGCCAAAAAGGGCGTATGCCTTTTTTCCTGAATATATTCAGGAAAAAACGCATACGCCCTTTTTGGCCAAGTGCATCATTGTGGACGTTCTGCCTCTTTTCCTATGCTTTACATGCAATTCCAGTCTACCTCCTGAAATCGGTTTCCTGCAATTCTGCCCCGCTTTCAAGTCCTCTTGGCAGCCTTACTTCAATATATTTTTGGATGATAGCTGTCATTTATAACTCTGCAGGTCTGTGAATGACAGTGCCCCTGAGCTCCTTTCTTCAACTCGCTTTCTTGTGAGCTGGCCGCAACACCGCAGGATTGCTTCAGGCCTTAGTGTGGTTCCGGCACGGCACGCTGAGCCTTTGGTTAATTCCTCTTCCTGGTGGGAAATGAGAGTTAAATTTGCCCATACAGAAACCTCCAGCTAGTCTCTCATTGGTTCTCCCTATTCCTGTTCATTTTCCGCAGAAATTGCAAACTGGGCCAAACAGGAGGTTAAAGGCACTGACTCTCCAAGTGGGGAGAGTGTTAGTAAAGCGTCTGGAATGTTGCACCCGAGTACCAGGGGACGAAAACTGACACATTTGACCACGTTTCCCGATCACACGGTGGATCATACTCTGGGTTCCACATGCATGTTTTAGCTGAAAGAAGAATCCCTTAAACCTGGAGAGTTGAGATCCATGGAATGGGTACCATGCAATATGACTTCAAAGGGTCTGCATTTGCTCACCGATCCTCACCAATCCTATCACTGCTGCGTTTATGCCACTGTACACATGCTTGATTCTCTTTTGGAGACATATAAATCCATAGATTTTAAGATTCTTACTAGTCAGGTATATTCTTAGGCGTTTAATATGGGGTGTTGAGTCCACTTCATTGAGCAAGGAGTAGCTCTTGTCTATTACATATTTGGCTTATGGAACGGTATCTGTGCTAATTTCAATCTCTGGTTTTATGCAGCACCCCAACTCACCTTTCCCCTTAAGGAAGCATAAGTTGGTTTTCTACATTTGAGACCCTGTTCTGTTTTGTAATTCAGTTCCTGGGTAGCCAAGTTTACATGCCGTGTAGTAGTGGTATCTTATAATGTTTCTTTTTCTGTGTGACTTATTTCACTTAAAATCATCGTACCTGAATCCACTCATTATGCTGCTACGGGCCTGATGACATAGATTTCATTGCTGAGTGATATTGCATTGTACGTAAGTACCACAACTTCTTTATCCATTTTTCGCTTTCTACGATATTGAACTTGTACCATAAACGAGGTTCTTGTAAACAGAGCTGTGCCAAACGTTGGGGTGGCTGTGTCTTTTTGATTTTAATTTCCCTAAGCTATAGGTCCATAAGTAGAAGTGCCCTAGGCTCTGTTGCTTTGTTTTTTAGATGTTTCAGGAAACACCATACACTTCTCCAGAGTGGCTGTTGGCAATTTACATCCCGCCCATCAGCATAACAAGGCTCCCAGTTCTCCATGGCCTGTCCTGCCTTTCTGGATTTTACACTTTTTACAGATGGCCCTTTTGACCTGGGGGCAGTGAGACTTCATTGTAGTGCAGATTTCCTTTGCAAGCTTGCTTGGTTGGCCAAAAAGGGCGTATGCGTTTTTTCCTGAATATATTCAGGAAAAAACGCATACGCCCTTTTTGGCCAAGTGCATCATTGTGGACGTTCTGCCTCTTTTCCTATGCTTTACATGCAATTCCAGTCTACCTCCTGAAATCGGTTTCCTGCAATTCTGTCCCGCTTTCAAGTCCTCTTGGCAGCCTTACTTCAATATATTTTTGGACGATAGCTGTCATTTATAACTCTGCAGGTGTGTGAATGACAGTGCCCCTGAGCTCCTTTCTTCAACTCGCTTTCTTGTGAGCTGGCCGCAACACCGCAGCATTGCTTCAGGCCCTACTGTGGTTCCGGCATGGCACGCTGAGCCTTTGGTTAATTCCTCTTCCTGGTGGGAAATGAGAGTTAAATTTGCCCGTCCAGACACCTCCAGCTAGTCTCTCATTGGTTCTCCCTATTCCTGTTCATTTTCCGCAGAAATTGCAAACTGGGCCAAACAGGAGGTTAAAGGCACTGACTCTCCAAGTGGGGAGAGTGTTAGTAAAGCGTCTGGAATGTTGCACCCGAGTACCAGGGCACGAAAACTGAGACACATATGAACACGTTTCCCGATCACACGGTGGATCATACTCTGGGTTCCACATGCATGTTTTAGCTGAAGGAAGAATCCCTTAAACCTGGAGAGTTGAGACCCATGGAATGGGTACCATGCAATATGACTTCAAAGGGTCTGCATTTGCTCACCGATCCCCACCAATCCTATCACTGCTGCGTTTATGCCGCTATACACACACTTGATTCTCTTTTGGAGACATATAAATGCATAGGTTTTAAAATTCTTACTTCTCAGGTATATTCTTAGGCGTTTAATATGGGGCATTGAGTCCACTTCGTTGAGCAAGGAGTAGCTCTTGTCTATTACATATTTGGCTTATGGAACGGTATCTGTGCTAATTTCAATCTCTGGTCTTATGCAGCACCCCAACTCACCTTTCCCCTTAAGCAAGCATAAGTTGGTTTTCTACATTTGAGACCCTGTTCTGTTTTGTAATTCAGTTCCTGTGTAGCCAAGTTTACATTCCGTGTAGTAGTGATATCTTATGATGTTTCTTTTTCTCTGTGACTTATTTCACTTAGAATCATCGTACCTGAATCCACTCATTATGCTGCTACGGTTCTGATGACATAGATTTCATTGCTGAGTGATATTGCATTGTACGTAAGTACCACAACTTCTTTATCCATTTTTTGCTTTCTGTGATATTGAACTTGTACCGTAAACGAGGTTCTTGTAAACAGTGCCGTCCCAAACTTTGGGGTGGCTGTGTCTTTTTTATTTTAATTTCCCTAAGCTATAGGACCATAAGTGGAAGTGCCCTAGGCTCTGTTGCTTTGTTTTTTAGATGTTTCAGGAAACACCATACACTTCTCCAGAGTGGCTGTTGGCAATTTACATCCCGCCCACCAGCATAACAAGGCTCCCAGTTCTCCATGGCCTGTCCTGCCTTTCTGGATTTTATACTTTTTTCAGATGGCCCTTTTGACCGGGGGGAAGTGAGACTTCATTGTAGTGCAGATTTCCTTTGCAAGCTTGTTTGGTTGGCCAGAAAGGGCATATGCGTTTCTTCCTGAATATATTAAGGAAAAAACGCATGTGCCCTTTTTGGCCAAGTGCATCATTGTCGACGTTCTGAGTCTTTTCATATGTTGTCAATGCAATTCTAGTCTACCTCTTGAAATCGGTTTCCTGCAATTCTGCCTTGCTGTCAGTGCCTCTTCATAGCCTTACCTCAATATACTTTTGGAAAATAGTTGGCCTTTATAACTCTGCAGGTTTTTGAATTGCAGTGGCCCGTAGCTCCATTTTTCAGCTCTTATTTTTGTGATCTTGCCTCATATCCACAGGATTTTTTCATGCCCTATTCTTCTTCTGGGGCGCCTTGCTCTGCTTTTGGTTAATTCTTCTTCCTGATGTGAAATTAGAGTGACATGTGCCCATTGAAACCGCTACAGCTATTTTCTCACTGGTTCCCCCTATTCCCATTCATCCTCCGCACTAACTGCAGACTGTGCAATACCGGAACTTAAAGGCATTGACTCTCCGTGTGGGGATGTTGTTAGTAAAGTGGCTGGAATGTTGATCCGGAGCCCCAGGAGAGGAAAATGATGTGCGTTTTAGAAAGCTTTCCCGATCATATGGTATACCATCCGCTGGATTTCCCATGCATGGTTTAGCTGTAGGAAGATTCCCTTCAACCTGGAATGTTGGGACCCTGGAATGAGTAGCATGAAGTATTGCATTAAACTTTCGGCAGTTGCTCACCAAAGCTCACCAATCCTCTCAGCCCCAAGTGTCCAGCCTTATGTCTTATCCAGCTGTGGGTTTATATGTGGTCATTCCAGGTTGCATCACAGCCCCTGAGCGAATTTTGTAAGAATTTTTCTCTCTTTCATTGTTTCTGCGTTTTGGTTTTAAAATTTATTTCTATAATGGGGTTTAGCTCATTTTCACTGCTGTGTTTGGCCGCTCTGCACACACTTGATTCCCTTATGGAGATAATTCAATACATGGGTTTTAAGATTCTTATTACTCAGATATATTTCTCTGCGGTGTATAGGGTGTGTTGAGGCCAGTTCATTGAGCAAGGTGTAGATCTTGTCTAATACCTATTTGGTTTATTGAACGGTATCTGTGCTAATTTCAAACTCTGGTTTTATGCATCACCCCACCTCTCCTTTCCCCTTAAGCTGACATAAGTGTGTTTTCTAAATGTGAGACACTGTTCTGTTTTGTAATTCATTTTTTGTGCAGCCATATTTATCCTCCCTCTATAAGTGATATCTTATGATATGTTTCTTTTTCTGTTTGACTTATTTCAAGTAGTATTATCGGACCTAAATCCACTCTTTATCCTTCTACTAGCCTTATTACATTGATTTCATGGTGAAGAGATATTCCATTGTACATAAGTACCACATTTTCTTTATCCATTGTTCTCTTTCCTGGGATATTTAAGGTGTACTGAAGTTGAGGTTCTTGTAAACAGAGTAGCCCTAAACTGTGGTGTGCTTGTGTCTTGTTGATTTTTAGACTTCCCTAGATATACTTCCATGATTGGAAGTGCCCTATGCTCTGTAGCTCTGTTTTTTAGATGATTTAGGAACCACCATACACTTCTCCAGAGTGGCTCTCGGCAGTTCACACACTGTCCATCAGCGTATAAAGGCTCCCTGTTCTCCATGGCCTGTCCTGCATTTCTGGTTTTTACAATTTTTTCGGATGGCCCTTTTGACCGGTGGGAAATGAGACTTCTTTGTTGTGCACATTTGCATTGCTTGCTTGCTTGGTTGCCCATAAAGTGCGTATGCGTTTTTTCCTGGATATATTCAGGAAAAAATGCATACTCCCTTTTGGGCCAACTGCATCATTGTCGAAATTCTGCCGCTTTTCATGTGCTTTAAAGACGAGTCCAATCTATCTCTTGAAATCTGTTTCTTGCAATTCTGTCTTGCATTCAGATCCTCTTCTTTGCCTTACCTCAACATATTTTTGGACGTTAGTTTTCATTTATAACTCTGCAGGTTTGTGAATTGCAGTGACCCTGAGCTCCATTTTTTAAGTTGCTCTTTTGTGAGCTGGCCTCAAAGCCGCAGGATTGCTTCAGGCCCTATTTTGGCTCCGGCGAGGCGGGCTGAGCCTTTTTTTAATTCTTATTCTTAATGGGAAATTAGAGTGACATGTGCCCGTCCAAACCCCTACAACTATTCTCTCATTGGTTCCCCCTCTTCCCGTTCATCCTCCTCACAATTTGCAAAATGTGTGAAACAGAAGTTTAAATGTGCTGATTCTCTAAGTGGGGAGATTCTAAGTAACGTGGCTGGAATGATGAACAGGAGCACCAGGAGAGGATAAATGAGGTGCATTTTAGACACATCTCCCCATCACATGGTGTACAGTCCTCTGGGTTTTCCATGCATGTTTTAGCTGTAGGAAGATCCCTTGAACCTGCAGATTTGGGACCCATTGAATGGGTACCAGGTAGTATTACTTTAAAGGGTGTGCATTTCCTCACCCAACCTCACATTTCTCTTAGCACGAACAGTTTCCAGCCTTATGTGTCATCCTGCTGTGGGTCTAGATGTGTTCAATCCATGTTGCATCACCGTCCCTGAGGAAAAGTTGTAAGAGGTTTTCTCTGTCTCTCTGTCGTTTATTTTTTTCAATTTATTACTATATTGGTTACAGCTGATTTTCAAAGCTCTGTTTCTTGCTGCTGTACATCCACTTGAGTCACATACAGAGAGACATCAATAAATTCTTTTTCAGATTCTTACCAGTCATATATATTCTTTTCCGGTGACTTGAGTGTGCTGAGTGCAGTTCTTTTAGCTACCGTGTAGGCCTTGTTGATTATCAGTTTGGTATTTGGAATGGTATCTTTGCTAATTTCAACCTCCTGGATGATGCCTCACCCCTCCCCACCTTTCCCGTTTAGCAGCCTTACGCGTGTTTTCTACATACTTGACTATGTTTTTCTTTTGTAATTTATTTCATGTGTAGCCATTTTGGATTCCACCTTTAAGTGATATCTTATGATATGTGTCTTTTTCTTTTTGAATTATGTCACTTAGAATGATCATACGTAACTCCTCCGGAGTTGTTACAACTGGCCATATTTCATTGATTTCCAGGCTGAGTAATATTCCACTCTACATAAGTACCACATCTCTATCCATTTTTTCCCTCCAGAGACATTTAAGTTATATCCTAGTCGAGGATCTTTTAAACAGAGAGGCAGTAAACATTGGGGTGCCTGTGTCCTCTCGATTTCTGTTTTTCCCAAGACATACGCCCATGAGTGCAAGTGCCCTATGCTCTGTAGCTCATTTTTTAGATGCTTTAGTAAACACAATACACTTCTCCAGAATGGCCGTTGGCAATATACATTTCCACTATAAGCCTCACAGGGCTCCCTCTTCTCCTTGCCCTGTCCTGCATTTCTGGTGTTTACACTTTATGAGGATGGCTCTTCTGACTGATGCGAAGTGATATCTTTTGTAGTATTGATTTCCAGTGCCCACCTGTTTGGTTGGCTAAAAAAGTGTATGCCCTTTTCTTGAATATATACAGAAAAAAACGCATACAGCCTTTTTGGCCAACTGCAATGTTGGCAATGTTCAGCCCCTTTTCTTGTGCTTAATGGCGAGTCCTTTCTACCTCCTCAAATCCCTTTCCTGCCATTCTCCCTTGCTTACCAATCCTTTTCTCTGACTTTCCTCAAGACATTTTTCAGTGATAGATATTTTCAACTCTGCAGTTTCATGAATTTTACTGCCCCTGAGTTCCATTGTTCAACTTGTGTTTATGGGAACTGGCCACAAAGCAGTGGGATTTCCTCAAGCCCTATACTGTTTCCATGGGCAACCCTAGCCTTTGGTCAATTCGTCTTCCTGATTGGAAATTAGAGTGACATGTGCCTGTCTGAACACCTAGGACTTGTCTCTCATTGTTCCTCATCCTTCCGCTTCATCCTCTGGACAAATTCCAAACTGTACGCAACAGGATGTTGACAGTGCTGACATCTCCAAGTGGGGAGACTGTTAGTAAAGACGCTGGAGGGGTGAACCCGAGCACCAGGAGATGAGGAGATGAGATGCCTTTTCCAAACTCTTCCCGATCAGACGGTATACCATCCTCTGGGTGTGACAGACATGTTTTAGCAGTAGGAAGAGTCCCATTCATGTAAGGAGAACACCAGGGCTTTTTCAAAATCAGTGTCTCCCCGAAACCCAAACTGGGGAATTTTTTAAGCTACGGCTACACATATGTTCATTAAGGGCCTTGGGAAGTAGGCAGAGTCCAAACTTTAGATGATTGAAGTCTTCAGGGTCAGAAGCACTCACCACCGGCTTCCCTTAGGTTACACTTTAACTGTCATTGATAGATGATGTCAATAAAAATATCTATTCTTTTTCCGATTATTTCCCCTTATAGGTTATTGCAAAATATTGAGTGTAGTTCCCTGTGCTATACAGTAGTTCCTTGTTGATGATCTATTTTATACATAGCAGTGTGTATGTGTTAATTCCAAACTGTTAATTTATCCCTCCTCCCACCTTTCCCCTTTGGTAATAATAAATTATAAGATTTTATACTTCTCAGAAATGGGGGAGCTGAAAGAGAGGTATCATTTTCAATGGAAAAGCATTTAAAACAAGATTGAAGCTTTAACCAAGATTATTAGGTGTACATCCTTGGAAAGAAATCACTTCATTTCTCTAATATTGACCTGACAAATAAGACAAACCTTTTCACTGAACTTGCTTATAATAAAGTGATGGAAATATCAAATGGAAGTGTTAGAAACATCTTATTTTACCCGAGCCTTATAAACTGTTCTATGTTAACTACAGTTTGGCTCACACATCTGTTCATTGAAGTTACAATAGTCTCAATTTCTGTTACTGATCCTCCAGAGTGGACCCCAACAAGTGTCTCCCTGCCCAGTGTCATTGGGGCCAACAGATCGAGACTGAGTTTGGTTCACAAGCAAAGGAAACTTTATATTTTAAACAGAGAATGGAGAGGTGAGAGCATGCACTACCCCGTGGGCTGTGGGCTGGGCTGCTGTGTAGAGATCCTGTCAGAGTCAGTGGGAGGGAGGGGGCGGAGCACTCGAGGGCCGGGTTGGCTGCAGCTCAGGCTCTATATCTCGGAGTCTGCACTGGGCCCCAGGAGCTGAGGTGTCGACCCAGCCATTCTGCACTAGGAAATCTGGTCTGAAGTGCCGGGTGTGGAACCTCTGCATGCGGGACCCTAGGAGCACGTGAAATTAGACAAAGCACAAAGGATAAAAAAGGTCAGACTTGACTTTATTGCCCAGATTCTATTTTTATCTCCCAGGGATTTTTAATGGGCTTTGCTGGGGACAAACCCCTCCTCTGCCTTTTGTCCCGTTCCTCATTCTTGGAGTGCTGAGGGTGCAGACCCTTCTTCTGTAACTGCTGAGTGCTGAGTTGGGAGCCCTCATACCAGGGGACGAGGGTCAGAACTTCTCCCCAGCAGCCTCCAGGTGACGTTGATTGGCCCCAGGACCCCTGCCTCCCTGCTCGTCCGCCTGAGCACCAGCATTGGAAGTGTTATAGATTCTAATGACCTTTAAGGGTCCAGGAAAGAGATGTGCAGAGACGCTGTGGGGGCCGGTTTCACCCCGCCCCACATTTGTTCGGCCACCTTAGGCTGACCGTTTCTGCCAGCCTAGATGCTCTGACCAGTAGTCTGCTCTTTCTTCAATTAGGCCCCTGAATTAACGTAAAAACAGCACCAGGTGTCAGAGCCCTGCCCGCTCAACTCCCAGACAGTCCAGGGTCAGTGGTGATCAAGGACCATGATGGCCACTGAGTCAACAGCCTTTTGAAGTAAACAGGAGTCCAGCCGGTCTTATTGGCCACCATCATCACGGTGTCTGTAGGCTTTTCTATGGTGACAGTGTGATATACGTTTCCCCCACCAAGATTATTAGCTCCCCTCCGGGTGCAGTAAGTCCTGCAAGCAGTAGTCTACTCCTTCGGGACACACTATTGTTGTTTTATGAGAGAAACTCCAGGTCAAGTGATGTTCACACGAGTCGTCATGGTGCCCTGTTGCCCCCGGTTATCTCTCTGGATGTTGGAGTTGGAGGGCCTCCTCACTCGAGGTCGGTGTGCCCACGGAGCGAACCCTGCAACTTCAGGGCATGGTTGGTGATTAGGATCACCACGTGGGGTCCTTTTCCCTTAGGAGGGAGGTGGCCTTTTGGGTTGCTGATTTCCACGTTTTTAGATACTGCCAGTATCTTGGCCAGATGTGGCAGTGGGCCAAGCCCCTTGGTGACTGTAGTTTATCCTACCTGGATGGCATTCTTGCGTTGTTCCATTTCAAGTGGTCCCAGTTTTTGCACTAATTCTCCAATGGCGATTCACCTTTCACCGGGAATGGAAAGGTCAAAGGGTTTAGCTCAATTAGGGAGTTCCAGGGCAAGGGTCTGAATTGACTGCTCTTTCCATTCTTGAAAGGCCACTTCTGGATTCTATTCAAAAGGATCATCATCTTTTCCTTTCAGTGTTTCATATAGAGGCCCAGCTAGTAGACTGTAGTTAGGGATCCAGAAGCAGCAAACCCTGGCCTCCCCAGGAACCCCTAAGCTGTCTTCTAGTTTTAGAAAGGGGTAAGGCTGCAAATGGTTTCTTCCCTTTCCTGGGATGGGCTTCTCCGACCTTCTGTGAGAATGAAGCCCAGGCAGGTCACCGCAGTCTGTGATATTTGAGCTTTTTCTTGGACAACTTCTATCCTTTATTGGCTTGGTAGTTCAGAGGCCTCCTTAGTAGGGCTGGCGATCAGAATGTCATCTGCATATTGAAGGAGGGTTTCCTTTTCCAGAGGTAGAACTTTTCGGTCTTTAGCTAAGCTTTCCCCAAAGATGGTGTGGGAATTTTTGAACCCTTGGGGCAAGACGGCCCGGAAGTATTGTTTTAGTTGTATGTTGAGTCCTGCCACTCACAAGCCAAAATTTCTTGTGACTCTGGGACTAATGGAATACAAAAGAAGGCATCATTGAGACTAATACAGAATACCATATCCTGGTGGTTGGTAGAATGACCAGCAGGGTGTAGGAATTAGGAGCAACTGGAGGTATATCCTCGGTGGCTTCACTGACTGTCCTGACATCCTTTACCAGGTCCCCAGCAGCCCATGGGGCTCTCGTGGTCAGGCCAATCCCAGGATATGGAGCTCTCCTGGGCAGGTACCCCACCCCCAACCCAGCCCACGGGGCTCTCGTGGTCAGGCCTCTCCCAGGATACAGAGCTACCCTTGCAGGTACCGTGGCAGGGCTGGGCACACAGGAACCGTGCACATAGCTCTCACTGAAGAGCACCCCCATCTCACCTGTCGCTCAGAGCTGACACAGAGCACCTCAGAGCAGGACTTGAACTAACAAACAGCAGCTCCGACAGGTCTGTGACCCTGGGCATCACTCTGTGTGGCCTCCCTCCACCTGGTCTTCCAGAGACTTCCACTGCACCCGGGGCACCAGGCCTCTGTCTCCAACCACCACCCACCCCTCCTCTCCCTGACTCCTGAGTTCCTCTCATTAGGAGAGGCTTTTCTTGAAGTTGTCTCCCACTCATGGGCCAGATAAAATGATTAGAAAACAAGCCAAAGCTGCAGCCCCTTGTCTATCCTGACTCTCAGGAGCCCACACCTGTTCCTTGGACCTGGCCGGTTCAGCAAGTTCCATTTTCTGCAACTGTGAGCCCCTGAGGGGTGATGATTGGCTGACCTGGGCAGCCTTACCGTGCCGGCCAGCCCTCCCCAGGTGTGCCTGGGTTGAGATCAATATAAATACCACTCCAGGCAGCAAGAGCCCCTGCAGCTGTGCCTGACGCCATTTTCTCTGCCCTGTCAGCAGTCTCGGGGCTGGGCTGGTGGGAGGGAGTGAGAGGCCACGGCTTTGTGGGTGGCCCAGTGTGAGTGGGGCTCTGCTGGACTTTCTGCAGCAGTTGCCAGGCTGCCACCTGCTAAAGAAGAGGATGTGTCACCCATACCTGCTGCTGGAATTTCTCCCTGGGCAGAGGTGAGGAAGGAAAAAAGCAGTGGGGGCAGGGACAGGACGGGTATCTCAGGCAGGGAAATGGAAATCTTCCAGAAGAGCACCCAGGGCCAGGGCCATCCTGGCTGGCCTGCAGGCACCAAGTCAGCTGGCATGCTGTCACTCATGTGGCTCCATGGCCCTTCCTCTAGGCTTTCAAGTCCTTGTATATATTCAGGTGTTTTACCTGGGAAGGGTGGGAACAGTTCAGCAGCAACTGGCCTGGGGCTCAGCTCACGTTCACTCACAGATGCCTCGGCACGGTGCCCCAGCTTTGCAATGAGGACGCTTGTTGTGTGGGGGCTGCTGGCTGAATGGGAGACGATTCCCCACCACTGACCAACTTCAGAATTGTTTACAACTGGAGCAAGTGCCCTGATACGGTTTTCCTCTGAGTAACTGGTGGGTTCTGTTTTTTTTTTCTCTTTTTCGTTTTTGGTTCAAGGTAGAATTTATTCCTCTTTTTTGTATTTACAGATATAAGCATGGAAATAATTTATTCATATAAATACATGTATGTGAAGGGAATAATTGTTTTTTCTGTTTTGTTTTTTAAATTTTATTTCTTTTTAATTTTGAATTTTATTTTGTATTTTTATACAGCAGGTTCTTATTGGTTATCTATTTTATACATATAAATGTTTACATGCCAATCCCAATCTCTCAACTCCTCCCACCACCACCCCCCCAAGAGGTTTCCCCCCTTGTTGTCCATACGATTGTTGTCTACATCTGTTGCTCTATTTATGCCTTGCAAAACGGTTAATCTGTACAGTTTTTCTAGGTTCCACATATATGCACGGATATACAAGATTTGTTTTTCTCTTTCTGACTTACTTCACTCTGTATGACAGATTCTAGATCCATCGACGTCTCTACAAATGACCCAATTTCATTCCTTTCATGGCTTAGTAATATTCCATTTTATATATGTACCACATCTTTATGCATTCGTCTGTCTGTGGGCATTTAGGTTGCTTCCATTACCTCGATATTGTAAATAGTGATGCAATGAACATTGCGGTGAATGTCTCTTTTTGATTTATGGTTTTGTCTGGGTATATGTCCAGTACTGGGATTGCTGTATCATATGGTAATTCTATTAATAGTTTCTTAAGAAACTCCATATTGTTCTCCATAGTGACTGTATCAATTTATATTCCCAACAATAGTGGAAGAGGCTTCCTTTTCTCCACACCCTTTCCAGCATTTGTTGTTTGTAGATTTTCAGATGATGCCCATTCTAACAGGTGTGAGGTGATACCTCATTGTTGAGTCCATTTCGTTGAGCAAGGGGTAGGTCTTGTCTATTACATATTTGGCTTATGGAACGGTATCTGTGCTAATTTCAATCTCTGGTTTTATGCAGCACCCCAACTCACCTTTCCCCTTAAGCAAGCATAAGTTGGTTTTCTAAACTTGAGACCCTGTTCTGTTTTGTAATTCAGTTCCTGTGTAGCCAAGTTTACATTCCGTGCATTAGTGATACCTTATGATGTTTCTTTTTCTGTGTGACTTATTTCACTTAGAATCATCGTGCCTCAATCCACTCATTATGCTGGTACAGGCCTGGTGACACAGATTTCATTGCTGAGTGGTATTCTGTTGTACGTAAGTACCGCAACTTCTTTATCAATTATTTGTTCTCTGGGATATTTAACTTGTACCGTAGAAGAGGTTCCTGTAAACAGAGCCATCCCAAATTTTGGGGTCACTGTGTCTTTTTGATTTTAATTTCCCTAAGCTATAGGACCATAAGTGGAAATGCCCTAGACTCTGTTGCTTTGTTTTTCAGATGTATCAGGAAACACCATACACTTCTCCAGAGTGGCTGTTGGTAATTTACATCCCGCCCATCAGCATAACAAGGCTCCTTTTTCCCCATGGCCTGTCTTGCCTTTCTGGATTTTACACTTTTTTCAGATGGCTCTTTAGACCGGGGGGAAGTGACACTTCATAGTAGTTCGGATTTCCATTGCAAGCTTGCTTGGTTTGCCAAAAAGGGCGTATGTGTTTTTTCCTGAATATATTCAGGAACAAACTCATACGCCCTTTTATGTGACGTGCATCATTGTCGATGTTCTGCCTCTTTTCCTATGCTTTAAATGCAAATCCAGTCTACCTCATGAATTCGGTTTCCTGAAATTCTGCCCCGCTTTCAAGTCCTCTTCGCAGCCTTACTTCAATATATTTTTGGACGTTATCTGTCATTTATAACTCTGCAGGTTTGTGAATTACAGGGCCCCTGAGCTCCTTTCTTCAACTCGCTTTCTTGTGAGCTGGCCGCAAACCCGCAAGACTGCTTCACACCCTAATCTGCTTCTGGCAGGGCACGCTGAGTCTTTGGTTAATTCCTCTTCCTGGTGGGAAATGAGTGTTAAATATGCCCGTCCAGACACCTACCTCACCCTCAACCCCTTGGTGATGTGGGTCCTCTGGTTTGTGGCCACCTTTGCTGGGTTCCTCACCTTTCGATGATGTGGCCCCACTAGTGTGAGGACACTCCTGCCTGGTTCTCATCCACGTGGTTATGTGGACCCCCTGGTGAGAGTCTGTTCCTGGCTGTGTTCCTCACCCTTCTGAGAGGGAGACCCTCTGCTGATAGGTCACTCCTGCATGGTTGGCACACATTGCCTTGCTGAAGTCAGCTGTGTGGTGGCAGTTGGAGCGTGCTGGGAATCTCCTCCCCCCGGTGATGAGGGCCCTCTTGCGTCAGGCCCTAACTGCTGGGCTCACCAACTTTTCTTAGTGAGCCCAATGATGCTTGGGCACTCCTCTTAGGTTCCCATCTCCATGGTGATGTGGGCCTTCTGCTCTGAGGTTCCAACGGCTGGGTTGTTCACATTTTCATGATGTGGGCTCTCTGGTGTTAGTTCACAGAGGCCTGGATCCCATAGCCTCTGTGCTCTTGGCCGCCTGCTGGGAGGTTCCAACTGCTGGATTCCTCACTTTTTTAATTTTTTGGGCCCTCTGTTGTGAGGATCCTCCTGCCTGCCTCACTCCCAGCCCCTTCGTGATGTGTGTCCTCTGGTTTGAGGCCACATGTGCTGGGTTCCTCACCTTTCGATGATGTGGGACCAATGGTCTTAGGAGACTCCTGCCTGGTTCACATCCCCTTGGTGATGTGGGCCCTCTGTTGAGAGTCTGATCCTGGCTGGGTCCTCACCCATCTGTGAGGTGGGCCGTCTGCTGTGAGGTCACTGCTGCCTGGCTTGCTCACCTCGCCTTGTGGACATGAGCCCTCTGGTGGCACTTGGAGCCTGCTGGGAGCCTCCTCCCCTCGGTGATGAGGGCCCTCTGGCGTCAGGCCCTAACGGCTGGGCTCCCCACAGTTTGTGATGTGCGCCCAGTGGTGCGAGGACACTCCAGCCAGGTTCACATCCCCATTGGGTTGTGGGCCTTCTGCTCTGAGGTCCCAATGCCTGGGTTGCTCACAGTTTCATGATGTGGGCTCTCTGCTGTTAGTTCACTCCTGCCTGCATCCCATAGCCTCTGTCCTCTGGGCCGCCTGTTAGGAGGTTCTAACTGCTGGATTCCTCACCTTTCTTATTCTTTGGGCCCTCTGTTTTTAGGCTACTCCTGCCTGCCTCACTCCCATTCCCTTTGTGATATGTGTCCTCTGATTTGAGGCCACATGTGCTGGGTTCTGCACCTTTTGATGATGTGGCCCCACTGGAGGGAAGATAGTCCGGACTGGTTCCCATCCCCTTGCTGATGTGGGCCCTCAGGTGAGAGTCTGATCCTGGCTGGGTTCCTCACCCTTCTGTGAGGTGGGCCCTCTGCTGTGAGGTCAATCATGTCTGTCTGGCACACGTCACCTTGGCGACGTGGGCCCTCTGGTGGCAGTTGGAGTGTGCTGGGATCCTCCTCCCCTCGGTGATGAGGGCCCTCTTGCCTTAGGCCATAACTGCTGGGCTCCCCACATTTTCTGATGTGCACCAAGTGAGTGAGGACACTCTTGCCAGGTTCCCATCCCCATGGGGATATGAGCCTTCTGCTCTGAGGTCAAAACGGCTGGCTTGCTCACAGGTTCATGATGTGGGCCCTCTGCTGTGAGTTCACTGCGGCCTAGATCCCATAGCCTCGGTGCTCTGGGCCGCTTGCTGGGAGGTTCCAACTGCTGGATTCCTCAACTTTTATATTCTATGGACCCTGTGTTGTGAGGCCGGTCCTGCCAGCTTCATTCTGAACCCCTTGGTGATGTGGTTCCTCTGGTTTGAGGCTACATGTGCTGGGATCCTCACCTTTCGATGATGTTGTCCCACTGGTGTGGGGACACGCCAGCCTGGTTCCCATCCCCTTGGTGATGTGGGCCCTCTGGTGAGAGTCTGATCCTGGCTGTGTTCCTCACCCTTCTGTGAGGTGGGCCCTCTGCTGTGAGGTCACTCCTGCCGGGCTGGAACACATCGCCTTGGTGATGTTGGCCCTCTGGTGGCAGCTGGAGCCTGCTGGGAGCCTCCTCCCCTCGGTGATGAGTGCCCTCTAGCGTCAGGCCCTAACTTCTGAGCACCCCACGTTTTCTGATGTGAGCCCAGTGATGCCAGGACACTCCTGTCATGTTCCCATCACCATGGGGATGTGGGCCTTCTGCTCTGAGGTCCCAGTGTCTGGGTTGCTCACAGTTTCATGATGTGGGCTGTCTGGTGTTAGTTCACTCTGGCTTGGATCCCCTAGCCTCTGTGCTCTGGGCCGCCTGCTGGGAGGTTCCAACTGCTGGATTCCTCACCTTTCTTATTTTTGGGCCCTCTATTGTGAGGCTCCTCCTGCCTGCCTCACTCCCAGCCCCTTGGTGATGGGTGTCTTATGGTTTGAAGCCACATGTTCTGGGTTCCTCACCTTTAGATGATGTGGCCCTACTCATGTGAGGACACTCCTGTCTGGTTCCAATCCATTTGGTGATGTGGGCCCTCTGGTGCGAGTCTGATCCTAACTGGGTTCGTCACACTTCTCTGAGGTGGGCCCTCTGCTGTGAGGTCATTCGTGCCTGGTTGGCACACATCGCCTTGGTGACGTCAGCCCTCTGGTGGCAGTTGGAGCCTGCTGGGAGCCTCCTTCCCTTGGTGATGAGGGTCCTCTGGCGTCAGGCCCTAACTGCTGGTCTCCCAAAATTTTCTGATACATTCTCAGTGGTGCGAGGACACTCCTACCAGATTTATATCCCCATGGGGATGTGGGCCTCCTGCTCTGAGGTCCCAATGGCTGGGTTGCTCAGTTCATGACATGGGCCCTCTTCTGTGAGTTCACTGTGGCCTGGATCCCATAGCCTCGGTGCTCTGGGCCGCCTGCTGGGAGGTTCCAACTGCTGGATTCCTCACTTTTTTATTCTATGGGCCCAGTGTTGTGAGGCTACTCCTGCCTGCCTCACTCCGAGGCCCTTGGTGATGTGGGTCCTCTGGTTTGAGGACACATGTGCTGAGTAGCTCACCTTTCGATGATGTGGCCCCACTGGTGTGAAGACACTCCTGCCTGGTTCCCATCCTCTTGGTGATGTGGGCCCTCTGGTGAGAGTCTGATATTGGCTGGGTTTCTCAACCTTCTGTGAGGTGGGACCTCTGCTGTGAGGTAACTCATGCCTGGCTTGCTCACGTTGCCTTGGCAACGTGAGCCCTCAGGTGGCAGTTGGAGCCTGCTGGGAATCTCCTCCCCTCGGTTATGAGAGCTCTGGATAAAACACATATGCCCTTTTTTGCCAAGTGCATTATTTTCCAAGTTCTGTCTCTTTTCCTATGCTTTAAGAGTGACTCCCGTGTACCTTCTGAAATCGGTTTCCAGCAATTGTGCCCCGCATTCAAGTCCTCTTCGCAGCCTTACTTCAGTATAATTTTGGATGATAGCTGTCATTTATAACTCTGCAGGTTTGTGAATTACAGTGCCCCTGAGCTCCTTTCTTCAACTCGCTTTCTTGTGAGCTGGCCGCAACACCGCAAGATTGCTTCAGGCCCTAGTGTGGTTCCGGCATGGCACATTGAGCCTTTGGTTAATTCCTCTTCCTGGTGGGAAATGAGAGTTAAATTTGCCCGTCCAGACACCTCCAGCTAGTCTCTCATTGGTTCTCCCTATTCCTGTTCATTTTCCGCAGAAATTGTAAACTGGGCCAAACAGGAGGTTAAAGGCACTGACTCTCCAAGTGGGGAGAGTGTTAGTAAAGCGTCTGAAATGTTGCACCCGAGTACCAGGGGACGAAAACTGAGACACATTTGAACACGTTTCCCGATCACACGGTGGATCATACTCTGGGTTCCACATGCATGTTTTAGCTGAAGGAAGAATCCCTTAAAACTGGAGAGTTGAGACGCATGGGTACCATGCATTATGACTTCAAAGGGTCTGCATTTGCTCACCAATCCTCACCAATCCTATCACTGCTGCGTTTATGCCGCTGTACACACACTTGATTCTCTTTCGGAGACATATAAATCCATAGGTTTTAAGATTCTTACTAGTCAGGTATATTCTTAGGCATTTAATATGGGGCGTTGAGTCCACTTCATTGAGCAAGTTGTGGCTCTGGTCTATTACATATTTCGCTTATGGAACGGTATCTGTGCTAATTTCAATCGCTGGTTTTATGCAGAACCCCAACTCACCTTTCCCCTTAAGCAAGCATAAGTTGGTTTTCTACATTTGAGACCCTGTTCTGTTTTGTAATACAGTTCCTGTGTAGCCAAGTTTACATTCCGTGTAGTAGTGATATCTTATGATGTTTGTTTTTCTGTGCGACTTATTTCACTTAGAATCATCGTACCTGAATCCACTCATTATGCTGCTACGGGCCTGATGACATAGATTTCATTGCTGAGTGATATTGCATTGTACGTAGGTACCACAACTTCTTTATCCATTTTTCACTTTCTGTGATATTGAACTTGTACCGTAAACGAGGTTCTTGTAAACAGAGCTGTCCCAAACATTGGGGTGGCTGTGACTTTTTGATTTTAATTTCCCTAAGCTATAGGACCATAAGTGGAAGTGCCCTAGGCTCTGTTGCTTTGTTTTTTAGATGTTTCAGGAAACACCATACACTTCTCCAGAGTGGCTGTTGGCAATTTACATCCCGCCCATCAGCATAACAAGGCTCCCAGTTCTGCATGACCTGTCCTGCCTTTCTGGATTTTATACTTTTTTCAGATGGCCCTTTTGACCGGGGGCAGTGAGACTTCATTATAGTGCAGATTTCCTTTGCAAGCTTGCTTGGTAGGCCAAAAAGGGCATATGATTTTTTTCCTGAGGAAAAAACGCATATGCCCTTTTTGGCCAAGTGCATCATTGTGGACGTTCTGCCTCTTTTCCTATGCTTTACATGCAATTCCAGTCTACCTCCTGAAATCGGTTTCCTGCAATTCTGCCCCGCTTTCAATTCCTCTTGGCAGCCTTACTTCAATATATTTTTGGACGATACCTGTCATTTATAACTCTGCAGGTTTGTGAATTACAGTGTCCCTGAGCTCCTTTCTTCACCTCGCTTTCATGTGAGCTGGCCGCAACACTGCAGCATTGCTTCAGGCCCTAGTGTGGTTCCGGCATGGCATGCTGAGCCTTTGGTTAATTCCGCTTTCTGGTGGGGAATGAGAGTTAAATTTGCCCGTCCAGACACCTCCAGCTAGTCTCTCATTGGTTCTCCCTATTCCTGTTCATTTTCCGCAGAAATTGCAAACTGGGCCAAACAGGAGGTTAAAGGCACTGACTCTCCAAGTGGGGAGAGTGTTAGTAAAGCGTCTGGAATGTTGCACCCGAGTACCAGGGGATGAAAACTGACACATTTGAACACGTTTCCCGATCACACGGTGGATCATACTCTGGGTTCCACATGCATGTTTTAGCTGAAGGAAGAATCCCTTAAACCTGGAGAGTTGAGACCCATGGAATGGGTACCATGCAATATGATTTCACAGGGTCTGCATTTGCTCACCAAACCTCACCAATCCTATCACTGCTGGGTTTATGCCACTGTACACACGCTTGATTCTCTTTTGGAGACATATAAATCCATACGTTTTAAGATTCTTTCTAGTCAGGTATATTCTTAGGCGTTTAATATGGGGTGTTGAGTCCACTTCGGTGAGCAAGGAGTAGCTCATGTCTATTACATATTTGGCTTATGGAACGGTATCTGTGCTAATTTCAATCTCTGGTTTTATGCAGCACCCCAATTCACCTTTCCCCTTGGCAAGCATAAGTTGGTTTTCTACATTTGAGACCCTGTTCTGTTTTGTAATTCAGTTCCTGTGTAGCCAAGTTTACATTCCATGTAGTAGTGATATCTGATGATGTTTCTTTTTCTGTGTGACTTATTTCACTTAGAATCATCGTACCTGAATCCACTCATTATGCTGCTACGGGCCTGATGACATAGATTTCATTGCTGAGTGATATTGTATTGTACGTAAGTACCACAACTTCTTTATCCATTTTTTGCTGTCTGTGATATTGAACTTGTACCGTACACGAGATTCTTGTAAACAGAGCCGGCCCAAACTTTGGGGTGGCTGTGTCTTTTTGATTTTAATTTCCCTAAGCTATAGTACCATAAGTGGAAATGCCCTAGGCTCTGTTGCTTTGTTTTTTAGATGTTTCAAGAAACACCATACACTTCTCCAGAGTGGCTGTTGGCAATTTACCTCCCACCCATCAGCATAACAAGGCTCCCTGTTCTCCATGGCCTGTCCTGCCTTTCTGGATTTTACACTTTTTTCAGATGGCCCTTTTGACCGGGGGGCAGTGAGACTTCATTGTAGTGCAGATTTCCTTTGCAAGCTTGCTTGGTTGGCCAAAAAGGGCGTATGGGTTTTTTCCTGAATATATTCAGGAAAAAACGCATACGCCCTTTTTGGCCAAGTGCATCATTGTGGACGTTCTGCCTCTTTTCCTATGCTTTACATGCAGTTCCAGTCTACCTCCTGAAATCGATTTCCTGCAATTCTGCCCCGCTTTCAAGTCCTCTTGGCAGCCTTACTTCAATATATTTTTGGACGATAGCTGTCATTTATAACTCTGCAGGTTTTTGAATTACAGTGCCCCTTAGCTCCTTTCTTTAACTCGTTTTCTTGTGAGCTGGCCGCAACACCGCAGGATTGCTTCAGGCCCTAGTGTGGTTCCGGCATGGCACACTGAGCCTTTTGTTAATTCCTCTTCCTGGTGGGAAATGAGAGTTAAATTTGCCCATCCAGACACCTCCAGCTAGTCTGTCATTGGTTCTTCCTATTCCTGTTCATTTTCCGGAGAAATTGCAAAATGGGCAATACAGGAGGTTAAAGGCACTGACTCTCCAAGTGGGGAGAGTGTTAGTAAAGCGTCTGGAATGTTGCACCCGAGTACCAGGGGACGAAAACTGAGACACATTTGAATATGTTTCCCGATCACACGGTGGATCATACTCTGGGTTCCACATGCATGTTTTAGCTGAAGGAAGAATCCCTTAAACCTAGAGAGTTGAGACCCATGGAATTGGTACCATGCAGTATGACGTCAAAGGGTCTGCATTTGCTCACCGAACCTCACCAATCCTATCACTGCTGGGTTTATGCCACTGTACACACGCTTGATTCTCTTTCGGAGACATATAAATCCATACGTTTTAAGATTCTTTCTAGTCAGGTATATTCTTAGGCGTTTAATATGGGGTGTTGAGTCCACTTCGGTGAGCAAGGAGTAGCTCATGTCTATTACATATTTGGCTTATGGAACGGTATCTGTGCTAATTTCAATCTCTGGTTTTATGCAGCACCCCAACTCACCTTTCCCCTTAAGCAAGCATAAGTTGGTTTTCTACATTTGAGACCCTGTTCTCTTTTGTAATTCAGTTTCTGTGTAGCCAAGTTTACATTCCGTGTAGTAGTGATAACTTATGATGTTTCTTTTTCTGTGTGACTTATTTCACTTAGAATCATCGTACCTGTATCCACTCATTATGCTGCTACGGGCCTGATTACATAGATTTCATTGATGAGTGATATTGCATTGTACGTAAGTACCACAACTTCTTTATCCATTTTTCGCTTTCTGTGATATTGAACTTGTCCCGTAAACGAGGTTCTTGTAAACAGAGCCATTCCAAACTTTGGGGTGGCTGTGTCTTTTTGATTTTAATTTCCCTAATCTATAGGACCATGAGTGGAAGTGCCCTAGGCTCTGTTGCTTTGTTGTTTAGATGTTTCAGGAAACACCATACACTTCTCCAGAGTGGCTGTTGGCAATTTACATCCCCCCCATCAACATAACAAGGCTCCCAGTTCTCCATGGCCTGTCCTGCCTTTCTGTATTTTACAATTTTTTCAGATGGCCCTTTTGACCAGGGGACAGTGAGACTTCATTGTAGTGCCGATTCCCTTTGCAAGCTTCCTTGGTTGGCCAAAAAGGGCGTATGCGTTTTTTCCTGAATATATTCAGGTAAAAACGCATATGCCCTTTTTGGCCAAGTGCATCATTGTGGACGTTCTGCCTCTTTTCCTATGCTTTACATGCAATTCCAGTCTACCTCCTGAAATCGGTTTCCTGCAATTCTGCCCCGCTTTCAAGTCCTCTTGGCAGCCTTACGTCAATATATTTTTGGACGATAGCTGTCATTTATAACTCTGCAGGTTTGTGAATTACAGTGCCCTTGAGCTCCTTTCTTCAACTCGCTTTCTTGTTAGCTGGCCGCAACACCGCAGGATTGCTTCAGGCCCTAGTGTGGTTCCGGCATGGCACGCTGAGCCTTTTGTTAATTCCTCTTCCTGGTGGGAAATGAGAGTTAAATTTGCCCGTCCGGACACCTCCAGCTAGTCTCTCATTGGTTCTCCCTATTCCTGTTCATTTTCCGCAGAAATTGCAAACTGGGCCAAACAGGAGGTTAAAGGCACTGACTCTCCAAGTGGGGAGAGTGTTAGTAAAGCATCTGGAATGTTGCACCCGAGTACCAGGGGACAAAAACTGAGACATATTTGAACATGTTTCCCGATCACACGGTGGATCATACTCTGGGTTCCACATGCATGTTTTAGCTGAAGGAAGAATCCCTTAAACCTGGAGAGTTGAGACCCATGGAATGGGTACCATGCAATATGACTTCAAAGGGTCTGCATTTGCTCACCGAACCTCACCAATCCTATCTCTGCTGCGTTTATGCCACTGTACACACGCTTGATTCTCTTTCAGAGACATATAAACCCATAGGGTTTAAGATACTTACTAGTCAGGTATATTCTTAGGCTTTTAATATAGTGTCTTGAATCCACTTCGTTTAGCAAGGAGTAGGTATTGTCTATTACATATTTGGCTTATGGAACTGTATCTGTGCTAATTTCAATCTCTGGTTTTATGCAGCACCCCAACACACCTTTCCCCTTAAGCAAGCATAAGTTGGTTTTCTACATTTGAGACCCTGTTCTGTTTTGTAATTCAGTTCCTGTGTAGCCAAGTTTACATTCCGTGTAGTAGTGATATCTTATGATGTTTCTTTTTCTGTGTGACTTATTTCACTTAGAATCATCGTACCTGAATCCACTCATTATGCTGCTATGGGCCTGATGACATAGATTTCATTGCTGAGTGATATTGCATTGGACGTAAGTACCACAACTTCTTTATCCATTTTTCGCTTTCTGTGATATTGAACTTGTACCGTAAACGAGGTTCTTGTAAACAGAGCTGTCCCAAACATTGGGATGGCTGTGTTTTTGATTTTAATTTCCCTAAGCTATAGGACCATAAGTGGAAGTGCCCTAGGCTCTGTTGCTTTGTTTTTTAGATGTTTCAAGAAACACCATACACTTCTCCAGAGTGGCTGTTGGCAATTTACGTCCCGTCCATCAGCATAACAAGGCTCCCAGTTCTCCATGGCCTGTCCTGCCTTTCTGGATTTTACACTTTTCTCAGATGGCCCTTTTGACCGGGGTCAGTGAGACTTCTTTGTAGTGCAGATTTCTTTTGCAAGCTTGCTTGGTTGGCCATATAGTGCGTATGCGTTTTTTCCTCAGGAAAAATCGCATACGCACTTTTTGGCCAAGTGCATCATTGTGGACGTTCTGCCTCTTTTCCTATGGTTTATATGCAACTCCAGTCTACCTCCTGAAATCGGTTTCCTGCAATTCTGCCCCGATTTCAAGTCCTCTTGGCAGACTTACTTCAATATATTTTTGGACGATAGCTGTCATTTATAACTCTGCAGGTTTGTAAATTACAGTGCCCCTGAGCTCCTTTCTTCAACTCGCTTTCTTGTGAGCTGGCCACAACACCGCAGGATTGCTTCAGGCCCTAGTGTGGTTCCAGCACGGCACGCTTAGCCTTTGGTTAATTCCTCTTCCTGGGGGGAAATGAGAGTTAAATTTGCCCGTCCGGACACCTCCAGCTAGTCTCTCATTGGTTCTCCCTATTCCTGTTCATTTTCCGCAGAAATTGCAAACTGGACCAAACAGGAGGTTAAAGGCACTGACTCTCCAAGTGGGGAGAGTGTTAGTGAAGCGTCTGGAATGTTGCATCCAAGTACCAGGGGACGAAAACTGAGACACATTTGAACACGTTTCCCGATCACATGGTGGATCATACTCTGGGTTCCCCATGAATGTTTTAGCTGAAGGAAGAATCCCTTAAACCTGGAGAGTTGAGACCCATGGAATGGGTACCATGCAATATGACTTCAAAGGGTCTGCATTTGCTCACCGATCCTCACCAATCCTATCACTGCTGCATTTATGCCGCTGTACACACGCGTGATTCTCTTTCGGAGACATATAAATCCATACGTTTTAAGATTCTTACTAGTCAGGTATATTATTAGGCGTTTAATATGGGGTGTTGAGTCCACTTCGTTGAGCAAGGAGTAGCTCTTGTCTATTACATATTTGGCATATGGAATGGTATCTGTGCTAATTTCAATCTCTGATTTTATGCAGCACCCCAACTCACCTTTCCCCTTGGCAAGCAGAAGTTGGTTTTCTACATTTGAGACCCTGTTCTGTTTTGTAATTCAGTTCCTGTGTAGCCAAGATACATTCCATGTAGTAGTGATATCTGATGATGTTTCCTTTTCTGTGTGACTTATTTCACTTAGAATCATCGTACCTGAATCCACTCATTATGCTGCTATGGGCCTGATGACATAGATTTCATTGCTGAGTGATATTGCATTGTACGTAAGTACCACAACTTCTTTATACATTTTTCGCTTTCTGTGATTTTGAACTTGTACCGTACACGAGGTTCTTGTAAACAGAGCCGTCCCAAACTTTGGAATGGCCGTGTCTTTTTGATTTTAATTTCCCTAAGCTATAGGACCATAAGTGGAAGTGCCCTAGGCTCTGTTGCTTTGTTCTTTAGACGTTTCAAGAAACACCATACACTTCTCCAGAGTGGCTGTTGGCAATTTACATCCCGCCCATCAGCATAACAAGGCTCCCAGTTCTCCATGGCCTGTCCTGCCTTTCTGGATTTTACACTTTTTTCAAATGGCCCTTTTGACCAGGGGGCAGTGAGACTTCATTGTAGTGCAGATTTCCTTTGCAAGCTTGCTTGGTTGGCCAAAAAGGGCGTATGCGTTTTTTCCTGAATATATTCAGGAAAAAACGCATACGCCCTTTTTGGCCAAGTGCATCATTGTGGACATTCTGCCTCTTTTCCTATGCTTTACATGTAATTCCAGTCTACCTCCTGAAATCCGTTTCTTGCAATTCTTCCCCACTTTCAAGTCCTCTTGGCAGCCTTACTTCAATATATTTTTCGACGATAGCTGTCATTTATAACTCTGCAGGTTTGTGAATTACAGTGCCGCTGAGCTCCTTTCTTCAATTCGCTTTCTTGTGAGCTGGCCGCAACACCGCAAGATTGCTTCAGGCCCTAGTGTGGTTCTGGCACGGCACGCTGAGCCTTTGGTTAATTCCTCTTCCTGGTGGGAAATGAGAGTTAATTTTGCCCGTCCAGACACCTCCAGCTAGTCTCTCATTGGTTCTCCCTATTCCTGTTCTTTTTCCGCACAAATTGCAAACTGGGCCAAACAGGAGGTTAAAGGCACTGACTCTCCAAGTGGGGAGAGTGTTAGTAAAGCGTCTGGAATGTTGCACCCGAGTATCAGGGGACGAAAACTGAGACACATTTGAACACGTTTCCCGATCACATGGTGGATCATACTCTGGGTTCCACATGCATGTTTTAGCTGAAGGAAGAATCCCTTAAACCTGGAGAGTTGAGACCCATGGAATGGGTACCATGCAATATGACTTCAAAGGGTCTGCATTTGCTCACCGAACCTCACCAATCCTATCACTGCTGCGTTTATGCCGCTGTACACACGCTTGATTCTCTTTTGGAGACTTATAAATCCATAGGTTTTACGATTCTTACTAGTCAGGTATATTGTTAGGCGTTTAATATGGGGTGTTGAGTCCACTTCGTTGAGCAAGGAGTAGCTCTTGTCTATTACATATTTGGCTTATGGAACGGTATCGGTGCTCATTTCAATCTCTGGTTTTATGCAGCACCCCAACTCACCTTTCCCCTTAAGCAAGCATAAGTTGGTTTTCTACATTTGAGACCCTGTTCTGTTTTGTAATTCAGTTCCTGTGTAGCCAAGTTTACATTCCGTGTAGTAGTGATATCTTATGATGTTTCTTTTTCTGTGTGACTTATTTCACTTGGAATCATCGTACCTGAATCCACTCATTATGCTGCTATGGGCCTGATGACATAGATTTCATTGCTGAGTGATATTGCATTGGACGTAAGTACCACAACTTCTTTATCCATTTTTCGCTTTCTGTGATATTGAACTTGTACCGTAAATGAGGTTCTTGTAAACAGAGCTGTCCCAAACTTTGGGATGGCTGTGTTTTTGATTTTAATTTCCCTAAGCTATAGGACCATAAGTGGAAGTGCCCTAGGCTCTGTTGCTTTGTTTTTTAGATGTTTCAAGAAACACCATACACTTCTCCAGAGTGGCTGTTGGCAATTTACGTCCCGCCCATCAGCATAACAAGGCTCCCAGTTCTCCATGGCCTGTCCTGCCTTTCTGGATTTTACACTTTTCTCAGATGGCCCTTTTGACCGGGGTCAGTGAGACTTCTTTGTAGTGCAGATTTCCTTTGCAAGCTTGCTTGGTTGGCCATATAGTGCGTATGCGTTTTTTCCTCAGGAAATAACGCATACGCCCTTTTTGGCCAAGTGCATCATTGTGGATGTTCTGCCTCTTTTCCTATGGTTTATATGCAACTCCAGTCTACCTCCTGAAATCGGTTTCCTGCAATTCTGCCCCGATTTCAAGTCCTCTTGGCAGACTTACTTCAATATATTTTTGGACGATAGCTGTCATTTATAACTCTGCAGGTTTGTAAATTACAGTGCCCCTGAGCTCCTTTCTTCAACTCGCTTTCTTGTGAGCTGGCCACAACACCGCAGGATTGCTTCAGGCCCTAGTGTGGTTCCAGCACGGCACGCTTAGCCTTTGGTTAATTCCTCTTCCTGGGGGGAAATGAGAGTTAAATTTGCCCGTCCAGACACCTCCAGCTAGTCTCTCATTGGTTCTCCCTATTCCTGTTCATTTTCCGCAGAAATTGTAAACAGGGCCAAACAGGAGGTTAAAGGCACTGACTCTCCAAGTGGGGAGAGTGTTAGTGAAGCGTCTGGAATGTTGCATCCAAGTACCAGGGGACGATAACTGAGACACATTTGAACACGTTTCCCGATCACACGGTGGATCATACTCTGGGTTCCCCATGAATGTTTTAGATGAAGGAAGAATCCCTTAAACCTGGAGAGTTGAGACCCATGGAATGGGTACCATGCAATATGACTTCAAAGGGTCTGCATTTGCTCACCGATCCTCACCAATCCTATCACTGCTGCGTTTATGCCGCTGTACACACGCTTGATTCTCTTTCGGAGACATATAAATCCATACGTTTTAAGATTCTTACTAGTCAGGTATATTATTAGGCGTTTAATATGGGGTGTTGAGTCCACTTCGGTGAGCAAGGAGTAGCTCTTGTCTATTACATATTTGGCTTATGGAACGGTATCTGTGCTAATTTCAATCTCTGGTTTTAGGCAGCACCCCAACTCACCTTTCCCCTTAAGCAAGCATAAGTTGGTTTTCTACATTTGAGACCCTGTTCTGTTTTGTAATTCAGTTCCTGTGTAGCCAAGTTTACATTCCGTGTAGTAGTGATATCTTATGATGTTTCATTTTCTGTGTGACTTATTTCACTTAGAATCATCGTACCTGAATCCACTCGTTATGCTGCTACGGGCCTGATTACATAGATTTCATTGATGAGAGATATTACATTGTACGTAAGTACCACAACTACTTTATCCATTTTTCGCTTTCTGCGATATTAAACTTGTACCGTAAATGAGGTTCTTGTAAACAGAGCCGTCCCAAACTTTGGGGTGGCTGTGTCTTTTTGATTTTAATTTCCCTAAGCTATAGGACCATAAGTGGAAGTGCCCTAGGCTCTGTTGCTTTGTTGTCTAGATGTTTCAGGAAACACCATACACTTCTCCAGAGTGGCTGTTGGCAATTTACGTCCCGCCCATCAGCATAACAAGGCTCCCAGTTCTCCATGGCCTGTCCTGCCTTTCTGGATTTTACACTTTTTTCAGATGGCCCTTTTAACCGGGAGGCAGTGAGACTTCATTGTAGTGCAGATTTCCTTTGCAAGCTTGCTTGGTTGGCCAAAAAGGGCGTATGCGTTTTTTCCTGAGGAAAAAACGCATACGCCCTTTTTGGCCAAGTGCATCATTGTGGACGTTCTGCCTCTTTTCCTATGCTTTACATGCAATTCCAGTCTACCTCCTGAAATCGGTTTCCTGCAATTCTGCCCCGCTTTCAAGTCCACTTGGCAGCCTTACTTCAATATATTTTTGGACGATAGCTGTCATTTATAATTCTGCATGTTTGTGAATGACAGTGCCCCTGAGCTCCTTTCTTCAACTCGCTTTCTTGTGAGCTGGCCGCAACACCGCAGGATTACTTCAGGCCCTAGTGTGGTTCCGGCACGGCACGCTGAGCCTTTGGTTAATTCCTCTTCCTGGTCGGAAATGAGAGTTAAATTTGCCCGTCCAGACACCTCCAGCTAGTCTCTCATTGGTTCTCCCTATTCCTGTTCATTTTCCGCAGAAATTGCAAACTGGGCCAAACAGGAGGTTAAAGGCACTGACTCTCCAAGTGGGGAGAGTGTTAGTAAAGCGTCTGGAATGTTGCACCCGAGTACCAGGGGACGAAAACTGAGACACATTTGAACACGTTTCCCGATCACACGGTGGATCATACTCTGGGTTCCACATGCATGTTTTAGCTGAAAGAAGAATCCCTTAAACCTGGATAGTTGAGACCCATGGAATGGGTAAAATGCAATATGATTTCAAAGGGTCTACATTTGCTCACCAAACCTCACCAATCCTATCACTGCTGCGTTTATTCCGCTGTACACATGCTTGATTCTCTTTCGGAGACATATAAATCCATAGGTTTTAAGATTCTTACTAGTCAGGTATATTCTTAGGCGTTTAATATGGGGTGTTGAGTCCACTTCGTTGAGCAAGGAGTAGCTCTTGTCTATTACATATTTGGCATATGGAACTGTATCTGTGCTAATTTCAATCTCTGATTTTATGCAGCACCCCAACTCACCTTTCCCCTTGGCAAGCAGAAGTTGGTTTTCTACATTTGAGACCCTGTTCTGTTTTGTAATTCAGTTCCTGTGTAGCCAAGTTTACATTCCATGTAGTAGTGATATCTGATGATGTTTCCTTTTCTGTGTGACTTATTTCACTTAGAATCATCGTACCTGAATCCACTCATTATGCTGCTATGGGCCTGATGACATAGATTTCATTGCTGAGTGATATTGCATTGTACGTAAGTACCACAACTTCTTTATCCATTTTTCGCTTTCTGTGATATTGAACTTGTACCGTACACGAGGTTCTTGTAAACAGAGCCGGCCCAAACTTTGGAATGGCCGTGTCTTTTTGATTTTAATTTCCCTAAGCTATAGGACCATAAGTGGAAGTGCCCTAGGCTCTGTTGCTTTGTTCTTTAGACGTTTCAAGAAACACCATACACTTCTCCAGAGTGGCTGTTGGCAATTTACATCCCGCCCATCAGCATAACAAGGCTCCCAGTTCTCCATGGTCTGTCCTGCCTTTCTGGATTTTATACTTTTTCAGATGACCCTTTTGACCGGGGGTCAGTGAGACTTCATTGTAGTGAAGATTTCCTTTGCAAGCTTGCTTGGTTGGCCAAAAAGTGCGTATGCTTTTTTTCCTGAGGAAAAAAAGCATATGCCCTTTTTGCCCAAGTGCATCATTGTGGACGTTCTGCCTCTTTTCCTATGCTTTACATGCAATTCCAGTCTACCTCCTGAAATCGGTTTCCTGCAATTCTGCCCCGCTTTCAAGTCCTCTTGGCAGCCTTACTTCAATATATTTTTGGACGATAGCTGTCATTTATAACTCTGCAGGTTTGTGAATGACAGTGCCCCTGAGCTCCTTTCTTCAACTCGCTTTCTTGTGAGCTGGCCGCAACACTGCAGGATGGCTTCCGGCCCTAATCAGGTTGCGGCACGGCACGCTGAGCCTTTGGTTAATTCCTCTTCCTGGTGGGAAATGAGAGTTAAATTTGCCCGTCCAGACACCTCCAGTTAGTCTCTCATTGGTTCTCCCTATTCCTGTTCATTTTCCGCAGAAATTGCAAACTGGGCCAAACAGGAGTTTAAAGGCACTGACTCTCCAAGTGGGGAGAGTGTTAGTAAAGCTTCTGGAATGTTGCACCCGAGTACCAGGGGATGAAAACTGAGACACATTTGAACACGTTTCCCAATCACATGGTGGATCATACTCTGGGTTCCACATGTATGTTTTAGCTGAAGGAAGAATCCCTTAAACCTGGAGAGTTGAGACCCATGGAATGGGTACCATGCAATATGACTTCAAATGGTCTGCATTTGTTCACCGATCCTCACCAATCCTATCACTGCTGCGTTTATGCCGCTGTACACACGCTTGATTCTCTTTAAGAGACATATAAATCCATAGGAATTAAGATTCTTACTCGTCAGGTATATTCTTAGGCGTTTAATATGGGGTGTAGTGTCCACATCGTTGAGCAAGGAGTAGCTCTTGTCTATTACATATTTGGCTTATGGAACGGTATCTGTGCTAATTTCAATCTCTGGTTTTATGCAGCACCCCAACTCACCTTTCCCCTTAAGCAAGCATAAGTTGGTTTTCTACATTTGAGACCCTGTTCTGTTTTGTAATTCAGTTCCTGTGTAGCCAAGTTTACATTCCGTGTAGTAGTGATATCTTATGATATTTTTTTTTCTCTGTGACTTATTTCACTTAGAATCATCGTACCTGAATCCACTCATTATGCTGCTACGGGCCTGATGACACAGATTTCATTGCTGAGTGATATTGCATTGTACGTAAGTACCACAACTTGTTTATCCATTTTTTGCTTTCTGTGATATTGTACTTGTACCGTAAACGAGGTTCTTGTAAACAGAGCTGTCCCAAACTTTGGGGTGGCTGTGTCTTTTTGATTTTAATTTCCCTAAGCTATAGGACCGTAAGTGGAAGTGCCCTAGGCTCTGTTGCTTTGTTTTTTAGATGTTTCAGGAAACACCATACACTTCTCCAGAGTGGCTGTTGGCAGTTTACATCCCGCCCATGAGCATAACAAGGTTCCCAGTTCTCCATGGCCTGTCCTGCCTTTCTGGATTTTACACTTTTTTCAGATGGCCCTTTTGACTGGTGGGCAGTGAGACTTCATTGTAGTGCAGATTTCCTTTGCAAGCTGGCTTGGTTGGCCAAAAAGGGCGTATGCGTTTTTTCCTGAAAATATTCAGGAAAAAACACATACGCCCTTTTTGGCCAAGTGCATCATTGTGGACGTTCTGCCTCTTTTGCTATGCTTTACATGCAATTCCAGTCTACCTCCTGAAATCGGTTTCCTGCAATTCTGCCCCGCTTTCAAGTCCTCTTGGCAGCCTTACTTCAATATATTTTTGGATGATAGCTGTCATTTATAACTCTGCAGGTCTGTGAATGACAGTGCCCCTGAGCTCCTTTCTTCAACTTGCTTTCTTGTGAGCTGGCCGCAACACCGCAGGGTTGCTTCAGGCCCTAGTGTGGTTCCGGCATGGCATGCTGAGCCTTTGGTTAATTCCTCTTCCTGGTGGGAAATGAGAGTTAAATTTGCCCGTCCAGACACCTCCAGCTAGTCTCTCATTGGTTCTCCCTATTCCTGTTCATTTTCCGCAGAAATTGCAAACTGGGCCAAACAGGAGGTTAAAGGCACTGACTCTCCAAGTGGGGAGAGTGTTAGTAAAGCGTCTGGAATGTTGCACCCAAGTACCGGGGGACGAAAACTGAGACACATTTGAACACGTTTGCCGATCTCATGGTGGATCATACTCTGGGTTCCACATGCATGTTTTAGATGAAGGAAGAATCCCTTAAACCTGGAGAGTTGAGACCCATGGAATGGGTACCATGCGATATGACTTCATAGGGTCTGCATTTGCTCACCGATCCTCACCAATCCTATCACTGCTGTGTTTATGCCGCTGTACACACGCTTGATTCTCTTTCGGAGACATATAAATCCATAGGTTTTAAGATGCTTACTAGTCAGGTATATTCTTAGGCGTTTAATATGGGGTGTTGAGTCCACTTCGTTGAGCAAAGAGTAGCTCTTGTCTATTACATATTTGGCTTATGGAACGGTATCTGTGCTAATTTCAATCTCTGGTTTTATGCAGCACTCGAACTCACCTTTCCCCTTAAGCAAGCATAAGTTGGTTTTCTACATTTGAGACCCTGTTCTGTTTTGTAATTCAGTTCCTGTGTAGCCAAGTTTACATTCCGTGTAGTAGTGATATCTTATGATGTTTCTTTTTCTGTGTGACTTATTTCACTTAGAATCATCGTAGCTGAATCCACTCGTTATGCTGCTACGGGCCTGATGACATAGATTTCATTGCTGAGTGATATTGCATTGTACGTAAGTACCACAACTTCTTTATCCATTTTTCGCTTTCTGTGATATTGAACTTGTACCGTAAACGAGGTTCTTGTAAACAGAGCCGTCCCAAACTTTGGGGTGGCTGTGTCTTTTTGATTTTAATTTCCCTAAGCTATAGGACCATAAGTGGAAGTGCCCTAGGCTCTGTTGCTTTGTTTTTTAGATGTTTCAGGAAACACCATACACTTCTCCAGAGTGGCTGTTGGCAATTTACATCCCGCCCATCAGCATAACAAGGCTCCCAGTTCTCTGTGGCCTGTCCTGCCTTTCTGGATTTTACACTTTTTTCAGATGGTCCTTTTGACTGGAGGGCAGTGAGACTTCATTGTAGTGCAGAATTCCTTTGCAATCTTGCTTGGTTTGCCAAAAAGTGCGTATGCGTTTTTTCCTGAATATATTCAGGAAAAAACGCATACGCCCTTTTTGGCCAAGTGCATCATTGTGGACGTTCTGCCTCTTTTACTATGCTTTACATGCAATTCCAGTCTACCTCCTGAAATCGGTTTTCTGCAATTCTGCCCCGCTGTCAAGTCCTCTTGGCAGCCTTACTTCAATATATTTTTGGACGATAGCTGTCATTTATAACTCTGCAGTTCTGTGAATGACAGTGCCCCTGAGCTCCTTTCTTCAACTCGCTTTCTTGTGAGCTGGCCGCAACACCGCAGGATTGCTTCAGGCCCTAGTGTGGTTCCGGCATGGCATGCTGAGCCTTTGGTTAATTCCTCTTCCTGGTGGGAAATGAGAGTTAAATTTGCCCGTCCAGAAACCTCCAGCTAATCTCTCATTGCTTCTCCCTATTCCTGTTCATTTTCCGCAGAAATTGCAAACTGGGCCAAACAGGAGGTTAAAGGCACTGACTCTCCAAGTGGAGAGAGTGTTAGTAAAGCGTCTGGAATGTTGCACCCGAGTACCGGGGGACGAAAACTGAGACACATTTGAACACGTTTCCCGATCACACGGTGGATCATACTCTGGGTTCCACATGCATGTTTTAGCTGAAGGAAGAATCCCTTAAACCTGGAGAGTTGAGACCCATGGAATGGGTACCATGCAATATGACTTCAAAGGGTCTGCATTTGCTCACCGAACCTCACCAATCCTATCACTGCTGCGTTTATGCTGCTGTACACACGCTTGATTCTCTTTTGGAGACATATAAATCCATAGGTTTTAAGATTCTTACTAGTCAGGTATATTCTTAGGCGTTAAATATGGGGTGTTGAGTCCACTTCGTTGAGCAAGGAGTAGCTCTTGTCTATTACATATTTGGCTTATGGAACGGTATCTGTGCTAATTTCAATCTCTGGGTTTATGCAGCACCCCAACTCACCTTTCCCCTTAAGCAAGCATAAGTTGGTTTTCTACATTTGAGACCCTGTTCTGTTTTGTAATTCAGTTCCTGTGTAGCCAAGTTTACATTCCGTGTAGTAGTGATATCTTATGATGTTTCTTTTTCTGTGTGACTTATTTCACTTAGAATCATCGTACCTGAATCCACTCATTATGCTGCTACGGGCCTGATGACATAGATTTCATTGTTGAGTGATACTGCATTGTACGTAAGTACCACAACTACTTTATCCATTTTTCGCTTTCTGCGATATTAAACTTGTACCGTAAACGAGGTTCTTGTAATCAGAGCCGTCCCAAATTTTGGGGTGGCTGTTACTTTTTGATTTTAATTTCCCTAAGCTATAGGACCATAAGTGGAAGTGCGCTAGGCTCTGTTGCTTTGTTTTTTAGATGTTTCAGGAAACACCATACACTTCTCCAGAGTGGCTATTGGCAATTTACATCCCGCCCATCAGCATAACAAGGCTCCCAGGTCTCCATGGCCTGTCCTGCCTTTCTGGATTTCACACTTTTTTCAGATGGCCCTTTTGACCGGGGGGCAGTGAGACTTCATTGTAGTGCAGATTTCCTTTGCAGGCTTGCTTGGTTGGCCAAAAAGTGCCTATGCATTTTTTCCTGAATATATTCAGGAAAAAACGCATAGGACCTTTTTGGAGAAGTGCATCATTGTGGACGTTCTGCCTCTTTTCCTATGCTTTACATGCAATTCCAGACTACCTCCTGAAATCGGTTTCCTGCAATTCTGCCCCGCGTTCAAGTCCTCTTGGCAGCCTTACTTCAATACATTTTTGGATGATAGCTGTCATTTATAACTCTGCAGGTTTGTGAATGACAGTGCCCCTGAGCTCCTTTCTTCAACTCGCTTTCTTGTGAGCTGGCCGCAACACCGCAGGATTGCTTCAGGCCCTAGTGTGGTTCCGGCATGGCACACTGAGCCTTTGGTTAATTCCTCATCCTGGTGGGAAATGAGAGTTAAATTTGCCCGTCCAGACACCTCCAGCTAGTCTCTCATTGGTTCTGCCTATTCCTGTTCATTTTCCGCAGAAATTGCAAACTGGGCCAAACAGGAGGTTAAAGGCACTGACTCTCCAAGTGGGGAGAGTGTTAGTAAAGCGTCTGGAATGTTGCACCCGAGTACCGGGGGATGAAAACTGAGTCACATTTGAATACGTTTCCTGAAAACACGGTGGATCATACTCTGGGTTCCACATGCATGTTTTAGCTGAAGGAAGAATCCCTTAAACCTGGAGAGTTGAGACCCATGGAATGGGTACCATGCGATATGACTTCAAAGGGTCTGCATTTGCTCACCGATCCTCACCAATCCTATCACTGCTGCGTTTATGCCGCTGTACACACGCTTGATTCTCTTTCGGAGACATATAAATCCATAGGTTTTAAGATTCTTACTAGTCAGGTATATTCTTAGGCGTTTAATATGGGGTGTTGAGTCCACTTCGTTGAGCAAGGAGTAGCACTTGTCTATTACATATTTTGCTTATGGAACGGTATCTGTGCTAATTTCAATCTCTGGTTTTATGCAGCACCCCAACTCACCTTTCCCCTTAAGGAAGCATAAGTTGGCTTTCTACATTTGAGACCCTGTTCTGTTTTGTAATTCAGTTCCTGTGTAGCCAAGTTTACATTCCGTGTAGTAGTGATATCTTATGATGTTTCTTTTTCTCTGTGACTTATTTCACTTAGAATAATCGTACCTGAATCCACTCGTTATGCTGCTATGGGCCTGATGACATAGATTTCATTGCTGAGTGATATTGCATTGTACGTAAGTACCACAACTTTTTATCCATTTTTCGCTTTCTGCGATATTGAACTTGTACCGTAAACGAGGTTCTTGTAAACAGAGCCGTCCCAAACTTTGGGGTGGCTGTGTCTTTTTGATTTTAATTTCCCTAAGCTATAGGACCATAAGTGGAAGTGCCCTAGGCTCTGTTGCTTTGCTTTTTAGATGTTTCAGGAAACACCATACACTTCTCCAGAGTGGCTGTTGGCAATTTACATCCCGCACATCAGCATAACAAGGTTCTCAGTTCTCCATGGCCTGTCCTGCCTTTCTGGATTTTACACTTTTTTCAGATGGCCCTTTTGACCGGGGGACAGTGAGACTTCATTGTAGTGCAGATTTCCTTTGCAAGCTTGCTTGGTTGGCCAAAAAGGGCGTATGCGTTTTTTCCTGAATATATTCAGGAAAAAACGCATACGCCCTTTTTGGCCAAGTGCATCATTGTGGACGTTCTGCCTCTTTTGCTTTGGTTTACATGCAATTCCAGTCTACCTCCTGAAATCGGTTTCCTGCAATTCTGCCCCGCTTTCAAGTCCTCTTGGCAGCCTTACTTCAATATATTTTTGGACGATAGCTGTCATTTATAACTCTGCAGGTTTGTGAATGACAGTGCCCCTGAGCTCCTTTCTTCAATTCGCTTTCTTGTGAGCTGACCTCAACACCGCAGCATTGCTTCAGGCCCTAGTGTGGTTCCGGCATGGCATGCTGAGCCTTTGGTTAATTCCTCTTCCTGGTGGGAAATGAGAGTTAAATTTGCCCGTCCAGACACCTCCAGCTTGTCTCTCATTGGTTCTCCCTATTCCTGTTCATTTTCCGCAGAAATTGCAAACTGGGCCAAACAGGAGGTTAAAGGCACTGACTCTCCAAGTGGAGAGAGTGTTAGTAAAGCGTCTGGAATGTTGCACCCGAGTACCGGGGGACGAAAACTGAGACACATTTGAACACGTTTCCCGATCACACGGTGGATCATACTCTGGGTTCCACATGCATGTTTTAGCTGAAGGAAGAATCCCTTAAACCTGGACAGTTGAGACCCCTGGTATGGGTACCATGCAATATGACTTCAAAGGGTCTGAATTTGCTCACCGAACCTCACCAATCCTATCACTGCTGCGTTTATGCCGCTGTACACACGCTTGATTCTCTTTCGGAGACATATAAATCCATAGGTTTTAAGATTCTTACTAGTCAAGTATATTCTTAGGCGTTTAATATGGGGCGTTGAGTCCACTTCGTTGAGCAAGGAGTAGCTCTTGTCTATTACATATTTGGCTTATGGAACGGTATCTGTGCTAATTTCAATCTCTGGTTTTATGCAGCACCCCAACTCACCTTTCCCCTTAAGCAAGCATAAGTTGGTTTTCTACATTTCAGACCCTGTTCTGTTTTGTAATTCAGTTCCTTTGTAGCCAAGTTTACATTCCGTGTAGTAGTGATATCTTATGATGTTTCTTTTTCTGTGTGACTTATTTCACTTAGAATCATCGTACCTGAATCCACTCATTATGCTGCTATGGGCCTGATGACATAGATTTCATTGCTGAGTGATATTGCATTGTACGTAAGTACCACAACTTCTTTATCCATTTTCCCTTTCTGTGATATTGAACTTGTACCGTAAACGAGGTTCTTGTAAACAGAGCCATCCCAAACTTTGGGGTGGCTGTGCCTTTTTGATTTTAATTTCCCTAAGCTATAGGACCATAAGTGGAAGTGCCCTAGGCTCTGTTGCTTTGTTTTTTAGATGTTTCAGGAAACACCATACACTTCTCCAGAGTGGCTGTTGGCAATTTACATCACGCCCATCAGCATAACAAGGCTACCAGTTCTCCATGGCCTGTCCTGCCTTTCTGGATTTTACACTTTTTTCAGATGACCCTTTTGACCGGGGGGCAGTGAGACTTCATTGTAGTGCAGATTTCCTTTGCAAGCTTGCTTGGTTGGCCAAAAAGGGTGTATGCGTTTTTTCCTGAATGTATTCAGGGAAGAATACATACGCCCTTTTTGGCCAAAAGCATCATTGTGGACGTTCTGCCTCTTTTCCTATGCTTTACATGCAATTCCAGTCTACCTCCTGAAATCGGTTTCCTGCAATTCTGCCCCGCTTTCAAGTCCTCTTGGCAGCCTTACTTCAATATATTTTTGGACGATAGCTGTCATTTATAACTCTGCAGGTTTGTGAATGACAGTGCCCCTGAGCTCCTTTCTTCAAATCGCTTTCTTCTGAGCTGGCCGCAACACCGCAGGATTGCTTCAGGTCCTAGTGTGGTTCCGGCATGGCATGCTGAGCCTTTGGTTAATTCCTCTTCCTGGTGGGAAATGAGAGTTAAATTTGCCCATCCAGACACCTCCAGCTAGTCTCCCTTTGGTTCTCCCTATTCCTGTTAGTCTTACACAGAAATTGCAAACTGGGCCAAACAGGAGGTTAAAGGCACTGACTCTCCAAGTGGGGAGAGTCTTAGTAAAGCGTCTCTAATGTTGCAACCGAGTACCAGGGCATGAAAACTGAGACACATTTGAACACGTTTCCCGATCACACGGTGGATCATACTCTGGGTTCCACATGCATGTTTTAGCTGAAGGAAGAATCCCTTCAACCTGGAGAGTTGAGACCCATGGAATGGGTACCATGCAATATGACTTCAAAGGGTCTGCATTTGCTCACCAAACATCACCAGTCCTATCACTGCTGCCTTATGCCACTGTACACACGCTTGATTCTCTTTTGGAGACATATAATTCCATAGGTTTTAAGATTCTTGCTAGTCAGGTATAGTCTTAGGCGTTTAATATGGGGTGTTGAGTCCACTTCGTTGAGCAAGGAGTAGCTCTTGTCTATAACAAATTTGGCTTATGGAACGGTATCTGTGCTAATTTCAATCTCTGGTTTTATGCAGCACCCCAACTCACCTTTCCCCTTAAGGAAGCATAAGTTGGTTTTCTACATTTGAGACCCTGTTCTGTTTTGTAATTCAGTTCCTGTGTAGCCAAGTTTACATTCCGTGTAGTAGTGATATCTTATGATGTTTCTTTTTCTCTGTGACTTATTTCACTTAGAATCATCGTACCTGAATCCACTCGTTATGCTGCTACGGGCCTGATGACATAGATTTCATTGCTGAGTGATATTGCATTGTACGTAAGTACCACAACTTTTTATCCATTTTTCGCTTTCTGCGATATTGAACTTGTACCGTAAACGAGGTTCTTGTAAACAGAGCCGTCCCAAACTTTGGGGTGGCTGTGTCTTTTTGATTTTAATTTCCCTAAGCTATAGGACCATAAGTGGAAGTGCCCTAGGCTCTTTTGCTTTGTTTTGTAGATGTTTCAGGAAACACCATACACTTCTCCAGAGTGGCTGTTGGCAATTTACATCCTGCCCATCAGCATAACAAGGCTCCCACTTTTCCATGGCCTGTCCTGCCTTTCTGGATTTTACACTTTTTTCAGATGGCCCTTTTGACCGGGGGGCAGTTAGACTTCATTGTAGTGCAGATTTCCTTTGCAAGCTTGCTTGGTTGGCCAAAAAGGGCGTATGCGTTTTTTCCTGAATATATTCAGGAAAAAACGCATACGCCCTTTTTGGCCAAGTGCATCATTGTGGACGTTCTGCCTCTTTTCCTATGCTTTAAAGGCAATTGCTATCTACCTCCTGAAATCGGTTTCCTGCAATTCTGCCCCGCTTTCGAGTCCTCTTGGCGGCCTTACTTCAATACATTTTTGGAAGATAGCTGTCATTTACAACTCTGCAGGTTTGTGAATGACAGTGCCCCTGAGCTCCTTTCTTCAACTCGCTTTCTTGTGAGCTGGCCGCAACACCGCAGGATTGCTTCAGGCCCTAGTGTGGTTCCGGCACGGCACGCTGAGCCTTTGGTTAATTCCTCTTCCTGGTGGGAAATGAGAGTTAAATTTGCCTGTCCAGACACCTCCAGCTAGTCTCTCATTGATTCTCCCTATTCCTGTTCATTTTCCGCAGAAATTGCAAACTGGGCCAAACAGGAGGTTAAAGGCACTGACTCTGCAAGTGCAGAGAGTGTTAGTAAAGCGTCTGGAATGTTGCATCCGAGTACCAGGGGACGAAAACTGAGACACATTTGAACACGTTTCCCGATCACACGGTGGATCATACTCTGGGTTCCACATGCATGTTTTAGCTGAAGGAAGAATCCCTTAAACCTGGAGAGTTGAGACCCATGGAATGGGTACCATGCGATATGACTTCAAAGGGTCTGCATTTGCTCACCAATCCTCACCAATCCTATCACTGCTGCGTTTATGTCGCTGTACACATGCTTGATTCTCCTTCGGGACATATAATTCCATAGGTTTTAAGATGCTTACTAGTCAGGTATATTCTTAGGCGTTTAATATGGGGTGTTGAGTCCACTTCGTTGAGCAAAGAGTAGCTCTTGTCTATTACATATTTGGCTTATGGAACGGTATCTGTGCTAATTTCAATCTCTGGTTTTATGCAGCACCCCAACTCACCTTTCCCCTTAAGGAAGCATAAGTTGGTTTTCTACATTTGAGACCCTGTTCTGTTTTGTAATTCAGTTCCTGTGTAGCCAAGTTTTCATTCCGTGTAGTAGTGATATCTTATGATGTTTCTTTTTCTCTGTGACTTATTTCACTTAGAATCATCGTACCTGAATCCACTCGTTATGCTGCTACGGGCCTGATGACATAGATTTCATTGCTGAGTGATATTGCATTGTACATAAGTACCACAACTTTTTATCCATTTTTCGCTTTCTGCGATATTGAACTTGTACCGTAAACGAGGTTCTTGTAAACAGAGCCGTTCCAAACTTTGTGGTGGCTGTGTCTTTTTGATTTTAATTTCCCTAAGCTATAGGACCATAAGTGGAAGTGCCCTAGGCTCTGTTGCTTTCTTTTTTAGATGTTTCAGGAAACACCATACACTTCTCCAGAGTGGCTGTTGGCAATTTACATCCCGCCCATCAGCATAACAAGGCTCCCAGTTCTCCATGGCCTGTCCCTCCTTTCTGGATTTTATACTTTTTTCAGATGGCCCTTTTGACCTGGGGGCAGTGAGACTTCATTGTAGTGCAGATTTCCTTTGCAAGCTTGCTTGGTTGGCCAAAAAGGGCGTATGCGTTTTTTCCTGAATATATTCAGGAAAAAACGCATACGCCCTTTTTGGCCAAGTGCATCATTGTGGACGTTCTGCCTCTTTTCCTATGCTTTACATGCTATTCCAGTCTACCTCCTGAAATCGGTTTCCTGCAATTCTGCCCCGCTTTCAAGTCCTCTTGGCAGCCTTACTTCAATATATTTTTGGACGATACCTGTCATTTATAACTCTGCAGGTTTGTGAATGACAGTGCCCCTGAGCTCCTTTCTTCAATTTGCTTTCTTGTGAGCTGACCTCAACACCGCAGCATTGCTTCAGGCCCTAGTGTGGTTCCGGCATGGCATGCTGAGCCTTTGGTTAATTCCTCTTCCTGGTGGGAAATGAGAGTTAAATTTGCCCGTCCAGACACCTCCAGCTTGTCTCTCATTGGTTCTCCCTATTCCTGTTCATTTTCCGCAGAAATTGCAAACTGGGCCAAACAGGAGGTTAAAGGCACTGACTCTCCAAGTGGGGAGACTGTTAGTAAAGCGTCTGGAATGTTGCACCTGAGTACCAGGGGACGAAAACTGAGACACATTTGAACACGTTTCCCGATCACACGGTGGATCATACTCTGGGTTCCACATGCATGTTTTAGCTGAAGGAAGAATCCCTTAAACCTGGACAGTTGAGACCCCTGGAATGGGTACCATGCAATATGACTTCAAAGGGTCTGCATTTGCTCACCGAACCTCACCAATCCTATCACTGCTGCGTTTATGCCGCTGTACACACGCTTGATTCTCTTTTGGAGACATATAAATCCATAGGTTTTAAGATTCTTACTAGTCAGGTATATTCTTAGGCGTTTAATATGGGGCGTTGAGTCCACTTCGTTGAGCAAGGAGTAGCTCTTGTCTATTACATATTTGGCTTATGGAACGGTATCTGTGCTAATTTCAATCTCTGATTTTATGCAGCACCCCAACTCACCTTTCCCCTTAAGCAAGCATAAGTTGGTTTTCTACATTTGAGACCCTGTTCTGTTTTGTAATTCAGTTCCTTTGTAGCCAAGTTTACATTCCGTGTAGTAGTGATATCTTATGATGTTTCTTTTTCTGTGTGACTTATTTCACTTAGAATCATCGTACCTGAATCCACTCATTATGCTGCTATGGGCCTGATGACATAGATTTCATTGCTGAGTGATATTGCATTGTACGTAAGTACCACAACTTCTTTATCCATTTTCCCTTTCTGTGATATTGAACTTGTACCGTAAACGAGGTTCTTGTAAACAGAGCCGTCCCAAACTTTGGGGTGGCTGTGTCTTTTTGATTTTAATTTCCCTAAGCTATAGGACCATAAGTGGAAGTGCCCTAGGCTCTGTTGCTTTGTTTTTTAGATGTTTCAGGAAACACCATACACTTCTCCAGAGTGGCTGTTGGCAATTTACAGCCCGCCCATCAGCATAACAAGGCTCCCAGTTCTCCATGGCCTGTCCTGCCTTTCTGGATTTTACACTTTTTTCAGATGGCCCTTTTGACCGGGGGGCAGTGAGACTTCATTGTAGTGCAGATTTCCTTTGCAAGCTTGCTTGGTTGGCCAAAAAGGGTGTATGCGTTTTTTCCTGAATGTATTCAGGAAAAAATGCATACGCCCTTTTTGGCCAAGTGCATCATTGTGGACGTTCTGCCTCTTTTGCTATGCTTTACATGCAATTCCAGTCTACCTCCTGAAATCGGTTTCCTGCAATTCTGCCCCGCTTTCAAGTCCTCTTGGCAGCCTTACTTCAATATATTTTTGGACGATAGCTGTCATTTATAACTCTGCAGGTTTGTGAATGACAGTGCCCCTGAGCTCCTTTCTTCAACTCGCTTTCTTGTGAGCTGGCCGCAACACCGCAGCATTGCTTCAGGCCCTAGTGTGGTTCCGGCATGGCACGATGAGCCTTTGGTTAATTCCTCTTCCTGGTGGGAAATGAGAGTTAAATTTGCCCGTCCAGACACCTCCAGCTAGTCTCTCATTGGTTCTCCCTATTCCTGTTCATTTTCCGCAGAAATTGCAAACTGGGCCAAACAAGAGGTTAAAGGCACTGACTCTCCAAGTGGGGAGAGTGTTAGTAAAGTGTCTGGAATGTTGCACCCGAGTACCAGGGGATGAAAACAGAGACACATTTGAACACGTTTCCCGATCACATGGTGGATCATGCTCCGGGTTCCACATGCATGTTTTAGCTGAAGGAAGAATCCCTTAAACCTGGAGAGTTGAGACCCCTGCAATGGGTACCATGCAATATGACTTCAAAGGGTCTGCATTTGCTCACCGAACCTCACCAATCCTATCACTGCTGCATTTATGCCACTGTACACACGCTTGATTCTCTTTCTGAGACATATAAATCCATAGGTTTTAAGATTCTTACTAGTCAGCTATATTCTTAGGCGTTTAATATGGAGTGTAGAGTCCACTTCGTTGAGCAAGGAGTAGCTCTTGTCTATTACATATTTGGCTTATGGAACGGTATCTGTGCTAATTTCAATCTTTGGTTTTATGCAGCACCCCAACTCACCTTTCCTCTTAAGCAAGCATAAGTCGGTTTTCTACATTTGAGACCCTGTTCTGTTTTGTAATTCAGTTCCTGTGTAGCCAAGTTTACATTCCATGTGGTAGAGATATCTTACGATGTTTCTTTTTCTGTGTGACTTATTTCACTTAGAATCATCGTACCTGAATCCACTCATTATGCTGCTATGGGCCTGATGACATAGATTTCATTGCTGAGTGATGTTGCATTGTACGTAAGTACCACAACTTCTTTATCCATTTTTCACTTTCTGTGATATTTAACTTGTAATGTAAACGAGGTTCTTGTAAACAGAGCTGTCCCTAAATTTGGGGTGGCTGTGTCTTTTTGATATTAATTTCCCGAAGCTATAGGACCATAAGTGGAAGTGCCCTAGGCTCTGTTGCTTTGTTTTTTAGATGTTTCAGGAAACACCATACACTTCTCCAGAGTGGCTGTTGGCAATTTACATCCCGCCCATCAGCATAACAAGGCTCCCAGTTCTCCATGGCCTGTCCTGCCTTTCTGGATTTTACACTTTTTTCAGATGACCCTTTTGACCGGGGGGCAGTGAGACTTCATTGTAGTGCAGATTTCCTTTGCAAGCTTGCTTGGTTGGCCAAAAAGGGCGTATGCGTTTTTTCCTGAATGTATTCAGGAAAAAACGCATACGCCCTTTTTGGCCAAGTGCATCATTGTGGACGTTCTGCCTCTTTTCCTATGCTTTACATGCAATTCCAGTCTACCTCCTGAAATCGGTTTCCTGCAATTCTGCCCCGCTTTCAAGTCCTCTTGGCAGCCTTACTTCAATATATTTTTGGACGATAGCTGTCATTTATAACTCTGCAGGTATGTGAATGACAGTGCCCCTGAGCTCCTTTCTTCAACTCGCTTTCTTGTGAGCTGGCCGCAACACCGCAGCATTGCTTCAGGCCCTAGTGTGGTTCTGGCATGTCACGCTGAGCCTTTGGTTAATTCCTCTTCCTGGTGGGAAATGAGAGTTAAATTTGCCCGTCCAGACACCTCCAGCTAGTCTCTCATTGGTTCTCCCTATTCCTGTTCATTTTCCGCAGAAATTGCAAACTGGGCCAAACAAGAGGTTAAAGGCACTGACTCTCCAAGTGGGGAGAGTGTTAGTAAAGTGTCTGGAATGTTGCACCCGAGTACCAGGGGATGATAACTGAGACACATTTGAACACGTTTCCCGATCACATGGTGGATCATGCTCTGGGTTCCACATGCATGTTTTAGCTGAAGGAAGAATCCCTTAAACCTGGAGAGTTGAGACCCCTGGAATGGGTACCATGCAATATGACTTCAAAGGGTCTGCATTTGCTCACCGAACCTCACCAATCCTAGCACTGCTGCATTTATACCACTGTACACACGCTTGATTCTCTTTCGGAGACATATAAATCCATAGGTTTTAAGATTCTTCCTAGTCAGGTATATTCTTAGGCGTTTAATATGGGGTGTAGAGTCCACTTCGTTGAGCAAGGAGTAGCTCTTGTCTATTACATATTTGGCTTATGGAACGGTATCTGTGCTAATTTCAATCTCTGGTTTTATGCAGCACCCCAACTCACCTTTCCTCTTAAGCAAGCATAAGTCGGTTTTCTACATTTGAGACCCTGTTCTGTTTTGTAATTCAGTTCCTGTGTAGCCAAGTTTACATTCCATGTGGTAGAGATATCTTATGATATTTCTTTTTCTGTGTGACTTATTTCACTTAGAATCATCGTACCTGAATCCACTCATTATGCTGCTATGGGCCTGATGACATAGATTTCATTGCTGAGTGATATTGCATTGTACGTAAGTACCACAACTTCTTTATCCATTTTGCGCTTTCTGTGATATTGAACTTGTACCGTAAACGAGGTTCTTGTAAACAGAGCCGTCCCAAACTTTGGGGTGGTTGTGTCTTTTTGATTTTAATTTCCCTAAGCTATAGGACCATAAGTGGAAGTGCCCTAGGGTCTGTTGCTTTGTTTTTTAGATGTTTCAGGAAACACCATACACTTCTCCTGAGTGGCTGTTGGCAATTTACATCCCGCCCATCAGCATAACAAGGCTCCCAGTTCTCCATGGCCTGTCCTGCCTTTCTGGATTTTACACTTTTTTCAGATGGCCCTTTTGACCGGGGGGCAGTGAGACTTCATTGTAGTGCAGATTTCCTTTGCAAGCTTGCTTGGTTGGCCAAAAAGGGCGTATGCGTTTATCCCTGAATATATTCAGGAAAAAACACATACGCCCTTTTTGGCCAAGTGCATCATTGTGGACGTTCTGCCTCTTTTCCTATGCTTTACATGCAATTCCAGTCTACCTCCTGAAATCGGTTTCCTGCAATTCTGCCCCGCTTTCAAGTCCTTTTGGCAGCCTTACTTCAATATATTTTTGGACGATAGCTGTCATTTATAACTCTGCAGGTCTGTGAATGACAGTGCCCCTGAGCTCCTTTCTTCAACTCGCTTTCTTGTGAGCTGGCCGCAACACCGCAGCATTGCGTCAGGCCCTAGTGTGGTTCCGGCATGGCACACTGAGCCTTTGGTTAATTCCTCTTCCTGGTGGGAAATGAGAGTTAAATTTGCCCGTCCAGACACCTCCAGCTAGTCTCTCATTAGTTCTCACTATTCCTGTTCATTTTCCGCAGAAATTGCAAACTGGGCCAAACAAGAGGTTAAAGGCACTGACTCTCCAAGTGGGGAGAGTGTTAGTAAAGCATCTGGAATGTTGCACCCGAGTCCCGGGGGATGAAAACTGACACAATTAAACACGTTTCCCGATCACACGGTGGATCATACTCTGGGTTCCACATGCATGTTTTAGCTGAAGGAAGAATCCCTTAAACCTGGAGAGTTGAGACCCATGGAATGGGTACCATGCAATATGACTTCAAAGGGTCTGCATTTGCTCACCGAACCTCACCAATCCTATCACTGCTGCGTTTATGACACTGTACACACGCTTGATTCTCTTTCGGAGACATATAAATCCAGAGGTTTTAAGATTCTTTCTAGTCATGTATATTCTTACGCGTTTAATATGGGGTGTAGAGTCCACTTCGTTGAGCAAGGAGTAGCTCTTGTCTATTAAATATTCGGCTCATGGAACGGTATCTGTTCTAATTTCAATCTCTGGTTTTATGCAGCACCCCAACTCACCTTTCGCCTTAAGCAAGCATAAGTTGGTTTTCTACATTTGAGACCCTGTTCTGTTTTGTAATTCAGTTCCTGTGTAGCCAAGTTTACATTCCTTGTAGTAGTGATATCTTATGATGTTTGTTTTTCTGTGTGACTTATTTCACTTAGAATCATCGTACCTGAATCCACTCATTATGCTGCTACGGGCCTGATGACATAGATTTCATTGCTGAGTTATATTGCATTGTACGTAAGTACCACAACTTCTTTATCCATTTTTCGCTTTCTGTGATATTGAACTTGGACCATAAATGAGGTTCTTGTAAACAGAGCTGTCCCTAACTTTGGGGTGGCTGAGTCTTTTTGATTTTAATTTCCCTAAGCTATAGGACCATAAGTGGAAGTGCCCTAGGCTCTGTTGCTTTGTTTTGTAGATGTTTCAGGAAACACCATACACTTCTCCAGAGTGGCTGTTGGCAATTTACATCCCGCCCATCAGCATAACAAGGCTCCCAGTTCTCCATGGCCTGTCCTGCCTTTCTGGATTTTACACTTTTTTCAGATGGCCCTTTTGACCGGGGGCAGTGAGACTTCATTGTAGTGCAGATTTCCTTTGCAAGCTTGCTTGGTTGGCAAAAAAGGGCGTATGCGTTTTTTCCGGAATATATTAAGGAAAAAACGCATACGCCCTTTTTGGCCAAGTGCATCATTGTGGACGTTCTGCCTCTTTTCCTATGCTTTACATGCAATTCCAGTCTACCTCCTGAAATCGGTTTCCTGCAATTCTGCCCCGCTTTCAAGTCCTCTTGGCAGCCTTACTTCAATATATTTTTGGACGATAGCTGTCATTTATAACTCTGCAGGTATGTGAATGACAGTGCCCCTGAGCTCCTTTCTTCAACTCGCTTTCTTGTGAGCTGGCCGCAACACCGCAGCATTGCGTCAGGCCCTAGTGTGGTTCCGGCATGGCACGCTGAACCTTTGTTTAATTCCTCTTCCTGGTGGGAAATGAGAGTTAAATTTGCCCGTACAGACACCTCCAGCTAGTCTCTCATTGGTTCTCCCTATTCCTGTTCATTTTCCGCAGAAATTGCAAACTGGGCCAAACAGGAGGTTAAAGGCACTGACTCTCCAAGTGGGGAGAGTGTTAGTAAAGCGTCTGGAATGTTGCACCCGAGTACCAGGGGACGAAAACTGAGACACATTTGAACACGTTTCCCGATCACATGGTGGATCATACTCTGGGTTCCACATGCATGCTTTAGCTGAAGGAAGAATCCCTTAAACCTGGAGAGTTGAGACCCCTGCAATGGGTACCATGCAATATGACTTCAAAGGGTCTGCATTTGCTCACCGAACCTCACCAATCCTATCACTGCTGCATTTATGCCACTGTACACACGCTTGATTCTCTTTCTGAGACATATAAATCCATAGGTTTTAAGATTCTTGCTAGTCAGGTATATTCTTAGGCGTTTAATATGGGGTGTAGAGTCCACTTCGTTGAGCAAGGAGTAGCTCTTGTCTATTACATATTTGGCTTATGGAACGGTATCTGTGCTAATTTCAATCTCTGGTTTTATGCAGCACCCCAACTCACCTTTCCCCTTAAGCAAGCATAAGTCGGTTTTCTACATTTGAGACCCTGTTCTGTTTTGTAATTCAGTTCCTGTGTAGCCAAGTTTACATTCCATGTGGTAGAGATATCTTATGATGTTTCTTTTTCTGTGTGACTTATTTCACTTAGAATCATCGTACCTGAATCCACTCATTATGCTGCTACGGGCCTGATGACATAGATTTCATTGCTGAGTGATATTGCATTGTACGTAAGTACCACAACTTCTTTATCCATTTTTCACTTTCTGTGATTTTGAACTTCTATTGTAAACGAGGTTCTTTTAAACAGAGCCTTCCCAAACTTTGGGGTGGCTGTGTCTTTTTGATTTTAATTTCCCTAAGCTATAGGACCATAAGTGGAAGTGCCCTAGGCTCTGTTGCTTTGTTTTTTAGATGTTTCAGGAAACACCATACACTTCTCCAGAGTGGCTGTTGGCAATTTACATCCCGCCCATGAGCATAACAAGGCTCCCAGTTCTCCATGGCCTGTCCTGCCTTTCTGGATTTTACACTTTTTTCAGATGGCCCTTTTGACCGGGGGGCAGTGAGACTTCATTGTAGTGCAGATTTCCTTTTCAAGCTTGCTTGGTTGGCCAAAAAGGGCGTATCCGTTTTTTCCTGAATATATTCAGGAAAAAACGCATACGCCCTTTTTGGCCAAGTGCATCATTGTGGACGTTCTGCCTCTTTTCCTTTGCTTTACATGCAATTCCAGTCTACCTCCTGAAATCGGTTTCCTGCAATTCTGCCCAGCGTTCAAGTCCTCTTGGCAGCCTTACTTCAATATATTTTTGGACGATAGCTGTCATTTATAACTCTGCAGGTTTGTGAATGACAGTGCCCCTGAGCTCCTTTCTTCAACTCGCTTTCTTGTGAGCTGGCCGCAACACCGCAGCATTGCTTCAGGCCCTAGTGTGGTTCCGGCATGACATGCTGAGCCTTTGGTTAATTCCTCTTCCTGGTGGGAAATGAGAGTTAAATTTGCCCGTCCAGACACCTCCAGCTAGTCTCTCATTGGTTCTCCCTATTCCTGTTCATTTTCCGCAGAAATTGCAAACTGGGCCAAACAAGAGGTTAAAGGCACTGACTCTCCAAGTGGGGAGAGTGTTAGTAAAGCGTCTGGAATGTTGCACCCGAGTCCCGGGGGATGAAAACTGACACAATTAAACACGTTTCCCGATCACACGGTGGATCATACTCTGGGTTCCACATGCATGTTTTAGCTGAAGGAAGAATCCCTTAAACCTGGAGAGTTGAGACCCATGGAATGGGTACCATGCAATATGACTTCAAAGGGTCTGCATTTGCTCACCGCACCTCACCAATCCTATCACTGCTGCGTTTATGACACTGTACACACGCTTGATTCTCTTTCGGAGACATATAAATCCATAGGTTTTAAGATTCTTTCTAGTCATGTATATTCTTACGCGTTTAATATGGGGTGTAGAGTCCACTTCGTTGAGCAAGGAGTAGCTCTTGTGTATTAAATATTTGGGTTATGGAACGGTATCTGTTCTAATTTCAATCTCTGGTTTTATGCAGCACCCCAACTCACCTTTCGCCTTAAGCAAGCATAAGTTGGTTTTCTACATTTGAGACCCTGTTCTGTTTTGTAATTCAGTTCCTGTGTAGCCAAGTTTACATTCCTTGTAGTAGTGATATCTTATGATGTTTGTTTTTCTGTGTGACTTATTTCACTTAGAATCATCGTACCTGAATCCACTCATTATGCTGCTACGGGCCTGATGACATAGATTTCATTGCTGAGTGATATTGCATTGTACGTAAGTACCACAACTTCTTTATCCATTTTTCGCTTTCTGTGATATTGAACTTGGACCATAAATGAGGTTCTTGTAAACAGAGATGTCCCTAACTTTGGGGTGGCTGAGTCTTTTTGATTTTAATTTCCCTAAGCTATAGGACCATAAGTGGAAGTGCCCTAGGCTCTGTTGCTTTGTTTTTTAGATGTTTCAGGAAACACCATACACTTCTCCAGAGTGGCTGTTGGCAATTTACATCCCGCCCATCAGCATAACAAGGCTCCCAGTTCTCCATGGCCTGTCCTGCCTTTCTGGATTTTACACTTTTTTCAGATGGCCCTTTTGACCGGGGGCAGTGAGACTTCATTGTAGTGCAGATTTCCTTTGCAAGCTTGCTTGGTTGGCAAAAAAGGGCGTATGCGTTTTTTCCTGAATATATTCAGGAAAAAACGCATACGCCCTTTTTGGCCAAGTGCATCATTGTGGACGTTCTGCCTCTTTTCCTATGCTTTACATGCAATTCCAGTCTACCTCCTGAAATCGGTTTCCTGCAATTCTGCCCCGCTTTCAAGTCCTCTTGGCAGCCTTACTTCAATATATTTTTGGACGATAGCTATCATTTATAACTCTGCAGGTATGTGAATGACAGGGTCCCTGAGCTCCTTTCTTCAACTCGCTTTCTTGTGAGCTGGCCGCAACACCGCAGGATTGCTTCAGGCCCTAGTGTGGTTCCGGCATGGCACGCTGAACCTTTGTTTAATTCCTCTTCCTGGTGGGAAATGAGAGTTAAATTTGCCCGTACAGACACCTCCAGCTAGTCTCTCATTGGTTCTCCCTATTCCTGTTCATTTTCCGCAGAAATTGCAAACTGGGCCAAACAGGAGGTTAAAGGCACTGACTCTCCAAGTGGGGAGAGTGTTAGTAAAGCGTCTGGAATGTTGCACCCGAGTACCAGGGGACGAAAACTGAGACACATTTGAACACGTTTCCCGATCACATGGTGGATCATACTCTGGGTTCCACATGCATGTTTTAGCTGAAGGAAGAATCCCTTAAACCTGGAGAGTTGAGACCCCTGCAATGGGTACCATGCAATATGACTTCAAAGGGTCTGCATTTGCTCACCGAACCTCACCAATCCTATCACTGCTGCATTTATGCCACTGTACACACGCTTGATTCTCTTTCTGAGACATATAAATCCATAGGTTTTAAGATTCTTACTAGTCAGGTATATTCTTAGGCGTTTAATATGGGGTGTAGAGTCCACTTCGTTGAGCAAGGAGTAGCTCTTGTCTATTACATATTTGGCTTATGGAACGGTATCTGTGCTAATTTCAATCTCTGGTTTTATGCAGCACCCCAACTCACCTTTCCCCTTAAGCAAGCATAAGTCGGTTTTCTACATTTGAGACCCTGTTCTGTTTTGTAATTCAGTTCCTGTGTAGCCAAGTTTACATTCCATGTGGTAGAGATATCTTATGATGTTTCTTTTTCTGTGTGACTTATTTCACTTAGAATCATCGTACCTGAATCCACTCATTATGCTGCTACGGGCCTGATGACATAGATTTCATTGCTGAGTGATATTGCATTGTACGTAAGTACCACAACTTCTTTATCCATTTTTCACTTTCTGTGATTTTGAACTTGTATTGTAAACGAGGTTCTTTTAAACAGAGCCTTCCCAAACTTTGGGGTGGCTGTGTCTTTTTGATTTTAATTTCCCTAAGCTATAGGACCATAAGTGGAAGTGCCCTAGGCTCTGTTGCTTTGTTTTTTAGATGTTTCAGGAAACACCATACACTTCTCCAGAGTGGCTGTTGGCAATTTACATCCCGCCCATGAGCATAACAAGGCTCCCAGTTCTCCATGGCCTGTCCTGCCTTTCTGGATTTTACACTTTTTTCAGATGGCCCTTTTGACCTGGGGGCAGTGAGACTTCATTGTAGTGCAGATTTCCTTTGCAAGCTTGCTTGGTTGGCCAAAAAGGGCGTATGCATTTATTCCTGAATATATTCAGGAAAAAACGCATACGCCCTTTTTGGCCAAGTGCATCATTGTGGACGTTCTGCCTCTTTTCCTATGCTTTACATGCAATTCCAGTCTACCTCCTGAAATCGGTTTCCTGCAATTCTGCCCCGCTTTCAAGTCCTCTTGGCAGCCTTACTTCAATATATTTTTGGACGATAGCTGTCATTTATAACTCTGCAGGTATGTGAATGACAGTGCCCCTGAGCTCCTTTCTTCAACTCGCTTTCTTGTGAGCTGGCCGCAACACCGCAGCATTGCGTCAGGCCCTAGTGTGGTTCCGGCATGGCACACTGAGCCTTTGTTTAATTCCTCTTCCTGGTGGGAAATGAGAGTTAAATTTGCCCGTCCAGACACCTCCAGCTAGTCTCTCATTGGTTCTCCCTATTCCTGTTCATTTTCCGCAGAAATTGCAAACTGGGCCAAACAAGAGGTTAAAGGCACTGACTCTCCAAGTGGGGAGAGTGTTAGTAAAGCATCTGGAATGTTGCACCCGAGTCCCGGGGGATGAAAACTGACACAATTAAACACGTTTCCCGATCACACGGTGGATCATACTCTGGGTTCCACATGCATGTTTTAGCTGAAGGAAGAATCCCTTAAACCTGGAGAGTTGAGACCCATGGAATGGGTACCATGCAATATGACTTCAAAGGGTCTGCATTTGCTCACCGAACCTCACCAATCCTATCACTGCTGCGTTTATGACACTGTACACACGCTTGATTCTCTTTCGGAGACATAGAAATCCATAGGTTTTAAGATTCTTTCTAGTCATGTATATTCTTACGCGTTTAATATGGGGTGTAGAGTCCACTTCGTTGAGCAAGGAGTAGCTCTTGTGTATTAAATATTTGGGTTATGGAACGGTATCTGTGCTAATTTCAATCTCTGGTTTTATGCAGCACCCCAACTCACCTTTCCCCTTAAGCAAGCATAAGTCGGTTTTCTACATTTGAGACCCTGTTCTGTTTTGTAATTCAGTTCCTGTGTAGCCAAGTTTACATTCCATGTGGTAGAGATATCTTATGATGTTTCTTTTTCTGTGTGACTTATTTCACTTAGAATCATCGTACCTGAATCCACTCATTATGCTGCTACGGGCCTGATGACATAGATTTCATTGCTGAGTGATATTGCATTGTACGTAAGTACCACAACTTCTTTATCCATTTTTCGCTTTCTGTGATATTGAACTTGGACCATAAATGAGGTTCTTGTAAACAGAGCTGTCCCTAACTTTGGGGTGGCTGAGTCTTTTTGATTTTAATTTCCCTAAGCTATAGGACCATAAGTGGAAGTGCCCTAGGCTCTGTTGCTTTGTTTTTTAGATGTTTCAGGAAACACCATACACTTCTCCAGAGTGGCTGTTGGCAATTTACATCCCGCCCATCAGCATAACAAGGCTCCCAGTTCTCCATGGCCTGTCCTGCCTTTCTGGATTTTACACTTTTTTCAGATGGCCCTTTTGACCGGGGAGCAGTGAGACTTCATTGTAGTGCAGATTTCCTTTGCAAGCTTGCTTGGTTGGCCAAAAAGGGCATATGCGTTTTTTCCGGAATATATTCAGGAAAAAACGCATAGGCCCTTTTTGGCCAAGTGCATCATTGTGGACGTTCTGCCTCTTTTCCTATGCTTTACATGCAATTCCAGTCTACCTCCTGAAATCGGTTTCCTGCAATTCTGCCCCGCTTTCAAGTCCTCTTGGCAGCCTTACTTCAATATATTTTTGGACGATAGCTATCATTTATAACTCTGCAGGTATGTGAATGACAGTGTCCCTGAGCTCCTTTCTTCAACTCGCTTTCTTGTGAGCTGGCCGCAACACCGCAGGATTGCTTCAGGCCCTAGTGTGGTTCCGGCATGGCATGCTGAGCCTTTGTTTAATTCCTCTTCCTGGTGGGAAATGAGAGTTAAATTTGCCCGTCCAGACACCTCCAGCTAGTCTCTCATTGGTTCTCCCTATTCCTGTTCATTTTCCGCAGAAATTGCAAACTGGGACAAACAGGAGGTTAAAGGCACTGACTCTCCAAGTGGGGAGAGTGTTAGTAAAGCGTCTGGAATGTTGCACCCGAGTACCAGGGGACGAAAACTGAGACACATTTGAACACGTTTCCCGATCACATGGTGGATCATACTCTGGGTTCCACATGCATGTTTTAGCTGAAGGAAGAATCCCTTAAACCTGGAGAGTTGAGACCCCTGCAATGGGTACCATGCAATATGACTTCAAAGGGTCTGCATTTGCTCACCGAACCTCACCAATCCTATCACTGCTGCATTTATGCCACTGTACACACGCTTGATTCTCTTTCTGAGACATATAAATCCATAGGTTTTAAGATTCTTACTAGTCAGGTATATTCTTAGGCGTTTAATATGGGGTGTAGAGTCCACTTCGTTGAGCAAGGAGTAGCTCTTGTCTATTACATATTTGGCTTATGGAACGGTATCTGTGCTAATTTCAATCTCTGGTTTTATGCAGCACCCCAACTCACCTTTCCCCTTAAGCAAGCATAAGTCGGTTTTCTACATTTGAGACCCTGTTCTGTTTTGTAATTCAGTTCCTGTGTAGCCAAGTTTACATTCCATGTGGTAGAGATATCTTATGATGTTTCTTTTTCTGTGTGACTTATTTCACTTAGAATCATCGTACCTGAATCCACTCATTATGCTGCTATGGGCCTGATGACATAGATTTCATTGCTGAGTGATATTGCATTGTACGTAAGTACCACAACTTCTTTATCCATTTTTCACTTTCTGTGATTTTGAACTTGTACTGTAAACGAGGTTCTTTTAAACAGAGCCTTCCCAAACTTTGCGGTGGCTGTGTCTTTTTGATTTTAATTTCCCTAAGCTATAGGACCATAAGTGGAAGTGCCCTAGGCTCTGTTGCTTTGTTTTTTAGATGTTTCAGGAAACACCATACACTTCTCCAGAGTGGCTGTTGGCAATTTACATCCCGCCCATGAGCATAACAAGGCTCCCAGTTCTCCATGGCCTGTCCTGCCTTTCTGGATTTTACACTTCTTTCAGATGGCCCTTTTGACCGGGGGGCAGTGAGACTTCATTGTAGTGCAGATTTCCTTTGCAAGCTTGCTTGGTTGGCCAAAAAGGGCGTATCCGTTTTTTCCTGAATATATTCAGGAAAAAACGCATACGCCCTTTTTGGCCAAGTGCATCATTGTGGACGTTCTGCCTCTTTTCCTTTGCTTTACATGCAATTCCAGTCTACCTCCTGAAATCGGTTTCCTGCAATTCTGCCCAGCGTTCAAGTCCTCTTGGCAGCCTTACTTCAATATATTTTTGGACGATAGCTGTCATTTATAACTCTGCAGGTTTGTGAATGACAGTGCCCCTGAGCTCCTTTCTTCAACTCGCTTTCTTGTGAGCTGGCCGCAACACCGCAGCATTGCTTCAGGCCCTAGTGTGCTTCCGGAATGACATGCTGAGCCTTTGGTTAATTCCTCTTCCTGGTGGGAAATGAGAGTTAAATTTGCCCGTCCAGACACCTCCAGCTAGTCTCTCATTGGTTCTCCCTATTCCTGTTCATTTTCCGCAGAAATTGCAAACTGGGCCAAACAAGAGGTTAAAGGCACTGACTCTCCAAGTGGGGAGAGTGTTAGTAAAGCGTCTGGAATGTTGCACCCGAGTACCAGGGGACGAAAACTGAGACACATTTGAACACGTTTCCCGATTACATGGTGGATCATACTCTGGGTTCCACATGCATGTTTTAGCTGAAGGAAGAATCCCTTAAACCTGGAGAGTTGAGACCCCTGCAATGGGTACCATGCAATATGACTTCAAAGGGTCTGCATTTGCTCACCGAACCTCACCAATCCTATCACTGCTGCATTTATGCCACTGTACACACGCTTGATTCTCTTTCTGAGACATATAAATCCATAGGTTTTAAGATTCTTACTAGTCAGGTATATTCTTAGGCGTTTAATATGGGGTGTAGAGTCCACTTCGTTGAGCAAGGAGTAGCTCTTGTCTATTACATATTTGGCTTATGGAACGGTATCTGTGTTAATTTCAATCTCTGGTTTTATGCAGCACCCCAACTTAGCTTTCCCCTTAAGCAAGCATAAGTCGGTTTTCTACATTTGAGACCCTGTTCTGTTTTGTAATTCAGTTCCTGTGTAGCCAAGTTTACATTCCATGTGGTAGAGATATCTTATGATGTTTCTTTCTCTGTGTGACTTATTTCACTTACAATCATCGTACCTGAATCCACTCATTATGCTGCTACGGGCCTGATGACATAGATTTCATTGCTGAGTGATATTGCATTGTACGTAAGTACCACAACTTCTTTATCCATTTTGCGCTTTCTGTGATATTGAACTTGTACCGTAAATGAGGTTCTTGTAAACAGAGCTGTTCCAAAGATTGGGGTGGTTGTGTGTTTTAGATTTTAATTTCCCTAAGCTATAGGACCATAAGTGGAAGTGCCCTAGGCTCTGTTGCCTTGTTTTTTAGATGTTTCAGGAAACACCATACACTTCTCCAGAGTGGCTGTTGGCAATTTACATCCCGCCCATCAGCATAACAAGACTCCCAGTTCTCCATGGCCTGTCCTGCCTTTCTGGATTTTACACTTTTTTCAGATGGCCCTTTTGACCGGGGGCAGTGAGACTTCATTGTAGTGCAGATTTCCTTTGCAAGCTTGCTTGGTTGGCCAAAAAGGGCGTATGCGTTTTTTCCTGAATATATTAAGGAAAAAACGCATACGCCCTTTTTGGCCAAGTGCATCATTGTGGACGTTCTGCCTCTTTTCCTATGCTTTACATGCAATTCCAGTCTACCTCCTGAAATCAGTTTCCTGCAATTCTGCCCCGCTTTCAAGTCCTCTTGGCAGCCTTACTTCAATATATTTTTGGATGATAGCTATCATTTATAACTCTGCAGGTATGTGAATGACAGTGTCCCTGAGCTCCTTTCTTCAACTCGCTTTCTTGTGAGCTGGCCGCAACACCGCAGGATTGCTTCAGGCCCTAGTGTGGTTCCGGCATGGCACGCTGAACCTTTGTTTAATTCCTCTTCCTGGTGGGAAATGAGAGTTAAATTTGCCCGTCCAGACACCTCCAGCTAGTCTCTCATTGGTTCTCCCTATTCCTGTTCATTTTCCGCAGAAATTGCAAACTGGGCCAAACAGGAGGTTAAAGGCACTGACTCTCCAAGTGGGGAGAGTGTTAGTAAAGCGTCTGGAATGTTGCACCCGAGTCCCGGGGGATGAAAACTGACACAATTAAACACGTTTCCCGATCACACGGTGGATCATACTCTGGGTTCCACATGCATGTTTTAGCTGAAGGAAGAATCCCTTAAACCTGGAGAGTTGAGACCCATGGAATGGGTACCATGCAATATGACTTCAAAGGGTCTGCATTTGCTCACCGCACCTCACCAATCCTATCACTGCTGCGTTTATGACACTGTACACACGCTTGATTCTCTTTCGGAGACATATAAATCCATAGGTTTTAAGATTCTTTCTAGTCATGTATATTCTTACGCGTTTAATATGGGGTGTAGAGTCCACTTCGTTGAGCAAGGAGTAGCTCTTGTGTATTAAATATTTGGGTTATGGAACGGTATCTGTTCTAATTTCAATCTCTGGTTTTATGCAGCACCCCAACTCACCTTTCGCCTTAAGCAAGCATAAGTTGGTTTTCTACATTTGAGACCCTGTTCTGTTTTGTAATTCAGTTCCTGTGTAGCCAAGTTTACATTCCTTGTAGTAGTGATATCTTATGATGTTTGTTTTTCTGTGTGACTTATTTCACTTAGAATCATCGTACCTGAATCCACTCATTATGCTGCTATGGGCCTGATGACATAGATTTCATTGCTGAGTGATATTGCATTGTACGTAAGTACCACAACTTCTTTATCCATTTTTCGATTTCTGTGATATTGAACTTGGACCATAAATGAGGTTCTTGTAAACAGAGATGTCCCTAACTTTGGGGTGGCTGAGTCTTTTTGATTTTAATTTCCCTAAGCTATAGGACCATAAGTGGAAGTGCCCTAGGCTCTGTTGCTTTGTTTTTTAGATGTTTCAGGAAACACCATACACTTCTCCAGAGTGGCTGTTGGCAATTTACATCCCGCCCATCAGCATAACAAGGCTCCCAGTTCTCCATGGCCTGTCCTGCCTTTCTGGATTTTACACTTTTTTCAGATGGCCCTTTTGACCGGGGGGCAGTGAGACTTCATTGTAGTGCAGATTTCCTTTGCAAGCTTGCTTGGTTGGCCAAAAAGGGCGTATGCGTTTATTCCTGAATATATTCAGGAAAAAACGCATACGCCCTTTTTGGCCAAGTGCATCATTGTGGACGTTCTGCCTCTTTTCCTATGCTTTACATGCAATTCCAGTCTACCTCCTGAAATCGGTTTCCTGCAATTCTGCCCCGCTTTCAAGTCCTCTTGGCAGCCTTACTTCAATATATTTTTGGACGATAGCTGTCATTTATAACTCTGCAGGTATGTGAATGACAGTGTCCCTGAGCTCCTTTCTTCAACTCGCTTTCTTGTGAGCTGGCCGCAACACCGCAGGATTGCTTCAGGCCCTAGTGTGGTTCCGGCATGGCACGCTGAACCTTTGTTTAATTCCTCTTCCTGGTGGGAAATGAGAGTTAAATTTGCCCGTCCAGACACCTCCAGCTAGTCTCTCATTGGTTCTCCCTATTCCTGTTCATTTTCCGCAGAAATTGCAAACTGGGCCAAACAGGAGGTTAAAGGCACTGACTCTCCAAGTGGGGAGAGTGTTAGTAAAGCGTCTGGAATGTTGCACCCGAGTACCAGGGGACGAAAACTGAGACACATTTGAACACGTTTCCCGATCACATGGTGGATCATACTCTGGGTTCCACATGCATGTTTTAGCTGAAGGAAGAATCCCTTAAACCTGGAGAGTTGAGACCCCTGCAATGGGTACCATGCAATATGACTTCAAAGGGTCTGCATTTGCTCACCGAACCTCACCAATCCTATCACTGCTGCATTTATGCCACTGTACACACGCTTGATTCTCTTTCTGAGACATATAAATCCATAGGTTTTAAGATTCTTACTAGTCAGGTATATTCTTAGGCGTTTAATATGGGGTGTAGAGTCCACTTCGTTGAGCAAGGAGTAGCTCTTGTCTATTACATATTTGGCTTATGGAACGGTATCTGTGCTAATTTCAATCTCTGGTTTTATGCAGCACCCCAACTCACCTTTCCCCTTAAGCAAGCATAAGTCGGTTTTCTACATTTGAGACCCTGTTCTGTTTTGTAATTCAGTTCCTGTGTAGCTAAGTTTACATTCCATGTGGTAGAGATATCTTATGATGTTTCTTTTTCTGTGTGACTTATTTCACTTAGAATCATCGTACCTGAATCCACTCATTATGCTGCTATGGGCCTGATGACATAGATTTCATTGCTGAGTGATATTGCATTGTACGTAAGTACCACAACTTCTTTATCCATTTTTCACTTTCTGTGATTTTGAACTTGTACTGTAAACGAGGTTCTTTTAAACAGAGCCTTCCCAAACTTTGGGGTGGCTGTGTCTTTTTGATTTTAATTTCCCTAAGCTATAGGACCATAAGTGGAAGTGCCCTAGGCTCTGTTGCTTTGTTTTTTAGATGTTTCAGGAAACACCATACACTTCTCCAGAGTGGCTGTTGGCAATTTACATCCCGCCCATCAGCATAACAAGGCTCCCAGTTCTCCATGGCCTGTCCTGCCTTTCTGGATTTTACACTTTTATCAGATGGCCCTTTTGACCGGGGGGCAGTGAGACTTCATTGTAGTGCAGATTTCCTTTTCAAGCTTGCTTGGTTGGCCAAAAAGGGCGTATCCGTTTTTTCCTGAATATATTCAGGAAAAAACGGATACGCCCTTTTTGGCCAAGTGCATCATTGTGGACGTTCTGCCTCTTTTCCTTTGCTTTACATGCAATTCCAGTCTACCTCCTGAAATCGGTTTCCTGCAATTCTGCCCAGCGTTCAAGTCCTCTTGGCAGCCTTACTTCAATATATTTTTGGACGATAGCTGTCATTTATAACTCTGCAGGTTTGTGAATGACAGTGCCCCTGAGCTCCTTTCTTCAACTCGCTTTCTTGTGAGCTGGCCGCAACACCGCAGCATTGCTTCAGTCCCTAGTGTGGTTCCGGAATGACATGCTGAGCCTTTGGTTAATTCCTCTTCCTGGTGGGAAATGAGAGTTAAATTTGCCCGTCCAGACACCTCCAGCTAGTCTCTCATTGGTTCACCCTATTCCTGTTCATTTTCCGCAGAAATTGCAAACTGGGCCAAACAAGAGGTTAAAGGCACTGACTCTCCAAGTGGGGAGAGTGTTAGTAAAGCGTCTGGAATGTTGCACCCGAGTCCCGGGGGATGAAAACTGACACAATTAAACACGTTTCCCAATCACACGGTGGATCATACTCTGGGTTCCACATGCATGTTTTAGCTGAAAGAAGAATCCCTTAAACCTGGAGAGTTGAGACCCCTGCAATGGGTACCATGCAATATGACTTCAAAGGGTCTGCATTTGCTCACCGAACCTCACCAATCCTATCACTGCTGCGTTTATGACACTGTACACACGCTTGATTCTCTTTCGGAGACATATAAATCCATAGGTTTTAAGATTCTTTCTAGTCATGTATATTCTTACGCGTTTAATATGGGGTGTAGAGTCCACTTCATTGAGCAAGGAGTAGCTCTTGTGTATTAAATATTTGGGTTATGGAACGGTATCTGTTCTAATTTCAATCTCTGGTTTTATGCAGCACCCCAACTCACCTTTCGCCTTAAGCAAGCATAAGTTGGTTTTCTACATTTGAGACCCTGTTCTGTTTTGTAATTCAGTTCCTGTGTAGCCAAGTTTACATTCCTTGTAGTAGTGATATCTTATGATGTTTGTTTTTCTGTGTGACTTATTTCACTTAGAATCATCGTACCTGAATCCACTCATTATGCTGCTACGGGCCTGATGACATAGATTTCATTGCTGAGTGATATTGCATTGTACGTAAGTACCACAACTTCTTTATCCATTTTTCACTTTCTGTGATTTTGAACTTGTACTGTAAACGAGGTTCTTTTAAACAGAGCCTTCCCAAACTTTGGGGTGGCTGTGTCTTTTTGATTTTAATTTCCCTAAGCTATAGGACCATAAGTGGAAGTGCCCTAGGGTCTGTTGCCTTGTTTTTTAGATGTTTCAGGAAACACCATACACTTCTCCAGAGTGACTGTTGGCAATTTACATCCCGCCCATCAGCATAACAAGGCTCCCAGTTCTCCATGGCCTGTCCTGCCTTTCTGGATTTTACACTTTTTTCAGAATGCCCTTTTGACCGGGGGGCAGTGAGACTTCATTGTAGTGCAGATTTCCTTTGCAAGCTTGCTTGGTTGGCCAAAAAGGGCGTATGCGTTTATTCCTGAATATATTCAGGAAAAAACGCATACGCCCTTTTTGGCCAAGTGCATCATTGTGGACGTTCTGCCTCTTTTCCTATGCTTTACATGCAATTCCAGTCTACCTCCTGAAATCAGTTTCCTGCAATTCTGCCCCGCTTTCAAGTCCTCTTGGCAGCCTTACTTCAATATATTTTTGGACGATAGCTGTCATTTATAACTCTGCAGGTATGTGAATGACAGTGCCCCTGAGCTCCTTTCTTCAACTCGCTTTCTTGTGAGCTGGCCGCAACACCGCAGCATTGCGTCAGGCCCTAGTGTGGTTCCGGCATGGCACACTGAGCCTTTGGTTAATTCCTCTTCCTGGTGGGAAATGAGAGTTAAATTTGCCCGTCCAGACACCTCCAGCTAGTCTCTCATTGGTTCTCCCTATTCCTGTTCATTTTCCGCAGAAATTGCAATCTGGGCCAAACAAGAGGTTAAAGGCACTGACTCTCCAAGTGGGGAGAGTGTTAGTAAAGCATCTGGAATGTTGCACCCGAGTCCCGGGGGATGAAAACTGACACAATTAAACACGTTTCCCGATCACACGGTGGATCATACTCTGGGTTCCACATGCATGTTTTAGCTGAAGGAAGAATCCCTTAAACCTGGAGAGTTGAGACCCATGGAATGGGTACCATGCAATATGACTTCAAAGGGTCTGCATTTGTCCACCGAACCTCACCAATCCTATCACTGCTGCGTTTATGACACTGTACACACGTTGATTCACTTTCGGAGACATATAAATCCATAAGTTTTAAGATTCTTTCTAGTCAGGTATATTCTTACGCGTTTAATATGGAGTGTAGAGTCCACTTCGTTGAGCAAGGAGTAGCTCTTGTCTATTAAATATTTGGCTTATGGAACGGTATCTGTTCTAATTTCAATCTCTGGTTTTATGCAGCACCCCAACTCACCTTTCGCCTTAAGCAAGCATAAGTTGGTTTTCTACATTTGAGACCCTGTTCTGTTTTGTAATTCAGTTCCTGTGTAGCCAAGTTTACATTCCTTGTAGTAGTGATATCTTATGATGTTTGTTTTTCTGTGTGACTTATTTCACTTAGAATCATCGTACCTGAATCCACTCATTATGCTGTTACGGGCCTGATGACATAGATTTCATTGCTGAGTGATATTGCATTGGACGTAAGTACCACAACTTCTTTATCCATTTTTCACTTTCTGTGATTTTGAACTTATACTGTAAACGAGGTTCTTGTAAACAGAGCCTTCCCAAACTTTGGGGTGGCTGTGTCTTTTTGATTTTAATTTCCCTAAGCTATAGGACCATAAGTGGAAGTGCCCTAGGCTCTGTTGCTTTGTTTTGTAGATGTTTCAGGAAACACCATACACTTCTCCAGAGTGGCTGTTGGCAATTTACATCCCACCCATCAGCATAACAAGGCTCCCAGTTCTCCATGGCCTGTCCTGCCTTTCTGGATTTTACACTTTTTTCAGATGGCCCTTTTGACCGGGGGGCAGTGAGACTTCATTGTAGTGCAGATTTCCTTTGCAAGCTTGCTTGGTTGGCCAAAAAGGGCGTATGTGTTTTTTCCTGAATATATTCAGGAAAAAACACATACGCCCTTTTTGGCCAAGTGCATCATTGTGGACGTTCTGCCTCTTTTCCTATGCTTTACATGCAATTCCAGTCTACCTCCTGAAATCGGTTTCCTGCAATTCTGCCCCGCTTTCAAGTCCTCTTGGCAGCCTTACTTCAATATATTTTTGGACGATAGCTATCATTTATAACTCTGCAGGTATGTGAATGACAGTGCCCCTGAGCTCCTTTCTTCAACTCGCTTTCTTGTGAGCTGGCCGCAACACCGCAGGATTGCTTCAGGCCCTAGTGTGGTTCCGGCATGGCACGCTGAGCCTTTGTTTAATTCCTCTTCCTGGTGGGAAATGAGAGTTAAATTTGCCCGTCCAGACACCTCCAGCTAGTCTCTCATTGGTTCTCCCTATTCCTGTTCATTTTCCGCAGAAATTGCAAACTGGGCCAAACAGGAGGTTAAAGGCACTGAGTCTCCAAGTGGGGAGAGTGTTAGTAAAGCGTCTGGAATGTTGCACCCGAGTACCAGGGGACGAAAACTGAGACACATTTGAACACGTTTCCCGATCACATGGTGGATCATACTCTGGGTTCCACATGCATGTTTTAGCTGAAGGAAGAATCCCTTTAACCTGGAGAGTTGAGACCCCTGCAATGGGTACCCTGCAATATGACTTCAAAGGGTCTGCATTTGCTCACCGAACCTCACCAATCCTATCACTGCTGCATTTATGCCACTGTACACACGCTTGATTCTCTTTCTGAGACATATAAATCCATAGGTTTTAAGATTCTTACTAGTCAGGTATATTCTTAGGCGTTTAATATGGGGTGTAGAGTCCACTTCGTTGAGCAAGGAGTAGCTCTTGTCTATTACATATTTGGCTTATGGAACGGTATCTGTGCTAATTTCAATCTCTGGTTTTATGCAGCACCCCAACTCACCTTTCCCCTTAAGCAAGCATAAGTCGGTTTTCTACATTTGAGACCCTGTTCTGTTTTGTAATTCAGTTCCTGTGTAGCCAAGTTTACATTCCATGTGGTAGAGATATCTTATGATGTTTCTTTTTCTGTGTGACTTATTTCACTTAGAATCATCGTACCTGAATCCACTCATTATGCTGCTATGGGCCTGATGACATAGATTTCATTGCTGAGTGATATTGCATTGTACGTAAGTACCACAACTTCTTTATCCATTTTTCACTTTCTGTGATTTTGAACTTGTACTGTAAACGAGGTTCTTTTAAACAGAGCCTTCCCAAACTTTGCGGTGGCTGTGTCTTTTTGATTTTAATTTCCCTAAGCTATAGGACCATAAGTGGAAGTGCCCTAGGCTCTGTTGCTTTGTTTTTTAGATGTTTTAGGAAACACCATACACTTCTCCAGAGTGGCTGTTGGTAATTTACATCCCGCCCATCAGCATAACAAGGCTCCCAGTTCTCCATGGCCTGTCCTGCCTTTCTGGATTTTACACTTTTTTCAGATGGCCCTTTTGACCGGGGGGCAGTGAGACTTCATTGTAGTGCAGATTTCCTTTGCAAGCTTGCTTGGTTGGCCAAAAAGGGCGTATGTGTTTTTTCCTGAATATATTCAGGAAAAAACACATACGCCCTTTTTGGCCAAGTGCATCATTGTGGACGTTCTGCCTCTTTTCCTATGCTTTACATGCAATTCCAGTCTACCTCCTGAAATCGGTTTCCTGCAATTCTGCCCCGCTTTCAAGTCCTCTTGGCAGCCTTACTTCAATATATTTTTGGACGATAGCTATCATTTATAACTCTGCATGTATGTGAATGACAGTGCCCCTGAGCTCCTTTCTTCAACTCGCTTTCTTGTGAGCTGGCCGCAACACCGCAGGATTGCTTCAGGCCCTAGTGTGGTTCCGGCATGGCACGCTGAGCCTTTGTTTAATTCCTCTTCCTGGTGGGAAATGAGAGTTAAATTTGCCCGTCCAGACACCTCCAGCTAGTCTCTCATTGGTTCTCCCTATTCCTGTTCATTTTCCGCAGAAATTGCAAACTGGGCCAAACAGGAGGTTAAAGGCACTGAGTCTCCAAGTGGGGAGAGTGTTAGTAAAGCGTCTGGAATGTTGCACCCGAGTACCAGGGGACGAAAACTGAGACACATTTGAACACGTTTCCCGATCACATGGTGGATCATACTCTGGGTTCCACATGCATGTTTTAGCTGAAGGAAGAATCCCTTTAACCTGGAGAGTTGAGACCCCTGCAATGGGTACCCTGCAATATGACTTCAAAGGGTCTGCATTTGCTCACCGAACCTCACCAATCCTATCACTGCTGCATTTATGCCACTGTACACACGCTTGATTCTCTTTCTGAGACATATAAATCCATAGGTTTTAAGATTCTTACTAGTCAGGTATATTCTTAGGCGTTTAATATGGGGTGTAGAGTCCACTTCGTTGAGCAAGGAGTAGCTCTTGTCTATTACATATTTGGCTTATGGAACGGTATCTGTGCTAATTTCAATCTCTGGTTTTATGCAGCACCCCAACTCACCTTTCCCCTTAAGCAAGCATAAGTCGGTTTTCTACATTTGAGACCCTGTTCTGTTTTGTAATTCAGTTCCTGTGTAGCCAAGTTTACATTCCATGTGGTAGAGATATCTTATGATGTTTCTTTTTCTGTGTGACTTATTTCACTTAGAATCATCGTACCTGAATCCACTCATTATGCTGCTATGGGCCTGATGACATAGATTTCATTGCTGAGTGATATTGCATTGTACGTAAGTACCACAACTTCTTTATCCATTTTTCACTTTCTGTGATTTTGAACTTGTACTGTAAACGAGGTTCTTTTAAACAGAGCCTTCCCAAACTTTGCGGTGGCTGTGTCTTTTTGATTTTAATTTCCCTAAGCTATAGGACCATAAGTGGAAGTGCCCTAGGCTCTGTTGCTTTGTTTTTTAGATGTTTTAGGAAACACCATACACTTCTCCAGAGTGGCTGTTGGTAATTTACATCCCGCCCATCAGCATAACAAGGCTCCCAGTTCTCCATGGCCTGTCCTGCCTTTCTGGATTTTACACTTTTTTCAGATGGCCCTTTTGACCGGGGGGCAGTGAGACTTCATTGTAGTGCAGATTTCCTTTGCAAGCTTGCTTGGTTGGCCAAAAAGGGCGTATGCGTTTTTTCCTGAATATATTCAGGAAAAAACGCATACGCCCTTTTTGGCCAAGTGCATCATTGTGGACGTTCTGCCTCTTTTCCGTTGCTTTACATGCAATTCCAGTCTACCTCCTGAAATCGGTTTCCTGCAATTCTGCCCAGCGTTCAAGTCCTCTTGGCAGCCTTACTTCCATATATTTTTGGACGATAGCTGTCATTTATAACTCTGCAGGTTTGTGAATGACAGTGCCCCTGAGCTCCTTTCTTCAACTCGCTTTCTTGTGAGCTGGCCGCAACACCGCAGCATTGCTTCAGGCCCTAGTGTGGTTCCGGCATTACATGCTGAGCCTTTGGTTAATTCCTCTTCCTGGTGGGAAATGAGAGTTAAATTTGCCCGTCCAGACACCTCCAGCTAGTCTCTCATTGGTTCTCCCTATTCCTGTTCATTTTCCGCAGAAATTGCAAACTGGGCCAAACAAGAGGTTAAAGGCACTGACTCTCCAAGTGGGGAGAGTGTTAGTAAAGCGTCTGGAATGTTGCACCCGAGTACCAGGGGATGAAAACTGACACAATTAAACACGTTTCCCGATCACACGGTGGATCATACTCTGGGTTCCACATGCATGTTTTAGCTGAAGGAAGAATCCCTTAAACCTGGAGAGTTGAGACCCATGGAATGGGTACCATGCAATATGACTTCAAAGGTTCTGCATTTGCTCACCGAACCTCACCAATCCTATCACTGCTGCGTTTATGACACTGTACACATGCTTGATTCTCTTTCGGAGACATATAAATCCATAGGTTTTAAGATTCTTTCTAGTCAGATATATTCTTACGCGTTTAATATGGGGTGTAGAGTCCACTTCGTTGAGCAAGGAGTAGCTCTTGTCTATTAAATATTTGGCTTATGGAACGGTATCTGTGCTAATTTCAATCTCTGGTTTTATGCAGCACCCCAACTCACCTTTCGCCTTAAGCAAGCATAAGTTGGTTTTCTACATTTGAGACCCTGTTCTGTTTTGTAATTCATTTCCTGTGTAGCCAAGTTTACATTCCTTGTAGTAGTGATATCTTATGATGTTTGTATTTCTGTGTGACTTATTTCACTTAGAATCATCGTACCTGAATCCACTCATTATGCTGCTACGGGCCTGATGACATAGATTTCATTGCTGAGTGATATTGCATTGTACGTAAGTACCACAAATTCTTTACCCATTTTTCGCTTTGTGCGATATTGAACTTGTACCGTAAACGAGGTTCTTGTAAACAGAGCCGTCCCAAACTTTGGGTTGGCTGTGTCTTTTTGATTTTAATTTCCCTAAGCTATAGGACCATAAGTGGAAGTGCCCTAGGCTCTGTTGCTTTGTTTTTTAGATGTTTCAGGAAACACCATACACTTCTCCAGAGTGGCTGTTGGCAATTTACATCCCGCCCATGAGCATAACAAGGCTCCCAGTTCTCCATGGCCTGTCCTGCCTTTCTGGATTTTACACATTTTTCAGATGGCCCTTTTGACCGGGGGGCAGTGAGACTTCATTGTAGTGCAGATTTCCTTTGCAAGCTTGCTTGGTTGGCCAAAAAGGGCGTATGCGTTTTTTCCTGAATATATTCAGGAAAAAACGCATACGCCCTTTTTGGCCAAGTGCATCATTGTGGACGTTCTGCCTCTTTTCCTATGCTTTACATGCAATTCCAGTCTACCTCCTGAAATCGGTTTCCTGCAATTCTGCCCCGCCTTCAAGTCCTCTTGGCAGCCTTACTTCAATATATTTTTGGATGATAGCTGTCATTTATAACTCTGCATTTCTGTGAATGACAGTGCCCCTCAGCTCCTTTCTTCAACTCGCGTTCTTGTGAGCTGGCCGCAACACCGTAAGATTGCTTCAGGCCCTAGTGTGGTTCCGGCACGGCACGCTGAGCCTTTGGTTAATTCCTCTTCCTGGTGGGTAATGAGAGTTAAATTTCCCCGTCCAGACACCTCCAGCTAGTCTCTCTTGGTTCTCCCTATTTCTGTTCATTTTCCGCAGAAATTGCAAACTGGGCCAAACAGGAGGTTAAAGGCACTGTCTCTCCAAGTGGGGAGAGTGTTAGTAAAGCGTCTGGAATGTTGCACCCGAGTACCGGGGGTGAAAACTGAGACACATTTGAACACGTTTCCCGATCACATGGTGGATCATACTCTGGGTTCCACATGCATGTTTTAGCTGAAGGAAGAATCCCTTAAACCTGGAGAGTTGAGACCCATGGAATGGGTACCATGCAATATGACTTCAAAGGGTCTGCATTTGCTCACCGATCCTCACCAATCCTATCACTGCTGCATTTATGCCGCTGTAAACACGCTTGATTCTCTTGCAGAGACATATAAATCCATAGGTTTTAAGATTCTTACTAGTTAGTTATATTCTTAGGCGTTTAATATGTGGTGTTGAGTCCACTTCGTTGAGCAAGGAGAAGCTCTTGTCTATTACATATTTGGCTTATGGAACGGTATCTGTTCTAATTTCAATCTCTGGTTTTATGCAGCACCCCAACTCACCTTTCCCCTTAAGGAAGCATAAGTTGGTTTTCTACATTTGAGACCCTGTTCTGTTTTGTAATTCAGTTCCTGTGTAGCCAAGTTTACATTCTGTGTAGTAGTGATATCTTATGATGCTTCTTTTTTTGTGTGACTTATTTCACTTAGAATCATCGTACCTGAATCCACTCATTATGCTGCTACGGGCCTGATGACATAGAGTTCATTGCTGAGTGATATTGCATTGTACGTAAGTACCACAACTTCTTTATCCATTTTTCACTTTCTGTGATATTGAACTTGTACCGTAAATGAGGTTCTTGTAAACTGAGCCGTCCCAAACTTTGGGGTGGCTGTGTCTTTTTGATTGTAATTTCCCTAAGCTATAGGACCATAAGTGGATGTGCCCTAGGCTCTGTTGCCTTGTTTTTTAGATGTTTCAGGAAACACCATACACTTCTCCAGAGTGGCTGTTGGCAATTTACATCCCACCCATCAGCATAACAAGGCTTCCAGTTCTCCATGGCCTGTCATGCCTTTCTGGATTTTACACTTTTATCAGATGGCCCTTTTGACTGGGGGCCAGTGAGACTTCATTGTAGTGCAGATTTCCTTTGCAAGCTTGCTTGGTTGGCCAAAAAGTGCGTATGCGTTTTTTCTTGAATATATTCAGGAGAAAACGCATACGCCCCTTTTGGCCAAGTGCATCATTGTGGACGTTCTGCCTCTTTTCCTATGCTTTACATGCAATTCCAGTCTACCTCCTGAAATCGGTTTCCTGCAATTCTGCCCAACTTTCAAGTCCTCTTGGCAGCCTTACTTCAATATATTTTTGGACGATAGCTGTTATTTATAACTCTGCAGGTTTGAAAATGACAGTGGCCCTGAGTTCCTTTCTTCAACTCACTTTCTTCTGAGCTGGCCGCAACACCGCAGGATTGCTTCAGGCCCTAGTGTGGTTCCGGCATGACACACTGAGTCTTTGGTTAATTCCTCTTCCTAGTGGGAAATGAGAGTTAAATTTGCCCGTCCAGACACCTCCAGCTAGTCTCTCATTGCTTCTCCCTATTCCTGTTCATTTTCCACAGAAATTGCAAAACTGGGCCAAACAGGAAGTTAAAGGCACTGACTCTCCAAGTGGGGAGAGTGTTAGTAAAGCGTCTGGAATGTTGCACCCGAGTACCAGGGGACGAAAACTGAGACACATTTGAACACGTTTCCTGATCACACGGTGGATGATACTCTGGGTTCCACATGCATGTTTTAGCTGAAGGAAGAATCCCTTAAACCTGGAGAGTTGAGATCCATGGAATGGGTACCATGCAATATGACTTCAAACGGTCTGCATTTGCTCACCGAACCTCACCAATCCTATCACTGCTGTGTTTATGCCGCTGTACACACGCTTGATTCTCTTTCGGAGACATATAAATCCATAGGTTTTAAGATTCTTACTAGTCAGGTATATTCTTAGGCGTTTAATATGGGGTGTTGAGTCCACTTCGTCGAGCAAGGAGTAGCTCTTGTCTATTACATATTTGGCTTATGGAACGGTATCTGTGCTAATTTCAATCTCTGGTTTTATGCAGCACCCCAACTCACCTTTCCCCTTAAGCAAGCATAAGTTGGTTTTCTACATTTGAGACCCTTTTCTGTTTTGTAATTCAGTTCCTGTGTAGCCAAGTTTACATTCCGTGTAGTAGTGATATCTTATGAAATTTCTTTTTCTGTGTGACTTATTTCACTTAGAATCATCGTACCTGAATCCACTCATTATGCTGTTACGGGCCTGATGACATAGATTTCATTGCTGAGTGATATTGCATTGTACGTAAGTACCACAACTTCTTTATCCATTTTTCGCTTTCTGCGATATTGAACTTGTACCGTAAACGAGGTTCTTGTAAACAGAGCCGTCGCAAATTTGGGTTGGCTGTGTCTTTTTGATTTTAAGTTCCCTAAGCTATAGGACCATAAGTGGAAGTGCCCTAGGCTCTGTTGCTTTGTTTTGTAGATGTTTCAAGAAACACCATACACTTCTCCAGAGTGGCTGTTGGCAATTTACATCCCGCCCATGAGCATAACAAGGCTCCCAGTTCTCCATGGCCTGTCCTGCCTTTCTGGATTTTACAATTTTTTCAGATGGCCCTTTTGACCGGGGGGCAGTGAGACTTCATTTTAGTGCAGATTTCCTTTGTAAGCTTGCTTGGTTGACCAAAAAGGGCGTATGCGTTTTTTCCTGAATATATTCAGGAAAAAACGCATACGCCCTTTTTGGCCAAGTGCATCATTGTGGACGTTCTGCCTCTTTTCCTATGCTTTACATGCAATTCCAGTCTACCTCCTGAAATCGGTTTCCTGCAATTCTGCCCCGCTTTCAAGTCCTCTTGGCAGCCTTACTTCAATATCTTTTTGGACGATAGCTGTCATTTATAACTCTGCAGGTTTGTGAATGACAGTGCCCCTGAGCTCCTTTCTTCAACTCGCTTTCTTGTGAGCTGGCTGCAACACCGCAGGATTGCTTCAGGCCCTACTGTGGTTCCGGCATGGCACGCTGAGCCTTTGGTTAATTCCTATTCCTGGTGGGAAATGAGAGTTAAATTTGCCCGTCCAGACACCTCCAGTTAGTCTCTCATTGGTTCTCCCTATTCCTGTTCATTTTCCGCAGAAATTGCAAACTGGGCCAAACAGGAGGTTAAAGGCACTGACTCTCCAAGTGGGGAGAGTGTTAGTAAAGCGTCTAGAATGTTTACCCGAGTACCAGGGGACGAAAACTGAGACACATTTGAACACGTTTCCCAATCACACGGTGGATCATACTCTGGGTTCCACATGCATGTTTTAGCTGAAGGAAGAATCCCTTAAACCTGGAGAGTTGAGACCCATGGAATGGGTACCATGCAATATGACTTCAAAGGGTCTGCATTTGCTCACCGAACCTTACCAATCCTATCACTGCTGCATTTATGCCGCTGTACACATTCTTGATTCTCTTTCGGAGACATATAAATCCATAGGTTTTAATATTCTTACTAGTCAGGTATATTCTTAGACGTTTAATATGGGGTGTTGAGTCCACTTCGTTGAGCAAGGAGTAGCTCTTGTCTATGACATATTTGGCTTATGGAACGGTATCTGTGCTAATTTCAATCTCTGGTTTTATGCAGCCCCCCAACTCACGTTTACACTTAAGCAAGCATAAGTTGGTTTTCTACATTTGAGACCCTGTTCTGTTTTGTAATTCAGTTCCTGTGTAGCCAAGTTTACATTCCGTGTAGTAGTGATATCTTATGATGTTTCTTTTTCTGTGTGACTTATTTCACTTAGAATCATCGTACCTGAATCCACTCATTATGCTGCTATGGGCCTGATGACATAGATATCATTGCTGAGTGATATTGCATTGTACGTAAGTACCACAAGTTCTTTATCCATTTTTCGCTTTCTGTGATATTGAATTTGTACCGTAAACAAGGTTCTTGTAAACAGAGCCGTCCCAAACTTTGGGGTGGCTGTGTGTTTTAGATTTTAATTTCCCTAAGCTATAGGACCATAAGTGGAAGTGCCCTTGGCTCTGTTGCCTTGTTTTTTAGATGTTTCAGGAAACACCATACACTTCTCCAGAGTGGCTGTTGGCAATTTACATCCCGCCCATCAGCATAACAAGGCTCCCAGTTCTCCATGGCCTGTCCTGCCTTTCTGGATTTTACACTTTTCTCAGATGGCCCTTTTGACCGGGGGGCAGTGAGACTTCATTGTAGTGCAGATTTCCTTTGCAAGCTTGCTTGCTTGGCCAAAAAGGGCGTAGGCTTTTTTTCTTGAGGAAAAAACGCATATGCCCTTTTTGGCCAAGTGCATCATTGTGGACGTTCTGCCTCTTTTCCTATGCTTTACATGCAATTCCAGTCTACCTCCTGAAATCGGTTTCCTGCAATTCTGCCCCGCTTTCAAGTCCTCTTGGCAGCCTTACTTCAATATATTTTTGGACGATAGCTGTCATTTATAACTCTGCAGGTTTGAAAATGACAGTGGCCCTGAGTTCCTTTCTTCAACTCACTTTCTTCTGAGCTGGCCGCAACACCGCAGGATTGCTTCAGGCCCTAGTGTGGTTCCGGCATGACACACTGAGTCTTTGGTTAATTCCTCTTCCTGGTGGGAACGAGAGTTAACTTTGCGCATCCAGACACCTCCAGCTAGTTTCTCATTGGTTCTCCCTATTCTTGTTCATTTTCCGTAGAAATTGCAAACTGGGCCAAACAGGAGGTTAAAGGCACTGACTCTCCAAGTGGGGAGAGTGTTAGTAAAGCGTCTGGAATGTTGCACCCGAGAACCGGGGGACGAAAACTGAGACACATTTGAACACATTTCCGATCACACAGTGGATCATACTCTGGGTTCCACATGCATGTTTTAGCTGAAGGAAGAATCCCTTAAACCTGGAGAGTTGAGACCCATGGAATGGGTACCATGCAATATGACTTCAAAGGGTCTGCATTTGCTCACCGAACCTCACCAATCGTATCACTGCTGCGTTTATGCCGCTGTACACACGCTTGATTCTCTTTCGGAGACATATAAATCCATAGGTTTTAAGATTCTTACTAGTCAGGTATATTCTTAGGCGTTTAATATGGGGTGTTGAGCCCACTTCGTTGAGCAAGGAGTAGCTCTTGTCTATTAAATATTTGGCTTATGGAACGGTATCTGTGCTAATTTCAATCTCTAGTTTTATGTAGCCCCCCAACTCACCTTTCCCCTTAAGCAAGCATAAGTCGGTTTTCTACATTAGAGACCCTGTTCTGTTTTGTAATTCAGTTCCTGTGTAGCCAAGTTTACATTCCGTGTAGTAGTGATATCTTATGATGTTTCTTTTTCTGTGTGACTTATTTCACTTAGAATCATCGTACCTGAATCCACTCATTATGCTGCTACGGGCAGATGACATAGATTTCATTGCTGAGTGATATTGCATTGTACGTAAGTACCACAACTTCTTTATCCATTTTTCACTTTCTGCGATATTGAACTTGTACCGTAAATGAGGTTCTTGTAAACAGAGCCGTCCCAAACTCTGGGGTGGCTGTGTCTTTTTGATTTTAATTTCCCTAAGCTATAGGACCATAAGTGGAAGTGCCCTAGGCTCTGTTGCTTTGTTTTTTAGATGTTTCAGGAAACACCATACCCTTCTCCAGAGTGGCTGTTGGCAATTTACATCCCGCCCATGAGCATAACAAGGCTCCCAGTTCTCCATGGCCTGTCCTGCGTTTCTGGATTTTACACTTTTTTCAGATGGCCCATTTGACCGGGGCGCAGTGAGACCTTATTGTAGTGCAGATTTCCTTTTCAAGCTTGATTGGTTGGCCAAAAAGGGCATATGCATGTTTTCCTGAATATATTCAGGAAAAAACGCGTATGCCCTTTTTGGCCAAGTCCATCATTGTGGACGTTCTGCCTCTTTTCCTATGCTTTACATGCAATTCCAGTCTACCTCCTGAAATTGGTTTCCTGCAATTCTGCCCCGCTTTCAAGTCCTCTTGGCAGCCTTACTTCAATATATTTTTTGACGATAGCTGTCATTTATAACTCTGCAGGTTTTTGAATGACAGTGCCCCTGAGCTCCTTTCTTCAACTCGCTTTCTTGTGAGCTGGCCGCAACACCGCAGGATAGCTTCAGGTCCTAGTGTGGTTTCAGCATGGCCCGCTGAGGCTTTGGTTAATTCCTCTTCCTGGTGGGAAATGAGAGTTAAATTTGCCCGTTCAGACACCTCCAGCTAGTCTCTCATTGGTTCTCCCTATTCCTGTTCATTTTCCGCAGAAATTTGCAAACTGGGACAAACAGGAGGTTAAAGGCACTGACTCTCCAAGTGGGGAGAGTGTTAGTAAAGCGTCTGGAATGTTGCACCCGAGTACCAGGACACGAAAACTGAGACACATTTGAACACGTTTCCTGATCACACGGTGGATCATACTCTGGGTTCCACATGCATGTGTTAGCTGAAGGAAGAATCCCTTAAACCTGGAGAGTTGAGTCCCATGGAATGAGTACCATGCAATATGACTTCAAATGGTCTGCATTTGCTCACCTATCCTCACCAATCCTATCTCTGCTGCGTTTATGCCGCTGTACACATGCTTGATTCTCTTTCGGAGACATATAAATCCATAGGTTTTAAGATTCTTACTAGTCAGGTATATTCTTACGCGTTTAATATGGGGTGTTGGGTCCACTTCGTTGAGCAAGGAGTAGCTCTTGTCTATTACATATTTGGCTTATGGAACGGTATCTGTGCTAATTTCAATCTCTGGTTTTATGCAGCACCCCAACTCACCTTTCCCCTTAAGCAAGCATAAGTTGGTTTTCTACATTTGAGACCCTGTTCTGTTTTGTAATTCAGTTCCTGTGTAGCCAAGTTTACATTCCGTGTAGTAGTGATATCTTATGATGTTTCTTTTTTTGTGTGACTTATTTCACTTAGAATCATCGTACCTGAATCCACTCATTATGCTGCTACGGGCCTGATGACATAGATTTCATTGCTGAGTGATATTGCATTGTACGTAAGTATCACAACTTCTTTATCCATTTTTCGCTTTCTGTGATATTGAACTTGTACCGTAAACGAGGTTCTTGTAAACTGAGCCGTCCTAAACTTTGGGGTGGCTGTGTCTTTTTGATTTTAATTTCCCTAAGCTATAGGACCATAAGTGGAAGTTCCCTAGGCTCTGTTGCTTTGTTTTTTAGATGTTTCAGGAAACACCATACACTTCTCCATTGTTGCTGTTGGCAATTTACATTCCGCCCATCAGCATAACAAGGCTCTCACTTCTCCATGGCCTGTCCTGCCTTTCTGGATTTTACACTTTTATCAGATGGCCCTTTTGACTGGGGGCCAGTGAGACTTCATTGTAGTGGAGATTTCCTTTGCAAGCTTGCTTGGTTGGCCAAAAAGTGCGTATGCGTTTTTTCCTGAATATATTCAGGAAAAAACGCATATGCCCCTTTTGGCCAAGTGCATCATTGTGGACGTTCTGCCTCTTTTCCTATGCTTTACATGCAATTCCAGTCTACCTCCTGAAATCGGTTTCCTGCAATTCTGCCCCGCTTTCAAGTCCTCTTGGCAGCCTTACTTCAATATATTTTTGGACGATAGCTGTCATTTATAACTCTGCAGGTTTGTGAATGACAGTGCCCCTGACCTCCTTTCTTCAACTCGCTTTCTTGTGAGCTGGCCGCAACACCGCAGGATTGCTTCAGGCCCTAGTGTGGTTCCGGCACGGCACTCTTAGCCTTTGGTTAATTCCTCTTCCTGGTGGGAAACGAGAGTTAACTTTGCGCGTCCAGACACCTCCAGCTAGTTTCTCATTGGTTCTCCCTATTCCTGTTCATTTTCCGTAGAAATTGCAAACTGGGCCAAACAGGAGGTTAAAGGCACTGACTCTCCAAGTGGGGAGAGTGTTAGTAAACAGTCTGGAATGTTGCACCCGAGTACCAGGGGACGAAAACTGAGACACCTTTGAACACGTTTCCCGATCACACGGTGGATGATACTCTGGGTTCCACATGCATGTTTTAGCTGAAGGAAGAATCCCTTAAACCTGGAGAGTTGAGATCCATGGAATGGGTACCATGCAATATGACTTCAAAGGGTCTGCATTTGCTCACCGAACCTCACCAATCCTATCACTGCTGCGTTTATGCCGCTGTACACATGCTTGATTCCCTTTCGGAGCATATAAATCCATAGGTTTTAAGATTCTTACTAGTCAGGTATATTCTTAGGAGTTTAATATGGGGTGTTGAGTCCACTTCGTTGAGCAAGGAGTAGCTCTTGTCTATTACATATTTGGCTTATGGAACGGTATCTGTGCTAATTTCAATCTCTGTTTTTATGCAGCCCCCCAACTCACCTTTCCCCTTAAGCCAGCATAAGTTGGTTTTCTACATTTGAGACCCTGTTCTGTTTTGTAATTCAGTTCCTGTGTAGCCAAGTTTACATTCCATGTAGTAGTGATATCTTATGATGTTTCTTTTTCTCTGTGACTTATTTCACTTAGAATCATCGTACCTGAATCCACTCATTATGCTGCTACGGGCCTCATGACATAGATTTCATTGCTGAGTGATATTGCATTGTACGTAAGTACCACAACTTCTTTATCCATTTTTCGCTTTCTGCGATATTGAACTTGTACCGTAAACGAGGTTCTTGTAAACAGAGCTGTCCCAAACATTTGGGTGGTTGTGTCTTTTTGATTTTAATTTCCCTAAGCTATAGGACCATAAGTGGAAGTGCCCTAGGCTCTGTTGCTTCGTTTTGTAGATGTTTCAGGAAACACCATACACTTCTCCAGAGTGGCTGTTGGCAATTTACATCCCTCCCATCAGCATAACAAGGCTCCCTGTTCTCCATGGCCTGTCCTGCCTTTCTGGATTTTACACTTTTTTCTGATGGCCCTTTTGACCGGGGGGCAGTGACACTCCATTGTAGTGCAGACTTCCTTTGCACGCTTGCTTGAGTGGCCAAAAAGGGCGTATGCGATTTTTCCTGAATATATTCAGGAAAAAACGCATATCCCCTTTTTGGCCGAGTGCATCATTGTGGACGTTCTGCCTCTTTTCCTATGCTTTACATGCAATTCCAGTCTACCTCCTGAAATCGGTTTCCTGCAATTCTGCCCCGCTTTCAAGTCCTCTTGGCAGCCTTACTTCAATATATTTTTGGACGATAGCTGTCATTTATAACTCTGCAGGTTTGTGAATGACAGTGCCCCTGAGCTCCTTTCTTCAACTCGCTTTCTTGTGAGCTGGCCGCAACACCGCAGGATTGCTTCAGGCCCTAGTGTGGTTCCGGCATGGCACATTGAGCCTTTGTTTAATTCCTCTTCCTGGTGGGAAATGAGAGTTAAATTTGCCCGTCCAGACACCTCCAGCTAGTCTCTCATTGGTTCTCCCTATTCCTGTTCATCTTCCGCAGAAATTGCAAACTGGGCCAAACAGGAGGTTAAAGGCACTGACTCTCCAAGTGGGGAGAGTGTTAGTAAAGCGTCTGGAATGTTGCACCCGAGTACCAGGGGACGAAAACTGGCACATTTGTACACGTTTCCCGATCACACGGTGGATGATACTCTGGGTTCCGCATGCATGTTTTAGCTGAAGGAAAAATCCCTTAAACCTGGAGAGTTGAGATCCATGGAATGGGTACCATGCAATATGACTTCAAAGGGTCTGCATTTGCTCACCGAACCTCACCAATCCTATCACTGCTGCGTTTATGCCGCTGTACACACGCTTGATTCTCTTTCGGAGCATATAAATCCATAGGTTTTAAGATTCTTACTAGTCAGGTATATTCTTAGGAGTTTAATATGGGGTGTTGAGTCCACTTCGTTGAGCAAGGAGTAGCTCTTGTCTATTACATATTTGGCTTATGGAACGGTATCTGTGCTAATTTCAATCTCTGGTTTTATGCAGCACCCCAACTCACCTTTCCCCTTAAGCAAGCATAAGTTGGTTTTCTACATTTGAGACCCTGTTCTGTTTTGTAATTCAGTTCCTGTGTAGCCAAGTTTACATTCCATGTAGTAGTGATATCTTATGATGTTTCTTTTTCTCTGTGAGTTATTTCACTTAGAATCATCGTACCTGAATCCACTCATTATGCTGCTACAGGTCTCATGACATAGATTTCATTGCTGAGTGATATTGCATTGTACGTAAGTACCACAACTTCTTTATCCATTTTTCGCTTTCTGCGATATTGAACTTGTACCGTAAACGAGGTTCTTGTAAACAGAGCCGTCCCAAACTTTGGGGTGGCTGTGTCTTTTTGATTTTAATTTCCCTAAGCTATAGGACCATAAGTGGAAGTGCCCTAGGCTCTGTTGCTTTGTTTTTTAGATGTTTCAGGAAACACCATACACTTCTCCAGAGTGGCTGTTCCCAATTTACATCCCGCCCATCAGCATAACAAGGCTCCCAGTTCTCCATGGCTTGTCCTGCCTTTCTGGATTTTACACTTTTTTCAGATGGCCCTTTTGACCGGGGGGCAGTGAGACTTCATTGTAGTGCAGATTTCCTTTGCAAGCTTGCTTGGTTGGCCAAAAAGTGCGTATGCGTTTTTTCCTGAATATATTCAGGAAAAAACGCATACGCCCTTTTTGGCCAAGTGCATCATTGTGGACGTTCTGCCTCTTTTCCTGTGGTTTACATGCAAATCCAGTCTACCTCCTGAAATCGGTTTCCTGCAATTCTGCCCCGCTTTCAAGTCCTCTTGGCAGCCTTACTTCAATATATTTTTGGACGATAGCTGTCATTTTTAACTCTGCAGGTTTGTGAATGACAGTGCCCCTGAGCTCCTTTCTTCAACTCGCTTTCTTGTGAGCTGGCCGCAACACCGCAGGATTGTTTCAGGCCCCAGTGTGGTTCCGGCATGGCACGCTCAGCCTTTGGTTAATTCCTCTTCCTGTTGGGAAATGAGAGTTAAATTTGCCCGTCCAGACACCTCCAGCTAGTCTCTTATTGGTTCTCCCTATTCCTGTTCATTTTCCGCAGAAATTGCAAACTGGGCCAAACAGGAGGTTAAAGGCACTGACTCTCCAAGTGGGGAGAGTGTTAGTAAAGCGTCTGGAATGTTGCACCCGAGTACCGGGGGACGAATACTGAGACACATTTGAACAAGTTTCCCGATCACACGGTGGATCATACTCTGGGTTCCACATGCATGTTTTAGCTGAAGGAAGAATCCTTTAAACCTGGAGAGTTGAGACCCATGGAATGGGTACCATGCAATATGACTTCAAAGGGTCTGCATTTGCTCACCGATCCTCACCAATCCTATCACTGCTGCATTTATGGCACTGTACACACGCTTGATTCTCTTTCGGAGACATATAAATCCATAGGTTTTAAGATTCTTACTAGTCAGGTATATTTTTAGGCGTTTAATATGGGGTGTTGAGTCCACTTCGTTGAGCAAGGAGTAGCTCTTGTCTATTACATATTTGGCTTATGGAACGGTATCTGTGCTAATTTCAATCTCTGGTTTTATGTAGCACCCCAACTCACCTTTCCCCTTAAGCAAGCATAAGTTGGTTTTCTACATTTGAGACCCCGTTCTGTTTTGTAATTCAGTTCCTGTGTAGCCAAGTTTACATTCCGTGTAGTAGTGATATCTTATGATGTTTCTTTTTCTCTGTGACTTATTTCACTTAGAATCATCGTACCTGAATCCACTCATTATGCTGCTACGGGCCTGATGACATAGATTTCATTGCTGAGTGATATTGCATTGTACGTAAGTACCACAACTACTTTATCCATTTTTCGCTTTCTGCGATATTGAACTTGTACCGTAAACGAGGTTCTTGTAAACAGAACCGTCCCAAACATTGGGGTGGCTGTGTCTTTTTGATTTTAATTTCCCTAAGCTATAGGACCATAAGTGGAAGTGCCCTAGGCTCTGTTGCTTTGTTTTTTGGATGTTTCAGGAAACACCATACACTTCTCCAGAGTGACTGTTGGCAATTTACATCCCGTCCATCAGCATAACAAGGCTCCCAGTTCTCCATGGCCTGTCCTGCCTTTCTGGATTTTACACTTTTCTCAGATGGCCCTTTTGACCGGGGGGCAGTGAGACTTCATTGTAGTGCAGATTTCCTTTGCAAGCTTGCTTGGTTGGCCAAAAAGGGCGTATGCGTTTTTCCGTGAATATATTCAGGAAAAAACGCATACGCCCTTTTTGGCCAAGTGCATCATTGTGGACGTTCTGCCTCTTTTCCTATGCTTAACATGCAATTCCAGTCTACCTCCTGAAATTGGTTTCCTGCAATTCTGCCCCGCTTTCAAGTCCTCTTGGCAGCCTTACTTCAATATATTTTTTGACGATAGCTGTCATTTATAACTCTGCAGGTTTTTGAATGACAGTGCCCCTGAGCTCCTTTCTTCAACTCGCTTTCTTGTGAGCTGGCCGCAACACCGCAGGATAGCTTCAGGCCCTAGTGTGGTTTCGGCATGGCCCGCTGAGGCTTTGGTTAATTCCTCTTCCTGGTGGGAAATGAGAGTTAAATTTGCCCGTTCAGACACCTCCAGCTAGTCTCTCATTGGTTCTCCCTATTCCTGTTCATTTTCCGCAGAAATTGCAAACTGGGACAAACAGGAGGTTAAAGGCACTGACTCTCCAAGTGGGGAGAGTGTTAGTAAAGCCTCTGGAATGTTGCACCCGAGTACCAGGACACGAAAACTGAGACACATTTGAACACGTTTCCCGATCACACAGTGGATCATTCTCTGGGTTCCACATGCATGTTTTAGCTGAATGAAGAATCCCTTAAACCTCGAGAGTTGAGACCCATGGAACGGGTACCATGCAGTATGACTTCAAAGGGTCTGCATTTGCTCACCGAACCTCACCAAACCTATCACTGCTGCGTTTATGCCGCTGTACACACGCTTGATTCTCTTTTGGAGACATATCAATCCATAGGTTTTAAGATTCTTCCTAGTCAGGTATATTCTTAGGCGTTTAATATGGGGTGTTGAGTCCACTTCGTTGAGCAAGGAGTAGCTCTTGTCTATTACATATTTGGCTTATGGAACGGTATCTGTGCTAATTTCAATCTGTGGTTTTATGCAGCACCCCAACTCACCTTTCCCCTTAAGCAAGCATACGTTGGTTTTCTACATTTGAGACCCTGTTCTGTTTTGTAATTCAGTTCCTGTGTAGCCAAGTTTACCTTCCGTGTAGTAGTGATATCTTATGATGTTTCTTTTTCTGTGTGACTTATTTCACTTAGAATCATCGTACCTGAATCCACTCATTATGCTGCTACGGGCCTGATGACATAGATTTCATTGCTGAGTGATATTGCATTGTACGTAAGTACCACAACTTCTTTATCCATTTTTCCCTTTCTGCGATATTGAACTTGTACCGTAAACGAGGTTCTTGTAAACAGTGCCGTCCCAAACTTTGGGGTGGCTGTGTCTTTTTGATTTTAATTTCCCTAAGCTATAGGACCATAAGTGGAAGTGCCCTAGGCTCTGTTGCTTTGTTTTTTAGATGTTTCAGGAAACACCATACACTTCTCCAGAGTGGCTGTTCCCAATTTACATCCCGCCCACCAGCATAACAAGGCTCCCAGTTCTCCATGGCCTGTCCTTCCTTTCTGGATTTTATACTTTTTTCAGATGGCCCTTTTGACCTGGGGGAAGTGAGACTTCATTGTAGTGCAGATTTCCTTTGCAAGGTTGTTTGGTTGGCCAGAAAGGGCATATGCGTTTCTTCCTGAATATATTAAGGAAAAAACGCATGCGCCCTTTTTGGCCAAGTGCATCATTGTCGACGTTCTGAGTCTTTTCATATGTTGTCAATGCAATTCTAGTCTACCTCTTGAAATCGGTTTCCTGCAATTCTGCCTTGCTGTCAGTGCCTCTTCATAGCCTTACCTCAATATACTTTTGGAAAATAGTTGGCCTTTATAACTCTGCAGGTTTTTGAATTGCAGTGGCCCTTAGCTCCATTTTTCAGCTCTTATTTTTGTGATCTTGCCTCATATCCACAGGATTTTTTCATGCCCTATTCTTCTTCTGGGGCGCCTTGCTCTGCCTTTGGTTAATTCTTCTTCCTGATGTGAAATTAGAGTGACATGTGCCCATTGAAACCGCTACAGCTATTTTCTCACTGGTTCCCCCTATTCCCATTCATCCTCCGCACTAACTGCAGACTGTGCGATACCGGAACTTAAAGGCATTGACTCTCCGTGTGGGGATGTTGTTAGTAAAGTGGCTGGAATGTTGATCCGGAGCCCCAGGAGAGGAAAATGAGGTGCGTTTTAGAAACCTTTCCCGATCATATGGTATACCATCCGCTGGATTTCCCATGCATGGTTTAGCTGTAGGAAGATTCCCTTCAACCTGGAATGTTGGGACCCTTGGAATGGGTAGCATGAAGTATTGCATTAAACTTTCGGCAGTTGCTCACCAAAGCTCACCAATCCTCTCAGCCCCAAGTGTCCAGCCTTATGTCTTATCCAGCTGTGGGTTTATATGTGGTCATTCCAGGTTGCATCACAGCCCCTGAGCGAATTTTGTAAGAATTTTTCTCTTTCATTGTTTCTGCGTTTTGGTTTTAAAATTTATTTCTATAATGGGGTTTAGCTCATTTTCACTGCTGTGTTTGGCCACTCTGCACACACTTGATTCCCTTATGGAGATATATCAATACATGGGTTTTAAGATTCTTATTACTCAGATATATTTCTCTGCGGTGTATAGGGTGTGTTGAGGCCAGTTCATTGAGCAAGGTGTAGATCTTGTCTAATACCTATTTGGTTTATTGAACGGTATCTGTGCTAATTTCAAATTCTGGTTTTATGCATCACCCCACCTCTCCTTTCCCCTTAAGCTGACATAAGTGTGTTTTCTAAATGTGAGACACTGTTCTGTTTTGTAATTCATTTTTTGTGCAGCCATATTTATCCTCCCTCTATAAGTGATATCTTATGATATGTTTCTTTTTCTGTTTGACTTATTTCAAGTAGTATTATCGGACCTAAATCCACTCTTTATCCTTCTACTAGCCTTATTACATTGATTTCATGGTGAAGAGATATTCCATTGTACATAAGTACCACATTTTCTTTATCCATTGTTCTCTTTCCTGGGATATTTAAGGTGTACTGAAGTTGAGGTTCTTGTAAACAGAGTAGCCCTAAACTGTGGTGTGCTTGTGTCTTGTTGATTTTTAGACTTCCCTAGATATACTTCCATGATTGGAAGTGCCCTATGCTCTGTAGCTCTGTTTTTTAGATGATTTAGGAACCACCATACACTTCTCCAGAGTGGCTCTCGGCAGTTCACACACTGTCCATCAGCGTATAAAGGCTCCCTGTTCTCCATGGCCTGTCCTGCATTTCTGGTTTTTACAATTTTTTCGGATGGCCCTTTTGACCGGTGGGAAATGAGACTTCTTTGTTGTGCACATTTGCATTGCTTGCTTGCTTGGTTGCCCATAAAGTGCGTATGCGTTTTTTCCTGGATATATTCAGGAAAAAACGCATACTCCTTTTTGGGCCAACTGCATCATTGTCGAAATTCTGCCGCTTTTCATGTGCTTTAAAGACGAGTCCAATCTATCTCTTGAAATCTGTTTCTTGCAATTCTGTCTTGCATTCAGATCCTCTTCTTTGCCTTACCTCAACATATTTTTGGACGTTAGTTTTCATTTATAACTCTGCAGGTTTGTGAATTGCAGTGACCCTGAGCTCCATTTTTTAAGTTGCTCTTTTGTGAGCTGGCCTCAAAGCCGCAGGATTGCTTCAGGCCCTATTTTGGCTCCAGCGAGGCGGGCTGAGCCTTTTTTTACTTCTTATTCTTAATGGGAAATTAGAGTGACATGTGCCCGTCCAAACCCCTACAACTATTCTCTCATTGGTTCCCCCTCTTCCCGTTCATCCTCCTCACAATTTGCAAAATGTGTGAAACAGAAGTTTAAATGTGCTGATTCTCTAAGTGGGGAGATTCTAAGTAACGTGGCTGGAATGATGAACAGGAGCACCAGGAGAGGATAAATGAGGTGCATTTTAGACACATCTCCCCATCACATGGTGTACAGTCCTCTGGGTTTTCCATGCATGTTTTAGCTGTAGGAAGATCCCTTGAACCTGCAGATTTGGGACCCATTGAATGGGTACCAGGTAGTATTACTTTAAAGGGTGTGCATTTCCTCACCCAACCTCACATTTCTCTTAGCACGAACAGTTTCCAGCCTTATGTGTCATCCTGCTGTGGGTCTAGATGTGTTCAATCCATGTTGCATCACCGTCCCTGAGGAAAAGTTGTAAGAGGTTTTCTCTGTCTCTCTGTCGTTTATTTTTTTCAATTTATTACTATATTGGTTACAGCTGATTTTCAAAGCTCTGTTTCTTGCTGCTGTACATCCACTTGATTCACATACAGAGAGACATCAATAAATTCTTTTTCAGATTCTTACCAGTCATATATATTCTTTTCCGGTGACTTGAGTGTGCTGAGTGCAGTTCTTTTAGCTACCGTGTAGGCCTTGTTGATTATCAGTTTGGTATTTGGAATGGTATCTTTGCTAATTTCAACCTCCTGGATGATGCCTCACCCCTCCCCACCTTTCCCGTTTAGCAGCCTTACGCGTGTTTTCTACATACTTGACTATGTTTTTCTTTTGTAATTTATTTCATGTGTAGCCATTTTGGATTCCACCTTTAAGTGATATCTTATGATATGTGTCTTTTTCTTTTTGAATTATGTCACTTAGAATGATCATACGTAACTCCTCCGGAGTTGTTACAACTGGCCATATTTCATTGATTTCCAGGCTGAGTAATATTCCACTCTACATAAGTACCACATCTCTATCCATTTTTTCCCTCCAGAGACATTTAAGTTATATCCTAGTCGAGGATCTTTTAAACAGAGAGGCAGTAAACATTGGGGTGCCTGTGTCCTCTCGATTTTTGTTTTTCCCAAGACATACGCCCATGAGTGCAAGTGCCCTATGCTCTGTAGCTCATTTTTTAGATGCTTTAGTAAACACAATACATTTCTCCAGAATGGCCGTTGGCAATATACATTTCCACTATAAGCCTCACAGGGCTCCCTCTTCTCCTTGCCCTGTCCTGCATTTCTGGTGTTTACACTTTATGAGGATGGCTCTTCTGACTGATGCGAAGTGATATCTTTTGTAGTATTGATTTCCAGTGCCCACCTGTTTGGTTGGGTAAAAAAGTGTATGCCCTTTTCTTGAATATATACAGAAAAAAACGCATACAGCCTTTTTGGCCAACTGCAATGTTGGCAATGTTCAGCCCCTTTTCTTGTGCTTAATGGCGAGTCCTTTCTACCTCCTCAAATCCCTTTCCTGCCATTCTCCCTTGCTTACCAATCCTTTTCTCTGACTTTCCTCAAGACATTTTTCAGTGATAGATATTTTCAACTCTGCAGTTTCATGAATTTTACTGCCCCTGAGTTCCATTGTTCAACTTGTGTTTATGGGAACTGGCCACAAAGCAGTGGGATTTCCTCAAGCCCTATACTGTTTCCATGGGCAACCCTAGCCTTTGGTCAATTCGTCTTCCTGATTGGAAATTAGAGTGACATGTGCCTGTCTGAACACCTAGGACTTGTCTCTCATTGTTCCTCATCCTTCCGCTTCATCCTCTGGACAAATTCCAAACTGTACGCAACAGGATGTTGACAGTGCTGACATCTCCAAGTGGGGAGACTGTTAGTAAAGACGCTGGAGGGGTGAACCCGAGCACCAGGAGATGAGGAGATGAGATGCCTTTTCCAAACTCTTCCTGATCAGACGGTATACCATCCTCTGGGTGTGACAGACATGTTTTAGCAGTAGGAAGAGTCCCATTCATGTAAGGAGAACACCAGGGCTTTTTCAAAATCAGTGTCTCCCCGAAACCCAAACTGGGGAATTTTTTAAGCTACGGCTACACATATGTTCATTAAGGGCCTTGGGAAGTAGGCAGAGTCCAAACTTTAGATGTTTGAAGTCTTCAGGGTCAGAAGCACTCACCACCGGCTTCCCTTAGGTTACACTTTAACTGTCATTGATAGATGATGTCAATAAAAATATCTATTCTTTTTCTGATTATTTCCCCTTATAGGTTATTGCAAAATATTGAGTGTAGTTCCCTCTGCTATACAGTAGTTCCTTGTTGATGATCTATTTTATACATAGCAGTGTGTATGTGTTAATTCCAAACTGTTAATTTATCCCTCCTCCCACCTTTCCCCTTTGGTAATAATAAATTATAAGATTTTATACTTCTCAGAAATGGGGGAGCTGAAAGAGAGGTATCATTTTCAATGGAAAAGCATTTAAAACAAGATTGAAGCTTTAACCAAGATTATTAGGTGTACATCCTTGGAAAGAAATCACTTCATTTCTCTAATATTGACCTGACAAATAAGACAAACCTTTTCACTGAACTTGCTTATAATAAAGTGATGGAAATATCAAATGGAAGTGTTAGAAACATCTTATTTTACCCGAGCCTTATAAACTGTTCTATGTTAACTACAGTTTGGCTCACACATCTGTTCATTGAAGTTACAATAGTCTCAATTTCTGTTACTGATCCCCAGAGTGGACCCCAACAAGTGTCCCCCTGCCCAGTGTCATTGGGGCCAACAGATCGAGACTGAGTTTGGTTCACAAGCAAAGGAAACTTTATATTTTGATCAGAGAATGGAGAGGTGAGAGCATGCACTACCCCGTGGGCTGTGGGCTGGGCTGCTGTGTAGAGATCCTGTCAGAGTCAGTGGGAGGGAGGGGGTGGAGCACTCGAGGGCCGGGTTGGCTGCAGCTCAGGCTCTATATCTCGGAGTCTGCACTGGGCCCCAGGAGCTGAGGTGTCGACCCAGCCATTCTGCACTAGGAAATCTGGTCTGAAGTGCCGGGTGTGGAACCTCTGCATGCGGGACCCTAGGAGCACGTGAAATTAGACAAAGCACAAAAGATAAAAAAGGTCAGACTTGACTTTATTGCCCAGATTCTATTTTTATCTCCCAGGGATTTTTAATGGGCTTTGCTGGGAACAAACCCCTCCTCTGCCTTTTGTCCCGTTCCTCATTCTTGGAGTGCTGAGGGTGCAGACCCTTCTTCTGTAACTGCTGAGTGCTGAGTTGGGAGCCCTCATACCAGGGGACGAGGGTCAGAACTTCTCCCCAGCAGCCTCCAGGTGACGTTGATTGGCCCCAGGACCCCTGCCTCCCTGCTCGTCCGCCTGAGCACCAGCATTGGAAGTGTTATAGATTCTAATGACCTTTAAGGGTCCAGGAAAGAGATGTGCAGAGACGCTGTGGGGGCCGGTTTCACCCCGCCCCACATTTGTTCGGCCACCTTAGGCTGACCGTTTCTGCCAGCCTAGATGCTCTGACCAGTAGTCTGCTCTTTCTTCAATTAGGCCCCTGAATTAACGTAAAAACAGCACCAGGTGTCAGAGCCCTGCCCGCTCAACTCCCAGACAGTCCAGGGTCAGTGGTGATCAAGGACCATGATGGCCACTGAGTCAACAGCCTTTTGAAGTAAACAGGAGTCCAGCCGGTCTTATTGGCCACCATCATCACGGTGTCTGTAGGCTTTTCTATGGTGACAGTGTGATATACGTTTCCCCCGCCAAGATTATTAGCTCCCCTCTGGGTGCAGTAAGTCCTGCAAGCAGTAGTCTACTCCTTCGGGACACACTATTGTTGTTTTATGAGAGAAACTCCAGGTCAAGTGATATTCACACAAGTCGTCATGGTGCCCTGTTGCCCCCGGTTATCTCTCTGGATGTTGGAGTTGGAGGGCCTCCTCACTCGAGGTCGGTGTGCCCACGGAGCGAACCCTGCAACTTCAGGGCATGGTTGGTGATTAGGATCACCACGTGGGGTCCTTTTCCCTTAGGAGGGAGGTGGCCTTTTGGGTTGCTGATTTCCACGTTTTTAGATACCGCCAGTATCTTGGCCAGATGTGGCAGTGGGCCAAGCCCCTTGGTGACTGTAGTTTATCCTACCTGGATGGCATTCTTGCGTTGTTCCATTTCAAGTGGTCCCAGTTTTTGCACTAATTCTCCAATGGCGATTCACCTTTCACCGGGAATGGAAATGTCAAAGGGTTTAGCTCAATTAGGGAGTTCCAGGGCAAGGGTCTGAATTGACTGCTCTTTCCATTCTTGAAAGGCCACTTCTGGATTCTGTTCAAAAGGATCATCATCTTTTCCTTTCAGTGTTTCATATAGAGGCCCAGCTAGTAGACTGTAGTTAGGGATCCAGAAGCAGCAAACCCTGGCCTCCCCAGGAACCCCTAAGCTGTCTTCTAGTTTTAGAAAGGGGTAAGGCTGCAAATGGTTTCTTCCCTTTCCTGGGATGGACTTCTCCGACCTTCTGTGAGAATGAAGCCCAGGCAGGTCACCGCAGTCTGTGATATTTGAGCTTTTTCTTGGACAACTTCTATCCTTTATTGGCTTGGTAGTTCAGAGGCCTCCTTAGTAGGGCTGGCGATCAGAATGTCATCTACATATTGAAGGAGGGTTTCCTTTTCCAGAGGTAGAACTTTTCGGTCTTTAGCTAAGCTTTCCCCAAAGATGGTGTGGGAATTTTTGAACCCTTGGGGCAAGACGGCCCGGAAGTATTGTTTTAGTTGTATGTTGAGTCCTGCCACTCACAAGCCAAAATTTCTTGTGACTCTGGGACTAATGGAATACAAAAGAAGGCATCATTGAGACTAATACAGAATACCATGTCCTGGTGGTTGGTAGAATGACCAGCAGGGTGTAGGAATTAGGAGCAACTGGAGGTATATCCTTGGTGGCTTCACTGACTGTCCTGACATCCTTTACCAGGTCCCCAGCAGCCCATGGGGCTCTCGTGGTCAGGCCAATCCCAGGATATGGAGCTCTCCTGGGCAGGTACCCCACCCCCAACCCAGCCCACGGGGCTCTCGTGGTCAGGCCTCTCCCAGGATACAGAGCTACCCTTGCAGGTACCGTGGCAGGGCTGGGCACACAGGAACCGTGCACATAGCTCTCACTGAAGAGCACCCCCATCTCACCTGTCGCTCAGAGCTGACACAGAGCACCTCAGAGCAGGACTTAAACTAACAACCAGCAGCTCCGACAGGTCTGTGACCCTGGGCATCACTCTGTGTGGCCTCCTTCCACCTGGTCTTCCAGAGACTTCCACTGCACCCGGGGCACCAGGCCTCTGTCTCCAACCACCACCCACCCCTCCTCTCCCTGACTCCTGGGTTCCTCTCATTAGGAGAGGCTTTTCTTGAAGTTGTCTCCCACTCATGGGCCAGATAAAATGATTAGAAAACAAGCCAAAGCTGCAGCCCCTTGTCTATCCTGACTCTCAGGAGCCCACACCTGTTCCTTGGACCTGGCCGGTTCAGCAAGTTCCATTTTCTGCAACTGTGAGCCCCTGAGGGGTGATGATTGGCTGACCTGGGCAGCCTTACCGTGCCGGCCAGCCCTCCCCAGGTGTGCCTGGGTTGAGATCAATATAAATACCACTCCAGGCAGCAAGAGCCCCTGCAGCTGTGCCTGACGCCATTTTCTCTGCCCTGTCAGCAGTCTCGGGGCTGGGCTGGTGGGAGGGAGTGAGAGGCCACGGCTTTGTGGGTGGCCCAGTGTGAGTGGGGCTCTGCTGGACTTTCTGCAGCAGTTGCCAGGCTGCTACCTGCTAAAGAAGAGGATGTGTCACCCATACCTGCTGCTGGAATTTCTCCCTGGGCAGAGGTGAGGAAGGAAAAAAGCAGTGGGAGCAGGGACAGGACGGGTATCTCAGGCAGGGAAATGGAAATCTTCCAGAAGAGCACCCAGGACCAGGGCCATCCTGGCTGGCCTGCAGGCACCAAGTCAGCTGGCATGCTGTCACTCATGTGGCTCCATGGCCCTTCCTCTAGGCTTTCAAGTCCTTGTATATATTCAGGTGTTTTACCTGGGAAGGGTGGGAACAGTTCAGCAGCAACTGGCCTGGGGCTCAGCTCACGTTCACTCACAGATGCCTCGGCACGGTGCCCCAGCTTTGCAATGAGGACGCTTGTTGTGTGGGGGCTGCTGGCTGAATGGGAGACGATTCCCCACCACTGACCAACTTCAGAATTGTTTACAACTGGAACAAGGGCCCTGATACGGTTTTCCCTCAGTAACTGGTGGGTTCTGTTTTTTTTTTTCTCTTTTTCGTTTTTGGTTCAAGGTAGAATTTATTCCTCTTTTTTGTATTTACAGATATAAGCATGGAAATAATTTATTCATATAAATACATGTATGTGAAGGGAATAATTGTTTTTTCTGTTTTGTTTTTTAAATTTTATTTCTTTTTAATTTTGAATTTTATTTTATATTTTTATACAGCAAGTTCTTATTTGTTATCTATTTTATACATATAAATGTTTACATGCCAATCCCAATCTCTCAACTCCTCCCACCACCACCCCCCCAAGAGCTTTCCCCCCTTGTTGTCCATACGATTGTTGTCTACATCTGTTGCTCTATTTATGCCTTGCAAAACGGTTAATCTGTACAGTTTTTCTAGGTTCCACATATATGCACGAATATACAAGATTTGTTTTTCTCTTTCTGACTTACTTCACTCTGTATGACAGACTCTAGATCCATCGACGTCTCTACAAATGACCCAATTTCATTCCTTTCATGGCTTAGTAATATTCCATTTTATATATGTACCACATCTTTATGCATTCGTCTGTCTGTGGGCATTTAGGTTGCTTCCATTACCTTGATATTGTAAATAGTGATGCAATGAACATTGCGGTGAATGTCTCTTTTTGATTTATGGTTTTGTCTGGGTATACATCCAGTACTGGGATTGCTGTATCATATGGTAATTCTATTAATAGTTTCTTAAGAAACTCCATATTGTTCTCCATAGTGACTGTATCAATTTATATTCCCAACAATAGTAGAAGAGGCTTCCTTTTCTCCACACCCTTTCCAGCATTTGTTGTTTGTAGATTTTCAGATGATGCCGATTCTAACAGGTGTGAGGTGATACCTCATTGTTGAGTCCATTTCGTTGAGCAAGGGGTAGGTCTTGTCTATTACATATTTGGCTTATGGAACGGTATCTGTGCTAATTTCAAACTCTGGTTTTATGCAGCACCCCAACTCACCTTTCCCCTTAAGCAAGCATAAGTTGGTTTTCTAAACTTGAGACCCTGTTCTGTTTTGTAATTCAGTTCCTGTGTAGCCAAGTTTACATTCCGTGCATTAGTGATACCTTATGATGTTTCTTTTTCTGTGTGACTTATTTCACTTAGAATCATCGTGCCTCAATCCACTCATTATGCTGGTACAGGCCTGGTGACACAGATTTCATTGCTGAGTGGTATTCTGTTGTACATAAGTACCGCAACTTCTTTATCAATTATTTGTTCTCTGGGATATTTAACTTGTACCTTAGAAGAGGTTCCTGTAAACAGAGCCATCCCAAATTTTGGGGTGGCTGTGTCTTTTTGATTTTAATTTCCCTAAGCTATAGGACCATAAGTGGAAATGCCCTAGACTCTGTTGCTTTGTTTATCAGATGTATCAGGAAACACTATACACTTCTCCAGAGTGGCTGTTGGCAATTTACATCCCGCCCATGAGCATAACAAGGCTCCCAGTTCTCCATGGCCTGTCCTGCCTTTCTGGATTTTACACTTTTTTCAGATGGCCCTTTAGACCGGGGGGAAGTGACACTTCATAGAAGTTCGGATTTCCATTGCAAGCTTGCTTGGTTTGCCAAAAAGGGCGTATGTGTTTTTTCCTGAATATATTCAGGAACAAACTCATACGCCCTTTTTTGTCACGTGCATCATTGTCGATGTTCTGCCTCTTTTCCTATGCTTTAAATGCAAATCCAGTCTACCTCCTGAAATCAGTTTCCTGCAATTCTGCCCCGCTTTCAATTCCTCTTCGCAGCCTTACTTCAATATATTTTTGGACGTTATCTGTCATTTATAACTCTGCAGGTTTGTGAATGACAGTGCCCCTGAGCTCCTTTCTTCAACTCGCTTTCTTGTGAACTGGCCGCAAACCCGCAAGACTGCTTCAGGCCCTAATCTGCTTCTGGCAGGGCACGCTGAGCCTTTGGTTAATTCCTCTTCCTGGTGGGAAATGAGTGTTAAATATGCCCGTCCAGACACCTACCTCACTCTCAACCCCTTGGTAATGTGGGTCCTCTGGTTTGTGGCCACCTTTGCTGGGTTCCTCACCTTTTGATGATGTGGCCCCACTAGTGTGAGGACACTCCTGCCTGGTTCTCATCCACGTGGTTATGTGGACCCCCTGGTGAGAGTCTGTTCCTGGCTGTGTTCCTCACCCTTCTGTGAGGGAGACCCTCTGCTGATAGGTCACTCCTGCATGGCTGGCACACATTGCCTTGGTGAAGTCAGCTGTGTGGTGGCAGTTGGTGCGTGCTGGGGATCTCCTGCCCCCGGTGATGAGGGCCCTCTTGCGTCAGGCCCTAACTGCTGGGCTCACCAACTTTTCTTAGTGAGCCCAATGATGCTTGGGCACTCCTCTTAGGACCCCATCTCCATGGGGATGTGGGCCTTCTGCTCTGAGGTCCCAACGGCTGGGTTGTTCACATTTTCATGATGTGGGCTCTCTGGTGTTAGTTCACAGAGGCCTGGATCCCATAGCCTCTGTGCTCTTGACCGCCTGCTGGGAGGTTCCAACGGCTGGATTCCTCACTTTTTTAATTTTTTGGGCCCTCTGTTGTGAGTATCCTCCTGCCTGCCTCACTCCCAGCCCCTTCGTGATGTGTGTCCTCTGGTTTGAGGCCACATGTGCTGGGTTCCTCACCTTTCGATGATGTGGGACCAATGGTCTTAGGAGACTCCTGCCTGGTTCACATCCCCTTGGTGATGTGGGCCCTCTGTTGAGAGTCTGATCCTGGCTGGGTTCCTCACCCATCTGTGAGGTGGGCCGTCTGCTGTGAGGTCACTCCTGCCTGGCTTGCTCACCTCGCCTTGTGGACATGAGCCCTCTGGTGGCACTTGGAGCCTGCTGGGAGCCTCCTCCCCTCGGTGATGAGGGCCCTCTGGCGTCAGGCCCTAACGGCTGGGCTCCCCACATTTTGTGATGTGCGCCCAGTGGTGCGAGGACACTCCAGCCAGGTTCACATCCCCATTGGGATGTGGGCCTTCTGCTCTGAGGTCCCAATGCCTGGGTTACTCACAGTTTCATGATGTGGGCTCTCTGCTGTTAGTTCACTCCTGCCTGCATCCCATAGCTTCTGTGCTCTCGGCCGCCTGCTGGGACGTTCTAACTGCTGGATTCCTCACCTTTCTTATTCTTTGGGCCCTCTGTTTTTAGGCTACACCTGCCTGCCTCACTCCCATTCCCTTTGTGATATGTGTCCTCTGATTTGAGGCCACATGTGCTGGGTTCCGCACCTTTCGATGATGTGGCCCCACTGGAGGGAAGATAGTCCGGACTGGTTCCCATCCCCTTGCTGATGTGGGCCCTCAGGTGAGAGTCTGATCCTGGCTGGGTTCCTCACCCTTCTGTGAGGTGGGCCCTCTGCTGTGAGGTCAATCATGCCTGTCTGGCACACGTCACCTTGGCGACGTGGGCCCTCTGGTGGCAGTTGGAGTGTGCTGGGATCCTCCTCCCCTCGGTGATGAGGGCCCTCTTGCCTTAGGCCATAACTGCTGGGCTCCCCACATTTTCTGATGTGCGCCAAGTGAGTGAGGACACTCTTGCCAGGTTCCCATCCCCATGGGGATATGGGCCTTCTGCTCTGAGGTCAAAACGGCTGGCTTGCTCACAGTACCATGATGTGGGCCCTCTGCTGTGAGTTCACTCCGGCAAGGATCCCTTATCATCGGTGCTCTGAGCCGCCTCCTGGGAGGTTCCAACTGCTGGATTCCTCAACATTTTATTCTATGTGCCCTCTGTTGTGAGGCTCCTCCTGCCTGCCTCACTGCCAGCCCCTTGGTGATGACTGTCTTATGGCTTGAGGCCACATGTGCTGCGTTCCTCACCTTTTGATGATGTGGCCCCACTCGTGTGAGGACACTCCTGCCTGGTTCCCATCCCCTTGGTGAGGTGGGCCCTCTGGCGAGAGTCTAATCCTGGCTGGGTTCCTCAACGTTCTGTGAGGTAGGCCCTCTTCTGTGAGGTCACTCCTGCCTGGCTGGCACACGTCACCTTGGAGACGTGAGCCCTCTGGTGGCAGTTGGAGCATGCAGGGTGCCGCTTCCTCTCGGTGATGACGGCCCTCTGGTGTCAGGCCCTAAATGGTGGGCTCCCCACATTTTCTGATGTGCGCGCAGTGGTGCGAGGACACTCCAGCCAGGTTCCCATTCCCATGAGGATGTGGGCCTTCTGCGCTGAGGTCCCAACGCCTGGGTTGCTCACAGTTTTATGATGTGGGCCCTCTGCTGTGAGTTCACTGCGGCCTGGATCCCATAGCCTCGGTGTTCTGAGCCGCCGGCTGGAAGGTCTAAATGCTGGAATCCTCACGTTTTTTATATTATGTGCCCTGTGTTGTGAGGCTACTCCTGCCTGCCTCACTCCAAGGCCCTTGGTGATGTGGGTCCTCTGGTTTGAGGACACGTGTGCTGGCTTCCTCACCTTAAGATGATGAGGCCCCACTGGTGTGAGGATAATCCTGACTGGTTCCCATCCCCTTTGTGATGTGGGCCCTCTGGTGAGAGTCTGATCCTGGCTGGGTTCCTCACCCATCTGTGAGGTGGGCCCTCTACTATCAGGTAACTCTTGCCTGGCTTGCTCATCTCGCCTTGTTGACATGAGCCCTCTGGTGGCACTTGGACCCAGCTGGGAGCCTCCTCACCTCTGTGATGAGGGCCCTCTGACGTCAGGCCCTAACTGCTGGGCTCACCAACTTTTCTTAGTGAGCCCAGTGATGCTCGGGCACTCCTCTTAGGTTCCCATCTCCATGGGGATGTGGGCCTTCTGCTCTGAGGTTCCAACGGCTGGGTTGATCACAGTTTCATGATGTGGGCTCTCTGGTGTTAGTTCACTGTGGCCTGGATCCCATAGCCTCTGTGCTCTTGGCCGCATGCTGGGAGGTTCCAACGGCTGGATTCCTCACTTTTTAAATTTTTTAGGCCCTCTGTTGTGAGGATCCTCCTGCCTGCCTCACTCCCAGCCCCTTCGTGATGTGTGTCCTCTGGTTTGAGGCCACATGTGCTGGGTTCCTCACCTTTCGATGATGTGGGACCAATGGTCTTAGGAGACTCCTGCCTGGTTCACATCCCCTTGGTGATGTGGGCCCTCTGTTGAGAGTCTGATCCTGGCTGGGTTCCTCACCCTTCTGTGAGGTGGGCCGTCTGCTGTGAGGTCACTCCTGCCTGGCTTGCTCACCTCGCCTTGTGGACATGAGCCCTCTGGTGGCACTTGGAGCCTGCTGGGAGCCTCCTCCCCTCGGTGATGAGGGCCCTCTGGCATCAGGCCCTAACGGCTGGGCTCCCCACATTTTGTGATGTGCGCCCAGTGGTTCGAAGACACTCCATCCAGGTTCACATCCCCATTGGGATGTGGGCCTTCTGCTCTGAGGTCCCAACGGCTGGGTTGTTCACAGTTTCATGATGTGGGCTCTCTGCTGTTAGTTCACTCTGTCCTGGATGCCATAGCCTCTGTGCTCTGGGCCGCCTGCTGGAAGGTTCCAACTGCTCGATTCCTCAACTTTTGTATTCTATGGGTCCTGTGTTGCGATGCTCCTCCTGCCTGCCTCACTCGCAACCCCTTCGTGATGTGGGTCCTCTGGTTTGAGGCCACATGTGCTGGGTTCCGCAACTTTCAATGATGTGGCCCCACTGGTGTGAGGACACTCCTGCCTGGTTCCCATCCCCTTGGTGATGTGGGCCTTCTGGTGACAGTCTTATCCTGGCTGGGTTCCTCACTCTTCTGTGAGGTAGGCCCTCTGCTGTGAGGTCAATCCTGCCTGATTTGCACACATCACCTTGGCGATGTGGGCCCTCTGTTGGCACATGGAACCTGCTGGGAACCTCCTGCCCTGGGTGATGACGGCTCTCTAGCATCAGGCCCTAACTGCTGGGCTCCCCACGTTTTCTGATGTGAGCCCAGTGATGCCAGGACACTCCTGTCAGGTTCCCATCCCCATGGGGATGTGGGCTTTCTGCTCTGAGGTCCCAACGCCTGGGTGGCTCACAGTTTCATGATGTGGGCTCTCTGGTGTTAGTTCACTCCTGCCTGCATCCCATAGCTTCTGTGCTCTAGGCCGCCTGCTGGGAGGTTCCAAATGCTGGATTCCTCACCTTTTTTATTCTTTGGGCCCTCTGTTTTTAGGCTACTCCTACCTGCCTCACTCCCATCCCCTTTGTGATGTATGTCCTCTGATATGAGGCCGCATGTGCTGAGTTCCTCACCTTTCGATGATGTGGCCCCACTGGTGGGAGGACAGTCCTGACTGTTTCCCATCCCCTTGGTGTTGTGGGCCCTCTGGCAAGAGTCTCATCCTACCTCGGTTCCTCACCCTTCTGTGAGATAGGCCCTCTGCTGTGAGGTCGCTACTGCCTGGCTGGCGCATGCCACCTTGTAGACGTGAGCCCTCTGTTGGCAGTTGGAACCTGCTGGGAGTCTCCTCCCCTCAGTTATGAGGGCCCCCTGGCGTCAGGCCCTAACTGCTGGGCTCCTAACATTTTCTGATATGTGCTAAGTGGTGCGAAGCCACTCCTGCCAGGTTCCCATCCCAATGGGGATGTGGGCCTTCTGTTCTGAGGTCCCAACGGCTGGGCTGCTCACAGGTTCATGATGTGGGCCCTCTGCTGTGAGTTCACTGCGGCCTAGATCCCATAGACTCGGTGCTCTGGGCCGCTTGCTGGGAGGTTCCAACTGCTGGATTCCTCAACTTTTATATTCTATGGACCCTGTGTTGTGAGGCCAGTCCTGCCAGCCTCATTCCGAAACCCTTGGTGATGTGGTTCCTCTGGTTTGAGGCTACATGTGCTGGGATCCTCACCTTTCGATGATGTTGTCCCACTGGTGTGGGGACACGCCTGCCTGGTTCCCATCCCCTTGGTGATGTGGACCCTCTGGTGAGAGTCTGATCCTGGCTGTGTTCCTCACCCTTCTGTGAGGTGGGCCCTCTGCTGTGAGGTCACTCCTGCCGGGCTGGCACACATCGCCTTGGTGACGTTGGCCCTCTGGTGGCAGCTGGAGCCTGCTGGGAGCCTCCTCCCCTTGGTGATGAGTGCCCTCTAGCGTCAGGCCCTAACTTCTGAGCACCCCACGTTTTCTGATGTGAGCCCAGTGATGCCAGGACACTCCTGTCATGTTCCCATCACCATGGGGATGTGGGCCTTCTGCTCTGAGGTCCCAATGTCTGGGTTGCTCACAGTTTCATGATGTGGGCTGTCTGGTGTTAGTTCACTCTGGCTTGGATCCCCTAGCCTCTGTGCTCTGGGCCGCCTGCTGGGAGGTTCCAACTGCTGGATTCCTCACCTTTCTTATTTTTGGGCCCTCTGTTGTGAGGCTCCTCCTGCCTGCCTCACTCCCAGCCCCTTGGTGATGGGTGTCCTATGGTTTGAAGTCACATGTTCTGGGTTCCTCACCTTTAGATGATGTGGCCCTACTCATGTGAGGACACTCCTGTCTGGTTCCAATCCATTTGGTGATGTGGGCCCTCTGGTGCGAGTCTGACCCTAACTGGGTTCGTCACACTTCTCTGAGGTGGGCCCTCTGCTGTGAGGTCATTCGTGCCTGGTTGGCACACATCACCTTGGCGACGTCAGCCCTCTGGTGGCAGTTGGAGCCTGCTGGGAGCCTCCTTCCCTTGGTGATGAGGGTCCTCTGGTGTCAGGCCCTAACTGCTGGTCTCCCAAAATTTTCTGATACGTTCTCAGTGGTGCGAGGACACTCCTACCAGATTTATATCCCCATGGGGATGTGGGCCTCCTGCTCTGAGGCCCCAATGGCTGGGTTGCTCAGTTTCATGACATGGGCCCTCTTCTGTGAGTTCACTGTGGCTTGGATCCCATAGCCTCGGTGCTCTGGGCTGCCTGCTGGGAGGTTCCAACTGCTGGATTCCTCACTTTTTTATTCTATGGGCCCAGTGTTGTGAGGCTACTCCTGCCTGCCTCACTCCGAGGCCCTTGGTGATGTGGGTCCTCTGGTTTGAGGACACATGTGCTGAGTAGCTCACCTTTCGCTGATGTGGCCCAACTGGTGTGAAGACACTCCTGCCTGGTTCCCATCCTCTTAGTGATGCGGGCCCTCTGGTGAGAGTCTGATATTGGCTGGGTTTCTCAACCTTCTGTGAGGTGGGACCTCTGCTGTGAGGTAACTCCTGCCTGGCTTGCTCACGTTGCCTTGGCAACGTGAGCCCTCAGGTGGCAGTTGGAGTCTGCTGGGATTCTCCTCCCCTCAGTTATGAGAGCTCTGGATAAAACACATATGCCCTTTTTTGCCAAGTGCATTATTTTCCAAGTTCTGTCTCTTTTCCTATGCTTTAAGAGCGACTCCCGTGTACCTTCTGAAATCGTTTTCCAGCAATTGTGCCCCGCATTCAAGTCCTCTTCGCAGCCTTACTTCAGTATAATTTTGGATGATAGCTGTCATTTATAACTCTGCAGGTTTGTGAATTACAGTGTCCCTGAGCTCCTTTCTTCAACTCGCTTTCTTGTGAGCTGGCCGCAACACCGCAGCATCGCTTCAGGCCCTAGTGTAGTTCCGGCATGGCACGTTGAGCCTTTGGTTAATTCCTCTTCCTGGTGGGAAATGAGAGTTAAATTTGCCCGTCCAGACACCTCCAGCTAGTCTCTCATTGGTTCACCCTATTCTTGTTCAGTTTTCCGCAGAAATTGCAAACTGGGCCAAACAGGAGGTTAAAGGCACTGACTCTCCAAGTGGGGAGAGTGTTAGTAAAGCGTCTGAAATGTTGCACCCGAGTACCAGGGAACGAAAACTGAGACACATTTGAACACGTTTCCCGATCACACGGTGGATCATACTCTGGGTTCCACATGCATGTTTTAGCTGAAGGAAGAATCCCTTAAAACTGGAGAGCTGAGACGCATGGAATGGGTACCATGAATTATGACTTCAAAGGGTCTGCATTTGCTCACCGATCCTCACCAATCCTATCACTCCTGCGTTTATGCCACTGTACACACGCTTGATTCTCTTTCGGAGACATATAAATCCATAGGTTTTAAGATTCTTACTAGTCAGGTATATTCTTAGGCATTTAATATGGGGCGTTGAGTCTACTTCATTGAGCAAGGTGTGGCTCTGGTCTATTACATATTTGGCTTATGGAATGGTATCTGTGCTAATTTCAAACGCTGGTTTTATGCAGCACCCCAACTCACCTTTCCCCTTAAGCAAGCATAAGTTCGTTTTCTACATTTGAGACCCTGTTCTGTTTTGTAATTCAGTTCCTGGGAAGCCAAGTTTACATTCCGTGTAGTAGTGATAATTTATGATGTTTCTTTTTCTGTTTGAATTATTTCACTTAGAATCATCGTACCTGAATCCACTCATTATGCTACTATGGGCCTGATGACATCGATTTCATTGCTGAGTGATATTGCATTGTAGGTAAGTACCACAACATCTTTATCCATTTTTCACTTTCTGTGATATTGAACTTGTACCGTAAACGAAGTTCTTGTAAACAGAGCCGTCCCAAACTTTGGGGTGGCTGTGTCTTTTTGATTTTAATTTCCCTAAGCTATAGGACCATAAGTGGAAGTGCCCTAGGCTCTGTTGCTTCGTTTTTTAGATGTTTCAGGAAACACCATACACTTCTCCAGAGTGGCTATTGGCAATTTACATCCCGCCCATCAGCATAACAAGGCTCCCAGTTCTCCATGGCCTGTCCTGCCTTTCTGGATTTTACACTTTTTTCAGATGGCCCTTTTGACCGCGGGGCAGTGAGACTTCATTGTAGTGCAGATATCCTTTGCAAGCTTGCTTGGTTGGCCAAAAAGGGCGTATGCGTTTTTTCCTGAATATATTCAGGAAAAAACGCATATGCCCTTTTTGGCCAAGTGCATCATTGTGGACGTTCTGCCTCTTTTCCTATGCTTTACATGCAATTCCAGTCTACCTCCTGAAATCGGTTTCCTGCAATTCTGCCCCACTTTCACGTCCTCTTGGCAGCCTTACTTCAATATATTTTTGGACGATAGCTGTCATTTATAACTCTGCAGGTTTGTGAATGACAGTGCCCCTGAGCTCCTTTCTTCAACTCGCTTTCTTGTGAGCTGGCCACAACACTGCAGGATTGCTTCAGGCCCTAGTGTGGTTCCGGCATGGCAAGCTGAGCCTTTGGTTAATTCCTCTTCCTGGTGGGAAATGAGAGTTAAATTTGCCCGTCCAGACACCTCCAGCTAGTCTCTCATTGGTTCTCCCTATTCCTGTTCATTTCCGCAGAAATTGCAAACTGGGCCAAACAGGAGGTTAAAGGCACTGACTCTCCAAGTGGGGAGAGTGGAGAGTGTTAGTAAAGCGTCTGGAATGTTGCACCCGAGTACCGGGGGACGAAAACTGAGACACATTTGAACACGTTTCCCAATCACACGGTGGATCATACTCTGGGTTCCACATGCATGTTTTAGCTGAAGGAAGAATCCCTTAAACCTGGAGAGTTGAGACCCATTGAATGGGTACCATGTAATATGACTTCAAAGGGTCTGCATTTGCTCACCGATCCTCACGAATCCTATCACTGCTGCGTTTATGCCGCTGTACACACGCTTGATTCTCTTTCGGAGACATATAAATCCATAGGTTTTAAGATTCTTACTTGTCAGGTATATTCTTAGGCGTTTAATATGGGGTGTTGAGTCCACTTCGTTGAGCAAGGAGTAGCTCTTGTCTATTACATATTTGGCTTATGGAACGGTATCTGTGCTAATTTCAATCTCTGGTTTTATGCAGCACCCCAACTCACCTTTCCCCTTAAGCAAGCATAAGTTGGTTTTCTACATTTGAGACCCTGTTCTGTTTTGTAATTCAGTTCCTGTGTAGCCAAGTTTACATTCCGTGTAGTAGTGATATCTTATGATGTTTCTTTCTCTCAGTGACTTATTTCACTTAGAATCATCGTATCTGAATCCACTCGTTATGCTGCTACGGGCCTGATGACATAGATTTCATTGCTGAGTGATATTACATTTTAGGTAAGTACCACAACTTCTTTATCCATTTTTCACTTTCTGTGATATTGAACTTGTACCGTAAACGAGGTTCTTGTAAACAGAGCTGTCCCAAACTTTGGGGTGGCTGTGTCTTTTTGATTTTAATTTCCGTAAGCTATAGGACCATAAGTGGAAGTGCCCTAGGCTCTGTTGCTTTCTTTTTTAAATGTTTCAGGAAACACCATACACTTCTCCAGAGTGGCTGTTGGCAATTTACATCCCGCCCATGAGCATAACAAGGCTCCCAGTTCTCCATGGCCTGTCCTGCTTTCTGGATTTTACACTTTTTTCAGATGGCCCATTTGACCGGGGGGCAATGAGACTTCATTGTAGTGCAGATTTCCTTTGCAAGCTTGCTTGGTTGGCCAAAAAGTGCGTATGCGTTTTTTCCTGAATATATTCAGGAAAAAACGCATACGCCCTTTTTGGCCAAGTGCATCATTGTGGACGTTCTGCCTCTTTTGCTATGCTTTACATGCAATTCCAGTCTACCTCCTGAAATCGGTTTCCTGCAATTCTGCCCCGCTTTCAAGTCCTCTTGGCAGCCTTACTTCAATATATTTTTGGACGATAGCTGTCATTTATAACTCTGCAGGTCTGTGAATGACAGTGCCCCTGAGCTCCTTTCTTCAACTCGCTTTCTTGTGAGCTGGCCGCAACACTGCAGCCTTGCTTCAGGCCCTAGTGTGGTTCCGGCATGGCACGCGGAGCCTTTGGTTAATTCCTCTACCTGGTGGGAAATGAGAGTTAAATTTGCCCGTCCAGACACCTCCAGCTAGTCTCTCATTGGTTCTCCCTATTCCTGTTCATTTTCCGCAGAAATTGCAAACTGGGCCAAACAGGAGGTTAAAGGCACTGACTCTCCAAGTGGGGAGAGTGTTAGTAAAGCGTCTGGAATGTTGCACCCGAGTACCAGGGGACGAAAACTGACACATTTGAACACGTTTCCCGATGACACGGTAGATCATACTCTGGGTTCCACATGCATGATTTAGCTGAAGGAAGAATCCCTTAAACCTGAAGAGTTGAGACCCATGGAATGGGTACCATGCAATATGACTTCATAGGGTCTGCATGTGTTCAGCGAACCTCACCAAACCTATCACTGCTGCGTTTATGCCACTGTACACACGCTTGATTCTCTTTCGGAGACATATAAATCCATAGGTTTTAAGATTCTTACTAGTCAGGTATATTCTTAGGCGTTTAATATGGGGTGTTGAGTCCACTTAGTTGAGCAAGGAGTAGCTCTTGTCTATTACATATTTGGCTTATGGAACGGTATCTGTGCTAATTTCAATGTCTGGTTTTATGCAACACCCCAACTCACCTTTCCCCTTAAGGAAGCATAAGTTGGTTTTCTACATTTGAGACCCTGTTCTGTTTTGTAATTCAGTTCCTGTGTAGCCAAGTTTACATGCCGTGTCGTAGTGATATCTTATGATGTTTCTTTTTCTGTGTGACTTATTTCACTTAGAATCATCGTACCTGAATCCACTCATTATGCTGCTATGGGTCTGATGACATAGATTTCATTGCTGAGTGATATTGCATTGTACGTAAGTATCACAAATTCTTTATCCATTTTTCGCTTTCTGTGATATTGAACTTGAACCGTAAACGAGGTTCTTGTAAACAAAGCTGTCCCAAACTTTGGGGTGGCTGTGTCTTTTTGATTTTAATTTCCCTAAGCTATAGGACCATAAGTAGAAGTGCCCTAGGCTCTGTTGCTTTGTTTTTTAGATGTTTCAGGAAACACCATACACTTCTCCAGAGTGGCTGTTGGCAATTTACATCCCGCCCATCAGCATAACAAGGCTCCCAGTTCTCCATGGCCTGTCCTGCCTTTCTGGATTTTACACTTTTTTCAGATGGCCCTTTTGACCGGGGGGCAGTGAGACTTCATTGTAGTGCAGATTTCCTTTGCAAGCTTGCTTGGTTGGCCAAAAAGGGCGTATGCGTTTTTTCCTGAATATATTCAGGAAAAAACGCATACGCACTTTTTGGCCAAGTGCATCATTGTGGACGTTCTGCCTCTTTTCCTATGCTTTACATGCAATTCCAGTCTACCTCCTGAAATCGGTTTCCTGCAATTCTGCCCCGCTTTCAAGTCCTCTTGGCAGCCTTACTTCAATATATTTTTGGACGATAGCTGTCATTTACAACTCTGCAGGTATGTGAATGACAGTGCCCCTGAGCTCCTTTCTTCAACTCGTTTTCTTGTGAGCTGGCCGCAACACCGCAGCATTGCTTCAGGCCCTAGTGTGGTTCCGGCATGGCACGCTGAGCCTTTGGTTAATTCCTCTTCCTGGTGGGAAATGAGAGTTAAATTTGCCCATCCAGACACCTCCAGCTAGTCTCTCATTGGTTCTCCCTATTCCTGTTCATTTTCCGCAGAAATTGCAAACTGGGCCAAACAGGAGGTTAAAGGCACTGACTCTCCATGTGGGGAGAGTGTTAGTAAAGCATCTGGAATGTTGCACCCGAGTACCAGGGGACGAAAACTGACACAATTGAACACGTTTCCCGATCACACGGTGGATCATACTCTGGGTTCCACATGCATGTTTTAGCTGAAGGAAGAATCCCTTAAACCTGGAGAGTTGAGACCCATGGAATGGGTACCATGCAATATGACTTCAAAGGGTCTGCATTTGTCCACCGAACCTCACCAATCCTATCACTGCTGCGTTTATGCCACTGTACACACGCTTGATTCTCTTTCGGAGACATATAAATCCATAGGTTTTAAGATTCTTGCTAGTCAGGTATATTCTTAGGCGTTTATTATGGGGTGTAGAGTCCACTTCGTTGAGCAAGGAGTAGCTCTTGTGTATTACATATTTGGCTTATGGAACGGTATCTGTGCTAATTTCAATCTCTGGTTTTATGCAGCACCCCAACTCACCTTTCGCGTTAAGCAAGCATAAGTTGGTTTTCTACATTTGAGACCCTGTTCTGTTTTGTAATTCAGTTCCTGTGTAGCCAAGTTTACATTCCGTGTAGTAGTGATATCTTATGATGTTTCTTTTTCTGTGTGACTTATTTCACTTAGCATCATCGTACCTGAATCCACTCATTATGCTTCTATGGGCCTGATGACATAGATTTCATTGCTGCGTGATATTGCATTGTACGTAATTACCACAACTTCTTTATCCATTTTTCACTTTGTGTGATACTGAACTTGTACCGTAAACGAGGTTCTTGTAAACAGAGCCTTCCCAAACTTTGGGGTGGCTGTGTCTTTTTTATTTTAATTTCCATAAGCTATAGGACCATAAGTGGAAGTGCCCTAGGCTCTGTTGCTTTGGTTTTTAGATGTTTCAGGAAACACCATACACTTCTCCAGAGTGGCTGTTCGCAATTTACATCCCGCACATCAGCATAACAAGGTTCCCAATTCTCCATGGCCTGTCCTGCCTTTCTGGATTTTACACTTTTTTCAGATGGCCCTTTTGACCGGGGGCAGTGAGACTTCATTGTAGTGCAGATTTCCTTTGCAAGCTTGCTTGGTTGGCCAAAAAGGGCGTATGCGTTTTTTCCTGAATATATTCAGGAAAAAACGCATACGCCCTTTTTGGCCAAGTGCATCATTGTGGACGTTCTGCCTCTTTTCCTATGCTTTACATGCAATTCCAGTCTACCTCCTGAAATCGGTTTCCTGCAATTCTGCCCCGCTTTCAAGTCCTCTTGGCAGCCTTACTTCAATATATTTTTGGACGATAGCTGTCATTTATAACTCTGCCGGTATGTGAATGACAGTGCCCCTGAGCTCCTTTCTTCAACTCGCTTTCTTGTGAGCTGGCCGCAACACCACAGCCTTGCTTCAGGCCCTAGTGTGGTTCCGGAATGGCACGCTGAGCCTTTGGTTAATTCCTCTTCCTGGTGGGAAATGAGAGTTAAATTTGCCCGTCCAGACACCTCCAGCTAGTCTCTCATTGGTTCTCCCTATTCCTGTTCATTTTCCGCAGAAATTGCAAACTGGGCCAAACAGGAGTTTAAAGGCACTGACTCTCCAAGAGGGGAGACTGTTAGTAAAGCGTCTGGAATGTTGCACCCGAGTACCAGGGGACGGAAACTGAGACACATTTGAACACGTTTCCCGATCACACGGTGGATCATACTCTGGGTTCCACATGCATGTTTTAGCTGAAGGAAGAATCCCTTAAACCTGGAGAGTTGAGACCCATGGAATGGGTACCATGCAATATGACTTCAAAGGGTCTGCATTTGTCCACCGAACCTCACCAATCCTATCACTGCTGCGTTTATGCCACTGTACACACGCTTGATTCTCTTTCGGAGACATATAAATCCATAGGTTTTAAGATTCTTGCTAGTCAGGTATATTCTTAGGCGTTTATTATGGGGTGTAGAGTCCACTTCGTTGAGCAAGGAGTAGCTCTTGTGTATTACATATTTGGCTTATGGAACGGTATCTGTGCTAATTTCAATCTCTGGTTTTATGCAGCACCCCAACTCACCTTTCCCCTTAAGCAAGCATAAGTTGGTTTTCTACATTTGAGACCCTGTTCTGTTTTGTAATTCAGTTCCTGTGTAGCCAAGTTTACATTCCATGTAGTAGTGATATCTTATGATGTTTCTTTTTCTGTGTGACTTATTTCACTTAGAATCATCGTACCTGAATCCACTCATTATGCTGCTATGGGCCTGATGACATAGATTTCATTGCTGCGTGATATTGCATTGTACGTAATTACCACAACTTCTTTATCCATTTTTCACTTTGTGTGATACTGAACTTGTACCGTAAACGAGGTTCTTGTAAACAGAGCCTTCCCAAACTTTGGGGTGGCTGTGTCTTTTTGATCTTAATTTCCCTAAGCTATAGGACCATAAATGGAAGTGCCCTAGGCTCTGTTGCTTTGTTTTTTAGATGTTTCAGGAAACACCATACACATCTCCAGAGTGGATGTTGGCAATTTACATCCCGCCCATCAGCATAACAAGGCTCCCAGTTCTCCATGGCCTGTCCTGCCTTTCTGGATTTTACACTTTTTTCAGATGGCCCTTTTGACCAGGGGACAGTGAGACTTCATTGTAGTGCAGATTTCCTTTGCAAGCTTACTTGGTTGGCCAAAAAGGGCGTATGCGTTTTTTCCTGAATGTATTCAGGAAAAAACGCATACGCCCTTTTTGGCCAAGTGCATCATTGTGGACGTTCTGCCTCTTTTCCTATGCTTTACATGCAATTCCAGTCTACCTCCTGAAATCGGTTTCCTGCAATTCTGCCCCGCTTTCAAGTCCTCTTGGCAGCCTTACTTCAATATATTTTGGGACGATAGCTGTCATTTATAACTCTGCAGGTTTGTGAATGACAGTGCCCCTGAGCTCCTTTCTTCAACTCGCTTTCTTGTGAGCTGGCCGCAACACCGCAGGATTGCTTCAGGCCCTAGTGTGGTTCCGGCATGGCACGCTGAGCCTTTGGTTAATTCCTCTTCCTGGTGGGAAATGAGAGTTAAATTTGCCCGTCCAGACACCTCCAGCTAGTCTCTCATTGGTTCTCCCTATTCCTGTTCATTTTCCGCAGAAATTGCAAACTGGGCCAAACAGGAGGTTAAAGGCACTGACTCTCCAAGTGGAAAGAGTGTTAGTAAAGCATCTGGAATGTTGCACCCGAGTACCAGGGGACGAAAACTGACACAATTGAACACGTTTCCCGATCACACGGTGGATCATACTCTGGGTTCCACATGCATGTTTTAGCTGAAGGAAGAATCCCTTAAACCTGGAGAGTTGAGACCCATGGAATGGGTACCATGCAATATGACTTCAAAGGGTCTGCATTTGTCCACCGAACCTCACCAATCCTATCACTGCTGCGTTTATGCCACTGTACACACGCTTGATTCTCTTTCGGAGACATATAAATCCATAGGTTTTAAGATTCTTGCTAGTCAGGTATATTCTTAGGCGTTTATTATAGGGTGTAGAGTCCACTTCGTTGAGCAAGGAGTAGCTCTTGTCTATTACATATTTGGCTTATGGAACGGTATCTGTGCTAATTTCAATCTCTGGTTTTATGCAGCACCCCAACTCACCTTTCGCCTTAAGCAAGCATAAGTTGGTTTTCTACATTTGAGACCCTGTTCTGTTTTGTAATTCAGTTCCTGTGTAGCCAAGTTTACATTCCGTGTAGTAGTGATATCTTATGATGTTTCTTTTTCTGTGTGACTTATTTCACTTAGAATCATCGTACCTGAATCCACTCATTATGCTGCTATGGGCCTGATGACATAGATTTCATTGCTGCGTGATATTGCATTGTACGTAATTACCACAACTTCTTTATCCATTTTTCACTTTGTGTGATACTGAACTTGTACCGTAAACGAGGTTCTTGTAAACAGAGCCGTCCCAAACTTTGGGGTGGCTGTGTCTTTTTTATTTTAATTTCCCTAAGCTATAGGACCATAAGTGGAAGTGCCCTAGGCACTGTTGCTTTGGTTTTTAGATGTTTCAGGAAACACCATACACTTCTCCAGAGTGGATGTTCGCAATTTACATCCCGCACATCAGCATAACAAGGTTCCCAATTCTCCATGGCCTGTCCTGCCTTTCTGGATTTTACACTTTTTTCAGATGGCCCTTTTGACCGGGGGCAGTGAGACTTCATTGTAGTGCAGATTTCCTTTGCAAGCTTGCTTGGTTGGCCAAAAAGGGCGTATGCGTTTTTTCCTGAATATATTCAGGAAAAAACGCATACGCCCTTTTTGGCCAAGTGCATCATTGTGGACGTTCTGCCTCTTTTCCTATGCTTTACATGCAATTCCAGTCTACCTCCTGAAATCGGTTTCCTGCAATTCTGCCCCGCTTTCAAGTCCTCTTGGCAGCCTTACTTCAATATATTTTTGGACGATAGCTGTCATTTATAACTCTGCAGGTATGTGAATGACAGTGCTCCTGAGCTCCTTTCTTCAACTCGCTTTCTTGTGAGTTGGCCGCAACACCACAGCCTTGCTTCAGGCCCTAGTGTGGTTCCGGAATTGCACGCTGAGCCTTTGGTTAATTCCTCTTCCTGGTGGGAAATGAGAGTTAAATTTGCCCGTCCAGACACCTCCAGCTAGTCTCTCATTGGTTCTCCCTATTCCTGTTCATTTTCCGCAGAAATTGCAAACTGGGCCAAACAGGAGGTTAAAGGCACTGACTCTCCAAGTGGGGAGAGTGTTAGTAAAGCATCTGGAATGTTGCACCCGAGTACCAGGGGACGAAAACTGACACAACTGAACACGTTTCCCGATCACACGGTGGATCATACTCTGGGTTCCACATGCATGTTTTAGCTGAAGGAAGAATCCCTTAAACCTGGAGAGTTGAGACCCATGGAATGGGTACCATGGAATATGACTTCAAAGGGTCTGCATTTGGTCACCTAACCTCACCAATCCTATCACTGCTGCGTTTATTCCGCTGTACACACGCTTGATTCTCTTTCGGAGACATATAAATCCATAGGTTTTAAGATTCTTCCTAGTCAGGTATATTCTTAGGCGTTTAATATGGGGTGTAGAGTCCACTTCGTTGAGCAAGGAGTAGCTCTTGTCTATTACATATTTGGCTTATGGAACGGTATCTGTGCTAATTTCAATCTTTGGTTTTATGCAGCACCCCAACTCACCTTTACTCTTAAGCAAGCATAAGTCGGTTTTCTACATTTGAGACCCTGTTCTGTTTTGTAATTCAGTTCCTGTGTAGCCAAGTTTACATTCCGTGTAGTAGTGATATCTTATGATGTTTCTTTTTCTGTGTGACTTATTTCACTTAGAATCATCGTACCTGAATCCACTCATTATGCTGCTATGGGCCTGATGACATAGATTTCATTGCTGAGTGATATTGCATTGTACGTATGTACCACAACTTCTTTATCCATTTTTCACTTTCTGTGATTTTGAACTTGTACTGTAAAGAAGGTTCTTGTAAACAGAGCCGTCCCAAACTTTGGGGTGGCTGTGTCTTTTTGATTTTAATTTCCCTAAGCTATAGGACCATAAGTGGAAGTGCCCTAGGCTCTGTTGCTTTGTTTTTTAGATGTTTCAGGAAACACCATACACTTCTCCAGAGTGGCTGTTGGCAATTTACATCCCGCCCATGAGCATAACAAGGCTCCCAGTTCTCCATGGCCTGTCCTGCCTTTCTGGATTTTACACTTTTTTCAGATGGCCCTTTTGACCGGGGGGCTGTGAGACTTCATTGTAGTGCAGATTTCCTTTGCAAGCTTGCTTGGTTGGCCAAAAAGGGCGTATGCGTTTTTTCCTGAATATATACAGGAAAAAACGCATACGCCCTTTTTGGCCAAGTGCATCATTGTGGACGTTCTGCCTCTTTTCCTATGCTTTACATGCAATTCCAGTCTACCTCCTGAAATCGGTTTCCTGCAATTCTGCCCCACTTTCAAGTCCTCTTGGCAGCCTTACTTCAATATATTTTTGGACGATAGCTATCATTTATAACTCTGCATGTATGTGAATGACAGTGCCCCTGAGCTCCTTTCTTCAACTCGCTTTCTTGTGAGCTGGCCGCAACACCGCAGGATTGCTTCAGGCCCTAGTGTGGTTCCGGCATGGCACGCTGAGCCTTTGGTTAATTCCTCTTCCTGGTGGGAAATGAGAGTTAAATTTGCCCGTCCAGACACCTCCAGCTAGTCTCTCATTGGTTCTCCCTATTCCTGTTCATTTTCCGCAGAAATTGCAAACTGGGCCAAACAGGAGGTTAAAGGCACTGACTCTCCAAGTGGGGAGAGTGTTAGTAAAGCGTCTGGAATGTTGCACCCGAGTACCAGGGGACGAAAACTGAGACACATTTGAACACGTTTCCCGATCACATGGTGGATCATACTCTGGGTTCCACATGCATGTTTTAGCTGAAGGAAGAATCCCTTAAACCTGGAGAGTTGAGACCCATGGAATGGGTACCATGGAATATGACTTCAAAGGGTCTGCATTTGTCCACCGAACCTCACCAATCCTATCACTGCTGCATTTATGCCGCTGTACACACGCTTGATTCTCTTTCGGAGACATATAAATCCATAGGTTTTAAGATTCTTCCTAGTCAGGTATATTCTTAGGTGTTTAATATGGGGTGTAGAGTCCACTTCGTTGATCAAGGAGTAGCTCTTGTCTATTACATATTTGGCTTATGGAACGGTATCTGTACTAATTTCAATCTCTGGTTTTATGCAGCACCCCAACTCACCTTTCCCCTTAAGCAAGCATAAGTCGGTTTTCTACATTTGAGACCCTGTTCTGTTTTGTAATTCAGTTCCTGTGTAGCCAAGTTTACATTCCATGTGGTAGAGATATCTTATGATGTTTCTTTTTCTGTGTGACTTATTTCACTTAGAATCATCGTACCTGAATCCACTCATTATGCTGCTACGGGCCTGATGACATAGATTTCATTGCTGAGTGATATTGCATTGTACGTAAGTACCACAACTTCTTTATCCATTTTGCGCTTTCTGTGATATTGAACTTGTACCGTAAACGAGGTTCTTGTAAACAGAGCTGTCCCAAACATTTGGGTGGTTGTGTCTTTTTGATTTTAATTTCCCTAAGCTATAGGACCATAAGTGGAAGTGCCCTAGGCTCTGTTGCTTTGTTTTTTAGATGTTTCAGGAAACACCATACACTTCTCCAGAGTGACTGTTGGCAATTTACATCCCGCCCATGAGCATAACAAGGCTCCCAGTTCTCCATGGCCTGTCCTTCCTTTCTGGATTTTACACTTTTTTCAGATGGCCCTTTTGACCAGGGGACAGTGAGACTTCATTGTAGTGCAGATTTCCTTTGCAAGCTTGCTTGGTTGGCCAAAAAGGGCGTATGCGTTTTTTCCTGAATGTATTCAGGAAAAAACGCATACGCCCTTTTTGGCCAAGTGCATCATTGTGGACGTTCTGCCTCTTTTCCTATGCTTTACATGCAATTCCAGTCTACCTCCTGAAATCGGTTTCCTGCAATTCTGCCCCGCTTTCAAGTCCTCTTGGCAGCCTTACTTCAATATATTTTTGGACGATAGCTATCATTTATAACTCTGCATGTATGTGAATGACAGTGCCCCTGAGCTCCTTTCTTCAACTCGCTTTCTTGTGAGCTGGCGGCAACACCGCAGGATTGCTTCAGGCCCTAGTGTGGTTCCGGCATGGCACGCTGAGCCTTTGGTTAATTCCTCTTCCTGGTGGGAAATGAGAGTTAAATTTGCCCGTCCAGACACCTCCAGCTAGTCTCTCATTGTTTCTCCCTATTCCTGTTCATTTTCCGTAGAAATTGCAAACTGGGCCAAACAGGAGGTTAAAGGCACTGACTCTCCAAGTGGGGAGAGTGTTAGTAAAGCGTCTGGAATGTTGCACCCGAGTACCAGGGGACGAAAACTGAGACACATTTGAACACGTTTCCCGATCACACGGTGGATCATACTCTGGGTTCCACATGCATGTTTTAGCTGAAGGAAGAATCCCTTAAACCTGGAGAGTTGAGACCCATGGAATGGGTACCATGCAATATGACTTCAAAGGGTCTGCATTTGTCCACCGAACCTCACCAATCCTATCACTGCTGCATTTATGCCGCTGTACACACGCTTGATTCTCTTTCGGAGACATATAAATCCATAGGTTTTAAGATTCTTCCTAGTCAGGTATATTCTTAGGCGTTTAATATGGGGTGTAGAGTCCACTTCGTTGATCAAGGAGTAGCTCTTGTCTATTACATATTTGGCTTATGGAACGGTATCTGTGCTAATTTCAATCTCTGGTTTTATGCAGCACCCCAACTCACCTTTCCCCTTAAGCAAGCATAAGTCGGTTTTCTACATTTGAGACCCTGTTCTGTTTTGTAATTCAGTTCCTGTGTAGCCAAGTTTACATTCCATGTGGTAGAGATATCTTATGATGTTTCTTTTTCTGTGTGACTTATTTCACTTAGAATCATCGTACCTGAATCCACTCATTATGCTGCTACGGGCCTGATGACATAGATTTCATTGCTGAGTGATATTGCATTGTACGTAAGTACCACAACTTCTTTATCCATTTTGCGCTTTCTGTGATATTGAACTTGTACCGTAAACGAGGTTCTTGTAAACAGAGCTGTCCCAAACATTTGGGTGGTTGTGTCTTTTTGATTTTAATTTCCCTAAGCTATAGGACCATAAGTGGAAGTGCCCTAGGCTCTGTTGCTTTGTTTTTTAGATGTTTCAGGAAACACCATACACTTCTCCAGAGTGACTGTTGGCAATTTACATCCCGCCCATGAGCATAACAAGGCTCCCAGTTCTCCATGGCCTGTCCTGCCTTTCTGGATTTTACACTTTTTTCAGATGGCCCTTTTGACCAGGGGACAGTGAGACTTCATTGTAGTGCAGATTTCCTTTGCAAGCTTGCTTGGTTGGCCAAAAAGGGCGTATGCGTTTTTTCCTGAATGTATTCAGGAAAAAACGCATACGCCCTTTTTGGCCAAGTGCATCATTGTGGACGTTCTGCCTCTTTTCCTATGCTTTACATGCAATTCCAGTCTACCTCCTGAAATCGGTTTCCTGCAATTCTGCCCCGCTTTCAAGTCCTCTTGGCAGCCTTACTTCAATATATTTTTGGACGATAGCTGTCATTTATAACTCTGCAGGTTTGTGAATGACAGTGCCCCTGAGCTCCTTTCTTCAACTCGCTTTCTTGTGAGCTGGCCGCAACACCGCAGCATTGCTTCAGGCCCTAGTGTGGTTCCGGCATGGCACGCTGAGCCTTTGGTTAATTCCTCTTCCTGGTGGGAAATGAGAGTTAAATTTGCCCGTCCAGACACCTCCAGCTAGTCTCTCATTGGTTCTCCCTATTCCTGTTCATTTTCCGCAGAAATTGCAAACTGGGCCAAACAGGAGGTTAAAGGCACTGACTCTCCAAGTGGGAAGAGTGTTAGTAAAGCATCTGGAATGTTGCACCCGAGTACCAGGGGATGAAAACTGACACAATTGAACACGTTTCCCGATCACACGGTGGATCATACTCTGGGTTCCACATGCATGTTTTAGCTGAAGGAAGAATCCCTTAAACCTGGAGAGTTGAGACCCATGGAGTGGGTACCATGCAATATGACTTCAAAGGGTCTGCATTTGTCCACCGAACCTCACCAATCCTATCACTGCTGCGTTTATGCCGCTGTACACACGCTTGATTCTCTTTCGGAGACATATAAATCCATAGGTTTTAAGATTCTTCCTAGTCAGGTATATTCTTAGGCGTTTAATATGGGGTGTAGAGTCCACTTCGTTGATCAAGGAGTAGCTCTTGTCTATTACATATTTGGCTTATGGAACGGTATCTGTGCTAATTTCAATCTCTGGTTTTATGCAGCACCCCAACTCACCTTTCCCCTTAAGCAAGCATAAGTCGGTTTTCTACATTTGATACCCTGTTCTGTTTTGTAATTCAGTTCCTGTGTAGCCAAGTTTACATTCCATGTGGTAGAGATATCTTATGATGTTTCTTTTTCTGTGTGACTTATTTCACTTAGAATCATCGTACCTGAATCCACTCATTATGCTGCTACGGGCCTGATGACATAGATTTCATTGCTGAGTGATATTGCATTGTACGTAAGTACCACAACTTCTTTATCCATTTTGCGCTTTCTGTGATATTGAACTTGTACCGTAAACGAGGTTCTTGTAAACAGAGCTGTCCCAAACATTTGGGTGGTTGTGTCTTTTTGATTTTAATTTCACTAAGCTATAGGACCATAAGTGGAAGTGCCCTAGGCTCTGTTGCTTTGTTTTTTAGATGTTTCAGGAAACACCATACACTTCTCCAGAGTGCCTGTTGGCAATTTACATCCCGCCCATTAGCATAACAAGGCTCCCAGTTCTCCATGGCCTGTCCTGCCTTTCTGGATTTTACACTTTTTACAGATGGCCCTTTTGACCAGGGGACAGTGAGACTTCATTGTAGTGCAGATTTCCTTTGCAAGCTTGCTTGGTTGGCCAAAAAGGGCATATGCGTTTTTTCCTGAATGTATTCAGGAAAAAACGCATACGCCCTTTTTGGCCAAGTGCATCATTGTGGACGTTCTGCCTCTTTTCCTATGCTTTACATGCAATTCCAGTCTACCTCCTGAAATCGGTTTCCTGCAATTCTGCCCCGCTTTCAAGTCCTCTTGGCAGCCTTACTTCAATATATTTTTGGACGATAGCTGTCATTTATAACTCTGCAGGTTTGTGAATGACAGTGCCCCTGAGCTCCTTTCTTCAACTCGCTTTCTTGTGAGCTGGCCGCAACACCGCAGCCTTGCTTCAGGCCCTAGTGTGGTTCCGGCATGGCACGCTGAGCCTTTTGTTAATTCCTCTTCCTGGTGGGAAATGAGAGTTAAATTTGCCCGTCCAGTCACCTCCAGCTAGTCTCTCATTGGTTCTCCCTATTCCTGTTCATTTTCCGCAGAAATTGCAAACTGGGCCAAACAGGAGGTTAAAGGCACTGACTCTCCAAGTGGGGAGAGTGTTAGTAAAGCATCTGGAATGTTGCACCCGAGTACCAGGGGACGAAAACTGACACAATTGAACACGTTTCCCGATCACACGGTGGATCATACTCTGGGTTCCACATGCATGTTTTAGCTGAAGGAAGAATCCCTTAAACCTGGAGAGTTGAGACCCATGGAGTGGGTACCATGCAATATGACTTCAAAGGGTCTGCATTTGTCCACCGAACCTCACCAATAATATCACTGCTGCGTTTATGCCGCTGTACACACGCTTGATTCTCTTTCGGAGACATATAAATCCATAGGTTTTAAGATTCTTACTAGTCAGGTATATTCTTAGGCGTTTAATATGGGGTGTAGAGTCCACTTCGTTGATCAAGGAGTAGCTCTTGTCTATTACATATTTGGCTTATGGAACGGTATCTGTGCTAATTTCAATCTCTGGTTTTATGCAGCACCCCAACTCACCTTTCCCCTTAAGCAAGCATAAGTCGGTTTTCTACATTTGAGACCCTGTTCTGTTTTGTAATTCAGTTCCTGTGTAGCCAAGTTTACATTCCATGTGGTAGAGATATCTTATGATGTTTCTTTTTCTGTGTGACTTATTTCACTTAGAATCATCGTACCTGAATCCACTCATTATGCTGCTACGGGCCTGATGACATAGATTTCATTGCTGAGTGATATTGCATTGTACGTAAGTACCACAACTTCTTTATCCATTTTGCGCTTTCTGTGATATTGAACTTGTACCGTAAACGAGGTTCTTGTAAACAGAGCTGTCCCAAACATTTGGGTGGTTGTGTCTTTTTGATTTTAATTTCCCTAAGCTATAGGACCATAAGTGGAAGTGCCCTAGGCTCTGTTGCTTTGTTTTTTAGATGTTTCAGGAAACACCATACACTTCTCCAGAGTGCCTGTTGGCAATTTACATCCCGCCCATGAGCATAACAAGGCTCCCAGTTCTCCATGGCCTGTCCTGCCTTTCTGGATTTTACACTTTTTTCAGATGGCCCTTTTGACCGGGGAGCAGTGAGACTTCATTGTAGTGCAGATTTCCTTTGCAAGCTTGCTTGGTTGGCCAAAAAGGGCGTATGCGTTTTTTCCTGAATATATTCAGGAAAAAACGCATACGCCCTTTTTGGCCAAGTGCATCATTGTGGACGTTCTGCCTCTTTTCCTATGCTTTACATGCAATTCCAGTCTACCTCCTGAAATCGGTTTCCTGCAATTCTGCCCCGCTTTCAAGTCCTCTTGGCAACCTTACTTCAATATATTTTTGGACGATAGCTGTCATTTATAACTCTGCAGGTTTGTGAATGACAGTGCCCCTGAGCTCCTTTCTTCAACTCGCTTTCTTGTGAGCTGGCCGCAACACCGCAGCCTTGCTTCAGGCCCTAGTGTGGTTCCGGCATGGCACGCTGAGCCTTTGGTTAATTCCTCTTCCTGGTGGGAAATGAGAGTTAAATTTGCCCGTCCAGACACCTCCAGCTAGTCTCTCATTGGTTCTCCCTATTCCTGTTCATTTTCCGCAGAAATTGCAAACTGGGCCAAACAGGAGGTTAAAGGCACTGACTCTCCAAGTGGGGAGAGTGTTAGTAAAGCATCTGGAATGTTGCACCCGAGTACCAGGGGACGAAAACTGACACAATTGAACACGTTTCCCGATCACACGGTGGATCATACTCTGGGTTCCACATGCATGTTTTAGCTGAAGGAAGAATCCCTTAAACCTGGAGAGTTGAGACCCATGGAATGGGTACCATGCAATATGACTTCAAAGGGTCTGCATTTGTCCACCGAACCTCACCAATAATATCACTGCTGCGTTTATGCCGCTGTACACACGCTTGATTCTCTTTCGGAGACATATAAATCCATAGGTTTTAAGATTCTTCCTAGTCAGGTATATTCTTAGGCGTTTAATATGGGGTGTAGAGTCCACTTCGTTGATCAAGGAGTAGCTCTTGTCTATTACATATTTGGCTTATGGAACGGTATCTGTGCTAATTTCAATCTCTGGTTTTATGCAGCACCCCAACTCACCTTTCCCCTTAAGCAAGCATAAGTCGGTTTTCTACATTTGAGACCCTGTTCTGTTTTGTAATTCAGTTCCTGTGTAGCCAAGTTTACATTCCATGTGGTAGAGATATCTTATGATGTTTCTTTTTCTGTGTGACTTATTTCACTTAGAATCATCGTACCTGAATCCACTCATTATGCTGCTACGGGCCTGATGACATAGATTTCATTGCTGAGTGATATTGCATTGTACGTAAGTACCACAACTTCTTTATCCATTTTGCGCTTTCTGTGATATTGAACTTGTACCGTAAACGAGGTTCTTGTAAACAGAGCTGTCCCAAACATTTGGGTGGTTGTGTCTTTTTGATTTTAATTTCCCTAAGCTATAGGACCATAAGTGGAAGTGCCCTAGGCTCTGTTGCTTTGTTTTTTAGATGTTTCAGGAAACACCATACACTTCTCCAGAGTGCCTGTTGGCAATTTACATCCCGCCCATGAGCATAACAAGGCTCCCAGTTCTCCATGGCCTGTCCTGCCTTTCTGGATTTTACACTTTTTTCAGATGGCCCTTTTGACCGGGGAGCAGTGAGACTTCATTGTAGTGCAGATTTCCTTTGCAAGCTTGCTTGGTTGGCCAAAAAGGGCGTATGCGTTTTTTCCTGAATATATTCAGGAAAAAACGCATACGCCCTTTTTGGCCAAGTGCATCATTGTGGACGTTCTGCCTCTTTTCCTATGCTTTACATGCAATTCCAGTCTACCTCCTGAAATCGGTTTCCTGCAATTCTGCCCCGCTTTCAAGTCCTCTTGGCAGCCTTACTTCAATATATTTTTGGACGATAGCTGTCATTTATAACTCTGCAGGTTTGTGAATGACAGTGCCCCTGAGCTCCTTTCTTCAACTCGCTTTCTTGTGAGCTGGCCGCAACACCGCAGCCTTGCTTCAGGCCCTAGTGTGGTTCCGGCATGGCACGCTGAGCCTTTGGTTAATTCCTCTTCCTGGTGGGAAATGAGAGTTAAATTTGCCCGTCCAGACACCTCCAGCTAGTCTCTCATTGGTTCTCCCTATTCCTGTTCATTTTCCGCAGAAATTGCAAACTGGGCCAAACAGGAGGTTAAAGGCACTGACTCTCCAAGTGGGGAGAGTATTAGTAAAGCATCTGGAATGTTGCACCCGAGTACCAGGGGACGAAAACTGACACAATTGAACACGTTTCCCGATCACACGGTGGATCATACTCTGGGTTCCACATGCATGTTTTAGCTGAAGGAAGAATCCCTTAAACCTGGAGAGTTGAGACCCATGGAATGGGTACCATGGAATATGACTTCAAAGGGTCTGCATTTGTCCACCGAACCTCACCAATAATATCACTGCTGCGTTTATGCCACTGTACACACGCTTGATTCTCTTTCGGAGACATAGAAATCCATAGGTTTTAAGATTCTTCCTAGTCAGGTATATTCTTAGGCGTTTAATATGGGGTGTAGAGTCCACTTCGTTGATCAAGGAGTAGCTCTTGTCTATTACATATTTGGCTTATGGAACGGTATCTGTGCTAATTTCAATCTCTGGTTTTATGCAGCACCCCAACTCACCTTTCCCCTTAAGCAAGCATAAGTCGGTTTTCTACATTTGAGACCCTGTTCTGTTTTGTAATTCAGTTCCTGTGTAGCCAAGTTTACATTCCATGTGGTAGAGATATCTTATGATGTTTCTTTTTCTGTGTGACTTATTTCACTTAGAATCATCGTACCTGAATCCACTCATTATGCTGCTACGGGCCTGATGACATAGATTTCATTGCTGAGTGATATTGCATTGTACGTAAGTACCACAACTTCTTTATCCATTTTGCGCTTTCTGTGATATTGAACTTGTACCGTAAACGAGGTTCTTGTAAACAGAGCTGTCCCAAACATTTGGGTGGTTGTGTCTTTTTGATTTTAATTTCCCTAAGCTATAGGACCATAAGTGGAAGTGCCCTAGGCTCTGTTGCTTTGTTTTTTAGATGTTTCAGGAAACACCATACACTTCTCCAGAGTGCCTTTTGGCAATTTACATCCCGCCCATCAGCATAACAAGGCTCCCAGTTCTCCATGGCTTGTCCTGCCTTTCTGGATTTTACACTTTTTTCAGATGGCCCTTTTGACCGGGGAGCAGTGAGACTTCATTGTAGTGCAGATTTCCTTTGCAAGCTTGCTTGGTTGGCCAAAAAGGGCGTATGCGTTTTTTCCTGAATATATTCAGGAAAAAACGCATACGCCCTTTTTGGCCAAGTGCATCATTTTGGACGTTCTGCCTCTTTTCCTATGCTTTACATGCAATTCCAGTCTACCTCCTGAAATCGGTTTCCTGCAATTCTGCCCCGCTTTCAAGTCCTCTTGGCAACCTTACTTCAATATATTTTTGGACGATAGCTGTCATTTATAACTCTGCAGGTTTGTGAATGACAGTGCCCCTGAGCTCCTTTCTTCAACTCGCTTTCTTGTGAGTTGGCCGCAACACCGCAGCCTTGCTTCAGGCCCTAGTGTGGTTCCGGCATGGCACGCTGAGCCTTTGGTTAATTCCTCTTCCTGGTGGGAAATGAGAGTTAAATTTGCCCGTCCAGACACCTCCAGCTAGTCTCTCATTGGTTCTCCCTATTCCTGTTCATTTTCCGCAGAAATTGCAAACTGGGCCAAACAGGAGGTTAAAGGCACTGACTCTCCAAGTGGGGAGAGTGTTAGTAAAGCATCTGGAATGTTGCACCCGAGTACCAGGGGACGAAAACTGACACAATTGAACACGTTTCCCGATCACACGGTGGATCATACTCTGGGTTCCACATGCATGTTTTAGCTGAAGGAAGAATCCCTTAAACCTGGAGAGTTGAGACCCATGGAGTGGGTACCATGCAATATGACTTCAAAGGGTCTGCATTTGTCCACCGAACCTCACCAATAATATCACTGCTGCGTTTATGCCGCTGTACACACGCTTGATTCTCTTTCGGAGACATATAAATCCATAGGTTTTAAGATTCTTACTAGTCAGGTATATTCTTAGGCGTTTAATATGGGGTGTAGAGTCCACTTCGTTGATCAAGGAGTAGCTCTTGTCTCTTACATATTTGGCTTATGGAACGGTATCTGTGCTAATTTCAATCTCTGGTTTTATGCAGCACCCCAACTCACCTTTCCCCTTAAGCAAGCATAAGTCGGTTTTCTACATTTGAGACCCTGTTCTGTTTTGTAATTCAGTTCCTGTGTAGCCAAGTTTACATTCCATGTGGTAGAGATATCTTATGATGTTTCTTTTTCTGTGTGACTTATTTCACTTAGAATCATCGTACCTGAATCCACTCATTATGCTGCTACGGGCCTGATGACATAGATTTCATTGCTGAGTGATATTGCATTGTACGTAAGTACCACAACTTCTTTATCCATTTTGCGCTTTCTGTGATATTGAACTTGTACCGTAAACGAGGTTCTTGTAAACAGAGCTGTCCCAAACATTTGGGTGGTTGTGTCTTTTTGATTTTAATTTCCCTAAGCTATAGGACCATAAGTGGAAGTGCCCTAGGCTCTGTTGCTTTGTTTTTTAGATGTTTCAGGAAACACCATACACTTCTCCAGAGTGCCTGTTGGCAATTTACATCCCGCCCATGAGCATAACAAGGCTCCCAGTTCTCCATGGCCTGTCCTGCCTTTCTGGATTTTACACTTTTTTCAGATGGCCCTTTTGACCAGGGGACAGTGAGACTTCATTGTAGTGCAGATTTCCTTTGCAAGCTTGCTTGGTTGGCCAAAAAGGGCATATGCGTTTTTTCCTGAATGTATTCAGGAAAAAACGCATACGCCCTTTTTGGCCAAGTGCATCATTGTGGACGTTCTGCCTCTTTTCCTATGCTTTACATGCAATTCCAGTCTACCTCCTGAAATCGGTTTCCTGCAATTCTGCCCCGCTTTCAAGTCCTCTTGGCAGCCTTACTTCAATATATTTTTGGACGATAGCTGTCATTTATAACTCTGCAGGTTTGTGAATGACAGTGCCCCTGAGCTCCTTTCTTCAACTCGCTTTCTTGTGAGCTGGCCGCAACACCGCAGCCTTGCTTCAGGCCCTAGTGTGGTTCCGGCATGGCACGCTGAGCCTTTGGTTAATTCCTCTTCCTGGTGGGAAATGAGAGTTAAATTTGCCCGTCCAGACACCTCCAGCTAGTCTCTCATTGGTTCTCCCTATTCCTGTTCATTTTCCGCAGAAATTGCAAACTGGGCCAAACAGGAGGTTAAAGGCACTGACTCTCCAAGTGGGGAGAGTATTAGTAAAGCATCTGGAATGTTGCACCCGAGTACCAGGGGACGAAAACTGACACAATTGAACACGTTTCCCGATCACACGGTGGATCATACTCTGGGTTCCACATGCATGTTTTAGCTGAAGGAAGAATCCCTTAAACCTGGAGAGTTGAGACCCATGGAATGGGTACCATGGAATATGACTTCAAAGGGTCTGCATTTGTCCACCGAACCTCACCAATAATATCACTGCTGCGTTTATGCCACTGTACACACGCTTGATTCTCTTTCGGAGACATAGAAATCCATAGGTTTTAAGATTCTTCCTAGTCAGGTATATTCTTAGGCGTTTAATATGGGGTGTAGAGTCCACTTCGTTGATCAAGGAGTAGCTCTTGTCTATTACATATTTGGCTTATGGAACGGTATCTGTGCTAATTTCAATCTCTGGTTTTATGCAGCACCCCAACTCACCTTTCCCCTTAAGCAAGCATAAGTCGGTTTTCTACATTTGAGACCCTGTTCTGTTTTGTAATTCAGTTCCTGTGTAGCCAAGTTTACATTCCATGTGGTAGAGATATCTTATGATGTTTCTTTTTCTGTGTGACTTATTTCACTTAGAATCATCGTACCTGAATCCACTCATTATGCTGCTACGGGCCTGATGACATAGATTTCATTGCTGAGTGATATTGCATTGTACGTAAGTACCACAACTTCTTTATCCATTTTGCGCTTTCTGTGATATTGAACTTGTACCGTAAACGAGGTTCTTGTAAACAGAGCTGTCCCAAACATTTGGGTGGTTGTGTCTTTTTGATTTTAATTTCCCTAAGCTATAGGACCATAAGTGGAAGTGCCCTAGGCTCTGTTGCTTTGTTTTTTAGATGTTTCAGGAAACACCATACACTTCTCCAGAGTGCCTGTTGGCAATTTACATCCCGCCCATCAGCATAACAAGGCTCCCAGTTCTCCATGGCTTGTCCTGCCTTTCTGGATTTTACACTTTTTTCAGATGGCCCTTTTGACCGGGGAGCAGTGAGACTTCATTGTAGTGCAGATTTCCTTTGCAAGCTTGCTTGGTTGGCCAAAAAGGGCGTATGCGTTTTTTCCTGAATATATTCAGGAAAAAACGCATACGCCCTTTTTGGCCAAGTGCATCATTTTGGACGTTCTGCCTCTTTTCCTATGCTTTACATGCAATTCCAGTCTACCTCCTGAAATCGGTTTCCTGCAATTCTGCCCCGCTTTCAAGTCCTCTTGGCAACCTTACTTCAATATATTTTTGGACGATAGCTGTCATTTATAACTCTGCAGGTTTGTGAATGACAGTGCCCCTGAGCTCCTTTCTTCAACTCGCTTTCTTGTGAGTTGGCCGCAACACCGCAGCCTTGCTTCAGGCCCTAGTGTGGTTCCGGCATGGCACGCTGAGCCTTTGGTTAATTCCTCTTCCTGGTGGGAAATGAGAGTTAAATTTGCCCGTCCAGACACCTCCAGCTAGTCTCTCATTGGTTCTCCCTATTCCTGTTCATTTTCCGCAGAAATTGCAAACTGGGCCAAACAGGAGGTTAAAGGCACTGACTCTCCAAGTGGGGAGAGTGTTAGTAAAGCATCTGGAATGTTGCACCCGAGTACCAGGGGACGAAAACTGACACAATTGAACACGTTTCCCGATCACACGGTGGATCATACTCTGGGTTCCACATGCATGTTTTAGCTGAAGGAAGAATCCCTTAAACCTGGAGAGTTGAGACCCATGGAGTGGGTACCATGCAATATGACTTCAAAGGGTCTGCATTTGTCCACCGAACCTCACCAATAATATCACTGCTGCGTTTATGCCGCTGTACACACGCTTGATTCTCTTTCGGAGACATATAAATCCATAGGTTTTAAGATTCTTACTAGTCAGGTATATTCTTAGGCGTTTAATATGGGGTGTAGAGTCCACTTCGTTGATCAAGGAGTAGCTCTTGTCTCTTACATATTTGGCTTATGGAACGGTATCTGTGCTAATTTCAATCTCTGGTTTTATGCAGCACCCCAACTCACCTTTCCCCTTAAGCAAGCATAAGTCGGTTTTCTACATTTGAGACCCTGTTCTGTTTTGTAATTCAGTTCCTGTGTAGCCAAGTTTACATTCCATGTGGTAGAGATATCTTATGATGTTTCTTTTTCTGTGTGACTTATTTCACTTAGAATCATCGTACCTGAATCCACTCATTATGCTGCTACGGGCCTGATGACATAGATTTCATTGCTGAGTGATATTGCATTGTACGTAAGTACCACAACTTCTTTATCCATTTTGCGCTTTCTGTGATATTGAACTTGTACCGTAAACGAGGTTCTTGTAAACAGAGCTGTCCCAAACATTTGGGTGGTTGTGTCTTTTTGATTTTAATTTCCCTAAGCTATAGGACCATAAGTGGAAGTGCCCTAGGCTCTGTTGCTTTGTTTTTTAGATGTTTCAGGAAACACCATACACTTCTCCAGAGTGCCTGTTGGCAATTTACATCCCGCCCATGAGCATAACAAGGCTCCCAGTTCTCCATGGCCTGTCCTGCCTTTCTGGATTTTACACTTTTTTCAGATGGCCCTTTTGACCAGGGGACAGTGAGACTTCATTGTAGTGCAGATTTCCTTTGCAAGCTTGCTTGGTTGGCCAAAAAGGGCATATGCGTTTTTTCCTGAATGTATTCAGGAAAAAACGCATACGCCCTTTTTGGCCAAGTGCATCATTGTGGACGTTCTGCCTCTTTTCCTATGCTTTACATGCAATTCCAGTCTACCTCCTGAAATCGGTTTCCTGCAATTCTGCCCCGCTTTCAAGTCCTCTTGGCAGCCTTACTTCAATATATTTTTGGACGATAGCTGTCATTTATAACTCTGCAGGTTTGTGAATGACAGTGCCCCTGAGCTCCTTTCTTCAACTCGCTTTCTTGTGAGCTGGCCGCAACACCGCAGCATTGCTTCAGGCCCTAGTGTGGTTCCGGCATGGCACGCTGAGCCTTTGGTTAATTCCTCTTCCTGGTGGGAAATGAGAGTTAAATTTGCCCGTCCAGACACCTCCAGCTAGTCTCTCATTGGTTCTCCCTATTTCTGTTCATTTTCCGCAGAAATTGCAAACTGGGCCAAACAGGAGGTTAAAGGCACTGACTCTCCAAGTGGGGAGAGTGTTAGTAAAGCATCTGGAATGTTGCACCCGAGTACCAGGGGACGAAAACTGACACAATTGAACATGTTTCCCGATCACACGGTGGATCATACTCTGGGTTCCACATGCATGTTTTAGCTGAAGGAAGAATCCCTTAAACCTGGAGAGTTGAGACCCATGGAATGGGTACCATGGAATATGACTTCAAAGGGTCTGCATTTGGCCACCGAACCTCACCAATCCTATCACTGCTGCGTTTATGCCGCTGTACACACGCTTGATTCTCTTTCGGAGACATATAAATCCATAGGTTTTAAGATTCTTCCTAGTCAGGTATATTCTTAGGCGTTTAATATGGGGTGTAGAGTCCACTTCGTTGAGCAAGGAGTAGCTCTTGTCTATTACATATTTGGCTTATGGAACGGTATCTGTGCTAATTTCAATCTCTGGTTTTATGCAGCACCCCAACTCACCTTTCGCCTTAAGCAAGCATAAGTTGGTTTTCTACATTTGAGACCCTGTTCTGTTTTGTAATTCAGTTCCTGTGTAGCCAAGTTTACATTCCGTGTAGTAGTGATATCTTATGATGTTTCTTTTTCTGTGTGACTTATTTCACTTAGAATCATCGTACCTGAATCCACTCATTATGCTGCTATGGGCCTGATGACATAGATTTCATTGCTGAGTGATATTGCATTGTACGTATGTACCACAACTTCTTTATCCATTTTTCACTTTCTGTGATTTTGAACTTGTACTGTAAAGAAGGTTCTTGTAAACAGAGCCGTCCCAAACTTTGGGGTGGCTGTGTCTTTTTGATTTTAATTTCCCTAAGCTATAGGACCATAAGTGGAAGTGCCCTAGGCTCTGTTGCTTTGTTTTTTAGATGTTTCAGGAAACACCATACACTTCTCCAGAGTGGCTGTTGGCAATTTACATCCCGCCCATGAGCATAACAAGGCTCCCAGTTCTCCATGGCCTGTCCTGCCTTTCTGGATTTTACACTTTTTTCAGATGGCCCTTTTGACCGGGGGGCTGTGAGACTTCATTGTAGTGCAGATTTCCTTTGCAAGCTTGCTTGGTTGGCCAAAAAGGGCGTATGCGTTTTTTCCTGAATATATTCAGGAAAAAACGCATACGCCCTTTTTGGCCAAGTGCATCATTGTGGACGTTCTGCCTCTTTTCCTATGCTTTACATGCAATTCCAGTCTACCTCCTGAAATCGGTTTCCTGCAATTCTGCCCCGCTTTCAAGTCCTCTTGGCAGCCTTACTTCAATATATTTTTGGACGATAGCTATCATTTATAACTCTGCAGGTATGTGAATGACAGTGCCCCTGAGCTCCTTTCTTCAACTCGCTTTCTTGTGAGCTGGCCGCAACACCGCAGGATTGCTTCAGGCCCTAGTGTGGTTCCGGCATGGCACGCTGAGCCTTTGGTTAATTCCTCTTCCTGGTGGGAAATGAGAGTTAAATTTGCCCGTCCAGACACCTCCAGCTAGTCTCTCATTGGTTCTCCCTATTCCTGTTCATTTTCCGCAGAAATTGCAAACTGGGCCAAACAGGAGGTTAAAGGCACTGACTCTCCAAGTGGGGAGAGTGTTAGTAAAGCGTCTGGAATGTTGCACCCGAGTACCAGGGGACGAAAACTGAGACACATTTGAACACGTTTCCCGATCACATGGTGGATCATACTCTGGGTTCCACATGCATGTTTTAGCTGAAGGAAGAATCCCTTAAACCTGGAGAGTTGAGACCCATGGAATGGGTACCATGGAATATGACTTCAAAGGGTCTGCATTTGTCCACCGAACCTCACCAATCCTATCACTGCTGCGTTTATGCCGCTGTACACACGCTTGATTCTCTTTCGGAGACATATAAATCCATAGGTTTTAAGATTCTTCCTAGTCATGTATATTCTTAGGCGTTTAATATGGGGTGTAGAGTCCACTTCGTTGATCAAGGAGTAGCTCTTGTCTATTACATATTTGGCTTATGGAACGGTATCTGTGCTAATTTCAATCTCTGGTTTTATGCAGCACCCCAACTCACCTTTCCCCTTAAGCAAGCATAAGTCGGTTTTCTACATTTGAGACCCTGTTCTGTTTTGTAATTCAGTTCCTGTGTAGCCAAGTTTACATTCCATGTGGTAGAGATATCTTATGATGTTTCTTTTTCTGTGTGACTTATTTCACTTAGAATCATCGTACCTGAATCCACTCATTATGCTGCTACGGGCCTGATGACATAGATTTCATTGCTGAGTGATATTGCATTGTACGTAAGTACCACAACTTCTTTATCCATTTTGCGCTTTCTGTGATATTGAACTTGTACCGTTAACGAGGTTCTTGTAAACAGAGCCGTCCCAAACTTTGGGGTGGCTGTGTCTTTTTGATTTTAATTTCCCTAAGCTATAGGACCATAAGTGGAAGTGCCCTAGGCTCTGTTGCTTTGTTTTTTAGATGTTTCAGGAAACACCATACACTTCTCCAGAGTGCCTGTTGGCAATTTACATCCCGCCCATCAGCATAACAAGGCTCCCAGTTCTCCATGGCCTGTCCTGCCTTTCTGGATTTTACACTTTTTTCAGATGGCCCTTTTGACCGGGGGACAGTGAGACTTCATTGTAGTGCAGATTTCCTTTGCAAGCTTGCTTGGTTGGCCAAAAAGGGCGTATGCGTTTTTTCCTGAATATATTCAGGAAAAAACGCATACGCCCTTTTTGGCCAAGTGCATCATTGTGGACGTTCTGCCTCTTTTCCTATGCTTTACATGCAATTCCAGTCTACCTCCTGAAATCGGTTTCCTGCAATTCTGCCCCGCTTTCAAGTCCTCTTGGCAGCCTTACTTCAATATATTTTTGGACGATAGCTGTCATTTATAACTCTGCAGGTATGTGAATGACAGTGTCCCTGAGCTCCTTTCTTCAACTCGCTTTCTTGTGAGCTGGCCGCAACACCGCAGGATTGCTTCAGGCCCTAGTGTGGTTCCGGCATGGCACGCTGAACCTTTGTTTAATTCCTCTTCCTGGTGGGAAATGAGAGTTAAATTTGCCCGTCCAGACACCTCCAGCTAGTCTCTCATTGGTTCTCCCTATTCCTGTTCATTTTCCGCAGAAATTGCAAACTGGGCCAAACAGGAGGTTAAAGGCACTGACTCTCCAAGTGGGGAGAGTGTTAGTAAAGCGTCTGGAATGTTGCACCCGAGTACCAGGGGACGAAAACTGAGACACATTTGAACACGTTTCCCGATCACATGGTGGATCATACTCTGGGTTCCACATGCATGTTTTAGCTGAAGGAAGAATCCCTTAAACCTGGAGAGTTGAGACCCCTGCAATGGGTACCATGCAATATGACTTCAAAGGGTCTGCATTTGCTCACCGAACCTCACCAATCCTATCACTGCTGCATTTATGCCACTGTACACACGCTTGATTCTCTTTCTGAGACATATAAATCCATAGGTTTTAAGATTCTTACTAGTCAGGTATATTCTTAGGCGTTTAATATGGGGTGTAGAGTCCACTTCGTTGAGCAAGGAGTAGCTCTTGTCTATTACATATTTGGCTTATGGAACGGTATCTGTGCTAATTTCAATCTCTGGTTTTATGCAGCACCCCAACTCACCTTTCCCCTTAAGCAAGCATAAGTCGGTTTTCTACATTTGAGACCCTGTTCTGTTTTGTAATTCAGTTCCTGTGTAGCCAAGTTTACATTCCATGTGGTAGAGATATCTTATGATGTTTCTTTTTCTGTGTGACTTATTTCACTTAGAATCATCGTACCTGAATCCACTCATTATGCTGCTATGGGCCTGATGACATAGATTTCATTGCTGAGTGATATTGCATTGTACGTAAGTACCACAACTTCTTTATCCATTTTTCACTTTCTGTGATTTTGAACTTGTACTGTAAACGAGGTTCTTTTAAACAGAGCCTTCCCAAACTTTGGGGTGGCTGTGTCTTTTTGATTTTAATTTCCCTAAGCTATAGGACCATAAGTGGAAGTGCCCTAGGCTCTGTTGCTTTGTTTTTTAGATGTTTCAGGAAACACCATACACTTCTCCAGAGTGGCTGTTGGCAATTTACATCCCGCCCATGAGCATAACAAGGCTCCAAGTTCTCCATGGCCTGTCCTGCCTTTCTGGATTTTACACTTTTTTCAGATGGCCCTTTTGACCGGGGGGCAGTGAGACTTCATTGTAGTGCAGATTTCCTTTTCAAGCTTGCTTGGTTGGCCAAAAAGGGCGTATCCGTTTTTTCCTGAATATATTCAGGAAAAAACGGATACGCCCTTTTTGGCCAAGTGCATCATTGTGGACGTTCTGCCTCTTTTCCTTTGCTTTACATGCAATTCCAGTCTACCTCCTGAAATCGGTTTCCTGCAATTCTGCCCAGCGTTCAAGTCCTCTTGGCAGCCTTACTTCAATATATTTTTGGACGATAGCTGTCATTTATAACTCTGCAGGTTTGTGAATGACAGTGCCCCTGAGCTCCTTTCTTCAACTCGCTTTCTTGTGAGCTGGCCGCAACACCGCAGCATTGCTTCAGTCCCTAGTGTGGTTCCGGAATGACATGCTGAGCCTTTGGTTAATTCCTCTTCCTGGTGGGAAATGAGAGTTAAATTTGCCCGTCCAGACACCTCCAGCTAGTCTCTCATTGGTTCACCCTATTCCTGTTCATTTTCCGCAGAAATTGCAAACTGGGCCAAACAAGAGGTTAAAGGCACTGACTCTCCAAGTGGGGAGAGTGTTAGTAAAGCGTCTGGAATGTTGCACCCGAGTCCCGGGGGATGAAAACTGACACAATTAAACACGTTTCCCAATCACACGGTGGATCATACTCTGGGTTCCACATGCATGTTTTAGCTGAAAGAAGAATCCCTTAAACCTGGAGAGTTGAGACCCCTGCAATGGGTACCATGCAATATGACTTCAAAGGGTCTGCATTTGCTCACCGAACCTCACCAATCCTATCACTGCTGCGTTTATGACACTGTACACACGCTTGATTCTCTTTCGGAGACATATAAATCCATAGGTTTTAAGATTCTTTCTAGTCATGTATATTCTTACGCGTTTAATATGGGGTGTAGAGTCCACTTCATTGAGCAAGGAGTAGCTCTTGTGTATTAAATATTTGGGTTATGGAACGGTATCTGTTCTAATTTCAATCTCTGGTTTTATGCAGCACCCCAACTCACCTTTCGCCTTAAGCAAGCATAAGTTGGTTTTCTACATTTGAGACCCTGTTCTGTTTTGTAATTCAGTTCCTGTGTAGCCAAGTTTACATTCCTTGTAGTAGTGATATCTTATGATGTTTGTTTTTCTGTGTGACTTATTTCACTTAGAATCATCGTACCTGAATCCACTCATTATGCTGCTACGGGCCTGATGACATAGATTTCATTGCTGAGTGATATTGCATTGTACGTAAGTACCACAACTTCTTTATCCATTTTGCGCTTTCTGTGATATTGAACTTGTACCGTAAACGAGGTTCTTGTAAACAGAGCTGTCCCAAACATTTGGGTGGTTGTGTCTTTTTGATTTTAATTTCCCTAAGCTATAGGACGATAAGTGGAAGTGCCCTAGGCTCTGTTGCTTTGTTTTTTAGATGTTTCAGGAAACACCATACACTTCTCCAGAGTGCCTGTTGGCAATTTACATCCCGCCCATGAGCATAACAAGGCTCCCAGTTCTCCATGGCCTGTCCTGCCTTTCTGGATTTTACACATTTTTCAGATGGCCCTTTTGACCAGGGGACAGTGAGACTTCATTGTAGTGCAGATTTCCTTTGCAAGCTTGCTTGGTTGGCCAAAAAGGGCGTATGCGTTTTTTCCTGAATATATTCAGGAAAAAACGCATACGCCCTTTTTGGCCAAGTGCATCATTGTGGACGTTCTGCCTCTTTTCTATTACATATTTGGCTTATGGAATGATATCTGTGCTAATTTCAATGTCTGGTTTTATGCAGCACCCCAACTCACATTTCCCCTTAAGGAAGCATAAGTTGGTTTTCTACATTTGAGACCCTGTTCTGTTTTGTAATTCAGTTCCTGTGTAGCCAAGTTTACATTCCGTGTAGTAGTGATATCTTATGATGTTTCTTTTTCTGTGTGACTTATTTCACTTAGAATCATCGTACCTGAATCCACTCATTATGCTGCTATGGGCCTGATGACATAGATTTCATTGCTGAGTGATATTGCATTGTAGGTAAGTACCACAACTTCTTTATCCATTTTTCACTTTCTGTGATATTGAACTTGTACCGTAAACGAGGTTCCTGTAAACAGAACCGTCCCAAACTTTGGGGTGGCTGTGTCTTTTTGATTTTAATTTCCCTAAGCTATAGGACCATAAGTGGAAGTGCCCTAGGCTCTGTTGTTTTGTTTTTTAGATGTTTCAGGAAACACCATACACTTCTCCAGAGTGCCTGTTGGCAATTTACATCCCGCCCATGAGCATAACAAGGCTCCCAGTTCTCCATGGCCTGTCCTGCCTTTCTGGATTTTACACTTTTTTCAGATGGCCCTTTTGACCGGGGAGCAGTGAGACTTCATTGTAGTGCAGATTTCCTTTCCAAGCTTGCTTGGTTGGCCAAAAAGGGCGTATGCGTTTTTTCCTGAATACATTCAGGAAAAAACGCATACGCCCTTTTTGGCCAAGTGCATCATTGTGGACGTTCTGCCTCTTTTCCTATGCTTTACATGCAATTCCAGTCTACCTCCTGAAATCGGTTTCCTGCAATTCTGCCCCGCTTTCAAGTCTTCTTGGCAGCCTTACTTCAATATATTTTTGAACGATAGCTGTCATTTATAACTCTGCAGGTTTGTGAATGACAGTGCCCCTGAGCTCCTTTCTTCAACTCGCTTTCTTGTGAGCTGGCCGCAACACCGCAGCCTTGCTTCAGGCCCTAGTGTGGTTCCGGCATGGCACGCTGAGCCTTTGGTTAATTCCTCTTCCTGGTGGGAAATGAGAGTTAAATTTGCCCGTCCAGACACCTCCAGCTAGTCTCTCATTGGTTCTCCCTATTCCTGTTCATTTTCCGCAGAAATTGCAAACTGGGCCAAACAGGAGGTTAAAGGCACTGACTCTCCAAGTGGGGAGAGTGTTAGTAAAGCGTCTGGAATGTTGCACCCGAGTACCAGGGGACGAAAACTGACACAATTGAACACGTTTCCCGATCACATGGTGGATCATACACTGGGTTCCACATGCATGTTTTAGCTGAAGGAAGAATCCCTTAAACCTGGAGAGTTGAGACCCATGGAATGGGTACCATGGAATATGACTTCAAAGGGTCTGCATTTGTCCACCGAACCTCAACAATCCTATCACTGTTGCGTTTATGCCGCTGTACACACGCTTGATTCTCTTTCGGAGACATATAAATCCATAGGTTTTAAGATTCTTCCTAGTCAGGTATATTCTTAGGCGTTTAATATGGGGTGTAGAGTCCACTTCGTTGATCAAGGAGTAGCTCTTGTCTCTTACATATTTGGCTTATGGAACGGTATCTGTGCTAATTTCAATCTCTGGTTTTATGCAGCACCCCAACTCACCTTTCCCCTTAAGCAAGCATAAGTCGGTTTTCTACATTTGAGACCCTGTTCTGTTTTGTAATTCAGTTCCTGTGTAGCCAAGTTTACATTCCATGTGGTAGAGATATCTTATGATGTTTCTTTTTCTGTGTGACTTATTTCACTTAGAATCATCATACCTGAATCCACTCATTATGCTGCTACGGGCCTGATGACATAGATTTCATTGCTGAGTGATATTGCATTGTACGTAAGTACCACAACTTCTTTATCCATTTTGCGCTTTCTGTGATATTGAACTTGTACCGTAAACGAGGTTCTTGTAAACAGAGCTGTCCCAAACATTTGGGTGGTTGTGTCTTTTTGATTTTAATTTCCCTAAGCTATAGGACCATAAGTGGAAGTGCCCTAGGCTCTGTTGCTTTGTTTTTTAGATGTTTCAGGAAACACCATACACTTCTCCAGAGTGCCTGTTGGCAATTTACATCCCGCCCATGAGCATAACAAGGCTCCCAGTTCTCCATTGCCTGTCCTGCCTTTCTGGATTTTACACTTTTTTCAGATGGCCCTTTTGACCAGGGGACAGTGAGACTTCATTGTAGTGCAGATTTCCTTTGCAAGCTTGCTTGGTTGGCCAAAAAGGGCATATGCGTTTTTTCCTGAATGTATTCAGGAAAAAATGCATACGCCCTTTTTGGCCAAGTGCATCATTGTGGACGTTCTGCCTCTTTTCCTATGCTTTACATGCAATTCCAGTCTACCTCCTGAAATCGGTTTCCTGCAATTCTGCCCCGCTTTCAAGTCCTCTTGGCAGCCTTACTTCAATATATTTTTGGACGATAGCTGTCATTTATAACTCTGCAGGTTTGTGAATGACAGTGCCCCTGAGCTCCTTTCTTCAACTCGCTTTCTTGTGAGCTGGCCGCAACACCGCAGCCTTGCTTCAGGCCCTAGTGTGGTTCCGGCATGGCACGCTGAGCCTTTGGTTAATTCCTCTTCCTGGTGGGAAATGAGAGTTAAATTTGCCCGTCCAGACACCTCCAGCTAGTCTCTCATTGGTTCTCCCTATTCCTGTTCATTTTCCGCAGAAATTGCAAACTGGGCCAAACAGGAGGTTAAAGGCACTGACTCTCCAAGTGGGGAGAGTGTTAGTAAAGCATCTGGAATGTTGCACCCGTAGTACCAGGGGACGAAAACTGACACAATTGAACACGTTTCCCGATCACACGGTGGATCATACTCTGGGTTCCACATGCATGTTTTAGCTGAAGGAAGAATCCCTTAAACCTGGAGAGTTGAGACCCATGGAGTGGGTACCATGCAATATGACTTCAAAGGGTCTGCATTTGTCCACCGAACCTCAACAATAATATCACTGCTGCGTTTATGCCGCTGTACACACGCTTGATTCTCTTTTGGAGACATATAAATCCATAGGTTTTAAGATTCTTCCTAGTCAGGTATATTCTTAGGCGTTTAATATGGGGTGTAGAGTCCACTTCGTTGAGCAAGGAGTAGCTCTTGTCTATTACATATTTGGCTTATGGAACGGTATCTGTGCTAATTTCAATCTCTGGTTTTATGCAGCACCCCAACTCACCTTTCCCCTTAAGCAAGCATAAGTTGGTTTTCTACATTGGAGACCCTGTTCTGTTTTGTAATTCAGTTCCTGTGTAGCCAAGTTTACATTCCGTGTAGTAGTGATATCTTATGATGTTTCTTTTTCTGTGTGACTTATTTCACTTAGAATCATCGTACCTGAATCCACTCATTATGCTGCTATGGGCCTGATGACATAGATTTCATTGCTGAGTGATATTGCATTGTACGTATGTACCACAACTTCTTTATCCATTTTTCACTTTCTGTGATTTTGAACTTGTACTGTAAAGAAGGTTCTTGTAAACAGAGCCGTCCCAAACTTTGGGGTGGCTGTGTCTTTTTGATTTTAATTTCCCTAAGCTATAGGACCATAAGTGGAAGTGCCCTAGGCTCTGTTGCTTTGTTTTTTAGATGTTTCAGGAAACACCATACACTTCTCCAGAGTGCCTGTTGGCAATTTACATCCCGCCCATCAGCATAACAAGGCTCCCAGTTCTCCATGGCCTGTCCTGCCTTTCTGGATTTTACACTTTTTTCAGATGGCCCTTTTGACCGGGGTGCTGTGAGACTTCATTGTAGTGCAGATTTCCTTTGCAAGCTTGCTTGGTTGGCCAAAAAGGGCGTATGCGTTTTTTCCTGAATATATTCAGGAAAAAACGCATACGCCCTTTTTGGCCAAGTGCATCATTGTGGACGTTCTGCCTCTTTTCCTATGCTTTACATGCAATTCCATCTACCTCCTGAAATCGGTTTCCTGCAATTCTGCCCCGCTTTCAAGTCCTCTTGGCAGCCTTACTTCAATATATTTTTCGACGATAGCTATCATTTAAAACTCTGCAGGTATGTGAATGACAGTGCCCCTGAGCTCCTTTCTTCAACTCGCTTTCTTGTGAGCTGGCCGCAACACCGCAGGATTGCTTCAGGCCCTAGTGTGGTTCCGGCATGGCACGCTGAGCCTTTGGTTAATTCCTCTTCCTGGTGGGAAATGAGAGTTAAATTTGCCCGTCCAGACACCTCCAGCTAGTCTCTCATTGGTTCTCCCTATTCCTGTTCATTTTCAGCAGAAATTGCAAACTGGGCCAAACAGGAGGTTAAAGGCACTGACTCTCCAAGTGGGGAGAGTGTTAGTAAAGCGTCTGGAATGTTGCACCCGAGTACCAGGGGACGAAAACTGAGACACATTTGAACACGTTTCCCGATCACATGGTGGATCATACTCTGGGTTCCACATGCATGTTTTAGCTGAAGGAAGAATCCCTTAAACCTGGAGAGTTGAGACCCCTGGAATGGGTACCATGCAATATGACTTCAAAGGGTCTGCATTTGCTCACTGAACCTCACCAATCCTAGCACTGCTGCATTTATGCCACTGTACACACGCTTGATTCTCTTTCGGAGACATATAAATCCATAGGTTTTAAGATTCTTACTAGTCAGGTATATTCTTAGGCGTTTAATATGGGGTGTAGAGTCCACTTCGTTGAGCAAGGAGTAGCTCTTGTCTATTACATATTTGGCTTATGGAACGGTATCTGTGCTAATTTCAATCTTTGGTTTTATGCAGCACCCCAACTCACCTTTACTCTTAAGCAAGCATAAGTCGGTTTTCTACATTTGAGACCCTGTTCTGTTTTGTAATTCAGTTCCTGTGTAGCCAAGTTTACATTCCGTGTAGTAGTGATATCTTATGATGTTTCTTTTTCTGTGTGACTTATTTCACTTAGAATCATCGTACCTGAATCCACTCATTATGCTGCTACGGGCCTGATGACATAGATTTCATTGATGAGTGATATTGCATTGTACGTAAGTACCACCACTTCTTTATCCATTTTGCGCTTTCTGTGATATTGAACTTGTACCGTAAACGAGGTTCTTGTAAACAGAGCTGTTCCAAAGATTGCGGTGGTTCTGTCTTTTTGATTTTAATTTCCCTAAGCTATAGGACCATAAGTGGAAGTGCCCTAGGCTCTGTTGCTTTGATTTTAGATGTTTCAGGAAACACCATACACTTCTCCAGAGTGGCTGTTGGCAATTTACATCCCGCCCATCAGCATAACAAGGCTCCCAGTTCTCCATGGCCTGTCCTGCCTTTTTGGAGTTTACACTTTTTTCAGATGGCCCTTTTGACCGGGGGGCAGTGAGACTTCATTGTAGTGCAGATTTCCTTTGCAAGCTTGCTTGGTTGGCCAAAAAGGGCGTATGCGTTTATTCCTGAATATATTCAGGAAAAAACGCATACGCCCTTTTTGGCCAAGTGCATCATTGTGGACGTTCTGCCTCTTTTCCTATGCTTTACATGCAATTCCAGTCTACCTCCTGAAATCGGTTTCCTGCAATTCTGCCCCGCTTTCAAGTCCTCTTGGCAGCCTTACTTCAATATATTTTTGGACGATAGCTGTCATTTATAACTCTGCAGTTTTGTGAATTACAGTGCCCCTGAGCTCCTTTCTTCAACTTGCTTTCTTGTGAGCTGGCCGCAACACCGCAGCATCGCTTCAGGCCCTAGTGTTGTTCCGGCATGGCACGCTGAGCCTTTGGTTAATTCCTCTTCCTGGTGGGAAATGAGAGTTAAATTTGCCCGTCCAGACACCTCCAGCTAGTCTCTCATTGGTTCTCCCTATTCCTGTTCATTTTCCGCAGAAATTGCAAACTGGGCCAAACAGGAGGTTAAAGTCACTGACTCTCCAAGTGGGGAGAGTGTTAGTAAAGCATCTGGAATGTTGCACCCGAGTACCAGGGGACAAAAACTGACACATTTGAACACGTTTCCCGATCACACGGTGGATCATACTCTGGGTTCCACATGCATGTTTTAGCTGAAGGAAGAATCCCTTAAACCTGGAGAGTTGAGACCCATGGAATGGGTACCATGCAATATGACTTCAAAGGGTCTGCATTTGCTCACCGAACCTCATCAATCCTATCACTGCTGCGTTTATGCCGCTATACACACGCTTGATTCTCTTTCGGAGATATATAAATCCATAGGTTTTAAGATTCTTACTAGTCAGGTATATTCTTAGGCATTTAATATGGGGTGTTGAGTCCACTTTGTTGAGCAAGGTGTAGCTCTTTTCTATTACCTATTTGGCTTATGGAACGATATCTGTGCTAATTTCAATGTCTGGTTTTATGCAGCACCCCAACTCACCTTTCCCCTTAAGGAAGCATAAGTCGGTTTTCTACATTTGAGACCCTGTTCTGTTTTGTAATTCAGTTCCTGTGTAGCCAAGTTTACATTCCGTGTAGTAGTGATATCTTATGATGTTTCTTTTTCTGTGTGACTTATTTCACTTAGAATCATCGTACCTGAATCCACTCATTATGCTGCTATGGGCCTGATGACATAGATTTCATTGCTGAGTGATATTGCATTGTAGGTAAGTACCACAACTTCTTTATCCATTTTTCACTTTCTGTGATATTGAACTTGTACCGTAAACGAGGTTCCTGTAAACAGAACCGTCCCAAACTTTGGGGTGGCTGTGTCTTTTTGATTTTAATTTCCCTAAGCTATAGGACCATAAGTGGAAGTGCCCTAGGCTCTGTTGCTTTGTTTTTTAGATGTTTCAGGAAACACCATACACTTCTCCAGAGTGGCTGTTGGCAATTTACATCCCGCCCATCAGCATAACAAGGCTCCCAGTTCTCCATGGCCTGTCCTGCCTTTTTGGATTTTACACTTTTTTCAGATGGCCCTTTTGACCGGGGGGCAGTGAGACTTCATTGTAGTGCAGATTTCCTTTGCAAGCTTGCTTGGTTGGCCAAAAAGGGCGTATGCGTTTATTCCTGAATATATTCAGGAAAAAACGCATACGCCCTTTTTGGCCAAGTGCATCATTGTGGACGTTCTGCCTCTTTTCCTATGCTTTACATGCAATTCCAGTCTACCTCCTGAAATCGGTTTCCTGCAATTCTGCCCCGCTTTCAAGTCCTCTTGGCAGCCTTACTTCAATATATTTTTGGACGATAGCTGTCATTTATAACTCTGCAGTTTTGTGAATTACAGTGCCCCTGAGCTCCTTTCTTCAACTTGCTTTCTTGTGAGCTGGCCGCAACACCGCAGCATCGCTTCAGGCCCTAGTGTTGTTCCGGCATGGCACGCTGAGCCTTTGGTTAATTCCTCTTCCTGGTGGGAAATGAGAGTTAAATTTGCCCGTCCAGACACCTCCAGCTAGTCTCTCATTGGTTCTCCCTATTCCTGTTCATTTTCCGCAGAAATTGCAAACTGGGCCAAACAGGAGGTTAAAGTCACTGACTCTCCAAGTGGGGAGAGTGTTAGTAAAGCATCTGGAATGTTGCACCCGAGTACCAGGGGACGAAAACTGACACATTTGAACACGTTTCCCGATCACACGGTGGATCATACTCTGGGTTCCACATGCATGTTTTAGCTGAAGGAAGAATCCCTTAAACCTGGAGAGTTGAGACCCATGGAATGGGTACCATGCAATATGACTTCAAAGGGTCTGCATTTGCTCACCGAACCTCATCAATCCTATCACTGCTGCGTTTATGCCGCTATACACACGCTTGATTCTCTTTCGGAGATATATAAATCCATAGGTTTTAAGATTCTTACTAGTCAGGTATATTCTTAGGCATTTAATATGGGGTGTTGAGTCCACTTCGTTGAGCAAGGTGTAGCTCTTTTCTATTACCTATTTGGCTTATGGAACGATATCTGTGCTAATTTCAATGTCTGGTTTTATGCAGCACCCCAACTCACCTTTCCCCTTAAGGAAGCATAAGTCGGTTTTCTACATTTGAGACCCTGTTCTGTTTTGTAATTCAGTTCCTGTGTAGCCAAGTTTACATTCCGTGTAGTAGTGATATCTTATGATGTTTCTTTTTCTGTGTGACTTATTTCACTTAGAATCATCGTACCTGAATCCACTCATTATGCTGCTATGGGCCTGATGACATAGATTTCATTGCTGAGTGATATTGCATTGTAGGTAAGTACCACAACTTCTTTATCCATTTTTCACTTTCTGTGATATTGAACTTGTACCGTAAACGAGGTTCCTGTAAACAGAACCGTCCCAAACTTTAGGGTGGCTGTGTCTTTTTGATTTTAATTTCCCTAAGCTATAGGACCATAAGTGGAAGTGCCCTAGGCTCTGTTGTTTTGTTTTTTAGATGTTTCAGGAAACACCATACACTTCTCCAGAGTGGCTGTTGGCAATTTACATCCCGCCCATCAACATAACAAGGCTCCCAGTTCTCCATAGCCTGTCCTGCTTTGCTGGATTTTATACTTTTATCAGATGGCCCTTTTGCCCGCGGGGTAGTGAGACTTCATTGTAGTGCAGATTCCCTTTGCAAGCTTGCTTGGTTGGCCAAAAAGGGCGTATTCGTTTTTTCCTGAATATATTCAGGAAAAAACGCATACGCCCTTTTTGGCCAAGTGCATCATTGTGGACGTTCTGCCTCTTTTCCTATGCTTTACATGCAATTCTAGTCTACCTCCTGAAATCGGTTTCCTGCAATTCTGCCCCGCTTTCAAGTCCTCTTGGCAGCCTTACTTCAATATATTTTTGGACGATAGCTGTCATTTATAACTCTGCAGGTTTGTGAATTACAGTGCCCCTGAGCTCCTTTCTTCAACTCGTTTTCTTGTGAGCTGGCCGCAACACCGCAGCATTGCTTCAGGCCCTAGTGTGGTTCCAGAATGGCACGCTGAGCCTTTGGTTAATTCCTCTTCCCGGTGGGCAATGAGAGTTAAATTTGCCCGTCCAGACACCTCCAGCTAGTCTCTCTTGGTTCTCCCTATTTCTGTTCATTTTCCGCAGAAGTTGCAAACTGGGCCAAACAAGAGGTTAAAGGCACTGACTCTCCAAGTGGGGAGAGTGTTAGTAAAGCGTCTGGAATGTTGCACCCGAGTACCGGGGGATGAAAACTGAGACACATTTGAACACGTTTCCCGATCACACGGTGGATCATACTCTGGGTTCCACATGCATGTTTTAGCTGAAGGAAGAATCCCTTAAACCTGGAGAGTTGAGACCCATGGAATGGGTACCATGCAATATGACTTCAAAGCGTCTGCATTTGCTCACCGATCCTCACCAATCCTATCACTGCTGCATTTATGTCGCTGTAAACACGCTTGATTCTCTTGCAGAGACATATAAATCCATAGGTTTTAAGATTCTTACTAGTCAGTTATATTCTTAGGCGTTTAATATGTGGTGTTGAGTCCACTTCGTTGAGCAAGGAGAAGCTCTTGTCTATTACATATTTGGCTTATGGAACGGTATCTGTGCTAATTTCAATCTCTGGTTTTATGCAGCACCCCAACTCACCTTTCCCCTTAAGGAAGCATAAGTTGGTTTTCTACATTTGAGACCCTGTTCTGTTTTGTAATTCAGTTCCTGTGTAGCCAAGTTTACATTCCGTGTAGTAGTGATATCTTATGATGTTTCTTTTTTTGTGTGACTTATTTCACTTAGAATCATCGTACCTGAATCCACTCATTATGCTGCTACGGGCCTGATGACATAGATTTCATTGCTGAGTGATATTGCATTGTACGTAAGTACCACAACTTCTTTATCCATTTTTCGCTTTCTGTGATATTGAACTTGTACCGCAAATGAGGTTCTTGTAAACTGAGCCGTCCCAAACTTTGGGGTGGCTGTGTCTTTTTGATTTTAATTTCCCTAAGCTATAGGACCATAAGTGGAAGTGCCCTAGGCTCTGTTGCTTTGTTTTTTAGATGTTTCCGGAAACACCATACACTTCTCCATTGTTGCTGTTGGCAATTTACATCCCGCCCATCAGCATAACAAGGCTCTCACGTCTCCATGGCCTGTCCTGCCTTTCTGGATTTTACACTTTTATCAGATGGCCCTTTTGACTGGGGGCCAGTGAGACTTCATTGTAGTGCAGATTTCCTTTGCAAGCTTGCTTGGTTGGCCAAAAAGTGCGTATGCGTTTTTTCTTGAATATATTCAGGAAAAAACGCATACGCCCTTTTTGGCCAAGTGCATCATTGTGGACGTTCTGCCTCTTTTCCTATGCTTTACATGCAATTCCAGTCTACCTCCTGAAATCAGTTTCCTGCAATTCTGCCCCGCTTTCAACTCCACTTGGCGGCATTACTTCAATATATTTTTGGACTATAGCTGTCATTTATAACTCTGCAGGTTTGTGAATGACAGTGCCCCTGAGCTCCTTTCTTCAACTCGCTTTCTTGTGAGCTGGCCCCAACACCGCAGCATTGCTTCAGGCCCTAGTGTGGTTCCGGCATGGCACGCTGAGCCTTTGGTTAATTCCTCTTCCTGGTGGGAAATGAGAGTTAAATTTGCCCGTCCAGACACCTCCAGCTAGTCTCTCATTGGTTCTCCCTATTCCTGTTCATTTTCCACAGAAATTGCAAACTGGGCCAAACAGGAGGTTAAAGGCACTGACTCTCCAAGTGGGGAGAGTGTTAGTAAAGCGTCTGGAATGTTGCACCCGAGTACCGGGGGACGAAACCTGAGACACCTTTGAACACGTTTCCCGATCACACGGTGGATCATACTCTGGGTTCCACATGCATGTTTTAGCTGAAGGAAGAATCCCTTAAACCTGGAGAGTTGAGACCCATGGAATGGGTACCATGCAATATGACTTCAAAGGGTCTGCATTGGCTCACGGATCCTCACCAATCCTATCACTGCTGCGTTTATGCCGCTGTACACACGCTTGATTCTCTTTCGGAGACATATAAATCCATAGGTTTTAAGATTCTTACTAGTCAGTTATATTCTTAGGCGTTTAATATGGGGTGTTGAGTCCACTTCGTTGAGCAAGGAGTAGCTCTTGTCTATTACATATTTGGCTTATGGAACGGTATCTGTGCTAATTTCAATCTCTGGTTTTATGCAGCACCCCAACACACGTTTCCCCTTAAGCAAGCATAAGTTGGTTTTCTACATTTGAGACACTGTTCTGTTTTATAATCCAGTTCCTGTGTAGCCAAGTTTACATTCCGTGTAGTAGTGATATCTTATGATGTTTCTTTTTCTCTGTGACTTATTTCACTTAGAATCATCGTACCTGAATCCACTCATTATGCTGCTATGGGCCTGATGACATAGATTTCATTGCTGAGTGATATTGCATTGTACGTATGTACCACAACTTCTTTATCCATTATTCACTTTCTGTGATACTGAACTTGTACCGTAAATGAGGTTCTTGTAAACAGAGCCGTCCCAAACTTTGGGGTGGCTGTGTCTTTTTGATTTTAATTTCCCTAAGCTATAGGACCATAAGTGGAAGTGCCCTAGGCTCTGTTGCTTTGTTTTTTAGATGTTTCAGGAAACACCATACACTTCCCCAGAGTGGCTGTTGGCAATTTACATCCCGCCCATCAGCATAACGAGGCTCCCAGTTCTCCATGGTCTCTCCTGCCTTTCTGGATTTTACACTTTTTTCAGATGGCCCTTTTGACCAGGGGACAGTGAGACTTCATTGTAGTGCAGATTTCCTTTGCAAGCTTGCTTGGTTGGCCAAAAAGGGCGTATGCGTTTTTTCCTGAATGTATTCAGGAAAAAACGCATACGCCCTTTTTGGCCAAGTGCATCATTGTGGACGTTCTGCCTCTTTTCCTATGCTTTACATGCAATTCTAGTCTACCTCCTGAAATCGGTTTCCTGCAATTCTGCCCCACTTTCAAGTCCTCTTGGCAGCCTTACTTCAATATATTTTTGGATGATAGCTGTCATTTATAACTCTGCAGGTTTGTGAATGACAGTGCCCATGAGCTCCTTTCTTCAACTCGCTTTCTTGTGAGCTGGCCGCAACACCGCAGCATTGCTTCAGGCCCTAGTGTGGTTCCGGCATGGCACGCTGAGCCTTTGGTTAATTCCTCTTCTTGGTGGGAAATGAGAGTTAAATTTGCCCGTCCAGACACCTCCAGCTAGTCTCTCATTGGTTCTCCCTATTCCTGTTCATTTTCCGCAGAAATTGCAAACTGGGCCAAACAGGAGGTTAAAGGCACTGACTCTCCAAGTGGGGAGAGTGTTAGTAAAGCGTCTGGAATGTTGCACCCGAGTACCGGGGGACGAAACCTGAGACACCTTTGAACACGTTTCCCGATCACACGGTGGATCATACTCTGGGTTCCACATGCATGTTTTAGCTGAAGGAAGAATCCCTTAAACCTGGAGAGTTGAGACCCATGGAATGGGTACCATGCAATATGACTTCAAAGGGTCTGCATTGGCTCACGGATCCTCACCAATCCTATCACTGCTGCGTTTATGCCGCTGTACACACGCTTGATTCTCTTTCGGAGACATATAAATCCATAGGTTTTAAGATTCTTACTAGTCAGTTATATTCTTAGGCGTTTAATATGGGGTGTTGAGTCCACTTCGTTGAGCAAGGAGTAGCTCTTGTCTATTACATATTTGGCTTATGGAACGGTATCTGTGCTAATTTCAATCTCTGGTTTTATGCAGCACCCCAACACACGTTTCCCCTTAAGCAAGCATAAGTTGGTTTTCTACATTTGAGACACTGTTCTGTTTTATAATCCAGTTCCTGTGTAGCCAAGTTTACATTCCGTGTAGTAGTGATATCTTATGATGTTTCTTTTTCTCTGTGACTTATTTCACTTAGAATCATCGTACCTGAATCCACTCATTATGCTGCTATGGGCCTGATGACATAGATTTCATTGCTGAGTGATATTGCATTGTACGTATGTACCACAACTTCTTTATCCATTTTTCACTTTCTGTGATACTGAACTTGTACCGTAAATGAGGTTCTTGTAAACAGAGCCGTCCCAAACTTTGGGGTGGCTGTGTCGTTTTGATTTTAATTTCCCTAAGCTATAGGACCATAAGTGGAAGTGCCCTAGGCTCTGTTGCTTTGTTTTTTAGATGTTTCAGGAAACACCATACACTTCTCCAGAGTGGCTGTTGGCAATTTACATCCCGCCCATCAGCATAACAAGGCTCCCAGTTCTCCATGGTCTCTCCTGCCTTTCTGGATTTTACACTTTTTTCAGATGGCCCTTTTGACCAGGGGACAGTGAGACTTCATTGTAGTGCAGATTTCCTTTGCAAGCTTGCTTGGTTGGCCAAAAAGGGCGTATGAGTTTTTTCCTGAATGTATTCAGGAAAAAACGCATACGCCCTTTTTGGCCAAGTGCATCATTGTGGACGTTCTGCCTCTTTTCCTATGCTTTACATGCAATTCTAGTCTACCTCCTGAAATCGGTTTCCTGCAATTCTGCCCCACTTTCAAGTCCTCTTGGCAGCCTTACTTCAATATATTTTTGGATGATAGCTGTCATTTATAACTCTGCAGGTTTGTGAATGACAGTGCCCATGAGCTCCTTTCTTCAACTCGCTTTCTTGTGAGCTGGCCGCAACACCGCAGCATTGCTTCAGGCCCTAGTGTGGTTCCGGCATGGCACGCTGAGCCTTTGGTTAATTCCTCTTCCTGGTGGGAAATGAGAGTTAAATTTGCCCGTCCAGACACCTCCAGCTAGTCTCTCATTGGTTCTCCCTATTCCTGTTCATTTTCCGCAGAAATTGCAAACTGGGCCAAAGAGGAGGTTAAAGGCACTGACTCTCCAAGTGGGGAGAGTGTTAGTAAAGCGTCTGGAATGTGTCACCCGAGTACCAGGGGATGAAAACTGACACAACTGAACACGTTTCCCGATCACATGGTGGATCATACTCTGGGTTCCACATGCATGTTTTAGCTGAAGGAAGAATCCCTTAAACCTGGAGAGTTGAGACCCATGGAATGGGTACCATGCAATATGACTTCAAAGGGTCTGCATTTGCTCACCGAACCTCACCAATCCTATCACTGCTGCGTTTATGCCGCTGTACACACGATTGATTCTCTTTCGGAGACATATAAATCCATAGGTTTTAAGATTCTTACTAGTCAGGTATATTCTTAGGCGTTTAATATGGGGTGTAGAGTCCACTTCGTTGAGCAAGGAGTAGCTCTTGTCTATTACATATTTGGCTTATGGAACGGTATGTGTGCTAATTTCAATCTCTGGTTTTATGCAGCACCCCAACTCACCTTTCCCCTTAAGCAAGCATAAGTCGGTTTTCTACATTTGAGACCCTTTTCTGTTTTGTAATTCAGTTCCTGTGTAGCCAAGTTTACATTCCATGTGGTAGAGATATCTTATGATGTTTCTTTTTCTGTGTGACTTATTTCACTTAGAATCATCGTACCTGAATCCACTCATTATGCTGCTACGGGCCTGATGACATAGATTTCATTGCTGAGTGATATTGCATTGTACGTAAGTACCACAACTTCTTTATCCATTTTGCGCTTTCTGTGATATTGAACTTGTACCGTAAACGAGGTTCTTGTAAACAGAGCTGTCCCAAACATTTGGGTGGTTGTGTCTTTTTGAATTTAATTTCCCTAAGCTATTGGACCATAAGTGGAATTGCCCTAGGCTCTGTTGCTTTGTTTTTTAGATGTTTCAGGAAACACCATACACTTCTCCAGAGTGGCTGTTGGCAGTATACATCCCGCCCATGAGCATAACAATGCTCCCAGTTCTCCATGGCCTGTCCTGTCTTTCTGGATTTTACACTTTTTTCAGATGTCCCTTTTACCGGGGGGCAGTGAGACTTCATTGTAGTGCAGATTTCCTTTGCAAGCTTGCTTGGTTGGCCAAAAAGGGCGTATGCGTTTTTTCCTGAATATATTCAGGAAAAAATGCATACGCCCTTTTTGGCCAAGTGCATCATTGTGGACGTTCTGCCTCTTTTCCTGTGGTTTACATGCAAATCCAGTCTACCTCCTGAAATCGGTTTCCTGCAATTCTGCCCCGCTTTCAAGTCCTCTTGGCAGCCTTACTTCAATATATTTTTGGACGATAGCTGTCAATTTTAACTCTGCAGGTTTGTGAATGACAGTGCCCCTGAGCTCCTTTCTTCAACTCGCTTTCTTGTGAGCTGGCCGCAACACCGCAGGATTGCTTCAGGTCCCAGTGTGGTTCCGGCATGGCACGCTGAGCCTTTGGTTAATTCCTCTTCCTGGTGGGAAATGAGAGTTAAATTTGCCCGTCCAGACACGTCCAGCTAGTCTCTTATTGGTTCTCCCTATTCCTGTTCATTTTCCGCAGAAATTGCAAACTGGGCCAAACAGGAGGTTAAAGGCACTGACTCTCCAAGTGGGGAGAGTGTTAGTAAAGCGTCTGGAATGTGTCACCCGAGTACCAGGGGATGAAAACTGACACAACTGAACACGTTTCCCGATCACATGGTGGATCATACTCTGGGTTTCACATGCATGTTTTAGCTGAAGGAAGAATCCCTTAAACCTGGAGAGTTGAGACCCATGGAATGGGTACCATGCAATATGACTTCAAAGGGTCTGCATTTGCTCACCGAACCTCACCAATCCTATCACTGCTGCGTTTATGCCGCTGTACACACGATTGATTCTCTTTCGGAGACATAGAAATCCATAGGTTTTAAGATTCTTACTAGTCAGGTATATTCGTAGGCGTTTAATATGGGGTGTTGAGTCCACTTCATTGAACAAGGAGTAGCTCTTGTCTATTACCTATTTGGCTTATGGAAAGGTATCTGTGCTTATTTCAATCTCTGGTTTTATGCAGCACCCCAACTCACATTTCCCCTTAAGCAAGCATAAGTTGGTTTTCTACATTTGAGACCCTGTTCTGTTTTGTAATTCAGTTCCTGTGTAGCCAAGTTTACATTCCGTGTAGTAGTGATATCTTATGATGTTTGTTTTTCTGTGTGACTTATTTCACTTAGAATCATCGTACCTGAATCCACTCATTATGCTGCTATGGGCCTGATGACATAGATTTCATTGCTGAGTGATATTGCATTGTACGTATGTACCACAACTTCTTTATCCATTTTTCACTTTCTGTGATACTGAACTTGTACCGTAAATGAGGTTCTTGTAAACAGAGCCGTCCCAAACTTTGGGGTGGCTGTGTCCTTTTGATTTTAATTTCCCTAAGCTATAGGACCATAAGTGGAAGTGCCCTAGGCTCTGTTGCTTTGTTTTTTAGATGTTTCAGGAAACACCATACACTTCCCCAGAGTGGCTGTTGGCAATTTACATCCCGCCCATCAGCATAACAAGGCTCCCAGTTCTTCATGGTCTCTCCTGCCTTTCTGGATTTTACACTTTTTTCAGATGGCCCTTTTGACCAGGGGACAGTGAGACTTCATTGTAGTGCAGATTTCCTTTGCAAGCTTGCTTGGTTGGCCAAAAAGGGCGTATGCGTTTTTTCCTGAATGTATTCAGGAAAAAACGCATACGCCCTTTTTGGCCAAGTGCATCATTGTGGACGTTCTGCCTCTTTTCCTATGCTTTACATGCAATTCCAGTCTACCTCCTGAAATCGGTTTCCTGCAATTCTGCCCCACTTTCAAGTCCTCTTGGCAGCCTTACTTCAATATATTTTTGGACGATAGCTGTCATGTATAACTCTGCAGGTTTGTGAATGACAGTGCCCCTGAGCTCCTTTCTTCAACTCGCTTTCTTGTGAGCTGGCCGCAACACCGCAGCATTGCTTCAGGCCCTAGTGTGGTTCCGGCATGGCACGCTGAGCCTTTGGTTAATTCCTCTTCCTGGTGGGAAATGAGAGTTAAATTTGCCCGTCCAGACACCTCCAGCTAGTCTCTCATTGGTTCTCCCTATTCCTGTTCATTTTCCGCAGAAATTGCAAACTGGGCCAAAGAGGAGGTTAAAAGCACTGACTCTCCAAGTGGGGAGAGTGTTAGTAAAGCGTCTGGAATGTGTCACCCGAGTACCAGGGGATGAAAACTGACACAACTGAACACGTTTCCCGATCACATGGTGGATCATACTCTGGGTTCCACATGCATGTTTTAGCTGAAGGAAGAATCCCTTAAACCTGGAGAGTTGAGACCCATGGAATGGGTACCATGCAATATGATTTCAAAGGGTCTGCATTTGCTCACCGAACCTCACCAATGCTATCACTGCTGCATTTATGCCGCTGAATATATTCAGGAAAAAACACATACGCCCTTTTTGGCCAAGTGCATCATTGTGGAAGTTCTGCCTCTTTTCCTATGCTTTACATGCAATTCCAGTCTACCTCCTGCAATCGGTTTCCTGCAATTCTGCCCCGCTTTCAACTCCACTTGGCGGCATTACTTCAATATATTTTTGGACGATAGCTGTCATTTATAACTCTGCAGGTTTGTGAATGACAGTGCCCCTGAGCTCCTTTCTTCAACTCGCTTTCTTGTGAGCTGGCCGCAACACCGCAGCATTGCTTCAGGCCCTAGGGTGGTTCCGGCATGGCACGCTGAGCCTTTGGTTAATTCCTCTTCCTGGTGGGAAATGAGAGTTAAATTTGCCCGTCCAGACACCTCCAGCTAGTCTCTCATTGGTTCTCCCTATTCCTGTTCATTTTCCGCAGAAATTGCAAACTGGGCCAAACAGGAGGTTAAAGGCACTGACTCTCCAAGTGGGGAGAGTGTTAGTAAAGCGTCTGGAATGTTGCACCCGAGTACCGGGGGACGAAACCTGAGACACCTTTGAACACGTTTCCCGATCACACGGTGGATCATACTCTGGGTTCCACATGCATGTTTTAGCTGAAGGAAGAATCCCTTAAACCTGGAGAGTTGAGACCCATGGAATGGGTACCATGCAATATGACTTCAAAGGGTCTGTATTTGCTCACCGATCCTCACCAATCCTATCACTGCTGCGTTTATGCCGCTGTACACACGCTTGATTCTCTTTCGGAGACATATAAATCCATAGGTTTTAAGATTCTTACTAGTCAGTTATATTCTTAGGCGTTTAATATGGGGTGTTGAGTCCACTTCGTTGAGCAAGGAGTAGCTCTTGTCTATTACATATTTGGCTTATGGAACGGTATCTGTGCTAATTTCAATCTCTGGTTTTATGCAGCACCCCAACTCACCTTTCCCCTTAAGCAAGCATAAGTTGGTTTTCTACATTTGAGACACTGTTCTGTTTTATAATCCAGTTCGTGTGTAGCCAAGTTTACATTCCATGTGGTAGAGATATCTTATGATGTTTCTTTTTCTGTGTGACTTATTTCACTTAGAATCATCGTACCTGAATCCACTCATTATGCTGCTACGGGCCTGATGACATAGATTTCATTGCTGAGTGATATTGCATTGTACGTAAGTACCACAACTTCTTTATCCATTTTTCGCTTTCTGTGATATTGAACTTGGACCATAAATGAGGTTCTTGTAAACAGAGCTGTCCCTAACTTTGGGGTGGCTGAGTCTTTTTGATTTTAATTTCCCTAAGCTATAGGACCATAAGTGGAAGTGCCCTAGGCTCTGTTGCTTTGTTTTTTAGATGTTTCAGGAAACACCATACACTTCTCCAGAGTGGCTGTTGGCAATTTACATCCCGCCCATCAGCATAACAAGGCTCCCAGTTCTCCATGGCCTGTCCTGCCTTTCTGGATTTTACACTTTTTTCAGATGGCCCTTTTGACCGGAGGGCAGTGAGACTTCATTGTAGTGCAGATTTCCTTTGCAAGCTTGCTTGGTTGGCCAAAAAGGGCGTATGCGTTTTTTCCTGAATATATTCAGGAAAAAACGCATACGCCCTTTTTGGCCAAGTGCATCATTGTGGACGTTCTGCCTCTTTTCCTATGCTTTACATGCAATTCCAGTCTACCTCCTGAAATCGGTTTCCTGCAATTCTGCCCCACATTCAAGTCCTCTTGGCAGCCTTACTTCAATATATTTTTGGACGATAGCTGTCATTTATAACTCTACAGGTTTGTGAATGACAGTGCCCATGAGCTCCTTTCTTCAACTCGCTTTCTTGTGAGCTGGCCGCAACACCGCAGCATTGCTTCAGGCCCTAGTGTGGTTCCGGCATGGCACGCTGAGCCTTTGGTTAATTCCTCTTCCTGGTGGGAAATGAGAGTTAAATTTGCCCGTCCAGACACCTCCAGCTAGTCTCTCATTGGTTCTCCCTATTCCTGTTCATTTTCCGCAGAAATTGCAAACTGGGCCAAACAGGAGGTTAAAGGCACTGACTCTCCAAGTGGGGAGAGTGTTAGTAAAGCGTCTGGAATGTGTCACCCGAGTACCAGGGGATGAAAACTGACACAACTGAACACGTTTCCCGATCACATGGTGGATCATACTCTGGGTTTCACATGCATGTTTTAGCTGTAGGAAGAATCCCTTAAACCTGGAGAGTTGAGACCCATGGAATGGGTACCATGCAATATGACTTCAAAGGGTCTGCATTTGCTCACCGAACCTCACCAATCCTATCACTGCTGCGTTTATGCCGCTTTACACACGATTGATTCTCTTTCGGAGACATAGAAATCCATAGGTTTTAAGATTCTTACTAGTCAGGTATATTCGTAGGCGTTTAATATGGGGTGTTGAGTCCACTTCATTGAACAAGGAGTAGCTCTTGTCTATTACCTATTTGGCTTATGGAAAGGTATCTGTGCTTATTTCAATCTCTGGTTTTATGCAGCACCCCAACTCACATTTCCCCTTAAGCAAGCATAAGTTGGTTTTCTACATTTGAGACCCTGTTTTGTTTTGTAATTCAGTTCCTGTGTAGCCAAGTTTACATTCCGTGTAGTAGTGATATCTTATGATGTTTGTTTTTCTGTGTGACTTATTTCACTTAGAATCATCGTACCTGAATCCACTCATTATGCTGCTATGGGCCTGATGACATAGATTTCATTGCTGAGTGATATTGCATTGTACGTATGTACCACAACTTCTTTATCCATTTTTCACTTTCTGTGATACTGAACTTGTACCGTAAATGAGGTTCTTGTAAACAGAGCCGTCCCAAACTTTGGGGTGGCTGTGTCTTTTTGATTTTAATTTCCCTAAGCTATAGGACCATAAGTGGAAGTGCCCTAGGCTCTGTTGCTTTGTTTTTTAGATGTTTCAGGAAACACCATACACTTCCCCAGAGTGGCTGTTGGCAATTTACATCCCGCCCATCAGCATAACAAGGCTCCCAGTTCTCCATGGTCTCTCCTGCCTTTCTGGATTTTACACTTTTTTCAGATGGCCCTTTTGACCAGGGGACAGTGAGACTTCATTGTAGTGCAGATTTCCTTTGCAAGCTTGCTTGGTTGGCCAAAAAGTGCGTATGCGTTTTTTCCTGAATGTATTCAGGAAAAAACGCATACGCCCTTTTTGGCCAAGTGCATCATTGTGGACGTTCTGCCTCTTTTCCTATGCTTTACATGCAATTCCAGTCTACCTCCTGAAATCGGTTTCCTGCAATTCTGCCCCACTTTCAAGTCCTCTTGGCAGCCTTACTTCAATATATTTTTGGACGATAGCTGTCATGTATAACTCTGCAGGTTTGTGAATGACAGTGCCCCTGAGCTCCTTTCTTCAACTCGCTTTCTTGTGAGCTGGCCGCAACACCGCAGCATTGCTTCAGGCCCTAGTGTGGTTCCGGCATGGCACGCTGAGCCTTTGGTTAATTCCTCTTCCTGGTGGGAAATGAGAGTTAAATTTGCCCGTCCAGACACCTCCAGCTAGTCTCTCATTGGTTCTCCCTATTCCTGTTCATTTTCCGCAGAAATTGCAAACTGGGCCAAAGAGGAGGTTAAAGGCACTGACTCTCCAAGTGGGGAGAGTGTTAGTAAAGCGTCTGGAATGTGTCACCCGAGTACCAGGGGATGAAAACTGACACAACTGAACACGTTTCCCGATCACACGGTGGATCATACTCTGGGTTCCACATGCATGTTTTAGCTGAAGGAAGAATCCCTTAAACCTGGAGAGTTGAGACCCATGGAATGGGTACCATGCAATATGACTTCAAAGGGTCTGCATTTGCTCACCGATCCTCACCAATCCTATCACTGCTGCGTTTATGCCGCTGTACACACGCTTGATTCTCTTTCGGAGACATATAAATCCATAGGTTTTAAGATTCTTACTAGTCAGTTATATTCTTAGGCGTTTAATATGGGGTGTTGAGTCCACTTCGTTGAGCAAGGAGTAGCTCTTGTCTATTACATATTTGGCTTATGGAACGGTATCTGTGCTAATTTCAATCTCTGGTTTTATGCAGCACCCCAACTCACCTTTCCCCTTAAGCAAGCATAAGTTGGTTTTCTACATTTGAGACACTGTTCTGTTTTATAATCCAGTTCCTGTGTAGCCAAGTTTACATTCCGTGTAGTAGTGATATCTTATGATGTTTCTTTTTCTGTGTGACTTATTTCACTTAGAATCATCATACCTGAATCCACTCATTATGCTGCTAAGGGCCTGATGACATAGATTTCATTGCTGAGTGATATTGCATTGTACGTAAGTACCACAACTTCTTTATCCATTTTTCACTTTCTGTGATTTTGAACTTATACTGTAAATGAGGTTCTTGTAAACAAAGCCTTCCCAAACTTTGGGGTGGCTGTGTCTTTTTGATTTTAATTTCCCTAAGCTATAGGACCATAAGTGGAAGTGCCCTAGGCTCTGTTGCTTTGTTTTTTAGATGTTTCAGGAAACACCATACACTTCTCCAGAGTGGCTGTTGGCAATTTACATCCCGCCCATCAGCATAACAAGGCTCCCAGTTCTCCATGGCCTGTCCTGCCTTTCTGGATTTTACACTTTTTTCAGATGGCCCTTTTGACCGGGGGGCATTGAGACTTCATTGTAGTGCAGATTTCCTTTGCAAGGTTGCTTGGTTGGCCAAAAAGGGCGTATGCGTTTTTTCCTGAATATATTCAGGAAAAAACGCATACGCCCTTTTTGGCCAAGTGCATCATTGTGGACGTTCTGCCTCTTTTCCTATGCTTTACATGCAATTCCAGTCTACCTCCTGAAATCGGTTTCCTGCAATTCTGCCCCGCTTTCAAGTCCTCTTGGCAACCTTACTTCAATATATTTTCGGACGATAGCTGTCATTTATAACTCTGCAGGTTTGTGAATGACAGTGCCCCTGAGCTCCTTTCTTCAACTCGCTTTCTTGTGAGCTGGCCGCAACACCGCAGCCTTGCTTCAGGCCCTAGTGTGGTTCCGGCATGGCACGCTGAGCCTTTGGTTAATTCCTCTTCCTGGTGGGAAATGAGAGTTAAATTTGCCCGTCCAGACACCTCCAGCTAGTCTCTCATTGGTTCTCCCTATTCCTGTTCATTTTCCGCAGAAATTGCAAACTGGGCCAAACAGGAGGTTAAAGGCACTGACTCTCCAAGTGGGGAGAGTGTTAGTAAAGCATCTGGAATGTTGCACCCGAGTACCAGGGGACGAAAACTGACACAATTGAACACGTTTCCCGATCACACGGTGGATCATACTCTGGGTTCCACATGCATGTTTTAGCTGAAGGAAGAATCCCTTAAACCTGGAGAGTTGAGACCCATGGAGTGGGTACCATGCAATATGACTTCAAAGGGTCTGCATTTGTCCACCGAACCTCACCAATAATATCACTGCTGCGTTTATGCCGCTGTACACACGCTTGATTCTCTTTCGGAGACATATAAATCCATAGGTTTTAAGATTCTTCCTAGTCAGGTATATTCTTAGGCGTTTAATATGGGGTGTAGAGTCCACTTCGTTGATCAAGGAGTAGCTCTTGTCTCTTACATATTTGGCTTATGGAACGGTATCTGTGCTAATTTCAATCTCTGGTTTTATGCAGCACCCCAACTCACCTTTCCCCTTAAGCAAGCATAAGTCGGTTTTCTACATTTGAGACCCTGTTCTGTTTTGTAATTCAGTTCCTGTGTAGCCAAGTTTACATTCCATGTGGTAGAGATATCTTATGATGTTTCTTTTTCTGTGTGACTTATTTCACTTAGAATCATCGTACCTGAATCCACTCATTATGCTGCTACGGGCCTGATGACATAGATTTCATTGCTGAGTGATATTGCATTGTACGTAAGTACCACAACTTCTTTATCCATTTTGCGCTTTCTGTGATATTGAACTTGTACCGTAAACGAGGTTCTTGTAAACAGAGCTGTCCCAAACATTTGGGTGGTTGTGTCTTTTTGATTTTAATTTCCCTAAGCTATAGGACCATAAGTGGAAGTGCCCTAGGCTCTGTTGCTTTGTTTTTTAGATGTTTCAGGAAACACCATACACTTCTCCAGAGTGGCTGTTGGCAATTTACATCCCGCCCATGAGCATAACAAGGCTCCCAGTTCTCCATGGCCTGTCCTGCCTTTCTGGATTTTACACTTTTTTCAGATGGCCCTTTTGACCAGGGGACAGTGAGACTTCATTGTAGTGCAGATTTCCTTTGCAAGCTTGCTTGGTTGGCCAAAAAGGGCGTATGCGTTTTTTCCTGAATGTATTCAGGAAAAAACGCATACGCCCTTTTTGGCCAAGTGCATCATTGTGGACGTTCTGCCTCTTTTCCTATGCTGTACATGCAATTCCAGTCTACCTCCTGAAATCGGTTTCCTGCAATTCTGCCCCGCTTTCAAGTCCTCTTGGCAGCCTTACTTCAATATATTTTTGGACGATAGCTGTCATTTATAACTCTGCAGGTTTGTGAATGACAGTGCCCCTGAGCTCCTTTCTTCAACTCGCTTTCTTGTGAGCTGGCCGCAACACCGCAGCCTTGCTTCAGGCCCTAGTGTGGTTCCGGCATGGCACGCTGAGCCTTTGGTTAATTCCTCTTCCTGGTGGGAAATGAGAGTTAAATTTGCCCGTCCAGACACCTCCAGCTAGTCTCTCATTGGTTCTCCCTATTCCTGTTCATTTTCCGCAGAAATTGCAAACTGGGCCAAACAGGAGGTTAAAGGCACTGACTCTCCAAGTGGGGAGAGTGTTAGTAAAGCATCTGGAATGTTGCACCCGAGTACCAGGGGACGAAAACTGACACAATTGAACACGTTTCCCGATCACACGGTGGATCATACTCTGGGTTCCACATGCATGTTTTAGCTGAAGGAAGAATCCCTTAAACCTGGAGAGTTGAGACCCATGGAGTGGGTACCATGCAATATGACTTCAAAGGGTCTGCATTTGTCCACCGAACCTCACCAATAATATCACTGCTGCGTTTATGCCGCTGTACACACGCTTGATTCTCTTTCGGAGACATATAAATCCATAGGTTTTAAGATTCTTCCTAGTCAGGTATATTCTTAGGCGTTTAATATGGGGTGTAGAGTCCACTTCGTTGATCAAGGAGTAGCTCTTGTCTCTTACATATTTGGCTTATGGAACGGTATCTGTGCTAATTTCAATCTCTGGTTTTATGCAGCACCCCAACTCACCTTTCCCCTTAAGCAAGCATAAGTCGGTTTTCTACATTTGAGACCCTGTTCTGTTTTGTAATTCAGTTCCTGTGTAGCCAAGTTTACATTCCATGTGGTAGAGATATCTTATGATGTTTCTTTTTCTGTGTGACTTATTTCACTTAGAATCATCGTACCTGAATCCACTCATTATGCTGCTACGGGCCTGATGACATAGATTTCATTGCTGAGTGATATTGCATTGTACGTAAGTACCACAACTTCTTTATCCATTTTGCGCTTTCTGTGATATTGAACTTGTACCGTAAACGAGGTTCTTGTAAACAGAGCTGTCCCAAACATTTGGGTGGTTGTGTCTTTTTGATTTTAATTTCCCTAAGCTATAGGACCATAAGTGGAAGTGCCCTAGGCTCTGTTGCTTTGTTTTTTAGATGTTTCAGGAAACACCATACACTTCTCCAGAGTGCCTGTTGGCAATTTACATCCCGCCCATGAGCATAACAAGGCTCCCAGTTCTCCATGGCCTGTCCTGCCTTTCTGGATTTTACACTTTTTTCAGATGGCCCTTTTGACCGGGGAGCAGTGAGACTTCATTGTAGTGCAGATTTCCTTTGCAAGCTTGCTTGGTTGGCCAAAAAGGGCGTATGCGTTTTTTCCTGAATATATTCAGGAAAAAACGCATACGCCCTTTTTGGCCAAGTGCATCATTGTGGACGTTCTGCCTCTTTTCCTATGCTTTACATGCAATTCCAGTCTACCTCCTGAAATCGGTTTCCTGCAATTCTGCCCCGCTTTCAAGTCCTCTTGGCAGCCTTACTTCAATATATTTTTGGACGATAGCTGTCATTTATAACTCTGCAGGTTTGTGAATGACAGTGCCCCTGAGCTCCTTTCTTCAACTCGCTTTCTTGTGAGCTGGCCGCAACACCGCAGCCTTGCTTCAGGCCCTAGTGTGGTTCCGGCATGGCACGCTGAGCCTTTGGTTAATTCCTCTTCCTGGTGGGAAATGAGAGTTAAATTTGCCCGTCCAGACACCTCCAGCTAGTCTCTCATTGGTTCTCCCTATTCCTGTTCATTTTCCGCAGAAATTGCAAACTGGGCCAAACAGGAGATTAAAGGCACTGACTCTCCAAGTGGGGAGAGTATTAGTAAAGCATCTGGAATGTTGCACCCGAGTACCAGGGGACGAAAACTGACACAATTGAACACGTTTCCCGATCACACGGTGGATCTTACTCTGGGTTCCACATGCATGTTTTAGCTGAAGGAAGAATCCCTTAAACCTGGAGAGTTGAGACCCATGGAATGGGTACCATGCAATATGACTTCAAAGGGTCTGCATTTGCACACCGAACCTCACCAATCCTATCACTGCTGCGTTTATGCCGCTGTACACACGCTTGATTCTCTTTCGGAGACATATAAATCCATAGGTTTTAAGATTCTTACTAGTCAGGTATATTCTTAGGCGTTTAATATGGGGTGTAGAGTCCAGTTCGTTGAGCAAGGAGTAGCTCTTGTCTATTACATATTTGGCTTATGGAATGATATCTGTGCTAATTTCAATCTCTGGTTTTATGCAGCACCCCAACTCACCTTTCCCCTTAAGCAAGCATAAGTTGGTTTTCTACATTTGAGACCCTGTTCTGTTTTGTAATTCAGTTCCTTTGTAGCCAAGTTTACAAGCCGTGTATTAGTGATATCTTATGATGTTTCTTTTTCTGTGTGACTTATCTCACTTAGAATCATCGTACCTGAATCCACTCATTATGCTGCTACGGGCCTGATGACATAGATTTCATTGCTGAGTGACATTGCATTGTACGTAAGTACCACAACTTCTTTATCCATTTTTCGCTTTCTGTGATATTGAACATGTACCGTAAACGAGGTTCTTGTAAACAGAGCCATCCCAAACTTTGGGGTGGCTGTGTCTTTTTGATTTTAATTTCCCTAAGCTATAGGACCATAAGTGGAAGTGCCCTAGGCTCTGTTGCTTTGTTTTTTAGATGTTTCAGGAAACACCATACACTTCTCCAGAGTGGCTGTTGGCAATTTACATCCCGCCCATCAGCATAACAAGGCTCCAAGTTCTCCATGGCCTGTCCTGCCTTTCTGGATTTTACACTTTTCTCAGATGGCCCTTTTGACCGGGGGGCAGTGAGACTTCATTGTAGTGCAGATTTCCTTTGCAAGCTTGCTTGGTTGGCCAAAAAGTGCGTATGCGTTTTTTCCTGAGGAAAAAACGCATATGCCATTTTTGGCCAAGTGCATCATTGTGGACGTTCTGCCTCTTTTCCTATGCTTTACATGCAATTCCAGTCTACCTCCTGAAATTGGTTTCCTGCAATTCTGCCCCGCTTTCAACTCCACTTGGCAGCCTTACTTCAATATATTTTTGGACGATAGCTGTCATTTATAACTCTGCAGGTTTGTGAATGACAGTGCCCCTGAGCTCCTTTCTTCAACTCGCTTTCTTGTGAGCTGGCCGCAACACCGCAGGATTGCTTCAGGCCCTAGTGTTGTTCCGGCATGGCACGCTGAGCCTTTGGTTAATTCCTCTTCCTGGTGGGAAATGAGAGTTAAATTTGCCCGACCAGACACCTCCAGCTAGTCTCTCATTGGTTCTCCTTATTCCTGTTCATTTTCCGCAGAAATTGCAAACTGGGCCAAACAGGAGGTTAAAGGCACTGACTCTCCAAGTGGGGAGAGTGTTAGTAAAGCGTCTGGAATGTTGCACCCGAGTACCGGGGGACGAAACCTGAGACCCTTTAAACACGTTTCCCGATCACACGGTGGATCATACTCTGGCTTCCACATGCATGTTTTAGCTGAAGGAAGAATCCCTTAAACCTGGAGAGTTGAGACCCATGGAATGGGTACCATGCAATATGATTTCAAAGGGTCTGCATTTGCTCACCGAACCTCACCAATCCTATCACTGCTGCGTTTATGCCGCTGAATATATTCAGGAAAAAACACATACGCCCTTTTTGGCCAAGTGCATCATTGTGGACGTTCTGCCTCTTTTCCTATGCTTTACATGCAATTCCAGTCTACCTCCTGAAATCAGTTTCCTGCAATTCTGCCCCGCTTTCAACTCCACTTGGCGGCATTACTTCAATATATTTTTGGACTATAGCTGTCATTTATAACTCTGCAGGTTTGTGAATGACAGTGCCCCTGAGCTCCTTTCTTCAACTCGCTTTCTTGTGAGCTGGCCGCAACACCGCAGCATTGCTTCAGGCCCTAGTGTGGTTCCGGCATGGCACGCTGAGCCTTTGGTTAATTCCTCTTCCTGGTGGGAAATGAGAGTTAAATTTGCCCGTCCAGACACCTCCAGCTAGTCTCTCATTGGTTCTCCCTATTCCTGTTCATTTTCCGCAGAAATTGCAAACTGGGCCAAACAGGAGGTTAAAGGCACTGACTCTCCAAGTGGGGAGAGTGTTAGTAAAGCATCTGGAATGTTGCACCCGAGTACCAGGGGACGAAAACTGACCCAATTGAACACGTTTCCCGATCACACGGTGGATCATACTCTGGGTTCCACATGCATGTTTTAGCTGAAGGAAGAATCCCTTAAACCTGGAGAGTTGAGACCCATGGAGTGGGTACCATGCAATATGACTTCAAAGGGTCTGCATTTGTCCACCGAACCTCACCAATCCTATCACTGCTGCATTTATGCCGCTGTACACACGCTTGATTCTCTTTCGGAGACATATAAATCCATAGGTTTTAAGATTCTTCCTAGTCAGGTATATTCTTAGGCGTTTAATATGGGGTGTAGAGTCCACTTCGTTGATCAAGGAGTAGCTCTTGTCTATTACATATTTGGCTTATGGAACGGTATCTGTGCTAATTTCAATCTCTGGTTTTATGCAGCACCCCAACTCACCTTTCCCCTTAAGCAAGCATAAGTCGGTTTTCTACATTTGAGACCCTGTTCTGTTTTGTAATTCAGTTCCTGTGTAGCCAAGTTTACATTCCATGTGGTAGAGATATCTTATGATGTTTCTTTTTCTGTGTGACTTATTTCACTTAGAATCATCATACCTGAATCCACTCATTATGCTGCTACGGGCCTGATGACATAGATTTCATTGCTGAGTGATATTGCATTGTACGTAAGTACCACAACTTCTTTATCCATTTTGCGCTTTCTGTGATATTGAACTTGTACCGTAAACGAGGTTCTTGTAAACAGAGCTGTCCCAAACATTTGGGTGGTTGTGTCTTTTTGATTTTAATTTCCCTAAGCTATAGGAACATAAGTGGAAGTGCCCTAGGCTCTGTTGCTTTGTTTTTTAGATGTTTCAGGAAACACCATACACTTCTCCAGAGTGCCTGTTGGCAATTTACATCCCGCCCATGAGCATAACAAGGCTCCCAGTTCCCCATGGCCTGTCCTGCCTTTCTGGATTTTACACATTTTTCAGATGGCCCTTTTGACCAGGGGACAGTGAGACTTCATTGTAGTGCAGATTTCCTTTGCAAGCTTGCTTGGTTGGCCAAAAAGGGCGTATGCGTTTTTTCCTGAATATATTCAGGAAAAAACGCATACGCCCTTTTTGGCCAAGTGCATCATTGTGGACGTTCTGCCTCTTTTCCTATGCTTTACATGCAATTCCATCTACCTCCTGAAATCGGTTTCCTGCAATTCTGCCCCGCTTTCAAGTCCTCTTGGCAGCCTTACTTCAATATATTTTTCGACGATAGCTATCATTTAAAACTCTGCAGGTATGTGAATGACAGTGCCCCTGAGCTCCTTTCTTCAACTCGCTTTCTTGTGAGCTGGCCGCAACACCGCAGGATTGCTTCAGGCCCTAGTGTGGTTCCGGCATGGCACGCTGAGCCTTTGGTTAATTCCTCTTCCTGGTGGGAAATGAGAGTTAAATTTGCCCGTCCAGACACCTCCAGCTAGTCTCTCATTGGTTCTCCCTATTCCTGTTCATTTTCAGCAGAAATTGCAAACTGGGCCAAACAGGAGGTTAAAGGCACTGACTCTCCAAGTGGGGAGAGTGTTAGTAAAGCGTCTGGAATGTTGCACCCGAGTACCAGGGGACGAAAACTGAGACACATTTGAACACGTTTCCCGATCACATGGTGGATCATACTCTGGGTTCCACATGCATGTTTTAGCTGAAGGAAGAATCCCTTAAACCTGGAGAGTTGAGACCCCTGGAATGGGTACCATGCAATATGACTTCAAAGGGTCTGCATTTGCTCACTGAACCTCACCAATCCTAGCACTGCTGCATTTATGCCACTGTACACACGCTTGATTCTCTTTCGGAGACATATAAATCCATAGGTTTTAAGATTCTTACTAGTCAGGTATATTCTTAGGCGTTTAATATGGGGTGTAGAGTCCACTTCGTTGAGCAAGGAGTAGCTCTTGTCTATTACATATTTGGCTTATGGAACGGTATCTGTGCTAATTTCAATCTTTGGTTTTATGCAGCACCCCAACTCACCTTTACTCTTAAGCAAGCATAAGTCGGTTTTCTACATTTGAGACCCTGTTCTGTTTTGTAATTCAGTTCCTGTGTAGCCAAGTTTACATTCCATGTGGTAGAGATATCTTATGATGTTTCTTTTTCTGTGTGACTTATTTCACTTAGAATCATCGTACCTGAATCCACTCATTATGCTGCTACGGGCCTGATGACATAGATTTCATTGATGAGTGATATTGCATTGTACGTAAGTACCACAACTTCTTTATCCATTTTGCGCTTTCTGTGATATTGAACTTGTACCGTAAACGAGGTTCTTGTAAACAGAGCTGTTCCAAAGTTTGCGGTGGTTCTGTCTTTTTGATTTTAATTTCCCTAAGCTATAGGACCATAAGTGGAAGTGCCCTAGGCTCTGTTGCTTTGATTTTAGATGTTTCAGGAAACACCATACACTTCTCCAGAGTGGCTGTTGGCAATTTACATCCCGCCCATCAGCATAACAAGGCTCCCAGTTCTCCATGGCCTGTCCTGCCTTTTTGGATTTTACACTTTTTTCAGATGGCCCTTTTGACCGGGGGGCAGTGAGACTTCATTGTAGTGCAGATTTCCTTTGCAAGCTTGCTTGGTTGGCCAAAAAGTGCGTATGCGTTTATTCCTGAATATATTCAGGAATAAACGCATACGCCCTTTTTGGCCAAGTGCATCATTGTGGACGTTCTGCCTCTTTTCCTATGCTTTACATGCAATTCCAGTCTACCTCCTGAAATCGGTTTCCTGCAATTCTGCCCCGCTTTCAAGTCCTCTTAGCAGCCTTACTTCAATATATTTTTGGACGATAGCTGTCATTTATAACTCTGCAGTTTTGTGAATTACAGTGCCCCTGAGCTCCTTTCTTCAACTTGCTTTCTTGTGAGCTGGCCGCAACACCGCAGCATCGCTTCAGGCCCTAGTGTTGTTCCGGCATGGCACGCTGAGCCTTTGGTTAATTCCTCTTCCTGGTGGGAAATGAGAGTTAAATTTGCCCGTCCAGACACCTCCAGCTAGTCTCTCATTGGTTCTCCCTATTCCTGTTCATTTTCCGCAGAAATTGCAAACTGGGCCAAACAGGAGGTTAAAGTCACTGACTCTCCAAGTGGGGAGAGTGTTAGTAAAGCATCTGGAATGTTGCACCCGAGTACCAGGGGACGAAAACTGACACAATTGAACACGTTTCCCGATCACACGGTGGATCATACTCTGGGTTCCACATGCATGTTTTAGCTGAAGGAAGAATCCCTTAAACCTGGAGAGTTGAGACCCATGGAATGGGTACCATGCAATATGACTTCAAAGGGTTTGCATTTGCTCACCGAACCTCATCAATCCTATCACTGCTGCGTTTATGCCGCTATACACACGCTTGATTCTCTTTCGGAGATATATAAATCCATAGGTTTTAAGATTCTTACTAGTCAGGTATATAATTAGGCATTTAATATGGGGTGTTGAGTCCACTTCGTTGAGCAAGGTGTAGCTCTTTTCTATTACATATTTGGCTTATGGAACGATATCTGTGCTAATTTCAATGTCTGGTTTTATGCAGCACCCCAACTCACCTTTCCCCTTAAGGAAGCATAAGTCGGTTTTCTACATTTGAGACCCTGTTCTGTTTTGTAATTCAGTTCCTGTGTAGCCAAGTTTACATTCCGTGTAGTAGTGATATCTTATGATGTTTCTTTTTTTGTGTGAGTTATTTCACTTAGAATCATCGTACCTGAATCCACTCATTATGCTGCTACGGGCCTGATGACATAGATTTCATTGCTGAGTGATATTGCATTGTACGTAAGTACCACAACTTCTTTATCCATTTTTCGCTTTCTGTGATATTGAACTTGTACCGCAAATGAGGTTCTTGTAAACTGAGCCGTCCCAAACTTTGGGGTGGCTGTGTCTTTTTGATTTTAATTTCCCTAAGCTATAGGACCATAAGTGGAAGTGCCCTAGGCTCTGTTGCTTTGTTTTTTAGATGTTTCAGGAAACACCATACACTTCCCCAGAGTGGCTGTTGGCAATTTACATCCCGCCCATCAGCATAACAAGGCTCCCAGTTCTCCATGGTCTCTCCTGCCTTTCTGGATTTTACACTTTTTTCAGATGGCCCTTTTGACCAGGGGACAGTGAGACTTCATTGTAGTGCAGATTTCCTTTGCAAGCTTGCTTGGTTGGCCAAAAAGGGCGTATGCGTTTTTTCCTGAATGTATTCAGGAAAAAACGCATACGCCCTTTTTGGCCAAGTGCATCATTGTGGACGTTCTGCCTCTTTTCCTATGCTTTACATGCAATTCTAGTCTACCTCCTGAAATCGGTTTCCTGCAATTCTGCCCCACTTTCAAGTCCTCTTGGCAGCCTTACTTCAATATATTTTTGGATGATAGCTGTCATTTATAACTCTGCAGGTTTGTGAATGACAGTGCCCATGAGCTCCTTTCTTCAACTCGCTTTCTTGTGAGCTGGCCGCAACACCGCAGCATTGCTTCAGGCCCTAGTGTGGTTCCGGCATGGCACGCTGAGCCTTTGGTTAATTCCTCTTCCTGGTGGGAAATGAGAGTTAAATTTGCCCGTCCAGACACCTCCAGCTAGTCTCTCATTGGTTCTCCCTATTCCTGTTCATTTTCCGCAGAAATTGCAAACTGGGCCAAACAGGAGGTTAAAGGCACTGACTCTCCAAGTGGGGAGAGTGTTAGTAAAGCGTCTGGAATGTTGCACCCGAGTACCGGGGGACGAAACCTGAGACACCTTTGAACACGTTTCCCGATCACACGGTGGATCATACTCTGGGTTCCACATGCATGTTTTAGCTGAAGGAAGAATCCCTTAAACCTGGAGAGTTGAGACCCATGGAATGGGTACCATGCAATATGACTTCAAAGGGTCTGCATTGGCTCACGGATCCTCACCAATCCTATCACTGCTGCGTTTATGCCGCTGTACACACGCTTGATTCTCTTTCGGAGACATATAAATCCATAGGTTTTAAGATTCTTACTAGACAGTTATATTCTTAGGCGTTTAATATGGGGTGTTGAGTCCACTTCGTTGAGCAAGGAGTAGCTCTTGTCTATTACATATTTGGCTTATGGAACGGTATCTGTGCTAATTTCAATCTCTGGTTTTATGCAGCACCCCAACACACGTTTCCCCTTAAGCAAGCATAAGTTGGTTTTCTACATTTGAGACACTGTTCTGTTTTATAATCCAGTTCCTGTGTAGCCAAGTTTACATTCCGTGTAGTAGTGATATCTTATGATGTTTCTTTTTCTGTGTGACTTATTTCACTTAGAATCATCGTACCTGAATCCACTCATTATGCTGCTATGGGCCTGATGACATAGATTTCATTGCTGAGTGATATTGCATTGTACGTATGTACCACAACTTCTTTATCCATTTTTCACTTTCTGTGATACTGAACTTGTACCGTAAATGAGGTTCTTGTAAACAGAGCCGTCCCAAACTTTGGGGTGGCTGTGTCTTTTTGATTTTAATTTCCCTAAGCTATAGGACCATAAGTGGAAGTGCCCTAGGCTCTGTTGCTTTGTTTTTTAGATGTTTCAGGAAACACCATACACTTCCCCAGAGTGGCTGTTGGCAATTTACATCCCGCCCATCAGCATAACAAGGCTCCCAGTTCTCCATGGTCTCTCCTGCCTTTCTGGATTTTACACTTTTTTCAGATGGCCCTTTTGACCAGGGGACAGTAAGACTTCATTGTAGTGCAGATTTCCTTTGCAAGCTTGCTTGGTTGGCCAAAAAGGGCGTATGCGTTTTTTCCTGAATGTATTCAGGAAAAAACGCATACGCCATTTTTGGCCAAGTGCATCATTGTGGACGTTCTGCCTCTTTTCCTATGCTTTACATGCAATTCTAGTCTACCTCCTGAAATCGGTTTCCTGCAATTCTGCCCCACTTTCAAGTCCTCTTGGCAGCCTTACTTCAATATATTTTTGGATGATAGCTGTCATTTATAACTCTGCAGGTTTGTGAATGACAGTGCCCATGAGCTCCTTTCTTCAACTCGCTTTCTTGTGAGCTGGCCGCAACACCGCAGCATTGCTTCAGGCCCTAGTGTGGTTCCGGCATGGCACGCTGAGCCTTTGGTTAATTCCTCTTCCTGGTGGGAAATGAGAGTTAAATTTGCCCGTCCAGACACCTCCAGCTAGTCTCTCATTGGTTCTCCCTATTCCTGTTCATTTTCCGCAGAAATTGCAAACTGGGCCAAAGAGGAGGTTAAAGGCACTGACTCTCCAAGTGGGGAGAGTGTTAGTAAAGCGTCTGGAATGTGTCACCCGAGTACCAGGGGATGAAAACTGACACAACTGAACACGTTTCCCGATCACATGGTGGATCATACTCTGGGTTCCACATGCATGTTTTAGCTGAAGGAAGAATCCCTTAAACCTGGAGAGTTGAGACCCATGGAATGGGTACCATGCAATATGACTTCAAAGGGTCTGCATTTGTCCACCGAACCTCACCAATCCTATCACTGCTGCGTTTATGCCGCTGTACACACGCTTGATTCTCTTTCGGAGACATATAAATCCATAGGTTTTAAGATTCTTACTAGTCAGGTATATTCTTAGGCGTTTAATATGGGGTGTAGAGTCCACTTCGTTGATCAAGGAGTAGCTCTTGTCTATTACATATTTGGCTTATGGAACGGTATGTGTGCTAATTTCAATCTCTGGTTTTATGCAGCACCCCAACTCACCTTTCCCCTTAAGCAAGCATAAGTCGGTTTTCTACATTTGAGACCCTTTTCTGTTTTGTAATTCAGTTCCTGTGTAGCCAAGTTTACATTCCATGTGGTAGAGATATCTTATGATGTTTCTTTTTCTGTGTGACTTATTTCACTTAGAATCATCGTACCTGAATCCACTCATTATGCTGCTACGGGCCTGATGACATAGATTTCATTGCTGAGTGATATTGCATTGTACGTAAGTACCACAACTTCTTTATCCATTTTGCGCTTTCTGTGATATTGAACTTGTACCGTAAACGAGGTTCTTGTAAACAGAGCTGTCCCAAACATTTGGGTGGTTGTGTCTTTTTGAATTTAATTTCCCTAAGCTATTGGACCATAAGTGGAATTGCCCTAGGCTCTGTTGCTTTGTTTTTTAGATGTTTCAGGAAACACCATACACTTCTCCAGAGTGGCTGTTGGCAGTATACATCCCGCCCATGAGCATAACAATGCTCCCAGTTCTCCATGGCCTGTCCTGTCTTTCTGGATTTTACACTTTTTTCAGATGTCCCTTTTACCGGGGGGCAGTGAGACTTCATTGTAGTGCAGATTTCCTTTGCAAGCTTGCTTGGTTGGCCAAAAAGGGCGTATGCGTTTTTTCCTGAATATATTCAGGAAAAAATGCATACGCCCTTTTTGGCCAAGTGCATCATTGTGGACGTTCTGCCTCTTTTCCTGTGGTTTACATGCAAATCCAGTCTACCTCCTGAAATCGGTTTCCTGCAATTCTGCCCCGCTTTCAAGTCCTCTTGGCAGCCTTACTTCAATATATTTTTGGACGATAGCTGTCAATTTTAACTCTGCAGGTTTGTGAATGACAGTGCCCCTGAGCTCCTTTCTTCAACTCGCTTTCTTGTGAGCTGGCCGCAACACCGCAGGATTGCTTCAGGTCCCAGTGTGGTTCCGGCATGGCACGCTGAGCCTTTGGTTAATTCCTCTTCCTGGTGGGAAATGAGAGTTAAATTTGCCCGTCCAGACACGTCCAGCTAGTCTCTTATTGGTTCTCCCTATTCCTGTTCATTTTCCGCAGAAATTGCAAACTGGGCCAAAGAGGAGGTTAAAGGCACTGACTCTCCAAGTGGGGAGAGTGTTAGTAAAGCGTCTGGAATGTGTCACCCGAGTACCAGGGGATGAAAACTGACACAACTGAACACGTTTCCCGATCACATGGTGGATCATACTCTGGCTTCCACATGCATGTTTTAGCTGAAGGAAGAATCCCTTAAACCTGGAGAGTTGAGACCCATGGAATGGGTACCATGCAATATGATTTCAAAGGGTCTGCATTTGCTCACCGAACCTCACCAATGCTATCACTGCTGCATTTATGCCGCTGAATATATTCAGGAAAAAACACATACGCCCTTTTTGGCCAAGTGCATCATTGTGGAAGTTCTGCCTCTTTTCCTATGCTTTACATGCAATTCCAGTCTACCTCCTGCAATCGGTTTCCTGCAATTCTGCCCCGCTTTCAACTCCACTTGGCGGCATTACTTCAATATATTTTTGGACGATAGCTGTCATTTATAACTCTGCAGGTTTGTGAATGACAGTGCCCCTGAGCTCCTTTCTTCAACTCGCTTTCTTGTGAGCTGGCCGCAACACCGCAGCATTGCTTCAGGCCCTAGTGTGGTTCCGGCATGGCACGCTGAGCCTTTGGTTAATTCCTCTTCCTGGTGGGAAATGAGAGTTAAATTTGCCCGTCCAGACACCTCCAGCTAGTCTCTCATTGGTTCTCCCTATTCCTGTTCATTTTCCGCAGAAATTGCAAACTGGGCCAAACAGGAGGTTAAAGGCACTGACTCTCCAAGTGGGGAGAGTGTTAGTAAAGCGTCTGGAATGTTGCACCCGAGTACCGGGGGACGAAACCTGAGACACCTTTGAACACGTTTCCCGATCACACGGTGGATCATACTCTGGGTTCCACATGCATGTTTTAGCTGAAGGAAGAATCCCTTAAACCTGGAGAGTTGAGACCCATGGAATGGGTACCATGCAATATGACTTCAAAGGGTCTGCATTTGCTCACCGATCCTCACCAATCCTATCACTGCTGCGTTTATGCCGCTGTACACACGCTTGATTCTCTTTCGGAGACATATAAATCCATAGGTTTTAAGATTCTTACTAGTCAGTTATATTCTTAGGCGTTTAATATGGGGTGTTGAGTCCACTTCGTTGAGCAAGGAGTAGCTCTTGTCTATTACATATTTGGCTTATGGAACGGTATCTGTGCTAATTTCAATCTCTGGTTTTATGCAGCACCCCAACTCACCTTTCCCCTTAAGCAAGCATAAGTTGGTTTTCTACATTTGAGAAGCTGTTCTGTTTTATAATCCAGTTCCTGTGTAGCCAAGTTTACATTCCGTGTAGTAGTGATATCTTATGATGTTTCTTTTTCTGTGTGACTTATTTCACTTAGAATCATCGTACCTGAATCCACTCATTATGCTGCTATGGGCCTGATGACATAGATTTCATTGCTGAGTGATATTGCATTGTACGTAAGTACCACAACTTCTTTATCCATTTTTCACTTTCTGTGATTTTGAACTTATACTGTAAACGAGGTTCTTGTAAACAGAGCCTTCCCAAACTTTGGGGTGGCTGTGTCTTTTTGATTTTAATTTCCCTAAGCTTTAGGACCATAAGTGGAAGTGCCCTAGGCTCTGTTGCTTTGTTTTTTAGATGTTTCAGGAAACACCATACACTTCTCCAGAGTGGCTGTTGGCAATTTACATCCCGCCCATCAGCATAACAAGGCTCCCAGTTCTCCATGGCCTGTCCTGCCTTTCTGGATTTTACACTTTTTTCAGATGGCCCTTTTGACCGGAGGGCAGTGAGACTTCATTGTAGTGCAGATTTCCTTTGCAAGCTTGCTTGGTTGGCCAAAAAGGGCGTATGCGTTTTTTCCTGAATATATTAAGGAAAAAACGCATACGCCCTTTTTGTCCAAGTGCATCATTGTGGACGTTCTGCCTCTTTTCCTATGCTTTACATGCAATTCCAGTCTACCTACTGAAATCGGTTTCCTGCAATTCTGCCCCGCTTTCAAGTCCTCTTGGCAGCCTTACTTCAATATATTTTTGGACGATAGCTGTCATTTATAACTCTGCAGGTATGTGAATGACAGTGCCCCTGAGCTCCTTTTTTCAACTCGCTTTCTTGTGAGCTGGCCGCAACACCGCATGATTGCTTCAGGCCCTAGTGTGGTTCCGGCATGTCACGCTGAGCCTTTGTTTAATTCCTCTTCCTGGTGGGAAATGAGAGTTAAATTTGCCCGTCCAGACACCTCCAGCTAGTCTCTCATTGGTTCTCCCTATTCCTGTTCATTTTCCGCAGAAATTGCAAACTGGGCCAAACAGGAGTTTAAAGGCACTGACTCTCCAAGTGGGGAGAGTGTTAGTAAAGCGTCTGGAATGTTGCACCCGAGTACCAGGGGACGAAAACTGAGACACATTTGAACACGTTTCCCGATCACATGGTGGATCATACTCTGGGTTCCACATGCATGTTTTAGCTGAAGGAAGAATCCCTTAAACCTGGAGAGTTGAGTCCCCTGCAATGGGTACCATGCAATATGACTTCAAAGGGTCTGCATTTGCTCACCGAACCTCACCAATCCTATCACTGCTTCATTTATGCCACTGTACACACGCTTGATTCTCTTTCTGAGACATATAAATCCATAGGTTTTAAGATTCTTACTAGTAAGGTATATTCTTAGGTGTTTAATATGGGGTGTAGAGTCCACTTCGTTGAGCAAGGAGTAGCTCTTGTCTATTACATATTTGGCTTATGGAACGGTATCTGTGCTAATTTCAATCTCTGGTTTTATGCAGCACCCCAACTCACCTTTCCCCTTAAGCAAGCATAAGTCGGTTTTCTACATTTGAGACCCTGTTCTGTTTTGTAATTCAGTTCCTGTGTAGCCAAGTTTACATTCCATGTGGTAGAGATATCTTATGATGTTTCTTTTTCTGTGTGACTTATTTCACTTAGAATCATCGTACCTGAATCCACTCATTATGCTGCTACGGGCCTGATGACATAGATTTCATTGCTGAGTGATATTGCATTGTACGTAAGTACCACAACTTCTTTATCCATTTTTCGCTTTCTGTGATATTGAACTTGGACCATAAATGAGGTTCTTGTAAACAGAGCTGTCCCTAACTTTGGGGTGGCTGCGTCTTTTTGATTTTAATTTCCCTAAGCTATAGGACCATAAGTGGAAGTGCCCTAGGCTCTGTTGCTTTGTTTTTTAGATGTTTCAGGAAACACCATACACTTCTCCAGAGTGGCTGTTGGCAATTTACATCCCGCCCATCAGCATAACAAGGCTCCCAGTTCTCCATGGCCTGTCCTGCCTTTCTGGATTTTACACTTTTTTCAGATGGCCCTTTTGACCGGGGAGCAGTGAGACTTCATTGTAGTGCAGATTTCCTTTGCAAGCTTGCTTGGTTGGCCAAAAAGTGCGTATGCGTTTTTTCCTGAATATATTCAGGAAAAAACGCATACGCCCTTTTTGGCCAAGTGCATCATTGTGGACGTTCTGCCTCTTTTCCTATGCTTTACATGCAATTCCAGTCTACCTCCTGAAATCGGTTTCCTGCAATTCTGCCCCGCTTTCAAGTCCTCTTGGCAGCCTTACTTCAATATATTTTTGGACGATAGCTGTCATTTATAACTCTGCAGGTTTGTGAATGACAGTGCCCCTGAGCTCCTTTCTTCAACTCGCTTTCTTGTGAGCTGGCCGCAACACCGCAGCCTTGCTTCAGGCCCTAGTGTGGTTCCGGCATGGCACGCTGAGCCTTTGGTTAATTCCTCTTCCTGGTGGGAAATGAGAGTTAAATTTGCCCGTCCAGACACCTCCAGCTAGTCTCTCATTGGTTCTCCCTATTCCTGTTCATTTTCCGCAGAAATTGCAAACTGGGCCAAACAGGAGGTTAAAGGCACTGACTCTCCAAGTGGGGAGAGTGTTAGTAAAGCATCTGGAATGTTGCACCCGAGTACCAGGGGACGAAAACTGACACAATTGAACACGTTTCCCGATCACACGGTGGATCATACTCTGGGTTCCACATGCATGTTTTAGCTGAAGGAAGAATCCCTTAAACCTGGAGAGTTGAGACCCATGGAATGGGTACCATGGAATATGACTTCAAAGGGTCTGCATTTGTCCACCGAACCTCACCAATAATATCACTGCTGCGTTTATGCCGCTGTACACACGCTTGATTCTCTTTCGGAGACATATAAATCCATAGGTTTTAAGATTCTTCCTAGTCAGGTATATTCTTAGGCGTTTAATATGGGGTGTAGAGTCCACTTCGTTGAGCAAGGAGTAGCTCTTGTCTATTACATATTTGGCTTATGGAACGGTATCTGTGCTAATTTCAATCTCTGGTTTTATGCAGCACCCCAACTCACCTTTCCCCTTAAGCAAGCATAAGTTGGTTTTCTGCATTTGAGACCCTGTTCTGTTTTGTAATTCAGTTCCTGTGTAGCCAAGTTTACATTCCATGTGGTAGAGATATCTTATGATGTTTCTTTTTCTGTGTGACTTATTTCACTTAGAATCATCGTACCTGAATCCACTCATTATGCTGCTACGGGCCTGATGACATAGATTTCATTGCTGAGTGATATTGCATTGTACGTAAGTACCACAACTTCTTTATCCATTTTTCGCTTTCTGTGATATTGAACTTGGACCATAAATGAGGTTCTTGTAAACAGAGCTGTCCCTAAGTTTGGGGTGGCTGAGTCTTTTTGATTTTAATTTCCCTAAGCTATAGGACCATAAGTGGAAGTGCCCTAGGCTCTGTTGCTTTGTTTTTTAGATGTTTCAGGAAACACCATACACTTCTCCAGAGTGGCTGTTGGCAATTTACATCCCGCCCATCAGCATAACAAGGCTCCCAGTTCTCCATGGCCTGTCCTGCCTTTCTGGATTTTACACTTTTTTCAGATGGCCCTTTTGACCGGGGAGCAGTGAGACTTCATTGTAGTGCAGATTTCCTTTGCAAGCTTGCTTGGTTGGCCAAAAAGTGCGTATGCGTTTTTTCCTGAATATATTCAGGAAAAAACGCATACGCCCTTTTTGGCCAAGTGCATCATTGTGGACGTTCTGCCTCTTTTCCTATGCTTTACATGCAATTCCAGTCTACCTCCTGAAATCGGTTTCCTGCAATTCTGCCCCACTTTCAAGTCCTCTTGGCAGCCTTACTTCAATATATTTTTGGACGATAGCTGTCATGTATAACTCTGCAGGTTTGTGAATGACAGTGCCCCTGAGCTCCTTTCTTCAACTCGCTTTCTTGTGAGCTGGCCGCAACACCGCAGCATTGCTTCAGGCCCTAGTGTGGTTCCGGCATGGCACGCTGAGCCTTTGGTTAATTCCTCTTCCTGGTGGGAAATGAGAGTTAAATTTGCCCGTCCAGACACCTCCAGCTAGTCTCTCATTGGTTCTCCCTATTCCTGTTCATTTTCCGCAGAAATTGCAAACTGGGCCAAAGAGGAGGTTAAAGGCACTGACTCTCCAAGTGGGGAGAGTGTTAGTAAAGCGTCTGGAATGTGTCACCCGAGTACCAGGGGATGAAAACTGACACAACTGAACACGTTTCCCGATCACATGGTGGATCATACTCTGGGTTCCACATGCATGTTTTAGCTGAAGGAAGAATCCCTTAAACCTGGAGAGTTGAGACCCATGGAATGGGTACCATGCAATATGACTTCAAAGGGTCTGCATTTGTCCACCGAACCTCACCAATCCTATCACTGCTGCGTTTATGCCGCTGTACACACGCTTGATTCTCTTTCGGAGACATATAAATCCATAGGTTTTAAGATTCTTACTAGTCAGGTATATTCTTAGGCGTTTAATATGGGGTGTAGAGTCCACTTCGTTGATCAAGGAGTAGCTCTTGTCTATTACATATTTGGCTTATGGAACGGTATGTGTGCTAATTTCAATCTCTGGTTTTATGCAGCACCCCAACTCACCTTTCCCCTTAAGCAAGCATAAGTCGGTTTTCTACATTTGAGACCCTTTTCTGTTTTGTAATTCAGTTCCTGTGTAGCCAAGTTTACATTCCATGTGGTAGAGATATCTTATGATGTTTCTTTTTCTGTGTGACTTATTTCACTTAGAATCATCGTACCTGAATCCACTCATTATGCTGCTACGGGCCTGATGACATAGATTTCATTGCTGAGTGATATTGCATTGTACGTAAGTACCACAACTTCTTTATCCATTTTGCGCTTTCTGTGATATTGAACTTGTACCGTAAACGAGGTTCTTGTAAACAGAGCTGTCCCAAACATTTGGGTGGTTGTGTCTTTTTGAATTTAATTTCCCTAAGCTATTGGACCATAAGTGGAATTGCCCTAGGCTCTGTTGCTTTGTTTTTTAGATGTTTCAGGAAACACCATACACTTCTCCAGAGTGGCTGTTGGCAGTATACATCCCGCCCATGAGCATAACAATGCTCCCAGTTCTCCATGGCCTGTCCTGTCTTTCTGGATTTTACACTTTTTTCAGATGTCCCTTTTACCGGGGGGCAGTGAGACTTCATTGTAGTGCAGATTTCCTTTGCAAGCTTGCTTGGTTGGCCAAAAAGGGCGTATGCGTTTTTTCCTGAATATATTCAGGAAAAAATGCATACGCCCTTTTTGGCCAAGTGCATCATTGTGGACGTTCTGCCTCTTTTCCTGTGGTTTACATGCAAATCCAGTCTACCTCCTGAAATCGGTTTCCTGCAATTCTGCCCCGCTTTCAAGTCCTCTTGGCAGCCTTACTTCAATATATTTTTGGACGATAGCTGTCAATTTTAACTCTGCAGGTTTGTGAATGACAGTGCCCCTGAGCTCCTTTCTTCAACTCGCTTTCTTGTGAGCTGGCCGCAACACCGCAGGATTGCTTCAGGTCCCAGTGTGGTTCCGGCATGGCACGCTGAGCCTTTGGTTAATTCCTCTTCCTGGTGGGAAATGAGAGTTAAATTTGCCCGTCCAGACACGTCCAGCTAGTCTCTTATTGGTTCTCCCTATTCCTGTTCATTTTCCGCAGAAATTGCAAACTGGGCCAAAGAGGAGGTTAAAGGCACTGACTCTCCAAGTGGGGAGAGTGTTAGTAAAGCGTCTGGAATGTGTCACCCGAGTACCAGGGGATGAAAACTGACACAACTGAACACGTTTCCCGATCACATGGTGGATCATACTCTGGCTTCCACATGCATGTTTTAGCTGAAGGAAGAATCCCTTAAACCTGGAGAGTTGAGACCCATGGAATGGGTACCATGCAATATGATTTCAAAGGGTCTGCATTTGCTCACCGAACCTCACCAATGCTATCACTGCTGCATTTATGCCGCTGAATATATTCAGGAAAAAACACATACGCCCTTTTTGGCCAAGTGCATCATTGTGGAAGTTCTGCCTCTTTTCCTATGCTTTACATGCAATTCCAGTCTACCTCCTGCAATCGGTTTCCTGCAATTCTGCCCCGCTTTCAACTCCACTTGGCGGCATTACTTCAATATATTTTTGGACGATAGCTGTCATTTATAACTCTGCAGGTTTGTGAATGACAGTGCCCCTGAGCTCCTTTCTTCAACTCGCTTTCTTGTGAGCTGGCCGCAACACCGCAGCATTGCTTCAGGCCCTAGTGTGGTTCCGGCATGGCACGCTGAGCCTTTGGTTAATTCCTCTTCCTGGTGGGAAATGAGAGTTAAATTTGCCCGTCCAGACACCTCCAGCTAGTCTCTCATTGGTTCTCCCTATTCCTGTTCATTTTCCGCAGAAATTGCAAACTGGGCCAAACAGGAGGTTAAAGGCACTGACTCTCCAAGTGGGGAGAGTGTTAGTAAAGCGTCTGGAATGTTGCACCCGAGTACCGGGGGACGAAACCTGAGACACCTTTGAACACGTTTCCCGATCACACGGTGGATCATACTCTGGGTTCCACATGCATGTTTTAGCTGAAGGAAGAATCCCTTAAACCTGGAGAGTTGAGACCCATGGAATGGGTACCATGCAATATGACTTCAAAGGGTCTGCATTTGCTCACCGATCCTCACCAATCCTATCACTGCTGCGTTTATGCCGCTGTACACACGCTTGATTCTCTTTCGGAGACATATAAATCCATAGGTTTTAAGATTCTTACTAGTCAGTTATATTCTTAGGCGTTTAATATGGGGTGTTGAGTCCACTTCGTTGAGCAAGGAGTAGCTCTTGTCTATTACATATTTGGCTTATGGAACGGTATCTGTGCTAATTTCAATCTCTGGTTTTATGCAGCACCCCAACTCACCTTTCCCCTTAAGCAAGCATAAGTTGGTTTTCTACATTTGAGAAGCTGTTCTGTTTTATAATCCAGTTCCTGTGTAGCCAAGTTTACATTCCGTGTAGTAGTGATATCTTATGATGTTTCTTTTTCTGTGTGACTTATTTCACTTAGAATCATCGTACCTGAATCCACTCATTATGCTGCTATGGGCCTGATGACATAGATTTCATTGCTGAGTGATATTGCATTGTACGTAAGTACCACAACTTCTTTATCCATTTTTCACTTTCTGTGATTTTGAACTTATACTGTAAACGAGGTTCTTGTAAACAGAGCCTTCCCAAACTTTGGGGTGGCTGTGTCTTTTTGATTTTAATTTCCCTAAGCTATAGGACCATAAGTGGAAGTGCCCTAGGCTCTGTTGCTTTGTTTTTTAGATGTTTCAGGAAACACCATACACTTCTCCAGAGTGGCTGTTGGCAATTTACATCCCGCCCATCAGCATAACAAGGCTCCCAGTTCTCCATGGCCTGTCCTGCCTTTCTGGATTTTACACTTTTTTCAGATGGCCCTTTTGACCGGGGAGCAGTGAGACTTCATTGTAGTGCAGATTTCCTTTGCAAGCTTGCTTGGTTGGCCAAAAAGTGCGTATGCGTTTTTTCCTGAATATATTCAGGAAAAAACGCATACGCCCTTTTTGGCCAAGTGCATCATTGTGGACGTTCTGCCTCTTTTCCTATGCTTTACATGCAATTCCAGTCTACCTCCTGAAATCGGTTTCCTGCAATTCTGCCCCACTTTCAAGTCCTCTTGGCAGCCTTACTTCAATATATTTTTGGACGATAGCTGTCATTTATAACTCTGCAGGTTTGTGAATGACAGTGCCCCTGAGCTCCTTTCTTCAACTCGCTTTCTTGTGAGCTGGCCGCAACACCGCAGCATTGCTTCAGGCCCTAGTGTGGTTCCGGCATGGCACGCTGAGCCTTTGGTTAATTCCTCTTCCTGGTGGGAAATGAGAGTTAAATTTGCCCGTCCAGACACCTCCAGCTAGTCTCTCATTGGTTCTCCCTATTCCTGTTCATTTTCCGCAGAAATTGCAAACTGGGCCAAACAGGAGGTTAAAGGCACTGACTCTCCAAGTGGGGAGAGTGTTAGTAAAGCGTCTGGAATGTGTCACCCGAGTACCAGGGGATGAAAACTGACACAACTGAACACGTTTCCCGATCACATGGTGGATCATACTCTGGGTTTCACATGCATGTTTTAGCTGAAGGAAGAATCCCTTAAACCTGGAGAGTTGAGACCCATGGAATGGGTACCATGCAATATGACTTCAAAGGGTCTGCATTTGCTCACCGAACCTCACCAATCCTATCACTGCTGCGTTTATGCCGCTGTACACACGATTGATTCTCTTTCGGAGACATAGAAATCCATAGGTTTTAAGATTCTTACTAGTCAGGTATATTCGTAGGCGTTTAATATGGGGTGTTGAGTCCACTTCTTTGAACAAGGAGTAGCTCTTGTCTATTACCTATTTGGCTTATGGAAAGGTATCTGTGCTTATTTCAATCTCTGGTTTTATGCAGCACCCCAACTCACATTTCCCCTTAAGCAAGCATAAGTTGGTTTTCTACATTTGAGACCCTGTTCTGTTTTGTAATTCAGTTCCTGTGTAGCCAAGTTTACATTCCGTGTAGTAGTGATATCTTATGATGTTTGTTTTTCTGTGTGACTTATTTCACTTAGAATCATCGTACCTGAATCCACTCATTATGCTGCTATGGGCCTGATGACATAGATTTCATTGCTGAGTGATATTGCATTGTACGTATGTACCACAACTTCTTTATCCATTTTTCACTTTCTGTGATACTGAACTTGTACCGTAAATGAGGTTCTTGTAAACAGAGCCGTCCCAAACTTTGGGGTGGCTGTGTCTTTTTGATTTTAATTTCCCTAAGCTATAGGACCATAAGTGGAAGTGCCCTAGGCTCTGTTGCTTTGTTTTTTAGATGTTTCAGGAAACACCATACACTTCCCCAGAGTGGCTGTTGGCAATTTACATCCCGCCCATCAGCATAACAAGGCTCCCAGTTCTCCATGGTCTCTCCTGCCTTTCTGGATTTTACACTTTTTTCAGATGGCCCTTTTGACCAGGGGACAGTGAGACTTCATTGTAGTGCAGATTTCCTTTGCAAGCTTGCTTGGTTGGCCAAAAAGGGCGTATGCGTTTTTTCCTGAATGTATTCAGGAAAAAACGCATACGCCCTTTTTGGCCAAGTGCATCATTGTGGACGTTCTGCCTCTTTTCCTATGCTTTACATGCAATTCCAGTCTACCTCCTGAAATCGGTTTCCTGCAATTCTGCCCCACTTTCAAGTCCTCTTGGCAGCCTTACTTCAATATATTTTTGGACGATAGCTGTCATGTATAACTCTGCAGGTTTGTGAATGACAGTGCCCCTGAGCTCCTTTCTTCAACTCGCTTTCTTGTGAGCTGGCCGCAACACCGCAGCATTGCTTCAGGCCCTAGTGTGGTTCCGGCATGGCACGCTGAGCCTTTGGTTAATTCCTCTTCCTGGTGGGAAATGAGAGTTAAATTTGCCCGTCCAGACACCTCCAGCTAGTCTCTCATTGGTTCTCCCTATTCCTGTTCATTTTCCGCAGAAATTGCAAACTGGGCCAAACAGGAGGTTAAAGGCACTGACTCTCCAAGTGGGGAGAGTGTTAGTAAAGCGTCTGGAATGTGTCACCCGAGTACCAGGGGATGAAAACTGACACAACTGAACACGTTTCCCGATCACATGGTGGATCATACTCTGGGTTCCACATGCATGTTTTAGCTGAAGGAAGAATCCCTTAAACCTGGAGAGTTGAGACCCATGGAATGGGTACCATGCAATATGACTTCAAAGGGTCTGCATTTGTCCACCGAACCTCACCAATCCTATCACTGCTGCGTTTATGCCGCTGTACACACGCTTGATTCTCTTTCGGAGACATATAAATCCATAGGTTTTAAGATTCTTACTAGTCAGGTATATTCTTAGGCGTTTAATATGGGGTGTAGAGTCCACTTCGTTGATCAAGGAGTAGCTCTTGTCTATTACATATTTGGCTTATGGAACGGTATGTGTGCTAATTTCAATCTCTGGTTTTATGCAGCACCCCAACTCACCTTTCCCCTTAAGCAAGCATAAGTCGGTTTTCTACATTTGAGACCCTTTTCTGTTTTGTAATTCAGTTCCTGTGTAGCCAAGTTTACATTCCATGTGGTAGAGATATCTTATGATGTTTCTTTTTCTGTGTGACTTATTTCACTTAGAATCATCGTACCTGAATCCACTCATTATGCTGCTACGGGCCTGATGACATAGATTTCATTGCTGAGTGATATTGCATTGTACGTAAGTACCACAACTTCTTTATCCATTTTGCGCTTTCTGTGATATTGAACTTGTACCGTAAACGAGGTTCTTGTAAACAGAGCTGTCCCAAACATTTGGGTGGTTGTGTCTTTTTGAATTTAATTTCCCTAAGCTATTGGACCATAAGTGGAATTGCCCTAGGCTCTGTTGCTTTGTTTTTTAGATGTTTCAGGAAACACCATACACTTCTCCAGAGTGGCTGTTGGCAGTATACATCCCGCCCATGAGCATAACAATGCTCCCAGTTCTCCATGGCCTGTCCTGTCTTTCTGGATTTTACACTTTTTTCAGATGTCCCTTTTACCGGGGGGCAGTGAGACTTCATTGTAGTGCAGATTTCCTTTGCAAGCTTGCTTGGTTGGCCAAAAAGGGCGTATGCGTTTTTTCCTGAATATATTCAGGAAAAAATGCATACGCCCTTTTTGGCCAAGTGCATCATTGTGGACGTTCTGCCTCTTTTCCTGTGGTTTACATGCAAATCCAGTCTACCTCCTGAAATCGGTTTCCTGCAATTCTGCCCCGCTTTCAAGTCCTCTTGGCAGCCTTACTTCAATATATTTTTGGACGATAGCTGTCAATTTTAACTCTGCAGGTTTGTGAATGACAGTGCCCCTGAGCTCCTTTCTTCAACTCGCTTTCTTGTGAGCTGGCCGCAACACCGCAGGATTGCTTCAGGTCCCAGTGTGGTTCCGGCATGGCACGCTGAGCCTTTGGTTAATTCCTCTTCCTGGTGGGAAATGAGAGTTAAATTTGCCCGTCCAGACACGTCCAGCTAGTCTCTTATTGGTTCTCCCTATTCCTGTTCATTTTCCGCAGAAATTGCAAACTGGGCCAAAGAGGAGGTTAAAGGCACTGACTCTCCAAGTGGGGAGAGTGTTAGTAAAGCGTCTGGAATGTGTCACCCGAGTACCAGGGGATGAAAACTGACACAACTGAACACGTTTCCCGATCACATGGTGGATCATACTCTGGCTTCCACATGCATGTTTTAGCTGAAGGAAGAATCCCTTAAACCTGGAGAGTTGAGACCCATGGAATGGGTACCATGCAATATGATTTCAAAGGGTCTGCATTTGCTCACCGAACCTCACCAATGCTATCACTGCTGCATTTATGCCGCTGAATATATTCAGGAAAAAACACATACGCCCTTTTTGGCCAAGTGCATCATTGTGGAAGTTCTGCCTCTTTTCCTATGCTTTACATGCAATTCCAGTCTACCTCCTGCAATCGGTTTCCTGCAATTCTGCCCCGCTTTCAACTCCACTTGGCGGCATTACTTCAATATATTTTTGGACGATAGCTGTCATTTATAACTCTGCAGGTTTGTGAATGACAGTGCCCCTGAGCTCCTTTCTTCAACTCGCTTTCTTGTGAGCTGGCCGCAACACCGCAGCATTGCTTCAGGCCCTAGTGTGGTTCCGGCATGGCACGCTGAGCCTTTGGTTAATTCCTCTTCCTGGTGGGAAATGAGAGTTAAATTTGCCCGTCCAGACACCTCCAGCTAGTCTCTCATTGGTTCTCCCTATTCCTGTTCATTTTCCGCAGAAATTGCAAACTGGGCCAAACAGGAGGTTAAAGGCACTGACTCTCCAAGTGGGGAGAGTGTTAGTAAAGCGTCTGGAATGTTGCACCCGAGTACCGGGGGACGAAACCTGAGACACCTTTGAACACGTTTCCCGATCACACGGTGGATCATACTCTGGGTTCCACATGCATGTTTTAGCTGAAGGAAGAATCCCTTAAACCTGGAGAGTTGAGACCCATGGAATGGGTACCATGCAATATGACTTCAAAGGGTCTGCATTTGCTCACCGATCCTCACCAATCCTATCACTGCTGCGTTTATGCCGCTGTACACACGCTTGATTCTCTTTCGGAGACATATAAATCCATAGGTTTTAAGATTCTTACTAGTCAGTTATATTCTTAGGCGTTTAATATGGGGTGTTGAGTCCACTTCGTTGAGCAAGGAGTAGCTCTTGTCTATTACATATTTGGCTTATGGAACGGTATCTGTGCTAATTTCAATCTCTGGTTTTATGCAGCACCCCAACTCACCTTTCCCCTTAAGCAAGCATAAGTTGGTTTTCTACATTTGAGAAGCTGTTCTGTTTTATAATCCAGTTCCTGTGTAGCCAAGTTTACATTCCGTGTAGTAGTGATATCTTATGATGTTTCTTTTTCTGTGTGACTTATTTCACTTAGAATCATCGTACCTGAATCCACTCATTATGCTGCTATGGGCCTGATGACATAGATTTCATTGCTGAGTGATATTGCATTGTACGTAAGTACCACAACTTCTTTATCCATTTTTCACTTTCTGTGATTTTGAACTTATACTGTAAACGAGGTTCTTGTAAACAGAGCCTTCCCAAACTTTGGGGTGGCTGTGTCTTTTTGATTTTAATTTCCCTAAGCTTTAGGACCATAAGTGGAAGTGCCCTAGGCTCTGTTGCTTTGTTTTTTAGATGTTTCAGGAAACACCATACACTTCTCCAGAGTGGCTGTTGGCAATTTACATCCCGCCCATCAGCATAACAAGGCTCCCAGTTCTCCATGGCCTGTCCTGCCTTTCTGGATTTTACACTTTTTTCAGATGGCCCTTTTGACCGGAGGGCAGTGAGACTTCATTGTAGTGCAGATTTCCTTTGCAAGCTTGCTTGGTTGGCCAAAAAGGGCGTATGCGTTTTTTCCTGAATATATTAAGGAAAAAACGCATACGCCCTTTTTGTCCAAGTGCATCATTGTGGACGTTCTGCCTCTTTTCCTATGCTTTACATGCAATTCCAGTCTACCTACTGAAATCGGTTTCCTGCAATTCTGCCCCGCTTTCAAGTCCTCTTGGCAGCCTTACTTCAATATATTTTTGGACGATAGCTGTCATTTATAACTCTGCAGGTATGTGAATGACAGTGCCCCTGAGCTCCTTTTTTCAACTCGCTTTCTTGTGAGCTGGCCGCAACACCGCATGATTGCTTCAGGCCCTAGTGTGGTTCCGGCATGTCACGCTGAGCCTTTGTTTAATTCCTCTTCCTGGTGGGAAATGAGAGTTAAATTTGCCTGTCCAGACACCTCCAGCTAGTCTCTCATTGGTTCTCCCTATTCCTGTTCATTTTCCGCAGAAATTGCAAACTGGGCCAAACAGGAGTTTAAAGGCACTGACTCTCCAAGTGGGGAGAGTGTTAGTAAAGCGTCTGGAATGTTGCACCCGAGTACCAGGGGACGAAAACTGAGACACATTTGAACACGTTTCCCGATCACATGGTGGATCATACTCTGGGTTCCACATGCATGTTTTAGCTGAAGGAAGAATCCCTTAAACCTGGAGAGTTGAGTCCCCTGCAATGGGTACCATGCAATATGACTTCAAAGGGTCTGCATTTGCTCACCGAACCTCACCAATCCTATCACTGCTTCATTTATGCCACTGTACACACGCTTGATTCTCTTTCTGAGACATATAAATCCATAGGTTTTAAGATTCTTACTAGTAAGGTATATTCTTAGGCGTTTAATATGGGGTGTAGAGTCCACTTCGTTGAGCAAGGAGTAGCTCTTGTCTATTACATATTTGGCTTATGGAACGGTATCTGTGCTAATTTCAATCTCTGGTTTTATGCAGCACCCCAACTCACCTTTCCCCTTAAGCAAGCATAAGTCGGTTTTCTACATTTGAGACCCTGTTCTGTTTTGTAATTCAGTTCCTGTGTAGCCAAGTTTACATTCCATGTGGTAGAGATATCTTATGATGTTTCTTTTTCTGTGTGACTTATTTCACTTAGAATCATCGTACCTGAATCCACTCATTATGCTGCTACGGGCCTGATGACATAGATTTCATTGCTGAGTGATATTGCATTGTACGTAAGTACCACAACTTCTTTATCCATTTTTCGCTTTCTGTGATATTGAACTTGGACCATAAATGAGGTTCTTGTAAACAGAGCTGTCCCTAACTTTGGGGTGGCTGCGTCTTTTTGATTTTAATTTCCCTAAGCTATAGGACCATAAGTGGAAGTGCCCTAGGCTCTGTTGCTTTGTTTTTTAGATGTTTCAGGAAACACCATACACTTCTCCAGAGTGGCTGTTGGCAATTTACATCCCGCCCATCAGCATAACAAGGCTCCCAGTTCTCCATGGCCTGTCCTGCCTTTCTGGATTTTACACTTTTTTCAGATGGCCCTTTTGACCGGGGAGCAGTGAGACTTCATTGTAGTGCAGATTTCCTTTGCAAGCTTGCTTGGTTGGCCAAAAAGTGCGTATGCGTTTTTTCCTGAATATATTCAGGAAAAAACGCATACGCCCTTTTTGGCCAAGTGCATCATTGTGGACGTTCTGCCTCTTTTCCTATGCTTTACATGCAATTCCAGTCTACCTCCTGAAATCGGTTTCCTGCAATTCTGCCCCACTTTCAAGTCCTCTTGGCAGCCTTACTTCAATATATTTTTGGACGATAGCTGTCATTTATAACTCTGCAGGTTTGTGAATGACAGTGCCCCTGAGCTCCTTTCTTCAACTCGCTTTCTTGTGAGCTGGCCGCAACACCGCAGCATTGCTTCAGGCCCTAGTGTGGTTCCGGCATGGCACGCTGAGCCTTTGGTTAATTCCTCTTCCTGGTGGGAAATGAGAGTTAAATTTGCCCGTCCAGACACCTCCAGCTAGTCTCTCATTGGTTCTCCCTATTCCTGTTCATTTTCCGCAGAAATTGCAAACTGGGCCAAACAGGAGGTTAAAGGCACTGACTCTCCAAGTGGGGAGAGTGTTAGTAAAGCGTCTGGAATGTGTCACCCGAGTACCAGGGGATGAAAACTGACACAACTGAACACGTTTCCCGATCACATGGTGGATCATACTCTGGGTTTCACATGCATGTTTTAGCTGAAGGAAGAATCCCTTAAACCTGGAGAGTTGAGACCCATGGAATGGGTACCATGCAATATGACTTCAAAGGGTCTGCATTTGCTCACCGAACCTCACCAATCCTATCACTGCTGCGTTTATGCCGCTGTACACACGATTGATTCTCTTTCGGAGACATAGAAATCCATAGGTTTTAAGATTCTTACTAGTCAGGTATATTCGTAGGCGTTTAATATGGGGTGTTGAGTCCACTTCTTTGAACAAGGAGTAGCTCTTGTCTATTACCTATTTGGCTTATGGAAAGGTATCTGTGCTTATTTCAATCTCTGGTTTTATGCAGCACCCCAACTCACATTTCCCCTTAAGCAAGCATAAGTTGGTTTTCTACATTTGAGACCCTGTTCTGTTTTGTAATTCAGTTCCTGTGTAGCCAAGTTTACATTTCGTGTAGTAGTGATATCTTATGATGTTTGTTTTTCTGTGTGACTTATTTCACTTAGAATCATCGTACCTGAATCCACTCATTATGCTGCTATGGGCCTGATGACATAGATTTCATTGCTGAGTGATATTGCATTGTACGTATGTACCACAACTTCTTTATCCATTTTTCACTTTCTGTGATACTGAACTTGTACCGTAAATGAGGTTCTTGTAAACAGAGCCGTCCCAAACTTTGGGGTGGCTGTGTCTTTTTGATTTTAATTTCCCTAAGCTATAGGACCATAAGTGGAAGTGCCCTAGGCTCTGTTGCTTTGTTTTTTAGATGTTTCAGGAAACACCATACACTTCCCCAGAGTGGCTGTTGGCAATTTACATCCCGCCCATCAGCATAACAAGGCTCCCAGTTCTCCATGGTCTCTCCTGCCTTTCTGGATTTTACACTTTTTTCAGATGGCCCTTTTGACCAGGGGACAGTGAGACTTCATTGTAGTGCAGATTTCCTTTGCAAGCTTGCTTGGTTGGCCAAAAAGGGCGTATGCGTTTTTTCCTGAATGTATTCAGGAAAAAACGCATACGCCCTTTTTGGCCAAGTGCATCATTGTGGACGTTCTGCCTCTTTTCCTATGCTTTACATGCAATTCCAGTCTACCTCCTGAAATCGGTTTCCTGCAATTCTGCCCCACTTTCAAGTCCTCTTGGCAGCCTTACTTCAATATATTTTTGGACGATAGCTGTCATGTATAACTCTGCAGGTTTGTGAATGACAGTGCCCCTGAGCTCCTTTCTTCAACTCGCTTTCTTGTGAGCTGGCCGCAACACCGCAGCATTGCTTCAGGCCCTAGTGTGGTTCCGGCATGGCACGCTGAGCCTTTGGTTAATTCCTCTTCCTGGTGGGAAATGAGAGTTAAATTTGCCCGTCCAGACACCTCCAGCTAGTCTCTCATTGGTTCTCCCTATTCCTGTTCATTTTCCGCAGAAATTGCAAACTGGGCCAAACAGGAGGTTAAAGGCACTGACTCTCCAAGTGGGGAGAGTGTTAGTAAAGCGTCTGGAATGTTGCACCCGAGTACCAGGGGACGAAAACTGAGACACATTTGAACACGTTTCCCGATCACATGGTGGATCATACTCTGGGTTCCACATGCATGTTTTAGCTGAAGGAAGAATCCCTTAAACCTGGAGAGTTGAGTCCCCTGCAATGGGTACCATGCAATATGACTTCAAAGGGTCTGCATTTGCTCACCGAACCTCACCAATCCTATCACTGCTTCATTTATGCCACTGTACACACGCTTGATTCTCTTTCTGAGACATATAAATCCATAGGTTTTAAGATTCTTACTAGTAAGGTATATTCTTAGGCGTTTAATATGGGGTGTAGAGTCCACTTCGTTGAGCAAGGAGTAGCTCTTGTCTATTACATATTTGGCTTATGGAACGGTATCTGTGCTAATTTCAATCTCTGGTTTTATGCAGCACCCCAACTCACCTTTCCCCTTAAGCAAGCATAAGTCGGTTTTCTACATTTGAGACCCTGTTCTGTTTTGTAATTCAGTTCCTGTGTAGCCAAGTTTACATTCCATGTGGTAGAGATATCTTATGATGTTTCTTTTTCTGTGTGACTTATTTCACTTAGAATCATCGTACCTGAATCCACTCATTATGCTGCTACGGGCCTGATGACATAGATTTCATTGCTGAGTGATATTGCATTGTACGTAAGTACCACAACTTCTTTATCCATTTTTCGCTTTCTGTGATATTGAACTTGGACCATAAATGAGGTTCTTGTAAACAGAGCTGTCCCTAACTTTGGGGTGGCTGCGTCTTTTTGATTTTAATTTCCCTAAGCTATAGGACCATAAGTGGAAGTGCCCTAGGCTCTGTTGCTTTGTTTTTTAGATGTTTCAGGAAACACCATACACTTCTCCAGAGTGGCTGTTGGCAATTTACATCCCGCCCATCAGCATAACAAGGCTCCCAGTTCTCCATGGCCTGTCCTGCCTTTCTGGATTTTACACTTTTTTCAGATGGCCCTTTTGACCGGGGAGCAGTGAGACTTCATTGTAGTGCAGATTTCCTTTGCAAGCTTGCTTGGTTGGCCAAAAAGTGCGTATGCGTTTTTTCCTGAATATATTCAGGAAAAAACGCATACGCCCTTTTTGGCCAAGTGCATCATTGTGGACGTTCTGCCTCTTTTCCTATGCTTTACATGCAATTCCAGTCTACCTCCTGAAATCGGTTTCCTGCAATTCTGCCCCACTTTCAAGTCCTCTTGGCAGCCTTACTTCAATATATTTTTGGACGATAGCTGTCATTTATAACTCTGCAGGTTTGTGAATGACAGTGCCCCTGAGCTCCTTTCTTCAACTCGCTTTCTTGTGAGCTGGCCGCAACACCGCAGCATTGCTTCAGGCCCTAGTGTGGTTCCGGCATGGCACGCTGAGCCTTTGGTTAATTCCTCTTCCTGGTGGGAAATGAGAGTTAAATTTGCCCGTCCAGACACCTCCAGCTAGTCTCTCATTGGTTCTCCCTATTCCTGTTCATTTTCCGCAGAAATTGCAAACTGGGCCAAACAGGAGGTTAAAGGCACTGACTCTCCAAGTGGGGAGAGTGTTAGTAAAGCGTCTGGAATGTGTCACCCGAGTACCAGGGGATGAAAACTGACACAACTGAACACGTTTCCCGATCACATGGTGGATCATACTCTGGGTTTCACATGCATGTTTTAGCTGAAGGAAGAATCCCTTAAACCTGGAGAGTTGAGACCCATGGAATGGGTACCATGCAATATGACTTCAAAGGGTCTGCATTTGCTCACCGAACCTCACCAATCCTATCACTGCTGCGTTTATGCCGCTGTACACACGATTGATTCTCTTTCGGAGACATAGAAATCCATAGGTTTTAAGATTCTTACTAGTCAGGTATATTCGTAGGCGTTTAATATGGGGTGTTGAGTCCACTTCTTTGAACAAGGAGTAGCTCTTGTCTATTACCTATTTGGCTTATGGAAAGGTATCTGTGCTTATTTCAATCTCTGGTTTTATGCAGCACCCCAACTCACATTTCCCCTTAAGCAAGCATAAGTTGGTTTTCTACATTTGAGACCCTGTTCTGTTTTGTAATTCAGTTCCTGTGTAGCCAAGTTTACATTCCGTGTAGTAGTGATATCTTATGATGTTTGTTTTTCTGTGTGACTTATTTCACTTAGAATCATCGTACCTGAATCCACTCATTATGCTGCTATGGGCCTGATGACATAGATTTCATTGCTGAGTGATATTGCATTGTACGTATGTACCACAACTTCTTTATCCATTTTTCACTTTCTGTGATACTGAACTTGTACCGTAAATGAGGTTCTTGTAAACAGAGCCGTCCCAAACTTTGGGGTGGCTGTGTCTTTTTGATTTTAATTTCCCTAAGCTATAGGACCATAAGTGGAAGTGCCCTAGGCTCTGTTGCTTTGTTTTTTAGATGTTTCAGGAAACACCATACACTTCCCCAGAGTGGCTGTTGGCAATTTACATCCCGCCCATCAGCATAACAAGGCTCCCAGTTCTCCATGGTCTCTCCTGCCTTTCTGGATTTTACACTTTTTTCAGATGGCCCTTTTGACCAGGGGACAGTGAGACTTCATTGTAGTGCAGATTTCCTTTGCAAGCTTGCTTGGTTGGCCAAAAAGGGCGTATGCGTTTTTTCCTGAATGTATTCAGGAAAAAACGCATACGCCCTTTTTGGCCAAGTGCATCATTGTGGACGTTCTGCCTCTTTTCCTATGCTTTACATGCAATTCCAGTCTACCTCCTGAAATCGGTTTCCTGCAATTCTGCCCCACTTTCAAGTCCTCTTGGCAGCCTTACTTCAATATATTTTTGGACGATAGCTGTCATGTATAACTCTGCAGGTTTGTGAATGACAGTGCCCCTGAGCTCCTTTCTTCAACTCGCTTTCTTGTGAGCTGGCCGCAACACCGCAGCATTGCTTCAGGCCCTAGTGTGGTTCCGGCATGGCACGCTGAGCCTTTGGTTAATTCCTCTTCCTGGTGGGAAATGAGAGTTAAATTTGCCCGTCCAGACACCTCCAGCTAGTCTCTCATTGGTTCTCCCTATTCCTGTTCATTTTCCGCAGAAATTGCAAACTGGGCCAAAGAGGAGGTTAAAGGCACTGACTCTCCAAGTGGGGAGAGTGTTAGTAAAGCGTCTGGAATGTGTCACCCGAGTACCAGGGGATGAAAACTGACACAACTGAACACGTTTCCCGATCACATGGTGGATCATACTCTGGCTTCCACATGCATGTTTTAGCTGAAGGAAGAATCCCTTAAACCTGGAGAGTTGAGACCCATGGAATGGGTACCATGCAATATGATTTCAAAGGGTCTGCATTTGCTCACCGAACCTCACCAATGCTATCACTGCTGCATTTATGCCGCTGAATATATTCAGGAAAAAACACATACGCCCTTTTTGGCCAAGTGCATCATTGTGGAAGTTCTGCCTCTTTTCCTATGCTTTACATGCAATTCCAGTCTACCTCCTGCAATCGGTTTCCTGCAATTCTGCCCCGCTTTCAACTCCACTTGGCGGCATTACTTCAATATATTTTTGGACGATAGCTGTCATGTATAACTCTGCAGGTTTGTGAATGACAGTGCCCCTGAGCTCCTTTCTTCAACTCGCTTTCTTGTGAGATGGCCGCAACACCGCAGCATTGCTTCAGGCCCTAGTGTGGTTCCGGCATGGCACGCTGAGCCTTTGGTTAATTCCTCTTCCTGGTGGGAAATGAGAGTTAAATTTGCCCGTCCAGACACCTCCAGCTAGTCTCTCATTGGTTCTCCCTATTCCTGTTCATTTTCCGCAGAAATTGCAAACTGGGCCAAACAGGAGGTTAAAGGCACTGACTCTCCAAGTGGGGAGAGTGTTAGTAAAGCGTCTGGAATGTTGCACCCGAGTACCGGGGGACGAAACCTGAGACACCTTTGAACACGTTTCCCGATCACACGGTGGATCATACTCTGGGTTCCACATGCATGTTTTAGCTGAAGGAAGAATCCCTTAAACCTGGAGAGTTGAGACCCATGGAATGGGTACCATGCAATATGACTTCAAAGGGTCTGCATTTGCTCACCGATCCTCACCAATCCTATCACTGCTGCGTTTATGCCGCTGTACACACGCTTGATTCTCTTTCGGAGACATATAAATCCATAGGTTTTAAGATTCTTACTAGTCAGTTATATTCTTAGGCGTTTAATATGGGGTGTTGAGTCCACTTCGTTGAGCAAGGAGTAGCTCTTGTCTATTACATATTTGGCTTATGGAACGGTATCTGTGCTAATTTCAATCTCTGGTTTTATGCAGCACCCCAACTCACATTTCCCCTTAAGCAAGCATAAGTTGGTTTTCTACATTTGAGACACTGTTCTGTTTTATAATCCAGTTCCTGTGTAGCCAAGTTTACATTCCGTGTAGTAGTGATATCTTATGATGTTTCTTTTTCTGTGTGACTTATTTCACTTAGAATCATCGTACCTGAATCCACTCATTATGCTGCTATGGGCCTGATAACATAGATTTCATTGCTGAGTGATATTGAATTGTACGTAAGTACCACAACTTCTTTATCCATTTTTCGCTTTCTGCGATATTGAACTTGTACCGTAAACGAGGTTCTTGTAAACAGAACCGTCCCAAATTTTGGGGTGGCTGTGTCTTTTTGATTTTAATTTCCCTAAGCTATAGGACCATAAGTGAAAGTGCCCTAGGCTCTGTTGCTTTGTTTTTTGGATGTTTCAGGAAACACCATACACTTCTCCAGAGTGGCTGTTGGCAATTTACATCCCTCCCATCAGCATAACAAGGCTCCCAGTTCTCCATGGCCTCTCCTGCCTTTCTGGATTTTACACTTTTATCAGATGGCCCTTTTGACCGGGGGTCAGTGAGACTTAATTGTAGTGCAGATTTCCTTTGCAAGCTTGCTTGGTTGGCCAAAAAGGGCGTATGCATTTTTTCCTGAATATATTCAGGAAAAAACGCATACGCCCTTTTTGGCCAAGTGCATCATTGTGGACGTTCTGCCTCTTTTCCTGTGGTTTACATGCAAATCCAGTCTACCTCCTGAAATCGGTTTCCTGCAATTCTGCCCCGCTTTCAAGTCCTCTTGGCAGCCTTACTTCAATATATTTTTGGACGATAGCTGTCAATTTTAACTCTGCAGGTTTGTGAATGACAGTGCCCCTGAGCTCCTTTCTTCAACTCGCTTTCTTGTGAGCTGGCCGCAACACCGCTGCATTGCTTCAGGTCCCAGTGTGGTTCCGGCATGGCACGCTGAGCCTTTGGTTAATTCCTCTTCCTGGTGGGAAATGAGAGTTAAATTTGCCCGTCCAGACACCTCCAGCTAGTCTCTCATTGGTTCTCCTTATTCCTGTTCATTTTCCGCAGAAATTGCAAACTGGGCCAAAGAGGAGGTTAAAGGCACTGACTCTCCAAGTGGGGAGAGTGTTAGTAAAGCGTCTGGAATCTTGCATCCGAGTACCAGGGGACGAAAACTGAGACACATTTGAACACGTTTCCCGATCACATGGTGGATCATACTCTGGGTTCCACATGCATGTTTTAGCTGAAGGAAGAATCCCTTAAACCTGGAGAGTTGAGACCCCTGCAATGGGTACCATGCAATATGACTTCAAAGGGTCTGCATTTGCTCACCGAACCTCACCAATCCTATCACTGCTGCATTTATGCCACTGTACACACGCTTGATTCTCTTTCTGAGACATATAAATCCATAGGTTTTAAGATTCTTACTAGTCAGGTATATTCTTAGGCGTTTAATATGGGGTGTAGAGTCCACTTCGTTGAGCAAGGAGTAGCTCTTGTCTATTACATATTTGGCTTATGGAACGGTATCTGTGCTAATTTCAATCTCTGGTTTTATGCAGCACCCCAACTCACCTTTCCTCTTAAGCAAGCATAAGTCGGTTTTCTACATTTGAGACCCTGTTCTGTTTTGTAATTCAGTTCCTGTGTAGCCAAGTTTACATTCCATGTGGTAGAGATATCTTATGATGTTTCTTTTTCTGTGTGACTTATTTCACTTAGAATCATCGTACCTGAATCCACTCATTGTGCTGCTATGGGTCTGATGACATAGATTTCATTGCTGAGTGATATTGCATTGTACGTAAGTACCACAACTTCTTTATCATTTTTCACTTTCTGTGATTTTGAACTTGTACTGTAAACGAGGTTCTTGTAAACAGAGCCTTCCCAAACTTTGGGGTGGCTGTGTCTTTTTGATTTTAATTTCCCTAAGCTATAGGACCATAAGTGGAAGAGCCCTAGGCTCTGTTGCTTTGTTTTTTAGATGTTTCAGGAAACACCATACACTTCTCCAGAGTGGCTGTTGGCAATTTACATCCCGCCCATCAGCATAACAAGGCTCCCAGTTCTCCATGGCCTGTCCTGCCTTTCTGGATTTTACACTTTTTTCAGATGGCCCTTTTGACCGGGAGGCAGTGAGACTTCATTGTAGTGCAGATTTCCTTTGCAAGCTTGCTTGGTTGGCCAAAAAGGGCGTATGCGTTTTTTCCTGAATATATTCAGGAAAAAACGCATACGCCCTTTTTGGCCAAGTGCATCATTGTGGACGTTCTGCCTCTTTTCCTTTGCTTTACATGCAATTCCAGTCTACCTCCTGAAATCGGTTTCCTGCAATTCTGCCCAGCGTTCAAGTCCTCTTGGCAGCCTTACTTCAATATATTTTTGGACGATAGCTGTCATTTTTAACTCTGCAGGTTTGTGAATGACAGTGCCCCTGAGCTCCTTTCTTCAACTCGCTTTCTTGTGAGCTGGCCGCAACACCGCAGCATTGCTTCAGGCCCTAGTGTGGTTCCGGCATGACATGCTGAGCCTTTGGTTAATTCCTCTTCCTGGTGGGAAATGAGAGTTAAATTTGCCCGTCCAGACACCTCCAGCTAGTCTCTCATTGGTTCTCCCTATTCCTGTACATTTTCCGCAGAAATTGCAAACTGGGCCAAACAAGAGGTTAAAGGCACTGACTCTCCAAGTGGGGAGAGTGTTAGTAAAGCATCTGGAATGTTGCACCCGAGTACCAGGGGACGAAAACTGACACAATTGAACACGTTTCCCGAGCACACGGTGGATCATACTCTGGGTTCCACATGCATGTTTTAGCTGAAGGAAGAATCCCTTAAACCTGGAGAGTTGAGACCCATGGAATGGGTACCATGCAATATGACTTCAAAGGTTCTGCATTTGCTCACCGAACCTCACCAATCCTATCACTGCTGCGTTTATGACACTGTACACACGCTTGATTCTCTTTCGGAGACATATAAATCCATAGGTTTTAAGATTCTTTCTAGTCAGGTATATTCTTACGCGTTTAATATGGGGTGTAGAGTCCACTTCGTTGAGCAAGGAGTAGCTCTTGTCTATTAAATATTTGGCTTATGGAACGGTATCTGTTCTAATTTCAATCTCTGGTTTTATGCAGCACCCCAACTCACCTTTCGCCTTAAGCAAGCATAAGTTGGTTTTCTACATTTGAGACCCTGTTCTGTTTTGTAATTCAGTTCCTGTGTAGCCAAGTTTACATTCCTTGTAGTAGTGATATCTTATGATGTTTGTTTTTCTGTGTGACTTATTTCACTTAGAATCATCGTACCTGAATCCACTCATTATGCTGCTACGGGCCTGATGACATAGATTTCATTGCTGAGTGATATTGCATTGTACGTAAGTACCACAACTTCTTTATCCATTTTTCGCTTTCTGTGATATTGAACTTGGACCATAAATGAGGTTCTTGTAAACAGAGCTGTCCCTAACTTTGGGGTGGCTGAGTCTTTTTGATTTTAATTTCCCTAAGCTATAGGACCATAAGTGGAAGTGCCCTAGGCTCTGTTGCTTTGTTTTTTAGATGTTTCAGGAAACACCATACACTTCTCCAGAGTGGCTGTTGGCAATTTACATCCCGCCCATCAGCATAACAAGGCTCCCAGTTCTCCATGGCCTGTCCTGCCTTTCTGGATTTTACACTTTTTTCAGATGGCCCTTTTGACCGGGGAGCAGTGAGACTTCATTGTAGTGCAGATTTCCTTTGCAAGCTTGCTTGGTTGGCCAAAAAGGGCGTATGCGTTTTTTCCTGAATATATTCAGGAAAAAACGCATACGCCCTTTTTGGCCAAGTGCATCATTGTGGACGTTCTGCCTCTTTTCCTATGCTTTACATGCAATTCCAGTCTACCTCCTGAAATCGGTTTCCTGCAATTCTGCCCCGCTTTCAAGTCCTCTTGGCAGCCTTACTTCAATATATTTTTGGACGATAGCTATCATTTATAACTCTGCAGGTATGTGAATGACAGTGTCCCTGAGCTCCTTTCTTCAACTCGCTTTCTTGTGAGCTGGCCGCAACACCGCAGCCTTGCTTCAGGCCCTAATGTGGTTCCGGCATGGCACACTGAGCCTTTGGTTAATTCCTCTTCCTGGTGGGAAATGAGAGTTAAATTTGCCCGTCCAGACACCTCCAGCTAGTCTCTCATTGGTTCTCCCTATTCCTGTTCATTTTCCGCAGAAATTGCAAACTGGGCCAAACAGGAGGTTAAAGGCACTGACTCTCCAAGTGGGGAGAGTGTTAGTAAAGCGTCTGGAATGTTGCACCCGAGTACCAGGGGACGAAAACTGAGACACATTTGAACACGTTTCCCGATCACATGGTGGATCATACTCTGGATTCCACATGCATGTTTTAGCTGAAGGAAGAATCCCTTAAACCTGGAGAGTTGAGACCCCTGCAATGGGTACCATGCAATATGACTTCAAAGGGTCTGCATTTGCTCACCGAACCTCACCAATCCTAGCACTGCTGCATTTATGCCACTGTACACACGCTTGATTCTCTTTCGGAGACATATAAATCCATAGGTTTTAAGATTCTTACTAGTCAGGTATATTCTTAGGCGTTTAATATGGGGTGTAGGGTCCACTTCGTTGAGCAAGGAGTAGCTCTTGTCTATTACATATTTGGCTTATGGAACCGTATCTGTGCTAATTTCAATCTTTGGTTTTATGCAGCACCCCAACTCACCTTTACTCTTAAGCAAGCATAAGTCGGTTTTCTACATTTGAGACCCTGTTCTGTTTTATAGTTCAGTTCCTGTGTAGCCAAGTTTACATTCCATGTGGTAGAGATATCTTATGATGTTTCTTTCTCTGTGTGACTTATTTCACTTACAATCATCGTACCTGAATCCACTCATTATGCTGCTACGGGCCTGATGACATAGATTTCATTGCTGAGTGATATTGCATTGTACGTAAGTACCACAACTTCTTTATCCATTTTGCGCTTTCTGTGATATTGAACTTGTACCGTAAATGAGGTTCTTGTAAACAGAGCTGTCCTAAAGATTGGGGTGGTTGTGTCTTTTTGATTTTAATTTCCCTAAGCTATAGGACCATAAGTGGAAGTGCCCTAGGCTCTGTTGCTTTGTTTTTTAGATGTTTCAGGAAACACCATACACTTCTCCAGAGTGGCTGTTGGCAATTTACATCCCGCCCATCAGCATAACAAGGCTCCCAGTTCTCCATGGCCTGTCCTGCCTTTCTGGATTTTACACTTTTTTCAGATGGCCCTTTTGACCGGGGGGCAGTGAGACTTCATTGTAGTGCAGATTTCCTTTGCAAGCTTGCTTGGTTGGCCAAAAAGGGCGTATGCGTTTATTCCTGAATATATTCAGGAAAAAACGCATACGCCCTTTTTGGCCAAGTGCATCATTGTGGACGTTCTGCCTCTTTTCCTATGCTTTACATGCAATTCCAGTCTACCTCCTGAAATCGGTTTCCTGCAATTCTGCCCCGCTTTCAAGTCCTCTTGGCAGCCTTACTTCAATATATTTTTGGACGATAGCTGTCATTTATAACTCTGCAGGTATGTGAATGACAGTGCCCCTGAGCTCCTTTCTTCAACTCGCTTTCTTGTGAGCTGGCCGCAACACCGCTGCATTGCTTCAGGCCCTAGTGTGGTTTCGGCATGGCACACTGAGCCTTTGGTTAATTCCTCTTCCTGGTGGGAAATGAGAGTTAAATTTGCCCGTCCAGACACCTCCAGCTAGTCTCTCATTGGTTCTCCCTATTCCTGTTCATTTTCCGCAGAAATTGCAAACTGGGCCAAACAGGAGGTTAAAGGCACTGACTCTCCAAGTGGGGAGAGTGTTAGTAAAGCATCTGGAATGTTGCACCCGAGTACCAGGGGACGAAAACTGACACAATTGAACACGTTTCCCGAGCACACGGTGGATCATACTCTGGGTTCCACATGCATGTTTTAGCTGAAGGAAGAATCCCTTAAACCTGGAGAGTTGAGACCCATGGAATGGGTACCATGGAATATGACTTCAAAGGGTCTGCATTTGTCCACCGAACCTCACCAATCCTATCACTGCTGCGTTTATGCCGCTGTACACACGCTTGATTCTCTTTCGGAGACATATAAATCCATAGGTTTTAAGATTCTTCCTAGTCAGGTATATTCTTAGGCGTTTATTATGGGGTGTAGAGTCCACTTCGTTGAGCAAGGAGTAGCTCTTGTCTATTACATATTTGGCTTATGGAACGGTATCTGTGCTAATTTCAATCTCTGGTTTTATGCAGCACCCCAACTCACCTTTCGCCTTAAGCAAGCATAAGTTGGTTTTCTACATTTGAGACCCTGTTCTGTTTTGTAATTCAGTTCCTGTGTAGCCAAGTTTACATTCCTTGTAGTAGTGATATCTTATGATGTTTGTTTTTCTGTGTGACTTATTTCACTTAGAATCATCGTACCTGAATCCACTCATTATGCTGCTACGGGCCTGATGACATAGATTTCATTGCTGAGTGATATTGCATTGTACGTAAGTACCACAACTTCTTTATCCATTTTTCGCTTTCTGTGATATTGAACTTGGACCATAAATGAGGTTCTTGTAAACAGAGCTGTCCCTAACTTTGGGGTGGCTGAGTCTTTTTGATTTTAATTTCCCTAAGCTATAGGACCATAAGTGGAAGTGCCCTAGGCTCTGTTGCTTTGTTTTTTAGATGTTTCAGGAAACACCATACACTTCTCCAGAGTGGCTGTTGGCAATTTACATCCCGCCCATCAGCATAACAAGGCTCCCAGTTCTCCATGGCCTGTCCTGCCTTTCTGGATTTTACACTTTTTTCAGATGGCCCTTTTGACCGGGGAGCAGTGAGACTTCATTGTAGTGCAGATTTCCTTTGCAAGCTTGCTTGGTTGGCCAAAAAGGGCGTATGCGTTTTTTCCTGAATATATTCAGGAAAAAACGCATACGCCCTTTTTGGCCAAGTGCATCATTGTGGACGTTCTGCCTCTTTTCCTATGCTTTACATGCAATTCCAGTCTACCTCCTGAAATCGGTTTCCTGCAATTCTGCCCCGCTTTCAAGTCCTCTTGGCAGCCTTACTTCAATATATTTTTGGACGATAGCTATCATTTATAACTCTGCAGGTATGTGAATGACAGTGTCCCTGAGCTCCTTTCTTCAACTCGCTTTCTTGTGAGCTGGCCGCAACACCGCAGCCTTGCTTCAGGCCCTAATGTGGTTCCGGCATGGCACACTGAGCCTTTGGTTAATTCCTCTTCCTGGTGGGAAATGAGAGTTAAATTTGCCCGTCCAGACACCTCCAGCTAGTCTCTCATTGGTTCTCCCTATTCCTGTTCATTTTCCGCAGAAATTGCAAACTGGGCCAAACAGGAGGTTAAAGGCACTGACTCTCCAAGTGGGGAGAGTGTTAGTAAAGCGTCTGGAATGTTGCACCCGAGTACCAGGGGACGAAAACTGAGACACATTTGAACACGTTTCCCGATCACATGGTGGATCATACTCTGGATTCCACATGCATGTTTTAGCTGAAGGAAGAATCCCTTAAACCTGGAGAGTTGAGACCCCTGCAATGGGTACCATGCAATATGACTTCAAAGGGTCTGCATTTGCTCACCGAACCTCACCAATCCTAGCACTGCTGCATTTATGCCACTGTACACACGCTTGATTCTCTTTCGGAGACATATAAATCCATAGGTTTTAAGATTCTTACTAGTCAGGTATATTCTTAGGCGTTTAATATGGGGTGTAGGGTCCACTTCGTTGAGCAAGGAGTAGCTCTTGTCTATTACATATTTGGCTTATGGAACCGTATCTGTGCTAATTTCAATCTTTGGTTTTATGCAGCACCCCAACTCACCTTTACTCTTAAGCAAGCATAAGTCGGTTTTCTACATTTGAGACCCTGTTCTGTTTTATAGTTCAGTTCCTGTGTAGCCAAGTTTACATTCCATGTGGTAGAGATATCTTATGATGTTTCTTTCTCTGTGTGACTTATTTCACTTACAATCATCGTACCTGAATCCACTCATTATGCTGCTACGGGCCTGATGACATAGATTTCATTGCTGAGTGATATTGCATTGTACGTAAGTACCACAACTTCTTTATCCATTTTGCGCTTTCTGTGATATTGAACTTGTACCGTAAATGAGGTTCTTGTAAACAGAGCTGTCCTAAAGATTGGGGTGGTTGTGTCTTTTTGATTTTAATTTCCCTAAGCTATAGGACCATAAGTGGAAGTGCCCTAGGCTCTGTTGCTTTGTTTTTTAGATGTTTCAGGAAACACCATACACTTCTCCAGAGTGGCTGTTGGCAATTTACATCCCGCCCATCAGCATAACAAGGCTCCCAGTTCTCCATGGCCTGTCCTGCCTTTCTGGATTTTACACTTTTTTCAGATGGCCCTTTTGACCGGGGGGCAGTGAGACTTCATTGTAGTGCAGATTTCCTTTGCAAGCTTGCTTGGTTGGCCAAAAAGGGCGTATGCGTTTATTCCTGAATATATTCAGGAAAAAACGCATACGCCCTTTTTGGCCAAGTGCATCATTGTGGACGTTCTGCCTCTTTTCCTATGCTTTACATGCAATTCCAGTCTACCTCCTGAAATCGGTTTCCTGCAATTCTGCCCCGCTTTCAAGTCCTCTTGGCAGCCTTACTTCAATATATTTTTGGACGATAGCTGTCATTTATAACTCTGCAGGTATGTGAATGACAGTGCCCCTGAGCTCCTTTCTTCAACTCGCTTTCTTGTGAGCTGGCCGCAACACCGCTGCATTGCTTCAGGCCCTAGTGTGGTTTCGGCATGGCACACTGAGCCTTTGGTTAATTCCTCTTCCTGGTGGGAAATGAGAGTTAAATTTGCCCGTCCAGACACCTCCAGCTAGTCTCTCATTGGTTCTCCCTATTCCTGTTCATTTTCCGCAGAAATTGCAAACTGGGCCAAACAGGAGGTTAAAGGCACTGACTCTCCAAGTGGGGAGAGTGTTAGTAAAGCATCTGGAATGTTGCACCCGAGTACCAGGGGACGAAAACTGACACAATTGAACACGTTTCCCGAGCACACGGTGGATCATACTCTGGGTTCCACATGCATGTTTTAGCTGAAGGAAGAATCCCTTAAACCTGGAGAGTTGAGACCCATGGAATGGGTACCATGGAATATGACTTCAAAGGGTCTGCATTTGTCCACCGAACCTCACCAATCCTATCACTGCTGCGTTTATGCCGCTGTACACACGCTTGATTCTCTTTCGGAGACATATAAATCCATAGGTTTTAAGATTCTTCCTAGTCAGGTATATTCTTAGGCGTTTATTATGGGGTGTAGAGTCCACTTCGTTGAGCAAGGAGTAGCTCTTGTCTATTACATATTTGGCTTATGGAACGGTATCTGTGCTAATTTCAATCTCTGGTTTTATGCAGCACCCCAACTCACCTTTCGCCTTAAGCAAGCATAAGTTGGTTTTCTACATTTGAGACCCTGTTCTGTTTTGTAATTCAGTTCCTGTGTAGCCAAGTTTACATTCCTTGTAGTAGTGATATCTTATGATGTTTGTTTTTCTGTGTGACTTATTTCACTTAGAATCATCGTACCTGAATCCACTCATTATGCTGATACGGGCCTGATGACATAGATTTCATTGCTGAGTGATATTGCATTGTACGTAAGTACCACAACTTCTTTTTCCATTTTTCGCTTTCTGTGATATTGAACTTGGACCATAAATGAGGTTCTTGTAAACAGAGCTGTCCCTAACTTTGGGGTGGCTGAGTCTTTTTGATTTTAATTTCCCTAAGCTATAGGACCATAAGTGGAAGTGCCCTAGGCTCTGTTGCTTTGTTTTTTAGATGTTTCAGGAAACACCATACACTTCTCCAGAGTGGCTGTTGGCAATTTACATCCCGCCCATCAGCATAACAAGGCTCCCAGTTCTCCATGGCCTGTCCTGCCTTTCTGGATTTTACACTTTTTTCAGATGGCCCTTTTGACCGGGGAGCAGTGAGACTTCATTGTAGTGCAGATTTCCTTTGCAAGCTTGCTTGGTTGGCCAAAAAGTGCGTATGCGTTTTTTCCTGAATATATTCAGGAAAAAACGCATACGCCCTTTTTGGCCAAGTGCATCATTGTGGACGTTCTGCCTCTTTTCCTATGCTTTACATGCAATTCCAGTCTACCTCCTGAAATCGGTTTCCTGCAATTCTGCCCCGCTTTCAAGTCCTCTTGGCAGCCTTACTTCAATATATTTTTGGACGATAGCTATCATTTATAACTCTGCAGGTATGTGAATGACAGTGTCCCTGAGCTCCTTTCTTCAACTCGCTTTCTTGTGAGCTGGCCGCAACACCGCAGGATTGCTTCAGGCCCTAGTGTGGTTCCGGCATGGCACGCTGAGCCTTTGGTTAATTCCTCTTCCTGGTGGGAAATGAGAGTTAAATTTGCCCGTCCAGACACCTCCAGCTAGTCTCTCATTGGTTCTCCCTATTCCTGTTCATTTTTCGCAGAAATTGCAAACTGGGCCAAACAGGAGGTTAAAGGCACTGACTCTCCAAGTGGGGAGAGTGTTAGTAAAGCGTCTGGAATGTTGCACCTGAGTACCAGGGGACGAAAACTGAGACACATTTGAACACGTTTCCCGATCACACAGTGGATCATACTCTGGGTTCCACATGCATGTTTTAGCTGAAGGAAGAATCCCTTAAACCTGGAGAGTTGAGACCCCTGCAATGGGTACCATGCAATATGACTTCAAAGGGTCTGCATTTGCTCACCGAACCTCACCAATCCTAGCACTGCTGCATTTATGCCACTGTACACACGCTTGATTCTCTTTCGGAGACATATAAATCCATAGGTTTTAAGATTCTTACTAGTCAGGTATATTCTTAGGCGTTTAATATGGGGTGTAGAGTCCACTTCGTTGAGCAAGGAGTAGCTCTTGTCTATTAAATATTTGGCTTATGGAACCGTATCTGTGCTAATTTCAATCTTTGGTTTTATGCAGCACCCCAACTCACCTTTACTCTTAAGCAAGCATAAGTCTGTTTTCTACATTTGAGACCCTGTTCTGTTTTGTAGTTCAGTTCCTGTGTAGCCAACTTTACATTCCATGTGGTAGAGATATCTTATGATGTTTCTTTCTCTGTGTGACTTATTTCACTTACAATCATCGTACCTGAATCCACTCATTATGCTGCTACGGGCCTGATGACATAGATTTCATTGCTGAGTGATATTGCATTGTACGTAAGTACCACAACTTCTTTATCCATTTTGCGCTTTCTGTGATATTGAACTTGTACCGTAAACGAGGTTCTTGTAAACAGAGCTGTCCCAAAGATTGGGGTGGTTGTGTCTTTTTGATTTTAATTTCCCTAAGCTATAGGACCATAAGTGGAAGTGCCCTAGGCTCTGTTGCTTTGTTTTTTAGATGTTTCAGGAAACACCATACACTTCTCCAGAGTGGCTGTTGGCAATTTACATCCCGCCCATCAGCATAACAAGGCTCCCAGTTCTCCATGGCCTGTCCTGCCTTTCTGGATTTTACACTTTTTTCAGATGGCCCTTTTGACCGGGGGGCAGTGAGACTTCATTGTAGTGCAGATTTCCTTTGCAAGCTTGCTTGGTTGGCCAAAAAGGGCGTATGCGTTTTTTCCTGAATATATTCAGGAAAAAACGCATACGCCCTTTTTGGCCAAGTGCATCATTGTGGACGTTCTGCCTCTTTTCCTATGCTTTACATGCAATTCCAGTCTACCTCCTGAAATCGGTTTCCTGCAATTCTGTCCCGCTTTCAAGTCCTCTTGGCAGCCTTACTTCAATATATTTTTGGACGATAGCTATCATTTATAACTCTGCAGGTATGTGAATGACAGTGTCCCTGAGCTCCTTTCTTCAACTCGCTTTCTTGTGAGCTGGCCGCAACACCGCAGGATTGCTTCAGGCCCTAGTGTGGTTCCGGCATGGCACGCTGAGTCTTTGGTTAATTCCTCTTCCTGGTGGGAAATGAGAGTTAAATTTGCCCGTCCAGACACCTCCAGCTAGTCTCTCATTGGTTCTCCCTATTCCTGTTCATTTTCCGCAGAAATTGCAAACTGGGCCAAACAGGAGGTTAAAGGCACTGACTCTCCAAGTGGGGAGAGTGTTAGTAAAGCGTCTGGAATGTTGCACCCGAGTACCAGGGGACGAAAACTGAGACACATTTGAACACGTTTCCCGATCACATGGTGGATCATACTCTGGATTCCACATGCATGTTTTAGCTGAAGGAAGAATCCCTTAAACCTGGAGAGTTGAGACCCCTGCAATGGGTACCATGCAATATGACTTCAAAGGGTCTGCATTTGCTCACCGAACCTCACCAATCCTAGCACTGCTGCATTTATGCCACTGTACACACGCTTGATTATCTTTCGGAGACATATAAATCCATAGGTTTTAAGATTCTTACTAGTCAGGTATATTCTTAGGCGTTTAATATGGGGTGTAGAGTCCACTTCGTTGAGCAAGGAGTAGCTCTTGTCTATTAAATATTTGGCTTATGGAACCGTATCTGTGCTAATTTCAATCTTTGGTTTTATGGAGCACCCCAACTCACCTTTACTCTTAAGCAAGCATAAGTCTGTTTTCTACATTTGAGACCCTGTTCTGTTTTGTAGTTCAGTTCCTGTGTAGCCAAGTTTACATTCCATGTGGTAGAGATATCTTATGATGTTTCTTTCTCTGTGTGACTTATTTCACTTACAATCATTGTACCTGAATCCACTCATTATGCTGCTACGGGCCTGATGACATAGATTTCATTGCTGAGTGATATTGCATTGTACGTAAGTACCACAACTTCTTTATCCATTTTGCGCTTTTTGTGATATTGAACTTGTACCGTAAACGAGGTTCTTGTAAACAGAGCTGTCCCAAAGATTGGGGTGGTTGTGTCTTTTTGATTTTAATTTCCCTAAGCTATAGGACCATAAGTGGAAGTGCCCTAGGCTCTGTTGCTTTGTTTTTTAGATGTTTCAGGAAACACCATACACTTCTCCAGAGTGGCTGTTGGCAATTTACATCCCGCCCATCAGCATAACAAGGCTCCCAGTTCTCCATGGCCTGTCCTGCCTTTCTGGATTTTACACTTTTTTCAGATGGCCCTTTTGACCGGGGGGCAGTGAGACTTCATTGTAGTGCAGATTTCCTTTGCAAGCTTGCTTGGTTGGCCAAAAAGGGCGTATGCGTTTATTCCTGAATATATTCAGGAAAAAACGCATACGCCCTTTTTGGCCAAGTGCATCATTGTGGACGTTCTGCCTCTTTTCCTATGCTTTACATGCAATTCCAGTCTACCTCCTGAAATCGGTTTCCTGCAATTCTGCCCCGCTTTCAAGTCCTCTTGGCAGCCTTACTTCAATATATTTTTGGACGATAGCTGTCATTTATAACTCTGCAGGTATGTGAATGACAGTGCCCCTGAGCTCCTTTCTTCAACTCGCTTTCTTGTGAGCTGGCCGCAACACCGCTGCATTGCTTCAGGCCCTAGTGTGGTTTCGGCATGGCACACTGAGCCTTTGGTTAATTCCTCTTCCTGGTGGGAAATGAGAGTTAAATTTGCCCGTCCAGACACCTCCAGCTAGTCTCTCATTGGTTCTCCCTATTCCTGTTCATTTTCCGCAGAAATTGCAAACTGGGCCAAACAGGAGGTTAAAGGCACTGACTCTCCAAGTGGGGAGAGTGTTAGTAAAGCATCTGGAATGTTGCACCCGAGTACCAGGGGACGAAAACTGACACAATTGAACACGTTTCCCGAGCACATGGTGGATCATACTCTGGGTTCCACATGCATGTTTTAGCTGAGGAAGAATCCCTTAAACCTGGAGAGTTGAGACTCATGGAATGGGTACCATGCAATATGACTTCAAAGGGTCTGCATTTGTCCACCGAACCTCACCAATCCTATCACTGCTGCGTTTATGCCGCTGTACACACGCTTGATTCTCTTTCGGAGACATATAAATCCATAGGTTTTAAGATTCTTCCTAGTCAGGTATATTCTTAGGCGTTTATTATGGGGTGTAGAGTCCACTTCGTTGAGCAAGGAGTAGCTCTTGTCTATTACATATTTGGCTTATGGAACGGTATCTGTGCTAATTTCAATCTCTGGTTTTATGCAGCACCCCAACTCACCTTTCGCCTTAAGCAAGCATAACTTGGTTTTCTACATTTGAGACCCTGTTCTGTTTTGTAATTCAGTTCCTGTGTAGCCAAGTTTACATTCCGTGTAGTAGTGATATCTTATGATGTTTCTTTTTCTGTGTGACTTATTTCACTTAGAATCATTGTACCTGAATCCACTCATTATGCTGCTATGGGCCTGATGACATAGATTTCATTGCTGCGTGATATTGCATTGTACGTAATTACCACAACTTCTTTATCCATTTTTCACTTTCTGTGATACTGAACTTGTACCGTAAACGAGGTTCTTGTAAACAGAGCTGTCCCAAACATTGGGGTGGTTGTGTCTTTTTGATTTTAATTTCCCTAAGCTATAGGAACATAAGTGGAAGTGCCCTAGGCTCTGTTGCTTTGTTTTTTAGATGTTTCAGGAAACACCATACACTTCTCCAGAGTGGCTGTTGGCAATTTACATCCCGCCCATCAGCATAACAAGGCTCCCAGTTCTCCATGGCCTGTCCTGCCTTTCTGGATTTCACACTTTTTTCAGATGACCCTTTTGATCGGGGGGCAGTGAGACTTCATTGTAGTGCAGATTTCCTTTGCAAGCTTGCTTGGTTGGCCAAAAAGGGCGTAGGCTTTTTTTCTTGAGGAAAAATCGCATATGCCCTTTTTGGCCAAGTGCATCATTGTGGACGTTCTGCCTCTTTTCCTATGCTTTACATGCAATTCCAGTCTACCTCCTGAAATCGGTTTCCTGCAATTCTGCCCCGCTTTCAAGTCCTCTTGGCAGCCTTACTTCAATATATTTTTGGACGATAGCTGTCATTTATAACTCTGCAGGTTTGTGAATTACAGTGCCCCTGAGCTCCTTTCTTCAACTCGTTTTCTTGTGAGCTGGCCGCAACACCGCAGCATTGTTTCAGGCCCTAGTGTGGTTCCAGAATGGCACGCTGAGCCTTTGGTTAATTCCTCTTCCTGGTGGGCAATGAGAGTTAAATTTGCCCGTCCAGACACCTCCAGCTAGTCTCTCATTGGTTCTCCCTATTCCTGTTCATTTTCCGCAGAAATTGCAAACTGGGCCAAACAGGAGGTTAAAGGCACTGACTCTCCAAGTGGGGAGAGTGTTAGTAAAGCGTCTGGAATGTTGCACCCGAGTACCGGGGGACGAAAACTGAGTCACATTTGAACACGTTTCCCGATCACACAGTGGATCATACTCTGGGTTCCACATGCATGTTTTAGCTGAAGGAAGAATCCCTTAAACCTGGAGAGTTGAGACCCCTGCAATGGGTACCATGCAATATGACTTCAAAGGGTCTGCATTTGCTCACCGAACCTCAACAATCCTAACACTGCTGCGTTTATGCCGCTGTACACACGCTTGATTCTCTTTCGGAGACATATAAATCCATAGGTTTTAAGATTCTTACTAGTCAGGTATATTCTTAGGCGTTTAATATGGGGTGTAGAGTCCACTTCGTTGAGCAAGGAGTAGCTCTTGTCTATTAAATATTTGGCTTATGGAACCGTATCTGTGCTAATTTCAATCTTTGGTTTTATGCAGCACCCCAACTCACCTTTACTCTTAAGCAAGCATAAGTCTGTTTTCTACATTTGAGACCCTGTTCTGTTTTGTAGTTCAGTTCCTGTGTAGCCAAGTTTACATTCCATGTGGTAGAGATATCTTATGATGTTTCTTTCTCTGTGTGACTTATTTCACTTACAATCATCGTACCTGAATCCACTCATTATGCTGCTACGGGCCTGATGACATAGATTTCATTGCTGAGTGATATTGCATTGTACGTAAGTACCACAACTTCTTTATCCATTTTGCGCTTTCTGTGATATTGAACTTGTACCGTAAACGAGGTTCTTGTAAACAGAGCTGTCCCAAAGATTGGGGTGGTTGTGTCTTTTTGATTTTAATTTCCCTAAGCTATAGGACCATAAGTGGAAGTGCCCTAGGCTCTGTTGCTTTGTTTTTTAGATGTTTCAGGAAACACCATACACTTCTCCAGAGTGGCTGTTGGCAATTTACATCCCGCCCATCAGCATAACAAGGCTCCCAGTTCTCCGTGGCCTGTCCTGCCTTTCTGGATTTTACACTTTTTTCAGATGGCCCTTTTGACCGGGGGGCAGTGAGACTTCATTGTAGTGCAGATTTCCTTTGCAAGCTTGCTTGGTTGGCCAAAAAGGGCGTATGCGTTTATTCCTGAATATATTCAGGAAAAAACGCATACGCCCTTTTTGGCCAAGTGCATCATTGTGGACGTTCTGCCTCTTTTCTTATGCTTTACATGCAATTCCAGTCTACCTCCTGAAATCGGTTTCCTGCAATTCTGCCCCGCTTTCAAGTCCTCTTGGCAGCCTTACTTCAATATATTTTTGGACGATAGCTGTCATTTATAACTCTGCAGGTATGTGAATGACAGTGCCCCTGAGCTCCTTTCTTCAACTCGCTTTCTTGTGAGCTGGCCGCAACACCGCTGCATTGCTTCAGGCCCTAGTGTGGTTTCGGCATGGCACACTGAGCCTTTGGTTAATTCCTCTTCCTGGTGGGAAATGAGAGTTAAATTTGCCCGTCCAGACACCTCCAGCTAGTCTCTCATTGGTTCTCCCTATTCCTGTTCATTTTCCGCAGAAATTGCAAACTGGGCCAAACAGGAGGTTAAAGGCACTGACTCTCCAAGTGGGGAGAGTGTTAGTAAAGCATCTGGAATGTTGCACCCGAGTACCAGGGGACGAAAACTGACACAATTGAACACGTTTCCCGAGCACACGGTGGATCATACTCTGGGTTCCACATGCATGTTTTAGCTGAAGGAAGAATCCCTTAAACCTGGAGAGTTGAGACCCATGGAATGGGTACCATGCAATATGACTTCAAAGGGTCTGCATTTGTCCACCGAACCTCACCAATCCTATCACTGCTGCGTTTATGCCGCTGTACACACGCTTGATTCTCTTTCGGAGACATATAAATCCATAGGTTTTAAGATTCTTCCTAGTCAGGTATATTCTTAGGCGTTTATTATGGGGTGTAGAGTCCACTTCGTTGAGCAAGGAGTAGCTCTTGTCTATTACATATTTGGCTTATGGAACGGTATCTGTGCTAATTTCAATCTCTGGTTTTATGCAGCACCCCAACTCACCTTTCGCCTTAAGCAAGCATAACTTGGTTTTCTACATTTGAGACCCTGTTCTGTTTTGTAATTCAGTTCCTGTGTAGCCAAGTTTACATTCCGTGTAGTAGTGATATCTTATGATGTTTCTTTTTCTGTGTGACTTATTTCACTTAGAATCATCGTACCTGAATCCACTCATTATGCTGCTATGGGCCTGATGACATAGATTTCATTGCTGCGTGATATTGCATTGTACGTAATTACCACAACTTCTTTATCCATTTTTCACTTTCTGTGATACTGAACTTGTACCGTAAACGAGGTTCTTGTAAACAGAGCTGTCCCAAACATTGGGGTGGTTGTGTCTTTTTGATTTTAATTTCCCTAAGCTATAGGAACATAAGTGGAAGTGCCCTAGGCTCTGTTGCTTTGTTTTTTAGATGTTTCGGGAAACACCATACACTTCTCCAGAGTGGCTGTTGGCAATTTACATCCCGCCCATCAGCATAACAAGGCTCCCAGTTCTCCATGGCCTGTCCTGCCTTTCTGGATTTCACACTTTTTTCAGATGACCCTTTTGATCGGGGGGCAGTGAGACTTCATTGTAGTGCAGATTTCCTTTGCAAGCTTGCTTGGTTGGCCAAAAAGGGCGTAGGCTTTTTTTCTTGAGGAAAAATCGCATATGCCCTTTTTGGCCAAGTGCATCATTGTGGACGTTCTGCCTCTTTTCCTATGCTTTACATGCAATTCCAGTCTACCTCCTGAAATCGGTTTCCTGCAATTCTGCCCCGCTTTCAAGTCCTCTTGGCAGCCTTACTTCAATATATTTTTGGACGATAGCTGTCATTTATAACTCTGCAGGTTTGTGAATTACAGTGCCCCTGAGCTCCTTTCTTCAACTCGTTTTCTTGTGAGCTGGCCGCAACACCGCAGCATTGTTTCAGGCCCTAGTGTGGTTCCAGAATGGCACGCTGAGCCTTTGGTTAATTCCTCTTCCTGGTGGGCAATGAGAGTTAAATTTGCCCGTCCAGACACCTCCAGCTAGTCTCTCATTGGTTCTCCCTATTCCTGTTCATTTTCCGCAGAAATTGCAAACTGGGCCAAACAGGAGGTTAAAGGCACTGACTCTCCAAGTGGGGAGAGTGTTAGTAAAGCGTCTGGAATGTTGCACCCGAGTACCGGGGGACGAAAACTGAGTCACATTTGAACACGTTTCCCGATCACACAGTGGATCATACTCTGGGTTCCACATGCATGTTTTAGCTGAAGGAAGAATCCCTTAAACCTGGAGAGTTGAGACCCCTGCAATGGGTACCATGCAATATGACTTCAAAGGGTCTGCATTTGCTCACCGAACCTCAACAATCCTAACACTGCTGCGTTTATGCCGCTGTACACACGCTTGATTCTCTTTCGGAGACATATAAATCCATAGGTTTTAAGATTCTTACTAGTCAGGTATATTCTTAGGCGTTTAATATGGGGTGTAGAGTCCACTTCGTTGAGCAAGGAGTAGCTCTTGTCTATTAAATATTTGGCTTATGGAACCGTATCTGTGCTAATTTCAATCTTTGGTTTTATGCAGCACCCCAACTCACCTTTACTCTTAAGCAAGCATAAGTCTGTTTTCTACATTTGAGACCCTGTTCTGTTTTGTAGTTCAGTTCCTGTGTAGCCAAGTTTACATTCCATGTGGTAGAGATATCTTATGATGTTTCTTTCTCTGTGTGACTTATTTCACTTACAATCATCGTACCTGAATCCACTCATTATGCTGCTACGGGCCTGATGACATAGATTTCATTGCTGAGTGATATTGCATTGTACGTAAGTACCACAACTTCTTTATCCATTTTGCGCTTTCTGTGATATTGAACTTGTACCGTAAACGAGGTTCTTGTAAACAGAGCTGTCCCAAAGATTGGGGTGGTTGTGTCTTTTTGATTTTAATTTCCCTAAGCTATAGGACCATAAGTGGAAGTGCCCTAGGCTCTGTTGCTTTGTTTTTTAGATGTTTCAGGAAACACCATACACTTCTCCAGAGTGGCTGTTGGCAATTTACATCCCGCCCATCAGCATAACAAGGCTCCCAGTTCTCCATGGCCTGTCCTGCCTTTCTGGATTTTACACTTTTTTCAGATGGCCCTTTTGACTGGGGGGCAGTGAGACTTCATTGTAGTGCAGATTTCCTTTGCAAGCTTGCTTGGTTGGCCAAAAAGGGCGTATGCGTTTATTCCTGAATATATTCAGGAAAAAACGCATACGCCCTTTTTGGCCAAGTGCATCATTGTGGACGTTCTGCCTCTTTTCCTATGCTTTACATGCAATTCCAGTCTACCTCCTGAAATCGGTTTCCTGCAATTCTGCCCCACTTTCAAGTCCTCTTGGCAGCCTTACTTCAATATATTTTTGGACGATAGCTGTCATTTATAACTCTGCAGGTATGTGAATGACAGTGCCCCTGAGCTCCTTTCTTCAACTCGCTTTCTTGTGAGCTGGCCGCAACACCGCTGCATTGCTTCAGGCCCTAGTGTGGTTTCGGAATGGCACACTGAGCCTTTGGTTAATTCCTCTTCCTGGTGGGAAATGAGAGTTAAATTTGCCCGTCCAGACACCTCCAGCTAGTCTCTCATTGGTTCTCCCTATTCCTGTTCATTTTCCGCAGAAATTGCAAACTGGGCCAAACAGGAGGTTAAAGGCACTGACTCTCCAAGTGGGGAGAGTGTTAGTAAAGCATCTGGAATGTTGCACCCGAGTACCAGGGGACGAAAACTGACACAATTGAACACGTTTCCCGAGCACATGGTGGATCATACTCTGGGTTCCACATGCATGTTTTAGCTGAAGGAAGAATCCCTTAAACCTGGAGAGTTGAGACCCATGGAATGGGTACCATGCAATATGACTTCAAAGGGTCTGCATTTGTCCACCGAACCTCACCAATCCTATCACTGCTGCGTTTATGCCGCTGTACACACGCTTGATTCTCTTTCGGAGACATATAAATCCATAGGTTTTAAGATTCTTCCTAGTCAGGTATATTCTTAGGCGTTTATTATGGGGTGTAGAGTCCACTTCGTTGAGCAAGGAGTAGCTCTTGTCTATTACATATTTGGCTTATGGAACGGTATCTGTGCTAATTTCAATCTCTGGTTTTATGCAGCACCCCAACTCACCTTTCGCCTTAAGCAAGCATAACTTGGTTTTCTACATTTGAGACCCTGTTCTGTTTTGTAATTCAGTTCCTGTGTAGCCAAGTTTACATTCCGTGTAGTAGTGATATCTTATGATGTTTCTTTTTCTGTGTGACTTATTTCACTTAGAATCATCGTACCTGAATCCACTCATTATGCTGCTATGGGCCTGATGACATAGATTTCATTGCTGCGTGATATTGCATTGTACGTAATTACCACAACTTCTTTATCCATTTTTCACTTTCTGTGATACTGAACTTGTACCGTAAACGAGGTTCTTGTAAACAGAGCTGTCCCAAACATTGGGGTGGTTGTGTCTTTTTGATTTTAATTTCCCTAAGCTATAGGAACATAAGTGGAAGTGCCCTAGGCTCTGTTGCTTTGTTTTTTAGATGTTTCGGGAAACACCATACACTTCTCCAGAGTGGCTGTTGGCAATTTACATCCCGCCCATCAGCATAACAAGGCTCCCAGTTCTCCATGGCCTGTCCTGCCTTTCTGGATTTCACACTTTTTTCAGATGACCCTTTTGATCGGGGGGCAGTGAGACTTCATTGTAGTGCAGATTTCCTTTGCAAGCTTGCTTGGTTGGCCAAAAAGGGCGTAGGCTTTTTTTCTTGAGGAAAAATCGCATATGCCCTTTTTGGCCAAGTGCATCATTGTGGACGTTCTGCCTCTTTTCCTATGCTTTACATGCAATTCCAGTCTACCTCCTGAAATCGGTTTCCTGCAATTCTGCCCCGCTTTCAAGTCCTCTTGGCAGCCTTACTTCAATATATTTTTGGACGATAGCTGTCATTTATAACTCTGCAGGTTTGTGAATTACAGTGCCCCTGAGCTCCTTTCTTCAACTCGTTTTCTTGTGAGCTGGCCGCAACACCGCAGCATTGTTTCAGGCCCTAGTGTGGTTCCAGAATGGCACGCTGAGCCTTTGGTTAATTCCTCTTCCTGGTGGGCAATGAGAGTTAAATTTGCCCGTCCAGACACCTCCAGCTAGTCTCTCATTGGTTCTCCCTATTCCTGTTCATTTTCCGCAGAAATTGCAAACTGGGCCAAACAGGAGGTTAAAGGCACTGACTCTCCAAGTGGGGAGAGTGTTAGTAAAGCGTCTGGAATGTTGCACCCGAGTACCGGGGGACGAAAACTGAGTCACATTTGAACACGTTTCCCGATCACACAGTGGATCATACTCTGGGTTCCACATGCATGTTTTAGCTGAAGGAAGAATCCCTTAAACCTGGAGAGTTGAGACCCCTGCAATGGGTACCATGCAATATGACTTCAAAGGGTCTGCATTTGCTCACCGAACCTCAACAATCCTAACACTGCTGCGTTTATGCCGCTGTACACACGCTTGATTCTCTTTCGGAGACATATAAATCCATAGGTTTTAAGATTCTTACTAGTCAGGTATATTCTTATGCGTTTAATATGGGGTGTTGAGTCCACTTCGTTGAGCAATGAGTAGCTCTTGGCTATTACATATTTGGCTTATGGAACGGTATCCGTTCTAATTTCAATCTCTGGTTTTATGCAGCACCCCAACTCACCTTTCCCCTTAAGCATGCATAAGTTGGTTTTCTACATTTGAGACCCTGTTCTGTTTTGTAATTCAGTTCCTGTGTAGCCAAGTTTACATTCCGTGTAGTAGTGATATCTTATGATGTTTCTTTTTCTGTGTGACTTATTTCACTTAGCATCATCGTACCTGAATCCACTCATTATGCTGCTACGGGCCTGATGACATAGATTTCATTGCTGAGTGATATTGCATTGTACGTAAGTACCACAACTTCTTTACCCATTTTGCGCTTTCTGTGATATTGAACTTGTACCGTAAACGAGGTTCTTGTAAACAGAGCCGTCCCAAACTTTGGGGTGGCTGAGTCTTTTTGATTTTAATTTCCCTAAGCTATAGGACCATAAGTGGAAGTGCCCTAGGCTCTGTTGCTTTGTTTTTTAGATGTTTCAGGAAACACCATACACTTCTCCAGAGTGACTGTTGGCAATTTACATCCCGCCCATCAGCATAACAAGGCTCCCAGTTCTCCATGGCCTGTCCTGCCTTTCTGGATTTTACACTTTTTTCAGATGGCCCTTTTGACCGGGGGGCAGTGAGACTTCATTGTAGTGCAGATTTCCTTTGCAAGCTTGCTTGGTTGGCCAAAAAGGGCGTATGCGTTTATTCCTGAATATATTCAGGAAAAAACGCATACGCCCTTTTTGGCCAAGTGCATCATTGTGGACGTTCTGCCTCTTTTCCTATGCTTCACATGCAATTCCAGTCTACCTCCTGAAATCGGTTTCCTGCAATTCTGCCCCGCTTTCAAGTCCTCTTGGCAGCCTTACTTCAATATATTTTTGGACGATAGCTGTCATTTATAACTCTGCAGGTATGTGAATGACAGTGCCCCTGAGCTCCTTTCTTCAACTCGCTTTCTTGTGACCTGGCCGCAACACCGCTGCATTGCTTCAGGCCCTAGTGTGGTTCCGGCATGGCACACTGAGCCTTTGTTTAATTCCTCTTCCTGGTGGGAAATGAGAGTTAAATTTGCCCGTCCAGACACATCCAGCTAGTCTCTCATTGGTTCTCCCTATTCCTGTTCATTTTCCGCAGAAATTGCAAACTGGGCCAAACAGGAGGTTAAAGGCACTGACTCTCCAAGTGGGGAGAGTGTTAATAAAGCATCTGGAATGTTGCACCCGAGTACCAGGGGACGAAAACTGACACAATTGAACACGTTTCCCGAGCACACGGTGGATCATACTCTGGGTTCCACATGCATGTTTTAGCTGAAGGAAGAATCCCTTAAACCTGGAGAGTTGAGACCCATGGAATGGGTACCATGCAATATGACTTCAAAGGGCCTGCATTTGTCCACCGAACCTCACCAATCCTATCACTGCTGCGTTTATGCCGCTGTACACACGCTTGATTCTCTTTCGGAGACATATAAATCCATAGGTTTTAAGATTCTTCCTAGTCAGGTATATTCTTAGGCGTTTATTATGGGATGTAGAGTCCACTTCGTTGAGCAGGAGTAGCTCTTGTCTATTACATATTTGGCTTATGGAACGGTATCTGTGCTAATTTCAATCTCTGGTTTTATGCAGCACCCCAACTCACCTTTCGCCTTAAGCAAGCATAAGTTGGTTTTCTACATTTGAGACCCTGTTCTGTTTTGTAATTCAGTTCCTGTGTAGCCAAGTTTACATTCCGTGTAGTAGTGATATCTTATGATGTTTCTTTTTCTGTGTGACTTATTTCACTTAGAATCATCGTACCTGAATCCACTCATTATGCTGCTATGGGCCTGATGACATAGATTTCATTGCTGCGTGATATTGCATTGTACGTAAGTACCACAACTTCTTTATCCATTTTTCACTTTCTGTGATTTTGAACTTGTACTGTAAACGAGGTTCTTGTAAACAGAGCCTTCCCAAACTTTGGGGTGGCTGTGTCTTTTTGATTTTAATTTCCCTAAGCTATAGGACCATAAGTGGAAGTGCCCTAGGCTCTGTTGCTTTGTTTTTTAGATGTTTCAGGAAACACCATACACTTCTCCAGAGTGGCTGTTGGCAATTTACATCCCGCCCATCAGCATAACAAGGCTCCCAGTTCTCCATGGCCTGTCCTGCCTTTCTGGATTTTACACTTTTTTCAGATGGTCCTTTTGACCGGGGGGCAGTGAGACTTCATTGTAGTGCAGATTTCCTTTGCAAGCTTGCTTGGTTGGCCAAAAAGGGCATATGCGTTTTTTCCTGTATATATTCAGGAAAAAACGCATACGCCCTTTTTGGCCAAGTGCATCATTGTGGACGTTCTGCCTCTTTTCCTTTGCTTTACATGCAATTCCAGTCTACCTCCTGAAATCGGTTTCCTGCAATTCTGCCCAGCGTTCAAGTCCTCTTGGCAGCCTTACTTCAATATATTTTTGGACGATAGCTGTCATTTATAACTCTGCAGGTTTGTGAATGACAGTGCCCCTGAGCTCCTTTCTTCAACTCGCTTTCTTGTGAGCTGGCCGCAACACCGCAGCATTGCTTCAGGCCCTAGTGTGGTTCCGGCATGACATGCTGAGCCTTTGGTTAATTCCTCTTCCTGGTGGGAAATGAGAGTTAAATTTGCCCGTCCAGACACCTCCAGCTAGCCTCTCATTGGTTCTCCCTATTCCTGTTCATTTTCCGCAGAAATTGCAAACTGGGCCAAACAAGAGGTTAAAGGCACTGACTCTCCAAGTGGGGAGAGTGTTAGTAAAGCGTCTGGAATGTTGCACCCGAGTACCGGGGGATGAAAACTGACACAATTAAACACATTTCCCGATCACACGGTGGATCATACTTTGGGTTCCACATGCATGTTTTAGCTGAAGGAAGAATCCCTTAAACCTGGAGAGTTGAGACCCATGGAATGGGTACCATGCAATATGACTTCAAAGGTTCTGCATTTGCTCACCAAACCTCACCAATCCTATCACTGCTGCGTTTATGACACTGTACACACGCTTGATTCTCTTTTGGAGACATATAAATCCATAGGTTTTAAGATTCTTTCTAGTCAGGTATATTCTTACGCGTTTAATATGGGGTGTAGAGTCCACTTCGTTGAGCAAGGAGTAGCTCTTGTCTATTAAATATTTGGCTTATGGAACGGTATCTGTTCTAATTTCAATCTCTGGTTTTATGCAGCACCCCAACTCACCTTTCGCCTTAAGTAAGCATAAGTTGGTTTTCTACATTTGAGACCCTGTTCTGTTTTGTAATTCAGTTCCTGTGTAGCCAAGTTTACATTCCTTGTAGTAGTGATATCTTATGATGTTTGTTTTTCTGTGTGACTTATTTCACTTAGAATCATCGTACCTGAATCCACTCATTATGCTGCTACGGGCCTGATGACATAGATTTCATTGCTGAGTGATATTGCATTGTACGTAAGTACCACAACTTCTTTATCCATTTTTCACTTTCTGTGATTTTGAACTTGTACTGTAAACGAGGTTCTTTTAAACAGAGCCTTCCCAAACTTTGGGGTGGCTGTGTCTTTTTGATTTTAATTTCCCTAAGCTATAGGACCATAAGTGGAAGTGCCCTAGGCTCTGTTGCTTTGTTTTGTAGATGTTTCAGGAAACACCATACACTTCTCCAGAGTGGCTGTTGGCAATTTACATCCCGCCCATCAGCATAACAAGGCTCCCAGTTCTCCATGGCCTGTCCTGCCTTTCTGGATTTTACACTTTTTTCAGATGGCCCTTTTGACCGGGGAGCAGTGAGACTTCATTGTAGTGCAGATTTCCTTTGCAAGCTTGCTTGGTTGGCAACAAAGGGCGTATGCGTTTTTTCCTGAATATATTAAGGAAAAAACGCATACGACCTTTTTGGCCAAGTGCATCATTGTGGACGTTCTGCCTCTTTTCCTATGCTTTACATGCAATTCCAGTCTACCTCCTGAAATCGGTTTCCTGCAATTCTGCCCCGCTTTCAAGTCCTCTTGGCAGCCTTACTTCAATATATTTTTGGACGATAGCTATCATTTATAACTCTGCAGGTATGTGAATGCCAGTGCCCCTGAGCTCCTTTCTTCAACTTGCTTTCTTGTGAGCTGGCCGCAACACCGCAGGATTGCTTCAGGCCCTAGTGTGGTTCCGGCATGGCACGCTGAGCCTTTGTTTAATTCCTCTTCCTGGTGGGAAATGAGAGTTAAATTTACCCGTCCAGACACCTGCATCTAGTCTCTCATTGGTTCTCCCTATTCCTGTTCATTTTCCGCAGAAATTGCAAACTGGGCCAAACAGGAGGTTAAAGGCACTGACTCTCCAAGTGGGGAGAGTGTTAATAAAGCATCTGGAATGTTGCACCCGAGTACCAGGGGACGAAAACTGACACAATTGAACACGTTTCCCGAGCACACGGTGGATCATACTCTGGGTTCCACATGCATGTTTTAGCTGAAGGAAGAATCCCTTAAACCTGGAGAGTTGAGACCCATGGAATGGGTACCATGCAATATGACTTCAAAGGGTCTGCATTTGTCCACCGAACCTCACCAATCCTATCACTGCTGCGTTTATGCCGCTATACACACGCTTGATTCTCTTTCGGAGACATATAAATCCATAGGTTTTAAGATTCTTCCTAGTCAGGTATATTCTTAGGCGTTTATTATTGGATGTAGAGTCCACTTCGTTGAGCAAGGAGTAGCTCTAGTCTATTACATATTTGGCTTATGGAACGGTATCTGTGCTAATTTCAATCTCTGGTTTTATGCAGCACCCCAACTCACCTTTCCCCTTAAGCAAGCATAAGTTGGTTTTCTACATTTGAGACCCTGTTCTGTTTTGTAATTCAGTTCCTGTGTAGCCAAGTTTACATTCCGTGTAGTAGTGATATCTTATGATGTTTCTTTTTCTGTGTGACTTATTTCACTTAGAATCATCGTACCTGAATCCACTCATTATGCTGCTATGGGCCTGATGACATAGATTTCATTGCTGCGTGATATTGCATTGTACGTAAGTACCACAACTTCTTTATCCATTTTTCACTTTCTGTGATTTTGAACTTGTACTGTAAACGAGGTTCTTGTAAACAGAGCCTTCCCAAACTTTGGGGTGGCTGAGTCTTTTTGATTTTAATTTCCCTAAGCTATAGGACCATAAGTGGAAGTGCCCTAGGCTCTGTTGCTTTGTTTTTTAGATGTTTCAGGAAACACCATACACTTCTCCAGAGTGGCTGTTGGCAATTTACATCCCGCCCATCAGCATAACAAGGCTCCCAGTTCTCCATGGCCTGTCCTGCCTTTCTGGATTTTACACTTTTTTCAGATGGCTCTTTTGACCGGGGAGCAGTGAGACTTCATTGTAGTGCAGATTTCCTTTGCAAGCTTGCTTGGTTGGCCAAAAAGTGCGTATGCGTTTTTTCCTGAATATATTCAGGAAAAAACGCATACGCCCTTTTTGGCCAAGTGCATCATTGTGGACGTTCTGCCTCTTTTCCTATGCTTTACATGCAATTCCAGTCTACCTCCTGAAATCGGTTTCCTGCAATTCTGCCCCGCTTTCAAGTCCTCTTGGCAGCCTTACTTCAATATATTTTTGGACGATAGCTATCATTTATAACTCTGCAGGTTTGTGAATGACAGTGCCCCTGAGCTCCTTTTTTCAACTCGCTTTCTTGTGAGCTGGCCGCAACACCTCAAGATTGCTTCAGGCCCTAGTGTGGTTCCGGCATGGCACGCTGAGCCTTTGGTTAATTCCTCTTCCTGGTGGGAAATGAGAGTTAAATTTGCCCGTCCAGACACCTCCAGCTAGTCTCTCATTGGTTCTCCCTATTCCTGTTCATTTTCTGCAGAAATTGCAAACTGGGCCAAACAGGAGGTTAAAGGCACTGACTCTCCAAGTGGGGAGAGTGTTAGTAAAGCGTCTGGAATGTTGCACCCGAGTACCAGGGGACGAAAACTGAGACACATTTGAACACGTTTCCCGAGCACATGGTGGATCATACTCTGGGTTCCACATGCATGTTTTAGCTGAAGGAAGAATCCCTTAAACCTGGAGAGTTGAGACCCCTGGAATGGGTACCATGCAATATGACTTCAAGGGGTCTGCATTTGCTCACCGAACCTCACCAATCCTAGCACTGCTGCATTTATGCCACTGTACACACGCTTGATTCTCTTTTGGAGACATATAAATCCATAGGTTTTAAGATTGTTACTAGTCAGGTATATTCTTAGGCGTTTAATATGGGGTGTAGAGTCCACTTCGTTGAGCAAGGAGTAGCTCTTGTCTATTACATATTTGGCTTATGGAAACGTATCTGTGCTAATTTCAATCTTTGGTTTTATGCAGCACCCCAACTCACCTTTACTCTTAAGCAAGCATAAGTCGGTTTTCTACATTTGAGACCCTGTTCTGTTTTGTAATTCAGTTCCTGTGTAGCCAAGTTTACATTCCATGTGGTAGAGATATCTTATGATGTTTCTTTCTCTATGTGACTTATTTCACTTACAATCATCGTACCTGAATCCACTCATTATGCTGCTACGGGCCTGATGACACAGATTTCATTGCTGAGTGATATTGCATTGTACGTAAGTACCACAACTTCTTTATCCATTTTGCGCTTTCTGTGATATGGAACTTGTACCGTAAACGAGGTTCTTGTAAACAGAGCTGTCCCAAAGATTGGGGTGGTTGTGTCTTTTTGATTTTAATTTCCCTAAGCTATAGGAACATAAGTGGAAGTGCCCTAGGCTCTGTTGCTTTGTTTTTTAGATGTTTCAGGAAACACCATACACTTCTCCAGGGTGACTGTTGGCAATTTACATCCCGCCCATCAGCATAACAAGGCTCCCAGTTCTCCATGGCCTGTCCTGCCTTTCTGGATTTTACACATTTTTCAGATGGCCCTTTTGACCGGGGAGCAGTGAGACTTCATTGTAGTGCAGATTTCCTTTGCAAGCTTGCTTGGTTGGCCAAAAAGGGCGTATGCGTTTATTCCTGAATATATTCAGGAAAAAACGCATACGCCCTTTTTGACCAAGTGCATCATTGTGGACGTTCTGCCTCTTTTCCTATGCTTTACATGCAATTCCAGTCTACCTCCTGAAATCGGTTTCCTGCAATTCTGCCCCGCTTTCAAGTCCTCTTGGCAGCCTTACTTCAATATCTTTTTGGACGATAGCTGTCATTTATAACTCTGCAGGTATGTGAATGACAGTGCCCCTGAGCTCCTTTCTTCAACTCGCTTTCTTGTGAGCTGGCCGCAACACCGCTGCATTGCTTCAGGCCCTAGTGTGGTTCCGGCATGGCACACTGAGCCTTTGGTTAATTCCTCTTCCTGGTGGGAAATGAGAGTTAAATTTGCCCGTCCAGACACCTCCAGCTAGTCTCTCATTGGTTCTCCCTATTCCTGTTCATTTTCCGCAGAAATTGCAAACTGGGCCAAACAGGAGGTTAAAGGCACTGACTCTCCAAGTGGGGAGAGTGTTAGTAAAGCATCTGGAATGTTACACCCGAGTACCAGGGGACGAAAACTGACACAATTGAACACGTTTCCCGAGCACACGGTGGATCATACTCTGGGTTCCACATGCATGTTTTAGCTGAAGGAAGAATCCCTTAAACCTGGAGAGTTGAGACCCATGGAATGGGTACCATGCAATATGACTTCAAAGGGTCTGCATTTGTCCACCGAACCTCACCAATCCTATCACTGCTGCGTTTATGCCGCTGTACACACGCTTGATTCTCTTTCGGAGACATATAAATCCATATGTTTTAAGATTCTTCCTAGTCAGGTATATTCTTAGGCGTTTATTATGGGGTGTAGAGTCCACTTCGTTGAGCAAGGAGTAGCTCTTGTCTATTACATATTTGGCTTATGGAACGGTATCTGTGCTAATTTCAATCTCTGGTTTTATGCAGCACCCCAACTCACCTTTCGCCTTAAGCAAGCATAAGTTGGTTTTCTACATTTGAGACCCTGTTCTGTTTTGTAATTCAGTTCCTGTGTAGCCAAGTTTACATTCCGTGTAGTAGTGATATCTTATGATGTTTCTTTTTCTGTGTGACTTATTTCACTTAGAATCATCGTACCTGAATCCACTCATTATGCTGCTATGGGCCTGATGACATAGATTTCATTGCTGCGTGATATTGCATTGTACGTAATTACCACAACTTCTTTATCCATTTTTCACTTTCTGTGATACTGAACTTGTACCGTAAACGAGGTTCTTGTAAACAGAGCCGTCCCAAACTTTGGGGTGGCTGTGTCTTTTTGATTTTAATTTCCCTAAGCTATAGGACCATAAGTGGAAGTGCCCTAGGCTCTGTTGCTTTGCTTTTTAGATGTTTCAGGAAACACCATACACTTCTCCAGAGTGGCTGTTGGCAATTTACATCCCGCCCATCAGCATAACAAGGCTCCCAGCTCTCCATGGCCTGTCCTGCCTTTCTGGATTTTACACTTTTTTCAGATGGCCCTTTTGACTGGGAGGCAGTGAGACTTCATTGTAGTGCAGATTTCCTTTGCAAGCTTGCTTGGTTGGCCAAAAAGGGCGTATGCGTTTTTTCCTGAATATATTAAGGAAAAAACGCATACGCCCTTTTTGGCCAAGTGCATCATTGTGGACGTTCTGCCTCTTTTCCTTTGCTTTACATGCAATTCCAGTCTACCTCCTGAAATCGGTTTCCTGCAATTCTGCCCCGCTTTCAAGTCCTCTTGGCAGCCTTACTTCAATATATTTTTGGACGATAGCTATCATTTATAACTCTGCAGGTATGTGAATGCCAGTGCCCCTGAGCTCCTTTCTTCAACTTGCTTTCTTGTGAGCTGGCCGCAACACCGCAGGATTGCTTCAGGCCCTAGTGTGGTTCCGGCATGGCACGCTGAGCCTTTGTTTAATTCCTCTTCCTGGTGGGAAATGAGAGTTAAATTTACCCGTCCAGACACCTGCATCTAGTCTCTCATTGGTTCTCCCTATTCCTGTTCATTTTCCGCAGAAATTGCAAACTGGGCCAAACAGGAGGTTAAAGGCACTGACTCTCCAAGTGGGGAGAGTGTTAGTAAAGCGTCTGGAATGTTGCACCCGAGTACCAGTGGACGAAAACTGAGACACATTTGAACACGTTTCCCGATCACATGGTGGATCATACTCTGGGTTCCACATGCTTGTTTTAGCTGAAGGAAGAATCCCTTAAACCTGGAGAGTTGAGACCCCTGCAATGGGTACCATGCAATATGACTTCAAAGGGTCTGCATTTGCTCACCGAACCTCACCAATCCTATCACTGCTGCATTTATGCCACTGTACACACGCTTGATTCTCTTTCTGAGACATATAAATCCATAGGTTTTAAGATTCTTACTAGTCAGGTATATTCTTAGGCGTTTAATATGGGGTGTAGAGTCCACTTCGTTGAGCAAGGAGTAGCTCTTGTCTATTACATATTTGGCTTATGGAACGGTATCTGTGCTAATTTCAATCTCTGGTTTTATGCAGCACCCCAACTCACCTTTCCCCTTAAGCAAGCATAAGTCGGTTTTCTACATTTGAGACCCTGTTCTGTTTTGTAATTCAGTTCCTGTGTAGCCAAGTTTACATTCCATGTGGTAGAGATATCTTATGATGTTTCTTTCTCTGTGTGACTTATTTCACTTACAATCATCGTACCTGAATCCACTCATTATGCTGCTACGGGCCTGATGACACAGATTTCATTGCTCAGTGATATTGCATTGTACGTAAGTACCACAACTTCTTTATCCATTTTGCGCTTTCTGTGATATTGAACTTGTACCGTAAACGAGGTTCTTGTAAACAGAGCTGTCCCAAAGATTGGGGTGGTTGTGTCTTTTTGATTTTAATTTCCCTAAGCTATAGGACCATAAGTGGAAGTGCCCTAGGCTCTGTTGCTTTGTTTTGTAGATGTTTCAGGAAACACCATACACTTCTCCAGAGTGACTGTTGGCAATTTACATCCCGCCCATCAGCATAACAAGGCTCCCAGTTCTCCATGGCCTGTCCTGCCTTTCTGGATTTTACACTTTTTTCAGATGGCCCTTTTGACCGGGGGGCAGTGAGACTTCATTGTAGTGCAGATTTCCTTTGCAAGCTTGCTTGGTTGGCCAAAAAGGGCGTATGCGTTTATTCCTGAATATATTCAGGAAAAAACGCATACGCCCTTTTTGGCCAAGTGCATCATTGTGGACGTTCTGCCTCTTTTCCTATGCTTTACATGCAATTCCAGTCTACCTCCTGAAATCGGTTTCCTGCAATTCTGCCCCGCATTCAAGTCCTCTTGGCAGCCTTACTTCAATATCTTTTTGGACGATAGCTGTCATTTATAACTCTGCAGGTATGTGAATGACAGTGCCCCTGAGCTCCTTTCTTCAACTCGCTTTCTTGTGAGCTGGCCGCAACACCGCTGCATTGCTTCAGGCCCTAGTGTGGTTCCGGCATGGCACACTGAGCCTTTGTTTAATTCCTCTTCCTGGTGGGAAATGAGAGTTAAATTTGCCCGTCCGGACACCTCCAGCTAGTCTCTCATTGGTTCTCCCTATTCCTGTTCATTTTCCGCAGAAATTGCAAACTGGGCCAAACAGGAGGTTAAAGGCACTGACTCTCCAAGTGGGGAGAGTGTTAATAAAGCATCTGGAATGTTGCACCCGAGTACCAGGGGACGAAAACTGACACAATTGAACACGTTTCCCGAGCACACGGTGGATCATACTCTGGGTTCCACATGCATGTTTTAGCTGAAGGAAGAATCCCTTAAACCTGGAGAGTTGAGACCCATGGAATGGGTACCATGCAATATGACTTCAAAGGGTCTGCATTTGTCCACCGAACCTCACCAATCCTATCACTGCTGCGTTTATGCCGCTGTACACACGCTTGATTCTCTTTCGGAGACATATAAATCCATAGGTTTTAAGATTCTTCCTAGTCAGGTATATTCTTAGGCGTTTATTATGGGATGTAGAGTCCACTTCGTTGAGCAAGGAGTAGCTCTAGTCTATTACATATTTGGCTTATGGAACGGTATCTGTGCTAATTTCAATCTCTGGTTTTATGCAGCACCCCAACTCACCTTTCCCCTTAAGCAAGCATAAGTTGGTTTTCTACATTTGAGACCCTGTTCTGTTTTGTAATTCAGTTCCTGTGTAGCCAAGTTTACATTCCGTGTAGTAGTGATATCTTATGATGTTTCTTTTTCTGTGTGACTTATTTCACTTAGAATCATCGTACCTGAATCCACTCATTATGCTGCTATGGGCCTGATGACATAGATTTCATTGCTGCGTGATATTGCATTGTACGTAAGTACCACAACTTCTTTATCCATTTTTCACTTTCTGTGATTTTGAACTTGTACTGTAAACGAGGTTCTTGTAAACAGAGCCTTCCCAAACTTTGGGGTGGCTGAGTCTTTTTGATTTTAATTTCCCTAAGCTATAGGACCATAAGTGGAAGTGCCCTAGGCTCTGTTGCTTTGTTTTTTAGATGTTTCAGGAAACACCATACACTTCTCCAGAGTGGCTGTTGGCAATTTACATCCCGCCCATCAGCATAACAAGGCTCCCAGTTCTCCATGGCCTGTCCTGCCTTTCTGGATTTTACACTTTTTTCAGATGGCTCTTTTGACCGGGGAGCAGTGAGACTTCATTGTAGTGCAGATTTCCTTTGCAAGCTTGCTTGGTTGGCCAAAAAGTGCGTATGCGTTTTTTCCTGAATATATTCAGGAAAAAACGCATACGCCCTTTTTGGCCAAGTGCATCATTGTGGACGTTCTGCCTCTTTTCCTATGCTTTACATGCAATTCCAGTCTACCTCCTGAAATCGGTTTCCTGCAATTCTGCCCCGCTTTCAAGTCCTCTTGGCAGCCTTACTTCAATATATTTTTGGACGATAGCTGTCATGTATAACTCTGCAGGTTTGTGAATGACAGTGCCCCTGAGCTCCTTTTTTCAACTCGCTTTCTTGTGAGCTGGCCGCAACACCTCAAGATTGCTTCAGGCCCTAGTGTGGTTCCGGCATGGCACGCTGAGCCTTTGGTTAATTCCTCTTCCTGGTGGGAAATGAGAGTTAAATTTGCCCGTCCAGACACCTCCAGCTAGTCTCTCATTGGTTCTCCCTATTCCTGTTCATTTTCTGCAGAAATTGCAAACTGGGCCAAACAGGAGGTTAAAGGCACTGACTCTCCAAGTGGGGAGAGTGTTAGTAAAGCGTCTGGAATGTTGCACCCGAGTACCAGGGGACGAAAACTGAGACACATTTGAACACGTTTCCCGATCACATGGTGGATCATACTCTGGGTTCCACATGCATGTTTTAGCTGAAGGAAGAATCCCATAAACCTGGAGAGTTGAGACCCCTGGAATGGGTACCATGCAATATGACTTCAAGGGGTTTGCATTTGCTCACCGAACCTCACCAATCCTAGCACTGCTGCATTTATGCCACTGTACACACGCTTGATTCTCTTTTGGAGACATATAAATCCATAGGTTTTAAGATTGTTACTAGTCAGGTATATTCTTAGGCGTTTAATATGGGGTGTAGAGTCCACTTCGTTGAGCAAGGAGTAGCTCTTGTCTATTACATATTTGGCTTATGGAAACGTATCTGTGCTAATTTCAATCTTTGGTTTTATGCAGCACCCCAACTCACCTTTACTCTTAAGCAAGCATAAGTCGGTTTTCTACATTTGAGACCCTGTTCTGTTTTGTAATTCAGTTCCTGTGTAGCCAAGTTTACATTCCATGTGGTAGAGATATCTTATGATGTTTCTTTCTCTATGTGACTTATTTCACTTACAATCATCGTACCTGAATCCACTCATTATGCTGCTACGGGCCTGATGACACAGATTTCATTGCTGAGTGATATTGCATTGTACGTAAGTACCACAACTTCTTTATCCATTTTGCGCTTTCTGTGATATGGAACTTGTACCGTAAACGAGGTTCTTGTAAACAGAGCTGTCCCAAAGATTGGGGTGGTTGTGTCTTTTTGATTTTAATTTCCCTAAGCTATAGGAACATAAGTGGAAGTGCCCTAGGCTCTGTTGCTTTGTTTTTTAGATGTTTCAGGAAACACCATACACTTCTCCAGGGTGACTGTTGGCAATTTACATCCCGCCCATCAGCATAACAAGGCTCCCAGTTCTCCATGGCCTGTCCTGCCTTTCTGGATTTTACACATTTTTCAGATGGCCCTTTTGACCGGGGAGCAGTGAGACTTCATTGTAGTGCAGATTTCCTTTGCAAGCTTGCTTGGTTGGCCAAAAAGGGCGTATGCGTTTATTCCTGAATATATTCAGGAAAAAACGCATACGCCCTTTTTGACCAAGTGCATCATTGTGGACATTCTGCCTCTTTTCCTATGCTTTACATGCAATTCCAGTCTACCTCCTGAAATCGGTTTCCTGCAATTCTGCCCCGCTTTCAAGTCCTCTTGGCAGCCTTACTTCAATATCTTTTTGGACGATAGCTGTCATTTATAACTCTGCAGGTATGTGAATGACAGTGCCCCTGAGCTCCTTTCTTCAACTCGCTTTCTTGTGAGCTGGCCGCAACACCGCTGCATTGCTTCAGGCCCTAGTGTGGTTCCGGCATGGCACACTGAGCCTTTGGTTAATTCCTCTTCCTGGTGGGAAATGAGAGTTAAATTTGCCCGTCCAGACACCTCCAGCTAGTCTCTCATTGGTTCTCCCTATTCCTGTTCATTTTCCGCAGAAATTGCAAACTGGGCCAAACAGGAGGTTAAAGGCACTGACTCTCCAAGTGGGGAGAGTGTTAGTAAAGCATCTGGAATGTTACACCCGAGTACCAGGGGACGAAAACTGACACAATTGAACACGTTTCCCGAGCACACGGTGGATCATACTCTGGGTTCCACATGCATGTTTTAGCTGAAGGAAGAATCCCTTAAACCTGGAGAGTTGAGACCCATGGAATGGGTACCATGCAATATGACTTCAAAGGGTCTGCATTTGTCCACCGAACCTCACCAATCCTATCACTGCTGCGTTTATGCCGCTGTACACACGCTTGATTCTCTTTCGGAGACATATAAATCCATATGTTTTAAGATTCTTCCTAGTCAGGTATATTCTTAGGCGTTTATTATGGGGTGTAGAGTCCACTTCGTTGAGCAAGGAGTAGCTCTTGTCTATTACATATTTGGCTTATGGAACGGTATCTGTGCTAATTTCAATCTCTGGTTTTATGCAGCACCCCAACTCACCTTTCGCCTTAAGCAAGCATAAGTTGGTTTTCTACATTTGAGACCCTGTTCTGTTTTGTAATTCAGTTCCTGTGTAGCCAAGTTTACATTCCGTGTAGTAGTGATATCTTATGATGTTTCTTTTTCTGTGTGACTTATTTCACTTAGAATCATCGTACCTGAATCCACTCATTATGCTGCTATGGGCCTGATGACATAGATTTCATTGCTGCGTGATATTGCATTGTACGTAATTACCACAACTTCTTTATCCATTTTTCACTTTCTGTGATTTTGAACTTGTACTGTAAACGAGGTTCTTGTAAACAGAGCCTTCCCAAACTTTGGGGTGGCTGAGTCTTTTTGATTTTAATTTCCCTAAGCTATAGGACCATAAGTGGAAGTGCCCTAGGCTCTGTTGCTTTGTTTTTTAGATGTTTCAGGAAACACCATACACTTCTCCAGAGTGGCTGTTGGCAATTTACATCCCGCCCATCAGCATAACAAGGCTCCCAGTTCTCCATGGCCTGTCCTGCCTTTCTGGATTTTACACTTTTTTCAGATGGCTCTTTTGACCGGGGAGCAGTGAGACTTCATTGTAGTGCAGATTTCCTTTGCAAGCTTGCTTGGTTGGCCAAAAAGTGCGTATGCGTTTTTTCCTGAATATATTCAGGAAAAAACGCATACGCCCTTTTTGGCCAAGTGCATCATTGTGGACGTTCTGCCTCTTTTCCTATGCTTTACATGCAATTCCAGTCTACCTCCTGAAATCGGTTTCCTGCAATTCTGCCCCGCTTTCAAGTCCTCTTGGCAGCCTTACTTCAATATATTTTTGGACGATAGCTATCATTTATAACTCTGCAGGTTTGTGAATGACAGTGCCCCTGAGCTCCTTTTTTCAACTCGCTTTCTTGTGAGCTGGCCGCAACACCGCAGGATTGCTTCAGGCCCTAGTGTGGTTCCGGCATGGCACGCTGAGCCTTTGGTTAATTCCTCTTCCTGGTGGGAAATGAGAGTTAAATTTGCCTGTCCAGACACCTCCAGCTAGTCTCTCATTGGTTCTCCCTATTCCTGTTCATTTTCTGCAGAAATTGCAAACTGGGCCAAACAGGAGGTTAAAGGCACTGACTCTCCAAGTGGGGAGAGTGTTAGTAAAGCGTCTGGAATGTTGCACCCGAGTACCAGGGGACGAAAACTGAGACACATTTGAACACGTTTCCCGATCACATGGTGGATCATACTCTGGGTTCCACATGCATGTTTTAGCTGAAGGAAGAATCCCTTAAACCTGGAGAGTTGAGACCCCTGGAATGGGTACCATGCAATATGACTTCAAGGGGTCTGCATTTGCTCACCGAACCTCACCAATCCTAGCACTGCTGCATTTATGCCACTGTACACACGCTTGATTCTCTTTTGGAGACATATAAATCCATAGGTTTTAAGATTGTTACTAGTCAGGTATATTCTTAGGCGTTTAATATGGGGTGTAGAGTCCACTTCGTTGAGCAAGGAGTAGCTCTTGTCTATTACATATTTGGCTTATGGAAACGTATCTGTGCTAATTTCAATCTTTGGTTTTATGCAGCACCCCAACTCACCTTTACTCTTAAGCAAGCATAAGTTGGTTTTCTACATTTGAGACCCTGTTCTGTTTTGTAATTCAGTTCCTGTGTAGCCAAGTTTACATTCCGTGTAGTAGTGATATCTTATGATGTTTCTTTTTCTGTGTGACTTATTTCACTTAGAATCATCGTACCTGAATCCACTCATTATGCTGCTATGGGCCTGATGACATAGATTTCATTGCTGCGTGATATTGCATTGTACGTAATTACCACAACTTCTTTATCCATTTTTCACTTTCTGTGATACTGAACTTGTACCGTAAACGAGGTTCTTGTAAACAGAGCCGTCCCAAACTTTGGGGTGGCTGTGTCTTTTTGATTTTAATTTCCCTAAACTATAGGACCATAAGTGGAAGTGCCCTAGGCTCTGTTGCTTTGCTTTTTAGATGTTTCAGGAAACACCATACCCTTCTCCAGAGTGGCTGTTGGCAATTTACATCCCGCCCATCAGCATAACAAGGCTCCCAGTTCTCCATGGCCTGTCCTGCCTTTCTGGATTTTACACTTTTTTCAGATGGCCCTTTTGACCGGGGGGCAGTGAGACTTCATTGTAGTGCAGATTTCCTTTGCAAGCTTGCTTGGTTGGCCAAAAAGGGCGTATGCGTTTTTTCCTGAATATATTCAGGAAAAAACGCATACGCCCTTTTTGGCCAAGTGCATCATTGTGGACGTTCTGCCTCTTTTCCTTTGCTTTACATGCAATTCCAGTCTACCTCCTGAAATCGGTTTCCTGCAATTCTGCCCAGCGTTCAAGTCCTCTTGGCAGCCTTACTTCAATATATTTTTGGACGATAGCTGTCATTTATAACTCTGCAGGTTTGTAAATGACAGTGCCCCTGATCTCCTTTCTTCAACTCGCTTTCTTGTGAGCTGGCCGCAACACCGCAGCATTGCTTCAGGCCCCAGTGTGGTTCTGGAACGGCATGCTGAGCCTTTGTTTAATTCCTCTTATTGGTGGGAAATGAGAGTTAAATTTGCACGTCCAGACACCTCCAGCTAGTCTCTCATTGGTTCTCCCTATTCCTGTTCATTTTCCGCAGAAATTGCAAACTGGGCCAAACAGGAGGTTAAAGGCACTGACTCTCCAAGTGGGGAGAGTGTTAGTAAAGCGTCTGGAATGTTGCACCCGAGTACCAGGGGACGAAAACTGAGTCACATTTGAACACGTTTCCCGATCACACGGTGGATCATACTCTGGGTTCCACATGCATGTTTTAGCTGAAGGAAGAATCCCTTAAACCTGGAGAGTTGAGACCCATGGAATGGGTACCATGCAATATGACTTCAAAGGGTCTGCATTTGCTTACCGATCCTCACCAATCCTATCACTGCTGCGTTTATGCCGCTGTACACACGCTTGATTCTCTTTCGGAGACATATAAATCCATAGGTTTTAAGATTCTTGCTAGTCAGGTATATTCTTAGGCGTTTAATATGGGGTGTTGAGTCCACTTCGTTGAGCAAGGAGTAGCTCTTGTCTATTACATATTTGGCTTATGGAACGGTATCTGTGCTAATTTCAATCTCTGGTTTTATGCAGCACCCCAACTCACCTTTCCCCTTAAGCAAGCATAAGTCGGTTTTCTACATTTGAGACCCTGTTCTGTTTTGTAATTCAGTTCCTTTGTAGCGAAGTTTACATTCCGTGTAGTGGTGATATCTTATGATGTTTCTTTTTCTGTGTGACTTATTTCACTTAGAATCATCATACCTGAATCCACTCATTATGCTGCTACGGGCCTGATGACATAGATTTCATTGCTGAGTGATATTGCATTGTACGTAAGTACCACAACTTCTTTATCCATTTTTCGCTTTCTGCGATATTGAACTTGTACCGTAAACGAGGTTCTTGTAAACAGAGCCATACTAAACTTTGGGGTGGCTGTGTCTTTTTCGTTTTAATTTCCCTAAGCTATAGGACCATAAGTGGAAGTGCCCTAGGCTCTGTTGCTTTGTTTTTTAGATGTTTCAGGAAGCACCATACACTTCTTCAGAGTGGCTGTTGGCAATTTACATCCCGCCCATCAGCATAACAAGGCTCCCAGTTCTCCATGGCCTATCCTGCCTTTCTGGATTTTACACTTTTTTCAGATGGCCCTTTTGACCAGGGGGCAGTGAGACTTCATTGTAGTGCAGATTTCCTTTGCAAGCTTGCTTGGTTGGCCAAAAAGGGCGTATGCGTTTTTTCCTGAATATATTCAGGAAAAAACGCATATGCCCTTTTTGGCCAAGTGCATCATTGTGGACGTTCTGCCTCTTTTCCTATGCTTTACATGCAATTCCAGTCTACCTCCTGAAATCGGTTTCCTGCAATTCTGCCCCGCTTTCAAGTCCTCTTGGCAGCCTTACTTCAATATATTTTTGGACAATAGCTGTCATTTATAACTCTGCAGGTCTGTGAATGACAGTGCCCCAGAGCTCCTTTCTACAACTCGCTTTCTTTTGAGATGGCCGCAACACCGCAGGATTGTTTCAGGCACTAGTTTGGGTCCGGCACGGCATGCTGAGCCTTTGGTTAATTCCTATTCCTGGTGGGAAATGAGAGTTAAATTTGCCCATCCAGACACCTCCAGCTAGTCTCTCATTGGTTCTCCCTATTCCTGTTCATTTTCCACAGAAATTGCAAACTGGGCCAAACAGGAGGTTAAAGGCACTGACTCTCCAAGTGGGGAGAGTGTTAGTAAAGCGTCTGGAATGTTGCACCCGAGTACCAGGGGACGAAAACTGACACATTTGAACACGTTTCCCGATCACACGGTGGATCATACTCTGGATTCCACATGCATGTTTTAGCTGAAGGAAGAATCCCTTAAACCTGGAGAGTTGAGACCCATGGAATGGGTACCATGCAATATGACTTCAAAGGTTCTGCATTTGCTCACCGAACCTCACCAATCCTATCACTGCTGCGTTTATGACACTGTACACACGCTTGATTCTCTTTCGGAGACATATAAATCCATAGGTTTTAAGATTCTTTCTAGTCAGGTATATTCTTACGCGTTTAATATGGGGTGTAGAGTCCACTTCGTTGAGCAAGGAGTAGCTCTTGACTATTAAATATTTGACTTATGGAACGGTATCTGTTCCAATTTCAATCTCTGGTTTTATGCAGCACCCCAACTCACCTTTCGCCTTAAGCAAGCATAAGTTGGTTTTCTACATTTGAGACCCTGTTCTGTTTTGTAATTCAGTTCCTTTGTAGCCAAGTTTACATTCCTTGTAGTAGTAATATCTTATGATGTTTGTTTTTCTGTGTGACTTATTTCACTTAGAATCATCGTACCTGAATCCACTCATTATGCTGCTACGGGCCTGATGACATAGATTTCATTGCTGAGTGATATTGCATTGTACGTAAGTACCACAACTTCTTTATCCATTTTTCGCTTTCTGTGATATTGAACTTGGACCATAAATGAGGTTCTTGTAAACAGAGCTGTCCCTAACTTTGGGGTGGCTGAGTCTTTTTGATTTTAATTTCCCTAAGCTATAGGACCATAAGTGGAAGTGCCCTAGGCTCTGTTGCTTTGTTTTTTAGATGTTTCAGGAAACACCATACACTTCTACAGAGTGGCTGTTGGCAATTTACATCCCGCCCATCAGCATAACAAGGCTCCCAGTTCTCCATGGCCTGTCCTGCCTTTCTGGATTTTACACTTTTTTCAGATGGCCCTTTTGACCGGGGAGCAGTGAGACTTCATTGTAGTGCAGATTTCCTTTGCAAGCTTGCTTGGTTGGCCAAAAGGGGCGTATGCGTTTTTTCCTGAATATATTCAGGAAAAAACGCATACGCCCTTTTTGGCCAAGTGCATCATTGTGGACGTTCTGCCTCTTTTCCTATGCTTTACATGCAATTCCAGTCTACCTCCTGAAATCGGTTTCCTGCAATTCTGCCCCGCTTTCAAGTCCTCTTGGCAGCCTTACTTCAATATATTTTTGGACGATAGCTATCATTTATAACTCTGCAGGTATGTGAATGACAGTGTCCCTGAGCTCCTTTCTTCAACTCGCTTTCTTGTGAGCTGGCCGCAACACCGCAGGATTGCTTCAGGCCCTAGTGTGGTTCCGGCATGGCACGCTGAGCCTTTGGTTAATTCCTCTTCCTGGTGGGAAATGACAGTTAAATTTGCCCGTCCAGACACCTCCAGCTAGTCTCTCATTGGTTCTCCCTATTCCTGTTCATTTTCCGCAGAAATTGCAAACTGGGCCAAACAGGAGGTTAAAGGCACTGACTCTCCAAGTGGGGAGAGTGTTAGTAAAGCGTCTGGAATTTTGCACCCGAGTACCAGGGGACGAGAACTGAGACACATTTGAACACGTTTCCCGATCACATGGTGGATCATACTCTGGATTCCACATGCATGTTTTAGCTGAAGGAAGAATCCCTTAAACCTGGAGAGTTGAGAACCCTGCAATGGGTACCATGCAATATGACTTCAAAGGGTCTGCATTTGCTCACCGAACCTCACCAATCCTAGCACTGCTGCATTTATGCCACTGTACACACGCTTGATTCTCTTTCTGAGACATATAAATCCATAGGTTTTAAGATTCTTACTACTCAGGTATATTCTTAGGCGTTTAATATGGGGTGTAGAGTCCACTTCGTTGAACAAGGAGTAGCTCTTGTCTATTACATATTTGGCTTATGGAACCGTATCTGTGCTAATTTCAATCTTTGGTTTTATGCAGCACCCCAACTCACCTTTACTCTTAAGCAAGCATAAGTCGGTTTTCTACATTTGAGACCCTGTTCTGTTTTGTAGTTCAGTTCCTGTGTAGCCAAGTTTACATTCCATGTGGTAGAGATATCTTATGATGTTTCTTTCTCTGTGTGACTTATTTCACTTACAATCATCGTACCTGAATCCACTCATTATGCTGCTATGGGCCTGATGACATAGATTTCATTGCTGAGTGATATTGCATTGTACGTAAGTACCACAACTTCTTTATCCATTTTGCGCTTTCTGTGATATTGAACTTGTACCGTAAACGAGGTTCTTGTAAACAGAGCTGTCCCAAACATTGGGGTGGTTGTGTCTTTTTGATTTTAATTTCCCTAAGCTATAGGACCATAAGTGGAAGTGCCCTAGGCTCTGTTGCTTTGTTTTTTAGATGTTTCAGGAAACACCATACACTTCTCCAGAGTGACTGTTGGCAATTTACATCCCGCCCATCAGCATAACAAGGCTCCCAGTTCTCCATGGCCTGTCCTGCCTTTCTGGATTTTACACATTTTTCAGATGGCCCTTTTGACTGGGGGGCAGTGAGACTTCATTGTAGTGCAGATTTCCTTTGCAAGCTTGCTTGGTTGGCCAAAAAGGGCGTATGCGTTTATTCCTGAATATATTCAGGAAAAAACGCATACGCCCTTTTTGGCCAAGTGCATCATTGTGGACGTTCTGCCTCTTTTCCTATGCTTTACATGCAATTCCAGTCTACCTCCTGAAATCGGTTTCCTGCAATTCTGCCCCGCTTTCAAGTCCTCTTGGCAGCCTTACTTCAATATATTTTTGGACGATAGCTGTCATTTATAACTCTGCAGGTATGTGAATGACAGTGCCCCTGAGCTCCTTTCTTCAACTCGCTTTCTTGTGAGCTGGCCGCAACACCGCTGCATTGCTTCAGGCCCTAGTGTGGTTTCGGCATGGCACACTGAGCCTTTGGTTAATTCCTCTTCCTGGTGGGAAATGAGAGTTAAATTTGCCCGTCCAGACACCTCCAGCTAGTCTCTCATTGGTTCTCCCTATTCCTGTTCATTTTCCGCAGAAATTGCAAACTGGGCCAAACAGGAGGTTAAAGGCACTGACTCTCCAAGTGGGGAGAGTGTTAGTAAAGCATCTGGAATGTTGCACCCGAGTACCAGGGGACGAAAACTGACACAATTGAACACGTTTCCCGAGCACACGGTGGATCATACTCTGGGTTCCACATGCATGTTTTAGCTGAAGGAAGAATCCCTTAAACCTGGAGAGTTGAGACCCATGGAATGGGTACCATGGAATATGACTTCAAAGGGTCTGCATTTGTCCACCGAACCTCACCAATCCTATCACTGCTGCGTTTATGCCGCTGTACACACACTTGATTCTCTTTCGGAGACATATAAATCCATAGGTTTTAAGATTCTTCCTAGTCAGGTATATTCTTAGGCGTTTATTATGGGGTGTAGAGTCCACTTCGTTGAGCAAGGAGTAGCTCTTGTCTATTACATATTTGGCTTATGGAACGGTATCTGTGCTAATTTCAATCTCTGGTTTTATGCAGCACCCCAACTCACCTTTCGCCTTAAGCAAGCATAACTTGGTTTTCTACATTTGAGACCCTGTTCTGTTTTGTAATTCAGTTCCTGTGTAGCCAAGTTTACATTCCGTGTAGTAGTGATATCTTATGATGTTTCTTTTTCTGTGTGACTTATTTCACTTAGAATCATCGTACCTGAATCCACTCATTATGCTGCTATGGGCCTGATGACATAGATTTCATTGCTGCGTGATATTGCATTGTACGTAATTACCACAACTTCTTTATCCATTTTTCACTTTCTGTGATACTGAACTTGTACCGTAAACGAGGTTCTTGTAAACAGAGCTGTCCCAAACATTGGGGTGGTTGTGTCTTTTTGATTTTAATTTCCCTAAGCTATAGGAACATAAGTGGAAGTGCCCTAGGCTCTGTTGCTTTGTTTTTTAGATGTTTCAGGAAACAGCATACACTTCTCCAGAGTGGCTGTTGGCAATTTACATCCCGCCCATCAGCATAACAAGGCTCCCAGTTCTCCATGGCCTGTCCTGCCTTTCTGGATTTTACACTTTTTTCAGATGACCCTTTTGACCGGGGGGCAGTGAGACTTCATTGTAGTGCAGATTTCCTTTGCAAGCTTGCTTGGTTGGCCAAAAAGGGCGTAGGCTTTTTTTCTTGAGGAAAAATCGCATATGCCCTTTTTGGGCAAGTGCATCATTGTGGACGTTCTGCCTCTTTTCCTATGCTTTACATGCAATTCCAGTCTACCTCCTGAAATCGGTTTCCTGCAATTCTGCCCCGCTTTCAAGTCCTCTTGGCTGCCTTACTTCAATATATTTTTGGACGATAGCTGTCATTTATAACTCTGCAGTTTTGTGAATTACAGTGCCCCTGAGCTCCTTTCTTCAACTTGCTTTCTTGTGAGCTGGCCGCAACACCGCAGCATCGCTTCAGGCCCTAGTGTTGTTCCGGCATGGCACGCTGAGCCTTTGGTTAATTCCTCTTCCTGGTGGGAAATGAGAGTTAAATTTGCCCGTCCAGACACCTCCAGCTAGTCTCTCATTGGTTCTCCCTATTCCTGTTCATTTTCCGCAGAAATTGCAAACTGGGCCAAACAGGAGGTTAAAGGCACTGACTCTCCAAGTGGGGAGAGTGTTAGTAAAGCGTCTGGAATGTTGCACCCGAGTACCAGGGGACGAAAACTGACACATTTGAACACGTTTCCCGATCACACGGTGGATCATACTCTGGGTTCCACATGCATGTTTTAGCTGAAGGAAGAATCCCTTAAACCTGGAGAGTTGAGACCCATGGAATGGGTACCATGCAATATGACTTCAAAGGGTCTGCATTTGCTCACCGAACCTCATCAATCCTATCACTGCTGCGTTTATGCCGCTATACACACGCTTGATTCTCTTTCGGAGATATATAAATCCATAGGTTTTAAGATTCTTACTAGTCAGGTATATTCTTAGGCGTTTAATATGGGGTGTTGAGTCCACTTCGTTGAGCAAAGTGTAGCTCTTTTCTATTACATATTTGGCTTATGGAATGATATCTGTGCTAATTTCAATGTCTGGTTTTATGCAGCACCCCAACTCACCTTTCCCCTTAAGGAAGCATAAGTTGGTTTTCTACATTTGAGACCCTGTTCTGTTTTGTAATTCAGTTCCTGTGTAGCCAAGTTTACATTCCGTGTAGTAGTGATATCTTATGATGTATCTTTTTCTGTGTGACTTATTTCACTTAGAATCATCGTACCTGAATCCACTCATTATGCTGCTATGGGCCTGATGACATAGATTTCATTGCTGAGTGATATTGCATTGTAGGTAAGTAACACAACTTCTTTATCCATTTTTCACTTTCTGTGATATTGAACTTGTACCGTAAACGAGGTTCCTGTAAACAGAACCGTCCCAAACATTGGGGTGGCTGTGTCTTTTTGATTTTAATTTCCCTAAGCTATAGGACCATAAGTGGAAGTGCCCTAGGCTCTGTTGTTTTGTTTTTTAGATGTTTCAGGAAACACCATACACTTCTCCAGAGTGGCTGTTGGCAATTTACATCCCGCCCATCAGCATAACAAGGCTCCCAGTTGTCCATGGCCTGTCCTGCTTTGCTGGATTTTATACTTTATTCAGATGGCCCTTTTGCCCGCGGGATAGTGAGACTTCATTGTAGTGCAGATTCCCTTTGCAAGCTTGCTTGGTTGGCCAAAAAGGGCGTATGCGTTTTTTCCTGAATATATTCAGGAAAAAACGCATACGCCCTTTTTGGCCAAGTGCATCATTGTGGACGTTCTGCCTCTTTTCCTATGCTTTACATGCAATTCCAGTCTACCTCCTGAAATCGGTTTCCTGCAATTCTGCCCCGCTTTCAAGTCCTCTTGGCAGCCTTACTTCAATATATTTTTGGACGATAGCTGTCATTTATAACTCTGCAGGTTTGTGAATTACAGTGCCCCTGAGCTCCTTTCTTCAACTCGTTTTCTTGTGAGCTGGCCGCAACACCGCAGCATTGCTTCAGGCCCTAGTGTGGTTCCAGAATGGCACGCTGAGCCTTTGGTTAATTCCTCTTCCTGGTGGGCAATGAGCATTAAATTTGCCCGTCCAGACACCTCCAGCTAGTCTCTCATTGGTTCACCCTATTCCTGTTCATTTTCCGCAGAAATTGCAAACTGGGCCAAACAGGAGGTTAAAGGCACTGACTCTCCAAGTGGGGAGAGTGTTAGTAAAGCGTCTGGAATGTTGCACCCGAGTACCTGGGGACGAAACCTGAGACACCTTTGAACACGTTTCCCGATCACACGGTGGATCATACTCTGGGTTCCACATGCATGTTTTAGCTGAAGGAAGATTCCCTTAAACCTGGAGAGTTGAGACCCATGGAATGGGTACCATGCAATATGACTTCAAAGGGTCTGCATTTGCTCACCGATCCTCACCAATCCTATCACTGCTGCGTTTATGCCGCTGTACACACGCTTGATTCTCTTTCAGAGACATATAAATCCATAGGTTTTAAGATTCTTACTAGTCAGTTATATTCTTAGGCGTTTAATATGGGGTGTAGAGTCCACTTCGTTGAGCAAGGAGTAGCTCTGTCTATTACATATTTGGCTTATGGAACGGTATCTGTGCTAAGTTCAATCTCTGGTTTTATGCAGCACCCCAACTCACCTTTCCCCTTAAGGAAGCATAAGTTGGTTTTCGACATTTGAGACCCTGTTCTGTTTTGTAATTCAGTTCCTGTGTAGCCAAGTTTACATTCCGAGTAGTAGTGATATCTTATGATGTTTCTTTTTTTGTGTGACTTATTTCACTTAGAATCATCGTACCTAAATCCACTCATTATGCTGCTACAGGCCTGATGACATAGATTTCATTGCTGAGTGATATTGCATTGTACGTAAGTACCACAACTTCTTGATCCATTTTTCGCTTTCTGTGATATTGAATTTGTACTGTAAATGAGGTTCTTGTAAACTGAGCCGTCCCATACTTTGGGGTGGCTGTGTCTTTTTTATTTTAATTTCCCTAAGCTATAGGACCATAAGTGGAAGTGCCCTAGGCTCTGTCGCTTTGTTTTTTAGATGTTTCAGGAAACACCATACACTTCTCCAGAGTGGCTGTTGGCAATTTACATCCCGCCCATCAGCATAACAAGGCTCTCCCACCTCCATGGCCTGTCCTGCCTTTCTGAATTTTACACTTTTATCAGATGGCCCTTTTGACTAGGGGCCAGTGAGACTTCAATGTAGTGCAGATTTCCTTTGCAAGCTTGCTTGGTTGGCCAAAAAGGGCGTATGCGTTTTTTCTTGAATATATTCAGGAAAAAACGCATACGCCCCTTTTGGCCAAGTGCATCATTGTGGACGTTCTGCCTCTTTTCCTATGCTTTACATGCAATTCCTGTCTACCTCCTGAAATCGGTTTCCTGCAATTCTGCCCCGCTTTCAAGTCCTCTTGACAGCCTTACTTCAATATATTTTTGGACGATAGCTGTCATTTATAACTCTGCAGGTTTGTGAATTACAGTGCCCCTGTGCTCCTTTCTTCAACTCTCTTTCTTGTGAGCTGGCCGCAACACTGCAGGATTGCTTCAGGCCCTAGTGTGGTTTCGGCATGACACACTGAGTCTTTGGTTAATTCCTCTTCCTAGTGGGAAATAAGAGTTAAATTTGCCCGTCCAGACACCTCCAGCTAGTCTCTCATTGCTTTTCCCTATTCCTGTTCATTTTCCACAGAAATTGCAAAACTGGGCCAAACAGGAGGTTAAAGGCACTGACTCTCCAAGTGGGGAGAGTGTTAGTAAAGCGTCTGGAATGTTGCACCCGAGTACCTGGGGACGAAACCTGAGACACCTTTGAACACGTTTCCCGATCACACGGTGGATCATACTCTGGGTTCCACATGCATGTTTTAGCTGAAGGAAGATTCCCTTAAACCTGGAGAGTTGAGACCCATGGAATGGGTACCATGCAATATGATTTCAAAGGGTCTGCATTTGCTCACCGATCCTCACCAATCCTATCACTGCTGCGTTTATGCCGCTGTACACACGCTTGATTCTCTTTCAGAGACATATAAATCCATAGGTTTTAAGATTCTTACTAGTCAGGTATATTCTTAGGCGTTTAATATGGGGTGTTGAGTCCACTTCGTTGAGCAAGGAGTAGCTCTTGTCTATTACATATTTGGCTTATGGAACGGTATCTGTGCTAATTTCAATCTCTGGATTTTTGCAGCACCCCAACTCACATTTCCCCTTAAGCAAGCATAAGTTGGTTTTCTACATTTGAGACCCTGTTCTATTTTATAATCCAGTTCCTGTGTAGCCAAGTTTACATTCCGTGTAGTAGTGATATCTTATGATGTTTCTTTTTCTCTGTGACTTATTTCACTTAGAATCATCGTACCTGAATCCACTCGTTATGCTTCTCCGGGCCTGACGACATAGATTTCATTGCTGAGTGATATTGCATTGTACGTAAGTACCACAACTTCTTTATCCATTTTTCGCTTTCTGTGATATTAAACTTGTATCGTAAACGAGGTTCTTGTAAACAAAACCGTCCCAAACTTTGGGGTGGCTGTGTCTTTTTGAATTTAATTTCCCTAAGCTATAGGACCATAAGTGGAATTGCCCTAGGCTCTGTTGCTTTGTTTTTTAGATGTTTCAGGAAACACCATACACTTCTCCAGAGTGGCTGTTGGCAATATACATCCCGCCCATGAGCATAACAAGGCTCCCAGTTCTCCATGGCCTCTCCTGCCTTTCTGGATTTTACACTTTTTTCAGATGGCCCTTTTGACCGGGGGGCAGTGAGACTTCATTGTAGTGCAGATTTCCTTTGCAAGCTTGCTTGGTTGGCCAAAAAGGGCGTATGCGTTTTTTCCTGAATATATTCAGGAAAAAACGCATACGCCCTTTTTGGCCAAGTGCATCATTGTGGACGTTCTGCCTCTTTTCCTGTGGTTTACATGCAAATCCAGTCTACCTCCTGAAATCGGTTTCCTGCAATTCTGCCCCTCTTTCAAGTCCTCTTGGCAGCCTTACTTCAATATATTTTTGGACGATAGCTGTCAATTTTAACTCTGCAGGTTTGTGAATGACAGTGCCCCTGAGCTCCTTTCTTCAACTCGCTTTCTTGTGAGCTGGCCGCAACACCGCAGGATTGCTTCAGGTCCCAGTGTGGTTCCGTCATGGCACGCTGAGCCTTTGGTTAATTCCTCTTCCTGGTGGGAAATGAGAGTTAAATTTGCCCGTCCAGACACCTCCAGCTAGTCTCTTATTGGTTCTCCCTATTCCTGTTCATTTTCCGCAGAAATTGCAAACTGGGCCAAACAGGAGGTTAAAGGCACTGACTCTCCAAGTGGGGAGAGTGTTAGTAAAGCGTCTGGAATGTGTCACCCGAGTACCAGGGGACGAAAACTGACACAATTGAACACGTTTCCCGATCACATGGTGGATCATACTCTGGGTTCCACATGCATGTTTTAGCTGAAGGAAGAATCCCTTAAACCTGGAGAGTTGAGACCCATGGAATGAGTACCATGCAATATGACTTCAAAGGGTCTGCATTTGCTCACCGAACCTCACCAATCCTATCACTGCTGCGTTTATGCCGCTGTACACACGCTTGATTCTCTTTCTGAGACATATAAATCCATAGGTTTTAAGATTCTTACTAGTCAGGTATATTCTTAGGCGTTTAATATGGGGTGTAGAGTCCACTTCGTTGAGCAAGGAGTAGCTCTTGTCTATTACATATTTGGCTTATGGAACGGTATCTGTGCTAATTTCAATCTCTGGTTTTATGCAGCACCCCAACTCACCTTTCCCCTTAAGCAAGCATAAGTCGGTTTTCTACATTTGAGACCCTGTTCTGTTTTGTAATTCAGTTCCTGTGTAGCCAAGTTTACATTCCATGTGGTAGAGATATCTTATGATGTTTCTTTTTCTGTGTGACTTATTTCACTTAGAATCATCGTACCTGAATCCACTCATTATGCTGCTATGGGCCTGATGACATAGATTTCATTGCTGAGTGATATTGCATTGTACGTAAGTACCACAACTTCTTTATCCATTTTTCACTTTCTGTGATTTTGAACTTGTACTGTAAACGAGGTTCTTGTAAACAGAGCCTTCCCAAACTTTGGGGTGGCTGTGTCTTTTTGATTTTAATTTCCCTAAGCTATAGGACCATAAGTGGAAGAGCCCTAGGCTCTGTTGCTTTGTTTTTTAGATGTTTCAGGAAACACCATACACTTCTCCAGAGTGGCTGTTGGCAATTTACATCCCGCCCATCAGCATAACAAGGCTCCCAGTGCTCCATGGCCTGTCCTGCCTTTCTGGATTTTACACTTTTTTCAGATGGCCCTTTTGACCGGGGGGCAGTGAGACTTCATTGTAGTGCAGATTTCCTTTGCAAGCTTACTTGGTTGGCCAAAAAGGGCGTATGCGTTTTTTCCTGAATATATTCAGGAAAAAACGCATACGCCCTTTTTGGCCAAGTGCATCATTGTGGACGTTCTGCCTCTTTTCCTTTGCTTTACATGCAATTCCAGTCTACCTCCTGAAATCGGTTTCCTGCATTTCTGCCCAGCGTTCAAGTCCTCTTGGCAGCCTTACTTCAATATATTTTTGGACGATAGCTGTCATTTATAACTCTGCAGGTTTGTGAATGACAGTGCCCCTGAGCTCCTTTCTTCAACTCGCTTTCTTGTGAGCTGGCCGCAACACCGCAGCATTGCTTCAGGCCCTAGTGTGGTTCCGGCATGACATGCTGAGCCTTTGGTTAATTCCTCTTCCTGGTGGGAAATGAGAGTTAAATTTGCCCGTCCAGACACCTCCAGCTAGTCTCTCATTGGTTCTCCCTATTCCTGTTCATTTTCCGCAGAAATTGCAAACTGGGCCAAACAGGAGGTTAAAGGCACTGACTCTCCAAGTGGGGAGAGTGTTAGTAAAGCGTCTGGAATGTTGCACCCGAGTACCTGGGGACGAAACCTGAGACACCTTTGAACACGTTTCCCGATCACACGGTGGATCATACTCTGGGTTCCACATGCATGTTTTAGCTGAAGGAAGATTCCCTTAAACCTGGAGAGTTGAGACCCATGGAATGGGTACCATGCAATATGACTTCAAAGGGTCTGCATTTGCTCACCGATCCTCACCAATCCTATCACTGCTGCGTTTATGCCGCTGTACACACGCTTGATTCTCTTTCAGAGACATATAAATCCATAGGTTTTAAGATTCTTACTAGTCAGTTATATTCTTAGGCGTTTAATATGTGGTGTTGAGTCCACTTCGTTGAGCAAGGAGAAGCTCTTGTCTATTACATATTTGGCTTATGGAACGGTATCTGTGCTAATTTCAATCTCTGGTTTTATGCAGCACCCCAACTCACCTTTCCCCTTAAGGAAGCATAAGTTGGTTTTCGACATTTGAGACCCTGTTCTGTTTTGTAATTCAGTTCCTGTGTAGCCAAGTTTACATTCCGAGTAGTAGTGATATCTTATGATGTTTCTTTTTTTGTGTGACTTATTTCACTTAGAATCATCGTACCTGAATCCACTCATTATGCTGCTACGGGCCTGATGACATAGATTTCATTGCTGAGTGATATTGCATTGTACGTAAGTACCACAACTTCTTGATCCATTTTTCGCTTTCTGTGATATTGAATTTGTACTGTAAATGAGGTTCTTGTAAACTGAGCCGCCCCAAACTTTGGGGTGGCTGTGTCTTTTTTATTTTAATTTCCCTAAGCTATAGGACCATAAGTGGAAGTGCCCTAGGCTCTGTCGCTTTGTTTTTTAGATGTTTCAGGAAACACCATACACTTCTCCATTGTCGCTGTTGGCAATTTACATCCCGCCCATCAGCATAACAAGGCTCTCCCACCTCCATGGCCTGTCCTGCCTTTCTGAATTTTACACTTTTATCAGATGGCCCTTTTGACTAGGGGCCAGTGAGACTTCAATGTAGTGCAGATTTCCTTTGCAAGCTTGCTTGGTTGGCCAAAAAGGGCGTATGCGTTTTTTCTTGAATATATTCAGGAAAAAACGCATACGCCCCTTTTGGCCAAGTGCATCATTGTGGACGTTCTGCCTCTTTTCCTATGCTTTACATGCAATTCCTGTCTACCTCCTGAAATCGGTTTCCTGCAATTCTGCCCCGCTTTCAAGTCCTCTTGACAGCCTTAATTCAATATATTTTTGGACGATAGCTGTCATTTATAACTCTGCAGGTTTGTGAATTACAGTGCCCCTGTGCTCCTTTCTTCAACTCGCTTTCTTGTGAGCTGGCCGCAACACTGCAGGATTGCTTCAGGCCCTAGTGTGGTTTCGGCATGACACACTGAGTCTTTGGTTAATTCCTCTTCCTAGTGGGAAATGAGAGTTAAATTTGCCCGTCCAGACACCTCCAGCTAGTCTCTCATTGCTTTTCCCTATTCCTGTTCATTTTCCACAGAAATTGCAAAACTGGGCCAAACAGGAGGTTAAAGGCACTGACTCTCCAAGTGGAGAAAGTGTTAGTAAAGCGTCTGGAATGTGTCACCCGAGTACCAGGGGACGAAAACTGACACAATTGAACACGTTTCCCGATCACATGGTGGATCATACTCTGGGTTCCACATGCATGTTTTAGCTGAAGGAAGAATCCCTTAAACCTGGAGAGTTGAGACCCATGGAATGGGTACCATGCAATATGACTTCAAAGGGTCTGCATTTGCTCACCGAACCTCACCAATCCTATCACTGCTGCGTTTATGCCGCTGTACACACGCTTGATTCTCTTTCTGAGACATATAAATCCATAGGTTTTAAGATTCTTACTAGTCAGGTATATTCTTAGGCGTTTAATATGGGGTGTAGAGTCCACTTCGTTGAGCAAGGAGTAGCTCTTGTCTATTACATATTTGGCTTATGGAACGGTATCTGTGCTAATTTCAATCTCTGGTTTTATGCAGCACCCCAACTCACCTTTCCCCTTAAGCAAGCATAAGTCGGTTTTCTACATTTGAGACCCTGTTCTGTTTTGTAATTCAGTTCCTGTGTAGCCAAGTTTACATTCCATGTGGTAGAGATATCTTATGATGTTTCTTTTTCTGTGTGACTTATTTCACTTAGAATCATCGTACCTGAATCCACTCATTATGCTGCTATGGGCCTGATGACATAGATTTCATTGCTGAGTGATATTGCATTGTACGTAAGTACCACAACTTCTTTATCCATTTTTCACTTTCTGTGATTTTGAACTTGTACTGTAAACGAGGTTCTTGTAAACAGAGCCTTCCCAAACTTTGGGGTGGCTGTGTCTTTTTGATTTTAATTTCCCTAAGCTAGAGGACCATAAGTGGAAGAGCCCTAGGCTCTGTTGCTTTGTTTTTTAGATGTTTCAGGAAACACCATACACTTCTCCAGAGTGGCTGTTGGCAATTTACATCCCGCCCATTAGCATAACAAGGCTCCCAGTGCTCCATGGCCTGTCCTGCCTTTCTGGATTTTACACTTTTTTCAGATGGCCCTTTTGACCGGGGGGCAGTGAGACTTCATTGTAGTGCAGATTTCCTTTGCAAGCTTACTTGGTTGGCCAAAAAGGGCGTATGCGTTTTTTCCTGAATATATTCAGGAAAAAACGCATACGCCCTTTTTGGCCAAGTGCATCATTGTGGACGTTCTGCCTCTTTTCCTTTGCTTTACATGCAATTCCAGTCTACCTCCTGAAATCGGTTTCCTGCAATTCTGCCCAGCGTTCAAGTCCTCTTGGCAGCCTTACTTCAATATATTTTTGGACGATAGCTGTCATTTATAACTCTGCAGGTTTGTGAATGACAGTGCCCCTGAGCTCCTTTCTTCAACTCGCTTTCTTGTGAGCTGGCCGCAACACCGCAGCATTGCTTCAGGCCCTAGTGTGGTTCCGGCATGACATGCTGAGCCTTTGGTTAATTCCTCTTCCTGGTGGGAAATGAGAGTTAAATTTGCCCGTCCAGACACCTCCAGCTAGTCTCTCATTGGTTCTCCCTATTCCTGTTCATTTTCCGCAGAAATTGCAAACTGGGCCAAACAGGAGGTTAAAGGCACTGACTCTCCAAGTGGGGAGAGTGTTAGTAAAGCGTTTGGAATGTTGCACCCGAGTACCGGGGGACGAAACCTGAGACCCTTTAAACACGTTTCCCGAGCACACGGTGGATCATACTCTGGGTTCCACATGCATGTTTTAGCTGAAGGAAGAATCCCTTAAACCTGGAGAGTTGAGACCCATGGAATGGGTACCATGCAATATGACTTCAAAGGGTCTGCATTGGCTCACCGAACCTCACCAATCCTATCACTGCTGCGTTTATGTCGCTGTACACACGCTTGATTCTCTTTCTGAGACATATAAATCCATAGGTTTTAAGATTCTTACTAGTCAGGTATATTCTTAGGCGTTTAATATGGGGTGTAGAGTCCACTTCGTTGAGCAAGGAGTAGCTCTTGTCTATTACATATTTGGCTTATGGAACGGTATCTGTGCTAATTTCAATCTCTGGTTTTATGCAGCACCCCAACTCACCTTTCCCCTTAAGCAAGCATAAGTCGGTTTTCTACATTTGAGACCCTGTTCTGTTTTGTAATTCAGTTCCTGAGTTGCCAAGTTTACATTCCTTGTACTAGTGATATCTTATGATGTTTCTTTTTCTGTGTGACTTATTTCACTTAGAATCATCGTACCTGAATCCACTCATTATGCTGCTACGGGCCTGATGACATAGATTTCATTGCTGAGTGATATTGCATTGTACGTAAGTACCACAACTTCTTTATCCATTTTTCGCTTTCTGTGATATTGAACTTGGACCATAAATGAGGTTCTTGTAAACAGAGCTGTCCCTAACTTTGGGGTGGCTGAGTCTTTTTGACTTTAATTTCCCTAAGCTATAGGACCATAAGTGGAAGTGCCCTAGGCTCTGTTGCTTTGTTTTTTAGATGTTTCAGGAAACACCATACACTTCTCCAGAGTGGCTGTTGGCAATTTACATCCCGACCATCAGCATAACAAGGCTCCCAGTTCTCCATGGCCTGTCCTGCCTTTCTGGATTTTACACTTTTTTCAGATGGCCCTTTTGACCGGGGAGCAGTGAGACTTCATTGTAGTGCAGATTTCCTTTGCAAGCTTGCTTGGTTGGCCAAAAAGTGCGTATGCGTTTTTTCCTGAATATATTCAGGAAAAAACGCATACGCCCTTTTTGGCCAAGTGCATCATTGTGGACGTTCTGCCTCTTTTCCTATGCTTTACATGCAATTCCAGTCTACCTCCTGAAATCGGTTTCCTGCAATTCTGCCCCACTTTCAAGTCCTCTTGGCAGCCTTACTTCAATATATTTTTGGACGATAGCTATCATTTATAACTCTGCAGGTATGTGAATGACAGTGTCCCTGAGCTCCTTTCTTCAACTCGCTTTCTTGTGAGCTGGCCGCAACACCGCAGCATTGCTTCAGGCCCTAGTGTGGTTCCGGCATGGCACACTGAGCCTTTGTTTAATTCCTCTTCCTGGTGGGAAATGAGAGTTAAATTTGCCCATCCAGACACCTCCAGCTAGTCTCTCAATGGTTCTCTCTATTCCTGTTCATTTTCCGCAGAAATTGCAAACTGGGCCAAACAGGAGGTTAAAGGCACTGACTCTCCAAGTGGGGAGAGTGTTAGTAAAGCGTCTGGAATGTTGCACCCGAGTACCAGGGGACGAAAACTGAGACACATTTGAACACGTTGCCCGATCACATGGTGGATCATACTCTGGGTTCCACATGCATGTTTTAGCTGAAGGAAGAATCCCTTAAACCTGGAGAGTTGAGACCCCTGCAATGGGTACCATGCAATATGACTTCAAAGGGTCTGCATTTGCTCACTGAACCTCACCAATCCTATCACTGCTGCATTTATGCCACTGTACACACGCTTGATTCTCTTGCAGAGACATATAAATCCATAGGTTTTAAGATTCTTACTAGTCAGGTATATTCTTAGGCGTTTAATATGGGGTGTAGAGTCGACTTCGCTGAGCAAGGAGTAGCTCTTGTCTATTACATATTTGGCTTATGGAACGGTATCTGTTCTAATTTCAATCTCTGGTTTTATGCAGCACCCCAACTCACCTTTCCCCTTAAGCAAGCATAAGTCGGTTTTCTACATTTGAGACCCTGTTCTGTTTTGTAATTCAGTTCCTGTGTAGCCAAGTTTACATTCCATGTGGTAGAGATATCTTATGATGTTTTTTTTCTGTGTGACTTATTTCACTTAGAATCATCGTACCTGAATCCACTCATTATGCTGCTACGGGCCTGATGACATAGATTTCATTGCTGAGTGATATTGCATTGTACGTAAGTACCACAACTTCTTTATCCATTTTTCGCTTTCTGTGATATTGAACTTGGACCATAAATGAGGTTCTTGTAAACAGAGCTGTCCCTAACTTTGGGGTGGCTGAGTCTTTTTGACTTTAATTTCCCTAAGCTATAGGACCATAAGTGGAAGTGCCCTAGGCTCTGTTGCTTTGTTTTTTAGATGTTTCAGGAAACACCATACACTTCTCCAGAGTGGCTGTTGGCAATTTACATCCCGACCATCAGCATAACAAGGCTCCCAGTTCTCCATGGCCTGTCCTGCCTTTCTGGATTTTACACTTTTTTCAGATGGCCCTTTTGACCTGGGAGCAGTGAGACTTCATTGTAGTGCAGATTTCCTTTGCAAGCTTGCTTGGTTGGCCAAAAAGTGCGTATGCGTTTTTTCCTGAATATATTCAGGAAAAAACGCATACGCCCTTTTTGGCCAAGTGCATCATTGTGGACGTTCTGCCTCTTTTCCTATGCTTTACATGCAATTCCAGTCTACCTCCTGAAATCGGTTTCCTGCAATTCTGCCCCACTTTCAAGTCCTCTTGGCAGCCTTACTTCAATATATTTTTGGACGATAGCTATCATTTATAACTCTGCAGGTATGTGAATGACAGTGTCCCTGAGCTCCTTTCTTCAACTCGCTTTCTTGTGAGCTGGCCGCAACACCGCAGCATTGCTTCAGGCCCTAGTGTGGTTCCGGCATGGCACACTGAGCCTTTGTTTAATTCCTCTTCCTGGTGGGAAATGAGAGTTAAATTTGCCCATCCAGACACCTCCAGCTAGTCTCTCAATGGTTCTCTCTATTCCTGTTCATTTTCCGCAGAAATTGCAAACTGGGCCAAACAGGAGGTTAAAGGCACTGACTCTCCAAGTGGGGAGAGTGTTAGTAAAGCGTCTGGAATGTTGCACCCGAGTACCAGGGGACGAAAACTGAGACACATTTGAACACGTTGCCCGATCACATGGTGGATCATACTCTGGGTTCCACATGCATGTTTTAGCTGAAGGAAGAATCCCTTAAACCTGGAGAGTTGAGACCCCTGCAATGGGTACCATGCAATATGACTTCAAAGGGTCTGCATTTGCTCACTGAACCTCACCAATCCTATCACTGCTGCATTTATGCCACTGTACACACGCTTGATTCTCTTGCAGAGACATATAAATCCATAGGTTTTAAGATTCTTACTAGTCAGGTATATTCTTAGGCGTTTAATATGGGGTGTAGAGTCCACTTCGCTGAGCAAGGAGTAGCTCTTGTCTATTACATATTTGGCTTATGGAACGGTATCTGTTCTAATTTCAATCTCTGGTTTTATGCAGCACCCCAACTCACCTTTCCCCTTAAGCAAGCATAAGTCGGTTTTCTACATTTGAGACCCTGTTCTGTTTTGTAATTCAGTTCCTGTGTAGCCAAGTTTACATTCCATGTGGTAGAGATATCTTATGATGTTTCTTTTTCTGTGTGACTTATTTCACTTAGAATCATCGTACCTGAATCCACTCATTATGCTGCTATGGGCCTGATGACATAGATTTCATTGCTGAGTGATATTGCATTGTACGTAAGTACCACAACTTCTTTATCCATTTTTCACTTTCTGTGATTTTGAACTTGTACTGTAAACGAGGTTCTTGTAAACAGAGCCTTCCCAAACTTTGGGGTGGCTGTGTCTTTTTGATTTTAATTTCCCTAAGCTATAGGACCATAAGTGGAAGTGCCCTAGGCTCTGTTGCTTTGTTTTTTAGATGTTTCAGGAAACACCATACACTTCTCCAGAGTGGCTGTTGGCAATTTACATCCCGCCCATCAGCATAACAAGGCTCCCAGTTCTCCATGGCCTGTCCTGCCTTTTTGGATTTTACACTTTTTTCAGATGGCCCTTTTGACCGGGGGGCAGTGAGACTTCATTGTAGTGCAGATTTCCTTTGCAAGCTTGCTTGGTTGGCCAAAAAGGGTGTATGCGTTTTTTCCTGAATATATTCAGGAAAAAACACATACGCACTTTTTGGCCAAGTGCATCATTGTGGACGTTCTGCCTCTTTTCCTTTGCTTTACATGCAATTCCAGTCTACCTCCTGAAATCGGTTTCCTGCAATTCTGCCCAGCGTTCAAGTCCTCTTGGCAGCCTTACTTCAATATATTTTTGGACGATAGCTGTCATTTATAACTCTGCAGGTTTGTGAATGACAGTGCCCGTGAGCTCCTTTCTTCAACTCGCTTTCTTGTGAGCTGGCCGCAACACCGCAGCATTGCTTTAGGCCCTAGTGTGGTTCCGGCATGACATGCTGAGCCTTTGGTTAATTCCTCTTCCTGGTGGGAAATGAGAGTTAACTTTGCCCGTCCAGACACCTCCAGCTAGTCTCTCATTGGTTCTCCCTATTCCTGTTCATTTTCCGCATAAATTGCAAACTGGGCCAAACAAGAGTTTAAAGGCACTGACTCTCCAAGTGGGGAGAGTGTTAGTAAAGCGTCTGGAATGTTGCACCCGAGTACAGGGGGATGAAAACTGACACAATTAAACACGTTTCCCGATCACACGGTGGATCATACTCTGGGTTCCACATGCATGTATTAGCTGAAGGAAGAATCCCTTAAACCTGGAGAGTTGAGACCCATGGAATGGGTACCATGCAATATGACTTCAAAGGGTCTGCATTTGCTCACCGATTCTCACCAATCCTATCATTGCTGCGTTTATGCCACTGTACACACACTAGATTCTCTTTCGGAGACATATAAATCCATAGGGTTTAGGATTCTTACTAGTCAGGTATATTCTTAGGCGTTTAATATGGGGTGTAGAGTCCACTTCGTTGAGCAAGGAGTAGCTCTTGTCTATTACATATTTGGCTTATGGAACGGTATATGTGCTAATTTCAATCTCTGGTTTTATGCAGCACCCCAACTCACCTTTCCCCTTAAGCAAGCATAAGTTGGTTTTCTACATTTGAGACCCTGTTCTGTTTTGTAATTCAGTTCCTGTGTAGCCAAGTTTACATTCCGTGTGGTAGAGATATCTTATGATGTTTCTTTTTCTGTGTGACTTATTTCACTTAGAATCATCGTACCTGAATCCACTCATTATGCTGCTACGGGCCTGATGACATAGATTTCATTGCTGAGTGATATTGCATTGTACGTAAGTACCACAACTTCTTTATCCATTTTTCGCTTTCTGTGATATTGAACTTGTACCGTAAACGAGGTTCCTGTAAACAGAGCTGTCCCAAACTTTGGGGTGGCTGTGTCTTTTTGATTTTAATTTCCCTAAGCTATAGGAGCATAAGTGGAAGTGCCCTAGGCTCTGTTGTTTTGTTTTTTGGATGTTTCAGGAAACACCATACACTTCTCCAGAGTGGCTGTTGGCAATTTACATCCCACCCATCAGCATAACAAGGCTCCCATTTCTCCATGGCCTCTCCTGCCTTTCTGGATTTTACACTTTTTTCAGATGGCCCTTTTGACCGGGGGGCAGTGAGACTTCATTGTAGTGCAGATTTCCTTTGCAAGCTTGCTTGGTTGGCCAAAAAGTGCGTATGGGTTTTTTCCTGTGGAAAAAACGCATATGCCCTTTTTGGCCAAGTGCATCATTGTGGACGTTCTGCCTCTTTTCCTATGCTTTACATGCAATTCCAGTCTACCTCCTGCAATCGGTTTCCTGCAATTCTGCCCCGTTTTCAAGTCCTCTTGGCAGCCTTACTTCAATATATTTTTGGACGATAGCTGTCATCTATAACTCTGCAGGTATGTGAATTACAGTGCCCCTGAGCTCCTTTCTTCAACTCGCTTTCTTGTGAGCTGGCCGCAACACCGCAGCTTTGCTTCAGGCCCTAGTGTGGTTCCGCAATGGCATGCTGAACCTTTGGTTAATTCCTCTTCCTGGTGGGAAATGAGAGTTAAATTTGCCCGTCCAGACACCTCCAGCTAGTCTCTCATTGGTTCTCCCTATTCCTGTTCATTTTTCGCAGAAATTGTAAACTGGGCCAAACAGGAGGTTAAAGGCACTGACTCTCCAAGTGGGGAGAGTGTTAGTAAAGCGTCTGGAATGTTGCACCCGAGTACCAGGGGACAAAATGTGACACATTTGAACACGTTTCCCGATCACACGGCGGATCATACTCTGGGTTCCACATGCATGTTTTAGCTGAAGGAAGAATCCCTTAAACCTGGAGAGTTGAGACCCATGGAATGGGTACCATGCAATGTCACTTCATAGGGTCTGCATGTGTTCACCGAACCTCACCAAACCTATCACTGCTGCATTTATGCCGCTGTACACACGCTAGATTCTCTTTCGGAGACATATAAATCGATAGGTTTTAAGATTCTTACTAGTCAGGTATATTCTTAAGCGTTTAATATGGGGTGTAGAGTCCAGTTCGTTGAGCAAGGAGTAGCTCTTGTCTATTACATATTTGGCTTATGGAACGGTATCTGTGCTAATTTCAATCTCTGGTTTTATGCAGCACCCCAACTCACGTTTCCCCTTAAGCAAGCATAAGTTGGTTTTCTACATTTGAGACACTGTTCTGTTTTATAATCCAGTTCCTGTGTAGCCAAGTTTACATTCCGTGTAGTAGTGATATCTTATGATGTTTCTTTTTCTCTGTGACTTATTTCACTTAGAATCATCGTACCTGAATCCACTCGTTATGCTTCTCCGGGCCTGACGACATAGATTTCATTGCTGAGTGATATTGCATTGTACGTAAGTACCACAACTTCTTTATCCATTTTTTGCTTTCTGTGATATTGAACTTGTACCGTTAACGAGGTTCTTGTAAACAGAACCGTCCCAAACTTTGGGGTGGCTGTGTCTTTTTGAATTTAATTTCCCTAAGCTATTGGACCATAAGTGGAATTGCCCTAGGCTCTGTTGCTTTGTTTTTTAGATGTTTCAGGAAACACCATACACTTATCCAGAGTGGCTGTTGGCAATATATATCCCGCCCATGAGCATAACAATGCTCCCAGTTCTCCATGGCCTGTCCTGTCTTTCTGGATTTTACACTTTTTTCAGATGTCCCTTTTGACCGGGGGGCAGTGAGACTTCATTGTAGTTCAGATTTCCTTTGCAAGCTTGCTTGGTTGGCCAAAATGGGCGTATGCGTTTTTTCCTGAATATATTCAGGAAAAAACGCATACGCCCTTTTTGGCCAAGTGCATCATTGTGGACGTTCTGCCTCTTTTCCTGTGGTTTACATGCAAATCCAGTCTACCTCCTGAAATCGGTTTCCTGCAATTCTGCCCCGCTTTCAAGTCCTCTTGGCAGCCTTACTTCAATATATTTTTGGACGATAGCTGTCAATTTTAACTCTGCAGGTTTGTGAATGACAGTGCCCCTGAGCTCCTTTCTTCAACTCGCTTTCTTGTGAGCTGGCCGCAACACCGCAGGATTGCTTCAGGCCCTAGTGTGGTTCCGGCATGGCACGCTGAGCCTTTGTTTAATTCCTCTTCCTGGTGGGAAATGAGAGTTAAATTTGCCCGTCCAGACACCTCCAGCTAGTCTCTCATTGGTTCTCCCTATTCCTGTTCATTTTCCGCAGAAATTGCAAACTGGGCCAAACAGGAGGTTAAAGGCACTGACTCTCCAAGTGGGGAGAGTGTTAGTAAAGCGTCTGGAATGTTGCACCCGAGTACCAGGGGACGAAAACTGAGACACATTTGAACACGTTTCCCGATCACATGGTGGATCATACTTTGGATTCCACATGCATGTTTTAGCTGAAGGAAGAATCCCTTAAACCTGGAGAGTTGAGACCCCTGCAATGGGTACCATGCAATATGAATTCAAAGGGTCTGCATTTGCTCACCGAACCTCACCAATCCTAGCACTGCTGCATTTATGCCACTGTACACATGCTTGATTCTCTTTCGGAGACATATAAATCCATAGGTTTTAAGATTCTTACTAGTCAGGTATATTCTTAGGCGTTTAATATGGGGTGTAGAGTCCACTTCGTTGAGCAAGGAGTAGCTCTTGTCTATTACATATTTGGCTTATGGAACCGTATCTGTGCTAATTTCAATCTTTGGTTTTATGCAGCACCCCAACTCACCTTTACTCTTAAGCAAGCATAAGTCGGTTTTCTACATTTGAGACCCTGTTCTGTTTTGTAATTCAGTTCCTGTGTAGCCAAGTTTACATTCCATGTGGTAGAGATATCTTATGATGTTTCTTTCTCTGTGTGACTTATTTCACTTACAATCATCGTACCTGAATCCACTCATTATGCTGCTACGGGCCTGATGACATAGATTTCATTGCTGAGTGATATTGCATTGTACGTAAGTACCACAACTTCTTTATCCATTTTGCGCTTTCTGTGATATTGAACTTGTACCGTAAACGAGGTTCTTGTAAACAGAGCTGTCCCAAAGATTGGGGTGGTTGTGTCTTTTTGATTTTAATTTCCCTAAGCTATAGGACCATAAGTGGAAGTGCCCTAGGCTCTGTTGCTTTGTTTTTTAGATGTTTCAGGAAACACCATACACTTCTCCAGAGTGACTGTTGGCAATTTACATCCCGCCCATCAGCATAACAAGGCTCCCAGTTCTCCATGGCCTGTCCTGCCTTTCTGGATTTTACACTTATTTCAGATGGCCCTTTTGACCGGGGGCAGTGAGACTTCATTGTAGTGCAGATTTCCTTTGCAAGCTTGCTTGGTTGGCCAAAAAGTGCGTATGCGTTTTTTCCTGAATATATTCAGGAAAAAACGCATACGCACTTTTTGGCCAAGTGCATCATTGTGGACGTTCTGCCTCTTTTCCTATGCTTTACATGCTATTCCAGTCTACCTCCTGAAATTGGTTTCCTGCAATTCTGCCCCGCTTTCAAGTCCTCTTGGCAGCCTTACTTCAATATATTTTTGGACGATAGCTGTCATTTATAACTCTGCAGGTATGTGAATGACAGTGCCCCTGAGCTCCTTTCTTCAACTCGTTTTCTTGTGAGCTGGCCGCAACACCGCAGCATTGCTTCAGGCCCTAGTGTGGTTCCGGCATGGCACGCTGAGCCTTTGGTTAATTCCTCTTCCTGGTGGGAAATGAGAGTTAAATTTGCCCGTCCAGACACCTCCAGCTAGTCTCTCATTGGTTCTCCCTATTCCTGTTCATTTTCCGCAGAAATTGCAAACTGGGCCAAACAGGAGGTTAAAGGCACTGACTCTCCAAGTGGGGAGAGTGTTAGTAAAGCGTCTGGAATGTTGCACCCGAGTACCGGGGGACGAAAACTGAGTCACATTTGAACACGTTTCCCGATCACAAGGTGGATCATACTCTGGGTTCCACATGCATGTTTTAGCTGAAGGAAGAATCCCTTAAACCTGGAGAGTTGAGACCCATGGAATGGGTACCATGCAATATGACTTCAAAGGGTCTGCATTTGCTCACCGAACCTCACCAATCCTAACACTGCTTCGTTTATGCCGCTGTACACATGGTTGCTTCTCTTTTGGAGACATATAAATCCATAGGTTTTAAGATTCTTACTAGTCAGGTATATTCTTATGCGTTTAATATGGGGTGTTGAGTCCACTTCGTTGAGCAAGGAGTAGCTCTTGTCTATTACATATTTGGCTTATGGAACGGTATCTGTGCTAATTTCAATGTCTGGTTTTATGCAGCACCCCAACTCACCTTTCCCCTTAAGCAAGCATAAGATGGTTTTCTACATTTGAGACCCTGTTCTGTTTTGTAATTCAGTTCCTGTGTAGCCAAGTTTACATTCCGTGTAGTAGTGATATCTTATGATGTTTCTTTTTCTGTGTGACTTATTTCACTTAGAATCATCGTACCTGAATCCACTCATTATGCTGCTATGGGCCTGATGACATAGATTTCATTGCTGAGTGATATTGCATTGTACGTAAGTACCACAACTTCTTTATCCATTTTTCGCTTTCTGTGATATTGAACTTGTACCGTAAACGAGGTTCTTGTAAACAGAGCTGTCCCAAACATTGGGGTGGTTGTGTCTTTTTGATTTTAATTTCCCTAAGCTATAGGAACATAAGTGGAAGTGCCCTAGGCTCTGTTGCTTTGTTTTTTAGATGTTTCAGGAAACACCATACACTTCTCCAGAGTGGCTGTTGGCAATTTACATCCCGCCCATCAGCATAACAAGGCTCCCAGTTCTCCATGGCCTGTCCTGCCTTTCTGGATTTTACACTTTTTTCAGATGACCCTTTTGACCGGGGGGCAGTGAGACTTCATTGTAGTGCAGATTTCCTTTGCAAGCTTGCTTGGTTGGCCAAAAAGGGCGTAGGCTTTTTTTCTTGAGGAAAAATCGCATATGCCCTTTTTGGCCAAGTGCATCATTGTGGACGTTCTGCCTCTTTTCCTATGCTTTACATGCAATTCCAGTCTACCTCCTGAAATCGGTTTCCTGCAATTCTGCCCCGCTTTCAAGTCCTCTTGGCAGCCTTACTTCAATATATTTTTGGACGATAGCTGTCATTTATAACTCTGCAGTTTTGTGAATTACAGTGCCCCTGAGCTCCTTTCTTCAACTTGCTTTCTTGTGAGCTGGCCGCAACACCGTAGCATCGCTTCAGGCCCTAGTGTTGTTCCGGCATGACACGCTGAGCCTTTGGTTAATTCCTCTTCCTGGTGGGAAATGAGAGTTAAATTTGCTCGTCCAGACACCTCCAGCTAGTCTCTCATTGGTTCTTCCTATTCCTGTTCATTTTCCGCAGAAATTGCAAAATGAGCCAAACAGGAGGTTAAAGGCACTGACTCTCCAAGTGGGGAGAGTGTTAGTAAAGCGTCTGGAATGCTGCACCCGAGTACCAGGGGACGAAAACTGACACATTTGAACACGTTTCCCGATCACACGGTGGATCATACTCTGGGTTCCACATGCATGTTTTAGCTGAAGGAAGAATCCCTTAAACCTGGAGAGTTGAGACCCATGGAATGGGTACCATGCAATATGACTTCAAAGGGTCTGCATTTGCTCACCGAACCTCATCAATCCTATCACTGCTGCGTTTATGCCGCTATACACACGCTTGATTCTCTTTCGGAGATATATAAATCCATAGGTTTTAAGATTCTTACTAGTCAGGTGTATTCTTAGGCCTTTAATATGGGGTGTTGAGTCCACTTCGTTGAGCAAAGTGTAGCTCTTTTCTATTACATATTTGGCTTATGGAACGATATCTGTGCTAATTTCAATGTCTGGTTTTATGCAGCACCCCAACTCACCTTTCCCCTTAAGGAAGCATAAGTTGGTTTTCTACATTTGAGACCCTGTTCTGTTTTGTAATTCAGTTCCTGTGTAGCCAAGTTTACATTCCGTGTAGTAGTGATATCTTATGATGTTTCTTTTTCTGTGTGACTTATTTCACTTAGAATCATCGTACCTGAATCCACTCATTATGCTGCTATGGGCCTGATGACATAGATTTCATTGCTGAGTGATATTGCATTGTAGGTAAGTACCACAACTTCCTTATCCATTTTTCACTTTCTGTGATATTGAACTTGTACCGTAAACGAGGTTCCTATAAACAGAACCGTCCCAAACTTTGGGGTGGCTGTGTCTTTTTGATTTTAATTTCCCTAAGCTATAGGACCATAAGTGGAAGTGCCCTAGGCTCTGTTGTTTTGTTTTTTAGATGTTTCAGGAAACACCATACACTTCTCCAGAGTGGCTGTTGGCAATTTACATCCCGCCCATCAGCATAACAAGGCTCCCAGTTCTCCATGGCCTGTCCTGCCTTTTTGGATTTTATACTTTTTTCAGATGGCCCTTTTGCCCGCGGGATAGTGAGACTTCATTGTAGTGCAGATTCCCTTTGCAAGCTTGCTTGGTTGGCCAAAAAGGGCGTATGCGTTTTTTCCTGAATATATTCAGGAAAAAACGCATACGCCCTTTTTGGTCAAGTGCATCATTGTGGACGTTCTGCCTCTTTTCCTATGCTTTACATGCAATTCCAGTCTACCTCCTGAAATCGGTTTCCTGCAATTCTGCCCCGCTTTCAAGTCCTCTTGGCAGCCTTACTTCAATATATGTTTGGACGATAGCTGTCATTTATAACTCTGCAGGTTTGTGAATTACAGTGCCCCTGAGCTCCTTTCTTCAACTCGTTTTCTTGTGAGCTGGCCGCAACACGGCAGCATTGCTTCAGGCCCTAGTGTGGTTCCAGAATGGCACGCTGAGCCTTTGGTTAATTCCTCTTCCTGGTGGGCAATGAGAGTTAAATTTGCCCGTCCAGACACCTCCAGCTAGTCTCATTGGTTCTCCCTATTCCTGTTCATTTTCCGCAAAAATTGCAAACTGGGACAAACAGGAGGTTAAAGGCACTGACTCTCCAAGTGGGGAGAGTGTTAGTAAAGCGTCTGGAATGTTGCACCCGAGTACCGGGGGACGAAAACTGAGTCACATTTGAACACGTTTCCCAATCACACGGTGGATCATACTCTGGGTTCCACATGCATGTTTTAGCTGAAGGAAGAATCCCTTAAACCTGGAGAGTTGAGACCCATGGAATGGGTACCATGCAATATGACTTCAAAGGGTCTGCATTTGCTCACCGAACCTCAACAATCCTAACACTGCTGCGTTTATGCCGCTGTACACACGCTTGATTCTCTTTCGGAGACATATAAATCCATAGGTTTTAAGATTCTTACTAGTCAGGTATATTCTTATGCGTTTAATATGGGGTGTTGAGTCCACTTCGTTGAGCAATGAGTAGCTCTTGTCTATTAGATATTTGGCTTATGGAACGGTATCCGTTCTAATTTCAATCTCTGGTTTTATGCAGCACCCCAACTCACCTTTCCCCTTAAGCAAGCATAAGTTGGTTTTCTACATTTGAGACCCTGTTCTGTTTTGTAATTCAGTTCCTGTGTAGCCAAGTTTACATTCCATGTAGTAGTGATATCTTATGATGTTTCTTTTTCTGTGTGACTTATTTCACTTAGCATCATCGTACCTGAATCCACTCATTATGCTGCTACGGGCCTGATGACATAGATTTCATTGCTGAGTGATATTGCATTGTACGTAAGTACCACAACTTCTTTACCCATTTTGCGCTTTCTGTGATATTGAACTTGTACCGTAAACGAGGTTCTTGTAAACAGAGCTGTCCCAAACATTTGTGTGGTTGTGTCTTTTTGATTTTAATTTCCCTAAGCTATAGGACCATAAGTGGAAGTGCCCTAGGCTCTGTTGCTTTGTTTTTTAGATGTTTCAGGAAACACCATACACTTCTCCAGAGTGGCTGTTGGCAATTTACATCCCGCCCATCAGCATAACAAGGCTCCCAGTTCTCCATGGCCTGTCCTGCCTTTCTGGATTTTACACTTTTTTCAGATGGCCCTTTTGACCGGGGGGCAGTGAGACTTCATTGTAGTGCAGATTTCCTTTGCAAGCTTGCTTGGTTAGCCAAAAAGGGTGTATGGGTTTTTTCCTGAATATATTCAGGAAAAAACGCATACGCCCTTTTTGGCCAAGTGCATCATTGTGGACGTTCTGCCTCTTTTCCTATGCTTTATATGCAATTCCAGTCTACCTCCTGAAATCGGTTTCCTGCAATTCTGCCCCGCTTTCAAGTCCTCTTGGCAGCCTTACTTCAATATATTTTTGGATGATAGCTGTCATTTATAACTCTGCATGTCTGTGAATGACAGTGCCCCTGAGCTCCTTTCTTCAACTCGCGTTCTTGTGAGCTGGCCGCAACACCGCAGGATTGCTTCAGGCCCTAGTGTGGTTCCGGCATGGCACGCTGAGCCTTTGGTTAATTCCTCTTCCTGGGGGGTAATGAGAGTTAAATTTGACCGTCCAGACACCTCCAGCTAGTCTCTCTTGGTTCTCCCTATTTCTGTTCATTTTCCGTAGAAATTGCAAACGGGGCCAAACAGGAGGTTAAAGGCACTGACTCTCCAAGTGGGGAGAGTGTTACTAAAGCGTCTGGAATGTTGCATCCGAGTACCAGGGGATGAAAACTGACACAATTTAACACGTTTCCCGATCACATGGTTGATCATACTCTGGGTTCCACATGCATGTTTTAGCTGAAGGAAGAATCCCTTAAACCTGGAGAGTTGAGACCCATGGAATGGGTACCATGCAATATGACTTCAAAGGGTCTGCATTTGCTCACCGAACCTCACCAATCCTATCACTGCTGTGTTTATGCCGCTGTACACACGCTTGATTCTCTTTCGGAGACATAGAAATCCATAGGTTTTAAGATTCTTACTAGTCAGGTATATTCTTAGGCGTTTAATATGGGGTGTAGAGTGCACTTCGTTGAGCAAGGAGTAGCTCTTGTCTATTACATATTTGGCTTATGGAACGGTATCCGTTCTAATTTCAATCTCTGGTTTTATGCAGCACCCCAACTCACCTTTACCCTTAAGCAAGCATAAGTTGGTTTTCTACATTTGAGACCCTGTTCTGTTTTGTAATTCAGTTCCTGTGTAGCCAAGTTTACATTCCATGTGGTAGAGATATCTTATGATGTTTCTTTTTCTGTGTGACTTATTTCACTTAGAATCATCGTACCTGAATCCACTCATTATGCTGCTATGGGCCTGATGACATAGATTTCATTGCTGAGTGATATTGCATTGTACGTAAGTACCACAACTTCTTTATCCATTTTGCGCTTTCTGTGATATTGAACTTGTACCGTAAACGAGGTTCTTGTAAACAGAGCTGTCCCAAACATTTGGGTGGTTGTGTCTTTTTTATTTTAATTTCCCTAAGCTATAGGACCATAAGTGGAAGTGCCCTAGGCTCTGTTGCTTTGTTTTTTAGATGTTTCAGGAAACACCATACACTTCTCCAGAGTGGCTGTTGGCAATTTACATCCCGCCCATCAGCATAACAAGGCTCCCAGTTCTCCATGGCCTGTCCTGCCTTTCTGGATTTTACACTTTTTTCAGATGGCCCTTTTGACCGGGGGGCAGTGAGACTTCATTGTAGTGCAGATTTCCTTTGCAAGCTTGCTTGGTTGGCCAAAAAGTGTGTATGCGTTTTTTCCTGAATATATTCAGGAAAAAACGCATACGCCCTTTTTGGCCAAGTGCATCATTGTGGACGTTCTGCCTCTTTTCCTTTGCTTTACATGCAATTCCAGTCTACCTCCTGAAATCGGTTTCCTGCAATTCTGCCCAGCGTTCAAGTCCTCTTGGCAGCCTTACTTCAATATATTTTTGGACGATAGCTATCATTTATAACTCTGCAGGTATGTGAATGACAGTGCCCCTGAGCTCCTTTCTTCAACTCGCTTTCTTGTGAGCTGGCCGCAACACCGCAGGATTGCTTCAGGCACTAGTGTGGTTCCGGCATGGCACGCTGAGCCTTTGTTTAATTCCTCTTCCTGGTGGGAAATGAGAGTTAAATTTGCCCGTCCAGACACCTCCATCTAGTCTCTCATTGGTTCTCCCTATTCCTGTTCATTTTCCGCAGAAATTGCAAACTCGGCCAAACAGGAGGTTAAAGGCACTGACTCTCCAAGTGGGGAGAGTGTTAGTAAAGCGTCTGGAATGTTGCACCCGAGTACCAGGGGACGAAAACTGAGACACATTTGAACACGTTGCCCGATCACACGGTGGATCATACTCTGGGTTCCACATGCATGTTGTAGCTGAAGGAAGAATCCCTTAAACCTGGAGAGTTGAGACCCCTGCAATGGGTACCATAAACCTGGAGAGTTGAGACCCCTGCAATGGGTACCATGCAATATGACTTCAAAGGGTCTGCATTTGCTCACTGAACATCACCAATCCTATCACTGCTGCGTTTATGCCACTGTACACACGCTTGATTCTCTTTCTGAGACATATAAATCCATAGGTTTTAAGATTCTTACTAGTCAGGTATATTCTTAGGCGTTTAATATGGGGTGTTGAGTCCACTTGGTTGAGCAAGGAGTAGCTCTTGTCTATTACATATTTGGCTTATGGAACGGTATCTGTGCTAATTTCAATCTCTGGATTTATGCAGCACCCCAACTCACCTTTCCCCTTAAGCAAGCATAAGTCGGTTTTCTACATTTGAGACCCTATTCTGTTTTGTAGTTCAGTTCCTGTGTAGCCAAGTTTACATTCCATGTGGTAGAGATATCTTATGATGTTTCTTTCTCTGTGTGACTTATTTCACTTACAATCATCGTACCTCAATCCACTCATTATGCTGCTACGGGCCTGATGACATAGATTTCATTGCTGAGTGATATTGCATTGTACGTAAGTACCACAACTTCTTTATCCATTTTGCGCTTTCTGTGATATTGAACTTGTACCGTAAATGAGGTTCTTGTAAACAGAGCTGTCCCAAAGATTGGGGTGGTTGTGTCTTTTTGATTTTAATTTCCCTAAGCTATAGGACCATAAGTGGAAGTGCCCTAGGCTCTGTTGCTTTGTTTTTTAGATGTTTCAGGAAACACCATACACTTCTCCAGAGTGGCTGTTGGCAATTTACATCCCGCCCATCAGCATAACAAGGCTCCCAGTTCTCCATGGCCTGTCCTGCCTTTGTGGATTTTACACTTTTTTCAGATGGCCCTTTTGACCGGGGGGCAGTGAGACTTCATTGTAGTGCAGATTTCCTTTGCAAGCTTGCTTGGTTGGCCAAAAAGGGCGTACGCGTTTATTCCTGAATATATTCAGTAAAAAACGCATACGCCCTTTTTGGCCAAGTGCATCATTGTGGACGTTCTGCCTCTTTACCTATGCTTTACATGCAATTCCAGTCTACCTCCTGAAATCGGTTTCCTGCAATTCTGCCCCGCTTTCAAGTCCTCTTGGCAGCCTTACTTCAATATATTTTTGGACGATAGCTGTCATTTATAACTCTGCAGGTATGTGAATGACAGTGCCCCTGAGCTCCTTTCTTCAACTCGTTTTCTTGTGAGCTGGCCGCAACACCGCAGCATTGCTTCAGGCCCTAGTGTGGTTCCGGCATGGCACGCTGAGCCTTTGTTTAATTCCTCTTCCTGGTGGGAAATGAGAGTTAAATTTGCCCGTCCAGACACCTCCAGCTAGTCTCTCATTGGTTCTCCCTATTCCTGTTCATTTTCCGCAGAAATTGCAAACTGAGCCAAACAGGAGGTTAAAGGCACTGACTCTCCAAGTGGGGAGAGTGTTAGTAAAGCGTCTGGAATGTTGCACCCGAGTACCAGGGGACGAAAACTGAGACACATTTAAACACGTTTCCCGATCACATGGTGGATCATACTCTGGGTTCCACATGCATGTTTTAGCTGAAGGAAGAATCCCTTAAACCTGGAGAGTTGAGACCCCTGTAATGGGTACCATGCAATATGACTTCAAAGGGTCTGCATTTGCTCACCGAACCTCACCAATCCTAGCACTGCTGCATTTATGCCACTGTACACACGCTTGATTCTCTTTCGTAGACATATAAATCCATAGGTTTTAAGATTCTTACTAGTCAGGTATATTCTTAGGCGTTTAATATGGGGTGTAGAGTCCACTTCGTTGAGCAAGGAGTAGCTCTTGTCTATTACATATTTGGCTTATGGAACCGTATCTGTGCTAATTTCAATCTTTGGTTTTATGCAGCACCCCAACTCACCTTTACTCTTAAGCAAGCATAAGTCGGTTTTCTACATTTGAGACCCTGTTCTGTTTTGTAATTCAGTTCCTGTGTAGCCAAGTTTACATTCCATGTGGTAGAGATATCTTATGATGTTTCTTTCTCTGTGTGACTTATTTCACTTACAATCATCGTACCTGAATCCACTCATTATGCTGCTACGGGCCTGATGACATAGATTTCATTGCTGAGTGATATTGCATTGTACGTAAGTACCACAACTTCTTTATCCATTTTGCGCTTTCTGTGATATTGAACTTGTACCGTAAACGAGGTTCTTGTAAACAGAGCTGTCCCAAAGATTGGGGTGGTTGTGTCTTTTTGATTTTAATTTCCCTAAGCTATAGGACCATAAGTGGAAGAGCCCTAGGCTCTGTTGCTTTGTTTTTTAGATGTTTCAGGAAACACCATACACTTCTCCAGAGTGACTGTTGGCAATTTACATCCCGCCCATCAGCATAACAAGGCTCCCAGTTCTCCATGGCCTGTCCTGCCTTTCTGGATTTTACACTTATTTCAGATGGCCCTTTTGACCGGGGGGCAGTGAGACTTCATTGTAGTGCAGATTTCCTTTGCAAGCTTGCTTGGTTGGCCAAAAAGTGCGTATGCGTTTATTCCTGAATATATTCAGGAAAAAACGCATACGCACTTTTTGGCGAAGTACATCATTGTGGACGTTCTGCCTCTTTTCCTATGCTTTACATGCAATTCCAGTCTACCTCCTGAAATCTGTTTCCTGCAATTCTGCCCCACTTTCAAGTCCTCTTGGCAGCCTTACTTCAATATATTTTTGGACGATAGCTGTCATTTATATCTCTGCAGGTATGTGAATGACAGTGCCCCTGAGCTCCTTTCTTCAACTCGCTTTCTTGTGAGCTGGCCGCAACACCGCTGCATTGCTTCAGACCCTAGTGTGGTTCCGGCATGGCACACTGAGCCTTTGGTTAATTCCTTTTCCTGGTGGGAAATGAGAGTTAAATTTGCCCGTCCAGACACCTCCAGCTAGTCTCTCATTGGTTCTCCCTATTCCTGTTCATTTTCCGCAGAAATTGCAAACTGGGCCAAACAGGAGGTTAAAGGCACTGACTCTCCAAGTGGGGAGAGTGTTAGTAAAGCATCTGGAATGTTGCACCCGAGTACCAGGGGACGAAAACTGACACAATTGAACACGTTTCCCGAGCACACGGTGGATCATACTCTGGGTTCCACATGCATGTTTTAGCTGAAGGAAGAATCCCTTAAACCTGGAGAGTTGAGACCCATGGAATGGGTACCATGCAATATGACTTCAAAGGGTCTGCATTTGTCCACCGAACCTCACCAATCCTATCACTGGTGCGTTTATGCCGCTGTACACACGCTTGATTCTCTTTCGGAGACATATAAATCCATAGGTTTTAAGATTCTTCCTAGTCAGGTATATTCTTAGGCGTTTATTATGGGGTGTAGAGTCCACTTCGTTGAGCAAGGAGTAGCTCTTGTCTATTACATATTTGGCTTATGAAACGGTATCTGTGTTAATTTCAATCTCTGGTTTTATGCAGCACCCCAACTCACCTTTCGCCTTAAGCAAGCATAAGTCGGTTTTCTACATTTGAGACCCTGTTCTGTTTTGTAATTCAGTTCCTGTGTAGCCAAGTTTACATTCCGTGTAGTAGTGATATCTTATGATGTTTCTTTTTCTGTGTGAGTTATTTCACTTAGAATCATCGTACCTGAATCCACTCATTATGCTGCTATGGGCCTGATGACATAGATTTCATTGCTGCGTGATATTGCATTGTACGTAATTACCACAACTTCTTTATCCAATTTTCACTTTCTGTGATACTGAACTTGTACCGTAAACGAGGTTCTTGTAAACAGAGCCGTCCCAAACTTTGGGGTGGCTGTGTCTTTTTGATTTTAATTTCCCTAAGCTATAGGACCATAAGTGGAAGTGCCCTAGGCTCTGTTGCTTTGCTTTTTAGATGTTTCATTAAACACCATACACTTCCCCAGAGTGGCTGTTGGCAATTTACATCCCGAACATCAGCATAACAAGGTTCCCAATTCTCCATGGCCTGTCCTGCCTTTCTGGATTTTACACTTTTTTCAGATAGCCCTTTTGACCAGGGGACAGTGAGACTTCATTGTAGTGCAGATTTCCTTTGCAAGCTTGCTTGGTTGGCCAAAAAGGGCGTATGCGTTTTTTCCTGAATATATTCAGGAAAAAACGCATACGCCCTTTTTGGCCAAGTGCATCATTGTGGACGTTCTGCCTCTTTTCCTATGCTTTACATGCTATTCCAGTCTACCTCCTGAAATCGGTTTCCTGCAATTCTGCCCCGCTTTCAAGTCCTCTTGGCAGCCTTACTTCAATATATTTTTGGACGATAGCTGTCATTTATAACTCTGCAGGTATGTGAATGACAGTGCCCCTGAGCTCCTTTCTTCAACTCGTTTTCTTGTGAGCTGGCCGCAACACCGCAGCATTGCTTCAGGCCCTAGTGTGGTTCCGGCATGGCACGCTGAGCCTTTGGTTAATTCCTCTTCCTGGTGGGAAATGAGAGTTAAATTTGCCCGTCCAGACACCTCCAGCTAGTCTCTCATTGGTTCTCCCTATTCCTGTTCATTTTCCGCAGAAATTGCAAACTGGGCCAAACAGGAGGTTAAAGGCACTGACTCTCCAAGTGGGGAGAGTGTTAGTAAAGCGTCTGGAATGTTGCACCCGAGTACCAGGGGACGAAAACTGAGTCACATTTGAACACGTTTCCCGATCACATGGTGGATCATACTCTGGGTTCCACATGCATGTTTTAGCTGAAGGAAGAATCCCTTAAACCTGGAGAGTTGAGACCCATGGAATGGGTACCATGCAATATGACTTCAAAGGGTCTGCATTTGCTCACCGAACCTCACCAATCCTAACACTGCTTCGTTTATGCCGCTGTACACATGGTTTCTTCTCTTTTGGAGACATATAAATCCATAGGTTTTAAGATTCTTACTAGTCAGGTATATTCTTATGCGTTTAATATGGGGTGTTGAGTCCACTTCGTTGAGCAAGGAGTAGCTCTTGTCTATTACATATTTGGCTTATGGAACGGTATCTGTGCTAATTTCAATCTCTGGTTTTATGCAGCACCTCAACTCACCTTTCCCCTTAAGCAAGCATAAGATGGTTTTCTACATTTGAGACCCTGTTCTGTTTTGTAATTCAGTTCCTGTGTAGCCAAGTTTACATTCCGTGTAGTAGTGATATCTTATGATGTTTCTCTTTCTGTGTGACTTATTTCACTTAGAATCATCGTACCTGAATCCACTCATTATGCTGCTATGGGCCTGATGACATAGATTTCATTGCTGAGTGATATTGCATTGTACGTAAGTACCACAACTTCTTGATCCATTTTTCGCTTTCTGTGATATTGAACTTGTACCGTAAACGAGGTTCTTGTAAACAGAGCTGTCCCAAACATTGGGGTGGTTGTGTCTTTTTGATTTTAATTTCCCTAAGCTATAGGAACATAAGTGGAAGTGCCCTAGGCTCTGTTGCTTTGTTTTTTAGATGTTTCAGGAAACACCATACACTTCTCCAGAGTGGCTGTTGGCAATTTACATCCCGCCCATCAGCATAACAAGGCTCCCAGTTCTCCATGGCCTGTCCTGCCTTTCTGGATTTTACACTTTTTTCAGATGACCCTTTTGACCGGGGGGCAGTGAGACTTCATTGTAGTGCAGATTTCCTTTGCAAGCTTGCTTGGTTGGCCAAAAAGGGCATAGGCTTTTTTTCTTGAGGAAAAATCGCATATGCCCTTTTTGGCCAAGTGCATCATTGTGGACGTTCTGTCTCTTTTCCTATGCTTTACATGCAATTCCAGTCTACCTCCTGAAATCGGTTTCCTGCAATTCTGCCCCGCATTCAAGTCCTCTTGGCAGCCTTACTTCAATATATTTTTGGACGATAGCTGTCATTTATAACTCTGCAGTTTTGTGAATTACAGTGCCCCTGAGCTCCTTTCTTCAACTTGCTTTCTTGTGAGCTGGCCGCAACACCGTAGCATCGCTTCAGGCCCTAGTGTTGTTCCGGCATGGCACGCTGAGCCTTTGGTTAATTCCTCTTCCTGGTGGGAAATGAGAGTTAAATTTGCCCGTCCAGACACCTCCAGCTAGTCTCTCATTGGTTCTCCCTATTCCTGTTCATTTTCCGCAGAAATTGCAAACTGAGCCAAACAGGAGGTTAAAGGCACTGACTCTCCAAGTGGGGAGAGTGTTAGTAAAGCGTCTGGAATGCTGCACCCGAGTACCAGGGGACGAAAACTGACACATTTGAACACGTTTCCCGATCACACGGTGGATCATACTCTGGGTTCCACATGCATGTTTTAGCTGAAGGAAGAATCCCTTAAACCTGGAGAGTTGAGACCCATGGAATGGGTACCATGCAATATGACTTCAAAGGGTCTGCATTTGCTCACCGAACCTCATCAATCCTATCACTGCTGCGTTTATGCCGCTATACACACGCTTGATTCTCTTTCGGAGATATATAAATCCATAGGTTTTAAGATTCTTACTAGTCAGGTATATTCTTAGGCCTTTAATATGGGGTGTTGAGTCCACTTCGTTGAGCAATGAGTAGCTCTTGTCTATTACATATTTGGCTTATGGAACGATATCTGTGCTAATTTCAATGTCTGGTTTTATGCAGCACCCCAACTCACCTTTCCCCTTAAGGAAGCATAAGTTGGTTTTCTACATTTGAGACCCTGTTCTGTTTTGTAATTCAGTTCCTGTGTAGCCAAGTTTACATTCCGTGTAGTAGTGATATCTTATGATGTTTCTTTTTCTGTGTGACTTATTTCACTTAGAATCATCGTACCTGAATCCACTCATTATGCTGCTATGGGCCTGATGACATAGATTTCATTGCTGAGTGATATTGCATTGTAGGTAAGTACCACAACTTCCTTATCCATTTTTCACTTTCTGTGATATTGAACTTGTACCGTAAATGAGGTTCCTGTAAACAGAACCGTCCCAAACTTTGGGGTGGCTGTGTCTTTTTGATTTTAATTTCCCTAAGCTATAGGACCATAAGTGGAAGTGCCCTAGGCTCTGTTGTTTTGTTTTTTAGATGTTTCAGGAAACACCATACACTTCTCCAGAGTGGCTGTTGGCAATTTACATCCCGCCCATCAGCATAACAAGGCTCCCAGTTCTCCATGGCCTGTCCTGCCTTTTTGGATTTTATACTTATTTCAGATGGCCCTTTTGCCCGCGGGATAGTGAGACTTCATTGTAGTGCAGATTCCCTTTGCAAGCTTGCTTGGTTGGCCAAAAAGGGCGTATGCGTTTTTTCCTGAATATATTCAGGAAAAAACGCATACGCCCTTTTTGGCCAAGTGCATCATTGTGGACGTTCTGCCTCTTTTCCTATGCTTTACATGCAATTCCAGTCTACCTCCTGAAATCGGTTTCCTGCAATTCTGCCCCGCTTTCAAGTCCTCTTGGCAGCCTTACTTCAATATATTTTTGGACGATAGCTGTCATTTATAACTCTGCAGGTTTGTGAATTACAGTGCCCCTGAGCTCCTTTCTTCAACTCGCTTTCTTGTGAGCTGGCCGCAACACCACAGCATTGCTTCAGGCCCTAGTGTGGTTCCAGAATGGCACGCTGAGCCTTTGGTTAATTCCTCTTCCTGGTGGGCAATGAGAGTTAAATTTGCCCGTCCAGACACCTCCAGCTAGTCTCTCATTGGTTCTCCCTATTCCTGTTCATTTTCCGCAAAAATTGCAAACTGGGCCAAACAGGAGGTTAAAGGCACTGACTCTCCAAGTGGGGAGAGTGTTAGTAAAGAGTCTGGAATGTTGTACCCGAGTACCGGGGGACGAAAACTGAGTCACATTTGAACACGTTTCCCGATCACACGGTGGATCATACTCTGGGTTCCACATGCATGTTTTAGCTGAAGGAAGAATCCCTTAAACCTGGAGAGTTGAGACCCATGGAATGGGTACCATGCAATATGACTTCAAAGGGTCTGCATTTGCTCACCGAACCTCAACAATCCTAACACTGCTGCGTTTATGCCGCTGTACACATGCTTGATTCTGTTTCGGAGACATATAAATCCATAGGTTTTAAGATTCTTACTAGTCAGGTATATTCTTATGCGTTTAATATGGGGTGTTGAGTCCACTTCGTTGAGCAATGAGTAGCTCTTGTCTATTACATATTTGGCTTATGGAACGGTATCCGTTCTAATTTCAATCTCTGGTTTTATGCAGCACCCCAACTCACCTTTCCCCTTAAGCAAGCATAAGTTGGTTTTCTACATTTGAGACCCTGTTCTGTTTTGTAATTCAGTTCCTGTGTAGCCAAGTTTACATTCCGTGTAGTAGTGATATCTTATGATGTTTCTTTCTCTCAGTGACTTATTTAACTTAGAATCATCGTATCTGAATCCACTCGTTATGCTGCTACGGGCCTGATGACATAGATTTCATTGCTGAGTGATATTACATTGTAGGTAAGTACCACAACTTCTTTATCCATTTTTCACTTTCTGCGATATTGAACTTGTACCGTAAACGAGGTTCTTGTAAACAGAGCCGTCCCAAAGTTTGGGGTGGCTGTGTCTTTTTGTTTTAATTTCCCTAAGCTATAGGACCATAAGTGGAAGTGCCCTAGGCTCTGTTGCTTTGTTTTTTAGATGTTTCAGGAAACACCATACATTTCTCCAGAGTGGCTGTTGGCAATTTACATCCCGCCCATCAGCATAACAAGGCTCCCAGTGCTCCATGGCCTGTCCTGCCTTTCTGCATTTTACACTTTTTTCAGATGGCCCTTTTGACCGGGGGGCAGTGAGACTTCATTGTAGTGCAGATTTCCTTTGCAAGCTTGCTTGGTTGGCCAAAAAGGGTGTATGCGTTTTTTCCTGAATATATTCAGGAAAAAACGCATACGCCCTTTTTGGCCAAGTGCATCATTGTGGACGTTCTGCCTCTTTTCCTATGCTTTACATGCAATTCCAGTCTACCTCCTGAAATCGGTTTCCTGCAATTCTGCCCCGCTTTCAAGTCCTCTTGGCAGCCTTACTTCAATATATTTTTGGATGATAGCTGTCATTTATAACTCTGCATGTCTGTGAATGACAGTGCCCCTGAGCTCCTTTCTTCAACTCGCGTTCTTGTGAGCTGGCCGCAACACCGTAGGATTGCTTCAGGCCCTAGTGTGGTTCCGGCATGGCACGCTGAGCCTTTGGTTAATTCCTCTTCCTGGTGGGTAATGAGAGTTAAATTTGACCGTCCAGACACCTCCAGCTAGTCTCTCTTGGTTCTCCCTATTTCTGTTCATTTTCCGTAGAAATTGCAAACTGGGCCAAACAGGAGGTTAAAGGCACTGACTCTCCAAGTGGGGAGAGTGTTACTAAAGCGTCTGGAATGTTGCATCCGAGTACCAGGGGATGAAAACTGACACAATTTAACACGTTTCCCGATCACATGGTGGATCATACTCTGGGTTCCACATGCATGTTTTAGCTGAAGGAAGAATCCCTTAAACCTGGAGAGTTGAGACCCATGGAATGGGTACCATGCAATATGACTTCAAAGGGTCTGCATTTGTCCACCGAACCTCACCAATCCTATCACTGCTGCGTTTATGCCGCTGTACACACGCTTGATTCTCTTTCGGAGACATAGAAATCCATAGGTTTTAAGATTCTTACTAGTCAGGTATATTCTTAGGCGTTTAATATGGGGTGTAGAGTCCACTTCGTTGAGCAAGGAGTAGCTCTTGTCTATTACATATTTGGCTTATGGAACGGTATCCGTTCTAATTTCAATCTCTGGTTTTATGCAGCACCCCAACTCACCTTTCCCCTTAAGCAAGCATAAGTTGGTTTTCTAAATTTGAGACCCTGTTCTGTTTTGTAATTCAGTTCCTGTGTAGCCAAGTTTACATTCCATGTGGTAGAGATATCTTATGATGTTTCTTTTTCTGTGTGACTTATTTCACTTAGAATCATCGTACCTGAATCCACTCATTATGCTGCTATGGGCCTGATGACATAGATTTCATTGCTGAGTGATATTGCATTGTACGTAAGTACCACAACTTCTTTATCCATTTTTCACTTTCTGTGATTTTGAACTTATACTGTAAACGAGGTTCTTGTAAACAGAGCCTTCCCAAACTTTGGGGTGGCTGTGTCTTTTTGACTTTAATTTCCCTAAGCTATAGGACCATAAGTGGAAGTGCCCTAGGCTCTGTTGCTTTGTTTTGTAGATGTTTCAGGAAACACCATACACTTCTCCAGAGTGGCTGTTGGCAATTTACATCCCGCCCATCAGCATAACAAGGCTCCCAGTTCTCCATGGCCTGTCCTGACTTTCTGGATTTTACACTTTTTTCAGATGGCCCTTTTGACCGGGGGGCAGTGAGACTTCATTGTAGTGCAGATTTCCTTTGCAAGCTTGCTTGGTTGGCCAAAAAGGGCGTATGCGTTTTTTCCTGAATATATTCAGGAAAAAACGCATACGCCCTTTTTGGCCAAGTGCATCATTGTGGACGTTCTGCCTCTTTTCCTATGCTTTACATGCTATTCCAGTCTACCTCCTGAAATCGGTTTCCTGCAATTCTGCCCCGCTTTCAAGTCCTCTTGGCAGCCTTACTTCAATATATTTTTGGATGATAGCTGTCATTTATAACTCTGCATGTCTGTGAATGACAGTGCCCCTGAGCTCCTTTCTTCAACTCGCGTTCTTGTGAGCTGGCCGCAACACCGTAGGATTGCTTCAGGCCCTAGTGTGGTTCCGGCATGGCACGCTGAGCCTTTGGTTAATTCCTCTTCCTGGTGGGTAATGAGAGTTAAATTTGCCCGTCCAGACACCTCCAGCTAGTCTCTCTTGGTTCTCCCTATTTCTGTTCATTTTCCGTAGAAATTGCAAACTGGGCCAAACAGGAGGTTAAAGGCACAGACTCTCCAAGTGGGGAGAGTGTTACTAAAGCGTCTGGAATGTTGCATCCGAGTACCAGGGAACGAAAACTGAGACACCTTTGAACACGTTTCCCAATCACATGTTGTATCATACTCTGGGTTTCACATGCATGTTTTAGCTGAAGGAAGAATCCCTTAAACCTGGAGAGTTGAGACCCATGGAATGGGTACCATGCAATATGACTTCAAAGGGTCTGCATTTGCTCACCGAACCTCACCAATCCTACCACTGGTGCGTTTATGCCGCTGTACACACTCTTGATTCTCTTTCGGAGACATATAAATCCATAGGTTTTAAGATTCTTACTAGTCAGGTATATTCGTAGGCGTTTAATATGGGGTGTTGAGTCCACTTCATTGAACAAGGAGTAGCTATTGTCTATTACATATTTGGCTTATGGAACGGTATCTGTGCTTATTTCAATCTCTGGTTTTATGCAGCACCCCAACTCACATTTCCCCTTAAGCAAGCATAAGTTGGTTTTCTACATTTGAGACCCTGTTCTGTTTTGTAATTCAGTTCCTGTGTAGCCAAGTTTACATTCCATGTGGTAGAGATATCTTATGATGTTTCTTTTTCTGTGTGACTTATTTCACTTAGAATCATCGTACCTGAATCCACTCATTATGCTGCTATGGGCCTGATGACATAGATTTCATTGCTGAGTGATATTGCATTGTACGTAAGTACCACAACTTCTTTATCCATTTTTCACTTTCTGTGATTTTGAACTTGTACTGTAAACAAGGTTCTTGTAAACAGAGCCGTCCCAAACTTTGGGGTGGCTGTGTCTTTTTGTTTTTAATTTCCCTAAGCTATAGGACCATAAGTGGAAGTGCCCTAGGCTCCGTTGCTTTGTTTTTTAGATGTTTCAGGAAACACCATACAATTCTCCAGAGTGGCTGTTGGCAATTTACATCCCACCCATCAGCATAACAAGGCTCCCAGTTCTCCATGGCCTCTCCTGCCTTTCTGGATTTTACACTTTTTTCAGATGGCCCTTTTGACCAGGGGACAGTGAGACTTCATTGTAGTGCAGATTTCCTTTGCAAGCTTGCTTGGTTGGCCAAAAAGGGCGTATGCGTTTTTTCCTGAATATATTCAGGAAAAAACGCATACGCCCTTTTTGGCCAAGTGCATCATTGTGGACGTTCTGCCTCTTTTCCTATGCTTTACATGCAATTCCAGTCTACCTCCTGAAATCGGTTTCCTGCAATTCTGCCCCGCTTTCAAGTCCTCTTGGCAGCCTTACTTTAATATATTTTTGGACGATAGCTGTCATTTATAACTCTGCAGGTATGTGAATGACAGTGCCCCTGAGCTCCTTTCTTCAACTCGCTTTCTTGTGAGCTGGCCGCAACACCGCAGCATTGCTTCAGGCCCTAGTGTGGTTCCGGCATGGCACGCTGAGCCTTTGGTTAATTCCTCTTCCTGGTGGGAAATGAGAGTTAAATTTGACCGTCCAGACACCTCCAGCTAGTCTCTCATTGGTTCTCCCTATTCCTGTTCATTTTCCGCAGAAATTGCAAACTGGGCCAAAGAGGAGGTTAAAGGCACTGACTCTCCAAGTGGGGAGAGTGTTAGTAAAGCGTCTGGAATGTGTCACCCGAGTACCAGGGGATGAAAACTGACACAATTTAACACGTTTCCCGATCACATGGTGGATCATACTCTGGGTTCCACATGCATGTTTTAGCTGAAGGAAGAATCCCTTAAACCTGGAGAGTTGAGACCCATGGAATGGGTACCATGCAATATGACTTCAAAGGGTCTGCATTTGCTCACCGAACCTCACCAATCCTATCACTGCTGCGTTTATGCCGCTGTACACACGCTTGATTCTCTTTCGGAGACATAGAAATCCATAGGTTTTAAGATTCTTACTAGTCAGGTATATTCTTAGGCGTTTAATATGGGGTGTAGAGTCCACTTCGTTGAGCAAGGAGTAGCTCTTGTCTATTACATATTTGGCTTATGGAACGGTATCTGTGCTAATTTCAATCTCTGGTTTTATGCAGCACCCCAACTCACCTTTCCCCTTAAGCAAGCATAAGTCGGTTTTCTACATTTGAGACCCTTTTCTGTTTTGTAATTCAGTTCCTGTGTAGCCAAGTTTACATTCCATGTGGTAGAGATATCTTATGATATTTCTTTTTCTGTGTGACTTATTTCACTTAGAATCGTCGTACCTGAATCCACTCATTATGCTGCTACGGGCCTGATGACATAGATTTCATTGCTGAGTGATATTGCATTGTACGTAAGTACCACAACTTCTTGATCCATTTTTCGCTTTCTGTGATATTGAACTTGTACCGTAAATGAGGTTCTTGTAAACAGAGCTGTCCCAAACATTGGGGTGGTTGTGTCTTTTTGATTTTAATTTCCCTAAGCTATAGGAACATAAGTGGAAGTGCCCTAGGCTCTGTTGCTTTGTTTTTTAGATGTTTCAGGAAACACCATACACTTCTCCAGAGTGGCTGTTCGCAATTTACATCCCGCCCATCAGCATAACAAGGCTCCCAGTTCTCCATGGCCTGTCCTGCCTTTCTGGATTTTACACTTTTTTCAGATGACCCTTTTGACCGGGGGGCACTGAGACTTCATTGTAGTGCAGATTTCCTTTGCAAGCTTGCTTGGTTGGCCAAAAAGGGCGTATGCTTTTTTCCTGAATATATTAAGGAAAAAACGCATACGCCCTTTTTGGCCAAGTGCATCATTGTGGACGTTCTGCCTCTTTTCCTATGCTTTACATGCAATTCCAGTCTACCTCCTGAAATCAGTTTCCTGCAATTCTGCCCCGCTTTCAAGTCCTCTTGGCAGCCTTACTTCAATATATTTTTGGACGATAGCTGTCATTTATAACTCTGCAGGTATGTGAATGACAGTGCCCCTGAGCTCCTTTCTTCAACTCGCTTTCTTGTGAGCTGGCCGCAACACCGCAGGATTGCTTCAGGCCCTAGTGTGGTTCCGGCATGGCACGCTGAGCCTTTGGTTAATTCCTCTTCCTGGTGGGAAATGAGAGTTAAATTTGCCCGTCCAGACACCTCCAGCTAGTCTCTCATTGGTTCTCCCTATTCCTGTTCATTTTCCGCAGAAATTGCAAACTGGGCCAAATAGGAGGTTAAAGGCACTGACTCTCCAAGTGGGGAGAGTGTTAGTAAAGCGTCTGGAATGTTGCACCCGAGTACCAGGGGACGAAAACTGAGACACATTTGAACACGTTTCCCGATCACATGGTGGATCATACTCTGGGTTCCACATGCATGTTTTAGCTGAAGGAAGAATCCCTTAAACCTGGAGAGTTGAGACCCCTGCAATGGGTACCATGCAATATGACTTCAAAGGGTCTGCATTTGCTCACCGAACCTCACCAATCCTATCACTGCTGCATTTATGCCACTGTACACACGCTTGATTCTCTTTCTGAGACATATAAATCCATAGGTTTTAAGATTCTTACTAGTCAGGTATATTCTTAGGCATTTAATATGGGGTGTAGAGTCCACTTCGTTGAGCAAGGAGTAGCTCTTGTCTATTACATATTTGGCTTATGGAACGGTATCTGTGCTAATTTCAATCTCTGGTTTTATGCAGCACCCCAACTCACCTTTCCCCTTAAGCAAGCATAAGTCGGTTTTCTACATTTGAGACCCTGTTCTGTTTTGTAATTCAGTTCCTGTGTAGCCAAGTTTACATTCCATGTGGTAGAGATATCTTATGATGTTTCTTTTTCTGTGTGACTTATTTCACTTAGAATCATCGTACCTGAATCCACTCATTATGCTGCTATGGGCCTGATGACATAGATTTCATTGCTGAGTGATATTGCATTGTACGTAAGTACCACAACTTCTTTATCCATTTTTCACTTTCTGTGATTTTGAACTTGTACTGTAAACGAGGTTCTTGTAAACAGAGCCTTCCCAAACTTTGGGGTGGCTGTGTCTTTTTGATTTTAATTTCCCTAAGCTATAGGACCATAAGTGGAAGTGCCCTAGGCTCTGTTGCTTTGTTTTTTAGATGTTTCAGGAAACACCATACACTTCTCCAGAGTGGCTGTTGGCAATTTACATGCCGCCCATCAGCATAACAAGGCTCCCAGTTCTCCATGGCCTGTCCTGCCTTTCTGGATTTTACACTTTTTTCAGATGACCCTTTTGACCGGGGGGCAGTGAGACTTCATTGTAGTGCAGATTTCCTTTGCAAGCTTGCTTGGTTGGCCAAAAAGGGCGTATGCGTTTTTTCCTGAATATATTCAGGAAAAAATGCATACGCCCTTTTTGGCCAAGTGCATCATTGTGGACGTTCTGCCTCTTTTCCTTTGCTTTACATGCAATTCCAGTCTACCTCCTGAAATCGGTTTCCTGCAATTCTGCCCAGCGTTCAAGTCCTCTTGGCAGCCTTACTTCAATATATTTTTGGACGATAGCTGTCATTTATAACTCTGCAGGTTTGTGAATGACAGTGCCCCTGAGCTCCTTTCTTCAACTCGCTTTCTTGTGAGCTGGCCGCAACACCGCAGCATTGCTTCAGGCCCTAGTGTGGTTCCGGCATGACATGCTGAGCCTTTGGTTAATTCCTCTTCCTGGTGGGAAATGAGAGTTAAATTTGCCCGTCCAGACACCTCCAGCTAGTCTCTCATTGGTTCTCCCTATTCCTGTTCATTTTCCGCAGAAATTGCAAACTGGGCCAAACAATAGTTTAAAGGCACTGACTCTCCAAGTGGGGAGAGTGTTAGTAAAGCGTCTGGAATGTTGCACCCAAGTACCAGGGGATGAAAACTGACACAATTAAACACGTTTCCCGATCACACGGTGGATCATACTCTGGGTTCCACATGCATGTTTTAGCTGAAGGAAGAATCCCTTAAACCTGGAGAGTTGAGACCCATGGAATGGGTACCATGCAATATGACTTCAAAGGGTCTGCATTTGCTCACCGAACCTCACCAATCCTATCACTGCTGCGTTTATGACACTGTACACACGCTTGATTCTCTTTCGGAGACATAGAAATCCATAGGTTTTAAGATTCTTTCTAGTCAGGTATATTCTTACGCGTTTAATATGTGGTGTAGAGTCCACTTCGTTGAGCAAGGAGTAGCTCTTGTCTATTAAATATTTGGCTTATGGAACGGTATCCATTCTAATTTCAATCTCTGGTTTTATGCAGCACCCCAACTCACCTTTCGCCTTAAGCAAGCATAAGTTGGTTTTCTACATTTGAGACCCTGTTCTGTTTTGTAATTCAGTTCCTGAGTAGCCAAGTTTACATTCCTTGTAGTAGTGATATCTTATGATGTTTGTTTTTCTGTGTGACTTATTTCACTTAGAATCATCGTACCTGAATCCACTCATTATGCTGCTACGGGCCTGATGACATAGATTTCATTGCTGAGTGATATTGCATTGTACGTAAGTACCACAACTTCTTTATCCATTTTTCGCTTTCTGTGATATTGAACTTGGACCATAAATGAGTTTCTTGTAAACAGAGCTGTCCCTAACTTTGGGGTGGCTGAGTCTTTTTGATTTTAATTTCCCTAAGCTATAGGACCATAAGTGGAAGTGCCCTAGGCTCTGTTGCTTTGTTTTTTAGATGTTTCAGGAAACACCATACACTTCTCCAGAGTGGCTGTTGGCAATTTACATCCCGCCCATCAGCATAACAAGGCTCCCAGTTCTCCATGGCCTGTCCTGCCTTTCTGGATTTTACACTTTTTTCAGATGGCCCTGTTGACCGGGGCGCAGTGAGACTTCATTGTAGTGCAGATTTCCTTTGCAAGCTTGCTTGTTTGGCCAAAAAGGGCGTATGCGTTTTTTCCTGAATATATTAAGGAAAAAACGCATACGCCCTTTTTGGCCAAGTGCATCATTGTGGACGTTCTGCCTCTTTTCCTATGCTTTACATGCAATTCCAGTCTACCTCCTGAAATCGGTTTCCTGCAATTCTGCCCCGCTTTCAAGTCCTCTTGGCAGCCTTACTTCAATATATTTTTGGACGATAGCTGTCATTTATAACTCTGCAGGTATGTGAATGACAGTGCCCCTGAGCTCCTTTCTTCAACTCGCTTTCTTGTGAGCTGGCCGCAACACCGCAGGATTGCTTCAGGCCCTAGTGTGGTTCCGGCATGGCACGCTGAGCCTTTGTTTAATTCCTCTTCCTGGTGGGAAATGAGAGTTAAATTTGCCCGTCCAGACACCTCCAGCTAGTCTCTCATTGGTTCTCCCTATTCCTGTTCATTTTCCGCAGAAATTGCAAACTGGGCCAAATAGGAGGTTAAAGGCACTGACTCTCCAAGTGGGGAGAGTGTTAGTAAAGCGTCTGGAATGTTGCACCCGAGTACCAGGGGACGAAAACTGAGACATATTTGAACACGTTTCCCGATCACATGGTGGATCATACTCTGGGTTCCACATGCATGTTTTAGCTGAAGGAAGAATCCCTTAAACCTGGAGAGTTGAGACACCTGCAATGGGTACCATGCAATATGACTTCAAAGGGTCTGCATTTGCTCACCGAACCTCACCAATCCTATCACTGCTGCATTTATGCCACTGTACACACGCTTGATTCTCTTGCAGAGACATATAAATCCATAGGTTTTACGATTCTTCCTAGTCAGGTATATTCTTAGGCGTTTAATATGGGGTGTAGAGTCCACTTCGTTGAGCAAGGAGTAGCTCTTGTCTATTACATATTTGGCTTATGGAACGGTATCTGTGCTAATTTCAATCTCTGGTTTTATGCAGCACCCCAACTCACCTTTCCCCTTAAGCAAGCATAAGTCGGTTTTCTACATTTGAGACCCTGTTCTGTTTTGTAATTCAGTTCCTGTGTAGCCAAGTTTACATTCCATGTGGTAGAGATATCTTATGATGTTTCTTTTTCTGTGTGACTTATTTCACTTAGAATCATCGTACCTGAATCCACTCATTATGCTGCTATGGGCCTGATGACATAGATTTCATTGCTGAGTGATATTGCATTGTACGTAAGTACCACAACTTCTTTATCCATTTTTCACTTTCTGTGATTTTGAACTTATACTGTAAACGAGGTTCTTGTAAACAGAGCCTTCCCAAACTTTGGGGTGGCTGTGTCTTTTTGATTTTAATTTCCCTAAGCTATAGGACCATAAGTGGAAGTGCCCTAGGCTCTGTTGCTTTGTTTTGTAGATGTTTCAGGAAACACCATACACTTCTCCAGAGTGGCTGTTGGCAATTTACATCCCGCCCATCAGCATAACAAGGCTCCCAGTTCTCCATGGCCTGTCCTGCCTTTCTGCATTTTACACTTTTTTCAGATGGCCCTTTTGACCGGGGGGCAGTGAGACTTCATTGTAGTGCAGATTTCCTTTGCAAGCTTGCTTGGTTGGCCAAAAAGGGCGTATGCGTTTTTTCCTGAATATATTCAGGAAAAAACGCATACGCCCTTTTTGGCCAAGTGCATCATTGTGGACGTTCTGCCTCTTTTCCTATGCTTTACATGCAATTCCAGTCTACCTCCTGAAATCGGTTTCCTGCAATTCTGCCCCGCTTTCAAGTCCTCTTGGCAGCCTTACTTCAATATATTTTTGGACGATAGCTGTCATTTATAACTCTGCAGGTATGTGAATGACAGTGCCCCTGAGCTCCTTTCTTCAACTCGCTTTCTTGTGAGCTGGCCGCAACACCGCAGCATTGCTTCAGGCCCTAGTGTGGTTCCGGCATGGCACGCTGAGCCTTTGTTTAATTCCTCTTCCTGGTGGGAAATGAGAGTTAAATTTGCCCGTCCAGACACCTCCAGCTAGTCTCTCATTGGTTCTCCCTATTCCTGTTCATTTTCCGCAGAAATTGCAAACTGGGCCAAATAGGAGGTTAAAGGCACTGACTCTCCAAGTGGGGAGAGTGTTAGTAAAGCGTCTGGAATGTTGCACCCGAGTACCAGGGGACGAAAACTGAGACATATTTGAACACGTTTCCCGATCACATGGTGGATCATACTCTGGGTTCCACATGCATGTTTTAGCTGAAGGAAGAATCCCTTAAACCTGGAGAGTTGAGACCCCTGCAATGGGTACCATGCAATATGACTTCAAAGGGTCTGCATTTGCTCACCGAACCTCACCAATCCTATCACTGCTGCATTTATGCCACTATACACACGCTTGATTCTCTTGCAGAGACATATAAATCCATAGGTTTTAAGATTCTTACTAGTCAGGTATATTCTTAGGCGTTTAATATGGGGTGTAGAGTCCACTTCGTTGAGCAAGGAGTAGCTCTTGTCTATTACATATTTGGCTTATGGAACGGTATCTGTGCTAATTTCAATCTCTGGTTTTATGCAGCACCCCAACTCACCTTTCCCCTTAAGCAAGCATAAGTCGGTTTTCTACATTTGAGACCCTGTTCTGTTTTGTAATTCAGTTCCTGTGTAGCCAAGTTTACATTCCATGTGGTAGAGATATCTTATGATGTTTCTTTTTCTGTGTGACTTATTTCACTTAGAATCATCGTACCTGAATCCACTCATTATGCTGCTATGGGCCTGATGACATAGATTTCATTGCTGAGTGATATTGCATTGTACGTAAGTACCACAACTTCTTTATCCATTTTTCACTTTCTGTGATTTTGAACTTATACTGTAAACGAGGTTCTTGTAAACAGAGCCTTCCCAAACTTTGGGGTGGCTGTGTCTTTTTGATTTTAATTTCCCTAAGCTATAGGACCATAAGTGGAAGTGCCCTAGGCTCTGTTGCTTTGTTTTGTAGATGTTTCAGGAAACACCATACACTTCTCCAGAGTGGCTGTTGGCAATTTACATCCCGCCCATCAGCATAACAAGGCTCCCAGTTCTCCATGGCCTGTCCTGCCTTTCTGGATTTTACACTTTTTTCAGATGGCCCTTTTGACCGGGGGGCAGTGAGTCTTCATTGTAGTGCAGATTTCCTTTGCAAGCTTGCTTGGTTGGCCAAAAAGGGCGTATGCGTTTTTTCCTGAATATATTCAGGAAAAAACGCATACGCCCTTTTTGGCCAAGTGCATCATTGTGGACGTTCTGCCTCTTTTCCTATGCTTTACATGCAATTCCAGTCTACCTCCTGAAATCGGTTTCCTGCAATTCTGCCCCGCTTTCAAGTCCTCTTGGCAGCCTTACTTCAATATATTTTTGGACGATAGCTGTCATTTATAACTCTGCAGGTATGTGAATGACAGTGCCCCTGAGCTCCTTTCTTCAACTCGCTTTCTTGTGAGCTGGCCGCAACACCGCAGCATTGCTTCAGGCCCTAGTGTGGTTCCGGCATGGCACGCTGAGCCTTTGTTTAATTCCTCTTCCTGGTGGGAAATGAGAGTTAAATTTGCCCGTCCAGACACCTCCAGCTAGTCTCTCATTGGTTCTCCCTATTCCTGTTCATTTTCCGCAGAAATTGCAAACTGGGCCAAATAGGAGGTTAAAGGCACTGACTCTCCAAGTGGGGAGAGTGTTAGTAAAGCGTCTGGAATGTTGCACCCGAGTACCAGGGGACGAAAACTGAGACACATTTGAACACGTTTCCCGATCACATGGTGGATCATACTCTGGGTTCCACATGCATGTTTTAGCTGAAGGAAGAATGCCTTAAACCTGGAGAGTTGAGACCCCTGGAATGGGTACCATGCAATATGACTTCAAAGGGTCTGCATTTGCTCACCGAACCTCACCAATCCTAGCACTGCTGCATTTATGCCACTGTACACACGCTTGATTCTCTTTTGGAGACATATAAATCCATAGGTTTTAAGATTCTTACTAGTCAGGTATATTCTTAGGCGTTTAATATGGGGTGTAGAGTCCACTTCGTTGAGCAAGGAGTAGCTCTTGTCTATTACATATTTGGCTTATGGAACGGTATCTGTGCTAATTTCAATCTCTGGTTTTATGCAGCACCCCAACTCACCTTTCCCCTTAAGCAAGCATAAGTCGGTTTTCTACATTTGAGACCCTGTTCTGTTTTGTAATTCAGTTCCTGTGTAGCCAAGTTTACATTCCATGTGGTAGAGATATCTTATGATGTTTCTTTCTCTGTGTGACTTATTTCACTTAGAATCATCGTACCTGGATCCACTCATTATGCTGCTACGGGCCTGATGACACAGATTTCATTGCTGAGTGATATTGCATTGTACGTAAGTACCACAACTTCTTTATCCATTTTTCGCTTTCTGTGATATTGAACTTGTACCGTAAACGAGGTTCTTGTAAACAGAGCTGTCCCAAAGATTGGGGTGGTTGTGTCTTTTTGATTTTAATTTCCCTAAGCTATAGGACCATAAGTGGAAGTGCCCTAGGCTCTGTTGCTTTGTTATTTAGATGTTTCAGGAAACACCATACACTTCTCCAGAGTGACTGTTGGCAATTTACATCCCGCCCATCAGCATAACAAGGCTCCCAGTTCTCCATGGCCTGTCCTGCCTTTCTGGATTTTACACTTTTTTCAGATGGCCCTTTTGACCGGGGGGCAGTGAGACTTCATTGTAGTGCAGATTTCCTTTGCAAGCTTGCTTGGTTGGCCAAAAAGGGCGTATGCGTTTATTCCTGAATATATTCAGGAAAAAACGCATACGCCCTTTTTGGCCAAGTGCATCATTGTGGACGTTCTGCCTCTTTTCCTATGCTTTACATGCAATTCCAGTCTACCTCCTGAAATCGGTTTCCTGCAATTCTGCCCCGCTTTCAAGTCCTCTTGGCAGCCTTACTTCAATATCTTTTTGGACGATAGCTGTCATTTATAACTCTGCAGGTATGTGAATGACAGTGCCCCTGAGCTCCTTTCTTCAACTCGCTTTCTTGTGAGCTGGCCGCAACACCGCAGGATTGCTTCAGGCCCTAGTGTGGTTCCGGCATGGCACACTGAGCCTTTGGTTAATTCCTCTTCCTGGTGGGAAATGAGAGTTAAATTTGCCCGTCCAGACACCTGCATCTAGTCTCTCATTGGTTCTCCCTATTCCTGTTCATTTTCCGCAGAAATTGCAAACTGGGCCAAACAGGAGGTTAAAGGCACTGACTCTCCAAGTGGGGAGAGTGTTAGTAAAGCGTCTGGAATGTTGCACCCGAGTACCAGGGGACGAAAACTGACACAATTGAACACGTTTCCCGAGCACACGGTGGATCATACTCTGGGTTCCACATGCATGTTTTAGCTGAAGGAAGAATCCCTTAAACCTGGAGAGTTGAGACCCATGGAATGGGTACCATGCAATATGACTTCAAAGGGTCTGCATTTGTCCACCGAACCTCACCAATCCTATCACTGCTGCATTTATGCCGCTGTACACACGCTTGATTCTCTTTCGGAGACATATAAATCCATAGGTTTTAAGATTCTTCCTAGTCAGGTATATTCTTAGGCGTTTATTATGGGATGTAGAGTCCACTTCGTTGAGCAAGGAGTAGCTCTTGTCTATTACATATTTGGCTTATGGAACGGTATCTGTGCTAATTTCAATCTCTGGTTTTATGCAGCACCCCAACTCACCTTTCGCCTTAAGCAAGCATAAGTTGGTTTTCTACATTTGAGACCCTGTTCTGTTTTGTAATTCAGTTCCTGTGTAGCCAAGTTTACATTCCGTGTAGTAGTGATATCTTATGATGTTTGTTTTTCTGTGTGACTTATTTCACTTAGAATCATCGTACCTGAATCCACTCATTATGCTGCTATGGGCCTGATGACATAGATTTCATTGCTGAGTGATATTGCATTGTGCATAATTACCACAACTTATTTATCAATTTTTCACTTTCTGTGATACTGAACTTGTACCGTAAACGAGGTTCTTGTAAACAGAGCCGTTCCAAACTTTGGGGTGGCTGTGTCTTTTTGATTTTAATTTCCCTAAGCTATAGGACCATAAGTGGAAGTGCCCTAGGCTCTGTTGCTTTGCTTTTTAGATGTTTCAGGAAACACCATACACTTCTCCAGAGTGGCTGTTCGCAATTTACATCCCGCACATCAGCATAACAAGGTTCCCAATTCTCCATGGCCTCTCCTGGCTTTCTGGATTTTACACTTTTTTCAGATGGCCCTTTTGACCGGGGGCAGTGAGACTTCATTGTAGTGCAGATTTCCTTTGCAAGCTTGCTTGGTTGGCCAAAAAGGGCGTATGCGTTTTTTCCTGAATATATTCAGGAAAAAACGCATACGCCCTTTTTGGCCAAGTGCATCATTGTGGACGTTCTGCCTCTTTTCCTATGCTTTACATGCAATTCCAGTCTACCTCCTGAAATCGGTTTCCTGCAATTCTGCCCCGTTTTCAAGTCCTCTTGGCAGCCTTACTTCAATATATTTTTGGACGATAGCTATCATTTATAACTCTGCAGGTATGTGAATGACAGTGCCCCTGAGCTCCTTTCTTCAACTCGCTTTCTTGTGAGCTGGCCGCAACACCGCAGGATTGCTTCAGGCCCTAGTGTGGATCCGGCATGGCACGCTGAGCCTTTGTTTAATTCCTCTTCCTGGTGGGAAATGAGAGTTAAATTTGCCCGTCCAGACACCTGCATCTAGTCTCTCATTGGTTCTCCCTATTCCTGTTCATTTTCCGCAGAAATTGCAAACTGGGCCAAACAGGAGGTTAAAGGCACTGACTCTCCAAGTGGGGAGAGTGTTAGTAAAGCGTCTGGAATGTTGCACCCGAGTACCAGGGGACGAAAACTGAGACACATTTGAACACGTTTCCCGATTACATGGTGGATCATTCTCTGGGTTCCACATGCATGTTTTAGCTGAAGGAAGAATCCCTTAAACCTGGAGAGTTGAGACCCCTGCAATGGGTACCATGCAATATGACTTCAAAGGGTCTGCATTTGCTCACCGAACCTCACCAATCCTAACACTGCTTCGTTTATGCCGCTGTACACATGGTTGCTTCTCTTTTGGAGACATATAAATCCATAGGTTTTAAGATTCTTACTAGTCAGGTATATTCTTATGCGTTTAATATGGGGTGTTGAGTCCACTTCGTTGAGCAAGGAGTAGCTCTTGTCTATTACATATTTGGCTTATGGAACGGTATCTGTGCTAATTTCAATGTCTGGTTTTATGCAGCACCCCAACTCACCTTTCCCCTTAAGCAAGCATAAGATGTTTTTCTACATTTGAGACCCTGTTCTGTTTTGTAATTCAGTTCCTGTGTAGCCAAGTTTACATTCCGTGTAGTAGTGATATCTTATGATGTTTCTTTTTCTGTGTGACTTATTTCACTTAGAATCATCGTACCTGAATCCACTCATTATGCTGCTATGGGCCTGATGACATAGATTTTATTGCTGAGTGATATTGCATTGTACGTAAGTACCACAACTTCTTGATCCATTTTTCGCTTTCTGTGATATTGAACTTGTACCGTAAATGAGGTTCTTGTAAACAGAGCTGTCCCAAACATTGGGGTGGTTGTGTCTTTTTGATTTTAATTTCCCTAAGCTATAGGAACATAAGTGGAAGTGCCCTAGGCTCTGTTGCTTTGTTTTTTAGATGTTTCAGGAAACACCATACACTTCTCCAGAGTGGCTGTTCGCAATTTACATCCCGCCCATCAGCATAACAAGGCTCCCAGTTCTCCATGGCCTGTCCTGCCTTTCTGGATTTTACACTTTTTTCAGATGACCCTTTTGACCGGGGGGCACTGAGACTTCATTGTAGTGCAGATTTCCTTTGCAAGCTTGCTTGGTTGGCCAAAAAGGGCGTATGCATTTTTTCCTGAATATATTAAGGAAAAAACGCATACGCCCTTTTTGGCCAAGTGCATCATTGTGGACGTTCTGCCTCTTTTCCTATGCTTTACATGCAATTCCAGTCTACCTCCTGAAATCAGTTTCCTGCAATTCTGCCCCGCTTTCAAGTCCTCTTGGCAGCCTTACTTCAATATATTTTTGGACGATAGCTGTCATTTATAACTCTGCAGGTATGTGAATGACAGTGCCCCTGAGCTCCTTTCTTCAACTCGCTTTCTTGTGAGCTGGCCGCAACACCGCAGGATTGCTTCAGGCCCTAGTGTGGTTCCGGCATGGCACGCTGAGCCTTTGTTTAATTCCTCTTCCTGGTGGGAAATGAGAGTTAAATTTGCCCGTCCAGACACCTCCAGCTAGTCTCTCATTGGTTCTCCCTATTCCTGTTCATTTTCCGCAGAAATTGCAAACTGGGCCAAATAGGAGGTTAAAGGCACTGACTCTCCAAGTGGGGAGAGTGTTAGTAAAGCGTCTGGAATGTTGCACCCGAGTACCAGGGGACGAAAACTGAGACACATTTGAACACGTTTCCCGATCACATGGTGGATCATACTCTGGGTTCCACATGCATGTTTTAGCTGAAGGAAGAATCCCTTAAACCTGGAGAGTTGAGACCCCTGCAATGGGTACCATGCAATATGACTTCAAAGGGTCTGCATTTGCTCACCGAACCTCACCAATCCTATCACTGCTGCATTTATGCCACTGTACACACGCTTGATTCTCTTTCTGAGACATATAAATCCATAGGTTTTAAGATTCTTACTAGTCAGGTATATTCTTAGGCATTTAATATGGGGTGTAGAGTCCACTTCGTTGAGCAAGGAGTAGCTCTTGTCTATTACATATTTGGCTTATGGAACGGTATCTGTGCTAATTTCAATCTCTGGTTTTATGCAGCACCCCAACTCACCTTTCCCCTTAAGCAAGCATAAGTCGGTTTTCTACATTTGAGACCCTGTTCTGTTTTGTAATTCAGTTCCTGTGTAGCCAAGTTTACATTCCATGTGGTAGAGATATCTTATGATGTTTCTTTTTCTGTGTGACTTATTTCACTTAGAATCATCGTACCTGAATCCACTCATTATGCTGCTATGGGCCTGATGACATAGATTTCATTGCTGAGTGATATTGCATTGTACGTAAGTACCACAACTTCTTTATCCATTTTTCACTTTCTGTGATTTTGAACTTGTACTGTAAACGAGGTTCTTGTAAACAGAGCCTTCCCAAACTTTGGGGTGGCTGTGTCTTTTTGATTTTAATTTCCCTAAGCTATAGGACCATAAGTGGAAGTGCCCTAGGCTCTGTTGCTTTGTTTTTTAGATGTTTCAGGAAACACCATACACTTCTCCAGAGTGGCTGTTGGCAATTTACATGCCGCCCATCAGCATAACAAGGCTCCCAGTTCTCCATGGCCTGTCCTGCCTTTCTGGATTTTACACTTTTTTCAGATGACCCTTTTGACCGGGGGGCAGTGAGACTTCATTGTAGTGCAGATTTCCTTTGCAAGCTTGCTTGGTTGGCCAAAAAGGGCGTATGCGTTTTTTCCTGAATATATTCAGGAAAAAATGCATACGCCCTTTTTGGCCAAGTGCATCATTGTGGACGTTCTGCCTCTTTTCCTTTGCTTTACATGCAATTCCAGTCTACCTCCTGAAATCGGTTTCCTGCAATTCTGCCCAGCGTTCAAGTCCTCTTGGCAACCTTACTTCAATATATTTTTGGACGATAGCTGTCATTTATAACTCTGCAGGTTTGTGAATGACAGTGCCCCTGAGCTCCTTTCTTCAACTCGCTTTCTTGTGAGCTGGCCGCAACACCGCAGCATTGCTTCAGGCCCTAGTGTGGTTCCGGCATGACATGCTGAGCCTTTGGTTAATTCCTCTTCCTGGTGGGAAATGAGAGTTAAATTTGCCCGTCCAGACACCTCCAGCTAGTCTCTCATTGGTTCTCCCTATTCCTGTTCATTTTCCGCAGAAATTGCAAACTGGGCCAAACAATAGTTTAAAGGCACTGACTCTCCAAGTGGGGAGAGTGTTAGTAAAGCGTCTGGAATGTTGCACCCAAGTACCAGGGGATGAAAACTGACACAATTAAACATGTTTCCCGATCACACGGTGGATCATACTCTGGGTTCCACATGCATGTTTTAGCTGAAGGAAGAATCCCTTAAACCTGGAGAGTTGAGACCCATGGAATGGGTACCATGCAATATGACTTCAAAGGGTCTGCATTTGCTCACCGAACCTCACCAATCCTATCACTGCTGCGTTTATGACACTGTACACACGCTTGATTCTCTTTCGGAGACATATAAATCCATAGGTTTTAAGATTCTTTCTAGTCAGGTATATTCTTACGCGTTTAATATGTGGTGTAGAGTCCACTTCGTTGAGCAAGGAGTAGCTCTTGTCTATTAAATATTTGGCTTATGGAACGGTATCCATTCTAATTTCAATCTCTGGTTTTATGCAGCACCCCAACTCACCTTTCGCCTTAAGCAAGCATAAGTTGGTTTTCTACATTTGAGACCCTGTTCTGTTTTGTAATTCAGTTCCTGTGTAGCCAAGTTTACATTCCTTGTAGTAGTGATATCTTATGATGTTTGTTTTTCTGTGTGACTTATTTCACTTAGAATCATCGTACCTGAATCCACTCATTATGCTGCTACGGGCCTGATGACATAGATTTCATTGCTGAGTGATATTGCATTGTACGTAAGTACCACAACTTCTTTATCCATTTTTCGCTTTCTGTGATATTGAACTTGGACCATAAATGAGTTTCTTGTAAACAGAGCTGTCCCTAACTTTGGGGTGGCTGAGTCTTTTTGATTTTAATTTCCCTAAGCTATAGGACCATAAGTGGAAGTGCCCTAGGCTCTGTTGCTTTGTTTTTTAGATGTTTCAGGAAACACCATACACTTCTCCAGAGTGGCTGTTGGCAATTTACATCCCGCCCATCAGCATAACAAGGCTCCCAGTTCTCCATGGCCTCTCCTGGCTTTCTGGATTTTACACTTTTTTCAGATGGCCCTTTTGACCGGGGGCAGTGAGACTTCATTGTAGTGCAGATTTCCTTTGCAAGCTTGCTTGGTTGGCCAAAAAGGGCGTATGCGTTTTTTCCTGAATATATTCAGGAAAAAACGCATACGCCCTTTTTGGCCAAGTGCATCATTGTGGACGTTCTGCCTCTTTTCCTATGCTTTACATGCAATTCCAGTCTACCTCCTGAAATCGGTTTCCTGCAATTCTGCCCCGTTTTCAAGTCCTCTTGGCAGCCTTACTTCAATATATTTTTGGACGATAGCTATCATTTATAACTCTGCAGGTATGTGAATGACAGTGCCCCTGAGCTCCTTTCTTCAACTCGCTTTCTTGTGAGCTGGCCGCAACACCGCAGGATTGCTTCAGGCCCTAGTGTGGATCCGGCATGGCACGCTGAGCCTTTGTTTAATTCCTCTTCCTGGTGGGAAATGAGAGTTAAATTTGCCCGTCCAGACACCTGCATCTAGTCTCTCATTGGTTCTCCCTATTCCTGTTCATTTTCCGCAGAAATTGCAAACTGGGCCAAACAGGAGGTTAAAGGCACTGACTCTCCAAGTGGGGAGAGTGTTAGTAAAGCGTCTGGAATGTTGCACCCGAGTACCAGGGGACGAAAACTGAGACACATTTGAACACGTTTCCCGATTACATGGTGGATCATTCTCTGGGTTCCACATGCATGTTTTAGCTGAAGGAAGAATCCCTTAAACCTGGAGAGTTGAGACCCCTGCAATGGGTACCATGCAATATGACTTCAAAGGGTCTGCATTTGCTCACCGAACCTCACCAATCCTAACACTGCTTCGTTTATGCCGCTGTACACATGGTTGCTTCTCTTTTGGAGACATATAAATCCATAGGTTTTAAGATTCTTACTAGTCAGGTATATTCTTATGCGTTTAATATGGGGTGTTGAGTCCACTTCGTTGAGCAAGGAGTAGCTCTTGTCTATTACATATTTGGCTTATGGAACGGTATCTGTGCTAATTTCAATGTCTGGTTTTATGCAGCACCCCAACTCACCTTTCCCCTTAAGCAAGCATAAGATGTTTTTCTACATTTGAGACCCTGTTCTGTTTTGTAATTCAGTTCCTGTGTAGCCAAGTTTACATTCCGTGTAGTAGTGATATCTTATGATGTTTCTTTTTCTGTGTGACTTATTTCACTTAGAATCATCGTACCTGAATCCACTCATTATGCTGCTATGGGCCTGATGACATAGATTTTATTGCTGAGTGATATTGCATTGTACGTAAGTACCACAACTTCTTGATCCATTTTTCGCTTTCTGTGATATTGAACTTGTACCGTAAATGAGGTTCTTGTAAACAGAGCTGTCCCAAACATTGGGGTGGTTGTGTCTTTTTGATTTTAATTTCCCTAAGCTATAGGAACATAAGTGGAAGTGCCCTAGGCTCTGTTGCTTTGTTTTTTAGATGTTTCAGGAAACACCATACACTTCTCCAGAGTGGCTGTTCGCAATTTACATCCCGCCCATCAGCATAACAAGGCTCCCAGTTCTCCATGGCCTGTCCTGCCTTTCTGGATTTTACACTTTTTTCAGATGACCCTTTTGACCGGGGGGCACTGAGACTTCATTGTAGTGCAGATTTCCTTTGCAAGCTTGCTTGGTTGGCCAAAAAGGGCGTATGCATTTTTTCCTGAATATATTAAGGAAAAAACGCATACGCCCTTTTTGGCCAAGTGCATCATTGTGGACGTTCTGCCTCTTTTCCTATGCTTTACATGCAATTCCAGTCTACCTCCTGAAATCAGTTTCCTGCAATTCTGCCCCGCTTTCAAGTCCTCTTGGCAGCCTTACTTCAATATATTTTTGGACGATAGCTGTCATTTATAACTCTGCAGGTATGTGAATGACAGTGCCCCTGAGCTCCTTTCTTCAACTCGCTTTCTTGTGAGCTGGCCGCAACACCGCAGGATTGCTTCAGGCCCTAGTGTGGTTCCGGCATGGCACGCTGAGCCTTTGTTTAATTCCTCTTCCTGGTGGGAAATGAGAGTTAAATTTGCCCGTCCAGACACCTCCAGCTAGTCTCTCATTGGTTCTCCCTATTCCTGTTCATTTTCCGCAGAAATTGCAAACTGGGCCAAATAGGAGGTTAAAGGCACTGACTCTCCAAGTGGGGAGAGTGTTAGTAAAGCGTCTGGAATGTTGCACCCGAGTACCAGGGGACGAAAACTGAGACACATTTGAACACGTTTCCCGATCACATGGTGGATCATACTCTGGGTTCCACATGCATGTTTTAGCTGAAGGAAGAATCCCTTAAACCTGGAGAGTTGAGACCCCTGCAATGGGTACCATGCAATATGACTTCAAAGGGTCTGCATTTGCTCACCGAACCTCACCAATCCTATCACTGCTGCATTTATGCCACTGTACACACGCTTGATTCTCTTTCTGAGACATATAAATCCATAGGTTTTAAGATTCTTACTAGTCAGGTATATTCTTAGGCATTTAATATGGGGTGTAGAGTCCACTTCGTTGAGCAAGGAGTAGCTCTTGTCTATTACATATTTGGCTTATGGAACGGTATCTGTGCTAATTTCAATCTCTGGTTTTATGCAGCACCCCAACTCACCTTTCCCCTTAAGCAAGCATAAGTCGGTTTTCTACATTTGAGACCCTGTTCTGTTTTGTAATTCAGTTCCTGTGTAGCCAAGTTTACATTCCATGTGGTAGAGATATCTTATGATGTTTCTTTTTCTGTGTGACTTATTTCACTTAGAATCATCGTACCTGAATCCACTCATTATGCTGCTATGGGCCTGATGACATAGATTTCATTGCTGAGTGATATTGCATTGTACGTAAGTACCACAACTTCTTTATCCATTTTTCACTTTCTGTGATTTTGAACTTGTACTGTAAACGAGGTTCTTGTAAACAGAGCCTTCCCAAACTTTGGGGTGGCTGTGTCTTTTTGATTTTAATTTCCCTAAGCTATAGGACCATAAGTGGAAGTGCCCTAGGCTCTGTTGCTTTGTTTTTTAGATGTTTCAGGAAACACCATACACTTCTCCAGAGTGGCTGTTGGCAATTTACATGCCGCCCATCAGCATAACAAGGCTCCCAGTTCTCCATGGCCTGTCCTGCCTTTCTGGATTTTACACTTTTTTCAGATGACCCTTTTGACCGGGGGGCAGTGAGACTTCATTGTAGTGCAGATTTCCTTTGCAAGCTTGCTTGGTTGGCCAAAAAGGGCGTATGCGTTTTTTCCTGAATATATTCAGGAAAAAATGCATACGCCCTTTTTGGCCAAGTGCATCATTGTGGACGTTCTGCCTCTTTTCCTTTGCTTTACATGCAATTCCAGTCTACCTCCTGAAATCGGTTTCCTGCAATTCTGCCCAGCGTTCAAGTCCTCTTGGCAACCTTACTTCAATATATTTTTGGACGATAGCTGTCATTTATAACTCTGCAGGTTTGTGAATGACAGTGCCCCTGAGCTCCTTTCTTCAACTCGCTTTCTTGTGAGCTGGCCGCAACACCGCAGCATTGCTTCAGGCCCTAGTGTGGTTCCGGCATGACATGCTGAGCCTTTGGTTAATTCCTCTTCCTGGTGGGAAATGAGAGTTAAATTTGCCCGTCCAGACACCTCCAGCTAGTCTCTCATTGGTTCTCCCTATTCCTGTTCATTTTCCGCAGAAATTGCAAACTGGGCCAAACAATAGTTTAAAGGCACTGACTCTCCAAGTGGGGAGAGTGTTAGTAAAGCGTCTGGAATGTTGCACCCAAGTACCAGGGGATGAAAACTGACACAATTAAACATGTTTCCCGATCACACGGTGGATCATACTCTGGGTTCCACATGCATGTTTTAGCTGAAGGAAGAATCCCTTAAACCTGGAGAGTTGAGACCCATGGAATGGGTACCATGCAATATGACTTCAAAGGGTCTGCATTTGCTCACCGAACCTCACCAATCCTATCACTGCTGCGTTTATGACACTGTACACACGCTTGATTCTCTTTCGGAGACATATAAATCCATAGGTTTTAAGATTCTTTCTAGTCAGGTATATTCTTACGCGTTTAATATGTGGTGTAGAGTCCACTTCGTTGAGCAAGGAGTAGCTCTTGTCTATTAAATATTTGGCTTATGGAACGGTATCCATTCTAATTTCAATCTCTGGTTTTATGCAGCACCCCAACTCACCTTTCGCCTTAAGCAAGCATAAGTTGGTTTTCTACATTTGAGACCCTGTTCTGTTTTGTAATTCAGTTCCTGTGTAGCCAAGTTTACATTCCTTGTAGTAGTGATATCTTATGATGTTTGTTTTTCTGTGTGACTTATTTCACTTAGAATCATCGTACCTGAATCCACTCATTATGCTGCTACGGGCCTGATGACATAGATTTCATTGCTGAGTGATATTGCATTGTACGTAAGTACCACAACTTCTTTATCCATTTTTCGCTTTCTGTGATATTGAACTTGGACCATAAATGAGTTTCTTGTAAACAGAGCTGTCCCTAACTTTGGGGTGGCTGAGTCTTTTTGATTTTAATTTCCCTAAGCTATAGGACCATAAGTGGAAGTGCCCTAGGCTCTGTTGCTTTGTTTTTTAGATGTTTCAGGAAACACCATACACTTCTCCAGAGTGGCTGTTGGCAATTTACATCCCGCCCATCAGCATAACAAGGCTCCCAGTTCTCCATGGCCTGTCCTGCCTTTCTGGATTTTACACTTTTTTCAGATGGCCCTGTTGACCGGGGCGCAGTGAGACTTCATTGTAGTGCAGATTTCCTTTGCAAGCTTGCTTGTTTGGCCAAAAAGGGCGTATGCGTTTTTTCCTGAATATATTAAGGAAAAAACGCATACGCCCTTTTTGGCCAAGTGCATCATTGTGGACGTTCTGCCTCTTTTCCTATGCTTTACATGCAATTCCAGTCTACCTCCTGAAATCGGTTTCCTGCAATTCTGCCCCGCTTTCAAGTCCTCTTGGCAGCCTTACTTCAATATATTTTTGGACGATAGCTGTCATTTATAACTCTGCAGGTATGTGAATGACAGTGCCCCTGAGCTCCTTTCTTCAACTCGCTTTCTTGTGAGCTGGCCGCAACACCGCAGGATTGCTTCAGGCCCTAGTGTGGTTCCGGCATGGCACGCTGAGCCTTTGTTTAATTCCTCTTCCTGGTGGGAAATGAGAGTTAAATTTGCCCGTCCAGACACCTCCAGCTAGTCTCTCATTGGTTCTCCCTATTCCTGTTCATTTTCCGCAGAAATTGCAAACTGGGCCAAACAGGAGGTTAAAGGCACTGACTCTCCAAGTGGGGAGAGTGTTAGTAAAGCGTCTGGAATGTTGCACCCGAGTACCAGGGGACGAAAACTGAGACATATTTGAACACGTTTCCCGATCACATGGTGGATCATACTCTGGGTTCCACATGCATGTTTTAGCTGAAGGAAGAATCCCTTAAACCTGGAGAGTTGAGACCCCTGCAATGGGTACCATGCAATATGACTTCAAAGGGTCTGCATTTGCTCACCGAACCTCACCAATCCTATCACTGCTGCATTTATGCCACTGTACACACGCTTGATTCTCTTTCGGAGACATATAAATCCATAGGTTTTAAGATTCTTACTAGTCAGGTATATTCTTAGGCGTTTAATATGGGGTGTAGAGTCCACTTCGTTGAGCAACGAGTAGCTCTTGTCTATTACATATTTGGCTTATGGAACGGTATCTGTGCTAATTTCAATCTCTGGTTTTATGCAGCACCCCAACTCACCTTTCGCCTTAAGCAAGCATAAGTTGGTTTTCTACATTTGAGACCCTGTTCTGTTTTGTAATTCAGTTCCTGTGTAGCCAAGTTTACATTCCTTGTAGTAGTGATATCTTATGATGTTTGTTTTTCTGGGTGACTGATTTCACTTAGAATCATCGTACCTGAATCCACTCATTATGCTGCTACGGGCCTGATGACATAGATTTCATTGCTGAGTGATATTGCATTGTACGTAAGTACCACAACTTCTTTATCCATTTTGCGCTTTCTGTGATATTGAACTTGTACCGTAAACGAGGTTCTTGTAAACAGAGCTGTCCCAAAGATTGGGGTGGTTGTGTCTTTTTGATTTTAATTTCCCTAAGCTATAGGACCATAAGTGGAATTGCCCTAGGCTCTGTTGCTTTGTTTTTTAGATGTTTCAGGAAACACCATACACTTCTCCAGAGTGACTGTTGGCAATTTACATCCCGCCCATCAGCATAACAAGGCTCCCAGTTCTCCATGGCCTGTCCTGCCTTTCTGGATTTTACACTTTTATCAGATGGCCCTTTTGACCGGGGGGCAGTGAGACTTCATTGTAGTGCAGATTTCCTTTGCAAGCTTGCTTGGTTGGCCAAAAAGGGCGTATGCGTTTTTTCCTGAATATATTCAGGAAAAAACGCATACGCACTTTTTGGCCAAGTGCATCATTGTGGACGTTCTGCCTCTTTTCCTATGCTTTACATGCAATTCCAGTCTACCTCCTGAAATCGGTTTCCTGCAATTCTGCCCCGCTTTCAAGTCCTCTTGGCAGCCTTACTTCAATATCTTTTTGGATGATAGCTGTCATTTATAACTCTGCAGGTATGTGAATGACAGTGCCCCTGAGCTCCTTTCTTCAACTCGCTTTCTTGTGAGCTGGCCGCAACACCGCTGCATTGCTTCAGGCCCTAGTGTGGTTCCGGCATGGCACACTGAGCCTTTGGTTAATTCCTCTTCCCGGTGGGAAATGAGAGTTAAATTTGCCCGTCCAGACACCTCCAGCTAGTCTCTCATTGGTTCTCCCTATTCCTGTTCATTTTCCGCAGAAATTGCAAACTGGGCCAAAGAAGAGGTTAAAGGCACTGACTCTCCAAGTGGGGAGAGTGTTAGTAAAGCATCTGGAATGTTGCACCCGAGTACCAGGGGACGAAAACTGACACAATTGAACACGTTTCCCGAGCACACGGTGGATCATACTCTGGGTTCCACATGCATGTTTTAGCTGAAGGAAGAATTCCTTAAACCTGGAGAGTTGAGACCCATGGAATGGGTACCATGCAATATGACTTCAAAGGGTCTGCATTTGTCCACCGAACCTCACCAATCCTATCACTGCTGCGTTTATGCCGCTGTACACACGCTTGATTCTCTTGCAGAGACATATAAATCCATAGGTTTTAAGATTCTTACTAGTCAGGTATATTCTTAGGCGTTTAATATGGGGTGTAGAGTCCACTTCGTTGAGCAAGGAGTAGCTCTTGTCTATTATATATTTGGCTTATGGAACGGTATCTGTGCTAATTTCAATCTCTGGTTTTATGCAGCACCCCAACTCACCTTTCCCCTTAAGCAAGCATAAGTTGGTTTTCTACATTTGAGACCCTGTTCTGTTTTGTAATTCAGTTCCTGTGTAGCCAAGTTTACATTCCATGTGGTAGAGATATCTTATGATGTTTCTTTTTCTGTGTGACTTATTTCACTTAGAATCATCGTACCTGAATCCACTCATTATGCTGCTATGGGCCTGATGACATAGATTTCATTGCTGAGTGATATTGCATTGTACGTAAGTACCACAACTTCTTTATCCATTTTTCACTTTCTGTGATTTTGAACTTATACTGTAAACGAGGTTCTTGTAAACAGAGCCTTCCCAAACTTTGGGGTGGCTGTGTCTTTTTGATTTTAATTTCCCTAAGCTATAGGACCATAAGTGGAAGTGCCCTAGGCTCTGTTGCTTTGTTTTGTAGATGTTTCAGGAAACACCATACACTTCTCCAGAGTGGCTGTTGGCAATTTACATCCCGCCCATCAGCATAACAAGGCTCCCAGTTCTCCATGGCCTGTCCTGCCTTTCTGCATTTTACACTTTTTTCAGATGGCCCTTTTGACCGTGGGGCAGTGAGACTTCATTGTAGTGCAGATTTCCTTTGCAAGCTTGCTTGGTTGGCCAAAAAGGGCGTATGCGTTTTTTCCTGAATATATTCAGGAAAAAACGCATACGCCCTTTTTGGCCAAGTGCATCATTGTGGACGTTCTGCCTCTTTTCCTATGCTTTACATGCAATTCCAGTCTACCTCCTGAAATCGGTTTCCTGCAATTCTGCCCCGCTTTCAAGTCCTCTTGGCAGCCTTACTTCAATATATTTTTGGACGATAGCTGTCATTTATAACTCTGCAGGTATGTGAATGACAGTGCCCCTGAGCTCCTTTCTTCAACTCGCTTTCTTGTGAGCTGGCCGCAACACCGCAGCATTGCTTCAGGCCCTAGTGTGGTTCCGGCATGGCACGCTGAGCCTTTGTTTAATTCCTCTTCCTGGTGGGAAATGAGAGTTAAATTTGCCCGTCCAGACACCTCCAGCTAGTCTCTCATTGGTTCTCCCTATTCCTGTTCATTTTCCGCAGAAATTGCAAACTGGGCCAAATAGGAGGTTAAAGGCACTGACTCTCCAAGTGGGGAGAGTGTTAGTAAAGCGTCTGGAATGTTGCACCCGAGTACCAGGGGACGAAAACTGAGACATATTTGAACACGTTTCCCGATCACATGGTGGATCATACTCTGGGTTCCACATGCATGTTTTAGCTGAAGGAAGAATCCCTTAAACCTGGAGAGTTGAGACCCCTGCAATGGGTACCATGCAATATGACTTCAAAGGGTCTGCATTTGCTCACCGAACCTCACCAATCCTATCACTGCTGCATTTATGCCACTGTACACACGCTTGATTCTCTTTCGGAGACATATAAATCCATAGGTTTTAAGATTCTTACTAGTCAGGTATATTCTTAGGCGTTTAATATGGGGTGTAGAGTCCACTTCGTTGAGCAACGAGTAGCTCTTGTCTATTACATATTTGGCTTATGGAACGGTATCTGTGCTAATTTCAATCTCTGGTTTTATGCAGCACCCCAACTCACCTTTCCCCTTAAGCAAGCATAAGTCGGTTTTCTACATTTGAGACCCTGTTCTGTTTTGTAATTCAGTTCCTGTGTAGCCAAGTTTACATTCCATGTGGTAGAGATATCTTATGATGTTTTTTTTTCTGTGTGACTTATTTCACTTAGAATCATCGTACCTGAATCCACTCATTATGCTGCTATGGGCCTGATGACATAGATTTCATTGCTGAGTGATATTGCATTGTACGTAAGTACCACAACTTCTTTATCCATTTTGCGCTTTCTGTGATATTGAACTTGTACCGTAAACGAGGTTCTTGTAAACAGAGCTGTCCCAAACATTTGGGTGGTTGTGTCTTTTTTATTTTAATTTCCCTAAGCTATAGGACCATAAGTGGAAGTGCCCTAGGCTCTGTTGCTTTGTTTTTTAGATGTTTCCGGAAACACCATACACTTCTCCAGAGTGGCTGTTGGCAATTTACATCCCACCCATCAGCATAACAAGGCTGCCAGTTCTCCATGGCCTGTCCTGTCTTTCTGGATTTTACACTTTTTTCAGATGGCCCTTTTGACCGGGGGGCAGTGAGACTTCATTGTAGTGCAGATTTCCTTTGCAAGCTTGCTTGGTTGGCCAAAAAGGGCGTATGCATTTTTTCCTGAATATATTAAGGAAAAAACGCATACGCCCTTTTTGGCCAAGTGCATCATTGTGGACGTTCTGCCTCTTTTCCTATGCTTTACATGCAATTCCAGTCTACCTCCTGAAATCGGTTTCCTGCAATTCTGCCCCGCTTTCAAGTCCTCTTGGCTGCCTTACTTCAATATATTTTTGGACGATAGCTATCATTTATAACTCTGCAGGTATGTGAATGACAGCGCCCCTGAGCTCCTTTCTTCAACTCGCTTTCTTGTGAGCTGGCCGCAACACCACAGGATTGCTTCAGGCCCTAGTGTGGTTCAGGCATGGCACGCTGAGCCTTTGGTTAATTCCTCTTCCTGGTGGGAAATGAGAGTTAAATTTGCCCGTCCAGACACCTCCAGCTAGTCTCTCATTGGTTCTCCCTATTCCTGTTCATTTTCCGCAGAAATTGCAAACTGGGCCAAACAGGAGGTTAAAGGCACTGACTCTCCAAGTGGGGAGAGTGTTAGTAAAGCGTCTGGAATGTTGCACTCGAGTATCAGGGGACGAAAACTGAGACACATTTGAACACGTTTCCCGATCACATGGTGGATCATACTCTGGGTTCCACATGCATGTTTTAGCTGAAGGAAGAATCCCTTAAACCTGGAGAGTTGAGACCCCTGCAATGGGTACCATGCAATATGACTTCAAAGGGTCTGCATTTGCTCACCGAACCTCACCAATCCTATCACTGCTGCATTTATGCCACTGTACACACGCTTGATTCTCTTTCTGAGACATATAAATCCATAGGTTTTAAGATTCTTACTAGTCAGGTATATTCTTAGGCGTTTAATATGGGGTGTAGAGTCCACTTCGTTGATCAAGGAGTAGCTCTTGTCTATTACATATTTGGCTTATGGAACGGTATCTGTGCTAATTTCAATCTCTGGTTTTATGCAGCACCCCAACTCACCTTTCCCCTTAAGCAAGCATAAGTCGGTTTTCTACATTTGAGACCCTGTTCTGTTTTGTAATTCAGTTCCTGTGTAGCCAAGTTTACATTCCATGTGGTAGAGATATCTTATGATGTTTTTTTTTCTGTGTGACTTATTTCACTTAGAATCATCGTACCTGAATCCACTCATTATGCTGCTATGGGCCTGATGACATAGATTTCATTGCTGAGTGATATTGCATTGTACGTAAGTACCACAACTTCTTTATCCATTTTGCGCTTTCTGTGATATTGAACTTGTACCGTAAACGAGGTTCTTGTAAACAGAGCTGTCCCAAACATTTGGGTGGTTGTGTCTTTTTTATTTTAATTTCCCTAAGCTATAGGACCATAAGTGGAAGTGCCCTAGGCTCTGTTGCTTTGTTTTTTAGATGTTTCCGGAAACACCATACACTTCTCCAGAGTGGCTGTTGGCAATTTACATCCCACCCATCAGCATAACAAGGCTGCCAGTTCTCCATGGCCTGTCCTGTCTTTCTGGATTTTACACTTTTTTCAGATGGCCCTTTTGACCGGGGGGCAGTGAGACTTCATTGTAGTGCAGATTTCCTTTGCAAGCTTGCTTGGTTGGCCAAAAAGGGCGTATGCATTTTTTCCTGAATATATTAAGGAAAAAACGCATACGCCCTTTTTGGCCAAGTGCATCATTGTGGACGTTCTGCCTCTTTTCCTATGCTTTACATGCAATTCCAGTCTACCTCCTGAAATCGGTTTCCTGCAATTCTGCCCCGCTTTCAAGTCCTCTTGGCTGCCTTACTTCAATATATTTTTGGACGATAGCTATCATTTATAACTCTGCAGGTATGTGAATGACAGCGCCCCTGAGCTCCTTTCTTCAACTCGCTTTCTTGTGAGCTGGCCGCAACACCGCAGGATTGCTTCAGGCCCTAGTGTGGTTCAGGCATGGCACGCTGAGCCTTTGGTTAATTCCTCTTCCTGGTGGGAAATGAGAGTTAAATTTGCCCGTCCAGACACCTCCAGCTAGTCTCTCATTGGTTCTCCCTATTCCTGTTCATTTTCCGCAGAAATTGCAAACTGGGCCAAACAGGAGGTTAAAGGCACTGACTCTCCAAGTGGGGAGAGTGTTAGTAAAGCGTCTGGAATGTTGCACTCGAGTATCAGGGGACGAAAACTGAGACACATTTGAACACGTTTCCCGATCACATGGTGGATCATACTCTGGGTTCCACATGCATGTTTTAGCTGAAGGAAGAATCCCTTAAACCTGGAGAGTTGAGACCCCTGCAATGGGTACCATGCAATATGACTTCAAAGGGTCTGCATTTGCTCACCGAACCTCACCAATCCTATCACTGCTGCATTTATGCCACTGTACACACGCTTGATTCTCTTTCGGAGACATATAAATCCATAGGTTTTAAGATTCTTACTAGTCAGGTATATTCTTAGGCGTTTAATATGGGGTGTAGAGTCCACTTCGTTGATCAAGGAGTAGCTCTTGTCTATTACATATTTGGCTTATGGAACGGTATCTGTGCTAATTTCAATCTCTGGTTTTATGCAGCACCCCAACTCACCTTTCCCCTTAAGCAAGCATAAGTCGGTTTTCTACATTTGAGACCCTGTTCTGTTTTGTAATTCAGTTCCTGTGTAGCCAAGTTTACATTCCATGTGGTAGAGATATCTTATGATGTTTCTTTTTCTGTGTGACTTATTTCACTTAGAATCATCGTACTTGAATCCACTCATTATGCTGCTATGGGCCTGATGACATAGATTTCATTGCTGAGTGATATTGCATTGTACGTAAGTACCACAACTTCTTTATCCATTTTTCACTTTCTGTGATTTTGAACTTGTACTGTAAACGAGGTTCTTGTAAACAGAGCCTTCCCAAACTTTGGGGTGGCTGTGTCTTTTTGATTTTAATTTCCCTAAGCTATAGGACCATAAGTGGAAGAGCCCTAGGCTCTGTTGCTTTGTTTTTTAGATGTTTCAGGAAACACCATACACTTCTCCAGAGTGGCTGTTGGCAATTTACATCCCGCCCATCAGCATCACAAGGCTCCCAGTTCTCCATGGCCTGTCCTGCCTTTCTGGATTTTACACTTTTTTCAGATGACCCTTTTGACCGTGGGGCAGTGAGACTTCATTGTAGTGCAGATTTCCTTTGCAAGCTTGCTTGGTTGGCCAAAAAGGGCGTATGCGTTTTTTCCTGAATATATTCAGGAAAAAATGCATACGCCCTTTTTGGCCAAGTGCATCATTGTGGACGTTCTGCCTCTTTTCCTTTGCTTTACATGCAATTCCAGTCTACCTCCTGAAATCGGTTTCCTGCAATTCTGCCCAGCGTTCAAGTCCTCTTGGCAGCCTTACTTCAATATATTTTTGGACGATAGCTGTCATTTATAACTCTGCAGGTTTGTGAATGACAGTGCCCCTGATCTCCTTTCTTCAACTCGCTTTCTTGTGAGCTGGCCGCAACACCGCAGCATTGCTTCAGGCCCTAGTGTGGTTCCAGCATGACATGCTGAGCCTTTGGTTAATTCCTCTTCCTGGTGGGAAATGAGAGTTAAATTTGCCCGTCCAGACAACTCCAGCTAGTCTCTCATTGGTTCTCCCTATTCCTGTTCATTTTCCGCAGAAATTGCAAACTGGGCCAAACAATAGTTTAAAGGCACTGACTCTCCAAGTGGGGAGAGTGTTAGTAAAGCGTCTGGAATGTTGCACCCAAGTACCAGGGGATGAAAACTGACACAATTAAACACGTTTCCCGATCACACGGTGGATCATACTCTGGGTTCCACATGCATGTTTTAGCTGAAGGAAGAATCCCTTAAACCTGGAGAGTTGAGACCCATGGAATGGGTACCATGCAATATGACTTCAAAGGGTCTGCATTTGCTCACCGAACCTCACCAATCCTATCACTGCTGCGTTTATGACACTGTACACACGCTTGATTCTCTTTCGGAGACATATAAATCCATAGGTTTTAAGATTCTTTCTAGTCAGGTATATTCTTACGCGTTTAATATGTGGTGTAGAGTCCACTTCGTTGAGCAAGGAGTAGCTCTTGTCTATTAAATATTTGGCTTATGGAACGGTATCCATTCTAATTTCAATCTCTGGTTTTATGCAGCACCCCAACTCACCTTTCGCCTTAAGCAAGCATAAGTTGGTTTTCTACATTTGAGACCCTGTTCTGTTTTGTAATTCAGTTCCTGTGTAGCCAAGTTTACATTCCTTGTAGTAGTGATATCTTATGATGTTTGTTTTTCTGTGTGACTTATTTCACTTAGAAGCATCGTACCTGAATCCACTCATTATGCTGCTACGGGCCTGATGACATAGATTTCATTGCTGAGTGATATTGCATTGTACGTAAGTACCACAACTTCTTTATCCATTTTTCGCTTTCTGTGATATTGAACTTGGACCATAAATGAGGTTCTTGTAAACAGAGCTGTCCCTAACTTTGGGGTGGCTGAGTCTTTTTGATTTTAATTTCCCTAAGCTATAGGACCATAAGTGGAAGTGTCCTAGGCTCTGTTGCTTTGTTTTTTAGATGTTTCAGGAAACACCATACACTTCTCCAGAGTGGCTGTTGGCAATTTACATCCCGCCCATCAGCATAACAAGGCTCCCAGTTCTCCATGGCCTGTCCTGCCTTTCTGGATTTTACACTTTTTTCAGATGGCCCTGTTGACCGGGGGGCAGTGAGACTTCATTGTAGTGCAGATTTCCTTTGCAAGCTTGCTTGGTTGGCCAAAAAGGGCGTATGCGTTTTTTCCTGAATATATTCAGGAAAAAACGCATACGCCCTTTTTGGCCAAGTGCATCATTGTGGACGTTCTGCCTCTTTTCTTATGCTTTACATGCAATTCCAGTCTACCTCCTGAAATCGGTTTCCTGCAATTCTGCCCCGCTTTCAAGTCCTCTTGGCAGCCTTACTTCAATATATTTTTGGACGATAGCTGTCATTTATAACTCTGCCGGTTTGTGAATGACAGTGCCCCTGAGCTCCTTTCTTCAACTCGCTTTCTTGTGAGCTGGCCGCAACACCGCAGCATTGCTTCAGGCCCTAGTGTGGTTCCGGCATGACATGTTGAGCCTTTGGTTAATTCCTCTTCCTGGTGGGAAATGAGAGTTAAATTTGCCCGTCCAGTCACCTCCAGATAGTCTCTCATTGGTTCTCCCTATTCCTGTTCATTTTCCACAGAAATTGCAAACTGGGCCAAACAAGAGGTTAAAGGCACTGACTCTCCAAGTGGGGAGAGTGTTAGTAAAGCGTCTGGAATGTTGCACCCGAGTACCAGGGGATGAAAACTGACACAATTAAACACGTTTCCCGATCACAAGGTGGATCATACTCTGGGTTCCACATGCATGTTTTAGCTGAAGGAAGAATCCCTTAAACCTGGAGAGTTGAGACCCATGGAATGGGTACCATGCAATATGACTTCAAAGGGTCTGCATTTGCTCACCGAACCTCACCAATCCTATCACTGCTGCGTTTATGACACTGTACACACGCTTGATTCTCTTTTGGAGACATATAAATCCATAGGTTTTAAGATTCTTTCTAGTCAGGTATATTCTTACGCGTTTAATATGGGGTGTAGAGTCCACTTCGTTGAGCAAGGAGTAGCTCTTGTCTATTAAATATTTGGCTTATGGAACGGTATCTGTTCTAATTTCAATCTCTGGTTTTATGCAGCACCCCAACTCACCTTTCGCCTTAAGCAAGCATAAGTTGGTTTTCTACATTTGAGACCCTCTTCTGTTTTGTAATTCAGTTCCTGAGTTGCCAAGTTTACATTCCTTGTACTAGTGATATCTTATGATGTTTCTTTTTCTGTGTGACTTATTTCACTTAGAATCATCGTACCTGAATCCACTCATTATGCTGCTACGGGCCTGATGACATAGATTTCATTGCTGAGTGATATTGCATTGTACGTAAGTACCACAACTTCTTTATCCATTTTTCGCTTTCTGTGATATTGAACTTGGACCATAAATGAGGTTCTTGTAAACAGAGCTGTCCCTAACTTTGGGGTGGCTGAGTCTTTTTGATTTTAATTTCCCTAAGCTATAGGACCATAAGTGGAAGTGCCCTAGGCTCTGTTGCTTTGTTTTTTAGATGTTTCAGGAAACACCATACACTTCCCCAGAGTGGCTGTTGGCAATTTACATCCCGCCCATCAGCATAACAAGGCTCCCAGTTCTCCATGGCCTGTCCTGCCTTTCTGGATTTTACACTTTTTTCAGATGGCCCTTTTGACCGGGGGGCAGTGAGACTTCATTGTAGTGCAGATTTCCTTTGCAAGCTTGCTTGGTTGGCCAAAAAGGGCGTATGCGTTTTTTCCTGAATATATTCAGGAAAAAACGCATACGCCCTTTTTGGCCAAGTGCATCATTGTGGACGTTCTGCCTCTTTTCCTATGCTTTACATGCAATTCCAGTCTACCTCCTGAAATCGGTTTCCTGCAATTCTGCCCCACTTTCAAGTCCTCTTGGCAGCCTTACTTCAATATATTTTTGGACGATAGCTATCATTTATAACTCTGCAGGTATGTGAATGACAGTGCCCCTGAGCTCCTTTCTTCAACTCGCTTTCTTGTGAGCTGGCCGCAACACCGCAGGATTGCTTCAGGCCCTAGTGTGGTTCCGGCATGGCACACTGAGCCTTTGTTTAATTCCTCTTCCTGGTGGGAAATGAGAGTTAAATTTGCCCATCCAGACACCTCCAGCTAGTCTCTCATTGGTTCTCTCTATTCCTGTTCATTTTCCGCAGAAATTGCAAACTGGGCCAAACAGGAGGTTAAAGGCACTGACTCTCCAAGTGGGGAGAGTGTTAGTAAAGCGTCTGGAATGTTGCACCCGAGTACCAGGGGACGAAAACTGAGACACATTTGAACATGTTTCCCGATCACATGGTGGATCATACTCTGGGTTCCACATGCATGTTTTAGCTGAAGGAAGAATCCCTTAAACCTGGAGAGTTGAGACCCCTGTAATGGGTACCATGCAATATGACTTCAAAGGGTCTGCATTTGCTCACCGAACCTCACCAATCCTATCACTGCTGCATTTATGCCACTGTACACACGCTTGATTCTCTTGCAGAGACATATAAATCCATAGGTTTTAAGATTCTTACTAGTCAGGTATATTCTTAGGCGTTTAATATGGGGTGTAGAGTCCACTTCGTTGAGCAAGGAGTAGCTCTGTCTATTACATATTTGGCTTATGGAACGGTATCTGTGCTAATTTCAATCTCTGGTTTTATGCAGCACCCCAACTCACCTTTCCCCTTAAGCAAGCATAAGTCGGTTTTCTACATTTGAGACCCTGTTCTGTTTTGTAATTCAGTTCCTGTGTAGCCAAGTTTACATTCCATGTGGTAGAGATATCTTATGATGTTTGTTTTTCTGTGTGACTTATTTCACTTAGAATCATCGTACCTGAATCCACTCATTATGCTGCTATAGGCCTGATGACATAGATTTCATTGCTGAGTGATATTGCATTGTACGTAAGTACCACAACTTCTTTATCCATTTTTCACTTTCTGTGATTTTGAACTTATACTGTAAACGAGGTTCTTGTAAACAGAGCCTTCCCAAACTTTGGGGTGGCTGTGTCTTTTTGATTTTAATTTCCCTAAGCTATAGGACCATAAGTGGAAGTGCCCTAGGCTCTGTTGCTTTGTTTTGTAGATGTTTCAGGAAACACCATACACTTCTCCAGAGTGGCTGTTGGCAATTTACATCCCGCCCATCAGCATAACAAGGCTCCCAGTTCTCCATGGCCTGTCCTGCCTTTCTGGATTTTACACTTTTTTCAGATGGCCCTTTTGACCGGGGGGCAGTGAGACTTCATTGTAGTGCAGATTTCCTTTGCAAGCTTGCTTGGTTGGCCAAAAAGGGCGTATGCATTTTTTCCTGAATATATTCAGGAAAAAACGCATATGCCCTTTTTGGCCAAGTGCATCATTGTGGACGTTCTGCCTCTTTTCCTATGCTTTACATGCAATTCCAGTCTACCTCCTGAAATCGGTTTCCTGCAATTCTGCCCCGCTTTCAAGTCCTCTTGGCAGCCTTACTTCAATATATTTTTGGACGATAGCTGTCATTTATAACTCTGCAGGTATGTGAATGACAGTGCCCCTGAGCTCCTTTCTTCAACTCGCTTTCTTGTGAGCTGGCCGCAACACCGCAGCATTGCTTCAGGCCCTAGTGTGGTTCCGGCATGGCACGCAGAGCCTTTGTTTAATTCCTCTTCCTGGTGGGAAATGAGAGTTAAATTTGCCCGTCCAGACACCTCCAGCTAGTCTCTCATTGGTTCTCCCTATTCCTGTTCATTTTCCGCAGAAATTGCAAACTGGGCCAAATAGGAGGTTAAAGGCACTGACTCTCCAAGTGGGGAGAGTGTTAGTAAAGCGTCTGGAATGTTGCACCCGAGTACCAGGGGACGAAAACTGAGACACATTTGAACACGTTTCCTGATCACATGGTGGATCATACTCTGGGTTCCACATGCATGTTTTAGCTGAAGGAAGAATCCCTTAAACCTGGAGAGTTGAGACCCCTGCAATGGGTACCATGCAATATGACTTCAAAGGGTCTGCATTTGCTCACCGAACCTCACCAATCCTATCACTGCTGCATTTATGCCACTGTACACACGCTTGATTCTCTTTCGGAGACATATAAATCCATAGGTTTTAAGATTCTTACTAGTCAGGTATATTCTTAGGCGTTTAATATGGGGTGTTGAGTCCACTTCGTTGAGCAAGGAGTAGCTCTTGTCTATTACATATTTGGCTTATGGAACGGTATCTGTGCTAATTTCAATCTCTGGTTTTATGCAGCACCCCAACTCACCTTTCCCCTTAAGCAAGCATAAGTCGGTTTTCTACATTTGAGACCCTGTTCTGTTTTGTAATTCAGTTCCTGTGTAGCCAAGTTTACATTCCATGTGGTAGAGATATCTTATGATATTTCATTTTCTGTGTGACTTATTTCACTTAGAATCATCGTACCTGAATCCACTCATTATGCTGCTATGGGCCTGATGACATAGATTTCATTGCTGAGTGATATTCTATTGTACGTAAGTAACACAACTTCTTTATCCATTTTTCACTTTCTGTGATTTTGAACTTGTACTGTAAACGAGGTTCTTGTAAACAGAGCCTTCCCAAACTTTGGGGGGCTGTGTCTTTTTGATTTTAATTTCCCTAAGCTATAGGACCATAAGTGGAAGAGCCCTAGGCTCTGTTGCTTTGTTTTTTAGATGTTTCAGGAAACACCATACACTTCTCCAGAGTGGCTGTTGGCAATTTACATCCCGCCCATCAGCATAACAAGGCTCCCAGTGCTCCATGGCCTGTCCTGCCTTTCTGGATTTTACACTTTTTTCAGATGGCCCTTTTGACCGGGGGGCAGTGAGACTTCATTGTAGTGCAGATTTCCATTGCAAGCTTGCTTGGTTGGCCAAAAAAGGCGTATGCGTTTTTTCCTGAATATATTCAGGAAAAAACGCATACGCCCTTTTTGGCCAAGTGCATCATTGTGGACGTTCTGCCTCTTTTCCTTTGCTTTACATGCAATTCCAGTCTACCTCCTGAAATCGGTTTCCTGCAATTCTGCCCAGCGTTCAAGTCCTCTTGGCAGCCTTACTTCAATATATTTTTGGACGATAGCTGTCATTTATAACTCTGCAGGTTTGTGAATGACAGTGCCCCTGAGCTCCTTTCTTCAACTCGCTTTCTTGTGAGCTGGCCGCAACACCGCAGCATTGCTTCAGGCCCTAGTGTGGTTCCGGCATGACATGCTGAGCCTTTGGTTAATTCCTCTTCCTGGTGGGAAATGAGAGTTAAATTTGCCCGTCCAGTCACCTCCAGATAGTCTCTCATTGGTTCTCCCTATTCCTGTTCATTTTCCACAGAAATTGCAAACTGGGCCAAACAAGAGGTTAAAGGCACTGACTCTCCAAGTGGGGAGAGTGTTAGTAAAGCGTCTGGAATGTTGCACCCGAGTACCAGGGGATGAAAACTGACACAATTAAACACGTTTCCCGATCACAAGGTGGATCATACTCTGGGTTCCACATGCATGTTTTAGCTGAAGGAAGAATCCCTTAAACCTGGAGAGTTGAGACCCATGGAATGGGTACCATGCAATATGACTTCAAAGGGTCTGCATTTGCTCACCGAACCTCACCAATCCTATCACTGCTGCGTTTATGACACTGTACACACGCTTGATTCTCTTTTGGAGACATATAAATCCATAGGTTTTAAGATTCTTTCTAGTCAGGTATATTCTTACGCGTTTAATATGGGGTGTAGAGTCCACTTCGTTGAGCAAGGAGTAGCTCTTGTCTATTAAATATTTGGCTTATGGAACGGTATCTGTTCTAATTTCAATCTCTGGTTTTATGCAGCACCCCAACTCACCTTTCGCCTTAAGCAAGCATAAGTTGGTTTTCTACATTTGAGACCCTGTTCTGTTTTGTAATTCAGTTCCTGAGTTGCCAAGTTTACATTCCTTGTACTAGTGATATCTTATGATGTTTCTTTTTCTGTGTGACTTATTTCACTTAGAATCATCGTACCTGAATCCACTCATTATGCTGCTACGGGCCTGATGACATAGATTTCATTGCTGAGTGATATTGCATTGTACGTAAGTACCACAACTTCTTTATCCATTTTTCGCTTTCTGTGATATTGAACTTGGACCATAAATGAGGTTCTTGTAAACAGAGCTGTCCCTAACTTTGGGGTGGCTGAGTCTTTTTGATTTTAATTTCCCTAAGCTATAGGACCATAAGTGGAAGTGCCCTAGGCTCTGTTGCTTTGTTTTTTAGATGTTTCAGGAAACACCATACACTTCTCCAGAGTGGCTGTTGGCAATTTACATCCCGCCCATCAGCATAACAAGGCTCCCAGTTCTCCATGGCCTGTCCTGCCTTTCTGGATTTTACACTTTTTTCAGATGGCCCTTTTGACCGGGGGGCAGTGAGACTTCATTGTAGTGCAGATTTCCTTTGCAAGCTTGCTTGGTTGGCCAAAAAGGGCGTATGCGTTTTTTCCTGAATATATTCAGGAAAAAACGCATACGCCCTTTTTGGCCAAGTGCATCATTGTGGACGTTCTGCCTCTTTTCCTATGCTTTACATGCAATTCCAGTCTACCTCCTGAAATCGGTTTCCTGCAATTCTGCCCCACTTTCAAGTCCTCTTGGCTGCCTTACTTCAATATATTTTTGGACGATAGCTATCATTTATAACTCTGCAGGTATGTGAATGACAGTGCCCCTGAGCTCCTTTCTTCAACTCGCTTTCTTGTGAGCTGGCCGCAACACCGCAGGATTGCTTCAGGCCCTAGTGTGGTTCCGGCATGGCACACTGAGCCTTTGTTTAGTTCCTCTTCCTGGTGGGAAATGAGAGTTAAATTTGCCCATCCAGACACCTCCAGCTAGTCTCTCATTGGTTCTCTCTATTCCTGTTCATTTTCCGCAGAAATTGCAAACTGGGCCAAACAGGAGGTTAAAGGCACTGACTCTCCAAGTGGGGAGAGTGTTAGTAAAGCGTCTGGAATGTTGCACCCGAGTACCAGGGGACGAAAACTGAGACACATTTGAACATGTTTCCCGATCACATGGTGGATCATACTCTGGGTTCCACATGCATGTTTTAGCTGAAGGAAGAATCCCTTAAACCTGGAGAGTTGAGACCCCTGTAATGGGTACCATGCAATATGACTTCAAAGGGTCTGCATTTGCTCACCGAACCTCACCAATCCTATCACTGCTGCATTTATGCCACTGTACACACGCTTGATTCTCTTGCAGAGACATATAAATCCATAGGTTTTAAGATTCTTACTAGTCAGGTATATTCTTAGGCGTTTAATATGGGGTGTAGAGTCCACTTCGTTGAGCAACGAGTAGCTCTTGTCTATTACATATTTGGCTTATGGAACGGTATCTGTGCTAATTTCAATCTCTGGTTTTATGCAGCACCCCAACTCACCTTTCCCCTTAAGCAAGCATAAGTCGGTTTTCTACATTTGAGACCCTGTTCTGTTTTGTAATTCAGTTCCTGTGTAGCCAAGTTTACATTCCATGTGGTAGAGATATCTTATGATATTTCTTTTTCTGTGTGACTTATTTCACTTAGAATCATCGTACCTGAATCCACTCATTATGCTGCTATGGGCCTGATGACATAGATTTCATTGCTGAGTGATATTGCATTGTACGTAAGTAACACAACTTCTTTATCCATTTTTCACTTTCTGTGATTTTGAACTTGTACCGTAAACGAGGTTCTTGTAAACAGAGCCTTCCCAAACTTTGGGGTGGCTGTGTCTTTTTGATTTTAATTTCCCTAAGCTATAGGACCATAAGTGGAAGAGCCCTATGCTCTGTTGCTTTGTTTTTTAGATGTTTCAGGAAACACCATACACTTCTCCAGAGTGGCTGTTGGCAATTTACATCCCGCCCATCAGCATAACAAGGCTCCCAGTGCTCCATGGCCTGTCCTGCCTTTCTGGATTTTACACTTTTTTCAGATGGCCCTTTTGACCGGGGGGCAGTGAGACTTCATTGTAGTGCAGATTTCCTTTGCAAGCTTGCTTGGTTGGCCAAAAAGGGCGTATGCGTTTTTTCCTGAATATATTCAGGAAAAAACGCATACGCCCTTTTTGGCCAAGTGCATCATTGTGGACGTTCTGCCTCTTTTCCTATGCTTTACATGCAATTCCAGTCTACCTCCTGAAATCGGTTTCCTGCAATTCTGCCCCGCTTTCAAGTCCTCTTGGCAGCCTTACTTCAATATATTTTTGGACGATAGCTATCATTTATAACTCTGCAGGTATGTGAATGACAGTGCCCCTGAGCTCCTTTCTTCAACTCGCTTTCTTGTGAGCTGGCCGCAACACCGCAGCATTGCTTCAGGCCCTAGTGTGGTTCCGGCATGGCACGCTGAGCCTTTGTTTAATTCCTCTTCCTGGTGGGAAATGAGAGTTAAATTTGCCCGTCCAGACACCTCCAGCTAGTCTCTCATTGGTTCTCCCTATTCCTGTTCATTTTCCGCAGAAATTGCAAACTGGGCCAAACAGGAGGTTAAAGGCACTGACTCTCCAAGTGGGGAGAGTGTTAGTAAAGCATCTGGAATGTTGCACCCGAGTACCAGGGGACGAAAACTGAGACACATTTGAACACGTTTCCCGATCACATGGTGGATCATACTCTGGGTTCCACATGCATGTTTTAGCTGAAGGAAGAATCCCTTAAACCTGGAGAGTTGAGACCCCTGCAATGGGTACCATGCAATATGACTTCAAAGGGTCTGCATTTGCTCACCGAACCTCACCAATCCTATCACTGCTGCATTTATGCCACTGTACACACGCTTGATTCTCTTTCTGAGACATATAAATCCATAGGTTTTAAGATTCTTACTAGTCAGGTATATTCTTAGGCGTTTAATATGGGGTGTAGAGTCCACTTCGTTGAGCAAGGAGTAGCTCTTGTCTATTACATATTTGGCTTATGGAACTGTATCTGTGCTAATTTCAATCTCTGGTTTTATGCAGCACCCCAACTCACCTTTCCCCTTAAGCAAGCATAAGTCGGTTTTCTACATTTGAGACCCTGTTCTGTTTTGTAATTCAGTTCCTGTGTAGCCAAGTTTACATTCCATGTGATAGAGATATCTTATGATGTTTCTTTTTCTGTGTGACTTATTTCACTTAGAATCATCGTACCTGAATCCACTCATTATGCTGCTATAGGCCTGATGACATAGATTTCATTGCTGAGTGATATTGCATTGTATGTAAATACCACAACTTCTTTATCCATTTTTCACTTTCTGTGATACTGAACTTGTACCGTAAACGAGGTTCTTGTAAACAGAGCCGTCCCAAACTTTGGGGTGGCTGTGTCTTTTTGATTTTAATTTCCCTAAGCTATAGGACCATAAGTGGAAGTGCCCTAGGCTCTGTTGCTTTGTTTTGTAGATGTTTCAGGAAACACCATACACTTCTCCAGAGTGGCTGTTGGCAATTTACATCCCGCCCATCAGCATAACAAGGCTCCCAGTTCTCCATGGCCTGTCCTGCCTTTCTGGATTTTACACTTTTTTCAGATGGCCCTTTTGACCGGGGGGCAGTGAGACTTCATTGTAGTGCAGATTTCCTTTGCAAGCTTGCTTGGTTGGCCAAAAAGGGCGTAGGCTTTTTTTCTTGAGGAAAAATCGCATATGCCCTTTTTGGCCAAGTGCATCATTGTGGACGTTCTGCCTCTTTTCCTATGCGTTACATGCAATTCCAGTCTACCTCCTGAAATCGGTTTCCTGCAATTCTGCCCCGCTTTCAAGTCCTCTTGGCAGCCTTACTTCAATATATTTTTGGACGATAGCTGTCATTTATAACTCTGCAGGTATGTGAATGACAGTGCCCCTGAGCTCCTTTCTTCAACTCGTTTTCTTGTGAGCTGGCCGCAACACCGCAGGATTGCTTCAGGCCCTAGTGTTGTTCCGGCATGGCACGCTGAGCCTTTGTTTAATTCCTCTTCCTGGTGGGAAATGAGAGTTAAATTTGCCCGTCCGGACACCTCCAGCTAGTCTCTCATTGGTTCTCCCTATTCCTGTTCATTTTCCGCAGAAATTGCAAACTGGGCCAAACAGGAGGTTAAAGGCACTGACTCTCCAAGTGGGGAGAGTGTTAGTAAAGCGTCTGGAATGTTGCACCCGAGTACCAGGGGACGAAAACTGAGACACATTTGAACACGTTTACCGATCACATGGTGGATCATACTCTGGGTTCCACATGCATGTTTTAGCTGAAGGAAGAATCCCTTAAACCTGGAGAGTTGAGACCCCTGCAATGGGTACCATGCAATATGACTTCAAAGGGTCTGCATTTGCTCACCGAACCTCACCAATCCTATCACTGCTGCATTTATGCCACTGTACACACGCTTGATTCTCTTTCTGTGACATATAAATCCATAGGTTTTAAGATTCTTACTAGTCAGGTATATTCTTAGGCGTTTAATATGGGGTGTAGAGTCCACTTCGTTGAGCAAGGAGTAGCTCTTGTCTATTACATATTTGGCTTATGGAACGGTATCTGTGCTAATTTCAATCTCTGGTTTTATGCAGCACCCCAACTCACCTTTCCCCTTAAGCAAGCATAAGTCGGTTTTCTACATTTGAGACCCTGTTCTGTTTTGTAATTCAGTTCCTGTGTAGCCAAGTTTACATTCCATGTGGTAGAGATATCTTATGATGTTTCTTTTTCTGTGTGACTTATTTCACTTAGAATCATCGTACCTGAATCCACTCATTATGCTGCTATGGGCCTGATGACATAGATTTCATTGCTGAGTGATATTGCATTGTACGTAAGTACCACAAATTCTTTATCCATTTTTCACTTTCTGTGATTTTGAACTTGTACTGTAAACGAGGTTCTTGTAAACAGAGCCTTCCCAAACTTTGGGGTGGCTGTGTCTTTTTGATTTTAATTTCCCTAAGCTATAGGACCATAAGTGGAAGAGCCCTAGGCTCTGTTGCTTTGTTTTTTAGATGTTTCAGGAAACACCATACACTTCTTCAGAGTGGCTGTTGGCAATTTACATCCCTCCCATCAGCATAACAAGGCTCCCAGTTCTCCATGGCCTGTCCTGCCTTTCTGGATTTTACACTTTTTTCAGATGGCCCTTTTGACCGGGGGGCAGTGAGACTTCATTGTAGTGCAGATTTCCTTTGCAAGCTTGCTTGGTTGGCCAAAAAGGGCGTATGCGTTTTTTCCTGAATATATTCAGGAAAAAACGCATACGCCCTTTTTGGCCAAGTGCATCATTGTGGACGTTCTGCCTCTTTTCCTTTGCTTTACATGCAATTCCAGTCTACCTCCTGAAATCAGTTTCCTGCAATTCTGCCCAGCGTTCAAGTCCTCTTGGCAGCCTTACTTCAATATATTTTTGGACGATAGCTGTCATTTATAACTCTGCAGGTCTGTGAATGACAGTGCCCCTGAGCTCCTTTCTTCAACTCGCTTTCTTGTGAGCTGGCCGCAACACCGCAGCATTGCTTCGGGCCCTAGTGTGGTTCCGGCATGACATGCTGAGCCTTTGGTTAATTCCTCTTCCTGGTGGGAAATGAGAGTTAACTTTGCCCGTCCAGACACTTCCAGCTAGTCTCTCATTGGTTCTCCCTATTCCTGTTCATTTTCCGCAGAAATTGCAAACTGGGCCAAACAAGAGGTTAAAGGCACTGATTCTCCAAGTGGGGAGAGTGTTAGTAAAGCGTCTGGAATGTTGCACCCGAGTACCGGGGGACGAAAACTGAGACACATTTGAACACATTTCCCAATCACACGGTGGATCATACTCTGGGTTCCACATGCATGTTTTAGCTGAAGGAAGAATCCCTTAAACCTGGAGAGTTGAGACCCATGGAATGGGTACCATGCAATATGACTTCAAAGGGTCTGCATTTGCTCACCGATCCTCACCAATCCTATCACTGCTGCGTTTATGCCGCTGTACACATGCTTGATTCTCTTTCAGAGACATATAAATCCATAGGTTTTAAGATTCTTACTAGTCAGGTATATTCTTAGGTGTTTAATATGGGGTGTTGAGTCCACTTCGTTGAGCAAGGTGTAGCTCTTGTCTATTACATATTTGTCTTATTGAACGGTATCTGTGCTAATTTCAATCTCTGGTTTTATGCAGCACCCCAACTCACCTTTCCCCTTAAGCAAGCATAAGTTGGTTTTCTACATTTGAGACCCTGTTCTGTTTTGTAATTCAGTTCCTGTGTAGCCAACTTTACATTCCGTGTACTAGTGATTCCTTATGATGTTTCTTTTTCTCTGTGACTTATTTCACTTAGAATCATCGTACCTGGATCCACTCATTAGGCTGCTACGGGCCTGATGACATAGATTTCATTGCTGAGTGATATTGAATTGTACGTAAGTACCACAACTTCTTTATCCATTTTTCGCTTTCTGCGATTTTGAACTTGTAACGTAAACGAGGTTCTTGTAAACAGAACCGTCCCAAACATTGGGGTGGCTGTGTCTTTTTGATTTTAATTTCCCTAAGCTATAGGACCATAAGTGGAAGTGCCCTAGGCTCTGTTGCTTTGTTTTTTAGATGTTTCAGGAATCACCATACACTTCTCCAGAGTGGCTGGTGGCAATGTACATCCCGCCCATCAGCATAACAAGGCTCCCAGTTCTCCATGACCTGTCCTGCCTTTCTGGATTTTACACTTTTTTCAGATGACCCTTTTGACCGGGGGGCAGTGAGACTTCATTGTAGTGCAGATTTCCTTTGCAAGCTTGCTTGGTTGGCCAAAAAGGGCGTATGCTTTTTTTCCTGAATATATTCAGGAAAAAACGCATACGCCCTTTTTGGCCAAGTGCATCATTGTGGACGTTCTGCCTCTTTTCCTATGCTTTACATGCAATTCCAGTCTACCTCCTGAAATCGGTTTCCTGCAATTCTGCCCCGCTTTCAAGTCCACTTGGCAGCCTACTTCAATATATTTTTGGACGATAGCTGTCATTTATAACTCTGCAGGTTTGTGAATGACAGTGCCCCTGAGCTCCTTTCTTCAACTCGCTTTCTTGTGAGCTGGCCGCAACACCGCAGGATTGCTTCAGGCCCCAGTGTGGTTCTGGAACGGCACGCTGAGCCTTTGTTTAATTCCTCTTATTGGTGGGAAATGAGAGTTAAATTTGCCCGTCCAGACACCTCCAGCTAGTCTCTCATTGGTTCTCCCTATTCCTGTTCATTTTCCGCAGAAATTGCAAACTGGGCCAAACAGGAGGTTAAAGGCACAGACTCTCCAAGTGGAGAGAGTGTTAGTAAAGCGTCTGGAATGTTGCACCCGAGTACCAAGGGACGAAAACTGAGTCACATTTGAACACGTTTCCCGATCACATGGTGGATCATACTCTGGGTTCCACATGCATGTTTTAGCTGAAGGAAGAATCCCTTAAACCTGGAGAGTTGAGACCCATGGAATGGGTACCATGCAATATGACTTCAAAGGGTCTGCATTTGCTTACCGATCCTCACCAATCCTATCACTGCTGCGTTTATGCCGCTGTACACACGCTTGATTCTCTTTCGGAGACATATAAATCCATAGGTTTTAATATTCTTGCTAGTCAGGTATATTCTTAGGCGTTTAATATGGGGTGTTGAGTCCACTTCGTTGAGCAAGGAGTAGCTCTTGTCTATTACATATTTGGCTTATGGAAAGGTATGTGTGCTAATTTCAATCTCTGGTTTTATGCAGCACCCCAACTCACCTTTCCCCTTAAGCAAGCATAAGTCGGTTTTCTACATTTGAGACCCTGTTCTGTTTTGTAATTCAGTTCCTGTGTAGCCAAGTTTACATTCCATGTGGTAGAGATATCTTATGATGTTTCTTTTTCTGTGTGACTTATTTCACTTAAAATCATCGTACCTGAATCCACTCATTATGCTGCTATGGGCCTGATGACATAGATTTCATTGCTGAGTGATATTGCATTGTACGTAAGTACCACAACTTCTTTATCCATTTTTCACTTTCTGTGATTTTGAACTTATACTGTAAAGGAGGTTCTTGTAAACAGAGCCTTCCCAAACTTTGGGGTGGCTGTGTCTTTTTGATTTTAATTTCCCTAAGCTATAGGACCATAAGTAGAAGTGCCCTAGGCTCTGTTGCTTTGTTTTGTAGATGTTTCAGGAAACACCATACACTTCTCCAGAGTGGCTGTTGGCAATTTACATCCCGCCCATCAGCATAACAAGGCTCCCAGTTCTCCATGGCCTGTCCTGCCTTTCTGGATTTTACACTTTTTTCATATGGCCCTTTTGACCGGGGGGCAGTGAGACTTCATTGTAGTGCAGATTTCCTTTGCAAGCTTGCTTGGTTGGCCAAAAAGGGCGTATGCGTTTTTTCCTGAATATATTCAGGAAAAAACGCATACGCCCTTTTTGGCCAAGTGCATCATTGTGGACGTTCTGCCTCTTTTCCTATGCTTTACATGCAATTCCAGTCTAACTCCTGAAATCGGTTTCCTGCAATTCTGCCCCGCTTTCAAGTCCTCTTGGCAGCCTTACTTCAATATATTTTTGGACGATAGCTGTCATTTATAACTCTGCAGGTATGTGAATGACAGTGCCCCTGAGCTCCTTTCTTCAACTCGTTTTCTTGTGAGCTGGCCGCAACACCGCAGGATTGCTTCAGGCCCTAGTGTTGTTCCGGCATGGCACGCTGAGCCTTTGTTTAATTCCTCTTCCTGGTGGGAAATGAGAGTTAAATTTGCCCGTCCGGACACCTCCAGCTAGTCTCTCATTGGTTCTCCCTATTCCTGTTCATTTTCCGCAGAAATTGCAAACTGGGCCAAACAGGAGGTTAAAGGCACTGACTCTCCAAGTGGGGAGAGTGTTAGTAAAGCGTCTGGAATGTTGCACCCGAGTACCAGGGGACGAAAACTGAGACACATTTGAACACGTTTCCCGATCACATGGTGGATCATACTCTGGGTTCCACATGCATGTTTTAGCTGAAGGAAGAATCCCTTAAACCTGGAGAGTTGAGACCCCTGCAATGGGTACCATGCAATATGACTTCAAAGGGTCTGCATTTGCTCACCGAACCTCACCAATCCTATCACTGCTGCATTTATGCCACTGTACACACGCTTGATTCTCTTTCTGTGACATATAAATCCATAGGTTTTAAGATTCTTACTAGTCAGGTATATTCTTAGGCGTTTAATATGGGGTGTAGAGTCCACTTCGTTGAGCAAGGAGTAGCTCTTGTCTATTACATATTTGGCTTATGGAACGGTATCTGTGCTAATTTCAATCTCTGGTTTTATGCAGCACCCCAACTCACCTTTCCCCTTAAGCAAGCATAAGTCGGTTTTCTACATTTGAGACCCTGTTCTGTTTTGTAATTCAGTTCCTGTGTAGCCAAGTTTACATTCCATGTGGTAGAGATATCTTATGATGTTTCTTTTTCTGTGTGACTTATTTCACTTAGAATCATCGTACCTGAATCCACTCATTATGCTGCTATGGGCCTGATGACATAGATTTCATTGCTGAGTGATATTGCATTGTACGTAAGTACCACAAATTCTTTATCCATTTTTCACTTTCTGTGATTTTGAACTTGTACTGTAAACGAGGTTCTTGTAAACAGAGCCTTCCCAAACTTTGGGGTGGCTGTGTCTTTTTGATTTTAATTTCCCTAAGCTATAGGACCATAAGTGGAAGAGCCCTAGGCTCTGTTGCTTTGTTTTTTAGATGTTTCAGGAAACACCATACACTTCTTCAGAGTGGCTGTTGGCAATTTACATCCCTCCCATCAGCATAACAAGGCTCCCAGTTCTCCATGGCCTGTCCTGCCTTTCTGGATTTTACACTTTTTTCAGATGGCCCTTTTGACCGGGGGGCAGTGAGACTTCATTGTAGTGCAGATTTCCTTTGCAAGCTTGCTTGGTTGGCCAAAAAGGGCGTATGCGTTTTTTCCTGAATATATTCAGGAAAAAACGCATACGCCCTTTTTGGCCAAGTGCATCATTGTGGACGTTCTGCCTCTTTTCCTTTGCTTTACATGCAATTCCAGTCTACCTCCTGAAATCAGTTTCCTGCAATTCTGCCCAGCGTTCAAGTCCTCTTGGCAGCCTTACTTCAATATATTTTTGGACGATAGCTGTCATTTATAACTCTGCAGGTCTGTGAATGACAGTGCCCCTGAGCTCCTTTCTTCAACTCGTTTTCTTGTGAGCTGGCCGCAACACCGCAGCATTGCTTCGGGCCCTAGTGTGGTTCCGGCATGACATGCTGAGCCTTTGGTTAATTCCTCTTCCTGGTGGGAAATGAGAGTTAACTTTGCCCGTCCAGACACCTCCAGCTAGTCTCTCATTGGTTCTCCCTATTCCTGTTCATTTTCCGCAGAAATTGCAAACTGGGCCAAACAAGAGGTTAAAGGCACTGATTCTCCAAGTGGGGAGAGTGTTAGTAAAGCGTCTGGAATGTTGCACCCGAGTACCGGGGGACGAAAACTGAGACACATTTGAACACATTTCCCAATCACACGGTGGATCATACTCTGGGTTCCACATGCATGTTTTAGCTGAAGGAAGAATCCCTTAAACCTGGAGAGTTGAGACCCATGGAATGGGTACCATGCAATATGACTTCAAAGGGTCTGCATTTGCTCACCGATCCTCACCAATCCTATCACTGCTGCGTTTATGCCGCTGTACACATGCTTGATTCTCTTTCAGAGACATATAAATCCATAGGTTTTAAGATTCTTACTAGTCAGGTATATTCTTAGGTGTTTAATATGGGGTGTTGAGTCCACTTCGTTGAGCAAGGTGTAGCTCTTGTCTATTACATATTTGTCTTATTGAACGGTATCTGTGCTAATTTCAATCTCTGGTTTTATGCAGCACCCCAACTCACCTTTCCCCTTAAGCAAGCATAAGTTGGTTTTCTACATTTGAGACCCTGTTCTGTTTTGTAATTCAGTTCCTGTGTAGCCAACTTTACATTCTGTGTACTAGTGATTCCTTATGATGTTTCTTTTTCTCTGTGACTTATTTCACTTAGAATCATCGTACCTGGATCCACTCATTAGGCTGCTACGGGCCTGATGACATAGATTTCATTGCTGAGTGATATTGAATTGTACGTAAGTACCACAACTTCTTTATCCATTTTTCGCTTTCTGCGATTTTGAACTTGTAACGTAAACGAGGTTCTTGTAAACAGAACCGTCCCAAACATTGGGGTGGCTGTGTCTTTTTGATTTTAATTTCCCTAAGCTATAGGACCATAAGTGGAAGTGCCCTAGGCTCTGTTGCTTTGTTTTTTAGATGTTTCAGGAATCACCATACACTTCTCCAGAGTGGCTGGTGGCAATGTACATCCCGCCCATCAGCATAACAAGGCTCCCAGTTCTCCATGACCTGTCCTGCCTTTCTGGATTTTACACTTTTTTCAGATGACCCTTTTGACCGGGGGGCAGTGAGACTTCATTGTAGTGCAGATTTCCTTTGCAAGCTTGCTTGGTTGGCCAAAAAGGGCGTATGCTTTTTTTCCTGAATATATTCAGGAAAAAACGCATACGCCCTTTTTGGCCAAGTGCATCATTGTGGACGTTCTGCCTCTTTTCCTATGCTTTACATGCAATTCCAGTCTACCTCCTGAAATCGGTTTCCTGCAATTCTGCCCCGCTTTCAAGTCCACTTGGCAGCCTACTTCAATATATTTTTGGACGATAGCTGTCATTTATAACTCTGCAGGTTTGTGAATGACAGTGCCCCTGAGCTCCTTTCTTCAACTCGCTTTCTTGTGAGCTGGCCGCAACACCGCAGGATTGCTTCAGGCCCCAGTGTGGTTCTGGAACGGCACGCTGAGCCTTTGTTTAATTCCTCTTATTGGTGGGAAATGAGAGTTAAATTTGCCCGTCCAGACACCTCCAGCTAGTCTCTCATTGGTTCTCCCTATTCCTGTTCATTTTCCGCAGAAATTGCAAACTGGGCCAAACAGGAGGTTAAAGGCACAGACTCTCCAAGTGGAGAGAGTGTTAGTAAAGCGTCTGGAATGTTGCACCCGAGTACCAAGGGACGAAAACTGAGTCACATTTGAACACGTTTCCCGATCACATGGTGGATCATACTCTGGGTTCCACATGCATGTTTTAGCTGAAGGAAGAATCCCTTAAACCTGGAGAGTTGAGACCCATGGAATGGGTACCATGCAATATGACTTCAAAGGGTCTGCATTTGCTTACCGATCCTCACCAATCCTATCACTGCTGCGTTTATGCCGCTGTACACACGCTTGATTCTCTTTCGGAGACATATAAATCCATAGGTTTTAATATTCTTGCTAGTCAGGTATATTCTTAGGCGTTTAATATGGGGTGTTGAGTCCACTTCGTTGAGCAAGGAGTAGCTCTTGTCTATTACATATTTGGCTTATGGAAAGGTATGTGTGCTAATTTCAATCTCTGGTTTTATGCAGCACCCCAACTCACCTTTCCCCTTAAGCAAGCATAAGTCGGTTTTCTACATTTGAGACCCTGTTTTGTTTTGTAATTCAGTTCCTGTGTAGCCAAGTTTACATTCCATGTGGTAGAGATATCTTATGATGTTTCTTTTTCTGTGTGACTTATTTCACTTAGAATCATCATACCTGAATCCACTCATTATGCTGCTACGGGCCTGATGACATAGATTTCATTGCTGAGTGATATTGCATTGTACGTAAGTACCACAACTTCTTGATCCATTTTTCGCTTTCTGCGATATTGAACTTGTACCGTAAACGAGGTTCTTGTAAACAGAGCCATACCAAACTTTGGGGTGGCTGTGTCTTTTTCGTTTTAATTTCCCTAAACTATAGGACCATAAGTGGAAGTGCCCTAGGCTCTGTTGGTTTCTTTTTTAGATGTTTCAGGAAGCACCATACACTTCTTCAGAGTGGCTGTTGGCAATTTACATCCCACCCATCAGCATAACAAGGCTCCCAGTTCTCCATGGCCTATCCTGCCTTTCTGGATTTTACACTTTTTTCAGATGGCCCTTTTGACCAGGGGGCAGTGAGACTTCATTGTAGTGCAGATTTCCTTTGCAAGCTTGCTTGGTTGGCCAAAAAGGGCGTATGCGTTTTTTCCTGAATATATTCAGGAAAAAACGCATATGCACTTTTTGGCCAAGTGCATCATTGTGGACGTTCTGCCTCTTTTCCTATGCTTTACATGCAATTCCAGTCTACCTCCTGAAATCGGTTTCCTGCAATTCTGCCCCGCTTTCAAGTCCTCTTGGCAGCCTTACTTCAATATATTTTTGGACGATAGCTGTCATTTATAACTCTGCAGGTCTGTGAATGACAGTGCCCCAGAGCTCCTTTCTACAACTCGCTTTCTTTTGAGATGGCCGCAACACCGCAGGATTGTTTCAGGCACTAGTTTGAGTCCGGCACGGCATGCTGAGCCTTTGGTTAATTCCTCTTCCTGGTGGGAAATGAGAGTTAAATTTGCCCTTCCAGACACCTCTAGCTAGTCTCTCATTGGTTCTCCCTATTCCTGTTCATTTTCCACAGAAATTGCAAACTGGGCCAAACAGGAGGTTAAAGGCACTGACTCTCCAAGTGGGGAGAGTGTTAGTAAAGCGTCTGGAATGTTGCACCCGAGTACCAGGGGACGAAAACTGACACATTTGAACACGTTTCCCGATCACACGGTGGATCATACTCTGGGTTCCACATGCATGTTTTAGCTGAAAGAAGAATACCTTAAACCTGGAGAGTTGAGACCCATGGAATGGGTACCATGCAATATGACTTCAAAGGGTCTGCATTTGCACACCGAACCTCACCAATCCTATCACTGCTGCGTTTATGCCGCTGTACACACGCTTGATTCTCTTTCGGAGACATATAAATCCATAGGTTTTAAGATTCTTACTAGTCAGGTATATTCTTAGGCGTTTAATATGGGGTGTTGTGTCCACTTCGTTGAGCAAGGAGTAGCTCTTGTCTATTACATATTTCGCTTATGGAATGGTATCTGTGCTAATTTCAATCTCTGGTTTTATGCAGCACCCCAACTCACCTTTCCCCTTAAGCAAGCATAAGTTGGTTTTCTACATTTGAGACCCTGTTCTGTTTTGTAATTTAGTTCCTGTGTAGCCAAGTTTACATTCCGTGTAGTAGTGATAACTTATGATGTTTCTTTTTCTGTGTGACTTATTTCACTTAGAATCATCGTACCTGAATCAACTCATTATGTTGCTATGGGCCTGATGACATAGATTTCATTGCTGAGTGATATTGCATTGTACATAAGTAGCACAACTTCTCTATCCATTTTTCACTTTCTGTGATATTGAACTTGTACCGTAAACGAGGTTCTTGTAAACAGAGCCGTCCCAAACTTTGAGGTGGCTCTGTCTTTTTGACTTTAATTTCCCTAAGCTATAGGACCATAAGTGGAAGTGCCCTAGGCTCTCTTGCTTTGTTTTTTAGATGTTTCAGGAAACACCATACACTTCTCCAGAGTGGCTGTTGGCAATTTACATCCCGCCCATCAGTATAACAAGGCTCCCAGTTCTCCATGGCCTGTCCTGCCTTTCTGGATTTTACACTATTTTCAGATGGTCCTTTTGACTGGGGGGCAGTGAGACTTCATTGTAGTGCAGATTTCCTTTGCAAGCTTGCTTGGTTGGCCAAGAAGAGCGTATGCGTTTTTTCCTGAATATATTCAGGAAAAAACGCTTACGTCCTTTTTGGCCAAGTGCATCATTGTGGACGTTCTGCCTCTTTTCCTATGCTTTACATGCAATTCCAGTCTACCTCCTGAAATCGGTTTCCTGCAATTCTGCCCCGCTTTCAAGTCCTCTTGGCAGCCTTACTTCAATATATTTTTGGACGATAGCTGTCATTTATAACTCTGCAGGTTTGTGAATTACAGTGCCCCTGAGCTCCTTTGTTCAACTCGTTTTCTTGTGAGCTAGCCGCAACACCGCAGCATTCCTTCAGGCCCTAGTGTGGTTCCGGCATGGCATGCTGAGCCTTTGGTTAATTCCTCTTCCTGGTGGCCAATGAGAGTTAAATTTGCCCGTCCAGACACCTCCAGCTAGTCTCTCATTGGTTCTCCCTATTCCTGTTCATTTTCCGCAGAAATTGCAAACTGGGCCAAACAGGAGGTTAAAGGCACTGACTCTCCAAGTGGGGAGAGTGTTAGTAAAGCGTCTGGAATGTTGTACCCGTGTACCAGGGGACGAAAACTGACACATTTGTACACGTTTTCCGATCACACGGTGGATCATACTCTGGGTTCCACATGCATGTTTTAGCTGAAGGAAGAATCCCTTAAACCTGGAGAGTTGAGACCCATGGAATGGGTACCATGCAATATGACTTCAAAGGGTCTGCATTTGCTCACCGAACCTCACCAATCCTATCACTGCTGCGTTTATGCCGCTCTACACATGCTTGATTCTCTTTCGGAGACATAGAAATCCATAGGTTTTAAGATTCTTACTAGTCAGGTATATTCTTAGGCGTTTAATATGGGGTGTAGAGTCCACTTCGTTGAGCAAGGAGTAGCTCTTGTCTATTACATATTTGGCTTATGGAACGGTATCTGTGCTAATTTCAATCTCTGGTTTTATGCAGCACCCCAACTCACCTTTCCCCTTAAGCAAGGATAAGTTGATTTTCTACATTAGAGATCCTGTTCTGTTTTGTAATTCAGTTCCTGTGCAGCCAAGTTTACATTCCGTGTCGTAGTGATATCTTATGATCTTTCTTTTTCTGTGTGACTTATTTTACTTAGAATCATCGTACCTGAATCCACTCATTATGCTGCTACGGGCCTGATGACATAGATTTCATTGTTGAGTGATATTGAATTGTACGTAAGTACCACAACTTCTTTATCCATTTTTAGCTTTCTGCGATATTGAACTTGTAACGTAAACGAGGTACTTGTAAACAGAGCCGTTCCAAACTTTGGGGTGGCTGTGTCTTTTTGATTTTAATTTCCCTAAGCTATAGGACCATAAGTGGAAGTGCCTTAGGCTCTGTTGCTTTGTTTTTTAGATGTTTCAGGAAACACCAAACACTTCTCCAGAGTGCCTGTTGGCAATTTACATCCCGCCCATCAGCATAACAATGTTCCTAGTTCTCCATGGCCTGTCCTGCCTTTCTGGATTTTACACTTTTTTCAGATGGCCCTTTTGACCGGGGGGCAGTGAGACTTCATTGTAGTGCAGATTTCCTTTGCAAACTTGCTTGGTTGGCCAAAAAGGGCGTATGCGTTTTTTCCTGAATATATTCAGGAAAAAACGCATACGCCCTTTTTGGCCAAGTGCATCATTGTCGTCGTTCTGAGTCTTTTCATATGTTGTCAATGCAATTCTAGTCTACCTCTTGAAATCGGTTTCCTGCAATTCTACCTTGCTGTCAGTGCCTCTTCATAGCCTTACCTCAATATACTTTTGGAAAATAGTTGGCCTTTATAACTCTGCAGGTTTTTGAATTGCAGTGGCCCTTAGCTCCATTTTTCAGCTCTTATTTTTGTGATCTTGCCTCATATCCACAGGATTTTTTCATGCCCTATTCTTCTTCTGGGGCGCCTTGCTCTGCCTTTGGTTAATTCTTCTTCCTGATGTGAAATTAGAGTGACATGTGCCCATTGAAACCGCTACAGCTATTTTCTCACTGGTTCCCCCTATTCCCATTCATCCTCCGCACTAACTGCAGACTGTGCGATACCGGAACTTAAAGGCATTGACTCTCCGTGTGGGGATGTTGTTAGTAAAGTGGCTGGAATGTTGATCCGGAGCCCCAGGAGAGGAAAATGAGGTGCGTTTTAGAAACCTTTCCCGATCATATGGTATACCATCCGCTGGATTTCCCATGCATGGTTTAGCTGTAGGAAGATTTCCTTCAACCTGGAGTGTTGGGACCCTTGGAATGAGTAGCATGAAGTATTGCATTAAACTTTCGGCAGTTGCTCACCAAAGCTCACCAATCCTCTCAGCCCCAAGTGTCCAGCCTTATGTCTTATCCAGCTGTGGGGTTTATATGTGGTCATTCCATGTTGCATCACAGCCCCTGAGCGAATTTTGTAAGAATTTTTCTCTCTTTCATTGTTTCTGCGTTTTGGTTTTAAAATTTATTTCTATAATGGGGTTTAGCTCATTTTCACTGCTGTGTTTGGCCACTCTGCACACACTTGATTCCCTTATGGAGATATATCAATACATGGGTTTTAAGATTCTTATTACTCAGATATATTTCTCTGCAGTGTATAGGGTGTGTTGAGGCCAGTTCATTGAGCAAGGTGTAGATCTTGTCTAATACCTATTTGGTTTATTGAACGGTATCTGTGCTAATTTCAAACTCTGGTTTTATGCATCACCCCACCTCTCCTTTCCCCTTAAGCTGACATAAGTGTGTTTTCTAAATGTGAGACACTGTTCTGTTTTGTAATTCATTTTTTGTGCAGCCATATTTATCCTCCCTCTATAAGTGATATCTTATGATATGTTTCTTTTTCTGTTTGACTTATTTCAAGTAGTATTATCGGACCTAAATCCACTCTTTATCCTTCTACTAGCCTTATTACATTGATTTCATGGTGAAGAGATATTTCATTGTACATAAGTACCACATTTTCTTTATCCATTGTTCTCTTTCCTGGGATATTTAAGGTGTACTGAAGTTGAGGTTCTTGTAAACAGAGTAGCCCTAAACTGTGGTGTGCTTGTGTCTTGTTGATTTTTAGACTTCCCTAGATATACTTCCATGATTGGAAGTGTCCTATGCTCTGTAGCTCTGTTTTTTAGATGATTTAGGAACCACCATACACTTCTCCAGAGTGGCTCTCGGCAGTTCACACACTGTCCATCAGCGTATAAAGGCTCCCTGTTCTCCATGGCCTGTCCTGCATTTCTGGTTTTTACAATTTTTTCGGATGGCCCTTTTGACCGGTGGGAAATGAGACTTCTTTGTTGTGCACATTTGCATTGCTTGCTTGCTTGGTTGCCCATAAAGTGCGTATGCGTTTTTTCCTGGATATATTCAGGAAAAAACGCATACTCCTTTTTGGGCCAACAGCATCATTGTCGAAATTCTGCCGCTTTTCATGTGCTTTAAAGACGAGTCCAATCTATCTCTTGAAATCTGTTTCTTGCAATTCTGTCTTGCATTCAGATCCTCTTCTTTGCCTTACCTCAACATATTTTTGGACGTTAGTTTTCATTTATAACTCTGCAGGTTTGTGAATTGCAGTGACCCTGAGCTCCATTTTTTAAGTTGCTCTTTTGTGAGCTGGCCTCAAAGCCGCAGGATTGCTTCAGGCCCTATTTTGGCTCCAGCGAGGCGGGCTGAGCCTTTTTTTAATTCTTATTCTTAATTGGAAATTAGAGTGACATATGCCCGTCCAAACCCCTACAACTATTCTCTCATTGGTTCCCCCTCTTCCCGTTCATCCTCCTCACAATTTGCAAAATGTGTGAAACAGAAGTTTAAATGTGCTGATTCTCTAAGTGGGGAGATTCTAAGTAACGTGGCTGGAATGATGAACAGGAGCACGAGGAGAGGATAAATGAGGTGCATTTTAGACACATCTCCCCATCACATGGTGTACAGTCCTCTGGGTTTTCCATGCATGTTTTAGCTGTAGGAAGATCCCTTGAACCTGCAGATTTGGGACCCATTGAATGGGTACCAGGTAGTATTACTTTAAAGGGTGTGCATTTCCTCACCCAACCTCACATTTCTCTTAGCACGAACAGTTTCCAGCCTTATGTGTCATCCTGCTGTGGGTCTAGATGTGTTCAATCCATGTTGCATCACCGTCCCTGAGGAAAAGTTGTAAGAGGTTTTCTCTGTCTCTCTGTCGTTTATTTTTTTCAATTTATTACTATATTGGTTACAGCTGATTTTCAAAGCTCTGTTTCTTGCTGCTGTACATCCACTTGATTCACATACAGAGAGACATCAATAAATTCTTTTTCAGATTCTTACCAGTCATATATATTCTTTTCCGGTGACTTGAGTGTGCTGAGTGCAGTTCTTTTAGCTACCGTGTAGGCCTTGTTGATTATCAGTTTGGTATTTGGAATGGTATCTTTGCTAATTTCAACCTCCTGGATGATGCCTCACCCCTCCCCACCTTTCCCGTTTAGCAGCCTTACGCGTGTTTTCTACATACTTGACTATGTTTTTCTTTTGTAATTTATTTCATGTGTAGCCATTTTGGATTCCACCTTTAAGTGATATCTTATGATATGTGTCTTTTTCTTTTTGAATTATGTCACTTAGAATGATCATACGTAACTCCTCCGGAGTTGTTACAACTGGCCATATTTCATTGATTTCCAGGCTGAGTAATATTCCACTCTACATAAGTACCACATCTCTATCCATTTTTTCCCTCCAGAGACATTTAAGTTATATCCTAGTCGAGGATCTTTTAAACAGAGAGGCAGTAAACATTGGGGTGCCTGTGTCCTCTCGATTTTTGTTTTTCCCAAGACATACGCCCATAAGTGCAAGTGCCCTATGCTCTGTAGCTCATTTTTTAGATGCTTTAGTAAACACAATACACTTCTCCAGAATGGCCGTTGGCAATATACATTTCCACTATAAGCCTCACAGGGCTCCCTCTTCTCCTTGCCCTGTCCTGCATTTCTGGTGTTTACACTTTATGAGGATGGCTCTTCTGACTGATGCGAAGTGATATCTTTTGTAGTATTGATTTCCAGTGCCCACCTGTTTGGTTGGCTAAAAAAGTGTATGCCCTTTTCTTGAATATATACAGAAAAAAACGCATACAGCCTTTTTGGCCAACTGCAATGTTGGCAATGTTCAGCCCCTTTTCTTGTGCTTAATGGCGAGTCCTTCCTACCTCCTCAAATCCATTTCCTGCCATTCTCCCTTGCTTACCAATCCTTTTCTCTGACTTTCCTCAAGACATTTTTCAGTGATAGATATTTTCAACTCTGCAGTTTCATGAATTTTACTGCCCCTGAGTTCCATTGTTCAACTTGTGTTTATGGGAACTGGCCACAAAGCAGTGGGATTTCCTCAAGCCCTATACTGTTTCCATGGGCAACCCTAGCCTTTGGTCAATTCGTCTTCCTGATTGGAAATTAGAGTGACATGTGCCTGTCTGAACACCTAGGACTTGTCTCTCATTGTTCCTCATCCTTCCGCTTCATCCTCTGGACAAATTCCAAACTGTACGCAACAGGATGTTGACAGTGCTGACATCTCCAAGTGGGGAGACTGTTAGTAAAGACGCTGGAGGGGTGAACCCGAGCACCAGGAGATGAGGAGATGAGATGCCTTTTCCAAACTCTTCCCGATCAGATGGTATACCATCCTCTGGGTGTGACAGACATGTTTTAGCAGTAGGAAGAGTCCCATTCATGTAAGGAGAACACCAGGGCTTTTTCAAAATCAGTGTCTCCCCGAAACCCAAACTGGGGAATTTTTTAAGCTACGGCTACACATATGTTCATTAAGGGCCTTGGGAAGTAGGCAGAGTCCAAACTTTAGATGATTGAAGTCTTCAGGGTCAGAAGCACTCACCACCGGCTTCCCTTAGGTTACACTTTAACTGTCATTGATAGATGATGTCAATAAAAATATCTATTCTTTTTCCGATTATTTCCCCTTATAGGTTATTGCAAAATATTGAGTGTAGTTCCCTGTGCTATACAGTAGTTCCTTGTTGATGATCTATTTTATACATAGCAGTGTGTATGTGTTAATTCCAAACTGTTAATTTATCCCTCCTCCCACCTTTCCCCTTTGGTAATAATAAATTATAAGATTTTATACTTCTCAGAAATGGGGGAGCTGAAAGAGAGGTATCATTTTCAATGGAAAAGCATTTAAAACAAGATTGAAGCTTTAACCAAGATTATTAGGTGTACATCCTTGGAAAGAAATCACTTCATTTCTCTAATATTGACCTGACAAATAAGACAAACCTTTTCACTGAACTTGCTTATAATAAAGTGATGGAAATATCAAATGGAAGTGTTAGAAACATCTTATTTTACCCGAGCCTTATAAACTGTTCTATGTTAACTACAGTTTGGCTCACACATCTGTTCATTGAAGTTACAATAGTCTCAATTTCTGTTACTGATCCTCCAGAGTGGACCCCAACAAGTGTCCCCCTGCCCAGTGTCATTGGGGCCAACAGATCGAGACTGAGTTTGGTTCACAAGCAAAGGAAACTTTATATTTTAAACAGAGAATGGAGAGGTGAGAGCACGCACTACCCCGTGGGCTGTGGGCTGGGCTGCTGTGTAGAGATCCTGTCAGAGTCAGTGGGAGGGAGGGGGCGGAGCACTCGAGGGCCGGGTTGGCTGCAGCTCAGCCTCTATATCTCGGAGTCTGCACTGGGCCCCAGGAGCTGAGGTGTCGACCCAGCCATTCTGCACTAGGAAATCTGGTCTGAAGTGCCGGGTGTGGAACCTCTGCATGCGGGACCCTAGGAGCACGTGAAATTAGACAAAGCACAAAGGATAAAAAAGGTCAGACTTGACTTTATTGCCCAGATTCTATTTTTATCTCCCAGGGATTTTTAATGGGCTTTGCTGGGGACAAACCCCTCCTCTGCCTTTTGTCCCGTTCCTCATTCTTGGAGTGCTGAGGGTGCAGACCCTTCTTCTGTAACTGCTGAGTGCTGAGTTGGGAGCCCTCATACCAGGGGACGAGGGTCAGAACTTCTCCCCAGCAGCCTCCAGGTGACGTTGATTGGCCCCAGGACCCCTGCCTCCCTGCTCGTCCGCCTGAGCACCAGCATTGGAAGTGTTATAGATTCTAATGACCTTTAAGGGTCCAGGAAAGAGATGTGCAGAGACGCTGTGGGGGCCGGTTTCACCCCGCCCCACATTTGTTCGGCCACCTTAGGCTGACCGTTTCTGCCAGCCTAGATGCTCTGACCAGTAGTCTGCTCTTTCTTCAATTAGGCCCCTGAATTAACGTAAAAACAGCACCAGGTGTCAGAGCCCTGCCCGCTCAACTCCCAGACAGTCCAGGGTCAATGGTGATCAAGGACCATGATGGCCACTGAGTCAACAGCCTTTTGAAGTAAACAGGAGTCCAGCCGGTCTTATTGGCCACCATCATCACGGTGTCTGTAGGCTTTTCTATGGTGACAGTGTGATATACGTTTCCCCCGCCAAGATTATTAGCTCCCCTCTGGGTGCAGTAAGTCCTGCAAGCAGTAGTCTACTCCTTCGGGACACACTATTGTTGTTTTATGAGAGAAACTCCAGGTCAAGTGATGTTCACACGAGTCGTCATGGTGCCCTGTTGCCCCTGGTTATCTCTCTGGATGTTGGAGTTGGAGGGCCTCCTCACTCGAGGTCGGTGTGCCCACGGAGCGAACCCTGCAACTTCAGGGCATGGTTGGTGATTAGGATCACCACGTGGGGTCCTTTTCCCTTAGGAGAGAGGTGGCCTTTTGGGCTGCTGATTTTCAGGTTTTTAGATACCGCCAGTATCTTGGCCAGATGTGGCAGTGGGCCAAGCCCCTTGGTGACTGTAGTTTATCCTACCTGGATGGCATTCTTGTGTTGTTCCATTTCAAGTGGTCCCAGTTTTTGCACTAATTCTCCAATGGCGACTCACCTTTCACCGGGAATGGAAAGGTCAAAGGGTTTAGCTCAATTAGGGAGTTCCAGGGCAAGGGTCTGAATTGACTGCTCTTTCCATTCTTGAAAGGCCACTTCTGGATTCTGTTCAAAAGGATCATCATCTTTTCCTTTCAGTGTTTCATATAGAGGCCCAGCTAGTAGACTGTAGTTAGGGATCCAGAAGCAGCAAACCCTGGCCTCCCCAGGAACCCCTAAGCTGTCTTCTAGTTTTAGAAAGGGGTAAGGCTGCAAATGGTTTCTTCCCTTTCCTGGGATGGGCTTCTCCGACCTTCTGTGAGAATGAAGCCCAGGCAGGTCACCGCAGTCTGTGATATTTGAGCTTTTTCTTGGACAACTTCTATCCTTTATTGGCTTGGTAGTTCAGAGGCCTCCTTAGTAGGGCTGGCGATCAGAATGTCGTCTGCATATTGAAGGAGGGTTTCCTTTTCCAGAGGTAGAACTTTTCAGTCTTTAGCTAAGCTTTCCCCAAAGATGGTGTGGGAATTTTTGAACCCTTGGGGCAAGACGGCCCGGAAGTATTGTTTTAGTTGTATGTTGAGTCCTGCCACTCACAAGCCAAAATTTCTTGTGACTCTGGGACTAATGGAATACAAAAGAAGGCATCATTGAGACTAATACAGAATACCATGTCCTGGTGGTTGGTAGAATGACCAGCAGGGTGTAGGAATTAGGAGCAACTGGAGGTATATCCTCAGTGGCTTCACTGACTGTCCTGACATCCTTTACCAGGTCCCCAGCAGCCCATGGGGCTCTCGTGGTCAGGCCAATCCCAGGATATGGAGCTCTCCTGGGCAGGTACCCCACCCCCAACCCAGCCCACGGGGCTCTCGTGGTCAGGCCTCTCCCAGGATACAGAGCTACCCTTGCAGGTACCGTGGCAGGGCTGGGCACACAGGAACCGTGCACATAGCTCTCACTGAAGAGCACCCCCATCTCACCTGTCGCTCAGAGCTGACACAGAGCACCTCAGAGCAGGACTTGAACTAACAAACAGCAGCTGCGACAGGTCTGTGACCCTGGGCATCACTCTGTGTGGCCTCCCTCCACCTGGTCTTCCAGAGACTTCCACTGCACCCGGGGCACCAGGCCTCTGTCTCCAACCACCACCCACCCCTCCTCTCCCTGACTCCTGGGTTCCTCTCATTAGGAGAGGCTTTTCTTGAAGTTGTCTCCCACTCATGGGCCAGATAAAATGATTAGAAAACAAGCCAAAGCTGCAGCCCCTTGTCTATCCTGACTCTCAGGAGCCCACACCTGTTCCTTGGACCTGGCCGGTTCAGCAAGTTCCATTTTCTGCAACTGTGAGCCCCTGAGGGGTGATGATTGGCTGACCTGGGCAGCCTTACCGTGCCGGCCAGCCCTCCCCAGGTGTGCCTGGGTTGAGATCAATATAAATACCACTCCAGGCAGCAAGAGCCCCTGCAGCTGTGCCTGACGCCATTTTCTCTGCCCTGTCAGCAGTCTCGGGGCTGGGCTGGTGGGAGGGAGTGAGAGGCCACGGCTTTGTGGGTGGCCCAGTGTGAGTGGGGCTCTGCTGGACTTTCTGCAGCAGTTGCCAGGCTGCCACCTGCTAAAGAAGAGGATGTGTCACCCATACCTGCTGCTGGAATTTCTCCCTGGGCAGAGGTCAGGAAGGAAAAAAGCAGTGGGAGCAGGGACAGGACGGGTATCTCAGGCAGGGAAATGGAAATCTTCCAGAAGAGCACCCAGGACCAGGGCCATCCTGGCTGGCCTGCAGGCACCAAGTCAGCTGGCATGCTGTCACTCATGTGGCTCCATGGCCCTTCCTCTAGGCTTTCAAGTCCTTGTATATATTCAGGTGTTTTACCTGGGAAGGGTGGGAACAGTTCAGCAGCAACTGGCCTGGGGCTCAGCTCACGTTCACTCACAGATGCCTCGGCACGGTGCCCCAGCTTTGCAATGAGGACGCTTGTTGTGTGGGGGCTGCTGGCTGAATGGGAGACGATTCCCCACCACTGACCAACTTCAGAATTGTTTACAACTGGAGCAAGGGCCCTGATACGGTTTTCCTCTGAGTAACTGGTGGGTTCTGTTTTTTTTTTCTCTTTTTCGTTTTTGGTTCAAGGTAGAATTTATTCCTCTTTTTTGTATTTACAGATATAAGCATGGAAATAATTTATTCATATAAATACATGTATGTGAAGGGAATAATTGTTTTTTCTGTTTTGTTTTTTAAATTTTATTTCTTTTTAATTTTGAATTTTATTTTATATTTTTATACAGCAAGTTCTTATTGGTTATCTATTTTATACATATAAATGTTTACATGCCAATCCCAATCTCTCAACTCCTCCCACCACCACCCCCCCAAGAGCTTTCCCCCCTTGTTGTCCATACGATTGTTGTCTACATCTGTTGCTCTATTTATGCCTTGCAAAACGGTTAATCTGTACAGTTTTTCTAGGTTCCACATATATGCATGAATATACAAGATTTGTTTTTCTCTTTCTGACTTACTTCACTCTGTATGACAGTCTCTAGATCCATCGACGTCTCTACAAATGACCCAATTTCATTCCTTTCATGGCTTAGTAATATTCCATTTTATATATGTACCACATCTTTATGCATTCGTCTGTCTGTGGGCATTTAGGTTGCTTCCATTACCTTGATATTGTAAATAGTGATGCAATGAACATTGCGGTGAATGTCTCTTTTTGATTTATGGTTTTGTCTGGGTATATGTCCAGTACTGGGATTGCTGTATCATATGGTAATTCTATTAATAGTTTCTTAAGAAACTCCATATTGTTCTCCATAGTGACTGTGTCAATTTATATTCCCAACAATAGTGGAAGAGGCTTCCTTTTCTCCACACCCATTCCAGCATTTGTTGTTTGTAGATTTTCAGATGATGCCCATTCTAACAGGTGTGAGGTGATACCTCATTGTTGAGTCCATTTCGTTGAGCAAGGGGTAGGTCTTCTCTATTACATATTTGGCTTATGGAACGGTATCTGTGCTAATTTCAAACTCTGGTTTTATGCAGCACCCCAACTCACCTTTCCCCTTAAGCAAGCATAAGTTGGTTTTCTAAACTTGAGACCCTGTTCTGTTTTGTAATTCAGTTCCTGTGTAGCCAAGTTTACATTCCGTGCATTAGTGATACCTTATGATGTTTCTTTTTCTGTGTGACTTATTTCACTTAGAATCATCGTGCCTCAATCCACTCATTATGCTGGTACAGGCCTGGTGACACAGATTTCATTGCTGAGTGGTATTCTGTTGTACGTAAGTACCGCAACTTCTTTATCAATTATTTGTTCTCTGGGATATTTAACTTGTACCGTAGAAGAGGTTCCTGTAAACAGAGCCATCCCAAATTTTGGGGTGGCTGTGTCTTTTTGATTTTAATTTCCCTAAGCTATAGGACCATAAGTGGAAATGCCCTAGACTCTGTTGCTTTGTTTTTCAGATGTATCAGGAAACACTATACACTTCTCCAGAGTGACTGTTGGCAATTTACATCCCGCCCATCAGCATAACAAGGCTCCCAGTTCTCCATGGCCTGTCCTGCCTTTCTGGATTTTACACTTTTTTCAGATGGCCCTTTAGACCAGGGGGAAGTGACACTTCATAGTAGTTCGGATTTCCATTGCAAGCTTGCTTGGTTTGCCAAAAAGGGCGTATGTGTTTTTTCCTGAATATATTCAGGAACAAACTCATACGCCCTTTTTTGTCACGTGCATCATTGTCGATGTTCTGCCTCTTTTCCTATGCTTTAAATGCAAATCCAGTCTACCTCCTGAAATCGGTTTCCTGAAATTCTGCCCCGCTTTCAAGTCCTCTTCGCAGCCTTACTTCAATATATTTTTGGACGTTATCTGTCATTTATAACTCTGCAGGTTTGTGAATTACAGGGCCCCTGAGCTCCTTTCTTCAACTCGCTTTCTTGTGAGCTGGCCGCAAACCCGCAAGACTGCTTCAGGCCCTAATCTGCTTCTGGCAGGGCACGCTGAGCCTTTGGTTAATTCCTCTTCCTGGTGGGAAATGAGTGTTAAATATGCCCGTCCAGACACCTACCTCACTCTCAACCCCTTGGTGATGTGGGTCCTCTGGTTTGTGGCCACCTTTGCTGGGTTCCTCACCTTTCGATGATGTGGTCCCACTAGTGTGAGGACACTCCTGTCTGGTTCTCATCCACGTGGTTATGTGGACCCCCTGGTGAGAGTCTGTTCCTGGCTGTGTTCCTCACCCTTCTGTGAGGGAGACCCTCTGCTGATAGGTCACTCCTGCATGGCTGGCACACATTGCCTTGGTGAAGTCAGCTGTGTGGTGGCAGTTGGAGCGTGCTGGGGATCTCCTGCCCCCGGTGATGAGGGCCCTCTTGCGTCAGGCCCTAACTGCTGGGCTCACCAACTTTTCTTAGTGAGCCCAATGATGCTTGGGCACTCCTCTTAGGACCCCATCTCCATGGGGATGTGGGCCTTCTGCTCTGAGGTCCCAACGGCTGGGTTGTTCACATTTTCATGATGTGGGCTCTCTGGTGTTAGTTCACAGAGGCCTGGATCCCATAGCCTCTGTGCTCTTGGCCGCCTGCTGGGAGGTTCCAACTGCTGGATTCCTCACTTTTTTAATTTTTTAGGCCCTCTGTTGTGAGGATCCTCCTGCCTGCCTCACTCCCAGCCCCTTCGTGATGTGTGTCCTCTGGTTTGAGGTCACATGTGCTGGGTTCCTCACCTTTCGATGATGTGGGACCAATGGTCTTAGGAGACTCCTGCCTGGTTCACATCCCCTTTGTGATGTGGGCCCTCTGGTGAGAGTCTGATCCTGGCTGGGTTCCTCACCCATCTGTGAGGTGGGCCCTCTACTATCAGGTAACTCTTGCCTGGCTTGCTCACCTCGCCTTGTTGACATGAGCCCTCTGGTGGCACTTGGACCCTGCTGGGAGCCTCCTCATCTCTTTGATGAGGGCCCTCTGACGTCAGGCCCTAACTGTTGGGCTCCCCAACTTTTCTTAGTGAGCCCAGTGATGCTCGGGCACTCCTCTTAGGTTCCCATCTCCATGGGGATGTGGGCCTTCTGCTCTGAGGTTCCAACGGCTGGGTTGATCACAGTTTCATGATGTGGGCTCTCTGGTGTTAGTTCACTGTGGCCTGGATCCCATAGCCTCTGTGCTCTTGGCCGCCTGCTGGGAGGTTCCAACTGCTGGATTCCTCACTTTTTAAATTTTTTAGGCCCTCTGTTGTGAGGATCCTCCTGCCTGCCTCACTCCCAGCCCCTTCGTGATGTGTGTCCTCTGGTTTGAGGCCACATGTGCTGGGTTCCTCACCTTTCGATGATGTGGGACCAATGGTCTTAGGAGACTCCTGCCTGGTTCACATCCCCTTGGTGATGTGGGCCCTCTGTTGAGAGTCTGATCCTGGCTGGGTTCCTCACCCTTCTGTGAGGTGGGCCGTCTGCTGTGAGGTCACTCCTGCCTGGCTTGCTCACCTCGCCTTGTGGACATGAGCCCTCTGGTGGCACTTGGAGCCTGCTGGGAGTCTCCTCCCCTCGGTGATGAGGGCCCTCTTGCGTCAGGCCCTAACTGCTGGGCTCACCACATTTTGTGATGTGCGCCCAGTGGTTCGAAGACACTCCATCCAGGTTCACATCCCCATTGGGATGTGGGCCTTCTGCTCTGAGGTCCCAACGGCTGGGTTGTTCACAGTTTCATGATGTGGGCTCTCTGCTGTTAGTTCGCTCTGGCCTGGATGTCATAGCCTCTGTGCTCTGGGCCGCCTGCTGGAAGGTTCCAACTGCTCGATTCCTCAACTTTTGTATTCTATGGGTCCTGTGTTGTGATGCTCCTCCTGCCTGCCTCACTCGCAACCCCTTCTTGATGTGGGTCCTCTGGTTTGAGGCCACATGTGCTGGGTTCCGCAACTTTCAATGATGTGGCCCCACTGGTGTGAGGACACTCCTGCCTGGTTCCCATCCCCTTGGTGATGTGGGCCTTCTGGTGACAGTCTTATCCTGGCTGGGTTCCTCACTCTTCTGTGAGGTAGGCCCTCTGCTGTGAGGTCAATCCTGCCTGACTTGCACACATCACCTTGGTGACGTGGGCCCTCTGTTGGCACATGGAACCTGCTGGGAGCCTCCTGCCCTCGGTGATGACGGCCCTCTAGCATCAGGCCCTAACTGCTGGGCTCCCCACGTTTTCTGATGTGAACCCAGTGATGCCAGGACACTCCTGTCAGGTTCCCATCCCCATGGGGATGTGGGCTTTCTGCTCTGAGGTCCCAACGCCTGGGTGGCTCACAGTTTCATGATGTGGGCTCTCTGGTGTTAGTTCACTCCTGCCTGCATCCCATAGCTTCTGTGCTCTCGGCCGCCTGCTGGGAGGTTCCAAATGCTGGATTCCTCACCTTTTTTATTCTTTGGGCCCTCTGTTTTTAGGCTACTCCTACCTGCCTCACTCCCATCCCCTTTGTGATGTATGTCCTCTGATATGAGGCCGTATGTGCTGGGTTCTTCACCTTTCAATGATGTGGCCCCACTGGTGGGAGGACAGTCCTGACTGGTTCCCATCCCCTTGGTGTTGTGGGCCCTCTGGCAAGAGTCTCATCCTACCTCGGTTCCTCACCCTTCTGTGAGATAGGCCCTCTGCTGTGAGGTCACTACTGCCTGGCTGGCGCATGCCACCTTGTAGACGTGGGCCCTCTGTTGGCAGTTGGAACCTGCTGGGAGTCTCCTCCCCTCAGTTATGAGGGCTCCCTGGCATCGGGCCCTAACTGCTGGGCTCCTAACATTTTCTGATATGTGCTAAGTGGTGCGAAGCCACTCCTGCCAGGTTCCCATCCCAATGGGGATGTGGGCCTTCTGTTCTGAGGTCCCAACGGCTGGGTTGCTCACAGGTTCATGATGTGGGCCCTCTGCTGTGAGTTCACTGTGGCCTGGATCCCATAGCCTCGGTGCTCTGGGCCACTTGCTGGGAGGTTCCAACTGCTGGATTCCTCAACTTTTATATTCTATGGACCCTGTGTTGTGAGGCCAGTCCTGCCAGCCTCATTCCGAAACCCTTGGTGATGTGGTTCCTCTGGTTTGAGGCTACATGTGCTGGGATCCTCACCTTTCGATGATGTTGTCCCACTGGTGTGGGGACACTCCTGCCTGGTTCCCATCCCCTTGGCGATGTGGGCCCTCTGGTGAGAGTCTGATCCTGGCTGTGTTCCTCACCCTTCTGTGAGGTGGGCCCTCTGCTGTGAGGTCACTCCTGCCGGGCTGGCACACTCTTATTTTGCCTCACTCCCAGCCCCTTGGTGATAGGTGTCCTATGGTTTGAAGCCACATGTTCTGGGTTCCTCACCTTTAGATGATGTGGCCCTACTCATGTGAGGACACTCCTGCCTGGTTCCAATCCATTTGGTGATGTGGGCCCTCTGGTGCAAGTCTGATCCTGACTGGGTTCGTCACACTTCTCTGAGGTGGGCCCTCTGCTGTGAGGTCTTTCGTGCCTGGTTGGCACACATCGCCTTGGTGACGTCAGCCCTCTGGTGGCAGTTGGAGCCTGCTGGGAGCCTCCTTCCCTTGGTGATGAGGGTCCTCTGGCGTCAGGCCCTAACTGCAGGTCTCCCAAAATTTTCTGACATGTTCTCAGTGGTGCGAGGACACTCCTACCAGATTTATATCCCCATGGGGATGTGGGCCTCCTGCTCTGAGGTCCCAATGGCTGGGTTGCTCAGTTTCATGACATGGGCCCTCTTCTGTGAGTTCACTGTGGCCTGGATCCCATAGCCTCGGTGCTCTGGGCCGCCTGCTGGGAGGTTCCAACTGCTGGATTCCTCACTTTTTTATTCTATGGGCCCAGTGTTGTGAGGCTACTCCTGCCTGCCTCACTCCAAGGCCCTTGGTGATGTGGGTCCTCTGGTTTGAGGACACATGTGCTGAGTACGTCACCTTTCGCTGATGTGGCCCCACTGGTGTGAAGACACTCCTGCCTGGTTCCCATCCCCTTGGTGATGTGGGCCCTCTGGTGAGAGTCTGATGTTGGCTGGGTTTCTCACCCTTCTGTGAGGTGGGACCTCTGCTGTGAGGTAACTCATGCCTGGCTTGCTTATGTTGCCTTGGCAACGTGAGCACTCAGGTGGCAGTTGGGGCCTGCTGGGAATCTCCTCCCCTCGGTTATGAGAGCTCTGGATAAAACACATATGCCCTTTTTTGCCAAGTGCATTATTTTCCAAGTTCTGTCTCTTTTCCTATGCTTTAAGAGCGACTCCCGTGTACCTTCTGAAATCGGTTTCCAGCAATCCTGCCCCGCATTCAAGTCCTCTTCGCAGCCTTACTTCAGTATAATTTTGGATGATAGCTGTCATTTATAACTCTGCAAGTTTGTGAATAACAGTGTCCCTGAGCTCCTTTCTTCAACTCGCTTTCTTGTGAGCCGGCCGTAAAACTGCAGGATCTCTTCAGGTCCTAATCTGGTCCCAGCATGGCATGCGGAGCCTCTGGTTCATTCGTCTTCTGGTGGGAAATGAGAGTTAAATTTGCCCGTCCAGACACCTACAGATAGTCTCACATTGGTTCTCCTTATTCCTGTTCATATTCCGCAGAAATTGCAAACTGGGCCAAACAGGAGGTTAAAGGCACTGACTCTCCAAGTGGGGAGAGTGTTAGTAAAGCATCTGGAATGTTGCACCCGAGTACCAGGGGACGAAAACTGAGACACATTTGAACACGTTTCCCGATCACACGGTGGATCATACTCTGGGTTCCACATGCATGTTTTAGCTGAAGGAAGAATCCCTTAAACCTGGAGAGTTGAGACCCATGGAATGGGTACCATGCAATATGACTTCAAAGGGTCTGCATTTGCTCACCGAACCTCACCAATCCTATCACTGCAGTGTTTATGCCGCTGTACACACGCTTGATTCTCTTTCGGAGACATATAAATCGATAGGTTTTAAGATTCTTACTAGTCAGGTATATTCTTAGGCGTTTAATATGGGGTGTTGAGTCCACTTCGTTGAGCAAGGAGTAGCTCTTGTCTATTACATATTTGGCTTATGGAACGGTATCTGTGCTAATTTCAATCTCTGGTTTTATGCAGCACCCCAACTCACCTTTCCCCTCAAGCAAGCATAAGTTGGTTTTCTACATTTGAGACCCTGTTCTGTTTTGTAATTCAGTTCCTGTGTAGCCAAGTTTACATTCCGTGCAGTAGTGATATCTTATGTTGTTTCTTTTTCTGTGTGACTTATTTCACTTAGAATCATTGTACCTGAATCCACTCATTATGCTGCTACGGACCTGATGACATAGATTTCATTGCTGAGTGATATTGCATTGTACGTAAGTACCACAACTTCTTTATCCATTTTTCACTTTCTGTGATATTGAACTTGTACCGTTAACGAGGTTCTTGTAAACAGAGCCGTCCCAAACTTTGGGGTGGCTGTGTCTTTTTGATTTTAATTTCCCTAAGCTATAAGACCATAAGTGGAAGTGCCCTAGGCTCTGTTGCTTTGTTTTGTAGATGTTTCAGGAAACACCATACACTTCTCCAGAGTGGCTGTTGGCAATTTACATCCAGCCCATCAGCATAACAAGGCTCCCAGTTCTCTATGGCCTGTCCTTCCTTTCTGGATTTTACACTTTTTTCAGATGGCCCTTTTGACCAGGGGGCAGTGAGACTTCATTGTAATGCAGATTTCATTTGCAAGCTTGCTTGGTTGGCCAAAAAGTGCGTATTCATTTTTTCCTGAATATATTCAGGAAAAAACGCATATGCCCTTTTTGGCCAAGTGCATCATTGTGGACGTTCTGCTCCTTTTCCTATGCTTTAAAGGCAATTGCTATCTACCTCCTGAAATCGGTTTCCTGCAATTCTGCCCCGCTTTCAAGTCCTCTTGGCGGCCTTACTTCAATACATTTTTGGAAGATAGCTGTCATTTATAACTCTGCAGGTTTGTGAATGACAGTGCCCCTGAGCTCCTTTCTTCAACTCGCTTTCTTGTGAGCTGGCCGCAACACCGCAGGATTTCTTCAGGCCCTAGTGTGGTTCCGGCACGGCACGCTGAGCCGTTGGTTAATTCCTCTTCCTGGTGGGAAATGAGAGTTAAATTTGCCCGTTCAGACACCTCCAGCTTGTCTCTCATTGGTTCTCCCTCTTCCTGTTCATTTTCGCCAGAAATTACAAACTGGGCCAAACAGGAGGTTAAAGGCACTGACTCTCCAAGTGGGGAGAGTGTTAGTAAAGCGTCTGGAATGTTGCACCCGAGTACCGATGGACGAAAACTGAGTCACATTTGAACATGTTTCCCAATCACACGGTGGATCATACTCTGGGTTCCACATGCATGTTTTAGCTGAAGGAAGAATCCCTTAAACCTGGAGAGTTGAGACCCATGGAATGGGTACCATGCAATATGACTTCAAAGGGTCTGCATTTGCTCACCGATTCTCACCAATCCTATCATTGCTGCGTTTATGCCACTGTACACACAGTAGATTCTCTTTCGGAGACATATAAATCCATAGGTTTTAGGATTCTTACTAGTCAGGTATATTCTTAGGCGTTTAATACGGGGTGTAGAGTCCACTTCGTTGAGCAAGGAGTAGCTCTTGTCTATTACATATTTGGCTTATGGAACGGTATATGTGCTAATTTCAATCTCTGGTTTTATGCAGCACCCCAACTCACCTTTCCCCTTAAGCAAGCATAAGTTGGTTTTCTACATTTGAGACCCTGTTCTGTTTTGTAATTCAGTTCCTGTGTAGCCAAGTTTACATTCCGTGTGGTAGAGATATCTTATGATGTTTCTTTTTCTGTGTGACTTATTTCACTTAGAATCATCGTACCTGAATCCACTCATTATGCTGCTACGGGCCTGATGACATAGATTTCATTGCTGAGTGATATTGCATTGTACGTAAGTACCACAACTTCTTTATCCATTTTTCGCTTTCTGTGATATTGAACTTGTACCGTAAACGAGGTTCCTGTAAACAGAGCTGTCCCAAACTTTGGGGTGGCTGTGTATTTTTGATTTTAATTTCCCTAAGCTATAGGAGCATAAGTGGAAGTGCCCTAGGCTCTGTTGTTTTGTTTTTTAGATGTTTCAGGAAACACCATACACTTCTCCAGAGTGGCTGTTGGCAATTTACATCCCACCCATCAGCATAACAAGGCTCCCATTTCTCCATGGCCTCTCCTGCCTTTCTGGATTTTACACTTTTTTCAGATGGCCCTTTTGACCTGGGGGCAGTGAGACTTCATTGTAGTGCAGATTTCCTTTGCAAGCTTGCTTGGTTGGCCAAAAAGTGCGTATGGATTTTTTCCTGAGGAAAAAACGCATATGCCCTTTTTGGCCAAGTGCATCATTGTGGACGTTCTGCCTCTTTTCCTATGCTTTACATGCAATTCCAGTCTACCTCCTGAAATCGGTTTCCTGCAATTCTGCCCCGTTTTCACGTCCTCTTGGCAGCCTTACTTCAATATATTTTTGGACGATAGCTGTCATTTATAACTCTGCAGGTATGTGAATTACAGTGCCCCTGAGCTCCTTTCTTCAACTCGCTTTCTTGTGAGCTGGCCGCAACACCGCAGCTTTGCTTCAGGCCCTAGTGTGGTTCCGCAATGGCATGCTGAACCTTTGGTTAATTCCTCTTCCTGGTGGGAAATGAGAGTTAAATTTGCCCGTCCAGACACCTCCAGCTAGTCTCTCATTGGTTCTCCCTATTCCTGTTCATTTTTCGCAGAAATTGCAAACTGGGCCAAACAGGAGGTTAAAGGCACTGACTCTCCAAGTGGGGAGAGTGTTAGTAAAGCGTCTGGAATGTTGCACCCGAGTACCAGGGGACAAAAAGTGACACATTTGAACACGTTTCCCGATCACACGGTGGATCATACTCTGGGTTCCACATGCATGTTTTAGCTGAAGGAAGAATCCCTTAAACCTGCAGAGTTGAGACCCATGGAATGGGTACCATGCAATGTCACTTCATAGGGTCTGCATGTGTTCACCGAACCTCACCAAACCTATCACTGCTGCATTTATGCCGCTGTACACACGCTAGATTCTCTTTCGGAGACATATAAATCGATAGGTTTTAAGATTCTTACTAGTCAGGTATATTCTTAGGCGTTTAATATGGGGTGTAGAGTCCAGTTCGTTGAGCAAGGAGTAGCTCTTGTCTATTACATATTTGGCTTATGGAACGATATCTGTGCTAATTTCAATCTCTGGTTTTATGCAGCACCCCAACTCACCTTTCCCCTTAAGCAAGCATAAGTTGGTTTTCTACATTTGAGACCCTCTTCTGTTTTGTAATTCAGTTCCTTTGTAGCCAAGTTTACAAGCCGTGTATTAGTGATATCTTATGATGTTTCTTTTTCTGTGTGACTTATCTCACTTAGAATCATCGTACCTGAATCCACTCATTATGCTGCTACGGGCCTGATGACATAGATTTCATTGCTGAGTGACATTGCATTGTACGTAAGTACCACAACTTCTTTATCCATTTTTCGCTTTCTGTGATATTGAACATGTACCGTAAATGAGGTTCTTGTAAACAGAGCCATCCCAAACTTTGGGGTGGCTGTGTCTTTTTGATTTTAATTTCCCTAAGCTATAGGACCATAAGTGGAAGTGCCCTAGGCTCTGTTGCTTTGTTTTTTAGATGTTTCAGGAAACACCATACACTTCTCCAGAGTGGCTGTTGGCAATTTACATCCCGCCCATCAGCATAACAAGGCTCCAAGTTCTCCATGGCCTGTCCTGCCTTTCTGGATTTTACAGTTTTCTCAGATGGCCCTTTTGACCGGGGGGCAGTGAGACTTCATTGTAGTGCAGATTTCCTTTGCAAGCTTGCTTGGTTGGCCAAAAAGGGCGTATCCGTTTTTTCCTGAATATATTCAGGAAAAAACGCATATGCCCTTTTTGGCCAAGTGCATCATTGTGGACGTTCTGCCTCTTTTCCTATGCTTTACATGCAATTCCAGTCTACCTCCTGAAATTGGTTTCCTGCAATTCTGCCCCGCTTTCAACTCCACTTGGCAGCCTTACTTCAATATATTTTTGGACGATAGCTGTCATTTATAACTCTGCAGGTTTGTGAATGACAGTGCCCCTGAGCTCCTTTCTTCAACTCGCTTTCTTGTGAGCTGGCCGCAACACCGCAGGATTGCTTCAGGCCCTAGTGTTGTTCCGGCATGGCACGCTGAGCCTTTGGTTAATTCCTCTTCCTGGTGGGAAATGAGAGTTAAATTTGCCCCTCCAGACACCTCCAGCTAGTCTCTCATTGGTTCTCCCTATTCCTGTTCATTTTCCGCAGAAATTGCAAACTGGGCCAAACAGGAGGTTAAAGGCACTGACTCTCCAAGTGGGGAGAGTGTTAGTAAAGCGTCTGGAATGTTGCACCCGAGTACCGGGGGACGAAACCTGAGACCCTTTAAACACGTTTCCCGATCACACGGTGGATCATACTCTGGGTTCCACATGCATGTTTTAGCTGAAGGAAGAATCCCTTAAACCTGGAGAGTTGAGACCCATGGAATGGGTACCATGCAATATGATTTCAAAGGGTCTGCATTTGCTCACCGAACCTCACCAAGCCTATCACTGCTGCGTTTATGCTGCTGAATATATTCAGGAAAAAACTCATACACACTTTTTGGCCAAGTGCATCATTGTGGACGTTCTGCCTCTTTTCCTATGCTTTACATGCAATTCCAGTCTACCTCCTGAAATCAGTTTCCTGCAATTCTGCCCCGCTTTCAACTCCACTTGGCGGCATTACTTCAATATATTTTTGGACTATAGCTGTCATTTATAACTCTGCAGGTTTGTGAATGACATTGCCCCTGAGATCCTTTCTTCAACTCGCTTTCTTGTGAGCTGGCCGCAACACCGCAGCATTGCTTCAGGCCCTAGTGTGGTTCCGGCATGGCACGCTGAGCCTTTGGTTAATTCCTCTTCCTGGTGGGAAATGAGAGTTAAATTTGCCCGTCCAGAAACCTCCAGCTAGTCTCTCATTGGTTCTCCCTATTCCTGTTCATTTTCCGCAGAAATTGCAAACTGGGCCAAACAGGAGGTTAAAGGCACTGACTCTCCAAGTGGGGAGAGTGTTAGTAAAGCGTCTGGAATGTTGCACCCGAGTACCGGGGGACGAAACCTGAGACACCTTTGAACACGTTTCCCGATCACACGGTGGATCATACTCTGGGTTCCACATGCATGTTTTAGCTGAAGGAAGAATCCCTTAAACCTGGAGAGTTGAGACCCATGGAATGGGTACCATGCAATATGACTTCAAAGGGTCTGCCTTTGCTCACCGATCCTCACCAATCCTATCACTGCTGCGTTTATGCCGCTGTACACACGCTTGATTCTCTTTCGGAGACATATAAATCCATAGGTTTTAAGATTCTTACTAGTCAGTTATATTCTTAGGCGTTTAATATGGGGTGTTGAGTCCACTTCGTTGAGCAAGGAGTAGCTCTTGTCTATTACATATTTGGCTTATGGAACGGTATCTGTGCTAATTTCAATCTCTGGTTTTATGCAGCACCCCAACTCACGTTGCCCCTTAAGCAAGCATAAGTTGGTTTTCTACATTTGAGACACTGTTCTGTTTTATAATCCAGTTCCTGTGTAGCCAAGTTTACATTCCGTGTAGTAGTGATATCTTATGATGTTTCTTTTTCTCTGTGACTTATTTCACTTAGAATCATCGTACCTAAATCCACTCGTTATGCTTCTCCGGGCCTGACGACATAGATTTCATTGCTGAGTGATATTGCATTGTACGTAAGTACCACAACTTCTTTATCCATTTTTCGCTTTCTGTGATATTGAACTTGTACCGTTAACGAGGTTCTTGTAAACAGAACCGTCCCAAACTTTGGGGTGGCTGTGTCTTTTTGAATTTAATTTCCCTAAGCTATTGGACCATAAGTGGAATTGCCCTAGGCTCTGTTGCTTTGTTTTTTAGATATTTCAGGAAACACCATACAATTCTCCAGAGTGGCTGTTGGCAATATACATCCCGCCGATGAGCATAACAATGCTCCCAGTTCTCCATGGCCTGTCCTGTCTTTCTGGATTTTACACTTTTTTCAGATGTCCCTTTTGACCGGGGGGCAGTGAGACTTCATTGTAGTGCAGATTTCCTTTGCAAGCTTGCTTGGTTGGCCAAAAAGGGCGTATGCGTTTTTTCCTGAATATATTCAGGAAAAAACGCATACGCCCTTTTTGGCCAAGTGCATCATTGTGGACGTTCTGCCTCTTTTCCTGTGGTTTACATGCAAATCCAGTCTACCTCCTGAAATCGGTTTCCTGCAATTCTGCACAGCGTTGAAGTCCTCTTGGCAGCCGTACTTCAATATATTTTTGGACGATAGCTGTCATTTATAACTCTGCAGTTTTGTGAATTACAGTGCCCCTGAGCTCCTTTCTTCAACTTGCTTTCTTGTGAGCTGGCCGCAACACCGTAGCATCGCTTCAGGCCCTAGTGTTGTTCCGGCATGGCACGCTGAGCCTTTGGTTAATTCCTCTTCCTGGTGGGAAATGAGAGTTAAATTTGCCCGTCCAGACACCTCCAGCTAGTCTCTCTTGGTTCTCCCTATTCCTGTTCATTTTCCGCAGAAATTGCAAACTGGGCCAAAGAGGAGGTTAAAGGCACTGACTCTCCAAGTGGGGAGAGTGTTAGTAAAGCGTCTGGAATGTTGCACCCGAGTACCGGGGGACGAAAACTGAGACACATTTGAACACGTTTCCCAATCACACGGTGGATCATACTCTGGGTTCCACATGCATGTTTTCGCTGAAGGAAGAATCCCTTAAACCTGGAGAGTTGAGACCCATGGAATGGGTACCATGCAATATGACTTCAAAGGGTCTGCATTTGCTCACCGATCCTCACCAACCCTATCACTGCTGCGTTTATGCCACTGTACACACGCTTGATTCTCTTTCGGAGACATATAAATCCATAGGTTTTAAGATTCTTACTAGTCAGTTATATTCTTAGGCGTTTAATATGGGGTGTTGAGTCCACTTCGTTGAGCAAGGAGTAGCTCTTGTCTATTACATATTTGGCTTATGGAACGGTATCTGTGCTAATTTCAATCTCTGGTTTTATGCAGCACCCCAACTCACATTTCCCCTTAAGCAAGCATAAGTTGGTTTTCTACATTTGAGACACTGTTCTGTTTTATAATCCAGTTCCTGTGTAGCCAAGTTTACATTCCGTGTAGTAGTGATATCTTATGATGTTTCTTTTTCTCTGTGACTTATTTCACTTAGAATCATCGTACCTGAATCCACTCATTATGCTGCTATGGGCCTGATGACATAGATTTCATTGCTGAGTGATATTGCATTGTTCGTAAGTACCACAACTTCTTTATCCATTTTTCACTTTCTGTGATTTTGAACTTATACTGTAAACGAGGTTCTTGTAAACAGAGCCTTCCCAAACTTTGGGGTGGCTGTGTCTTTTTGATTTTAATTTCCCTAAGCTATAGGACCATAAGTGGAAGTGCCCTAGGCTCTGTTGCTTTGTTTTTTAGATGTTTCAGGAAACACCATACACTTCTCCAGAGTGGCTGTTGGCAATTTACATCCCGCCCATCAGCATAACAAGGCTCCCAGTTCTCCATGGCCTGTCCTGCCTTTCTGGATTTTACACTTTTTTCAGATGGCCCTTTTGACCGGGGGGCAGTGAGACTTCATTGTAGTGCAGATTTCCTTTGCAAGCTTGCTTGGTTGGCCAAAAAGGGCGTATGCGTTTTTTCCTGAATATATTAAGGATAAAACGCATACGCCCTTTTTGGCCAAGTGCATCATTGTGGACGTTCTGCCTCTTTTCCTATGCTTTACATGCAATTCCAGTCTACCTCCTGAAATCGGTTTCCTGCAATTCTGCCCCGCTTTCAAGTCCTCTTGGCAGCCTTACTTCAATATATTTTTGGACGATAGCTGTCATTTATAACTCTGCAGGTATGTGAATGACAGTGCCCCTGAGCTCCTTTCTTCAACTCGCTTTCTTGTGAGCTGGCCGCAACACCGCAGGATTGCTTCAGGTCCCAGTGTGGTTCCGGCATGGCACGCTGAGCCGTTGGTTAATTCCTCTTCCTGGTGGGAAATGAGAGTTAAATTTGCCCGTCCAGACACGTCCATCTAGTCTCTTATTGGTTCTCCCTATTCCTGTTCATTTTCCGCAGAAATTGCAAACTGGGCCAAACAGGAGGTTAAAGGCACAGACTCTCCAAGTGGGGACAGTGTTAGTAAAGCGTCTGGAATGTGTCACCCGAGTACCAGGGGACGAAAACTGATACACCTTTGAACACGTTTCCCAATCACATGGTGTATCATACTCTGGGTTTCACATGCATGTTTTAGCTGAAGGAAGAATCCCTTAAACCTGGAGAGTTGAGACCCATGGAATGGGTACCATGCAATATGACTTCAAAGGGTCTGCATTTGCTCACCGAACCTCACCAATCGTATCACTGCTGCATTTATGCCACTGTACACACTCTTGATTCTCTTTCGGAGACATATAAATCCATAGGTTTTAAGATTCTTACTAGTCAGGTATATTCGTAGGCGTTTAATATGGGGTTTTGAGTCCACTTCATTGAACAAGGAGTAGCTCTTGTCTATTACATATTTGGCTTATGGAACGGTATCTGTGCTTATTTCAATCTCTGGTTTTATGCAGCACCCCAACTCACATTTCCCCTTAAGCAAGCATAAGTTGGTTTTCTACATTTGAGACCCTGTTCTGTTTTGTAATTCAGTTCCTGTGTAGCCAAGTTTACCTTCCGTGTAGTAGTGATATCTTATGATGTTTGTTTTTCTGTGTGACTTATTTCACTTAGAATCATCGTACCTGAATCCACTCATTATGCTGCTATGGGCCTGATGACATAGATTTCATTGCTGAGTGATATTGCATTGTACGTATGTACCACAACTTCTTTATCCATTTTTCACTTTCTGTGATACTGAACTTGTACCGTAAACGAGGTTCTTGTAAACAGAGCCGTCCCAAACTTTGGGGTGGCTGTGTCTTTTTTATTTTAATTTCCCTAAGCTATAGGACCATAAGTGGAAGTGCCCTAGGCTCTGTTGCTTTGTTTTTTAGATGTTTCATTAAACACCATACACTTCCCCAGAGTGGCTGTTGGCAATTTACATCCCGCCCATCAGCATAACAAGGCTCCCAGTTCTCCATGGTCTCTCCTGCCTTTCTGGATTTTACACTTTTTTCAGATGGCCCTTTTGACCAGGGGACAGTGAGACTTCATTGTAGTGCAGATTTCCTTTGCAAGCTTGCTTGGTTGGCCAAAAAGGGCGTATGCGTTTTTTCCTGAATGTTTTCAGGAAAAAACGCATACGCCCTTTTTGGCCAAGTGCATCATTGTGGACGTTCTGCCTCTTTTCCTATGCTTTACATGCAATTCCAGTCTACCTCCTGAAATCGTTTTCCTGCAGTTCTGCCCCACTTTCAAGTCCTCTTGGCAGCCTTACTTCAATATATTTTTGGATGATAGCTGTCATTTATAACTCTGCAGGTTTGTGAATGACAGTGCCCATGAGCTCCTTTCTTCAACTCGCTTTCTTGTGAGCTGGCCGCAACACCGCAGCATTGCTTCAGGCCCTAGTGTGGTTCCGGCATGGCACGCTGAGCCTTTGGTTAATTCCTCTTCCTGGTGGGCAATGAGAGTTAAATTTGCCCGTCCAGACACCTCCAGCTAGTCTCTCATTGGTTCTCCCTATTCCTGTTCATTTTCCGCAGAAATTGCAAACTGGGCCAAACAGGAGGTTAAAGGCACTGACTCTCCAAGTGGGGAGAGTGTTAGTAAAGCGTCTGGAATGTGTCACCCGAGTACCAGGGGATGAAAACTGACACAATTGAACACGTTTCCCGATCACATGGTGGATCATACTCTGGGTTCCACATGCATGTTTTAGCTGAAGGAAGAATCCCTTAAACCTGGAGAGTTGAGACCCATGGAATGGGTACCATGCAATATGACTTCAAAGGGTCTGCATTTGCTCACCGAACCTCACCAATCCTATCACTGCTGCGTTTATGCCGCTGAATATATTCAGGAAAAAACACATACGCCCTTTTTGGCCAAGTGCATCATTGTGGACGTTCTGCCTCTTTTCCTATGCTTTACATGCAATTCCAGTCTACCTCCTGAAATCGGTTTCCTGCAATTCTGCCCCGCTTTCAACTCCACTTGGCGGCATTACTTCAATATATTTTTGGACGATAGCTGTCATTTATAACTCTGCAGGTTTGTGAATGACAGTGCCCCTGAGCTCCTTTCTTCAACTCGCTTTCTTGTGAGCTGGCCGCAACACCGCAGCATTGCTTCAGGCCCTAGTGTGGTTCCGGCATGGCACGCTGAGCCTTTGGTTAATTCCTCTTCCTGGTGGGAAATGAGAGTTAAATTTGCCCGTCCAGACACCTCCAGCTAGTCTCTCATTGGTTCTCCCTATTCCTGTTCATTTTCCGCAGAAATTGCAAACTGGGCCAAACAGGAGGTTAAAGGCACTGACTCTCCAAGTGGGGAGAGTGTTAGTAAAGCGTCTGGAATGTTGCACCCGAGTACCGGGGGACGAAACCTGAGACACCTTTGAACACGTTTCCCGATCACACGGTGGATCATACTCTGGGTTCCACATGCATGTTTTAGCTGAAGGAAGAATCCCTTAAACCTGGAGAGTTGAGACCCATGGAATGGGTACCATGCAATATGACTTCAAAGGGTCTGCCTTTGCTCACCGATCCTCACCAATCCTATCACTGCTGCGTTTATGCCGCTGTACACACGCTTGATTCTCTTTCGGAGACATATAAATCCATAGGTTTTAAGATTCTTACTAGTCAGTTATATTCTTAGGCGTTTAATATGGGGTGTTGAGTCCACTTCGTTGAGCAAGGAGTAGCTCTTGTCTATTACATATTTGGCTTATGGAACGGTATCTGTGCTAATTTCAATCTCTGGTTTTATGCAGCACCCCAACTCACATTTCCCCTTAAGCAAGCATAAGTTGGTTTTCTACATTTGAGACACTGTTCTGTTTTATAATCCAGTTCCTGTGTAGCCAAGTTTACATTCCGTGTAGTAGTGATATCTTATGATGTTTCTTTTTCTCTGTGACTTATTTCACTTAGAATCATCGTACCTGAATCCACTCATTATGCTGCTACGGGCCTGATGACATAGATTTCATTGCTGAGTGACATTGCATTGTACGTAAGTACCACAACTTCTTTATCCATTTTTCGCTTTCTGTGATATTGAACATGTACCGTAAACGAGGTTCTTGTAAACAGAGCCATCCCAAACTTTGGGGTGGCTGTGTCTTTTTGATTTTAATTTCCCTAAGCTATAGGACCATAAGTGGAAGTGCCCTAGGCTCTGTTGCTTTGTTTTTTAGATGTTTCAGGAAACACCATACACTTCTCCAGAGTGGCTGTTGGCAATTTACATCCCGCCCATCAGCATAACAAGGCTCCAAGTTCTCCATGGCCTGTCCTGCCTTTCTGGATTTTACACTTTTCTCAGATGGCCCTTTTGACCGGGGGGCAGTGAGACTTCATTGTAGTGCAGATTTCCTTTGCAAGCTTGCTTGGTTGGCCAAAAAGGGCGTATGCGTTTTTTCCTGAATATATTCAGGAAAAACGCATACGCCCTTTTTGGCCAAGTGCATCATTGTGGACGTTCTGCCTCTTTTCCTATGCTTTACATGCAATTCCAGTCTACCTCCTGAAATCGGTTTCCTGCAATTCTGCCCCGCTTTCAACTCCACTTGGCAGCCTTACTTCAATATATTTTTGGACGATAGCTGTCATTTATAACTCTGCAGGTTTGTGAATGACAGTGCCCCTGAGCTCCTTTCTTCAACTCGCTTTCTTGTGAGCTGGCCGCAACACCGCAGCATTGCTTCAGGCCCTAGTGTAGGTTCCGGCATGGCACGCTGAGCCTTTGGTTAATTCCTCTTCCTGGTGGGAAATGAGAGTTAAATTTGCCCGTCCAGACACCTCCAGCTAGTCTCTCATTGGTTCTCCCTATTCCTGTTCATTTTCCGCAGAAATTGCAAACTGGGCCAAACAGGAGGTTAAAGGCACTGACTCTCCAAGTGGGGAGAGTGTTAGTAAAGCGTCTGGAATGTTGCACCCGAGTACCGGGGGACGAAACCTGAGACCCTTTAAACACGTTTCCCGATCACACGGTGGATCATACTCTGGGTTCCACATGCATGTTTTAGCTGAAGGAAGAATCCCTTAAACCTGGAGAGTTGAGACCCATGGAATGGGTACCATGCAATATGACTTCAAAGGGTCTGCATTTGCTCACCGAACCTCACCAATCGTATCACTGCTGCATTTATGCCGCTGTACACACTCTTGATTCTCTTTCGGAGACATATAAATCCATAGGTTTTAAGATTCTTACTAGTCAGGTATATTCGTAGGCGTTTAATATGGGGTGTTGAGTCCACTTCATTGAACAAGGAGTAGCTCTTGTCTATTACATATTTGGCTTATGGAATGGGATCTGTGCTTATTTCAATCTCTGGTTTTATGCAGCAGCCCAACTCACATTTCCCCTTAAGCAAGCATAAGTTGGTTTTCTACATTTGAGACCCTGTTCTGTTTTGTATTTCAGTTCCTGTGTAGCCAAGTTTACATTCCGTGTAGTAGTGATATCTTATGATGTTTGTTTTTCTGTGTGACTTATTTCACTTAGAATCATCGTACCTGAATCCACTCATTATGTTGCTATGGGCCTGATGACATAGATTTCATTGCTGAGTGATATTGCATTGTACGTATGTACCACAACTTCTTTATCCATTTTTCACTTTCTGTGATACTGAACTTGTACCGTAAACGAGGTTCTTGTAAACAGAGCCGTCCCAAACTTTGGGGTGGCTGTGTCTTTTTTATTTTAATTTCCCTAAGCTATAGGACCATAAGTGGAAGTGCCCTAGGCTCTGTTGCTTTGTTTTTTAGATGTTTCAGGAAACACCATACACTTCCCCAGAGTGGCTGTTGGCAATTTACATCCCGCCCATCATCATAACAAGGCTCCCAGTTCTCCATGGTCTCTCCTGCCTTTCTGGATTTTACACTTTTTTCAGATGGCCCTTTTGACCGGGGGGCAGTGAGACTTCATTGTAGTGCAGATTTCCTTTGCAAGCTTGCTTGGTTGGCCAAAAAGGGCGTATGCGTTTTTTCCTGAATATATTCAGGAAAAAACGCATACGCCCTTTTTGGCCAAGTGCATCATTGTGGACGTTCTGCCTCTTTTCCTATGCTTTACATGCAATTCCAGTCTACCTCCTGAAATCGGTTTCCTGCAATTCTGCCCCGCTTTCAAGTCCTCTTGGCAGCCTTACTTCAATATATTTTTGGACGATAGCTGTCATTTATAACTCTGCAGGTATGTGAATGACAGTGCCCCTGAGCTCCTTTCTTCAACTCGTTTTCTTGTGAGCTGGCCGCAACACCGCAGCATTGCTTCAGGCCCTAGTGTTGTTCCGGCATGGCACGCTGAGCCTTTGGTTAATTCCTCTTCCTGGTGGGAAATGAGAGTTAAATTTGCCCGTCCAGACACCTCCAGCTAGTCTCTCATTGGTTCTCCCTATTCCTGTTCATTTTCCGCAGAAATTGCAAACTGGGCCAAACAGGAGGTTAAAGGCACTGACTCTCCAAGTGGGGAGAGTGTTAGTAAAGCGTCTGGAATGTTGCACCCGAGTACCAGGGGACGAAAACTGACACATTTGAACACGTTTCCCGATCACACGGTGGATCATACTCTGGGTTCCACATGCATGTTTTAGCTGAAGGAAGAATCCCTTAAACCTGGAGAGTTGAGACCCATGGAATGGGTACCATGCAATATGACTTCAAAGGGTCTGCATTTGCTCACCGAACCTCATCAATCCTATCACTGCTGCGTTTATGCCGCTATACACACGCTTGATTCTCTTTCGGAGATATATAAATCCATAGGTTTTAAGATTCTTACTAGTCAGGTATATTTTTAGGCGTTTAATATGGGGTGTTGAGTCCACTTCGTTGAGCAAAGTGTAGCTCTTTTTTATTACATATTTGGCTTATGGAACGATATCTGTGCTAATTTCAATGTCTGGTTTTATGCAGCACCCCAACTCACCTTTCCCCTTAAGCAAGCATAAGTTGGTTTTCTACATTTGAGACCCTGTTCTGTTTTGTAATTCAGTTCCTGTGTAGCCAAGTTTACATTCCGTGTAGTAGTGATATCTTATGATGTTTCTTTTTCTGTGTGACTTATTTCACTTAGAATCATCGTACCTGAATCCACTCATTATGCTGCTATGGGCCTGATGACATAGATTTCATTGCTGAGTGATATTGCATTGTAGGTAAGTACCACAACTTCTTTATCCATTTTTCACTTTCTGTGATATTGAACTTGTACCGTAAACGAGGTTCCTGTAAACAGAACCGTCCCAAACTTTGGGGTGGCTGTGTCTTTTTGATTTTAATTTCCCTAAGCTATAGGACCATAAGTGGAAGTGCCCTAGGCTCTATTATTTTGTTTTTTAGATGTTTCAGGAAACACCATACACTTCTCCAGAGTGGCTGTTGGCAATTTACATCCCGCCCATCAGCATAACAAGGCTCCCAGTTCTCCATGGCCTGTCCTGCCTTTCTGGATTTTATACTTTTTTCAGATGGCCCTTTTGCCCGCGGGATAGTGAGACTTCATTGTAGTGCAGATTCCCTTTGCAAGCTTGCTTGGTTGGCCAAAAAGGGCGTATGCGTTTTTTCCTGAATATATTCAGGAAAAAACGCATACGCCCTTTTTGGCCAAGTGCATCATTGTGGACGTTCTGCCTCTTTTCCTATGCTTTACATGCAATTCCAGTCTACCTCCTGAAATCGGTTTCCTGCAATTCTGCCCTGCTTTCAAGTCCTCTTGGCAGCCTTACTTCAATATATTTTTGGACGATAGCTGTCATTTATAACTCTGCAGGTTTGTGAATTACAGTGCCCCTGAGCTCCTTTCTTCAACTCGTTTTCTTGTGAGCTGGCCGCAACACCGCAGCATTGCTTCAGGCCCTAGTGTGGTTCCAGAATGGCACGCTGAGCCTTTGGTTAATTCCTCTTCCTGGTGGGCAATGAGAGTTAAATTTGCCCGTCCAGACACCTCCAGCTAGTCTCTCATTGGTTCTCCCTATTCCTGTTCATTTTCCGCAGAAATTGCAAACTGGGCCAAACAGGAGGTTAAAGGCACTGACTCTCCAAGTGGGGAGAGTGTTAGTAAAGCGTCTGGAATGTTGCACCCGAGTACCGGGGGACGAAAACTGAGTCACATTTGAACACGTTTCCCGATCACACGGTGGATCATACTCTGGGTTCCACATGCATGTTTTAGCTGAAGGAAGAATCCCTTAAACCTGGAGAGTTGAGACCCATGGAATTGGTACCATGCAATATGACTTGAAAGGGTCTGCATTTGCTCACCGAACCTCAACAATCCTAACACTGCTGCGTTTATGCCGCTGTACACACGCTTGATTCTCTTTCGGAGACATATAAATCCATAGGTTTTAAGATTCTTACTAGTCAGGTATATTCTTATGCGTTTAATATGGGGTGTTGAGTCCACTTCGTTGAGCAATGAGTAGCTCTTGTCTATTACATATTTGGCTTATGGAACGGTATCCGTTCTAATTTCAATCTCTGGTTTTATGCAGCACCCCAACTCACCTTTCCCCTTAAGCAAGCATAAGTTGGTTTTCTACATTTGAGACCCTGTTCTGTTTTGTAATTCAGTTCCTGTGTAGCCAAGTTTACATTCCGTGTAGTAGTGATATCTTATGATGTTTCTTTTTCTGTGTGACTTATTTCACTTAGAATCATCGTACCTGAATCCACTCATTATGCTGCTATGGGCCTGATGACATAGATTTCATTGCTGAGTGATATTGCATTGTAGGTAAGTACCACAACATCTTTATCCATTTTTCACTTTCTGTGATATTGAACTTGTACCGCAAACGAAGTTCCTGTAAACAGAGCCGTCCCAAACTTTGGGGTGGCTGTGTCTTTTTGATTTTAATTTCCCTAAGCTATAGGACCATAAGTGGAAGTGCCCTAGGCTCTATTGTTTTGTTTTTTAGATGTTTCAGGAAACACCATACACTTCTCCAGAGTGGCTGTTGGCAATTTACATCCCGCCCATCAGCATAACAAGGCTCCCAGTGTTCCATGGCCTGTCCTGCCTTTCTGCATTTTACACATTTTTCAGATGGCCCTTTTGCCCGCGGGATAGTGAGACTTCATTGTAGTGCAGATTCCCTTTGCAAGCTTGCTTGGTTGGCCAAAAAGGGTGTATGCCTTTTTTCCTGAATATATTCAGGAAAAAACGCATACGTCCTTTTTGGCCAAGTGCATCATTGTGGACGTTCTGCCTCTTTTCCTTTGCTTTACATGCTATTCCAGTCTACCTCCTGAAATCGGTTTCCTGCAATTCTGCCCCGCTTTCAAGTCCTCTTGGCAGCCTTACTTCAATATATTTTTGGACGATAGCTGTCATTTATAACTCTGCAGGTATGTGAATGACAGTGCCCCTGAGCTCCTTTCTTCAACTCGTTTTCTTGTGAGCTGGCCGCAACACCGCAGCATTGCTTCAGGCCCTAGTGTGGTTCCAGAATGGCACGCTGAGCCTTTGGTTAATTCCTCTTCCTGGTGGGAAATGAGAGTTAAATTTGCCCGTCCAGACACCTCCAGCTAGTCTCTCATTGGTTCTCCCTATTCCTGTTCATTTTCCGCAGAAATTGCAAACTGGGCCAAACAGGAGGTTAAAGGCACTGACTCTCCAAGTGGGGAGAGTGTTAGTAAAGCGTCTGGAATGTTGCACCCGAGTACCGGGGGACGAAAACTGAGTCACATTTGAACACGTTTCCCGATCACATGGTGGATCATACTCTGGGTTCCACATGCATGTTTTAGCTGAAGGAAGAATCCCTTAAACCTGGAGAGTTGAGACCCATGGAATGGGTACCATGCAATATGACTTCAAAGGGTCTGCATTTGCTCACCGAACCTCACCAATCCTAACACTGCTTCGTTTATGCCGCTGTACACATGGTTGCTTCTCTTTTGGAGACATATAAATCCATAGGTTTTAAGATTCTTACTAGTCAGGTATATTCTTAGGCGTTTAATATGGGGTGTTGAGTCCACTTCGTTGAGCAAGGAGTAGCTCTTGTCTATTACATATTTGGCTTATGGAACGGTATCTGTGCTAATTTCAATCTCTGGTTTTATGCAGCACCCCAACTCACCTTTCCCCTTAAGCAAGCATAAGTTGGTTTTCTACATTTGAGACCCTGTTCTGTTTTGTAATTCAGTTCCTGTGTAGCCAAGTTTACATTCCGTGTAGTAGTGATATCTTATGATGTTTCTTTTTCTGTGTGACTTATTTCACTTAGAATCATCGTACCTGAATCCACTCATTATGCTGCTATGGGCCTGATGACATAGATTTCATTGCTGAGTGATATTGCATTGTACGTAAGTACCACAACTTCTTTATCCATTTTTCGCTTTCTGTGATATTGAACTTGTACCGTAAACGAGGTTCTTGTAAACAGAGCTGTCCCAAACATTGGGGTGGTTGTGTCTTTTTGATTTTAATTTCCCTAAGCTATAGGACCATAAGTGGAAGTGCCCTAGGCTCTGTTGCTTTGTTTTTTAGATGTTTCAGGAAACACCATACACTTCTCCAGAGTGGCTGTTGGCAATTTACATCCCGCCCATCAGCATAACAAGGCTCCCAGTTCTCCATGGCCTGTCCTGCCTTTCTGGATTTTACACTTTTTTCAGATGACCCTTTTGACCGGGGGGCAGTGAGACTTCATTGTAGTGCAGATTTCCTTTGCAAGCTTGCTTGGTTGGCCAAAAAGGGCGTAGGCTTTTTTTCTTGAGGAAAAATCGCATATGCCCTTTTTGGCCAAGTGCATCATTGTGGACGTTCTGCCTCTTTTCCTATGCTTTACATGCAATTCCAGTCTACCTCCTGAAATCGGTTTCCTGCAATTCTGCCCCGCTTTCAAGTCCTCTTGGCAGCCTTACTTCAATATATTTTTGGACGATAGCTGTCATTTATAACTCTGCAGTTTTGTGAATTACAGTGCCCCTGAGCTCCTTTCTTCAACTTGCTTTCTTGTGAGCTGACCGCAACACCGCAGCATCGCTTCAGGCCCTAGTGTTGTTCCGGCATGGCACGCTGAGCCTTTGGTTAATTCCTCTTCCTGGTGGGAAATGAGAGTTAAATTTGCCCGTCCAGACACCTCCAGCTAGTCTCTCATTGGTTCTCCCTATTCCTGTTCATTTTCCGCAGAAATTGCAAACTGGGCCAAACAGGAGGTTAAAGGCACTGACTCTCCAAGTGGGGAGAATGTTAGTAAAGCGTCTGGAATGTTGCACCCGAGTACCAGGGGACGAAAACTGACACATTTGAACACGTTTCCCGATCACACGGTGGATCATACTCTGGGTTCCACATGCATGTTTTAGCTGAAGGAAGAATCCCTTAAACCTGGAGAGTTGAGACCCATGGAATGGGTACCATGCAATATGACTTCAAAGGGTCTGCATTTGCTCACCGAACCTCATCAATCCTATCACTGCTGCGTTTATGCCGCTATACACACGCTTGATTCTCTTTCGGAGATATATAAATCCACAGGTTTTAAGATTCTTACTAGTCAGGTATATTTTTAGGCGTTTAATATGGGGTGTTGAGTCCACTTCGTTGAGCAAAGTGTAGCTCTTTTTTATTACATATTTGGCTTATGGAACGATATCTGTGCTAATTTCAATGTCTGGTTTTATGCAGCACCCCAACTCACCTTTCCCCTTAAGGAAGCATAAGTTGGTTTTCTACATTTGAGACCCTGTTCTGTTTTGTAATTCAGTTCCTGTGTAGCCAAGTTTACATTCCGTGTAGTAGTGATATCTTATGATGTTTCTTTTTCTGTGTGACTTATTTCACTTAGAATCATCGTACCTGAATCCACTCATTATGCTGCTATGGGCCTGATGACATAGATTTCATTGCTGAGTGATATTGCATTGTAGGTAAGTACCACAACTTCTTTATCCATTTTTCACTTTCTGTGATATTGAACTTGTACCGTAAACGAGGTTCCTGTAAACAGAACCGTCCCAAACTTTGGGGTGGCTGTGTCTTTTTGATTTTAATTTCCCTAAGCTATAGGACCATAAGTGGAAGTGCCCTAGGCTCTATTGTTTTGTTTTTTAGATGTTTCAGGAAACACCATACACTTCTCCAGAGTGGCTGTTGGCAATTTACATCCCGCCCATCAGCATAACAAGGCTCCCAGTTCTACATGGCCTGTCCTGCCTTTCTGGATTTTATACTTTTTTCAGATGGCCCTTTTGCCCACGGGATAGTGAGACTTCATTGTAGTGCAGATTCCCTTTGCAAGCTTGCTTGGTTGGCCAAAAAGGGCGTATGCGTTTTTTCCTGAATATATTCAGGAAAAAACGCATATGCCCTTTTTGGCCAAGTGCATCATTGTGGACGTTCTGCCTCTTTTCCTATGCCTTACATGCAATTCCAGTCTACCTCCTGAAATCGGTTTCCTGCAATTCTGCCCCGCTTTCAAGTCCTCTTGGCAGCCTTACTTCAATATATTTTTGGACGATAGCTGTCATTTATAACTCTGCAGGTTTGTGAATTACAGTGCCCCTGAGCTCCTTTCTTCAACTCGTTTTCTTGTGAGCTGGCCGCAACACCGCAGCATTGCTTCAGGCCCTAGTGTGGTTCCAGAATGGCACGCTGAGCCTTTGGTTAATTCCTCTTCCTGGTGGGCAATGAGAGTTAAATTTGCCCGTCCAGACACCTCCAGCTAGTCTCTCATTTGTTCTCCCTATTCCTGTTCATTTTCCGCAGAAATTGCAAACTGGGCCAAACAGGAGGTTAAAGGCACTGACTCTCCAAGTGGGGAGAGTGTTAGTAAAGCGTCTGGAATGTTGCACCCGAGTACCAGGGGACGAAAACTGACACATTTGAACACGTTTCCCGATCACACGGTGGATCATACTCTGGGTTCCACATGCATGTTTTAGCTGAAGGAAGAATCCCTTAAACCTGGAGAGTTGAGACCCATGGAATGGGTACCATGCAATATGACTTCAAAGGGTCTGCATTTGCTCACCGAACCTCATCAATCCTATCACTCCTGCGTTTATGCCGCTATACACACGCTTGATTCTCTTTCGGAGATATATAAATCCATAGGTTTTAAGATTCTTACTAGTCAGGTATATTTTTAGGCGTTTAATATGGGGTGTTGAGTCCACTTCGTTGAGCAAAGTGTAGCTCTTTTTTATTACATATTTGGCTTATGGAACGATATCTGTGCTAATTTCAATGTCTGGTTTTATGCAGCACCCCAACTCACCTTTCCCCTTAAGGAAGCATAAGTTGGTTTTCTACATTTGAGACCCTGTTCTGTTTTGTAATTCAGTTCCTGTGTAGCCAAGTTTACATTCCGTGTAGTAGTGATATCTTATGATGTTTCTTTTTCTGTGTGACTTATTTCACTTAGAATCATCGTACCTGAATCCACTCATTATGCTGCTATGGGCCTGATGACATAGATTTCATTGCTGAGTGATATTGCATTGTAGGTAAGTACCACAACTTCTTTATCCATTTTTCACTTTCTGTGATATTGAACTTGTACCGTAAACGAGGTTCCTGTAAACAGAACCGTCCCAAACTTTGGGGTGGCTGTGTCTTTTTGATTTTAATTTCCCTAAGCTATAGGACCATAAGTGGAAGTGCCTTAGGCTCTATTGTTTTGTTTTTTAGATGTTTCAGGAAACACCATACACTTCTCCAGAGTGGCTGTTGGCAATTTACATCCCGCCCATCAGCATAACAAGGCTCCCAGTTCTCCATGGCCTGTCCTGCCTTTCTGGATTTTATACATTTTTCAGATGGCCCTTTTGCCCACGGGATAGTGAGACTTCATTGTAGTGCAGATTCCCTTTGCAAGCTTGCTTGGTTGGCCAAAAAGGGCGTATGCGTTTTTTCCTGAATATATTCAGGAAAAAACGCATACGCCCTTTTTGGCCAAGTGCATCATTGTGGACGTTCTGCCTCTTTTCCTATGCTTTACATGCAATTCCAGTCTACCTCCTGAAATCGGTTTCCTGCAATTCTGCCCCGCTTTCAAGTCCTCTTGGCAGCCTTACTTCAATATATTTTTGGACGATAGCTGTCATTTATAACTCTGCAGGTTTGTGAATTACAGTGCCCCTGAGCTCCTTTCTTCAACTCGTTTTCTTGTGAGCTGGCCGCAACACCGCAGCATTGCTTCAGGCCCTAGTGTGGTTCCAGAATGGCACGCTGAGCCTTTGGTTAATTCCTCTTCCTGGTGGGCAATGAGAGTTAAATTTGCCCGTCCAGACACCTCCAGCTAGTCTCTCATTGGTTCTCCCTATTCCTGTTCATTTTCCGCAGAAATTGCAAACTGGGCCAAACAGGAGGTTAAAGGCACTGACTCTCCAAGTGGGGAGAGTGTTAGTAAAGCGTCTGGAATGTTGCACCCGAGTACCGGGGGACGAAAACTGAGTCACATTTGAACACGTTTCCCGATCACACGGTGGATCATACTCTGGGTTCCACATGCATGTTTTAGCTGAAGGAAGAATCCCTTAAACCTGGAGAGTTGAGACCCATGGAATTGGTACCATGCAATATGACTTGAAAGGGTCTGCATTTGCTCACCGAACCTCAACAATCCTAACACTGCTGCGTTTATGCCGCTGTACACACGCTTGATTCTCTTTCGGAGACATATAAATCCATAGGTTTTAAGATTCTTACTAGTTAGGTATATTCTTATGCGTTTAATATGGGGTGTTGAGTCCACTTCGTTGAGCAATGAGTAGCTCTAGTCTATTACATATTTGGCTTATGGAACGGTATCCGTTCTAATTTCAATGTCTGGTTTTATGCAGCACCCCAACTCACCTTTCCCCTTAAGCAAGCATAAGTTGGTTTTCTACATTTGAGACCCTGTTCTGTTTTGTAATTCAGTTCCTGTGTAGCCAAGTTTACATTCCGTGTAGTAGTGATATCTTATGATGTTTCTTTTTCTGTGTGACTTATTTCACTTAGAATCATCGTACCTGAATCCACTCATTATGCTGCTATGGGCCTGATGACATAGATTTCATTGCTGAGTGATATTGCATTGTAGGTAAGTACCACAACATCTTTATCCATTTTTCACTTTCTGTGATACTGAACTTGTACCGCAAACGAGGTTCCTGTAAACAGAACCGTCCCAAACTTTGGGGTGGCTGTGTCTTTTTGATTTTAATTTCCCTAAGCTATAGGACCATAAGTGGAAGTGCCCTAGGCTCTATTGTTTTGTTTTTTAGATGTTTCAGGAAACACCATACACTTCTCCAGAGTGGCTGTTGGCAATTTACATCCCGCCCATCAGCATAACAAGGCTCCCAGTTCTCCATGGCCTGTCCTGCCTTTCTGGATTTTATACTTATTTCAGATGGCCCTTTTGCCCGCGGGATAGTGAGACTTCATTGTAGTGCAGATTCCCTTTGCAAGCTTGCTTGGTTGGCCAAAAAGGGCGTATGCGTTTTTTCCTGAATATATTCAGGAAAAAACGCATACGCCCTTTTTGGCCAAGTGCATCATTGTGGACGTTCTGCCTCTTTTCCTATGCTTTACATGCAATTCCAGTCTACCTCCTGAAATCGGTTTCCTGCAATTCTGCCCCGCTTTCAAGTCCTCTTGGCAGCCTTACTTCAATATATTTTTGGACGATAGCTGTCATTTATAACTCTGCAGGTTTGTGAATTACAGTGCCCCTGAGCTCCTTTCTTCAACTCGTTTTCTTGTGAGCTGGCCGCAACACCGCAGCATTGCTTCAGGCCCTAGTGTGGTTCCAGAATGGCACGCTGAGCCTTTGGTTAATTCCTCTTCCTGGTGGGCAATGAGAGTTAAATTTGCCCGTCCAGACACCTCCAGCTAGTCTCTCATTGGTTCTCCCTATTCCTGTTCATTTTCCGCAGAAATTGCAAACTGGGCCAAACAGGAGGTTAAAGGCACTGACTCTCCAAGTGGGGAGAGTGTTAGTAAAGCGTCTGGAATGTTGCACCCGAGTACCGGGGGACGAAAACTGAGTCACATTTGAACACGTTTCCCGATCACACGGTGGATCATACTCTGGGTTCCACATGCATGTTTTAGCTGAAGGAAGAATCCCTTAAACCTGGAGAGTTGAGACCCATGGAATTGGTACCATGCAATATGACTTGAAAGGGTCTGCATTTGCTCACCGAACCTCAACAATCCTAACACTGCTGCGTTTATGCCGCTGTACACACGCTTGATTCTCTTTCGGAGACATATAAATCCATAGGTTTTAAGATTCTTACTAGTCAGGTATATTCTTATGCGTTTAATATGGGGTGTTGAGTCCACTTCGTTGAGCAATGAGTAGCTCTTGTCTATTACATATTTGGCTTATGGAACGGTATCCGTTCTAATTTCAATGTCTGGTTTTATGCAGCACCCCAACTCACCTTTCCCCTTAAGCAAGCATAAGTTGGTTTTCTACATTTGAGACCCTGTTCTGTTTTGTAATTCAGTTCCTGTGTAGCCAAGTTTACATTCCGTGTAGTAGTGATATCTTATGATGTTTCTTTTTCTGTGTGACTTATTTCACTTAGAATCATCGTACCTGAATCCACTCATTATGCTGCTATGGGCCTGATGACATAGATTTCATTGCTGAGTGATATTGCATTGTAGGTAAGTACCACAACATCTTTATCCATTTTTCACTTTCTGTGATACTGAACTTGTACCGCAAACGAGGTTCCTGTAAACAGAACCGTCCCAAACTTTGGGGTGGCTGTGTCTTTTTGATTTTAATTTCCCTAAGCTATAGGACCATAAGTGGAAGTGCCCTAGGCTCTATTGTTTTGTTTTTTAGATGTTTCAGGAAACACCATACACTTCTCCAGAGTGGCTGTTGGCAATTTACATCCCGCCCATCAGCATAACAAGGCTCCCAGTTCTCCATGGCCTGTCCTGCCTTTCTGGATTTTATACTTATTTCAGATGGCCCTTTTGCCCGCGGGATAGTGAGACTTCATTGTAGTGCAGATTCCCTTTGCAAGCTTGCTTGGTTGGCCAAAAAGGGCGTATGCGTTTTTTCCTGAATATATTCAGGAAAAAACGCATACGCCCTTTTTGGCCAAGTGCATCATTGTGGACGTTCTGCCTCTTTTCCTATGCTTTACATGCAATTCCAGTCTACCTCCTGAAATCGGTTTCCTGCAATTCTGCCCCGCTTTCAAGTCCTCTTGGCAGCCTTACTTCAATATATTTTTGGACGATAGCTGTCATTTATAACTCTGCAGGTTTGTGAATTACAGTGCCCCTGAGCTCCTTTCTTCAACTCGTTTTCTTGTGAGCTGGCCGCAACACCGCAGCATTGCTTCAGGCCCTAGTGTGGTTCCAGAATGGCACGCTGAGCCTTTGGTTAATTCCTCTTCCTGGTGGGCAATGAGAGTTAAATTTGCCCGTCCAGACACCTCCAGCTAGTCTCTCATTGGTTCTCCCTATTCCTGTTCATTTTCCGCAGAAATTGCAAACTGGGCCAAACAGGAGGTTAAAGGCACTGACTCTCCAAGTGGGGAGAGTGTTAGTAAAGCGTCTGGAATGTTGCACCCGAGTACCGGGGGACGAAAACTGAGTCACATTTGAACACGTTTCCCGATCACACGGTGGATCATACTCTGGGTTCCACATGCATGTTTTAGCTGAAGGAAGAATCCCTTAAACCTGGAGAGTTGAGACCCATGGAATTGGTACCATGCAATATGACTTGAAAGGGTCTGCATTTGCTCACCGAACCTCAACAATCCTAACACTGCTGCGTTTATGCCGCTGTACACACGCTTGATTCTCTTTCGGAGACATATAAATCCATAGGTTTTAAGATTCTTACTAGTCAGGTATATTCTTATGCGTTTAATATGGGGTGTTGAGTCCACTTCGTTGAGCAATGAGTAGCTCTTGTCTATTACATATTTGGCTTATGGAACGGTATCCGTTCTAATTTCAATGTCTGGTTTTATGCAGCACCCCAACTCACCTTTCCCCTTAAGCAAGCATAAGTTGGTTTTCTACATTTGAGACCCTGTTCTGTTTTGTAATTCAGTTCCTGTGTAGCCAAGTTTACATTCCGTGTAGTAGTGATATCTTATGATGTTTCTTTTTCTGTGTGACTTATTTCACTTAGAATCATCGTACCTGAATCCACTCATTATGCTGCTACGGGCCTGATGACATAGATTTCATTGCTGAGTGATATTGCATTGTACGTAAGTACCACAACTTCTTTACCCATTTTTCGCTTTCTGTGATATTGAACTTGTACCGTAAACGAGGTTCTTGTAAACAGAGCCGTCCCAAACTTTGGGGTGGCTGTGTCTTTTTGATTTTAATTTCCCTAAGCTATAGGACCATAAGTGGAAGTGCCCTAGGCTCTGTTGTTTTGTTTTTTAGATGTTTCAGGAAACACCATACACTTCTCCAGAGTGGCTGTTGGCAATTTACATCCCGCCCATCAGCATAACAAGGCTCCCAGTGTTCCATGGCCTGTCCTGCCTTTCTGGATTTTACACATTTTTCAGATGGCCCTTTTGACTGGGGGGCAGTTAGACTTCATTGTAGTGCAGATTTCCTTTGCAAGCTTGCTTGGTTGGCCAAAAAGGGCGTATGCGTTTTTTCCTGAATATATTCAGGAAAAAACGCATACGCCCTTTTTGGCCAAGTGCATCATTGTGGACGTTCTGCCTCTTTTCCTTTGCTTTACATGCTATTCCAGTCTACCTCCTGAAATCGGTTTCCTGCAATTCTGCCCCGCCTTCAAGTCCTCTTGGCAGCCTTACTTCAATATATTTTTGGACGATAGCTGTCATTTATAACTCTGCAGGTTTGTGAATTACAGTGCCCCTGAGCTCCTTTCTTCAACTCGTTTTCTTGTGAGCTGGCCGCAACACCGCAGCATTGCTTCAGGCCCTAGTGTGGTTCCGGCATGGCACGCTGAGCCTTTGGTTAATTCCTCTTCCTGGTGGGAAATGAGAGTTAAATTTGCCCGTCCAGACACCTCCAGCTAGTCTCTCATTGGTTCTCCCTATTCCTGTTCATTTTCCGCAGAAATTGCAAACTGGGCCAAACAGGAGGTTAAAGGCACTGACTCTCCAAGTGGGGAGAGTGTTAGTAAAGCGTCTGGAATGTTGCACCCGAGTACCGGGGGACGAAAACTGAGTCACATTTGAACACGTTTCCCGATCACATGGTGGATCATAATCTGGGTTCCACATGCATGTTTTAGCTGAAGGAAGAATCCCTTAAACCTGGAGAGTTGAGACCCATGGAATGGGTAACATGCAACATGACTTCAAAGGGTCTGCATTTGCTCACCGAACCTCACCAATCCTAACACTGCTTCGTTTATGCCGCTGTACACATGGTTCCTTCTCTTTTGGAGACATATAAATCCATAGGTTTTAAGATTCTTACTAGTCAGGTATATTCTTAGGCGTTTAATATGGGGTGTTGAGTCCACTTCGTTGAGCAAGGAGTAGCTCTTGTCTATTACATATTTGGCTTATGGAACGGTATCTGTGCTAATTTCAATCTCTGGTTTTATGCAGCACCCCAACTCACCTTTCCCCTTAAGCAAGCATAAGATGGTTTTCTACATTTGAGACCCTGTTCTGTTTTGTAATTCAGTTCCTGTGTAGCCAAGTTTACATTCCGTGTAGTAGTGATATCTTATGATGTTTCTTTTTCTGTGTGACTTATTTCACTTAGAATCATCGTACCTGAATCCACTCATTATGCTGCTATGGGCCTGATGACATAGATTTCATTGCTGAGTGATATTGCATTGTACGTAAGTACCACAACTTCTTGATCCATTTTTCGCTTTCTGTGATATTGAACTTGTACCGTAAACGAGGTTCTTGTAAACAGAGCTGTCCCAAACATTGGGGTCGTTGTGTCTTTTTGATTTTAATTTCCCTAAGCTATAGGAACATAAGTGGAAGTGCCCTAGGCTCTGTTGCTTTGTTTTTTAGATGTTTCAGGAAACACCATACACTTCTCCAGAGTGGCTGTTGGCAATTTACATCCCGCCCATCAGCATAACAAGGCTCCCAGTTCTCCATGGCCTGTCCTGCCTTTCTGGATTTTACACTTTTTTCAGATGACCCTTTTGACCGGGGGTCAGTGAGACTTCATTGTAGTGCAGATTTCCTTTGCAAGCTTGCTTGGTTGGCCAAAAAGGGCGTAGGCTTTTTTTCTTGAGGAAAAATCGCATATGCCCTTTTTGGCCAAGTGCATCATTGTGGACGTTCTGCCTCTTTTCCTATGCTTTACATGCAATTCCAGTCTACCTCCTGAAATCGGTTTCCTGCAATTCTGCCCCGCTTTCAAGTCCTCTTGGCAGCCTTACTTCAATATATTTTTGGACGATAGCTGTCATTTATAACTCTGCAGTTTTGTGAATTACAGTGCCCCTGAGCTCCTTTCTTCAACTTGCTTTCTTGTGAGCTGACCGCAACACCGCAGCATCACTTCAGACCCTAGTGTTGTTCCGGCATGGCACGCTGAGCCTTTGGTTAATTCCTCTTCCTGGTGGGAAATGAGAGTTAAATTTGCCCGTCCAGACACCTCCAGCTAGTCTCTCATTGGTTCTCCCTATTCCTGTTCATTTTCCGCAGAAATTGCAAACTGGGCCAAACAGGAGGTTAAAGGCACTGACTCTCCAAGTGGGGAGAGTGTTAGTAAAGCGTCTGGAATGTTGCACCCGAGTACCAGGGGACGAAAACTGACACATTTGAACACGTTTCCCGATCACACGGTGGATCATACTCTGGGTTCCACATGCATGTTTTAGCTGAAGGAAGAATCCCTTAAACCTGGAGAGTTGAGACCCATGGAATGGGTACCATGCAATATGACTTCAAAGGGTCTGCATTTGCTCACCGAACCTCATCAATCCTATCACTGCTGCGTTTATGCCGCTATACACACGCTTGATTCTCTTTCGGAGATATATAAATCCATAGGTTTTAAGATTCTTACTAGTCAGGTATATTTTTAGGCGTTTAATATGGGGTGTTGAGTCCACTTCGTTGAGCAAAGTGTAGCTCTTTTTTATTACATATTTGGCTTATGGAACGATATCTGTGCTAATTTCAATGTCTGGTTTTATGCAGCACCCCAACTCACCTTTCCCCTTAAGGAAGCATAAGTTGGTTTTCTACATTTGAGACCCTGTTCTGTTTTGTAATTCAGTTCCTGTGTAGCCAAGTTTACATTCCGTGTAGTAGTGATATCTTATGATGTTTGTTTTTCTGTGTGACTTATTTCACTTAGAATCATCGTACCTGAATCCACTCATTATGCTGCTATGGGCCTGATGACATAGATTTCATTGCTGAGTGATATTGCATTGTAGGTAAGTACCACAACTTCTTTATCCATTTTTCACTTTCTGTGATATTGAACTTGTACCGTAAACGAGGTTCCTGTAAACAGAACCGTCCCAAACTTTGGGGTGGCTGTGTCTTTTTGATTTTAATTTCCCTAAGCTATAGGACCATAAGTGGAAGTGCCCTAGGCTCTATTGTTTTGTTTTTTAGATGTTTCAGGAAACACCATACACTTCTCCAGAGTGGCTGTTGGCAATTTACATCCCGCCCATCAGCATAACAAGGCTCCCAGTTCTACATGGCCTGTCCTGCCTTTCTGGATTTTATACTTTATTCAGATGGCCCTTTTGCCCGCGGGATAGTGAGACTTCATTGTAGTGCAGATTCCCTTTGCAAGTTTGCTTGGTTGGCCAAAAAGGGCGTATGCGTTTTTTCCTGAATATATTCAGGAAAAAACGCATACGCCCTTTTTGGCCAAGTGCATCATTGTGGACGTTCTGCCTCTTTTCCTATGCTTTACATGCAATTCCAGTCTACCTCCTAAAATCGGTTTCCTGCAATTCTGCCCCGCTTTCAAGTCCTCTTGGCAGCCTTACTTCAATATATTTTTGGACGATAGCTGTCATTTATAACTCTGCAGGTTTGTGAATTACAGTGCCCCTGAGCTCCTTTCTTCAACTCGTTTTCTTGTGAGCTGGCCGCAACACCGCAGCATTGCTTCAGGCCCTAGTGTGGTTCCAGAATGGCACGCTGAGCCTTTGGTTAATTCCTCTTCCTGGTGGGCAATGAGAGTTAAATTTGCCCGTCCAGACACCTCCAGCTAGTCTCTCATTGGTTCTCCCTATTCCTGTTCATTTTCCGCAGAAATTGCAAACTGGGCCAAACAGGAGGTTAAAGGCACTGACTCTCCAAGTGGGGAGAGTGTTAGTAAAGCGTCTGGAATGTTGCACCCGAGTACCGGGGGACGAAAACGGAGTCACATTTGAACACGTTTCCCGATCACACGGTGGATCATACTCTGGGTTCCACATGCATGTTTTAGCTGAAGGAAGAATCCCTTAAACCTGGAGAGTTGAGACCCATGGAATTGGTACCATGCAATATGACTTGAACGGGTCTGCATTTGCTCACAGAACCTCAACAATCCTAACACTGCTGCATTTATGCCGCTGTACACACGCTTGATTCTCTTTCGGAGACATATAAATCCATAGGTTTTAAGATTCTTACTAGTCAGGTATATTCTTATGCGTTTAATATGGGGTGTTGAGTCCACTTCGTTGAGCAATGAGTAGCTCTTGTCTATTACATATTTGGCTTATGGAACGGTATCCGTTCTAATTTCAATCTCTGGTTTTATGCAGCACCCCAACTCACCTTTCCCCTTAAGCAAGCATAAGTTGGTTTTCTACATTTGAGACCCTGTTCTGTTTTGTAATTCAGTTCCTGTGTAGCCAAGTTTACATTCCGTGTAGTAGTGATATCTTATGATGTTTCTTTTTCTGTGTGACTTATTTCACTTAGAATCATCGTACCTGAATCCACTCATTATGCTGCTATGGGCCTGATGACATAGATTTCATTGCTGAGTGATATTGCATTGTACGTAAGTACCACAACTTCTTGATCCATTTTTCGCTTTCTGTGATATTGAACTTGTATCGTAAACGAGGTTCTTGTAAACAGAACCGTCCCAAACTTTGGGGTGGCTGTGTCTTTTTGAATTTAATTTCCCTAAGCTATAGGACCATAAGTGGAATTGCCCTAGGCTCTGTTGCTTTGTTTTTTAGATGTTTCAGGAAACACCATACACTTCTCCAGAGTGGCTGTTGGCAATATACATCCCGCCCATGAGCATAACAAGGCTCCCAGTTCTCCATGGCCTGTCCTGCCTTTCTGGATTTTACACTTTTTTCAGATGGCCCTTTTGACCGGGGGGCAGTGAGACTTCATTGTAGTGCAGATTTCCTTTGCAAGCTTGCTTGGTTGGCCAAAAAGTGCGTATGCGTTTTTTCCTGAATATATTCAGGAAAAAACGCATACGCCCTTTTTGGCCAAGTGCATCATTGTGGACGTTCTGCCTATTTTCCTGTGGTTTACATGCAAATCCAGTCTACCTCCTGAAATCGGTTTCCTGCAATTCTGCCCCGCTTTCAAGTCCTCTTGGCAGCCTTACTTCAATATATTTTTGGACGATAGCTGTCAATTTTAACTCTGCAGGTTTGTGAATGACAGTGCCCCTGAGCTCCTTTCTTCAACTCGCTTTCTTGTGAGCTGGCCGCAACACCGCAGGATTGCTTCAGGTCCCAGTGTGGTTCCGGCATGGCACGCTGAGCCTTTGGTTAATTCCTCTTCCTGGTGGGCAATGAGAGTTAAATTTGCCCGTCCAGACACCTCCAGCTAGTCTCTCATTGGTTCTCCCTATTCCTGTTCATTTTCCGCAGAAATTGCAAACTGGGCCAAACAGGAGGTTAAAGGCACTGACTCTCCAAGTGGGGAGAGTGTTAGTAAAGCGTCTGGAATGTTGCACCCGAGTACCGGGGGACGAAAACTGAGTCACATTTGAACACGTTTCCCGATCACATGGTGGATCATACTCTGGGTTCCACATGCATGTTTTAGCTGAAGGAAGAATCCCTTAAACCTGGAGAGTTGAGACCCCTGCAATGGGTACCATGCAATATGACTTCAAAGGGTCTGCATTTGCTCACCGAACCTCACCAATCCTATCACTGCTGCATTTATGCCACTGTACACACGCTTGATTCTCTTTCGGAGACATATAAATCCATAGGTTTTAAGATTCTTACTAGTCAGGTATATTCTTAGGCGTTTAATATGGGGTGTAGAGTCCACTTCGTTGAGCAAGGAGTAGCTCTTGTCTATTACATATTTGGCTTATGGAACGGTATCTGTGCTAATTTCAATCTCTGGTTTTATGCAGCACCCCAACTCACCTTTCCCCTTAAGCAAGCATAAGTCGGTTTTCTACATTTGAGACCCTGTTCTGTTTTGTAATTCAGTTCCTGTGTAGCCAAGTTTACATTCCATGTGGTAGAGATATCTTATGATGTTTCTTTTTCTGTGTGACTTATTTCACTTAGAATCATCGTACCTGAATCCACTCATTATGCTGCTATGGGCCTGATGACATAGATTTCATTGCTGAGTGATATTGCATTGTACGTAAGTACCACAACTTCTTTATCCATTTTTCACTTTCTGTGATTTTGAACTTGTACTGTAAACGAGGTTCTTGTAAACAGAGCCTTCCCAAATTTTGGGGTGGCTGTGTCTTTTTGATTTTAATTTCTCTAAGCTATAGGACCATAAGTGGAAGTGCCCTAAGCTCTGTTGCTTTGTTTTTTAGATGTTTCAGGAAACACCATACACTTCTCCAGAGTGGCTGTTGGCAATTTACATCCCGCCCATCAGCATAACAAGGCTCCCAGTTCTCCATGGCCTGTCCTGCCTTTCTGGATTTTACACTTTTTTCAGATGGCCCTTTTGACCGGGGGGCAGTGAGACTTCATTGTAGTGCAGATTTCCTTTGCAAGCTTGCTTGGTTGGCCAAAAAGGGCGTATGCGTTTTTTCCTGAATATATTCAGGAAAAAACGCATACGCCCTTTTTGGCCAAGTGCATCATTGTGGACGTTCTGCCTCTTTTCCTTTGCTTTACATGCAATTCCAGTCTACCTCCTGAAATCGGTTTCCTGCAATTCTGCCCAGCGTTCAAGTCCTCTTGGCAGCCTTACTTCAATATATTTTTGGACGATAGCTGTCATTTATAACTCTGCAGGTTTGTGAATGACAGTGCCCCTGATCTCCTTTCTTCAACTCGCTTTCTTGTGAGCTGGCCGCAACACCGCAGCATTGCTTCAGGCCCTAGTGTGGTTCCGGCATGACATGCTGAGCCTTTGGTTAATTCCTCTTCCTGGTGGGAAATGAGAGTTAAATTTGCCCGTCCAGACACCTCCAGCTAGTCTCTCATTGGTTCTCCCTATTCCTGTTCATTTTCCGCAGAAATTGCAAACTGGGCCAAACAAGAGGTTAAAGGCACTGACTCTCCAAGTGGGGAGAGTGTTAGTTAAGCGTCTGGAATGTTGCACCTGAGTACCGGGGGATGAAAACTGACACAATTAAACACATTTCCCGATCACACGGTGGATCATACTCTGGGTTCCACATGCATGTTTTAGCTGAAGGAAGAATCCCTTAAACCTGGAGAGTTGAGACCCATGGAATGGGTACCATGCAATATGACTTCAAAGGGTCTGCATTTGCTCACCGAACCTCACCAATCCTATCACTGCTGCGTTTATGACACTGTACACACGCTTGATTCTCTTTCGGAGACATATAAATCCATAGGTTTTAAGATTCTTTCTAGTCAGGTATATTCTTACGCGTTTAATATGGGGTGTAGAGTCCCCTTCGTTGAGCAAGGAGTAGCTCTTGTCTATTAAATATTTGGCTTATGGAACGGTATCTGTTCTAATTTCAATCTCTGGTTTTATGCAGCACCACAACTCACCTTTCGCCTTAAGCAAGCATAAGTTGGTTTTCTACATTTGAGACCCTGTTCTGTTTTGTAATTCATTTCCTGTGTAGCCAAGTTTACATTCCTTGTAGTAGTGATATCTTATGATGTTTGTTTTTCTGTGTGACTTATTTCACTTAGAATCATCATACCTGAATCCACTCATTATGCTGCTATGGGCCTGATGACATAGATTTCATTGCTGAGTGATATTGCATTGTACGTAAGTACCACAACTTCTTTATCCATTTTTCGCTTTCTGTGATATTGAACTTGGACCATAAATGAGGTTCTTGTAAACAGAGCTGTCCCTAACTTTGGGGTGGCTGAGTCTTTTTGATTTTAATTTCCCTAAGCTATAGGACCATAAGTGGAAGTGCCCTATGCTCTGTTGCTTTGTTTTTTAGATGTTTCAGGAAACACCATACACTTCTCCAGAGTGGCTGTTGGCAATTTACATCCTGCCCATCAGCATAACAAGGCTCACAGTTCTCCATGGCCTGTCCTGCCTTTCTGGATTTTACACTTTTTTCAGATGGCCCTTTTGACCGGGGAGCAGTGAGACTTCATTGTAGTGCAGATTTCCTTTGCAAGCTTGCTTGGTTGGCCAAAAAGTGCGTATGCGTTTTTTCCTGAATATATTCAGGAAAAAACGCATACGCCCTTTTTGGCCAAGTGCATCATTGTGGACGTTCTGCCTCTTTTCCTATGCTTTACATGCAATTCCAGTCTACCTCCTGAAATCGGTTTCCTGCAATTCTGCCCCGCTTTCAAGTCCTCTTGGCAGCCTTACTTCAATATATTTTTGGACGATAGCTATCATTTATAACTCTGCAGGTATGTGAATGACAGTGCCCCTGAGCTCCTTTCTTCAACTCGCTTTCTTGTGAGCTGGCCGCAACACCGCAGGATTGCTTCAGGCCCTAGTGTGGTTCCGGCATGGCACACTGAGCCTTTGTTTAATTCCTCTTCCTTGTGGGAAATGAGAGTTAAATTTGCCCGTCCAGACACCTCCAGCTAGTCTCTCATTGGTTCTCCCTATTCCTGTTCATTTTCCGCAGAAATTGCAAACTGGGCCAAACAGGAGGTTAAAGGCACTGACTCTCCAAGTGGGGAGAGTGTTAGTAAAGCGTCTGGAGTGTTGCACCCGAGTACCAGGGGACGAAAACTGAGACACATTTGAACACGTTTCCCGATCACATGGTGGATCATACTCTGGGTTCCACATGCATGTTTTAGCTGAAGGAAGAATCCCTTAAACCTGGAGAGTTGAGACCCCTGCAATGGGTACCATGCAATATGACTTCAAAGGGTCTGCATTTGCTCACCGAACCTCACCAATCCTATCACTGCTGCATTTATGCCACTGTACACACGCTTGATTCTCTTTCGGAGACATATAAATCCATAGGTTTTAAGATTCTTACTAGTCAGGTATATTCTTAGGCGTTTAATATGGGGTGTAGAGTCCACTTCGTTGAGCAAGGAGTAGCTCTTGTCTATTACATATTTGGCTTATGGAACGGTATCTGTGCTAATTTCAATCTCTGGTTTTATGCAGCACCCCAACTCACCTTTCCCCTTAAGCAAGCATAAGTCGGTTTTCTACATTTGAGACCCTGTTCTGTTTTGTAATTCAGTTCCTGTGTAGCCAAGTTTACATTCCATGTGGTAGAGATATCTTATGATGTTTCTTTTTCTGTGTGACTTATTTCACTTAGAATCATCGTACCTGAATCCACTCATTATGCTGCTATGGGCCTGATGACATAGATTTCATTGCTGAGTGATATTGCATTGTACGTAAGTACCACAACTTCTTTATCCATTTTTCACTTTCTGTGATTTTGAACTTGTACTGTAAACGAGGTTCTTGTAAACAGAGCCTTCCCAAATTTTGGGGTGGCTGTGTCTTTTTGATTTTAATTTCTCTAAGCTATAGGACCATAGTGGAAGTGCCCTAAGCTCTGTTGCTTTGTTTTTTAGATGTTTCAGGAAACACCATACACTTCTCCAGAGTGGCTGTTGGCAATTTACATCCCGCCCATCAGCATAACAAGGCTCCCAGTTCTCCATGGCCTGTCCTGCCTTTCTGGATTTTACACTTTTTTCAGATGGCCCTTTTGACCGGGGGGCAGTGAGACTTCATTGTAGTGCAGATTTCCTTTGCAAGCTTGCTTGGTTGGCCAAAAAGGGCGTATGCGTTTTTTCCTGAATATATTCAGGAAAAAACCCATACGCCCTTTTTGGCCAAGTGCATCATTGTGGACGTTCTGCCTCTTTTCCTTTGCTTTACATGCAATTCCAGTCTACCTCCTGAAATCGGTTTCCTGCAATTCTGCCCAGCGTTCAAGTCCTCTTGGCAGCCTTACTTCAATATATTTTTGGACGATAGCTGTCATTTATAACTCTGCAGGTTTGTGAATGACAGTGCCCCTGATCTCCTTTCTTCAACTCGCTTTCTTGTGAGCTGGCCGCAACACCGCAGCATTGCTTCAGGCCCTAGTGTGGTTCCGGCATGACATGCTGAGCCTTTGGTTAATTCCTCTTCCTGGTGGGCAATGAGAGTTAAATTTGCCCGTCCAGACACCTCCAGCTAGTCTCTCATTGGTTCTCTCTATTCCTGTTCATTTTCCGCAGAAATTGCAAACTGGGCCAAACAGGAGGTTAAAGGCACTGACTCTCCAAGTGGGGAGAGTGTTAGTAAAGCGTCTGGAATGTTGCACCCGAGTACCGGGGGACGAAAACTGAGACACATTTGAACATGTTTCCCGATCACATGGTGGATCATACTCTGGGTTCCACATGCATGTTTTAGCTGAAGGAAGAATCCCTTAAACCTGGAGAGTTGAGACCCCTGCAATGGGTACCATGCAATATGACTTCAAAGGGTCTGCATTTGCTCACCGAACCTCACCAATCCTATCACTGCTGCATTTATGCCACTGTACACACGCTTGATTCTCTTTCGGAGACATATAAATCCATAGGTTTTAAGATTCTTACTAGTCAGGTATATTCTTAGGCGTTTAATATGGGGTGTAGAGTTCACTTCGTTGAGCAAGGAGTAGCTCTTGTCTATTACATATTTGGCTTATGGAACCGTATGTGTGCTAATTACAATCTTTGGTTTTATGCAGCACCCCAACTCACCTTTACTCTTAAGCAAGCATAAGTCGGTTTTCTACATTTGAGACCCTATTCTGTTTTGTAGTTCAGTTCCTGTGTAGCCAAGTTTACATTCCATGTGGTAGAGATATCTTATGATGTTTCTTTCTCTGTGTGACTTATTTCACTTACAATCATCGTACCTCAATCCACTCATTATGCTGCTACGGGCCTGATGACATAGATTTCATTGCTGAGTGATATTGCATTGTACGTAAGTACCACAACTTCTTTATCCATTTTCCCTTTCTGTGATATTGAACTTGTACCGTAAACGAGGTTCTTGTAAACAGAGCTGTCCCAAAGATTGGGGTGGTTGTGTGTTTTTGATTTTAATTTCCCTAAGCTATAGGACCATAAGTGGAAGTGCCCTAGGCTCTGTTGCTTTGTTTTTTAGATGTTTCAGGAAACACCATACACTTCTCCAGAGTGGCTGTTGGCAATTTACATCCCGCCCATCAGCATAACAAGGCTCCCAGTTCTCCATGGCCTGTCCTGCCTTTGTGGATTTTACACTTTTTTCAGATGGCCCTTTTGACCGGGGGGCAGTGAGACTTCATTGTAGTGCAGATTTCCTTTGCAAGCTTGCTTGGTTGGCCAAAAAGGGCGTACGCGTTTATTCCTGAATATATTCAGTAAAAAACGCATACGCCCTTTTTGGCCAAGTGCATCATTGTGGACGTTCTGCCTCTTTTCCTATGCTTTACATGCAATTCCAGTCTACCTCCTGAAATCGGTTTCCTGCAATTCTGCCCCGCTTTCAAGTCCTCTTGGCAGCCTTACTTCAATATATTTTTGGACGATAGCTGTCATTTATAACTCTGCAGGTATGTGAATGACAGTGCCCCTGAGCTCCTTTCTTCAACTCGTTTTCTTGTGAGCTGGCCACAACACCGCAGCATTGCTTCAGGCCCTAGTGTGGTTCTGGCATGGCACGCTGAGCCTTTGGTTAATTCCTCTTCCTGGTGGGAAATGAGAGGTAAATTTGCCCGTCCAGACACCTCCAGCTAGTCTCTCATTGGTTCTCCCTATTCCTGTTCATTTTCCTCAGAAATTGCAAACTGAGCCAAACAGGAGGTTAAAGGCACTGACTCTCCAAGTGGGGAGAGTGTTAGTAAAGCGTCTGGAATGTTGCACCCGAGTACCAGGGGACGAAAACTGAGACACATTTGAACACGTTTCCCGATCACATGGTGGATCATACTCTGGGTTCCACATGCATGTTTTAGCTGAAGGAAGAATCCCTTAAACCTGGAGAGTTGAGACCCCTGTAATGGGTACCATGCAATATGACTTCAAAGGGTCTGCATTTGCTCACCGAACCTCACCAATCCTAGCACTGCTGCATTTATGCCACTGTACACACGCTTGATTCTCTTTCGTAGACATATAAATCCATAGGTTTTAAGATTCTTACTAGTCAGGTATATTCTTAGGCGTTTAATAAGGGGTGTAGAGTCCACTTCGTTGAGCAAGGAGTAGCTCTTGTCTATTACATATTTGGCTTATGGAACCGTATCTGTGCTAATTTCAATCTTTGGTTTTATGCAGCACCCCAACTCACCTTTACTCTTAAGCAAGCATAAGTCGGTTTTCTACATTTGAGACCCTGTTCTGTTTTGTAATTCAGTTCCTGTGTAGCCAAGTTTACATTCCATGTGGTAGAGATATCTTATGATGTTTCTTACTCTGTGTGACTTATTTCACTTAGAATCATCGTACCTGAATCCACTCATTATGCTGCTACGGGCCTGATGACATAGATTTCATTGCTGAGTGATATTGCATTGTACGTAAGTACCACAACTTCTTTATCCATTTTGCGCTTTCTGTGATATTGAACTTGTACCGTAAACGAGGTTCTTGTAAACAGAGCTGTCGCAAAGATTGGGGTGGTTGTGTCTTTTTGATTTTAATTTCCCTAAGCTATAGGACCATAAGTGGAAGTGCCCTAGGCTCCGTTGCTTTGTTTTTTAGATGTTTCAGGAAACACCATACACTTCTCCAGAGTGACTGTTGGCAATTTACATCCCGCCCATCAGCATAACAAGGCTCCCAGTTCTCCATGGCCTGTCCTGCCTTTCTGGATTTTACACTTATTTCAGATGGCCCTTTTGACCGGGGGGCAGTGAGACTTCATTGTAGTGCAGATTTCCTTTGCAAGCTTGCTTGGTTGGCCAAAAAGTGCGTATGCGTTTATTCCTGAATATATTCAGGAAAAAACGCATACGCACTTTTTGGCCAAGTACATCATTGTGGACGTTCTGCCTCTTTTCCTATGCTTTACATGCAATTCCAGTCTACCTCCTGAAATCTGTTTCCTGCAATTCTGGCCCACTTTCAAGTCCTCTTGGCAGCCTTACTTCAATATATTTTTGGACGATAGCTGTCATTTATATCTCTGCAGGTATGTGAATGACAGTGCCCCTGAGCTCCTTTCTTCAACTCGCTTTCTTGTGAGCTGGCCGCAACACCGCTGCATTGCTTCAGACCCTAGTGTGGTTCCGGCATGGCACACTGAGCCTTTGGTTAATTCCTCTTCCTGGTGGGAAATGAGAGTTAAATTTGCCCGTCCAGACACCTCCAGCTAGTCTCTCATTGGTTCTCCCTATTCCTGTTCATTTTCCGCAGAAATTGCAAACTGGGCCAAACAGGAGGTTAAAGGCACTGACTCTCCAAGTGGGGAGAGTGTTAGTAAAGCATCTGGAATGTTGCACCCGAGTACCAGGGGACGAAAACTGACACAATTGAACACGTTTCCCGAGCACACGGTGGATCATACTCTGGGTTCCACATGCATGTTTTAGCTGAAGGAAGAATCCCTTAAACCTGGAGAGTTGAGACCCATGGAATGGGTACCATGCAATATGACTTCAAAGGGTCTGCATTTGCTCACCGAACCTCACCAATCCTATCACTGGTGCGTTTATGCCGCTGTACACACGCTTGATTCTCTTTCGGAGACATATAAATCCATAGGTTTTAAGATTCTTCCTAGTCAGGTATATTCTTAGGCGTTTATTATGGGGTGTAGAGTCCACTTCGTTGAGCAAGGAGTAGCTCTTGTCTATTACATATTTGGCTTATGAAACGGTATCTGTGTTAATTTCAATCTCTGGTTTTAGGCAGCACCCCAACTCACCTTTCGCCTTAAGCAAGCATAACTTGGTTTTCTACATTTGAGACCCTGTTCTGTTTTGTAATTCAGTTCCTGTGTAGCCAAGTTTACATTCCGTGTAGTAGTGATATCTTATGATGTTTCTTTTTCTGTGTGACTTATTTCACTTAGAATCATCGTACCTGAATCCACTCATTATGCTGCTATGGGCCTGATGACATAGATTTCATTGCTGCGTGATATTGCATTGTACGTAATTACCACAACTTCTTTATCCATTTTTCACTTTCTGTGATACTGAACTTGTACCGTAAACGAGGTTCTTGTAAACAGAGCCGTCCCAAACTTTGGGGTGGCTGTGTCTTTTTGATTTTAATTTCCCTAAGCTATAGGACCATAAGTGGAAGTGCCCTAGGCTCTGTTGCTTTGCTTTTTAGATGTTTCATTAAACACCATACACTTCCCCAGAGTGGCTGTTGGCAATTTACATCCCGAACATCAGCATAACAAGGTTCCCAATTCTCCATGGCCTGTCCTGCCTTTCTGGATTTTACACTTTTTTCAGATGGCCCTTTTGACCGGGGGCAGTGAGACTTCATTGTAGTGCAGATTTCCTTTGCAAGCTTGCTTGGTTGGCCAAAAAGGGCGTATGCGTTTTTTCCTGAATATATTCAGGAAAAAACGCATACGCCCTTTTTGGCCAAGTGCATCATTGTGGACGTTCTGCCTCTTTTCCTATGCTTTACATGCTATTCCATTCTACCTCCTGAAATCGGTTTCCTGCAATTCTGCCCCGCTTTCAAGTCCTCTTGGCAGCCTTACTTCAATATATTTTTGGACGATAGCTGTCATTTATAACTCTGCAGTTTTGTGAATTACAGTGCCCCTGAGCTCCTTTCTTCAACTTGGTTTCTGGTGAGCTGGCCGCAACACCGTAGCATCGCTTCAGGCCCTAGTGTTGTTCCGGCATGGCACGCTGAGACTTTGGTTAATTCCTCTTCCTGGTGGGAAATGAGAGTTAAATTTGCCCGTCCAGACACCTCCAGCTAGTCTCTCATTGGTTCTTCCTATTCCTGTTCATTTTCCGCAGAAATTGCAAACTGAGCCAAACAGGAGGTTAAAGGCACTGACTCTCCAAGTGGGGAGAGTGTTAGTAAAGCGTCTGGAATGCTGCACCCGAGTACCAGGGGACGAAAACTGACACATTTGAACACGTTTCCCGATCACACGGTGGATCATACTCTGGGTTCCACATGCATGTTTTAGCTGAAGGAAGAATCCCTTAAACCTGGAGAGTTGAGACCCATGGAATGGGTACCATGCAATATGACTTCAAAGGGTCTGCATTTGCTCACCGAACCTCATCAATCCTATCACTGCTGCGTTTATGCCGCTATACACACGCTTGATTCTCTTTCGGAGATATATAAATCCATAGGTTTTAAGATTCTTACTAGTCAGGTATATTCTTAGGCCTTTAATATGGGGTGTTGAGTCCACTTCGTTGAGCAAAGTGTAGCTCTTTTCTATTACATATTTGGCTTATGGAACGATATCTGTGCTAATTTCAATGTCTGGTTTTATGCAGCACCCCAACTCACCTTTCCCCTTAAGGAAGCATAAGTTGGTTTTCTACATTTGAGACCCTGTTCTGTTTTGTAATTCAGTTCCTGTGTAGCCAAGTTTACATTCCGTGTAGTAGTGATATCTTATGATGTTTCTTTTTCTGTGTGACTTATTTCACTTAGAATCATCGTACCTGAATCCACTCATTATGCTGCTATGGGCCTGATGACATAGATTTCATTGCTGAGTGATATTGCATTGTAGGTAAGTACCACAACTTCCTTATCCATTTTTCACTTTCTGTGATATTGAACTTGTACCGTAAACGAGGTTCCTGTAAACAAAACCGTCCCAAACTTTGGGGTGGCTGTGTCTTTTTGATTTTAATTTCCCTAAGCTATAGGACCATAAGTGGAAGTGCCCTAGGCTCTGTTGTTTTGTTTTTTAGATGTTTCAGGAAACACCATACACTTCTCCAGAGTGGCTGTTGGCAATTTACATCCCGCCCATCAGCATAACAAGGCTCCCAGTTCTCCATGGCCTGTCCTGCCTTTTTGGATTTTATACTTTTTTCAGATGGCCCTTTTGCCCGCGGGATAGTGAGACTTCATTGTAGTGCAGATTCCCTTTGCAAGCTTGCTTGGTTGGCCAAAAAGGGCGTATGCGTTTTTTCCTGAATATATTCAGGAAAAAACGCATACGCCCTTTTTGGCCAAGTGCATCATTGTGGACGTTCTGCCTCTTTTCCTATGCTTTACATGCAATTCCAGTCTACCTCCTGAAATCGGTTTCCTGCAATTCTGCCCCACTTTCAAGTCCTCTTGGCAGCCTTACTTCAATATATTTTTGGACGATAGCTGTCATTTATAACTCTGCAGGTTTGTGAATTACAGTGCCCCTGAGCTCCTTTCTTCAGCTCGTTTTCTTGTGAGCTGGCCGCAACACCGCAGCATTGCTTCAGGCCCTAGTGTGGTTCCAGAATGGCACGCTGAGCCTTTGGTTAATTCCTCTTCCTGGTGGGCAATGAGAGTTAAATTTGCCCGTCCAGACACCTCCAGCTAGTCTCTCATTGGTTCTCCCTATTCCTGTTCATTTTCCGCAAAAATTGCAAACTGGGCCAAACAGGAGGTTAAAGGCACTGACTCTCCAAGTGGGGAGAGTGTTAGTAAAGCGTCTGGAATGTTGCACCCGAGTACCGGGGGACGAAAACTGAGTCACATTTGAACACGTTTCCCGATCACACGGTGGATCATACTCTGTGTTCCACATGCATGTTTTAGCTGAAGGAAGAATCCCTTAAACCTGGAGAGTTGAGACCCATGGAATGGGTACCATGCAATATGACTTCAAAGGGTCTGCATTTGCTCACCGAACCTCAACAATCCTAACACTGCTGCGTTTATGCCGCTGTACACACGCTTGATTCTCTTTCGGAGACATATAAATCCATAGGTTTTAAGATTCTTACTAGTCAGGTATATTCTTATGCGTTTAATATGGGGTGTTGAGTCCACTTCATTGAGCAATGAGTAGCTCTTGTCTATTACATATTTGGCTTATGGAACGGTATCCATTCTAATTTCAATCTCTGGTTTTATGCAGCACCCCAACTCACCTTTCCCCTTAAGCAAGCATAAGTTGGTTTTCTACATTTGAGACCCTGTTCTGTTTTGTAATTCAGTTCCTGTGTAGCCAAGTTTACATTCCGTGTAGTAGTGATATCTTATGATGTTTCTTTTTCTGTGTGACTTATTTCACTTAGAATCATCGGACCTGAATCCACTCATTATGCTGCTACGGGCCTGATGACATAGATTTCATTGCTGAGTGATATTGCATTGTACGTAAGTACCACAACTTCTTTACCCATTTTTCGCTTTCTGTGATATTGAACTTGTACCGTAAACGAGGTTCTTGTAAACAGAGCCGTCCCAAACTTTGGGGTGGCTGTGTCTTTTTCATTTTAATTTCCCTAAGCTATAGGACCATAAGTGGAAGTGCCCTAGGCTCTGTTGCTTTGTTTTGTAGATGTTTCAGGATACACCATACACATCTCCAGAGTGGCTGTTGGCAATTTACATCCCGCCCATCAGCATAACAAGGCTCCCAGTGCTCCATGGCCTGTCCTGCCTTTCTGGATTTTACACATTTTTCAGATGGCCCTTTTGACCGGGGGGCAGTGAGACTTCATTGTAGTGCAGATTTCCTTTGCAAGCTTGCTTGGTTGGCCAAAAAGGGCGTATGCGTTTTTTCCTGAATATATTCAGGAAAAAACGCATACGCCCTTTTTGGCCAAGTGCATCATTGTGGACTTTCTGCCTCTTTTCCTATGCTTTACATGCAATTCCAGTCTACCTCCTGAAATCGGTTTCCTGCAATTCTGCCCCGCTTTCAAGTCCTCTTGGCAGCCTTACTTCAATATATTTTTGGATGATAGCTGTCATTTATAACTCTGCATGTCTGTGAATGACAGTGCCCCTGAGCTCCTTTCTTCAACTCGCGTTCTTGTGAGCTGGCCGCAACACTGTAGGATTGCTTCAGGCCCTAGTGTGGTTCCGGCATGGCACGCTGAGCCTTTGGTTAATTCCTCTTCCTGGTGGGTAATGAGAGTTAAATTTGACCGTCCAGACACCTCCAGCTAGTCTCTCTTGGTTCTCCCTATTTCTGTTCATTTTCCGTAGAAATTGCAAACTGGGCCAAACAGGAGGTTAAAGGCACTGACTCTCCAAGTGGGGAGAGTGTTACTAAAGCGTCTGGAATGTTGCATCCGAGTACCAGGGTATGAAAACTGACACAATTTAACACGTTTCCCGATCACATGGTGGATCATACTCTGGGTTCCACATGCATGTTTTAGCTGAAGGAAGAATCCCTTAAACCTGGAGAGTTGAGACCCATGGAATGGGTACCATGCAATATGACTTCAAAGGGTCTGCATTTGCTCACCGAACCTCACCAATCCTATCACTGCTGCGTTTATGCCGCTGTACACACGCTTGATTCTCTTTCGGAGACATAGAAATCCATAGGTTTTAAGATTCTTACTAGTCATGTATATTCTTAGGCGTTTAATATGGGGTGTAGAGTCCACTTCGTTGAGCAAGGAGTAGCTCTTGTCTATTACATATTTGGCTTATGGAACCGTATCTGTGCTAATTTCAATCTCTGGTTTTATGCAGCACCCCAACTCACCTTTCCCCTTAAGCAAGCATAAGTCGGTTTTCTACATTTGAGACCCTTTTCTGTTTTGTAATTCTGTTCCTGTGTAGCCAAGTTTACATTCCATGTGGTAGAGATATCTTATGATGTTTCTTTTTCTGTGTGACTTATTTCACTTAGAATCATCGTACCTGAATCCACTCATTATGCTGCTACGGGCCTGATGACATAGATTTCATTGCTGAGTGATATTGCATTGTACGTAAGTACCACAACTTCTTTATCCATTTTGCGCTTTCTGTGATATTGAACTTGTACCGTAAACGAGGTTCTTGTAAACAGAGCTGTCCCAAACATTTGGGTGGTTGTGTCTTTTTTATTTTAATTTCCCTAAGCTATAGGACCATAAGTGGAAGTGCCCTAGGCTCTGTTGCTTTGTTTTTTAGATGTTTCAGGAAACACCATACACTTCTCCAGAGTGGCTGTTGGCAATTTACATCCCGCCCATCAGCATAACAAGGCTCCCAGTTCTCCATGGCCTGTCCTGCCTTTCTGGATTTTACACTTTTTTCAGATGGCCCTTTTGACCGGGGGGCAGTGAGACTTCATTGTAGTGCAGATTTCCTTTGCAAGCTTGCTTGGTTGGCCAAAAAGGGCGTATGCGTTTTTTCCTGAATATATTCAGGAAAAAACGCATACGCCCTTTTTGGCCAAGTGCATCATTGTGGACGTTCTGCCTCTTTTCCTATGCTTTACATGCAATTCCAGTCTACCTCCTGAAATCGGTTTCCTGCAATTCTGCCCCGCTTTCAAGTCCTCTTGGCAGCCTTACTTCAATATATTTTTGGATGATAGCTGTCATTTATAACTCTGCATGTCTGTGAATGACAGTGCCCCTGAGCTCCTTTCTTCAACTCGCGTTCTTGTGAGCTGGCCGCAACACTGTAGGATTGCTTCAGGCCCTAGTGTGGTTCCGGCATGGCACGCTGAGCCTTTGGTTAATTCCTCTTCCTGGTGGGTAATGAGAGTTAAATTTGACCGTCCAGACACCTCCAGCTAGTCTCTCTTGGTTCTCCCTATTTCTGTTCATTTTCCGTAGAAATTGCAAACTGGGCCAAACAGGAGGTTAAAGGCACTGACTCTCCAAGTGGGGAGAGTGTTACTAAAGCGTCTGGAATGTTGCATCCGAGTACCAAGGGATGAAAACTGACACAATTTAACACGTTTCCCGATCACATGGTGGATCATACTCTGGGTTCCACATGCATGTTTTAGCTGAAGGAAGAATCCCTTAAACCTGGAGAGTTGAGACCCATGGAATGGGTACCATGCAATATGACTTCAAAGGGTCTGCATTTGCTCACCGAACCTCAACAATCCTAACACTGCTGCGTTTATGCCGCTGTACACACGCTTGATTCTCTTTCGGAGACATATAAATCCATAGGTTTTAAGATTCTTACTAGTCAGGTATATTCTTATGCGTTTAATATGGGGTGTTGAGTCCACTTTGTTGAGCAATGAGTAGCTCTTGTCTATTACGTATTTGGCTTATGGAACGGTATCCGTTCTAATTTCAATCTCTGGTTTTATGCAGCACCCCAACTCACCTTTCCCCTTAAGCAAGCATAAGTTGGTTTTCTACATTTGAGACCCTGTTCTGTTTTGTAATTCAGTTCCTGTGTAGCCAAGTTTACATTCCGTGTAGTAGTGATATCTTATGATGTTTCTTTTTCTGTGTGACTTATTTCACTTAGAATCATCGTACCTGAATCCACTCATTATGCTGCTACGGGCCTGATGACATAGATTTCATTGCTGAGTGATATTGCATTGTACGTAAGTACCACAACTTCTTTACCCATTTTTCGCTTTCTGTGATATTGAACTTGTACCGTAAATGAGGTTCTTGTAAACAGAGCCGTCCCAAACTTTGGGGTGGCTCTGTCTTTTTGACTTTAATTTCCCTAAGCTATAGGACCATAAGTGGAAGTGCCCTAGGCTCTGTTGCTTTGTTTTTTAGATGTTTCAGGAAACACCATACACTTCTCCAGAGTGGCTGTTGGCAATTTACATCCCGCCCATCAGCATAACAAGGCTCCCAGTGCTCCATGGCCTGTCCTGCCTTTCTGGATTTTACACATTTTTCAGATGGCCCTTTTGACCGGGGGGCAGTGAGACTTCATTGTAGTGCAGATTTCCTTTGCAAGCTTGCTTGGTTGGCCAAAAAGGGCGTATGCGTTTTTTCCTGAATATATTCAGGAAAAATCGCATACGCCCTTTTTGGCCAAGTGCATCATTGTGGACGTTCTGCCTCTTTTCCTATGCTTTACATGCAATTCCAGTCTACCTCCTGAAATCGGTTTCCTGCAATTCTGCCCCGCTTTCAAGTCCTCTTGGCAGCCTTACTTCAATATATTTTTGGATGATAGCTGTCATTTATAACTCTGCATGTCTGTGAATGACAGTGCCCCTGAGCTCCTTTCTTCAACTCGCGTTCTTGTGAGCTGGCCGCCACACCGTAGGATTGCTTCAGGCCCTAGTGTGCTTCCGGCATGGCACGCTGAGCCTTTGGTTAATTCCTCTTCCTGGTGGGTAATGAGAGTTAAATTTGCCCGTCCAGACACCTCCAGCTAGTCTCTCTTGGTTCTCCCTATTTCTGTTCATTTTCCATAGAAATTGCAAACTGGGCCAAACAGGAGGTTAAAGGCACAGACCCTCCAAGTGGGGAGAGTGTTACTAAAGCGTCTGGAATGTTGCATCCGAGTACCAGGGGACGAAAACTGAGACACCTTTGAACACGTTTCCCAATCACATGGTGTATCATACTCTGGGTTTCACATGCATGTTTTAGCTGAAGGAAGAATCCCTTAAACCTGGAGAGTTGAGACCCATGGAATGGGTACCATGCAATATGACTTCAAAGGGTCTGCATTTGCTCACCGAACCTCACCAATCCTATCACTGGTGCGTTTATGCCGCTGTACACACTCTTGATTCTCTTTCGGAGACATATAAATCCATAGGTTTTAAGATTCTTACTAGTCAGGTATATTCGTAGGCGTTTAATATGGGGTGTTGAGTCCACTTCATTGAACAAGGAGTAGCTCTTGTCTATTACATATTTGGCTTATGGAACGGTATCTGTGCTTATTTCAATCTCTGGTTTTATGCAGCACCCCAACTCACATTTCCCCTTAAGCAAGCATAAGTTGGTTTTCTACATTTGAGACCCTGTTCTGTTTTGTAATTCAGTTCCTGTGTAGCCAAGTTTACATTCCGTGTAGTAGTGATATCTTATGATGTTTGTTTTTCTGTGTGACTTATTTCACTTAGAATCATCGTACCTGAATCCACTCATTATGCTGCTATGGGCCTGATGACATAGATTTCATTGCTGAGTGATATTGCATTGTACGTAAGTACCACAACTTCTTTATCCATTTTTCACTTTCTGTGATTTTGAACTTGTACTGTAAACAAGGTTCTTGTAAACAGAGCCGTCCCAAACTTTGGGGTGGCTGTGTCTTTTTGTTTTTAATTTCCCTAAGCTATAGGACCATAAGTGGAAGTGCCCTAGGCTCCGTTGATTTGTTTTTTAGATGTTTCAGGAAACACCATACACTTCTCCAGAGTGGCTGTTGGCAATTTACATCCCACCCATCAGCATAACAAGGCTCCCAGTTCTCCATGGCCTCTCCTGCCTTTCTGGATTTTACACTTTTTTCAGATGGCCCTTTTGACCAGGGGACAGTGAGACTTCATTGTAGTGCAGATTTCCTTTGCAAGCTTGCTTGGTTGGCCAAAAAGGGCGTATGCGTTTTTTCCTGAATATATTCAGGAAAAAACGCATACGCCCTTTTTGGCCAAGTGCATCATTGTGGACGTTCTGCCTCTTTTCCTATGCTTTACATGCAATTCCAGTCTACCTCCTGAAATCGGTTTCCTGCAATTCTGCCCCGCTTTCAAGTCCTCTTGGCAGCCTTACTTCAATATATTTTTGGACGATAGCTGTCATTTATAACTCTGCAGGTATGTGAATGACAGTGCCCCTGAGCTCCTTTCTTCAACTCGCTTTCTTGTGAGCTGGCCGCAACACCGCAGCATTGCTTCAGGCCCTAGTGTGGTTCCGGCATGGCACGCTGAGCCTTTGGTTAATTCCTCTTCCTGGTGGGTAATGAGAGTTAAATTTGACCGTCCAGACACCTCCAGCTAGTCTCTCTTGGTTCTCCCTATTTCTGTTCATTTTCCGTAGAAATTGCAAACTGGGCCAAACAGGAGGTTAAAGGCACTGACTCTCCAAGTGGGGAGAGTGTTACTAAAGCGTCTGGAATGTTGCATCCGAGTACCAGGGGATGAAAACTGACACAATTTAACACGTTTCCCGATCACATGGTGGATCATACTCTGGGTTCCACATGCATGTTTTAGCTGAAGGAAGAATCCCTTAAACCTGGAGAGTTGAGACCCATGGAATGGGTACCATGCAATATGACTTCAAAGGGTCTGCATTTGCTCACCGAACCTCACCAATCCTATCACTGCTGCGTTTATGCCGCTGTACACACGCTTGATTCTCTTTCGGAGACATAGAAATCCATAGGTTTTAAGATTCTTACTAGTCATGTATATTCTTAGGCGTTTAATATGGGGTGTAGAGTCCACTTCGTTGAGCAAGGAGTAGCTCTTGTCTATTACATATTTGGCTTATGGAACCGTATCTGTGCTAATTTCAATCTCTGGTTTTATGCAGCACCCCAACTCACCTTTCCCCTTAAGCAAGCATAAGTCGGTTTTCTACATTTGAGACCCTTTTCTGTTTTGTAATTCTGTTCCTGTGTAGCCAAGTTTACATTCCATGTGGTAGAGATATCTTATGATGTTTCTTTTTCTGTGTGACTTATTTCACTTAGAATCATCGTACCTGAATCCACTCATTATGCTGCTACGGGCCTGATGACATAGATTTCATTGCTGAGTGATATTGCATTGTACGTAAGTACCACAACTTCTTTATCCATTTTGCGCTTTCTGTGATATTGAACTTGTACCGTAAACGAGGTTCTTGTAAACAGAGCTGTCCCAAACATTTGGGTGGTTGTGTCTTTTTTATTTTAATTTCCCTAAGCTATAGGACCATAAGTGGAAGTGCCCTAGGCTCTGTTGCTTTGTTTTTTAGATGTTTCAGGAAACACCATACACTTCTCCAGAGTGGCTGTTGGCAATTTACATCCCGCCCATCAGCATAACAAGGCTCCCAGTTCTCCATGGCCTGTCCTGCCTTTCTGGATTTTACACTTTTTTCAGATGGCCCTTTTGACCGGGGGGCAGTGAGACTTCATTGTAGTGCAGATTTCCTTTGCAAGCTTGCTTGGTTGGCCAAAAAGGGTGTATGCGTTTTTTCCTGAATATATTCAGGAAAAAACGCATACGCCCTTTTTGGCCAAGTGCATCATTGTGGACGTTCTGCCTCTTTTCCTATGCTTTACATGCAATTCCAGTCTACCTCCTGAAATCGGTTTCCTGCAATTCTGCCCCGCTTTCAAGTCCTCTTGGCAGCCTTACTTCAATATATTTTTGGATGATAGCTGTCATTTATAACTCTGCATGTCTGTGAATGACAGTGCCCCTGAGCTCCTTTCTTCAACTCGCGTTCTTGTGAGCTGGCCGCAACACTGTAGGATTGCTTCAGGCCCTAGTGTGGTTCCGGCATGGCACGCTGAGCCTTTGGTTAATTCCTCTTCCTGGTGGGTAATGAGAGTTAAATTTGACCGTCCAGACACCTCCAGCTAGTCTCTCTTGGTTCTCCCTATTTCTGTTCATTTTCCGTAGAAATTGCAAACTGGGCCAAACAGGAGGTTAAAGGCACTGACTCTCCAAGTGGGGAGAGTGTTACTAAAGCGTCTGGAATGTTGCATCCGAGTACCAAGGGATGAAAACTGACACAATTTAACACGTTTCCCGATCACATGGTGGATCATACTCTGGGTTCCACATGCATGTTTTAGCTGAAGGAAGAATCCCTTAAACCTGGAGAGTTGAGACCCATGGAATGGGTACCATGCAATATGACTTCAAAGGGTCTGCATTTGCTCACCGAACCTCAACAATCCTAACACTGCTGCGTTTATGCCGCTGTACACACGCTTGATTCTCTTTCGGAGACATATAAATCCATAGGTTTTAAGATTCTTACTAGTCAGGTATATTCTTATGCGTTTAATATGGGGTGTTGAGTCCACTTTGTTGAGCAATGAGTAGCTCTTGTCTATTACGTATTTGGCTTATGGAACGGTATCCGTTCTAATTTCAATCTCTGGTTTTATGCAGCACCCCAACTCACCTTTCCCCTTAAGCAAGCATAAGTTGGTTTTCTACATTTGAGACCCTGTTCTGTTTTGTAATTCAGTTCCTGTGTAGCCAAGTTTACATTCCGTGTAGTAGTGATATCTTATGATGTTTCTTTTTCTGTGTGACTTATTTCACTTAGAATCATCGTACCTGAATCCACTCATTATGCTGCTACGGGCCTGATGACATAGATTTCATTGCTGAGTGATATTGCATTGTACGTAAGTACCACAACTTCTTTACCCATTTTTCGCTTTCTGTGATATTGAACTTGTACCGTAAATGAGGTTCTTGTAAACAGAGCCGTCCCAAACTTTGGGGTGGCTCTGTCTTTTTGACTTTAATTTCCCTAAGCTATAGGACCATAAGTGGAAGTGCCCTAGGCTCTGTTGCTTTGTTTTTTAGATGTTTCAGGAAACACCATACACTTCTCCAGAGTGGCTGTTGGCAATTTACATCCCGCCCATCAGCATAACAAGGCTCCCAGTGCTCCATGGCCTGTCCTGCCTTTCTGGATTTTACACATTTTTCAGATGGCCCTTTTGACCGGGGGGCAGTGAGACTTCATTGTAGTGCAGATTTCCTTTGCAAGCTTGCTTGGTTGGCCAAAAAGGGCGTATGCGTTTTTTCCTGAATATATTCAGGAAAAATCGCATACGCCCTTTTTGGCCAAGTGCATCATTGTGGACGTTCTGCCTCTTTTCCTATGCTTTACATGCAATTCCAGTCTACCTCCTGAAATCGGTTTCCTGCAATTCTGCCCCGCTTTCAAGTCCTCTTGGCAGCCTTACTTCAATATATTTTTGGATGATAGCTGTCATTTATAACTCTGCATGTCTGTGAATGACAGTGCCCCTGAGCTCCTTTCTTCAACTCGCGTTCTTGTGAGCTGGCCGCAACACCGTAGGATTGCTTCAGGCCCTAGTGTGCTTCCGGCATGGCACGCTGAGCCTTTGGTTAATTCCTCTTCCTGGTGGGTAATGAGAGTTAAATTTGCCCGTCCAGACACCTCCAGCTAGTCTCTCTTGGTTCTCCCTATTTCTGTTCATTTTCCGTAGAAATTGCAAACTGGGCCAAACAGGAGGTTAAAGGCACAGACCCTCCAAGTGGGGAGAGTGTTACTAAAGCGTCTGGAATGTTGCATCCGAGTACCAGGGGACGAAAACTGAGACACCTTTGAACACGTTTCCCAATCACATGGTGTATCATACTCTGGGTTTCACATGCATGTTTTAGCTGAAGGAAGAATCCCTTAAACCTGGAGAGTTGAGACCCATGGAATGGGTACCATGCAATATGACTTCAAAGGGTCTGCATTTGCTCACCGAACCTCACCAATCCTATCAGTGGTGCGTTTATGCCGCTGTACACACTCTTGATTCTCTTTCGGAGACATATAAATCCATAGGTTTTAAGATTCTTACTAGTCAGGTATATTCGTAGGAGTTTAATATGGGGTGTTGAGTCCACTTCATTGAACAAGGAGTAGCTCTTGTCTATTACATATTTGGCTTATGGAACGGTATCTGTGCTTATTTCAATCTCTGGTTTTATGCAGCACCCCAACTCACATTTCCCCTTAAGCAAGCATAAGTTGGTTTTCTACATTTGAGACCCTGTTCTGTTTTGTAATTCAGTTCCTGTGTAGCCAAGTTTACATTCCGTGTAGTAGTGATATCTTATGATGTTTGTTTTTCTGTGTGACTTATTTCACTTAGAATCATCGTACCTGAATCCACTCATTATGCTGCTATGGGCCTGATGACATAGATTTCATTGCTGAGTGATATTGCATTGTACGTAAGTACCACAACTTCTTTATCCATTTTTCACTTTCTGTGATTTTGAACTTGTACTGTAAACAAGGTTCTTGTAAACAGAGCCGTCCCAAACTTTGGGGTGGCTGTGTCTTTTTGTTTTTAATTTCCCTAAGCTATAGGACCATAAGTGGAAGTGCCCTAGGCTCCGTTGATTTGTTTTTTAGATGTTTCAGGAAACACCATACACTTCTCCAGAGTGGCTGTTGGCAATTTACATCCCACCCATCAGCATAAAAAGGCTCCCAGTTCTCCATGGCCTCTCCTGCCTTTCTGGATTTTACACTTTTTTCAGATGGCCCTTTTGACCAGGGGACAGTGAGACTTCATTGTAGTGCAGATTTCCTTTGCAAGCTTGCTTGGTTGGCCAAAAAGAGCGTATGCGTTTTTTCCTGAATATATTCAGGAAAAAACGCATACGCCCTTTTTGGCCAAGTGCATCATTGTGGACGTTCTGCCTCTTTTCCTATGCTTTACATGCAATTCCAGTCTACCTCCTGAAATCGGTTTCCTGCAATTCTGCCCCGCTTTCAAGTCCTCTTGGCAGCCTTACTTCAATATATTTTTGGACGATAGCTGTCATTTATAACTCTGCAGGTATGTGAATGACAGTGCCCCTGAGCTCCTTTCTTCAACTCGCTTTCTTGTGAGCTGGCCGCAACACCGCAGCATTGCTTCAGGCCCTAGTGTGGTTCCGGCATGGCACGCTGAGCCTTTGGTTAATTCCTCTTCCTGGTGGGAAATGAGAGTTAAATTTGCCCGTCCAGACACCTCCAGCTAGTCTCTCATTGGTTCTCCCTATTCCTGTTCATTTTCCGCAGAAATTGCAAACTGGACCAAAGAGGAGGTTAAAGGCACTGACTCTCCAAGTGGGGAGAGTGTTAGTAAAGCGTCTGGAATGTGTCACCCGAGTACCAGGGGAAGAAAACTGACACAATTTAACACGTTTCCCGATCACATGGTGGATCATACTCTGGGTTCCACATGCATGTTTTAGCTGAAGGAAGAATCCCTTAAACCTGGAGAGTTGAGACCCATGGAATGGGTACCATGCAATATGACTTCAAAGGGTCTGCATTTGCTCACCGAACCTCACCAATCCTATCACTGCTGCGTTTATGCCGCTGTACACACGCTTGATTCTCTTTCGGAGACATAGAAATCCATAGGTTTTAAGATTCTTACTAGTCAGGTATATTCTTAGGCGTTTAAAATGGGGTGTAGAGTCCACTTCGTTGAGCAAGGAGTAGCTCTTGTCTATTACATATTTGGCTTATGGAACGGTATCTGTGCTAATTTCAATCTCTGGTTTTATGCAGCACCCCAACTCACCTTTCCCCTTAAGCAAGCATAAGTCGGTTTTCTACATTTGAGACCCTTTTCTGTTTTGTAATTCAGTTCCTGTGTAGCCAAGTTTACATTCCATGTGGTAGAGATATCTTATGATATTTCTTTTTCTGTGTGACTTATTTCACTTAGAATCGTCGTACCTGAATCCACTCATTATGCTGCTACGGGCCTGATGACATAGATTTCATTGCTGAGTGATATTGCATTGTACGTAAGTACCACAACTTCTTTACCCATTTTTCGCTTTCTGTGATATTGAACTTGTACCGTAAATGAGGTTCTTGTAAACAGAGCCGTCCCAAACTTTGGGGTGGCTCTGTCTTTTTGACTTTAATTTCCCTAAGCTATAGGACCATAAGTGGAAGTGCCCTAGGCTCTGTTGCTTTGTTTTTTAGATGTTTCAGGAAACACCATACACTTCTCCAGAGTGGCTGTTGGCAATTTACATCCCGCCCATCAGCATAACAAGGCTCCCAGTGCTCCATGGCCTGTCCTGCCTTTCTGGATTTTACACATTTTTCAGATGGCCCTTTTGACCGGGGGGCAGTGAGACTTCATTGTAGTGCAGATTTCCTTTGCAAGCTTGCTTGGTTGGCCAAAAAGGGCGTATGCGTTTTTTCCTGAATATATTCAGGAAAAATCGCATACGCCCTTTTTGGCCAAGTGCATCATTGTGGACGTTCTGCCTCTTTTCCTATGCTTTACATGCAATTCCAGTCTACCTCCTGAAATCGGTTTCCTGCAATTCTGCCCCGCTTTCAAGTCCTCTTGGCAGCCTTACTTCAATATATTTTTGGATGATAGCTGTCATTTATAACTCTGCATGTCTGTGAATGACAGTGCCCCTGAGCTCCTTTCTTCAACTCGCGTTCTTGTGAGCTGGCCGCAACACCGTAGGATTGCTTCAGGCCCTAGTGTGCTTCCGGCATGGCACGCTGAGCCTTTGGTTAATTCCTCTTCCTGGTGGGTAATGAGAGTTAAATTTGCCCGTCCAGACACCTCCAGCTAGTCTCTCTTGGTTCTCCCTATTTCTGTTCATTTTCCGTAGAAATTGCAAACTGGGCCAAACAGGAGGTTAAAGGCACAGACCCTCCAAGTGGGGAGAGTGTTACTAAAGCGTCTGGAATGTTGCATCCGAGTACCAGGGGACGAAAACTGAGACACCTTTGAACACGTTTCCCAATCACATGGTGTATCATACTCTGGGTTTCACATGCATGTTTTAGCTGAAGGAAGAATCCCTTAAACCTGGAGAGTTGAGACCCATGGAATGGGTACCATGCAATATGACTTCAAAGGGTCTGCATTTGCTCACCGAACCTCACCAATCCTATCAGTGGTGCGTTTATGCCGCTGTACACACTCTTGATTCTCTTTCGGAGACATATAAATCCATAGGTTTTAAGATTCTTACTAGTCAGGTATATTCGTAGGAGTTTAATATGGGGTGTTGAGTCCACTTCATTGAACAAGGAGTAGCTCTTGTCTATTACATATTTGGCTTATGGAACGGTATCTGTGCTTATTTCAATCTCTGGTTTTATGCAGCACCCCAACTCACATTTCCCCTTAAGCAAGCATAAGTTGGTTTTCTACATTTGAGACCCTGTTCTGTTTTGTAATTCAGTTCCTGTGTAGCCAAGTTTACATTCCGTGTAGTAGTGATATCTTATGATGTTTGTTTTTCTGTGTGACTTATTTCACTTAGAATCATCGTACCTGAATCCACTCATTATGCTGCTATGGGCCTGATGACATAGATTTCATTGCTGAGTGATATTGCATTGTACGTAAGTACCACAACTTCTTTATCCATTTTTCACTTTCTGTGATTTTGAACTTGTACTGTAAACAAGGTTCTTGTAAACAGAGCCGTCCCAAACTTTGGGGTGGCTGTGTCTTTTTGTTTTTAATTTCCCTAAGCTATAGGACCATAAGTGGAAGTGCCCTAGGCTCCGTTGATTTGTTTTTTAGATGTTTCAGGAAACACCATACACTTCTCCAGAGTGGCTGTTGGCAATTTACATCCCACCCATCAGCATAAAAAGGCTCCCAGTTCTCCATGGCCTCTCCTGCCTTTCTGGATTTTACACTTTTTTCAGATGGCCCTTTTGACCAGGGGACAGTGAGACTTCATTGTAGTGCAGATTTCCTTTGCAAGCTTGCTTGGTTGGCCAAAAAGAGCGTATGCGTTTTTTCCTGAATATATTCAGGAAAAAACGCATACGCCCTTTTTGGCCAAGTGCATCATTGTGGACGTTCTGCCTCTTTTCCTATGCTTTACATGCAATTCCAGTCTACCTCCTGAAATCGGTTTCCTGCAATTCTGCCCCGCTTTCAAGTCCTCTTGGCAGCCTTACTTCAATATATTTTTGGACGATAGCTGTCATTTATAACTCTGCAGGTATGTGAATGACAGTGCCCCTGAGCTCCTTTCTTCAACTCGCTTTCTTGTGAGCTGGCCGCAACACCGCAGCATTGCTTCAGGCCCTAGTGTGGTTCCGGCATGGCACGCTGAGCCTTTGGTTAATTCCTCTTCCTGGTGGGAAATGAGAGTTAAATTTGCCCGTCCAGACACCTCCAGCTAGTCTCTCATTGGTTCTCCCTATTCCTGTTCATTTTCCGCAGAAATTGCAAACTGGACCAAAGAGGAGGTTAAAGGCACTGACTCTCCAAGTGGGGAGAGTGTTAGTAAAGCGTCTGGAATGTGTCACCCGAGTACCAGGGGAAGAAAACTGACACAATTTAACACGTTTCCCGATCACATGGTGGATCATACTCTGGGTTCCACATGCATGTTTTAGCTGAAGGAAGAATCCCTTAAACCTGGAGAGTTGAGACCCATGGAATGGGTACCATGCAATATGACTTCAAAGGGTCTGCATTTGCTCACCGAACCTCACCAATCCTATCACTGCTGCGTTTATGCCGCTGTACACACGCTTGATTCTCTTTCGGAGACATAGAAATCCATAGGTTTTAAGATTCTTACTAGTCAGGTATATTCTTAGGCGTTTAAAATGGGGTGTAGAGTCCACTTCGTTGAGCAAGGAGTAGCTCTTGTCTATTACATATTTGGCTTATGGAACGGTATCTGTGCTAATTTCAATCTCTGGTTTTATGCAGCACCCCAACTCACCTTTCCCCTTAAGCAAGCATAAGTCGGTTTTCTACATTTGAGACCCTTTTCTGTTTTGTAATTCAGTTCCTGTGTAGCCAAGTTTACATTCCATGTGGTAGAGATATCTTATGATATTTCTTTTTCTGTGTGACTTATTTCACTTAGAATCGTCGTACCTGAATCCACTCATTATGCTGCTACGGGCCTGATGACATAGATTTCATTGCTGAGTGATATTGCATTGTACGTAAGTACCACAACTTCTTTATCCATTTTGCGCTTTCTGTGATATTGAACTTGTACCGTAAACGAGGTTCTTGTAAACAGAGCTGTCCCAAACATTTGGGTGGTTGTGTCTTTTTGATTTTAATTTCCCTAAGCTATAGGACCATAAGTGGAAGTGCCCTAGGCTCTGTTGCTTTGTTTTTTAGATGTTTCTGGAAACACCATACACTTTTCCAGAGTGGCTGTTGGCAATTTACATCCCGCCCATCAGCATAACAAGGCTCCCAGTTCTCCATGGCCTGTCCTGCCTTTCTGGATTTTACACTTTTTTCAGATGGCCCTTTTGACCGGGGGGCAGTGAGACTTCATTGTAGTGCAGATTTCCTTTGCAAGCTTGCTTGGTTGGCCAAAAAGTGTGTATGCGTTTTTTCCTGAATATATTCAGGAAAAAACGCATACGCCCTTTTGGCCAAGTGCATCATTGTGGACGTTCTGCCTCTTTTCCTTTGCTTTACATGCAATTCCAGTCTACCTCCTGAAATCGGTTTCCTGCAATTCTGCCCAGCGTTCAAGTCCTCTTGGCAGCCTTACTTCAATATATTTTTGGACGATAGCTATCATTTATAACTCTGCAGGTATGTGAATGACAGTGCCCCTGAGCTCCTTTCTTCAACTCGCTTTCTTGTGAGCTGGCCGCAACACCACAGGATTGCTTCAGGCCCTAGTGTGGTTCCGGCATGGCACGCTGAGCCTTTGTTTAATTCCTCTTCCTCGTGGGAAATGAGAGTTAAATTTGCCCGTCCAGACACCTCCAGCTAGTCTCTCATTGGTTCTCCCTATTCCTGTTCATTTTCCACAGAAATTGCAAACTGGGCCAAACAGGAGGTTAAAGGCACTGACTCTCCAAGTGGGGAGAGTGTTAGTAAAGCGTCTGGAATGTTGCACCCGAGTACCAGGGGACGAAAACTGAGACACATTTGAACACGTTTCCCGATCACATGGTGGATCATACTCTGGGTTCCACATGCATGTTTTAGCTGAAGGAAGAATCCCTTAAACCTGGAGAGTTGAGACCCCTGCAATGGGTACCATGCAATATGACTTCAAAGGGTCTGCATTTGCTCACCGAACCTCACCAATCCTATCACTGCTGCATTTATGCCACTGTACACACGCTTGATTCTCTTTCTGAGACATATAAATCCATAGGTTTTAAGATTCTTACTAGTCAGGTATATTCTTAGGCGTTTAATATGGGGTGTAGAGTCCACTTCGTTGAGCAAGGAGTAGCTCTTGTCTATTACATATTTGGCTTATGGAACGGTATCTGTGCTAATTTCAATCTCTGGTTTTATGCAGCACCCCAACTCACCTTTCCCCTTAAGCAAGCATAAGTCGGTTTTCTACATTTGAGACCCTGTTCTGTTTTGTAATTCAGTTCCTGTGTAGCCAAGTTTACATTCCATGTGGTAGAGATATCTTATGATGTTTCTTTTTCTGTGTGACTTATTTCACTTAGAATCATCGTACCTGAATCCACTCATTATGCTGCTATGGGCCTGATGACATAGATTTCATTGCTGAGTGATATTGCATTGTACGTAAGTACCACAACTTCTTTATCCATTTTTCACTTTCTGTGATTTTGAACTTATACTGTAAACGAGGTTCTTGTAAACAGAGCCTTCCCAAACTTTGGGGTGGCTGTGTCTTTTTGATTTTAATTTCCCTAAGCTATAGGACCAAAAGTGGAAGTGCCCTAGGCTCTGTTGCTTTGTTTTGTAGATGTTTCAGGAAACACCATACACTTCTCCAGAGTGGCTGTTGGCAATTTACATCCCGCCCATCAGCATAACAAGGCTCCCAGTTCTCCATGGCCTGTCCTGCCTTTCTGGATTTTACACTTTTTTCAGATGGCCCTTTTGACCGGGGGGCAGTGAGACTTCATTGTAGTGCAGATTTCCTTTGCAAGCTTGCTTGGTTGGCCAAAAAGGGCGTATGCGTTTTTTCCTGAATATATTCAGGAAAAAACGCATACGCCCTTTTTGGCCAAGTGCATCATTGTGGACGTTCTGCCTCTTTTCCTATGCTTTACATGCTATTCCAGTCTACCTCCTGAAATCGGTTTCCTGCAATTCTGCCCCGCTTTCAAGTCCTCTTGGCAGCCTTACTTCAATATATTTTTGGACGATAGCTGTCATTTATAACTCTGCAGGTATGTGAATGACAGTGTCCCTGATCTCCTTTCTTCAACTCGCTTTCTTGTGAGCTGGCCACAACACCGCAGGATTGCTTCAGGCCCTAGTGTGGTTCCGGCATGGCACACTGAGCCTTTGTTTAATTCCTCTTCCTGGTGGGAAATGAGAGTTAAATTTGCCCATCCAGACACCTCCAGCTAGTCTCTCATTGGTTCTCTCTATTCCTGTTCATTTTCCGCAGAAATTGCAAACTGGGCCAAACAGGAGGTTAAAGGCACTGACTCTCCAAGTGGGGAGAGTGTTAGTAAAGCGTCTGGAATGTTGCACCCGAGTACCAGGGGACGAAAACTGAGACACATTTGAACACGTTTCCCGATCACATGGTGGATCATACTCGGGTTCCACATGCATGTTTTAGCTGAAGGAAGAATCCCTTAAACCTGGAGAGTTGAGACCCCTGGAATGGGTACCATGCAATATGACTTCAAAGGGTGTGCATTTGCTCACCGAACCTCACCAATCCTAGCACTGCTGCATTTATGCCACTGTACACACGCTTGATTCTCTTTTGGAGACATATAAATCCATAGGTTTTAAGATTCTTACTAGTCAGGTATATTCTTAGGCGTTTAATATGGGGTGTAGAGTCCACTTCGTTGAGCAAGGAGTAGCTCTTGTCTATTACATATTTGGCTTATGGAACCGTATCTGTGCTAATTTCAATCTCTGGTTTTATGCAGCACCCCAACTCACCTTTCCCCTTAAGCAAGCATAAGTCGGTTTTCTACATTTGAGACCCTGTTCTGTTTTGTAATTCAGTTCCTGTGTAGCCAAGTTTACATTCCATGTGGTAGAGATATCTTATGATGTTTCTTTCTCTGTGTGACTTATTTCACTTACAATCATCGTACCTGAATCCACTCATTATGCTGCTACGGGCCTGATGACACAGATTTCATTGCTGAGTGATATTGCATTGTACGTAAGTACCACAACTTCTTTATCCATTTTGCGCTTTCTGTGATATTGAACTTGTACCGTAAACGAGGTTCTTGTAAACAGAGCTGTCCCAAAGATTGGGGTGGTTGTGTCTTTTTGATTTTAATTTCCCTAAGCTATAGGACCATAAGTGGAAGTGCCCTAGGCTCTGTTGCTTTGTTTTTTAAATGTTTCAGGAAACACCATACACTTCTCCAGAGTGACTGTTGGCAATTTACATCCCGCCCATCACCATAACAAGGCTCCCAGTTCTCCATGGCCTGTCCTGCCTTTCTGGATTTTACACTTTTTTCAGATGGCCCTTTTGACCGGGGGGCAGTGAGACTTCATTGTAGTGTAGATTTCCTTTGCAAGCTTGCTTGGTTGGCCAAAAAGGGCGTATGCGTTTATTCCTGAATATATTCAGGAAAAAACGCATACGCCCTTTTTGGCCAAGTGCATCATTGTGGACGTTCTGCCTATTTTCCTATGCTTTACATGCAATTCCAGTCTACCTCCTGAAATCGGTTTCCTGCAATTCTGCCCCGCTTTCAAGTCCTCTTGGCAGCCTTACTTCAATATCTTTTTGGACGATAGCTGTCACTTATAACTCTGCAGGTATGTGAATGACAGTGCCCCTGAGCTCCTTTCTTCAACTCGCTTTCTTGTGAACTGGCCGCAACACCGCTGCATTGCTTCAGGCCCTAGTGTGGTTCCGGCATGGCACGCTGAGCCTTTGGTTAATTCCTCTTCCTGGTGGGAAATGAGAGTTAAATTTGCCCGTCCAGACACCTCCAGCTAGTCTCTCATTGGTTCTCCCTATTCCTGTTCATTTTCCGCAGAAATTGCAAACTGGGCCAAACAGGAGGTTAAAGGCACTGACTCTCCAAGTGGGGAGAGTGTTAGTAAAGCATCTGGAATGTTGCACCCGAGTACCAGGGGACGAAAACTGACACAATTGAACACGTTTCCCGAGCACACGGTGGATCATACTCTGGGTTCCACATGCATGTTTTAGCTGAAGGAAGAATCCCTTAAACCTGGAGAGTTGAGACCCATGGAATGGGTACCATGCAATATGACTTCAAAGGGTCTGCATTTGTCCACCGAACCTCACCAATCCTATCACTGCTGCGTTTATGCCGCTGTACACACGCTTGATTCTCTTTCGGAGACATATAAATCCATAGGTTTTAAGATTCTTCCTAGTCAGGTATATTCTTAGGCGTTTATTATGGGATGTAGAGTCCACTTCGTTGAGCAAGGAGTAGCTCTTGTCTATTACATATTTGGCTTATGGAACGGTATCTGTGCTAATTTCAATCTCTGGTTTTATGCAGCACCCCAACTCACCTTTCACCTTAAGCAAGCATAAGTTGGTTTTCTACATTTGAGACCCTGTTCTGTTTTGTAATTCAGTTCCTGTGTAGCCAAGTTTACATTCCGTGTAGTAGTGATATCTTATGATGTTTCTTTTTCTGTGTGACTTATTTCACTTAGAATCATCGTACCTGAATCCACTCATTATGCTGCTATGGGCCTGATGACATAGATTTCATTGCTGAGTGATATTGCATTGTGCATAATTACCACAACTTATTTATCAATTTTTCACTTTCTGTGATACTGAACTTGTACCGTAAACGAGGTTCTTGTAAACAGAGCCGTTTCAAACTTTGGGGTGGCTGTGTCTTTTTGATTTTAATTTCCCTAAGCTATAGGACCATAAGTGGAAGTGCCCTAGGCTCTGTTGCTTTGCTTTTTAGATGTTTCAGGAAACACCATACACTTCTCCAGAGTGGCTGTTCGCAATTTACATCCCGCACATCAGCATAACAAGGTTCCCAATTCTCCATGGCCTGTCCTGCCTGTCTGGATTTTACACTTTTTTCAGATGGCCCTTTTGACCGGGGGCAGTGAGACTTCATTGTAGTGCAGATTTCCTTTGCAAGCTTGCTTGGTTGGCCAAAAAGGGCGTATGCGTTTTTTCCTGAATATATTCAGGAAAAAACGCATACGCCCTTTTTGGCCAAGTGCATCATTGTGGACGTTGTGCCTCTTTTCCTATGCTTTACATGCAATTCCAGTCTACCTCCTGAAATCGGTTTCCTGCAATTCTGCCCCGCTTTCAAGTCCTCTTGGCAGCCTTACTTCAATATATTTTTGGACGATAGCTGTCATTTATAACTCTGCAGGTATGTGAATGACAGTGCCCCTGAGCTCCTTTCTTCAACTCGTTTTCTTGTGAGCTGGCCGCAACACCGCAGCATTGCTTCAGGCCCTAGTGTGGTTCCGGCATGGCACGCTGAGCCTTTGGTTAATTCCTCTTCCTGGTGGGAAATGAGAGTTAAATTTGCCCGTCCAGACACCTCCAGCTAGTCTCTCATTGGTTCTCCCTATTCCTGTTCATTTTCCGCAGAAATTGCAAACTGGGCCAAACAGGAGGTTAAAGGCACTGACTCTCCAAGTGGGGAGAGTGTTAGTAAAGCGTCTGGAATGTTGCACCCGAGTACTGGGGGACGAAAACTGAGTCACATTTGAACATGTTTCCCGATCACACGGTGGATCATACTCTGGGTTCCACATGCATGTTTTAGCTGAAGGAAGAATCCCTTAAACCTGGAGAGTTGAGACCCCTGGAATGGGTACCACGCAATATGACTTCAAAGGGTCTGCATTTGCTCACCGAACCTCACCAATCCTATCACTGCTGCCTTTATGCCACTGTACACACGCTTGATTCTCTTTCTGAGACATATAAATCCATAGGTTTTAAGATTCTTACTAGTCAGGTATATTCTTAGGCGTTTAATATGGGGTGTAGAGTCCACTTCGTTGAGCAAGGAGTAGCTCTTGTCTATTACATATTTGGCTTATGGAACGGTATCTGTGCTAATTTCAATCTCTGGTTTTATGCAGCACCCCAACTCACCTTTCCCCTTAAGCAAGCATAAGTCGGTTTTCTACATTTGAGACCCTGTTCTGTTTTGTAATTCAGTTCCTGTGTAGCCAAGTTTACATTCCATGTGGTAGAGATATCTTATGATGTTTCTTTTTCTGTGTGACTTATTTCACTTAGAATCATCGTACCTGAATCCACTCATTATGCTGCTATGGGCCTGATGACATAGATTTCATTGCTGAGTGATATTGCATTGTACGTAAGTACCACAACTTCTTTATCCATTTTTCGCTTTCTGTGATATTGAACTTGTACCGTAAACGAGGTTCTTGTAAACAGAGCTGTCCCAAAGATTGAGGTGGTTGTGTCTTTTTGATTTTAATTTCCCTAAGCTATAGGACCATAAGTGGAAGTGCCCTAGGCTCTGTTGCTTTGTTTTTTAGATGTTTCAGGAAACACCATACACTTCTCCAGAGTGACTGTTGGCAATTTACATCCCGCCCATCAGCATAACAAGGCTCTCAGTTCTCCATGGCCTGTCCTGCCTTTCTGGATTTTACATTTTTTTCAGATGGCCCTTTTGACCGGGGGGCAGTGAGACTTCATTGTAGTGCAGATTTCCTTTGCAAGCTTGCTTGGTTGGCCAAAAAGGGCGTATGCGTTTATTCCTGAATATATTCAGGAAAAAACGCATACGCACTTTTTGGCCAAGTGCATCATTGTGGACGTTCTGCCTCTTTTCCTATGCTTTACATGCAATTCCAGTCTACCTCCTGAAATCGGTTTCCTGCAATTCTGCCCCACTTTCAAGTCCTCTTGGCAGCCTTACTTCAATATCTTTTTGGACGATAGCTGTCATTTATAACTCTGCAGGTATGTGAATGACAGTGCCCCTGAGCTCCTTTCTTCAACTCGCTTTCTTGTGAGCTGGCCGCAACACCGCTGCATTGCTTCAGGCCCTAGTGTGGTTCGGGCATGGCACACTGAGCCTTTGGTTAATTCCTCTTCCTGGTGGGAAATGAGAGTTAAATTTGCCCGTCCAGACACCTCCAGCTAGTCTCTCATTGGTTCTCCCTATTCCTGTTCATTTTCCGCAGAAATTGCAAACTGGGCCAAACAGGAGGTTAAAGGCACTGACTCTCCAAGTGGGGAGAGTGTTAGTAAAGCATCTGGAATGTTGCACCCGAGTACCAGGGGACGAAAACTGACACAATTGAACACGTTTCCCGAGCACACGGTGGATCATACTCTGGGTTCCACATGCATGTTTTAGCTGAAGGAAGAATCCCTTAAACCTGGAGAGTTGAGACCCATGGAATGGGTACCATGCAATATGACTTCAAAGGGTCTGCATTTGTCCACCGAACCTCACCAATCCTATCACTGCTGCGTTTATGCCGCTGTACACACGCTTGATTCTCTTTCGGAGACATATAAATCCATAGGTTTTAAGATTCTTCCTAGTCAGGTATATTCTTAGGCGTTTATTATGGGATGTAGAGTCCACTTCGTTGAGCAAGGAGTAGCTCTTGTCTATTACATATTTGGCTTATGGAACGGTATCTGTGCTAATTTCAATCTCTGGTTTTATGCAGCACCCCAACTCACCTTTCGCCTTAAGCAAGCATAAGTTGGTTTTCTACATTTGAGACCCTGTTCTGTTTTGTAATTCAGTTCCTGTGTAGCCAAGTTTACATTCCGTGTAGTAGTGATATCTTATGATGTTTCTTTTTCTGTGTGACTTATTTCACTTAGAATCATCGTACCTGAATCCACTCATTATGCTGCTATGGGCCTGATGACATAGATTTCATTGCTGAGTGATATTGCATTGTGCATAATTACCACAACTTATTTATCAATTTTTCACTTTCTGTGATACTGAACTTGTACCGTAAACGAGGTTCTTGTAAACAGAGCCGTTCCAAACTTTGGGGTGGCTGTGTCTTTTTGATTTTAATTTCCCTAAGCTATAGGACCATAAGTGGAAGTGCCCTAGGCTCTGTTGCTTTGCTTTTTAGATGTTTCAGGAAACACCATACACTTCTCCAGAGTGGCTGTTCGCAATTTACATCCCGCACATCAGCATAACAAGGTTCCCAATTCTCCATGGCCTGTCCTGCCTTTCTGGATTTTACACTTTTTTCAGATGGCCCTTTTGACCGGGGGCAGTGAGACTTCATTGTAGTGCAGATTTCCTTTGCAAGCTTGCTTGGTTGGCCAAAAAGGGCGTATGCGTTTTTTCCTGAATATATTCAGGAAAAAACGCATACGCCCTTTTTGGCCAAGTGCATCATTGTGGACGTTCTGCCTCTTTTCCTATGCTTTACATGCAATTCCAGTCTACCTCCTGAAATCGGTTTCCTGCAATTCTGCCCCGCTTTCAAGTCCTCTTGGCAGCCTTACTTCAATATATTTTTGGACGATAGCTGTCATTTATAACTCTGCAGGTATGTGAATGACAGTGCCCCTGAGCTCCTTTCTTCAACTCGTTTTCTTGTGAGCTGGCCGCAACACCGCAGCATTGCTTCAGGCCCTAGTGTGGTTCCGGCATGGCACGCTGAGCCTTTGGTTAATTCCTCTTCCTGGTGGGAAATGAGAGTTAAATTTGCCCGTCCAGACACCTCCAGCTAGTCTCTCATTGGTTCTCCCTATTCCTGTTCATTTTCCGCAGAAATTGCAAACTGGGCCAAACAGGAGGTTAAAGGCACTGACTCTCCAAGTGGGGAGAGTGTTAGTAAAGCGTCTGGAATGTTGCACCCGAGTACCGGGGGACGAAAACTGAGTCACATTTGAACACGTTTCCCGATCACACGGTGGATCATACCCTGGGTTCCACATGCATGTTTTAGCTGAAGGAAGAATCCCTTAAACCTGGAGAGTTGAGACCCCTGGAATGGGTACCACGCAATATGACTTCAAAGGGTCTGCATTTGCTCACCGAACCTCACCAATCCTAGCACTGCTGCATTAATGCCACTGTACACACGCTTGATTCTCTTTTGGAGATATATAAATCCATAGGTTTTAAGATTCTTACTAGTCAGGTATATTATTAGGCGTTTAATATGGGGTGTAGAGTCCACTTCGTTGAGCAAGGAGTAGCTCTTGTCTATTACATATTTGGCTTATGGAACCGTATCTGTGCTAATTTCAATCTTTGGTTTTATGCAGCACCCCAACTCACCTTTACTCTTAAGCAAGCATAAGTCGGTTTTCTACATTTGAGACCCTGTTCTGTTTTGTAATTCAGTTCCTGTGTAGCCAAGTTTACATTCCATGTGGTAGAGATATCTTATGATGTTTCTTTCTCTGTGTGACTTATTTCACTTAGAATCATCGTACCTGAATCCACTCATTATGCTGCTACGGGCCTGATGACACAGATTTCATTGCTGAGTGATATTGCATTGTACGTAAGTACCACAACTTCTTTATCCATTTTTCGCTTTCTGTGATATTGAACTTGTACCGTAAACGAGGTTCTTGTAAACAGAGCTGTCCCAAAGATTGGGGTGGTTGTGTCTTTTTGATTTTAATTTCCCTAAGCTATAGGACCATAAGTGGAAGTGCCCTAGGCTCTGTTGCTTTGTTTTTTAGATGTTTCAGGAAACACCATACACTTCTCCAGAGTGACTGTTGGCAATTTACATCCCGCCCATCAGCATAACAAGGCTCCCAGTTCTCCATGGCCTGTCCTGCCTTTCTGGATTTTACACTTTTTTCAGATGGCCCTTTTGACCGGGGGGCAGTGAGACTTCATTGTAGTGCAGATTTCCTTTGCAAGCTTGCTTGGTTGGCCAAAAAGGGCGTATGCGTTTATTCCTGAATATATTAAGGAAAAAACGCATACGCCCTTTTTGGCCAAGTGCATCATTGTGGACGTTCTGCCTCTTTTCCAATGCTTTACATGCAATTCCAGTCTACCTCCTGAAATCGGTTTCCTGCAATTCTGCCCCACTTTCAAGTCCTCTTGGCAGCCTTACTTCAATATCTTTTTGGACGATAGCTGTCATTTATAACTCTGCAGGTATGTGAATGACAGTGCCCCTGAGCTCCTTTCTTCAACTCGCTTTCTTGTGAGCTGGCCGCAACACCGCTGCATTGCTTCAGGTCCTAGTGTGGTTCCGGCATGGCACACTGAGCCTTTGGTTAATTCCTCTTCCTGGTGGGAAATGAGAGTTAAATTTGCCCGTCCAGACACCTCCAGCTAGTCTCTCATTGGTTCTCCCTATTCCTGTTCATTTTCCGCAGAAATTGCAAACTGGGCCAAACAGGAGGTTAAAGGCACTGACTCTCCAAGTGGGGAGAGTGTTAGTAAAGCGTCTGGAATGTTGCACCCGAGTACCAGGGGACGAAAACTGAGACACATTTGAACACGTTTCCCGATCACATGGTGGATCATTCTCTGGGTTCCACATGCATGTTTTAGCTGAAGGAAGAATCCCTTAAACCTGGAGAGTTGAGACCCCTGCAATGGTTACCATGCAATATGACTTCAAAGGGTCTGCATTTGCTCACCGAACCTCACCAATCCTAACACTGCTTCGTTTATGCCGCTGTACACATGGTTGCTTCTCTTTTGGAGACATATAAATCCATAGGTTTTAAGATTCTTACTAGTCAGGTATATTCTTATGCGTTTAATATGGGGTGTAGAGTCCACTTCGTTGAGCAAGGAGTAGCTCTTGTCTATTACATATTTGGCTTATGGAACGGTATCTGTGCTAATTTCAATGTCTGGTTTTATGCAGCACCCCAACTCACCTTTCCCCTTAAGCAAGCATAAGATGGTTTTCTACATTTGAGACCCTGTTCTGTTTTGTAATTCAGTTCCTGTGTAGCCAAGTTTACATTCCGTGTAGTAGTGATATCTTATAATGTTTCTTTTTCTGTGTGACTTATTTCACTTAGAATCATCGTACCTGAATCCACTCATTATGCTGCTATGGGCCTGATGACATAGATTTCATTGCTGAGTGATATTGCATTGTACGTAAGTACCACAACTTCTTGATCCATTTTTCGCTTTCTGTGATATTGAACTTGTACCGTAAATGAGGTTCTTGTAAACAGAGCTGTCCCAAACATTGGGGTGGTTGTGTCTTTTTGATTTTAATTTCCCTAAGCTATAGGAACATAAGTGGAAGTGCCCTAGGCTCTGTTGCTTTGTTTTTTAGATGTTTCAGGAAACACCATACACTTCTCCAGAGTGGCTGTTCCCAATTTACATCCCGCCCATCAGCATAACAAGGCTCCCAGTTCTCCATGGCCTGTCCTGCCTTTCTGGATTTTACACTTTTTTCAGATGACCCTTTTGACCGGGGGGCAGTGAGACTTCATTGTAGTGCAGATTTCCTTTGCAAGCTTGCTTGGTTGGCCAAAAAGGGCGTAGGCTTTTTTTCTTGAGGAAAAATCGCATACGCCCTTTTTGGCCAAGTGCATCATTGTGGACGTTCTGCCTCTTTTCCTTTGCTTTACATGCAATTCCAGTCTACCTCCTGAAATCGGTTTCCTGCAATTCTGCCCAGCGTTCAAGTCCTCTTGGCAGCCTTACTTCAATATATTTTTGGACGATAGCTGTCATTTATAACTCTGCAGGTTTGTGAATGACAGTGCCCCTGAGCTCCTTTCTTCAACTCGCTTTCTTGTGAGCTGGCCGCAACACCGCAGCATTGCTTCAGGCCCTAGTGTGGTTCCGGCATGACATGCTGAGCCTTTGGTTAATTCCTCTTCCTGGTGGGAAATGAGAGTTAAATTTGCCCGTCCAGACACCTCCAGCTAGTCTCTCATTGGTTCTCCCTATTCCTGTTCATTTTCCGCAGAAATTGCAAACTGGGCCAAACAATAGTTTAAAGGCACTGACTCTCCAAGTGGGGAGAGTGTTAGTAAAGCGTCTGGAATGTTGCACCCAAGTACCAGGGGATGAAAACTGACACAATTAAACACGTTTCCCGATCACACGGTGGATCATACTCTGGGTTCCACATGCATGTTTTAGCTGAAGGAAGAATCCCTTAAACCTGGAGAGTTGAGACCCATGGAATGGGTACCATGCAATATGACTTCAAAGGGTCTGCATTTGCTCACCGAACCTCACCAATGCTATCACTGCTGCGTTTATGACACTGTACACACGCTTGATTCTCTTTCGGAGACATATAAATCCATAGGTTTTAAGATTCTTTCTAGTCAGGTATATTCTTACGCGTTTAATATGTGGTGTAGAGTCCACTTCGTTGAGCAAGGAGTAGCTCTTGTCTATTAAATATTTGGCTTATGGAACGGTATCCGTTCTAATTTCAATCTCTGGTTTTATGCAGCACCCCAACTCACCTTTCGCCTTAAGCAAGCATAAGTTGGTTTTCTACATTTGAGACCCTGTTCTGTTTTGTAATTCAGTTCCTGTGTAGCCAAGTTTACATTCCTTGTAGTAGTGATATCTTATGATGTTTGTTTTTCTGTGTGACTTATTTCACTTAGAATCATCGTACCTGAATCCACTCATTATGCTGCTACGGGCCTGATGACATAGATTTCATTGCTGAGTGATATTGCATTGTACGTAAGTACCACAACTTCTTTATCCATTTTTCGCTTTCTGTGATATTGAACTTGGACCATAAATGAGGTTCTTGTAAACAGAGCTGTCCCTAACTTTGGGGTGGCTGAGTCTTTTTGATTTTAATTTCCCTAAGCTATAGGACCATAAGTGGAAGTGCCCTAGGCTCTGTTGCTTTGTTTTTTAGATGTTTCAGGAAACACCATACACTTCTCCAGAGTGGCTGTTGGCAATTTACATCCCGCCCATCAGCATAACAAGGCTCCCAGTTCTCCATGGCCTGTCCTGCCTTTCTGGATTTTACACTTTTTTCAGATGGCCCTGTTGACCGGGGAGCAGTGAGACTTCATTGTAGTGCAGATTTCCTTTGCAAGCTTGCTTGGTTGGCCAAAAAGGGCGTATGCGTTTTTTCCTGAATATATTAAGGAAAAAACGCATACGCCCTTTTTGGCCAAGTGCATCATTGTGGACGTTCTGCCTCTTTTCCTATGCTTTACATGCAATTCCAGTCTACCTCCTGAAATCAGTTGCCTGCAATTCTGCCCCGCTTTCAAGTCCTCTTGGCAGCCTTACTTCAATATATTTTTGGACGATAGCTGTCATTTATAACTCTGCAGGTATGTGAATGACAGTGCCCCTGAGCTCCTTTCTTCAACTCGCTTTCTTGTGAGCTGGCCGCAACACCGCAGGATTGCTTCAGGCCCTAGTGTGGTTCCGGCATGGCACGCTGAGCCTTTGTTTAATTCCTCTTCCTGGTGGGAAATGAGAGTTAAATTTGCCCGTCCAGACACCTCCAGCTAGTCTCTCATTGGTTCTCCCTATTCCTGTTCATTTTCCGCAGAAATTGCAAACTGGGCCAAATAGGAGGTTAAAGGCACTGACTCTCCAAGTGGGGAGAGTGTTAGTAAAGCGTCTGGAATGTTGCACCCGAGTACCAGGGGACGAAAACTGAGACATATTTGAACACGTTTCCCGATCACATGGTGGATCATACTCTGGGTTCCACATGCATGTTTTAGCTGAAGGAAGAATCCCTTAAACCTGGAGAGTTGAGACCCCTGCAATGGGTACCATGCAATATGACTTCAAAGGGTCTGCATTTGCTCACCGAACCTCACCAATCCTATCACTGCTGCGTTTATGCCGCTGTACACACGCTTGATTCTCTTTCGGAGACATAGAAATCCATAGGTTTTAAGATTCTTCCTAGTCAGGTATATTCTTAGGCGTTTAATATGGGGTGTAGAGTCCACTTCGTTGAGCAAGGAGTAGCTCTTGTCTATTACATATTTGGCTTATGGAACGGTATCTGTGCTAATTTCAATCTCTGGTTTTATGCAGCACCCCAACTCACCTTTCCCCTTAAGCAAGCATAAGTCGGTTTTCTACATTTGAGACCCTGTTCTGTTTTGTAATTCAGTTCCTGTGTAGCCAAGTTTACATTCCATGTGGTAGAGATATCTTATGATGTTTCTTTTTCTGTGTGACTTATTTCACTTAGAATCATCGTACCTGAATCCACTCATTATGCTGCTATGGGCCTGATGACATAGATTTCATTGCTGAGTGATATTGCATTGTACGTAAGTACCAAAACTTCTTTATCCATTTTGCGCTTTCTGTGATATTGAACTTGTACCATAAACGAGGTTCTTGTAAACAGAGCTGTCCCAAACATTTGGGTGGTTGTGTCTTTTTGATTTTAATTTCCCTAAACTATAGGACCATAAGTGGAAGTGCCCTAGGCTCTGTTGCTTTGTTTTTTAGATGTTTCAGGAAACACCATACACTTCTCCAGAGTGGCTGTTGGCAATTTACATCCCACCCATCAGCATAACAAGGCTGCCAGTTCTCCATGGCCTGTCCTGTCTTTCTGGATTTTACACTTTTTTCAGATGGCCCTTTTGACCGGGGGGCAGTGAGACTTCATTGTAGTGCAGATTTCCTTTGCAAGCTTGCTTGGTTGGCCAAAAAGGGCGTATGCGTTTTTTCCTGAATATATTCAGGAGAAAACGCATACGCCCTTTTTGGCCAAGTGCATCATTGTGGACGTTCTGCCTCTTTTCCTATGCTTTACATGCAATTCCAGTCTACCTCCTGAAATCGGTTTCCTGCAATTCTGCCCCGCTTTCAAGTCCTCTTGGCTGCCTTACTTCAATATATTTTTGGACGATAGCTATCATTTATGACTCTGCAGGTATGTGAATGACAGTGCCCCTGAGCTCCTTTCTTCAACTCGCTTTCTTGTGAGCTGGCCGCAACACCGCAGCATTGCTTCAGGCCCTAGTGTGGTTCAGGCATGGCACGCTGAGCCTTTGGTTAATTCCTCTTCCTGGTGGGAAATGAGAGTTAAATTTGCCCGTCCAGACACCTCCAGCTAGTCTCTCATTGGTTCTCCCTATTCCTGTTCATTTTCCGCAGAAATTGCAAACTGGGCCAAACAGGAGGTTAAAGGCACTGACTCTCCAAGTGGGGAGAGTGTTAGTAAAGCGTCTGGAATGTTGCACCCGAGTACCAGGGGACGAAAACTGAGACACATTTGAACACGTTTCCCGATCACATGGTGGATCATACTCTGGGTTCCACATGCATGTTTTAGCTGAAGGAAGAATCCCTTAAACCTGGAGAGTTGAGACCCCTGCAATGGGTACCATGCAATATGACTTCAAAGGGTCTGCATTTGCTCACCGAACCTCACCAATCCTATCACTGCTGCATTTATGCCACTGTACACACGCTTGATTCTCTTTCTGAGACATATAAATCCATAGGTTTTAAGATTCTTACTAGTCAGGTATATTCTTAGGCATTTAATATGGGGTGTAGAGTCCACTTCGTTGAGCAAGGAGTAGCTCTTGTCTATTACATATTTGGCTTATGGAACGGTATCTGTGCTAATTTCAATCTCTGGTTTTATGCAGCACCCCAACTCACCTTTCCCCTTAAGCAAGCATAAGTCGGTTTTCTACATTTGAGACCCTGTTCTGTTTTGTAATTCAGTTCCTGTGTAGCCAAGTTTACATTCCATGTGGTAGAGATATCTTATGATGTTTCTTTTTCTGTGTGACTTATTTCACTTAGAATCATCGTACCTGAATCCACTCATTATGCTGCTATGGGCCTGATGACATAGATTTCATTGCTGAGTGATATTGCATTGTACGTAAGTACCACAACTTCTTTATCCATTTTTCACTTTCTGTGATTTTGAACTTGTACTGTAAACGAGGTTCTTGTAAACAGAGCCTTCCCAAACTTTGGGGTGGCTGTGTCTTTTTGATTTTACTTTCCCTAAGCTATAGGACCATAAGTGGAAGAGCCCTAGGCTCTGTTGCTTTGTTTTTTAGATGTTTCAGGAAACACCATACACTTCTCCAGAGTGGCTGTTGGCAATTTACATGCCGCCCATCAGCATAACAAGGCTCCCAGTTCTCCATGGCCTGTCCTGCCTTTCTGGATTTTACACTTTTTTCAGATGACCCTTTTGACCGTGGGGCAGTGAGACTTCATTGTAGTGCAGATTTCCTTTGCAAGCTTGCTTGGTTGGCCAAAAAGGGCGTATGCGTTTTTTCCTGAATATATTCAGGAAAAAATGCATACGCCCTTTTTGGCCAAGTGCATCATTGTGGACGTTCTGCCTCTTTTCCTTTGCTTTACATGCAATTCCAGTCTACCTCCTGAAATCGGTTTCCTGCAATTCTGCCCAGCGTTCAAGTCCTCTTGGCAGCCTTACTTCAATATATTTTTGGACGATAGCTGTCATTTATAACTCTGCAGGTTTGTGAATGACAGTGCCCCTGAGCTCCTTTCTTCAACTCGCTTTCTTGTGAGCTGGCCGAAACACCGCAGCATTGCTTCAGGCCCTAGTGTGGTTCCGGCATGACATGCTGAGCCTTTGGTTAATTCCTCTTCCTGGTGGGAAATGAGAGTTAAATTTGCCCGTCCAGACACCTCCAGCTAGTCTCTCATTGGTTCTCCCTATTCCTGTTCATTTTCCGCAGAAATTGCAAACTGGGCCAAACAATAGTTTAAAGGCACTGACTCTCCAAGTGGGGAGAGTGTTAGTAAAGCGTCTGGAATGTTGCACCCAAGTACCAGGGGATGAAAACTGACACAATTAAACACGTTTCCCGATCACACGGTGGATCATACTCTGGGTTCCACATGCATGTTTTAGCTGAAGGAAGAATCCCTTAAACCTGGAGAGTTGAGACCCATGGAATGGGTACCATGCAATATGACTTCAAAGGGTCTGCATTTGCTCACCGAACCTCACCAATGCTATCACTGCTGCGTTTATGACACTGTACACACGCTTGATTCTCTTTCGGAGACATAGAAATCCATAGGTTTTAAGATTCTTTCTAGTCAGGTATATTCTTACGCGTTTAATATGTGGTGTAGAGTCCACTTCGTTGAGCAAGGAGTAGCTCTTGTCTATTACATATTTGGCTTATGGAACGGTATCTGTGCTAATTTCAATCTCTGGTTTTATGCAGCACCCCAACTCACCTTTCCCCTTAAGCAAGCATAAGTCGGTTTTCTACATTTGAGACCCTGTTCTGTTTTGTAATTCAGTTCCTGTGTAGCCAAGTTTACATTCCATGTGGTAGAGATATCTTATGATGTTTCTTTTTCTGTGTGACTTATTTCACTTAGAATCATCGTACCTGAATCCACTCATTATGCTGCTATGGGCCTGATGACATAGATTTCATTGCTGAGTGATATTGCATTGTACGTAAGTACCACAACTTCTTTATCCATTTTTCACTTTCTGTGATTTTGAACTTGTACTGTAAACGAGGTTCTTGTAAACAGAGCCTTCCCAAACTTTGGGGTGGCTGTGTCTTTTTGATTTTAATTTCCCTAAGCTATAGGACCATAAGTGGAAGAGCCCTAGGCTCTGTTGCTTTGTTTTTTAGATGTTTCAGGAAACACCATACACTTCTCCAGAGTGGCTGTTGGCAATTTACATGCCGCCCATCAGCATAACAAGGCTCCCAGTTCTCCATGGCCTGTCCTGCCTTTCTGGATTTTACACTTTTTTCAGATGGCCCTTTTGACCGGGGGGCAGTGAGACTTCATTGTAGTGCAGATTTCCTTTGCAAGCTTGCTTGGTTGGCCAAAAAGGGCGTATGCGTTTTTTCCTGAATATATTCAGGAAAAAATGCATACGCCCTTTTTGGCCAAGTGCATCATTGTGGACGTTCTGCCTCTTTTCCTTTGCTTTACATGCAATTCCAGTCTACCTCCTGAAATCGGTTTCCTGCAATTCTGCCCAGCGTTCAAGTCCTCTTGGCAGCCTTACTTCAATATATTTTTGGACGATAGCTGTCATTTATAACTCTGCAGGTTTGTGAATGACAGTGCCCCTGAGCTCCTTTCTTCAACTCGCTTTCTTGTGAGCTGGCCGCAACACCGCAGCATTGCTTCAGGCCCTAGTGTGGTTCCGGCATGACATGCTGAGCCTTTGGTTAATTCCTCTTCCTGGTGGGAAATGAGAGTTAAATTTGCCCGTCCAGACACCTCCAGCTAGTCTCTCATTGGTTCTCCCTATTCCTGTTCATTTTCCGCAGAAATTGCAAACTGGGCCAAACAATAGTTTAAAGGCACTGACTCTCCAAGTGGGGAGAGTGTTAGTAAAGCGTCTGGAATGTTGCACCCAAGTACCAGGGGATGAAAACTGACACAATTAAACACGTTTCCCGATCACACGGTGGATCATACTCTGGGTTCCACATGCATGTTTTAGCTGAAGGAAGAATCCCTTAAACCTGGAGAGTTGAGACCCATGGAATGGGTACCATGCAATATGACTTCAAAGGGTCTGCATTTGCTCACCGAACCTCACCAATCCTATCACTGCTGCATTTATGCCACTGTACACACGCTTGATTCTCTTTCTGAGACATATAAATCCATAGGTTTTAAGATTCTTACTAGTCAGGTATATTCTTAGGCATTTAATATGGGGTGTAGAGTCCACTTCGTTGAGCAAGGAGTAGCTCTTGTCTATTACATATTTGGCTTATGGAACGGTATCTGTGCTAATTTCAATCTCTGGTTTTATGCAGCACCCCAACTCACCTTTCCCCTTAAGCAAGCATAAGTCGGTTTTCTACATTTGAGACCCTGTTCTGTTTTGTAATTCAGTTCCTGTGTAGCCAAGTTTACATTCCATGTGGTAGAGATATCTTATGATGTTTCTTTTTCTGTGTGACTTATTTCACTTAGAATCATCGTACCTGAATCCACTCATTATGCTGCTATGGGCCTGATGACATAGATTTCATTGCTGAGTGATATTGCATTGTACGTAAGTACCACAACTTCTTTATCCATTTTTCACTTTCTGTGATTTTGAACTTGTACTGTAAACGAGGTTCTTGTAAACAGAGCCTTCCCAAACTTTGGGGTGGCTGTGTCTTTTTGATTTTACTTTCCCTAAGCTATAGGACCATAAGTGGAAGAGCCCTAGGCTCTGTTGCTTTGTTTTTTAGATGTTTCAGGAAACACCATACACTTCTCCAGAGTGGCTGTTGGCAATTTACATGCCGCCCATCAGCATAACAAGGCTCCCAGTTCTCCATGGCCTGTCCTGCCTTTCTGGATTTTACACTTTTTTCAGATGACCCTTTTGACCGTGGGGCAGTGAGACTTCATTGTAGTGCAGATTTCCTTTGCAAGCTTGCTTGGTTGGCCAAAAAGGGCGTATGCGTTTTTTCCTGAATATATTCAGGAAAAAATGCATACGCCCTTTTTGGCCAAGTGCATCATTGTGGACGTTCTGCCTCTTTTCCTTTGCTTTACATGCAATTCCAGTCTACCTCCTGAAATCGGTTTCCTGCAATTCTGCCCAGCGTTCAAGTCCTCTTGGCAGCCTTACTTCAATATATTTTTGGACGATAGCTGTCATTTATAACTCTGCAGGTTTGTGAATGACAGTGCCCCTGAGCTCCTTTCTTCAACTCGCTTTCTTGTGAGCTGGCCGAAACACCGCAGCATTGCTTCAGGCCCTAGTGTGGTTCCGGCATGACATGCTGAGCCTTTGGTTAATTCCTCTTCCTGGTGGGAAATGAGAGTTAAATTTGCCCGTCCAGACACCTCCAGCTAGTCTCTCATTGGTTCTCCCTATTCCTGTTCATTTTCCGCAGAAATTGCAAACTGGGCCAAACAATAGTTTAAAGGCACTGACTCTCCAAGTGGGGAGAGTGTTAGTAAAGCGTCTGGAATGTTGCACCCAAGTACCAGGGGATGAAAACTGACACAATTAAACACGTTTCCCGATCACACGGTGGATCATACTCTGGGTTCCACATGCATGTTTTAGCTGAAGGAAGAATCCCTTAAACCTGGAGAGTTGAGACCCATGGAATGGGTACCATGCAATATGACTTCAAAGGGTCTGCATTTGCTCACCGAACCTCACCAATGCTATCACTGCTGCGTTTATGACACTGTACACACGCTTGATTCTCTTTCGGAGACATAGAAATCCATAGGTTTTAAGATTCTTTCTAGTCAGGTATATTCTTACGCGTTTAATATGTGGTGTAGAGTCCACTTCGTTGAGCAAGGAGTAGCTCTTGTCTATTACATATTTGGCTTATGGAACGGTATCTGTGCTAATTTCAATCTCTGGTTTTATGCAGCACCCCAACTCACCTTTCCCCTTAAGCAAGCATAAGTCGGTTTTCTACATTTGAGACCCTGTTCTGTTTTGTAATTCAGTTCCTGTGTAGCCAAGTTTACATTCCATGTGGTAGAGATATCTTATGATGTTTCTTTTTCTGTGTGACTTATTTCACTTAGAATCATCGTACCTGAATCCACTCATTATGCTGCTATGGGCCTGATGACATAGATTTCATTGCTGAGTGATATTGCATTGTACGTAAGTACCACAACTTCTTTATCCATTTTTCACTTTCTGTGATTTTGAACTTGTACTGTAAACGAGGTTCTTGTAAACAGAGCCTTCCCAAACTTTGGGGTGGCTGTGTCTTTTTGATTTTAATTTCCCTAAGCTATAGGACCATAAGTGGAAGAGCCCTAGGCTCTGTTGCTTTGTTTTTTAGATGTTTCAGGAAACACCATACACTTCTCCAGAGTGGCTGTTGGCAATTTACATGCCGCCCATCAGCATAACAAGGCTCCCAGTTCTCCATGGCCTGTCCTGCCTTTCTGGATTTTACACTTTTTTCAGATGGCCCTTTTGACCGGGGGGCAGTGAGACTTCATTGTAGTGCAGATTTCCTTTGCAAGCTTGCTTGGTTGGCCAAAAAGGGCGTATGCGTTTTTTCCTGAATATATTCAGGAAAAAATGCATACGCCCTTTTTGGCCAAGTGCATCATTGTGGACGTTCTGCCTCTTTTCCTTTGCTTTACATGCAATTCCAGTCTACCTCCTGAAATCGGTTTCCTGCAATTCTGCCCAGCGTTCAAGTCCTCTTGGCAGCCTTACTTCAATATATTTTTGGACGATAGCTGTCATTTATAACTCTGCAGGTTTGTGAATGACAGTGCCCCTGAGCTCCTTTCTTCAACTCGCTTTCTTGTGAGCTGGCCGCAACACCGCAGCATTGCTTCAGGCCCTAGTGTGGTTCCGGCATGACATGCTGAGCCTTTGGTTAATTCCTCTTCCTGGTGGGAAATGAGAGTTAAATTTGCCCGTCCAGACACCTCCAGCTAGTCTCTCATTGGTTCTCCCTATTCCTGTTCATTTTCCGCAGAAATTGCAAACTGGGCCAAACAATAGTTTAAAGGCACTGACTCTCCAAGTGGGGAGAGTGTTAGTAAAGCGTCTGGAATGTTGCACCCAAGTACCAGGGGATGAAAACTGACACAATTAAACACGTTTCCCGATCACACGGTGGATCATACTCTGGGTTCCACATGCATGTTTTAGCTGAAGGAAGAATCCCTTAAACCTGGAGAGTTGAGACCCATGGAATGGGTACCATGCAATATGACTTCAAAGGGTCTGCATTTGCTCACCGAACCTCACCAATGCTATCACTGCTGCGTTTATGACACTGTACACACGCTTGATTCTCTTTCGGAGACATAGAAATCCATAGGTTTTAAGATTCTTTCTAGTCAGGTATATTCTTACGCGTTTAATATGTGGTGTAGAGTCCACTTCGTTGAGCAAGGAGTAGCTCTTGTCTATTAAATATTTGGCTTATGGAACGGTATCCGTTCTAATTTCAATCTCTGGTTTTATGCAGCACCCCAACTCACCTTTCGCCTTAAGCAAGCATAAGTTGGTTTTCTACATTTGAGACCCTGTTCTGTTTTGTAATTCAGTTCCTGTGTAGCCAAGTTTACATTCCTTGTAGTAGTGATATCTTATGATGTTTGTTTTTCTGTGTGACTTATTTCACTTAGAATCATCGTACCTGAATCCACTCATTATGCTGCTATGGGCCTGATGACATAGATTTCATTGCTGAGTGATATTGCATTGTACGTAAGTACCACAACTTCTTGATCCATTTTTCGCTTTCTGTGATATTGAACTTGTACCGTAAACGAGGTTCCTGTAAACAGAGCTGTCCCTAACTTTGGGGTGGCTGAGTCTTTTTGATTTTAATTTCCCTAAGCTATAGGACCATAAGTGGAAGTGCCCTAGGCTCTGTTGCTTTGTTTTTTAGATGTTTCAGGAAACACCATACACTTCTCCAGAGTGGCTGTTGGCAATTTACATCCCGCCCATCAGCATAACAAGGCTCTCAGTTCTCCATGGCCTGTCCTGCCTTTTTGGATTTTATACTTTTTTCAGATGGCCCTTTTGCCCGCGGGATAGTGAGACTTCATTGTAGTGCAGATTCCCTTTGCAAGCTTGCTTGGTTGGCCAAAAAGGGCGTATGCGTTTTTACCTGAATATATTCAGGAAAAAACGCATACGCCCTTTTTGGCCAAGTGCATCATTGTGGACGTTCTGCCTCTTTTCCTATGCTTTACATGCAATTCCAGTCTACCTCCTGAAATCGGTTTCCTGCAATTCTGCCCCGCTTTCAAGTCCTCTTGGCAGCCTTACTTCAATATATTTTTGGACGATAGCTGTCATTTATAACTCTGCAGGTTTGTGAATTACAGTGCCCCTGAGCTCCTTTCTTCAGCTCGTTTTCTTGTGAGCTGGCCGCAACACCGCAGCATTGCTTCAGGCCCTAGTGTGGTTCCAGAATGGCACGCTGAGCCTTTGGTTAATTCCTCTTCCTGGTGGGCAATGAGAGTTAAATTTGCCCGTCCAGACACCTCCAGCTAGTCTCTCATTGGTTCTCCCTATTCCTGTTCATTTTCCGCAAAAATTGCAAACTGGGCCAAACAGGAGGTTAAAGGCACTGACTCTCCAAGTGGGGAGAGTGTTAGTAAAGCGTCTGGAATGTTGCACCCGAGTACCGGGGGACGAAAACTGAGTCACATTTGAACACGTTTCCCGATCACACGGTGGATCATACTCTGTGTTCCACATGCATGTTTTAGCTGAAGGAAGAATCCCTTAAACCTGGAGAGTTGAGACCCATGGAATGGGTACCATGCAATATGACTTCAAAGGGTCTGCATTTGCTCACCGAACCTCAACAATCCTAACACTGCTGCGTTTATGCCGCTGTACACACGCTTGATTCTCTTTCGGAGACATATAAATCCATAGGTTTTAAGATTCTTACTAGTCAGGTATATTCTTATGCGTTTAATATGGGGTGTTGAGTCCACTTCATTGAGCAATGAGTAGCTCTTGTCTATTACATATTTGGCTTATGGAACGGTATCCATTCTAATTTCAATCTCTGGTTTTATGCAGCACCCCAACTCACCTTTCCCCTTAAGCAAGCATAAGTTGGTTTTCTACATTTGAGACCCTGTTCTGTTTTGTAATTCAGTTCCTGTGTAGCCAAGTTTACATTCCGTGTAGTAGTGATATCTTATGATGTTTCTTTTTCTGTGTGACTTATTTCACTTAGAATCATCGGACCTGAATCCACTCATTATGCTGCTACGGGCCTGATGACATAGATTTCATTGCTGAGTGATATTGCATTGTACGTAAGTACCACAACTTCTTTACCCATTTTTCGCTTTCTGTGATATTGAACTTGTACCGTAAACGAGGTTCTTGTAAACAGAGCCGTCCCAAACTTTGGGGTGGCTGTGTCTTTTTCATTTTAATTTCCCTAAGCTATAGGACCATAAGTGGAAGTGCCCTAGGCTCTGTTGCTTTGTTTTGTAGATGTTTCAGGATACACCATACACATCTCCAGAGTGGCTGTTGGCAATTTACATCCCGCCCATCAGCATAACAAGGCTCCCAGTGCTCCATGGCCTGTCCTGCCTTTCTGGATTTTACACATTTTTCAGATGGCCCTTTTGACCGGGGGGCAGTGAGACTTCATTGTAGTGCAGATTTCCTTTGCAAGCTTGCTTGGTTGGCCAAAAAGGGCGTATGCGTTTTTTCCTGAATATATTCAGGAAAAAACGCATACGCCCTTTTTGGCCAAGTGCATCATTGTGGACTTTCTGCCTCTTTTCCTATGCTTTACATGCAATTCCAGTCTACCTCCTGAAATCGGTTTCCTGCAATTCTGCCCCGCTTTCAAGTCCTCTTGGCAGCCTTACTTCAATATATTTTTGGATGATAGCTGTCATTTATAACTCTGCATGTCTGTGAATGACAGTGCCCCTGAGCTCCTTTCTTCAACTCGCGTTCTTGTGAGCTGGCCGCAACACTGTAGGATTGCTTCAGGCCCTAGTGTGGTTCCGGCATGGCACGCTGAGCCTTTGGTTAATTCCTCTTCCTGGTGGGTAATGAGAGTTAAATTTGACCGTCCAGACACCTCCAGCTAGTCTCTCTTGGTTCTCCCTATTTCTGTTCATTTTCCGTAGAAATTGCAAACTGGGCCAAACAGGAGGTTAAAGGCACTGACTCTCCAAGTGGGGAGAGTGTTACTAAAGCGTCTGGAATGTTGCATCCGAGTACCAGGGGATGAAAACTGACACAATTTAACACGTTTCCCGATCACATGGTGGATCATACTCTGGGTTCCACATGCATGTTTTAGCTGAAGGAAGAATCCCTTAAACCTGGAGAGTTGAGACCCATGGAATGGGTACCATGCAATATGACTTCAAAGGGTCTGCATTTGCTCACCGAACCTCACCAATCCTATCACTGCTGCGTTTATGCCGCTGTACACACGCTTGATTCTCTTTCGGAGACATAGAAATCCATAGGTTTTAAGATTCTTACTAGTCAGGTATATTCGTAGGCGTTTAATATGGGGTGTTGAGTCCACTTCATTGAACAAGGAGTAGCTCTTGTCTATTACATATTTGGCTTATGGAACGGTATCTGTGCTTATTTCAATCTCTGGTTTTATGCAGCACCCCAACTCACATTTCCCCTTAAGCAAGCATAAGTTGGTTTTCTACATTTGAGACCCTGTTCTGTTTTGTAATTCAGTTCCTGTGTAGCCAAGTTTACATTCCGTGTAGTAGTGATATCTTATGATGTTTGTTTTTCTGTGTGACTTATTTCACTTAGAATCATCGTACCTGAATCCACTCATTATGCTGCTATGGGCCTGATGACATAGATTTCATTGCTGAGTGATATTGCATTGTACGTAAGTACCACAACTTCTTTATCCATTTTTCACTTTCTGTGATTTTGAACTTGTACTGTAAACAAGGTTCTTGTAAACAGAGCCGTCCCAAACTTTGGGGTGGCTGTGTCTTTTTGGTTTTAATTTCCCTAAGCTATAGGACCATAAGTGGAAGTGCCCTAGGCTCCGTTGATTTGTTTTTTAGATGTTTCAGGAAACACCATACACTTCTCCAGAGTGGCTGTTGGCAATTTACATCCCACCCATCAGCATAACAAGGCTCCCAGTTCTCCATGGCCTCTCCTGCCTTTCTGGATTTTACACTTTTTTCAGATGGCCCTTTTGACCAGGGGACAGTGAGACTTCATTGTAGTGCAGATTTCCTTTGCAAGCTTGCTTGGTTGGCCAAAAAGAGCGTATGCGTTTTTTCCTGAATATATTCAGGAAAAAACGCATACGCCCTTTTTGGCCAAGTGCATCATTGTGGACGTTCTGCCTCTTTTCCTATGCTTTACATGCAATTCCAGTCTACCTCCTGAAATCGGTTTCCTGCAATTCTGCCCCGCTTTCAAGTCCTCTTGGCAGCCTTACTTCAATATATTTTTGGACGATAGCTGTCATTTATAACTCTGCAGGTATGTGAATGACAGTGCCCCTGAGCTCCTTTCTTCAACTCGCTTTCTTGTGAGCTGGCCGCAACACCGCAGCATTGCTTCAGGCCCTAGTGTGGTTCCGGCATGGCACGCTGAGCCTTTGGTTAATTCCTCTTCCTGGTGGGAAATGAGAGTTAAATTTGCCCGTCCAGACACCTCCAGCTAGTCTCTCATTGGTTCTCCCTATTCCTGTTCATTTTCCGCAGAAATTGCAAACTGGGCCAAAGAGGAGGTTAAAGGCACTGACTCTCCAAGTGGGGAGAGTGTTAGTAAAGCATCTGGAATGTGTCACCCGAGTACCAGGGGACGAAAACTGACACAATTTAACACGTTTCCCGATCACATGGTGGATCATACTCTGGGTTCCACATGCATGTTTTAGCTGAAGGAAGAATCCCTTAAACCTGGAGAGTTGAGACCCATGGAATGGGTACCATGCAATATGACTTCAAAGGGTCTGCATTTGCTCACCGAACCTCACCAATCCTATCACTGCTGCGTTTATGCCGCTGTACACACGCTTGATTCTCTTTCGGAGACATAGAAATCCATAGGTTTTAAGATTCTTACTAGTCAGGTATATTCTTAGGCGTTTAAAATGGGGTGTAGAGTCCACTTCGTTGAGCAAGGAGTAGCTCTTGTCTATTACATATTTGGCTTATGGAACGGTATCTGTGCTAATTTCAATCTCTGGTTTTATGCAGCACCCCAACTCACCTTTCCCCTTAAGCAAGCATAAGTCGGTTTTCTACATTTGAGACCCTTTTCTGTTTTGTAATTCAGTTCCTGTGTAGCCAAGTTTACATTCCATGTGGTAGAGATATCTTATGATATTTCTTTTTCTGTGTGACTTATTTCACTTAGAATCGTCGTACCTGAATCCACTCATTATGCTGCTACAGGCCTGATGACATAGATTTCATTGCTGAGTGATATTGCATTGTACGTAAGTACCACAACTTCTTTATCCATTTTGCGCTTTCTGTGATATTGAACTTGTACCGTAAACGAGGTTCTTGTAAACAGAGCTGTCCCAAACATTTGGGTGGTTGTGTCTTTTTGATTTTAATTTCCCTAAGCTATAGGACCATAAGTGGAAGTGCCCTAGGCTCTGTTGCTTTGTTTTTTAGATGTTTCAGGAAACACCATACACTTTTCCAGAGTGGCTGTTGGCAATTTACATCCCGCCCATCAGCATAACAAGGCTCCCAGTTCTCCATGGCCTGTCCTGCCTTTCTGGATTTTACACTTTTTTCAGATGGCCCTTTTGACCGGGGGGCAGTGAGACTTCATTGTAGTGCAGATTTCCTTTGCAAGCTTGCTTGGTTGGCCAAAAAGTGTGTATGCGTTTTTTCCTGAATATATTCAGGAAAAAACGCATACGCCCTTTTGGCCAAGTGCATCATTGTGGACGTTCTGCCTCTTTTCCTTTGCTTTACATGCAATTCCAGTCTACCTCCTGAAATCGGTTTCCTGCAATTCTGCCCAGCGTTCAAGTCCTCTTAGCAGCCTTACTTCAATATATTTTTGGACGATAGCTATCATTTATAACTCTGCAGGTATGTGAATGACAGTGCCCCTGAGCTCCTTTCTTCAACTCGCTTTCTTGTGAGCTGGCCGCAACACCACAGGATTGCTTCAGGCCCTAGTGTGGTTCCGGCATGGCACGCTGAGCCTTTGTTTAATTCCTCTTCCTCGTGGGAAATGAGAGTTAAATTTGCCCGTCCAGACACCTCCAGCTAGTCTCTCATTGGTTCTCCCTATTCCTGTTCATTTTCCGCAGAAATTGCAAACTGGGCCAAACAGGAGGTTAAAGGCACTGACTCTCCAAGTGGGGAGAGTGTTAGTAAAGCGTCTGGAATGTTGCACCCGAGTACCAGGGGACGAAAACTGAGACACATTTGAACACGTTGCCCGATCACATGGTGGATCATACTCTGGGTTCCACATGCATGTTTTAGCTGAAGGAAGAATCCCTTAAACCTGGAGAGTTGAGACCCCTGCAATGGGTACCATGCAATATGACTTCAAAGGGTCTGCATTTGCTCACCGAACCTCACCAATCCTATCACTGCTGCATTTATGCCACTGTACACACGCTTGATTCTCTTTCTGAGACATATAAATCCATAGGTTTTAAGATTCTTACTAGTCAGGTATATTCTTAGGCGTTTAATATGGGGTGTAGAGTCCACTTCGTTGAGCAAGGAGTAGCTCTTGTCTATTACATATTTGGCTTATGGAACGGTATCTGTGCTAATTTCAATCTCTGGTTTTATGCAGCACCCCAACTCACCTTTCCCCTTAAGCAAGCATAAGTCGGTTTTCTACATTTGAGACCCTGTTCTGTTTTGTAATTCAGTTCCTGTGTAGCCAAGTTTACATTCCATGTGGTAGAGATATCTTATGATGTTTCTTTTTCTGTGTGACTTATTTCACTTAGAATCATCGTACCTGAATCCACTCATTATGCTGCTATGGGCCTGATGACATAGATTTCATTGCTGAGTGATATTGCATTGTACGTAAGTACCACAACTTCTTTATCCATTTTTCACTTTCTGTGATTTTGAACTTATACTGTAAACGAGGTTCTTGTAAACAGAGCCTTCCCAAACTTTGGGGTGGCTGTGTCTTTTTGATTTTAATTTCCCTAAGCTATAGGACCAAAAGTGGAAGTGCCCTAGGCTCTGTTGCTTTGTTTTGTAGATGTTTCAGGAAACACCATACACTTCTCCAGAGTGGCTGTTGGCAATTTACATCCCGCCCATCAGCATAACAAGGCTCCCAGTTCTCCATGGCCTGTCCTGCCTTTCTGGATTTTACACTTTTTTCAGATGGCCCTTTTGACCGGGGGGCAGTGAGACTTCATTGTAGTGCAGATTTCCTTTGCAAGCTTGCTTGGTTGGCCAAAAAGGGCGTATGCGTTTTTTCCTGAATATATTCAGGAAAAAACGCATACGCCCTTTTTGGCCAAGTGCATCATTGTGGACGTTCTGCCTCTTTTCCTATGCTTTACATGCTATTCCAGTCTACCTCCTGAAATCGGTTTCCTGCAATTCTGCCCCGCTTTCAAGTCCTCTTGGCAGCCTTACTTCAATATATTTTTGGACGATAGCTGTCATTTATAACTCTGCAGGTATGTGAATGACAGTGTCCCTGATCTCCTTTCTTCAACTCGCTTTCTTGTGAGCTGGCCACAACACCGCAGGATTGCTTCAGGCCCTAGTGTGGTTCCGGCATGGCACACTGAGCCTTTGTTTAATTCCTCTTCCTGGTGGGAAATGAGAGTTAAATTTGCCCATCCAGACACCTCCAGCTAGTCTCTCATTGGTTCTCTCTATTCCTGTTCATTTTCCGCAGAAATTGCAAACTGGGCCAAACAGGAGGTTAAAGGCACTGACTCTCCAAGTGGGGAGAGTGTTAGTAAAGCGTCTGGAATGTTGCACCCGAGTACCAGGGGACGAAAACTGAGACACATTTGAACACGTTTCCCGATCACATGGTGGATCATACTCGGGTTCCACATGCATGTTTTAGCTGAAGGAAGAATCCCTTAAACCTGGAGAGTTGAGACCCCTGGAATGGGTACCATGCAATATGACTTCAAAGGGTGTGCATTTGCTCACCGAACCTCACCAATCCTAGCACTGCTGCATTTATGCCACTGTACACACGCTTGATTCTCTTTTGGAGACATATAAATCCATAGGTTTTAAGATTCTTACTAGTCAGGTATATTCTTAGGCGTTTAATATGGGGTGTAGAGTCCACTTCGTTGAGCAAGGAGTAGCTCTTGTCTATTACATATTTGGCTTATGGAACGGTATCTGTGCTAATTTCAATCTCTGGTTTTATGCAGCACCCCAACTCACCTTTCCCCTTAAGCAAGCATAAGTCGGTTTTCTACATTTGAGACCCTGTTCTGTTTTGTAATTCAGTTCCTGTGTAGCCAAGTTTACATTCCATGTGGTAGAGATATCTTATGATGTTTCTTTCTCTGTGTGACTTATTTCACTTACAATCATCGTACCTGAATCCACTCATTATGCTGCTACGGGCCTGATGACACAGATTTCATTGCTGAGTGATATTGCATTGTACGTAAGTACCACAACTTCTTTATCCATTTTGCGCTTTCTGTGATATTGAACTTGTACCGTAAACGAGGTTCTTGTAAACAGAGCTGTCCCAAAGATTGGGGTGGTTGTGTCTTTTTGATTTTAATTTCCCTAAGCTATAGGACCATAAGTGGAAGTGCCCTAGGCTCTGTTGCTTTGTTTTTTAGATGTTTCAGGAAACACCATACACTTTTCCAGAGTGGCTGTTGGCAATTTACATCCCGCCCATCAGCATAACAAGGCTCCCAGTTCTCCATGGCCTGTCCTGCCTTTCTGGATTTTACACTTTTTTCAGATGGCCCTTTTGACCGGGGGGCAGTGAGACTTCATTGTAGTGCAGATTTCCTTTGCAAGCTTGCTTGGTTGGCCAAAAAGTGTGTATGCGTTTTTTCCTGAATATATTCAGGAAAAAACGCATACGCCCTTTTGGCCAAGTGCATCATTGTGGACGTTCTGCCTCTTTTCCTTTGCTTTACATGCAATTCCAGTCTACCTCCTGAAATCGGTTTCCTGCAATTCTGCCCAGCGTTCAAGTCCTCTTAGCAGCCTTACTTCAATATATTTTTGGACGATAGCTATCATTTATAACTCTGCAGGTATGTGAATGACAGTGCCCCTGAGCTCCTTTCTTCAACTCGCTTTCTTGTGAGCTGGCCGCAACACCACAGGATTGCTTCAGGCCCTAGTGTGGTTCCGGCATGGCACGCTGAGCCTTTGTTTAATTCCTCTTCCTCGTGGGAAATGAGAGTTAAATTTGCCCGTCCAGACACCTCCAGCTAGTCTCTCATTGGTTCTCCCTATTCCTGTTCATTTTCCGCAGAAATTGCAAACTGGGCCAAACAGGAGGTTAAAGGCACTGACTCTCCAAGTGGGGAGAGTGTTAGTAAAGCGTCTGGAATGTTGCACCCGAGTACCAGGGGACGAAAACTGAGACACATTTGAACACGTTGCCCGATCACATGGTGGATCATACTCTGGGTTCCACATGCATGTTTTAGCTGAAGGAAGAATCCCTTAAACCTGGAGAGTTGAGACCCCTGCAATGGGTACCATGCAATATGACTTCAAAGGGTCTGCATTTGCTCACCGAACCTCACCAATCCTATCACTGCTGCATTTATGCCACTGTACACACGCTTGATTCTCTTTCTGAGACATATAAATCCATAGGTTTTAAGATTCTTACTAGTCAGGTATATTCTTAGGCGTTTAATATGGGGTGTAGAGTCCACTTCGTTGAGCAAGGAGTAGCTCTTGTCTATTACATATTTGGCTTATGGAACGGTATCTGTGCTAATTTCAATCTCTGGTTTTATGCAGCACCCCAACTCACCTTTCCCCTTAAGCAAGCATAAGTCGGTTTTCTACATTTGAGACCCTGTTCTGTTTTGTAATTCAGTTCCTGTGTAGCCAAGTTTACATTCCATGTGGTAGAGATATCTTATGATGTTTCTTTTTCTGTGTGACTTATTTCACTTAGAATCATCGTACCTGAATCCACTCATTATGCTGCTATGGGCCTGATGACATAGATTTCATTGCTGAGTGATATTGCATTGTACGTAAGTACCACAACTTCTTTATCCATTTTTCACTTTCTGTGATTTTGAACTTATACTGTAAACGAGGTTCTTGTAAACAGAGCCTTCCCAAACTTTGGGGTGGCTGTGTCTTTTTGATTTTAATTTCCCTAAGCTATAGGACCAAAAGTGGAAGTGCCCTAGGCTCTGTTGCTTTGTTTTGTAGATGTTTCAGGAAACACCATACACTTCTCCAGAGTGGCTGTTGGCAATTTACATCCCGCCCATCAGCATAACAAGGCTCCCAGTTCTCCATGGCCTGTCCTGCCTTTCTGGATTTTACACTTTTTTCAGATGGCCCTTTTGACCGGGGGGCAGTGAGACTTCATTGTAGTGCAGATTTCCTTTGCAAGCTTGCTTGGTTGGCCAAAAAGGGCGTATGCGTTTTTTCCTGAATATATTCAGGAAAAAACGCATACGCCCTTTTTGGCCAAGTGCATCATTGTGGACGTTCTGCCTCTTTTCCTATGCTTTACATGCTATTCCAGTCTACCTCCTGAAATCGGTTTCCTGCAATTCTGCCCCGCTTTCAAGTCCTCTTGGCAGCCTTACTTCAATATATTTTTGGACGATAGCTGTCATTTATAACTCTGCAGGTATGTGAATGACAGTGTCCCTGATCTCCTTTCTTCAACTCGCTTTCTTGTGAGCTGGCCACAACACCGCAGGATTGCTTCAGGCCCTAGTGTGGTTCCGGCATGGCACACTGAGCCTTTGTTTAATTCCTCTTCCTGGTGGGAAATGAGAGTTAAATTTGCCCATCCAGACACCTCCAGCTAGTCTCTCATTGGTTCTCTCTATTCCTGTTCATTTTCCGCAGAAATTGCAAACTGGGCCAAACAGGAGGTTAAAGGCACTGACTCTCCAAGTGGGGAGAGTGTTAGTAAAGCGTCTGGAATGTTGCACCCGAGTACCAGGGGACGAAAACTGAGACACATTTGAACACGTTTCCCGATCACATGGTGGATCATACTCGGGTTCCACATGCATGTTTTAGCTGAAGGAAGAATCCCTTAAACCTGGAGAGTTGAGACCCCTGGAATGGGTACCATGCAATATGACTTCAAAGGGTGTGCATTTGCTCACCGAACCTCACCAATCCTAGCACTGCTGCATTTATGCCACTGTACACACGCTTGATTCTCTTTTGGAGACATATAAATCCATAGGTTTTAAGATTCTTACTAGTCAGGTATATTCTTAGGCGTTTAATATGGGGTGTAGAGTCCACTTCGTTGAGCAAGGAGTAGCTCTTGTCTATTACATATTTGGCTTATGGAACGGTATCTGTGCTAATTTCAATCTCTGGTTTTATGCAGCACCCCAACTCACCTTTCCCCTTAAGCAAGCATAAGTCGGTTTTCTACATTTGAGACCCTGTTCTGTTTTGTAATTCAGTTCCTGTGTAGCCAAGTTTACATTCCATGTGGTAGAGATATCTTATGATGTTTCTTTCTCTGTGTGACTTATTTCACTTACAATCATCGTACCTGAATCCACTCATTATGCTGCTACGGGCCTGATGACACAGATTTCATTGCTGAGTGATATTGCATTGTACGTAAGTACCACAACTTCTTTATCCATTTTGCGCTTTCTGTGATATTGAACTTGTACCATAAACGAGGTTCTTGTAAACAGAGCTGTCCCAAAGATTGGGGTGGTTGTGTCTTTTTGATTTTAATTTCCCTAAGCTATAGGACCATAAGTGGAAGTGCCCTAGGCTCTGTTGCTTTGTTTTTTAAATGTTTCAGGAAACACCATACACTTCTCCAGAGTGACTGTTGGCAATTTACATCCCGCCCATCACCATAACAAGGCTCCCAGTTCTCCATGGCCTGTCCTGCCTTTCTGGATTTTACACTTTTTTCAGATGGCCCTTTTGACCGGGGGGCAGTGAGACTTCATTGTAGTGCAGATTTCCTTTGCAAGCTTGCTTGGTTGGCCAAAAAGGGCGTATGCGTTTATTCCTGAATATATTCAGGAAAAAACGCATACGCCCTTTTTGGCCAAGTGCATCATTGTGGACGTTCTGCCTATTTTCCTATGCTTTACATGCAATTCCAGTCTACCTCCTGAAATCGGTTTCCTGCAATTCTGCCCCGCTTTCAAGTCCTCTTGGCAGCCTTACTTCAATATCTTTTTGGACGATAGCTGTCATTTATAACTCTGCAGGTATGTGAATGACAGTGCCCCTGAGCTCCTTTCTTCAACTCGCTTTCTTGTGAACTGGCCGCAACACCGCTGCATTGCTTCAGGCCCTAGTGTGGTTCCGGCATGGCACGCTGAGCCTTTGTTTAATTCCTCTTCCTGGTGGGAAATGAGAGTTAAATTTGCCCGTCCAGACACCTCCAGCTAGTCTCTCATTGGTTCTCCCTATTCCTGTTCATTTTCCGCAGAAATTGCAAACTGGGCCAAAGAGGAGGTTAAAGGCACTGACTCTCCAAGTGGGTAGAGTGTTAGTAAAGCATCTGGAATGTTGCACCCGAGTACCAGGGGACGAAAACTGACACAATTGAACACGTTTCCCGAGCGCACGGTGGATCATACTCTGGGTTCCACATGCATGTTTTAGCTGAAGGAAGAATCCCTTAAACCTGGAGAGTTGAGACCCATGGAATGGGTACCATGCAATATGACTTCAAAGGGTCTGCATTTGTCCACCGAACCTCACCAATCCTATCACTGCTGCGTTTATGCCGCTGTACACACGCTTGATTCTCTTTCGGAGACATATAAATCCATAGGTTTTAAGATTCTTCCTAGTCAGGTATATTCTTAGGCGTTTATTATGGGATGTAGAGTCCACTTCGTTGAGCAAGGAGTAGCTCTTGTCTATTACATATTTGGCTTATGGAACGGTATCTGTGCTAATTTCAATCTCTGGTTTTATGCAGCACCCCAACTCACCTTTCCCCTTAAGCAAGCATAAGTCGGTTTTCTACATTTGAGACCCTGTTCTGTTTTGTAATTCAGTTCCTGTGTAGCCAAGTTTACATTCCGTGTAGTAGTGATATCTTATGATGTTTGTTTTTCTGTGTGACTTATTTCACTTAGAATCATCGTACCTGAATCCACTCATTATGCTGCTATGGGCCTGATGACATAGATTTCATTGCTGAGTGATATTGCATTGTGCATAATTACCACAACTTATTTATCAATTTTTCACTTTCTGTGATACTGAACTTGTACCGTAAGCGAGGTTCTTGTAAACAGAGCCGTTTCAAACTTTGGGGTGGCTGTGTCTTTTTGATTTTAATTTCCCTAAGCTATAGGACCATAAGTGGAAGTGCCCTAGGCTCTGTTGCTTTGCTTTTTAGATGTTTCAGGAAACACCATACACTTCTCCAGAGTGGCTGTTCGCAATTTACATCCCGCACATCAGCATAACAAGGTTCCCAATTCTCCATGGCCTGTCCTGCCTTTCTGGATTTTACACTTTTTTCAGATGGCCCTTTTGACCGGGGGCAGTGAGACTTCATTGTAGTGCAGATTTCCTTTGCAAGCTTGCTTGGTTGGCCAAAAAGGGCGTATGCGGTTTTTCCTGAATATATTCAGGAAAAAACGCATACGCCCTTTTTGGCCAAGTGCATCATTGTGGACGTTCTGCCTCTTTTCCTATGCTTTACATGCAATTCCAGTCTACCTCCTGAAATCGGTTTCCTGCAATTCTGCCCCGCTTTCAAGTCCTCTTGGCAGCCTTACTTCAATATATTTTTGGACGATAGCTGTCATTTATAACTCTGCAGGTATGTGAATGACAGTGCCCCTGAGCTCCTTTCTTCAACTCGTTTTCTTGTGAGCTGGCCGCAACACCGCAGCATTGCTTCAGGCCCTAGTGTGGTTCCGGCATGGCACGCTGAGCCTTTGGTTAATTCCTCTTCCTGGTGGGAAATGAGAGTTAAATTTGCCCGTCCAGACACCTCCAGCTAGTCTCTCATTGGTTCTCCCTATTCCTGTTCATTTTCCGCAGAAATTGCAAACTGGGCCAAACAGGAGGTTAAAGGCACTGACTCTCCAAGTGGGGAGAGTGTTAGTAAAGCGTCTGGAATGTTGCACCCGAGTACCGGGGGACGAAAACTGAGTCACATTTGAACATGTTTCCCGATCACACGGTGGATCATACTCTGGGTTCCACATGCATGTTTTAGCTGAAGGAAGAATCCCTTAAACCTGGAGAGTTGAGACCCCTGCAATGGGTACCACGCAATATGACTTCAAAGGGTCTGCATTTGCTCACCGAACCTCACCAATCCTAGCACTGCTGCATTAATGCCACTGTACACACGCTTGATTCTCTTTTGGAGACATAGAAATCCATAGGTTTTAAGATTCTTACTAGTCAGGTATATTATTAGGCGTTTAATATGGGGTGTAGAGTCCACTTCGTTGAGCAAGGAGTAGCTCTTGTCTATTACATATTTGGCTTATGGAACCGTATCTGTGCTAATTTCAATCTTTGGTTTTATGCAGCACCCCAACTCACCTTTACTCTTAAGCAAGCATAAGTCGGTTTTCTACATTTGAGACCCTGTTCTGTTTTGTAATTCAGTTCCTGTGTAGCCAAGTTTACATTCCATGTGGTAGAGATATCTTATGATGTTTCTTTCTCTGTGTGACTTATTTCACTTAGAATCATCGTACCTGAATCCACTCATTATGCTGCTACGGGCCTGATGACACAGATTTCATTGCTGAGTGATATTGCATTGTACGTAAGTACCACAACTTCTTTATCCATTTTTCGCTTTCTGTGATATTGAACTTGTACCGTAAACGAGGTTCTTGTAAACAGAGCTGTCCCAAAGATTGGGGTGGTTGTGTCTTTTTGATTTTAATTTCCCTAAGCTATAGGACCATAAGTGGAAGTGCCCTAGGCTCTGTTGCTTTGTTTTTTAGATGTTTCAGGAAACACCATACACTTTTCCAGAGTGGCTGTTGGCAATTTACATCCCGCCCATCAGCATAACAAGGCTCCCAGTTCTCCATGGCCTGTCCTGCCTTTCTGGATTTTACACTTTTTTCAGATGGCCCTTTTGACCGGGGGGCAGTGAGACTTCATTGTAGTGCAGATTTCCTTTGCAAGCTTGCTTGGTTGGCCAAAAAGTGTGTATGCGTTTTTTCCTGAATATATTCAGGAAAAAACGCATACGCCCTTTTTGGCCAAGTGCATCATTGTGGACGTTCTGCCTCTTTTCCTTTGCTTTACATGCAATTCCAGTCTACCTCCTGAAATCGGTTTCCTGCAATTCTGCCCAGCGTTCAAGTCCTCTTGGCAGCCTTACTTCAATATATTTTTGGACGATAGCTATCATTTATAACTCTGCAGGTATGTGAATGACAGTGCCCCTGAGCTCCTTTCTTCAACTCGCTTTCTTGTGAGCTGGCCGCAACACCACAGGATTGCTTCAGGCCCTAGTGTGGTTCCGGCATGGCACGCTGAGCCTTTGTTTAATTCCTCTTCCTCGTGGGAAATGAGAGTTAAATTTGCCCGTCCAGACACCTCCAGCTAGTCTCTCATTTGTTCTCCCTATTCCTGTTCATTTTCCGCAGAAATTGCAAACTGGGCCAAACAGGAGGTTAAAGGCACTGACTCTCCAAGTGGGGAGAGTGTTAGTAAAGCGTCTGGAATGTTGCACCCGAGTACCAGGGGACGAAAACTGAGACACATTTGAACACGTTTCCCGATCACATGGTGGATCATACTCTGGGTTCCACATGCATGTTTTAGCTGAAGGAAGAATCCCTTAAACCTGGAGAGTTGAGACCCCTGCAATGGGTACCATGCAATATGACTTCAAAGGGTCTGCATTTGCTCACCGAACCTCACCAATCCTATCACTGCTGCCTTTATGCCACTGTACACACGCTTGATTCTCTTTCTGAGACATATAAATCCATAGGTTTTAAGATTCTTACTAGTCAGGTATATTCTTAGGCGTTTAATATGGGGTGTAGAGTCCACTTCGTTGAGCAAGGAGTAGCTCTTGTCTATTACATATTTGGCTTATGGAACGGTATCTGTGCTAATTTCAATCTCTGGTTTTATGCAGCACCCCAACTCACCTTTCCCCTTAAGCAAGCATAAGTCGGTTTTCTACATTTGAGACCCTGTTCTGTTTTGTAATTCAGTTCCTGTGTAGCCAAGTTTACATTCCATGTGGTAGAGATATCTTATGATGTTTCTTTTTCTGTGTGACTTATTTCACTTAGAATCATCGTACCTGAATCCACTCATTATGCTGCTATGGGCCTGATGACATAGATTTCATTGCTGAGTGATATTGCATTGTACGTAAGTACCACAACTTCTTTATCCATTTTTCACTTTCTGTGATTTTGAACTTATACTGTAAACGAGGTTCTTGTAAACAGAGCCTTCCCAAACTTTGGGGTGGCTGTGTCTTTTTGATTTTAATTTCCCTAAGCTATTGGACCAAAAGTGGAAGTGCCCTAGGCTCTGTTGCTTTGTTTTGTAGATGTTTCAGGAAACACCATACACTTCTCCAGAGTGGCTGTTGGCAATTTACATCCCGCCCATCAGCATAAGAAGGCTCCCAGTTCTCCATGGCCTGTCCTGCCTTTCTGGATTTTACACTTTTTTCAGATGGCCCTTTTGACCGGGGGGCAGTGAGACTTCATTGTAGTGCAGATTTCCTTTGCAAGCTTGCTTGGTTGGCCAAAAAGGGCGTATGCGTTTTTTCCTGAATATATTCAGGAAAAAACGCATACGCCCTTTTTGGCCAAGTGCATCATTGTGGACGTTCTGCCTCTTTTCCTATGCTTTACATGCTATTCCAGTCTACCTCCTGAAATCGGTTTCCTGCAATTCTGCCCCGCTTTCAAGTCCTCTTGGCAGCCTTACTTCAATATATTTTTGGACGATAGCTGTCATTTATAACTCTGCAGGTATGTGAATGACAGTGCCCCTGAGCTCCTTTCTTCAACTCGTTTTCTTGTGAGCTGGCCGCAACACCGCAGCATTGCTTCAGGCCCTAGTGTGGTTCCGGCATGGCACGCTGAGCCTTTGTTTAATTCCTCTTCCTGGTGGGAAATGAGAGTTAAATTTGCCCGTCCAGACACCTCCAGCTAGTCTCTCATTGGTTCTCCCTATTCCTGTTCATTTTCCGCAGAAATTGCAAACTGGGCCAAACAGGAGGTTAAAGGCACTGACTCTCCAAGTGGGGAGAGTGTTAGTAAAGCGTCTGGAATGTTGCACCCGAGTACCGGGGGACGAAAACTGAGTCACATTTGAACACGTTTCCCGATCACACGGTGGATCATACCCTGGGTTCCACATGCATGTTTTAGCTGAAGGAAGAATCCCTTAAACCTGGAGAGTTGAGACCCCTGGAATGGGTACCACGCAATATGACTTCAAAGGGTCTGCATTTGCTCACCGAACCTCACCAATCCTAGCACTGCTGCATTAATGCCACTGTACACACGCTTGATTCTCTTTTGGAGATATATAAATCCATAGGTTTTAAGATTCTTACTAGTCAGGTATATTATTAGGCGTTTAATATGGGGTGTAGAGTCCACTTCGTTGAGCAAGGAGTAGCTCTTGTCTATTACATATTTGGCTTATGGAACCATATCTGTGCTAATTTCAATCTTTGGTTTTATGCAGCACCCCAACTCACCTTTACTCTTAAGCAAGCATAAGTCGGTTTTCTACATTTGAGACCCTGTTCTGTTTTGTAATTCAGTTCCTGTGTAGCCAAGTTTACATTCCATGTGGTAGAGATATCTTATGATGTTTCTTTCTCTGTGTGACTTATTTCACTTAGAATCATCGTACCTGAATCCACTCATTATGCTGCTACGGGCCTGATGACACAGATTTCATTGCTGAGTGATATTGCATTGTACGTAAGTACCACAACTTCTTTATCCATTTTGCGCTTTCTGTGATATTGAACTTGTACCGTAAACGAGGTTCTTGTAAACAGAGCTGTCCCAAAGATTGGGGTGGTTGTGTCTTTTTGATTTTAATTTCCCTAAGCTATAGGACCATAAGTGGAAGTGCCCTAGGCTCTGTTGCTTTGTTTTTTAGATGTTTCAGGAAACACCATACACTTCTCCAGAGTGACTGTTGGCAATTTACATCCCGCCCATCAGCATAACAAGGCTCCCAGTTCTCCATGGCCTGTCCTGCCTTTCTGGATTTTACACTTTTTTCAGATGGCCCTTTTGACCGGGGGGCAGTGAGACTTCATTGTAGTGCAGATTTCCTTTGCAAGCTTGCTTGGTTGGCCAAAAAGGGCGTATGCGTTTATTCCTGAATATATTCAGGAAAAAACGCATACGCCCTTTTTGGCCAAGTGCATCATTGTGGACGTTCTGCCTCTTTTCCTATGCTTTACATGCAATTCCAGTCTACCTCCTGAAATCGGTTTCCTGCAATTCTGCCCCACTTTCAAGTCCTCTTGGCAGCCTTACTTCAATATCTTTTTGGACGATAGCTGTCATTTATAACTCTGCAGGTATGTGAATGACAGTGCCCCTGAGCTCCTTTCTTCAACTCGCTTTCTTGTGAGCTGGCCGCAACACCGCTGCATTGCTTCAGGTCCTAGTGTGGTTCGGGCATGGCACACTGAGCCTTTGGTTAATTCCTCTTCCTGGTGGGAAATGAGAGTTAAATTTGCCCGTCCAGACACCTCCAGCTAGTCTCTCATTGGTTCTCCCTATTCCTGTTCATTTTCCGCAGAAATTGCAAACTGGGCCAAACAGGAGGTTAAAGGCACTGACTCTCCAAGTGGGGAGAGTGTTAGTAAAGCATCTGGAATGTTGCACCCGAGTACCAGGGGACGAAAACTGACACAATTGAACACGTTTCCCGAGCACACGGTGGATCATACTCTGGGTTCCACATGCATGTTTTAGCTGAAGGAAGAATCCCTTAAACCTGGAGAGTTGAGACCCATGGAATGGGTACCATGCAATATGACTTCAAAGGGTCTGCATTTGTCCACCGAACCTCACCAATCCTATCACTGCTGCGTTTATGCCGCTGTACACACGCTTGATTCTCTTTCGGAGACATATAAATCCATAGGTTTTAAGATTCTTCCTAGTCAGGTATATTCTTAGGCGTTTATTATGGGATGTAGAGTCCACTTCGTTGAGCAAGGAGTAGCTCTTGTCTATTACATATTTGGCTTATGGAACGGTATCTGTGCTAATTTCAATCTCTGGTTTTATGCAGCACCCCAACTCACCTTTCGCCTTAAGCAAGCATAAGTTGGTTTTCTACATTTGAGACCCTGTTCTGTTTTGTAATTCAGTTCCTGTGTAGCCAAGTTTACATTCCGTGTAGTAGTGATATCTTATGATGTTTCTTTTTCTGTGTGACTTATTTCACTTAGAATCATCGTACCTGAATCCACTCATTATGCTGCTATGGGCCTGATGACATAGATTTCATTGCTGAGTGATATTGCATTGTGCATAATTACCACAACTTATTTATCAATTTTTCACTTTCTGTGATACTGAACTTGTACCGTAAACGAGGTTCTTGTAAACAGAGCCGTTCCAAACTTTGGGGTGGCTGTGTCTTTTTGATTTTAATTTCCCTAAGCTATAGGACCATAAGTAGAAGTGCCCTAGGCTCTGTTGCTTTGCTTTTTAGATGTTTCAGGAAACACCATACACTTCTCCAGAGTGGCTGTTCGCAATTTACATCCCGCACATCAGCATAACAAGGTTCCCAATTCTCCATGGCCTGTCCTGCCTTTCTGGATTTTACACTTTTTTCAGATGGCCCTTTTGACCGGGGGCAGTGAGACTTCATTGTAGTGCAGATTTCCTTTGCAAGCTTGCTTGGTTGGCCAAAAAGGGCGTATGCGTTTTTTCCTGAATATATTCAGGAAAAAAACGCATACGCCCTTTTTGGCCAAGTGCATCATTGTGGACGTTCTGCCTCTTTTCCTATGCTTTACATGCAATTCCAGTCTACCTCCTGAAATCGGTTTCCTGCAATTCTGCCCCGCTTTCAAGTCCTCTTGGCAGCCTTACTTCAATATATTTTTGGACGATAGCTGTCATTTATAACTCTGCAGGTATGTGAATGACAGTGCCCCTGAGCTCCTTTCTTCAACTCGTTTTCTTGTGAGCTGGCCGCAACACCGCTGCATTGCTTCAGGCCCTAGTGTGGTTCCGGCATGGCACGCTGAGCCTTTGGTTAATTCCTCTTCCTGGTGGGAAATGAGAGTTAAATTTGCCCGTCCAGACACCTCCAGCTAGTCTCTCATTGGTTCTCCCTATTCCTGTTCATTTTCCGCAGAAATTGCAAACTGGGCCAAACAGGAGGTTAAAGGCACCGACTCTCCAAGTGGGGAGAGTGTTAGTAAAGCGTCTGGAATGTTGCACCCGAGTACCGGGGGACGAAAACTGAGTCACATTTGAACACGTTTCCCGATCACACGGTGGATCATACCCTGGGTTCCACATGCATGTTTTAGCTGAAGGAAGAATCCCTTAAACCTGGAGAGTTGAGACCCCTGGAATGGGTACCATGCAATATGACTTCAAAGGGTCTGCATTTGCTCACCGAACCTCACCAATCCTAGCACTGCTGCATTAATGCCACTGTACACACGCTTGATTCTCTTTTGGAGATATATAAATCCATAGGTTTTAAGATTCTTACTAGTCAGGTATATTATTAGGCGTTTAATATGGGGTGTAGAGTCCACTTCGTTGAGCAAGGAGTAGCTCTTGTCTATTACATATTTGGCTTATGGAACCGTATCTGTGCTAATTTCAATCTTTGGTTTTATGCAGCACCCCAACTCACCTTTACTCTTAAGCAAGCATAAGTCGGTTTTCTACATTTGAGACCCTGTTCTGTTTTGTAATTCAGTTCCTGTGTAGCCAAGTTTACATTCCATGTGGTAGAGATATCTTATGATGTTTCTTTCTCTGTGTGACTTATTTCACTTAGAATCATCGTACCTGAATCCACTCATTATGCTGCTACGGGCCTGATGACACAGATTTCATTGCTGAGTGATATTGCATTGTACGTAAGTACCACAACTTCTTTATCCATTTTTCGCTTTCTGTGATATTGAACTTGTACCGTAAACGAGGTTCTTGTAAACAGAGCTGTCCCAAAGATTGGGGTGGTTGTGTCTTTTTGATTTTAATTTCCCTAAGCTATAGGACCATAAGTGGAAGTGCCCTAGGCTCTGTTGCTTTGTTTTTTAGATGTTTCAGGAAACACCATACACTTCTCCAGAGTGACTGTTGGCAATTTACATCCCGCCCATCAGCATAACAAGGCTCCCAGTTCTCCATGGCCTGTCCTGCCTTTCTGGATTTTACACTTTTTTCAGATGGCCCTTTTGACCGGGGGGCAGTGAGACTTCATTGTAGTGCAGATTTCCTTTGCAAGCTTGCTTGGTTGGCCAAAAAGGGCGTATGCGTTTATTCCTGAATATATTAAGGAAAAAACGCATACGCCCTTTTTGGCCAAGTGCATCATTGTGGACGTTCTGCCTCTTTTCCTATGCTTTACATGCAATTCCAGTCTACCTCCTGAAATCAGTTGCCTGCAATTCTGCCCCGCTTTCAAGTCCTCTTGGCAGCCTTACTTCAATATATTTTTGGACGATAGCTGTCATTTATAACTCTGCAGGTATGTGAATGACAGTGCCCCTGAGCTCCTTTCTTCAACTCGCTTTCTTGTGAGCTGGCCGCAACACCGCAGGATTGCTTCAGGCCCTAGTGTGGTTCCGGCATGGCACGCTGAGCCTTTGTTTAATTCCTCTTCCTGGTGGGAAATGAGAGTTAAATTTGCCCGTCCAGACACCTCCAGCTAGTCTCTCATTGGTTCTCCCTATTCCTGTTCATTTTCCGCAGAAATTGCAAACTGGGCCAAATAGGAGGTTAAAGGCACTGACTCTCCAAGTGGGGAGAGTGTTAGTAAAGCGTCTGGAATGTTGCACCCGAGTACCAGGGGACGAAAACTGAGACACATTTGAACACGTTTCCCGATAACATGGTGGATCATACTCTGGGTTCCACATGCATGTTTTAGCTGAAGGAAGAATCCCTTAAACCTGGAGAGTTGAGACCCCTGCAATGGGTACCATGCAATATGACTTCAAAGGGTCTGCATTTGCTCACCGAACCTCACCAATCCTATCACTGCTGCGTTTATGCCGCTGTACACACGCTTGATTCTCTTTCGGAGACATAGAAATCCATAGGTTTTAAGATTCTTCCTAGTCAGGTATATTCTTAGGCGTTTAATATGGGGTGTAGAGTCCACTTCGTTGAGCAAGGAGTAGCTCTTGTCTATTACATATTTGGCTTATGGAACGGTATCTGTGCTAATTTCAATCTCTGGTTTTATGCAGCACCCCAACTCACCTTTCCCCTTAAGCAAGCATAAGTCGGTTTTCTACATTTGAGACCCTGTTCTGTTTTGTAATTCAGTTCCTGTGTAGCCAAGTTTACATTCCATGTGGTAGAGATATCTTATGATGTTTCTTTTTCTGTGTGACTTATTTCACTTAGAATCATCGTACCTGAATCCACTCATTATGCTGCTATGGGCCTGATGACATAGATTTCATTGCTGAGTGATATTGCATTGTACGTAAGTACCAAAACTTCTTTATCCATTTTGCGCTTTCTGTGATATTGAACTTGTACCATAAACGAGGTTCTTGTAAACAGAGCTGTCCCAAACATTTGGGTGGTTGTGTCTTTTTTATTTTAATTTCCCTAAACTATAGGACCATAAGTGGAAGTGCCCTAGGCTCTGTTGCTTTGTTTTTTAGATGTTTCAGGAAACACCATACACTTCTCCAGAGTGGCTGTTGGCAATTTACATCCCACCCATCAGCATAACAAGGCTGCCAGTTCTCCATGGCCTGTCCTGTCTTTCTGGATTTTACACTTTTTTCAGATGGCCCTTTTGACCGGGGGGCAGTGAGACTTCATTGTAGTGCAGATTTCCTTTGCAAGCTTGCTTGGTTGGCCAAAAAGGGCGTATGCGTTTTTTCCTGAATATATTCAGGAGAAAACGCATACGCCCTTTTTGGCCAAGTGCATCATTGTGGACGTTCTGCCTCTTTTCCTATGCTTTACATGCAATTCCAGTCTACCTCCTGAAATCGGTTTCCTGCAATTCTGCCCCGCTTTCAAGTCCTCTTGGCTGCCTTACTTCAATATATTTTTGGACGATAGCTATCATTTATAACTCTGCAGGTATGTGAATGACAGTGCCCCTGAGCTCCTTTCTTCAACTCGCTTTCTTGTGAGCTGGCCGCAACACCGCAGGATTGCTTCAGGCCCTAGTGTGGTTCCGGCATGGCACGCTGAGCCTTTGTTTAATTCCTCTTCCTGGTGGGAAATGAGAGTTAAATTTGCCCGTCCAGACACCTCCAGCTAGTCTCTCATTGGTTCTCCCTATTCCTGTTCATTTTCCGCAGAAATTGCAAACTGGGCCAAATAGGAGGTTAAAGGCACTGACTCTCCAAGTGGGGAGAGTGTTAGTAAAGCGTCTGGAATGTTGCACCCGAGTACCAGGGGACGAAAACTGAGACATATTTGAACACGTTTCCCGATCACATGGTGGATCATACTCTGGGTTCCACATGCATGTTTTAGCTGAAGGAAGAATCCCTTAAACCTGGAGTGTTGAGACCCCTGCAATGGGTACCATGCAATATGACTTCAAAGGGTCTGCATTTGCTCACCGAACCTCACCAATCCTATCACTGCTGCATTTATGCCACTGTACACATGCTTGATTCTCTTTCGGAGACATATAAATCCATAGGTTTTAAGATTCTTACTAGTCAGGTATATTCTTAGGCGTTTAATATGGGGTGTAGAGTCCACTTCGTTGAGCAAGGAGTAGCTCTTGTCTATTACATATTTGGCTTATGGAACGGTATCTGTGCTAATTTCAATCTCTGGTTTTATGCAGCACCCCAACTCACCTTTCCCCTTAAGCAAGCATAAGTCGGTTTTCTACATTTGAGACCCTGTTCTGTTTTGTAATTCAGTTCCTGTGTAGCCAAGTTTACATTCCATGTGGTAGAGATATCTTATGATATTTCTTTTTCTGTGTGACTTATTTCACTTAGAATCATCATACCTGAATCCACTCATTATGCTGCTATGGGCCTGATGACATAGATTTCATTGCTGAGTGATATTGCATTGTACGTAAGTACCACAACTTCTTTATCCATTTTTCACTTTCTGTGATTTTGAACTTGTACTGTAAACGAGGTTCTTGTAAACAGAGCCTTCCCAAACTTTGGGGGGCTGTGTCTTTTTGATTTTAATTTCCCTAAGCTATAGGACCATAAGTGGAAGTGCCCTAGGCTCTGTTGCTTTGTTTTTTAGATGTTTCAGGAAACACCATACACTTCTCCAGAGTGGCTGTTGGCAATTTACATCCCGCCCATCAGCATAACAAGGCTCCCAGTTCTCTATGGCCTGTCCTTCCTTTCTGGATTTTACACTTTTTTCAGATGGCCCTTTTGACCGGGGGGCAGTGAGACTTCATTGTAGTGCAGATTTCCTTTGCAAGCTTGCTTGGTTGGCCAAAAAGGGCGTATGTGTTTTTTCCTGAATATATTCAGGAAAAAACGCATACGCCCTTTTTGGCCAAGTGCATCATTGTGGACGTTCTGCCTCTTTTCCTTTGCTTTACATGCAATTCCAGTCTACCTCCTGAAATCGGTTTCCTGCAATTCTGCCCAGCGTTCAAGTCCTCTTGGCAGCCTTACTTCAATATATTTTTGGACGATAGCTGTCATTTATAACTCTGCAGGTTTGTGAATGACAGTGCCCCTGAGCTCCTTTCTTCAACTCGCTTTCTTGTGAGCTGGCCGCAACACCGCAGCATTGCTTCAGGCCCTAGTGTGGTTCCGGCATGACATGCTGAGCCTTTGGTTAATTCCTCTTCCTGGTGGGAAATGAGAGTTAAATTTGCCCGTCCAGACACCTCCAGCTAGTCTCTCATTGGTTCTCCCTATTCCTGTTCATTTTCCACAGAAATTGCAAACTGGGCCAAACAAGAGGTTAAAGGCACTGACTCTCCAAGTGGGGAGAGTGTTAGTAAAGCGTCTGGAATGTTGCACCCGAGTACCAGGGGATGAAAACTGACACAATTAAACACGTTTCCCGATCACACGGTGGATCATACTCTGGGTTCCACATGCATGTTTTAGCTGAAGGAAGAATCCCTTAAACCTGGAGAGTTGAGACCCCTGCAATGGGTACCATGCAATATGAACTCAAAGGGTCTGCATTTGCTCACCGAACCTCACCAATCCTATCACTGCTGCATTTATGCCACTGTACACACGCTTGATTCTCTTTCGGAGACATATAAATCCATAGGTTTTAAGATTCTTACTAGTCAGGTATATTCTTAGGCGTTTAATATGGGGTGTAGAGTCCACTTCGTTGAGCAAGGAGTAGCTCTTGTCTATTACATATTTGGCTTACGGAACGGTATCTGTGCTAATTTCAATCTCTGGTTTTATGCAGCACCCCAACTCACCTTTCCCCTTAAGCAAGCATAAGTCGGTTTTCTACATTTGAGACCCTGTTCTGTTTTGTAATTCAGTTCCTGTGTAGCCAAGTTTACATTCCATGTGGTAGAGATATCTTATGATATTTCTTTTTCTGTGTGACTTATTTCACTTAGAATCATCGTACCTGAATCCACTCATTATGCTGCTATGGGCCTGATGACATAGATTTCATTGCTGAGTGATATTGCATTGTAGGTAAGTACCACAACTTCTTTATCCATTTTTCACTTTCTGTGATTTTGAACTTGTACTGTAAACGAGGTTCTTGTAAACAGAGCCTTCCCAAACTTTGGGGGGCTGTGTCTTTTTGATTTTAATTTCCCTAAGCTATAGGACCATAAGTGGAAGAGCCCTAGGTTCTGTTGCTTTGTTTTTTAGATGTTTCAGGAAACACCATACACTTCTCCAGAGTGGCTGTTGGCAATTTACATCCCGCCCATCAGCATAACAAGGCTCCCAGTGCTCCATGGCCTGTCCTGCCTTTCTGGATTTTACACTTTTTTCAGATGGCCCTTTTGACCGGGGGGCAGTGAGACTTCATTGTAGTGCAGATTTCCTTTGCAAGCTTGCTTGGTTGGCCAAAAAGGGCGTATGCGTTTTTTCCTGAATATATTCAGGAAAAAACGCATACGCCCTTTTTGGCCAAGTGCATCATTGTGGACGTTCTGCCTCTTTTCCTTTGCTTTACATGCAATTCCAGTCTACCTCCTGAAATCGGTTTCTTGCAATTCTGCCCAGCGTTCAAGTCCTCTTGGCAGCCTTACTTCAATATATTTTTGGACGATAGCTGTCATTTATAACTCTGCAGGTTTGTGAATGACAGTGCCCCTGAGCTCCTTTCTTCAACTCGCTTTCTTGTGAGCTGGCCGCAACACCGCAGCATTGCTTCAGGCCCTAGTGTGGTTCCGGCATGACATGCTGAGCCTTTGGTTAATTCCTCTTCCTGGTGGGAAATGAGAGTTAAATTTGCCCGTCCAGTCACCTCCAGCTAGTCTCTCATTGGTTCTCCCTATTCCTGTTCATTTTCCACAGAAATTGCAAACTGGGCCAAACAAGAGGTTAAAGGCACTGACTCTCCAAGTGGGGAGAGTGTTAGTAAAGCGTCTGGAATGTTGCACCCGAGTACCAGGGGATGAAAACTGACACAATTAAACACGTTTCCCGATCACAAGGTGGATCATACTCTGGGTTCCACATGCATGTTTTAGCTGAAGGAAGAATCCCTTAAACCTGGAGAGTTGAGACCCATGGAATGGGTACCATGCAATATGACTTCAAAGGTTCTGCATTTGCTCACCGAACCTCACCAATCCTATCACTGCTGCGTTTATGACACTGTACACACGCTTGATTCTCTTTTGGAGACATATAAATCCATAGGTTTTAAGATTCTTTCTAGTCAGGTATATTCTTACGCGTTTAATATGGGGTGTAGAGTCCACTTCGTTGAGCAAGGAGTAGCTCTTGTCTATTAAATATTTGGCTTATGGAATGGTATCTGTTCTAATTTCAATCTCTGGTTTTATGCAGCACCCCAACTCACCTTTCGCCTTAAGCAAGCATAAGTTGGTTTTCTACATTTGAGACCCTGTTCTGTTTTGTAATTCAGTTCCTGAGTTGCCAAGTTTACATTCCTTGTAGTAGTGATATCTCATGATGTTTGTTTTTCTGTGTGACTTATTTCACTTAGAATCATCGTACCTGAATCCACTCATTATGCTGCTACGGGCCTGATGACATAGATTTCATTGCTGAGTGATATTGCATTGTACGTAAGTACCACAACTTCTTTATCCATTTTTCGCTTTCTGTGATATTGAACTTGGACCATAAATGAGGTTCTTGTAAACAGAGCTGTCCCTAACTTTGGGGTGGCTGAGTCTTTTTGATTTTAATTTCCCTAAGCTATAGGACCATAAGTGGAAGTGCCCTAGGCTCTGTTGCTTTGTTTTTTAGATGTTTCAGGAAACACCATACACTTCTCCAGAGTGGCTGTTGGCAATTTACATCCCGCCCATCAGCATAACAAGGCTCCCAGTTCTCCATGGCCTGTCCTGCCTTTCTGGATTTTACACTTTTTTCAGATGGTCCTTTTGACCGGGGAGCAGTGAGACTTCATTGTAGTGCAGATTTCCTTTGCAAGCTTGCTTGGTTGGCCAAAAAGGGCGTATGCGTTTTTTCCTGAATATATTCAGGAAAAAACGCATACGCCCTTTTTGGCCAAGTGCATCATTGTGGACGTTCTGCCTCTTTTCCTATGCTTTACATGCAATTCCAGTCTACCTCCTGAAATCGGTTTCCTGCAATTCTGCCCCACTTTCAAGTCCTCTTGGCAGCCTTACTTCAATATATTTTTGGATGATAGCTATCATTTATAACTCTGCAGGTATGTGAATGACAGTGCCCCTGAGCTCCTTTCTTCAACTCGCTTTCTTGTGAGCTGGCCGCAACACCGCAGGATTGCTTCAGGCCCTAGTGTGGTTCCGGCATGGCACACTGAGCCTTTGTTTAATTCCTCTTCCTGGTGGGAAATGAGAGTTAAATTTGCCCATCCAGACACCTCCAGCTAGTCTCTCATTGGTTCTCTCTATTCCTGTTCATTTTCCGCAGAAATTGCAAACTGGGCCAAACAGGAGGTTAAAGGCACTGACTCTCCAAGTGGGGAGAGTGTTAGTAAAGCGTCTGGAGTGTTGCACCCGAGTACCAGGGGACAAAAACTGAGACACATTTGAACATGTTTCCCGATCACATGGTGGATCATACTCTGGGTTCCACATGCATGTTTTAGCTGAAGGAAGAATCCCTTAAACCTGGAGAGTTGAGACCCCTGTAATGGGTACCATGCAATATGACTTCAAAGGGTCTGCATTTGCTCACCGAACCTCACCAATCCTATCACTGCTGCATTTATGCCACTGTACACACGCTTGATTCTCTTGCAGAGACATATAAATCCATAGGTTTTAAGATTCTTACTAGTCAGGTATATTCTTAGGCGTTTAATATGGGGTGTAGAGTCCACTTCGTTGAGCAAGGAGTAGCTCTGTCTATTACATATTTGGCTTATGGAACGGTATCTGTGCTAATTTCAATCTCTGGTTTTATGCAGCACCCCAACTCACCTTTCGCCTTAAGCAAGCATAAGTCGGTTTTCTACATTTGAGACCCTGTTCTGTTTTGTAATTCAGTTCCTGTGTAGCCAAGTTTACATTCCATGTGGTAGAGATATCTTATGATGTTTCTTTTTCTGTGTGACTTATTTCACTTAGAATCATCGTACCTGAATCCACTCATTATGCTGCTATAGGCCTGATGACATAGATTTCATTGCTGAGTGATATTGCATTGTACGTAAGTACCACAACTTCTTTATCCATTTTGCGTTTTCTGTGATATTGAACTTGTACCGTAAACGAGGTTCTTGTAAACAGAGCTGTCCCAAAGATTGGGGTGGTTGTGTCTTTTTGATTTTAATTTCCCTAAGTTATAGGACCATAAGTGGAAGTGCCCTAGGCTCTGTTGCTTTGTTTTGTAGATGTTTCAGGAAACACCATACACTTCTCCAGAGTGGCTGTTGGCAATTTACATGCCGCCCATCAGCATAACAAGGCTCCCAGTTCTCCATGGCCTGTCCTGCCTTTCTGGATTTTACACTTTTTTCAGATGGCCCTTTTGACCGGGGGGCAGTGAGACTTCATTGTAGTGCAGATTTCCTTTGCAAGCTTGCTTGGTTGGCCAAAAAGGGCGTAGGCTTTTTTTCTTGAGGAAAAATCGCATATGCCCTTTTTGGCCAAGTGCATCATTGTGGACGTTCTGCCTCTTTTCCTATGCGTTACATGCAATTCCAGTCTACCTCCTGAAATCGGTTTCCTGCAATTCTGCCCCGCTTTCAAGTCCTCTTGGCAGCCTTACTTCAATATATTTTTGGACGATAGCTGTCATTTATAACTCTGCAGTTTTGTGAATTACAGTGCCCCTGAGCTCCTTTCTTCAACTCGCTTTCTTGTGAGCTGGCCGCAACACCGCAGCATCGCTTCAGGCCCCAGTGTGGTTCCGGCATGGCACGCTGAGCCTTTGGTTAATTCCTCTTCCTGGTGGGAAATGAGAGTTAAATTTGCCCGTCCAGACACCTCCAGCTAGTCTCTCATTGGTTCTCCCTATTCCTGTTCATTTTCCGCAGAAATTGCAAACTGGGCCAAACAGGAGGTTAAAGGCACTGACTCTCCAAGTGGGGAGAGTGTTAGTAAAGCGTCTGGAATGTTGCACCCGAGTACCAGGGGACGAAAACTGACACATTTGAACACGTTTCCCGATCACACGGTGGATCATACTCTGGGTTCCACATGCATGTTTTAGCTGAAGGAAGAATCCCTTAAACCTGGAGAGTTGAGACCCATGGAATGGGTACCATGCAATATGACTTCAAAGGGTCTGCATTTGCTCACCGAACCTCATCAATCCTATCACTGCTGCGTTTATGCCGCTATACACACGCTTGATTCTCTTTCGGAGATATATAAATCCATAGGTTTTAAGATTCTTACTAGTCAGGTATATTCTTAGGCGTTTAATATGGGGTGTTGAGTCCACTTCGTTGAGCAAGGTGTAGCTCTTTTCTATTATATATTTGGCTTATGGAACGATATCTGTGCTAATTTCAATGTCTGGTTTTATGCAGCACCCCAACTCACCTTTCCCCTTAAGGAAGCATAAGTTGGTTTTCTACATTTGAGACCCTGTTCTGTTTTGTAATTCAGTTCCTGTGTAGCCAAGTTTACATTCCGTGTAGTAGTGATATCTTATGATGTTTCTTTTTCTGTGTGACTTATTTCACTTAGAATCATCGTACCTGAATCCACTCATTATGCTGCTACGGGCCTGATGACATAGATTTCATTGCTGAGTGATATTGCATTGTAGGTAAGTACCACAACTTCTTTATCCATTTTTCACTTTCTGTGATATTGAACTTGTACCGTAAACGAGGTTCCTGTAAACAGAACCGTCCCAAACTTTGGGGTGGCTGTGTCTTTTTGATTTTAATTTCCCTAAGCTATAGGACCATAAGTGGAAGTGCCCTAGGCTCTGTTGTTTTGTTTTTTAGATGTTTCAGGAAACACCATACACTTCTCCAGAGTGGCTGTTGGCAATTTACATCCCACCCATCAGCATAACAAGGCTCTCACGTCTCCATGGTCTGTCCTGCCTTTCTGGATTTTACACTTTTATCAGATGGCCCTTTTGACTGGGGGCCAGTGAGACTTCATTGTAGTGCAGATTTCGTTTGCAAGCTTGCTTGGTTGGCCAAAAAGGGCGTATGCGTTTTTTCTTGAATATATTCAGGAAAAAACGCATACGCCACTTTTGGCCAAGTGCATCATTGTGGACGTTCTGCCTCTTTTCCTATGCTTTACATGCAATTCCAGTCTACCACCTGAAATCGGTTTCCTGCAATTCTGCCCCGCTTTCAAGTCCTCTTGGCATCCTTACTTCAATATATTTTTGGACGATAGCTGTCATTTATAACTCTGCAGGTTTGTGAATGACAGTGCCCCTGAGCTCCTTTCTTCAACTCGCTTTCTTGTGAGCTGGCCGCAACACCGCAGGATTGCTTCAGGCCCTAGTGTGGTTCCGGCATGGCACGCTCAGCCTTTGTTTAATTCCTCTTCCTGATGGGAAATGAGAGTTAAATCTGCCCATCCAGACACCTCCAGCTAGTCTCTCATTGGTTCTCTCTATTCCTGTTCATTTTCCGCAGAAATTGCAAACTGGGCCAAACAGGAGGTTAAAGGCACTGACTCTCCAAGTGGGGAGAGTGTTAGTAAAGCGTCTGGAATGTTGCACCCGAGTACCAGGGGACGAAAACTGAGACACATTTGAACACGTTTCCCGATCACATGGTGGATCATACTCTGGGTTCCACATGCATGTTTTAGCTGAAGGAAGAATCCCTTAAACCTGGAGAGTTGAGACCCCTGCAATGGGTACCATGCAATATGACTTCAAAGGGTCTGCATTTGCTCACTGAACCTCACCAATCCTATCACTGCTGCATTTATGCCACTGTACACACGCTTGATTCTCTTTCTGAGACATATAAATCCATAGGTTTTAAGATTCTTACTAGTCAGGTATATTCTTAGGCGTTTAATATGGGGTGTAGAGTCCACTTCGTTGAGCAAGGAGTAGCTCTTGTCTATTACATATTTGGCTTATGGAACGGTATCTGTTCTAATTTCAATCTCTGGTTTTATGCAGCACCCCAACTCACCTTTCCCCTTAAGCAAGCATAAGTCGGTTTTCTACACTTGAGACCCTGTTCTGTTTTGTAATTCAGTTCCTGTGTAGCCAAGTTTATATTCCATGTGGTAGAGATATCTTATGATGTTTCTTTTTCTGTGTGACTTATTTCACTTAGAATCATCGTACCTGAATCAACTCATTATGCTGCTATGGGCCTGATGACATAGATTTCATTGCTGAGTGATATTGCATTGTACGTAAGTACCACAACTTCTTTATCCATTTTTCACTTTCTGTGATTTTGAACTTGTACTGTAAACGAGGTTCTTGTAAACAGAGCCGTCCCAAATTTGGGGTGGCTGTGTCTTTTTGATTTTAATTTCCCTAAGCTATAGGACCATAAGTGGAAGTGCCCTAGGCTCTGTTGCTTTGTTTTTTAGATGTTTCAGGAAACACCATACACTTCTCCAGAGTGGCTGTTGGCAATTTACATCCCGCCCATCAGCATAACAAGGCTCCCAGTTCTCCATGGCCTGTCCTGCCTTTCTGGATTTTACACTTTTTTCAGATGGCACTTTTGACTGGGGGGCAGTGAGACTTCATTGTAGTGCAGATTTCCTTTGCAAGCTTGCTTGGTTGGCCAAAAAGGGCGTATGCGTTTTTTCCTGAATATATTCAGGAAAAAACGCATACGCCCTTTTTGGCCAAGTGCATCATTGTGGACGTTCTGCCTCTTTTCCTTTGCTTTACATGCAATTCCAGTCTACCTCCTGAAATCAGTTTCCTGCAATTCTGCCCAGCGTTCAAGTCCTCTTGGCAGCCTTACTTCAATATATTTTTGGACGATAGCTGTCATTTATAACTCTGCAGGTCTGTGAATGACAGTGCCCCTGAGCTCCTTTCTTCAACTCGCTTTCTTGTGAGCTGGCCGCAACACCGCAGCATTGCTTCAGGCCCTAGTGTGGTTCCGGCATGACATGCTGAGCCTTTGGTTAATTCCTCTTCCTGGTGGGAAATGAGAGTTAACTTTGCCCGTCCAGACACCTCCAGCTAGTCTCTCATTGGTTCTCCCTATTCCTGTTCATTTTCCGCAGAAATTGCAAACTGGGCCAAACAAGAGGTTAAAGGCACTGACTCTCCAAGTGGGGAGAGTGTTAGTAAAGCGTCTGGAATGTTGCACCTGAGTACCGGGGGATGAAAACTGACACAATTAAACACGTTTCCCGATCACACGGTGGATCATACTCTGGGTTCCACATGCATGTTTTAGCTGAAGGAAGAATCCCTTAAACCTGGAGAGTTGAGACCCATGGAATGGGTACCATGCAATATGACTTCAAAGGTTCTGCATTTGCTCACCAAACCTCACCAATCCTATCACTGCTGCATTTATGACACTGTACACACGCTTGATTCTCTTTCGGAGACATATAAATCCATAGGTTTTAAGATTCTTTCTAGTCAGGTATATTCTTACGCGTTTAATATGGGGTGTAGAGTCCACTTCGTTGAGCAAGGAGTAGCTCTTGTCTATTAAATATTTGGCTTATGGAACGGTATCTGTTCTAATTTCAATCTCTGGTTTTATGCAGCACCCCAACTCACCTTTCGCCTTAAGCAAGCATAAGTTGGTTTTCTACATTTGAGACCCTGTTCTGTTTTGTAATTCAGTTCCTGTGTAGCCAAGATTACATTCCTTGTAGTAGTGATATCTTATGATGTTTGTTTTTCTGTGTGACTTATTTCACTTAGAATCATCGTACCTGAATCCACTCATTATGCTGCTATGGGCCTGATGACATAGATTTCATTGCTGAGTGATATTGCATTGTACGTAAGTACCACAACTTCTTTATCCATTTTTCGCTTTCTGTGATATTCAACTTGGACCATAAATGAGGTTCTTATAAACAGAGCTGTCCCTAACTTTGGGGTGGCTGAGTCTTTTTGATTTTAATTTCCCTAAGCTATAGGACCATAAGTGGAAGTGCCCTAGGCTCTGTTGCTTTGTTTTTTAGATGTTTCAGGAAACACCATACACTTCTCCAGAGTGGCTGTTGGCAATTTACATCCCGCCCATCAGCATAACAAGGCACCCAGTTCTCCATGGCCTGTCCTGCCTTTCTGGATTTTACACTTTTTTCAGATGGCCCTTTTGACCGGGGGGCAGTGAGACTTCATTGTAGTGCAGATTTCCTTTGCAAGCTTGCTTGGTTGGCCAAAAAGGGCGTATGCGTTTTTTCCTGAATATATTAAGGAAAAACGCATACGCCCTTTTTGGCCAAGTGCATCATTGTGGACGTTCTGCCTCTTTTCCTATGCTTTACATGCAATTCCAGTCTACCTCCTGAAATCGGTTTCCTGCAATTCTGCCCCGCTTTCAAGTCCTCTTGCAGCCTTACTTCAATATATTTTTGGACGATAGCTATCATTTATAACTCTGCAGGTATGTGAATGACAGTGCCCCTGAGCTACTTTCTTCAACTTGCTTTCTTGTGAGCTGGCCGCAACACCGCAGGATTGCTTCAGGCCCTAGTGTGGTTCCGGCATGGCACGCTGAGCCTTTGTTTAATTCCTATTCCTGGTGGGAAATGAGAGTTAAATTTGCCCGTCCAGACACCTGCATCTAGTCTCTCATTGGTTCTCCCTATTCCTGTTCATTTTCCGCAGAAATTGCAAACTGGGCCAAACAGGAGGTTAAAGGCACTGACTCTCCAAGTGGGGAGAGTGTTAGTAAAGCGTCTGGAGTGTTGCACCCGAGTACCAGGGGACGAAAACTGAGACACATTTTAACACGTTTCCCGATCACATGGTGGATCATACTCTGGGTTCCACATGCATGTTTTAGCTGAAGGAAGAATCCCTTAAACCTGGAGAGTTGAGACCCCTGCAATGGGTACCATGCAATATGACTTCAAAGGGTCTGCATTTGCTCACCGAACCTCACCAATCCTATCACTGCTGCATTTATGCCACTGTACACACGCTTGATTCTCTTTCTGAGACATATAAATCCATAGGTTTTGAGATACTTACTAGTCAGGTATATTCTTAGGCCTTTAATATGGGGTGTAGAGTCCACTTCGTTGAGCAAGGAGTAGCTCTTGTCTATTACATATTTGGCTTATGGAACGGTATCTGTGCTAATTTCAATCTCTGGTTTTATGCAGCACCCCAACTCACCTTTCCCCTTAAGCAAGCATAAGTCGGTTTTCTACATTTGAGACCCTGTTCTGTTTTGTAATTCAGTTCCTGTGTAGCCAAGTTTACATTCCATGTGGTAGAGATATCTTATGATGTTTCTTTTTCTGTGTGACTTATTTCACTTAAAATCATCGTACCTGAATCCACTCATTATGCTGCTATGGGCCTGATGACATAGATTTCATTGCTGAGTGATATTGCATTGTACGTAAGTACCACAACTTCTTTATCCATTTTTCACTTTCTGTGATTTTGAACTTATACTGTAAAGGACGTTCTTGTAAACAGAGCCTTCCCAAACTTTGGGGAGGCTGTGTCTTTTTGATTTTAATTTCCCTAAGCTATAGGACCATAAGTGGAAGTGCCCTATGCTCTGTTGCTTTGTTTTGTAGATGTTTCAGGAAACACCATACACTTCTCCAGAGTGGCTGTTGGCAATTTACATCCCGCCCATCAGCATAACAAGGCTCCCAGTTCTCCATGGCCTGTCCTGCCTTTCTGGATTTTACACTTTTTTCATATGGCCCTTTTGACCGGGGGGCAGTGAGACTTCATTGTAGTGCAGATTTCCTTTGCAAGCTTGCTTGGTTGGCCAAAAAGGGCGTATGCGTTTTTTCCTGAATATATTAAGGAAAAAACGCATACGCCCTTTTTGGCCAAGTGCATCATTGTGGACGTTCTGCCTCTTTTCCTATGCTTTACATGCAATTCCAGTCTAACTCCTGAAATCGGTTTCCTGCAATTCTGCCCCGCTTTCAAGTCCTCTTGGCAGCCTTACTTCAATATATTTTTGGACGATAGCTGTCATTTATAACTCTGCAGGTATGTGAATGACAGTGCCCCTGAGCTCCTTTCTTCAACTTGCTTTCTTGTGAGCTGGCCGCAACACCGCAGGATTGCTTCAGGCCCTAGTTTTGTTCCGGCATGGCACGCTGAGCCTTTGTTTAATTCCTCTTCCTGGTGGGAAATGAGAGTTAAATTTGCCCGTCCAGACACCTCCAGCTAGTCTCTCATTGGTTCTCCCTATTCCTGTTCATTTTCCGCAGAAATTGCAAACTGGGCCAAACAGGAGGTTAAAGGCACTGACTCTCCAAGTGGGGAGAGTGTTAGTAAAGCGTCTGGAATGTTGCACCCGAGTACCAGGGGACGAAAACTGAGACACATTTGAACACGTTTACCGATCACATGGTGGATCATACTCTGGGTTCCACATGCATGTTTTAGCTGAAGGAAGAATCCCTTAAACCTGGAGAGTTGAGACCCCTGCAATGGGTACCATGCAATATGACTTCAAAGGGTCTGCATTTGCTCACCGAACCTCACCAATCCTATCACTGCTGCATTTATGCCACTGTACACACGCTTGATTCTCTTTCTGTGACATATAAATCCATAGGTTTTAAGATTCTTACAAGTCAGGTATATTCTTAGGCGTTTAATATGGGGTGTAGAGTCCACTTCGTTGAGCAAGGAGTAGCTCTTGTCTATTACATATTTGGCTTATGGAACGGTATCTGTGCTAATTTCAATCTCTGGTTTTATGCAGCACCCCAACTCACCTTTCCCCTTAAGCAAGCATAAGTCGGTTTTCTACATTTGAGACCCTGTTCTGTTTTGTAATTCAGTTCCTGTGTAGCCAAGTTTACATTCCATGTGGTAGAGATATCTTATGATGTTTCTTTTTCTGTGTGACTTATTTCACTTAGAATCATCGTACCTGAATCCACTCATTATGCTGCTATGGGCCTGATGACATAGATTTCATTGCTGAGTGATATTGCATTGTACGTAAGTACCACAACTTCTTTATCCATTTTTCACTTTCTGTGATTTTGAACTTGTACTGTAAACGAGGTTCTTGTAAACAGAGCCTTCCCAAACTTTGGGGTGGCTGTGTCTTTTTGATTTTAATTTCCCTAAGCTATAGGACCATAAGTGGAAGAGCCCTAGGCTCTGTTGCTTTGTTTTTTAGATGTTTCAGGAAACACCATACACTTCTCCAGAGTGGCTGTTGGCAATTTACATCCCGCCCATCAGCATAACAAGGCTCCCAGTTCTCCATGGCCTGTCCTGCCTTTCTGGATTTTACACTTTTTTCAGATGGCCCTTTTGACCGGGGGGCAGTGAGACTTCATTGTAGTGCAGATTTCCTTTGCAAGCTTGCTTGGTTGGCCAAAAAGGGCGTATGCGTTTTTTCCTGAATATATTCAGGAAAAAACGCATACGCCCTTTTTGGCCAAGTGCATCATTGTGGACGTTCTGCCTCTTTTCCTTTGCTTTACATGCAATTCCAGTCTACCTCCTGAAATCAGTTTCCTGCAATTCTGCCCAGCGTTCAAGTCCTCTTGGCAGCCTTACTTCAATATATTTTTGGACGATAGCTGTCATTTATAACTCTGCAGGTCTGTGAATGACAGTGCCCCTGAGCTCCTTTCTTCAACTCGCTTTCTTGTGAGCTGGCCGCAACACCGCAGCATTGCTTCAGGCCCTAGTGTGGTTCCGGCATGACATGCTGAGCCTTTGGTGAATTCCTCTTCCTGGTTGGAAATGAGAGTTAACTTTGCCCGTCCAGACACCTCCAGCTAGTCTCTCATTGGTTCTCCCTATTCCTGTTCATTTTCCGCAGAAATTGCAAACTGGGCCAAACAAGAGGTTAAAGGCACTGATTCTCCAAGTGGGGAGAGTGTTAGTAAAGCGTCTGGAATGTTGCACCCGAGTACCGGGGGACGAAAACTGAGACACATTTGAACACATTTCCCAATCACACGGTGGATCATACTCTGGGTTCCACATGCATGTTTTAGCTGAAGGAAGAATCCCTTAAACCTGGAGAGTTGAGACCCATGGAATGGGTACCATGCAATATGACTTCAAAGGGTCTGCATTTGCTCACCGATCCTCACCAATCCTATCACTGCTGCGTTTATGTCGCTGTACACATGCTTGATTCTCTTTCGGAGACATATAAATCCATAGGTTTTAAGATTCTTACTAGTCAGGTATATTCTTAGGTGTTTAATATGGGGTGTTGAGTCCACTTCGTTGAGCAAGGTGTAGCTCTTGTCTATTACATATTTGTCTTATGGAACGGTATCTGTGCTAATTTCAATCTCTGGTTTTATGCAGCACCCCAACTCACCTTTCCCCTTAAGCAAGCATAAGTTGGTTTTCTACATTTGAGACCCTGTTCTGTTTTGTAATTCAGTTCCTGTGTAGCCAACTTTACATTCCGTGTACTAGTGATACCTTATGATGTTTCTTTTTCTCTGTGACTTATTTCACTTAGAATCATCGTACCTGGATCCACTCATTAGGCTGCTACGGCCCTGATGACATAGATTTCATTGCTGAGTGATATTGCATTGTACGTAAGTACCACAACTTCTTTATCCATTTTTCGCTTTCTGCGATTTTGAACTTGTAACGTAAACGAGGTTCTTGTAAACAGAACCGTCCCAAACATTGGGGTGGCTGTGTCTTTTTGATTTTAATTTCCCTAAGCTATAGGACCATAAGTGGAAGTGCCCTAGGCTCTGTTGCTTTGTTTTTTAGATGTTTCAGGAATCACCATACACTTCTCCAGAGTGGCTGGTGGCAATGTACATCCCGCCCATCAGCATAACAAGGCTCCCAGTTCTCCATGACCTGTCCTGCCTTTCTGGATTTTACACTTTTTTCAGATGACCCTTTTGACCGGGGGGCAGTGAGACTTCATTGTAGTGCAGATTTCCTTTGCAAGCTTGCTTGGTTGGCCAAAAAGGGCGTATGCTTTTTTTCCTGAATATATTCAGGAAAAAACGCATACGCCCTTTTTGGCCAAGTGCATCATTGTGGACGTTCTGCCTCTTTTCCTATGCTTTACATGCAATTCCAGTCTACCTCCTGAAATCGGTTTCCTGCAATTCTGCCCCGCTTTCAAGTCCACTTGGCAGCCTACTTCAATATATTTTTGGACGATAGCTGTCATTTATAACTCTGCAGGTTTGTGAATGACAGTGCCCCTGAGCTCCTTTCTTCAACTCGCTTTCTTGTGAGCTGGCCGCAACACCGCAGGATTGCTTCAGGCCCCAGTGTGGTTCTGGAACAGCACGCTGAGCCTTTGTTTAATTCCTCTTATTGGTGGGAAATGAGAGTTAAATTTGCCCGTCCAGACACCTCCAGCTAGTCTCTCATTGGTTCTCCCTATTCCTGTTCATTTTCCGCAGAAATTGCAAACTGGGCCAAACAAGAGGTTAAAGGCACAGACTCTCCAAGTGGGGAGAGTGTTAGTAAAGCGTCTGGAATGTTGCACCCGAGTACCAAGGGACGAAAACTGAGTCACATTTGAACACGTTTCCCGATCACATGGTGGATCATACTCTGGGTTCCACATGCATGTTTTAGCTGAAGGAAGAATCCCTTAAACCTGGAGAGTTGAGACCCATGGAATGGGTACCATGCAATATGACTTCAAAGGGTCTGCATTTGCTTACCGATCCTCACCAATCCTATCACTGCTGCGTTTATGCCGCTGTACACACGCTTGATTCTCTTTGGGAGACATATAAATCCATAGGTTTTAATATTCTTGCTAGTCAGGTATATTCTTAGGCGTTTAATATGGGGTGTTGAGTCCACTTCGTTGAGCAAGGAGTAGCTCTTGTCTATTACATATTTGGCTTATGGAACGTTATGTGTGCTAATTTCAATCTCTGGTTTTATGCAGCACCCCAACTCACCTTTCCCCTTAAGCAAGCATAAGTTGGTTTTCTACATTTGAGACCCTGTTCTGTTTTGTAATTCAGTTCCTTTGTAGCGAAGTTTACATTCCGTGTAGTAGTGATATCTTATGATGTTTCTTTTTCTGTGTGACTTATTTCACTTAGAATCATCATACCTGAATCCACTCATTATGCTGCTACGGGCCTGATGACATAGATTTCATTGCTGAGTGATATTGCATTGTACGTAAGTACCACAACTTCTTGATCCATTTTTCACTTTCTGCGATATTGAACTTGTACCGTCAACGAGGTTCTTGTAAACAGAGCCATACCAAACTTTGGGGTGGCTGTGTCTTTTTCGTTTTAATTTCCCTAAACTATAGGACCATAAGTGGAAGTGCCCTAGGCTCTGTTGCTTTGTTTTTTAGATGTTTCAGGAAGCACCATACACTTCTTCAGAGTGGCTGTTGGCAATTTACATCCCACCCATCAGCATAACAAGGCTCCCAGTTCTCCATGGCCTATCCTGCCTTTCTGGATTTTACACTTTTTTCAGATGGCCCTTTTGACCAGGGGGCAGTGAGACTTCATTGTAGTGCAGATTTCCTTTGCAAGCTTGCTTGGTTGGCCAAAAAGGGCGTATGCGTTTTTTCCTGAATATATTCAGGAAAAAACGCATATGCACTTTTTGGCCAAGTGCATCATTGTGGACGTTCTGCCTCTTTTCCTATGCTTTACATGCAATTCCAGTCTACCTACTGAAATCGGTTTCCTGCAATTCTGCCCCGCTTTCAAGTCCTCTTGGCAGCCTTACTTCAATATATTTTTGGACGATAGCTGTCATTTATAACTCTGCAGGTCTGTGAATGACAGTGCCCCAGAGCTCCTTTCTACAACTCGCTTTCTTTTGAGATGGCCGCAACACCGCAGGATTGTTTCAGGCACTAGTTTGAGTCCGGCACGGAATGCTGAGCCTTTGGTTAATTCCTCTTCCTGGTGGGAAATGAGAGTTAAATTTGCCCTTCCAGACACCTCCAGCTAGTCTCTCATTGGTTCTCCCTATTCCTGTTCATTTTCCACAGAAATTGCAAACTGGGCCAAACAGGAGGTTAAAGGCACTGACTCTCCAAGTGGGGAGAATGTTAGTAAAGCGTCTGGAATGTTGCACCCGAGTACCAGACGACGAAAACTGACACATTTGAACACGTTTCCCGATCACACGGTGGATCATACTCTGGGTTCCACATGCATGTTTTAGCTGAAGGAAGAATACCTTAAACCTGGAGAGTTGAGACCCATGGAATGGGTACCATGCAATATGACTTCAAAGGGTCTGCATTTGCACACCGAACCTCACCAATCCTATCACTGCTGCGTTTATGCCGCTGTACACACGCTTGATTCTCTTTCGGAGACATATAAATCCATAGGTTTTAAGATTCTTACTAGTCAGGTATATTCTTAGGCGTTTAATATGGGGTGTTGTGTCCACTTCGTTGAGCAAGGAGTAGCTCTTGTCTATTACATATTTCGCTTATGGAATGGTATCTGTGCTAATTTCAATCTCTGGTTTTATGAGCACCCCAACTCACCTTTCCCTTAAGCAAGCATAAGTTGGTTTTCTCCATTTGAGACCCTGTTCTGTTTTGTAATTCAGTTCCTGTGTAGCCAAGTTTACATTCCGTGTAGTAGTGATAACTTATGATGTTTCTTTTTCTGTGTGACTTATTTCACTTAGAATCATCGTACCTGAATCAACTCATTATGTTGCTATGGGCCTGATGACATAGATTTCATTGCTGAGTGATATTGCATTGTACATAAGTAGCACAACTTCTCTATCCATTTTTCACTTTCTGTGATATTGAACTTGTACCGTAAACGAGGTTCTTGTAAACAGAGCCGTCCCAAACTTTGAGGTGGCTCTGTCTTTTTGACTTTAATTTCCCTAAGCTATAGGACCATAAGTGGAAGTGCCCTAGGCTCTCTTGCTTTGTTTTTTAGATGTTTCAGGAAAGACCATACACTTCTCCAGAGTGGTTGTGGGCAATTTACATCCCGCCCATCAGCATAACAAGGCTCCCAGTTCTCCATGGCCTGTCCTGCCTTTCTGGATTTTACATTTTTTTCAGATGGCCCTTTTGACCGGGGGGCAGTGAGACTTCATTGTAGTGCAGATTTCCTTTGCAAGCTTGCTTGGTTGGCCAAAAAGGGCGTATGCGTTTTTTCCTGAATATATTCAGGAAAAAACGCATACGCCCTTTTTGGCCAAGTGCATCATTGTGGACGTTCTGCCTCTTTTCCTATGCTTTACATGCAATTCCAGTCTACCACCTGAAATCGGTTTCCGGCAATTCTGCCCCGCTTTCAAGTCCTCTTGGCAGCCTTACTTCAATATATTTTTGGACGATAGCTGTCATTTATAACTCTGAAGTTTTGTGAATTAAAGTGTCCCTGAGCTCCTTTCTTCAACTCGCTTTCTTGTGAGCTGGCCGCAACACCGCAGCCTTGCTTCAGGCCCTAGTGTTGTTCCGGCTTGGCACGCTGAGCCTTTGGTTAATTCCTCTTCCTGGTGGGAAATGAAAGTTAAATTTTCCCTCCAGACACCTCCATGTATTCTCTCATTGGTTCTCCCTATTCCTGTTCATTTCCCACAGAAATTGCAAACTGGGCCAAACAGGAGGTTAAAGGCACTGACTCTCCAAGTGGGGAGAGTGTTAGTAAAGCGTCTGGAATGTTGCACCCGAGTACCAGGGGACAAAAACTGAGACACATTTGAACATGTTTCCCGATGACACGGTGGATCATACTCTGGGTTCCACATGCATGTTTTAGCTGAAGGAAGAATCCCTTAAACCTGGAGAGTTGAGACCCATGGAATGGGTACCATGCAAAATGATTTCAAAGGTTCTGCATTTGCTCACCGAACCTCACCAATCCTATCACTGCTGCGCTTTTGCCACTGTACACACGCTTGATTCTCTTTCTGAGACATATAAATCCATAGGTTTTAAGATTCTTACTAGTCAGGTATATTCTTAGGCATTTAATATGGGGTGTAGAGTCCACTTCGTTGAGCAAGGAGTAGCTCTTGTCTATTACATATTTGGCTTATGGAACGGTATCTGTGCTAATTTCAATCTCTGGTTTTATGCAGCACCCCAACTCACCTTTCCCCTTAAGCAAGGATAAGTTGATTTTCTACATTAGAGATCCTGTTCTGTTTTGTAATTCAGTTCCTGTGCAGCCAAGTTTACATTCCGTGTCGTAGTGATATCTTATGATCTTTCTTTTTCTGTGTGACTTATTTTACTTAGAATCATCGTACCTGAATCCACTCATTATGCTGCTACGGGCCTGATGACATAGATTTCATTGTTGAGTGATATTGAATTGTACGTAAGTACCACAACTTCTTTATCCATTTTTAGCTTTCTGCGATATTGAACTTGTACCGTAAACGAGGTACTTGTAAACAGAGCCGTCCCAAACTTTGGGGTGGCTGTGTCTTTTTGATTTTAATTTCCCTAATCTATAGGACCATAAGTGGAAGTGCCTTAGGCTCTGTTGCTTTGTTTTTTAGATGTTTCAGGAAACACCAAACACTTCTCCAGAGTGCCTGTTGGCAATTTACATCCCGCCCATCAGCATAACAATGTTCCTAGTTCTCCATGGCCTGTCCTGCCTTTCTGGATTTTACACTTTTTTCAGATGGCCCTTTTGACCGGGGGGCAGTGAGACTTCATTGTAGTGCAGATTTCCTTTGCAAACTTGCTTGGTTGGCCAAAAAGGGCGTATGAATTTTTTCCTGAATATATTCAGGAAAAAACTCATACGCCCTTTTTGGCCAAGTGCATCATTGTGGACGTTCTGCCTCTTTTCCTATGCTTTACATGCAATTCCAGTCTACTTCCTGAAATCCGTTTACTGCAATTCTGCCCTGCTTTCAAGTCCTCTTGGCAGCCTTACTTCAATATATTTTTGGACGATAGCTGTGATTTATAACTCTGCATGTTTGTGAATTACAGTGCCCCTGAGCTCCTTTCTTCAACTCGCTTTCTTGTGAGCTGGCCGCAACACCGCAGCATTGCTTCAGGCCCTAGTGTGGTTCCGGCATGGCACGCTGAGCCTTTGGTTAATTCCTCTTCCTGGTGGGAAATGAGAGTTAAATTTGCCCGTCCGGACACCTCCAGCTAGTCTCTCATTGGTTCTCCCTATTCCTGTTCATTTTCCGCAGAAATTGCAAACTGGGCCAAAGAGGAGGTTAAAGGCACTGACTCTCCAAGTGGGGAGAGTGTTAGTAAAGCGTCTGGAATGTTGCACCCGAGTACCGGGGGACAACAACTGATACATTTGAACACGTTTCCCGATCACACGGTGGATCATACTCTGGGTTCCACATGCATGTTTTAGCTGAAGGTAGAATCCCTTAAACCTGGAGAGTTGTGACCCATGGAATGTGTACCATGCAATATGACTTCAAAGGGTCTGCATTTGCTCACCGAACCTCACCAATCCTATCACTGCTGCGTTTATGCTGCTGTACACACGCTTGATTCTCTTTCGGAGACATATATATCCATAGATTTTAAGATTCTTACTAGTCAGGTATATTCTTAGGCGTTTAATATGGGGTGTTGAGTCCACTTCTTTAAGCAAGGAGTAGCTCTTGTCTATTACATATTTGGCTTATGGAACGGTATCTGTGCTAATTTCAATCTCTGGTTTTATGCAGCACCCCAACTCACCTTTCCCCTTAAGCAAGCATAAGTTGGTTTTCTACATTTGAGACCCTGTTCTGTTTTGTAATTCAGTTCCTGTGTAGCCAAGTTTACATTCTGTGTAGTAGTGATATCTTATGATGTTTCTTTTTCTGTGTGACTTATTTCACTTAGAATCATCGTACCTGAATCCACTCATTATGCTGCTATGGGCCTGATGACATAGATTTCATTGCTGAGTGATATTGCATTGTAGGTAAGTACCACAACTTCTTTATCCATTTTTCGCTTTCTGCGATATTGAACTTGTACCGTAAACGAGGTTCTTGTAAACAGAGCCGTCCCAAACTTTGGGGTGGCTGTGTCTTTTTGATTTTAATTTCCCTAAGCTATAGGACCATAAGTGGAAGTGCCCTAGGCTCTGTTGTTTTGTTTTTTAGATGTTTCAGGAAACACCATACACTTCTCCAGAGTGGCTGTTGGCAATTTACATCCCGCCCACCAGCATAACAAGGCTCCCAGTTCTCCATGGCCTGTCCTGCCTTTCTGGATTTTACACTTTTTCAGATGGCCCTTTTGACCTGGGGGAAGTGAGGCTTCATTGTAGTGCAGATTTCCTTTTCAAACTTGCTTGGTTGGCCAGAAAGGGCATATGCGTTTCTTCATGAATATATTCAGGAAAAAACGCATGCGCCCTTTTTGGCCAAGTGCATCATTGTCGTCGTTCTGAGTCTTTTCATATGTTGTCAATGCAATTCTAGTCTACCTCTTGAAATCGGTTTCCTGCAATTCTACCTTGCTGTCAGTGCCTCTTCATAGCCTTACCTCAATATACTTTTGGAAAATAGTTGGCCTTTATAACTCTGCATGTTTTTGAATTGCAGTGGCCCTTAGCTCCATTTTTCAGCTCTTATTTTTGTGATCTTGCCTCATATCCACAGGATTTTTTCATGCCCTATTCTTCTTCTGGGGCGCCTTGCTCTGCCTTTGGTTAATTCTTCTTCCTGATGTGAAATTAGAGTGACATGTGCCCATTGAAACCGCTACAGCTATTTTCTCACTGGTTCCCCCTATTCCCATTCATCCTCCGCACTAACTGCAGACTGTGCGATACCGGAACTTAAAGGCATTGACTCTCCGTGTGGGGATGTTGTTAGTAAAGTGGCTGGAATGTTGATCCGGAGCCCCAGGAGAGGAAAATGAGGTGCGTTTTAGAAACCTTTCCCGATCATATGGTATACCATCCGCTGGATTTCCCATGCATGGTTTAGCTGTAGGAAGATTTCCTTCAACCTGGAGTGTTGGGACCCTTGGAATGAGTAGCATGAAGTATTGCATTAAACTTTCGGCAGTTGCTCACCAAAGCTCACCAATCCTCTCAGCCCCAAGTGTCCAGCCTTATGTCTTATCCAGCTGTGGGGTTTATATGTGGTCATTCCATGTTGCATCACAGCCCCTGAGCGAATTTTGTAAGAATTTTTCTCTCTTTCATTGTTTCTGCGGTTTGGTTTTAAAATTTATTTCTATAATGGGGTTTAGCTCATTTTCACTGCTGTGTTTGGCCACTCTGCACACACTTGATTCCCTTATGGAGATATATCAATACATGGGTTTTAAGATTCTTATTACTCAGATATATTTCTCTGCAGTGTATAGGGTGTGTTGAGGCCAGTTCATTGAGCAAGGTGTAGATCTTGTCTAATACCTATTTGGTTTATTGAACGGTATCTGTGCTAATTTCAAACTCTGGTTTTATGCATCACCCCACCTCTCCTTTCCCCTTAAGCTGACATAAGTGTGTTTTCTAAATGTGAGACACTGTTCTGTTTTGTAATTCATTTTTTGTGCAGCCATATTTATCCTCCCTCTATAAGTGATATCTTATGATATGTTTCTTTTTCTGTTTGACTTATTTCAAGTAGTATTATCGGACCTAAATCCACTCTTTATCCTTCTACTAGCCTTATTACATTGATTTCATGGTGAAGAGATATTTCATTGTACATAAGTACCACATTTTCTTTATCCATTGTTCTCTTTCCTGGGATATTTAAGGTGTACTGAAGTTGAGGTTCTTGTAAACAGAGTAGCCCTAAACTGTGGTGTGCTTGTGTCTTGTTGATTTTTAGACTTCCCTAGATATACTTCCATGATTGGAAGTGTCCTATGCTCTGTAGCTCTGTTTTTTAGATGATTTAGGAACCACCATACACTTCTCCAGAGTGGCTCTCGGCAGTTCACACACTGTCCATCAGCGTATAAAGGCTCCCTGTTCTCCATGGCCTGTCCTGCATTTCTGGTTTTTACAATTTTTTCGGATGGCCCTTTTGACCGGTGGGAAATGAGACTTCTTTGTTGTGCACATTTGCATTGCTTGCTTGCTTGGTTGCCCATAAAGTGCGTATGCGTTTTTTTCCTGGATATATTCAGGAAAAAACGCATACTCCTTTTTGGGCCAACAGCATCATTGTCGAAATTCTGCCGCTTTTCATGTGCTTTAAAGACGAGTCCAATCTATCTCTTGAAATCTGTTTCTTGCAATTCTGTCTTGCATTCAGATCCTCTTCTTTGCCTTACCTCAACATATTTTTGGACGTTAGTTTTCATTTATAACTCTGCAGGTTTGTGAATTGCAGTGACCCTGAGCTCCATTTTTTAAGTTGCTCTTTTGTGAGCTGGCCTCAAAGCCGCAGGATTGCTTCAGGCCCTATTTTGGCTCCAACGAGGCGGGCTGAGCCTTTTTTTAATTCTTATTCTTAATTGGAAATTAGAGTGACATATGCCCGTCCAAACCCCTACAACTATTCTCTCATTGGTTCCCCCTCTTCCCGTTCATCCTCCTCACAATTTGCAAAATGTGTGAAACAGAAGTTTAAATGTGCTGATTCTCTAAGTGGGGAGATTCTAAGTAACGTGGCTGGAATGATGAACAGGAGCACGAGGAGAGGATAAATGAGGTGCATTTTAGACACATCTCCCCATCACATGGTGTACAGTCCTCTGGGTTTTCCATGCATGTTTTAGCTGTAGGAAGATCCCTTGAACCTGCAGATTTGGGACCCATTGAATGGGTACCAGGTAGTATTACTTTAAAGGGTGTGCATTTCCTCACCCAACCTCACATTTCTCTTAGCACGAACAGTTTCCAGCCTTATGTGTCATCCTGCTGTGGGTCTAGATGTGTTCAATCCATGTTGCATCACCGTCCCTGAGGAAAAGTTGTAAGAGGTTTTCTCTGTCTCTCTGTCGTTTATTTTTTTCAATTTATTACTATATTGGTTACAGCTGATTTTCAAAGCTCTGTTTCTTGCTGCTGTACATCCACTTGATTCACATACAGAGAGACATCAATAAATTCTTTTTCAGATTCTTACCAGTCATATATATTCTTTTCCGGTGACTTGAGTGTGCTGAGTGCAGTTCTTTTAGCTACCGTGTAGGCCTTGTTGATTATCAGTTTGGTATTTGGAATGGTATCTTTGCTAATTTCAACCTCCTGGATGATGCCTCACCCCTCCCCACCTTTCCCGTTTAGCAGCCTTACGCGTGTTTTCTACATACTTGACTATGTTTTTCTTTTGTAATTTATTTCATGTGTAGCCATTTTGGATTCCACCTTTAAGTGATATCTTATGATATGTGTCTTTTTCTTTTTGAATTATGTCACTTAGAATGATCATACGTAACTCCTCCGGAGTTGTTACAACTGGCCATATTTCATTGATTTCCAGGCTGAGTAATATTCCACTCTACATAAGTACCACATCTCTATCCATTTTTTCCCTCCAGAGACATTTAAGTTATATCCTAGTCGAGGATCTTTTAAACAGAGAGGCAGTAAACATTGGGGTGCCTGTGTCCTCTCGATTTTTGTTTTTCCCAAGACATACGCCCATAAGTGCAAGTGCCCTATGCTCTGTAGCTCATTTTTTAGATGCTTTAGTAAACACAATACACTTCTCCAGAATGGCCGTTGGCAATATACATTTCCACTATAAGCCTCACAGGGCTCCCTCTTCTCCTTGCCCTGTCCTGCATTTCTGGTGTTTACACTTTATGAGGATGGCTCTTCTGACTGATGCGAAGTGATATCTTTTGTAGTATTGATTTCCAGTGCCCACCTGTTTGGTTGGCTAAAAAAGTGTATGCCCTTTTCTTGAATATATACAGAAAAAAACGCATACAGCCTTTTTGGCCAACTGCAATGTTGGCAATGTTCAGCCCCTTTTCTTGTGCTTAATGGCGAGTCCTTCCTACCTCCTCAAATCCCTTTCCTGCCATTCTCCCTTGCTTACCAATCCTTTTCTCTGACTTTCCTCAAGACATTTTTCAGTGATAGATATTTTCAACTCTGCAGTTTCATGAATTTTACTGCCCCTGAGTTCCATTGTTCAACTTGTGTTTATGGGAACTGGCCACAAAGCAGTGGGATTTCCTCAAGCCCTATACTGTTTCCATGGGCAACCCTAGCCTTTGGTCAATTCGTCTTCCTGATTGGAAATTAGAGTGACATGTGCCTGTCTGAACACCTAGGACTTGTCTCTCATTGTTCCTCATCCTTCCGCTTCATCCTCTGGACAAATTCCAAACTGTACGCAACAGGATGTTGACAGTGCTGACATCTCCAAGTGGGGAGACTGTTAGTAAAGACGCTGGAGGGGTGAACCCGAGCACCAGGAGATGAGGAGATGAGATGCCTTTTCCAAACTCTTCCCGATCAGACGGTATACCATCCTCTGGGTGTGACAGACATGTTTTAGCAGTAGGAAGAGTCCCATTCATGTAAGGAGAACACCAGGGCTTTTTCAAAATCAGTGTCTCCCCGAAACCCAAACTGGGGAATTTTTTAAGCTACGGCTACACATATGTTCATTAAGGGCCTTGGGAAGTAGGCAGAGTCCAAACTTTAGATGATTGAAGTCTTCAGGGTCAGAAGCACTCACCACCGGCTTCCCTTAGGTTACACTTTAACTGTCATTGATAGATGATGTCAATAAAAATATCTATTCTTTTTCCGATTATTTCCCCTTATAGGTTATTGCAAAATATTGAGTGTAGTTCCCTGTGCTATACAGTAGTTCCTTGTTGATGATCTATTTTATACATAGCAGTGTGTATGTGTTAATTCCAAACTGTTAATTTATCCCTCCTCCCACCTTTCCCCTTTGGTAATAATAAATTATAAGATTTTATACTTCTCAGAAATGGGGGAGCTGAAAGAGAGGTATCATTTTCAATGGAAAAGCATTTAAAACAAGATTGAAGCTTTAACCAAGATTATTAGGTGTACATCCTTGGAAAGAAATCACTTCATTTCTCTAATATTGACCTGACAAATAAGACAAACCTTTTCACTGAACTTGCTTATAATAAAGTGATGGAAATATCAAATGGAAGTGTTAGAAACATCTTATTTTACCCGAGCCTTATAAACTGTTCTATGTTAACTACAGTTTGGCTCACACATCTGTTCATTGAAGTTACAATAGTCTCAATTTCTGTTACTGATCCTCCAGAGTGGACCCCAACAAGTGTCCCCCTGCCCAGTGTCATTGGGGCCAACAGATCGAGACTGAGTTTTGTTCACAAGCAAAGGAAACTTTATATTTTAAACAGAGAATGGAGAGGTGAGAGCACGCACTACCCCGTGGGCTGTGGGCTGGGCTGCTGTGTAGAGATCCTGTCAGAGTCAGTGGGAGGGAGGGGGCGGAGCACTCGAGGGCCGGGTTGGCTGCAGCTCAGCCTCTATATCTCGGAGTCTGCACTGGGCCCCAGGAGCTGAGGTGTCGACCCAGCCATTCTGCACTAGGAAATCTGGTCTGAAGTGCCGGGTGTGGAACCTCTGCATGCGGGACCCTAGGAGCACGTGAAATTAGACAAAGCACAAAGGATAAAAAAGGTCAGACTTGACTTTATTGCCCAGATTCTATTTTTATCTCCCAGGGATTTTTAATGGGCTTTGCTGGGGACAAACCCCTCCTCTGCCTTTTGTCCCGTTCCTCATTCTTGGAGTGCTGAGGGTGCAGACCCTTCTTCTGTAACTGCTGAGTGCTGAGTTGGGAGCCCTCATACCAGGGGACGAGGGTCAGAACTCCCCAGCAGCCTCCAGGTGACGTTGATTGGCCCCAGGACCCCTGCCTCCCTGCTCGTCCGCCTGAGCACCAGCATTGGAAGTGTTATAGATTCTAATGACCTTTAAGGGTCCAGGAAAGAGATGTGCAGAGACGCTGTGGGGGCCGGTTTCACCCCGCCCCACATTTGTTCGGCCACCTTAGGCTGACCGTTTCTGCCAGCCTAGATGCTCTGACCAGTAGTCTGCTCTTTCTTCAATTAGGCCCCTGAATTAACGTAAAAACAGCACCAGGTGTCAGAGCCCTGCCCGCTCAACTCCCAGACAGTCCAGGGTCAATGGTGATCAAGGACCATGATGGCCACTGAGTCAACAGCCTTTTGAAGTAAACAGGAGTCCAGCCGGTCTTATTGGCCACCATCATCACGGTGTCTGTAGGCTTTTCTATGGTGACAGTGTGATATACGTTTCCCCCGCCAAGATTATTAGCTCCCCTCCGGGTGCAGTAAGTCCTGCAAGCAGTAGTCTACTCCTTCGGGACACACTATTGTTGTTTTATGAGAGAAACTCCAGGTCAAGTGATGTTCACACGAGTCGTCATGGTGCCCTGTTGCCCCTGGTTATCTCTCTGGATGTTGGAGTTGGAGGGCCTCCTCACTCGAGGTCGGTGTGCCCACGGAGCGAACCCTGCAACTTCAGGGCATGGTTGGTGATTAGGATCACCACGTGGGGTCCTTTTCCCTTAGGAGAGAGGTGGCCTTTTGGGCTGCTGATTTTCAGGTTTTTAGATACCGCCAGTATCTTGGCCAGATGTGGCAGTGGGCCAAGCCCCTTGGTGACTGTAGTTTATCCTACCTGGATGGCATTCTTGTGTTGTTCCATTTCAAGTGGTCCCAGTTTTTGCACTAATTCTCCAATGGCGACTCACCTTTCACCGGGAATGGAAAGGTCAAAGGGTTTAGCTCAATTAGGGAGTTCCAGGGCAAGGGTCTGAATTGACTGCTCTTTCCATTCTTGAAAGGCCACTTCTGGATTCTGTTCAAAAGGATCATCATCTTTTCCTTTCAGTGTTTCATATAGAGGCCCAGCTAGTAGACTGTAGTTAGGGATCCAGAAGCAGCAAACCCTGGCCTCCCCAGGAACCCCTAAGCTGTCTTCTAGTTTTAGAAAGGGGTAAGGCTGCAAATGGTTTCTTCCCTTTCCTGGGATGGGCTTCTCCGACCTTCTGTGAGAATGAAGCCCAGGCAGGTCACCGCAGTCTGTGATATTTGAGCTTTTTCTTGGACAACTTCTATCCTTTATTGGCTTGGTAGTTCAGAGGCCTCCTTAGTAGGGCTGGCGATCAGAATGTCGTCTGCATATTGAAGGAGGGTTTCCTTTTCCAGAGGTAGAACTTTTCAGTCTTTAGCTAAGCTTTCCCCAAAGATGGTGTGGGAATTTTTGAACCCTTGGGGCAAGACGGCCCGGAAGTATTGTTTTAGTTGTATGTTGAGTCCTGCCACTCACAAGCCAAAATTTCTTGTGACTCTGGGACTAATGGAATACAAAAGAAGGCATCATTGAGACTAATACAGAATACCATGTCCTGGTGGTTGGTAGAATGACCAGCAGGGTGTAGGAATTAGGAGCAACTGGAGGTATATCCTCAGTGGCTTCACTGACTGTCCTGACATCCTTTACCAGGTCCCCAGCAGCCCATGGGGCTCTCGTGGTCAGGCCAATCCCAGGATATGGAGCTCTCCTGGGCAGGTACCCCACCCCCAACCCAGCCCACGGGGCTCTCGTGGTCAGGCCTCTCCCAGGATACAGAGCTACCCTTGCAGGTACCGTGGCAGGGCTGGGCACACAGGAACCGTGCACATAGCTCTCACTGAAGAGCACCCCCATCTCACCTGTCGCTCAGAGCTGACACAGAGCACCTCAGAGCAGGACTTGAACTAACAAACAGCAGCTGCGACAGGTCTGTGACCCTGGGCATCACTCTGTGTGGCCTCCCTCCACCTGGTCTTCCAGAGACTTCCACTGCACCCGGGGCACCAGGCCTCTGTCTCCAACCACCACCCACCCCTCCTCTCCCTGACTCCTGGGTTCCTCTCATTAGGAGAGGCTTTTCTTGAAGTTGTCTCCCACTCATGGGCCAGATAAAATGATTAGAAAACAAGCCAAAGCTGCAGCCCCTTGTCTATCCTGACTCTCAGGAGCCCACACCTGTTCCTTGGACCTGGCCGGTTCAGCAAGTTCCATTTTCTGCAACTGTGAGCCCCTGAGGGGTGATGATTGGCTGACCTGGGCAGCCTTACCGTGCCGGCCAGCCCTCCCCAGGTGTGCCTGGGTTGAGATCAATATAAATACCACTCCAGGCAGCAAGAGCCCCTGCAGCTGTGCCTGACGCCATTTTCTCTGCCCTGTCAGCAGTCTCGGGGCTGGGCTGGTGGGAGGGAGTGAGAGGCCACGGCTTTGTGGGTGGCCCAGTGTGAGTGGGGCTCTGCTGGACTTTCTGCAGCAGTTGCCAGGCTGCCACCTGCTAAAGAAGAGGATGTGTCACCCATACCTGCTGCTGGAATTTCTCCCTGGGCAGAGGTGAGGAAGGAAAAAAGCAGTGGGAGCAGGGACAGGACGGGTATCTCAGGCAGGGAAATGGAAATCTTCCAGAAGAGCACCCAGGACCAGGGCCATCCTGGCTGGCCTGCAGGCACCAAGTCAGCTGGCATGCTGTCACTCATGTGGCTCCATGGCCCTTCCTCTAGGCTTTCAAGTCCTTGTATATATTCAGGTGTTTTACCTGGGAAGGGTGGGAACAGTTCAGCAGCAACTGGCCTGGGGCTCAGCTCACGTTCACTCACAGATGCCTCGGCACGGTGCCCCAGCTTTGCAATGAGGACGCTTGTTGTGTGGGGGCTGCTGGCTGAATGGGAGACGATTCCCCACCACTGACCAACTTCAGAATTGTTTACAACTGGAGCAAGGGCCCTGATACGGTTTTCCTCTGAGTAACTGGTGGGTTCTGTTTTTTTTTTCTCTTTTTCGTTTTTGGTTCAAGGTAGAATTTATTCCTCTTTTTTGTATTTACAGATATAAGCATGGAAATAATTTATTCATATAAATACATGTATGTGAAGGGAATAATTGTTTTTTCTGTTTTGTTTTTTAAATTTTATTTCTTTTTAATTTTGAATTTTATTTTATATTTTTATACAGCAAGTTCTTATTGGTTATCTATTTTATACATATAAATGTTTACATGCCAATCCCAATCTCTCAACTCCTCCCACCACCACCCCCCCAAGAGCTTTCCCCCCTTGTTGTCCATACGATTGTTGTCTACATCTGTTGCTCTATTTATGCCTTGCAAAACGGTTAATCTGTACAGTTTTTCTAGGTTCCACATATATGCATGAATATACAAGATTTGTTTTTCTCTTTCTGACTTACTTCACTCTGTATGACAGTCTCTAGATCCATCGACGTCTCTACAAATGACCCAATTTCATTCCTTTCATGGCTTAGTAATATTCCATTTTATATATGTACCACATCTTTATGCATTCGTCTGTCTGTGGGCATTTAGGTTGCTTCCATTACCTCGATATTGTAAATAGTGATGCAATGAACATTGCGGTGAATGTCTCTTTTTGATTTATGGTTTTGTCTGGGTATATGTCCAGTACTGGGATTGCTGTATCATATGGTAATTCTATTAATAGTTTCTTAAGAAACTCCATATTGTTCTCCATAGTGACTGTGTCAATTTATATTCCCAACAATAGTGGAAGAGGCTTCCTTTTCTCCACACCCATTCCAGCATTTGTTGTTTGTAGATTTTCAGATGATGCCCATTCTAACAGGTGTGAGGTGATACCTCATTGTTGAGTCCATTTCGTTGAGCAAGGGGTAGGTCTTCTCTATTACATATTTGGCTTATGGAACGGTATCTGTGCTAATTTCAAACTCTGGTTTTATGCAGCACCCCAACTCACCTTTCCCCTTAAGCAAGCATAAGTTGGTTTTCTAAACTTGAGACCCTGTTCTGTTTTGTAATTCAGTTCCTGTGTAGCCAAGTTTACATTCCGTGCATTAGTGATACCTTATGATGTTTCTTTTTCTGTGTGACTTATTTCACTTAGAATCATCGTGCCTCAATCCACTCATTATGCTGGTACAGGCCTGGTGACACAGATTTCATTGCTGAGTGGTATTCTGTTGTACGTAAGTACCGCAACTTCTTTATCAATTATTTGTTCTCTGGGATATTTAACTTGTACCGTAGAAGAGGTTCCTGTAAACAGAGCCATCCCAAATTTTGGGGTGGCTGTGTCTTTTTGATTTTAATTTCCCTAAGCTATAGGACCATAAGTGGAAATGCCCTAGACTCTGTTGCTTTGTTTTTCAGATGTATCAGGAAACACTATACACTTCTCCAGAGTGACTGTTGGCAATTTACATCCCGCCCATCAGCATAACAAGGCTCCCAGTTCTCCATGGCCTGTCCTGCCTTTCTGGATTTTACACTTTTTTCAGATGGCCCTTTAGACCAGGGGGAAGTGACACTTCATAGTAGTTCGGATTTCCATTGCAAGCTTGCTTGGTTTGCCAAAAAGGGCGTATGTGTTTTTTCCTGAATATATTCAGGAACAAACTCATACGCCCTTTTTTGTCACGTGCATCATTGTTGATGTTCTGCCTCTTTTCCTATGCTTTAAATGCAAATCCAGTCTACCTCCTGAAATCGGTTTCCTGAAATTCTGCCCCGCTTTCAAGTCCTCTTGGCAGCCTTACTTCAATATATTTTTGGACATTATCTGTCATTTATAACTCTGCAGGTTTGTGAATTACAGGGCCCCTGAGCTCCTTTCTTCAACTCGCTTTCTTGTGAGCTGGCCGCAAACCCGCAAGACTGCTTCAGGCCCTAATCTGCTTCTGGCAGGGCACGCTGAGCCTTTGGTTAATTCCTCTTCCTGGTGGGAAATGAGTGTTAAATATGCCCGTCCAGACACCTACCTCACTCTCAACCCCTTGGTGATGTGGGTCCTCTGGTTTGTGGCCACCTTTGCTGGGTTCCTCACCTTTCGATGATGTGGTCCCACTAGTGTGAGGACACTCCTGTCTGGTTCTCATCCACGTGGTTATGTGGACCCCCTGGTGAGAGTCTGTTCCTGGCTGTGTTCCTCACCCTTCTGTGAGGGAGACCCTCTGCTGATAGGTCACTCCTGCATGGCTGGCACACATTGCCTTGGTGAAGTCAGCTGTGTGGTGGCAGTTGGAGCGTGCTGGGGATCTCCTGCCCCCGGTGATGAGGGCCCTCTTGCGTCAGGCCCTAACTGCTGGGCTCACCAACTTTTCTTAGTGAGCCCAATGATGCTTGGGCACTCCTCTTAGGACCCCATCTCCATGGGGATGTGGGCCTTCTGCTCTGAGGTCCCAACGGCTGGGTTGTTCACATTTTCATGATGTGGGCTCTCTGGTGTTAGTTCACAGAGGCCTGGATCCCATAGCCTCTGTGCTCTTGGCCGCCTGCTGGGAGGTTCCAACTGCTGGATTCCTCACTTTTTTAATTTTTTAGGCCCTCTGTTGTGAGGATCCTCCTGCCTGCCTCACTCCCAGCCCCTTCGTGATGTGTGTCCTCTGGTTTGAGGTCACATGTGCTGGGTTCCTCACCTTTCGATGATGTGGGACCAATGGTCTTAGGAGACTCCTGCCTGGTTCACATCCCCTTTGTGATGTGGGCCCTCTGGTGAGAGTCTGATCCTGGCTGGGTTCCTCACCCATCTGTGAGGTGGGCCCTCTACTATCAGGTAACTCTTGCCTGGCTTGCTCACCTCGCCTTGTTGACATGAGCCCTCTGGTGGCACTTGGACCCTGCTGGGAGCCTCCTCATCTCTTTGATGAGGGCCCTCTGACGTCAGGCCCTAACTGTTGGGCTCCCCAACTTTTCTTAGTGAGCCCAGTGATGCTCGGGCACTCCTCTTAGGTTCCCATCTCCATGGGGATGTGGGCCTTCTGCTCTGAGGTTCCAACGGCTGGGTTGATCACAGTTTCATGATGTGGGCTCTCTGGTGTTAGTTCACTGTGGCCTGGATCCCATAGCCTCTGTGCTCTTGGCCGCCTGCTGGGAGGTTCCAACTGCTGGATTCCTCACTTTTTAAATTTTTTAGGCCCTCTGTTGTGAGGATCCTCCTGCCTGCCTCACTCCCAGCCCCTTCGTGATGTGTGTCCTCTGGTTTGAGGCCACATGTGCTGGGTTCCTCACCTTTCGATGATGTGGGACCAATGGTCTTAGGAGACTCCTGCCTGGTTCACATCCCCTTGGTGATGTGGGCCCTCTGTTGAGAGTCTGATCCTGGCTGGGTTCCTCACCCTTCTGTGAGGTGGGCCGTCTGCTGTGAGGTCACTCCTGCCTGGCTTGCTCACCTCGCCTTGTGGACATGAGCCCTCTGGTGGCACTTGGAGCCTGCTGGGAGTCTCCTCCCCTCGGTGATGAGGGCCCTCTTGCGTCAGGCCCTAACTGCTGGGCTCACCACATTTTGTGATGTGCGCCCAGTGGTTCGAAGACACTCCATCCAGGTTCACATCCCCATTGGGATGTGGGCCTTCTGCTCTGAGGTCCCAACGGCTGGGTTGTTCACAGTTTCATGATGTGGGCTCTCTGCTGTTAGTTCGCTCTGGCCTGGATGTCATAGCCTCTGTGCTCTGGGCCGCCTGCTGGAAGGTTCCAACTGCTCGATTCCTCAACTTTTGTATTCTATGGGTCCTGTGTTGTGATGCTCCTCCTGCCTGCCTCACTCGCAACCCCTTCTTGATGTGGGTCCTCTGGTTTGAGGCCACATGTGCTGGGTTCCGCAACTTTCAATGATGTGGCCCCACTGGTGTGAGGACACTCCTGCCTGGTTCCCATCCCCTTGGTGATGTGGGCCTTCTGGTGACAGTCTTATCCTGGCTGGGTTCCTCACTCTTCTGTGAGGTAGGCCCTCTGCTGTGAGGTCAATCCTGCCTGACTTGCACACATCACCTTGGTGACGTGGGCCCTCTGTTGGCACATGGAACCTGCTGGGAGCCTCCTGCCCTCGGTGATGACGGCCCTCTAGCATCAGGCCCTAACTGCTGGGCTCCCCACGTTTTCTGATGTGAACCCAGTGATGCCAGGACACTCCTGTCAGGTTCCCATCCCCATGGGGATGTGGGCTTTCTGCTCTGAGGTCCCAACGCCTGGGTGGCTCACAGTTTCATGATGTGGGCTCTCTGGTGTTAGTTCACTCCTGCCTGCATCCCATAGCTTCTGTGCTCTCGGCCGCCTGCTGGGAGGTTCCAAATGCTGGATTCCTCACCTTTTTTATTCTTTGGGCCCTCTGTTTTTAGGCTACTCCTACCTGCCTCACTCCCATCCCCTTTGTGATGTATGTCCTCTGATATGAGGCCGTATGTGCTGGGTTCTTCACCTTTCAATGATGTGGCCCCACTGGTGGGAGGACAGTCCTGACTGGTTCCCATCCCCTTGGTGTTGTGGGCCCTCTGGCAAGAGTCTCATCCTACCTCGGTTCCTCACCCTTCTGTGAGATAGGCCCTCTGCTGTGAGGTCACTACTGCCTGGCTGGCGCATGCCACCTTGTAGACGTGGGCCCTCTGTTGGCAGTTGGAACCTGCTGGGAGTCTCCTCCCCTCAGTTATGAGGGCTCCCTGGCGTTGGGCCCTAACTGCTGGGCTCCTAACATTTTCTGATATGTGCTAAGTGGTGCGAAGCCACTCCTGCCAGGTTCCCATCCCAATGGGGATGTGGGCCTTCTGTTCTGAGGTCCCAATGGCTGGGTTGCTCACAGGTTCATGATGTGGGCCCTCTGCTGTGAGTTCACTGTGGCCTGGATCCCATAGCCTCGGTGCTCTGGGCCACTTGCTGGGAGGTTCCAACTGCTGGATTCCTCAACTTTTATATTCTATGGACCCTGTGTTGTGAGGCCAGTCCTGCCAGCCTCATTCCGAAACCCTTGGTGATGTGGTTCCTCTGGTTTGAGGCTACATGTGCTGGGATCCTCACCTTTCGATGATGTTGTCCCACTGGTGTGGGGACACTCCTGCCTGATTCCCATCCCCTTGGCGATGTGGGCCCTCTGGTGAGAGTCTGATCCTGGCTGTGTTCCTCACCCTTCTGTGAGGTGGGCCCTCTGCTGTGAGGTCACTCCTGCCGGGCTGGCACACTCTTATTTTGCCTCACTCCCAGCCCCTTGGTGATAGGTGTCCTATGGTTTGAAGCCACATGTTCTGGGTTCCTCACCTTTAGATGATGTGGCCCTACTCATGTGAGGACACTCCTGCCTGGTTCCAATCCATTTGGTGATGTGGGCCCTCTGGTGCAAGTCTGATCCTGACTGGGTTCGTCACACTTCTCTGAGGTGGGCCCTCTGCTGTGAGGTCTTTCGTGCCTGGTTGGCACACATCGCCTTGGTGACGTCAGCCCTCTGGTGGCAGTTGGAGCCTGCTGGGAGCCTCCTTCCCTTGGTGATGAGGGTCCTCTGGCGTCAGGCCCTAACTGCAGGTCTCCCAAAATTTTCTGACATGTTCTCAGTGGTGCGAGGACACTCCTACCAGATTTATATCCCCATGGGGATGTGGGCCTCCTGCTCTGAGGTCCCAATGGCTGGGTTGCTCAGTTTCATGACATGGGCCCTCTTCTGTGAGTTCACTGTGGCCTGGATCCCATAGCCTCGGTGCTCTGGGCCGCCTGCTGGGAGGTTCCAACTGCTGGATTCCTCACTTTTTTATTCTATGGGCCCAGTGTTGTGAGGCTACTCCTGCCTGCCTCACTCCAAGGCCCTTGGTGATGTGGGTCCTCTGGTTTGAGGACACATGTGCTGAGTACGTCACCTTTCGCTGATGTGGCCCCACTGGTGTGAAGACACTCCTGCCTGGTTCCCATCCCCTTGGTGATGTGGGCCCTCTGGTGAGAGTCTGATGTTGGCTGGGTTTCTCACCCTTCTGTGAGGTGGGACCTCTGCTGTGAGGTAACTCATGCCTGGCTTGCTTATGTTGCCTTGGCAACGTGAGCACTCAGGTGGCAGTTGGGGCCTGCTGGGAATCTCCTCCCCTCGGTTATGAGAGCTCTGGATAAAACACATATGCCCTTTTTTGCCAAGTGCATTATTTTCCAAGTTCTGTCTCTTTTCCTATGCTTTAAGAGCGACTCCCGTGTACCTTCTGAAATCGGTTTCCAGCAATCCTGCCCCGCATTCAAGTCCTCTTCGCAGCCTTACTTCAGTATAATTTTGGATGATAGCTGTCATTTATAACTCTGCAGGTTTGTGAATAACAGTGTCCCTGAGCTCCTTTCTTCAACTTGCTTTCTTGTGAGCTGGCCGTAAAACTGCAGGATCTCTTCAGGTCCTAATCTGGTCCCAGCATGGCATGTGGAGCCTCTGGTTCATTCGTCTTCTGGTGGGAAATGAGAGTTAAATTTGCCCGTCCAGACACCTACAGATAGTCTCACATTGGTTCTCCTTATTCCTGTTCATATTCCGCAGAAATTGCAAACTGGGCCAAACAGGAGGTTAAAGGCACTGACTCTCCAAGTGGGGAGAGTGTTAGTAAAGCATCTGGAATGTTGCACCCGAGTACCAGTGGATGAAAACTGAGACACATTTGAACACGTTTCCCGATCACACGGTGGATCATACTCTGGGTTCCACATGCATGTTTTAGCTGAAGGAAGAATCCCTTAAACCTGGAGAGTTGAGACCCATGGAATGGGTACCATGCAATATGACTTCAAAGGGTCTGCATTTGCTCACCGAACCTCACCAATCCTATCACTGCAGTGTTTATGCCGCTGTACACACGCTTGATTCTCTTTCGGAGACATATAAATCGATAGGTTTTAAGATTCTTACTAGTCAGGTATATTCTTAGGCGTTTAATATGGGGTGTTGAGTCCACTTCGTTGAGCAAGGAGTAGCTCTTGTCTATTACATATTTGGCTTATGGAACGGTATCTGTGCTAATTTCAATCTCTGGTTTTATGCAGCACCCCAACTCACCTTTCCCCTCAAGCAAGCATAAGTTGGTTTTCTACATTTGAGACCCTGTTCTGTTTTGTAATTCAGTTCCTGTGTAGCCAAGTTTACATTCCGTGCAGTAGTGATATCTTATGTTGTTTCTTTTTCTGTGTGACTTATTTCACTTAGAATCATTGTACCTGAATCCACTCATTATGCTGCTATGGACCTGATGACATACATTTCATTGCTGAGTGATATTGCATTGTACGTAAGTGCCACAACTTCTTTATCCATTTTTCACTTTCTGTGATATTGAACTTGTACCGTTAACGAGGTTCTTGTAAACAGAGCCGTCCCAAACTTTGGGGTGGCTGTGTCTTTTTGATTTTAATTTCCCTAAGCTATAAGACCATAAGTGGAAGTGCCCTAGGCTCTGTTGCTTTGTTTTGTAGATGTTTCAGGAAACACCATACACTTCTCCAGAGTGGCTGTTGGCAATTTACATCCAGCCCATCAGCATAACAAGGCTCCCAGTTCTCTATGGCCTGTCCTTCCTTTCTGGATTTTACACTTTTTTCAGATGGCCCTTTTGACCAGGGGGCAGTGAGACTTCATTGTAATGCAGATTTCATTTGCAAGCTTGCTTGGTTGGCCAAAAAGGGCGTATTCATTTTTTCCTGAATATATTCAGGAAAAAACGCATATGCCCTTTTTGGCCAAGTGCATCATTGTGGACGTTCTGCTCCTTTTCCTATGCTTTAAAGGCAATTGCTATCTACCTCCTGAAATCGGTTTCCTGCAATTCTGCCCCGCTTTCAAGTCCTCTTGGCAGCCTTACTTCAATACATTTTTGGAAGATAGCTGTCATTTATAACTCTGCAGGTTTGTGAATGACAGTGCCCCTGAGCTCCTTTCTTCAACTCGCTTTCTTGTGAGCTGGCCGCAACACCGCAGGATTTCTTCAGGCCCTAGTGTGGTTCCGGCACGGCACGCTGAGCCGTTGGTTAATTCCTCTTCCTGGTGGGAAATGAGAGTTAAATTTGCCCGTTCAGACACCTCCAGCTTGTCTCTCATTGGTTCTCCCTCTTCCTGTTCATTTTCGCCAGAAATTGCAAACTGGGCCAAACAGGAGGTTAAAGGCACTGACTCTCCAAGTGGGGAGAGTGTTAGTAAAGCGTCTGGAATGTTGCACCCGAGTACCGATGGACGAAAACTGAGTCACATTTGAACATGTTTCCCAATCACACGGTGGATCATACTCTGGGTTCCACATGCATGTTTTAGCTGAAGGAAGAATCCCTTAAACCTGGAGAGTTGAGACCCCTGGAATGGGTACCATGCAATATGATTTCAAAGGGTCTGCATTTGCTCACCGATTCTCACCAATCCTATCATTGCTGCGTTTATGCCACTGTACACACAGTAGATTCTCTTTCGGAGACATATAAATCCATAGGTTTTAGGATTCTTACTAGTCAGGTATATTCTTAGGCGTTTAATACGGGGTGTAGAGTCCACTTCGTTGAGCAAGGAGTAGCTCTTGTCTATTACATATTTGGCTTATGGAACGGTATATGTGCTAATTTCAATCTCTGGTTTTATGCAGCACCCCAACTCACCTTTCCCCTTAAGCAAGCATAAGTTGGTTTTCTACATTTGAGACCCTGTTTTGTTTTGTGATTCAGTTCCTGTGTAGCCAAGTTTACATTCCGTGTGGTAGAGATATCTTATGATGTTTCTTTTTCTGTGTGACTTATTTCACTTAGAATCATCGTACCTGAATCCACTCATTATGCTGCTACGGGCCTGATGACATAGATTTCATTGCTGAGTGACATTGCATTGTACGTAAGTACCACAACTTCTTTATCCATTTTTCGCTTTCTGTGATATTGAACATGTACCGTAAACGAGGTTCTTGTAAACAGAGCCATCCCAAACTTTGGGGTGGCTGTGTCTTTTTGATTTTAATTTCCCTAAGCTATAGGACCATAAGTGGAAGTGCCCTAGGCTCTGTTGCTTTGTTTTTTAGATGTTTCAGGAAACACCATACACTTCTCCAGAGTGGCTGTTGGCAATTTACAACCCGCCCATCAGCATAACAAGGCTCCAAGTTCTCCATGGCCTGTCCTGCCTTTCTGGATTTTACACTTTTCTCAGATGGCCCTTTTGACCGGGGGGCAGTGAGACTTCATTGTAGTGCAGATTTCCTTTGCAAGCTTGCTTGGTTGGCCAAAAAGGGCGTATGCGTTTTTTCCTGAATATATTCAGGAAAAACGCATACGCCCTTTTTGGCCAAGTGCATCATTGTGGACGTTCTGCCTCTTTTCCTATGCTTTACATGCAATTCCAGTCTACCTCCTGAAATCGGTTTCCTGCAATTCTGCCCCGCTTTCAAGTCCACTTGGCAGCCTTACTTCAATATATTTTTGGACGATAGCTGTCATTTATAACTCTGCAGGTTTGTGAATGACAGTGCCCCTGAGCTCCTTTCTTCAACTCGCTTTCTTGTGAGCTGGCCGCAACACCGCAGCATTGCTTCAGGCCCTAGTGTTGTTCCGGCATGGCACGCTGAGCCTTTGGTTAATTCCTCTTCCTGGTGGGAAATGAGAGTTAAATTTGCCCGTCCAGACACCTCCAGCTAGTCTCTCATTGGTTCTCCCTATTCCTGTTCATTTTCCGCAGAAATTGCAAACTGGGCCAAACAGGAGGTTAAAGGCACTGACTCTCCAAGTGGGGAGAGTGTTAGTAAAGCGTCTGGAATGTTGCACCCGAGTACCGGGGGACGAAACCTGAGACCCTTTAAACACGTTTCCCGATCACACGGTGGATCATACTCTGGGTTCCACATGCATGTTTTAGCTGAAGGAAGAATCCCTTAAACCTGGAGAGTTGAGACCCATAGAATGGGTACCATGCAATATGACTTCAAAGGGTCTGCATTTGCTCACCGAACCTCACCAATCGTATCACTGCTGCATTTATGCCGCTGTACACACTCTTGATTCTCTTTCGGAGACATATAAATCCATAGGTTTTAAGATTCTTACTAGTCAGGTATATTCGTAGGCGTTTAGTATGGGGTGTTGAGTCCACTTCATTGAACAAGGAGTAGCTCTTGTCTATTACATATTTGGCTTATGGAATGGGATCTGTGCTTATTTCAATCTCTGGTTTTATGCAGCACCCCAACTCACATTTCCCCTTAAGCAAGCATAAGTTGGTTTTCTACATTTGAGACCCTGTTCTGTTTTGTAATTCAGTTCCTGTGTAGCCAAGTTTACATTCCGTGTAGTAGTGATATCTTATGATGTTTGTTTTTCTGTGTGACTTATTTCACTTAGAATCATCGTACCTGAATCCACTCATTATGCTGCTATGGGCCTGATGACATAGATTTCATTGCTGAGTGATATTGCATTGTACGTATGTACCACAACTTCTTTATCCATTTTTCACTTTCTGTGATACTGAACTTGTACCGTAAACGAGGTTCTTGTAAACAGAGCCGTCCCAAACTTTGGGGTGGCTGTGTCTTTTTGATTTTAATTTCCCTAAGCTATAGGACCATAAGTGGAAGTGCCCTAGGCTCTGTTGCTTTGTTTTTTAGATGTTTCAGGAAACACCATACACTTCCCCAGAGTGGCTGTTGGCAATTTACATCCCGCCCATCAGCATAACAAGGCTCCCAGTTCTCCATGGCCTGTCCTGCCTTTCTGGATTTTACACTTTTTTCAGATGGCCCTTTTGACCGGGGGCAGTGAGACTTCATTGTAGTGCAGATTTCCTTTGCAAGCTTGCTTGGTTGGCCAAAAAGGGCGTATGCGTTTTTTCCTGAATATATTCAGGAAAAAACGCATACGCCCTTTTTGGCCAAGTGCATCATTGTGGACGTTCTGCCTCTTTTCCTTTGCTTTACATGCTATTCCAGTCTACCTCCTGAAATCGGTTTCCTGCAATTCTGCCCCGCTTTCAAGTCCTCTTGGCAGCCTTACTTCAATATATTTTTGGACGATAGCTGTCATTTATAACTCTGCAGGTATGTGAATGACAGTGCCCCTGAGCTCCTTTCTTCAACTCGTTTTCTTGTGAGCTGGCCGCAACACCGCAGCCTTGCTTCAGGCCCTAGTGTGGTTCCGGCATGGCACGCTGAGCCTTTGGTTAATTCCTCTTCCTGGTGGGAAATGAGAGTTAAATTTGCCCGTCCAGACACCTCCAGCTAGTCTCTCATTGGTTCTCCCTATTCCTGTTCATTTTCCGCAGAAATTGCAAACTGGGCCAAACAGGAGGTTAAAGGCACTGACTCTCCAAGTGGGGAGAGTGTTAGTAAAGCGTCTGGAATGTTGCACCCGAGTACCGGGGGACGAAAACTGAGTCACATTTGAACACGTTTCCCGATCACATGGTGGATCATACTCTGGGTTCCACATGCATGTTTTAGCTGAAGGAAGAATCCCTTAAACCTGGAGAGTTGAGACCCATGGAATGGGTACCATGCAATATGACTTCAAAGGGTCTGCATTTGCTCACTGAACCTCACCAATCCTAACACTGCTTCGTTTATGCCGCTGTACACATGGTTGCTTCTCTTTTGGAGACATATAAATCCATAGGTTTTAAGATTCTTACTAGTCAGGTATATTCTTATGCGTTTAATATGGGGTGTTGAGTCCACTTCGTTGAGCAAGGAGTAGCTCTTGTCTATTACATATTTGGCTTATGGAACGGTATCTGTGCTAATTTCAATCTCTGGTTTTATGCAGCACCCCAACTCACCTTTCCCCTTAAGCAAGCATAAGATGGTTTTCTACATTTGAGACCCTGTTCTGTTTTGTAATTCAGTTCCTGTGTAGCCAAGTTTACATTCCGTGTAGTAGTGATATCTTATGATGTTTCTTTTTCTGTGTGACTTATTTCACTTAGAATCATCGTACCTGAATCCACTCATTATGCTGCTATGGGCCTGATGACATAGATTTCATTGCTGAGTGATATTGCATTGTACGTATGTACCACAACTTCTTGATCCATTTTTCGCTTTCTGTGATATTGAACTTGTACCGTAAACGAGGTTCTTGTAAACAGAGCTGTCCCAAACATTGGGGTGGTTGTGTCTTTTTGATTTTAATTTCCCTAAGCTATAGGAACATAAGTGGAAGTGCCCTAGGCTCTGTTGCTTTGTTTTTTAGATGTTTCAGGAAACACCATACACTTCTCCAGAGTGGCTGTTGGCAATTTACATCCCGCCCATCAGCATAACAAGGCTCCCAGTTCTCCATGGCCTGTCCTGCCTTTCTGGATTTTACACTTTTTTCAGATGACCCTTTTGACCAGGGGGCAGTGAGACTTCATTGTAGTGCAGATTTCCTTTGCAAGCTTGCTTGGTTGGCCAAAAAGGGCGTAGGCTTTTTTTCTTGAGGAAAAATCGCATATGCCCTTTTTGGCCAAGTGCATCATTGTGGACGTTCTGCCTCTTTTCCTATGCTTTACATGCAATTCCAGTCTACCTCCTGAAATCGGTTTCCTGCAATTCTGCCCCGCTTTCAAGTCCTCTTGGCAGCCTTACTTCAATATATTTTTGGACGATAGCTGTCATTTATAACTCTGCAGTTTTGTGAATTACAGTGCCCCTGAGCTCCTTTCTTCAACTTGCTTTCTTGTGAGCTGACCGCAACACCGCAGCATCGCTTCAGGCCCTAGTGTTGTTCCGGCATGGCACGCTGAGCCTTTGGTTAATTCCTCTTCCTGGTGGGAAATGAGAGTTAAATTTGCCCGTCCAGACACCTCCAGCTAGTCTCTCATTGGTTCTCCCTATTCCTGTTCATTTTCCGCAGAAATTGCAAACTGGGCCAAACAGGAGGTTAAAGGCACTGACTCTCCAAGTGGGGAGAGTGTTAGTAAAGCGTCTGGAATGTTGCACCCGAGTACCAGGGGACGAAAACTGACACATTTGAACACGTTTCCCGATCACACGGTGGATCATACTCTGGGTTCCACATGCATGTTTTAGCTGAAGGAAGAATCCCTTAAACCTGGAGAGTTGAGACCCATGGAATGGGTACCATGCAATATGACTTCAAAGGGTCTGCATTTGCTCACCGAACCTCATCAATCCTATCACTGCTGCGTTTATGCCACTATACAGACGCTTGATTCTCTTTCGGAGATATATAAATCCATAAGTTTTAAGATTCTTACTAGTCAGGTATATTCTTAGGCGTTTAATATGGGGTGTTGAGTCCACTTCGTTGAGCAAAGTGTAGCTCTTTTTTATTACATATTTGGCTTATGGAACGATATCTGTGCTAATTTCAATGTCTGGTTTTATGCAGCACCCCAACTCACCTTTCCCCTTAAGCAAGCATAAGTCGGTTTTCTACATTTGAGACCCTGTTCTGTTTTGTAATTCAGTTCCTGTGTAGCCAAGTTTACATTCCGTGTAGTAGTGATATCTTATGATGTTTCTTTTTCTGTGTGACTTATTTCACTTAGAATCGTCGTACCTGAATCCACTCATTATGCTGCTATGGGCCTGATGACATAGATTTCATTGCTGAGTGATATTGCATTGTAGGTAAGTACCACAACTTCTTTATCCATTTTTCACTTTCTGTGATATTGAACTTGTACCGTAAACGAGGTTCCTGTAAACAGAACCGTCCCAAACTTTGGGGTGGCTGTGTATTTTTGATTTTAATTTCCCTAAGCTATAGGACCATAAGTGGAAGTGCCCTAGGCTCTATTGTTTTGTTTTTTAGATGTTTCAGGAAACACCATACACTTCTCCAGAGTGGCTGTTGGCAATTTTCATCCCGCCCATCAGCATAACAAGGCTCCCAGTTCTCCATGGCCTGTCCTGCCTTTCTGGATTTTATAATTTTTCAGATGGCCCTTTTGCCCGCGGGATAGTGAGACATCATTGTAGTGCAGATTCCCTTTGCAAGCTTGCTTGGTTGGCCAAAAAGGGCGTATGCGTTTTTTCCTGAATATATTCAGGAAAAAACGCATACGCCCTTTTTGGCCAAGTGCATCATTGTGGACGTTCTGCCTCTTTTCCTATGCTTTACATGCAATTCCAGTCTACCTCCTGAAATCGGTTTCCTGCAATTCTGCCCCGCTTTCAAGTCCTCTTGGCAGCCTTACTTCAATATATTTTTGGACGATAGCTGTCATTTATAACTCTGCAGTTTTGTGAATTACAGTGCCCCTGAGCTCCTTTCTTCAACTTGCTTTCTTGTGAGCTGACCGCAACACCGCAGCATCGCTTCAGGCCCTAGTGTTGTTCCGGCATGGCACGCTGAGCCTTTGGTTAATTCCTCTTCCTGGTGGGAAATGAGAGTTAAATTTGCCCGTCCAGACACCTCCAGCTAGTCTCTCATTGGTTCTCCCTATTCCTGTTCATTTTCCGCAGAAATTGCAAACTGGGCCAAACAGGAGGTTAAAGGCACTGACTCTCCAAGTGGGGAGAGTGTTAGTAAAGCGTCTGGAATGTTGCACCCGAGTACCAGGGGACGAAAACTGACACATTTGAACACGTTTCCCGATCACACGGTGGATCATACTCTGGGTTCCACATGCATGTTTTAGCTGAAGGAAGAATCCCTTAAACCTGGAGAGTTGAGACCCATGGAATGGGTACCATGCAATATGACTTCAAAGGGTCTGCATTTGCTCACCGAACTTCATCAATCCTATCACTGCTGCGTTTATGCCGCTATACACACGCTTGATTCTCTTTCGGATATATATAAATCCATAGGTTTTAAGATTCTTACTAGTCAGGTATATTTTTAGGCGTTTAATATGGGGTGTTGAGTCCACTTCGTTGAGCAAAGTGTAGCTCTTTTTTATTACATATTTGGCTTATGGAACGATATCTGTGCTAATTTCAATGTCTGGTTTTATGCAGCACCCCAACTCACCTTTCCCCTTAAGGAAGCATAAGTTGGTTTTCTACATTTGAGACCCTGTTCTGTTTTGTAATTCAGTTCCTGTGTAGCCAAGTTTACATTCCGTGTAGTAGTGATATCTTATGATGTTTCTTTTTCTGTGTGACTTATTTCACTTAGAATCATCGTACCTGAATCCACTCATTATGCTGCTATGGGCCTGATGACATAGATTTCATTGCTGAGTGATATTGCATTGTAGGTAAGTACCACAACTTCTTTATCCATTTTTCACTTTCTGTGATATTGAACTTGTACCGTAAACGAGGTTCCTGTAAACAGAACCGTCCCAAACTTTGGGGTGGCTGTGTCTTTTTGATTTTAATTTCCCTAAGCTATAGGACCATAAGTGGAAGTGCCCTAGGCTCTATTGTTTTGTTTTTTAGATGTTTCAGGAAACACCATACACTTCTCCAGAGTGGCTGTTGGCAATTTACATCCCGCCCATCAGCATAACAAGGCTCCCAGTTCTCCATGGCCTGTCCTGCCTTTCTGGATTTTATACTTTTTTCAGATGGCCCTTTTGCCCGCGGGATAGTGAGACTTCATTGTAGTGCAGATTCCCTTTGCAAGCTTGCTTGGTTGGCCAAAAAGGGCGTATGCGTTTTTTCCTGAATATATTCAGGAAAAAACGCATACGCCCTTTTTGGCCAAGTGCATCATTGTGGACGTTCTGCCTCTTTTCCTATGCTTTACATGCAACTACAGTCTACCTCCTGAAATCGGTTTCCTGCAATTCTGCCCCGCTTTCAAGTCCTCTTGGCAGCCTTACTTCAATATATTTTTGGACGATAGCTGTCATTTATAACTCTGCAGGTTTGTGAATTACAGTGCCCCTGAGCTCCTTTCTTCAACTCGTTTTCTTGTGAGCTGGCCGCAACACCGCAGCATTGCTTCAGGCCCTAGTGTGGTTCCAGAATGGCACGCTGAGCCTTTGGTTAATTCCTCTTCCTGGTGGGCAATGAGAGTTAAATTTGCCCGTCCAGACACCTCCAGCTAGTCTCTCATTGGTTCTCCCTATTCCTGTTCATTTTCCGCAGAAATTGCAAACTGGGCCAAACAGGAGGTTAAAGGCACTGACTCTCCAAGTGGGGAGAGTGTTAGTAAAGCGTCTGGAATGTTGCACCCAAGTACCGGGGGACGAAAACTGAGTCACATTTGAACACGTTTCCCGATCACACGGTGGATCATACTCTGGGTTCCACATGCATGTTTTAGCTGAAGGAAGAATCCCTTAAACCTGGAGAGTTGAGACCCATGGAATTGGTACCATGCAATATGACTTGAAAGGGTCTGAATTTGCTCACCGAACCTCAACAATCCTAACACTGCTGCGTTTATGCCGCTGTACACACGCTTGATTCTCTTTCGGAGACATATAAATCCATAGGTTTTAAGATTCTTACTAGTCAGGTATATTCTTATGCGTTTAATATGGGGTGTTGAGTCCACTTCGTTGAGCAATGAGTAGCTCTTGTCTATTACATATTTGGCTTATGGAACGGTATCCGTTCTAATTTCAATCTCTGGTTTTATGCAGCACCCCAACTCACCTTTCCCCTTAAGCAAGCATAAGTTGGTTTTCTACATTTGAGACCCTGTTCTGTTTTGTAATTCAGTTCCTGTGTAGCCAAGTTTACATTCCGTGTAGTAGTGATATCTTATGATGTTTCTTTTTCTGTGTGACTTATTTCACTTAGAATCATCGTACCTGAATCCACTCATTATGCTGCTATGGGCCTGATGACATAGATTTCATTGCTGAGTGATATTGCATTGTAGGTAAGTACCACAACTTCTTTATCCATTTTTCACTTTCTGTGATATTGAACTTGTACCGTAAACGAGGTTCCTGTAAACAGAACCGTCCCAAACTTTGGGGTGGCTGTGTCTTTTTGATTTTAATTTCCCTAAGCTATAGGACCATAAGTGGAAGTGCCCTAGGCTCTATTGTTTTGTTTTTTAGATGTTGCAGGAAACACCATACACTTCTCCAGAGTGGCTGTTGGCAATTTACATCCCGCCCATCAGCATAACAAGGCTCCCAGTTCTCCATGGCCTGTCCTGCCTTTCTGGATTTTATACTTTTTTCAGATGGCCCTTTTGCCCGCGGGATAGTGAGACTTCATTGTAGTGCAGATTCCCTTTGCAAGCTTGCTTGGTTGGCCAAAAAGGGCGTATGCGTTTTTTCCTGAATATATTCAGGAAAAAACGCATACGCCCTTTTTGGCCAAGTGCATCATTGTGGACGTTCTGCCTCTTTTCCTATGCTTTACATGCAACTCCAGTCTACCTCCTGAAATCGGTTTCCTGCAATTCTGCCCCGCTTTCAAGTCCTCTTGGCAGCCTTACTTCAATATATTTTTGGACGATAGCTGTCATTTATAACTCTGCAGGTTTGTGAATTACAGTGCCCCTGAGCTCCTTTCTTCAACTCGTTTTCTTGTGAGCTGGCCGCAACACCGCAGCATTGCTTCAGGCCCTAGTGTGGTTCCAGAATGGCACGCTGAGCCTTTGGTTAATTCCTCTTCCTGGTGGGCAATGAGAGTTAAATTTGCCCGTCCAGACACCTCCAGCTAGTCTCTCATTGGTTCTCCCTATTCCTGTTCATTTTCCGCAGAAATTGCAAACTGGGCCAAACAGGAGGTTAAAGGCACTGACTCTCCAAGTGGGGAGAGTGTTAGTAAAGCGTCTGGAATGTTGCACCCGAGTACCGGGGGACGAAAACTGAGTCACATTTGAACACGTTTCCCGATCACACGGTGGATCATACTCTGGGTTCCACATGCATGTTTTAGCTGAAGGAAGAATCCCTTAAACCTGGAGAGTTGAGACCCATGGAATTGGTACCATGCAATATGACTTGCAAGGGTCTGCATTTGCTCACCGAACCTCAACAATCCTAACACTGCTGCGTTTATGCCGCTGTACACACGCTTGATTCTCTTTCGGAGACATATAAATCCATAGGTTTTAAGATTCTTACTAGTCAGGTATATTCTTATGCGTTTAATATGGGGTGTTGAGTCCACTTCGTTGAGCAATGAGTAGCTCTTGTCTATTACATATTTGGCTTATGGAACGGTATCCGTTCTAATTTCAATCTCTGGTTTTATGCAGCACCCCAACTCACCTTTCCCCTTAAGCAAGCATAAGTTGGTTTTCTACATTTGAGACCCTGTTCTGTTTTGTAATTCAGTTCCTGTGTAGCCAAGTTTACATTCCGTGTAGTAGTGATATCTTATGATGTTTCTTTTTCTGTGTGACTTATTTCACTTAGAATCATCGTACCTGAATCCACTCATTATGCTGCTATGGGCCTGATGACATAGATTTCATTGCTGAGTGATATTGCATTGTAGGTAAGTACCACAACTTCTTGATCCATTTTTCACTTTCTGTGATATTGAACTTGTACCGTAAACGAGGTTCCTGTAAACAGAACCGTCCCAAACTTTGGGGTGGCTGTGTCTTTTTGATTTTAATTTCCCTAAGCTATAGGACCATAAGTGGAAGTGCCCTAGGCTCTATTGTTTTGTTTTTTAGATGTTGCAGGAAACACCATACACTTCTCCAGAGTGGCTGTTGGCAATTTACATCCCGCCCATCAGCATAACAAGGCTCCCAGTTCTCCATGGCCTGTCCTGCCTTTCTGGATTTTATACTTTTTTCAGATGGCCCTTTTGCCCGCGGGATAGTGAGACTTCATTGTAGTGCAGATTCCCTTTGCAAGCTTGCTTGGTTGGCCAAAAAGGGCGTATGCGTTTTTTCCTGAATATATTCAGGAAAAAACGCATACGCCCTTTTTGGCCAAGTGCATCATTGTGGACGTTCTGCCTCTTTTCCTATGCTTTACATGCAATTCCAGTCTACCTCCTGAAATCGGTTTCCTGCAATTCTGCCCCGCTTTCAAGTCCTCTTGGCAGCCTTACTTCAATATATTTTTGGACGATAGCTGTCATTTATAACTCTGCAGGTTTGTGAATTACAGTGCCCCTGAGCTCCTTTCTTCAACTCGTTTTCTTGTGAGCTGGCCGCAACACCGCAGCATTGCTTCAGGCCCTAGTGTGGTTCCAGAATGGCACGCTGAGCCTTTGGTTAATTCCTCTTCCTGGTGGGCAATGAGAGTTAAATTTGCCCGTCCAGACACCTCCAGCTAGTCTCTCATTGGTTCTCCCTATTCCTGTTCATTTTCCGCAGAAATTGCAAACTGGGCCAAACAGGAGGTTAAAGGCACTGACTCTCCAAGTGGGGAGAGTGTTAGTAAAGCGTCTGGAATGTTGCACCCGAGTACCAGGGGATGAAAACTGACACATTTGAACACGTTTCCCGATCACACGGTGGATCATACTCTGGGTTCCACATGCATGTTTTAGCTGAAGGAAGAATCCCTTAAACCTGGAGAGTTGAGACCCATGGAATGGGTACCATGCAATATGACTTCAAAGGGTCTGCATTTGCTCACCGAACCTCATCAATCCTATCACTGCTGCGTTTATGCCGCTATACACACGCTTGATTCTCTTTCGGAGATATATAAATCCATAGGTTTTAAGATTCTTACCAGTCAGGTATATTTTTAGGCGTTTAATATGGGGTGTTGAGTCCACTTCGTTGAGCAAAGTGTAGCTCTTTTTTATTACATATTTGGCTTATGGAACGATATCTGTGCTAATTTCAATGTCTGGTTTTATGCAGCACCCCAACTCACCTTTCCCCTTAAGGAAGCATAAGTTGGTTTTCTACATTTGAGACCCTGTTCTGTTTTGTAATTCAGTTCCTGTGTAGCCAAGTTTACATTCCGTGTAGTAGTGATATCTTATGATGTTTCTTTTTCTGTGTGACTTATTTCACTTAGAATCATCGTACCTGAATCCACTCATTATGCTGCTATGGGCCTGATGACATAGATTTCATTGCTGAGTGATATTGCATTGTAGGTAAGTACCACAACTTCTTTATCCATTTTTCACTTTCTGTGATATTGAACTTGTACCGTAAACGAGGTTCCTGTAAACAGAACCGTCCCAAACTTTGGGGTGGCTGTGTCTTTTTGATTTTAATTTCCCTAAGCTATAGGACCATAAGTGGAAGTGCCCTAGGCTCTATTGTTTTGTTTTTTAGATGTTTCAGGAAACACCATACACTTCTCCAGAGTGGCTGTTGGCAATTTACATCCCGCCCATCAGCATAACAAGGCTCCCAGTTCTCCATGGCCTGTCCTGCCTTTCTGGATTTTATACTTTTTTCAGATGGCCCTTTTGCCCACGGGATAGTGAGACTTCATTGTAGTGCAGATTCCCTTTGCAAGCTTGCTTGGTTGGCCAAAAAGGGCGTATGCGTTTTTTCCTGAATATATTCAGGAAAAAACGCATACGCCCTTTTTGGCCAAGTGCATCATTGTGGACGTTCTGCCTCTTTTCCTATGCTTTACATGCAATTCCAGTCTACCTCCTGAAATCGGTTTCCTGCAATTCTGCCCCGCTTTCAAGTCCTCTTGGCAGCCTTACTTCAATATATTTTTGGACGATAGCTGTCATTTATAACTCTGCAGGTTTGTGAATTACAGTGCCCCTGAGCTCCTTTCTTCAACTCGTTTTCTTGTGAGCTGGCCGCAACACCGCAGCATTGCTTCAGGCCCTAGTGTGGTTCCAGAATGGCACGCTGAGCCTTTGGTTAATTCCTCTTCCTGGTGGGCAATGAGAGTTAAATTTGCCCGTCCAGACACCTCCAGCTAGTCTCTCATTGGTTCTCCCTATTCCTGTTCATTTTCCGCAGAAATTGCAAACTGGGCCAAACAGGAGGTTAAAGGCACTGACTCTCCAAGTGGGGAGAGTGTTAGTAAAGCGTCTGGAATGTTGCACCCGAGTACCGGGGGACGAAAACTGAGTCACATTTGAACACGTTTCCCGATCACACGGTGGATCATACTCTGGGTTCCACATGCATGTTTTAGCTGAAGGAAGAATCCCTTAAACCTGGAGAGTTGAGACCCATGGAATTGGTACCATGCAATATGACTTGAAAGGGTCTGCATTTGCTCACCGAACCTCAACAATCCTAACACTGCTGCGTTTATGCCGCTGTACACACGCTTGATTGTCTTTCGGAGACATATAAATCCATAGGTTTTAAGATTCTTACTAGTCAGGTATATTCTTATGCGTTTAATATGGGGTGTTGAGTCCACTTCGTTGAGCAATGAGTAGCTCTTGTCTATTACATATTTGGCTTATGGAACGGTATCCGTTCTAATTTCAATCTCTGGTTTTATGCAGCACCCCAACTCACCTTTCCCCTTAAGCAAGCATAAGTTGGTTTTCTACATTTGAGACCCTGTTCTGTTTTGTAATTCAGTTCCTGTGTAGCCAAGTTTACATTCCGTGTAGTAGTGATATCTTATGATGTTTCTTTTTCTGTGTGACTTATTTCACTTAGAATCATCGTACCTGAATCCACTCATTATGCTGCTATGGGCCTGATGACATAGATTTCATTGCTGAGTGATATTGCATTGTAGGTAAGTACCACAACATCTTTATCCATTTTTCACTTTCTGTGATATTGAACTTGTACCGCAAACGAGGTTCCTGTAAACAGAACAGTCCCAAACTTTGGGGTGGCTGTGTCTTTTTGATTTTAATTTCCCTAAGCTATAGGACCATAAGTGGAAGTGCCCTAGGCTCTATTGTTTTGTTTTTTAGATGTTTCAGGAAACACCATACACTTCTCCAGAGTGGCTGTTGGCAATTTACATCCCGCCCATCAGCATAACAAGGCTCCCAGTTCTCCATGGCCTGTCCTGCCTTTCTGGATTTTATACTTTTTTCAGATGGCCCTTTTGCCCACGGGATAGTGAGACTTCATTGTAGTGCAGATTCCCTTTGCAAGCTTGCTTGGTTGGCCAAAAAGGGCGTATGCGTTTTTTCCTGAATATATTCAGGAAAAAACGCATACGCCCTTTTTGGCCAAGTGCATCATTGTGGACGTTCTGCCTCTTTTCCTATGCTTTACATGCAATTCCAGTCTACCTCCTGAAATCGGTTTCCTGCAATTCTGCCCCGCTTTCAAGTCCTCTTGGCAGCCTTACTTCAATATATTTTTGGACGATAGCTGTCATTTATAACTCTGCAGGTTTGTGAATTACAGTGCCCCTGAGCTCCTTTCTTCAACTCGTTTTCTTGTGAGCTGGCCGCAACACCGCAGCATTGCTTCAGGCCCTAGTGTGGTTCCAGAATGGCACGCTGAGCCTTTGGTTAATTCCTCTTCCTGGTGGGCAATGAGAGTTAAATTTGCCCGTCCAGACACCTCCAGCTAGTCTCTCATTGGTTCTCCCTATTCCTGTTCATTTTCCGCAGAAATTGCAAACTGGGCCAAACAGGAGGTTAAAGGCACTGACTCTCCAAGTGGGGAGAGTGTTAGTAAAGCGTCTGGAATGTTGCACCCGAGTACCGGGGGACGAAAACTGAGTCACATTTGAACACGTTTCCCGATCACACGGTGGATCATACTCTGGGTTCCACATGCATGTTTTAGCTGAAGGAAGAATCCCTTAAACCTGGAGAGTTGAGACCCATGGAATTGGTACCATGCAATATGACTTGAAAGGGTCTGCATTTGCTCACCGAACCTCAACAATCCTAACACTGCTGCGTTTATGCCGCTGTACACACGCTTGATTCTCTTTCGGAGACATATAAATCCATAGGTTTTAAGATTCTTACTAGTCAGGTATATTCTTATGCGTTTAATATGGGGTGTTGAGTCCACTTCGTTGAGCAATGAGTAGCTCTTGTCTATTACATATTTGGCTTATGGAACGGTATCCGTTCTAATTTCAATCTCTGGTTTTATGCAGCACCCCAACTCACCTTTCCCCTTAAGCAAGCATAAGTTGGTTTTCTACATTTGAGACCCTGTTCTGTTTTGTAATTCAGTTCCTGTGTAGCCAAGTTTACATTCCGTGTAGTAGTGATATCTTATGATGTTTCTTTTTCTGTGTGACTTATTTCACTTAGAATCATCGTACCTGAATCCACTCATTATGCTGCTATGGGCCTGATGACATAGATTTCATTGCTGAGTGATATTGCATTGTAGGTAAGTACCACAACATCTTTATCCATTTTTCACTTTCTGTGATATTGAACTTGTACCGCAAACGAGGTTCCTGTAAACAGAACAGTCCCAAACTTTGGGGTGGCTGTGTCTTTTTGATTTTAATTTCCCTAAGCTATAGGACCATAAGTGGAAGTGCCCTAGGCTCTATTGTTTTGTTTTTTAGATGTTTCAGGAAACACCATACACTTCTCCAGAGTGGCTGTTGGCAATTTTCATCCCGCCCATCAGCATAACAAGGCTCCCAGTTCTCCATGGCCTGTCCTGCCTTTCTGGATTTTATACTTTTTTCAGATGGCCCTTTTGCCCGCGGGATAGTGAGACTTCATTGTAGTGCAGATTCCCTTTGCAAGCTTGCTTGGTTGGCCAAAAAGGGCGTATGCGTTTTTTCCTGAATATATTCAGGAAAAAACGCATACGCCCTTTTTGGCCAAGTGCATCATTGTGGACGTTCTGCCTCTTTTCCTATGCTTTACATGCAATTCCAGTCTACCTCCTGAAATCGGTTTCCTGCAATTCTGCCCCGCTTTCAAGTCCTCTTGGCAGCCTTACTTCAATATATTTTTGGACGATAGCTGTCATTTATAACTCTGCAGGTTTGTGAATTACAGTGCCCCTGAGCTCCTTTCTTCAACTCGTTTTCTTGTGAGCTGGCCGCAACACCACAGCATTGCTTCAGGCCCTAGTGTGGTTCCAGAATGGCACGCTGAGCCTTTGGTTAATTCCTCTTCCTGGTGGGAAATGAGAGTTAAATTTGCCCGTCCAGACACCTCCAGCTAGTCTCTCATTGGTTCTCCCTATTCCTGTTCATTTTCCGCAGAAATTGCAAACTGGGCCAAACAGGAGGTTAAAGGCACTGACTCTCCCAGTGGGGAGAGTGTTAGTAAAGCGTCTGGAATGTTGCACCCGAGTACCGGGGGACGAAAACTGAGTCACATTTGAACACGTTTCCCGATCACACGGTGGATCATACTCTGGGTTCCACATGCATGTTTTAGCTGAAGGAAGAATCCCTTAAACCTGGAGAGTTGAGACCCATGGAATTGGTACCATGCAATATGACTTGAAAGGGTCTGCATTTGCTCACCGAACCTCAACAATCCTAACACTGCTGCGTTTATGCCGCTGTACACACGCTTGATTCTCTTTCGGAGACATATAAATCCATAGGTTTTAAGATTCTTACTAGTCAGGTATATTCTTATGCGTTTAATATGGGGTGTTGAGTCCACTTCGTTGAGCAATGAGTAGCTCTTGTCTATTACATATTTGGCTTATGGAACGGTATCCGTTCTAATTTCAATGTCTGGTTTTATGCAGCACCCCAACTCACCTTTCCCCTTAAGCAAGCATAAGTTGGTTTTCTACATTTGAGACCCTGTTCTGTTTTGTAATTCAGTTCCTGTGTAGCCAAGTTTACATTCCGTGTAGTAGTGATATCTTATGATGTTTCTTTTTCTGTGTGACTTATTTCACTTAGAGTCATCGTACCTGAATCCACTCATTATGCTGCTACGGGCCTGATGACATAGATTTCATTGCTGAGTGATATTGCATTGTACGTAAGTACCACAACTTCTTTACCCATTTTTCGCTTTCTGTGATATTGAACTTGTACCGTAAACGAGGTTCTTGTAAACAGAGCCTTCCCAAACTTTGGGGTGGCTGTGTCTTTTTGATTTTAATTTCCCTAAGCTATAGGACCATAAGTGGAAGTGCCCTAGGCTCTGTTGCTTTGTTTTTTAGATGTTTCAGGAAACACCATACACTTCTCCAGAGTGGCTGTTGGCAATTTACATCCCGCCCATCAGCATAACAAGGCTCCCAGTGTTCCATGGCCTGTCCTGCCTTTCTGGATTTTACACATTTTTCAGATGGCCCTTTTGACTGGGGGGCAGTGAGACTTCATTGTAGTGCAGATTTCCTTTGCAAGCTTGCTTGGTTGGCCAAAAAGGGCGTATGCGTTTTTTCCTGAATATATTCAGGAAAAAACTCATACGCCCTTTTTGGCCAAGTGCATCATTGTGGACGTTCTGCCTCTTTTCCTTTGCTTTACATGCAATTCCAGTCTACCTCCTGAAATCGGTTTCCTGCAATTCTGCCCCTCTTTCAAGTCCTCTTGGCAGCCTTACTTCAATATATTTTTGGACGATAGCTGTCATTTATAACTCTGCAGGTATGTGAATGACAGTGCCCCTGAGCTCCTTTCTTCAACTCGTTTTCTTGTGAGCTGGCCGCAACACCGCAGCATTGCTTCAGGCCCTAGTGTGGTTCCGGCATGGCACGCTGAGCCTTTGGTTAATTCCTCTTCCTGGTGGGAAATGAGAGTTAAATTTGCCCGTCCAGACACCTCCAGCTAGTCTCTCATTGGTTCTCCCTATTCCTGTTCATTTTCCGCAGAAATTGCAAACTGGGCCAAACAGGAGGTTAAAGGCACTGACTCTCCAAGTGGGGAGAGTGTTAGTAAAGCGTCTGGAATGTTGCACCCGAGTACCGGGGGACGAAAACTGAGTCACATTTGAACACGTTTCCCGATCACATGGTGGATCATACTCTGGGTTCCACATGCATGTTTTAGCTGAAGGAAGAATACCTTAAACCTGGAGAGTTGAGACCCATGGAATGGGTACCATGCAATATGACTTCAAAGGGTCTGCATTTGCTCACCGAACCTCACCAATCCTAACACTACTTCGTTTATGCCGCTGTACACATGGTTGCTTCTCTTTTGGAGACATATAAATCCATAGGTTTTAAGATTCTTACTAGTCAGGTATATTCTTAGGCGTTTAATATGGGGTGTTGAGTCCACTTCGTTGAGCAAGGAGTAGCTCTTGTCTATTACATATTTGGCTTATGGAACGGTATCTGTGCTAATTTCAATCTCTGGTTTTATGCAGCACCCCAACTCACCTTTCCCCTTAAGCAAGCATAAGATGGTTTTCTACATTTGAGACCCTGTTCTGTTTTGTAATTCAGTTCCTGTGTAGCCAAGTTTACATTCCGTGTAGTAGTGATATCTTATGATGTTTCTTTTTCTGTGTGACTTATTTCACTTAGAATCATCGTACCTGAATCCACTCATTATGCTGCTATGGGCCTGATGACATAGATTTCATTGCTGAGTGATATTGCATTGTACGTAAGTACCACAACTTCTTGATCCATTTTTCGCTTTCTGTGATATTGAACTTGTACCGTAAACGAGGTTCTTGTAAACAGAGCTGTCCCAAACATTGGGGTGGTTGTGTCTTTTTGATTTTAATTTCCCTAAGCTATAGGAACATAAGTGGAAGTGCCCTAGGCTCTGTTGCTTTGTTTTTTAGATGTTACAGGAAACACCATACACTTCTCCAGAGTGGCTGTTGGCAATTTACATCCCGCCCATCAGCATAACAAGGCTCCCAGTTCTCCATGGCCTGTCCTGCCTTTCTGGATTTTACACTTTTTTCAGATGACCCTTTTGACCGGGGGGCAGTGAGACTTCATTGTATTGCAGATTTCCTTTGCAAGCTTGCTTGGTTGGCCAAAAAGGGCGTAGGCTTTTTTTCTTGAGGAAAAATCGCATATACCCTTTTTGGCCAAGTGCATCATTGTGGACGTTCTGCCTCTTTTCCTATGCTTTACATGCAATTCCAGTCTACCTCCTGAAATCGGTTTCCTGCAATTCTGCCCCGCTTTCAAGTCCTCTTGGCAGCCTTACTTCAATATATTTTTGGACGATAGCTGTCATTTATAACTCTGCAGTTTTGTGAATTACAGTGCCCCTGAGCTCCTTTCTTCAACTTGCTTTCTTGTGAGCTGACCGCAACACCGCAGCATCACTTCAGACCCTAGTATTGTTCCGGCATGGCACGCTGAGCCTTTGGTTAATTCCTCTTCCTGGTGGGAAATGAGAGTTAAATTTGCCCGTCCAGACACCTCCAGCTAGTCTCTCATTGGTTCTCCCTATTCCTGTTCATTTTCCACAGAAATTGCAAACTGGGCCAAACAGGAGGTTAAAGGCACTGACTCTCCAAGTGGGGAGAGTGTTAGTAAAGCGTCTGGAATGTTGCACCCGAGTACCAGGGGACGAAAACTGACACATTTGAACACGTTTCCCCATCACACGGTGGATCATACTCTGGGTTCCACATGCATGTTTTAGCTGAAGGAAGAATCCCTTAAACCTGGAGAGTTGAGACCCATGGAATGGGTACCATGCAATATGACTTCAAAGGGTCTGCATTTGCTCACCGAACCTCATCAATCCTATCACTGCTGCGTTTATGCCGCTATACACACACTTGATTCTCTTTCGGAGATATATAAATCCATAGGTTTTAAGATTCTTACTAGTCAGGTATATTTTTAGGCGTTTAATATGGGGTGTTGAGTCCACTTCGTTGAGCAAAGTGTAGCTCTTTTTTATTACATATTTGGCTTATGGAACGATATCTGTGCTAATTTCAATGTCTGGTTTTATGCAGCACCCCAACTCACCTTTCCCCTTAAGGAAGCATAAGTTGGTTTTCTACATTTGAGACCCTGTTCTGTTTTGTAATTCATTTCCTGTGTAGCCAAGTTTACATTCCGTGTAGTAGTGATATCTTATGATGTTTCTTTTTCTGTGTGACTTATTTCACTTAGAATCATCGTACATGAATCCACTCATTATGCTGCTATGGGCCTGATGACATAGATTTCATTGCTGAGTGATATTGCATTGTAGGTAAGTACCACAACTTCTTGATCCATTTTTCACTTTCTGTGATATTGAACTTGTACCGTAAACGAGGTTCCTGTAAACAGAACCGTCCCAAACTTTGGGGTGGCTGTGTCTTTTTGATTTTAATTTCACTAAGCTATAGGACCATAAGTGGAAGTGCCCTAGGCTCTATTGTTTTGTTTTTTAGATGTTTCAGGAAACACCATACACTTCTCCAGAGTGGCTGTTGGCAATTTACATCCCGCCCATCAGCATAACAAGGCTCCCAGTTCTCCATGGCCTGTCCTGCCTTTCTGGATTTTATACTTTATTCAGATGGCCCTTTTGCCCGCGGGATAGTGAGACTTCATTGTAGTGCAGATTCCCTTTGCAAGCTTGCTTGGTTGGCCAAAAAGGGCGTATGCGTTTTTTCCTGAATATATTCAGGAAAAAACGCATACGCCCTTTTTGGCCAAGTGCATCATTGTGGACGTTCTGCCTCTTTTCCTATGCTTTACATGCAATTCCAGTCTACCTCCTGAAATCGGTTTCCTGCAATTCTGCCCCGCTTTCAAGTCCTCTTGGCAGCCTTACTTCAATATATTTTTGGACGATAGCTGTCATTTATAACTCTGCAGGTTTGTGAATTACCGTGCCCCTGAGCTCCTTTCTTCAACTCGTTTTCTTGTGAGCTGGCCGCAACACCGCAGCATTGCTTCAGGCCCTAGTGTGGTTCCAGAATGGCACGCTGAGCCTTTGGTTAATTCCTCTTCCTGGTGGGCAATGAGAGTTAAATTTGCCCGTCCAGACACCTCCAGCTAGTCTCTCATTGGTTCTCCCTATTCCTGTTCATTTTCCGCAGAAATTGCAAACTGGGCCAAACAGGAGGTTAAAGGCACTGACTCTCCAAGTGGGGAGAGTGTTAGTAAAGCGTCTGGAATGTTGCACCCGAGTACCGGGGGACGAAAACTGAGTCACATTTGAACACGTTTCCCGATCACACGGTGGATCATACTCTGGGTTCCACATGCATGTTTTAGCTGAAGGAAGAATCCCTTAAACCTGGAGAGTTGAGACCCATGGAATTGGTACCATGCAATATGACTTCAAAGGGTCTGCATTTGCTCACCGAACCTCAACAATCCTAACACTGCTGCATTTATGCCGCTGTACACACGCTTGATTCTCTTTCGGAGACATATAAATCCATAGGTTTTAAGATTCTTACTAGTCAGGTATATTCTTATGCGTTTAATATGGGGTGTTGAGTCCACTTCGTTGAGCAATGAGTAGCTCTTGTCTATTACATATTTGGCTTATGGAACGGTATCCGTTCTAATTTCAATCTCTGGTTTTATGCAGCACCCCAACTCACCTTTCCCCTTAAGCAAGCATAAGTTGGTTTTCTACATTTGAGACCCTGTTCTGTTTTGTAATTCAGTTCCTGTGTAGCCAAGTTTACATTCCGTGTAGTAGTGATATCTTATGATGTTTCTTTTTCTGTGTGACTTATTTCACTTAGAATCATCGTACCTGAATCCACTCATTATGCTGCTATGGGCCTGATGACATAGATTTCATTGCTGAGTGATATTGCATTGTACGTAAGTACCACAACTTCTTGATCCATTTTTCGCTTTCTGTGATATTGAACTTGTATCGTAAACGAGGTTCTTGTAAACAGAACCGTCCCAAACTTTGGGGTGGCTGTGTCTTTTTGAATTTAATTTCCCTAAGCTATAGGACCATAAGTGGAATTGCCCTAGGCTCTGTTGCTTTGTTTTTTAGATGTTTCAGGAAACACCATACACTTCTCCAGAGTGGCTGTTGGCAATATACATCCCGCCCATGAGCATAACAAGGCTCCCAGTTCTCCATGGCCTGTCCTGCCTTTCTGGATTTTACACTTTTTTTCAGATGGCCCTTTTGACCAGGGGACAGTGAGACTTCATTGTAGTGCAGATTTCCTTTGCAAGCTTGCTTGGTTGGCCAAAAGGGGCGTATGCGTTTTTTCCTGAATATATTCAGGAAAAAACGCATACGCCCTTTTTGGCCAAGTGCATCATTGTGGACGTTCTGCCTCTTTTCCTATGCTTTACATGCAATTCCAGTCTACCTCCTGAAATCGGTTTCCTGCAATTCTGCCCCGCTTTCAAGTCCACTTGGCAGCCTACTTCAATATATTTTTGGACGATAGCTGTCATTTATAACTCTGCAGGTTTGTGAATGACAGTGCCCCTGAGGTCCTTTCTTCAACTCGCTTTCTTGTGAGCTGGCCGCAACACCGCTGCATTGCTTCAGGCCCTAGTGTGGTTCCGGCATGGCATGCTGAGCCTTTGTTTAATTCCTCTTCCTGGTGGGAAATGAGAGTTAAATTTGCCCGTCCAGACACCTCCAGCTAGTCTCTCATTGGTTCTCCCTATTCCTGTTCATTTTCCGCAGAAATTGCAAACTGGGCCAAAGAGGAGGTTAAAGGCACTGACTCTCCAAGTGGGGAGAGTGTTAGTAAAGCGTCTGGAATGTGTCACCCGAGTACCAGGGGATGAAAACTGACACAATTGAACACGTTTCCCGATCACATGGTGGATCATACTCTGGGTTCCACATGCATGTTTTAGCTGAAGGAAGAATCCCTTAAACCTGGAGAGTTGAGACCCAATGAATGGGTACCATGCAATATGACTTCAAAGGGTCTGCATTTGTCCACCGAACCTCACCAATCCTATCACTGCTGCGTTTATGCCGCTGTACACACGCTTGATTCTCTTTCGGAGAAATAGAAATCCATAGGTTTTAAGATTCTTACTAATCAGGTATATTCTTAGGCGTTTAATATGGGGTGTAGAGTCCACTTCGTTGAGCAAGGAGTAGCTCTTGTCTATTACATATTTGGCTTATGGAACGGTATCTGTGCTAATTTCAATCTCTGGTTTTATGCAGCACCCCAACTCACCTTTCCCCTTAAGCAAGCATAAGTCAGTTTTCTACATTTGAGACCCATTTCTGTTTTGTAATTCAGTTCCTGTGTAGCCAAGTTTACATTCCATGTGGTAGAGATATCTTATGATGTTTCTTTTTCTGTGTGACTTATTTCACTTAGAATCATCGTACCTGAATCCACTCATTATGCTGCTACGGGCCTGATGACATAGATTTCATTGCTGAGTGATATTGTATTGTACGTAAGTACCACAACTTCTTTATCCATTTTGCGCTTTCTGTGATATTGAACTTGTACCGTAAACGAGGTTCTTGTAAACAGAGCTGTCCCAAACATTTGGGTGGTTGTGTCTTTTTTATTTTAATTTTCCTAAGCTATAGGACCATAAGTGGAAGTGCCCTAGGCTCTGTTGCTTTGTTTTTTAGATGTTTCAGGAAACACCATACACTTCTCCAGAGTGGCTGTTGGCAATTTACATCCCGCCCATCAGCATAACAAGGCTGCCAGTTCTCCATGGCCTGTCCTGCCTTTCTGGATTTTACACTTTTTTCTGATGACCCTTTTGACCGGGGGGCAGTGAGACTTCATTGTAGTGCAGATTTCCTTTGCAAGCTTGCTTGGTTGGCCAAAAAGGGCGTATGCGTTTTTTCCTGAATATATTCAGGAAAAAACGCATACGCCCTTTTTGACCAAGTGCATCATTGTGGACGTTTTGCCACTTTTCCTTTGCTTTACATGCAATTCCAGTCTACCTCCTGAAATCGGTTTCCTGCCATTCTGCCCAGCGTTCAAGTCCTCTTGGCCGCCTTACTTCAATATATTTTTGGACGATAGCTGTCATTTATAACTCTGCAGGTTTGTGAATGACAGTGCCCCTGAGCTCCTTTCTTCAACTCGCTTTCTTGTGAGCTGGCCGCAACACCGCAGCATTGCTTCAGGCCCTAGTGTGGTTCCGGCATGACATGCTGAGCCTTTGGTTAATTCCTCTTCCTGGTGGGAAATGAGAGTTAAATTTGCCCGTCCAGACACCTCCAGCTAGTCTCTCATTGGTTCTCCCTATTCCTGTTCATTTTCCGCAGAAATTGCAAACTGGGCCAAACAAGAGTTTAAAGGCACTGACTCTCCAAGTGGGGAGAGTGTTAGTAAAGCGTCTGGAATGTTGCACCCAAGTACCAGGGGATGAAAACTGACACAATTAAACACGTTTCCCGACCACACGGTGGATCATACTCTGGGTTCCACATGCATGTTTTAGCTGAAGGAAGAATCCCTTAAACCTGGAGAGTTGAGACCCATGGAATGGGTACCATGCAATATGACTTCAAAGGTTCTGCATTTGCTCACCGAACCTCACCAATCCTATCACTGCTGCGTTTATGACACTGTACACACGCTTGATTCTCTTTCGGAGACATATAAATCCATAGGTTTTAAGATTCTTTCTAGTCAGGTATATTCTTACGCGTTTAATATGGGGTGTAGAGTCCACTTCGTTGAGCAAGGAGTAGCTCTTGTCTATTAAATATTTGGCTTATGGAACGGTATCTGTTCTAATTTCAATCTCTGGTTTTATGCAGCACCCCAACTCACCTTTCGCCTTAAGCAAGCATAAGTTGGTTTTCTACATTTGAGACCCTGTTCTGTTTTGTAATTCAGTTCCTGTGTAGCCAAGTTTACATTCCTTGTAGTAGTGATATCTTATGATGTTTGTTTTTCTGTGTGACTTATTTCACTTAGAATCATCGTACCTGAATCCACTCATTATGCTGCTACGGGCCTGATGACATAGATTTCATTGCTGAGTGATATTGCATTGTACGTAAGTATCACAACTTCTTTATCCATTTTGCGCTTTCTGTGATATTGAACTTGTACCATAAACGAGGTTCCTGTAAACAGAGCTGTCCCAAAGATTGGGGTGGTTGTGTCTTTTTGATTTTAATTTCCCTAAGCTATAGGACCATAAGTGGAAGTGCCCTAGGCTCTGTTGCTTTGTTTTTTAGATGTTTCAGGAAACACCATACACTTCTCCAGAGTGGCTGTTGGCAATTTACATCCCGCCCATCAGCATAACAAGGCTCCCAGTTCTCCATGGCCTGTCCTGCCTTTCTGGATTTTACACTTTTTTCAGATTGCCCTTTTGACCGGGGAGCAGTGAGACTTCATTGTAGTGCAGATTTCCTTTGCAAGCTTGCTTGGTTGGCCAAAAAGGGCGTATGCGTTTTTTCCTGAATATATTCAGGAAAAAACGCATACGCCCTTTTTGGCCAAGTGCATCATTGTGGACGTTCTGCCTCTTTTCCTGTGCTTTACATGCAATTCCAGTCTACCTCCTGAAATCGGTTTCCTGCAATTCTGCCCCACTTTCAAGTCCTCTTGGCAGCCTTACTTCAATATATTTTTGGACGATAGCTATCATTTATAACTCTGCAGGTATGTGAATGACAGTGCCCCTGAGCTCCTTTCTTCAACTCGCTTTCTTGTGAGCTGGCCGCAACACCGCAGGATTGCTTCAGGCCCTAGTGTGGTTCCGGCATGGCACACTGAGCCTTTGTTTAATTCCTCTTCCTGGTGTGAAATGAGAGTTAAATTTGCCCATCCAGACACCTCCAGCTAGTCTCTCATTGGTTCTCTCTATTCCTGTTCATTTTCCGCAGAAATTGCAAACTGGGCCAAACAGGAGGTTAAAGGCACTGACTCTCCAAGTGGGGAGAGTGTTAGTAAAGCGTCTGGAATGTTGCACCCGAGTACCAGGGGACGAAAACTGAGACACATTTGAACATGTTTCCCGATCACATGGTGGATCATACTCTGGGTTCCACATGCATGTTTTAGCTGAAGGAAGAATCCCTTAAACCTGGAGAGTTGAGACCCCTGCAATGGGTACCATGCAATATGACTTCAAAGGGTCTGCATTTGCTCACCGAACCTCACCAATCCTATCACTGCTGCATTTATGCCACTGTACACACGCTTGATTCTCTTGCAGAGACATATAAATCCATAGGTTTTAAGATTCTTACTAGTCAGGTATATTCTTAGGCGTTTAATATGGGGTGTAGAGTCCACTTCGTTGAGCAAGGAGTAGCTCTTGTCTATTACATATTTGGCTTATGGAACGGTATCTGTGCTAATTTCAATCTCTGGTTTTATGCAGCACCCCAACTCACCTTTCCCCTTAAGCAAGCATAAGTCGGTTTTCTACATTTGAGACCCTGTTCTGTTTTGTAATTCAGTTCCTGTGTAGCCAAGTTTACATTCCATGTGGTAGAGATATCTTATGATATTTCTTTTTCTGTGTGACTTATTTCACTTAGAATCATCGTACCTAAATCCACTCATTATGCTGCTATGGGCCTGATGACATAGATTTCATTGCTGAGTGATATTGCATTGTACGTAAGTACCACAACTTCTTTATCCATTTTTCACTTTCTGTGATTTTGTACTTGTACTGTAAACGAGGTTCTTGTAAACAGAGCCTTCCCAAACTTTGGGGTGGCTGTGTCTTTTTGATTTTAATTTCCCTAAGCTATAGGACCATAAGTGGAAGAGCCCTAGGCTCTGTTGCTTTGTTTTTTAGATGTTTCAGGAAACACCATACACTTCTCCAGAGTGGCTGTTGGCAATTTACATCCCGCCCATCAGCATAACAAGGCTCCCAGTGCTCCATGGCCTGTCCTGCCTTTCTGGATTTTACACTTTTTTCAGATGGCCCTTTTGACCGGGGGGCAGTGAGACTTCATTGTAGTGCAGATTTCCTTTGCAAGCTTGCTTGGTTGGCCAAAAAGGGCGTATGCATTTTTTCCTGAATATATTAAGGAAAAAACGCATACGCCCTTTTTGGCCAAGTGCATCATTGTGGACGTTCTGCCTATTTTCCTTTGCTTTACATGCAATTCCAGTCTACCTCCTGAAATCGGTTTCCTGCAATTCTGCCCAGCGTTCAAGTCCTCTTGGCAGCCTTACTTCAATATATTTTTGGACGATAGCTGTCATTTATAACTCTGCAGGTTTGTGAATGACAGTGCCCCTGAGCTCCTTTCTTCAACTCGCTTTCTTGTGAGCTGGCCGCAACACCGCAGCATTGCTTCAGGCCCTAGTGTGGTTCCGGCATGACATGCTGAGCCTTTGGTTAATTCCTCTTCCTGGTGGGAAATGAGAGTTAAATTTGCCCGTCCAGACACCTCCAGCTAGTCTCTCATTGGTTCTCCCTATTCCTGTTCATTTTCCGCAGAAATTGCAAACTGGGCCAAAGAAGAGGTTAAAGGCACTGACTCTCCAAGTGGGGAGAGTGTTAGTAAAACATCTGGAATGTTGCACCCGAGTACCAGGGGATGAAAACTGACACAATTAAACACGTTTCCCGATCACACGGTGGATCATACTCTGGGTTCCACATGCATGTTTTAGCTGAAGGAAGAATCCCTTAAACCTGGAGAGTTGAGACCCATGGAATGGGTACCATGCAATATGACTTCAAAGGTTCTGCATTTGCTCACCGAACCTCACCAATCCTATCACTGCTGCGTTTATGACACTGTACACACGCTTGATTCTCTTTCGGAGACATATAAATCCATAGGTTTTAACATTCTTTCTAGTCAGGTATATTCTTACGCGTTTAATATGGGGTGTAGAGTCCACTTCGTTGAGCAAGGAGTAGCTCTTGTCTATTAAATATTTGGCTTATGGAACGGTATCTGTTCTAATTTCAATCTCTGGTTTTATGCAGCACCCCAACTCACCTTTCGCCTTAAGCAAGCATAAGTTGGTTTTCTACATTTGAGACCCTGTTCTGTTTTGTAATTCAGTTCCTGAGTTGCCAAGTTTACATTCCTTGTACTAGTGATATCTTATGATGTTTGTTTTTCTGTGTGACTTATTTCACTTAGAATCATCGTACCTGAATCCACTCATTATGCTGCTACGGGCCGATGACATAGATTTCATTGCTGAGTGATATTGCATTGTACGTAAGTACCACAACTTCTTTATCCATTTTTCGCTTTCTGTGATATTGAACTTGGACCATAAATGAGGTTCTTGTAAACAGAGCTGTCCCTAACTTTGGGGTGGCTGAGTCTTTTTGATTTTAATTTCCCTAAGCTATAGGACCATAAGTGGAATTGCCCTATGCTCTGTTGCTTTGTTTTTTAGATGTTTCAGGAAACACCGTACACTTCTCCAGAGTGGCTGTTGGCAATTTACATCCCGCCCATCAGCATAACAAGGCTCCCAGTTCTCCATGGCCTGTCCTGCCTTTCTGGATTTTACACTTTTATCAGATGGCCCTTTTGACCGGGGAGCAGTGAGACTTCATTGTAGTGCAGATTTCCGTTGCAAGCTTGCTTGGTTGGCCAAAAAGGGCGTATGCGTTTTTTCCTGAATATATTAAGGAAAAAACGCATACGCCCTTTTTGGCCAAGTGCATCATTGTGGACGTTCTGCCTCTTTTCCTATGCTTTACATGCAATTCCAGTCTACCTCCTGAAATCTGTTTCCTGCAATTCTGCCCCGCTTTCAAGTCCTCTTGGCAGCCTTACTTCAATATATTTTTGGACGATAGCTATCATTTATAACTCTGCAGGTATGTGAATGACAGTGCCCCTGAGCTCCTTTCTTCATCTCGCTTTCTTGTGAGCTGGCCGCAACACCGCAGCATTGCTTCAGGCCCTATTGTGGTTCCGGCATGGCACGCTGAGCCTTTGTTTAATTCCTCTTCCTGGTGGGAAATGAGAGTTAAATTTGCCCGTCCAGACACCTCCAGCTAGTCTCTCATTGGTTCTCCCTATTCCTGTTCATTTTCCGCAGAAATTGCAAACTGGGCCAAACAGGAGGTTAAAGGCACTGACTCTCCAAGTGGGGAGAGTGTTAGTAAAGCGTCTGGAATGTTGCACCCGAGTACCAGGGGACGAAAACTGAGACACATTTGAACACGTTTCCCGATCACATGGTGGATCATACTCTGGGTTCCACATGCATGTTTTAGCTGAAGGAATAATCCCTTAAACCTGGAGAGTTGAGACCCATGGAATGGGTACCATGCAATATGACTTCAAAGGGTCTGCATTTGCTCACCGATCCTCACCAATCCTATCACTGCTGCATTTATGCCACTGTACACACGCTTGATTCTCTTTCTGAGACATATAAATCCATAGGTTTTAAGATTCTTACTAGTCAGGTATATTCTTAGGCGTTTAATATGGGGTGTAGAGTCCACTTCGTTGAGCAAGGAGTAGCTCTTGTCTATTACATATTTGGCTTATGGAACGGTATCTGTGCTAATTTCAATCTCTGGTTTTATGCAGCACCCCAACTCACCTTTCCCCTTAAGCAAGCATAAGTCGGTTTTCTACATTTGAGACCCTGTTCTGTTTTGTAATTCAGTTCCTGTGTAGCCAAGTTTACATTCCATGTGGTAGAGATATCTTATGATGTTTCTTTTTCTGTGTGACTTATTTCACTTAGAATCATCGTACCTGAATCCACTCATTATGCTGCTATAGGCCTGATGACATAGATTTCATTGCTGAGTGATATTGCATTGTACGTAAGTACCACAACTTCTTTATCCATTTTTCACTTTCTGTGATTTTGAACTTATACTGTAAACGAGGTTCTTGTAAACAGAGCCTTCCCAAATTTTGGGGTGGCTGTGTCTTTTTGATTTTAATTTCCCTAAGCTATAGGACCATAAGTGGAAGTGCCCTAAGCTCTGTTGCTTTGTTTTTTAGATGTTTCAGGAAACACCATACACTTCTCCAGAGTGGCTGTTGGCAATTTACATCCCGCCCATCAGCATAACAAGGCTCCCAGTTCTCCATGGCCTGTCCTGCCTTTCTGGATTTTACACTTTTTTCAGATGGCCCTTTTGACCGGGGGGCAGTGAGACTTCATTGTAGTGCAGATTTCCTTTGCAAGCTTGCTTGGTTGGCCAAAAAGTGCGTATGCGTTTTTTCCTGAATATATTCAGGAAAAAACGCATACGCCCTTTTTGGCCAAGTGCATCATTGTGGACGTTCTGCCTCTTTTCCTTTGCTTTACATGCAATTCCAGTCTACCTCCTGAAATCGGTTTCCTGCAATTCTGCCCAGCGTTCAAGTCCTCTTGGCAGCCTTACTTCAATATATTTTTGGACGAAAGCTGTCATTTATAACTCTGCAGGTATGTGAATGACAGTGCCCCTGAGCTCCTTTCTTCAACTCGCTTTCTTGTGAGCTGGCCGCAACACCGCAGGATTGCTTCAGGCCCTAGTGTGGTTCCGGCATGGCACGCTGAGCCTTTGGTTAATTCCTCTTCCTGGTGGGAAATGAGAGTTAAATTTGCCCGTCCAGACACCTCCAGCTAGTCTCTCATTGGTTCTCCCTATTCCTGTTCATTTTCCGCAGAAATTGCAAACTGGGCCAAACAATAGTTTAAAGGCACTGACTCTCCAAGTGGGGAGAGTGTTAGTAAAGCGTCTGGAATGTTGCACCCAAGTACCAGGGGATGAAAACTGACACAATTAAACACGTTTCCCGATCACACGGTGGATCATACTCTGGGTTCCACATGCATGTTTTAGCTGAAGGAAGAATCCCTTAAACCTGGAGAGTTGAGACCCATGGAATGGGTACCATGCAATATGACTTCAAAGGGTCTGCATTTGCTCACCGAACCTCACCAATCCTATCACTGCTGCGTTTATGACACTGTACACACGCTTGATTCTCTTTCGGAGACATATAAATCCATAGGTTTTAAGATTCTTTCTAGTCAGGTATATTCTTACGCGTTTAATATGTGGTGTAGAGTCCACTTCGTTGAGCAAGGAGTAGCTCTTGTCTATTAAATATTTGGCTTATGGAACGGTATCCGTTCTAATTTCAATCTCTGGTTTTATGCAGCACCCCAACTCACCTTTCGCCTTAAGCAAGCATAAGTTGGTTTTCTACATTTGAGACCCTGTTCTGTTTTGTAATTCAGTTCCTGTGTAGCCAAGTTTACATTCCTTGTACTAGTGATATCTTATGATGTTTGTTTTTCTGTGTGACTTATTTCACTTAGAATCATCGTACCTGAATCCACTCATTATGCTGCTACGGGCCTGATGACATAGATTTCATTGCTGAGTGATATTGCATTGTACGTAAGTACCACAACTTCTTTATCCATTTTTCGCTTTCTGTGATATTGAACTTGGACCATAAATGAGGTTCTTGTAAACAGAGCTGTCCCTAACTTTGGGGTGGCTGAGTCTTTTTGATTTTAATTTCCCTAAGCTATAGGACCATAAGTGGAAGTGTCCTAGGCTCTGTTGCTTTGTTTTTTAGATGTTTCAGGAAACACCATACACTTCTCCAGAGTGGCTGTTGGCAATTTACATCCCGCCCATCAGCATAACAAGGCTCCCAGTTCTCCATGGCCTGTCCTGCCTTTCTGGATTTTACACTTTTTTCAGATGTCCCTGTTGACCGGGGGGCAGTGAGACTTCATTGTAGTGCAGATTTCCTTTGCAAGCTTGCTTGGTTGGCCAAAAAGGGCGTATGCGTTTTTTCCTGAATATATTAAGGAAAAAACGCATACGCCCTTTTTGGCCAAGTGCATCATTGTGGACGTTCTGCCTCTTTTCCTATGCTTTACATGCAATTCCAGTCTACCTCCTGAAATCGGTTTCCTGCAATTCTGCCCCGCTTTCAAGTCCTCTTGGCAGCCTTATTTCAATATATTTTTGGACGATAGCTGTCATTTATAACTCTGCAGGTATGTGAATGACAGTGCCCCTGAGCTCCTTTCTTCAACTCGCTTTTTTGTGAGCTGGCCGCAACACCGCAGGATTGCTTCAGGCCCTAGTGTGGTTCCGGCATGGCACGCTGAGCCTTTGTTTAATTCCTCTTCCTGGTGGGAAATGAGAGTTAAATTTGCCCGTCCAGACACCTCCAGCTAGTCTCTCATTGGTTCTCCCTATTCCTGTTCATTTTCCGCAGAAATTGCAAACTGGGCCAAATAGGAGGTTAAAGGCACTGACTCTCCAAGTGGGGAGAGTGTTAGTAAAGCGTCTGGAATGTTGCACCCGAGTACCAGGGGACGAAAACTGAGACATATTTGAACACGTTTCCCGATCACATGGTGGATCATACTCTGGGTTCCACATGCATGTTTTAGCTGAAGGAAGAATCCCTTAAACCTGGAGAGTTGAGACCCCTGCAATGGGTACCATGCAATATGAATTCAAAGGGTCTGCATTTGCTCACCGAACCTCACCAATCCTATCACTGCTGCATTTATGCCACTGTACACACGCTTGATTCTCTTTCGGAGACATATAAATCCATAGGTTTTAAGATTCTTACTAGTCAGGTATATTCTTAGGCGTTTAATATGGGGTGTAGAGTCCACTTCGTTGAGCAAGGAGTAGCTCTTGTCTATTACATATTTGGCTTATGGAACGGTATCTGTGCTAATTTCAATCTCTGGTTTTATGCAGCACCCCAACTCACCTTTCCCCTTAAGCAAGCATAAGTCGGTTTTCTACATTTGAGACCCTGTTCTGTTTTGTAATTCAGTTCCTGTGTAGCCAAGTTTACATTCCATGTGGTAGAGATATCTTATGATATTTCTTTTTCTGTGTGACTTATTTCACTTAGAATCATCGTACCTGAATCCACTCATTATGCTGCTATGGGCCTGATGACATAGATTTCATTGCTGAGTGATATTGAATTGTACGTAAGTAACACAACTTCTTTATCCATTTTTCACTTTCTGTGATTTTGAACTTGTACTGAAAACGAGGTTCTTGTAAACAGAGCCTTCCCAAACTTTGGGGGGCTGTGTCTTTTTGATTTTAATTTCCCTAAGCTATAGGACCATAAGTGGAAGAGCCCAAGGCTCTGTTGCTTTGTTTTTTAGATGTTTCAGGAAACACCATACACTTCTCCAGAGTGGCTGTTGGCAATTTACATCCCGCCCATCAGCATAACAAGGCTCCCAGTGCTCCATGGCCTGTCCTGCCTTTCTGGATTTTACACTTTTTTCAGATGGCCCTTTTGACCGGGGGGCAGTGAGACTTCATTGTAGTGCAGATTTCCTTTGCAAGCTTGCTTGGTTGGCCAAAAAGGGCGTATGCGTTTTTTCCTGAATATATTCAGGAAAAAACGCATACGCCCTTTTTGGCCAAGTGCATCATTGTGGACGTTCTGCCTCTTTTCCTTTGCTTTACATGCAATTCCAGTCTACCTCCTGAAATCGGTTTCCTGCAATTCTGCCCAGCGTTCAAGTCCTCTTGGCAGCCTTACTTCAATATATTTTTGGACGATAGCTGTCATTTATAACTCTGCAGGTTTGTGAATGACAGTGCCCCTGAGCTCCTTTCTTCAACTCGCTTTCTTGTGAGCTGGCCGCAACACCGCAGCATTGCTTCAGGCCGTAGTGTGGTTCCGGCATGACATGCTGAGCCTTTCGTTAATTCCTCTTCCTGGTGGGAAATGAGAGTTAAATTTGCCCGTCCAGTCACCTCCAGCTAGTCTCTCCTTGGTTCTCCCTATTCCTGTTCATTTTCCACAGAAATTGCAAACTGGGCCAAACAAGAGGTTAAAGGCACTGACTGTCCAAGTGGGGAGAGTGTTAGTAAAGCATCTGGAATGTTGCACCCGAGTACCAGGGGATGAAAACTGACACAATTAAACACATTTCCCGATCACAAGGTGGATCATATTCTGGGTTCCACATGCATGTTTTAGCTGAAGGAAGAATCCCTTAAACCTGGAGAGTTGAGACACATGGAATGGGTACCATGCAATATGACTTCAAAGGTTCTGCATTTGCTCACCGAACCTCACCAATCCTATCACTGCTGCGTTTATGACACTGTACACACGCTTGATTCTCTTTTGGAGACATATAAATCCATAGGTTTTAAGATTCTTTCTAGTCAGGTATATTCTTACGCGTTTAATATGGGGTGTAGAGTCCACTTCGTTGAGCAAGGAGTAGCTCTTGTCTATTAAATATTTGGCTTATGGAACGGTATCTGTTCTAATTTCAATCTCTGGTTTTATGCAGCACCCCAACTCACCTTTCGCCTTAAGCAAGCATAAGTTGGTTTTCTACATTTGAGACCCTGTTCTGTTTTGTAATTCAGTTCCTGAGTTGCCAAGTTTACATTCCTTGTACTAGTGATATCTTATGATGTTTCTTTTTCTGTGTGACTTATTTCACTTAGAATCATCGTACCTGAATCCACTCATTATGCTGCTACGGGCCTGATGACATAGATTTCATTGCTGAGTTATATTGCATTGTACGTAAGTACCACAACTTCTTTATCCATTTTTCGCTTTCTGTGATATTGAACTTGGACCATAAATGAGGTTCTTGTAAACAGAGCTGTCCCTAACTTTGGGGTGGCTGAGTCTTTTTGATTTTAATTTCCCTAAGCTATAGGACCATAAGTGGAAGTGCCCTAGGCTCTGTTGCTTTGTTTTTTAGATGTTTCAGGAAACACCATACACTTCTCCAGAGTGGCTGTTGGCAATTTACATCCCGCCCATCAGCATAACAAGGCTCCCAGTTCTCCATGGCCTGTCCTGCCTTTCTGGATTTTACACTTTTTTCAGATGGCCCTTTTGACCGGGGAGCAGTGAGACTTCATTGTAGTGCAGATTTCCTTTGCAAGCTTGCTTGGTTGGCCAAAAAGGGCGTATGCGTTTTTTCCTGAATATATTCAGGAAAAAACGCATACGCCCTTTTTGGCCAAGTGCATCATTGTGGACGTTCTGCCTCTTTTCCTATGCTTTACATGCAACTCCAGTCTACCTCCTGAAATCGGTTTCCTGCAATTCTGCCCCGCTTTCAAGTCCTCTTGGCTGCCTTACTTCAATATATTTTTGGACGATAGCTATCATTTATAACTCTGCAGGTATGTGAATGACAGTGCCCCTGAGCTCCTTTCTTCAACTCGCTTTCTTGTGAGCTGGCCGCAACACCGCAGGATTGCTTCAGGCCCTAGTGTGGTTCCGGCATGGCACACTGAGCCTTTGTTTAATTCCTCTTCCTGGTGGGAAATGAGAGTTAAATTTGCCCATCCAGACACCTCCAGCTAGTCTCTCATTGGTTCTCTCTATTCCTGTTCATTTTCCGCAGAAATTGCAAACTGGGCCAAACAGGAGGTTAAAGGCACTGACTCTCCAAGTGGGGAGAGTGTTAGTAAAGCGTCTGGAATGTTGCACCCGAGTACCAGGGGACGAAAACTGAGACACATTTGAACATGTTTCCCGATCACATGGTGGATCATACTCTGGGTTCCACATGCATGTTTTAGCTGAAGGAAGAATCCCTTAAACCTGGAGAGTTGAGACCCCTGTAATGGGTACCATGCAATATGACTTCAAAGGGTCTGCATTTGCTCACCGAACCTCACCAATCCTAACACTGCTGCATTTATGCCACTGTACACACGCTTGATTCTCTTGCAGAGACATATAAATCCATAGGTTTTAAGATTCTTACTAGTCAGGTATATTCTTAGGCGTTTAATATGGGGTGTAGAGTCCACTTCGTTGAGCAAGGAGTAGCTCTGTCTATTACATATTTGGCTTATGGAACGGTATCTGTGCTAATTTCAATCTCTGGTTTTATGCAGCACCCCAACTCACCTTTCCCCTTAAGCAAGCATAAGTCGGTTTTCTACATTTGAGACCCTGTTCTGTTTTGTAATTCAGTTCCTGTGTAGCCAAGTTTACATTCCATGTGGTAGAGATATCTTATGATGTTTCTTTTTCTGTGTGACTTATTTCACTTAGAATCATCGTACCTGAATCCACTCATTATGCTGCTATGGGCCTGATGACATAGATTTCATTGCTGAGTGATATTGCATTGTACGTAAGTACCACAACTTCTTTATCCATTTTTCACTTTCTGTGATTTTGAACTTATACTGTAAACGAGGTTCTTGTAAACAGAGCCTTCCCAAACTTTGGGGTGGCTGTGTCTTTTTGATTTTAATTTCCCTAAGCTATAGGACCATAAGTGGAAGTGCCCTAGGCTCTGTTGCTTTGTTTTGTAGATGTTTCAGGAAACACCATACACTTCTCCAGAGTGGCTGTTGGCAATTTACATCCCGCCCATCAGCATAACAAGGCTGCCAGTTCTCCATGGCCTGTCCTGCCTTTCTGGATTTTACACTTTTTTCAGATGGCCCTTTTGACCGGGGGGCAGTGAGACTTCATTGTAGTGCAGATTTCCTTTGCAAGCTTGCTTGGTTGGCCAAAAAGGGCGTATGCGTTTTTTCCTGAATATATTCAGGAAAAAACGCATACGCCCTTTTTGGCCAAGTGCATCATTGTGGACGTTCTGCCTATTTTCCTATGCTTTACATGCAATTCCAGTCTACCTCCTGAAATCGGTTTCCTGCAATTCTGCCCAGCGTTCAAGTCCTCTTGGCAGCCTTACTTCAATATATTTTTGGACGATAGCTGTCATTTATAACTCTGCAGGTATGTGAATGACAGTGCCCCTGAGCTCCTTTCTTCAACTCGCTTTCTTGTGAGCTGGCCGCAACACCGCAGCATTGCTTCAGGCCCTAGTGTGGTTCCGGCATGGCACGCTGAGCCTTTGTTTAATTCCTCTTCCTGGTGGGAAATGAGAGTTAAATTTGCCCGTCCAGACACCTCCAGCTAGTCTCTCATTGGTTCTCCCTATTCCTGTTCATTTTCCGCAGAAATTGCAAACTGGGCCAAATAGGAGGTTAAAGGCACTGACTCTCCAAGTGGGGAGAGTGTTAGTAAAGCGTCTGGAATGTTGCACCCGAGTACCAGGGGACGAAAACTGAGACATATTTGAACACGTTTCCTGATCACATGGTGGATCATACTCTGGGTTCCACATGCATGTTTTAGCTGAAGGAAGAATCCCTTAAACCTGGAGAGTTGAGACCCCTGCAATGGGTACCATGCAATATGACTTCAAAGGGTCTGCATTTGCTCACCGAACCTCACCAATCCTATCACTGCTGCATTTATGCCACTGTACACACGCTTGATTCTCTTTCGGAGACATATAAATCCATAGGTTTTAAGATTCTTACTAGTCAGGTATATTCTTAGGCGTTTAATATGGGGTGTTGAGTCCACTTCGTTGAGCAAGGAGTAGCTCTTGTCTATTACATATTTGGCTTATGGAACGGTATCTGTGCTAATTTCAATCTCTGGTTTTATGCAGCACCCCAACTCACCTTTCCCCTTAAGCAAGCATAAGTCGGTTTTCTACATTTGAGACCCTGTTCTGTTTTGTAATTCAGTTCCTGTGTAGCCAAGTTTACATTCCATGTGGTAGAGATATCTTATGATATTTCTTTTTCTGTGTGACTTATTTCACTTAGAATCATCGTACCTGAATCCACTCATTATGCTGCTATGGGCCTGATGACATAGATTTCATTGCTGAGTGATATTGCATTGTACGTAAGTACCACAACTTCTTTATCCATTTTTCACTTTCTGTGATTTTGAACTTGTACTGTAAACGAGGTTCTTGTAAACAGAGCCTTCCCAAACTTTGGGGTGGCTGTGTCTTTTTGATTTTAATTTCACTAAGCTATAGGACCATAAGTGGAAGAGCCCTATGCTCTGTTGCTTTGTTTTTTAGATGTTTCAGGAAACACCATACACTTCTCCAGAGTGGCTGTTGGCAATTTATATCCCACCCATCAGCATAACAAGGCTCCCAGTGCTCCATGGCCTGTCCTGCCTTTCTGGATTTTACACTTTTTTCAGATGGCCCTTTTGACCGGGGGGCAGTGAGACTTCATTGTAGTGCAGATTTCCTTTGCAAGCTTGCTTGGTTGGCCAAAAAGGGCGTATGCGTTTTTTCCTGAATATATTCAGGAAAAAACGCATACGCCCTTTTTGGCCAAGTGCATCATTGTGGACGTTCTGCCTCTTTTCCTATGCTTTACATGCAATTCCAGTCTACCTCCTGAAATCGGTTTCCTGCAATTCTGCCCCGCTTTCAAGTCCTCTTGGCAGCCTTACTTCAATATATTTTTGGACGATAGCTATCATTTATAACTCTGCAGGTATGTGAATGACAGTGCCCCTGACCTCCTTTCTTCAACTCGCTTTCTTGTGAGCTGGCCGCAACACCGCAGCATTGCTTCAGGCCCTAGTGTGGTTCCGGCATGGCACGCTGAGCCTTTGTTTAATTCCTCTTCCTGGTGGGAAATGAGAGTTAAATTTGCCCGTCCAGACACCTCCAGCTAGTCTCTCATTGGTTCTCCCTATTCCTGTTCATTTTCCGCAGAAATTGCAAACTGGGCCAAACAGGAGGTTAAAGGCACTGACTCTCCAAGTGGGGAGAGTGTTAGTAAAGCATCTGGAATGTTGCACCCGAGTACCAGGGGACGAAAACTGAGACACATTTGAACACGTTTCCCGATCACATGGTGGATCATACTCTGGGTTCCACATGCATGTTTTAGCTGAAGGAAGAATCCCTTAAACCTGGAGAGTTGAGACCCCTGCAATGGGTACCATGCAATATGACTTCAAAGGGTCTGCATTTGCTCACCGAACCTCACCAATCCTATCACTGCTGCATTTATGCCACTGTACACACGCTTGATTCTCTTTCTGAGACATATAAATCCATAGGTTTTAAGATTCTTACTAGTCAGGTATATTCTTAGGCGTTTAATATGGGGTGTAGAGTCCACTTCGTTGAGCAAGGAGTAGCTCTTGTCTATTACATATTTGGCTTATGGAACCGTATCTGTGCTAATTTCAATCTTTGGTTTTATGCAGCACCCCAACTCACCTTTACTCTTAAGCAAGCATAAGTCAGTTTTCTACATTTGAGACCCTGTTCTGTTTTGTAATTCAGTTCCTGTGTAGCCAAGTTTACATTCCATGTGGTAGAGATATCTTATGATGTTTCTTTCTCTGTGTGACTTATTTCACTTACAATCATCGTACCTGAATCCACTCATTATGCTGCTACGGGCCTGATGACACAGATTTCATTGCTGAGTGATATTGCATTGTACGTAAGTACCACAACTTCTTTATCCATTTTGCGCTTTCTGTGATATTGAACTTGTACCGTAAACGAGGTTCTTGTAAACAGAGCTGTCCCAAAGATTGGGGTGGTTGTGTCTTTTTGATTTTAATTTCCCTAAGCTATAGGACCATAAGTGGAAGTGCCCTAGGCTCTGTTGCTTTGTTTTTTAGATGTTTCAGGAAACACCATACACTTCTCCAGAGTGGCTGTTGGCAATTTACATCCCGCCCATCAGCATAACAAGGCTCCCAGTTCTCCATGGCCTGTCCTGCCTTTCTGGATTTTACACTTTTTTCAGATGGCCCTTTTGACCGGGGGGCAGTGAGACTTCATTGTAGTGCAGATTTCCTTTGCAAGCTTGCTTGGTTGGCCAAAAAGGGCGTATGCTTTTTTTCCTGAATATATTCAGGAAAAAAAGCATACGCCCTTTTTGGCCAAGTGCATCATTGTGGACGTTCTGCCTCTTTTCCTATGCTTTACATGCAATTCCAGTCTACCTCCTGAAATCGGTTTCCTGCAATTCTGCCCCGCTTTCAAGTCCACTTGGCAGCCTACTTCAATATATTTTTGGACGATAGCTGTCATTTATAACTCTGCAGGTTTGTGAATGACAGTGCCCCTGAGCTCCTTTCTTCAACTCGCTTTCTTGTGAGCTGGCCGCAACACCGCAGGATTGCTTCAGGCCCCAGTGTGGTTCTGGAACGGCACGCTGAGCCTTTGTTTAATTCCTCTTATTGGTGGGAAATGAGAGTTAAATTTGCCCGTCCAGACACCTCCAGCTAGTCTCTCATTGGTTCTCCCTATTCCTGTTCATTTTCCGCAGAAATTGCAAACTGGGCCAAACAGGAGGTTAAAGGCACAGACTCTCCAAGTGGGGAGAGTGTTTGTAAAGCGTCTGGAATGTTGCACCCGAGTACCAAGGGACGAAAACTGAGTCACATTAGAACACGTTTCCCGATCACATGGTGGATCATACTCTGGGTTCCACATGCATGTTTTAGCTGAAGGAAGAATCCCTTAAACCTGGAGAGTTGAGACCCATGGAATGGGTACCATGCAATATGACTTCAAAGGGTCTGCATTTGCTTACCGATCCTCACCAATCCTATCACTGCTGCGTTTATGCCGCTGTACACACGCTTGATTCTCTTTCGGAGACATATAAATCCATAGGTTTTAATATTCTTGCTAGTCAGGTATATTCTTAGGCGTTTAATATGGGGTGTTGAGTCCACTTCGTTGAGCAAGGAGTAGCTCTTGTCTATTACATATTTGGCTTATGGAACGGTATGTGTGCTAATTTCAATCTCTGGTTTTATGCAGCACCCCAACTCACCTTTCCCCTTAAGCAAGCATAAGTTGGTTTTCTACATTTGAGACCCTGTTCTGTTTTGTAATTCAGTTCCTTTGTAGCGAAGTTTACATTCCGTGTAGTAGTGATATCTTATGATGTTTCTTTTTCTGTGTGACTTATTTCACTTAGAATCATCATACCTGAATCCACTCATTATGCTGCTACGGGCCTGATGACATAGATTTCATTGCTGAGTGATATTGCATTGTACGTAAGTACCACAACTTCTTGATCCATTTTTCGCTTTCTGCGACATTGAACTTGTACCGTAAACGAGGTTCTTGTAAACAGAGCCATACCAAACTTTGGGGTGGCTGTGTCTTTTTCGTTTTAATTTCCCTAAACTATAGGACCATAAGTGGAAGTGCCCTAGGCTCTGTTGCTTTGTTTTTTAGATGTTTCAGGAAGCACCATACACTTCTTCAGAGTGGCTGTTGGCAATTTACATCCCACCCATCAGCATAACAAGGCTCCCAGTTCTCCATGGCCTATCCTGCCTTTCTGGATTTTACACTTTTTTCAGATGGCCCTTTTGACCAGGGGGCAGTGAGACTTCATTGTAGTGCAGATTTCCTTTGCAAGCTTGCCTGGTTGGCCAAAAAGGGCGTATGCGTTTTTTCCTGAATATATTCAGGAAAAAACGCATATGCACTTTTTGGCCAAGTGCATCATTGTGGACGTTCTGCCTCTTTTCCTATGCTTTACATGCAATTCCAGTCTACCTACTGAAATCGGTTTCCTGCAATTCTGCCCCGCTTTCAAGTCCTCTTGGCAGCCTTACTTCAATATATTTTTGGACGATAGCTGTCATTTATAACTCTGCAGGTCTGTGAATGACAGTGCCCCAGAGCTCCTTTCTACAACTCGCTTTCTTTTGAGATGGCCGCAACACCGCAGGATTGTTTCAGGCACTAGTTTGAGTCCGGCACGGCATGCTGAGCCTTTGGTTAATTCCTCTTCCTGGTGGGAAATGAGAGTTAAATTTGCCCTTCCAGACACCTCCAGCTAGTCTCTCATTGGTTCTCCCTATTCCTGTTCATTTTCCACAGAAATTGCAAACTGGGCCAAACAGGAGGTTAAAGGCACTGACTCTCCAAGTGGGGAGAGTGTTAGTAAAGCGTCTGGAATGTTGCACCCGAGTACCAGGGGACGAAAACTGACACATTTGAACACGTTTCCCGATCACACGGTGGATCATACTCTGGGTTCCACATGCATGTTTTAGCTGAAGGAAGAATACCTTAAACCTGGAGAGTTGAGACCCATGGAATGGGTACCATGCAATATGACTTCAAAGGGTCTGCATTTGCACACCGAACCTCACCAATCCTATCACTGCTGCGTTTATGCCGCTGTACACACGCTTGATTCTCTTTCGGAGACATATAAATCCATAGGTTTTAAGATTCTTACTAGTCAGGTATATTCTTAGGCGTTTAATATGGGGTGTAGAGTCCACTTCGTTGAGCAAGGAGTAGCTCTTGTCTATTACATATTTGGCTTATGGAACGCTATCTGTGCTAATTTCAATCTCTGGTTTTATGCAGCACCCCAACTCACCTTTCCCCTTAAGCAAGGATAAGTTGATTTTCTACATTAGAGATCCTGTTCTGTTTTGTAATTCAGTTCCTGTGCAGCCAAGTTTACATTCCGTGTCGTAGTGATATCTTATGATCTTTCTTTTTCTGTGTGACTTATTTTACTTAGAATCATCGTACCTGAATCCACTCATTATGCTGCTACGGGCCTGATGACATAGATTTCATTGTTGAGTGATATTGAATTGTACGTAAGTACCACAACTTCTTTATCCATTTTTAGCTTTCTGCGATATTGAACTTGTAACGTAAACGAGGTACTTGTAAACAGAGCCGTCCCAAACTTTGGGGTGGCTGTGTCTTTTTGATTTTAATTTCCCTAAGCTATAGGACCATAAGTGGAAGTGCCTTAGGCTCTGTTGCTTTGTTTTTTAGATGTTTCAGGAAACACCATACACTTCTCCAGAGTGCCTGTTGGCAATTTACATCCCGCCCATCAGCATAACAATGTTCCTAGTTCTCCATGGCCTGTCCTGCCTTTCTGGATTTTACACTTTTTTCAGATGGCCCTTTTGACCGGGGGGCAGTGAGACTTCATTGTAGTGCAGATTTCCTTTGCAAACTTGCTTGGTTGGCCAAAAAGGGCGTATGCGTTTTTTCCTGAATATATTCAGGAAAAAACTCATACGCCCTTTTTGGCCAAGTGCATCATTGTGGACGTTCTGCCTCTTTTCCTATGCTTTACATGCAATTCCAGTCTACTTCCTGAAATCCGTTTACTGCAATTCTGCCCTGCTTTCAAGTCCTCTTGGCAGCCTTACTTCAATATATTTTTGGACGATAGCTGTGATTTATAACTCTGCATGTTTGTGAATTACAGTGCCCCTGAGCTCCTTTCTTCAACTCGCTTTCTTGTGAGCTGGCCGCAACACCGCAGCATTGCTTCAGGCCCTAGTGTGGTTCCGGCATGGCACGCTGAGCCTTTGGTTAATTCCTCTTCCTGGTGGGAAATGAGAGTTAAATTTGCCCGTCCGGACACCTCCAGCTAGTCTCTCATTGGTTCTCCCTATTCCTGTTCATTTTCCGCAGAAATTGCAAACTGGGCCAAAGAGGAGGTTAAAGGCACTGACTCTCCAAGTGGGGAGAGTGTTAGTAAAGCGTCTGGAATGTTGCACCCGAGTACCGGGGGACAACAACTGATACATTTGAACACGTTTCCCGATCACACGGTGGATCATACTCTGGGTTCCACATGCATGTTTTAGCTGAAGGTAGAATCCCTTAAACCTGGAGAGTTGTGACCCATGGAATGTGTACCATGCAATATGACTTCAAAGGGTCTGCATTTGCTCACCGAACCTCACCAATCCTATCACTGCTGCGTTTATGCTGCTGTACACACGCTTGATTCTCTTTCGGAGACATATATATCCATAGATTTTAAGATTCTTACTAGTCAGGTATATTCTTAGGCGTTTAATATGGGGTGTTGAGTCCACTTCTTTGAGCAAGGAGTAGCTCTTGTCTATTACATATTTGGCTTATGGAACGGTATCTGTGCTAATTTCAATCTCTGGTTTTATGCAGCACCCCAACTCACCTTTCCCCTTAAGCAAGCATAAGTTGGTTTTCTACATTTGAGACCCTGTTCTGTTTTGTAATTCAGTTCCTGTGTAGCCAAGTTTACATTCTGTGTAGTAGTGATATCTTATGATGTTTCTTTTTCTGTGTGACTTATTTCACTTAGAATCATCGTACCTGAATCCACTCATTATGCTGCTATGGGCCTGATGACATAGATTTCATTGCTGAGTGATATTGCATTGTAGGTAAGTACCACAACTTCTTTATCCATTTTTCGCTTTCTGCGATATTGAACTTGTACCGTAAACGAGGTTCTTGTAAACAGAGCCGTCCCAAACTTTGGGGTGGCTGTGTCTTTTTGATTTTAATTTCCCTAAGCTATAGGACCATAAGTGGAAGTGCCCTAGGCTCTGTTGTTTTGTTTTTTAGATGTTTCAGGAAACACCATACACTTCTCCAGAGTGGCTGTTGGCAATTTACATCCCGCCCACCAGCATAACAAGGCTCCCAGTTCTCCATGGCCTGTCCTGCCTTTCTGGATTTTACACTTTTTCAGATGGCCCTTTTGACCTGGGGGAAGTGAGGCTTCATTGTAGTGCAGATTTCCTTTTCAAACTTGCTTGGTTGGCCAGAAAGGGCATATGCGTTTCTTCATGAATATATTCAGGAAAAAACGCATGCGCCCTTTTTGGCCAAGTGCATCATTGTCGTCGTTCTGAGTCTTTTCATATGTTGTCAATGCAATTCTAGTCTACCTCTTGAAATCGGTTTCCTGCAATTCTACCTTGCTGTCAGTGCCTCTTCATAGCCTTACCTCAATATACTTTTGGAAAATAGTTGGCCTTTATAACTCTGCAGGTTTTTGAATTGCAGTGGCCCTTAGCTCCATTTTTCAGCTCTTATTTTTGTGATCTTGCCTCATATCCACAGGATTTTTTCATGCCCTATTCTTCTTCTGGGGCGCCTTGCTCTGCCTTTGGTTAATTCTTCTTCCTGATGTGAAATTAGAGTGACATGTGCCCATTGAAACCGCTACAGCTATTTTCTCACTGGTTCCCCCTATTCCCATTCATCCTCCGCACTAACTGCAGACTGTGCGATACCGGAACTTAAAGGCATTGACTCTCCGTGTGGGGATGTTGTTAGTAAAGTGGCTGGAATGTTGATCCGGAGCCCCAGGAGAGGAAAATGAGGTGCGTTTTAGAAACCTTTCCCGATCATATGGTATACCATCCGCTGGATTTCCCATGCATGGTTTAGCTGTAGGAAGATTTCCTTCAACCTGGAGTGTTGGGACCCTTGGAATGAGTAGCATGAAGTATTGCATTAAACTTTCGGCAGTTGCTCACCAAAGCTCACCAATCCTCTCAGCCCCAAGTGTCCAGCCTTATGTCTTATCCAGCTGTGGGGTTTATATGTGGTCATTCCATGTTGCATCACAGCCCCTGAGCGAATTTTGTAAGAATTTTTCTCTCTTTCATTGTTTCTGCGTTTTGGTTTTAAAATTTATTTCTATAATGGGGTTTAGCTCATTTTCACTGCTGTGTTTGGCCACTCTGCACACACTTGATTCCCTTATGGAGATATATCAATACATGGGTTTTAAGATTCTTATTACTCAGATATATTTCTCTGCAGTGTATAGGGTGTGTTGAGGCCAGTTCATTGAGCAAGGTGTAGATCTTGTCTAATACCTATTTGGTTTATTGAACGGTATCTGTGCTAATTTCAAACTCTGGTTTTATGCATCACCCCACCTCTCCTTTCCCCTTAAGCTGACATAAGTGTGTTTTCTAAATGTGAGACACTGTTCTGTTTTGTAATTCATTTTTTGTGCAGCCATATTTATCCTCCCTCTATAAGTGATATCTTATGATATGTTTCTTTTTCTGTTTGACTTATTTCAAGTAGTATTATCGGACCTAAATCCACTCTTTATCCTTCTACTAGCCTTATTACATTGATTTCATGGTGAAGAGATATTTCATTGTACATAAGTACCACATTTTCTTTATCCATTGTTCTCTTTCCTGGGATATTTAAGGTGTACTGAAGTTGAGGTTCTTGTAAACAGAGTAGCCCTAAACTGTGGTGTGCTTGTGTCTTGTTGATTTTTAGACTTCCCTAGATATACTTCCATGATTGGAAGTGCCCTATGCTCTGTAGCTCTGTTTTTTAGATGATTTAGGAACCACCATACACTTCTCCAGAGTGGCTCTCGGCAGTTCACACACTGTCCATCAGCGTATAAAGGCTCCCTGTTCTCCATGGCCTGTCCTGCATTTCTGGTTTTTACAATTTTTTCGGATGGCCCTTTTGACCGGTGGGAAATGAGACTTCTTTGTTGTGCACATTTGCATTGCTTGCTTGCTTGGTTGCCCATAAAGTGCGTATGCGTTTTTTCCTGGATATATTCAGGAAAAAACGCATACTCCTTTTTGGGCCAACAGCATCATTGTCGAAATTCTGCCGCTTTTCATGTGCTTTAAAGACGAGTCCAATCTATCTCTTGAAATCTGTTTCTTGCAATTCTGTCTTGCATTCAGATCCTCTTCTTTGCCTTACCTCAACATATTTTTGGACGTTAGTTTTCATTTATAACTCTGCAGGTTTGTGAATTGCAGTGACCCTGAGCTCCATTTTTTAAGTTGCTCTTTTGTGAGCTGGCCTCAAAGCCGCAGGATTGCTTCAGGCCCTATTTTGGCTCCAGCGAGGCAGGCTGAGCCTTTTTTTAATTCTTATTCTTAATTGGAAATTAGAGTGACATATGCCCGTCCAAACCCCTACAACTATTCTCTCATTGGTTCCCCCTCTTCCCGTTCATCCTCCTCACAATTTGCAAAATGTGTGAAACAGAAGTTTAAATGTGCTGATTCTCTAAGTGGGGAGATTCTAAGTAACGTGGCTGGAATGATGAACAGGAGCACGAGGAGAGGATAAATGAGGTGCATTTTAGACACATCTCCCCATCACATGGTGTACAGTCCTCTGGGTTTTCCATGCATGTTTTAGCTGTAGGAAGATCCCTTGAACCTGCAGATTTGGGACCCATTGAATGGGTACCAGGTAGTATTACTTTAAAGGGTGTGCATTTCCTCACCCAACCTCACATTTCTCTTAGCACGAACAGTTTCCAGCCTTATGTGTCATCCTGCTGTGGGTCTAGATGTGTTCAATCCATGTTGCATCACCGTCCCTGAGGAAAAGTTGTAAGAGGTTTTCTCTGTCTCTCTGTCGTTTATTTTTTTCAATTTATTACTATATTGGTTACAGCTGATTTTCAAAGCTCTGTTTCTTGCTGCTGTACATCCACTTGATTCACATACAGAGAGACATCAATAAATTCTTTTTCAGATTCTTACCAGTCATATATATTCTTTTCCGGTGACTTGAGTGTGCTGAGTGCAGTTCTTTTAGCTACCGTGTAGGCCTTGTTGATTATCAGTTTGGTATTTGGAATGGTATCTTTGCTAATTTCAACCTCCTGGATGATGCCTCACCCCTCCCCACCTTTCCCGTTTAGCAGCCTTACGCGTGTTTTCTACATACTTGACTATGTTTTTCTTTTGTAATTTATTTCATGTGTAGCCATTTTGGATTCCACCTTTAAGTGATATCTTATGATATGTGTCTTTTTCTTTTTGAATTATGTCACTTAGAATGATCATACGTAACTCCTCCGGAGTTGTTACAACTGGCCATATTTCATTGATTTCCAGGCTGAGTAATATTCCACTCTACATAAGTACCACATCTCTATCCATTTTTTCCCTCCAGAGACATTTAAGTTATATCCTAGTTGAGGATCTTTTAAACAGAGAGGCAGTAAACATTGGGGTGCCTGTGTCCTCTCGATTTTTGTTTTTCCCAAGACATACGCCCATAAGTGCAAGTGCCCTATGCTCTGTAGCTCATTTTTTAGATGCTTTAGTAAACACAATACACTTCTCCAGAATGGCCGTTGGCAATATACATTTCCACTATAAGCCTCACAGGGCTCCCTCTTCTCCTTGCCCTGTCCTGCATTTCTGGTGTTTACACTTTATGAGGATGGCTCTTCTGACTGATGCGAAGTGATATCTTTTGTAGTATTGATTTCCAGTGCCCACCTGTTTGGTTGGCTAAAAAAGTGTATGCCCTTTTCTTGAATATATACAGAAAAAAACGCATACAGCCTTTTTGGCCAACTGCAATGTTGGCAATGTTCAGCCCCTTTTCTTGTGCTTAATGGCGAGTCCTTCCTACCTCCTCAAATCCCTTTCCTGCCATTCTCCCTTGCTTACCAATCCTTTTCTCTGACTTTCCTCAAGACATTTTTCAGTGATAGATATTTTCAACTCTGCAGTTTCATGAATTTTACTGCCCCTGAGTTCCATTGTTCAACTTGTGTTTATGGGAACTGGCCACAAAGCAGTGGGATTTCCTCAAGCCCTATACTGTTTCCATGGGCAACCCTAGCCTTTGGTCAATTCGTCTTCCTGATTGGAAATTAGAGTGACATGTGCCTGTCTGAACACCTAGGACTTGTCTCTCATTGTTCCTCATCCTTCCGCTTCATCCTCTGGACAAATTCCAAACTGTACGCAACAGGATGTTGACAGTGCTGACATCTCCAAGTGGGGAGACTGTTAGTAAAGACGCTGGAGGGGTGAACCCGAGCACCAGGAGATGAGGAGATGAGATGCCTTTTCCAAACTCTTCCCGATCAGACGGTATACCATCCTCTGGGTGTGACAGACATGTTTTAGCAGTAGGAAGAGTCCCATTCATGTAAGGAGAACACCAGGGCTTTTTCAAAATCAGTGTCTCCCCGAAACCCAAACTGGGGAATTTTTTAAGCTACGGCTACACATATGTTCATTAAGGGCCTTGGGAAGTAGGCAGAGTCCAAACTTTAGATGATTGAAGTCTTCAGGGTCAGAAGCACTCACCACCGGCTTCCCTTAGGTTACACTTTAACTGTCATTGATAGATGATGTCAATAAAAATATCTATTCTTTTTCCGATTATTTCCCCTTATAGGTTATTGCAAAATATTGAGTGTAGTTCCCTGTGCTATACAGTAGTTCCTTGTTGATGATCTATTTTATACATAGCAGTGTGTATGTGTTAATTCCAAACTGTTAATTTATCCCTCCTCCCACCTTTCCCCTTTGGTAATAATAAATTATAAGATTTTATACTTCTCAGAAATGGGGGAGCTGAAAGAGAGGTATCATTTTCAATGGAAAAGCATTTAAAACAAGATTGAAGCTTTAACCAAGATTATTAGGTGTACATCCTTGGAAAGAAATCACTTCATTTCTCTAATATTGACCTGACAAATAAGACAAACCTTTTCACTGAACTTGCTTATAATAAAGTGATGGAAATATCAAATGGAAGTGTTAGAAACATCTTATTTTACCCGAGCCTTATAAACTGTTCTATGTTAACTACAGTTTGGCTCACACATCTGTTCATTGAAGTTACAATAGTCTCAATTTCTGTTACTGATCCTCCAGAGTGGACCCCAACAAGTGTCCCCCTGCCCAGTGTCATTGGGGCCAACAGATCGAGACTGAGTTTGGTTCACAAGCAAAGGAAACTTTATATTTTAAACAGAGAATGGAGAGGTGAGAGCACGCACTACCCCGTGGGCTGTGGGCTGGGCTGCTGTGTAGAGATCCTGTCAGAGTCAGTGGGAGGGAGGGGGCGGAGCACTCGAGGGCCGGGTTGGCTGCAGCTCAGCCTCTATATCTCGGAGTCTGCACTGGGCCCCAGGAGCTGAGGTGTCGACCCAGCCATTCTGCACTAGGAAATCTGGTCTGAAGTGCCGGGTGTGGAACCTCTGCATGCGGGACCCTAGGAGCACGTGAAATTAGACAAAGCACAAAGGATAAAAAAGGTCAGACTTGACTTTATTGCCCAGATTCTATTTTTATCTCCCAGGGATTTTTAATGGGCTTTGCTGGGGACAAACCCCTCCTCTGCCTTTTGTCCCGTTCCTCATTCTTGGAGTGCTGAGGGTGCAGACCCTTCTTCTGTAACTGCTGAGTGCTGAGTTGGGAGCCCTCATACCAGGGGACGAGGGTCAGAACTTCTCCCCAGCAGCCTCCAGGTGACGTTGATTGGCCCCAGGACCCCTGCCTCCCTGCTCGTCCGCCTGAGCACCAGCATTGGAAGTGTTATAGATTCTAATGACCTTTAAGGGTCCAGGAAAGAGATGTGCAGAGACGCTGTGGGGGCCGGTTTCACCCCGCCCCACATTTGTTCGGCCACCTTAGGCTGACCGTTTCTGCCAGCCTAGATGCTCTGACCAGTAGTCTGCTCTTTCTTCAATTAGGCCCCTGAATTAACGTAAAAACAGCACCAGGTGTCAGAGCCCTGCCCGCTCAACTCCCAGACAGTCCAGGGTCAATGGTGATCAAGGACCATGATGGCCACTGAGTCAACAGCCTTTTGAAGTAAACAGGAGTCCAGCCGGTCTTATTGGCCACCATCATCACGGTGTCTGTAGGCTTTTCTATGGTGACAGTGTGATATACGTTTCCCCCGCCAAGATTATTAGCTCCCCTCCGGGTGCAGTAAGTCCTGCAAGCAGTAGTCTACTCCTTCGGGACACACTATTGTTGTTTTATGAGAGAAACTCCAGGTCAAGTGATGTTCACACGAGTCGTCATGGTGCCCTGTTGCCCCTGGTTATCTCTCTGGATGTTGGAGTTGGAGGGCCTCCTCACTCGAGGTCGGTGTGCCCACGGAGCGAACCCTGCAACTTCAGGGCATGGTTGGTGATTAGGATCACCACGTGGGGTCCTTTTCCCTTAGGAGAGAGGTGGCCTTTTGGGCTGCTGATTTTCAGGTTTTTAGATACCGCCAGTATCTTGGCCAGATGTGGCAGTGGGCCAAGCCCCTTGGTGACTGTAGTTTATCCTACCTGGATGGCATTCTTGTGTTGTTCCATTTCAAGTGGTCCCAGTTTTTGCACTAATTCTCCAATGGCGACTCACCTTTCACCGGGAATGGAAAGGTCAAAGGGTTTAGCTCAATTAGGGAGTTCCAGGGCAAGGGTCTGAATTGACTGCTCTTTCCATTCTTGAAAGGCCACTTCTGGATTCTGTTCAAAAGGATCATCATCTTTTCCTTTCAGTGTTTCATATAGAGGCCCAGCTAGTAGACTGTAGTTAGGGATCCAGAAGCAGCAAACCCTGGCCTCCCCAGGAACCCCTAAGCTGTCTTCTAGTTTTAGAAAGGGGTAAGGCTGCAAATGGTTTCTTCGCTTTCCTGGGATGGGCTTCTCTGACCTTCTGTGAGAATGAAGCCCAGGCAGGTCACCGCAGTCTGTGATATTTGAGCTTTTTCTTGGACAACTTCTATCCTTTATTGGCTTGGTAGTTCAGAGGCCTCCTTAGTAGGGCTGGCGATCAGAATGTCGTCTGCATATTGAAGGAGGGTTTCCTTTTCCAGAGGTAGAACTTTTCAGTCTTTAGCTAAGCTTTCCCCAAAGATGGTGTGGGAATTTTTGAACCCTTGGGGCAAGACGGCCCGGAAGTATTGTTTTAGTTGTATGTTGAGTCCTGCCACTCACAAGCCAAAATTTCTTGTGACTCTGGGACTAATGGAATACAAAAGAAGGCATCATTGAGACTAATACAGAATACCATGTCCTGGTGGTTGGTAGAATGACCAGCAGGGTGTAGGAATTAGGAGCAACTGGAGGTATATCCTCAGTGGCTTCACTGACTGTCCTGACATCCTTTACCAGGTCCCCAGCAGCCCATGGGGCTCTCGTGGTCAGGCCAATCCCAGGATATGGAGCTCTCCTGGGCAGGTACCCCACCCCCAACCCAGCCCACGGGGCTCTCGTGGTCAGGCCTCTCCCAGGATACAGAGCTACCCTTGCAGGTACCGTGGCAGGGCTGGGCACACAGGAACCGTGCACATAGCTCTCACTGAAGAGCACCCCCATCTCACCTGTCGCTCAGAGCTGACACAGAGCACCTCAGAGCAGGACTTGAACTAACAAACAGCAGCTGCGACAGGTCTGTGACCCTGGGCATCACTCTGTGTGGCCTCCCTCCACCTGGTCTTCCAGAGACTTCCACTGCACCCGGGGCACCAGGCCTCTGTCTCCAACCACCACCCACCCCTCCTCTCCCTGACTCCTGGGTTCCTCTCATTAGGAGAGGCTTTTCTTGAAGTTGTCTCCCACTCATGGGCCAGATAAAATGATTAGAAAACAAGCCAAAGCTGCAGCCCCTTGTCTATCCTGACTCTCAGGAGCCCACACCTGTTCCTTGGACCTGGCCGGTTCAGCAAGTTCCATTTTCTGCAACTGTGAGCCCCTGAGGGGTGATGATTGGCTGACCTGGGCAGCCTTACCGTGCCGGCCAGCCCTCCCCAGGTGTGCCTGGGTTGAGATCAATATAAATACCACTCCAGGCAGCAAGAGCCCCTGCAGCTGTGCCTGACGCCATTTTCTCTGCCCTGTCAGCAGTCTCGGGGCTGGGCTGGTGGGAGGGAGTGAGAGGCCACGGCTTTGTGGGTGGCCCAGTGTGAGTGGGGCTCTGCTGGACTTTCTGCAGCAGTTGCCAGGCTGCCACCTGCTAAAGAAGAGGATGTGTCACCCATACCTGCTGCTGGAATTTCTCCCTGGGCAGAGGTGAGGAAGGAAAAAAGCAGTGGGAGCAGGGACAGGACAGGTATCTCAGGCAGGGAAATGGAAATCTTCCAGAAGAGCACCCAGGACCAGGGCCATCCTGGCTGGCCTGCAGGCACCAAGTCAGCTGGCATGCTGTCACTCATGTGGCTCCATGGCCCTTCCTCTAGGCTTTCAAGTCCTTGTATATATTCAGGTGTTTTACCTGGGAAGGGTGGGAACAGTTCAGCAGCAACTGGCCTGGGGCTCAGCTCACGTTCACTCACAGATGCCTCGGCACGGTGCCCCAGCTTTGCAATGAGGACGCTTGTTGTGTGGGGGCTGCTGGCTGAATGGGAGACGATTCCCCACCACTGACCAACTTCAGAATTGTTTACAACTGGAGCAAGGGCCCTGATACGGTTTTCCTCTGAGTAACTGGTGGGTTCTGTTTTTTTTTTCTCTTTTTCGTTTTTGGTTCAAGGTAGAATTTATTCCTCTTTTTTGTACTTACAGATATAAGCATGGAAATAATTTATTCATATAAATACATGTATGTGAAGGGAATAATTGTTTTTTCTGTTTTGTTTTTTAAATTTTATTTCTTTTTAATTTTGAATTTTATTTTATATTTTTATACAGCAAGTTCTTATTGGTTATCTATTTTATACATATAAATGTTTACATGCCAATCCCAATCTCTCAACTCCTCCCACCACCACCCCCCCAAGAGCTTTCCCCCCTTGTTGTCCATACGATTGTTGTCTACATCTGTTGCTCTATTTATGCCTTGCAAAACGGTTAATCTGTACAGTTTTTCTAGGTTCCACATATATGCATGAATATACAAGATTTGTTTTTCTCTTTCTGACTTACTTCACTCTGTATGACAGTCTCTAGATCCATCGACGTCTCTACAAATGACCCAATTTCATTCCTTTCATGGCTTAGTAATATTCCATTTTATATATGTACCACATCTTTATGCATTCGTCTGTCTGTGGGCATTTAGGTTGCTTCCATTACCTCGATATTGTAAATAGTGATGCAATGAACATTGCGGTGAATGTCTCTTTTTGATTTATGGTTTTGTCTGGGTATATGTCCAGTACTGGGATTGCTGTATCATATGGTAATTCTATTAATAGTTTCTTAAGAAACTCCATATTGTTCTCCATAGTGACTGTGTCAATTTATATTCCCAACAATAGTGGAAGAGGCTTCCTTTTCTCCACACCCATTCCAGCATTTGTTGTTTGTAGAATTTCAGATGATGCCCATTCTAACAGGTGTGAGGTGATACCTCATTGTTGAGTCCATTTCGTTGAGCAAGGGGTAGGTCTTCTCTATTACATATTTGGCTTATGGAACGGTATCTGTGCTAATTTCAAACTCTGGTTTTATGCAGCACCCCAACTCACCTTTCCCCTTAAGCAAGCATAAGTTGGTTTTCTAAACTTGAGACCCTGTTCTGTTTTGTAATTCAGTTCCTGTGTAGCCAAGTTTACATTCCGTGCATTAGTGATACCTTATGATGTTTCTTTTTCTGTGTGACTTATTTCACTTAGAATCATCGTGCCTCAATCCACTCATTATGCTGGTACAGGCCTGGTGACACAGATTTCATTGCTGAGTGGTATTCTGTTGTACGTAAGTACCGCAACTTCTTTATCAATTATTTGTTCTCTGGGATATTTAACTTGTACCGTAGAAGAGGTTCCTGTAAACAGAGCCATCCCAAATTTTGGGGTGGCTGTGTCTTTTTGATTTTAATTTCCCTAAGCTATAGGACCATAAGTGGAAATGCCCTAGACTCTGTTGCTTTGTTTTTCAGATGTATCAGGAAACACTATACACTTCTCCAGAGTGACTGTTGGCAATTTACATCCCGCCCATCAGCATAACAAGGCTCCCAGTTCTCCATGGCCTGTCCTGCCTTTCTGGATTTTACACTTTTTTCAGATGGCCCTTTAGACCAGGGGGAAGTGACACTTCATAGTAGTTCGGATTTCCATTGCAAGCTTGCTTGGTTTGCCAAAAAGGGCGTATGTGTTTTTTCCTGAATATATTCAGGAACAAACTCATATGCCCTTTTTTGTCACGTGCATCATTGTCGATGTTCTGCCTCTTTTCCTATGCTTTAAATGCAAATCCAGTCTACCTCCTGAAATCGGTTTCCTGAAATTCTGCCCCGCTTTCAAGTCCTCTTCGCAGCCTTACTTCAATATATTTTTGGACGTTATCTGTCATTTATAACTCTGCAGGTTTGTGAATTACAGGGCCCCTGAGCTCCTTTCTTCAACTCGCTTTCTTGTGAGCTGGCCGCAAACCCGCAAGACTGCTTCAGGCCCTAATCTGCTTCTGGCAGGGCACGCTGAGCCTTTGGTTAATTCCTCTTCCTGGTGGGAAATGAGTGTTAAATATGCCCGTCCAGACACCTACCTCACTCTCAACCCCTTGGTGATGTGGGTCCTCTGGTTTGTGGCCACCTTTGCTGGGTTCCTCACCTTTCGATGATGTGGTCCCACTAGTGTGAGGACACTCCTGTCTGGTTCTCATCCACGTGGTTATGTGGACCCCCTGGTGAGAGTCTGTTCCTGGCTGTGTTCCTCACCCTTCTGTGAGGGAGACCCTCTGCTGATAGGTCACTCCTGCATGGCTGGCACACATTGCCTTGGTGAAGTCAGCTGTGTGGTGGCAGTTGGAGCGTGCTGGGGATCTCCTGCCCCCGGTGATGAGGGCCCTCTTGCGTCAGGCCCTAACTGCTGGGCTCACCAACTTTTCTTAGTGAGCCCAATGATGCTTGGGCACTCCTCTTAGGACCCCATCTCCATGGGGATGTGGGCCTTCTGCTCTGAGGTCCCAACGGCTGGGTTGTTCACATTTTCATGATGTGGGCTCTCTGGTGTTAGTTCACAGAGGCCTGGATCCCATAGCCTCTGTGCTCTTGGCCGCCTGCTGGGAGGTTCCAACTGCTGGATTCCTCACTTTTTTAATTTTTTAGGCCCTCTGTTGTGAGGATCCTCCTGCCTGCCTCACTCCCAGCCCCTTCGTGATGTGTGTCCTCTGGTTTGAGGTCACATGTGCTGGGTTCCTCACCTTTCGATGATGTGGGACCAATGGTCTTAGGAGACTCCTGCCTGGTTCACATCCCCTTTGTGATGTGGGCCCTCTGGTGAGAGTCTGATCCTGGCTGGGTTCCTCACCCATCTGTGAGGTGGGCCCTCTACTATCAGGTAACTCTTGCCTGGCTTGCTCACCTCGCCTTGTTGACATGAGCCCTCTGGTGGCACTTGGACCCTGCTGGGAGCCTCCTCATCTCTTTGATGAGGGCCCTCTGACGTCAGGCCCTAACTGTTGGGCTCCCCAACTTTTCTTAGTGAGCCCAGTGATGCTCGGGCACTCCTCTTAGGTTCCCATCTCCATGGGGATGTGGGCCTTCTGCTCTGAGGTTCCAACGGCTGGGTTGATCACAGTTTCATGATGTGGGCTCTCTGGTGTTAGTTCACTGTGGCCTGGATCCCATAGCCTCTGTGCTCTTGGCCGCCTGCTGGGAGGTTCCAACTGCTGGATTCCTCACTTTTTTAATTTTTTAGGCCCTCTGTTGTGAGGATCCTCCTGCCTGCCTCACTCCCAGCCCCTTCGTGATGTGTGTCCTCTGGTTTGAGGCCACATGTGCTGGGTTCCTCACCTTTCGATGATGTGGGACCAATGGTCTTAGGAGACTCCTGCCTGGTTCACATCCCCTTGGTGATGTGGGCCCTCTGTTGAGAGTCTGATCCTGGCTGGGTTCCTCACCCTTCTGTGAGGTGGGCCGTCTGCTGTGAGGTCACTCCTGCCTGGCTTGCTCACCTCGCCTTGTGGACATGAGCCCTCTGGTGGCACTTGGAGCCTGCTGGGAGTCTCCTCCCCTCGGTGATGAGGGCCCTCTTGCGTCAGGCCCTAACTGCTGGGCTCACCACATTTTGTGATGTGCGCCCAGTGGTTCGAAGACACTCCATCCAGGTTCACATCCCCATTGGGATGTGGGCCTTCTGCTCTGAGGTCCCAACGGCTGGGTTGTTCACAGTTTCATGATGTGGGCTCTCTGCTGTTAGTTCGCTCTGGCCTGGATGTCATAGCCTCTGTGCTCTGGGCCGCCTGCTGGAAGGTTCCAACTGCTCGATTCCTCAACTTTTGTATTCTATGGGTCCTGTGTTGTGATGCTCCTCCTGCCTGCCTCACTCGCAACCCCTTCTTGATGTGGGTCCTCTGGTTTGAGGCCACATGTGCTGGGTTCCGCAACTTTCAATGATGTGGCCCCACTGGTGTGAGGACACTCCTGCCTGGTTCCCATCCCCTTGGTGATGTGGGCCTTCTGGTGACAGTCTTATCCTGGCTGGGTTCCTCACTCTTCTGTGAGGTAGGCCCTCTGCTGTGAGGTCAATCCTGCCTGACTTGCACACATCACCTTGGTGACGTGGGCCCTCTGTTGGCACATGGAACCTGCTGGGAGCCTCCTGCCCTCGGTGATGACGGCCCTCTAGCATCAGGCCCTAACTGCTGGGCTCCCCACGTTTTCTGATGTGAACCCAGTGATGCCAGGACACTCCTGTCAGGTTCCCATCCCCATGGGGATGTGGGCTTTCTGCTCTGAGGTCCCAACGCCTGGGTGGCTCACAGTTTCATGATGTGGGCTCTCTGGTGTTAGTTCACTCCTGCCTGCATCCCATAGCTTCTGTGCTCTCGGCCGCCTGCTGGGAGGTTCCAAATGCTGGATTCCTCACCTTTTTTATTCTTTGGGCCCTCTGTTTTTAGGCTACTCCTACCTGCCTCACTCCCATCCCCTTTGTGATGTATGTCCTCTGATATGAGGCCGTATGTGCTGGGTTCTTCACCTTTCAATGATGTGGCCCCACTGGTGGGAGGACAGTCCTGACTGGTTCCCATCCCCTTGGTGTTGTGGGCCCTCTGGCAAGAGTCTCATCCTACCTCGGTTCCTCACCCTTCTGTGAGATAGGCCCTCTGCTGTGAGGTCACTACTGCCTGGCTGGCGCATGCCACCTTGTAGACGTGGGCCCTCTGTTGGCAGTTGGAACCTGCTGGGAGTCTCCTCCCCTCAGTTATGAGGGCTCCCTGGCGTCGGGCCCTAACTGCTGGGCTCCTAACATTTTCTGATATGTGCTAAGTGGTGCGAAGCCACTCCTGCCAGGTTCCCATCCCAATGGGGATGTGGGCCTTCTGTTCTGAGGTCCCAACGGCTGGGTTGCTCACAGGTTCATGATGTGGGCCCTCTGCTGTGAGTTCACTGTGGCCTGGATCCCATAGCCTCGGTGCTCTGGGCCACTTGCTGGGAGGTTCCAACTGCTGGATTCCTCAACTTTTATATTCTATGGACCCTGTGTTGTGAGGCCAGTCCTGCCAGCCTCATTCCGAAACCCTTGGTGATGTGGTTCCTCTGGTTTGAGGCTACATGTGCTGGGATCCTCACCTTTCGATGATGTTGTCCCACTGGTGTGGGGACACTCCTGCCTGGTTCCCATCCCCTTGGCGATGTGGGCCCTCTGGTGAGAGTCTGATCCTGGCTGTGTTCCTCACCCTTCTGTGAGGTGGGCCCTCTGCTGTGAGGTCACTCCTGCCGGGCTGGCACACTCTTATTTTGCCTCACTCCCAGCCCCTTGGTGATAGGTGTCCTATGGTTTGAAGCCACATGTTCTGGGTTCCTCACCTTTAGATGATGTGGCCCTACTCATGTGAGGACACTCCTGCCTGGTTCCAATCCATTTGGTGATGTGGGCCCTCTGGTGCAAGTCTGATCCTGACTGGGTTCGTCACACTTCTCTGAGGTGGGCCCTCTGCTGTGAGGTCTTTCGTGCCTGGTTGGCACACATCGCCTTGGTGACGTCAGCCCTCTGGTGGCAGTTGGAGCCTGCTGGGAGCCTCCTTCCCTTGGTGATGAGGGTCCTCTGGCGTCAGGCCCTAACTGCAGGTCTCCCAAAATTTTCTGACATGTTCTCAGTGGTGCGAGGACACTCCTACCAGATTTATATCCCCATGGGGATGTGGGCCTCCTGCTCTGAGGTCCCAATGGCTGGGTTGCTCAGTTTCATGACATGGGCCCTCTTCTGTGAGTTCACTGTGGCCTGGATCCCATAGCCTCGGTGCTCTGGGCCGCCTGCTGGGAGGTTCCAACTGCTGGATTCCTCACTTTTTTATTCTATGGGCCCAGTGTTGTGAGGCTACTCCTGCCTGCCTCACTCCAAGGCCCTTGGTGATGTGGGTCCTCTGGTTTGAGGACACATGTGCTGAGTACGTCACCTTTCGCTGATGTGGCCCCACTGGTGTGAAGACACTCCTGCCTGGTTCCCATCCCCTTGGTGATGTGGGCCCTCTGGTGAGAGTCTGATGTTGGCTGGGTTTCTCACCCTTCTGTGAGGTGGGACCTCTGCTGTGAGGTAACTCATGCCTGGCTTGCTTATGTTGCCTTGGCAACGTGAGCACTCAGGTGGCAGTTGGGGCCTGCTGGGAATCTCCTCCCCTCGGTTATGAGAGCTCTGGATAAAACACATATGCCCTTTTTTGCCAAGTGCATTATTTTCCAAGTTCTGTCTCTTTTCCTATGCTTTAAGAGCGACTCCCGTGTACCTTCTGAAATCGGTTTCCAGCAATCCTGCCCCGCATTCAAGTCCTCTTCGCAGCCTTACTTCAGTATAATTTTGGATGATAGCTGTCATTTATAACTCTGCAAGTTTGTGAATAACAGTGTCCCTGAGCTCCTTTCTTCAACTCGCTTTCTTGTGAGCCGGCCGTAAAACTGCAGGATCTCTTCAGGTCCTAATCTGGTCCCAGCATGGCATGCGGAGCCTCTGGTTCATTCGTCTTCTGGTGGGAAATGAGAGTTAAATTTGCCCGTCCAGACACCTACAGATAGTCTCACATTGGTTCTCCTTATTCCTGTTCATATTCCGCAGAAATTGCAAACTGGGCCAAACAGGAGGTTAAAGGCACTGACTCTCCAAGTGGGGAGAGTGTTAGTAAAGCATCTGGAATGTTGCACCCGAGTACCAGGGGACGAAAACTGAGACACATTTGAACACATTTCCCGATCACACGGTGGATCATACTCTGGGTTCCACATGCATGTTTTAGCTGAAGGAAGAATCCCTTAAACCTGGAGAGTTGAGACCCATGGAATGGGTACCATGCAATATGACTTCAAAGGGTCTGCATTTGCTCACCGAACCTCACCAATCCTATCACTGCAGTGTTTATGCCGCTGTACACACGCTTGATTCTCTTTCGGAGACATATAAATCGATAGGTTTTAAGATTCTTACTAGTCAGGTATATTCTTAGGCGTTTAATATGGGGTGTTGAGTCCACTTCGTTGAGCAAGGAGTAGCTCTTGTCTATTACATATTTGGCTTATGGAACGGTATCTGTGCTAATTTCAATCTCTGGTTTTATGCAGCACCCCAACTCACCTTTCCCCTTAAGCAAGCATAAGTCGGTTTTCTACATTTGAGACCCTGTTCTGTTTTGTAATTCAGTTCCTGTGTAGCCAAGTTTACATTCCATGTGGTAGAGATATCTTATGATGTTTCTTTTTCTGTGTGACTTATTTCACTTAGAATCATCGTACCTGAATCCACTCATTATGCTGCTATGGGCCTGATGACATAGATTTCATTGCTGAGTGATATTGCATTGTACGTAAGTACCACAACTTCTTTATCCATTTTTCACTTTCTGTGATATTGAACTTGTACCGTTAATGAGGTTCTTGTAAACAGAGCCGTCCCAAACTTTGGGGTGGCTGTGTCTTTTTGATTTTAAATTCCCTAAGCTATAAGACCATAAGTGGAAGTGCCCTAGGCTCTGTTGCTTTGTTTTGTAGATGTTTCAGGAAACACCATACACTTCTCCAGAGTGGCTGTTGGCAATTTACATCCAGCCCATCAGCATAACAAGGCTCCCAGTTCTCTATGGCCTGTCCTTCCTTTCTGGATTTTACACTTTTTTCAGATGGCCCTTTTGACCAGGGGGCAGTGAGACTTCATTGTAATGCAGATTTCATTTGCAAGCTTGCTTGGTTGGCCAAAAAGGGCGTATTCATTTTTTCCTGAATATATTCAGGAAAAAACGCATATGCCCTTTTTGGCCAAGTGCATCATTGTGGACGTTCTGCTCCTTTTCCTATGCTTTAAAGGCAATTGCTATCTACCTCCTGAAATCGGTTTCCTGCAATTCTGCCCCGCTTTCAAATCCTCTTGGCGGCCTTACTTCAATACATTTTTGGAAGATAGCTGTCATTTATAACTCTGCAGGTTTGTGAATGACAGTGCCCCTGAGCTCCTTTCTTCAACTCGCTTTCTTGTGAGCTGGCCGCAACACCGCAGGATTTCTTCAGGCCCTAGTGTGGTTCCGGCACGGCACGCTAAGCCGTTGGTTAATTCCTCTTCCTGGTGGGAAATGAGAGTTAAATTTGCCCGTTCAGACACCTCCAGCTTGTCTCTCATTGGTTCTCCCTCTTCCTGTTCATTTTCGCCAGAAATTGCAAACTGGGCCAAACAGGAGGTTAAAGGCACTGACTCTCCAAGTGGGGAGAGTGTTAGTAAAGCGTCTGGAATGTTGCACCCGAGTACCGATGGACGAAAACTGAGTCACATTTGAACATGTTTCCCAATCACACGGTGGATCATACTCTGGGTTCCACATGCATGTTTTAGCTGAAGGAAGAATCCCTTAAACCTGGAGAGTTGAGACCCCTGCAATGGGTACCATGCAATATGACTTCAAAGGGTCTGCATTTGCTCACCGATTCTCACCAATCCTATCATTGCTGCGTTTATGCCACTGTACACACAGTAGATTCTCTTTCGGAGACATATAAATCCATAGGTTTTAGGATTCTTACTAGTCAGGTATATTCTTAGGCGTTTAATACGGGGTGTAGAGTCCACTTCGTTGAGCAAGGAGTAGCTCTTGTCTATTACATATTTGGCTTATGGAACGGTATATGTGCTAATTTCAATCTCTGGTTTTATGCAGCACCCCAACTCACCTTTCCCCTTAAGCAAGCATAAGTTGGTTTTCTACATTTGAGACCCTCTTCTGTTTTGTAATTCAGTTCCTGTGTAGCCAAGTTTACATTCCGTGTGGTAGAGATATCTTATGATGTTTCTTTTTCTGTGTGACTTATTTCACTTAGAATCATCGTACCTGAATCCACTCATTATGCTGCTACGGGCCTGATGACATAGATTTCATTGCTGAGTGATATTGCATTGTACGTAAGTACCACAACTTCTTTATCCATTTTTCGCTTTCTGTGATATTGAACTTGTACCGTAAACGAGGTTCCTGTAAACAGAGCTGTCCCAAACTTTGGGGTGGCTGTGTCTTTTTGATTTTAATTTTCCTAAGCTATAGGAGCATAAGTGGAAGTGCCCTAGGCTCTGTTGTTTTGTTTTTTAGATGTTTCAGGAAACACCATACACTTCTCCAGAGTGGCTGTTGGCAATTTACATCCCACCCATCAGCATAACAAGGCTCCCATTTCTCCATGGCCTCTCCTGCCTTTCTGGATTTTACACTTTTTTCAGATGGCCCTTTTGACCTGGGGGCAGTGAGACTTCATTGTAGTGCAGATTTCCTTTGCAAGCTTGCTTGGTTGGCCAAAAAGTGCGTATGGATTTTTTCCTGAGGAAAAAACGCATATGCCCTTTTTGGCCAAGTGCATCATTGTGGACGTTCTGCCTCTTTTCCTATGCTTTACATGCAATTCCAGTCTACCTCCTGCAATCGGTTTCCTGCAATTCTGCCCCGTTATCAAGTCCTCTTGGCAGCCTTACTTCAATATATTTTTGGACGATAGCTGTCATTTATAACTCTGCAGGTATGTGAATTACAGTGCCCCTGAGCTCCTTTCTTCAACTCGCTTTCTTGTGAGCTGGCCGCAACACCGCAGCTTTGCTTCAGGCCCTAGTGTGGTTCCGCAATGGCATGCTGAACCTTTGGTTAATTCCTCTTCCTGGTGGGAAATGAGAGTTAAATTTGCCCGTCCAGACACCTCCAGCTAGTCTCTCATTGGTTCTCCCTATTCCTGTTCATTTTTCGCAGAAATTGCAAACTGGGCCAAACAGGAGGTTAAAGGCACTGACTCTCCAAGTGGGGAGAGTGTTAGTAAAGCGTCTGGAATGTTGCACCCGAGTACCAGGGGACAAAAAGTGACACATTTGAACACGTTTCCCGATCACACGGTGGATCATACTCTGGGTTCCACATGCATGTTTTAGCTGAAGGAAGAATCCCTTAAACCTGCAGAGTTGAGACCCATGGAATGGGTACCATGCAATGTCACTTCATAGGGTCTGCATGTGTTCACCGAACCTCACCAAACCTATCACTGCTGCATTTATGCCGCTGTACACACGCTAGATTCTCTTTCGGAGACATATAAATCGATAGGTTTTAAGATTCTTACTAGAAAGGTATATTCTTAGGCGTTTAATATGGGGTGTAGAGTCCAGTTCGTTGAGCAAGGAGTAGCTCTTGTCTATTACATATTTGGCTTATGGAACGATATCTGTGCTAATTTCAATCTCTGGTTTTATGCAGCACCCCAACTCACCTTTCCCCTTAAGCAAGCATAAGTTGGTTTTCTACATTTGAGACCCTCTTCTGTTTTGTAATTCAGTTCCTTTGTAGCCAAGTTTACAAGCCGTGTATTAGTGATATCTTATGATGTTTCTTTTTCTGTGTGACTTATCTCACTTAGAATCATCGTACCTGAATCCACTCATTATGCTGCTACGGGCCTGATGACATAGATTTCATTGCTGAGTGACATTGCATTGTACGTAAGTACCACAACTTCTTTATCCATTTTTCGCTTTCTGTGATATTGAACATGTACCGTAAACGAGGTTCTTGTAAACAGAGCCATCCCAAACTTTGGGGTGGCTGTGTCTTTTTGATTTTAATTTCCCTAAGCTATAGGACCATAAGTGGAAGTGCCCTAGGCTCTGTTGCTTTGTTTTTTAGATGTTTCAGGAAACACCATACACTTCTCCAGAGTGGCTGTTGGCAATTTACATCCCGCTCATCAGAATAACAAGGCTCCAAGTTCTCCATGGCCTGTCCTGCCTTTCTGGATTTTACACTTTTCTCAGATGGCCCTTTTGACCGGGGGGCAGTGAGACTTCATTGTAGTGCAGATTTCCTTTGCAAGCTTGCTTGGTTGGCCAAAAAGGGCGTATGCGTTTTTTCCTGAGGAAAAAACGCATATGCCCTTTTTGGCCAAGTGCATCATTGTGGACGTTCTGCCTCTTTTCCTATGCTTTACATGCAATTCCAGTCTACCTCCTGAAATTGGTTTCCTGCAATTCTGCCCCGCTTTCAACTCCACTTGGCAGCCTTACTTCAATATATTTTTGGACGATAGCTGTCATTTATAACTCTGCAGGTTTGTGAATGACAGTGCCCCTGAGCTCCTTTCTTCAACTCGCTTTCTTGTGAGCTGGCCGCAACACCGCAGGATTGCTTCAGGCCCTAGTGTTGTTCCGGCATGGCACGCTGAGCCTTTGGTTAATTCCTCTTCCTGGTGGGAAATGAGAGTTAAATTTGCCCGTCCAGACACCTCCAGCTAGTCTCTCATTGGTTCTCCCTATTCCTGTTCATTTTCCGCAGAAATTGCAAACTGGGCCAAACAGGAGGTTAAAGGCACTGACTCTCCAAGTGGGGAGAGTGTTAGTAAAGCGTCTGGAATGTTGCACCCGAGTACCGGGGGACGAAACCTGAGACACCTTTGAACACGTTTCCCGATCACACGGTGGATCATACTCTGGGTTCCACATGCATGTTTTAGCTGAAGGAAGAATCCCTTAAACCTGGAGAGTTGAGACCCATGGAATGGGTACCATGCAATATGACTTCAAAGGGTCTGCATTTGCTCACCGATCCTCACCAATCCTATCACTGCTGCGTTTATGCTGCTGTACACACGCTTGATTCTCTTTCGGAGACATATAAATCCATAGGTTTTAAGATTCTTACTAGTCAGTTATATTCTTAGGCGTTTAATATGGGGTGTTGAGTCCACTTCGTTGAGCAAGGAGTAGCTCTTGTCTATTACATATTTGGCTTATGGAACGGTATCTGTGCTAATTTCAATCTCTGGTTTTATGCAGCACCCCAACTCACGTTTCCCCTTAAGCAAGCATAAGTTGGTTTTCTACATTTGAGACACTGTTCTGTTTTATAATCCAGTTCCTGTGTAGCCAAGTTTACATTCCGTGTAGTAGTGATATCTTATGATGTTTCTTTTTCTCTGTGATTTATTTCACTTAGAATCATCGTACCTAAATCCACTCGTTATGCTTCTCCGGGCCTGACGACATAGATTTCATTGCTGAGTGATATTGCATTGTACGTAAGTACCACAACTTCTTTATCCATTTTTCGCTTTCTGTGATATTGAACTTGTACCGTTAACGAGGTTCTTGTAAACAGAACCGTCCCAAACTTTGGGGTGGCTGTGTCTTTTTGAATTTAATTTCCCTAAGCTATTGGACCATAAGTGGAATTGCCCTAGGCTCTGTTGCTTTGTTTTTTAGATGTTTCAGGAAACACCATACAATTCTCCAGAGTGGCTGTTGGCAATATACATCCCGCCCATGAGCATAACAATGCTCCCAGTTCTCCATGGCCTGTCCTGTCTTTCTGGATTTTACACTTTTTTCAGATGTCCCTTTTGACCGGGGGGCAGTGAGACTTCATTGTAGTGCAGATTTCCTTTGCAAGCTTGCTTGGTTGGCCAAAAAGGGCGTATGCGTTTTTTCCTGAATATATTCAGGAAAAAACGCATACGCCCTTTTTGGCCAAGTGCATCATTGTGGACGTTCTGCCTCTTTTCCTGTGGTTTACATGCAAATCCAGTCTACCTCCTGAAATCGGTTTCCTGCAATTCTGCCCCGCTTTCAAGTCCTCTTGGCAGCCTTACTTCAATATATTTTTGGACGATAGCTGTCAATTTTAACTCTGCAGGTTTGTGAATGACAGTGCCCCTGAGCTCCTTTCTTCAACTCGCTTTCTTGTGAGCTGGCCGCAACACCGCAGGATTGCTTCAGGTCCCAGTGTGGTTCCGGCATGGCACGCTGAGCCTTTGGTTAATTCCTCTTCCTGGTGGGAAATGAGAGTTAAATTTGCCCGTCCAGACACGTCCAGCTAGTCTCTTATTTGTTCTCCCTATTCCTGTTCATTTTCCGCAGAAATTGCAAACTGGGCCAAACAGGAGGTTAAAGGCACAGACTCTCCAAGTGGGGACAGTGTTAGTAAAGCGTCTGGAATGTGTCACCCGAGTACCAGGGGACGAAAACTGATACACCTTTGAACACGTTTCCCAATCACATGGTGTATCATACTCTGGGTTTCACATGCATGTTTTAGCTGAAGGAAGAATCCCTTAAACCTGGAGAGTTGAGACCCATGGAATGGGTACCATGCAATATGACTTCAAAGGGTCTGCATTTGCTCACCGAACCTCACCAATCGTATCACTGCTGCATTTATGCCGCTGTACACACTCTTGATTCTCTTTCGGAGACATATAAATCCATAGGTTTTAAGATTCTTACTAGTCAGGTATATTCGTAGGCGTTTAATATGGGGTGTTGAGTCCACTTCATTGAACATGGAGTAGCTCTTGTCTATTACATATTTGGCTTATGGAACGGTATCTGTGCTTATTTCAATCTCTGGTTTTATGCAGCACCCCAACTCACATTTCCCCTTAAGCAAGCATAAGTTGGTTTTCTACATTTGAGACCCTGTTCTGTTTTGTAATTCAGTTCCTGTGTAGCCAAGTTTACATTCCGAGTAGTAGTGATATCTTATGATGTTTCTTTTTTTGTGTGACTTATTTCACTTAGAATCATCGTACCTGAATCCACTCATTATGCTGCTACAGGCCTGATGACATAGATTTCATTGCTGAGTGATATTGCATTGTACGTAAGTACCACAACTTCTTGATCCATTTTTCGCTTTCTGTGAAATTGAACTTGTACCGTAAATGAGGTTCTTGTAAACAGAGCTGTCCCAAACATTGGGGTGGTTGTGTCTTTTTGATTTTAATTTCCCTAAGCTATAGGAACATAAGTGGAAGTGCCCTAGGCTCTGTTGCTTTGTTTTTTAGATGTTTCAGGAAACACCATACACTTCTCCAGAGTGGCTGTTGGCAATTTACATCCCGCCCATCAGCATAACAAGGCTCCCAGTTCTCCATGGCCTGTCCTGCCTTTCTGGATTTTACACATTTTTCAGATGGCCCTTTTGACCGGGGAGCAGTGAGACTTCATTGTAGTGCAGATTTCCTTTGCAAGCTTGCTTGGTTGGCCAAAAAGGGCGTATACGTTTTTTCCTGAATATATTCAGGAAAAATCGCATACGCCCTTTTTGGCCAAGTGCATCATTGTGGACGTTCTGCCTCTTTTCCTTTGCTTTACATGCAATTCCAGTCTACCTCCTGAAATCGGTTTCCTGCAATTCTGCCCAGCGTTGAAGTCCTCTTGGCAGCCTTACTTCAATATATTTTTGGACGATAGCTGTCATTTATAACTCTGCAGTTTTGTGAATTACTGTGCCCCTGAGCTCCTTTCTTCAACTTGCTTTCTTGTGAGCTGGCCGCAACACCGTAGCATCGCTTCAGGCCCTAGTGTTGTTCCGGCATGGCATGCTGAGCCTTTGGTTAATTCCTCTTCCTGGTGGGAAATGAGAGTTAAATTTGCCCGTCCAGACACCTCCAGCTAGTCTCTCTTGGTTCTCCCTATTCCTGTTCATTTTCCGCAGAAATTGCAAACTGGGCCAAAGAGGAGGTTAAAGGCACTGACTCTCCAAGTGGGGAGAGTGTTAGTAAAGCGTCTGGAATGTTGCACCCGAGTACCGGGGGACGAAAACTGAGACACATTTGAACACGTTTCCCAATCACACGGTGGATCATACTCTGGGTTCCACATGCATGTTTTAGCTGAAGGAAGAATCCCTTAAACCTGGAGAGTTGAGACCCATGGAATGGGTACCATGCAATATGACTTCAAAGGGTCTGCATTTGCTCACCGATCCTCACCAATCCTATCACTGCTGCGTTTATGCCGCTGTACACACGCTTGATTCTCTTTCGGAGACATATAAATCCATAGGTTTTAAGATTCTTACTAGTCAGTTATATTCTTAGGCGTTTAATATGGGGTGTTGAGTCCACTTCGTTGAGCAAGGAGTAGCTCTTGTCTATTACATATTTGGCTTATGGAACGGTATCTGTGCTAATTTCAATCTCTGGTTTTATGCAGCACCCCAACTCACATTTCCCCTTAAGCAAGCATAAGTTGGTTTTCTACATTTGAGACACTGTTCTGTTTTATAATCCAGTTCCTGTGTAGCCAAGTTTACATTCCGTGTAGTAGTGATATCTTATGATGTTTCTTTTTCTCTGTGACTTATTTCACTTAGAATCATCGTACCTGAATCCACTCGTTATGCTTCTCCGTGCCTGACGACATAGATTTCATTGCTGAGTGATATTGCATTGTACGTAAGTACCACAACTTCTTTATCCATTTTTCGCTTTCTGTGATATTGAACTTGTACTGTAAACGAGGTTCTTGTAAACAGAACCGTCCCAAACTTTGGGGTGGCTGTGTCTTTTTGAATTTAATTTCCCTAAGCTATAGGACCATAAGTGGAAGTGCCCTAGGCTCTGTTGCTTTGTTTTTTAGATGTTTCAGGAAACACCATACACTTCTCCAGAGTGGCTGTTGGCAATTTACATCCCGCCCATGAGCATAACAAGGCTCCCAGTTCTCCATGGCCTGTCCTGTCTTTCTGGATTTTACACTTTTTTCAGATGGCCCTTTTGACCGGGGGGCAGTGAGACTTCATTGTAGTGAAGATTTCCTTTGCAAGCTTGCTTGGTTGGCCAAAAAGGGCGTATGCGTTTTTTCCTGAATATATTCAGGAAAAAACGCATACGCCCTTTTTGGCCAAGTGCATCATTGTGGACGTTCTGCCTCTTTTCCTGTGGTTTACATGCAAATCCAGTCTACCTCCTGAAATCGGTTTCCTGCAATTCTGCCCCGCTTTCAAGTCCTCTTGGCAGCCTTACTTCAATATATTTTTGGACGATAGCTGTCAATTTTAACTCTGCAGGTTTGTGAATGACAGTGCCCCTGAGCTCCTTTCTTCAACTCGCTTTCTTGTGAGCTGGCCGCAACACCGCAGGATTGCTTCAGGTCCCAGTGTGGTTCCGGCATGGCACGCTGAGCCTTTGGTTAATTCCTCTTCCTGGTGGGAAATGAGAGTTAAATTTGCCCGTCCAGACACCTCCAGCTAGTCTCTCATTGGTTCTCCCTATTCCTGTTCATTTTCCGCAGAAATTGCAAACTGGGCCAAACAGGAGGTTAAAGGCACTGACTCTCCAAGTGGGGAGAGTGTTAGTAAAGCATCTGGAATGTTGCATCCGAGTACCAGGGGACGAAAACTGAGACACATTTGAACACGTTTCCCGATCACATGGTGGATCATACTCTGGGTTCCACATGCATGTTTTAGCTGAAGGAAGAATCCCTTAAACCTGGAGAGTTGAGACCCCTGCAATGGGTACCATGCAATATGACTTCAAAGGGTCTGCATTTGCTCACCGAACCTCACCATTCCTATCACTGCTGCATTTATGCCACTGTACACACGCTTGATTCTCTTTCTGAGACATATAAATCCATAGGTTTTAAGATTCTTCCTAGTCAGGTGTATTCTTAGGCGTTTAATATGGGGTGTAGAGTCCACTTCGTTGAGCAAGGAGTAGCTCTTGTCTATTACATATTTGGCTTATGGAACGGTATCTGTGCTAATTTCAATCTCTGGTTTTATGCAGCACCCCAACTCACCTTTCCCCTTAAGCAAGCATAAGTCGGTTTTCTACATTTGAGACCCTGTTCTGTTTTGTAATTCAGTTCCTGTGTAGCCAAGTTTACATTCCATGTGGTAGTGATATCTTATGATGTTTCTTTTTCTGTGTGACTTATTTCACTTAGAATCATCGTACCTGAATCCACTCATTATGCTGCTATGGGCCTGATGACATAGATTTCATTGCTGAGTGATATTGCATTGTACGTAAGTACCACAACTTCTTTATCCATTTTTCACTTTCTGTGATTTTGAACTTATACTGTAAAGGAGGTTCTTGTAAACAGAGCCTTCCCAAACTTTGGGGTGGCTGTGTCTTTTTGATTTTAATTTCCCTAAGCTATAGGACCATAAGTGGAAGTGCCCTAGGCTCTGTTGCTTTGTTTTTTAGATGTTTCAGGAAACACCATACACTTCTCCAGAGTGGCTGTTGGCAATTTACATCCCGCCCATCAGCATAACAAGGCTCCCAGTTCTCCATGGCCTGTCCTGCCTTTCTGGATTTTACACTTTTTTCAGATGGCCCTTTTGACCGGGGAGCAGTGAGACTTCATTGTAGTGCAGATTTCCTTTGCAAGCTTGCTTGGTTGGCCAAAAAGGGCGTATGCGTTTTTTCCTGAATATATTAAGGAAAAAACGCATACGCCCTTTTTGGCCAAGTGCATCATTGTGGACGTTCTGCCTCTTTTCCTATGCTTTACATGCAATTCCAGTCTACCTCCTGAAATCGGTTTCCTGCAATTCTGCCCCGCTTTCAAGTCCTCTTGGCAGCCTTACTTCAATATATTTTTGGACGATAGCTGTCATTTATAACTCTGCAGGTATGTGAATGACAGTGCCCCTGAGCTCCTTTTTTCAACTCGCTTTCTTGTGAGCTGGCCGCAACACCGCATGATTTGTTCAGGCCCTAGTGTGGTTCCGGCATGTCACGCTGAGCCTTTGTTTAATTCCTCTTCCTGGTGGGAAATGAGAGTTAAATTTGCCCGTCCAGACACCTCCAGCTAGTCTCTCATTGGTTCTCCCTATTCCTGTTCATTTTCCGCAGAAATTGCAAACTGGGCCAAATAGGAGGTTAAAGGCACTGACTCTCCAAGTGGGGAGAGTGTTAGTAAAGCGTCTGGCATGTTGCACCCGAGTACCAGGGGACGAAAACTGAGACACATTTGAACATGTTTCCCGATCACATGGTGGATCATACTCTGGGTTCCACATGCATGTTTTAGCTGAAGGAAGAATCCCTTAAACCTGGAGAGTTGAGACCCCTGCAATGGGTACCATGCAATATGACTTCAAAGGGTCTGCATTTGCTCACCGAACCTCACCAATCCTATCACTGCTGCATTTATGCCACTGTACACACGCTTGATTCTCTTTCTGAGACATATAAATCCATAGGTTTTAAGATTCTTACTAGTCAGGTATATTCTTAGGCGTTTAATATGGGGTGTAGAGTCCACTTCGTTGAGCAAGGAGTAGCTCTTGTCTATTACATATTTGGCTTATGGAACGGTATCTGTGCTAATTTCAATCTCTGGTTTTATGCAGCACCCCAACTCACCTTTCGCCTTAAGCAAGCATAAGTTGGTTTTCTACATTTGAGACCCTGTTCTGTTTTGTAATTCAGTTCCTGTGTAGCCAAGTTTACATTCCGTGCAGTAGTGATATCTTATGTTGTTTCTTTTTCTGTGTGACTTATTTCACTTAGAATCATTGTACCTGAATCCACTCATTATGCTGTTACGGACCTGATGACATAGATTTCATTGCTGAGTGATATTGTATTGTACGTAAGTACCACAACTTCTTTATCCATTTTTCACTTTCTGTGATATTGAACTTGTACCGTTAACGAGGTTCTTGTAAACAGAGCCGTCCCAAACTTTGGGGTGGCTGTGTCTTTTTGATTTTAATTTCCCTAAGCTATAAGACCATAAGTGGAAGTGCCCTAGGCTCTGTTGCTTTGTTTTTTAGATGTTTCAGGAAACACCATACACTTCTCCAGAGTGGCTGTTGGCAATTTACATCCAGCCCATCAGCATAACAAGGCTCCCAGTTCTCTATGGCCTGTCCTTCCTTTCTGGATTTTACACTTTTTTCAGATGGCCCTTTTGACCAGGGGGCAGTGAGACTTCATTGTAATGCAGATTTCATTTGCAAGCTTGCTTGGTTGGCCAAAAAGGGCGTATTCGTTTTTTCCTGAATATATTCAGGAAAAAACGCATATGCCCTTTTTGGCCAAGTGCATCATTGTGGACGTTCTGCTCCTTTTCCTATGCTTTAAAGGCAATTGCTATCTACCTCCTGAAATGGGTTTCCTGCAATTCTGCCCCGCTTTCAAGTCCTCTTGGCGGCCTTACTTCAATACATTTTTGGAAGATAGCTGTCATTTATAACTCTGCAGGTTTGTGAATGACAGTGCCCCTGAGCTCCTTTCTTCAACTCGCTTTCTTGTGAGCTGGCCGCAACACCACAGGATTTCTTCAGGCCCTAGTGTGGTTCCGGCACGGCACGCTGAGCCGTTGGTTAATTCCTCTTCCTGGTGGGAAATGAGAGTTAAATTTGCCCGTTCAGACACCTCCAGCTTGTCTCTCATTGGTTCTCCCTCTTCCTGTTCATTTTCGCCAGAAATTGCAAACTGGGCCAAACAGGAGGTTAAAGGCACTGACTCTCCAAGTGGGGAGAGTGTTAGTAAAGCGTCTGGAATGTTGCACCCGAGTACCGATGGACGAAAACTGAGTCACATTTGAACATGTTTCCCAATCACACGGTGGATCATACTCTGGGTTCCACATGCATGTTTTAGCTGAAGGAAGAATCCCTTAAACCTGGAGATTTGAGACCCCTGGAATGGGTACCATGCAATATGTCTTCAAAGGGTCTGCATTTGCTCACCGATTCTCACCAATCCTATCATTGCTGCGTTTATGCCACTGTACACACACTAGATTCTCTTTCGGAGACATATAAATCCATAGGTTTTAGGATTCTTACTAGACAGGTATATTCTTAGGCGTTTAATACGGGGTGTAGAGTCCACTTCGTTGAGCAAGGAGTAGCTCTTGTCTATTACATATTTGGCTTATGGAACGGTATCTGTGCTAATTTCAATCTCTGGTTTTATGCAGCACCCCAACTCACCTTTCCCCTTAAGCAAGCATAAGTTGGTTTTCTACATTTGAGACCCTGTTCTGTTTTGTAATTCAGTTCCTGTGTAGCCAAGTTTACATTCCGTGTGGTAGAGATATCTTATGATGTTTCTTTTTCTGTGTGACTTATTTCACTTAGAATCATCGTACCTGAATCTACTCATTATGCTGCTACGGGCCTGATGACATAGATTTCATTGCTGAGTGATATTGCATTGTACGTAAGTACCACAACTTCTTGATCCATTTTACGCTTTCTGTGATATTGAACTTGTACCGTAAACGAGGTTCCTGTACACAGAGCTGTCCCAAACTTTGGGGTGGCTGTGTATTTTTGATTTTAATTTCCCTAAGCTATAGGACCATAAGTGGAAGTGCCCTAGGCTCTGTTGTTTTGTTTTTTAGATGTTTCAGGAAACACCATACACTTCTCCAGAGTGGCTGTTGGCAATTTACATCCCACCCATCAGCATAACAAGGCTCCCATTTCTCCATGGCCTGTCCTGCCTTTCTGGATTTTACACTTTTTTCAGATGGCCCTTTTGACCTGGGGGCAGTGAGACTTCATTGTAGTGCAGATTTCCTTTGCAAGCTTGCTTGGTTGGCCAAAAAGTGCGTATGGGTTTTTTCCTGAGGAAAAAACGCATACGCCCTTTTTGGCCAAGTGCATCATTGTGGACGTTCTGCCTCTTTTCCTATGCTTTACATGCAATTCCAGTCTACCTCCTGCAATCGGTTTCCTGCAATTCTGCCCCGTTTTCAAGTCCTCTTGGCAGCCTTACTTCAATATATTTTTGGACGATAGCTGTCATTTATAACTCTGCAGGTATGTGAATTACAGTGCCCCTGAGCTCCTTTCTTCAACTCGCTTTCTTGTGAGCTGGCCGCAACACCGCAGCTTTGCTTCAGGCCCTAGTGTGGTTCCGCAATGGCATGCTGAACCTTTGGTTAATTCCTCTTCCTGGTGGGAAATGAGAGTTAAATTTGCCCGTCCAGACACCTCCAGCTAGTCTCTCATTGGTTCTCCCTATTCCTGTTCATTTTTCGCAGAAATTGCAAACTGGGCCAAACAGGAGGTTAAAGGCACTGACTCTCCAAGTGGGGAGAGTGTTAGTAAAGCGTCTGGAATGTTGCACCCGAGTACCAGGGGACAAAAAGTGACACATTTGAACACGTTTCCCGATCACACGGTGGATCATACTCTGGGTTCCACATGCATGTTTTAGCTGAAGGAAGAATCCCTTAAACCTGCAGAGTTGAGACCCATGGAATGGGTACCATGCAATGTCACTTCATAGGGTCTGCATGTGTTCACCGAACCTCACCAAACCTATCACTGCTGCATTTATGCCGCTGTACACACGCTAGATTCTCTTTCGGAGACATATAAATCAATAGGTTTTAAGATTCTTACTAGTCAGGTATATTCTTAGGCGTTTCATATGGGGTGTAGAGTCCAGTTCGTTGAGCAAGGAGTAGCTCTTGTCTATTACATATTTGGCTTATGGAACGATATCTGTGCTAATTTCAATCTCTGGTTTTATGCAGCACCCCAACTCACCTTTCCCCTTAAGCAAGCATAAGTTGGTTTTCTACATTTGAGACCCTCTTCTGTTTTGTAATTCAGTTCCTTTGTAGCCAAGTTTACAAGCCGTGTATTAGTGCTATCTTATGATGTTTCTTTTTCTGTGTGACTTATCTCACTTAGAATCATCGTACCTGAATCCACTCATTATGCTGCTACGGGCCTGATGACATAGATTTCATTGCTAAGTGACATTGCATTGTACGTAAGTACCACAACTTCTTTATCCATTTTTCGCTTTCTGTGATATTGAACATGTACCGTAAACGAGGTTCTTGTAAACAGAGCCATCCCAAACTTTGGGGTGGCTGTGTCTTTTTGATTTTAATTTCCCTAAGCTATAGGACCATAAGTGGAAGTGCCCTAGGCTCTGTTGCTTTGTTTTTTAGATGTTTCAGGAAACACCATACACTTCTCCAGAGTGGCTGTTGGCAATTAACATCCCGCCCATCAGCATAACAAGGCTCCAAGTTCTCCATGGCCTGTCCTGCCTTTCTGGATTTTACACTTTTCTCAGATGGCCCTTTTGACCGGGGGGCAGTGAGACTTCATTGTAGTGCAGATTTCCTTTGCAAGCTTGCTTGGTTGGCCAAAAAGGGCGTATGCGTTTTTTCCTGAGGAAAAAACGCATACGCCCTTTTTGGCCAAGTGCATCATTGTGGACGTTCTGCCTATTTTCCTATGCTTTACATGCAATTCCAGTCTACCTCCTGAAATTGGTTTCCTGCAATTCTGCCCCGCTTTCAACTCCACTTGGCAGCCTTACTTCAATATATTTTTGGACGATAGCTGTCATTTATAACTCTGCAGGTTTGTGAATGACAGTGCCCCTGAGCTCCTTTCTTCAACTCGCTTTCTTGTGAGCTGGCCGCAACACCGCAGGATTGCTTCAGGCCCTAGTGTTGTTCCGGCATGGCACGCTGAGCCTTTGGTTAATTCCTCTTCCTGGTGGGAAATGAGAGTTAAATTTGCCCGTCCAGACACCTCCAGCTAGTCTCTCATTGGTTCTCCCTATTCCTGTTCATTTTCCGCAGAAATTGCAAACTGGGCCAAACAGGAGGTTAAAGGCACTGACTCTCCAAGTGGGGAGAGTGTTAGTAAAGCGTCTGGAATGTTGCACCCGAGTACCGGGGGACGAAACCTGAGACCCTTTAAACACGTTTCCCGAACACACGGTGGATCATACTCTGGGTTCCACATGCATGTTTTAGCTGAAGGAAGAATCCCTTAAACCTGGAGAGTTGAGACCCATGGAATGGGTACCATGCAATATGATTTCAAAGGGTCTGCATTTGCTCACCGAACCTCACCAAGCCTATCACTGCTGCGTTTATGCTGCTGAATATATTCAGGAAAAAACACATACGCCCTTTTTGGCCAAGTGCATCATTGTGGACGTTCTGCCTCTTTTCCTATGCTTTACATGCAATTCCAGTCTACCTCCTGAAATCAGTTTCCTGCAATTCTGCCCCGCTTTCAACTCCACTTGGCGGCATTACTTCAATATATTTTTGGACTATAGCTGTCATTTATAACTCTGCAGGTTTGTGAATGACAGTGCCCCTGAGCTCCTTTCTTCAACTCGCTTTCTTGTGAGCTGGCCGCAACACCGCAGCATTGCTTCAGGCCCTAGTGTGGTTCCGGCATGGCACGCTGAGCCTTTGGTTAATTCCTCTTCCTGGTGGGAAAGGAGAATTAAATTTGCCCGTCCAGAAACCTCCAGCTAGTCTCTCATTGGTTCTCCCTATTCCTGTTCATTTTCCGCAGAAATTGCAAACTGGGCCAAACAGGAGGTTAAAGGCACTGACTCTCCAAGTGGGGAGAGTGTTAGTAAAGCGTCTGGAATGTTGCACCCGAGTACCGGGGGACGAAACCTGAGACACCTTTGAACACGTTTCCCGATCACACGGTGGATCATACTCTGGGTTCCACATGCATGTTTTAGCTGAAGGAAGAATCCCTTAAACCTGGAGAGTTGAGACCCATGGAATGGGTACCATGCAATATGACTTCAAAGGGTCTGCATTTGCTCACCGATCCTCACCAATCCTATCACTGCTGCGTTTATGCCGCTGTACACACGCTTGATTCTCTTTCGGAGACATATAAATCCATAGGTTTTAAGATTCTTACTAGTCAGGTATATTCGTAGGCGTTTAATATGGGGTGTTGAGTCCACTTCATTGAACAAGGAGTAGCTCTTGTCTATTACATATTTGGCTTATGGAACGGTATCTGTGCTTATTTCAATCTCTGGTTTTATGCAGCACCCCAACTCACATTTCCCCTTAAGCAAGCATAAGTTGGTTTTCTACATTTGAGACCCTGTTCTGTTTTGTAATTCAGTTCCTGTGTAGCCAAGTTTACATTCCGTGTAGTAGTGATATCTTATGATGTTTGTTTTTCTGTGTGACTTATTTCACTTAGAATCATCGTACCTGAATCCACTCATTATGCTGCTATGGGCCTGATGACATAGATTTCATTGCTGAGTGATATTGCATTGTACGTATGTACCACAACTTCTTTATCCATTTTTCACTTTCTGTGATACTGAACTTGTACCGTAAACGAGGTTCTTTTAAACAGAGCCTTCCCAAACTTAGGGGTGGCTGTGTCTTTTTGATTTTAATTTCCCTACGCTATAGGACCATAAGTGGAAGTGCCCTAGGCTCTGTTGCTTTGTTTTTTAGATGTTTCATTAAACACCATACACTTCCCCAGAGTGGCTGTTGGCAATTTACATCCCGCCCATCAGCATAACAAGGCTCCCAGTTCTCCATGGTCTCTCCTGCCTTTCTGGATTTTACACTTTTTTCAGATGGCCCTTTTGACCAGGGGACAGTGAGACTTCATTGTAGTGCAGATTTCCTTTGCAAGCTTGCTTGGTTGGCCAAAAAGGGCGTATGCGTTTTTTCCTGAATGTATTCAGGAAAAAACGCATACGCCCTTTTTGGCCAAGTGCATCATTGTGGACGTTCTGCCTCTTTTCCTATGCTTTACATGCAATTCCTGTCTACCTCCTGAAATCGTTTTCCTGCAGTTCTGCCCCACTTTCAAGTCCTCTTGGCAGCCTTACTTCAATATATTTTTGGACGATAGCTGTCATTTATAACTCTGCAGGTTTGTGAATGACAGTGCCCATGAGCTCCTTTCTTCAACTCGCTTTCTTGTGAGCTGGCCACAACACCGCAGCATTGCTTCAGGCCCTAGTGTGGTTCCGGCATGGCACGCTGAGCCTTTGGTTAATTCCTCTTCCTGGTGGGAAATGAGAGTTAAATTTGCCCGTCCAGACACCTCCAGCTAGTCTCTCATTGGTTCTCCCTATTCCTGTTCATTTTCCGCAGAAATTGCAAACTGGGCCAAACAGGAGGTTAAAGGCACTGACTCTCCAAGTGGGGAGAGTGTTAGTAAAGCGTCTGGAATGTTGCACCCGAGTACCGGGGGATGAAACCTGAGACACCTTTGTACACGTTTCCCGATCACACGGTGGATCATACTCTGGGTTTCCCATGCATGTTTTAGCTGAAGGAAGAATCCCTTAAACCTGGAGAGTTGAGACCCATGGAATGGGTACCATGCAATATGACTTCAAAGGGTCTGCCTTTGCTCACCGATCCTCACCAATCCTATCACTGCTGCGTTTATGCCGCTGTACACACGCTTGATTCTCTTTCGGAGACATATAAATCCATAGGTTTTAAGATTCTTACTAGTCAGGTATATTCTTATGCGTTTAATATGGGGTGTAGAGTCCACTTCGTTGAGCAAGGAGTAGCTCTTGTCTATTACATATTTGGCTTATGGAACGGTATCTGTGCTAATTTCAATCTCTGGTTTTATGCAGCACCCCAACTCACCTTTCCCCTTAAGCAAGCATAAGTCGGTTTTCTACATTTGAGACCCTGTTCTGTTTTGTAATTCAGTTCCTGTGTAGCCAAGTTTACATTCCATGTGGTAGAGATATCTTATGATGTTTCTTTTTCTGTGTGACTTATTTCACTTAGAATCATCGTACCTGAATCCACTCATTATGCTGCTATGGGCCTGATGACATAGATTTCATTGCTGAGTGATATTGCATTGTACGTAAGTACCACAACTTCTTTATCCATTTTTCACTTTCTGTGATTTTGAACTTGTACTGTAAACGAGGTTCTTTTAAACAGAGCCTTCCCAAACTTTGGGGTGGCTGTGTCTTTTTGATTTTAATTTCCCTAAGCTATAGGACCATAAGTGGAAGTGCCCTAGGCTCTGTTGCTTTGTTTTGTAGATGTTTCAGGAAACACCATACACTTCTCCAGAGTGGCTGTTGGCAATTTACATCCCGCCCATCAGCATAACAAGGCTCTCAGTTCTCCATGGCCTGTCCTGCCTTTCTGGATTTTACACTTTTTTCAGATGGCCCTTTTGACCGGGGGGCAGTGAGACTTCATTGTAGTGCAGATTTCCTTTGCAAGCTTGCTTGGTTGGGCAAAAAGGGCGTATGCGTTTTTTCCTGTATATATTCAGGAAAAAACGCATACGCCCTTTTTGGCCAAGTGCATCATTGTGGACGTTCTGCCTCTTTTCCTTTGCTTTACATGCAATTCCAGTCTACCTCCTGAAATCGGTTTCCTGCAATTCTGCCCAGCGTTCAAGTCCTCTTGGCAGCCTTACTTCAATATATTTTTGGACGATAGCTGTCATTTATAACTCTGCAGGTTTGTGAATGACAGTGCCCCTGATCTCCTTTCTTCAACTCGCTTTCTTGTGAGCTGGCCGCAACACCGCAGCATTGCTTCAGGCCCTAGTGTGGTTCCGGCATGACATGCTGAGCCTTTGGTTAATTCCTCTTCCTGGTGGGAAATGAGAGTTAAATTTGCCCGTCCAGACACCTCCAGCTAGTCTCTCATTGGTTCTCCCTATTCCTGTTCATTTTCCGCAGAAATTGCAAACTGGGCCAAACAAGAGGTTAAAGGCACTGACTCTCCAAGTGGGGAGAGTGTTAGTTAAGCGTCTGGAATGTTGCACCTGAGTACCGGGGGATGAAAACTGACACAATTAAACACATTTCCCGATCACACGGTGGATCATACTCTGGGTTCCACATGCATGTTTTAGCTGAAGGAAGAATCCCTTAAACCTGGAGAGTTGAGACCCCTGTAATGGGTACCATGCAATATGACTTCAAAGGGTCTGCATTTGCTCACCGAACCTCACCAATCCTAGCACTGCTGCATTTATGCCACTGTACACACGCTTGATTCTCTTTCGTAGACATATAAATCCATAGGTTTTAAGATTCTTACTAGTCAGGTATATTCTTAGGCGTTTAATATGGGGTGTAGAGTCCACTTCGTTGAGCAAGGAGTAGCTCTTGTCTATTACATATTTGGCTTATGGAACCGTATCTGTGCTAATTTCAATCTCTGGTTTTATGCAGCACCCCAACTCACCTTTACTCTTAAGCAAGCATAAGTCGGTTTTCTACATTTGAGACCCTGTTCTGTTTTGTAATTCAGTTCCTGTGTAGCCAAGTTTACATTCCATGTGGTAGAGATATCTTATGATGTTTCTTTCTCTGTGTGACTTATTTCACTTACAATCATCGTACCTGAATCCACTCATTATGCTGCTACGGGCCTGATGACATAGATTTCATTGCTGAGTGATATTGCATTGTACGTAAGTACCACAACTTCTTTATCCATTTTGCGCTTTCTGTGATATTGAACTTGTACCGTAAACGAGGTTCTTGTAAACAGAGCTGTCCCAAAGATTGGGGTGGTTGTGTCTTTTTGATTTTAATTTCCCTAAGCTATAGGACCATAAGTGGAAGTGCCCTAGGCTCTGTTGCTTAGTTTTTTAGATGTTTCAGGAAACACCATACACTTCTCCAGAGTGACTGTTGGCAATTTACATCCCGCCCATCAGCATAACAAGGCTCCCAGTTCTCCATGGCCTGTCCTGCCTTTCTGGATTTTACACTTATTTCAGGTGGCCCTTTTGACCGGGGGGCAGTGAGACTTCATTGTAGTGCAGATTTCCTTTGCAAGCTTGCTTGGTTGGCCAAAAAGTGCGTATGCGTTTATTCCTGAATATATTCAGGAAAAAACGCATACGCACTTTTTGGCCAAGTACATCATTGTGGACGTTCTGCCTCTTTTCCTATGCTTTACATGCAATTCCAGTCTACCTCCTGAAATCTGTTTCCTGCAATTCTGCCCCACTTTCAAGTCCTCTTGGCAGCCTTACTTCAATATATTTTTGGACGATAGCTGTCATTTATATCTCTGCAGGTATGTGAATGACAGTGCCCCTGAGCTCCTTTCTTCAACTCGCTTTCTTGTGAGCTGGCCGCAACACCGCTCCATTGCTTCAGACCCTAGTGTGGTTCCGGCATGGCACACTGAGCCTTTGGTTAATTCCTCTTCCTGGTGGGAAATGAGAGTTAAATTTGCCCGTCCAGACACCTCCAGCTAGTCTCTCATTGGTTCTCCCTATTCCTGTTCATTTTCCGCAGAAATTGCAAACTGGGCCAAACAGGAGGTTAAAGGCACTGACTCTCCAAGTGGGGAGAGTGTTAGTAAAGCATCTGGAATGTTGCACCCGAGTACCAGAGGACGAAAACTGACACAATTGAACACGTTTCCCGATCACACGGTGGATCATACTCTGGGTTCCACATGCATGTTTTAGCTGAAGGAAGAATCCCTTAAACCTGGAGAGTTGAGACCCATGGAATGGGTACCATGCAATATGACTTCAAAGGGTCTGCATTTGTCCACCGAACCTCACCAATCCTATCACTGGTGCGTTTATGCCGCTGTACACACGCTTGATTCTCTTTCGGAGACATATAAATCCATAGGTTTTAAGATTCTTCCTAGTCAGGTATATTCTTAGGCGTTTATTATGGGGTGTAGAGTCCACTTCGTTGAGCAAGGAGTAGCTCTTGTCTATTACATATTTGGCTTATGAAACGGTATCTGTGTTAATTTCAATCTCTGGTTTTATGCAGCACCCCAACTCACCTTTCGCCTTAAGCAAGCATAACTTGGTTTTCTACATTTGAGACCCTGTTCTGTTTTGTAATTCAGTTCCTGTGTAGCCAAGTTTACATTCCGTGTAGTAGTGATATCTTATGATGTTTGTTTTTCTGTGTGACTTATTTCACTTAGAATCATCGTACCTGAATCCACTCATTATGCTGCTATGGGCCTGATGACATAGATTTCATTGCTGCGTGATATTGCATTGTACGTAATTACCACAACTTCTTTATCCATTTTTCACTTTCTGTGATACTGAACTTGTACCGTAAACGAGGTTCTTGTAAACAGAGCCGTCCCAAACTTTGGGGTGGCTGTGTCTTTTTGATTTTAATTTCCCTAAGCTATAGGACCATAAGTGGAAGTGCCCTAGGCTCTGTTGCTTTGCTTTTTAGATGTTTCATTAAACACCATACACTTCCCCAGAGTGGCTGTTGGCAATTTACATCCCGAACATCAGCATAACAAGGTTCCCAATTCTCCATGGCCTGTCCTGCCTTTCTGGATTTTACACTTTTTTCAGATGGCCCTTTTGACCGGGGGCAGTGAGACTTCATTGTAGTGCAGATTTCCTTTGCAAGCTTGCTTGGTTGGCCAAAAAGGGCGTATGCGTTTTTTCCTGAATATATTCAGAAAAAACGCATACGCCCTTTTTGGTCAAGTGCATCATTGTGGACGTTCTGCCTCTTTTCCTATGCTTTACATGCTATTCCAGTCTACCTCCTGAAATCGGTTTCCTGCAATTCTGCCCCGCTTTCAAGTCCTCTTGGCAGCCTTACTTCAATATATTTTTGGACGATAGCTGTCATTTATAACTCTGCAGGTATGTGAATGACAGTGCCCCTGAGCTCCTTTCTTCAACTCGTTTTCTTGTGAGCTGACCGCAACACCGCAGCATTGCTTCAGGCCCTAGTGTGGTTCCGGCATGGCACGCTGAGCCTTTGGTTAATTCCTCTTCCTGGTGGGAAATGAGAGTTAAATTTGCCCGTCCAGACACCTCCAGCTAGTCTCTCATTGGTTCTCCCTATTCCTGTTCATTTTCCGCAGAAATTGCAAACTGGGCCAAACAGGAGGTTAAAGGCACTGACTCTCCAAGTGGGGAGAGTGTTAGTAAAGCGTCTGGAGTGTTGCACCCGAGTACCGGGGGACGAAAACTGAGACACATTTGAACACGTTTCCCGATCACATGGTGGATCATACTCTGGGTTCCACATGCATGTTTTAGCTGAAGGAAGAATCCCTTAAACCTGGAGAGTTGAGACCCCTGCAATGGGTACCATGCAATATGACTTCAAAGGGTCTGCATTTGCTCACCGAACCTCACCAATCCTATCACTGCTGCATTTATGCCACTGTACACACGTTTGATTCTCTTTCTGAGACATATAAATCCATAGGTTTTAAGATTCTTACTAGTCAGGTATATTCTTAGGCGTTTAATATGGGGTGTAGAGTCCACTTCGTTGAGCAAGGAGTAGCTCTTGTCTATTACATATTTGGCTTATGGAACGGTATCTGTGCTAATTTCAATCTCTGGTTTTATGCAGCACCCCAACTCACCTTTCCCCTTAAGCAAGCATAAGTCGGTTTTCTACATTTGAGACCCTGTTCTGTTTTGTAATTCAGTTCCTGTGTAGCCAAGTTTACATTCCATGTGGTAGAGATATCTTATGATGTTTCTTTTTCTGTGTGACTTATTTCACTTAGAATCATCGTACCTGAATCCACTCATTATGCTGCTACGGGCCTGATGACATAGATTTCATTGCTGAGTGATATTGCATTGTACGTAAGTACCACAACTTCTTTATCCATTTTTCACTTTCTGTGATTTTGAACTTGTACTATAAACGAGGTTCTTGTAAACAGAGCCTTCCCAAATTTTGGGGTGGCTGTGTCTTTTTGATTTTAATTTCTCTAAGCTATAGGACCATAAGTGGAAGTGCCCTAAGCTCTGTTGCTTTGTTTTTTAGATGTTTCGGGAAACACCATACACTTCTCCATTGTCACTGTTGGCAATTTACATCCCGCACATCAGCATAACAAGGCTCTCACGTCTCCATGGCCTGTCCTCCCTTTCTGGATTTTACTCTTTTATCAGATGGCCCTTTTGACTGGGGGCCAGTGAGACTTCATTGTAGTGCAGATTTCGTTTGCAAGCTTGCTTGGTTGGCCAAAAAGGGCGTATGCGTTTTTTCTTGAATATATTCAGGAAAAAACGCATACGCCACTTTTGGCCAAGTGCATCATTGTGGACGTTCTGCCTCTTTTCCTATGCTTTACATGCAATTCCAGTCTACCTCCTGAAATCGGTTTCCTGCAATTCTGCCCCGCTTTCAAGTCCTCTTGGCAGCCTTACTTCAATATATTTTTGGACGATAGCTGTCATTTATAACTCTGCAGGTTTGTGAATGACAGTGCCCCTGAGCTCCTTTCTGCAACTCGCTTTCTTGTGAGCTGGCCGCAACACCGCAGGTTTGCTTCAGGCCCTAGTGTGGTTCCGGCATGGCACGCTCAGCCTTTGTTTAATTCCTCTTCCTGGTGGGAAATGAGAGTTAAATTTGCCCATCCGGACACCTCCAGCTAGTCTCTCATTGGTTCTCTCTATTCCTGTTCATTTTCCGCAGAAATTGCAAACTGGGCCAAACAGGAGGTTAAAGGCTCTGACTCTCCAAGTGGGGAGAGTGTTAGTAAAGCGTCTGGAATGTTGCACCTGAGTACCAGGGGACGAAAACTGAGACACATTTGAACACGTTTCCCGATCACATGGTGTATCATACTCTGGGTTCCACATGCATGTTTTAGCTGAAGGAAGAATCCCTTAAACCTGGAGAGTTGAGACCCCTGCAATGGGTACCATGCAATATGACTTCAAAGGGTCTGCATTTGCTCACTGAACCTCACCAATCCTATCACTGCTGCATTTATGCCACTGTACACACGCTTGATTCTCTTTCTGAGACATATAAATCCATAGGTTTTAAGATTCTTACTAGTCAGGTATATTCTTAGGCGTTTAATATGGGGTGTAGAGTCCACTTCGTTGAGCAAGGAGTAGCTCTTGTCTATTACATATTTGGCTTATGGAACGGTATCTATTCTAATTTCAATCTCTGGTTTTATGCAGCACCCCAACTCACCTTTCGCCTTAAGCAAGCATAAGTCGGTTTTCTACACTTGAGACCCTGTTCTGTTTTGTAATTCAGTTCCTGTGTAGCCAAGTTTACATTCCATGTGGTAGAGATATCTTATGATGTTTCTTTTTCTGTGTGACTTATTTCACTTAGAATCATCGTACCTGAATCCACTCATTATGCTGCTATGGGCCTGATGACATAGGTTTCATTGCTGAGTGATATTGCACTGTACGTAAGTACCACAACTTCTTTATCCATTTTTCACTTTCTGTGATTTTGAACTTGTACTGTAAACGAGGTTCTTGTAAACAGAGCCGTCCCAAATTTGGGGTGGCTGTGTCTTTTTGATTTTAATTTCCCTAAGCTATAGGACCATAAGTGGAAGTGCCCTAGGCTCTGTTGCTTTGTTTTTTAGATGTTTCAGGAAACACCATAAACTTCTCCAGAGTGGCTGTTGGCAATTTACATCCCGCCCATCAGCATAACAAGGCTCCTAGTTCTCCATGGCCTGTCCTGCCTTTCTGGATTTTACACTTTTTTCAGATGGCCCTTTTGACCGGGGGGCAGTGAGACTTCATTGTAGTGCAGATTTCCTTTGCAAGCTTGCTTGGTTGGCCAAAAAGGGCGTATGCGTTTTTTCCTGAATATATTCAGGAAAAAACGCATACGCCCTTTTTGGCCAAGTGCATCATTGTGGACGTTCTGCCTCTTTTCCTTTGCTTTACATGCAATTCCAGTCTACCTCCTGAAATCAGTTTCCTGCAATTCTGCCCAGCGTTCAAGTCCTCTTGGCAGCCTTACTTCAATATATTTTTGGACGATAGCTGTCATTTATAACTCTGCAGGTCTGTGAATGACAGTGCCCCTGAGCTCCTTTCTTCAACTCGTTTTCTTGTGAGCTGGCCGCAACACCGCAGCATTGCTTCAGGTCCTAGTGTGGTTCCGGCATGACATGCTGAGCCTTTGGTTAATTCCTCTTCCTGGTGGGAAATGAGAGTTAACTTTGCCCGTCCAGACACCTCCAGCTAGTCTCTCATTGGTTCTCCCTATTCCTGTTCATTTTCCGCAGAAATTGCAAACTGGGCCAAACAAGAGGTTAAAGGCACTGACTCTCCAAGTGGGGAGAGTGTTAATAAAGCGTCTGGAATGTTGCACCCGAGTACCGGGGGATGAAAACTGACACAATTAAACACGTTTCCCGATCACACGGTGGATCATACTCTGGGTTCCACATGTATGTTTTAGCTGAAGGAAGAATCCCTTAAACCTGGAGAGTTGAGACCCATGGAATGGGTACCATGCAATATGACTTCAAAGGGTCTGCATTTGCTCACCGAACCTCACCAATCCTATCACTGCTGCATTTATGACACTGTACACACGCTTGATTCTCTTTCGGAGACATATAAATCCATAGGTTTTAAGATTCTTACTAGTCAGGTATATTCTTACGCGTTTAATATGGGGTGTAGAGTCCACTTCGTTGAGCAAGGAGTAGCTCTTCTCTATTAAATATTTGGCTTATGGAACGGTATCTGTTCTAATTTCAATCTCTGGTTTTATGCAGCACCCCAACTCACCTTTCGCCTTAAGCAAGCATAAGTTGGTTTTCTACATTTGAGACCCTGTTCTGTTTTGTAATTCAGTTCCTGTGTAGCCAGGATTACATTCCTTGTAGTAGTGATATCTTATGATGTTTGTTTTTCTGTGTGACTTATTTCACTTAGAATCATCGTACCTGAATCCACTCATTATGCTGCTACGGGCCTGATGACATAGATTTCATTGCTGAGTGATATTGCATTGTACGTAAGTACCACAACTTCTTTATCCATTTTTCGCTTTCTGTGATATTGAACTTGGACCATAAATGAGGTTCTTATAAACAGAGCTGTCCCTAACTTTGGGGTGGCTGAGTCTTTTTGATTTTAATTTCCCTAAGCTATAGGACCATAAGTGGAAGTGCCCTAGGCTCTGTTGCTTTGTTTTTTAGATGTTTCAGGAAACACCATACACTTCTCCAGAGTGGCTGTTGGCAATTTACATCCCGCCCATCAGCATAACAAGGCTCCCAGTTCTCCATGGCCTGTCCTGCCTTTCTGGATTTTACACTTTTTTCAGATGCCCCTTTTGACCGGGGGGCAGTGAGACTTCATTGTAGTGCAGATTTCCTTTGCAAGCTTGCTTGGTTGGCCAAAAAGTGCGTATGCGTTTTTTCCTGAAAATATTAAGGAAAAAACGCATACGCCCTTTTTGGCCAAGTGCATCATTGTGGACGTTCTGCCTATTTTCCTATGCTTTACATGCAATTCCAGTCTACCGCCTGAAATCGGTTTCCTGCAATTCTGCCCCGCTTTCAAGTCCTCTTGGCAGCCTTACTTCAATATATTTTTGGACGATAGCTATCATTTATAACTCTGCAGGTATGTGAATGACAGTGCCCCTGAGCTCCTTTCTTCAACTCGCTTTCTTGTGAGCTGGCCGCAACACCGCAGGATTGCTTCAGGCCCCAGTGTGGTTCTGGAACGGCACGCTGAGCCTTTGTTTAATTCCTCTTATTGGTGGGAAATGAGAGTTAAATTTGCCCGTCCAGACACCTCCAGCTAGTCTCTCATTGGTTCTCCCTATTCCTGTTCATTTTCCGCAGAAATTGCAAACTGGGCCAAACAGGAGGTTAAAGGCACAGACTCTCCAAGTGGGGAGAGTGTTAGTAAAGCGTCTGGAATGTTGCACCCGAGTACCGGGGGACGAAAACTGAGACACATTTGAACACGTTTACCGATCACACGGTGGATCATACTCTGGGTTCCACATGCATGTTTTAGCTGAAGGAAGAATCCCTTAAACCTGGAGAGTTGAGACCCATGGAATTGGTACCATGCAATATGACTTCAAAGGGTCTGCATTTGCTCACCGATCCTCACCAATCCTATCACTGCTGCGTTTATGCCGCTGTACACATGCTTGATTCTCTTTCGGAGACATATAAATCCATAGGTTTTAAGATTCTTACTAGTCAGGTATATTCCTAGGTGTTTAATATGGGGTGTTGAGTCCACTTCGTTGAGCAAGGTGTAGCTCTTGTCTATTACATATTTGGCTTATGGAACGGTATCTGTGCTAATTTCAATCTCTGGTTTTATGCAGCACCCCAACTCACCTTTCCCCTTAAGCAAGCATAAGTTGGTTTTCTACATTTGAGACCCTGTTCTGTTTTGTAATTCAGTTCCTGTGTAGCCAACTTTACATTCCGTATACTAGTGATACCTTATGATGTTTCTTTTTCTCTGTGACTTATTTCACTTAGAATCATCGTACCTGGATCCACTCATTAGGCTGCTACGGGCCTGATGACATAGATTTCATTGCTGAGTGATATTGCATTGTACGTAAGTACCACAACTTCTTTATCCATTTTTCGCTTTCTGCGATTTTGAACTTGTAACGTAAACGAGGTTCTTGTAAACAGAACCGTCCCAAACATTGGGGTGGCTGTGTCTTTTTGATTTTAATTTCCCTAAGCTATAGGACCATAAGTGGAAGTGCCCTAGGCTCTGTTGCTTTGTTTTTTAGATGTTTCAGGAATCACCATACACTTCTCCAGAGTGGCTGGTGGCAATGTACATCCCGCCCATCAGCATAACAAGGCTCCCAGTTCTCCATGACCTGTCCTGCCTTTCTGGATTTTACACTTTTTTCAGATGACCCTTTTGACCGGGGGGCAGTGAGACTTCATTGTAGTGCAGATTTCCTTTTCAAGCTTGCTTGGTTGGCCAAAAAGGGCGTATGCTTTTTTTCCTGAATATATTCAGGAAAAAACGCATACGCCCTTTTTGGCCAAGTGCATCATTGTGGACGTTCTGCCTCTTTTCCTATGCTTTACATGCAATTCCAGTCTACCTCCTGAAATCGGTTTCCTGCAATTCTGCCCCGCTTTCAAGTCCACTTGGCAGCCTACTTCAATATATTTTTGGACGATAGCTGTCATTTATAACTCTGCAGGTTTGTGAATGACAGTGCCCCTGAGCTCCTTTGTTCAACTCGTTTTCTTGTGAGCTGGCCGCAACACCGCAGCATTGCTTCAAGCCCTAGTGTGGTTCTGGCATGGCATGCTGAGCCTTTGGTTAATTCCTCTTCCTGGTGGGCAATGAGAGTTAAATTTGCCCGTCCAGACACCTCCAGCTAGTCTCTCATTGGTTCTCCCTATTCCTGTTCATTTTCCGCAGAAATTGCAAACTGGGCCAAACAGGAGGTTAAAGGCACTGACTCTCCAAGTGGGGAGAGTGTTAGTAAAGCGTCTGGAATGTTGTACCCGTGTACCAGGGGACGAAAACTGACACATTTGTACACGTTTTCCGATCACACGGTGGATCATACTCTGGGTTCCACATGCATGTTTTAGCTGAAGGAAGAATCCCTTAAACCTGGAGAGTTGAGACCCATGGAATGGGTACCATGCAATATGACTTCAAAGGGTCTGCATTTGCTCACCGAACCTCACCAATCCTATCACTGCTGCGTTTATGCCGCTGTACACACTCTTGATTCTCTTTCGGAGACATATAAATCCATAGGTTTTAAGATTCTTACTAGTCAGGTATATTCGTAGGCGTTTAATATGGGGTGTTGAGTCCACTTCATTGAACAAGGAGTAGCTCTTGTCTATTACATATTTGGCTTATGGAACGGTATCTGTGCTTATTTCAATCTCTGGTTTTATGCAGCACCCCAACTCACATTTCCCCTTAAGCAAGCATAAGTTGGTTTTCTACATTTGAGACCCTGTTCTGTTTTGTAATTCAGTTCCTGTGTAGCCAAGTTTACATTCCGTGTAGTAGTGATATCTTATGATGTTTGTTTTTCTGTGTGACTTATTTCACTTAGAATCATCGTACCTGAATCCACTCATTATGCTGCTACGGGCCTGATGACATAGATTTCATTGCTGAGTGATATTGCATTGTACGTAAGTACCACAACTTCTTTATCCATTTTTCACTTTCTGTGATTTTGAACTTGTACTGTAAACAAGGTTCTTGTAAACAGAGCCGTCCCAAACTTTGGGGTGGCTGTGTCTTTTTGTTTTTAATTTCCCTAAGCTATAGGACCATAAGTGGAAGTGCCCTAGGCTCTGTTGCTTTGTTTTTTAGATGTTTCAGGAAACACCATACACTTCTCCAGAGTGGCTGTTGGCAATTTACATCCCGCCCATGAGCATAACAAGGCTCCCAGTTCTCCATGGCCTCTCCTGCCTTTCTGGATTTTACACTTTTTTCAGATGGCCCTTTTGACCAGGGGACAGTGAGACTTCATTGTAGTGCAGATTTCCTTTGCAAGCTTGCTTGGTTGGCCAAAAAGGGCGTATGCGTTTTTTCCTGAATATATTCAGGAAAAAACGCATACGCCCTTTTTGGACAAGTGCATCATTGTGGACGTTCTGCCTCTTTTCCTATGCTTTACATGCAATTCCAGTCTACCTCCTGAAATCGGTTTCCTGCAATTCTGCCCCGCTTTCAAGTCCTCTTGGCAGCCTTACTTCAATATATTTTTGGACGATAGCTGTCATTTATAACTCTGCAGGTTTGTGAATGACAGTGCCCCTGAGCTCCTTTCTTCAACTCGCTTTCTTGTGAGCTGGCCGCAACACCGCTGCATTGCTTCAGGCCCTAGTGTGGTTCCGGCATGGCACGCTGAGCCTTTGTTTAATTCCTCTTCCTGGTGGGAAATGAGAGTTAAATTTGCCCGTCCAGACACCTCCAGCTAGTCTCTCATTGGTTCTCCCTATTCCTGTTCATTTTCCGCAGAAATTGCAAACTGGGCCAAAGAGGAGGTTAAAGGCACTGACTCTCCAAGTGGGGAGAGTGTTAGTAAAGCGTCTGGAATGTGTCACCCGAGTACCAGGGGATGAAAACTGACACAATTGAACACGTTTCCCGATCACATGGTGGATCATACTCTGGGTTCCACATGCATGTTTTAGCTGAAGGAAGAATCCCTTAAACCTGGAGAGTTGAGACCCATGGAATGGGTACCATGCAATATGACTTCAAAGGGTCTGCATTTGCTCACCGAACCTCACCAATCCTATCACTGCTGCGTTTATGCCGCTGTACACACGCTTGATTCTCTTTCGGAGACATAGAAATCCATAGGTTTTAAGATTCTTACTAGTCAGGTATATTCTTAGGCGTTTAATATGGGGTGTAGAGTCCACTTCGTTGAGCAAGGAGTAGCTCTTGTCTATTACATATTTGGCTTATGGAACGGTATCTGTTCTAATTTCAATCTCTGGTTTTATGCAGCACCCCAACTCACCTTTCGCCTTAAGCAAGCATAAGTTGGTTTTCTACATTTGAGACCCTGTTCTGTTTTGTAATTCAGTTCCTGTGTAGCCAAGTTTACATTCCTTGTAGTAGTGATATCTTATGATGTTTGTTTTTCTGTGTGACTTATTTCACTTAGAATCATCGTACCTGAATCCACTCATTATGCTGCTACGGGCCTGATGACATAGATTTCATTGCTGAGTGATATAGCATTGTACGTAAGTACCACAAATTCTTTATCCATTTTTCGCTTTCTGTGATATTGAACTTGGACCATAAATGAGGTTCTTGTAAACAGAGCTGTCCCTAACTTTGGGGTGGCTGAGTCTTTTTGATTTTAATTTCCCTAAGCTATAGGAACATAAGTGGAAGTGCCCTAGGCTCTGTTGCTTTGTTTTTTAGATGTTTCAGGAAACACCATACACTTCTCCAGAGTGGCTGTTGGCAATTTACATCCCGCCCATCAGCATAACAAGGCTCCCAGTTCTCCATGGCCTGTCCTGCCTTTCTGGATTTTACACTTTTTTCAGATGGCCCTTTTGACCGGGGGGCAGTGAGACTTCATTGTAGTGCAGATTTCCTTTGCAAGCTTGCTTGGTTGGCCACAAAGGGCGTATGCGTTTTTTCCTGAATATATTCAGGAAAAAACGCATACGCCCTTTTTGGCCAAGTGCATCATTGTGGACGTTCTGCCTCTTTTCCTATGCTTTACATGCAATTCCAGTCTACCTCCTGAAATCGGTTTCCTGCAATTCTGCCCCGCTTTCAAGTCCTCTTGGCAGCCTTACTTCAATATATTTTTGGACGATAGCTATCATTTATAACTCTGCAGGTATGTGAATGACAGTGTCCCTGAGCTCCTTTCTTCAACTCGCTTTCTTGTGAGCTGGCCGCAACACTGCAGGATTGCTTCAGGCCCTAGTGTGGTTCCGCCATGACACACTGAGTCTTTGGTTAATTCCTCTTCCTAGTGGGAATTGAGAGTTAAATTTGCCCGTCCAGACACCTCCAGCTAGTCTCTCATTGCTTTTCCCTATTCCTGTTCATTTTCCACAGAAATTGCAAAACTGGGCCAAACAGGAGGTTAAAAGCACTGACTCTCCAAGTGGGGAGAGTGTTAGTAAAGCGTCTGGAATGTTGCACCCGAGTACCGGGGGACGAAACCTGAGACACCTTTGAACACGTTTCCCGATCACACGGTGGATCATACTCTGGGTTCCACATGCATGTTTTAGCTGAAGGAAGAATCCCTTAAACCTGGAGAGTTGAGACCCATGGAATGGGTACCATGCAATATGACTTCAAAGGGTCAGCATTTGCTCACCGATCCTCACCAATCCTATCACTGCTGCGTTTATGCCGCTGTACACACGCTTGATTCTCTTTCGGAGACATATAAATCCATAGGTTTTAAGATTCTTACTAGTCAGTTATATTCCTAGGCGTTTAATATGGGGTGTTGAGTCCACTTCGTTGAGCAAGGAGTAGCTCTTGTCTATTACATATTTGGCTTATGGAACGGTATCTGTGCTAATTTCAATCTCTGGATTTTTGCAGCACCCCAACTCACATTTCCCCTTAAGCAAGCATAAGTTGGTTTTCTACATTTGAGACCCTGTTCTGTTTTATAATCCAGTTCCTGTGTAGTCAAGTTTACATTCCGTGTAGTAGTGATATATTATGATGTTTCTTTTTCTCTGTGACTTATTTCACTTAGAATCATCGTACCTGAATCCACTCGTTATGCTTCTCCGGGCCTGACGACAAAGATTTCATTGCGGAGTGATATTGCATTGTACGTAAGTACCACAATTTCTTTATCCATTTTTCGCTTTCTGTGATATTGAACTTGTATCGTAAACGAGGTTCTTGTAAACGGAACCGTCCCAAACTTTGGGGTGGCTGTGTCTTTTTGAATTTAATTTCCCTAAGCTATAGGACCATAAGTGGAATTGCCCTAGGCTCTGTTGCTTTGTTTTTTAGATGTTTCAGGAAACACCATACACTTCTCCAGAGTGGCTGTTGGCAATATACATCCCGCCCAGGAGCATAACAAGGCTCCCAGTTCTCCATGGCCTCTCCTGCCTTTCTGGATTTTACACTTTTTTCAGATGGCCCTTTTGACCGGGGGGCAGTGAGACTTCATTGTAGTGCAGATTTCCTTTGCAAGCTTGCTTGGTTGGCCAAAAAGTGCGTATGCGTTTTTTACTGAATATATTCAGGAAAAAACGCATACGCCCTTTTTGGCCAAGTGCATCATTGTGGACGTTCTGCCTATTTTCCTGTGGTTTACATGCAAATCCAGTCTACCTCCTGAAATCGGTTTCCTGCAATTCTGCCCCGCTTTCAATTCCTCTTGGCAGCCTTACTTCAATATATTTTTGGACGATAGCTGTCAATTTTAACTATGCAAGTTTGTGAATGACAGTGCCCCTAAGCTCCTTTCTTCAACTCGCTTTCTTGTGAGCTGGCCGCAACACCGCAGGATTGCTTCAGGTCCCAGTGTGGTTCCGGCATGGCACGCTGAGCCTTTGGTTAATTCCTCTTCCTGGCGGGAAATGAGAGTTAAATTTGCCCGTCCAGACACGTCCAGCTAGTCTCTTATTGGTTCTCCCTATTCCTGTTCATTTTCCGCAGAAATTGCAAACTGGGCCAAACAGGAGGTTAAAGGCACAGACTCTCCAAGTGGGGACAGTGTTAGTAAAGCGTCTGGAATGTTGCATCCGAGTACCAGGGGACGAAAACTGAGACACCATTGAACACGTTTCCCAATCACATGGTGTATCATACTCTGGGTTTCACATGCATGTTTTAGCTGAAGGAAGAATCCCTTAAACCTGGAGAGTTGAGACCCATGGAATGGGTACCATGCAATATGACTTCAAAGGGTCTGCATTTGCTCACCGAACCTCACCAATCCTATCACTGCTGCGTTTATGCCGCTGTACACACTCTTGATTCTCTTTCGGAGACATATAAATCCATAGGTTTTAAGATTCTTACTAGTCAGGTATATTCTTACGCATTTAATATGGGGTGTAGAGTCCACTTCGTTGAGCAAGGAGTAGCTCTTGTCTATTAAATATTTGGCTTATGGAACGGTATCTGTTCTAATTTCAATCTCTGGTTTTATGCAGCACCCCAACTCACCTTTCGCCTTAAGCAAGCATAAGTTGGTTTTCTACATTTGAGACCCTGTTCTGTTTTGTAATTCAGTTCCTGTGTAGCCAAGTTTACATTCCTTGTAGTAGTGATATCTTATGATGTTTGTTTTTCTGTGTGACTTATTTCACTTAGAATCATCGTACCTGAATCCACTCATTATGCTGCTACGGGCCTGATGACATAGATTTCATTGCTGAGTGATATTGCATTGTACGTAAGTACCACAACTTCTTTATCCATTTTTTACTTTCTGTGATATTGAACTTGGACCATAAATGAGGTTCTTGTAAACAGAGCTGTCCCTAACTTTGGGGTGGCTGAGTCTTTTTGATTTTAATTTCCCTAAGCTATAGGACCATAAGTGGAAGTGCCCTAGGCTCTGTTGCTTTGTTTTTTAGATGTTTCAGGAAACACCATACACTTCTCCAGAGTGGCTGTTGGCAATTTACATCCCGCCCATCAGCATAACAAGGCTGCCAGTTCTCCATGGCCTGTCCTGCCTTTCTGGATTTTACACTTTTTTCAGATGGCCCTTTTGACCGGGGAGCAGTGAGACTTCATTGTAGTGCAGATTTCCTTTGCAAGCTTGCTTGGTTGGCCAAAAAGGGCGTATGCGTTTTTTCCTGAATATATTCAGGAAAAAACGCATACGCCCTTTTTGGCCAAGTGCATCATTGTGGACGTTCTGCCTCTTTTCCTATGCTTTACATGCAATTCCAGTCTACCTCCTGAAATCGGTTTCCTGCAATTCTGCCCCGCTTTCAAGTCCTCTTGGCAGCCTTACTTCAATATATTTTTGGACGATAGCTGTCATTTATAACTCTGCAGGTTTGTGAATTACAGTGCCCCTGAGCTCCTTTCTTCAACTCGTTTTCTTGTGAGCTGGCCGTAACACCGCAGCATGGCTTCAGGCCCTAGTGTGGTTCCAGAATGGCACGCTGAGCCTTTGGTTAATTCCTCTTCCTGGTGGGCAATGAGAGTTAAATTTGCCCGTCCAGACACCTCCAGCTAGTCTCTCATTGGTTCTCCCTATTCCTGTTCATTTTCCGCAGAAATTGCAAACTGGGCCAAACAGGAGTTTAAAGGCACTGACTCTCCAAGTGGGGAGAGTGTTAGTAAAGCGTCTGGAATGTTGCACCCGAGTACCGGGGGACGAAAACTGAGTCACATTTGAACACGTTTCCCGATCACATGGTGGATCATACTCTGGGTTCCACATGCATGTTTTAGCTGAAGGAAGAATCCCTTAAACCTGGAGAGTTGAGACCCATGGAATGGGTACCATGCAATATGACTTCAAAGGGTCTGCATTTGCTCACCGAACCTCACCAATCCTAACACTGCTTCGTTTATGCCGCTGTACACACGGTTGCTTCTCTTTTGGAGACATATAAATCCATAGGTTTTAAGATTCTTACTAGTCAGGTATATTCTTATGCGTTTAATATGGGGTGTTGAGTCCACTTCGTTGAGCAAGGAGTAGCTCTTGTCTATTACATATTTGGCTTATGGAACGGTATCTGTGCTAATTTCAATCTCTGGTTTTATGCAGCACCCCAACTCACCTTTCCCCTTAAGCAAGCATAAGATGGTTTTCTACATTTGAGACCCTATTCTGTTTTGTAATTCAGTTCCTGTGTAGCCAAGTTTACATTCCGTGTAGTAGTGATATCTTATGATGTTTCTTTTTCTGTGTGACTTATTTCACTTAGAATCATCGTACCTGAATCCACTCATTATGCTGCTATGGGCCTGATGACATAGATTTCATTGCTGAGTGATATTGCATTGTACGTAAGTACCACAACTTCTTTATCCATTTTGCGCTTTCTGTGATATTGAACTTGTACCGTAAACGAGGTTCTTGTAAACAGAGCTGTCCCAAACATTGGGGTGGTTGTGTCTTTTTGATTTTAATTTCCCTAAGCTATAGGAACATAAGTGGAAGTGCCCTAGGCTCTGTTGCTTTGTTTTTTAGATGTTTCAGGAAACACCATACACTTCTCCAGAGTGGCTGTTGGCAATTTACATCCCGCCCATCAGCATAACAAGGCTCCCAGTTCTCCATGGCCTGTCCTGCCTTTCTGGATTTTACACTTTTTTCAGATGACCCTTTTGACCGGGGGGCAGTGAGACTTCATTGTAGTGCAGATTTCCTTTGCAAGCTTGCTTGGTTGGCCAAAAAGGGCGTAGGCTTTTTTTCTTGAGGAAAAATCGCATATGCCCTTTTTGGCCAAGTGCATCATTGTGGACGTTCTGCCTCTTTTCCTATGCTTTACATGCAATTCCAGTCTACCTCCTGAAATCGGTTTCCTGCAATTCTGCCCCGCTTTCAAGTCCTCTTGGCAGCCTTACTTCAATATATTTTTGGACGATAGCTGTCATTTATAACTCTGCAGTTTTGTGAATTACAGTGCCCCTGAGCTCCTTTCTTCAACTTGCTTTCTTGTGAGCTGACCGCAACACCGCAGCATCGCTTCAGGCCCTAGTGTTGTTCCGGCATGGCACGCTGAGCCTTTGGTTAATTCCTCTTCCTGGTGGGAAATGAGAGTTAAATTTGCCCGTCCAGACACCTCCAGCTAGTCTCTCATTGGTTCTCCCTATTCCTGTTCATTTTCCGCAGAAATTGCAAACTGGGCCAAACAGGAGGTTAAAGGCACTGACTCTCCAAGTGGGGAGAGTGTTAGTAAAGCGTCTGGAATGTTGCACCCGAGTACCAGGGGATGAAAACTGACACATTTGAACACGTTTCCCGATCACACGGTGGATCATACTCTGGGTTCCACATGCATGTTTTAGCTGAAGGAAGAATCCCTTAAACCTGGAGAGTTGAGACCCATGGAATGGGTACCATGCAATATGACTTCAAAGGGTCTGCATTTGCTCACCGAACCTCATCAATCCTATCACTGCTGCGTTTATGCCGCTATACACATGCTTGATTCTCTTTCGGAGATATATAAATCCATAGGTTTTAAGATTCTTACTAGTCAGGTATATTTTTAGGCGTTTAATATGGGGTGTTGAGTCCACTTCGTTGAGCAAAGTGTAGCTCTTTTTTATTACATATTTGGCTTATGGAACGATATCTGTGCTAATTTCAATGTCTGGTTTTATGCAGCACCCCAACTCACCTTTCCCCTTAAGGAAGCATAAGTTGGTTTTCTACATTTGAGACCCTGTTCTGTTTTGTAATTCAGTTCCTGTGTAGCCAAGTTTACATTCCGTGTAGTAGTGATATCTTATGATGTTTCTTTTTCTGTGTGACTTATTTCACTTAGAATCATCGTACCTGAATCCACTCATTATGCTGCTATGGGCCTGATGACATAGATTTCATTGCTGAGTGATATTGCATTGTAGGTAAGTACCACAACTTCTGTATCCATTTTTCACTTTCTGTGATATTGAACTTGTACCGTAAACGAGGTTCCTGTAAACAGAACCGTCCCAAACTTTTGGGTGGCTGTGTCTTTTTGATTTTAATTTCCCTAAGCTATAGGACCATAAGTGGAAGTGCCCTAGGCTCTATTGTTTTGTTTTTTAGATGTTTCAGGAAACACCATACACTTCTCCAGAGTGGCTGTTGGCAATTTACATCCCGCCCATCAGCATAACAAGGCTCCCAGTTCTCCATGGCCTGTCCTGCCTTTCTGGATTTTATACTTTTTTCAGATGGCCCTTTTGCCCGCCGGATAGTGAGACTTCATTGTAGTGCAGATTCCCTTTGCAAGCTTGCTTGGTTGGCCAAAAAGGGCGTATGCGTTTTTTCCTGAATATATTCAGGAAAAAACGCATACGCCCTTTTTGGCCAAGTGCATCATTGTGGACGTTCTGCCTCTTTTCCTATGCTTTACATGCAATTCCAGTCTACCTCCTGAAATCGGTTTCCTGCAATTCTGCCCCGCTTTCAAGTCCTCTTGGCAGCCTTACTTCAATATATTTTTGGACGATAGCTGTCATTTATAACTCTGCAGGTTTGTGAATGACAGTGCCCCTGAGCTCCTTTGTTCAACTCGTTTTCTTGTGAGCTGGCCGCAACACCGCAGCATTGCTTCAGGCCCTAGTGTGGTTCCAGAATGGCACGCTGAGCCTTTGGTTAATTCCTCTTCCTGGTGGGCAATGAGAGTTAAATTTGCCCGTCCAGACACCTCCAGCTAGTCTCTCATTGGTTCTCCCTATTTCTGTTCATTTTCCGCAGAAATTGCAAACTGGGCCAAACAGGAGGTTAAAGGCACTGACTCTCCAAGTGGGGAGAGTGTTAGTAAAGCGTCTGGAATGTTGCACCCGAGTACCGGGGGACGAAAACTGAGTCACATTTGAACACGTTTCCCGATCACACGGTGGATCATACTCTGGGTTCCACATGCATGTTTTAGCTGAAGGAAGAATCCCTTAAACCTGGAGAGTTGAGACCCATGGAATTGGTACCATGCAATATGACTTCAAAGGGTCTGCATTTGCTCACCGAACCTCAACAATCCTAACACTGCTGCATTTATGCCGCTGTACACACGCTTGATTCTCTTTCGGAGACATATAAATCCATAGGTTTTAAGATTCTTACTAGTCAGGTATATTCTTATGCGTTTAATATGGGGTGTTGAGTCCACTTCGTTGAGCAATGAGTAGCTCTTGTTTATTACATATTTGGCTTATGGAACGGTATCCGTTCTAATTTCAATCTCTGGTTTTATGCAGCACCCCAACTCACCTTTCCCCTTAAGCAAGCATAAGTTGGTTTTCTACATTTGAGACCCTGTTCTGTTTTGTAATTCAGTTCCTGTGTAGCCAAGTTTACATTCCGTGTAGTAGTGATATCTTATGATGTTTCTTTTTCTGTGTGACTTATTTCACTTCGAATCATCGTACCTGAATCCACTCATTATGCTGCTATGGGCCTGATGACATAGATTTCATTGCTGAGTGATATTGCATTGTAGGTAAGTACCACAACTTCTTTATCCATTTTTCACTTTCTGTGATATTGAACTTGTACCGTAAACGAGGTTCTTGTAAACAGAACCGTCCCAAACTTTTGGGTGGCTGTGTCTTTTTGATTTTAATTTCCCTAAGCTATAGGACCATAAGTGGAAGTGCCCTAGGCTCTGTTGCTTTGTTTTTTAGATGTTTCAGGAAACACCATACACTTCTCCAGAGTGGCTGTTGGCAATTTACATCCCGCCCATCAGCATAACAAGGCTCCCAGTTCTCCATGGCCTGTCCTGCCTTTCTGGATTTTACACTTTTTTCAGATGGCCCTTTTGACCGGGGAGCAGTGAGACTTCATTGTAGTGCAGATTTCCTTTGCAAGCTTGCTTGGTTGGCCACAAAGGGCATATGCGTTTTTTCCTGAATATATTCAGGAAAAAACGCATACGCCCTTTTTGGCCAAGTGCATCATTGTGGACGTTCTGCCTCTTTTCCTATGCTTTACATGCAATTCCAGTCTACCTCCTGAAATCGGTTTCCTGCAATTCTGCCCCGCTTTCAAGTCCTCTTGGCAGCCTTACTTCAATATATTTTTGGACGATAGCTATCATTTATAACTATGCAGGTATGTGAATGACAGTGTCCCTGAGCTCCTTTCTTCAACTCGCTTTCTTGTGAGCTGGCTGCAACACCGCAGGATTGCTTCAGGCCCTAGTGTGGTTCCGGCATGGCACGCTGAGCCTTTGTTTAATTACTCTTCTTGGTGGGAAATGAGAGTTAAATTTGCCCATCCAGACACCTCCAGCTAGTCTCTCATTGGTTCTCTCTATTCCTGTTCATTTTCCTCAGAAATTGCAAACTGGGCCAAACAGGAGGTTAAAGGCACTGACTCTCCAATTGGGGAGAGTGTTAGTAAAGCGTCTGGAATGTTGCACCCGAGTACCAGGGGACGAAAACTGAGACACATTTGAACACGTTTCCCGATCACATGGTGGATCATACTCTGGGTTCCACATGCATGTTTTAGCTGAAGGAAGAATCCCTTAAACCTGGAGAGTTGAGACCCCTGCAATGGGTACCATGCAATATGACTTCAAAGGGTCTGCATTTGCTCACCGAACCTCACCAATCCTATCACTGCTGCATTTATGCCACTGTACACACGCTTGATTCTCTTTCTGAGACATATAAATCCATAGGTTTTAAGATTCTTACTAGTCAGGTATATTCTTAGGCGTTTAATATGGGGTGTAGAGTCCACTTCGTTGAGCAAGGAGTAGCTCTTGTCTATTAAATATCTGGCTTATGGAATGGTATCTGTTCTAATTTCAATCTCTGGTTTTATGCAGCACCCCAACTCACCTTTACTCTTAAGCAAGCATAAGTCGGTTTTCTACATTTGAGACCCTGTTCTGTTTTGTAATTCAGTTCCTGTGTAGCCAAGTTTACATTCCATGTGGTAGAGATATCTTATGATGTTTCTTTCTCTGTGTGACTTATTTCACTTACAATCATCGTACCTGAATCCACTCATTATGCTGCTACGGGCCTGATGACACAGATTTCATTGCTGAGTGATATTGCATTGTACGTAAGTACCACAACTTCTTTATCCATTTTGCGCTTTCTGTGATATTGAACTTGTACCGTAAACGAGGTTCTTGTAAACAGAGCTGTCCCAAAGATTGGGGTGGTTGTGTCTTTTTGATTTTAATTTCCCTAAGCTATAGGACCATAAGTGGAAGTTCCCTAGGCTCTGTTGCTTTGTTTTTTAGATGTTTCAGGAAACACCATACACTTCTCCAGAGTGACTGTTGGCAATTTACATCCCGCCCATCAGCATAACAAGGCTCCCAGTTCTCCATGGTCTGTCCTGCCTTTCTGGATTTTACACTTTTTTCAGATGGCCCTTTTGACCGGGGAGCAGTGAGACTTCATTGTAGTGCAGATTTCCTTTGCAAGCTTGCTTGGTTGGCCAAAAAGGGCGTATGCGTTTATTCCTGAATATATTCAGGAAAAAACGCATACGCCCTTTTTGACCAAGTGCATCATTGTGGACGTTCTGCCTCTTTTCCTATGCTTTACATGCAATTCCAGTCTACCTCCTGAAATCGGTTTTCTGCAATTCTGCCCCTCTTTCAAGTCCTCTTGGCAGCCTTACTTCAATATCTTTTTGGACGATAGCTGTCATTTATAACTCTGCATGTATGTGAATGACAGTGCCCCTGAGCTCCTTTCTTCAACTCGCTTTCTTGTGAGCTGGCCGCAACACCGCTGCATTGCTTCAGGCCCTAGTGTGGTTCCGGCATGGCACACTGAGCCTTTGGTTAATTCCTCTTCCTGGTGGGAAATGAGTGTTAAATTTGCCCGTCCAGACACCTCCAGCTAGTCTCTCATTGGTTCTCCCTATTCCTGTTCATTTTCCGCAGAAATTGCAAACTGGGCCAAACAGGAGTTTAAAGGCACTGACTCTCCAAGTGGGGAGAGTGTTAGTAAAGCATCTGGAATGTTACACCCGAGTACCAGGGGACGAAAACTGACACAATTGAACACGTTTCCCGAGCATACGGTGGATCATACTCTGGGTTACACATGCATGTTTTAGCTGAAGGAAGAATCCCTTAAACCTGGAGAGTTGAGACCCATGGAATGGGTACCATGCAATATGACTTCAAAGGGTCTGCATTTGTCCACCGAACCTCACCAATCCTATCACTGGTGCGTTTATGCCGCTGTACACACGCTTGATTCTCTTTCGGAGACATATAAATCCATAGGTTTTAAGATTCTTCCTAGTCAGGTATATTCTTAGGCGTTTATTATGGGGTGTAGAGTCCACTTCGTTGAGCAAGGAGTAGCTCTTGTCTATTACATATTTGGCTTATGGAACGGTATCTGTGCTAATTTCAATCTCTGGTTTTATGCAGCACCCCAACTCACCTTTCGCCTTAAGCAAGCATAAGTTGGTTTTCTACATTTGAGACCCTGTTCTGTTTTGTAATTCAGTTCCTGTGTAGCCAAGTTTACATTCCGTGTAGTAGTGATATCTTATGATGTTTCTTTTTCTGTGTGACTTATTTCACTTAGAATCATCGTACCTGAATCCACTCATTATGCTGCTATGGGCCTGATGACATAGATTTCATTGCTGCGTGATATTGCATTGTACGTAATTACCACAACTTCTTTATCCATTTTTCACTTTCTGTGATACTGAACTTGTACCGTAAACGAGGTTCTTGTAAACAGAGCCGTCCCAAACTTTGGGGTGGCTGTGTCTTTTTGATTTTAATTTCCCTAAGCTATAGGACCATAAGTGGAAGTGCCCTAGGCTCTGTTGCTTTGCTTTTTAGATGTTTCAGGAAACACCATACACTTCTCCAGAGTGGCTGTTCGCAATTTACATCCCGCACATCAGCATAACAAGGTTCCCAATTCTCCATGGCCTGTCCTGCCTTTCTGGATTTTACACTTTTTTCAGATGGCCCTTTTGACCGGGGGCAGTGAGACTTCATTGTAGTGCAGATTTCCTTTGCAAGCTTGCTTGGTTGGCCAAAAAGGGCGTAGGCTTTTTTTCTTGAGGAAAAATCGCATATGCCCTTTTTGGCCAAGTGCATCATTGTGGACGTTCTGCCTCTTTTCCTATGCTTTACATGCAATTCCAGTCTACCTCCTGAAATCGGTTTCCTGCAATTCTGCCCCGCTTTCAAGTCCTCTTGGCAGCCTTACTTCAATATATTTTTGGACGATAGCTGTCATTTATAGCTCTGCAGGTTTGTGAATTACAGTGCCCCTGAGCTACTTTCTTCAACTCGTTTTCTTGTGAGCTGGCCGCAACACCGCAGCATTGCTTCAGGCCCTAGTGTGGTTCCAGAATGGCACGCTGAGCCTTTGGTTAATTCCTCTTCCTGGTGGGCAATGAGAGTTAAATGTGCCCATCCAGACACCTCCAGCTAGTCTCTCTTGGTTCTCCCTATTTCTGTTCATTTTCCGCAGAAATTGCAAACTGGGCCAAACAGGAGGTTAAAGGCACTGACTCACCAAGTGGGGAGAGTGTTAGTAAAGCGTCTGGAATGTTGCACCCGAGTACCGGGGGACGAAAACTGAGACACATTTGAACACGTTTCCCGATCACACGGTGGATCATACTCTGGGTTCCACATGCATGTTTTAGCTGAAGGAAGAATCCCTTAAACCTGGAGAGTTGAGACCCATGGAATGGGTACCATGCAATATGACTTCAAAGGGTCTGCATTTGCTCACCGATCCTCACCAATCCTATCACTGCTGCATTTATGCCGCTGTAAACACGCTTGATTCTCTTGCAGAGACATATAAATCCATAGGTTTTAAGATTCTTCCTAGTCAGGTATATTCTTAGGCGTTTAATATGTGGTGTTGAGTCCACTTCGTTGAGCAAGGAGAAGCTCTTGTCTATTACATATTTGGCTTATGGAACGGTATCTGTGCTAATTTCAATCTCTGGTTTTATGCAGCACCCCAACTCACCTTTCCCCTTAAGGAAGCATAAGTTGGTTTTCTACATTTGAGACCCTGTTCTGTTTTGTAATTCAGTTCCTGTGTAGCCAAGTTTACATTCCGTGTAGTAGTGATATCTTATGATGTTTCTTTTTTTGTGTGACTTATTTCACTTAGAATCATCGTACCTGAATCCACTCATTATGCTGCTACGGGCCTGATGACATAGATTTCATTGCTGAGTGATATTGCATTGTACGTAAGTACCACAACTTCTTCATCCATTTTTCGCTTTCTGTGATATTGAACTTGTACCGTAAATGAGGTTCTTGTAAACTGAGCCGTCCCAAACTTTGGGGTGGCTGTGTCTTTTTTATTTTAATTTCCCTAAGCTATAGGACCATAAGTGGAAGTGCCCTAGGCTCTGTTGCTTTGTTTTTTAGATGTTTCGGGAAACACCATACACTTCTCCATTGTCGCTGTTGGCAATTTACATCCCGCCCATCAGCATAAAAAGGCTCTCACGTCTCCATGGCCTGTCCTGCCTTTCTGGATTTTACACTTTTATCAGATGGCCCTTTTGACTGGGGGCCAGTGAGACTTCATTGTAGTGCAGATTTCGTTTGCAAGCTTGCTTGGTTGGCCAAAAAGGGCGTATGCGTTTTTTCTTGAATATATTCAGGAAAAAACGCATACGCCACTTTTGGCCAAGTGCATCATTGTGGACGTTCTGCCTCTTTTCCTATGCTTTACATGCAATTCCAGTCTACCTCCTGAAATCGGTTTCCTGCAATTCTGCCCCGCTTTCAAGTCCTCTTGGCAGCCTTACTTCAATATATTTTTGGACGATAGCTATCATTTATAACTCTGCAGGTATGTGAATGACAGTGCCCCTGAGCATCTTTCTTCAACTTGCTTTCTTGTGAGCTGGCCGCAACACCGCAGGATTGCTTCAGGCCCTAGTGTGGTTCCGGCATGGCACGCTGAGCCTTTGTTTAATTCCTCTTCCTGGTGGGAAATGAGAGTTAAATTTGCCCGTCCAGACACCTGCATCTAGTCTCTCATTGGTTCTCCCTATTCCTGTTCATTTTCCGCAGAAATTGCAAACTGGGCCAAACAGGAGGTTAAAGGCACTGACTCTCCAAGTGGGGAGAGTGTTAGTAAAGCGTCTGGAATGTTGCACCCGAGTACCAGGGGACGAAAACTGAGACACATTTGAACACGTTTCCCGATCACATGGTGGATCATACTCTGGGTTCCACATGCTTGTTATAGCTGAAGGAAGAATCCCTTAAACCTGGAGAGTTGAGACCCATGGAATGGGTACCATGCAATATGACTTCAAAGGGTCTGCATTTTCTCACCGAACCTCACCAATCCTATCACTGCTGCATTTATGCCACTGTACACACGCTTGATTCTCTTTCTGAGACATATAAATCCATAGGTTTTAAGATTCTTACTAGTCAGGTATATTCTTAGGCATTTAATATGGGGTGTAGAGTCCACTTCGTTGAGCAAGGAGTAGCTCTTGTCTATTATATATTTGGCTTATGGAACGGTATCTGTGCTAATTTCAATCTCTGGTTTTATGCAGCACCCCAACTCACCTTTCCCCTTAAGCAAGCATAAGTCGGTTTTCTACATTTGAGACCCTGTTCTGTTTTGTAATTCAGTTCCTGTGTAGCCAAGTTTACATTCCATGTCGTAGAGATATCTTATGATGTTTCTTTTTCTGTGTGACTTATTTCACTTAGAATCATCGTACCTGAATCCACTCATTATGCTGCTATGGGTCTGATGACATAGATTTCATTGCTGAGTGATATTGCATTGTACGTAAGTACCACAACTTCTTTATCCATTTTCCACTTTCTGTGATTTTGAACTTATACTGTAAAGGAGGTTCTTGTAAACAGAGCCTTCCCAAACATTGGGGTGGCTGTGTCTTTTTGATTTTAATTTCCCTAAGCTATAGGACCATAAGTGGAAGTGCCCTAGGCTCTGTTGCTTTGTTTTGTAGATGTTTCAGGAAACACCATACACTTCTCCAGAGTGGCTGTTGGCAATTTACATCCCGCCCATCAGCATAACAAGGCTCCCAGTTCTCCATGGCCTGTCCTGCCTTTCTGGATTTTACACTTTTTTCAGATGGCCCTTTTGACCGGGGGGCAGTGAGACTTCATTGTAGTGCAGATTTCCTTTGCAAGCTTGCTTGGTTGGCCAAAAAGTGCGTATGCGTTTTTTCCTGAATATATTAAGGAAAAAACGCATACGCCCTTTTTGGCCAAGTGCATCATTGTGGACGTTCTGCCTCTTTTCCTTTGCTTTACATGCAATTCCAGTCTACCTCCTGAAATCGGTTTCCTGCAATTCTGCCCAGCGTTCAAGTCCTCTTGGCAGCCTTACTTCAATATATTTTTGGACGATAGCTGTCATTTATAACTCTGCAGGTCTGTGAATGACAGTGCCCCTGAGCTCCTTTCTTCAACTCGCTTTCTTGTGAGATGGCCGCAACACCGCAGCATTGCTTCAGGCCCTAGTGTGGTTCCGGCATGACATGCTGAGCCTTTGGTTAATTCCTCTTCCTGGTGGGAAATGAGAGTTAACTTTGCCCGTCCAGACACCTCCAGCTAGTCTCTCATTGGTTCTCCCTATTCCTGTTCATTTTCCGCAGAAATTGCAAACTGGGCCAAACAAGAGGTTAAAGGCACTGACTCTCCAAGTGGGGAGAGTGTTAGTAAAGCGTCTGGAATGTTGCACCCGAGTACCGGGGGACGAAAACTGAGACACATTTGAACACATTTCCCGATCACACGGTGGATCATACTCTGGGTTCCACATGCATGTTTTAGCTGAAGGAAGAATCCCTTAAACCTGGAGAGTTGAGACCCATGGAATGGGTACCATGCAATATGACTTCAAAGGGTCTGCATTTGCTCACCGATCCTCACCAATCCTATCACTGCTGCGTTTATGCCGCTGTACACATGCTTGATTCTCTTTCAGAGACATATAAATCCATAGGTTTTAAGATTCTTACTAGTCAGGTATATTCTTAGGTGTTTAATATGGGGTGTTGAGTCTACTTCGTTGAGCAAGGTGTAGCTCTTGTCTATTACATATTTGTCTTATCGAACGGTATCTGTGCTAATTTCAATCTCTGGTTTTATGCAGCACCCCAACTCACCTTTCCCCTTAAGCAAGCATAAGTTGGTTTTCTACATTTGAGACCCTGTTCTGTTTTGTAATTCAGTTCCTGTGTAGCCAACTTTACATTCCGTGTACTAGTGATACCTTATGATGTTTCTTTTTCTCTGTGACTTATTTCACTTAGAATCATCGTACCTGGATCCACTCATTAGGCTGCTACGGGCCTGATGACATAGATTTCATTGCTGAGTGATATTGCATTGTACGTAAGTACCACAACTTCTTTATCCATTTTTCGCATTCTGTGATATTGAACTTGTACCGTAAACGAGGTTCTTGTAAACAGAACCGTCCCAAACATTGGGGTGGCTGTGTCTTTTTGATTTTAATTTCCCTAAGCTATAGGACCATAAGTGGAAGTGCCCTAGGCTCTGTTGCTTTGTTTTTTAGATGTTTCAGGAATCACCATACACTTCTCCAGAGTGGCTGGTGGCAATGTACATCCCGCCCATCAGCAAAACAAGGCTCCCAGTTCTCCATGACCTGTCCTGCCTTTCTGGATTTTACACTTTTTTCAGATGACCCTTTTGACCGGGGGGCAGTGAGACTTCATTGTAGTGCAGATTTCCTTTGCAATCTTGCTTGGTTGGCCAAAAAGGGCGTATGCTTTTTTTCCTGAATATATTCAGGAAAAAACGCATACGCCCTTTTTGGCCAAGTGCATCATTGTGGACGTTCTGCCTCTTTTCCTATGCTTTACATGCAATTCCAGTCTACCTCCTGAAATCGGTTTCCTGCAATTCTGCCCCGCTTTCAAGTCCACTTGGCAGCCTACTTCAATATATTTTTGGACGATAGCTGTCATTTATAACTCTGCAGGTTTGTGAATGACAGTGCCCCTGAGCTCCTTTCTTCAACTCGCTTTCTTGTGAGCTGGCCGCAACACCGCAGGATTGCTTCAGGCCCCAGTGTGGTTCTGGAACGGCACGCTGAGCCTTTGTTTAATTCCTCTTATTGGTGGGAAATGAGAGTTAAATTTGCACGTCCAGACACCTCCAGCTAGTCTCTCATTGGTTCTCCCTATTCCTGTTCATTTTCCGCAGAAATTGCAAACTGGGCCAAACAGGAGGTTAAAGGCACTGACTCTCCAAGTGCGGAGAGTGTTAGTAAAGTGTCTGGAATGTTGCACCCGAGTACCAAGGGACGAAAACTGAGTCACATTTGAACACGTTTCCCGATCACACGGTGGATCATACTCTGGGTTCCACATGCATGTTTTAGCTGAAGGAAGAATCCCTTAAACCTGGAGAGTTGAGACCCATGGAATGGGTACCATGCAATATGACTTCAAAGGGTCTGCATTTGCTTACCGATCCTCACCAATCCTATCACTGCTGCGTTTATGCCGCTGTACACACGCTTGATTCTCTTTCGGAGACATATAAATCCATAGGTTTTAAGATTCTTGCTAGTCAGGTATATTCTTAGGCGTTTAATATGGGGTGTTGAGTCCACTTCGTTGAGCAAGGAGTAGCTCTTGTCTATTAAATATTTGGCTTATGGAACTGTATGTGTGCTAATTTCAATCTCTGGTTTTATGCAGCACCCCAACTCACCTTTCCCCTTAAGCAAGCATAAGTTGGTTTTCTACATTTGAGACCCTGTTCTGTTTTGTAATTCAGTTCCTTTGTAGCGAAGTTTACATTCCGCGTAGTAGTGATATCTTATGATGTTTCTTCTTCTGTGTGACTTATTTCACTTAGAATCATCATACCTGAATCCACTCATTATGCTGCTACGGGCCTGATGACATAGATTTCATTGCTGAGTGATATTGCATTGTACGTAAGTACCACAACTTCTTTATCCATTTTTCGCTTTCTGCGATATTGAACTTGTACCGTAAACGAGGTTCTTGTAAACAGAGCCATACCAAACTTTGGGGTGGCTGTGTGTTTTTGATTTTAATTTCCCTAAGCTATAGGACCATAAGTGGAAGTGCCCTAGGCTCTATTGTTTTGTTTTTTAGATGTTTCAGGAAACACCATACACTTCTCCAGAGTGGCTGTTGGCAATTTACATCCCGCCCATCAGCATAACAAGGCTCCCAGTTATCCATGGCCTGTCCTGCATTTCTGGATTTTATACTTTTTTCAGATGGCCCTTTTGCCCGCGGGATAGTGAGACTTCATTGTAGTGCAGATTCCCTTTGCAAGCTTGCTTGGTTGGCCAAAAAGGGCGTATGCGTTTTTTCCTGAATATATTCAGGAAAAAACGCATACGCCCTTTTTGGCCAAGTGCATCATTGTGGACGTTCTGCCTCTTTTCCTATGCTTTACATGCAATTCCAGTCTACCTCCTGAAATCGGTTTCCTGCAATTCTGCCCCGCTTTCAAGTCCTCTTGGCAGCCTTACTTCAATATATTTTTGGACGATAGCTGTCATTTATAACTCTGCAGGTATGTGAATGACAGTGCCCCTGAGCTCCTTTCTTCAACTCGTTTTCTTGTGAGCTGGCCGCAACACCGCAGGATTGCTTCAGGCCCCAGTGTGGTTCTGGAACGGCACGCTGAGCCTTTGGTTAATTCCTCTTCCTGGTGGGAAATGAGAGTTAAATTTGCCCGTCCAGACACCTCCAGCTAGTCTCTCATTGGTTCTCCCTATTCCTGTTCATTTTCCGCAGAAATTGCAAACTGGGCCAAACAGGAGGTTAAAGGCACTGACTCTCCAAGTGGGGAGAGTGTTAGTAAAGCGTCTGGAATGTTGCACCCGAGTACCGGGGGACGAAAACTGAGTCACATTTGAACACGTTTCCCGATCACATGGTGGATCATACTCTGGGTTCCACATGCATGTTTTAGCTGAAGGAAGAATCCCTTAAACCTGGAGAGTTGAGACCCATGGAATGGGTACCATGCAATATGACTTCAAAGGGTCTGCATTTGCTTACCCATCCTCACCAATCCTATCACTGCTGCGTTTATGCCGCTGTACACACGCTTGATTCTCTTTCGGAGACATATAAATCCATAGGTTTTAAGATTCTTACTAGTCAGGTATATTCTTAGGCGTTTAATATGGGGTTTTGTGTCCACTTCGTTGAGCAAGGAGTAGCTCTTGTCTATTACATATTTCGCTTATGGAATGGTATCTGTGCTAATTTCAATCTCTGGATTTATGAGCACCCCAACTCACCTTTCCCTTAAGCAAGCATAAGTTGGTTTTCTCCATTTGAGACCCTGTTCTGTTTTGTAATTCAGTTCCTGTGTAGCCAAGTTTACATTCCGTGTAGTAGTGATAACTTATGATGTTTCTTTTTCTGTGTGACTTATTTCACTTAGAATCATCGTACCTGAATCAACTCATTATTTTGCTATGGGCCTGATGACATAGATTTCATTGCTGAGTGATATTGCATTGTGCATAAGTAGCACAACTTCTCTATCCATTTTTCACTTTCTGTGATATTGAACTTGTACCGTAAACGAGGTTCTTGTAAACAGAGCCGTCCCAAACTTTGAGGTGGCTCTGTCTTTTTGACTTTAATTTCCCTAAGCTATAGGACCATAAGTGGAAGTGCCCTAGGCTCTGTTGCTTTGTTTTTTAGATGTTTCAGGAAACACCATACACTTCTCCAGAGTGGCTGCGGGCAATTTACATCCCGCCCATCAGCATAACAAGGCTCCCAGTTCTCCATGGTCTGTCCTGCCTTTCTGGATTTTACATTTTTTTCAGATGGCCCTTTTGACCGGGGGGCAGTGAGACTTCATTGTAGTGCAGATTTCCTTTGCAAGCTTGCTTGGTTGGCCAAAAAGGGCGTATGCGTTTTTTCCTGAATATATTCAGGAAAAAACGCATACGCCCTTTTTGGCCAAGTGCATCATTGTGGACGTTCTGCCTCTTTTCCTATGCTTTACATGCAATTCCAGTCTACCACCTGAAATCGGTTTCCGGCAATTCTGCCCCGCTTTCAAGTCCTCTTGGCAGCCTTACTTCAATATATTTTTGGACGATAGCTGTCATTTATAACTCTGAAGTTTTGTGAATTAAAGTGTCCCTGAGCTCCTTTCTTCAACTCACTTTCTTGTGAGCTGGCCGCAACACCGCAGCCTTGCTTCAGGCCCTAGTGTTGTTCCGGCTTGGCACGCTGAGCCTTTGGTTAATTCCTCTTCCTGGTGGGAAATGAAAGTTAAATTTTCCCTCCAGACACCTCCATGTATTCTCTCATTGGTTCTCCCTATTCCTGTTCATTTCCCACAGAAATTGCAAACTGGGCCAAACAGGAGTTTAAAGGCACTGACTCTCCAAGTGGGGAGAGTGTTAGTAAAGCGTCTGGAATGTTGCACCCGAGTACCAGGGGACAAAAACTGAGACACATTTGAACACGTTTCCTGATGACACGGTGGATCATACTCTGGGTTCCACATGCATGTTTTAGCTGAAGGAAGAATCCCTTAAACCTGGAGAGTTGAGACCCATGGAATGGGTACCATGCAAAATGATTTCAAAGGTTCTGCATTTGCTCACCGAACCTCACCAATCCTATCACTGCTGCGCTTATGCCACTGTACACACGCTTGATTCTCTTTCGGAGACATATAAATCCATAGGTTTTAAGATTCTTACTAGTCAGGTATATTCTTAAACGTTTAATATGGGGTGTTGTGTCCTCTTCATTGAGCAAGGACTAGATCTTGTCTATTACATATTTGGCTTATGGAACGGTATCTGTGCTAATTTCAATCTCTGGTTTTATGCAGCACCCCAACTCACCTTTCCCCTTAAGCAAGCATAAGTTGGTTTTCTACATTTGAGACCCTGTTCTGTTTTGTAATTTAGTTCCTGTGTAGCCAAGTTTACATTCCGTGTAGTAGTGATATCTTATGATGTTTCTTTTTCTCTGTGACTTATTTCACTTAGAATCATCGTAACTGAATCCACTCATTAATGCAGCTATGGGCCTGATGACATAGATTTCATTGCTGAGTGATATTGCATTGTACGTAAGTACCACAACTTCTTTATCCATTTTTCACTTTCTGTGATATTGAACTTGTACTGTAAACGAGGTTCTTGTAAACAGATCCGTCCCAAACTTTGGCGTGGCTGTGTCTTTTTGATTTTAATTTCCCTAAGCTATAGGACCATAAGTGGAAGTGCCCTAGGCTCTGTTGCTTTGTTTTTTAGATGTTTCAGGAAACACCATACACTTCTCCAGAGTGGCTGTTGGCAATTTACATCCCGCCCATCAGTATAACAAGGCTCCCAGTTCTCCATGGCCTGTACTGCCTTTCTGGATTTTACACTATTTTCAGATGTTCCTTTTGACTGGGGGGCAGTGAGACTTCATTGTACTGCAGATTTCCTTTGCAAGCTTGCTTGGTTGGCCAAGAAGAGCGTATGCGTTTTTTCCTGAATATATTCAGGAAAAAACGCATACGTCCTTTTTGGCCAAGTGCATCATTGTGGACGTTCTGCCTCTTTTCCTATGCTTTACATGCAATTCCAGTCTACCTCCTGAAATCGGTTTCCTGCAATTCTGCCCCGCTTTCAAGTCCTCTTGGCAGCCTTACTTCAATATATTTTTGGACGATAGCTGTCATTTATAACTCTGCAGGTTTGTGAATTACAGTGCCCCTGAGCTCCTTTGTTTAACTCGTTTTCTTGTGAGCTGGCCGCAACACCGCAGCATTGCTTCAGGCCCTAGTGTGGTTCCGGCATGGCATGCTGAGCCTTTGGTTAATTCCTCTTACTGGGGGGCAATGAGAGTTAAATTTGCCCGTCCAGACACCTCCAGCTAGTCTCTCATTGGTTCTCCCTATTCCTGTTCATTTTCCGCAGAAATTGCAAACTGGGCCAAACAGGAGGTTAAAGGCACTGACTCTCCAAGTGGGGAGAGTGTTAGTAAAGCGTCTGGAATGATGTACCCGTGTACCAGGGGACGAAAACTGACACATTTGTACACGTTTTCCGATCACACGGTGGATCATACTCTGGGTTCCACATGCAATTTTTAGCTGAAGGAAGAATCCCTTAAACCTGGAGAGTTGAGACCCATGGAATGGGTACCATGCAATATGACTTCAAAGGGTCTGCATTTGCTCACCGAACCTCACCAATCCTATCACTGTTGCGTTTATGCCGCTCTACACATGCTTGATTCTCTTTCGGAGACATAGAAATCCATAGGTTTTAAGATTCTTACTAGTCAGGTATATTCTTAGGCGTTTAATATGGGGTGTAGAGTCCACTTCGTTGAGCAAGGAGTAGCTCTTGTCTATTACATATTTGGCTTATCGAACGGTATCTGTGCTAATTTCAATCTCTGGTTTTATGCAGCACCCCAACTCACCTTTCCCCTTAAGCAAGGATAAGTTGGTTTTCTCCATTTGAGACCCTGTTCTGTTTTGTAATTCAGTTCCTGTGCAGCCAAGTTTACATTCCGTGTCGTAGTGATATCTTATGATCTTTCTTTTTCTGTGTGACTTATTTTACTTAGAATCATCGTATCTGAATCCACTCATTATGCTGCTACGGGCCTGATGACATAGATTTCATTGTTGAGTGATATTGAATTGTACGTAAGTACCACAACTTCTTTATCCATTTTTAGCTTTCTGCGATATTGAACTTGTACCGTAAACGAGGTTCTTGTAAACAGAGCCGTCCCAAACTTTGGGGTGGCTGTGTCTTTTTGATTTTAATTTCCCTAAGCTATAGGACCATAAGTGGAAGTGCCCTAGGCTCTGTTGCTTTGTTTTTTAGATGTTTCAGGAAACACCAAACACTTCTCCAGAGTGCCTGTTGGCAATTTACATCCCGCCCATCAGCATAACAAGGTTCCTAGTTCTCCATGGCCTGTCCTGCCTTTCTGGATTTTACACTTTTTTCAGATGGCCCTTTTGACCGGGGGGCAGTGAGACTTCATTGTAGTGCAGATTTCCTTTGCAAACTTGCTTGGTTGGCCAAAAAGGGCGTATGCGTTTTTTCCTGAATATATTCAGGAAAAAACGCATACGCCCTTTTTGGCCAAGTGCATCATTGTGGACGTTCTGCCTCTTTTCCTATGCTTTACATGCAATTCCAGTCTACTTCCTGAAATCCGTTTACTGCAATTCTGCCCTGCTTTCAAGTCCTCTTGGCAGCCTTACTTCAATATATTTTTGGACGATAGCTATCATTTATAACTCTGCAGGTTTGTGAATTACAGTGCCCCTGAGCTCCTTTCTTCAACTCGCTTTCTTGTGAGCTGGCCGCAACACCGCAGGATTGCTTCAGGCCCTAGTGTTGTTCCGGCATGGCACGCTGAGCCTTTGGTTAATTCCTCTTCCTGGTGGGAAATGAGAGTTAAATTTGCCCGTCCAGACACCTCCAGCTAGTCTCTCATTGGTTCTCCCTATTCCTGTTCATTTTCCGCAGAAATTGCAAACTGGGCCAAAGAGGAGGTTAAAGGCACTGACTCTCCAAGAGGGGAGAGTGTTAGTAAAGCGTCTGGAATGTTGCACCCGAGTACCGGGGGACGACAACTGATACATTTGAACACGTTTCCCGATCACACGGTGGATCATACTCTGGGTTCCACATGCATGTTTTAGCTGAAGGAAGAATCCCTTAAACCTGGAGAGTTGTGTCCCATGGAATGTGTACCATGCAATATGACTTCAAAGGGTCTGCATTTGCTCACCGAACCTCACCAATCCTATCACTGCTGCGTTTATGCTGCTGTACACACGCTTGATTCTCTTTCAGAGACATATATATCCATAGATTTTAAGATTCTTACTAGTCAGGTATATTCTTAGGCGTTTAATATGGGGTGTTGAGTCCACTTCGTTGAGCAAGGAGTAGCTCTTTTCTATTACATATTTGGCTTATGGAACGGTATCTGTGCTAATTTCAATCTCTGGTTTTATGCAGCACCCCAACTCACCTTTCCCCTTAAGCAAGCATAAGTCGGTTTTCTACATTTGAGACCCTGTTCTGTTTTGTAATTCAGTTCCTGTGTAGCCAAGTTTACATTCCGTGTAGTAGTGATATCTTATGATGTTTCTTTTTCTTTGTGACTTATTTCACTTAGAATCATCGTACCTGAATCCACTCATTATGCTGCTATGGGCCTGATGACATAGATTTCATTGCTGAGTGATATTGCATTGTACGTAAGTACCACAACTTCTTTATCCATTTTTAGCTTTCTGCGATATTGAACTTGTACCGTAAACGAGGTTTTTGTAAACAGAGCCTTCCCAAACTTTGGGGTGGCTGTGTCTTTTTTATTTTAATTTCCCTAAGCTATAGGACCATAAGTGGAAGTGCCCTAGGCTCTGTTGCTTTGTTTTTTAGATGTTTCAGGAAACACCATACACTTCTCCAGAGTGGCTGTTGCCAATTTACATCCCGCCCACCAGCATAACAAGGCTCCCAGTTCTCCATGGCCTGTCCTGCCTTTCTGGATTTTACACTTTTTCAGATGGCCCTTTTGACCTGGGGGAAGTGAGGCTTCATTGTAGTGCAGATTTCCTTTGCAAGCCTGCTTGGTTGGCCAGAAAGGGCATATGCGTTTCTTCATGAATATATTCAGGAAAAAACGCATGCGCCCTTTTTGGCCAAGTGCATCATTGTCGACGTTCTGAGTCTTTTCATATGTTGTCAATGCAATTCTAGTCTACCTCTTGAAATCGGTTTCCTGCAATTCTACCTTGCTGTCAGTGCCTCTTCATAGCCTTACCTCAATATACTTTTGGAAAATAGTTGGCCTTTATAACTCTGCAGGTTTTTGAATTGCAGTGGCCCTTAGCTCCATTTTTCAGCTCTTATTTTTGTGATCTTGCCTCATATCCACAGGATTTTTTCTTGCCCTATTCTTCTTCTGGGGCGCCTTGCTCTGCCTTTGGTTAATTCTTCTTCCTGATGTGAAATTAGAGTGACATGTGCCCATTGAAACCGCTACAGCTATTTTCTCACTGGTTCCCCCTATTCCCATTCATCCTCCGCACTAACTGCAGACTGTGAGATACCGGAACTTAAAGGCATTGACTCTCCGTGTGGGGATGTTGTTAGTAAAGTGGCTGGAATGTTGATCCGGAGCCCCAGGAGAGGAAAATGAGGTGCGTTTTAGAAACCTTTCCCGATCATATGGTATACCATCCGCTGGATTTCCCATGCATGGTTTAGCTGTAGGAAGATTTCCTTCAACCTGGAGTGTTGGGACCCTTGGAATGAGTAGCATGAAGTATTGCATTAAACTTTCGGCAGTTGCTCACCAAAGCTCACCAATCCTCTCAGCCCCAAGTGTCCAGCCTTATGTCTTATCCAGCTGTGGGGTTTATATGTGGTCATTCCATGTTGCATCACAGCCCCTGAGCGAATTTTGTAAGAATTTTTCTCTCTTTCATTGTTTCTGCGTTTTGGTTTTAAAATTTATTTCTATAATGGGGTTTAGCTCATTTTCACTGCTGTGTTTGGCCACTCTGCACACACTTGATTCCCTTATGGAGATATATCAATACATGGGTTTTAAGATTCTTATTACTCAGATATATTTCTCTGCAGTGTATAGGGTGTGTTGAGGCCAGTTCATTGAGCAAGGTGTAGATCTTGTCTAATACCTATTTGGTTTATTGAACGGTATCTGTGCTAATTTCAAACTCTGGTTTTATGCATCACCCCACCTCTCCTTTCCCCTTAAGCTGACATAAGTGTGTTTTCTAAATGTGAGACACTGTTCTGTTTTGTAATTCATTTTTTGTGCAGCCATATTTATCCTCCCTCTATAAGTGATATCTTATGATATGTTTCTTTTTCTGTTTGACTTATTTCAAGTAGTATTATCGGACCTAAATCCACTCTTTATCCTTCTACTAGCCTTATTACATTGATTTCATGGTGAAGAGATATTCCATTGTACATAAGTACCACATTTTCTTTATCCATTGTTCTCTTTCCTGGGATATTTAAGGTGTACTGAAGTTGAGGTTCTTGTAAACAGAGTAGCCCTAAACTGTGGTGTGCTTGTGTCTTGTTGATTTTTAGACTTCCCTAGATATACTTCCATGATTGGAAGTGCCCTATGCTCTGTAGCTCTGTTTTTTAGATGATTTAGGAACCACCATACACTTCTCCAGAGTGGCTCTCGGCAGTTCACACACTGTCCATCAGCGTATAAAGGCTCCCTGTTCTCCATGGCCTGTCCTGCATTTCTGGTTTTTACAATTTTTTCGGATGGCCCTTTTGACCGGTGGGAAATGAGACTTCTTTGTTGTGCACATTTGCATTGCTTGCTTGCTTGGTTGCCCATAAAGTGCGTATGCGTTTTTTCCTGGATATATTCAGGAAAAAACGTATACTCCTTTTTGGGCCAACTGCATCATTGTCGAAATTCTGCCGCTTTTCATGTGCTTTAAAGACGAGTCCAATCTATCTCTTGAAATCTGTTTCTTGCAATTCTGTCTTGCATTCAGATCCTCTTCTTTGCCTTACCTCAACATATTTTTGGACGTTAGTTTTCATTTATAACTCTGCAGGTTTGTGAATTGCAGTGACCCTGAGCTCCATTTTTTAAGTTGCTCTTTTGTGAGCTGGCCTCAAAGCCGCAGGATTGCTTCAGGCCCTATTTTGGCTCCAGCGAGGCGGGCTGAGCCTTTTTTTAATTCTTATTCTTAATTGGAAATTAGAGTGACATATGCCCGTCCAAACCCCTACAACTATTCTCTCATTGGTTCCCCCTCTTCCCGTTCATCCTCCTCACAATTTGCAAAATGTGTGAAACAGAAGTTTAAATGTGCTGATTCTCTAAGTGGGGAGATTCTAAGTAACGTGGCTGGAATGATGAACAGGAGCACGAGGAGAGGATAAATGAGGTGCATTTTAGACACATCTCCCCATCACATGGTGTACAGTCCTCTGGGTTTTCCATGCATGTTTTAGCTGTAGGAAGATCCCTTGAACCTGCAGATTTGGGACCCATTGAATGGGTACCAGGTAGTATTACTTTAAAGGGTGTGCATTTCCTCACCCAACCTCACATTTCTCTTAGCACGAACAGTTTCCAGCCTTATGTGTCATCCTGCTGTGGGTCTAGATGTGTTCAATCCATGTTGCATCACCGTCCCTGAGGAAAAGTTGTAAGAGGTTTTCTCTGTCTCTCTGTCATTTATTTTTTTCAATTTATTACTATATTGGTTACAGCTGATTTTCAAAGCTCTGTTTCTTGCTGCTGTACATCCACTTGATTCACATACAGAGAGACATCAATAAATTCTTTTTCAGATTCTTACCAGTCATATATATTCTTTTCCGGTGACTTGAGTGTGCTGAGTGCAGTTCTTTTAGCTACCGTGTAGGCCTTGTTGATTATCAGTTTGGTATTTGGAATGGTATCTTTGCTAATTTCAACCTCCTGGATGATGCCTCACCCCTCCCCACCTTTCCCGTTTAGCAGCCTTACGCGTGTTTTCTACATACTTGACTATGTTTTTCTTTTGTAATTTATTTCATGTGTAGCCATTTTGGATTCCACCTTTAAGTGATATCTTATGATATGTGTCTTTTTCTTTTTGAATTATGTCACTTAGAATGATCATACGTAACTCCTCCGGAGTTGTTACAACTGGCCATATTTCATTGATTTCCAGGCTGAGTAATATTCCACTCTACATAAGTACCACATCTCTATCCATTTTTTCCCTCCAGAGACATTTAAGTTATATCCTAGTCGAGGATCTTTTAAACAGAGAGGCAGTAAACATTGGGGTGCCTGTGTCCTCTCGATTTTTGTTTTTCCCAAGACATACGCCCATAAGTGCAAGTGCCCTATGCTCTGTAGCTCATTTTTTAGATGCTTTAGTAAACACAATACACTTCTCCAGAATGGCCGTTGGCAATATACATTTCCACTATAAGCCTCACAGGGCTCCCTCTTCTCCTTGCCCTGTCCTGCATTTCTGGTGTTTACACTTTATGAGGATGGCTCTTCTGACTGATGCGAAGTGATATCTTTTGTAGTATTGATTTCCAGTGCCCACCTGTTTGGTTGGCTAAAAAAGTGTATGCCCTTTTCTTGAATATATACAGAAAAAAACGCATACAGCCTTTTTGGCCAACTGCAATGTTGGCAATGTTCAGCCCCTTTTCTTGTGCTTAATGGCGAGTCCTTCCTACCTCCTCAAATCCCTTTCCTGCCATTCTCCCTTGCTTACCAATCCTTTTCTCTGACTTTCCTCAAGACATTTTTCAGTGATAGATATTTTCAACTCTGCAGTTTCATGAATTTTACTGCCCCTGAGTTCCATTGTTCAACTTGTGTTTATGGGAACTGGCCACAAAGCAGTGGGATTTCCTCAAGCCCTATACTGTTTCCATGGGCAACCCTAGCCTTTGGTCAATTCGTCTTCCTGATTGGAAATTAGAGTGACATGTGCCTGTCTGAACACCTAGGACTTGTCTCTCATTGTTCCTCATCCTTCCGCTTCATCCTCTGGACAAATTCCAAACTGTACGCAACAGGATGTTGACAGTGCTGACATCTCCAAGTGGGGAGACTGTTAGTAAAGACGCTGGAGGGGTGAACCCGAGCACCAGGAGATGAGGAGATGAGATGCCTTTTCCAAACTCTTCCCGATCAGACGGTATACCATTCTCTGGGTGTGACAGACATGTTTTAGCAGTAGGAAGAGTCCCATTCATGTAAGGAGAACACCAGGGCTTTTTCAAAATCAGTGTCTCCCCGAAACCCAAACTGGGGAATTTTTTAAGCTACGGCTACACATATGTTCATTAAGGGCCTTGGGAAGTAGGCAGAGTCCAAACTTTAGATGATTGAAGTCTTCAGGGTCAGAAGCACTCACCACCGGCTTCCCTTAGGTTACACTTTAACTGTCATTGATAGATGATGTCAATAAAAATATCTATTCTTTTTCCGATTATTTCCCCTTATAGGTTATTGCAAAATATTGAGTGTAGTTCCCTGTGCTATACAGTAGTTCCTTGTTGATGATCTATTTTATACATAGCAGTGTGTATGTGTTAATTCCAAACTGTTAATTTATCCCTCCTCCCACCTTTCCCCTTTGGTAATAATAAATTATAAGATTTTATACTTCTCAGAAATGGGGGAGCTGAAAGAGAGGTATCATTTTCAATGGAAAAGCATTTAAAACAAGATTGAAGCTTTAACCAAGATTATTAGGTGTACATCCTTGGAAAGAAATCACTTCATTTCTCTAATATTGACCTGACAAATAAGACAAACCTTTTCACTGAACTTGCTTATAATAAAGTGATGGAAATATCAAATGGAAGTGTTAGAAACATCTTATTTTACCCGAGCCTTATAAACTGTTCTATGTTAACTACAGTTTGGCTCACACATCTGTTCATTGAAGTTACAATAGTCTCAATTTCTGTTACTGATCCTCCAGAGTGGACCCCAACAAGTGTCCCCCTGCCCAGTGTCATTGGGGCCAACAGATCGAGACTGAGTTTGGTTCACAAGCAAAGGAAACTTTATATTTTAAACAGAGAATGGAGAGGTGAGAGCACGCACTACCCCGTGGGCTGTGGGCTGGGCTGCTGTGTAGAGATCCTGTCAGAGTCAGTGGGAGGGAGGGGGCGGAGCACTCGAGGGCCGGGTTGGCTGCAGCTCAGCCTCTATATCTCGGAGTCTGCACTGGGCCCCAGGAGCTGAGGTGTCGACCCAGCCATTCTGCACTAGGAAATCTGGTCTGAAGTGCCGGGTGTGGAACCTCTGCATGCGGGACCCTAGGAGCACGTGAAATTAGACAAAGCACAAAGGATAAAAAAGGTCAGACTTGACTTTATTGCCCAGATTCTATTTTTATCTCCCAGGGATTTTTAATGGGCTTTGCTGGGGACAAACCCCTCCTCTGCCTTTTGTCCCGTTCCTCATTCTTGGAGTGCTGAGGGTGCAGACCCTTCTTCTGTAACTGCTGAGTGCTGAGTTGGGAGCCCTCATACCAGGGGACGAGGGTCAGAACTTCTCCCCAGCAGCCTCCAGGTGACGTTGATTGGCCCCAGGACCCCTGCCTCCCTGCTCGTCCGCCTGAGCACCAGCATTGGAAGTGTTATAGATTCTAATGACCTTTAAGGGTCCAGGAAAGAGATGTGCAGAGACGCTGTGGGGGCCGGTTTCACCCCACCCCACATTTGTTCGGCCACCTTAGGCTGACCGTTTCTGCCAGCCTAGATGCTCTGACCAGTAGTCTGCTCTTTCTTCAATTAGGCCCCTGAATTAACGTAAAAACAGCACCAGTTGTCAGAGCCCTGCCCGCTCAACTCCCAGACAGTCCAGGGTCAATGGTGATCAAGGACCATGATGGCCACTGAGTCAACAGCCTTTTGAAGTAAACAGGAGTCCAGCCGGTCTTATTGGCCACCATCATCACGGTGTCTGTAGGCTTTTCTATGGTGACAGTGTGATATACGTTTCCCCCGCCAAGATTATTAGCTCCCCTCCGGGTGCAGTAAGTCCTGCAAGCAGTAGTCTACTCCTTCGGGACACACTATTGTTGTTTTATGAGAGAAACTCCAGGTCAAGTGATGTTCACACGAGTCGTCATGGTGCCCTGTTGCCCCTGGTTATCTCTCTGGATGTTGGAGTTGGAGGGCCTCCTCACTCGAGGTCGGTGTGCCCATGGAGCGAACCCTGCAACTTCAGGGCATGGTTGGTGATTAGGATCACCACGTGGGGTCCTTTTCCCTTAGGAGAGAGGTGGCCTTTTGGGCTGCTGATTTTCAGGTTTTTAGATACTGCCAGTATCTTGGCCAGATGTGGCAGTGGGCCAAGCCCCTTGGTGACTGTAGTTTATCCTACCTGGATGGCATTCTTGTGTTGTTCCATTTCAAGTGGTCCCAGTTTTTGCACTAATCCTCCAATGGCGACTCACCTTTCACCGGGAATGGAAAGGTCAAAGGGTTTAGCTCAATTAGGGAGTTCCAGGGCAAGGGTCTGAATTGACTGCTCTTTCCATTCTTGAAAGGCCACTTCTGGATTCTGTTCAAAAGGATCATCATCTTTTCCTTTCAGTGTTTCATATAGAGGCCCAGCTAGTAGACTGTAGTTAGGGATCCAGAAGCAGCAAACCCTGGCCTCCCCAGGAACCCCTAAGCTGTCTTCTAGTTTTAGAAAGGGGTAAGGCTGCAAATGGTTTCTTCCCTTTCCTGGGATGGGCTTCTCCGACCTTCTGTGAGAATGAAGCCCAGGCAGGTCACCGCAGTCTGTGATATTTGAGCTTTTTCTTGGACAACTTCTATCCTTTATTGGCTTGGTAGTTCAGAGGCCTCCTTAGTAGGGCTGGCGATCAGAATGTCGTCTGCATATTGAAGGAGGGTTTCCTTTTCCAGAGGTAGAACTTTTCAGTCTTTAGCTAAGCTTTCCCCAAAGATGGTGTGGGAATTTTTGAACCCTTGGGGCAAGACGGCCCGGAAGTATTGTTTTAGTTGTATGTTGAGTCCTGCCACTCACAAGCCAAAATTTCTTGTGACTCTGGGACTAATGGAATACAAAAGAAGGCATCATTGAGACTAATACAGAATACCATGTCCTGGTGGTTGGTAGAATGACCAGCAGGGTGTAGGAATTAGGAGCAACTGGAGGTATATCCTCAGTGGCTTCACTGACTGTCCTGACATCCTTTACCAGGTCCCCAGCAGCCCATGGGGCTCTCGTGGTCAGGCCAATCCCAGGATATGGAGCTCTCCTGGGCAGGTACCCCACCCCCAACCCAGCCCACGGGGCTCTCGTGGTCAGGCCTCTCCCAGGATACAGAGCTACCCTTGCAGGTACCGTGGCAGGGCTGGGCACACAGGAACCGTGCACATAGCTCTCACTGAAGAGCACCCCCATCTCACCTGTCGCTCAGAGCTGACACAGCACCTCAGAGCAGGACTTGAACTAACAAACAGCAGCTGCGACAGGTCTGTGACCCTGGGCATCACTCTGTGTGGCCTCCCTCCACCTGGTCTTCCAGAGACTTCCACTGCACCCGGGGCACCAGGCCTCTGTCTCCAACCACCACCCACCCCTCCTCTCCCTGACTCCTGGGTTCCTCTCATTAGGAGAGGCTTTTCTTGAAGTTGTCTCCCACTCATGGGCCAGATAAAATGATTAGAAAACAAGCCAAAGCTGCAGCCCCTTGTCTATCCTGACTCTCAGGAGCCCACACCTGTTCCTTGGACCTGGCCGGTTCAGCAAGTTCCATTTTCTGCAACTGTGAGCCCCTGAGGGGTGATGATTGGCTGACCTGGGCAGCCTTACCGTGCCGGCCAGCCCTCCCCAGGTGTGCCTGGGTTGAGATCAATATAAATACCACTCCAGGCAGCAAGAGCCCCTGCAGCTGTGCCTGACGCCATTTTCTCTGCCCTGTCAGCAGTCTCGGGGCTGGGCTGGTGGGAGGGAGTGAGAGGCCACGGCTTTGTGGGTGGCCCAGTGTGAGTGGGGCTCTGCTGGACTTTCTGCAGCAGTTGCCAGGCTGCCACCTGCTAAAGAAGAGGATGTGTCACCCATACCTGCTGCTGGAATTTCTCCCTGGGCAGAGGTCAGGAAGGAAAAAAGCAGTGGGAGCAGGGACAGGACGGGTATCTCAGGCAGGGAAATGGAAATCTTCCAGAAGAGCACCCAGGACCAGGGCCATCCTGGCTGGCCTGCAGGCACCAAGTCAGCTGGCATGCTGTCACTCATGTGGCTCCATGGCCCTTCCTCTAGGCTTTCAAGTCCTTGTATATATTCAGGTGTTTTACCTGGGAAGGGTGGGAACAGTTCAGCAGCAACTGGCCTGGGGCTCAGCTCACGTTCACTCACAGATGCCTCGGCACGGTGCCCCAGCTTTGCAATGAGGACGCTTGTTGTGTGGGGGCTGCTGGCTGAATGGGAGACGATTCCCCACCACTGACCAACTTCAGAATTGTTTACAACTGGAGCAAGGGCCCTGATACGGTTTTCCTCTGAGTAACTGGTGGGTTCTGTTTTTTTTTTTCTCTTTTTCGTTTTTGGTTCAAGGTAGAATTTATTCCTCTTTTTTGTATTTACAGATATAAGCATGGAAATAATTTATTCATATAAATACATGTATGTGAAGGGAATAATTGTTTTTTCTGTTTTGTTTTTTAAATTTTATTTCTTTTTAATTTTGAATTTTATTTTATATTTTTATACAGCAAGTTCTTATTGGTTATCTATTTTATACATATAAATGTTTACATGCCAATCCCAATCTCTCAACTCCTCCCACCACCACCCCCCCAAGAGCTTTCCCCCCTTGTTGTCCATACGATTGTTGTCTACATCTGTTGCTCTATTTATGCCTTGCAAAACGGTTAATCTGTACAGTTTTTCTAGGTTCCACATATATGCATGAATATACAAGATTTGTTTTTCTCTTTCTGACTTACTTCACTCTGTATGACAGTCTCTAGATCCATCGACGTCTCTACAAATGACCCAATTTCATTCCTTTCATGGCTTAGTAATATTCCATTTTATATATGTACCACATCTTTATGCATTCGTCTGTCTGTGGGCATTTAGGTTGCTTCCATTACCTCGATATTGTAAATAGTGATGCAATGAACATTGCGGTGAATGTCTCTTTTTGATTTATGGTTTTGTCTGGGTATATGTCCAGTACTGGGATTGCTGTATCATATGGTAATTCTATTAATAGTTTCTTAAGAAACTCCATATTGTTCTCCATAGTGACTGTGTCAATTTATATTCCCAACAATAGTGGAAGAGGCTTCCTTTTCTCCACACCCATTCCAGCATTTGTTGTTTGTAGATTTTCAGATGATGCCCATTCTAACAGGTGTGAGGTGATACCTCATTGTTGAGTCCATTTCGTTGAGCAAGGGGTAGGTCTTCTCTATTACATATTTGGCTTATGGAACGGTATCTGTGCTAATTTCAAACTCTGGTTTTATGCAGCACCCCAACTCACCTTTCCCCTTAAGCAAGCATAAGTTGGTTTTCTAAACTTGAGACCCTGTTCTGTTTTGTAATTCAGTTCCTGTGTAGCCAAGTTTACATTCCGTGCATTAGTGATACCTTATGATGTTTCTTTTTCTGTGTGACTTATTTCACTTAGAATCATCGTGCCTCAATCCACTCATTATGCTGGTACAGGCCTGGTGACACAGATTTCATTGCTGAGTGGTATTCTGTTGTACGTAAGTACCGCAACTTCTTTATCAATTATTTGTTCTCTGGGATATTTAACTTGTACCGTAGAAGAGGTTCCTGTAAACAGAGCCATCCCAAATTTTGGGGTGGCTGTGTCTTTTTGATTTTAATTTCCCTAAGCTATAGGACCATAAGTGGAAATGCCCTAGACTCTGTTGCTTTGTTTTTCAGATGTATCAGGAAACACTATACACTTCTCCAGAGTGACTGTTGGCAATTTACATCCCGCCCATCAGCATAACAAGGCTCCCAGTTCTCCATGGCCTGTCCTGCCTTTCTGGATTTTACACTTTTTTCAGATGGCCCTTTAGACCAGGGGGAAGTGACACTTCATAGTAGTTCGGATTTCCATTGCAAGCTTGCTTGGTTTGCCAAAAAGGGCGTATGTGTTTTTTCCTGAATATATTCAGGAACAAACTCATACGCCCTTTTTTGTCACGTGCATCATTGTTGATGTTCTGCCTCTTTTCCTATGCTTTAAATGCAAATCCAGTCTACCTCCTGAAATCGGTTTCCTGAAATTCTGCCCCGCTTTCAAGTCCTCTTGGCAGCCTTACTTCAATATATTTTTGGACATTATCTGTCATTTATAACTCTGCAGGTTTGTGAATTACAGGGCCCCTGAGCTCCTTTCTTCAACTTGCTTTCTTGTGAGCTGGCCGCAAACCCGCAAGACTGCTTCAGGCCCTAATCTGCTTCTGGCAGGGCACGCTGAGCCTTTGGTTAATTCCTCTTCCTGGTGGGAAATGAGTGTTAAATATGCCCGTCCAGACACCTACCTCACTCTCAACCCCTTGGTGATGTGGGTCCTCTGGTTTGTGGCCACCTTTGCTGGGTTCCTCACCTTTCGATGATGTGGTCCCACTAGTGTGAGGACACTCCTGTCTGGTTCTCATCCACGTGGTTATGTGGACCCCCTGGTGAGAGTCTGTTCCTGGCTGTGTTCCTCACCCTTCTGTGAGGGAGACCCTCTGCTGATAGGTCACTCCTGCATGGCTGGCACACATTGCCTTGGTGAAGTCAGCTGTGTGGTGGCAGTTGGAGCGTGCTGGGGATCTCCTGCCCCCGGTGATGAGGGCCCTCTTGCGTCAGGCCCTAACTGCTGGGCTCACCAACTTTTCTTAGTGAGCCCAATGATGCTTGGGCACTCCTCTTAGGACCCCATCTCCATGGGGATGTGGGCCTTCTGCTCTGAGGTCCCAACGGCTGGGTTGTTCACATTTTCATGATGTGGGCTCTCTGGTGTTAGTTCACAGAGGCCTGGATCCCATAGCCTCTGTGCTCTTGGCCGCCTGCTGGGAGGTTCCAACTGCTGGATTCCTCACTTTTTTAATTTTTTAGGCCCTCTGTTGTGAGGATCCTCCTGCCTGCCTCACTCCCAGCCCCTTCGTGATGTGTGTCCTCTGGTTTGAGGTCACATGTGCTGGGTTCCTCACCTTTCGATGATGTGGGACCAATGGTCTTAGGAGACTCCTGCCTGGTTCACATCCCCTTTGTGATGTGGGCCCTCTGGTGAGAGTCTGATCCTGGCTGGGTTCCTCACCCATCTGTGAGGTGGGCCCTCTACTATCAGGTAACTCTTGCCTGGCTTGCTCACCTCGCCTTGTTGACATGAGCCCTCTGGTGGCACTTGGACCCTGCTGGGAGCCTCCTCATCTCTTTGATGAGGGCCCTCTGACGTCAGGCCCTAACTGTTGGGCTCCCCAACTTTTCTTAGTGAGCCCAGTGATGCTCGGGCACTCCTCTTAGGTTCCCATCTCCATGGGGATGTGGGCCTTCTGCTCTGAGGTTCCAACGGCTGGGTTGATCACAGTTTCATGATGTGGGCTCTCTGGTGTTAGTTCACTGTGGCCTGGATCCCATAGCCTCTGTGCTCTTGGCCGCCTGCTGGGAGGTTCCAACTGCTGGATTCCTCACTTTTTAAATTTTTTAGGCCCTCTGTTGTGAGGATCCTCCTGCCTGCCTCACTCCCAGCCCCTTCGTGATGTGTGTCCTCTGGTTTGAGGCCACATGTGCTGGGTTCCTCACCTTTCGATGATGTGGGACCAATGGTCTTAGGAGACTCCTGCCTGGTTCACATCCCCTTGGTGATGTGGGCCCTCTGTTGAGAGTCTGATCCTGGCTGGGTTCCTCACCCTTCTGTGAGGTGGGCCGTCTGCTGTGAGGTCACTCCTGCCTGGCTTGCTCACCTCGCCTTGTGGACATGAGCCCTCTGGTGGCACTTGGAGCCTGCTGGGAGTCTCCTCCCCTCGGTGATGAGGGCCCTCTTGCGTCAGGCCCTAACTGCTGGGCTCACCACATTTTGTGATGTGCGCCCAGTGGTTCGAAGACACTCCATCCAGGTTCACATCCCCATTGGGATGTGGGCCTTCTGCTCTGAGGTCCCAACGGCTGGGTTGTTCACAGTTTCATGATGTGGGCTCTCTGCTGTTAGTTCGCTCTGGCCTGGATGTCATAGCCTCTGTGCTCTGGGCCGCCTGCTGGAAGGTTCCAACTGCTCGATTCCTCAACTTTTGTATTCTATGGGTCCTGTGTTGTGATGCTCCTCCTGCCTGCCTCACTCGCAACCCCTTCTTGATGTGGGTCCTCTGGTTTGAGGCCACATGTGCTGGGTTCCGCAACTTTCAATGATGTGGCCCCACTGGTGTGAGGACACTCCTGCCTGGTTCCCATCCCCTTGGTGATGTGGGCCTTCTGGTGACAGTCTTATCCTGGCTGGGTTCCTCACTCTTCTGTGAGGTAGGCCCTCTGCTGTGAGGTCAATCCTGCCTGACTTACACACATCACCTTGGTGACGTGGGCCCTCTGTTGGCACATGGAACCTGCTGGGAGCCTCCTGCCCTCGGTGATGACGGCCCTCTAGCATCAGGCCCTAACTGCTGGGCTCCCCACGTTTTCTGATGTGAACCCAGTGATGCCAGGACACTCCTGTCAGGTTCCCATCCCCATGGGGATGTGGGCTTTCTGCTCTGAGGTCCCAACGCCTGGGTGGCTCACAGTTTCATGATGTGGGCTCTCTGGTGTTAGTTCACTCCTGCCTGCATCCCATAGCTTCTGTGCTCTCGGCCGCCTGCTGGGAGGTTCCAAATGCTGGATTCCTCACCTTTTTTATTCTTTGGGCCCTCTGTTTTTAGGCTACTCCTACCTGCCTCACTCCCATCCCCTTTGTGATGTATGTCCTCTGATATGAGGCCGTATGTGCTGGGTTCTTCACCTTTCAATGATGTGGCCCCACTGGTGGGAGGACAGTCCTGACTGGTTCCCATCCCCTTGGTGTTGTGGGCCCTCTGGCAAGAGTCTCATCCTACCTCGGTTCCTCACCCTTCTGTGAGATAGGCCCTCTGCTGTGAGGTCACTACTGCCTGGCTGGCGCATGCCACCTTGTAGACGTGGGCCCTCTGTTGGCAGTTGGAACCTGCTGGGAGTCTCCTCCCCTCAGTTATGAGGGCTCCCTGGCGTCGGGCCCTAACTGCTGGGCTCCTAACATTTTCTGATATGTGCTAAGTGGTGCGAAGCCACTCCTGCCAGGTTCCCATCCCAATGGGGATGTGGGCCTTCTGTTCTGAGGTCCCAACGGCTGGGCTGCTCACAGGTTCATGATGTGGGCCCTCTGCTGTGAGTTCACTGTGGCCTGGATCCCATAGCCTCGGTGCTCTGGGCCACTTGCTGGGAGGTTCCAACTGCTGGATTCCTCAACTTTTATATTCTATGGACCCTGTGTTGTGAGGCCAGTCCTGCCAGCCTCATTCCGAAACCCTTGGTGATGTGGTTCCTCTGGTTTGAGGCTACATGTGCTGGGATCCTCACCTTTCGATGATGTTGTCCCACTGGTGTGGGGACACTCCTGCCTGGTTCCCATCCCCTTGGCGATGTGGGCCCTCTGGTGAGAGTCTGATCCTGGCTGTGTTCCTCACCCTTCTGTGAGGTGGGCCCTCTGCTGTGAGGTCACTCCTGCCGGGCTGGCACACATCGCCTTGGTGATATTGGCCCTCTGGTGGCAGCTGGAGCCTGCTGGGAGCCTCCTCCCCTTGGTGATGAGTGCCCTCTAGCGTCAGGCCCTAACTTCTGAGCACCCCACGTTTTCTGATGTGAGCCCAGTGATGCCAGGACACTCCTGTCATGTTCTCATCACCATGGGGATGTGGGCCTTCTGCTCTGAGGTCCCAATGTCTGGGTTGCTCACAGTTTCATGATGTGGGCTGTCTGGTGTTAGTTCACTCTGGCTTGGATCCCCTAGCCTCTGTGCTCTGGGCCGCCTGCTGGGAGGTTCCAACTGCTGGATTCCTCACCTTTCTTATTTTTGGGCCCTCTGTTGTGAGGCTCCTCCTGCCTGCCTCACTCCCAGCCCCTTGGTGATGGGTGTCCTATGGTTTGAAGCCACATGTTCTGGGTTCCTCACCTTTAGATGATGTGGCCCTACTCATGTGAGGACACTCCTGCCTGGTTCCAATCCATTTGGTGATGTGGGCCCTCTGGTGCAAGTCTGATCCTGACTGGGTTCGTCACACTTCTCTGAGGTGGGCCCTCTGCTGTGAGGTCTTTCGTGCCTGGTTGGCACACATCGCCTTGGTGACGTCAGCCCTCTGGTGGCAGTTGGAGCCTGCTGGGAGCCTCCTTCCCTTGGTGATGAGGGTCCTCTGGCGTCAGGCCCTAACTGCAGGTCTCCCAAAATTTTCTGACATGTTCTCAGTGGTGCGAGGACACTCCTACCAGATTTATATCCCCATGGGGATGTGGGCCTCCTGCTCTGAGGTCTCAATGGCTGGGTTGCTCAGTTTCATGACATGGGCCCTCTTCTGTGAGTTCACTGTGGCCTGGATCCCATAGCCTCGGTGCTCTGGGTCGCCTGCTGGGAGGTTCCAACTGCTGGATTCCTCACTTTTTTATTCTATGGGCCCAGTGTTGTGAGGCTACTCCTGCCTGCCTCACTCCAAGGCCCTTGGTGATGTGGGTCCTCTGGTTTGAGGACACATGTGCTGAGTACGTCACCTTTCGCTGATGTGGCCCCACTGGTGTGAAGACACTCCTGCCTGGTTCCCATCCCCTTGGTGATGTGGGCCCTCTGGTGAGAGTCTGATGTTGGCTGGGTTTCTCACCCTTCTGTGAGGTGAGACCTCTGCTGTGAGGTAACTCATGCCTGGCTTGCTTATGTTGCCTTGGCAACGTGAGAACTCAGGTGGCAGTTGGGGCCTGCTGGGAATCTCCTCCCCTCGGTTATGAGAGCTCTGGATAAAACACATATGCCCTTTTTTGCCAAGTGCATTATTTTCCAAGTTCTGTCTCTTTTCCTATGCTTTAAGAGCGACTCCCGTGTACCTTCTGAAATCGGTTTCCAGCAATCCTGCCCCGCATTCAAGTCCTCTTCGCAGCCTTACTTCAGTATAATTTTGGATGATAGCTGTCATTTATAACTCTGCAGGTTTGTGAATAACAGTGTCCCTGAGCTCCTTTCTTCAACTCGCTTTCTTGTGAGCTGGCCGTAAAACTGCAGGATCTCTTCAGGTCCTAATCTGGTCCCAGCATGGCATGCGGAGCCTCTGGTTCATTCGTCTTCCTGGTGGGAAATGAGAGTTAAATTTGCCCGTCCAGACACCTACAGATAGTCTCACATTGGTTCTCCTTATTCCTGTTCATATTCCGCAGAAATTGCAAACTGGGCCAAACAGGAGGTTAAAGGCACTGACTCTCCAAGTGGGGAGAGTGTTAGTAAAGCATCTGGAATGTTGCACGCGAGTACCAGGGGATGAAAACTGAGACACATTTGAACACGTTTCCCGATCACACGGTGGATCATACTCTGGGTTCCACATGCATGTTTTAGCTGAAGGAAGAATCCCTTAAACCTGGAGAGTTGAGACCCATGGAATGGGTACCATGCAATATGACTTCAAAGGGTCTGCATTTGCTCACCGAACCTCACCAATCCTATCACTGCACTGTTTATGTCGCTGTACACACGCTTGATTCTCTTTCGGAGACATATAAATCGATAGGTTTTAAGATTCTTACTAGTCAGGTATATTCTTAGGCGTTTAATATGGGGTGTTGAGTCCACTTCGTTGAGCAAGGAGTAGCTCTTGTCTATTACATATTTGGCTTATGGAACGGTATGTGTGCTAATTTCAATCTCTGGTTTTATGCAGCACCCCAACTCACCTTTCCCCTCAAGCAAGCATAAGTTGGTTTTCTACATTTGAGACCCTGTTCTGTTTTGTAATTCAGTTCCTGTGTAGCCAAGTTTACATTCCGTGTAGTAGTGATATCTTATGTTGTTTCTTTTTCTGTGTGACTTATTTCACTTAGAATCATTGTACCTGAATCCACTCATTATGCTGCTACGGACCTGATGACATAGATTTCATTGCTGAGTGATATTGCATTGTACGTAAGTACCACAACTTCTTTATCCATTTTTCACTTTCTGTGATATTGAACTTGTACCGTTAACGAGGTTCTTGTAAACAGAGCCGTCCCAAACTTTGGGGTGGCTGTGTCTTTTTGATTTTAATTTCCCTAAGCTATAAGACCATAAGTGGAAGTGCCCTAGGCTCTGTTGCTTTGTTTTTTAGATGTTTCAGGAAACACCATACACTTCTCCAGAGTGGCTGTTGGCAACTGACATCCAGCCCATCAGCATAACAAGGCTCCCAGTTCTCTATGGCCTGTCCTTCCTTTCTGGATTTTACACTTTTTTCAGATGGCCCTTTTGACCAGGGGGCAGTGAGACTTCATTGTAATGCAGATTTCATTTGCAAGCTTGCTTGGTTGGCCAAAAAGGGCGTATTCGTTTTTTCCTGAATATATTCAGGAAAAAACGCATATGCCCTTTTTGGCCAAGTGCATCATTGTGGACGTTCTGCTCCTTTTCCTATGCTTTAAAGGCAATTGCTATCTACCTCCTGAAATCGGTTTCCTGCAATTCTGCCCCGCATTCAAGTCCTCTTGGCGGCCTTACTTCAATACATTTTTGGAAGATAGCTGTCATTTATAACTCTGCAGGTTTGTGAATGACAGTGCCCCTGAGCTCCTTTCTTCAACTCGCTTTCTTGTGAGCTGGCCGCAACACCGCAGGATTTCTTCAGGCCCTAGTGTGGTTCCGGCACGGCACGCTGAGCCATTGGTTAATTCCTCTTCCTGGTGGGAAATGAGAGTTAAATTTGCCCGTTCAGACACCTCCAGCTAGTCTCTCATTGGTTCTCCCTCTTCCTGTTCATTTTCGCCAGAAATTGCAAACTGGGCCAAACAGGAGGTTAAAGGCACTGACTCTCCAAGTGGGGAGAGTGTTAGTAAAGCGTCTGGAATGTTGCACCCGAGTACCAGTGGATGAAAACTGAGTCACATTTGAACATGTTTCCCAATCACACGGTGGATCATACTCTGGGTTCCACATGCATGTTTTAGCTGAAGGAAGAATCCCTTAAACCTGGAGAGTTGAGACCCCTGGAATGGGTACCATGCAATATGACTTCAAAAGGTCTGCATTTGCTCACCGATTCTCACCAATCCTATCATTGCTGCGTTTATGCCACTGTACACACACTAGATTCTCTTTCGGAGACATATAAATCCATAGGTTTTAGGATTCTTACTAGTTAGGTATATTCTTAGGCGTTTAATACGGGGTGTAGAGTCCACTTCGTTGAGCAAGCAGTAGCTCTTGTCTATTACATATTTGGCTTATGGAACGGTATATGTGCTAATTTCAATCTCTGGTTTTATGCAGCACCCCAACTCACCTTTCCCCTTAAGCAAGCATAAGTTGGTTTTCTACATTTGAGACCCTGTTCTGTTTTGTAATTCAGTTCCTGTGTAGCCAAGTTTACAAGCCGTATATTAGTGATATCTTATGATGTTTCTTTTTCTGTGTGACTTATCTCACTTAGAATCATCGTACCTGAATCCACTCATTATGCTGCTACGGGCCTGATGACATAGATTTCATTGCTGAGTGACATTGCATTGTACGTAAGTACCACAAATTCTTTATCCATTTTTCGCTTTCTGTGATATTGAACATGTACCGTAACGAGGTTCTTGTAAACAGAGCCATCCCAAATTTTGGGGTGGCTGTGTCTTTTTGATTTTAATTTCCCTAAGCTATAGGACCATAAGTGGAAGTGCCCTAGGCTCTGTTGCTTTGTTTTTTAGATGTTTCAGGAAACACCATACACTTCTCCAGAGTGGCTGTTGGCAATTTACATCCCGCCCATCAGCATAACAAGGCTCCAAGTCCTCCATGGCCTGTCCTGCCTTTCTGGATTTTACACTTTTCTCAGATGGCCCTTTTGACCGGGGGGCAGTGAGACTTCATTGTAGTGCAGATTTCCTTTGCAAGCTTGCTTGGTTGGCCAAAAAGGGCGTATGCGTTTTTTCCTGAGGAAAAAACGCATATGCCCTTTTTGGCCAAGTGCATCATTGTGGACGTTCTGCCTCTTTTCCTATGCTTTACATGCAATTCCAGTCTACCTCCTGAAATTGGTTTCCTGCAAGTCTGCCCCGCTTTCAACTCCACTTGGCAGCCTTACTTCAATATATTTTTGGACGATAGCTGTCATTTATAACTCTGCAGGTTTGTGAATGACAGTGCCCCTGAGCTCCTTTCTTCAACTCGCTTTCTTGTGAGCTGGCCGCAACACCGCAGGATTGCTTCAGGCCCTAGTGTTGTTCCGGCATGGCACGCTGAGCCTTTGGTTAATTCCTCTTCCTGGTGGGAAATGAGAGTTAAATTTGCCCGTCCAGACACCTGCATCTAGTCTCTCATTGGTTCTCCCTATTCCTGTTCATTTTCCACAGAAATTGCAAACTGGGCCAAACAGGAGGTTAAAGGCACTGACTCTCCAAGTGGGGAGAGTGTTAGTAAAGCGTCTGGAATGTTGCACCCGAGTACCGGGGGACGAAACCTGAGACCCTTTAAACACGTTTCCCGATCACACGGTGGATCATACTCTGGGTTCCACATGCATGTTTTAGCTGAAGGAAGAATCCCTTAAACCTGGAGAGTTGAGACCCATGGAATGGGTACCATGCAATATGACTTCAAAGGGTCTGCATTTGCTCACCGATCCTCACCAATCCTATCACTGCTGCGTTTATGCCGCTGTACACACGCTTGATTCTCTTTCGGAGACATATAAATCCATAGGTTTTAAGATTCTTACTAGTCAGTTATATTCTTAGGCGTTTAATATGGGGTGTTGAGTCCACTTCGTTGAGCAAGGAGTAGCTCTTGTCTATTACATATTTGGCTTAATGAACGGTATCTGTGCTAATTTCAATCTCTGGTTTTATGCAGCACCCCAACTCACGTTTCCCCTTAAGCAAGCATAAGTTGGTTTTCTACATTTGAGACACTGTTCTGTTTTATAATCCAGTTCCTGTGTAGCCAAGTTTACATTCCGTGTAGTAGTGATATCTTATGATGTTTCTTTTTCTCTGTGACTTATTTCACTTAGAATCATCGTACCTGAATCCACTCGTTATGCTTCTCCGGGCCTGACGACATAGATTTCATTGCTGAGTGATATTGCATTGTACGTAAGTACCACAACTTCTTTATCCATTTTTTGCTTTCTGTGATATTGAACTTGTACCGTTAACGAGGTTCTTGTAAACAGAACCGTCCCAAACTTTGGGGTGGCTGTGTCTTTTTGAATTTAATTTCCCTAAGCTATTGGACCATAAGTGGAATTGCCCTAGGCTCTGTTGCTTTGTTTTTTAGATGTTTCAGGAAACACCATACACTTCTCCAGAGTGGCTGTTGGCAATATATATCCCGCCCATGAGCATAACAATGCTCCCAGTTCTCCATGGCCTGTCCTGTCTTTCTGGATTTTACACTTTTTTCAGATGTCCCTTTTGACCGGGGGGCAGTGAGACTTCATTGTAGTGCAGATTTCCTTTGCAAGCTTGTTTGGTTGGCCAAAAAGGGCGTATGCGTTTTTTCCTGAATATATTCAGGAAAAAACGCATACGCCCTTTTTGGCCAAGTGCATCATTGTGGACGTTCTGCCTCTTTTCCTGTGGTTTACATGCAATTCCAGTCTACCTCCTGAAATCGGTTTCCTGCAATTCTGCCCCGCTTTCAAGTCCTCTTGGCAGCCTTACTTCAATATATTTTTGGACGATAGCTGTCATTTATAACTCTGCAGGTTTGTGAATGACAGTGCCCCTGAGCTCCTTTCTTCAACTCGCTTTCTTGTGAGCTGGCCGCAACACCGCATGATTGCTTCAGGTCCCAGTGTGGTTCCGGCATGGCACGCTGAGCCTTTGGTTAATTCCTCTTCCTGGTGGGAAATGAGAGTTAAATTTGCCCGTCCAGACACGTCCAGCTAGTCTCTTATTGGTTCTCCCGATTCCTGTTCATTTTCCGCAGAAATTGCAAACTGGGCCAAACAGGAGGTTAAAGGCACAGACTCTCCAAGTGGGGACAGTGTTAGTAAAGCGTCTGGAATGGGTCACCCGAGTACCAGGGGACGAAAACTGATACACCTTTGAACACGTTTCCCAATCACATGGTGTATCATACTCTGGGTTTCACATGCGTGTTTTAGCTGAAGGAAGAATCCCTTAAACCTGGAGAGTTGAGACCCATGGAATGGGTACCATGCAATATGACTTCAAAGGGTCTGCATTTGCTCACCGAACCTCACCAGTCGTATCACTGCTGCATTTATGCCGCTGTACACACTCTTGATTCTCTTTCGGAGACATATAAATCCATAGGTTTTAAGATTCTTACTAGTCAGGTATATTCGTAGGCGTTTAATATGGGGTGTTGAGTCCACTTCATTGAACAAGGAGTAGCTCTTGTCTATTACATATTTGGCTTATGGAACGGTATCTGTGCTTATTTCAATCTCTGGTTTTATGCAGCACCCCAACTCACATTTCCCCTTAAGCAAGCATAAGTTGGTTTTCTACATTTGAGACCCTGTTCTGTTTTGTAATTCAGTTCCTGTGTAGCCAAGTTTACATTCCGTGTAGTAGTGATATCTTATGATGTTTGTTTTTCTGTGTGACTTATTTCACTTGGAATCATCGTACCTGAATCCACTCATTATGCTGCTATGGGCCTGATGACATAGATTTCATTGCTGAGTGATATTGCATTGTACGTATGTACCACAACTTCTTTATCCATTTTTCACTTTCTGTGATACTGAACTTGTACCGTAAACGAGGTTTTTGTAAACAGAGCCGTCCCAAACTTTGAGGTGGCTGTGTCTTTTTGATTTTAATTTCCCTAAGCTATAGGACCATAAGTGGAAGTGCCCTAGGCTCTGTTGCTTTGTTTTTTAGATGTTTCAGGAAACACCATACACTTCCCCAGAGTGGCTGTTGGCAATTTACATCCCGCCCATCAGCATAACAAGGCTCCCAGTTTCCATGGTCTCTCCTGCCTTTCTGGATTTTACACTTTTTTCAGATGGCCCTTTTGACCAGGGGACAGTGAGACTTCATTGTAGTGCAGATTTCCTTTGCAAGCTTGCTTGGTTGGCCAAAAAGGGCGTATGCGTTTTTTCCTGAATGTATTCAGGAAAAAACGCATACGCCCTTTTTGGCCAAGTGCATCATTGTGGACGTTCTGCCTCTTTTCCTATGCTTTACATGCAATTCCAGTCTACCTCCTGCAATCGGTTTCCTGCAATTCTGCCCCGCTTTCAACTCCACTTGGCGGCATTACTTGAATATATTTTTGGACGATAGCTGTCATTTATAACTCTGCAGGTTTGTGAATGACAGTGCCCCTGAGCTCCTTTCTTCAACTCGCTTTCTTGTGAGCTGGCCGCAACACCGCAGGATTGCTTCAGGTCCCAGTGTGGTTCCGGCATGGCACGCTGAGCCTTTGGTTAATTCCTCTTCCTGGTGGGAAATGAGAGTTAAATTTGCCCGTCCAGACACCTCCAGCTAGTCTCTCATTGGTTCTCCCTATTCCTGTTCATTTTCCGCAGAAATTGCAAACTGGGCCAAACAGGAGGTTAAAGGCACTGACTCTCCAAGTGGGGAGAGTGTTAGTAAAGCGTCTGGAATGTTGCATCCGAGTACCAGGGGACGAAAACTGAGACACATTTGAACACGTTTCCCGATCACATGGTGGATCATACTCTGGGTTCCACATGCATGTTTTAGCTGAAGGAAGAATCCCTTAAACCTGGAGAGTTGAGACCCCTGCAATGGGTACCATGCAATATGACTTCAAAGGGTCTGCATTTGCTCACCGATCCTCACCAATCCTATCACTGCTGCGTTTATGCCGCTGTACACACGCTTGATTCTCTTTCGGAGACATATAAATCCATAGGTTTTAAGATTCTTACTAGTCAGTTATATTCTTAGGCGTTTAATATGGGGTGTTGAGTCCACTTCGTTGAGCAAGGAGTAGCTCTTGTCTATTACATATTTGGCTTATGGAACGGTATCTGTGCTAATTTCAATCTCTGGTTTTATGCAGCACCCCAAATCACATTTCCCCTTAAGCAAGCATAAGTTGGTTTTCTACATTTGAGACCCTGTTCTGTTTTGTAATTCAGTTCCTGTGTAGCCAAGTTTACATTCCGTGTAGTAGTGATATCTTATGATGTTTCTTTTTCTCTGTGACTTATTTCACTTAGAATCATCGTACCTGAATCCACTCGTTATGCTTCTCCGGGCCTGACAACATAGATTTCATTGCTGAGTGATATTGCATTGTACGTAAGTACCACAACTTCTTTATCCATTTTTCGCTTTCTGTGATATTGAACTTGTACCGTAAACGAGGTTCTTGTAAACAGAACCGTCCCAAACTTTGGGGTGGCTGTGTCTTTTTGAATTTAATTTCCCTAAGCTATAGGACCGTAAGTGGAATTGCCCTAGGCTCTGTTGCTTTGTTTTTTAGATGTTTCAGGAAACACCATACACTTCTCCAGAGTGGCTGTTGGCAATATACATCCCGCCCATGAGCATAACAAGGCTCCCAGTTCTCCATGGCCTGTCCTGTCTTTCTGGATTTTACACTTTTTTCAGATGGCCCTTTTGACCGGGGGGCAGTGAGACTTCATTGTAGTGAAGATTTCCTTTGCAAGCTTGCTTGGTTGGCCAAAAAGGGCGTATGCGTTTTTTCCTGAATATATTCAGGAAAAAACGCATACGCCCTTTTTGGCCAAGTGCATCATTGTGGACGTTCTGCCTCTTTTCCTGTGGTTTACATGCAAATCCAGTCTACCTCCTGAAATCGGTTTCCTGCAATTCTGCCCCGCTTTCAAGTCCTCTTGGCAGCCTTACTTCAATATATTTTTGTACGATAGCTGTCAATTTTAACTCTGCAGGTTTGTGAATATCAGTGCCCCTGAGCTCCTTTCTTCAACTCGCTTTCTTGTGAGCTGGCCGCAACACCGCAGGATTGCTTCAGGTCCCAGTGTGGTTCCGGCATGGCACGCTGAGCCTTTGGTTAATTCCTCTTCCTGGTGGGAAATGAGAGTTAAATTTGCCCGTCCAGACACCTCCAGCTAGTCTCTCATTGGTTCTCCCTATTCCTGTTCATTTTCCGCAGAAATTGCAAACTGGGCCAAACAGGAGGTTAAAGGCACTGACTCTCCAAGTGGGGAGAGTGTTAGTAAAGCGTCTGGAATGTTGCATCCGAGTACCAGGGGACGAAAACTGAGACACATTTGAACACGTTTCCCGATCACATGGTGGATCATACTCTGGGTTCCACATGCATGTTTTAGCTGAAGGAAGAATCCCTTAAACCTGGAGAGTTGAGACCCATGGAATGGGTACCATGCAATATGACTTCAAAGGGTCTGCATTTGCTCACCGAACCTCACCAATCCTATCACTGCTGCATTTATGCCACTGTACACACGCTTGATTCTCTTTCTGAGACATATAAATCCATAGGTTTTAAGATTCTTCCTAGTCAGGTATATTCTTAGGCGTTTAATATGGGGGTGTAGAGTCCACTTCGTTGAGCAAGGAGTAGCTCTTGTCTATTACATATTTGGCTTATGGAACGGTATCTGTGCTAATTTCAATCTCTGGTTTTATGCAGCACCCCAACTCACCTTTCCCCTTAAGCAAGCATAAGTCGGTTTTCTACATTTGAGACCCTGTTCTGTTTTGTAATTCAGTTCCTGTGTAGCCAAGGTTACATTCCATGTGGTAGAGATATCTTATGATGTTTCTTTTTCTGTGTGACTTATTTCACTTAGAATCATCGTACCTGAATCCACTCATTATGCTGCTATGGGCCTGATGACATAGATTTCATTGCTGAGTGATATTGCATTGTACGTAAGTACCACAACTTCTTTATCCATTTTTCACTTTCTGTGATTTTGAACTTATACTGTAAACGAGGTTCTTGTAAACAGAGCCTTCCCAAACTTTGGGGTGGCTGTGTCTTTTTGATTTTAATTTCCCTAAGCTATAGGACCATAAGTGGAAGTGCCCTAGGCTCTGTTGCTTTGTTTTTTAGATGTTTCAGGAAACACCATACACTTCTCCAGAGTGGCTGTTGGCAATTTACATCCCGCCCATCAGCATAACAAGGCTCCCAGTGTTCCATGGCCTGTCCTGCCTTTCTGGATTTTACACATTTTTCAGATGGCCCTTTTGACTGGGGGGCAGTGAGACTTCATTGTAGTGCAGATTTCCTTTGCAAGCTTGCTTGGTTGGCCAAAAAGGGCGTATGCGTTTTTTCCTGAATATATTCAGGAAAAAACGCATACGCCCTTTTTGGCCAAGTGCATCATTGTGGACGTTCTGCCTCTTTTCCTTTGCTTTACATGCTATTCCAGTCTACCTCCTGAAATCGGTTTCCTGCAATTCTGCCCCGCTTTCAAGTCCTCTTGGCAGCCTTACTTCAATATATTTTTGGACGATAGCTGTCATTTATAACTCTGCAGGTATGTGAATGACAGTGCACCTGAGCTCCTTTCTTCAACTCGTTATCTTGTGAGCTGGCCGCAACACCGCAGCATTGCTTCAGGCCCTAGTGTGGTTCCCGCATGGCACGCTGAGCCTTTGGTTAATTCCTCTTCCTGGTGGGAAATGAGAGTTAAATTTGCCCGTCCAGACACCTCCAGCTAGTCTCTCATTGGTTCTCCCTATTCCTGTTCATTTTCCGCAGAAATTGCAAACTGGGCCAAACAGGAGGTTAAAGGCACTGACTCTCCATGTGGGGAGAGTGTTAGTAAAGCGTCTGGAATGTTGCACCCGAGTACCGGGGGACGAAAACTGAGTCACATTTGAACACGTTTCCCGATCACATGGTGGATCATACTCTGGGTTCCACATGCATGTTTTAGCTGAAGGAAGAATCCCTTAAACCTGGAGAGTTGAGACCCATGGAATGGGTACCATGCAATATGACTTCAAAGGGTCTGCATTTGCTCACCGAACCTCACCAATCCTAACACTGCTTCGTTTATGCCGCTGTACACATGGTTGCTTCTCTTTTGGAGACATATAAATCCATAGGTTTTAAGATTCTTACTAGTCAGGTATATTCTTATGCGTTTAATTTGGGGTGTTGAGTCCACTTCGTTGAGCAAGGAGTAGCTCTTGTCTATTACATATTTGGCTTATGGAACGGTATCTGTGCTAATTTCAATCTCTGGTTTTATGCAGCACCCCAACTCACCTTTCCCCTTAAGCAAGCATAAGATGGTTTTCTACATTTGAGACCCTGTTCTGTTTTGTAATTCAGTTCCTGTGTAGCCAAGTTTACATTCCGTGTAGTAGTGATATCTTATGATGTTTCTTTTTCTGTGTGACTTATTTCACTTAGAATCATCGTACCTGAATCCACTCATTATGCTGCTATGGGCCTGATGACATAGATTTCATTGCTGAGTGATATTGCATTGTACGTAAGTACCACAACTTCTTGATCCATTATTCGCTTTCTGTGATATTGAACTTGTACCATAAACGAGGTTCTTGAAAACAGAGCTGTCCCAAACATTGGGGTGGTTGTGTCTTTTTTATTTTAATTTCCCTAAGCTATAGGAACATAAGTGGAAGTGCCCTAGGCTCTGTTGCTTTGTTTTTTAGATGTTTCAGGAAACACCATACACTTCTCCAGAGTGGCTGTTGACAATTTACATCCCGCCCATCAGCATAACAAGGCTCCCAGTTCTCCATGGCCTGTCCTGCCTTTCTGGATTTTACACTTTTTTCAGATGACCCTTTTGACCGGGGGGCAGTGAGACTTCATTGTAGTGCAGATTTCTTTGCAAGCTTGCTTGGTTGGCCAAAAAGGGCGTAGGCTTTTTTTCTTGAGGAAAAATCGCATATGCCCTTTTTGGCCAAGTGCATCATTGTGGACGTTCTGCCTCTTTTCCTATGCTTTACATGCAATTCCAGTCTACCTCCTGAAATCGGTTTCCTGCAATTCTGCCCCGCTTTCAAGTCCTCTTGGCAGCCTTACTTCAATATATTTTTGGACGATAGCTGTCATTTATAACTCTGCAGGTTTGTGAATTACAGTGCCCCTGAGCTCCTTTCTTCAACTTGCATTCTTGTGAGCTGACCGCAACACCGCAGCATCGCTTCAGACACTAGTGTTGTTCCGGCATGGCACGCTGAGCCTTTGGTTAATTCCTCTTCCTGGTGGGAAATGAGAGTTAAATTTGCCCGTCCAGACACCTCCAGCTAGTCTCTCATTGGTTCTCCCTATTCCTGTTCATTTTCCGCAGAAATTGCAAACTGGGCCAAACAGGAGGTTAAAGGCACTGACTCTCCAAGTGGAGAAAGTGTTAGTAAAGCGTCTGGAATGTTGCACCCGAGTACCAGGGGACGAAAACTGACACATTTGAACACGTTTCCCGATCACACGGTGGATCATACTCTGGGTTCCACATGCATGTTTTAGCTGAAGGAAGAATCCCTTAAACCTGGAGAGTTGAGACCCATGGAATGGGTCCCATGCAATATGACTTCAAAGGGTCTGCATTTGCTCACCGAACCTCATCAATCCTATCACAGCTGCATTTATGCCGCTATACACACGCTTGATTCTCTTTCGGAGATATATAAATCCATAGGTTTTAAGATTCTTACTAGTCAGGTATATTTTTAGGCGTTTAATATGGGGTGTTGAGTCCACTTCGTTGAGCAAAGTGTAGCTCTTTTTTATTACGTATTTGGCTTATGGAACGATATCTGTGCTAATTTCAATGTCTGGTTTTATGCAGCACCCCAACTCACCTTTCCCCTTAAGGAAGCATATGTTGGTTTTCTACATTTGAGACCCTGTTCTGTTTTGTAATTCAGTTCCTGTGTAGCCAAGTTTACATTCCGTGTAGTAGTGATCTCTTATGATGTTTCTTTTTCTGTGTGACTTATTTCACTTAGAATCATCGTACCTGAATCCACTCATTATGCTGCTATGGGCCTGATGACATAGATTTCATTGCTGAGTGATATTGCATTGTAGGTAAGTACCACAACTTCTTTATCCATTTATCACTTTCTGTGATATTGAACTTGTACCGTAAACGAGGTTCCTGTAAACAGAACCGTCCCAAACTTTGGGGTGGCTGTGTCTTTTTGATTTTAATTTCCCTAAGCTATAGGACCATAAGTGGAAGTGCCCTAGGCTCTGTTGCTTTGTTTTTTAGATGTTTCAGGAAACACCATACACTTCTCCATTGTCGCTGTTGGCAATTTACATCCCGCCCATCAGCATAACAAGGCTCTCCCATCTCCATGGCCTGTCCTGCCTTTCTGGATTTTACACTTTTATCAGATGGCCCTTTTGACCGGGGGGCAGTGAGACTTCATTGTAGTGCAGATTTCCTTTGCAAGCTTGCTTGCTTGGCCAAAAAGGGCGTATGCGTTTTTTCCTGAATATATTCAGGAAAAAACGCATACGCCCTTTTTGGCCAAGTGCATCATTGTGGACGTTCTGCCTCTTTTCCTATGCTTTACATTCAATTCCAGTCTACCTCCTGAAATCGGTTTCCTGCAATTCTGCCCCGCTTTCAAGTCCTCTTGGCAGCCTTACTTCAATATATTTTTGGACGATAGCTATCATTTATAACTCTGCAGGTATGTGAATGACAGTGCCCCTGAGCTCCTTTCTTCAACTCGCTTTCTTGTGAGCTGGCCGCAAAACCGCAGGATTGCTTCAGGCCATAGTGTGGTTCCGGCATGGCACGCTGAGCCTTTGTTTAATTCCTCTTCCTGGTGGGAAATGAGAGTTAAATTTGCCCGTCCAGACACCTGCATCTAGTCTCTCATTGGTTCTCCCTATTCCTGTTCATTTTCCGCAGAAATTGCAAACTGGGCCAAACAGGAGGTTAAAGGCACTGACTCTCCAAGTGGGGAGAGTGTTAGTAAAGCGTCTGGAATGTTGCACCCGAGTACCAGGGGACGAAAACTGAGACACATTTGAACACGTTTCCCGATCACATGGTGGATCATACTCTGGGTTCCACATGCATGTTTTAGCTGAAGGAAGAATCCCTTAAACCTGGAGAGTTGAGACCCATGGAATGGGTACCATGCAATATGACTTCAAAGGGTCTGCATTTGCTCACCGAACCTCACCAATCCTATCACTGCTGCATTTATGCCACTGTACACACGCTTGATTCTCTTTCTGAGACATATAAATCCATAGGTTTTAAGATTCTTACTAGTCAGGTATATTCTTAGGCGTTTAACATGGGGTGTAGAGTCCACTTCGTTGAGCAAGGAGTAGCTCTTGTCTATTACATATTTGGCTTATGGAACGGTATCTGTGCTAATTTCAATCTCTGGTTTTATACAGCACCCCAACTCACCTTTCCCCTTAAGCAAGCATAAGTCGGTTTTCTACATTTGAGACCCTGTTCTGTTTTGTAATTCAGTTCCTGTGTTGCCAAGTTTACATTGCATGTGGTAGAGATATCTTATGATGTTTCTTTTTCTGTGTGACTTATTTCACTTAGAATCATCGTACCTGAATCCACTCATTATGCTGCTATGGGCCTGATGACATAGATTTCATTGCTGAGTGATATTGCATTGTACGTAAGTACCACAACTTCTTTATCCATTTTTCGCTTTCTGTGATATTGAACTTGGACCATAAATGAGGTTCTTGTAAACAGAGCTGTCCCTAACTTTGGGGTGGCTGAGTCTTTTTGATTTTAATTTCCCTAAGCTATAGGACCATAAGTGGAAGTGCCCTAGGCTCTGTTGCTTTGTTTTTTAGATGTTTCAGGAAACACCATACACTTCTCCAGAGTGGCTGTTGGCAATTTACATCCCGCCCATCAGCATAACAAGGCTCCCAGTTCTCCATGGCCTGTCCTGCCTTTCTGGATTTTACACTTTTTTCAGATGGCCCTTTTGACCGGGGAGCAGTGAGACTTCATTGTAGTGCAGATTTCCTTTGCAAGCTTGCTTGGTTGGCCAAAAAGGGCGTATGCGTTTTTTCCTGAATATATTAAGGAAAAAACGCATACGCCCTTTTTGGCCAAGTGCATCATTGTGGACGTTCTGCCTCTTTTCCTATGCTTTACATGCAATTCCAGTCTACCTCCTGAAATCGGTTTCCTGCAATTCTGCCCCGCTTTCAAGTCCTCTTGGCAGCCTTACTTCAATATATTTTTGGACGATAGCTGTCATTTATAACTCTGCAGTTTTGTGAATTACAGTGCCCCTGAGCTCCTTTCTTCAACTTGCTTTCTTGTGAGCTGGCCGCAACACCGCAGCATCGCTTCAGGCCCTAGTGTTGTTCCGGCATGGCACGCTGAGCCTTTGTTTAATTCCACTTCCTGGTGGGAAATGAGAGTTAAATTTGCCCGTCCAGACACCTCCAGCTAGTCTCTCATTGGTTCTCCCTATTCCTGTTCATTTTCCGCAGAAATTGCAAACTGGGCCAAACAGGAGGTTAAAGGCACTGACTCTCCAAGTGGGGAGAGTGTTAGTAAAGCGTCTGGAATGTTGCACCCGAGTACCAGGGGACGAAAACTGACACATTTGAACACGTTTCCCGATCACACGGTGGATCATACTCTGGGTTCCACATGCATGTTTTAGCTGAAGGAAGAATCCCTTAAACCTGGAGAGTTGAGACCCATGGAATGGGTACCATGCAATATGACTTCAAAGGGTCTGCATTTGCTCACCGAACCTCATCAATCCTATCACTGCTGCGTTTATGCCGCTATACACACGCTTGATTCTCTTTCGGAGATATATAAATCCATAGGTTTTAAGATTCTTACTAGTCAGGTATATTCTTAGGCGTTTAATATGGGGTGTTGAGTCCACTTCGTTGAGCAAAGTGTAGCTCTTTTCTATTACATATTTGGCTTATGGAATGATATCTGTGCTAATTTCAATGTCTGGTTTTATGCAGCACCCCAACTCACCTTTCCCCTTAAGGAAGCATAAGTTGGTTTTCTACATTTGAGACCCTGTTCTGTTTTGTAATTCAGTTCCTGTGTAGCCAAGTTTACATTCCGTGTAGTAGTGATATCTTATGATGTTTCTTTTTCTGTGTGACTTATTTCACTTAGAATCATCGTACCTGAATCCACTCATTATGCTGCTATGGGCCTGATGACATAGATTTCATTGCTGAGTGATATTGCATTGTAGGTAAGTACCACAACTTCTTTATCCATTTTTCACTTTCTGTGATATTGAACTTGTACCGTAAATGAGGTTCCTGTAAACAGAACCGTCCCAAACATTGGGGTGGCTGTGTCTTTTTGATTTTAATTTCCCTAAGCTATAGGACCATAAGTGGAAGTGCCCTAGGCTCTGTTGTTTTGTTTTTTAGATGTTTCAGGAAACACCATACACTTCTCCAGAGTGGCTGTTGGCAATTTACATCCCGCCCATCAGCATAACAAGGCTCCCAGTTGTCCATGGCCTGTCCTGCTTTGCTGGATTTTATACTTTTTTCAGATGGCCCTTTTGCCCGCGGGATAGTGAGACTTCATTGTAGTGCAGATTCCCTTTGCAAGCTTGCTTGGTTGGCCAAAAAGGGCGTATGCGTTTTTTCCTGAATATATTCAGGAAAAAACGCATACGACATTCTTGGCCAAGTGCATCATTGTGGACGTTCTGCCTCTTTTCCTATGCTTTACATGCAATTCCAGTCTACCTCCTGAAATCGGTTTCCTGCAATTCTGCCCCGCTTTCAAGTCCTCTTGGCAGCCTTACTTCAATATATTTTTGGACGATAGCTGTCGTTTATAACTCTGCAGGTTTGTGAATTACAGTGCCCCTGAGCTCCTTTCTTCAACTCGTTTTCTTGTGAGCTGGCCGCAACACCGCAGCATTGCTTCAGGCCCTAGTGTGGTTCCAGAATGGCACGCTGAGCCTTTGGTTAATTCCTCTTCCTGGTGGGCAATGAGAGTTAAATTTGCCCGTCCAGACACCTCCAGCTAGTCTCTCATTGGTTCACCCTATTCCTGTTCATTTTCCGCAGAAATTGCAAACTGGGCCAAACAGGAGGTTAAAGGCACTGACTCTCCAAGTGGGGAGAGTGTTAGTAAAGCGTCTGGAATGTTGCACCCGAGTACCGGGGGACGAAAACTGAGTCACATTTGAACACGTTTCCCGATCACACGGTGGATCATACTCTGGGTTCCACATGCATGTTTTAGCTGAAGGAAGAATCCCTTAAACCTGGAGAGTTGAGACCCATGGAATGGGTACCATGCAATATGACTTGAAAGGGTCTGCATTTGCTCACCGAACCTCAACAATCCTAACACTGCTGCGTTTATGCCGCTGTACACACGCTTGATTCTCTTTCGGAGACATATAAATCCATAGGTTTTAGGATTCTTACTAGTCAGGTATATTCTTAGGCGTTTAATACGGGGTGTAGAGTCCACTTCGTTGAGCAAGCAGTAGCTCTTGTCTATTACATATTTGGCTTATGGAACGGTATATGTGCTAATTTCAATCTCTGGTTTTATGCAGCACCCCAACTCACCTTTCCCCTTAAGCAAGCATAAGTTGGTTTTCTACATTTGAGACCCTGTTCTGTTTTGTAATTCAGTTCCTGTGTAGCCAAGTTTACATTCCGTGTAGTAGTGATATCTTATGATGTTTCTTTTTCTGTGTGACTTATTTCACTTAGAATCATCATACCTGAATCCACTCATTATGCTGCTACGGGCCTGATGACATAGATTTCATTGCTGAGTGATATTGCATTGTACGTAAGTACCACAACTTCTTTACCCATTTTTCGCTTTCTGTGATATTGAACTTGTACCGTAAACGAGGTTCTTGTAAACAGAGCCGTCCCAAACTTTGGGGTGGCTGTGTCTTTTTCATTTTAATTTCCCTAAGCTATAGGACCATAAGTGGAAGTGCCCTAGGCTCTGTTGCTTTGTTTTTTAGATGTTTCAGGAAACACCATACACTTCTCCAGAGTGGCTGTTGGCAATTTACATCCCGCCCATGAGCATAACAAGGCTCCCAGTGCTCCATGGCCTGTCCTGCCTTTCTGGATTTTACACTTTTTTCAGATGGCCCTTTTGACCGGGGGGCAGTGAGACTTCATTGTAGTGCAGATTTCCTTTGCAAGCTTGCTTGGTTGGCCAAAAAGTGCGTATGCGTTTTTTCTTGAATATATTCAGGAAAAAACGCATACGCCCTTTTTGGCCAAGTGCATCATTGTGGACGTTCTGCCTCTTTTCCTATGCTTTACATGCAATTCCAGTCTACCTCCTGAAATCGGTTTCCTGCAATTCTGCCCCGCTTTCAAGTCCTCTTGGCAGCCTTACTTCAATATATTTTTGGATGATAGCTCTCATTTATAACTCTGCATGTCTGTGAATGACAGTGCCCCTGAGCTCCTTTCTTCAACTCGCGTTCTTGTGAGCTGGCCGCAACACCGTAGGATTGCTTCAGGCCCTAGTGTGGTTCCGGCATGGCACGCTGAGCCTTTGGTTAATTCCTCTTCCTGGTGGGTAATGAGAGTTAAATTTGACCGTCCAAACACCTCCAGCTAGTCTCTCTTGGTTCTCCCTATTTCTGTACATTTTCCGCAGAAATTGCAAACTGGGCCAAACAGGAGGTTAAAGGCACTGACTCTCCAAGTGGGGAGAGTGTTAGTAAAGCGTCTGGAATGTTGCACCCGAGTACCGGGGGACGAAAACTGAGACACATTTGAACACGTTTCCCGATCACACGGTGGATCATACTCTGGGTTCCACATGCATGTTTTAGCTGAAGGAAGAATCCCTTAAACCTGGAGAGTTGAGACCCATGGAATGGGTACCATGCAATATGACTTCAAAGGGTCTGCATTTGCTCACCGATCCTCACCAATCCTATCACTGCTGCATTTATGCCGCTGTAAACACGCTTGATTCTCTTTCTGAGACATATAAATCCATAGGTTTTAAGATTCTTCCTAGTCAGGTATATTCTTAGGCGTTTAATATGGGGGTGTAGAGTCCACTTCGTTGAGCAAGGAGTAGCTCTTGTCTATTACATATTTGGCTTATGGAACGGTATCTGTGCTAATTTCAATCTCTGGTTTTATGCAGCACCCCAACTCACCTTTCCCCTTAAGCAAGCATAAGTCGGTTTTCTACATTTGAGACCCTGTTCTGTTTTGTAATTCAGTTCCTGTGTAGCCAAGGTTACATTCCATGTGGTAGAGATATCTTATGATGTTTCTTTTTCTGTGTGACTTATTTCACTTAGAATCATCGTACCTGAATCCACTCATTATGCTGCTATGGGCCTGATGACATAGATTTCATTGCTGAGTGATATTGCATTGTACGTAAGTACCACAACTTCTTTATCCATTTTTCACTTTCTGTGATTTTGAACTTATACTGTAAACGAGGTTCTTGTAAACAGAGCCTTCCCAAACTTTGGGGTGGCTGTGTCTTTTTGATTTTAATTTCCCTAAGCTATAGGACCATAAGTGGAAGTGCCCTAGGCTCTGTTGCTTTGTTTTTTAGATGTTTCAGGAAACACCATACACTTCTCCAGAGTGGCTGTTGGCAATTTACATCCCGCCCATCAGCATAACAAGGCTCCCAGTGTTCCATGGCCTGTCCTGCCTTTCTGGATTTTACACATTTTTCAGATGGCCCTTTTGACTGGGGGGCAGTGAGACTTCATTGTAGTGCAGATTTCCTTTGCAAGCTTGCTTGGTTGGCCAAAAAGGGCGTATGCGTTTTTTCCTGAATATATTCAGGAAAAAACGCATACGCCCTTTTTGGCCAAGTGCATCATTGTGGACGTTCTGCCTCTTTTCCTTTGCTTTACATGCTATTCCAGTCTACCTCCTGAAATCGGTTTCCTGCAATTCTGCCCCGCTTTCAAGTCCTCTTGGCAGCCTTACTTCAATATATTTTTGGACGATAGCTGTCATTTATAACTCTGCAGGTATGTGAATGACAGTGCACCTGAGCTCCTTTCTTCAACTCGTTATCTTGTGAGCTGGCCGCAACACCGCAGCATTGCTTCAGGCCCTAGTGTGGTTCCCGCATGGCACGCTGAGCCTTTGGTTAATTCCTCTTCCTGGTGGGAAATGAGAGTTAAATTTGCCCGTCCAGACACCTCCAGCTAGTCTCTCATTGGTTCTCCCTATTCCTGTTCATTTTCCGCAGAAATTGCAAACTGGGCCAAACAGGAGGTTAAAGGCACTGACTCTCCATGTGGGGAGAGTGTTAGTAAAGCGTCTGGAATGTTGCACCCGAGTACCGGGGGACGAAAACTGAGTCACATTTGAACACGTTTCCCGATCACATGGTGGATCATACTCTGGGTTCCACATGCATGTTTTAGCTGAAGGAAGAATCCCTTAAACCTGGAGAGTTGAGACCCATGGAATGGGTACCATGCAATATGACTTCAAAGGGTCTGCATTTGCTCACCGAACCTCACCAATCCTAACACTGCTTCGTTTATGCCGCTGTACACATGGTTGCTTCTCTTTTGGAGACATATAAATCCATAGGTTTTAAGATTCTTACTAGTCAGGTATATTCTTATGCGTTTAATTTGGGGTGTTGAGTCCACTTCGTTGAGCAAGGAGTAGCTCTTGTCTATTACATATTTGGCTTATGGAACGGTATCTGTGCTAATTTCAATCTCTGGTTTTATGCAGCACCCCAACTCACCTTTCCCCTTAAGCAAGCATAAGATGGTTTTCTACATTTGAGACCCTGTTCTGTTTTGTAATTCAGTTCCTGTGTAGCCAAGTTTACATTCCGTGTAGTAGTGATATCTTATGATGTTTCTTTTTCTGTGTGACTTATTTCACTTAGAATCATCGTACCTGAATCCACTCATTATGCTGCTATGGGCCTGATGACATAGATTTCATTGCTGAGTGATATTGCATTGTACGTAAGTACCACAACTTCTTGATCCATTATTCGCTTTCTGTGATATTGAACTTGTACCATAAACGAGGTTCTTGAAAACAGAGCTGTCCCAAACATTGGGGTGGTTGTGTCTTTTTTATTTTAATTTCCCTAAGCTATAGGAACATAAGTGGAAGTGCCCTAGGCTCTGTTGCTTTGTTTTTTAGATGTTTCAGGAAACACCATACACTTCTCCAGAGTGGCTGTTGACAATTTACATCCCGCCCATCAGCATAACAAGGCTCCCAGTTCTCCATGGCCTGTCCTGCCTTTCTGGATTTTACACTTTTTTCAGATGACCCTTTTGACCGGGGGGCAGTGAGACTTCATTGTAGTGCAGATTTCTTTGCAAGCTTGCTTGGTTGGCCAAAAAGGGCGTAGGCTTTTTTTCTTGAGGAAAAATCGCATATGCCCTTTTTGGCCAAGTGCATCATTGTGGACGTTCTGCCTCTTTTCCTATGCTTTACATGCAATTCCAGTCTACCTCCTGAAATCGGTTTCCTGCAATTCTGCCCCGCTTTCAAGTCCTCTTGGCAGCCTTACTTCAATATATTTTTGGACGATAGCTGTCATTTATAACTCTGCAGGTTTGTGAATTACAGTGCCCCTGAGCTCCTTTCTTCAACTTGCATTCTTGTGAGCTGACCGCAACACCGCAGCATCGCTTCAGACACTAGTGTTGTTCCGGCATGGCACGCTGAGCCTTTGGTTAATTCCTCTTCCTGGTGGGAAATGAGAGTTAAATTTGCCCGTCCAGACACCTCCAGCTAGTCTCTCATTGGTTCTCCCTATTCCTGTTCATTTTCCGCAGAAATTGCAAACTGGGCCAAACAGGAGGTTAAAGGCACTGACTCTCCAAGTGGAGAAAGTGTTAGTAAAGCGTCTGGAATGTTGCACCCGAGTACCAGGGGACGAAAACTGACACATTTGAACACGTTTCCCGATCACACGGTGGATCATACTCTGGGTTCCACATGCATGTTTTAGCTGAAGGAAGAATCCCTTAAACCTGGAGAGTTGAGACCCATGGAATGGGTCCCATGCAATATGACTTCAAAGGGTCTGCATTTGCTCACCGAACCTCATCAATCCTATCACAGCTGCATTTATGCCGCTATACACACGCTTGATTCTCTTTCGGAGATATATAAATCCATAGGTTTTAAGATTCTTACTAGTCAGGTATATTTTTAGGCGTTTAATATGGGGTGTTGAGTCCACTTCGTTGAGCAAAGTGTAGCTCTTTTTTATTACGTATTTGGCTTATGGAACGATATCTGTGCTAATTTCAATGTCTGGTTTTATGCAGCACCCCAACTCACCTTTCCCCTTAAGGAAGCATATGTTGGTTTTCTACATTTGAGACCCTGTTCTGTTTTGTAATTCAGTTCCTGTGTAGCCAAGTTTACATTCCGTGTAGTAGTGATCTCTTATGATGTTTCTTTTTCTGTGTGACTTATTTCACTTAGAATCATCGTACCTGAATCCACTCATTATGCTGCTATGGGCCTGATGACATAGATTTCATTGCTGAGTGATATTGCATTGTAGGTAAGTACCACAACTTCTTTATCCATTTATCACTTTCTGTGATATTGAACTTGTACCGTAAACGAGGTTCCTGTAAACAGAACCGTCCCAAACTTTGGGGTGGCTGTGTCTTTTTGATTTTAATTTCCCTAAGCTATAGGACCATAAGTGGAAGTGCCCTAGGCTCTGTTGCTTTGTTTTTTAGATGTTTCAGGAAACACCATACACTTCTCCATTGTCGCTGTTGGCAATTTACATCCCGCCCATCAGCATAACAAGGCTCTCCCATCTCCATGGCCTGTCCTGCCTTTCTGGATTTTACACTTTTATCAGATGGCCCTTTTGACCGGGGGGCAGTGAGACTTCATTGTAGTGCAGATTTCCTTTGCAAGCTTGCTTGCTTGGCCAAAAAGGGCGTATGCGTTTTTTCCTGAATATATTCAGGAAAAAACGCATACGCCCTTTTTGGCCAAGTGCATCATTGTGGACGTTCTGCCTCTTTTCCTATGCTTTACATTCAATTCCAGTCTACCTCCTGAAATCGGTTTCCTGCAATTCTGCCCCGCTTTCAAGTCCTCTTGGCAGCCTTACTTCAATATATTTTTGGACGATAGCTATCATTTATAACTCTGCAGGTATGTGAATGACAGTGCCCCTGAGCTCCTTTCTTCAACTCGCTTTCTTGTGAGCTGGCCGCAAAACCGCAGGATTGCTTCAGGCCATAGTGTGGTTCCGGCATGGCACGCTGAGCCTTTGTTTAATTCCTCTTCCTGGTGGGAAATGAGAGTTAAATTTGCCCGTCCAGACACCTGCATCTAGTCTCTCATTGGTTCTCCCTATTCCTGTTCATTTTCCGCAGAAATTGCAAACTGGGCCAAACAGGAGGTTAAAGGCACTGACTCTCCAAGTGGGGAGAGTGTTAGTAAAGCGTCTGGAATGTTGCACCCGAGTACCAGGGGACGAAAACTGAGACACATTTGAACACGTTTCCCGATCACATGGTGGATCATACTCTGGGTTCCACATGCATGTTTTAGCTGAAGGAAGAATCCCTTAAACCTGGAGAGTTGAGACCCATGGAATGGGTACCATGCAATATGACTTCAAAGGGTCTGCATTTGCTCACCGAACCTCACCAATCCTATCACTGCTGCATTTATGCCACTGTACACACGCTTGATTCTCTTTCTGAGACATATAAATCCATAGGTTTTAAGATTCTTACTAGTCAGGTATATTCTTAGGCGTTTAACATGGGGTGTAGAGTCCACTTCGTTGAGCAAGGAGTAGCTCTTGTCTATTACATATTTGGCTTATGGAACGGTATCTGTGCTAATTTCAATCTCTGGTTTTATACAGCACCCCAACTCACCTTTCCCCTTAAGCAAGCATAAGTCGGTTTTCTACATTTGAGACCCTGTTCTGTTTTGTAATTCAGTTCCTGTGTTGCCAAGTTTACATTGCATGTGGTAGAGATATCTTATGATGTTTCTTTTTCTGTGTGACTTATTTCACTTAGAATCATCGTACCTGAATCCACTCATTATGCTGCTATGGGCCTGATGACATAGATTTCATTGCTGAGTGATATTGCATTGTACGTAAGTACCACAACTTCTTTATCCATTTTTCGCTTTCTGTGATATTGAACTTGGACCATAAATGAGGTTCTTGTAAACAGAGCTGTCCCTAACTTTGGGGTGGCTGAGTCTTTTTGATTTTAATTTCCCTAAGCTATAGGACCATAAGTGGAAGTGCCCTAGGCTCTGTTGCTTTGTTTTTTAGATGTTTCAGGAAACACCATACACTTCTCCAGAGTGGCTGTTGGCAATTTACATCCCGCCCATCAGCATAACAAGGCTCCCAGTTCTCCATGGCCTGTCCTGCCTTTCTGGATTTTACACTTTTTTCAGATGGCCCTTTTGACCGGGGAGCAGTGAGACTTCATTGTAGTGCAGATTTCCTTTGCAAGCTTGCTTGGTTGGCCAAAAAGGGCGTATGCGTTTTTTCCTGAATATATTAAGGAAAAAACGCATACGCCCTTTTTGGCCAAGTGCATCATTGTGGACGTTCTGCCTCTTTTCCTATGCTTTACATGCAATTCCAGTCTACCTCCTGAAATCGGTTTCCTGCAATTCTGCCCCGCTTTCAAGTCCTCTTGGCAGCCTTACTTCAATATATTTTTGGACGATAGCTGTCATTTATAACTCTGCAGTTTTGTGAATTACAGTGCCCCTGAGCTCCTTTCTTCAACTTGCTTTCTTGTGAGCTGGCCGCAACACCGCAGCATCGCTTCAGGCCCTAGTGTTGTTCCGGCATGGCACGCTGAGCCTTTGTTTAATTCCACTTCCTGGTGGGAAATGAGAGTTAAATTTGCCCGTCCAGACACCTCCAGCTAGTCTCTCATTGGTTCTCCCTATTCCTGTTCATTTTCCGCAGAAATTGCAAACTGGGCCAAACAGGAGGTTAAAGGCACTGACTCTCCAAGTGGGGAGAGTGTTAGTAAAGCGTCTGGAATGTTGCACCCGAGTACCAGGGGACGAAAACTGACACATTTGAACACGTTTCCCGATCACACGGTGGATCATACTCTGGGTTCCACATGCATGTTTTAGCTGAAGGAAGAATCCCTTAAACCTGGAGAGTTGAGACCCATGGAATGGGTACCATGCAATATGACTTCAAAGGGTCTGCATTTGCTCACCGAACCTCATCAATCCTATCACTGCTGCGTTTATGCCGCTATACACACGCTTGATTCTCTTTCGGAGATATATAAATCCATAGGTTTTAAGATTCTTACTAGTCAGGTATATTCTTAGGCGTTTAATATGGGGTGTTGAGTCCACTTCGTTGAGCAAAGTGTAGCTCTTTTCTATTACATATTTGGCTTATGGAATGATATCTGTGCTAATTTCAATGTCTGGTTTTATGCAGCACCCCAACTCACCTTTCCCCTTAAGGAAGCATAAGTTGGTTTTCTACATTTGAGACCCTGTTCTGTTTTGTAATTCAGTTCCTGTGTAGCCAAGTTTACATTCCGTGTAGTAGTGATATCTTATGATGTTTCTTTTTCTGTGTGACTTATTTCACTTAGAATCATCGTACCTGAATCCACTCATTATGCTGCTATGGGCCTGATGACATAGATTTCATTGCTGAGTGATATTGCATTGTAGGTAAGTACCACAACTTCTTTATCCATTTTTCACTTTCTGTGATATTGAACTTGTACCGTAAATGAGGTTCCTGTAAACAGAACCGTCCCAAACATTGGGGTGGCTGTGTCTTTTTGATTTTAATTTCCCTAAGCTATAGGACCATAAGTGGAAGTGCCCTAGGCTCTGTTGTTTTGTTTTTTAGATGTTTCAGGAAACACCATACACTTCTCCAGAGTGGCTGTTGGCAATTTACATCCCGCCCATCAGCATAACAAGGCTCCCAGTTGTCCATGGCCTGTCCTGCTTTGCTGGATTTTATACTTTTTTCAGATGGCCCTTTTGCCCGCGGGATAGTGAGACTTCATTGTAGTGCAGATTCCCTTTGCAAGCTTGCTTGGTTGGCCAAAAAGGGCGTATGCGTTTTTTCCTGAATATATTCAGGAAAAAACGCATACGACATTCTTGGCCAAGTGCATCATTGTGGACGTTCTGCCTCTTTTCCTATGCTTTACATGCAATTCCAGTCTACCTCCTGAAATCGGTTTCCTGCAATTCTGCCCCGCTTTCAAGTCCTCTTGGCAGCCTTACTTCAATATATTTTTGGACGATAGCTGTCGTTTATAACTCTGCAGGTTTGTGAATTACAGTGCCCCTGAGCTCCTTTCTTCAACTCGTTTTCTTGTGAGCTGGCCGCAACACCGCAGCATTGCTTCAGGCCCTAGTGTGGTTCCAGAATGGCACGCTGAGCCTTTGGTTAATTCCTCTTCCTGGTGGGCAATGAGAGTTAAATTTGCCCGTCCAGACACCTCCAGCTAGTCTCTCATTGGTTCACCCTATTCCTGTTCATTTTCCGCAGAAATTGCAAACTGGGCCAAACAGGAGGTTAAAGGCACTGACTCTCCAAGTGGGGAGAGTGTTAGTAAAGCGTCTGGAATGTTGCACCCGAGTACCGGGGGACGAAAACTGAGTCACATTTGAACACGTTTCCCGATCACACGGTGGATCATACTCTGGGTTCCACATGCATGTTTTAGCTGAAGGAAGAATCCCTTAAACCTGGAGAGTTGAGACCCATGGAATGGGTACCATGCAATATGACTTGAAAGGGTCTGCATTTGCTCACCGAACCTCAACAATCCTAACACTGCTGCGTTTATGCCGCTGTACACACGCTTGATTCTCTTTCGGAGACATATAAATCCATAGGTTTTAGGATTCTTACTAGTCAGGTATATTCTTAGGCGTTTAATACGGGGTGTAGAGTCCACTTCGTTGAGCAAGCAGTAGCTCTTGTCTATTACATATTTGGCTTATGGAACGGTATATGTGCTAATTTCAATCTCTGGTTTTATGCAGCACCCCAACTCACCTTTCCCCTTAAGCAAGCATAAGTTGGTTTTCTACATTTGAGACCCTGTTCTGTTTTGTAATTCAGTTCCTGTGTAGCCAAGTTTACATTCCGTGTAGTAGTGATATCTTATGATGTTTCTTTTTCTGTGTGACTTATTTCACTTAGAATCATCATACCTGAATCCACTCATTATGCTGCTACGGGCCTGATGACATAGATTTCATTGCTGAGTGATATTGCATTGTACGTAAGTACCACAACTTCTTTACCCATTTTTCGCTTTCTGTGATATTGAACTTGTACCGTAAACGAGGTTCTTGTAAACAGAGCCGTCCCAAACTTTGGGGTGGCTGTGTCTTTTTCATTTTAATTTCCCTAAGCTATAGGACCATAAGTGGAAGTGCCCTAGGCTCTGTTGCTTTGTTTTTTAGATGTTTCAGGAAACACCATACACTTCTCCAGAGTGGCTGTTGGCAATTTACATCCCGCCCATGAGCATAACAAGGCTCCCAGTGCTCCATGGCCTGTCCTGCCTTTCTGGATTTTACACTTTTTTCAGATGGCCCTTTTGACCGGGGGGCAGTGAGACTTCATTGTAGTGCAGATTTCCTTTGCAAGCTTGCTTGGTTGGCCAAAAAGTGCGTATGCGTTTTTTCTTGAATATATTCAGGAAAAAACGCATACGCCCTTTTTGGCCAAGTGCATCATTGTGGACGTTCTGCCTCTTTTCCTATGCTTTACATGCAATTCCAGTCTACCTCCTGAAATCGGTTTCCTGCAATTCTGCCCCGCTTTCAAGTCCTCTTGGCAGCCTTACTTCAATATATTTTTGGATGATAGCTCTCATTTATAACTCTGCATGTCTGTGAATGACAGTGCCCCTGAGCTCCTTTCTTCAACTCGCGTTCTTGTGAGCTGGCCGCAACACCGTAGGATTGCTTCAGGCCCTAGTGTGGTTCCGGCATGGCACGCTGAGCCTTTGGTTAATTCCTCTTCCTGGTGGGTAATGAGAGTTAAATTTGACCGTCCAAACACCTCCAGCTAGTCTCTCTTGGTTCTCCCTATTTCTGTACATTTTCCGCAGAAATTGCAAACTGGGCCAAACAGGAGGTTAAAGGCACTGACTCTCCAAGTGGGGAGAGTGTTAGTAAAGCGTCTGGAATGTTGCACCCGAGTACCGGGGGACGAAAACTGAGACACATTTGAACACGTTTCCCGATCACACGGTGGATCATACTCTGGGTTCCACATGCATGTTTTAGCTGAAGGAAGAATCCCTTAAACCTGGAGAGTTGAGACCCATGGAATGGGTACCATGCAATATGACTTCAAAGGGTCTGCATTTGCTCACCGATCCTCACCAATCCTATCACTGCTGCATTTATGCCGCTGTAAACACGCTTGATTCTCTTGCAGACACATATAAATCCATAGGTTTTAAGATTCTTACTAGTCAGTTATATTCTTAGGCGTTTAATATGTGGTGTTGAGTCCACTTCGTTGAGCAAGGAGAAGCTCTTGTCTATTACATATTTGGCTTATGGAACGGTATCTGTGCTAATTTCAATCTCTGGTTTTATGCAGCACCCCAACTCACCTTTCCCCTTAAGGAAGCATAAGTTGGTTTTCGACATTTGAGACCCTGTTCTGTTTTGTAATTCAGTTCCTGTGTAGCCAAGTTTACATTCCGAGTAGTAGTAATATCTTATGATGTTTCTTTTTTTGTGTGACTTATTTCACTTAGAATCATCGTACCTGAATCCACTCATTATGCTGCTACAGGCCTGATGACATAGATTTCATTGCTGAGTGATATTGCATTGTACGTAAGTACCACAACTTCTTGATCCATTTTTCGCTTTCTGTGATATTGAATTTGTACTGTAAATGAGGTTCTTGTAAACTGAGCCGTCCCAAACTTTGGGGTGGCTGTGTCTTTTTTATTTTAATTTCCCTAAGCTATAGGACCATAAGTGGAAGTGCCCTAGGCTCTGTTGCTTTGTTTTTTAGATGTTTCAGGAAACACCATACACTTCTCCATTGTCGCTGTTGGCAATTCACATCCCGCCCATGAGCATAACAAGGCTCCCAGTTCTCCATGGCCTGTCCTGCCTTTCTGGATTTTACACTTTTTTCAGATGGCCCTTTTGACCGGGGAGCAGTGAGACTTCATTGTAGTGCAGATTTCCTTTGCAAGCTTGCTTGGTTGGCCAAAAAGGGCGTATGCGTTTTTTCCTGAATATATTCAGGAAAAAACGCATACGCCCTTTTTGGCCAAGTGCATCATTGTGGACGTTCTGCCTCTTTTCCTGTGGTTTACATGCAAATCCAGTCTACCTCCTGAAATCGGTTTCCTGCAATTCTGCCCCGCTTTCAAGTCCTCTTGGCTGCCTTACTTCAATATATTTTTGGACGATAGCTGTCAATTTTAACTCTGCAGGTTTGTGAATGACAGTGCCCCTGAGCTCCTTTCTTCAACTCGCTTTCTTGTGAGCTGGCCGCAACACCGCAGCATTGCTTTAGGCCCTAGTGTGGTTCCGGCATGACATGCTGAGCCTTTGGTTAATTCCTCTTCCTGGTGGGAAATGAGAGTTAACTTTGCCCGTCCAGACACCTCCAGCTAGTCTCTCATTGGTTCTCCCTATTCCTGTTCATTTTCCGCAGAAATTGCAAACTGGGCCAAACAAGAGTTTAAAGGCACTGACTCTCCAAGTGGGGAGAGTGTTAGTAAAGCGTCTGGAATGTTGCACCCGAGTACAGGGGAATGAAAACTGACACAATTAAACACGTTTCCCGATCACACGGTGGATCATACTCTGGGTTCCACATGCATGTTTTAGCTGAAGGAAGAATCCCTTAAACCTGGAGAGTTGAGACCCATGGAATGGGTACCATGCAATATGACTTCAAAGGGTCTGCATTTGCTCACCGAACCTCACCAATCCTATCACTGCTGCGTTTATGACACTGTACACACGCTTGATTCTCTTTCGGAGACATATAAATCCATAGGTTTTAAGATTCTTTCTAGTCAGGTATATTCTTACGCGTTTAATATGGGGTGTAGAGTCCACTTCGTTGAGCAAGGAGTAGCTCTTGTCTATTAAATATTTGGCTTATGGAACGGTATCTGTTCTAATTTCAATCTCTGGTTTTATGCAGCACCCCAACTCACCTTTCCCCTTAAGCAAGCATAAGTTGGTTTTCTACATTTGAGACCCTGTTCTGTTTTGTAATTCAGTTCCTGTGTAGCCAAGTTTACATTCCTTGTACTAGTGATATCTTATGATGTTTGTTTTTCTGTGTGACTTATTTCACTTAGAATCATCGTACCTGAATCCACTCATTATGCTGCTACGGGCCTGATGACATAGATTTCATTGCTGAGTGATATTGCATTGTACGTAAGTACCACAACTTCTTTATCCATTTTTCGCTTTCTGTGATATTGAACTTGGACCATAAATGAGGTTCTTGTAAACAGAGCTGTCCCTAACTTTGGGGTGGCTGAGTCTTTTTGATTTTAATTTCCCTAAGCTATAGGACCATAAGTGGAAGTGCCCTAGGCTCTGTTGCTTTGTTTTTTAGATGTTTCAGGAAACACCATACACTTCTCCAGAGTGGCTGTTGGCAATTTACATCCCACCCATCAGCAAAACAAGGCTCCCAGTTCTCCATGGCCTGTCCTGCCTTTCTGGATTTTACACTTTTTTCAGATGGCCCTTTTGACCGGGGAGCAGTGAGACTTCATTGTAGTGCAGATTTCCTTTGCAAGCTTGCTTGGTTGGCCAAAAAGGGCGTATGCGTTTTTTCCTGAATATATTCAGGAAAAAACGCATACGCCCTTTTTGGCCAAGTGCATCATTGTGGACGTTCTGCCTCTTTTCCTATGCTTTACATGCAATTCCAGTCTACCTCCTGAAATCGGTTTCCTGCAATTCTGCCCCGCTTTCAAGTCCTCTTGGCAGCCTTACTTCAATATATTTTTGGATGATAGCTCTCATTTATAACTCTGCATGTCTGTGAATGACAGTGCCCCTGAGCTCCTTTCTTCAACTCGCGTTCTTGTGAGCTGGCCGCAACACCGTAGGATTGCTTCAGGCCCTAGTGTGGTTCCGGCATGGCACGCTGAGCCTTTGGTTAATTCCTCTTCCTGGTGGGTAATGAGAGTTAAATTTGACCGTCCAAACACCTCCAGCTAGTCTCTCTTGGTTCTCCCTATTTCTGTACATTTTCCGCAGAAATTGCAAACTGGGCCAAACAGGAGGTTAAAGGCACTGACTCTCCAAGTGGGGAGAGTGTTAGTAAAGCGTCTGGAATGTTGCACCCGAGTACCGGGGGACGAAAACTGAGACACATTTGAACACGTTTCCCGATCACACGGTGGATCATACTCTGGGTTCCACATGCATGTTTTAGCTGAAGGAAGAATCCCTTAAACCTGGAGAGTTGAGACCCATGGAATGGGTACCATGCAATATGACTTCAAAGGGTCTGCATTTGCTCACCGATCCTCACCAATCCTATCACTGCTGCATTTATGCCGCTGTAAACACGCTTGATTCTCTTGCAGACACATATAAATCCATAGGTTTTAAGATTCTTACTAGTCAGTTATATTCTTAGGCGTTTAATATGTGGTGTTGAGTCCACTTCGTTGAGCAAGGAGAAGCTCTTGTCTATTACATATTTGGCTTATGGAACGGTATCTGTGCTAATTTCAATCTCTGGTTTTATGCAGCACCCCAACTCACCTTTCCCCTTAAGGAAGCATAAGTTGGTTTTCGACATTTGAGACCCTGTTCTGTTTTGTAATTCAGTTCCTGTGTAGCCAAGTTTACATTCCGAGTAGTAGTAATATCTTATGATGTTTCTTTTTTTGTGTGACTTATTTCACTTAGAATCATCGTACCTGAATCCACTCATTATGCTGCTACAGGCCTGATGACATAGATTTCATTGCTGAGTGATATTGCATTGTACGTAAGTACCACAACTTCTTGATCCATTTTTCGCTTTCTGTGATATTGAATTTGTACTGTAAATGAGGTTCTTGTAAACTGAGCCGTCCCAAACTTTGGGGTGGCTGTGTCTTTTTTATTTTAATTTCCCTAAGCTATAGGACCATAAGTGGAAGTGCCCTAGGCTCTGTTGCTTTGTTTTTTAGATGTTTCAGGAAACACCATACACTTCTCCATTGTCGCTGTTGGCAATTCACATCCCGCCCATGAGCATAACAAGGCTCCCAGTTCTCCATGGCCTGTCCTGCCTTTCTGGATTTTACACTTTTTTCAGATGGCCCTTTTGACCGGGGAGCAGTGAGACTTCATTGTAGTGCAGATTTCCTTTGCAAGCTTGCTTGGTTGGCCAAAAAGGGCGTATGCGTTTTTTCCTGAATATATTCAGGAAAAAACGCATACGCCCTTTTTGGCCAAGTGCATCATTGTGGACGTTCTGCCTCTTTTCCTGTGGTTTACATGCAAATCCAGTCTACCTCCTGAAATCGGTTTCCTGCAATTCTGCCCCGCTTTCAAGTCCTCTTGGCTGCCTTACTTCAATATATTTTTGGACGATAGCTGTCAATTTTAACTCTGCAGGTTTGTGAATGACAGTGCCCCTGAGCTCCTTTCTTCAACTCGCTTTCTTGTGAGCTGGCCGCAACACCGCAGCATTGCTTTAGGCCCTAGTGTGGTTCCGGCATGACATGCTGAGCCTTTGGTTAATTCCTCTTCCTGGTGGGAAATGAGAGTTAACTTTGCCCGTCCAGACACCTCCAGCTAGTCTCTCATTGGTTCTCCCTATTCCTGTTCATTTTCCGCAGAAATTGCAAACTGGGCCAAACAAGAGTTTAAAGGCACTGACTCTCCAAGTGGGGAGAGTGTTAGTAAAGCGTCTGGAATGTTGCACCCGAGTACAGGGGAATGAAAACTGACACAATTAAACACGTTTCCCGATCACACGGTGGATCATACTCTGGGTTCCACATGCATGTTTTAGCTGAAGGAAGAATCCCTTAAACCTGGAGAGTTGAGACCCATGGAATGGGTACCATGCAATATGACTTCAAAGGGTCTGCATTTGCTCACCGAACCTCACCAATCCTATCACTGCTGCGTTTATGACACTGTACACACGCTTGATTCTCTTTCGGAGACATATAAATCCATAGGTTTTAAGATTCTTTCTAGTCAGGTATATTCTTACGCGTTTAATATGGGGTGTAGAGTCCACTTCGTTGAGCAAGGAGTAGCTCTTGTCTATTAAATATTTGGCTTATGGAACGGTATCTGTTCTAATTTCAATCTCTGGTTTTATGCAGCACCCCAACTCACCTTTCCCCTTAAGCAAGCATAAGTTGGTTTTCTACATTTGAGACCCTGTTCTGTTTTGTAATTCAGTTCCTGTGTAGCCAAGTTTACATTCCTTGTACTAGTGATATCTTATGATGTTTGTTTTTCTGTGTGACTTATTTCACTTAGAATCATCGTACCTGAATCCACTCATTATGCTGCTACGGGCCTGATGACATAGATTTCATTGCTGAGTGATATTGCATTGTACGTAAGTACCACAACTTCTTTATCCATTTTTCGCTTTCTGTGATATTGAACTTGGACCATAAATGAGGTTCTTGTAAACAGAGCTGTCCCTAACTTTGGGGTGGCTGAGTCTTTTTGATTTTAATTTCCCTAAGCTATAGGACCATAAGTGGAAGTGCCCTAGGCTCTGTTGCTTTGTTTTTTAGATGTTTCAGGAAACACCATACACTTCTCCAGAGTGGCTGTTGGCAATTTACATCCCACCCATCAGCAAAACAAGGCTCCCAGTTCTCCATGGCCTGTCCTGCCTTTCTGGATTTTACACTTTTTTCAGATGGCCCTTTTGACCGGGGAGCAGTGAGACTTCATTGTAGTGCAGATTTCCTTTGCAAGCTTGCTTGGTTGGCCAAAAAGGGCGTATGCGTTTTTTCCTGAATATATTCAGGAAAAAACGCATACGCCCTTTTTGGCCAAGTGCATCATTGTGGACGTTCTGCCTCTTTTCCTATGCTTTACATGCAATTCCAGTCTACCTCCTGAAATCGGTTTCCTGCAATTCTGCCCCGCTTTCAAGTCCTCTTGGCAGCGTTACTTCAATATATTTTTGGACGATAGCTATCATTTATAACTCTGCAGGTATGTGAATGACAGTGCCCCTGAGCTCCTTTCTTCAACTCGCTTTCTTGTGAGCTGGCCGCAACACCGCAGGATTGCTTCAGGCCCTAGTGTGGTTCCGGCATGGCACGCTGAGCCTTTGTTTAATTCCTCTTCCTGGTGGGAAATGAGAGTTAAATTTGCCCGTCCAGACACCTCCAGCTAGTCTCTCATTGGTTCTCCCTATTCCTGTTCATTTTCCGCAGAAATTGCAAACTGGGCCAAACAGGAGGTTAAAGGCACTGACTCTCCAAGTGGGGAGAGTGTTAGTAAAGCGTCTGGAATGTTGCACCCGAGTACCAAGGGAAAAAAACTGAGACACATTTGAACACGTTTCCCGATCACATGGTGGATCATACTCTGGGTTCCACATGCATGTTTTAGCTGAAGGAAGAATCCCTTAAACCTGGAGAGTTGAGACCCCTGCAATGGGTACCATGCAATATGACTTCAAAGGGTCTGCATTTGCTCACCGAACCTCACCAATCCTATCACTGCTGCATTTATGCCACTGTACACACGCTTGATTCTCTTTCTGAGACATATAAATCCATAGGTTTTAAGATTCTTACTAGTCAGGTATATTCTTAGGCGTTTAATATGGGGTGTAGAGTCCACTTCGTTGAGCAAGGAGTAGCTCTTGTCTATTACATATTTGGCTTATGGAACGGTATCTGTGCTAATTTCAATCTCTGGTTTTATGCAGCACCCCAACTCACCTTTCCCCTTAAGCAAGCATAAGTCGGTTTTCTACATTTGAGACCCTGTTCTGTTTTGTAATTCAGTTCCTGTGTAGCCAAGTTTACATTCCATGTGGTAGAGATATCTTATGATGTTTCTTTTTCTGTGTGACTTATTTCACTTAGAATCATCGTACCTGAATCCACTCATTATGCTGCTATGGGCCTGATGACATAGATTTCATTGCTGAGTGATATTGCATTGTACGTAAGTACCACAACTTCTTTATCCATTTTTCACTTTCTGTGATTTTGAACTTGTACTGTAAACGAGGTTCTTGTAAACAGAGCCTTCCCAAACTTTGGGGTTGCTGTGTCTTTTTGATTTTAATTTCCCTAAGCTATAGGACCATAAGTGGAAGTGCCCTAGGCTCTGTTGCTTTGTTTTGTAGATGTTTCAGGAAACACCATACACTTCTCCAGAGTGGCTGTTGGCAATTTACATCCCGCCCATCAGCATAACAAGGCTCCCAGTTCTCCATGGCCTGTCCTGCCTTTCTGGATTTTACACTTTTTTCAGATGGCCCTTTTGACCGGGGGGCAGTGAGACTTCATTGTAGTGCAGATTTCCTTTGCAAGCTTGCTTGGTTGGCCAAAAAGGGCGTATGCGTTTTTTCCTGAATATATTCAGGAAAAAACGCATACGCCCTTTTTGGGCAAGTGCATCATTGTGGACGTTCTGCCTCTTTTCCTTTGCTTTACATGCAATTCCAGTCTACCTCCTGAAATCGGTTTCCTGCAATTCTGCCCAGCGTTCAAGTCCTCTTGGCAGCCTTACTTCAATATATTTTTGGACGATAGCTGTCATTTATAACTATGCAGGTTTGTGAATGACAGTGCCCCTGAGCTCCTTTCTTCAACTCGCTTTCTTGTGAGCTGGCCGCAACACCGCAGCATTGCTTCAGGCCCTAGTGTGGTTCCGGCATGACATGCTGAGCCTTTGGTTAATTCCTCTTCCTGGTGGGAAATGAGAGTTAACTTTGCCCGTCCAGACACCTCCAGCTAGTCTCTCATTGGTTCTCCCTATTCCTGTTCATTTTCTGCAGAAATTGCAAACTGGGCCAAACAAGAGGTTAAAGGCACTGACTCTCCAAGTGGGGAGAGTGTTAGTAAAGCGTCTGGAATGTTGCACCCGAGTACTGGGGGATGAGAACTGACACAATTAAACACGTTTCCCGATCACACGGTGGATCATACTCTGGGTTCCACATGCATGTTTTAGCTGAAGGAAGAATCCCTTAAACCTGGAGAGTTGAGACCCATGGAATGGGTACCATGCAATATGACTTCAAAGGGTCTGCATTTGCTCACCGAACCTCACCAATCCTATCACTGCTGCGTTTATGACACTGTACACACGCTTGATTCTCTTTCTGAGACATATAAATCCATAGGTTTTAAGATTCTTTCTAGTCAGGTATATTCTTACGCGTTTAATATGGGGTGTAGAGTCCACTTCGTTGAGCAAGGAGTAGGTCTTGTCTATTAAATATTTGGCTTATGGAACGGTATCTGTTCTAATTTCAATCTCTGGTTTTATGCAGCACCCCAACTCACCTTTCGCCTTAAGCAAGCATAAGTTGGTTTTCTACATTTGAGACCCTGTTCTGTTTTGTAATTCAGTTCCTGTGTAGCCAAGTTTACATTCCTTGTAGTAGTGATATCTTATGATGTTTGTTTTTCTGTGTGACTTATTTCACTTAGAATCATCGTACCTGAATCCACTCATTATGCTGCTACGGGCCTGATGACATAGATTTCATTGCTGAGTGATATTGCATTGTACGTAAGTACCACAACTTCTTTATCCATTTTTCGCTTTCTGTGATATTGAACTTGGACCATAAATGAGGTTCTTGTACACAGAGCTGTCCCTAACTTTGGGGTGGCTGAGTCTTTTTGATTTTAATTTCCCTAAGCTATAGGACCATAAGTGGAAGTGCCCTAGGCTCTGTTGCTTTGTTTTTTAGATGTTTCAGGAAACACCATACACTTCTCCAGAGTGGCTGTTGGCAATTTACATCCCACCCATCAGCATAACAAGTCTCCCAGTTCTCCATGGCCTGTCCTGCCTTTCTGGATTTTACACTTTTTTCAGATGGCCCTTTTGACCGGGGAGCAGTGAGACTTCATTGTAGTGCAGATTTCCTTTGCAAGCTTGCTTGGTTGGCCAAAAAGGGCGTATGCGTTTTTTCCTGAATATATTCAGGAAAAAACGCATACGCCCTTTTTGGCCAAGTGCATCATTGTGGACGTTCTGCCTCTTTTCCTATGCTTTACATGCAATTCCAGTCTACCTCCTGAAATCGGTTTCCTGCAATTCTGCCCCGCTTTCAAGTCCTCTTGGCAGCCTTACTTCAATATATTTTTGGACGATAGCTATCATTTATAACTCTGCAGGTATGTGAATGACAGTGCCCCTGAGCTCCTTTCTTCAACTCGCTTTCTTGTGAGCTGGCCGCAACACCGCAGGATCGCTTCAGGCCCTAGTGTGGTTCCGGCATGGCACGCTGAGCCTTTGGTTAATTCCTCTTCCTGGTGGGAAATGAGAGTTAAATTTGCCCGTCCAGACACCTCCAGCTAGTCTCTCATTGGTTCTCCCTATTCCTGTTCATTTTCCGCAGAAATTGCAAACTGGGCCAAACAGGAGGTTAAAGGCACTGACTCTCCAAGTGGGGAGAGTGTTAGTAAAGCGTCTGGAATGTTGCACCCGAGTACCAGGGGACGAAAACTGAGACACATTTGAACACGTTTCCCGATCACATGGTGGATCATACTCTGGGTTCCACATGCATGTTTTAGCTGAAGGAAGAATCCCTTAAACCTGGAGAGTTGAGACCCCTGCAATGGGTACCATGCAATATGACTTCAAAGGGTCTGCATTTGCTCACCGAACCTCACCAATCCTATCACTGCTGCATTTATGCCACTGTACACACGCTTGATTCTCTTTCTGAGACATATAAATCCATAGGTTTTAAGATTCTTACTAGTCAGGTATATTCTTAGGCGTTTAATATGGGGTGTAGAGTCCACTTCGTTGAGCAAGGAGTAGCTCTTGTCTATTACATATTTGGCTTATGGAACGGTATCTGTGCTAATTTCAATCTCTGGTTTTATGCAGCACCCCAACTCACCTTTCCCCTTAAGCAAGCATAAGTCGGTTTTCTACATTTGAGACACTGTTCTGTTTTGTAATTCAGTTCCTGTGTAGCCAAGTTTACATTCCATGTGGTAGAGATATCTTATAATGTTTCTTTTTCTGTGTGACTTATTTCACTTAGAATCATCGTACCTGAATCCACTCATTATGCTGCTATGGGCCTGATGACATAGATTTCATTGCTGAGTGATATTGCATTGTACATAAGTACCACAACTTCTTTATCCATTTTTCACTTTCTGTGATATTGAACTTGTACTGTAAACGAGGTTCTTTTAAACAGAGCCTTCCCAAACTTTGGGGTGGCTGTGTCTTTTTGATTTTAATTTCCCTAAGCTATAGGACCATAAGTGGAAGTGCCCTAGGCTCTGTTGCTTTGTTTTTTAGATGTTTCAGGAAACACCATACACTTCTCCAGAGTGGCTGTTGGCAATTTACATCCCGCCCATCAGCATAACAAGGCTCCCATTTCTCCATGGCCTGTCCTGCCTTTCTGGATTTTACACTTTTTTCAGATGGCCCTTTTGACCGGGGGGCAGTGAGACTTCATTGTAGTGCAGATTTCCTTTGCAAGCTTGCTTGGTTGGCCAAAAAGGGCGTATGCGTTTTTTCCTGTATATATTCAGGAAAAAACGCATACGCCCTTTTTGGCCAAGTGCATCATTGTGGACGTTCTGCCTCTTTTCCTTTGCTTTACATGCAATTCCAGTCTACCTCCTGAAATCGGTTTCCTGCAATTCTGCCCAGCGTTCAAGTCCTCTTGGCAGCCTTACTTCAATATATTTTTGGACAATAGCTGTCATTTATAACTCTGCAGGTTTGTGAATGACAGTGCCCCTGAGCTCCTTTCTTCAACTCGCTTTCTTGTGAGCTGGCCGCAACACCGCAGCATTGCTTCAGGCCCTAGTGTGGTTCCGGCATGACATGCTGAGCCTTTGGTTAATTCCGCTTCCTGGTGGGAAATGAGAGTTAAATTTGCCCGTCCAGACACCTCCAGCTAGTCTCTCATTGGTTCTCCCTATTCCTGTTCATTTTCCGCAGAAATTGCAAACTGGGCCAAACAAGCGGTTAAAGGCACTGACTCTCCAAGTGGGGAGAGTGTTAGTTAAGCGTCTGGAATGTTGCACCTGAGTACCGGGGGATGAAAACTGACACAATTAAACACATTTCCCGATCACACGGTGGATCATACTCTGGGTTCCACATGCATGTTTTAGCTGAAGGAAGAATCCCTTAAACCTGGAGAGTTGAGACCCATGGAATGGGTACCATGCAATATGACTTCAAAGGGTCTGCATTTGCTCACCGAACCTCACCAATCCTATCACTGCTGCGTTTATGACACTGTACACACGCTTGATTCTCTTTCGGAGACATATAAATCCATAGGTTTTAAGATTCTTTCTAGTCAGGTATATTCTTACGCGTTTAATATGGGGTGTAGAGTCCACTTCGTTGAGCAAGGAGTAGCTCTTGTCTATTAAATATTTGGCTTATGGAATGGTATCTTTTCTAATTTCAATCTCTGGTTTTATGCAGCACCCCAACTCACCTTTCGCGTTAAGCAAGCATAAGTTGGTTTTCTACATTTGAGACCCTGTTCTGTTTTGTAATTCAGTTCCTGTGTAGCCAAGTTTACATTCCTTGTAGTAGTGATATCTTATGATGTTTGTTTTTCTGTGTGACTTATTTCACTTAGAATCATCGTACCTGAATCCACTCATTATGCTGCTATGGGCCTGATGACATAGATTTCATTGCTGAGTGATATTGCATTGTACGTAAGTACCACAACTTCTTTATCCATTTTTCGCTTTCTGTGATATTGAACTTGGACCATAAATGAGGTTCTTGTAAACAGAGCTGTCCCTAACTTTGGGGTGGCTGTGTCTTTTTGATTTTAATTTCCCTAAGCTATAGGACCATAAGTGGAAGTGCCCTAGGCTCTGTTGCTTTGTTTTTTAGATGTTTCAGGAAACACCATACACTTCTCCAGAGTGGCTGTTGGCAATTTACATCCCGCCCATCAGCAAAACAAGGCTCCCAGTTCTCCATGGCCTGTCCTGCCTTTCTGGATTTTACACTTTTTTCAGATGGCCCTTTTGACCGGGGAGCAGTGAGACTTCATTGTAGTGCAGATTTCCTTTGCAAGCTTGCTTGGTTGGCCAAAAAGGGCGTATGCGTTTTTTCCTGAATATATTCAGGAAAAAACGCATACGCCCTTTTTGGCCAAGTGCATCATTGTGGACGTTCTGCCTCTTTTCCTATGCTTTACATGCAATTCCAGTCTACCTCCTGAAATCGGTTTCCTGCAATTCTGCCCCGCTTTCAAGTCCTCTTGGCAGCCTTACTTCAATATATTTTTGGACGATAGCTATCATTTATAACTCTGCAGGTTTGTGAATGACAGTGCCCCTGAGCTCCTTTCTTCAACTCGCTTTCTTGTGAGCTGGCCGCAACACCGCAGGATTGCTTCAGGCCCTAGTGTGGTTCCGGCATGGCACGCTGAGCCTTTGTTTAATTCCTCTTCCTGGTGGGAAATGAGAGTTAAATTTGCCCATCCAGACACCTCCAGCTAGTCTCTCATTGGTTCTCCCTATTCCTGTTCATTTTCCGCAGAAATTGCAAACTGGGCCATACAGGAGGTTAAAGGCACTGACTCTCCAAGTGGGGAGAGTGTTAGTAAAGCATCTGGAATGTTGCACCCGAGTACCAGGGGACGAAAACTGAGACACATTTGAACACGTTTCCCGATCACATGGTGGATCATACTCTGGGTTCCACATGCATGTTTTAGCTGAAGGAAGAATCCCTTAAACCTGGAGAGTTGAGACCCCTGCAATGGGTACCATGCAATATGACTTCAAAGGGTCTGCATTTGCTCACCGAACCTCACCAATCCTAGCACTGCTGCATTTATGCCACTGTACACATGCTTGATTCTCTTTTGGAGACATATAAATCCATAGGTTTTAAGATTCTTACTAGTCAGGTATATTCTTAGGCGTTTAATATGGGGTGTAGAGTCCACTTCATTGAGCAAGGAGTAGCTCTTGTCTATTACATATTTGGCTTATGGAACCGTATCTGTGCTAATTTCAATCTTTGGTTTATGCAGCACCCCAACTCACCTTTACTCTTAAGCAAGCATAAGTCGGTTTTCTACATTTGAGACCCTGTTCTGTTTTGTAATTCAGTTCCTGTGTAGCCAAGTTTACATTCCATGTGGTAGAGATATCTTATGATGTTTCTTTCTCTGTGTGACTTATTTCACTTACAATCATCGTACCTGAATCCACTCATTATGCTGCTACGGGCCTGATGACACAGATTTCATTGCTGAGTGATATTGCATTGTACGTAAGTACCACAACTTCTTTATCCATTTTGCGCTTTCTGTGATATTGAACTTGTACCGTAAACGAGGTTCTTGTAAACAGAGCTGTCCCAAAGATTGGGGTGGTTGTGTCTTTTTGATTTTAATTTCCCTAAGCTATAGGACCATAAGTGGAAGTGCCCTAGGCTCTGTTGCTTTGTTTTTTAGATGTTTCAGGAAACACCATACACTTCTCCAGAGTGACTGTGGGCAATTTACATCCCGCCCATCAGCATAACAAGGCTCCCAGTTCTCCATGGCCTGTCCTGCCTTTCTGGATTTTACACTTTTTTCAGATGGCCCTTTTGACCGGGGGGCAGTGAGACTTCATTGTAGTGCAGATTTCCTTTGCAAGCTTGCTTGGTTGGCCAAAAAGGGCGTATGCGTTTATTCCTGAATATATTCAGGAAAAAACGCATACGCCCTTTTTGGCCAAGTGCATCATTGTGGACGTTCTGCCTCTTTTCCTATGTTTACATGCAATTCCAGTCTACCTCCTGAAATCGGTTTCCTGCAATTCTGCCCCGCATTCAAGTCCTCTTGGCAGCCTTACTTCAATATATTTTTGGACGATAGCTGTCATTTATAACTCTGCAGGTATGTGAATGACAGTGCCCCTGAGCTCCTTTCTTCAACTCGCTTTCTTGTGAGCTGGCCGCAACACCGCTGCATTGCTTCAGGCCCTAGTGTGGTTCCGGCATGGCACACTGAGCCTTTGGTTAATTCCTCTTCCTGGTGGGAAATGAGAGTTAAATTTGCCCGTCCAGACACCTCCAGCTAGTCTCTCATTGGTTCTCCCTATTCCTGTTCATTTTCCGCAGAAATTGCAAACTGGGCCAAACAGGAGGTTAAAGGCACTGACTCTCCAAGTGGGGAGAGTGTTAGTAAACCATCTGGAATATTGCACCCGAGTACCAGGGGACGAAAACTGACACAATTGAACACGTTTCCCGAGCACACGGTGGATCATACTCTGGGTTCCACATGCATGTTTTAGCTGAAGGAAGAATCCCTTAAACCTGGAGAGTTGAGACCCATGGAATGGGTACCATGCAATATGACTTCAAAGGGTCTGCATTTGTCCACCGAACCTCACCAATCCTATCACTGCTGCGTTTATGCCGCTGTACACACGCTTGATTCTCTTTCGGAGACATATAAATCCATAGGTTTTAAGATTCTTCCTAGTCAGGTATATTCTTAGGCGTTTATTATGGGGTGTAGAGTCCACTTCGTTGAGCAAGGAGTAGCTCTTGTCTATTACATATTTGGCTTATGGAACGGTATCTGTGCTAATTTCAATCTCTGGTTTTATGCAGCACCCCAACTCACCTTTCGCCTTAAGCAAGCATAAGTTGGTTTTCTACATTTGAGACCCTGTTCTGTTTTGTAATTCAGTTCCTGTGTAGCCAAGTTTACATTCCGTGTAGTAGTGATATCTTATGATGTTTCTTTTTCTGTGTGACTTATTTCACTTAGAATCATCGTACCTGAATCCACTCATTATGCTGCTATGGGCCTGATGACATAGATTTCATTGCTGCGTGATATTGCATTGTACGTAATTACCACAACTTCTTTATCCATTTTTCACTTTCTGTGATATTGAACTTGTACCGTAAATGAGGTTCTTGTAAACAGAGCCGTCCCAAACTTTGGGGTGGCTGTGTCTTTTTGATTTTAATTTCCCTAAGCTATAGGACCATAAGTGGAAGTGCCCTAGGCTCTGTTGCTTTGCTTTTTAGATGTTTCAGGAAACACCATACACTTCTCCAGAGTGGCTGTTCACAATTTACATCCCGCACATCAGCATAACAAGGTTCCCAATTCTCCATGGCCTGTCCTGCCTTTCTGGATTTTATACTTTTTCCAGATGGCCCTTTTGACCGGGGGCAGTGAGACTTCATTTTAGTGCAGATTTCCTTTGCAAGCTTGCTTGGTTGGCCAAAAAGGGCGTATGCGTTTTTTCCTGAATATATTCAGGAAAAAACGCATACGCCCTTTTTGGCCAAGTGCATCATTGTGGACGTTCTGCCTCTTTTCCTATGCTTTACATGCTATTCCAGTCTACCTCCTGAAATCGGTTTCCTGCAATTCTGCCCCGCTTTCAAGTCCTCTTGGCAGCCTTACTTCAATATATTTTTGGACGATAGCTGTCATTTATAACTCTGCAGGTATGTGAATGACAGTGCCCCTGAGCTCCTTTCTTCAACTCGTTTTCTTGTGAGCTGGCCGCAACACCGCAGCATTGCTTCAGGCCCTAGTGTGGTTCCGGCATGGCACGCTGAGCCTTTGGTTAATTCCTCTTCCTGGTGGGAAATGAGAGTTAAATTTGCCCGTCCAGACACCTCCAGCTAGTCTCTCATTGGTTCTCCCTATTCCTGTTCATTTTCCGCAGAAATTGCAAACTGGGCCAAACAGGAGGTTAAAGGCACTGACTCTCCAAGTGGGGAGAGTGTTAGTAAAGCGTCTGGAATGTTGCACCCGAGTACCGGGGGACGAAAACTGAGTCACATTTGAACACGTTTCCCGATCACACGGTGGATCATACTCTGGGTTCCACATGCATGTTTTAGCTGAAGGAGGAATCCCTTAAACCTGGAGAGTTGAGACCCATGGAATGGGTACCATGCAATATGACTTGAAAGGGTCTGTATTTGCTCACCGAACCTCACCAATCCTAACACTGCTGCGTTTATGCCGCTGTACACATGGTTGCTTCTCTTTTGGAGACATATAAATCAATAGGTTTTAAGATTCTTACTAGTCAGGTATATTCTTATGCGTTTAATATGGGGTGTTGAGTCCACTTCGTTGAGCAAAGACTAGCTCTTGTCTATTACATATTTGGCTTATGGAACGGTATCTGTTCTAATTTCAATCTCTGGTTTTATGCAGCACCCCAACTCACCTTTCCCCTTAAGCAAGCATAAGATGGTTTTCTACATTTGAGACCCTGTTCTGTTTTGTAATTCAGTTCCTGTGTAGCCAAGTTTACATTCCGTGTAGTAGTGATATCTTATGATGTTTCTTTTTCTGTGTGACTTATTTCACTTAGAATCATCGTACCTGAATCCACTCATTATGCTGCTACGGGCCTGATGACATAGATTTCATTGCTGAGTGATATTGCATTGTACGTAAGTACCACAACTTCTTGATCCATTTTTCGCTTTCTGTGATATTGAACTTGTACCGTAAACGAGGTTCTTGTAAACAGAGCTGTCCCAAACATTGGGGTGGTTGTGTCTTTTTGATTTTAATTTCCCTAAGCTATAGGACCATAAGTGGAAGTGCCCTAGGCTCTGTTGCTTTGTTTTTTAGATGTTTCAGGAAACACCATACTCTTCTCCAGATTGGCTGTTGGCAATTTACATCCCGCCCTTCAGCATAACAAGGCTCCCAGTTCTCCATGGCCTGTCCTGCCTTTCTGGATTTTACACTTTTTTCAGATGGCCCTTTTGACAGGGGGGCAGTGAGACTTCATTGTAGTGCAGATTTCCTTTGCAAGCTTGCTTGGTTGGCCAAAAAGGGCGTAGGCTTTTTTTCTTGAGGAAAAATCGCATATGCCCTTTTTGGTCAAGTGCATCATTGTGGACGTTCTGCCTCTTTTCCTATGCTTTACATGCAATTCCAGTCTACCTCCTGAAATCGGTTTCCTGCAATTCTGCCCCGCTTTCAAGTCCTCTTGGCAGCCTTACTTCAATATATTTTTGGACGATAGCTGTCATTTATAACTCTGCAGGTTTGTGAATTACAGTGCCCCTGAGCTCCTTTCTTCAACTTGCTTTCTTGTGAGCTGGCCGCAACACCGCAGCATCGCTTCAGGCCCTAGTGTTGTTCCGGCATGGCACGCTGAGCCTTTGGTTAATTCCTCTTCCTGGTGGGAAATGAGAGTTAAATTTGCCCGTCCAGACACCTCCAGCTAGTCTCTCATTGGTTCTCCCTATTCCTGTTCATTTTCCGCAGAAATTGCAAACTGGGCCAAACAGGAGGTTAAAGTCACTGACTCTCCAAGTGGGGAGAGTGTTAGTAAAGCGTCTGGAATGTTGCACCCGAGTACCAGGGGACGAAAACTGACACATTTGAACACGTTTCCCGATCACACGGTGGATCATACTCTGGGTTCCACATGCATGTTTTAGCTGAAGGAAGAATCCCTTAAACCTGGAGAGTTGAGACCCATGGAATGGGTACCATGCAATATGACTTCAAAGGGTCTGCATTTGCTCACCGAACCTCATCAATCCTATCACTGCTGCGTTTATGCCGCTATACACACGCTTGATTCTCTTTCGGAGATATATAAATCCATAGGTTTTAAGATTCTTACTAGTCAGGTATATTCTTAGGCGTTTAATATGGGGTGTTGAGTCCACTTCGTTGAGCAAGGTGTAGCTCTTGTCTATTACATATTTGGCTTATGGAACGATATCTGTGCTAATTTCAATGTCTGGTTTTATGCAGCACCCCAACTCACCTTTCCCCTTAAGGAAGCATAAGTTGGTTTTCTACATTTGAGACCCTGTTCTGTTTTGTAATTCAGTTCCTGTGTAGCCAAGTTTACATTCCGTGTAGTAGTGATATCTTATGATGTTTGTTTTTCTGTGTGACTTATTTCACTTAGAATCATCGTACCTGAATCCACTCATTATGCTGCTATGGGCCTGATGACATAGATTTCATTGCTGAGTGATATTGCATTGTAGGTAAGTACCACAACTTCTTTATCCATTTTTCACTTTCTGTGATATTGAACTTGTACCGTAAACGAGGTTCCTATAAACAGAACCGTCCCAAACTTTGGGGTGGCTGTGTCTTTTTGATTTTAATTTCCCTAAGCTATAGGACCATAAGTGGAAGTGCCCTAGGCTCTGTTGTTTTGTTTTTTAGATGTTTCAGGAAACACCATACACTTCTCCAGAGTGGCTGTTGGCAATTTACATCCCGCCCATCAGCATAACAAGGCTCCCAGTTCTCCATGGCCTGTCCTGCTTTGCTGGATTTTATACTTTTTTCAGATGGCCCTTTTGCCCGCGGGGTAGTGAGACTTCATTGTAGTGCAGATTCCCTTTGCAAGCTTGCTTGGTTGGCCAAAAAGGGCGTATGCGTTTTTTTCTGAATATATTCAGGAAAAAACGCATACGCCCTTTTTGGCCAAGTGCATCATTGTGGACGTTCTGCCTCTTTTCCTATGCTTTACATGCAATTCCAGTCTACCTCCTGAAATCGGTTTCCTGCAATTCTGCCCCGCTTTCAAGTCCTCTTGGCAGCCTTACTTCAATATATTTTTGGACGATAGCTGTCATTTATAACTCTGCAGGTTTGTGAATGACAGTGCCCCTGAGCTCCTTTCTTCAACTCGTTTTCTTGTGAGCTGGCCGCAACACCGCAGCATTGCTTCAGGCCCTAGTGTGGTTCCAGAATGGCACGCTGAGCCTTTGGTTAATTCCTCTTCCTGGTGGGCAATGAGAGTTAAATTTGCCCGTCCAGACACCTCCAGCTAGTCTCTCTTGGTTCTCCCTATTTCTGTTCATTTTCCGCAGAAATTGCAAACTGGGCCAAACAGGAGGTTAAAGGCACTGACTCACCAAGTGGGGAGAGTGTTAGTAAAGCGTCTGGAATGTTGCACCCGAGTACCGGGGGACGAAAACTGAGACACATTTGAACACGTTTCCCGATCACACGGTGGATCATACTCTGGGTTCCACATGCATGTTTTAGCTGAAGGAAGAATCCCTTAAACCTGGAGAGTTGAGACCCATGGAATGGGTACCATGCAATATGACTTCAAAGGGTCTGCATTTGCTCACCGATCCTCACCAATCCTATCACTGCTGCATTTATGCCGCTGTAAACACGCTTGATTCTCTTGCAGAGACATATAAATCCATAGGATTTAAGATTCTTACTAGTCAGGTATATTCTTAGGCGTTTAATATGTGGTGTTGAGTCCACTTCGTTGAGCAAGGAGAAGCTCTTGTCTATTACATATTTGGCTTATGGAACGGTATCTGTGCTAATTTCAATATCTGGTTTTATGCAGCACCCCAACTCACCTTTCCCCTTAAGGAAGCATAAGTTGGTTTTCTACATTTGAGACCCTGTTCTGTTTTGTAATTCAGTTCCTGTGTAGCCAAGTTTACATTCCGTGTAGTAGTGATATCTTATGATGTTTCTTTTTTTGTGTGACTTATTTCACTTAGAATCATCGTACCTAAATCCACTCATTATGCTGCTACGGGCCTGATGACATAGATTTCATTGCTGAGTGATATTGCATTGTACGTAAGTACCACAACTTCTTTATCCATTTTTCGCTTTCTGTGATATTGAACTTGTACCGTAAATGAGGTTCTTGTAAACAGAGCCGTGCCAAACTTTGGGGTGGCTGTGTCTTTTTGATTTTAATTTCCCTAAGCTATAGGACCATAAGTGGAAGTGCCCTAGGCTCTGTTGCTTTGTTTTTTAGATGTTTCGGGAAACACCATACACTTCTCCATTGTCGCTGTTGGCAATTTACATCCCGCCCATCAGCATAACAAGGCTCTCACGTCTCCATGGCCTGTCCTGCCTTTCTGGATTTTACACTTTTATCAGATGGCCCTTTTGACTGGGGGCCAGTGAGACTTCATTGTAGTGCAGATTTCCTTTGCAAGCTTGCTTGGTTGGCCAAAAAGGGCGTATGCGTTTTTTCCTGTATATATTCAGGAAAAAACGCATACGCCCTTTTTGGCCAAGTGCATCATTGTGGACGTTCTGCCTCTTTTCCTTTGCTTTACATGCAATTCCAGTCTACCTCCTGAAATCGGTTTCCTGCAATTCTGCCCAGCGTTCAAGTCCTCTTGGCAGCCTTACTTCAATATATTTTTGGACGATAGCTGTCATTTATAACTCTGCAGGTTTGTGAATGACAGTGCCCCTGAGCTCCTTTCTTCAACTCGCTTTCTTGTGAGCTGGCCGCAACACCGCAGCATTGCTTCAGGCCCTAGTGTGGTTCCGGCATGACATGCTGAGCCTTTGGTTAATTCCTCTTCCTGGTGGGAAATGAGAGTTAAATTTGCCCATCCAGACACCTCCAGCTAGTCTCTCATTGGTTCTCCCTATTCCTGTTCATTTTCCGCAGAAATTGCAAACTGGGCCATACAGGAGGTTAAAGGCACTGACTCTCCAAGTGGGGAGAGTGTTAGTAAAGCATCTGGAATGTTGCACCCGAGTACCAGGGGACGAAAACTGAGACACATTTGAACACGTTTCCCGATCACATGGTGGATCATACTCTGGGTTCCACATGCATGTTTTAGCTGAAGGAAGAATCCCTTAAACCTGGAGAGTTGAGACCCCTGCAATGGGTACCATGCAATATGACTTCAAAGGGTCTGCATTTGCTCACCGAACCTCACCAATCCTAGCACTGCTGCATTTATGCCACTGTACACATGCTTGATTCTCTTTTGGAGACATATAAATCCATAGGTTTTAAGATTCTTACTAGTCAGGTATATTCTTAGGCGTTTAATATGGGGTGTAGAGTCCACTTCATTGAGCAAGGAGTAGCTCTTGTCTATTACATATTTGGCTTATGGAACCGTATCTGTGCTAATTTCAATCTTTGGTTTATGCAGCACCCCAACTCACCTTTACTCTTAAGCAAGCATAAGTCGGTTTTCTACATTTGAGACCCTGTTCTGTTTTGTAATTCAGTTCCTGTGTAGCCAAGTTTACATTCCATGTGGTAGAGATATCTTATGATGTTTCTTTCTCTGTGTGACTTATTTCACTTACAATCATCGTACCTGAATCCACTCATTATGCTGCTATGGGCCTGATGACACAGATTTCATTGCTGAGTGATATTGCATTGTACGTAAGTACCACAACTTCTTTATCCATTTTTCACTTTCTGTGATTTTGAACTTATACTGTAAACGAGGTTCTTGTAAACAAAGCCTTCCCAAATTTTGGGGTGGCTGTGTCTTTTTGATTTTAATTTCCCTAAGCTATAGGACCATAAGTGGAAGTGCCCTAAGCTCTGTTGCTTTGTTTTTCAGATGTTTCAGGAAACACCATACACTTCTCCAGAGTGGCTGTTGGCAATTTACATCCCGCCCATCAGCATAACAAGGCTCCCAGTTCTCCATGGCCTGTCCTGCCTTTCTGGATTTTACACTTTTTTCAGATGGCCCTTTTGACCGGGGGGGCAGTGAGACTTCATTGTAGTGCAGATTTCCTTTGCAAGCTTGCTTGGTTGGCCAAAAAGGGCGTATGCGTTTTTTCCTGAATATATTCAGGAAAAAACGCATACGCCCTTTTTGGCCAAGTGCATCATTGTGGACGTTCTGCCTCTTTTCCTTTGCTTTACATGCAATTCCAGTCTACCTCCTGAAATCGGTTTCCTGCAATTCTGCCCAGCGTTCAAGTCCTCTTGGCAGCCTTACTTCAATATATTTTTGGACGATAGCTGTCATTTATAACTCTGCAGGTTTGTGAATGACAGTGCCCCTGAGCTCCTTTCTTCAACTCGCTTTCTTGTGAGCTGGCCGCAACACCGCAGCATTGCTTCAGGCCCTAGTGTGGTTCCGGCATTACATGCTGAGCCTTTGGTTAATTCCTCTTCCTGGTGGGAAATGAGAGTTAAATTTGCCCGTCCAGACACCTCCAGCTAGTCTCTCATTGGTTCTCCCTATTCCTGTTCATTTTCCGCAGAAATTGCAAACTGGGCCAAACAGGAGGTTAAAGGCACTGACTCTCCAAGTGGGGAGAGTGTTAGTAAAGCGTCTGTAATGTTGCACCCGAGTACCGGGGGACGAAAACTGAGTCACATTTGAACACGTTTCCCGAGCACACGGTGGATCATACTCTGGGTTCCACATGCATGTTTTAGCTGAAGGAAGAATCCCTTAAACCTGGAGAGTTGAGACCCATGGAATGGGTACCATGCAATATGACTTCAAAGGGTCTGCATTTGTCCACCGAACCTCACCAATCCTATCACTGCTGCGTTTATGCCGCTGTACACACGCTTGATTCTCTTTCGGAGACATATAAATCCATAGGTTTTAAGATTCTTCCTAGTCAGGTATATTCTTAGGCGTTTATTATGGGGTGTAGAGTCCACTTCGTTGAGCAAGGAGTAGCTCTTGTCTATTACATATTTGGCTTATGGAACGGTATCTGTGCTAATTTCAATCTCTGGTTTTATGCAGCACCCCAACTCACCTTTCGCCTTAAGCAAGCATAAGTTGGTTTTCTACATTTGAGACCCTGTTCTGTTTTGTAATTCAGTTCCTGTGTAGCCAAGTTTACATTCCGTGTAGTAGTGATATCTTATGATGTTTCTTTTTCTGTGTGACTTATTTCACTTAGAATCATCGTACCTGAATCCACTCATTATGCTGCTATGGGCCTGATGACATAGATTTCATTGCTGCGTGATATTGCATTGTACGTAATTACCACAACTTCTTTATCCATTTTTCACTTTCTGTGATATTGAACTTGTACCGTAAATGAAGTTCTTGTAAACAGAGCCGTCCCAAACTTTGGGGTGGCTGTGTCTTTTTGATTTTAATTTCCCTAAGCTATAGGACCATAAGTGGAAGTGCCCTAGGCTCTGTTGCTTTGTTTTTTAGATGTTTCGGGAAACACCATACACTTCTCCATTGTCGCTGTTGGCAATTTACATCCCGCCCATCAGCATAACAAGGCTCTCACGTCTCCATGGCCTGTCCTGCCTTTCTGGATTTTACACTTTTATCAGATGGCCCTTTTGACTGGGGGCCAGTGAGACTTCATTGTAGTGCAGATTTCCTTTGCAAGCTTGCTTGGTTGGCCAAAAAGGGCGTATGCGTTTTTTCCTGTATATATTCAGGAAAAAACGCATACGCCCTTTTTGGCCAAGTGCATCATTGTGGACGTTCTGCCTCTTTTCCTTTGCTTTACATGCAATTCCAGTCTACCTCCTGAAATCGGTTTCCTGCAATTCTGCCCAGCGTTCAAGTCCTCTTGGCAGCCTTACTTCAATATATTTTTGGACGATAGCTGTCATTTATAACTCTGCAGGTTTGTGAATGACAGTGCCCCTGAGCTCCTTTCTTCAACTCGCTTTCTTGTGAGCTGGCCGCAACACCGCAGCATTGCTTCAGGCCCTAGTGTGGTTCCGGCATGACATGCTGAGCCTTTGGTTAATTCCTCTTCCTGGTGGGAAATGAGAGTTAAATTTGCCCATCCAGACACCTCCAGCTAGTCTCTCATTGGTTCTCCCTATTCCTGTTCATTTTCCGCAGAAATTGCAAACTGGGCCATACAGGAGGTTAAAGGCACTGACTCTCCAAGTGGGGAGAGTGTTAGTAAAGCATCTGGAATGTTGCACCCGAGTACCAGGGGACGAAAACTGAGACACATTTGAACACGTTTCCCGATCACATGGTGGATCATACTCTGGGTTCCACATGCATGTTTTAGCTGAAGGAAGAATCCCTTAAACCTGGAGAGTTGAGACCCCTGCAATGGGTACCATGCAATATGACTTCAAAGGGTCTGCATTTGCTCACCGAACCTCACCAATCCTAGCACTGCTGCATTTATGCCACTGTACACATGCTTGATTCTCTTTTGGAGACATATAAATCCATAGGTTTTAAGATTCTTACTAGTCAGGTATATTCTTAGGCGTTTAATATGGGGTGTAGAGTCCAGTTCATTGAGCAAGGAGTAGCTCTTGTCTATTACATATTTGGCTTATGGAACCGTATCTGTGCTTATTTCAATCTTTGGTTTATGCAGCACCCCAACTCACCTTTACTCTTAAGCAAGCATAAGTCGGTTTTCTACATTTGAGACCCTGTTCTGTTTTGTAATTCAGTTCCTGTGTAGCCAAGTTTACATTCCATGTGGTAGAGATATCTTATGATGTTTCTTTCTCTGTGTGACTTATTTCACTTACAATCATCGTACCTGAATCCACTCATTATGCTGCTATGGGCCTGATGACACAGATTTCATTGCTGAGTGATATTGCATTGTACGTAAGTACCACAACTTCTTTATCCATTTTTCACTTTCTGTGATTTTGAACTTATACTGTAAACGAGGTTCTTGTAAACAAAGCCTTCCCAAATTTTGGGGTGGCTGTGTCTTTTTGATTTTAATTTCCCTAAGCTATAGGACCATAAGTGGAAGTGCCCTAAGCTCTGTTGCTTTGTTTTTCAGATGTTTCAGGAAACACCATACACTTCTCCAGAGTGGCTGTTGGCAATTTACATCCCGCCCATCAGCATAACAAGGCTCCCAGTTCTCCATGGCCTGTCCTGCCTTTCTGGATTTTACACTTTTTTCAGATGGCCCTTTTGACCGGGGGGGCAGTGAGACTTCATTGTAGTGCAGATTTCCTTTGCAAGCTTGCTTGGTTGGCCAAAAAGGGCGTATGCGTTTTTTCCTGAATATATTCAGGAAAAAACGCATACGCCCTTTTTGGCCAAGTGCATCATTGTGGACGTTCTGCCTCTTTTCCTTTGCTTTACATGCAATTCCAGTCTACCTCCTGAAATCGGTTTCCTGCAATTCTGCCCAGCGTTCAAGTCCTCTTGGCAGCCTTACTTCAATATATTTTTGGACGATAGCTGTCATTTATAACTCTGCAGGTTTGTGAATGACAGTGCCCCTGAGCTCCTTTCTTCAACTCGCTTTCTTGTGAGCTGGCCGCAACACCGCAGCATTGCTTCAGGCCCTAGTGTGGTTCCGGCATTACATGCTGAGCCTTTGGTTAATTCCTCTTCCTGGTGGGAAATGAGAGTTAAATTTGCCCGTCCAGACACCTCCAGCTAGTCTCTCATTGGTTCTCCCTATTCCTGTTCATTTTCCGCAGAAATTGCAAACTGGGCCAAACAGGAGGTTAAAGGCACTGACTCTCCAAGTGGGGAGAGTGTTAGTAAAGCGTCTGTAATGTTGCACCCGAGTACCGGGGGACGAAAACTGAGTCACATTTGAACACGTTTCCCGAGCACACGGTGGATCATACTCTGGGTTCCACATGCATGTTTTAGCTGAAGGAAGAATCCCTTAAACCTGGAGAGTTGAGACCCATGGAATGGGTACCATGCAATATGACTTCAAAGGGTCTGCATTTGTCCACCGAACCTCACCAATCCTATCACTGCTGCGTTTATGCCGCTGTACACACGCTTGATTCTCTTTCGGAGACATATAAATCCATAGGTTTTAAGATTCTTCCTAGTCAGGTATATTCTTAGGCGTTTATTATGGGGTGTAGAGTCCACTTCGTTGAGCAAGGAGTAGCTCTTGTCTATTACATATTTGGCTTATGGAACGGTATCTGTGCTAATTTCAATCTCTGGTTTTATGCAGCACCCCAACTCACCTTTCGCCTTAAGCAAGCATAAGTTGGTTTTCTACATTTGAGACCCTGTTCTGTTTTGTAATTCAGTTCCTGTGTAGCCAAGTTTACATTCCGTGTAGTAGTGATATCTTATGATGTTTCTTTTTCTGTGTGACTTATTTCACTTAGAATCATCGTACCTGAATCCACTCATTATGCTGCTATGGGCCTGATGACATAGATTTCATTGCTGCGTGATATTGCATTGTACGTAATTACCACAACTTCTTTATCCATTTTTCACTTTCTGTGATATTGAACTTGTACCGTAAATGAGGTTCTTGTAAACAGAGCCGTCCCAAACTTTGGGGTGGCTGTGTCTTTTTGATTTTAATTTCCCTAAGCTATAGGACCATAAGTGGAAGTGCCCTAGGCTCTGTTGCTTTGCTTTTTAGATGTTTCAGGAAACACCATACACTTCTCCAGAGTGGCTGTTCACAATTTACATCCCGCCCATCAGCATAACAAGGTTCCCAATTCTCCATGGCCTGTCCTGCCTTTCTGGATTTTACACTTTTTCCAGATGGCCCTTTTGACCGGGGGCAGTGAGACTTCATTTTAGTGCAGATTTCCTTTGCAAGCTTGCTTGGTTGGCCAAAAAGGGCGTATGCGTTTTTTCCTGAATATATTCAGGAAAAAACGCATACGCCCTTTTTGGCCAAGTGCATCATTGTGGACGTTCTGCCTCTTTTCCTATGCTTTACATGCTATTCCAGTCTACCTCCTGAAATCGGTTTCCTGCAATTCTGCCCCGCTTTCAAGTCCTCTTGGCAGACTTACTTCAATATATTTTTGGACGATAGCTGTCATTTATAACTCTGCAGGTATGTGAATGACAGTGCCCCTGAGCTCCTTTCTTCAACTCGTTTTCTTGTGAGCTGGCCGCAACACCGAAGCATTGCTTCAGGCCCTAGTGTGGTTCCGGCATGGCACGCTGAGCCTTTGGTTAATTCCTCTTCCTGGTGGGAAATGAGAGTTAAATTTGCCCGTCCAGACACCTCCAGCTAGTCTCTCATTGGTTCTCCCTATTCCTGTTCATTTTCCGCAGAAATTGCAAACTGGGCCAAACAGGAGGTTAAAGGCACTGACTCTCCAAGTGGGGAGAGTGTTAGTACAGCGTCTGGAATGTTGCACCCGAGTACCGGGGGACGAAAACTGAGTCACATTTGAACACGTTTCCCGATCACACGGTGGATCATACTCTGGGTTCCACATGCATGTTTTAGCTGAAGGAGGAATCCCTTAAACCTGGAGAGTTGAGACCCATGGAATGGGTACCATGCAATATGACTTGAAAGGGTCTGTATTTGCTCACCGAACCTCACCAATCCTAACACTGCTGCGTTTATGCCGCTGTACACATGGTTGCTTCTCTTTTGGAGACATATAAATCCATAGGTTTTAAGATTCTTACTAGTCAGGTATATTCTTATGCGTTTAATATGGGGTGTTGAGTCCACTTCGTTGAGCAAAGACTAGCTCTTGTCTATTACATATTTGGCTTATGGAACGGTATCTGTTCTAATTTCAATCTCTGGTTTTATGCAGCACCCCAACTCACCTTTCCCCTTAAGCAAGCATAAGATGGTTTTCTACATTTGAGACCCTGTTCTGTTTTGTAATTCAGTTCCTGTGTAGCCAAGTTTACATTCCGTGTAGTAGTGATATCTTATGATGTTTCTTTTTCTGTGTGACTTATTTCACTTAGAATCATCGTACCTGAATCCACTCATTATGCTGCTACGGGCCTGATGACATAGATTTCATTGCTGAGTGATATTGCATTGTACGTAAGTACCACAACTTCTTGATCCATTTTTCGCTTTCTGTGATATTGAACTTGTACCGTAAACGAGGTTCTTGTAAACAGAGCTGTCCCAAACATTGGGGTGGTTGTGTCTTTTTGATTTTAATTTCCCTAAGCTATAGGACCATAAGTGGAAGTGCCCTAGGCTCTGTTGCTTTGTTTTTTAGATGTTTCAGGAAACACCATACTCTTCTCCAGATTGGCTGTTGGCAATTTACATCCCGCCCTTCAGCATAACAAGGCTCCCAGTTCTCCATGGCCTGTCCTGCCTTTCTGGATTTTACACTTTTTTCAGATGGCCCTTTTGACCGGGGGGCAGTGAGACTTCATTGTAGTGCAGATTTCCTTTGCAAGCTTGCTTGGTTGGCCAAAAAGGGCGTAGGCTTTTTTTCTTGAGGAAAAATCGCATATGCCCTTTTTGGCCAAGTGCATCATTGTGGACGTTCTGCCTCTTTTCCTATGCTTTACATGCAATTCCAGTCTACCTCCTGAAATCGGTTTCCTGCAATTCTGCCCCGCTTTCAAGTCCTCTTGGCAGCCTTACTTCAATATATTTTTGGACGATAGCTGTCATTTATAACTCTGCAGTTTTGTGAATTACAGTGCCCCTGAGCTCCTTTCTTCAACTCGCTTTCTTGTGAGCTGGCCGCAACACCGCAGGATTGCTTCAGGCCCCAGTGTGGTTCTGTAACGGCACGCTGAGCCTTTGTTTAATTCCTCTTATTGGTGGGAAATGAGAGTTAAATTTGCCCGTCCAGACACCTCCAGCTAGTCTCTCATTGGTTCTCCCTATTCCTGTTCATTTTCCGCAGAAATTGCAAACTGGGCCAAACAGGAGGTTAAAGGCACTGACTCTCCAAGTGGGGAGAGTGTTAGTAAAGCGTCTGGAATGTTGCACCCGAGTACCAAGGGACGAAAACTGAGTCACATTTGAACACGTTTCCCGATCACACGGTGGATCATACTCTCGGTTCCACATGCATGTTTTAGCTGAAGGAAGAATCCCTTAAACCTGGAGAGTTGAGACCCATGGAATGGGTACCATGCAATATGACTTCAAAGGGTCTGCATTTGCTCACCGATCCTCACCAATCCTATCACTGCTGCGTTTATGCCGCTGTACACACGTTTGATTCTCTTTCGGAGACATATAAATCCATAGGTTTTAAGATTCTTGCTAGTCAGGTATATTCTTAGGCGTTTAATATGGGGTGTTGAGTCCACTTCGTTGAGCCAGGAGTAGCTCTTGTCTATTAAATATTTGGCTTATGGAACGGTATCTGTGCTAATTTCAATCTCTGGTTTTATGCAGCACCCCAACTCACCTTTCCCCTTAAGCAAGCATAAGTTGGTTTTCTACATTTGAGACCCTGTTCTGTTTTGTAATTCAGTTCCTTTGTAGCAAAGTTTACATTCCGTGTAGTAGTGATATCTTATGATGTTTCTTTTTCTGTGTGACTTATTTCACTTAGAATCATCATACCTGAATCCACTCATTATGCTGCTACGGGCCTGATGACATAGATTTCATTGCTGAGTGATATTGCATTGTACGTAAGTACCACAACTTCTTGATCCATTTTTCGCTTTCTGCGATATTGAACTTGTACCGTAAACGAGGTTCTTGTAAACAGAGCCATACCAAACTTTGGGGTGGCTGTGTCTTTTTCGTTTTAATTTCCCTAAGCTATAGGACCATAAGTGGAAGTGCCCTAGGCTCTGTTGCTTTGTTTTTTAGATGTTTCAGGAAGCACCATACACTTCTTCAGAGTGGCTGTTGGCAATTTACATCCCGCCCATCAGCATAACAAGGCTCCCAGTTCTCCATGGCCTATCCTGCCTTTCTGGATTTTACACTTTTTTCAGATGGCCCTTTTGACCAGGGGGCGGTGAGACTTCATTGTAGTGCAGATTTCCTTTACAAGCTTGCTTGGTTGGCCAAAAAGTGCGTATGTGTTTTTTCCTGAATATATTCAGGAAAAAACGCATATGCCCTTTTTGGCCAAGTACATCATTGTGGACGTTCTGCCTCTTTTCCTATGCTTTACATGCAATTCCAGTCTACCTCCTGAAATCGGTTTCCTGCAATTCTGCCCCACGTTCAAGTCCTCTTGGCAGCCTTACTTCAATATATTTTTGGACGATAGCTGTCATTTATAACTCTGCAGGTCTGTGAATGACAGTGCCCCAGAGCTCCTTTCTACAACTCGCTTTCTTTTGAGATGGCCGCAACACCGCAGGATTGTTTCAGGCACTAGTTTGGGTCCGGCACGGCATGCTGAGCCTTTGGTTAATTCCTCTTCCTGGTGGGAAATGAGAGTTAAATTTGCCCTTCCAGACACCTCCAGCTAGTCTCTCATTGGTTCTCCCTATTCCTGTTCATTTTCCACAAAAATTGCAAACTGGGCCAAACAGGAGGTTAAAGGCACTGACTCTCCAAGTGGGGAGAGATTTAGTAAAGCGTCTGGAATGTTGCACCCGAGTACCAGGGGACGAAAACTGACACATTTGAACACGTTTCCCGATCACACGGTGGATCATACTCTGGGTTCCACATGCATGTTTTAGCTGAAGGAAGAATACCTTAAACCTGGAGAGTTGAGACCCATGGAATGGGTACCATGCAATATGACTTCAAAGGGTCTGCATTTGCACACCGAACCTCACCAATCCTATCACTGCTGCGTTTATGCCGTTGTACACACGCTTGATTCTCTTTCGGAGACATATAAATCCATAGGTTTTAAGATTCTTACTAGTCAGGTATATTCTTAGGCGTTTAATATGGGGTTTTGTGTCCACTTCGTTGAGCAAGGAGTAGCTCTTGTCTATTACATATTTCGCTTATGGAATGGTATCTGTGCTAATTTCAATCTCTGGATTTATGACCACCCCAACTCACCTTTCCCTTAAGCAAGAATAAGTTGGTTTTCTCCATTTGAGACCCTGTTCTGTTTTGTAATTCAGTTCCTGTGTAGCCAAGTTTACATTCCGTGTAGTAGTGATAACTTATGATGTTTCTTTTTCTGTGTGACTTATTTCACTTTGAATCATCGTACCTGAATCAACTCATTATGTTGCTATGGGCCTGATGACATAGATTTCATTGCTGAGTGATATTGCATTGTACATAAGTAGCACAACTTCTCTATCCATTTTTCACTTTCTGTGATATTGAACTTGTACCGTAAACGAGGTTCTTGTAAACAGAGCCGTCCCAAACTTTGAGGTGGCTCTGTCTTTTTGACTTTAATTTCCCTAAGCTATAGGACCATAAGTGGAAGTGCCCTAGGCTCTCTTGCTTTGTTTTTTAGATGTTTCAGGAAACACCATACACTTCTCCAGAGTGGCTGTGGGCAATTTACATCCCGCCCATCAGCATAACAAGGCTCCCAGTTCTCCATGGTCTGTCCTGCCTTTCTGGATTTTACATTTTTTTCAGATGGCCCTTTTGACCGGGGGGCAGTGAGACTTCATTGTAGTGCAGATTTCCTTTGCAAGCTTGCTTGGTTGGCCAAAAAGGGCGTATGCGTTTTTTCCTGAATATATTCAGGAAAAAACGCATACGCCCTTTTTGGCCAAGTGCATCATTGTGGACGTTCTGCCTCTTTTCCTATGCTTTACATGCAATTCCAGTCTACCACCTGAAATCGGTTTCCGGCAATTCTGCCCCGCTTTCAAGTCCTCTTGGCAGCCTTACTTCAATATATTTTTGGACGATAGCTGTCATTTATAACTCTGAAGTTTTGTGAATTAAAGTGTCCCTGAGCTAATTTCTTCAACTCGCTTTCTTGTGAGCTGGCCGCAACACCGCAGCCTTGCTTCAGGCCCTAGTGTTGTTCCGGCTTGGCACGCTGAGCCTTTGGTTAATTCCTCTTCCTGGTGGGAAATGAAAGTTAAATTTTCCCTGCAGACACCTCCATGTATTCTCTCATTGGTTCTCCCTATTCCTGTACATTTCCCACAGAAATTGCAAACTGGGCCAAACAGGAGGTTAAAGGCACTGACTCTCCAAGTGGGGAGAGTGTTAGTAAAGCGTCTGGAATGTTGCACCCGAGTACCAGGGGACAAAAACTGAGACACATTTGAACACGTTTCCCGATGACACGGTGGATCATACTCTGGGTTCCACATGCATGTTTTAGCTGAAGGAAGAATCCCTTAAACCTGGAGAGTTGAGACCCATGGAATGGGTACCATGCAAAATGATTTCAAAGGTTCTGCATTTGCTCACCGAACCTCACCAATCCTATCACTGCTGCGCTTATGCCACTGTACACACGCTTGATTCTCTTTCGGAGACATATAAATCCATAGGTTTTAAGATTCTTACTAGTCAGGTATATTCTTAAACGTTTAATATGGGGTGTTGTGTCCTCTTCATTGAGCAAGGAGTAGATCTTGTCTATTACATATTTGGCTTATGGAACGGTATCTGTGCTAATTTCAATCTCTGGTTTTATGCAGCACCCCAACTCACCTTTCCCCTTAAGCAAGCATAAGTTGGTTTTCTACATTTGAGACCCTGTTCTGTTTTGTAATTTAGTTCCTGTGTAGCCAAGTTTACATTCCGTGTAGTAGTGATATCTTATGATGTTTCTTTTTCTGTGTGACTTATTTCACTTAGAATCATCGTACCTGAATCCACTCATTAATGCAGCTATGGGCCTGATGACATAGATTTCATTGCTGAGTGATATTGCATTGTACGTAAGTACCACAACTTCTTTATCCATTTTTCACTTTCTGTGATATTGAACTTGTACTGTAAACGAGGTTCTTGTAAACAGATCCGTCCCAAACTTTGGCGCGGCTGTGTCTTTTTGATTTTAATTTCCCTAAGCTATAGGACCATAAGTGGAAGTGCCCTAGGCTCTGTTGCTTTGTTTTTTAGATGTTTCAGGAAACACCATACACTTCTCCAGAGTGGCTGTTGGCAATTTACATCCCGCCCATCAGTATAACAAGGCTCCCAGTTCTCCATGGCCTGTCCTGCCTTTCTGTATTTTACACTATTTTCAGCTGTTCCTTTTGACTGGGGGGCAGTGAGACTTCATTGTAGTGCAGATTTCCTTTGCAAGATTGCTTGGTTGGCCAAGAAGAGCGTATGCGTTTTTTCCTGAATATATTCAGGAAAAAACGCATACGTCCTTTTTGGCCAAGTGCATCATTGTGGACGTTCTGCCTCTTTTCCTATGCTTTACATGCAATTCCAGTCTACCTCCTGAAATCGGTTTCCTGCAATTCTGCCCCGCTTTCAAGTCCTCTTGGCAGCCTTACTTCAATATATTTTTGGACGATAGCTGTCATTTATAACTCTGCAGGTATGTGAATTACAGTTCCTCTGAGCTCCTTTGTTTAACTCGTTTTCGTGTGAGCTGGCCGCAACACCGCAGCATTGCTTCAGGCCCTAGTGTGGTTCCGGCATGTCATGCTGAGCCTTTGGTTAATTCCTCTTACTGGTGGGCAATGAGAGTTAAATTTGCCCGTCCAGACACCTCCAGCTAGTCTCTCATTGGTTCTCCCTATTCCTGTTCATTTTCCGCAGAAATTGCAAACTGGGCCAAACAGGAGGTTAAAGGCACTGACTCTCCAAGTGGGGAGAGTGTTAGTAAAGCGTCTGGAATGTTGTACCCGTGTACCAGGGGACGAAAACTGACACATTTGTACACGTTTTCCGATCATTCGGTGGATCATACTCTGGGTTCCACATGCATGTTTTAGCTGAAGGAAGAATCCCTTAAACCTGGAGAGTTGTGACCCATGGAATGTGTACCATGCAATATGACTTCAAAGGGTCTGCATTTGCTCACCGAACCTCACCAATCCTATCACTGCTGCATTTATGCTGCTGTACACACGCTTGATTCTCTTTCGGAGACATATATATCCATAGATTTTAAGATTCTTACTAGTCAGGTATATTCTTAGGCGTTTAATATGGGGTGTTGAGTCCACTTCGTTGAGCAAGGAGTAGCTCTTTTCTATTACATATTTGGCTTATGGAACGGTATCTGTGCTAATTTCAATCTCTGGTTTTATGCAGCACCCCAACTCACCTTTCCCCTTAAGCAAGCATAAGTTGGTTTTCTACATTTGAGACCCTGTTCTGTTTTGTAATTCAGTTCCTGTGTAGCCAAGTTTACATTCCGTGTAGTAGTGATATCTTATGATGTTTCTTTTTCTTTGTGACTTATTTCACTTAGAATCATCGTACCTGAATCCACTCATTATGCTGCTATGGGCCTGATGACATAGATTTCATTGCTGAGTGATATTGCATTGTACGTAAGTACCACAACTTCTTTATCCATTTTTCGCTTTCTGCGATATTGAACTTGTACCGTAAACGAGGTTCTTGTAAACAGAGCCTTCCCAAACTTTGGGGTGGCTGTGTCTTTTTGATTTTAATTTCCCTAAGCTATAGGACCATAAGTGGAAGTGCCCTAGGCTCTGTTGCTTTGTTTTTTAGATGTTTCAGGAAACACCATACACTTCTCCAGAGTGGCTGTTGCCAATTTACATCCCGCCCACCAGCATAACAAGGCTCCCAGTTCTCCATGGCCTGTCCTGCCTTTCTGGATTTTACACTTTTTCAGATGGCCCTTTTGACCTGGGGGAAGTGAGGCTTCATTGTAGTGCAGATTTCCTTTGCAAGCTAGCTTGGTTGGCCAGAAAGGGCATATGCGTTTCTTCATGAATATATTCAGGAAAAAACGCATGCGCCCTTTTTGGCCAAGTGCATCATTGTCGACGTTCTGAGTCTTTTCATATGTTGTCAATGCAATTCTAGTCTACCTCTTGAAATCGGTTTCCTGCAATTCTACCTTGCTGTCAGTGCCTCTTCATAGCCTTACCTCAATATACTTTTGGAAAATAGTTGGCCTTTATAACTCTGCAGGTTTTTGAATTGCAGTGGCCCTTAGCTCCATTTTTCAGCTCTTATTTTTGTGATCTTGCCTCATATCCACAGGATTTTTTCTTGCCCTATTCTTCTTCTGGGGCGCCTTGCTCTGCCTTTGGTTAATTCTTCTTCCTGATGTGAAATTAGAGTGACATGTGCCCATTGAAACCGCTACAGCTATTTTCTCACTGGTTCCCCCTATTCCCATTCATCCTCCGCACTAACTGCAGACTGTGAGATACCGGAACTTAAAGGCATTGACTCTCCGTGTGGGGATGTTGTTAGTAAAGTGGCTGGAATGTTGATCCGGAGCCCCAGGAGAGGAAAATGAGGTGCGTTTTAGAAACCTTTCCCGATCATATGGTATACCATCCGCTGGATTTCCCATGCATGGTTTAGCTGTAGGAAGATTTCCTTCAACCTGGAGTGTTGGGACCCTTGGAATGAGTAGCATGAAGTATTGCATTAAACTTTCGGCAGTTGCTCACCAAAGCTCACCAATCCTCTCAGCCCCAAGTGTCCAGCCTTATGTCTTATCCAGCTGTGGGGTTTATATGTGGTCATTCCATGTTGCATCACAGCCCCTGAGCGAATTTTGTAAGAATTTTTCTCTCTTTCATTGTTTCTGCGTTTTGGTTTTAAAATTTATTTCTATAATGGGGTTTAGCTCATTTTCACTGCTGTGTTTGGCCACTCTGCACACACTTGATTCCCTTATGGAGATATATCAATACATGGGTTTTAAGATTCTTATTACTCAGATATATTTCTCTGCAGTGTATAGGGTGTGTTGAGGCCAGTTCATTGAGCAAGGTGTAGATCTTGTCTAATACCTATTTGGTTTATTGAACGGTATCTGTGCTAATTTCAAACTCTGGTTTTATGCATCACCCCACCTCTCCTTTCCCCTTAAGCTGACATAAGTGTGTTTTCTAAATGTGAGACACTGTTCTGTTTTGTAATTCATTTTTTGTGCAGCCATATTTATCCTCCCTCTATAAGTGATATCTTATGATATGTTTCTTTTTCTGTTTGACTTATTTCAAGTAGTATTATCGGACCTAAATCCACTCTTTATCCTTCTACTAGCCTTATTACATTGATTTCATGGTGAAGAGATATTCCATTGTACATAAGTACCACATTTTCTTTATCCATTGTTCTCTTTCCTGGGATATTTAAGGTGTACTGAAGTTGAGGTTCTTGTAAACAGAGTAGCCCTAAACTGTGGTGTGCTTGTGTCTTGTTGATTTTTAGACTTCCCTAGATATACTTCCATGATTGGAAGTGCCCTATGCTCTGTAGCTCTGTTTTTTAGATGATTTAGGAACCACCATACACTTCTCCAGAGTGGCTCTCGGCAGTTCACACACTGTCCATCAGCGTATAAAGGCTCCCTGTTCTCCATGGCCTGTCCTGCATTTCTGGTTTTTACAATTTTTTCGGATGGCCCTTTTGACCGGTGGGAAATGAGACTTCTTTGTTGTGCACATTTGCATTGCTTGCTTGCTTGGTTGCCCATAAAGTGCGTATGCGTTTTTTCCTGGATATATTCAGGAAAAAACGTATACTCCTTTTTGGGCCAACTGCATCATTGTCGAAATTCTGCCGCTTTTCATGTGCTTTAAAGACGAGTCCAATCTATCTCTTGAAATCTGTTTCTTGCAATTCTGTCTTGCATTCAGATCCTCTTCTTTGCCTTACCTCAACATATTTTTGGACGTTAGTTTTCATTTATAACTCTGCAGGTTTGTGAATTGCAGTGACCCTGAGCTCCATTTTTTAAGTTGCTCTTTTGTGAGCTGGCCTCAAAGCCGCAGGATTGCTTCAGGCCCTATTTTGGCTCCAGCGAGGCGGGCTGAGCCTTTTTTTAATTCTTATTCTTAATTGGAAATTAGAGTGACATATGCCCGTCCAAACCCCTACAACTATTCTCTCATTGGTTCCCCCTCTTCCCGTTCATCCTCCTCACAATTTGCAAAATGTGTGAAACAGAAGTTTAAATGTGCTGATTCTCTAAGTGGGGAGATTCTAAGTAACGTGGCTGGAATGATGAACAGGAGCACGAGGAGAGGATAAATGAGGTGCATTTTAGACACATCTCCCCATCACATGGTGTACAGTCCTCTGGGTTTTCCATGCATGTTTTAGCTGTAGGAAGATCCCTTGAACCTGCAGATTTGGGACCCATTGAATGGGTACCAGGTAGTATTACTTTAAAGGGTGTGCATTTCCTCACCCAACCTCACATTTCTCTTAGCACGAACAGTTTCCAGCCTTATGTGTCATCCTGCTGTGGGTCTAGATGTGTTCAATCCATGTTGCATCACCGTCCCTGAGGAAAAGTTGTAAGAGGTTTTCTCTGTCTCTCTGTCATTTATTTTTTTCAATTTATTACTATATTGGTTACAGCTGATTTTCAAAGCTCTGTTTCTTGCTGCTGTACATCCACTTGATTCACATACAGAGAGACATCAATAAATTCTTTTTCAGATTCTTACCAGTCATATATATTCTTTTCCGGTGACTTGAGTGTGCTGAGTGCAGTTCTTTTAGCTACCGTGTAGGCCTTGTTGATTATCAGTTTGGTATTTGGAATGGTATCTTTGCTAATTTCAACCTCCTGGATGATGCCTCACCCCTCCCCACCTTTCCCGTTTAGCAGCCTTACGCGTGTTTTCTACATACTTGACTATGTTTTTCTTTTGTAATTTATTTCATGTGTAGCCATTTTGGATTCCACCTTTAAGTGATATCTTATGATATGTGTCTTTTTCTTTTTGAATTATGTCACTTAGAATGATCATACGTAACTCCTCCGGAGTTGTTACAACTGGCCATATTTCATTGATTTCCAGGCTGAGTAATATTCCACTCTACATAAGTACCACATCTCTATCCATTTTTTCCCTCCAGAGACATTTAAGTTATATCCTAGTCGAGGATCTTTTAAACAGAGAGGCAGTAAACATTGGGGTGCCTGTGTCCTCTCGATTTTTGTTTTTCCCAAGACATACGCCCATAAGTGCAAGTGCCCTATGCTCTGTAGCTCATTTTTTAGATGCTTTAGTAAACACAATACACTTCTCCAGAATGGCCGTTGGCAATATACATTTCCACTATAAGCCTCACAGGGCTCCCTCTTCTCCTTGCCCTGTCCTGCATTTCTGGTGTTTACACTTTATGAGGATGGCTCTTCTGACTGATGCGAAGTGATATCTTTTGTAGTATTGATTTCCAGTGCCCACCTGTTTGGTTGGCTAAAAAAGTGTATGCCCTTTTCTTGAATATATACAGAAAAAAACGCATACAGCCTTTTTGGCCAACTGCAATGTTGGCAATGTTCAGCCCCTTTTCTTGTGCTTAATGGCGAGTCCTTCCTACCTCCTCAAATCCCTTTCCTGCCATTCTCCCTTGCTTACCAATCCTTTTCTCTGACTTTCCTCAAGACATTTTTCAGTGATAGATATTTTCAACTCTGCAGTTTCATGAATTTTACTGCCCCTGAGTTCCATTGTTCAACTTGTGTTTATGGGAACTGGCCACAAAGCAGTGGGATTTCCTCAAGCCCTATACTGTTTCCATGGGCAACCCTAGCCTTTGGTCAATTCGTCTTCCTGATTGGAAATTAGAGTGACATGTGCCTGTCTGAACACCTAGGACTTGTCTCTCATTGTTCCTCATCCTTCCGCTTCATCCTCTGGACAAATTCCAAACTGTACGCAACAGGATGTTGACAGTGCTGACATCTCCAAGTGGGGAGACTGTTAGTAAAGACGCTGGAGGGGTGAACCCGAGCACCAGGAGATGAGGAGATGAGATGCCTTTTCCAAACTCTTCCCGATCAGACGGTATACCATCCTCTGGGTGTGACAGACATGTTTTAGCAGTAGGAAGAGTCCCATTCATGTAAGGAGAACACCAGGGCTTTTTCAAAATCAGTGTCTCCCCGAAACCCAAACTGGGGAATTTTTTAAGCTACGGCTACACATATGTTCATTAAGGGCCTTGGGAAGTAGGCAGAGTCCAAACTTTAGATGATTGAAGTCTTCAGGGTCAGAAGCACTCACCACCGGCTTCCCTTAGGTTACACTTTAACTGTCATTGATAGATGATGTCAATAAAAATATCTATTCTTTTTCCGATTATTTCCCCTTATAGGTTATTGCAAAATATTGAGTGTAGTTCCCTGTGCTATACAGTAGTTCCTTGTTGATGATCTATTTTATACATAGCAGTGTGTATGTGTTAATTCCAAACTGTTAATTTATCCCTCCTCCCACCTTTCCCCTTTGGTAATAATAAATTATAAGATTTTATACTTCTCAGAAATGGGGGAGCTGAAAGAGAGGTATCATTTTCAATGGAAAAGCATTTAAAACAAGATTGAAGCTTTAACCAAGATTATTAGGTGTACATCCTTGGAAAGAAATCACTTCATTTCTCTAATATTGACCTGACAAATAAGACAAACCTTTTCACTGAACTTGCTTATAATAAAGTGATGGAAATATCAAATGGAAGTGTTAGAAACATCTTATTTTACCCGAGCCTTATAAACTGTTCTATGTTAACTACAGTTTGGCTCACACATCTGTTCATTGAAGTTACAATAGTCTCAATTTCTGTTACTGATCCTCCAGAGTGGACCCCAACAAGTGTCCCCCTGCCCAGTGTCATTGGGGCCAACAGATCGAGACTGAGTTTGGTTCACAAGCAAAGGAAACTTTATATTTTAAACAGAGAATGGAGAGGTGAGAACACGCACTACCCCGTGGGCTGTGGGCTGGGCTGCTGTGTAGAGATCCTGTCAGAGTCAGTGGGAGGGAGGGGGCGGAGCACTCGAGAGCCGGGTTGGCTGCAGCTCAGCCTCTATATCTCGGAGTCTGCACTGGGCCCCAGGAGCTGAGGTGTCGACCCAGCCATTCTGCACTAGGAAATCTGGTCTGAAGTGCCGGGTGTGGAACCTCTGCATGCGGGACCCTAGGAGCACGTGAAATTAGACAAAGCACAAAGGATAAAAAAGGTCAGACTTGACTTTATTGCCCAGATTCTATTTTTATCTCCCAGGGATTTTTAATGGGCTTTGCTGGGGACAAACCCCTCCTCTGCCTTTTGTCCCGTTCCTCATTCTTGGAGTGCTGAGGGTGCAGACCCTTCTTCTGTAACTGCTGAGTGCTGAGTTGGGAGCCCTCATACCAGGGGACGAGGGTAAGAACTTCTCCCCAACAACCTCCAGGTGACGTTGATTGGCCCCAGGACCCCTGCCTCCCTGCTCGTCCGCCTGAGCACCAGCATTGGAAGTGTTATAGATTCTAATGACCTTTAAGGGTCCAGGAAAGAGATGTGCAGAGACGCTGTGGGGGCCGGTTTCACCCCGCCCCACATTTGTTCGGCCACCTTAGGCTGACCGTTTCTGCCAGCCTAGATGCTCTGACCAGTAGTCTGCTCTTTCTTCAATTAGGCCCCTGAATTAATGTAAAAACAGCACCAGGTGTCAGAGCCCTGCCCGCTCAACTCCCAGACAGTCCAGGGTCAATGGTGATCAAGGACCATGATGGCCACTGAGTCAACAGCCTTTTGAAGTAAACAGGAGTCCAGCCGGTCTTATTGGCCACCATCATCACGGTGTCTGTAGGCTTTTCTATGGTGACAGTGTGATATACGTTTCCCCCGCCAAGATTATTAGCTCCCCTCCGGGTGCAGTAAGTCCTGCAAGCAGTAGTCTACTCCTTCGGGACACACTATTGTTGTTTTATGAGAGAAACTCCAGGTCAAGTGATGTTCACACGAGTCGTCATGGTGCCCTGTTGCCCCTGGTTATCTCTCTGGATGTTGGAGTTGGAGGGCCTCCTCACTCGAGGTCGGTGTGCCCACGGAGCGAACCCTGCAACTTCAGGGCATGGTTGGTGATTAGGATCACCACGTGGGGTCCTTTTCCCTTAGGAGAGAGGTGGCCTTTTGGGCTGCTGATTTTCAGGTTTTTAGATACCGCCAGTATCTTGGCCAGATGTGGCAGTGGGCCAAGCCCCTTGGTGACTGTAGTTTATCCTACCTGGATGGCATTCTTGTGTTGTTCCATTTCAAGTGGTCCCAGTTTTTGCACTAATTCTCCAATGGCGACTCACCTTTCACCGGGAATGGAAAGGTCAAAGGGTTTAGCTCAATTAGGGAGTTCCAGGGCAAGGGTCTGAATTGACTGCTCTTTCCATTCTTGAAAGGCCACTTCTGGATTCTGTTCAAAAGGATCATCATCTTTTCCTTTCAGTGTTTCATATAGAGGCCCAGCTAGTAGACTGTAGTTAGGGATCCAGAAGCAGCAAACCCTGGCCTCCCCAGGAACCCCTAAGCTGTCTTCTAGTTTTAGAAAGGGGTAAGGCTGCAAATGGTTTCTTCCCTTTCCTGGGATGGGCTTCTCCGACCTTCTGTGAGAATGAAGCCCAGGCAGGTCACCGCAGTCTGTGATATTTGAGCTTTTTCTTGGACAACTTCTATCCTTTATTGGCTTGGTAGTTCAGAGGCCTCCTTAGTAGGGCTGGCGATCAGAATGTCGTCTGCATATTGAAGGAGGGTTTCCTTTTCCAGAGGTAGAACTTTTCAGTCTTTAGCTAAGCTTTCCCCAAAGATGGTGTGGGAATTTTTGAACCCTTGGGGCAAGACGGCCCGGAAGTATTGTTTTAGTTGTATGTTGAGTCCTGCCACTCACAAGCCAAAATTTCTTGTGACTCTGGGACTAATGGAATACAAAAGAAGGCATCATTGAGACTAATACAGAATACCATGTCCTGGTGGTTGGTAGAATGACCAGCAGGGTGTAGGAATTAGGAGCAACTGGAGGTATATCCTCAGTGGCTTCACTGACTGTCCTGACATCCTTTACCAGGTCCCCAGCAGCCCATGGGGCTCTCGTGGTCAGGCCAATCCCAGGATATGGAGCTCTCCTGGGCAGGTACCCCACCCCCAACCCAGCCCACGGGGCTCTCGTGGTCAGGCCTCTCCCAGGATACAGAGCTACCCTTGCAGGTACCGTGGCAGGGCTGGGCACACAGGAACCGTGCACATAGCTCTCACTGAAGAGCACCCCCATCTCACCTGTCGCTCAGAGCTGACACAGAGCACCTCAGAGCAGGACTTGAACTAACAAACAGCAGCTGCGACAGGTCTGTGACCCTGGGCATCACTCTGTGTGGCCTCCCTCCACCTGGTCTTCCAGAGACTTCCACTGCACCCGGGGCACCAGGCCTCTGTCTCCAACCACCACCCACCCCTCCTCTCCCTGACTCCTGGGTTCCTCTCATTAGGAGAGGCTTTTCTTGAAGTTGTCTCCCACTCATGGGCCAGATAAAATGATTAGAAAACAAGCCAAAGCTGCAGCCCCTTGTCTATCCTGACTCTCAGGAGCCCACACCTGTTCCTTGGACCTGGCCGGTTCAGCAAGTTCCATTTTCTGCAACTGTGAGCCCCTGAGGGGTGATGATTGGCTGACCTGGGCAGCCTTACCGTGCCGGCCAGCCCTCCCCAGGTGTGCCTGGGTTGAGATCAATATAAATACCACTCCAGGCAGCAAGAGCCCCTGCAGCTGTGCCTGACGCCATTTTCTCTGCCCTGTCAGCAGTCTCGGGGCTGGGCTGGTGGGAGGGAGTGAGAGGCCACGGCTTTGTGGGTGGCCCAGTGTGAGTGGGGCTCTGCTGGACTTTCTGCAGCAGTTGCCAGGCTGCCACCTGCTAAAGAAGAGGATGTGTCACCCATACCTGCTGCTGGAATTTCTCCCTGGGCAGAGGTGAGGAAGGAAAAAAGCAGTGGGAGCAGGGACAGGACGGGTATCTCAGGCAGGGAAATGGAAATCTTCCAGAAGAGCACCCAGGACCAGGGCCATCCTGGCTGGCCTGCAGGCACCAAGTCAGCTGGCATGCTGTCACTCATGTGGCTCCATGGCCCTTCCTCTAGGCTTTCAAGTCCTTGTATATATTCAGGTGTTTTACCTGGGAAGGGTGGGAACAGTTCAGCAGCAACTGGCCTGGGGCTCAGCTCACGTTCACTCACAGATGCCTCGGCACGGTGCCCCAGCTTTGCAATGAGGACGCTTGTTGTGTGGGGGCTGCTGGCTGAATGGGAGACGATTCCCCACCACTGACCAACTTCAGAATTGTTTACAACTGGAGCAAGGGCCCTGATACGGTTTTCCTCTGAGTAACTGGTGGGTTCTGTTTTTTTTTTCTCTTTTTCGTTTTTGGTTCAAGGTAGAATTTATTCCTCTTTTTTGTATTTACAGATATAAGCATGGAAATAATTTATTCATATAAATACATGTATGTGAAGGGAATAATTGTTTTTTCTGTTTTGTTTTTTAAATTTTATTTCTTTTTAATTTTGAATTTTATTTTATATTTTTATACAGCAAGTTCTTATTGGTTATCTATTTTATACATATAAATGTTTACATGCCAATCCCAATCTCTCAACTCCTCCCACCACCACCCCCCCAAGAGCTTTCCCCCCTTGTTGTCCATACGATTGTTGTCTACATCTGTTGCTCTATTTATGCCTTGCAAAACGGTTAATCTGTACAGTTTTTCTAGGTTCCACATATATGCATGAATATACAAGATTTGTTTTTCTCTTTCTGACTTACTTCACTCTGTATGACAGTCTCTAGATCCATCGACGTCTCTACAAATGACCCAATTTCATTCCTTTCATGGCTTAGTAATATTCCATTTTATATATGTACCACATCTTTATGCATTCGTCTGTCTGTGGGCATTTAGGTTGCTTCCATTACCTCGATATTGTAAATAGTGATGCAATGAACATTGCGGTGAATGTCTCTTTTTGATTTATGGTTTTGTCTGGGTATATGTCCAGTACTGGGATTGCTGTATCATATGGTAATTCTATTAATAGTTTCTTAAGAAACTCCATATTGTTCTCCATAGTGACTGTGTCAATTTATATTCCCAACAATAGTGGAAGAGGCTTCCTTTTCTCCACACCCATTCCAGCATTTGTTGTTTGTAGATTTTCAGATGATGCCCATTCTAACAGGTGTGAGGTGATACCTCATTGTTGAGTCCATTTCGTTGAGCAAGGGGTAGGTCTTCTCTATTACATATTTGGCTTATGGAACGGTATCTGTGCTAATTTCAAACTCTGGTTTTATGCAGCACCCCAACTCACCTTTCCCCTTAAGCAAGCATAAGTTGGTTTTCTAAACTTGAGACCCTGTTCTGTTTTGTAATTCAGTTCCTGTGTAGCCAAGTTTACATTCCGTGCATTAGTGATACCTTATGATGTTTCTTTTTCTGTGTGACTTATTTCACTTAGAATCATCGTGCCTCAATCCACTCATTATGCTGGTACAGGCCTGGTGACACAGATTTCATTGCTGAGTGGTATTCTGTTGTACGTAAGTACCGCAACTTCTTTATCAATTATTTGTTCTCTGGGATATTTAACTTGTACCGTAGAAGAGGTTCCTGTAAACAGAGCCATCCCAAATTTTGGGGTGGCTGTGTCTTCTTGATTTTAATTTCCCTAAGCTATAGGACCATAAGTGGAAATGCCCTAGACTCTGTTGCTTTGTTTTTCAGATGTATCAGGAAACACTATACACTTCTCCAGAGTGACTGTTGGCAATTTACATCCCGCCCATCAGCATAACAAGGCTCCCAGTTCTCCATGGCCTGTCCTGCCTTTCTGGATTTTACACTTTTTTCAGATGGCCCTTTAGACCAGGGGGAAGTGACACTTCATAGTAGTTCGGATTTCCATTGCAAGCTTGCTTGGTTTGCCAAAAAGGGCGTATGTGTTTTTTCCTGAATATATTCAGGAACAAACTCATACGCCCTTTTTTGTCACGTGCATCATTGTCGATGTTCTGCCTCTTTTCCTATGCTTTAAATGCAAATCCAGTCTACCTCCTGAAATCGGTTTCCTGAAATTCTGCCCCGCTTTCAAGTCCTCTTCGCAGCCTTACTTCAATATATTTTTGGACATTATCTGTCATTTATAACTCTGCAGGTTTGTGAATTACAGGGCCCCTGAGCTCCTTTCTTCAACTCGCTTTCTTGTGAGCTGGCCGCAAACCCGCAAGACTGCTTCAGGCCCTAATCTGCTTCTGGCAGGGCACGCTGAGCCTTTGGTTAATTCCTCTTCCTGGTGGGAAATGAGTGTTAAATATGCCCGTCCAGACACCTACCTCACTCTCAACCCCTTGGTGATGTGGGTCCTCTGGTTTGTGGCCACCTTTGCTGGGTTCCTCACCTTTCGATGATGTGGTCCCACTAGTGTGAGGACACTCCTGTCTGGTTCTCATCCACGTGGTTATGTGGACCCCCTGGTGAGAGTCTGTTCCTGGCTGTGTTCCTCACCCTTCTGTGAGGGAGACCCTCTGCTGATAGGTCACTCCTGCATGGCTGGCACACATTGCCTTGGTGAAGTCAGCTGTGTGGTGGCAGTTGGAGCGTGCTGGGGATCTCCTGCCCCCGGTGATGAGGGCCCTCTTGCGTCAGGCCCTAACTGCTGGGCTCACCAACTTTTCTTAGTGAGCCCAATGATGCTTGGGCACTCCTCTTAGGACCCCATCTCCATGGGGATGTGGGCCTTCTGCTCTGAGGTCCCAACGGCTGGGTTGTTCACATTTTCATGATGTGGGCTCTCTGGTGTTAGTTCACAGAGGCCTGGATCCCATAGCCTCTGTGCTCTTGGCCGCCTGCTGGGAGGTTCCAACTGCTGGATTCCTCACTTTTTTAATTTTTTAGGCCCTCTGTTGTGAGGATCCTCCTGCCTGCCTCACTCCCAGCCCCTTCGTGATGTGTGTCCTCTGGTTTGAGGTCACATGTGCTGGGTTCCTCACCTTTCGATGATGTGGGACCAATGGTCTTAGGAGACTCCTGCCTGGTTCACATCCCCTTTGTGATGTGGGCCCTCTGGTGAGAGTCTGATCCTGGCTGGGTTCCTCACCCATCTGTGAGGTGGGCCCTCTACTATCAGGTAACTCTTGCCTGGCTTGCTCACCTCGCCTTGTTGACATGAGCCCTCTGGTGGCACTTGGACCCTGCTGGGAGCCTCCTCATCTCTTTGATGAGGGCCCTCTGACGTCAGGCCCTAACTGTTGGGCTCCCCAACTTTTCTTAGTGAGCCCAGTGATGCTCGGGCACTCCTCTTAGGTTCCCATCTCCATGGGGATGTGGGCCTTCTGCTCTGAGGTTCCAACAGCTGGGTTGATCACAGTTTCATGATGTGGGCTCTCTGGTGTTAGTTCACTGTGGCCTGGATCCCATAGCCTCTGTGCTCTTGGCCGCCTGCTGGGAGGTTCCAACGGCTGGATTCCTCACTTTTTTAATTTTTTAGGCCCTCTGTTGTGAGGATCCTCCTGCCTGCCTCACTCCCAGCCCCTTCGTGATGTGTGTCCTCTGGTTTGAGGCCACATGTGCTGGGTTCCTCACCTTTCGATGATGTGGGACCAATGGTCTTAGGAGACTCCTGCCTGGTTCACATCCCCTTGGTGATGTGGGCCCTCTGTTGAGAGTCTGATCCTGGCTGGGTTCCTCACCCTTCTGTGAGGTGGGCCGTCTGCTGTGAGGTCACTCCTGCCTGGCTTGCTCACCTCGCCTTGTGGACATGAGCCCTCTGGTGGCACTTGGAGCCTGCTGGGAGTCTCCTCCCCTCGGTGATGAGGGCCCTCTTGCGTCAGGCCCTAACGGCTGGGCTCACCACATTTTGTGATGTGCGCCCAGTGGTTCGAAGACACTCCATCCAGGTTCACATCCCCATTGGGATGTGGGCCTTCTGCTCTGAGGTCCCAACGGCTGGGTTGTTCACAGTTTCATGATGTGGGCTCTCTGCTGTTAGTTCGCTCTGGCCTGGATGTCATAGCCTCTGTGCTCTGGGCCGCCTGCTGGAAGGTTCCAACTGCTCGATTCCTCAACTTTTGTATTCTATGGGTCCTGTGTTGTGATGCTCCTCCTGCCTGCCTCACTCGCAACCCCTTCTTGATGTGGGTCCTCTGGTTTGAGGCCACATGTGCTGGGTTCCGCAACTTTCAATGATGTGGCCCCACTGGTGTGAGGACACTCCTGCCTGGTTCCCATCCCCTTGGTGATGTGGGCCTTCTGGTGACAGTCTTATCCTGGCTGGGTTCCTCACTCTTCTGTGAGGTAGGCCCTCTGCTGTGAGGTCAATCCTGCCTGACTTACACACATCACCTTGGTGACGTGGGCCCTCTGTTGGCACATGGAACCTGCTGGGAGCCTCCTGCCCTCGGTGATGACGGCCCTCTAGCATCAGGCCCTAACTGCTGGGCTCCCCACGTTTTCTGATGTGAACCCAGTGATGCCAGGACACTCCTGTCAGGTTCCCATCCCCATGGGGATGTGGGCTTTCTGCTCTGAGGTCCCAACGCCTGGGTGGCTCACAGTTTCATGATGTGGGCTCTCTGGTGTTAGTTCACTCCTGCCTGCATCCCATAGCTTCTGTGCTCTCGGCCGCCTGCTGGGAGGTTCCAAATGCTGGATTCCTCACCTTTTTTATTCTTTGGGCCCTCTGTTTTTAGGCTACTCCTACCTGCCTCACTCCCATCCCCTTTGTGATGTATGTCCTCTGATATGAGGCCGTATGTGCTGGGTTCTTCACCTTTCAATGATGTGGCCCCACTGGTGGGAGGACAGTCCTGACTGGTTCCCATCCCCTTGGTGTTGTGGGCCCTCTGGCAAGAGTCTCATCCTACCTCGGTTCCTCACCCTTCTGTGAGATAGGCCCTCTGCTGTGAGGTCACTACTGCCTGGCTGGCGCATGCCACCTTGTAGACGTGGGCCCTCTGTTGGCAGTTGGAACCTGCTAGGAGTCTCCTCCCTTCAGTTATGAGGGCTCCCTGGCGTCGGGCCCTAACTGCTGGGCTCCTAACATTTTCTGATATGTGCTAAGTGGTGCGAAGCCACTCCTGCCAGGTTCCCATCCCAATGGGGATGTGGGCCTTCTGTTCTGAGGTCCCAACGGCTGGGTTGCTCACAGGTTCATGATGTGGGCCCTCTGCTGTGAGTTCACTGTGGCCTGGATCCCATAGCCTCGGTGCTCTGGGCCACTTGCTGGGAGGTTCCAACTGCTGGATTCCTCAACTTTTATATTCTATGGACCCTGTGTTGTGAGGCCAGTCCTGCCAGCCTCATTCCGAAACCCTTGGTGATGTGGTTCCTCTGGTTTGAGGCTACATGTGCTGGGATCCTCACCTTTCGATGATGTTGTCCCACTGGTGTGGGGACACTCCTGCCTGGTTCCCATCCCCTTGGCGATGTGGGCCCTCTGGTGAGAGTCTGATCCTGGCTGTGTTCCTCACCCTTCTGTGAGGTGGGCCCTCTGCTGTGAGGTCACTCCTGCCGGGCTGGCACACTCTTATTTTGCCTCACACCCAGCCCCTTGGTGATAGGTGTCCTATGGTTTGAAGCCACATGTTCTGGGTTCCTCACCTTTAGATGATGTGGCCCTACTCATGTGAGGACACTCCTGCCTGGTTCCAATCCATTTGGTGATGTGGGCCCTCTGGTGCAAGTCTGATCCTGACTGGGTTCGTCACACTTCTCTGAGGTGGGCCCTCTGCTGTGAGGTCTTTCGTGCCTGGTTGGCACACATCGCCTTGGTGACGTCAGCCCTCTGGTGGCAGTTGGAGCCTGCTGGGAGCCTCCTTCCCTTGGTGATGAGGGTCCTCTGGCGTCAGGCCCTAACTGCAGGTCTCCCAAAATTTTCTGACATGTTCTCAGTGGTGCGAGGACACTCCTACCAGATTTATATCCCCATGGGGATGTGGGCCTCCTGCTCTGAGGTCCCAATGGCTGGGTTGCTCAGTTTCATGACATGGGCCCTCTTCTGTGAGTTCACTGTGGCCTGGATCCCATAGCCTCGGTGCTCTGGGCCGCCTGCTGGGAGGTTCCAACTGCTGGATTCCTCACTTTTTTATTCTATGGGCCCAGTGTTGTGAGGCTACTCCTGCCTGCCTCACTCCAAGGCCCTTGGTGATGTGGGTCCTCTGGTTTGAGGACACATGTGCTGAGTACGTCACCTTTCGCTGATGTGGCCCCACTGGTGTGAAGACACTCCTGCCTGGTTCCCATCCCCTTGGTGATGTGGGCCCTCTGGTGAGAGTCTGATGTTGGCTGGGTTTCTCACCCTTCTGTGAGGTGGGACCTCTGCTGTGAGGTAACTCATGCCTGGCTTGCTTATGTTGCCTTGGCAACGTGAGCACTCAGGTGGCAGTTGGGGCCTGCTGGGAATCTCCTCCCCTCGGTTATGAGAGCTCTGGATAAAACACATATGCCCTTTTTTGCCAAGTGCATTATTTTCCAAGTTCTGTCTCTTTTCCTATGCTTTAAGAGCGACTCCCGTGTACCTTCTGAAATCGGTTTCCAGCAATCCTGCCCCGCATTCAAGTCCTCTTCGCAGCCTTACTTCAGTATAATTTTGGATGATAGCTGTCATTTATAACTCTGCAGGTTTGTGAATAACAGTGTCCCTGAGCTCCTTTCTTCAACTCGCTTTCTTGTGAGCTGGCCGTAAAACTGCAGGATCTCTTCAGGTCCTAATCTGGTCCCAGCATGGCATGCGGAGCCTCTGGTTCATTCGTCTTCCTGGTGGGAAATGAGAGTTAAATTTGCCCGTCCAGACACCTACAGATAGTCTCACATTGGTTCTCCTTATTCCTGTTCATATTCCGCAGAAATTGCAAACTGGGCCAAACAGGAGGTTAAAGGCACTGACTCTCCAAGTGGGGAGAGTGTTAGTAAAGCATCTGGAATGTTGCACCCGAGTACCAGGGGATGAAAACTCAGACACATTTGAACACGTTTCCCGATCACACGGTGGATCATACTCTGGGTTCCACATGCATGTTTTAGCTGAAGGAAGAATCCCTTAAACCTGGAGAGTTGAGACCCATGGAATGGGTACCATGCAATATGATTTCAAAGGGTCTGCATTTGCTCACCGAACCTCACCAATCCTATCACTGCTGCGTTTATGCCGCTGTACACATGCTTGATTCTCTTTCGGAGACATATAAATCCATAGGTTTTAAGATTCTTACTAGTCAGGTATATTCTTACGCGTTTAATATGGGGTGTTGGGTCCACTTCGTTGAGCAAGGAGTAGCTCTTGTCTATTACATATTTGGCTTATGGAACGGTATCTGTGCTAATTTCAATCTCTGGTTTTATGCAGCCCCCCAACTCACCTTTCCCCTTAAGAAAGCATAAGTTGGTTTTCTACATTTGAGACCCTGTTCTGTTTTGTAATTCAGTTCCTGTGTAGCCAAGTTTACATTCCGTGTAGTAGTGATATCTTATGATGTTTCTTTTTTTGTGTGACTTATTTCACTTAGAATCATCGTACCTGAATCCACTCATTATGCTGCTATGGGCCTGATGACATAGATTTCATTGCTGAGTGATATTGCATTGTACGTAAGTACCACAACTTCTTTATCCATTTTTCGCTTTCTGTGATATTGAACTTGTACCGTAAACGAGGTTCTTGTAAACTGAGCCGTCCCAAACTTTGGGGTGGCTGTGTCTTTTTGATTTTAATTTCCCTAAGCTATAGGACCATAAGTGGAAGTGCCCTAGGCTCTGTTGCTTTGTTTTTTAGATGTTTCAGGAAACACCATACACTTCTCCAGAGTGGCTGTTGGTAATTTACATCCCGCCCATCAGCATAACAAGGCTCCCAGTTCTCCATGGCCTGTCCTGCCTTTCTGGATTTTACACTTTTTTCAGATGGCCCTTTTGACCGGGGGGCAGTGAGACTTCATTTTCGTGCAGATTTCCTTTGTAAGCTTGCTTGGTTGACCAAAAAGGGCGTATGCGTTTTTTCCTGAATATATTCAGGAAAAAACGCATACGCCCTTTTTGGCCAAGTGCATCATTGTGGACGTTCTGCCTCTTTTCCTATGCTTTACATGCAATTCCAGTCTACCTCCTGAAATCGGTTTCCTGCAATTCTGCCCCGCTTTCAAGTCCTCTTGGCAGCCTTACTTCAATATATTTTTGGACGATAGCTGTCATTTATAACTCTGCAGGTTTGTGAATGACAGTGCCCCTGAGCTCCTTTCTTCAACTCGATTTCTTGTGAGCTGCCCGCAACACCGCATGATTGCTTCAGGCCCTACTGTGGTTCCGGCATGGCACGCAGAGCCTTTGGTTAATTCCTCTTCCTGGTGGGAAATGAGAGTTAAATTTGCCCGTCCAGACACCTCCAGCTAGTCTCTCATTGGTTCTCCCTATTCCTGTTCATTTTCCGCAGAAATTGCAAACTGGGCCAAACAGGAGGTTAAAGGCACTGACTCTCCAAGTGGGGAGAGTGTTAGTAAAGCGTCTGGAATGTTGTACCAGAGTACCAGGGGACGAAAACTGAGACACATTTGAACACGTTTCCCAATCACACGGTGGATCATACTCTGGGTTCCACATGCATGTGTTAGCTGAAGGAAGAATCCCTTAAACCTGGAGAGTTGAGACCCATGGAATGGGTACCATGCAATATGACTTCAAATGGTCTGCATTTGCTCACCTATCCTCACCAATCCTATCACTGCTGCGTTTATGCCGCTGTACACATGCTTGATTCTCTTTCGGAGACATATAAATCCATAGGTTTTAAGATTCTTACTAGTCAGGTATATTCTTACGCGTTTAATATGGGGTGTTGGGTCCACTTCGTTGAGCAAGGAGTAGCTCTTGTCTATTACATATTTGGCTTATGGAACGGTATCTGTGCTAATTTCAATCTCTGGTTTTATGCAGCCCCCCAACTCACCTTTCCCCTTAAGAAAGCATAAGTTGGTTTTCTACATTTGAGACCCTGTTCTGTTTTGTAATTCAGTTCCTGTGTAGCCAAGTTTACATTCCGTGTAGTAGTGATATCTTATGATGTTTCTTTTTTTGTGTGACTTATTTCACTTAGAATCATCGTACCTGAATCCACTCATTATGCTGCTATGGGCCTGATGACATAGATTTCATTGCTGAGTGATATTGCATTGTACGTAAGTACCACAACTTCTTTATCCATTTTTCGCTTTCTGTGATATTGAACTTGTACCGTAAACGAGGTTCTTGTAAACTGAGCCGTCCCAAACTTTGGGGTGGCTGTGTCTTTTTGATTTTAATTTCCCTAAGCTATAGGACCATAAGTGGAAGTGCCCTAGGCTCTGTTGCTTTGTTTTTTAGATGTTTCAGGAAACACCATACACTTCTCCAGAGTGGCTGTTGGCAATTTACATCCCGCCCATCAGCATAACAAGGCTCCCAGTTCTCCATGGCCTGTCCTGCCTTTCTGGATTTTACACTTTTTTCAGATGTCCCTTTTGACCGGGGGGCAGTGAGACTTCATTGTAGTGCAGATTTCCTTTGCAAGCTTGCTTGGTTGGCCAAAAAGGGCGTAGGCTTTTTTTCCTGAATATATTCAGGAAAAAACGCATATGCCCCTTTAGGCCAAGTGCATCATTGTGGACGTTCTGCCTCTTTTCCTATGCTTTACATGCAATTCCAGTCTACCTCCTGAAATCGGTTTCCTGCAATTCTGCCCCGCTTTCAAGTCGTCTTGGCAGCCTTACTTCAATATATTTTTGGACGATAGCTGTCATTAATAACTCTGCAGGTTTGTGAATGACAGTGCCCCTGAGCTCCTTTCTTCAACTCGCTTTCTTGTGAGCTGGCCGCAACACCGCAAGATTGCTTCAGGCCCTAGTGTGGTTCCGGCACGGCACGCTTAGCCTTTGGTTAATTCCTCTTCCTGGTGGGAAACGAGAGTTAACTTTGCGCGTCCAGACACCTCCAGCTAGTTTCTCTTTGGTTCTCCCTATTCCTGTTCATTTTCCGTAGAAATTGCAAACTGGGCGAAACAGGAGGTTAAAGGCACTGACTCTCCAAGTGGGGAGAGTGTTAGTAAAGCGTCTGGAATGTTGCACCCGAGTACCAGGACTCGAAAACTGAGACACATTTGAACACGTTTCCCGATCACACGGTGGATCATACACTGGGTTCCACATGCATGTTTTAGCTGAAGGAAGAATCCCTTAAACCTGGAGAGTTGAGACCCATGGAATGGGTACCATGCAATATGATTTCAAAGGGGCTGCATTTGCTCACCGAACCTCACCAATCCTATCACTGCTGCGTTTATGCCGCTGTACACACGCTTGATTCTCTTTCGGAGACATATAAATCCATAGGTTTTAAGATTCTTACTAGTCAGGTATATTCTTAGGCGTTTAATATGGGGTGTTGAGTCCACTTCGTTGAGCAAGGAGTAGCTCTTGTCTATTACATATTTGGCTTATGGAACGGTATCTGTGCTAATTTCAATCTCTGGTTTTATGTAGCACCCCATCTCACCTTTCCCCTTAAGCAAGCATAAGTTGGTTTTCTACATTTGAGACCCTGTTCTGTTTTGTAATTCAGTTCCTGTGTAGACAAGTTTACATTCCGTGTAGTAGTGATATCTTATGATGTTTCTTTTTCTGTGTGACTTATTTCACTTAGAATCATCGTACCTGAATCCACTCATTATGCTGCTACGGGCAGATGACATAGATTTCATTGCTGAGTGATATTGCATTGTACGTAAGTACCACAACTTCTTTATCCATTTTTCACTTTCTGCGATATTGAACTTGTACCGTAAACGAGGTTCTTGTAAACAGAGGCGTCCCAAACTTTGGGGTGGCTGTGTCTTTTTGATTTTAATTTCCCTAAGCTATAGGACCATAAGTGGAAGTGCCCTAGGCTCTGTTGTTTTGTTTTTTAGATGTTTCAGGAAACACCATACACTTCTCCAGAGTGGCTGTTGGCAATTTACATCCCGCCCATGAGCATAACAAGGCTCCCAGTTCTCCATGGCCTCTCCTGCCTTTCTGGATTTTACACTTTTTTCAGATGGCCCATTTGACCGGGGCGCAGTGAGACCTTATTGTAGTGCAGATTTCCTTTTCAAGCTTGATTGGTTGACCAAAAAGGGCATATGCATGTTTTCCTGAATATATTCAGGAAAAAATGCGTATGCCCTTTTTGGCCAAGTGCATCATTGTGGACGTTCTGCCTCTTTTCCTATGCTTTACATGCAATTCCAGTCTACCTCCTGAAATCGGTTTCCTGCAATTCTGCCCCGCTTTCAAGTCCTCTTGGCAGCCTTACTTCAATATATTTTTGGACGATAGCTGTCATTTATAACTCTGCAGGTTTGTGAATGACAGTGCCCCTGAGCTCCTTTCTTCAACTCGCTTTCTTGTGAGGTGGCCACAACACCGCAGGATTGCTTCAGGCCCTAGTGTTGTTCCGGCACAGCACCCTGAGCCTTTGGTTAATTCCTCTTCCTGGTGGGTAATGAGAGTTAAATTTGCCCGTCCAGAAACCTCAAGCTAGTCTCTCTTGTTTCTCCCTATTCCTGTTCATTTTCTGCAGAAATTGCAAACTGGGCCAAACAGGAGGTTAAAGGCACTGACTCTCCAAGTGGGGAGAGTGTTAGTAAAGCGTCTGGAATGTTGCACCCGAGTACCGGGGGACGAATACTGAGACACATTTGAACACGTTTCCTGATCACACGGTGGATCATACTCTGGGTTCCACATGCATGTTTTAGCTGAAGGAAGAATCCCTTAAACCTGGAGAGTTGAGACCCATGGAATGGGTACCATGCAATATGACTTCAAAGGGTCTGCATTTGCTCACCGATCCTCACCAATCCTATCACTGCTGCGTTTATGCCACTGTACACACGCTTGATTCTCTTTCGGAGACATATAAATCCATAGGTTTTAAGATTCTTACTAATCAGGTATATTTTTAGGCGTTTAATATGGGGTGTTGAGTCCACTTCGTTGAGCAAGGATTAGCTCTTGTCTATTACATATTTGGCTTATGGAACGGTATCTGTGCTAATTTCAATCTCTGGTTTTATGCAGCACCCCAACTCACCTTTCCCCTTAAGCAAGCATAAGTTGGTTTTCTACATTTGAGACCCCGTTCTGTTTTGTAATTCAGTTCCTGTGTAGCCAAGTTTACATTCCGTGTAGTAGTGATATCTTATGATGTTTCTTTTTCTCTGTGACTTATTTCACTTAGAATCATCGTACCTGAATCCACTCATTATGCTGCTACGGGCCTGATAACATAGATTTCATTGCTGAGTGATATTGCATTGTACGTGAATACCACAACTTCTTTATCCATTTTTCGCTTTTTGTGATATTGAACTTGTATCGTAAACCAGGTTCTTATAAACAGAGCCGTCCCAAACTTTGGGGTGGCTGTGTCTTTTAGATTTTAATTTCCCTAAGCTATAGGACCATAAGTGGAATTGCACTAGGCTCTGTTGCCTTGTTTTGTAGATGTTTCAGGAAACACCATACACTTCTCCAGAGTGGCTGTTGGCAATTTACATCCCGCCCATCAGCATAACAAGGCTTCCAGTTCTCCATGGCCTCTCCTGCCTTTCTGGATTTTACACTTTTTTCAGATGGCCCTTTTGACCGGGGGGCAGTGACACTCCATTGTAGTGCAGATTTCCTTTGCAAGCTTGCTTGGTTGGCCAAAAAGGGCGTATGCGTTTTTTCCTGAATATATTCAGGAAAAAACGCATACGCCCTTTTTGGCCAAGTGCATCATTGTGGACGTTCTGCCTCATTTCCTATGCTTTACATGCAATTCCAGTCTACCTCCTGAAATCAGTTTTCTGCAATTCTGCCCCGCTTTCAAGTCCTCTTGGCAGCCTTACTTCAATATATTTTTGGACGATAGCTGTCATTTATAACTCTGCAGGTCTGTGAATGATAGTGCCCCTGAGCTCCTTTCTTCAACTCGCTTTCTTGTGAGCTGGCCGCAACACCGCAGGATTTCTTAAGGCCCCAGTGTGGTTACGGCATGGCACGCTGAGCCTTTGGTTAATTCCTCTTCCTGGTGGGAAATGAGAGTTAAATTTGCCCGTCCAGACACCTCCAGCTAGTCTCTCATTGGTTCTCCCTATTCCTGTTCATTTTCCGCAGAAATTGCAAACTGGGCCAAACAAGAGGTTAAAGGCACTGACTCTCCAAGTGGGGAGAGTGTTAGTAAACAGTCTGGAATGTTGCACCCGAGTACCAGGGGACGAAAACTGAGACACCTTTGAACACGTTTCCCGATCACACGGTGGATGATACTCTGGGTTCCACATGCATGTTTTAGCTGAAGGAAGAATCCCTTAAACCTGGAGAGTTGAGATCCATGGAATGGGTACCATGCAATATGACATCAAAGGGTCTGCATTTGCTCACCGAACCTCACCAATCCTATCACTGCTGCGTTTATGCCGCTGTACACACGCTTGATTCTCTTTCGGAGCATATAAATCCATAGGTTTTAAGATTCTTACTAGTCAGGTATATTCTTAGGAGTTTAATATGGGGTGTAGAGTCCACTTCGTTGAGCAAGGAGTAGCTCTTGTCTATTACATATTTGGCTTATGGAACGGTATCTGTGCTAATTTCAATCTCTGTTTTTATGCAGCACCCCAACTCACCTTTCCCCTTAAGCAAGCATAAGTTGGTTTTCTACATTTGAGACCCTGTTCTGTTTTGTAATTCAGTTCCTGTGTAGCCAAGTTTACATTCCATGTAGTAGTGATATCTTATGATGTTTCTTTTTCTCTGTGACTTATTTCACTTAGAATCATCGTACCTGAATCCACTCATTATGCTGCTACGGGCCTCATGACATAGATTTCATTGCTGAGTGATATTGCATTGTACGTAAGTACCACAAATTCTTTATCCATTTTTCGCTTTCTGCGATATTGAACTTGTACCGTAAACGAGGTTCATGTAAACAGAGCCGTCCCAAACTTTGGGGTGGCTGTGTCTTTTTGATTTTAATTTCCCTAAGCTATAGGACCATAAGTGGAAGTGCCCTAGGCTCTGTTGCTTTGTTTTTTGGATGTTTCAGGAAACACCATACACTTCTCCAGAGTGGCTGTTGGCAATTTACATCCCGCCCATCAGCATAACAAGGCTCCCAGTTCTCCATGGCCTGTCCTGCCTTTCTGGATTTTACACTTTTTTCAGATGGCCCTTTTGACCGGGGGGCAGTGAGACTTCATTGTAGTGCAGATTTCCTTTGCAAGCTTGCTTGGTTGGCCAAAAAGTGCGTATGCGTTTTTTCCTCAATATATTCAGGAAAAAACGCATACGCACTTTTTGGCCAAATGCATCATTGTGGACGTTCTGCCTCTTTTCCTGTGGTTTACATGCAAATCCAGTCTACCTCCTGAAATCAGTTTCCTGCAATTCTGCCCCGCTTTCAAGTCCTCTTGGCAGCCTTACTTCAATATATTTTTGGACGATAGCTGTCATTTTTAACTCTGCAGGTTTGTGAATGACAGTGCCCCTGAGCTCCTTTCTTCAACTCGCTTTCTTGTGAGCTGGCCGCAACACCGCAGGATTGCTTCAGGCTCCAGTATGGTTCCGGCATGGCACGCTGAGCCTTTGGTTAATTCCTCTTCCTGGTGGGAAATGAGAGTTAAATTTGCCCGTCCAGACACCTCCAGCTAGTCTCTTATTGGTTCTCCCTATTCCTGTTCATTTTCCGCAGAAATTGCAAACTGGGCCAAACAGGAGGTTAAAGGCACTGAGTCTCCAAGTGGGGAGAGTGTTAGTAAAGCATCTGGAATGTTGCATCCGAGTACCACGGGACGAAAACTGAGACACCTTTGAACACGTTTCCCAATCACATGGTGTATCATACTCTGGGTTCCTCATGCATGTTTTAGCTGAAGGAAGAATCCCTTAAACCTGGAGAGTTGAGACCCATGCAAAGGGTACCATGAAATATGACTTCAAAGGGTCTGCATTTGCTCACCGATCCTCACCAATCCTATCACTGCTGCGTTTATGCCGCTGTACACACTCTTGATTCTCTTTCGGAGACATATAAATCCATAGGTTTTAAGATTCTTACTAGTCAGGTATATTCTTAGGCGTTTAATATGGGGTGTTGAGTCCACTTCGTTGAGCAAGGTGTAGCTCTTTTCTATTACATATTTGGCTTATGGAACGGTATCTGTGCTAATTTCAATCTCTGGTTTTATGCAGCACCCCAACTCACCTTTCCCCTTAAGCAAGCATAAGTTGGTTTTCTACATTTGAGACCCTGTTCTGTTTTGTAATTCAGTTCCTGTGTAGCCAAGTTTACATTCCGTGTAGTAGTGATATCTTATGATGTTTCTTTTTCTCTGTGACTTATTTCACTTAGAATCATCGTACCTGAATCCACTCATTATGCTGCTACGGGCCTGATGACATAGATTTCATTGCTGAGTGATATTGCATTGTAGGTAAGTACCACAACTTCTTTATCCATTTTTCGCATTCTGCGATATTGAACTTGTACCGTAAACGAGGTTCTTGTAAACAGAACCGTCCCAAACTTTGGGGTGGCTGTGTCTTTTTGATTTTAATTTCCCTAAGCTATAGGACCATAAGTGGAAGTGCCCTAGGCTCTGTTGCTTTGTTTTTTGGATGTTTCAGGAAACACCATACACTTCTCCAGAGTGGTTGTTGGGAATTTACATCCCGCCCATCAGCATAAGAAGGCTCCCAGTTCTCCATGGCCTGTCCTGCCTTTCTGGATTTTACACTTTTTTCAGATGGCCCTTTTGACCGGGGGGCAGTGAGACTTCATTGTAGTGCAGATTTCCTTTGCAAGCTTGCTTGGTTGGCCAAAAAGGGCGTATGCATTTTTTCCTGAATATATTCAGGAAAAAACGCATACGCCCTTTTTGGCCAAGTGCATCATTGTGGACGTTCTGCCTCTTTTCCTATGCTTAACATGCAATTCCAGTCTACCTCCTGAAATTGGTTTCCTGCAATTCTGCCCCGCTTTCAAGTCCTCTTGGCAGCCTTACTTCAATATATTTTTTGACGATAGCTGTCATTTATAACTCTGCAGGTTTTTGAATGACAGTGCCCCTGAGCTCCTTTCTTCAACTCGCTTTCTTGTGAGCTGGCCGCAACACCGCAGGATTTCTTAAGGCCCCAGTGTGGTTACGGCATGGCACGCTGAGCCTTTGTTTAATTCCTCTTCCTGGTGGGAAATGAGAGTTAAATTTGCCCGTCCAGACACCTCCAGCTAGTCTCTTATTGGTTCTCCCTATTCCTGTTTATTTTCCGCAGAAATTGCAATCTGGGCCAAACAGGAGGTTAAAGGCAATGACTCTCCAAGTGGGGAGAGTCTTAGTAAAGCGTCTGGAATGTTGCATCCGAGTACCAGGGGACGAAAACTGAGACACCTTTGAACACGTTTCCCAATCACATGGTGTATCATACTCTGGGTTCCACATGCATGTTTTAGCTGAAGGAAGAATCCCTTAAACCTGGAGAGTTGAGACCCATGCAAAGGGTACCATGAAATATGACTTCAAAGGGTCTGCATTTGCTCACCGATAATCACCAATCCTATCACTGCTGCGTTTATGCCGCTGTACACACTCTTGATTCTCTTTCGGAGACATATAAATCCATAGGTTTTAAGATTCTTACTAGTCAGGTATATTCGTAGGCGTTTAATATGGGGTGTTGAGTCCACTTCATTGAGCAAGGGGTAGCTCTTGTCTATTACATATTTGGCTTATTGAATTGTATCTGTGCTTATTTCAATCTCTGGTTTTATGCAGCACCCCAACTCACATTTCCCCTTAAGCAAGCATAAGTTGGTTTTCTACATTTGAGACCCTGTTCTGTTTTGTAATTCAGATCCTGTGTAGCCAAGTTTACATTCCGTGTAGTAGTGATATCTTATGATGTTTCTTTTTCTGTGTGACTTATTTCACTTAGAATCATCGTACCTGAATCCACTCATTATGCTTCTACGGGCCTGATGACATAGATTTCATTGCTGAGTGATATTGCATTGTACGTAAGTACCACAACTTCTTTATCCATTTTTCGCTTTCTGCGATATTAAACTTGTACCGTATACGAGGTTCTTGTAAACAGAGCTGTCCCAAACTTTGGGGTGGCTGTGTCTTTTTTATTTTAATTTCCCTAAGCTATAGGACCATAAGTGGAAGTGCCCTAGGCTCTGTTGCTTTGTTTTTTAGATGTTTCAGGAAACACCATACACTTCTCCAGAGTGGCTGTTGGCAATTTACATCCCGCCCATCAGCATAACAAGGCTCCCAGTTCTCCATGGCCTGTCCTGCCTTTCTGGATTTTACACTTTTTTCAGATGGCCCTTTTGACCGGGGGGCAGTGAGACTTCATTTTAGTGCAGATTTACTTTGTAAGCTTGCTTGGTTGACCAAAAAGGGCGTATGCGTTTTTTCCTGAATATATTCAGGAAAAAACGCATACGCCCTTTTTGGCCAAGAGCATCATTGTGGACGTTCTGCCTCTTTTCCTATGCTTTACATGCAATTCCAGTCTACCTCCTGAAATCGGTTTCCTGCAATTCTGCCCCGCTTTCAAGTCCTCTTGGCAGCCTTACTTCAATATATTTTTGGACGATAGCTGTCATTTATAACTCTGCATGTCTGTGAATGACAGTGCCCCTGAGCTCCTTTCTTCAACTCGCTTTCTTGTGAGCTGGCCGCAATACCGTAGGATTGCTTCAGGCCCTAGTGTGGTTCCGGCACAGCACGCTGAGCCTTTGGTTAATTCCTCTTCCTGGTGGGCAATGAGAGTTAAATTTGCCCGTCCAGACACCTCCAGCTAGTCTCTCATTGGTTCTCCCTATTCCTGTTCATTTTCCGCAGAAATTGCAAACTGGGACAAACAGGAGGTTAAAGGCACTGACTCTCCAAGTGGGGAGAGTGTTAGTAAAGCCTCTGGAATGTTGTACCCGAGTACCAGGGGACGAAAACAGAGACACATTTGAACACGTTTCCCAATCACACGGTGGATCATACTCTGGGTTCCACATGCATGTTTTAGCTGAAGGAAGAATCCCTTAAACCTGGAGAGTTGAGACCCATGGAATGGGTACCATGCAATATGACTTCAAAGGGTCTGCATTTGCTCACCGAACCTCACCAATCCTATCACTGCCGCATTTATGCCGCTATACACACGCTGGATTCTCTTTCGGAGCATATAAATCCATAGGTTTTAAGATTCTTACTAGTCAGGTATATTCTTAGGCGTTTAATATGGGGTGTTGAGTCCACTTCGTTGAGCAAGGAGTAGCTCTTGTCTATGACATATTTGGCTTATGGAACGGTATCTGTGCTAATTTCAATCTCTGGTTTTATGCAGCCCCCCAACTCACGTTTCCCCTTAAGCAAGCATAAGTTGGTTTTCTACATTTGAGACCCTGTTCTGTTTTGTAATTCAGTTCCTGTGTAGCCAAGTTTACAATCCGTGTAGTAGTGATATCTTATGATGTTTCTTTTTCTGTGTGACTTATTTCACTTAGAATCATTGTACCTGAATCCACTCATTATGCTGCTACGGGCCTGATGACATAGATTTCATTGCTGAGTGATATTGCATTGTACGTAAGTACCACAAGTTCTTTATCCATTTTTCGCTTTCTGTGATATTGAATTTGTACCGTAAACGAGGTTCTTGTAAACAGAGCCGTCCCAACCTTTGGGGTGGCTGTGTGTTTTAGATTTTAATTTCCCTAAGCTATAGGACCATAAGTGGAAGTGCCCTAGGCTCTGTTGCCTTGTTTTTTAGATGTTTCAGGAAACACCATACACTTCTCCAGAGTGGCTGTTGGCAATTTACATCCCGCCCATGAGCATAACAAGGCTCCCAGTTCTCCATGGCCTGTCCTGCCTTTCTGGATTTTACACTTTTTTCAGATGGCCCTTTTGACCGGGGGGCAGTGAGACTTCATTGTAGTGCAGATTCCCTTTGCAAGCTTGCTTGCTTGGCCAAAAAGTGTGTAGGCTTTTTTTCCTGAATATATTCAGGAAAAAACGCATACGCCCTTTTTGGCCAAGTGCATCATTGTTGACGTTCTGCCTCTTTTCCTATGCTTTACATGCAATTCCAGTCTACCTCCTGAAATCGGTTTCCTGCAATTCTGCCCCGCTTTCAAGTCCTCTTGGCAGCCTTACTTCAATATATTTTTGGACGATAGCTGTCATTTATAACTCTGCATGTCTGTGAATGACAGTGCCCCTGAGCTCCTTTCTTCAACTCGCTTTCTTGTGAGCTGGCCGCAATACCGTAGGATTGCTTCAGGCCCTAGTGTGGTTCCGGCACAGCACGCTGAGCCTTTGGTTAATTCCTCTTCCTGGTGGGTAATGAGAGTTAAATTTGCCCGTCCAGACACCTCCAGCTAGTCTCTCATTGGTTCTCCCTATTCCTGTTCATTTTCCGCAGAAATTGCAAACTGGGCCAAACAGGAGGTTAAAGGCACTGACTCTCCAAGTGGGGAGAGTGTTAGTAAAGCGTCTGGAATGTTGCACCCGAGTACCAGGGGACGAAAACTGAGACACATTTGAACACGTTTCCGATCACATGGTGGATCATACTCTGGGTTACACATGCATGTTTTAGCTGAAGGAAGAATCCCTTAAACCTGGAGAGTTGAGACCTATGGAATGGGTACCATGCAATATGACTTCAAAGGGTCTGCATTTGATCACCGATCCTCACCAATCCTATCACCGCTGCATTTATGCCGCTGTACACACGCTTGATTCTCTTGCAGAGACATATAAATCCATAGGTTTTAAGATTCTTACTAGTCAGGTATATTCTTAGGCGTTTAATATGAGGTGTTGAGTCCACTTCGTTGAGCAAGGAGAAGCCCTTGTCTATTACATATTTGGCTTATGGAACGGTATCTGTGCTAATTTCAATCTCTGGTTTTATGCAGCACCCCAACTCACCTTTCCCCTTAAGGAAGCATAAGTTGGTTTTCTACATTTGAGACCCTGTTCTGTTTTGTAATTCAGTTCCTGTGTAGCCAAGTTTACATTCCGTGTAGTAGTGATATCTTATGATGTTTCTTTTTCTGTGTGACTTATTTCACTTAGAATCATCGTACCTGAATCCACTCATTATGCTGCTACGGGCCTGATGACATAGATTTCATTGCTGAGTGATATTGCATTGTACGTAAGTACCACAACTTCTTTATCCATTTTTCCCTTTCTGTGATATTGAACTTGTACCGTAAACGAGGTTCTTGTAAACAGAGCCGTCCCAAACTTTGGGGTGGCTGTGTCTTTTTGATTTTAATTTCCCTAAGCTATAGGACCATAAGTGGAAGTGCCCTAGGCTCTGTTGCTTTGTTTTTTAGATGTTTCAGGAAACACCATACACTTCTCCAGAGTGGCTGTTGGCAATTTACATCCCACTCATCAGCATAACAAGGCTCCCAGTTCTCCATGGCCTGTCCTGCCTTTCTGGATTTTACATTTTTTTCAGATGGCCCATTTGACCTGGGCACAGTGAGACCTTATTGTAGTGCAGATTTCGTTTTCAAGCTTGATTGGTTGGCCAAAAAGGGCATATGCATGTTTTCCTGAATATATTCAGGAAAAAACGCGTATGCCCTTTTTGGCCAAGTCCATCATTGTGGACGTTCTGCCTCTTTTCCTATGCTTTACATGCAATTCCAGTCTACCTCCTGAAATCGGTTTCCTGAAATTCTGCCCCGCTTTCAAGTCCTCTTGGCAGCCTTACTTCAATATATTTTTGGACGATAGCTGTCATTTATAACTCTGCAGGTTTGAAAATGACAGTGCCCCTGAGCTCCTTTCTTCAACTCGCTTTCTTGTGAGCTGGCCGCAACACCGCAGGATTGCTTCAGGCCCTAGTGTGGTTTCGGCATGGCCCGCTGAGGCTTTGGTTAATTCCTCTTCCTGGTGGGAAATGAGAGTTAAATTTGCCCGTTCAGACATCTCCAGCTAGTCTCTCATTGGTTCTCCCTATTCCTGTTCATTTTCCGCAGAAATTGCAAACTGGGACAAACAGGAGGTTAAAGGCACTGACTCTCCAAGTGGGGAGAGTGTTAGTAAAGCGTCTGGAATGTTGCACCCGAGTACCAGGACACGAAAACTGAGACACATTTGAACACGTTTCCTGATCACACGGTGGATCATACTCTGGGTTCCACATGCATGTTTTAGCTGAAGGAAGAATCCCTTAAACCTGGAGAGTTGAGACCCATGGAATGGGTACCATGCAATATAACTTCAAAGGGTCTGCATTTGCTCACCGAACCTCACCAATCCTATCAGGGCTGCATTTATGCCGCTGTACACACGCTTGATTCTCTTTCGGAGCATATAAATCCATAGGTTTTAAGATTGTTACTAGTCAGGTATATTCTTAGGCGTTTAATATGGGGTGTTGAGTCCACTTCGTTGAGCAAGGAGTAGCTCTTGTCTATGACATATTTGGCTTATGGAACGGTATCTGTGCTAATTTCAATCTCTGGTTTTATGCAGCCCCCCAACTCAAGTTTCCCCTTAAGCAAGCATAAGTTGGTTTTCTACATTTGAGACCCTGTTCTGTTTTGTAATTCAGTTCCTGTGTAGCCAAGTTTACATTCCGTGTAGTAGTGATATCTTATGATGTTTCTTTTTCTGTGTGACTTATTTCACTTAGAATCATCGTACCTGAATCCACTCATTATGCTGCTACGGGCCTGATGACATAGATTTCATTGCTGAGTGATATTGCATTGTACGTAAGTACCACAAGTTCTTTATCCATTTTTCACTTTCTGTGATATTGAATTTGTACCGTAAACGAGGTTCTTGTAAACAGAGCCGTCCCAAACTTTGGGGTGGCTGTGTGTTTTAGATTTTAATTTCCCTAAGCTATAGGACCATAAGTGGAAGTGCCCTAGGCTCTGATGCCTTGTTTTTTAGATGTTTCAGGAAACACCATACACTTCTCCAGAGTGGCTGTTGGCAATTTACATCCCGCCCATCAGCATAACAAGGCTCCCAGTTCTCCATGGCCTGTCCTGCCTTTCTGGATTTTACACTTTTTTCAGATGGCCGTTTTGACCGGGGAGCAGTGACACTCCATTGTAGTGCAGACTTCCTTTGCACGCTTGCTTGGTTGGCCAAAAAGGGCGTATGCGTTTTTTCCTGAATATATTCAGGAAAAAACGCATACGCACTTTTTGGCCGAGTGCATCATTGTGGACGTTCTGCCTCTTTTCCTATGCTTTACATGCAATTCCAGTCTACCTCCTGAAATCAGTTTCCTGCAATTCTGCCCCGCTTTCAAGTCCTCTTGGCAGCCTTACTTCAATATATTTTTGGACGATAGCTGTCATTTATAACTCTGCAGGTTTGTGAATGACAGTGCCCCTGAGCTCCTTTCTTCAACTCGCTTTCTTGTGAGCTGGCCGCAACACCGCAGGATTGCTTCAGGCCCTAGTGTGGTTCTGGCATTGCACATTGAGCCTTTGGTTAATTCCTCTTCCTGGTGGGAAATGAGAGTTAAATTTGCCCATCGAGACACCTCCAGCTAGTCTCTCATTGGTTCCCTCTATTCCTGTTCATTTTCCACAGAAATTGCAAACTGTGCCAAACAGGAGGTTAAAGACACTGACTCTCCAAGAGGGGAGAGTGTTAGTAAAGCATCTGGAATGTTGCACCCGAGTACCAGGGGACGAAAACTGGCACATTTGAACACGTTTTCTGATCACACGGTGGATGATACTCTGGGTTCCACATGCATGTTTTAGCTGAAGGAAGAATCCCTTAAACCTGGAGAGTTGAGATCCATGGAATGGGTACCATGCAATATGACTTCAAAGGGTCTGCATTTGCTCACCGAACCTCACCAATCCTATCACTGCACTGTTTATGTCGCTGTACACACGCTTGATTCTCTTTCGGAGACATATAAATCGATAGGTTTTAAGATTCTTACTAGTCAGTTATATTCCTAGGCGTTTAATATGGGGTGTTGAGTCCACTTCATTGAACATGGAGTAGCTCTTGTCTATTACATATTTGGCTTATGGAACGGTATCTGTGCTTATTTCAATCTCTGGTTTTATGCAGCACCCCAACTCACCTTTCCCCTTAAGCAAGCATAAGTTGGTTTTCTACATTTGAGACCCTGTTCTGTTTTGTAATTCAGTTCCTGTGTAGCCAAGTTTACATTCCGTGTAGTAGTGATATCTTATGATGTTTCTTTTTCTCTGTGACTTATTTCACTTAGAATCATCGTACCTGAATCCACTCATTATGCTGCTACGGGCCTGATGACATAGATTTCATTGCTGAGTGATATTGCATTGTACGTAAGTACCACAACTTCTTTATCCATTTTTCGCTTTCTGCGTTATTGAACTTGTACCGTAAACGAGGTTCTTGTAAACTGAACCGTCCCAAATTTGGGGTGGCTGTGTCTTTTTGATTTTAATTTCCCTAAGCTATAGGACCATAAGTGGAAGTGCCCTAAGCTCTGTTGCTTTGTTTTTTAGATGTTTCAGGAAACACCATACACTTCTCCAGAGTGCCTGTTGGCAATTTACATCCCGCCCATCAGCATAACAAGGCTCCCAGTTCTCCATGGCCTGTCCTGCCTTTCTGGATTTTACACTTTTTTCAGATGGCCCATTTGACCGGGGCGCAGTGAGACCTTATTGTAGTGCAGATTTCCTTTTCAAGCATTATTGGTTGGCCAAAAAGGGCATATGCATGTTTTCCTGAATATATTCAGGAAAAAACGCGTATGCCGTTTTTGGCCAAGTCCATCATTGTGGACGTTCTGCCTCTTTTCCTATGCTTTACATGCAATTCCAGTCTACCTCCTGAAATCGGTTTCCTGCAATTCTGCCCCGCTTTCAAGTCCTCTTGGCAGCCTTACTTCAATATATTTTTGGACGATAGCTGTCAGTTATAACTGTGCAGGTTTGTGAATGACAGTGCCCCTGAGCTCCTTTCCTCAACTCGCTTTCTTGTGAGCTGGCCACAACACCGCAGGATTGCTTCAGGCCCTAGTGTTGTTCCGGCACAGCACGCTGAGCCTTTGGTTAATTCCTCTTCCTGGTGGGTAATGAGAGTTAAATTTGCCCGTCCAGACACCTCAAGCTAGTCTCTCTTGTTTCTCCCTATTCCTGTTCATTTTCTGCAGAAATTGCAAACTGGGCCAAACAGGAGGTTAAAGGCACTGACTCTCCAACTGGGGAGAGTGTTAGTAAAGCGTCTGGAATGTTGCACCCGAGTACCGGGGGACGAATACTGAGACATATTTGAACACGTTTCCCGATCACACGGTGGATCATACTCTGGGTTCCACATGCATGTTTTAGCTGAAGGAAGAATCCCTTAAACCTGGAGAGTTGAGACCCATGGAATGGGTACCATGCAATATGACTTCAAAGGGTCTGCATTTGCTCAACGATCCTCCCCAATCCTATCACTGCTGCGTTTATGCCACTGTACACACGCTAGATTCTCTTTCGGAGACATATAAATCCATAGGTTTTAAGATTCTTACTAATCAGGTATATTTTTAGGCGTTTAATATGGGGTGTTGAGTCCACTTCGTTGAGCAAGGAGTAGCTCTTGTCTATTACATATTTGGCTTATGGAACGGTATCTGTGCTAATTTCAATCTCTGGTTTTATGCAGCACCCCAACTCACCTTTCCCCTTAAGCAAGCATAAGTTGGTTTTCTACATTTGATACCCCGTTCTGTTTTGTAATTCAGTTCCTGTGTAGCCAAGTTTACATTCCGTGTAGTAGTGATATCTTATGATGTTTCTTTTTCTCTGTGACTTATTTCACTTAGAATCATCGTACCTGAATCCACTCATTATGCTGCTACGGGCCTGATGACAAAGATTTCATTGCTGAGTGATATTGCATTGTACGTAAGTACCACAACTGCTTTATCCATTTTTCGCTTTCTGCGATATTAAACTTGTACTGTAAACGAGGTTCTTGTAAACAGAGCCGTCCCAAACTTTTGGGTGGCTGTGTCTTTTTGATTTTAATTTCCCTAAGCTATAGGACCATAAGTGGAAGTGCCCTAGGCTCTGTTGCTTTGTTTTTTAGATGTTTCAGGAAACACCATACACTTCTCCAGAGTGGCTGTTGGCAATTTACATCCCGCCCATCAGCATAACAAGGCTCCCAGTTCTCCATGGCTTGTCCTGCCTATCTGGATTTTACACTTTTTTCAGATGGCCCTTTTGACCGGGGGGCAGTGAGACTTCATTGTAGTGCAGATTTCCTTTGCAAGCTTGCTTGGTTGGCCAAAAAGGGCGTATGCGTTTTTTCCTGAATATATTCAGGAAAAAACGCATACGCCCTTTTTGGCCAAGTGCATCATTGTGGACGTTCTGCCTCTTTTCCTGTGGTTTACATGCAAATACAGTCTACCTCCTGAAATCGGTTTCCTGCAATTCTGCCCCACTTTCAAGTCCTCTTGGCAGCCTTACTTCAATATATTTTTGGACGATAGCTGTCATTTTTAACTCTGCAGGTTTGTGAATGACAGAGCCCCTGAGCTCCTTTCTTCAACTCGCTTTCTTGTGAGCTGGCCGCAACACCGCAGGATTGCTTCAGGCTCCAGTGTGGTTCCAGCATGGCACGCTGAGCCTTTGGTTAATTCCTCTTCCTGTGGGAAATGAGAGTTAAATTTGCCCGTCCAGACACCTCCAGCTAGTCTCTTATTGGTTCTCCCTATTCCTGTTCATTTTCCGCAGAAATTGCAAACTGGGCCAAACAGGAGGTTAAAGGCACTGACTCTCCAAGTGGGGAGACTGTTAGTAAAGCCTCTGGAATGTTGCATCCGAGTACCAGGGGATGAAAACTGAGACACCTTTGAACACGTTTCCCAATCACATGGTGTATCATACTCTGGGTTCCACATGCATGTTTTAGCTGAAGGAAGAATCCCTTAAACCTGGAGAGTTGAGACCGATGGAATGGGTACCATGCAATATGACTTGAAAGGGTCTGCATTTGCTCACCGAACCTCACCAATCCTAACACTGCTGCGTTTATGCCGCTGTACACATGCTTGATTCTCTTTCGGAGACATATAAATCCATAGGTTTTAAGATTCTTACTAGTCAGGTGTATTCTTAGGCGTTTAATATGGGGTGTTGTGTCCACTTCGTTGAGCAATGAGTAGCTCTTGTCTATTACATATTTGGCTTATGGAACGGTATCTCTTCTAATTTCAATCTCTGGTTTTATGCAGCACCCCAACTCACCTTTCCCCTTAAGCAAGCATAAGTCGGTTTTCTACATTTGAGACCCTGTTCTGTTTTGTAATTCAGTTCCTGTGTAGCCAAGTTTACATTCCGTGTAGTACAGATATCTTATGATGTTTCTTTTTCTGTGTGACTTATTTCACTTAGAATCATCGTACCTGAATCCACTCATTATGCAGCTACGGGCCTGTTGACATAGATTTCATTGCTGAGTGATATTGCATTGTACGTAAGTACCACAACTTCTTTATCCATTTTTCGCTTTCTGTGATATTGAACTTGTACCGTAAACGAGGTTCTTGTAAACAGAGCTGTCCCAAACTTTGGGGTGGCTGTGTCTTTTTGATTTTAATTTCCCTAAGCTATAGGACCATAAGTGGAAGTGCCCTAGGCTCTTTTGCTTTGTTTTCTAGATGTTTCAGGAAACACCATACACTTCTCCAGAGTGGCTCTTGGCAATTTACATCCCGTCCATGAGCATAACAAGGCTCCCACGTCTCCATGGCCTGTCCTGCCTTTCTGGATTTTACACTTTTTTCAGATGGCCCTTTTGACCGGTGGGCAGTGAGACTTCATTGTAGTGCAGATTTCCTTTGCAAGCTTGCTTGGTTGGCCAAAAAGTGCATATGCGTTTTTTCTTGAATATATTCAGGAAAAAACGCATACGCCCTTTTTGGCCAAGTGCATCATTGTGGACGTTCTGCCTGTTTTCCTATGCTTTACATGCAATTCTAGTCTACCTCCTGAAATCGGATTCCTGCAATTCTGCCCCGCTTTCAAGTCTTCTTGGCAGCCTTACTTCAATATATTTTTGGACGATAGCTGTCATTTATAACTCTGCAGGTTTGTGAATGACAGTGCCCCTGAGCTCCTTTCTTCAACTCGTTTTCTTGTGAGCTGGCCGCAACACCGCAGGATTGCTTCAGGCCCTAGTGTGGTTCCGGCACGGCACGCTGAGCCTTTGTTTAATTCCTCTTCCTGGTGGGAAATGAGAGTTAAATTTGCCCGTCCAGACACCTCCAGCTAGTCTCTCATTGGTTCTCCCTATTCCTGTTCATTTTCCGCAGAAATTGCAAACTGGTCCAAACAGGAGGTTAAAGGCACTGACTCTCCAAGTGGGGAGAGTGTTAGTAAAGCGTCTGGAATGTTGCACCCGAGTACTGGGGGACGAAAACTGAGACACATTTGAACACGTTTCCCGATCACACGGTGGATCATACTCTGGGTTCCACATGCATGTTTTAGCTGAAGGAAGAATCCCTTCAACCTGGAGAGTTGAGACCCATGGAATGGGTACCATGCAATATGACTTCAAAGGGTCTGCATTTGCTCACCGAACCACACCAATCCTATCACTGCTGCATTTATGCCGCTGTACACACGCTTGATTCTCTTTCGGAGACATATAAATCCATAGGTTTTAACATTCTTACAAGTCAGGTATATTCTTAGGCGTTTAATATGGGGTGTTGAGTCCACTTCGTTGAGCAAGGAGTAGCTCTTGTCTATTATATATTTGGCTTATGGAATGGTATCTGTGCTAATTTCAATCTCTGGTTTTATGCAGCACCCCAACTCACCTTTCCTCTTAAGCAAGCATATGTTGGTTTTCTACATTTGAGACCCTATTCTGTTTTGTAATTCAGTTCCTGGGTAGACAAGTTTACATTCCGTGTAGTAGTGATATCTTATGACACTTCTTTTTCTCTGTGACTTATTTCACTTAGAATCATCGTACCTGAATAAACTCGTTATGCTGCTACAGGCCTGATGACATAGATTTCATTGCTGAGTGATATTGCATTGTACGTAAGTACCACAACTTCTTTATCCATTTTCGCTTTCTGCGATATTGAACGTGTACCGTAAACGAGGTTCTTGTAAAGAGAGCCATCCCAAACTTTGGGGTGGCTGTGTCTTTTTGATTTTAATTTCCTTAAGCTATAGGACCATAAGTGGAATTGCCCTAGGCTCTGTTGCTTGTTTTTTAGATGTTTCAGGAAACACCATACACTTCTCCAGAGTGGCTGTTGGCAATTTACATCCCACCCATGAACATAACAAGGCTCCCAGTTCTCCATGGCCTGTCCTGCCTTTCTGGATTTTACACTTTTTTCAGATGGCCCTTTTGACCGGGGGGCAGTGAGACATCATTGTAGTGCAGATTTGCTTTGCAAGTTCCTTGCTTGGCCAAAAAGGGCGTATGCGTTTTTTCCTGAATATATTCAGGAAAAAATGCATACGCCCTTTTTGGCCAAGTGCATCATTGTGGACGTTCTGCCTCTTTTCCTATGCTTTACATGCAATTCCAGTCTACCTCCTGAAATCGGTTTCCTGCAATTCTGCCCCTCTTTCAAGCACTCTTGGCAGCCTTTCTTCAATATATTTTTGGACGATAGCTGTCATTTATAACTCTGCAGGTTTGTGAATGACAGTGTCCCTGAGCTCCTTTTTTCAACTCGCTTTCTTGTGAGCTGGCCACAACACCACTGCATTGCTTCAGGCCCTAGTGTGGTTCTGGCATGACACGCTGAGCCTTTGGTTAATTCCTCTTCCTGGTGGGAAATGAGAGTTAAATTTGCCCGTCCAGACACCTCCAGCTAGTCTCTCATTGGTTCTCCCTATTGCTGTTCATTTTCCGCAGAAATTGCAAACTGGGCCAATCAGGAGGTTAAAGGCACTGAGTCTCCAAGTGGAGAGAGTGTTAGTAAAGCGTCTGGAATGTTGCACCCGAGTACCAGGGGACGAAACCTGAGTCACATTTGAACACGTTTCCCGATCACATGGTGGATGATACTCTGGGTTCCACATGCATGTTTTAGCTGAAGGAAGAATCCCTTAAACCTGGAGAGTTGAGATCCATGGAATGGGTACCATACAATATGACTTCAAAGGGTCTGCATTTGCTCACCGAACCTCACCAATCCTATCACTGCTGCGTTTATGCCGCTGTACACACGGTTGATTCTCTTTCGGAGACATATAAATCCATAGGTTTTAAGATTCTTACTAGTCAGGTATATTATTAGGCGTTTAATATGGGGTGTTGAGTCCACTTCGTTGAGCAAGGAGTAGCTCTTGTCTATTACATATTTGGCTTATGGAACGGTATCTGTGCTAATTTCAATCTCTGGTTTTATGTAGCACCCCAACTCACCTTTCCCCTTAAGCAAGCATAACTTGGTTTTCTACATTTGAGACCCTGTTCTGTTTTGTAATTCAGTTCCTGTGTAGCCAAGTTTACATTCCGTGTAGTAGTGATATCTTATGATGTTTCTTTTTCTGTGTGACTTATTTCACTTAGAATCATCGTACCTGAATCCACTCATTATGCTGCTACAGGCAGATGACATAGATTTCATTGCTGAGTGATATTGCATTGTACGTAAGTACCACAACTTCTTTATCCATTTTTCACTTTCTGCGATATTGAACTTGTACCATAAACGAGGTTCTTGTAAACAGAGCCGTCCCAAACTTTGGGGTGGCTGTGTCTTTTTGATTTTAATTTCCCTAAGCTATAGGACCATAAGTGGAAGTGCCCTATGCTCTGTTGCTTTGTTTTGTAGATGTTTCAGGAAACACCATACACTTCTCCAGAGTGGCTGTTGGCAATTTACATCCCGCCCATGAGCATAACAAGGCTCCCAGTTCTCCATGGCCTGTCCTGCCTTTCTGGATTTTACACTTTTTTCAGATGGCCCATTTGACCGGGGCGCAGTGAGACCTTATTGTAGTGCAGATTTCCTTTTCAAGCTTGATTGGTTGGCCAAAAAGGGCATATGCATGTTTTCCTGAATACATACAGGAAAAAACGCGTATGCCCTTTTTGGCCAAGTCCATCATTGTGGACGTTCTGCCTCTTTTCCTATGCTTTACATGCAATTCCAGTCTACCTCCTGAAATCGGTTTCCTGCAATTCTGCCCCGCTTTCAAGTCCTCTTGGCAGCCTTACTTCAATATATTTTTGGATGATAGCTGTCATTTATAACTCTGCAGGTTTGTGAATGACAGTGCGCCTGAGCTCCTTTCTTCAACTCGCTTTCTTGTGAGCTGGTCACAACACCGCAGGATTGCTTCAGGCCTTAGTGTTGTTCTGGCACAGCACGCTGAGCCTTTGGTTAATTCCTCTTCCTGGTGGGTAATGAGAGTTAAATTTGCCCGTCCAGACACCTGAAGCAAGTCTCTCTTGTTTCTCCCTATTCCTGTTCATTTTCTGCAGAAATTGCAAACTGGGCCAAACAGGAGGTTAAAGGCACTGACTCTCCAAGTGGGGAGAGTGTTAGTAAAGCGTCTGGAATGTTGCACCCGAGTACCGGGGGACGAATACTGAGACACATTTGAACACGTTTCCCGATCACACGGTGGATCATACTCTGGGTTCCACATGCATGTTTTAGCTGAAGGAAGAATCCCTTAAACCTGGAGAGTTGAGACCCATGGAATGGGTACCATGCAATATGACTTCAAAGGGTCTGCATTTGCTCACCGCTCCTCACCAATCCTATCAATGCTGCTTTTATGCCACTGTACACACACTTGATTCTCTTTCGGAGACATATAAATCCATAGGTTTTAAGATTCTTACTAATCAGGTATATTTTTACGCATTTAATATGGGGTGTTGAGTCCACTTCGTTGAGCAAGGAGTAGCTCTTGTCTATTACATATTTGGCTTATGGAACGGTATCTGTGCTAATTTCAATCTCTGGTTTTATGCAGCACCCCAACTCACCTTTCCCCTTAAGCAAGCATACGTTGGTTTTCTACATTTGAGACCCCGTTCTGTTTTGTAATTCAGTTCCTGTGTAGCCAAGTTTACATTCCGTGTAGTAGTGATATCTTATGATGTTTCTTTTTCTGTGTGACTTATTTCACTTCGAATCATCGTACCTGAATCCACTCATTATGCTGCTATGGGCCTGATGACATAGATTTCATTGCTGAGTGATATTGCATTGTACGTAAGTACCACAACTTCTTTATCCATTTTTGGCTTTCTGCGATATTGAACTTGTACCGTAAACGAGGTTCTTGTAAACAGAACCGTCCCAAACTTTGGGGTGGCTGTGTCTTTTTGATTTTAATTTCCCTAAGCTATAGGACCATAAGTGGAAGTGCCCTAGGCTCTGTTGCTTTGTTTTTTGGATGTTTCAGGAAACACCATACACTTCTCCAGAGTGGCTGTTGGCAATTTACATCCCGCCCATCAGCATAACAAGGCTCCCAGTTCTCCATGGCCTGTCCTGCCTTTCTGGATTTTACACTTTTTTCAGATGGCCCTTTTGACCGGGGGGCAGTGAGACTTCATTGTAGTGCAGATTTCCTTTGCAAGCTTGCTTGCTTGGCCAAAAAGGGCGTATGCGTTTTTTCCTGAATATATTCAGGAAAAAACGCATACGCCCTTTTTGGCCAAGTGCATCATTGTGGACGTTCTGCCTCTTTTCCTATGCTTTACATGCAATTCCAGTCTACCTCCTGAAATCGGTTTCCTGCAATTCTGCCCCGCTTTCAAGTCCTCTTGGCAGCCTTACTTCAATATATTTTTGGACGATAGGTGTCATTTATAACTCTGCAGTTTTGAAAATGACAGTGGCCCTGACCTCCTTTCTTCAACTCGCTTTCTTGTGAGCTGGCCGCAACACCACAGGATTGCTTCAGGCCCTAGTGTGGTTCCGGCATGACACACTGAGTCTTTGGTTAATTCCTCTTCCTGGTGGGAAATGAGAGTTAAATTTGCCCATCCAGACACCTCCAGCTAGTCTCCCATTGGTTCTCCTTATTCCTGTTTGTCTTACACAGAAATTGCAAACTGGGTCAAAGAGGAGGTTAAAGGCACTGACTCTCCAAGTGGAAAGAGTGTTAGTAAAACGTCTGGAATGTTGCACCCGAGTACCAGGGGACGAAACCTGAGACACATTTGAATACGTTTCTCGATCACACGGTGGATCATACTCTGGGTTCCACATGCATGTTTTAGCTGAAGGAAGAATCCCTTAAACCTGGAGAGTTGTGACCCTTGGAATGTGTACCATGCAATATGACTTCAAAGGGTCTGCATTTGCTCACCGAACCTCACCAATCCTATCACTGCTGCGTTTATGCCGCTGTACACACGCTTGATTCTCTTTCGGAGACATATATATCCATAGATTTTAAGATTCTTACTAGTCAGGTATATTCTTAGGCGTTTAATATGGGGTGTTGAGTCCACTTCGTTGAGCAAGGAGTAGCTCTTGTCTATTACATATTTGGCTTATGGAACGGTATCTGTGCTAATTTCAATCTCTGGTTTTATGCAGCACCCCAACTCACCTTTCCCCTTAAGCAAGCATAAGTTGGTTTTCTACATTTGAGACCCTGTTCTGTTTTGTAATTCAGTTCCTGTGTAGCCAAGTTTACATTCCGTGTAGTAGTGATATCTTATGATGTTTCTTTTTCTGTGTGACTTATTTCACTTAGAATCATCGTACCTGAATCCACTCATTATGCTGCTACAGGCAGATGACATAGATTTCATTGCTGAGTGATATTGCATTGTACGTAAGTACCACAACTTCTTTATCCATTTTTCACTTTCTGCGATATTGAACTTGTACCATAAACGAGGTTCTTGTAAACAGAGCCGTCCCAAACTTTGGGGTGGCTGTGTCTTTTTGATTTTAATTTCCCTAAGCTATAGGACCATAAGTGGAAGTGCCCTATGCTCTGTTGCTTTGTTTTGTAGATGTTTCAGGAAACACCATACACTTCTCCAGAGTGGCTGTTGGCAATTTACATCCCGCCCATGAGCATAACAAGGCTCCCAGTTCTCCATGGCCTGTCCTGCCTTTCTGGATTTTACACTTTTTTCAGATGGCCCATTTGACCGGGGCGCAGTGAGACCTTATTGTAGTGCAGATTTCCTTTTCAAGCTTGATTGGTTGGCCAAAAAGGGCATATGCATGTTTTCCTGAATACATACAGGAAAAAACGCGTATGCCCTTTTTGGCCAAGTCCATCATTGTGGACGTTCTGCCTCTTTTCCTATGCTTTACATGCAATTCCAGTCTACCTCCTGAAATCGGTTTCCTGCAATTCTGCCCCGCTTTCAAGTCCTCTTGGCAGCCTTACTTCAATATATTTTTGGATGATAGCTGTCATTTATAACTCTGCAGGTTTGTGAATGACAGTGCGCCTGAGCTCCTTTCTTCAACTCGCTTTCTTGTGAGCTGGTCACAACACCGCAGGATTGCTTCAGGCCTTAGTGTTGTTCTGGCACAGCACGCTGAGCCTTTGGTTAATTCCTCTTCCTGGTGGGTAATGAGAGTTAAATTTGCCCGTCCAGACACCTGAAGCAAGTCTCTCTTGTTTCTCCCTATTCCTGTTCATTTTCTGCAGAAATTGCAAACTGGGCCAAACAGGAGGTTAAAGGCACTGACTCTCCAAGTGGGGAGAGTGTTAGTAAAGCGTCTGGAATGTTGCACCCGAGTACCGGGGGACGAATACTGAGACACATTTGAACACGTTTCCCGATCACACGGTGGATCATACTCTGGGTTCCACATGCATGTTTTAGCTGAAGGAAGAATCCCTTAAACCTGGAGAGTTGAGACCCATGGAATGGGTACCATGCAATATGACTTCAAAGGGTCTGCATTTGCTCACCGCTCCTCACCAATCCTATCAATGCTGCGTTTATGCCACTGTACACACACTTGATTCTCTTTCGGAGACATATAAATCCATAGGTTTTAAGATTCTTACTAATCAGGTATATTTTTACGCATTTAATATGGGGTGTTGAGTCCACTTCGTTGAGCAAGGAGTAGCTCTTGTCTATTACATATTTGGCTTATGGAACGGTATCTGTGCTAATTTCAATCTCTGGTTTTATGCAGCACCCCAACTCACCTTTCCCCTTAAGCAAGCATACGTTGGTTTTCTACATTTGAGACCCCGTTCTGTTTTGTAATTCAGTTCCTGTGTAGCCAAGTTTACATTCCGTGTAGTAGTGATATCTTATGATGTTTCTTTTTCTGTGTGACTTATTTCACTTCGAATCATCGTACCTGAATCCACTCATTATGCTGCTATGGGCCTGATGACATAGATTTCATTGCTGAGTGATATTGCATTGTACGTAAGTACCACAACTTCTTTATCCATTTTTGGCTTTCTGCGATATTGAACTTGTACCGTAAACGAGGTTCTTGTAAACAGAACCGTCCCAAACTTTGGGGTGGCTGTGTCTTTTTGATTTTAATTTCCCTAAGCTATAGGACCATAAGTGGAAGTGCCCTAGGCTCTGTTGCTTTGTTTTTTGGATGTTTCAGGAAACACCATACACTTCTCCAGAGTGGCTGTTGGCAATTTACATCCCGCCCATCAGCATAACAAGGCTCCCAGTTCTCCATGGCCTGTCCTGCCTTTCTGGATTTTACACTTTTTTCAGATGGCCCTTTTGACCGGGGGGCAGTGAGACTTCATTGTAGTGCAGATTTCCTTTGCAAGCTTGCTTGCTTGGCCAAAAAGGGCGTATGCGTTTTTTCCTGAATATATTCAGGAAAAAACGCATACGCCCTTTTTGGCCAAGTGCATCATTGTGGACGTTCTGCCTCTTTTCCTATGCTTTACATGCAATTCCAGTCTACCTCCTGAAATCGGTTTCCTGCAATTCTGCCCCGCTTTCAAGTCCTCTTGGCAGCCTTACTTCAATATATTTTTGGACGATAGGTGTCATTTATAACTCTGCAGTTTTGAAAATGACAGTGGCCCTGACCTCCTTTCTTCAACTCGCTTTCTTGTGAGCTGGCCGCAACACCACAGGATTGCTTCAGGCCCTAGTGTGGTTCCGGCATGACACACTGAGTCTTTGGTTAATTCCTCTTCCTGGTGGGAAATGAGAGTTAAATTTGCCCATCCAGACACCTCCAGCTAGTCTCCCATTGGTTCTCCTTATTCCTGTTTGTCTTACACAGAAATTGCAAACTGGGTCAAAGAGGAGGTTAAAGGCACTGACTCTCCAAGTGGAAAGAGTGTTAGTAAAACGTCTGGAATGTTGCACCCGAGTACCAGGGGACGAAACCTGAGACACATTTGAATACGTTTCTCGATCACACGGTGGATCATACTCTGGGTTCCACATGCATGTTTTAGCTGAAGGAAGAATCCCTTAAACCTGGAGAGTTGTGACCCTTGGAATGTGTACCATGCAATATGACTTCAAAGGGTCTGCATTTGCTCACCGAACCTCACCAATCCTATCACTGCTGCGTTTATGCCGCTGTACACACGCTTGATTCTCTTTCGGAGACATATATATCCATAGATTTTAAGATTCTTACTAGTCAGGTATATTCTTAGGCGTTTAATATGGGGTGTTGAGTCCACTTCGTTGAGCAAGGAGTAGCTCTTGTCTATTACATATTTGGCTTATGGAACGGTATCTGTGCTAATTTCAATCTCTGGTTTTATGCAGCACCCCAACTCACCTTTCCCCTTAAGCAAGCATAAGTTGGTTTTCTACATTTGAGACCCTGTTCTGTTTTGTAATTCAGTTCCTGTGTAGCCAAGTTTACATTCCGTGTAGTAGTGATATCTTATGATGTTTCTTTTTCTTTGTGACTTATTTCACTTAGAATCATCGTACCTGAATCCACTCATTATGCTGCTATGGGCCTGATGACATAGATTTCATTGCTGAGTGATATTGCATTGTACGTAAGTACCACAACTTCTTTATCCATTTTTCGCTTTCTGCGATATTGAACTTGTACCGTAAACGAGGTTCTTGTAAACAGAGCCGTCCCAAACTTTGGGGTGGCTGTGTCTTTTTTATTTTAATTTCCCTAAGCTATAGGACCATAAGTGGAAGTGCCCTAGGCTCTGTTGCTTTGTTTTTTAGATGTTTCAGGAAACACCATACACTTCTTCAGAGTGGCCGTTGCCAATTTACATCCCGCCCACCAGCATAACAAGGCTCCCAGTTCTCCATGGCCTGTCCTGCCTTTCTGGATTTTACACTTTTTCAGATGGCCCTTTTGACCTGGGGGAAGTGAGACTTCATTGTAGTACACATTTCCTTTGCAAGCTTGCTTGGTTGGCCAGAAAGGGCATATGCGTTTCTTCCTGAATATATTCAGGAAAAAACGCATGCGCCCTTTTTGGCCAAGTGCATCATTGTCGACGTTCTGAGTCTTTTCATATGTTGTCAATGCAATTCTAGTCTACCTCTTGAAATCGGTTTCCTGCAATTCTACCTTGCTGTCAGTGCTTCTTCATAGCCTTACCTCAATATACTTTTGGAAAATAGTTGGCCTTTATAACTCTGCAGGTTTTTGAATTGCAGTGGCCCTTAGCTCCATTTTTCAGCTCTTATTTTTGTGATCTTGCCTCATATCCACAGGATTTTTTCATGCCCTATTCTTCTTCTGGGGCGCCTTGCTCTGCCTTTGGTTAATTCTTCTTCCTGATGTGAAATTAGAGTGACATGTGCCCATTGAAACCGCTACAGCTATTTTCTCACTGGTTCCCCCTATTCCCATTCATCCTCCGCACTAACTGCAGACTGTGCGATACCGGAACTTAAAGGCATTGACTCTCCGTGTGGGGATGTTGTTAGTAAAGTGGCTGGAATGTTGATCCGGAACCCCAGGAGAGGAAAATGAGGTGCGTTTTAGAAACCTTTCCCGATCATATGGTATACCATCCGCTGGATTTCCCATGCATGGTTTAGCTGTAGGAAGATTCCCTTCAACCTGGAGTGTTGGGACCCTTGGAATGAGTAGCATGAAGTATTGCATTAAACTTTCGGCAGTTGCTCACCAAAGCTCACCAATCCTCTCAGCCCCAAGTGTCCAGCCTTATGTCTTATCCAGCTGTGGGTTTATATGTGGTCATTCCAGGTTGCATCACAGCCCCTGAGCGAATTTTGTAAGAATTTTTCTCTCTTTCATTGTTTCTGCGTTTTGGTTTTAAAATTTATTTCTATAATGGGGTTTAGCTCATTTTCACTGCTGTGTTTGGCCACTCTGCACACACTTGATTCCCTTATGGAGATATATCAATACATGGGTTTTAAGATTCTTATTACTCAGATATATTTCTCTGCGGTGTATAGGGTGTGTTGAGGCCAGTTCATTGAGCAAGGTGTAGATCTTGTCTAATACCTATTTGGTTTATTGAACGGTATCTGTGCTAATTTCAAACTCTGGTTTTATGCATCACCCCACCTCTCCTTTCCCCTTAAGCTGACATAAGTGTGTTTTCTAAATGTGAGACACTGTTCTGTTTTGTAATTCATTTTTTGTGCAGCCATATTTATCCTCCCTCTATAAGTGATATCTTATGATATGTTTCTTTTTCTGTTTGACTTATTTCAAGTAGTATTATCGGACCTAAATCCACTCTTTATCCTTCTACTAGCCTTATTACATTGATTTCATGGTGAAGAGATATTCCATTGTACATAAGTACCACATTTTCTTTATCCATTGTTCTCTTTCCTGGGATATTTAAGGTGTACTGAAGTTGAGGTTCTTGTAAACAGAGTAGCCCTAAACTGTGGTGTGCTTGTGTCTTGTTGATTTTTAGACTTCCCTAGATATACTTCCATGATTGGAAGTGCCCTATGCTCTGTAGCTCTGTTTTTTAGATGATTTAGGAACCACCATACACTTCTCCAGAGTGGCTCTCGGCAGTTCACACACTGTCCATCAGCGTATAAAGGCTCCCTGTTCTCCATGGCCTGTCCTGCATTTCTGGTTTTTACAATTTTTTCGGATGGCCCTTTTGACCGGTGGGAAATGAGACTTCTTTGTTGTGCACATTTGCATTGCTTGCTTGCTTGGTTGCCCATAAAGTGCGTATGCGTTTTTTCCTGGATATATTCAGGAAAAAACGCATACTCCTTTTTGGGCCAACTGCATCATTGTCGAAATTCTGCCGCTTTTCATGTGCTTTAAAGACGAGTCCAATCTATCTCTTGAAATCTGTTTCTTGCAATTCTGTCTTGCATTCAGATCCTCTTCTTTGCCTTACCTCAACATATTTTTGGACGTTAGTTTTCATTTATAACTCTGCAGGTTTGTGAATTGCAGTGACCCTGAGCTCCATTTTTTAAGTTGCTCTTTTGTGAGCTGGCCTCAAAGCCGCAGGATTGCTTCAGGCCCTATTTTGGCTCCAGCGAGGCGGGCTGAGCCTTTTTTTACTTCTTATTCTTAATGGGAAATTAGAGTGACATGTGCCCGTCCAAACCCCTACAACTATTCTCTCATTGGTTCCCCCTCTTCCCGTTCATCCTCCTCACAATTTGCAAAATGTGTGAAACAGAAGTTTAAATGTGCTGATTCTCTAAGTGGGGAGATTCTAAGTAACGTGGCTGGAATGATGAACAGGAGCACGAGGAGAGGATAAATGAGGTGCATTTTAGACACATCTCCCCATCACATGGTGTACAGTCCTCTGGGTTTTCCATGCATGTTTTAGCTGTAGGAAGATCCCTTGAACCTGCAGATTTGGGACCCATTGAATGGGTACCAGGTAGTATTACTTTAAAGGGTGTGCATTTCCTCACCCAACCTCACATTTCTCTTAGCACGAACAGTTTCCAGCCTTATGTGTCATCCTGCTGTGGGTCTAGATGTGTTCAATCCATGTTGCATCACCGTCCCTGAGGAAAAGTTGTAAGAGGTTTTCTCTGTCTCTCTGTCGTTTATTTTTTTCAATTTATTACTATATTGGTTACAGCTGATTTTCAAAGCTCTGTTTCTTGCTGCTGTACATCCACTTGATTCACATACAGAGAGACATCAATAAATTCTTTTTCAGATTCTTACCAGTCATATATATTCTTTTCCGGTGACTTGAGTGTGCTGAGTGCAGTTCTTTTAGCTACCGTGTAGGCCTTGTTGATTATCAGTTTGGTATTTGGAATGGTATCTTTGCTAATTTCAACCTCCTGGATGATGCCTCACCCCTCCCCACCTTTCCCGTTTAGCAGCCTTACGCGTGTTTTCTACATACTTGACTATGTTTTTCTTTTGTAATTTATTTCATGTGTAGCCATTTTGGATTCCACCTTTAAGTGATATCTTATGATATGTGTCTTTTTCTTTTTGAATTATGTCACTTAGAATGATCATACGTAACTCCTCCGGAGTTGTTACAACTGGCCATATTTCATTGATTTCCAGGCTGAGTAATATTCCACTCTACATAAGTACCACATCTCTATCCATTTTTTCCCTCCAGAGACATTTAAGTTATATCCTAGTCGAGGATCTTTTAAACAGAGAGGCAGTAAACATTGGGGTGCCTGTGTCCTCTCGATTTTTGTTTTTCCCAAGACATACACCCATGAGTGCAAGTGCCCTATGCTCTGTAGCTCATTTTTTAGATGCTTTAGTAAACACAATACACTTCTCCAGAATGGCCGTTGGCAATATACATTTCCACTATAAGCCTCACAGGGCTCCCTCTTCTCCTTGCCCTGTCCTGCATTTCTGGTGTTTACACTTTATGAGGATGGCTCTTCTGACTGATGCGAAGTGATATCTTTTGTAGTATTGATTTCCAGTGCCCACCTGTTTGGTTGGCTAAAAAAGTGTATGCCCTTTTCTTGAATATATACAGAAAAAAACGCATACAGCCTTTTTGGCCAACTGCAATGTTGGCAATGTTCAGCCCCTTTTCTTGTGCTTAATGGCGAGTCCTTTCTACCTCCTCAAATCCCTTTCCTGCCATTCTCCCTTGCTTACCAATCCTTTTCTCTGACTTTCCTCAAGACATTTTTCAGTGATAGATATTTTCAACTCTGCAGTTTCGTGAATTTTACTGCCCCTGAGTTCCATTGTTCAACTTGTGTTTATGGGAACTGGCCACAAAGCAGTGGGATTTCCTCAAGCCCTATACTGTTTCCATGGGCAACCCTAGCCTTTGGTCAATTCGTCTTCCTGATTGGAAATTAGAGTGACATGTGCCTGTCTGAACACCTAGGACTTGTCTCTCATTGTTCCTCATCCTTCCGCTTCATCCTCTGGACAAATTCCAAACTGTACGCAACAGGATGTTGACAGTGCTGACATCTCCAAGTGGGGAGACTGTTAGTAAAGACGCTGGAGGGGTGAACCCGAGCACCAGGAGATGAGGAGATGAGATGCCTTTTCCAAACTCTTCCCGATCAGACGGTATACCATCCTCTGGGTGTGACAGACATGTTTTAGCAGTAGGAAGAGTCCCATTCATGTAAGGAGAACACCAGGGCTTTTTCAAAATCAGTGTCTCCCCGAAACCCAAACTGGGGAATTTTTTAAGCTACGGCTACACATATGTTCATTAAGGGCCTTGGGAAGTAGGCAGAGTCCAAACTTTAGATGTTTGAAGTCTTCAGGGTCAGAAGCACTCACCACCGGCTTCCCTTAGGTTACACTTTAACTGTCATTGATAGATGATGTCAATAAAAATATCTATTCTTTTTCCGATTATTTCCCCTTATAGGTTATTGCAAAATATTGAGTGTAGTTCCCTGTGCTATACAGTAGTTCCTTGTTGATGATCTATTTTATACATAGCAGTGTGTATGTGTTAATTCCAAACTGTTAATTTATCCCTCCTCCCACCTTTCCCCTTTGGTAATAATAAATTATAAGATTTTATACTTCTCAGAAATGGGGGAGCTGAAAGAGAGGTATCATTTTCAATGGAAAAGCATTTAAAACAAGATTGAAGCTTTAACCAAGATTATTAGGTGTACATCCTTGGAAAGAAATCACTTCATTTCTCTAATATTGACCTGACAAATAAGACAAACCTTTTCACTGAACTTGCTTATAATAAAGTGATGGAAATATCAAATGGAAGTGTTAGAAACATCTTATTTTACCCGAGCCTTATAAACTGTTCTATGTTAACTACAGTTTGGCTCACACATCTGTTCATTGAAGTTACAATAGTCTCAATTTCTGTTACTGATCCTCCAGAGTGGACCCCAACAAGTGTCCCCCTGCCCAGTGTCATTGGGGCCAACAGATCGAGACTGAGTTTGGTTCACAAGCAAAGGAAACTTTATATTTTAAACAGAGAATGGAGAGGTGAGAGCACGCACTACCCCGTGGGCTGTGGGCTGGGCTGCTGTGTAGAGATCCTGTCAGAGTCAGTGGGAGGGAGGGGGCGGAGCACTCGAGGGCCGGGTTGGCTGCAGCTCAGCCTCTATATCTCGGAGTCTGCACTGGGCCCCAGGAGCTGAGGTGTCGACCCAGCCATTCTGCACTAGGAAATCTGGTCTGAAGTGCCGGGTGTGGAACCTCTGCATGCGGGACCCTAGGAGCACGTGAAATTAGACAAAGCACAAAGGATAAAAAAGGTCAGACTTGACTTTATTGCCCAGATTCTATTTTTATCTCCCAGGGATTTTTAATGGGCTTTGCTGGGGACAAACCCCTCCTCTGCCTTTTGTCCCGTTCCTCATTCTTGGAGTGCTGAGGGTGCAGACCCTTCTTCTGTAACTGCTGAGTGCTGAGTTGGGAGCCCTCATACCAGGGGACGAGGGTCAGAACTTCTCCCCAGCAGCCTCCAGGTGACGTTGATTGGCCCCAGGACCCCTGCCTCCCTGCTCGTCCGCCTGAGCACCAGCATTGGAAGTGTTATAGATTCTAATGACCTTTAAGGGTCCAGGAAAGAGATGTGCAGAGACGCTGTGGGGGCCGGTTTCACCCCGCCCCACATTTGTTCGGCCACCTTAGGCTGACCGTTTCTGCCAGCCTAGATGCTCTGACCAGTAGTCTGCTCTTTCTTCAATTAGGCCCCTGAATTAACGTAAAAACAGCACCAGGTGTCAGAGCCCTGCCCGCTCAACTCCCAGACAGTCCAGGGTCAATGGTGATCAAGGACCATGATGGCCACTGAGTCAACAGCCTTTTGAAGTAAACAGGAGTCCAGCCGGTCTTATTGGCCACCATCATCACGGTGTCTGTAGGCTTTTCTATGGTGACAGTGTGATATACGTTTCCCCCGCCAAGATTATTAGCTCCCCTCCGGGTGCAGTAAGTCCTGCAAGCAGTAGTCTACTCCTTCGGGACACACTATTGTTGTTTTATGAGAGAAACTCCAGGTCAAGTGATGTTCACACGAGTCGTCATGGTGCCCTGTTGCCCCCGGTTATCTCTCTGGATGTTGGAGTTGGAGGGCCTCCTCACTCGAGGTCGGTGTGCCCACGGAGTGAACCCTGCAACTTCAGGGCATGGTTGGTGATTAGGATCACCACGTGGGGTCCTTTTCCCTTAGGAGAGAGGTGGCCTTTTGGGCTGCTGATTTTCAGGTTTTTAGATACCGCCAGTATCTTGGCCAGATGTGGCAGTGGGCCAAGCCCCTTGGTGACTGTAGTTTATCCTACCTGGATGGCATTCTTGTGTTGTTCCATTTCAAGTGGTCCCAGTTTTTGCACTAATTCTCCAATGGCGACTCACCTTTCACCGGGAATGGAAAGGTCAAAGGGTTTAGCTCAATTAGGGAGTTCCAGGGCAAGGGTCTGAATTGACTGCTCTTTCCATTCTTGAAAGGCCACTTCTGGATTCTGTTCAAAAGGATCATCATCTTTTCCTTTCAGTGTTTCATATAGAGGCCCAGCTAGTAGACTGTAGTTAGGGATCCAGAAGCAGCAAACCCTGGCCTCCCCAGGAACCCATAAGCTGTCTTCTAGTTTTAGAAAGGGGTAAGGCTGCAAATGGTTTCTTCCCTTTCCTGGGATGGGCTTCTCTGACCTTCTGTGAGAATGAAGCCCAGGCAGGTCACCGCAGTCTGTGATATTTGAGCTTTTTCTTGGACAACTTCTATCCTTTATTGGCTTGGTAGTTCAGAGGCCTCCTTAGTAGGGCTGGCGATCAGAATGTCATCTGCATATTGAAGGAGGGTTTCCTTTTCCAGAGGTAGAACTTTTCAGTCTTTAGCTAAGCTTTCCCCAAAGATGGTGTGGGAATTTTTGAACCCTTGGGGCAAGACGGCCCGGAAGTATTGTTTTAGTTGTATGTTGAGTCCTGCCACTCACAAGCCAAAATTTCTTGTGACTCTGGGACTAATGGAATACAAAAGAAGGCATCATTGAGACTAATACAGAATACCATGTCCTGGTGGTTGGTAGAATGACCAGCAGGGTGTAGGAATTAGGAGCAACTGGAGGTATATCCTCGGTGGCTTCACTGACTGTCCTGACATCCTTTACCAGGTCCCCAGCAGCCCATGGGGCTCTCGTGGTCAGGCCAATCCCAGGATATGGAGCTCTCCTGGGCAGGTACCCCACCCCCAACCCAGCCCACGGGGCTCTCGTGGTCAGGCCTCTCCCAGGATACAGAGCTACCCTTGCAGGTACCGTGGCAGGGCTGGGCACACAGGAACCGTGCACATAGCTCTCACTGAAGAGCACCCCCATCTCACCTGTCGCTCAGAGCTGACACAGAGCACCTCAGAGCAGGACTTGAACTAACAAACAGCAGCTGCGACAGGTCTGTGACCCTGGGCATCACTCTGTGTGGCCTCCCTCCACCTGGTCTTCCAGAGACTTCCACTGCACCCGGGGCACCAGGCCTCTGTCTCCAACCACCACCCACCCCTCCTCTCCCTGACTCCTGGGTTCCTCTCATTAGGAGAGGCTTTTCTTGAAGTTGTCTCCCACTCATGGGCCAGATAAAATGATTAGAAAACAAGCCAAAGCTGCAGCCCCTTGTCTATCCTGACTCTCAGGAGCCCACACCTGTTCCTTGGACCTGGCCGGTTCAGCAAGTTCCATTTTCTGCAACTGTGAGCCCCTGAGGGGTGATGATTGGCTGACCTGGGCAGCCTTACCGTGCCGGCCAGCCCTCCCCAGGTGTGCCTGGGTTGAGATCAATATAAATACCACTCCAGGCAGCAAGAGCCCCTGCAGCTGTGCCTGACGCCATTTTCTCTGCCCTGTCAGCAGTCTCGGGGCTGGGCTGGTGGGAGGGAGTGAGAGGCCACGGCTTTGTGGGTGGCCCAGTGTGAGTGGGGCTCTGCTGGACTTTCTGCAGCAGTTGCCAGGCTGCCACCTGCTAAAGAAGAGGATGTGTCACCCATACCTGCTGCTGGAATTTCTCCCTGGGCAGAGGTCAGGAAGGAAAAAAGCAGTGGGAGCAGGGACAGGACGGGTATCTCAGGCAGGGAAATGGAAATCTTCCAGAAGAGCACCCAGGACCAGGGCCATCCTGGCTGGCCTGCAGGCACCAAGTCAGCTGGCATGCTGTCACTCATGTGGCTCCATGGCCCTTCCTCTAGGCTTTCAAGTCCTTGTATATATTCAGGTGTTTTACCTGGGAAGGGTGGGAACAGTTCAACAGCAACTGGCCTGGGGCTCAGCTCACGTTCACTCACAGATGCCTCGGCACGGTGCCCCAGCTTTGCAATGAGGACGCTTGTTGTGTGGGGGCTGCTGGCTGAATGGGAGACGATTCCCCACCACTGACCAACTTCAGAATTGTTTACAACTGGAGCAAGGGCCCTGATACGGTTTTCCTCTGAGTAACTGGTGGGTTCTGTTTTTTTTTTCTCTTTTTCGTTTTTGGTTCAAGGTAGAATTTATTCCTCTTTTTTGTATTTACAGATATAAGCATGGAAATAATTTATTCATATAAATACATGTATGTGAAGGGAATAATTGTTTTTTCTGTTTTGTTTTTTAAATTTTATTTCTTTTTAATTTTGAATTTTATTTTATATTTTTATACAGCAAGTTCTTATTTGTTATCTATTTTATACATATAAATGTTTACATGCCAATCCCAATCTCTCAACTCCTCCCACCACCACCCCCCCAAGAGCTTTCCCCCCTTGTTGTCCATACGATTGTTGTCTACATCTGTTGCTCTATTTATGCCTTGCAAAACGGTTAATCTGTACAGTTTTTCTAGGTTCCACATACATGCATGAATATACAAGATTTGTTTTTCTCTTTCTGACTTACTTCACTCTGTATGACAGTCTCTAGATCCATCGACGTCTCTACAAATGACCCAATTTCATTCCTTTCGTGGCTTAGTAATATTCCATTTTATATATGTACCACATCTTTATGCATTCGTCTGTCTGTGGTCATTTAGGTTGCTTCCATTACCTCGATATTGTAAATAGTGATGCAATGAACATTGCGGTGAATGTCTCTTTTTGATTTATGGTTTTGTCTGGGTATATGTCCAGTACTGGGATTGCTGTATCATATGGTAATTCTATTAATAGTTTCTTAAGAAACTCCATATTGTTCTCCATAGTGACTGTATCAATTTATATTCCCAACAATAGTGGAAGAGGCTTCCTTTTCTCCACACCCTTTCCAGCATTTGTTGTTTGTAGATTTTCAGATGATGCCCATTCTAACAGGTGTGAGGTGATACCTCATTGTTGAGTCCATTTCGTTGAGCAAGGGGTAGGTCTTGTCTATTACATATTTGGATTATGGAACGGTATCTGTGCTAATTTCAAACTCTGGTTTTATGCAGCACCCCAACTCACCTTTCCCCTTAAGCAAGCATAAGTTGGTTTTCTAAACTTGAGACCCTGTTCTGTTTTGTAATTCAGTTCCTGTGTAGCCAAGTTTACATTCCGTGCATTAGTGATACCTTATGATGTTTCTTTTTCTGTGTGACTTATTTCACTTAGAATCATCGTGCCTCAATCCACTCATTATGCTGGTACAGGCCTGGTGACACAGATTTCATTGCTGAGTGGTATTCTGTTGTACGTAAGTACCGCAACTTCTTTATCAATTATTTGTTCTCTGGAATATTTAACTTGTACCGTAGAAGAGGTTCCTATAAACAGAGCCATCCCAAATTTTGGGGTGGCTGTGTCTTTTTGATTTTAATTTCCCTAAGCTATAAGACCATAAGTGGAAATGCCCTAGACTCTGTTGCTTTGTTTTTCAGATGTATCAGGAAACACTATACACTTCTCCAGAGTGACTGTTGGCAATTTACATCCCGCCCATCAGCATAACAAGGCGCCTAGTTCTCCATGGCCTGTCCTGCCTTTCTGGATTTTACACTTTTTTCAGATGGCTCTTTAGACCGGGGGGAAGTGACACTTCATAGTAGTTCGGATTTCCATTGCAAGCTTGCTTGGTTTGCCAAAAAGGGCGTATGTGTTTTTTCCTGAATATATTCAGGAACAAACTCATACGCCCTTTTTTGTCACGTGCATCATTGTCGATGTTCTGCCTCTTTTCCTATGCTTTAAATGCAAATCCAGTCTACCTCCTGAAATCGGTTTCCTGAAATTCTGCCCCGCTTTCAAGTCCTCTTCGCAGCCTTACTTCAATATATTTTTGGACATTATCTGTCATTTATAACTCTGCAGGTTTGTGAATTACAGTGCCCCTGAGCTCCTTTCTTCAACTCGCTTTCTTGTGAGCTGGCCGCAACACCGCACGATTGCTTCAGGCCCTAGTGTGGTTCCAGCATGGCACGCTGAACCTTTGGTTAATTCCTCTTCCTGGTGGGAAATGAGAGTTAAATTTGCCCGTCCAGACACCTCCAGCTAGTCTCTCATTGGTTCTCCTTATTCCTGTTCATTTTCTGCAGAAATTGCAAACTGGGCCAAACAGGAGTTTAAAGGCAGTGACTATGCAAGTGGGGAGAGTCTTAGTAAAGCGTCTGGAATGTTGAACCCGAGTACCAGGGGACGAAAACTGAGACACATTTGAACACGTTTCCCGATCACAAGGTGGATCATACTCTGGGTTTTTCATGCATGTTTTAGCTGAAGGAAGAATACCTTAAACCTGGAGAGTTGAGACCCATGGAATGGGTACCATGCAATATGACTTCAAAGGGTCTGCATTTGCTCACCGAACCTCACCAATCCTATCACTGCTGCGTTTATGCCACGGTACACACACTTGATTGTCTTTCAGAGACATATAAATCCATAGGTTTTAAGATTCTTCCTAGTCAGGTATATTCTTAGGCGTTTAATATGGGGTGTTGAGTCCAGTTCATTGAGCAAGGAGTAGCTCTTTTCTATTACATATTTGGCTTATGGAACGGTATCTGTGCTAATTTCAATCTCTGGTTTTATGCAGCACCCCAACTTACCTTTCCCCTTAAGCAAGCATAAGTTGGTTTTCTACATTTGAGACCCTGTTCTGTTTTGTAATTCAGTTCCTGTGTAGCCAAGTTTACATTCCATGTATTAGTGATATCTTATGATGTTTCTTTTCTGTGTGATTTATTTCACTTAGAATCATCGTACCTGAATCCACTCATTATGCTGCTACGGGCCTGATGACATAGATTTCATTGCTGAGTGATATTGCATTGTACGTAAGTACCACAACTTCTTTATCCATTTTTCGCTTTCTGCGATATTTAACTTGTACCGTAAACTAGGTTCTTTTAAACAGAACCGTTCCAAACATTGGGGTGGCTGTGGCTTTTTGATTTTAATTTCCCTAATCTATAGGACCATAAGTGGAAGTGCCCTAGGCTCTGTTGCTTTGTTTTTTAGATGTTACAGGAAACACCAAACACTTCTCCAGAGTGGCTGTTGGCAATTTACATCCCGGCCATCAGCATAACAAGGCTCCCAGTTCTCCATGGCCTGTCCTGCCTTTCTGGATTTTACACTTTTTTCAGATGGCCCTTTTGACCGGGGGGCAGTGAGACTTCATTGTAGTGCAGATTTCCTTTGCAAGCTTGCTTGGTTGGCCAAAAAGGGCGTATGCGTTTTTTCCTGAATATATTCAGGAAAAAACGCATACGCCCTTTTTGGCCAAGTGCATCATTGTGGACGTTCTGCCTCTTTTCCTATGCTTTACATGCAATTCCAGCCTACCTCCTGAAATCGGTTTCTTGAAATTCTGCCCCGCTTTCAAGTCCACTTGGCAGCCTTACTTCAATATATTTTTGGACGATAGCTGTCATTTATAACTCTGCAGGTTTGTGAATTACAGTGCCCCTGAGCTCCTTTATTCAACTCGCTTTTTTGTGAGCTGGCCGCAACACCGCAGGATTGCTTCAGGCCCTAGTGTGGTTCTGGCATGACACGCTGAGCCTTTGGTTAATTCCTCTTCCTGATCGGAAATGAGAGTTAAATTTGCCCGTCCAGACACCTCCAGCTAGTCTCTCATTGGTTCCCTCTATTCCTGTTCATTTTCGACAGAAATTGCAAACTGGGCCAAACAGGAGGTTAAAGGCACTGACTCTCCAAGTGGGGACAGTGTTAGTAAAGCGTCTGGAATGTTGCACCCGAGTACCGGGGGATGAAAACTGAGTCACATTTAAACACGTTTCCCGATCACACGGTGGATCATACTCTGGGTTCCACATGTATGTTTTAGCTGAAGGAAGAATCCCTTAAACCTGGAGAGTTGAGACCCCTGCAATGGGTACCATGCAATATGACTTCAAAGGGTCTGCATTTGCTCACCGAACCTCACCAATCCTATCACTGCTGCATTTATGCTGCTGTACACACGCTTGATTCTCTTTCAGAGACATATAAATCCATAGGTTTTAAGATTCTTACTAGTCAGGTATATTCTTAGGCGTTTAATATGGGGTGTAGAGTCCACTTCGTTGAGCAAGGAGTAGCTCTTGTCTATTACATATTTGGCTTATGGAACAGTATCTGTGCTAATTTCAATCTCTGGTTTTATGCAGCACCCCAACTCACCTTTCGCCTTAAGCAAGCACAAGTTGGTTTTCTACATTTGAGACCCTGTTCTGTTTTGTAATTCAGTTCCTGTGTAGCCAAGTTTACATTCCTTGTAGTAGTGATATCTTATGATGTTTGTTTTTCTGTGTGACTTATTTCACTTAGAATCATCGTACCTGAATCCACTCATTATGCTGCTACGGGCCTGATGACATAGATTTCATTGCTGAGTGATATTGCATTGTACGTAAGTACCACAACTTCTTTATCCATTTTTCGCTTTCTGTGATATTGAACTTGGACCATAAATGAGGTTCTTGTAAACAGAGCTGTCCCTAACTTTGGGGTGGCTGAGTCTTTTTGATTTTAATTTCCCTAAGCTATAGGACCATAAGTGGAAGTGCCCTAGGCTCTGTTGCTTTGTTTTTTAGATGTTTCAGGAAACACCATACACTTCTCCAGAGTGGCTGTTGGCAATTTACATCCCGCCCATCAGCATAACAAGGCTCCCAGTTCTCCATGGCCTGTCCTGCCTTTCTGGATTTTACACTTTTTTCAGATGGCCCTTTTGACCAGGGAGCAGTGAGACTTCATTGTAGTGCAGATTTCCTTTGCAAGCTTGCTTGGTTGGCCAAAAAGTGCGTATGCGTTTTTTCCGGAATATATTCAGGAAAAAACGCATACGCCCTTTTTGGCCAAGTGCATCATTGTGGACGTTCTGCCTCTTTTCCTATGCTTTACATGCAATTCCAGTCTACCTCCTGAAATCGGTTTCCTGCAATTCTGCCCCGCTTTCAAGTCCTCTTGGCAGCCTTACTTCAATATATTTTTGGACGATAGCTATCATTTATAACTCTGCAGGTATGTGAATGACAGTGTCCCTGAGCTCCTTTCTTCAACTCGCTTTCTTGTGAGCTGGCCGCAACACCGCAGGATTGCGTCAGGCCCTAGTGTGGTTCCGGCATGGCACGCTGAGCCTTTGTTTAATTCCTCTTCCTGGTGGGAAATGAGAGTTAAATTTGCCCGTCCAGACACCTCCAGCTAGTCTCTCATTGGTTCTCCCTATTCCTGTTCATTTTCCGCAGAAATTGCAAACTGGGCCAAACAGGAGGTTAAAGGCACTGACTCTCCAAGTGGGGAGAGTGTTAGTAAAGCGTCTGGAATGTTGCACCCGAGTACCAGGGGACGAAAACTGAGACACATTTGAACACGTTTCCCGATCACATGGTGGATCATACTCTGGGTTCCACATGCATGTTTTAGCTGAAGGAAGAATCCCTTAAACCTGGAGAGTTGAGACCCATGGAATGGGTACCATGCAATATGACTTCAAAGGGTCTGCATTTGCTCACCGAACCTCACCAATCCTATCACTGCTGCATTTATGCCACTGTACACACGCTTGATTCTCTTTCTGAGACATATAAATCCATAGGTTTTAAGATTCTTACTAGTCAGGTATATTCTTAGGCGTTTAATATGGGGTGTAGAGTCCACTTCGTTGAGCAAGGAGTAGCTCTTGTCTCTTACATATTTGGCTTATGGAACGGTATCTGTGCTAATTTCAATCTCTGGTTTTATGCAGCACCCCAACTCACCTTTCCCCTTAAGCAAGCATAAGTCGGTTTTCTACATTTGAGACCCTGTTCTGTTTTGTAATTCAGTTCCTGTGTAGCCAAGTTTACATTCCATGTGGTAGAGATATCTTATGATGTTTCTTTTTCTGTGTGACTTATTTCACTTAGAATCATCGTACCTGAATCCACTCATTATGCTGCTATGGGCCTGATGACATAGATTTCATTGCTGAGTGATATTGCATTGTACGTAAGTACCACAACTTCTTTATCCATTTTTCACTTTCTGTGATTTTGAACTTGTACTGTAAACGAGGTTCTTTTAAACAGAGCCTTCCCAAACTTTGGGGTGGCTGTGTCTTTTTGATTTTAATTTCCCTAAGCTATAGGACCATAAGTGGAAGTGCCCTAGGCTCTGTTGCTTTGTTTTTTAGATGTTTCAGGAAACACCATACACTTCTGCAGAGTGGCTGTTGGCAATTTACATCCCGCCCATCAGCATAACAAGGCTCCCAGTTCTCCATGGCCTGTCCTGCCTTTCTGGATTTTACACTTTTTTCAGATGGCCCTTTTGACTGCGGGGCAGTGAGACTTCATTGTAGTGCAGATTTCCTTTTCAAGCTTGCTTGGTTGGCCAAAAAGGGCGTATCCGTTTTTTCCTGAATATATTCAGGAAAAAACGCATACGCCCTTTTTGGCCAAGTGCATCATTGTGGACGTTCTGCCTCTTTTCCTTTGCTTTACATGCAATTCCAGTCTACCTCCTGAAATCGGTTTCCTGCAATTCTGCCCAGCGTTCAAGTCCTCTTGGCAGCGTTACTTCAATATATTTTTGGACGATAGCTGTCATTTATAACTCTGCAGGTTTGTGAATGACAGTGCCCCTGAGCTCCTTTCTTCAACTCGCTTTCTTGTGAGCTGGCCGCAACACCGCAGCATTGCTTCAGGCCCTAGTGTGGTTCCGGCATGACATGATGAGCCTTTGGTTAATTCCTCTTCCTGGTGGGAAATGAGAGTTAAATTTGCCCGTCCAGACACCTCCAGCTAGTCTCTCATTGGTTCTCCCTATTCCTGTTCATTTTCCGCAGAAATTGCAAACTGGGCCAAACAAGAGGTTAAAGGCACTGACTCTCCAAGTGGGGAGAGTGTTAGTAAAGCGTCTGGAATGTTGCACCCGAGTACCAGGGGACGAAAACTGAGACACATTTGAACACGTTTCCCGATTACATGGTGGATCATACTCTGGGTTCCACATGCATGTTTTAGCTGAAGGAAGAATCCCTTAAACCTGGAGAGTTGAGACCCCTGCAATGGGTACCATGCAATATGACTTCAAAGGGTCTGCATTTGCTCACCGAACCTCACCAATCCTATCACTGCTGCATTTATGCCACTGTACACACGCTTGATTCTCTTTCTGAGACATATAAATCCATAGGTTTTAAGATTCTTACTAGTCAGGTATATTCTTAGGCGTTTAATATGGGGTGTAGAGTCCACTTCGTTGAGCAAGGAGTAGCTCTTGTCTATTACATATTTGGCTTATGGAACGGTATCTGTGCTAATTTCAATCTCTGGTTTTATGCAGCACCCCAACTTAGCTTTCCCCTTAAGCAAGCATAAGTCGGTTTTCTACATTTGAGACCCTGTTCTGTTTTGTAATTCAGTTCCTGTGTAGCCAAGTTTACATTCCATGTGGTAGAGATATCTTATGATGTTTCTTTCTCTGTGTGACTTATTTCACTTACAATCATCGTACCTGAATCCACTCATTATGCTGCTACGGGCCTGATGACATAGATTTCATTGCTGAGTGATATTGCATTGTACGTAAGTACCACAACTTCTTTATCCATTTTGCGCTTTCTGTGATATTGAACTTGTACCGTAAACGAGGTTCTTGTAAACAGAGCTGTTCCAAAGATTGGGGTGGTTGTGTGTTTTAGATTTTAATTTCCCTAAGCTATAGGACCATAAGTGGAAGTGCCCTAGGCTCTGTTGCTTTGTTTTTTAGATGTTTCAGGAAACACCATACACTTCTCCAGAGTGACTTTTGGCAATTTACATCCCGCCCATCAGCATAACAAGGCTCCCAGTTCTCCATGGCCTGTCCTGCCTTTCTGGATTTTACACATTTTTCAGATGGCCCTTTTGACCGGGGGGCAGTGAGACTTCATTGTAGTGCAGATTTCCTTTGCAAGCTTGCTTGGTTGGCCAAAAAGGGCGTATGCGTTTATTCCTGAATATATTCAGGAAAAAACGCATACGCCCTTTTTGGCCAAGTGCATCATTGTGGACGTTCTGCCTCTTTTCCTATGCTTTACATGCAATTCCAGTCTACCTCCTGAAATCGGTTTCCTGCAATTCTGCCCCGCTTTCAAGTCCTCTTGGCAGCCTTACTTCAATATATTTTTGGACGATAGCTGTCATTTATAACTCTGCAGGTCTGTGAATGACAGTGCCCCTGAGCTCCTTTCTTCAACTCGCTTTCTTGTGAGCTGGCCGCAACACCGCAGCATTGCGTCAGGCCCTAGTGTGGTTCCGGCATGGCACGCTGAGCCTTTGTTTAATTCCTCTTCCTGGTGGGAAATGAGAGTTAAATTTGCCCGTCCAGACACCTCCAGCTAGTCTCTCATTGGTTCTCCCTATTCCTGTTCATTTTCCGCAGAAATTGCAAACTGGGCCAAACAGGAGGTTAAAGGCACTGACTCTCCAAGTGGGGAGAGTGTTAGTAAAGCGTCTGGAATGTTGCACCCGAGTACCAGGGGACGAAAACTGAGACACATTTGAACACGTTTCCCGATCACATGGTGGATCATACTCTGGGTTCCACATGCATGTTTTAGCTGAAGGAAGAATCCCTTAAACCTGCAGAGTTGAGACCCCTGCAATGGGTACCATGCAATATGACTTCAAAGGGTCTGCATTTGCTCACCGAACCTCACCAATCCTATCACTGCTGCATTTATGCCACTGTACACACGCTTGATTCTCTTTCGGAGACATATAAATCCATAGGTTTTAAGATTCTTACTAGTCAGGTATATTCTTAGGCGTTTAATATGGGGTGTAGAGTCCACTTCGTTGAGCAAGGAGTAGCTCTTGTCTATTACATATTTGGCTTATGGAACGGTATCTGTGCTAATTTCAATCTCTGGTTTTATGCAGCACCCCAACTTAGCTTTCCCCTTAAGCAAGCATAAGTCGGTTTTCTACATTTGAGACCCTGTTCTGTTTTGTAATTCAGTTCCTGTGTAGCCAAGTTTACATTCCATGTGGTAGAGATATCTTATGATGTTTCTTTTTCTGTGTGACTTATTTCACTTACAATCATCGTACCTGAATCCACTCATTATGCTGGTACGGGCCTGATGACATAGATTTCATTGCTGAGTGATATTGCATTGTACGTAAGTACCACAACTTCTTTATCCATTTTGCGCTTTCTGTGATATTGAACTTGTACCGTAAACGAGGTTCTTGTAAACAGAGCTGTTCCAAAGATTGGGGTGGTTGTGTGTTTTAGATTTTAATTTCCCTAAGCTATAGGACCATAAGTGGAAGTGCCCTAGGCTCTGTTGCCTTGTTTTTTAGATGTTTCAGGAAACACCATACACTTCTCCAGAGTGACTTTTGGCAATTTACATCCCGCCCATCAGCATAACAAGGCTCCCAGTTCTCCATGGCCTGTCCTGCCTTTCTGGATTTTACACTTTTTTCAGATGGCCCTTTTGACCGGGGGGCAGTGAGACTTCATTGTAGTGCAGATTTCCTTTGCAAGCTTGCTTGGTTGGCCAAAAAGGGCGTATGCGTTTATTCCTGAATATATTCAGGAAAAAACGCATACGCCCTTTTTGGCCAAGTGCATCATTGTGGACGTTCTGCCTCTTTTCCTATGCTTTACATGCAATTCCAGTCTACCTCCTGAAATCGGTTTCCTGCAATTCTGCCCCGCTTTCAAGTCCTCTTGGCAGCCTTACTTCAATATACTTTTGGACGATAGCTGTCATTTATAACTCTGCAGGTCTGTGAATGACAGTGCCCCTGAGCTCCTTTCTTCAACTCGCTTTCTTGTGAGCTGGCCGCAACACCGCAGCATTGCGTCAGGCCCTAGTGTGGTTCCGGCATGGCACACTGAGCCTTTGGTTAATTCCTCTTCCTGGTGGGAAATGAGAGTTAAATTTGCCCGTCCAGACACCTCCAGCTAGTCTCTCATTGGTTCTCACTATTCCTGTTCATTTTCCGCAGAAATTGCAAACTGGGCCAAACAAGAGGTTAAAGGCACTGACTCTCCAAGTGGGGAGAGTGTTAGTAAAGCATCTGGAATGTTGCACCCGAGTCCCGGGGGATGAAAACTGACACAATTAAACACGTTTCCCGATCACACGGTGGATCATACTCTGGGTTCCACATGCATGTTTTAGCTGAAGGAAGAATCCCTTAAACCTGGAGAGTTGAGACCCATGGAATGGGTACCATGCAATATGACTTCAAAGGGTCTGCATTTGCTCACCGAACCTCACCAATCCTATCACTGCTGCATTTATGCCACTGTACACACGCTTGATTCTCTTTCGGAGACATATAAATCCATAGGTTTTAAGATTCTTTCTAGTCATGTATATTCTTACGCGTTTAATATGGGGTGTAGAGTCCACTTCGTTGAGCAAGGAGTAGCTCTTGTCTATTAAATATTTGGCTTATGGAACGGTATCTGTTCTAATTTCAATCTCTGGTTTTATGCAGCACCCCAACTCACCTTTCGCCTTAAGCAAGCATAAGTCGGTTTTCTACATTTGAGACCCTGTTCTGTTTTGTAATTCATTTCCTGTGTAGCCAAGTTTACATTCCTTGTAGTAGTGATATCTTATGATGTTTGTTTTTCTGTGTGACTTATTTCACTTAGAATCATCGTACCTGAATCCACTCATTATGCTGCTACGGGCCTGATGACATAGATTTCATTGCTGAGTTATATTGCATTGTACGTAAGTACCACAACTTCTTTATCCATTTTTCGCTTTCTGTGATATTGAACTTGGACCATAAATGAGGTTCTTGTAAACAGAGCTGTCCCTAACTTTGGGGTGGCTGAGTCTTTTTGATTTTAATTTCCCTAAGCTATAGGACCATAAGTGGAAGTGCCCTAGGCTCTGTTGCTTTGTTTTTTAGATGTTTCAGGAAACACCATACACTTCTCCAGAGTGGCTGTTGGCAATTTACATCCCGCCCATCAGCATAACAAGGCTCCCAGTTCTCCATGGCCTGTCCTGCCTTTCTGGATTTTACACTTTTTTCCGATGGCCCTTTTGACCGGGGAGCAGTGAGACTTCTTTGTAGTGCAGATTTCCTTTGCAAGCTTGCTTGGTTGGCCAAAAAGGGCGTATGCGTTTTTTCCTGAATATATTAAGGAAAAAACGCATACGCCCTTTTTGGCCAAGTGCATCATTGTGGACGTTCTGCCTCTTTTCCTATGCTTTACATGCAATTCCAGTCTACCTCCTGAAATCGGTTTCCTGCAATTCTGCCCCGCTTTCAAGTCCTCTTGGCAGCCTTACTTCAATATATTTTTGGACGATAGCTATCATTTATAACTCTGCAGGTATGTGAATGACAGTGCCCCTGAGCTCCTTTCTTCAACTCGCTTTCTTGTGAGCTGGCCGCAACACCGCAGGATTGCTTCAGGCCCTAGTGTGGTTCCGGCATGGCACGCTGAGCCTTTGTTTAATTCCTCTTCCTGGTGGGAAATGAGAGTTAAATTTGCCCGTCCAGACACCTCCAGCTAGTCTCTCATTGGTTCTCCCTATTCCTGTTCATTTTCCGCAGAAATTGCAAACTGGGCCAAACAGGAGGTTAAAGGCACTGACTCTCCAAGTGGGGAGAGTGTTAGTAAAGCGTCTGGAATGTTGCACCCGAGTACCAGGGGACGAAAACTGAGACACATTTGAACACGTTTCCCGATCACATGGTGGATCATACTCTGGGTTCCACATGCATGTTTTAGCTGAAGGAAGAATCCCTTAAACCTGGAGAGTTGAGACCCCTGCAATGGGTACCATGCAATATGACTTCAAAGGGTCTGCATTTGCTCACCGAACCTCACCAATCCTATCACTGCTGCATTTATGCCACTGTACACACGCTTGATTCTCTTTCTGAGACATATAAATCCATAGGTTTTAAGATTCTTACTAGTCAGGTATATTCTTAGGCGTTTAATATGGGGTGTAGAGTCCACTTCGTTGAGCAAGGAGTAGCTCTTGTCTATTACATATTTGGCTTATGGAACGGTATCTGTGCTAATTTCAATCTCTGGTTTTATGCAGCACCCCAACTTAGCTTTCCCCTTAAGCAAGCATAAGTCGGTTTTCTACATTTGAGACCCTGTTCTGTTTTGTAATTCAGTTCCTGTGTAGCCAAGTTTACATTCCATGTGGTAGAGATATCTTATGATGTTTCTTTCTCTGTGTGACTTATTTCACTTACAATCATCGTACCTGAATCCACTCATTATGCTGCTACGGGCCTGATGACATAGATTTCATTGCTGAGTGATATTGCATTGTACGTAAGTACCACAACTTCTTTATCCATTTTGCGCTTTCTGTGATATTGAACTTGTACCGTAAACGAGGTTCTTGTAAACAGAGCTGTTCCAAAGATTGGGGTGGTTGTGTGTTTTAGATTTTAATTTCCCTAAGCTATAGGACCATAAGTGGAAGTGCCCTAGGCTCTGTTGCCTTGTTTTTTAGATGTTTCAGGAAACACCATACACTTCTCCAGAGTGACTTTTGGCAATTTACATCCCGCCCATCAGCATAACAAGGCTCCCAGTTCTCCATGGCCTGTCCTGCCTTTCTGGATTTTACACTTTTTTCAGATGGCCCTTTTGACCGGGGGGCAGTGAGACTTCATTGTAGTGCAGATTTCCTTTGCAAGCTTGCTTGGTTGGCCAAAAAGGGCGTATGCGTTTATTCCTGAATATATTCAGGAAAAAACGCATACGCCCTTTTTGGCCAAGTGCATCATTGTGGACGTTCTGCCTCTTTTCCTATGCTTTACATGCAATTCCAGTCTACCTCCTGAAATCGGTTTCCTGCAATTCTGCCCCGCTTTCAAGTCCTCTTGGCAGCCTTACTTCAATATATTTTTGGACGATAGCTGTCATTTATAACTCTGCAGGTCTGTGAATGACAGTGCCCCTGAGCTCCTTTCTTCAACTCGCTTTCTTGTGAGCTGGCCGCAACACCGCAGCATTGCGTCAGGCCCTAGTGTGGTTCCGGCATGGCACACTGAGCCTTTGGTTAATTCCTCTTCCTGGTGGGAAATGAGAGTTAAATTTGCCCGTCCAGACACCTCCAGCTAGTCTCTCATTGGTTCTCACTATTCCTGTTCATTTTCCGCAGAAATTGCAAACTGGGCCAAACAAGAGGTTAAAGGCACTGACTCTCCAAGTGGGGAGAGTGTTAGTAAAGCATCTGGAATGTTGCACCCGAGTCCCGGGGGATGAAAACTGACACAATTAAACACGTTTCCCGATCACACGGTGGATCATACTCTGGGTTCCACATGCATGTTTTAGCTGAAGGAAGAATCCCTTAAACCTGGAGAGTTGAGACCCCTGCAATGGGTACCATGCAATATGACTTCAAAGGGTCTGCATTTGCTCACCGAACCTCACCAATCCTATCACTGCTGCATTTATGCCACTGTACACACACTTGATTCTCTTTCTGAGACATATAAATCCATAGGTTTTAAGATTCTTACTAGTCAGGTATATTCTTAGGCGTTTAATATGGGGTGTAGAGTCCACTTCGTTGAGCAAGGAGTAGCTCTTGTCTATTACATATTTGGCTTATGGAACGGTATCTGTGCTAATTTCAATCTCTGGTTTTATGCAGCACCCCAACTCACCTTTCCCCTTAAGCAAGCATAAGTTGGTTTTCTACATTTGAGACCCTGTTCTGTTTTGTAATTCAGTTCCTGTGTAGCCAAGTTTACATTCCATGTGGTAGAGATATCTTATGATGTTTCTTTTTCTGTGTGACTTATTTCACTTAGAATCATCGTACCTGAATCCACTCATTATGCTGCTATGGGCCTGATGACATAGATTTCATTGCTGAGTGATATTGCATTGTACGTAAGTACCACAACTTCTTTATCCATTTTTCACTTTCTGTGATTTTGAACTTGTACTGTAAACGAGGTTCTTTTAAACAGAGCCTTCCCAAACTTTGGGGTGGCTGTGTCTTTTTGATTTTAATTTCCCTAAGCTATAGGACCATAAGTGGAAGTGCCCTAGGCTCTGTTGCTTTGTTTTTTAGATGTTTCAGGAAACACCATACACTTCTCCAGAGTGGCTGTTGGCAATTTACATCCCGCCCATGAGCATAACAAGGCTCCCAGTTCTCCATGGCCTGTCCTGCCTTTCTGGATTTTACACTTTTTTCAGATGGCCCTTTTGACCGGGGGGCAGTGAGACTTCATTGTAGTGCAGATTTCCTTTTCAAGCTTGCTTGGTTGGCCAAAAAGGGCGTATCCGTTTTTTCCTGAATATATTCAGGAAAAAACGCATACGCCCTTTTTGGCCAAGTGCATCATTGTGGACGTTCTGCCTCTTTTCCTTTGCTTTACATGCAATTCCAGTCTACCTCCTGAAATCGGTTTCCTGCAATTCTGCCCAGCGTTCAAGTCCTCTTGGCAGCCTTACTTCAATATATTTTTGGACGATAGCTGTCATTTATAACTCTGCAGGTTTGTGAATGACAGTGCCCCTGAGCTCCTTTCTTCAACTCGCTTTCTTGTGAGCTGGCCGCAACACCGCAGCATTGCTTCAGGCCCTAGTGTGGTTCCGGAATGACATGCTGAGCCTTTGGTTAATTCCTCTTCCTGGTGGGAAATGAGAGTTAAATTTGCCCGTCCAGACACCTCCAGCTAGTCTCTCATTGGTTCTCCCTATTCCTGTTCATTTTCCGCAGAAATTGCAAACTGGGCCAAACAAGAGGTTAAAGGCACTGACTCTCCAAGTGGGGAGAGTGTTAGTAAAGCGTCTGGAATGTTGCACCCGAGTCCCGGGGGATGAAAACTGACACAATTAAACACGTTTCCCGATCACACGGTGGATCATACTCTGGGTTCCACATGCATGTTTTAGCTGAAGGAAGAATCCCTTAAACCTGGAGAGTTGAGACCCATGGAATGGGTATCATGCAATATGACTTCAAAGGGTCTGCATTTGCTCACCGCACCTCAACAATCCTATCACTGCTGCGTTTATGACACTGTACACACGCTTGATTCTCTTTCTGAGACATATAAATCCATAGGTTTTAAGATTCTTACTAGTCAGGTATATTCTTAGGCGTTTAATATGGGGTGTAGAGTCCACTTCGTTGAGCAAGGAGTAGCTCTTGTCTATTACATATTTGGCTTATGGAACGGTATCTGTGCTAATTTCAATCTCTGGTTTTATGCAGCACCCCAACTCACCTTTCCCCTTAAGCAAGCATAAGTTGGTTTTCTACATTTGAGACCCTGTTCTGTTTTGTAATTCAGTTCCTGTGTAGCCAAGTTTACATTCCATGTGGTAGAGATATCTTATGATGTTTCTTTTTCTGTGTGACTTATTTCACTTAGAATCATCGTACCTGAATCCACTCATTATGCTGCTATGGGCCTGATGACATAGATTTCATTGCTGAGTGATATTGCATTGTACGTAAGTACCACAACTTCTTTATCCATTTTTCACTTTCTGTGATTTTGAACTTGTACTGTAAACGAGGTTCTTTTAAACAGAGCCTTCCCAAACTTTGGGGTGGCTGTGTCTTTTTGATTTTAATTTCCCTAAGCTATAGGACCATAAGTGGAAGTGCCCTAGGCTCTGTTGCTTTGTTTTTTAGATGTTTCAGGAAACACCATACACTTCTCCAGAGTGGCTGTTGGCAATTTACATCCCGCCCATGAGCATAACAAGGCTCCCAGTTCTCCATGGCCTGTCCTGCCTTTCTGGATTTTACACTTTTTTCAGATGGCCCTTTTGACCGGGGGGCAGTGAGACTTCATTGTAGTGCAGATTTCCTTTTCAAGCTTGCTTGGTTGGCCAAAAAGGGCGTATCCGTTTTTTCCTGAATATATTCAGGAAAAAACGCATACGCCCTTTTTGGCCAAGTGCATCATTGTGGACGTTCTGCCTCTTTTCCTTTGCTTTACATGCAATTCCAGTCTACCTCCTGAAATCGGTTTCCTGCAATTCTGCCCAGCGTTCAAGTCCTCTTGGCAGCCTTACTTCAATATATTTTTGGACGATAGCTGTCATTTATAACTCTGCAGGTTTGTGAATGACAGTGCCCCTGAGCTCCTTTCTTCAACTCGCTTTCTTGTGAGCTGGCCGCAACACCGCAGCATTGCTTCAGGCCCTAGTGTGGTTCCGGAATGACATGCTGAGCCTTTGGTTAATTCCTCTTCCTGGTGGGAAATGAGAGTTAAATTTGCCCGTCCAGACACCTCCAGCTAGTCTCTCATTGGTTCTCCCTATTCCTGTTCATTTTCCGCAGAAATTGCAAACTGGGCCAAACAAGAGGTTAAAGGCACTGACTCTCCAAGTGGGGAGAGTGTTAGTAAAGCGTCTGGAATGTTGCACCCGAGTCCCGGGGGATGAAAACTGACACAATTAAACACGTTTCCCGATCACACGGTGGATCATACTCTGGGTTCCACATGCATGTTTTAGCTGAAGGAAGAATCCCTTAAACCTGGAGAGTTGAGACCCATGGAATGGGTATCATGCAATATGACTTCAAAGGGTCTGCATTTGCTCACCGCACCTCAACAATCCTATCACTGCTGCGTTTATGACACTGTACACACGCTTGATTCTCTTTCGGAGACATATAAATCCATAGGTTTTAAGATTCTTTCTAGTCATGTATATTCTTACGCGTTTAACATGGGGTGTAGAGTCCACTTCGTTGAGCAAGGAGTAGCTCTTGTGTATTAAATATTTGTGTTATGGAACGGTATCTGTTCTAATTTCAATCTCTGGTTTTATGCAGCACCCCAACTCACCTTTCGCCTTAAGCAAGCATAAGTTGGTTTTCTACATTTGAGACCCTGTTCTGTTTTGTAATTCAGTTCCTGTGTAGCCAAGTTTACATTCCTTGTAGTAGTGATATCTTATGATGTTTGTTTTTCTGTGTGACTTATTTCACTTAGAATCATCGTACCTGAATCCACTCATTATGCTGCTACGGGCCTGATGACATAGATTTCATTGCTGAGTGATATTGCATTGTACGTAAGTACCACAACTTCTTTATCCATTTTTCGCTTTCTGTGATACTGACCTTGGACCATAAATGAGGTTCTTGTAAACAGAGCTGTCCCTAACTTTGGGGTGGCTGAGTCTTTTTGATTTTAATTTCCCTAAGCTATAGGACCATAAGTGGAAGTGCCCTAGGCTCTGTTGCCTTGTTTTTTAGATGTTTCAGGAAACACCATACACTTCTCCAGAGTGACTGTTGGCAATTTACATCCCGCCCATCAGCATAACAAGGCTCCCAGTTCTCCATGGCCTGTCCTGCCTTTCTGGATTTTACACTTTTTTCAGATGGCCCTTTTGACCGCGGGGCAGTGAGACTTCATTGTAGTGCAGATTTCCTTTGCAAGCTTGCTTGGTTGGCCAAAAAGGGCGTATGCGTTTATTCCTGAATATATTCAGGAAAAAACGCATACGCCCTTTTTGGCCAAGTGCATCATTGTGGACGTTCTGCCTCTTTTCCTATGCTTTACATGCAATTCCAGTCTACCTCCTGAAATCGGTTTCCTGCAATTCTGCCCAGCGTTCAAGTCCTCTTGGCAGCCTTACTTCAATATATTTTTGGACGATAGCTGTCATTTATAACTCTGCAGGTCTGTGAATGACAGTGCCCCTGAGCTCCTTTCTTCAACTCGCTTTCTTGTGAGCTGGCCGCAACACCGCAACATTGCGTCAGGCCCTAGTGTGGTTCCGGCATGGCACACTGAGCCTTTGGTTAATTCCTCTTCCTGGTGGGAAATGAGAGTTAAATTTGCCCGTCCAGACACCTCCAGCTAGTCTCTCATTGGTTCTCACTATTCCTGTTCATTTTCCGCAGAAATTGCAAACTGGGCCAAACAAGAGGTTAAAGGCACTGACTCTCCAAGTGGGGAGAGTGTTAGTAAAGCATCTGGAATGTTGCACCCGAGTCCCGGGGGATGAAAACTGACACAATTAAACACGTTTCCCGATCACACGGTGGATCATACTCTGGGTTCCACATGCATGTTTTAGCTGAAGGAAGAATCCCTTAAACCTGGAGAGTTGAGACCCATGGAATGGGTACCATGCAATATGACTTCAAAGGGTCTGCATTTGCTCACCGAACCTCACCAATCCTATCACTGCTGCGTTTATGACACTGTACACACGCTTGATTCTCTTTCGGAGACATATAAATCCATAGGTTTTAAGATTCTTTCTAGTCATGTATATTCTTACGCGTTTAATATGGGGTGTAGAGTCCACTTCGTTGAGCAAGGAGTAGCTCTTGTGTATTAAATATTTGGGTTATGGAACGGTATCTGTTCTAATTTCAATCTCTGGTTTTATGCAGCACCCCAACTCACCTTTCGCCTTAAGCAAGCATAAGTTGGTTTTCTACATTTGAGACCCTGTTCTGTTTTGTAATTCAGTTCCTGTGTAGCCAAGTTTACATTCCTTGTAGTAGTGATATCTTATGATGTTTGTTTTTCTGTGTGACTTATTTCACTTAGAATCATCGTACCTGAATCCACTCATTATGCTGCTACGGGCCTGATGACATAGATTTCATTGCTGAGTGATATTGCATTGTACGTAAGTACCACAACTTCTTTATCCATTTTTCGCTTTCTGTGATATTGAACTTGGACCATAAATGAGGTTCTTGTAAACAGAGCTGTCCCTAACTTTGGGGTGGCTGAGTCTTTTTGATTTTAATTTCCCTAAGCTATAGGACCATAAGTGGAAGTGCCCTAGGCTCTGTTGCTTTGTTTTGTAGATGTTTCAGGAAACACCATACACTTCTCCAGAGTGGCTGTTGGCAATTTACATCCCGCCCATCAGCATAACAAGGCTCCCAGTTCTCCATGGCCTGTCCTGCCTTTCTGGATTTTACACTTTTTTCAGATGGCCCTTTTGACCGGGGGCAGTGAGACTTCATTGTAGTGCAGATTTCCTTTGCAAGCTTGCTTGGTTGGCCAAAAAGGACGTATGCGTTTTCTCCTGAATATATTAAGGAAAAAACGCATACGCCCTTTTTGGCCAAGTGCATCATTGTGGACGTTCTGCCTCTTTTCCTATGCTTTACATGCAATTCCAGTCTACCTCCTGAAATCAGTTTCCTGCAATTCTGCCCCGCTTTCAAGTCCTCTTGGCAGCCTTACTTCAATATATTTTTGGACGATAGCTATCATTTATAACTCTGCAGGTATGTGAATGACAGTGTCCCTGAGCTCCTTTCTTCAACTCGCTTTCTTGTGAGCTGGCCGCAACACCGCAGGATTGCTTCAGGCCCTAGTGTGGTTCCGGCATGGCACGCTGAGCCTTTGTTTAATTCCTCTTCCTGGTGGGAAATGAGAGTTAAATTTGCCCGTCCAGACACCTCCAGCTAGTCTCTCATTGGTTCTCCCTATTCCTGTTCATTTTCCGCAGAAATTGCAAACTGGGCCAAACAGGAGGTTAAAGGCACTGACTCTCCAAGTGGGGAGAGTGTTAGTAAAGCGTCTGGAATGTTGCACCCGAGTACCAGGGGACGAAAACTGAGACACATTTGAACACGTTTCCCGATCACATGGTGGATCATACTCTGGGTTCCACATGCATGTTTTAGCTGAAGGAAGAATCCCTTAAACCTGGAGAGTTGAGACCCCTGCAATGGGTACCATGCAATATGACTTCAAAGGGTCTGCATTTGCTCACCGAACCTCACCAATCCTATCACTGCTGCATTTATGCCACTGTACACACGCTTGATTCTCTTTCTGAGACATATAAATCCATAGGTTTTAAGATTCTTACTAGTCAGGTATATTCTTAGGCGTTTAATATGGGGTGTAGAGTCCACTTCGTTGAGCAAGGAGTAGCTCTTGTCTATTACATATTTGGCTTATGGAACGGTATCTGTGCTAATTTCAATCTCTTGTTTTATGCAGCACCCCAACTCACCTTTCCCTTTAAGCAAGCATAAGTCGGTTTTCTACATTTGAGACCCTGTTCTGTTTTGTAATTCAGTTCCTGTGTAGCCAAGTTTACATTCCATGTGGTAGAGATATCTTATGATGTTTCTTTCTCTGTGTGACTTATTTCACTTACAATCATCGTACCTGAATCCACTCATTATGCTGGTACGGGCCTGATGACATAGATTTCATTGCTGAGTGATATTGCATTGTACGTAAGTACTACAACTTCTTTATCCATTTTGCGCTTTCTGTGATATTGAACTTGTACCGTAAACGAGGTTCTTGTAAACAGAGCTGTCCCAAAGATTGGGGTGGTTGTGTGTTTTAGATTTTAATTTCCCTAAGCTATAGGACCATAAGTGGAAGTGCCCTAGGCTCTGTTGCCTTGTTTTTTAGATGTTTCAGGAAACACCATACACTTCTCCAGAGTGGCTGTTGGCAATTTACATCCCGCCCATCAGCATAACAAGGCTCCCAGTTCTCCATGGCCTGTCCTGCCTTTCTGGATTTTACACTTTTTTCAGATGGCCCTTTTGACCGGGGGGCAGTGAGACTTCATTGTAGTGCAGATTTCCTTTGCAAGCTTGCTTGGTTGGCCAAAAAGGGCGTATGCGTTTTTTCCTGAATATATTAAGGAAAAAACGCATACGCCATTTTTGGCCAAGTGCATCATTGCGGACGTTCTGCCTCTTTTCCTATGCTTTACATGCAATTCCAGTCTACCTCCTGAAATCGGTTTCCTGCAATTCTGCCCCGCTTTCAAGTCCTCTTGGCAGCCTTACTTCAATATATTTTTGGACGATAGCTATCATTTATAACTCTGCAGGTATGTGAATGACAGTGCCCCTGAGCTCCTTTCTTCAACTCGCTTTCTTGTGAGCTGGCCGCAACACCGCAGGATTGCTTCAGGCCCTAGTGTGGTTCTGGCATGGCACGCTGAGCCTTTGTTTAATTCCTCTTCCTGGTGGGAAATGAGAGTTAAATTTGTCCGTCCAGACACCTCCAGCTAGTCTCTCATTGGTTCTCCCTATTCCTGTTCATTTTCCGCAGAAATTGCAAACTGGGCCAAACAGGAGGTTAAAGGCACTGACTCTCCAAGTGGGGAGAGTGTTAGTAAAGCGTCTGGAATGTTGCACCCGAGTACCAGGGGATGAAAACTGAGACACATTTGAACACGTTTCCCGATTACATGGTGGATCATACTCTGGGTTCCACATGCCTGTTTTAGCTGAAGGAAGAATCCCTTAAACCTGGAGAGTTGAGACCCCTGCAATGGGTACCATGCAATATGACTTCAAAGGGTCTGCATTTGCTCACCGAACCTCACCAATCCTATCACTGCTGCGTTTATGACACTGTACACACGCTTGATTCTCTTTCGGAGACATATAAATCCATAGGTTTTAAGATTCTTTCTAGTCATGTATATTCTTACACGTTTAACATGGGGTGTAGAGTCCACTTCGTTGAGCAAGGAGTAGCTCTTGTGTATTAAATATTTGGGTTATGGAACGGTATCTGTTCTAATTTCAATCTCTGGTTTTATGCAGCACCCCAACTCACCTTTCGCCTTAAGCAAGCATAAGTTGGTTTTCTACATTTGAGACCCTGTTCTGTTTTGTAATTCAGTTCCTGTGTAGCCAAGTTTACATTCCTTGTAGTAGTGATATCTTATGATGTTTGTTTTTCTGTGTGACTTATTTCACTTAGAATCATCGTACCTGAATCCACTCATTATGCTGCTACGGGCCTGATGACATAGATTTCATTGCTGAGTGATATTGCATTGTACGTAAGTACCACAACTTCTTTATCCATTTTTCGCTTTCTGTGATATTGAACTTGGACCATAAATGAGGTTCTTGTAAACAGAGCTGTCCCTAACTTTGGGGTGGCTGAGTCTTTTTGATTTTAATTTCCCTAAGCTATAGGACCATAAGTGGAAGTGCCCTAGGCTCTGTTGCTTTGTTTTGTAGATGTTTCAGGAAACACCATACACTTCTCCAGAGTGGCTGTTGGCAATTTACATCCCGCCCATCAGCATAACAAGGCTCCCAGTTCTCCATGGCCTGTCCTGCCTTTCTGGATTTTACACTTTTTTCAGATGGCCCTTTTGACCGGGGGCAGTGAGACTTCATTGTAGTGCAGATTTCCTTTGCAAGCTTGCTTGGTTGGCCAAAAAGGGCGTATGCGTTTTCTCCAGAATATATTAAGGAAAAAACGCATACGCCATTTTTGGCCAAGTGCATCATTGTGGACGTTCTGCCTCTTTTCCTATGCTTTACATGCAATTCCAGTCTACCTCCTGAAATCAGTTTCCTGCAATTCTGCCCCGCTTTCAAGTCCTCTTGGCAGCCTTACTTCAATATATTTTTGGACGATAGCTATCATTTATAACTCTGCAGGTATGTGAATGACAGTGTCCCTGAGCTCCTTTCTTCAACTCGCTTTCTTGTGAGCTGGCCGCAACACCGCAGGATTGCTTCAGGCCCTAGTGTGGTTCCGGCATGGCACGCTGAACCTTTGTTTAATTCCTCTTCCTGGTGGGAAATGAGAGTTAAATTTGCCCGTCCAGACACCTCCAGCTAGTCTCTCATTGGTTCTCCCTATTCCTGTTCATTTTCCGCAGAAATTGCAAACTGGGCCAAACAGGAGGTTAAAGGCACTGACTCTCCAAGTGGGGAGAGTGTTAGTAAAGCGTCTGGAATGTTGCACCCGAGTACCAGGGGACAAAAACTGAGACACATTTGAACACGTTTCCCGATCACATGGTGGATCATACTCTGGGTTCCACATGCATGTTTTAGCTGAAGGAAGAATCCCTTAAACCTGGAGAGTTGAGACCCCTGCAATGGGTACCATGCAATATGACTTCAAAGGGTCTGCATTTGCTCACCAAACCTCACCAATCCTATCACTACTGCATTTATGCCACTGTACACACGCTTGATTCTCTTTCTGAGACATATAAATCCATAGGTTTTAAGATTCTTACTAGTCAGGTATATTCTTAGGCGTTTAATATGGGGTGTAGAGTCCACTTCGTTGAGCAAGGAGTAGCTCTTGTCTATTACATATTTGGCTTATGGAACGGTATCTGTGCTAATTTCAATCTCTGGTTTTATGCAGCACCCCAACTCACCTTTCCCCTTAAGCAAGCATAAGTCGGTTTTCTACATTTGAGACCCTGTTCTGTTTTGTAATTCAGTTCCTGTGTAGCCAAGTTTACATTCCATGTGGTAGAGATATCTTATGATGTTTCTTTCTCTGTGTGACTTATTTCACTTACAATCATCGTACCTGAATCCACTCATTATGCTGCTACGGGCCTGATGACATAGATTTCATTGCTGAGTGATATTGCATTGTACGTAAGTACTACAACTTCTTTATCCATTTTGCGCTTTCTGTGATATTGAACTTGTACCGTAAACGAGGTTCTTGTAAACAGAGCTGTCCCAAAGATTGGGGTGGTTGTGTGTTTTAGATTTTAATTTCCCTAAGCTATAGGACCATAAGTGGAAGTGCCCTAGGCTCTGTTGCCTTGTTTTTTAGATGTTTCAGGAAACACCATACACTTCTCCAGAGTGACTGTTGGCAATTTACATCCCGCCCATCAGCATAACAAGGCTCCCAGTTCTCCATGGCCTGTCCTGCCTTTGTGGATTTTACACTTTTTTCAGATGGCCCTTTTGACCGGGGGGCAGTGAGACTTCATTGTAGTGCAGATTTCCTTTGCAAGCTTGCTTGGTTGGCCAAAAAGGGCGTATGCGTTTATTCCTGAATATATTAAGGAAAAAACGCATATGCCCTTTTTGGCCAAGTGCATCATTGTGGACGTTCTGCCTCTTTTCCTATGCTTTACATGCAATTCCAGTCTACCTCCTGAGATCGGTTTCCTGCAATTCTGCCCCGCTTTCAAGTCCTCTTGGCAGCCTTACTTCAATATATTTTTGGACGATAGCTGTCATTTATAACTCTGCAGGTATGTGAATGACAGTGCCCCTGAGCTCCTTTCTTCAACTCGCTTTCTTGTGAGCTGGCCGCAACACCACAGCATTGCGTCAGGCCCTAGTGTGGTTCCGGCATGGCACACTGAGCCTTTGGTTAATTCCTCTTCCTGGTGGGAAATGAGAGTTAAATTTGCCCGTCCAGACACCTCCAGCTAGTCTCTCATTGGTTCTCCCTATTCCTGTTCATTTTCCGCAGAAATTGCAAACTGGGCCAAACAAGAGGTTAAAGGCACTGACTCTCCAAGTGGGGAGAGTGTTAGTAAAGCATCTGGAATGTTGCACCCGAGTCCCGGGGGATGAAAACTGACACAATTAAACACGTTTCCCGATCACACGGTGGATCATACTCTGGGTTCCACATGCATGTTTTAGCTGAAGGAAGAATCCCTTAAACCTGGAGAGTTGAGACCCATGGAATGGGTACCATGCAATATGACTTCAAAGGGTCTGCATTTGCTCACCGAACATCACCAATCCTATCACTGCTGCGTTTATGCCACTGTACACACGCTTGATTCTCTTTCGGAGACATATAAATCCATAGGTTTTAAGATTCTTTCTAGTCAGGTATATTTTTACGCGTTTAATATGGGGTGTAGAGTCCACTTCGTTGAGCAAGGAGTAGCTCTTGTCTATTAAATATTTGGGTTATGGAACGGTATCTGTTCTAATTTCAATCTCTGGTTTTATGCAGCACCCCAACTCACCTTTCGCCTTAAGCAAGCATAAGTTGGTTTTCTACATTTGAGACCCTGTTCTGTTTTGTAATTCAGTTCCTGTGTAGCCAAGTTTACATTCCTTGTAGTAGTGATATCTTATGATGTTTGTTTTTCTGTGTGACTTATTTCACTTAGAATCATCGTACCTGAATCCACTCATTATGCTGCTACGGGCCTGATGACATAGATTTCATTGCTGAGTGATATTGCATTGTACGTAAGTACCACAACTTCTTTATCCATTTTTCGCTTTCTGTGATATTGAACTTGGACCATAAATGAGGTTCTTGTAAACAGAGCTGTCCCTAACTTTGGGGTGGCTGAGTCTTTTTGATTTTAATTTCCCTAAGCTATAGGACCATAAGTGGAAGTGCCCTAGGCTCTGTTGCTTTGTTTTTTAGATGTTTCAGGAAACACCATACACTTCTCCAGAGTGGCTGTTGGCAATTTACATCCCGCCCATCAGCATAACAAGGCTCCCAGTTCTCCATGGCCTGTCCTGCCTTTCTGGATTTTACACTTTTTTCAGATGGCCCTTTTGACCGGGGAGCAGTGAGACTTCATTGTAGTGCAGATTTCCTTTGCAAGCTTGCTTGGTTGGCCAAAAAGGGCGTATGCGTTTTTTCCTGAATATATTAAGGAAAAAACGCATACGCCATTTTTGGCCAAGTGCATCATTGCGGACGTTCTGCCTCTTTTCCTATGCTTTACATGCAATTCCAGTCTACCTCCTGAAATCGGTTTCCTGCAATTCTGCCCCGCTTTCAAGTCCTCTTGGCAGCCTTACTTCAATATATTTTTGGACGATAGCTATCATTTATAACTCTGCAGGTATGTGAATGACAGTGCCCCTGAGCTCCTTTCTTCAACTCGCTTTCTTGTGAGCTGGCCGCAACACCGCAGGATTGCTTCAGGCCCTAGTGTGGTTCCGGCATGGCACGCTGAGCCTTTGTTTAATTCCTCTTCCTGGTGGGAAATGAGAGTTAAATTTGCCCGTCCAGACACCTCCAGCTAGTCTCTCATTGGTTCTCCCTATTCCTGTTCATTTTCCGCAGAAATTGCAAACTGGGCCAAACAGGAGGTTAAAGGCACTGACTCTCCAAGTGGGGAGAGTGTTAGTAAAGCGTCTGGAATGTTGCACCCGAGTACCAGGGGACGAAAACTGAGACACATTTGAACACGTTTCCCGATCACATGGTGGATCATACTCTGGGTTCCACATGCATGTTTTAGCTGAAGGAAGAATCCCTTAAACCTGGAGAGTTGAGACCCCTGCAATGGGTACCATGCAATATGACTTCAAAGGGTCTGCATTTGCTCACCGAACCTCACCAATCCTATCACTGCTGCATTTATGCCACTGTACACACGCTTGATTCTCTTTCTGAGACATATAAATCCATAGGTTTTAAGATTCTTACTAGTCAGGTATATTCTTAGGCGTTTAATATGGGGTGTAGAGTCCACTTCGTTGAGCAAGGAGTAGCTCTTGTCTATTACATATTTGGCTTATGGAACGGTATCTGTGCTAATTTCAATCTCTTGTTTTATGCAGCACCCCAACTCACCTTTCCCTTTAAGCAAGCATAAGTCGGTTTTCTACATTTGAGACCCTGTTCTGTTTTGTAATTCAGTTCCTGTGTAGCCAAGTTTACATTCCATGTGGTAGAGATATCTTATGATGTTTCTTTCTCTGTGTGACTTATTTCACTTACAATCATCGTACCTGAATCCACTCATTATGCTGGTACGGGCCTGATGACATAGATTTCATTGCTGAGTGATATTGCATTGTACGTAAGTACTACAACTTCTTTATCCATTTTGCGCTTTCTGTGATATTGAACTTGTACCGTAAACGAGGTTCTTGTAAACAGAGCTGTCCCAAAGATTGGGGTGGTTGTGTGTTTTAGATTTTAATTTCCCTAAGCTATAGGACCATAAGTGGAAGTGCCCTAGGCTCTGTTGCCTTGTTTTTTAGATGTTTCAGGAAACACCATACACTTCTCCAGAGTGGCTGTTGGCAATTTACATCCCGCCCATCAGCATAACAAGGCTCCCAGTTCTCCATGGCCTGTCCTGCCTTTCTGGATTTTACACTTTTTTCAGATGGCCCTTTTGACCGGGGGGCAGTGAGACTTCATTGTAGTGCAGATTTCCTTTGCAAGCTTGCTTGGTTGGCCAAAAAGGGCGTATGCGTTTTTTCCTGAATATATTAAGGAAAAAACGCATACGCCATTTTTGGCCAAGTGCATCATTGCGGACGTTCTGCCTCTTTTCCTATGCTTTACATGCAATTCCAGTCTACCTCCTGAAATCGGTTTCCTGCAATTCTGCCCCGCTTTCAAGTCCTCTTGGCAGCCTTACTTCAATATATTTTTGGACGATAGCTATCATTTATAACTCTGCAGGTATGTGAATGACAGTGCCCCTGAGCTCCTTTCTTCAACTCGCTTTCTTGTGAGCTGGCCGCAACACCGCAGGATTGCTTCAGGCCCTAGTGTGGTTCTGGCATGGCACGCTGAGCCTTTGTTTAATTCCTCTTCCTGGTGGGAAATGAGAGTTAAATTTGTCCGTCCAGACACCTCCAGCTAGTCTCTCATTGGTTCTCCCTATTCCTGTTCATTTTCCGCAGAAATTGCAAACTGGGCCAAACAGGAGGTTAAAGGCACTGACTCTCCAAGTGGGGAGAGTGTTAGTAAAGCGTCTGGAATGTTGCACCCGAGTACCAGGGGATGAAAACTGAGACACATTTGAACACGTTTCCCGATTACATGGTGGATCATACTCTGGGTTCCACATGCCTGTTTTAGCTGAAGGAAGAATCCCTTAAACCTGGAGAGTTGAGACCCCTGCAATGGGTACCATGCAATATGACTTCAAAGGGTCTGCATTTGCTCACCGAACCTCACCAATCCTATCACTGCTGCGTTTATGACACTGTACACACGCTTGATTCTCTTTCGGAGACATATAAATCCATAGGTTTTAAGATTCTTTCTAGTCATGTATATTCTTACACGTTTAACATGGGGTGTAGAGTCCACTTCGTTGAGCAAGGAGTAGCTCTTGTGTATTAAATATTTGGGTTATGGAACGGTATCTGTTCTAATTTCAATCTCTGGTTTTATGCAGCACCCCAACTCACCTTTCGCCTTAAGCAAGCATAAGTTGGTTTTCTACATTTGAGACCCTGTTCTGTTTTGTAATTCAGTTCCTGTGTAGCCAAGTTTACATTCCTTGTAGTAGTGATATCTTATGATGTTTGTTTTTCTGTGTGACTTATTTCACTTAGAATCATCGTACCTGAATCCACTCATTATGCTGCTACGGGCCTGATGACATAGATTTCATTGCTGAGTGATATTGCATTGTACGTAAGTACCACAACTTCTTTATCCATTTTTCGCTTTCTGTGATATTGAACTTGGACCATAAATGAGGTTCTTGTAAACAGAGCTGTCCCTAACTTTGGGGTGGCTGAGTCTTTTTGATTTTAATTTCCCTAAGCTATAGGACCATAAGTGGAAGTGCCCTAGGCTCTGTTGCTTTGTTTTGTAGATGTTTCAGGAAACACCATACACTTCTCCAGAGTGGCTGTTGGCAATTTACATCCCGCCCATCAGCATAACAAGGCTCCCAGTTCTCCATGGCCTGTCCTGCCTTTCTGGATTTTACACTTTTTTCAGATGGCCCTTTTGACCGGGGGCAGTGAGACTTCATTGTAGTGCAGATTTCCTTTGCAAGCTTGCTTGGTTGGCCAAAAAGGGCGTATGCGTTTTCTCCAGAATATATTAAGGAAAAAACGCATACGCCATTTTTGGCCAAGTGCATCATTGTGGACGTTCTGCCTCTTTTCCTATGCTTTACATGCAATTCCAGTCTACCTCCTGAAATCAGTTTCCTGCAATTCTGCCCCGCTTTCAAGTCCTCTTGGCAGCCTTACTTCAATATATTTTTGGACGATAGCTATCATTTATAACTCTGCAGGTATGTGAATGACAGTGTCCCTGAGCTCCTTTCTTCAACTCGCTTTCTTGTGAGCTGGCCGCAACACCGCAGGATTGCTTCAGGCCCTAGTGTGGTTCCGGCATGGCACGCTGAACCTTTGTTTAATTCCTCTTCCTGGTGGGAAATGAGAGTTAAATTTGCCCGTCCAGACACCTCCAGCTAGTCTCTCATTGGTTCTCCCTATTCCTGTTCATTTTCCGCAGAAATTGCAAACTGGGCCAAACAGGAGGTTAAAGGCACTGACTCTCCAAGTGGGGAGAGTGTTAGTAAAGCGTCTGGAATGTTGCACCCGAGTACCAGGGGACAAAAACTGAGACACATTTGAACACGTTTCCCGATCACATGGTGGATCATACTCTGGGTTCCACATGCATGTTTTAGCTGAAGGAAGAATCCCTTAAACCTGGAGAGTTGAGACCCCTGCAATGGGTACCATGCAATATGACTTCAAAGGGTCTGCATTTGCTCACCAAACCTCACCAATCCTATCACTACTGCATTTATGCCACTGTACACACGCTTGATTCTCTTTCTGAGACATATAAATCCATAGGTTTTAAGATTCTTACTAGTCAGGTATATTCTTAGGCGTTTAATATGGGGTGTAGAGTCCACTTCGTTGAGCAAGGAGTAGCTCTTGTCTATTACATATTTGGCTTATGGAACGGTATCTGTGCTAATTTCAATCTCTGGTTTTATGCAGCACCCCAACTCACCTTTCCCCTTAAGCAAGCATAAGTCGGTTTTCTACATTTGAGACCCTGTTCTGTTTTGTAATTCAGTTCCTGTGTAGCCAAGTTTACATTCCATGTGGTAGAGATATCTTATGATGTTTCTTTCTCTGTGTGACTTATTTCACTTACAATCATCGTACCTGAATCCACTCATTATGCTGCTACGGGCCTGATGACATAGATTTCATTGCTGAGTGATATTGCATTGTACGTAAGTACTACAACTTCTTTATCCATTTTGCGCTTTCTGTGATATTGAACTTGTACCGTAAACGAGGTTCTTGTAAACAGAGCTGTCCCAAAGATTGGGGTGGTTGTGTGTTTTAGATTTTAATTTCCCTAAGCTATAGGACCATAAGTGGAAGTGCCCTAGGCTCTGTTGCCTTGTTTTTTAGATGTTTCAGGAAACACCATACACTTCTCCAGAGTGACTGTTGGCAATTTACATCCCGCCCATCAGCATAACAAGGCTCCCAGTTCTCCGTGGCCTGTCCTGCCTTTGTGGATTTTACACTTTTTTCAGATGGCCCTTTTGACCGGGGGGCAGTGAGACTTCATTGTAGTGCAGATTTCCTTTGCAAGCTTGCTTGGTTGGCCAAAAAGGGCGTATGCGTTTATTCCTGAATATATTAAGGAAAAAACGCATATGCCCTTTTTGGCCAAGTGCATCATTGTGGACGTTCTGCCTCTTTTCCTATGCTTTACATGCAATTCCAGTCTACCTCCTGAGATCGGTTTCCTGCAATTCTGCCCCGCTTTCAAGTCCTCTTGGCAGCCTTACTTCAATATATTTTTGGACGATAGCTGTCATTTATAACTCTGCAGGTATGTGAATGACAGTGCCCCTGAGCTCCTTTCTTCAACTCGCTTTCTTGTGAGCTGGCCGCAACACCACAGCATTGCGTCAGGCCCTAGTGTGGTTCCGGCATGGCACACTGAGCCTTTGGTTAATTCCTCTTCCTGGTGGGAAATGAGAGTTAAATTTGCCCGTCCAGACACCTCCAGCTAGTCTCTCATTGGTTCTCCCTATTCCTGTTCATTTTCCGCAGAAATTGCAAACTGGGCCAAACAAGAGGTTAAAGGCACTGACTCTCCAAGTGGGGAGAGTGTTAGTAAAGCATCTGGAATGTTGCACCCGAGTCCCGGGGGATGAAAACTGACACAATTAAACACGTTTCCCGATCACACGGTGGATCATACTCTGGGTTCCACATGCATGTTTTAGCTGAAGGAAGAATCCCTTAAACCTGGAGAGTTGAGACCCATGGAATGGGTACCATGCAATATGACTTCAAAGGGTCTGCATTTGCTCACCGAACATCACCAATCCTATCACTGCTGCGTTTATGCCACTGTACACACGCTTGATTCTCTTTCGGAGACATATAAATCCATAGGTTTTAAGATTCTTTCTAGTCAGGTATATTTTTACGCGTTTAATATGGGGTGTAGAGTCCACTTCGTTGAGCAAGGAGTAGCTCTTGTCTATTAAATATTTGGGTTATGGAACGGTATCTGTTCTAATTTCAATCTCTGGTTTTATGCAGCACCCCAACTCACCTTTCGCCTTAAGCAAGCATAAGTTGGTTTTCTACATTTGAGACCCTGTTCTGTTTTGTAATTCAGTTCCTGTGTAGCCAAGTTTACATTCCTTGTAGTAGTGATATCTTATGATGTTTGTTTTTCTGTGTGACTTATTTCACTTAGAATCATCGTACCTGAATCCACTCATTATGCTGCTACGGGCCTGATGACATAGATTTCATTGCTGAGTGATATTGCATTGTACGTAAGTACCACAACTTCTTTATCCATTTTTCGCTTTCTGTGATATTGAACTTGGACCATAAATGAGGTTCTTGTAAACAGAGCTGTCCCTAACTTTGGGGTGGCTGAGTCTTTTTGATTTTAATTTCCCTAAGCTATAGGACCATAAGTGGAAGTGCCCTAGGCTCTGTTGCTTTGTTTTTTAGATGTTTCAGGAAACACCATACACTTCTCCAGAGTGGCTGTTGGCAATTTACATCCCGCCCATCAGCATAACAAGGCTCCCAGTTCTCCATGGCCTGTCCTGCCTTTCTGGATTTTACACTTTTTTCAGATGGCCCTTTTGACCGGGGAGCAGTGAGACTTCATTGTAGTGCAGATTTCCTTTGCAAGCTTGCTTGGTTGGCCAAAAAGGGCGTATGCGTTTTTTCCTGAATATATTAAGGAAAAAACGCATACGCCATTTTTGGCCAAGTGCATCATTGCGGACGTTCTGCCTCTTTTCCTATGCTTTACATGCAATTCCAGTCTACCTCCTGAAATCGGTTTCCTGCAATTCTGCCCCGCTTTCAAGTCCTCTTGGCAGACTTACTTCAATATATTTTTGGACGATAGCTATCATTTATAACTCTGCAGGTATGTGAATGACAGTGCCCCTGAGCTCCTTTCTTCAACTCGCTTTCTTGTGAGCTGGCCGCAACACCGCAGGATTGCTTCAGGCCCTAGTGTGGTTCCGGCATGGCACGCTGAGCCTTTGTTTAATTCCTCTTCCTGGTGGGAAATGAGAGTTAAATTTGTCCGTCCAGACACCTCCAGCTAGTCTCTCATTGGTTCTCCCTATTCCTGTTCATTTTCCGCAGAAATTGCAAACTGGGCCAAACAGGAGGTTAAAGGCACTGACTCTCCAAGTGGGGAGAGTGTTAGTAAAGCGTCTGGAATGTTGCACCCGAGTACCAGGGGATGAAAACTGAGACACATTTGAACACGTTTCCCGATTACATGGTGGATCATACTCTGGGTTCCACATGCCTGTTTTAGCTGAAGGAAGAATCCCTTAAACCTGGAGAGTTGAGACCCCTGCAATGGGTACCATGCAATATGACTTCAAAGGGTCTGCATTTGCTCACCGAACCTCACCAATCCTATCACTGCTGCATTTATGCCACTGTACACATGCTTGATTCTCTTTCTGAGACATATAAATCCATAGGTTTTAAGATTCTTACTAGTCAGGTATATTCTTAGGCGTTTAATATGGGGTGTAGAGTCCACTTCGTTGAGCAAGGAGTAGCTCTTGTCTATTACATATTTGGCTTATGGAACGGTATCTGTGCTAATTTCAATCTCTGGTTTTATGCAGCACCCCAACTTAGCTTTCCCCTTAAGCAAGCATAAGTCGGTTTTCTACATTTGAGACCCTGTTCTGTTTTGTAATTCAGTTCCTGTGTAGCCAAGTTTACATTCCATGTGGTAGAGATATCTTATGATGTTTCTTTCTCTGTGTGACTTATTTCACTTACAATCATCGTACCTGAATCCACTCATTATGCTGCTACGGGCCTGATGACATAGATTTCATTGCTGAGTGATATTGCATTGTACGTAAGTACTACAACTTCTTTATCCATTTTGCGCTTTCTGTGATATTGAACTTGTACCGTAAACGAGGTTCTTGTAAACAGAGCTGTCCCAAAGATTGGGGTGGTTGTGTGTTTTAGATTTTAATTTCCCTAAGCTATAGGACCATAAGTGGAAGTGCCCTAGGCTCTGTTGCCTTGTTTTTTAGATGTTTCAGGAAACACCATACACTTCTCCAGAGTGACTGTTGGCAATTTACATCCTGCCCATCAGCATAACAAGGCTCCCAGTTCTCCATGGCCTGTCCTGCCTTTGTGGATTTTACACTTTTTTCAGATGGCCCTTTTGACCGGGGGGCATTGAGACTTCATTGTAGTGCAGATTTCCTTTGCAAGCTTGCTTGGTTGGCCAAAAAGGGCGTATGCGTTTATTCCTGAATATATTAAGGAAAAAACGCATATGCCCTTTTTGGCCAAGTGCATCATTGTGGACGTTCTGCCTCTTTTCCTATGCTTTACATGCAATTCCAGTCTACCTCCTGAGATCGGTTTCCTGCAATTCTGCCCCGCTTTCAAGTCCTCTTGGCAGCCTTACTTCAATATATTTTTGGACGATAGCTGTCATTTATAACTCTGCAGGTATGTGAATGACAGTGCCCCTGAGCTCCTTTCTTCAACTCGCTTTCTTGTGAGCTGGCCGCAACACCACAGCATTGCGTCAGGCCCTAGTGTGGTTCCGGCATGGCACACTGAGCCTTTGGTTAATTCCTCTTCCTGGTGGGAAATGAGAGTTAAATTTGCCCGTCCAGAGACCTCCAGCTAGTCTCTCATTGGTTCTCCCTATTCCTGTTCATTTTCCGCAGAAATTGCAAACTGGGCCAAACAAGAGGTTAAAGGCACTGACTCTCCAAGTGGGGAGAGTGTTAGTAAAGCATCTGGAATGTTGCACCCGAGTCCCGGGGGATGAAAACTGACACAATTAAACACGTTTCCCGATCACACGGTGGATCATACTCTGGGTTCCACATGCATGTTTTAGCTGAAGGAAGAATCCCTTAAACCTGGAGAGTTGAGACCCATGGAATGGGTACCATGCAATATGACTTCAAAGGGTCTGCATTTGCTCACCGAACCTCACCAATCCTATCACTGCTGCGTTTATGACACTGTACACACGCTTGATTCTCTTTCGGAGACATATAAATCCATAGGTTTTAAGATTCTTTCTAGTCATGTATATTCTTACGCGTTTAATATGGGGTGTAGAGTCCACTTCGTTGAGCAAGGAGTAGCTCTTGTCTATTAAATATTTGGGTTATGGAACGGTATCTGTGCTAATTTCAATCTCTGGTTTTATGCAGCCCCCCAACTCACGTTTCCCCTTAAGCAAGCATAAGTTGGTTTTCTACATTTGAGACCCTGTTCTGTTTTGTAATTCAGTTCCTGTGTAGCCAAGATTACATTCCGTGTAGTAGTGATATCTTATGATGTTTCTTTTTCTGTGTGACTTATTTCACTTAGAATCATCGTACCTGAATCCACTCATTATGCTGCTACGGGCCTGATGACATAGATTTCATTGCTGAGTGATATTGCATTGTACGTAAGTACCACAAGTTCTTTATCCATTTTTCGCTTTCTGTGATATTGAATTTGTACCGTAAACAAGGTTCTTGTAAACAGAGCCGTCCCAAACTTTGGGGTGGCTGTGTGTTTTAGATTTTAATTTCCCTAAGCTATAGGACCATAAGTGGAAGTGCCCTAGGCTCTGTTGCCTTGTTTTTTAGATGTTTCAGGAAACACCATACACTTCTCCAGAGTGGCTGTTGGCAATTTACATCCCGCCCATCAGCATAACAAGGCTCCCAGTTCTCCATGGCCTGTCCTGCCTTTCTGGATTTTACACTTTTCTCAGATGGCCCTTTTGACCGGGGGGCAGTGAGACTTCATTGTAGTGAAGATTTCCTTTGCAAGCTTGCTTGCTTGGCCAAAAAGGGCGTAGGCTTTTTTTCTTGAGGAAAAAACGCATATGCCCTTTTTGGCCAAGTGCATCATTGTGGACGTTCTGCCTCTTTTCCTTTGCTTTACATGCAATTCCAGTCTACCTCCTGAAATCGGTTTCCTGCAATTCTGCCCCGCTTTCAAGTCCTCTTGGGAGCCTTACTTCAATATATTTTTAGACGATAGCTGTCATTTATAACTCTGCAGGTTTGTGAATGACAGTGACCCTGAGCTCCTTTCTTCAACTCGCTTTCTTGTGAGCTGCCCGCAACACCGCAGGATTGCTTCAGGCCCTACTGTGGTTCCGGCATGGCACGCAGAGCCTTTGGTTAATTCCTCTTCCTGGTGGGAAATGAGAGTTAAATTTGCCCGTCCAGACACCTCCAGCTAGTCTCTCATTGGTTCTCCCTATTCCTGTTCATTTTCCGCAGAAATTGCAAACTGGGCCAAACAGGAGGTTAAAGGCACTGACTCTCCAAGTGGGGAGAGTGTTAGTAAAGCGTCTGGAATGTTGTACCAGAGTACCAGGGGACGAAAACTGAGACACATTTGAACACGTTTCCCAATCACACGGTGGATCATACTCTGGGTTCCACATGCATGTGTTAGCTGAAGGAAGAATCCCTTAAACCTGGAGAGTTGAGACCCATGGAATGGGTACCATGCAATATGACTTCAAATGGTCTGCATTTGCTCACCTATCCTCACCAATCCTATCACTGCTGCATTTATGCCGCTGTACACATGCTTGATTCTCTTTCGGAGACATATAAATCCATAGGTTTTAAGATTCTTACTAGTCAGGTATATTCTTACGCGTTTAATATGGGGTGTTGGGTCCACTTCGTTGAGCAAGGAGTAGCTCTTGTCTATTACATATTTGGCTTATGGAACGGTATCTGTGCTAATTTCAATCTCTGGTTTTATGCAGCACCCCAACTCACCTTTCCCCTTAAGCAAGCATAAGTTGGTTTTCTACATTTGAGACCCCGTTCTGTTTTGTAATTCAGTTCCTGTGTAGCCAAGTTTACATTCCGTGTAGTAGTGATATCTTATGATGTTTCTTTTTCTCTGTGACTTATTTCACTTAGAATCATCGTACCTGAATCCACTCATTATGCTGCTACGGGCCTGATGACATAGATTTCATTGCTGAGTGATATTGCATTGTACGTAAGTACCACAACTTCTTTATCCATTTTTCGCTTTCTGCGATATTGAACTTGTACCGTAAACGAGCTTCTTGTAAACAGAACCATCGCAAACTTTGGGGTGGCTGTGTCTTTTTGATTTTATTTTCCCTAAGCTATAGGACCATAAGTGGAAGTGCCCTAGCCTCTGTTGCTTTGTTTTGTAGATGTTTCAGGAAACACCATACACTTCTCCAGAGTGGTTCTTGGCAATTTACATCCCGCCCATCAGCATAACAAGGCTCCCAGTTCTCCATGGCCTCTCCTGCCTTTCTGGATTTTACACTTTTTTCAGATGGCCCTTTTGACCGGGGGGCAGTGAGACTTCATTGTAGTGCAGATTTCCTTTGCAAGCTTGCTTGGTTGGCCAAAAAGGGCGTATGCGTTTTTTCCTGAATATATTCAGGAAAAAACGCATACGCCCTTTTTGGCCAAGTGCATCATTGTGGACGTTCTGCCTCTTTTCCTCTGCTTTACATGCAATTCCAGTCTACCTCCTGAAATCGGTTTCCTGCAATTCTGCCCCGCTTTCAAGTCCTCTTGGCAGCCTTACTTCAATATATTTTTGGACGATAGCTGTCATTTATAACTCTGCAGGTTTGTGAATTACAGTGCCCCTGAGCTCCTTTCTTCAACTCGCTTTCTTGTGAGCTGGCCACAACACCGCAGGATTGCTTCAGGCCCTAGTGTTGTTCCGGCACAGCACGCTGAGCCTTTGGTTAATTCCTCTTCCTGGTGGGTAATGAGAGTTAAATTTGCCCGTCCAGACACCTCAAGCTAGTCTCTCTTGTTTCTCCCTATTCCTGTTCATTTTCTGCAGAAATTGCAAACTGGGCCAAACAGGAGGTTAAAGGCACTGACTCTCCAAGTGGGGAGAGTGTTAGTAAAGCGTCTGGAATGTTGCACCCGAGTACCAGGGGACGAAAACTGAGACACATTTGAACACGTTTCCCGATCACATGGTGGATCATACTCTGGGTTCCACATGCATGTTTTAGCTGAAGGAAGAATCCCTTAAACCTGGAGAGTTGAGACCCATGGAATGGGTACCATGCAATATGACTTCAAAGGGTCTGCATTTGCTCACCGAACCTCACCAATCCTATCACTGCTGCATTTATGCCGCTGTACACACGCTTGATTCTCTTTCGGAGCATATAAATCCATAGGTTTTAAGATTCTTACTAGTCAGGTATATTCTTAGGCGTTTAATATGGGGTGTTGAGTCCCCTTCGTTGAGCATGGAGTAGCTCTTGTCTATTACATATTTGGCTTATGGAACGGTATCTGTGCTAATTTCAATCTCTGGTTTTATGTAGCACCCCAACTCACCTTTCCCCTTAAGCAAGCATAAGTTGGTTTTCTACATTTGAGACCCTGTTCTGTTTTGTAATTCAGTTCCTGTGTAGCCAAGTTTACATTCCGTGTAGTAGTGATATCTTATGATGTTTCCTTTTCTGTGTGACTTATTTCACTTAGAATCATCGTACCTGAATCCACTCATTATGCTGCTACGGGCCTGATGACATAGATTTCATTGCTGAGTGATATTGCATTGTACGTAAGTACCACAACTTCTTTATCCATTTTTCGCTTTGTGTGATATTGAACTTGTATCGTAATCCAGGTTCTTGTAAACAGAGCCGTCCCAAACTTTGGGGTGGCTGTGTCTTTTAGATTTTAATTTCCCTAAGCTATAGGACCATAAGTGGAATTGCACTAGGCTCTGTTGCCTTGTTTTGTAGATGTTTCAGGAAACACCATACACTTCTCCAGAGTGGCTGTTGGCAATTTACATCCCGCCCATCAGCATAACAAGGCTCCCAGTTCTCCATGGCCTCTCCTGCCTTTCTGGATTTTACACTTTTTTCAGATGGCCCTTTTGACCGGGGGGCAGTGACACTCCATTGTAGTGCAGATTTCCTTTGCAAGCTTGCTTGTTTGGCCAAAAAGGGCGTATGCGTTTTTTCCTGAATATATTCAGGAAAAAACGCATACGCCCTTTTTGGCCAAGTGCATCATTGTGGACGTTCTGCCTCATTTCCTATGCTTTACATGCAATTCCAGTCTACCTCCTGAAATCGGTTTCCTGCAATTCTGCCCCGCTTTCAAGTCCTCTTGGCAGCCTTACTTCAATATATTTTTGGACGATAGCTGTCATTTATAACTCTGCAGGTCTGTGAATGATAGTGCCCCTGAGCTCCTTTCTTCAACTCGCTTTCTTGTGAGCTGGCCGCAACACCGCAGGATTTCTTAAGGCCCCAGTGTGGTTACGGCATGACACGCTGAGTCTTTGGTTAATTCCTATTCCTGGTGGGAAATGAGAGTTAAATTTGCCCGTCCAGACACCTCCAGCTAGTCTCTCATTGGTTCTCCCTATTCCTGTTCATTTTCCGCAGAAATTGCAAACTGGGCCAAACAGGAGGTTAAAGGCACTGACTCTCCAAGTGGGGAGAGTGTTAGTAAACAGTCTGGAATGTTGCACCCGAGTACCAGGGGACGAAAACTGAGACACCTTTGAACACATTTCCCGGTCACACGGTGGATGATACTCTGGGTTCCACATGCATGTTTTAGCTGAAGGAAGAATCCCTTAAACCTGGAGAGTTGAGATCCATGGAATGGGTACCATGCAATATGACTTCAAAGGGTCTGCATTTGCTCACCGAACCTCACCAATCCTATCACTGCTGCGTTTATGCCGCTGTACACACGCTTGATTCTCTTTCGGAGCATATAAATCCATAGGTTTTAAGATTCTTACTAGTCAGGTATATTCTTAGGCGTTTAATATGGGGTGTTGAGTCCCCTTCGTTGAGCATGGAGTAGCTCTTGTCTATTACATATTTGGCTTATGGAACGGTATCTGTGCTAATTTCAATCTCTGGTTTTATGTAGCACCCCAACTCACCTTTCCCCTTAAGCAAGCATAAGTTGGTTTTCTACATTTGAGACCCTGTTCTGTTTTGTAATTCAGTTCCTGTGTAGCCAAGTTTACATTCCGTGTAGTAGTGATATCTTATGATGTTTCCTTTTCTGTGTGACTTATTTCACTTAGAATCATCGTACCTGAATCCACTCATTATGCTGCTACGGGCCTGATGACATAGATTTCATTGCTGAGTGATATTGCATTGTACGTAAGTACCACAACTTCTTTATCCATTTTTCGCTTTGTGTGATATTGAACTTGTATCGTAATCCAGGTTCTTGTAAACAGAGCCGTCCCAAACTTTGGGGTGGCTGTGTCTTTTAGATTTTAATTTCCCTAAGCTATAGGACCATAAGTGGAATTGCACTAGGCTCTGTTGCCTTGTTTTGTAGATGTTTCAGGAAACACCATACACTTCTCCAGAGTGGCTGTTGGCAATTTACATCCCGCCCATCAGCATAACAAGGCTCCCAGTTCTCCATGGCCTCTCCTGCCTTTCTGGATTTTACACTTTTTTCAGATGGCCCTTTTGACCGGGGGGCAGTGACACTCCATTGTAGTGCAGATTTCCTTTGCAAGCTTGCTTGTTTGGCCAAAAAGGGTGTATGCGTTTTTTCCTGAATATATTCAGGAAAAAACGCATACGCCCTTTTTGGCCAAGTGCATCATTGTGGACGTTCTGCCTCATTTCCTATGCTTTACATGCAATTCCAGTCTACCTCCTGAAATCGGTTTCCTGCAATTCTGCCCCGCTTTCAAGTCCTCTTGGCAGCCTTACTTCAATATATTTTTGGACGATAGCTGTCATTTATAACTCTGCAGGTCTGTGAATGATAGTGCCCCTGAGCTCCTTTCTTCAACTCGCTTTCTTGTGAGCTGGCCGCAACACCGCAGGATTTCTTAAGGCCCCAGTGTGGTTACGGCATGGCACGCTGAGTCTTTGGTTAATTCCTATTCCTGGTGGGAAATGAGAGTTAAATTTGCCCGTCCAGACACCTCCAGCTAGTCTCTCATTGGTTCTCCCTATTCCTGTTCATTTTCCGCAGAAATTGCAAACTGGGCCAAACAGGAGGTTAAAGGCACTGACTCTCCAAGTGGGGAGAGTGTTAGTAAACAGTCTGGAATGTTGCACCCGAGTACCAGGGGACGAAAACTGAGACACCTTTGAACACATTTCCCGGTCACACGGTGGATGATACTCTGGGTTCCACATGCATGTTTTAGCTGAAGGAAGAATCCCTTAAACCTGGAGAGTTGAGATCCATGGAATGGGTACCATGCAATATGACTTCAAAGGGTCTGCATTTGCTCACCGAACCTCACCAATCCTATCACTGCTGCGTTTATGCCGCTGTACACACGCTTGATTCTCTTTCGGAGCATATAAATCCATAGGTTTTAAGATTCTTACTAGTCAGGTATATTCTTAGGAGTTTAATATGGGGTGTTGAGTCCACTTCGTTGAGCAAGGAGTAGCTCTTGTCTATTACATATTTGGCTTATGGAACGGTATCTGTGCTAATTTCAATCTCTGTTTTTATGCAGCACCCCAACTCACCTTTCCCCTTAAGCAAGCATAAGTTGGTTTTCTACATTTGAGACCCTGTTCTGTTTTGTAATTCAGTTCCTGTGTAGCCAAGTTTACATTCCATGTAGTAGTGATATCTTATGATGTTTCTTTTTCTCTGTGACTTATTTCACTTAGAATCATCGTACCTGAATCCACTCATTATGCTGCTACGGGCCTCATGACATAGATTTCATTGCTGAGTGATATTGCATTGTACGTAAGTACCACAACTTCTTTATCCATTTTTCGCTTTCTGCGATATTGAACTTGTACCGTAAACGAGGTTCTTGTAAACAGAGCCATCCCAAACTTTGGGGTGGCTGTGTCTTTTTGATTTTAATTTCCCTAAGCTATAGGACCATAAGTGGAAGTGCCCTAGGCTCTGTTGCTTTGTTTTTTAGATGTTTCAGGAAACAACATACACTTCTCCAAAGTGGCTGTTGGCAATTTACATCCCGCCCATCAGCATAACAAGGCTCCCAGTTCTCCATGGCCTCTCCTGCCTTTCTGGATTTTACACTTTTTTCAGATGGCCCTTTTGACCGGGGGGCAGTGAGACTTCATTTAAGTGCAGATTTCCTTTGTAAGCTTGCTTGGTTGACCAAAAAGGGCGTATGCGTTTTTTCCTGAATATATTCAGGAAAAAACGCATACGCCCTTTTTGGCCAAGTGCATCATTGTGGACGTTCTGCCTCTTTTCCTATGCTTTACATGCAATTCCAGTCTACCTCCTGAAATTGGTTTCCTGCAATTCTGCCCCGCTTTCAAGTCCTCTTGGCAGCCTTACTTCAATATATTTTTGGACGATAGCTGTCATTTATAACTCTGCAGGTTTGTGAATGACAGTGCCCCTGAGCTCCTTTCTCCAACTCGCTTTCTTGTGAGCTGCCCGCAACACCGCAGGATTGCTTCAGGCCCTACTGTGGTTCCGGCATGGCACGCTGAGCCTTTGGTTAATTCCTATTCCTGGTGGGAAATGAGAGTTAAATTTGCCCGTCCAGACACCTCCAGCTAGTCTCTCATTGATTCTCCCTATTCCTGTTCATTTTCCGCAGAAATTGCAAACTGGGCCAAACAGGAGGTTAAAGGCACTGACTCTCCAAGTGGGGAGAGTGTTAGTAAAGCGTCTGGAATGTTGTACCCGAGTACCAGGGGACGAAAACTGAGACACATTTGAACACGTTTCCCAATCATACGGTGGATCATACTCTGGGTTCCACATGCATGTGTTAGCTGAAGGAAGAATCCCTTAAACCTGGAGAGTTGAGACCCATGGAATGGGTACCATGCAATATGACTTCAAATGGTCTGCATTTGCTCACCGATCCTCACCAATCCTATCACTGCTGCGTTTATGCCGCTGTACACACTCTTGATTCTCTTTCGGAGACATATAAATCCATAGGTTTTAAGATTCTTACTAGTCAGGTATATTCTTAGGCGTTTAATATGGGGTGTTGAGTCCACTTCGTTGAGCAAGGTGTAGCTCTTTTCTATTACTTATATGGCTTATGGAACGGTATCTGTGCTAATTTCAATCTCTGGATTTATGCAGCACCCCAACTCACCTTTCCCCTTAAGCAAGCATAAGTTGGTTTTCTACATTTGAGACCCCGTTCTGTTTTGTAATTCAGTTCCTGTGTAGCCAAGTTTACATTCCGTGTAGTAGTGATATCTTATGATGTTTCTTTTTCTCTGTGACTTATTTCACTTAGAATCATCGTACCTGAATCCACTCATTATGCTGCTACGGGCCTGATGACATAGATTTCATTGCTGAGTGATATTGCATTGTACGTAAGTACCACAACTTCTTTATCCATTTTTCGCTTTCTGCGATATTGAACTTGTTCCGTAAACGAGGTTCTTGTAAACAGAACCGTCCCAAACTTTGGGGTGGCTGTGTCTTTTTGATTTTAATTTCCCTAAGCTATAGGACCATAAGTGGAAGTGCCCTAGGCTCTGTTGCTTTGTTTTTTGGATGTTTCAGGAAACACCATACACTTCTCCAGAGTGGTTGTTGGCAATTTACATCCCGCCCATCAGCATAACAAGGCTCCCAGTTCTCCATGGCCTGTCCTGCCTTTCTGGATTTTACACTTTTTTCAGATGGCCCTTTTGACCGGGAGGCAGTTAGACTTCATTGTAGTGCAGATTTCCTTTGCAAGCTTGCTTGGTTGGCCAAAAAGGGCGTATGCGTTTTTTCCTGAATATATTCAGGAAAAAACGCATACGCCCTTTTTGGCCAAGTGCATCATTGTGGACGTTCTGCCTCTTTTCCTATGCTTTACATGCAATTCCAGTCTACCTCCTGAAATCGGTTTCCTGCAATTCTGCCCCGCTTTCAAGTCCTCTTGGCAGCCTTACTTCAATATATTTTTGGACGATAGCTGTCATTTATAACTCTGCAGGTCTGTGAATGATAGTGCCCCTGAGCTCCTTTCTTCAACTCGCTTTCTTGTGAGCTGGCCGCAACACCGCAGGATTTCTTAAGGCCCCAGTGTGGTTACGGCATGGCACGCTGAGTCTTTGGTTAATTCCTATTCCTGGTGGGAAATGAGAGTTAAATTTGCCCGTCCAGACACCTCCAGCTAGTCTCTCATTGGTTCTCCCTATTCCTGTTCATTTTCCGCAGAAATTGCAAACTGGGCCAAACAGGAGGTTAAAGGCACTGACTCTCCAAGTGGGGAGAGTGTTAGTAAACAGTCTGGAATGTTGCACCCGAGTACCAGGGGACGAAAACTGAGACACCTTTGAACACATTTCCCGGTCACACGGTGGATGATACTCTGGGTTCCACATGCATGTTTTAGCTGAAGGAAGAATCCCTTAAACCTGGAGAGTTGAGATCCATGGAATGGGTACCATGCAATATGACTTCAAAGGGTCTGCATTTGCTCACCGAACCTCACCAATCCTATCACTGCTGCGTTTATGCCGCTGTACACACGCTTGATTCTCTTTCGGAGCATATAAATCCATAGGTTTTAAGATTCTTACTAGTCAGGTATATTCTTAGGAGTTTAATATGGGGTGTTGAGTCCACTTCGTTGAGCAAGGAGTAGCTCTTGTCTATTACATATTTGGCTTATGGAACGGTATCTGTGCTAATTTCAATCTCTGTTTTTATGCAGCACCCCAACTCACCTTTCCCCTTAAGCAAGCATAAGTTGGTTTTCTACATTTGAGACCCTGTTCTGTTTTGTAATTCAGTTCCTGTGTAGCCAAGTTTACATTCCATGTAGTAGTGATATCTTATGATGTTTCTTTTTCTCTGTGACTTATTTCACTTAGAATCATCGTACCTGAATCCACTCATTATGCTGCTACGGGCCTCATGACATAGATTTCATTGCTGAGTGATATTGCATTGTACGTAAGTACCACAACTTCTTTATCCATTTTTCGCTTTCTGCGATATTGAACTTGTACCGTAAACGAGGTTCTTGTAAACAGAGCCATCCCAAACTTTGGGGTGGCTGTGTCTTTTTGATTTTAATTTCCCTAAGCTATAGGACCATAAGTGGAAGTGCCCTAGGCTCTGTTGCTTTGTTTTTTAGATGTTTCAGGAAACAACATACACTTCTCCAAAGTGGCTGTTGGCAATTTACATCCCGCCCATCAGCATAACAAGGCTCCCAGTTCTCCATGGCCTCTCCTGCCTTTCTGGATTTTACACTTTTTTCAGATGGCCCTTTTGACCGGGGGGCAGTGAGACTTCATTTTAGTGCAGATTTCCTTTGTAAGCTTGCTTGGTTGACCAAAAAGGGCGTATGCGTTTTTTCCTGAATATATTCAGGAAAAAACGCATACGCCCTTTTTGGCCAAGTGCATCATTGTGGACGTTCTGCCTCTTTTCCTATGCTTTACATGCAATTCCAGTCTACCTCCTGAAATTGGTTTCCTGCAATTCTGCCCCGCTTTCAAGTCCTCTTGGCAGCCTTACTTCAATATATTTTTGGACGATAGCTGTCATTTATAACTCTGCAGGTTTGTGAATGACAGTGCCCCTGAGCTCCTTTCTCCAACTCGCTTTCTTGTGAGCTGCCCGCAACACCGCAGGATTGCTTCAGGCCCTAGTGTGGTTCCGGCATGGCACGCTGAGCCTTTGGTTAATTCCTATTCCTGGTGGGAAATGAGAGTTAAATTTGCCCGTCCAGACACCTCCAGCTAGTCTCTCATTGATTCTCCCTATTCCTGTTCATTTTCCGCAGAAATTGCAAACTGGGACAAACAGGAGGTTAAAGGCACTGACTCTCCAAGTGGGGAGAGTGTTAGTAAAGCGTCTGGAATGTTGTACCCGAGTACCAGGGGACGAAAACTGAGACACATTTGAACACGTTTCCCAATCATACGGTGGATCATACTCTGGGTTCCACATGCATGTGTTAGCTGAAGGAAGAATCCCTTAAACCTGGAGAGTTGAGACCCATGGAATGGGTACCATGCAATATGACTTCAAATGGTCTGCATTTGCTCACCGATCCTCACCAATCCTATCACTGCTGCGTTTATGCCGCTGTACACACTCTTGATTCTCTTTCGGAGACATATAAATCCATAGGTTTTAAGATTCTTACTAGTCAGGTATATTCTTAGGCGTTTAATATGGGGTGTTGAGTCCACTTCGTTGAGCAAGGTGTAGCTCTTTTCTATTACTTATATGGCTTATGGAACGGTAACTGTGCTAATTTCAATCTCTGGATTTATGCAGCACCCCAACTCACCTTTCCCCTTAAGCAAGCATAAGTTGGTTTTCTACATTTGAGACCCCGTTCTGTTTTGTAATTCAGTTCCTGTGTAGCCAAGTTTACATTCCGTGTAGTAGTGATATCTTATGATGTTTCTTTTTCTCTGTGAGTTATTTCACTTAGAATCATCGTACCTGAATCCACTCATTATGCTGCTACGGGCCTGATGACATAGATTTCATTGCTGAGTGATATTGCATTGTAGGTAAGTACCACAACTTCTTTATCCATTTTTCGCTTTCTGCGATATTGAACTTGTTCCGTAAACGAGGTTCTTGTAAACAGAACCGTCCCAAACTTTGGGGTGGCTGTGTCTTTTTGATTTTAATTTCCCTAAGCTATAGGACCATAAGTGGAAGTGCCCTAGGCTCTGTTGCTTTGTTTTTTGGATGTTTCAGGAAACACCATACACTTCTCCAGAGTGGTTGTTGGCAATTTACATCCCGCCCATCAGCATAACAAGGCTCCCAGTTCTCCATGGCCTGTCCTGCCTTTCTGGATTTTACACTTTTTTCAGATGGCCCTTTTGACCGGGAGGCAGTTAGACTTCATTGTAGTGCAGATTTCCTTTGCAAGCTTGCTTGGTTGGCCAAAAAGGGCGTATGCGTTTTTTCCTGAATATATTCAGGAAAAAACGCATACGCCCTTTTTGGCCAAGTGCATCATTGTGGACGTTCTGCCTCTTTTCCTATGCTTAACATGCAATTCCAGTCTACCTCCTGAAATTGGTTTCCTGCAATTCTGCCCCGCTTTCAAGTCCTCTTGGCAGCCTTACTTCAATATATTTTTTGACGATAGCTGTCATTTATAACTCTGCAGGTTTTTGAATGACAGTGCCCCTGAGCTCCTTTCTTCAACTCGCTTTCTTGTGAGCTGGCCGCAACACCGCAGGATTTCTTAAGGCCCCAGTGTGGTTACTGCATGGCACGCTGAGCCTTTGGTTAATTCCTCTTCCTGGTGGGAAATGAGAGTTAAATTTGCCCGTCCAGACACCTCCAGCTAGTCTCTCATTGGTTCTCCCTATTCCTGTTCATTTTCCGCAGAAATTGCAAACTGGGCCAAACAGGAGGTTAAAGGCACTGACTCTCCAAGTGGGGAGAGTGTTAGTAAAGCGTCTGGAATGTTGCACCCGAGTACCAGGGGACGAAAACTGAGACACCTTTGAACACGTTTCCCAATCACATGGTGTATCATACTCTGGGTTCCACATGCATGTTTTAGCTGAAGGAAGAATACCTTAAACCTGGAGAGTTGACACCCATGCAATGGGTACCATGAAATATGACTTCAAAGGGTCTGCATTTGCTCACCGATCCTCACCAATCCTATCACTGCTGTGTTTATGCCCCTGTACACATGCTTGATTCTCTTTCGGAGACATATAAATCCATAGGTTTTAAGATTCTTACTAGTCAGGTATATTCTTAGGCGTTTAATATGTGGTGTTGAGTCCACTTCGTTGAGCAAGGAGAAGCTCATGTCTATTACATATTTGACTTATGGAACGGTATCTGTGTTAATTTCAATCTCTGGTTTTATGCAGCACCCCAACTCACCTTTCCCCTTAAGGAAGCATAAGTTGGTTTTCTACATTTGAGACCCTGTTCTGTTTTGTAATTCAGTTCCTGTGTAGCCAAGTTTACATTCCGTGTAGTAGTGATATCTTATGATGTTTCTTTTTCTGTGTGACTTATTTCACTTAGAATCATCGTACCTGAATCCACTCATTATGCTGCTACGGGCCTGATGACATAGATTTCATTGCTGAGTGATATTGCATTGTACGTAAGTACCACAACTTCTTTATCCATTTTTCGCTTTCTGTGATATTGAACTTGTACCGTAAACGAGGTTCTTGTAAACAGAGCCGTCCCAAACTTTGGGGTGGCTGTGTCTTTTTGATTTTAATTTCCCTAAGCTATAGGACCATAAGTGGAATTGCCCTAGGCTCTGTTGCTTTGTTTTTTAGATGTTTCAGGAAACACCATACACTTCTCCATTGTCGCTGTTGGCAATTTACATCCCGCCCATCAGCATAACAAGGCTCTCACATCTCCATGGCCTGTCCTGCCTTTCTGGATTTTACACTTTTATCAGATGGCCCTTTTGACTGGGGGCCAGTGAGACTTCATTGTAGTGCGGATTTCCTTTGCAAGCTTGCTTGGTTGGCCAAAAAGGGCGTATGCGTTTTTTCTTGAATATATTCAGGAAAAAACGCATACGCCCCTTTTGGCCAAGTGCATCATTGTGGACGTTCTGCCTCTTTTCCTATGCTTTACATGCATTTCCAGTCTACCTCCTGAAATCGGTTTCCTGCAATTCTGCCCCGCTTTCAAGTCCTCTTGGCAGCCTTACTTCAATATATTTTTGGACGATAGCTGTCATTTATAACTCTGCATGTTTGTGAATTACAGTGCCCCTGAACCCCTTTCTTCAACTCGCTTTCTTGTGAGCTGGCCGCAACACCGCAGGATTGCTTCAGGCCCTAGTGTGGTTCCGGCACGGCACGCTTAGCCTTTGGTTAATTCCTCTTCCTGGTGGGAAACGAGAGTTAACTTTGCGCGTCCAGACACCTCCAGCTAGTTTCTCATTGGTTCTCCCTATTCCTGTTCATTTTCCGTAGAAATTGCAAACTGGGCCAAACAGGAGGTTAAAGGCACTGACTCTCCAAGTGGGGAGAGTGTTAGTAAAGTGTCTGGAATGTTGCACCCGAGAACCGGGGGACGAAAACTGAGACACATTTGAACACGTTTCCGATCACACAGTGGATCATACTCTGGGTACCACATGCATGTTTTAGCTGAAGGAAGAATCCCTTAAACCTGGAGAGTTGAGACCCATGGAATGGGTTCCATGCAATATGACTTCAAAGGGTCTGCATTTGCTCACCGAACCTCACCAATCCTATCACTGCTGCGTTTATGCCGCTGTACACACGCTTGATTCTCTTTCGGAGACATATAAATCCATAGGTTTTAAGATTCTTACTAGTCAGGTATATTCTTAGGCGTTTAATATGGGGTGTTGAGTCCACTTCGTTGGGCAAGGAGTAGCTCTTGTCTATTACATATTTGGCTTATGGAACGGTATCTGTGTTAATTTCAATCTCTGGTTTTATGTAGCACCCCAACTCACCTTTCCCCTTAAGCAAGCATAAGTTGGTTTTCTACATTTGAGACCCTGTTCCGTTTTGTAATTCAGTTCCTGTGTAGCCAAGTTTACATTCCGTGTAGTAGTGATATCTTATGATGTTTCTTTTTCTGTGTGACTTATTTCACTTAGAATCATCGTACCTGAATCCACTCATTATGCTGCTACGGGCAGATGACATAGATTTCATTGCTGAGTGATATTGCATTGTACGTAAGTACCACAACTTCTTTATCCATTTTTCACTTTCTGCGATATTGAACTTGTACCGTAAATGAGGTTCTTGTAAACAGAGCTGTCCCAAACATTTGGGTGGTTGTGTCGTTTTGATTTTAATTTCCCTAAGCTATAGGACCATAATTGGAAGTGCCCTAGGCTCTGTTGCTTTGTTTTTTAGATGTTTCAGGAAACACCATACACTTCTCCAGAGTGGCTGTTGGCAATTTACATCCCGCCCATCAGCATAACAAGGCTCCCTGTTCTCCATGGCCTGTCCTGCCTTTCTGGATTTTACACTTTTTTCTGATGGCCCTTTTGACCGGGGGGCAGTGACACTCCATTGTAGTGCAGACTTCCTTTGCACGCTTGCTTGATTGGCCAAAAAGGGCGTATGCGTTTTTTCCTGAATATATTCAGGAAAAAACGCATACGCTCTTTTTGGCCGAGTGCATCATTGTGGACGTTCTGCCTCTTTTCCTATGCTTTACATGCAATTCCAGTCTACCTCCTGAAATCGGTTTCCTGCAATTCTGCCCCGCTTTCAAGTCCTCTTGGCAGCCTTACTTCAATATATTTTTGGACGATAGCTGTCATTTATAACTCTGCAGGTTTGTGAATGACAGTGCCCCTGAGCTCCTTTCTTCAACTCGCTTTCTTGTGAGCTGGCCGCAACACCGCAGGATTGCTTCAGGCCCTAGTGTTGTTCCGGCATGGCACATTGAGCCTTTGGTTAATTCCTCTTCCTGGTGGGAAATGAGAGTTAAATTTGCCCGTCCAGACACCTCCAGCTAGTCTCTCATTGGTTCTCCCTATTCCTGTTCATCTTCCACAGAAATTGCAAACTGGGCCAAACTGGAGGTTAAAGGCACTGACTCTCCAAGTGGGGAGAGTGTTAGTAAAGCGTCTGGAATGTTGCACCCGAGTACCAGGGGACGAAAACTGGCACATTTGAACACGTTTCCCGATCACACGGTGGATGATACTCTGGGTTCCACATGCATGTTTTAGCTGAAGGAAGAATCCCTTAAACCTGGAGAGTTGAGATCCATGGAATGGGTACCATGCAATATGACTTCAAAGGGTCTGCATTTGCTCACCGAACCTCACCAATCCTATCACTGCTGCGTTTATGCCGCTGTACACACGCTTGATTCTCTTTCGGAGCATATAAATCCATAGGTTTTAAGATTCTTACTAGTCAGGTATATTCTTAGGAGTTTAATGTGGGGTGTTGAGTCCACTTCGTTGAGCAAGGAGTAGCTCTTGTCTATTACATATTTGGCTTATGGAACGGTATCTGTGCTAATTTCAATCTCTGGTTTTATGCAGCCCCCCAACTCACCTTTCCCCTTAAGCAAGCATAAGTTGGTTTTCTACATTTGAGACCCTGTTCTGTTTTGTAATTCAGTTCCTGTGTAGCCAAGTTTACATTCCATGTAGTAGTGATATCTTATGATGTTTCTTTTTCTCTGTGAGTTATTTCACTTAGAATCATCGTACCTGAATCCACTCATTATGCTGCTACAAGTCTCATGACATAGATTTCATTGCTGAGTGATATTGCATTGTACGTAAGTACCACAACTTCTTTATCCATTTTTCGCTTTCTGCGATATTGAACTTGTACCGTAAACGAGGTTCTTGTAAACAGAGCCGTCCCAAACTTTGGGGTGGCTGTGTCTTTTTGTTTTAATTTCCCTAAGCTATAGGACCATAAGTGGAAGTGCCCTAGGCTCTGTTGCTTTGTTTTTTAGATGTTTCAGGAAACACCATACATTTCTCCAGAGTGGCTGTTGGCAATTTACATCCCGCCCATCAGCATAACAAGGCTCCCAGTTCTCCATGGCCTGTCCTGCCTTTCTGGATTTTACACTTTTTTCAGATGGCCCTTTTGACCGGGGGGCAGTGAGACTTCATTTTAGTGAAGATTTACTTTGTAAGCTTGCTTGGTTGACCAAAAAGGGCGTATGCGTTTTTTCCTGAATATATTCAGGAAAAAACGCATACGCCCTTTTTGGCCAAGTGCATCATTGTGGACGTTCTGCCTCTTTTCCTATGCTTTACATGCAATTCCAGTCTACCTCCTGAAATCGGTTTCCTGCAATTCTGCCCCGCTTTCAAGTCCTCTTGGCAGCCTTACTTCAATATATTTTTGGACGATAGCTGTCATTTATAACTCTGCAGGTTTGTGAATGACAGTGCCCCTGAGCTCCTTTCTTCAACTCGCTTTCTTGTGAGCTGGCCGCAACACCGCAGGATTGCTTCAGGCCCTACTGTGGTTCCGGCATGGCACGCTGATCCTTTGGTTAATTCCTATTCCTAGTGGGAAATGAGAGTTAAATTTGCCCGTCCAGACACCTCCAGCTAGTCTCTCATTGGTTCTCCCTATTCCTGTTCATTTTCCGCAGAAATTGCAAACTGGGCCAAACAGGAGGTTAAAGGCACTGACTCTCCAAGTGGGGAGAGTGTTAGTAAAGCCTCTGGAATGTTGTACCCGAGTACCAGGGGACGAAAACAGAGACACATTTGAACACGTTTCCCAATCACACGGTGGATCATACTCTAGGTTCCACATGCATGTTTTAGCTGAAGGAAGAATCCCTTAAACCTGGAGAGTTGAGACCCATGGAATGGGTACCATGCAATATGATTTCAAAGGGTCTGCATTTGCTCACCGAACCTCACCAATCCTATCACTGCCGCATTTATGCCGCTGTACACACGCTTGATTCTCTTTCGGAGCATATAAATCCATAGGTTTTAAGATTCTTACTAGTCAGGTATATTCTTAGGCGTTTAATATGGGGTGTTGAGTCCACTTCGTTGAGCAAGGAGTAGCTCTTGTCTATGACATATTTGGCTTATGGAACGGTATCTGTGCTAATTTCAATCTCTGGTTTTATGCAGCCCCCCAACTCACGTTTCCCCTTAAGCAAGCATAAGTTGGTTTTCTACATTTGAGACACTCTTCTGTTTTGTAATTCAGTTCCTGTGTAGCCACGTTTACATTCCATGTAGTAGTGATATCTTATGATGTTTCTTTTTCTGTGTGACTTATTTCACTTAGAATCATCGTACCTGAATCCACTCATTATGCTGCTACGGGCCTGATGACATAGATTTCATTGCTGAGTGATATTGCATTGTACGTAAGTACCACAACTTCTTTATCCATTTTTCGCTTTCTGTGATATTGAATTTGTACCGTAAACGAGGTTCTTGTAAACAGAGCCGTCCCAACCTTTGGGTTGGCTGTGTGTTTTAGATTTTAATTTCCCTAAGCTATAGGACCATAAGTGGAAGTGCCCTAGGCTCTGTTGCCTTGTTTTTTAGATGTTTCAGGAAACACCATACACTTCTCCAGAGTGGCTGTTGGCAATTTACATCCCGCCCATGAGCATAACAAGGCTCCCAGTTCTCCATGGCCTGTCCTGCCTTTCTGGATTTTACATTTTTTTCAGATGGCCCATTTGACCGGGGCGCAGTGAGACCTTATTGTAGTGCAGATTTCGTTTTCAAGCTTGATTGGTTGGCCAAAAAGGGCATATGCATGTTTTCCTGAATATATTCAGGAAAAAACGCGTATGCCCTTTTTGGCCAAGTCCATCATTGTGGACGTTCTGCCTCTTTTCCTATGCTTTACATGCAATTCCAGTCTACCTCCTGAAATCGGTTTCCTGCAATTCTGCCCCGCTTTCAAGTCCTCTTGGCAGCCTTACTTCAATATATTTTTGGACGATAGCTGTCATTTATAACTCTGCAGGTTTGAAAATGACAGTGCCCCTGAGCTCCTTTCTTCAACTCGCTTTCTTGTGAGCTGGCCGCAACACCGCAGGATTGCTTCAGGCCCTAGTGTGGTTTCGGCATGGCCCGCTGAGGCTTTGGTTAATTCCTCTTCCTGGTGGGAAATGAGAGTTAAATTTGCCCGTTCAGACATCTCCAGCTAGTCTCTCATTGGTTCTCCCTATTCCTGTTCATTTTCCGCAGAAATTGCAAACTGGGACAAACAGGAGGTTAAAGGCACTGACTCTCCAAGTGGGGAGAGTGTTAGTAAAGCGTCTGGAATGTTGCACCCGAGTACCAGGACACGAAAACTGAGACACATTTGAACACGTTTCCTGATCACACGGTGGATCATACTCTGGGTTCCACATGCATGTTTTAGCTGAAGGAAGAATCCCTTAAACCTGGAGAGTTGAGACCCATGGAATGGGTACCATGCAATATGACTTCAAACGGTCTGCATTTGCTCACCGAACCTCACCAATCCTATCAGGGCTGCATTTATGCCGCTGTACACACGCTTGATTCTCTTTCGGAGCATATAAATCCATAGGTTTTAAGATTGTTACTAGTCAGGTATATTCTTAGGCGTTTAATATGGGGTGTTGAGTCCACTTCGTTGAGCAAGGAGTAGCTCTTGTCTATTACATATTTGGCTTATGGAACGGTATCTGTGCTAATTTCAATCTCTGGTTTTATGCAGCCCCCCAACTCACGTTTCCCCTTAAGCAAGCATAAGTTGGTTTTCTACATTTGAGACCCTGTTCTGTTTTGTAATTCAGTTCCTGTGTAGCCAAGTTTACATTCCGTGTAGTAGTGATATCTTATGATGTTTCTTTTTCTGTGTGACTTATTTCACTTAGAATCATCGTACCTGAATCCACTCATTATGCTGCTACGGGCCTGATGACATAGATTTCATTGCTGAGTGATATTGCATTGTACGTAAGTACCACAAGTTCTTTATCCATTTTTCACTTTCTGTGATATTGAATTTGTACCGTAAACGAGGTTCTTGTAAACAGAGCCGTCCCAAACTTTGGGGTGGCTGTGTGTTTTAGATTTTAATTTCCCTAAGCTATAGGACCATAAGTGGAAGTGCCCTAGGCTCTGATGCCTTGTTTTTTAGATGTTTCAGGAAACACCATACACTTCTCCAGAGTGGCTGTTGGCAATTTACATCCCGCCCATCAGCATAACAAGGCTCCCAGTTCTCCATGGCCTGTCCTGCCTTTCTGGATTTTACACTTTTTTCAGATGGCCCTTTTGACTGGGGAGCAGTGACACTCCATTGTAGTGCAGACTTCCTTTGCACGCTTGCTTGGTTCGCCAAAAAGGGCGTATGCGTTTTTTCCTGAATATATTCAGGAAAAAACGCATACGCACTTTTTGGCCGAGTGCATCATTGTGGACGTTCTGCCTCTTTTCCTATGCTTTACATGCAATTCCAGTCTACCTCCTGAAATCAGTTTCCTGCAATTCTGCCCCGCTTTCAAGTCCTCTTGGCAGACTTACTTCAATATATTTTTGGACGATAGCTGTCATTTATAACTCTGCAGGTTTGTGAATGACAGTGCCCCTGAGCTCCTTTCTTTTACTTGCTTTCTTGTGAGCTGGCCGCAACACCGCAGGATTTCTTCAGGCCCTAGTGTGGTTCCGGTATTGCACGCTGAGCCTTTGGTTAATTCCTCTTCCTGGTGTTAAATGAGAGTTAAATTTGCCCGTTCACACACCTCCAGCTTGTCTCTCATTGGTTCTCCCTATTCCTGTTCATTTTCCTCAGAAATTGCAAACTGGGCCAAACAGGAGGTTAAAGGCACTGACTCTCCAAGTGGGGAGAGTGTTAGTAAAGCGCCTGGAATGTTGCGCCCGAGTACCAGGGGACGAAAACTGGCACATTTGAACACGTTTCCTGATCACACGGTGGATGATACTCTGGGTTCCACATGCATGTTTTAGCTGAAGGAAGAATCCCTTAAACCTGGAGAGTTGAGATCCATGGAATGGGTACCATGCAATATGATTTCAAAGGGTCTGCATTTGCTCACCAAACCTCACTAATCCTATCACTGCTGCGTTTATGCCGCTGTACACACCCTTGATTCTCTTTCGGAGACATATAAATCCATAGGTTTTAAGATTCTTACTAGTCAGGTATATTCTTAGGCGTTTAATATGGGGTGTTGAGTCCACTTCGTTGAGCAAGGAGTAGCTCTTGTCTATTACATATTTGTCTTATGGAACGTTATCTGTGATAATTTCAATCTCTGGATTTATGCAGCACCCCAACTCACCTTTCCCCTTAAGCAAGCATAAGTTGGTTTTCTACATTTGAGACCCTGTTCTGTTTTGTAATTCAGTTCCTGTGTAGCCAAGTTTACATTCCATGTAGTAGTGATATCTTATGATGTTTCTTTTTCTCTGTGAGTTATTTCACTTAGAATCATCGTACCTGAATCCACTCATTATGCTGCTACAAGTCTCATGACATAGATTTCATTGCTGAGTGATATTGCATTGTACGTAAGTACCACAACTTCTTTATCCATTTTTCGCTTTCTGCGATATTGAACTTGTACCGTAAACGAGGTTCTTGTAAACAGAGCCGTCCCAAACTTTGGGGTGGCTGTGTCTTTTTGTTTTAATTTCCCTAAGCTATAGGACCATAAGTGGAAGTGCCCTAGGCTCTGTTGCTTTGTTTTTTAGATGTTTCAGGAAACACCATACATTTCTCCAGAGTGGCTGTTGGCAATTTACATCCCGCCCATCAGCATAACAAGGCTCCCAGTTCTCCATGGCCTGTCCTGCCTTTCTGGATTTTACACTTTTTTCAGATGGCCCTTTTGACCGGGGGGCAGTGAGACTTCATTTTAGTGAAGATTTACTTTGTAAGCTTGCTTGGTTGACCAAAAAGGGCGTATGCGTTTTTTCCTGAATATATTCAGGAAAAAACGCATACGCCCTTTTTGGCCAAGTGCATCATTGTGGACGTTCTGCCTCTTTTCCTATGCTTTACATGCAATTCCAGTCTACCTCCTGAAATCGGTTTCCTGCAATTCTGCCCCGCTTTCAAGTCCTCTTGGCAGCCTTACTTCAATATATTTTTGGACGATAGCTGTCATTTATAACTCTGCAGGTTTGTGAATGACAGTGCCCCTGAGCTCCTTTCTTCAACTCGCTTTCTTGTGAGCTGGCCGCAACACCGCAGGATTGCTTCAGGCCCTACTGTGGTTCCGGCATGGCACGCTGAGCCTTTGGTTAATTCCTATTCCTAGTGGGAAATGAGAGTTAAATTTGCCCGTCCAGACACCTCCAGCTAGTCTCTCATTGGTTCTCCCTATTCCTGTTCATTTTCCGCAGAAATTGCAAACTGGGCCAAACAGGAGGTTAAAGGCACTGACTCTCCAAGTGGGGAGAGTGTTAGTAAAGCCTCTGGAATGTTGTACCCGAGTACCAGGGGACGAAAACAGAGACACATTTGAACACGTTTCCCAATCACACGGTGGATCATACTCTAGGTTCCACATGCATGTTTTAGCTGAAGGAAGAATCCCTTAAACCTGGAGAGTTGAGACCCATGGAATGGGTACCATGCAATATGACTTCAAAGGGTCTGCATTTGCTCACCGAACCTCACCAATCCTATCACTGCCGCATTTATGCCGCTGTACACACGCTTGATTCTCTTTCGGAGCATATAAATCCATAGGTTTTAAGATTCTTACTAGTCAGGTATATTCTTAGGCGTTTAATATGGGGTGTTGAGTCCACTTCGTTGAGCAAGGAGTAGCTCTTGTCTATGACATATTTGGCTTATGGAACGGTATCTGTGCTAATTTCAATCTCTGGTTTTATGCAGCCCCCCAACTCACGTTTCCCCTTAAGCAAGCATAAGTTGGTTTTCTACATTTGAGACACTCTTCTGTTTTGTAATTCAGTTACTGTGTAGCCAAGTTTACATTCCATGTAGTAGTGATATCTTATGATGTTTCTTTTTCTGTGTGACTTATTTCACTTAGAATCATCGTACCTGAATCCACTCATTATGCTGCTACGGGCCTGATGACATAGATTTCATTGCTGAGTGATATTGCATTGTACGTAAGTACCACAACTTCTTTATCCACTTTTCGCTTTCTGTGATATTGAATTTGTACCGTAAACGAGGTTCTTGTAAACAGAGCCGTCCCAACCTTTGGGTTGGCTGTGTGTTTTAGATTTTAATTTCCCTAAGCTATAGGACCATAAGTGGAAGTGCCCTAGGCTCTGTTGCCTTGTTTTTTAGATGTTTCAGGAAACACCATACACTTCTCCAGAGTGGCTGTTGGCAATTTACATCCCGCCCATGAGCATAACAAGGCTCCCAGTTCTCCATGGCCTGTCCTGCCTTTCTGGATTTTACATTTTTTTCAGATGGCCCATTTGACCGGGGCGCAGTGAGACCTTATTGTAGTGCAGATTTCGTTTTCAAGCTTGATTGGTTGGCCAAAAAGGGCATATGCATGTTTTCCTGAATATATTCAGGAAAAAACGCGTATGCCCTTTTTGGCCAAGTCCATCATTGTGGACGTTCTGCCTCTTTTCCTATGCTTTACATGCAATTCCAGTCTACCTCCTGAAATCGGTTTCCTGCAATTCTGCCCCGCTTTCAAGTCCTCTTGGCAGCCTTACTTCAATATATTTTTGGACGATAGCTGTCATTTATAACTCTGCAGGTTTGAAAATGACAGTGCCCCTGAGCTCCTTTCTTCAACTCGCTTTCTTGTGAGCTGGCCGCAACACCGCAGGATTGCTTCAGGCCCTAGTGTGGTTTCGGCATGGCCCGCTGAGGCTTTGGTTAATTCCTCTTCCTGGTGGGAAATGAGAGTTAAATTTGCCCGTTCAGACATCTCCAGCTAGTCTCTCATTGGTTCTCCCTATTCCTGTTCATTTTCCGCAGAAATTGCAAACTGGGACAAACAGGAGGTTAAAGGCACTGACTCTCCAAGTGGGGAGAGTGTTAGTAAAGCGTCTGGAATGTTGCACCCGAGTACCAGGACACGAAAACTGAGACACATTTGAACACGTTTCCTGATCACACGGTGGATCATACTCTGGGTTCCACATGCATGTTTTAGCTGAAGGAAGAATCCCTTAAACCTGGAGAGTTGAGACCCATGGAATGGGTACCATGCAATATGACTTCAAACGGTCTGCATTTGCTCACCGAACCTCACCAATCCTATCAGGGCTGCATTTATGCCGCTGTACACACGCTTGATTCTCTTTCGGAGCATATAAATCCATAGGTTTTAAGATTGTTACTAGTCAGGTATATTCTTAGGCGTTTAATATGGGGTGTTGAGTCCACTTCGTTGAGCAAGGAGTAGCTCTTGTCTATGACATATTTGGCTTATGGAACGGTATCTGTGCTAATTTCAATCTCTGGTTTTATGCAGCCCCCCAACTCACGTTTCCCCTTAAGCAAGCATAAGTTGGTTTTCTACATTTGAGACCCTGTTCTGTTTTGTAATTCAGTTCCTGTGTAGCCAAGTTTACATTCCGTGTAGTAGTGATATCTTATGATGTTTCTTTTTCTGTGTGACTTATTTCACTTAGAATCATCGTACCTGAATCCACTCATTATGCTGCTACGGGCCTGATGACATGGATTTCATTGCTGAGTGATATTGCATTGTACGTAAGTACCACAAGTTCTTTATCCATTTTTCACTTTCTGTGATATTGAATTTGTACCGTAAACGAGGTTCTTGTAAACAGAGCCGTCCCAAACTTTGGGGTGGCTGTGTGTTTTAGATTTTAATTTCCCTAAGCTATAGGACCATAAGTGGAAGTGCCCTAGGCTCTGATGCCTTGTTTTTTAGATGTTTCAGGAAACACCATACACTTCTCCAGAGTGGCTGTTGGCAATTTACATCCCGCCCATCGCATTAACAAGGCTCCCAGTTCTCCATGGCCTGTCCTGCCTTTCTGGATTTTACACTTTTTTCAGATGGCCCTTTTGACTGGGGAGCAGTGACACTCCATTTTAGTGCAGACTTCCTTTGCACGCTTGCTTGGTTCGCCAAAAAGGGCGTATGCGTTTTTTCCTGAATATATTCAGGAAAAAACGCATACGCACTTTTTGGCCGAGTGCATCATTGTGGACGTTCTGCCTCTTTTCCTATGCTTTACATGCAATTCCTGTCTACCTCCTGAAATCAGTTTCCTGCAATTCTGCCCCGCTTTCAAGTCCTCTTGGCAGCCTTACTTCAATATATTTTTGGACGATAGCTGTCATTTATAACTCTGCAGGTTTGTGAATGACAGTGCCCCTGAGCTCCTTTCTTTTACTTGCTTTCTTGTGAGCTGGCCGCAACACCGCAGGATTTCTTCAGGCCCTAGTGTGGTTCCGGTATTGCACGCTGAGCCTTTGGTTAATTCCTCTTCCTGGTGTTAAATGAGAGTTAAATTTGCCCGTTCACACACCTCCAGCTTGTCTCTCATTGGTTCTCCCTATTCCTGTTCATTTTCCTCAGAAATTGCAAACTGGGCCAAACAGGAGGTTAAAGGCACTGACTCTCCAAGTGGGGAGAGTGTTAGTAAAGCGCCTGGAATGTTGCACCCGAGTACCAGGGGACGAAAACTGGCACATTTGAACACGTTTCCTGATCACACGGTGGATGATACTCTGGGTTCCACATGCATGTTTTAGCTGAAGGAAGAATCCCTTAAACCTGGAGAGTTGAGATCCATGGAATGGGTACCATGCAATATGATTTCAAAGGGTCTGCATTTGCTCACCGAACCTCACTAATCCTATCACTGCTGCGTTTATGCCGCTGTACACACCCTTGATTCTCTTTCGGAGACATATAAATCCATAGGTTTTAAGATTCTTACTAGTCAGGTATATTCTTAGGCGTTTAATATGGGGTGTTGAGTCCACTTCGTTGAGCAAGGAGTAGCTCTTGTCTATTATATATTTGTCTTATGGAACGTTATCTGTGATAATTTCAATCTCTGGATTTATGCAGCACCCCAACTCACCTTTCCCCTTAAGCAAGCATAAGTTGGTTTTCTACATTTTAGACCCTGTTCTGTTTTGTAATCCAGTTCCTGTGTAGCCAAGTTTACATTCCGTGTAGTAGTGATATCTTATGATGTTTCTTTTTCTCTGTGACTTATTTCACTTAGAATCATCGTACCTGGATCCACTCGTTATGCTTCTACGGGCCTGACGACATAGATTTCATTGCTGAGTGATATTGCATTGTACGTAAGTACCACAACTTCTTTATCCATTTTTCGCTTTCTGCGATATTGAACTTGTACCGTAAACGAGGTTCTTGTAAACAGAGCCGTCCCAAATTTTGGGGTGGCTGTGTCTTTTTGATTTTAAGTTCCCTAAGCTATAGGACCATAAGTGGTAGTGCCCTAGGCTCTGTTGCTTTGTTTTGTAGATGTTTCAGGAAACACCATACACTTCTCCAGAGTGGCTGTTGGCAATTTACATCCCGCCCATCAGCATAACAAGGCTCCCAGTTCTCCATGGCCTCTCCTGCCTTTCTGGATTTTACACTTTTTTCAGATGGCCCTTTTGACCGGGGGGCAGTGACACTCCATTGTAGTGCAGATTTCCTTTGCAAGATTGCTTTGTTGGCCAAAAAGGGCGTATGCGTTTTTTCCTGAATATATTCAGGAAAAAACGCATACGCCCTTTTTGGCCAAGTGCATCATTGTGGACGTTCTGCCTCATTTCCTATGCTTTACATGCAATTCCAGTCTACCTCCTGAAATCGGTTTCCTGCAATTCTGCCCCGCTTTCAAGTCCTCTTGGCAGCCTTACTTCAATATATTTTTGGACGATAGCTGTCATTTATAACTCTGCAGGTCTGTGAATGACAGTGCCCCTGAGCTCCTTTCTTCAACTCGCTTTCTTGTGAGCTGGCCGCAACACCGCAGGATTGCTTCAGGCCCTAGTGTGGTTCCGGCATGGCACATTGAGCCTTTGGTTAATTCCTCTTCCTGGTGGGAAATGAGAGTTAAATTTGCCCATCCAGACACCTCCAGCTAGTCTCTCATTGGTTCCCTCTATTCCTGTTCATTTTCCACAGAAATTGCAAACTGTGCCAAACAGGAGGTTGAAGGCACTGACTCTCCAAGTGGGGAGAGTGTTAGTAAAGCGTCTGGAATGTTGCACCCGAGTACCAGGGGACGAAAACTGGCACATTTGAACACGTTTTCTGATCACACGGTGGATGATACTCTGGGTTCCACATGCATGTTTTAGCTGAAGGAAGAATCCCTTAACCCTGGAGAGTTGAGACCCATGGAATGGGTACCATGCAATATGACTTCAAAGGGTCTGCATTTGCTCACCGAACCTCACCAATCCTATCACTGCTGCGTTTATGCCGTTGTACACACGCTTGATTCTCTTTCGGAGCATATAAATCCATAGGTTTTAAGATTCTTACTAGTCAGATATATTCTTAGGAGTTTAATATGGGGTGTTGAGTCCACTGCGTTGAGCAAGGAGTAGCTCTTGTCTATTACATATTTGGCTTATGGAACGGTATCTGTGCTAATTTCAATCTCTGGTTTTATGCAGCACCCCAACTCACCTTTCCCTTTAAGGAAGCATAAGTTGGTTTTCTACATTTGAGACCCTGTTCTGTTTTGTAATTCAGTTCCTGTGTAGCCAAGTTTACATTCCGTGTAGTAGTGATATCTTATGACGCTTCTTTTTCTCTGTGACTTATTTCACTTAGAATCATCGTACCTGAATAAACTCGTTATGCTGCTACGGGCCTGATGACATAGATTTCATTGCTGAGTGATATTGCATTGTACGTAAGTACCACAACTTCTTTATCCAATATTTTGCTTTCTGCGATATTGAACATGTACCGTAAACGAGGTTCTTGTAAACAGAGCCATCCCAAACTTTGGGGTGGCTGTGTCTTTTTGATTTTAATTTCCTTAAGCTATAGGACCATAAGTGGAATTGCCCTAGGCTCTGTTGCTTCGTTTTTTAGATGTTTCAGGAAACACCATACACTTCTCCAGAGTGGCTGTTGGCAATTTACATCCCGCCCATGAACATAACAAGGCTCCCAGTTCTCCATGGCCTGTCCTGCCTTTCTGGATTTTAAACTTTTTTCAGATGGCCCTTTTGACCGGGGGGCAGTTAGACATCATTGTAGTGCAGATTTCCTTTGCAAGTTGCTTGCTTGGCCAAAAAGGGCGTATGCGTTTTTTCCTGAATATATTCAGGAAAAAATGCATACGCCCTTTTTGGCCAAGTGCATCATTGTGGACGTTCTGCCTCTTTTGCTATGCTTTACATGCAATTCCAGTCTACCTCCTGAAATCGGTTTCCTGCAATTCTGCCCCTCTTTCAAGCACTCTTGGCAGCCTTTCTTCAATATATTTTTGGACGATAGCTGTCATTTATAACTCTGCAGGTTTGTGAATGACAGTGCCCCTGAGCTCCTTTCTTCAACTCGCTTTCTTGTGAGCTGGCCACAACACCACTGCATTGCTTCAGGCCCTAGTGTGGTTCTGGCATGACACGCTGAGCCTATGGTTAATTCCTCTTCCTGGTGGGAAATGAGAGTTAAATTTGCCCGTCCAGACACCTCCAGCTAGTCTCTCATTGGTTCTCCCTATTCCTGTTCATTTTCCACAGAAATTGCAAACTGGGCCAATCAGGAGGTTAAAGGCACTGAGTCTCCAAGTGGAGAGAGTGTTAGTAAAGCGTCTGGAATGTTGCACCCGAGTACCAGGGGACGAAACCTGAGTCACATTTGAACACGTTTCCCGATCACACGGTGGATCATACTCTGGGTTCCACATGCATGTTTTAGCTGAAGGAAGAATCCCTTCAACCTGGAGAGTTGAGACCCATGGAATGGGTACCATGCAATATGACTTCAAAGGGTCTGCATTTGCTCACCGATCCTCACCAATCCTATCACTGCTGCGTTTATGCCGCTGTACACACACTTGATTCTCTTTCGGAGACATATAAATCCATAGGTTTTAAGATTCTTACTAGTCAGGTATATTCTTAGGCGTTTAATATGGGGTGTTGAGTCCACTTCGTTGAGCAAGGAGTAGCTCTTGTCTATTACATATTTGGCTTATGGAACGGTATCTGTGCTAATTTCAATCTCTGGTTTTATGCAGCAACCCAACTCACCTTTCCCCTTAAGCAAGCATAAGTTGGTTTTCTACATTTGAGACCCTGTTCTGTTTTGTAATTCAGTTCCTGTGTAGCCAAGTTTACATTCCGTGTAGTAGTGATATCTTATGATGTTTCTTTTTCTGTGTGACTTATTTCACTTAGAATCATCGTACCTGAATCCACTCATTATGCTGCTACGGGCCTGATGACATAGATTTCATTGCTGAGTGATATTGCATTGTACGTAAGTACCACAACTTCTTTATCCATTTTTCACTTTCTGTGATATTTAACTTGTACCGTAAACGAGGTTCTTGTAAACAGAGCCTTCCCAAACTTTGTGGTGGCTGTGTCTTTTTGATTTTAATTTCCCTAAGCTATAGGACCATAAGTGGAAGAGCCCTAGGCTCTGTTGCTTTGTTTTGTAGATGTTTCAGGAAAAACCATACACTTCTCCAGAGTGCCTGTTGGCAAGTTACATCCCATCCAATAGCATAACAAGGCCTCCAGTTCTCCATTGCCTGTCCTACCTTTCTGGATTTTATACTTTTTTCAGATGGCCCTTTTGACCGGGGGGCAGTGAGACTTCATTGTAGTGCAGATTTCCTTTGCAAGCTTGCTTGGTTGGCCAAAAAGGGCGTATGCGTTTTTTCCTGTATTCCGGAAAAAACGCATACGCCCTTTTTGGCCAAGTGCATCATTGTGGACGTTCTGCCTCTTTTCCTATGCTTTACATGCAATTCCAGTCTACCTCCTGAAATCGGTTTCCTGCAATTCTGCCCCGCTTTCAAGTCCTCCTGGCAGCCTTACTTCAATATCTTTTTGGACGATAGCTGTCATTTATAACTCTGCAGGTTTGTGAATTACAGTTCCCCTGAGCTTCTTTTTTCAACTCGCTTTCTTGTGAGCTGGCCGCAACACCGCAGGATTGCTTCAGGCCCTAGTGTGGTTCCGGCATGGCACGCTGAGCCTTTGGTTAATTCCTCTTCCTGGTGGGAAATGAGAGTTAAATTTGCCCGTCCAGACACCTCCAGCTAGTCTCTCATTGGTTCTCCCTATTCGTGTTCATTTTCCGCAGAAATTGCAAACTGGGCCAAACAGGAGGTTAAAGGCACTGACTCTCCAAGTGGGGAGAGTGTTAGGAAAGTGTCTGCAATGTTGCACCCGAGTACCAGGGGACGAAAACTGAGTCACATTTGAACACGTTTCCCGATCACACAGTGGATCATTCTCTGGGTTCCACATGCATGTTTTAGCTGAATGAAGAATCCCTTAAACCTCGAGAGTTGAGACCCATGGAACGGGTACCATGCAATATGACTTCAAAGGGTCTGCATTTGCTCACCGAACCTCACCAAACCTATCACTGCTGCGTTTATGCCGCTGTACACACGCTTGATTCTCTTTCGGAGACATATCAATCCATAGGTTTTAAGATTCTTCCTAGTCAGGTATATTCTTAGGCGTTTAATATGGGGTGTTGAGTCCACTTCGTTGAGCAAGGAGTAGCTCTTGTCTATTACATATTTGGCTTATGGAAAGGTATCTGTGCTAATTTCAATCTGTGGTTTTATGCAGCACCCCAACTCACCTTTCCCCTTAAGCAAGCATACGTTGGTTTTCTACATTTGAGACCCTGTTCTGTTTTGTAATTCAGTTCCTGTGTAGCCAAGTTTACATTCCGTGTAGTAGTGATATCTTATGATGTTTCTTTTTCTGTGTGACTTATTTCACTTAGAATCATCGTACCTGAATCCACTCATTATGCTGCTACGGGCCTGATGACATAGATTTCATTGCTGAGTGATATTGCATTGTACGTAAGTACCACAACTTCTTTATCCATTTTTCCCTTTCTGCGATATTGAACTTGTACCGTAAACGAGGTTCTTGTAAACAGTGCCGTCCCAAACTTTGGGGTGGCTGTGTCTTTTTGATTTTAATTTCCCTAAGCTATAGGACCATAAGTGGAAGTGCCCTAGGCTCTGTTGCTTTGTTTTTTAGATGTTTCAGGAAACACCATACACTTCTCCAGAGTGGCTGTTGCCAATTTACATCCCGCCCACCAGCATAACAAGGCTCCCAGTTCTCCATGGCCTGTCCTTCCTTTCTGGATTTTATACTTTTTTCAGATGGCCCTTTTGACCGGGGGGAAGTGAGACTTCATTGTAGTGCAGATTTCCTTTGCAAGGTTGTTTGGTTGGCCAGAAAGGGCATATGCGTTTCTTCCTGAATATATTAAGGAAAAAACGCATGCGCCCTTTTTGGCCAAGTGCATCATTGTCGACGTTCTGAGTCTTTTCATATGTTGTCAATGCAATTCTAGTCTACCTCTTGAAATCGGTTTCCTGCAATTCTGCCTTGCTGTCAGTGCCTCTTCATAGCCTTACCTCAATATACTTTTGGAAAATAGTTGGCCTTTATAACTCTGCAGGTTTTTGAATTGCAGTGGCCCTTAGCTCCATTTTTCAGCTCTTATTTTTGTGATCTTGCCTCATATCCACAGGATTTTTTCATGCCCTATTCTTCTTCTGGGGCGCCTTGCTCTGCTTTTGGTTAATTCTTCTTCCTGATGTGAAATTAGAGTGACATGTGCCCATTGAAACCGCTACAGCTATTTTCTCACTGGTTCCCCCTATTCCCATTCATCCTCCGCACTAACTGCAGACTGTGCGATACCGGAACTTAAAGGCATTGACTCTCCGTGTGGGGATGTTGTTAGTAAAGTGGCTGGAATGTTGATCCGGAGCCCCAGGAGAGGAAAATGAGGTGCGTTTTAGAAACCTTTCCCGATCATATGGTATACCATCCCCTGGATTTCCCATGCATGGTTTAGCTGTAGGAAGATTCCCTTCAACCTGGAATGTTGGGACCCTTGGAATGAGTAGCATGAAGTATTGCATTAAACTTTCGGCAGTTGCTCACCAAAGCTCACCAATCCTCTCAGCCCCAAGTGTCCAGCCTTATGTCTTATCCAGCTGTGGGTTTATATGTGGTCATTCCAGGTTGCATCACAGCCCCTGAGCGAATTTTGTAAGAATTTTTCTCTCTTTCATTGTTTCTGCGTTTTGGTTTTAAAATTTATTTCTATAATGGGGTTTAGCTCATTTTCACTGCTGTGTTTGGCCACTCTGCACACACTTGATTCCCTTATGGAGATATATCAATACATGGGTTTTAAGATTCTTATTACTCAGATATATTTCTCTGCGGTGTATAGGGTGTGTTGAGGCCAGTTCATTGAGCAAGGTGTAGATCTTGTCTAATACCTATTTGGTTTATTGAACGGTATCTGTGCTAATTTCAAACTCTGGTTTTATGCATCACCTCACCTCTCCTTTCCCCTTAAGCTGACATAAGTGTGTTTTCTAAATGTGAGACACTGTTCTGTTTTGTAATTCATTTTTTGTGCAGCCATATTTATCTTCCCTCTATAAGTGATATCTTATGATATGTTTCTTTTTCTGTTTGACTTATTTCAAGTAGTATTATCGGACCTAAATCCACTCTTTATCCTTCTACTAGCCTTATTACATTGATTTCATGGTGAAGAGATATTCCATTGTACATAAGTACCACATTTTCTTTATCCATTGTTCTCTTTCCTGGGATATTTAAGGTGTACTGAAGTTGAGGTTCTTGTAAACAGAGTAGCCCTAAACTGTGGTGTGCTTGTGTCTTGTTGATTTTTAGACTTCCCTAGATATACTTCCATGATTGGAAGTGCCCTATGCTCTGTAGCTCTGTTTTTTAGATGATTTAGGAACCACCATACACTTCTCCAGAGTGGCTCTCAGCAGTTCACACACTGTCCATCAGCGTATAAAGGCTCCCTGTTCTCCATGGCCTGTCCTGCATTTCTGGTTTTTACAATTTTTTCGGATGGCCCTTTTGACCGGTGGGAAATGAGACTTCTTTGTTGTGCACATTTGCATTGCTTGCTTGCTTGGTTGCCCATAAAGTGCGTATGCGTTTTTTCCTGGATATATTCAGGAAAAAACGCATACTCCTTTTTGGGCCAACTGCATCATTGTCGAAATTCTGCCGCTTTTCATGTGCTTTAAAGACGAGTCCAATCTATCTCTTGAAATCTGTTTCTTGCAATTCTGTCTTGCATTCAGATCCTCTTCTTTGCCTTACCTCAACATATTTTTGGACGTTAGTTTTCATTTATAACTCTGCAGGTTTGTGAATTGCAGTGACCCTGAGCTCCATTTTTTAAGTTGCTCTTTTGTGAGCTGGCCTCAAAGCCGCAGGATTGCTTCAGGCCCTATTTTGGCTCCAGCGAGGCGGGCTGAGCCTTTTTTTACTTCTTATTCTTAATGGGAAATTAGAGTGACATATGCCCGTCCAAACCCCTACAACTATTCTCTCATTGGTTCCCCCTCTTCCCGTTCATCCTCCTCACAATTTGCAAAATGTGTGAAACAGAAGTTTAAATGTGCTGATTCTCTAAGTGGGGAGATTCTAAGTAACGTGGCTGGAATGATGAACAGGAGCACCAGGAGAGGATAAATGAGGTGCATTTTAGACACATCTCCCCATCACATGGTGTACAGTCCTCTGGGTTTTCCATGCATGTTTTAGCTGTAGGAAGATCCCTTGAACCTGCAGATTTGGGACCCATTGAATGGGTACCAGGTAGTATTACTTTAAAGGGTGTGCATTTCCTCACCCAACCTCACATTTCTCTTAGCACGAACAGTTTCCAGCCTTATGTGTCATCCTGCTGTGGGTCTAGATGTGTTCAATCCATGTTGCATCACCGTCCCTGAGGAAAAGTTGTAAGAGGTTTTCTCTGTCTCTCTGTCGTTTATTTTTTTCAATTTATTACTATATTGGTTACAGCTGATTTTCAAAGCTCTGTTTCTTGCTGCTGTACATCCACTTGATTCACATACAGAGAGACATCAATAAATTCTTTTTCAGATTCTTACCAGTCATATATATTCTTTTCCGGTGACTTGAGTGTGCTGAGTGCAGTTCTTTTAGCTACCGTGTAGGCCTTGTTGATTATCAGTTTGGTATTTGGAATGGTATCTTTGCTAATTTCAACCTCCTGGATGATGCCTCACCCCTCCCCACCTTTCCCGTTTAGCAGCCTTACGCGTGTTTTCTACATACTTGACTATGTTTTTCTTTTGTAATTTATTTCATGTGTAGCCATTTTGGATTCCACCTTTAAGTGATATCTTATGATATGTGTCTTTTTCTTTTTGAATTATGTCACTTAGAATGATCATACGTAACTCCTCCGGAGTTGTTACAACTGGCCATATTTCATTGATTTCCAGGCTGAGTAATATTCCACTCTACATAAGTACCACATCTCTATCCATTTTTTCCCTCCAGAGACATTTAAGTTATATCCTAGTCGAGGATCTTTTAAACAGAGAGGCAGTAAACATTGGGGTGCCTGTGTCCTCTCGATTTTTGTTTTTCCCAAGACATACGCCCATGAGTGCAAGTGCCCTATGCTCTGTAGCTCATTTTTTAGATGCTTTAGTAAACACAATACACTTCTCCAGAATGGCCGTTGGCAATATACATTTCCACTATAAGCCTCACAGGGCTCCCTCTTCTCCTTGCCCTGTCCTGCATTTCTGGTGTTTACACTTTATGAGGATGGCTCTTCTGACTGATGCGAAGTGATATCTTTTGTAGTATTGATTTCCAGTGCCCACCTGTTTGGTTGGCTAAAAAAGTGTATGCCCTTTTCTTGAATATATACAGAAAAAAACGCATACAGCCTTTTTGGCCAACTGCAATGTTGGCAATGTTCAGCCCCTTTTCTTGTGCTTAATGGCGAGTCCTTTCTACCTCCTCAAATCCCTTTCCTGCCATTCTCCCTTGCTTACCAATCCTTTTCTCTGACTTTCCTCAAGACATTTTTCAGTGATAGATATTTTCAACTCTGCAGTTTCGTGAATTTTACTGCCCCTGAGTTCCATTGTTCAACTTGTGTTTATGGGAACTGGCCACAAAGCAGTGGGATTTCCTCAAGCCCTATACTGTTTCCATGGGCAACCCTAGCCTTTGGTCAATTCGTCTTCCTGATTGGAAATTAGAGTGACATGTGCCTGTCTGAACACCTAGGACTTGTCTCTCATTGTTCCTCATCCTTCCGCTTCATCCTCTGGACAAATTCCAAACTGTACGCAACAGGATGTTGACAGTGCTGACATCTCCAAGTGGGGAGACTGTTAGTAAAGACGCTGGAGGGGTGAACCCGAGCACCAGGAGATGAGGAGATGAGATGCCTTTTCCAAACTCTTCCCGATCAGACGGTATACCATCCTCTGGGTGTGACAGACATGTTTTAGCAGTAGGAAGAGTCCCATTCATGTAAGGAGAACACCAGGGCTTTTTCAAAATCAGTGTCTCCCCGAAACCCAAACTGGGGAATTTTTTAAGCTACGGCTACACATATGTTCATTAAGGGCCTTGGGAAGTAGGCAGAGTCCAAACTTCAGATGTTTGAAGTCTTCAGGGTCAGAAGCACTCACCACCGGCTTCCCTTAGGTTACACTTTAACTGTCATTGATAGATGATGTCAATAAAAATATCTATTCTTTTTCCGATTATTTCCCCTTATAGGTTATTGCAAAATATTGAGTGTAGTTCCCTCTGCTATACAGTAGTTCCTTGTTGATGATCTATTTTATACATAGCAGTGTGTATGTGTTAATTCCAAACTGTTAATTTATCCCTCCTCCCACCTTTCCCCTTTGGTAATAATAAATTATAAGATTTTATACTTCTCAGAAATGGGGGAGCTGAAAGAGAGGTATCATTTTCAATGGAAAAGCATTTAAAACAAGATTGAAGCTTTAACCAAGATTATTAGGTGTACATCCTTGGAAAGAAATCACTTCATTTCTCTAATATTGACCTGACAAATAAGACAAACCTTTTCACTGAACTTGCTTATAATAAAGTGATGGAAATATCAAATGGAAGTGTTAGAAACATCTTATTTTACCCGAGCCTTATAAACTGTTCTATGTTAACTACAGTTTGGCTCACACATCTGTTCATTGAAGTTACAATAGTCTCAATTTCTGTTACTGATCCCCAGAGTGGACCCCAACAAGTGTCCCCCTGCCCAGTGTCATTGGGGCCAACAGATCGAGACTGAGTTTGGTTCACAAGCAAAGGAAACTTTATATTTTGATCAGAGAATGGAGAGGTGAGAGCACGCACTACCCCGTGGGCTGTGGGCTGGGCTGCTGTGTAGAGATCCTGTCAGAGTCAGTGGGAGGGAGGGGGTGGAGCACTCGAGGGCCGGGTTGGCTGCAGCTCAGGCTCTATATCTCGGAGTCTGCACTGGGCCCCAGGAGCTGAGGTGTCGACCCAGCCATTCTGCACTAGGAAATCTGGTCTGAAGTGCCGGGTGTGGAACCTCTGCATGCGGGACCCTAGGAGCACGTGAAATTAGACAAAGCACAAAAGATAAAAAAGGTCAGACTTGACTTTATTGCCCAGATTCTATTTTTATCTCCCAGGGATTTTTAATGGGCTTTGCTGGGAACAAACCCCTCCTCTGCCTTTTGTCCCGTTCCTCATTCTTGGAGTGCTGAGGGTGCAGACCCTTCTTCTGTAACTGCTGAGTGCTGAGTTGGGAGCCCTCATACCAGGGGACGAGGGTCAGAACTTCTCCCCAGCAGCCTCCAGGTGACGTTGATTGGCCCCAGGACCCCTGCCTCCCTGCTCGTCCGCCTGAGCACCAGCATTGGAAGTGTTATAGATTCTAATGACCTTTAAGGGTCCAGGAAAGAGATGTGCAGAGACGCTGTGGGGGCCGGTTTCACCCCGCCCCACATTTGTTCGGCCACCTTAGGCTGACCGTTTCTGCCAGCCTAGATGCTCTGACCAGTAGTCTGCTCTTTCTTCAATTAGGCCCCTGAATTAACGTAAAAACAGCACCAGGTGTCAGAGCCCTGCCCGCTCAACTCCCAGACAGTCCAGGGTCAGTGGTGATCAAGGACCATGATGGCCACTGTGTCAACAGCCTTTTGAAGTAAACAGGAGTCCAGCCGGTCTTATTGGCCACCATCATCACGGTGTCTGTAGGCTTTTCTATGGTGACAGTGTGATATACGTTTCCCCCGCCAAGATTATTAGCTCCCCTCCGGGTGCAGTAAGTCCTGCAAGCAGTAGTCTACTCCTTCGGGACACACTATTGTTGTTTTATGAGAGAAACTCCAGGTCAAGTGATGTTCACACGAGTCGTCATGGTGCCCTGTTGCCCCCGGTTATCTCTCTGGATGTTGGAGTTGGAGGGCCTCCTCACTCGAGGTCGGTGTGCCCACGGAGCGAACCCTGCAACTTCAGGGCATGGTTGGTGATTAGGATCACCACGTGGGGTCCTTTTCCCTTAGGAGGGAGGTGGCCTTTTGGGTTGCTGATTTCCACGTTTTTAGATACCGCCAGTATCTTGGCCAGATGTGGCAGTGGGCCAAGCCCCTTGGTGACTGTAGTTTATCCTACCTGGATGGCATTCTTGCGTTGTTCCATTTCAAGTGGTCCCAGTTTTTGCACTAATTCTCCAATGGCGATTCACCTTTCACCGGGAATGGAAAGGTCAAAGGGTTTAGCTCAATTAGGGAGTTCCAGGGCAAGGGTCTGAATTGACTGCTCTTTCCATTCTTGAAAGGCCACTTCTGGATTCTGTTCAAAAGGATCATCATCTTTTCCTTTCAGTGTTTCATATAGAGGCCCAGCTAGTAGACTGTAGTTAGGGATCCAGAAGCAGCAAACCCTGGCCTCCCCAGGAACCCCTAAGCTGTCTTCTAGTTTTAGAAAGGGGTAAGGCTGCAAATGGTTTCTTCCCTTTCCTGGGATGGACTTCTCCGACCTTCTGTGAGAATGAAGCCCAGGCAGGTCACCGCAGTCTGTGATATTTGAGCTTTTTCTTGGACAACTTCTATCCTTTATTGGCTTGGTAGTTCAGAGGCCTCCTTAGTAGGGCTGGCGATCAGAATGTCATCTGCATATTGAAGGAGGGTTTCCTTTTCCAGAGGTAGAACTTTTCAGTCTTTAGCTAAGCTTTCCCCAAAGATGGTGTGGGAATTTTTGAACCCTTGGGGCAAGACGGCCCGGAAGTATTGTTTTAGTTGTATGTTGAGTCCTGCCACTCACAAGCCAAAATTTCTTGTGACTCTGGGACTAATGGAATACAAAAGAAGGCATCATTGAGACTAATACAGAATACCATGTCCTGGTGGTTGGTAGAATGACCAGCAGGGTGTAGGAATTAGGAGCAACTGGAGGTATATCCTTGGTGGCTTCACTGACTGTCCTGACATCCTTTACCAGGTCCCCAGCAGCCCATGGGGCTCTCGTGGTCAGGCCAATCCCAGGATATGGAGCTCTCCTGGGCAGGTACCCCACCCCCAACCCAGCCCACGGGGCTCTCGTGGTCAGGCCTCTCCCAGGATACAGAGCTACCCTTGCAGGTACCGTGGCAGGGCTGGGCACACAGGAACCGTGCACATAGCTCTCACTGAAGAGCACCCCCATCTCACCTGTCGCTCAGAGCTGACACAGAGCACCTCAGAGCAGGACTTGAACTAACAAACAGCAGCTGCGACAGGTCTGTGACCCTGGGCATCACTCTGTGTGGCCTCCCTCCACCTGGTCTTCCAGAGACTTCCACTGCACCCGGGGCACCAGGCCTCTGTCTCCAACCACCACCCACCCCTCCTCTCCCTGACTCCTGGGTTCCTCTCATTAGGAGAGGCTTTTCTTGAAGTTGTCTCCCACTCATGGGCCAGATAAAATGATTAGAAAACAAGCCAAAGCTGCAGCCCCTTGTCTATCCTGACTCTCAGGAGCCCACACCTGTTCCTTGGACCTGGCCGGTTCAGCAAGTTCCATTTTCTGCAACTGTGAGCCCCTGAGGGGTGATGATTGGCTGACCTGGGCAGCCTTACCGTGCCGGCCAGCCCTCCCCAGGTGTGCCTGGGTTGAGATCAATATAAATACCACTCCAGGCAGCAAGAGCCCCTGCAGCTGTGCCTGACGCCATTTTCTCTGCCCTGTCAGCAGTCTCGGGGCTGGGCTGGTGGGAGGGAGTGAGAGGCCACAGCTTTGTGGGTGGCCCAGTGTGAGTGGGGCTCTGCTGGACTTTCTGCAGCAGTTGCCAGGCTGCCACCTGCTAAAGAAGAGGATGTGTCACCCATACCTGCTGCTGGAATTTCTCCCTGGGCAGAGGTGAGGAAGGAAAAAAGCAGTGGGAGCAGGGACAGGACGGGTATCTCAGGCAGGGAAATGGAAATCTTCCAGAAGAGCACCCAGGACCAGGGCCATCCTGGCTGGCCTGCAGGCACCAAGTCAGCTGGCATGCTGTCACTCATGTGGCTCCATGGCCCTTCCTCTAGGCTTTCAAGTCCTTGTATATATTCAGGTGTTTTACCTGGGAAGGGTGGGAACAGTTCAGCAGCAACTGGCCTGGGGCTCAGCTCACGTTCACTCACAGATGCCTCGGCACGGTGCCCCAGCTTTGCAATGAGGACGCTTGTTGTGTGGGGGCTGCTGGCTGAATGGGAGACGATTCCCCACCACTGACCAACTTCAGAATTGTTTACAACTGGAACAAGGGCCCTGATACGGTTTTCCTCTGAGTAACTGGTGGGTTCTGTTTTTTTTTTCTCTTTTTCATTTTTGGTTCAAGGTAGAATTTATTCCTCTTTTTTGTATTTACAGATATAAGCATGGAAATAATTTATTCATATAAATACATGTATGTGAAGGGAATAATTGTTTTTTCTGTTTTGTTTTTTAAATTTTATTTCTTTTTAATTTTGAATTTTATTTTATATTTTTATACAGCAAGTTCTTATTGGTTATCTATTTTATACATATAAATGTTTACATGCCAATCCCAATCTCTCAACTCCTCCCACCACCACCACCCCAAGAGCTTTCCCCCCTTGTTGTCCATACGATTGTTGTCTACATCTGTTGCTCTATTTATGCCTTGCAAAACGGTTAATCTGTACAGTTTTTCTAGGTTCCACATATATGCACGAATATACAAGATTTGTTTTTCTCTTTCTGACTTACTTCACTCTGTATGACAGACTCTAGATCCATCGACGTCTCTACAAATGACCCAATTTCATTCCTTTCATGGCTTAGTAATATTCCATTTTATATATGTACCACATCTTTATGCATTCGTCTGTCTGTGGGCATTTAGGTTGCTTCCATTACCTCGATATTGTAAATAGTGATGCAATGAACATTGCGGTGAATGTCTCTTTTTGATTTATGGTTTTGTCTGGGTATACGTCCAGTACTGGGATTGCTGTATCATATGGTAATTCTATTAATAGTTTCTTAAGAAACTCCATATTGTTCTCCATAGTGACTGTATCAATTTATATTCCCAACAATAGTAGAAGAGTCTTCCTTTTCTCCACACCCTTTCCAGCATTTGTTGTTTGTAGATTTTCAGATGATGCCGATTCTAACAGGTGTGAGGTGATACCTCATTGTTGAGTCCATTTCGTTGAGCAAGGGGTAGGTCTTCTCTATTACATATTTGGCTTATGGAACGGTATCTGTGCTAATTTCAAACTCTGGTTTTATGCAGCACCCCAACTCACCTTTCCCCTTAAGCAAGCATAAGTTGGTTTTCTAAACTTGAGACCCTGTTCTGTTTCGTAATTCAGTTCCTGTGTAGCCAAGTTTACATTCCGTGCATTAGTGATACCTTATGATGTTTCTTTTTCTGTGTGACTTATTTCACTTAGAATCATCGTGCCTCAATCCACTCATTATGCTGGTACAGGCCTGGTGACATAGATTTCATTGCTGAGTGGTATTCTGTTGTACATAAGTACCGCAACTTCTTTATCAATTATTTGTTCTCTGGGATATTTAACTTGTACCGTAGAAGAGGTTCCTGTAAACAGAGCCATCCCAAATTTTGGGGTGGCTGTGTCTTTTTGATTTTAATTTCCCTAAGCTATAGGATCATAAGTGGAAATGCCCTAGACTCTGTTGCTTTGTTTTTCAGATGTATCAGGAAACACTATACACTTCTCCAGAGTGGCTGTTGGCAATTTACATCCCGCCCATCAGCATAACAAGGCTCCCAGTTCTCCATGGCCTGTCCTGCCTTTCTGGATTTTACACTTTTTTCAGATGGCCCTTTAGACCGGGGGGAAGTGACACTTCATAGAAGTTCGGATTTCCATTGCAAGCTTGCTTGGTTTGCCAAAAAGGGCGTATGTGTTTTTTCCTGAATATATTCAGGAACAAACTCATACGCCCTTTTTTGTCACGTGCATCATTGTCGATGTTCTGCCTCTTTTCCTATGCTTTAAATGCAAATCCAGTCTACCTCCTGAAATCAGTTTCCTGAAATTCTGCCCCGCTTTCAAGTCCTCTTGGCAGCCTTACTTCAATATATTTTTGGACGTTATCTGTCATTTATAACTCTGCAGGTTTGTGAATGACAGTGCCCCTGAGCTCCTTTCTTCAACTCGCTTTCTTGTGAGCTGGCCGCAAACCCGCAAGACTGCTTCAGGCCCTAATCTGCTTCTGGCAGGGCACGCTGAGCCTTTGGTTAATTCCTCTTCCTGGTGGGAAATGAGTGTTAAATATGCCCGTCCAGACACCTACCTCACTCTCAACCCCTTGGTAATGTGGGTCCTCTGGTTTGTGGCCACCTTTGCTGGGTTCCTCACCTTTTGATGATGTGGCCCCACTAGTGTGAGGACACTCCTGCCTGGTTCTCATCCACGTGGTTATGTGGACCCCCTGGTGAGAGTCTGTTCCTGGCTGTGTTCCTCACCCTTCTGTGAGGGAGACCCTCTGCTGATAGGTCACTCCTGCATGGCTGGCACACATTGCCTTGGTGAAGTCAGCTGTGTGGTGGCAGTTGAAGCGTGCTGGGGATCTCCTGCCCCCGGTGATGAGGGCCCTCTTGCGTCAGGCCCTAACTGCTGGGCTCACCAACTTTTCTTAATGAGCCCAATGATGCTTGGGCACTCCTCTTAGGACCCCATCTCCATGGGGATGTGGGCCTTCTGCTCTGAGGTCCCAACGGCTGGGTTGTTCACATTTTCATGATGTGGGCTCTCTGGTGTTAGTTCACAGAGGCCTGGATCCCATAGCCTCTGTGCTCTTGGCCGCCTGCTGGGAGGTTCCAACGGCTGGATTCCTCACTTTTTTAATTTTTTGGGCCCTCTGTTGTGAGTATCCTCCTGCCTGCCTCACTCCCAGCCCCTTCGTGATGTGTGTCCTCTGGTTTGAGGCCACATGTGCTGGGTTCCTCACCTTTCGATGATGTGGGACCAATGGTCTTAGGAGACTCCTGCCTGGTTCACATCCCCTTGGTGATGTGGGCCCTCTGTTGAGAGTCTGATCCTGGCTGGGTTCCTCACCCATCTGTGAGGTGGGCCGTCTGCTGTGAGGTCACTCCTGCCTGGCTTGCTCACCTCGCCTTGTGGACATGAGCCCTCTGGTGGCACTTGGAGCCTGCTGGGAGCCTCCTCCCCTCGGTGATGAGGGCCCTCTGGCGTCAGGCCCTAACGGCTGGGCTCCCCACATTTTGTGATGTGCGCCCAGTGGTGCGAGGACACTCCAGCCAGGTTCACATCCCCATTGGGATGTGGGCCTTCTGCTCTGAGGTCCCAATGCCTGGGTTACTCACAGTTTCATGATGTGGGCTCTCTGCTGTTAGTTCACTCCTGCCTGCATCCCATAGCTTCTGTGCTCTCGGCCGCCTGCTGGGAGGTTCTAACTGCTGGATTCCTCACCTTTCTTATTCTTTGGGCCCTCTGTTTTTAGGCTACACCTGCCTGCCTCACTCCCATTCCCTTTGTGATATGTGTCCTCTGATTTGAGGCCACATGTGCTGGGTTCCGCACCTTTCGATGATGTGGCCCCACTGGAGGGAAGATAGTCCGGACTGGTTCCCATCCCCTTGCTGATGTGGGCCCTCAGGTGAGAGTCTGATCCTGGCTGGGTTCCTCACCCTTCTGTGAGGTGGGCCCTCTGCTGTGAGGTCAATCATGCCTGTCTGGCACACGTCACCTTGGCGACGTGGGCCCTCTGGTGGCAGTTGGAGTGTGCTGGGATCCTCCTCCCCTCGGTGATGAGGGCCCTCTTGCCTTAGGCCATAACTGCTGGGCTCCCCACATTTTCTGATGTGCGCCAAGTGAGTGAGGACACTCTTGCCAGGTTCCCATCCCCATGGGGATATGGGCCTTCTGCTCTGAGGTCAAAACGGCTGGCTTGCTCACAGTACCATGATGTGGGCCCTCTGCTGTGAGTTCACTCCGGCAAGGATCCCTTATCATCGGTGCTCTGAGCCGCCTCCTGGGAGGTTCCAACTGCTGTATTCCTCAACATTTTATTCTATGTGCCCTCTGTTGTGAGGCTCCTCCTGCCTGCCTCACTGCCAGCCCCTTGGTGATGACTGTCTTATGGCTTGAGGCCACATGTGCTGCGTTCCTCACCTTTCGATGATGTGGCCCCACTCGTGTGAGGACACTCCTGCCTGGTTCCCATCCCCTTGGTGAGGTGGGCCCTCTGGCGAGAGTCTAATCCTGGCTGGGTTCCTCAACGTTCTGTGAGGTAGGCCCTCTTCTGTGAGGTCACTCCTGCCTGGCTGGCACACGTCACCTTGGAGACGTGAGCCCTCTGGTGGCAGTTGGAGCATGCAGGGTGCCGCTTCCTCTCGGTGATGACGGCCCTCTGGTGTCAGGCCCTAAATGGTGGGCTCCCCACATTTTCTGATGTGCGCCCAGTGGTGCGAGGACACTCCAGCCAGGTTCCCATTCCCATGAGGATGTGGGCCTTCTGCGCTGAGGTCCCAACGCCTGGGTTGCTCACAGTTTTATGATGTGGGCCCTCTGCTGTGAGTTCACTGCGGCCTGGATCCCATAGCCTCGGTGTTCTGAGCCGCCTGCTGGAAGGTCTAAATGCTGGAATCCTCACGTTTTTTATATTATGTGCCCTGTGTTGTGAGGCTACTCCTGCCTGCCTCACTCCAAGGCCCTTGGTGATGTGGGTCCTCTGGTTTGAGGACACGTGTGCTGGCTTCCTCACCTTAAGATGATGAGGCCCCACTGGTGTGAGGATAATCCTGACTGGTTCCCATCCCCTTTGTGATGTGGGCCCTCTGGTGAGAGTCTGATCCTGGCTGGGTTCCTCACCCATCTGTGAGGTGGGCCCTCTACTATCAGGTAACTCTTGCCTGGCTTGCTCATCTCGCCTTGTTGACATGAGCCCTCTGGTGGCACTTGGACCCAGCTGGGAGCCTCCTCACCTCTGTGATGAGGGCCCTCTGACGTCAGGCCCTAACTGCTGGGCTCACCAACTTTTCTTAGTGAGCCCAGTGATGCTCGGGCACTCCTCTTAGGTTCCCATCTCCATGGGGTTGTGGGCCTTCTGCTCTGAGGTTCCAACGGCTGGGTTGATCACAGTTTCATGATGTGGGTTCTCTGGTGTTAGTTCACTGTGGCCTGGATCCCATAGCCTCTGTGCTCTTGGCCGCCTGCTGGGAGGTTCCAACGGCTGGATTCCTCACTTTTTTAATTTTTTAGGCCCTCTGTTGTGAGGATCCTCCTGCCTGCCTCACTCCCAGCCCCTTCGTGATGTGTGTCCTCTGGTTTGAGGCCACATGTGCTGGGTTCCTCACCTTTCGATGATGTGGGACCAATGGTCTTAGGAGACTCCTGCCTGGTTCACATCCCCTTGGTGATGTGGGCCCTCTGTTGAGAGTCTGATCCTGGCTGGGTTCCTCACCCTTCTGTGAGGTGGGCCGTCTGCTGTGAGGTCACTCCTGCCTGGCTTGCTCACCTCGCCTTGTGGACATGAGCCCTCTGGTGGCACTTGGAGCCTGCTGGGAGCCTCCTCCCCTCGGTGATGAGGGCCCTCTGGCATCAGGCCCTAACGGCTGGGCTCCCCATATTTTGTGATGTGCGCCCAGTGGTTCGAAGACACTCCATCCAGGTTCACATCCCCATTGGGATGTGGGCCTTCTGCTCTGAGGTCCCAATGGCTGGGTTGTTCACAGTTTCATGATGTGGGCTCTCTGCTGTTAGTTCACTCTGGCCTGGATGCCATAGCCTCTGTGCTCTGGGCCGCCTGCTGGAAGGTTCCAACTGCTCGATTCCTCAACTTTTGTATTCTATGGGTCCTGTGTTGCGATGCTCCTCCTGCCTGCCTCACTCGCAACCCCTTCGTGATGTGGGTCCTCTGGTTTGAGGCCACATGTGCTGGGTTCCGCAACTTTCAATGATGTGGCCCCACTGGTGTGAGGACACTCCTGCCTGGTTCCCATCCCCTTGGTGATGTGGGCCTTCTGGTGACAGTCTTATCCTGGCTGGGTTCCTCACTCTTCTGTGAGGTAGGCCCTCTGCTGTGAGGTCAATCCTGCCTGACTTGCACACATCACCTTGGCGATGTGGGCCCTCTGTTGGCACATGGAACCTGCTGGGAACCTCCTGCCCTGGGTGATGACGGCTCTCTAGCATCAGGCCCTAACTGCTGGGCTCCCCACGTTTTCTGATGTGAGCCCAGTGATGCCAGGACACTCCTGTCAGGTTCCCATCCCCATGGGGATGTGGGCTTTCTGCTCTGAGGTCCCAACGCCTGGGTTGCTCACAGTTTCATGATGTGGGCTCTCTGCTGTTAGTTCACTCCTGCCTGCATCCCATAGCTTCTGTGCTCTCGGCCGCCTTCTGGGAGGTTCCAACTGCTGGATTCCTCACCTTTTTTATTCTTTGGGCCCTCTGTTTTTAGGCTACTCCTACCTGCCTCACTCCCATCCCCTTTGTGATGTATGTCCTCTGATATGAGGCCGCATGTGCTGAGTTCCTCACCTTTCGATGATGTGGCCCCACTGGTGGGAGGACAGTCCTGACTGGTTCCCATCCCCTTGGTGTTGTGGGCCCTCTGGCAAGAGTCTCATCCTACCTCGGTTCCTCACCCTTCTGTGAGATAGGCCCTCTGCTGTGAGGTCGCTACTGCCTGGCTGGCGCATGCCACCTTGTAGACGTGAGCCCTCTGTTGGCAGTTGGAACCTGCTGGGAGTCTCCTCCCCTCAGTTATGAGGGCCCCCTGGCGTCAGGCCCTAACTGCTGGGCTCCTAACATTTTCTGATATGTGCTAAGTGGTGCGAAGCCACTCCTGCCAGGTTCCCATCCCAATGGGGATGTGGGCCTTCTGTTCTGAGGTCCCAACGGCTGGGCTGCTCACAGGTTCATGATGTGGGCCCTCTGCTGTGAGTTCACTGCGGCCTAGATCCCATAGACTCGGTGCTCTGGGCCGCTTGCTGGGAGGTTCCAACTGCTGGATTCCTCAACTTTTATATTCTATGGACCCTGTGTTGTGAGGCCGGTCCTGCCAGCCTCATTCTGAACCCCTTGGTGATGTGGTTCCTCTGGTTTGAGGCTACATGTGCTGGGATCCTCACCTTTCGATGATGTTGTCCCACTGGTGTGGGGACACGCCTGCCTGGTTCCCATCCCCTTGGTGATGTGGGCCCTCTGGTGAGAGTCTGATCCTGGCTGGGTTCCTCACCCTTCTGTGAGGTGGGCCCTCTGCTGTGAGGTCACTCCTGCCGGGCTGGCACACATCGCCTTGGTGACGTTGGCCCTCTGGTGGCAGCTGGAGCCTGCTGGGAGCCTCCTCCCCTCGGTGATGAGTGCCCTCTAGCGTCAGGCCCTAACTTCTGAGCACCCCACGTTTTCTGATGTGAGCCCAGTGATGCCAGGACACTCCTGTCATGTTCCCATCACCATGGGGATGTGGGCCTTCTGCTCTGAGGTCCCAATGTCTGGGTTGCTCACAGTTTCATGATGTGGGCTGTCTGGTGTTAGTTCACTCTGGCTTGGATCCCCTAGCCTCTGTGCTCTGGGCCGCCTGCTGGGAGGTTCCAACTGCTGGATTCCTCACCTTTCTTATTTTTGGGCCCTCTGTTGTGAGGCTCCTCCTGCCTGCCTCACTCCCAGCCCCTTGGTGATGGGTGTCCTATGGTTTGAAGTCACATGTTCTGGGTTCCTCACCTTTAGATGATGTGGCCCTACTCATGTGAGGACACTCCTGTCTGGTTCCAATCCATTTGGTGATGTGGGCCCTCTGGTGCGAGTGTGACCCTAACTGGGTTCGTCACACTTCTCTGAGGTGGGCCCTCTGCTGTGAGGTCATTCGTGCCTGGTTGGCACACATCACCTTGGCGACGTCAGCCCTCTGGTGGCAGTTGGAGCCTGCTGGGAGCCTCCTTCCCTTGGTGATGAGGGTCCTCTGGCGTCAGGCCCTAACTGCTGGTCTCCCAAAATTTTCTGATACGTTCTCAGTGGTGCGAGGACACTCCTACCAGATTTATATCCCCATGGGGATGTGGGCCTCCTGCTCTGAGGCCCCAATGGCTGGGTTGCTCAGTTTCATGACATGGGCCCTCTTCTGTGAGTTCACTGTGGCTTGGATCCCATAGCCTCGGTGCTCTGGGCCGCCTGCTGGGAGGTTCCAACTGCTGGATTCCTCACTTTTTTATTCTATGGGCCCAGTGTTGTGAGGCTACTCCTGCCTGCCTCACTCCGAGGCCCTTGGTGATGTGGGTCCTCTGGTTTGAGGACACATGTGCTGAGTAGCTCACCTTTCGCTGATGTGGCCCAACTGGTGTGAAGACACTCCTGCCTGGTTCCCATCCTCTTAGTGATGCGGGCCCTCTGGTGAGAGTCTGATATTGGCTGGGTTTCTCAACCTTCTGTGAGGTGGGACCTCTGCTGTGAGGTAACTCCTGCCTGGCTTGCTCACGTTGCCTTGGCAACGTGAGCCCTCAGGTGGCAGTTGGAGCCTGCTGGGATTCTCCTCCCCTCAGTTATGAGAGCTCTGGATAAAACACATATGCCCTTTTTTGCCAAGTGCATTATTTTCCAAGTTCTGTCTCTTTTCCTATGCTTTAAGAGCGACTCCCGTGTACCTTCTGAAATCGGTTTCCAGCAATTGTGCCCCGCATTCAAGTCCTCTTCGCAGCCTTACTTCAGTATAATTTTGGATGATAGCTGTCATTTATAACTCTGCAGGTTTGTGAATTACAGTGTCCCTGAGCTCCTTTCTTCAACTCGCTTTCTTGTGAGCTGGCCGCAACACCGCAAGATTGATTCAGGCCCTAGTGTAGTTCCGGCATGGCACGTTGAGCCTTTGGTTAATTCCTCTTCCTGGTGGGAAATGAGAGTTAAATTTGCCCGTCCAGACACCTCCAGCTAGTCTCTCATTGGTTCTCCCTATTCCTGTTCAGTTTTCCGCAGAAATTGCAAACTGGGCCAAACAGGAGGTTAAAGGCACTGACTCTCCAAGTGGGGAGAGTGTTAGTAAAGCGTCTGGAATGTTGCACCCGAGTACCAGGGGATGAAAATTGACACATTTGAACACGTTTCCCGATCACATGGTGGATCATACTCTGGGTTCCACATGCATGTTTTAGCTGAAGGAAGAATCCCTTAAACCTGGAGAGTTGAGACCCATGGAATGGGTACCATGCAATATGACTTCAAAGGGTCTGCATTTGCTCACCGATTCTCACCAATCCTATCACTGCTGCGTTTATGCCACTGTACACACGCTTGATTCTCTTTCGGAGACATATAAATCCATAGGTTTTAAGATTCTTACTAGTCAGGTATATTCTTAGGCATTTAATATGGGGCGTTGAGTCCACTTCATTGAGCAAGGTGTGGCTCTGGTCTATTATATATTTGGCTTATGGAATGGTATCTGTGCTAATTTCAAACGCTGGTTTTATGCAGCACCCCAACTCACCTTTCCCCTTAAGCAAGCATAAGTTCGTTTTCTACATTTGAGACCCTGTTCTGTTTTGTAATTCAGTTCCTGGGTAGCCAAGTTTACATTCCGTGTAGTAGTGATAATTTATGATGTTTCTTTTTCTGTTTGAATTATTTCACTTAGAATCATCGTACCTGAATCCACTCATTATGCTACTATGGGCCTGATGACATCGATTTCATTGCTGAGTGATATTGCATTGTAGGTAAGTACCACAACTTCTTTATCCATTTTTCACTTTCTGTGATATTGAACTTGAACCGTAAACGAAGTTCTTGTAAACAGAGCCGTCCCAAACTTTGGGGTGGCTGTGTCTTTTTGATTTTAATTTCCCTAAGCTATAGGACCATAAGTAGAAGTGCCCTAGGCTCTGTTGCTTCGTTTTTTATATGTTTCAGGAAACACCATACACTTCTCCAGAGTGGCTGTTGGCAATTTACATCCCGCCCATCAGCATAACAAGGCTCCCAGTTCTCCATGGCCTGTCCTGCCTTTCTGGATTTTACACTTTTTTCAGATGGCCCTTTTGACCGCGGGGCAGTGAGACTTCATTGTAGTGCAGATTTCCTTTGCAAGCTTGCTTGGTTGGCCAAAAAGGGCGTATGCGTTTTTTCCTGAATATATTCAGGAAAAAACGCATACGCCCTTTTTGGCCAAGTGCATCATTGTGGACGTTCTGCCTCTTTTCCTATGCTTTACATGCAATTCCAGTCTACCTCCTGAAATCGGTTTCCTGCAATTCTTCCCCGCTTTCAAATCCTCTTGGCAGCCTTACTTCAATATATTTTTGGACGATAGCTGTCATTTATAACTATGCAGGTTTGTGAATGACAGTGCCCCTGAGCTCCTTTCTTCAACTCATTTTCTTGTGAGCTGGCCGCAACACCGCAGGATTGCTTCAGGCCCAAGTGTGGTTCCAGAATGGCACGCTGAGCCTTTGGTTAATTCCTCTTCCTGGTGGGAAATGAGAGTTAAATTTGCCCGTCCAGACACCTCCAGCTAGTCTCTCATTGGTTCTCCCTATTCCTGTTCATTTTCCACAGAAATTGCAAACTGGGCCAAACAGGAGGTTAAAGGCACTGACTCTCCAAGTGGGGAGAGTGGAGAGTGTTAGTAAAGCGTCTGGAATGTTGCACCCGAGTACCGGGGGATGAAAACTGAGACACATTTGAACACGTTTCCCGATCACACGGTGGATCATACTCTGGGTTCCACATGCATGTTTTAGCTGAAGGAAGAATCCCTTAAACCTGGAGAGTTGAGACCCATGGAATGGGTACCATGTAATATGACTTCAAAGGGTCTGCATTTGCTCACCGATCCTCACGAATCCTATCACTGCTGCATTTATGCCGCTGTACACATGCTTGATTCTCTTTCGGAGACATATAAATCCATAGGTTTTAAGATTCTTATTTGTCAGGTATATTCTTAGGCGTTTAATATGGGGTGTGAGTCCACTTCGTTGAGCAAGGAGTAGCTCTTGTCTATTACATATTTGGCTTATGGAACGGTATCTGTGCTAATTTCAATCTCTGGTTTTATGCAGCACCCCAACTCACCTTTCCCCTTAAGCAAGCATAAGTTGGTTTTCTACATTTGAGACCCTGTTCTGTTTTGTAATTCAGTTCCTGTGTAGCCAAGTTTACATTCCGTGTAGTAGTGATATCTTATGATGTTTCTTTCTCTCAGTGACTTATTTAACTTAGAATCATCGTATCTGAATCCACTCGTTATGCTGCTACGGGCCTGATGACATAGATTTCATTGCTGAGTGATATTACATTGTAGGTAAGTACCACAACTTCTTTATCCATTTTTCGCTTTCTGCGATATTGAACTTGTACCGTAAACGAGGTTCTTGTAAACAGAGCCGTCCCAAACTTTGGGGTGGCTGTGTCTTTTTGTTTTAATTTCCCTAAGCTATAGGACCATAAGTGGAAGTGCCCTAGGCTCTGTTGCTTTGTTTTTTAGATGTTTCAGGAAACACCATACATTTCTCCAGAGTGGCTGTTGGCAATTTACATCCCGCCCATCAGCATAACAAGGCTCCCAGTTCTCCATGGCCTGTCCTGCCTTTCTGGATTTTACACTTTTTTCAGATGGCCCATTTGACCGGGGGGCAATGAGACTTCATTGTAGTGCAGATTTCCTTTGCAAGCTTGCTTGGTTGGCCAAAAAGTGCGTATGCGTTTTTTCCTCAATATATTCAGGAAAAAACGCATACGCCCTTTTTGGCCAAGTGCATCATTGTGGACGTTCTGCCTCTTTTGCTATGCTTTACATGCAATTCCAGTCTACCTCCTGAAATCGGTTTCCTGCAATTCTGCCCCGCTTTCAAGTCCTCTTGGCAGCCTTACTTCAATATATTTTTGGACGATAGCTGTCATTTATAACTCTGCAGGTTTGTGCATTACAGTGCCCCTGAGCTCCTTTCTTCAACTCGCTTTCTTGTGAGCTGGCCGCAACACTGCAGCCTTGCTTCAGGCCCTAGTGTGGTTCCGGCATGGCACGCTGAGCCTTTGGTTAATTCCTCTTCCTGGTGGGAAATGAGAGTTAAATTTGCCCGTCCAGACACCTCCAGCTAGTCTCTCATTGGTTCTCCCTATTCCTGTTCATTTTCCGCAGAAATTGCAAACTTGGCCAAACAGGAGGTTAAAGGCACTGACTCTCCAAGTGGGGAGAGTGTTAGTAAAGCGTCTGGGATGTTGCACCCGAGTACCAGGGGATGAAAATTGACACATTTGAACACGTTTCCCGATCACATGGTGGATCATACTCTGGGTTCCACATGCATGTTTTAGCTGAAGGAAGAATCCCTTAAACCTGGAGAGTTGAGACCCATGGAATGGGTACCATGCAATATGACTTCAAAGGGTCTGCATTTGCTCACCGATTCTCACCAATCCTATCACTGCTGCATTTATGCCACTGTACACACGCTTGATTCTCTTTCGGAGACATATAAATCCATAGGTTTTAAGATTCTTACTAGTCAGGTATATTCTTAGGCATTTAATATGGGGCGTTGAGTCCACTTCATTGAGCAAGGTGTGGCTCTGGTCTATTATATATTTGGCTTATGGAATGGTATCTGTGCTAATTTCAAACGCTGGTTTTATGCAGCACCCCAACTCACCTTTCCCCTTAAGCAAGCATAAGTTTGTTTTCTACATTTGAGACCCTGTTCTGTTTTGTAATTCAGTTCCTGGGTAGCCAAGTTTACATTCCGTGTAGTAGTGATAATTTATGATGTTTCTTTTTCTGTTTGAATTATTTCACTTAGAATCATCGTACCTGAATCCACTCATTATGCTACTATGGGCCTGATGACATCGATTTCATTGCTGAGTGATATTGCATTGTAGGTAAGTACCACAACTTCTTTATCCATTTTTCACTTTCTGTGATATTGAACTTGAACCGTAAACGAAGTTCTTGTAAACAGAGCCGTCCCAAACTTTGGGGTGGCTGTGTCTTTTTGATTTTAATTTCCCTAAGCTATAGGACCATAAGTAGAAGTGCCCTAGGCTCTGTTGCTTCGTTTTTTATATGTTTCAGGAAACACCATACACTTCTCCAGAGTGGCTGTTGGCAATTTACATCCCGCCCATCAGCATAACAAGGCTCCCAGTTCTCCATGGCCTGTCCTGCCTTTCTGGATTTTACACTTTTTTCAGATGGCCCTTTTGACCGCGGGGCAGTGAGACTTCATTGTAGTGCAGATTTCCTTTGCAAGCTTGCTTGGTTGGCCAAAAAGGGCGTATGCGTTTTTTCCTGAATATATTCAGGAAAAAACGCATACGCCCTTTTTGGCCAAGTGCATCATTGTGGACGTTCTGCCTCTTTTCCTATGCTTTACATGCAATTCCAGTCTACCTCCTGAAATCGGTTTCCTGCAATTCTGCCCCACTTTCACGTCCTCTTGGCAGCCTTACTTCAATATATTTTTGGACGATAGCTGTCATTTATAACTCTGCAGGTTTGTGAATGACAGTGCCCCTGAGCTCCTTTCTTCAACTCGCTTTCTTGTGAGCTGGCCACAACACTGCAGGATTGCTTCAGGCCCTGGTGTGGTTCCGGCATGGCAAGCTGAGCCTTTGGTTAATTCCTCTTCCTGGTGGGAAATGAGAGTTAAATTTGCCCATCCAGACACCTCCAGCTAGTCTCTCATTGGTTCTCCCTATTCCTGTTCATTTTCCACAGAAATTGCAAACTGGGTCAACAGGAGTTTAAAGGCACTGACTCTCCAATTGGGGAGAGTGTTAGTAAAGCGTCTGGAATGTTGCTCCCGAGTACCAGGGCACGAAATCTGAGTCATATTTTAACACGTTTCCCGATCACATGGTGGATCATACTCTGGGTTCCACATGCATGTTTTAGCTGAAGGAAGAATCCCTTAAACCTGGACAGTTGAGACCCATGGAATGGGTACCATGCAATATGACTTCAAAGGGTCTGCATTTGCTCACTGATCCTCACCAATCCTATCACTGCTGCGTTTATGCCACTGTACACATGTTTGATTCTCTTTCGGAGACATATAAATCCATAGGTTTTAAGATTCTTTCTAGTCAGGTATATTCTTACGCGTTTAATATGTGGTGTTGAGTCAACTTCGTTGAGCAAGGTGTAGCTCTTTTCTATTACATATTTGGCTTATGGAACGGTATCTGTGCTAATTTCAATGTCTGGTTTTATGCAGCACCCCAACTCACCTTTCCCCTTAAGGAAGCATAAGTTGGTTTTCTACATTTGAGACCCTGTTCTGTTTTGTAATTCAGTTCCTGTGTAGCCAAGTTTACATTCCGTGTAGTAGTGATATCTTATGATGTTTCTTTTTCTGTGTGACTTATTTCACTTAGAATCATCGTACCTGAATCCACTCGTTATGCTGCTATGGGCCTGATGACATAGATTTCATTGCTGAGTGATATTACATTGTAGGTAAGTACCACAACTTCTTTATCCATTTTTCACTTTCTGTGATATTAAACTTGTACCGTAAACTAGGTTCTTGTAAACAGAGCTGTCCCAAACTTTGGGGTGGCTGTGTCTTTTTGATTTTAATTTCCCTAAGCTATAGGACCATAAGTGGAAGTGCCCTAGGCTCTGTTGCTTTGTTTTTTAGATGTTTCAGGAAACACCATACACTTCTCCAGAGTGGCTGTTGGCAATTTACATCCCGCCCATCAGCATAACAAGGCTCCCAGTTCTCCATGGCCTGTCCTGTCTTTCTGGATTTTATACTTTTTTCAGATGGCCCTTTTGACCGGGGGGTAGTGAGACTTCATTGTAGTGCAGATTTCCTTTGCAAGCTTGCTTGGTTAGCCAAAAAGGGCGTATGCGATTTTTTCCTGAATATATTCAGGAAAAAACGCATACGCCCTTTTTGGCCAAGTGCATCATTGTGGACGTTCTGCCTCTTTTCCTATGCTTTACATGCAATTCCAGTCTACCTCCTGAAATCGGTTTCCTGCAATTCTTCCCCGCTTTCAAATCCTCTTGGCAGCCTTACTTCAATATATTTTTGGACGATAGCTGTCATTTATAACTCTGCATGTTTGTGAATTACAGTGCCCCTGAGCTCCTTTCTTCAACTCATTTTCTTGTGAGCTGGCCGCAACACCGCAGGATTGCTTCAGGCCCAAGTGTGGTTCCAGAATGGCACGCTGAGCCTTTGGTTAATTCCTCTTCCTGGTGGGAAATGAGAGTTAAATTTGCCCGTCCAGACACCTCCAGCTAGTCTCTCATTGGTTCTCCCTATTCCTGTTCATTTTCCACAGAAATTGCAAACTGGGCCAAACAGGAGGTTAAAGGCACTGACTCTCCAAGTGGGGAGAGTGGAGAGTGTTAGTAAAGCGTCTGGAATGTTGCACCCGAGTACCGGGGGATGAAAACTGAGACACATTTGAACACGTTTCCCGATCACACGGTGGATCATACTCTGGGTTCCACATGCATGTTTTAGCTGAAGGAAGAATCCCTTAAACCTGGAGAGTTGAGACCCATGGAATGGGTACCATGTAATATGACTTCAAAGGGTCTGCATTTGCTCACCGATCCTCACGAATCCTATCACTGCTGCATTTATGCCGCTGTACACATGCTTGATTCTCTTTCGGAGACATATAAATCCATAGGTTTTAAGATTCTTACTTGTCAGGTATATTCTTAGGCGTTTAATATGGGGTGTGAGTCCACTTCGTTGAGCAAGGAGTAGCTCTTGTCTATTACATATTTGGCTTATGGAACGGTATCTGTGCTAATTTCAATCTCTGGTTTTATGCAGCACCCCAACTCACCTTTCCCCTTAAGCAAGCATAAGTTGGTTTTCTACATTTGAGACCCTGTTCTGTTTTGTAATTCAGTTCCTGTGTAGCCAAGTTTACATTCCGTGTAGTAGTGATATCTTATGATGTTTCTTTCTCTCAGTGACTTATTTAACTTAGAATCATCGTATCAGAATCCACTCGTTATGCTGCTACGGGCCTGATGACATAGATTTCATTGCTGAGTGATATTACATTGTAGGTAAGTACCACAACTTCTTTATCCATTTTTCGCTTTCTGCGATATTGAACTTGTACCGTAAACGAGGTTCTTGTAAACAGAGCCGTCCCAAACTTTGGGGTGGCTGTGTCTTTTTGTTTTAATTTCCCTAAGCTATAGGACCATAAGTGGAAGTGCCCTAGGCTCTGTTGCTTTGTTTTTTAGATGTTTCAGGAAACACCATACATTTCTCCAGAGTGGTTGTTGGCAATTTACATCCCGCCCATCAGCATAACAAGGCTCCCAGTTCTCCATGGCCTGTCCTGCCTTTCTGGATTTTACACTTTTTTCAGATGGCCCATTTGACCGGGGGGCAATGAGACTTCATTGTAGTGCAGATTTCCTTTGCAAGCTTGCTTGGTTGGCCAAAAAGTGCGTATGCGTTTTTTCCTCAATATATTCAGGAAAAAACGCATACGCCCTTTTTGGCCAAGTGCATCATTGTGGACGTTCTGCCTCTTTTGCTATGCTTTACATGCAATTCCAGTCTACCTCCTGAAATCGGTTTCCTGCAATTCTGCCCCGCTTTCAAGTCCTCTTGGCAGCCTTACTTCAATATATTTTTGGACGATAGCTGTCATTTATTACTCTGCAGGTTTGTGCATTACAGTGCCCCTGAGCTCCTTTCTTCAACTCGCTTTCTTGTGAGCTGGCCGCAACACTGCAGCCTTGCTTCAGGCCCTAGTGTGGTTCCGGCATGGCACGCTGAGCCTTTGGTTAATTCCTCTTCCTGGTGGGAAATGAGAGTTAAATTTGCCCGTCCAGACACCTCCAGCTAGTCTCTCATTGGTTCTCCCTATTCCTGTTCATTTTCCGCAGAAATTGCAAACTTGGCCAAACAGGAGGTTAAAGGCACTGACTCTCCAAGTGGGGAGAGTGTTAGTAAAGCGTCTGGAATGTTGCACCCGAGTACCAGGGCACGAAAATTGACACATTTGAACACGTTTCCCGATCACATGGTGGATCATACTCTGGGTTCCACATGCATGTTTTAGCTGAAGGAAGAATCCCTTAAACCTGGACAGTTGAGACCCATGGAATGGGTACCATGCAATATGACTTCAAAGGGTCTGCATTTGCTCACTGATCCTCACCAATCCTATCACTGCTGCGTTTATGCCACTGTACACATGTTTGATTCTCTTTCGGAGACATATAAATCCATAGGTTTTAAGATTCTTTCTAGTCAGGTATATTCTTACGTGTTTAATATGGGGTGTTGAGTCAACTTCGTTGAGCAAGGTGTAGCTCTTTTCTATTACATATTTGGCTTATGGAACGGTATCTGTGCTAATTTCAATGTCTGGTTTTATGCAGCACCCCAACTCACCTTTCCCCTTAAGGAAGCATAAGTTGGTTTTCTACATTTGAGACCCTGTTCTGTTTTGTAATTCAGTTCCTGTGTAGCCAAGTTTACATTCCGTGTAGTAGTGATATCTTATGATGTTTCTTTTTCTGTGTGACTTATTTCACTTAGAATCATCGTACCTGAATCCACTCGTTATGCTGCTATGGGCCTGATGACATAGATTTCATTGCTGAGTGATATTACATTGTAGGTAAGTACCACAACTTCTTTATCCATTTTTCACTTTCTGTGATATTAAACTTGTACCGTAAACTAGGTTCTTGTAAACAGAGCTGTCCCAAACTTTGGGGTGGCTGTGTCTTTTTGATTTTAATTTCCCTAAGCTATAGGACCATAAGTGGAAGTGCCCTAGGCTCTGTTGCTTTGTTTTTTAGATGTTTCAGGAAACACCATACACTTCTCCAGAGTGGCTGTTGGCAATTTACATCCCGCCCATCAGCATAACAAGGCTCCCAGTTCTCCATGGCCTGTCCTGTCTTTCTGGATTTTATACTTTTTTCAGATGGCCCTTTTGACCGGGGGGTAGTGAGACTTCATTGTAGTGCAGATTTCCTTTGCAAGCTTGCTTGGTTGGCCAAAAAGTGCGTATGCGTTTTTTCCTGAATATATTCAGGAAAAAACGCATACGCCCTTTTTGGCCAAGTGCATCATTGTGGACGTTCTGCCTCTTTTCCTATGCTTTACATGCAATTCCAGTCTACCTCCTGAAATCGGTTTCCTGCAATTCTTCCCCACTTTCAAATCCTCTTGGCAGCCTTACTTCAATATATTTTTGGATGATAGCTGTCATTTATAACTCTGCATGTTTGTGAATTACAGTGCCCCTGAGCTCCTTTCTTCAACTCATTTTCTTGTGAGCTGGCCGCAACACCGCAGGATTGCTTCAGGCCCAAGTGTGGTTCCAGAATGGCACGCTGAGCCTTTGGTTAATTCCTCTTCCTGGTGGGAAATGAGAGTTAAATTTGCCCGTCCAGACACCTCCAGCTAGTCTCTCATTGGTTCTCCCTATTCCTGTTCATTTTCCACAGAAATTGCAAACTGGGCCAAACAGGAGGTTAAAGGCACTGACTCTCCAAGTGGGGAGAGTGGAGAGTGTTAGTAAAGCGTCTGGAATGTTGCACCCGAGTACCGGGGGACGAAAACTGAGACACATTTGAACACGTTTCCCGATCACACGGTGGATCATACTCTGGGTTCCACATGCATGTTTTAGCTGAAGGAAGAATCCCTTAAACCTGGAGAGTTGAGACCCATGGAATGGGTACCATGTAATATGACTCAAAGGGTCTGCATTTGCTCACAGATCCTCACGAATCCTATCACTGCTGCATTTATGCCGCTGTACACATGCTTGATTCTCTTTCGGAGACATATAAATCCATAGGTTTTAAGATTCTTACTTGTCAGGTATATTCTTAGGCGTTTAATATGGGGTGTGAGTCCACTTCGTTGAGCAAGGAGTAGCTCTTGTCTATTACATATTTGGCTTATGGAACGGTATCTGTGCTAATTTCAATCTCTGGTTTTATGCAGCACCCCAACTCACCTTTCCCCTTAAGCAAGCATAAGTTGGTTTTCTACATTTGAGACCCTGTTCTGTTTTGTAATTCAGTTCCTGTGTAGCCAAGTTTACATTCCGTGTAGTAGTGATATCTTATGATGTTTCTTTCTCTCAGTGACTTATTTAACTTAGAATCATCGTATCTGAATCCACTCGTTATGCTGCTACGGGCCTGATGACATAGATTTCATTGCTGAGTGATATTACATTGTAGGTAAGTACCACAACTTCTTTATCCATTTTTCGCTTTCTGCGATATTGAACTTGTACCGTAAACGAGGTTCTTGTAAACAGAGCCGTCCCAAACTTTGGGGTGGCTGTGTCTTTTTGTTTTAATTTCCCTAAGCTATAGGACCATAAGTGGAAGTGCCCTAGGCTCTGTTGCTTTGTTTTTTAGATGTTTCAGGAAACACCATACATTTCTCCAGAGTGGCTGTTGGCAATTTACATCCCGCCCATCAGCATAACAAGGCTCCCAGTTCTCCATGGCCTGTCCTGCCTTTCTGGATTTTACACTTTTTTCAGATGGCCCATTTGACCGGGGGGCAATGAGACTTCATTGTAGTGCAGATTTCCTTTGCAAGCTTGCTTGGTTGGCCAAAAAGTGCGTATGCGTTTTTTCCTCAATATATTCAGGAAAAAACGCATACGCCCTTTTTGGCCAAGTGCATCATTGTGGACGTTCTGCCTCTTTTGCTATGCTTTACATGCAATTGCAGTCTACCTCCTGAAATCGGTTTCCTGCAATTCTGCCCCGCTTTCAAGTCCTCTTGGCAGCCTTACTTCAATATATTTTTGGACGATAGCTGTCATTTATAACTCTGCAGGTTTGTGCATTACAGTGCCCCTGAGCTCCTTTCTTCAACTCGCTTTCTTGTGAGCTGGCCGCAACACTGCAGCCTTGCTTCAGGCCCTAGTGTGGTTCCGGCATGGCACGCTGAGCCTTTGGTTAATTCCTCTTCCTGGTGGGAAATGAGAGTTAAATTTGCCCGTCCAGACACCTCCAGCTAGTCTCTCATTGGTTCTCCCTATTCCTGTTCATTTTCCGCAGAAATTGCAAACTTGGCCAAACAGGAGGTTAAAGGCACTGACTCTCCAAGTGGGGAGAGTGTTAGTAAAGCGTCTGGAATGTTGCACCCGAGTACCAGGGGATGAAAATTGACACATTTGAACACGTTTCCCGATCACATGGTGGATCATACTCTGGGTTCCACATGCATGTTTTAGCTGAAGGAAGAATCCCTTAAACCTGGAGAGTTGAGACCCATGGAATGGGTACCATGCAATATGACTTCAAAGGGTCTGCATTTGCTCACCGATTCTCACCAATCCTATCACTGCTGCGTTTATGCCACTGTACACACGCTTGATTCTCTTTCGGAGACATATAAATCCATAGGTTTTAAGATTCTTACTAGTCAGGTATATTCTTAGGCATTTAATATGGGGCGTTGAGTCCACTTCATTGAGCAAGGTGTGGCTCTGGTCTATTATATATTTGGCTTATGGAATGGTATCTGTGCTAATTTCAAACGCTGGTTTTATGCAGCACCCCAACTCACCTTTCCCCTTAAGCAAGCATAAGTTCGTTTTCTACATTTGAGACCCTGTTCTGTTTTGTAATTCAGTTCCTGGGTAGCCAAGTTTACATTCCGTGTAGTAGTGATAATTTATGATGTTTCTTTTTCTGTTTGAATTATTTCACTTAGAATCATCGTACCTGAATCCACTCATTATGCTACTATGGGCCTGATGACATCGATTTCATTGCTGAGTGATATTGCATTGTAGGTAAGTACCACAACTTCTTTATCCATTTTTCACTTTCTGTGATATTGAACTTGAACCGTAAACGAAGTTCTTGTAAACAGAGCCGTCCCAAACTTTGGGGTGGCTGTGTCTTTTTGATTTTAATTTCCCTAAGCTATAGGACCATAAGTAGAAGTGCCCTAGGCTCTGTTGCTTCGTTTTTTATATGTTTCAGGAAACACCATACACTTCTCCAGAGTGGCTGTTGGCAATTTACATCCCGCCCATCAGCATAACAAGGCTCCCAGTTCTCCATGGCCTGTCCTGCCTTTCTGGATTTTACACTTTTTTCAGATGGCCCTTTTGACCGCGGGGCAGTGAGACTTCATTGTAGTGCAGATTTCCTTTGCAAGCTTGCTTGGTTGGCCAAAAAGGGCGTATGCGTTTTTTCCTGAATATATTCAGGAAAAAACGCATACGCCCTTTTTGGCCAAGTGCATCATTGTGGACGTTCTGCCTCTTTTCCTATGCTTTACATGCAATTCCAGTCTACCTCCTGAAATCGGTTTCCTGCAATTCTGCCCCACTTTCACGTCCTCTTGGCAGCCTTACTTCAATATATTTTTGGACGATAGCTGTCATTTATAACTCTGCAGGTTTGTGAATGACAGTGCCCCTGAGCTCCTTTCTTCAACTCGCTTTCTTGTGAGCTGGCCACAACACTGCAGGATTGCTTCAGGCCCTAGTGTGGTTCCGGCATGGCAAGCTGAGCCTTTGGTTAATTCCTCTTCCTGATGGGAAATGAGAGTTAAATTTGCCCGTCCAGACACCTCCAGCTAGTCTCCCATTGGTTCTCCCTATTCCTGTTCATTTTCCACAGAAATTGCAAACTGGGTCAACAGGAGTTTAAAGGCACTGACTCTCCAATTGGGGAGAGTGTTAGTAAAGCGTCTGGAATGTTGCACCCGAGTACCAGGGCACGAAATCTGAGTCATATTTTAACACGTTTCCCGATCACACGGTGGATCATACTCTGGGTTCCACATGCATGTTTTAGCTGAAGGAAGAATCCCTTAAACCTGGACAGTTGAGACCCATGGAATGGGTACCATGCAATATGACTTCAAAGGGTCTGCATTTGCTCACTGATCCTCACCAATCCTATCACTGCTGCGTTTATGCCACTGTACACATGTTTGATTCTCTTTCGGAGACATATAAATCCATAGGTTTTAAGATTCTTTCTAGTCAGGTATATTCTTACGCGTTTAATATGGGGTGTTGAGTCAACTTCGTTGAGCAAGGTGTAGCTCTTTTCTATTACATATTTGGCTTATGGAACGGTATCTGTGCTAATTTCAATGTCTGGTTTTATGCAGCACCCCAACTCACCTTTCCCCTTAAGGAAGCATAAGTTGGTTTTCTACATTTGAGACCCTGTTCTGTTTTGTAATTCAGTTCCTGTGTAGCCAAGTTTACATTCCGTGTAGTAGTGATATCTTATGATGTTTCTTTTTCTGTGTGACTTATTTCACTTAGAATCATCGTACCTGAATCCACTCGTTATGCTGCTATGGGCCTGATGACATAGATTTCATTGCTGAGTGATATTACATTGTAGGTAAGTACCACAACTTCTTTATCCATTTTTCACTTTCTGTGATATTAAACTTGTACCGTAAACTAGGTTCTTGTAAACAGAGCTGTCCCAAACTTTGGGGTGGCTGTGTCTTTTTGATTTTAATTTCCCTAAGCTATAGGACCATAAGTGGAAGTGCCCTAGGCTCTGTTGCTTTGTTTTTTAGATGTTTCAGGAAACACCATACACTTCTCCAGAGTGGCTGTTGGCAATTTACATCCCGCCCATCAGCATAACAAGGCTCCCAGTTCTCCATGGCCTGTCCTGTCTTTCTGGATTTTATACTTTTTTCAGATGGCCCTTTTGACCGGGGGGTAGTGAGACTTCATTGTAGTGCAGATTTCCTTTGCAAGCTTGCTTGGTTAGCCAAAAAGGGCGTATGCGTTTTTTCCTGAATATATTCAGGAAAAAACGCATACGCCCTTTTTGGCCAAGTGCATCATTGTGGACGTTCTGCCTCTTTTCCTATGCTTTACATGCAATTCCAGTCTATCTCCTGAAATCGGTTTCCTGCAATTCTTCCCCGCTTTCAAATCCTCTTGGCAGCCTTACTTCAATATATTTTTGGACGATAGCTGTCATTTATAACTCTGCATGTTTGTGAATTACAGTGCCCCTGAGCTCCTTTCTTCAACTCATTTTCTTGTGAGCTGGCCGCAACACCGCAGGATTGCTTCAGGCCCAAGTGTGGTTCCAGAATGGCACGCTGAGCCTTTGGTTAATTCCTCTTCCTGGTGGGAAATGAGAGTTAAATTTGCCCGTCCAGACACCTCCAGCTAGTCTCTCATTGGTTCTCCCTATTCCTGTTCATTTTCCACAGAAATTGCAAACTGGGCCAAACAGGAGGTTAAAGGCACTGACTCTCCAAGTGGGGAGAGTGGAGAGTGTTAGTAAAGCGTCTGGAATGTTGCACCCGAGTACCGGGGGATGAAAACTGAGACACATTTGAACACGTTTCCCGATCACACGGTGGATCATACTCTGGTTTCCACATGCATGTTTTAGCTGAAGGAAGAATCCCTTAAACCTGGAGAGTTGAGACCCATGGAATGGGTACCATGTAATATGACTTCAAAGGGTCTGCATTTGCTCACCGATCCTCACGAATCCTATCACTGCTGCATTTATGCCGCTGTACACATGCTTGATTCTCTTTCGGAGACATATAAATCCATAGGTTTTAAGATTCTTACTAGTCAGGTATATTCTTAGGCGTTTAATATGGGGTGTGAGTCCACTTCGTTGAGCAAGGAGTAGCTCTTGTCTATTACATATTTGGCTTATGGAACGGTATCTGTGCTAATTTCAATCTCTGGTTTTATGCAGCACCCCAACTCACCTTTCCCCTTAAGCAAGCATAAGTTGGTTTTCTACATTTGAGACCCTGTTCTGTTTTGTAATTCAGTTCCTGTGTAGCCAAGTTTACATTCCGTGTAGTAGTGATATCTTATGATGTTTCTTTCTCTCAGTGACTTATTTAACTTAGAATCATCGTATCTGAATCCACTCGTTATGCTGCTACGGGCCTGATGACATAGATTTCATTGCTGAGTGATATTACATTGTAGGTAAGTACCACAACTTCTTTATCCATTTTTCGCTTTCTGCGATATTGAACTTGTACCGTAAACGAGGTTCTTGTAAACAGAGCCGTCCCAAACTTTGGGGTGGCTGTGTCTTTTTGTTTTAATTTCCCTAAGCTATAGGACCATAAGTGGAAGTGCCCTAGGCTCTGTTGCTTTGTTTTTTAGATGTTTCAGGAAACACCATACATTTCTCCAGAGTGGCTGTTGGCAATTTACATCCCGCCCATCAGCATAACAAGGCTCCCAGTTCTCCATGGCCTGTCCTGCCTTTCTGGATTTTACACTTTTTTCAGATGGCCCATTTGACCGGGGGGCAATGAGACTTCATTGTAGTGCAGATTTCCTTTGCAAGCTTGCTTGGTTGGCCAAAAAGTGCGTATGCGTTTTTTCCTCAATATATTCAGGAAAAAACGCATACGCCCTTTTTGGCCAAGTGCATCATTGTGGACGTTCTGCCTCTTTTGCTATGCTTTACATGCAATTCCAGTCTACCTCCTGAAATCGGTTTCCTGCAATTCTGCCCCGCTTTCAAGTCCTCTTGGCAGCCTTACTTCAATATATTTTTGGACGATAGCTGTCATTTATAACTCTGCAGGTCTGTGAATGATAGTGCCCCTGAGCTCCTTTCTTCAACTCGCTTTCTTGTGAGCTGGCCGCAACACTGCAGCCTTGCTTCAGGCCCTAGTGTGGTTCCGGCATGGCACGCTGAGCCTTTGGTTAATTCCTCTTCCTGGTGGGAAATGAGAGTTAAATTTGCCCGTCCAGACACCTCCAGCTAGTCTCTCATTGGTTCTCCCTATTCCTGTTCATTTTCCGCAGAAATTGCAAACTTGGCCAAACAGGAGGTTAAAGGCACTGACTCTCCAAGTGGGGAGAGTGTTAGTAAAGCGTCTGGAATGTTGCACCCGAGTACCAGGGGACGAAAATTGACACATTTGAACACGTTTCCCGATCACATGGTGGATCATACTCTGGGTTCCACATGCATGTTTTAGCTGAAGGAAGAATCCCTTAAACCTGGAGAGTTGAGACCCATGGAATGGGTACCATGCAATATGACTTCAAAGGGTCTGCATTTGCTCACCGATTCTCACCAATCCTATCACTGCTGCGTTTATGCCACTGTACACACGCTTGATTCTCTTTCGGAGACATATAAATCCATAGGTTTTAAGATTCTTACTAGTCAGGTATATTCTTAGGCATTTAATATGGGGCGTTGAGTCCACTTCATTGAGCAAGGTGTGGCTCTGGTCTATTATATATTTGGCTTATGGAATGGTATCTGTGCTAATTTGAAACGCTGGTTTTATGCAGCACCCCAACTCACCTTTCCCCTTAAGCAAGCATAAGTTCGTTTTCTACATTTGAGACCCTGTTCTGTTTTGTAATTCAGTTCCTGGGTAGCCAAGTTTACATTCCGTGTAGCAGTGATAATTTATGATGTTTCTTTTTCTGTTTGAATTATTTCACTTAGAATCATCGTACCTGAATCCACTCATTATGCTACTATGGGCCTGATGACATCGATTTCATTGCTGAGTGATATTGCATTGTAGGTAAGTACCACAACTTCTTTATCCATTTTTCACTTTCTGTGATATTGAACTTGAACCGTAAACGAAGTTCTTGTAAACAGAGCCGTCCCAAACTTTAGGGTGGTTGTGTCTTTTTGATTTTAATTTCCCTAAGCTATAGGACCATAAGTAGAAGTGCCCTAGGCTCTGTTGCTTCGTTTTTTATATGTTTCAGGAAACACCATACACTTCTCCAGAGTGGCTGTTGGCAATTTACATCCCGCCCATCAGCATAACAAGGCTCCCAGTTCTCCATGGCCTGTCCTGCCTTTCTGGATTTTACACTTTTTTCAGATGGCCCTTTTGACCGCGGGGCAGTGAGACTTCATTGTAGTGCAGATTTCCTTTGCAAGCTTGCTTGGTTGGCCAAAAAGGGCGTATGCGTTTTTTCCTGAATATATTCAGGAAAAAACGCATACGCCCTTTTTGGCCAAGTGCATCATTGTGGACGTTCTGCCTCTTTTCCTATGCTTTACATGCAATTCCAGTCTACCTCCTGAAATCGGTTTCCTGCAATTCTGCCCCACTTTCACGTCCTCTTGGCAGCCTTAATTCAATATACTTTTGGACGATAGCTTTCATTTATAACTCTGCAGGTTTGTGAATGACAGTGCCCCTGAGCTCCTTTCTTCAACTCGCTTTCTTGTGAGCTGGCCACAACACCGCAGGATTGCTTCAGGCCCTAGTGTTGTTCTGGCACAGCACGCTGAGCCTTTGGTTAATTCCTCTTCCTGGTGCGTAATGAGAGTTAAATTTGCCCGTCCAGACACCTCAAGCTAGTCTCTCTTGTTTCTCCCTATTCCTGTTCATTTTCTGCAGAAATTGCAAACTGGGCCAAACAGGAGGTTAAAGGCACTGACTCTCCAAGTGGGGAGAGTGTTAGTAAAGCGTCTGGAATGTTGCACCCGAGTACCGGGGGACGAATCCTGAGACACATTTGAACACGTTTCCCGATCACACGGTGGATCATACTCTGGGTTCCACATGCATGTTTTAGCTGAAGGAAGAATCCCTTAAACCTGGAGAGTTGAGACCCATGGAATGGGTACCATGCAATATGACTTCAAAGGGTCTGCATTTGCTCACCGATCCTCACCAATTCTATCACTGCTGCGTTTATGCCGCTGTACACACGCTTGATTCTCTTTCGGAGACATATAAATCCATAGGTTTTAAGATTCTTACTAGTCAGGTATATTCTTAGGCATTTAATATGGGGCGTTGAGTCCACTTCGTTGAGCAAGGTGTGGCTCTGGTCTATTATATATTTGGCTTATGGAATGGTATCTGTGGTAAATTAATCGCTGGTTTTATGCAGAACCCCAACTCACCTTTCGCCTTAAGCAAGCATAATTTGGTTTTCTACATTTGAGACCCTGTTCTGTGTTGTAATTCAGTTCCTGGGTAGCCAAGTTTACATTCCGTGTAGTAGTGATATCTTATTATGTTTGTTTTTCTGTGCGACTTATTTCACTTAGAATCATCGTACCTGAATCCACTCATTATGCTGCTACGGGCCTGATGACATAGATTTCATTGCTGAGTGATATTGCATTGTACGTAGGTACCACAACTTCTTTATCCATTTTTCACTTTCTGTGATATTGAACTTGTACTGTAAACGAGGTTCTTGTAAACAGAGCTGTCCCAAACTTTGGGGTGGCTGTGTCTTTTTGATTTTAATTTCCCTAAGCTATAGGACCATAAGTGGAAGTGCCCTAGGCTCTGTTGCTTTGTTTTTTAGATGTTTCAGGAAACACCATACACTTCTCCAGAGTGGCTGTTGGCAATTTACATCCCGCCCATCAGCATAACAAGGCTCCCAGTTCTCCATGGCCTGTCCTGCCTTTCTGGATTTTATACTTTTTTCAGATGGCCCTTTTGACCGGGGGGGCAGTGAGACTTCATTGTAGTACAGATTTCCTTTGCAAGCTTGCTTGGTTGGCCAAAAAGGGCATATGATTTTTTCCTGAAGAAAAAACGCATATGCCCTTTTTGGCCAAGTGCATCATTGTTGACGTTCTGCGTCTTTTCCTATGCTTTACATGCAATTCCAGTCTACCTCCTGAAATCGGTTTCCTGCAATTCTGCCCCGCTTTCAAGTCCTCTTGGCAGCCTTACTTCAATATATTTTTGGACGATAGCTGTCATTTATAACTCTGCAGGTTGGTGAATTACAATGACCCTGAGCTCCTTTCTTCAACTCGTTTTCTTGTGAGCTGGCCGCAACACGGCAGGATTGCTTCAGGCCTTAGTGTGGTTCCGGCATGGCACGCTGAGCCTTTGGTTAATTCCTCTTCCTGGTGGGAAATGAGAGTTAAATTTGCCCGTCCAGACACCTCCAGCTAGTCTCTCATTGGTTCTCCCTATTCCTGTTCATTTTCCGCAGAAATTGCAAACTGGGCCAAACAGGAGGTTAAAGGCACTGACTCTCCAAGTGGGGAGAGTGTTAGTAAAGCGTCTGGAATGTTGCACCCGAGTACCAGGGGACGAAAACTGACACATTTGAACACGTTTCCCGATCACACGGTGGATCATACTCTGGGTTCCACATGCATGTTTTAGCTGAAGGAAGAATCCCTTAAACCTGGAGAGTTGAGACCCATGGAATGGGTACCATGCAATATGATTTCAAAGGGTCTGCATTGGCTCAGCGCACCTCACCAATCCTATCACTGCTGTGTTTATGCCACTGTACACACGCTTGATTCTCTTTCAGAGACATATAAATCCATAGGTTTTAAGATTCTTACTAGTCAGGTATATTCTCAGGCATTTAATATGAGGTGTTGAGTCCACTTCGTTGAGCAAGGAGTAGCTCTTGTGTATTACATGTTTGGCTTATGGAACGGTATCTGTGCTAATTTCAATCTTTGGTTTTATGCAGCACGCCAACTCACCTTTCCTCTTAAGCAAGCATAAGTTGGTTTTCTACATTTGAGACCCTGTTCTGTTTTGTAATTCAGTTCCTGTGTAGCCAAGTTTACATTCCGTGTAGTAGTGATATCTTATGATGTTTCTTTTTCTGTGTGACTTATTTCACTTAGAATCATCGTACCTGAATCCACTCATTATGCTGCTACGGGCCTGATGACATAGATTTCATTGCTGAGTGATATTGCATTGTACGTAAGTACCACAACTTCTTTATCCATTTTTCGCTTTCTGTGATATTGAACTTGGACCGTAAACTAGGTACTTGTAAACAGAGCCATCCCAAACTTTGGGGTGGCTGTGTCTTTTTGATTTTAATTTCCCTAAGCTATAGGACCATAAGTGGAAGTGCCCTAGGCTCTGTTCCTTTGTTTTTTAGCTGTTTCAGGAAACACCAAACACTTGTCCAGAGTGGCTGTTGGCAATTTACATCCCACCCATCAGCATAACAAGGCTCCCAGTTCTCCATAGCCTGTCCTGCCTTTCTGGGTTTTACACATTTTTCAGATGGCCCTTTTGACCGGGGGGCAGTGAGACTTCATTGTAGTGCAGATTTCCTTTGCAAGCTTGCTTGGTTGGCCAAAAAGTGCGTATGCGTTTTTTCCTGAATATATTCAGGAAAAAACGCATACGCCCTTTTTGGCCAAGTGCATCATTGTGGACGTTCTGCCTCTTTTCCTATGCTTTACATGCAATTCCAGTCTACCTCCTGAAATCGGATTCCTGCAATTCTGCCCCGCTTTCAAGTCCTCTTGGCAGCCTTACTTCAATATATTTTTGGACGATAGCTGTCATTTATAACTCTGCAGGTTTGTGAATTACAGTGCCCCTGAGCTCCTTTCTTCAACTCGCTTTCTTGTGAGCTGGCCGCAACACCGCAGCATTGCTTCAGGCCCTAGTGTGGTTCTGGCATGGCACGCTGAGCCTTTGGTTAATTCCTCTTCCTGGTGGGAAATGAAAGTTAAATTTGCCCGTCCAGACACCTCCAGCTAGTCTCTCATTGGTTCTCCCTATTCCTGTTCATTTTCCGCAGAAATTGCAAACTGGGCCAAACAGGAGGTTAAAGGCACTGACTCTCCAAGTGGGGAGAGTGTTAGTAAAGCGTCTGGAATGTTGCACCCGAGTACCAGGGGACGAAACCTGAGACACATTTGAACACGTTTCCCGATCACACGGTGGATCATACTCTGGGTACCACATGCATGTTTTAGCTGAAGGAAGAATCCCTTAAACCTGGAGAGTTGAGACCCATGGAATGGGTACCATGCAATATGACTTCAAAGGGTCTGTATTGGCTCAGCGCACCTCACCAATCCTATCACTGCTGCGTTTATGCCACTGTACACACACTTGATTCCCTTTCGGAGACATATAAATCCATAAGATTTAAGATTCTTACTAGTCAGGTATATTCTCAGGCGTTTAATATGGGGTGTTGAGTCCACTTCGTTGAGCAAGGAGTAGCTCTTGTGTATTACATGTTTGGCTTATGGAACGGTATCTGTGCTAATTTCAATCTTTGGTTTTATGCAGCACGCCAACTCACCTTTCCTCTTAATCAAGCATAAGTTGGTTTTCTACATTTGAGACCCTGTTCTGTTTTGTAATTCAGTTCCTGTGTAGCCAAGTTTACATTCCGTGTAGTAGTGATATCCTATGATGTTTCTTTTTCTGTGTGACTTATTTCACTTAGAATCATTGTACCTGAATCCACTCATTATGCTGCTATGGGCCTGATGACATAGATTTCATTGCTGAGTGATATTGCATTGTACGTAAGTACCACAACTTCTTTATCCATTTTTCGCTTTCAGTGATATTGAACTTTTACCGTAAACTAGGTTCTTGTAAACAGAGCCATCCCAAACTTTGGGGTGGCTGTGTCTTTTTGATTTTAATTTCCCTAAGCTATAGGACCATAAGTGGAAGTGCCCTAGGCTCTGTTGCTTTGTTTTTTAGATGTTTCAGGAAACACCATACACTTCTCCAGAGTGGCTGTTGGCAATTTACATCCCGCCCATCAGCATAACAAGGCTCCCAGTTCTCCATGGCTTGTCCTGCCTTTCTGGATTTTACACTTTTTTCAGATGGCCCTTTTGACCGGGGGGCAGTGAGACTTCATTGTAGTGCAGATTTCCTTTGCATGCTTTCTTGGTTGGCCAAAAATTGCGTATGCCTTTTTTCCTCAATATATTCAGGAAAAAACGCATACGCCCTTTTTGGCCAAGTGCATCATTGTGGACGTTCTGCCTCTTTTCCTGTGGTTTACATGCAAATCCCGTCTACCTCCTGAAATCGGTTCCCTGCAATTCTGCCCCGCTTTCAAGTCCTCTTGGCAGCCTTACTTCAATATATTTTTGGACGATAGCTGTCATTTATAACTCTGCAGGTATGTGAATGACAGTGCCCCTGAGCTCCTTTCTTCAACTCGCTTTCTTGTGAGCTGGCCGCAACACCGCTGCATTGCTTTAGTCCCTAGTGTGGTTCAGGCATGGCACGCTGAGCCTTTGGTTAATTCCTCTTCCTGGTGGGAAATGAGAGTTAAATTTGCCCGTCCAGACACCTCCAGCTAGTCTCTCATTGGTTCTCCCTATTCCTGTTCAGTTTTCCGCAGAAATTGCAAACTGGGCCAAACAGGAGGTTAAAGGCACTGACTCTCCAAGTGGGGAGAGTGTTAGTAAAGCGTCTGGAATGTTGCACCCGAGTACCAGAGGACAAAAACTGACACATTTGAACATGTTTCCCGATCACACGGTGGATCATACTCTGGGTTCCACATGCATGTTTTAGCTGAAGGAAGAATCCCTTAAACCTGGAGAGTTGAGACCCATGGAATGGGTACCATGCAATATGACTTCAAAGGGTCTGCATTTGCTCACTGATCCTCACCAATCCTATCACTGCTGCGTTTATGCCACTGTACACATGTTTGATTCTCTTTCGGAGACATATAAATCCATAGGTTTTAAGATTCTTTCTAGTCAGGTATATTCTTACGCGTTTAATATGGGGTGTTGAGTCAACTTCGTTGAGCAAGGTGTAGCTCTTTTCTATTACATATTTGGCTTATGGAACGGTATCTGTGCTAATTTCAATGTCTGGTTTTATGCAGCACCCCAACTCACCTTTCGCCTTAAGGAAGCATAAGTTGGTTTTCTACATTTGAGACCCTGTTCTGTTTTGTAATTCAGTTCCTGTGTAGCCAAGTTTACATTCCGTGTAGTAGTGATATCTTATGATGTTTCTTTTTCTGTGTGACTTATTTCACTTAGAATCATCGTACCTGAATCCACTCGTTATGCTGCTATGGGCCTAATGACATAGATTTCATTGCTGAGTGATATTACATTGTAGGTAAGTACCACAACTTCTTTATCCATTTTTCACTTTCTGTGATATTAAACTTGTACCGTAAACTAGGTACTTGTAAACAGAGCTGTCCCAAACTTTGGGGTGGCTGTGTCTTTTTGATTTTAATTTCCCTAAGCTATAGGACCATAAGTGGAAGTGCCCTAGGCTCTGTTGCTTTGTTTTTTAGATGTTTCAGGAAACACCATACACTTCTCCAGAGTGGCTGTTGGCAATTTACATCCCGCCCATCAGCATAACAAGGCTCCCAGTTCTCCATGGCCTGTCCTGTCTTTCTGGATTTTATACTTTTTTCAGATGGCCCTTTTGACCGGGGGGTAGTGAGACTTCATTGTAGTGCAGATTTCCTTTGCAAGCTTGCTTGGTTAGCCAAAAAGGGTGTATGCGTTTTTTCCTGAATATATTCAGGAAAAAACGCATACGCCCTTTTTGGCCAAGTGCATCATTGTGGACGTTCTGCCTCTTTTCCTATGCTTTACATGCAATTCCAGTCTACCTCCTGAAATCGGTTTCCTGCAATTCTTCCCCGCTTTCAAATCCTCTTGGCAGCCTTACTTCAATATATTTTTGGACGATAGCTGTCATTTATAACTCTGCATGTTTGTGAATTACAGTGCCCCTGAGCTCCTTTCTTCAACTCATTTTCTTGTGAGCTGGCCGCAACACCGCAGGATTGCTTCAGGCACAAGTGTGGTTCCAGAATGGCACGCTGAGCCTTTGGTTAATTCCTCTTCCTGGTGGGAAATGAGAGTTAAATTTGCCCGTCCAGACACCTCCAGCTAGTCTCTCATTGGTTCTCCCTATTCCTGTTCATTTTCCACAGAAATTGCAAACTGGGCCAAACAGGAGGTTAAAGGCACTGACTCTCCAAGTGGGGAGAGTGGAGAGTGTTAGTAAAGCGTCTGGAATGTTGCACCCGAGTACCGGGGGACGAAAACTGAGACACATTTGAACACGTTTCCCGATCACACGGTGGATCATACTCTGGGTTCCACATGCATGTTTTAGCTGAAGGAAGAATCCCTTAAACCTGGAGAGTTGAGACCCATGGAATGGGTACCATGTAATATGACTTCAAAGGGTCTGCATTTGCTCACCGATCCTCACGAATCCTATCACTGCTGCATTTATGCCGCTGTACACAGGCTTGATTCTCTTTCGGAGACATATAAATCCATAGGTTTTAAGATTTTACTTGTCAGGTATATTCTTAGGCGTTTAATATGGGGTGTGAGTCCACTTCGTTGAGCAAGGAGTAGCTCTTGTCTATTACATATTTGGCTTATGGAACGGTATCTGTGCTAATTTCAATCTCTGGTTTTATGCAGCACCCCAACTCACCTTTCCCCTTAAGCAAGCATAAGTTGGTTTTCTACATTTGAGACCCTGTTCTGTTTTGTAATTCAGTTCCTGTGTAGCCAAGTTTACATTCCGTGTAGTAGTGATATCTTATGATGTTTCTTTCTCTCAGTGACTTATTTAACTTAGAATCATCGTATCTGAATCCACTCGTTATGCTGCTACGGGCCTGATGACATAGATTTCATTGCTGAGTGATATTACATTGTAGGTAAGTACCACAACTTCTTTATCCATTTTTCACTTTCTGCCATATTGAACTTGTACCGTAAACGAGGTTCTTGTAAACAGAGCCGTCCCAAAGTTTGGGGTGGCTGTGTCTTTTTGTTTTAATTTCCCTAAGCTATAGGACCATAAGTGGAAGTGCCCTAGGCTCTGTTGCTTTGTTTTTTAGATGTTTCAGGAAACACCATACATTTCTCCAGAGTGGCTGTTGGCAATTTACATCCCGCCCATCAGCATAACAAGGCTCCCAGTTCTCCATGGCCTGTCCTGTCTTTCTGGATTTTACACTTTTTTCAGATGGACCATTTGACCGGGGGGCAATGAGACTTCATTGTAGTGCAGATTTCCTTTGCAAGCTTGCTTGGTTGGCCAAAAAGTGCGTATGCGTTTTTTCCTCAATATATTCAGGAAAAAACGCATACGCCCTTTTTGGCCAAGTGCATCATTGTGGACGTTCTGCCTCTTTTGCTATGCTTTACATGCAATTCCAGTCTACCTCCTGAAATCGGTTTCCTGCAATTCTGCCCCGCTTTCAAGTCCTCTTGGCAGCCTTACTTCAATATATTTTTGGACGATAGCTGTCATTTATAACTCTGCAGGTTTGTGCATTACAGTGCCCCTGAGCTCCTTTCTTCAACTCGCTTTCTTGTGAGCTGGCCGCAACACTGCAGCCTTGCTTCAGGCCCTAGTGTGGTTCCGGCATGGCACGCTGAGCCTTTGGTTAATTCCTCTTCCTGGTGGGAAATGAGAGTTAAATTTGCCCGTCCAGACACCTCCAGCTTGTCTCTCATTGGTTCTCCCTATTCCTGTTCATTTTCCGCAGAAATTTCAAACTTGGCCAAACAGGAGGTTAAAGGCACTGACTCTCCAAGTGGGGAGAGTGTTAGTAAAGCGTCTGGAATGTTGCACCCGAGTACCAGGGGACGAAAATTGACACATTTGAACACGTTTCCCGATGACACGGTAGATCATACTCTGGGTTCCACATGCATGTTTTAGCTGAAGGAAGAATCCCTTAAACCTGGAGAGTTGAGACCCATGGAATGGGTACCATGCAATATGACTTCATAGGGTCTGCATGTGTTCACCGAACCTCACCAAACCTATCACTGCTGCGTTTATGCCACTGTACACACGCTTGATTCTCTTTCGGAGACATATAAATCCATAGGTTTTAAGATTCTTACTAGTCAGGTATATTCTTAGGCGTTTAATATGGGGTGTTGAGTCCACTTAGTTGAGCAAGGAGTAGCTCTTGTCTATTACATATTTGGCTTATGGAACGGTATCTGTGCTAATTTCAATCTCTGGTTTTATGCAGCACCCCACCTCACCTTTCCCCTTAAGCAAGCATAAGTCGGTTTTCTACATTTGAGACCCTGTTCTGTTTTGTAATTCAGTTTCTGTGTAGCCAAGTTTACATTCCATGTGGTAGAGATATCTTATGATGTTTCTTTTTCTGTGTGACTTATTTCACTTAGAATCATCGTACCTGAATCCACTCATTATGCTGCTATGGTCCTGATGACATAGATTTCATTGCTGAGTGATATTGCATTGTACGTAAGTACCACAACTTCTTTATCCATTTTTCACTTTCTGTGATTTTGAACTTGTACTGTAAACGAGGTTCTTTTAAACAGAGCCTTCCCAAACTTTGGGGTGGCTGTGTCTTTTTGATTTTAATTTCCCTAAGCTATAGGACCATAAGTGGTAGTGCCCTAGGCTCTGTTGCTTTGTTTTTTAGATGTTTCAGGAAACACCATACACTTCTCCAGAGTGGCTGTTGGCAATTTACATCCCGCCCATCAGCATAACAAGGCTCCCAGTTCTCCATGGCCTGTCCTGCCTTTCTGGATTTTACACTTTTTTCAGATGGCCCTTTTGACCGGGGGGCAGTGAGACTTCATTATAGTGCAGATTTCCTTTTCAAGCTTGCTTGGTTGGCCAAAAAGGGCGTATCCGTTTTTTCCTGAATATCTTCAGGAAAAAACGCATACGCCCTTTTTGGCCAAGTGCATCATTGTGGACGTTCTTCCTCTTTTCCTTTGCTTTACATGCAATTCCAGTCTACCTCCTGAAATCGGTTTCCTGCAATTCTGCCCTGCGTTCAAGTCCTCTTGGCAGCCTTACTTCAATATACTTTTGGACAATAGCTGTCATTTATAACTCTGCAGGTTTGTGAATGACAGTGCCCCTGAGCTCCTTTCTTCAACTCGCTTTCTTGTGAGCTGGCCACAACACCGCAGGATTGCTTCAGGCCCTAGTGTTGTTCTGGCACAGCACGCTGAGCCTTTGTTTAATTCCTCTTCCTGGTGCGTAATGAGAGTTAAATTTGCCCGTCCAGACACCTCAAGCTAGTCTCTCTTGTTTCTCCCTATTCCTGTTCATTTTCTGCAGAAATTGCAAACTGGGCCAAACAGGAGGTTAAAGGCACTGACTCTCCAAGTGGGGAGAGTGTTAGTAAAGCGTCTGGAATGTTGCACCCGAGTACCGGGGGACGAATACTGAGACACATTTGAACACGTTTCCCGATCACACGGTGGATCATACTCTGGGTTCCACATGCATGTTTTAGCTGAAGGAAGAATCCCTTAAACCTGGAGAGTTGTGACCCATGGAATGGGTACCATGCAATATGACTTCAAAGGGTCTGCATTTGCTCACCGATCCTCACCAATCCTATCACTGCTGCGTTTATGCCGCTGTACACACGCTTGATTCTCTTTCGGAGACATATAAATCCATAGGTTTTAAGATTCTTACTAGTCAGGTATATTCTTAGGCATTTAATATGGGGCGTTGAGTCCACTTCGTTGAGCAAGGTGTGGCTCTGGTCTATTATATATTTGGCTTATGGAATGGTATCTGTGGTAAATTAATCGCTGGTTTTATGCAGAACCCCAACTCACCTTTCGCCTTAAGCAAGCATAATTTGGTTTTCTACATTTGAGACCCTGTTCTGTGTTGTAATTCAGTTCCTGGGTAGCCAAGTTTACATTCCGTGTAGTAGTGATATCTTATTATGTTTGTTTTTCTGTGCGACTTATTTCACTTAGAATCATCGTACCTGAATCCACTCATTATGCTGCTACGGGCCTGATGACATAGATTTCATTGCTGAGTGATATTGCATTGTACGTAGGTACCACAATTTCTTTATCCATTTTTCACTTTCTGTGATATTGAACTTGTACTGTAAACGAGGTTCTTGTAAACAGAGCTGTCCCAAACTTTGGGGTGGCTGTGTCTTTTTGATTTTAATTTCCCTAAGCTATAGGACCATAAGTGGAAGTGCCCTAGGCTCTGTTGCTTTGTTTTTTAGATGTTTCAGGAAACACCATACACTTCTCCAGAGTGGCTGTTGGCAATTTACATCCCGCCCATCAGCATAACAAGGCTCCCAGTTCTCCATGGCCTGTCCTGCCTTTCTGGATTTTATACTTTTTTCAGATGGCCCTTTTGACCGGGGGGGCAGTGAGACTTCATTGTAGTACAGATTTCCTTTGCAAGCTTGCTTGGTTGGCCAAAAAGGGCATATGATTTTTTCCTGAAGAAAAAACGCATATGCCCTTTTTGGCCACGTGCATCATTGTGGACGTTCTGCCTCTTTTCCTATGCTTTACATGCAATTCCAGTCTACCTCCTGAAATCGGATTCCTGCAATTCTGCCCCGCTTTCAAGTCCTCTTGGCAGCCTTACTTCAATATATTTTTGGACGATAGCTGTCATTTATAACTCTGCAGGTTTGTGAATTACAGTGCCCCTGAGCTCCTTTCTTCAACTCGCTTTCTTGTGAGCTGGCCGCAACACCGCAGCATTGCTTCAGGCCCTAGTGTGGTTCTGGCATGGCACGCTGAGCCTTTGGTTAATTCCTCTTCCTGGTGGGAAATGAGAGTTAAATTTGCCCGTCCAGACACCTCCAGCTAGTCTCTCATTGGTTCTCCCTATTCCTGTTCATTTTCCGCAGAAATTGCAAACTGGGCCAAACAGGAGGTTAAAGGCACTGACTCTCCAAGTGGGGAGAGTGTTAGTAAAGCGTCTGGAATGTTGCACCCGAGTACCAGGGGACGAAACCTGAGACACATTTGAACACGTTTCCCGATCACACGGTGGATCATACTCTGGGTACCACATGCATGTTTTAGCTGAAGGAAGAATCCCTTAAACCTGGAGAGTTGAGACCCATGGAATGGGTACCATGAAATATGACTTCAAAGGGTCTGTATTGGCTCAGCGCACCTCACCAATCCTATCACTGCTGCGTTTATGCCACTGTACACACACTTGATTCCCTTTCGGAGACATATAAATCCATAAGATTTAAGATTCTTACTAGTCAGGTATATTCTCAGGCATTTAATATGGGGTGTTGAGTCCACTTCGTTGAGCAAGGAGTAGCTCTTGTGTATTACATGTTTGGCTTATGGAACGGTATCTGTGCTAATTTCAATCTTTGGTTTTATGCAGCACGCCAACTCACCTTTCCTCTTAATCAAGCATAAGTTGGTTTTCTACATTTGAGACCCTGTTCTGTTTTGTAATTCAGTTCCTGTGTAGCCAAGTTTACATTCCGTGTAGTAGTGATATCCTATGATGTTTCTTTTTCTGTGTGACTTATTTCACTTAGAATCATTGTACCTGAATCCACTCATTATGCTGCTATGGGCCTGATGACATAGATTTCATTGCTGAGTGATATTGCATTGTACGTAAGTACCACAACTTCTTTATCCATTTTTCGCTTTCAGTGATATTGAACTTTTACCGTAAACTAGGTTCTTGTAAACAGAGCCATCCCAAACTTTGGGGTGGCTGTGTCTTTTTGATTTTAATTTCCCTAAGCTATAGGACCATAAGTGGAAGTGCCCTAGGCTCTGTTGCTTTGTTTTTTAGATGTTTCAGGAAACACCATACACTTCTCCAGAGTGGCTGTTGGCAATTTACATCCCGCCCATCAGCATAACAAGGCTCCCAGTTCTCCATGGCTTGTCCTGCCTTTCTGGATTTTACACTTTTTTCAGATGGCCCTTTTGACCGGGGGGCAGTGAGACTTCATTGTAGTGCAGATTTCCTTTGCATGCTTTCTTGGTTGGCCAAAAAGTGCGTATGCGTTTTTTCCTCAATATATTCAGGAAAAAACGCATACGCCCTTTTTGGCCAAGTGCATCATTGTGGACGTTCTGCCTCTTTTCCTGTGGTTTACATGCAAATCCCGTCTACCTCCTGAAATCGGTTCCCTGCAATTCTGCCCCGCTTTCAAGTCCTCTTGGCAGCCTTACTTCAATATATTTTTGGACGATAGCTGTCATTTATAACTCTGCAGGTATGTGAATGACAGTGCCCCTGAGCTCCTTTCTTCAACTCGCTTTCTTGTGAGCTGGCCGCAACACCGCTGCATTGCTTTAGTCCCTAGTGTGGTTCAGGCATGGCACGCTGAGCCTTTGGTTAATTCCTCTTCCTGGTGGGAAATGAGAGTTAAATTTGCCCGTCCAGACACCTCCAGCTAGTCTCTCATTGGTTCTCCCTATTCCTGTTCAGTTTTCCGCAGAAATTGCAAACTGGGCCAAACAGGAGGTTAAAGGCACTGACTCTCCAAGTGGGGAGAGTGTTAGTAAAGCGTCTGGAATGTTGCACCCGAGTACCAGAGGACAAAAACTGACACATTTGAACATGTTTACCGATCACACGGTGGATCATACTCTGCGTTCCACATGCATGTTTTAGCTGAAGGAAGAATCCCTTAAACCTGGAGAGTTGAGACCCATGGAATGGGTACCATGGAATATGACTTCAAAGGGTCTGCATTTGTCCACCGAACCTCACCAATCCTATCACTGCTGCGTTTATGCCGCTGTACACACGCTTGATTCTCTTTCGGAGACATATAAATCCATAGGTTTTAAGATTCTTCCTAGTCAGGTATATTCTTAGGCGTTTAATATGGGGTGTAGAGTCCACTTCGTTGATCAAGGAGTAGCTCTTGTCTATTACATATTTGGCTTATGGAACGGTATCTGTGCTAATTTCAATCTCTGGTTTTATGCAGCACCCCAACTCACCTTTCCCCTTAAGCAAGCATAAGTTGGTTTTCTACATTTGAGACCCTGTTCTGTTTTGTAATTCAGTTCCTGTGTAGCCAAGTTTACATTCCGTGTAGTAGTGATATCTTATGATGTTTCTTTTTCTGTGTGACTTATTTCACTTAGAATCATCGTACCTGAATCCACTCATTATGATACTATGGGCCTGATAACATCGATTTCATTGCTGAGTGATATTTCATTGTAGGTAAGTACCACAACTTCTTTATCCATTTTTCACTTTCTGTGATATTGAACTTGTACCGTAAACGAAGTTCTTGTAAACAGAGCCGTCCCAAACTTTGGGGTGGCTGTGTCTTTTTGATTTTAATTTCCCTAAGCTATAGGACCATAAGTGGAAGTGTCCTAGGCTCTGTTGCTTCGTTTTTTAGATGTTTCAGGAAACACCATACACTTGTCCAGAGTGGCTGTTGGCAATTTACATCCCACCCATCAGCATAACAAGGCTCCCAGTTCTCCATAGCCTGTCCTGCCTTTCTGGGTTTTACACATTTTTCAGATGGCCCTTTTGACCGGGGGGCAGTGAGACTTCATTGTAGTGCAGATTTCCTTTGCAAGCTTGCTTGGTTGGCCAAAAAGTGCGTATGCGTTTTTTCCTGAATATATTCAGGAAAAAACGCATACGCCCTTTTTGGCCAAGTGCATCATTGTGGACGTTCTGCCTCTTTTCCTATGCTTTACATGCAATTCCAGTCTACCTCCTGAAATCGGATTCCTGCAATTCTGCCCCGCTTTCAAGTCCTCTTGGCAGCCTTACTTCAATATATTTTTGGACGATAGCTGTCATTTATAACTCTGCAGGTTTGTGAATTACAGTGCCCCTGAGCTCCTTTCTTCAACTCGCTTTCTTGTGAGCTGGCCGCAACACCGCAGCATTGCTTCAGGCCCTAGTGTGGTTCTGGCATGGCACGCTGAGCCTTTGGTTAATTCCTCTTCCTGGTGGGAAATGAGAGTTAAATTTGCCCGTCCAGACACCTCCAGCTAGTCTCTCATTGGTTCTCCCTATTCCTGTTCATTTTCCGCAGAAATTGCAAACTGGGCCAAACAGGAGGTTAAAGGCACTGACTCTCCAAGTGGGGAGAGTGTTAGTAAAGCGTCTGGAATGTTGCACCCGAGTACCAGGGGACGAAACCTGAGACACATTTGAACACGTTTCCCGATCACACGGTGGATCATACTCTGGGTTCCACATGCATGTTTTAGCTGAAGGAAGAATCCCTTAAACCTGGAGAGTTGAGACCCATGGAATGGGTACCATGAAATATGACTTCAAAGGGTCTGTATTGGCTCAGCGCACCTCACCAATCCTATCACTGCTGCGTTTATGCCACTGTACACACACTTGATTCCCTTTCGGAGACATATAAATCCATAAGATTTAAGATTCTTACTAGTCAGGTATATTCTCAGGCGTTTAATATGGGGTGTTGAGTCCACTTCGTTGAGCAAGGAGTAGCTCTTGTGTATTACATGTTTGGCTTATGGAACGGTATCTGTGCTAATTTCAATCTTTGGTTTTATGCAGCACGCCAACTCACCTTTCCTCTTAATCAAGCATAAGTTGGTTTTCTACATTTGAGACCCTGTTCTGTTTTGTAATTCAGTTCCTGTGTAGCCAAGTTTACATTCCGTGTAGTAGTGATATCCTATGATGTTTCTTTTTCTGTGTGACTTATTTCACTTAGAATCATTGTACCTGAATCCACTCATTATGCTGCTATGGGCCTGATGACATAGATTTCATTGCTGAGTGATATTGCATTGTACGTAAGTACCACAACTTCTTTATCCATTTTTCGCTTTCAGTGATATTGAACTTTTACCGTAAACTAGGTTCTTGTAAACAGAGCCATCCCAAACTTTGGGGTGGCTGTGTCTTTTTGATTTTAATTTCCCTAAGCTATAGGACCATAAGTGGAAGTGCCCTAGGCTCTGTTGCTTTGTTTTTTAGATGTTTCAGGAAACACCATACACTTCTCCAGAGTGGCTGTTGGCAATTTACATCCCGCCCATCAGCATAACAAGGCTCCCAGTTCTCCATGGCTTGTCCTGCCTTTCTGGATTTTACACTTTTTTCAGATGGCCCTTTTGACCGGGGGGCAGTGAGACTTCATTGTAGTGCAGATTTCATTGCAAGCTTGCTTGGTTGGCCAAAAACGGCGTATGCGTTTTTTCCTGAATATATTCAGGAAAAAACGCATACGCCCTTTTTGGCTAAGTGCATCATTGTGGACGTTCTGCCTCTTTTCCTATGCTTTACATGCAATTCCAGTCTACCTCCTGAAATCGGTTTCCTGCAATTCTGCCCCGCTTTCAAGTCCTCTTGGCAGCCTTACTTCAATATATTTTTGGATGATAGCTGTCATTTATAACTCTGCAGGTATGTGAATGACAGTGCCCCTGAGCTCCTTTCTTCAACTCGCTTTCTTGTGAGCTGGCCGCAACACCGCAGCATTGCTTCAGGCCCTAGTGTGGTTCCGGCATGGCATGCTGAGCCTTTGGTTAATTCCTCTTCCTGGTGGGAAATGAGAGTTAAATTTGCCCGTCCAGACACCTCCAGCTAGTCTCTCATTGGTTCTCCCTATTCCTGTTCATTTTCCGCAGAAATTGGAAACTGGGCCAAACAGGAGGTTAAAGGCACTGACTCTCCAAGTGGGGAGAGTGTTAGTAAAGCGTCTGGAATGTTGCACCCGAGTACCAGGGGACGAAAACTGACACAATTGAACACGTTTCCCTATCACACGGTGGATCATACTCTGGGTTCCACATGCATGTTTTAGCTGAAGGAAGAATCCCTTAAACCTGGAGAGTTGAGACCCATGGAATGGGTACCATGCAATATGACTTCAAAGGGTCTGCATTTGTCCACTGAACCTCACCAATAATATCACTGCTCTGTTTATGCCGCTGTACACACGCTTGATTCTCTTTCGGAGACATATAAATCCATAGGTTTTAAGATTCTTACTAGTCAGGTATATTCTTAGGAGTTTAATATGGGGCGTTGAGTCCACTTCGTTGAGCAAGGAGTAGCTCTTGTCTATTACATATTTGGCTTATGGAACGGTATCTGTGCTAATTTCAATCTCTGGTTTTATGCAGCACCCCAACTCACCTTTCCCCTTAAGCAAGCATAAGTTGGTTTTCTACATTTGAGACCCTGTTCTGTTTTGTAATTCAGTTCCTGTGTAGCCAAGTTTACATTCCGTGTAGTAGTGATAACTTATGATGTTTCTTTTTCTGTGTGACTTATTTCACTTAGAATCATCGTACCTGAATCCACTCATTATGCTGCTATGGGCCTGATGACATAGATTTCATTGCTGAGTGATATTGCATTGTACGTAAGTACCACAACTTCTTTATCCATTTTTCACTTTCTGTGATTTTGAACTTGTACTGTAAACGAGGTTCTTGTAAACAGAGCCGTCCCAAACTTTGGGGTGGCTGTGTCTTTTTGATTTTAATTTCCCTAAGCTATAGGACCATAAATGGAAGTGCCCTAGGCTCTGTTGCTTTGTTTTTTAGATGTTTCAGGAAACACCATACACTTCTCCGGAGTGCCTGTTGGCAATTTTCATCTCGCCCATCAGCATAACAAGGCTCCCAATTCTCCATGGCTTGTCCTGCCTTTCTGGATTTTACACTTTTTTCAGATGGCCCTTTTGTCCGGGGGGCAGTGAGACTTCATTGTAGTGCAGATTTCCTTTGCAAGCTTGCTTGGTTGGCCAAAAAGGGCGTATGCGTTTTTTCCTGAATGTATTCAGGAAAAAACGCATACGCCCTTTTTGGCCAAGTGCATCATTGTGGACGTTCTGCCTCTTTTCCTATGCTTTACATGCAATTCCAGTCTACCTCCTGAAATCGGTTTCCTGCAATTCTGCCCCGCTTTCAAGTCCTCTTGGCAGCCTTACTTCAATATATTTTTGGACGATAGCTGTCATTTATAACTCTGCAGGTATGTGAATTACAGTGCCCCTGAGCTCCTTTCTTCAACTCGCTTTCTTGTGAGCTGGCCGCAACACCGCAGCCTTGCTTCAGGCCCTAGTGTGGTTCCGGCATGGCACGGTGAGCCTTTGGTTAATTCCTCTTCCTGGTGGGAAATGAGAGTTAAATTTGCCCGTCCAGACACCTCCAGCTAGTCTCTCATTGGTTCTCCCTATTCCTGTTCATTTTCCGCAGAAATTGCAAACTGGGCCAAACAGGAGGTTAAAGGCACTGACTCTCCAAGTGGGGAGAGTGTTAGTAAAGCATCTGGAATGTTGCACCCGAGTACCAGGGGACGAAAACTGACACAATTGAACACGTTTCCCGATCACACGGTGGATCATACTCTGGGTTCCACATGCATGTTTTAGCTGAAGGAAGAATCCCTTAAACCTGGAGAGTTGAGACCCATGGAATGGGTACCATGGAATATGACTTCAAAGGGTCTGCATTTGTCCACCGAACCTCACCAATCCTATCACTGCTGCGTTTATGCCGCTGTACACACGCTTGATTCTCTTTCGGAGACATATAAATCCATAGGTTTTAAGATTCTTCCTAGTCAGGTATATTCTTAGGCGTTTAATATGGGGTGTAGAGTCCACTTCGTTGATCAAGGAGTAGCTCTTGTCTATTACATATTTGGCTTATGGAACGGTATCTGTGCTAATTTCAATCTCTGGTTTTATGCAGCACCCCAACTCACCTTTCCCCTTAAGCAAGCATAAGTCGGTTTTCTACATTTGAGACCCTGTTCTGTTTTGTAATTCAGTTCCTGTGTAGCCAAGTTTACATTCCATGTGGTAGAGATATCTTATGATGTTTCTTTTTCTGTGTGACTTATTTCACTTAGAATCATCGTACCTGAATCCACTCATTATGCTGCTATGGGCCTGATGACATAGATTTCATTGCTGAGTGATATTGCATTGTACGTAAGTACCACAACTTCTTTATCCATTTTGCGCTTTCTGTGATATTGAACTTGTACCGTAAACGAGGTTCTTGTAAACAGAGCTGTCCCAAACATTTGGGTGGTTGTGTCTTTTTGATTTTAATTTCCCTAAGCTATAGGACCATAAGTGGAAGTGCCCTAGGCTCTGTTGCTTTGTTTTTTAGATGTTTCAGGAAACACCATACACTTCTCCAGAGTGCCTGTTGGCAATTTACATCCCGCCCATGAGCATAACAAGGCTCCCAGTTCTCCATGGCCTGTCCTGCCTGTCTGGATTTTACACTTTTTTCAGATGGCCCTTTTGACCAGGGGACAGTGAGACTTCATTGTAGTGCAGATTTCCTTTGCAAGCTTGCTTGGTTGGCCAAAAAGGGCGTATGCGTTTTTTCCTGAATGTATTCAGGAAAAAACGCATACGCCCTTTTTGGCCAAGTGCATCATTGTGGACGTTCTGCCTCTTTTCCTATGCTTTACATGCAATTCCAGTCTACCTCCTGAAATCGGTTTCCTGCAATTCTGCCCCGCTTTCAAGTCCTCTTGGCAGCCTTACTTCAATATATTTTTGGATGATAGCTGTCATTTATAACTCTGCAGGTTTGTGAATGACAGTGCCCCTGAGCTCCTTTCTTCAACTCGCTTTCTTGTGAGCTGGCCGCAACACCGCAGCCTTGCTTCAGGCCCTAGTGTGGTTCCGGCATGGCACGCTGAGCCTTTGGTTAATTCCTCTTCCTGGTGGGAAATGAGAGTTAAATTTGCCCGTCCAGACACCTCCAGCTAGTCTCTCATTGGTTCTCCCTATTCCTGTTCATTTTCCGCAGAAATTGCAAACTGGGCCAAACAGGAGGTTAAAGGCACTGACTCTCCAAGTGGGGAGAGTGTTAGTAAAGCATCTGGAATGTTGCACCCGAGTACCAGGGGACGAAAACTGACACAATTGAACACGTTTCCCGATCACACGGTGGATCATACTCTGGGTTCCACATGCATGTTTTAGCTGAAGGAAGAATCCCTTAAACCTGGAGAGTTGAGACCCATGGAATGGGTACCATGGAATATGACTTCAAAGGGTCTGCATTTGTCCACCGAACCTCACCAATCCTATCACTGCTGCGTTTATGCCGCTGTACACACGCTTGATTCTCTTTCGGAGACATATAAATCCATAGGTTTTAAGATTCTTCCTAGTCAGGTATATTCTTAGGCGTTTAATATGGGGTGTAGAGTCCACTTCGTTGATCAAGGAGTAGCTCTTGTCTATTACATATTTGGCTTATGGAACGGTATCTGTGCTAATTTCAATCTCTGGTTTTATGCAGCACCCCAACTCACCTTTCCCCTTAAGCAAGCATAAGTCGGTTTTCTACATTTGAGACCCTGTTCTGTTTTGTAATTCAGTTCCTGTGTAGCCAAGTTTACATTCCATGTGGTAGAGATATCTTATGATGTTTCTTTTTCTGTGTGACTTATTTCACTTAGAATCATCGTACCTGAATCCATTCATTATGCTGCTACGGGCCTGATGACATAGATTTCATTGCTGAGTGATATTGCATTGTACGTAAGTACCACAACTTCTTTATCCATTTTGCGCTTTCTGTGATATTGAACTTGTACCGTAAACGAGGTTCTTGTAAACAGAGCTGTCCCAAATATTTGGGTGGTTGTGTCTTTTTGATTTTAATTTCCCTAAGCTATAGGACCATAAGTGGAAGTGCCCTAGGCTCTGTTGCTTTGTTTTTTAGATGTTTCAGGAAACACCATACACTTCTCCAGAGTGCCTGTTGGCAATTTACATCCCGCCCATGAGCATAACAAGGCTCCCAGTTCACCATGGCCTGTCCTGCCTTTCTGGATTTTACACTTTTTTCAGATGGCCCTTTTGACCAGGGGACAGTGAGACTTCATTGTAGTGCAGATTTCATTGCAAGCTTGCTTGGTTGGCCAAAAAGGGCATATGCGTTTTTTCCTGAATGTATTCAGGAAAAAACGCATACGCCCTTTTTGGCCAAGTGCATCATTGTGGACGTTCTGCCTCTTTTCCTATGCTTTACATGCAATTCCAGTCTACCTCCTGAAATCGGTTTCCTGCAATTCTGCCCCGCTTTCAAGTCCTCTTGGCAGCCTTACTTCAATATATTTTTGGACGATAGCTGTCATTTATAACTCTGCAGGTTTGTGAATGACAGTGCCCCTGAGCTCCTTTCTTCAACTCGCTTTCTTGTGAGCTGGCCGCAACACCGCAGCCTTGCTTCAGGCCCTAGTGTGGTTCCGGCATGGCACGCTGAGCCTTTGGTTAATTCCTCTTCCTGGTGGGAAATGAGAGTTAAATTTGCCCGTCCAGACACCTCCAGCTAGTCTCTCATTGGTTCTCCCTATTCCTGTTCATTTTCCGCAGAAATTGCAAACTGGGCCAAACAGGAGGTTAAAGGCACTGACTCTCCAAGTGGGGAGAGTGTTAGTAAAGCATCTGGAATGTTGCACCCGAGTACCAGGGGACGAAAACTGACACAATTGAACACGTTTCCCGATCACACGGTGGATCATACTCTGGGTTCCACATGCATGTTTTAGCTGAAGGAAGAATCCCTTAAACCTGGAGAGTTGAGACCCATGGAATGGGTACCATGGAATATGACTTCAAAGGGTCTGCATTTGTCCACCGAACCTCACCAATCCTATCACTGCTGCGTTTATGCCGCTGTACACACGCTTGATTCTCTTTCGGAGACATATAAATCCATAGGTTTTAAGATTCTTCCTAGTCAGGTATATTCTTAGGTGTTTAATATGGGGTGTAGAGTCCACTTCGTTGATCAAGGAGTAGCTCTTGTCTATTACATATTTGGCTTATGGAACGGTATCTGTGCTAATTTCAATCTCTGGTTTTATGTAGCACCCCAACTCACCTTTCCCCTTAAGCAAGCGTAAGTCGGTTTTCTACATTTGAGACCCTGTTCTGTTTTGTAATTCAGTTCCTGTGTAGCCAAGTTTACATTCCATGTGGTAGAGATATCTTATGATGTTTCTTTTTCTGTGTGACTTATTTCACTTAGAATCATCGTACCTGAATCCACTCATTATGCTGCTACGGGCCTGATGACATAGATTTCATTGCTGAGTGATATTGCATTGTACGTAAGTACCACAACTTCTTTATCCATTTTGCGCTTTCTGTGATATTGAACTTGTACCATAAACGAGGTTCTTGTAAACAGAGCTGTCCCAAATATTTGGGTGGTTGTGTCTTTTTGATTTTAATTTCCCTAAGCTATAGGACCATAAGTGGAAGTGCCCTAGGCTCTGTTGCTTTGTTTTTTAGATGTTTCAGGAAACACCATACACTTCTCCAGAGTGCCTGTTGGCAATTTACATCCCGCCCATGAGCATAACAAGGCTCCCAGTTCACCATGGCCTGTCCTGCCTTTCTGGATTTTACACTTTTTTCAGATGGCCCTTTTGACCAGGGGACAGTGAGACTTCATTGTAGTGCAGATTTCATTGCAAGCTTGCTTGGTTGGCCAAAAAGGGCATATGCGTTTTTTCCTGAATGTATTCAGGAAAAAACGCATACGCCCTTTTTGGCCAAGTGCATCATTGTGGACGTTCTGCCTCTTTTCCTATGCTTTACATGCAATTCCAGTCTACCTCCTGAAATCGGTTTCCTGCAATTCTGCCCCGCTTTCAAGTCCTCTTGGCAGCCTTACTTCAATATATTTTTGGACGATAGCTGTCATTTATAACTCTGCAGGTTTGTGAATGACAGTGCCCCTGAGCTCCTTTCTTCAACTCGCTTTCTTGTGAGCTGGCCGCAACACCGCAGCCTTGCTTCAGGCCCTAGTGTGGTTCCGGCATGGCACGCTGAGCCTTTGGTTAATTCCTCTTCCTGGTGGGAAATGAGAGTTAAATTTGCCCGTCCAGACACCTCCAGGTAGTCTCTCATTGGTTCTCCCTATTCCTGTTCATTTTCCGCAGAAATTGCAAACTGGGCCAAACAGGAGGTTAAAGGCACTGACTTTCCAAGTGGGGAGAGTGTTAGTAAAGCATCTGGAATGTTGCACCCGAGTACCAGGGGGCGAAAACTGACACAATTGAACACGTTTCCCGATCACATGGTGGATCATACTCTGGGTTCCACATGCATGTTTTAGCTGAAGGAAGAATCCCTTAAACCTGGAGAGTTGAGACCCATGGAGTGGGTACCATGCAATATGACTTCAAAGGGTCTGCATTTGTTCACCGAACCTCACCAATAATATCACTGCTGCGTTTATGCCGCTGTACACACGCTTGATTCTCTTTCAGAGACATATAAATCCATAGGTTTTAAGATTCTTCCTAGTCAGGTATATTCTTAGGCGTTTAATATGGGGTGTAGAGTCCACTTCGTTGATCAAGGAGTAGCTCTTTTCTATTACATATTTGGCTTATGGAACGGTATCTGTGCTAATTTCAATCTCTGGTTTTATGCAGCACCCCAACTCACCTTTCCCCTTAAGCAAGCATAAGTCGGTTTTCTACATTTGAGACCCTGTTCTGTTTTGTAATTCAGTTCCTGTGTAGCCAAGTTTACATTCCATGTGGTAGAGATATCTTATGATGTTTCTTTTTCTGTGTGACTTATTTCACTTAGAATCATCGTACCTGAATCCACTCATTATGCTGCTACGGGCCTGATGACATAGATTTCATTGCTGAGTGATATTGCATTGTACGTAAGTACCACAACTTCTTTATCCATTTTGCGCTTTCTGTGATATTGAACTTGTACCGTAAACGAGGTTCTTGTAAACAGAGCTGTCCCAAACATTTGGGTGGTTGTGTCTTTTTGATTTTAATTTCCCTAAGCTATAGGACCATAAGTGGAAGTGCCCTAGGCTCTGTTGCTTTGTTTTTTAGATGTTTCAGGAAACACCATACACTTCTCCAGAGTGCCTGTTGGCAATTTACATCCCGCCCATGAGCATAACAAGGCTCCCAGTTCTCCATGGCCTGTCCTGCCTTTCTGGATTTTACACTTTTTTCAGATGGCCCTTTTGACCAGGGGACAGTGAGACTTCATTGTAGTGCAGATTTCCTTTGCAAGCTTGCTTGGTTGGCCAAAAAGGGCGTATGCGTTTTTTCCTGAATGTATTCAGGAAAAAACGCATACGCCCTTTTTGGCCAAGTGCATCATTGTGGACGTTCTGCCTCTTTTCCTATGCTTTACATGCAATTCCAGTCTACCTCCTGAAATCGGTTTCCTGCAATTCTGCCCCGCTTTCAAGTCCTCTTGGCAGCCTTACTTCAATATATTTTTGGACGATAGCTGTCATTTATAACTCTGCAGGTTTGTGAATGACAGTGCCCCTGAGCTCCTTTCTTCAACTCGCTTTCTTGTGAGCTGGCCGCAACACCGCAGCCTTGCTTCAGGCCCTAGTGTGGTTCCGGCATGGCACGCTGAGCCTTTGGTTAATTCCTCTTCCTGGTGGGAAATGAGAGTTAAATTTGCCCGTCCAGACACCTCCAGCTAGTCTCTCATTGGTTCTCCCTATTCCTGTTCATTTTCCGCAGAAATTGCAAACTGGGCCAAACAGGAGGTTAAAGGCACTGACTCTCCAAGTGGGGAGAGTGTTAGTAAAGCATCTAGAATGTTGCACCCGAGTACCAGGGGACGAAAACTGACACAATTGAACACGTTTCCCGATCACACGGTGGATCATACTCTGGGTTCCACATGCATGTTTTAGCTGAAGGAAGAATCCCTTAAACCTGGAGAGTTGAGACCCATGGAATGGGTACCATGGAATATGACTTCAAAGGGTCTGCATTTGTCCACCGAACCTCACCAATCCTATCACTGCTGCGTTTATGCCGCTGTACACACGCTTGATTCTCTTTCGGAGACATATAAATCCATAGGTTTTAAGATTCTTCCTAGTCAGGTATATTCTTAGGCGTTTAATATGGGGTGTAGAGTCCACTTCGTTGATCAAGGAGTAGCTCTTGTCTATTACATATTTGGCTTATGGAACGGTATCTGTGCTAATTTCAATCTCTGGTTTTATGCAGCACCCCAACTCACCTTTCCCCTTAAGCAAGCATAAGTTGGTTTTCTACATTTGAGACCCTGTTCTGTTTTGTAATTCAGTTCCTGTGTAGCCAAGTTTACATTCCGTGTAGTAGTGATATCTTATGATGTTTCTTTTTCTGTGTGACTTATTTCACTTAGAATCATCGTACCTGAATCCACTCATTATGCTGCTATGGTCCTGATGACATAGATTTCATTGCTGAGTGATATTGCATTGTACGTATGTACCACAACTTCTTTATCCATTTTTCACTTTCTGTGATTTTGAACTTGTACTGTAAAGAAGGTTCTTGTAAACAGAGCCGTCCCAAACTTTGGGGTGGCTGTGTCTTTTTGATTTTAATTTCCCTAAGCTATAGGACCATAAGTGGAAGTGCCCTAGGCTCTGTTGCTTTGTTTTTTAGATGTTTCAGGAAACACCATACACTTCTCCAGAGTGGCTGTTGGCAATTTACATCCCGCCCATGAGCATAACAAGGCTCCCAGTTCTCCATGGCCGGTCCTGCCTTTCTGGATTTTACACATTTTTCAGATGGCCCTTTTGACCGGGGAGCTGTGAGACTTCATTGTAGTGCAGATTTCCTTTGCAAGCTTGCTTGGTTGGCCAAAAAGGGCGTATGCGTTTTTTCCTGAATATATTCAGGAAAAAACGCATACGCCCTTTTTGGCCAAGTGCATCATTGTGGACGTTCTGCCTCTTTTCCTATGCTTTACATGCTATTCCAGTCTACCTCCTGAAATCGGTTTCCTGCAATTCTGCCCCGCTTTCAAGTCCTCTTGGCAGCCTTACTTCAATATATTTTTGGACGATAGCTATCATTTATAACTCTGCAGGTATGTGAATGACAGTGCCCCTGAGCTCCTTTCTTCAACTCGCTTTCTTGTGAGCTGGCCGCAACACCGCAGGATTGCTTCAGGCCCTAGTGTGGTTCCGGCATGGCACGCTGAGCCTTTGTTTAATTCCTCTTCCTGGTGGGAAATGAGAGTTAAATTTGCCCGTCCAGACACCTCCAGGTAGTCTCTCATTGGTTCTCCCTATTCCTGTTCATTTTCCGCAGAAATTGCAAACTGGGCCAAACAGGAGGTTAAAGGCACTGACACTCCAAGTGGGGAGAGTGTTAGTAAAGCGTCTGGAATGTTGCACCCGAGTACCAGGGGACGAAAACTGAGACACATTTGAACACGTTTCCCGATCACATGGTGGATCATACTCTGGGTTCCACATGCATGTTTTAGCTGAAGGAAGAATCCCTTAAACCTGGAGAGTTGAGACCCCTGGAATGGGTACCATGCAATATGACTTCAAAGGGTCTGCATTTGCTCACTGAACCTCACCAATCTTAGCACTGCTGCATTTATGCCACTGTACACACGCTTGATTCTCTTTCGGAGACATATAAATCCATAGGTTTTAAGATTCTTCCTAGTCAGGTATATTCTTAGGCGTTTAATATGGGGTGTAGAGTCCACTTCGTTGAGCAAGGAGTAGCTCTTGTCTATTACATATTTGGCTTATGGAACGGTATCTGTGCTAATTTCAATCATTGGTTTTATGCAGCACCCCAACTCACCTTTACTCTTAAGCAAGCATAAGTCGGTTTTCTACATTTGAGACCCTGTTCTGTTTTGTAATTCAGTTCCTGTGTAGCCAAGTTTACATTCCGTGTGGTAGAGATATCTTATGATGTTTCTTTTTCTGTGTGACTTATTTCACTTAGAATCATCGTACCTGAATCCACTCATTATGCTGCTACGGGCCTGATGACATAGATTTCATTGCTGAGTGATATTGCATTGTACGTAAGTACCACAACTTCTTTATCCATTTTGCGCTTTCTGTGATATTGAACTTGTACCGTAAACGAGGTTCTTGTAAACAGAGCTGTCCCAAACATTTGGGTGGTTGTGTCTTTTTGATTTTAATTTCCCTAAGCTATAGGACCATAAGTGGAAGTGCCCTAGGCTCTGTTGCTTTGTTTTTTAGATGTTTCAGGAAACACCATACACTTCTCCAGAGTGCCTGTTGGCAATTTACATCCCGCCCATCAGCATAACAAGGTTCCCAGTTATCCATGGCCTGTCCTGCCTTTCTGGATTTTACACTTTTTTTCAGATGGCCCTTTTCACCAGGGGACAGTGAGACTTCATTGTAGTGCAGATTTCCTTTGCAAGCTTGCTTGGTTGGCCAAAAAGGGCGTATGCGTTTTTTCCTGAATGTATTCAGGAAAAAACGCATACGCCCTTTTTGGCCAAGTGCATCATTGTGGACGTTCTGCCTCTTTTCCTATGCTTTACATGCAATTCCAGTCTACCTCCTGAAATCGGTTTCCTGCAATTCTGCCCCGCTTTCAAGTCCTCTTGGCAGCCTTACTTCAATATATTTTTGGACGATAGCTGTCATTTATAACTCTGCAGGTTTGTGAATGACAGTGCCCCTGAGCTCCTTTCTTCAACTCGCTTTCTTGTGAGCTGGCCGCAACACCGCAGCCTTGCTTCAGGCCCTAGTGTGGTTCCGGCATGGCACGCTGAGCCTTTGGTTAATTCCTCTTCCTGGTGGGAAATGAGAGTTAAATTTGCCCGTCCAGACACCTCCAGCTAGTCTCTCATTGGTTCTCCCTATTCCTGTTCATTTTCCGCAGAAATTGCAAACTGGGCCAAACAGGAGGTTAAAGGCACTGACTCTCCACGTGGGGAGAGTGTTAGTAAAGCATCTGGAATGTTGCACCCGAGTACCAGGGGACGAAAACTGACACAATTGAACACGTTTCCTGATCACACGGTGGATCATACTCTGGGTTCCACATGCATGTTTTAGCTGAAGGAAGAATCCCTTAAACCTGGAGAGTTGAGACCCATGGAATGGGTACCATGGAATATGACTTCAAAGGGTCTGCATTTGCTCACTGAACCTCACCAATCTTAGCACTGCTGCATTTATGCCACTGTGCACACGCTTGATTCTCTTTCGGAGACATATAAATCCATAGGTTTTAAGATTCTTCCTAGTCAGGTATATTCTTAGGCGTTTAATATGGGGTGTTGAGTCCACTTCGTTGAGCAAGGAGTAGCTCTTGTCTATTACATATTTGGCTTATGGAACGGTATCTGTGCTAATTTCAATCTTTGGTTTTATGCAGCACCCCAACTCACCTTTACTCTTAAGCAAGCATAAGTCGGTTTTCTACATTTGAGACCCTGTTCTGTTTTGTAATTCAGTTCCTGTGTAGCCAAGTTTACATTCCATGTGGTAGAGATATCTTATGATGTTTCTTTTTCTGTGTGACTTATTTCACTTAGAATCATCGTACCTGAATCCACTCATTATGCTGCTACGGGCCTGATGACATAGATTTCATTGCTGAGTGATATTGCATTGTACGTAAGTACCACAACTTCTTTATCCATTTTGCGCTTTCTGTGATATTGAACTTGTACCGTAAACGAGGTTCTTGTAAACAGAGCTGTTCCAAAGATTGTGGTGGTTGTATCTTTTTGATTTTAATTTCCCTAAGCTATAGGACCATAAGTGGAAGTGCCCTAGGCTCTGTTGCTTTGTTTTTTAGATGTTTCAGGAAACACCATACACTTCTCCAGAGTGCCTGTTGGCAATTTACATCCCGCCCATGAGCATAACAAGGCTCCCAGTTCTCCATGGCCTGTCCTGCCTTTCTGGATTTTACACTTTTTTCAGATGGCCCTTTTGACCGGGGGGCAGTGAGACTTCATTGTACTGCAGATTTCCTTTGCAAGCTTGCTTGGTTGGCCAAAAAGGGCATATGCGTTTATTCCTGAATATATTCAGGAAAAAACGCATATGCCCTTTTTGGCCAAGTGCATCATTGTGAACGTTCTGCCTCTTTTCCTATGCTTTACATGCAATTCCTGTCTACCTCCTGAAATCGGTTTCCTGCAATTCTGCCCCGCTTTCAAGTCCTCTTGGCAGCCTTACTTCAATATATTTTTGGACGGTAGCTGTCATTTATAACTCTGCAGGTACGTGAATGACAGTGCCCCTGAGCTCCTTTCTTCAACTCGCATTCTTGTGAGGTGGCCGCAACACCGCAGCATTGCTTTAGGCCCTAGTGTGGTTCAGGCATGGCACGCTGAGCCTTTGGTTAATTCCTCTTCCTGGTGGGAAATGAGAGTTAAATTTGCCCGTCCAGACACCTCCAGCTAGTCTCTCATTGGTTCTCCCTATTCCTGTTCATTTTCCGCAGAAATTGCAAACTGGGCCAAAGAGGAGGTTAAAGGCACTGACTCTCCAAGTTGGGAGAGTGTTAGTAAAGCGTCTGGAATGTTGCACCCGAGTACCAGGAGACGAAAACTGACACATTTGAACAAGTTTCCCGATCACACGGTGGATCATACTCTGGGTTCCACATGCATGTTTTAGCTGAAGGAAGAATCCCTTAAACCTGGAGAGTTGAGACCCATGGAATGGGTACCATGGAATATGACTTCAAAGGGTCTGCATTTGGCCACCGAACCTCACCAATCCTATCACTGCTGCGTTTATGTCGCTGTACACACGCTTGATTCTCTTTCTGAGACATATAAATCCATAGGTTTTAAGATTCTTACTAGTCAGGTATATTCTTAGGCGTTTAATATGGGGTGTAGAGTCCACTTCGTTGAGCAAGGAGTAGCTCTTGTCTATTACATATTTGGCTTATGGAACGGTATCTGTTCTAATTTCAATCTCTGGTTTTATGCAACACCCCAACTCACCTTTCGCCTTAAGCAAGCATAAGTTGGTTTTCTACATTTGAGACCCTGTTCTGTTTTGTAATTCAGTTCCTGTGTAGCCAAGTTTACATTCCATGTGGTAGAGATATCTTATGATGTTTCTTTTTCTGTGTGACTTATTTCACTTAGAATCATCGTACCTGAATCCACTCATTATGCTGCTATGGGCCTGATGACATAGATTTCATTGCTGAGTGATATTGCATTGTACGTAAGTACCACAACTTCTTTATCCATTTTTCACTTTCTGTGATTTTGAACTTGTACTGTAAACGAGGTTCTTGTAAACAGAGCCTTCCCAAACTTTGGGGTGGCTGTGTCTTTTTGATTTTAATTTCCCTAAGCTATAGGACCATAAGTGGAAGTGCCCTAGGCTCTGTTGCTTTGTTTTGTAGATGTTTCAGGAAACACCATACACTTCTCCAGAGTGGCTGTTGGCAATTTACATCCCGCCCATCAGCATAACAAGGCTCCCAGTTCTCCATGGGCTGTCCTGCCTTTCTGGATTTTACACTTTTTTCAGATGGCCCTTTTGACCGTGGGGCAGTGAGACTTCATTGTAGTGCAGATTTCCTTTGCCAGCTTGCTTGGTTGGCCAAAAAGGGCGTATGCGTTTTTTCCTGAATATATTCAGGAAAAAACGCATACGCCCTTTTTGGCCAAGTGCATCATTGTGGACGTTCTGCCTCTTTTCCTTTGCTTTACATGGAATTCCAGTCTACCTCCTGAAATCGGTTTCCTGCAATTCTGCCCAGCGTTCAAGTCCTCTTGGCAGCCTTACTTCAATATATTTTTGGACGATAGCTGTCATTTATAACTCTGCAGGTTTGTGAATGACAGTGCCCCTGAGCTCCTTTCTTCAACTCGCTTTCTTGTGAGCTGGCCGCAACACCGCAGCATTGCTTTAGGCCCTAGTGTGGTTCCGGCATGACATGCTGAGCCTTTGTTTAATTCCTCTTCCTGGTGGGAAATGAGAGTTAACTTTGCCCGTCCAGACACCTCCAGCTAGTCTCTCATTGGTTCTCCCTATTCCTGTTCATTTTCCGCAGAAATTGCAAACTGGGCCAAACAAGAGGTTAAAGGCACTGACCCTCCAAGTGGGGAGAGTGTTAGTAAAGCGTCTGGAATGTTGCACCCGAGTACCGGGGGATGAAAACTGACACAATTAAACACGTTTCCCGATCACACGGTGGATCATACTCTGGGTTCCACATGCATGTTTTAGCTGAAGGAAGAATCCCTTAAACCTGGAGAGTTGAGACCCATGGAATGGGTACCATGCAATATGACTTCAAAGGGTCTTCATTTGCTCACCGAACCTCACCAATCCTATCACTGCTACGTTTATGACACTGTACACACGCTTGATTCTCTTTCGGAGACATATAAATCCATAGGTTTTAAGATTCTTTCTAGTCAGGTATATTCTTACGCGTTTAATATGGGGTGTAGAGTCCACTTCGTTGAGCAAGGAGTAGCTCTTGTCTATTAAATATTTGGCTTATGGAACGGTATCTGTTTTAATTTCAATCTCTGGTTTTATGCAGCACCCCAACTCACCTTTCGCCTTAAGCAAGCATAAGTTGGTTTTCTACATTTGAGACCCTGTTCTGTTTTGTAATTCAGTTCCTGTGTAGCCAAGTTTACATTCCTTGTAGTAGTGATATCTTATGATGTTTGTTTTTCTGTGTGACTTATTTCACTTAGAATCATCGTACCTGAATCCACTCATTATGCTGCTACGGGCCTGATGACATAGATTTCATTGCTGAGTGATATTGCATTGTACGTAAGTACCACAACATCTTTATCCATTTTTCGCTTTCTGTGATATTGAACTTGGACCATAAATGAGGTTCTTGTAAACAGAGCTGTCCCTAACTTTGGGGTGGCTGAGTCCTTTTGATTTTAATTTCCCTAAGCTATAGGACCATAAGTGGAAGTGCCCTAGGCTCTGTTGCTTTGTTTTTTAGATGTTTTAGGAAACACCATACACTTCTCCAGAGTGGCTGTTGGCAATTTACATCCCACACATCAGCATAACAAGGCTCCCAGTTCTCCATGGCCTGTCCTGCCTTTCTGGATTTTACACTTTTTTCAGATGGCCCTTTTGACCAGGGGGCAGTGAGACTTCATTGTAGTGCAGATTTCCTTTTCAAGCTTGCTTGGTTGGCCAAAAAGGGCGTATGCATTTTTTCCTGAATATATTCAGGAAAAAACGCATACGCCCTTTTTGGCCAAGTGCATCATTGTGGACGTTCTGCCTCTTTTCCTATGCTTTACATGCAATTCCAGTCTACCTCCTGAAATCGGTTTCCTGCAATTCTGCCCCGCTTTCAAGTCCTCTTGGCAGCCTTACTTCAATATACTTTTGGACTATAGCTATCATTTATAACTCTGCAGGTATGTGAATGACAGTGCCCCTGAGCTCCTTTCTTCAACTCGCTTTCTTGTGAGCTGGCCGCAACACCGCAGGATTGCTTCAGGCCCTAGTGTTGTTCCGGCATGGCACGCTGAGCCTTTGTTTAATTCCTCTTCCTGGTGGGAAATGAGAGTTAAATTTGCCCGTCCAGACACCTCCAGCTAGTCTCTCATTGGTTCTCCCTATTCCTGTTCATTTTCCGCAGAAATTGCAAACTGGGCCAAACAAGAGGTTAAAGGCACTGACTCTCCAAGAGGGGAGAGTGTTAGTAAAGCGTCTGGAATGTTGCACCCGAGTACCAGGGGACGAAAACTGAGACACATTTGAACACGTTTCCCGATCACATGGTGGATCATACTCTGGGTTCCACATGCATGTTTTAGCTGAAGGAAGAATCCCTTAAACCTGGAGAGTTGAGACCCCTGCAATGGGTACCATGCAATATGACTTCAAAGGGTCTGCATTTGCTCACCGAACCTCACCAATCCTATCACTGCTGCATTTATGCCACTGTACACACGCTTGATTCTCTTTCTGAGACATATAAATCCATAGGTTTTAAGATTCTTACTAGTCAGGTATATTCTTAGGCGTTTAATATGGGGTGTAGAGTCCACTTCGTTGAGCAAGGAGTAGCTCTTGTCTATTACATATTTGGCTTATGGAACGGTATCTGTGCTAATTTCAATCTCTGGTTTTATGCAGCACCCCAACTCACCTTTCCCCTTAAGCAAGCATAAGTCGGTTTTCTACATTTGAGACCCTGTTCTGTTTTGTAATTCAGTTCCTGTGTAGCCAAGTTTACATTCCATGTGGTAGAGATATCTTATGATGTTTCTTTTTCTGTGTGACTTATTTCACTTAGAATCATCGTACCTGAATCCACTCATTATGCTGCTATGGGCCTGATGACATAGATTTCATTGCTGAGTGATATTGCATTGTACGTAAGTACCACAACTTCTTTATCCATTTTTCACTTTCTGTGATTTTGAACTTATACTGTAAACTAGGTTCTTGTAAACAGAGCCTTCCCAAACTTTGGGGTGGCTGTGTCTTTTTGATTTTAATTTCCCTAAGCTATAGGACCATGAGTGGAAGTGCCCTAGGCTCTGTTGCTTTGTTTTGTAGATGTTTCAGGAAACACCATACACTTCTCCAGAGTGGCTGTTGGCAATTTACATCCCGCCCATCAGCATAACAAGGCTCCCAGTTCTCCATGGCCTGTCCTGCCTTTCTGGATTTTACACTTTTTTCAGATGGCCCTTTTGACCGGGGGGCAGTGAGACTTCATTGTAGTGCAGATTTCCTTTGCAAGCTTGCTTGGTTGGCCAAAAAGGGCGTATGCGTTTTTTCCTGAATATATTCAGGAAAAAACGCATACGCCCTTTTTGGCCAAGTGCATCATTGTGGACGTTCTGCCTCTTTTCCTATGCTTTACATGCAATTCCAGTCTACCTCCTGAAATCGGTTTCCTGCAATTCTGCCCCGCTTTCAAGTCCTCTTGGCAGCCTTACTTCAATATATTTTTGGACGATAGCTATCATTTATAACTCTGCAGGTATGTGAATGACAGTGCCCCTGAGCTCCTTTCTTCAACTCGCTTTCTTGTGAGCGGGCCGCAACACCGCAGGATTGCTTCAGGCCCTAGTGTGGTTCCGGCATGGCACGCTGAGCCTTTGTTTAATTCCTCTTCCTGGTGGGAAATGAGAGTTAAATTTGCCCGTCCAGACACCTCCAGCTAGTCTCTCATTGGTTCTCCCTATTCCTGTTCATTTTCCGCAGAAATTGCAAACTGGGCCAAACAGGAGGTTAAAGGCACTGACTCTCCAAGTGGGGAGAGTGTTAGTAAAGCGTCTGGAATGTTGCACCCGAGTACCAGGGGACGAAAACTGAGACACATTTGAACACGTTTCCCGATCACATGGTGGATCATACTCTGGGTTCCACATGCATGTTTTAGCTGAAGGAAGAATCCCTTAAACCTGGAGAGTTGAGACCCCTGCAATGGGTACCATGCAATATGACTTCAAAGGGTCTGCATTTGCTCACCGAACCTCACCAATCCTATCACTGCTGCATTTATGCCACTGTACACACGCTTGATTCTCTTTCTGAGACATATAAATCCATAGGTTTTAAGATTCTTACTAGTCAGGTATATTCTTAGGCGTTTAATATGGGGTGTAGAGTCCACTTCGTTGAGCAAGGAGTAGCTCTTGTCTATTACATATTTGGCTTATGGAACGGTATCTGTTCTAATTTCAATCTCTGGTTTTATGCAGCACCCCAACTCACCTTTCGCCTTAAGCAAGCATAAGTTGGTTTTCTACATTTGAGACCCTGTTCTGTTTTGTAATTCAGTTCCTGTGTAGCCAAGTTTACATTCCATGTGGTAGAGATATCTTATGATGTTTCTTTCTCTGTGTGACTTATTTCACTTACAATCATCGTACCTGAATCCACTCATTATGCTGCTACGGGCCTGATGACATAGATTTCATTGCTGAGTGATATTGCATTGTACGTAAGTACCACAACTTCTTTATCCATTTTGCGCTTTCTGTGATATTGAACTTGTACCGTAAAGGAGGTTCTTGTAAACAGAGCTGTCCCAAAGATTGGGGTGGTTGTGTCTTTTTGATTTTAATTTCCCTAAGCTATAGGACCATAAGTGGAAGTGCCCTAGGCTCTGTTGGTTTGTTTTGTAGATGTTTCAGGAAACACCATACACTTCTCCAGAGTGGCTGTTGGCAATTTACATCCCGCCCATCAGCATAACAAGGCTCCCAGTTCTCCATGGGCTGTCCTGCCTTTCTGGATTTTACACATTTTTCAGATGGCCCTTTTGACCGGGGGGCAGTGAGACTTCATTGTAGTGCAGATTTCCTTTGCAAGCTTGCTTGGTTGGCCAAAAAGGGCGTATGCGTTTTTTCCTGAATATATTCAGGAAAAAACGCATACGCCCTTTTTGGCCAAGTGCATCATTGTGGACGTTCTGCCTCTTTTCCTTTGCTTTACATGCAATTCCAGTCTACCTCCTGAAATCGGTTTCCTGCAATTCTGCCCAGCGTTCAAGTCCTCTTGGAAGCCTTACTTCAATATATTTTTGGACGATAGCTGTCATTTATAACTCTGCAGGTTTGTGAATGACAGTGCCCCTGAGCTCCTTTCTTCAACTCGCTTTCTTGTGAGCTGGCCGCAACACCGCACCATTGCTTCAGGCCCTAGTGTGGTTCCGGCATGACATGCTGAGCCTTTCGTTAATTCCTCTTCCTGGTGGGAAATGAGAGTTAACTTTGCCCGTCCAGACACCTCCAGCTAGTCTCTCATTGGTTCTCCCTATTCCTGTTCATTTTCCGCAGAAATTGCAAACTGGGCCAAACAAGAGGTTAAAGGCACTGACTCTCCAAGTGGGGAGAGTGTTAGTAAAGCGTCTGGAATGTTGCACCCGAGTACTGGGGGATGGAAACTGACACAATTAAACACGTTTCCCGATCACACGGTGGATCATACTCTGGGTTCCACATGCATGTTTTAGCTGAAGGAAGAATCCCTTAAACCTGGAGAGTTGAGACCCATGGAATGGGTACCATGCAATATGACTTCAAAGGGTCTGCATTTGCTCACCGAACCTCACCAATCCTATCACTGCTGCGTTTATGACACTGTACACACGCTTGATTCTCTTTCGGAGACATATAAATCCATAGGTTTTAAGATTCTTTCTAGTCAGGTATATTCTTAGGCGTTTAATATGGGGTGTAGAGTCCACTTCGTTGAGCAAGGAGTAGCTCTTGTCTATTACATATTTGGCTTATGGAACGGTATCTGTGCTAATTTCAATCTCTGGTTTTATGCAGCACCCCAACTCACCTTTCCCCTTAAGCAAGCATAAGTCGGTTTTCTACATTTGAGACCCTGTTCTGTTTTGTAATTCAGTTCCTGTGTAGCCAAGTTTACATTCCATGTGGTAGAGATATCTTATGATGTTTCTTTTTCTGTGTGACTTATTTCACTTAGAATCATCGTACCTGAATCCACTCATTATGCTGCTATGGGCCTGATGACATAGATTTCATTGCTGAGTGATATTGCATTGTACGTAAGTACCACAACTTCTTTATCCATTTTTCACTTTCTGTGATTTTGAACTTATACTGTAAACGAGGTTCTTGTAAACAGAGCCTTCCCAAACTTTGGGGTGGCTGTGTCTTTTTGATTTTAATTTCCCTAAGCTATAGGACCATAAGTGGAAGTGCCCTAGGCTCTGTTGCTTTGTTTTGTAGATGTTTCAGGAAACACCATACACTTCTCCAGAGTGGCTGTTGGCAATTTACATCCCGCCCATCAGCATAACAAGGCTCCCAGTTCTCCATGGCCTGTCCTGCCTTTCTGGATTTTACACTTTTTTCAGATGGCCCTTTTGACCGGGGGGCAGTGAGACTTCATTGTAGTGCAGATTTCCTTTGCAAGCTTGCTTGGTTGGCCAAAAAGGGCGTATGCGTTTTTTCCTGAATATATTAAGGAAAAAACGCATACGCCCTTTTTGGCCAAGTGCATCATTGTGGACGTTCTGCCTCTTTTCCTATGCTTTACATGCAATTCCAGTCTACCTCCTGAAATCGGTTTCCTGCAATTCTGCCCCGCTTTCAAGTCCTCTTGGCAGCCTTACTTCAATATATTTTTGGACGATAGCTATCATTTATAACTCTGCAGGTATGTGAATGACAGTGCCCCTGAGCTCCTTTCTTCAACTCGCTTTCTTGTGAGCTGGCCGCAACACCGCAGGATTGCTTCAGGCCCTAGTGTGGTTCCGGCATGGCACGCTGAGCCTTTGTTTAATTCCTCTTCCTGGTGGGAAATGAGAGTTAACTTTGCCCGGCCAGACACCTCCAGCTAGTCTCTCATTGGTTCTCCCTATTCCTGTTCATTTTCCGCAGAAATTGCAAACTGGGCCAAACAGGAGGTTAAAGGCACTGACTCTCCAAGTGGGGAGAGTGTTAGTAAAGCGTCTGGAATGTTGCACCCGAGTACCAGGGGACGAAAACTGAGACACATTTGAACACGTTTCCCGATCACATGGTGGATCATACTCTGGGTTCCACATGCATGTTTTAGCTGAAGGAAGAATCCCTTAAACCTGGAGAGTTGAGACCCCTGCAATGGGTACCATGCAATATGACTTCAAAGGGTCTGCATTTGCTCACCGAACCTCACCAATCCTATCACTGCTGCATTTATGCCACTGTACACACGCTTGATTCTCTTTCTGAGACATATAAATCCATAGGTTTTAAGATTCTTACTAGTCAGGTATATTCTTAGGCGTTTAATATGGGGTGTAGAGTCCACTTCGTTGAGCAAGGAGTAGCTCTTGTCTATTACATATTTGGCTTATGGAACGGTATCTGTTCTAATTTCAATCTCTGGTTTTATGCAGCACCCCAACTCACCTTTCGCCTTAAGCAAGCATAAGTTGGTTTTCTACATTTGAGACCCTGTTCTGTTTTGTAATTCAGTTCCTGTGTAGCCAAGTTTACATTCCATGTGGTAGAGATATCTTATGATGTTTCTTTCTCTGTGTGACTTATTTCACTTACAATCATCGTACCTGAATCCACTCATTATGCTGCTACGGGCCTGATGACATAGATTTCATTGCTGAGTGATATTGCATTGTACGTAAGTACCACAACTTCTTTATCCATTTTTCACTTTCTGTGATTTTGAACTTGTACTGTAAACGAGGTTCTTGTAAACAGAGCCTTCCCAAACTTTGGGGTGGCTGTGTCTTTTTGATTTTAATTTCCCTAAGCTATAGGACCATAAGTGGAAGTGCCCTAGGCTCTGTTGCTTTGTTTTGTAGATGTTTCAGGAAACACCATACACTTCTCCAGAGTGGCTGTTGGCAATTTACATCCCGCCCATCAGCATAACAAGGCTCCCAGTTCTCCATGGCCTGTCCTGCCTTTCTGGATTTTACACTTTTTTCAGATGGCCCTTTTGACCGTGGGGCAGTGAGACTTCATTGTAGTGCAGATTTCCTTTGCAAGCTTGCTTGGTTGGCCAAAAAGGGCGTATGCGTTTTTTCCTGAATATATTCAGGAAAAAACGCATACGCCCTTTTTGGCCAAGTGCATCATTGTGGACGTTCTGCCTCTTTTCCTTTGCTTTACATGGAATTCCAGTCTACCTCCTGAAATCGGTTTCCTGCAATTCTGCCCAGCGTTCAAGTCCTCTTGGCAGACTTACTTCAATATAGTTTTGGACGATAGCTGTCATTTATAACTCTGCAGGTTTGTGAATGACAGTGCCCCTGAGCTCCTTTCTTCAACTCGCTTTCTTGTGAGCTGGCCGCAACACCGCAGCATTGCTTCAGGCCCTAGTGTGGTTCCGGCATGACATGCTGAGCCTTTGGTTAATTCCTCTTCCTGGTGGGAAATGAGAGTTAACTTTGCCCGTCGAGACACCTCCAGCTAGTCTCTCATTGGTTCTCCCTATTCCTGTTCATTTTCCGCAGAAATTGCAAACTGGGCCAAACAGGAGGTTAAAGGCACTGACTCTCCGAGTGGGGAGAGTGTTAGTAAAGCATCTGGAATGTTGCACCCGAGTACCGGGGGACGAAAACTGAGTCACATTTGAACACGTTTCCCGATCACACAGTGGATCATACTCTGGGTTCCACATGCATGTTTTAGCTGAAGGAAGAATCCCTTAAACCTGGAGAGTTGAGACCCATGGAATGGGTACCATGCAATATGACTTGAAAGGGTCTGCATTTGCTCACCGAACCTCACCAATCCTATCACTGCTGCATTTATGCCACTGTACACACGCTTGATTCTCTTTCTGAGACATATAAATCCATAGGTTTTAAGATTCTTACTAGTCAGGTATATTCTTAGGCGTTTAATATGGGGTGTAGAGTCCACTTCGTTGAGCAAGGAGTAGCTCTTGTCTATTACATATTTGGCTTATGGAACGGTATCTGTTCTAATTTCAATCTCTGGTTTTATGCAACACCCCAACTCACCTTTCGCCTTAAGAAAGCATAAGTTGGTTTTCTACATTTGAGACCCTGTTCTGTTTTGTAATTCAGTTCCTGTGTAGCCAAGTTTACATTCCATGTGGTAGAGATATCTTATGATGTTTCTTTTTCTGTGTGACTTATTTCAGTTAGAATCATCGTACCTGAATCCACTCATTATGCTGCTATGGGCCTGATGACATAGATTTCATTGCTGAGTGATATTGCATTGTACGTAAGTACCACAACTTCTTTATCCATTTTTCACTTTCTGTGATTTTGAACTTGTACTGTAAACGAGGTTCTTGTAAACAGAGCCTTCCCAAACTTTGGGGTGGCTGTGTCTTTTTGATTTTAATTTCCCTAAGCTATAGGACCATAAGTGGAAGTGCCCTAGGCTCTGTTGCTTTGTTTTGTAGATGTTTCAGGAAACACCATACACTTCTCCAGAGTGGCTGTTGGCAATTTACATCCCGCCCATCAGCATAACAAGGCTCCCAGTTCTCCATGGCCTGTCCTGCCTTTCTGGATTTTACACTTTTTTCAGATGGCCCTTTTGACCGGGGGGCAGTGAGACTTCATTGTAGTGCAGATTTCCTTTGCAAGCTTGCTTGGTTGGCCAAAAAGGGCGTATGCGTTTTTTCCTGAATATATTCAGGAAAAAACGCATACGCCCTTTTTGGCCAAGTGCATCATTGTGGACGTTCTGCCTCTTTTCCTTTGCTTTACATGGAATTCCAGTCTACCTCCTGAAATCGGTTTCCTGCAATTCTGCCCAGCGTTCAAGTCCTCTTGGCAGCCTTACTTCAATATAGTTTTGGACGATAGCTGTCATTTATAACTCTGCAGGTTTGTGAATGACAGTGCCCCTGAGCTCCTTTCTTCAACTCGCTTTCTTGTGAGCTGGCCGCAACACCGCAGCATTGCTTCAGGCCCTAGTGTGGTTCCGGCATGACATGCTGAGCCTTTGGTTAATTCCTCTTCCTGGTGGGAAATGAGAGTTAACTTTGCCCGTCCAGACACCTCCAGCTAGTCTCTCATTGGTTCTCCCTATTCCTGTTCATTTTCTGCAGAAATTGCAAACTGGGAAAAACAAGAGGTTAAAGGCACTGACCCTCCAAGTGGGGAGAGTGTTAGTAAAGCGTCTGGAATGTTGCACCCGAGTACCGGGGGATGAAAACTGACACAATTAAACACGTTTCCCGATCACACGGTGGATCATACTCTGGGTTCCACATGCATGTTTTAGCTGAAGGAAGAATCCCTTAAACCTGGAGAGTTGAGACCCATGGAATGGGTACCATGCAATATGACTTCAAAGGGTCTGCATTTGTCCACCGAACCTCACCAATCCTATCACTGCTACGTTTATGACACTGTACACACGCTTGATTCTCTTTCGGAGACATATAAATCCATAGGTTTTAAGATTCTTTCTAGTCAGGTATATTCTTACGCGTTTAATATGGGGTGTAGAGTCCACTTCGTTGAGCAAGGAGTAGCTCTTGTCTAGTAAATATTTGGCTTATGGAACGGTATCTGTTTTAATTTCAATCTCTGGTTTTATGCAGCACCCCAACTCACCTTTCGCCTTAAGCAAGCATAAGTTGGTTTTCTACATTTGAGACCCTGTTCTGTTTTGTAATTCAGTTCCTGTGTAGCCAAGTTTACATTCCTTGTAGTAGTGATATCTTATGATGTTTGTTTTTCTGTGTGACTTATTTCACTTAGAATCATCGTACCTGAATCCACTCATTATGCTGCTACGGGCCTGATGACATAGATTTCATTGCTGAGTGATATTGCATTGTACGTAAGTACCACAACATCTTTATCCATTTTTCGCTTTCTGTGATATTGAACTTGGACCATAAATGAGGTTCTTGTAAACAGAGCTGTCCCTAACTTTGGGGTGGCTGAGTCTTTTTGATTTTAATTTCCCTAAGCTATAGGACCATAAGTGGAAGTGCCCTAGGCTCTGTTGCTTTGTTTTTTAGATGTTTTAGGAAACACCATACACTTCTCCAGAGTGGCTGTTGGCAATTTACATCCCGCCCATCAGCATAACAAGGCTCCCAGTTCTCCATGGCCTGTCCTGCCTTTCTGGATTTTACACTTTTTTCAGATGGCCCTTTTGACCGGGGGGCAGTGAGACTTCATTGTAGTGCAGATTTCCTTTGCAAGCTTGCTTGGTTGGCCAAAAAGGGCGTATGCGTTTTTTCCTGAATATATTAAGGAAAAAACGCATACGCCCTTTTTGGCCAAGTGCATCATTGTGGACGTTCTGCCTCTTTTCCTATGCTTTACATGCAATTCCAGTCTACCTCCTGAAATCGGTTTCCTGCAATTCTGCCCCGCTTTCAAGTCCTCTTGGCAGCCTTACTTCAATATATTTTTGGACGATAGCTATCATTTATAACTCTGCAGGTATGTGAATGACAGTGCCCCTGAGCTCCTTTCTTCAACTCGCTTTCTTGTGAGCTGGCCGCAACACCGCAGGATTGCTTCAGGCCCTAGTGTGGTTCCGGCATGGCACGCTGAGCCTTTGTTTAATTCCTCTTCCTGGTGGGAAATGAGAGTTAACTTTGCCCGGCCAGACACCTCCAGCTAGTCTCTCATTGGTTCTCCCTATTCCTGTTCATTTTCCGCAGAAATTGCAAACTGGGCCAAACAGGAGGTTAAAGGCACTGACTCTCCAAGTGGGGAGAGTGTTAGTAAAGCGTCTGGAATGTTGCACCCGAGTACCAGGGGACGAAAACTGAGACACATTTGAACACGTTTCCCGATCACATGGTGGATCATACTCTGGGTTCCACATGCATGTTTTAGCTGAAGGAAGAATCCCTTAAACCTGGAGAGTTGAGACCCCTGCAATGGGTACCATGCAATATGACTTCAAAGGGTCTGCATTTGCTCACCGAACCTCACCAATCCTATCACTGCTGCATTTATGCCACTGTACACACGCTTGATTCTCTTTCTGAGACATATAAATCCATAGGTTTTAAGATTCTTACTAGTCAGGTATATTCTTAGGCGTTTAATATGGGGTGTAGAGTCCACTTCGTTGAGCAAGGAGTAGCTCTTGTCTATTACATATTTGGCTTATGGAACGGTATCTGTTCTAATTTCAATCTCTGGTTTTATGCAGCACCCCAACTCACCTTTCGCCTTAAGCAAGCATAAGTTGGTTTTCTACATTTGAGACCCTGTTCTGTTTTGTAATTCAGTTCCTGTGTAGCCAAGTTTACATTCCATGTGGTAGAGATATCTTATGATGTTTCTTTCTCTGTGTGACTTATTTCACTTACAATCATCGTACCTGAATCCACTCATTATGCTGCTACGGGCCTGATGACATAGATTTCATTGCTGAGTGATATTGCATTGTACGTAAGTACCACAACTTCTTTATCCATTTTTCACTTTCTGTGATTTTGAACTTGTACTGTAAACGAGGTTCTTGTAAACAGAGCCTTCCCAAACTTTGGGGTGGCTGTGTCTTTTTGATTTTAATTTCCCTAAGCTATAGGACCATAAGTGGAAGTGCCCTAGGCTCTGTTGCTTTGTTTTGTAGATGTTTCAGGAAACACCATACACTTCTCCAGAGTGGCTGTTGGCAATTTACATCCCGCCCATCAGCATAACAAGGCTCCCAGTTCTCCATGGCCTGTCCTGCCTTTCTGGATTTTACACTTTTTTCAGATGGCCCTTTTGACCGTGGGGCAGTGAGACTTCATTGTAGTGCAGATTTCCTTTGCAAGCTTGCTTGGTTGGCCAAAAAGGGCGTATGCGTTTTTTCCTGAATATATTCAGGAAAAAACGCATACGCCCTTTTTGGCCAAGTGCATCATTGTGGACGTTCTGCCTCTTTTCCTTTGCTTTACATGGAATTCCAGTCTACCTCCTGAAATCGGTTTCCTGCAATTCTGCCCAGCGTTCAAGTCCTCTTGGCAGACTTACTTCAATATAGTTTTGGACGATAGCTGTCATTTATAACTCTGCAGGTTTGTGAATGACAGTGCCCCTGAGCTCCTTTCTTCAACTCGCTTTCTTGTGAGCTGGCCGCAACACCGCAGCATTGCTTCAGGCCCTAGTGTGGTTCCGGCATGACATGCTGAGCCTTTGGTTAATTCCTCTTCCTGGTGGGAAATGAGAGTTAACTTTGCCCGTCGAGACACCTCCAGCTAGTCTCTCATTGGTTCTCCCTATTCCTGTTCATTTTCCGCAGAAATTGCAAACTGGGCCAAACAGGAGGTTAAAGGCACTGACTCTCCGAGTGGGGAGAGTGTTAGTAAAGCATCTGGAATGTTGCACCCGAGTACCGGGGGACGAAAACTGAGTCACATTTGAACACGTTTCCCGATCACACAGTGGATCATACTCTGGGTTCCACATGCATGTTTTAGCTGAAGGAAGAATCCCTTAAACCTGGAGAGTTGAGACCCATGGAATGGGTACCATGCAATATGACTTGAAAGGGTCTGCATTTGCTCACCGAACCTCACCAATCCTATCACTGCTGCATTTATGCCACTGTACACACGCTTGATTCTCTTTCTGAGACATATAAATCCATAGGTTTTAAGATTCTTACTAGTCAGGTATATTCTTAGGCGTTTAATATGGGGTGTAGAGTCCACTTCGTTGAGCAAGGAGTAGCTCTTGTCTATTACATATTTGGCTTATGGAACGGTATCTGTTCTAATTTCAATCTCTGGTTTTATGCAACACCCCAACTCACCTTTCGCCTTAAGAAAGCATAAGTTGGTTTTCTACATTTGAGACCCTGTTCTGTTTTGTAATTCAGTTCCTGTGTAGCCAAGTTTACATTCCATGTGGTAGAGATATCTTATGATGTTTCTTTTTCTGTGTGACTTATTTCAGTTAGAATCATCGTACCTGAATCCACTCATTATGCTGCTATGGGCCTGATGACATAGATTTCATTGCTGAGTGATATTGCATTGTACGTAAGTACCACAACTTCTTTATCCATTTTTCACTTTCTGTGATTTTGAACTTGTACTGTAAACGAGGTTCTTGTAAACAGAGCCTTCCCAAACTTTGGGGTGGCTGTGTCTTTTTGATTTTAATTTCCCTAAGCTATAGGACCATAAGTGGAAGTGCCCTAGGCTCTGTTGCTTTGTTTTGTAGATGTTTCAGGAAACACCATACACTTCTCCAGAGTGGCTGTTGGCAATTTACATCCCGCCCATCAGCATAACAAGGCTCCCAGTTCTCCATGGCCTGTCCTGCCTTTCTGGATTTTACACTTTTTTCAGATGGCCCTTTTGACCGGGGGGCAGTGAGACTTCATTGTAGTGCAGATTTCCTTTGCAAGCTTGCTTGGTTGGCCAAAAAGGGCGTATGCGTTTTTTCCTGAATATATTCAGGAAAAAACGCATACGCCCTTTTTGGCCAAGTGCATCATTGTGGACGTTCTGCCTCTTTTCCTTTGCTTTACATGGAATTCCAGTCTACCTCCTGAAATCGGTTTCCTGCAATTCTGCCCAGCGTTCAAGTCCTCTTGGCAGCCTTACTTCAATATAGTTTTGGACGATAGCTGTCATTTATAACTCTGCAGGTTTGTGAATGACAGTGCCCCTGAGCTCCTTTCTTCAACTCGCTTTCTTGTGAGCTGGCCGCAACACCGCAGCATTGCTTCAGGCCCTAGTGTGGTTCCGGCATGACATGCTGAGCCTTTGGTTAATTCCTCTTCCTGGTGGGAAATGAGAGTTAACTTTGCCCGTCCAGACACCTCCAGCTAGTCTCTCATTGGTTCTCCCTATTCCTGTTCATTTTCTGCAGAAATTGCAAACTGGGAAAAACAAGAGGTTAAAGGCACTGACCCTCCAAGTGGGGAGAGTGTTAGTAAAGCGTCTGGAATGTTGCACCCGAGTACCGGGGGATGAAAACTGACACAATTAAACACGTTTCCCGATCACACGGTGGATCATACTCTGGGTTCCACATGCATGTTTTAGCTGAAGGAAGAATCCCTTAAACCTGGAGAGTTGAGACCCATGGAATGGGTACCATGCAATATGACTTCAAAGGGTCTGCATTTGTCCACCGAACCTCACCAATCCTATCACTGCTACGTTTATGACACTGTACACACGCTTGATTCTCTTTCGGAGACATATAAATCCATAGGTTTTAAGATTCTTTCTAGTCAGGTATATTCTTACGCGTTTAATATGGGGTGTAGAGTCCACTTCGTTGAGCAAGGAGTAGCTCTTGTCTAGTAAATATTTGGCTTATGGAACGGTATCTGTTTTAATTTCAATCTCTGGTTTTATGCAGCACCCCAACTCACCTTTCGCCTTAAGCAAGCATAAGTTGGTTTTCTACATTTGAGACCCTGTTCTGTTTTGTAATTCAGTTCCTGTGTAGCCAAGTTTACATTCCTTGTAGTAGTGATATCTTATGATGTTTGTTTTTCTGTGTGACTTATTTCACTTAGAATCATCGTACCTGAATCCACTCATTATGCTGCTACGGGCCTGATGACATAGATTTCATTGCTGAGTGATATTGCATTGTACGTAAGTACCACAACATCTTTATCCATTTTTCGCTTTCTGTGATATTGAACTTGGACCATAAATGAGGTTCTTGTAAACAGAGCTGTCCCTAACTTTGGGGTGGCTGAGTCTTTTTGATTTTAATTTCCCTAAGCTATAGGACCATAAGTGGAAGTGCCCTAGGCTCTGTTGCTTTGTTTTTTAGATGTTTTAGGAAACACCATACACTTCTCCAGAGTGGCTGTTGGCAATTTACATCCCGCCCATCAGCATAACAAGGCTCCCAGTTCTCCATGGCCTGTCCTGCCTTTCTGGATTTTACACTTTTTTCAGATGGCCCTTTTGACCAGGGGGCAGTGAGACTTCATTGTAGTGCAGATTTCCTTTTCAAGCTTGCTTGGTTGGCCAAAAAGGGCGTATGCGTTTTTTCCTGAATATATTCAGGAAAAAACGCATACGCCCTTTTTGGCCAAGTGCATCATTGTGGACGTTCTGCCTCTTTTCCTATGCTTTACATGCAATTCCAGTCTACCTCCTGAAATCGGTTTCCTGCAATTCTGCCCCGCTTTCAAGTCCTCTTGGCAGCCTTACTTCAATATACTTTTGGACTATAGCTATCATTTATAACTCTGCAGGTATGTGAATGACAGTGCCCATGAGCTCCTTTCTTCAACTCGCTTTCTTGTGAGCTGGCCGCAACACCGCAGGATTGCTTCAGGCCCTAGTGTTGTTCCGGCATGGCACGCTGAGCCTTTGTTTAATTCCTCTTCCTGGTGGGAAATGAGAGTTAAATTTGCCCGTCCAGACACCTCCAGCTAGTCTCTCATTGGTTCTCCCTATTCCTGTTCATTTTCCGCAGAAATTGCAAACTGGGCCAAACAAGAGGTTAAAGGCACTGACTCTCCAAGAGCGGAGAGTGTTAGTAAAGCGTCTGGAATGTTGCACCCGAGTACCAGGGGACGAAAACTGAGACACATTTGAACACGTTTCCCGATCACATGGTGGATCATACTCTGGGTTCCACATGCATGTTTTAGCTGAAGGAAGAATCCCTTAAACCTGGAGAGTTGAGACCCCTGCAATGGGTACCATGCAATATGACTTCAAAGGGTCTGCATTTGCTCACCGAACCTCACCAATCCTATCACTGCTGCATTTATGCCACTGTACACACGCTTGATTCTCTTTCTGAGACATATAAATCCATAGGTTTTAAGATTCTTACTAGTCAGGTATATTCTTAGGCGTTTAATATGGGGTGTAGAGTCCACTTCGTTGAGCAAGGAGTAGCTCTTGTCTATTACATATTTGGCTTATGGAACGGTATCTGTGCTAATTTCAATCTCTGGTTTTATGCAGCACCCCAAATCACCTTTCGCCTTAAGCAAGCATAAGTTGGTTTTCTACATTTGAGACCCTGTTCTGTTTTGTAATTTAGTTCCTGTGTAGCCAAGTTTACATTCCATGTGGTAGAAATATCTTATGATGTTTCTTTCTCTGTGTGACTTATTTCACTTAGAATCATCGTACCTGAATCCACTCATTATGCTGCTACGGGCCTGATGACATAGATTTCATTGCTGAGTGATATTGCATTGTATGTAAGTACCACAACTTCTTTATCCATTTTGCGCTTTCTGTGATATTGAACTTCTACCGTAAAGGAGGTTCTTGTAAACAGAGCTGTCCCAAAGATTGGGGTGGTTGTGTCTTTTTGATTTTAATTTCCCTAAGCTATAGGACCATAAGTGGAAGTGCCCTAGGCTCTGTTGGTTTGTTTTGTAGATTTTTCAGGAAACACCATACACTTCTCCAGAGTGGCTGTTGGCAATTTACATCCCGCCCATCAGCATAACAAGGCTCCCAGTTCTCCATGGGCTGTCCTGCCTTTCTGGATTTTACACTTTTTTCAGATGGCCCTTTTGACCGGGGGGCAGTGAGACTTCATTGTAGTGCAGATTTCCTTTGCAAGCTTGCTTGGTTGGCCAAAAAGGGCGTATGCGTTTTTTCCTGAATATATTCAGGAAAAAACGCATACGCCCTTTTTGGCCAAGTGCATCATTGTGGACGTTCTGCCTCTTTTCCTTTGCTTTACATGCAATTCCAGTCTACCTCCTGAAATCGGTTTCCTGCAATTCTGCCCAGCGTTCAAGTCCTCTTGGCAGCGTTACTTCAATATATTTTTGGACGATAGCTGTCATTTATAACTCTGCAGGTTTGTGAATGACAGTGCCCCTGAGCTCCTTTCTTCAACTCGCTTTCTTGTGAGCTGGCCGCAACACCGCAGCATTGCTTCAGGCCCTAGGGTGGTTCCGGCATGACATGCTGAGCCTTTGGTTAATTCCTCTTCCTGGTGGGAAATGAGAGTTAACTTTGCCCGTCCAGACACCTCCAGCTAGTCTCTCATTGGTTCTCCCTATTCCTGTTCATTTTCCGCAGAAATTGCAAACTGGGCCAAACAAGAGGTTAAAGGCACTGACTCTCCAAGTGGGGAGAGTGTTAGTAAAGCGTCTGGAATGTTGCACCCGAGTACCAGGGGACGAAAACTGAGACACATTTGAACACGTTTCCCGATCACATGGTGGTTCATACTCTGGGTTCCACATGCATGTTTTAGCTGAAGGAAGAATCCCTTAAACCTGGAGAGTTGAGACCCCTGCAATGGGTACCATGCAATATGACTTCAAAGGGTCTGCATTTGCTCACCGAACCTCACCAATCCTATCACTGCTGCATTTATGCCACTGTACACACGCTTGATTCTCTTTCGGAGACATATAAATCCATAGGTTTTAAGATTCTTACTAGTCAGGTATATTCTTAGGCGTTTAATATGGGGTGTAGAGTCCACTTCGTTGAGCAAGGAGTAGCTCTTGTCTATTACATATTTGGCTTATGGAACGGTATCTGTTCTAATTTCAATCTCTGGTTTTATGCAGCACCCCAACTCACCTTTCGCCTTAAGCAAGCATAAGTTGGTTTTCTACATTTGAGACCCTGTTCTGTTTTGTAATTCAGTTCCTGTGTAGCCAAGTTTACATTCCATGTGGTAGAGATATCTTATGATGTTTCTTTCTCTGTGTGACTTATTTCACTTACAATCATCGTACCTGAATCCACTCATTATGCTGCTACGGGCCTGATGACATAGATTTCATTGCTGAGTGATATTGCATTGTACGTAAGTACCACAACTTCTTTATCCATTTTGCGCTTTCTGTGATATTGAACTTGTACCGTAAAGGAGGTTCTTGTAAACGGAGCTGTCCCAAAGATTGGGGTGGTTGTGTCTTTTTGATTTTAATTTCCCTAAGCTATAGGACCATAAGTGGAAGTGCCCTAGGCTCTGTTGCTTTGTTTTTTAGATGTTTCAGGAAACACCATACACTTCTCCAGAGTGACTGTTGGCAATTTACATCTCGCCCATCAGCATAACAAGGCTCCCAGTTCTCCATGGGCTGTCCTGCCTTTCTGGATTTTACACTTTCTTCAGATGGCCCTTTTGACCGGGGGGCAGTGAGACTTCATTGTAGTGCAGATTTCCTTTGCAAGCTTGCTTGGTTGGCCAAAAAGGGCGTATGCGTTTATTCCTGAATATATTCAGGAAAAAACGCATACGCCCTTTTTGGCCAAGTGCATCATTGTGGACGTTCTGCCTCTTTTCCTATGCTTTACATGCAATTCCAGTCTACCTCCTGAAATCGGTTTCCTGCAATTCTGCCCCGCTTTCAAGTCCTCTTGGCAGCCTTACTTCAATATATTTTTGGACGATAGCTGTCATTTATAACTCTGCAGGTATGTGAATGACAGTGCCCCTGAGCTCCTTTCTTCAACTCGCTTTCTTGTGAGCTGGCCGCAACACCGCAGCATTGCTTCAGGCCCTAGTGTGGTTCCGGCATGGCACGCTGAGCCTTTGGTTAATTCCTCTTCCTGGTGGGAAATGAGAGTTAAATTTGCCCGTCCAGACACCTCCAGCTAGTCTCTCATTGGTTCTCCCTATTCCTGTTCATTTTCCGCAGAAATTGCAAACTGGGCCAAACAGGAGGTTAAAGGCACTGACTCTCCAAGTGGGGAGAGTGTTAGTAAAGCGTCTGGAATGTTGCACCCGAGTACCGGGGGACGAAAACTGAGTCACATTTGAACACGTTTCCCGATCACACAGTGGATCATACTCTGGGTTCCACATGCATGTTTTAGCTGAAGGAAGAATCCCTTAAACCTGGAGAGTTGAGACCCATGGAATGGGTACCATGCAATATGACTTGAAAGGGTCTGCATTTGCTCACCGAACCTCACCAATCCTATCACTGCTGCATTTATGCCACTGTACACACGCTTGATTCTCTTTCTGAGACATATAAATCCATAGGTTTTAAGATTCTTACTAGTCAGGTATATTCTTAGGCGTTTAATATGGGGTGTAGAGTCCACTTCGTTGAGCAAGGAGTAGCTCTTGTCTATTACATATTTGGCTTATGGAACGGTATCTGTTCTAATTTCAATCTCTGGTTTTATGCAGCACCCCAACTCACCTTTCCCCTTAAGCAAGCATAAGTTGGTTTTCTACATTTGAGACCCTGTTCTGTTTTGTAATTCAGTTCCTGTGTAGCCAAGTTTACATTCCATGTGGTAGAGATATCTTATGATGTTTCTTTTTCTGTGTGACTTATTTCACTTAGAATCATCGTACCTGAATCCACTCATTATGCTGCTATGGGCCTGATGACATAGATTTCATTGCTGAGTGATATTGCATTGTACGTAAGTACCACAACTTCTTTATCCATTTTTCACTTTCTGTGATTTTGAGCTTGTACTGTAAACGAGGTTCTTGTAAACAGAGCCTTCCCAAACTTTGGGGTGGCTGTGTCTTTTTGATTTTAATTTCCCTAAGCTATAGGACCATAAGTGGAAGTGCCCTAGGCTCTGTTGCTTTGTTTTTTAGATGTTTCAGGAAACACCATACACTTCTCCAGAGTGGCTGTTGGCAATTTACATCCCACCCATCAGCATAACAAGGCTCCCAGTTCTCCATGGCCTGTCCTGCCTTTCTGGATTTTACACTTTTTTCAGATGGCCCTTTTGACCGGGGAGCAGTGAGACTTCATTGTAGTGCAGATTTCCTTTGCAAGCTTGCTTGGTTGGCCAAAAAGGGCGTATGCGTTTTTTCCTGAATATATTCAGGAAAAAACGCATACGCCCTTTTTGGCCAAGTGCATCATTGTGGACGTTCTGCCTCTTTTCCTATGCTTTACATGCAATTCCAGTCTACCTCCTGAAATCGGTTTCCTGCAATTCTGCCCCGCTTTCAAGTCCTCTTGGCAGCCTTACTTCAATATACTTTTGGACGATAGCTATCATTTATAACTCTGCAGGTATGTGAATGACAGTGCCCCTGAGCTCCTTTCTTCAACTCGCTTTCTTGTGAGCTGGCCGCAACACCGCAGGATTGCTTCAGGCCCTAGTGTGGTTCCGGCATGGCACGCTGAGCCTTTGTTTAATTCCTCTTCCTGGTGGGAAATGAGAGTTAAATTTGCCCGTCCAGACACCTCCAGCTAGTCTCTCATTGGTTCTCCCTATTCCTGTTCATTTTCCGCAGAAATTGCAAACTGGGCCAAACAGGAGGTTAAAGGCACTGACTCTCCAAGAGGGGAGAGTGTTAGTAAAGCGTCTGGAATGTTGCACCCGAGTACCAGGGGACGAAAACTGAGACACATTTGAACACGTTTCCCGATCACATGGTGGATCATACTCTGGATTCCACATGCATGTTTTAGCTGAAGGAAGAATCCCTTAAACCTGGAGAGTTGAGACCCCTGCAATGGGTACCATGCAATACGACTTCAAAGGGTCTGCATTTGCTCACCGAACCTCACCAATCCTATCACTGCTGCATTTATGCCACTGTACACACGCTTGATTCTCTTTCTGAGACATATAAATCCATAGGTTTTAAGATTCTTACTAGTCAGGTATATTCTTAGGCGTTTAATATGGGGTGTAGAGTCCACTTCGTTGAGCAAGGAGTAGCTCTTGTCTATTACATATTTGGCTTATGGAACGGTATCTGTGCTAATTTCAATCTCTGGTTTTATGCAGCACCCCAACTCACCTTTCCCCTTAAGCAAGCATAAGTCGGTTTTCTACATTTGAGACCCTGTTCTGTTTTGTAATTCAGTTCCTGTGTAGCCAAGTTTACATTCCATGTGGTAGAGATATCTTATGATGTTTCTTTTTCTGTGTGACTTATTTCACTTAGAATCATCGTACCTGAATCCACTCATTATGCTGCTATGGGCCTGATGACATAGATTTCATTGCTGCGTGATATTGCATTGTACGTAAGTACCACAACTTCTTTATCCATTTTTCACTTTCTGTGATTTTGAACTTATACTGTAAACTAGGTTCTTGTAAACAGAGGCTTCCCAAACTTTGGGGTGGCTGTGTCTTTTTGATTTTAATTTCCCTAAGCTATAGGACCATAAGTGGAAGTGCCCTAGGCTCTGTTGCTTTGTTTTGTAGATGTTTCAGGAAACACCATACACTTCTCCAGAGTGGCTGTTGGCAATTTACATCCCGCCCATCAGTATAACAAGGCTCCCAGTTCTCCATGGCCTGTCCTGCCTTTCTGGATTTTACACTTTTTTCAGATGGCCCTTTTGACCGGGGGGCAGTGAGACTTCATTGTAGTGCAGATTTCCTTTGCAAGCTTGCTTGGTTGGCCAAAAAGGGCGTATGCGTTTTTTCCTGAATATATTAAGGAAAAAACGCATACGCCCTTTTTGGCCAAGTGCATCATTGTGGACGTTCTGCCTCTTTTCCTATGCTTTACATGCAATTCCAGTCTACCTCCTGAAATCGGTTTCCTGCAATTCTGCCCCGCTTTCAAGTCCTCTTGGCAGCCTTACTTCAATATATTTTTGGACGATAGCTATCATTTATAACTCTGCAGGTATGTGAATGACAGTGCCCCTGAGCTCCTTTCTTCAACTCGCTTTCTTGTGAGCTGGCCGCAACACCGCAGGATTGCTTCAGGCCCTAGTGTGGTTCCGGCATGGCACGCTGAGCCTTTGTTTAATTCCTCTTCCTGGTGGGAAATGAGAGTTAAATTTGCCCGTCCAGACACCTCCAGCTAGTCTCTCATTGGTTCTCCCTATTCCTGTTCATTTTCCGCAGAAATTGCAAACTGGGCCAAACAGGAGGTTAAAGGCACTGACTCTCCAAGTGGGGAGAGTGTTAGTAAAGCGTCTGGAATGTTGCACCCGAGTACCAGGGGACGAAAACTGAGACACATTTGAACACGTTTCCCGATCACATGGTGGATCATACTCTGGGTTCCACATGCATGTTTTAGCTGAAGGAAGAATCCCTTAAACCTGGAGAGTTGAGACCCCTGCAATGGGTACCATGCAATATGACTTCAAAGGGTCTGCATTTGCTCACCGAACCTCACCAATCCTATCACTGCTGCATTTATGCCACTGTACACACGCTTGATTCTCTTTCTGAGACATATAAATCCATAGGTTTTAAGATTCTTACTAGTCAGGTATATTCTTAGGCGTTTAATATGGGGTGTAGAGTCCACTTCGTTGAGCAAGGAGTAGCTCTTGTCTATTACATATTTGGCTTATGGAACGGTATCTGTGCTAATTTCAATCTCTGGTTTTATGCAGCACCCCAACTCACCTTTCCCCTTAAGCAAGCATAAGTCGGTTTTCTACATTTGAGACCCTGTTCTGTTTTGTAATTCAGTTCCTGTGTAGCCAAGTTTACATTCCATGTGGTAGAGATATCTTATGATGTTTCTTTTTCTGTGTGACTTATTTCACTTAGAATCATCGTACCTGAATCCACTCATTATGCTGCTATGGGCCTGATGACATAGATTTCATTGCTGAGTGATATTGCATTGTACGTAAGTACCACAACTTCTTTATCCATTTTTCACTTTCTGTGATTTTGAACTTATACTGTAAACGAGGTTCTTGTAAAAAGAGCCTTCCCAAACTTTGGGGTGGCTGTGTCTTTTTGATTTTAATTTCCCTAAGCTATAGGACCATAAGTGGAAGTGCCCTAGGCTCTGTTGCTTTGTTTTTTAGATGTTTCAGGAAACACCATACACTTCTCCAGAGTGGCTGTTGGCAATTTACATCCCGCCCATCAGCATAACAAGGCTCCCAGTTCTCCATGGCCTGTCCTGCCTTTCTGGATTTTACACTTTTTTCAGATGGCCCTTTTGACCGGGGGGCAGTGAGACTTCATTGTAGTGCAGATTTCCTTTGCAAGCTTGCTTGGTTGGCCAAAAAGGGCGTATGCGTTTTTTCCTGAATATATTCAGGAAAAAACGCATACGCCCTTTTTGGCCAAGTGCATCATTGTGGACGTTCTGCCTCTTTTCCTATGCTTTACATGCAATTCCAGTCTACCTCCTGAAATCGGTTTCCTGCAATTCTGCCCCGCTTTCAAGTCCTCTTGGCAGCCTTACTTCAATATATTTTTGGACGATAGCTATCATTTATAACTCTGCAGGTATGTGAATGACAGTGCCCCTGAGCTCCTTTCTTCAACTCGCTTTCTTGTGAGCTGGCCGCAACACCGCAGGATTGCTTCAGGCCCTAGTGTGGTTCCGGCATGGCACGCTGAGCCTTTGTTTAATTCCACTTCCTGGTGGGAAATGAGAGTTAAATTTGCCCGTCCAGACACCTCCAGCTAGTCTCTCATTGGTTCTCCCTATTCCTGTTCATTTTCCGCAGAAATTGCAAACTGGGCCAAACAGGAGGTTAAAGGCACTGACTCTCCAAGTGGGGAGAGTGTTAGTAAAGCATCTGGAATGTTGCACCCGAGTACCAGGGGACGAAAACTGAGACACATTTGAACACGTTTCCCGATCACATGGTGGATCATACTCTGGGTTCCACATGCATGTTTTAGCTGAAGGAAGAATCCCTTAAACCTGGAGAGTTGAGACCCCTGCAATGGGTACCATGCAATATGACTTCAAAGGGTCTGCATTTGCTCACCGAACCTCACCAATCCTATCACTGCTGCATTTATGCCACTGTACACACGCTTGATTCTCTTTCTGAGACATATAAATCCATAGGTTTTAAGATTCTTACTAGTCAGGTATATTCTTAGGCGTTTAATATGTGGTGTAGAGTCCACTTCGTTGAGCAAGGAGTAGCTCTTGTCTATTACATATTTGGCTTATGGAACGGTATCTGTTCTAATTTCAATCTCTGGTTTTATGCAGCACCCCAACTCACCTTTCGCCTTAAGCAAGCATAAGTTGGTTTTCTACATTTGAGACCCTGTTCTGTTTTGTAATTCAGTTCCTGTGTAGCCAAGTTTACATTCCATGTGGTAGAGATATCTTATGATGTTTCTTTCTCTGTGTGACTTATTTCACTTACAATCATCGTACCTGAATCCACTCATTATGCTGCTACGGGCCTGATGACATAGATTTCATTGCTGAGTGATATTGCATTGTACGTAAGTACCACAACTTCTTTATCCATTTTGCGCTTTCTGTGATATTGAACTTGTACCGTAAAGGAGGTTCTTGTAAACAGAGCTGTCCCAAAGATTGGGGTGGTTGTGTCTTTTTGATTTTAATTTCCCTAAGCTATAGGACCATAAGTGGAAGTGCCCTAGGCTCTGTTGCTTTGTTTTTTAGATGTTTCAGGAAACACCATACACTTCTCCAGAGTGACTGTTGGCAATTTACATCCCGCTCATCAGCATAACAAGGCTCCCAGTTCTCCATGGGCTGTCCTGCCTTTCTGGATTTTACACTTTTTTCAGATGGCCCTTTTGACCGGGGGGCGTTGAGACTTCATTGTAGTGCAGATTTCCTTTGCAAGCTTGCTTGGTTGGCCAAAAAGGGCGTATGCGTTTATTCCTGTATATATTCAGGAAAAAACGCATACGCCCTTTTTGGCCAAGTGCATCATTGTGGACGTTCTGCCTCTTTTCCTATGCTTTACATGCAATTCCAGTCTACCTCCTGAAATCGGTTTCCTGCAATTCTGCCCCGCTTTCAAGTCCTCTTGGCAGCCTTACTTCAATATATTTTTGGACGATAGCTGTCATTTATAACTCTGCATTTATGTGAATGACAGTGCCCCTGAGCTCCTTTCTTCAACTCGCTTTCTTGTGAGCTGGCCGCAACACCGCAGCATTGCTTCAGGACCTAGTGTGGTTCCGGCATGGCACGCTGAGCCTTTGGTTAATTCCTCTTCCTGGTGGGAAATGAGAGTTAAATTTGCCCGTCCACACACCTCCAGCTAGTCTCTTATTGGTTCTCCCTATTCCTGTTCATTTTCCGCAGAAATTGCAAACTGGGCCAAACAGGAGGTTAAAGGCACTGACTCTCCAAGTGGGGAGAGTGTTCGTAAAGCGTCTGGAATGTTGCACCCGAGTACCGGGGGACGAAAACTGAGTCACATTTGAACACGTTTCCCGATCACACAGTGGATCATACTCTGGGTTCCACATGCATGTTTTAGCTGAAGGAAGAATCCCTTAAACCTGGAGAGTTGAGACCCATGGAATGGGTACCATGCAATATGACTTCAAAGGGTCTGCATTTGCTCACCGAACCTCACCAATCCTATCACTGCTGCATTTATGCCACTGTACACACGCTTGATTCTCTTTCTGAGACATATAAATCCATAGGTTTTAAGATTCTTACTAGTCAGGTATATTCTTAGGCGTTTAATATGGGGTGTAGAGTCCACTTCGTTGAGCAACGAGTAGCTCTTGTCTATTACATATTTGGCTTATGGAACGGTATCTGTTCTAATTTCAATCTCTGGTTTTATGCAGCACCCCAACTCACCTTTCCCCTTAAGCAAGCATAAGTTGGTTTTCTACATTTGAGACCCTGTTCTGTTTTGTAATTCAGTTCCTGTGTAGCCAAGTTTACATTCCATGTGGTAGAGATATCTTATGATGTTTCTTTTTCTGTGTGACTTATTTCACTTAGAATCATCGTACCTGAATCCACTCATTATGCTGCTATGGGCCTGATGACATAGATTTCATTGCTGAGTGATATTGCATTGTACGTAAGTACCACAACTTCTTTATCCATTTTTCACTTTCTGTGATTTTGAACTTGTACTGTAAACGAGGTTCTTGTAAACAGAGCCTTCCCAAACTTTGGGGTGGCTGTGTCTTTTTGATTTTAATTTCCCTAAGCTATAGGACCATAAGTGGAAGTGCCCTAGGCTCTGTTGCTTTGTTTTGTAGATGTTTCAGGAAACACCATACACTTCTCCAGAGTGGCTGTTGGCAATTTACATCCCGCCCATCAGCATAACAAGGCTCCCAGTTCTCCATGGGCTGTCCTGCCTTTCTGGATTTTACACTTTTTTCAGATGGCCCTTTTGACCGGGGGGCAGTGAGACTTCATTGTAGTGCAGATTTCCTTTGCAAGCTTGCTTGGTTGGCCAAAAAGGGCATATGCGTTTTTTCCTGAATATATTCAGGAAAAAACGCATATGCCCTTTTTGGCCAAGTGCATCATTGTGGACGTTCTGCCTCTTTTCCTTTGCTTTACATGCAATTCCAGTCTACCTCCTGAAATCGGTTTCCTGCAATTCTGCCCAGCGTTCAAGTCCTCTTGGCAGCCTTACTTCAATATATTTTTGGACGATAGCTGTCATTTATAACTCTGCAGGTTTGTGAATGACAGTGCCCCTGATCTCCTTTCTTCAACTCGCTTTCTTGTGAGCTGGCCGCAACACCGCAGCCTTGCTTCAGGCCCTAGTGTGGTTCCGGCATGACATGCTGAGCCTTTGGTTAATTCCTCTTCCTGGTGGGAAATGAGAGTTAACTTTGCCCGTCCAGACACCTCCAGCTAGTCTCTCATTGGTTCTCCCTATTCCTGTTCATTTTCCGCAGAAATTGCAAACTGGGCCAAACAGGAGGTTAAAGGCACTGACTCTCCAAGTGGGGAGAGTGTTAGTAAAGCGTCTGGAATGTTGCACCCGAGTACCAGGGGACGAAAACTGACACAATTGAACACGTTTCCCTATCACACGGTGGATCATACTCTGGGTTCCACATGCATGTTTTAGCTGAAGGAAGAATCCCTTAAACCTGGAGAGTTGAGACCCATGGAATGGGTACCATGCAATATGACTTCAAAGGGTCTGCATTTGTCCACCGAACCTCACCAATAATATCACTGCTGCGTTTATGCCGCTGTACACACACTTGATTCTCTTTCGGAGACATATAAATCCATAGGTTTTAAGATTCTTACTAGTCAGGTATATTCTTAGGCGTTTAATATGGGGTGTAGAGTCCACTTCGTTGAGCAAGGAGTAGCTCTTGTCTATTACATATTTGGCTTATGGAACGGTATCTGTGCTAATTTCAATCTTTGGTTTTATGTAGCACCCCAACTCAACTTTCCTCTTAAGCAAGCATAAGTCGGTTTTCTACATTTGAGACCCTGTTCTGTTTTGTAATTCAGTTCCTGTGTAGCCAAGTTTACATTCCATGTGGTAGAGATATCTTATGATGTTTCTTTTTCTGTGTGACTTATTTCACTTAGAATCATCGTACCTGAATCCACTCATTATGCTGTTACGGGCCTGATGACATAGATTTCATTGCTGAGTGATATTGCATTGTACGTAAGTACCACAACTTCTTTATCCATTTTGCGCTTTCTGTGATATTGAACTTGGACCATAAATGAGGTTCTTGTAAACAGAGCTGTCCCTAACTTTGGGGTGGCTGAGTCTTTTTGATTTTAATTTCCCTAAGCTATAGGACCATAAGTGGAAGTGCCCTAGGCTCTGTTGCTTTGTTTTTTAGATGTTTCAGGAAACACCATACACTTCTCCAGAGTGGCTGTTGGCAATATACATCCCACCCATCAGCATAACAAGGCTCCCAGTTCTCCATGGCCTGTCCTGCCTTTCTGGATTTTACACTTTTTTCAGATGGCCCTTTTGACCGGGGGGCAGTGAGACTTCATTGTAGTGCAGATTTCCTTTGCAAGCTTGCTTGGTTGGCCAAAAAGGGCATATGCGTTTTTTCCTGAATATATTCAGGAAAAAACGCATATGCCCTTTTTGGCCAAGTGCATCATTGTGGACGTTCTGCCTCTTTTCCTATGCTTTACATGCAATTCCAGTCTACCTCCTGAAATCGGTTTCCTGCAATTCTGCCCCGCTTTCAAGTCCTCTTGGCAGCCTTACTTCAATATACTTTTGGACGATAGCTATCATTTATAACTCTGCAGGTATGTGAATGACAGTGCCCCTGAGCTCCTTTCTTCAACTCGCTTTCTTGTGAGCTGGCCGCAACACCGCAGGATTGCTTCAGGCCCTAGTGTGGTTCCGGCATGGCACGCTGAGCCTTTGTTTAATTCCTCTTCCTGGTGGGAAATGAGAGTTAAATTTGCCCGTCCAGACACCTCCAGCTAGTCTCTCATTGGTTCTCCCTATTCCTGTTCATTTTCCGCAGAAATTGCAAACTGGGCCAAACAGGAGGTTAAAGGCACTGACTCTCCAAGAGGGGAGAGTGTTAGTAAAGCGTCTGGAATGTTGCACCCGAGTACCAGGGGACGAAAACTGAGACACATTTGAACACGTTTCCCGATCACATGGTGGATCATACTCTGGGTTCCACATGCATGTTTTAGCTGAAGGAAGAATCCCTTAAACCTGGAGAGTTGAGACCCCTGCAATGGGTACCATGCAATATGACTTCAAAGGGTCTGCATTTGCTCACCGAACCTCACCAATCCTATCACTGCTGCATTTATGCCACTGTACACACGCTTGATTCTCTTTCGGAGACATATAAATCCATAGGTTTTAAGATTCTTACTAGTCAGGTATATTCTTAGGCGTTTAATATGGGGTGTAGAGTCCACTTCGTTGAGCAAGGAGTAGCTCTTGTCTATTACATATTTGGCTTATGGAACGGTATCTGTGCTAATTTCAATCTCTGGTTTTATGCAGCACCCCAACTCACCTTTCCCCTTAAGCAAGCATAAGTCGGTTTTCTACATTTGAGACCCTGTTCTGTTTTGTAATTCAGTTCCTGTGTAGCCAAGTTTACATTCCATGTGGTAGAGATATCTTATGATGTTTCTTTTTCTGTGTGACTTATTTCACTTAGAATCATCGTACCTGAATCCACTCATTATGCTGCTATGGGCCTGATGACATAGATTTCATTGCTGAGTGATATTGCATTGTACGTAAGTACCACAACTTCTTTATCCATTTTTCACTTTCTGTGATTTTGAACTTATACTGTAAACGAGGTTCTTGTAAACAGAGCCTTCCCAAACTTTGGGGTGGCTGTGTCTTTTTGATTTTAATTTCCCTAAGCTATAGGACCATAAGTGGAAGTGCCCTAGGCTCTGTTGCTTTGTTTTGTAGATGTTTCAGGAAACACCATACACGTCTCCAGAGTGGCTGTTGGCAATTTACATCCCGCCCATCAGCATAACAAGGCTCCCAGTTCTCCATGGCCTGTCCTGCCTTTCTGGATTTTACACTTTTTTCAGATGGCCCTTTTGACCGGGGGCAGTAAGACTTCATTGAAGTGCAGATTTCCTTTGCAAGCTTGCTTGGTTGGCCAAAAAGGGCGTAGGCTTTTTTTCTTGAGGAAAAATCGCATATGCCCTTTTTGGCCAAGTGCATCATTGTCGACGTTCTGCCTCTTTTCCTATGCTTTACATGCAATTCCAGTCTACCTCCTGAAATCGGTTTCCTGCAATTCTGCCCCGCTTTCAAGTCCTCTTGGCAGCCTTACTTCAATATATTTTTGGATGATAGCTGTCATTTATAACTCTGCATGTCTGTGAATGACAGTGCCCCTGAGCTCCTTTCTTCAACTCGCTTTCTTGTGAGCTGGCCGCAACACCGCAGCATCGCTTCAGGCCCTAGTGTTGTTCCGGCATGGCCCGCTGAGCCTTTGGTTAATTCCTCTTCCTGGTGGGAAATGAGAGTTAAATTTGCCCGTCCAGACACCTCCAGCTAGTCTCTCATTGGTTCTCCCTATTCCTGTTCATTTTCCGCAGAAATTGGAAACTGGGCCAAACAGGAGGTTAAAGGCACTGACTCTCCAAGTGGGGAGAGTGTTAGTAAAGCGTCTGGAATGTTGCACCCGAGTACCAGGGGACGAAAACTGACACATTTGAACACGTTTCCCGATCACACGGTGGATCATACTCTGGGTTCCACATGCATGTTTTAGCTGAAGGAAGAATCCCTTAAACCTGGAGAGTTGAGACCCATGGAATGGGTACCATGCAATATGAATTCAAAGGGTCTGCATTTGCTCACCGAACCTCATCAATCCTATCACTGCTGCGTTTATGCCGCTATACACACGCTTGATTCTCTTTCGGAGATATATAAATCCATAGGTTTTAAGATTCTTACTAGTCAGGTATATTCTTAGGCGTTTAATATGGGGTGTTGAGTCCACTTCGTTGAGCAAGGTGTAGCTCTTTTCTATTACATATTTGGCTTATGGAACGATATCTGTGCTAATTTCAATCTCTGGTTTTATGCAGCACCCCAACTCACCTTTCCCCTTAAGGAAGCATAAGTTGGTTTTCTACATTTGAGACCCTGTTCTGTTTTGTAATTCAGTTCCTGTGTAGCCAAGTTTACATTCCGTGTAGTAGTGATATCTTATGATGTTTCTTTTTCTGTGTCACCTATTTCACTTAGAATCATCGTACCTGAATCCACTCATTATGCTGCTATGGGCCTGATGACATAGATTTCATTGCTGAGTGATATTGCATTGTAGGTAAGTACCACAACTTCTTTATCCATTTTTCACTTTCTGTGATATTGAACTTTTACCGTAAACGAGGTTCCTGTAAACAGAACCGTCCCAAACTTTGGGGTAGCTGTGTCTTTTTGATTTTAATTTCCCTAAGCTATAGGACCATAAGTGGAAGTGCCCTAGGCTCTGTTGCTTTGTTTTTTAGATGTTTCAGGAAACACCATACACTTCTCCAGAGTGGCTGTTGGCAATTTACATCCCGCCCATCAGCATAACAAGGCTCCCAGTTCTCCATGGCCTGTCCTGCCTTTCTGGATTTTACACTTTTTTCAGATGGCCCTTTTGTCCGGGGGGCAGTGAGACTTCATTGTAGTGCAGATTTCCTTTGCAAGCTTGCTTGGTTGGCCAAAAAGGGCGTATGCGTTTTTTCCTGAATGTATTCAGGAAAAAACGCATACGCCCTTTTTGGCCAAGTGCATCATTGTGGACGTTCTGCCTCTTTTCCTATGCTTTACATGCAATTCCAGTCTACCTCCTGAAATCGGTTTCCTGCAATTCTGCCCCGTTTTCAAGTCCTCTTGGCAGCCTTACTTCAATATATTTTTGGACGATAGCTGTCATTTATAACTCTGCAGGTATGTGAATGACAGTGCCCCTGAGCTCCTTTCTTCAACTCGCTTTCTTGTGAGCTGGCCGCAACACCGCAGCCTTGCTTCAGGCCCTAGTGTGGTTCCGGCATGGCACACTGAGCCTTTGGTTAATTCCTCTTCCTGGTGGGAAATGAGAGTTAAATTTGCCCGTCCAGACACCTCCAGCTAGTCTCTCATTGGTTCTCCCTATTCCTGTTCATTTTCCGCAGAAATTGCAAACTGGGCCAAACAGGAGGTTAAAGGCACTGACTCTCCAAGTGGGGAGAGTGTTTGTAAAGCATCTGGAATGTTGCACCCGAGTACCAGGGGACGAAAACTGACACAATTGAACACGTTTCCCGATCACACGGTGGATCATACTCTGGGTTCCACATGCATGTTTTAGCTGAAGGAAGAATCCCTTAAACCTGGAGAGTTGAGACCCATGGAATGGGTACCATGCAATATGACTTCAAAGGGTCTGCATTTGTCCACCGAACCTCACCAATCCTATCACTGCTGCGTTTATGCCGCTGTACACACGCTTGATTCTCTTTCGGAGACATATAAATCCATAGGTTTTAAGATTCTTCCTAGTCAGGTATATTCTTAGGCGTTTATTATGGGGTGTAGAGTCCACTTCGTTGAGCAAGGAGTAGCTCTTGACTATTACATATTTGGCTTATGGAACGGTATCTGTGCTAATTTCAATCTCTGGTTTTATGCAGCACCCCAACTCACCTTTCGCCTTAAGCAAGCATAAGTTTGTTTTCTACATTTGAGACCCTGTTCTGTTTTGTAATTCAGTTCCTGTGTAGCCAAGTTTACATTCCGTGTAGTAGTGATATCTTATGATGTTTGTTTTTCTGTGTGACTTATTTCACTTAGAATCATCGTACCTGAATCCACTCATTATGCTGCTATGGGCCTGATGACATAGATTTCATTGCTGCGTGATATTGCATTGTACGTAATTACCACAACTTCTTTATCCATTTTTCACTTGCTGTGATACTGAACTTGTACCGTAAACGAGGTTCTTGTAAACAGAGCCGTCCCAAACTTTGGGGTGGCTGTGTCTTTTTGATTTTAATTTCCCTAAGCTATAGGACCATAAGTGGAAGTGCCCTAGGCTCTGTTGCTTTGCTTTTTAGATGTTTCAGGAAACACCATACACTTCTCCAGAGTGGCTGTTCGCAATTTACATCCCGCACATCAGCATAACAAGGTTCCCAATTCTCCATGGCCTGTCCTGCCTTTCTGGATTTTACACTTTTTTCAGATGGCCCTTTTGACCGGGGGCAGTGAGACTTCATTGTAGTGCAGATTTCCTTTGCAAGCTTGCTTGGTTGGCCAAAAAGGGCGTATGCGTTTTTTCCTGAATATATTCAGGAAAAAACGCATACGCCCTTTTTGGCCAAGTGCATCATTGTGGACGTTCTGCCTCTTTTCCTATGCTTTACATGCTATTCCAGTCTACCTCCTGAAATCGGTTTCCTGCAATTCTGCCCCCCTTTCAAGTCCTCTTGGCAGCCTTACTTCAATATATTTTTGGACGATAGCTGTCATTTATAACTCTGCAGGTATGTGAATGACAGTGCCCCTGAGCTCCTTTCTTCAACTCGCTTTCTTGTGAGCTGGCCGCAACACCGCAGCATTGCTTCAGGCCCTAGTGTGGTTCCGGCATGGCACACTGAGCCTTTGGTTAATTCCTCTTCCTGGTGGGAAATGAGAGTTAAATTTGCCCGTCCAGACACCTCCAGCTAGTCTCTCATTGGTTCTCCCTATTCCTGTTCATTTTCCGCAGAAATTGCAAACTGGGCCAAACAGGAGGTTAAAGGCACTGACTCTCCAAGTGGGGAGAGTGTTAGTAAAGCGTCTGGAATGTTGCACCCGAGTACCGGGGGACGAAAACTGAGTCACATTTGAACACGTTTCCCAATCACACGGTGGATCATACTCTGGGTTCCACATGCATGTTTTAGCTGAAGGAAGAATCCCTTAAACCTGGAGAGTTGAGACCCATGGAATGGGTACCATGCAATATGACTTGAAAGGGTCTGCATTTGCTCACCGAACCTCACCAATCCTAACACTGCTGCGTTTATGCCGCTGTACACATGGTTGATTCTCTTTTGGAGACATATAAATCCATAGGTTTTAAGATTCTTACTAGTCAGGTATATTCTTATGCGTTTAATATGGGGTGTTGAGTCCACTTCGTTGAGCAATGAGTAGCTCTTGTCTATTACATATTTGGCTTATGGAACGGTATCTGTTCTAATTTCAATCTCTGGTTTTATGCAGCACCCCAACTCACCTTTCCCCTTAAGCAAGCATAAGATGGTTTTCTACATTTGAGACCCTGTTCTGTTTTGTAATTCAGTTCCTGTGTAGCCAAGTTTACATTCCGTGTAGTAGTGATATCTTATGATGTTACTTTTTCTGTGTGACTTATTTCACTTAGAATCATCGTACCTGAATCCACTCATTATGCTGCTATGGGCCTGATGACATAGATTTCATTGCTGAGTGATATTGCATTGTACGTAAGTACCACAACTTCTTTATCCATTTTTCATTTTCTGTGATTTTGAACTTGTACTGTAAACGAGGTTCTTGTAAACAGAGCCGTCCCAAACTTTGGGGTGGCTGTGTCTTTTTGATTTTAATTTCCCTAAGCTATAGGACCATAAGTGGAAGTGCCCTAGGCTCTGTTGCTTTGTTTTGTAGATGTTTCAGGAAACACCATACACTTCTCCAGAGTGGCTGTTGGCAATTTACATCCCGCCCATCAGCATAACAAGGCTCCCAATTCTCCATGGCTTGTCCTGCCTTTCTGGATTTTACACTTTTTTCAGATGGCCCTTTTGACCGGGGGGCAGTGAGACTTCATTGTAGTGCAGATTTCCTTTGCAAGCTTGCTTGGTTGGCCAAAAAGGGCGTATGCGTTTTTTCCTGAATATATTCAGGAAAAAACGCATACGCCCTTTTTGGCCAAGTGCATCATTGTGGACGTTCTGCCTCTTTTCCTATGCTTTACATGCAATTCCAGTCTACCTCCTGAAATCGGTTTCCTGCAATTCTGCCCCGCTTTCAAGTCCTCTTGGCAGCCTTACTTCAATATATTTTTGGACGATAGCTGTCATTTATAACTCTGCAGGTATGTGAATTACAGTGCCCCTGAGCTCCTTTCTTCAACTCGCTTTCTTGTGAGCTGGCCGCAACACCGCAGCATTGCTTCAGGCCCTAGTGTGGTTCCGGCATGGCACACTGAGACTTTGGTTAATTCCTCTTCCTGGTGGGAAATGAGAGTTAAATTTGCCCGTCCAGACACCTCCAGCTAGTCTCTCATTGGTTCTCCCTATTCCTGTTCATTTTCCGCAGAAATTGCAAACTGGGCCAAACAGGAGGTTAAAGGCACTGACTCTCCAAGTGGGGAGAGTGTTAGTAAAGCGTCTGGAATGTTGCACCCGAGTACCAGGGGACGAAAACTGACACAATTGAACACGTTTCCCTATCACACGGTGGATCATACTCTGGGTTCCACATGCATGTTTTAGCTGAAGGAAGAATCCCTTAAACCTGGAGAGTTGAGACCCATGGAATGGGTACCATGCAATATGACTTCAAAGGGTCTGCATTTGTCCACCGAACCTCACCAATAATATCACTGCTGCGTTTATGCCGCTGTACACACGCTTGATTCTCTTTCGGAGACATATAAATCCATAGGTTTTAAGATTCTTACTAGTCAGGTATATTCTTAGGCGTTTAATATGGGGTGTAGAGTCCACTTCGTTGAGCAAGGAGTAGCTCTTGTCTATTACATATTTGGCTTATGGAACGGTATCTGTTCTAATTTCAATCTCTGGTTTTATGCAGCACCCCAACTCACCTTTCCCCTTAAGCAAGCATAAGATGGTTTTCTACATTTGAGACCCTGTTCTGTTTTGTAATTCAGTTCCTGTGTAGCCAAGTTTACATTCCGTGTAGTAGTGATATCTTATGATGTTACTTTTTCTGTGTGACTTATTTCACTTAGAATCATCGTACCTGAATCCACTCATTATGCTGCTATGGGCCTGATGACATAGATTTCATTGCTGAGTGATATTGCATTGTACGTAAGTACCACAACTTCTTTATCCATTTTTCATTTTCTGTGATTTTGAACTTGTACTGTAAACGAGGTTCTTGTAAACAGAGCCGTCCCAAACTTTGGGGTGGCTGTGTCTTTTTGATTTTAATTTCCCTAAGCTATAGGACCATAAGTGGAAGTGCCCTAGGCTCTGTTGCTTTGTTTTGTAGATGTTTCAGGAAACACCATACACTTCTCCAGAGTGGCTGTTGGCAATTTACATCCCGCCCATCAGCATAACAAGGCTCCCAGTTCTCCATGGCCTGTCCTGCCTTTCTGGATTTTACACTTTTTTCAGATGGCCCTTTTGACCGGGGGGCAGTGAGACTTCATTGTAGTGCAGATTTCCTTTGCAAGCTTGCTTGGTTGGCCAAAAAGGGCGTATGCGTTTTTTCCTGAATGTATTCAGGAAAAAACGCATACGCCCTTTTTGGCCAAGTGCATCATTGTGGACGTTCTGCCTCTTTTCCTATGCTTTACATGCAATTCCAGTCTACCTCCTGAAATCGGTTTCCTGCAATTCTGCCCCGCTTTCAAGTCCTCTTGGCAGCCTTACTTCAATATATTTTTGGACGATAGCTGTCATTTATAACTCTGCAGGTATGTGAATTACAGTGCCCCTGAGCTCCTTTCTTCAACTCGCTTTCTTGTGAGCTGGCCGCAACACCGCAGCATTGCTTCAGGCCCTAGTGTGGTTCCGGCATGGCACACTGAGACTTTGGTTAATTCCTCTTCCTGGTGGGAAATGAGAGTTAAATTTGCCCGTCCAGACACTTCCAGCTAGTCTCTCATTGGTTCTCCCTATTCCTGTTCATTTTCCGCAGAAATTGCAAACTGGGCCAAACAGGAGGTTAAAGGCACTGACTCTCCAAGTGGGGAGAGTGTTAGTAAAGCGTCTGAAATGTTGCACCCGAGTACCAGGGGACGAAAACTGACACAATTGAACACGTTTCCCTATCACACGGTGGATCATACTCTGGGTTCCACATGCATGTTTTAGCTGAAGGAAGAATCCCTTAAACCTGGAGAGTTGAGACCCATGGAATGGGTACCATGCAATATGACTTCAAAGGGTCTGCATTTGTCCACCGAACCTCACCAATAATATCACTGCTGCGTTTATGCCGCTGTACACACGCTTGATTCTCTTTCGGAGACATATAAATCCATAGGTTTTAAGATTCTTACTAGTCAGGTATATTCTTAGGCGTTTAATATGGGGTGTAGAGTCCACTTCGTTGAGCAAGGAGTAGCTCTTGTCTATTACATATTTGGCTTATGGAACGGTATCTGTGCTAATTTCAATCTTTGGTTTTATGTAGCACCCCAACTCAACTTTCCTCTTAAGCAAGCATAAGTCGGTTTTCTACATTTGAGACCCTGTTCTGTTTTGTAATTCAGTTCCTGTGTAGCCAAGTTTACATTCCATGTGGTAGAGATATCTTATGATGTTTCTTTTTCTGTGTGACTTATTTCACTTAGAATCATCGTACCTGAATCCACTCATTATGCTGCTACGGGCCTGATGACATAGATTTCATTGCTGCGTGATATTGCATTGTACGTAAGTACCACAACTTCTTTATCCATTTTGCGCTTTCTGTGATATTGAACTTGTACCGTAAACGAGGTTCTTGTAAACAGAGCTGTCCCAAACATTGGGGTGGTTGTGTCTTTTTGATTTTAATTTCCCTAAGCTATAGGACCATAAGTGGAAGTGCCCTAGGCTCTGTTGCTTTGTTTTTTAGATGTTTCAGGAAACACCATACACTTCTCCAGAGTGGCTGTTCGCAATTTACATCCCGCCCATCAGCATAACAAGGCTCCCAGTTCTCCATGGCCTGTCCTGCCTTTCTGGATTTTACACTTTTTTCAGATGGCACTTTTGACCGGGGGGCAGTGAGACTTCATTGTAGTGCAGATTTCCTTTGCAAGCTTGCTTGGTTTGCCAAAAAGGGCGTAGGCTTTTTTTCTTGAGGAAAAATCGCATATGCCCTTTTTGGCCAAGTGCATCATTGTGGACGTTCTGCCTCTTTTCCTATGCTTTACATGCTATTCCAGTCTACCTCCTGAAATCGGTTTCCTGCAATTCTGCCCAGCGTTCAAGTCCTCTTGGCAGCCTTACTTCAATATATTTTTGGACGATAGCTGTCATTTATAACTCTGCAGGTTTGTGAATGACAGTGCCCCTGAGCTCCTTTCTTCAACTCGCTTTCTTGTGAGCTGGCCGCAACACCGCAGCATTGCTTCAGGCCCTAGTGTGGTTCCGGCTTGACATGCTGAGCCTTTGTTTAATTCCTCTTCCTGGTGGGAAATGAGAGTTAACTTTGCCCGTCCAGACACCTCCAGCTAGTCTCTCATTGGTTCTCCCTATTCCTGTTCATTTTCCGCAGAAATTGCAAACTGGGCCAAACAAGAGGTTAAAGGCACTGACTCTCCAAGTGGGGAGAGTGTTAGTAAAGCGTCTGGAATGTTGCACCTGAGTACCGGGGGATGAAAACTGACACAATTAAACACGTTTCCCGATCACACGGTGGATCATACTCTGGGTTCCACATGCATGTTTTAGCTGAAGGAAGAATCCCTTAAACCTGGAGAGTTGAGACCCATGGAATGGGTACCATGCAATATGACTTCAAAGGGTCTGCATTTGCTCACCGAACCTCACCAATAATATCACTGCTGCGTTTATGCCACTGTACACACGCTTGATTCTCTTTCGGAGACATATAAATCCATAGGTTTTTAGATTCTTTCTAGTCAGGTATATTCTTACGCGTTTAATATGGGGTGTAGAGTCCACTTCGTTGAGCAAGGAGTAGCTCTTGTCTATTAAATATTTGGCTTATGGAACGGTATCTGTTCTAATTTCAATCTCTGGTTTTATGCAGCACCCCAACTCACCTTTCGGCTTAAGCAAGCATAAGTTGGTTTTCTACATTTGAGACCCTGTTCTGTTTTGTAATTCAGTTCCTGTGTAGCCAAGTTTACATTCCTTGTAGTAGTGATATCTTATGATGTTTGTTTTTCTGTGTGACTTATTTCACTTAGAATCATCGTACCTGAATCCACTCATTATGCTGCTACGGGCCTGATGACATAGATTTCATTGCTGAGTGATATTGCATTGTACGTAAGTACCACAACTTCTTTATCCATTATTCGCTTTCTGTGATATTGAACTTGGACCATAAATGAGGTTCTTGTAAACAGAGCTGTCCCTAACTTTGGGGTGGCTGAGTCTTTTTGATTTTAATTTCCCTAAGCTATAGGACCATAAGTGGAAGTGCCCTAGGCTCTGTTGCTTTGTTTTTTAGATGTTTCAGGAAACACCATACACTTCTCCAGAGTGGCTGTTGGCAATTTACATCCCACCCATCAGCATAACAAGGCTCCCAGTTCTCCATGGCCTGTCCTGCCTTTCTGGATTTTACACTTTTTTCAGATGGCCCTTTTGACCGGGGGGCAGTGAGACTTCATTGTAGTGCAGATTTCCTTTGCAAGCTTGCTTGGTTGGCCAAAAAGGGCGTATGCGTTTTTTCCTGAATATATTCAGGAAAAAACGCATATGCGCTTTTTGGCCAAGTGCATCATTGTGGACGTTCTGCCTCTTTTCCTATGCTTTACATGCAATTCCAGTCTACCTCCTGAAATCGGTTTCCTGCAATTCTGCCCCGCTTTCAAGTCCTCTTGGCAGCCTTACTTCAATATATTTTTGGACGATAGCTATCATTTATAACTCTGCAGGTATGTGAATGACAGTGCCCCTGAGCTCCTTTCTTCAACTCGCTTTCTTGTGAGCTGGCCGCAACACCGCAGGATTGCTTCAGGCCCTAGTGTGGTTCCGGCATGGCACGCTGAGCCTTTGTTTAATTCCTCTTCCTGGTGGGAAATGAGAGTTAAATTTGCCCGTCCAGACACCTCCAGCTAGTCTCTCATTGGTTCTCCCTATTCCTGTTCATTTTCCGCAGAAATTGCAAACTGGGCCAAACAGGAGGTTAAAGGCACTGACTCTCCAAGAGGGGAGAGTGTTAGTAAAGCGTCTGGAATGTTGCACCCGAGTACCAGGGGACGAAAACTGAGACACATTTGAACACGTTTCCCGATCACATGGTGGATCATACTCTGGGTTCCACATGCATGTTTTAGCTGAAGGAAGAATCCCTTAAACCTGGAGAGTTGAGACCCCTGCAATGGGTACCATGCAATATGACTTCAAAGGGTCTGCATTTGCTCACCGAACCTCACCAATCCTATCACTGCTGCATTTATGCCACTGTACACACGCTTGATTCTCTTTCGGAGACATATAAATCCATAGGTTTTAAGATTCTTACTAGTCAGGTATATTCTTAGGCGTTTAATATGGGGTGTAGAGTCCACTTCATTGAGCAAGGAGTAGCTCTTGTCTATTACATATTTGGCTTATGGAACGGTATCTGTGCTAATTTCAATCTCTGGTTTTATGCAGCACCCCAACTCACCTTTCCCCTTAAGCAAGCATAAGTCGGTTTTCTACATTTGAGACCCTGTTCTGTTTTGTAATTCAGTTCCTGTGTAGCCAAGTTTACATTCCATGTGGTAGAGATATCTTATGATGTTTCTTTTTCTGTGTGACTTATTTCACTTAGAATCATCGTACCTGAATCCACTCATTATGCTGCTATGGGCCTGATGACATAGATTTCATTGCTGAGTGATATTGCATTGTACGTAAGTACCACAACTTCTTTATCCATTTTTCACTTTCTGTGATTTTGAACTTATACTGTAAACGAGGTTCTTGTAAACAGAGCCTTCCCAAACTTTGGGGTGGCTGTGTCTTTTTGATTTTAATTTCCCTAAGCTATAGGACCATAAGTGGAAGTGCCCTAGGCTCTGTTGCTTTGTTTTGTAGATGTTTCAGGAAACACCATACACTTCTCCAGAGTGGCTGTTGGCAATTTACATCCCGCCCATCAGCATAACAAGGCTCCCAGTTCTCCATGGCCTGTCCTGCCTTTCTGGATTTTACACTTTTTTCAGATGGCCCTTTTGACCGGGGGGGCAGTGAGACTTCATTGTAGTGCATATTCCTTTTGCAAGCTTGCTTGGTTGGCCAAAAAGGGCGTATGCGTTTATTCCTGAATATATTCAGGAAAAAACGCATACGCCCTTTTTGGCCAAGTGCATCATTGTGGACGTTCTGCCTCTTTTCCTATGCTTTACATGCAATTCCAGTCTACCTCCTGAAATCGGTTTCCTGCAATTCTGCCCCGTTTTCAAGTCCTCTTGGCAGCCTTACTTCAATATATTTTTGGACGATAGCTGTCATTTATAACTCTGCAGGTATGTGAATGACAGTGCCCCTGAGCTCCTTTCTTCAACTCGCTTTCTTGTGAGCTGGCCGCAACACCGCAGCCTTGCTTCAGGCCCTAGTGTGGTTCCGGCATGGCACACTGAGCCTTTGGTTAATTCCTCTTCCTGGTGGGAAATGAGAGTTAAATTTGCCCGTCCAGACACCTCCAGCTAGTCTCTCATTGGTTCTCCCTATTCCTGTTCATTTTCCGCAGAAATTGCAAACTGGGCCAAACAGGAGGTTAAAGGCACTGACTCTCCAAGTGGGGAGAGTGTTAGTAAAGCATCTGGAATGTTGCACCCGAGTACCAGGGGACGAAAACTGACACAATTGAACACGTTTCCCGATCACACGGTGGATCATACTCTGGGTTCCACATGCATGTTTTAGCTGAAGGAAGAATCCCTTAAACCTGGAGAGTTGAGACCCATGGAATGGGTACCATGCAATATGACTTCAAAGGGTCTGCATTTGTCCACCGAACCTCACCAATCCTATCACTGCTGCGTTTATGCCGCTGTACACACGCTTGATTCTCTTTCGGAGACATATAAATCCATAGGTTTTAAGATTCTTCCTAGTCAGGTATATTCTTAGGCGTTTATTATGGGGTGTAGAGTCCACTTCGTTGAGCAAGGAGTAGCTCTTGACTATTACATATTTGGCTTATGGAACGGTATCTGTGCTAATTTCAATCTCTGGTTTTATGCAGCACCCCAACTCACCTTTCGCCTTAAGCAAGCATAAGTTGGTTTTCTACATTTGAGACCCTGTTCTGTTTTGTAATTCAGTTCCTGTGTAGCCAAGTTTACATTCCGTGTAGTAGTGATATCTTATGATGTTTCTTTTTCTGTGTGACTTATTTCACTTAGAATCATCGTACCTGAATCCACTCATTATGCTGCTATGGGCCTGATGACATAGATTTCATTGCTGCGTGATATTGCATTGTACGTAATTACCACAACTTCTTTATCCATTTTTCACTTGCTGTGATACTGAACTTGTACCGTAAACGAGGTTCTTGTAAACAGAGCCGTCCCAAACTTTGGGGTGGCTGTGTCTTTTTGATTTTAATTTCCCTAAGCTATAGGACCATAAGTGGAAGTGCCCTAGGCTCTGTTGCTTTGCTTTTTAGATGTTTCAGGAAACACCATACACTTCTCCAGAGTGGCTGTTCGCAATTTACATCCCGCACATCAGCATAACAAGGTTCCCAATTCTCCATGGCCTGTCCTGCCTTTCTGGATTTTACACTTTTTTCAGATGGCCCTTTTGACCGGGGGCAGTGAGACTTCATTGTAGTGCAGATTTCCTTTGCAAGCTTGCTTGGTTGGCCAAAAAGGGCGTATGCGTTTTTTCCTGAATATATTCAGGAAAAAACGCATACGCCCTTTTTGGCCAAGTGCATCATTGTGGACGTTCTGCCTCTTTTCCTATGCTTTACATGCTATTCCAGTCTACCTCCTGAAATCAGTTTCCTGCAATTCTGCCCCCCTTTCAAGTCCTCTTGGCAGCCTTACTTCAATATATTTTTGGACGATAGCTGTCATTTATAACTCTGCAGGTATGTGAATGACAGTGCCCCTGAGCTCCTTTCTTCAACTCGCTTTCTTGTGAGCTGGCCGCAACACCGCTGCATTGCTTCAGGCCCTAGTGTGGTTCTGGCATGCCACGCTGAGCCTTTGGTTAATTCCTCTTCCTGGTGGGAAATGAGAGTTAAATTTGCCCGTCCAGACACCTCCAGCTAGTCTCTCATTGGTTCTCCCTATTCCTGTTCATTTTCCGCAGAAATTGCAAACTGGGCCAAACAGGAGGTTAAAGGCACTGACTCTCCAAGTGGGGAGAGTGTTAGTAAAGCGTCTGGAATGTTGCACCCGAGTACCGGGGGACGAAAACTGAGTCACATTTGAACACGTTTCCCAATCACACGGTGGATCATACTCTGGGTTCCACATGCATGTTTTAGCTGAAGGAAGAATCCCTTAAACCTGGAGAGTTGAGACCCATGGAATGGGTACCATGCAATATGACTTGAAAGGGCCTGCATTTGCTCACCGAACCTCACCAATCCTAACACTGCTGCGTTTATGCCGCTGTACACATGGTTGATTCTCTTTTGGAGACATATAAATCCATAGGTTTTAAGATTTTTACTAGTCAGGTATATTCTTATGCGTTTAATATGGGGTGTTGAGTCCACTTCGTTGAGCAATGAGTAGCTCTTGTCTATTACATATTTGGCTTATGGAACGGTATCTGTTCTAATTTCAATCTCTGGTTTTATGCAGCACCCCAACTCACCTTTCCCCTTAAGCAAGCATAAGATGGTTTTCTACATTTGAGACCCTGTTCTGTTTTGTAATTCAGTTCCTGTGTAGCCAAGTTTACATTCCGTGTAGTAGTGATATCTTATGATGTTACTTTTTCTGTGTGACTTATTTCACTTAGAATCATCGTACCTGAATCCACTCATTATGCTGCTATGGGCCTGATGACATAGATTTCATTGCTGAGTGATATTGCATTGTACGTAAGTACCACAACTTCTTTATCCATTTTTCATTTTCTGTGATTTTGAACTTGTACTGTAAACGAGGTTCTTGTAAACAGAGCCGTCCCAAACTTTGGGGTGGCTGTGTCTTTTTGATTTTAATTTCCCTAAGCTATAGGACCATAAGTGGAAGTGCCCTAGGCTCTGTTGCTTTGTTTTGTAGATGTTTCAGGAAACACCATACACTTCTCCAGAGTGGCTGTTGGCAATTTACATCCCGCCCATCAGCATAACAAGGCTCCCAATTCTCCATGGCCTGTCCTGTCTTTCTGGATTTTACACTTTTTTCAGATGGCCCTTTTGACCGGGGGGCAGTGAGACTTCATTGTAGTGCAGATTTCCTTTGCAAGCTTGCTTGGTTTGCCAAAAAGGGCGTAGGCTTTTTTTCTTGAGGAAAAATCGCATATGCCCTTTTTGGCCAAGTGCATCATTGTGGACGTTCTGCCTCTTTTCCTATGCTTTACATGCTATTCCAGTCTACCTCCTGAAATCGGTTTCCTGCAATTCTGCCCAGCGTTCAAGTCCTCTTGGCAGCCTTACTTCAATATATTTTTGGACGATAGCTGTCATTTATAACTCTGCAGGTTTGTGAATGACAGTGCCCCTGAGCTCCTTTCTTCAACTCGCTTTCTTGTGAGCTGGCCGCAACACCGCAGCATTGCTTCAGGCCCTAGTGTGGTTCCGGCTTGACATGCTGAGCCTTTGTTTAATTCCTCTTCCTGGTGGGAAATGAGAGTTAACTTTGCCCGTCCAGACACCTCCAGCTAGTCTCTCATTGGTTCTCCCTATTCCTGTTCATTTTCCGCAGAAATTGCAAACTGGGCCAAACAAGAGGTTAAAGGCACTGACTCTCCAAGTGGGGAGAGTGTTAGTAAAGCGTCTGGAATGTTGCACCCGAGTACCGGGGGATGAAAACTGACACAATTAAACACGTTTCCCGATCACACGGTGGATCATACTCTGGGTTCCACATGCATGTTTTAGCTGAAGGAAGAATCCCTTAAACCTGGAGAGTTGAGACCCATGGAATGGGTACCATGCAATATGACTTGAAAGGGTCTGCATTTGCTCACCGAACCTCACCAATCCTATCACTGCTGCATTTATGCCACTGTACACACGCTTGATTCTCTTTCTGAGACATATAAATCCATAGGTTTTAAGATTCTTACTAGTCAGGTATATTCTTAGGCGTTTAATATGGGGTGTAGAGTCCACTTCGTTGAGCAAGGAGTAGCTCTTGTCTATTACATATTTGGCTTATGGAACGGTATCTGTTCTAATTTCAATCTCTGGTTTTATGCAGCACCCCAACTCACCTTTCCCCTTAAGCAAGCATAAGTTGGTTTTCTACATTTGAGACCCTGTTCTGTTTTGTAATTCAGTTCCTGTGTAGCCAAGTTTACATTCCATGTGGTAGAGATATCTTATGATGTTTCTTTTTCTGTGTGACTTATTTCACTTAGAATCATCGTACCTGAATCCACTCATTATGCTGCTATGGGCCTAATGACATAGATTTCATTGCTGAGTGATATTGCATTGTACGTAAGTACCACAACTTCTTTATCCATTTTTCACTTTCTGTGATTTTGAACTTGTACTGTAAACGAGGTTCTTGTAAACAGAGCCTTCCCAAACTTTGGGGTGGCTGTGTCTTTTTGATTTTAATTTCCCTAAGCTATAGGACCATAAGTGGAAGTGCCCTAGGCTCTGTTGCTTTGTTTTGTAGATGTTTCAGGAAACACCATACACTTCTCCAGAGTGGCTGTTGGCAATTTACATCCCGCCCATCAGCATAACAAGGCTCCCAGTTCTCCATGGGCTGTCCTGCCTTTCTGGATTTTACACTTTTTTCAGATGGCCCTTTTGACCGGGGGGCAGTGAGACTTCATTGTAGTGCAGATTTCCTTTGCAAGCTTGCTTGGTTGGCCAAAAAGGGCGTATGCGTTTTTTCCTGAATATATTCAGGAAAAAACGCATACGCCCTTTTTGGCCAAGTGCATCATTGTGGACGTTCTGCCTCTTTTCCTTTGCTTTACATGCAATTCCAGTCTACCTCCTGAAATCGGTTTCCTGCAATTCTGCCCAGCGTTCAAGTCCTCTTGGCAGCCTTACTTCAATATATTTTTGGACGATAGCTGTCATTTATAACTCTGCAGGTTTGTGAATGACAGTGCCCCTGAGCTCCTTTCTTCAACTCGCTTTCTTGTGAGCTGGCCGCAACACCGCAGCATTGCTTCAGGCCCTAGTGTGGTTCCGGCATGACATGCTGAGCCTTTGGTTAATTCCTCTTCCTGGTGGGAAATGAGAGTTAACTTTGCCCGTCCAGACACCTCCAGCTAGTCTCTCATTGGTTCTCCCTATTCCTGTTCATTTTCCGCAGAAATTGCAAACTGGGCCAAACAAGAGGTTAAAGGCACTGACTCTCCAATTGGGGAGAGTGTTAGTAAAGCGTCTGGAATGTTGCACCCGAGTACCGGGGGATGAAAACTGACACAATTAAACACGTTTCCCGATCACACGGTGGATCATACTCTGGGTTCCACATGCATGTTTTAGCTGAAGGAAGAATCCCTTAAACCTGGAGAGTTGAGACCCATGGAATGGGTACCATGCAATATGACTTCAAAGGGTCTGCATTTGCTCACCGAACCTCACCAATCCTATCACTGCTGCGTTTATGACACTGTACACACGCTTGATTCTCTTTCGGAGACATATAAATCCATAGGTTTTAAGATTCTTTCTAGTCAGGTATATTCTTACGCGTTTAATATGGGGTGTAGAGTCCACTTCGTTGAGCAAGGAGTAGCTCTTGTCTATTAAATATTTGGCTTATGGAACGGTATCTGTTCTAATTTCAATCTCTGGTTTTATGCAGCACCCCAACTCACCTTTCGCCTTAAGCAAGCATAAGTTGGTTTTCTACATTTGAGACCCTGTTCTGTTTTGTAATTCAGTTCCTGTGTAGCCAAGTTTACATTCCTTGTAGTAGTGATATCTTATGATGTTTGTTTTTCTGTGTGACTTATTTCACTTAGAATCATCGTACCTGAATCCACTCATTATGCTGCTACGGGCCTGATGACATAGATTTCATTGCTGAGTGATATTGCATTGTACATAAGTACCACAACATCTTTATCCATTTTTCGCTTTCTGTGATATTGAACTTGGACCATAAATGAGGTTCTTGTAAACAGAGCTGTCCCTAACTTTGGGGTGGCTGAGTCTTTTTGATTTTAATTTCCCTAAGCTATAGGACCATAAGTGGAAGTGCCCTAGGCTCTGTTGCTTTGTTTTTTAGATGTTTCAGGAAACACCATACACTTCTCCAGAGTGGCTGTTGGCAATTTACATCCCGCCCATCAGCATAACAAGGCTCCCAGTTCTCCATGGCCTGTCCTGCCTTTCTGGATTTTACACTTTTTTCAGATGGCCCTTTTGACCGGGGGGCAGTGAGACTTCATTGTAGTGCAGATTTCCTTTGCAAGCTTGCTTGGTTGGCCAAAAAGGGCATATGCGTTTTTTCCTGAATATATTCAGGAAAAAACGCATACGCCCTTTTTGGCCAAGTGCATCATTGTGGACGTTCTGCCTCTTTTCCTATGCTTTACATGCAATTCCAGTCTACCTCCTGAAATCGGTTTCCTGCAATTCTGCCCCGCTTTCAAGTCCTCTTGGCAGCCTTACTTCAATATACTTTTGGACGATAGCTATCATTTATAACTCTGCAGGTATGTGAATGACAGTGCCCCTGAGCTCCTTTCTTCAACTCGCTTTCTTGTGAGCTGGCCGCAACACCGCAGGATTGCTTCAGGCCCTAGTGTGGTTCCGGCATGGCACGCTGAGCCTTTGTTTAATTCCTCTTCCTGGTGGGAAATGAGAGTTAAATTTGCCCGTCCAGACACCTCCAGGTAGTCTCTCATTGGTTCTCCCTATTCCTGTTCATTTTCCGCAGAAATTGCAAACTGGGCCAAACAGGAGGTTAAAGGCACTGACTCTCCAAGAGGGGAGAGTGTTAGTAAAGCGTCTGGAATGTTGCACCCGAGTACCAGGGGACGAAAACTGAGACACATTTGAACACGTTTCCCGATCACATGGTGGATCATACTCTGGGTTCCACATGCATGTTTTAGCTGAAGGAAGAATCCCTTAAACCTGGAGAGTTGAGACCCCTGCAATGGGTACCATGCAATATGACTTCAAAGGGTCTGCATTTGCTCACCGAACCTCACCAATCCTATCACTGCTGCATTTATGCCACTGTACACACGCTTGATTCTCTTTCTGAGACATATAAATCCATAGGTTTTAAGATTCTTACTAGTCAGGTATATTCTTAGGCGTTTAATATGGGGTGTAGAGTCCACTTCGTTGAGCAAGGAGTAGCTCTTGTCTATTACATATTTGGCTTATGGAACGGTATCTGTGCTAATTTCAATCTCTGGTTTTATGCAGCACCCCAACTCACCTTTCCCCTTAAGCAAGCATAAGTCGGTTTTCTACATTTGAGACCCTGTTCTGTTTTGTAATTCAGTTCCTGTGTAGCCAAGTTTACATTCCATGTGGTAGAGATATCTTATGATGTTTCTTTTTCTGTGTGACTTATTTCACTTAGAATCATCGTACCTGAATCCACTCATTATGCTGCTATGGGCCTGATGACATAGATTTCATTGCTGAGTGATATTGCATTGTACGTAAGTACCACAACTTCTTTATCCATTTTTCACTTTCTGTGATTTTGAACTTATACTGTAAACTAGGTTCTTGTAAACAGAGCCTTCCCAAACTTTGGGGTGGCTGTGTCTTTTTGATTTTAATTTCCCTAAGCTATAGGACCATAAGTGGAAGTGCCCTAGGCTCTGTTGCTTTGTTTTGTAGATGTTTCAGGAAACACCATACACTTCTCCAGAGTGGCTGTTGGCAATTTACATCCCGCCCATCAGCATAACAAGGCTCCCAGTTCTCCATGGCCTGTCCTGCCTTTCTGGATTTTACACTTTTTTCAGATGGCCCTTTTGACCGGGGGGCAGTGAGACTTCATTGTAGTGCAGATTTCCTTTGCAAGCTTGCTTGGTTGGCCAAAAAGGGCGTATGCGTTTTTTCCTCAATATATTAAGGAAAAAACGCATACGCCCTTTTTGGCCAAGTGCATCATTGTGGACGTTCTGCCTCTTTTCCTATGCTTTACATGCAATTCCAGTCTACCTCCTGAAATCGGTTTCCTGCAATTCTGCCCCGCTTTCAAGTCCTCTTGGCAGCCTTACTTCAATATATTTTTGGACGATAGCTATCATTTATAACTCTGCAGGTATGTGAATGACAGTGCCCCTGAGCTCCTTTCTTCAACTCGCTTTCTTGTGAGCGGGCCGCAACACCGCAGCATTGCTTCAGGCCCTAGTGTGGTTCCGGCATGGCACGCTGAGCCTTTGTTTAATTCGTCTTCCTGGTGGGAAATGAGAGTTAAATTTGCCCGTCCAGACACCTCCAGCTAGTCTCTCATTGGTTCTCCCTATTCCTGTTCATTTTCCGCAGAAATTGCAAACTGGGCCAAACAGGAGGTTAAAGGCACTGACTCTCCAAGTGGGGAGAGTGTTAGTAAAGCGTCTGGAATGTTGCACCCGAGTACCGGGGGACAAAAACTGAGTCACATTTGAACACGTTTCCCGATCACACAGTGGATCATACTCTGGGTTCCACATGCATGTTTTAGCTGAAGGAAGAATCCCTTAAACCTGGAGAGTTGAGACCCATGGAATGGGTACCATGCAATATGACTTGAAAGGGTCTGCATTTGCTCACCGAACCTCACCAATCCTATCACTGCTGCATTTATGCCACTGTACACACGCTTGATTCTCTTTCTGAGACATATAAATCCATAGGTTTTAAGATTCTTACTAGTCAGGTATATTCTTAGGCGTTTAATATGGGGTGTAGAGTCCACTTCGTTGAGCAAGGAGTAGCTCTTGTCTATTACATATTTGGCTTATGGAACGGTATCTGTTCTAATTTCAATCTCTGGTTTTATGCAGCACCCCAACTCACCTTTCCCCTTAAGCAAGCATAAGTTGGTTTTCTACATTTGAGACCCTGTTCTGTTTTGTAATTCAGTTCCTGTGTAGCCAAGTTTACATTCCATGTGGTAGAGATATCTTATGATGTTTCTTTTTCTGTGTGACTTATTTCACTTAGAATCATCGTACCTGAATCCACTCATTATGCTGCTATGGGCCTAATGACATAGATTTCATTGCTGAGTGATATTGCATTGTACGTAAGTACCACAACTTCTTTATCCATTTTTCACTTTCTGTGATTTTGAACTTGTACTGTAAACGAGGTTCTTGTAAACAGAGCCTTCCCAAACTTTGGGGTGGCTGTGTCTTTTTGATTTTAATTTCCCTAAGCTATAGGACCATAAGTGGAAGTGCCCTAGGCTCTGTTGCTTTGTTTTGTAGATGTTTCAGGAAACACCATACACTTCTCCAGAGTGGCTGTTGGCAATTTACATCCCGCCCATCAGCATAACAAGGCTCCCAGTTCTCCATGGGCTGTCCTGCCTTTCTGGATTTTACACTTTTTTCAGATGGCCCTTTTGACCGGGGGGCAGTGAGACTTCATTGTAGTGCAGATTTCCTTTGCAAGCTTGCTTGGTTTGTCAAAAAGGGCGTATGCGTTTTTTCCTGAATATATTCAGGAAAAAACGCATACGCCCTTTTTGGCCAAGTGCATCATTGTGGACGTTCTGCCTCTTTTCCTTTGCTTTACATGCAATTCCAGTCTACCTCCTGAAATCGGTTTCCTGCAATTCTGCCCAGCGTTCAAGTCCTCTTGGCAGCCTTACTTCAATATATTTTTGGACGATAGCTGTCATTTATAACTCTGCAGGTTTGTGAATGACAGTGCCCCTGAGCTCCTTTCTTCAACTCGCTTTCTTGTGAGCTGGCCGCAACACCGCAGCATTGCTTCAGGCCCTAGTGTGGTTCCGGCATGACATGCTGAGCCTTTGGTTAATTCCTCTTCCTGGTGGGAAATGAGAATTAACTTTGCCCATCCAGACACCTCCAGCTAGTCTCTCATTGGTTCTCCCTATTCCTGTTCATTTTCCGCAGAAATTGCAAACTGGGCCAAACAAGAGGTTAAAGGCACTGACTCTCCAAGTGGGGAGAGTGTTAGTAAAGCGTCTGGAATGTTGCACCCGAGTACCGGGGGATGAAAACTGACACAATTAAACACGTTTCCCGATCACACGGTGGATCATACTCTGGGTTCCACATGCATGTTTTAGCTGAAGGAAGAATCCCTTAAACCTGGAGAGTTGAGACCCATGGAATGGGTACCATGCAATATGACTTCAAAGGGTCTGCATTTGCTCACCGAACCTCACCAATCCTATCACTGCTGCGTTTATGACACTGTACACACGCTTGATTCTCTTTCGGAGACATATAAATCCATAGGTTTTAAGATTCTTTCTAGTCAGGTATATTCTTACGCGTTTAATATGGGGTGTAGAGTCCACTTCGTTGAGCAAGGAGTAGCTCTTGTCTATTAAATATTTGGCTTATGGAACGGTATCTGTTCTAATTTCAATCTCTGGTTTTATGCAGCACCCCAACTCACCTTTCGCCTTAAGCAAGCATAAGTTGGTTTTCTACATTTGAGACCCTGTTCTGTTTTGTAATTCAGTTCCTGTGTAGCCAAGTTTACATTCCTTGTAGTAGTGATATCTTATGATGTTTGTTTTTCTGTGTGACTTATTTCACTTAGAATCATCGTACCTGAATCCACTCATTATGCTGCTACGGGCCTGATGACATAGATTTCATTGCTGAGTGATATTGCATTGTACGTAAGTACCACAACATCTTTATCCATTTTTCGCTTTCTGTGATATTGAACTTGGACCATAAATGAGGTTCTTGTAAACAGAGCTGTCCCTAACTTTGGGGTGGCTGAGTCTTTTTGATTTTAATTTCCCTAAGCTATAGGACCATAAGTGGTAGTGCCCTAGGCTCTGTTGCTTTGTTTTTTAGATGTTTCAGGAAACACCATACACTTCTCCAGAGTGGCTGTTGGCAATTTACATCCCGCCCATCAGCATAACAAGGCTCCCAGTTCTCCATGGCCTGTCCTGCCTTTCTGGATTTTACACTTTTTTCAGATGGCCCTTTTGACCGGGGGGCAGTGAGACTTCATTGTAGTGCAGATTTCCTTTGCAAGCTTGCTTGGTTGGCCAAAAAGGGCGTATGCGTTTTTTCCTGAATATATTCAGGAAAAAACGCATACGCCCTTTTTGGCCAAGTGCATCATTGTGGACGTTCTGCCTCTTTTCCTATGCTTTACATGCAATTCCAGTCTACCTCCTGAAATCGGTTTCCTGCAATTCTGCCCCGCTTTCAAGTCCTCTTGGCAGCCTTACTTCAATATACTTTTGGACGATAGCTATCATTTATAACTCTGCAGGTATGTGAATGACAGTGCCCCTGAGCTCCTTTCTTCAACTCGCTTTCTTGTGAGCTGGCCGCAACACCGCAGGATTGCTTCAGGCCCTAGTGTGGTTCTGGCATGGCACGCTGAACCTTTGTTTAATTCCTCTTCCTGGTGGGAAATGAGAGTTAAATTTGCCCGTCCAGACACCTCCAGCTAGTCTCTCATTGGTTCTCCCTATTCCTGTTCATTTTCCGCAGAAATTGCAAACTGGGCCAAACAGGAGGTTAAAGGCACTGACTCTCCAAGAGGGGAGAGTGTTAGTAAAGCGTCTGGAATGTTGCACCCGAGTACCAGGGGACGAAAACTGAGACACATTTGAACACGTTTCCCGATCACATGGTGGATCATACTCTGGGTTCCACATGCATGTTTTAGCTGAAGGAAGAATCCCTTAAACCTGGAGAGTTGAGACCCCTGCAATGGGTACCATGCAATATGACTTCAAAGGGTCTGCATTTGCTCACCGAACCTCACCAATCCTATCACTGCTGCATTTATGCCACTGTACACACGCTTGATTCTCTTTCTGAGACATATAAATCCATAGGTTTTAAGATTCTTACTAGTCAGGTATATTCTTAGGCGTTTAATATGGGGTGTAGAGTCCACTTCGTTGAGCAAGGAGTAGCTCTTGTCTATTACATATTTGGCTTATGGAACGGTATCTGTGCTAATTTCAATCTCTGGTTTTATGCAGCACCCCAACTCACCTTTCCCCTTAAGCAAGCATAAGTCGGTTTTCTACATTTGAGACGCTGTTCTGTTTTGTAATTCAGTTCCTGTGTAGCCAAGTTTACATTCCATGTGGTAGAGATATCTTATGATGTTTCTTTTTCTGTGTGACTTATTTCACTTAGAATCATCGTACCTGAATCTACTCATTATGCTGCTATGGGCCTGATGACATAGATTTCATTGCTGAGTGATATTGCATTGTACGTAAGTACCACAACTTCTTTATCCATTTTTCACTTTCTGTGATTTTGAACTTATACTGTAAACTAGGTTCTTGTAAACAGAGCCTTCCCAAACTTTGGGGTGGCTGTGTCTTTTTGATTTTAATTTCCCTAAGCTATAGGACCATAAGTGGAAGTGCCCTAGGCTCTGTTGCTTTGTTTTGTAGATGTTTCAGGAAACACCATACACTTCTCCAGAGTGGCTGTTGGCAATTTACATCCCGCCCATCAGCATAACAAGGCTCCCAGTTCTCCATGGCCTGTCCTGCCTTTCTGGATTTTACACTTTTTTCAGATGGCCCTTTTGACCGGGGGGGCAGTGAGACTTCATTGTAGTGCAGATTTCCTTTGCAAGCTTGCTTGGTTGGCCAAAAGGGCGTATGCGTTTTTTCCTGAATATATTAAGGAAAAAACGCATACGCCCTTTTTGGCCAAGTGCATCATTGTGGACGTTCTGCCTCTTTTCCTATGCTTTACATGCAATTCCAGTCTACCTCCTGAAATCGGTTTCCTGCAATTCTGCCCCGCTTTCAAGTCCTCTTGGCAGCCTTACTTCAATATACTTTTGGACGATAGCTATCATTTATAACTCTGCAGGTATGTGAATGACAGTGCCCCTGAGCTCCTTTCTTCAACTCGCTTTCTTGTGAGCTGGCCGCAACACCGCAGGATTGCTTCAGGCCCTAGTGTGGTACCGGCATGGCACACTGAGCCTTTGTTTAATTCCTCTTCCTGGTGGGAAATGAGAGTTAAATTTGCCCGTCCAGACACCTCCAGCTAGTCTCTCATTGGTTCTCCCTATTCCTGTTCATTTTCCGCAGAAATTGCAAACTGGGCCAAACAGGAGGTTAAAGGCACTGACTCTCCAAGTGGGGAGAGTGTTAGTAAAGCGTCTGGAATGTTGCACCCGAGTACCAGGGGACGAAAACTGAGACACATTTGAACACGTTTCCCGATCACATGGTGGATCATACTCTGGGTTCCACATGCATGTTTTAGCTGAAGGAAGAATCCCTTAAACCTGGAGAGTTGAGACCCCTGCAATGGGTACCATGCAATATGACTTCAAAGGGTCTGCATTTGCTCACCGAACCTCACCATTCCTATCACTGCTGCATTTATGTCACTGTAAACACGCTTGATTCTCTTTCGGAGACATATAAATCCATAGGTTTTAAGATTCTTACTAGTCAGGTATATTCTTAGGCGTTTAATATGGGGTGTAGAGTCCACTTCGTTGAGCAAGGAGTAGCTCTTGTCTATTACATATTTGGCTTATGGAACGGTATCTGTTCTAATTTCAATCTCTCGTTTTGTGCAGCACCCCAACTCACCTTTCGCCTTAAGCAAGCATAAGTTGGTTTTCTACATTTGAGACCCTGTTCTGTTTTGTAATTCAGTTCCTGTGTAGCCAAGTTTACATTCCATGTGGTAGAGATATCTTATGATGTTTCTTTCTCTGTGTGACTTATTTCACTTACAATCATCGTACCTGAATCCACTCATTATGCTGCTATGGGCCTGATGACATAGATTTCATTGCTGAGTGATATTGCATTGTACGTAAGTACCACAACTTCTTTATCCATTTTGCGCTTTCTGTGATATTGAACTTGTACCGTAAAGGAGGTTCTTGTAAACAGAGCTGTCCCAAAGATTGGGGTGGTTGTGTCTTTTTGATTTTAATTTCCCTAAGCTATAGGACCATAAGTGGAAGTGCCCTAGGCTCTGTTGCTTTGTTTTTTAGATGTTTCAGGAAACACCATACACTTCTCCAAAGTGACTGTTGGCAATTTACATCCCGCCCATCAGCATAACAAGGCTCCCAGTTCTCCATGGGCTGTCCTGCCTTTCTGGATTTTACACTTTTTTCAGATGGCCCTTTTGACCGGGGGGCAGTGAGACTTCATTGTAGTGCAGATTTCCTTTGCAAGCTTGCTTGGTTGGCCAAAAAGGGCGTATGCGTTTTTTCCTGAATATATTCAGGAAAAAACGCATATGCCCTTTTTGGTCAAGTGCATCATTGTGGACGTTCTGCCTCTTTTCCTTTGCTTTACATGCAATTCCAGTCTACCTCCTGAAATCGGTTTCCTGCAATTCTGCCCAGCGTTCAAGTCCTCTTGGCAGCCTTACTTCAATATATTTTTGGACGATAGCTATCATTTATAACTCTGCAGGTTTGTGAATGACAGTGCCCCTGAGCTCCTTTCTTCAACTCGCTTTCTTGTGAGCTGGCCGCAACACCGCAGCATTGCTTCAGGCCCTAGTGTGGTTCCGGCATGACATGCTGAGCCTTTGGTTAATTCCTCTTCCTGGTGGGAAATGAGAATTAACTTTGCCCATCCAGACACCTCCAGCTAGTCTCTCATTGGTTCTCCCTATTCCTGTTCATTTTCCGCAGAAATTGCAAACTGGGCCAAACAAGAGGTTAAAGGCACTGACTCTCCAAGTGGGGAGAGTGTTAGTAAAGCGTCTGGAATGTTGCACCCGAGTACCGGGGGATGAAAACTGACACAATTAAACACGTTTCCCGATCACACGGTGGATCATACTCTGGGTTCCACATGCATGTTTTAGCTGAAGGAAGAATCCCTTAAACCTGGAGAGTTGAGACCCATGGAATGGGTACCATGCAATATGACTTCAAAGGGTCTGCATTTGCTCACCGAACCTCACCAATCCTATCACTGCTGCGTTTATGACACTGTACACACGCTTGATTCTCTTTCGGAGACATATAAATCCATAGGTTTTAAGATTCTTTCTAGTCAGGTATATTCTTACGCGTTTAATATGGGGTGTAGAGTCCACTTCGTTGAGCAAGGAGTAGCTCTTGTGTATTAAATATTTGGGTTATGGAACGGTATCTGTTCTAATTTCAATCTCTGGTTTTATGCAGCACCCCAACTCACCTTTCGCCTTAAGCAAGCATAAGTTGGTTTTCTACATTTGAGACCCTGTTCTGTTTTGTAATTCAGTTCCTGTGTAGCCAAGTTTACATTCCTTGTAGTAGTGATATCTTATGATGTTTGTTTTTCTGTGTGACTTATTTCACTTAGAATCATCGTACCTGAATCCACTCATTATGCTGCTACGGGCCTGATGACATAGATTTCATTGCTGAGTGATATTGCATTGTACATAAGTACCACAACATCTTTATCCATTTTTCGCTTTCTGTGATATTGAACTTGGACCATAAATGAGGTTCTTGTAAACAGAGCTGTCCCTAACTTTGGGGTGGCTGAGTCTTTTTGATTTTAATTTCCCTAAGCTATAGGACCATAAGTGGAAGTGCCCTAGGCTCTGTTGCTTTGTTTTGTAGATGTTTCAGGAAACACCATACACTTCTCCAGAGTGGCTGTTGGCAATTTACATCCCACCCATCAGCATAACAAGGCTCCCAGTTCTCCATGGCCTGTCCTGCCTTTCTGGATTTTACACTTTTTTCAGATGGCCCTTTTGACCGGGGGGCAGTGAGACTTCATTGTAGTGCAGATTTCATTTGCAAGCTTGCTTGGTTGGCCAAAAAGGGCGTATGCGTTTTTTCCTGAATATATTCAGGAAAAAACGCATACGCCCTTTTTGGCCAAGTGCATCATTGTGGACGTTCTGCCTCTTTTCCTATGCTTTACATGCAATTCCAGTCTACCTCCTGAAATCGGTTTCCTGCAATTCTGCCCCACTTTCAAGTCCTCTTGGCAGCATTACTTCAATATATTTTTGGACGATAGCTATCATTTATAACTCTGCAGGTATGTGAATGACAGTGCCCCTGAGCTCCTTTCTTCAACTCGCTTTCTTGTGAGCTGGCCGCAACACTGCAGGATTGCTTCAGGCCCTAGTGTGGTTCCGGCATGGCACGCTGAGCCTTTGTTTAATTCCTCTTCCTTGTGGGAAATGAGAGTTAAATTTGTCCGTCCAGACACCTCCAGCTAGTCTCTCATTGGTTCTCCCTATTCCTGTTCATTTTCCGCAGAAATTGCAAACTGGGCCAAACAGGAGGTTAAAGGCACTGACTCTCCAAGTGGGGAGAGTGTTAGTAAAGCGTCTGGAATGTTGCACCCGAGTACCAGGGGATGAAAACTGAGACACATTTGAACACGTTTCCCGATCACATGGTGGATCATACTCTGGGTTCCACATGCATGTTTTAGCTGAAGGAAGAATCCCTTAAACCTGGAGAGTTGAGACCCCTGCAATGGGTACCATGCAATATGACTTCAAAGGGTCTGCATTTGCTCACCGAACCTCACTAATCCTATCACTGCTGCATTTATGCCACTGTACACACGCTTGATTCTCTTTCTGAGACATATAAATCCATAGGTTTTAAGATTCTTACTAGTCAGGTATATTCTTAGGCGTTTAATATGGGGTGTAGAGTCCACTTCGTTGAGCAAGGAGTAGCTCTTGTCTATTACATATTTGGCTTATGGAACGGTATCTGTTCTAATTTCAATCTCTGGTTTTATGCAGCACCCCAACTCACCTTTCCCCTTAAGCAAGCATAAGTCGGTTTTCTACATTTGAGACCCTGTTCTGTTTTGTAATTCAGTTCCTGTGTAGCCAAGTTTACATTCCATGTGGTAGAGATATCTTATGATGTTTCTTTTTCTGTATGACTTATGTCACTTAGAATCATCGTACCTGAATCCACTCATTATGCTGCTATGGGCCTGATGACATAGATTTCATTGCTGAGTGATATTGCATTGTACGTAAGTACCACAACTTCTTTATCCATTTTTCACTTTCTGTGATTTTGAACTTGTACTGTAAACGAGGTTCTTGTAAACAGAGCCTTCCCAAACTTTCGGGTGGCTGTGTCTTTTTGATTTTAATTTCCCTAAGCTATAGGACCATAAGTGGAAGTGCCCTAGGCTCTGTTGCTTTGTTTTTTAGATGTTTCAGGAAACACCATACACTTCTCCAGAGTGGCTGTTGGCAATTTACATCCCGCCCATCAGCATAACAAGGCTCCCAGTTCTCCATGGCCTGTCCTGCCTTTCTGGATTTTACACTTTTTTCAGATGGCCCTTTTGACCGGGGGGCAGTGAGACTTCATTGTAGTGCAGATTTCCTTTGCAAGCTTGCTTGGTTGGCCAAAAAGGGCGTATGCGTTTTTTCCTGAATATATTAAGGAAAAAACGCATACGCCCTTTTTGGCCAAGTGCATCATTGTGGACGTTCTGCCTCTTTTCCTATGCTTTACATGCAATTCCAGTCTACCTCCTGAAATCGGTTTCCTGCAATTCTGCCCCGCTTTCAAGTCCTCTTGGCAGCCTTACTTCAATATATTTTTGGACGATAGCTATCATTTATAACTCTGCAGGTATGTGAATGACAGTGCCCCTGAGCTCCTTTCTTCAACTCGCTTTCTTGTGAGCTGGCCGCAACACCGCAGGATTGCTTCAGGCCCTAATGTGGTTTCGGCATGGCACGCTGAGCCTTTGTTTAATTCCTCTTCCTTGTGGGAAATGAGAGTTAAATTTGCACGTCCAGACACCTCCAGCTAGTCTCTCATTGGTTCTCCCTATTCCTGTTCATTTTCCGCAGAAATTGCAAACTGGGCCAAACAGGAGGTTAAAGGCACTGACTCTCCAAGTGGGGAGAGTGTTAGTAAAGCGTCTGGAATGTTGCACCCGAGTACCAGGGGATGAAAACTGAGACACATTTGAACACGTTTCCCGGTCACATGGTGGATCATACTCTGGGTTCCACATGCATGTTTTAGCTGAAGGAAGAATCCCTTAAACCTGGAGAGTTGAGACCCATGGAATGGGTACCATGCAATATGACTTGAAAGGGTCTGCATTTGCTCACCGAACCTCACCAATCCTAACACTGCTGCGTTTATGCCGCTGTACACATGGTTGATTCTCTTTTGGAGACATATAAATCCATAGGTTTTAAGATTCTTACTAGTCAGGTATATTCTTAGGCGTTTAATATGGGGTGTTGAGTCCACTTCGTTGAGCAATGAGTAGCTCTTGTCTATTACATATTTGGCTTATGGAACGGTATCTGTTCTAATTTCAATCTCTGGTTTTATGCAGCACCCCAACTCACCTTTCCCCTTAAGCAAGCATAAGATGGTTTTCTACATTTGAGACCCTGTTCTGTTTTGTAATTCAGTTCCTGTGTAGCCAAGTTTACATTCCGTGTAGTAGTGATATCTTATGATGTTTCTTTTTCTGTGTGACTTATTTCACTTAGAATCATCGTACCTGAATCCACTCATTATGCTGCTATGGGCCTGATGACATAGATTTCATTGCTGAGTGATATTGCATTGTACGTAAGTACCACAACTTCTTTATCCATTTTTCATTTTCTGTGATTTTGAACTTGTACTGTAAACGAGGTTCTTGTAAACAGAGCCGTCCCAAACTTTGGGGTGGCTGTGTCTTTTTGATTTTAATTTCCCTAAGCTATAGGACCATAAATGGAAGTGCCCTAGGCTCTGTTGCTTTGTTTTTTAGATGTTTCAGGAAACACCATACACTTCTCCAGAGTGGCTGTTGGCAATTTACATCCCGCCCATCAGCATAACAAGGTTCCCAATTCTCCATGGCCTGTCCTGCCTTTCTGGATTTTACACTTTTTTCAGATGGCCCTTTTGACCGGGGGCAGTGAGACTTCATTGTAGTGCAGATTTCCTTTGCAAGCTTGCTTGGTTGGCCAAAAAGGGCGTATGCGTTTTTTCCTGAATATATTCAGGAAAAAACGCATACGCCCTTTTTGGCCAAGTGCATCATTGTGGACGTACTGCCTCTTTTCCTATGCTTTACATGCTATTCCAGTCTACCTCCTGAAATCGGTTTCCTGCAATTCTGCCCCGCTTTCAAGTCCTCTTGGCAGCCTTACTTCAATATATTTTTGGACGATAGCTATCATTTATAACTCTGCAGGTATGTGAATGACAGTGCCCCTGAGCTCCTTTCTTCAACTCGCTTTCTTGTGAGCTGGCCGCAACACCGCGGCATTGCTTCAGGCCCTAGTGTGGTTCCGGCATGGCACGCTGAGCCTTTGGTTAATTCCTCTTCCTGGTGGGAAATGAGAGTTAAATTTGCCCGTCCAGACACCTCCAGCTAGTCTCTCATTGGTTCTCCCTATTCCTGTTCATTTTCCGCAGAAATTGCAAACTGGGCCAAACAGGAGGTTAAAGGCACTGACTCTCCAAGTGGGGAGAGTGTTAGTAAAGCGTCTGGAATGTTGCACCCGAGTACCGGGGGACAAAAACTGACACAATTGAACACGTTTCCCTATCACACGGTGGATCATACTCTGGGTTCCACATGCATGTTTTAGCTGAAGGAAGAATCCCTTAAACCTGGAGAGTTGAGACCCATGGAATGGGTGCCATGCAATATGACTTCAAAGGGTCTGCAGTTGTCCACCGAACCTCACCAATAATATCACTGCTGCGTTTATGCCGCTGTACACACGCTTGATTCTCTTTCGGAGACATATAAATCCATAGGTTTTAAGATTCTTACTAGTCAGGTATATTCTTAGGCGTTTAATATGGGGTGTAGAGTCCACTTCGTTGAGCAAGGAGTAGCTCTTGTCTATTACATATTTGGCTTATGGAACGGTATCTGTGCTAATTTCAGTCTTTGATTTTATGTAGCACCCCAACTCAACTTTCCTCTTAAGCAAGCATAAGTCGGTTTTCTACATTTGAGACCCTGTTCTGTTTTGTAATTCAGTTCCTGTGTAGCCAAGTTTACATTCCATGTGGTAGAGATATCTTATGATGTTTCTTTTTCTGTGTGACTTATTTCACTTAGAATCATCGTACCTGAATCCACTCATTATGCTGCTACGGGCCTGATGACATAGATTTCATTGCTGAGTGATATTGCATTGTACGTAAGTACCACAACTTCTTGATCCATTTTTCGCTTTCTGTGATATTGAACTTGTACCGTAAACGAGGTTCTTGTAAACAGAGCTGTCCCAAACATTGGGGTGGTTGTGTCTTTTTGATTTTAATTTCCCTAAGCTATAGGACCATAAGTGGAAGTGCCCTAGGCTCTGTTGCTTTGTTTTGTAGATGTTTCAGGAAACACCATACACTTCTCCAGAGTGGCTGTTGGCAATTTACATCCCGCCCATCAGCATAACAAGGCTCCCAGTTCTCCATGGCCTGTCCTGCCTTTCTGGATTTTACACTTTTTTCAGATGGCCCTTTTGACCGGGGGGCAGTGAGACTTCATTGTAGTGCAGATTTCCTTTGCAAGCTTGCTTGGTTGGCCAAAAAGGGCGTAGGCTTTTTTTCTTGAGGAAAAATCGCATATGCCCTTTTTGGCCAAGTGCATCATTGTGGACGTTCTGCCTCTTTTCCTATGCTTTACATGCAATTCCAGTCTACCTCCTGAAATCGGTTTCCTGCAATTCTGCCCCGCTTTCAAGTCCTCTTGGCAGCCTTACTTCAATATATTTTTGGATGATAGCTGTCATTTATAACTCTGCATGTCTGTGAATGACAGTGCCCCTGAGCTCCTTTCTTCAACTCGCTTTCTTGTGAGCTGGCCGCAACACCGCAACATCGCTTCAGGCCCTAGTGTTGTTCCGGCATGGCATGCTGAGCCTTTGGTTAATTCCTCTTCCTGGTGGGAAATGAGAGTTAAATTTGCCCGTCCAGACACCTCCAGCTAGTCTCTCATTGGTTCTCCCTATTCCTGTTCATTTTCCGCAGAAATTGGAAACTGGGCCAAACAGGAGGTTAAAGGCACTGACTCTCCAAGTGGGGAGAGTGTTAGTAAAGTGTCTGGAATGTTGCACACGAGTACCAGGGGACGAAAACTGACACATTTGAACACGTTTCCCGATCACACGGTGGATCATACTCTGGGTTCCACATGCATGTTTTAGCTGAAGGAAGAATCCCTTAAACCTGGAGAGTTGAGACCCATGGAATGGGTACCATGCAATATGACTTCAAAGGGTCTGCATTTGCTCACCGAACCTCATCAATCCTATCACTGCTGCGTTTATGCCGCTATACACACGCTTGATTCTCTTTCGGAGATATATAAATCCATAGGTTTTAAGATTCTTACTAGTCAGGTATATTCTTAGGCGTTTAATATGGGGTGTTGAGTCCACTTCGTTGAGAAAGGTGTAGCTCTTGTCTATTACATATTTGGCTTATGGAACGATATCTGTGCTAATTTCAATGTCTGGTTTTATGCAGCACCCCAACTCACCTTTCCCCTTAAGGAAGCATAAGTTGGTTTTCTACATTTGAGACCCTGTTCTGTTTTGTAATTCAGTTCCTGTGTAGCCAAGTTTACATTCCGTGTAGTAGTGATATCTTATGATGTTTCTTTTTCTGTGTGACTTATTTCACTTAGAATCATCGTACCTGAATCCACTCATTATGCTGCTATGGGCCTGATGACATAGATTTCATTGCTGAGTGATATTGCATTGTACGTAAGTACTACAACTTCTTTATCCATTTTTCACTTTCTGTGATATTGAACTTGTACCGTAAACGAGGTTCCTGTAAACAGAACCGTCCCAAACTTTGGGGTGGCTGTGTCTTTTTGATTTTAATTTCCCTAAGCTATAGGACCATAAGTGGAAGTGCCCTAGGCTCTGTTGCTTTGTTTTTTAGATGTTTCAGGAAACACCATACACTTCTCCAGAGTGACTGGTGGCAATTTACATCCCGCCCATCAGCATAACAAGGCTCCCAGTTCTCCATGGCCTGTCCTACCTTTCTGGATTTTACACTTTTTTCAGATGGCCCTTTTGACCTGGGGGGGGGGGCAGTGAGACTTCATTGTAGTGCAGATTTCCTTTGCAAGCTTGCTTGGTTGGCCAAAAAGGGCGTATGCGTTTTTTCCTGAATATATTCAGGAAAAAACGCATACGCCCTTTTAGGCCAAGTGCATCATTGTGGACGTTCTGCCTCTTTTCCTATGCTTTACATGCAATTCCAGTCTACCTCCTGAAATCGGTTTCCTGCAATTCTGCCCCGCTTTCAAGTCCTCTTGGCAGCCTTACTTCAATATATTTTTGGACGATAGCTGTCATTTATAACTCTGCAGGTATGTGAATGACAGTGCCCCTGAGCTCCTTGATTCAACTCGCTTTCTTGTGAGCTGGCCGCAACACCACAGCATTGCTTCAGGCCCTAGTGTGGTTCCGGCATGGCACACTGAGCCTTTGGTTAATTCCTCTTCCTGGTGGGAAATGAGAGTTAAATTTGCCCGTCCAGACACCTCCAGCTAGTCTCTCATTGGTTCTCCCTATTCCTGTTCATTTTCCGCAGAAATTGCAAACTGGGCCAAACAGGAGGTTAAAGGCACTGAATCTCCAAGTGGGGAGAGTGTTAGTAAAGCATCTGGAATGTTGCACCCGAGTACCAGGGGACGAAAACTGACACAATTGAACACGTTTCCCGATCACACGGTGGATCATACTCTGGGTTCCACATGCATGTTTTAGCTGAAGGAAGAATCCCTTAAACCTGGAGAGTTGAGACCCATGGAATGGGTACCATGCAATAAGACTTCAAAGGGTCTGCATTTGTTCACCGAACCTCACCAATCCTATCACTGCTGCGTTTATGCCGCTGTACACACGCTTGATTCTCTTTCGGAGACATATAAATCCATAGGTTTTAAGATTCTTCCTAGTCAGGTATATTCTTAGGCGTTTAATATGGGGTGTAGAGTCCACTTCGTTGAGCAAGGAGTAGCTCTTGTCTATTACATATTTGGCTTATGGAACGGTATCTGTGCTAATTTCAATCTCTGGTTTTATGCAGCACCCCAACTCACCTTTCGCCTTAAGCAAGCATAAGTTGGTTTTCTACATTTGAGACCCTGTTCTGTTTTGTAATTCAGTTCCTGTGTAGCCAAGTTTACATTCCGTGTAGTAGTGATATCTTATGATGTTTCTTTTTCTGTGTGACTTATTTCACTTAGAATCATCGTACCTGAATCCACTCATTATGCTGCTACGGGCCTGATGACATACATTTCATTGCTGAGTGATATTGCATTGTACGTAAGTACCACAACTTCTTTACCCAATTTTCGCTTTCTGCGATATTGAACTTGTACCGTAAACGAGGTTCTTGTAAACAGAGCCGTCCCAAACTTTGGGTTGGCTGTGTCTTCTTGATTTTAATTTCCCTAAGCTATAGGACCATAAGTGGAAGTGCCCTAGGCTCTGTTGCTTTGTTTTTTAGATGTTTCAGGAAACACTATACACTTCTCCAGAGTGGCTGTTGGCAATTTACATCCCGCCCATCAGCATAACAAGGCTCCCAGTTCTCCATAGCCTGTCCTGCCTTTCTGGATTTTACACATTTTTCAGATGGCCATTTTGACCGGGGGGCAGTGAGACTTCATTGTAGTGCAGATTTCCTTTGCAAACTTGCTTGGTTGGCCAAAAAGTGCGTATGCGTTTTTTCCTGAATATATTCAGGAAAAAACGCATATTCCCTTTTTGGCCAAGTGCATCATTGTGGACGTTCTGCCTCTTTTCCTATGCTTTACATGCAATTCCAGTCTACCTCCTGAAATCGGTTTCCTGCAATTCTGCCCCGCTTTCAAGTCCTCTTGGCAGCCTTACTTCAATATATTTTTGGATGATAGCTGTCATTTATAACTCTGCATGTCTGTGAATGACAGTGCCCCTGAGCTCCTTTCTTCAACTCGCTTTCTTGTGAGCTGGCCGCAACACCGTAGGATTGCTTCAGGCCCTAGTGTGGTTCCGGCACGGCACGCTGAGCCTTTGGTTAATTCCTCTTCCTGGTGGGAAATGAGAGTTAAATTTGACCGTCCAGACACCTCCAGCTAGTCTCTCTTGGTTCTCCCTATTTCTGTTCATTTTCCGCAGAAATTGCAAACTGGGCCAAACAGGAGGTTAAAGGCACTGACTCTCCAAGTGGGGAGAGTGTTAGTAAAGCGTCTGGAATGTTGCACCCGAGTACCGGGGGACGAAAACTGAGACACATTTAAACACGTTTCCCGATCACACGGTGGATCATACTCTGGGTTCCACATGCATGTTTTAGCTGAAGGAAGAATCCCTTAAACCTGGAGAGTTGAGACCCATGGAATGGGTACCATGCAATATGACTTCAAAGGGTCTGCATTTGCTCACCGATCCTCACCAATCCTATCACTGCTGCATTTATGCCGCTGTAAACACGCTTGATTCTCTTGCAGAGACATATAAATCCATAGGTTTTAAGATTCTTACTAGTCAGTTATATTCTTAGGCGTTTAATATGTGGTGTTGAGTCCACTTCGTTGAGCAAGGAGAAGCTCTTGTCTATTACATATTTGGCTTATGGAACGGTATCTGTGCTAATTTCCATCTCTGGTTTTATGCAGCACCACAACTCACATTTCCCCTTAAGGAAGCATAAGTTGGTTTTCTACATTTGAGACCCTGTTCTGTTTTGTAATTCAGTTCCTGTGTAGCCAAGTTTACATTCCGTGTAGTAGTCATATCTTATGATGTTTCTTTTTCTGTGTGACTTATTTCACTTAGAATCATCGTACCTGAATCCACTCATTATGCTGCTACGGACCTGATGACATAGATTTCATTGCTGAGTGGTATTGCATTGTACGTAAGTACCACAACTTCTTTATCCATTTTGCGCTTTCTGTGATATTGAACTTGTACCGTAAACGAGGTTCTTGTAAACAGAGCTGTCCCAAACATTTGGGTGGTTGTGTCTTTTTGATTTTAATTTCCCTAAGCTATAGGACCATAAGTGGAAGTGCCCTAGGCTCTGTTGCTTTGTTTTTTAGATGTTTCAAGAAACACCATACACTTCTCCAGAGTGGCTGTTGGCAATTTACATCCCACCCATCAGCATAACAAGGCTCCCAGTTCTCCATGGCCTGTCCTGCCTTTCTGGATTTTACACTTTTTTCAGATGGCCCTTTTGACCGGGGGGCAGTGAGACTTCATTGTAGTGCAGATTTCCTTTGCAAGCTTGCTTGGTTGGCCAAAAAGGGCGTATGCGTTTTTTCCTGAATATATTCAGGAAAAAACGCATACGCCCTTTTTGGCCAAGTGCATCATTGTGGACGTTCTGCCTCTTTTCCTATGCTTTACATGCAATTCCAGTCTACCTCCTGAAATCGGTTTCCTGCAATTCTGCCCCGCTTTCAAGTCCTCTTGGCAGCCTTACTTCAATATATTTTTGGACGATAGCTATCATTTATAACTCTGCAGGTATGTGAATGACAGTGCCCCTGAGCTCCTTTCTTCAACTCGCTTTCTTGTGAGCTGGCCGCAACACCGCAGCATTGCTTCAGGCCCTAGTGTGGTTCCGGCATGGCATGCTGAGCCTTTGTTTAATTCCTCTTCCTGGTGGGAAATGAGAGTTAAATTTGCCCGTCCAGACACCTCCAGCTAGTCTCTCATTGGTTCTCCCTATTCCTGTTCATTTTCCGCAGAAATTCCAAACTGGGCCAAACAGGAGGTTAAAGGCACTGACTCTCCAAGTGGGGAGAGTGTTAGTAAAGCGTCTGGAATGTTGCACCCGAGTACCAGGGGACGAAAACTGAGACACATTTGAACACGTTTCCCGATCACATGGTGGATCATACTCTGGGTTCCACATGCATGTTTTAGCTGAAGGAAGAATCCCTTAAACCTGGAGAGTTGAGACCCCTGCAATGGGTACCATGCAATATGACTTCAAAGGGTCTGCATTTGCTCACCGAACCTCACCAATCCTATCACTGCTGCATTTATGCCACTGTACACACGCTTGATTCTCTTTCTGAGACATATAAATCCATAGGTTTTAAGATTCTTACTAGTCAGGTATATTCTTAGGCATTTAATATGGGGTGTAGAGTCCACTTCGTTGAGCAAGGAGTAGCTCTTGTCTATTACATATTTGGCTTATGGAACGGTATCTGTTCTAATTTCAATCTCTGGTTTTATGCAGCACCCCAACTCACCTTTCGCCTTAAGCAAGCATAAGTTGGTTTTCTACATTTGAGACCCTGTTCTGTTTTGTAATTCAGTTCCTGTGTAGCCAAGTTTACATTCCATGTGGTAGAGATATCTTATGATGTTTCTTTCTCTGTGTGACTTATTTCACTTACAATCATCGTACCTGAATCCACTCATTATGCTGCTACGGGCCTGATGACATAGATTTCATTGCTGAGTGATATTGCATTGTACGTAAGTACCACAACTTCTTTATCCATTTTGCACTTTCTGTGATATTGAACTTGTACCGTAAACGAGGTTCTTGTAAAAAGAGCCGTCCCAAACTTTGGGGTGGCTGTGTCTTTTTGATTTTAATTTCCCTAAGCTATAGGACCATAAGTGGAAGTGCCCTAGGCTCTGTTGCTTTGTTTTTTAGATGTTTCAGGAAACACCATACACTTCTCCAGAGTGGCTGTTCGCAATTTACATCCCGCACATCAGCATAACAAGGTTCCCACTTCTCCATGGCCTGTCCTGCCTTTCTGGATTTTACACTTTTTTCAGATGGCCCTTTTGACCAGGGTGCAGTGAGACTTCATTGTAGTGCAGATTTCCTTTGCAAGCTTGCTTGGTTGGCCAAAAAGGGCGTATGAGTTTATTCCTGAATATATTCAGGAAAAAACGCATATGCCCTTTTTGGCCAAGTGCATCATTGTGGACGTTCTGCCTCTTTTCCTATGCTTTACATGCAATTCCAGTCTGCCTCCTGAAATCGGTTTCCTGCAATTCTGCCCCGCTTTCAAGTCCTCTTGGCAGCCTTACTTCAATATATTTTTGGACGATAGCTGTCATTTATAACTCTGCAGGTATGTGAATGACAGTGCCCCTGAGCTCCTTTCTTCAACTCGCTTTCTTGTGAGCTGGCCGCAACACCGCAGCATTGCTTCAGGCCCTAGTGTGGTTCCGGCATGGCACACTGAGCCTTTGGTTAATTCCTCTTCCTGGTGGGAAATGAGAGTTAAATTTGCCCGTCCAGACACCTCCAGCTAGTCTCTCATTGGTTCTCCCTATTCCTGTTCATTTTCCGCAGAAATTGCAAACTGGGCCAAACAGGAGGTTAAAGGCACTGACTCTCCAAGTGGGGAGAGTGTTAGTAAAGCATCTGGAATGTTGCACCCGAGTAGCAGGGGACGAAAACTGACACAATTGAACACGTTTCCCGATCACACGGTGGATCATACTCTGGGTTCCACATGCATGTTTTAGCTGAAGGAAGAATCCCTTAAACCTGGAGAGTTGAGACCCATGGAATGGGTACCATGCAATATGACTTCAAAGGGTCTGCATTTGTCCACCGAACCTCACCAATCCTATCACTGCTGCGTTTATGCCGCTGTACACACGCTTGATTCTCTTTCTGAGACATATAAATCCATAGGTTTTAAGATTCTTCCTAGTCAGGTATATTCTTAGGCGTTTATTATGGGGTGTAGATTCCACTTCGTTGAGCAAGGAGTAGCTCTTGTCTATTACATATTTGGCTTATGGAACGGTATCTGTGCTAATTTCAATCTCTGGTTTTATGCAGCACCCCAACTCACCTTTCGCCTTAAGCAAGCATAAGTTGGTTTTCTACATTTGAGACCCTGTTCTGTTTTGTAATTCAGTTCCTGTGTAGCCAAGTTTACATTCCGTGTAGTAGTGATATCTTATGATGTTTCTTTTTCTGTGTGACTTATTTCACTTAGAATCATCGTACCTGAATCCACTCATTATGCTGCTATGGGCCTGATGACATAGATTTCATTGCTGAGTGATATTGCATTGTACGTAAGTACCACAACTTCTTGATCCATTTTTCGCTTTCTGTGATATTGAACTTGTACCGTAAACGAGGTTCTTGTAAACAGAGCTGTCCCAAACATTGGTGTGTTTGTGTCTTTTTGATTTTAATTTCCCTAAGCTATAGGACCATAAGTGGAAGTGCCCTAGGCTCTGTTGCTTTGTTTTTTAGATGTTTCAGGAAACACCATACACTTCTCCAGAGTGGCTGTTGGCAATTTACATCCCGCCCATCAGCATAACAAGGCTCCCAGTTCTCCATGGCCTGTCCTGCCTTTCTGGATTTTACACTTTTTTCAGATGGCACTTTTGACCGGGGGGCAGTGAGACTTCATTGTAGTGCAGATTTCCTTTGCAAGCTTGCTTGGTTGGCCAAAAAGGGCGTAGGCTTTTTTTCTTGAGGAAAAATCGCATATGCCCTTTTTGGCCAAGTGCATCATTGTAGACGTTCTGCCTCTTTTCCTATGCTTTACATGCAATTCCAGTCTACCTCCTGAAATCGGTTTCCTGCAATTCTGCCCCGCTTTCAAGTCCTCTTGGCAGCCTTACTTCAATATATTTTTGGACGATAGCTGTCATTTATAACTCTGCAGTTTTGTGAATTACAGTGCCCCTGAGCTCCTTTCTTCAACTTGCTTTCTTGTGAGCTGGCCGCAACACCGCAGCATCGCTTCAGGCCCTAGTGTTGTTCCGGCATGGCACGCTGAGCCTTTGGTTAATTCCTCTTCCTGGTGGGAAATGAGAGTTAAATTTGCCCGTCCAGACACCTCCAGCCAGTTTCTCATTGGTTCTCCCTATTCCTGTTCATTTTCTGCAGAAATTGCAAACTGGGCCAAACAGGAGGTTAAAGGCACTGACTCTCCAAGTGGGGAGAGTGTTAGTAAAGCGTCTGGAATGTTGCACCCGAGTACCAGGGGACGAAAACTGACACATTTGAACACGTTTCCCGATCACACGGTGGATCATACTCTGGGTTCCACATGCATGTTTTAGCTGAAGGAAGAATCCCTTAAACCTGGAGAGTTGAGACCCATGGAATGGGTACCATGCAATATGACTTCAAAGGGTCTGCATTTGCTCACCGAACCTCATCAATCCTATCACTGCTGCGTTTATGCTGCTATACACACGCTTGATTCTCTTTCGGAGATATATAAATCTATAGGTTTTAAGATTCTTACTCGTCAGGTATATTCTTAGGCGTTTAATATGGGGTGTTGAGTCCACTTCGTTGAGCAAGGTGTAGCTCTTTTCTATTACATATTTGGCTTATGGAACGATATCTGTGCTAATTTCAATGTCTGGTTTTATGCAGCACCCCAACTCACCTTTCCCCTTAAGGAAGCATAAGTAGGTTTTCTACATTTGAGACCCTGTTCTGTTTTGTAATTCAGTTCCTGTGTAGCCAAGTTTACATTCCGTGTAGTAGTGATATCTTATGATGTTTCTTTTTCTGTGTGACTTATTTCACTTAGAATCATCGTACCTGAATCCACTCATTATGCTGCAATGGGCCTGATGACATAGATTTCATTGCTGAGTGATATTGCATTGTAGGTAAGTACAACAACTTCTTTATCCATTTTTCACTTTCTGTGATATTGAACTTGTACCGTAAACGAGGTTACTGTAAACAGCACCGTCCCAAACTTTGGGGTGGCTGTGTCTTTTTGATTTTAATTTCCCTAAGCTATAGGACCATAAGTGGAAGTGCCCTAGGCTCTGTTACTTTGTTTTGTAGATGTTTCAGGAAACACCATACACTTCTCCAGAGTGGCTGTTGGCAATTTACATCCCGCCCATCAGCATAACAAGGCTCCCAGTTCTCCATGGCCTGTCCTGCTTTGCTGGATTTTATACTTTTTTCAGATGGCCCTTTTGCCCGCGGGGTAGTGAGACTTCATTGTAGTGCAGATTCCCATTGCAAGCTTGCTTGGTTGGCCAAAAATGGCGTATGCGTTTTTTCCTGAATATATTAAGGAAAAAACGCATACACCCTTTTTGGCCAAGTGCATCATTGTGGACGTTCTGCCTCTTTTCCTATGCTTTACATGCAATTCCAGTCTACCTCCTGAAATCGGTTTCCTGCAATTCTGCCCCGCTTTCAAGTCCTCTTGGCAGCCTTACTTCAATATATTTTTGGACGATAGCTGTCATTTATAACTCTGCAGGTTTGTGAATTACAGTGCCCCTGAGCTCCTTTCTTCAACTCGTTTTCTTGTGAGCTGGCCGCAACACCGCAGCATTGCTTCAGGCCCTAGTGTGGTTCCAGAATGGCACGCTGAGCCTTTGTTTAATTCCTCTTCCTGGTGGGAAATGAGAGTTAAATTTGCCCGTCCAGACACCTTCAGCTAGTCTCTCATTGGTTTTCCCTATTCCTATTCAATTTCCGCAGAAATTGCAAACTGGGCCAAACAGGAGGTTAAAGGCACTGACTCTCCAAGTGGGGAGAGTGTTAGTAAAGCGTCTGGAATGTTGCACCCGAGTACCGGGGGACGAAAACTGAGTCACATTTGAACACGTTTCCCGATCACACGTTGGATCATACTCTGGGTTCCACATGCATGTTTTAGCTGAAGGAAGAATCCCTTAAACCTGGAGAGTTGAGACCCATGGAATGGGTACCATGCAATATGACTTCAAAGGGTCTGCATTTGCTCACCGAACCTCACCAGTCCTATCACTGCTGCGTTTATGCCGCTGTACACACGCTTGATTCTCTTTCGGAGACATATAAATCCATAGGTTTTAAGATTCTTACTAGTCAGGTATATTCTTAGGCGTTTAATATGGGGTGTAGAGTCCACTTCGTTGAGCAAGGAGTAGCTCTTGTCTATTACATATTTGGCTTATGGAACGGTATCTGTGCTAATTTCAATCTCTGGTTTTATGCAGCACCCCAACTCACCTTTCCCCTTAAGCAAGCATAAGTTGGTTTTCTACATTTGAGACCCTGTTCTGCTTTGTAATTCAGTTCCTGTGTAGCCAAGTTTACATTCCGTGTAGTAGTGATATCTTATGATGTTTCTTTTTCTGTGTGACTTATTTCACTTAGAATCATCGTACCTGAATCCACTCATTATGCTGCTATGGGCCTGATGACATAGATTTCATTGCTGAGTGATATTGCATTGTACGTAAGTACCACAACTTCTTTATCCATTTTTCACTTTCTGTGATTTTGAACTTGTACTGTAAACGAGGTTCTTGTAAACAGAGCCGTCCCAAACTTTGGGGTGGCTGTGTCTTTTTGATTTTAATTTCCCTAAGCTATAGGACCATAAATGGAAGTGCCCTAGGCTCTGTTGCTTTGTTTTTTAGATGTTTCAGGAAACACCATACACTTCTCCAGAGTGGCTGTTGGCAATTTACATCCCGCCCATCAGCATAACAAGGCTCCCAATTCTCCATGGCTTGTCCTGCCTTTCTGGATTTTACACTTTTTTCAGATGGCCCTTTTGACCGGGGGGCAGTGAGACTTCATTGTAGTGCAGATTTCCTTTGCAAGCTTGCTTGGTTGGCCAAAAAGGGCGTATGCGTTTTTTCCTGAATGTATTCAGGAAAAAACGCATACGCCCTTTTTGGCCAAGTGCATCATTGTGGACGTTCTGCCTCTTTTCCTATGCTTTACATGCAATTCCAGTCTACCTCCTGAAATCGGTTTCCTGCAATTCTGTCCCGCTTTCAAGTCCTCTTGGCAGCCTTACTTCAATATATTTTTGGACGATAGCTGTCATTTATAACTCTGCAGGTATGTGAATTACAGTGCCCCTGAGCTCCTTTCTTCAACTCGCTTTCTTGTGAGCTGGCCGCAACACCGCAGCATTGCTTCAGGCCCTAGTGTGGTTCCGGCATGGCACACTGAGCCTTTGGTTAATTCCTCTTCCTGGTGGGAAATGAGAGTTAAATTTGCCCGTCCAGACACCTCCAGCTAGTCTCTCATTGGTTCTCCCTATTCCTGTTCATTTTCCGCAGAAATTGCAAACTGGGCCAAACAGGAGGTTAAAGGCACTGACTCTCCAAGCGGGGAGAGTGTTAGTAAAGCGTCTGGAATGTTGCACCCGAGTACCAGGGGACGAAAACTGACACAATTGAACACGTTTCCCTATCACACGGTGGATCATACTCTGGGTTCCACATGCATGTTTTAGCTGAAGGAAGAATCCCTTAAACCTGGAGAGTTGAGACCCATGGAATGGGTACCATGCAATATGACTTCAAAGGGTCTGCATTTGTCCACCGAACCTCACCAATAATATCACTGCTGCGTTTATGCCGCTGTACACACGCTTGATTCTCTTTCGGAGACATATAAATCCATAGGTTTTAAGATTCTTACTAGTCAGGTATATTCTTAGGCGTTTAATATGGGGTGTAGAGTCCACTTCGTTGAGCAAGGAGTAGCTCTTGTCTATTACATATTTGGCTTATGGAATGCTATCTGTGCTAATTTCAATCTTTGGTTTTACGTAGCACCCCAATTCAACTTTCCTCTTAAGCAAGCATAAGTCGGTATTCTACATTTGAGACCCTGTTCTGTTTTGTAATTCAGTTCCTGTGTAGCCAAGTTTACATTCCATGTGGTAGAGATATCTTATGATGTTTCTTTTTCTGTGTGACTTATTTCACTTAGAATCATCGTACCTGAATCCACTCATTATGCTGTTACGGGCCTGATGACATAGATTTCATTGCTGAGTGATATTGCATTGTACGTAAGTACCACAACTTCTTGATCCATTTTTCGCTTTCTGTGATATTGAACTTGTACCGTAAACGAGGTTCTTGTAAACAGAGCTGTCCCAAACATTGGGGTGGTTGTGTCTTTTTGATTTTAATTTCCCTAAGCTATAGGACCATAAGTGGAAGTGCCCTAGGCTCTGTTGCTTTGTTTTTTAGATGTTTCAGGAAACACCATACACTTCTCCAGAGTGGCTGTTGGCAATTTACATCCCGCCCATCAGCATAACAAGGCTCCCAGTTCTCCATGGCCTGTCCTGCCTTTCTGGATTTTACACTTTTTTCAGATGGCACTTTTGACCGGGGGCAGTGAGACTTCATAGTAGTGCAGATTTCCTTTGCAAGCTTGCTTGGTTGGCCAAAAAGGGCGTAGGCTTTTTTTCTTGAGGAAAAATCGCATATGCCCTTTTTGGCCAAGTGCATCATTGTGGACGTTCTGCCTCTTTTCCTATGCTTTACATGCAATTCCAGTCTACCTCCTGAAATCCGTTTCCTGCAATTCTGCCCCGCATTCAAGTCCTCTTGGCAGCCTTACTTCAATATATTTTTGGACGATAGCTGTCATTTATAACTCTGCAGGTATGTGAATGACAGTGCCCCTGAGCTCCTTTCTTCAACTCGCTTTCTTGTAAGCTGGCCGCAACACCGCAGCATTGCTTCAGGCCCTAGTGTGGTTCCGGCATGGCACGCTGAGCCTTTGGTTAATTCCTCTTCCTGGTGGGAAATGAGAGTTAAATTTGCCCGTCCAGACACCTCCAGCTAGTCTCTCATTGGTTCTCCCTATTCCTGTTCATTTTCCGCAGAAATTGCAAACTGGGCCAAACAGGAGGTTAAAGGCACTGACTCTCTAAGTGGGGAGAGTGTTAGTAAAGCGTCTGGAATGTTGCACCCGAGTACCGGGGGAAGAAAACTGAGTCACATTTGAACACGTTTCCCGATCACACGGTGGATCATACTCTGGGTTCCACATGCATGTTTTAGCTGAAGGAAGAATCCCTTAAACCTGGAGAGTTGAGACCCATGGAATGGGTACCATGCAATATGACTTGAAAGGGTCTGCATTTGCTCACCGAACCTCACCAATCCTAACACTGCTGCGTTTATACCGCTGTACACATGGTTGATTCTCTTTCTGAGACATATAAATCCATAGGTTTTAAGATTCTTACTAGTCAGGTATATTCTTATGCATTTAATATGGGGTGTTGAGTCCACTTCGTTGAGCAATGAGTAGCTCTTGTCTATTACATATTTGGCTTATGGAACGGTATCTGTGCTAATTTCAATCTCTGGTTTTATGCAGCACCCCAACTCACCTTTCCCCTTAAGCAAGCATAAGATGGTTTTCTACATTTGAGACCCTGTTCTGTTTTGTAATTCAGTTCCTGTGTAGCCAAGTTTACATTCCGTGTAGTAGTGATATCTTATGATGTTTCTTTTTCTGTGTGACTTATTTCACTTAGAATCATCGTACCTGAATCCACTCATTATGCTGCTATGGGCCTGATGACATAGATTTCATTGCTGAGTGATATTGCATTGTACGTAAGTACCACAACTTCTTTATCCATTTTTCATTTTCTGTGATTTTGAACTTGTACTGTAAACGAGGTTCTTGTAAACAGAGCCGTCCCAAACTTTGGGGTGGCTGTGTCTTTTTGATTTTAATTTCCCTAAGCTATAGGACCATAAATGGAAGTGCCCTAGGCTCTGTTGCTTTGTTTTTTAGATGTTTCAGGAAACACCATACACTTCTCCAGAGTGGCTGTTGGCAATTTACATGCCGCCCATCAGCATAACAAGGCTCCCAATTCTCCATGGCTTGTCCTGCCTTTCTGGATTTTACACTTTTTTCAGATGGCCCTTTTGACCGGGGGGCAGTGAGACTTCATTGTAGTGCAGATTTCCTTTGCAAGCTTGCTTGGTTGGCCAAAAAGGGCGTATGCGTTTTTTCCTGAATATATTAAGGAAAAAACGCATACGCCCTTTTTGGCCAAGTGCATCATTGTGGACGTTCTGCCTCTTTTCCTATGCTTTACATGCAATTCCAGTCTACCTCCTGAAATCGGTTTCCTGCAATTCTGCCCCGCTTTCAAGTCCTCTTGGCAGCCTTACTTCAATATATTTTTGGACGATAGCTATCATTTATAACTCTGCAGGTATGTGAATGACAGTGCCCCTGAGCTCCTTTCTTCAACTCGCTTTCTTGTGAGCTGGCCGCAACACCGCAGGATTGCTTCAGGCCTTAGTGTGGTTCCGGCATGGCACGCTGAGCCTTTGGTTAATTCCTCTTCCTGGTGGGAAATGAGAGTTAAATTTGCCCGTCCAGACACCTCCAGCTAGTCTCTCATTGGTTCTCCCTATTCCTGTTCATTTTCCGCAGAAATTGCAAACTGGGCCAAACAGGAGGTTAAAGGCACTGACTCTCCAAGTGGGGAGAGTGTTAGTAAAGCGTCTGGAATGTTGCACCCGAGTACCGGGGGACGAAAACTGAGTCACATTTGAACACGTTTCCCGATCACACGGTGGATCATACTCTGGGTTCCACATGCATGTTTTAGCTGAAGGAAGAATCCCTTAAACCTGGAGAGTTGAGACCCATGGAATGGGTACCATGCAATATGACTTGAAAGGGTCTGCATTTGCTCACCGAACCTCACCAATCCTATCACTGCTGCGTTTATGCCGCTGTACACATGGTTGATTCTCTTTTGGAGACATATAAATCCATAGGTTTTAAGATTCTTACTAGTCAGGTATATTCTTAGGCGTTTAATATGGGGTGTTGAGTCCACTTCGTTGAGCAATGAGTAGCTCTTGTCTATTACATATTTGGCTTATGGAACGGTATCTTTTCTAATTTCAATCTCTGGTTTTATGCAGCACCCCAACTCACCTTTCCCCTTAAGCAAGCATAAGATGGTTTTCTACATTTGAGACCCTGTTCTATTTTGTAATTCAGTTCCTGTGTAGCCAAGTTTACATTCCGTGTAGTAGTGATATCTTATGATGTTTCTTTTTCTGTGTGACTTATTTCACTTAGAATCATCGTACCTGAATCCACTCATTATGCTGCTATGGGCCTGATGACATAGATTTCATTGCTGAGTGATATTGCATTGTACGTAAGTACCACAACTTCTTTATCCATTTTTCATTTTCTGTGATTTTGAACTTGTACTGTAAACGAGGTTCTTGTAAACAGAGCCGTCCCAAACTTTGGGGTGGCTGTGTCTTTTTGATTTTAATTTCCCTAAGCTATAGGACCATAAATGGAAGTGCCCTAGGCTCTGTTGCTTTGTTTTTTAGATGTTTCAGGAAACACCATACACTTCTCCAGAGTGGCTGTTGGCAATTTACATCCCGCCCATCAGCATAACAAGGCTCCCAATTCTCCATGGCTTGTCCTGCCTTTCTGGATTTTACACTTTTTTCAGATGGCCCTTTTGACCGGGGGGCAGTGAGACTTCATTGTAGTGCAGATTTCCTTTGCAAGCTTGCTTGGTTGGCCAAAAAGGGCATATGCGTTTTTTCCTGAATGTATTCAGGAAAAAACGCATACGCCCTTTTTGGCCAAGTGCATCATTGTGGACGTTCTGCCTCTTTTCCTATGCTTTACATGCAATTCCAGTCTACCTCCTGAAATCGGTTTCCTGCAATTCTGCCCTGCTTTCAAGTCCTCTTGGCAGCCTTACTTCAATATATTTTTGGACGATAGCTGTCATTTATAACTCTGCAGGTATGTGAATTACAGTGCCCCTGAGCTCCTTTCTTCAACTCGCTTTCCTGTGAGCTGGCCGCAACACCGCAGCATTGCTTCAGGCCCTAGTGTGGTTCCGGCATGGCACGCTGAGCCTTTGGTTAATTCCTCTTCCTGGTGGGAAATCAGAGTTAAATTTGCCCGTCCAGACACCTCCAGCTAGTCTCTCATTGGTTCTCCCTATTCCTGTTCATTTTCCGCAGAAATTGCAAACTGGGCCAAAGAGGAGGTTAAAGGCACTGACTCTCCAAGTGGGGAGAGTGTTAGTAAAGCGTCTGGAATGTTGCACCCGAGTACCAGGGGACGAAAACTGACACAATTGAACACGTTTCCCTATCACACGGTGGATCATACTCTGGGTTCCACATGCATGTTTTAGCTGAAGGAAGAATCCCTTAAACCTGGAGAGTTGAGACCCATGGAATGGGTACCATGCAATATGACTTCAAAGGGTCTGCATTTGTCCACCGAACCTCAACAATAATATCACTGCTGCGTTTATGCCGCTGTACACACGCTTGATTCTCTTTCGGAGACATATAAATCCATAGGTTTTAAGATTCTTACTAGTCAGGTATATTCTTAGGCGTTTAATATGGGGTGTAGAGTCCACTTCGTTGAGCAAGGAGTAGCTCTTGTCTATTACATATTTGGCTTATGGAACGGTATCTGTGCTAATTTCAATCTTTGGTTTTATGTAGCACCCCAACTCAACTTTCCGCTTAAGCAAGCATAAGTCGGTATTCTACATTTGAGAACCTGTTCTGTTTTGTAATTCAGTTCCTGTGTAGCCAAGTTTACATTCCATGTGGTAGAGATATCTTATGATGTTTCTTTTTCTGTGTGACTTATTTCACTTAGAATCATCGTACCTGAATCCACTCATTATGCTGCTACGGGCCTGATGACATAGATTTCATTGCTGAGTGATATTGCATTGTACGTAAGTACCACAACTTCTTGATCCATTTTTCGCTTTCTGTGATATTGAACTTGTACCATAAACAAGGTTCTTGTAAACAGAGCTGTCCCAAATATTGGGGTAGTTGTGTCTTTTTGATTTTAATTTCCCTAAGCTATAGGACCATAAGTGGAAGTGCCCTAGGCTCTGTTGCTTTGTTTTTTAGATGTTTCAGGAAACACCATACACTTCTCCAGAGTGGCTGTTGGCAATTTACATCCCGCCCATCAGCATAACAAGGCTCCCATTTCTCCATGGCCTGTCCTGCCTTTCTGGATTTTACACTTTTTTCAGATGGCACTTTTGACCGGGGGGCAGTGAGACTTCATTGTAGTGCAGATTTCCTTTGCAAGCTTGCTTGGTTGGCCAAAAAGGGCGTAGGCTTTTTTTCTTGAGGAAAAATCGCATATGCCCTTTTTGGCCAAGTGCATCATTGTCGACGTTCTGCCTCTTTTCCTATGCTTTACATGCAATTCCAGTCTACCTCCTGAAATCGGTTTCCTGCAATTCTGCCCCGCTTTCAAGTCCTCTTGGCAGCCTTACTTCAATATATTTTTGGATGATAGCTGTCATTTATAACTCTGCATGTCTGTGAATGACAGTGCCCCTGAGCTCCTTTCTTCAACTCGCTTTCTTGTGAGCTGGCCGCAACACCGCAGCATCGCTTCAGGCCCTAGTGTTGTTCCGGCATGGCACGCTGAGCCTTTGGTTAATTCCTCTTCCTGGTGGGAAATGAGAGTTAAATTTGCCCGTCCAGACACCTCCAGCTAGTCTCTCATTGGTTCTCCCTATTCCTGTTCATTTTCCGCAGAAATTGGAAACTGGGCCAAACAGGAGGTTAAAGGCACTGACTCTCCAAGAGGGGAGAGTGTTAGTAAAGCGTCTGGAATGTTGCACCCGAGTACCAGGGGACGAAAACTGAGACACATTTGAACACGTTTCCCGATCACATGGTGGATCATACTCTGGGTTCCACATGCATGTTTTAGCTGAAGGAAGAATCCCTTAAACCTGGAGAGTTGAGACCCCTGCAATGGGTACCATGCAATATGACTTCAAAGGGTCTGCATTTGCTCACCGAACCTCACCAATCCTATCACTGCTGCATTTATGCCACTGTACACACGCTTGATTCTCTTTCGGAGACATATAAATCCATAGGTTTTAAGATTCTTACTAGTCAGGTATATTCTTAGGCGTTTAATATGGGGTGTAGAGTCCACTTCGTTGAGCAAGGAGTAGCTCTTGTCTATTACATATTTGGCTTATGGAACGGTATCTGTGCTAATTTCAATCTCTGGTTTTATGCAGCACCCCAACTCACCTTTCCCCTTAAGCAAGCATAAGTCGGTTTTCTACATTTGAGACCCTGTTCTGTTTTGTAATTCAGTTCCTGTGTAGCCAAGTTTACATTCCATGTGGTAGAGATATCTTATGATGTTTCTTTTTCTGTGTGACTTATTTCACTTAGAATCATCGTACCTGAATCCACTCATTATGCTGCTATGGGCCTGATGACATAGATTTCATTGCTGAGTGATATTGCATTGTACGTAAGTACCACAACTTCTTTATCCATTTTTCACTTTCTGTGATTTTGAACTTATACTGTAAATGAGGTTCTTGTAAACAGAGCCTTCCCAAACTTTGGGGTGGCTGTGTCTTTTTGATTTTAATTTCCCTAAGCTATAGGACCATAAGTGGAAGTGCCCTAGGCTCTGTTGCTTTGTTTTGTAGATGTTTCAGGAAACACCATACACTTCTCCAGAGTGGCTGTTGGCAATTTACATCCCGCCCATCAGCATAACAAGGCTCCCAGTTCTCCATGGCCTGTCCTGCCTTTCTGGATTTTACACTTTTTTCAGATGGCCCTTTTGACCGGGGGGCAGTGAGACTTCATTGTAGTGCAGATTTCCTTTGCAAGCTTGCTTGGTTGGCCAAAAAGGGCGTATGCGTTTTTTCCTGAATATATTCAGGAAAAAACGCATACGCCCTTTTTGGCCAAGTGCATCATTGTGGACGTTCTGCCTCTTTTCCTATGCTTTACATGCAATTCCAGTCTACCTCCTGAAATCGGTTTCCTGCAATTCTGCCCCGCTTTCAAGTCCTCTTGGCAGCCTTACTTCAATATATTTTTGGACGATAGCTATCATTTATAACTCTGCAGGTATGTGAATGACAGTGCCCCTGAGCTCCTTTCTTCAACTCGCTTTCTTGTGAGCTGGCCGCAACACCGCAGGATTGCTTCAGGCCCTAGTGTGGTTCCGGCATGACATGCTGAGCCTTTGGTTAATTCCTCTTCCTGGTGGGAAATGAGAGTTAACTTTGCCCGTCCAGACACCTCCAGCTAGTCTCTCATTGGTTCTCCCTATTCCTGTTCATTTTCCGCAGAAATTGCAAACTGGGCCAAACAGGAGGTTAAAGGCACTGACTCTCCAAGAGGGGAGAGTGTTAGTAAAGCGTCTGGAATGTTGCACCCGAGTAACAGGGGACGAAAACTGAGACACATTTGAACACGTTTCCCGATCACATGGTGGATCATACTCTGGGTTCCACATGCATGTTTTAGCTGAAGGAAGAATCCCTTAAACCTGGAGAGTTGAGACCCCTGCAATGGGTACCATGCAATATGACTTCAAAGGGTCTGCATTTGCTCACCGAACCTCACCAATCCTATCACTGCTGCATTTATGCCACTGTACACACGCTTGATTCTCTTTCTGAGACATATAAATCCATAGGTTTTAAGATTCTTACTAGTCAGGTATATTCTTAGGCGTTTAATATGGGGTGTAGAGTCCACTTCGTTGAGCAAGGAGTAGCTCTTGTCTATTACATATTTGGCTTATGGAACGGTATCTGTGCTAATTTCAATCTCTGGTTTTATGCAGCACCCCAACTCACCTTTCCCCTTAAGCAAGCATAAGTCGGTTTCCTACATTTGAGACCCTGTTCTGTTTTGTAATTCAGTTCCTGTGTAGCCAAGTTTACATTCCATGTGGTAGAGATATCTTATGATGTTTCTTTTTCTGTGTGACTTATTTCACTTAGAATCATCGTACCTGAATCCACTCATTATGCTGCTATGGGCCTGATGACATAGATTTCATTGCTGAGTGATATTGCATTGTACGTAAGTACCACAACTTCTTTATCCATTTTTCACTTTCTGTGATTTTGAACTTATACTGTAAACGAGGTTCTTGTAAACAGAGCCTTCCCAAACTCTGGGGTGGCTGTGTCTTTTTGATTTTAATTTCCCTAAGCTATAGGACCATAAGTGGAAGTGCCCTAGGCTCTGTTGCTTTGTTTTGTAGATGTTTCAGGAAACACCATACACTTCTCCAGAGTGGCTGTTGGCAATTTACATCCCGCCCATCAGCATAACAAGGCTCCCAGTTCTCCATGGCCTGTCCTGCCTTTCTGGATTTTACACTTTTTTCAGATGGCCCTTTTGACCGGGGGGCAGTGAGACTTCATTGTAGTGCAGATTTCCTTTGCAAGCTTGCTTGGTTGGCCAAAAAGGGCGTATGCGTTTTTTCCTGAATATATTAAGGAAAAAACGCATACGCCCTTTTTGGCCAAGTGCATCATTGTGGACGTTCTGCCTCTTTTCCTATGCTTTACATGCAATTCCAGTCTACCTCCTGAAATCGGTTTCCTGCAATTCTGCCCCGCTTTCAAGTCCTCTTGGCAGCCTTACTTCAATATATTTTTGGACGATAGCTATCATTTATAACTCTGCAGGTATGTGAATGACAGTGCCCCTGAGCTCCTTTCTTCAACTCGCTTTCTTGTGAGCGGGCCGCAACACCGCAGGATTGCTTCAGGCCCTAGTGTGGTTCCGGCATGGCACGCTGAGCCTTTGTTTAATTCCTCTTCCTGGTGGGAAATGAGAGTTAAATTTGCCCGTCCAGACACCTCCAGCTAGTCTCTCATTGGTTCTCCCTATTCCTGTTCATTTTCCGCAGAAATTGCAAACTGGGCCAAACAGGAGGTTAAAGGCACTGACTCTCCAAGTGGGGAGAGTGTTAGTAAAGCATCTGGAATGTTGCACCCGAGTAGCAGGGGACGAAAACTGACACAATTGAACACGTTTCCCGATCACACGGTGGATCATACTCTGGGTTCCACATGCATGTTTTAGCTGAAGGAAGAATCCCTTAAACCTGGAGAGTTGAGACCCATGGAATGGGTATCATGCAATATGACTTCAAAGGGTCTGCATTTGCTCACCGAACCTCACCAATCCTATCACTGCTGCATTTATGACACTGTACACACGCTTGATTCTCTTTCGGAGACATATAAATCCATAGGTTTTAAGATTCTTTCTAGTCAGGTATATTCTTACGCGTTTAATATGGGTTGTAGAGTCCACTTCGTTGAGCAAGGAGTAGCTCTTGTCTATTAAATATTTGGCTTATGGAACGGTATCTGTTTTAATTTCAATCTCTGGTTTTATGCAGCACCCCAACTCACCTTTCGCCTTAAGCAGGCATAAGTTGGTTTTCTACATTTGAGACCCTGTTCTGTTTTGTAATTCAGTTCCTGTGTAGCCAAGTTTACATTCCTTGTAGTAGTGATATCTTATGATGTTTGTTTTTCTGTGTGACTTATTTCACTTAGAATCATCGTACCTGAATCCACTCATTATGCTGCTACGGGCCTGATGACATAGATTTCATTGCTGAGTGATATTGCATTGTACGTAAGTACCACAACTTCTTTATCCATTTTTCGCTTTCTGTGATATTGAACTTGGACCATAAATGAGGTTCTTGTAAACAGAGCTGTCCCTAACTTTGGGGTGGCTGAGTCTTTTTGATTTTAATTTCCCTAAGCTATAGGACCATAAGTGGAAGTGCCCTAGGCTCTGTTGCTTTGTTTTTTAGATGTTTCAGGAAACACCATACACTTCTCCAGAGTGGCTGTTGGCAATTTACATCCCGCCCATGAGCATAACAAGGCTCCCAGTTCTCCATGGCCTGTCCTGCCTTTCTGGATTTTACACTTTTTTCAGATGGCCCTTTTGACCGGGGGGCAGTGAGACTTCATTGTAGTGCAGATTTCCTTTGCAAGCTTGCTTGGTTGGCCAAAAAGGGCATATGCTTTTTTTCCTGAATATATTCAGGAAAAAACGCATACGCCCTTTTTGGCCAAGTGCATCATTGTGGACGTTCTGCCTCTTTTCCTATGCTTTACATGCAATTCCAGTCTACCTCCTGAAATCGGTTTCCTGCAATTCTGCCCCGCTTTCAAGTCCTCTTGGCAGCCTTACTTCAATATACTTTTGGACGATAGCTATCATTTATAACTCTGCAGGTATGTGAATGACAGTGCCCCTGAGCTCCTTTCTTCAACTCGCTTTCTTGTGAGCTGCCCGCAACACCGCAGGATTGCTTCAGGCCCTAGAGTGGTTCCGGCATGGCATGCTGAGCCTTTGTTTAATTCCTCTTCCTGGTGGGAAATGAGAGTTAAATTTGCCCGTCCAGACACCTCCAGCTAGTCTCTCATTGGTTCTCCCTATTCCTGTTCATTTTCCGCAGAAATTGCAAACTGGGCCAAACAGGAGGTTAAAGGCACTGACTCTCCAAGAGGGGAGAGTGTTAGTAAAACGTCTGGAATGTTGCACCCGAGTACCAGGGGACGAAAACTGAGACACATTTGAACACGTTTCCCGATCACATGGTGGATCATACTCTGGGTTCCACATGCATGTTTTAGCTGAAGGAAGAATCCCTTAAACCTGGAGAGTTGAGACCCCTGCAATGGGTACCATGCAATATGACTTCAAAGGGTCTGCATTTGCTCACCGAACCTCACCAATCCTATCACTGCTGCATTTATGCCACTGTACACACGCTTGATTCTCTTTCTGAGACATATAAATCCATAGGTTTTAAGATTCTTACTAGTCAGGTATATTCTTAGGCGTTTAATATGGGGTGTAGAGTCCACTTTGTTGAGCAAGGAGTAGCTCTTGTCTATTACATATTTGGCTTATGGAACGGTATCTGTGCTAATTTCAATCTCTGGTTTTATGCAGCACCCCAACTCACCTTTCCCCTTAAGCAAGCATAAGTCGGTTTTCTACATTTGAGACCCTGTTCTGTTTTGTAATTCAGTTCCTGTGTAGCCAAGTTTACATTCCATGTGGTAGAGATATCTTATGATGTTTCTTTTTCTATGTGACTTATTTCACTTAGAATCATCGTACCTGAATCCACTCATTATGCTGCTATGGGCCTGATGACATAGATTTCATTGCTGAGTGATATTGCATTGTACGTAAGTACCACAACTTCTTTATCCATTTTTCACTTTCTGTGATTTTGAACTTATACTGTAAACTAGGTTCTGGTAAACAGAGCCTTCCCAAACTTTGGGGTGGCTGTGTCTTTTTGATTTTAATTTCCCTAAGGTATAGGACCATAAGTGGAAGTGCCCTAGGCTCTGTTGCTTTGTTTTGTAGATGTTTCAGGAAACACCATACACTTCTCCAGAGTGGCTGTTGGCAATTTACATCCCACCCATCAGCATAACAAGGCTCCCAGTTCTCCATGGCCTGTCCTGCCTTTCTGGATTTTACACTTTTTTCAGATGGCCCTTTTGACCGGGGGGCAGTGAGACTTCATTGTAGTGCAGATTTCCTTTGCAAGCTTGCTTGGTTGGCCAAAAAGGGCGTATGCGTTTTTTCCTGAATATATTCAGGAAAAAACGCATACGCCCTTTTTGGCCAAGTGCATCATTGTGGACGTTCTGCCTCTTTTCCTATGCTTTACATGCAATTCCAGTCTACCTCCTGAAATCGGTTTCCTGCAATTCTGCCCCGCTTTCAAGTCCTCTTGGCAGCCTTACTTCAATATATTTTTGGACGATAGCTATCATTTATAACTCTGCAGGTATGTGAATGACAGTGCCCCTGAGCTCCTTTCTTCAACTCGCTTTCTTGTGAGCGGGCCGCAACACCGCAGGATTGCTTCAGGCCCTAGTGTGGTTCCGGCATGGCACACTGAGCCTTTGTTTAATTCCTCTTCCTGGTGGGAAATGAGAGTTAAATTTGCCCGTCCAGACACCTCCAGCTAGTCTCTCATTGGTTCTCCCTATTCCTGTTCATTTTCCGCAGAAATTGCAAACTGGGCCAAACAGGAGGTTAAAGGCACTGACTCTCCAAGTGGGGAGAGTGTTAGTAAAGCGTCTGGAATGTTGCACCCGAGTACCAGGGGACGAAAACTGAGACACATTTGAACACGTTTCCCGATCACATGGTGGATCATACTCTGGGTTCCACATGCATGTTTTAGCTGAAGGAAGAATCCCTTAAACCTGGAGAGTTGAGACCCCTGCAATGGGTACCATGCAATATGACTTCAAAGGGTCTGCATTTGCTCACCGAACCTCACCAATCCTATCACTGCTGCATTTATGCCACTGTACACACGCTTGATTCTCTTTCGGAGACATATAAATCCATAGGTTTTAAGATTCTTACTAGTCAGGTATATTCTTAGGCGTTTAATATGGGGTGTAGAGTCCACTTCGTTGAGCAAGGAGTAGCTCTTGTCTATTACATATTTGGCTTATGGAACGGTATCTGTTCTAATTTCAATCTCTGGTTTTATGCAGCACCCCAACTCACCTTTCGCCTTAAGCAAGCATAAGTTGGTTTTCTACATTTGAGACCCTGTTCTGTTTTGTAATTCAGTTCCTGTGTAGCCAAGTTTACATTCCATGTGGTAGAGATATCTTATGATGTTTCTTTCTCTGTGTGACTTATTTCACTTACAATCATCGTACCTGAATCCACTCATTATGCTGCTACGGGCCTGATGACATAGATTTCCTTGCTGAGTGATATTGCATTGTACGTAAGTACCACAACTTCTTTATCCATTTTGCGCTTTCTGTGATATTGAACTTGTACCGTAAAGGAGGTTCTTGTAAACAGAGCTGTCCCAAAGATTGGGGTGGTTGTGTCTTTTTGATTTTAATTTCCCTAAGCTATAGGACCATAAGTGGAAGTGCCCTAGGCTCTGTTGCTTTGTTTTTTAGATGTTTCAGGAAACACCATACACTTCTCCAGAGTGACTGTTGGCAATTTACATCCCGCCCATCAGCATAACAAGGCTCCCAGTTCTCCATGGCCTGTCCTGCCTTTCTGGATTTTACACTTTTTTCAGATGGCCCTTTTGACCGGGGGGCAGTGAGACTTCATTGTAGTGCAGATTTCCTTTGCAAGCTTGCTTGGTTGGCCAAAAAGGGCGTATGCGTTTTTTCCTGAATATATTCAGGAAAAAACGCATACGCCCTTTTTGGCCAAGTGCATCATTGTGGACGTTCTGCCTCTTTTCCTTTGCTTTACATGCAATTCCAGTCTACCTCCTGAAATCGGTTTCCTGCAATTCTGCCCAGCGTTCAAGTCCTCTTGGCAGCCTTACTTCAATATATTTTTGGACGATAGCTGTCATTTATAACTCTGCAGGTTTGTGAATGACAGTGCCCCTGAGCTCCTTTCTTCAACTCGCTTTCTTGTGAGCTGGCCGCAACACCGCAGCATTGCTTCAGGCCCTAGTGTGGTTCCGGCATGACATGCTGAGCCTTTGGTTAATTCCTCTTCCTGGTGGGAAATGAGAGTTAACTTTGCCCGTCCAGACACCTCCAGCTAGTCTCTCATTGGTTCTCCCTATTCCTGTTCATTTTCCGCAGAAATTGCAAACTGGGCCAAACAAGAGGTTAAAGGCACTGACTCTCCAAGTGGGGAGAGTGTTAGTAAAGCGTCTGGAATGTTGCACCCGAGTACCGGGGGATGAAAACTGACACAATTGAACACGTTTCCCGATCACACGGTGGATCATACTCTGGGTTCCACATGCATGTTTTAGCTGAAGGAAGAATCCCTTAAACCTGGAGAGTTGAGACCCATGGAATGGGTACCATGCAATATGACTTGAAAGGGTCTGCATTTGCTCACCGAACCTCACCAATCCTATCACTGCTGCGTTTATGACACTGTACACACGCTTGATTCTCTTTCGGAGACATATAAATCCATAGGTTTTAAGATTCTTTCTAGTCAGGTATATTCTTACGCGTTTAATATGGGGTGTAGAGTCCACTTCGTTGAGCAAGGAGTAGCTCTTGTCTATTAAATATTTGGCTTATGGAATGGTATCTGTTTTAATTTCAATCTCTGGTTTTATGGAGCACCACAACTCACCTTTCGCCTTAAGCAAGCATAAGTTGGTTTTCTACATTTGAGACCCTGTTCTGTTTTGTAATTCAGTTCCTGTGTAGCCAAGTTTACATTCCTTGTAGTAGTGATATCTTATGATGTTTGTTTTTCTGTGTGACTTATTTCACTTAGAATCATCGTACCTGAATCCACTCATTATGCTGCTACGGGCCTGATGACATAGATTTCATTGCTGAGTGATATTGCATTGTACGTAAGTACCACAACATCTTTATCCATTTTTCGCTTTCTGTGATATTGAACTTGGACCATAAATGAGGTTCTTGTAAACAGAGCTGTCCCTAACTTTGGGGTGGCTGAGTCTTTTTGATTTTAATTTCCCTAAGCTATAGGACCATAAGTGGAAGTGTCCTAGGCTCTGTTGCTTTGTTTTTAAGATGTTTCAGGAAACACCATACACTTCTCCAGAGTGGCTGTTGGCAATTTACATCCCACTCATCAGTATAACAAGGCTCCGAGTTCTCCATGGCCTGTCCTGCCTTTCTGGATTTTACACTTTTTTCAGATGGCCCTTTTGACCGGGGGGCAGTGAGACTTCATTGTAGTGCAGATTTCCTTTGCAAGCTTGCTTGGTTGGCCAAAAAGGGCGTATGCGTTTTTTCCTGAATATATTCAGGAAAAAACGCATACGCCCTTTTTGGCCAAGTGCATCATTGTGGACGTTCTGCCTCTTTTCCTATGCTTTACATGCAATTCCAGTCTACCTCCTGAAATCGGTTTCCTGCAATTCTGCCCCGCTTTCAAGTCCTCTTGGCAGCCTTACTTCAATATACTTTTGGACGATAGCTATCATTTATAACTCTGCAGGTATGTGAATGACAGTGCCCCTGAGCTCCTTTCTTCAACTCGCTTTCTTGTGAGCTGGCCGCAACACCGCAGGATTGCTTCAGGCCCTAGTGTGGTTCCGGCATGGCACGCTGAGCCTTTGTTTAATTCCTCTTCCTGGTGGGAAATGAGAGTTAAATTTGCCCGTCCAGACACCTCCAGCTAGTCTCTCATTGGTTCTCCCTATTCCTGTTCATTTTCCGCAGAAATTGCAAACTGGGCCAAACAGGAGGTTAAAGGCACTGACTCTCCAAGTGGGGAGAGTGTTAGTAAAGCGTCTGGAATGTTGCACCCGAGTACCAGGGGACGAAAACTTAGACACATTTGAACACGTTTCCCGATCACATGGTGGATCATACTCTGGGTTCCACATGCATGTTTTAGCTGAAGGAAGAATCCCTTAAACCTGGAGAGTTGAGACCCCTGCAATGGGTACCATGCAATATGACTTCAAAGGGTCTGCATTTGCTCACCGAACCTCACCAATCCTATCACTGCTGCATTTATGCCACTGTACACACGCTTGATTCTCTTTCTGAGACATATAAATCCATAGGTTTTAAGATTCTTACTAGTCAGGTATATTCTTAGGCGTTTAATATGGGGTGTAGAGTCCACTTCGTTGAGCAAGGAGTAGCTCTTGTCTATTACATATTTGGCTTATGGAACGGTATCTGTGCTAATTTCAATCTCTGGTTTTATGCAGCACCCCAACTCACCTTTCCCCTTAAGCAAGCATAAGTCGGTTTTCTACATTTGAGACCCTGTTCTGTTTTGTAATTCAGTTCCTGTGTAGCCAAGTTTACATTCCATGTGGTAGAGATATCTTATGATGTTTCTTTTTCTGTGTGACTTATTTCACTTAGAATCATCGTACCTGAATCCACTCATTATGCTGCTATGGGCCTGATGACATAGATTTCATTGCTGAGTGATATTGCATTGTACGTAAGTACCACAACTTCTTTATCCATTTTTCACTTTCTGTGATTTTGAACTTATACTGTAAACGAGGTTCTTGTAAACAGAGCCTTCCCAAACTTTGGGGTGGCTGTGTCTTTTTGATTTTAATTTCCCTAAGCTATAGGACCATAAGTGGAAGTGCCCTAGGCTCTGTTGCTTTGTTTTTTAGATGTTTCAGGAAACACCATACACTTCTCCAGAGTGGCTGTTGGCAATTTACATCCCACCCATCAGCATAACAAGGCTCCCAGTTCTCCATGGCCTGTCCTGCCTTTCTGGATTTTACACTTTTTTCAGATGGCCCTTTTGACCGGGGGGCAGTGAGACTTCATTGTAGTGCAGATTTCCTTTGCAAGCTTGCTTGGTTGGCCAAAAAGGGCGTATGCGTTTTTTCCTGAATATATTAAGGAAAAAACGCATACGCCCTTTTTGGCCAAGTGCATCATTGTGGACGTTCTGCCTCTTTTCCTATGCTTTACATGCAATTCCAGTCTACCTCCTGAAATCGGTTTCCTGCAATTCTGCCCCGCTTTCAAGTCCTCTTGGCAGCCTTACTTCAATATATTTTTGGACGATAGCTATCATTTATAACTCTGCAGGTATGTGAATGACAGTGCCCCTGAGCTCCTTTCTTCAACTCGCTTTCTTGTGAGCGGGCCGCAACACCGCAGCATTGCTTCAGGCCCTAGTGTGGTTCCGGCATGGCACGCTGAGCCTTTGTTTAATTCCTCTTCCTGGTGGGAAATGAGAGTTAAATTTGCCCGTCCAGACACCTCCAGCTAGTCTCTCATTGGTTCTCCCTATTCCTGTTCATTTTCCGCAGAAATTGCAAACTGGGCCAAACAGGAGGTTAAAGGCACTGACTCTCCAAGTGGGGAGAGTGTTAGTAAAGCGTCTGGAATGTTGCACCCGAGTACCAGGGGACGAAAACTGAGACACATTTGAACACGTTTCCCGATCACATGGTGGATCATACTCTGGGTTCCACATGCATGTTTTAGCTGAAGGAAGAATCCCTTAAACCTGGAGAGTTGAGACCCATGGAATGGGTACCATGCAATATGACTTCAAAGGGTCTGCATTTGCTCACCGAACCTCACCAATCCTATCACTGCTGCATTTATGCCACTGTACACACGCTTGATTCTCTTTCTGAGACATATAAATCCATAGGTTTTAAGATTCTTACTAGTCAGGTATATTCTTAGGCGTTTAATATGGGGTGTAGAGTCCACTTCGTTGAGCAAGGAGTAGCTCTTGTCTATTACATATTTGGCTTATGGAACGGTATCTGTGCTAATTTCAATCTCTGGTTTTATGCAGCACCCCAACTCACCTTTCCCCTTAAGCAAGCATAAGTCGGTTTTCTACATTTGAGACCCTGTTCTGTTTTGTAATTCAGTTCCTGTGTAGCCAAGTTTACATTCCATGTGGTAGAGATATCTTATGATGTTTCTTTTTCTGTGTGACTTATTTCACTTAGAATCATCGTACCTGAATCCACTCATTATGCTGCTATGGGCCTGATGACATAGATTTCATTGCTGAGTGATATTGCATTGTACGTAAGTACCACAACTTCTTTATCCATTTTTCACTTTCTGTGATTTTGAACTTATACTGTAAACGAGGTTCTTGTAAACAGAGCCTTCCCAAACTTTGGGGTGGCTGTGTCTTTTTGATTTTAATTTCCCTAAGCTATAGGACCATAAGTGGAAGTGCCCTAGGCTCTGTTGCTTTGTTTTTTAGATGTTTCAGGAAACACCATACACTTCTCCAGAGTGGCTGTTGGCAATTTACATCCCACCCATCAGCATAACAAGGCTCCCAGTTCTCCATGGCCTGTCCTGCCTTTCTGGATTTTACACTTTTTTCAGATGGCCCTTTTGACCGGGGGGCAGTGAGACTTCATTGTAGTGCAGATTTCCTTTGCAAGCTTGCTTGGTTGGCCAAAAAGGGCATATGCGTTTTTTCCTGAATATATTAAGGAAAAAACGCATACGCCCTTTTTGGCCAAGTGCATCATTGTGGACGTTCTGCCTCTTTTCCTATGCTTTACATGCAATTCCAGTCTACCTCCTGAAATCGGTTTCCTGCAATTCTGCCCCGCTTTCAAGTCCTCTTGGCAGCCTTACTTCAATATATTTTTGGACGATAGCTATCATTTATAACTCTGCAGGTATGTGAATGACAGTGCCCCTGAGCTCCTTTCTTCAACTCGCTTTCTTGTGAGCGGGCCGCAACACCGCAGCATTGCTTCAGGCCCTAGTGTGGTTCCGGCATGGCACGCTGAGCCTTTGTTTAATTCCTCTTCCTGGTGGGAAATGAGAGTTAAATTTGCCCGTCCAGACACCTCCAGCTAGTCTCTCATTGGTTCTCCCTATTCCTGTTCATTTTCCGCAGAAATTGCAAACTGGGCCAAACAGGAGGTTAAAGGCACTGACTCTCCAAGTGGGGAGAGTGTTAGTAAAGCGTCTGGAATGTTGCACCCGAGTACCAGGGGACGAAAACTGAGACACATTTGAACACGTTTCCCGATCACATGGTGGATCATACTCTGGGTTCCACATGCATGTTTTAGCTGAAGGAAGAATCCCTTAAACCTGGAGAGTTGAGACCCATGGAATGGGTACCATGCAATATGACTTCAAAGGGTCTGCATTTGCTCACCGAACCTCACCAATCCTATCACTGCTGCATTTATGCCACTGTACACACGCTTGATTCTCTTTCTGAGACATATAAATCCATAGGTTTTAAGATTCTTACTAGTCAGGTATATTCTTAGGCGTTTAATATGGGGTGTAGAGTCCACTTCATTGAGCAAGGAGTAGCTCTTGTCTATTACATATTTGGCTTATGGAACGGTATCTGTTCTAATTTCAATCTCTGGTTTTATGCAGCACCCCAACTCACCTTTCGCCTTAAGCAAGCATAAGTTGGTTTTCTACATTTGAGACCCTGTTCTGTTTTGTAATTCAGTTCCTGTGTAGCCAAGTTTACATTCCTTGTAGTAGTGATATCTTATGATGTTTGTTTTTCTGTGTGACTTATTTCACTTAGAATCATCGTACCTGAATCCACTCATTATGCTGCTACGGGCCTGATGACATAGATTTCATTGCTGAGTGATATTGCATTGTACGTAAGTACCACAATTTCTTTATCCATTTTTCGCTTTCTGTGATATTGAACTTGGACGATAAATGAGGTTCTTGTAAACAGAGCTTTCCCTAACTTTGGGGTGGCTGAGTCTTTTTGATTTTAATTTCCCTAAGCTATAGGACCATAAGTGGAAGTGCCCTAGGCTCTGTTGCTTTGTTTTTTAGATGTTTCAGGAAACACCATACACTTCTCCAGAGTGGCTGTTGGCAATTTACATCCCACCCATCAGCATAACAAGGCTCCCAGTTCTCCATGGCCTGTCCTGCCTTTCTGGATTTTACACTTTTTTCAGATGGCCCTTTTGACCGGGGGGCAGTGAGACTTCATTGTAGTGCAGATTTCCTTTGCAAGCTTGCTTGGTTGGCCAAAAAGGGCGTATGCGTTTTTTCCTGAATATATTAAGGAAAAAACGCATACACCCTTTTTGGCCAAGTGCATCATTGTGGACGTTCTGCCTCTTTTCCTATGCTTTACATGCAATTCCAGTCTACCTCCTGAAATCGGTTTCCTGCAATTCTGCCCCGCTTTCAAGTCCTCTTGGCAGCCTTACTTCAATATATTTTTGGACGATAGCTATCATTTATAACTCTGCAGGTATGTGAATGACAGTGCCCCTGAGCTCCTTTCTTCAACTCGCTTTCTTGTGAGCGGGCCGCAACACCGCAGCATTGCTTCAGGCCCTAGTGTGGTTCCGGCATGGCACGCTGAGCCTTTGTTTAATTCCTCTTCCTGGTGGGAAATGAGAGTTAAATTTGCCCGTCCAGACACCTCCAGCTAGTCTCTCATTGGTTCTCCCTATTCCTGTTCATTTTCCGCAGAAATTGCAAACTGGGCCAAACAGGAGGTTAAAGGCACTGACTCTCCAAGTGGGGAGAGTGTTAGTAAAGCGTCTGGAATGTTGCACCCGAGTACCAGGGGACGAAAACTGAGACACATTTGAACACGTTTCCCGATCACATGGTGGATCATACTCTGGGTTCCACATGCATGTTTTAGCTGAAGGAAGAATCCCTTAAACCTGGAGAGTTGAGACCCCTGCAATGGGTACCATGCAATATGACTTCAAAGGGTCTGCATTTGCTCACCGAACCTCACCAATCCTATCAGTGCTGCATTTATGCCACTGTACACACGCTTGATTCTCTTTCTGAGACATATAAATCCATAGGTTTTAAGATTCTTACTAGTCAGGTATATTCTTAGGCGTTTAATATGGGGTGTAGAGTCCACTTCGTTGAGCAAGGAGTAGCTCTTGTCTATTACATATTTGGCTTATGGAACGGTATCTGTGCTAATTTCAATCTCTGGTTTTATGCAGCACCCCAACTCACCTTTCCCCTTAAGCAAGCATAAGTCGGTTTTCTACATTTGAGACCCTGTTCTGTTTTGTAATTCAGTTCCTGTGTAGCCAACTTTACATTCCATGTGGTAGAGATATCTTATGATGTTTCTTTTTCTGTGTGACTTATTTCACTTAGAATCATCATACCTGAATCCACTCATTATGCTGCTATGGGCCTGATGACATAGATTTCATTGCTGAGTGATATTGCATTGTACGTAAGTACCACAACTTCTTTATCCATTTTTCACTTTCTGTGATTTTGAACTTATACTGTAAACGAGGTTCTTGTAAACAGAGCCGTCCCAAACTTTGGGGTGGCTGTGTCTTTTTGATTTTAATTTCCCTAAGCTATAGGACCATAAGTGGAAGTGCCCTAGGCTCTGTTGCTTTGTTTTGTAGATGTTTCAGGAAACACCATACACTTCTCCAGAGTGGCTGTTGGCAATTTACATCCCGCCCATCAGCATAACAAGGCTCCCAGTTCTCCATGGCCTGTCCTGCCTTTCTGGATTTTACACTTTTTTCAGATGGCCCTTTTGACCGGGGGGCAGTGAGACTTCATTGTAGTGCAGATTTCCTTTGCAAGCTTGCTTGGTTGGTCAAAAAGGGCGTATGAGTTTTTTCCTGAATATATTAAGGAAAAAACGCATACGCCCTTTTTGGCCAAGTGCATCATTGTGGACGTTCTGCCTCTTTTCCTATGCTTTACATGCAATTCCAGTCTACCTCCTGAAATCGGTTTCCTGCAATTCTGCCCCGCTTTCAAGTCCTCTTGGCAGCCTTACTTCAATATATTTTTGGACGATAGCTATCATTTATAACTCTGCAGGTATATGAATGACAGTGCCCCTGAGCTCCTTTCTTCAACTCGCTTTCTTGTGAGCTGGCCGCAACACCGCAGGATTGCTTCAGGCCCTAGTGTGGTTCCGGCATGGCATGCTGAGCCTTTGTTTAATTCCTCTTCCTGGTGGGAAATGAGAGTTAAATTTGCCCGTCCAGACACCTCCAGCTAGTCTCTCATTGGTTCTCCCTATTCCTGTTCATTTTCCGCAGAAACTGCAAACTGGGCCAAACAGGAGGTTAAAGGCACTGACTCTCCAAGAGGGGAGAGTGTTAGTAAAGCGTCTGGAATGTTGCACCCGAGTACCAGGGGACGAAAACTGAGACACATTTGAACACGTTTCCCGATCACATGGTGGATCATACTCTGGGTTCCACATGCATGTTTTAGCTGAAGGAAGAATCCCTTAAACCTGGAGAGTTGAGACCCCTGCAATGGGTACCATGCAATATGACTTCAAAGGGTCTGCATTTGCTCACCGAACCTCACCAATCCTATCACTGCTGCATTTATGCCACTGTACACACGCTTGATTCTCTTTCGGAGACATATAAATCCATAGGTTTTAAGATTCTTACTAGTCAGGTATATTCTTAGGCGTTTAATATGGGGTGTAGAGTCCACTTCGTTGAGCAAGGAGTAGCTCTTGTCTATTACATATTTGGCTTATGGAACGGTATCTGTGCTAATTTCAATCTCTGGTTTTATGCAGCACCCCAACTCACCTTTCCCCTTAAGCAAGCATAAGTCGGTTTTCTACATTTGAGACCCTGTTCTGTTTTGTAATTCAGTTCCTGTGTAGCCAAGTTTACATTCCATGTGGTAGAGATATCTTATGATGTTTCTTTTTCTGTGTGACTTATTTCACTTAGAATCATCGTACCTGAATCCACTCATTATGCTGCTATGGGCCTGATGACATAGATTTCATTGCTGAGTGATATTGCATTGTACGTAAGTACCACAACTTCTTTATCCATTTTTCACTTTCTGTGATTTTGAACTTATACTGTAAACTAGGTTCTTGTAAACAGAGCCTTCCCAAACTTTGGGGTGGCTGTGTCTTTTTGATTTTAATTTCCCTAAGCTATAGGACCATAAGTGGAAGTGCCCTAGGCTCTGTTGCTTTGTTTTGTAGATGTTTCAGGAAACACCATACACTTCTCCAGAGTGGCTGTTGGCAATTTACATCCCACCCATCAGCATAACAAGGCTCCCAGTTCTCCATGGCCTGTCCTGCCTTTCTGGATTTTACACTTTTTTCAGATGGCCCTTTTGACCGGGGGGCAGTGAGACTTCATTGTAGTGCAGATTTCCTTTGCAAGCTTGCTTGGTTGGCCAAAAAGGGCGTATGCGTTTTTTCCTGAATATATTAAGGAAAAAACGCATACACCCTTTTTGGCCAAGTGCATCATTGTGGACGTTCTGCCTCTTTTCCTATGCTTTACATGTAATTCCAGTCTACCTCCTGAAATCGGTTTCCTGCAATTCTGCCCCGCTTTCAAGTCCTCTTGGCAGCCTTACTTCAATATATTTTTGGACGATAGCTATCATTTATAACTCTGCAGGTATGTGAATGACAGTGCCCCTGAGCTCCTTTCTTCAACTCGCTTTCTTGTGAGCTGGCCGCAACACTGCAGGATTGCTTCAGGCCCTAGTGTGGTTCCGGCATGGCATGCTGAGCCTTTGTTTAACTCCTCTTCCTGGTGGGAAATGAGAGTTAAATTTGCCCGTCCAGACACCTCCAGCTAGTCTCTCATTGGTTCTCCCTATTCCTGTTCATTTTCCGCAGAAATTGCAAACTGGGCCAAACAGGAGGTTAAAGGCACTGACTCTCCAAGTGGGGAGAGTGTTAGTAAAGCGTCTGGAATGTTGCACCCGAGTACCAGGGGACGAAAACTGAGACACATTTGAACACGTTTCCCGATCACATGGTGGATCATACTCTGGGTTCCACATGCATGTTTTAGCTGAAGGAAGAATCCCTTAAACCTGGAGAGTTGAGACCCCTGCAATGGGTACCATGCAATATGCCTTGAAAGGGTCTGCATTTGCTCACCGAACCTCACCAATCCTATCACTGCTGCATTTATGCCACTGTACACACGCTTGATTCTCTTTCTGAGACATATAAATCCATAGGTTTTAAGATTCTTACTAGTCAGGTATATTCTTAGGCGTTTAATATGGGGTGTAGAGTCCACTTTGTTGAGCAAGGAGTAGCTCTTGACTATTACATATTTGGCTTATGGAACGGTATCTGTGCTAATTTCAATCTCTGGTTTTATGCAGCACCCCAACTCACCTTTCGCCTTAAGCAAGCATAAGTTGGTTTTCTACATTTGAGACCCTGTTCTGTTTTGTAATTCAGTTCCTGTGTAGCCAAGTTTACATTCCGTGTAGTAGTGATATCTTATGATGTTTCTTTTTCTGTGTGACTTATTTCACTTAGAATCATCGTACCTGAATCCACTCATTATGCTGCTATGGGCCTGATGACATAGATTTCATTGCTGCGTGATATTGCATTGTACGTAATTACCACAACTTCTTTATCCATTTTTCACTTGCTGTGATACTGAACTTGTACCGTAAACGAGGTTCTTGTAAACAGAGCCGTCCCAAACTTTGGGGTGGCTGTGTCTTTTTGATTTTAATTTCCCTAAGCTATAGGACCATAAGTGGAAGTGCCCTAGGCTCTGTTGCTTTGCTTTTTAGATGTTTCAGGAAACACCATACACTTCTCCAGAGTGGCTGTTCGCAATTTACATCCCGCACATCAGCATAACAAGGTTCCCAATTCTCCATGGCCTGTCCTGCCTTTCTGGATTTTACACTTTTTTCAGATGGCCCTTTTGACCGGGGGCAGTGAGACTTCATTGTAGTGCAGATTTCCTTTGCAAGCTTGCTTGGTTGGCCAAAAAGGGCGTATGCGTTTTTTCCTGAATATATTCAGGAAAAAACGCATACGCCCTTTTTGGCCAAGTGCATCATTGTGGACGTTCTGCCTCTTTTCCTATGCTTTACATGCTATTCCAGTCTACCTCCTGAAATCGGTTTCCTGCAATTCTGCCCCGCTTTCAAGTCCTCTTGGCAGCCTTACTTCAATATATTTTTGGACGATAGCTGTCATTTATAACTCTGCAGGTATGTGAATGACAGTGCCCCTGAGCTCCTTTCTTCAACTCGCTTTCTTGTGAGCTGGCCGCAACACCGCAGCATTGCTTCAGGCCCTAGTGTGGTTCTGGCATGGCACACTGAGCCTTTGGTTAATTCCTCTTCCTGGTGGGAAATGAGAGTTAAATTTGCCCGTCCAGACACCTCCAGCTAGTCGCTCATTGGTTCTCCCTATTCCTGTTCATTTTCCGCAGAAATTGCAAACTGGGCCAAACAGGAGGTTAAAGGCACTGACTCTCCAAGTGGGGAGAGTGTTAGTAAAGCGTCTGGAATGTTGCACCCGAGTACCGGGGGACGAAAACTGAGTCACATTTGAACACGTTTCCCGATCACACAGTGGATCATACTCTGGGTTCCACATGCATGTTTTAGCTGAAGGAAGAATCCCTTAAACCTGGAGAGTTGAGACCCATGGAATGGGTACCATGCAATATGACTTGAAAGGGTCTGCATTTGCTCACCGAACCTCACCAATCCTATCACTGCTGCATTTATGCCACTGTACACACGCTTGATTCTCTTTCTGAGACATATAAATCCATAGGTTTTAAGATTCTTACTAGTCAGGTATATTCTTAGGCGTTTAATATGGGGTGTAGAGTCCACTTCGTTGAGCAAGGAGTAGCTCTTGTCTATTACATATTTGGCTTATGGAACGGTATCTGTTCTAATTTCAATCTCTGGTTTTATGCAGCACCCCAACTCACCTTTCCCCTTAAGCAAGCATAAGTTGGTTTTCTACATTTGAGACCCTGTTCTGTTTTGTAATTCAGTTCCTGTGTAGCCAAGTTTACATTCCATGTGGTAGAGATATCTTATGATTTTTCTTTTTCTGTGTGACTTATTTCACTTAGATTCATCGTACCTGAATCCACTCATTATGCTGCTATGGGCCTAATGACATAGATTTCATTGCTGAGTGATATTCCATTGTACGTAAGTACCACAACTTCTTTATCCATTTTGCGCTTTCTGTGATATTGAACTTGTACCGTAAAGGAGGTTCTTGTAAACAGGGCTGTCCCAAACTTTGGGGTGGCTGTGTCTTTTTGATTTTAATTTCCCTAAGCTATAGGACCATAAGTGGAAGTGCCCTAGGCTCTGTTGCTTTGTTTTGTAGATGTTTCAGGAAACACCATACACTTCTCCAGAGTGACTGTTGGCAATTTACATCCCGCCCATCAGCATAACAAGGCTCCCAGTTCTCCATGGGCTGTCCTGCCTTTCTGGATTTTACACTTTTTTCAGATGGCCCTTTTGACCGGGGGGCAGTGAGACTTCATTGTAGTGCAGATTTCCTTTGCAAGCTTGCTTGGTTGGCCAAAAAGGGCGTATGCGTTTTTTCCTGAATATATTCAGGAAAAAACGCATATGCCCTTTTTGGCCAAGTGCATCATTGTGGACGTTCTGCCTCTTTTCCTTTGCTTTACATGCAATTCCAGTCTACCTCCTGAAATCGGTTTCCTGCAATTCTGCCCAGCGTTCAAGTCCTCTTGGCAGCCTTACTTCAATATATTTTTGGACGATAGCTGTCATTTATAACTCTGCAGGTTTGTGAATGACAGTGCCCCTGAGCTCCTTTCTTCAACTCGCTTTCTTGTGAGCTGGCCGCAACACCTCAGGATTGCTTCAGGCCCTAGTGTGTTTCCGGCATGGCACGCTGAGCCTTTGGTTAATTCCTCTTCCTGGTGGGAAATGAGAGTTAACTTTGCCCGTCCAGACACCTCCAGCTAGTCTCTCATTGGTTCTCCCTATTCCTGTTCATTTTCCGCAGAAATTGCAAACTGGGCCAAACAAGAGGTTAAAGGCACTGACTCTCCAAGTGGGGAGAGTGTTAGTAAAGCGTCTGGAATGTTGCACCCGAGTACCGGGGGATGAAAACTGACACAATTAAACACGTTTCCCGATCACACGGTGGATCATACTCTGGGTTCCACATGCATGTTTTAGCTGAAGGAAGAATCCCTTAAACCTGGAGAGTTGAGACCCATGGAATGGGTACCATGCAATATGACTTCAAAGGGTCTGCATTTGCTCACCGAACCTCACCAATAATATCACTGCTGCGTTTATGCCGCTGTACACACGCTTGATTCTCTTTCGGAGACATATAAATCCATAGGTTTTAAGATTCTTTCTAGTCAGGTATATTCTTACGCGTTTAATATGGGGTGTAGAGTCCACTTCGTTGAGCAAGGAGTAGCTCTTGTCTATTACATATTTGGCTTATGGAACGGTATCTGTGCTAATTTCAATCTCTGGTTTTATGCAGCACCCCAACTCACCTTTCGCCTTAAGCAAGCATAAGTTGGTTTTCTACATTTGAGACCCTGTTCTGTTTTGTAATTCAGTTCCTGTGTAGCCAAGTTTACATTCCTTGTAGTAGTGATATCTTATGATGTTTGTTTTTCTGTGTGACTTATTTCACTTAGAATCATCGTACCTGAATCCACTCATTATGCTGCTACGGGCCTGATGACATAGATTTCATTGCTGAGTGATATTGCATTGTACATAAGTACCACAATATCTTTATCCATTTTTCGCTTTCTGTGATATTGAACTTGGACCATAAATGAGGTTCTTGTAAACAGAGCTGTCCCTAACTTTGGGGTGGCTGAGTCTTTTTGATTTTAATTTCCCTAAGCTATAGGACCATAAGTGGAAGTGCCCTAGGCTCTGTTGCTTTGTTTTTTAGATGTTTCAGGAAACACCATACACTTCTCCAGAGTGGCTGTTGGCAATTTACATCCCACCCATCAGCATAACAAGGCTCCCAGTTCTCCATGGCCTGTCCTGCCTTTCTGGATTTTACACTTTTTTCAGATGGCCCTTTTGACCGGGGGGCAGTGAGACTTCATTGTAGTGCAGATTTCCTTTGCAAGATTGCTTGGTTGGCCAAAAAGGGCGTATGCGTTTTTTCCTGAATATATTCAGGAAAAAACGCATACGCCCTTTTTGGCCAAGTGCATCATTGTGGACGTTCTGCCTCTTTTCCTATGCTTTACATGCAATTCCAGTCTACCTCCTGAAATCGGTTTCCTGCAATTCTGCCCCGCTTTCAAGTCCTCTTGGCAGCCTTACTTCAATATATTTTTGGACGATAGCTATCATTTATAACTCTGCAGGTATGTGAATGACAGTGCCCCTGAGCTCCTTTCTTCAACTCGCTTTCTTGTGAGCGGGCCGCAACACCGCAGGATTGCTTCAGGCCCTAGTGTGGTTCCGGCATGGCACGCTGAGCCTTTGTTTAATTCCTCTTCCTGGTGGGAAATGAGAGTTAAATTTGCCCGTCCAGACACCTCCAGCTAGTCTCTCATTGGTTCTCCCTATTCCTGTTCATTTTCCGCAGAAATTGCAAACTGGGCCAAACAGGAGGTTAAAGGCACTGACTCTCCAAGTGGGGAGAGTGTTAGTAAAGCGTCTGGAATGTTGCACCCGAGTACCAGGGGACGAAAACTGAGACACATTTGAACACGTTTCCCGATCACATGGTGGATCATACTCTGGGTTCCACATGCATGTTTTAGCTGAAGGAAGAATCCCTTAAACCTGGAGAGTTGAGACCCCTGCAATGGGTACCATGCAATATGACTTCAAAGGGTCTGCATTTGCTCACCGAACCTCACCAATCCTATCACTGCTGCGTTTATGACACTGTACACACGCTTGATTCTCTTTCGGAGACATATAAATCCATAGGTTTTAAGATTCTTTCTAGTCAGGTATATTCTTAGGCGTTTAATATGGGGTGTAGAGTCCACTTCATTGAGCAAGGAGTAGCTCTTGTCTATTACATATTTGGCTTATGGAACGGTATCTGTGCTAATTTCAATCTCTGGTTTTATGCAGCACCCCACCTCACCTTTCCACTTAAGCAAGCATAAGTCGGTTTTCTACATTTGAGTCACTGTTCTGTTTTGTAATTCAGTTCCTGTGTAGCCAAGTTTACATTCCATGTGGTAGAGATATCTTATGATGTTTCTTTTTCTGTGTGACTTATTTCACTTAGAATCATCGTACCTGAATCCACTCATTATGCTGCTATGGGCCTGATGACATAGATTTCATTGCTGAGTGATATTGCATTGTACGTAAGTACCACAATATCTTTATCCATTTTTCGCTTTCTGTGATATTGAACTTGGACCATAAATGAGGTTCTTGTAAACAGAGCTGTCCCTAACTTTGGGGAGGCTGAGTCTTTTTGATTTTAATTTCCCTAAGCTATAGGACCATAAGTGGAAGTGCCCTAGGCTCTGTTGCTTTGTTTTTTAGATGTTTCAGGAAACACCATACACTTCTCCAGAGTGGCTGTTGGCAATTTACATCCCACCCATCAGCATAACAAGGCTCCCAGTTCTCCATGGCCTGTCCTGCCTTTCTGGATTTTACACTTTTTTCAGATGGCCCTTTTGACCGGGGGGCAGTGAGACTTCATTGTAGTGCAGATTTCCTTTGCAAGCTTGCTTGGTTGGCCAAAAAGGGCGTATGCGTTTTTTCCTGAATATATTAAGGAAAAAACGCATACGCCCTTTTTGGCCAAGTGCATCATTGTGGACGTTCTGCCTCTTTTCCTTTGCTTTACATGCAATTCCAGTCTACCTCCTGAAATCGGTTTCCTGCAATTCTGCCCAGCGTTCAAGTCCTCTTGGCAGCCTTACTTCAATATATTTTTGGACGATAGCTGTCATTTATAACTCTGCAGGTTTGTGAATGACAGTGCCCCTGAGCTCCTTTCTTCAACTCGCTTTCTTGTGAGCTGGCCGCAACACCTCAGGATTGCTTCAGGCCCTAGTGTGTTTCCGGCATGGCACGCTGAGCCTTTGGTTAATTCCTCTTCCTGGTGGGAAATGAGAGTTAACTTTGCCCGTCCAGACACCTCCAGCTAGTCTCTCATTGGTTCTCCCTATTCCTGTTCATTTTCCGCAGAAATTGCAAACTGGGCCAAACAAAAGGTTAAAGGCACTGACTCTCCAAGTGGGGAGAGTGTTAGTAAAGCGTCTGGAATGTTGCACCCGAGTACCGGGGGATGAAAACTGACACAATTAAACACGTTTCCCGATCACACGGTGGATCATACTCTGGGTTCCACATGCATGTTTTAGCTGAAGGAAGAATCCCTTAAACCTGGAGAGTTGAGACCCATGGAATGGGTACCATGCAATATGACTTCAAAGGGTCTGCATTTGCTCACCGAACCTCACCAATAATATCACTGCTGCGTTTATGCCGCTGTACACACGCTTGATTCTCTTTCGGAGACATATAAATCCATAGGTTTTAAGATTCTTTCTAGTCAGGTATATTCTTACGCGTTTAATATGGGGTGTAGAGTCCACTTCGTTGAGCAAGGAGTAGCTCTTGTCTATTAAATATTTGGCTTATGGAACGGTATCTGTGCTAATTTCAATCTCTGGTTTTATGCAGCACCCCAACTCACCTTTCGCCTTAAGCAAGCATAAGTTGGTTTTCTACATTTGAGACCCTGTTCTGTTTTGTAATTCAGTTCCTGTGTAGCCAAGTTTACATTCCTTGTAGTAGTGATATCTTATGATGTTTGTTTTTCTGTGTGACTTATTTCACTTAGAATCATCGTACCTGAATCCACTCATTATGCTGCTACTGGCCTGATGACATAGATTTCATTGCTGAGTGATATTGCATTGTACGTAAGTACCACAACTTCTTTATCCATTTTTCGCTTTCTGTGATATGAACTTGGACCATAAATGAGGTTCTTGTAAACAGAGCTGTCCCTAACTTTGGGGTGGCTGAGTCTTTTTGATTTTAATTTCCCTAAGCTATAGGACCATAAGTGGAAGTGCCCTAGGCTCTGTTGCTTTGTTTTGTAGATGTTTCAGGAAACACCATACACTTCTCCAGAGTGGCTGTTGGCAATTAACATCCCACCCATCAGCATAACAAGGCTCCCAGTTCTCCATGGCCTGTCCTGCCTTTCTGGATTTTACACTTTTTTCAGATGGCCCTTTTGACCGGGGGGCAGTGAGACTTCATTGTAGTGCAGATTTCCTTTGCAAGCTTGCTTGGTTGGCCAAAAAGGGCGTATGCGTTTTTTCCTGAATATATTCAGGAAAAAACGCATACGCCCTTTTTGGCCAAGTGCATCATTGTGGACGTTCTGCCTCTTTTCCTATGCTTTACATGCAATTCCAGTCTACCTCCTGAAATCGGTTTCCTGCAATTCTGCCCCGCTTTCAAGTCCTCTTGGCAGCCTTACTTCAATATATTTTTGGACGATAGCTATCATTTATAACTCTGCAGGTATGTGAATGACAGTGCCCCTGAGCTCCTTTCTTCAACTCGCTTTCTTGTGAGCTGGCCACAACACCGCAGGATTGCTTCAGGCCATAGTTTGGTTCCGGCATGGCATGCTGAGCCTTTGTTTAACTCCTCTTCCTGGTGGGAAATGAGAGTTAAATTTGCCCGTCCAGACACCTCCAGCTAGTCTCTCATTGGTTCTCCCTATTCCTGTTCATTTTCCGCAGAAATTGCAAACTGGGCCAAACAGGAGGTTAAAGGCACTGACTCTCCAAGTGGGGAGAGTGTTAGTAAAGCGTCTGGAATGTTGCACCCGAGTACCAGGGGACGAAAACTGAGACACATTTGAACACGTTTCCCGAGCACATGGTGGATCATACTCTGGGTTCCACATGCATGTTTTAGCTGAAGGAAGAATCCCTTAAACCTGGAGAGTTGAGACCCCTGCAATGGGTACCATGCAATATGACTTCAAAGGGTCTGCATTTGCTCACCGAACCTCACCAATCCTATCACTGCTGCATTTATGCCACTCTACACACGCTTGATTCTCTTTCTGAGACATATAAATCCATAGGTTTTAAGATTCTTACTAGTCAGGTATATTCTTAGGCGTTTAATATGGGGTGTAGAGTCCACTTCGTTGAGCAAGGAGTAGCTCTTGTCTATTACATATTTGGCTTATGGAACGGTATCTGTGCTAATTTCAATCTCTGGTTTTATGCAGCACCCCAACTCACCTTTCCCCTTAAGCAAGCATAAGTCGGTTTTCTACATTTGAGACCCTGTTCTGTTTTGTAATTCAGTTCCTGTGTAGCCAAGTTTACATTCCATGTGGTAGAGATATCTTATGATGTTTCTTTTTCTGTGTGACTTATTTCACTTAGAATCATCGTACCTGAATCCACTCATTATGCTGCTATGGGCCTGATGACATAGATTTCATTGCTGAGTGATATTGCATTGTACGTAAGTACCACAACTTCTTTATCCATTTTTCACTTTCTGTGATTTTGAACTTATACTGTAAACGAGGTTCTTGTAAACAGAGCCGTCCCAAACTTTGGGGTGGCTGTGTCTTTTTGATTTTAATTTCCCTAAGCTATAGGACCATAAGTGGAAGTGCCCCAGGCTCTGTTGTTTTGTTTTGTAGATGTTTCAGGAAACACCATACACTTTTCCAGAGTGACTGTTGGCAATTTACATCCCGCCCATCAGCATAACAAGGCTCCCAGTTCTCCATGGGCTGTCCTGCCTTTCTGGATTTTACACTTTTTTCAGATGGCCCTTTTGACCGGGGGGCAGTGAGACTTCATTGTAGTGCAGATTTCCTTTGCAAGCTTGCTTGGTTGGCCAAAAAGTGCGTATGCGTTTTTTCCTGAATATATTCAGGAAAAAACGCATACGCCCTTTTTGGCCAAGTGCATCATTGTGGACGTTCTGCCTCTTTTCCTATGCTTTACATGCAATTCCAGTCTACCTCCTGAAATCGGTTTCCTGCAATTCTGCCCCGCTTTCAAGTCCTCTTGGCAGCCTTACTTCAATATATTTTTGGACGATAGCTGTCATTTATAACTCTGCAGGTATGTGAATGACAGTGCCCCTGAGCTCCTTTCTTCAACTCGCTTTCTTGTGAGCTGGCCGCAACACCGCAGCATTGCTTCAGGCCCTAGTGTGGTTCCGGAATGGCACGCTGAGCCTTTGGTTAATTCCTCTTCCTGGTGGGAAATGAGAGTTAAATTTGCCCGTCCAGACACCTCCAGCTAGTCTCTCATTGGTTCTCCCTATTCCTGTTCATTTTCCGCAGAAATTGCAAACTGGGCCAAACAGGAGGTTAAAGGCACTGACTCTCCAAGTGGGGAGAGTGTTAGTAAAGCGTCTGGAATGTTGCACCCGAGTACCAGGGGACGAAAACTGACACAATTGAACACGTTTCCCTATCACACGGTGGATCATACTCTGGGTTCCACATGCATGTTTTAGCTGAAGGAAGAATCCCTTAAACCTGGAGAGTTGAGACCCATGGAATGGGTACCATGCAATATGACTTCAAAGGGTCTGCATTTGTCCACCGAACCTCACCAATAATATCACTGCTGCGTTTATGCCGCTGTACACACGCTTGATTCTCTTTCGGAGACATATAAATCCATAGGTTTTAAGATTCTTACTAGTCAGGTATATTCTTAGGCGTTTAATATGGGGTGTAGAGTCCACTTCGTTGAGCAAGGAGTAGCTCTTGTCTATTACATATTTGGCTTATGGAATGGTATCTGTGCTAATTTCAATCTTTGGTTTTATGTAGCACCCCAACTCAACTTTCCTCTTAAGCAAGCATAAGTCGGTATTCTACATTTGAGACCCTGTTCTGTTTTGTAATTCAGTTCCTGTGTAGCCAAGTTTACATTCCATGTGGTAGAGATATCTTATGATGTTTCTTTTTCTGTGTGACTTATTTCACTTAGAATCATCGTACCTGAATCCACTCATTATGCTGCTACGGGCCTGATGACATAGATTTCATTGCTGAGTGATATTGCATTGTACGTAAGTACCACAACTTCTTGATCCATTTTTCGCTTTCTGTGATATTGAACTTGTACCGTAAACGAGGTTCTTGTAAACAGAGCTGTCCCAAACATTGGGGTGTTTGTGTCTTTTTGATTTTAATTTCCCTAAGCTATAGGACCATAAGTGGAAGTGCCCTAGGCTCTGTTGCTTTGTTTTTTAGATGTTTCAGGAAACACCATACACTTCTCCAGAGTGGCTGTTGGCAATTTACATCCCGCCCATCAGCATAACAAGGCTCCCAGTTCTCCATGGCCTGTCCTGCCTTTCTGGATTTTACACTTTTTTCAGATGGCACTTTTGACCGGGGGGCAGTGAGACTTCATTGTAGTGCAGATTTCCTTTGCAAGCTTGCTTGGTTGGCCAAAAAGGGCGTAGGCTTTTTTTCTTGAGGAAGAATCGCATATGCCCTTTTTCGTCAAGTGCATCATTGTGGACGTTCTGCCTCTTTTCCTATACTTTACATGCAATTCCAGTCTACCTCCTGAAATCGGTTTCCTGCAATTCTGCCCCGCTTTCAAGTCCTCTTGGCAGCCTTACTTCAATATATTTTTGGACGATAGCTGTCATTTATAACTCTGCAGTTTTGTGAATTACAGTGCCCCTGAGCTCCTTTCTTCAACTTGCTTTCTCGTGAGCTGGCCGCAACACCGCAGCATCGCTTCAGGCCCTAGTGTTGTTCCGGCATGGCACGCTGAGCCTTTGGTTAATTCCTCTTCCTGGTGGGAAATGAGAGTTAAATTTGCCCGTCCAGACACCTCCAGCTAGTCTCTCATTGGTTCTCCCTATTCCTGTTCATTTTCCGCAGAAATTGGAAACTGGGCCAAACAGGAGGTTAAAGGCACTGACTCTCCAAGTGGGGAGAGTGTTAGTAAAGCGTCTGGAATGTTGCATCCGAGTACCAGGGGACGAAAACTGAGACACCTTTGAACACGTTTCCCAATCACATGCTGTATCATACTCTGGGTTCCACATGCATGTTTTAGCTGAAGGAAGAATCCCTTAAACCTGGAGAGTTGAGACCCATGCAAAGGGTACCATGAAATATGACTTCAAAGGGTCTGCATTTGCTCACCGATCCTCACCAATCCTATCACTGCTGCGTTTATGCCGCTGTACACACTCTTGATTCTCTTTCGGAGACATATAAATCCATAGGTTTTAAGATTCTTACTAGTCAGGTATATTCGTAGGCTTTTAATATGGGGTGTTGAGTCCACTTCATTGAGCAAGGAGTAGCTCTGGTCTATTACATATTTGGCTTATGGAACGGTATCTGTGCTTATTTCAATCTCTGGTTTTATGCAGCACCCCAACTCACATTTCCCCTTAAGCAAGCATAAGTCGGTTTTCTACATTTGAGACCCTGTTCTGTTTTGTAATTCAGTTCCTGTGTAGCCAAGTTTACATTCCGTGTAGTAGTGATATCTTATGATGTTTCTTTTTCTGTGTGACTTATTTCACTTAGAATCATCGTACCTGAATCCACTCATTATGCTTCTACGGGCCTGATGACATAGATTTCATTGCTGAGTGATATTGCATTGTACGTAAGTACCACAACTTCTTTATCCATTTTTCGCTTTCTGCGATATTAAACTTGTACCGTAAACGAGGTTCTTGTAAACAGAGCTGTCCCAAACTTTGGGGTGGCTGTGTCTTTTTGATTTTAATTTCCCTAAGCTATAGGACCATAAGTGGAAGTGCCCTAGGCTCTGTTGCTTTGTTTTTTAGATGTTTCAGGAAACACCATACACTTCTCCAGAGTGGCTGTTGGCAATTTACATCCCGCCCATCAGCATAACAAGGCTCCCAGTTCTCCATGGCTTGTCCTGCCTTTCTGGATTTTACACTTTTTTCAGATGGCCCTTTTGACCGGGGGGCAGTGAGACTTCATTGTAGTGCAGATTTCCTTTGCAAGCTTGCTTGGTTGGCCAAAAAGTGCGTATGCGTTTTTTCCTGAATATATTCAGGAAAAAACGCATACGCCCTTTTTGGCCAAGTGCATCATTGTGGACGTTCTGCCTCTTTTCCTGTGGTTTACATGCAAATCCAGTCTACCTCCTGAAATCGGTTTCCTGCAATTCTGCCCCGCTTTCAAGTCCTCTTGGCAGCCTTACTTCAATATATTTTTGGACGATAGCTGTCATTTTTAACTCTGCAGGTTTGTGAATGACAGTGCCCCTGAGCTCCTTTCTTCAACTCGCTTTCTTGTGAGCTGGCCGCAACACCGCAGGATTGCTTCAGGCCCCAGTGTGGTTCCGGCATGGCACGCTGAGCCTTTGGTTAATTCCTCTTCCTGGTGGGAAATGAGAGTTAAATTTGCCCGTCCAGACACCTCCAGCTAGTTTCTTATTGGTTCTCCCTATTCCTGTTCATTTTCCGCAGAAATTGCAAACTGGGCCAAACAGGAGGTTAAAGGCACTGACTCTCCAAGTGGGGAGAGTGTTAGTAAAGCGTCTGGAATGTTGCACCCGAGTACCGGGGGACGAATACTGAGACACATTTGAACACGTTTCCCGATCACACGGTGGATCATACTCTGGGTTCCACATGCATGTTTTAGCTGAAGGAAGAATCCCTTAAACCTGGAGAGTTGAGACCCATGGAATGGGTACCATGCAATATGACTTCAAAGGGTCTGCATTTGCTCACCGATCCTCACCAATCCTATCACTGCTGCGTTTATGCCACTGTACACACGCTTGATTCTCTTTCGGAGACATATAAATCCATAGGTTTTAAGATTCTTACTAATCAGGTATATTTTTAGGCGTTTAATATGGGGTGTTGAGTCCACTTCGTTGAGCAAGGAGTAGCTCTTGTCTATTACATATTTGGCTTATGGAACGGTATCTGTGCTAATTTCAATCTCTGGTTTTATGCAGCACCCCAACTCACATTTCCCCTTAAGCAAGCATAAGTTGGTTTTCTATATTTGAGACCCCGTTCTGTTTTGTAATTCAGTTCCTGTGTAGCCAAGTTTACATTCCGTGTAGTAGTGATATCTTATGATGTTTCTTTTTCTCTGTGACTTATTTCACTTAGAATCATCGTACCTGAATCCACTCATTATGCTGCTACGGGCCTGATGACATAGATTTCATTGCTGAGTGATATTGCATTGTACGTAAGTACCACAACTTCTTTATCCATTTTTCGCTTTCTGCGATATTGAACTTGTACCGTAAACGAGGTTCTTGTAAACAGAACCGTCCCAAACTTTGGGGTGGCTGTGTCTTTTTGATTTTAATTTCCCTAAGCTATAGGACCATAAGTGGAAGTGCCCTAGGCTCTGTTGCTTTGTTTTTTAGATGTTTCAGGAAACACCATACACTTCTCCAGAGTGGTTGTTGGCAATTTACATCCCGCCCATCAGCATAACAAGGCTCCCAGTTCTCCATGGCCTCTCCTGCCTTTCTGGATTTTACACTTTTTTCAGATGGCCCTTTTGACCGGGGGGCAGTGAGACTTCATTGTAGTGCAGATTTCCTTTGCAAGCTTGCTTGGTTGGCCAAAAAGGGCGTATGCGTTTTTTCCTGAATATATTCAGGAAAAAACGCATACGCCCTTTTTGGCCAAGTGCATCATTGTGGACGTTCTGCCTCTTTTCCTATGCTTAACATGCAATTCCAGTCTACCTCCTGAAATTGGTTTCCTGCAATTCTGCCCCGCTTTCAAATCCTCTTGGCAGCCTTACTTCAATATATTTTTTGACGATAGCTGTCATTTATAACTCTGCAGGTTTTTGAATGACAGTGCCCCTGAGCTCCTTTCTTCAACTCGCTTTCTTGTGAGCTGGCCGCAACACCGCAGGATAGCTTCAGGTCCTAGTGTGGTTTCGGCATGGCCCGCTGAGGCTTTGGTTAATTCCTCTTCCTGGTGGGAAATGAGAGTTAAATTTGCCCGTTCAGACACCTCCAGCTAGTCTCTCATTGGTTCTCCCTATTCCTGTTCATTTTCCGCAGAAATTGCAAACTGGGCCAAACAGGAGGTTAAAGGCACTGACTCTCCAAGTGGGGAGAGTGTTAGTAAAGCGTCTGGAATGTTGCACCCGAGTAGCAGGACACGAAAACTGAGACACATTTGAACACGTTTCCTGATCACACGGTGGATCATACTCTGGGTTCCACATGCATGTGTTAGCTGAAGGAAGAATCCCTTAAACCTGGAGAGTTGAGACCCCTGCAATGGGTACCATGCAATATGACTTCAAATGGTCTGCATTTGCTCACCTATCCTCACCAATCCTATCACTGCTGCGTTTATGCCGCTGTACACATGCTTGATTCTCTTTCGGAGACATATAAATCCATAGGTTTTAAGATTCTTACTAGTCAGGTATATTCTTACGCGTTTAATATGGGGTGTTGCGTCCACTTCGTTGAGCAAGGAGTAGCTCTTGTCTATTACATATTTGGCTTATGGAACGGTATCTGTGCTAATTTCAATCTCTAGTTTTATGCAGCACCCCAACTCACATTTCCCCTTAAGCAAGCATAAGTTGTTTTTCTACATTTGAGACCCTGTTCTGTTTTGTAATTCAGTTCCTGTGTAGCCAAGTTTACATTCCGTGTAGTAGTGATATCTGATGATGTTTCTTTTTTTGTGTGACTTATTTCACTTAGAATCATCGTACCTGAATCCACTCATTATGCTGCTACGGGTCTGATGACATAGATTTCATTGCTGAGTGATATTGCATTGTACGTAAGTACCACAACTTCTTTATCCATTTTTTGCTTTCTGCGATATTAAACTTGTACCGTAAACGAGGTTCTTGTAAACAGAGCTGTCCCAAACTTTGGGGTGGCTGTGTCTTTTTGATTTTAATTTCCCTAAGCTATAGGACCATAAGTGGAAGTGCCCTAGGCTCTGTTGCTTTGTTTTTTAGATGTTTCAGGAAACATAATACACTTCTCCATAGTGGCTGTTGGCAATTTACATCTCGCCCATCAGCATAACAAGGCTCCCAGTTCTCCATGGCTTGTCCTGCCTTTCTGGATTTTACACTTTTTTCAGATGGCCCTTTTGACCGGGGGGCAGTGAGACTTCATTGTAGTGCAGATTTCCTTTGCAAACTTGCTTGGTTGGCCAAAAAGTGCGTATGCGTTTTTTCCTCAATATATTCAGGAAAAAACGCATACGCCCTTTTTGGCCAAGTGCATCATTGTGGACGTTCTGCCTCTTTTCCTGTGGTTTACATGAAAATCCAGTCTACCTCCTGAAATCGGTTTCCTGCAATTCTGCCCCACTTTCAAGTCCTCTTGGCAGCCTTACTTCAATATATTTTTGGACGATAGCTGTCATTTTTAACTCTGCAGGTTTGTGAATGACAGTGCCCGTGAACTCCTTTCTTCAACTCGCTTTCTTGTGAGCTGGCCTCAACACCGCAGGATTTCTTTAGGCCCCAGTGTGGTTCCGGCATGGCACGCTGAGCCTTTGTTTAATTCCTCTTCCTGGTGGGAAATGAGAGTTAAATTTGTCCGTCCAGACACCTCCAGCTAGTCTCTCATTGGTTCTCCCTATTCCTGTTTATTTTCCGCAGAAATTGCAATCTGGGCCAAACAGGAGGTTAAAGGCACTGACTCTCCAAGTGGGGAGAGTGTTAGTAAAGCGTCTGGAATGTTGCATCCGAGTACCAGGGGACGAAAACTGAGACACCTTTGAACACGTTTCCCAATCACATGGTGTATCATACTCTGGGTTCCACATGCATGTTTTAGCTGAAGGAAGAATCCCTTAAACCTGGAGAGTTGAGACCCATGCAAAGGGTACCATGAAATATGACTTCAAAGGGTCTGCATTTGCTCACCGATCCTCACCAATCCTATCACTGCTGCGTTTATGCCGCTGTACACACTCTTGACTCTCTTTCGGAGACATATAAATCCATAGGTTTTAAGATTCTTACTAGTCAGGTATATTCGTAGGCTTTTAATATGGGGTGTTGAGTCCACTTCATTGAGCAAGTAGTAGCTCTTGTCTATTACATATTTGGCTTATGGAACGGTATCTGTGCTTATTTCAATCTCTGGTTTTATGCAGCACCCCAACTCACATTTCCCCTTAAGCAAGCATAAGTTGGTTTTCTACATTTGAGACCCTGTTCTGTTTTGTAATTCAGTTCCTGTGTAGCCAAGTTTACATTCCGTGTAGTAGTGATATCTTATGATGTTTCTTTTTCTGTGTGACTTATTTCACTTAGAATCATCGTACCTGAATCCACTCATTATGCTTCTACGGGCCTGATGACATAGATTTCATTGCTGAGTGATATTGCATTGTACGTAAGTACCACAACTTCTTTATCCATTTTTCGCTTTCTGCGATATTAAACTTGTACCGTAAAGGAGGTTCTTGTAAACAGAGCTGTCCCAAACTTTGGGGTGGCTGTGTCTTTTTGATTTTAATTTCCCTAAGCTATAGGACCATAAGTGGAAGTGCCCTAGGCTCTGTTGCTTTGTTTTTTAGATGTTTCAGGAAACACCATACACTTCTCCAGAGTGGCTGTTGGCAATTTACATCCCGCCCATCAGCATAACAAGGCTCCCAGTTCTCCATGGCTTGTCCTGCCTTTCTGGATTTTACACTTTTTTCAGATGGCCCTTTTGACCGGGGGGCAGTGAGACTTCATTGTAGTGCAGATTTCCTTTGCAAGCTTGCTTGGTTGGCCAAAAAGTGCGTATGCGTTTTTTCCTGAATATATTCAGGAAAAAACGCATACGCCCTTTTTGGCCAAGTGCATCATTGTGGACGTTCTGCCTCTTTTCCTGTGGTTTACATGCAAATCCAGTCTACCTCCTGAAATCGGTTTCCTGCAATTCTGCCCCGCTTTCAAGTCCTCTTGGCAGCCTTACTTCAATATATTTTTGGACGATAGCTGTCATTTTTAACTCTGCAGGTTTGTGAATGACAGTGCCCCTGAGCTCCTTTCTTCAACTCGCTTTCTTGTGAGCTGGCCGCAACACCGCAGGATTGCTTCAGGCTCTAGTGTGGTTGCGGCACGGCACGCTTAGCCTTTGGTTAATTCCTCTTCCTGGTGGGAAACGAGAGTTAACTTTGCGCGTCCAGACACCTCCAGCTAGTTTCTCATTGGTTCTCCCTATTCCTGTTCATTTTCCGTAGAAATTGCAAACTGGGCCAAACAGGAGGTTAAAGGCACTGACTCTCCAAGTGGGGAGAGTGTTAGTAAAGTGTCTGGAATGTTGCACCCGAGAACCGGGGGACGAAAACTGAGACACATTTGAACACGTTTCCGATCACACAGTGGATCATACTCTGGGTTCCACATGCATGTTTTAGCTGAAGGAAGAATCCCTTAAACCTGGAGAGTTGAGACCCATGGAATGGGTTCCATGCAATATGACTTCAAAGGGTCTGCATTTGCTCACCGAACCTCACCAATCCTATCACTGCTGCGTTTATGCCGCTGTACACACGCTTGATTCTCTTTCGGAGACATATAAATCCATAGGTTTTAAGATTCTTACTAGTCAGGTATATTCTTAGGCGTTTAATATGGGGCGTTGAGTCCACTTCGTTGAGCAAGGAGTAGCTCTTGTCTATTACATATTTGGCTTATGGAACGGTATCTGTGCTAATTTCAATCTCTGGTTTTATGTAGCACCCCAACTCACCTTTCCCCTTAAGCAAGCATAAGTTGGTTTTCTACATTTGAGACCCTGTTCTGTTTTGTAATTCAGTTTCTGTGTAGCCAAGTTTACATTCCGTGTAGTAGTGATATCTTATGATGTTTCTTTTTCTGTGTGACTTATTTCACTTACAATCATCGTACCTGAATCCACTCATTATCCTGCTACGGGCAGATGACATAGATTTCATTGCTGAGTGATATTGCATTGTACGTAAGTACCACCACTTCTTTATCCATTTTTCACTTTCTGCGATATTGAACTTGTACCGTAAACGAGGTTCTTGTAAACAGAGCTGTCCCAAACATTTGGGTGGTTGTGTCTTTTTGATTTTAATTTCCCTAAGCTATAGGACCATAAGTGGAAGTGCCCTAGGCTCTGTTGCTTTGTTTTGTAGATGTTTCAGGAAACACCATACACTTCTCCAGAGTGGCTGTTGGCAATTTACATCCCGCCCATCAGCATAACAAGGCTCCCCGTTCTCCATGTCCTGTCCTGCCTTTCTGGATTTTACACTTTTTTCTGATGGCCCTTTTGACCGGGGGGCAGTGACACTCCATTGTAGTGCAGACTTCCTTTGCACGCTTACTTGATTGGCCAAAAAGGGCGTATGCGTTTTTTCCTGAATATATTCAGGAAAAAACGCATACGCCCTTTTTGGCCGAGTGCATCATTGTGGACGTTCTGCCTCTTTTCCTATGCTTTACATGCAATTCCAGTCTACCTCCTGAAATCGGTTTCCTGCAATTCTGCCCCGCTTTCAAGTCCTCTTGGCAGCCTTACTTCAATATATTTTTGGACGATAGCTGTCATTTATAACTCTGCAGGTTTTTGAATGACAGTGCCCCTGAGCTCCTTTCTTCAACTCGCTTTCTTGTGAGCTGGCCGCAACACCGCAGGATTGCTTCAGGCCCTAGTGTGGTTCCGGCATGGCACATTGAGGCTTTGGTTAATTCCTCTTCCTGGTGGGAAATGAGAGTTAAATTTGCCCGTCCAGACACCTCCAGCTAGTCTCTCATTGGTTCTCCCTATTCCTGTTCATCTTCCGCAGAAATTGCAAATTGGGCCAAACAGGAGGTTAAAGGCACTGACTCTCCAAGTGGGGAGAGTGTTAGTAAAGCATCTGGAATGTTGCACCCGAGTACCAGGGGACGAAAACTGGCACATTTGAACACGTTTCCCGATCACACGGTGGATGATACTCTGGGTTCCACATGCATGTTTTAGCTGAAGAAAGAATCCCTTAAACCTGGAGAGTTGAGATCCATGGAATGGGTACCATGCAATATGACTTCAAAGGGTCTGCATTTGCTCACCGAACCTCACCAATCCTATCACTGCTGCATTTATGCCGCTGTACACACGCTTGATTCTCTTTCGGAGCATATAAATCCATAGGTTTTAAGATTCTTACTAGTCAGGTATATTCTTAGGAGTTTAATATGGGGTGTTGAGTCCACTTCGTTGAGCAAGGAGTAGCTCTTGTCTATTACATATTTGGCTTATGGAACGGTATCTGTGCTAATTTCAATCTCTGGTTTTATGCAGCCCCCCAACTCACCTTTCCCCTTAAGCAAGCATAAGTTGGTTTTCTACATTTGAGACCCTGTTCTGTTTTGTAATTCAGTTCCTGTGTAGCCAAGTTTACATTCCATGTAGTAGTGATATCTTATGATGTTTCTTTTTCTCTGTGAGTTATTTCACTTAGAATCATCGTACCTGAATCCACTCATTATGCTGCTACAGGTCTCATGACATAGATTTCATTGCTGAGTGATATTGCATTGTACGTAAGTACCACAACTTCTTTATCCATTTTTCGCTTTCTGTGATATTGAATTTGTACCGTAAACGAGGTTCTTGTAAACAGAGCCGTCCCAAACTTTGGGGTGGCTGTGTGTTTTAGATTTTAATTTCCCTAAGCTATAGGACCATAAGTGGAAGTGCCCTAGGCTCTGTTGCTTTGTTTTTTAGATGTTTCAGGAAACACCATGCACTTCTCCAGAGTGACTGTTGGCAATTTACATCCCGCCCATCAGCATAACAAGGCTCCCAGTTCTCCATGGGCTGTCCTGCCTTTCTGGATTTTACACTTTTTTCAGATGGCCCTTTTGACCGGGGGGCAGTGAGACTTCATTGTAGTGCAGATTTCCTTTGCAAGCTTGCTTGGTTGGCCAAAAAGGGCGTATGCGTTTTTTTTTGAATATATTCAGGAAAAAACGCATACGCCCTTTTTGGCCAAGTGCATCATTGTGGAAGTTCTGCCTCTTTTCCTATGCTTTACATGCAATTCCAGTCTACCTCCTGAAATCGGTTTCCTGCAATTCTGCCCCGCTTTCAAGTCCTCTTGGCAGCCTTACTTCAATATATTTTTGGACGATAGCTGTCATTTATAACTCTGCAGGTATGTGAATGACAGTGCCCCTGAGCTCCTTTCTTCAACTCGCTTTCTTGTGAGCTGGCCGCAACACCGCAGCATTGCTTCAGACCCTAGTGTTGTTCCGGCATGGCACGCTGAGCCTTTGGTTAATTCCTCTTCCTGGTGGGAAATGAGAGTTAAATTTGCCCGTCCAGACACCTCCAGCTAGTCTCTCATTGGTTCTCCCTATTCCTGTTCATTTTCCGCAGAAATTGCAAACTGGGCCAAACAGGAGGTTAAAGGCACTGACTCTCCAAGTGGGGAGAGTGTTAGTAAAGCGTCTGGAATGTTGCACCCGAGTACCGGGGGACGAAAACTGAGTCACATTTGAACACGTTTCCCGATCACACAGTGGATCATACTCTGGGTTCCACATGCATGTTTTAGCTGAAGGAAGATTCCCTTAAACCTGGAGAGTTGAGACCCATGGAATGGGTACCATGCAATATGACTTGAAAGGGTCTGCATTTGCTCACCGAACCTCACCAATCCTATCACTGCTGCATTTATGCCACTGTACACACGCTTGATTCTCTTTCTGAGACATATAAATCCATAGGTTTTAAGATTCTTACTAGTCAGGTATATTCTTAGGCGTTTAATATGGGGTGTAGAGTCCACTTCGTTGAGCAAGGAGTAGCTCTTGTCTATTACATATTTGGCTTATGGAACGGTATCTGTTCTAATTTCAATCTCTGGTTTTATGCAGCACCCCAACTCACCTTTCCCCTTAAGCAAGCATAAGTTGGTTTTCTACATTTGAGACCCTGTTCTGTTTTGTAATTCAGTTCCTGTGTAGCCAAGTTTACATTCCATGTGGTAGAGATATCTTATGATGTTTCTTTTTCTGTGTGACTTATTTCACTTAGAATCATCGTACCTGAATCCACTCATTATGCTGCTATGGGCCTAATGACATAGATTTCATTGCTGAGTGATATTGCATTGTACGTAAGTACCACAACTTCTTTATCCATTTTTCACTTTCTGTGATTTTGAACTTGTACTGTAAACGAGGTTCTTGTAAACAGAGCCTTCCCAAACTTTGGGGTGGCTGTGTCTTTTTGATTTTAATTTCCCTAAGCTATAGGACCATAAGTGGAAGTGCCCTAGGCTCTGTTGCTTTGTTTTGTAGATGTTTCAGAAAACACCATACACTTCTCCAGAGTGGCTGTTGGCAATTTACATCCCGCCCATCAGCATAACAAGGCTCCCAGTTCTCCATGGGCTGTCCTGCCTTTCTGGATTTTACACTTTTTTCAGATGGCCCTTTTGACCGGGGGGCAGTGAGACTTCATTGTAGTGCAGATTTCCTTTGCAAGCTTGCTTGGTTGGCCAAAAAGGGCGTATGCGTTTTTTCCTGAATATATTCAGGAAAAAACGCATACGCCCTTTTTGGCCAAGTGCATCATTGTGGACGTTCTGCCTCTTTTCCTTTGCTTTACATGCAATTCCAGTCTACCTCCTGAAATCGGTTTCCTGCAATTCTGCCCAGCGTTCAAGTCCTCTTGGCAGCCTTACTTCAATATATTTTTGGACGATAGCTGTCATTTATAACTCTGCAGGTTTGTGAATGACAGTGCCCCTGAGCTCCTTTCTTCAACTCGCTTTCTTGTGAGCTGGCCGCAACACCGCAGCATTGCTTCAGGCCCTAGTGTGGTTCCGGCATGACATGCTGAGCCTTTGGTTAATTCCTCTTCCTGGTGGGAAATGAGAGTTAAATTTGCCCGTCCAGACACCTCCAGCTAGTCTCTCATTGGTTCTCCCTATTCCTGTTCATTTTCCGCAGAAATTGCAAACTGGGCCAAACAAGAGGTTAAAGGCACTGACTCTCCAAGTGGGGAGAGTGTTAGTAAAGCGTCTGGAATGTTGCACCCGAGTACCGGGGGATGAAAACTGACACAATTAAACACGTTTCCCGATCACACGGTGGATCATACTCTGGGTTCCACATGCATGTTTTAGCTGAAGGAAGAATCCCTTAAACCTGGAGAGTTGAGACCCATGGAATGGGTACCATGCAATATGACTTCAAAGGGTCTGCATTTGCTCACCGAACCTCACCAATCCTATCACTGCTGCGTTTATGACACTGTACACACGCTTGATTCTCTTTCGGAGACATATAAATCCATAGGTTTTAAGATTCTTTCTAGTCAGGTATATTCTTACGCGTTTAATATGGGGTGTAGAGTCCACTTCGTTGAGCAAGGAGTAGCTCTTGTCTATTAAATATTTGGGTTATGGAACGGTATCTGTTCTAATTTCAATCTCTGGTTTTATGCAGCACCCCAACTCACCTTTCGCCTTAAGCAAGCATAAGTTGGTTTTCTACATTTGAGACCCTGTTCTGTTTTGTAATTCAGTTCCTGTGTAGCCAAGTTTACATTCCTTGTAGTAGTGATATCTTATGATGTTTGTTTTTCTGTGTGACTTATTTCACTTAGAATCATCGTACCTGAATCCACTCATTATGCTGCTACGGGCCTGATGACATAGATTTCATTGCTGAGTGATATTGCATTGTACGTAAGTACCACAACATCTTTATCCATTTTTCGCTTTCTGTGATATTGAACTTGGACCATAAATGAGGTTCTTGTAAACAGAGCTGTCCCTAACTTTGGGGTGGCTGAGTCTTTTTGATTTTAATTTCCCTAAGCTATAGGACCATAAGTGGAAGTGCCCTAGGCTCTGTTGCTTTGTTTTTTAGATGTTTCAGGAAACACCATACACTTCTCCAGAGTGGCTGTTGGCAATTTACATGCCGCCCATCAGCATAACAAGGCTCCCAGTTCTCCATGGGCTGTCCTGCCTTTCTGGATTTTACACTTTTTTCAGATGGCCCTTTTGACCGGGGGGCAGTGAGACTTCATTGTAGTGCAGATTTCCTTTGCAAGCTTGCTTGGTTGGCCAAAAAGGGCGTATGCGTTTTTTTTTGAATATATTCAGGAAAAAACGCATACGCCCTTTTTGGCCAAGTGCATCATTGTGGACGTTCTGCCTCTTTTCCTATGCTTTACATGCAATTCCAGTCTACCTCCTGAAATCGGTTTCCTGCAATTCTGCCCCGCTTTCAAGTCCTCTTGGCAGCCTTACTTCAATATATTTTTGGACGATAGCTGTCATTTATAACTCTGCAGGTATGTGAATGACAGTGCCCCTGAGCTCCTTTCTTCAACTCGCTTTCTTGTGAGCTGGCCGCAACACCGCAGCATTGCTTCAGACCCTAGTGTGGTTCCAGCATGGCACGCTGAGCCTTTGGTTAATTCCTCTTCCTGGTGGGAAATGAGAGTTAAATTTGCCCGTCCAGACACCTCCAGCTAGTCTCTCATTGGTTCTCCCTATTCCTGTTCATTTTCCGCAGAAATTGCAAACTGGGCCAAACAGGAGGTTAAAGGCACTGACTCTCCAAGTGGGGAGAGTGTTAGTAAAGCGTCTGGAATGTTGCACCCGAGTACCGGGGGACGAAAACTGAGTCACATTTGAACACGTTTCCCGATCACACAGTGGATCATACTCTGGGTTCCACATGCATGTTTTAGCTGAAGGAAGAATCCCTTAAACCTGGAGAGTTGAGACCCATGGAATGGGTACCATGCAATATGACTTGAAAGGGTCTGCATTTGCTCACCGAACCTCACCAATCCTATCACTGCTGCATTTATGCCACTGTACACACGCTTGATTCTCTTTCTGAGACATATAAATCCATAGGTTTTAAGATTCTTACTAGTCAGGTATATTCTTAGGCGTTTAATATGGGGTGTAGAGTCCACTTCGTTGAGCAAGGAGTAGCTCTTGTCTATTACATATTTGGCTTATGGAACGGTATCTGTGCTAATTTCAATCTCTGGTTTTATGCAGCACCCCAACTCACCTTTCCCCTTAAGCAAGCATAAGTTGGTTTTCTACATTTGAGACCCTGTTCTGTTTTGTAATTCAGTTCCTGTGTAGCCAAGTTTACATTCCATGTGGTAGAGATATCTTATGATGTTTCTTTTTCTGTGTGACTTATTTCACTTAGAATCATCGTACCTGAATCCACTCATTATGCTGCTATGGGCCTAATGACATAGATTTCATTGCTGAGTGATATTGCATTGTACGTAAGTACCACAACTTCTTTATCCATTTTTCACTTTCTGTGATTTTGAACTTGTACTGTAAACGAGGTTCTTGTAAACAGAGCCTTCCCAAACTTTGGGGTGGCTGTGTCTTTTTGATTTTAATTTCCCTAAGCTATAGGACCATAAGTGGAAGTGCCCTAGGCTCTGTTGCTTTGTTTTGTAGATGTTTCAGGAAACACCATACACTTCTCCAGAGTGGCTGTTGGCAATTTACATCCCGCCCATCAGCATAACAAGGCTCCCAGTTCTCCATGGGCTGTCCTGCCTTTCTGGATTTTACACTTTTTTCAGATGGCCCTTTTGACCGGGGGGCAGTGAGACTTCATTGTAGTGCAGATTTCCTTTGCAAGCTTGCTTGGTTGGCCAAAAAGGGCGTATGCGTTTTTTCCTGAATATATTCAGGAAAAAACGCATACGCCCTTTTTGGCCAAGTGCATCATTGTGGACGTTCTGCCTCTTTTCCTTTGCTTTACATGCAATTCCAGTCTACCTCCTGAAATCGGTTTCCTGCAATTCTGCCCAGCGTTCAAGTCCTCTTGGCAGCCTTACTTCAATATATTTTTGGACGATAGCTGTCATTTATAACTCTGCAGGTTTGTGAATGACAGTGCCCCTGAGCTCCTTTCTTCAACTCGCTTTCTTGTGAGCTGGCCGCAACACCGCAGCATTGCTTCAGGCCCTAGTGTGGTTCCGGCATGACATGCTGAGCCTTTGGTTAATTCCTCTTCCTGGTGGGAAATGAGAGTTAACTTTGCCCGTCCAGACACCTCCAGCTAGTCTCTCATTGGTTCTCCCTATTCCTGTTCATTTTCCGCAGAAATTGCAAACTGGGCCAAACAAGAGGTTAAAGGCACTGACTCTCCAATTGGGGAGAGTGTTAGTAAAGCGTCTGGAATGTTGCACCCGAGTACCGGGGGATGAAAACTGACACAATTAAACACGTTTCCCGATCACACGGTGGATCATACTCTGGGTTCCACATGCATGTTTTAGCTGAAGGAAGAATCCCTTAAACCTGGAGAGTTGAGACCCATGGAATGGGTACCATGCAATATGACTTCAAAGGGTCTGCATTTGCTCACCGAACCTCACCAATCCTATCACTGCTGCGTTTATGACACTGTACACACGCTTGATTCTCTTTCGGAGACATATAAATCCATAGGTTTTAAGATTCTTTCTAGTCAGGTATATTCTTACGCGTTTAATATGGGGTGTAGAGTCCACTTCGTTGAGCAAGGAGTAGCTCTTGTGTATTAAATATTTGGCTTATGGAACGGTATCTGTTCTAATTTCAATCTCTGGTTTTATGCAGCACCCCAACTCACCTTTCGCCTTAAGCAAGCATAAGTTGGTTTTCTACATTTGAGACCCTGTTCTGTTTTGTAATTCAGTTCCTGTGTAGCCAAGTTTACATTCCTTGTAGTAGTGATATCTTATGATGTTTGTTTTTCTGTGTGACTTATTTCACTTAGAATCATCGTACCTGAATCCACTCATTATGCTGCTACGGGCCTGATGACATAGATTTCATTGCTGAGTGATATTGCATTGTACATAAGTACCACAACATCTTTATCCATTTTTCGCTTTCTGTGATATTGAACTTGGACCATAAATGAGGTTCTTGTAAACAGAGCTGTCCCTAACTTTGGGGTGGCTGAGTCTTTTTGATTTTAATTTCCCTAAGCTATAGGACCATAAGTGGAAGTGCCCTAGGCTCTGTTGCTTTGTTTTTTAGATGTTTCAGGAAACACCATACACTTCTCCAGAGTGGCTGTTGGCAATTTACATCCCGCCCATCAGCATAACAAGGCTCCCAGTTCTCCATGGCCTGTCCTGCCTTTCTGGATTTTACACTTTTTTCAGATGGCCCTTTTGACCGGGGGGCAGTGAGACTTCATTGTAGTGCAGATTTCCTTTGCAAGCTTGCTTGGTTGGCCAAAAAGGGCATATGCGTTTTTTCCTGAATATATTCAGGAAAAAACGCATACGCCCTTTTTGGCCAAGTGCATCATTGTGGACGTTCTGCCTCTTTTCCTATGCTTTACATGCAATTCCAGTCTACCTCCTGAAATCGGTTTCCTGCAATTCTGCCCCGCTTTCAAGTCCTCTTGGCAGCCTTACTTCAATATACTTTTGGACGATAGCTATCATTTATAACTCTGCAGGTATGTGAATGACAGTGCCCCTGAGCTCCTTTCTTCAACTCGCTTTCTTGTGAGCTGGCCGCAACACCGCAGGATTGCTTCAGGCCCTAGTGTGGTTCCGGCATGGCACGCTGAGCCTTTGTTTAATTCCTCTTCCTGGTGGGAAATGAGAGTTAAATTTGCCCGTCCAGACACCTCCAGCTAGTCTCTCATTGGTTCTCCCTATTCCTGTTCATTTTCCGCAGAAATTGCAAACTGGGCCAAACAGGAGGTTAAAGGCACTGACTCTCCAAGAGGGGAGAGTGTTAGTAAAGCGTCTGGAATGTTGCACCCGAGTACCAGGGGACGAAAACTGAGACACATTTGAACACGTTTCCCGATCACATGGTGGATCATACTCTGGGTTCCACATGCATGTTTTAGCTGAAGGAAGAATCCCTTAAACCTGGAGAGTTGAGACCCCTGCAATGGGTACCATGCAATATGACTTCAAAGGGTCTGCATTTGCTCACCGAACCTCACCAATCCTATCACTGCTGCATTTATGCCACTGTACACACGCTTGATTCTCTTTCTGAGACATATAAATCCATAGGTTTTAAGATTCTTACTAGTCAGGTATATTCTTAGGCGTTTAATATGGGGTGTAGAGTCCACTTCGTTGAGCAAGGAGTAGCTCTTGTCTATTACATATTTGGCTTATGGAACGGTATCTGTGCTAATTTCAATCTCTGGTTTTATGCAGCACCCCAACTCACCTTTCCCCTTAAGCAAGCATAAGTCGGTTTTCTACATTTGAGACCCTGTTCTGTTTTGTAATTCAGTTCCTGTGTAGCCAAGTTTACATTCCATGTGGTAGAGATATCTTATGATGTTTCTTTTTCTGTGTGACTTATTTCACTTAGAATCATCGTACCTGAATCCACTCATTATGCTGCTATGGGCCTGATGACATAGATTTCATTGCTGAGTGATATTGCATTGTACGTAAGTACCACAACTTCTTTATCCATTTTTCACTTTCTGTGATTTTGAACTTATACTGTAAACTAGGTTCTTGTAAACAGAGCCTTCCCAAACTTTGGGGTGGCTGTGTCTTTTTGATTTTAATTTCCCTAAGCTATAGGACCATAAGTGGAAGTGCCCTAGGCTCTGTTGCTTTGTTTTGTAGATGTTTCAGGAAACACCATACACTTCTCCAGAGTGGCTGTTGGCAATTTACATCCCGCCCATCAGCATAACAAGGCTCCCAGTTCTCCATGGCCTGTCCTGCCTTTCTGGATTTTACACTTTTTTCAGATGGCCCTTTTGACCGGGGGGCAGTGAGACTTCATTGTAGTGCAGATTTCCTTTGCAAGCTTGCTTGGTTGGCCAAAAAGGGCGTATGCGTTTTTTCCTCAATATATTAAGGAAAAAACGCATACGCCCTTTTTGGCCAAGTGCATCATTGTGGACGTTCTGCCTCTTTTCCTATGCTTTACATGCAATTCCAGTCTACCTCCTGAAATCGGTTTCCTGCAATTCTGCCCCGCTTTCAAGTCCTCTTGGCAGCCTTACTTCAATATATTTTTGGACGATAGCTATCATTTATAACTCTGCAGGTATGTGAATGACAGTGCCCCTGAGCTCCTTTCTTCAACTCGCTTTCTTGTGAGCGGGCCGCAACACCGCAGCATTGCTTCAGGCCCTAGTGTGGTTCCGGCATGGCATGCTGAGCCTTTGTTTAATTCCTCTTCCTGGTGGGAAATGAGAGTTAAATTTGCCCGTCCAGACACCTCCAGCTAGTCTCTCATTGGTTCTCCCTATTCCTGTTCATTTTCCGCAGAAATTGCAAACTGGGCCAAACAGGAGGTTAAAGGCACTGACTCTCCAAGTGGGGAGAGTGTTAGTAAAGCGTCTGGAATGTTGCACCCGAGTACCGGGGGACAAAAACTGAGTCACATTTGAACACGTTTCCCGATCACACAGTGGATCATACTCTGGGTTCCACATGCATGTTTTAGCTGAAGGAAGAATCCCTTAAACCTGGAGAGTTGAGACCCATGGAATGGGTACCATGCAATATGACTTGAAAGGGTCTGCATTTGCTCACCGAACCTCACCAATCCTATCACTGCTGCATTTATGCCACTGTACACACGCTTGATTCTCTTTCTGAGACATATAAATCCATAGGTTTTAAGATTCTTACTAGTCAGGTATATTCTTAGGCGTTTAATATGGGGTGTAGAGTCCACTTCGTTGAGCAAGGAGTAGCTCTTGTCTATTACATATTTGGCTTATGGAACGGTATCTGTTCTAATTTCAATCTCTGGTTTTATGCAGCACCCCAACTCACCTTTCCCCTTAAGCAAGCATAAGTTGGTTTTCTACATTTGAGACCCTGTTCTGTTTTGTAATTCAGTTCCTGTGTAGCCAAGTTTACATTCCATGTGGTAGAGATATCTTATGATGTTTCTTTTTCTGTGTGACTTATTTCACTTAGAATCATCGTACCTGAATCCACTCATTATGCTGCTATGGGCCTAATGACATAGATTTCATTGCTGAGTGATATTGCATTGTACGTAAGTACCACAACTTCTTTATCCATTTTTCACTTTCTGTGATTTTGAACTTGTACTGTAAACGAGGTTCTTGTAAACAGAGCCTTCCCAAACTTTGGGGTGGCTGTGTCTTTTTGATTTTAATTTCCCTAAGCTATAGGACCATAAGTGGAAGTGCCCTAGGCTCTGTTGCTTTGTTTTGTAGATGTTTCAGGAAACACCATACACTTCTCCAGAGTGGCTGTTGGCAATTTACATCCCGCCCATCAGCATAACAAGGCTCCCAGTTCTCCATGGGCTGTCCTGCCTTTCTGGATTTTACACTTTTTTCAGATGGCCCTTTTGACCGGGGGGCAGTGAGACTTCATTGTAGTGCAGATTTCCTTTGCAAGCTTGCTTGGTTGGCCAAAAAGGGCGTATGCGTTTTTTCCTCAATATATTCAGGAAAAAACGCATACGCCCTTTTTGGCCAAGTGCATCATTGTGGACGTTCTGCCTCTTTTCCTTTGCTTTACATGCAATTCCAGTCTACCTCCTGAAATCGGTTTCCTGCAATTCTGCCCAGCGTTCAAGTCCTCTTGGCAGCCTTACTTCAATATATTTTTGGACGATAGCTGTCATTTATAACTCTGCAGGTTTGTGAATGACAGTGCCCCTGAGCTCCTTTCTTCAACTCGCTTTCTTGTGAGCTGGCCGCAACACCGTAGCATTGCTTCAGGCCCTAGTGTGGTTCCGGCATGACATGCTGAGCCTTTGGTTAATTCCTCTTCCTGGTGGGAAATGAGAATTAACTTTGCCCATCCAGACACCTCCAGCTAGTCTCTCATTGGTTCTCCCTATTCCTGTTCATTTTCCGCAGAAATTGCAAACTGGGCCAAACAAGAGGTTAAAGGCACTGACTCTCCAAGTGGGGAGAGTGTTAGTAAAGCGTCTGGAATGTTGCACCCGAGTACCGGGGGATGAAAACTGACACAATTAAACACGTTTCCCGATCACACGGTGGATCATACTCTGGGTTCCACATGCATGTTTTAGCTGAAGGAAGAATCCCTTAAACCTGGAGAGTTGAGACCCATGGAATGGGTACCATGCAATATGACTTCAAAGGGTCTGCATTTGCTCACCGAACCTCACCAATCCTATCACTGCTGCGTTTATGACACTGTACACACGCTTGATTCTCTTTCGGAGACATATAAATCCATAGGTTTTAAGATTCTTTCTAGTCAGGTATATTCTTACGCGTTTAATATGGGGTGTAGAGTCCACTTCGTTGAGCAAGGAGTAGCTCTTGTCTATTAAATATTTGGCTTATGGAACGGTATCTGTTCTAATTTCAATCTCTGGTTTTATGCAGCACCCCAACTCACCTTTCGCCTTAAGCAAGCATAAGTTGGTTTTCTACATTTGAGACCCTGTTCTGTTTTGTAATTCAGTTCCTGTGTAGCCAAGTTTACATTCCTTGTAGTAGTGATATCTTATGATGTTTGTTTTTCTGTGTGACTTATTTCACTTAGAATCATCGTACCTGAATCCACTCATTATGCTGCTACGGGCCTGATGACATAGATTTCATTGCTGAGTGATATTGCATTGTACGTAAGTACCACAACATCTTTATCCATTTTTCGCTTTCTGTGATATTGAACTTGGACCATAAATGAGGTTCTTGTAAACAGAGCTGTCCCTAACTTTGGGGTGGCTGAGTCTTTTTGATTTTAATTTCCCTAAGCTATAGGACCATAAGTGGTAGTGCCCTAGGCTCTGTTGCTTTGTTTTTTAGATGTTTCAGGAAACACCATACACTTCTCCAGAGTGGCTGTTGGCAATTTACATCCCGCCCATCAGCATAACAAGGCTCCCAGTTCTCCATGGCCTGTCCTGCCTTTCTGGATTTTACACTTTTTTCAGATGGCCCTTTTGACCGGGGGGCAGTGAGACTTCATTGTAGTGCAGATTTCCTTTGCAAGCTTGCTTGGTTGGCCAAAAAGGGCGTATGCGTTTTTTCCTGAATATATTCAGGAAAAAACGCATACGCCCTTTTTGGCCAAGTGCATCATTGTGGACGTTCTGCCTCTTTTCCTATGCTTTACATGCAATTCCAGTCTACCTCCTGAAATCGGTTTCCTGCAATTCTGCCCCGCTTTCAAGTCCTCTTGGCAGCCTTACTTCAATATACTTTTGGACGATAGCTATCATTTATAACTCTGCAGGTATGTGAATGACAGTGCCCCTGAGCTCCTTTCTTCAACTCGCTTTCTTGTGAGCTGGCCGCAACACCGCAGGATTGCTTCAGGCCCTAGTGTGGTTCTGGCATGGCACGCTGAACCTTTGTTTAATTCCTCTTCCTGGTGGGAAATGAGAGTTAAATTTGCCCGTCCAGACACCTCCAGCTAGTCTCTCATTGGTTCTCCCTATTCCTGTTCATTTTCCGCAGAAATTGCAAACTGGGCCAAACAGGAGGTTAAAGGCACTGACTCTCCAAGAGGGGAGAGTGTTAGTAAAGCGTCTGGAATGTTGCACCCGAGTACCAGGGGACGAAAACTGAGACACATTTGAACACGTTTCCCGATCACATGGTGGATCATACTCTGGGTTCCACATGCATGTTTTAGCTGAAGGAAGAATCCCTTAAACCTGGAGAGTTGAGACCCCTGCAATGGGTACCATGCAATATGACTTCAAAGGGTCTGCATTTGCTCACCGAACCTCACCAATCCTATCACTGCTGCATTTATGCCACTGTACACACGCTTGATTCTCTTTCTGAGACATATAAATCCATAGGTTTTAAGATTCTTACTAGTCAGGTATATTCTTAGGCGTTTAATATGGGGTGTAGAGTCCACTTCGTTGAGCAAGGAGTAGCTCTTGTCTATTACATATTTGGCTTATGGAACGGTATCTGTGCTAATTTCAATCTCTGGTTTTATGCAGCACCCCAACTCACCTTTCCCCTTAAGCAAGCATAAGTCGGTTTTCTACATTTGAGACGCTGTTCTGTTTTGTAATTCAGTTCCTGTGTAGCCAAGTTTACATTCCATGTGGTAGAGATATCTTATGATGTTTCTTTTTCTGTGTGACTTATTTCACTTAGAATCATCGTACCTGAATCTACTCATTATGCTGCTATGGGCCTGATGACATAGATTTCATTGCTGAGTGATATTGCATTGTACGTAAGTACCACAACTTCTTTATCCATTTTTCACTTTCTGTGATTTTGAACTTATACTGTAAACTAGGTTCTTGTAAACAGAGCCTTCCCAAACTTTGGGGTGGCTGTGTCTTTTTGATTTTAATTTCCCTAAGCTATAGGACCATAAGTGGAAGTGCCCTAGGCTCTGTTGCTTTGTTTTGTAGATGTTTCAGGAAACACCATACACTTCTCCAGAGTGGCTGTTGGCAATTTACATCCCGCCCATCAGCATAACAAGGCTCCCAGTTCTCCATGGCCTGTCCTGCCTTTCTGGATTTTACACTTTTTTCAGATGGCCCTTTTGACCGGGGGGGCAGTGAGACTTCATTGTAGTGCAGATTTCCTTTGCAAGCTTGCTTGGTTGGCCAAAAGGGCGTATGCGTTTTTTCCTGAATATATTAAGGAAAAAACGCATACGCCCTTTTTGGCCAAGTGCATCATTGTGGACGTTCTGCCTCTTTTCCTATGCTTTACATGCAATTCCAGTCTACCTCCTGAAATCGGTTTCCTGCAATTCTGCCCCGCTTTCAAGTCCTCTTGGCAGCCTTACTTCAATATACTTTTGGACGATAGCTATCATTTATAACTCTGCAGGTATGTGAATGACAGTGCCCCTGAGCTCCTTTCTTCAACTCGCTTTCTTGTGAGCTGGCCGCAACACCGCAGGATTGCTTCAGGCCCTAGTGTGGTTCCGGCATGGCACACTGAGCCTTTGTTTAATTCCTCTTCCTGGTGGGAAATGAGAGTTAAATTTGCCCGTCCAGACACCTCCAGCTAGTCTCTCATTGGTTCTCCCTATTCCTGTTCATTTTCCGCAGAAATTGCAAACTGGGCCAAACAGGAGGTTAAAGGCACTGACTCTCCAAGTGAGGAGAGTGTTAGTAAAGCGTCTGGAATGTTGCACCCGAGTACCAGGGGACGAAAACTGAGACACATTTGAACACGTTTCCCGATCACATGGTGGATCATACTCTGGGTTCCACATGCATGTTTTAGCTGAAGGAAGAATCCCTTAAACCTGGAGAGTTGAGACCCCTGCAATGGGTACCATGCAATATGACTTCAAAGGGTCTGCATTTGCTCACCGAACCTCACCATTCCTATCACTGCTGCATTTATGTCACTGTAAACACGCTTGATTCTCTTTCGGAGACATATAAATCCATAGGTTTTAAGATTCTTACTAGTCAGGTATATTCTTAGGCGTTTAATATGGGGTGTAGAGTCCACTTCGTTGAGCAAGGAGTAGCTCTTGTCTATTACATATTTGGCTTATGGAACGGTATCTGTTCTAATTTCAATCTCTCGTTTTGTGCAGCACCCCAACTCACCTTTCGCCTTAAGCAAGCATAAGTTGGTTTTCTACATTTGAGACCCTGTTCTGTTTTGTAATTCAGTTCCTGTGTAGCCAAGTTTACATTCCATGTGGTAGAGATATCTTATGATGTTTCTTTCTCTGTGTGACTTATTTCACTTACAATCATCGTACCTGAATCCACTCATTATGCTGCTATGGGCCTGATGACATAGATTTCATTGCAGAGTGATATTGCATTGTACGTAAGTACCACAACTTCTTTATCCATTTTGCGCTTTCTGTGATATTGAACTTGTACCGTAAAGGAGGTTCTTGTAAACAGAGCTGTCCCAAAGATTGGGGTGGTTGTGTCTTTTTGATTTTAATTTCCCTAAGCTATAGGACCATAAGTGGAAGTGCCCTAGGCTCTGTTGCTTTGTTTTTTAGATGTTTCAGGAAACACCATACACTTCTCCAAAGTGACTGTTGGCAATTTACATCCCGCCCATCAGCATAACAAGGCTCCCAGTTCTCCATGGGCTGTCCTGCCTTTCTGGATTTTACACTTTTTTCAGATGGCCCTTTTGACCGGGGGGCAGTGAGACTTCATTGTAGTGCAGATTTCCTTTGCAAGCTTGCTTGGTTGGCCAAAAAGGGCGTATGCGTTTTTTCCTGAATATATTCAGGAAAAAACGCATATGCCCTTTTTGGTCAAGTGCATCATTGTGGACGTTCTGCCTCTTTTCCTTTGCTTTACATGCAATTCCAGTCTACCTCCTGAAATCGGTTTCCTGCAATTCTGCCCAGCGTTCAAGTCCTCTTGGCAGCCTTACTTCAATATATTTTTGGACGATAGCTATCATTTATAACTCTGCAGGTTTGTGAATGACAGTGCCCCTGAGCTCCTTTCTTCAACTCGCTTTCTTGTGAGCTGGCCGCAACACCGCAGCATTGCTTCAGGCCCTAGTGTGGTTCCGGCATGACATGCTGAGCCTTTGGTTAATTCCTCTTCCTGGTGGGAAATGAGAATTAACTTTGCCCATCCAGACACCTCCAGCTAGTCTCTCATTGGTTCTCCCTATTCCTGTTCATTTTCCGCAGAAATTGCAAACTGGGCCAAACAAGAGGTTAAAGGCACTGACTCTCCAAGTGGGGAGAGTGTTAGTAAAGCGTCTGGAATGTTGCACCCGAGTACCGGGGGATGAAAACTGACACAATTAAACACGTTTCCCGATCACACGGTGGATCATACTCTGGGTTCCACATGCATGTTTTAGCTGAAGGAAGAATCCCTTAAACCTGGAGAGTTGAGACCCATGGAATGGGTACCATGCAATATGACTTCAAAGGGTCTGCATTTGCTCACCGAACCTCACCAATCCTATCACTGCTGCGTTTATGACACTGTACACACGCTTGATTCTCTTTCGGAGACATATAAATCCATAGGTTTTAAGATTCTTTCTAGTCAGGTATATTCTTACGCGTTTAATATGGGGTGTAGAGTCCACTTCGTTGAGCAAGGAGTAGCTCTTGTGTATTAAATATTTGGGTTATGGAACGGTATCTGTTCTAATTTCAATCTCTGGTTTTATGCAGCACCCCAACTCACCTTTCGCCTTAAGCAAGCATAAGTTGGTTTTCTACATTTGAGACCCTGTTCTGTTTTGTAATTCAGTTCCTGTGTAGCCAAGTTTACATTCCTTGTAGTAGTGATATCTTATGATGTTTGTTTTTCTGTGTGACTTATTTCACTTAGAATCATCGTACCTGAATCCACTCATTATGCTGCTACGGGCCTGATGACATAGATTTCATTGCTGAGTGATATTGCATTGTACATAAGTACCACAACATCTTTATCCATTTTTCGCTTTCTGTGATATTGAACTTGGACCATAAATGAGGTTCTTGTAAACAGAGCTGTCCCTAACTTTGGGGTGGCTGAGTCTTTTTGATTTTAATTTCCCTAAGCTATAGGACCATAAGTGGAAGTGCCCTAGGCTCTGTTGCTTTGTTTTTTAGATGTTTCAGGAAACACCATACACTTCTCCAGAGTGGCTGTTGGCAATTTACATCCCACCCATCAGCATAACAAGGCTCCCAGTTCTCCATGGCCTGTCCTGCCTTTCTGGATTTTACACTTTTTTCAGATGGCCCTTTTGACCGGGGGGCAGTGAGACTTCTTTGTAGTGCAGATTTCCTTTGCAAGCTTGCTTGGTTGGCCAAAAAGGGCGTATGCGTTTTTTCCTGAATATATTCAGGAAAAAACGCATACGCCCTTTTTGGCCAAGTGCATCATTGTGGACGTTCTGCCTCTTTTCCTATGCTTTACATGCAATTCCAGTCTACCTCCTGAAATCGGTTTCCTGCAATTCTGCCCCACTTTCAAGTCCTCTTGGCAGCATTACTTCAATATATTTTTGGACGATAGCTATCATTTATAACTCTGCAGGTATGTGAATGACAGTGCCCCTGAGCTCCTTTCTTCAACTCGCTTTCTTGTGAGCTGGCCGCAACACTGCAGGATTGCTTCAGGCCCTAGTGTGGTTCCGGCATGGCACGCTGAGCCTTTGTTTAATTCCTCTTCCTTGTGGGAAATGAGAGTTAAATTTGTCCGTCCAGACACCTCCAGCTAGTCTCTCATTGGTTCTCCCTATTCCTGTTCATTTTCCGCAGAAATTGCAAACTGGGCCAAACAGGAGGTTAAAGGCACTGACTCTCCAAGTGGGGAGAGTGTTAGTAAAGCGTCTGGAATGTTGCACCCGAGTACCAGGGGATGAAAACTGAGACACATTTGAACACGTTTCCCGATCACATGGTGGATCATACTCTGGGTTCCACATGCATGTTTTAGCTGAAGGAAGAATCCCTTAAACCTGGAGAGTTGAGACCCCTGCAATGGGTACCATGCAATATGACTTCAAAGGGTCTGCATTTGCTCACCGAACCTCACTAATCCTATCACTGCTGCATTTATGCCACTGTACACACGCTTGATTCTCTTTCTGAGACATATAAATCCATAGGTTTTAAGATTCTTACTAGTCAGGTATATTCTTAGGCGTTTAATATGGGGTGTAGAGTCCACTTCGTTGAGCAAGGAGTAGCTCTTGTCTATTACATATTTGGCTTATGGAACGGTATCTGTTCTAATTTCAATCTCTGGTTTTATGCAGCACCCCAACTCACCTTTCCCCTTAAGCAAGCATAAGTCGGTTTTCTACATTTGAGACCCTGTTCTGTTTTGTAATTCAGTTCCTGTGTAGCCAAGTTTACATTCCATGTGGTAGAGATATCTTATGATGTTTCTTTTTCTGTATGACTTATGTCACTTAGAATCATCGTACCTGAATCCACTCATTATGCTGCTAAGGGCCTGATGACATAGATTTCATTGCTGAGTGATATTGCATTGTACGTAAGTACCACAACTTCTTTATCCATTTTTCACTTTCTGTGATTTTGAACTTGTACTGTAAACGAGGTTCTTGTAAACAGAGCCTTCCCAAACTTTGGGGTGGCTGTGTCTTTTTGATTTTAATTTCCCTAAGCTATAGGACCATAAGTGGAAGTGCCCTAGGCTCTGTTGCTTTGTTTTGTAGATGTTTCAGGAAACACCATACACTTCTCCAGAGTGGCTGTTGGCAATTTACATCCCGCCCATCAGCATAACAAGGCTCCCAGTTCTCCATGGCCTGTCCTGCCTTTCTGGATTTTACACTTTTTTCAGATGGCCCTTTTGACCGGGGGGCAGTGAGACTTCATTGTAGTGCAGATTTCCTTTGCAAGCTTGCTTGGTTGGCCAAAAAGGGCGTATGCGTTTTTTCCTGAATATATTAAGGAAAAAACGCATACGCCCTTTTTGGCCAAGTGCATCATTGTGGACGTTCTGCCTCTTTTCTTATGCTTTACATGCAATTCCAGTCTACCTCCTGAAATCGGTTTCCTGCAATTCTGCCCCGCTTTCAAGTCCTCTTGGCAGCCTTACTTCAATATATTTTTGGACGATAGCTATCATTTATAACTCTGCAGGTATGTGAATGACAGTGCCCCTGAGCTCCTTTCTTCAACTCGCTTTCTTGTGAGCTGGCCGCAACACCACAGGATTGCTTCAGGCCCTAGTGTGGTTCCGGCATGGCACGCTGAGCCTTTGTTTAATTCCTCTTCCTGGTGGGAAATGAGAGTTAAATTTGCCGGTCCAGACACCTCCAGCTAGTCGCTCATTGGTTCTCCCTATTCCTATTCATTTTCCGCAGAAATTGCAAACTGGGCCAAACAGGAGGTTAAAGGCACTGACTCTCCAAGTGGGGAGAGTGTTAGTAAAGCATCTGGAATGTTGCACCCGAGTACCAGGGGATGAAAACTGACACAATTGAACACGTTTCCCGATCACACGGTGGATCATACTCTGGGTTCCACATGCATGTTTTAGCTGAAGGAAGAATCCCTTAAACCTGGAGAGTTGAGACCCATGGAATGGGTACCATGCAATATGACTTCAAAGGGTCTGCATTTGTCCACCGAACCTCACCAATCCTATCACTGCTGCGTTTATGCCGCTGTACACACGCTTGATTCTCTTTCGGAGACATATAAATCCATAGGTTTTAAGATTCTTCCTAGTCAGGTATATTCTTAGGCGTTTATTATGGGGTGAAGTGTCCACTTCGTTGAGCAAGGAGTAGCTCTTGTCTATTACATATTTGGCTTATGGAACGGTATCTGTGCTAATTTCAATCTCTGGTTTTATGCAGCACCCCAACTCACCTTTCGCCTTAAGCAAGCATAAGTTGGTTTTCTACATTTGAGACCCTGTTCTGTTTTGTAATTCAGTTCCTGTGTAGCCAAGTTTACATTCTGTGTAGTAGTGATATCTTATGATGTTTCTTTTTCTGTGTGACTTATTTCACTTAGAATCATCGTACCTGAATCCACTCATTATGCTGCTATGGGCCTGATGACATAGATTTCATTGCTGCGTGATATTGCATTGTACGTAATTACCACAACTTCTTTATCCATTTTTCACTTTCTGTGATACTGAACTTGTACCGTAAACGAGGTTCTTGTAAACAGAGCCGTCCCAAACTTTGGGGTGGCTGTGTCTTTTTGATTTTAATTTCCCTAAGCTATAGGACCATAAGTGGAAGTGCCCTAGGCTCTGTTGCTTTGCTTTTTAGATGTTTCAGGAAACACCATACACTTCTCCAGAGTGGCTGTTCGCAATTTACATCCCGCCCATCAGCATAACAAGGTTCCCAATTCTCCATGGCCTGTCCTGCCTTTCTGGATTTTACACTTTTTTCAGATGGCCCTTTTGACCGGGGGCAGTGAGACTTCATTGTAGTGCAGATTTCCTTTGCAAGCTTGCTTGGTTGGCCAAAAAGGGCGTATGCGTTTTTTCCTGAATATATTCAGGAAAAAACGCATACGCCCTTTTTGGCCAAGTGCATCATTGTGGACGTTCTGCCTCTTTTCCTATGCTTTACATGCTATTCCAGTCTACCTCCTGAAATCGGTTTCCTGCAATTCTGCCCCGCTTTCAAGTCCTCTTGGCAGCCTTACTTCAATATATTTTTGGACGATAGCTGTCATTTATAACTCTGCAGGTATGTGAATGACAGTGCCCCTGAGCTCCTTTCTTCAACTCGCTTTCTTGTGAGCTGGCCGCAACACCGCAGCATTGCTTCAGGCCCTAGTGTGGTTCCGGCATGGCACGCTGAGCCTTTGGTTAATTCCTCTTCCTGGTGGGAAATGAGAGTTAAATTTGCCCGTCCAGACACCTCCAGCTAGTCTCTCATTGGTTCTCCCTATTCCTGTTCATTTTCCGCAGAAATTGCAAACTGGGCCAAACAGGAGGTTAAAGGCACTGACTCTCCAAGTGGGGAGAGTGTTAGTAAAGCGTCTGGAATGTTGCACCCGAGTACCGGGGGACGAAAAGTGAGTCACATTTGAACACGTTTCCCAATCACACGGTGGATCATACTCTGGGTTCCACATGCATGTTTTAGCTGAAGGACGAATCCCTTAAACCTGGAGAGTTGAGACCCATGGAATGGGTACCATGCAATATGACTTGAAAGGGTCTGCATTTGCTCACCGAACCTCACCAATCCTAACACTGCTGCGTTTATGCCGCTGTACACATGGTTGATTCTCTTTTGGAGACATATAAATCCATAGGTTTTAAGATTCTTACTAGTCAGGTATATTCTTATGCGTTTAATATGGGGTGTTGAGTCCACTTCGTTGAGCAATGAGTAGCTCTTGTCTATTACATATTTGGCTTATGGAACGGTATCTGTTCTAATTTCAATCTCTGGTTTTATGCAGCACCCCAACTCACCTTTCCCCTTAAGCAAGCATAAGATGGTTTTCTACATTTGAGACCCTGTTCTGTTTTGTAATTCAGTTCCTCTGTAGCCAAGTTTACATTCCGTGTAGTAGTGATATCTTATGATGTTTCTTTTTCTGTGTGACTTATTTCACTTAGAATCATCGTACCTGAATCCACTCATTATGCTGCTATGGGCCTGATGACATAGATTTCATTGCTGAGTGATATTGCATTGTACGTAAGTACCACAACTTCTTTATCCATTTTTCATTTTCTGTGATTTTGAACTTGTACTGTAAACGAGGTTCTTGTAAACAGAGCCGTCCCAAACTTTGGGGTGGCTGTGTCTTTTTTATTTTAATTTCCCTAAGCTATAGGACCATAAATGGAAGTGCCCTAGGCTCTGTTGCTTTGTTTTTTAGATGTTTCAGGAAACACCATACACTTCTCCAGAGTGGCTGTTGGCAATTTACATCCCGCCCATCAGCATAACAAGGTTCCCAATTCTCCATGGCCTGTCCTGCCTTTCTGGATTTTACACTTTTTTCAGATGGCCCTTTTGACCGGGGGCAGTGAGACTTCATTGTAGTGCAGATTTCCTTTGCAAGCTTGCTTGGTTGGCCAAAAAGGGCGTATGCGTTTTTTCCTGAATATATTCAGGAAAAAACGCATACGCCCTTTTTGGCCAAGTGCATCATTGTGGACGTACTGCCTCTTTTCCTATGCTTTACATGCTATTCCAGTCTACCTCCTGAAATCGGTTTCCTGCAATTCTGCCCCGCTTTCAAGTCCTCTTGGCAGCCTTACTTCAATATATTTTTGGACGATAGCTGTCATTTATAACTCTGCAGGTATGTGAATGACAGTGCCCCTGAGCTCCTTTCTTCAACTCGCTTTCTTGTGAGCTGGCCGCAACACCGCAGCATTGCTTCAGGCCCTAGTGTGGTTCCGGCATGGCACGCTGAGCCTTTGGTTAATTCCTCTTCCTGGTGGGAAATGAGAGTTAAATTTGCCCGTCCAGACACCTCCAGCTAGTCTCTCATTGGTTCTCCCTATTCCTGTTCATTTTCCGCAGAAATTGCAAACTGGGCCAAACAGGAGGTTAAAGGCACTGACTCTCCAAGTGGGGAGAGTGTTAGTAAAGCGTCTGGAATGTTGCACCCGAGTACCGGGGGACGAAAACTGACACAATTGAACACGTTTCCCTATCACACGGTGGATCATACTCTGGGTTCCACATGCATGTTTTAGCTGAAGGAAGAATCCCTTAAACCTGGAGAGTTGAGACCCATGGAATGGGTGCCATGCAATATGACTTCAAAGGGTCTGCAGTTGTCCACCGAACCTCACCAATAATATCACTGCTGCGTTTATGCCGCTGTACACACGCTTGATTCTCTTTCGGAGACATATAAATCCATAGGTTTTAAGATTCTTACTAGTCAGGTATATTCTTAGGCGTTTAATATGGGGTGTAGAGTCCACTTCGTTGAGCAAGGAGTAGCTCTTGTCTATTACATATTTGGCTTATGGAACGGTATCTGTGCTAATTTCAGTCTTTGATTTTATGTAGCACCCCAACTCAACTTTCCTCTTAAGCAAGCATAAGTCGGTTTTCTACATTTGAGACCCTGTTCTGTTTTGTAATTCAGTTCCTGTGTAGCCAAGTTTACATTCCATGTGGTAGAGATATCTTATGATGTTTCTTTTTCTGTGTGACTTATTTCACTTAGAATCATCGTACCTGAATCCACTCATTATGCTGCTACGGGCCTGATGACATAGATTTCATTGCTGAGTGATATTGCATTGTACGTAAGTACCACAACTTCTTGATCCATTTTTCGCTTTCTGTGATATTGAACTTGTACCGTAAACGAGGTTCTTGTAAACAGAGCTGTCCCAAACATTGGGGTGGTTGTGTCTTTTTGATTTTAATTTCCCTAAGCTATAGGACCATAAGTGGAAGTGCCCTAGGCTCTGTTGCTTTGTTTTGTAGATGTTTCAGGAAACACCATACACTTCTCCAGAGTGGCTGTTGGCAATTTACATCCCGCCCATCAGCATAACAAGGCTCCCAGTTCTCCATGGCCTGTCCTGCCTTTCTGGATTTTACACTTTTTTCAGATGGCCCTTTTGACCGGGGGGCAGTGAGACTTCATTGTAGTGCAGATTTCCTTTGCAAGCTTGCTTGGTTGGCCAAAAAGGGCGTAGGCTTTTTTTCTTGAGGAAAAATCGCATATGCCCTTTTTGGCCAAGTGCATCATTGTGGACGTTCTGCCTCTTTTCCTATGCTTTACATGCAATTCCAGTCTACCTCCTGAAATCGGTTTCCTGCAATTCTGCCCCGCTTTCAAGTCCTCTTGGCAGCCTTACTTCAATATATTTTTGGATGATAGCTGTCATTTATAACTCTGCATGTCTGTGAATGACAGTGCCCCTGAGCTCCTTTCTTCAACTCGCTTTCTTGTGAGCTGGCCGCAACACCGCAGCATCGCTTCAGGCCCTAGTGTTGTTCCGGCATGGCATGCTGAGCCTTTGGTTAATTCCTCTTCCTGGTGGGAAATGAGAGTTAAATTTGCCCGTCCAGACACCTCCAGCTAGTCTCTCATTGGTTCTCCCTATTCCTGTTCATTTTCCGCAGAAATTGGAAACTGGGCCAAACAGGAGGTTAAAGGCACTGACTCTCCAAGTGGGGAGAGTGTTAGTAAAGTGTCTGGAATGTTGCACCCGAGTACCAGGGGACGAAAACTGACACATTTGAACACGTTTCCCGATCACACGGTGGATCATACTCTGGGTTCCACATGCATGTTTTAGCTGAAGGAAGAATCCCTTAAACCTGGAGAGTTGAGACCCATGGAATGGGTACCATGCAATATGACTTCAAAGGGTCTGCATTTGCTCACCGAACCTCATCAATCCTATCACTGCTGCGTTTATGCCGCTATACACACGCTTGATTCTCTTTCGGAGATATATAAATCCATAGGTTTTAAGATTCTTACTAGTCAGGTATATTCTTAGGCGTTTAATATGGGGTGTTGAGTCCACTTCGTTGAGAAAGGTGTAGCTCTTGTCTATTACATATTTGGCTTATGGAACGATATCTGTGCTAATTTCAATGTCTGGTTTTATGCAGCACCCCAACTCACCTTTCCCCTTAAGGAAGCATAAGTTGGTTTTCTACATTTGAGACCCTGTTCTGTTTTGTAATTCAGTTCCTGTGTAGCCAAGTTTACATTCCGTGTAGTAGTGATATCTTATGATGTTTCTTTTTCTGTGTGACTTATTTCACTTAGAATCATCGTACCTGAATCCACTCATTATGCTGCTATGGGCCTGATGACATAGATTTCATTGCTGAGTGATATTGCATTGTACGTAAGTACTACAACTTCTTTATCCATTTTTCACTTTCTGTGATATTGAACTTGTACCGTAAACGAGGTTCCTGTAAACAGAACCGTCCCAAACTTTGGGGTGGCTGTGTCTTTTTGATTTTAATTTCCCTAAGCTATAGGACCATAAGTGGAAGTGCCCTAGGCTCTGTTGCTTTGTTTTTTAGATGTTTCAGGAAACACCATACACTTCTCCAGAGTGACTGGTGGCAATTTACATCCCGCCCATCAGCATAACAAGGCTCCCAGTTCTCCATGGCCTGTCCTGCCTTTCTGGATTTTACACTTTTTTCAGATGGCCCTTTTGACCTGGGGGGGGGGCAGTGAGACTTCATTGTAGTGCAGATTTCCTTTGCAAGCTTGCTTGGTTGGCCAAAAAGGGCGTATGCGTTTTTTCCTGAATATATTCAGGAAAAAACGCATACGCCCTTTTAGGCCAAGTGCATCATTGTGGACGTTCTGCCTCTTTTCCTATGCTTTACATGCAATTCCAGTCTACCTCCTGAAATCGGTTTCCTGCAATTCTGCCCCGCTTTCAAGTCCTCTTGGCAGCCTTACTTCAATATATTTTTGGACGATAGCTGTCATTTATAACTCTGCAGGTATGTGAATGACAGTGCCCCTGAGCTCCTTGATTCAACTCGCTTTCTTGTGAGCTGGCCGCAACACCACAGCATTGCTTCAGGCCCTAGTGTGGTTCCGGCATGGCACACTGAGCCTTTGGTTAATTCCTCTTCCTGGTGGGAAATGAGAGTTAAATTTGCCCGTCCAGACACCTCCAGCTAGTCTCTCATTGGTTCTCCCTATTCCTGTTCATTTTCCGCAGAAATTGCAAACTGGGCCAAACAGGAGGTTAAAGGCACTGAATCTCCAAGTGGGGAGAGTGTTAGTAAAGCATCTGGAATGTTGCACCCGAGTACCAGGGGACGAAAACTGACACAATTGAACACGTTTCCCGATCACACGGTGGATCATACTCTGGGTTCCACATGCATGTTTTAGCTGAAGGAAGAATCCCTTAAACCTGGAGAGTTGAGACCCATGGAATGGGTACCATGCAATATGACTTCAAAGGGTCTGCATTTGTTCACCGAACCTCACCAATCCTATCACTGCTGCGTTTATGCCGCTGTACACACGCTTGATTCTCTTTCGGAGACATATAAATCCATAGGTTTTAAGATTCTTCCTAGTCAGGTATATTCTTAGGCGTTTAATATGGGGTGTAGAGTCCACTTCGTTGAGCAAGGAGTAGCTCTTGTCTATTACATATTTGGCTTATGGAACGGTATCTGTGCTAATTTCAATCTCTGGTTTTATGCAGCACCCCAACTCACCTTTCGCCTTAAGCAAGCATAAGTTGGTTTTCTACATTTGAGACCCTGTTCTGTTTTGTAATTCAGTTCCTGTGTAGCCAAGTTTACATTCCGTGTAGTAGTGATATCTTATGATGTTTCTTTTTCTGTGTGACTTATTTCACTTAGAATCATCGTACCTGAATCCACTCATTATGCTGCTACGGGCCTGATGACATACATTTCATTGCTGAGTGATATTGCATTGTACGTAAGTACCACAACTTCTTTACCCAATTTTCGCTTTCTGCGATATTGAACTTGTACCGTAAACGAGGTTCTTGTAAACAGAGCCGTCCCAAACTTTGGGTTGGCTGTGTCTTCTTGATTTTAATTTCCCTAAGCTATAGGACCATAAGTGGAAGTGCCCTAGGCTCTGTTGCTTTGTTTTTTAGATGTTTCAGGAAACACTATACACTTCTCCAGAGTGGCTGTTGGCAATTTACATCCCGCCCATCAGCATAACAAGGCTCCCAGTTCTCCATAGCCTGTCCTGCCTTTCTGGATTTTACACATTTTTCAGATGGCCATTTTGACCGGGGGGCAGTGAGACTTCATTGTAGTGCAGATTTCCTTTGCAAACTTGCTTGGTTGGCCAAAAAGGGCGTATGCGTTTTTTCCTGAATATATTCAGGAAAAAACGCATATTCCCTTTTTGGCCAAGTGCATCATTGTGGACGTTCTGCCTCTTTTCGTATGCTTTACATGCAATTCCAGTCTACCTCCTGAAATCGGTTTCCTGCAATTCTGCCCCGCTTTCAAGTCCTCTTGGCAGCCTTACTTCAATATATTTTTGGATGATAGCTGTCATTTATAACTCTGCATGTCTGTGAATGACAGTGCCCCTGAGCTCCTTTCTTCAACTCGCTTTCTTGTGAGCTGGCCGCAACACCGTAGGATTGCTTCAGGCCCTAGTGTGGTTCCGGCACGGCACGCTGAGCCTTTGGTTAATTCCTCTTCCTGGTGGGAAATGAGAGTTAAATTTGACCGTCCAGACACCTCCAGCTAGTCTCTCTTGGTTCTCCCTATTTCTGTTCATTTTCCGCAGAAATTGCAAACTGGGCCAAACAGGAGGTTAAAGGCACTGACTCTCCAAGTGGGGAGAGTGTTAGTAAAGCGTCTGGAATGTTGCACCCGAGTACCGGGGGACGAAAACTGAGACACATTTAAACACGTTTCCCGATCACACGGTGGATCATACTCTGGGTTCCACATGCATGTTTTAGCTGAAGGAAGAATCCCTTAAACCTGGAGAGTTGAGACCCATGGAATGGGTACCATGCAATATGACTTCAAAGGGTCTGCATTTGCTCACCGATCCTCACCAATCCTATCACTGCTGCATTTATGCCGCTGTAAACACGCTTGATTCTCTTGCAGAGACATATAAATCCATAGGTTTTAAGATTCTTACTAGTCAGTTATATTCTTAGGCGTTTAATATGTGGTGTTGAGTCCACTTCGTTGAGCAAGGAGAAGCTCTTGTCTATTACATATTTGGCTTATGGAACGGTATCTGTGCTAATTTCCATCTCTGGTTTTATGCAGCACCACAACTCACATTTCCCCTTAAGGAAGCATAAGTTGGTTTTCTACATTTGAGACCCTGTTCTGTTTTGTAATTCAGTTCCTGTGTAGCCAAGTTTACATTCCGTGTAGTAGTCATATCTTATGATGTTTCTTTTTCTGTGTGACTTATTTCACTTAGAATCATCGTACCTGAATCCACTCATTATGCTGCTACGGACCTGATGACATAGATTTCATTGCTGAGTGGTATTGCATTGTACGTAAGTACCACAACTTCTTTATCCATTTTGCGCTTTCTGTGATATTGAACTTGTACCGTAAACGAGGTTCTTGTAAACAGAGCTGTCCCAAACATTTGGGTGGTTGTGTCTTTTTGATTTTAATTTCCCTAAGCTATAGGACCATAAGTGGAAGTGCCCTAGGCTCTGTTGCTTTGTTTTTTAGATGTTTCAAGAAACACCATACACTTCTCCAGAGTGGCTGTTGGCAATTTACATCCCACCCATCAGCATAACAAGGCTCCCAGTTCTCCATGGCCTGTCCTGCCTTTCTGGATTTTACACTTTTTTCAGATGGCCCTTTTGACCGGGGGGCAGTGAGACTTCATTGTAGTGCAGATTTCCTTTGCAAGCTTGCTTGGTTGGCCAAAAAGGGCGTATGCGTTTTTTCCTGAATATATTCAGGAAAAAACGCATACGCCCTTTTTGGCCAAGTGCATCATTGTGGACGTTCTGCCTCTTTTCCTTTGCTTTACATGCAATTCCAGTCTACCTCCTGAAATCGGTTTCCTGCAATTCTGCCCAGCGTTCAAGTCCTCTTGGCAGCCTTACTTCAATATATTTTTGGACGATAGCTGTCATTTATAACTCTGCAGGTTTGTGAATGACAGTGCCCCTGAGCTCCTTTCTTCAACTCGCTTTCTTGTGAGCTGGCCGCAACACCGCAGCATTGCTTCAGGCCCTAGTGTGGTTCCGGCATGGCATGCTGAGCCTTTGTTTAATTCCTCTTCCTGGTGGGAAATGAGAGTTAAATTTGCCCGTCCAGACACCTCCAGCTAGTCTCTCATTGGTTCTCCCTATTCCTGTTCATTTTCCGCAGAAATTGCAAACTGGGCCAAACAGGAGGTTAAAGGCACTGACTCTCCAAGTGAGGAGAGTGTTAGTAAAGCGTCTGGAATGTTGCACCCGAGTACCAGGGGACGAAAACTGAGACACATTTGAACACGTTTCCCGATCACATGGTGGATCATACTCTGGGTTCCACATGCATGTTTTAGCTGAAGGAAGAATCCCTTAAACCTGGAGAGTTGAGACCCCTGCAATGGGTACCATGCAATATGACTTCAAAGGGTCTGCATTTGCTCACCGAACCTCACCAATCCTATCACTGCTGCATTTATGCCACTGTACACACGCTTGATTCTCTTTCTGAGACATATAAATCCATAGGTTTTAAGATTCTTACTAGTCAGGTATATTCTTAGGCGTTTAATATGGGGTGTAGAGTCCACTTCGTTGAGCAAGGAGTAGCTCTTGTCTATTACATATTTGGCTTATGGAACGGTATCTGTTCTAATTTCAATCTCTGGTTTTATGCAGCACCCCAACTCACCTTTCGCCTTAAGCAAGCATAAGTTGGTTTTCTACATTTGAGACCCTGTTCTGTTTTGTAATTCAGTTCCTGTGTAGCCAAGTTTACATTCCATGTGGTAGAGATATCTTATGATGTTTCTTTCTCTGTGTGACTTATTTCACTTACAATCATCGTACCTGAATCCACTCATTATGCTGCTACGGGCCTGATGACATAGATTTCATTGCTGAGTGATATTGCATTGTACGTAAGTACCACAACTTCTTTATCCATTTTGCACTTTCTGTGATATTGAACTTGTACCGTAAACGAGGTTCTTGTAAAAAGAGCCGTCCCAAACTTTGGGGTGGCTGTGTCTTTTTGATTTTAATTTCCCTAAGCTATAGGACCATAAGTGGAAGTGCCCTAGGCTCTGTTGCTTTGTTTTTTAGATGTTTCAGGAAACACCATACACTTCTCCAGAGTGGCTGTTCGCAATTTACATCCCGCACATCAGCATAACAAGGTTCCCACTTCTCCATGGCCTGTCCTGCCTTTCTGGATTTTACACTTTTTTCAGATGGCCCTTTTGACCAGGGTGCAGTGAGACTTCATTGTAGTGCAGATTTCCTTTGCAAGCTTGCTTGGTTGGCCAAAAAGGGCGTATGAGTTTATTCCTGAATATATTCAGGAAAAAACGCATATGCCCTTTTTGGCCAAGTGCATCATTGTGGACGTTCTGCCTCTTTTCCTATGCTTTACATGCAATTCCAGTCTGCCTCCTGAAATCGGTTTCCTGCAATTCTGCCCCGCTTTCAAGTCCTCTTGGCAGCCTTACTTCAATATATTTTTGGACGATAGCTGTCATTTATAACTCTGCAGGTATGTGAATGACAGTGCCCCTGAGCTCCTTTCTTCAACTCGCTTTCTTGTGAGCTGGCCGCAACACCGCAGCATTGCTTCAGGCCCTAGTGTGGTTCCGGCATGGCACACTGAGCCTTTGGTTAATTCCTCTTCCTGGTGGGAAATGAGAGTTAAATTTGCCCGTCCAGACACCTCCAGCTAGTCTCTCATTGGTTCTCCCTATTCCTGTTCATTTTCCGCAGAAATTGCAAACTGGGCCAAACAGGAGGTTAAAGGCACTGACTCTCCAAGTGGGGAGAGTGTTAGTAAAGCATCTGGAATGTTGCACCCGAGTAGCAGGGGACGAAAACTGACACAATTGAACACGTTTCCCGATCACACGGTGGATCATACTCTGGGTTCCACATGCATGTTTTAGCTGAAGGAAGAATCCCTTAAACCTGGAGAGTTGAGACCCATGGAATGGGTACCATGCAATATGACTTCAAAGGGTCTGCATTTGTCCACCGAACCTCACCAATCCTATCACTGCTGCGTTTATGCCGCTGTACACACGCTTGATTCTCTTTCTGAGACATATAAATCCATAGGTTTTAAGATTCTTCCTAGTCAGGTATATTCTTAGGCGTTTATTATGGGGTGTAGATTCCACTTCGTTGAGCAAGGAGTAGCTCTTGTCTATTACATATTTGGCTTATGGAACGGTATCTGTGCTAATTTCAATCTCTGGTTTTATGCAGCACCCCAACTCACCTTTCGCCTTAAGCAAGCATAAGTTGGTTTTCTACATTTGAGACCCTGTTCTGTTTTGTAATTCAGTTCCTGTGTAGCCAAGTTTACATTCCGTGTAGTAGTGATATCTTATGATGTTTCTTTTTCTGTGTGACTTATTTCACTTAGAATCATCGTACCTGAATCCACTCATTATGCTGCTACGGGCCTGATGACATAGATTTCATTGCTGAGTGATATTGCATTGTACGTAAGTACCACAACTTCTTTATCCATTTTTCATTTTCTGTGATTTTGAACTTGTACTGTAAACGAGGTTCTTGTAAACAGAGCCGTCCCAAACTTTGGGGTGGCTGTGTCTTTTTGATTTTAATTTCCCTAAGCTATAGGACCATAAATGGAAGTGCCCTAGGCTCTGTTGTTTTGTGTTTTAGATGTTTCAGGAAACACCATACACTTCTCCAGAGTGGCTGTTGGCAATTTACATCCCGCCCATCAGCATAACAAGGCTCCCAATTCTCCATGGCTTGTCCTGCCTTTCTGGATTTTACACTTTTTTCAGATGGCCCTTTTGACCGGGGGGCATTGAGACTTCATTGTAGTGCAGATTTCCTTTGCAAGCTTGCTTGGTTGGCCAAAAAGGGCGTATGCGTTTTTTCCTGAATGTATTCAGGAAAAAACGCATACGCCCTTTTTGGCCAAGTGCATCATTGTGGACGTTCTGCCTCTTTTCCTATGCTTTACATGCAATTCCAGTCTACCTCCTGAAATCGGTTTCCTGCAATTCTGCCCAGCGTTCAAGTCCTCTTGGCAGCCTTACTTCAATATATTTTTGGACGATAGCTGTCATTTATAACTCTGCAGGTATGTGAATTACAGTGCCCCTGAGCTCCTTTCTTCAACTCGCTTTCTTGTGAGCTGGCCGCAACACCGCAGCATTGCTTCAGGCCCTAGTGTGGTTCCGGCATGGCACACTGAGCCTTTGGTTAATTCCTCTTCCTGGTGGGAAATGAGAGTTAAATTTGCCCGTCCAGACACCTCCAGCTAGTCTCTCATTGGTTCTCCCTATTCCTGTTCATTTTCCGCAGAAATTGCAAACTGGGCCAAACAGGAGGTTAAAGGCACTGACTCTCCAAGTGGGGAGAGTGTTAGTAAAGCGTCTGGAATGTTGCACCCGAGTACCAGGGGACGAAAACTGACACAATTGAACACGTTTCCCTATCACACGGTGGATCATACTCTGGGTTCCACATGCATGTTTTAGCTGAAGGAAGAATCCCTTAAACCTGGAGAGTTGAGACCCATGGAATGGGTACCATGCAATATGACTTCAAAGGGTCTGCATTTGTCCACCGAACCTCACCAATCCTATCACTGCTGCGTTTATGCCGCTGTACACACGCTTGATTCTCTTTCGGAGACATATAAATCCATAGGTTTTAAGATTCTTACTAGTCAGGTATATTCTTAGGCGTTTAATATGGGGTGTTGAGCCCACTTCGTTGAGCAAGGAGTAGCTCTTGTCTATTACATATTTGGCTTATGGAACGGTATCTGTGCTAATTTCAATCTCTGGTTTTATGTAGCACCCCAACTCACCTTTCCCCTTAAGCAAGCATAAGTTGGTTTTCTACATTTGAGACCCTGTTCTGTTTTGTAATTCAGTTCCTGTGTAGCCAAGTTTACATTCCGTTTAGTAGTGATATCTTATGATGTTTCTTTTTCTGTGTGACTTATTTCACTTAGAATCATCGTACCTGAATCCACTCATTATGCTGCTACGGGCAGATGACATAGATTTCATTGCTGAGTGATATTGCATTGTACGTAAGTACCACAACTTCTTTATCCATTTTTCACTTTCTGCGATATTGAACTTGTACCATAAATGAGGTTCTTGTAAACAGAGCCGTCCCAAACTCTGGGGTGGCTGTGTCTTTTTGATTTTAATTTCCCTAAGCTATAGGACCATAAGTGGAAGTGCCCTAGGCTCTGTTGCTTTGTTTTTTAGATGTTTCAGGAAACACCATACCCTTCTCCAGAGTGGCTGTTGGCAATTTACATCCCGCCCATGAGCATAACAAGGCTCCCAGTTCTCCATGGCCTGTCCTGCGTTTCTGGATTTTACACTTTTTTCAGATGGCCCATTTGACCGGGGCGCAGTGAGACCTTATTGTAGTGCAGATTTCCTTTTCAAGCTTGATTGGTTGGCCAAAAAGGGCATACGCATGTTTTCCTGAATATATTCAGGAAAAAACGCGTATGCCCTTTTTGGCCAAGTCCATCATTGTGGACGTTCTGCCTCTTTTCCTATGCTTTACATGCAATTCCAGTCTACCTCCTGAAATCGGTTTCCTGCAATTCTGCCCCACTTTCAATTCCTCTTGGCAGCCTTACTTCAATATATTTTTGGACGATAGCTGTCATTTATAACTCTGCAGGTTTGTGAATGACAGTGCCCCTGAGCTCCTTTCTTCAACTCGCTTTCTTGTGAGCTGGCCACAACACCGCAGGATTGCTTCAGGCCCTAGTGTGGTTCCGCCACAGCACGCTGAGCCTTTGGTTAATTACTCTTCCTGGTGGGTAATGAGAGTTAAATTTGCCCGTCCAGACACCTCAAGCTAGTCTCTCTTGTTTCTCCCTATTCCTGTTCATTTTCTGCAGAAATTGCAAACTGGGCCAAACAGGAGGTTAAAGGCACTGACTCTCCAAGTGGGGAGAGTGTTAGTAAAGCGTCTGGAATGTTGCACCCGAGTACCGGGGGACGAATACTGAGACACATTTGAACACGTTTCCCGATCACACGGTGGATCATACTCTGGGTTCCACATGCATGTTTTAGCTGAAGGAAGAATCCCTTAAACCTGGAGAGTTGAGACCCATGGAATGGGTACCATGCAATATGACTTCAAAGGGTCTGCATTTGCTCACCGATCCTCACCAATCCTATCACTGCTGCGTTTATGCCACTGTACACACGCTTGATTCTCTTTCGGAGACATATAAATCCATAGGTTTTAAGATTCTTACTAATCAGGTATATTTTTAGGCGTTTAATATGGGGTGTTGAGTCCACTTCGTTGAGCAAGGAGTAGCTCTTGTCTATTACATATTTGGCTTATGGAACGGTATCTGTGCTAATTTCAATCTCTGGTTTTATGCAGCACCCCAACTCACCTTTCCCCTTAAGCAAGCATAAGTTGGTTTTCTACATTTGAGACCCCGTTCTGTTTTGTAATTCAGTTCCTGTGTAGCCAAGTTTACATTCCGTGTAGTAGTGATATCTTATGATGTTTGTTTTTCTGTGTGACTTATTTCACTTAGAATCATCGTACCTGAATCCACTCATTATGCTGCTATGGGGCTGATGACATAGATTTCATTGCTGAGTGATATTGCATTGTACGTAAGTACCACAACTTCTTTATCCATTTTTCGCTTTCTGCGATATTGAACTTGTACCGTAAACGAGGTTCTTGTAAACAGAACCGTCCCAAACTTTGGGGTGGCTGTGTCTTTTTGATTTTAATTTCCCTAAGCTATAGGACCATAAGTGGAAGTGCCCTAGGCTCTGTTGCTTTGTTTTTTACATGTTTCAGGAAACACCATACACTTCTCCAGAGTGCCTGTTGGCAATTTTCATCCCGCCCATGAGCATAACAAGGCTCCCATTTCTCCATGGCCTGTCCTGCCTTTCTGGATTTTACACTTTTTTCAGATGGCCCTTTTGACCGGGGGGCAGTGAGACTTCATTGTAGTGCAGATTTCCTTTGCAAGCTTGCTTGGTTGGCCAAAAAGGGCGTATGCGTTTTTTCCTGAATGTATTCAGGAAAAAACGCATACGCCCTTTTTGGCCAAGTGCATCATTGTGGACGTTCTGCCTCTTTTCCTATGCTTTACATGCAATTCCAGTCTACCTCCTGAAATCGGTTTCCTGCAATTCTGCCCCGCTTTCAAGTCCTCTTGGCAGCCTTACTTCAATATATTTTTGGACGATAGCTGTCATTTATAACTCTGCAGTTTTGTGAATTACAGTGCCCCTGAGCTCCTTTCTTCAACTTGCTTTCTTGTGAGCTGGCCGCAACACCGCAGCATCGCTTCAGGCCCTAGTGTTGTTCCGGCATGGCACGCTGAGCCTTTGGTTAATTCCTCTTCCTGGTGGGAAATGAGAGTTAAATTTGCCCGTCCAGACACCTCCAGCCAGTTTCTCATTGGTTCTCCCTATTCCTGTTCATTTTCCGCAGAAATTGCAAACTGGGCCAAACAGGAGGTTAAAGGCACTGACTCTCCAAGTGGGGAGAGTGTTAGTAAAGCGTCTGGAATGTTGCACCCGAGTACCAGGGGACGAAAACTGACACATTTGAACACGTTTCCCGATCACACGGTGGATCATACTCTGGGTTCCACATGCATGTTTTAGCTGAAGGAAGAATCCCTTAAACCTGGAGAGTTGAGACCCATGGAATGGGTACCATGCAATATGACTTCAAAGGGTCTGCATTTGCTCACCGAACCTCATCAATCCTATCACTGCTGCGTTTATGCTGCTATACACACGCTTGATTCTCTTTCGGAGATATATAAATCTATAGGTTTTAAGATTCTTACTAGTCAGGTATATTCTTAGGCGTTTAATATGGGGTGTTGAGTCCACTTCGTTGAGCAAGGTGTAGCTCTTTTCTATTACATATTTGGCTTATGGAACGATATCTGTGCTAATTTCAATGTCTGGTTTTATGCAGCACCCCAACTCACCTTTCCCCTTAAGGAAGCATAAGTAGGTTTTCTACATTTGAGACCCTGTTCTGTTTTGTAATTCAGTTCCTGTGTAGCCAAGTTTACATTCCGTGTAGTAGTGATATCTTATGATGTTTCTTTTTCTGTGTGACTTATTTCACTTAGAATCATCGTACCTGAATCCACTCATTATGCTGCAATGGGCCTGATGACATAGATTTCATTGCTGAGTGATATTGCATTGTAGGTAAGTACAACAACTTCTTTATCCATTTTTCACTTTCTGTGATATTGAACTTGTACCGTAAACGAGGTTACTGTAAACAGCACCGTCCCAAACTTTGGGGTGGCTGTGTCTTTTTGATTTTAATTTCCCTAAGCTATAGGACCATAAGTGGAAGTGCCCTAGGCTCTGTTACTTTGTTTTGTAGATGTTTCAGGAAACACCATACACTTCTCCAGAGTGGCTGTTGGCAATTTACATCCCGCCCATCAGCATAACAAGGCTCCCAGTTCTCCATGGCCTGTCCTGCTTTGCTGGATTTTATACTTTTTTCAGATGGCCCTTTTGCCCGCGGGGTAGTGAGACTTCATTGTAGTGCAGATTCCCATTGCAAGCTTGCTTGGTTGGCCAAAAATGGCGTATGCATTTTTTCCTGAATATATTAAGGAAAAAACGCATACACCCTTTTTGGCCAAGTGCATCATTGTGGACGTTCTGCCTCTTTTCCTATGCTTTACATGCAATTCCAGTCTACCTCCTGAAATCGGTTTCCTGCAATTCTGCCCCGCTTTCAAGTCCTCTTGGCAGCCTTACTTCAATATATTTTTGGACGATAGCTGTCATTTATAACTCTGCAGGTTTGTGAATTACAGTGCCCCTGAGCTCCTTTCTTCAACTCGTTTTCTGGTGAGCTGGCCGCAACACCGCAGCATTGCTTCAGGCCCTAGTGTGGTTCCAGAATGGCACGCTGAGCCTTTGTTTAATTCCTCTTCCTGGTGGGAAATGAGAGTTAAATTTGCCCGTCCAGACACCTTCAGCTAGTCTCTCATTGGTTTTCCCTATTCCTATTCAATTTCCGCAGAAATTGCAAACTGGGCCAAACAGGAGGTTAAAGGCACTGACTCTCCAAGTGGGGAGAGTGTTAGTAAAGCGTCTGGAATGTTGCACCCGAGTACCGGGGGACGAAAACTGAGTCACATTTGAACACGTTTCCCGATCACACGGTGGATCATACTCTGGGTTCCACATGCATGTTTTAGCTGAAGGAAGAATCCCTTAAACCTGGAGAGTTGAGACCCATGGAATGGGTACCATGCAATATGACTTCAAAGGGTCTGCATTTGCTCACCGAACCTCACCAGTCCTATCACTGCTGCGTTTATGCCGCTGTACACACGCTTGATTCTCTTTCGGAGACATATAAATCCATAGGTTTTAAGATTCTTACTAGTCAGGTATATTCTTAGGCGTTTAATATGGGGTGTAGAGTCCACTTCGTTGAGCAAGGAGTAGCTCTTGTCTATTACATATTTGGCTTATGGAACGGTATCTGTGCTAATTTCAATCTCTGGTTTTATGCAGCACCCCAACTCACCTTTCCCCTTAAGCAAGCATAAGTTGGTTTTCTACATTTGAGACCCTGTTCTGCTTTGTAATTCAGTTCCTGTGTAGCCAAGTTTACATTCCGTGTAGTAGTGATATCTTATGATGTTTCTTTTTCTGTGTGACTTATTTCACTTAGAATCATCGTACCTGAATCCACTCATTATGCTGCTATGGGCCTGATGACATAGATTTCATTGCTGAGTGATATTGCATTGTACGTAAGTACCACAACTTCTTTATCCATTTTTCATTTTCTGTGATTTTGAACTTGTACTGTAAACGAGGTTCTTGTAAACAGAGCCGTCCCAAACTTTGGGGTGGCTGTGTCTTTTTGATTTTAATTTCCCTAAGCTATAGGACCATAAATGGAAGTGCCCTAGGCTCTGTTGCTTTGTTTTTTAGATGTTTCAGGAAACACCATACACTTCTCCAGAGTGGCTGTTGGCAATTTACATCCCGCCCATCAGCATAACAAGGCTCCCAATTCTCCATGGCTTGTCCTGCCTTTCTGGATTTTACACTTTTTTCAGATGGCCCTTTTGACCGGGGGGCAGTGAGACTTCATTGTAGTGCAGATTTCCTTTGCAAGCTTGCTTGGTTGGCCAAAAAGGGCGTATGCGTTTTTTCCTGAATGTATTCAGGAAAAAACGCATACGCCCTTTTTGGCCAAGTGCATCATTGTGGACGTTCTGCCTCTTTTCCTATGCTTTACATGCAATTCCAGTCTACCTCCTGAAATCGGTTTCCTGCAATTCTGTCCCGCTTTCAAGTCCTCTTGGCAGCCTTACTTCAATATATTTTTGGACGATAGCTGTCATTTATAACTCTGCAGGTATGTGAATTACAGTGCCCCTGAGCTCCTTTCTTCAACTCGCTTTCTTGTGAGCTGGCCGCAACACCGCAGCATTGCTTCAGGCCCTAGTGTGGTTCCGGCATGGCACACTGAGCCTTTGGTTAATTCCTCTTCCTGGTGGGAAATGAGAGTTAAATTTGCCCGTCCAGACACCTCCAGCTAGTCTCTCATTGGTTCTCCCTATTCCTGTTCATTTTCCGCAGAAATTGCAAACTGGGCCAAACAGGAGGTTAAAGGCACTGACTCTCCAAGCGGGGAGAGTGTTAGTAAAGCGTCTGGAATGTTGCACCCGAGTACCAGGGGACGAAAACTGACACAATTGAACACGTTTCCCTATCACACGGTGGATCATACTCTGGGTTCCACATGCATGTTTTAGCTGAAGGAAGAATCCCTTAAACCTGGAGAGTTGAGACCCATGGAATGGGTACCATGCAATATGACTTCAAAGGGTCTGCATTTGTCCACCGAACCTCACCAATAATATCACTGCTGCGTTTATGCCGCTGTACACACGCTTGATTCTCTTTCGGAGACATATAAATCCATAGGTTTTAAGATTCTTACTAGTCAGGTATATTCTTAGGCGTTTAATATGGGGTGTAGAGTCCACTTCGTTGAGCAAGGAGTAGCTCTTGTCTATTACATATTTGGCTTATGGAATGCTATCTGTGCTAATTTCAATCTTTGGTTTTACGTAGCACCCCAACTCAACTTTCCTCTTAAGCAAGCATAAGTCGGTATTCTACATTTGAGACCCTGTTCTGTTTTGTAATTCAGTTCCTGTGTAGCCAAGTTTACATTCCATGTGGTAGAGATATCTTATGATGTTTCTTTTTCTGTGTGACTTATTTCACTTAGAATCATCGTACCTGAATCCACTCATTATGCTGTTACGGGCCTGATGACATAGATTTCATTGCTGAGTGATATTGCATTGTACGTAAGTACCACAACTTCTTGATCCATTTTTCGCTTTCTGTGATATTGAACTTGTACCGTAAACGAGGTTCTTGTAAACAGAGCTGTCCCAAACATTGGGGTGGTTGTGTCTTTTTGATTTTAATTTCCCTAAGCTATAGGACCATAAGTGGAAGTGCCCTAGGCTCTGTTGCTTTGTTTTTTAGATGTTTCAGGAAACACCATACACTTCTCCAGAGTGGCTGTTGGCAATTTACATCCCGCCCATCAGCATAACAAGGCTCCCAGTTCTCCATGGCCTGTCCTGCCTTTCTGGATTTTACACTTTTTTCAGATGGCACTTTTGACCGGGGGCAGTGAGACTTCATAGTAGTGCAGATTTCCTTTGCAAGCTTGCTTGGTTGGCCAAAAAGGGCGTAGGCTTTTTTTCTTGAGGAAAAATCGCATATGCCCTTTTTGGCCAAGTGCATCATTGTGGACGTTCTGCCTCTTTTCCTATGCTTTACATGCAATTCCAGTCTACCTCCTGAAATCCGTTTCCTGCAATTCTGCCCCGCATTCAAGTCCTCTTGGCAGCCTTACTTCAATATATTTTTGGACGATAGCTGTCATTTATAACTCTGCAGGTATGTGAATGACAGTGCCCCTGAGCTCCTTTCTTCAACTCGCTTTCTTGTAAGCTGGCCGCAACACCGCAGCATTGCTTCAGGCCCTAGTGTGGTTCCGGCATGGCACGCTGAGCCTTTGGTTAATTCCTCTTCCTGGTGGGAAATGAGAGTTAAATTTGCCCGTCCAGACACCTCCAGCTAGTCTCTCATTGGTTCTCCCTATTCCTGTTCATTTTCCGCAGAAATTGCAAACTGGGCCAAACAGGAGGTTAAAGGCACTGACTCTCCAAGTGGGGAGAGTGTTAGTAAAGCGTCTGGAATGTTGCACCCGAGTACCGGGGGAAGAAAACTGAGTCACATTTGAACACGTTTCCCGATCACACGGTGGATCATACTCTGGGTTCCACATGCATGTTTTAGCTGAAGGAAGAATCCCTTAAACCTGGAGAGTTGAGACCCATGGAATGGGTACCATGCAATATGACTTGAAAGGGTCTGCATTTGCTCACCGAACCTCACCAATCCTAACACTGCTGCGTTTATACCGCTGTACACATGGTTGATTCTCTTTCTGAGACATATAAATCCATAGGTTTTAAGATTCTTACTAGTCAGGTATATTCTTATGCATTTAATATGGGGTGTTGAGTCCACTTCGTTGAGCAATGAGTAGCTCTTGTCTATTACATATTTGGCTTATGGAACGGTATCTGTGCTAATTTCAATCTCTGGTTTTATGCAGCACCCCAACTCACCTTTCCCCTTAAGCAAGCATAAGATGGTTTTCTACATTTGAGACCCTGTTCTGTTTTGTAATTCAGTTCCTGTGTAGCCAAGTTTACATTCCGTGTAGTAGTGATATCTTATGATGTTTCTTTTTCTGTGTGACTTATTTCACTTAGAATCATCGTACCTGAATCCACTCATTATGCTGCTATGGGCCTGATGACATAGATTTCATTGCTGAGTGATATTGCATTGTACGTAAGTACCACAACTTCTTTATCCATTTTTCATTTTCTGTGATTTTGAACTTGTACTGTAAACGAGGTTCTTGTAAACAGAGCCGTCCCAAACTTTGGGGTGGCTGTGTCTTTTTTATTTTAATTTCCCTAAGCTATAGGACCATAAATGGAAGTGCCCTAGGCTCTGTTGCTTTGTTTTTTAGATGTTTCAGGAAACACCATACACTTCTCCAGAGTGGCTGTTGGCAATTTACATGCCGCCCATCAGCATAACAAGGCTCCCAATTCTCCATGGCTTGTCCTGCCTTTCTGGATTTTACACTTTTTTCAGATGGCCCTTTTGACCGGGGGGCAGTGAGACTTCATTGTAGTGCAGATTTCCTTTGCAAGCTTGCTTGGTTGGCCAAAAAGGGCGTATGCGTTTTTTCCTGAATATATTAAGGAAAAAACGCATACGCCCTTTTTGGCCAAGTGCATCATTGTGGACGTTCTGCCTCTTTTCCTATGCTTTACATGCAATTCCAGTCTACCTCCTGAAATCGGTTTCCTGCAATTCTGCCCCGCTTTCAAGTCCTCTTGGCAGCCTTACTTCAATATATTTTTGGACGATAGCTATCATTTATAACTCTGCAGGTATGTGAATGACAGTGCCCCTGAGCTCCTTTCTTCAACTCGCTTTCTTGTGAGCTGGCCGCAACACCGCAGGATTGCTTCAGGCCTTAGTGTGGTTCCGGCATGGCACGCTGAGCCTTTGGTTAATTCCTCTTCCTGGTGGGAAATGAGAGTTAAATTTGCCCGTCCAGACACCTCCAGCTAGTCTCTCATTGGTTCTCCCTATTCCTGTTCATTTTCCGCAGAAATTGCAAACTGGGCCAAACAGGAGGTTAAAGGCACTGACTCTCCAAGTGGGGAGAGTGTTAGTAAAGCGTCTGGAATGTTGCACCCGAGTACCGGGGGACGAAAACTGAGTCACATTTGAACACGTTTCCCGATCACACGGTGGATCATACTCTGGGTTCCACATGCATGTTTTAGCTGAAGGAAGAATCCCTTAAACCTGGAGAGTTGAGACCCATGGAATGGGTACCATGCAATATGACTTGAAAGGGTCTGCATTTGCTCACCGAACCTCACCAATCCTATCACTGCTGCGTTTATGCCGCTGTACACATGGTTGATTCTCTTTTGGAGACATATAAATCCATAGGTTTTAAGATTCTTACTAGTCAGGTATATTCTTAGGCGTTTAATATGGGGTGTTGAGTCCACTTCGTTGAGCAATGAGTAGCTCTTGTCTATTACATATTTGGCTTATGGAACGGTATCTTTTCTAATTTCAATCTCTGGTTTTATGCAGCACCCCAACTCACCTTTCCCCTTAAGCAAGCATAAGATGGTTTTCTACATTTGAGACCCTGTTCTATTTTGTAATTCAGTTCCTGTGTAGCCAAGTTTACATTCCGTGTAGTAGTGATATCTTATGATGTTTCTTTTTCTGTGTGACTTATTTCACTTAGAATCATCGTACCTGAATCCACTCATTATGCTGCTATGGGCCTGATGACATAGATTTCATTGCTGAGTGATATTGCATTGTACGTAAGTACCACAACTTCTTTATCCATTTTTCATTTTCTGTGATTTTGAACTTGTACTGTAAACGAGGTTCTTGTAAACAGAGCCGTCCCAAACTTTGGGGTGGCTGTGTCTTTTTGATTTTAATTTCCCTAAGCTATAGGACCATAAATGGAAGTGCCCTAGGCTCTGTTGCTTTGTTTTTTAGATGTTTCAGGAAACACCATACACTTCTCCAGAGTGGCTGTTGGCAATTTACATCCCGCCCATCAGCATAACAAGGCTCCCAATTCTCCATGGCTTGTCCTGCCTTTCTGGATTTTACACTTTTTTCAGATGGCCCTTTTGACCGGGGGGCAGTGAGACTTCATTGTAGTGCAGATTTCCTTTGCAAGCTTGCTTGGTTGGCCAAAAAGGGCATATGCGTTTTTTCCTGAATGTATTCAGGAAAAAACGCATACGCCCTTTTTGGCCAAGTGCATCATTGTGGACGTTCTGCCTCTTTTCCTATGCTTTACATGCAATTCCAGTCTACCTCCTGAAATCGGTTTCCTGCAATTCTGCCCTGCTTTCAAGTCCTCTTGGCAGCCTTACTTCAATATATTTTTGGACGATAGCTGTCATTTATAACTCTGCAGGTATGTGAATTACAGTGCCCCTGAGCTCCTTTCTTCAACTCGCTCTCCTGTGAGCTGGCCGCAACACCGCAGCATTGCTTCAGGCCCTAGTGTGGTTCCGGCATGGCACGCTGAGCCTTTGGTTAATTCCTCTTCCTGGTGGGAAATCAGAGTTAAATTTGCCCGTCCAGACACCTCCAGCTAGTCTCTCATTGGTTCTCCCTATTCCTGTTCATTTTCCGCAGAAATTGCAAACTGGGCCAAACAGGAGGTTAAAGGCACTGACTCTCCAAGTGGGGAGAGTGTTAGTAAAGCGTCTGGAATGTTGCACCCGAGTACCAGGGGACGAAAACTGACACAATTGAACACGTTTCCCTATCACACGGTGGATCATACTCTGGGTTCCACATGCATGTTTTAGCTGAAGGAAGAATCCCTTAAACCTGGAGAGTTGAGACCCATGGAATGGGTACCATGCAATATGACTTCAAAGGGTCTGCATTTGTCCACCGAACCTCAACAATAATATCACTGCTGCGTTTATGCCGCTGTACACACGCTTGATTCTCTTTCGGAGACATATAAATCCATAGGTTTTAAGATTCTTACTAGTCAGGTATATTCTTAGGCGTTTAATATGGGGTGTAGAGTCCACTTCGTTGAGCAAGGAGTAGCTCTTGTCTATTACATATTTGGCTTATGGAACGGTATCTGTGCTAATTTCAATCTTTGGTTTTATGTAGCACCCCAACTCAACTTTCCGCTTAAGCAAGCATAAGTCGGTATTCTACATTTGAGACCCTGTTCTGTTTTGTAATTCAGTTCCTGTGTAGCCAAGTTTACATTCCATGTGGTAGAGATATCTTATGATGTTTCTTTTTCTGTGTGACTTATTTCACTTAGAATCATCGTACCTGAATCCACTCATTATGCTGCTACGGGCCTGATGACATAGATTTCATTGCTGAGTGATATTGCATTGTACGTAAGTACCACAACTTCTTGATCCATTTTTCGCTTTCTGTGATATTGAACTTGTACCATAAACAAGGTTCTTGTAAACAGAGCTGTCCCAAATATTGGGGTAGTTGTGTCTTTTTGATTTTAATTTCCCTAAGCTATAGGACCATAAGTGGAAGTGCCCTAGGCTCTGTTGCTTTGTTTTTTAGATGTTTCAGGAAACACCATACACTTCTCCAGAGTGGCTGTTGGCAATTTACATCCCGCCCATCAGCATAACAAGGCTCCCATTTCTCCATGGCCTGTCCTGCCTTTCTGGATTTTACACTTTTTTCAGATGGCACTTTTGACCGGGGGGCAGTGAGACTTCATTGTAGTGCAGATTTCCTTTGCAAGCTTGCTTGGTTGGCCAAAAAGGGCGTAGGCTTTTTTTCTTGAGGAAAAATCGCATATGCCCTTTTTGGCCAAGTGCATCATTGTCGACGTTCTGCCTCTTTTCCTATGCTTTACATGCAATTCCAGTCTACCTCCTGAAATCGGTTTCCTGCAATTCTGCCCCGCTTTCAAGTCCTCTTGGCAGCCTTACTTCAATATATTTTTGGATGATAGCTGTCATTTATAACTCTGCATGTCTGTGAATGACAGTGCCCCTGAGCTCCTTTCTTCAACTCGCTTTCTTGTGAGCTGGCCGCAACACCGCAGCATCGCTTCAGGCCCTAGTGTTGTTCCGGCATGGCACGCTGAGCCTTTGGTTAATTCCTCTTCCTGGTGGGAAATGAGAGTTAAATTTGCCCGTCCAGACACCTCCAGCTAGTCTCTCATTGGTTCTCCCTATTCCTGTTCATTTTCCGCAGAAATTGGAAACTGGGCCAAACAGGAGGTTAAAGGCACTGACTCTCCAAGTGGGGAGAGTGTTAGTAAAGCGTCTGGAATGTTGCACCCGAGTACCAGGGGACGAAAACTGACACATTTGAACACGTTTCCCGATCACACGGTGGATCATACTCTGGGTTCCACATGCATGTTTTAGCTGAAGGAAGAATCCCTTAAACCTGGAGAGTTGAGACCCATGGAATGGGTACCATGCAATATGACTTCAAAGGGTCTGCATTTGTCCACCGAACCTCACCAATCCTATCACTGCTGCGTTTATGCCGCTGTACACACGCTTGATTCTCTTTCGGAGACATATAAATCCATAGGTTTTAAGATTCTTACTAGTCAGGTATATTCTTAGGCGTTTATTATGGGGTGTAGAGTCCACTTCGTTGAGCAAGGAGTAGGTCTTGACTATTACATATTTGGCTTATGGAACGGTATCTGTGCTAATTTCAATCTCTGGTTTTATGCAGCACCCCAACTCACCTTTCGCCTTAAGCAAGCATAAGTTGGTTTTCTACATTTGAGACCCTGTTCTGTTTTGTAATTCAGTTCCTGTGTAGCCAAGTTTACATTCCGTGTAGTAGTGATATCTTATGATGTTTCTTTTTCTGTGTGACTTATTTCACTTAGAATCATCGTACCTGAATCCACTCATTATGCTGCTATGGGCCTGATGACATAGATTTCATTGCTGCGTGATATTGCATTGTACGTAATTACCACAAATTCTTTATCCATTTTTCACTTGCTGTGATACTGAACTTGTACCGTAAATGAGGTTCTTGTAAACAGAGCCGTCCCAAACTTTGGGGTGGCTGTGTCTTTTTGATTTTAATTTCCCTAAGCTATAGGACCATAAGTGGAAGTGCCCTAGGCTCTGTTGCTTTGCTTTTTAGATGTTTCAGGAAACACCATACACTTCTCCAGAGTGGCTGTTCGCAATTTACATCCCGCACATCAGCATAACAAGGTTCCCAATTCTCCATGGCCTGTCCTGCCTTTCTGGATTTTACACTTTTTTCAGATGGCCCTTTTGACCGGGGGCAGTGAGACTTCATTGTAGTGCAGATTTCCTTTGCAAGCTTGCTTGGTTGGCCAAAAAGGGCGTATGCGTTTTTTCCTGAATATATTCAGGAAAAAACGCATACGCCCTTTTTGGCCAAGTGCATCATTGTGGACGTTCTGCCTCTTTTCCTATGCTTTACATGCTATTCCACTCTACCTCCTGAAATCGGTTTCCTGCAATTCTGCCCCGCTTTCAAGTCCTCTTGGCAGCCTTACTTCAATATATTTTTGGACGATAGCTGTCATTTATAACTCTGCAGGTATGTGAATGACAGTGCCCCTGAGCTCCTTTCTTCAACTCGCTTTCTTGTGAGCTGGCCGCAACACCGCAGCATTGCTTCAGGCCCTAGTGTGGTTCCGGCATGGCACGCTTAGCCTTTGGTTAATTCCTCTTCCTGGTGGGAAATGAGAGTTAAATTTGCCCGTCCAGACACCTCCAGCTAGTCTCTCATTGGTTCTCCCTATTCCTGTTCATTTTCCGCAGAAATTGCAAACTGGGCCAAACAGGAGGTTAAAGGCACTGACTCTCCAAGTGGGGAGAGTGTTAGTAAAGCGTCTGGAATGTTGCACCCGAGTACCGGGGGATGAAAACTGAGTCACATTTGAACACGTTTCCCAATCACACGGTGGATCATACTCTGGGTTCCACATGCATGTTTTAGCTGAAGGAAGAATCCCTTAAACCTGGAGAGTTGAGACCCCTGCAATGGGTACCATGCAATATGACTTCAAAGGGTCTGCATTTGCTCACCAAACCTCACCAATCCTAACACTGCTGCGTTTATGCCGCTGTACACATGGTTGATTCTCTTTTGGAGACATATAAATCCATAGGTTTTAAGATTCTTACTAGTCAGGTATATTCTTAGGCGTTTAATATGGGGTGTAGAGTCCACTTCGTTGAGCAAGGAGTAGCTCTTGTCTATTACATATTTGGCTTATGGAACGGTATCTGTGCTAATTTCAATCTTTGATTTTATGTAGCACCCCAACTCAACTTTCCTCTTAAGCAAGCATAAGTCGGTTTTCTACATTTGAGACCATGTTCTGTTTTGTAATTCAGTTCCTGTGTAGCCAAGTTTACATTCCATGTGGTAGAGATATCTTATGATGTTTCTTTTTCTGTGTGACTTATTTCACTTAGAATCATCATACCTGAATCCACTCATTATGCTGCTACGGGCCTGATGACATAGATTTCATTGCTGAGTGATATTGCATTGTACGTAAGTACCACAACTTCTTGATCCATTTTTCGCTTTCTGTGATATTGAACTTGTACCGTAAACGAGGTTCTTGTAAACAGAGCTGTCCCAAACATTGGGGTGGTTGTGTCTTTTTGATTTTAATTTCCCTAAGCTATAGGACCATAAGTGGAAGTGCCCTAGGCTCTGTTGCTTTGTTTTTTAGATGTTTCAGGAAACACCATACACTTCTCCAGAGTGGCTGTTGGCAATTTACATCCCGCCCATCAGCATAACAAGGCTCCCAGTTCTCCATGGCCTGTCCTGCCTTTCTGGATTTTACACTTTTTTCAGATGGCCCTTTTGACCGGGGGGCAGTGAGACTTCATTGTAGTGCAGATTTCCTTTGCAAGCTTGCTTGGTTGGCCAAAAAGGGCGTAGGCTTTTTTTCTTGAGGAAAAATCGCATATGCCCTTTTTGGCCAAGTGCATCATTGTGGACGTTCTGCCTCTTTTCCTATGCTTTACATGCAATTCCAGTCTACCTCCTGAAATCGGTTTCCTGCAATTCTGCCCAGCGTTCAAGTCCTCTTGGCAGCCTTACTTCAATATATTTTTGGACGATAGCTGTCATTTATAACTCTGCAGGTATGTGAATGACAGTGCCCCTGAGCTCCTTTCTTCAACTCGCTTTCTTGTGAGCTGGCCGCAACACCGCAGGATTGCTTCAGGCCCTAGTGTGGTTCCGGCATGACATGCTGAGCCTTTGGTTAATTCCTCTTCCTGGTGGGAAATGAGAGTTAACTTTGCCCGTCCAGACACCTCCAGCTAGTCTCTCATTGGTTCTCCCTATTCCTGTTCATTTTCCGCAGAAATTGCAAACTGGGCCAAACAGGAGGTTAAAGGCACTGACTCTCCAAGAGGGGAGAGTGTTAGTAAAGCGTCTGGAATGTTGCACCCGAGTAACAGGGGACGAAAACTGAGACACATTTGAACACGTTTCCCGATCACATGGTGGATCATACTCTGGGTTCCACATGCATGTTTTAGCTGAAGGAAGAATCCCTTAAACCTGGAGAGTTGAGACCCCTGCAATGGGTACCATGCAATATGACTTCAAAGGGTCTGCATTTGCTCACCGAACCTCACCAATCCTATCACTGCTGCATTTATGCCACTGTACACACGCTTGATTCTCTTTCTGAGACATATAAATCCATAGGTTTTAAGATTCTTACTAGTCAGGTATATTCTTAGGCGTTTAATATGGGGTGTAGAGTCCACTTCGTTGAGCAAGGAGTAGCTCTTGTCTATTACATATTTGGCTTATGGAACGGTATCTGTGCTAATTTCAATCTCTGGTTTTATGCAGCACCCCAACTCACCTTTCCCCTTAAGCAAGCATAAGTCGGTTTCCTACATTTGAGACCCTGTTCTGTTTTGTAATTCAGTTCCTGTGTAGCCAAGTTTACATTCCATGTGGTAGAGATATCTTATGATGTTTCTTTTTCTGTGTGACTTATTTCACTTAGAATCATCGTACCTGAATCCACTCATTATGCTGCTATGGGCCTGATGACATAGATTTCATTGCTGAGTGATATTGCATTGTACGTAAGTACCACAACTTCTTTATCCATTTTTCACTTTCTGTGATTTTGAACTTATACTGTAAACGAGGTTCTTGTAAACAGAGCCTTCCCAAACTCTGGGGTGGCTGTGTCTTTTTGATTTTAATTTCCCTAAGCTATAGGACCATAAGTGGAAGTGCCCTAGGCTCTGTTGCTTTGTTTTGTAGATGTTTCAGGAAACACCATACACTTCTCCAGAGTGGCTGTTGGCAATTTACATCCCGCCCATCAGCATAACAAGGCTCCCAGTTCTCCATGGCCTGTCCTGCCTTTCTGGATTTTACACTTTTTTCAGATGGCCCTTTTGACCGGGGGGCAGTGAGACTTCATTGTAGTGCAGATTTCCTTTGCAAGCTTGCTTGGTTGGCCAAAAAGGGCGTATGCGTTTTTTCCTGAATATATTAAGGAAAAAACGCATACGCCCTTTTTGGCCAAGTGCATCATTGTGGACGTTCTGCCTCTTTTCCTATGCTTTACATGCAATTCCAGTCTACCTCCTGAAATCGGTTTCCTGCAATTCTGCCCCGCTTTCAAGTCCTCTTGGCAGCCTTACTTCAATATATTTTTGGACGATAGCTATCATTTATAACTCTGCAGGTATGTGAATGACAGTGCCCCTGAGCTCCTTTCTTCAACTCGCTTTCTTGTGAGCGGGCCGCAACACCGCAGGATTGCTTCAGGCCCTAGTGTGGTTCCGGCATGGCACGCTGAGCCTTTGTTTAATTCCTCTTCCTGGTGGGAAATGAGAGTTAAATTTGCCCGTCCAGACACCTCCAGCTAGTCTCTCATTGGTTCTCCCTATTCCTGTTCATTTTCCGCAGAAATTGCAAACTGGGCCAAACAGGAGGTTAAAGGCACTGACTCTCCAAGTGGGGAGAGTGTTAGTAAAGCGTCTGGAATGTTGCACCCGAGTACCGGGGGATGAAAACTGACACAATTAAACACGTTTCCCGATCACACGGTGGATCATACTCTGGGTTCCACATGCATGTTTTAGCTGAAGGAAGAATCCCTTAAACCTGGAGAGTTGAGACCCATGGAATGGGTATCATGCAATATGACTTCAAAGGGTCTGCATTTGCTCACCGAACCTCACCAATCCTATCACTGCTGCATTTATGACACTGTACACACGCTTGATTCTCTTTCGGAGACATATAAATCCATAGGTTTTAAGATTCTTTCTAGTCAGGTATATTCTTACGCGTTTAATATGGGTTGTAGAGTCCACTTCGTTGAGCAAGGAGTAGCTCTTGTCTATTAAATATTTGGCTTATGGAACGGTATCTGTTTTAATTTCAATCTCTGGTTTTATGCAGCACCCCAACTCACCTTTCGCCTTAAGCAGGCATAAGTTGGTTTTCTACATTTGAGACCCTGTTCTGTTTTGTAATTCAGTTCCTGTGTAGCCAAGTTTACATTCCTTGTAGTAGTGATATCTTATGATGTTTGTTTTTCTGTGTGACTTATTTCACTTAGAATCATCGTACCTGAATCCACTCATTATGCTGCTACGGGCCTGATGACATAGATTTCATTGCTGAGTGATATTGCATTGTACGTAAGTACCACAACTTCTTTATCCATTTTTCGCTTTCTGTGATATTGAACTTGGACCATAAATGAGGTTCTTGTAAACAGAGCTGTCCCTAACTTTGGGGTGGCTGAGTCTTTTTGATTTTAATTTCCCTAAGCTATAGGACCATAAGTGGAAGTGCCCTAGGCTCTGTTGCTTTGTTTTTTAGATGTTTCAGGAAACACCATACACTTCTCCAGAGTGGCTGTTGGCAATTTACATCCCGCCCATGAGCATAACAAGGCTCCCAGTTCTCCATGGCCTGTCCTGCCTTTCTGGATTTTACACTTTTTTCAGATGGCCCTTTTGACCGGGGGGCAGTGAGACTTCATTGTAGTGCAGATTTCCTTTGCAAGCTTGCTTGGTTGGCCAAAAAGGGCATATGCTTTTTTTCCTAAATATATTCAGGAAAAAACGCATACGCCCTTTTTGGCCAAGTGCATCATTGTGGACGTTCTGCCTCTTTTCCTATGCTTTACATGCAATTCCAGTCTACCTCCTGAAATCGGTTTCCTGCAATTCTGCCCCGCTTTCAAGTCCTCTTGGCAGCCTTACTTCAATATACTTTTGGACGATAGCTATCATTTATAACTCTGCAGGTATGTGAATGACAGTGCCCCTGAGCTCCTTTCTTCAACTCGCTTTCTTGTGAGCTGCCCGCAACACCGCAGGATTGCTTCAGGCCCTAGTGTGGTTCCGGCATGGCATGCTGAGCCTTTGTTTAATTCCTCTTCCTGGTGGGAAATGAGAGTTAAATTTGCCCGTCCAGACACCTCCAGCTAGTCTCTCATTGGTTCTCCCTATTCCTGTTCATTTTCCGCAGAAATTGCAAACTGGGCCAAACAGGAGGTTAAAGGCACTGACTCTCCAAGAGGGGAGAGTGTTAGTAAAGCGTCTGGAATGTTGCACCCGAGTACCAGGGGACGAAAACTGAGACACATTTGAACACGTTTCCCGATCACATGGTGGATCATACTCTGGGTTCCACATGCATGTTTTAGCTGAAGGAAGAATCCCTTAAACCTGGAGAGTTGAGACCCCTGCAATGGGTACCATGCAATATGACTTCAAAGGGTCTGCATTTGCTCACCGAACCTCACCAATCCTATCACTGCTGCATTTATGCCACTGTACACACGCTTGATTCTCTTTCTGAGACATATAAATCCATAGGTTTTAAGATTCTTACTAGTCAGGTATATTCTTAGGCGTTTAATATGGGGTGTAGAGTCCACTTTGTTGAGCAAGGAGTAGCTCTTGTCTATTACATATTTGGCTTATGGAACGGTATCTGTGCTAATTTCAATCTCTGGTTTTATGCAGCACCCCAACTCACCTTTCCCCTTAAGCAAGCATAAGTCGGTTTTCTACATTTGAGACCCTGTTCTGTTTTGTAATTCAGTTCCTGTGTAGCCAAGTTTACATTCCATGTGGTAGAGATATCTTATGATGTTTCTTTTTCTATGTGACTTATTTCACTTAGAATCATCGTACCTGAATCCACTCATTATGCTGCTATGGGCCTGATGACATAGATTTCATTGCTGAGTGATATTGCATTGTACGTAAGTACCACAACTTCTTTATCCATTTTTCACTTTCTGTGATTTTGAACTTATACTGTAAACTAGGTTCTTGTAAACAGAGCCTTCCCAAACTTTGGGGTGGCTGTGTCTTTTTGATTTTAATTTCCCTAAGGTATAGGACCATAAGTGGAAGTGCCCTAGGCTCTGTTGCTTTGTTTTGTAGATGTTTCAGGAAACACCATACACTTCTCCAGAGTGGCTGTTGGCAATTTACATCCCACCCATCAGCATAACAAGGCTCCCAGTTCTCCATGGCCTGTCCTGCCTTTCTGGATTTTACACTTTTTTCAGATGGCCCTTTTGACCGGGGGGCAGTGAGACTTCATTGTAGTGCAGATTTCCTTTGCAAGCTTGCTTGGTTGGCCAAAAAGGGCGTATGCGTTTTTTCCTGAATATATTCAGGAAAAAACGCATACGCCCTTTTTGGCCAAGTGCATCATTGTGGACGTTCTGCCTCTTTTCCTATGCTTTACATGCAATTCCAGTCTACCTCCTGAAATCGGTTTCCTGCAATTCTGCCCCGCTTTCAAGTCCTCTTGGCAGCCTTACTTCAATATATTTTTGGACGATAGCTATCATTTATAACTCTGCAGGTATGTGAATGACAGTGCCCCTGAGCTCCTTTCTTCAACTCGCTTTCTTGTGAGCGGGCCGCAACACCGCAGGATTGCTTCAGGCCCTAGTGTGGTTCCGGCATGGCACACTGAGCCTTTGTTTAATTCCTCTTCCTGGTGGGAAATGAGAGTTAAATTTGCCCGTCCAGACACCTCCAGCTAGTCTCTCATTGGTTCTCCCTATTCCTGTTCATTTTCCGCAGAAATTGCAAACTGGGCCAAACAGGAGGTTAAAGGCACTGACTCTCCAAGTGGGGAGAGTGTTAGTAAAGCGTCTGGAATGTTGCACCCGAGTACCAGGGGACGAAAACTGAGACACATTTGAACACGTTTCCCGATCACATGGTGGATCATACTCTGGGTTCCACATGCATGTTTTAGCTGAAGGAAGAATCCCTTAAACCTGGAGAGTTGAGACCCCTGCAATGGGTACCATGCAATATGACTTCAAAGGGTCTGCATTTGCTCACCGAACCTCACCAATCCTATCACTGCTGCATTTATGCCACTGTACACACGCTTGATTCTCTTTCTGAGACATATAAATCCATAGGTTTTAAGATTCTTACTAGTCAGGTATATTCTTAGGCGTTTAATATGGGGTGTAGAGTCCACTTCGTTGAGCAAGGAGTAGCTCTTGTCTATTACATATTTGGCTTATGGAACGGTATCTGTTCTAATTTCAATCTCTGGTTTTATGCAGCACCCCAACTCACCTTTCGCCTTAAGCAAGCATAAGTTGGTTTTCTACATTTGAGACCCTGTTCTGTTTTGTAATTCAGTTCCTGTGTAGCCAAGTTTACATTCCATGTGGTAGAGATATCTTATGATGTTTCTTTCTCTGTGTGACTTATTTCACTTACAATCATCGTACCTGAATCCACTCATTATGCTGCTACGGGCCTGATGACATAGATTTCATTGCTGAGTGATATTGCATTGTACGTAAGTACCACAACTTCTTTATCCATTTTGCGCTTTCTGTGATATTGAACTTGTACCGTAAAGGAGGTTCTTGTAAACAGAGCTGTCCCAAAGATTGGGGTGGTTGTGTCTTTTTGATTTTAATTTCCCTAAGCTATAGGACCATAAGTGGAAGTGCCCTAGGCTCTGTTGCTTTGTTTTTTAGATGTTTCAGGAAACACCATACACTTCTCCAGAGTGACTGTTGGCAATTTACATCCCGCCCATCAGCATAACAAGGCTCCCAGTTCTCCATGGCCTGTCCTGCCTTTCTGGATTTTACACTTTTTTCAGATGGCCCTTTTGACCGGGGGGCAGTGAGACTTCATTGTAGTGCAGATTTCCTTTGCAAGCTTGCTTGGTTGGCCAAAAAGGGCGTATGCGTTTTTTCCTGAATATATTCAGGAAAAAACGCATACGCCCTTTTTGGCCAAGTGCATCATTGTGGACGTTCTGCCTCTTTTCCTTTGCTTTACATGCAATTCCAGTCTACCTCCTGAAATCGGTTTCCTGCAATTCTGCCCAGCGTTCAAGTCCTCTTGGCAGCCTTACTTCAATATATTTTTGGACGATAGCTGTCATTTATAACTCTGCAGGTTTGTGAATGACAGTGCCCCTGAGCTCCTTTCTTCAACTCGCTTTCTTGTGAGCTGGCCGCAACACCGCAGCATTGCTTCAGGCCCTAGTGTGGTTCCGGCATGACATGCTGAGCCTTTGGTTAATTCCTCTTCCTGGTGGGAAATGAGAGTTAACTTTGCCCGTCCAGACACCTCCAGCTAGTCTCTCATTGGTTCTCCCTATTCCTGTTCATTTTCCGCAGAAATTGCAAACTGGGCCAAACAAGAGGTTAAAGGCACTGACTCTCCAAGTGGGGAGAGTGTTAGTAAAGCGTCTGGAATGTTGCACCCGAGTACCGGGGGATGAAAACTGACACAATTGAACACGTTTCCCGATCACACGGTGGATCATACTCTGGGTTCCACATGCATGTTTTAGCTGAAGGAAGAATCCCTTAAACCTGGAGAGTTGAGACCCATGGAATGGGTACCATGCAATATGACTTGAAAGGGTCTGCATTTGCTCACCGAACCTCACCAATCCTATCACTGCTGCGTTTATGATACTGTACACACGCTTGATTCTCTTTCGGAGACATATAAATCCATAGGTTTTAAGATTCTTTCTAGTCAGGTATATTCTTACGCGTTTAATATGGGGTGTAGAGTCCACTTCGTTGAGCAAGGAGTAGCTCTTGTCTATTAAATATTTGGCTTATGGAATGGTATCTGTTTTAATTTCAATCTCTGGTTTTATGGAGCACCACAACTCACCTTTCGCCTTAAGCAAGCATAAGTTGGTTTTCTACATTTGAGACCCTGTTCTGTTTTGTAATTCAGTTCCTGTGTAGCCAAGTTTACATTCCTTGTAGTAGTGATATCTTATGATGTTTGTTTTTCTGTGTGACTTATTTCACTTAGAATCATCGTACCTGAATCCACTCATTATGCTGCTACGGGCCTGATGACATAGATTTCATTGCTGAGTGATATTGCATTGTACGTAAGTACCACAACATCTTTATCCATTTTTCGCTTTCTGTGATATTGAACTTGGACCATAAATGAGGTTCTTGTAAACAGAGCTGTCCCTAACTTTGGGGTGGCTGTGTCTTTTTGATTTTAATTTCCCTAAGCTATAGGACCATAAGTGGAAGTGCCCTAGGCTCTGTTGCTTTGTTTTGTAGATGTTTCAGGAAACACCATACACTTCTCCAGAGTGGCTGTTGGCAATTTACATCCCGCCCATCAGCATAACAAGGCTCCCAGTTCTCCATGGCCTGTCCTGCCTTTCTGGATTTTACACTTTTTTCAGATAGCCCTTTTGACCGGGGGGCAGTGAGACTTCATTGTAGTGCAGATTTCCTTTGCAAGCTTGCTTGGTTGGCCAAAAAGGGCGTATGCGTTTTTTCCTGAATATATTAAGGAAAAAACGCATACACCCTTTTTGGCCAAGTGCATCATTGTGGACGTTCTGCCTCTTTTCCTATGCTTTACATGCAAATCCAGTCTACCTCCTGAAATCGGTTTCCTGCAATTCTGCCCCGCTTTCAAGTCCTCTTGGCAGCCTTACTTCAATATATTTTTGGACGATAGCTATCATTTATAACTCTGCAGGTATGTGAATGACAGTGCCCCTGAGCTCCTTTCTTCAACTCGCTTTCTTGTGAGCGGGCCGCAACACCGCAGCATTGCTTCAGGCCCTAGTGTGGTTCCGGCATGGCACGCTGAGCCTTTGTTTAATTCCTCTTCCTGGTGGGAAATGAGAGTTAAATTTGCCCGTCCAGACACCTCCAGCTAGTCTCTCATTGGTTCTCCCTATTCCTGTTCATTTTCCGCAGAAATTGCAAACTGGGCCAAACAGGAGGTTAAAGGCACTGACTCTCCAAGTGGGGAGAGTGTTAGTAAAGCGTCTGGAATGTTGCACCCGAGTACCAGGGGACGAAAACTGAGACACATTTGAACACGTTTCCCGATCACATGGTGGATCATACTCTGGGTTCCACATGCATGTTTTAGCTGAAGGAAGAATCCCTTAAACCTGGAGAGTTGAGACCCCTGCAATGGGTACCATGTAATATGACTTCAAAGGGTCTGCATTTGCTCACCGAACCTCACCAATCCTATCAGTGCTGCATTTATGCCACTGTACACACGCTTGATTCTCTTTCTGAGACATATAAATCCATAGGTTTTAAGATTCTTACTAGTCAGGTATATTCTTAGGCGTTTAATATGGGGTGTAGAGTCCACTTCGTTGAGCAAGGAGTAGCTCTTGTCTATTACATATTTGGCTTATGGAACGGTATCTGTGCTAATTTCAATCTCTGGTTTTATGCAGCACCCCAACTCACCTTTCCCCTTAAGCAAGCATAAGTCGGTTTTCTACATTTGAGACCCTGTTCTGTTTTGTAATTCAGTTCCTGTGTAGCCAACTTTACATTCCATGTGGTAGAGATATCTTATGATGTTTCTTTTTCTGTGTGACTTATTTCACTTAGAATCATCGTACCTGAATCCACTCATTATGCTGCTATGGGCCTGATGACATAGATTTCATTGCTGAGTGATATTGCATTGTACATAAGTACCACAACTTCTTTATCCATTTTTCACTTTCTGTGATTTTGAACTTATACTGTAAACGAGGTTCTTGTAAACAGAGCCGTCCCAAACTTTGGGGTGGCTGTGTCTTTTTGATTTTAATTTCCCTAAGCTATAGGACCATAAGTGGAAGTGCCCTAGGCTCTGTTGCTTTGTTTTGTAGATGTTTCAGGAAACACCATACACTTCTCCAGAGTGGCTGTTGGCAATTTACATCCCGCCCATCAGCATAACAAGGCTCCCAGTTCTCCATGGCCTGTCCTGCCTTTCTGGATTTTACACTTTTTTCAGATGGCCCTTTTGACCGGGGGGCAGTGAGACTTCATTGTAGTGCAGATTTCCTTTGCAAGCTTGCTTGGTTGGTCAAAAAGGGCGTATGAGTTTTTTCCTGAATATATTAAGGAAAAAACGCATACGCCCTTTTTGGCCAAGTGCATCATTGTGGACGTTCTGCCTCTTTTCCTATGCTTTACATGCAATTCCAGTCTACCTCCTGAAATCGGTTTCCTGCAATTCTGCCCCGCTTTCAAGTCCTCTTGGCAGCCTTACTTCAATATATTTTTGGACGATAGCTATCATTTATAACTCTGCAGGTATATGAATGACAGTGCCCCTGAGCTCCTTTCTTCAACTCGCTTTCTTGTGAGCTGGCCGCAACACCGCAGGATTGCTTCAGGCCCTAGTGTGGTTCCGGCATGGCATGCTGAGCCTTTGTTTAATTCCTCTTCCTGGTGGGAAATGAGAGTTAAATTTGCCCGTCCAGACACCTCCAGCTAGTCTCTCATTGGTTCTCCCTATTCCTGTTCATTTTCCGCAGAAACTGCAAACTGGGCCAAACAGGAGGTTAAAGGCACTGACTCTCCAAGAGGGGAGAGTGTTAGTAAAGCGTCTGGAATGTTGCACCTGAGTACCAGGGGACGAAAACTGAGACACATTTGAACACGTTTCCCGATCACATGGTGGATCATACTCTGGGTTCCACATGCATGTTTTAGCTGAAGGAAGAATCCCTTAAACCTGGAGAGTTGAGACCCCTGCAATGGGTACCATGCAATATGACTTCAAAGGGTCTGCATTTGCTCACCGAACCTCACCAATCCTATCACTGCTGCATTTATGCCACTGTACACACGCTTGATTCTCTTTCGGAGACATATAAATCCATAGGTTTTAAGATTCTTACTAGTCAGGTATATTCTTAGGCGTTTAATATGGGGTGTAGAGTCCACTTCGTTGAGCAAGGAGTAGCTCTTGTCTATTACATATTTGGCTTATGGAACGGTATCTGTGCTAATTTCAATCTCTGGTTTTATGCAGCACCCCAACTCACCTTTCCCCTTAAGCAAGCATAAGTCGGTTTTCTACATTTGAGACCCTGTTCTGTTTTGTAATTCAGTTCCTGTGTAGCCAAGTTTACATTCCATGTGGTAGAGATATCTTATGATGTTTCTTTTTCTGTGTGACTTATTTCACTTAGAATCATCGTACCTGAATCCACTCATTATGCTGCTATGGGCCTGATGACATAGATTTCATTGCTGAGTGATATTGCATTGTACGTAATTACCACAACTTCTTTATCCATTTTTCACTTGCTGTGATACTGAACTTGTACCGTAAACGAGGTTCTTGTAAACAGAGGCGTCCCAAACTTTGGGGTGGCTGTGTCTTTTTGATTTTAATTTCCCTAAGCTATAGGACCATAAGTGGAAGTGCCCTAGGCTCTGTTGCTTTGCTTTTTAGATGTTTCAGGAAACACCATACACTTCTCCAGAGTGGCTGTTCGCAATTTACATCCCGCACATCAGCATAACAAGGTTCCCAATTCTCCATGGCCTGTCCTGCCTTTCTGGATTTTACACTTTTTTCAGATGGCCCTTTTGACCGGGGGCAGTGAGACTTCATTGTAGTGCAGATTTCCTTTGCAAGCTTGCTTGGTTGGCCAAAAAGGGCGTATGCGTTTTTTCCTGAATATATTCAGGAAAAAACGCATACGCCCTTTTTGGCCAAGTGCATCATTGTGGACGTTCTGCCTCTTTTCCTATGCTTTACATGCTATTCCAGTCTACCTCCTGAAATCGGTTTCCTGCAATTCTGCCCCGCTTTCAAGTCCTCTTGGCAGCCTTACTTCAATATATTTTTGGACGATAGCTGTCATTTATAACTCTGCAGGTATGTGAATGACAGTGCCCCTGAGCTCCTTTCTTCAACTCGCTTTCTTGTGAGCTGGCCGCAACACCGCAGCATTGCTTCAGGCCCTAGTGTGGTTCTGGCATGGCACACTGAGCCTTTGGTTAATTCCTCTTCCTGGTGGGAAATGAGAGTTAAATTTGCCCGTCCAGACACCTCCAGCTAGTCGCTCATTGGTTCTCCCTATTCCTGTTCATTTTCCGCAGAAATTGCAAACTGGGCCAAACAGGAGGTTAAAGGCACTGACTCTCCAAGTGGGGAGAGTGTTAGTAAAGCGTCTGGAATGTTGCACCCGAGTACCGGGGGACGAAAACTGAGTCACATTTGAACACGTTTCCCGATCACACAGTGGATCATACTCTGGGTTCCACATGCATGTTTTAGCTGAAGGAAGAATCCCTTAAACCTGGAGAGTTGAGACCCATGGAATGGGTACCATGCAATATGACTTGAAAGGGTCTGCATTTGCTCACCGAACCTCACCAATCCTATCACTGCTGCATTTATGCCACTGTACACACGCTTGATTCTCTTTCTGAGACATATAAATCCATAGGTTTTAAGATTCTTACTAGTCAGGTATATTCTTAGGCGTTTAATATGGGGTGTAGAGTCCACTTCGTTGAGCAAGGAGTAGCTCTTGTCTATTACATATTTGGCTTATGGAACGGTATCTGTTCTAATTTCAATCTCTGGTTTTATGCAGCACCCCAACTCACCTTTCCCCTTAAGCAAGCATAAGTTGGTTTTCTACATTTGAGACCCTGTTCTGTTTTGTAATTCAGTTCCTGTGTAGCCAAGTTTACATTCCATGTGGTAGAGATATCTTATGATTTTTCTTTTTCTGTGTGACTTATTTCACTTAGATTCATCGTACCTGAATCCACTCATTATGCTGCTATGGGCCTAATGACATAGATTTCATTGCTGAGTGATATTCCATTGTACGTAAGTACCACAACTTCTTTATCCATTTTTCATTTTCTGTGATTTTGAACTTGTACTGTAAACGAGGTTCTTGTAAACAGAGCCTTCCCAAACTTTGGGGTGGCTGTGTCTTTTTGATTTTAATTTCCCTAAGCTATAGGACCATAAGTGGAAGTGCCCTAGGCTCTGTTGCTTTGTTTTGTAGATGTTTCAGGAAACACCATACACTTCTCCAGAGTGGCTGTTGGCAATTTACATCCCGCCCATCAGCATAACAAGGCTCCCAGTTCTCCATGGGCTGTCCTGCCTTTCTGGATTTTACACTTTTTTCAGATGGCCCTTTTGACCGGGGGGCAGTGAGACTTCATTGTAGTGCAGATTTCCTTTGCAAGCTTGCTTGGTTGGCCAAAAAGGGCGTATGCGTTTTTTCCTGAATATATTCAGGAAAAAACGCATACGCCCTTTTTGGCCAAGTGCATCATTGTGGACGTTCTGCCTGTTTTCCTTTGCTTTACATGCAATTCCAGTCTACCTCCTGAAATCGGTTTCCTGCAATTCTGCCCAGCGTTCAAGTCCTCTTGGCAGCCTTACTTCAATATATTTTTGGACGATAGCTGTCATTTATAACTCTGCAGGTTTGTGAATGACAGTGCCCCTGAGCTCCTTTCTTCAACTCGCTTTCTTGTGAGCTGGCCGCAACACCGCAGCATTGCTTCAGGCCCTAGTGTGGTTCCGGCATGACATGATGAGCCTTTGGTTAATTCCTCTTCCTGGTGGGAAATGAGAGTTAACTTTGCCCGTCCAGACACCTCCAGCTAGTCTCTCATTGGTTCTCCCTATTCCTGTTCATTTTCCGCAGAAATTGCAAACTGGGCCAAACAGGAGGTTAAAGGCACTGACTCTCCAAGTGGGGAGAGTGTTAGTAAAGCGTCTGGAATGTTGCACCCGAGTACCGGGGGATGAAAACTGACACAATTAAACACTTTTCCTGATCACACGGTGGATCATACTCTGGGTTCCACATGCATGTTTTAGCTGAAGGAAGAATCCCTTAAACCTGGAGAGTTGAGACCCCTGCAATGGGTACCATGCAATATGACTTCAAAGGGTCTGCATTTGCTCACCGAACCTCACCAATCCTATCACTGCTGCGTTTATGACACTGTACACACGCTTGATTCTCTTTCGGAGACATATAAATCCATAGGTTTTAAGATTCTTTCTAGTCAGGTATATTCTTAGGCGTTTAATATGGGGTGTAGAGTCCACTTCGTTGAGCAAGGAGTAGCTCTTGTCTATTACATATTTGGCTTATGGAATGCTATCTGTGCTAATTTCAATCTTTGGTTTTACGTAGCACCCCAACTCAACTTTCCTCTTAAGCAAGCATAAGTCGGTATTCTACATTTGAGACCCTGTTCTGTTTTGTAATTCAGTTCCTGTGTAGCCAAGTTTACATTCCATGTGGTAGAGATATCTTATGATGTTTCTTTTTCTGTGTGACTTATTTCACTTAGAATCATCGTACCTGAATCCACTCATTATGCTGTTACGGGCCTGATGACATAGATTTCATTGCTGAGTGATATTGCATTGTACGTAAGTACCACAACTTCTTGATCCATTTTTCGCTTTCTGTGATATTGAACTTGTACCGTAAACGAGGTTCTTGTAAACAGAGCTGTCCCAAACATTGGGGTGGTTGTGTCTTTTTGATTTTAATTTCCCTAAGCTATAGGACCATAAGTGGAAGTGCCCTAGGCTCTGTTGCTTTGTTTTTTAGATGTTTCAGGAAACACCATACACTTCTCCAGAGTGGCTGTTGGCAATTTACATCCCGCCCATCAGCATAACAAGGCTCCCAGTTCTCCATGGCCTGTCCTGCCTTTCTGGATTTTACACTTTTTTCAGATGGCACTTTTGACCGGGGGCAGTGAGACTTCATAGTAGTGCAGATTTCCTTTGCAAGCTTGCTTGGTTGGCCAAAAAGGGCGTAGGCTTTTTTTCTTGAGGAAAAATCGCATATGCCCTTTTTGGCCAAGTGCATCATTGTGGACGTTCTGCCTCTTTTCCTATGCTTTACATGCAATTCCAGTCTACCTCCTGAAATCCGTTTCCTGCAATTCTGCCCCGCATTCAAGTCCTCTTGGCAGCCTTACTTCAATATATTTTTGGACGATAGCTGTCATTTATAACTCTGCAGGTATGTGAATGACAGTGCCCCTGAGCTCCTTTCTTCAACTCGCTTTCTTGTAAGCTGGCCGCAACACCGCAGCATTGCTTCAGGCCCTAGTGTGGTTCCGGCATGGCACGCTGAGCCTTTGGTTAATTCCTCTTCCTGGTGGGAAATGAGAGTTAAATTTGCCCGTCCAGACACCTCCAGCTAGTCTCTCATTGGTTCTCCCTATTCCTGTTCATTTTCCGCAGAAATTGCAAACTGGGCCAAACAGGAGGTTAAAGGCACTGACTCTCCAAGTGGGGAGAGTGTTAGTAAAGCGTCTGGAATGTTGCACCCGAGTACCGGGGGAAGAAAACTGAGTCACATTTGAACACGTTTCCCGATCACACGGTGGATCATACTCTGGGTTCCACATGCATGTTTTAGCTGAAGGAAGAATCCCTTAAACCTGGAGAGTTGAGACCCATGGAATGGGTACCATGCAATATGACTTGAAAGGGTCTGCATTTGCTCACCGAACCTCACCAATCCTAACACTGCTGCGTTTATACCGCTGTACACATGGTTGATTCTCTTTCTGAGACATATAAATCCATAGGTTTTAAGATTCTTACTAGTCAGGTATATTCTTATGCATTTAATATGGGGTGTTGAGTCCACTTCGTTGAGCAATGAGTAGCTCTTGTCTATTACATATTTGGCTTATGGAACGGTATCTGTGCTAATTTCAATCTCTGGTTTTATGCAGCACCCCAACTCACCTTTCCCCTTAAGCAAGCATAAGATGGTTTTCTACATTTGAGACCCTGTTCTGTTTTGTAATTCAGTTCCTGTGTAGCCAAGTTTACATTCCGTGTAGTAGTGATATCTTATGATGTTTCTTTTTCTGTGTGACTTATTTCACTTAGAATCATCGTACCTGAATCCACTCATTATGCTGCTATGGGCCTGATGACATAGATTTCATTGCTGAGTGATATTGCATTGTACGTAAGTACCACAACTTCTTTATCCATTTTTCATTTTCTGTGATTTTGAACTTGTACTGTAAACGAGGTTCTTGTAAACAGAGCCGTCCCAAACTTTGGGGTGGCTGTGTCTTTTTGATTTTAATTTCCCTAAGCTATAGGACCATAAATGGAAGTGCCCTAGGCTCTGTTGCTTTGTTTTTTAGATGTTTCAGGAAACACCATACACTTCTCCAGAGTGGCTGTTGGCAATTTACATGCCGCCCATCAGCATAACAAGGCTCCCAATTCTCCATGGCTTGTCCTGCCTTTCTGGATTTTACACTTTTTTCAGATGGCCCTTTTGACCGGGGGGCAGTGAGACTTCATTGTAGTGCAGATTTCCTTTGCAAGCTTGCTTGGTTGGCCAAAAAGGGCGTATGCGTTTTTTCCTGAATATATTAAGGAAAAAACGCATACGCCCTTTTTGGCCAAGTGCATCATTGTGGACGTTCTGCCTCTTTTCCTATGCTTTACATGCAATTCCAGTCTACCTCCTGAAATCGGTTTCCTGCAATTCTGCCCCGCTTTCAAGTCCTCTTGGCAGCCTTACTTCAATATATTTTTGGACGATAGCTATCATTTATAACTCTGCAGGTATGTGAATGACAGTGCCCCTGAGCTCCTTTCTTCAACTCGCTTTCTTGTGAGCTGGCCGCAACACCGCAGGATTGCTTCAGGCCTTAGTGTGGTTCCGGCATGGCACGCTGAGCCTTTGGTTAATTCCTCTTCCTGGTGGGAAATGAGAGTTAAATTTGCCCGTCCAGACACCTCCAGCTAGTCTCTCATTGGTTCTCCCTATTCCTGTTCATTTTCCGCAGAAATTGCAAACTGGGCCAAACAGGAGGTTAAAGGCACTGACTCTCCAAGTGGGGAGAGTGTTAGTAAAGCGTCTGGAATGTTGCACCCGAGTACCGGGGGACGAAAACTGAGTCACATTTGAACACGTTTCCCGATCACACGGTGGATCATACTCTGGGTTCCACATGCATGTTTTAGCTGAAGGAAGAATCCCTTAAACCTGGAGAGTTGAGACCCATGGAATGGGTACCATGCAATATGACTTGAAAGGGTCTGCATTTGCTCACCGAACCTCACCAATCCTATCACTGCTGCGTTTATGCCGCTGTACACATGGTTGATTCTCTTTTGGAGACATATAAATCCATAGGTTTTAAGATTCTTACTAGTCAGGTATATTCTTAGGCGTTTAATATGGGGTGTTGAGTCCACTTCGTTGAGCAATGAGTAGCTCTTGTCTATTACATATTTGGCTTATGGAACGGTATCTTTTCTAATTTCAATCTCTGGTTTTATGCAGCACCCCAACTCACCTTTCCCCTTAAGCAAGCATAAGATGGTTTTCTACATTTGACACCCTGTTCTATTTTGTAATTCAGTTCCTGTGTAGCCAAGTTTACATTCCGTGTAGTAGTGATATCTTATGATGTTTCTTTTTCTGTGTGACTTATTTCACTTAGAATCATCGTACCTGAATCCACTCATTATGCTGCTATGGGCCTGATGACATAGATTTCATTGCTGAGTGATATTGCATTGTACGTAAGTACCACAACTTCTTTATCCATTTTTCATTTTCTGTGATTTTGAACTTGTACTGTAAACGAGGTTCTTGTAAACAGAGCCGTCCCAAACTTTGGGGTGGCTGTGTCTTTTTGATTTTAATTTCCCTAAGCTATAGGACCATAAATGGAAGTGCCCTAGGCTCTGTTGCTTTGTTTTTTAGATGTTTCAGGAAACACCATACACTTCTCCAGAGTGGCTGTTGGCAATTTACATCCCGCCCATCAGCATAACAAGGCTCCCAATTCTCCATGGCTTGTCCTGCCTTTCTGGATTTTACACTTTTTTCAGATGGCCCTTTTGACCGGGGGGCAGTGAGACTTCATTGTAGTGCAGATTTCCTTTGCAAGCTTGCTTGGTTGGCCAAAAAGGGCATATGCGTTTTTTCCTGAATGTATTCAGGAAAAAACGCATACGCCCTTTTTGGCCAAGTGCATCATTGTGGACGTTCTGCCTCTTTTCCTATGCTTTACATGCAATTCCAGTCTACCTCCTGAAATCGGTTTCCTGCAATTCTGCCCTGCTTTCAAGTCCTCTTGGCAGCCTTACTTCAATATATTTTTGGACGATAGCTGTCATTTATAACTCTGCAGGTATGTGAATTACAGTGCCCCTGAGCTCCTTTCTTCAACTCGCTTTCCTGTGAGCTGGCCGCAACACCGCAGCATTGCTTCAGGCCCTAGTGTGGTTCCGGCATGGCACGCTGAGCCTTTGGTTAATTCCTCTTCCTGGTGGGAAATCAGAGTTAAATTTGCCCGTCCAGACACCTCCAGCTAGTCTCTCATTGGTTCTCCCTATTCCTGTTCATTTTCCGCAGAAATTGCAAACTGGGCCAAACAGGAGGTTAAAGGCACTGACTCTCCAAGTGGGGAGAGTGTTAGTAAAGCGTCTGGAATGTTGCACCCGAGTACCAGGGGACGAAAACTGACACAATTGAACACGTTTCCCTATCACACGGTGGATCATACTCTGGGTTCCACATGCATGTTTTAGCTGAAGGAAGAATCCCTTAAACCTGGAGAGTTGAGACCCATGGAATGGGTACCATGCAATATGACTTCAAAGGGTCTGCATTTGTCCACCGAACCTCAACAATAATATCACTGCTGCGTTTATGCCGCTGTACACACGCTTGATTCTCTTTCGGAGACATATAAATCCATAGGTTTTAAGATTCTTACTAGTCAGGTATATTCTTAGGCGTTTAATATGGGGTGTAGAGTCCACTTCGTTGAGCAAGGAGTAGCTCTTGTCTATTACATATTTGGCTTATGGAACGGTATCTGTGCTAATTTCAATCTTTGGTTTTATGTAGCACCCCAACTCAACTTTCCGCTTAAGCAAGCATAAGTCGGTATTCTACATTTGAGACCCTGTTCTGTTTTGTAATTCAGTTCCTGTGTAGCCAAGTTTACATTCCATGTGGTAGAGATATCTTATGATGTTTCTTTTTCTGTGTGACTTATTTCACTTAGAATCATCGTACCTGAATCCACTCATTATGCTGCTACGGGCCTGATGACATAGATTTCATTGCTGAGTGATATTGCATTGTACGTAAGTACCACAACTTCTTGATCCATTTTTCGCTTTCTGTGATATTGATCTTGTACCATAAACAAGGTTCTTGTAAACAGAGCTGTCCCAAATATTGGGGTAGTTGTGTCTTTTTGATTTTAATTTCCCTAAGCTATAGGACCATAAGTGGAAGTGCCCTAGGCTCTGTTGCTTTGTTTTTTAGATGTTTCAGGAAACACCATACACTTCTCCAGAGTGGCTGTTGGCAATTTACATCCCGCCCATCAGCATAACAAGGCTCCCATTTCTCCATGGCCTGTCCTGCCTTTCTGGATTTTACACTTTTTTCAGATGGCACTTTTGACCGGGGGGCAGTGAGACTTCATTGTAGTGCAGATTTCCTTTGCAAGCTTGCTTGGTTGGCCAAAAAGGGCGTAGGCTTTTTTTCTTGAGGAAAAATCGCATATGCCCTTTTTGGCCAAGTGCATCATTGTCGACGTTCTGCCTCTTTTCCTATGCTTTACATGCAATTCCAGTCTACCTCCTGAAATCGGTTTCCTGCAATTCTGCCCCGCTTTCAAGTCCTCTTGGCAGCCTTACTTCAATATATTTTTGGATGATAGCTGTCATTTATAACTCTGCATGTCTGTGAATGACAGTGCCCCTGAGCTCCTTTCTTCAACTCGCTTTCTTGTGAGCTGGCCGCAACACCGCAGCATCGCTTCAGGCCCTAGTGTTGTTCCGGCATGGCACGCTGAGCCTTTGGTTAATTCCTCTTCCTGGTGGGAAATGAGAGTTAAATTTGCCCGTCCAGACACCTCCAGCTAGTCTCTCATTGGTTCTCCCTATTCCTGTTCATTTTCCGCAGAAATTGGAAACTGGGCCAAACAGGAGGTTAAAGGCACTGACTCTCCAAGTGGGGAGAGTGTTAGTAAAGCGTCTGGAATGTTGCACCCGAGTACCAGGGGACGAAAACTGACACATTTGAACACGTTTCCCGATCACACGGTGGATCATACTCTGGGTTCCACATGCATGTTTTAGCTGAAGGAAGAATCCCTTAAACCTGGAGAGTTGAGACCCATGGAATGGGTACCATGCAATATGACTTCAAAGGGTCTGCATTTGTCCACCGAACCTCACCAATCCTATCACTGCTGCGTTTATGCCGCTGTACACACGCTTGATTCTCTTTCGGAGACATATAAATCCATAGGTTTTAAGATTCTTACTAGTCAGGTATATTCTTAGGCGTTTATTATGGGGTGTAGAGTCCACTTCGTTGAGCAAGGAGTAGCTCTTGACTATTACATATTTGGCTTATGGAACGGTATCTGTGCTAATTTCAATCTCTGGTTTTGTGCAGCACCCCAACTCACCTTTCGCCTTAAGCAAGCATAAGTTGGTTTTCTACATTTGAGACCCTGTTCTGTTTTGTAATTCAGTTCCTGTGTAGCCAAGTTTACATTCCGTGTAGTAGTGATATCTTATGATGTTTCTTTTTCTGTGTGACTTATTTCACTTAGAATCATCGTACCTGAATCCACTCATTATGCTGCTATGGGCCTGATGACATAGATTTCATTGCTGCGTGATATTGCATTGTACGTAATTACCACAAATTCTTTATCCATTTTTCACTTGCTGTGATACTGAACTTGTACCGTAAATGAGGTTCTTGTAAACAGAGCCGTCCCAAACTTTGGGGTGGCTGTGTCTTTTTGATTTTAATTTCCCTAAGCTATAGGACCATAAGTGGAAGTGCCCTAGGCTCTGTTGCTTTGCTTTTTAGATGTTTCAGGAAACACCATACACTTCTCCAGAGTGGCTGTTCGCAATTTACATCCCGCACATCAGCATAACAAGGTTCCCAATTCTCCATGGCCTGTCCTGCCTTTCTGGATTTTACACTTTTTTCAGATGGCCCTTTTGACCGGGGGCAGTGAGACTTCATTGTAGTGCAGATTTCCTTTGCAAGCTTGCTTGGTTGGCCAAAAAGGGCGTATGCGTTTTTTCCTGAATATATTCAGGAAAAAACGCATACGCCCTTTTTGGCCAAGTGCATCATTGTGGACGTTCTGCCTCTTTTCCTATGCTTTACATGCTATTCCAGTCTACCTCCTGAAATCGGTTTCCTGCAATTCTGCCCCGCTTTCAAGTCCTCTTGGCAGCCTTACTTCAATATATTTTTGGACGATAGCTGTCATTTATAACTCTGCAGGTATGTGAATGACAGTGCCCCTGAGCTCCTTTCTTCAACTCGCTTTCTTGTGAGCTGGCCGCAACACCGCAGCATTGCTTCAGGCCCTAGTGTGGTTCCGGCATGGCACGCTTAGCCTTTGGTTAATTCCTCTTCCTGGTGGGAAATGAGAGTTAAATTTGCCCGTCCAGACACCTCCAGCTAGTCTCTCATTGGTTCTCCCTATTCCTGTTCATTTTCCGCAGAAATTGCAAACTGGGCCAAACAGGAGGTTAAAGGCACTGACTCTCCAAGTGGGGAGAGTGTTAGTAAAGCGTCTGGAATGTTGCACACGAGTACCGGGGGATGAAAACTGAGTCACATTTGAACACGTTTCCCAATCACACGGTGGATCATACTCTGGGTTCCACATGCATGTTTTAGCTGAAGGAAGAATCCCTTAAACCTGGAGAGTTGAGACCCCTGCAATGGGTACCATGCAATATGACTTCAAAGGGTCTGCATTTGCTCACCAAACCTCACCAATCCTAACACTGCTGCGTTTATGCCGCGGTACACATGGTTGATTCTCTTTTGGAGACATATAAATCCATAGGTTTTAAGATTCTTACTAGTCAGATATATTCTTATGCGTTTAATATCGGGTGTTGAGTGCACTTCGTTGAGCAATGAGTAGCTCTTTTCTATTACATATTTGGCTTATGGAACGGTATCTGTTCTAATTTCAATCTCTGGTTTTATGCAGCACCCCAACTCACCTTTCCCCTTAAGCAAGCATAAGATGGTTTTCTACATTTGAGACCCTGTTCTGTTTTGTAATTCAGTTCCTGTGTAGCCAAGTTTACATTCCGTGTAGTAGTGATATCTTATGATGTTTCTTTTTCTGTGTGACTTATTTCACTTAGAATCATCGTACCTGAATCCACTCATTACGCTGCTATGGGCCTGATGACATAGATTTCATTGCTGAGTGATATTGCATTGTACGTAAGTACCACAACTTCTTTATCCATTTTTCATTTTCTGTGATTTTGAACTTGTACTGTAAACGAGGTTCTTGTAAACAGAGCCGTCCCAAACTTTGGGGTGGCTGTGTCTTTTTGATTTTAATTTCCCTAAGCTATAGGACCATAAGTGGAAGTGCCCTAGGCTCTGTTGCTTTGTTTTTTAGATGTTTCAGGAAACACCATACACTTCTCCAGAGTGGCTGTTGGCAATTTACATCCCGCCCATCAGCATAACAAGGCTCCCAATTCTCCATGGCCTGTCCTGCCTTTCTGGATTTTACACTTTTTTCAGATGGCCCTTTTGACCGGGGGGCAGTGAGACTTCATTGTAGTGCAGATTTCCTTTGCAAGCTTGCTTGGTTGGCCAAAAAGGGCGTATGCGTTTTTTCCTGAATATATTCAGGAAAAAACGCATACGCCCTTTTTGGCCAAGTGCATCATTGTGGACGTTCTGCCTCTTTTCCTATGCTTTACATGCAATTCCAGTCTACCTCCTGAAATCGGTTTCCTGCAATTCTGCCCCGCTTTCAAGTCCTCTTGGCAGCCTTACTTCAATATACTTTTGGACGATAGCTATCATTTATAACTCTGCAGGTATGTGAATGACAGTGCCCCTGAGCTCCTTTCTTCAACTCGCTTTCTTGTGAGCTGCCCGCAACACCGCAGCATTGCTTCAGGCCCTAGTGTGGTTCCGGCATGGCATGCTGAGCCTTTGTTTAATTCCTCTTCCTGGTGGGAAATCAGAGTTAAATTTGCCCGTCCAGACACCTCCAGCTAGTCTCTCATTGGTTCTCCCTATTCCTGTTCATTTTCCGCAGAAATTGCAAACTGGGCCAAACAGGAGGTTAAAGGCACTGACTCTCCAAGAGGGGAGAGTGTTAGTAAAGCGTCTGGAATGTTGCACCCGAGTACCAGGGGACGAAAACTGAGACACATTTGAACACGTTTCCCGATCACATGGTGGATCATACTCTGGGTTCCACATGCATGTTTTAGCTGAAGGAAGAATCCCTTAAACCTGGAGAGTTGAGACCCCTGCAATGGGTACCATGCAATATGACTTCAAAGGGTCTGCATTTGCTCACCGAACCTCACCAATCCTATCACTGCTGCATTTATGCCACTGTACACACGCTTGATTCTCTTTCTGAGACATATAAATCCATAGGTTTTAAGATTCTTACTAGTCAGGTATATTCTTAGGCGTTTAATATGGGGTGTAGAGTCCACTTTGTTGAGCAAGGAGTAGCTCTTGTCTATTACATATTTGGCTTATGGAACGGTATCTGTGCTAATTTCAATCTCTGGTTTTATGCAGCACCCCAACTCACCTTTCCCCTTAAGCAAGCATAAGTCGGTTTTCTACATTTGAGACCCTGTTCTGTTTTGTAATTCAGTTCCTGTGTAGCCAAGTTTACATTCCATGTGGTAGAGATATCTTATGATGTTTCTTTTTCTATGTGACTTATTTCACTTAGAATCATCGTACCTGAATCCACTCATTATGCTGCTATGGGCCTGATGACATAGATTTCATTGCTGAGTGATATTGCATTGTACGTAAGTACCACAACTTCTTTATCCATTTTTCACTTTCTGTGATTTTGAACTTATACTGTAAACTAGGTTCTTGTAAACAGAGCCTTCCCAAACTTTGGGGTGGCTGTGTCTTTTTGATTTTAATTTCCCTAAGCTATAGGACCATAAGTGGAAGTGCCCTAGGCTCTGTTGCTTTGTTTTGTAGATGTTTCAGGAAACACCATACACTTCTCCAGAGTGGCTGTTGGCAATTTACATCCCACCCATCAGCATAACAAGGCTCCCAGTTCTCCATGGCCTGTCCTGCCTTTCTGGATTTTACACTTTTTTCAGATGGCCCTTTTGACCGGGGGGCAGTGAGACTTCATTGTAGTGCAGATTTCCTTTGCAAGCTTGCTTGGTTGGCCAAAAAGGGCGTATGCGTTTTTTCCTGAATATATTAAGGAAAAAACGCATACGCCCTTTTTGGCCAAGTGCATCATTGTGGACGTTCTGCCTCTTTTCCTATGCTTTACATGCAATTCCAGTCTACCTCCTGAAATCGGTTTCCTGCAATTCTGCCCCGCTTTCAAGTCCTCTTGGCAGCCTTACTTCAATATATTTTTGGACGATAGCTATCATTTATAACTCTGCAGGTATGTGAATGACAGTGCCCCTGAGCTCCTTTCTTCAACTCGCTTTCTTGTGAGCGGGCCGCAACACCGCAGGATTGCTTCAGGCCCTAGTGTGGTTCCGGCATGGCACACTGAGCCTTTGTTTAATTCCTCTTCCTGGTGGGAAATGAGAGTTAAATTTGCCCGTCCAGACACCTCCAGCTAGTCTCTCATTGGTTCTCCCTATTCCTGTTCATTTTCCGCAGAAATTGCAAACTGGGCCAAACAGGAGGTTAAAGGCACTGACTCTCCAAGTGGGGAGAGTGTTAGTAAAGCGTCTGGAATGTTGCACCCGAGTACCAGGGGACGAAAACTGAGACACATTTGAACACGTTTCCCGATCACATGGTGGATCATACTCTGGGTTCCACATGCATGTTTTAGCTGAAGGAAGAATCCCTTAAACCTGGAGAGTTGAGACCCCTGCAATGGGTACCATGCAATATGACTTCAAAGGGTCTGCATTTGCTCACCGAACCTCACCAATCCTATCACTGCTGCATTTATGCCACTGTACACACGCTTGATTCTCTTTCGGAGACATATAAATCCATAGGTTTTAAGATTCTTACTAGTCAGGTATATTCTTAGGCGTTTAATATGGGGTGTAGAGTCCACTTCGTTGAGCAAGGAGTAGCTCTTGTCTATTACATATTTGGCTTATGGAACGGTATCTGTTCTAATTTCAATCTCTGGTTTTATGCAGCACCCCAACTCACCTTTCGCCTTAAGCAAGCATAAGTTGGTTTTCTACATTTGAGACCCTGTTCTGTTTTGTAATTCAGTTCCTGTGTAGCCAAGTTTACATTCCATGTGGTAGAGATATCTTATGATGTTTCTTTCTCTGTGTGACTTATTTCACTTACAATCATCGTACCTGAATCCACTCATTATGCTGCTACGGGCCTGATGACATAGATTTCATTGCTGAGTGATATTGCATTGTACGTAAGTACCACAACTTCTTTATCCATTTTGCGCTTTCTGTGATATTGAACTTGTACCGTAAAGGAGGTTCTTGTAAACAGAGCTGTCCCAAAGATTGGGGTGGTTGTGTCTTTTTGATTTTAATTTCCCTAAGCTATAGGACCATAAGTGGAAGTGCCCTAGGCTCTGTTGCTTTGTTTTTTAGATGTTTCAGGAAACACCATACACTTCTCCAGAGTGACTGTTGGCAATTTACATCCCGCCCATCAGCATAACAAGGCTCCCAGTTCTCCATGGCCTGTCCTGCCTTTCTGGATTTTACACTTTTTTCAGATGGCCCTTTTGACCGGGGGGCAGTGAGACTTCATTGTAGTGCAGATTTCCTTTGCAAGCTTGCTTGGTTGGCCAAAAAGGGCGTATGCGTTTTTTCCTGAATATATTCAGGAAAAAACGCATACGCCCTTTTTGGCCAAGTGCATCATTGTGGACGTTCTGCCTCTTTTCCTTTGCTTTACATGCAATTCCAGTCTACCTCCTGAAATCGGTTTCCTGCAATTCTGCCCAGCGTTCAAGTCCTCTTGGCAGCCTTACTTCAATATATTTTTGGACGATAGCTGTCATTTATAACTCTGCAGGTTTGTGAATGACAGTGCCCCTGAGCTCCTTTCTTCAACTCGCTTTCTTGTGAGCTGGCCGCAACACCGCAGCATTGCTTCAGGCCCTAGTGTGGTTCCGGCATGACATGCTGAGCCTTTGGTTAATTCCTCTTCCTGGTGGGAAATGAGAGTTAACTTTGCCCGTCCAGACACCTCCAGCTAGTCTCTCATTGGTTCTCCCTATTCCTGTTCATTTTCCGCAGAAATTGCAAACTGGGCCAAACAAGAGGTTAAAGGCACTGACTCTCCAAGTGGGGAGAGTGTTAGTAAAGCGTCTGGAATGTTGCACCCGAGTACCGGGGGATGAAAACTGACACAATTGAACACGTTTCCCGATCACACGGTGGATCATACTCTGGGTTCCACATGCATGTTTTAGCTGAAGGAAGAATCCCTTAAACCTGGAGAGTTGAGACCCATGGAATGGGTACCATGCAATATGACTTGAAAGGGTCTGCATTTGCTCACCGAACCTCACCAATCCTATCACTGCTGCGTTTATGACACTGTACACACGCTTGATTCTCTTTCGGAGACATATAAATCCATAGGTTTTAAGATTCTTTCTAGTCAGGTATATTCTTACGCGTTTAATATGGGGTGTAGAGTCCACTTCGTTGAGCAAGGAGTAGCTCTTGTCTATTAAATATTTGGCTTATGGAATGGTATCTGTTTTAATTTCAATCTCTGGTTTTATGGAGCACCACAACTCACCTTTCGCCTTAAGCAAGCATAAGTTGGTTTTCTACATTTGAGACCCTGTTCTGTTTTGTAATTCAGTTCCTGTGTAGCCAAGTTTACATTCCTTGTAGTAGTGATATCTTATGATGTTTGTTTTTCTGTGTGACTTATTTCACTTAGAATCATCGTACCTGAATCCACTCATTATGCTGCTACGGGCCTGATGACATAGATTTCATTGCTGAGTGATATTGCATTGTACGTAAGTACCACAACATCTTTATCCATTTTTCGCTTTCTGTGATATTGAACTTGGACCATAAATGAGGTTCTTGTAAACAGAGCTGTCCCTAACTTTGGGGTGGCTGTGTCTTTTTGATTTTAATTTCCCTAAGCTATAGGACCATAAGTGGAAGTGCCCTAGGCTCTGTTGCTTTGTTTTGTAGATGTTTCAGGAAACACCATACACTTCTCCAGAGTGGCTGTTGGCAATTTACATCCCGCCCATCAGCATAACAAGGCTCCCAGTTCTCCATGGCCTGTCCTGCCTTTCTGGATTTTACACTTTTTTCAGATGGCCCTTTTGACCGGGGGGCAGTGAGACTTCATTGTAGTGCAGATTTCCTTTGCAAGCTTGCTTGGTTGGCCAAAAAGGGCGTATGCGTTTTTTCCTGAATATATTAAGGAAAAAACGCATACACCCTTTTTGGCCAAGTGCATCATTGTGGACGTTCTGCCTCTTTTCCTATGCTTTACATGCAAATCCAGTCTACCTCCTGAAATCGGTTTCCTGCAATTCTGCCCCGCTTTCAAGTCCTCTTGGCAGCCTTACTTCAATATATTTTTGGACGATAGCTATCATTTATAACTCTGCAGGTATGTGAATGACAGTGCCCCTGAGCTCCTTTCTTCAACTCGCTTTCTTGTGAGCGGGCCGCAACACCGCAGCATTGCTTCAGGCCCTAGTGTGGTTCCGGCATGGCACGCTGAGCCTTTGTTTAATTCCTCTTCCTGGTGGGAAATGAGAGTTAAATTTGCCCGTCCAGACACCTCCAGCTAGTCTCTCATTGGTTCTCCCTATTCCTGTTCATTTTCCGCAGAAATTGCAAACTGGGCCAAACAGGAGGTTAAAGGCACTGACTCTCCAAGTGGGGAGAGTGTTAGTAAAGCGTCTGGAATGTTGCACCCGAGTACCAGGGGACGAAAACTGAGACACATTTGAACACGTTTCCCGATCACATGGTGGATCATACTCTGGGTTCCACATGCATGTTTTAGCTGAAGGAAGAATCCCTTAAACCTGGAGAGTTGAGACCCCTGCAATGGGTACCATGCAATATGACTTCAAAGGGTCTGCATTTGCTCACCGAACCTCACCAATCCTATCAGTGCTGCATTTATGCCACTGTACACACGCTTGATTCTCTTTCTGAGACATATAAATCCATAGGTTTTAAGATTCTTACTAGTCAGGTATATTCTTAGGCGTTTAATATGGGGTGTAGAGTCCACTTCGTTGAGCAAGGAGTAGCTCTTGTCTATTACATATTTGGCTTATGGAACGGTATCTGTGCTAATTTCAATCTCTGGTTTTATGCAGCACCCCAACTCACCTTTCCCCTTAAGCAAGCATAAGTCGGTTTTCTACATTTGAGACCCTGTTCTGTTTTGTAATTCAGTTCCTGTGTAGCCATCTTTACATTCCATGTGGTAGAGATATCTTATGATGTTTCTTTTTCTGTGTGACTTATTTCACTTAGAATCATCGTACCTGAATCCACTCATTATGCTGCTATGGGCCTGATGACATAGATTTCATTGCTGAGTGATATTGCATTGTACGTAAGTACCACAACTTCTTTATCCATTTTTCACTTTCTGTGATTTTGAACTTATACTGTAAACGAGGTTCTTGTAAACAGAGCCATCCCAAACTTTGGGGTGGCTGTGTCTTTTTGATTTTAATTTCCCTAAGCTATAGGACCATAAGTGGAAGTGCCCTAGGCTCTGTTGCTTTGTTTTGTAGATGTTTCAGGAAACACCATACACTTCTCCAGAGTGGCTGTTGGCAATTTACATCCCGCCCATCAGCATAACAAGGCTCCCAGTTCTCCATGGCCTGTCCTGCCTTTCTGGATTTTACACTTTTTTCAGATGGCCCTTTTGACCGGGGGGCAGTGAGACTTCATTGTAGTGCAGATTTCCTTTGCAAGCTTGCTTGGTTGGTCAAAAAGGGCGTATGAGTTTTTTCCTGAATATATTAAGGAAAAAACGCATACGCCCTTTTTGGCCAAGTGCATCATTGTGGACGTTCTGCCTCTTTTCCTATGCTTTACATGCAATTCCAGTCTACCTCCTGAAATCGGTTTCCTGCAATTCTGCCCCGCTTTCAAGTCCTCTTGGCAGCCTTACTTCAATATATTTTTGGACGATAGCTATCATTTATAACTCTGCAGGTATATGAATGACAGTGCCCCTGAGCTCCTTTCTTCAACTCGCTTTCTTGTGAGCTGGCCGCAACACCGCAGGATTGCTTCAGGCCCTAGTGTGGTTCCGGCATGGCATGCTGAGCCTTTGTTTAATTCCTCTTCCTGGTGGGAAATGAGAGTTAAATTTGCCCGTCCAGACACCTCCAGCTAGTCTCTCATTGGTTCTCCCTATTCCTGTTCATTTTCCGCAGAAACTGCAAACTGGGCCAAACAGGAGGTTAAAGGCACTGACTCTCCAAGAGGGGAGAGTGTTAGTAAAGCGTCTGGAATGTTGCACCCGAGTACCAGGGGACGAAAACTGAGACACATTTGAACACGTTTCCCGATCACATGGTGGATCATACTCTGGGTTCCACATGCATGTTTTAGCTGAAGGAAGAATCCCTTAAACCTGGAGAGTTGAGACCCCTGCAATGGGTACCATGCAATATGACTTCAAAGGGTCTGCATTTGCTCACCGAACCTCACCAATCCTATCACTGCTGCATTTATGCCACTGTACACACGCTTGATTCTCTTTCGGAGACATATAAATCCATAGGTTTTAAGATTCTTACTAGTCAGGTATATTCTTAGGCGTTTAATATGGGGTGTAGAGTCCACTTCGTTGAGCAAGGAGTAGCTCTTGTCTATTACATATTTGGCTTATGGAACGGTATCTGTGCTAATTTCAATCTCTGGTTTTATGCAGCACCCCAACTCACCTTTCCCCTTAAGCAAGCATAAGTCGGTTTTCTACATTTGAGACCCTGTTCTGTTTTGTAATTCAGTTCCTGTGTAGCCAAGTTTACATTCCATGTGGTAGAGATATCTTATGATGTTTCTTTTTCTGTGTGACTTATTTCACTTAGAATCATCGTACCTGAATCCACTCATTATGCTGCTATGGGCCTGATGACATAGATTTCATTGCTGAGTGATATTGCATTGTACGTAAGTACCACAACTTCTTTATCCATTTTTCACTTTCTGTGATTTTGAACTTATACTGTAAACTAGGTTCTTGTAAACAGAGCCTTCCCAAACTTTGGGGTGGCTGTGTCTTTTTGATTTTAATTTCCCTAAGCTATAGGACCATAAGTGGAAGTGCCCTAGGCTCTGTTGCTTTGTTTTGTAGATGTTTCAGGAAACACCATACACTTCTCCAGAGTGGCTGTTGGCAATTTACATCCCACCCATCAGCATAACAAGGCTCCCAGTTCTCCATGGCCTGTCCTGCCTTTCTGGATTTTACACTTTTTTCAGATGGCCCTTTTGACCGGGGGGCAGTGAGACTTCATTGTAGTGCAGATTTCCTTTGCAAGCTTGCTTGGTTGGCCAAAAAGGGCGTATGCGTTTTTTCCTGAATATATTAAGGAAAAAACGCATACACCCTTTTTGGCCAAGTGCATCATTGTGGACGTTCTGCCTCTTTTCCTATGCTTTACATGCAATTCCAGTCTACCTCCTGAAATCGGTTTCCTGCAATTCTGCCCCGCTTTCAAGTCCTCTTGGCAGCCTTACTTCAATATATTTTTGGACGATAGCTATCATTTATAACTCTGCAGGTATGTGAATGACAGTGCCCCTGAGCTCCTTTCTTCAACTCGCTTTCTTGTGAGCTGGCCGCAACACTGCAGGATTGCTTCAGGCCCTAGTGTGGTTCCGGCATGGCATGCTGAGCCTTTGTTTAACTCCTCTTCCTGGTGGGAAATGAGAGTTAAATTTGCCCGTCCAGACACCTCCAGCTAGTCTCTCATTGGTTCTCCCTATTCCTGTTCATTTTCCGCAGAAATTGCAAACTGGGCCAAACAGGAGGTTAAAGGCACTGACTCTCCAAGTGGGGAGAGTGTTAGTAAAGCGTCTGGAATGTTGCACCCGAGTACCAGGGGACGAAAACTGAGACACATTTGAACACGTTTCCCGATCACATGGTGGATCATACTCTGGGTTCCACATGCATGTTTTAGCTGAAGGAAGAATCCCTTAAACCTGGAGAGTTGAGACCCCTGCAATGGGTACCATGCAATATGCCTTGAAAGGGTCTGCATTTGCTCACCGAACCTCACCAATCCTATCACTGCTGCATTTATGCCACTGTACACACGCTTGATTCTCTTTCTGAGACATATAAATCCATAGGTTTTAAGATTCTTACTAGTCAGGTATATTCTTAGGCGTTTAATATGGGGTGTAGAGTCCACTTTGTTGAGCAAGGAGTAGCTCTTGACTATTACATATTTGGCTTATGGAACGGTATCTGTGCTAATTTCAATCTCTGGTTTTATGCAGCACCCCAGCTCACCTTTCGCCTTAAGCAAGCATAAGTTGGTTTTCTACATTTGAGACCCTGTTCTGTTTTGTAATTCAGTTCCTGTGTAGCCAAGTTTACATTCCGTGTAGTAGTGATATCTTATGATGTTTCTTTTTCTGTGTGACTTATTTCACTTAGAATCATCGTACCTGAATCCACTCATTATGCTGCTATGGGCCTGATGACATAGATTTCATTGCTGCGTGATATTGCATTGTACGTAATTACCACAACTTCTTTATCCATTTTTCACTTGCTGTGATACTGAACTTGTACCGTAAACGAGGTTCTTGTAAACAGAGCCGTCCCAAACTTTGGGGTGGCTGTGTCTTTTTGATTTTAATTTCCCTAAGCTATAGGACCATAAGTGGAAGTGCCCTAGGCTCTGTTGCTTTGCTTTTTAGATGTTTCAGGAAACACCATACACTTCTCCAGAGTGGCTGTTCGCAATTTACATCCCGCACATCAGCATAACAAGGTTCCCAATTCTCCATGGCCTGTCCTGCCTTTCTGGATTTTACACTTTTTTCAGATGGCCCTTTTGACCGGGGGCAGTGAGACTTCATTGTAGTGCAGATTTCCTTTGCAAGCTTGCTTGGTTGGCCAAAAAGGGCGTATGCGTTTTTTCCTGAATATATTCAGGAAAAAACGCATACGCCCTTTTTGGCCAAGTGCATCATTGTGGACGTTCTGCCTCTTTTCCTATGCTTTACATGCTATTCCAGTCTACCTCCTGAAATCGGTTTCCTGCAATTCTGCCCCGCTTTCAAGTCCTCTTGGCAGCCTTACTTCAATATATTTTTGGACGATAGCTGTCATTTATAACTCTGCAGGTATGTGAATGACAGTGCCCCTGAGCTCCTTTCTTCAACTCGCTTTCTTGTGAGCTGGCCGCAACACCGCAGCATTGCTTCAGGCCCTAGTGTGGTTCTGGCATGGCACACTGAGCCTTTGGTTAATTCCTCTTCCTGGTGGGAAATGAGAGTTAAATTTGCCCGTCCAGACACCTCCAGCTAGTCGCTCATTGGTTCTCCCTATTCCTGTTCATTTTCCGCAGAAATTGCAAACTGGGCCAAACAGGAGGTTAAAGGCACTGACTCTCCAAGTGGGGAGAGTGTTAGTAAAGCGTCTGGAATGTTGCACCCGAGTACCGGGGGACGAAAACTGAGTCACATTTGAACACGTTTCCCGATCACACAGTGGATCATACTCTGGGTTCCACATGCATGTTTTAGCTGAAGGAAGAATCCCTTAAACCTGGAGAGTTGAGACCCATGGAATGGGTACCATGCAATATGACTTGAAAGGGTCTGCATTTGCTCACCGAACCTCACCAATCCTATCACTGCTGCATTTATGCCACTGTACACACGCTTGATTCTCTTTCTGAGACATATAAATCCATAGGTTTTAAGATTCTTACTAGTCAGGTATATTCTTAGGCGTTTAATATGGGGTGTAGAGTCCACTTCGTTGAGCAAGGAGTAGCTCTTGTCTATTACATATTTGGCTTATGGAACGGTATCTGTTCTAATTTCAATCTCTGGTTTTATGCAGCACCCCAACTCACCTTTCCCCTTAAGCAAGCATAAGTTGGTTTTCTACATTTGAGACCCTGTTCTGTTTTGTAATTCAGTTCCTGTGTAGCCAAGTTTACATTCCATGTGGTAGAGATATCTTATGATTTTTCTTTTTCTGTGTGACTTATTTCACTTAGATTCATCGTACCTGAATCCACTCATTATGCTGCTATGGGCCTAATGACATAGATTTCATTGCTGAGTGATATTCCATTGTACGTAAGTACCACAACTTCTTTATCCATTTTTCATTTTCTGTGATTTTGAACTTGTACTGTAAACGAGGTTCTTGTAAACAGAGCCTTCCCAAACTTTGGGGTGGCTGTGTCTTTTTGATTTTAATTTCCCTAAGCTATAGGACCATAAGTGGAAGTGCCCTAGGCTCTGTTGCTTTGTTTTGTAGATGTTTCAGGAAACACCATACACTTCTCCAGAGTGGCTGTTGGCAATTTACATCCCGCCCATCAGCATAACAAGGCTCCCAGTTCTCCATGGGCTGTCCTGCCTTTCTGGATTTTACACTTTTTTCAGATGGCCCTTTTGACCGGGGGGCAGTGAGACTTCATTGTAGTGCAGATTTCCTTTGCAAGCTTGCTTGGTTGGCCAAAAAGGGCGTATGCGTTTTTTCCTGAATATATTCAGGAAAAAACGCATACGCCCTTTTTGGCCAAGTGCATCATTGTGGACGTTCTGCCTGTTTTCCTTTGCTTTACATGCAATTCCAGTCTACCTCCTGAAATCGGTTTCCTGCAATTCTGCCCAGCGTTCAAGTCCTCTTGGCAGCCTTACTTCAATATATTTTTGGACGATAGCTGTCATTTATAACTCTGCAGGTTTGTGAATGACAGTGCCCCTGAGCTCCTTTCTTCAACTCGCTTTCTTGTGAGCTGGCCGCAACACCGCAGCATTGCTTCAGGCCCTAGTGTGGTTCCGGCATGACATGATGAGCCTTTGGTTAATTCCTCTTCCTGGTGGGAAATGAGAGTTAACTTTGCCCGTCCAGACACCTCCAGCTAGTCTCTCATTGGTTCTCCCTATTCCTGTTCATTTTCCGCAGAAATTGCAAACTGGGCCAAACAGGAGGTTAAAGGCACTGACTCTCCAAGTGGGGAGAGTGTTAGTAAAGCGTCTGGAATGTTGCACCCGAGTACCGGGGGATGAAAACTGACACAATTAAACACTTTTCCTGATCACACGGTGGATCATACTCTGGGTTCCACATGCATGTTTTAGCTGAAGGAAGAATCCCTTAAACCTGGAGAGTTGAGACCCCTGCAATGGGTACCATGCAATATGACTTCAAAGGGTCTGCATTTGCTCACCGAACCTCACCAATCCTATCACTGCTGCGTTTATGACACTGTACACACGCTTGATTCTCTTTCAGAGACATATAAATCCATAGGTTTTAAGATTCTTTCTAGTCAGGTATATTCTTAGGCGTTTAATATGGGGTGTAGAGTCCACTTCGTTGAGCAAGGAGTAGCTCTTGTCTATTAAATATTTGGCTTATGGAACGGTATCTGTTTTAATTTCAATCTCTGGTTTTATGCAGCACCCCAACTCACCTTTCGCCTTAAGCAAGCATAAGTTGGTTTTCTACATTTGAGACCCTGTTCTGTTTTGTAATTCAGTTCCTGTGTAGCCAAGTTTACATTCCTTGTAGTAGTGATATCTTATGATGTTTGTTTTTCTGTGTGACTTATTTCACTTAGAATCATCGTACCTGAATCCACTCATTATGCTGCTACGGGCCTGATGACATAGATTTCATTGCTGAGTGATATTGCATTGTACGTAAGTACCACACCATCTTTATCCATTTTTCGCTTTCTGTGATATTGAACTTGGACCATAAATGAGGTTCTTGTAAACAGAGCTGTCCCTAACTTTGGGGTGGCTGAGTCTTTTTGATTTTAATTTCCCTAAGCTATAGGACCATAAGTGGAAGTGCCCTAGGCTCTGTTGCTTTGTTTTTTAGATGTTTCAGGAAACACCATACACTTCTCCAGAGTGGCTGTTGGCAATTTACATCCCACCCATCAGCATAACAAGGCTCCCAGTTCTCCATGGCCTGTCCTGCCTTTCTGGATTTTACACTTTTTTCAGATGGCCCTTTTGACCGGGGGGCAGTGAGACTTCATTGTAGTGCAGATTTCCTTTGCAAGCTTGCTTGGTTGGCCAAAAAGGGCATATGCGTTTTTTCCTGAATATATTCAGGAAAAAACGCATACGCCCTTTTTGGCCAAGTGCATCATTGTGGACGTTCTGCCTCTTTTCCTATGCTTTACATGCAATTCCAGTCTACCTCCTGAAATCGGTTTCCTGCAATTCTGCCCCGCTTTCAAGTCCTCTTGGCAGCCTTACTTCAATATACTTTTGGACGATAGCTATCATTTATAACTCTGCAGGTATGTGAATGACAGTGCCCCTGAGCTCCTTTCTTCAACTCGCTTTCTTGTGAGCTGGCCGCAACACCGCAGGATTGCTTCAGGCCCTAGTGTGGTTCCGGCATGGCATGCTGAGCCTTTGTTTAACTCCTCTTCCTGGTGGGAAATGAGAGTTAAATTTGCCCGTCCAGACACCTCCAGCTAGTCTCTCATTGGTTCTCCCTATTCCTGTTCATTTTCCGCAGAAATTGCAAACTGGGCCAAACAGGAGGTTAAAGGCACTGACTCTCCAAGAGGGGAGAGTGTTAGTAAAGCGTCTGGAATGTTGCACCCGAGTACCAGGGGACGAAAACTGAGACACATTTGAACACGTTTCCCGATCACATGGTGGATCATACTCTGGGTTCCACATGCATGTTTTAGCTGAAGGAAGAATCCCTTAAACCTGGAGAGTTGAGACCCCTGCAATGGGTACCATGCAATATGCCTTGAAAGGGTCTGCATTTGCTCACCGAACCTCACCAATCCTATCACTGCTGCATTTATGCCACTGTACACACGCTTGATTCTCTTTCTGAGACATATAAATCCATAGGTTTTAAGATTCTTACTAGTCAGGTATATTCTTAGGCGTTTAATATGGGGTGTAGAGTCCACTTTGTTGAGCAAGGAGTAGCTCTTGACTATTACATATTTGGCTTATGGAACGGTATCTGTGCTAATTTCAATCTCTGGTTTTATGCAGCACCCCAACTCACCTTTCGCCTTAAGCAAGCATAAGTTGGTTTTCTACATTTGAGACCCTGTTCTGTTTTGTAATTCAGTTCCTGTGTAGCCAAGTTTACATTCCGTGTAGTAGTGATATCTTATGATGTTTCTTTTTCTGTGTGACTTATTTCACTTAGAATCATCGTACCTGAATCCACTCATTATGCTGCTATGGGCCTGATGACATAGATTTCATTGCTGCGTGATATTGCATTGTACGTAATTACCACAACTTCTTTATCCATTTTTCACTTGCTGTGATACTGAACTTGTACCGTAAACGAGGTTCTTGTAAACAGAGCCGTCCCAAACTTTGGGGTGGCTGTGTCTTTTTGATTTTAATTTCCCTAAGCTATAGGACCATAAGTGGAAGTGCCCTAGGCTCTGTTGCTTTGCTTTTTAGATGTTTCAGGAAACACCATACACTTCTCCAGAGTGGCTGTTCGCAATTTACATCCCGCACATCAGCATAACACGGTTCCCAATTCTCCATGGCCTGTCCTGCCTTTCTGGATTTTACACTTTTTTCAGATGGCCCTTTTGACCGGGGGCAGTGAGACTTCATTGTAGTGCAGATTTCCTTTGCAAGCTTGCTTGGTTGGCCAAAAAGGGCGTATGCGTTTTTTCCTGAATATATTCAGGAAAAAACGCATACGCCCTTTTTGGCCAAGTGCATCATTGTGGACGTTCTGCCTCTTTTCCTATGCTTTACATGCTATTCCAGTCTACCTCCTGAAATCGGTTTCCTGCAATTCTGCCCCGCTTTCAAGTCCTCTTGGCAGCCTTACTTCAATATATTTTTGGACGATAGCTGTCATTTATAACTCTGCAGGTATGTGAATGACAGTGCCCCTGAGCTCCTTTCTTCAACTCGCTTTCTTGTGAGCTGGCCGCAACACCGCAGCATTGCTTCAGGCCCTAGTGTGGTTCCGGCATGGCACACTGAGCCTTTGGTTAATTCCTCTTCCTGGTGGGAAATGAGAGTTAAATTTGCCCGTCCAGACACCTCCAGCTAGTCGCTCATTGGTTCTCCCTATTCCTGTTCATTTTCCGCAGAAATTGCAAACTGGGCCAAACAGGAGGTTAAAGGCACTGACTCTCCAAGTGGGGAGAGTGTTAGTAAAGCGTCTGGAATGTTGCACCCGAGTACCGGGGGACGAAAACTGAGTCACATTTGAACACGTTTCCCGATCACACAGTGGATCATACTCTGGGTTCCACATGCATGTTTTAGCTGAAGGAAGAATCCCTTAAACCTGGAGAGTTGAGACCCATGGAATGGGTACCATGCAATATGACTTGAAAGGGTCTGCATTTGCTCACCGAACCTCACCAATCCTATCACTGCTGCATTTATGCCACTGTACACACGCTTGATTCTCTTTCTGAGACATATAAATCCATAGGTTTTAAGATTCTTACTAGTCAGGTATATTCTTAGGCGTTTAATATGGGGTGTAGAGTCCACTTCGTTGAGCAAGGAGTAGCTCTTGTCTATTACATATTTGGCTTATGGAACGGTATCTGTTCTAATTTCAATCTCTGGTTTTATGCAGCACCCCAACTCACCTTTCCCCTTAAGCAAGCATAAGTTGGTTTTCTACATTTGAGACCCTGTTCTGTTTTGTAATTCAGTTCCTGTGTAGCCAAGTTTACATTCCATGTGGTAGAGATATCTTATGATTTTTCTTTTTCTGTGTGACTTATTTCACTTAGATTCATCGTACCTGAATCCACTCATTATGCTGCTATGGGCCTAATGACATAGATTTCATTGCTGAGTGATATTCCATTGTACGTAAGTACCACAACTTCTTTATCCATTTTTCATTTTCTGTGATTTTGAACTTGTACTGTAAACGAGGTTCTTGTAAACAGAGCCTTCCCAAACTTTGGGGTGGCTGTGTCTTTTTGATTTTAATTTCCCTAAGCTATAGGACCATAAGTGGAAGTGCCCTAGGCTCTGTTGCTTTGTTTTGTAGATGTTTCAGGAAACACCATACACTTCTCCAGAGTGGCTGTTGGCAATTTACATCCCGCCCATCAGCATAACAAGGCTCCCAGTTCTCCATGGGCTGTCCTGCCTTTCTGGATTTTACACTTTTTTCAGATGGCCCTTTTGACCGGGGGGCAGTGAGACTTCATTGTAGTGCAGATTTCCTTTGCAAGCTTGCTTGGTTGGCCAAAAAGGGCGTATGCGATTTTTCCTGAATATATTCAGGAAAAAACGCATACGCCCTTTTTGGCCAAGTGCATCATTGTGGACGTTCTGCCTGTTTTCCTTTGCTTTACATGCAATTCCAGTCTACCTCCTGAAATTGGTTTCCTGCAATTCTGCCCAGCGTTCAAGTCCTCTTGGCAGCCTTACTTCAATATATTTTTGGACGATAGCTGTCATTTATAACTCTGCAGGTTTGTGAATGACAGTGCCCCTGAGCTCCTTTCTTCAACTCGCTTTCTTGTGAGCTGGCCGCAACACCGCAGCATTGCTTCAGGCCCTAGTGTGGTTCCGGCATGACATGCTGAGCCTTTGGTTAATTCCTCTTCCTGGTGGGAAATGAGAGTTAACTTTGCCCGTCCAGACACCTCCAGCTAGTCTCTCATTGGTTCTCCCTATTCCTGTTCATTTTCCGCAGAAATTGCAAACTGGGCCAAACAAGAGGTTAAAGGCACTGACTCTCCAAGTGGGGAGAGTGTTAGTAAAGCGTCTGGAATGTTGCACCCGAGTACCGGGGGATGAAAACTGACACAATTAAACACGTTTCCTGATCACACGGTGGATCATACTCTGGGTTCCACATGCATGTTTTAGCTGAAGGAAGAATCCCTTAAACCTGGAGAGTTGAGACCCCTGCAATGGGTACCATGCAATATGACTTCAAAGGGTCTGCATTTGCTCACCGAACCTCACCAATCCTATCACTGCTGCGTTTATGACACTGTACACACGCTTGATTCTCTTTCAGAGACATATAAATCCATAGGTTTTAAGATTCTTTCTAGTCAGGTATATTCTTAGGCGTTTAATATGGGGTGTAGAGTCCACTTCGTTGAGCAAGGAGTAGCTCTTGTCTATTAAATATTTGGCTTATGGAACGGTATCTGTTTTAATTTCAATCTCTGGTTTTATGCAGCACCCCAACTCACCTTTCGCCTTAAGCAAGCATAAGTTGGTTTTCTACATTTGAGACCCTGTTCTGTTTTGTAATTCAGTTCCTGTGTAGCCAAGTTTACATTCCTTGTAGTAGTGATATCTTATGATGTTTGTTTTTCTGTGTGACTTATTTCACTTAGAATCATCGTACCTGAATCCACTCATTATGCTGCTACTGGCCTGATGACATAGATTTCATTGCTGAGTGATATTGCATTGTACGTAAGTACCACAACATCTTTATCCATTTTTCGCTTTCTGTGATATTGAACTTGGACCATAAATGAGGTTCTTGTAAACAGAGCTGTCCCTAACTTTGGGGTGGCTGAGTCTTTTTGATTTTAATTTCCCTAAGCTATAGGACCATAAGTGGAAGTGCCCTAGGCTCTGTTGCTTTGTTTTGTAGATGTTTCAGGAAACACCATACACTTCTCCAGAGTGGCTGTTGGCAATTTACATCCCACCCATCAGCATAACAAGGCTCCCAGTTCTCCATGGCCTGTCCTGCCTTTCTGGATTTTACACTTTTTTCAGATGGCCCTTTTGACCGGGGGGCAGTGAGACTTCATTGTAGTGCAGATTTCCTTTGCAAGCTTGCTTGGTTGGCCAAAAAGGGCGTATGCGTTTTTTCCTGAATATATTAAGGAAAAAACGCATACACCCTTTTTGGCCAAGTGCATCATTGTGGACGTTCTGCCTCTTTTCCTATGCTTTACATGCAATTCCAGTCTACCTCCTGAAATCGGTTTCCTGCAATTCTGCCCCGCTTTCAAGTCCTCTTGGCAGCCTTACTTCAATATATTTTTGGACGATAGCTATCATTTATAACTCTGCAGGTATGTGAATGACAGTGCCCCTGAGCTCCTTTCTTCAACTCGCTTTCTTGTGAGCGGGCCGCAACACCGCAGGATTGCTTCAGGCCCTAGTGTGGTTCCGGCATGGCACGCTGAGCCTTTGTTTAATTCCTCTTCCTGGTGGGAAATGAGAGTTAAATTTGCCCGTCCAGACACCTCCAGCTAGTCTCTCATTGGTTCTCCCTATTCCTGTTCATTTTCCGCAGAAATTGCAAACTGGGCCAAACAGGAGGTTAAAGGCACTGACTCTCCAAGTGGGGAGAGTGTTAGTAAAGCGTCTGGAATGTTGCACCCGAGTACCAGGGGACGAAAACTGAGACACATTTGAACACGTTTCCCGATCACATGGTGGATCATACTCTGGGTTCCACATGCATGTTTTAGCTGAAGGAAGAATCCCTTAAACCTGGAGAGTTGAGACCCCTGCAATGGGTACCATGCAATATGACTTCAAAGGGTCTGCATTTGCTCACCGAACCTCACCAATCCTATCACTGCTGCATTTATGCCACTGTACACACGCTTGATTCTCTTTCTGAGACATATAAATCCATAGGTTTTAAGATTCTTACTAGTCAGGTATATTCTTAGGCGTTTAATATGGGGTGTAGAGTCCACTTCGTTGAGCAAGGAGTAGCTCTTGTCTATTACATATTTGGCTTATGGAACGGTATCTGTTCTAATTTCAATCTCTGGTTTTATGCAGCACCCCAACTCACCTTTCGCCTTAAGCAAGCATAAGTTGGTTTTCTACATTTGAGACCCTGTTCTGTTTTGTAATTCAGTTCCTGTGTAGCCAACTTTACATTCCATGTGGTAGAGATATCTTATGATGTTTCTTTCTCTGTGTGACTTATTTCACTTACAATCATCGTACCTGAATCCACTCATTATGCTGCTATGGGCCTGATGACATAGATTTCATTGCTGAGTGATATTGCATTGTACGTAAGTACCACAACTTCTTTATCCATTTTGCGCTTTCTGTGATATTGAACTTGTACCGTAAAGGAGGTTCTTGTAAACAGGGCTGTCCCAAACTTTGGGGTGGCTGTGTCTTTTTGATTTTAATTTCCCTAAGCTATAGGACCATAAGTGGAAGTGCCCTAGGCTCTGTTGCTTTGTTTTGTAGATGTTTCAGGAAACACCATACACTTCTCCAGAGTGACTGTTGGCAATTTACATCCCGCCCATCAGCATAACAAGGCTCCCAGTTCTCCATGGGCTGTCCTGCCTTTCTGGATTTTACACTTTTTTCAGATGGCCCTTTTGACCGGGGGGCAGTGAGACTTCATTGTAGTGCAGATTTCCTTTGCAAGCTTGCTTGGTTGGCCAAAAAGGGCGTATGCGTTTTTTCCTGAATATATTCAGGAAAAAACGCATATGCCCTTTTTGGCCAAGTGCATCATTGTGGACGTTCTGCCTCTTTTCCTTTGCTTTACATGCAATTCCAGTCTACCTCCTGAAATCGGTTTCCTGCAATTCTGCCCAGCGTTCAAGTCCTCTTGGCAGCCTTACTTCAATATATTTTTGGACGATAGCTGTCATTTATAACTCTGCAGGTTTGTGAATGACAGTGCCCCTGAGCTCCTTTCTTCAACTCGCTTTCTTGTGAGCTGGCCGCAACACCTCAGGATTGCTTCAGGCCCTAGTGTGTTTCCGGCATGGCACGCTGAGCCTTTGGTTAATTCCTCTTCCTGGTGGGAAATGAGAGTTAACTTTGCCCGTCCAGACACCTCCAGCTAGTCTCTCATTGGTTCTCCCTATTCCTGTTCATTTTCCGCAGAAATTGCAAACTGGGCCAAACAAGAGGTTAAAGGCACTGACTCTCCAAGTGGGGAGAGTGTTAGTAAAGCGTCTGGAATGTTGCACCCGAGTACCGGGGGATGAAAACTGACACAATTAAACACGTTTCCCGATCACACGGTGGATCATACTCTGGGTTCCACATGCATGTTTTAGCTGAAGGAAGAATCCCTTAAACCTGGAGAGTTGAGACCCATGGAATGGGTACCATGCAATATGACTTCAAAGGGTCTGCATTTGCTCACCGAACCTCACCAATAATATCACTGCTGCGTTTATGCCGCTGTACACACGCTTGATTCTCTTTCGGAGACATATAAATCCATAGGTTTTAAGATTCTTTCTAGTCAGGTATATTCTTACGCGTTTAATATGGGGTGTAGAGTCCACTTCGTTGAGCAAGGAGTAGCTCTTGTCTATTAAATATTTGGCTTATGGAACGGTATCTGTGCTAATTTCAATCTCTGGTTTTATGCAGCACCCCAACTCACCTTTCGCCTTAAGCAAGCATAAGTTGGTTTTCTACATTTGAGACCCTGTTCTGTTTTGTAATTCAGTTCCTGTGTAGCCAAGTTTACATTCCTTGTAGTAGTGATATCTTATGATGTTTGTTTTTCTGTGTGACTTATTTCACTTAGAATCATCGTACCTGAATCCACTCATTATGCTGCTACTGGCCTGATGACATAGATTTCATTGCTGAGTGATATTGCATTGTACGTAAGTACCACAACTTCTTTATCCATTTTTCGCTTTCTGTGATATTGAACTTGGACCATAAATGAGGTTCTTGTAAACAGAGCTGTCCCTAACTTTGGGGTGGCTGAGTCTTTTTGATTTTAATTTCCCTAAGCTATAGGACCATAAGTGGAAGTGCCCTAGGCTCTGTTGCTTTGTTTTTTAGATGTTTCAGGAAACACCATACACTTCTCCAGAGTGGCTGTTGGCAATTTACATCCCACCCATCAGCATAACAAGGCTCCCAGTTCTCCATGGCCTGTCCTGCCTTTCTGGATTTTACACTTTTTTCAGATGGCCCTTTTGACCGGGGGGCAGTGAGACTTCATTGTAGTGCAGATTTCCTTTGCAAGCTTGCTTGGTTGGCCAAAAAGGGCGTATGCGTTTTTTCCTGAATATATTCAGGAAAAAACGCATACGCCCTTTTTGGCCAAGTGCATCATTGTGGACGTTCTGCCTCTTTTCCTATGCTTTACATGCAATTCCAGTCTACCTCCTGAAATCGGTTTCCTGCAATTCTGCCCCGCTTTCAAGTCCTCTTGGCAGCCTTACTTCAATATATTTTTGGACGATAGCTATCATTTATAACTCTGCAGGTATGTGAATGACAGTGCCCCTGAGCTCCTTTCTTCAACTCGCTTTCTTGTGAGCTGGCTGCAACACCGCAGGATTGCTTCAGGCCCTAGTGTGGTTCCGGCATGGCACGCTGAGCCTTTGTTTAATTCCTCTTCCTGGTGGGAAATGAGAGTTAAATTTGCCCGTCCAGACACCTCCAGCTAGTCTCTCATTGGTTCTCCCTATTCCTGTTCATTTTCCGCAGAAATTGCAAACTGGGCCAAACAGGAGGTTAAAGGCACTGACTCTCCAAGTGGGGAGAGTGTTAGTAAAGCGTCTGGAATGTTGCACCCGAGTACCAGGGGACGAAAACTGAGACACATTTGAACACGTTTCCCGATCACATGGTGGATCATACTCTGGGTTCCACATGCATGTTTTAGCTGAAGGAAGAATCCCTTAAACCTGGAGAGTTGAGACCCCTGCAATGGGTACCATGCAATATGACTTCAAAGGGTCTGCATTTGCTCACCGAACCTCAACAATCCTATCACTGCTGCGTTTATGACATTGTACACACGCTTGATTCTCTTTCGGAGACATATAAATCCATAGGTTTTAAGATTCTTTCTAGTCAGGTATATTCTTACGCGTTTAATATGGGGTGTAGAGTCCACTTCGTTGAGCAAGGTGTAGCTCTTGTCTATTACATATTTGGCTTATGGAACGGTATCTGTGCTAATTTCAATCTCTGGTTTTATGCAGCACCCCAACTCACCTTTCGCCTTAAGCAAGCATAAGTTGGTTTTCTACATTTGAGACCCTGTTCTGTTTTGTAATTCAGTTCCTGTGTAGCCAAGTTTACATTCCTTGTAGTAGTGATATCTTATGATGTTTGTTTTTCTGTGTGACTTATTTCACTTAGAATCATCGTACCTGAATCCACTCATTATGCTGCTACGGGCCTGATGACATAGATTTCATTGCTGAGTGATATTGCATTGTACATAAGTACCACAATATCTTTATCCATTTTTCGCTTTCTGTGATATTGAACTTGGACCATAAATGAGGTTCTTGTAAACAGAGCTGTCCCTAACTTTGGGGTGGCTGAGTCTTTTTGATTTTAATTTCCCTAAGCTATAGGACCATAAGTGGAAGTGCCCTAGGCTCTGTTGCTTTGTTTTTTAGATGTTTCAGGAAACACCATACACTTCTCCAGAGTGGCTGTTGGCAATTTACATCCCACCCATCAGCATAACAAGGCTCCCAGTTCTCCATGGCCTGTCCTGCCTTTCTGGATTTTACACTTTTTTCAGATGGCCCTTTTGACCGGGGGGCAGTGAGACTTCATTGTAGTGCAGATTTCCTTTGCAAGATTGCTTGGTTGGCCAAAAAGGGCGTATGCGTTTTTTCCTGAATATATTAAGGAAAAAACGCATACGCCCTTTTTGGCCAAGTGCATCATTGTGGACGTTCTGCCTCTTTTCCTTTGCTTTACATGCAATTCCAGTCTACCTCCTGAAATCGGTTTCCTGCAATTCTGCCCAGCGTTCAAGTCCTCTTGGCAGCCTTACTTCAATATATTTTTGGACGATAGCTGTCATTTATAACTCTGCAGGTTTGTGAATGACAGTGCCCCTGAGCTCCTTTCTTCAACTCGCTTTCTTGTGAGCTGGCCGCAACACCTCAGGATTGCTTCAGGCCCTAGTGTGTTTCCGGCATGGCACGCTGAGCCTTTGGTTAATTCCTCTTCCTGGTGGGAAATGAGAGTTAACTTTGCCCGTCCAGACACCTCCAGCTAGTCTCTCATTGGTTCTCCCTATTCCTGTTCATTTTCCGCAGAAATTGCAAACTGGGCCAAACAAAAGGTTAAAGGCACTGACTCTCCAAGTGGGGAGAGTGTTAGTAAAGCGTCTGGAATGTTGCACCCGAGTACCGGGGGATGAAAACTGACACAATTAAACACGTTTCCCGATCACACGGTGGATCATACTCTGGGTTCCACATGCATGTTTTAGCTGAAGGAAGAATCCCTTAAACCTGGAGAGTTGAGACCCATGGAATGGGTACCATGCAATATGACTTCAAAGGGTCTGCATTTGCTCACCGAACCTCACCAATAATATCACTGCTGCGTTTATGCCGCTGTACACACGCTTGATTCTCTTTCGGAGACATATAAATCCATAGGTTTTAAGATTCTTTCTAGTCAGGTATATTCTTACGCGTTTAATATGGGGTGTAGAGTCCACTTCGTTGAGCAAGGAGTAGCTCTTGTCTATTAAATATTTGGCTTATGGAACGGTATCTGTGCTAATTTCAATCTCTGGTTTTATGCAGCACCCCAACTCACCTTTCGCCTTAAGCAAGCATAAGTTGGTTTTCTACATTTGAGACCCTGTTCTGTTTTGTAATTCAGTTCCTGTGTAGCCAAGTTTACATTCCTTGTAGTAGTGATATCTTATGATGTTTGTTTTTCTGTGTGACTTATTTCACTTAGAATCATCGTACCTGAATCCACTCATTATGCTGCTACTGGCCTGATGACATAGATTTCATTGCTGAGTGATATTGCATTGTACGTAAGTACCACAACTTCTTTATCCATTTTTCGCTTTCTGTGATATGAACTTGGACCATAAATGAGGTTCTTGTAAACAGAGCTGTCCCTAACTTTGGGGTGGCTGAGTCTTTTTGATTTTAATTTCCCTAAGCTATAGGACCATAAGTGGAAGTGCCCTAGGCTCTGTTGCTTTGTTTTGTAGATGTTTCAGGAAACACCATACACTTCTCCAGAGTGGCTGTTGGCAATTAACATCCCACCCATCAGCATAACAAGGCTCCCAGTTCTCCATGGCCTGTCCTGCCTTTCTGGATTTTACACTTTTTTCAGATGGCCCTTTTGACCGGGGGGCAGTGAGACTTCATTGTAGTGCAGATTTCCTTTGCAAGCTTGCTTGGTTGGCCAAAAAGGGCGTATGCGTTTTTTCCTGAATATATTCAGGAAAAAACGCATACGCCCTTTTTGGCCAAGTGCATCATTGTGGACGTTCTGCCTCTTTTCCTATGCTTTACATGCAATTCCAGTCTACCTCCTGAAATCGGTTTCCTGCAATTCTGCCCCGCTTTCAAGTCCTCTTGGCAGCCTTACTTCAATATATTTTTGGACGATAGCTATCATTTATAACTCTGCAGGTATGTGAATGACAGTGCCCCTGAGCTCCTTTCTTCAACTCGCTTTCTTGTGAGCTGGCCGCAACACCGCAGGATTGCTTCAGGCCATAGTTTGGTTCCGGCATGGCATGCTGAGCCTTTGTTTAACTCCTCTTCCTGGTGGGAAATGAGAGTTAAATTTGCCCGTCCAGACACCTCCAGCTAGTCTCTCATTGGTTCTCCCTATTCCTGTTCATTTTCCGCAGAAATTGCAAACTGGGCCAAACAGGAGGTTAAAGGCACTGACTCTCCAAGTGGGGAGAGTGTTAGTAAAGCGTCTGGAATGTTGCACCCGAGTACCAGGGGACGAAAACTGAGACACATTTGAACACGTTTCCCGAGCACATGGTGGATCATACTCTGGGTTCCACATGCATGTTTTAGCTGAAGGAAGAATCCCTTAAACCTGGAGAGTTGAGACCCCTGCAATGGGTACCATGCAATATGACTTCAAAGGGTCTGCATTTGCTCACCGAACCTCACCAATAATATCACTGCTGCGTTTATGCCGCTGTACACACGCTTGATTCTCTTTCTGAGACATATAAATCCATAGGTTTTAAGATTCTTACTAGTCAGGTATATTCTTAGGCGTTTAATATGGGGTGTAGAGTCCACTTCGTTGAGCAAGGAGTAGCTCTTGTCTATTACATATTTGGCTTATGGAATGGTATCTGTGCTAATTTCAATCTCTGGTTTTATGCAGCACCCCAACTCACCTTTCCCCTTAAGCAAGCATAAGTCGGTTTTCTACATTTGAGACCCTGTTCTGTTTTGTAATTCAGTTCCTGTGTAGCCAAGTTTACATTCCATGTGGTAGAGATATCTTATGATGTTTCTTTTTCTGTGTGACTTATTTCACTTAGAATCATCGTACCTGAATCCACTCATTATGCTGCTATGGGCCTGATGACATAGATTTCATTGCTGAGTGATATTGCATTGTACGTAAGTACCACAACTTCTTTATCCATTTTTCACTTTCTGTGATTTTGAACTTATACTGTAAACTAGGTTCTTGTAAACAGAGCCTTCCCAAACTTTGGGGTGGCTGTGTCTTTTTGATTTTAATTTCCCTAAGCTATAGGACCATAAGTGGAAGTGCCCTAGGCTCTGTTGCTTTGTTTTTTAGATGTTTCAGGAAACACCATACACTTCTCCAGAGTGGCTGTTGGCAATTTACATCCCACCCATCAGCATAACAAGGCTCCCAGTTCTCCATGGCCTGTCCTGCCTTTCTGGATTTTACACTTTTTTCAGATGGCCCTTTTGACCGGGGGGCAGTGAGACTTCATTGTAGTGCAGATTTCCTTTGCAAGCTTGCTTGGTTGGCCAAAAAGGGCGTATGCGTTTTTTCCTGAATATATTAAGGAAAAAACGCATACACCCTTTTTGGCCAAGTGCATCATTGTGGACGTTCTGCCTCTTTTCCTATGCTTTACATGCAATTCCAGTCTACCTCCTGAAATCGGTTTCCTGCAATTCTGCCCCGCTTTCAAGTCCTCTTGGCAGCCTTACTTCAATATATTTTTGGACGATAGCTATCATTTATAACTCTGCAGGTATGTGAATGACAGTGCCCCTGAGCTCCTTTCTTCAACTCGCTTTCTTGTGAGCTGGCCGCAACACCGCAGGATTGCTTCAGGCCCTAATGTGGTTCCGGCATGGCACGCTGAGCCTTTGTTTAATTCCTCTTCCTTGTGGGAAATGAGAGTTAAATTTGCCCGTCCAGACACCTCCAGCTAGTCTCTCATTGGTTCTCCCTATTCCTGTTCATTTTCTGCAGAAATTGCAAACTGGGCCAAACAGGAGGTTAAAGGCACTGACTCTCCAAGTGGGGAGAGTGTTAGTAAAGCGTCTGGAATGTTGCACCCGAGTACCAGGGGATGAAAACTGAGACACATTTGAACACGTTTCCCGATCACATGGTGGATCATACTCTGGGTTCCACATGCATGTTTTAGCTGAAGGAAGAATCCCTTAAACCTGGAGAGTTGAGACCCCTGCAATGGGTACCATGCAATATGACTTCAAAGGGTCTGCATTTGCTCACCGAACCTCACCAATCCTATCACTGCTGCATTTATGCCACTGTACACACGCTTGATTCTCTTTCTGAGACATATAAATCCATAGGTTTTAAGATTCTTACTAGTCAGGTATATTCTTAGGCGTTTAATATGGGGTGTAGAGTCCACTTCGTTGAGCAAGGAGTAGCTCTTGTCTATTACATATTTGGCTTATGGAACGGTATCTGTGCTAATTTCAATCTCTGGTTTTATGCAGCACCCCAACTCACCTTTCCCCTTAAGCAAGCATAAGTCGGTTTTCTACATTTGAGACCCTGTTCTGTTTTGTAATTCAGTTCCTGTGTAGCCAAGTTTACATTCCATGTGGTAGAGATATCTTATGATGTTTCTTTTTCTGTGTGACTTATTTCACTTAGAATCATCGTACCTGAATCCACTCATTATGCTGCTATGGGCCTGATGACATAGATTTCATTGCTGAGTGATATTGCATTGTACGTAAGTACCACAACTTCTTTATCCATTTTTCACTTTCTGTGATTTTGAACTTATACTGTAAACGAGGTTCTTGTAAACAGAGCCTTCCCAAACTTTGGGGTGGCTGTGTCTTTTTGATTTTAATTTCCCTAAGCTATAGGACCATAAGTGGAAGTGCCCTAGGCTCTGTTGCTTTGTTTTGTAGATGTTTCAGGAAACACCATACACTTTTCCAGAGTGACTGTTGGCAATTTACATCCCGCCCATCAGCATAACAAGGCTCCCAGTTCTCCATGGGCTGTCCTGCCTTTCTGGATTTTACACTTTTTTCAGATGGCCCTTTTGACCGGGGGGCAGTGAGACTTCATTGTAGTGCAGATTTCCTTTGCAAGCTTGCTTGGTTGGCCAAAAAGTGCGTATGCGTTTTTTCCTGAATATATTCAGGAAAAAACGCATACGCCCTTTATGGCCAAGTGCATCATTGTGGACGTTCTGCCTCTTTTCCTATGCTTTACATGCAATTCCAGTCTACCTCCTGAAATCGGTTTCCTGCAATTCTGCCCCGCTTTCAAGTCCTCTTGGCAGCCTTACTTCAATATATTTTTGGACGATAGCTGTCATTTATAACTCTGCAGGTATGTGAATGACAGTGCCCCTGAGCTCCTTTCTTCAACTCGCTTTCTTGTGAGCTGGCCGCAACACCGCAGCATTGCTTCAGGCCCTAGTGTGGTTCCGGCATGGCACGCTGAGCCTTTGGTTAATTCCTCTTCCTGGTGGGAAATGAGAGTTAAATTTGCCCGTCCAGACACCTCCAGCTAGTCTCTCATTGGTTCTCCCTATTCCTGTTCATTTTCCGCAGAAATTGCAAACTGGGCCAAACAGGAGGTTAAAGGCACTGACTCTCCAAGTGGGGAGAGTGTTAGTAAAGCGTCTGGAATGTTGCACCCGAGTACCAGGGGACGAAAACTGACACAATTGAACACGTTTCCCTATCACACGGTGGATCATACTCTGGGTTCCACATGCATGTTTTAGCTGAAGGAAGAATCCCTTAAACCTGGAGAGTTGAGACCCATGGAATGGGTACCATGCAATATGACTTCAAAGGGTCTGCATTTGTCCACCGAACCTCACCAATAATATCACTGCTGCGTTTATGCCGCTGTACACACGCTTGATTCTCTTTCGGAGACATATAAATCCATAGGTTTTAAGATTCTTACTAGTCAGGTATATTCTTAGGCGTTTAATATGGGGTGTAGAGTCCACTTCGTTGAGCAAGGAGTAGCTCTTGTCTATTACATATTTGGCTTATGGAATGGTATCTGTGCTAATTTCAATCTTTGGTTTTATGTAGCACCCCAACTCAACTTTCCTCTTAAGCAAGCATAAGTCGGTATTCTACATTTGAGACCCTGTTCTGTTTTGTAATTCAGTTCCTGTGTAGCCAAGTTTACATTCCATGTGGTAGAGATATCTTATGATGTTTCTTTTTCTGTGTGACTTATTTCACTTAGAATCATCGTACCTGAATCCACTCATTATGCTGCTACGGGCCTGATGACATAGATTTCATTGCTGAGTGATATTGCATTGTACGTAAGTACCACAACTTCTTGATCCATTTTTCGCTTTCTGTGATATTGAACTTGTACCGTAAACGAGGTTCTTGTAAACAGAGCTGTCCCGAACATTGGGGTGTTTGTGTCTTTTTGATTTTAATTTCCCTAAGCTATAGGACCATAAGTGGAAGTGCCCTAGGCTCTGTTGCTTTGTTTTTTAGATGTTTCAGGAAACACCATACACTTCTCCAGAGTGGCTGTTGGCAATTTACATCCCGCCCATCAGCATAACAAGGCTCCCAGTTCTCCATGGCCTGTCCTGCCTTTCTGGATTTTACACTTTTTTCAGATGGCACTTTTGACCGGGGGGCAGTGAGACTTCATTGTAGTGCAGATTTCCTTTGCAAGCTTGCTTGGTTGGCCAAAAAGGGCGTAGGCTTTTTTTCTTGAGGAAGAATCGCATATGCCCTTTTTGGTCAACTGCATCATTGTGGACGTTCTGCCTCTTTTCCTATGCTTTACATGCAATTCCAGTCTACCTCCTGAAATCGGTTTCCTGCAATTCTGCCCCGCTTTCAAGTCCTCTTGGCAGCCTTACTTCAATATATTTTTGGACGATAGCTGTCATTTATAACTCTGCAGTTTTGTGAATTACAGTGCCCCTGAGCTCCTTTCTTCAACTTGCTTTCTCGTGAGCTGGCCGCAACACCGCAGCATCGCTTCAGGCCCTAGTGTTGTTCCGGCATGGCACGCTGAGCCTTTGGTTAATTCCTCTTCCTGGTGGGAAATGAGAGTTAAATTTGCCCGTCCAGACACCTCCAGCTAGTCTCTCATTGGTTCTCCCTATTCCTGTTCATTTTCCGCAGAAATTGGAAACTGGGCCAAACAGGAGGTTAAAGGCACTGACTCTCCAAGTGGGGAGAGTGTTAGTAAAGCGTCTGGAATGTTGCATCCGAGTACCAGGGGACGAAAACTGAGACACCTTTGAACACGTTTCCCAATCACATGCTGTATCATACTCTGGGTTCCACATGCATGTTTTAGCTGAAGGAAGAATCCCTTAAACCTGGAGAGTTGAGACCCATGCAAAGGGTACCATGAAATATGACTTCAAAGGGTCTGCATTTGCTCACCGATCCTCACCAATCCTATCACTGCTGCGTTTATGCCGCTGTACACACTCTTGATTCTCTTTCGGAGACATATAAATCCATAGGTTTTAAGATTCTTACTAGTCAGGTATATTCGTAGGCTTTTAATATGGGGTCTTGAGTCCACTTCATTGAGCAAGGAGTAGCTCTTGTCTATTACATATTTGGCTTATGGAACGGTATCTGTGCTTATTTCAATCTCTGGTTTTATGCAGCACCCCAACTCACATTTCCCCTTAAGCAAGCATAAGTTGGTTTTCTATATTTGAGACCCCGTTCTGTTTTGTAATTCAGTTCCTGTGTAGCCAAGTTTACATTCCGTGTAGTAGTGATATCTTATGATGTTTCTTTTTCTGTGTGACTTATTTCACTTAGAATCATCGTACCTGAATCCACTCATTATGCTTCTACGGGCCTGATGACATAGATTTCATTGCTGAGTGATATTGCATTGTACGTAAGTACCACAACTTCTTTATCCATTTTTCGCTTTCTGCGATATTAAACTTGTACCGTAAACGAGGTTCTTGTAAACAGAGCTGTCCCAAACTTTGGGGTGGCTGTGTCTTTTTGATTTTAATTTCCCTAAGCTATAGGACCATAAGTGGAAGTGCCCTAGGCTCTGTTGCTTTGTTTTTTAGATGTTTCAGGAAACACCATACACTTCTCCAGAGTGGCTGTTGGCAATTTACATCCCGCCCATCAGCATAACAAGGCTCCCAGTTCTCCATGGCTTGTCCTGCCTTTCTGGATTTTACACTTTTTTCAGATGGCCCTTTTGACCGGGGGGCAGTGAGACTTCATTGTAGTGCAGATTTCCTTTGCAAGCTTGCTTGGTTGGCCAAAAAGTGCGTATGCGTTTTTTCCTGAATATATTCAGGAAAAAACGCATACGCCCTTTTTGGCCAAGTGCATCATTGTGGACGTTCTGCCTCTTTTCCTGTGGTTTACATGCAAATCCAGTCTACCTCCTGAAATCGGTTTCCTGCAATTCTGCCCCGCTTTCAAGTCCTCTTGGCAGCCTTACTTCAATATATTTTTGGACGATAGCTGTCATTTTTAACTCTGCAGGTTTGTGAATGACAGTGCCCCTGAGCTCCTTTCTTCAACTCGCTTTCTTGTGAGCTGGCCGCAACACCGCAGGATTGCTTCAGGCCCCAGTGTGGTTCCGGCATGGCACGCTGAGCCTTTGGTTAATTCCTCTTCCTGGTGGGAAATGAGAGTTAAATTTGCCCGTCCAGACACCTCCAGCTAGTTTCTTATTGGTTCTCCCTATTCCTGTTCATTTTCCGCAGAAATTGCAAACTGGGCCAAACAGGAGGTTAAAGGCACTGACTCTCCAAGTGGGGAGAGTGTTAGTAAAGCGTCTGGAATGTTGCACCCGAGTACCGGGGGACGAATACTGAGACACATTTGAACACGTTTCCCGATCACACGGTGGATCATACTCTGGGTTCCACATGCATGTTTTAGCTGAAGGAAGAATCCCTTAAACCTGGAGAGTTGAGACCCATGGAATGGGTACCATGCAATATGACTTCAAAGGGTCTGCATTTGCTCACCGATCCTCACCAATCCTATCACTGCTGCGTTTATGCCACTGTACACACGCTTGATTCTCTTTCGGAGACATATAAATCCATAGGTTTTAAGATTCTTACTAATCAGGTATATTTTTAGGCGTTTAATATGGGGTGTTGAGTCCACTTCGTTGAGCAAGGAGTAGCTCTTGTCTATTACATATTTGGCTTATGGAACGGTATCTGTGCTAATTTCAATCTCTGGTTTTATGCAGCACCCCAACTCACCTTTCCCCTTAAGCAAGCATAAGTTGGTTTTCTATATTTGAGACCCCGTTCTGTTTTGTAATTCAGTTCCTGTGTAGCCAAGTTTACATTCCGTGTAGTAGTGATATCTTATGATGTTTCTTTTTCTCTGTGACTTATTTCACTTAGAATCATCGTACCTGAATCCACTCATTATGCTGCTACGGGCCTGATGACATAGATTTCATTGCTGAGTGATATTGCATTGTACGTAAGTACCACAACTTCTTTATCCATTTTTCGCTTTCTGCGATATTGAACTTGTACCGTAAACGAGGTTCTTGTAAACAGAACCGTCCGAAACTTTGGGGTGGCTGTGTCTTTTTGATTTTAATTTCCCTAAGCTATAGGACCATAAGTGGAAGTGCCCTAGGCTCTGTTGCTTTGTTTTGTAGATGTTTCAGGAAACACCATACACTTCTCCAGAGTGGTTGTTGGCAATTTACATCCCGCCCATCAGCATAACAAGGCTCCCAGTTCTCCATGGCCTCTCCTGCCTTTCTGGATTTTACACTTTTTTCAGATGGCCCTTTTGACCGGGGGGCAGTGAGACTTCATTGTAGTGCAGATTTCCTTTGCAAGCTTGCTTGGTTGGCCAAAAAGGGCGTATGCGTTTTTTCCTGAATATATTCAGGAAAAAACGCATACGCCCTTTTTGGCCAAGTGCATCATTGTGGACGTTCTGCCTCTTTTCCTATGCTTAACATGCAATTCCAGTCTACCTCCTGAAATTGGTTTCCTGCAATTCTGCCCCGCTTTCAAGTCCTCTTGGCAGCCTTACTTCAATATATTTTTTGACGATAGCTGTCATTTATAACTCTGCAGGTTTTTGAATGACAGTGCCCCTGAGCTCCTTTCTTCAACTCGCTTTCTTGTGAGCTGGCCGCAACACCGCAGGATAGCTTCAGGCCCTAGTGTGGTTTCGGCATGGCCCGCTGAGGCTTTGGTTAATTCCTCTTCCTGGTGGGAAATGAGAGTTAAATTTGCCCGTTCAGACACCTCCAGCTAGTCTCTCATTGGTTCTCCCTATTCCTGTTCATTTTCCGCAGAAATTGCAAACTGGGCCAAACAGGAGGTTAAAGGCACTGACTCTCCAAGTGGGGAGAGTGTTAGTAAAGCGTCTGGAATGTTGCACCCGAGTAGCAGGACACGAAAACTGAGACACATTTGAACACGTTTCCTGATCACACGGTGGATCATACTCTGGGTTCCACATGCATGTGTTAGCTGAAGGAAGAATCCCTTAAACCTGGAGAGTTGAGACCCCTGCAATGGGTACCATGCAATATGACTTCAAATGGTCTGCATTTGCTCACCTATCCTCACCAATCCTATCACTGCTGCGTTTATGCCGCTGTACACATGCTTGATTCTCTTTCGGAGACATATAAATCCATAGGTTTTAAGATTCTTACTAGTCAGGTATATTCTTACGCGTTTAATATGGGGTGTTGCGTCCACTTCGTTGAGCAAGGAGTAGCTCTTGTCTATTACATATTTGGCTTATGGAACGGTATCTGTGCTAATTTCAATCTCTAGTTTTATGCAGCACCCCAACTCACATTTCCCCTTAAGCAAGCATAAGTTGTTTTTCTACATTTGAGACCCTGTTCTGTTTTGTAATTCAGTTCCTGTGTAGCCAAGTTTACATTCCGTGTAGTAGTGATATCTGATGATGTTTCTTTTTTTGTGTGACTTATTTCACTTAGAATCATCGTACCTGAATCCACTCATTATGCTGCTACGGGTCTGATGACATAGATTTCATTGCTGAGTGATATTGCATTGTACGTAAGTACCACAACTTCTTTATCCATTTTTTGCTTTCTGCGATATTAAACTTGTACCGTAAACGAGGTTCTTGTAAACAGAGCTGTCCCAAACTTTGGGGTGGCTGTGTCTTTTTGATTTTAATTTCCCTAAGCTATAGGACCATAAGTGGAAGTGCCCTAGGCTCTGTTGCTTTGTTTTTTAGATGTTTCAGGAAACATAATACACTTCTCCAGAGTGGCTGTTGGCAATTTACATCCCGCCCATCAGCATAACAAGGCTCCCAGTTCTCCATGGCCTGTCCTGCCTTTCTGGATTTTACACTTTTTTCAGATGGCCCTTTTGACCGGGGGGCAGTGAGACTTCATTGTAGTGCAGATTTCCTTTGCAAGCTTGCTTGGTTGGCCAAAAAGGGCGTATGCGTTTTTTCCTGAATATATTAAGGAAAAAACGCATACGCCCTTTTTGGCCAAGTGCATCATTGTGGACGTTCTGCCTCTTTTCCTATGCTTTACATGCAATTCCAGTCTACCTCCTGAAATCGGTTTCCTGCAATTCTGCCCCGCTTTCAAGTCCTCTTGGCAGCCTTACTTCAATATATTTTTGGACGATAGCTATCATTTATAACTCTGCAGGTATGTGAATGACAGTGCCCCTGAGCTCCTTTCTTCAACTCGCTTTCTTGTGAGCTGGCCGCAACACCGCAGGATTGCTTCAGGCCCTAATGTGGTTCCGGCATGGCACGCTGAGCCTTTGTTTAATTCCTCTTCCTTGTGGGAAATGAGAGTTAAATTTGCCCGTCCAGACACCTCCAGCTAGTCTCTCATTGGTTCTCCCTATTCCTGTTCATTTTCTGCAGAAATTGCAAACTGGGCCAAACAGGAGGTTAAAGGCACTGACTCTCCAAGTGGGGAGAGTGTTAGTAAAGCGTCTGGAATGTTGCACCCGAGTACCAGGGGATGAAAACTGAGACACATTTGAACACGTTTCCCGATCACATGGTGGATCATACTCTGGGTTCCACATGCATGTTTTAGCTGAAGGAAGAATCCCTTAAACCTGGAGAGTTGAGACCCCTGCAATGGGTACCATGCAATATGACTTCAAAGGGTCTGCATTTGCTCACCGAACCTCACCAATCCTATCACTGCTGCATTTATGCCACTGTACACACGCTTGATTCTCTTTCTGAGACATATAAATCCATAGGTTTTAAGATTCTTACTAGTCAGGTATATTCTTAGGCGTTTAATATGGGGTGTAGAGTCCACTTCGTTGAGCAAGGAGTAGCTCTTGTCTATTACATATTTGGCTTATGGAACGGTATCTGTGCTAATTTCAATCTCTGGTTTTATGCAGCACCCCAACTCACCTTTCCCCTTAAGCAAGCATAAGTCGGTTTTCTACATTTGAGACCCTGTTCTGTTTTGTAATTCAGTTCCTGTGTAGCCAAGTTTACATTCCATGTGGTAGAGATATCTTATGATGTTTCTTTTTCTGTGTGACTTATTTCACTTAGAATCATCGTACCTGAATCCACTCATTATGCTGCTATGGGCCTGATGACATAGATTTCATTGCTGAGTGATATTGCATTGTACGTAAGTACCACAACTTCTTTATCCATTTTTCACTTTCTGTGATTTTGAACTTATACTGTAAACGAGGTTCTTGTAAACAGAGCCGTCCCAAACTTTGGGGTGGCTGTGTCTTTTTGATTTTAATTTCCCTAAGCTATAGGACCATAAGTGGAAGTGCCCCAGGCTCTGTTGTTTTGTTTTGTAGATGTTTCAGGAAACACCATACACTTTTCCAGAGTGACTGTTGGCAATTTACATCCCGCCCATCAGCATAACAAGGCTCCCAGTTCTCCATGGGCTGTCCTGCCTTTCTGGATTTTACACTTTTTTCAGATGGCCCTTTTGACCGGGGGGCAGTGAGACTTCATTGTAGTGCAGATTTCCTTTGCAAGCTTGCTTGGTTGGCCAAAAAGTGCGTATGCGTTTTTTCCTGAATATATTCAGGAAAAAACGCATACGCCCTTTTTGGCCAAGTGCATCATTGTGGACGTTCTGCCTCTTTTCCTATGCTTTACATGCAATTCCAGTCTACCTCCTGAAATCGGTTTCCTGCAATTCTGCCCCGCTTTCAAGTCCTCTTGGCAGCCTTACTTCAATATATTTTTGGACGATAGCTGTCATTTATAACTCTGCAGGTATGTGAATGACAGTGCCCCTGAGCTCCTTTCTTCAACTCGCTTTCTTGTGAGCTGGCCGCAACACCGCAGCATTGCTTCAGGCCCTAGTGTGGTTCCGGAATGGCACGCTGAGCCTTTGTTTAATTCCTCTTCCTGGTGGGAAATGAGAGTTAAATTTGCCCGTCCAGACACCTCCAGCTAGTCTCTCATTGGTTCTCCCTATTCCTGTTCATTTTCCGCAGAAATTGCAAACTGGGCCAAACAGGAGGTTAAAGGCACTGACTCTCCAAGTGGGGAGAGTGTTAGTAAAGCGTCTGGAATGTTGCACCCGAGTACCAGGGGACGAAAACTGACACAATTGAACACGTTTCCCTATCACACGGTGGATCATACTCTGGGTTCCACATGCATGTTTTAGCTGAAGGAAGAATCCCTTAAACCTGGAGAGTTGAGACCCATGGAATGGGTACCATGCAATATGACTTCAAAGGGTCTGCATTTGTCCACCGAACCTCACCAATAATATCACTGCTGCGTTTATGCCGCTGTACACACGCTTGATTCTCTTTCGGAGACATATAAATCCATAGGTTTTAAGATTCTTACTAGTCAGGTATATTCTTAGGCGTTTAATATGGGGTGTAGAGTCCACTTCGTTGAGCAAGGAGTAGCTCTTGTCTATTACATATTTGGCTTATGGAATGGTATCTGTGCTAATTTCAATCTTTGGTTTTATGTAGCACCCCAACTCAACTTTCCTCTTAAGCAAGCATAAGTCGGTATTCTACATTTGAGACCCTGTTCTGTTTTGTAATTCAGTTCCTGTGTAGCCAAGTTTACATTCCATGTGGTAGAGATATCTTATGATGTTTCTTTTTCTGTGTGACTTATTTCACTTAGAATCATCGTACCTGAATCCACTCATTATGCTGCTACGGGCCTGATGACATAGATTTCATTGCTGAGTGATATTGCATTGTACGTAAGTACCACAACTTCTTGATCCATTTTTCGCTTTCTGTGATATTGAACTTGTACCGTAAACGAGGTTCTTGTAAACAGAGCTGTCCCAAACATTGGGGTGTTTGTGTCTTTTTGATTTTAATTTCCCTAAGCTATAGGACCATAAGTGGAAGTGCCCTAGGCTCTGTTGCTTTGTTTTTTAGATGTTTCAGGAAACACCATACACTTCTCCAGAGTGGCTGTTGGCAATTTACATCCCGCCCATCAGCATAACAAGGCTCCCAGTTCTCCATGGCCTGTCCTGCCTTTCTGGATTTTACACTTTTTTCAGATGGCACTTTTGACCGGGGGGCAGTGAGACTTCATTGTAGTGCAGATTTCCTTTGCAAGCTTGCTTGGTTGGCCAAAAAGGGCGTAGGCTTTTTTTCTTGAGGAAGAATCGCATATGCCCTTTTTCGTCAAGTGCATCATTGTGGACGTTCTGCCTCTTTTCCTATACTTTACATGCAATTCCAGTCTACCTCCTGAAATCGGTTTCCTGCAATTCTGCCCCGCTTTCAAGTCCTCTTGGCAGCCTTACTTCAATATATTTTTGGACGATAGCTGTCATTTATAACTCTGCAGTTTTGTGAATTACAGTGCCCCTGAGCTCCTTTCTTCAACTTGCTTTCTCGTGAGCTGGCCGCAACACCGCAGCATCGCTTCAGGCCCTAGTGTTGTTCCGGCATGGCACGCTGAGCCTTTGGTTAATTCCTCTTCCTGGTGGGAAATGAGAGTTAAATTTGCCCGTCCAGACACCTCCAGCTAGTCTCTCATTGGTTCTCCCTATTCCTGTTCATTTTCCGCAGAAATTGGAAACTGGGCCAAACAGGAGGTTAAAGGCACTGACTCTCCAAGTGGGGAGAGTGTTAGTAAAGCGTCTGGAATGTTGCATCCGAGTACCAGGGGACGAAAACTGAGACACCTTTGAACACGTTTCCCAATCACATGCTGTATCATACTCTGGGTTCCACATGCATGTTTTAGCTGAAGGAAGAATCCCTTAAACCTGGAGAGTTGAGACCCATGCAAAGGGTACCATGAAATATGACTTCAAAGGGTCTGCATTTGCTCACCGATCCTCACCAATCCTATCACTGCTGCGTTTATGCCGCTGTACACACTCTTGATTCTCTTTCGGAGACATATAAATCCATAGGTTTTAAGATTCTTACTAGTCAGGTATATTCGTAGGCTTTTAATATGGGGTGTTGAGTCCACTTCATTGAGCAAGGAGTAGCTCTGGTCTATTACATATTTGGCTTATGGAACGGTATCTGTGCTTATTTCAATCTCTGGTTTTATGCAGCACCCCAACTCACATTTCCCCTTAAGCAAGCATAAGTCGGTTTTCTACATTTGAGACCCTGTTCTGTTTTGTAATTCAGTTCCTGTGTAGCCAAGTTTACATTCCGTGTAGTAGTGATATCTTATGATGTTTCTTTTTCTGTGTGACTTATTTCACTTAGAATCATCGTACCTGAATCCACTCATTATGCTTCTACGGGCCTGATGACATAGATTTCATTGCTGAGTGATATTGCATTGTACGTAAGTACCACAACTTCTTTATCCATTTTTCGCTTTCTGCGATATTAAACTTGTACCGTAAACGAGGTTCTTGTAAACAGAGCTGTCCCAAACTTTGGGGTGGCTGTGTCTTTTTGATTTTAATTTCCCTAAGCTATAGGACCATAAGTGGAAGTGCCCTAGGCTCTGTTGCTTTGTTTTTTAGATGTTTCAGGAAACACCATACACTTCTCCAGAGTGGCTGTTGGCAATTTACATCCCGCCCATCAGCATAACAAGGCTCCCAGTTCTCCATGGCTTGTCCTGCCTTTCTGGATTTTACACTTTTTTCAGATGGCCCTTTTGACCGGGGGGCAGTGAGACTTCATTGTAGTGCAGATTTCCTTTGCAAGCTTGCTTGGTTGGCCAAAAAGTGCGTATGCGTTTTTTCCTGAATATATTCAGGAAAAAACGCATACGCCCTTTTTGGCCAAGTGCATCATTGTGGACGTTCTGCCTCTTTTCCTGTGGTTTACATGCAAATCCAGTCTACCTCCTGAAATCGGTTTCCTGCAATTCTGCCCCGCTTTCAAGTCCTCTTGGCAGCCTTACTTCAATATATTTTTGGACGATAGCTGTCATTTTTAACTCTGCAGGTTTGTGAATGACAGTGCCCCTGAGCTCCTTTCTTCAACTCGCTTTCTTGTGAGCTGGCCGCAACACCGCAGGATTGCTTCAGGCCCCAGTGTGGTTCCGGCATGGCACGCTGAGCCTTTGGTTAATTCCTCTTCCTGGTGGGAAATGAGAGTTAAATTTGCCCGTCCAGACACCTCCAGCTAGTTTCTTATTGGTTCTCCCTATTCCTGTTCATTTTCCGCAGAAATTGCAAACTGGGCCAAACAGGAGGTTAAAGGCACTGACTCTCCAAGTGGGGAGAGTGTTAGTAAAGCGTCTGGAATGTTGCACCCGAGTACCGGGGGACGAATACTGAGACACATTTGAACACGTTTCCCGATCACACGGTGGATCATACTCTGGGTTCCACATGCATGTTTTAGCTGAAGGAAGAATCCCTTAAACCTGGAGAGTTGAGACCCATGGAATGGGTACCATGCAATATGACTTCAAAGGGTCTGCATTTGCTCACCGATCCTCACCAATCCTATCACTGCTGCGTTTATGCCACTGTACACACGCTTGATTCTCTTTCGGAGACATATAAATCCATAGGTTTTAAGATTCTTACTAATCAGGTATATTTTTAGGCGTTTAATATGGGGTGTTGAGTCCACTTCGTTGAGCAAGGAGTAGCTCTTGTCTATTACATATTTGGCTTATGGAACGGTATCTGTGCTAATTTCAATCTCTGGTTTTATGCAGCACCCCAACTCACATTTCCCCTTAAGCAAGCATAAGTTGGTTTTCTATATTTGAGACCCCGTTCTGTTTTGTAATTCAGTTCCTGTGTAGCCAAGTTTACATTCCGTGTAGTAGTGATATCTTATGATGTTTCTTTTTCTCTGTGACTTATTTCACTTAGAATCATCGTACCTGAATCCACTCATTATGCTGCTACGGGCCTGATGACATAGATTTCATTGCTGAGTGATATTGCATTGTACGTAAGTACCACAACTTCTTTATCCATTTTTCGCTTTCTGCGATATTGAACTTGTACCGTAAACGAGGTTCTTGTAAACAGAACCGTCCCAAACTTTGGGGTGGCTGTGTCTTTTTGATTTTAATTTCCCTAAGCTATAGGACCATAAGTGGAAGTGCCCTAGGCTCTGTTGCTTTGTTTTTTAGATGTTTCAGGAAACACCATACACTTCTCCAGAGTGGTTGTTGGCAATTTACATCCCGCCCATCAGCATAACAAGGCTCCCAGTTCTCCATGGCCTCTCCTGCCTTTCTGGATTTTACACTTTTTTCAGATGGCCCTTTTGACCGGGGGGCAGTGAGACTTCATTGTAGTGCAGATTTCCTTTGCAAGCTTGCTTGGTTGGCCAAAAAGGGCGTATGCGTTTTTTCCTGAATATATTCAGGAAAAAACGCATACGCCCTTTTTGGCCAAGTGCATCATTGTGGACGTTCTGCCTCTTTTCCTATGCTTAACATGCAATTCCAGTCTACCTCCTGAAATTGGTTTCCTGCAATTCTGCCCCGCTTTCAAATCCTCTTGGCAGCCTTACTTCAATATATTTTTTGACGATAGCTGTCATTTATAACTCTGCAGGTTTTTGAATGACAGTGCCCCTGAGCTCCTTTCTTCAACTCGCTTTCTTGTGAGCTGGCCGCAACACCGCAGGATAGCTTCAGGCCCTAGTGTGGTTTCGGCATGGCCCGCTGAGGCTTTGGTTAATTCCTCTTCCTGGTGGGAAATGAGAGTTAAATTTGCCCGTTCAGACACCTCCAGCTAGTCTCTCATTGGTTCTCCCTATTCCTGTTCATTTTCCGCAGAAATTGCAAACTGGGCCAAACAGGAGGTTAAAGGCACTGACTCTCCAAGTGGGGAGAGTGTTAGTAAAGCGTCTGGAATGTTGCACCCGAGTAGCAGGACACGAAAACTGAGACACATTTGAACACGTTTCCTGATCACACGGTGGATCATACTCTGGGTTCCACATGCATGTGTTAGCTGAAGGAAGAATCCCTTAAACCTGGAGAGTTGAGACCCCTGCAATGGGTACCATGCAATATGACTTCAAATGGTCTGCATTTGCTCACCTATCCTCACCAATCCTATCACTGCTGCGTTTATGCCGCTGTACACATGCTTGATTCTCTTTCAGAGACATATAAATCCATAGGTTTTAAGATTCTTACTAGTCAGGTATATTCTTACGCGTTTAATATGGGGTGTTGCGTCCACTTCGTTGAGCAAGGAGTAGCTCTTGTCTATTACATATTTGGCTTATGGAACGGTATCTGTGCTAATTTCAATCTCTAGTTTTATGCAGCACCCCAACTCACATTTCCCCTTAAGCAAGCATAAGTTGTTTTTCTACATTTGAGACCCTGTTCTGTTTTGTAATTCAGTTCCTGTGTAGCCAAGTTTACATTCCGTGTAGTAGTGATATCTGATGATGTTTCTTTTTTTGTGTGACTTATTTCACTTAGAATCATCGTACCTGAATCCACTCATTATGCTGCTACGGGTCTGATGACATAGATTTCATTGCTGAGTGATATTGCATTGTACGTAAGTACCACAACTTCTTTATCCATTTTTTGCTTTCTGCGATATTAAACTTGTACCGTAAACGAGGTTCTTGTAAACAGAGCTGTCCCAAACTTTGGGGTGGCTGTGTCTTTTTGATTTTAATTTCCCTAAGCTATAGGACCATAAGTGGAAGTGCCCTAGGCTCTGTTGCTTTGTTTTTTAGATGTTTCAGGAAACATAATACACTTCTCCATAGTGGCTGTTGGCAATTTACATCTCGCCCATCAGCATAACAAGGCTCCCAGTTCTCCATGGCTTGTCCTGCCTTTCTGGATTTTACACTTTTTTCAGATGGCCCTTTTGAACGGGGGGCAGTGAGACTTCATTGTAGTGCAGATTTCCTTTGCAAACTTGCTTGGTTGGCCAAAAAGTGCGTATGCGTTTTTTCCTCAATATATTCAGGAAAAAACGCATACGCCCTTTTTGGCCAAGTGCATCATTGTGGACGTTCTGCCTCTTTTCCTGTGGTTTACATGCAAATCCAGTCTACCTCCTGAAATCGGTTTCCTGCAATTCTGCCCCACTTTCAAGTCCTCTTGGCAGCCTTACTTCAATATATTTTTGGACGATAGCTGTCATTTTTAACTCTGCAGGTTTGTGAATGACAGTGCCCGTGAACTCCTTTCTTCAACTCGCTTTCTTGTGAGCTGGCCTCAACACCGCAGGATTTCTTTAGGCCCCAGTGTGGTTCCGGCATGGCACGCTGAGCCTTTGTTTAATTCCTCTTCCTGGTGGGAAATGAGAGTTAAATTTGTCCGTCCAGACACCTCCAGCTAGTCTCTCATTGGTTCTCCCTATTCCTGTTTATTTTCCGCAGAAATTGCAATCTGGGCCAAACAGGAGGTTAAAGGCACTGACTCTCCAAGTGGGGAGAGTGTTAGTAAAGCATCTGGAATGTTGCATCCGAGTACCAGGGGACGAAAACTGAGACACCTTTGAACACGTTTCCCAATCACATGGTGTATCATACTCTGGGTTCCACATGCATGTTTTGGCTGAAGGAAGAATCCCTTAAACCTGGAGAGTTGAGACCCATGGAATGGGTACCATGCAATATGACTTCAAAGGGTCTGCATTTGTCCACCGAACCTCACCAATAATATCACTGCTGCGTTTATGCCGCTGTACACACGCTTGAATCGATTTCGGAGACATATAAATCCATAGGTTTTAAGATTCTTACTAGTCAGGTATATTCGTAGGCTTTTAATATGGGGTGTTGAGTCCACTTCATTGAGCAAGGAGTAGCTCTTGTCTATTACATATTTGGCTTATGGAACGGTATCTGTGCTTATTTCAATCTCTGGTTTTATGCAGCACCCCAACTCACATTTCCCCTTAAGCAAGCATAAGTTGGTTTTCTACATTTGAGACCCTGTTCTGTTTTGTAATTCAGTTCCTGTGTAGCCAAGTTTACATTCCGTGTAGTAGTGATATCTTATGATGTTTCTTTTTCTGTGTGACTTATTTCACTTAGAATCATCGTACCTGAATCCACTCATTATGCTTCTACGGGCCTGATGACATAGATTTCATTGCTGAGTGATATTGCATTGTACGTAAGTACCACAACTTCTTTATCCATTTTTCGCTTTCTGCGATATTAAACTTGTACCGTAAACGAGGTTCTTGTAAACAGAGCTGTCCCAAACTTTGGGGTGGCTGTGTCTTTTTGATTTTAATTTCCCTAAGCTATAGGACCATAAGTGGAAGTGCCCTAGGCTCTGTTGCTTTGTTTTTTAGATGTTTCAGGAAACACCATACACTTCTCCAGAGTGGCTGTTGGCAATTTACATCCCGCCCATCAGCATAACAAGGCTCCCAGTTCTCCATGGCTTGTCCTGCCTTTCTGGATTTTACACTTTTTTCAGATGGCCCTTTTGACCGGGGGGCAGTGAGACTTCATTGTAGTGCAGATTTCCTTTGCAAGCTTGCTTGGTTGGCCAAAAAGTGCGTATGCGTTTTTTCCTGAATATATTCAGGAAAAAACGCATACGCCCTTTTTGGCCAAGTGCATCATTGTGGACGTTCTGCCTCTTTTCCTGTGGTTTACATGCAAATCCAGTCTACCTCCTGAAATCGGTTTCCTGCAATTCTGCCCCGCTTTCAAGTCCTCTTGGCAGCCTTACTTCAATATATTTTTGGACGATAGCTGTCATTTTTAACTCTGCAGGTTTGTGAATGACAGTGCCCCTGAGCTCCTTTCTTCAACTCGCTTTCTTGTGAGCTGGCCGCAACACCGCAGGATTGCTTCAGGCTCTAGTGTGGTTGCGGCACGGCACGCTTAGCCTTTGGTTAATTCCTCTTCCTGGTGGGAAACGAGAGTTAACTTTGCGCGTCCAGACACCTCCAGCTAGTTTCTCATTGGTTCTCCCTATTCCTGTTCATTTTCCGTAGAAATTGCAAACTGGGCCAAACAGGAGGTTAAAGGCACTGACTCTCCAAGTGGGGAGAGTGTTAGTAAAGTGTCTGGAATGTTGCACCCGAGAACCGGGGGACGAAAACTGAGACACATTTGAACACGTTTCCGATCACACAGTGGATCATACTCTGGGTTCCACATGCATGTTTTAGCTGAAGGAAGAATCCCTTAAACCTGGAGAGTTGAGACCCATGGAATGGGTTCCATGCAATATGACTTCAAAGGGTCTGCATTTGCTCACCGAACCTCACCAATCCTATCACTGCTGCGTTTATGCCGCTGTACACACGCTTGATTCTCTTTCGGAGACATATAAATCCATAGGTTTTAAGATTCTTACTAGTCAGGTATATTCTTAGGCGTTTAATATGGGGCGTTGAGTCCACTTCGTTGAGCAAGGAGTAGCTCTTGTCTATTACATATTTGGCTTATGGAACGGTATCTGTGCTAATTTCAATCTCTGGTTTTATGTAGCACCCCAACTCACCTTTCCCCTTAAGCAAGCATAAGTTGGTTTTCTACATTTGAGACCCTGTTCTGTTTTGTAATTCAGTTTCTGTGTAGCCAAGTTTACATTCCGTGTAGTAGTGATATCTTATGATGTTTCTTTTTCTGTGTGACTTATTTCACTTACAATCATCGTACCTGAATCCACTCATTATCCTGCTACGGGCAGATGACATAGATTTCATTGCTGAGTGATATTGCATTGTACGTAAGTACCACAACTTCTTTATCCATTTTTCACTTTCTGCGATATTGAACTTGTACCGTAAACGAGGTTCTTGTAAACAGAGCTGTCCCAAACATTTGGGTGGTTGTGTCTTTTTGATTTTAATTTCCCTAAGCTATAGGACCATAAGTGGAAGTGCCCTAGGCTCTGTTGCTTTGTTTTGTAGATGTTTCAGGAAACACCATACACTTCTCCAGAGTGGCTGTTGGCAATTTACATCCCGCCCATCAGCATAACAAGGCTCCCCGTTCTCCATGTCCTGTCCTGCCTTTCTGGATTTTACACTTTTTTCTGATGGCCCTTTTGACCGGGGGGCAGTGACACTCCATTGTAGTGCAGACTTCCTTTGCACGCTTACTTGATTGGCCAAAAAGGGCGTATGCGTTTTTTCCTGAATATATTCAGGAAAAAACGCATACGCCCTTTTTGGCCGAGTGCATCATTGTGGACGTTCTGCCTCTTTTCCTATGCTTTACATGCAATTCCAGTCTACCTCCTGAAATCGGTTTCCTGCAATTCTGCCCCGCTTTCAAGTCCTCTTGGCAGCCTTACTTCAATATATTTTTGGACGATAGCTGTCATTTATAACTCTGCAGGTTTTTGAATGACAGTGCCCCTGAGCTCCTTTCTTCAACTCGCTTTCTTGTGAGCTGGCCGCAACACCGCAGGATTGCTTCAGGCCCTAGTGTGGTTCCGGCATGGCACATTGAGGCTTTGGTTAATTCCTCTTCCTGGTGGGAAATGAGAGTTAAATTTGCCCGTCCAGACACCTCCAGCTAGTCTCTCATTGGTTCTCCCTATTCCTGTTCATCTTCCGCAGAAATTGCAAATTGGGCCAAACAGGAGGTTAAAGGCACTGACTCTCCAAGTGGGGAGAGTGTTAGTAAAGCATCTGGAATGTTGCACCCGAGTACCAGGGGACGAAAACTGGCACATTTGAACACGTTTCCCGATCACACGGTGGATGATACTCTGGGTTCCACATGCATGTTTTAGCTGAAGAAAGAATCCCTTAAACCTGGAGAGTTGAGATCCATGGAATGGGTACCATGCAATATGACTTCAAAGGGTCTGCATTTGCTCACCGAACCTCACCAATCCTATCACTGCTGCATTTATGCCGCTGTACACACGCTTGATTCTCTTTCGGAGCATATAAATCCATAGGTTTTAAGATTCTTACTAGTCAGGTATATTCTTAGGAGTTTAATATGGGGTGTTGAGTCCACTTCGTTGAGCAAGGAGTAGCTCTTGTCTATTACATATTTGGCTTATGGAACGGTATCTGTGCTAATTTCAATCTCTGGTTTTATGCAGCCCCCCAACTCACCTTTCCCCTTAAGCAAGCATAAGTTGGTTTTCTACATTTGAGACCCTGTTCTGTTTTGTAATTCAGTTCCTGTGTAGCCAAGTTTACATTCCATGTAGTAGTGATATCTTATGATGTTTCTTTTTCTCTGTGAGTTATTTCACTTAGAATCATCGTACCTGAATCCACTCATTATGCTGCTACAGGTCTCATGACATAGATTTCATTGCTGAGTGATATTGCATTGTACGTAAGTACCACAACTTCTTTATCCATTTTTCGCTTTCTGTGATATTGAATTTGTACCGTAAACGAGGTTCTTGTAAACAGAGCCGTCCCAAACTTTGGGGTGGCTGTGTGTTTTAGATTTTAATTTCCCTAAGCTATAGGACCATAAGTGGAAGTGCCCTAGGCTCTGTTGCCTTGTTTTTTAGATGTTTCAGGAAACACCATACACTTCTCCAGAGTGGCTGTTGGCAATTTACATCCCGCCCATCAGCATAACAAGGCTCCCAGTTCTCCATGGCCTGTCCTGCCTTTCTGGATTTTACACTTTTTTCAGATGGCCCTTTTGACCGGGGGGCAGTGAGACTTCATTGTAGTGCAGATTTCCTTTGCAAGCTTGCTTGCTTGGCCAAAAAGTGCGTAGGCTTTTTTTCCTGAATATATTCAGGAAAAAACGCATACGCCCTTTTTGGCCAAGTGCATCATTGTGGACGTTCTGCCTCTTTTCCTATGCTTTACATGCAATTCCAGTCTACCTCCTGAAATCGGTTTCCTGCAATTCTGCCCTGCTTTCAAGTCCTCTTGGCAGCCTTACTTCAATATATTTTTGGACGATAGCTGTCATTTATAACTCTGCATGTCTGTGAATGACAGTGCCCCTGAGCTCCTTTCTTCAACTCGCTTTCTTGTGAGCTGGCCGCAACACCGTAGGATTGCTTCAGGCCCTAGTGTGGTTCCGGCACGGCACGCTGAGCCTTTGGTTAATTCCTCTTCCTGGTGGGTAATGAGAGTTAAATTTGCCCGTCCAGACACCTCCAGCTGGTCTCTCATTGGTTCTCCCTATTCCTGTTCATTTTCCGCAGAAATTGCAAACTGGGCCAAACAGGAGGTTAAAGGCACTAACTCTCCAAGTGGGGAGAGTGTTAGTAAAGCGTCTGGAATATTGCACCCGAGTACCGGGGGACGAAAACTGAGACACATTTGAACAAGTTTCCCGATCACACGGTGGATCATACTCTGGGTTCCACATGCATGTTTTAGCTGAAGGAAGAATCCCTTAAACCTGGAGAGTTGAGACCCATGGAATGGGTACCATGCAATATGACTTCAAAGGGTCTGCATTTGCTCACCGATCCTCACCAATCCTATCACCGCTGCATTTATGCCGCTGTACACACGCTTGATTCTCTTACAAAGACATATAAATCCATAGGATTTAAGATTCTTACTAGTCAGGTATATTCTTAGGCGTTTAATATGAGGTGTTGAGTCCACTTCGTTGAGCAAGGAGAAGCCCTTGTCTATTACATATTTGGCTTATGGAATGGTATCTGTGCTAATTTCAATCTCTGGTTTTATGCAGCACCCCAACTCACCTTTCCCCTTAAGCAAGCATAAGTTGGTTTTCTACATTTGAGACCCTGTTCTGTTTTGTAATTCAGTTCCTGTGTAGCCAACTTTACATTCCATGTGGTAGAGATATCTTATGATGTTTCTTTTTCTGTGTGACTTATTTCACTTAGAATCATCGTACCTGAATCCACTCATTATGCTGCTACGGGCCTGATGACATAGATTTCATTGCTGAGTGATATTGCATTGTACGTAAGTACCACAACTTCTTTATCCATTTTTCGCTTTCTGTGATATTGAACTTGTACCGTAAACGAGGTTCTTGTAAACAGAGCCGTCCAAAACTTTGGGGTGGCTGTGTCTTTTTGATTTTAATTTCCCTAAGCTATAGGACCATAAGTGGAAGTGCCCTAGGCTCTGTTGCTTTGTTTTGTAGATGTTTCAGGAAACACCATACACTTCTCCAGAGTGGCTGTTGGCAATTTACATCCCGCTCATCAGCATAACAAGGCTCCCAGTTCTCCATGGCCTGTCGTGCTTTGCTGGATTTTATACTTTTTTCAGATGGCCCTTTTGCCCGCGGGGTAGTGAGACTTCATTGTAGTGCAGATTTCCTTTGCAAGCTTGCTTGGTTGGCCAAAAAGGGCGTATGCGTTTTTTCCTGAATATATTCAGGAAAAAACGCATACGCCCTTTTTGGCCAAGTGCATCATTGTGGACGTTCTGCCTCTTTTCCTATGCTTTACATGCAATTCCAGTCTACCTCCTGAAATCGGTTTCCTGCAATTCTGCCCCGCTTTCAAGTCCTCTTGGCAGCCTTACTTCAATATATTTTTGGACGATAGCTGTCATTTATAACTCTGCAGGTTTGTGAATTACAGTGCCCCTGAGCTCCTTTCTTCAACTCGTTTTCTTGTGAGCTGGCCGCAACACCGCAGTATTGCTTCAGGCCCTAGTGTGGTTCCAGAATGGCACGCTGAGCCTTTGGTTAATTCCTCTTCCTGGTGGGAAATGAGAGTTAAATTTGCCCGTCCAGACACCTCCAGCTAGTCTCTCATTGGTTCTCCCTATTCCTGTTCATTTTCCGCAGAAATTGCAAACTGGGCCAAACAGGAGGTTAAAGGCACTGACTATCCACGTGGGGAGAGTGTTAGTAAAGCGTCTGGAATGTTGCACCCGAGAACCGGGGGACGAAAACTGAGACACATTTGAACACGTTTCTGATCACACAGTGGATCATACTCTGGGTTCCACATGCATGTTTTAGCTGAAGGAAGAATCCCTTAAACCTGGAGAGTTGAGATCCATGGAATGGGTACCATGCAATATGACTTCAAAGGGTCTGCATTTGCTCACCGAACCTCACCAATCCTATCACTGCTGCGTTTATGCCGCTGTACACACGCTTGATTCTCTTTCTGAGACATATAAATCCATAGGTTTTAAGATTCTTACTAGTCAGGTATATTCTTAGGCGTTTAATATGGGGTGTAGAGTCCACTTCGTTGAGCAAGGAGTAGCTCTTGTCTATTACATATTTGGCTTATGGAACGGTATCTGTGTTAATTTCAATCTCTGGTTTTATGTAGCACCCCAACTCACCATTCCCCTTAAGCAAGCATAACTTGGTTTTCTACATTTGAGACCCTGTTCTGTTTTGTAATTCAGTTCCTGTGTAGCCAAGTTTACATTCCGTGTAGTAGTGATATCTTATGATGTTTCTTTTTCTGTGTGACTTATTTCACTTAGAATCATCGTACCTGAATCCACTCATTATGCTGCTATGGGCAGATGACATAGATTTCATTGCTGAGTGATATTGCATTGTACGTAAGTACCACAACTTCTTTATCCATTTTTCACTTTCTGCGATATTGAACTTGTACCGTAAACGAGGTTCTTGTAAACAGAGCCGTCCCAAACTTTGGGGTGGCTGTGTCTTTTTGATTTTAATTTCCCTAAGCTATAGGACCATAAGTGGAAGTGCCCTAGGCTCTGTTGCTTTGTTTTGTAGATGTTTCAGGAAACACCATACACTTCTCCAGAGTGGCTATTGGCAATTTACATCCCGCCCATGAGCATAACAAGGCTCCCAGTTCTCCATGGCCTGTCCTGCCTTTCTGGATTTTACATTTTTTTCAGATGGCCCATTTCACCGGGGCGCAGTGAGACCTTATTGTAGTGCAGATTTCCTTTTCAATCTTGATTGGTTGGCCAAAAAGGGCATATGCATGTTTTCCTGAATATATTCAGGAAAAAACGCGTATGCCCTTTTTGGCCAAGTCCATCATTGTGCACGTTCTGCCTCTTTTCCTATGCTTTACATGCAATTCCAGTCTACCTCCTGAAATCGGTTTCCTGCAATTCTGCCCCGCTTTCAAGTCCTCTTGGCAGCCTTACTTCAATACACTTTTGGACGATAGCTGTCATTTATAACTCTGCAGGTTTGAAAATGACAGTGCCCCTGAGCTCCTTTCTTCAACTCGCTTTCTTATGAGCTGGCCGCAACACCGCAGGATAGCTTCAGGCCCTAGTGTGGTTTCGGCAAGGCCCGCTGAGGCTTTGGTTAATTCCTCTTCCTGGTGGGAAATGAGAGTTAAATTTGCCCATTCAGACATCTCCAGCTAGTCTCTCATTGGTTCTCCCTATTCCTGTTCATTTTCCGCAGAAATTGCAAACTGGGACAAACAGGAGGTTAAAGGCACTGACTCTCCAAGTGGGGAGAGTGTTAGTAAAGCGTCTGGAATGTTGAACCCGAGTACCAGGACACGAAAACTGAGACACATTTGAACACGTTTCCTGATCACACGGTGGATCATACTCTGGGTTCCACATGCATGTTTTAGCTGAAGGAAGAATCCCTTAAACCTGGAGAGTTGAGACCCATGGAATGGGTACCATGCAATATGACTTCAAAGGGTCTGCATTTGCTCACCGAACCTCACAAATCCTATCAGGGCTGCATTTATGCCGCTGTACACATGCTTGATTCTCTTTCGGAGCATATAAGTCCATAGGTTTTAAGATTCTTACTAGTCAGGTATATTTTTAGGCGTTTAATATGGGGTGTAGAGTCCACTTCGTTGAGCAAGGAGTAGCTCTTGTCTATTACATATTTGGCTTATGGAACGGTATCTGTGCTAATTTCAATCTCTGGTTTTATGCAGCACCCCAACTCACCTTTCCCCTTAAGCAAGCATAAGTTGGTTTTCTATATTTGAGACCCCGTTCTGTTTTGTAATTCAGTTCCTGTGTAGCCAAGTATACATTCCGTGTAGTAGTGATATCTTATGATGTTTCTTTTTCTCTGTGACTTATTTCACTTAGAATCATCGTACCTGAATCCACTCATTATGCTGCTACGGGCCTGATGACATAGATTTCATTGCTGAGTGATATTGCATTGTACGTAAGTACCACAACTTCTTTATCCATTTTTCCCTTTCTGCGATATTGAACTTGTACCGTAAACGAGGTTCTTGTAAACAGAGCTGTCCCAAACTTTGGGGTGGCTGTGTCTTTTTGATTTTAATTTCCCTAAGCTATAGGACCATAAGTGGAAGTGCCCTAGGCTCTGTTGCTTTGTTTTGTAGATGTTTCAGGAAACACCATACACTTCTCCAGAGTGGCTGTTGGCAATTTACATCCCACCCATGAGCATAACAAGGCTCCCAGTTCTCCATGGCCTGTCCTGACTTTCTGGATTTTACACTTTTTTCAGATGACCCTTTTGACCGGGGGGCAGTGAGACTTCATTGTAGTGCAGATTTCCTTTGCAAGCTTGCTTGGTTGGCCAAAAAGGGCGTATGCTTTTTTTCCTGAATATATTCAGGAAAAAACGCATACGCCCTTTTTGGCCAAGTGCATCATTGTGGACGTTCTGCCTCTTTTGCTATGCTTTACATGCAATTCCAGTCTACCTCCTGAAATCGGTTTCCTGCAAATCTGCCCCGCTTTCAAGTCCTCTTGGCAGCCTTACTTCAATATATTTTTGGACGATAGCTGTCATTTATAACTCTGCAGGTTTGTGAATGACAGTGCCCCTGAGCTCCTTTCTTCAACTCGCTTTCTTGTGAGCTGGCTGCAACACCGCAGGATTGCTTCCGGCCCTAGTGTGGTTCCGGCCCGGCATGCTGAGCCTTTGGTTAATTCCTCTTCCTGGTTGGAAATGAGAGTTAATTTTTCCCGTCCAGACACCTCCAGCTAGTCTCTCATTGGTTCTCCCTATTCCTGTTCATTTTCCGCAGAAATTGAAAACTGGGACAAACAGGAGGTTAAAGGCACTGACTCTCCAAGAGGGGAGAGTGTTAGTAAAGCGTCTGGAATGTTGCACCCGAGTACCAGGGGACGAAAACTGAGACACCTTTGAACACGTTTCCGGATCACAAGGTGGATCATACTCTGGGTTCCACATGCACGTTTTAGCTGAAGGAAGAATCCCTTAAACCTGGAGAGTTGAGACCCATGGAATGGGTACCATGCAATATGACTTCAAAGGGTCTGCATTTGCTCACCGAACCTCACCAATCCTATCACTGCTGTGTTTATGCCGTTGTACACACGCTTGATTATCTTTCGGAGACATATAAATCCATAGGTTTTAAGATTCTTACTAGACAGGTATATTCTTAGGCGTTTAATATGGGGTGTTGAGTCCACTTCGTTGAGCAAGGAGTAGCTCTTGTCTATGACATATTTGGCTTATGGAACGGTATCTGTGCTAATTTCAATCTCTGGTTTTATGCAGCCCCCCAACTCACGTTTCCCCTTAAGCAAGCATAAGTTGGTTTTCTACATTTGAGACCCTGTTCTGTTTTGTAATTCAGTTCCTGTGTAGCCAAGTTTACATTCCGTGTAGTAGTGATATCTTATGATGTTTCTTTTTCTGTGTGACTTATTTCACTTAGAATCATCGTACCTGAATCCACTCATTATTCTGCTACGGGGCTGATGACATAGATTTCATTGCTGAGTGATATTGCATTGTACGTAAGTACCAAAACTTCTTTATCCATTTTTCACTTTCTGCGATATTGAACTTGTACCGTAAACGAGGTTCTTGTAAACAGAGCCGTCCCAAACTTTAGGGTGGCTGTGTCTTTTTGATTTTAATTTCCCTAAGCTATAGGACCATAAGAGGAAGAGCCCTAGGCTCTGTTGCTTTGTTTTGTACATGTTTCAGGAAACACCATACACTTCTCCAGAGTGGCTGTTGGCAATTTACATCCCAACCATCAGCATAACAAGGCCTCCAGTTCTCCATGGCTTGTCCTGCCTTTCTGGATTTTACACTTTTTTCAGATGGCCCTTTTGACCGGGGGGCAGTGAGACTTCATTGTAGTGCAGATTTCCTTTGCAAGCTTGCTTGGTTGGCCAAAAAGGGCGTATGCGTTTTTTCCTGAATATATTCAGGAAAAAACGCATACGCCCTTTTTGGCCAAGTGCATCATTGTGGACGTTCTGCCTCTTTTCCTTTGCTTTACATGCAATTCCAGTCTACCTCCTGAAATCGGTTTCCTGCAATTCTGCCCCGCTTTCAAGTCCTCTTGGCAGCCTTACTTCAATATATTTTTGGACGATAGCTGTCATTTTTAACTCTGCAGGTTTGTGAATGACAGTGCCCCTGAGCTCCTTTCTTCAACTCGCTTTCTTGTGAGCTGGCCGCAACACCGCAGGATTGCTTCAGGCCCCAGTGTGGTTCCGGCATGGCACGCTGAGCCTTTGGTTAATTCCTCTTCCTGGTGGGAAATGAGAGTTAAATTAGCCCGTCCAGACACCTCCAGCTAGTTTCTTATTGGTTCTCCCTATTCCTGTTCATTTTCCGCAGAAATTGCAAACTGGGCCAAACAGGAGGTTAAAGGCACTGACTCTCCAAGTGGGGAGAGTGTTAGTAAAGCGTCTGGAATGTTGCACCCGAGTACCGGGGGACGAATACTGAGACACATTTGAACACGTTTCCCGATCACACGGTGGATCATACTCTGGGTTCCACATGCATGTTTTAGCTGAAGGAAGAATCCCTTAAACCTGGACAGTTGAGACCCATGGAATGGGTACCATGCAATATGACTTCAAAGGGTCTGCATTTGCTCACCGATCCTCACCAATCCTATCACTGCTGCGTTTATGCCACTGTACACACGCTTGATTCTCTTTCGGAGACATATAAATCCATAGGTTTTAAGATTCTTACTAATCAGGTATATTTTTAGGCGTTTAATATGGGGTGTAGAGTCCACTTCGTTGAGCAAGGAGTAGCTCTTGTCTATTACATATTTGGCTTATGGAACGGTATCTGTGCTAATTTCAATCTCTGGTTTTATGCAGCACCCCAACTCACCTTTCGCCTTAAGCAAGCATAAGTTGGTTTTCTATATTTGAGACCCCGTTCTGTTTTGTAATTCAGTTCCTGTGTAGCCAAGTTTACATTCCGTGTAGTAGTGATATCTTATGATGTTTCTTTTTCTCTGTGACTTATTTCACTTAGAATCATCGTACCTGAATCCACTCATTATGCTGCTACGGGCCTGATGACATAGATTTCATTGCTGAGTGATATTGCATTGTACGTAAGTACCACAACTTCTTTATCCATTTTTCGCTTTCTGCGATATTGAACTTGTACCGTAAACGAGGTTCTTGTAAACAGAACCGTCCCAAACTTTGGGGTGGCTGTGTCTTTTTGATTTTAATTTCCCTAAGCTATAGGACCATAAGTGGAAGTGCCCTAGGCTCTGTTGCTTTGTTTTTTAGATGTTTCAGGAAACACCATACACTTCTCCAGAGTGGTTGTTGGCAATTTACATCCCGCCCATCAGCATAACAAGGCTCCCAGTTCTCCATGGCCTCTCCTGCCTTTCTGGATTTTACACTTTTTTCAGATGGCCCTTTTGACCGGGGGGCAGTGAGACTTCATTGTAGTGCAGATTTCCTTTGCAAGCTTGCTTGGTTGGCCAAAAAGGGCGTATGCGTTTTTTCCTGAATATATTCAGGAAAAAACGCATACGCCCTTTTTGGCCAAGTGCATCATTGTGGACGTTCTGCCTCTTTTCCTATGCTTAACATGCAATTCCAGTCTACCTCCTGAAATTGGTTTCCTGCAATTCTGCCCCGCTTTAAAGTCCTCTTGGCAGCCTTACTTCAATATATTTTTTGACGATAGCTGTCATTTATAACTCTACAGGTTTTTGAATGACAGTGCCCCTGAGCTCCTTTCTTCAACTCGCTTTCTTGTGAGCTGGCCGCAACACCGCAGGATAGCTTCAGGCCCTAGTGTGGTTTCGGCATGGCCCGCTGAGGCTTTGGTTAATTCCTCTTCCTGGTGGGAAATGAGAGTTAAATTTGCCCGTTCAGACACCTCCAGCTAGTCTCTCATTGGTTCTCCCTATTCCTGTTCATTTTCCGCAGAAATTGCAAACTGGGCCAAACAGGAGGTTAAAGGCACTGACTCTCCAAGTGGGGAGAGTGTTAGTAAAGCGTCTGGAATGTTGCACCCGAGTAGCAGGACACGAAAACTGAGACACATTTGAACACGTTTCCTGATCACACGGTGGATCATACTCTGGGTTCCACATGCATGTGTTAGCTGAAGGAAGAATCCCTTAAACCTGGAGAGTTGAGACCCCTGCAATGGGTACCATGCAATATGACTTCAAACGGTCTGCATTTGCTCACCTATCCTCACCAATCCTATCACTGCTGCGTTTATGCCGCTGTACACATGCTTGATTCTCTTTCGGAGACATATAAATCCATAGGTTTTAAGATTCTTACTAGTCAGGTATATTCTTACGCGTTTAATATGGGGTGTTGCGTCCACTTCGTTGAGCAAGGAGTAGCTCTTGTCTATTACATATTTGGCTTATGGAACGGTATCTGTGCTAATTTCAATCTCTAGTTTTATGCAGCACCCCAACTCACATTTCCCCTTAAGCAAGCATAAGTTGTTTTTCTACATTTGAGACCCTGTCCTGTTTTGTAATTCAGTTCCTGTGTAGCCAAGTTTACATTCCGTGTAGTAGTGATATCTGATGATGTTTCTTTTTTTGTGTGACTTATTTCACTTAGAATCATCGTACCTGAATCCACTCATTATGCTGCTACGGGCCTGATGACATAGATTTCATTGCTGAGTGATATTGCATTGTACGTAAGTACCACAACTTCTTTATCCATTTTTTGCTTTCTGCGATATTAAACTTGTACCGTAAACGAGGTTCTTGTAAACAGAGCTGTCCCAAACATTGGGGTGGCTGTGTCTTTTTGATTTTAATTTCCCTAAGCTATAGGACCATAAGTGGAAGTGCCCTAGGCTCTGTTGCTTTGTTTTTTAGATGTTTCAGGAAACATAATACACTTCTCCAGAGTGGCTGTTGGCAATTTACATCTCGCCCATCAGCATAACAAGGCTCCCAGTTCTCCATGGCTTGTCCTGCCTTTCTGGATTTTACACTTTTTTCAGATGGCCCTTTTGAACGGGGGGCAGTGAGACTTCATTGTAGTGCAGATTTCCTTTGCAAACTTGCTTGGTTGGCCAAAAAGTGCGTATGCGTTTTTTCCTCAATATATTCAGGAAAAAACGCATACGCCCTTTTTGGCCAAGTGCATCATTGTGGACGTTCTGCCTCTTTTCCTGTGGTTTACATGCAAATCCAGTCTACCTCCTGAAATCGGTTTCCTGCAATTCTGCCCCACTTTCAAGTCCTCTTGGCAGCCTTACTTCAATATATTTTTGGACGATAGCTGTCATTTTTAACTCTGCAGGTTTGTGAATGACAGTGCCCGTGAACTCCTTTCTTCAACTCGCTTTCTTGTGAGCTGGCCTCAACACTGCAGGATTTCTTTAGGCCCCAGTGTGGTTCCGGCATGGCACGCTGAGCCTTTGTTTAATTCCTCTTCCTGGTGGGAAATGAGAGTTAAATTTGTCCGTCCAGACACCTCCAGCTAGTCTCTCATTGGTTCTCCCTATTCCTGTTTATTTTCCGCAGAAATTGCAATCTGGGCCAAACAGGAGGTTAAAGGCACTGACTCTCCAAGTGGGGAGAGTGTTAGTAAAGCGTCTGGAATGTTGCATCCGAGTACCAGGGGACGAAAACTGAGACACCTTTGAACACGTTTCCCAATCACATGGTGTATCATACTCTGGGTTCCACATGCATGTTTTAGCTGAAGGAAGAATCCCTTAAACCTGGAGAGTTGAGACCCATGCAAAGGGTACCATGAAATATGACTTCAAAGGGTCGGCATTTGCTCACCGATCCTCACCAATCCTATCACTGCTGCGTTTATGCCGCTGTACACACTCTTGATTCTCTTTCGGAGACATATAAATCCATAGGTTTTAAGATTCTTACTAGTCAGGTATATTCGTAGGCTTTTAATATGGGGTGTTGAGTCCACTTCATTGAGCAAGGAGTAGCTCTTGTGTATTACATATTTGGCTTATGGAACGGTATCTGTGCTTATTTCAATCTCTGGTTTTATGCAGCACCCCAACTCACATTTCCCCTTAAGCAAGCATAAGTTGGTTTTCTACATTTGAGACCCTGTTCTGTTTTGTAATTCAGTTCCTGTGTAGCCAAGTTTACATTCCGTGTAGTAGTGATATCTTATGATGTTTCTTTTTCTGTGTGACTTATTTCACTTAGAATCATCGTACCTGAATCCACTCATTATGCTTCTACGGGCCTGATGACATAGATTTCATTGCTGAGTGATATTGCATTGTACGTAAGTACCACAACATCTTTATCCATTTTTCGCTTTCTGCGATATTAAACTTGTACCGTAAACGAGGTTCTTGTAAACAGAGCTGTCCCAAACTTTGGGGTGGCTATGTCTTTTTGATTTTAATTTCCCTAAGCTATAGGACCATAAGTGGAAGTGCCCTAGGCTCTGTTGCTTTGTTTTTTAGATGTTTCAGGAAACACCATACACTTCTCCAGAGTGGCTGTTGGCAATTTACATCCCGCCCATCAGCATAACAAGGCTCCCAGTTCTCCATGGCTTGTCCTGCCTTTCTGGATTTTACACTTTTTTCAGATGGCCCTTTTGACCGGGGGGCAGTGAGACTTCATTGTAGTGCAGATTTCCTTTGCAAGCTTGCTTGGTTGGCCAAAAAGTGCGTATGCGTTTTTTCCTGAATATATTCAGGAAAAAACGCATACGCCCTTTTTGGCCAAGTGCATCATTGTGGACGTTCTGCCTCTTTTCCTGTGGTTTACATGCAAATCCAGTCTACCTCCTGAAATCGGTTTCCTGCAATTCTGCCCCGCTTTCAAGTCCTCTTGGCAGCCTTACTTCAATATATTTTTGGACGATAGCTGTCATTTTTAACTCTGCAGGTTTGTGAATGACAGTGCCCCTGAGCTCCTTTCTTCAACTCGCTTTCTTGTGAGCTGGCCGCAACACCGCAGGATTGCTTCAGGCTCTAGTGTGGTTGCGGCACGGCACGCTTAGCCTTTGGTTAATTCCTCTTCCTGGTGGGAAACGAGAGTTAACTTTGCGCGTCCAGACACCTCCAGCTAGTTTCTCATTGGTTCTCCCTATTCCTGTTCATTTTCCGTAGAAATTGCAAACTGGGCCAAACAGGAGGTTAAAGGCACTGACTCTCCAAGTGGGGAGAGTGTTAGTAAAGTGTCTGGAATGTTGCACCCGAGAACCGGGGGACGAAAACTGAGACACATTTGAACACGTTTCCGATCACACAGTGGATCATACTCTGGGTTCCACATGCATGTTTTAGCTGAAGGAAGAATCCCTTAAACCTGGAGAGTTGAGACCCATGGAATGGGTTCCATGCAATATGACTTCAAAGGGTTTGCATTTGCTCACCGAACCTCACCAATCCTATCACTGCTGCGTTTATGCCGCTGTACACACGCTTGATTCTCTTTCGGAGACATATAAATCCATAGGTTTTAAGATTCTTACTAGTCAGGTATATTCTTAGGCGTTTAATATGGGGCGTTGAGTCCACTTCGTTGAGCAAGGAGTAGCTCTTGTCTATTACATATTTGGCTTATGGAACGGTATCTGTGCTAATTTCAATCTCTGGTTTTATGTAGCACCCCAACTCACCTTTCCCCTTAAGCAAGCATAAGTTGGTTTTCTACATTTGAGACCCTGTTCTGTTTTGTAATTCAGTTTCTGTGTAGCCAAGTTTACATTCCGTGTAGTAGTGATATCTTATGATGTTTCTTTTTCTGTGTGACTTATTTCACTTACAATCATCGTACCTGAATCCACTCATTATCCTGCTACGGGCAGATGACATAGATTTCATTGCTGAGTGATATTGCATTGTACGTAAGTACCACAACTTCTTTATCCATTTTTCACTTTCTGCGATATTGAACTTGTACCGTAAACGAGGTTCTTGTAAACAGAGCTGTCCCAAACATTTGGGTGGTTGTGTCTTTTTGATTTTAATTTCCCTAAGCTATAGGACCATAAGTGGAAGTGCCCTAGGCTCTGTTGCTTTGTTTTGTAGATGTTTCAGGAAACACCATACACTTCTCCAGAGTGGCTGTTGGCAATTTACATCCCGCCCATCAGCATAACAAGGCTCCCCGTTCTCCATGGCCTGTCCTGCCTTTCTGGATTTTACACTTTTTTCTGATGGCCCTTTTGACCGGGGGGCAGTGACACTCCATTGTAGTGCAGACTTCCTTTGCACGCTTACTTGATTGGCCAAAAAGGGCGTATGCGTTTTTTCCTGAATATATTCAGGAAAAAACGCATACGCCCTTTTTGGCCGAGTGCATCATTGTGGACGTTCTGCCTCTTTTCCTATGCTTTACATGCAATTCCAGTCTACCTCCTGAAATCGGTTTCCTGCAATTCTGCCCCGCTTTCAAGTCCTCTTGGCAGCCTTACTTCAATATATTTTTGGACGATAGCTGTCATTTATAACTCTGCAGGTTTGTGAATGACAGTGCCCCTGAGCTCCTTTCTTCAACTCGCTTTCTTGTGAGCTGGCCGCAACACCGCAGGATTGCTTCAGGCCCTAGTGTGGTTCCGGCATGGCACATTGAGGCTTTGGTTAATTCCTCTTCCTGGTGGGAAATGAGAGTTAAATTTGCCCGTCCAGACACCTCCAGCTAGTCTCTCATTGGTTCTCCCTATTCCTGTTCATCTTCCGCAGAAATTGCAAATTGGGCCAAACAGGAGGTTAAAGGCACTGACTCTCCAAGTGGGGAGAGTGTTAGTAAAGCGTCTGGAATGTTGCACCCGAGTACCAGGGGACGAAAACTGGCACATTTGAACACGTTTCCCGATCACACGGTGGATGATACTCTGGGTTCCACATGCATGTTTTAGCTGAAGAAAGAATCCCTTAAACCTGGAGAGTTGAGATCCATGGAATGGGTACCATGCAATATGACTTCAAAGGGTCTGCATTTGCTCACCGAACCTCACCAATCCTATCACTGCTGCGTTTATGCCGCTGTACACACGCTTGATTCTCTTTCGGAGCATATAAATCCATAGGTTTTAAGATTCTTACTAGTCAGGTATATTCTTAGGAGTTTAATATGGGGTGTTGAGTCCACTTCGTTGAGCAAGGAGTAGCTCTTGTCTATTACATATTTGGCTTATGGAACGGTATCTGTGCTAATTTCAATTTCTGGTTTTATGCAGCCCCCCAACTCACCTTTCCCCTTAAGCAAGCATAAGTTGGTTTTCTACATTTGAGACCCTGTTCTGTTTTGTAATTCAGTTCCTGTGTAGCCAAGTTTACATTCCATGTAGTAGTGATATCTTATGATGTTTCTTTTTCTCTGTGAGTTATTTCACTTAGAATCATCGTACCTGAATCCACTCATTATGCTCTAAAGGTCTCATGACATAGATTTCATTGCTGAGTGATATTGCATTGTACGTAAGTACCACAACTTCTTTATCCATTTTTCGCTTTCTGTGATATTGAATTTGTACCGTAAACGAGGTTCTTGTAAACAGAGCCGTCCCAAATTTTGGGGTGGCTGTGTGTTTTAGATTTTAATTTCCCTAAGCTATAGGACCATAAGTGGAAGTGCCCTAGGCTCTGTTGCCTTGTTTTTTAGATGTTTCAGGAAACACCATACACTTCTCCAGAGTGGCTGTTGGCAATTTACATCCCGCCCATCAGCATAAGAAGGCTCCCAGTTCTCCATGGCCTGTCCTGCCTTTCTGGATTTTACACTTTTTTCAGATGGCCCTTTTGACCGGGGGGCAGTGAGACTTCATTGTAGTGCAGATTTCCTTTGCAAGCTTGCTTGCTTGGCCAAAAAGTGCGTAGGCTTTTTTTCCTGAATATATTCAGGAAAAAACGCATACGCCCTTTTTGGCCAAGTGCATCATTGTGGACGTTCTGCCTCTTTTCCTATGCTTTACATGCAATTCCAGTCTACCTCCTGAAATCGGTTTCCTGCAATTCTGCCCCGCTTTCAAGTACTCTTGGCAGCCTTACTTCAATATATTTTTGGACGATAGCTGTCATTTATAACTCTGCAGGTTTGTGAATTACAGTGCCCCTGAGCTCCTTTCTTCAACTCGTTTTCTTGTGAGCTGGCCGCAACACCGCAGTATTGCTTCAGGCCCTAGTGTGGTTCCAGAATGGCACGCTGAGCCTTTGGTTAATTCCTCTTCCTGGTGGGCAATGAGAGTTAAATTTGCCCGTCCAGACACCTCCAGCTAGTCTCTCATTGGTTCTCCCTATTCCTGTTCATTTTCCGCAGAAATTGCAAACTGGGCCAAACAGGAGGTTAAAGGCACTGACTATCCACGTGGGGAGAGTGTTAGTAAAGCGTCTGGAATGTTGCACCCGAGAACCGGGGGACGAAAACTGAGACACATTTGAACACGTTTCCGATCACACAGTGGATCATACTCTGGGTTCCACATGCATGTTTTAGCTGAAGGAAGAATCCCTTAAACCTGGAGAGTTGAGACCCATGGAATGGGTACCATGCAATATGACTTCAAAGGGTCTGCATTTGCTCACCGAACCTCACCAATCCTATCACTGCTGCGTTTATGCCGCTGTACACACGCTTGATTCTCTTTCGGAGACATATAAATCCATAGGTTTTAAGATTCTTACTAGTCAGGTATATTCTTACGCGTTTAATATGGGGTGTAGAGTCCACTTCGTTGAGCAAGGAGTAGCTCTTGTCTATTACATATTTGGCTTATGGAACGGTATCTGTGTTAATTTCAATCTCTGGTTTTATGTAGCACCCCAACTCACCATTCCCCTTAAGCAAGCATAACTTGGTTTTCTACATTTGAGACCCTGTTCTGTTTTGTAATTCAGTTCCTGTGTAGCCAAGTTTACATTCCTTGTAGTAGTGATATCTTATGATGTTTCTTTTTCTGTGTGACTATGTCACTTAGAATCATCGTACCTGAATCCACTCATTATGCTGCTATGGGCCTGATGACATAGATTTCATTGCTGAGTTATATTGCATTGTACGTAAGTACCACAAATTCTTTATCCATTTTTCGCTTTCTGTGATATTGAACTTGTACCGTAAACGAGGTTCTTGTAAACAGAGCCGTCCCAAACTTTGGGGTGGCTGTGTGTTTTTGATTTTCAATTCCCTAATCTATAGGACCATAAGTGGAAGTGCCCTAGGCTCTGTTGCCTTGTTTTTTAGATGTTTCAGGAAACACCATACACTTCTCCAGAGTGGCTGTTGGCAATTTACATCCCGCCCATCAGCATAAGAAGGCTCCCAGTTCTCCGTGGCCTGTCCTGCCTTTCTGGATTTTACACTTTTTTCAGATGGCCCTTTTGACCGGGGGGCAGTGAGACTTCATTGTAGTGCAGATTTCCTTTGCAAGCTTGCTTGGTTGGCCAAAAAGGGCGTATGCGTTTTTTCCTGAATATATTCAGGAAAAAACGCATATGCCCTTTTTGGCCAAGTGCATCATTGTGGACGTTCTGCCTCTTTTCCTATGCTTTACATGCAATTCCAGTCTACCTCCTGCAATCCCTTTCCTGCAATTCTGCCCCTCTTTCACGTCCTCTTGGCAGCCTTACTTCAATATTTTTTTGGACGATAGCTGTCATTTATAACTCTGCAGGTTTGTGAATGACAGTGCCCCTGACCTCCTTTCTTCAACTCGCTTTCTTGTGAGCTGGCCGCAACACCGCAGGATTGCTTCAGGCCCTACTGTGGTTCCGGCATGGCATGCTGAGCCTTTGGTTAATTCCTCTTCCTGGTGGGAAATGAGAGTTAAATTTGCCCGTCCAGACACCTCCAGCTAGTCTCTCATTGGTTCTCCCTATTCCTGTTCATTTTCCGCAGAAATTGCAAACTGGGCCAAACAGGAGGTTAAAGGCACTGACTCTCCAAGTGGGGAGAGTGTTAGTAAAGCGTCTGCAATGTTGCACCCGAGTACCAGGGGACGAAAACTGAGACACCTCTGAACACGTTTCCCAATCACACGGTGGATCATACTCTGGGTTCCACATGCATGTTTTAGCTGAAGTAAGAATCCCTTAAACCTGGAGAGTTGAGACCCATGGAATGAGTACCATGCAATATGACTTCAAAGGGTCTGCATTTGCTCACCGAATCTCACCAATCCTATCACTGCTGCGTTTATGCCGCTGTACACACGCTTGATTCTCTTTTGGAGCATATAAATCCATAGGTTTTAAGATTCTTACTTGTCAGGTATATTCTTAGGCGTTTAATATGGGGTGTTGAGTCCACTTCGTTGAGCAAGGAGTAGCTCTTGTCTATTACATATTTGGCTTATGGAACGGTATCTGTGCTAATTTCAGTCTCTGGTTTTATGCAGCACCCCAACTCACCTTTCCCCTTAAGCAAGCATAAGTTGGTTTTCTACATTGGAGACCCTGTTCTGTTTTGTAATTCAGTTCCTGTGTAGCCAAGTTTACATTCCGTGTAGTAGTGATATCTTATGACGTTTCTTTTTCTGTGTGACTTATTTCACTTAGAATCATCGTATCTGAATCCACTCATTATGTTGCTATGGGCCTGATGACATAGATTTCATTGCTGAGTGATATTGCATTGTACGTAAGTACCACAAGTTCTTTAGCCATTTTTCGCGTTCTGTGATATTGAACTTGTAACGTAAACGAGTTTCTTGTAAACAGAGCCGTCCCAAACATTAGGGTGGCGGTGTCTTTTAGATTTTAATTTCCCTAAGCTATAGGACCATAAGTGGAAGTGCACTAGGCTCTGTTGCCTTGTTTTTTAGATGTTTCAGGAAACACCATACACTTCTCCAGTGTGGCTGTTGGCAATTTACATCCCGCCCATCAGCATAACAAGGCTCCCAGTTCTCCATGGCCTCTCCTGCCTTTCTGGATTTTACACTTTTTTCAGATGGCACTTTTGACCGGGGGGCAGTGAGACTTCATTGTAGTGCAGATTTCCTTTGCAAGCTTGCTTGGTTTGCCAAAAAGGGCGTAGGCTTTTTTTCTTGAGGAAAAATCGCATATGCCCTTTTTGGCCAAGTGCATCATTGTGGACGTTCTGCCTCTTTTCCTATGCTTTACATGCAATTCCAGTCTACCTCCTGAAATCGGTTTCCTGCAATTCTGCCCCGCTTTCAAGTCCTCTTGGCAGCCTTACTTCAATATATTTTTGGACGATAGCTGTCATTTATAACTCTGCAGGTTTGTGAATGACAGTGCCCCTGAGCTCCTTTCTTCAACTCGCTTTCTTGTGAGCTGGCCGCAACACCGCAGCATTGCTTCAGACCCCAGTGTGGTTCCGGCATGGCACGCTGAGCCTTTGGTTAATTCCTCTTCCTGGTGGGAAATGAGAGTTAAATATGCCCGTCCAGACACCTCCAGCTAGTCTCTCATTGGTTCTCCCTATTCCTGTTCATTTTCCGCAGAAATTGCAAACTGGGCCAAACAGGAGGTTAAAGGCACTGACTCTCCAAGTGGGGAGAGTGTTAGTAATGCGTCTGGAATGTTGCACCCGAGTACCAGGGGAAGAAAACTGAGACACCTTTGAACACGTTTCCCGATCACACGGTGGATCATACTCTGGGTTCCACATGCATGTTTTAGCTGAAGGAAGAATCCCTTAAACCTGGAGAGTTGAGACCCATGGAATGGGTACCATGCAATATGACTTCAAAGGGTCTGCATTGGCTCACCGATTCTCACCAATCCTATCACTGCTGCGTTTATTCCGCTGTACACACGCTTGATTCTCTTTCGGAGACATATAAATCCATAGGTTTTAAGATTCTTACTAGTCAGGTATATTCTTAGGCGTTTAATATGGGGTGTTGAGTCCACTTCGTTGAGCAAGGAGTAGCTCTTGTCTATTACATATTTGGCTTATGGAACGGTATCTGTGCTAATTTCAATGTCTGGTTTTATGCAGCACCCCAACTCACCTTTCCCCTTAAGCAAGCATAAGTTGGTTTTCTACATTTGAGACCCTGTTCTGTTTTGTAATTCAGTTCCTGTGTAGCCAAGTTTACATTCCGTGTAGTAGTGATATCTTATGATGTTTCTTTTTCTGTGTGACTTATTTCACTTCGAATCATCGTACCTGAATCCACTCATTATGCTGCTACGGGCCTGATGACATAGATTTCATTGCTGTGTGATATTGCATTGTACGTAAGTACTACAACTTCTTTATCCATTTTTCGCTTTCTGCGATATTGAACTTGTACCGTAAACGAGGTTCTTGTAAACAGAGCCTTCCCAAACTTTGGGGTGGCTGTGTCTTTTTGATTTTAATTTCCCTAAGCTATAGGACCATAAGTGGAAGTGCCCTAGGCTCTGTTGGTTTGTTTTTTAGATGTTTCAGGAAACACCATACACTTCTCCAGAGTGGCTGTTGGCAATTTACATCCCGCCCATCAGCATAACAAGGCTCCCAGTTCTCTGTGGCCTGTCCTGCCTTTCTGGATTTTACACTTTTTTCAGATGGTCCTTTTGACTGGAGGGCAGTGAGACTTCATTGTAGTGCAGAATTCCTTTGCAATCTTGCTTGGTTGGCCAAAAAGTGCGTATGCGTTTTTTCCTGAATATATTTAGGAAAAAACGCATACGCCCTTTTTGGCCAAGTGCATCATTGTGGACGTTCTGCCTCTTTTCCTTTGCTTTACATGCAATTCCAGTCTACCTCCTGAAATCGGTTTCCTGCAATTCTGCCCCCGATTCAAGTCCTCTTGGCAGCCTTACTTCAATATATTTTTGGACGATAGCTGACATTTATAACTCTGCAGGTTTGTGAATGACAGTGCCCCTGAGCTCCTTTCTTCAACTCGCTTTCTTGTGAGCTGGCCGCAACACCGCAGGCTTGCTTCAGGTCCCAGTGTGGTTCCGGCATGGCACGCTGAGCCTTTGGTTAATTCCTCTTCCTGGTGGGAAATGAGAGTTAAATTTGCCCGTCCAGACACCTCCAGCTAGTCTCTCATTGGTTCTCCGTATTCCTGTTCATTTTCTGCAGAAATTGCAAACTGGGCCAAACAGGAGGTTAAAGGCACTGACTCTCCAAGTGGGGAGAGTGTTAGTAAAGCATCTGGAATGTTGCACCCGAGTACCAGGGGACGAAAACTGAGACACATTTGAACACGTTTCCCGATCACATGGTGGATCATACTCTGGGTTCCACATGCATGTTTTAGCTGAAGGAAGAATCCCTTAAACCTGGAGAGTTGAGACCCCTGCAATGGGTACCATGCAATATGACTTCAAAGGGTCTGCATTTGCTCACCGAACCTCACCAATCCTAGCACTGCTGCATTTATGCCACTGTACACACGCTTGATTCTCTTTCTGAGACATATAAATCCATAGGTTTTAAGATTCTTACTAGTCAGGTATATTCTTAGGCGTTTAATATGGGGTGTAGAGTCCACTTCGTTGAGCAAGGAGTAGCTCTTGTCTCTTACATATTTGGCTTATGGAACCGTATCTGTGCTAATTTCAATCTTTGGTTTTATGCAGCACCCCAACTCACCTTTCCCCTTAAGCAAGCATAAGTCGGTTTTCTACATTTGAGACCCTGTTCTGTTTTGTAATTCAGTTCCTGTGTAGCCAAGTTTACATTCCATGTGGTAGAGATATCTTATGATGTTTCTTTCTCTGTGTGACTTATTTCACTTACAATCATCGTACCTGAATCCACTCATTATGCTGCTATGGGCCTGATGACATAGATTTCATTGCTGAGTGATATTGCATTGTACGTAAGTACCACAACTTCTTTATCCATTTTGCGCTTTCTGTGATATTGAACTTGTACCGTAAAGGAGGTTCTTGTAAACAGAGCTGTCCCAAAGATTGGGGTGGTTGTGTCTTTTTGATTTTAATTTCCCTAAGCTATAGGACCATAAGTGGAAGTGCCCTAGGCTCTGTTGCTTTGTTTTTTAGATGTTTCAGGAAACACCATACACTTCTCCAGAGTGACTGTTGGCAATTTACATCCCGCCCATCAGCATAACAAGGCTCCCAGTTCTCCATGGCCTGTCCTGCCTTTCTGGATTTTACACTTTTTTCAGATGGCCCTTTTGACCGGGGGGCAGTGAGACTTCATTGTAGTGCAGATTTCCTTTGCAATCTTGCTTGGTTGGCCAAAAAGGGCGTATGCGTTTATTCCTGAATATATTCAGGAAAAAACGCATACGCCCTTTTTGGCCAAGTGCATCATTGTGGACGTTCTGCCTCTTTTCCTATGCTTTACATGCAATTCCAGTCTACCTCCTGAAATCGGTTTCCTGCAATTCTGCCCCGCTTTCAAGTCCTCTTGGCAGCCTTACTTCAATATATTTTTGGACGATAGCTGTCATTTATAACTCTGCAGGTATGTGAATGACAGTGCCCCTGAGCTCCTTTCTTCAACTCGCTTTCTTGTGAGCTGGCCGCAACAGCGCAGCATTGCTTCAGGCCCTAGTGTGGTTCCGGCATGGCACACTGAGCCTTTGGTTAATTCCTCTTCCTGGTGGGAAATGAGAGTTAAATTTGCCCGTCCAGACACCTCCAGCTAGTCTCTCATTGGTTCTCCCTATTCCTGTTCATTTTCCGTATAAATTGCAAACTGGGCCAAACAGGAGGTTAAAGGCACTGACTCTCCAAGTGGGGAGAGTGTTAGTAAAGCATCTGGAATGTTGCACCCGAGTACCAGGGGACGAAAACTGACACAATTGAACACGTTTCCCGATCACACGGTGGATCATACTCTGGGTTCCACATGCATGTTTTAGCTGAAGGAAGAATCCCTTAAACTTGGAGAGTTGAGACCCATGGAATGGGTACCATGCAATATGACTTCAAAGGGTCTGCATTTGTCCACCGAACCTCACCAATCCTATCACTGCTGCGTTTATGCCGCTGTACACACGCTTGATTCTCTTTCGGAGACATATAAATCCATAGGTTTTAAGATTCTTCCTAGTCAGGTATATTCTTAGGCGTTTATTATGGGGTGTAGAGTCCACTTCATTGAGCAAGGAGTAGCTCTTGTCTATTACATATTTGGCTTATGGAACGGTATCTGTGCTAATTTCAATCTCTGGTTTTATGCAGCACCCCAACTCACCTTTCGCCTTAAGAAAGCATAAGTTGGTTTTCTACATTTGAGACCCTGTTCTGTTTTGTAATTCAGTTCCTGTGTAGCCAAGTTTACATTCCGTGTAGTAGTGATATCTTATGATGTTTCTTTTTCTGTGTGACTTATTTCACTTAGAATCATCGTACCTGAATCCACTCATTATGCTGCTATGGGCCTGATGACATAGATTTCATTGCTGAGTGATATTGCATTGTACGTAAGTACCACAACTTCTTTATCCATTTTTCACTTTCTATGATACTGAACTTGTACCGTAAACGAGGTTCTTGTAAACAGAGCCGTCCCAAACTTTCGGGTGGCTGTGTCTTTTTGATTTTAATTTCCCTAAGCTATAGGACCATAAGTGGAAGTGCCCTAGGCTCTGTTGCTTTGTTTTTTAGATGTTTCAGGAAACACCATACACTTCTCCAGAGTGGCTGTTGGCAATTTACATCCCGCCCATCAGCATAACAAGGCTCCCAGTTCTCCATGGCCTGTCCTGCCTTTCTGGATTTTACACTTTTTTCAGATGGCCCTTTTGACTGGGGGGCAGTGAGACTTCATTGTAGTGCAGATTTCCTTTGCAAGCTTGCTTGGTTGGCCAAAAAGGGCGTATGCGTTTTTTCCTGAATATATTCAGGAAAAAACGCATACGCCCTTTTTGGCCAAGTGCATCATTGTGGACGTTCTGCCTCTTTTGCTATGCTTTACATGCAATTCCAGTCTACCTCCTGCAATCCCTTTCCTGCAATTCTGCCCCTCTTTCACGTCCTTGTGGCAGCCTTACTTCAATATATTTTTGGACGATAGCTGTCATTTATAACTCTGCAGGTTTGTGAATGACAGTGCTCCTGACCTCCTTTCTTCAACTCGCTTTCTTCTGAGCTGGCCGCAACACCGCAGGATTGCTTAAGGCCCTACTGTGGTTCCGGCATGGCATGCTGAGCCTTTGTTTAATTCCTCTTCCTGGTGGGAAATGAGAGTTAAATTTGCCCGTCCAGACACCTCCAGCTAGTCTCTCATTGGTTCTCCCTATTCCTGTTCATTTTCCGTATAAATTGCAAACTGGGCCAAACAGGAGGTTAAAGGCACTGACTCTCCAAGTGGGGAGAGTGTTAGTAAAGCGTCTGGAATGTTGCACCCGAGTACCAGGGGACGAAAACTGAGACACCTCTGAACACGTTTCCCAATCACACGGTGGATCATACTCTGGGTTCCACATGCATGTTTTAGCTGAAGTAAGAATCCCTTAAACCTGGAGAGTTGAGACCCATGGAATGGGTACCATGCAATATGACTTCAAAGGGTCTGCATTTGCTCACCGAATCTCACCAATCATATCACTGCTGCGTTTATGCCGCTGTACACACGCTTGATTCTCTTTTGGAGCATATAAATCCATAGGTTTTAAGATTCTTACTTCTCAGGTATATTCTTAGGCGTTTAATATGGGGTGTTGAGTCCACTTCGTTGAGCAAGGAGTAGCTCTTGTCTATTACATATTTGGCTTATGGAACGGTATCTGTGCTAATTTCAATCTCTGGTTTTATGCAGCACCCCAACTCACCTTTCGCCTTAAGCAAGCATAAGTTGGTTTTCTACATTGGAGACCCTGTTCTGTTTTGTAATTCAGTTCCTGTGTAGCCAAGTTTACATTCCGTGTAGTAGTGATATCTTATGATGTTTCTTTTTCTGTGTGACTTATTTCACTTAGAATCATCGTACCTGAATCCACTCATTATGCTGCTATGGGCCTGATGACATAGATTTCATTGCTGCGTGATATTGCATTGTACGTAATTACCACAACTTCTTTATCCATTTTTCACTTGCTGTGATACTGAACTTGTACCGTAAATGAGGTTCTTGTAAACAGAGCCGTCCCAAACTTTGGGGTGGCTGTGTCTTTTTGATTTTAATTTCCCTAAGCTATAGGACCATAAGTGGAAGTGCCCTAGGCTCTGTTGCTTTGCTTTTTAGATGTTTCAGGAAACACCATACACTTCTCCAGAGTGGCTGTTCGCAATTTACATGCCGCACATCAGCATAACAAGGTTCCCAATTCTCCATGGTCTGTCCTGCCTTTCTGGATTTTACACTTTTTTCAGATGGCCCTTTTGACCGGGGGCAGTGAGACTTCATTGTAGTGCAGATTTCCTTTGCAAGCTTGCTTGGTTGGCCAAAAAGGGCGTATGCGTTTTTTCCTCAATATATTCAGGAAAAAACGCATACGCCCTTTTTGGCCAAGTGCATCATTGTGGACGTTCTGCCTCTTTTCCTATGCTTTACATGCTATTCCAGTCTACCTCCTGAAATCGGTTTCCTGCAATTCTGCCCCGCTTTCAAGTCCTCTTGGCAGCCTTACTTCAATATATTTTTGGACGATAGCTGTCATTTATAACTCTGCAGGTATGTGAATGACAGTGCCCCTGAGCTCCTTTCTTCAACTCGCTTTCTTGTGAGCTGGCCGCAACACCGCAGCATTGCTTCAGGCCCTAGTGTGGTTCCGGCATGGCACGCTTAGCCTTTGGTTAATTCCTCTTCCTGGTGGGAAATGAGAGTTAAATTTGCCCGTCCAGACACCTCCAGCTAGTCTCTCATTGGTTCTCCCTATTCCTGTTCATTTTCCGCAGAAATTGCAAACTGGGCCAAACAGGAGGTTAAAGGCACTGACTCTCCAAGTGGGGAGAGTGTTAGTAAAGCGTCTGGAATGTTGCACCCGAGTACCGGGGGATGAAAACTGAGTCACATTTTAACACGTTTCCCAATCACACGGTGGATCATACTCTGGGTTCCACATGCATGTTTTAGCTGAAGGAAGAATCCCTTAAACCTGGAGAGTTGAGACCCATGGAATGGGTACCATGCAATATGACTTGAAAGGGTCTGCATTTGCTCACCGAACCTCACCAATCCTAACACTGCTGCGTTTATGCCGCTGTACACATGGTTGATTCTCTTTTGGAGACATATAAATCCATAGGTTTTAAGATTCTTACTAGTCAGATATATTCTTATGCGTTTAATATGGGGTGTTGAGTCCACTTCGTTGAGCAAGGAGTAGCTCTTGTCTATTAAATATTTGGCTTATGGAACGGTATCTGTTCTAATTTCAATCTCTGGTTTTATGCAGCACCCCAACTCACCTTTCGCCTTAAGCAAGCATAAGTTGGTTTTCTACATTTGAGACCCTGTTCTGTTTTGTAATTCAGTTCCTGTGTAGCCAAGTTTACATTCCGTGTAGTAGTGATATCTTATGATGTTTGTTTTTCTGTGTGACTTATTTCACTTAGAATCATCGTACCTGAATCCACTCATTATGCTGCTACGGGCCTGATGACATAGATTTCATTGCTGAGTGATATTGCATTGTACGTAAGTACCACAACTTCTTTATCCATTTTTCGCTTTCTGTGATATTGAACTTGGACGATAAATGAGGTTCTTGTAAACAGAGCTTTCCCTAACTTTGGGGTGGCTGAGTCTTTTTGATTTTAATTTCCCTAAGCTATAGGACCATAAGTGGAAGTGCCCTAGGCTCTGTTGCTTTGTTTTTTAGATGTTTCAGGAAACACCATACACTTCTCCAGAGTGGCTGTTGGCAATTTACATCCCACCCATCAGCATAACAAGGCTCCCAGTTCTCCATGGCCTGTCCTGCCTTTCTGGATTTTACACTTTTTTCAGATGGCCCTTTTGACCGGGGGGCAGTGAGACTTCATTGTAGTGCAGATTTCCTTTGCAAGCTTGCTTGGTTGGCCAAAAAGGGCGTATGCGTTTTTTCCTGAATATATTCAGGAAAAAACGCATACGCCCTTTTTGGCCAAGTGCATCATTGTGGACGTTCTGCCTCTTTTCCTATGCTTTACATGCAATTCCAGTCTACCTCCTGAAATCGGTTTCCTGCAATTCTGCCCCGCTTTCAAGTCCTCTTGGCAGCCTTACTTCAATATATTTTTGGACGATAGCTATCATTTATAACTCTGCAGGTATGTGAATGACAGTGCCCCTGAGCTCCTTTCTTCAACTCGCTTTCTTGTGAGCGGGCCGCAACACCGCAGGATTGCTTCAGGCCCTAGTGTGGTTCCGGCATGGCACGCTGAGCCTTTGTTTAATTCCTCTTCCTGGTGGGAAATGAGAGTTAAATTTGCCCGTCCAGACACCTCCAGCTAGTCTCTCATTGGTTCTCCCTATTCCTGTTCATTTTCCGCAGAAATTGCAAACTGGGCCAAACAGGAGGTTAAAGGCACTGACTCTCCAAGTGGGGAGAGTGTTAGTAAAGCGTCTGGAATGTTGCACCCGAGTACCAGGGGACGAAAACTGAGACACATTTGAACACGTTTCCCGATCACATGGTGGATCATACTCTGGGTTCCACATGCATGTTTTAGCTGAAGGAAGAATCCCTTAAACCTGGAGAGTTGAGACCCCTGCAATGGGTACCATGCAATATGACTTCAAAGGGTCTGCATTTGCTCACCGAACCTCACCAATCCTATCACTGCTGCATTTATGCCACTGTACACACGCTTGATTCTCTTTCTGAGACATATAAATCCATAGGTTTTAAGATTCTTACTAGTCAGGTATATTCTTAGGCGTTTAATATGGGGTGTAGAGTCCACTTCGTTGAGCAAGGAGTAGCTCTTGTCTATTACATATTTGGCTTATGGAACGGTATCTGTTCTAATTTCAATCTCTGGTTTTATGCAGCACCCCAACTCACCTTTCCCCTTAAGCAAGCATAAGTTGGTTTTCTACATTTGAGACCCTGTTCTGTTTTGTAATTCAGTTCCTGTGTAGCCAAGTTTACATTCCGTGTAGTAGTGATATCTTATGACGTTTCTTTTTCTGTGTGACTTATTTCACTTAGAATCATCGTACCTGAATCCACTCATTATGCTGCTATGGGCCTGATGACATAGATTTCATTGCTGCGTGATATTGCATTGTACGTAAGTACCACAAATTCTTTATCCATTTTTCACTTTCTGTGATTTTGAACTTGTACTGTAAACGAGGTTCTTGTAAACAGAGCCTTCCCAAACTTTGGGGTGGCTGTGTCTTTTTGCTTTTAATTTCCCTAAGCTATAGGACCATAAGTGGAAGTGCCCTAGGCTCTGTTGCTTTGTTTTTTAGATGTTTCAGGAAACACCATACACTTCTCCAGAGTGGCTGTTGGCAATTTACATCCCGCCCATCAGCATAACAAGGCTCCCAGTTCTACATGGCCTGTCCTGCCTTTCTGGATTTTACACTTTTTTCAGATGGCCCTTTTGACCGGGGGGCAGTGAGACTTCATTGTAGTGCAGATTTCCTTTGCAAGCTTGCTTGGTTGGCCAAAAAGGGCGTATGCGTTTTTTCCTGAATATATTCAGGAAAAAACGCATACGCCCTTTTTGGCCAAGTGCATCATTGTGGACGTTCTGCCTCTTTTCCTTTGCTTTACATGCAATTCCAGTCTACCTCCTGAAATCGGTTTCCTGCAATTCTGCCCAGCGTTCAAGTCCTCTTGGCAGCCTTACTTCAATATATTTTTGGACGATAGCTGTCATTTATAACTCTGCAGGTTTGTGAATGACAGTGCCCCTGAGCTCCTTTCTTCAACTCGCTTTCTTGTGAGCTGGCCGCAACACCGCAGCATCGCTTCAGGCCCTAGTGTGGTTCCGGCATGACATGCAGAGCCTTTGGTTAATTCCTCTTCCTGGTGGGAAATGAGAGTTAACTTTGCCCTTCCAGACACCTCCAGCTAGTCTCTCATTGGTTCTCCCTATTCCTGTTCATTTTCCGCAGAAATTGCAAACTGGGCCAAACAGGAGGTTAAAGGCACTGACTCTCCAAGTGGGGAGAGTGTTAGTAAAGCGTCTGGAATGTTGCACCCGAGTACCATGGGACGAAAACTGAGACACATTTGAACACGTTTCCCGATCACACGGTGGATCATACTCTGGGTACCACATGCATGTTTTAGCTGAAGGAAGAATCCCTTAAACCTGGAGAGTTGAGACCCATTGAATGGGTACCATGTAATATGACTTCAAAGGGTCTGCATTTGCTCACCGATCCTCACCAATCCTATCACTGCTGCGTTTATGCCACTGTACACACGCTTGATTCTCTTTCGGAGACATATAAATCCATAGCTTTTAAGATTCTTACTAGTCAGGTATATTCTTAGGCGTTTAATATGGGGTGTTGAGTCCACTTCGTTGAGCAAGGAGTAGTTCTTGTCTATTACATATTTGGCTTATGGAATGGTATCTGTGCTAATTTCAATCTCTGGTTTTATGCAGCACCCCAACTCACCTTATCCCTTAAGGAAGCATAAGTCGGTTTTCTACATTTGAGACCCTGTTCTGTTTTGTAATTCAGTTCCTGTGTAGCCAAGTTTACATTCCATGTTGTAGAGATATCTTATGATGTTTCTTTTTCTGTGTGACTTATTTCACTTAGAATCATCGTACCTGAATCCACTCATTATGCTGCTATGGGCCTGATGACATAGATTTCATTGCTGAGTGATATTGCATTGTACGTAAGTACCACAACTTCTTTATCCATTTTTCACTTTCTGTGATTTTGAACTTATACTGTAAACGAGGTTCTTGTAAACAGAGCCTTCCCAAATTTTGGGTTGGCTGTGTCTTTTTGATTTTAATTTCCCTAAGCTATAGGACCATAAGTGGAAGTGCCCTAGGCTCTGTTGCTTTGTTTTGTAGATGTTTCAGGAAACACCATACACTTCTCCAGAGTGGCTGTTGGCAATTTACATCCCGCCCATCAGCATAACAAGGCTCCCAGTTCTCCATGGCCTGTCCTGCCTTTCTGGATTTTACACTTTTTTCAGATGGCCCTTTTGACCGGGGGGCAATGAGACTTCATTGTACTGCAGATTTCGTTTGCAAGCTTGCTTGGTTGGCCAAAAAGGGCGTATGCGTTTTTTCCTGAATATATTCAGGAAAAAACGCATACGCCCTTTTTGGCCAAGTGCATCATTGTGGACGTTCTGCCTCTTTTCCTTTGCTTTACATGCAATTCCAGTCTACCTCCTGAAATCGGTTTCCTGCAATTCTGCCCAGCGTTAAAGTCCTCTTGGCAGCCTTACTTCAATATATTTTTGGACGATAGCTGTCATTTATAACTCTGCATGTTTGTGAATGACAGTGCCGCTGAGCTCCTTTCTTCAACTCGCTTTCTTGTGAGCGGGCCGCAACACCGCAGCATTGCTTCAGGCCCTAGTGTGGTTCCGGCATGACATGCTGAGCCTTTGGTTAATTCCTCTTCCTGGTGGGAAATGAGAGTTAAATTTGCCCGTCCAGAGACTTCCAGCTAGGCTCTCATTTGTTCTCCCTATTCCTGTTCATTTTCCGCAGAAATTGCAAACTGGGCCAAACAGGAGGTTAAAGGCACTGACTCTCCAAGTGGGGAGAGTGTTAGTAAATCGTCTGGAATGTTGCACCCGAGTACCAGGGGATGAAAACTGACACAATTAAACACGTTTCCCGATCACACGGTGGATCATACTCTGGGTTCCACATGCATGTTTTAGCTGAAGGAAGAATCCCTTAAACCTGGAGAGTTGAGACCCATGGAATGGGTACCATGCAATATGACTTCAAAGGGTCTGCATTTGTTCACCAAACCTCACCAATCCTAGCACTGCTACATTTATGCCACTCTACACACGCTTGATTCTCTTTCTGAGACATATAAATCCATAGGTTTTAAGATTCTTACTAGTCAGGTATATTCTTAGGCGTTTAATATGGGGTGTAGAGTCCACTTCGTTGAGCAAGGAGTAGCTCTTGTCTATTACATATTTGGCTTATGGAACCGTATCTGTGCTAATTTCAATCTCTGGTTTTATGCAGCACCCCAACTCACCTTTACTCTTAAGCAAGCATATGTCGGTTTTCTACATTTGAGACCCTGTTCTGTTTTGTTATTCAGTTCCTGTGTAGCCAAGTTTACATTCCATGTGGTAGAGATATCTTATGATGTTTCTTTCTCTGTGTGACTTATTTCACTTACAATCATCGTACCTGAATCCACTCATTATGCTGCTACGGGCCTGATGACATAGATTTCATTGCTGAGTGATATTGCATTGTACGTAAGTACCACAACTTCTTTATCCATTTTGCGCATTCTGTGATATTGAACTTGTACCATAAATGAGGTTCTTGTAAACAGAGCTGTCGTAAAGATTGGGGTGGTTGTGTCTTTTTGATTTTAATTTCCCTAAGCTATAGGACCATAAGTGGAAGTGCCCTAGGCTCTGTTGCTTTGTTTTTTAGATGTTTCAGGAAACACCATACACTTCTCCAGAGTGACTGTTGGCAATTTACATCCCGCCCATCAGCATAACAAGGCTCCCAGTTCTCCATGGCCTGTCCTGCCTTTCTGGATTTTACACTTTTTTCAGATGGCCCTTTTGACCGGGGGGCAGTGAGACTTCATTGTAGTGCAGATTTCCTTTGCAAGCTTGCTTGGTTGGCCAAAAAGGGCGTATGCGTTTTTTCCTGAATATATTCAGGAAAAAACGCATACGCCCTTTTTGGCCAAGTGCATCATTGTGGACGTTCTGCCTCTTTTCCTATGCTTTACATGCAATTCCAGTCTACCTCCTGAAATCGGTTTCCTGCGATTCTGCCCCGCTTTCAAGTCCTCTTGGCAGCCTTACTTCAATATATTTTTGGACGATAGCTGTCATTTATAACTCTGCAGGTATGTGAATGACAGTGCCCCTGAGCTCCTTTCTTCAACTCGCTTTCTTGTGAGCTGGCCGCAACACCGCAGCATTGCTTCAGGCCCTAGTGTGGTTCCGGCATGGCACACTGAGCCTTTGGTTAATTCCTCTTCCTGGTGGGAAATGAGAGTTAAATTTGCCCGTCCAGACACCTCCAGCTAGTCTCTCATTTGTTCTCCCTATTCCTGTTCATTTTCCGCAGAAATTGCAAACTGGGCCAAACAGGAGGTTAAAGGCACTGACTCTCCAAGTGGGGAGAGTGTTAGTAAAGCATCTGGAATGTTGCACCCGATTACCAGGGGACGAAAACTGAGACAATTGAACACGTTTCCCGAGCACACGGTGGATCATACTCTGGGTTCCACGTGCATGTTTTAGCTGAAGGAAGAATCCCTTAAACCTGGAGAGTTGAGACCCATGGAATGGGTACCATGCAATATGACTTCAAAGGGTCTGCATTTGTTCACCGAACCTCACCAATCCTATCACTGCTGCGTTTATGCCGCTGTACACACGCTTGATTCTCTTTCGGAGACATATAAATCCATAGGTTTTAAGATTCTTACTAGTGAGGTATATTCTTAAGCGTTTATTATGGGGTGTAGAGTCCACTTCGTTGAGCAAGGAGTAGCTCTTGTCTAATACATATTTGGCTTATGGAACTGTATCTGTTCTAATTTCAATCTCTGGTTTCATGCAGCACCCCAACTCACCTTTCGCCTTAAGAAAGCATAAGTTGGTTTTCTACATTTGAGACCCTGTTCTGTTTTGTAATTCAGTTCCTGTGTAGCCAAGTTTACATTCCGTGTAGTAGTGATATCTTATGATGTTTCTTTTTCTGTGTGACTTATTTCACTTAGAATCATCGTACCTGAATCCACTCATTATGCTGCTATGGGCCTGATGACATAGATTTCATTGCTGCGTGATATTGCATTGTACGTAATTACCACAACTTCTTTATCCATTTTGCGCTTTCTGTGATACTGAACTTGTACCGTAAACGAGGTTCTTGTAAACAGAGCCGTCCCAAACTTTGGGGTGGCTGTGTCTTTTTGATTTTAATTTCCCTAAGCTATAGGACCATAAGTGGAAGTGCCCTAGGCTCTGTTGCTTTGCTTTTTAGATGTTTCAGGAAACACCATACACTTCTCCAGAGTGGCTGTTCGCAATTTACATCCCGCACATCAGCATAACAAGGTTCCCAATTCTCCATGGCCTGTCCTGCCTTTCTGGATTTTACACTTTTTTCAGATGGCCCTTTTGACCGGGGGCAGTGAGACTTCATTGTAGTGCAGATTTTCTTTGCAAGCTTGCTTGGTTGGCCAAAAAGGGCGTATGCGTTTTTTCCTGAATATATTCAGGAAAAAACGCATACGCCCTTTTTGGCCAAGTGCATCATTGTGGATGTTCTGCCTCTTTTCCTATGCTTTACATGCAATTCCAGTCTACCTCCTGAAATCGGTTTCCTGCAATTCTGCCCCGCTTTCAAGTCCTCTTGGCAGCCTTACTTCAATATATTTTTGGACGATAGCTGTCATTTATAACTCTGCAGGTATGTGAATGACAGTGCCCCTGAGCTCCTTTCTTCAACTCGTTTTCTTGTGAGCTGGCCGCAACACCGCAGCATTGCTTCAGGCCCTACTGTGGTTCCGGCATGGCACGTTGAGCCTTTGTTTAATTCCTCTTCCTGGTGGGAAATGAGAGTTAAATTTGCCTGTCCAGACACCTCCAGCTAGTCTCTCATTGGTTCTCCCTATTCCTGTTCATTTTCCGCAGAAATTGCAAACTGGGCCAAACAGGAGGTTAAAGGCACTGACTCTCCAAGTGGGGAGAGTGTTAGTAAAGCGTCTGGAATGTTGCACCCGAGTACCAGGGGACGAAAACTGAGACACATTTGAACACGTTTCCCGATAACATGGTGGATCATACTCTGGGTTCCACATGCATGGTTTAGCTGAAGGAAGAATCCCTTAAACCTGGAGAGTTGAGACCCATGGAATGGGTACCATGCAATATGACTTCAAAGGGTCTGCATTTGCTAACCGAACCTCACCAATAATATCACTGCTGCGTTTATGCCGCTGTACACACGCTTGATTCTCTTTCGGAGACATATAAATCCATAGGTTTTAAGATTCTTACTAGTCAGGTATATTCTTAGGCGTTTAATATGGGGTGTTGAGTCCACTTCGTTGAGCAAGGTGTAGCTCTTTTCTATTACATATTTGGCTTATGGAACGATATCTGTGCTAATTTCAATGTCTGGTTTTATGCAGCACCCCAACTCACCTTTCCCCTTAAGGATGCATAAGTTGGTTTTCTACATTTGAGACCCTGTTCTGTTTTGTAATTCAGTTCCTGTGTAGCCAAGTTTACATTCCGTGTAGTAGTGATATCTTATGATGTTTCTTTTTCTCTGTGACTTTTTTCACTTAGAATTATCGTACCTGAATCCACTCATTATGCTGCTATGGGCCTGATGACATAGATTTCATTGCTGAGTGATATTGCATTGTAGGTAAGTACCACAACTTCTTTATCCATTTTTCACTTTCTGTGATATTGAACTTGTACCGTAAACGAGGTTCCTGTAAACAGAACCGTCCCAAACTTTGGGGTGGCTGTGTCTTTTTGATTTTAATTTCCCTAAGCTATAGGACCATAAGTGGAAGTGCCCTAGGCTCTGTTGTTTTGTTTTTTAGATGTTTCAGGAAACACCATACACTTCTCCAGAGTGGCTGTTGGCAATTTACATCCCGACCATCAGCATAACAAGGCTCCCAGTTCTCCATGGCCTGTCCTGCTTTGCTGGATTTTATACTTTTTTCAGATGGCCCTTTGGCCCGCGGGGTAGTGAGACTTCATTGTAGTGCAGATTCCCTTTGCAAGCTTGCTTGGTTGGCCAAAAAGGGCGTATGCGTTTTTTCCTGAATATATTCAGGAAAAAACGCATACGCCCCTTTTGGCCAAGTGCATCATTGTGGACGTTCTGCCTCTTTTCCTATGCTTTACATGCAATTCCAGTCTACCTCCTGAAATCGGTTTCCTGCAATTCTGCCCCGCTTTCAAGTCCTCTTGGCAGCCTTACTTCAATATATTTTTGGACGATAGCTATCATTTATAACTCTGCAGGTATGTGAATGACAGTGCCCCTGAGCTCCTTTCTTCAACTCGCTTTCTTGTGAGCTGGCCGCAACACCGCAGGATTGCTTCAGGCCCTAGTGTGGTTCCGGCATGGCACGCTGAGCCTTTGTTTAATTCCTCTTCCTGGTGGGAAATGAGAGTTAAATTTGCCCGTCCAGACACCTCCAGCTAGTCTCTCATTGGTTCTCCCTATTCCTGTTCATTTTCCGCAGAAATTGCAAACTGGGCCAAACAGGAGGTTAAAGGCACTGACTCTCCAAGAGGGGAGAGTGTTAGTAAAGCGTCTGGAATGTTGCACCCGAGTACCAGGGGACGAAAACTGAGACACATTTGAACACGTTTCCCGATCACATGGTGGATCATACTCTGGGTTCCACATGCATGTTTTAGCTGAAGGAAGAATCCCTTAAACCTGGAGAGTTGAGATCCCTGCAATGGGTACCATGCAGTATGACTTCAAAGGGTCTGCATTTGCTCACCGAACCTCACCAATCCTTTCACTGCTGCATTTATGCCACTGTACACACGCTTGATTCTCTTTCTGAGACATATAAATCCATAGGTTTTAAGATTCTTACTAGTCAGGTATATTCTTAGGCGTTTAATATGGGGTGTAGAGTCCACTTCGTTGAGCAAGGAGTAGCTCTTGTCTATTACATATTTGGCTTATGGAACGGTATCTGTGCTAATTTCAATCTCTGGTTTTATGCAGCACCCCAACTCACCTTTCCCCTTAAGCAAGCATAAGTCGGTTTTCTACATTTGAGACCCTGTTCTGTTTTGTAATTCAGTTCCTGTGTAGCCAAGTTTACATTCCATGTGGTAGAGATATCTTATGATGTTTCTTTTTCTGTGTGACTTATTTCACTTAGAATCATCGTACCTGAATCCACTCATTATGCTGCTATGGGCCTGATGACATAGATTTCATTGCTGAGTGATATTGCATTGTACGTAAGTACCACAACTTCTTTATCCATTTTTCACTTTCTGTGATTTTGAACTTATACTGTAAACTAGGTTCTTGTAAACAGAGCCTTCCCAAACTTTGGGGTGGCTGTGTCTTTTTGATTTTAATTTCCCTAAGCTATAGGACCATAAGTGGAAGTGCCCTAGGCTCTGTTGCTTTGTTTTGTAGATGTTTCAGGAAACACCATACACTTCTCCAGAGTGGCTGTTGGCAATTTACATCCCGCCCATCAGCATAACAAGGCTCCCAGTTCTCCATGGCCTGTCCTGCCTTTCTGGATTTTACACTTTTTTCAGATGGCCCTTTTGACCGGGGGGCAGTGAGACTTCATTGTAGTGCAGATTTCCTTTGCAAGCTTGCTTGGTTGGCCAAAAAGGGCGTATGCGTTTTTTCCTGAATATATTAAGGAAAAAACGCATACGCCCTTTTTGGCCAAGTGCATCATTGTGGACGTTCTGCCTCTTTTCCTATGCTTTACATGCAATTCCAGTCTACCTCCTGAAATCGGTTTCCTGCAATTCTGCAGAGCGTTCAAGTCCTCTTGGCAGCCTTACTTCAATATATTTTTGGACGATAGCTGTCATTTATAACTCTGCAGGTTTGTGAATGACAGTGCCCCTGAGCTCCTTTCTTCAACTCGCTTTCTTGTGAGCTGGCCGCAACACCGCAGCATTGCTTCAGGCCCTAGTGTGGTTCCGCATGACATGCTGAGCCTTTGGTTAATTCCTCTTCCTGGTGGGAAATGAGAGTTAACTTTGCCCGTCCAGACACCTCCAGCTAGTCTCTCATTGGTTCTCCCTATTCCTGTTCATTTTCCGCAGAAATTGCAAACTGGGCCAAACAAGAGGTTAAAGGCACTGACTCTCCAAGTGGGGAGAGTGTTAGTAAAGCGTCTGGAATGTTGCACCCGAGTACCGGGGGATGAAAACTGACACAATTAAACACGTTTCCCGATCACACGGTGGATCATACTCTGGGTTCCACATGCATGTTTTAGCTGAAGGAAGAATCCCTTAAACCTGGAGAGTTGAGACCCATGGAATGGGTACCATGCAATATGACTTCAAAGGGTCTGCATTTGCTCACCGAACCTCACCAATAATATCACTGCTGCGTTTATGCCGCTGTACACACGCTTGATTCTCTTTCGGAGACATATAAATCCATAGGTTTTTAGATTCTTTCTAGTCAGGTATATTCTTACGCGTTTAATATGGGGTGTAGAGTCCACTTAGTTGAGCAAGGAGTAGCTCTTGTCTATTAAATATTTGGCTTATGGAACGGTATCTGTTCTAATTTCAATCTCTGGTTTTATGCAGCACCCCAACTCACCTTTCGCCTTAAGCAAGCATAAGTTGGTTTTCTACATTTGAGACCCTGTTCTGTTTTGTAATTCAGTTCCTGTGTAGCCAAGTTTACATTCCTTGTAGTAGTGATATCTTATGATGTTTGTTTTTCTGTGTGACTTATTTCACTTAGAATCATCGTACCTGAATCCACTCATTATGCTGCTACGGGCCTGATGACATAGATTTCATTGCTGAGTGATATTGCATTGTACGTAAGTACCACAACTTCTTTATCCATTTTGCGCTTTCTGTGATATTGAACTTGGACCATAAATGAGGTTCTTGTAAACAGAGCTGTCCCTAACTTTGGGGTGGCTGAGTCTTTTTGATTTTAATTTCCCTAAGCTATAGGACCATAAGTGGAAGTGCCCTAGGCTCTGTTGCTTTGCTTTTTAGATGTTTCAGGAAACACGATACACTTCTCCAGAGTGGCTGTTGGCAATTTACATCCCACCCATCAGCATAACAAGGCTCCCAGTTCTCCATGGCCTGTCCTGCCTTTCTGGATTTTACACTTTTTTCAGATGGCCCTTTTGACCGGGGGGCAGTGAGACTTCATTGTAGTGCAGATTTCCTTTGCAAGCTTGCTTGGTTGGCCAAAAAGGGCGTATGCGTTTTTTCCTGAATATATTCAGGAAAAAACGCATACGCCCTTTTTGGCCAAGTGCATCATTGTGGACGTTCTGCCTCTTTTCCTATGCTTTACATGCAATTCCAGTCTACCTCCTGAAATCGGTTTCCTGCAATTCTGCCCCGCTTTCAAGTCCTCTTGGCAGCCTTACTTCAATATATTTTTGGACGATAGCTATCATTTATAACTCTGCAGGTATGTGAATGACAGTGCCCCTGAGCTCCTTTCTTCAACTCGCTTTCTTGTGAGCTGGCCGCAACACCGCAGGATTGCTTCAGGCCCTAGTGTGGTTCCGGCATGGCACGCTGAGCCTTTGTTTAATTCCTCTTCCTGGTGGGAAATGAGAGTTAAATTTGCCCGTCCAGACACCTCCAGCTAGTCTCTCATTGGTTCTCCCTATTCCTGTTCATTTTCCGCAGAAATTGCAAACTGGGCCAAACAGGAGGTTAAAGGCACTGACTCTCCAAGAGGGGAGAGTGTTAGTAAAGCGTCTGGAATGTTGCACCCGAGTACCAGGGGACGAAAACTGAGACACATTTGAACACGTTTCCCGATCACATGGTGGATCATACTCTGGGTTCCACATGCATGTTTTAGCTGAAGGAAGAATCCCTTAAACCTGGAGAGTTGAGACCCCTGCAATGGGTACCATGCAGTATGACTTCAAAGGGTCTGCATTTGCTCACCGAACCTCACCAATCCTTTCACTGCTGCATTTATGCCACTGTACACACGCTTGATTCTCTTTCTGAGACATATAAATCCATAGGTTTTAAGATTCTTACTAGTCAGGTATATTCTTAGGCGTTTAATATGGGGTGTAGAGTCCACTTCGTTGAGCAAGGAGTAGCTCTTGTCTATTACATATTTGGCTTATGGAACGGTATCTGTGCTAATTTCAATCTCTGGTTTTATGCAGCACCCCAACTCACCTTTCCCCTTAAGCAAGCATAAGTTGGTTTTCTACATTTGAGACCCTGTTCTGTTTTGTAATTCAGTTCCTGTGTAGCCAAGTTTACATTCCATGTGGTAGAGATATCTTATGATGTTTCTTTTTCTGTGTGACTTATTTCACTTAGAATCATCGTACCTGAATCCACTCATTATGCTGCTATGGGCCTGATGACATAGATTTCATTACTGAGTGATATTGCATTGTACGTAAGTACCACAACTTCTTTATCCATTTTTCACTTTCTGTGATTTTGAACTTATACTGTAAACTAGGTTCTTGTAAACAGAGCCTTCCCAAACTTTGGGGTGGCTGTGTCTTTTTGATTTTAATTTCCCTAAGCTATAGGACCATAAGTGGAAGTGCCCTAGGCTCTGTTGCTTTGTTTTGTAGATGTTTCAGGAAACACCATACACTTCTCCAGAGTGGCTGTTGGCAATTTACATCCCGCCCATCAGCATAACAAGGCTCCCAGTTCTCCATGGGCTGTCCTGCCTTTCTGGATTTTACACTTTTTTCAGATGGCCCTTTTGACCGGGGGACAGTGAGACTTCATTGTAGTGCAGATTTCCTTTGCAAGCTTGCTTGGTTGGCCAAAAAGGGCGTATGCGTTTTTTCCTGAATATATTAAGGAAAAAACGCATACGCCCTTTTTGGCCAAGTGCATCATTGTGGACGTTCTGCCTCTTTTCCTATGCTTTACATGCAATTCCAGTCTACCTCCTGAAATCGGTTTCCTGCAATTCTGCCCCGCTTTCAAGTCCTCTTGGCAGCCTTACTTCAATATATTTTTGGACGATAGCTATCATTTATAACTCTGCAGGTATGTGAATGACAGTGCCCCTGAGCTCCTTTCTTCAACTCGCTTTCTTGTGAGCGGGCCGCAACACCTCAGGATTGCTTCAGGCCCTAGTGTGGTTCCGGCATGGCACGCTGAGCCTTTGTTTAATTCCTCTTCCTGGTGGGAAATGAGAGTTAAATTTGCCCGTCCAGACACCTCCAGCTAGTCTCTCATTGGTTCTCCCTATTCCTGTTCATTTTCCGCAGAAATTGCAAACTGGGCCAAACAGGAGGTTAAAGGCACTGACTCTCCAAGTGGGGAGAGTGTTAGTAAAGCGTCTGGAATGTTGCACCCGAGTACCAGGGGACGAAAACTGAGACACATTTGAACACGTTTCCCGATCACATGGTGGATCATACTCTGGGTTCCACATGCATGTTTTAGCTGAAGGAAGAATCCCTTAAACCTGGAGAGTTGAGACCCCTGCAATGGGTACCATGCAATATGACTTCAAAGGGTCTGCATTTGCTCACCGAACCTCACCAATCCTATCACTGCTGCATTTATGCCACTGTACACACGCTTGATTCTCTTTCTGAGACATATAAATCCATAGGTTTTAAGATTCTTACTAGTCAGGTATATTCTTAGGCGTTTAATATGGGGTGTAGAGTCCACTTCGTTGAGCAAGGAGTAGCTCTTGTCTATTACATATTTGGCTTATGGAACGGTATCTGTTCTAATTTCAATCTCTGGTTTTATGCAGCACCCCAACTCACCTTTCCCCTTAAGCAAGCATAAGTTGGTTTTCTACATTTGAGACCCTGTTCTGTATTGTAATTCAGTTCCTGTGTAGCCAAGTTTACATTCCATGTGGTAGAGATATCTTATGATGTTTCTTTTTCTGTGTGACTTATTTCACTTAGAATCATCGTACCTGAATCCACTCATTATGCTGCTATGGGCCTGATGACATAGATTTCATTGCTGAGTGATATTGCATTGTACGTAAGTACCACAACTTCTTTATCCATTTTTCACTTTCTGTGATTTTGAACTTGTACTGTAAACGAGGTTCTTGTAAACAGAGCCTTCCCAAACTTTGGGGTGGCTGTGTCTTTTTGATTTTAATTTCCCTAAGCTATAGGACCATAAGTGGAAGTGCCCTAGGCTCTGTTGCTTTGTTTTGTAGATGTTTCAGGAAACACCATACACTTCTCCAGAGTGGCTGTTGGCAATTTACATCCCGCCCATCAGCATAACAAGGCTCCCAGTTCTCCATGGGCTGTCCTGCCTTTCTGGATTTTACACTTTTTTCAGATGGCCCTTTTGACCGGGGGGCAGTGAGACTTCATTGTAGTGCAGATTTCCTTTGCAAGCTTGCTTGGTTGGCCAAAAAGGGCGTATGCGTTTTTTCCTGAATATATTCAGGAAAAAACGCATACGCCCTTTTTGGCCAAGTGCATCATTGTGGACGTTCTGCCTCTTTTCCTTTGCTTTACATGCAATTCCAGTCTACCTCCTGAAATCGGTTTCCTGCAATTCTGCCCTGCTTTCAAGTCCTCTTGGCAGCCTTACTTCAATATATTTTTGGACGATAGCTGTCATTTATAACTCTGCAGGTTTGTGAATGACAGTGCCCCTGAGCTCCTTTCTTCAACTCGCTTTCTTGTGAGCTGGCCGCAACACCGCAGCATTGCTTCAGGCCCTAGTGTGGTTCCGGCATGACATGCTGAGCCTTTGGTTAATTCCTCTTCCTGGTGGGAAATGAGAGTTAACTTTGCCCGTCCAGACACCTCCAGCTAGTCTCTCATTGGTTCTCCCTATTCCTGTTCATTTTCCGCAGAAATTGCAAACTGGGCCAAACAAGAGGTTAAAGGCACTGACTCTCCAAGTGGGGAGAGTGTTAGTAAAGCGTCTGGAATGTTGCACCCGAGTCCCGGGGGATGAAAACTGACACAATTAAACACGTTTCCCGATCACAGGGTGGATCATACTCTGGGTTCCACATGCATGTTTTAGCTGAAGGAAGAATCCCTTAAACCTGGAGAGTTGAGACCCATGGAATGGGTACCATGCAATATGACTTCAAAGGGTCTGCATTTGCTCACCGAACCTCACCAATCCTATCACTGCTGCGTTTATGACACTGTACACACGCTTGATTCTCTTTCGGAGACATATAAATCCATAGGTTTTTAGATTCTTTCTAGTCAGGTATATTCTTACGCGTTTAATATGGGGTGTAGAGTCCACTTCGTTGAGCAAGGAGTAGCTCTTGTCTATTAAATATTTGGCTTATGGAACGGTATCTGTTCTAATTTCAATCTCTGGTTTTATGCAGCACCCCAACTCACCTTTCGCCTTAAGCAAGCATAAGTTGGTTTTCTACATTTGAGACCCTGTTCTGTTTTGTAATTCAGTTCCTGTGTAGCCAAGTTTACATTCCTTGTAGTAGTGATATCTTATGATGTTTGTTTTTCTGTGTGACTTATTTCACTTAGAATCATCGTACCTGAATCCACTCATTATGCTGCTACGGGCCTGATGACATAGATTTCATTGCTGAGTGATATTGCATTGTACGTAAGTACCACAACTTCTTTATCCATTTTGCGCTTTCTGTGATATTGAACTTGGACCATAAATGAGGTTCTTGTAAACAGAGCTGTCCCTAACTTTGGGGTGGCTGAGTCTTTTTGATTTTAATTTCCCTAAGCTATAGGATCATAAGTGGAAGTGCCCTAGGCTCTGTTGCTTTGTTTTTTAGATGTTTCAGGAAACACCATACACTTCTCCAGAGTGGCTGTTGGCAATTTACATCCCACCCATCAGCATAACAAGGCTCCCAGTTCTCCATGGCCTGTCCTGCCTTTCTGGATTTTACACTTTTTTCAGATGGCCCTTTTGACCGGGGGGCAGTGAGACTTCATTGTAGTGCAGATTTCCTTTGCAAGCTTGCTTGGTTGGCCAAAAAGGGCGTATGCGTTTTTTCCTGAATATATTCAGGAAAAAACGCATACGCCCTTTTTGGCCAAGTGCATCATTGTGGACGTTCTGCCTCTTTTCCTATGCTTTACATGCAATTCCAGTCTACCTCCTGAAATCGGTTTCCTGCAATTCTGCCCCGCTTTCAAGTCCTCTTGGCAGCCTTACTTCAATATATTTTTGGACGATAGCTATCATTTATAACTCTGCAGGTATGTGAATGACAGTGTCCCTGAGCTCCTTTCTTCAACTCGCTTTCTTGTGAGCTGGCCGCAACACCGCAGGATTGCTTCAGGCCCTAGTTTGGTTCCGGCATGGCACACTGAGCCTTTGTTTAATTCCTCTTCCTGGTGGGAAATGAGAGTTAAATTTGCCCGTCCAGACACCTCCAGCTAGTCTCTCATTGGTTCTCCCTATTCCTGTTCATTTTCCGCAGAAATTGCAAACTGGGCCAAACAGGAGGTTAAAGGCACTGACTCTCCAAGTGGGGAGAGTGTTAGTAAAGCGTCTGGAATGTTGCACCCGAGTACCAGGGGACGAAAACTGAGACACATTTGAACACGTTTCCCGATCACATGGTGGATCATACTCTGGGTTCCACATGCATGTTTTAGCTGAAGGAAGAATCCCTTAAACCTGGAGAGTTGAGACCCCTGCAATGGGTACCATGCAATATGACTTCAAAGGGTCTGCATTTGCTCACCGAACCTCACCAATCCTATCACTGCTGCATTTATGCCACTGTACACACGCTTGATTCTCTTTCTGAGACATATAAATCCATAGGTTTTAAGATTCTTACTAGTCAGGTATATTCTTAGGCGTTTAATATGGGGTGTAGAGTCCACTTCGTTGAGCAAGGAGTAGCTCTTGTCTATTACATATTTGGCTTATGGAACGGTATCTGTGCTAATTTCAATCTCTGGTTTTATGCAGCACCCCAACTCACCTTTCCCCTTAAGCAAGCATAAGTTGGTTTTCTACATTTGAGACCCTGTTCTGTTTTGTAATTCAGTTCCTGTGTAGCCAAGTTTACATTCCATGTGGTAGAGATATCTTATGATGTTTCTTTTTCTGTGTGACTTATTTCACTTAGAATCATCGTACCTGAATCCACTCATTATGCTGCTATGGGCCTGATGACATAGATTTCATTGCTGAGTGATATTGCATTGTACGTAAGTACCACAACTTCTTTATCCATTTTTCACTTTCTGTGATTTTGAACTTGTACTGTAAACGAGGTTCTTGTAAACAGAGCCTTCCCAAACTTTGGGGTGGCTGTGTCTTTTTGATTTTAATTTCCCTAAGCTATAGGACCATAAGTGGAAGTGCCCTAGGCTCTGTTGCTTTGTTTTGTAGATGTTTCAGGAAACACCATACACTTCTCCAGAGTGGCTGTTGGCAATTTACATCCCGCCCATCAGCATAACAAGGCTCCCAGTTCTCCATGGGCTGTCCTGCCTTTCTGGATTTTACACTTTTTTCAGATGGCCCTTTTGACCGGGGGGAAGTGAGACTTCATTGTAGTGCAGATTTCCTTTGCAAGCTTGCTTGGTTGGCCAAAAAGGGCGTATGCGTTTTTTCCTGAATATATTCAGGAAAAAACGCATACGCCCTTTTTGGCCAAGTGCATCATTGTGGACGTTCTGCCTCTTTTCCTTTGCTTTACATGCAATTCCAGTCTACCTCCTGAAATCGGTTTCCTGCAATTCTGCCCCACGTTCAAGTCCTCTTGGCAGCCTTACTTCAATATATTTTTGGACGATAGCTGTCATTTATAACTCTGCAGGTTTGTGAATGACAGTGCCCCTGAGCTCCTTTCTTCAACTCGCTTTCTTGTGAGCTGGCCGCAACACCGCAGCATTGCTTCAGGCCCTAGTGTGGTTCCGGCATGACATGCTGAGCCTTTGGTTAATTCCTCTTCCTGGTGGGAAATGAGAGTTAACTTTGCCCGTCCAGACACCTCCAGCTAGTCTCTCATTGGTTCTCCCTATTCCTGTTCATTTTCCGCAGAAATTGCAAACTGGGCCAAACAGGAGGTTAAAGGCACTGACTCTCCAAGTGGGGAGAGTGTTAGTAAAGCGTCTGGAATGTTGCACCCGAGTACCGGGGGATGAAAACTGACACAATTAAACACGTTTCCCGATCACACGGTGGATCATACTCTGAGTTCCACATGCATGTTTTAGCTGAAGGAAGAATCCCTTAAACCTGGAGAGTTGAGACCCATGGAATGGGTACCATGCAATATGACTTCAAAGGGTCTGCATTTGCTCACCGAACTTCACCAATCCTATCACTGCTGCGTTTATGACACTGTACACACGCTTGATTCTCTTTCGGAGACATATAAATCCATAGGTTTTAAGATTCTTTCTAGTCAGGTATATTCTTACGCGTTTAATATGGGGTGTAGAGTCCACTTCGTTGAGCAAGGAGTAGCTCTTGTCTATTAAATATTTGGCTTATGGAACGGTATCTGTTCTAATTTCAATCTCTGGTTTTATGCAGCACCCCAACTCACCTTTCGCCTTAAGCAAGCATAAGTTGGTTTTCTACATTTGAGACCCTGTTCTGTTTTGTAATTCAGTTCCTGTGTAGCCAAGTTTACATTCCTTGTAGTAGTGATATCTTATGATGTTTGTTTTTCTGTGTGACTTATTTCACTTAGAATCATCGTACCTGAATCCACTCATTATGCTGCTACGGGCCTGATGACATAGATTTCATTGCTGAGTGATATTGCATTGTACGTAAGTACCACAACTTCTTTATCCATTTTGCGCTTTCTGTGATATTGAACTTGGACCATAAATGAGGTTCTTGTAAACAGAGCTGTCCCTAACTTTGGGGTGGCTGAGTCTTTTTGATTTTAATTTCCCTAAGCTATAGGACCATAAGTGGAAGTGCCCTAGGCTCTGTTGCTTTGTTTTTTAGATGTTTCAGGAAACACCATACACTTCTCCAGAGTGGCTGTTGGCAATTTACATCCCACCCATCAGCATAACAAGGCTCCCAGTTCTCCATGGCCTGTCCTGCCTTTCTGGATTTTACACTTTTTTCAGATGGCCCTTTTGACCGGGGGGCAGTGAGACTTCATTGTAGTGCAGATTTCCTTTGCAAGCTTGCTTGGTTGGCCAAAAAGGGCATATGCGTTTTTTCCTGAATATATTCAGGAAAAAACGCATACGCCCTTTTTGGCCAAGTGCATCATTGTGGACGTTCTGCCTCTTTTCCTATGCTTTACATGCAATTCCAGTCTACCTCCTGAAATCGGTTTCCTGCAATTCTGCCCCGCATTCAAGTCCTCTTGGCAGCCTTACTTCAATATATTTTTGGACGATAGCTATCATTTATAACTCTGCAGGTATGTGAATGACAGTGCCCCTGAGCTCCTTTCTTCAACTCGCTTTCTTGTGAGCTGGCCGCAACACCGCAGGATTGCTTCAGGCCCTAGTGTGGTTCCGGCATGGCACGCTGAGCCTTTGTTTAATTCCTCTTCCTTGTGGGAAATGAGAGTTAAATTTGCCCGACCAGACACCTCCAGCTAGTCTCTCATTGGTTCTCCCTATTCCTGTTCATTTTCCGCAGAAATTGCAAACTGGGCCAAACAGGAGGTTAAAGGCACTGACTCTCCAAGTGGGGAGAGTGTTAGTAAAGCGTCTGGAATGTTGCACCCGAGTACCGGGGGATGAAAACTGACACAATTAAACACGTTTCCCGATCACACGGTGGATCATACTCTGGGTTCCACATGCATGTTTTAGCTGAAGGAAGAATCCCTTAAACCTGGAGAGTTGAGACCCATGGAATGGGTACCATGCAATATGACTTCAAAGGGTCTGCATTTGCTCACCGAACCTCACCAATAATATCACTGCTGCGTTTATGCCGCTGTACACACGCTTGATTCTCTTTCGGAGACATATAAATCCATAGGTTTTAAGATTCTTTCTAGTCAGGTATATTCTTACGCGTTTAATATGCGGTGTAGAGTCCAGTTCGTTGAGCAAGGAGTAGCTCTTGTCTATTAAATATTTGGCTTATGGAACGGTATCTGTTCTAATTTCAATCTCTGGTTTTATGCAGCACCCCAACTCACCTTTCGCCTTAAGCAAGCATAAGTTGGTTTTCTACATTTGAGACCCTGTTCTGTTTTGTAATTCAGTTCCTGTGTAGCCAAGTTTACATTCCTTGTAGTAGTGATATCTTATGATGTTTGTTTTTCTGTGTGACTTATTTCACTTAGAATCATCGTACCTGAATCCACTCATTATGCTGCTACGGGCCTGATGACATAGATTTCATTGCTGAGTGATATTGCATTGTACGTAAGTACCACAACTTCTTTATCCATTTTTCGCTTTCTGTGATATTGAACTTGGACCATAAATGAGGTTCTTGTAAACAGAGCTGTCCCTAACTTTGGGGTGGCTGAGTCTTTTTGATTTTAATTTCCCTAAGCTATAGGACCATAAGTGGAAGTGCCCTAGGCTCTGTTGCTTTGTTTTTTAGATGTTTCAGGAAACACCATACACTTCTCCAGAGTGGCTGTTGGCAATTTACATCCCACCCATCAGCATAACAAGGCTCCCAGTTCTCCATGGCCTGTCCTGCCTTTCTGGATTTTACACTTTTTTCAGATGGCCCTTTTGACCGGGGGGCAGTGAGACTTCATTGTAGTGCAGATTTCCTTTGCACGCTTGCTTGGTTGGCCAAAAAGGGCGTATGCGTTTTTTCCTGAATATATTCAGGAAAAAACGCATACGCCCTTTTTGGCCAAGTGCATCATTGTGGACGTTCTGCCTCTTTTCCTATGCTTTACATGCAATTCCAGTCTACCTCCTGAAATCGGTTTCCTGCAATTCTGCCCCGCTTTCAAGTCCTCTTGGCAGCCTTACTTCAATATATTTTTGGACGATAGCTATCATTTATAACTCTGCAGGTATGTGAATGACAGTGCCCCTGAGCTCCTTTCTTCAACTCGCTTTCTTGTGAGCTGGCCGCAACACCGCAGCATTGCTTCAGGCCCTAGTGTGGTTCCGGCATGGCACGCTGAGCCTTTGGTTAATTCCTCTTCCTGTGGGAAATGAGAGTTAAATTTGCCCGTCCAGACACCTCCAGCTAGTCTCTCATTTGTTCTCCCTATTCCTGTTCATTTTCCGCAGAAATTGCAAACTGGGCCAAACAGGAGGTTAAAGGCACTGACTCTCCAAGTGGGGAGAGTGTTAGTAAAGCGTCTGGAATGTTGCACCCGAGTACCGGGGGACGAAAACTGAGACACATTTGAACACGTTTCCCGATCACACAGTGGATCATACTCTGAGTTCCACATGCATGTTTTAGCTGAAGGAAGAATCCCTTAAACCTGGAGAGTTGAGACCCATGGAATGGGTACCATGCAATATGACTTGAAAGGGTCTGCATTTGCTCACCGAACCTCACCAATCCTTTCACTGCTGCATTTATGCCACTGTACACACGCTTGATTCTCTTTCTGAGACATATAAATCCATAGGTTTTAAGATTCTTACTAGTCAGGTATATTCTTAGGCGTTTAATATGGGGTGTAGAGTCCACTTCGTTGAGCAAGGAGTAGCTCTTGTCTATTACATATTTGGCTTATGGAACGGTATCTGTTCTAATTTCAATCTCTGGTTTTATGCAGCACCCCAACTCACCTTTCCCCTTAAGCAAGCATAAGTTGGTTTTCTACATTTGAGACCCTGTTCTGTTTTGTAATTCAGTTCCTGTGTAGCCAAGTTTACATTCCATGTGGTAGAGATATCTTATGATGTTTCTTTTTCTGTGTGACTTATTTCACTTAGAATCATCGTATCTGAATCCACTCATTATGCTGCTATGGGCCTGATGACATAGATTTCTTTGCTGAGTGATATTGCATTGTACGTAAGTACCACAACTTCTTTATCCATTTTTCACTTTCTGTGATTTTGAACTTGTACTGTAAACGAGGTTCTTGTAAACAGAGCCTTCCCAAACTTTGGGGTGGCTGTGTCTTTTTGATTTTAATTTCCCTAAGCTATAGGACCATAAGTGGAAGTGCCCTAGGCTCTGTTGCTTTGTTTTTTAGATGTTTCAGGAAACACCATACACTTCTCCAGAGTGGCTGTTGGCAATTTACATCCCGCCCATCAGCATAACAAGGCTCCCAGTTCTCCATGGCCTGTCCTGCCTTTCTGGATTTTACACTTTTTTCAGATGGCCCTTTTGACCGGGGGGCAGTGAGACTTCATTGTAGTGCAGATTTCCTTTGCAAGCTTGCTTGGTTGGCCAAAAAGGGCGTATGCGTTTTTTCCTGAATATATTCAGGAAAAAACGCATACGCCATTTTTGGCCAAGTGCATCATTGCGGACGTTCTGCCTCTTTTCCTTTGCTTTACATGCAATTCCAGTCTACCTCCTGAAATCGGTTTCCTGCAATTCTGCCCCACGTTCAAGTCCTCTTGGCAGCCTTACTTCAATATATTTTTGGACGATAGCTGTCATTTATAACTCTGCAGGTTTGTGAATGACAGTGCCCCTGAGCTCCTTTCTTCAACTCGCTTTCTTGTGAGCTGGCCGCAACACCGCAGCATTGCTTCAGGCCCTAGTGTGGTTCCGGCATGACATGCTGAGCCTTTGGTTAATTCCTCTTCCTGGTGGGAAATGAGAGTTAACTTTGCCCGTCCAGACACCTCCAGCTAGTCTCTCATTGGTTCTCCCTATTCCTGTTCATTTTCCGCAGAAATTGCAAACTGGGCCAAACAAGAGGTTAAAGGCACTGACTCTCCAAGTGGGGAGAGTGTTAGTAAAGCGTCTGGAATGTTGCACCCGAGTACCGGGGGATGAAAACTGACACAATTAAACACGTTTCCCGATCACACGGTGGATCATACTCTGGGTTCCACATGCATGTTTTAGCTGAAGGAAGAATCCCTTAAACCTGGAGAGTTGAGACCCATGGAATGGGTACCATGCAATATGACTTCAAAGGGTCTGCATTTGCTCACCGAACCTCACCAATCCTATCACTGCTGCATTTATGCCACTGTACACACGCTTGATTCTCTTTCTGAGACATATAAATCCATAGGTTTTAAGATTCTTACTAGTCAGGTATATTCTTAGGCGTTTAATATGGGGTGTAGAGTCCACTTCGTTGAGCAAGGAGTAGCTCTTGTCTATTACATATTTGGCTTATGGAACGGTATCTGTTCTAATTTCAATCTCTGGTTTTATGCAGCACCCCAACTCACCTTTCCCCTTAAGCAAGCATAAGTTGGTTTTCTACATTTGAGACCCTGTTCTGTTTTGTAATTCAGTTCCTGTGTAGCCAAGTTTACATTCCATGTGGTAGAGATATCTTATGATGTTTCTTTTTCTGTGTGACTTATTTCACTTAGAATCATCGTATCTGAATCCACTCATTATGCTGCTATGGGCCTGATGACATAGATTTCATTGCTGAGTGATATTGCATTGTACGTAAGTACCACAACTTCTTTATCCATTTTTCGCTTTCTGTGATATTGAACTTGGACCATAAATGAGGTTCTTGTAAACAGAGCTGTCCCTAACTTTGGGGTGGCTGAGTCTTTTTGATTTTAATTTCCCTAAGCTATAGGACCATAAGTGGAAGTGCCCTAGGCTCTGTTGCTTTGTTTTTTAGATGTTTCAGGAAACACCATACACTTCTCCAGAGTGGCTGTTGGCAATTTACATCCCACCCATCAGCATAACAAGGCTCCCAGTTCTCCATGGCCTGTCCTGCCTTTCTGGATTTTACACTTTTTTCAGATGGTCCTTTTGACCAGGGGGCAGTGAGACTTCATTGTAGTGCAGATTTCCTTTGCAAGCTTGCTTGGTTGGCCAAAAAGGGCGTATGCGTTTTTTCCTGAATATATTAAGGAAAAAACGCATACGCCCTTTTTGGCCAAGTGCATCATTGTGGACGTTCTGCCTCTTTTCCTATGCTTTACATGCAATTCCAGTCTACCTCCTGAAATCGGTTTCCTGCAATTCTGCCCCGCTTTCAAATCCTCTTGGCAGACTTACTTCAATATATTTTTGGACGATAGCTATCATTTATAACTCTGCAGGTATGTGAATGACAGTGCCCCTGAGCTCCTTTCTTCAACTCGCTTTCTTGTGAGCTGGCCGCAACACCGCAGGATTGCTTCAGGCCCTAGTGTGGTTCCGGCATGGCATGCTGAGCCTTTGTTTAATTCCTCTTCCTGGTGGGAAATGAGAGTTAAATTTGCCCGTCCAGACACCTCCAGCTAGTCTCTCATTGGTTCTCCCTATTCCTGTTCATTTTCCGCAGAAATTGCAAACTGGGCCAAACAGGAGGTTAAAGGCACTGACTCTCCAAGAGGGGAGAGTGTTAGTAAAGCGTCTGGAATGTTGCACCCGAGTACCAGGGGACGAAAACTGAGACACATTTGAACACGTTTCCCGATCACATGGTGGATCATACTCTGGGTTCCACATGCATGTTTTAGCTGAAGGAAGAATCCCTTAAACCTGGAGAGTTGAGACCCCTGCAATGGGTACCATGCAATATGACTTCAAAGGGTCTGCATTTGCTCACCGAACCTCACCAATCCTATCACTGCTGCATTTATGCCACTGTACACACGTTTGATTCTCTTTCTGAGACATATAAATCCATAGGTTTTAAGATTCTTACTAGTCAGGTATATTCTTAGGCGTTTAATATGGGGTGTAGAGTCCACTTCGTTGAGCAAGGAGTAGCTCTTGTCTATTACATATTTGGCTTATGGAACGGTATCTGTGCTAATTTCAATCTCTGGTTTTATGCAGCACCCCAACTCACCTTTCCCCTTAAGCAAGCATAAGTCGGTTTTCTACATTTGAGACCCTGTTCTGTTTTGTAATTCAGTTCCTGTGTAGCCAAGTTTACATTCCATGTGGTAGAGATATCTTATGATGTTTCTTTTTCTGTGTGACTTATTTCACTTAGAATCATCGTACCTGAATCCACTCATTATGCTGCTATGGGCCTGATGACATAGATTTCATTGCTGAGTGATATTGCATTGTACGTAAGTACCACAACTTCTTTATCCATTTTTCACTTTCTGTGATTTTGAACTTGTACTGTAAACGAGGTTCTTGTAAACAGAGCCTTCCCAAACTTTGGGGTGGCTGTGTCTTTTTTATTTTAATTTCCCTAAACTATAGGACCATAAGTGGAAATGCCCTAGGCTCTGTTGCTTTGTTTTGTAGATGTTTCAGGAAACACCATACACTTCTCCAGAGTGGCTGTTGGCAATTTACATCCCGCCCATCAGCATAACAAGGCTCCCAGTTCTCCATGGCCTGTCCTGCCTTTCTGGATTTTACACTTTTTTCAGATGGCCCTTTTGACCGGGGGGCAGTGAGACTTCATTGTAGTGCAGATTTCCTTTGCAAGCTTGCTTGGTTGGCCAAAAAGGGCGTATGCGTTTTTTCCTGAATATATTCAGGAAAAAACGCATACGCCCTTTTTGGCCAAGTGCATCATTGTGGACGTTCTGCCTCTTTTCCTTTGCTTTACATGCAATTCCAGTCTACCTCCTGAAATCGGTTTCCTGCAATTCTGCCCAGCGTTCAAGTCCTCTTGGCAGCCTTACTTCAATATATTTTTGGACGATAGCTGTCATTTATAACTCTGCAGGTTTGTGAATGACAGTGCCCCTGAGCTCCTTTCTTCAACTCGCTTTCTTGTGAGCTGGCCGCAACACCGCAGCATTGCTTCAGGCCCTAGTGTGGTTCCGGCATGACATGCTGAGCCTTTGTTTAATTCCTCTTCCTGGTGGGAAATGAGAGTTAACTTTGCCCGTCCAGACACCTCCAGCTAGTCTCTCATTGGTTCTCCCTATTCCTGTTCATTTTCCGCAGAAATTGCAAACTGGGCCAAACAGGAGGTTAAAGGCACTGACTCTCCAAGTGGGGAGAGTGTTAGTAAAGCATCTGGAATGTTGCACCCGAGTACCGGGGGATGAAAACTGACACAATTAAACACGTTTCCCGATCACACGGTGGATCATACTCTGGGTTTCACATGCATGTTTTAGCTGAAGGAAGAATCCCTTAAACCTGGAGAGTTGAGACCCATGGAATGGGTACCATGCAATATGACTTCAAAGGGTCTGCATTTGCTCACCGAACCTCACCAATCCTATCACTGCTGCATTTATGACAATGTACACACGCTTGATTCTCTTTCGGAGACATATAAATCCATAGGTTTTAAGATTCTTTCTAGTCAGGTATATTCTTACGCGTTTAATATGGGGTGTAGAGTCCACTTCGTTGAGCAAGGAGTAGCTCTTGTCTATTAAATATTTGGCTTATGGAACGGTATCTGTTCTAATTTCAATCTCTGGTTTTATGCAGCACCCCAACTCACCTTTCGCCTTAAGCAAGCATAAGTTGGTTTTCTACATTTGAGACCCTGTTCTGTTTTGTAATTCAGTTCCTGTGTAGCCAAGTTTACATTCCTTGTAGTAGTGATATCTTATGATGTTTCTTTTTCTGTGTGACTTATTTCACTTAGAATCATCGTACCTGAATCCACTCATTATGCTGCTACGGGCCTGATGACATAGATTTCATTGCTGAGTGATATTGCATTGTACGTAAGTACCACAACTTCTTTATCCATTTTTCGCTTTCTGTGATATTGAACTTGGACCATAAATGAGGTTCTTGTAAACAGAGCTGTCCCTAACTTTGGGGTGGCTGAGTCTTTTTGATTTTAATTTCCCTAAGCTATAGGACCATAAGTGGAAGTGCCCTAGGCTCTGTTGCTTTGTTTTTTAGATGTTTCAGGAAACACCATACACTTCTCCAGAGTGGCTGTTGGCAATTTACATCCCACCCATCAGCATAACAAGGCTCCCAGTTCTCCATGGCCTGTCCTGCCTTTCTGGATTTTACACTTTTTTCAGATGGCCCTTTTGACCGGGGGGCAGTGAGACTTCATTGTAGTGCAGATTTCCTTTGCAAGCTTGCTTGGTTGGCCAAAAAGGGCGTATGCGTTTTTTCCTGAATATATTCAGGAAAAAACGCATACGCCCTTTTTGGCCAAGTGCATCATTGTGGACGTTCTGCCTCTTTTCCTATGCTTTACATGCAATTCCAGTCTACCTCCTGAAATCAGTTTCCTGCAATTCTGCCCCGCTTTCAAGTCCTCTTGGCAGCCTTACTTCAATATATTTTTGGACGATAGCTATCATTTATAACTCTGCAGGTATGTGAATGACAGTGCCCCTGAGCTCCTTTCTTCAACTCGCTTTCTTGTGAGCTGGCCGCAACACCGCAGGATTGCTTCAGGCCCTAGTGTGGTTCCGGCATGGCACGCTGAGCCTTTGTTTAATTCCTCTTCCTGGTGGGAAATGAGAGTTAAATTTGCCCGTCCAGACACCTCCAGCTAGTCTCTCATTGGTTCTCCCTATTCCTGTTCATTTTCCGCAGAAATGGCAAACTGGGCCAAACAGGAGGTTAAAGGCACTGACTCTCCAAGAGGGGAGAGTGTTAGTAAAGCGTCTGGAATGTTGCACCCGAGCACCAGGGGACGAAAACTGAGACACATTTGAACACGTTTCCCGATCACATGGTGGATCATACTCTGGGTTCCACATGCATGTTTTAGCTGAAGGAAGAATCCCTTAAACCTGGAGAGTTGAGACCCCTGCAATGGGTACCATGCAATATGACTTCAAAGGGTCTGCATTTGCTCACCGAACCTCACCAATCCTATCACTGCTGCATTTATGCCACTGTACACACGCTTGATTCTCTTTCGGAGACTTATAAATCCATAGGTTTTAAGATTCTTACTAGTCAGGTATATTCTTAGGCGTTTAATATGGGGTGTAGAGTCCACTTCGTTGAGCAAGGAGTAGCTCTTGTCTATTACATATTTGGCTTATGGAACGGTATCTGTGCTAATTTCAATCTCTGGTTTTATGCAGCACCCCAACTCACCTTTCCCCTTAAGCAAGCATAAGTCGGTTTTCTACATTTGAGACCCTGTTCTGTTTTGTAATTCAGTTCCTGTGTAGCCAAGTTTACATTCCATGTGGTAGAGATATCTTATGATGTTTCTTTTTCTGTGTGACTTATTTCACTTAGAATCATCGTACCTGAATCCACTCATTATGCTGCTATGGGCCTGATGACATAGATTTCATTGCTGAGTGATATTGCATTGTACGTAAGCACCACAACTTCTTTATCCATTTTTCACTTTCTGTGATTTTGAACTTATACTGTAAACGAGGTTCTTGTAAACAGAGCCTTCCCAAACTTTGGGGTGGCTGTGTCTTTTTGATTTTAATTTCCCTAAGCTATAGGACCATAAGTGGAAGTGCCCTAGGCTCTGTTGCTTTGTTTTGTAGATGTTTCAGGAAACACCATACACTTCTCCAGAGTGGCTGTTGGCAATTTACATCCCGCCCATCAGCATAACAAGGCTCCCAGTTCTCCATGGCCTGTCCTGCCTTTCTGGATTTTACACTTTTTTCAGATGGCCCTTTTGACCGGGGGGCAGTGAGACTTCATTGTAGTGCAGATTTCCTTTGCAAGCTTGCTTGGTTGGCCAAAAAGGGCGTATGCGTTTTTTCCTGAATATATTAAGGAAAAAACGCATACGCCCTTTTTGGCCAAGTGCATCATTGTGGACGTTCTGCCTCTTTTCCTATGCTTTACATGCAATTCCAGTCTACCTCCTGAAATCGGTTTCCTGCAATTCTGCCCCGCTTTCAAGTCCTCTTGGCAGCCTTACTTCAATATATTTTTGGACGATAGCTATCATTTATAACTCTGCAGGTATGTGAATGACAGTGCCCCTGAGCTCCTTTCTTCAACTCGCTTTCTTGTGAGCGGGCCGCAACACCTCAGGATTGCTTCAGGCCCTAGTGTGGTTCCGGCATGGTACGCTGAGCCTTTGTTTAATTCCTCTTCCTGGTGGGAAATGAGAGTTAACTTTGCCCGTCCAGACACCTCCAGCTAGTCTCTCATTGGTTCTCCCTATTCCTGTTCATTTTCCGCAGAAATTGCAAACTGGGCCAAACAGGAGGTTAAAGGCACTGACTCTCCAAGTGGGGAGAGTGTTAGTAAAGCGTCTGGAATGTTGCACCCGAGTACCAGGGGACGAAAACTGAGACACATTTGAACACGTTTCCCGATCACATGGTGGATCATACTCTGGGTTCCACATGCATGTTTTAGCTGAAGGAAGAATCCCTTAAACCTGGAGAGTTGAGACCCCTGCAATGGGTACCATGCAATATGACTTCAAAGGGTCTGCATTTGCTCACCGAACCTCACCAATCCTATCACTGCTGCATTTATGCCACTGTACACACGCTTGATTCTCTTTCTGAGACATATAAATCCATAGGTTTTAAGATTCTTACTAGTCAGGTATATTCTTAGGCGTTTAATATGGGGTGTAGAGTCCACTTCGTTGAGCAAGGAGTAGCTCTTGTCTATTACATATTTGGCTTATGGAACGGTATCTGTTCTAATTTCAATCTCTGGTTTTATGCAGCACCCCAACTCACCTTTTGCCTTAAGCAAGCATAAGTTGGTTTTCTACATTTGAGACCCTGTTCTGTTTTGTAATTCAGTTCCTGTGTAGCCAAGTTTACATTCCATGTGGTAGAGATATCTTATGATGTTTCTTTCTCTGTGTGACTTATTTCACTTAGAATCATCGTACCTGAATCCACTCATTATGCTGCTATGGGCCTGATGACATAGATTTCATTGCTGAGTGATATTGCATTGTACGTAAGTACCACAACTTCTTTATCCATTTTGCGCTTTCTGTGATATTGAACTTGTACCGTAAAGGAGGTTCTTGTAAACAGAGCTGTCCCAAAGATTGGGGTGGTTGTGTCTTTTTGATTTTAATTTCCCTAAGCTATAGGACCATAAGTGGAAGTGCCCTAGGCTGTGTTGCTTTGTTTTTTAGATGTTTCAGGAAACACCATACACTTCTCCAGAGTGACTGTTGGCAATTTACATCCCGCCCATCAGCATAACAAGGCTCCCAGTTCTCCATGGGCTGTCCTGCCTTTCTGGATTTTACACTTTTTTCAGATGGCCCTTTTGACCGGGGGGCAGTGAGACTTCATTGTAGTGCAGATTTCCTTTGCAAGCTTGCTTGGTTGGCCAAAAAGGGCGTATGCGTTTATTCCTGAATATATTCAGGAAAAAACGCATACGCCCTTTTTGGCCAAGTGCATCATTGTGGACGTTCTGCCTCTTTTCCTATGCTTTACATGCAATTCCAGTCTACCTCCTGAAATCGGTTTCCTGCAATTCTGCCCCGCTTTCAAGTCCTCTTGGCAGCCTTACTTCAATATATTTTTGGACGATAGCTGTCATTTATAACTCTGCAGGTTTGTGAATGACAGTGCCCCTGAGCTCCTTTCTTCAACTCGCTTTCTTGTGAGCTGGCCGCAACACCGCAGCATTGCTTCAGACCCTAGTGTGGTTCCGGCATGGCACGCTGAGCCTTTGGTTAATTCCTCTTCCTGGTGGGAAATGAGAGTTAAATTTGCCCGTCCAGACACCTCCAGCTAGTCTCTCATTGGTTCTCCCTATTCCTGTTCATTTTCCGCAGAAATTGCAAACTGGGCCAAACAGGAGGTTAAAGGCACTGACTCTCCAAGTGGGGAGAGTGTTAGTAAAGCGTCTGGAATGTTGCACCCGAGTACCGGGGGACGAAAACTGAGTCACATTTGAACACGTTTCCCGATCACACAGTGGATCATACTCTGAGTTCCACATGCATGTTTTAGCTGAAGGAAGAATCCCTTAAACCTGGAGAGTTGAGACCCATGGAATGGGTACCATGCAATATGACTTGAAAGGGTCTGCATTTGCTCACCGAACCTCACCAATCCTATCACTGCTGCATTTATGCCAGTGTACACACGCTTGATTCTCTTTCTGAGACATATAAATCCATAGGTTTTAAGATTCTTACTAGTCAGGTATATTCTTAGGCGTTTAATATGGGGTGTAGAGTCCACTTCGTTGAGCAAGGAGTAGCTCTTGTCTATTACATATTTGGCTTATGGAACGGTATCTGTTCTAATTTCAATCTCTGGTTTTATGCAGCACCGCAACTCACCTTTTGCCTTAAGCAAGCATAAGTTGGTTTTCTACATTTGAGACCCTGTTCTGTTTTGTAATTCAGTTCCTGTGTAGCCAAGTTTACATTCCATGTGGTAGAGATATCTTATGATGTTTCTTTCTCTGTGTGACTTATTTCACTTAGAATCATCGTACCTGAATCCACTCATTATGCTGCTATGGGCCTGATGACATAGATTTCATTGCTGAGTGATATTGCATTGTACATAAGTACCACAACTTCTTTATCCATTTTGCGCTTTCTGTGATATTGAACTTGTACCGTAAAGGAGGTTCTTGTAAACAGAGCTGTCCCAAAGATTGGGGTGGTTGTGTCTTTTTGATTTTAATTTCCCTAAGCTATAGGACCATAAGTGGAAGTGCCCTAGGCTGTGTTGCTTTGTTTTTTAGATGTTTCAGGAAACACCATACACTTCTCCAGAGTGACTGTTGGCAATTTACATCCCGCCCATCAGCATAACAAGGCTCCCAGTTCTCCATGGCCTGTCCTGCCTTTCTGGATTTTACACTTTTTTCAGATGGCCCTTTTGACCGGGGGGCAGTGAGACTTCATTGTAGTGCAGATTTCCTTTGCAAGCTTGCTTGGTTGGCCAAAAAGGGCGTATGCGTTTTTTCCTGAATATATTAAGGAAAAAACGCATACGCCCTTTTTGGCCAAGTGCATCATTGTGGACGTTCTGCCTCTTTTCCTATGCTTTACATGCAATTCCAGTCTACCTCCTGAAATCGGTTTCCTGCAATTCTGCCCCGCTTTCAAGTCCTCTTGGCAGCCTTACTTCAATATATTTTTGGACGATAGCTATCATTTATAACTCTGCAGGTATGTGAATGACAGTGCCCCTGAGCTCCTTTCTTCAACTCGCTTTCTTGTGAGCGGGCCGCAACACCTCAGGATTGCTTCAGGCCCTAGTGTGGTTCCGGCATGGTACGCTGAGCCTTTGTTTAATTCCTCTTCCTGGTGGGAAATGAGAGTTAACTTTGCCCGTCCAGACACCTCCAGCTAGTCTCTCATTGGTTCTCCCTATTCCTGTTCATTTTCCGCAGAAATTGCAAACTGGGCCAAACAGGAGGTTAAAGGCACTGACTCTCCAAGTGGGGAGAGTGTTAGTAAAGCGTCTGGAATGTTGCACCCGAGTACCAGGGGACGAAAACTGAGACACATTTGAACACGTTTCCCGATCACATGGTGGATCATACTCTGGGTTCCACATGCATGTTTTAGCTGAAGGAAGAATCCCTTAAACCTGGAGAGTTGAGACCCCTGCAATGGGTACCATGCAATATGACTTCAAAGGGTCTGCATTTGCTCACCGAACCTCACCAATCCTATCACTGCTGCATTTATGCCACTGTACACACGCTTGATTCTCTTTCTGAGACATATAAATCCATAGGTTTTAAGATTCTTACTAGTCAGGTATATTCTTAGGCGTTTAATATGGGGTGTAGAGTCCACTTCGTTGAGCAAGGAGTAGCTCTTGTCTATTACATATTTGGCTTATGGAACGGTATCTGTTCTAATTTCAATCTCTGGTTTTATGCAGCACCCCAACTCACCTTTTGCCTTAAGCAAGCATAAGTTGGTTTTCTACATTTGAGACCCTGTTCTGTTTTGTAATTCAGTTCCTGTGTAGCCAAGTTTACATTCCATGTGGTAGAGATATCTTATGATGTTTCTTTCTCTGTGTGACTTATTTCACTTAGAATCATCGTACCTGAATCCACTCATTATGCTGCTATGGGCCTGATGACATAGATTTCATTGCTGAGTGATATTGCATTGTACGTAAGTACCACAACTTCTTTATCCATTTTGCGCTTTCTGTGATATTGAACTTGTACCGTAAAGGAGGTTCTTGTAAACAGAGCTGTCCCAAAGATTGGGGTGGTTGTGTCTTTTTGATTTTAATTTCCCTAAGCTATAGGACCATAAGTGGAAGTGCCCTAGGCTGTGTTGCTTTGTTTTTTAGATGTTTCAGGAAACACCATACACTTCTCCAGAGTGACTGTTGGCAATTTACATCCCGCCCATCAGCATAACAAGGCTCCCAGTTCTCCATGGGCTGTCCTGCCTTTCTGGATTTTACACTTTTTTCAGATGGCCCTTTTGACCGGGGGGCAGTGAGACTTCATTGTAGTGCAGATTTCCTTTGCAAGCTTGCTTGGTTGGCCAAAAAGGGCGTATGCGTTTATTCCTGAATATATTCAGGAAAAAACGCATACGCCCTTTTTGGCCAAGTGCATCATTGTGGACGTTCTGCCTCTTTTCCTATGCTTTACATGCAATTCCAGTCTACCTCCTGAAATCGGTTTCCTGCAATTCTGCCCCGCTTTCAAGTCCTCTTGGCAGCCTTACTTCAATATATTTTTGGACGATAGCTGTCATTTATAACTCTGCAGGTTTGTGAATGACAGTGCCCCTGAGCTCCTTTCTTCAACTCGCTTTCTTGTGAGCTGGCCGCAACACCGCAGCATTGCTTCAGACCCTAGTGTGGTTCCGGCATGGCACGCTGAGCCTTTGGTTAATTCCTCTTCCTGGTGGGAAATGAGAGTTAAATTTGCCCGTCCAGACACCTCCAGCTAGTCTCTCATTGGTTCTCCCTATTCCTGTTCATTTTCCGCAGAAATTGCAAACTGGGCCAAACAGGAGGTTAAAGGCACTGACTCTCCAAGTGGGGAGAGTGTTAGTAAAGCGTCTGGAATGTTGCACCCGAGTACCGGGGGACGAAAACTGAGTCACATTTGAACACGTTTCCCGATCACACAGTGGATCATACTCTGAGTTCCACATGCATGTTTTAGCTGAAGGAAGAATCCCTTAAACCTGGAGAGTTGAGACCCATGGAATGGGTACCATGCAATATGACTTGAAAGGGTCTGCATTTGCTCACCGAACCTCACCAATCCTATCACTGCTGCATTTATGCCAGTGTACACACGCTTGATTCTCTTTCTGAGACATATAAATCCATAGGTTTTAAGATTCTTACTAGTCAGGTATATTCTTAGGCGTTTAATATGGGGTGTAGAGTCCACTTCGTTGAGCAAGGAGTAGCTCTTGTCTATTACATATTTGGCTTATGGAACGGTATCTGTTCTAATTTCAATCTCTGGTTTTATGCAGCACCCCAACTCACCTTTTGCCTTAAGCAAGCATAAGTTGGTTTTCTACATTTGAGACCCTGTTCTGTTTTGTAATTCAGTTCCTGTGTAGCCAAGTTTACATTCCATGTGGTAGAGATATCTTATGATGTTTCTTTCTCTGTGTGACTTATTTCACTTAGAATCATCGTACCTGAATCCACTCATTATGCTGCTATGGGCCTGATGACATAGATTTCATTGCTGAGTGATATTGCATTGTACATAAGTACCACAACTTCTTTATCCATTTTGCGCTTTCTGTGATATTGAACTTGTACCGTAAAGGAGGTTCTTGTAAACAGAGCTGTCCCAAAGATTGGGGTGGTTGTGTCTTTTTGATTTTAATTTCCCTAAGCTATAGGACCATAAGTGGAAGTGCCCTAGGCTGTGTTGCTTTGTTTTTTAGATGTTTCAGGAAACACCATACACTTCTCCAGAGTGACTGTTGGCAATTTACATCCCGCCCATCAGCATAACAAGGCTCCCAGTTCTCCATGGGCTGTCCTGCCTTTCTGGATTTTACACTTTTTTCAGATGGCCCTTTTGACCGGGGGGCAGTGAGACTTCATTGTAGTGCAGATTTCCTTTGCAAGCTTGCTTGGTTGGCCAAAAAGGGCGTATGCGTTTATTCCTGAATATATTCAGGAAAAAACGCATACGCCCTTTTTGGCCAAGTGCATCATTGTGGACGTTCTGCCTCTTTTCCTATGCTTTACATGCAATTCCAGTCTACCTCCTGAAATCGGTTTCCTGCAATTCTGCCCCGCTTTCAAGTCCTCTTGGCAGCCTTACTTCAATATATTTTTGGACGATAGCTGTCATTTATAACTCTGCAGGTTTGTGAATGACAGTGCCCCTGAGCTCCTTTCTTCAACTCGCTTTCTTGTGAGCTGGCCGCAACACCGCAGCATTGCTTCAGACCCTAGTGTGGTTCCGGCATGGCACGCTGAGCCTTTGGTTAATTCCTCTTCCTGGTGGGAAATGAGAGTTAAATTTGCCCGTCCAGACACCTCCAGCTAGTCTCTCATTGGTTCTCCCTATTCCTGTTCATTTTCCGCAGAAATTGCAAACTGGGCCAAACAGGAGGTTAAAGGCACTGACTCTCCAAGTGGGGAGAGTGTTAGTAAAGCGTCTGGAATGTTGCACCCGAGTACCGGGGGACGAAAACTGAGTCACATTTGAACACGTTTCCCGATCACACAGTGGATCATACTCTGAGTTCCACATGCATGTTTTAGCTGAAGGAAGAATCCCTTAAACCTGGAGAGTTGAGACCCATGGAATGGGTACCATGCAATATGACTTGAAAGGGTCTGCATTTGCTCACCGAACCTCACCAATCCTATCACTGCTGCATTTATGCCAGTGTACACACGCTTGATTCTCTTTCTGAGACATATAAATCCATAGGTTTTAAGATTCTTACTAGTCAGGTATATTCTTAGGCGTTTAATATGGGGTGTAGAGTCCACTTCGTTGAGCAAGGAGTAGCTCTTGTCTATTACATATTTGGCTTATGGAACGGTATCTGTTCTAATTTCAATCTCTGGTTTTATGCAGCACCCCAACTCACCTTTTGCCTTAAGCAAGCATAAGTTGGTTTTCTACATTTGAGACCCTGTTCTGTTTTGTAATTCAGTTCCTGTGTAGCCAAGTTTACATTCCATGTGGTAGAGATATCTTATGATGTTTCTTTCTCTGTGTGACTTATTTCACTTAGAATCATCGTACCTGAATCCACTCATTATGCTGCTATGGGCCTGATGACATAGATTTCATTGCTGAGTGATATTGCATTGTACATAAGTACCACAACTTCTTTATCCATTTTGCGCTTTCTGTGATATTGAACTTGTACCGTAAAGGAGGTTCTTGTAAACAGAGCTGTCCCAAAGATTGGGGTGGTTGTGTCTTTTTGATTTTAATTTCCCTAAGCTATAGGACCATAAGTGGAAGTGCCCTAGGCTGTGTTGCTTTGTTTTTTAGATGTTTCAGGAAACACCATACACTTCTCCAGAGTGACTGTTGGCAATTTACATCCCGCCCATCAGCATAACAAGGCTCCCAGTTCTCCATGGGCTGTCCTGCCTTTCTGGATTTTACACTTTTTTCAGATGGCCCTTTTGACCGGGGGGCAGTGAGACTTCATTGTAGTGCAGATTTCCTTTGCAAGCTTGCTTGGTTGGCCAAAAAGGGCGTATGCGTTTATTCCTGAATATATTCAGGAAAAAACGCATACGCCCTTTTTGGCCAAGTGCATCATTGTGGACGTTCTGCCTCTTTTCCTATGCTTTACATGCAATTCCAGTCTACCTCCTGAAATCGGTTTCCTGCAATTCTGCCCCGCTTTCAAGTCCTCTTGGCAGCCTTACTTCAATATCTTTTTGGACGATAGCTGTCATTTATAACTCTGCAGGTTTGTGAATGACAGTGCCCCTGAGCTCCTTTCTTCAACTCGCTTTCTTGTGAGCTGGCCGCAACACCGCAGCATTGCTTCAGACCCTAGTGTGGTTCCGGCATGGCACGCTGAGCCTTTGGTTAATTCCTCTTCCTGGTGGGAAATGAGAGTTAAATTTGCCCGTCCAGACACCTCCAGCTAGTCTCTCATTGGTTCTCCCTATTCCTGTTCATTTTCCGCAGAAATTGCAAACTGGGCCAAACAGGAGGTTAAAGGCACTGACTCTCCAAGTGGGGAGAGTGTTAGTAAAGCGTCTGGAATGTTGCACCCGAGTACCGGGGGACGAAAACTGAGTCACATTTGAACACGTTTCCCGATCACACAGTGGATCATACTCTGAGTTCCACATGCATGTTTTAGCTGAAGGAAGAATCCCTTAAACCTGGAGAGTTGAGACCCATGGAATGGGTACCATGCAATATGACTTGAAAGGGTCTGCATTTGCTCACCGAACCTCACCAATCCTATCACTGCTGCATTTATGCCACTGTACACACGCTTGATTCTCTTTCTGAGACATATAAATCCATAGGTTTTAAGATTCTTACTAGTCAGGTATATTCTTAGGCGTTTAATATGGGGTGTAGAGTCCACTTCGTTGAGCAAGGAGTAGCTCTTGTCTATTACATATTTGGCTTATGGAACGGTATCTGTTCTAATTTCAATCTCTGGTTTTATGCAGCACCCCAACTCACCTTTCCCCTTAAGCAAGCATAAGTCGGTTTTCTACATTTGAGACCCTGTTCTGTTTTGTAATTCAGTTCCTGTGTAGCCAAGTTTACATTCCATGTGGTAGAGATATCTTATGATGTTTCTTTTTCTGTGTGACTTATTTCACTTAGAATCATCGTACCTGAGTCCACTCATTATGCTGCTATGGGCCTGATGACATAGATTTCATTGCTGAGTGATATTGCATTGTACGTAAGTACCACAACTTCTTTATCCATTTTTCACTTTCTGTGATTTTGAACTTGTACTGTAAACGAGGTTCTTGTAAACAGAGCCTTCCCAAACTTTGGGGTGGCTGTGTCTTTTTGATTTTAATTTCCCTAAGCTATAGGACCATAAGTGGAAGTGCCCTAGGCTCTGTTGCTTTGTTTTGTAGATGTTTCAGGAAACACCATACACTTCTCCAGAGTGGCTGTTGGCAATTTACATCCCGCCCATCAGCATAACAAGGCTCCCAGTTCTCCATGGCCTGTCCTGCCTTTCTGGATTTTACACTTTTTTCAGATGGCCCTTTTGACCGGGGGGCAGTGAGACTTCATTGTAGTGCAGATTTCCTTTGCAAGCTTGCTTGGTTGGCCAAAAAGGGCGTATGCGTTTTTTCCTGAATATATTCAGGAAAAAACGCATACGCCCTTTTTGGCCAAGTGCATCATTGTGGACGTTCTGCCTCTTTTCCTTTGCTTTACATGCAATTCCAGTCTACCTCCTGAAATCGGTTTCCTGCAATTCTGCCCCACGTTCAAGTCCTCTTGGCAGCCTTACTTCAATATATTTTTGGACGATAGCTGTCATTTATAACTCTGCAGGTTTGTGAATGACACTGCCCCTGAGCTCCTTTCTTCAACTCGCTTTCTTGTGAGCTGGCCGCAACACCGCAGCATTGCTTCAGGCCCTAGTGTGGTTCCGGCATGACATGCTGAGCCTTTGGTTAATTCCTCTTCCTGGTGGGAAATGAGAGTTAACTTTGCCCGTCCAGACACCTCCAGCTAGTCTCTCATTGGTTCTCCCTATTCCTGTTCATTTTCCGCAGAAATTGCAAACTGGGCCAAACAAGGGGTTAAAGGCACTGACTCTCCAAGTGGGGAGAGTGTTAGTAAAGCGTCTGGAATGTTGCACCCGAGTACCGGGGGATGAAAACTGACACAATTAAACACGTTTCCCGATCACACGGTGGATCATACTCTGGGTTCCACATGCATGTTTTAGCTGAAGGAAGAATCCCTTAAACCTGGAGAGTTGAGACCCATGGAATGGGTACCATGCAATATGACTTCAAAGGGTCTGCATTTACTCACCGAACCTCACCAATAATATCACTGCTGCGTTTATGCCGCTGTACACACGCTTGATTCTCTTTCGGAGACATATAAATCCATAGGTTTTTAGATTCTTTCTAGTCAGGTATATTCTTACGCGTTTAATATGGGGTGTAGAGTCCACTTCGTTGAGCAAGGAGTAGCTCTTGTCTATTAAATATTTGGCTTATGGAACGGTATCTGTTCTAATTTCAATCTCTGGTTTTATGCAGCACCCCAACTCACCTTTCGCCTTAAGCAAGCATAAGTTGGTTTTCTACATTTGAGACCCTGTTCTGTTTTGTAATTCAGTTCCTGTGTAGCCAAGTTTACATTCCTTGTAGTAGTGATATCTTATGATGTTTGTTTTTCTGTGTGACTTATTTCACTTAGAATCATCGTACCTGAATCCACTCATTATGCTGCTACGGGCCTGATGACATAGATTTCATTGCTGAGTGATATTGCATTGTACGTAAGTACCACAACTTCTTTATCCATTTTGCGCTTTCTGTGATATTGAACTTGGACCATAAATGAGGTTCTTGTAAACAGAGCTGTCCCTAACTTTGGGGTGGCTGAGTCTTTTTGATTTTAATTTCCCTAAGCTATAGGACCATAAGTGGAAGTGCCCTAGGCTCTGTTGCTTTGTTTTTTAGATGTTTCAGGAAACACCATACACTTCTCCAGAGTGGCTGTTGGCAATTTACATCCCACCCATCAGCATAACAAGGCTCCCAGTTCTCCATGGCCTGTCCTGCCTTTCTGGATTTTACACTTTTTTCAGATGGCCCTTTTGACCGGGGGGCAGTGAGACTTCATTGTAGTGCAGATTTCCTTTGCAAGCTTGCTTGGTTGGCCAAAAAGGGCGTATGCGTTTTTTCCTGAATATATTCAGGAAAAAACGCATACGCCCTTTTTGGCCAAGTGCATCATTGTGGACGTTCTGCCTCTTTTCCTATGCTTTACATGCAATTCCAGTCTACCTCCTGAAATCGGTTTCCTGCAATTCTGCCCCGCTTTCAAGTCCTCTTGGCAGCCTTACTTCAATATATTTTTGGACGATAGCTATCATTTATAACTCTGCAGGTATGTGAATGACAGTGCCCCTGAGCTCCTTTCTTCAACTCGCTTTCTTGTGAGTGGGCCGCAACACCGCAGGATTGCTTCAGGCCCTAGTGTGGTTCCGGCATGGCACGCTGAGCCTTTGTTTAATTCCTCTTCCTGGTGGGAAATGAGAGTTAAATTTGCCCGTCCAGACACCTCCAGCTAGTCTCTCATTGGTTCTCCCTATTCCTGTTCATTTTCCGCAGAAATTGCAAACTTGGCCAAACAGGAGGTTAAAGGCACTGACTCTCCAAGTGGGGAGAGTGTTAGTAAAGCGTCTGGAATGTTGCACCCGAGTACCAGGGGACAAAAACTGAGACACATTTGAACACGTTTCCCGATCACATGGTGGATCATACTCTGGGTTCCACATGCATGTTTTAGCTGAAGGAAGAATCCCTTAAACCTGGAGAGTAGAGACCCCTGCAATGTGTACCATGCAATATGACTTCAAAGGGTCTGCATTTGCTCACCGAACCTCACCAATCCTATCACTGCTGCATTTATGCCACTGTACACACGCTTGATTCTCTTTCGGAGACATATAAATCCATAGGTTTTAAGATTCTTACTAGTCAGGTATATTCTTAGGCGTTTAATATGGGGTGTTGAGTCCACTTCGTTGAGCAAGGAGTAGCTCTTGTCTATTACATATTTGGCTTATGGAACGGTATCTGTTCTAATTTCAATCTCTGGTTTTATGCAGCACCCCAACTCACCTTTCGCCTTAAGCAAGCATAAGTTGGTTTTCTACATTTGAGACCCTGTTCTGTTTTGTAATTCAGTTCCTGTGTAGCCAAGTTTACATTCCATGTGGTAGAGATATCTTATGATGTTTCTTTTTCTGTGTGACTTATTTCACTTAGAATCATCGTACCTGAATCCACTCATTATGCTGCTATGGGCCTGATGACATAGATTTCATTGCTGAGTGATATTGCATTGTACGTAAGTACCACAACTTCTTTATCCATTTTGCGCTTTCTGTGATATTGAACTTGGACCATAAATGAGGTTCTTGTAAACAGAGCTGTCCCTAACTTTGGGGTGGCTGAGTCTTTTTGATTTTAATTTCCCTAAGCTATAGGACCATAAGTGGAAGTGCCCTAGGCTCTGTTGCTTTGTTTTTTAGATGTTTCAGGAAACACCATACACTTCTCCAGAGTGGCTGTTGGCAATTTACATCCCACCCATCAGCATAACAAGGCTCCCAGTTCTCCATGGCCTGTCCTGCCTTTCTGGATTTTACACTTTTTTCAGATGGTCCTTTTGACCAGGGGGCAGTGAGACTTCATTGTAGTGCAGATTTCCTTTGCAAGCTTGCTTGGTTGGCCAAAAAGGGCGTATGCGTTTTTTCCTGAATATATTAAGGAAAAAACGCATACGCCCTTTTTGGCCAAGTGCATCATTGTGGACGTTCTGCCTCTTTTCCTATGCTTTACATGCAATTCCAGTCTACCTCCTGAAATCGGTTTCCTGCAATTCTGCCCCGCTTTCAAATCCTCTTGGCAGACTTACTTCAATATATTTTTGGACGATAGCTATCATTTATAACTCTGCAGGTATGTGAATGACAGTGCCCCTGAGCTCCTTTCTTCAACTCGCTTTCTTGTGAGCTGGCCGCAACACCGCAGGATTGCTTCAGGCCCTAGTGTGGTTCCGGCATGGCATGCTGAGCCTTTGTTTAATTCCTCTTCCTGGTGGGAAATGAGAGTTAAATTTGCCCGTCCAGACACCTCCAGCTAGTCTCTCATTGGTTCTCCCTATTCCTGTTCATTTTCCGCAGAAATTGCAAACTGGGCCAAACAGGAGGTTAAAGGCACTGACTCTCCAAGAGGGGAGAGTGTTAGTAAAGCGTCTGGAATGTTGCACCCGAGTACCAGGGGACGAAAACTGAGACACATTTGAACACGTTTCCCGATCACATGGTGGATCATACTCTGGGTTCCACATGCATGTTTTAGCTGAAGGAAGAATCCCTTAAACCTGGAGAGTTGAGACCCCTGCAATGGGTACCATGCAATATGACTTCAAAGGGTCTGCATTTGCTCACCGAACCTCACCAATCCTATCACTGCTGCATTTATGCCACTGTACACACGTTTGATTCTCTTTCTGAGACATATAAATCCATAGGTTTTAAGATTCTTACTAGTCAGGTATATTCTTAGGCGTTTAATATGGGGTGTAGAGTCCACTTCGTTGAGCAAGGAGTAGCTCTTGTCTATTACATATTTGGCTTATGGAACGGTATCTGTGCTAATTTCAATCTCTGGTTTTATGCAGCACCCCAACTCACCTTTCCCCTTAAGCAAGCATAAGTCGGTTTTCTACATTTGAGACCCTGTTCTGTTTTGTAATTCAGTTCCTGTGTAGCCAAGTTTACATTCCATGTGGTAGAGATATCTTATGATGTTTCTTTTTCTGTGTGACTTATTTCACTTAGAATCATCGTACCTGAATCCACTCATTATGCTGCTATGGGCCTGATGACATAGATTTCATTGCTGAGTGATATTGCATTGTACGTAAGTACCACAACTTCTTTATCCATTTTTCACTTTCTGTGATTTTGAACTTGTACTGTAAACGAGGTTCTTGTAAACAGAGCCTTCCCAAACTTTGGGGTGGCTGTGTCTTTTTTATTTTAATTTCCCTAAACTATAGGACCATAAGTGGAAATGCCCTAGGCTCTGTTGCTTTGTTTTGTAGATGTTTCAGGAAACACCATACACTTCTCCAGAGTGGCTGTTGGCAATTTACATCCCGCCCATCAGCATAACAAGGCTCCCAGTTCTCCATGGCCTGTCCTGCCTTTCTGGATTTTACACTTTTTTCAGATGGCCCTTTTGACCGGGGGGCAGTGAGACTTCATTGTAGTGCAGATTTCCTTTGCAAGCTTGCTTGGTTGGCCAAAAAGGGCGTATGCGTTTTTTCCTGAATATATTCAGGAAAAAACGCATACGCCCTTTTTGGCCAAGTGCATCATTGTGGACGTTCTGCCTCTTTTCCTTTGCTTTACATGCAATTCCAGTCTACCTCCTGAAATCGGTTTCCTGCAATTCTGCCCAGCGTTCAAGTCCTCTTGGCAGCCTTACTTCAATATATTTTTGGACGATAGCTGTCATTTATAACTCTGCAGGTTTGTGAATGACAGTGCCCCTGAGCTCCTTTCTTCAACTCGCTTTCTTGTGAGCTGGCCGCAACACCGCAGCATTGCTTCAGGCCCTAGTGTGGTTCCGGCATGACATGCTGAGCCTTTGTTTAATTCCTCTTCCTGGTGGGAAATGAGAGTTAACTTTGCCCGTCCAGACACCTCCAGCTAGTCTCTCATTGGTTCTCCCTATTCCTGTTCATTTTCCGCAGAAATTGCAAACTGGGCCAAACAGGAGGTTAAAGGCACTGACTCTCCAAGTGGGGAGAGTGTTAGTAAAGCATCTGGAATGTTGCACCCGAGTACCGGGGGATGAAAACTGACACAATTAAACACGTTTCCCGATCACACGGTGGATCATACTCTGGGTTTCACATGCATGTTTTAGCTGAAGGAAGAATCCCTTAAACCTGGAGAGTTGAGACCCATGGAATGGGTACCATGCAATATGACTTCAAAGGGTCTGCATTTGCTCACCGAACCTCACCAATCCTATCACTGCTGCATTTATGACAATGTACACACGCTTGATTCTCTTTCGGAGACATATAAATCCATAGGTTTTAAGATTCTTTCTAGTCAGGTATATTCTTACGCGTTTAATATGGGGTGTAGAGTCCACTTCGTTGAGCAAGGAGTAGCTCTTGTCTATTAAATATTTGGCTTATGGAACGGTATCTGTTCTAATTTCAATCTCTGGTTTTATGTAGCACCCCAACTCACCTTTCGCCTTAAGCAAGCATAAGTTGGTTTTCTACATTTGAGACCCTGTTCTGTTTTGTAATTCAGTTCCTGTGTAGCCAAGTTTACATTCCTTGTAGTAGTGATATCTTATGATGTTTCTTTTTCTGTGTGACTTATTTCACTTAGAATCATCGTACCTGAATCCACTCATTATGCTGCTACGGGCCTGATGACATAGATTTCATTGCTGAGTGATATTGCATTGTACGTAAGTACCACAACTTCTTTATCCATTTTTCGCTTTCTGTGATATTGAACTTGGACCATAAATGAGGTTCTTGTAAACAGAGCTGTCCCTAACTTTGGGGTGGCTGAGTCTTTTTGATTTTAATTTCCCTAAGCTATAGGACCATAAGTGGAAGTGCCCTAGGCTCTGTTGCTTTGTTTTTTAGATGTTTCAGGAAACACCATACACTTCTCCAGAGTGGCTGTTGGCAATTTACATCCCACCCATCAGCATAACAAGGCTCCCAGTTCTCCATGGCCTGTCCTGCCTTTCTGGATTTTACACTTTTTTCAGATGGCCCTTTTGACCGGGGGGCAGTGAGACTTCATTGTAGTGCAGATTTCCTTTGCAAGCTTGCTTGGTTGGCCAAAAAGGGCGTATGCGTTTTTTCCTGAATATATTCAGGAAAAAACGCATACGCCCTTTTTGGCCAAGTGCATCATTGTGGACGTTCTGCCTCTTTTCCTATGCTTTACATGCAATTCCAGTCTACCTCCTGAAATCAGTTTCCTGCAATTCTGCCCCGCTTTCAAGTCCTCTTGGCAGCCTTACTTCAATATATTTTTGGACGATAGCTATCATTTATAACTCTGCAGGTATGTGAATGACAGTGCCCCTGAGCTCCTTTCTTCAACTCGCTTTCTTGTGAGCTGGCCGCAACACCGCAGGATTGCTTCAGGCCCTAGTGTGGTTCCGGCATGGCACGCTGAGCCTTTGTTTAATTCCTCTTCCTGGTGGGAAATGAGAGTTAAATTTGCCCGTCCAGACACCTCCAGCTAGTCTCTCATTGGTTCTCCCTATTCCTGTTCATTTTCCGCAGAAATGGCAAACTGGGCCAAACAGGAGGTTAAAGGCACTGACTCTCCAAGAGGGGAGAGTGTTAGTAAAGCGTCTGGAATGTTGCACCCGAGCACCAGGGGACGAAAACTGAGACACATTTGAACACGTTTCCCGATCACATGGTGGATCATACTCTGGGTTCCACATGCATGTTTTAGCTGAAGGAAGAATCCCTTAAACCTGGAGAGTTGAGACCCCTGCAATGGGTACCATGCAATATGACTTCAAAGGGTCTGCATTTGCTCACCGAACCTCACCAATCCTATCACTGCTGCATTTATGCCACTGTACACACGCTTGATTCTCTTTCGGAGACTTATAAATCCATAGGTTTTAAGATTCTTACTAGTCAGGTATATTCTTAGGCGTTTAATATGGGGTGTAGAGTCCACTTCGTTGAGCAAGGAGTAGCTCTTGTCTATTACATATTTGGCTTATGGAACGGTATCTGTGCTAATTTCAATCTCTGGTTTTATGCAGCACCCCAACTCACCTTTCCCCTTAAGCAAGCATAAGTCGGTTTTCTACATTTGAGACCCTGTTCTGTTTTGTAATTCAGTTCCTGTGTAGCCAAGTTTACATTCCATGTGGTAGAGATATCTTATGATGTTTCTTTTTCTGTGTGACTTATTTCACTTAGAATCATCGTACCTGAATCCACTCATTATGCTGCTATGGGCCTGATGACATAGATTTCATTGCTGAGTGATATTGCATTGTACGTAAGCACCACAACTTCTTTATCCATTTTTCACTTTCTGTGATTTTGAACTTATACTGTAAACGAGGTTCTTGTAAACAGAGCCTTCCCAAACTTTGGGGTGGCTGTGTCTTTTTGATTTTAATTTCCCTAAGCTATAGGACCATAAGTGGAAGTGCCCTAGGCTCTGTTGCTTTGTTTTGTAGATGTTTCAGGAAACACCATACACTTCTCCAGAGTGGCTGTTGGCAATTTACATCCCGCCCATCAGCATAACAAGGCTCCCAGTTCTCCATGGCCTGTCCTGCCTTTCTGGATTTTACACTTTTTTCAGATGGCCCTTTTGACCGGGGGGCAGTGAGACTTCATTGTAGTGCAGATTTCCTTTGCAAGCTTGCTTGGTTGGCCAAAAAGGGCGTATGCGTTTTTTCCTGAATATATTAAGGAAAAAACGCATACGCCCTTTTTGGCCAAGTGCATCATTGTGGACGTTCTGCCTCTTTTCCTATGCTTTACATGCAATTCCAGTCTACCTCCTGAAATCGGTTTCCTGCAATTCTGCCCCGCTTTCAAGTCCTCTTGGCAGCCTTACTTCAATATATTTTTGGACGATAGCTATCATTTATAACTCTGCAGGTATGTGAATGACAGTGCCCCTGAGCTCCTTTCTTCAACTCGCTTTCTTGTGAGCGGGCCGCAACACCTCAGGATTGCTTCAGGCCCTAGTGTGGTTCCGGCATGGTACGCTGAGCCTTTGTTTAATTCCTCTTCCTGGTGGGAAATGAGAGTTAACTTTGCCCGTCCAGACACCTCCAGCTAGTCTCTCATTGGTTCTCCCTATTCCTGTTCATTTTCCGCAGAAATTGCAAACTGGGCCAAACAGGAGGTTAAAGGCACTGACTCTCCAAGTGGGGAGAGTGTTAGTAAAGCGTCTGGAATGTTGCACCCGAGTACCAGGGGACGAAAACTGAGACACATTTGAACACGTTTCCCGATCACATGGTGGATCATACTCTGGGTTCCACATGCATGTTTTAGCTGAAGGAAGAATCCCTTAAACCTGGAGAGTTGAGACCCCTGCAATGGGTACCATGCAATATGACTTCAAAGGGTCTGCATTTGCTCACCGAACCTCACCAATCCTATCACTGCTGCATTTATGCCACTGTACACACGCTTGATTCTCTTTCGGAGACATATAAATCCATAGGTTTTAAGATTCTTACTAGTCAGGTATATTCTTAGGCGTTTAATATGGGGTGTAGAGTCCACTTCGTTGAGCAAGGAGTAGCTCTTGTCTATTACATATTTGGCTTATGGAACGGTATCTGTTCTAATTTCAATCTCTGGTTTTATGCAGCACCCCAACTCACCTTTTGCCTTAAGCAAGCATAAGTTGGTTTTCTACATTTGAGACCCTGTTCTGTTTTGTAATTCAGTTCCTGTGTAGCCAAGTTTACATTCCATGTGGTAGAGATATCTTATGATGTTTCTTTCTCTGTGTGACTTATTTCACTTAGAATCATCGTACCTGAATCCACTCATTATGCTGCTATGGGCCTGATGACATAGATTTCATTGCTGAGTGATATTGCATTGTACGTAAGTACCACAACTTCTTTATCCATTTTGCGCTTTCTGTGATATTGAACTTGTACCGTAAAGGAGGTTCTTGTAAACAGAGCTGTCCCAAAGATTGGGGTGGTTGTGTCTTTTTGATTTTAATTTCCGTAAGCTATAGGACCATAAGTGGAAGTGCCCTAGGCTGTGTTGCTTTGTTTTTTAGATGTTTCAGGAAACACCATACACTTCTCCAGAGTGACTGTTGGCAATTTACATCCCGCCCATCAGCATAACAAGGCTCCCAGTTCTCCATGGGCTGTCCTGCCTTTCTGGATTTTACACTTTTTTCAGATGGCCCTTTTGACCGGGGGGCAGTGAGACTTCATTGTAGTGCAGATTTCCTTTGCAAGCTTGCTTGGTTGGCCAAAAAGGGCGTATGCGTTTATTCCTGAATATATTCAGGAAAAAACGCATACGCCCTTTTTGGCCAAGTGCATCATTGTGGACGTTCTGCCTCTTTTCCTATGCTTTACATGCAATTCCAGTCTACCTCCTGAAATCGGTTTCCTGCAATTCTGCCCCGCTTTCAAGTCCTCTTGGCAGCCTTACTTCAATATATTTTTGGACGATAGCTGTCATTTATAACTCTGCAGGTTTGTGAATGACAGTGCCCCTGAGCTCCTTTCTTCAACTCGCTTTCTTGTGAGCTGGCCGCAACACCGCAGCATTGCTTCAGACCCTAGTGTGGTTCCGGCATGGCACGCTGAGCCTTTGGTTAATTCCTCTTCCTGGTGGGAAATGAGAGTTAAATTTGCCCGTCCAGACACCTCCAGCTAGTCTCTCATTGGTTCTCCCTATTCCTGTTCATTTTCCGCAGAAATTGCAAACTGGGCCAAACAGGAGGTTAAAGGCACTGACTCTCCAAGTGGGGAGAGTGTTAGTAAAGCGTCTGGAATGTTGCACCCGAGTACCGGGGGACGAAAACTGAGTCACATTTGAACACGTTTCCCGATCACACAGTGGATCATACTCTGAGTTCCACATGCATGTTTTAGCTGAAGGAAGAATCCCTTAAACCTGGAGAGTTGAGACCCATGGAATGGGTACCATGCAATATGACTTGAAAGGGTCTGCATTTGCTCACCGAACCTCACCAATCCTATCACTGCTGCATTTATGCCAGTGTACACACGCTTGATTCTCTTTCTGAGACATATAAATCCATAGGTTTTAAGATTCTTACTAGTCAGGTATATTCTTAGGCGTTTAATATGGGGTGTAGAGTCCACTTCGTTGAGCAAGGAGTAGCTCTTGTCTATTACATATTTGGCTTATGGAACGGTATCTGTTCTAATTTCAATCTCTGGTTTTATGCAGCACCCCAACTCACCTTTTGCCTTAAGCAAGCATAAGTTGGTTTTCTACATTTGAGACCCTGTTCTGTTTTGTAATTCAGTTCCTGTGTAGCCAAGTTTACATTCCATGTGGTAGAGATATCTTATGATGTTTCTTTCTCTGTGTGACTTATTTCACTTAGAATCATCGTACCTGAATCCACTCATTATGCTGCTATGGGCCTGATGACATAGATTTCATTGCTGAGTGATATTGCATTGTACATAAGTACCACAACTTCTTTATCCATTTTGCGCTTTCTGTGATATTGAACTTGTACCGTAAAGGAGGTTCTTGTAAACAGAGCTGTCCCAAAGATTGGGGTGGTTGTGTCTTTTTGATTTTAATTTCCCTAAGCTATAGGACCATAAGTGGAAGTGCCCTAGGCTGTGTTGCTTTGTTTTTTAGATGTTTCAGGAAACACCATACACTTCTCCAGAGTGACTGTTGGCAATTTACATCCCGCCCATCAGCATAACAAGGCTCCCAGTTCTCCATGGGCTGTCCTGCCTTTCTGGATTTTACACTTTTTTCAGATGGCCCTTTTGACCGGGGGGCAGTGAGACTTCATTGTAGTGCAGATTTCCTTTGCAAGCTTGCTTGGTTGGCCAAAAAGGGCGTATGCGTTTATTCCTGAATATATTCAGGAAAAAACGCATACGCCCTTTTTGGCCAAGTGCATCATTGTGGACGTTCTGCCTCTTTTCCTATGCTTTACATGCAATTCCAGTCTACCTCCTGAAATCGGTTTCCTGCAATTCTGCCCCGCTTTCAAGTCCTCTTGGCAGCCTTACTTCAATATATTTTTGGACGATAGCTGTCATTTATAACTCTGCAGGTTTGTGAATGACAGTGCCCCTGAGCTCCTTTCTTCAACTCGCTTTCTTGTGAGCTGGCCGCAACACCGCAGCATTGCTTCAGACCCTAGTGTGGTTCCGGCATGGCACGCTGAGCCTTTGGTTAATTCCTCTTCCTGGTGGGAAATGAGAGTTAAATTTGCCCGTCCAGACACCTCCAGCTAGTCTCTCATTGGTTCTCCCTATTCCTGTTCATTTTCCGCAGAAATTGCAAACTGGGCCAAACAGGAGGTTAAAGGCACTGACTCTCCAAGTGGGGAGAGTGTTAGTAAAGCGTCTGGAATGTTGCACCCGAGTACCGGGGGACGAAAACTGAGTCACATTTGAACACGTTTCCCGATCACACAGTGGATCATACTCTGAGTTCCACATGCATGTTTTAGCTGAAGGAAGAATCCCTTAAACCTGGAGAGTTGAGACCCATGGAATGGGTACCATGCAATATGACTTGAAAGGGTCTGCATTTGCTCACCGAACCTCACCAATCCTATCACTGCTGCATTTATGCCAGTGTACACACGCTTGATTCTCTTTCTGAGACATATAAATCCATAGGTTTTAAGATTCTTACTAGTCAGGTATATTCTTAGGCGTTTAATATGGGGTGTAGAGTCCACTTCGTTGAGCAAGGAGTAGCTCTTGTCTATTACATATTTGGCTTATGGAACGGTATCTGTTCTAATTTCAATCTCTGGTTTTATGCAGCACCCCAACTCACCTTTTGCCTTAAGCAAGCATAAGTTGGTTTTCTACATTTGAGACCCTGTTCTGTTTTGTAATTCAGTTCCTGTGTAGCCAAGTTTACATTCCATGTGGTAGAGATATCTTATGATGTTTCTTTCTCTGTGTGACTTATTTCACTTAGAATCATCGTACCTGAATCCACTCATTATGCTGCTATGGGCCTGATGACATAGATTTCATTGCTGAGTGATATTGCATTGTACATAAGTACCACAACTTCTTTATCCATTTTGCGCTTTCTGTGATATTGAACTTGTACCGTAAAGGAGGTTCTTGTAAACAGAGCTGTCCCAAAGATTGGGGTGGTTGTGTCTTTTTGATTTTAATTTCCCTAAGCTATAGGACCATAAGTGGAAGTGCCCTAGGCTGTGTTGCTTTGTTTTTTAGATGTTTCAGGAAACACCATACACTTCTCCAGAGTGACTGTTGGCAATTTACATCCCGCCCATCAGCATAACAAGGCTCCCAGTTCTCCATGGGCTGTCCTGCCTTTCTGGATTTTACACTTTTTTCAGATGGCCCTTTTGACCGGGGGGCAGTGAGACTTCATTGTAGTGCAGATTTCCTTTGCAAGCTTGCTTGGTTGGCCAAAAAGGGCGTATGCGTTTATTCCTGAATATATTCAGGAAAAAACGCATACGCCCTTTTTGGCCAAGTGCATCATTGTGGACGTTCTGCCTCTTTTCCTATGCTTTACATGCAATTCCAGTCTACCTCCTGAAATCGGTTTCCTGCAATTCTGCCCCGCTTTCAAGTCCTCTTGGCAGCCTTACTTCAATATCTTTTTGGACGATAGCTGTCATTTATAACTCTGCAGGTTTGTGAATGACAGTGCCCCTGAGCTCCTTTCTTCAACTCGCTTTCTTGTGAGCTGGCCGCAACACCGCAGCATTGCTTCAGACCCTAGTGTGGTTCCGGCATGGCACGCTGAGCCTTTGGTTAATTCCTCTTCCTGGTGGGAAATGAGAGTTAAATTTGCCCGTCCAGACACCTCCAGCTAGTCTCTCATTGGTTCTCCCTATTCCTGTTCATTTTCCGCAGAAATTGCAAACTGGGCCAAACAGGAGGTTAAAGGCACTGACTCTCCAAGTGGGGAGAGTGTTAGTAAAGCGTCTGGAATGTTGCACCCGAGTACCGGGGGACGAAAACTGAGTCACATTTGAACACGTTTCCCGATCACACAGTGGATCATACTCTGAGTTCCACATGCATGTTTTAGCTGAAGGAAGAATCCCTTAAACCTGGAGAGTTGAGACCCATGGAATGGGTACCATGCAATATGACTTGAAAGGGTCTGCATTTGCTCACCGAACCTCACCAATCCTATCACTGCTGCATTTATGCCACTGTACACACGCTTGATTCTCTTTCTGAGACATATAAATCCATAGGTTTTAAGATTCTTACTAGTCAGGTATATTCTTAGGCGTTTAATATGGGGTGTAGAGTCCACTTCGTTGAGCAAGGAGTAGCTCTTGTCTATTACATATTTGGCTTATGGAACGGTATCTGTTCTAATTTCAATCTCTGGTTTTATGCAGCACCCCAACTCACCTTTCCCCTTAAGCAAGCATAAGTCGGTTTTCTACATTTGAGACCCTGTTCTGTTTTGTAATTCAGTTCCTGTGTAGCCAAGTTTACATTCCATGTGGTAGAGATATCTTATGATGTTTCTTTTTCTGTGTGACTTATTTCACTTAGAATCATCGTACCTGAGTCCACTCATTATGCTGCTATGGGCCTGATGACATAGATTTCATTGCTGAGTGATATTGCATTGTACGTAAGTACCACAACTTCTTTATCCATTTTTCACTTTCTGTGATTTTGAACTTGTACTGTAAACGAGGTTCTTGTAAACAGAGCCTTCCCAAACTTTGGGGTGGCTGTGTCTTTTTGATTTTAATTTCCCTAAGCTATAGGACCATAAGTGGAAGTGCCCTAGGCTCTGTTGCTTTGTTTTGTAGATGTTTCAGGAAACACCATACACTTCTCCAGAGTGGCTGTTGGCAATTTACATCCCGCCCATCAGCATAACAAGGCTCCCAGTTCTCCATGGCCTGTCCTGCCTTTCTGGATTTTACACTTTTTTCAGATGGCCCTTTTGACCGGGGGGCAGTGAGACTTCATTGTAGTGCAGATTTCCTTTGCAAGCTTGCTTGGTTGGCCAAAAAGGGCGTATGCGTTTTTTCCTGAATATATTCAGGAAAAAACGCATACGCCCTTTTTGGCCAAGTGCATCATTGTGGACGTTCTGCCTCTTTTCCTTTGCTTTACATGCAATTCCAGTCTACCTCCTGAAATCGGTTTCCTGCAATTCTGCCCCACGTTCAAGTCCTCTTGGCAGCCTTACTTCAATATATTTTTGGACGATAGCTGTCATTTATAACTCTGCAGGTTTGTGAATGACACTGCCCCTGAGCTCCTTTCTTCAACTCGCTTTCTTGTGAGCTGGCCGCAACACCGCAGCATTGCTTCAGGCCCTAGTGTGGTTCCGGCATGACATGCTGAGCCTTTGGTTAATTCCTCTTCCTGGTGGGAAATGAGAGTTAACTTTGCCCGTCCAGACACCTCCAGCTAGTCTCTCATTGGTTCTCCCTATTCCTGTTCATTTTCCGCAGAAATTGCAAACTGGGCCAAACAAGAGGTTAAAGGCACTGACTCTCCAAGTGGGGAGAGTGTTAGTAAAGCGTCTGGAATGTTGCACCCGAGTACCGGGGGATGAAAACTGACACAATTAAACACGTTTCCCGATCACACGGTGGATCATACTCTGGGTTCCACATGCATGTTTTAGCTGAAGGAAGAATCCCTTAAACCTGGAGAGTTGAGACCCATGGAATGGGTACCATGCAATATGACTTCAAAGGGTCTGCATTTACTCACCGAACCTCACCAATAATATCACTGCTGCGTTTATGCCGCTGTACACACGCTTGATTCTCTTTCGGAGACATATAAATCCATAGGTTTTTAGATTCTTTCTAGTCAGGTATATTCTTACGCGTTTAATATGGGGTGTAGAGTCCACTTCGTTGAGCAAGGAGTAGCTCTTGTCTATTAAATATTTGGCTTATGGAACGGTATCTGTTCTAATTTCAATCTCTGGTTTTATGCAGCACCCCAACTCACCTTTCGCCTTAAGCAAGCATAAGTTGGTTTTCTACATTTGAGACCCTGTTCTGTTTTGTAATTCAGTTCCTGTGTAGCCAAGTTTACATTCCTTGTAGTAGTGATATCTTATGATGTTTGTTTTTCTGTGTGACTTATTTCACTTAGAATCATCGTACCTGAATCCACTCATTATGCTGCTACGGGCCTGATGACATAGATTTCATTGCTGAGTGATATTGCATTGTACGTAAGTACCACAACTTCTTTATCCATTTTGCGCTTTCTGTGATATTGAACTTGGACCATAAATGAGGTTCTTGTAAACAGAGCTGTCCCTAACTTTGGGGTGGCTGAGTCTTTTTGATTTTAATTTCCCTAAGCTATAGGACCATAAGTGGAAGTGCCCTAGGCTCTGTTGCTTTGTTTTTTAGATGTTTCAGGAAATACCATACACTTCTCCAGAGTGGCTGTTGGCAATTTACATCCCACCCATCAGCATAACAAGGCTCCCAGTTCTCCATGGCCTGTCCTGCCTTTCTGGATTTTACACTTTTTTCAGATGGCCCTTTTGACCGGGGGGCAGTGAGACTTCATTGTAGTGCAGATTTCCTTTGCAAGCTTGCTTGGTTGGCCAAAAAGGGCGTATGCGTTTTTTCCTGAATATATTCAGGAAAAAACGCATACGCCCTTTTTGGCCAAGTGCATCATTGTGGACGTTCTGCCTCTTTTCCTATGCTTTACATGCAATTCCAGTCTACCTCCTGAAATCGGTTTCCTGCAATTCTGCCCCGCTTTCAAGTCCTCTTGGCAGCCTTACTTCAATATATTTTTGGACGATAGCTATCATTTATAACTCTGCAGGTATGTGAATGACAGTGCCCCTGAGCTCCTTTCTTCAACTCGCTTTCTTGTGAGCTGGCCGCAACACCGCAGGATTGCTTCAGGCCCTAGTGTGGTTCCGGCATGGCACGCTGAGCCTTTGTTTAATTCCTCTTCCTGGTGGGAAATGAGAGTTAAATTTGCCCGTCCAGACACCTCCAGCTAGTCTCTCATTGGTTCTCCCTATTCCTGTTCATTTTCCGCAGAAATTGCAAACTGGGCCAAACAGGAGGTTAAAGGCACTGACTCTCCAAGAGGGGAGAGTGTTAGTAAAGCGTCTGGAATGTTGCACCCGAGTACCAGGGGACGAAAACTGAGACACATTTGAACACGTTTCCCGATCACATGGTGGATCATACTCTGGGTTCCACATGCATGTTTTAGCTGAAGGAAGAATCCCTTAAACCTGGAGAGTTGAGACCCCTGCAATGGGTACCATGCAGTATGACTTCAAAGGGTCTGCATTTGCTCACCGAACCTCACCAATCCTTTCACTGCTGCATTTATGCCACTGTACACACGCTTGATTCTCTTTCTGAGACATATAAATCCATAGGTTTTAAGATTCTTACTAGTCAGGTATATTCTTAGGCGTTTAATATGGGGTGTAGAGTCCACTTCGTTGAGCAAGGAGTAGCTCTTGTCTATTACATATTTGGCTTATGGAACGGTATCTGTGCTAATTTCAATCTCTGGTTTTATGCAGCACCCCAACTCACCTTTCCCCTTAAGCAAGCATAAGTCGGTTTTCTACATTTGAGACCCTGTTCTGTTTTGTAATTCAGTTCCTGTGTAGCCAAGTTTACATTCCATGTGGTAGAGATATCTTATGATGTTTCTTTTTCTGTGTGACTTATTTCACTTAGAATCATCGTACCTGAATCCACTCATTATGCTGCTATGGGCCTGATGACATAGATTTCATTGCTGAGTGATATTGCATTGTACGTAAGTACCACAACTTCTTTATCCATTTTTCACTTTCTGTGATTTTGAACTTATACTGTAAACTAGGTTCTTGTAAACAGAGCCTTCCCAAACTTTGGGGTGGCTGTGTCTTTTTGATTTTAATTTCCCTAAGCTATAGGACCATAAGTGGAAGTGCCCTAGGCTCTGTTGCTTTGTTTTGTAGATGTTTCAGGAAACACCATACACTTCTCCAGAGTGGCTGTTGGCAATTTACATCCCGCCCATCAGCATAACAAGGCTCCCAGTTCTCCATGGCCTGTCCTGCCTTTCTGGATTTTACACTTTTTTCAGATGGCCCTTTTGACCGGGGGGCAGTGAGACTTCATTGTAGTGCAGATTTCCTTTGCAAGCTTGCTTGGTTGGCCAAAAAGTGCGTATGCGTTTTTTCCTGAATATATTCAGGAAAAAACGCATACGCCCTTTTTGGCCAAGTGCATCATTGTGGACGTTCTGCCTCTTTTCCTATGCTTTACATGCAATTCCAGTCTACCTCCTGAAATCGGTTTCCTGCAATTCTGCCCCGCTTTCAAGTCCTCTTGGCAGCCTTACTTCAATATATTTTTGGACGATAGCTATCATTTATAACTCTGCAGGTATGTGAATGACAGTGCCCCTGAGCTCCTTTCTTCAACTCGCTTTCTTGTGAGTGGGCCGCAACACCGCAGGATTGCTTCAGGCCCTAGTGTGGTTCCGGCATGGCACGCTGAGCCTTTGTTTAATTCCTCTTCCTGGTGGGAAATGAGAGTTAAATTTGCCCGTCCAGACACCTCCAGCTAGTCTCTCATTGGTTCTCCCTATTCCTGTTCATTTTCCGCAGAAATTGCAAACTTGGCCAAACAGGAGGTTAAAGGCACTGACTCTCCAAGTGGGGAGAGTGTTAGTAAAGCGTCTGGAATGTTGCACCCGAGTACCAGGGGACAAAAACTGAGACACATTTGAACACGTTTCCCGATCACATGGTGGATCATACTCTGGGTTCCACATGCATGTTTTAGCTGAAGGAAGAATCCCTTAAACCTGGAGAGTAGAGACCCCTGCAATGTGTACCATGCAATATGACTTCAAAGGGTCTGCATTTGCTCACCGAACCTCACCAATCCTATCACTGCTGCATTTATGCCACTGTACACACGCTTGATTCTCTTTCGGAGACATATAAATCCATAGGTTTTAAGATTCTTACTAGTCAGGTATATTCTTAGGCGTTTAATATGGGGTGTTGAGTCCACTTCGTTGAGCAAGGAGTAGCTCTTGTCTATTACATATTTGGCTTATGGAACGGTATCTGTTCTAATTTCAATCTCTGGTTTTATGCAGCACCCCAACTCACCTTTCGCCTTAAGCAAGCATAAGTTGGTTTTCTACATTTGAGACCCTGTTCTGTTTTGTAATTCAGTTCCTGTGTAGCCAAGTTTACATTCCATGTGGTAGAGATATCTTATGATGTTTCTTTTTCTGTGTGACTTATTTCACTTAGAATCATCGTACCTGAATCCACTCATTATGCTGCTATGGGCCTGATGACATAGATTTCATTGCTGAGTGATATTGCATTGTACGTAAGTACCACAACTTCTTTATCCATTTTGCGCTTTCTGTGATATTGAACTTGGACCATAAATGAGGTTCTTGTAAACAGAGCTGTCCCTAACTTTGGGGTGGCTGAGTCTTTTTGATTTTAATTTCCCTAAGCTATAGGACCATAAGTGGAAGTGCCCTAGGCTCTGTTGCTTTGTTTTTTAGATGTTTCAGGAAACACCATACACTTCTCCAGAGTGGCTGTTGGCAATTTACATCCCACCCATCAGCATAACAAGGCTCCCAGTTCTCCATGGCCTGTCCTGCCTTTCTGGATTTTACACTTTTTTCAGATGGCCCTTTTGACCGGGGGGCAGTGAGACTTCATTGTAGTGCAGATTTCCTTTGCAAGCTTGCTTGGTTGGCCAAAAAGTGCGTATGCGTTTTTTCCTGAATATATTCAGGAAAAAACGCATACGCCCTTTTTGGCCAAGTGCATCATTGTGGACGTTCTGCCTCTTTTCCTATGCTTTACATGCAATTCCAGTCTACCTCCTGAAATCGGTTTCCTGCAATTCTGCCCCGCTTTCAAATCCTCTTGGCAGCCTTACTTCAATATATTTTTGGACGATAGCTATCATTTATAACTCTGCAGGTATGTGAATGACAGTGCCCCTGAGCTCCTTTCTTCAACTCGCTTTCTTGTGAGCTGGCCGCAACACCGCAGGATTGCTTCAGGCCCTAGTGTGGTTCCGGCATGGCATGCTGAGCCTTTGTTTAATTCCTCTTCCTGGTGGGAAATGAGAGTTAAATTTGCCCGTCCAGACACCTCCAGCTAGTCTCTCATTGGTTCTCCCTATTCCTGTTCATTTTCCGCAGAAATTGCAAACTGGGCCAAACAGGAGGTTAAAGGCACTGACTCTCCAAGAGGGGAGAGTGTTAGTAAAGCGTCTGGAATGTTGCACCCGAGTACCAGGGGACGAAAACTGAGACACATTTGAACACGTTTCCCGATCACATGTTGGATCATACTCTGGGTTCCACATGCATGTTTTAGCTGAAGGAAGAATCCCTTAAACCTGGAGAGTTGAGACCCCTGCAATGGGTACCATGCAATATGACTTCAAAGGGTCTACATTTGCTCACCGAACCTCACCAATCCTATCACTGCTGCATTTATGCCACTGTACACACGCTTGATTCTCTTTCTGAGACATATAAATCCATAGGTTTTAAGATTCTTACTAGTCAGGTATATTCTTAGGCGTTTAATATGGGGTGTAGAGTCCACTTCGTTGAGCAAGGAGTAGCTCTTGTCTATTACATATTTGGCTTATGGAACGGTATCTGTGCTAATTTCAATCTCTGGTTTTATGCAGCACCCCAACTCACCTTTCCCCTTAAGCAAGCATAAGTCGGTTTTCTACATTTGAGACCCTGTTCTGTTTTGTAATTCAGTTCCTGTGTAGCCAAGTTTACATTCCATGTGGTAGAGATATCTTATGATGTTTCTTTTTCTGTGTGACTTATTTCACTTAGAATCATCGTACCTGAATCCACTCATTATGCTGCTATGGGCCTGATGACATAGATTTCATTGCTGAGTGATATTGCATTGTACGTAAGTACCACAACTTCTTTATCCATTTTTCACTTTCTGTGATTTTGAACTTATACTGTAAACGAGGTTCTTGTAAACAGAGCCTTCCCAAACTTTGGGGTGGCTGTGTCTTTTTTATTTTAATTTCCCTAAGCTATAGGACCATAAGTGGAAGTGCCCTAGTCTCTGTTGCTTTGTTTTGTAGATGTTTCAGGAAACACCATACACTTCTCCAGAGTGGCTGTTCGCAATTTACATCCCGCCCATCAGCATAACAAGGCTCCCAGTTCTCCATGGCCTGTCCTGCCTTTCTGGATTTTACACTTTTTTCAGATGTCCCTTTTGACTGGGGGACAGTGAGACTTCATTGTAGTGCAGATTTCCTTTGCAAGCTTGCTTGGTTGGCCAAAAAGGGCGTATGCGTTTTTTCCTGAATATATTAAGGAAAAAACGCATACGCCCTTTTTGGCCAAGTGCATCATTGTGGACGTTCTGCCTCTTTTCCTTTGCTTTACATGCAATTCCAGTCTACCTCCTGAAATCGGTTTCCTGCAATTCTGCCCCGCTTTCAAGTCCTCTTGGCAGCCTTACTTCAATATATTTTTGGACGATAGCTATCATTTATAACTCTGCAGGTATGTGAATGACAGTGCCCCTGAGCTCCTTTCTTCAACTCGCTTTCTTGTGAGCTGGCCGCAACACCGCAGGATTGCTTCAGGCCCTAGTGTGGTTCCGGCATGGCACGCTGAGCCTTTGTTTAATTCCTCTTCCTGGTGGGAAATGAGAGTTAAATTTGCCCGTCCAGACACCTCCAGCTAGTCTCTCATTGGTTCTCCCTATTCCTGTTCATTTTCCGCAGAAATTGCAAACTTGGCCAAACAGGAGGTTAAAGGCACTGACTCTCCAAGTGGGGAGAGTGTTAGTAAAGCGTCTGGAATGTTGCACCCGAGTACCAGGGGACAAAAACTGAGACACATTTGAACACGTTTCCCGATCACATGGTGGATCATACTCTGGGTTCCACATGCATGTTTTAGCTGAAGGAAGAATCCCTTAAACCTGGAGAGTTGAGACCCCTGCAATGGGTACCATGCAATATGACTTCAAAGGGTCTGCATTTGCTCACCGAACCTCACCAATCCTATCACTGCTGCATTTATGCCACTGTACACACGCTTGATTCTCTTTCGGAGACATATAAATCCATAGGTTTTAAGATTCTTACTAGTCAGGTATATTCTTAGGCGTTTAATATGGGGTGTTGAGTCCACTTCGTTGAGCAAGGAGTAGCTCTTGTCTATTACATATTTGGCTTATGGAACGGTATCTGTTCTAATTTCAATCTCTGGTTTTATGCAGCACCCCAACTCACCTTTCGCCTTAAGCAAGCATAAGTTGGTTTTCTACATTTGAGACCCTGTTCTGTTTTGTAATTCAGTTCCTGTGTAGCCAAGTTTACATTCCATGTGGTAGAGATATCTTATGATGTTTCTTTTTCTGTGTGACTTATTTCACTTAGAATCATCGTACCTGAATCCACTCATTATGCTGCTATGGGCCTGATGACATAGATTTCATTGCTGAGTGATATTGCATTGTACGTAAGTACCACAACTTCTTTATCCATTTTTCACTTTCTGTGATTTTGAACTTGTACTGTAAACGAGGTTCTTGTAAACAGAGCCTTCCCAAACTTTGGGGTGGCTGTGTCTTTTTGATTTTAATTTCCCTAAGCTATAGGACCATAAGTGGAAGTGCCCTAGGCTCTGTTGCTTTGTTTTGTAGATGTTTCAGGAAACACCATACACTTCTCCAGAGTGGCTGTTGGCAATTTACATCCCGCCCATCAGCATAACAAGGCTCCCAGTTCTCCATGGGCTGTCCTGCCTTTCTGGATTTTACACTTTTTTCAGATGGCCCTTTTGACCGGGGGGCAGTGAGACTTCATTGTAGTGCAGATTTCCTTTGCAAGCTTGCTTGGTTGGCCAAAAAGGGCGTATGCGTTTTTTCCTGAATATATTCAGGAAAAAACGCATACGCCCTTTTTGGCCAAGTGCATCATTGTGGACGTTCTGCCTCTTTTCCTTTGCTTTACATGCAATTCCAGTCTACCTCCTGAAATCGGTTTCCTGCAATTCTGCCCCACTTTCAAGTCCTCTTGGCAGCCTTACTTCAATATATTTTTGGACGATAGCTGTCATTTATAACTCTGCAGGTTTGTGAATGACAGTGCCCCTGAGCTCCTTTCTTCAACTCGCTTTCTTGTGAGCTGGCCGCAACACATCAGGATTGCTTCAGGCCCTAGTGTGGTTCCGGCATGGCACGCTGAGCCTTTGTTTAATTCCTCTTCCTGGTGGGAAATGAGAGTTAACTTTGCCCGTCCAGACACCTCCAGCTAGTCTCTCATTGGTTCTCCCTATTCCTGTTCATTTTCCGCAGAAATTGCAAACTGGGCCAAACAAGAGGTTAAAGGCACTGACTCTCCAAGTGGGGAGAGTGTTAGTAAAGCGTCTGGAATGTTGCACCCGAGTACCGGGGGATGAAAACTGACACAATTAAACACGTTTCCCGATCACACGGTGGATCATACTCTGGGTTCCACATGCATGTTTTAGCTGAAGGAAGAATCCCTTAAACCTGGAGATTTGAGACCCATGGAATGGGTACCATGCAATATGAATTCAAAGGGTCTGCATTTGCTCATCGAACCTCACCAATAATATCACTGCTGCGTTTATGCCGCTGTACACACGCTTGATTCTCTTTCGGAGACATATAAATCCATAGGTTTTAAGATTCTTTCTAGTCAGGTATATTCTTACGTGTTTAATATGGGGTGTAGAGTCCACTTCGTTGAGCAAGGAGTAGCTCTTGTCTATTAAATATTTGGCTTATGGAACGGTATCTGTTCTAATTTCAATCTCTGGTTTTATGCAGCACCCCAACTCACCTTTCGCCTTAAGCAAGCATAAGTTGGTTTTCTACATTTGAGACCCTGTTCTGTTTTGTAATTCAGTTCCTGTGTAGCCAAGTTTACATTCCTTGTAGTAGTGATATCTTATGATGTTTGTTTTTCTGTGTGACTTATTTCACTTAGAATCATCGTACCTGAATCCACTCATTATGCTGCTACAGGCCTGATGACATAGATTTCATTGCTGAGTGATATTGCATTGTACGTAAGTACCACAACTTCTTTATCCATTTTGCGCTTTCTGTGATATTGAACTTGGACCATAAATGAGGTTCTTGTAAACAGAGCTGTCCCTAACTTTGGGGTGGCTGAGTCTTTTTGATTTTAATTTCCCTAAGCTATAGGACCATAAGTGGAAGTGCCCTAGGCTCTGTTGCTTTGTTTTTTAGATGTTTCAGGAAACACCATACACTTCTCCAGAGTGGCTGTTGGCAATTTACATCCCACCCATCAGCATAACAAGGCTCCCAGTTCTCCATGGCCTGTCCTGCCTTTCTGGATTTTACACTTTTTTCAGATGGCCCTTTTGACCGGGGGGCAGTGAGACTTCATTGTAGTGCAGATTTCCTTTGCAAGCTTGCTTGGTTGGCCAAAAAGGGCGTATGCGTTTTTTCCTGAATATATTCAGGAAAAAACGCATACGCCCTTTTTGGCCAAGTGCATCATTGTGGACGTTCTGCCTCTTTTCCTATGCTTTACATGCAATTCCAGTCTACCTCCTGAAATCGGTTTCCTGCAATTCTGCCCCGCTTTCAAATCCTCTTGGCAGCCTTACTTCAATATATTTTTGGACGATAGCTATCATTTATAACTCTGCAGGTATGTGAATGACAGTGCCCCTGAGCTCCTTTCTTCAACTCGCTTTCTTGTGAGCTGGCCGCAACACCGCAGGATTGCTTCAGGCCCTAGTGTGGTTCCGGCATGGCATGCTGAGCCTTTGTTTAATTCCTCTTCCTGGTGGGAAATGAGAGTTAAATTTGCCCGTCCAGACACCTCCAGCTAGTCTCTCATTGGTTCTCCCTATTCCTGTTCATTTTCCGCAGAAATTGCAAACTGGGCCAAACAGGAGGTTAAAGGCACTGACTCTCCAATAGGGGAGAGTGTTAGTAAAGCGTCTGGAATGTTGCACCCGAGTACCAGGGGACAAAAACTGAGACACATTTGAACACGTTTCCCGATCACATGGTGGATCATACTCTGGGTTCCACATGCATGTTTTAGCTGAAGGAAGAATCACTTAAACCTGGAGAGTTGAGACCCCTGCAATGGGTACCATGCAATATGACTTCAAAGGGTCTGCATTTGCTCACCGAACCTCACCAATCCTATCACTGCTGCATTTATGCCACTGTACACACGCTTGATTCTCTTTCTGAGACATATAAATCCATAGGTTTTAAGATTCTTACTAGTCAGGTATATTCTTAGGCGTTTAATATGGGGTGTAGAGTCCACTTCGTTGAGCAAGGAGTAGCTCTTGTCTATTACATATTTGGCTTATGGAACGGTATCTGTGCTAATTTCAATCTCTGGTTTTATGCAGCACCCCAACTCACCTTTCCCCTTAAGCAAGCATAAGTTGGTTTTCTACATTTGAGACCCTGTTCTGTTTTGTAATTCAGTTCCTGTGTAGCCAAGTTTACATTCCATGTGGTAGAGATATCTTATGATGTTTCTTTTTCTGTGTGACTTATTTCACTTAGAATCATCGTACCTGAATCCACTCATTATGCTGCTATGGGCCTGATGACATAGATTTCATTGCTGAGTGATATTGCATTGTACGTAAGTACCACAACTTCTTTATCCATTTTTCACTTTCTGTGATTTTGAACTTATACTGTAAACGAGGTTCTTGTAAACAGAGCCTTCCCAAACTTTGGGGTGGCTGTGTCTTTTTTATTTTAATTTACCTAAGCTATAGGACCATAAGTGGAAGTGCCCTAGTCTCTGTTGCTTTGTTTTGTAGATGTTTCAGGAAACACCATACACTTCTCCAGAGTGGCTGTTCGCAATTTACATCCCGCCCATCAGCATAACAAGGCTCCCAGTTCTCCATGGCCTGTCCTGCCTTTCTGGATTTTACACTTTTTTCAGATGGCCCTTTTGACCGGGGGACAGTGAGACTTCATTGTAGTGCAGATTTCCTTTGCAAGCTTGCTTGGTTGGCCAAAAAGGGCGTATGCGTTTTTTCCTGAATATATTAAGGAAAAAACGCATACGCCCTTTTTGGCCAAGTGCATCATTGTGGACGTTCTGCCTCTTTTCCTTTGCTTTACATGCAATTCCAGTCTACCTCCTGAAATCGGTTTCCTGCAATTCTGCCCCGCTTTCAAGTCCTCTTGGCAGCCTTACTTCAATATATTTTTGGACGATAGCTATCATTTATAACTCTGCAGGTATGTGAATGACAGTGCCCCTGAGCTCCTTTCTTCAACTCGCTTTCTTGTGAGCTGGCCGCAACACCGCAGCATTGCTTCAGGCCCTAGTGTGGTTCCGGCATGGCACGCTTAGCCTTTGGTTAATTCCTCTTCCTGGTGGGAAATGAGAGTTAAATTTGCCCGTCCAGACACCTCCAGCTAGTCTCTCATTGGTTCTCCCTATTCCTGTTCATTTTCCGCAGAAATTGCAAACTTGGCCAAACAGGAGTTTAAAGGCACTGACTCTCCAAGTGGGGAGAGTGTTAGTAAAGCGTCTGGAATGTTGCACCCGAGTACCAGGGGACGAAAACTGAGACACATTTGAACACGTTTCCCGATCACATGGTGGATCATACTCTGGGTTCCACATGCATGTTTTAGCTGAAGGAAGAATCCCTTAAACCTGGAGAGTTGAGACCCCTGCAATGGGTACCATGCAATATGACTTCAAAGGGTCTGCATTTGCTCACCGAACCTCACCAATCCTATCACTGCTGCATTTATGCCACTGTACACACGCTTGATTCTCTTTCGGAGACATATAAATCCATAGGTTTTAAGATTCTTACTAGTCAGGTATATTCTTAGGCGTTTAATATGGGGTGTTGAGTCCACTTCGTTGAGCAAGGAGTAGCTCTTGTCTATTACATATTTGGCTTATGGAACGGTATCTGTTCTAATTTCAATCTCTGGTTTTATGCAGCACCCCAACTCACCTTTCGCCTTAAGCAAGCATAAGTTGGTTTTCTACATTTGAGACCCTGTTCTGTTTTGTAATTCAGTTCCTGTGTAGCCAAGTTTACATTCCATGTGGTAGAGATATCTTATGATGTTTCTTTTTCTGTGTGACTTATTTCACTTAGAATCATCGTACCTGAATCCACTCATTATGCTGCTATGGGCCTGATGACATAGATTTCATTGCTGAGTGATATTGCATTGTACGTAAGTACCACAACTTCTTTATCCATTTTTCACTTTCTGTGATTTTGAACTTGTACTGTAAACGAGGTTCTTGTAAACAGAGCCTTCCCAAACTTTGGGGTGGCTGTGTCTTTTTGATTTTAATTTCCCTAAGCTATAGGACCATAAGTGGAAGTGCCCTAGGCTCTGTTGCTTTGTTTTGTAGATGTTTCAGGAAACACCATACACTTCTCCAGAGTGCCTGTTGGCAATTTACATCCCGCCCATCAGCATAACAAGGCTCCCAGTTCTCCATGGGCTGTCCTGCCTTTCTGGATTTTACACTTTTTTCAGATGGCCCTTTTGACCGGGGGGCAGTGAGACTTCATTGTAGTGCAGATTTCCTTTGCAAGCTTGCTTGGTTGGCCAAAAAGGGCGTATGCGTTTTTTCCTGAATATATTCAGGAAAAAACGCATACGCCCTTTTTGGCCAAGTGCATCATTGTGGACGTTCTGCCTCTTTTCCTTTGCTTTACATGCAATTCCAGTCTACCTCCTGAAATCGGTTTCCTGCAATTCTGCCCCACGTTCAAGTCCTCTTGGCAGCCTTACTTCAATATATTTTTGGACGATAGCTGTCATTTATAACTCTGCAGGTTTGTGAATGACAGTGCCCCTGAGCTCCTTTCTTCAACTCGCTTTCTTGTGAGCTGGCCGCAACACATCAGGATCGCTTCAGGCCCTAGTGTGGTTCCGGCATGGCACGATGAGCCTTTGGTTAATTCCTCTTCCTGGTGGGAAATGAGAGTTAACTTTGCCCGTCCAGACACCTCCAGCTAGTCTCTCATTGGTTCTCCCTATTCCTGTTCATTTTCCGCAGAAATTGCAAACTGGGCCAAACAAGAGGTTAAAGGCACTGACTCTCCAAGTGGGGAGAGTGTTAGTAAAGCGTCTGGAATGTTGCACCCGAGTACCGGGGGATGAAAACTGACACAATTAAACACGTTTCCCGATCACACGGTGGATCATACTCTGGGTTCCACATGCATGTTTTAGCTGAAGGAAGAATCCCTTAAACCTGGAGATTTGAGACCCATGGAATGGGTACCATGCAATATGAATTCAAAGGGTCTGCATTTGCTCACCGAACCTCACCAATAATATCACTGCTGCGTTTATGCCGCTGTACACACGCTTGATTCTCTTTCGGAGACATATAAATCCATAGGTTTTAAGATTCTTTCTAGTCAGGTATATTCTTACGTGTTTAATATGGGGTGTAGAGTCCACTTCGTTGAGCAAGGAGTAGCTCTTGTCTATTAAATATTTGGCTTATGGAACGGTATCTGTTCTAATTTCAATCTCTGGTTTTATGCAGCACCCCAACTCACCTTTCGCCTTAAGCAAGCATAAGTTGGTTTTCTACATTTGAGACCCTGTTCTGTTTTGTAATTCAGTTCCTGTGTAGCCAAGTTTACATTCCTTGTAGTAGTGATATCTTATGATGTTTGTTTTTCTGTGTGACTTATTTCACTTAGAATCATCGTACCTGAATCCACTCATTATGCTGCTACGGGCCTGATGACATAGATTTCATTGCTGAGTGATATTGCATTGTACGTAAGTACCACAACTTCTTTATCCATTTTTCGCTTTCTGTGATATTGAACTTGGACCATAAATGAGGTTCTTGTAAACAGAGCTGTCCCTAACTTTGGGGTGGCTGAGTCTTTTTGATTTTAATTTCCCTAAGCTATAGGACCATAAGTGGAAGTGCCCTAGGCTCTGTTGCTTTGTTTTGTAGATGTTTCAGGAAACACCATACACTTCTCCAGAGTGGCTGTTGGCAATTTACATCCCACCCATCAGCATAACAAGGCTCCCAGTTCTCCATGGCCTGTCCTGCCTTTCTGGATTTTACACTTTTTTCAGATGGCCCTTTTGACCGGGGGGCAGTGAGACTTCATTGTAGTGCAGATTTCATTTGCAAGCTTGCTTGGTTGGCCAAAAAGGGCGTATGCGTTTTTTCCTGAATATATTCAGGAAAAAATGCATACGCCCTTTTTGGCCAAGTGCATCATTGTGGACGTTCTGCCTCTTTTCCTTTGCTTTACATGCAATTCCAGTCTACCTCCTGAAATCGGTTTCCTGCAATTCTGCCCCGCTTTCAAGTCCTCTTGGCAGCCTTACTTCAATATATTTTTGGACGATAGCTATCATTTATAACTCTGCAGGTATGTGAATGACAGTGCCCCTGAGCTCCTTTCTTCAACTCGCTTTCTTGTGAGCTGGCCGCAACACCGCAGGATTGCTTCAGGCCCTAGTGTGGTTCCGGCATGGCACGCTGAGCCTTTGTTTAATTCCTCTTCCTGGTGGGAAATGAGAGTTAAATTTGCCCGTCCAGACACCTCCAGCTAGTCTCTCATTGGTTCTCCCTATTCCTGTTCATTTTCCGCAGAAATTGCAAACTGGGCCAAACAGGAGGTTAAAGGCACTGACTCTCCAAGAGGGGAGAGTGTTAGTAAAGCGTCTGGAATGTTGCACCCGAGTACCAGGGGACGAAAACTGAGACACATTTGAACACGTTTCCCGATCACATGGTGGATCATACTCTGGGTTCCACATGCATGTTTTAGCTGAAGGAAGAATCCCTTAAACCTGGAGAGTTGAGACCCCTGCAATGGGTACCATGCAGTATGACTTCAAAGGGTCTGCATTTGCTCACCGAACCTCACCAATCCTATCACTGCTGCATTTATGCCACTGTACACACGCTTGATTCTCTTTCTGAGACATATAAATCCATAGGTTTTAAGATTCTTACTAGTCAGGTATATTCTTAGGCGTTTAATATGGGGTGTAGAGTCCACTTCGTTGAGCAAGGAGTAGCTCTTGTCTATTACATATTTGGCTTATGGAACGGTATCTGTTCTAATTTCAATCTCTGGTTTTATGCAGCACCCCAACTCACCTTTCCCCTTAAGCAAGCATAAGTTGGTTTTCTACATTTGAGACCCTGTTCTGTTTTGTAATTCAGTTCCTGTGTAGCCAAGTTTACATTCCATGTGGTAGAGATATCTTATGATGTTTCTTTTTCTGTGTGACTTATTTCACTTAGAATCATCGTACCTGAATCCACTCATTATGCTGCTATGGGCCTGATGACATAGATTTCATTGCTGAGTGATATTGCATTGTACGTAAGTACCACAACTTCTTTATCCATTTTTCACTTTCTGTGATTTTGAACTTGTACTGTAAACGAGGTTCTTGTAAACAGAGCCTTCCCAAACTTTGGGGTGGCTGTGTCTTTTTGATTTTAATTTCCCTAAGCTATAGGACCATAAGTGGAAGTGCCCTAGGCTCTGTTGCTTTGTTTTGTAGATGTTTCAGGAAACACCATACACTTCTCCAGAGTGGCTGTTGGCAATTTACATCCCGCCCATCAGCATAACAAGGCTCCCAGTTCTCCATGGGCTGTCCTGCCTTTCTGGATTTTACACTTTTTTCAGATGGCCCTTTTGACCGGGGGGCAGTGAGACTTCATTGTAGTGCAGATTTCCTTTGCAAGCTTGCTTGGTTGGCCAAAAAGGGCGTATGCGTTTTTTCCTGAATATATTCAGGAAAAAACGCATACGCCCTTTTTGGCCAAGTGCATCATTTTGGACGTTCTGCCTCTTTTCCTTTGCTTTACATGCAATTCCAGTCTACCTCCTGAAATCGGTTTCCTGCAATTCTGCCCCACGTTCAAGTCCTCTTGGCAGCCTTACTTCAATATATTTTTGGACGATAGCTGTCATTTATAACTCTGCAGGTTTGTGAATGACAGTGCCCCTGAGCTCCTTTCTTCAACTCGCTTTCTTGTGAGCTGGCCGCAACACCGCAGCATTGCTTCAGGCCCTAGTGTGGTTCCGGCATGACATGCTGAGCCTTTGGTTAATTCCTCTTCCTGGTGGGAAATGAGAGTTAACTTTGCCCGTCCAGACACCTCCAGCTAGTCTCTCATTGGTTCTCCCTATTCCTGTTCATTTTCCGCAGAAATTGCAAACTGGGCCAAACAAGAGGTTAAAGGCACTGACTCTCCAAGTGGGGAGAGTGTTAGTAAAGCGTCTGGAATGTTGCACCCGAGTACCGGGGGATGAAAACTGACACAATTAAACACGTTTCCCGATCACACGGTGGATCATACTCTGGGTTCCACATGCATGTTTTAGCTGAAGGAAGAATCCCTTAAACCTGGAGAGTTGAGACCCATGGAATGGGTACCATGCAATATGACTTCAAAGGGTCTGCATTTGCTCACCGAACCTCACCAATCCTATCACTGCTGCGTTTATGACACTGTACACACGCTTGATTCTCTTTCGGAGACATATAAATCCATAGGTTTTTAGATTCTTTCTAGTCAGGTATATTCTTACGCGTTTAATATGGGGTGTAGAGTCCACTTCGTTGAGCAAGGAGTAGCTCTTGTCTATTAAATATTTGGCTTATGGAACGGTATCTGTTCTAATTTCAATCTCTGGTTTTATGCAGCACCCCAACTCACCTTTCGCCTTAAGCAAGCATAAGTTGGTTTTCTACATTTGAGACCCTGTTCTGTTTTGTAATTCAGTTCCTGTGTAGCCAAGTTTACATTCCTTGTAGTAGTGATATCTTATGATGTTTGTTTTTCTGTGTGACTTATTTCACTTAGAATCATCGTACCTGAATCCACTCATTATGCTGCTACGGGCCTGATGACATAGATTTCATTGCTGAGTGATATTGCATTGTACGTAAGTACCACAACTTCTTTATCCATTTTGCGCTTTCTGTGATATTGAACTTGGACCATAAATGAGGTTCTTGTAAACAGAGCTGTCGCTAACTTTGGGGTGGCTGAGTCTTTTTGATTTTAATTTCCCTAAGCTATAGGACCATAAGTGGAAGTGCCCTAGGCTCTGTTGCTTTGTTTTTTAGATGTTTCAGGAAACACCATACACTTCTCCAGAGTGGCTGTTGGCAATTTACATCCCACCCATCAGCATAACAAGGCTCCCAGTTCTCCATGGCCTGTCCTGCCTTTCTGGATTTTACACTTTTTTCAGATGGCCCTTTTGACCGGGGGGCAGTGAGACTTCATTGTAGTGCAGATTTCCTTTGCAAGCTTGCTTGGTTGGCCAAAAAGGGCGTATGCGTTTTTTCCTGAATATATTCAGGAAAAAACGCATACGCCCTTTTTGGCCAAGTGCATCATTGTGGACGTTCTGCCTCTTTTCCTATGCTTTACATGCAATTCCAGTCTACCTCCTGAAATCGGTTTCCTGCAATTCTGCCCCGCTTTCAAGTCCTCTTGGCAGCCTTACTTCAATATATTTTTGGACGATAGCTATCATTTATAACTCTGCAGGTATGTGAATGACAGTGCCCCTGAGCTCCTTTCTTCAACTCGCTTTCTTGTGAGCTGGCCGCAACACCGCAGGATTGCTTCAGGCCCTAGTTTGGTTCCGGCATGGCACGCTGAGCCTTTGTTTAATTCCTCTTCCTGGTGGGAAATGAGAGTTAAATTTGCCCGTCCAGACACCTCCAGCTAGTCTCTCATTGGTTCTCCCTATTCCTGTTCATTTTCCGCAGAAATTGCAAACTGGGCCAAACAGGAGGTTAAAGGCACTGACTCTCCAAGTGGGGAGAGTGTTAGTAAAGCGTCTGGAATGTTGCACCCGAGTACCAGGGGACGAAAACTGAGACACATTTGAACACGTTTCCCGATCACATGGTGGATCATACTCTGGGTTCCACATGCATGTTTTAGCTGAAGGAAGAATCCCTTAAACCTGGAGAGTTGAGACCCCTGCAATGGGTACCATGCAATATGACTTCAAAGGGTCTGCATTTGCTCACCGAACCTCACCAATCCTATCACTGCTGCATTTATGCCACTGTACACACGCTTGATTCTCTTTCTGAGACATATAAATCCATAGGTTTTAAGATTCTTACTAGTCAGGTATATTCTTAGGCGTTTAATATGGGGTGTAGAGTCCACTTCGTTGAGCAAGGAGTAGCTCTTGTCTATTACATATTTGGCTTATGGAACGGTATCTGTGCTAATTTCAATCTCTGGTTTTATGCAGCACCCCAACTCACCTTTCCCCTTAAGCAAGCATAAGTTGGTTTTCTACATTTGAGACCCTGTTCTGTTTTGTAATTCAGTTCCTGTGTAGCCAAGTTTACATTCCATGTGGTAGAGATATCTTATGATGTTTCTTTTTCTGTGTGACTTATTTCACTTAGAATCATCGTACCTGAATCCACTCATTATGCTGCTATGGGCCTGATGACATAGATTTCATTGCTGAGTGATATTGCATTGTACGTAAGTACCACAACTTCTTTATCCATTTTTCACTTTCTGTGATTTTGAACTTGTACTGTAAACGAGGTTCTTGTAAACAGAGCCTTCCCAAACTTTGGGGTGGCTGTGTCTTTTTGATTTTAATTTCCCTAAGCTATAGGACCATAAGTGGAAGTGCCCTAGGCTCTGTTGCTTTGTTTTGTAGATGTTTCAGGAAACACCATACACTTCTCCAGAGTGGCTGTTGGCAATTTACATCCCGCCCATCAGCATAACAAGGCTCCCAGTTCTCCATGGGCTGTCCTGCCTTTCTGGATTTTACACTTTTTTCAGATGGCCCTTTTGACCGGGGGGCAGTGAGACTTCATTGTAGTGCAGATTTCCTTTGCAAGCTTGCTTGGTTGGCCAAAAAGGGCGTATGCGTTTTTTCCTGAATATATTCAGGAAAAAACGCATACGCCCTTTTTGGCCAAGTGCATCATTGTGGACGTTCTGCCTCTTTTCCTTTGCTTTACATGCAATTCCAGTCTACCTCCTGAAATCGGTTTCCTGCAATTCTGCCCCACGTTCAAGTCCTCTTGGCAGCCTTACTTCAATATATTTTTGGACGATAGCTGTCATTTATAACTCTGCAGGTTTGTGAATGACAGTGCCCCTGAGCTCCTTTCTTCAACTCGCTTTCTTGTGAGCTGGCCGCAACACCGCAGCATTGCTTCAGGCCCTAGTGTGGTTCCGGCATGACATGCTGAGCCTTTGGTTAATTCCTCTTCCTGGTGGGAAATGAGAGTTAACTTTGCCCGTCCAGACACCTCCAGCTAGTCTCTCATTGGTTCTCCCTATTCCTGTTCATTTTCCGCAGAAATTGCAAACTGGGCCAAACAGGAGGTTAAAGGCACTGACTCTCCAAGTGGGGAGAGTGTTAGTAAAGCGTCTGGAATGTTGCACCCGAGTACCGGGGGATGAAAACTGACACAATTAAACACGTTTCCCGATCACACGGTGGATCATACTCTGAGTTCCACATGCATGTTTTAGCTGAAGGAAGAATCCCTTAAACCTGGAGAGTTGAGACCCATGGAATGGGTACCATGCAATATGACTTCAAAGGGTCTGCATTTGCTCACCGAACTTCACCAATCCTATCACTGCTGCGTTTATGACACTGTACACACGCTTGATTCTCTTTCGGAGACATATAAATCCATAGGTTTTAAGATTCTTTCTAGTCAGGTATATTCTTACGCGTTTAATATGGGGTGTAGAGTCCACTTCGTTGAGCAAGGAGTAGCTCTTGTCTATTAAATATTTGGCTTATGGAACGGTATCTGTTCTAATTTCAATCTCTGGTTTTATGCAGCACCCCAACTCACCTTTCGCCTTAAGCAAGCATAAGTTGGTTTTCTACATTTGAGACCCTGTTCTGTTTTGTAATTCAGTTCCTGTATAGCCAAGTTTACATTCCTTGTAGTAGTGATATCTTATGATGTTTGTTTTTCTGTGTGACTTATTTCACTTAGAATCATCGTACCTGAATCCACTCATTATGCTGCTACGGGCCTGATGACATAGATTTCATTGCTGAGTGATATTGCATTGTACGTAAGTACCACAACTTCTTTATCCATTTTTCGCTTTCTGTGATATTGAACTTGGACCATAAATGAGGTTCTTGTAAACAGAGCTGTCCCTAACTTTGGGGTGGCTGAGTCTTTTTGATTTTAATTTCCCTAAGCTATAGGACCATAAGTGGAAGTGCCCTAGGCTCTGTTGCTTTGTTTTTTAGATGTTTCAGGAAACACCATACACTTCTCCAGAGTGGCTGTTGGCAATTTACATCCCACCCATCAGCATAACAAGGCTCCCAGTTCTCCATGGCCTGTCCTGCCTTTCTGGATTTTACACTTTTTTCAGATGGCCCTTTTGACCGGGGGGCAGTGAGACTTCATTGTAGTGCAGATTTCCTTTGCAAGCTTGCTTGGTTGGCCAAAAAGGGCGTATGCGTTTTTTCCTGAATATATTCAGGAAAAAACGCATACGCCCTTTTTGGCCAAGTGCATCATTGTGGACGTTCTGCCTCTTTTCCTATGCTTTACATGCAATTCCAGTCTACCTCCTGAAATCGGTTTCCTGCAATTCTGCCCCGCATTCAAGTCCTCTTGGCAGCCTTACTTCAATATATTTTTGGACGATAGCTATCATTTATAACTCTGCAGGTATGTGAATGACAGTGCCCCTGAGCTCCTTTCTTCAACTCGCTTTCTTGTGAGCTGGCCGCAACACCGCAGGATTGCTTCAGGCCCTAGTGTGGTTCCGGCATGGCACGCTGAGCCTTTGTTTAATTCCTCTTCCTGGTGGGAAATGAGAGTTAAATTTGCCCGACCAGACACCTCCAGCTAGTCTCTCATTGGTTCTCCCTATTCCTGTTCATTTTCCGCAGAAATTGCAAACTGGGCCAAACAGGAGGTTAAAGGCACTGACTCTCCAAGTGGGGAGAGTGTTAGTAAAGCGTCTGGAATGTTGCACCCGAGTACCGGGGGATGAAAACTGACAGAATTAAACACGTTTCCCGATCACACGGTGGATCATACTCTGGGTTCCACATGCATGTTTTAGCTGAAGGAAGAATCCCTTAAACCTGGAGAGTTGAGACCCATGGAATGGGTACCATGCAATATGACTTCAAAGGGTCTGCATTTGCTCACCGAACCTCACCAATAATATCACTGCTGCGTTTATGCCGCTGTACACACGCTTGATTCTCTTTCGGAGACATATAAATCCATAGGTTTTAAGATTCTTTCTAGTCAGGTATATTCTTACGCGTTTAATATGCGGTGTAGAGTCCACTTCGTTGAGCAAGGAGTAGCTCTTGTCTTTTACATATTTGGCTTATGGAACGGTATCTGTTCTAATTTCAATCTCTGGTTTTATGCAGCACCCCAACTCACCTTTCCCCTTAAGCAAGCATAAGTTGGTTTTCTACATTTGAGACCCTGTTCTGTTTTGTAATTCAGTTCCTGTGTAGCCAAGTTTACATTCCATGTGGTAGAGATATCTTATGATGTTTCTTTTTCTGTGTGACTTATTTCACTTAGAATCATCGTATCTGAATCCACTCATTATGCTGCTATGGGCCTGATGACATAGATTTCATTGCTGAGTGATATTGCATTGTACGTAAGTACCACAACTTCTTTATCCATTTTTCACTTTCTGTGATTTTGAACTTGTACTGTAAACGAGGTTCTTGTAAACAGAGCCTTCCCAAACTTTGGGGTGGCTGTGTCTTTTTGATTTTAATTTCCCTAAGCTATAGGACCATAAGTGGAAGTGCCCTAGGCTCTGTTGCTTTGTTTTTTAGATGTTTCAGGAAACACCATACACTTCTCCAGAGTGGCTGTTGGCAATTTACATCCCGCCCATCAGCATAACAAGGCTCCCAGTTCTCCATGGCCTGTCCTGCCTTTCTGGATTTTACACTTTTTTCAGATGGCCCTTTTGACCGGGGGGCAGTGAGACTTCATTGTAGTGCAGATTTCCTTTGCAAGCTTGCTTGGTTGGCCAAAAAGGGCGTATGCGTTTTTTCCTGAATATATTCAGGAAAAAACGCATACGCCGTTTTTGGCCAAGTGCATCATTGCGGACGTTCTGCCTCTTTTCCTTTGCTTTACATGCAATTCCAGTCTACCTCCTGAAATCGGTTTCCTGCAATTCTGCCCCACGTTCAAGTCCTCTTGGCAGCCTTACTTCAATATATTTTTGGACGATAGCTGTCATTTATAACTCTGCAGGTTTGTGAATGACAGTGCCCCTGAGCTCCTTTCTTCAACTCGCTTTCTTGTGAGCTGGCCGCAACACCGCAGCATTGCTTCAGGCCCTAGTGTGGTTCCGGCATGACATGCTGAGCCTTTGGTTAATTCCTCTTCCTGGTGGGAAATGAGAGTTAACTTTGCCCGTCCAGACACCTCCAGCTAGTCTCTCATTGGTTCTCCCTATTCCTGTTCATTTTCCGCAGAAATTGCAAACTGGGCCAAACAAGAGGTTAAAGGCACTGACTCTCCAAGTGGGGAGAGTGTTAGTAAAGCGTCTGGAATGTTGCACCCGAGTACCGGGGGATGAAAACTGACACAATTAAACACGTTTCCCGATCACACGGTGGATCATACTCTGGGTTCCACATGCATGTTTTAGCTGAAGGAAGAATCCCTTAAACCTGGAGAGTTGAGACCCATGGAATGGGTACCATGCAATATGACTTCAAAGGGTCTGCATTTGCTCACCGAACCTCACCAATAATATCACTGCTGCGTTTATGCCGCTGTACACACGCTTGATTCTCTTTCGGAGACATATAAATCCATAGGTTTTTAGATTCTTTCTAGTCAGGTATATTCTTACGCGTTTAATATGGGGTGTAGAGTCCACTTCGTTGAGCAAGGAATAGCTCTTGTCTATTAAATATTTGGCTTATGGAACGGTATCTGTTCTAATTTCAATCTCTGGTTTTATGCAGCACCCCAACTCACCTTTCGCCTTAAGCAAGCATAAGTTGGTTTTCTACATTTGAGACCCTGTTCTGTTTTGTAATTCAGTTCCTGTGTAGCCAAGTTTACATTCCTTGTAGTAGTGATATCTTATGATGTTTCTTTTTCTGTGTGACTTATTTCACTTAGAATCATCGTACCTGAATCCACTCATTATGCTGCTACGGGCCTGATGACATAGATTTCATTGCTGAGTGATATTGCATTGTACGTAAGTACCACAACTTCTTTATCCATTTTTCGCTTTCTGTGATATTGAACTTGGACCATAAATGAGGTTCTTGTAAACAGAGCTGTCCCTAACTTTGGGGTGGCTGAGTCTTTTTGATTTTAATTTCCCTAAGCTATAGGACCATAAGTGGAAGTGCCCTAGGCTCTGTTGCTTTGTTTTTTAGATGTTTCAGGAAACACCATACACTTCTCCAGAGTGGCTGTTGGCAATTTACATCCCACCCATCAGCATAACAAGGCTCCCAGTTCTCCATGGCCTGTCCTGCCTTTCTGGATTTTACACTTTTTTCAGATGGCCCTTTTGACCGGGGGGCAGTGAGACTTCATTGTAGTGCAGATTTCCTTTGCAAGCTTGCTTGGTTGGCCAAAAAGGGCGTATGCGTTTTTTCCTGAATATATTCAGGAAAAAACGCATACGCCCTTTTTGGCCAAGTGCATCATTGTGGACGTTCTGCCTCTTTTCCTATGCTTTACATGCAATTCCAGTCTACCTCCTGAAATCGGTTTCCTGCAATTCTGCCCCGCTTTCAAGTCCTCTTGGCAGCCTTACTTCAATATATTTTTGGACGATAGCTATCATTTATAACTCTGCAGGTATGTGAATGACAGTGCCCCTGAGCTCCTTTCTTCAACTCGCTTTCTTGTGAGCTGGCCGCAACACCGCAGGATTGCTTCAGGCCCTAGTGTGGTTCCGGCATGGCACGCTGAGCCTTTGTTTAATTCCTCTTCCTGGTGGGAAATGAGAGTTAAATTTGCCCGTCCAGACACCTCCAGCTAGTCTCTCATTGGTTCTCCCTATTCCTGTTCATTTTCCGCAGAAATGGCAAACTGGGCCAAACAGGAGGTTAAAGGCACTGACTCTCCAAGTGGGGAGAGTGTTAGTAAAGCGTCTGGAATGTTGCACCCGAGTACCAGGGGACGAAAACTGAGACACATTTGAACACGTTTCCCGATCACATGGTGGATCATACTCTGGGTTCCACATGCATGTTTTAGCTGAAGGAAGAATCCCTTAAACCTGGAGAGTTGAGACCCCTGCAATGGGTACCATGCAATATGACTTCAAAGGGTCTGCATTTGCTCACCGAACCTCACCAATAATATCACTGCTGCATTTATGCCACTGTACACACACTTGATTCTCTTTCTGAGACATATAAATCCATAGGTTTTAAGATTCTTACTAGTCAGGTATATTCTTAGGCGTTTAATATGGGGTGTAGAGTCCACTTCGTTGAGCAAGGAGTAGCTCTTGTCTATTACATATTTGGCTTCTGGAACGGTATCTGTGCTAATTTCAATCTCTGGTTTTATGCAGCACCCCAACTCACCTTTCCCCTTAAGCAAGCATAAGTTGGTTTTCTACATTTGAGACCCTGTTCTGTTTTGTAATTCAGTTCCTGTGTAGCCAAGTTTACATTCCATGTGGTAGAGATATCTTATGATGTTTCTTTTTCTGTGTGACTTATTTCACTTAGAATCATCGTACCTGAATCCACTCATTATGCTGCTACGGGCAGATGACATAGATTTCATTGCTGAGTGATATTGCATTGTACGTAAGTACCACAACTTCTTTATCCATTTTTCACTTTCTGTGATTTTGAACTTGTACTGTAAACGAGGTTCTTGTAAACAGAGCCTTCCCAAACTTTGGGGTGGCTGTGTCTTTTTGATTTTAATTTCCCTAAGCTATAGGACCATAAGTGGAAGTGCCCTAGGCTCTGTTGCTTTGTTTTTTAGATGTTTCAGGAAACACCATACACTTCTCCAGAGTGGCTGTTGGCAATTTACATCCCACCCATCAGCATAACAAGGCTCCCAGTTCTCCATGGCCTGTCCTGCCTTTCTGGATTTTACAATTTTTTCAGATGGCCCTTTTTACCGGGGGGCTGTGAGACTTCATTGTAGTGCAGATTTCCTTTGCAAGCTTGCTTGGTTGGCCAAAAAGGGCGTATGCGTTTTTTCCTGAATATATTCAGGAAAAAACGCATACGCCCTTTTTGGCCAAGTGCATCATTGTGGACGTTCTGCCTCTTTTCCTTTGCTTTACATGCAATTCCAGTCTACCTCCTGAAATCGGTTTCCTGCAATTCTGCCCAGCGTTCAAGTCCTCTTGGCAGCCTTACTTCAATATATTTTTGGACGATAGCTGTCATTTATAACTCTGCAGGTTTGTGAATGACAGTGCCCCTGAGCTCCTTTCTTCAACTCGCTTTCTTGTGAGCTGGCCGCCACACCGCAGCATTGCTTCAGGCCCTAGTCTTGTTCCGGCATGACATGCTGAGCCTTTGTTTAATTCCTCTTCCTTGTGGGAAATGAGAGTTAACTTTGCCCGTCCAGACACCTCCAGCTAGTCTCTCATTGGTTCTCCCTATTCCTGTTCATTTTCCGCAGAAATTGCAAACAGGGGCAAACAGGAGGTTAAAGGCACTGACTCTCCAAGTGGGGAGAGTGTTAGTAAAGCGTCTGGAATGTTGCACCCGAGTACCGGGGGATGAAAACTGACACAATTAAACACGTTTCCCGATCACACGGTGGATCATACTCTGGGTTCCACATGCATGTTTTAGCTGAAGGAAGAATCCCTTAAACCTGGAGAGTTGAGACCCATGGAATGGGTACCATGCAATATGACTTCAAAGGGTCTGCATTTGCTCACCGAACCTCACCAATAATATCACTGCTGCGTTTATGCCGCTGTACACACGCTTGATTCTCTTTCGGAGACATATAAATCCATAGGTTTTAAGATTCTTTCTAGTCAGGTATATTCTTACGCGTTTAATATGGGGTGTAGAGTCCACTTCGTTGAGCAAGGAGTAGCTCTTGTCTATTAAATATTTGGCTTATGGAACGGTATCTGTTCTAATTTCAATCTCTGGTTTTATGCAGCACCCCAACTCACCTTTCGCCTTAAGCAAGCATAAGTTGGTTTTCTACATTTGAGACCCTGTTCTGTTTTGTAATTCAGTTCCTGTGTAGCCAAGTTTACATTCCTTGTAGTAGTGATATCTTATGATGTTTCTTTTTCTGTGTGACTTATTTCACTTAGAATCATCGTACCTGAATCCACTCATTATGCTGCTACGGGCCTGATGACATAGATTTCATTGCTGAGTGATATTGCATTGTACGTAAGTACCACAACTTCTTTATCCATTTTTCACTTTCTGTGATATTGAACTTGGACCATAAATGAGGTTCTTGTAAACAGAGCTGTCCCTAACTTTGGGGTGGCTGAGTCTTTTTGATTTTAATTTCCCTAAGCTATAGGACCATAAGTGGAAGTGCCCTAGGCTCTGTTGCTTTGTTTTTTAGATGTTTCAGGAAACACCATACACTTCTCCAGAGTGGCTGTTGGCAATTTACATCCCACCCATCAGCATAACAAGGCTCCCAGTTCTCCATGGCCTGTCCTGCCTTTCTGGATTTTACACTTTTTTCAGATGGTCCTTTTGACCGGGGGGCAGTGAGACTTCATTGTAGTGCAGATTTCCTTTGCAAGCTTGCTTGGTTGGCCAAAAAGGACGTATGCGTTTTTTCCTGAATATATTCAGGAAAAAACGCATACGCCCTTTTTGGCCAAGTGCATCATTGTGGACGTTCTGCCTCTTTTCCTATGCTTTACATGCAATTCCAGTCTACCTCCTGAAATCAGTTTCCTGCAATTCTGCCCCGCTTTCAAGTCCTCTTGGCAGCCTTACTTCAATATATTTTTGGACGATAGCTATCATTTATAACTCTGCAGGTATGTGAATGACAGTGCCCCTGAGCTCCTTTCTTCAACTCGCTTTCTTGTGAGCTGGCCGCAACACCGCAGGATTGCTTCAGGCCCTAGTGTGGTTCCGGCATGGCACGCTGAGCCTTTGTTTAATTCCTCTTCCTGGTGGGAAATGAGAGTTAAATTTGCCCGTCCAGACACCTCCAGCTAGTCTCTCATTGGTTCTCCCTATTCCTGTTCATTTTCCGCAGAAATGGCAAACTGGGCCAAACAGGAGGTTAAAGGCACTGACTCTCCAAGAGGGGAGAGTGTTAGTAAAGCGTCTGGAATGTTGCACCCGAGTACCAGGGGACGAAAACTGAGACACATTTGAACACGTTTCCCGATCACATGGTGGATCATACTCTGGGTTCCACATGCATGTTTTAGCTGAAGGAAGAATCCCTTAAACCTGGAGAGTTGAGACCCCTGCAATGGGTACCATGCAATATGACTTCAAAGGGTCTGCATTTGCTCACCGAACCTCACCAATCCTATCACTGCTGCATTTATGCCACTGTACACACGCTTGATTCTCTTTCGGAGACTTATAAATCCATAGGTTTTAAGATTCTTACTAGTCAGGTATATTCTTAGGCGTTTAATATGGGGTGTAGAGTCCACTTCGTTGAGCAAGGAGTAGCTCTTGTCTATTACATATTTGGCTTATGGAACGGTATCTGTGCTAATTTCAATCTCTGGTTTTATGCAGCACCCCAACTCACCTTTCCCCTTAAGCAAGCATAAGTCGGTTTTCTACATTTGAGACCCTGTTCTGTTTTGTAATTCAGTTCCTGTGTAGCCAAGTTTACATTCCATGTGGTAGAGATATCTTATGATGTTTCTTTTTCTGTGTGACTTATTTCACTTAGAATCATCGTACCTGAATCCACTCATTATGCTGCTATGGGCCTGATGACATAGATTTCATTGCTGAGTGATATTGCATTGTACGTAAGTACCACAACTTCTTTATCCATTTTTCACTTTCTGTGATTTTGAACTTATACTGTAAACGAGGTTCTTGTAAACAGAGCCTTCCCAAACTTTGGGGTGGCTGTGTCTTTTTGATTTTAATTTCCCTAAGCTATAGGACCATAAGTGGAAGTGCCCTAGGCTCTGTTGCTTTGTTTTGTAGATGTTTCAGGAAACACCATACACTTCTCCAGAGTGGCTGTTGGCAATTTACATCCCGCCCATCAGCATAACAAGGCTCCCAGTTCTCCATGGCCTGTCCTGCCTTTCTGGATTTTACACTTTTTTCAGATGGCCCTTTTGACCGGGGGGCAGTGAGACTTCATTGTAGTGCAGATTTCCTTTGCAAGCTTGCTTGGTTGGCCAAAAAGGGCGTATGCGTTTTTTCCTGAATATATTAAGGAAAAAACGCATACGCCCTTTTTGGCCAAGTGCATCATTGTGGACGTTCTGCCTCTTTTCCTATGCTTTACATGCAATTCCAGTCTACCTCCTGAAATCGGTTTCCTGCAATTCTGCCCCGCTTTCAAGTCCTCTTGGCAGCCTTACTTCAATATATTTTTGGACGATAGCTATCATTTATAACTCTGCAGGTATGTGAATGACAGTGCCCCTGAGCTCCTTTCTTCAACTCGCTTTCTTGTGAGCAGGCCGCAACACCTCAGGATTGCTTCAGGCCCTAGTGTGGTTCCGGCATGGTACGCTGAGCCTTTGTTTAATTCCTCTTCCTGGTGGGAAATGAGAGTTAACTTTGCCCGTCCAGACACCTCCAGCTAGTCTCTCATTGGTTCTCCCTATTCCTGTTCATTTTCCGCATAAATTGCAAACTGGGCCAAACAGGAGGTTAAAGGCACTGACTCTCCAAGTGGGGAGAGTGTTAGTAAAGCGTCTGGAATGTTGCACCCGAGTACCAGGGGACGAAAACTGAGACACATTTGAACACGTTTCCCGATCACATGGTGGATCATACTCTGGGTTCCACATGCATGTTTTAGCTGAAGGAAGAATCCCTTAAACCTGGAGAGTTGAGACCCCTGCAATGGGTACCATGCAATATGACTTCAAAGGGTCTGCATTTGCTCACCGAACCTCACCAATCCTATCACTGCTGCATTTATGCCACTGTACACACGCTTGATTCTCTTTCTGAGACATATAAATCCATAGGTTTTAAGATTCTTACTAGTCAGGTATATTCTTAGGCGTTTAATATGGGGTGTAGAGTCCACTTCGTTGAGCAAGGAGTAGCTCTTGTCTATTACATATTTGGCTTATGGAACGGTATCTGTTCTAATTTCAATCTCTGGTTTTATGCAGCACCCCAACTCACCTTTTGCCTTAAGCAAGCATAAGTTGGTTTTCTACATTTGAGACCCTGTTCTGTTTTGTAATTCAGTTCCTGTGTAGCCAAGTTTACATTCCATGTGGTAGAGATATCTTATGATGTTTCTTTCTCTGTGTGACTTATTTCACTTAGAATCATCGTACCTGAATCCACTCATTATGCTGCTATGGGCCTGATGACATAGATTTCATTGCTGAGTGATATTGCATTGTACGTAAGTACCACAACTTCTTTATCCATTTTGCGCTTTCTGTGATATTGAACTTGTACCGTAAAGGAGGTTCTTGTAAACAGAGCTGTCCCAAAGATTGGGGTGGTTGTGTCTTTTTGATTTTAATTTCCCTAAGCTATAGGACCATAAGTGGAAGTGCCCTAGGCTGTGTTGCTTTGTTTTTTAGATGTTTCAGGAAACACCATACACTTCTCCAGAGTGACTGTTGGCAATTTACATCCCGCCCATCAGCATAACAAGGCTCCCAGTTCTCCATGGGCTGTCCTGCCTTTCTGGATTTTACACTTTTTTCAGATGACTCTTTTGACCGGGGGGCAGTGAGACTTCATTGTAGTGCAGATTTCCTTTGCAAGCTTGCTTGGTTGGCCAAAAAGGGCGTATGCGTTTATTCCTGAATATATTCAGGAAAAAACGCATACGCCCTTTTTGGCCAAGTGCATCATTGTGGACGTTCTGCCTCTTTTCCTATGCTTTACATGCAATTCCAGTCTACCTCCTGAAATCGGTTTCCTGCAATTCTGCCCCGCTTTCAAGTCCTCTTGGCAGCCTTACTTCAATATATTTTTGGACGATAGCTGTCATTTATAACTCTGCAGGTTTGTGAATGACAGTGCCCCTGAGCTCCTTTCTTCAACTCGCTTTCTTGTGAGCTGGCCGCAACACCGCAGCATTGCTTCAGACCCTAGTGTGGTTCCGGCATGGCACGCTGAGCCTTTGGTTAATTCCTCTTCCTGGTGGGAAATGAGAGTTAAATTTGCCCGTCCAGACACCTCCAGCTAGTCTCTCATTGGTTCTCCCTATTCCTGTTCATTTTCCGCAGAAATTGCAAACTGGGCCAAACAGGAGGTTAAAGGCACTGACTCTCCAAGTGGGGAGAGTGTTAGTAAAGCGTCTGGAATGTTGCACCCGAGTACCGGGGGACGAAAACTGAGTCACATTTGAACACGTTTCCCGATCACACAGTGGATCATACTCTGAGTTCCACATGCATGTTTTAGCTGAAGGAAGAATCCCTTAAACCTGGAGAGTTGAGACCCATGGAATGGGTACCATGCAATATGACTTGAAAGGGTCTGCATTTGCTCACCGAACCTCACCAATCCTATCACTGCTGCATTTATGCCACTGTACACACGCTTGATTCTCTTTCTGAGACATATAAATCCATAGGTTTTAAGATTCTTACTAGTCAGGTATATTCTTAGGCGTTTAATATGGGGTGTAGAGTCCACTTCGTTGAGCAAGGAGTAGCTCTTGTCTATTACATATTTGGCTTATGGAACGGTATCTGTTCTAATTTCAATCTCTGGTTTTATGCAGCACCCCAACTCACCTTTCCCCTTAAGCAAGCATAAGTTGGTTTTCTACATTTGAGACCCTGTTCTGTTTTGTAATTCAGTTCCTGTGTAGCCAAGTTTACATTCCATGTGGTAGAGATATCTTATGATGTTTCTTTTTCTGTGTGACTTATTTCACTTAGAATCATCGTACCTGAGTCCACTCATTATGCTGCTATGGGCCTGATGACATAGATTTCATTGCTGAGTGATATTGCATTGTACGTAAGTACCACAACTTCTTTATCCATTTTTCACTTTCTGTGATTTTGAACTTGTACTGTAAACGAGGTTCTTGTAAACAGAGCCTTCCCAAACTTTGGGGTGGCTGTGTCTTTTTGATTTTAATTTCCCTAAGCTATAGGACCATAAGTGGAAGTGCCCTAGGCTCTGTTGCTTTGTTTTGTAGATGTTTCAGGAAACACCATACACTTCTCCAGAGTGGCTGTTGGCAATTTACATCCCGCCCATCAGCATAACAAGGCTCCCAGTTCTCCATGGCCTGTCCTGCCTTTCTGGATTTTACACTTTTTTCAGATGGCCCTTTTGACCGGGGGGCAGTGAGACTTCATTGTAGTGCAGATTTCCTTTGCAAGCTTGCTTGGTTGGCCAAAAAGGGCGTATGCGTTTTTTCCTGAATATATTCAGGAAAAAACGCATACGCCCTTTTTGGCCAAGTGCATCATTGTGGACGTTCTGCCTCTTTTCCTTTGCTTTACATGCAATTCCAGTCTACCTCCTGAAATCGGTTTCCTGCAATTCTGCCCCACGTTCAAGTCCTCTTGGCAGCCTTACTTCAATATATTTTTGGACGATAGCTGTCATTTATAACTCTGCAGGTTTGTGAATGACAGTGCCCCTGAGCTCCTTTCTTCAACTCGCTTTCTTGTGAGCTGGCCGCAACACCGCAGCATTGCTTCAGGCCCTAGTGTGGTTCCGGCATGACATGCTGAGCCTTTGGTTAATTCCTCTTCCTGGTGGGAAATGAGAGTTAACTTTGCCCGTCCAGACACCTCCAGCTAGTCTCTCATTGGTTCTCCCTATTCCTGTTCATTTTCCGCAGAAATTGCAAACTGGGCCAAACAAGAGGTTAAAGGCACTGACTCTCCAAGTGGGGAGAGTGTTAGTAAAGCGTCTGGAATGTTGCACCCGAGTACCGGGGGATGAAAACTGACACAATTAAACACGTTTCCCGATCACACGGTGGATCATACTCTGGGTTCCACATGCATGTTTTAGCTGAAGGAAGAATCCCTTAAACCTGGAGTGTTGAGACCCATGGAATGGGTACCATGCAATATGACTTCAAAGGGTCTGCATTTACTCACCGAACCTCACCAATAATATCACTGCTGCGTTTATGCCGCTGTACACACGCTTGATTCTCTTTCGGAGACATATAAATCCATAGGTTTTTAGATTCTTTCTAGTCAGGTATATTCTTACGCGTTTAATATGGGGTGTAGAGTCCACTTCGTTGAGCAAGGAGTAGCTCTTGTCTATTAAATATTTGGCTTATGGAACGGTATCTGTTCTAATTTCAATCTCTGGTTTTATGCAGCACCCCAACTCACCTTTCGCCTTAAGCAAGCATAAGTTGGTTTTCTACATTTGAGACCCTGTTCTGTTTTGTAATTCAGTTCCTGTGTAGCCAAGTTTACATTCCTTGTAGTAGTGATATCTTATGATGTTTGTTTTTCTGTGTGACTTATTTCACTTAGAATCATCGTACCTGAATCCACTCATTATGCTGCTACGGGCCTGATGACATAGATTTCATTGCTGAGTGATATTGCATTGTACGTAAGTACCACAACTTCTTTATCCATTTTGCGCTTTCTGTGATATTGAACTTGGACCATAAATGAGGTTCTTGTAAACAGAGCTGTCCCTAACTTTGGGGTGGCTGAGTCTTTTTGATTTTAATTTCCCTAAGCTATAGGACCATAAGTGGAAGTGCCCTAGGCTCTGTTGCTTTGTTTTTTAGATGTTTCAGGAAACACCATACACTTCTCCAGAGTGGCTGTTGGCAATTTACATCCCACCCATCAGCATAACAAGGCTCCCAGTTCTCCATGGCCTGTCCTGCCTTTCTGGATTTTACACTTTTTTCAGATGGCCCTTTTGACCGGGGGGCAGTGAGACTTCATTGTAGTGCAGATTTCCTTTGCAAGCTTGCTTGGTTGGCCAAAAAGGGCATATGCGTTTTTTCCTGAATGTATTCAGGAAAAAACGCATACGCCCTTTTTGGCCAAGTGCATCATTGTGGACGTTCTGCCTCTTTTCCTATGCTTTACATGCAATTCCAGTCTACCTCCTGAAATCGGTTTCCTGCAATTCTGCCCCGCTTTCAAGTCCTCTTGGCAGCCTTACTTCAATATATTTTTGGACGATAGCTATCATTTATAACTCTGCAGGTATGTGAATGACAGTGCCCCTGAGCTCCTTTCTTCAACTCGCTTTCTTGTGAGCTGGCCGCAACACCGCAGGATTGCTTCAGGCCCTAGTGTGGTTCCGGCATGGCACGCTGAGCCTTTGTTTAATTCCTCTTCCTGGTGGGAAATGAGAGTTAAATTTGCCCGTCCAGACACCTCCAGCTAGTCTCTCATTGGTTCTCCCTATTCCTGTTCATTTTCCGCAGAAATTGCAAACTGGGCCAAACAGGAGGTTAAAGGCACTGACTCTCCAAGAGGGGAGAGTGTTAGTAAAGCGTCTGGAATGTTGCACCCGAGTACCAGGGGACGAAAACTGAGACACATTTGAACACGTTTCCCGATCACATGGTGGATCATACTCTGGGTTCCACATGCATGTTTTAGCTGAAGGAAGAATCCCTTAAACCTGGAGAGTTGAGACCCCTGCAATGGGTACCATGCAATATGACTTCAAAGGGTCTGCATTTGCTCACCGAACCTCACCAATCCTATCACTGCTGCATTTATGCCACTGTACACACGCTTGATTCTCTTTCTGAGACATATAAATCCATAGGTTTTAAGATTCTTACTAGTCAGGTATATTCTTAGGCGTTTAATATGGGGTGTAGAGTCCACTTCGTTGAGCAAGGAGTAGCTCTTGTCTATTACATATTTGGCTTATGGAACGGTATCTGTGCTAATTTCAATCTCTGGTTTTATGCAGCACCCCAACTCACCTTTCCCCTTAAGCAAGCATAAGTCGGTTTTCTACATTTGAGACCCTGTTCTGTTTTGTAATTCAGTTCCTGTGTAGCCAAGTTTACATTCCATGTGGTAGAGATATCTTATGATGTTTCTTTTTCTGTGTGACTTATTTCACTTAGAATCATCGTACCTGAATCCACTCATTATGCTGCTATGGGCCTGATGACATAGATTTCATTGCTGAGTGATATTGCATTGTACGTAAGTACCACAACTTCTTTATCCATTTTTCACTTTCTGTGATTTTGAACTTATACTGTAAACGAGGTTCTTGTAAACAGAGCCTTCCCAAACTTTGGGGTGGCTGTGTCTTTTTTATTTTAATTTCCCTAAGCTATAGGACCATAAGTGGAAGTGCCCTAGTCTCTGTTGCTTTGTTTTGTAGATGTTTCAGGAAACACCATACACTTCTCCAGAGTGGCTGTTGGCAATTTACATCCCGCCCATCAGCATAACAAGGCTCCCAGTTCTCCATGGCCTGTCCTGCCTTTCTGGATTTTACACTTTTTTCAGATGGCCCTTTTGACCGGGGGACAGTGAGACTTCATTGTAGTGCAGATTTCCTTTGCAAGCTTGCTTGGTTGGCCAAAAAGGGCGTATGCGTTTTTTCCTGAATATATTCAGGAAAAAACGCATACGCCCTTTTTGGCCAAGTGCATCATTGTGGACGTTCTGCCTCTTTTCCTTTGCTTTACATGCAATTCCAGTCTACCTCCTGAAATCGGTTTCCTGCAATTCTGCCCCGCTTTCAAGTCCTCTTGGCAGCCTTACTTCCATATATTTTTGGACGATAGCTATCATTTATAACTCTGCAGGTATGTGAATGACAGTGCCCCTGAGCTCCTTTCTTCAACTCGCTTTCTTGTGAGCTGGCCGCAACACCGCAGGATTGCTTCAGGCCCTAGTGTGGTTCCGGCATGGCACGCTGAGCCTTTGTTTAATTCCTCTTCCTGGTGGGAAATGAGAGTTAAATTTGCCCGTCCAGACACCTCCAGCTAGTCTCTCATTGGTTCTCCCTATTCCTGTTCATTTTCCGCAGAAATTGCAAACTTGGCCAAACAGGAGGTTAAAGGCACTGACTCTCCAAGTGGGGAGAGTGTTAGTAAAGCGTCTGGAATGTTGCACCCGAGTACCAGGGGACAAAAACTGAGACACATTTGAACACGTTTCCCGATCACATGGTGGATCATACTCTGGGTTCCACATGCATGTTTTAGCTGAAGGAAGAATCCCTTAAACCTGGAGAGTTGAGACCCCTGCAATGGGTACCATGCAATATGACTTCAAAGGGTCTGCATTTGCTCACCGAACCTCACCAATCCTATCACTGCTGCATTTATGCCACTGTACACACGCTTGATTCTCTTTCTGAGACATATAAATCCATAGGTTTTAAGATTCTTACTAGTCAGGTATATTCTTATGCGTTTAATATGGGGTGTTGAGTCCACTTCGTTGAGCAAGGAGTAGCTCTTGTCTATTACATATTTGGCTTATGGAACGGTATCTGTTCTAATTTCAATCTCTGGTTTTATGCAGCACCCCAACTCACCTTTCGCCTTAAGCAAGCATAAGTTGGTTTTCTACATTTGAGACCCTGTTCTGTTTTGTAATTCAGTTCCTGTGTAGCCAAGTTTACATTCCATGTGGTAGTGATATGTTATGATGTTTCTTTTTCTGTGTGACTTATTTCACTTAGAATCATCGTACCTGAATCCACTCATTATGCTGCTACGGGCCTGATGACATAGATTTCATTGCTGAGTGATATTGCATTGTACGTAAGTACCACAACTTCTTTATCCATTTTGCGCTTTCTGTGATATTGAACTTGTACCGTAAAGGAGGTTCTTGTAAACAGAGCTGTCCCAAACTTTGGGGTGGCTGTGTCTTTTTGATTTTAATTTCCCTAAGCTATAGGACCATAAGTGGAAGTGCCCTAGGCTCTGTTGCTTTGCTTTTTAGATGTTTCAGGAAACACCATACACTTCTCCAGAGTGGCTGTTCGCAATTTACATCCCGCACATCAGCATAACAAGGTTCCCAATTCTCCATGGCCTGTCCTGCCTTTCTGGATTTTACACTTTTTTCAGATGGCCCTTTTGACCGGGGGCAGTGAGACTTCATTGTAGTGCAGATTTCCTTTGCAAGCTTGCTTGGTTGGCCAAAAAGGGCGTATGCGTTTTTTCCTGAATATATTCAGGAAAAAACGCCTACGCCCTTTTTGGCCAAGTGCATCATTGTGGACGTTCTGCCTCTTTTCCTATGCTTTACATGCTATTCCAGTCTACCTCCTGAAATCGGTTTCCTGCAATTCTGCCCCGCTTTCAAGTCCTCTTGGCAGCCTTACTTCAATATATTTTTGGACGATAGCTGTCATTTATAACTCTGCAGGTATGTGAATGACAGTGCCCCTGAGCTCCTTTCTTCAACTCGCTTTCTTGTGAGCTGGCCGCAACACCGCAGGATTGCTTCAGGCCCTAGTGTGGTTCCGGCATGGCACGCTGAGCCTTTGGTTAATTCCTCTTCCTGGTCGGAAATGAGAGTTAAATTTGCCCGTCCAGACACCTCCAGCTAGTCTCTCATTGGTTCTCCCTATTCCTGTTCATTTTCCGCAGAAATTGCAAACTGGGCCAAACAGGAGGTTAAAGGCACTGACTCTCCAAGTGGGGAGAGTGTTAGTAAAGCGTCTGGAATGTTGCACCCGAGTACCGGGGGACGAAAACTGAGTCACATTTGAACACGTTTCCCAATCACACGGTGGATCATACTCTGGGTTCCACATGCATGTTTTAGCTGAAGGAAGAATCCCTTAAACCTGGAGAGTTGAGACCCATGGAATGGGTACCATGCAATATGACTTCAAAGGGTCTGCATTTGCTCACCGATCCTCACCAATCCTATCACTGCTGCATTTATGCCACTGTACACACGCTTGATTCTCTTTCTGAGACATATAAATCCATAGGTTTTAAGATTCTTACTAGTCAGGTATATTCTTAGGCGTTTAATATGGGGTGTAGAGTCCACTTCGTTGAGCAAGGAGTAGCTCTTGTCTATTACATATTTGGCTTATGGAACGGTATCTGTTCTAATTTCAATCTCTGGTTTTATGCAGCACCCCAACTCACCTTTCCCCTTAAGCAAGCATAAGTTGGTTTTCTACATTTGAGACCCTGTTCTGTTTTGTAATTCAGTTCCTGTGTAGCCAAGTTTACATTCCATGTGGTAGAGATATCTTATGATGTTTCTTTTTCTGTGTGACTTATTTCACTTAGAATCATCGTACCTGAGTCCACTCATTATGCTGCTATGGGCCTGATGACATAGATTTCATTGCTGAGTGATATTGCATTGTACGTAAGTACCACAACTTCTTTATCCATTTTTCACTTTCTGTGATTTTGAACTTGTACTGTAAACGAGGTTCTTGTAAACAGAGCCTTCCCAAACTTTGGGGTGGCTGTGTCTTTTTGATTTTAATTTCCCTAAGCTATAGGACCATAAGTGGAAGTGCCCTAGGCTCTGTTGCTTTGTTTTGTAGATGTTTCAGGAAACACCATACACTTCTCCAGAGTGGCTGTTGGCAATTTACATCCCGCCCATCAGCATAACAAGGCTCCCAGTTCTCCATGGCCTGTCCTGCCTTTCTGGATTTTACACTTTTTTCAGATGGCCCTTTTGACCGGGGGGCAGTGAGACTTCATTGTAGTGCAGATTTCATTTGCAAGCTTGCTTGGTTGGCCAAAAAGGGCGTATGCGTTTTTTCCTGAATATATTCAGGAAAAAACGCATACGCCCTTTTTGGCCAAGTGCATCATTGTGGACGTTCTGCCTCTTTTCCTTTGCTTTACATGCAATTCCAGTCTACCTCCTGAAATCGGTTTCCTGCAATTCTGCCCCACGTTCAAGTCCTCTTGGCAGCCTTACTTCAATATATTTTTGGACGATAGCTGTCATTTATAACTCTGCAGGTTTGTGAATGACAGTGCCCCTGAGCTCCTTTCTTCAACTCGCTTTCTTGTGAGCTGGCCGCAACACCGCAGCATTGCTTCAGGCCCTAGTGTGGTTCCGGCATGACATGCTGAGCCTTTGGTTAATTCCTCTTCCTGGTGGGAAATGAGAGTTAACTTTGCCCGTCCAGACACCTCCAGCTAGTCTCTCATTGGTTCTCCCTATTCCTGTTCATTTTCCGCAGAAATTGCAAACTGGGCCAAACAAGAGGTTAAAGGCACTGACTCTCCAAGTGGGGAGAGTGTTAGTAAAGCGTCTGGAATGTTGCACCCGAGTACCGGGGGATGAAAACTGACACAATTAAACACGTTTCCCGATCACACGGTGGATCATACTCTGGGTTCCACATGCATGTTTTAGCTGAAGGAAGAATCCCTTAAACCTGGAGAGTTGAGACCCATGGAATGGGTACCATGCAATATGACTTCAAAGGGTCTGCATTTACTCACCGAACCTCACCAATAATATCACTGCTGCGTTTATGCCGCTGTACACACGCTTGATTCTCTTTCGGAGACATATAAATCCATAGGTTTTTAGATTCTTTCTAGTCAGGTATATTCTTACGCGTTTAATATGGGGTGTAGAGTCCACTTCGTTGAGCAAGGAGTAGCTCTTGTCTATTAAATATTTGGCTTATGGAACGGTATCTGTTCTAATTTCAATCTCTGGTTTTATGCAGCACCCCAACTCACCTTTCGCCTTAAGCAAGCATAAGTTGGTTTTCTACATTTGAGACCCTGTTCTGTTTTGTAATTCAGTTCCTGTGTAGCCAAGTTTACATTCCTTGTAGTAGTGATATCTTATGATGTTTGTTTTTCTGTGTGACTTATTTCACTTAGAATCATCGTACCTGAATCCACTCATTATGCTGCTACGGGCCTGATGACATAGATTTCATTGCTGAGTGATATTGCATTGTACGTAAGTACCACAACTTCTTTATCCATTTTGCGCTTTCTGTGATATTGAACTTGGACCATAAATGAGGTTCTTGTAAACAGAGCTGTCCCTAACTTTGGGGTGGCTGAGTCTTTTTGATTTTAATTTCCCTAAGCTATAGGACCATAAGTGGAAGTGCCCTAGGCTCTGTTGCTTTGTTTTTTAGATGTTTCAGGAAACACCATACACTTCTCCAGAGTGGCTGTTGGCAATTTACATCCCACCCATCAGCATAACAAGGCTCCCAGTTCTCCATGGCCTGTCCTGCCTTTCTGGATTTTACACTTTTTTCAGATGGCCCTTTTGACCGGGGGGCAGTGAGACTTCATTGTAGTGCAGATTTCCTTTGCAAGCTTGCTTGGTTGGCCAAAAAGGGCGTATGCGTTTTTTCCTGAATATATTCAGGAAAAAACGCATACGCCCTTTTTGGCCAAGTGCATCATTGTGGACGTTCTGCCTCTTTTCCTATGCTTTACATGCTATTCCAGTCTACCTCCTGAAATCGGTTTCCTGCAATTCTGCCCCGCTTTCAAGTCCTCTTGGCAGCCTTACTTCAATATATTTTTGGACGATAGCTGTCATTTATAACTCTGCAGGTATGTGAATGACAGTGCCCCTGAGCTCCTTTCTTCAACTCGCTTTCTTGTGAGCTGGCCGCAACACCGCAGCATTGCTTCAGGCCCTAGTGTGGTTCCGGCATGGCACGCTGAGCCTTTGGTTAATTCCTCTTCCTGGTCGGAAATGAGAGTTAAATTTGCCCGTCCAGACACCTCCAGCTAGTCTCTCATTGGTTCTCCCTATTCCTGTTCATTTTCCGCAGAAATTGCAAACTGGGCCAAACAGGAGGTTAAAGGCACTGACTCTCCAAGTGGGGAGAGTGTTAGTAAAGCGTCTGGAATGTTGCACCCGAGTACCGGGGGACGAAAACTGAGTCACATTTGAACACGTTTCCCGATCACACGGTGGATCATACTCTGGGTTCCACATGCATGTTTTAGCTGAAGGAAGAATCCCTTAAACCTGGAGAGTTGAGACCCATGGAATGGGTACCATGCAATATGACTTCAAAGGGTCTGCATTTGCTCACCGATCCTCACCAATCCTATCACTGCTGCATTTATGCCACTATACACACGCTTGATTCTCTTTCTGAGACATATAAATCCATAGGTTTTAAGATTCTTACTAGTCAGGTATATTCTTAGGCGTTTAATATGGGGTGTAGAGTCCACTTCGTTGAGCAAGGAGTAGCTCTTGTCTATTACATATTTGGCTTATGGAACGGTATCTGTTCTAATTTCAATCTCTGGTTTTATGCAGCACCCCAACTCACCTTTCCCCTTAAGCAAGCATAAGTTGGTTTTCTACATTTGAGACCCTGTTCTGTTTTGTAATTCAGTTCCTGTGTAGCCAAGTTTACATTCCATGTGGTAGAGATATCTTATGATGTTTCTTTTTCTGTGTGACTTATTTCACTTAGAATCATCGTACCTGAGTCCACTCATTATGCTGCTATGGGCCTGATGACATAGATTTCATTGCTGAGTGATATTGCATTGTACGTAAGTACCACAACTTCTTTATCCATTTTTCACTTTCTGTGATTTTGAACTTGTACTGTAAACGAGGTTCTTGTAAACAGAGCCTTCCCAAACTTTGGGGTGGCTGTGTCTTTTTGATTTTAATTTCCCTAAGCTATAGGACCATAAGTGGAAGTGCCCTAGGCTCTGTTGCTTTGTTTTTTAGATGTTTCAGGAAACACCATACACTTCTCCAGAGTGGCTGTTGGCAATTTACATCCCACCCATCAGCATAACAAGGCTCCCAGTTCTCCATGGCCTGTCCTGCCTTTCTGGATTTTACACTTTTTTCAGATGGCCCTTTTGACCGGGGGGCAGTGAGACTTCATTGTAGTGCAGATTTCCTTTGCAAGCTTGCTTGGTTGGCCAAAAAGGGCATATGCGTTTTTTCCTGAATGTATTCAGGAAAAAACGCATACGCCCTTTTTGGCCAAGTGCATCATTGTGGACGTTCTGCCTCTTTTCCTATGCTTTACATGCAATTCCAGTCTACCTCCTGAAATCGGTTTCCTGCAATTCTGCCCCGCTTTCAAGTCCTCTTGGCAGCCTTACTTCAATATATTTTTGGACGATAGCTATCATTTATAACTCTGCAGGTATGTGAATGACAGTGCCCCTGAGCTCCTTTCTTCAACTCGCTTTCTTGTGAGCTGGCCGCAACACCGCAGGATTGCTTCAGGCCCTAGTGTGGTTCCGGCATGGCACGCTGAGCCTTTGTTTAATTCCTCTTCCTGGTGGGAAATGAGAGTTAAATTTGCCCGTCCAGACACCTCCAGCTAGTCTCTCATTGGTTCTCCCTATTCCTGTTCATTTTCCGCAGAAATTGCAAACTGGGCCAAACAGGAGGTTAAAGGCACTGACTCTCCAAGAGGGGAGAGTGTTAGTAAAGCGTCTGGAATGTTGCACCCGAGTACCAGGGGACGAAAACTGAGACACATTTGAACACGTTTCCCGATCACATGGTGGATCATACTCTGGGTTCCACATGCATGTTTTAGCTGAAGGAAGAATCCCTTAAACCTGGAGAGTTGAGACCCCTGCAATGGGTACCATGCAATATGACTTCAAAGGGTCTGCATTTGCTCACCGAACCTCACCAATCCTATCACTGCTGCATTTATGCCACTGTACACACGCTTGATTCTCTTTCTGAGACATATAAATCCATAGGTTTTAAGATTCTTACTAGTCAGGTATATTCTTAGGCGTTTAATATGGGGTGTAGAGTCCACTTCGTTGAGCAAGGAGTAGCTCTTGTCTATTACATATTTGGCTTATGGAACGGTATCTGTGCTAATTTCAATCTCTGGTTTTATGCAGCACCCCAACTCACCTTTCCCCTTAAGCAAGCATAAGTCGGTTTTCTACATTTGAGACCCTGTTCTGTTTTGTAATTCAGTTCCTGTGTAGCCAAGTTTACATTCCATGTGGTAGAGATATCTTATGATGTTTCTTTTTCTGTGTGACTTATTTCACTTAGAATCATCGTACCTGAATCCACTCATTATGCTGCTATGGGCCTGATGACATAGATTTCATTGCTGAGTGATATTGCATTGTACGTAAGTACCACAACTTCTTTATCCATTTTTCACTTTCTGTGATTTTGAACTTATACTGTAAACGAGGTTCTTGTAAACAGAGCCTTCCCAAACTTTGGGGTGGCTGTGTCTTTTTTATTTTAATTTCCCTAAGCTATAGGACCATAAGTGGAAGTGCCCTAGTCTCTGTTGCTTTGTTTTGTAGATGTTTCAGGAAACACCATACACTTCTCCAGAGTGGCTGTTGGCAATTTACATCCCGCCCATCAGCATAACAAGGCTCCCAGTTCTCCATGGCCTGTCCTGCCTTTCTGGATTTTACACTTTTTTCAGATGGCCCTTTTGACCGGGGGACAGTGAGACTTCATTGTAGTGCAGATTTCCTTTGCAAGCTTGCTTGGTTGGCCAAAAAGGGCGTATGCGTTTTTTCCTGAATATATTCAGGAAAAAACGCATACGCCCTTTTTGGCCAAGTGCATCATTGTGGACGTTCTGCCTCTTTTCCTTTGCTTTACATGCAATTCCAGTCTACCTCCTGAAATCGGTTTCCTGCAATTCTGCCCCGCTTTCAAGTCCTCTTGGCAGCCTTACTTCCATATATTTTTGGACGATAGCTATCATTTATAACTCTGCAGGTATGTGAATGACAGTGCCCCTGAGCTCCTTTCTTCAACTCGCTTTCTTGTGAGCTGGCCGCAACACCGCAGGATTGCTTCAGGCCCTAGTGTGGTTCCGGCATGGCACGCTGAGCCTTTGTTTAATTCCTCTTCCTGGTGGGAAATGAGAGTTAAATTTGCCCGTCCAGACACCTCCAGCTAGTCTCTCATTGGTTCTCCCTATTCCTGTTCATTTTCCGCAGAAATTGCAAACTTGGCCAAACAGGAGGTTAAAGGCACTGACTCTCCAAGTGGGGAGAGTGTTAGTAAAGCGTCTGGAATGTTGCACCCGAGTACCAGGGGACAAAAACTGAGACACATTTGAACACGTTTCCCGATCACATGGTGGATCATACTCTGGGTTCCACATGCATGTTTTAGCTGAAGGAAGAATCCCTTAAACCTGGAGAGTTGAGACCCCTGCAATGGGTACCATGCAATATGACTTCAAAGGGTCTGCATTTGCTCACCGAACCTCACCAATCCTATCACTGCTGCATTTATGCCACTGTACACACGCTTGATTCTCTTTCTGAGACATATAAATCCATAGGTTTTAAGATTCTTACTAGTCAGGTATATTCTTATGCGTTTAATATGGGGTGTTGAGTCCACTTCGTTGAGCAAGGAGTAGCTCTTGTCTATTACATATTTGGCTTATGGAACGGTATCTGTTCTAATTTCAATCTCTGGTTTTATGCAGCACCCCAACTCACCTTTCGCCTTAAGCAAGCATAAGTTGGTTTTCTACATTTGAGACCCTGTTCTGTTTTGTAATTCAGTTCCTGTGTAGCCAAGTTTACATTCCATGTGGTAGTGATATGTTATGATGTTTCTTTTTCTGTGTGACTTATTTCACTTAGAATCATCGTACCTGAATCCACTCATTATGCTGCTACGGGCCTGATGACATAGATTTCATTGCTGAGTGATATTGCATTGTACGTAAGTACCACAACTTCTTTATCCATTTTGCGCTTTCTGTGATATTGAACTTGTACCGTAAAGGAGGTTCTTGTAAACAGAGCTGTCCCAAACTTTGGGGTGGCTGTGTCTTTTTGATTTTAATTTCCCTAAGCTATAGGACCATAAGTGGAAGTGCCCTAGGCTCTGTTGCTTTGCTTTTTAGATGTTTCAGGAAACACCATACACTTCTCCAGAGTGGCTGTTCGCAATTTACATCCCGCACATCAGCATAACAAGGTTCCCAATTCTCCATGGCCTGTCCTGCCTTTCTGGATTTTACACTTTTTTCAGATGGCCCTTTTGACCGGGGGCAGTGAGACTTCATTGTAGTGCAGATTTCCTTTGCAAGCTTGCTTGGTTGGCCAAAAAGGGCGTATGCGTTTTTTCCTGAATATATTCAGGAAAAAACGCCTACGCCCTTTTTGGCCAAGTGCATCATTGTGGACGTTCTGCCTCTTTTCCTATGCTTTACATGCTATTCCAGTCTACCTCCTGAAATCGGTTTCCTGCAATTCTGCCCCGCTTTCAAGTCCTCTTGGCAGCCTTACTTCAATATATTTTTGGACGATAGCTGTCATTTATAACTCTGCAGGTATGTGAATGACAGTGCCCCTGAGCTCCTTTCTTCAACTCGCTTTCTTGTGAGCTGGCCGCAACACCGCAGGATTGCTTCAGGCCCTAGTGTGGTTCCGGCATGGCACGCTGAGCCTTTGGTTAATTCCTCTTCCTGGTCGGAAATGAGAGTTAAATTTGCCCGTCCAGACACCTCCAGCTAGTCTCTCATTGGTTCTCCCTATTCCTGTTCATTTTCCGCAGAAATTGCAAACTGGGCCAAACAGGAGGTTAAAGGCACTGACTCTCCAAGTGGGGAGAGTGTTAGTAAAGCGTCTGGAATGTTGCACCCGAGTACCGGGGGACGAAAACTGAGTCACATTTGAACACGTTTCCCAATCACACGGTGGATCATACTCTGGGTTCCACATGCATGTTTTAGCTGAAGGAAGAATCCCTTAAACCTGGAGAGTTGAGACCCATGGAATGGGTACCATGCAATATGACTTCAAAGGGTCTGCATTTGCTCACCGATCCTCACCAATCCTATCACTGCTGCATTTATGCCACTGTACACACGCTTGATTCTCTTTCTGAGACATATAAATCCATAGGTTTTAAGATTCTTACTAGTCAGGTATATTCTTAGGCGTTTAATATGGGGTGTAGAGTCCACTTCGTTGAGCAAGGAGTAGCTCTTGTCTATTACATATTTGGCTTATGGAACGGTATCTGTTCTAATTTCAATCTCTGGTTTTATGCAGCACCCCAACTCACCTTTCCCCTTAAGCAAGCATAAGTTGGTTTTCTACATTTGAGACCCTGTTCTGTTTTGTAATTCAGTTCCTGTGTAGCCAAGTTTACATTCCATGTGGTAGAGATATCTTATGATGTTTCTTTTTCTGTGTGACTTATTTCACTTAGAATCATCGTACCTGAGTCCACTCATTATGCTGCTATGGGCCTGATGACATAGATTTCATTGCTGAGTGATATTGCATTGTACGTAAGTACCACAACTTCTTTATCCATTTTTCACTTTCTGTGATTTTGAACTTGTACTGTAAACGAGGTTCTTGTAAACAGAGCCTTCCCAAACTTTGGGGTGGCTGTGTCTTTTTGATTTTAATTTCCCTAAGCTATAGGACCATAAGTGGAAGTGCCCTAGGCTCTGTTGCTTTGTTTTGTAGATGTTTCAGGAAACACCATACACTTCTCCAGAGTGGCTGTTGGCAATTTACATCCCGCCCATCAGCATAACAAGGCTCCCAGTTCTCCATGGCCTGTCCTGCCTTTCTGGATTTTACACTTTTTTCAGATGGCCCTTTTGACCGGGGGGCAGTGAGACTTCATTGTAGTGCAGATTTCATTTGCAAGCTTGCTTGGTTGGCCAAAAAGGGCGTATGCGTTTTTTCCTGAATATATTCAGGAAAAAACGCATACGCCCTTTTTGGCCAAGTGCATCATTGTGGACGTTCTGCCTCTTTTCCTTTGCTTTACATGCAATTCCAGTCTACCTCCTGAAATCGGTTTCCTGCAATTCTGCCCCACGTTCAAGTCCTCTTGGCAGCCTTACTTCAATATATTTTTGGACGATAGCTGTCATTTATAACTCTGCAGGTTTGTGAATGACAGTGCCCCTGAGCTCCTTTCTTCAACTCGCTTTCTTGTGAGCTGGCCGCAACACCGCAGCATTGCTTCAGGCCCTAGTGTGGTTCCGGCATGACATGCTGAGCCTTTGGTTAATTCCTCTTCCTGGTGGGAAATGAGAGTTAACTTTGCCCGTCCAGACACCTCCAGCTAGTCTCTCATTGGTTCTCCCTATTCCTGTTCATTTTCCGCAGAAATTGCAAACTGGGCCAAACAAGAGGTTAAAGGCACTGACTCTCCAAGTGGGGAGAGTGTTAGTAAAGCGTCTGGAATGTTGCACCCGAGTACCGGGGGATGAAAACTGACACAATTAAACACGTTTCCCGATCACACGGTGGATCATACTCTGGGTTCCACATGCATGTTTTAGCTGAAGGAAGAATCCCTTAAACCTGGAGAGTTGAGACCCATGGAATGGGTACCATGCAATATGACTTCAAAGGGTCTGCATTTACTCACCGAACCTCACCAATAATATCACTGCTGCGTTTATGCCGCTGTACACACGCTTGATTCTCTTTCGGAGACATATAAATCCATAGGTTTTTAGATTCTTTCTAGTCAGGTATATTCTTACGCGTTTAATATGGGGTGTAGAGTCCACTTCGTTGAGCAAGGAGTAGCTCTTGTCTATTAAATATTTGGCTTATGGAACGGTATCTGTTCTAATTTCAATCTCTGGTTTTATGCAGCACCCCAACTCACCTTTCGCCTTAAGCAAGCATAAGTTGGTTTTCTACATTTGAGACCCTGTTCTGTTTTGTAATTCAGTTCCTGTGTAGCCAAGTTTACATTCCTTGTAGTAGTGATATCTTATGATGTTTGTTTTTCTGTGTGACTTATTTCACTTAGAATCATCGTACCTGAATCCACTCATTATGCTGCTACGGGCCTGATGACATAGATTTCATTGCTGAGTGATATTGCATTGTACGTAAGTACCACAACTTCTTTATCCATTTTGCGCTTTCTGTGATATTGAACTTGGACCATAAATGAGGTTCTTGTAAACAGAGCTGTCCCTAACTTTGGGGTGGCTGAGTCTTTTTGATTTTAATTTCCCTAAGCTATAGGACCATAAGTGGAAGTGCCCTAGGCTCTGTTGCTTTGTTTTTTAGATGTTTCAGGAAACACCATACACTTCTCCAGAGTGGCTGTTGGCAATTTACATCCCACCCATCAGCATAACAAGGCTCCCAGTTCTCCATGGCCTGTCCTGCCTTTCTGGATTTTACACTTTTTTCAGATGGCCCTTTTGACCGGGGGGCAGTGAGACTTCATTGTAGTGCAGATTTCCTTTGCAAGCTTGCTTGGTTGGCCAAAAAGGGCGTATGCGTTTTTTCCTGAATATATTCAGGAAAAAACGCATACGCCCTTTTTGGCCAAGTGCATCATTGTGGACGTTCTGCCTCTTTTCCTATGCTTTACATGCTATTCCAGTCTACCTCCTGAAATCGGTTTCCTGCAATTCTGCCCCGCTTTCAAGTCCTCTTGGCAGCCTTACTTCAATATATTTTTGGACGATAGCTGTCATTTATAACTCTGCAGGTATGTGAATGACAGTGCCCCTGAGCTCCTTTCTTCAACTCGCTTTCTTGTGAGCTGGCCGCAACACCGCAGCATTGCTTCAGGCCCTAGTGTGGTTCCGGCATGGCACGCTGAGCCTTTGGTTAATTCCTCTTCCTGGTCGGAAATGAGAGTTAAATTTGCCCGTCCAGACACCTCCAGCTAGTCTCTCATTGGTTCTCCCTATTCCTGTTCATTTTCCGCAGAAATTGCAAACTGGGCCAAACAGGAGGTTAAAGGCACTGACTCTCCAAGTGGGGAGAGTGTTAGTAAAGCGTCTGGAATGTTGCACCCGAGTACCGGGGGACGAAAACTGAGTCACATTTGAACACGTTTCCCGATCACACGGTGGATCATACTCTGGGTTCCACATGCATGTTTTAGCTGAAGGAAGAATCCCTTAAACCTGGAGAGTTGAGACCCATGGAATGGGTACCATGCAATATGACTTCAAAGGGTCTGCATTTGCTCACCGATCCTCACCAATCCTATCACTGCTGCATTTATGCCACTATACACACGCTTGATTCTCTTTCTGAGACATATAAATCCATAGGTTTTAAGATTCTTACTAGTCAGGTATATTCTTAGGCGTTTAATATGGGGTGTAGAGTCCACTTCGTTGAGCAAGGAGTAGCTCTTGTCTATTACATATTTGGCTTATGGAACGGTATCTGTTCTAATTTCAATCTCTGGTTTTATGCAGCACCCCAACTCACCTTTCCCCTTAAGCAAGCATAAGTTGGTTTTCTACATTTGAGACCCTGTTCTGTTTTGTAATTCAGTTCCTGTGTAGCCAAGTTTACATTCCATGTGGTAGAGATATCTTATGATGTTTCTTTTTCTGTGTGACTTATTTCACTTAGAATCATCGTACCTGAGTCCACTCATTATGCTGCTATGGGCCTGATGACATAGATTTCATTGCTGAGTGATATTGCATTGTACGTAAGTACCACAACTTCTTTATCCATTTTTCACTTTCTGTGATTTTGAACTTGTACTGTAAACGAGGTTCTTGTAAACAGAGCCTTCCCAAACTTTGGGGTGGCTGTGTCTTTTTGATTTTAATTTCCCTAAGCTATAGGACCATAAGTGGAAGTGCCCTAGGCTCTGTTGCTTTGTTTTGTAGATGTTTCAGGAAACACCATACACTTCTCCAGAGTGGCTGTTGGCAATTTACATCCCGCCCATCAGCATAACAAGGCTCCCAGTTCTCCATGGCCTGTCCTGCCTTTCTGGATTTTACACTTTTTTCAGATGGCCCTTTTGACCGGGGGGCAGTGAGACTTCATTGTAGTGCAGATTTCCTTTGCAAGCTTGCTTGGTTGGCCAAAAAGGGCGTATGCATTTTTTCCTGAATATATTCAGGAAAAAACGCATACGCCCTTTTTGGCCAAGTGCATCATTGTGGACGTTCTGCCTCTTTTCCTTTGCTTTACATGCAATTCCAGTCTACCTCCTGAAATCGGTTTCCTGCAATTCTGCCCCACGTTCAAGTCCTCTTGGCAGCCTTACTTCAATATATTTTTGGACGATAGCTGTCATTTATAACTCTGCAGGTTTGTGAATGACAGTGCCCCTGAGCTCCTTTCTTCAACTCGCTTTCTTGTGAGCTGGCCGCAACACCGCAGCATTGCTTCAGGCCCTAGTGTGGTTCCGGCATGACATGCTGAGCCTTTGGTTAATTCCTCTTCCTGGTGGGAAATGAGAGTTAACTTTGCCCGTCCAGACACCTCCAGCTAGTCTCTCATTGGTTCTCCCTATTCCTGTTCATTTTCCGCAGAAATTGCAAACTGGGCCAAACAAGAGGTTAAAGGCACTGACTCTCCAAGTGGGGAGAGTGTTAGTAAAGCGTCTGGAATGTTGCACCCGAGTACCGGGGGATGAAAACTGACACAATTAAACACGTTTCCCGATCACACGGTGGATCATACTCTGGGTTCCACATGCATGTTTTAGCTGAAGGAAGAATCCCTTAAACCTGGAGAGTTGAGACCCATGGAATGGGTACCATGCAATATGACTTCAAAGGGTCTGCATTTACTCACCGAACCTCACCAATAATATCACTGCTGCGTTTATGCCGCTGTACACACGCTTGATTCTCTTTCGGAGACATATAAATCCATAGGTTTTTAGATTCTTTCTAGTCAGGTATATTCTTACGCGTTTAATATGGGGTGTAGAGTCCACTTCGTTGAGCAAGGAGTAGCTCTTGTCTATTAAATATTTGGCTTATGGAACGGTATCTGTTCTAATTTCAATCTCTGGTTTTATGCAGCACCCCAACTCACCTTTCGCCTTAAGCAAGCATAAGTTGGTTTTCTACATTTGAGACCCTGTTCTGTTTTGTAATTCAGTTCCTGTGTAGCCAAGTTTACATTCCTTGTAGTAGTGATATCTTATGATGTTTGTTTTTCTGTGTGACTTATTTCACTTAGAATCATCGTACCTGAATCCACTCATTATGCTGCTACGGGCCTGATGACATAGATTTCATTGCTGAGTGATATTGCATTGTACGTAAGTACCACAACTTCTTTATCCATTTTGCGCTTTCTGTGATATTGAACTTGGACCATAAATGAGGTTCTTGTAAACAGAGCTGTCCCTAACTTTGGGGTGGCTGAGTCTTTTTGATTTTAATTTCCCTAAGCTATAGGACCATAAGTGGAAGTGCCCTAGGCTCTGTTGCTTTGTTTTTTAGATGTTTCAGGAAACACCATACACTTCTCCAGAGTGGCTGTTGGCAATTTACATCCCACCCATCAGCATAACAAGGCTCCCAGTTCTCCATGGCCTGTCCTGCCTTTCTGGATTTTACACTTTTTTCAGATGGCCCTTTTGACCGGGGGGCAGTGAGACTTCATTGTAGTGCAGATTTCCTTTGCAAGCTTGCTTGGTTGGCCAAAAAGGGCGTATGCGTTTTTTCCTGAATATATTCAGGAAAAAACGCATACGCCCTTTTTGGCCAAGTGCATCATTGTGGACGTTCTGCCTCTTTTCCTATGCTTTACATGCAATTCCAGTCTACCTCCTGAAATCGGTTTCCTGCAATTCTGCCCCGCTTTCAAGTCCTCTTGGCAGCCTTACTTCAATATATTTTTGGACGATAGCTATCATTTATAACTCTGCAGGTATGTGAATGACAGTGCCCCTGAGCTCCTTTCTTCAACTCGCTTTCTTGTGAGCTGGCCGCAACACCGCAGGATTGCTTCAGGCCCTAGTGTGGTTCCGGCATGGCACGCTGAGCCTTTGTTTAATTCCTCTTCCTGGTGGGAAATGAGAGTTAAATTTGCCCGTCCAGACACCTCCAGCTAGTCTCTCATTGGTTCTCCCTATTCCTGTTCATTTTCCGCAGAAATTGCAAACTGGGCCAAACAGGAGGTTAAAGGCACTGACTCTCCAAGAGGGGAGAGTGTTAGTAAAGCGTCTGGAATGTTGCACCCGAGTACCAGGGGACGAAAACTGAGACACATTTGAACACGTTTCCCGATCACATGGTGGATCATACTCTGGGTTCCACATGCATGTTTTAGCTGAAGGAAGAATCCCTTAAACCTGGAGAGTTGAGACCCCTGCAATGGGTACCATGCAGTATGACTTCAAAGGGTCTGCATTTGCTCACCGAACCTCACCAATCCTTTCACTGCTGCATTTATGCCACTGTACACACGCTTGATTCTCTTTCTGAGACATATAAATCCATAGGTTTTAAGATTCTTACTAGTCAGGTATATTCTTAGGCGTTTAATATGGGGTGTAGAGTCCACTTCGTTGAGCAAGGAGTAGCTCTTGTCTATTACATATTTGGCTTATGGAACGGTATCTGTGCTAATTTCAATCTCTGGTTTTATGCAGCACCCCAACTCACCTTTCCCCTTAAGCAAGCATAAGTCGGTTTTCTACATTTGAGACCCTGTTCTGTTTTGTAATTCAGTTCCTGTGTAGCCAAGTTTACATTCCATGTGGTAGAGATATCTTATGATGTTTCTTTTTCTGTGTGACTTATTTCACTTAGAATCATCGTACCTGAATCCACTCATTATGCTGCTATGGGCCTGATGACATAGATTTCATTGCTGAGTGATATTGCATTGTACGTAAGTACCACAACTTCTTTATCCATTTTTCACTTTCTGTGATTTTGAACTTATACTGTAAACTAGGTTCTTGTAAACAGAGCCTTCCCAAACTTTGGGGTGGCTGTGTCTTTTTGATTTTAATTTCCCTAAGCTATAGGACCATAAGTGGAAGTGCCCTAGGCTCTGTTGCTTTGTTTTGTAGATGTTTCAGGAAACACCATACACTTCTCCAGAGTGGCTGTTGGCAATTTACATCCCGCCCATCAGCATAACAAGGCTCCCAGTTCTCCATGGCCTGTCCTGCCTTTCTGGATTTTACACTTTTTTCAGATGGCCCTTTTGACCGGGGGGCAGTGAGACTTCATTGTAGTGCAGATTTCCTTTGCAAGCTTGCTTGGTTGGCCAAAAAGTGCGTATGCGTTTTTTCCTGAATATATTCAGGAAAAAACGCATACGCCCTTTTTGGCCAAGTGCATCATTGTGGACGTTCTGCCTCTTTTCCTATGCTTTACATGCAATTCCAGTCTACCTCCTGAAATCGGTTTCCTGCAATTCTGCCCCGCTTTCAAGTCCTCTTGGCAGCCTTACTTCAATATATTTTTGGACGATAGCTATCATTTATAACTCTGCAGGTATGTGAATGACAGTGCCCCTGAGCTCCTTTCTTCAACTCGCTTTCTTGTGAGCGGGCCGCAACACCGCAGGATTGCTTCAGGCCCTAGTGTGGTTCCGGCATGGCACGCTGAGCCTTTGTTTAATTCCTCTTCCTGGTGGGAAATGAGAGTTAAATTTGCCCGTCCAGACACCTCCAGCTAGTCTCTCATTGGTTCTCCCTATTCCTGTTCATTTTCCGCAGAAATTGCAAACTTGGCCAAACAGGAGGTTAAAGGCACTGACTCTCCAAGTGGGGAGAGTGTTAGTAAAGCGTCTGGAATGTTGCACCCGAGTACCAGGGGACGAAAACTGAGACACATTTGAACACGTTTCCCGATCACATGGTGGATCATACTCTGGGTTCCACATGCATGTTTTAGCTGAAGGAAGAATCCCTTAAACCTGGAGAGTAGAGACCCCTGCAATGGGTACCATGCAATATGACTTCAAAGGGTCTGCATTTGCTCACCGAACCTCACCAATCCTATCACTGCTGCATTTATGCCACTGTACACACGCTTGATTCTCTTTCGGAGACATATAAATCCATAGGTTTTAAGATTCTTACTAGTCAGGTATATTCTTAGGCGTTTAATATGGGGTGTTGAGTCCACTTCGTTGAGCAAGGAGTAGCTCTTGTCTATTACATATTTGGCTTATGGAACGGTATCTGTTCTAATTTCAATCTCTGGTTTTATGCAGCACCCCAACTCACCTTTCGCCTTAAGCAAGCATAAGTTGGTTTTCTACATTTGAGACCCTGTTCTGTTTTGTAATTCAGTTCCTGTGTAGCCAAGTTTACATTCCATGTGGTAGAGATATCTTATGATGTTTCTTTTTCTGTGTGACTTATTTCACTTAGAATCATCGTACCTGAATCCACTCATTATGCTGCTATGGGCCTGATGACATAGATTTCATTGCTGAGTGATATTGCATTGTACGTAAGTACCACAACTTCTTTATCCATTTTGCGCTTTCTGTGATATTGAACTTGGACCATAAATGAGGTTCTTGTAAACAGAGCTGTCCCTAACTTTGGGGTGGCTGAGTCTTTTTGATTTTAATTTCCCTAAGCTATAGGACCATAAGTGGAAGTGCCCTAGGCTCTGTTGCTTTGTTTTTTAGATGTTTCAGGAAACACCATACACTTCTCCAGAGTGGCTGTTGGCAATTTACATCCCACCCATCAGCATAACAAGGCTCCCAGTTCTCCATGGCCTGTCCTGCCTTTCTGGATTTTACACTTTTTTCAGATGGCCCTTTTGACCGGGGGGCAGTGAGACTTCATTGTAGTGCAGATTTCCTTTGCAAGCTTGCTTGGTTGGCCAAAAAGTGTGTATGCGTTTTTTCCTGAATATATTCAGGAAAAAACGCATACGCCCTTTTTGGCCAAGTGCATCATTGTGGACGTTCTGCCTCTTTTCCTATGCTTTACATGCAATTCCAGTCTACCTCCTGAAATCGGTTTCCTGCAATTCTGCCCCGCTTTCAAATCCTCTTGGCAGCCTTACTTCAATATATTTTTGGACGATAGCTATCATTTATAACTCTGCAGGTATGTGAATGACAGTGCCCCTGAGCTCCTTTCTTCAACTCGCTTTCTTGTGAGCTGGCCGCAACACCGCAGGATTGCTTCAGGCCCTAGTGTGGTTCCGGCATGGCATGCTGAGCCTTTGTTTAATTCCTCTTCCTGGTGGGAAATGAGAGTTAAATTTGCCCGTCCAGACACCTCCAGCTAGTCTCTCATTGGTTCTCCCTATTCCTGTTCATTTTCCGCAGAAATTGCAAACTGGGCCAAACAGGAGGTTAAAGGCACTGACTCTCCAAGAGGGGAGAGTGTTAGTAAAGCGTCTGGAATGTTGCACCCGAGTACCAGGGGACGAAAACTGAGACACATTTGAACACGTTTCCCGATCACATGTTGGATCATACTCTGGGTTCCACATGCATGTTTTAGCTGAAGGAAGAATCCCTTAAACCTGGAGAGTTGAGACCCCTGCAATGGGTACCATGCAATATGACTTCAAAGGGTCTGCATTTGCTCACCGAACCTCACCAATCCTATCACTGCTGCATTTATGCCACTGTACACACGCTTGATTCTCTTTCTGAGACATATAAATCCATAGGTTTTAAGATTCTTACTAGTCAGGTATATTCTTAGGCGTTTAATATGGGGTGTAGAGTCCACTTCGTTGAGCAAGGAGTAGCTCTTGTCTATTACATATTTGGCTTATGGAACGGTATCTGTGCTAATTTCAATCTCTGGTTTTATGCAGCACCCCAACTCACCTTTCCCCTTAAGCAAGCATAAGTCGGTTTTCTACATTTGAGACCCTGTTCTGTTTTGTAATTCAGTTCCTGTGTAGCCAAGTTTACATTCCATGTGGTAGAGATATCTTATGATGTTTCTTTTTCTGTGTGACTTATTTCACTTAGAATCATCGTACCTGAATCCACTCATTATGCTGCTATGGGCCTGATGACATAGATTTCATTGCTGAGTGATATTGCATTGTACGTAAGTACCACAACTTCTTTATCCATTTTTCACTTTCTGTGATTTTGAACTTATACTGTAAACGAGGTTCTTGTAAACAGAGCCTTCCCAAACTTTGGGGTGGCTGTGTCTTTTTGATTTTAATTTCCCTAAGCTATAGGACCATAAGTGGAAGTGCCCTAGTCTCTGTTGCTTTGTTTTGTAGTTGTTTCAGGAAACACCATACACTTCTCCAGAGTGGCTGTTGGCAATTTACATCCCGCCCATCAGCATAACAAGGCTCCCAGTTCTCCATGGGCTGTCCTGCCTTTCTGGATTTTACATTTTTTTCAGATGGCCCTTTTGACCGGGGGGCAGTGAGACTTCATTGTAGTGCAGATTTCCTTTGCAAGCTTGCTTGGTTGGCCAAAAAGGGCGTATGCGTTTTTTTCCTGAATATATTCAGGAAAAAACGCATACGCCCTTTTTGGCCAAGTGCATCATTGTGGACGTTCTGCCTCTTTTCCTTTGCTTTACATGCAATTCCAGTCTACCTCCTGAAATCGGTTTCCTGCAATTCTGCCCCACGTTCAAGTCCTCTTGGCAGCCTTACTTCAATATATTTTTGGACGATAGCTGTCATTTATAACTCTGCAGGTTTGTGAATGACAGTGCCCCTGAGCTCCTTTCTTCAACTCGCTTTCTTGTGAGCTGGCCGCAACACATCAGGATTGCTTCAGGCCCTAGTGTGGTTCCGGCATGGCACGCTGAGCCTTTGGTTAATTCCTCTTCCTGGTGGGAAATGAGAGTTAACTTTGCCCGTCCAGACACCTCCAGCTAGTCTCTCATTGGTTCTCCCTATTCCTGTTCATTTTCCGCAGAAATTGCAAACTGGGCCAAACAAGAGGTTAAAGGCACTGACTCTCCAAGTGGGGAGAGTGTTAGTAAAGCGTCTGGAATGTTGCACCCGAGTACCGGGGGATGAAAACTGACACAATTAAACACGTTTCCCGATCACACGGTGGATCATACTCTGGGTTCCACATGCATGTTTTAGCTGAAGGAAGAATCCCTTAAACCTGGAGATTTGAGACCCATGGAATGGGTACCATGCAATATGAATTCAAAGGGTCTGCATTTGCTCACCGAACCTCACCAATAATATCACTGCTGCGTTTATGCCGCTGTACACACGTTTGATTCTCTTTCGGAGACATATAAATCCATAGGTTTTAAGATTCTTTCTAGTCAGGTATATTCTTACGTGTTTAATATGGGGTGTAGAGTCCACTTCGTTGAGCAAGGAGTAGCTCTTGTCTATTAAATATTTGGCTTATGGAACGGTATCTGTTCTAATTTCAATCTCTGGTTTTATGCAGCACCCCAACTCACCTTTCGCCTTAAGCAAGCATAAGTTGGTTTTCTACATTTGAGACCCTGTTCTGTTTTGTAATTCAGTTCCTGTGTAGCCAAGTTTACATTCCTTGTAGTAGTGATATCTTATGATGTTTGTTTTTCTGTGTGACTTATTTCACTTAGAATCATCGTACCTGAATCCACTCATTATGCTGCTACGGGCCTGATGACATAGATTTCATTGCTGAGTGATATTGCATTGTACGTAAGTACCACAACTTCTTTATCCATTTTGCGCTTTCTGTGATATTGAACTTGGACCATAAATGAGGTTCTTGTAAACAGAGCTGTCCCTAACTTTGGGGTGGCTGAGTCTTTTTGATTTTAATTTCCCTAAGCTATAGGACCATAAGTGGAAGTGCCCTAGGCTCTGTTGCTTTGTTTTTTAGATGTTTCAGGAAACACCATACACTTCTCCAGAGTGGCTGTTGGCAATTTACATCCCACCCATCAGCATAACAAGGCTCCCAGTTCTCCATGGCCTGTCCTGCCTTTCTGGATTTTACACTTTTTTCAGATGGCCCTTTTGACCGGGGGGCAGTGAGACTTCATTGTAGTGCAGATTTCCTTTGCAAGCTTGCTTGGTTGGCCAAAAAGGGCGTATGCGTTTTTTCCTGAATATATTCAGGAAAAAACGCATACGCCCTTTTTGGCCAAGTGCATCATTGTGGACGTTCTGCCTCTTTTCCTATGCTTTACATGCAATTCCAGTCTACCTCCTGAAATCGGTTTCCTGCAATTCTGCCCCGCTTTCAAATCCTCTTGGCAGCCTTACTTCAATATATTTTTGGACGATAGCTATCATTTATAACTCTGCAGGTATGTGAATGACAGTGCCCCTGAGCTCCTTTCTTCAACTCGCTTTCTTGTGAGCTGGCCGCAACACCGCAGCATTGCTTCAGGCCCTAGTGTGGTTCCGGCATGGCACGCTGAGCCTTTGGTTAATTCCTCTTCCTGGTCGGAAATGAGAGTTAAATTTGCCCGTCCAGACACCTCCAGCTAGTCTCTCATTGGTTCTCCCTATTCCTGTTCATTTTCCGCAGAAATTGCAAACTGGGCCAAACAGGAGGTTAAAGGCACTGACTCTCCAAGTGGGGAGAGTGTTAGTAAAGCGTCTGGAATGTTGCACCCGAGTACCGGGGGACGAAAACTGAGTCACATTTGAACACGTTTCCCGATCACACGGTGGATCATACTCTGGGTTCCACATGCATGTTTTAGCTGAAGGAAGAATCCCTTAAACCTGGAGAGTTGAGACCCATGGAATGGGTACCATGCAATATGACTTCAAAGGGTCTGCATTTGCTCACCGATCCTCACCAATCCTATCACTGCTGCATTTATGCCGCTGTAAACACGCTTGATTCTCTTGCAGAGACCTATAAATCCATAGGTTTTAAGATTCTTACTAGTCAGGTATATTCTTATGCGTTTAATATGGGGTGTTGAGTCCACTTCGTTGAGCAATGAGTAGCTCTTGTCTATTACATATTTGGCTTATGGAACGGTATCCATTCTAATTTCAATCTCTGGTTTTATGCAGCACCCCAACTCACCTTTCCCCTTAAGCAAGCATAAGTTGGTTTTCTACATTTGAGACCCTGTTCTGTTTTGTAATTCAGTTCCTGTGTAGCCAAGTTTACATTCCTTGTAGTAGTGATATCTTATGATGTTTCTTTTTCTGTGTGACTTATTTCACTTAGAATCATCGTACCTGAATCCACTCATTATGCTGCTACGGGCCTGATGACATAGATTTCATTGCTGAGTGATATTGCATTGTACGTAAGTACCACAACTTCTTTACCCATTTTTCGCTTTCTGCGATATTGAACTTGTACCGTAAACGAGGTTCTTGTAAACAGAGCCGTCCCAAACTTTGGGTTGGCTGTGTCTTTTTGATTTTAATTTCCCTAAGCTATAGGACCATAAGTGGAAGTGCCCTAGGCTCTGTTGCTTTGTTTTTTAGATGTTTCAGGAAACACTATACACTTCTCCAGAGTGGCTGTTGGCAATTTACATCCCACCCATCAGCATAACAAGGCTCCCAGTTCTCCATGGCCTGTCCTGCCTTTCTGGATTTTACACATTTTTCAGATGGCCATTTTCACCGGGGGGCAGTGAGACTTCATTGTAGTGCAGATTTCCTTTGCAAGCTTGCTTGGTTGGCCAAAAAGGGCGTATGCGTTTTTTCCTGAATATATTCAGGAAAAAACGCATATGCCCTTTTTGGCCAAGTGCATCATTGTGGACGTTCTGCCTCTTTTCCTATGCTTTACATGCAATTCCAGTCTACCTCCTGAAATCGGTTTCCTGCAATTCTGCCCCGCTTTCAAGTCCTCTTGGCAGCCTTACTTCAATATATTTTTGGATGATAGCTGTCATTTATAACTCTGCATGTCTGTGAATGACAGTGCCCCTGAGCTCCTTTCTTCAACTCGCTTTCTTGTGAGCTGGCCGCAACACCGTAGGATTGCTTCAGGGCCTAGTGTGGTTCCGGCACGGCACGCTGAGCCTTTGGTTAATTCCTCTTCCTGGTGGGTAATGAGAGTTAAATTTGCCCGTCCAGACACCTCCAGCTAGTCTCTCTTGGTTCTCCCTATTTCTGTTCATTTTCCGCAGAAATTGCAAACTGGGCCAAACAGGAGGTTAAAGGCACTGACTCTCCAAGTGGGGAGAGTGTTAGTAAAACATCTGGAATGTTGCACCCGAGTACCGGGGGACGAAAACTGAGACACATTTGAACACGTTTCCCGATCACACGGTGGATCATACTCTGGGTTCCACATGCATGTTTTAGCTGAAGGAAGAATCCCTTAAACCTGGAGAGTTGAGACCCATGGAATGGGTACCATGCAATATGACTTCAAAGGGTCTGCATTTGCTCACCGATCCTCACCAATCCTATCACTGCTGCATTTATGCCGCTGTAAACACGCTTGATTCTCTTGCAGAGACATATAAATCCATAGGTTTTAAGATTCTTACTAGTCAGTTATATTCTTAGGCGTTTAATATGTGGTGTTGAGTCCACTTCGTTGAGCAAGGAGAAGCTCTTGTCTATTACATATTTGGCTTATGGAACGGTATCTGTGCTAATTTCAATCTCTGGTTTTATGCAGCACCCCAACTCACCTTTCCCCTTAAGGAAGCATAAGTTGGTTTTCTACATTTGAGACCCTGTTCTGTTTTGTAATTCAGTTCCTGTGTAGCCAAGTTTACATTCCTTGTAGTAGTGATATCTTATGATGTTTCTTTTTTTGTGTGACTTATTTCACTTAGAATCATCGTACCTGAATCCACTCATTATGCTGCTATGGGCCTGATGACATAGATTTCATTGCTGAGTGATATTGCATTGTACGTAAGTACCACAACTTCTTTATCCATTTTTCACTTTCTGTGATTTTGAACTTATACTGTAAACGAGGTTCTTGTAAACAGAGCCTTCCCAAACTTTGGGGTGGCTGTGTCTTTTTGATTTTAATTTCCCTAAGCTATAGGACCATAAGTGGAAGTGCCCTAGGCTCTGTTCCTTTGTTTTTTACATGTTTCGGGAAACACCATACACTTCTCCATTGTCGCTGTTGGCAATTTACATCCCGCCCATCAGCATAACAAGGCTCCCAGTTCTCCATGGCCTGTCCTGCCTTTCTGGATTTTACACTTTTATCAGATGGCCCTTTTGACTGGGGGCCAGTGAGACTTCATTGTAGTTCAGATTTCCTTTGCAAGCTTGCTTGGTTGGCCAAAAAGGGCGTATGCGTTTTTTCTTGAATATATTCAGGAAAAAACGCATACGCCCCTTTTGGCCAAGTGCATCATTGTGGACGTTCTGCCTCTTTTCCTATGCTTTACATGCAATTCCAGTCTACCTCCTGAAATCGGTTTCCTGCAATTCTGCCCCGCTTTCAAGTCCTCTTGGCAGCCTTACTTCAATATATTTTTGGACGATAGCTATCATTTATAACTCTGCAGGTTTGTGAATTACAGTGCCCCTGAGCTCCTTTCTTCAACTCGCTTTCTTGTGAGCTGGCCGCAACACCGCAGGATTGCTTCAGGCCCTAGTGTGGTTCCGGCATGGCACGCTCAGCCTTTGTTTAATTCCTCTTTCTGGTGGGAAATGAGAGTTAAATTTGCCCATCCAGACACCTCCAGCTAGTCTCTCATTGGTTCTCTCTATTCCTGTTCATTTTCCGCAGAAATTGCCAACTGGGCCAAACAGGAGGTTAAAGGCACTGACTCTCCAAGTGGGGAGAGTGTTAGTAAAGCGTCTGGAATGTTGCACCCGAGTACCAGGGGACGAAAACTGAGACACATTTGAACACGTTTCCCGATCACATGGTGGATCATACTCTGGGTTCCACATGCATGTTTTAGCTGAAGGAAGAATCCCTTAAACCTGGAGAGTTGAGACCCCTGCAATGGGTACCATGCAATATGACTTCAAAGGGTCTGCATTTGCTCACCGAACCTCACCAATCCTAACACTGCTGCGTTTATGCCGCTGTACACACGCTTGATTCCCTTTCGGAGACATATAAATCCATAGGTTGTAAGATTCTTACTAGTCAGGTGTATTCTTAGGCGTTTATTATGGGGTGTAGAGTCCACTTCGTTGAGCAATGAGTAGCTCTTGTCTATTGCATATTTGGCTTATGGAACGGTATCCATTCTAATTTCAATCTCTGGTTTTATGCAGCACCCCAACTCACCTTTCGCCTTAAGCAAGCATAAGTTGGTTTTCTACATTTGAGACCCTGTTCTGTTTTGTAATTCAGTTCCTGTGTAGCCAAGTTTACATTCCGTGTAGTAGTGATATCTTATGATGTTTCTTTTTCTGTGTGACTTATTTCACTTAGAATCATCGTACCTGAATCCACTCATTATGCTGCTATGGGCCTGATGACATAGATTTCATTGCTGCGTGATATTGCATTGTACGTAATTACCACAACTTCTTTATCCATTTTTCACTTTCTGTGATACTGAACTTCTACCGTAAACGAGGTTCTTGTAAACAGAGCCGTCCCAAACTTTGGGGTGGCTGTGTCTTTTTGATTTTAATTTCCCTAAGCTATAGGACCATAAGTGGAAGTGCCCTAGGCTCTGTTGCTTTGCTTTTTAGATGTTTCAGGAAACACCATACACTTCTCCAGAGTGGCTGTTCGCAATTTACATCCCGCACATCAGCATAACAAGGTTCCCAATTCTCCATGGCCTGTCCTGCCTTTCTGGATTTTACACTTTTTTCAGATGGCCCTTTTGACCGGGGGCAGTGAGACTTCATTGTAGTGCAGATTTCCTTTGCAAGCTTGCTTGGTTGGCCAAAAAGGGCGTATGCGTTTTTTCCTGAATATATTCAGGAAAAAACGCATACGCCCTTTTTGGCCAAGTGCATCATTGTGGACGTTCTGCCTCTTTTCCTATGCTTTACATGCTATTCCAGTCTACCTCCTGAAATCGGTTTCCTGCAATTCTGCCCCGCTTTCAAGTCCTCTTGGCAGCCTTACTTCAATATATTTTTGGACGATAGCTGTCATTTATAACTCTGCAGGTATGTGAATGACAGTGCCCCTGAGCTCCTTTCTTCAACTCGTTTTCTTGTGAGCTGGCCGGAACACCGCAGCATTGCTTCAGGCCCTAGTGTGGTTCCGGCATGGCACGCTGAGCCTTTGGTTAATTCCTCTTCCTGGTGGGAAATGAGAGTTAAATTTGCCCGTCCAGACACCTCCAGCTAGTCTCTCATTGGTTCTCCCTATTCCTGTTCATTTTCCGCAGAAATTGCAAACTGGGCCAAACAGGAGGTTAAAGGCACTGACTCTCCAAGTGGGGAGAGTGTTAGTAAAGCGTCTGGAATGTTGCACCCGAGTACCGGGGGACGAAAACTGAGTCACATTTGAACACGTTTCCCGATCACACGGTGGATCATACTCTGGGTTCCACATGCATGTTTTAGCTGAAGGAAGAATCCCTTAAACCTGGAGAGTTGAGACCCATGGAATGGGTACCATGCAATATGACTTGAAAGGGTCTGCATTTGCTCACCGAACCTCACCAATCCTAACACTGCTGCGTTTATGTCGCTGTACACAAGGTTGATTCTCTTTTGGAGACATATAAATCCATAGGTTTTAAGATTCTTACTAGTCAGGTATATTCTTATGCGTTTAATATGGGGTGTTGAGTCCACTTCGTTGAGCAATGACTAGCTCTTGTCTATTACATCTTTGGCTTATGGAACGGTAACTGTTCTAATTTCAATCTCTGGTTTTATGCAGCACCCCAACTCACCTTTCCCCTTAAGCAAGCATAAGATGGTTTTCTAAATTTGAGACCCTGTTCTGTTTTGTAATTCAGTTCCTGTGTAGCCAAGTTTACATTCCGTGTAGTAGTGATACCTTATGATGTTTCTTTTTCTGTGTGACTTATTTCACTTAGAATCATCGTACCTGAATCCACTCATTATGCTGCTATGGGTCTGATGACATAGATTTCATTGCTGAGTGATATTGCATTGTACGTAAGTACCACAACTTCTTTATCCATTTTTCATTTTCTGTGATTTTGAACTTGTACTGTTAACGAGGTTCTTGTAAACAGAGCCGTCCCAAACTTTGGGGTGGCTGTGTCTTTTTGATTTTAATTTCCCTAAGCTATAGGACCATAAATGGAAGTGCCCTAGGCTCTGTTGTTTTGTTTTTTAGATGTTTCAGGAAACACCATACACTTCTCCAGAGTGGCTGTTGGCAATTTACATCCCGCCCATCAGCATAACAAGGCTCCCAGTTCTCCATGGCTTGTCCTGCCTTTCTGGATTTTACACTTTTTTCAGATGGCCCTTTTGACCGGGGGGCAGTGAGACTTCATTGTAGTGCAGATTTCCTTTGCAAGCTTGCTTGGTTGGCCAAAAAGGGCGTATGCGTTTTTTCCTGAATATATTCAGGAAAAAACGCATACGCCCTTTTTGGCCAAGTGCATCATTGTGGACGTTCTGCCTCTTTTCCTTTGCTTTACATGCAATTCCAGTCTACCTCCTGAAATCGGTTTCCTGCAATTCTGCCCCGCTTTCAAGTCCTCTTGGCAGCCTTACTTCAATATATTTTTGGACGATAGCTGTCATTTATAACTCTGCAGGTATGTGAATGACAGTGCCCCTGAGCTCCTTTCTTCAACTCGCTTTCTTGTGAGCTGGCCGCAACACCGCAGCATTGCGTCAGGCCCTAGTGTGGTTCCAGCATGGCACACTGAGCCTTTGGTTAATTCCTCTTCCTGGTGGGAAATGAGAGTTAAATTTGCCCGTCCAGACACCTCCAGCTAGTCTCTCATTGGTTCTCCCTATTCCTGTTCATTTTCCGCAGAAATTGCAAACTGGGCCAAACAGGAGGTTAAAGGCACTGACTCTCCAAGTGGGGAGAGTGTTAGTAAAGCATCTGGAATGTTGCACCCGAGTACCAGGGGACGAAAACTGACACAATTGAACACGTTTCCCGAGCACACGGTGGATCATACTCTGGGTTCCACATGCATGTTTTAGCTGAAGGAAGAATCCCTTAAACCTGGAGAGTTGAGACCCATGGAGTGGGTACCATGCAATATGACTTCAAAGGGTCTGCATTTGTCCACCGAACCTCACCAATCCTATCACTGCTGCGTTTATGCCGCTGTACACACGCTTGATTCTCTTTCGGAGACATATAAATCCATAGGTTTTAAGATTATTCCTAGTCAGGTATATTCTTAGGCGTTTATTATGGGGTGTAGAGTCCACTTCGTTGAGCAAGGAGTAGCTCTTGTCTATTACATATTTGGCTTATGGAACGGTATCTGTGCTAATTTCAATCTCTGGTTTTATGCAGCACCCCAACTCACCTTTCGCCTTAAGCAAGCATAAGTTGGTTTTCTACATTTGAGACCCTGTTCTGTTTTGTAATTCAGTTCCTGTGTAGCCAAGTTTACATTCCGTGTAGTAGTGATAGCTTATGATGTTTCTTTTTCTGTGTGACTTATTTCACTTAGAATCATCGTACCTGAATCCACTCATTATGCTGCTATGGGCCTGATGACATAGATTTCATTGCTGCGTGATATTGCATTGTACGTAATTACCACAACTTCTTTATCCATTTTTCACTTTCTGTGATACTGAACCTGTACCGTAAACGAGGTTCTTGTAAACAGAGCTGTCCCAAACTTTGGGGTGGTTGTGTCTTTTTGATTTTAATTTCCCTAAGCTATAGGACCATAAGTGGAAGTGCCCTAGGCTCTGTTGCTTTGCTTTTTAGATGTTTCAGGAAACACCATACACTTCTCCAGAGTGGCTGTTCGCAATTTACGTCCCGCACATCAGCATAACAAGGTTCCCAATTCTCCATGGCCTGTCCTGCCTTTCTGGATTTTACACTTTTTTCAGATGGCCCTTTTGACCGGGGGCAGTGAGACTTCATTGTAGTGCAGATTTCCTTTGCAAGCTTGCTTGGTTGGCCAAAAAGGCAGTAGGCTTTTTTTCTTGAGGAAAAAACGCATACGCCCTTTTTGGCCAAGTGCATCATTGTGGACGTTCTGCCTCTTTTCCTATGCTTTACATGCAATTCCAGTCTACCTCCTGAAATCGGTTTCCTGCAATTCTGCCCCGCTTTCAAGTCCTCTTGGCAGCCTTACTTCAATATATTTTTGGACGATAGCTATCATTTATAACTCTGCAGTATTGTGAATTATAGTGCCCCTGAGCTCCTTTCTTCAACTCGCTTTCTTGTGAGCTGGCCGCAACACCGCAGCATCGCTTCAGCCCCTAGTGTTGTTCCGGCATGGCACGCTGAGCCTTTGGTTAATTCCTCTTCTTGGTGGGAAATGAGAGTTAAATTTGCCCGTCCAGACACCTCCAGCTAGTCTCTCATTGGTTCTCCCTATTCCTGTTCATTTTCCGCAGAAATTGCAAACTGGGCCAAACAAGAGGTTAAAGGCACTGACTCTCCAAGTGGGGAGAGTGTTAGTAAAGCATCTGGAATGTTGCACCCGAGTACCCGGGGACGAAAACTGACACATTTGAACACGTTTCCCGATCACACGGTGGATCATACTCTGGGTTCCACATGCATGTTTTAGCTGAAGGAAGAATCCCTTAAACCTGGAGAGTTGAGACCCATGGAATGGGTACCATGCAGTATGACTTCAAAGGGTCTGCATTTGCTCACCGAACCTCATCAATCCTATCACTGCTGCGTTTATGCCGCTATACACACGCTTGATTCTCTTTCGGAGATATATAAATCCATAGGTTTTAAGATTCTTACTAGTCAGGTATATTCTTAGGCGTTTAATATGGGGTGTTGAGTCCACTTCGTTGAGCAAGGTGTAGCTCTTTTCTATTACATATTTGGCTTATGGAACGATATCTGTGCTAATTTCAATGTCTGGTTTTATGCAGCACCCCAACTCACCTTTCCCCTTAAGGAAGCATAAGTTGGTTTTCTACATTTGAGACCCCGTTCTGTTTTGTAATTCAGTTCCTGTGTAGCCAAGTTTACATTCCGTGTAGTAGTGATAGCTTATGATGTTTCTTTTTCTGTGTGACTTATTTCACTTAGAATCATCGTAGCTGAATCCACTCATTATGCTGCTATGGGCCTGATGACATAGATTTCATTGCTGAGTGATATTGCATTGTAGGTAAGTACCACAACTTCTTTATCCATTTTTCACTTTCTGTGATATTGAACTTGTACCGTAAACGAGGTTCCTGTAAACAGAACCGTCCCAAACTTTGGGGTGGCTGTGTCTTTTTGATTTTAATTTCCCTAAGCTATAGGACCATAAGTGGAAGTGCCATAGGCTCTGTTGTTTTGTTTTTTAGATGTTTCAGGAAACACCATACACTACTCCAGAGTGGCTGTTGGCAATTACATCCCGCCCATCAGCATAACAAGGCTCCCAGTTCTCCGTGGCCTGTCCTGCCTTTCTGGATTTTATACTTTTTTCAGATGGCCCTTTTGCCCGCGGGGTAGTGAGACTTCATTGTAGTGCAGATTCCCTTTGCAAGCTTGCTTGGTTGGCCAAAAAGGGCGTATGCGTTTTTTCCTGAATATATTCAGGAAAAAACGCATACGCCCTTTTTGGCCAAGTGCATCATTGTGGACGTTCTGCCTCTTTTCCTATGCTTTACATGCAATTCCAGTCTACCTCCTGAAATCGGTTTCCTGCAATTCTGCCCCGCTTTCAAGTCCTCTTGGTGCCTTACTTCAATATATTTTTGGACGATAGCTGTCATTTATAACTCTGCAGGTTTGTGAATTACAGTGCCCCTGAGCTCCTTTCTTCAACTCGCTTTCTTGTGAGCTGGCCACAACACCGAAGGATTGCTTCAGGCCCTAGTGTGGTTCCGGCACAGCACGCTGAGCCTTTGGTTAATTCCTCTTCCTGGTGGGTAATGAGAGTTAAATTTGCCCGTCCAGACACCTCAAGCTAGTCTCTCTTGTTTCTCCCTATTCCTGTTTATTTTCTGCAGAAATTGCAAACTGGGCCAAACAGGAGGTTAAAGGCACTGACTCTCCAAGTGGGGAGAGTGTTAGTAAAGCGTCTGGAATGTTGCACCCGAGTACCAGGGGACGAAAACTGGCACATTTGAACACGTTTCCCGATCACACGGTGGATCATACTCTGGGTTCCACATGCATGTTTTAGCTGAAGGAAGAATCCCTTAAACCTGGAGAGTTGAGACCCATGGAATGGGTACCATGCAATATGACTTCAAAGGGTCTGCATTTGCTCACCGATCCTCACCAATCCTATCACTGCTGCGTTTATGCCACTGTACACACGCTTGATTCTCTTTCGGAGACATATAAATCCATAGGTTTTAAGATTCTTACTAATCAGGTATATTTTTAGGCGTTTAATATGGGGTGTTGAGTCCACTTCGTTGAGCAAGGAGTAGCTCTTGTCTATTACATATTTGGCTTATGGAACGGTATCTGTGCTAATTTCAATCTCTGGTTTTATGCAGCACCCCAACTCACCTTTCCCCTTAAGCAAGCATAAGTTGGTTTTCTACATTTGAGACCCTGTTCTGTTTTGTAATTCAGTTCCTGTGTAGCCAAGTTTACATTCCGTGTAGTAGTGATACCTTATGATGTTTCTTTTTCTGTGTGACTTATTTCACTTAGAATCATCGTACCTGAATCCACTCATTATGCTGCTATGGGTCTAATGACATAGATTTCATTGCTGAGTGATATTGCATTGTACGTAAGTACCACAACTTCTTTATCCATTTTTCATTTTCTGTGATTTTGAACTTGTACTGTAAACGAGGTTCTTGTAAACAGAGCCGTCCCAAACTTTGGGGTGGCTGTGTCTTTTTGATTTTAATTTCCCTAAGCTATAGGACCATAAATGGAAGTGCCCTAGGCTCTGTTGTTTTGTTTTTTAGATGTTTCAGGAAACACCATACACTTCTCCAGAGTGGCTGTTGGCAATTTACATCCCGCCCATCAGCATAACAAGGCTCCCAGTTCTCCATGGCTTGTCCTGCCTTTCTGGATTTTACACTTTTTTCAGATGGCCCTTTTGACCGGGGGGCAGTGAGACTTCATTGTAGTGCAGATTTCCTTTGCAAGCTTGCTTGGTTGGCCAAAAAGGGCGTATGCGTTTTTTCCTGAATATATTCAGGAAAAAACGCATACGCCCTTTTTGGCCAAGTGCATCATTGTGGACGTTCTGCCTCTTTTCCTTTGCTTTACATGCAATTCCAGTCTACCTCCTGAAATCGGTTTCCTGCAATTCTGCCCCGCTTTCAAGTCCTCTTGGCAGCCTTACTTCAATATATTTTTGGACGATAGCTGTCATTTATAACTCTGCAGGTATGTGAATGACAGTGCCCCTGAGCTCCTTTCTTCAACTCGCTTTCTTGTGAGCTGGCCGCAACACCGCAGCATTGCGTCAGGCCCTAGTGTGGTTCCAGCATGGCACACTGAGCCTTTGGTTAATTCCTCTTCCTGGTGGGAAATGAGAGTTAAATTTGCCCGTCCAGACACCTCCAGCTAGTCTCTCATTGGTTCTCCCTATTCCTGTTCATTTTCCGCAGAAATTGCAAACTGGGCCAAACAGGAGGTTAAAGGCACTGACTCTCCAAGTGGGGAGAGTGTTAGTAAAGCATCTGGAATGTTGCACCCGAGTACCAGGGGACGAAAACTGACACAATTGAACACGTTTCCCGAGCACACGGTGGATCATACTCTGGGTTCCACATGCATGTTTTAGCTGAAGGAAGAATCCCTTAAACCTGGAGAGTTGAGACCCATGGAGTGGGTACCATGCAATATGACTTCAAAGGGTCTGCATTTGTCCACCGAACCTCACCAATCCTATCACTGCTGCGTTTATGCCGCTGTACACACGCTTGATTCTCTTTCGGAGACATATAAATCCATAGGTTTTAAGATTATTCCTAGTCAGGTATATTCTTAGGCGTTTATTATGGGGTGTAGAGTCCACTTCGTTGAGCAAGGAGTAGCTCTTGTCTATTACATATTTGGCTTATGGAACGGTATCTGTGCTAATTTCAATCTCTGGTTTTATGCAGCACCCCAACTCACCTTTCGCCTTAAGCAAGCATAAGTTGGTTTTCTACATTTGAGACCCTGTTCTGTTTTGTAATTCAGTTCCTGTGTAGCCAAGTTTACATTCCGTGTAGTAGTGATAGCTTATGATGTTTCTTTTTCTGTGTGACTTATTTCACTTAGAATCATCGTACCTGAATCCACTCATTATGCTGCTATGGGCCTGATGACATAGATTTCATTGCTGCGTGATATTGCATTGTACGTAATTACCACAACTTCTTTATCCATTTTTCACTTTCTGTGATACTGAACCTGTACCGTAAACGAGGTTCTTGTAAACAGAGCTGTCCCAAACTTTGGGGTGGTTGTGTCTTTTTGATTTTAATTTCCCTAAGCTATAGGACCATAAGTGGAAGTGCCCTAGGCTCTGTTGCTTTGCTTTTTAGATGTTTCAGGAAACACCATACACTTCTCCAGAGTGGCTGTTCGCAATTTACGTCCCGCACATCAGCATAACAAGGTTCCCAATTCTCCATGGCCTGTCCTGCCTTTCTGGATTTTACACTTTTTTCAGATGGCCCTTTTGACCGGGGGCAGTGAGACTTCATTGTAGTGCAGATTTCCTTTGCAAGCTTGCTTGGTTGGCCAAAAAGGCAGTAGGCTTTTTTTCTTGAGGAAAAAACGCATACGCCCTTTTTGGCCAAGTGCATCATTGTGGACGTTCTGCCTCTTTTCCTATGCTTTACATGCAATTCCAGTCTACCTCCTGAAATCGGTTTCCTGCAATTCTGCCCCGCTTTCAAGTCCTCTTGGCAGCCTTACTTCAATATATTTTTGGACGATAGCTATCATTTATAACTCTGCAGTATTGTGAATTATAGTGCCCCTGAGCTCCTTTCTTCAACTCGCTTTCTTGTGAGCTGGCCGCAACACCGCAGCATCGCTTCAGCCCCTAGTGTTGTTCCGGCATGGCACGCTGAGCCTTTGGTTAATTCCTCTTCTTGGTGGGAAATGAGAGTTAAATTTGCCCGTCCAGACACCTCCAGCTAGTCTCTCATTGGTTCTCCCTATTCCTGTTCATTTTCCGCAGAAATTGCAAACTGGGCCAAACAGGAGGTTAAAGGCACTGACTCTCCAAGTGGGGAGAGTGTTAGTAAAGCATCTGGAATGTTGCACCCGAGTACCCGGGGACGAAAACTGACACATTTGAACACGTTTCCCGATCACACGGTGGATCATACTCTGGGTTCCACATGCATGTTTTAGCTGAAGGAAGAATCCCTTAAACCTGGAGAGTTGAGACCCATGGAATGGGTACCATGCAGTATGACTTCAAAGGGTCTGCATTTGCTCACCGAACCTCATCAATCCTATCACTGCTGCGTTTATGCCGCTATACACACGCTTGATTCTCTTTCGGAGATATATAAATCCATAGGTTTTAAGATTCTTACTAGTCAGGTATATTCTTAGGCGTTTAATATGGGGTGTTGAGTCCACTTCGTTGAGCAAGGTGTAGCTCTTTTCTATTACATATTTGGCTTATGGAACGATATCTGTGCTAATTTCAATGTCTGGTTTTATGCAGCACCCCAACTCACCTTTCCCCTTAAGGAAGCATAAGTTGGTTTTCTACATTTGAGACCCCGTTCTGTTTTGTAATTCAGTTCCTGTGTAGCCAAGTTTACATTCCGTGTAGTAGTGATAGCTTATGATGTTTCTTTTTCTGTGTGACTTATTTCACTTAGAATCATCGTAGCTGAATCCACTCATTATGCTGCTATGGGCCTGATGACATAGATTTCATTGCTGAGTGATATTGCATTGTAGGTAAGTACCACAACTTCTTTATCCATTTTTCACTTTCTGTGATATTGAACTTGTACCGTAAACGAGGTTCCTGTAAACAGAACCGTCCCAAACTTTGGGGTGGCTGTGTCTTTTTGATTTTAATTTCCCTAAGCTATAGGACCATAAGTGGAAGTGCCATAGGCTCTGTTGTTTTGTTTTTTAGATGTTTCAGGAAACACCATACACTACTCCAGAGTGGCTGTTGGCAATTACATCCCGCCCATCAGCATAACAAGGCTCCCAGTTCTCCGTGGCCTGTCCTGCCTTTCTGGATTTTATACTTTTTTCAGATGGCCCTTTTGCCCGCGGGGTAGTGAGACTTCATTGTAGTGCAGATTCCCTTTGCAAGCTTGCTTGGTTGGCCAAAAAGGGCGTATGCGTTTTTTCCTGAATATATTCAGGAAAAAACGCATACGCCCTTTTTGGCCAAGTGCATCATTGTGGACGTTCTGCCTCTTTTCCTATGCTTTACATGCAATTCCAGTCTACCTCCTGAAATCGGTTTCCTGCAATTCTGCCCCGCTTTCAAGTCCTCTTGGTGCCTTACTTCAATATATTTTTGGACGATAGCTGTCATTTATAACTCTGCAGGTTTGTGAATTACAGTGCCCCTGAGCTCCTTTCTTCAACTTGTTTTCTTGTGAGCTGGCCGCAACACCGCAGCATCGCTTCAGGCCATAGTGTTGTTCCGGCATGGCACGCTGAGCCTTTGGTTAATTCCTCTTCCTTGTGGGCAATGAGAGTTAAATTTGCCCGTCCAGACACCTCCAGCTAGTCTCTCATTGGTTCTCCCTATTCCTGTTCATTTTCCGCAGAAATTGCAAACTGGGCCAAACAGGAGGTTAAAGGCACTGACTCTCCAAGTGGGGAGAGTGTTAGTAAAGCGTGTGGAATGTTGCACCCGAGTACCGGTGGACGAAAACTGACACATTTGAACACGTTTCCCGATCACACGGTGGATCATACTCTGGGTTCCACATGCATGTTTTAGCTGAAGGAAGAATCCCTTAAACCTGGAGAGTTGAGACCCATGGAATGGGTACCATGCAATATGACTTCAAAGGGTCTGCATTTGCTCACCGAACCTCATCAATCCTATCACTGCTGCGTTTATGCCGCTATACACACGCTTGATTCTCTTTCGGAGATATATAAATCCATAGGTTTTAAGATTCTTACTAGTCAGGTATATTCTTAGGCGTTTAATATGGGGTGTTGAGTCCACTTCGTTGAGCAAGGAGAAGCTCTTGTCTATTACATATTTGGCTTATGGAACGGTATCTGTGCTAATTTCAATCTCTGGTTTTATGCAGCACCCCAACTCACCTTTCCCCTTAAGGAAGCATAAGTTGGTTTTCTACATTTGAGACCCTGTTCTGTTTTGTAATTCAGTTCCTGTTTAGCCAAGTTTACATTCCGTGTAGTAGTGATATCTTATGATGTTTCTTTTTTTCTGTGACTTATTTCACTTAGAATCATCGTACCTGAATCCACTCATTATGCTGCTACGGGCCTGATGACATAGATTTCATTGCTGAGTGATATTGCATTGTACGTAAGTACCACAACTTCTTTATCCATTTTTCGCTTTCTGTGATATTGAACTTCTACCGTAAACGAGGTTCTTGTAAACAGAGCCGTCCCAAACTTTGGGGTGGCTGTGTCTTTTTGATTTTAATTTCCCTAAGCTATAGGACCATAAGTGGAAGTGCCCTAGGCTCTGTTGCTTTGTTTTTTAGATGTTTCAGGAAACACCATAGACTTCTCCATTGTCCCTGTTGGCAATTTACATCACGCCCATCAGCATAACAAGGCTCTCACTTCTCCATGGCCTGTCCTGCCTTTCTGGATTTTACACTTTTATCAGATGGCCCTTTTGACTGGGGGGCAGTGAGACTTCATTGTAGTGCAGATTTCCTTTGCAAGCTTGCTTGGTTGGCCAAAAAGTGCGTATGCGTTTTTTCCTGAATATATTCAGGAAAAAACGCATACGCCCCTTTTGGCCAAGTGCATCATTGTGGACGTTCTGCCTCTTTTCCTATGCTTTACATGCAATTCCAGTCTACCTCCTGAAATCGGTTTCCTGCAATTCTGCCCCGCTTTCAAGTCCTCTTGGCAGCCTTACTTCAATATATTTTTGGACGATAGCTGTCATTTATAACTCTGCAGGTTTGTGAATGACAGTGCCCCTGAGCTCCTTTCTTCAACTCGCTTTCTTGTGAGCTGGCCGCAACACCGCAGGATTGCTTCAGACCCTAGTGTGGTTCCGGAACGGCACGCTTAGCCTTTGGTTAATTCCTCTTCCTGGTGGGAACGAGAGTTAACTTTGCGCGTCCAGACACCTCCAGCTAGTTTCTCATTGGTTCTCCCTATTCCTGTTCATTTTCCGTACAAATTGCAAACTGCGACAAACAGGAGGTTAAAGGCACTGACTCTCCAAGTGGGGAGAGTGTTAGTAAAGCGTCTGGAATATTGCACCCGAGAACCGGGGGACGAAAACTGAGACACATTTGAACACGTTTCCCAATCACACGGTGGATCATACTCTGGGTTCCACATGCATGTGTTAGCTGAAGGAAGAATCCCTTAAACCTGGAGAGTTGAGACCCCTGCAATGGGTACCATGCAATATGACTTCAAATGGTCTGCATTTGCTCACCTATCCTCACCAATCCTATCACTGCTGCGTTTATGCCGCTGTACACATGCTTGATTCTCTTTCGGAGACATATAAATCCATAGGTTTTAAGATTCTTACTAGTCAGGTATATTCTTACGCGTTTAATATGGGGTGTTGCGTCCACTTCGTTGAGCAAGGAGTAGCTCTTGTCTATTACATATTTGGCTTATGGAACGGTATCTGTTCTAATTTCAATCTCTAGTTTTATGCAGCACCCCAACTCACATTTCCCCTTAAGGAAGCATAAGTTGGTTTTCTACATTTGAGACCCTGTTCTGTTTTGTAATTCAGTTCCTGTGTAGCCAAGTTTACATTCCGTGTAGTAGTGATATCTGATGATCTTTCTTTTTTTGTGTGAATTATTTCACTTAGAATCATCGTACCTGAATCCACTCATTATGTTGCTACGGGCCTGATGTCATAGATTTCATTGCTGAGTGATATTGCATTGTACGTAAGTACCACAACTTCTTTATCCATTTTTTGCATTCTGCGATATTAAACTTGTACTGTAAACGAGGTTCTTGTAAACAGAGCTGTCCCAAACTTTGGGGTGGCTGTGTCTTTTTGATTTTAATTTCCCTAAGCTATAGGACCATAAGTGGAAGTGCCCTAGGCTCTGTTGCTTTGTTTTTTAGATGTTTCAGGAAACACCATACACTTCTCCAGAGTGGCTGTTGGCAATTTACATCCCTCCCATCAGCATAACAAGGCTCCCAGTTCTCCATGGCCTGTCCTGCCTTTCTGGATTTTACACTTTTTTCAGATAGCCCTTTTGAACGGGGGGCAGTGAGACTTCATTGTTGTGCAGATTTCCTTTGCAAGCTTGCTTGGTTGGCCAAAAAGTGCGTATGCGTTTTTTCCTGAATATATTCAGGAAAAAACGCATACGCCCTTTTTGGCCAAGTGCATCATTGTGGACGTTCTGCCTCTTTTCCTTTGCTTTACATGCAAATCCAGTCTACCTCCTGAAATCGGTTTCCTGCAATTCTGCCCCACTTTCAAGTCCTCTTGGCAGCCTTACTTCAATATATTTTTTGACGATAGCTGTCATTTATAACTCTGCAGGTTTGTGAATGACAGTGCCCCTGAGCTCCTTTCTTCAACTCGCTTTCTTGTGAGCTGGCCGCAACACCGCAGGATAGCTTCAGGCCCTAGTGTGGTTTCGGCATGGCCCGCTGAGGCTTTGGTTAATTCCTCTTCCTGGTGGGAAATGAGAGTTAAATTTGCCCGTTCAGACACCTCCAGCTAGTCTCTCATTGGTTCTCCCTATTCCTGTTCATTTTCCGCAGAAATTGCAAACTGGGCCAAACAGGAGGTTAAAGGCACTGACTCTCCAAGTGGGGAGAGTGTTAGTAAAGCGTCTGGAATGTTGCACCCGAGTACCAGGACACGAAAACTGAGACACATTTGAACACGTTTCCCGATCACACGGTGGATCATACTCTGGGTTCCACATGCATGTTTTAGCTGAAGGAAGAATCCCTTCAACCTGGAGAGTTGAGACCCATGGAATGGGTACCATGCAATATGACTTCAAAGGGTCTGCATTTGCTCACCGAACCTCACCAATCCTATCACTGCTGCGTTTATGCCGCTGTACACACGCTTGATTCTCTTTCGGAGCATATAAATCCATAGGTTTTAAGATTCTTACTAGTCAGGTATATTCTTAGGCATTTAATATGTGGTGTTGAGTCCATTTCGTTGAGCAAGGAGAAGCTCATGTCTATTACATATTTGACTTATGGAACGGTATCTGTGCTAATTTCAATCTCTGGTTTTATGCAGCACCCCAACTCACCTTTCCCTTTAAGGAAGCATAAGTTGGTTTTCTACATTTGAGACCCTGTTCTGTTTTGTAATTCAGTTCCTGTGTAGCCAAGTTTACATTCCGTGTAGTAGTGATATCTGATGATGTTTCTTTTTCTGTGTGACTTATTTCACTTAGAATCATCGTACCTGAATCCACTCATTATGCTGCTACGGGCCTGATGACATAGATTTCATTGCTGAGTGATATTGCATTGTACGTAAGTACCACAACTTCTTTATCCATTTTTCGCTTTCTGTGATATTGAACTTGTACCGTAAACGAGGTTCTTGTAAACTGAGCCGTCCCAAACTTTGGGGTGGCTGTGTCTTTTTGATTTTAATTTCCCTAAGCTATAGGACCATAAGTGGAAGTGCCCTAGGCTCTGTTGCTTTGTTTTTTAGATGTTTCAGGAAACACCATACACTTCTCCATTGTCGCTGTTGGCAATTTACATCCCGCCCATCAGCATAACAAGGCTCTCACGTCTCCATGGCCTGTCCTGCCTTTCTGGATTTTACACTTTTATCAGATGGCCCTTTTGACTGGGGGCCAGTGAGACTTCATTGTAGTGCAGATTTCCTTTGCAAGCTTGCTTGGTTGGCCAAAAAGGGCGTATGCGTTTTTTCTTGAATATATTCAGGAAAAAACGCATACGCCCCTTTTGGCCAAGTGCATCATTGTGGACGTTCTGCCTCTTTTCCTATGCTTTACATGCAATTCCAGTCTACCTCCTGAAATCGGTTTCCTGCAATTCTGCCCCGCTTTCAAGTCCTCTTGGCAGCCTTACTTCAATATATTTTTGGACGATAGCTGTCATTTATAACTCTGCAGGTTTGTGAATGACAGTGCCCCTGAGCTCCTTTCTTCAACTCGCTTTCTTGTGAGCTGGCCGCAACACCGCAGGATTGCTTCAGGCCCTAGTGTGGTTCCGGCACGGCACGCTTAGTCTTTGGTTAATTCCTCTTCCTGGTGGGAAACGAGAGTTAACTTTGCGCGTCCAGACACCTCCAGCTAGTTTCTCATTGGTTCTCCCTATTCCTGTTCATTTTCCGTAGAAATTGCAAACTGGGCCAAACAGGAGGTTAAAGGCACTGACTCTCCAAGTGGGGAGAGTGTTAGTAAAGTGTCTGGAATGTTGCACCCGAGAACCGGGGGACGAAAACTGAGACACATTTGAACACGTTTCCGATCACACAGTGGATCATACTCTGGGTTCCACATGCATGTTTTAGCTGAAGGAAGAATCCCTTAAACCTGGAGAGTTGAGACCCATGGAATGGGTTCCATGCAATATGACTTCAAAGGGTCTGCATTTGCTCACCGAACCTCAACAATCCTATCACTGCTGCGTTTATGCCGCTGTACACACGCTTGATTCTCTTTCGGAGACATATAAATCCATAGGTTTTAAGATTCTTACTAGTCAGGTATATTCTTAGGCGTTTAATATGGGGTGTTGAGTCCACTTCGTTGAGCAAGGAGTAGGTCTTGTCTATTACATATTTGGCTTATGGAACGGTATCTGTGCTAATTTCAATCTCTGGTTTTATGTAGCACCCCAACTCACCTTTCCCCTTAAGCAAGCATAAGTTGGTTTTCTACATTTGAGACCCTGTTCTGTTTTGTAATTCAGTTCCTGTGTAGCCAAGTTTACATTCCGTGTAGTAGTGATATCTTATGATGTTTCTTTTTCTGTGTGACTTATTTCACTTAGAATAATCGTACCTGAATCCACTCATTATGCTGCTACGGGCAGATGACATAGATTTCATTGCTGAGTGATATTGCATTGTACGTAAGTACCACAACTTCTTTATCCATTTTTCACTTTCTGCGATATTGAACTTGTACCGTAAACGAGGTTCTTGTAAACAGAGCTGTCCCAAACATTTGGGTGGTTGTGTCTTTTTGATTTTAATTTCCCTAAGCTATAGGACCATAAGTGGAAGTGCCCTAGGCTCTGTTGCTTCGTTTTGTAGATGTTTCAGGAAACACCATACACTTCTCCAGAGTGGCTGTTGGCAATTTACATCCCGCCCATCAGCATAACAAGGCTCCCTGTTCTCCATGGCCTGTCCTGCCTTTCTGGATTTTACACTTTTTTCTGATGGCCCTTTTGACCGGGGGGCAGTGACACTCCATTGTAGTGCAGACTTCCTTTGCACGCTTGCTTGATTGGCCAAAAAGGGCGTATGCGTTTTTTCCTGAATATATTCAGGAAAAAACGCATACGCCCTTTTTGGCCGAGTGCATCATTGTGGACGTTCTGCCTCTTTTCCTATGCTTTACATGCAATTCCAGTCTACCTCCTGAAATCGGTTTCCTGCAATTCTGCCCCGCTTTCAAGTCCTCTTGGCAGCCTTACTTCAATATATTTTTGGACGATAGCTGTCATTTATAACTCTGCAGGTTTGTGAATGACAGTGCCCCTGAGCTCCTTTCTTCAACTCGCTTTCTTGTGAGCTGGCCGCAACACCGCAGGATTGCTTCAGGCCCTAGTGTGGTTCCGGCATGACATGCTGAGCCTTTGGTTAATTCCTCTTCCTGGTGGGAAATGAGAGTTAACTTTGCCCGTTCAGACACCTCCAGCTAGTCTCTCATTGGTTCTCCCTATTCCTGTTCATTTTCCGCAGAAATTGCAAACTGGGACAAACAGGAGGTTAAAGGCACTGACTCTCCAAGTGGGGAGAGTGTTAGTAAAGCGTCTGGAATGTTGCACCCGAGTACCAGGACACGAAAACTGAGACACATTTGAACACGTTTCCCGATCACACGGTGGATCATACTCTGGGTTCCACATGCATGTTTTAGCTGAAGGAAGAATCCCTTCAACCTGGAGAGTTGAGACCCATGGAATGGGTACCATGCAATATGACTTCAAAGGGTCTGCATTTGCTCACCGAACCTCACCAATCCTATCACTGCTGCGTTTATGCCGCTGTACACACGCTTGATTCTCTTTCGGAGCATATAAATCCATAGGTTTTAAGATTCTTACTAGTCAGGTATATTCTTAGGCATTTAATATGTGGTGTTGAGTCCATTTCGTTGAGCAAGGAGAAGCTCATGTCTATTACATATTTGACTTATGGAACGGTATCTGTGCTAATTTCAATCTCTGGTTTTATGCAGCACCCCAACTCACCTTTCCCTTTAAGGAAGCATAAGTTGGTTTTCTACATTTGAGACCCTGTTCTGTTTTGTAATTCAGTTCCTGTGTAGCCAAGTTTACATTCCGTGTAGTAGTGATATCTGATGATGTTTCTTTTTCTGTGTGACTTATTTCACTTAGAATCATCGTACCTGAATCCACTCATTATGCTGCTACGGGCCTGATGACATAGATTTCATTGCTGAGTGATATTGCATTGTACGTAAGTACCACAACTTCTTTATCCATTTTTCGCTTTCTGTGATATTGAACTTGTACCGTAAACGAGGTTCTTGTAAACTGAGCCGTCCCAAACTTTGGGGTGGCTGTGTCTTTTTGATTTTAATTTCCCTAAGCTATAGGACCATAAGTGGAAGTGCCCTAGGCTCTGTTGCTTTGTTTTTTAGATGTTTCAGGAAACACCATACACTTCTCCATTGTCGCTGTTGGCAATTTACATCCCGCCCATCAGCATAACAAGGCTCTCACGTCTCCATGGCCTGTCCTGCCTTTCTGGATTTTACACTTTTATCAGATGGCCCTTTTGACTGGGGGCCAGTGAGACTTCATTGTAGTGCAGATTTCCTTTGCAAGCTTGCTTGGTTGGCCAAAAAGGGCGTATGCGTTTTTTCTTGAATATATTCAGGAAAAAACGCATACGCCCCTTTTGGCCAAGTGCATCATTGTGGACGTTCTGCCTCTTTTCCTATGCTTTACATGCAATTCCAGTCTACCTCCTGAAATCGGTTTCCTGCAATTCTGCCCCGCTTTCAAGTCCTCTTGGCAGCCTTACTTCAATATATTTTTGGACGATAGCTGTCATTTATAACTCTGCAGGTTTGTGAATGACAGTGCCCCTGAGCTCCTTTCTTCAACTCGCTTTCTTGTGAGCTGGCCGCAACACCGCAGGATTGCTTCAGGCCCTAGTGTGGTTCCGGCACGGCATGCTTAGCCTTTGGTTAATTCCTCTTCCTGGTGGGAAACGAGAGTTAACTTTGCGCGTCCAGACACCTCTAGCTAGTTTCTCATTGGTTCTCCCTATTCCTGTTCATTTTCCGTAGAAATTGCAAACTGGGCCAAACAGGAGGTTAAAGGCACTGACTCTCCAAGTGGGGAGAGTGTTAGTAAAGTGTCTGGAATGTTGCACCCGAGAACCGGGGGACGAAAACTGAGACACATTTGAACACGTTTCCGATCACACAGTGGATCATAATCTGGGTTCCACATGCATGTTTTAGCTGAAGGAAGAATCCCTTAAACCTGGAGAGTTGAGACCCATGGAATGGGTTCCATGCAATATGACTTCAAAGGGTCTGCATTTGCTCACCGAACCTCACCAATCCTATCACTGCTGCGTTTATGCCGCTGTACACATGCTTGATTCTCTTTCGGAGACATATAAATCCATAGGTTTTAAGATTCTTACTAGTCAGGTATATTCTTAGGCGTTTATTATGGGGTGTAGAGTCCACTTCGTTGAGCAAGGAGTAGGTCTTGTCTATTACATATTTGGCTTATGGAACGGTATCTGTGCTAATTTCAATCTTTGGTTTTATGTAGCACCCCAACTCACCTTTCCCCTTAAGCAAGCATAAGTTGGTTTTCTACATTTGAGACCCTGTTCTGTTTTGTAATTCAGTTCCTGTGTAGCCAAGTTTACATTCCGTGTAGTAGTGATATCTTATGATGTTTCTTTTTCTGTGTGACTTATTTCACTTAGAATAATCGTACCTGAATCCACTCATTATGCTGCTACGGGCAGATGACATAGATTTCATTGCTGAGTGATATTGCATTGTACGTAAGTACCACAACTTCTTTATCCATTTTTCACTTTCTGCGATATTGAACTTGTACCGTAAACGAGGTTCTTGTAAACAGAGCTGTCCCAAACATTTGGGTGGTTGTGTCTTTTTGATTTTAATTTCCCTAAGCTATAGGACCATAAGTGGAAGTGCCCTAGGCTCTGTTGCTTTGTTTTGTAGATGTTTCAGGAAACACCATACACTTCTCCAGAGTGGCTGTTGGCAATTTACATCCCACCCATCAGCATAACAAGGCTCCCTGTTCTCCATGGTCTGTCCTGCCTTTCTGGATTTTACACTTTTTTCTGATGGCCCTTTTGACAGGGGGGCAGTGACACTCCATTGTAGTGCAGACTTCCTTTGCACGCTTGCTTGATTGGCCAAAAAGAGCGTATGCGTTTTTTCCTGAATATATTCAGGAAAAAACGCATACGCCCTTTTTGGCCGAGTGCATCATTGTGGACGTTCTGCCTCTTTTCCTATGCTTTACATGCAATTCCAGTCTACCTCCTGAAATCGGTTTCCTGCAATTCTGCCCCGCTTTCAAGTCCTCTTGGCAGCCTTACTTCAATATATTTTTGGACGATAGCTGTCATTTATAACTCTGCAGGTTTGTGAATGACAGTGCCCCTGAGCTCCTTTCTTCAACTCGCTTTCTTGTGAGCTGGCCGCAACACCGCAGGATTGCTTCAGGCCCTAGTGTGGTTCCAGCACGGCACGCTGAGCCTTTGTTTAATTCCTCTTCCTGGTGGGAAATGAGAGTTAAATTTGCCCGTCCAGACAACTCCAGCTAGTCTCTCATTGGTTCTCCCTATTCCTGTTCATTTTCCGCAGAAATTGCAAACTGGTCCAAACAGGAGGTTAAAGGCACTGACTCTCCAAGTGGGGAGAGTGTTAGTAAAGCGTCTGGAATGTTGCACCCGAGTACCGGGGGATGAAAACTGAGACACATTTGAACACGTTTCCCGGTCACACGGTGGATCATACTCTGGGTTCCACATGCATGTTTTAGCTGAAGGAAGAATCCCTTCAACCTGGAGAGTGGAGACCCATGGAATGGGTACCATGCAATATGACTTCAAAGGGTCTGCATTTGCTCACCGAACCACACCAATCCTATCACTGCTGCATTTATGCGGCTGTACACACGCTTGATTCTCTTTCGGAGACATATAAATCCATAGGTTTTAAGATTCTTACAAGTCAGGTATATTCTTAGGCGTTTAATATGGGGTGTTGAGTCCACTTCGTTGAGCAAGGAGTAGCTCTTGTCTATTATATATTTGGCTTATGGAATGGTATCTGTGCTAATTTCAATCTCTGGTTTTATGCAGCACCCCAACTCACCTTTCCTCTTAAGCAAGCATATGTTGGTTTTCTACATTTGAGACCCTATTCTGTTTTGTAATTCAGTTCCTGTGTAGACAAGTTTACATTCCGTGTAGTAGTGATATCTTATGACGCTTCTTTTTCTGTGTGACTTATTTCACTTAGAATCATCGTACCTGAATAAACTCGTTATGCTGCTACGGGCCTGATGACATAGATTTCATTGCTGAGTGATATTGCATTGTACGTAAGTACCACAACTTCTTTATCCATTTTTCGCTTTCTGCGATATTGAACATGTACCGTAAACGAGGTTCTTGTAAACAGAGCCATCCCAAACTTTGGGGTGGCTGTGTCTTTTTGATTTTAATTTCCTTAAGCTATAGGACCATAAGTTGAATTGCCCTAGGCTCTGTTGCTTTGTTTTTTAGATGTTTCAGGAAACACCATACACTTCTCCAGAGTGGCTGTTGGCAATTTACATCCCGCCCATGAACATAACAAGGCTCCCAGTTCTCCATGGCCTGTCCTGCCTTTCTGGATTTTACACTTTTTTCAGATGGCCGTTTTGACCGGGGGGCAGTGAGACATCATTGTAGTGCAGATTTCCTTTGCAAGTTGCTTGCTTGGCCAAAAAGGGCGTATGCGTTTTTTCCTGAATATATTCATGAAAAAATGCATACGCCCTTTTTGGCCAAGTGCATCATTGTGGACGTTCTGCCTCTTTTGCTATGCTTTACATGCAATTCCAGTCTACCTCCTGAAATCGGTTTCCTGCAATTCTGCCCCTCTTTCAAGCACTCTTGGCAGCCTTTCTTCAATATATTTTTGGACGATAGCTGTCATTTATAACTCTGCAGGTTTGTGAATGACAGTGCCCCTGAGCTCCTTTCTTCAACTCGCTTTCTTGTGAGCCGGCCACAACACCACTGCATTGCTTCACGCCCTAGTGTGGTTCTGGCATGGCACGCTGAGCCTTTGGTTAATTCCTCTTCCTGTTGGGAAATGAGAGTTAAATTTGCCCGTCCAGACACCTCCAGCTAGTCTCTCCTTGGTTCTCCCTATTGCTGTTCATTTTCCGCAGAAATTGCAAACTGAGCCAATCAGGAGGTTAAAGGCACTGACTCTCCAAGTGGAGAGAGTGTTAGTAAAGCGTCTGGAATGTTGCACCCGAGTACCAGGGGACGAAACCTGAGTCACATTTGAACACGTTTCCCGATCACACGGTGGATCATACTCTGGGTTCCACATGCATGTTTTAGCTGAAGGAAGAATCCCTTCAACCTGGAGAGTTGAGACCCATGGAATGGGTACCATGCAATATGACTTCAAAGGGTCTGCATTTGCTCACCGATCCTCACCAATCCTATCACTGCTGCGTTTATGCCGCTGTACACACACTTGATTCTCTTTCGGAGACATATAAATCCATAGGTTTTAAGATTCTTACTAGTCAGGTATATTCTTAGGCATTTAATATGGGGTGTTGAGTCCACTTCGTTGAGCAAGGAGTAGCTCTTGTCTATTACATATTTGGCTTATGGAACGGTATCTGTGCTAATTTCAATCTCTGGTTTTATGCAGCAACCCAACTCACCTTTCCCCTTAAGCAAGCATAATTTGGTTTTCTACATTTGAGACCCTGTTCTGTTTTGTAATTCAGTTCCTGTGTAGCCAAGTTTACATTCCGTGTAGTAGTGATATCTTATGATGTTTCTTTTTCTGTGTGACTTATTTCACTTAGAATCATCGTATCTGAATCCACTCATTATGCTGCTACGGGCCTGATGACATAGATTTCATTGCTGAGTGATATTGCATTGTACGTAAGTACCACAACTTCTTTATCCATTTTTCACTTTCTGTGATATTTAACTTGTACCGTAAACGAGGTTCTTGTAAACAGAGCCGTCCCAAACTTTGTGGTGGCTGTGTCTTTTTGATTTTAATTTCCCTAAGCTATAGGACCATAAGTGGAAGAGCCCTAGGCTCTGTTGCTTTGTTTTGTAGATGTTTCAGGAAAAACCATACACTTCTCCAGAGTGCCTGTTGGCAAGTTACATCCCATCCATCAGCATAACAAGGCCTCCAGTTCTCCATTGCCTGTCCTGCCTTTCTGGATTTTATACTTTTTTCAGATGGCCCTTTTGACCGGGGGGCAGTGAGACTTCATTGTAGTGCAGATTTCCTTTGCAAGCTTGCTTGGTTGGCCAAAAAGGGCGTATGCGTTTTTTCCTGTATTCCGGAAAAAACGCATACGCCCTTTTTGGCCAAGTGCATCATTGTGGACGTTCTGCCTCTTTTCCTATGCTTTACATGCAATTCCAGTCTACCTCCTGAAATCGGTTTCCTGCAATTCTGCCCCGCTTTCAAGTCCTCTTGGCAGCCTTACTTCAATATATTTTTTGATGATAGCTGTCATTTATAACTCTGCATGTTTGTGAATTACAGTGCCCCTGAGCTCCTTTTTTCAACTCGCTTTCTTGTGAGCTGGCCGCAACACCGCAGGATTGCTTCAGGCCCTAGTGTGGTTCCGGCATGGCACGCTGAGCCTTTGTTTAATTCCTCTTCCTGGTGGGAAATGAGAGTTAAATTTGCCCGTCCAGACACCTCCAGCTAGTCTCTCATTGGTTCTCCCTATTCCTGTTCATTTTCCGCAGAAATTGCCAACTGGGTCAAACAGGAGGTTAAAGGCACTGACTCTCCAAGTGGGGAGAGTGTTAGGAAAGTGTCTGCAATGTTGCACCCGAGTACCAGGGGACGAAAACTGAGACACATTTGAACACGTTTCCCGATCACACAGTGGATCATTCTCTGGGTTCCACATGCATGTTTTAGCTGAATGAAGAATCCCTTAAACCTCGAGAGTTGAGACCCATGGAACGGGTACCATGCAGTATGACTTCAAAGGGTCTGCATTTGCTCACCGAACCTCACCAAACCTATCACTGCTGCGTTTATGCCGCTGTACACACGCTTGATTCTCTTTCGGAGACATATCAATCCATAGGTTTTAAGATTCTTCCTAGTCAGGTATATTCTTAGGCGTTTAATATGGGGTGTTGAGTCCACTTCGTTGAGCAAGGAGTAGCTCTTGTCTATTACATATTTGGCTTATGGAACGGTATCTGTGCTAATTTCAATCTGTGGTTTTATGCAACACCCCAACTCACCTTTCCCCTTAAGCAAGCATACGTTGGTTTTCTACATTTGAGACCCTGTTCTGTTTTGTAATTCAGTTCCTGTGTAGCCAAGTTTACCTTCCGTGTAGTAGTGATATCTTATGATGTTTCTTTTTCTGTGTGACTTATTTCACTTAGAATCATCGTACCTGAATCCACTCATTATGCTGCTACGGGCCTGATGACATAGATTTCATTGCTGAGTGATATTGCATTGTACGTAAGTACCACAACTTCTTTATCCATTTTTCCCTTTCTGCGATATTGAACTTGTACCGTAAACGAGGTTCTTGTAAACAGTGCCGTCCCAAACTTTGGGGTGGCTGTGTCTTTTTGATTTTAATTTCCCTAAGCTATAGGACCATAAGTGGAAGTGCCCTAGGCTCTGTTGCTTTGTTTTTTAGATGTTTCAGGAAACACCATACACGTCTCCAGAGTGGCTGTTCCCAATTTACATCCCGCCCACCAGCATAACAAGGCTCCCAGTTCTCCATGGCCTGTTCTTCCTTTCTGGATTTTATACTTTTTTCAGATGGCCCTTTTGACCGGGGGGAAGTGAGACTTCATTGTAGTGCAGATTTCCTTTGCAAGGTTGTTTGGTTGGCCAGAAAGGGCATATGCGTTTCTTCCTGAATATATTAAGGAAAAAACGCATGCGCCCTTTTTGGCCAAGTGCATCATTGTCGACGTTCTGAGTCTTTTCATATGTTGTCAATGCAATTCTAGTCTACCTCTTGAAATCGGTTTCCTGCAATTCTGCCTTGCTGTCAGTGCCTCTTCATAGCCTTACCTCAATATACTTTTGGAAAATAGTTGGCCTTTATAACTCTGCAGGTTTTTGAATTGCAGTGGCCCTTAGCTCCATTTTTCAGCTCTTATTTTTGTGATCTTGCCTCATATCCACAGGATTTTTTCATGCCCTATTCTTCTTCTGGGGCGCCTTGCTCTGCCTTTGGTTAATTCTTCTTCCTGATGTGAAATTAGAGTGACATGTGCCCATTGAAACCGCTACAGCTATTTTCTCACTGGTTCCCCCTATTCCCATTCATCCTCCGCACTAACTGCAGACTGTGCGATACCGGAACTTAAAGGCATTGACTCTCCGTGTGGGGATGTTGTTAGTAAAGTGGCTGGAATGTTGATCCGGAGCCCCAGGAGAGGAAAATGAGGTGCGTTTTAGAAACCTTTCCCGATCATATGGTATACCATCCGCTGGATTTCCCATGCATGGTTTAGCTGTAGGAAGATTCCCTTCAACCTGGAATGTTGGGACCCTTGGAATGAGTAGCATGAAGTATTGCATTAAACTTTCGGCAGTTGCTCACCAAAGCTCACCAATCCTCTCAGCCCCAAGTGTCCAGCCTTATGTCTTATCCAGCTGTGGGTTTATATGTGGTCATTCCAGGTTGCATCACAGCCCCTGAGCGAATTTTGTAAGAATTTTTCTCTCTTTCATTGTTTCTGCGTTTTGGTTTTAAAATTTATTTCTATAATGGGGTTTAGCTCATTTTCACTGCTGTGTTTGGCCACTCTGCACACACTTGATTCCCTTATGGAGATATATCAATACATGGGTTTTAAGATTCTTATTACTCAGATATATTTCTCTGCGGTGTATAGGGTGTGTTGAGGCCAGTTCATTGAGCAAGGTGTAGATCTTGTCTAATACCTATTTGGTTTATTGAACGGTATCTGTGCTAATTTCAAACTCTGGTTTTATGCATCACCCCACCTCTCCTTTCCCCTTAAGCTGACATAAGTGTGTTTTCTAAATGTGAGACACTGTTCTGTTTTGTAATTCATTTTTTGTGCAGCCATATTTATCCTCCCTCTATAAGTGATATCTTATGATATGTTTCTTTTTCTGTTTGACTTATTTCAAGTAGTATTATCGGACCTAAATCCACTCTTTATCCTTCTACTAGCCTTATTACATTGATTTCATGGTGAAGAGATATTCCATTGTACATAAGTACCACATTTTCTTTATCCATTGTTCTCTTTCCTGGGATATTTAAGGTGTACTGAAGTTGAGGTTCTTGTAAACAGAGTAGCCCTAAACTGTGGTGTGCTTGTGTCTTGTTGATTTTTAGACTTCCCTAGATATACTTCCATGATTGGAAGTGCCCTATGCTCTGTAGCTCTGTTTTTTAGATGATTTAGGAACCACCATACACTTCTCCAGAGTGGCTCTCGGCAGTTCACACACTGTCCATCAGCGTATAAAGGCTCCCTGTTCTCCATGGCCTGTCCTGCATTTCTGGTTTTTACAATTTTTTCGGATGGCCCTTTTGACCGGTGGGAAATGAGACTTCTTTGTTGTGCACATTTGCATTGCTTGCTTGCTTGCTTGCCCATAAAGTGCGTATGCGTTTTTTCCTGGATATATTCAGGAAAAAACGCATACTCCTTTTTGGGCCAACTGCATCATTGTCGAAATTCTGCCGCTTTTCATGTGCTTTAAAGACGAGTCCAATCTATCTCTTGAAATCTGTTTCTTGCAATTCTGTCTTGCATTCAGATCCTCTTCTTTGCCTTACCTCAACATATTTTTGGACGTTAGTTTTCATTTATAACTCTGCAGGTTTGTGAATTGCAGTGACCCTGAGCTCCATTTTTTAAGTTGCTCTTTTGTGAGCTGGCCTCAAAGCCGCAGGATTGCTTCAGGCCCTATTTTGGCTCCAGCGAGGCGGGCTGAGCCTTTTTTTACTTCTTATTCTTAATGGGAAATTAGAGTGACATGTGCCCGTCCAAACCCCTACAACTATTCTCTCATTGGTTCCCCCTCTTCCCGTTCATCCTCCTCACAATTTGCAAAATGTGTGAAACAGAAGTTTAAATGTGCTGATTCTCTAAGTGGGGAGATTCTAAGTAACGTGGCTGGAATGATGAACAGGAGCACCAGGAGAGGATAAATGAGGTGCATTTTAGACACATCTCCCCATCACATGGTGTACAGTCCTCTGGGTTTTCCATGCATGTTTTAGCTGTAGGAAGATCCCTTGAACCTGCAGATTTGGGACCCATTGAATGGGTACCAGGTAGTATTACTTTAAAGGGTGTGCATTTCCTCACCCAACCTCACATTTCTCTTAGCACGAACAGTTTCCAGCCTTATGTGTCATCCTGCTGTGGGTCTAGATGTGTTCAATCCATGTTGCATCACCGTCCCTGAGGAAAAGTTGTAAGAGGTTTTCTCTGTCTCTCTGTCGTTTATTTTTTTCAATTTATTACTATATTGGTTACAGCTGATTTTCAAAGCTCTGTTTCTTGCTGCTGTACATCCACTTGATTCACATACAGAGAGACATCAATAAATTCTTTTTCAGATTCTTACCAGTCATATATATTCTTTTCCGGTGACTTGAGTGTGCTGAGTGCAGTTCTTTTAGCTACCGTGTAGGCCTTGTTGATTATCAGTTTGGTATTTGGAATGGTATCTTTGCTAATTTCAACCTCCTGGATGATGCCTCACCCCTCCCCACCTTTCCCGTTTAGCAGCCTTACGCGTGTTTTCTACATACTTGACTATGTTTTTCTTTTGTAATTTATTTCATGTGTAGCCATTTTGGATTCCACCTTTAAGTGATATCTTATGATATGTGTCTTTTTCTTTTTGAATTATGTCACTTAGAATGATCATACGTAACTCCTCCGGAGTTGTTACAACTGGCCATATTTCATTGATTTCCAGGCTGAGTAATATTCCACTCTACATAAGTACCACATCTCTATCCATTTTTTCCCTCCAGAGACATTTAAGTTATATCCTAGTCGAGGATCTTTTAAACAGAGAGGCAGTAAACATTGGGGTGCCTGTGTCCTCTCGATTTTTGTTTTTCCCAAGACATACGCCCATGAGTGCAAGTGCCCTATGCTCTGTAGCTCATTTTTTAGATGCTTTAGTAAACACAATACACTTCTCCAGAATGGCCGTTGGCAATATACATTTCCACTATAAGCCTCACAGGGCTCCCTCTTCTCCTTGCCCTGTCCTGCATTTCTGGTGTTTACACTTTATGAGGATGGCTCTTCTGACTGATGCGAAGTGATATCTTTTGTAGTATTGATTTCCAGTGCCCACCTGTTTGGTTGGCTAAAAAAGTGTATGCCCTTTTCTTGAATATATACAGAAAAAAACGCATACAGCCTTTTTGGCCAACTGCAATGTTGGCAATGTTCAGCCCCTTTTCTTGTGCTTAATGGCGAGTCCTTCCTACCTCCTCAAATCCCTTTCCTGCCATTCTCCCTTGCTTACCAATCCTTTTCTCTGACTTTCCTCAAGACATTTTTCAGTGATAGATATTTTCAACTCTGCAGTTTCATGAATTTTACTGCCCCTGAGTTCCATTGTTCAACTTGTGTTTATGGGAACTGGCCACAAAGCAGTGGGATTTCCTCAAGCCCTATACTGTTTCCATGGGCAACCCTAGCCTTTGGTCAATTCGTCTTCCTGATTGGAAATTAGAGTGACATGTGCCTGTCTGAACACCTAGGACTTGTCTCTCATTGTTCCTCATCCTTCCGCTTCATCCTCTGGACAAATTCCAAACTGTACGCAACAGGATGTTGACAGTGCTGACATCTCCAAGTGGGGAGACTGTTAGTAAAGACGCTGGAGGGGTGAACCCGAGCACCAGGAGATGAGGAGATGAGATGCCTTTTCCAAACTCTTCCCGATCAGACGGTATACCATCCTCTGGGTGTGACAGACATGTTTTAGCAGTAGGAAGAGTCCCATTCATGTAAGGAGAACACCAGGGCTTTTTCAAAATCAGTGTCTCCCCGAAACCCAAACTGGGGAATTTTTTAAGCTACGGCTACACATATGTTCATTAAGGGCCTTGGGAAGTAGGCAGAGTCCAAACTTTAGATGTTTGAAGTCTTCAGGGTCAGAAGCACTCACCACCGGCTTCCCTTAGGTTACACTTTAACTGTCATTGATAGATGATGTCAATAAAAATATCTATTCTTTTTCCGATTATTTCCCCTTATAGGTTATTGCAAAATATTGAGTGTAGTTCCCTCTGCTATACAGTAGTTCCTTGTTGATGATCTATTTTATACATAGCAGTGTGTATGTGTTAATTCCAAACTGTTAATTTATCCCTCCTCCCACCTTTCCCCTTTGGTAATAATAAATTATAAGATTTTATACTTCTCAGAAATGGGGGAGCTGAAAGAGAGGTATCATTTTCAATGGAAAAGCATTTAAAACAAGATTGAAGCTTTAACCAAGATTATTAGGTGTACATCCTTGGAAAGAAATCACTTCATTTCTCTAATATTGACCTGACAAATAAGACAAACCTTTTCACTGAACTTGCTTATAATAAAGTGATGGAAATATCAAATGGAAGTGTTAGAAACATCTTATTTTACCCGAGCCTTATAAACTGTTCTATGTTAACTACAGTTTGGCTCACACATCTGTTCATTGAAGTTACAATAGTCTCAATTTCTGTTACTGATCCCCAGAGTGGACCCCAACAAGTGTCCCCCTGCCCAGTGTCATTGGGGCCAACAGATCGAGACTGAGTTTGGTTCACAAGCAAAGGAAACTTTATATTTTGATCAGAGAATGGAGAGGTGAGAGCATGCACTACCCCGTGGGCTGTGGGCTGGGCTGCTGTGTAGAGATCCTGTCAGAGTCAGTGGGAGGGAGGGGGTGGAGCACTCGAGGGCCGGGTTGGCTGCAGCTCAGGCTCTATATCTCGGAGTCTGCACTGGGCCCCAGGAGCTGAGGTGTCGACCCAGCCATTCTGCACTAGGAAATCTGGTCTGAAGTGCCGGGTGTGGAACCTCTGCATGCGGGACCCTAGGAGCACGTGAAATTAGACAAAGCACAAAAGATAAAAAAGGTCAGACTTGACTTTATTGCCCAGATTCTATTTTTATCTCCCAGGGATTTTTAATGGGCTTTGCTGGGAACAAACCCCTCCTCTGCCTTTTGTCCCGTTCCTCATTCTTGGAGTGCTGAGGGTGCAGACCCTTCTTCTGTAACTGCTGAGTGCTGAGTTGGGAGCCCTCATACCAGGGGACGAGGGTCAGAACTTCTCCCCAGCAGCCTCCAGGTGACGTTGATTGGCCCCAGGACCCCTGCCTCCCTGCTCGTCCGCCTGAGCACCAGCATTGGAAGTGTTATAGATTCTAATGACCTTTAAGGGTCCAGGAAAGAGATGTGCAGAGACGCTGTGGGGGCCGGTTTCACCCCGCCCCACATTTGTTCGGCCACCTTAGGCTGACCGTTTCTGCCAGCCTAGATGCTCTGACCAGTAGTCTGCTCTTTCTTCAATTAGGCCCCTGAATTAACGTAAAAACAGCACCAGGTGTCAGAGCCCTGCCCGCTCAACTCCCAGACAGTCCAGGGTCAGTGGTGATCAAGGACCATGATGGCCACTGAGTCAACAGCCTTTTGAAGTAAACAGGAGTCCAGCCGGTCTTATTGGCCACCATCATCACGGTGTCTGTAGGCTTTTCTATGGTGACAGTGTGATATACGTTTCCCCCGCCAAGATTATTAGCTCCCCTCTGGGTGCAGTAAGTCCTGCAAGCAGTAGTCTACTCCTTCGGGACACACTATTGTTGTTTTATGAGAGAAACTCCAGGTCAAGTGATGTTCACACAAGTCGTCATGGTGCCCTGTTGCCCCCGGTTATCTCTCTGGATGTTGGAGTTGGAGGGCCTCCTCACTCGAGGTCGGTGTGCCCACGGAGCGAACCCTGCAACTTCAGGGCATGGTTGGTGATTAGGATCACCACGTGGGGTCCTTTTCCCTTAGGAGGGAGGTGGCCTTTTGGGTTGCTGATTTCCACGTTTTTAGATACCGCCAGTATCTTGGCCAGATGTGGCAGTGGGCCAAGCCCCTTGGTGACTGTAGTTTATCCTACCTGGATGGCATTCTTGCGTTGTTCCATTTCAAGTGGTCCCAGTTTTTGCACTAATTCTCCAATGGCGATTCACCTTTCACCGGGAATGGAAAGGTCAAAGGGTTTAGCTCAATTAGGGAGTTCCAGGGCAAGGGTCTGAATTGACTGCTCTTTCCATTCTTGAAAGGCCACTTCTGGATTCTGTTCAAAAGGATCATCATCTTTTCCTTTCAGTGTTTCATATAGAGGCCCAGCTAGTAGACTGTAGTTAGGGATCCAGAAGCAGCAAACCCTGGCCTCCCCAGGAACCCCTAAGCTGTCTTCTAGTTTTAGAAAGGGGTAAGGCTGCAAATGGTTTCTTCCCTTTCCTGGGATGGACTTCTCCGACCTTCTGTGAGAATGAAGCCCAGGCAGGTCACCGCAGTCTGTGATATTTGAGCTTTTTCTTGGACAACTTCTATCCTTTATTGGCTTGGTAGTTCAGAGGCCTCCTTAGTAGGGCTGGCGATCAGAATGTCATCTGCATATTGAAGGAGGGTTTCCTTTTCCAGAGGTAGAACTTTTCGGTCTTTAGCTAAGCTTTCCCCAAAGATGGTGTGGGAATTTTTGAACCCTTGGGGCAAGACGGCCCGGAAGTATTGTTTTAGTTGTATGTTGAGTCCTGCCACTCACAAGCCAAAATTTCTTGTGACTCTGGGACTAATGGAATACAAAAGAAGGCATCATTGAGACTAATACAGAATACCATGTCCTGGTGGTTGGTAGAATGACCAGCAGGGTGTAGGAATTAGGAGCAACTGGAGGTATATCCTCGGTGGCTTCACTGACTGTCCTGACATCCTTTACCAGGTCCCCAGCAGCCCATGGGGCTCTCGTGGTCAGGCCAATCCCAGGATATGGAGCTCTCCTGGGCAGGTACCCCACCCCCAACCCAGCCCACGGGGCTCTCGTGGTCAGGCCTCTCCCAGGATACAGAGCTACCCTTGCAGGTACCGTGGCAGGGCTGGGCACACAGGAACCGTGCACATAGCTCTCACTGAAGAGCACCCCCATCTCACCTGTCGCTCAGAGCTGACACAGAGCACCTCAGAGCAGGACTTAAACTAACAACCAGCAGCTCCGACAGGTCTGTGACCCTGGGCATCACTCTGTGTGGCCTCCCTCCACCTGGTCTTCCAGAGACTTCCACTGCACCCGGGGCACCAGGCCTCTGTCTCCAACCACCACCCACCCCTCCTCTCCCTGACTCCTGGGTTCCTCTCATTAGGAGAGGCTTTTCTTGAAGTTGTCTCCCACTCATGGGCCAGATAAAATGATTAGAAAACAAGCCAAAGCTGCAGCCCCTTGTCTATCCTGACTCTCAGGAGCCCACACCTGTTCCTTGGACCTGGCCGGTTCAGCAAGTTCCATTTTCTGCAACTGTGAGCCCCTGAGGGGTGATGATTGGCTGACCTGGGCAGCCTTACCGTGCCGGCCAGCCCTCCCCAGGTGTGCCTGGGTTGAGATCAATATAAATACCACTCCAGGCAGCAAGAGCCCCTGCAGCTGTGCCTGACGCCATTTTCTCTGCCCTGTCAGCAGTCTCGGGGCTGGGCTGGTGGGAGGGAGTGAGAGGCCACGGCTTTGTGGGTGGCCCAGTGTGAGTGGGGCTCTGCTGGACTTTCTGCAGCAGTTGCCAGGCTGCTACCTGCTAAAGAAGAGGATGTGTCACCCATACCTGCTGCTGGAATTTCTCCCTGGGCAGAGGTGAGGAAGGAAAAAAGCAGTGGGAGCAGGGACAGGACGGGTATCTCAGGCAGGGAAATGGAAATCTTCCAGAAGAGCACCCAGGACCAGGGCCATCCTGGCTGGCCTGCAGGCACCAAGTCAGCTGGCATGCTGTCACTCATGTGGCTCCATGGCCCTTCCTCTAGGCTTTCAAGTCCTTGTATATATTCAGGTGTTTTACCTGGGAAGGGTGGGAACAGTTCAGCAGCAACTGGCCTGGGGCTCAGCTCACGTTCACTCACAGATGCCTCGGCACGGTGCCCCAGCTTTGCAATGAGGACGCTTGTTGTGTGGGGGCTGCTGGCTGAATGGGAGACGATTCCCCACCACTGACCAACTTCAGAATTGTTTACAACTGGAACAAGGGCCCTGATACGGTTTTCCTCTGAGTAACTGGTGGGTTCTGTTTTTTTTTTTTCTCTTTTTCGTTTTTGGTTCAAGGTAGAATTTATTCCTCTTTTTTGTATTTACAGATATAAGCATGGAAATAATTTATTCATATAAATACATGTATGTGAAGGGAATAATTGTTTTTTCTGTTTTGTTTTTTAAATTTTATTTCTTTTTAATTTTGAATTTTATTTTATATTTTTATACAGCAAGTTCTTATTTGTTATCTATTTTATACATATAAATGTTTACATGCCAATCCCAATCTCTCAACTCCTCCCACCACCACCCCCCCAAGAGCTTTCCCCCCTTGTTGTCCATACGATTGTTGTCTACATCTGTTGCTCTATTTATGCCTTGCAAAACGGTTAATCTGTACAGTTTTTCTAGGTTCCACATATATGCACGAATATACAAGATTTGTTTTTCTCTTTCTGACTTACTTCACTCTGTATGACAGACTCTAGATCCATCGACGTCTCTACAAATGACCCAATTTCATTCCTTTCATGGCTTAGTAATATTCCATTTTATATATGTACCACATCTTTATGCATTCGTCTGTCTGTGGGCATTTAGGTTGCTTCCATTACCTCGATATTGTAAATAGTGATGCAATGAACATTGCGGTGAATGTCTCTTTTTGATTTATGGTTTTGTCTGGGTATACGTCCAGGACTGGGATTGCTGTATCATATGGTAATTCTATTAATAGTTTCTTAAGAAACTCCATATTGTTCTCCATAGTGACTGTATCAATTTATATTCCCAACAATAGTAGAAGAGGCTTCCTTTTCTCCACACCCTTTCCAGCATTTGTTGTTTGTAGATTTTCAGATGATGCCGATTCTAACAGGTGTGAGGTGATACCTCATTGTTGAGTCCATTTCGTTGAGCAAGGGGTAGGTCTTGTCTATTACATATTTGGCTTATGGAACGGTATCTGTGCTAATTTCAAACTCTGGTTTTATGCAGCACCCCAACTCACCTTTCCCCTTAAGCAAGCATAAGTTGGTTTTCTAAACTTGAGACCCTGTTCTGTTTTGTAATTCAGTTCCTGTGTAGCCAAGTTTACATTCCGTGCATTAGTGATACCTTATGATGTTTCTTTTTCTGTGTGACTTATTTCACTTAGAATCATCGTGCCTCAATCCACTCATTATGCTGGTACAGGCCTGGTGACACAGATTTCATTGCTGAGTGGTATTCTGTTGTACATAAGTACCGCAACTTCTTTATCAATTATTTGTTCTCTGGGATATTTAACTTGTACCTTAGAAGAGGTTCCTGTAAACAGAGCCATCCCAAATTTTGGGGTGGCTGTGTCTTTTTGATTTTAATTTCCCTAAGCTATAGGACCATAAGTGGAAATGCCCTAGACTCTGTTGCTTTGTTTATCAGATGTATCAGGAAACACTATACACTTCTCCAGAGTGGCTGTTGGCAATTTACATCCCGCCCATCAGCATAACAAGGCTCCCAGTTCTCCATGGCCTGTCCTGCCTTTCTGGATTTTACACTTTTTTCAGATGGCCCTTTAGACCGGGGGGAAGTGACACTTCATAGAAGTTCGGATTTCCATTGCAAGCTTGCTTGGTTTGCCAAAAAGGGCGTATGTGTTTTTTCCTGAATATATTCAGGAACAAACTCATATGCCCTTTTTTGTCACGTGCATCATTGTCGATGTTCTGCCTCTTTTCCTATGCTTTAAATGCAAATTCAGTCTACCTCCTGAAATCAGTTTCCTGAAATTCTGCCCCGCTTTCAAGTCCTCTTGGCAGCCTTACTTCAATATATTTTTGGACGTTATCTGTCATTTATAACTCTGCAGGTTTGTGAATGACAGTGCCCCTGAGCTCCTTTCTTCAACTCGCTTTCTTGTGAACTGGCCGCAAACCCGCAAGACTGCTTCAGGCCCTAATCTGCTTCTGGCAGGGCACGCTGAGCCTTTGGTTAATTCCTCTTCCTGGTGGGAAATGAGTGTTAAATATGCCCGTCCAGACACCTACCTCACTCTCAACCCCTTGGTAATGTGGGTCCTCTGGTTTGTGGCCACCTTTGCTGGGTTCCTCACCTTTTGATGATGTGGCCCCACTAGTGTGAGGACACTCCTGCCTGGTTCTCATCCACGTGGTTATGTGGACCCCCTGGTGAGAGTCTGTTCCTGGCTGTGTTCCTCACCCTTCTGTGAGGGAGACCCTCTGCTGATAGGTCACTCCTGCATGGCTGGCACACATTGCCTTGGTGAAGTCAGCTGTGTGGTGGCAGTTGGAGCGTGCTGGGGATCTCCTGCCCCCGGTGATGAGGGCCCTCTTGCGTCAGGCCCTAACTGCTGGGCTCACCAACTTTTCTTAGTGAGCCCAATGATGCTTGGGCACTCCTCTTAGGACCCCATCTCCATGGGGATGTGGGCCTTCTGCTCTGAGGTCCCAACGGCTGGGTTGTTCACATTTTCATGATGTGGGCTCTCTGGTGTTAGTTCACAGAGGCCTGGATCCCATAGCCTCTGTGCTCTTGGCCGCCTGCTGGGAGGTTCCAACGGCTGGATTCCTCACTTTTTTAATTTTTTGGGCCCTCTGTTGTGAGTATCCTCCTGCCTGCCTCACTCCCAGCCCCTTCGTGATGTGTGTCCTCTGGTTTGAGGCCACATGTGCTGGGTTCCTCACCTTTCGATGATGTGGGACCAATGGTCTTAGGAGACTCCTGCCTGGTTCACATCCCCTTGGTGATGTGGGCCCTCTGTTGAGAGTCTGATCCTGGCTGGGTTCCTCACCCATCTGTGAGGTGGGCCGTCTGCTGTGAGGTCACTCCTGCCTGGCTTGCTCACCTCGCCTTGTGGACATGAGCCCTCTGGTGGCACTTGGAGCCTGCTGGGAGCCTCCTCCCCTCGGTGATGAGGGCCCTCTGGCGTCAGGCCCTAACGGCTGGGCTCCCCACATTTTGTGATGTGCGCCCAGTGGTACGAGGACACTCCAGCCAGGTTCACATCCCCATTGGGATGTGGGCCTTCTGCTCTGAGGTCCCAATGCCTGGGTTACTCACAGTTTCATGATGTGGGCTCTCTGCTGTTAGTTCACTCCTGCCTGCATCCCATAGCTTCTGTGCTCTCGGCCGCCTGCTGGGAGGTTCTAACTGCTGGATTCCTCACCTTTCTTATTCTTTGGGCCCTCTGTTTTTAGGCTACACCTGCCTGCCTCACTCCCATTCCCTTTGTGATATGTGTCCTCTGATTTGAGGCCACATGTGCTGGGTTCCGCACCTTTCGATGATGTGGCCCCACTGGAGGGAAGATAGTCCGGACTGGTTCCCATCCCCTTGCTGATGTGGGCCCTCAGGTGAGAGTCTGATCCTGGCTGGGTTCCTCACCCTTCTGTGAGGTGGGCCCTCTGCTGTGAGGTCAATCATGCCTGTCTGGCACACGTCACCTTGGCGACGTGGGCCCTCTGGTGGCAGTTGGAGTGTGCTGGGATCCTCCTCCCCTCGGTGATGAGGGCCCTCTTGCCTTAGGCCATAACTGCTGGGCTCCCCACATTTTCTGATGTGCGCCAAGTGAGTGAGGACACTCTTGCCAGGTTCCCATCCCCATGGGGATATGGGCCTTCTGCTCTGAGGTCAAAACGGCTGGCTTGCTCACAGTACCATGATGTGGGCCCTCTGCTGTGAGTTCACTCCGGCAAGGATCCCTTATCATCGGTGCTCTGAGCCGCCTCCTGGGAGGTTCCAACTGCTGGATTCCTCAACATTTTATTCTATGTGCCCTCTGTTGTGAGGCTCCTCCTGCCTGCCTCACTGCCAGCCCCTTGGTGATGACTGTCTTATGGCTTGAGGCCACATGTGCTGCGTTCCTCACCTTTCGATGATGTGGCCCCACTCGTGTGAGGACACTCCTGCCTGGTTCCCATCCCCTTGGTGAGGTGGGCCCTCTGGCGAGAGTCTAATCCTGGCTGGGTTCCTCAACGTTCTGTGAGGTAGGCCCTCTTCTGTGAGGTCACTCCTGCCTGGCTGGCACACGTCACCTTGGAGACGTGAGCCCTCTGGTGGCAGTTGGAGCATGCAGGGTGCCGCTTCCTCTCGGTGATGACGGCCCTCTGGTGTCAGGCCCTAAATGGTGGGCTCCCCACATTTTCTGATGTGCGCCCAGTGGTGCGAGGACACTCCAGCCAGGTTCCCATTCCCATGAGGATGTGGGCCTTCTGCGCTGAGGTCCCAACGCCTGGGTTGCTCACAGTTTTATGATGTGGGCCCTCTGCTGTGAGTTCACTGCGGCCTGGATCCCATAGCCTCGGTGTTCTGAGCCGCCTGCTGGAAGGTCTAAATGCTGGAATCCTCACGTTTTTTATATTATGTGCCCTGTGTTGTGAGGCTACTCCTGCCTGCCTCACTCCAAGGCCCTTGGTGATGTGGGTCCTCTGGTTTGAGGACACGTGTGCTGGCTTCCTCACCTTAAGATGATGAGGCCCCACTGGTGTGAGGATAATCCTGACTGGTTCCCATCCCCTTTGTGATGTGGGCCCTCTGGTGAGAGTCTGATCCTGGCTGGGTTCCTCACCCATCTGTGAGGTGGGCCCTCTACTATCAGGTAACTCTTGCCTGGCTTGCTCATCTCGCCTTGTTGACATGAGCCCTCTGGTGGCACTTGGACCCAGCTGGGAGCCTCCTCACCTCTGTGATGAGGGCCCTCTGACGTCAGGCCCTAACTGCTGGGCTCCCCAACTTTTCTTAGTGAGCCCAGTGATGCTCGGGCACTCCTCTTAGGTTCCCATCTCCATGGGGATGTGGGCCTTCTGCTCTGAGGTTCCAACGGCTGGGTTGATCACAGTTTCATGATGTGGGCTCTCTGGTGGTAGTTCACTGTGGCCTGGATCCCATAGCCTCTGTGCTCTTGGCCGCCTGCTGGGAGGTTCCAACGGCTGGATTCCTCACTTTTTTAATTTTTTAGGCCCTCTGTTGTGAGGATCCTCCTGCCTGCCTCACTCCCAGCCCCTTCGTGATGTGTGTCCTCTGGTTTGAGGCCACATGTGCTGGGTTCCTCACCTTTCGATGATGTGGGACCAATGGTCTTAGGAGACTCCTGCCTGGTTCACATCCCCTTGGTGATGTGGGCCCTCTGTTGAGAGTCTGATCCTGGCTGGGTTCCTCACCCATCTGTGAGGTGGGCCGTCTGCTGTGAGGTCACTCCTGCCTGGCTTGCTCACCTCGCCTTGTGGACATGAGCCCTCTGGTGGCACTTGGAGCCTGCTGGGAGCCTCCTCCCCTCGGTGATGAGGGCCCTCTGGCATCAGGCCCTAACTGCTGGGCTCCCCACATTTTGTGATGTGCGCCCAGTGGTTCGAAGACACTCCATCCAGGTTCACATCCCCATTGGGATGTGGGCCTTCTGCTCTGAGGTCCCAACGGCTGGGTTGTTCACAGTTTCATGATGTGGGCTCTCTGCTGTTAGTTCACTCTGGCCTGGATGCCATAGCCTCTGTGCTCTGGGCCGCCTGCTGGAAGGTTCCAACTGCTCGATTCCTCAACTTTTGTATTCTATGGGTCCTGTGTTGCGATGCTCCTCCTGCCTGCCTCACTCGCAACCCCTTCGTGATGTGGGTCCTCTGGTTTGAGGCCACATGTGCTGGGTTCCGCAACTTTCAATGATGTGGCCCCACTGGTGTGAGGACACTCCTGCCTGGTTCCCATCCCCTTGGTGATGTGGGCCTTCTGGTGACAGTCTTATCCTGGCTGGGTTCCTCACTCTTCTGTGAGGTAGGCCCTCTGCTGTGAGGTCAATCCTGCCTGATTTGCACACATCACCTTGGCGATGTGGGCCCTCTGTTGGCACATGGAACCTGCTGGGAACCTCCTGCCCTGGGTGATGACGGCTCTCTAGCATCAGGCCCTAACTGCTGGGCTCCCCACGTTTTCTGATGTGAGCCCAGTGATGCCAGGACACTCCTGTCAGGTTCCCATCCCCATGGGGATGTGGGCTTTCTGCTCTGAGGTCCCAACGCCTGGGTGGCTCACAGTTTCATGATGTGGGCTCTCTGGTGTTAGTTCACTCCTGCCTGCATCCCATAGCTTCTGTGCTCTCGGCCGCCTGCTGGGAGGTTCCAAATGCTGGATTCCTCACCTTTTTTATTCTTTGGGCCCTCTGTTTTTAGGCTACTCCTACCTGCCTCACTCCCATCCCCTTTGTGATGTATGTCCTCTGATATGAGGCCGCATGTGCTGAGTTCCTCACCTTTCGATGATGTGGCCCCACTGGTGGGAGGTCAGTCCTGACTGGTTCCCATCCCCTTGGTGTTGTGGGCCTTCTGGCAAGAGTCTCATCCTACCTCGGTTCCTCACCCTTCTGTGAGATAGGCCCTCTGCTGTGAGGTCGCTACTGCCTGGCTGGCGCATGCCACCTTGTAGACGTGAGCCCTCTGTTGGCAGTTGGAACCTGCTGGGAGTCTCCTCCCCTCAGTTATGAGGGCCCCCTGGCGTCAGGCCCTAACTGCTGGGCTCCTAACATTTTCTGATATGTGCTAAGTGGTGCGAAGCCACTCCTGCCAGGTTCCCATCCCAATGGGGATGTGGGCCTTCTGTTCTGAGGTCCCAACGGCTGGGCTGCTCACAGGTTCATGATGTGGGCCCTCTGCTGTGAGTTCACTGCGGCCTAGATCCCATAGACTCGGTGCTCTGGGCCGCTTGCTGGGAGGTTCCAACTGCTGGATTCCTCAACTTTTATATTCTATGGACCCTGTGTTGTGAGGCCGGTCCTGCCAGCCTCATTCCGAAACCCTTGGTGATGTGGTTCCTCTGGTTTGAGGCTACATGTGCTGGGATCCTCACCTTTCGATGATGTTGTCCCACTGGTGTGGGGACACGCCTGCCTGGTTCCCATCCCCTTGGTGATGTGGACCCTCTGGTGAGAGTCTGATCCTGGCTGTGTTCCTCACCCTTCTGTGAGGTGGGCCCTCTGCTGTGAGGTCACTCCTGCCGGGCTGGCACACATCACCTTGGTGACGTTGGCCCTCTGGTGGCAGCTGGAGCCTGCTGGGAGCCTCCTCCCCTCGGTGATGAGTGCCCTCTAGCGTCAGGCCCTAACTTCTGAGCACCCCACGTTTTCTGATGTGAGCCCAGTGATGCCAGGACACTCCTGTCATGTTCCCATCACCATGGGGATGTGGGCCTTCTGCTCTGAGGTCCCAATGTCTGGGTTGCTCACAGTTTCATGATGTGGGCTGTCTGGTGTTAGTTCACTCTGGCTTGGATCCCCTAGCCTCTGTGCTCTGGGCCGCCTGCTGGGAGGTTCCAACTGCTGGATTCCTCACCTTTCTTATTTTTGGGCCCTCTGTTGTGAGGCTCCTCCTGCCTGCCTCACTCCCAGCCCCTTGGTGATGGGTGTCCTATGGTTTGAAGTCACATGTTCTGGGTTCCTCACCTTTAGATGATGTGGCCCTACTCATGTGAGGACACTCCTGTCTGGTTCCAATCCATTTGGTGATGTGGGCCCTCTGGTGCGAGTCTGACCCTAACTGGGTTCGTCACACTTCTCTGAGGTGGGCCCTCTGCTGTGAGGTCATTCGTGCCTGGTTGGCACACATCACCTTGGCGACGTCAGCCCTCTGGTGGCAGTTGGAGCCTGCTGGGAGCCTCCTTCCCTTGGTGATGAGAGTCCTCTGGTGTCAGGCCCTAACTGCTGGTCTCCCAAAATTTTCTGATACGTTCTCAGTGGTGCGAGGACACTCCTACCAGATTTATATCCCCATGGGGATGTGGGCCTCCTGCTCTGAGGCCCCAATGGCTGGGTTGCTCAGTTTCATGACATGGGCCCTCTTCTGTGAGTTCACTGTGGCTTGGATCCCATAGCCTCGGTGCTCTGGGCCGCCTGCTGGGAGGTTCCAACTGCTGGATTCCTCACTTTTTTATTCTATGGGCCCAGTGTTGTGAGGCTACTCCTGCCTGCCTCACTCCGAGGCCCTTGGTGATGTGGGTCCTCTGGTTTGAGGACACATGTGCTGAGTAGCTCACCTTTCGCTGATGTGGCCCAACTGGTGTGAAGACACTCCTGCCTGGTTCCCATCCTCTTAGTGATGCGGGCCCTCTGGTGAGAGTCTGATATTGGCTGGGTTTCTCAACCTTCTGTGAGGTGGGACCTCTGCTGTGAGGTAACTCCTGCCTGGCTTGCTCACGTTGCCTTGGCAACGTGAGCCCTCAGGTGGCAGTTGGAGCCTGCTGGGATTCTCCTCCCCTCAGTTATGAGAGCTCTGGATAAAACACATATGCCCTTTTTTGCCAAGTGCATTATTTTCCAAGTTCTGTCTCTTTTCCTATGCTTTAAGAGCGACTCCCGTGTACCTTCTGAAATCGTTTTCCAGCAATTGTGCCCCGCATTCAAGTCCTCTTCGCAGCCTTACTTCAGTATAATTTTGGATGATAGCTGTCATTTATAACTCTGCAGGTTTGTGAATTACAGTGTCCCTGAGCTCCTTTCTTCAACTCGCTTTCTTGTGAGCTGGCCGCAACACCGCAGCATCGCTTCAGGCCCTAGTGTAGTTCCGGCATGGCATGTTGAGCCTTTGGTTAATTCCTCTTCCTGGTGGGAAATGAGAGTTAAATTTGCCCGTCCAGACACCTCCAGCTAGTCTCTCATTGGTTCTCCCTATTCCTGTTCAGTTTTCCGCAGAAATTGCAAACTAGGCCAAACAGGAGGTTAAAGGCACTGACTCTCCAAGTGGGGAGAGTGTTAGTAAAGCGTCTGAAATGTTGCACCCGAGTACCAGGGAACGAAAACTGAGACACATTTGAACACGTTTCCCAATCACACGGTGGATCATACTCTGGGTTCCACATGCATGTTTTAGCTGAAGGAAGAATCCCTTAAAACTGGAGAGCTGAGACGCATGGAATGGGTACCATGCATTATGACTTCAAAGGGTCTGCATTTGCTCACCGATCCTCACCAATCCTATCACTGCTGCGTTTATGCCACTGTACACACGCTTGATTCTCTTTCGGAGACATATAAATCCATAGGTTTTAAGATTCTTACTAGTCAGGTATATTCTTAGGCGTTTAATATGGGGTGTAGAGTCTACTTCATTGAGCAAGGTGTGGCTCTGGTCTATTACATATTTGGCTTATGGAATGGTATCTGTGCTAATTTCAAACGCTGGTTTTATGCAGCACCCCAACTCACCTTTCCCCTTAAGCAAGCATAAGTTCGTTTTCTACATTTGAGACCCTGTTCTGTTTTGTAATTCAGTTCCTGGGAAGCCAAGTTTACATTCCGTGTAGTAGTGATAATTTATGATGTTTCTTTTTCTGTTTGAATTATTTCACTTAGAATCATTGTACCTGAATCCACTCGTTATGCTGCTATGGGCCTGATGACATAGATTTCATTGCTGAGTGATATTACATTGTAGGTAAGTACCACAACTTCTTTATCCATTTTTCACTTTCTGTGATATTAAACTTGTACCGTAAACTAGGTTCTTGTAAACAGAGCTGTCCCAAACTTTGGGGTGGCTGTGTCTTTTTGATTTTAATTTCCCTAAGCTATAGGACCATAAGTGGAAGTGCCCTAGGCTCTGTTGCTTTGTTTTTTAGATGTTTCAGGAAACACCATACACTTCTCCAGAGTGGCTGTTGGCAATTTACATCCCGCCCATGAGCATAACAAGGCTCCCAGTTCTCCATGGCCTGTCCTGCCTTTCTGGATTTTACACTTTTTTCAGATGGCCCTTTTGACCGGGGGGTAGTGAGACTTCATTGTAGTTCAGATTTCTTTGCAAGCTTGCTTGGTTAGCCAAAAAGGGCGTATGCGTTTTTTCCTGAATATATTCAGGAAAAAACGCATACGCCCTTTTTGGCCAAGTGCATCATTGTGGACGTTCTGCCTCTTTTCCTATGCTTTACATGCAATTCCAGTCTACCTCCTGAAATCGGTTTCCTGCAATTCTTCCCCGCTTTCAAATCCTCTTGGCAGCCTTACTTCAATATATTTTTGGACGATAGCTGTCATTTATAACTCTGCATGTTTGTGAATTACAGTGCCCCTGAGCTCCTTTCTTCAACTCATTTTCTTGTGAGCTGGCCGCAACACCGCAGGATTGCTTCAGGCCCAAGTGTGGTTCCAGAATGGCACGCTGAGCCTTTGGTTAATTCCTCTTCCTGGTGGGAAATGAGAGTTAAATTTGCCCGTCCAGACACCTCCAGCTAGTCTCTCATTGGTTCTCCCTATTCCTGTTCATTTTCCGCAGAAATTGCAAACTGGGCCAAACAGGAGGTTAAAGGCACTGACTCTCCAAGTGGGGAGAGTGTTCGTAAAGCGTCTGGAATGTTGCACCCGAGTACCAGGGGACGAAAACTGACACAATTGAACACGTTTCCCGATCACACGGTGGATCATACTCTGGGTTCCACATGCATGTTTTAGCTGAAGGAAGAATCCCTTAAACCTGGAGAGTTGAGACCCATGGAATGGGTACCATGCAATATGACTTCAAAGGGTCTGCATGTGTCCACCGAACCTCACCAATCCTATCACTGCTGCGTTTATGCCACTGTACACACGCTTGATTCTCTTTCGGAGACATATAAATCCATAGGTTTTAAGATTCTTACTAGTCAGGTATATTCTTAGGCGTTTAATATGGGGTGTTGAGTCCACTTAGTTGAGCAAGGAGTAGCTCTGGTCTATTACATATTTGGCTTATGGAACGGTATCTGTGCTAATTTCAATGTCTGGTTTTATGCAACACCCCAACTCACCTTTCCCCTTAAGGAAGCATAAGTTGGTTTTCTACATTTGAGACCCTGTTCTGTTTTGTAATTCAGTTCCTGTGTAGCCAAGTTTACATGCCGTGTCGTAGTGATATCTTATGATGTTTCTTTTTCTGTGTGACTTATTTCACTTAGAATCATCGTACCTGAATCCACTCATTATGCTGCTATGGGCCTGATGACATAGATTTCATTGCTGCGTGATATTGTATTGTACGTAATTACCACAACTTCTTTATCCATTTTTCACTTTGTGTGATACTGAACTTGTACCGTAAACGAGGTTCTTGTAAACAGAGCCTTCCCAAACTTTGGGGTGGCTGTATCTTTTTGATCTTAATTTCCCTAAGCTATAGGACCATAAATGGAAGTGCCCTAGGCTCTGTTGCTTTGTTTTTTAGATGTTTCAGGAAACACCATACACGTCTCCAGAGTGGCTGTTGGCAATTTACATCCCGCCCATCAGCATAACAAGGCTCCCAGTTCTCCATGGCCTGTCCTGCCTTTCTGGATTTTACACTTTTTTCAGATGGCCCTTTTGACCAGGGGACAGTGAGACTTCATTGTAGTGCAGATTTCCTTTGCAAGCTTGCTTGGTTGGCCAAAAAGGGCATATGCGTTTTTTCCTGAATGTATTCAGGAAAAAACGCATATGCCCTTTTTGGCCAAGTGCATCATTGTGGACGTTCTGCCTCTTTTCCTATGCTTTACATGCAATTCCAGTCTACCTCCTGAAATCGGTTTCCTGCAATTCTGCCCCGCTTTCAAGTCCTCTTGGCAGCCTTACTTCAATATATTTTTGGACGATAGCTGTCATTTATAACTCTGCAGGTTTGTGAATGACAGTGCCCCTGAGCTCCTTTCTTCAACTCGCTTTCTTGTGAGCTGGCCGCAACACCGCAGCCTTGCTTCAGGCCCTAGTGTGGTTCCGGCATGGCACGCTGAGCCTTTGTTTAATTCCTCTTCCTGGTGGGAAATGAGAGTTAAATTTGCCCGTCCAGACACCTCCATCTAGTCTCTCATTGGTTCTCCCTATTCCTGTTCATTTTCCGCAGAAATTGCAAACTGGGCCAAACAGGAGTTTAAAGGCACTGACTCTCCAAGAGGGGAGACTGTTAGTAAAGCGTCTGGAATGTTGCACCCGAGTACCAGGGGACGGAAACTGAGACACATTTGAACACGTTTCCCGATCACACGGTGGATCATACTCTGGGTTCCACATGCATGTTTTAGCTGAAGGAAGAATCCCTTAAACCTGGAGAGTTGAGACCCATGGAATGGGTACCATGCAATATGACTTCAAAGGGTCTGCATTTGCTCACCGAACCTCACCAATCCTATCACTGTTGCGTTTATGCCGCTGTACACACGCTTGATTCTCTTTCAGAGACATATAAATCCATAGGTTTTAAGATTCTTACTAGTCAGGTATATTCTTAGGAGTTTAATATGGGGCGTTGAGTCCACTTCGTTGAGCAAGGAGTAGCTCTTGTCTATTACATATTTGGCTTATGGAACGGTATCTGTGCTAATTTCAATCTCTGGTTTTATGCAGCACCCCAACTCACCTTTCGCCTTAAGCAAGCATAAGTTGGTTTTCTACATTTGAGACCCTGTTCTGTTTTGTAATTCAGTTCCTGTGTAGCCAAGTTTACATTCCGTGTAGTAGTGATATCTTATGATGTTTCTTTTTCTGTGTGACTTATTTCACTTAGAGTCATCGTACCTGAATCCACTCATTATGCTGCTATGGGCCTGATGACATAGATTTCATTGCTGCGTGATATTGCATTGTACGTAATTACCACAACTTCTTTATCCATTTTTCACTTTGTGTGATACTGAACTTGTACCGTAAATGAGGTTCTTGTAAACAGAGCCTTCCCAAACTTTGGGGTGGCTGTGTCTTTTTGATCTTAATTTCCCTAAGCTATAGGACCATAAATGGAAGTGCCCTAGGCTCTGTTGCTTTGTTTTTTAGATGTTTCAGGAAACACCATACACGTCTCCAGAGTGGCTGTTGGCAATTTACATCCCGCCCATGAGCATAACAAGGCTCCCAGTTCTCCATGGCCTGTCCTGCCTTTCTGGATTTTACACTTTTTTCAGATGGCCCTTTTGACCAGGGGACAGTGAGACTTCATTGTAGTGCAGATTTCCTTTGCAAGCTTGCTTGGTTGGCCAAAAAGGGCATATGCGTTTTTTCCTGAATGTATTCAGGAAAAAACGCATACGCCCTTTTTGGCCAAGTGCATCATTGTGGACGTTCTGCCTCTTTTCCTATGCTTTACATGCAATTCCAGTCTACCTCCTGAAATCGGTTTCCTGCAATTCTGCCCCGCTTTCAAGTCCTCTTGGCAGCCTTACTTCAATATATTTTTGGACGATAGCTGTCATTTATAACTCTGCAGGTTTGTGAATGACAGTGCCCCTGAGCTCCTTTCTTCAACTCGCTTTCTTGTGAGCTGGCCGCAACACCGCAGCCTTGCTTCAGGCCCTAGTGTGGTTCCGGCATGGCACGCTGAGCCTTTGTTTAATTCCTCTTCCTGGTGGGAAATGAGAGTTAAATTTGCCCGTCCAGACACCTCCAGCTAGTCTCTCATTGGTTCTCCCTATTCCTGTTCATTTTCCGCAGAAATTGCAAACTGGGCCAAACAGGAGGTTAAAGGCACTGACTCTCCAAGTGGGGAGAGTGTTAGGAAAGCATCTGGAATGTTGCACCCGAGTACCAGGGGACGAAAACTGACACAATTGAACACGTTTCCCGATCACACGGTGGATCATACTCTGGGTTCCACATGCATGTTTTAGCTGAAGGAAGAATCCCTTAAACCTGGAGAGTTGAGAACCATGGAATGGGTACCATGCAATATGACTTCAAAGGGTCTGCATTTGTCCACCGAACCTCACCAATCCTATCACTGCTGCGTTTATGCCACTGTACACACGCTTGATTCTCTTTCGGAGACATATAAATCCATAGGTTTTAAGATTCTTGCTAGTCAGGTATATTCTTAGGCGTTTATTATGGTGTGTAGAGTCCACTTCGTTGAGCAAGGAGTAGCTCTGGTCTATTACATATTTGGCTTATGGAACGGTATCTGTGCTAATTTCAATGTCTGGTTTTATGCAACACCCCAACTCACCTTTCCCCTTAAGGAAGCATAAGTTGGTTTTCTACATTTGAGACCCTGTTCTGTTTTGTAATTCAGTTCCTGTGTAGCCAAGTTTACATGCCGTGTCGTAGTGATATCTTATGATGTTTCTTTTTCTGTGTGACTTATTTCACTTAGAATCATCGTACCTGAATCCACTCATTATGCTGCTATGGGCCTGATGACATAGATTTCATTGCTGCGTGATATTGTATTGTACGTAATTACCACAACTTCTTTATCCATTTTTCACTTTGTGTGATACTGAACTTGTACCGTAAACGAGGTTCTTGTAAACAGAGCCTTCCCAAACTTTGGGGTGGCTGTATCTTTTTGATCTTAATTTCCCTAAGCTATAGGACCATAAATGGAAGTGCCCTAGGCTCTGTTGCTTTGTTTTTTAGATGTTTCAGGAAACACCATACACGTCTCCAGAGTGGCTGTTGGCAATTTACATCCCGCCCATCAGCATAACAAGGCTCCCAGTTCTCCATGGCCTGTCCTGCCTTTCTGGATTTTACACTTTTTTCAGATGGCCCTTTTGACCAGGGGACAGTGAGACTTCATTGTAGTGCAGATTTCCTTTGCAAGCTTGCTTGGTTGGCCAAAAAGGGCATATGCGTTTTTTCCTGAATGTATTCAGGAAAAAACGCATATGCCCTTTTTGGCCAAGTGCATCATTGTGGACGTTCTGCCTCTTTTCCTATGCTTTACATGCAATTCCAGTCTACCTCCTGAAATCGGTTTCCTGCAATTCTGCCCCGCTTTCAAGTCCTCTTGGCAGCCTTACTTCAATATATTTTTGGACGATAGCTGTCATTTATAACTCTGCAGGTTTGTGAATGACAGTGCCCCTGAGCTCCTTTCTTCAACTCGCTTTCTTGTGAGCTGGCCGCAACACCGCAGCCTTGCTTCAGGCCCTAGTGTGGTTCCGGCATGGCACGCTGAGCCTTTGTTTAATTCCTCTTCCTGGTGGGAAATGAGAGTTAAATTTGCCCGTCCAGACACCTCCATCTAGTCTCTCATTGGTTCTCCCTATTCCTGTTCATTTTCCGCAGAAATTGCAAACTGGGCCAAACAGGAGTTTAAAGGCACTGACTCTCCAAGAGGGGAGACTGTTAGTAAAGCGTCTGGAATGTTGCACCCGAGTACCAGGGGACGGAAACTGAGACACATTTGAACACGTTTCCCGATCACACGGTGGATCATACTCTGGGTTCCACATGCATGTTTTAGCTGAAGGAAGAATCCCTTAAACCTGGAGAGTTGAGACCCATGGAATGGGTACCATGCAATATGACTTCAAAGGGTCTGCATTTGCTCACCGAACCTCACCAATCCTATCACTGTTGCGTTTATGCCGCTGTACACACGCTTGATTCTCTTTCAGAGACATATAAATCCATAGGTTTTAAGATTCTTACTAGTCAGGTATATTCTTAGGAGTTTAATATGGGGCGTTGAGTCCACTTCGTTGAGCAAGGAGTAGCTCTTGTCTATTACATATTTGGCTTATGGAACGGTATCTGTGCTAATTTCAATCTCTGGTTTTATGCAGCACCCCAACTCACCTTTCGCCTTAAGCAAGCATAAGTTGGTTTTCTACATTTGAGACCCTGTTCTGTTTTGTAATTCAGTTCCTGTGTAGCCAAGTTTACATTCCGTGTAGTAGTGATATCTTATGATGTTTCTTTTTCTGTGTGACTTATTTCACTTAGAGTCATCGTACCTGAATCCACTCATTATGCTGCTATGGGCCTGATGACATAGATTTCATTGCTGCGTGATATTGCATTGTACGTAATTACCACAACTTCTTTATCCATTTTTCACTTTGTGTGATACTGAACTTGTACCGTAAATGAGGTTCTTGTAAACAGAGCCTTCCCAAACTTTGGGGTGGCTGTGTCTTTTTGATCTTAATTTCCCTAAGCTATAGGACCATAAATGGAAGTGCCCTAGGCTCTGTTGCTTTGTTTTTTAGATGTTTCAGGAAACACCATACACGTCTCCAGAGTGGCTGTTGGCAATTTACATCCCGCCCATGAGCATAACAAGGCTCCCAGTTCTCCATGGCCTGTCCTGCCTTTCTGGATTTTACACTTTTTTCAGATGGCCCTTTTGACCAGGGGACAGTGAGACTTCATTGTAGTGCAGATTTCCTTTGCAAGCTTGCTTGGTTGGCCAAAAAGGGCATATGCGTTTTTTCCTGAATGTATTCAGGAAAAAACGCATACGCCCTTTTTGGCCAAGTGCATCATTGTGGACGTTCTGCCTCTTTTCCTATGCTTTACATGCAATTCCAGTCTACCTCCTGAAATCGGTTTCCTGCAATTCTGCCCCGCTTTCAAGTCCTCTTGGCAGCCTTACTTCAATATATTTTTGGACGATAGCTGTCATTTATAACTCTGCAGGTTTGTGAATGACAGTGCCCCTGAGCTCCTTTCTTCAACTCGCTTTCTTGTGAGCTGGCCGCAACACCGCAGCCTTGCTTCAGGCCCTAGTGTGGTTCCGGCATGGCACGCTGAGCCTTTGTTTAATTCCTCTTCCTGGTGGGAAATGAGAGTTAAATTTGCCCGTCCAGACACCTCCAGCTAGTCTCTCATTGGTTCTCCCTATTCCTGTTCATTTTCCGCAGAAATTGCAAACTGGGCCAAACAGGAGGTTAAAGGCACTGACTCTCCAAGTGGGGAGAGTGTTAGGAAAGCATCTGGAATGTTGCACCCGAGTACCAGGGGACGAAAACTGACACAATTGAACACGTTTCCCGATCACACGGTGGATCATACTCTGGGTTCCACATGCATGTTTTAGCTGAAGGAAGAATCCCTTAAACCTGGAGAGTTGAGAACCATGGAATGGGTACCATGCAATATGACTTCAAAGGGTCTGCATTTGTCCACCGAACCTCACCAATCCTATCACTGCTGCGTTTATGCCACTGTACACACGCTTGATTCTCTTTCGGAGACATATAAATCCATAGGTTTTAAGATTCTTGCTAGTCAGGTATATTCTTAGGCGTTTATTATGGTGTGTAGAGTCCACTTCGTTGAGCAAGGAGTAGCTCTTGTCTATTACATATTTGGCTTATGGAACGGTATCTGTGCTAATTTCAATCTCTGGTTTTATGCAGCACCCCAACTCACCTTTCCCCTTAAGCAAGCATAAGTTGGTTTTCTACATTTGAGACCCTGTTCTGTTTTGTAATTCAGTTCCTGTGTAGCCAAGTTTACATTCCGTGTAGTAGTGATATCTTATGATGTTTCTTTTTCTGTGTGACTTATTTCACTTAGAATCATCGTACCTGAATCCACTCATTATGCTGCTATGGGCCTGATGACATAGATTTCATTGCTGCGTGATATTGCATTATACGTAATGACCACAACTTCTTTATCCATTTTTCACTTTGTGTGATACTGAACTTGTACCGTAAACGAGGTTCTTGTAAACAGAGCCTTCCCAAACTTTGGGGTGGCTGTGTCTTTTTGATCTTAATTTCCCTAAGCTATAGGACCATAAATGGAAGTGCCCTAGGCTCTGTTGCTTTGTTTTTTAGATGTTTCAGGAAACACCATACACGTCTCCAGAGTGGCTGTTGGCAATTTACATCCCGCCCATGAGCATAACAAGGCTCCCAGTTCTCCATGGCCTGTCCTGCCTTTCTGGATTTTACACTTTTTTCAGATGGCCCTTTTGACCAGGGGACAGTGAGACTTCATTGTAGTGCAGATTTCCTTTGCAAGCTTGCTTGGTTGGCCAAAAAGGGCATATGCGTTTTTTCCTGAATGTATTCAGGAAAAAACGCATACGCCCTTTTTGGCCAAGTGCATCATTGTGGACGTTCTGCCTCTTTTCCTATGCTTTACATGCAATTCCAGTCTACCTCCTGAAATCGGTTTCCTGCAATTCTGCCCCGCTTTCAAGTCCTCTTGGCAGCCTTACTTCAATATATTTTTGGACGATAGCTGTCATTTATAACTCTGCAGGTTTGTGAATGACAGTGCCCCTGAGCTCCTTTCTTCAACTCATTTTCTTGTGAGCTGGCCGCAACACCGCAGGATTGCTTCAGGCCCAAGTGTGGTTCCAGAATGGCACGCTGAGCCTTTGGTTAATTCCTCTTCCTGGTGGGAAATGAGAGTTAAATTTGCCCGTCCAGACACCTCCAGCTAGTCTCTCATTGGTTCTCCCTATTCCTGTTCATTTTCCGCAGAAATTGCAAACTGGGCCAAACAGGAGGTTAAAGGCACTGACTCTCCAAGTGGGGAGAGTGTTCGTAAAGCGTCTGGAATGTTGCACCCAAGTACCAGGGGACGAAAACTGACACAATTGAACACGTTTCCCGATCACACGGTGGATCATACTCTGGGTTCCACATGCATGTTTTAGCTGAAGGAAGAATCCCTTAAACCTGGAGAGTTGAGACCCATGGAATGGGTACCATGCAATATGACTTCAAAGGGTCTGCATTTGTCCACCGAACCTCACCAATCCTATCACTGCTGCGTTTATGCCACTGTACACACGCTTGATTCTCTTTCGGAGACATATAAATCCATAGGTTTTAAGATTCTTGCTAGTCAGGTATATTCTTAGGCGTTTATTATGGGGTGTAGAGTCCACTTCGTTGAGCAAGGAGTAGCTCTTGTCTATTACATATTTGGCTTATGGAACGGTATCTGTGCTAATTTCAATCTCTGGTTTTATGCAGCACCCCAACTCACCTTTCGCCTTAAGCAAGCATAATTTGGTTTTCTACATTTGAGACCCTGTTCTGTTTTGTAATTCAGTTCCTGTGTAGCCAAGTTTACATTCCGTGTAGTAGTGATATCTTATGATGTTTCTTTTTCTGTGTGACTTATTTCACTTAGAATCATCGTATCTGAATCCACTCATTATGCTGCTACGGGCCTGATGACATAGATTTCATTGCTGAGTGATATTGCATTGTACGTAAGTACCACAACTTCTTTATCCATTTTTCACTTTCTGTGATATTTAACTTGTACCGTAAACGAGGTTCTTGTAAACAGAGCCGTCCCAAACTTTGTGGTGGCTGTGTCTTTTTGATTTTAATTTCCCTAAGCTATAGGACCATAAGTGGAAGAGCCCTAGGCTCTGTTGCTTTGTTTTGTAGATGTTTCAGGAAAAACCATACACTTCTCTAGAGTGCCTGTTGGCAAGTTACATCCCATCCATCAGCATAACAAGGCCTCCAGTTCTCCATTGCCTGTCCTGCCTTTCTGGATTTTATACTTTTTTCAGATGGCCCTTTTGACCGGGGGGCAGTGAGACTTCATTGTAGTGCAGATTTCCTTTGCAAGCTTGCTTGGTTGGCCAAAAAGGGCGTATGCGTTTTTTCCTGTATTCCGGAAAAAACGCATACGCCCTTTTTGGCCAAGTGCATCATTGTGGACGTTCTGCCTCTTTTCCTATGCTTTACATGCAATTCCAGTCTACCTCCTGAAATCGGTTTCCTGCAATTCTGCCCCGCTTTCAAGTCCTCTTGGCAGCCTTACTTCAATATATTTTTTGATGATAGCTGTCATTTATAACTCTGCATGTTTGTGAATGACAGTGCCCCTGAGCTCCTTTTTTCAACTCGCTTTCTTGTGAGCTGGCCGCAACACCGCAGGATTGCTTCAGGCCCTAGTGTGTTTCCGGCATGGCACGCTGAGCCTTTGTTTAATTCCTCTTCCTGGTGGGAAATGAGAGTTAAATTTGCCCGTCCAGACACCTCCAGCTAGTCTCTCATTGGTTCTCCCTATTCCTGTTCATTTTCCGCAGAAATTGCCAACTGGGCCAAACAGGAGGTTAAAGGCACTGACTCTCCAAGTGGGGAGAGTGTTAGGAAAGTGTCTGCAATGTTGCACCCGAGTACCAGGGGACGAAAACTGAGACACATTTGAACACGTTTCCCGATCACACGGTGGATCATACTCTGGGTTCCACATGCATGTTTTAGCTGAATGAAGAATCCCTTAAACCTCGAGAGTTGAGACCCATGGAACGGGTACCATGCAGTATGACTTCAAAGGGTCTGCATTTGTCCACCGAACCTCACCAATCCTATCACTGCTGCGTTTATGCCACTGTACACACGCTTGATTCTCTTTCGGAGACATATCAATCCATAGGTTTTAAGATTCTTCCTAGTCAGGTATATTCTTAGGCGTTTAATATGGGGTGTTGAGTCCACTTCGTTGAGCAAGGAGTAGCTCTTGTCTATTACATATTTGGCTTATGGAACGGTATCTGTGCTAATTTCAATCTGTGGTTTTATGCAACACCCCAACTCACCTTTCCCCTTAAGCAAGCATACGTTGGTTTTCTACATTTGAGACCCTGTTCTGTTTTGTAATTCAGTTCCTGTGTAGCCAAGTTTACCTTCCGTGTAGTAGTGATATCTTATGATGTTTCTTTTTCTGTGTGACTTATTTCACTTAGAATCATCGTACCTGAATCCACTCATTATGCTGCTACGGGCCTGATGACATAGATTTCATTGCTGAGTGATATTGCATTGTACGTAAGTACCACAACTTCTTTATCCATTTTTCCCTTTCTGCGATATTGAACTTGTACCGTAAACGAGGTTCTTGTAAACAGTGCCGTCCCAAACTTTGGGGTGGCTGTGTCTTTTTGATTTTAATTTCCCTAAGCTATAGGACCATAAGTGGAAGTGCCCTAGGCTCTGTTGCTTTGTTTTTTAGATGTTTCAGGAAACACCATACACTTCTCCAGAGTGGCTGTTCCCAATTTACATCCCGCCCACCAGCATAACAAGGCTCCCAGTTCTCCATGGCCTGTTCTTCCTTTCTGGATTTTATACTTTTTTCAGATGGCCCTTTTGACCGGGGGGAAGTGAGACTTCATTGTAGTGCAGATTTCCTTTGCAAGGTTGTTTGGTTGGCCAGAAAGGGCATATGCGTTTCTTCCTGAATATATTAAGGAAAAAACGCATGCGCCCTTTTTGGCCAAGTGCATCATTGTCGACGTTCTGAGTCTTTTCATATGTTGTCAATGCAATTCTAGTCTACCTCTTGAAATCGGTTTCCTGCAATTCTGCCTTGCTGTCAGTGCCTCTTCATAGCCTTACCTCAATATACTTTTGGAAAATAGTTGGCCTTTATAACTCTGCAGGTTTTTGAATTGCAGTGGCCCTTAGCTCCATTTTTCAGCTCTTATTTTTGTGATCTTGCCTCATATCCACAGGATTTTTTCATGCCCTATTCTTCTTCTGGGGCGCCTTGCTCTGCCTTTGGTTAATTCTTCTTCCTGATGTGAAATTAGAGTGACATGTGCCCATTGAAACCGCTACAGCTATTTTCTCACTGGTTCCCCCTATTCCCATTCATCCTCCGCACTAACTGCAGACTGTGCGATACCGGAACTTAAAGGCATTGACTCTCCGTGTGGGGATGTTGTTAGTAAAGTGGCTGGAATGTTGATCCGGAGCCCCAGGAGAGGAAAATGAGGTGCGTTTTAGAAACCTTTCCCGATCATATGGTATACCATCCGCTGGATTTCCCATGCATGGTTTAGCTGTAGGAAGATTCCCTTCAACCTGGAATGTTGGGACCCTTGGAATGAGTAGCATGAAGTATTGCATTAAACTTTCGGCAGTTGCTCACCAAAGCTCACCAATCCTCTCAGCCCCAAGTGTCCAGCCTTATGTCTTATCCAGCTGTGGGTTTATATGTGGTCATTCCAGGTTGCATCACAGCCCCTGAGCGAATTTTGTAAGAATTTTTCTCTCTTTCATTGTTTCTGCGTTTTGGTTTTAAAATTTATTTCTATAATGGGGTTTAGCTCATTTTCACTGCTGTGTTTGGCCACTCTGCACACACTTGATTCCCTTATGGAGATATATCAATACATGGGTTTTAAGATTCTTATTACTCAGATATATTTCTCTGCGGTGTATAGGGTGTGTTGAGGCCAGTTCATTGAGCAAGGTGTAGATCTTGTCTAATACCTATTTGGTTTATTGAACGGTATCTGTGCTAATTTCAAACTCTGGTTTTATGCATCACCCCACCTCTCCTTTCCCCTTAAGCTGACATAAGTGTGTTTTCTAAATGTGAGACACTGTTCTGTTTTGTAATTCATTTTTTGTGCAGCCATATTTATCCTCCCTCTATAAGTGATATCTTATGATATGTTTCTTTTTCTGTTTGACTTATTTCAAGTAGTATTATCGGACCTAAATCCACTCTTTATCCTTCTACTAGCCTTATTACATTGATTTCATGGTGAAGAGATATTCCATTGTACATAAGTACCACATTTTCTTTATCCATTGTTCTCTTTCCTGGGATATTTAAGGTGTACTGAAGTTGAGGTTCTTGTAAACAGAGTAGCCCTAAACTGTGGTGTGCTTGTGTCTTGTTGATTTTTAGACTTCCCTAGATATACTTCCATGATTGGAAGTGCCCTATGCTCTGTAGCTCTGTTTTTTAGATGATTTAGGAACCACCATACACTTCTCCAGAGTGGCTCTCGGCAGTTCACACACTGTCCATCAGCGTATAAAGGCTCCCTGTTCTCCATGGCCTGTCCTGCATTTCTGGTTTTTACAATTTTTTCGGATGGCCCTTTTGACCGGTGGGAAATGAGACTTCTTTGTTGTGCACATTTGCATTGCTTGCTTGCTTGCTTGCCCATAAAGTGCGTATGCGTTTTTTCCTGGATATATTCAGGAAAAAACGCATACTCCTTTTTGGGCCAACTGCATCATTGTCGAAATTCTGCCGCTTTTCATGTGCTTTAAAGACGAGTCCAATCTATCTCTTGAAATCTGTTTCTTGCAATTCTGTCTTGCATTCAGATCCTCTTCTTTGCCTTACCTCAACATATTTTTGGACGTTAGTTTTCATTTATAACTCTGCAGGTTTGTGAATTGCAGTGACCCTGAGCTCCATTTTTTAAGTTGCTCTTTTGTGAGCTGGCCTCAAAGCCGCAGGATTGCTTCAGGCCCTATTTTGGCTCCAGCGAGGCGGGCTGAGCCTTTTTTTACTTCTTATTCTTAATGGGAAATTAGAGTGACATGTGCCCGTCCAAACCCCTACAACTATTCTCTCATTGGTTCCCCCTCTTCCCGTTCATCCTCCTCACAATTTGCAAAATGTGTGAAACAGAAGTTTAAATGTGCTGATTCTCTAAGTGGGGAGATTCTAAGTAACGTGGCTGGAATGATGAACAGGAGCACCAGGAGAGGATAAATGAGGTGCATTTTAGACACATCTCCCCATCACATGGTGTACAGTCCTCTGGGTTTTCCATGCATGTTTTAGCTGTAGGAAGATCCCTTGAACCTGCAGATTTGGGACCCATTGAATGGGTACCAGGTAGTATTACTTTAAAGGGTGTGCATTTCCTCACCCAACCTCACATTTCTCTTAGCACGAACAGTTTCCAGCCTTATGTGTCATCCTGCTGTGGGTCTAGATGTGTTCAATCCATGTTGCATCACCGTCCCTGAGGAAAAGTTGTAAGAGGTTTTCTCTGTCTCTCTGTCGTTTATTTTTTTCAATTTATTACTATATTGGTTACAGCTGATTTTCAAAGCTCTGTTTCTTGCTGCTGTACATCCACTTGATTCACATACAGAGAGACATCAATAAATTCTTTTTCAGATTCTTACCAGTCATATATATTCTTTTCCGGTGACTTGAGTGTGCTGAGTGCAGTTCTTTTAGCTACCGTGTAGGCCTTGTTGATTATCAGTTTGGTATTTGGAATGGTATCTTTGCTAATTTCAACCTCCTGGATGATGCCTCACCCCTCCCCACCTTTCCCGTTTAGCAGCCTTACGCGTGTTTTCTACATACTTGACTATGTTTTTCTTTTGTAATTTATTTCATGTGTAGCCATTTTGGATTCCACCTTTAAGTGATATCTTATGATATGTGTCTTTTTCTTTTTGAATTATGTCACTTAGAATGATCATACGTAACTCCTCCGGAGTTGTTACAACTGGCCATATTTCATTGATTTCCAGGCTGAGTAATATTCCACTCTACATAAGTACCACATCTCTATCCATTTTTTCCCTCCAGAGACATTTAAGTTATATCCTAGTCGAGGATCTTTTAAACAGAGAGGCAGTAAACATTGGGGTGCCTGTGTCCTCTCGATTTTTGTTTTTCCCAAGACATACGCCCATGAGTGCAAGTGCCCTATGCTCTGTAGCTCATTTTTTAGATGCTTTAGTAAACACAATACACTTCTCCAGAATGGCCGTTGGCAATATACATTTCCACTATAAGCCTCACAGGGCTCCCTCTTCTCCTTGCCCTGTCCTGCATTTCTGGTGTTTACACTTTATGAGGATGGCTCTTCTGACTGATGCGAAGTGATATCTTTTGTAGTATTGATTTCCAGTGCCCACCTGTTTGGTTGGCTAAAAAAGTGTATGCCCTTTTCTTGAATATATACAGAAAAAAACGCATACAGCCTTTTTGGCCAACTGCAATGTTGGCAATGTTCAGCCCCTTTTCTTGTGCTTAATGGCGAGTCCTTTCTACCTCCTCAAATCCCTTTCCTGCCATTCTCCCTTGCTTACCAATCCTTTTCTCTGACTTTCCTCAAGACATTTTTCAGTGATAGATATTTTCAACTCTGCAGTTTCATGAATTTTACTGCCCCTGAGTTCCATTGTTCAACTTCTGTTTATGGGAACTGGCCACAAAGCAGTGGGATTTCCTCAAGCCCTATACTGTTTCCATGGGCAACCCTAGCCTTTGGTCAATTCGTCTTCCTGATTGGAAATTAGAGTGACATGTGCCTGTCTGAACACCTAGGACTTGTCTCTCATTGTTCCTCATCCTTCCGCTTCATCCTCTGGACAAATTCCAAACTGTACGCAACAGGATGTTGACAGTGCTGACATCTCCAAGTGGGGAGACTGTTAGTAAAGACGCTGGAGGGGTGAACCCGAGCACCAGGAGATGAGGAGATGAGATGCCTTTTCCAAACTCTTCCCGATCAGACGGTATACCATCCTCTGGGTGTGACAGACATGTTTTAGCAGTAGGAAGAGTCCCATTCATGTAAGGAGAACACCAGGGCTTTTTCAAAATCAGTGTCTCCCCGAAACCCAAACTGGGGAATTTTTTAAGCTACGGCTACACATATGTTCATTAAGGGCCTTGGGAAGTAGGCAGAGTCCAAACTTTAGATGTTTGAAGTCTTCAGGGTCAGAAGCACTCACCACCGGCTTCCCTTAGGTTACACTTTAACTGTCATTGATAGATGATGTCAATAAAAATATCTATTCTTTTTCCGATTATTTCCCCTTATAGGTTATTGCAAAATATTGAGTGTAGTTCCCTCTGCTATACAGTAGTTCCTTGTTGATGATCTATTTTATACATAGCAGTGTGTATGTGTTAATTCCAAACTGTTAATTTATCCCTCCTCCCACCTTTCCCCTTTGGTAATAATAAATTATAAGATTTTATACTTCTCAGAAATGGGGGAGCTGAAAGAGAGGTATCATTTTCAATGGAAAAGCATTTAAAACAAGATTGAAGCTTTAACCAAGATTATTAGGTGTACATCCTTGGAAAGAAATCACTTCATTTCTCTAATATTGACCTGACAAATAAGACAAACCTTTTCACTGAACTTGCTTATAATAAAGTGATGGAAATATCAAATGGAAGTGTTAGAAACATCTTATTTTACCCGAGCCTTATAAACTGTTCTATGTTAACTACAGTTTGGCTCACACATCTGTTCATTGAAGTTACAATAGTCTCAATTTCTGTTACTGATCCCCAGAGTGGACCCCAACAAGTGTCCCCCTGCCCAGTGTCATTGGGGCCAACAGATCGAGACTGAGTTTGGTTCACAAGCAAAGGAAACTTTATATTTTGATCAGAGAATGGAGAGGTGAGAGCATGCACTAGCCCGTGGGCTGTGGGCTGGGCTGCTGTGTAGAGATCCTGTCAGAGTCAGTGGGAGGGAGGGGGTGGAGCACTCGAGGGCCGGGTTGGCTGCAGCTCAGGCTCTATATCTCGGAGTCTGCACTGGGCCCCAGGAGCTGAGGTGTCGACCCAGCCATTCTGCACTAGGAAATCTGGTCTGAAGTGCCGGGTGTGGAACCTCTGCATGCGGGACCCTAGGAGCACGTGAAATTAGACAAAGCACAAAAGATAAAAAAGGTCAGACTTGACTTTATTGCCCAGATTCTATTTTTATCTCCCAGGGATTTTTAATGGGCTTTGCTGGGAACAAACCCCTCCTCTGCCTTTTGTCCCGTTCCTCATTCTTGGAGTGCTGAGGGTGCAGACCCTTCTTCTGTAACTGCTGAGTGCTGAGTTGGGAGCCCTCATACCAGGGGACGAGGGTCAGAACTTCTCCCCAGCAGCCTCCAGGTGACGTTGATTGGCCCCAGGACCCCTGCCTCCCTGCTCGTCCGCCTGAGCACCAGCATTGGAAGTGTTATAGATTCTAATGACCTTTAAGGGTCCAGGAAAGAGATGTGCAGAGACGCTGTGGGGGCCGGTTTCACCCCGCCCCACATTTGTTCGGCCACCTTAGGCTGACCGTTTCTGCCAGCCTAGATGCTCTGACCAGTAGTCTGCTCTTTCTTCAATTAGGCCCCTGAATTAACGTAAAAACAGCACCAGGTGTCAGAGCCCTGCCCGCTCAACTCCCAGACAGTCCAGGGTCAGTGGTGATCAAGGACCATGATGGCCACTGAGTCAACAGCCTTTTGAAGTAAACAGGAGTCCAGCCGGTCTTATTGGCCACCATCATCACGGTGTCTGTAGGCTTTTCTATGGTGACAGTGTGATATACGTTTCCCCCGCCAAGATTATTAGCTCCCCTCTGGGTGCAGTAAGTCCTGCAAGCAGTAGTCTACTCCTTCGGGACACACTATTGTTGTTTTATGAGAGAAACTCCAGGTCAAGTGATGTTCACACAAGTCGTCATGGTGCCCTGTTGCCCCCGGTTATCTCTCTGGATGTTGGAGTTGGAGGGCCTCCTCACTCGAGGTCGGTGTGCCCACGGAGCGAACCCTGCAACTTCAGGGCATGGTTGGTGATTAGGATCACCACGTGGGGTCCTTTTCCCTTAGGAGGGAGGTGGCCTTTTGGGTTGCTGATTTCCACGTTTTTAGATACCGCCAGTATCTTGGCCAGATGTGGCAGTGGGCCAAGCCCCTTGGTGACTGTAGTTTATCCTACCTGGATGGCATTCTTGCGTTGTTCCATTTCAAGTGGTCCCAGTTTTTGCACTAATTCTCCAATGGCGATTCACCTTTCACCGGGAATGGAAAGGTCAAAGGGTTTAGCTCAATTAGGGAGTTCCAGGGCAAGGGTCTGAATTGACTGCTCTTTCCATTCTTGAAAGGCCACTTCTGGATTCTGTTCAAAAGGATCATCATCTTTTCCTTTCAGTGTTTCATATAGAGGCCCAGCTAGTAGACTGTAGTTAGGGATCCAGAAGCAGCAAACCCTGGCCTCCCCAGGAACCCCTAAGCTGTCTTCTAGTTTTAGAAAGGGGTAAGGCTGCAAATGGTTTCTTCCCTTTCCTGGGATGGACTTCTCCGACCTTCTGTGAGAATGAAGCCCAGGCAGGTCACCGCAGTCTGTGATATTTGAGCTTTTTCTTGGACAACTTCTATCCTTTATTGGCTTGGTAGTTCAGAGGCCTCCTTAGTAGGGCTGGCGATCAGAATGTCATCTGCATATTGAAGGAGGGTTTCCTTTTCCAGAGGTAGAACTTTTCGGTCTTTAGCTAAGCTTTCCCCAAAGATGGTGTGGGAATTTTTGAACCCTTGGGGCAAGACGGCCCGGAAGTATTGTTTTAGTTGTATGTTGAGTCCTGCCACTCACAAGCCAAAATTTCTTGTGACTCTGGGACTAATGGAATACAAAAGAAGGCATCATTGAGACTAATACAGAATACCATGTCCTGGTGGTTGGTAGAATGACCAGCAGGGTGTAGGAATTAGGAGCAACTGGAGGTATATCCTCGGTGGCTTCACTGACTGTCCTGACATCCTTTACCAGGTCCCCAGCAGCCCATGGGGCTCTCGTGGTCAGGCCAATCCCAGGATATGGAGCTCTCCTGGGCAGGTACCCCACCCCCAACCCAGCCCACGGGGCTCTCGTGGTCAGGCCTCTCCCAGGATACAGAGCTACCCTTGCAGGTACCGTGGCAGGGCTGGGCACACAGGAACCGTGCACATAGCTCTCACTGAAGAGCACCCCCATCTCACCTGTCGCTCAGAGCTGACACAGAGCACCTCAGAGCAGGACTTAAACTAACAACCAGCAGCTCCGACAGGTCTGTGACCCTGGGCATCACTCTGTGTGGCCTCCCTCCACCTGGTCTTCCAGAGACTTCCACTGCACCCGGGGCACCAGGCCTCTGTCTCCAACCACCACCCACCCCTCCTCTCCCTGACTCCTGGGTTCCTCTCATTAGGAGAGGCTTTTCTTGAAGTTGTCTCCCACTCATGGGCCAGATAAAATGATTAGAAAACAAGCCAAAGCTGCAGCCCCTTGTCTATCCTGACTCTCAGGAGCCCACACCTGTTCCTTGGACCTGGCCGGTTCAGCAAGTTCCATTTTCTGCAACTGTGAGCCCCTGAGGGGTGATGATTGGCTGACCTGGGCAGCCTTACCGTGCCGGCCAGCCCTCCCCAGGTGTGCCTGGGTTGAGATCAATATAAATACCACTCCAGGCAGCAAGAGCCCCTGCAGCTGTGCCTGACGCCATTTTCTCTGCCCTGTCAGCAGTCTCGGGGCTGGGCTGGTGGGAGGGAGTGAGAGGCCACGGCTTTGTGGGTGGCCCAGTGTGAGTGGGGCTCTGCTGGACTTTCTGCAGCAGTTGCCAGGCTGCTACCTGCTAAAGAAGAGGATGTGTCACCCATACCTGCTGCTGGAATTTCTCCCTGGGCAGAGGTGAGGAAGGAAAAAAGCAGTGGGAGCAGGGACAGGACGGGTATCTCAGGCAGGGAAATGGAAATCTTCCAGAAGAGCACCCAGGACCAGGGCCATCCTGGCTGGCCTGCAGGCACCAAGTCAGCTGGCATGCTGTCACTCATGTGGCTCCATGGCCCTTCCTCTAGGCTTTCAAGTCCTTGTATATATTCAGGTGTTTTACCTGGGAAGGGTGGGAACAGTTCAGCAGCAACTGGCCTGGGGCTCAGCTCACGTTCACTCACAGATGCCTCGGCACGGTGCCCCAGCTTTGCAATGAGGACGCTTGTTGTGTGGGGGCTGCTGGCTGAATGGGAGACGATTCCCCACCACTGACCAACTTCAGAATTGTTTACAACTGGAACAAGGGCCCTGATACGGTTTTCCTCTGAGTAACTGGTGGGTTCTGTTTTTTTTTTTTCTCTTTTTCGTTTTTGGTTCAAGGTAGAATTTATTCCTCTTTTTTGTATTTACAGATATAAGCATGGAAATAATTTATTCATATAAATACATGTATGTGAAGGGAATAATTGTTTTTTCTGTTTTGTTTTTTAAATTTTATTTCTTTTTAATTTTGAATTTTATTTTATATTTTTATACAGCAAGTTCTTATTTGTTATCTATTTTATACATATAAATGTTTACATGCCAATCCCAATCTCTCAACTCCTCCCACCACCACCCCCCCAAGAGCTTTCCCCCCTTGTTGTCCATACGATTGTTGTCTACATCTGTTGCTCTATTTATGCCTTGCAAAACGGTTAATCTGTACAGTTTTTCTAGGTTCCACATATATGCACGAATATACAAGATTTGTTTTTCTCTTTCTGACTTACTTCACTCTGTATGACAGACTCTAGATCCATCGACGTCTCTACAAATGACCCAATTTCATTCCTTTCATGGCTTAGTAATATTCCATTTTATATATGTACCACATCTTTATGCATTCGTCTGTCTGTGGGCATTTAGGTTGCTTCCATTACCTCGATATTGTAAATAGTGATGCAATGAACATTGCGGTGAATGTCTCTTTTTGATTTATGGTTTTGTCTGGGTATACGTCCAGTACTGGGATTGCTGTATCATATGGTAATTCTATTAATAGTTTCTTAAGAAACTCCATATTGTTCTCCATAGTGACTGTATCAATTTATATTCCCAACAATAGTAGAAGAGGCTTCCTTTTCTCCACACCCTTTCCAGCATTTGTTGTTTGTAGATTTTCAGATGATGCCGATTCTAACAGGTGTGAGGTGATACCTCATTGTTGAGTCCATTTCGTTGAGCAAGGGGTAGGTCTTGTCTATTACATATTTGGCTTATGGAACGGTATCTGTGCTAATTTCAAACTCTGGTTTTATGCAGCACCCCAACTCACCTTTCCCCTTAAGCAAGCATAAGTTGGTTTTCTAAACTTGAGACCCTGTTCTGTTTTGTAATTCAGTTCCTGTGTAGCCAAGTTTACATTCCGTGCATTAGTGATACCTTATGATGTTTCTTTTTCTGTGTGACTTATTTCACTTAGAATCATCGTGCCTCAATCCACTCATTATGCTGGTACAGGCCTGGTGACACAGATTTCATTGCTGAGTGGTATTCTGTTGTACATAAGTACCGCAACTTCTTTATCAATTATTTGTTCTCTGGGATATTTAACTTGTACCTTAGAAGAGGTTCCTGTAAACAGAGCCATCCCAAATTTTGGGGTGGCTGTGTCTTTTTGATTTTAATTTCCCTAAGCTATAGGACCATAAGTGGAAATGCCCTAGACTCTGTTGCTTTGTTTATCAGATGTATCAGGAAACACTATACACTTCTCCAGAGTGGCTGTTGGCAATTTACATCCCGCCCATCAGCATAACAAGGCTCCCAGTTCTCCATGGCCTGTCCTGCCTTTCTGGATTTTACACTTTTTTCAGATGGCCCTTTAGACCGGGGGGAAGTGACACTTCATAGAAGTTCGGATTTCCATTGCAAGCTTGCTTGGTTTGCCAAAAAGGGCGTATGTGTTTTTTCCTGAATATATTCAGGAACAAACTCATATGCCCTTTTTTGTCACGTGCATCATTGTCGATGTTCTGCCTCTTTTCCTATGCTTTAAATGCAAATTCAGTCTACCTCCTGAAATCAGTTTCCTGAAATTCTGCCCCGCTTTCAAGTCCTCTTGGCAGCCTTACTTCAATATATTTTTGGACGTTATCTGTCATTTATAACTCTGCAGGTTTGTGAATGACAGTGCCCCTGAGCTCCTTTCTTCAACTCGCTTTCTTGTGAACTGGCCGCAAACCCGCAAGACTGCTTCAGGCCCTAATCTGCTTCTGGCAGGGCACGCTGAGCCTTTGGTTAATTCCTCTTCCTGGTGGGAAATGAGTGTTAAATATGCCCGTCCAGACACCTACCTCACTCTCAACCCCTTGGTAATGTGGGTCCTCTGGTTTGTGGCCACCTTTGCTGGGTTCCTCACCTTTTGATGATGTGGCCCCACTAGTGTGAGGACACTCCTGCCTGGTTCTCATCCACGTGGTTATGTGGACCCCCTGGTGAGAGTCTGTTCCTGGCTGTGTTCCTCACCCTTCTGTGAGGGAGACCCTCTGCTGATAGGTCACTCCTGCATGGCTGGCACACATTGCCTTGGTGAAGTCAGCTGTGTGGTGGCAGTTGGAGCGTGCTGGGGATCTCCTGCCCCCGGTGATGAGGGCCCTCTTGCGTCAGGCCCTAACTGCTGGGCTCACCAACTTTTCTTAGTGAGCCCAATGATGCTTGGGCACTCCTCTTAGGACCCCATCTCCATGGGGATGTGGGCCTTCTGCTCTGAGGTCCCAACGGCTGGGTTGTTCACATTTTCATGATGTGGGCTCTCTGGTGTTAGTTCACAGAGGCCTGGATCCCATAGCCTCTGTGCTCTTGGCCGCCTGCTGGGAGGTTCCAACGGCTGGATTCCTCACTTTTTTAATTTTTTGGGCCCTCTGTTGTGAGTATCCTCCTGCCTGCCTCACTCCCAGCCCCTTCGTGATGTGTGTCCTCTGGTTTGAGGCCACATGTGCTGGGTTCCTCACCTTTCGATGATGTGGGACCAATGGTCTTAGGAGACTCCTGCCTGGTTCACATCCCCTTGGTGATGTGGGCCCTCTGTTGAGAGTCTGATCCTGGCTGGGTTCCTCACCCATCTGTGAGGTGGGCCGTCTGCTGTGAGGTCACTCCTGCCTGGCTTGCTCACCTCGCCTTGTGGACATGAGCCCTCTGGTGGCACTTGGAGCCTGCTGGGAGCCTCCTCCCCTCGGTGATGAGGGCCCTCTGGCGTCAGGCCCTAACGGCTGGGCTCCCCACATTTTGTGATGTGCGCCCAGTGGTACGAGGACACTCCAGCCAGGTTCACATCCCCATTGGGATGTGGGCCTTCTGCTCTGAGGTCCCAATGCCTGGGTTACTCACAGTTTCATGATGTGGGCTCTCTGCTGTTAGTTCACTCCTGCCTGCATCCCATAGCTTCTGTGCTCTCGGCCGCCTGCTGGGAGGTTCTAACTGCTGGATTCCTCACCTTTCTTATTCTTTGGGTCCTCTGTTTTTAGGCTACACCTGCCTGCCTCACTCCCATTCCCTTTGTGATATGTGTCCTCTGATTTGAGGCCACATGTGCTGGGTTCCGCACCTTTCGATGATGTGGCCCCACTGGAGGGAAGATAGTCCGGACTGGTTCCCATCCCCTTGCTGATGTGGGCCCTCAGGTGAGAGTCTGATCCTGGCTGGGTTCCTCACCCTTCTGTGAGGTGGGCCCTCTGCTGTGAGGTCAATCATGCCTGTCTGGCACACGTCACCTTGGCGACGTGGGCCCTCTGGTGGCAGTTGGAGTGTGCTGGGATCCTCCTCCCCTCGGTGATGAGGGCCCTCTTGCCTTAGGCCATAACTGCTGGGCTCCCCACATTTTCTGATGTGCGCCAAGTGAGTGAGGACACTCTTGCCAGGTTCCCATCCCCATGGGGATATGGGCCTTCTGCTCTGAGGTCAAAACGGCTGGCTTGCTCACAGTACCATGATGTGGGCCCTCTGCTGTGAGTTCACTCCGGCAAGGATCCCTTATCATCGGTGCTCTGAGCCGCCTCCTGGGAGGTTCCAACTGCTGGATTCCTCAACATTTTATTCTATGTGCCCTCTGTTGTGAGGCTCCTCCTGCCTGCCTCACTGCCAGCCCCTTGGTGATGACTGTCTTATGGCTTGAGGCCACATGTGCTGCGTTCCTCACCTTTCGATGATGTGGCCCCACTCGTGTGAGGACACTCCTGCCTGGTTCCCATCCCCTTGGTGAGGTGGGCCCTCTGGCGAGAGTCTAATCCTGGCTGGGTTCCTCAACGTTCTGTGAGGTAGGCCCTCTTCTGTGAGGTCACTCCTGCCTGGCTGGCACACGTCACCTTGGAGACGTGAGCCCTCTGGTGGCAGTTGGAGCATACAGGGTGCCGCTTCCTCTCGGTGATGACGGCCCTCTGGTGTCAGGCCCTAAATGGTGGGCTCCCCACATTTTCTGATGTGCGCCCAGTGGTGCGAGGACACTCCAGCCAGGTTCCCATTCCCATGAGGATGTGGGCCTTCTGCGCTGAGGTCCCAACGCCTGGGTTGCTCACAGTTTTATGATGTGGGCCCTCTGCTGTGAGTTCACTGCGGCCTGGATCCCATAGCCTCGGTGTTCTGAGCCGCCTGCTGGAAGGTCTAAATGCTGGAATCCTCACGTTTTTTATATTATGTGCCCTGTGTTGTGAGGCTACTCCTGCCTGCCTCACTCCAAGGCCCTTGGTGATGTGGGTCCTCTGGTTTGAGGACACGTGTGCTGGCTTCCTCACCTTAAGATGATGAGGCCCCACTGGTGTGAGGATAATCCTGACTGGTTCCCATCCCCTTTGTGATGTGGGCCCTCTGGTGAGAGTCTGATCCTGGCTGGGTTCCTCACCCATCTGTGAGGTGGGCCCTCTACTATCAGGTAACTCTTGCCTGGCTTGCTCATCTCGCCTTGTTGACATGAGCCCTCTGGTGGCACTTGGACCCAGCTGGGAGCCTCCTCACCTCTGTGATGAGGGCCCTCTGACGTCAGGCCCTAACTGCTGGGCTCCCCAACTTTTCTTAGTGAGCCCAGTGATGCTCGGGCACTCCTCTTAGGTTCCCATCTCCATGGGGATGTGGGCCTTCTGCTCTGAGGTTCCAACGGCTGGGTTGATCACAGTTTCATGATGTGGGCTCTCTGGTGGTAGTTCACTGTGGCCTGGATCCCATAGCCTCTGTGCTCTTGGCCGCCTGCTGGGAGGTTCCAACGGCTGGATTCCTCACTTTTTTAATTTTTTAGGCCCTCTGTTGTGAGGATCCTCCTGCCTGCCTCACTCCCAGCCCCTTCGTGATGTGTGTCCTCTGGTTTGAGGCCACATGTGCTGGGTTCCTCACCTTTCGATGATGTGGGACCAATGGTCTTAGGAGACTCCTGCCTGGTTCACATCCCCTTGGTGATGTGGGCCCTCTGTTGAGAGTCTGATCCTGGCTGGGTTCCTCACCCATCTGTGAGGTGGGCCGTCTGCTGTGAGGTCACTCCTGCCTGGCTTGCTCACCTCGCCTTGTGGACATGAGCCCTCTGGTGGCACTTGGAGCCTGCTGGGAGCCTCCTCCCCTCGGTGATGAGGGCCCTCTGGCATCAGGCCCTAACTGCTGGGCTCCCCACATTTTGTGATGTGCGCCCAGTGGTTCGAAGACACTCCATCCAGGTTCACATCCCCATTGGGATGTGGGCCTTCTGCTCTGAGGTCCCAACGGCTGGGTTGTTCACAGTTTCATGATGTGGGCTCTCTGCTGTTAGTTCACTCTGGCCTGGATGCCATAGCCTCTGTGCTCTGGGCCGCCTGCTGGAAGGTTCCAACTGCTCGATTCCTCAACTTTTGTATTCTATGGGTCCTGTGTTGTGATGCTCCTCCTGCCTGCCTCACTCGCAACCCCTTCGTGATGTGGGTCCTCTGGTTTGAGGCCACATGTGCTGGGTTCCGCAACTTTCAATGATGTGGCCCCACTGGTGTGAGGACACTCCTGCCTGGTTCCCATCCCCTTGGTGATGTGGGCCTTCTGGTGACAGTCTTATCCTGGCTGGGTTCCTCACTCTTCTGTGAGGTAGGCCCTCTGCTGTGAGGTCAATCCTGCCTGATTTGCACACATCACCTTGGCGATGTGGGCCCTCTGTTGGCACATGGAACCTGCTGGGAACCTCCTGCCCTGGGTGATGACGGCTCTCTAGCATCAGGCCCTAACTGCTGGGCTCCCCACGTTTTCTGATGTGAGCCCAGTGATGCCAGGACACTCCTGTCAGGTTCCCATCCCCATGGGGATGTGGGCTTTCTGCTCTGAGGTCCCAACGCCTGGGTGGCTCACAGTTTCATGATGTGGGCTCTCTGGTGTTAGTTCACTCCTGCCTGCATCCCATAGCTTCTGTGCTCTCGGCCGCCTGCTGGGAGGTTCCAAATGCTGGATTCCTCACCTTTTTTATTCTTTGGGCCCTCTGTTTTTAGGCTACTCCTACCTGCCTCACTCCCATCCCCTTTGTGATGTATGTCCTCTGATATGAGGCTGCATGTGCTGAGTTCCTCACCTTTCGATGATGTGGCCCCACTGGTGGGAGGTCAGTCCTGACTGGTTCCCATCCCCTTGGTGTTGTGGGCCTTCTGGCAAGAGTCTCATCCTACCTCGGTTCCTCACCCTTCTGTGAGATAGGCCCTCTGCTGTGAGGTCGCTACTGCCTGGCTGGCGCATGCCACCTTGTAGACGTGAGCCCTCTGTTGGCAGTTGGAACCTGCTGGGAGTCTCCTCCCCTCAGTTATGAGGGCCCCCTGGCGTCAGGCCCTAACTGCTGGGCTCCTAACATTTTCTGATATGTGCTAAGTGGTGCGAAGCCACTCCTGCCAGGTTCCCATCCCAATGGGGATGTGGGCCTTCTGTTCTGAGGTCCCAACGGCTGGGCTGCTCACAGGTTCATGATGTGGGCCCTCTGCTGTGAGTTCACTGCGGCCTAGATCCCATAGACTCGGTGCTCTGGGCCGCTTGCTGGGAGGTTCCAACTGCTGGATTCCTCAACTTTTATATTCTATGGACCCTGTGTTGTGAGGCCGGTCCTGCCAGCCTCATTCCGAAACCCTTGGTGATGTGGTTCCTCTGGTTTGAGGCTACATGTGCTGGGATCCTCACCTTTCGATGATGTTGTCCCACTGGTGTGGGGACACGCCTGCCTGGTTCCCATCCCCTTGGTGATGTGGACCCTCTGGTGAGAGTCTGATCCTGGCTGTGTTCCTCACCCTTCTGTGAGGTGGGCCCTCTGCTGTGAGGTCACTCCTGTCGGGCTGGCACACATCGCCTTGGTGACGTTGGCCCTCTGGTGGCAGCTGGAGCCTGCTGGGAGCCTCCTCCCCTCGGTGATGAGTGCCCTCTAGCGTCAGGCCCTAACTTCTGAGCACCCCACGTTTTCTGATGTGAGCCCAGTGATGCCAGGACACTCCTGTCATGTTCCCATCACCATGGGGATGTGGGCCTTCTGCTCTGAGGTCCCAATGTCTGGGTTGCTCACAGTTTCATGATGTGGGCTGTCTGGTGTTAGTTCACTCTGGCTTGGATCCCCTAGCCTCTGTGCTCTGGGCCGCCTGCTGGGAGGTTCCAACTGCTGGATTCCTCACCTTTCTTATTTTTGGGCCCTCTGTTGTGAGGCTCCTCCTGCCTGCCTCACTCCCAGCCCCTTGGTGATGGGTGTCCTATGGTTTGAAGTCACATGTTCTGGGTTCCTCACCTTTAGATGATGTGGCCCTACTCATGTGAGGACACTCCTGTCTGGTTCCAATCCATTTGGTGATGTGGGCCCTCTGGTGCGAGTCTGACCCTAACTGGGTTCGTCACACTTCTCTGAGGTGGGCCCTCTGCTGTGAGGTCATTCGTGCCTGGTTGGCACACATCACCTTGGCGACGTCAGCCCTCTGGTGGCAGTTGGAGCCTGCTGGGAGCCTCCTTCCCTTGGTGATGAGAGTCCTCTGGTGTCAGGCCCTAACTGCTGGTCTCCCAAAATTTTCTGATACGTTCTCAGTGGTGCGAGGACACTCCTACCAGATTTATATCCCCATGGGGATGTGGGCCTCCTGCTCTGAGGCCCCAATGGCTGGGTTGCTCAGTTTCATGACATGGGCCCTCTTCTGTGAGTTCACTGTGGCTTGGATCCCATAGCCTCGGTGCTCTGGGCCGCCTGCTGGGAGGTTCCAACTGCTGGATTCCTCACTTTTTTATTCTATGGGCCCAGTGTTGTGAGGCTACTCCTGCCTGCCTCACTCCGAGGCCCTTGGTGATGTGGGTCCTCTGGTTTGAGGACACATGTGCTGAGTAGCTCACCTTTCGCTGATGTGGCCCAACTGGTGTGAAGACACTCCTGCCTGGTTCCCATCCTCTTAGTGATGCGGGCCCTCTGGTGAGAGTCTGATATTGGCTGGGTTTCTCAACCTTCTGTGAGGTGGGACCTCTGCTGTGAGGTAACTCCTGCCTGGCTTGCTCACGTTGCCTTGGCAACGTGAGCCCTCAGGTGGCAGTTGGAGCCTGCTGGGATTCTCCTCCCCTCAGTTATGAGAGCTCTGGATAAAACACATATGCCCTTTTTTGCCAAGTGCATTATTTTCCAAGTTCTGTCTCTTTTCCTATGCTTTAAGAGCGACTCCCGTGTACCTTCTGAAATCGTTTTCCAGCAATTGTGCCCCGCATTCAAGTCCTCTTCGCAGCCTTACTTCAGTATAATTTTGGATGATAGCTGTCATTTATAACTCTGCAGGTTTGTGAATTACAGTGTCCCTGAGCTCCTTTCTTCAACTCGCTTTCTTGTGAGCTGGCCGCAACACCGCAGCATCGCTTCAGGCCCTAGTGTAGTTCCGGCATGGCATGTTGAGCCTTTGGTTAATTCCTCTTCCTGGTGGGAAATGAGAGTTAAATTTGCCCGTCCAGACACCTCCAGCTAGTCTCTCATTGGTTCTCCCTATTCCTGTTCAGTTTTCCGCAGAAATTGCAAACTGGGCCAAACAGGAGGTTAAAGGCACTGACTCTCCAAGTGGGGAGAGTGTTAGTAAAGCGTCTGAAATGTTGCACCCGAGTACCAGGGAACGAAAACTGAGACACATTTGAACACGTTTCCCAATCACACGGTGGATCATACTCTGGGTTCCACATGCATGTTTTAGCTGAAGGAAGAATCCCTTAAAACTGGAGAGCTGAGACGCATGGAATGGGTACCATGCATTATGACTTCAAAGGGTCTGCATTTGCTCACCGATCCTCACCAATCCTATCACTGCTGCGTTTATGCCACTGTACACACGCTTGATTCTCTTTCGGAGACATATAAATCCATAGGTTTTAAGATTCTTACTAGTCAGGTATATTCTTAGGCGTTTAATATGGGGTGTAGAGTCTACTTCATTGAGCAAGGTGTGGCTCTGGTCTATTACATATTTGGCTTATGGAATGGTATCTGTGCTAATTTCAAACGCTGGTTTTATGCAGCACCCCAACTCACCTTTCCCCTTAAGCAAGCATAAGTTCGTTTTCTACATTTGAGACCCTGTTCTGTTTTGTAATTCAGTTCCTGGGAAGCCAAGTTTACATTCCGTGTAGTAGTGATAATTTATGATGTTTCTTTTTCTGTTTGAATTATTTCACTTAGAATCATTGTACCTGAATCCACTCGTTATGCTGCTATGGGCCTGATGACATAGATTTCATTGCTGAGTGATATTACATTGTAGGTAAGTACCACAACTTCTTTATCCATTTTTCACTTTCTGTGATATTAAACTTGTACCGTAAACTAGGTTCTTGTAAACAGAGCTGTCCCAAACTTTGCGGTGGCTGTGTCTTTTTGATTTTAATTTCCCTAAGCTATAGGACCATAAGTGGAAGTGCCCTAGGCTCTGTTGCTTTGTTTTTTAGATGTTTCAGGAAACACCATACACTTCTCCAGAGTGGCTGTTGGCAATTTACATCCCGCCCATGAGCATAACAAGGCTCCCAGTTCTCCATGGCCTGTCCTGCCTTTCTGGATTTTACACTTTTTTCAGATGGCCCTTTTGACCGGGGGGTAGTGAGACTTCATTGTAGTACAGATTTCTTTGCAAGCTTGCTTGGTTAGCCAAAAAGGGCGTATGCGTTTTTTCCTGAATATATTCAGGAAAAAACGCATACGCCCTTTTTGGCCAAGTGCATCATTGTGGACGTTCTGCCTCTTTTCCTATGCTTTACATGCAATTCCAGTCTACCTCCTGAAATCGGTTTCCTGCAATTCTTCCCCGCTTTCAAATCCTCTTGGCAGCCTTACTTCAATATATTTTTGGACGATAGCTGTCATTTATAACTCTGCATGTTTGTGAATTACAGTGCCCCTGAGCTCCTTTCTTCAACTCATTTTCTTGTGAGCTGGCCGCAACACCGCAGGATTGCTTCAGGCCCAAGTGTGGTTCCAGAATGGCACGCTGAGCCTTTGGTTAATTCCTCTTCCTGGTGGGAAATGAGAGTTAAATTTGCCCGTCCAGACACCTCCAGCTAGTCTCTCATTGGTTCTCCCTATTCCTGTTCATTTTCCGCAGAAATTGCAAACTGGGCCAAACAGGAGGTTAAAGGCACTGACTCTCCAAGTGGGGAGAGTGTTCGTAAAGCGTCTGGAATGTTGCACCCGAGTACCAGGGGACGAAAACTGACACAATTGAACACGTTTCCCGATCACACGGTGGATCATACTCTGGGTTCCACATGCATGTTTTAGCTGAAGGAAGAATCCCTTAAACCTGGAGAGTTGAGACCCATGGAATGGGTACCATGCAATATGACTTCAAAGGGTCTGCATGTGTCCACCGAACCTCACCAATCCTATCACTGCTGCGTTTATGCCACTGTACACACGCTTGATTCTCTTTCGGAGACATATAAATCCATAGGTTTTAAGATTCTTACTAGTCAGGTATATTCTTAGGCGTTTAATATGGGGTGTTGAGTCCACTTAGTTGAGCAAGGAGTAGCTCTGGTCTATTACATATTTGGCTTATGGAACGGTATCTGTGCTAATTTCAATGTCTGGTTTTATGCAACACCCCAACTCACCTTTCCCCTTAAGGAAGCATAAGTTGGTTTTCTACATTTGAGACCCTGTTCTGTTTTGTAATTCAGTTCCTGTGTAGCCAAGTTTACATGCCGTGTCGTAGTGATATCTTATGATGTTTCTTTTTCTGTGTGACTTATTTCACTTAGAATCATCGTACCTGAATCCACTCATTATGCTGCTATGGGCCTGATGACATAGATTTCATTGCTGCGTGATATTGTATTGTACGTAATTACCACAACTTCTTTATCCATTTTTCACTTTGTGTGATACTGAACTTGTACCGTAAACGAGGTTCTTGTAAACAGAGCCTTCCCAAACTTTGGGGTGGCTGTATCTTTTTGATCTTAATTTCCCTAAGCTATAGGACCATAAATGGAAGTGCCCTAGGCTCTGTTGCTTTGTTTTTTAGATGTTTCAGGAAACACCATACACGTCTCCAGAGTGGCTGTTGGCAATTTACATCCCGCCCATCAGCATAACAAGGCTCCCAGTTCTCCATGGCCTGTCCTGCCTTTCTGGATTTTACACTTTTTTCAGATGGCCCTTTTGACCAGGGGACAGTGAGACTTCATTGTAGTGCAGATTTCCTTTGCAAGCTTGCTTGGTTGGCCAAAAAGGGCATATGCGTTTTTTCCTGAATGTATTCAGGAAAAAACGCATATGCCCTTTTTGGCCAAGTGCATCATTGTGGACGTTCTGCCTCTTTTCCTATGCTTTACATGCAATTCCAGTCTACCTCCTGAAATCGGTTTCCTGCAATTCTGCCCCGCTTTCAAGTCCTCTTGGCAGCCTTACTTCAATATATTTTTGGACGATAGCTGTCATTTATAACTCTGCAGGTTTGTGAATGACAGTGCCCCTGAGCTCCTTTCTTCAACTCGCTTTCTTGTGAGCTGGCCGCAACACCGCAGCCTTGCTTCAGGCCCTAGTGTGGTTCCGGCATGGCACGCTGAGCCTTTGTTTAATTCCTCTTCCTGGTGGGAAATGAGAGTTAAATTTGCCCGTCCAGACACCTCCATCTAGTCTCTCATTGGTTCTCCCTATTCCTGTTCATTTTCCGCAGAAATTGCAAACTGGGCCAAACAGGAGTTTAAAGGCACTGACTCTCCAAGAGGGGAGACTGTTAGTAAAGCGTCTGGAATGTTGCACCCGAGTACCAGGGGACGGAAACTGAGACACATTTGAACACGTTTCCCGATCACACGGTGGATCATACTCTGGGTTCCACATGCATGTTTTAGCTGAAGGAAGAATCCCTTAAACCTGGAGAGTTGAGACCCATGGAATGGGTACCATGCAATATGACTTCAAAGGGTCTGCATTTGCTCACCGAACCTCACCAATCCTATCACTGTTGCGTTTATGCCGCTGTACACACGCTTGATTCTCTTTCAGAGACATATAAATCCATAGGTTTTAAGATTCTTACTAGTCAGGTATATTCTTAGGAGTTTAATATGGGGCGTTGAGTCCACTTCGTTGAGCAAGGAGTAGCTCTTGTCTATTACATATTTGGCTTATGGAACGGTATCTGTGCTAATTTCAATCTCTGGTTTTATGCAGCACCCCAACTCACCTTTCGCCTTAAGCAAGCATAAGTTGGTTTTCTACATTTGAGACCCTGTTCTGTTTTGTAATTCAGTTCCTGTGTAGCCAAGTTTACATTCCGTGTAGTAGTGATATCTTATGATGTTTCTTTTTCTGTGTGACTTATTTCACTTAGAGTCATCGTACCTGAATCCACTCATTATGCTGCTATGGGCCTGATGACATAGATTTCATTGCTGCGTGATATTGCATTGTACGTAATTACCACAACTTCTTTATCCATTTTTCACTTTGTGTGATACTGAACTTGTACCGTAAATGAGGTTCTTGTAAACAGAGCCTTCCCAAACTTTGGGGTGGCTGTGTCTTTTTGATCTTAATTTCCCTAAGCTATAGGACCATAAATGGAAGTGCCCTAGGCTCTGTTGCTTTGTTTTTTAGATGTTTCAGGAAACACCATACACGTCTCCAGAGTGGCTGTTGGCAATTTACATCCCGCCCATGAGCATAACAAGGCTCCCAGTTCTCCATGGCCTGTCCTGCCTTTCTGGATTTTACACTTTTTTCAGATGGCCCTTTTGACCAGGGGACAGTGAGACTTCATTGTAGTGCAGATTTCCTTTGCAAGCTTGCTTGGTTGGCCAAAAAGGGCATATGCGTTTTTTCCTGAATGTATTCAGGAAAAAACGCATACGCCCTTTTTGGCCAAGTGCATCATTGTGGACGTTCTGCCTCTTTTCCTATGCTTTACATGCAATTCCAGTCTACCTCCTGAAATCGGTTTCCTGCAATTCTGCCCCGCTTTCAAGTCCTCTTGGCAGCCTTACTTCAATATATTTTTGGACGATAGCTGTCATTTATAACTCTGCAGGTTTGTGAATGACAGTGCCCCTGAGCTCCTTTCTTCAACTCGCTTTCTTGTGAGCTGGCCGCAACACCGCAGCCTTGCTTCAGGCCCTAGTGTGGTTCCGGCATGGCACGCTGAGCCTTTGTTTAATTCCTCTTCCTGGTGGGAAATGAGAGTTAAATTTGCCCGTCCAGACACCTCCAGCTAGTCTCTCATTGGTTCTCCCTATTCCTGTTCATTTTCCGCAGAAATTGCAAACTGGGCCAAACAGGAGGTTAAAGGCACTGACTCTCCAAGTGGGGAGAGTGTTAGTAAAGCATCTGGAATGTTGCACCCGAGTACCCGGGGACGAAAACTGACACATTTGAACACGTTTCCCGATCACACGGTGGATCATACTCTGGGTTCCACATGCATGTTTTAGCTGAAGGAAGAATCCCTTAAACCTGGAGAGTTGAGACCCATGGAATGGGTACCATGCAGTATGACTTCAAAGGGTCTGCATTTGCTCACCGAACCTCATCAATCCTATCACTGCTGCGTTTATGCCGCTATACACACGCTTGATTCTCTTTCGGAGATATATAAATCCATAGGTTTTAAGATTCTTACTAGTCAGGTATATTCTTAGGCGTTTAATATGGGGTGTTGAGTCCACTTCGTTGAGCAAGGTGTAGCTCTTTTCTATTACATATTTGGCTTATGGAACGATATCTGTGCTAATTTCAATGTCTGGTTTTATGCAGCACCCCAACTCACCTTTCCCCTTAAGGAAGCATAAGTTGGTTTTCTACATTTGAGACCCCGTTCTGTTTTGTAATTCAGTTCCTGTGTAGCCAAGTTTACATTCCGTGTAGTAGTGATAGCTTATGATGTTTCTTTTTCTGTGTGACTTATTTCACTTAGAATCATCGTAGCTGAATCCACTCATTATGCTGCTATGGGCCTGATGACATAGATTTCATTGCTGAGTGATATTGCATTGTAGGTAAGTACCACAACTTCTTTATCCATTTTTCACTTTCTGTGATATTGAACTTGTACCGTAAACGAGGTTCCTGTAAACAGAACCGTCCCAAACTTTGGGGTGGCTGTGTCTTTTTGATTTTAATTTCCCTAAGCTATAGGACCATAAGTGGAAGTGCCATAGGCTCTGTTGTTTTGTTTTTTAGATGTTTCAGGAAACACCATACACTACTCCAGAGTGGCTGTTGGCAATTACATCCTGCCCATCAGCATAACAAGGCTCCCAGTTCTCCGTGGCCTGTCCTGCCTTTCTGGATTTTATACTTTTTTCAGATGGCCCTTTTGCCCGCGGGGTAGTGAGACTTCATTGTAGTGCAGATTCCCTTTGCAAGCTTGCTTGGTTGGCCAAAAAGGGCGTATGCGTTTTTTCCTGAATATATTCAGGAAAAAACGCATACGCCCTTTTTGTCCAAGTGCATCATTGTGGACGTTCTGCCTCTTTTCCTGTGCTTTACATGCAATTCCAGTCTACCTCCTGAAATCGGTTTCCTGCAATTCTGCCCCGCTTTCAAGTCCTCTTGGTGCCTTACTTCAATATATTTTTGGACGATAGCTGTCATTTATAACTCTGCAGGTTTGTGAATTACAGTGCCCCTGAGCTCCTTTCTTCAACTTGTTTTCTTGTGAGCTGGCCGCAACACCGCAGCATCGCTTCAGGCCATAGTGTTGTTCCGGCATGGCACGCTGAGCCTTTGGTTAATTCCTCTTCCTTGTGGGCAATGAGAGTTAAATTTGCCCGTCCAGACACCTCCAGCTAGTCTCTCATTGGTTCTCCCTATTCCTGTTCATTTTCCGCAGAAATTGCAAACTGGGCCAAACAGGAGGTTAAAGGCACTGACTCTCCAAGTGGGGAGAGTGTTAGTAAAGCGTGTGGAATGTTGCACCCGAGTACCGGTGGACGAAAACTGACACATTTGAACACGTTTCCCGATCACACGGTGGATCATACTCTGGGTTCCACATGCATGTTTTAGCTGAAGGAAGAATCCCTTAAACCTGGAGAGTTGAGACCCATGGAATGGGTACCATGCAATATGACTTCAAAGGGTCTGCATTTGCTCACCGAACCTCATCAATCCTATCACTGCTGCGTTTATGCCGCTATACACACGCTTGATTCTCTTTCGGAGATATATAAATCCATAGGTTTTAAGATTCTTACTAGTCAGGTATATTCTTACGCGTTTAATATGGGGTGTTGAGTCCACTTCGTTGAGCAAGGAGAAGCTCTTGTCTATTACATATTTGGCTTATGGAACGGTATCTGTGCTAATTTCAATCTCTGGTTTTATGCAGCACCCCAACTCACCTTTCCCCTTAAGGAAGCATAAGTTGGTTTTCTACATTTGAGACCCTGTTCTGTTTTGTAATTCAGTTCCTGTTTAGCCAAGTTTACATTCCGTGTAGTAGTGATATCTTATGATGTTTCTTTTTTTCTGTGACTTATTTCACTTAGAATCATCGTACCTGAATCCACTCATTATGCTGCTACGGGCCTGATGACATAGATTTCATTGCTGAGTGATATTGCATTGTACGTAAGTACCACAACTTCTTTATCCATTTTTCGCTTTCTGTGATATTGAACTTCTACCGTAAACGAGGTTCTTGTAAACAGAGCCGTCCCAAACTTTGGGGTGGCTGTGTCTTTTTGATTTTAATTTCCCTAAGCTATAGGACCATAAGTGGAAGTGCCCTAGGCTCTGTTGCTTTGTTTTTTAGATGTTTCAGGAAACACCATAGACTTCTCCATTGTCCCTGTTGGCAATTTACATCACGCCCATCAGCATAACAAGGCTCTCACTTCTCCATGGCCTGTCCTGCCTTTCTGGATTTTACACTTTTATCAGATGGCCCTTTTGACTGGGGGGCAGTGAGACTTCATTGTAGTGCAGATTTCCTTTGCAAGCTTGCTTGGTTGGCCAAAAAGTGCGTATGCGTTTTTTCCTGAATATATTCAGGAAAAAACGCATACGCCCCTTTTGGCCAAGTGCATCATTGTGGACGTTCTGCCTCTTTTCCTATGCTTTACATGCAATTCCAGTCTACCTCCTGAAATCGGTTTCCTGCAATTCTGCCCCGCTTTCAAGTCCTCTTGGCAGCCTTACTTCAATATATTTTTGGACGATAGCTGTCATTTATAACTCTGCAGGTTTGTGAATGACAGTGCCCCTGAGCTCCTTTCTTCAACTCGCTTTCTTGTGAGCTGGCCGCAACACCGCAGGATTGCTTCAGACCCTAGTGTGGTTCCGGAACGGCACGCTTAGCCTTTGGTTAATTCCTCTTCCTGGTGGGAACGAGAGTTAACTTTGCGCGTCCAGACACCTCCAGCTAGTTTCTCATTGGTTCTCCCTATTCCTGTTCATTTTCCGTACAAATTGCAAACTGCGACAAACAGGAGGTTAAAGGCACTGACTCTCCAAGTGGGGAGAGTGTTAGTAAAGCGTCTGGAATATTGCACCCGAGAACCGGGGGACGAAAACTGAGACACATTTGAACACATTTCCGATCACACAGTGGATCATACTCTGGGTTCCACATGCATGTTTTAGCTGAAGGAAGAATCCCTTAAACCTGGAGAGTTGAGACCCATGGAATGGGTACCATGCAATATGACTTCAAAGGGTCTGCATTTGTCCACCGAACCTCACCAATCCTATCACTGCTTCGTTTATGCCGCTGTACACACGCTTGATTCTCTTTCGGAGACATATAAATCCATAGGTTTTAAGATTCTTACTAGTCAGGTATATTCTTAGGCGTTTAATATGGGGTGTTGAGCCCACTTCGTTGAGCAAGGAGTAGCTCTTGTCTATTACATATTTGGCTTATGGAACGGTATCTGTGCTAATTTCAATCTCTGGTTTTATGTAGCACCCCAACTCACCTTTCCCCTTAAGCAAGCATAAGTTGGTTTTCTACATTAGAGACCCTGTTCTGTTTTGTAATTCAGTTCCTGTGTAGCCAAGTTTACATTCCGTTTAGTAGTAATATCTTATGATGTTTCTTTTTCTGTGTGACTTATTTCACTTAGAATCATCGTACCTGAATCCACTCATTATGCTGCTACGGGCCTGATGACATAGATTTCATTGCTGAGTGATATTGCATTGTACGTAAGTACCACAACTTCTTTATCCATTTTGCGCTTTCTGCGATATTGAACTTGTACCGTAAACGAGGTTCTTGTAAACAGAACCGTCCCAAACTTTGGGGTGGCTGTGTCTTTTTGATTTTAATTTCCCTAAGCTATAGGACCATAAGTGGAAGTGCCCTAGGCTCTGTTGCTTTGTTTTTTGGATGTTTCAGGAAACACCATACACTTCTCCAGAGTGGTTGTTGGCAATTTACATCCCTCCCATCAGCATAACAAGGCTCCCAGTTCTCCATGGCCTCTCCTGCCTTTCTGGATTTTACACTTTTTTCAGATGGCCCTTTTGAACGGGGGGCAGTGAGACTTCATTGTAGTGCAGATTTCCTTTGCAAGCTTGCTTGGTTGGCCAAAAAGGGCGTATGCGTTTTTTCCTGAATATATTCAGGAAAAAACGCATACGCCCTTTTTGGCCAAGTGCATCATTGTGGACGTTCTGCCTCTTTTCCTATGCTTAACATGCAATTCCAGTCTACCTCCTGAAATTGGTTTCCTGCAATTCTGCCCCGCTTTCAAGTCCTCTTGGCAGCCTTACTTCAATATATTTTTTGACGATAGCTGTCATTTATAACTCTGCAGGTTTTTGAATGACAGTGCCCCTGAGCTCCTTTCCTCAACTCGCTTTCTTGTGAGCTGGCCGCAACACCGCAGGATAGCTTCAGGTCCTAGTGTGGTTTCAGCATGGCCCGCTGAGGCTTTGGTTAATTCCTCTTCCTGGTGGGAAATGAGAGTTAAATTTGCCCGTTCAGACACCTCCAGCTAGTCTCTCATTGGTTCTCCCTATTCCTGTTCATTTTCCGAAGAAATTGCAAACTGGGACAAACAGGAGGTTAAAGGCACTGACTCTCCAAGTAGGGAGAGTGTTAGTAAAGCGTCTGGAATGTTGCACCCGAGTACCAGGGGACGAAAACTGAGACACATTTGAACACGTTTCCTGATCACACGGTGGATCATACTCTGGGTTCCACATGCATGTTTTAGCTGAAGGAAGAATCCCTTAAACCTGGAGAGTTGAGACCCATGGAATGGGTACCATGCAATATGACTTCAAATGGTCTGCATTTGCTCACCTATCCTCACCAATCCTATCACTGCTGCGTTTATGCCGCTGTACACATGCTTGATTCTCTTTCGGAGACATATAAATCCATAGGTTTTAAGATTCTTACTAGTCAGGTATATTCTTACGCGTTTAGTATGGGGTGTTGGGTCCACTTCGTTGAGCAAGGAGTAGCTCTTGTCTATTACATATTTGGCTTATGGAACGGTATCTGTGCTAATTTCAATCTCTGGTTTTATGCAGCCCCCCAACTCACCTTTCCCCTTAAGCAAGCATAAGTTGGTTTTCTACATTTGAGACCCTGTTCTGTTTTGTAATTCAGTTCCTGTGTAGCCAAGTTTACATTCCGTGTAGTAGTGATATCTTATGATGTTTCTTTTTTTGTGTGACTTATTTCACTTAGAATCATCGTACCTGAATCCACTCATTATGCTGCTACGGGCCTGATGACATAGATTTCATTGCTGAGTGATATTGCATTGTACGTAAGTACCACAACTTCTTTATCCATTTTTCGCTTTCTGTGATATTGAACTTGTACCGTAAACGAGGTTCTTGTAAACTGAGCCGTCCCAAACTTTGGGGTGGCTGTGTCTTTTTGATTTTAATTTCCCTAAGCTATAGGACCATAAGTGGAAGTGCCCTAGGCTCTGTTGCTTTGTTTTTTAGATGTTTCAGGAAACACCATACACTTCTCCATTGTTGCTGTTGGCAATTTACATTCCGCCCATCAGCATAACAAGGCTCTCACTTCTCCATGGCCTGTCCTGCCTTTCTGGATTTTACACTTTTATCAGATGGCACTTTTGACTGGGGGCCAGTGAGACTTCATTGTAGTGCAGATTTCCTTTGCAAGCTTGCTTGGTTGGCCAAAAAGTGCGTATGCGTTTTTTCCTGAATATATTCAGGAAAAAACGCATATGCCCCTTTTGGCCAAGTGCATCATTGTGGACGTTCTGCCTCTTTTCCTATGCTTTACATGCAATTCCAGTCTACCTCCTGAAATCGGTTTCCTGCAATTCTGCCCCGCTTTCAAGTCCTCTTGGCAGCCTTACTTCAATATATTTTTGGACGATAGCTGTCATTTATAACTCTGCAGGTTTGTGAATGACAGTGCCCCTGAGCTCCTTTCTTCAACTCGCTTTCTTGTGAGCTGGCCGCAACACCGCAGGATTGCTTCAGGCCCTAGTGTGGTTCCGGCATGGCACGCTGAGCCTTTGGTTAATTCCTCTTCCTGGTGGGAAACGAGAGTTAACTTTGCCCGTCCAGACACCTCCAGCTAGTTTCTCATTGGTTCTCCCTATTCCTGTTCATTTTCCGTAGAAATTGCAAACTGGGCCAAACAGGAGGTTAAAGGCACTGACTCTCCAAGTTGGGAGAGTGTTAGTAAACAGTCTGGAATGTTGCACTCGAGTACCAGGGGACGAAAACTGAGACACATTTGAACACGTTTCCCGATCACACGTTGGATGATACTCTGGGTTCCACATGCATGTTTTAGCTGAAGGAAGAATCCCTTAAACCTGGAGAGTTGAGATCCATGGAATGGGTACGATGCAATATGACTTCAAAGGGTCTGCATTTGCTCACCGAACCTCACCAATCCTATCACTGCTGCATTTATGCCACTGTACACATGCTTGATTCCCTTTCGGAGCATATGAATCCATAGGTTTTAAGATTCTTACTAGTCAGGTATATTCTTAGGAGTTTAATATGGGGTGTTGAGTCCACTTCGTTGAGCAAGGAGTAGCTCTTGTCTATTACATATTTGGCTTATGGAACGGTATCTGTGCTAATTTCAATCTCTGTTTTTATGCAGCTCCCCAACTCACCTTTCCCCTTAAGCAAGCATAAGTTGGTTTTTTACATTTGAGACCCTGTTCTGTTTTGTAATTCAGTTCCTGTGTAGCCAAGTTTACATTCCATGTAGTAGTGATATCTTATGATGTTTCTTTTTCTCTGTGACTTATTTCACTTAGAATCATCGTACCTGAATCCACTCATTATGCTGCTATGGGCCTCATGACATAGATTTCATTGCTGAGTGATATTGCATTGTACGTAAGTACCACAACTTCTTTATCCATTTTTCGCTTTCTGCGATATTGAACTTGTACCGTAAACGAGGTTCTTGTAAACAGAGCCGTCCCAAACTTTGGGGTGGCTGTGTCTTTTTGATTTTAATTTCCCTAAGCTATAGGACCATAAGTGGAAGTGCCCTAGTCTCTGTTGCTTTGTTTTGTAGTTGTTTCAGGAAACACCATACACTTCTCCAGAGTGGCTGTTGGCAATTTTCATCCCGCCCATGAGCATAACAAGGCTCCCAGTTCTCCATGGCCTGTCCTGCCTTTCTGGATTTTACACTTTTTTCAGATGGCCCTTTTGACCGGGGGGCAGTGAGACTTCATTTTAGTGCAGATTTCCTTTGTAAGCTTGCTTGGTTGACCAAAAACTGCGTATGCGTTTTTTCCTGAATATAGTCAGGAAAAAACGCATACGCCCTTTTTGGCCAAGTGCATCATTGTGGACGTTCTGCCTCTTTTCCTATGCTTTCCATGCAATTCCAGTCTACCTCCTGAAATCGGTTTCCTGCAATTCTGCCCCGCTTTCAAGTCCTCTTGGCAGCCTTACTTCAATATCTTTTTGGACGATAGCTGTCATTTATAACTCTGCAGGTTTGTGAATGACAGTGCCCCTGAGCTCCTTTCTTCAACTCGCTTTCTTGTGAGCTGGCCGCAACACCGCAGGATTGCTTCAGGCCCTACTGTGGTTCCGGCATGGCACGCTGACCCTTTGGTTAATTCCTATTCCTGGTGGGAAATGAGAGTTAAATTTGCCCGTCCAGACACCTCCAGCTAGTCTCTCATTGGTTCTCCCTATTCCTGTTCATTTTCCGCAGAAATTGCAAACTGGTCCAAACAGGAGGTTAAAGGCACTGACTCTCCAAGTGGGGAGAGTGTTAGTAAAGCGTCTGGAATGTTGTACCCGAGTACCAGGGGACGAAAACTGAGACACATTTGAACACGTTTCCCAATCACACGGTGGATCATACTCTGGGTTCCACATGCATGTGTTAGCTGAAGGAAGAATCCCTTAAACCTGGAGAGTTGAGACCCCTGCAATGGGTACCATGCAATATGACTTCAAATGGTCTGCATTTGCTCACCTATCCTCACCAATCCTATCACTGCTGCGTTTATGCCGCTGTACACATGCTTGATTCTCTTTCGGAGACATATAAATCCATAGGTTTTAAGATTCTTACTAGTCAGGTATATTCTTACGCGTTTAATATGGGGTGTTGCGTCCACTTCGTTGAGCAAGGAGTAGCTCTTGTCTATTACATATTTGGCTTATGGAACGGTATCTGTTCTAATTTCAATCTCTAGTTTTATGCAGCACCCCAACTCACATTTCCCCTTAAGGAAGCATAAGTTGGTTTTCTACATTTGAGACCCTGTTCTGTTTTGTAATTCAGTTCCTGTGTAGCCAAGTTTACATTCCGTGTAGTAGTGATATCTGATGATCTTTCTTTTTTTGTGTGAATTATTTCACTTAGAATCATCGTACCTGAATCCACTCATTATGTTGCTACGGGCGTGATGTCATAGATTTCATTGCTGAGTGATATTGCATTGTACGTAAGTACCACAACTTCTTTATCCATTTTTTGCATTCTGCGATATTAAACTTGTACTGTAAACGAGGTTCTTGTAAACAGAGCTGTCCCAAACTTTGGGGTGGCTGTGTCTTTTTGATTTTAATTTCCCTAATCTATAGGACCATAAGTGGAAGTGCCCTAGGCTCTGTTGCTTTGTTTTTTAGATGTTTCAGGAAACACCATACACTTCTCCAGAGTGGCTGTTGGCAATTTACATCCCTCCCATCAGCATAACAAGGCTCCCAGTTCTCCATGGCCTGTCCTGCCTTTCTGGATTTTACACTTTTTTCAGATAGCCCTTTTGAACGGGGGGCAGTGAGACTTCATTGTTGTGCAGATTTCCTTTGCAAGCTTGCTTGGTTGGCCAAAAAGTGCGTATGCGTTTTTTCCTGAATATATTCAGGAAAAAACGCATACGCCCTTTTTGGCCAAGTGCATCATTGTGGACGTTCTGCCTCTTTTCCTGTGGTTTACATGCAAATCCAGTCTACCTCCTGAAATCGGTTTCCTGCAATTCTGCCCCACTTTCAAGTCCTCTTGGCAGCCTTACTTCAATATATTTTTTGACGATAGCTCTCATTTATAACTCTGCAGGTTTGTGAATGACAGTGCCCCTGAGCTCCTTTCTTCAACTCGCTTTCTTGTGAGCTGGCCGCAACACCGCAGGATAGCTTCAGGCCCTAGTGTGGTTTCGGCATGGCCCGCTGAGGCTTTGGTTAATTCCTCTTCCTGGTGGGAAATGAGAGTTAAATTTGCCCGTTCAGACACCTCCAGCTAGTCTCTCATTGGTTCTCCCTATTCCTGTTCATTTTCCGCAGAAATTGCAAACTGGGACAAACAGGAGGTTAAAGGCACTGACTCTCCAAGTGGGGAGAGTGTTAGTAAAGCGTCTGGAATGTTGCACCCGAGTACCAGGACACGAAAACTGAGACACATTTGAACACGTTTCCCGATCACACGGTGGATCATACTCTGGGTTCCACATGCATGTTTTAGCTGAAGGAAGAATCCCTTAAACCTGGAGAGTTGAGACCCATGGAATGGGTACCATGCAATATGACTTCAAAGGGTCTGCATTTGCTCACCGAACCTCACCAATCCTATCACTGCTGCGTTTATGCCGCTGTACACACGCTTGATTCTCTTTCGGAGCATATAAATCCATAGGTTTTAAGATTCTTACTAGTCAGGTATATTCTTATGCGTTTAATATGTGGTGTTGAGTCCACTTCGTTGAGCAAGGAGAAGCTCATGTCTATTACATATTTGACTTATGGAACGGTATCTGTGCTAATTTCAATCTCTGGTTTTATGCAGCACCCCAACTCACCTTTCCCCTTAAGGAAGCATAAGTTGGTTTTCTACATTTGAGACCCTGTTCTGTTTTGTAATTCAGTTCCTGTGTAGCCAAGTTTACATTCCGTGTAGTAGTGATATCTTATGATGTTTCTTTTTCTGTGTGACTTATTTCACTTAGAATCATCGTACCTGAATCCACTCATTATGCTGCTACGGGCCTGATGACATAGATTTCATTGCTGAGTGATATTGCATTGTACGTAAGTACCACAACTTCTTTATCCATTTTTCGCTTTCTGTGATATTGAACTTGTACCGTAAACGAGGTTCTTGTAAACTGAGCCGTCCCAAACTTTGGGGTGGCTGTGTCTTTTTGATTTTAATTTCCCTAAGCTATAGGACCATAAGTGGAAGTGCCCTAGGCTCTGTTGCTTTGTTTTTTAGATGTTTCAGGAAACACCATACACTTCTCCATTGTCGCTGTTGGCAATTTACATCCCGCCCATCAGCATAACAAGGCTCTCACGTCTCCATGGCCTGTCCTGCCTTTCTGGATTTTACACTTTTTTCTGATGGCCCTTTTGACAGGGGGGCAGTGACACTCCATTGTAGTGCAGACTTCCTTTGCACGCTTGCTTGATTGGCCAAAAAGAGCGTATGCGTTTTTTCCTGAATATATTCAGGAAAAAACGCATACGCCCTTTTTGGCCGAGTGCATCATTGTGGACGTTCTGCCTCTTTTCCTATGCTTTACATGCAATTCCAGTCTACCTCCTGAAATCGGTTTCCTGCAATTCTGCCCCGCTTTCAAGTCCTCTTGGCAGCCTTACTTCAATATATTTTTGGACGATAGCTGTCATTTATAACTCTGCAGGTTTGTGAATGACAGTGCCCCTGAGCTCCTTTCTTCAACTCGCTTTCTTGTGAGCTGGCCGCAACACCGCAGGATTGCTTCAGGCCCTAGTGTGGTTCCGGCACGGCACGCTGAGCCTTTGTTTAATTCCTCTTCCTGGTGGGAAATGAGAGTTAAATTTGCCCATCCAGACAACTCCAGCTAGTCTCTCATTGGTTCTCCCTATTCCTGTTCATTTTCCGCAGAAATTGCAAACTGGTCCAAACAGGAGGTTAAAGGCACTGACTCTCCAAGTGGGGAGAGTGTTAGTAAAGCGTCTGGAATGTTGCACCCGAGTACCGGGGGATGAAAACTGAGACACATTTGAACACGTTTCCCGGTCACACGGTGGATCATACTCTGGGTTCCACATGCATGTTTTAGCTGAAGGAAGAATCCCTTCAACCTGGAGAGTTGAGACCCATGGAATGGGTACCATGCAATATGACTTCAAAGGGTCTGCATTTGCTCACCGAACCACACCAATCCTATCACTGCTGCATTTATGCCGCTGTACACACGCTTGATTCTCTTTCGGAGACATATAAATCCATAGGTTTTAAGATTCTTACAAGTCAGGTATATTCTTAGGCGTTTAATATGGGGTGTTGAGTCCACTTCGTTGAGCAAGGAGTAGCTCTTGTCTATTATATATTTGGCTTATGGAATGGTATCTGTGCTAATTTCAATCTCTGGTTTTATGCAGCACCCCAACTCACCTTTCCTCTTAAGCAAGCATATGTTGGTTTTCTACATTTGAGACCCTATTCTGTTTTGTAATTCAGTTCCTGTGTAGACAAGTTTACATTCCGTGTAGTAGTGATATCTTATGACGCTTCTTTTTCTGTGTGACTTATTTCACTTAGAATCATCGTACCTGAATAAACTCGTTATGCTGCTACGGGCCTGATGACATAGATTTCATTGCTGAGTGATATTGCATTGTACGTAAGTACCACAACTTCTTTATCCATTTTTCGCTTTCTGCGATATTGAACATGTACCGTAAACGAGGTTCTTGTAAACAGAGCCATCCCAAACTTTGGGGTGGCTGTGTCTTTTTGATTTTAATTTCCTTAAGCTATAGGACCATAAGTTGAATTGCCCTAGGCTCTGTTGCTTTGTTTTTTAGATGTTTCAGGAAACACCATACACTTCTCCAGAGTGGCTGTTGGCAATTTCCATCCCGCCCATGAACATAACAAGGCTCCCAGTTCTCCATGGCCTGTCCTGCCTTTCTGGATTTTACACTTTTTTCAGATGGCCGTTTTGACCGGGGGGCAGTGAGACATCATTGTAGTGCAGATTTCCTTTGCAAGTTGCTTGCTTGGCCAAAAAGGGCGTATGCGTTTTTTCCTGAATATATTCATGAAAAAATGCATACGCCCTTTTTGGCCAAGTGCATCATTGTGGACGTTCTGCCTCTTTTGCTATGCTTTACATGCAATTCCAGTCTACCTCCTGAAATCGGTTTCCTGCAATTCTGCCCCTCTTTCAAGCACTCTTGGCAGCCTTTCTTCAATATATTTTTGGACGATAGCTGTCATTTATAACTCTGCAGGTTTGTGAATGACAGTGCCCCTGAGCTCCTTTCTTCAACTCGCTTTCTTGTGAGCCGGCCACAACACCACTGCATTGCTTCACGCCCTAGTGTGGTTCTGGCATGGCACGCTGAGCCTTTGGTTAATTCCTCTTCCTGTTGGGAAATGAGAGTTAAATTTGCCCGTCCAGACACCTCCAGCTAGTCTCTCCTTGGTTCTCCCTATTGCTGTTCATTTTCCGCAGAAATTGCAAACTGGGCCAATCAGGAGGTTAAAGGCACTGACTCTCCAAGTGGAGAGAGTGTTAGTAAAGCGTCTGGAATGTTGCACCCGAGTACCAGGGGACGAAACCTGAGTCACATTTGAACACGTTTCCCGATCACACGGTGGATCATACTCTGGGTTCCACATGCATGTTTTAGCTGAAGGAAGAATCCCTTAAACCTGGAGAGTTGAGACCCATGGAATGGGTACCATGCAATATGACTTCAAAGGGTCTGCATTTGCTCACCGATCCTCACCAATCCTATCACTGCTGTGTTTATGCCGCTGTACACACACTTGATTCTCTTTCGGAGACATATAAATCCATAGGTTTTAAGATTCTTACTAGTCAGGTATATTCTTAGGCATTTAATATGGGGTGTTGAGTCCACTTCGTTGAGCAAGGAGTAGCTCTTGTCTATTACATATTTGGCTTATGGAACGGTATCTGTGCTAATTTCAATCTCTGGTTTTATGCAGCAACCCAACTCACCTTTCCCCTTAAGCAAGCATAATTTGGTTTTCTACATTTGAGACCCTGTTCTGTTTTGTAATTCAGTTCCTGTGTAGCCAAGTTTACATTCCGTGTAGTAGTGATATCTTATGATGTTTCTTTTTCTGTGTGACTTATTTCACTTAGAATCATCGTATCTGAATCCACTCATTATGCTGCTACGGGCCTGATGACATAGATTTCATTGCTGAGTGATATTGCATTGTACGTAAGTACCACAACTTCTTTATCCATTTTTCACTTTCTGTGATATTTAACTTGTACCGTAAACGAGGTTCTTGTAAACAGAGCCGTCCCAAACTTTGTGGTGGCTGTGTCTTTTTGATTTTAATTTCCCTAAGCTATAGGACCATAAGTGGAAGAGCCCTAGGCTCTGTTGCTTTGTTTTGTAGATGTTTCAGGAAAAACCATACACTTCTCCAGAGTGCCTGTTGGCAAGTTACATCCCATCCATCAGCATAACAAGGCCTCCAGTTCTCCATTGCCTGTCCTGCCTTTCTGGATTTTATACTTTTTTCAGATGGCCCTTTTGACCGGGGGGCAGTGAGACTTCATTGTAGTGCAGATTTCCTTTGCAAGCTTGCTTGGTTGGCCAAAAAGGGCGTATGCATTTTTTCCTGTATTCCGGAAAAAACGCATACGCCCTTTTTGGCCAAGTGCATCATTGTGGACGTTCTGCCTCTTTTCCTATGCTTTCCATGCAATTCCAGTCTACCTCCTGAAATCGGTTTCCTGCAATTCTGCCCCGCTTTCAAGTCCTCTTGGCAGCCTTACTTCAATATATTTTTTGATGATAGCTGTCATTTATAACTCTGCATGTTTGTGAATTACAGTGCCCCTGAGCTCCTTTTTTCCACTCGCTTTCTTGTGAGCTGGCCGCAACACCGCAGGATTGCTTCAGGCCCTAGTGTGGTTCCGGCATGGCACGCTGAGCCTTTGTTTAATTCCTCTTCCTGGTGGGAAATGAGAGTTAAATTTGCCCGTCCAGACACCTCCAGCTAGTCTCTCATTGGTTCTCCCTATTCCTGTTCATTTTCCGCAGAAATTGCCAACTGGGCCAAACAGGAGGTTAAAGGCACTGACTCTCCAAGTGGGGAGAGTGTTAGGAAAGTGTCTGCAATGTTGCACCCGAGTACCAGGGGACGAAAACTGAGACACATTTGAACACGTTTCCCGATCACACAGTGGATCATTCTCTGGGTTCCACATGCATGTTTTAGCTGAATGAAGAATCCCTTAAACCTCGAGAGTTGAGACCCATGGAACGGGTACCATGCAGTATGACTTCAAAGGGTCTGCATTTGCTCACCGAACCTCACCAAACCTATCACTGCTGCGTTTATGCCGCTGTACACACGCTTGATTCTCTTTCGGAGACATATCAATCCATAGGTTTTAAGATTCTTCCTAGTCAGGTATATTCTTAGGCGTTTAATATGGGGTGTTGAGTCCACTTCGTTGAGCAAGGAGTAGCTCTTGTCTATTACATATTTGGCTTATGGAACGGTATCTGTGCTAATTTCAATCTGTGGTTTTATGCAACACCCCAACTCACCTTTCCCCTTAAGCAAGCATACGTTGGTTTTCTACATTTGAGACCCTGTTCTGTTTTGTAATTCAGTTCCTGTGTAGCCAAGTTTACCTTCCGTGTAGTAGTGATATCTTATGATGTTTCTTTTTCTGTGTGACTTATTTCACTTAGAATCATCGTACCTGAATCCACTCATTATGCTGCTACGGGCCTGATGACATAGATTTCATTGCTGAGTGATATTGCATTGTACGTAAGTACCACAACTTCTTTATCCATTTTTCCCTTTCTGCGATATTGAACTTGTACCGTAAACGAGGTTCTTGTAAACAGTGCCGTCCCAAACTTTGGGGTGGCTGTGTCTTTTTGATTTTAATTTCCCTAAGCTATAGGACCATAAGTGGAAGTGCCCTAGGCTCTGTTGCTTTGTTTTTTAGATGTTTCAGGAAACACCATACACTTCTCCAGAGTGGCTGTTCCCAATTTACATCCTGCCCACCAGCATAACAAGGCTCCCAGTTCTCCATGGCCTGTTCTTCCTTTCTGGATTTTATACTTTTTTCAGATGGCCCTTTTGACCGGGGGGAAGTGAGACTTCATTGTAGTGCAGATTTCCTTTGCATGGTTGTTTGGTTGGCCAGAAAGGGCATATGCGTTTCTTCCTGAATATATTAAGGAAAAAACGCATGCGCCCTTTTTGGCCAAGTGCATCATTGTCGACGTTCTGAGTCTTTTCATATGTTGTCAATGCAATTCTAGTCTACCTCTTGAAATCGGTTTCCTGCAATTCTGCCTTGCTGTCAGTGCCTCTTCATAGCCTTACCTCAATATACTTTTGGAAAATAGTTGGCCTTTATAACTCTGCAGGTTTTTGAATTGCAGTGGCCCTTAGCTCCATTTTTCAGCTCTTATTTTTGTGATCTTGCCTCATATCCACAGGATTTTTTCATGCCCTATTCTTCTTCTGGGGCGCCTTGCTCTGCCTTTGGTTAATTCTTCTTCCTGATGTGAAATTAGAGTGACATGTGCCCATTGAAACCGCTACAGCTATTTTCTCACTGGTTCCCCCTATTCCCATTCATCCTCCGCACTAACTGCAGACTGTGCGATACCGGAACTTAAAGGCATTGACTCTCCGTGTGGGGATGTTGTTAGTAAAGTGGCTGGAATGTTGATCCGGAGCCCCAGGAGAGGAAAATGAGGTGCGTTTTAGAAACCTTTCCCGATCATATGGTATACCATCCGCTGGATTTCCCATGCATGGTTTAGCTGTAGGAAGATTCCCTTCAACCTGGAATGTTGGGACCCTTGGAATGAGTAGCATGAAGTATTGCATTAAACTTTCGGCAGTTGCTCACCAAAGCTCACCAATCCTCTCAGCCCCAAGTGTCCAGCCTTATGTCTTATCCAGCTGTGGGTTTATATGTGGTCATTCCAGGTTGCATCACAGCCCCTGAGCGAATTTTGTAAGAATTTTTCTCTCTTTCATTGTTTCTGCGTTTTGGTTTTAAAATTTATTTCTATAATGGGGTTTAGCTCATTTTCACTGCTGTGTTTGGCCACTCTGCACACACTTGATTCCCTTATGGAGATATATCAATACATGGGTTTTAAGATTCTTATTACTCAGATATATTTCTCTGCGGTGTATAGGGTGTGTTGAGGCCAGTTCATTGAGCAAGGTGTAGATCTTGTCTAATACCTATTTGGTTTATTGAACGGTATCTGTGCTAATTTCAAACTCTGGTTTTATGCATCACCCCACCTCTCCTTTCCCCTTAAGCTGACATAAGTGTGTTTTCTAAATGTGAGACACTGTTCTGTTTTGTAATTCATTTTTTGTGCAGCCATATTTATCCTCCCTCTATAAGTGATATCTTATGATATGTTTCTTTTTCTGTTTGACTTATTTCAAGTAGTATTATCGGACCTAAATCCACTCTTTATCCTTCTACTAGCCTTATTACATTGATTTCATGGTGAAGAGATATTCCATTGTACATAAGTACCACATTTTCTTTATCCATTGTTCTCTTTCCTGGGATATTTAAGGTGTACTGAAGTTGAGGTTCTTGTAAACAGAGTAGCCCTAAACTGTGGTGTGCTTGTGTCTTGTTGATTTTTAGACTTCCCTAGATATACTTCCATGATTGGAAGTGCCCTATGCTCTGTAGCTCTGTTTTTTAGATGATTTAGGAACCACCATACACTTCTCCAGAGTGGCTCTCGGCAGTTCACACACTGTCCATCAGCGTATAAAGGCTCCCTGTTCTCTATGGCCTGTCCTGCATTTCTGGTTTTTACAATTTTTTCGGATGGCCCTTTTGACCGGTGGGAAATGAGACTTCTTTGTTGTGCACATTTGCATTGCTTGCTTGCTTGCTTGCCCATAAAGTGCGTATGCGTTTTTTCCTGGATATATTCAGGAAAAAACGCATACTCCTTTTTGGGCCAACTGCATCATTGTCGAAATTCTGCCGCTTTTCATGTGCTTTAAAGACGAGTCCAATCTATCTCTTGAAATCTGTTTCTTGCAATTCTGTCTTGCATTCAGATCCTCTTCTTTGCCTTACCTCAACATATTTTTGGACGTTAGTTTTCATTTATAACTCTGCAGGTTTGTGAATTGCAGTGACCCTGAGCTCCATTTTTTAAGTTGCTCTTTTGTGAGCTGGCCTCAAAGCCGCAGGATTGCTTCAGGCCCTATTTTGGCTCCAGCGAGGCGGGCTGAGCCTTTTTTTACTTCTTATTCTTAATGGGAAATTAGAGTGACATGTGCCCGTCCAAACCCCTACAACTATTCTCTCATTGGTTCCCCCTCTTCCCGTTCATCCTCCTCACAATTTGCAAAATGTGTGAAACAGAAGTTTAAATGTGCTGATTCTCTAAGTGGGGAGATTCTAAGTAACGTGGCTGGAATGATGAACAGGAGCACCAGGAGAGGATAAATGAGGTGCATTTTAGACACATCTCCCCATCACATGGTGTACAGTCCTCTGGGTTTTCCATGCATGTTTTAGCTGTAGGAAGATCCCTTGAACCTGCAGATTTGGGACCCATTGAATGGGTACCAGGTAGTATTACTTTAAAGGGTGTGCATTTCCTCACCCAACCTCACATTTCTCTTAGCACGAACAGTTTCCAGCCTTATGTGTCATCCTGCTGTGGGTCTAGATGTGTTCAATCCATGTTGCATCACCGTCCCTGAGGAAAAGTTGTAAGAGGTTTTCTCTTTCTCTCTGTCGTTTATTTTTTTCAATTTATTACTATATTGGTTACAGCTGATTTTCAAAGCTCTGTTTCTTGCTGCTGTACATCCACTTGATTCACATACAGAGAGACATCAATAAATTCTTTTTCAGATTCTTACCAGTCATATATATTCTTTTCCGGTGACTTGAGTGTGCTGAGTGCAGTTCTTTTAGCTACCGTGTAGGCCTTGTTGATTATCAGTTTGGTATTTGGAATGGTATCTTTGCTAATTTCAACCTCCTGGATGATGCCTCACCCCTCCCCACCTTTCCCGTTTAGCAGCCTTACGCGTGTTTTCTACATACTTGACTATGTTTTTCTTTTGTAATTTATTTCATGTGTAGCCATTTTGGATTCCACCTTTAAGTGATATCTTATGATATGTGTCTTTTTCTTTTTGAATTATGTCACTTAGAATGATCATACGTAACTCCTCCGGAGTTGTTACAACTGGCCATATTTCATTGATTTCCAGGCTGAGTAATATTCCACTCTACATAAGTACCACATCTCTATCCATTTTTTCCCTCCAGAGACATTTAAGTTATATCCTAGTCGAGGATCTTTTAAACAGAGAGGCAGTAAACATTGGGGTGCCTGTGTCCTCTCGATTTTTGTTTTTCCCAAGACATACGCCCATGAGTGCAAGTGCCCTATGCTCTGTAGCTCATTTTTTAGATGCTTTAGTAAACACAATACACTTCTCCAGAATGGCCGTTGGCAATATACATTTCCACTATAAGCCTCACAGGGCTCCCTCTTCTCCTTGCCCTGTCCTGCATTTCTGGTGTTTACACTTTATGAGGATGGCTCTTCTGACTGATGCGAAGTGATATCTTTTGTAGTATTGATTTCCAGTGCCCACCTGTTTGGTTGGCTAAAAAAGTGTATGCCCTTTTCTTGAATATATACAGAAAAAAACGCATACAGCCTTTTTGGCCAACTGCAATGTTGGCAATGTTCAGCCCCTTTTCTTGTGCTTAATGGCGAGTCCTTCCTACCTCCTCAAATCCCTTTCCTGCCATTCTCCCTTGCTTACCAATCCTTTTCTCTGACTTTCCTCAAGACATTTTTCAGTGATAGATATTTTCAACTCTGCAGTTTCATGAATTTTACTGCCCCTGAGTTCCATTGTTCAACTTGTGTTTATGGGAACTGGCCACAAAGCAGTGGGATTTCCTCAAGCCCTATACTGTTTCCATGGGCAACCCTAGCCTTTGGTCAATTCGTCTTCCTGATTGGAAATTAGAGTGACATGTGCCTGTCTGAACACCTAGGACTTGTCTCTCATTGTTCCTCATCCTTCCGCTTCATCCTCTGGACAAATTCCAAACTGTACGCAACAGGATGTTGACAGTGCTGACATCTCCAAGTGGGGAGACTGTTAGTAAAGACGCTGGAGGGGTGAACCCGAGCACCAGGAGATGAGGAGATGAGATGCCTTTTCCAAACTCTTCCCGATCAGACGGTATACCATCCTCTGGGTGTGACAGACATGTTTTAGCAGTAGGAAGAGTCCCATTCATGTAAGGAGAACACCAGGGCTTTTTCAAAATCAGTGTCTCCCCGAAACCCAAACTGGGGAATTTTTTAAGCTACGGCTACACATATGTTCATTAAGGGCCTTGGGAAGTAGGCAGAGTCCAAACTTTAGATGTTTGAAGTCTTCAGGGTCAGAAGCACTCACCACCGGCTTCCCTTAGGTTACACTTTAACTGTCATTGATAGATGATGTCAATAAAAATATCTATTCTTTTTCCGATTATTTCCCCTTATAGGTTATTGCAAAATATTGAGTGTAGTTCCCTCTGCTATACAGTAGTTCCTTGTTGATGATCTATTTTATACATAGCAGTGTGTATGTGTTAATTCCAAACTGTTAATTTATCCCTCCTCCCACCTTTCCCCTTTGGTAATAATAAATTATAAGATTTTATACTTCTCAGAAATGGGGGAGCTGAAAGAGAGGTATCATTTTCAATGGAAAAGCATTTAAAACAAGATTGAAGCTTTAACCAAGATTATTAGGTGTACATCCTTGGAAAGAAATCACTTCATTTCTCTAATATTGACCTGACAAATAAGACAAACCTTTTCACTGAACTTGCTTATAATAAAGTGATGGAAATATCAAATGGAAGTGTTAGAAACATCTTATTTTACCCGAGCCTTATAAACTGTTCTATGTTAACTACAGTTTGGCTCACACATCTGTTCATTGAAGTTACAATAGTCTCAATTTCTGTTACTGATCCCCAGAGTGGACCCCAACAAGTGTCCCCCTGCCCAGTGTCATTGGGGCCAACAGATCGAGACTGAGTTTGGTTCACAAGCAAAGGAAACTTTATATTTTGATCAGAGAATGGAGAGGTGAGAGCATGCACTACCCCGTGGGCTGTGGGCTGGGCTGCTGTGTAGAGATCCTGTCAGAGTCAGTGGGAGGGAGGGGGTGGAGCACTCGAGGGCCGGGTTGGCTGCAGCTCAGGCTCTATATCTCGGAGTCTGCACTGGGCCCCAGGAGCTGAGGTGTCGACCCAGCCATTCTGCACTAGGAAATCTGGTCTGAAGTGCCGGGTGTGGAACCTCTGCATGCGGGACCCTAGGAGCACGTGAAATTAGACAAAGCACAAAAGATAAAAAAGGTCAGACTTGACTTTATTGCCCAGATTCTATTTTTATCTCCCAGGGATTTTTAATGGGCTTTGCTGGGAACAAACCCCTCCTCTGCCTTTTGTCCCGTTCCTCATTCTTGGAGTGCTGAGGGTGCAGACCCTTCTTCTGTAACTGCTGAGTGCTGAGTTGGGAGCCCTCATACCAGGGGACGAGGGTCAGAACTTCTCCCCAGCAGCCTCCAGGTGACGTTGATTGGCCCCAGGACCCCTGCCTCCCTGCTCGTCCGCCTGAGCACCAGCATTGGAAGTGTTATAGATTCTAATGACCTTTAAGGGTCCAGGAAAGAGATGTGCAGAGACGCTGTGGGGGCCGGTTTCACCCCGCCCCACATTTGTTCGGCCACCTTAGGCTGACCGTTTCTGCCAGCCTAGATGCTCTGACCAGTAGTCTGCTCTTTCTTCAATTAGGCCCCTGAATTAACGTAAAAACAGCACCAGGTGTCAGAGCCCTGCCCGCTCAACTCCCAGACAGTCCAGGGTCAGTGGTGATCAAGGACCATGATGGCCACTGAGTCAACAGCCTTTTGAAGTAAACAGGAGTCCAGCCGGTCTTATTGGCCACCATCATCACGGTGTCTGTAGGCTTTTCTATGGTGACAGTGTGATATACGTTTCCCCCGCCAAGATTATTAGCTCCCCTCTGGGTGCAGTAAGTCCTGCAAGCAGTAGTCTACTCCTTCGGGACACACTATTGTTGTTTTATGAGAGAAACTCCAGGTCAAGTGATGTTCACACAAGTCGTCATGGTGCCCTGTTGCCCCCGGTTATCTCTCTGGATGTTGGAGTTGGAGGGCCTCCTCACTCGAGGTCGGTGTGCCCACGGAGCGAACCCTGCAACTTCAGGGCATGGTTGGTGATTAGGATCACCACGTGGGGTCCTTTTCCCTTAGGAGGGAGGTGGCCTTTTGGGTTGCTGATTTCCACGTTTTTAGATACCGCCAGTATCTTGGCCAGATGTGGCAGTGGGCCAAGCCCCTTGGTGACTGTAGTTTATCCTACCTGGATGGCATTCTTGCGTTGTTCCATTTCAAGTGGTCCCAGTTTTTGCACTAATTCTCCAATGGCGATTCACCTTTCACCGGGAATGGAAAGGTCAAAGGGTTTAGCTCAATTAGGGAGTTCCAGGGCAAGGGTCTGAATTGACTGCTCTTTCCATTCTTGAAAGGCCACTTCTGGATTCTGTTCAAAAGGATCATCATCTTTTCCTTTCAGTGTTTCATATAGAGGCCCAGCTAGTAGACTGTAGTTAGGGATCCAGAAGCAGCAAACCCTGGCCTCCCCAGGAACCCCTAAGCTGTCTTCTAGTTTTAGAAAGGGGTAAGGCTGCAAATGGTTTCTTCCCTTTCCTGGGATGGACTTCTCCGACCTTCTGTGAGAATGAAGCCCAGGCAGGTCACCGCAGTCTGTGATATTTGAGCTTTTTCTTGGACAACTTCTATCCTTTATTGGCTTGGTAGTTCAGAGGCCTCCTTAGTAGGGCTGGTGATCAGAATGTCATCTGCATATTGAAGGAGGGTTTCCTTTTCCAGAGGTAGAACTTTTCGGTCTTTAGCTAAGCTTTCCCCAAAGATGGTGTGGGAATTTTTGAACCCTTGGGGCAAGACGGCCCGGAAGTATTGTTTTAGTTGTATGTTGAGTCCTGCCACTCACAAGCCAAAATTTCTTGTGACTCTGGGACTAATGGAATACAAAAGAAGGCATCATTGAGACTAATACAGAATACCATGTCCTGGTGGTTGGTAGAATGACCAGCAGGGTGTAGGAATTAGGAGCAACTGGAGGTATATCCTCGGTGGCTTCACTGACTGTCCTGACATCCTTTACCAGGTCCCCAGCAGCCCATGGGGCTCTCGTGGTCAGGCCAATCCCAGGATATGGAGCTCTCCTGGGCAGGTACCCCACCCCCAACCCAGCCCACGGGGCTCTCGTGGTCAGGCCTCTCCCAGGATACAGAGCTACCCTTGCAGGTACCGTGGCAGGGCTGGGCACACAGGAACCGTGCACATAGCTCTCACTGAAGAGCACCCCCATCTCACCTGTCGCTCAGAGCTGACACAGAGCACCTCAGAGCAGGACTTAAACTAACAACCAGCAGCTCCGACAGGTCTGTGACCCTGGGCATCACTCTGTGTGGCCTCCCTCCACCTGGTCTTCCAGAGACTTCCACTGCACCCGGGGCACCAGGCCTCTGTCTCCAACCACCACCCACCCCTCCTCTCCCTGACTCCTGGGTTCCTCTCATTAGGAGAGGCTTTTCTTGAAGTTGTCTCCCACTCATGGGCCAGATAAAATGATTAGAAAACAAGCCAAAGCTGCAGCCCCTTGTCTATCCTGACTCTCAGGAGCCCACACCTGTTCCTTGGACCTGGCCGGTTCAGCAAGTTCCATTTTCTGCAACTGTGAGCCCCTGAGGGGTGATGATTGGCTGACCTGGGCAGCCTTACCGTGCCGGCCAGCCCTCCCCAGGTGTGCCTGGGTTGAGATCAATATAAATACCACTCCAGGCAGCAAGAGCCCCTGCAGCTGTGCCTGACGCCATTTTCTCTGCCCTGTCAGCAGTCTCGGGGCTGGGCTGGTGGGAGGGAGTGAGAGGCCACGGCTTTGTGGGTGGCCCAGTGTGAGTGGGGCTCTGCTGGACTTTCTGCAGCAGTTGCCAGGCTGCTACCTGCTAAAGAAGAGGATGTGTCACCCATACCTGCTGCTGGAATTTCTCCCTGGGCAGAGGTGAGGAAGGAAAAAAGCAGTGGGAGCAGGGACAGGACGGGTATCTCAGGCAGGGAAATGGAAATCTTCCAGAAGAGCACCCAGGACCAGGGCCATCCTGGCTGGCCTGCAGGCACCAAGTCAGCTGGCATGCTGTCACTCATGTGGCTCCATGGCCCTTCCTCTAGGCTTTCAAGTCCTTGTATATATTCAGGTGTTTTACCTGGGAAGGGTGGGAACAGTTCAGCAGCAACTGGCCTGGGGCTCAGCTCACGTTCACTCACAGATGCCTCGGCACGGTGCCCCAGCTTTGCAATGAGGACGCTTGTTGTGTGGGGGCTGCTGGCTGAATGGGAGACGATTCCCCACCACTGACCAACTTCAGAATTGTTTACAACTGGAACAAGGGCCCTGATACGGTTTTCCTCTGAGTAACTGGTGGGTTCTGTTTTTTTTTTTTCTCTTTTTCGTTTTTGGTTCAAGGTAGAATTTATTCCTCTTTTTTGTATTTACAGATATAAGCATGGAAATAATTTATTCATATAAATACATGTATGTGAAGGGAATAATTGTTTTTTCTGTTTTGTTTTTTAAATTTTATTTCTTTTTAATTTTGAATTTTATTTTATATTTTTATACAGCAAGTTCTTATTTGTTATCTATTTTATACATATAAATGTTTACATGCCAATCCCAATCTCTCAACTCCTCCCACCACCACCCCCCCAAGAGCTTTCCCCCCTTGTTGTCCATACGATTGTTGTCTACATCTGTTGCTCTATTTATGCCTTGCAAAACGGTTAATCTGTACAGTTTTTCTAGGTTCCACATATATGCACGAATATACAAGATTTGTTTTTCTCTTTCTGACTTACTTCACTCTGTATGACAGACTCTAGATCCATCGACGTCTCTACAAATGACCCAATTTCATTCCTTTCATGGCTTAGTAATATTCCATTTTATATATGTACCACATCTTTATGCATTCGTCTGTCTGTGGGCATTTAGGTTGCTTCCATTACCTCGATATTGTAAATAGTGATGCAATGAACATTGCGGTGAATGTCTCTTTTTGATTTATGGTTTTGTCTGGGTATACGTCCAGTACTGGGATTGCTGTATCATATGGTAATTCTATTAATAGTTTCTTAAGAAACTCCATATTGTTCTCCATAGTGACTGTATCAATTTATATTCCCAACAATAGTAGAAGAGGCTTCCTTTTCTCCACACCCTTTCCAGCATTTGTTGTTTGTAGATTTTCAGATGATGCCGATTCTAACAGGTGTGAGGTGATACCTCATTGTTGAGTCCATTTCGTTGAGCAAGGGGTAGGTCTTGTCTATTACATATTTGGCTTATGGAACGGTATCTGTGCTAATTTCAAACTCTGGTTTTATGCAGCACCCCAACTCACCTTTCCCCTTAAGCAAGCATAAGTTGGTTTTCTAAACTTGAGACCCTGTTCTGTTTTGTAATTCAGTTCCTGTGTAGCCAAGTTTACATTCCGTGCATTAGTGATACCTTATGATGTTTCTTTTTCTGTGTGACTTATTTCACTTAGAATCATCGTGCCTCAATCCACTCATTATGCTGGTACAGGCCTGGTGACACAGATTTCATTGCTGAGTGGTATTCTGTTGTACATAAGTACCGCAACTTCTTTATCAATTATTTGTTCTCTGGGATATTTAACTTGTACCTTAGAAGAGGTTCCTGTAAACAGAGCCATCCCAAATTTTGGGGTGGCTGTGTCTTTTTGATTTTAATTTCCCTAAGCTATAGGACCATAAGTGGAAATGCCCTAGACTCTGTTGCTTTGTTTATCAGATGTATCAGGAAACACTATACACTTCTCCAGAGTGGCTGTTGGCAATTTACATCCCGCCCATCAGCATAACAAGGCTCCCAGTTCTCCATGGCCTGTCCTGCCTTTCTGGATTTTACACTTTTTTCAGATGGCCCTTTAGACCGGGGGGAAGTGACACTTCATAGAAGTTCGGATTTCCATTGCAAGCTTGCTTGGTTTGCCAAAAAGGGCGTATGTGTTTTTTCCTGAATATATTCAGGAACAAACTCATATGCCCTTTTTTGTCACGTGCATCATTGTCGATGTTCTGCCTCTTTTCCTATGCTTTAAATGCAAATTCAGTCTACCTCCTGAAATCAGTTTCCTGAAATTCTGCCCCGCTTTCAAGTCCTCTTGGCAGCCTTACTTCAATATATTTTTGGACGTTATCTGTCATTTATAACTCTGCAGGTTTGTGAATGACAGTGCCCCTGAGCTCCTTTCTTCAACTCGCTTTCTTGTGAACTGGCCGCAAACCCGCAAGACTGCTTCAGGCCCTAATCTGCTTCTGGCAGGGCACGCTGAGCCTTTGGTTAATTCCTCTTCCTGGTGGGAAATGAGTGTTAAATATGCCCGTCCAGACACCTACCTCACTCTCAACCCCTTGGTAATGTGGGTCCTCTGGTTTGTGGCCACCTTTGCTGGGTTCCTCACCTTTTGATGATGTGGCCCCACTAGTGTGAGGACACTCCTGCCTGGTTCTCATCCACGTGGTTATGTGGACCCCCTGGTGAGAGTCTGTTCCTGGCTGTGTTCCTCACCCTTCTGTGAGGGAGACCCTCTGCTGATAGGTCACTCCTGCATGGCTGGCACACATTGCCTTGGTGAAGTCAGCTGTGTGGTGGCAGTTGGAGCGTGCTGGGGATCTCCTGCCCCCGGTGATGAGGGCCCTCTTGCGTCAGGCCCTAACTGCTGGGCTCACCAACTTTTCTTAGTGAGCCCAATGATGCTTGGGCACTCCTCTTAGGACCCCATCTCCATGGGGATGTGGGCCTTCTGCTCTGAGGTCCCAACGGCTGGGTTGTTCACATTTTCATGATGTGGGCTCTCTGGTGTTAGTTCACAGAGGCCTGGATCCCATAGCCTCTGTGCTCTTGGCCGCCTGCTGGGAGGTTCCAACGGCTGGATTCCTCACTTTTTTAATTTTTTGGGCCCTCTGTTGTGAGTATCCTCCTGCCTGCCTCACTCCCAGCCCCTTCGTGATGTGTGTCCTCTGGTTTGAGGCCACATGTGCTGGGTTCCTCACCTTTCGATGATGTGGGACCAATGGTCTTAGGAGACTCCTGCCTGGTTCACATCCCCTTGGTGATGTGGGCCCTCTGTTGAGAGTCTGATCCTGGCTGGGTTCCTCACCCATCTGTGAGGTGGGCCGTCTGCTGTGAGGTCACTCCTGCCTGGCTTGCTCACCTCGCCTTGTGGACATGAGCCCTCTGGTGGCACTTGGAGCCTGCTGGGAGCCTCCTCCCCTCGGTGATGAGGGCCCTCTGGCGTCAGGCCCTAACGGCTGGGCTCCCCACATTTTGTGATGTGCGCCCAGTGGTACGAGGACACTCCAGCCAGGTTCACATCCCCATTGGGATGTGGGCCTTCTGCTCTGAGGTCCCAATGCCTGGGTTACTCACAGTTTCATGATGTGGGCTCTCTGCTGTTAGTTCACTCCTGCCTGCATCCCATAGCTTCTGTGCTCTCGGCCGCCTGCTGGGAGGTTCTAACTGCTGGATTCCTCACCTTTCTTATTCTTTGGGCCCTCTGTTTTTAGGCTACACCTGCCTGCCTCACTCCCATTCCCTTTGTGATATGTGTCCTCTGATTTGAGGCCACATGTGCTGGGTTCCGCACCTTTCGATGATGTGGCCCCACTGGAGGGAAGATAGTCCGGACTGGTTCCCATCCCCTTGCTGATGTGGGCCCTCAGGTGAGAGTCTGATCCTGGCTGGGTTCCTCACCCTTCTGTGAGGTGGGCCCTCTGCTGTGAGGTCAATCATGCCTGTCTGGCACACGTCACCTTGGCGACGTGGGCCCTCTGGTGGCAGTTGGAGTGTGCTGGGATCCTCCTCCCCTCGGTGATGAGGGCCCTCTTGCCTTAGGCCATAACTGCTGGGCTCCCCACATTTTCTGATGTGCGCCAAGTGAGTGAGGACACTCTTGCCAGGTTCCCATCCCCATGGGGATATGGGCCTTCTGCTCTGAGGTCAAAACGGCTGGCTTGCTCACAGTACCATGATGTGGGCCCTCTGCTGTGAGTTCACTCCGGCAAGGATCCCTTATCATCGGTGCTCTGAGCCGCCTCCTGGGAGGTTCCAACTGCTGGATTCCTCAACATTTTATTCTATGTGCCCTCTGTTGTGAGGCTCCTCCTGCCTGCCTCACTGCCAGCCCCTTGGTGATGACTGTCTTATGGCTTGAGGCCACATGTGCTGCGTTCCTCACCTTTCGATGATGTGGCCCCACTCGTGTGAGGACACTCCTGCCTGGTTCCCATCCCCTTGGTGAGGTGGGCCCTCTGGCGAGAGTCTAATCCTGGCTGGGTTCCTCAACGTTCTGTGAGGTAGGCCCTCTTCTGTGAGGTCACTCCTGCCTGGCTGGCACACGTCACCTTGGAGACGTGAGCCCTCTGGTGGCAGTTGGAGCATGCAGGGTGCCGCTTCCTCTCGGTGATGACGGCCCTCTGGTGTCAGGCCCTAAATGGTGGGCTCCCCACATTTTCTGATGTGCGCCCAGTGGTGCGAGGACACTCCAGCCAGGTTCCCATTCCCATGAGGATGTGGGCCTTCTGCGCTGAGGTCCCAACGCCTGGGTTGCTCACAGTTTTATGATGTGGGCCCTCTGCTGTGAGTTCACTGCGGCCTGGATCCCATAGCCTCGGTGTTCTGAGCCGCCTGCTGGAAGGTCTAAATGCTGGAATCCTCACGTTTTTTATATTATGTGCCCTGTGTTGTGAGGCTACTCCTGCCTGCCTCACTCCAAGGCCCTTGGTGATGTGGGTCCTCTGGTTTGAGGACACGTGTGCTGGCTTCCTCACCTTAAGATGATGAGGCCCCACTGGTGTGAGGATAATCCTGACTGGTTCCCATCCCCTTTGTGATGTGGGCCCTCTGGTGAGAGTCTGATCCTGGCTGGGTTCCTCACCCATCTGTGAGGTGGGCCCTCTACTATCAGGTAACTCTTGCCTGGCTTGCTCATCTCGCCTTGTTGACATGAGCCCTCTGGTGGCACTTGGACCCAGCTGGGAGCCTCCTCACCTCTGTGATGAGGGCCCTCTGACGTCAGGCCCTAACTGCTGGGCTCCCCAACTTTTCTTAGTGAGCCCAGTGATGCTCGGGCACTCCTCTTAGGTTCCCATCTCCATGGGGATGTGGGCCTTCTGCTCTGAGGTTCCAACGGCTGGGTTGATCACAGTTTCATGATGTGGGCTCTCTGGTGGTAGTTCACTGTGGCCTGGATCCCATAGCCTCTGTGCTCTTGGCCGCCTGCTGGGAGGTTCCAACGGCTGGATTCCTCACTTTTTTAATTTTTTAGGCCCTCTGTTGTGAGGATCCTCCTGCCTGCCTCACTCCCAGCCCCTTCGTGATGTGTGTCCTCTGGTTTGAGGCCACATGTGCTGGGTTCCTCACCTTTCGATGATGTGGGACCAATGGTCTTAGGAGACTCCTGCCTGGTTCACATCCCCTTGGTGATGTGGGCCCTCTGTTGAGAGTCTGATCCTGGCTGGGTTCCTCACCCATCTGTGAGGTGGGCCGTCTGCTGTGAGGTCACTCCTGCCTGGCTTGCTCACCTCGCCTTGTGGACATGAGCCCTCTGGTGGCACTTGGAGCCTGCTGGGAGCCTCCTCCCCTCGGTGATGAGGGCCCTCTGGCATCAGGCCCTAACGGCTGGGCTCCCCACATTTTGTGATGTGCGCCCAGTGGTTCGAAGACACTCCATCCAGGTTCACATCCCCATTGGGATGTGGGCCTTCTGCTCTGAGGTCCCAACGGCTGGGTTGTTCACAGTTTCATGATGTGGGCTCTCTGCTGTTAGTTCACTCTGGCCTGGATGCCATAGCCTCTGTGCTCTGGGCCGCCTGCTGGAAGGTTCCAACTGCTCGATTCCTCAACTTTTGTATTCTATAGGTCCTGTGTTGCGATGCTCCTCCTGCCTGCCTCACTCGCAACCCCTTCGTGATGTGGGTCCTCTGGTTTGAGGCCACATGTGCTGGGTTCCGCAACTTTCAATGATGTGGCCCCACTGGTGTGAGGACACTCCTGCCTGGTTCCCATCCCCTTGGTGATGTGGGCCTTCTGGTGACAGTCTTATCCTGGCTGGGTTCCTCACTCTTCTGTGAGGTAGGCCCTCTGCTGTGAGGTCAATCCTGCCTGATTTGCACACATCACCTTGGCGATGTGGGCCCTCTGTTGGCACATGGAACCTGCTGGGAACCTCCTGCCCTGGGTGATGACGGCTCTCTAGCATCAGGCCCTAACTGCTGGGCTCCCCACGTTTTCTGATGTGAGCCCAGTGATGCCAGGACACTCCTGTCAGGTTCCCATCCCCATGGGGATGTGGGCTTTCTGCTCTGAGGTCCCAACGCCTGGGTGGCTCACAGTTTCATGATGTGGGCTCTCTGGTGTTAGTTCACTCCTGCCTGCATCCCATAGCTTCTGTGCTCTCGGCCGCCTGCTGGGAGGTTCCAAATGCTGGATTCCTCACCTTTTTTATTCTTTGGGCCCTCTGTTTTTAGGCTACTCCTACCTGCCTCACTCCCATCCCCTTTGTGATGTATGTCCTCTGATATGAGGCCGCATGTGCTGAGTTCCTCACCTTTCGATGATGTGGCCCCACTGGTGGGAGGTCAGTCCTGACTGGTTCCCATCCCCTTGGTGTTGTGGGCCTTCTGGCAAGAGTCTCATCCTACCTCGGTTCCTCACCCTTCTGTGAGATAGGCCCTCTGCTGTGAGGTCGCTACTGCCTGGCTGGCGCATGCCACCTTGTAGACGTGAGCTCTCTGTTGGCAGTTGGAACCTGCTGGGAGTCTCCTCCCCTCAGTTATGAGGGCCCCCTGGCGTCAGGCCCTAACTGCTGGGCTCCTAACATTTTCTGATATGTGCTAAGTGGTGCGAAGCCACTCCTGCCAGGTTCCCATCCCAATGGGGATGTGGGCCTTCTGTTCTGAGGTCCCAACGGCTGGGCTGCTCACAGGTTCATGATGTGGGCCCTCTGCTGTGAGTTCACTGCGGCCTAGATCCCATAGACTCGGTGCTCTGGGCCGCTTGCTGGGAGGTTCCAACTGCTGGATTCCTCAACTTTTATATTCTATGGACCCTGTGTTGTGAGGCCGGTCCTACCAGCCTCATTCCGAAACCCTTGGTGATGTGGTTCCTCTGGTTTGAGGCTACATGTGCTGGGATCCTCACCTTTCGATGATGTTGTCCCACTGGTGTGGGGACACGCCTGCCTGGTTCCCATCCCCTTGGTGATGTGGACCCTCTGGTGAGAGTCTGATCCTGGCTGTGTTCCTCACCCTTCTGTGAGGTGGGCCCTCTGCTGTGAGGTCACTCCTGCCGGGTTGGCACACATCGCCTTGGTGACGTTGGCCCTCTGGTGGCAGCTGGAGCCTGCTGGGAGCCTCCTCCCCTCGGTGATGAGTGCCCTCTAGCGTCAGGCCCTAACTTCTGAGCACCCCACGTTTTCTGATGTGAGCCCAGTGATGCCAGGACACTCCTGTCATGTTCCCATCACCATGGGGATGTGGGCCTTCTGCTCTGAGGTCCCAATGTCTGGGTTGCTCACAGTTTCATGATGTGGGCTGTCTGGTGTTAGTTCACTCTGGCTTGGATCCCCTAGCCTCTGTGCTCTGGGCCGCCTGCTGGGAGGTTCCAACTGCTGGATTCCTCACCTTTCTTATTTTTGGGCCCTCTGTTGTGAGGCTCCTCCTGCCTGCCTCACTCCCAGCCCCTTGGTGATGGGTGTCCTATGGTTTGAAGTCACATGTTCTGGGTTCCTCACCTTTAGATGATGTGGCCCTACTCATGTGAGGACACTCCTGTCTGGTTCCAATCCATTTGGTGATGTGGGCCCTCTGGTGCGAGTCTGACCCTAACTGGGTTCGTCACACTTCTCTGAGGTGGGCCCTCTGCTGTGAGGTCATTCGTGCCTGGTTGGCACACATCACCTTGGCGACGTCAGCCCTCTGGTGGCAGTTGGAGCCTGCTGGGAGCCTCCTTCCCTTGGTGATGAGAGTCCTCTGGTGTCAGGCCCTAACTGCTGGTCTCCCAAAATTTTCTGATACGTTCTCAGTGGTGCGAGGACACTCCTACCAGATTTATATCCCCATGGGGATGTGGGCCTCCTGCTCTGAGGCCCCAATGGCTGGGTTGCTCAGTTTCATGACATGGGCCCTCTTCTGTGAGTTCACTGTGGCTTGGATCCCATAGCCTCGGTGCTCTGGGCCGCCTGCTGGGAGGTTCCAACTGCTGGATTCCTCACTTTTTTATTCTATGGGCCCAGTGTTGTGAGGCTACTCCTGCCTGCCTCACTCCGAGGCCCTTGGTGATGTGGGTCCTCTGGTTTGAGGACACATGTGCTGAGTAGCTCACCTTTCGCTGATGTGGCCCAACTGGTGTGAAGACACTCCTGCCTGGTTCCCATCCTCTTAGTGATGCGGGCCCTCTGGTGAGAGTCTGATATTGGCTGGGTTTCTCAACCTTCTGTGAGGTGGGACCTCTGCTGTGAGGTAACTCCTGCCTGGCTTGCTCACGTTGCCTTGGCAACGTGAGCCCTCAGGTGGCAGTTGGAGCCTGCTGGGATTCTCCTCCCCTCAGTTATGAGAGCTCTGGATAAAACACATATGCCCTTTTTTGCCAAGTGCATTATTTTCCAAGTTCTGTCTCTTTTCCTATGCTTTAAGAGCGACTCCCGTGTACCTTCTGAAATCGTTTTCCAGCAATTGTGCCCCGCATTCAAGTCCTCTTCGCAGCCTTACTTCAGTATAATTTTGGATGATAGCTGTCATTTATAACTCTGCAGGTTTGTGAATTACAGTGTCCCTGAGCTCCTTTCTTCAACTCGCTTTCTTGTGAGCTGGCCGCAACACCGCAGCATCGCTTCAGGCCCTAGTGTAGTTCCGGCATGGCATGTTGAGCCTTTGGTTAATTCCTCTTCCTGGTGGGAAATGAGAGTTAAATTTGCCCGTCCAGACACCTCCAGCTAGTCTCTCATTGGTTCTCCCTATTCCTGTTCAGTTTTCCGCAGAAATTGCAAACTGGGCCAAACAGGAGGTTAAAGGCACTGACTCTCCAAGTGGGGAGAGTGTTAGTAAAGCGTCTGAAATGTTGCACCCGAGTACCAGGGAACGAAAACTGAGACACATTTGAACACGTTTCCCAATCACACGGTGGATCATACTCTGGGTTCCACATGCATGTTTTAGCTGAAGGAAGAATCCCTTAAAACTGGAGAGCTGAGACGCATGGAATGGGTACCATGCATTATGACTTCAAAGGGTCTGCATTTGCTCACCGATCCTCACCAATCCTATCACTGCTGCGTTTATGCCACTGTACACACGCTTGATTCTCTTTCGGAGACATATAAATCCATAGGTTTTAAGATTCTTACTAGTCAGGTATATTCTTAGGCGTTTAATATGGGGTGTAGAGTCTACTTCATTGAGCAAGGTGTGGCTCTGGTCTATTACATATTTGGCTTATGGAATGGTATCTGTGCTAATTTCAAACGCTGGTTTTATGCAGCACCCCAACTCACCTTTCCCCTTAAGCAAGCATAAGTTCGTTTTCTACATTTGAGACCCTGTTCTGTTTTGTAATTCAGTTCCTGGGAAGCCAAGTTTACATTCCGTGTAGTAGTGATAATTTATGATGTTTCTTTTTCTGTTTGAATTATTTCACTTAGAATCATTGTACCTGAATCCACTCGTTATGCTGCTATGGGCCTGATGACATAGATTTCATTGCTGAGTGATATTACATTGTAGGTAAGTACCACAACTTCTTTATCCATTTTTCACTTTCTGTGATATTAAACTTGTACCGTAAACTAGGTTCTTGTAAACAGAGCTGTCCCAAACTTTGGGGTGGCTGTGTCTTTTTGATTTTAATTTCCCTAAGCTATAGGACCATAAGTGGAAGTGCCCTAGGCTCTGTTGCTTTGTTTTTTAGATGTTTCAGGAAACACCATACACTTCTCCAGAGTGGCTGTTGGCAATTTACATCCCGCCCATGAGCATAACAAGGCTCCCAGTTCTCCATGGCCTGTCCTGCCTTTCTGGATTTTACACTTTTTTCAGATGGCCCTTTTGACCGGGGGGTAGTGAGACTTCATTGTAGTTCAGATTTCTTTGCAAGCTTGCTTGGTTAGCCAAAAAGGGCGTATGCGTTTTTTCCTGAATATATTCAGGAAAAAACGCATACGCCCTTTTTGGCCAAGTGCATCATTGTGGACGTTCTGCCTCTTTTCCTATGCTTTACATGCAATTCCAGTCTACCTCCTGAAATCGGTTTCCTGCAATTCTTCCCCGCTTTCAAATCCTCTTGGCAGCCTTACTTCAATATATTTTTGGACGATAGCTGTCATTTATAACTCTGCATGTTTGTGAATTACAGTGCCCCTGAGCTCCTTTCTTCAACTCATTTTCTTGTGAGCTGGCCGCAACACCGCAGGATTGCTTCAGGCCCAAGTGTGGTTCCAGAATGGCACGCTGAGCCTTTGGTTAATTCCTCTTCCTGGTGGGAAATGAGAGTTAAATTTGCCCGTCCAGACACCTCCAGCTAGTCTCTCATTGGTTCTCCCTATTCCTGTTCATTTTCCGCAGAAATTGCAAACTGGGCCAAACAGGAGGTTAAAGGCACTGACTCTCCAAGTGGGGAGAGTGTTAGTAAAGCGTCTGGAATGTTGCACCCGAGTACCAGGGGACGAAAACTGACACAATTGAACACGTTTCCCGATCACACGGTGGATCATACTCTGGGTTCCACATGCATGTTTTAGCTGAAGGAAGAATCCCTTAAACCTGGAGAGTTGAGACCCATGGAATGGGTACCATGCAATATGACTTCAAAGGGTCTGCATGTGTCCACCGAACCTCACCAATCCTATCACTGCTGCGTTTATGCCACTGTACACACGCTTGATTCTCTTTCGGAGACATATAAATCCATAGGTTTTAAGATTCTTACTAGTCAGGTATATTCTTAGGCGTTTAATATGGGGTGTTGAGTCCACTTAGTTGAGCAAGGAGTAGCTCTGGTCTATTACATATTTGGCTTATGGAACGGTATCTGTGCTAATTTCAATGTCTGGTTTTATGCAACACCCCAACTCACCTTTCCCCTTAAGGAAGCATAAGTTGGTTTTCTACATTTGAGACCCTGTTTTTTTTTGTAATTCAGTTCCTGTGTAGCCAAGTTTACATGCCGTGTCGTAGTGATATCTTATGATGTTTCTTTTTCTGTGTGACTTATTTCACTTAGAATCATCGTACCTGAATCCACTCATTATGCTGCTATGGGCCTGATGACATAGATTTCATTGCTGCGTGATATTGTATTGTACGTAATTACCACAACTTCTTTATCCATTTTTCACTTTGTGTGATACTGAACTTGTACCGTAAACGAGGTTCTTGTAAACAGAGCCTTCCCAAACTTTGGGGTGGCTGTATCTTTTTGATCTTAATTTCCCTAAGCTATAGGACCATAAATGGAAGTGCCCTAGGCTCTGTTGCTTTGTTTTTTAGATGTTTCAGGAAACACCATACACGTCTCCAGAGTGGCTGTTGGCAATTTACATCCCGCCCATGAGCATAACAAGGCTCCCAGTTCTCCATGGCCTGTCCTGCCTTTCTGGATTTTACACTTTTTTCAGATGGCCCTTTTGACCAGGGGACAGTGAGACTTCATTGTAGTGCAGATTTCCTTTGCAAGCTTGCTTGGTTGGCCAAAAAGGGCATATGCGTTTTTTCCTGAATGTATTCAGGAAAAAACGCATATGCCCTTTTTGGCCAAGTGCATCATTGTGGACGTTCTGCCTCTTTTCCTATGCTTTACATGCAATTCCAGTCTACCTCCTGAAATCGGTTTCCTGCAATTCTGCCCCGCTTTCAAGTCCTCTTGGCAGCCTTACTTCAATATATTTTTGGACGATAGCTGTCATTTATAACTCTGCAGGTTTGTGAATGACAGTGCCCCTGAGCTCCTTTCTTCAACTCGCTTTCTTGTGAGCTGGCCGCAACACCGCAGCCTTGCTTCAGGCCCTAGTGTGGTTCCGGCATGGCACGCTGAGCCTTTGTTTAATTCCTCTTCCTGGTGGGAAATGAGAGTTAAATTTGCCCGTCCAGACACCTCCATCTAGTCTCTCATTGGTTCTCCCTATTCCTGTTCATTTTCCGCAGAAATTGCAAACTGGGCCAAACAGGAGTTTAAAGGCACTGACTCTCCAAGAGGGGAGACTGTTAGTAAAGCGTCTGGAATGTTGCACCCGAGTACCAGGGGACGGAAACTGAGACACATTTGAACACGTTTCCCGATCACACGGTGGATCATACTCTGGGTTCCACATGCATGTTTTAGCTGAAGGAAGAATCCCTTAAACCTGGAGAGTTGAGACCCATGGAATGGGTACCATGCAATATGACTTCAAAGGGTCTGCATTTGCTCACCGAACCTCACCAATCCTATCACTGTTGCGTTTATGCCGCTGTACACACGCTTGATTCTCTTTCAGAGACATATAAATCCATAGGTTTTAAGATTCTTACTAGTCAGGTATATTCTTAGGAGTTTAATATGGGGCGTTGAGTCCACTTCGTTGAGCAAGGAGTAGCTCTTGTCTATTACATATTTGGCTTATGGAACGGTATCTGTGCTAATTTCAATCTCTGGTTTTATGCAGCACCCCAACTCACCTTTCGCCTTAAGCAAGCATAAGTTGGTTTTCTACATTTGAGACCCTGTTCTGTTTTGTAATTCAGTTCCTGTGTAGCCAAGTTTACATTCCGTGTAGTAGTGATATCTTATGATGTTTCTTTTTCTGTGTGACTTATTTCACTTAGAGTCATCGTACCTGAATCCACTCATTATGCTGCTATGGGCCTGATGACATAGATTTCATTGCTGCGTGATATTGCATTGTACGTAATTACCACAACTTCTTTATCCATTTTTCACTTTGTGTGATACTGAACTTGTACCGTAAATGAGGTTCTTGTAAACAGAGCCTTCCCAAACTTTGGGGTGGCTGTGTCTTTTTGATCTTAATTTCCCTAAGCTATAGGACCATAAATGGAAGTGCCCTAGGCTCTGTTGCTTTGGTTTTTAGATGTTTCAGGAAACACCATACACTTCTCCAGAGTGGTTGTTCGCAATTTACATCCCGCACATCAGCATAACAAGGTTCCCAATTCTCCATGGCCTGTCCTGCCTTTCTGGATTTTACACTTTTTTCAGATGGCCCTTTTGACCGGGGGGCAGTGAGACTTCATTGTAGTGCAGATTTCCTTTGCAAGCTTGCTTGGTTGGCCAAAAAGGGCATATGCGTTTTTTCCTGAATGTATTCAGGAAAAAACGCATACGCCCTTTTTGGCCAAGTGCATCATTGTGGACGTTCTGCCTCTTTTCCTATGCTTTACATGCAATTCCAGTCTACCTCCTGAAATCGGTTTCCTGCAATTCTGCCCCGCTTTCAAGTCCTCTTGGCAGCCTTACTTCAATATATTTTTGGACGATAGCTGTCATTTATAACTCTGCAGGTTTGTGAATGACAGTGCCCCTGAGCTCCTTTCTTCAACTCGCTTTCTTGTGAGCTGGCCGCAACACCGCAGCCTTGCTTCAGGCCCTAGTGTGTTTCCGGCATGGCACGCTGAGCCTTTGGTTAATTCCTCTTCCTGGTGGGAAATGAGAGTTAAATTTGCCCGTCCAGACACCTCCAGCTAGTCTCTCATTGGTTCTCCCTATTCCTGTTCATTTTCCGCAGAAATTGCAAACTGGGCCAAACAGGAGGTTAAAGGCACTGACTCTCCAAGTGGGGAGAGTGTTAGTAAAGCATCTGGAATGTTGCACCCAAGTACCAGGGGACGAAAACTGACACAATTGAACACGTTTCCCGATCACACGGTGGATCATACTCTGGGTTCCACATGCATGTTTTAGCTGAAGGAAGAATCCCTTAAACCTGGAGAGTTGAGACCCATGGAATGGGTACCATGCAATATGACTTCAAAGGGTCTGCATTTGTCCACCGAACCTCACCAATCCTATCACTGCTGCGTTTATGCCACTGTACACACGCTTGATTCTCTTTCGGAGACATATAAATCCATAGGTTTTAAGATTCTTGCTAGTCAGGTATATTCTTAGGCGTTTATTATGGGGTGTAGAGTCCACTTCGTTGAGCAAGGAGTAGCTCTTGTCTATTACATATTTGGCTTATGGAACGGTATCTGTGCTAATTTCAATCTCTGGTTTTATGCAGCACCCCAACTCACCTTTCGCCTTAAGCAAGCATAAGTTGGTTTTCTACATTTGAGACCCTGTTCTGTTTTGTAATTCAGTTCCTGTGTAGCCAAGTTTACATTCCGTGTAGTAGTGATATCTTATGATGTTTCTTTTTCTGTGTGACTTATTTCACTTAGAATCATCGTACCTGAATCCACTCATTATGCTGCTATGGGCCTGATGACATAGATTTCATTGCTGAGTGATATTGCATTGTACGTAATTACCACAACTTCTTTATCCATTTTTCACTTTGTGTGATACTGAACTTGTACCGTAAACGAGGTTCTTGTAAACAGAGCCGTCCCAAACTTTGGGGTGGCTGTGTCTTTTTTATTTTAATTTCCCTAAACTATAGGACCATAAGTGGAAGTGCCCTAGGCTCTGTTGCTTTGGTTTTTAGATGTTTCAGGAAACACCATACACTTCTCCAGAGTGGTTGTTCGCAATTTACATCCCGCACATCAGCATAACAAGGTTCCCAATTCTCCATGGCCTGTCCTGCCTTTCTGGATTTTACACTTTTTTCAGATGGCCCTTTTGACCGGGGGGCAGTGAGACTTCATTGTAGTGCAGATTTCCTTTGCAAGCTTGCTTGGTTGGCCAAAAAGGGCGTATGCGTTTTTTCCTGAATGTATTCAGGAAAAAACGCATACGCCCTTTTTGGCCAAGTGCATCATTGTGGACGTTCTGCCTCTTTTCCTATGCTTTACATGCAATTCCAGTCTACCTCCTGAAATCGGTTTCCTGCAATTCTGCCCCGCTTTCAAGTCCTCTTGGCAGCCTTACTTCAATATATTTTTGGACGATAGCTGTCATTTATAACTCTGCAGGTTTGTGAATGACAGTGCCCCTGAGCTCCTTTCTTCAACTCGCTTTCTTGTGAGCTGGCCGCAACACCGCAGCCTTGCTTCAGGCCCTAGTGTGGTTCCGGCATGGCACGCTGAGCCTTTGGTTAATTCCTCTTCCTGGTGGGAAATGAGAGTTAAATTTGCCCGTCCAGACACCTCCAGCTAGTCTCTCATTGGTTCTCCCTATTCCTGTTCATTTTCCGCAGAAATTGCAAACTGGGCCAAACAGGAGGTTAAAGGCACTGACTCTCCAAGTGGGGAGAGTGTTAGTAAAGCATCTGGAATGTTGCACCCGAGTACCAGGGGACGAAAACTGACACAATTGAACACGTTTCCCGATCACACGGTGGATCATACTCTGGGTTCCACATGCATGTTTTAGCTGAAGGAAGAATCCCTTAAACCTGGAGAGTTGAGACCCATGGAATGGGTACCATGGAATATGACTTCAAAGGGTCTGCATTTGTCCACCGAACCTCACCAATCCTATCACTGTTGCGTTTATGCCACTGTACACACGCTTGATTCTCTTTCAGAGACATATAAATCCATAGGTTTTAAGATTCTTGCTAGTCAGGTATATTCTTAGGCGTTTATTATGGGGTGTAGAGTCCACTTCGTTGAGCAAGGAGTAGCTCTTGTCTATTACATATTTGGCTTATGGAACGGTATCTGTGCTAATTTCAATCTCTGGTTTTATGCAGCACTCCAACTCACCTTTCGCCTTAAGCAAGCATAAGTTGGTTTCCTACATTTGAGACCCTGTTCTGTTTTGTAATTCAGTTCCTGTGTAGCCAAGTTTACATTCCTTGTAGTAGTGATATCTTATGATGTTTGTTTTTCTGTGTGACTTATTTCACTTAGAATCATCGTACCTGAATCCACTCATTATGCAGCTATGGGCCTGATGACATAGATTTCATTGCTGCGTGATATTGCATTGTACGTAATTACCACAACTTTTTTATCCATTTTTCACTTTGTGTGATACTGAACTTGTACCGTAAACGAGGTTCTTGTAAACAGAGCCGTCCCAAACTTTGGGGTGGCTGTGTCTTTTTTATTTTAATTTCCCTAAGCTATAGGACCATAAGTGGAAGTGCCCTAGGCTCTGTTGCTTTGGTTTTTAGATGTTTCAGGAAACACCATACACTTCTCCAGAGTGGATGTTCGCAATTTACATCCCGCACATCAGCATAACAAGGTTCCCAATTCTCCATGGCCTGTCCTGCCTTTCTGGATTTTACACTTTTTTCAGATGGCCCTTTTGACCGGGGGCAGTGAGACTTCATTGTAGTGCAGATTTCCTTTGCAAGCTTGCTTGGTTGGCCAAAAAGGGCGTATGCGTTTTTTCCTGAATATATTCAGGAAAAAACGCATACGCCCTTTTTGGCCAAGTGCATCATTGTGGACGTTCTGCCTCTTTTCCTATGCTTTACATGCAATTCCAGTCTACCTCCTGAAATCGGTTTCCTGCAATTCTGCCCCGCTTTCAAGTCCTCTTGGCAGCCTTACTTCAATATATTTTTGGACGATAGCTGTCATTTATAACTCTGCAGGTATGTGAATGACAGTGCCCCTGAGCTCCTTTCTTCAACTCGCTTTCTTGTGAGCTGGCCGCAACACCGCAGCCTTGCTTCAGGCCCTAGTGTGGTTCCGGCATGGCACGCTGAGCCTTTGTTTAATTCCTCTTCCTGGTGGGAAATGAGAGTTAAATTTGCCCGTCCAGACACCTCCATCTAGTCTCTCATTGGTTCTCCCTATTCCTGTTCATTTTCCGCAGAAATTGCAAACTGGGCCAAACAGGAGTTTAAAGGCACTGACTCTCCAAGAGGGGAGACTGTTAGTAAAGCGTCTGGAATGTTGCACCCGAGTACCAGGGGACGGAAACTGAGACACATTTGAACACGTTTCCCGATCACACGGTGGATCATACTCTGGGTTCCACATGCATGTTTTAGCTGAAGGAAGAATCCCTTAAACCTGGAGAGTTGAGACCCATGGAATGGGTACCATGCAATATGACTTCAAAGGGTCTGCATTTGCTCACCGAACCTCACCAATCCTATCACTGTTGCGTTTATGCCGCTGTACACACGCTTGATTCTCTTTCAGAGACATATAAATCCATAGGTTTTAAGATTCTTACTAGTCAGGTATATTCTTAGGAGTTTAATATGGGGCGTTGAGTCCACTTCGTTGAGCAAGGAGTAGCTCTTGTCTATTACATATTTGGCTTATGGAACGGTATCTGTGCTAATTTCAATCTCTGGTTTTATGCAGCACCCCAACTCACCTTTCGCCTTAAGCAAGCATAAGTTGGTTTTCTACATTTGAGACCCTGTTCTGTTTTGTAATTCAGTTCCTGTGTAGCCAAGTTTACATTCCGTGTAGTAGTGATATCTTATGATGTTTCTTTTTCTGTGTGACTTATTTCACTTAGAGTCATCGTACCTGAATCCACTCATTATGCTGCTATGGGCCTGATGACATAGATTTCATTGCTGCGTGATATTGCATTGTACGTAATTACCACAACTTCTTTATCCATTTTTCACTTTGTGTGATACTGAACTTGTACCGTAAATGACGTTCTTGTAAACAGAGCCTTCCCAAACTTTGGGGTGGCTGTGTCTTTTTGATCTTAATTTCCCTAAGCTATAGGACCATAAATGGAAGTGCCCTAGGCTCTGTTGCTTTGGTTTTTAGATGTTTCAGGAAACACCATACACTTCTCCAGAGTGGTTGTTCGCAATTTACATCCCGCACATCAGCATAACAAGGTTCCCAATTCTCCATGGCCTGTCCTGCCTTTCTGGATTTTACACTTTTTTCAGATGGCCCTTTTGACCGGGGGGCAGTGAGACTTCATTGTAGTGCAGATTTCCTTTGCAAGCTTGCTTGGTTGGCCAAAAAGGGCATATGCGTTTTTTCCTGAATGTATTCAGGAAAAAACGCATACGCCCTTTTTGGCCAAGTGCATCATTGTGGACGTTCTGCCTCTTTTCCTATGCTTTACATGCAATTCCAGTCTACCTCCTGAAATCGGTTTCCTGCAATTCTGCCCCGCTTTCAAGTCCTCTTGGCAGCCTTACTTCAATATATTTTTGGACGATAGCTGTCATTTATAACTCTGCAGGTTTGTGAATGACAGTGCCCCTGAGCTCCTTTCTTCAACTCGCTTTCTTGTGAGCTGGCCGCAACACCGCAGCCTTGCTTCAGGCCCTAGTGTGTTTCCGGCATGGCACGCTGAGCCTTTGGTTAATTCCTCTTCCTGGTGGGAAATGAGAGTTAAATTTGCCCGTCCAGACACCTCCAGCTAGTCTCTCATTGGTTCTCCCTATTCCTGTTCATTTTCCGCAGAAATTGCAAACTGGGCCAAACAGGAGGTTAAAGGCACTGACTCTCCAAGTGGGGAGAGTGTTAGTAAAGCATCTGGAATGTTGCACCCAAGTACCAGGGGACGAAAACTGACACAATTGAACACGTTTCCCGATCACACGGTGGATCATACTCTGGGTTCCACATGCATGTTTTAGCTGAAGGAAGAATCCCTTAAACCTGGAGAGTTGAGACCCATGGAATGGGTACCATGCAATATGACTTCAAAGGGTCTGCATTTGTCCACCGAACCTCACCAATCCTATCACTGCTGCGTTTATGCCACTGTACACACGCTTGATTCTCTTTCGGAGACATATAAATCCATAGGTTTTAAGATTCTTGCTAGTCAGGTATATTCTTAGGCGTTTATTATGGGGTGTAGAGTCCACTTCGTTGAGCAAGGAGTAGCTCTTGTCTATTACATATTTGGCTTATGGAACGGTATCTGTGCTAATTTCAATCTCTGGTTTTATGCAGCACCCCAACTCACCTTTCGCCTTAAGCAAGCATAAGTTGGTTTTCTACATTTGAGACCCTGTTCTGTTTTGTAATTCAGTTCCTGTGTAGCCAAGTTTACATTCCGTGTAGTAGTGATATCTTATGATGTTTCTTTTTCTGTGTGACTTATTTCACTTAGAATCATCGTACCTGAATCCACTCATTATGCTGCTATGGGCCTGATGACATAGATTTCATTGCTGAGTGATATTGCATTGTACGTAATTACCACAACTTCTTTATCCATTTTTCACTTTGTGTGATACTGAACTTGTACCGTAAACGAGGTTCTTGTAAACAGAGCCGTCCCAAACTTTGGGGTGGCTGTGTCTTTTTTATTTTAATTTCCCTAAACTATAGGACCATAAGTGGAAGTGCCCTAGGCTCTGTTGCTTTGGTTTTTAGATGTTTCAGGAAACACCATACACTTCTCCAGAGTGGTTGTTCGCAATTTACATCCCGCACATCAGCATAACAAGGTTCCCAATTCTCCATGGCCTGTCCTGCCTTTCTGGATTTTACACTTTTTTCAGATGGCCCTTTTGACCGGGGGGCAGTGAGACTTCATTGTAGTGCAGATTTCCTTTGCAAGCTTGCTTGGTTGGCCAAAAAGGGCATATGCGTTTTTTCCTGAATGTATTCAGGAAAAAACGCATACGCCCTTTTTGGCCAAGTGCATCATTGTGGACGTTCTGCCTCTTTTCCTATGCTTTACATGCAATTCCAGTCTACCTCCTGAAATCGGTTTCCTGCAATTCTGCCCCGCTTTCAAGTCCTCTTGGCAGCCTTACTTCAATATATTTTTGGACGATAGCTGTCATTTATAACTCTGCAGGTTTGTGAATGACAGTGCCCCTGAGCTCCTTTCTTCAACTCGCTTTCTTGTGAGCTGGCCGCAACACCGCAGCCTTGCTTCAGGCCCTAGTGTGGTTCCGGCATGGCACGCTGAGCCTTTGGTTAATTCCTCTTCCTGGTGGGAAATGAGAGTTAAATTTGCCCGTCCAGACACCTCCAGCTAGTCTCTCATTGGTTCTCCCTATTCCTGTTCATTTTCCGCAGAAATTGCAAACTGGGCCAAACAGGAGGTTAAAGGCACTGACTCTCCAAGTGGGGAGAGTGTTAGTAAAGCATCTGGAATGTTGCACCCGAGTACCAGGGGACGAAAACTGACACAATTGAACACGTTTCCCGATCACACGGTGGATCATACTCTGGGTTCCACATGCATGTTTTAGCTGAAGGAAGAATCCCTTAAACCTGGAGAGTTGAGACCCATGGAATGGGTACCATGGAATATGACTTCAAAGGGTCTGCATTTGTCCACCGAACCTCACCAATCCTATCACTGTTGCGTTTATGCCACTGTACACACGCTTGATTCTCTTTCAGAGACATATAAATCCATAGGTTTTAAGATTCTTGCTAGTCAGGTATATTCTTAGGCGTTTATTATGGGGTGTAGAGTCCACTTCGTTGAGCAAGGAGTAGCTCTTGTCTATTACATATTTGGCTTATGGAACGGTATCTGTGCTAATTTCAATCTCTGGTTTTATGCAGCACTCCAACTCACCTTTCGCCTTAAGCAAGCATAAGTTGGTTTCCTACATTTGAGACCCTGTTCTGTTTTGTAATTCAGTTCCTGTGTAGCCAAGTTTACATTCCTTGTAGTAGTGATATCTTATGATGTTTGTTTTTCTGTGTGACTTATTTCACTTAGAATCATCGTACCTGAATCCACTCATTATGCAGCTATGGGCCTGATGACATAGATTTCATTGCTGCGTGATATTGCATTGTACGTAATTACCACAACTTTTTTATCCATTTTTCACTTTGTGTGATACTGAACTTGTACCGTAAACGAGGTTCTTGTAAACAGAGCCGTCCCAAACTTTGGGGTGGCTGTGTCTTTTTTATTTTAATTTCCCTAAGCTATAGGACCATAAGTGGAAGTGCCCTAGGCTCTGTTGCTTTGGTTTTTAGATGTTTCAGGAAACACCATACACTTCTCCAGAGTGGATGTTCGCAATTTACATCCCGCACATCAGCATAACAAGGTTCCCAATTCTCCATGGCCTGTCCTGCCTTTCTGGATTTTACACTTTTTTCAGATGGCCCTTTTGACCGGGGGCAGTGAGACTTCATTGTAGTGCAGATTTCCTTTGCAAGCTTGCTTGGTTGGCCAAAAAGGGCGTATGCGTTTTTTCCTGAATATATTCAGGAAAAAACGCATACGCCCTTTTTGGCCAAGTGCATCATTGTGGACGTTCTGCCTCTTTTCCTATGCTTTACATGCAATTCCAGTCTACCTCCTGAAATCGGTTTCCTGCAATTCTGCCCCGCTTTCAAGTCCTCTTGGCAGCCTTACTTCAATATATTTTTGGACGATAGCTGTCATTTATAACTCTGCAGGTATGTGAATGACAGTGCCCCTGAGCTCCTTTCTTCAACTCGCTTTCTTGTGAGCTGGCCGCAACACCACAGCCTTGCTTCAGGCCCTAGTGTGGTTCCGGAATGGCACGCTGAGCCTTTGTTTAATTCCTCTTCCTGGTGGGAAATGAGAGTTAAATTTGCCCGTCCAGACACCTCCAGCTAGTCTCTCATTGGTTCTCCCTATTCCTGTTCATTTTCCGCAGAAATTGCAAACTGGGCCAAACAGGAGTTTAAAGGCACTGACTCTCCAAGAGGGGAGACTGTTAGTAAAGCGTCTGGAATGTTGCACCCGAGTACCAGGGGACGGAAACTGAGACACATTTGAACACGTTTCCCGATCACACGGTGGATCATACTCTGGGTTCCACATGCATGTTTTAGCTGAAGGAAGAATCCCTTAAACCTGGAGAGTTGAGACCCATGGAATGGGTACCATGCAATATGACTTCAAAGGGTCTGCATTTGCTCACCGAACCTCACCAATCCTATCACTGTTGCGTTTATGCCGCTGTACACACGCTTGATTCTCTTTCAGAGACATATAAATCCATAGGTTTTAAGATTCTTACTAGTCAGGTATATTCTTAGGAGTTTAATATGGGGCGTTGAGTCCACTTCGTTGAGCAAGGAGTAGCTCTTGTCTATTACATATTTGGCTTATGGAACGGTATCTGTGCTAATTTCAATCTCTGGTTTTATGCAGCACCCCAACTCACCTTTCCCCTTAAGCAAGCATAAGTCGGTTTTCTACATTTGAGACCCTGTTCTGTTTTGTAATTCAGTTCCTGTGTAGCCAAGTTTACATTCCGTGTAGTAGTGATATCTTATGATGTTTCTTTTTCTGTGTGACTTATTTCACTTAGAATCATCGTACCTGAATCCACTCATTATGCTGCTATGGGCCTGATGACATAGATTTCATTGCTGCGTGATATTGCATTGTACGTAATTACCACAACTTCTTTATCCATTTTTCACTTTGTGTGATACTGAACTTGTACCGTAAACGAGGTTCTTGTAAACAGAGCTTTCCCAAACTTTGGGGTGGCTGTGTCTTTTTGATCTTAATTTCCCTAAGCTATAGGACCATAAATGGAAGTGCCCTAGGCTCTGTTGCTTTGTTTTTTAGATGTTTCAGGAAACACCATACACTTCTCCAGAGTGGATGTTGGCAATTTACATCCCGCCCATGAGCATAACAAGGCTCCCAGTTCTCCATGGCCTGTCCTGCCTTTCTGGATTTTACACTTTTTTCAGATGGCCCTTTTGACCAGGGGACAGTGAGACTTCATTGTAGTGCAGATTTCCTTTGCAAGCTTGCTTTGTTGGCCAAAAAGGGCGTATGCGTTTTTTCCTGAATGTATTCAGGAAAAAACGCATACGCCCTTTTTGGCCAAGTGCATCATTGTGGACGTTCTGCCTCTTTTCCTATGCTTTACATGCAATTCCAGTCTACCTCCTGAAATCGGTTTCCTGCAATTCTGCCCCGCTTTCAAGTCCTCTTGGCAGCCTTACTTCAATATATTTTTGGACGATAGCTGTCATTTATAACTCTGCAGGTTTGTGAATGACAGTGCCCCTGAGCTCCTTTCTTCAACTCGCTTTCTTGTGAGCTGGCCGCAACACCGCAGCCTTGCTTCAGACCCTAGTGTGGTTCCGGCATGGCACGCTGAGCCTTTGGTTAATTCCTCTTCCTGGTGGGAAATGAGAGTTAAATTTGCCCGTCCAGACACCTCCAGCTAGTCTCTCATTGGTTCTCCCTATTCCTGTTCATTTTCCGCAGAAATTGCAAACTGGGCCAAACAGGAGGTTAAAGGCACTGACTCTCCAAGTGGGGAGAGTGTTAGTAAAGCATCTGGAATGTTGCACCCGAGTACCAGGGGACGAAAACTGACACAATTGAACACGTTTCCCGATCACACGGTGGATCATACTCTGGGTTCCACATGCATGTTTTAGCTGAAGGAAGAATCCCTTAAACCTGGAGAGTTGAGACCCATGGAATGGGTACCATGGAATATGACTTCAAAGGGTCTGCATTTGGCCACCGAACCTCACCAATCCTATCACTGCTGCGTTTATGCCGCTGTACACACGCTTGATTCTCTTTCGGAGACATATAAATCCATAGGTTTTAAGATTCTTCCTAGTCAGGTATATTCTTAGGCGTTTAATATGGGGTGTAGAGTCCACTTCGTTGATCAAGGATTAGCTCTTGTCTATTACATATTTGGCTTATGGAACGGTATCTGTGCTAATTTCAATCTCTGGTTTTATGCAGCACCCCAACTCACCTTTCGCCTTAAGCAAGCATAAGTTGGTTTTCTACATTTGAGACCCTGTTCTGTTTTGTAATTCAGTTCCTGTGTAGCCAAGTTTACATTCCGTGTAGTAGTGATATCTTATGATGTTTGTTTTTCTGTGTGACTTATTTCACTTAGAATCATCGTACCTGAATCCACTCATTATGCTGCTATGGGCCTGATGACATAGATTTCATTGCTGCGTGATATTGCATTGTACGTAATTACCACAACTTCTTTATCCATTTTTCACTTTGTGTGATACTGAACTTGTACCGTAAACGAGGTTCTTGTAAACAGAGCCGTCCCAAACTTTGGGGTGGCTGTGTCTTTTTTATTTTAATTTCCCTAAGCTATAGGACCATAAGTGGAAGTGCCCTAGGCTCTGTTGCTTTGGTTTTTAGATGTTTCAGGAAACACCATACACTTCTCCAGAGTGGATGTTCGCAATTTACATCCCGCACATCAGCATAACAAGGTTCCCAATTCTCCATGGCCTGTCCTGCCTTTCTGGATTTTACACTTTTTTCAGATGGCCCTTTTGACCGGGGGCAGTGAGACTTCATTGTAGTGCAGATTTCCTTTGCAAGCTTGCTTGGTTGGCCAAAAAGGGCGTATGCGTTTTTTCCTGAATATATTCAGGAAAAAACGCATACGCCCTTTTTGGCCAAGTGCATCATTGTGGACGTTCTGCCTCTTTTCCTATGCTTTACATGCAATTCCAGTCTACCTCCTGAAATCGGTTTCCTGCAATTCTGCCCCGCTTTCAAGTCCTCTTGGCAGCCTTACTTCAATATATTTTTGGACGATAGCTGTCATTTATAACTCTGCAGGTTTGTGAATGACAGTGCCCCTGAGCTCCATTCTTCAACTCGCTTTCTTGTGAGCTGGCCGCAACACCGCAGGATTGCTTCAGGCCCTAGTGTGGTTCCGGCATGGCACGAGAGCCTTTGGTTAATTCCTCTTCCTGGTGGGAAATGAGAGTTAAATTTGCCCGTCCAGACACCTCCAGCTAGTCTCTCATTGTTTCTCCCTATTCCTGTTCATTTTCCGCAGAAATTGCAAACTGGGCCAAACAGGAGGTTAAAGGCACTGACTCTCCAAGTGGGGAGAGTGTTAGTAAAGCATCTGGAATGTTGCACCCGAGTACCAGGGGACGAAAACTGACACAATTGAACACGTTTCCCGATCACACGGTGGATCATACTCTGGGTTCCACATGCATGTTTTAGCTGAAGGAAGAATCCCATAAACCTGGAGAGTTGAGACCCATGGAGTGGGTACCATGCAATATGACTTCAAAGGGTCTGCATTTGTCCACCGAACCTCACCAATAATATCACTGCTGCGTTTATGCCGCTGTACACACGCTTGATTCTCTTTCGGAGACATATAAATCCATAGGTTTTAAGATTCTTCCTAGTCAGGTATATTCTTAGGCGTTTAATATGGGGTGTAGAGTCCACTTCGTTGATCAAGGAGTAGCTCTTGTCTATTACATATTTGGCTTATGGAACGGTATCTGTGCTAATTTCAATCTCTGGTTTTATGCAGCACCCCAACTCACCTTTCCCCTTAAGCAAGCATAAGTCGGTTTTCTACATTTGAGACCCTGTTCTGTTTTGTAATTCAGTTCCTGTGTAGCCAAGTTTACATTCCATGTGGTAGAGATATCTTATGATGTTTCTTTTTCTGTGTGACTTATTTCACTTAGAATCATCGTACCTGAATCCACTCATTATGCTGCTACGGGCCTGATGACATAGATTTCATTGCTGAGTGATATTGCATTGTACGTAAGTACCACAACTTCTTTATCCATTTTGCGCTTTCTGTGATATTGAACTTGTACCGTAAACGAGGTTCTTGTAAACAGAGCTGTCCCAAACATTTGGGTGGTTGTGTCTTTTTGATTTTAATTTCCCTAAGCTATAGGACCATAAGTGGAAGTGCCCTAGGCTCTGTTGCTTTGTTTTTTAGATGTTTCAGGAAACACCATACACTTCTCCAGAGTGCCTGTTGGCAATTTACATCCCGCCCATCAGCATAACAATTCTCCCAGTTCTCCATGGCCTGTCCTGCCTTTCTGGATTTTACACTTTTTTCAGATGGCCCTTTTGACCAGGGGACAGTGAGACTTCATTGTAGTGCAGATTTCCTTTGCAAGCTTGCTTGGTTGGCCAAAAAGGGCGTATGCGTTTTTTCCTGAATGTATTCAGGAAAAAACGCATACGCCCTTTTTGGCCAAGTGCATCATTGTGGACGTTCTGCCTCTTTTCCTATGCTTTACATGCAATTCCAGTCTACCTCCTGAAATCGGTTTCCTGCAATTCTGCCCCGCTTTCAAGTCCTCTTGGCAGCCTTACTTCAATATATTTTTGGACGATAGCTGTCATTTATAACTCTGCAGGTTTGTGAATGACAGTGCCCCTGAGCTCCTTTCTTCAACTCGCTTTCTTGTGAGCTGGCCGCAACACCGCAGCCTTGCTTCAGGCCCTAGTGTGGTTCCGGCATGGCACGCTGAGCCTTTGGTTAATTCCTCTTCCTGGTGGGAAATGAGAGTTAAATTTGCCCGTCCAGACACCTCCAGCTAGTCTCTCATTGGTTCTCCCTATTCCTGTTCATTTTCCGCAGAAATTGCAAACTGGGCCAAACAGGAGGTTAAAGGCACTGACTCTCCAAGTGGGGAGAGTGTTAGTAAAGCATCTGGAATGTTGCACCCGAGTACCAGGGGACGAAAACTGACACAATTGAACACGTTTCCCGATCACACGGTGGATCATATTCTGGGTTCCACATGCATGTTTTAGCTGAAGGAAGAATCCCTTAAACCTGGAGAGTTGAGACCCATGGAATGGGTACCATGGAATATGACTTCAAAGGGTCTGCATTTGTCCACCGAACCTCACCAATCCTATCACTGCTGCGTTTATACCACTGTACACACGCTTGATTCTCTTTCGGAGACATATAAATCCATAGGTTTTAAGATTCTTCCTAGTCAGGTATATTCTTAGGCGTTTAATATGGGGTGTAGAGTCCACTTCGTTGAGCAAGGAGTAGCTCTTGTCTATTACATATTTGGCTTATGGAACGGTATCTGTGCTAATTTCAATCTCTGGTTTTATGCAGCACCCCAACTCACCTTTCCCCTTAAGCAAGCATAAGTTGGTTTTCTACATTGGAGACCCTGTTCTGTTTTGTAATTCAGTTCCTGTGTAGCGAAGTTTACATTCCGTGTAGTAGTGATATCTTATGATGTTTCTTTTTCTGTGTGACTTATTTCACTTAGAATCATCGTACCTGAATCCACTCATTATGCTGCTATGGGCATGATGACATAGATTTCATTGCTGAGTGATATTGCATTATACGTATGTACCACAACTTCTTTATCCATTTTTCACTTTCTGTGATTTTGAACTTGTACTGTAAAGAAGGTTCTTGTAAACAGAGCCGTCCCAAACTTTGGGGTGGCTGTGTCTTTTTGATTTTAATTTCCCTAAGCTATAGGACCATAAGTGGAAGTGCCCTAGGCTCTGTTGCTTTGTTTTTTAGATGTTTCAGGAAACACCATACACTTCTCCAGAGTGGCTGTTGGCAATTTACATCACGCCCATGAGCATAACAAGGCTCCCAGTTCTCCATGGCCTGTCCTGCCTTTCTGGATTTTACACTTTTTTCAGATGGCCCTTTTGACCGGGGGGCTGTGAGACTTCATTGTAGTGCAGATTTCCTTTGCAAGCTTGCTTGGTTGGCCAAAAAGGGCGTATGCGTTTTTTCCTGAATATATTCAGGAAAAAACGCATACGCCCTTTTTGGCCAAGTGCATCATTGTGGACGTTCTGCCTCTTTTCCTATGCTTTACATGCAATTCCAGTCTACCTCCTGAAATCGGTTTCCTGCAATTCTGCCCCGCTTTCAAGTCCTCTTGGCAGCCTTACTTCAATATATTTTTGGACGATAGCTGTCATTTATAACTCTGCAGGTTTGTGAATGACAGTGCCCCTGAGCTCCTTTCTTCAACTCGCTTTCTTGTGAGCTGGCCGCAACACCGCAGGATTGCTTCAGGCCCTAGTGTGGTTCCGGCATGGCACGCTGAGCCTTTGGTTAATTCCTCTTCCTGGTGGGAAATGAGAGTTAAATTTGCCCGTCCAGACACCTCCAGCTAGTCTCTCATTGTTTCTCCCTATTCCTGTTCATTTTCCGCAGAAATTGCAAACTGGGCCAAACAGGAGGTTAAAGGCACTGACTCTCCAAGTGGGGAGAGTGTTAGTAAAGCATCTGGAATGTTGCACCCGAGTACCAGGGGACGAAAACTGACACAATTGAACACGTTTCCCGATCACACGGTGGATCATACTGTGGGTTCCACATGCATGTTTTAGCTGAAGGAAGAATCCCTTAAACCTGGAGAGTTGAGACCCATGGAGTGGGTACCATGCAATATGACTTCAAAGGGTCTGCATTTGTCCACCGAACCTCACCAATAATATCACTGCTGCGTTTATGCCGCTGTACACACGTTTGATTCTCTTTCGGAGACATATAAATCCATAGGTTTTAAGATTCTTCCTAGTCAGGTATATTCTTAGGCGTTTAATATGGGGTGTAGAGTCCACTTCGTTGATCAAGGAGTAGCTCTTGTCTATTACATATTTGGCTTATGGAACGGTATCTGTGCTAATTTCAATCTCTGGTTTTATGCAGCACCCCAACTCACCTTTCCCGTTAAGCAAGCATAAGTCGGTTTTCTACATTTGAGACCCTGTTCTGTTTTGTAATTCAGTTCCTGTGTAGCCAAGTTTACATTCCATGTGGTAGAGATATCTTATGATGTTTCTTTTTCTGTGTGACTTATTTCACTTAGAATCATCGTACCTGAATCCACTCATTATGCTGCTACGGGCCTGATGACATAGATTTCATTGCTGAGTGATATTGCATTGTACGTAAGTACCACAACTTCTTTATCCATTTTGCGCTTTCTGTGATATTGAACTTGGACCGTAAATGAGGTTCTTGTAAACAGAGCTGTCCCAAACATTTGGGTGGTTGTGTCTTTTTGATTTTAATTTCCCTAAGCTATAGGACCATAAGTGGAAGTGCCCTAGGCTCTGTTGCTTTGTTTTTTAGATGTTTCAGGAAACACCATACACTTCTCCAGAGTGCCTGTGGGCAATTTACATCCCGCCCATGAGCATAACAAGGCTCCCAGTTCTCCATGGCCTGTCCTGCCTTTCTGGATTTTACACTTTTTTCAGATGGCCATTTTGACCAGGGGACAGTGAGACTTCATTGTAGTGCAGATTTCCTTTGCAAGCTTGCTTGGTTGGCCAAAAAGGGCGTATGCGTTTTTTCCTGAATATATTCAGGAAAAAACGCATACGCCCTTTTTGGCCAAGTGCATCATTGTGGACGTTCTGCCTCTTTTCCTATGCTTTACATGCAATTCCAGTCTACCTCCTGAAATCGGTTTCCTGCAATTCTGCCCCGCTTTCAAGTCCTCTTGGCAGCCTTACTTCAATATATTTTTGGACGATAGCTGTCATTTATAACTCTGCAGGTTTGTGAATGACAGTGCCCCTGAGCTCCATTCTTCAACTCGCTTTCTTGTGAGCTGGCCGCAACACCGCAGGATTGCTTCAGGCCCTAGTGTGGGTCCGGCATGGCACGCTGAGCCTTTGGTTAATTCCTCTTCCTGGTGGGAAATGAGAGTTAAATTTGCCCGTCCAGACACCTCCAGCTAGTCTCTCATTGGTTCTCCCTATTCCTGTTCATTTTCCGCAGAAATTGCAAACTGGGCCAAACAGGAGGTTAAAGGCACTGACTCTCCAAGTGGGGAGAGTGTTAGTAAAGCATCTGGAATGTTGCACCCGAGTACCAGGGGACGAAAACTGACACAATTGAACACGTTTCCCGATCACACGGTGGATCATACTCTGGGTTCCACATGCATGTTTTAGCTGAAGGAAGAATCCCTTAAACCTGGAGAGTTGAGACCCATGGAATGGGTACCATGCAATATGACTTCAAAGGGTCTGCATTTGTCCACCGAACCTCACCAATCCTATCACTGCTGCGTTTATGCCGCTGTACACACGCTTGATTCTCTTTCGGAGACATATAAATCCATAGGTTTTAAGATTCTTCCTAGTCAGGTATATTCTTAGGCGTTTAATATGGGGTGTAGAGTCCACTTCGTTGAGCAAGGAGTAGCTCTTGTCTATTACATATTTGGCTTATGGAATGGTATCTGTGCTAATTTCAATCTGTGGTTTTATGCAGCACCCCAACTCACCTTTCCCCTTAAGCAAGCATAAGTTGGTTTTCTACATTTGAGACCCTGTTCTGTTTTGTAATTCAGTTCCTGTGTAGCCAAGTTTACATTCCGTGTAGTAGTGATATCTTATGATGTTTCTTTTTCTGTGTGACTTATTTCACTTAGAATCATCGTACCTGAATCCACTCATTATGCTGCTATGGGCCTGATGACATAGATTTCATTGCTGAGTGATATTGCATTATACGTATGTACCACAACTTCTTTATCCATTTTTCACTTTCTGTGATTTTGAACTTGTACTGTAAAGAAGGTTCTTGTAAACAGAGCCGTCCCAAACTTTGGGGTGGCTGTGTTTTTTTGATTTTAATTTCCCTAAGCTATAGGACCATAAGTGGAAGTGCCCTAGGCTCTGTTGCTTTGTTTTTTAGATGTTTCAGGAAACACCATACACTTCTCCAGAGTGGCTGTTGGCAATTTACATCACGCCCATGAGCATAACAAGGCTCCCAGTTCTCCATGGCCTGTCCTGCCTTTCTGGATTTTACACTTTTTTCAGATGGCCCTTTTGACCGGGGGGCTGTGAGACTTCATTGTAGTGCAGATTTCCTTTGCAAGCTTGCTTGGTTGGCCAAAAAGGGCGTATGCGTTTTTTCCTGAATATATTCAGGAAAAAACGCATACGCCCTTTTTGGCCAAGTGCATCATTGTGGACGTTCTGCCTCTTTTCCTATGCTTTACATGCAATTCCAGTCTACCTCCTGAAATCGGTTTCCTGCAATTCTGCCCCGCTTTCAAGTCCTCTTGGCAGCCTTACTTCAATATATTTTTGGACGATAGCTGTCATTTATAACTCTGCAGGTTTGTGAATGACAGTGCCCCTGAGCTCCTTTCTTCAACTCGCTTTCTTGTGAGCTGGCCGCAACACCGCAGGATTGCTTCAGGCCCTAGTGTGGTTCCGGCATGGCACGCTGAGCCTTTGGTTAATTCCTCTTCCTGGTGGGAAATGAGAGTTAAATTTGCCCGTCCAGACACCTCCAGCTAGTCTCTCATTGTTTCTCCCTATTCCTGTTCATTTTCCGCAGAAATTGCAAACTGGGCCAAACAGGAGGTTAAAGGCACTGACTCTCCAAGTGGGGAGAGTGTTAGTAAAGCATCTGGAATGTTGCACCCGAGTACCAGGGGACGAAAACTGACACAATTGAACACGTTTCCCGATCACACGGTGGATCATACTGTGGGTTCCACATGCATGTTTTAGCTGAAGGAAGAATCCCTTAAACCTGGAGAGTTGAGACCCATGGAGTGGGTACCATGCAATATGACTTCAAAGGGTCTGCATTTGTCCACCGAACCTCACCAATAATATCACTGCTGCGTTTATGCCGCTGTACACACGTTTGATTCTCTTTCGGAGACATATAAATCCATAGGTTTTAAGATTCTTCCTAGTCAGGTATATTCTTAGGCGTTTAATATGGGGTGTAGAGTCCACTTCGTTGATCAAGGAGTAGCTCTTGTCTATTACATATTTGGCTTATGGAACGGTATCTGTGCTAATTTCAATCTCTGGTTTTATGCAGCACCCCAACTCACCTTTCCCGTTAAGCAAGCATAAGTCGGTTTTCTACATTTGAGACCCTGTTCTGTTTTGTAATTCAGTTCCTGTGTAGCCAAGTTTACATTCCATGTGGTAGAGATATCTTATGATGTTTCTTTTTCTGTGTGACTTATTTCACTTAGAATCATCGTACCTGAATCCACTCATTATGCTGCTACGGGCCTGATGACATAGATTTCATTGCTGAGTGATATTGCATTGTACGTAAGTACCACAACTTCTTTATCCATTTTGCGCTTTCTGTGATATTGAACTTGGACCGTAAATGAGGTTCTTGTAAACAGAGCTGTCCCAAACATTTGGGTGGTTGTGTCTTTTTGATTTTAATTTCCCTAAGCTATAGGACCATAAGTGGAAGTGCCCTAGGCTCTGTTGCTTTGTTTTTTAGATGTTTCAGGAAACACCATACACGTCTCCAGAGTGCCTGTGGGCAATTTACATCCCGCCCATGAGCATAACAAGGCTCCCAGTTCTCCATGGCCTGTCCTGCCTTTCTGGATTTTACACTTTTTTCAGATGGCCATTTTGACCAGGGGACAGTGAGACTTCATTGTAGTGCAGATTTCCTTTGCAAGCTTGCTTGGTTGGCCAAAAAGGGCGTATGCGTTTTTTCCTGAATATATTCAGGAAAAAACGCATACGCCCTTTTTGGCCAAGTGCATCATTGTGGACGTTCTGCCTCTTTTCCTATGCTTTACATGCAATTCCAGTCTACCTCCTGAAATCGGTTTCCTGCAATTCTGCCCCGCTTTCAAGTCCTCTTGGCAGCCTTACTTCAATATATTTTTGGACGATAGCTGTCATTTATAACTCTGCAGGTTTGTGAATGACAGTGTCCCTGAGCTCCATTCTTCAACTCGCTTTCTTGTGAGCTGGCCGCAACACCGCAGGATTGCTTCAGGCCCTAGTGTGGGTCCGGCATGGCACGCTGAGCCTTTGGTTAATTCCTCTTCCTGGTGGGAAATGAGAGTTAAATTTGCCCGTCCAGACACCTCCAGCTAGTCTCTCATTGGTTCTCCCTATTCCTGTTCATTTTCCGCAGAAATTGCAAACTGGGCCAAACAGGAGGTTAAAGGCACTGACTCTCCAAGTGGGGAGAGTGTTAGTAAAGCATCTGGAATGTTGCACCCGAGTACCAGGGGACGAAAACTGACACAATTGAACACGTTTCCCGATCACACGGTGGATCATACTCTGGGTTCCACATGCATGTTTTAGCTGAAGGAAGAATCCCTTAAACCTGGAGAGTTGAGACCCATGGAATGGGTACCATGCAATATGACTTCAAAGGGTCTGCATTTGTCCACCGAACCTCACCAATCCTATCACTGCTGCGTTTATGCCGCTGTACACACGCTTGATTCTCTTTCGGAGACATATAAATCCATAGGTTTTAAGATTCTTCCTAGTCAGGTATATTCTTAGGCGTTTAATATGGGGTGTAGAGTCCACTTCGTTGAGCAAGGAGTAGCTCTTGTCTATTACATATTTGGCTTATGGAATGGTATCTGTGCTAATTTCAATCTGTGGTTTTATGCAGCACCCCAACTCACCTTTCCCCTTAAGCAAGCATAAGTTGGTTTTCTACATTTGAGACCCTGTTCTGTTTTGTAATTCAGTTCCTGTGTAGCCGAGTTTACATTCCGTGTAGTAGTGATATCTTATGATGTTTCTTTTTCTGTGTGACTTATTTCACTTAGAATCATCGTACCTGAATCCACTCATTATGCTGCTATGGGCCTGATGACATAGATTTCATTGCTGAGTGATATTGCATTATACGTATGTACCACAACTTCTTTATCCATTTTTCACTTTCTGTGATTTTGAACTTGTACTGTAAAGAAGGTTCTTGTAAACAGAGCCGTCCCAAACTTTGGGGTGGCTGTGTCTTTTTGATTTTAATTTCCCTAAGCTATAGGACCATAAGTGGAAGTGCCCTAGGCTCTGTTGCTTTGTTTTTTAGATGTTTCAGGAAACACCATACACTTCTCCAGAGTTGCTGTTGGCAATTTACATCCCGCCCATGAGCATAACAAGGCTCCCAGTTCTCCATGGCCTGTCCTGCCTTTCTGGATTTTACACTTTTTTCAGATGGCCCTTTTGACCGGGGGGCTGTGAGACTTCATTGTAGTGCAGATTTCCTTTGCAAGCTTGCTTGGTTGGCCAAAAAGGGCGTATGCGTTTTTTCCTGAATATATTCAGGAAAAAACGCATACGCCCTTTTTGGCCAAGTGCATCATTGTGGACGTTCTGCCTCTTTTCCTATGCTTTACATGCAATTCCAGTCTACCTCCTGAAATCGGTTTCCTGCAATTCTGCCCCGCTTTCAAGTCCTCTTGGCAGCCTTACTTCAATATATTTTTGGACGATAGCTGTCATTTATAACTCTGCAGGTTTGTGAATGACAGTGCCCCTGAGCTCCTTTCTTCAACTCGCTTTCTTGTGAGCTGGGCGCAACACCGCACCATTGCTTCAGGCCCTAGTGTTGTTCCGGCATGGCACGCTGAGCCTTTGGTTAATTCCTCTTCCTGGTGGGAAATGAGAGTTAAATTTGCCCGTCCAGACACCTCCAGCTAGTCTCTCATTGGTTCTCCCTATTCCTGTTCATTTTCCGCAGAAATTGCAAACTGGGCCAAACAGGAGGTTAAAGGCACTGACTCTCCAAGTGGGGAGAGTGTTAGTAAAGCGTCTGGAATGTTGCACCCGAGTACCAGGGGACGAAAACTGAGACACATTTGAACACGTTTCCCGATCACATGGTGGATCATACTCTGGGTTCCACATGCATGTTTTAGCTGAAGGAAGAATCCCTTAAACCTGGAGAGTTGAGACCCCTGCAATGGGTACCATGCAATATGACTTCAAAGGGTCTGCATTTGCTCACCGAACCTCACCAATCCTAGCACTGCTGCATTTATGCCACTGTACACACGCTTGATTCTCTTTCTGAGACATATATATCAATAGGTTTTAATATTCTTACTAGTCAGGTATATTCTTACGCGTTTAATATGGGGTGTAGAGTCCACTTTGTTGAGCAAGGAGTAGCTCTTGTCTATTAAATATTTGGCTTATGGAACGGTATCTGTTCTAATTTCAATCTCTGGTTTTATGCAGCACCCCAACTCACCTTTCGCCTTAAGCAAGCATAAGTTGGTTTTCTACATTTGAGACCCTGTTCTGTTTTGTAATTCAGTTCCTGTGTAGCCAAGTTTACATTCCTTGTAGTAGTGATATCTTATGATGTTTGTTTTTCTGTGTGACTTATTTCACTTAGAATCATCGTACCTGAATCCACTCATTATGCTGCTACGGGCCTGATGACATAGATTTCATTGCTGAGTGATATTGCATTGTACGTAAGTACTACAACTTCTTTATCCATTTTGCGCTTTCTGTGATATTGAACTTGTACCGTAAACGAGGTTCTTGTAAACAGAGCTGTCCCAAAGATTGGGGTGGTTGTGTGTTTTAGATTTTAATTTCCCTAAGCTATAGGACCATAAGTGGAAGTGCCCTAGGCTCTGTTGCCTTGTTTTTTAGATGTTTCAGGAAACACCATACACTTCTCCAGAGTGACTGTTGGCAATTTACATCCCGCCCATCAGCATAACAAGGCTCCCAGTTCTCCATGGCCTGTCCTGCCTTTCTGGATTTTACACTTTTTTCAGATGGCCCTTTTGACCGGGGGGCAGTGAGACTTCATTGTAGTGCAGATTTCCTTTGCAAGCTTGCTTGGTTGGCCAAAAAGGGCGTATGCGTTTATTCCTGAATATATTCAGGAAAAAACGCATATGCCCTTTTTGGCCAAGTGCATCATTGTGGACGTTCTGCCTCTTTTCCTATGTTTTACATGCAATTCCAGTCTACCTCCTGAAATCGGTTTCCTGCAATTCTGCCCCGCTTTCAAGTCCTCTTGGCAGCCTTACTTCAATATATTTTTGGACGATAGCTGTCATTTATAACTCTGCAGGTATGTGAATGACAGTGCCCCTGAGCTCCTTTCTTCAACTCGCTTTCTTGTGAGCTGGCCGCAACACCGCAGCATTGCGTCAGGCCCTAGTGTGGTTCCAGCATGGCACGCTGAGCCTTTGGTTAATTCCTCTTCCTGGTGGGAAATGAGAGTTAAATTTGCCCGTCCAGACACCTCCAGCTAGTCTCTCATTGGTTCTCCCTATTCCTGTTCATTTTCCGCAGAAATTGCAAACTGGGCCAAACAGGAGGTTAAAGGCACTGACTCTCCAAGTGGGGAGAGTGTTAGTAAAGCATCTGGAATGTTGCACCCGAGTACCAGGGGACGAAAACTGACACAATTTAACACGTTTCCCGAGCACACGGTGGATCATACTCTGGGTTCCACATGCATGTTTTAGCTGAAGGAAGAATCCCTTAAACCTGGAGAGTTGAGACCCATGGAATGGGTACCATGCAATATGACTTCAAAGGGTCTGCATTTGTCCACCGAACCTCACCAATCCTATCACTGCTGCGTTTATGCCGCTGTACACACGCTTGATTCTCTTTCGGAGACATATAAATCCATAGGTTTTAAGATTCTTACTAGTCAGGTATATTCTTAGGCGTTTATTATGGGGTGTAGAGTCCACTTCGTTGAGCAAGGAGTAGCTCTTGTCTATTACATATTTGGCTTATGGAACGGTATCTGTGCTAATTTCAATCTCTGGTTTTATGCAGCACCCCAACTCACCTTTCGCCTTAAGCAAGCATAAGTTGGTTTTCTACATTTGAGACCCTGTTCTGTTTTGTAATTCAGTTCCTGTGTAGCCAAGTTTACATTCCGTGTAGTAGTGATAGCTTATGATGTTTCTTTTTCTGTGTGACTTATTTCACTTAGAATCATCGTACCTGAATCCACTCATTATGCTGCTATGGGCCCGATGACATAGATTTCATTGCTGCGTGATATTGCATTGTACGTAATTACCACAACTTCTTTATCCATTTTTCACTTTCTGTGATACTGAACTTGTACCGTAAACGAGGTTCTTGTAAACAGAGCTGTCCCAAACTTTGGGGTGGCTGTGTCTTTTTGATTTTAATTTCCCTAAGCTATAGGACCATAAGTGGAAGTGCCCTAGGCTCTGTTGCTTTGCTTTTTAGATGTTTCAGGAAACACCATACACTTCTCCAGAGTGGCTGTTCGCAATTTACATCCCGCACATCAGCATAACAAGGTTCCCAATTCTCCATGGCCTGTCCTGCCTTTCTGGATTTTACACTTTTTTAAGATGGCCCTTTTGACCGGGGGCAGTGAGACTTCATTGTAGTGCAGATTTCCTTTGCAAGCTTGCTTGGTTGGCCAAAAAGGGCGTAGGCTTTTTTTCTTGAGGAAAAAACGCATACGCCCTTTTTGGCCAAGTGCATCATTGTGGACGTTCTGCCTCTTTTCCTATGCTTTACATGCAATTCCAGTCTACCTCCTGAAATCGGTTTCCTGCAATTCTGCCCCGCTTTCAAGTCCTCTTGGCAGCCTTACTTCAATATATTTTTGGACGATAGCTGTCATTTATAACTCTGCAGTATTGTGAATTACAGTGCCCCTGAGCTCCTTTCTTCAACTTGCTTTCTTGTGAGCTGGCCGCAACACCGCAGCATCGCTTCAGCCCCTAGTGTTGTTCCGGCATGGCACGCTGAGCCTTTGTTTAATTCCTCTTCCTGGTGGGAAATGAGAGTTAAATTTGCCCGTCCAGACACCTCCAGCTAGTCTCTCATTGGTTCTCCCTATTCCTGTTCATTTTCCGCAGAAATTGCAAACTGGGCCAAACAGGAGGTTAAAGGCACTGACTCTCCAAGTGGGGAGAGTGTTAGTAAAGCGTCTGGAATGTTGCACCCGAGTACCAGGGGACGAAAACTGACATATTTGAACACGTTTCCCGATCACACGGTGGATCATACTCTGGGTTCCACATGCATGTTTTAGCTGAAGGAAGAATCCCTTAAACCTGGAGAGTTGAGACCCATGGAATGGGTACCATGCAATATGACTTCAAAGGGTCTGCATTTGCTCACCGAACCTCATCAATCCTATCACTGCTGCATTTATGCCGCTATACACACGCTTGATTCTCTTTCGGAGATATATAAATCCATAGGTTTTAAGATTCTTACTAGTCAGGTATATGCTTAGGCGTTTAATATGGGGTGTTGAGTCCACTTCGTTGAGCAAGGTGTAGCTCTTTTCTATTACATATTTGGCTTATGGAACGATATCTGTGCTAATTTCAATGTCTGGTTTTATGCAGCGCCCCAACTCACCTTTCCCCTTAAGGAAGCATAAGTTGGTTTTCTACATTTGAGACCCTGTTCTGTTTTGTAATTCAGTTCCTGTGTAGCCAAGTTTACATTCCGTGTAGTAGTGATATCTTATGAAGTTTCTTTTTCTGTGTGACTTATTTCACTTAGAATCATCGTACCTGAATCCACTCATTATGCTGTTACGGGCCTGATGACATAGATTTCATTGCTGAGTGATATTGCATTGTACGTAAGTACCACAACTTCTTTATCCATTTTTCGCTTTCTGCGATATTGAACTTGTACCGTAAACGAGGTTCTTGTAAACAGAGCCGTTCCAAATTTGGGTTGGCTGTGTCTTTTTGATTTTAAGTTCCCTAAGCTATAGTACCATAAGTGGAAGTGCCCTAGGCTCTGTTGCTTTGTTTTGTAGATGTTTCAAGAAACACCATACCCTTCTCCAGAGTGGCTGTTGGCAATTTACATCCCGCCCATCAGCATAACAAGGCTCCCAGTTCTCCATGGCCTGTCCTGCCTTTCTGGATTTTACAATTTTTTCAGATGGCCCTTTTGACCGGGGGGGCAGTGAGACTTCATTGTAGTGCAGATTTCCTTTGCAAGCTTGCTTGCTTGGCTAAAAAGGGCATAGGCTTTTTTTCTTGAGGAAAAAACGCATATGCGCTTTTTGGCCAAGTGCATCATTGTGGACGTTCTGCCTCTTTTCCTATGCTTTACATGCAATTCCAGTCTACCTCCTGAAATCGGTTTCCTGCAATTCTGCCCCGCTTTCAAGTCCTCTTGGCAGCCTTACTTCAATATATTTTTGGACGATAGCTGTCATTTATAACTCTGCAGGTTTGAAAATGACAGTGGCCCTGAGCTCCTTTCTTCAACTCACTTTCTTCTGAGCTGGCCGCAACACCGCAGGATTGCTTCAGGCCCTAGTGTGGTTCCGGCATGACACACTGAGTGTTTGGTTAATTCCTCTTCCTAGTGGGAAATGAGAGTTAAATTTGCCCGTCCAGACACCTCCAGCTAGTCTCTCATTGGTTCTCCCTATTCCTGTTCATTTTCCACAGAAATTGCAAAACTGGGCAAAACAGGAGGTTAAAGGCACTGACTCTCCAAGTGGGGAGAGTGTTAGTAAAGCGTCTGGAATGTTGCACCCGAGTACCAGGGGACGAAAGCTGAGACACATTTGAACACGTTTCCTGATCACACGGTGGATGATACTCTGGGTTCCACATGCATGTTTTAGCTGAAGGAAGAATCCCTTAAACCTGGAGAGTTGAGATCCATGGAATGGGTACCATGCAATATGACTTCAAAGGGTCTGCATTTGCTCACCGAACCTCACCAATCCTATCACTGCTGCGTTTATGCCGCTGTACACACGCTTGATTCTCTTTCGGAGACATATAAATCCATAGGTTTTAAGATTCTTCCTAGTCAGGTATATTCTTAGGCGTTTAATATGGGGTGTTGAGCCCACTTCGTTGAGCAAGGAGTAGCTCTTGTCTATTACATATTTGGCTTATGGAACGGTATCTGTGCTAATTTCAATCTCTGGTTTTATGTAGCACCCCAACTCACCTTTCCCCTTAAGCAAGCATAAGTTGGTTTTCTACATTAGAGACCCTGTTCTGTTTTGTAATTCAGTTCCTGTGTAGCCAAGTTTACATTCCGTGTAGTAGTGATATCTTATGATGTTTCTTTTTCTGTGTGACTTACTTCACTTAGAATCATCGTACCTGAATCCACTCATTATGCTGCTACGGGCCTGATGACATAGATTTCATTGCTGAGTGATATTGCATTGTACGTAAGTACCACAACTTCTTTATCCATTTTTCACTTTCTGCGATACTGAACTTGTACCGTAAATGAGGTTCTTGTAAACAGAGCCGTCCCAAACTCTGGGGTGGCTGTGTCTTTTTGATTTTAATTTCCCTAAGCTATAGGACCATAAGTGGAAGTGCCCTAGGCTCTGTTGCTTTGTTTTTTAGATGTTTCAGGAAACACCATACCCTTCTCCAGAGTGGCTGTTGGCAATTTACATCCCGCCCATGAGCATAACAAGGCTCCCAGTTCTCCATGGCCTGTCCTGCGTTTCTGGATTTTACACTTTTTTCAGATGGCCCATTTGACCGGGGCGCAGTGAGACCTTATTGTAGTGCAGATTTCCTTTTCAAGCTTGATTGGTTGGCAAAAAAGTGCATATGCATGTTTTCCTGAATATATTCAGGAAAAAACGCGTATGCCCTTTTTGGCCAAGTCCATCATTGTGGACGTTCTGCCTCTTTTCCTATGCTTTACATGCAATTCCAGTCTACCTCCTGAAATCGGTTTCCTGCAATTCTGCCCCACTTTTAAGTCCTCTTGGCAGCCTTACTTCAATATATTTTTGGACGATAGCTGTCATTTATAACTCTGCAGGTTTGTGAATGACAGTGCCCCTGAGCTCCTTTCTTCAACTCGCTTTCTTGTGAGCTGGCCACAACACCGCAGGATTGCTTCAGGCCCTAGTGTGGTTCCGGCACAGCACGCTGAGCCTTTGGTTAATTCCTCTTCCTGGTGGGTAATGAGAGTTAAATTTGCCCGTCCAGACACCTCAAGCTAGTCTCTCTTGTTTCTCCCTATTCCTGTTCATTTTCTGCAGAAATTGCAAACTGGGCCAAACAGGAGGTTAAAGGCACTGACTCTCCAAGTGGGGAGAGTGTTAGTAAAGCGTCTGGAATGTTGCACCCGAGTACCGGGGGACGAATACTGAGACACATTTGAACACGTTTCCCGATCACACGGTGGATCATAATCTGGGTTCCACATGCATGTTTTAGCTGAAGGAAGAATCCCTTAAACCTGGAGAGTTGAGACCCATGGAATGGGTACCATGCAATATGACTTCTAAGGGTCTGCATTTGCTCACCGATCCTCACCAATCCTATCACTGCTGCGTTTATGCCACTGTACACACGCTTGATTCTCTTTCGGAGACATATAAATCCATAGGTTTTAAGATTCTTACTAATCAGGTATATTTTTAGGCGTTTAATATGGGGTGTTGAGTCCACTTCGTTGAACAAGGAGTAGCTCTTGTCTATTACATATTTGGCTTATGGAACGGTATCTGTGCTAATTTCAATCTCTGGTTTTATGCAGCACCCCAACTCACCTTTCCCCTTAAGCAAGCATAAGTTGGTTTTCTACATTTGAGACCCCGTTCTGTTTTGTAATTCAGTTCCTGTGTAGCCAAGTTTACATTCCGTGTAGTAGTGATATCTTATGATGTTTGTTTTTCTGTGTGACTTATTTCACTTAGAATCATCGTACCTGAATCCACTCATTATGCTGCTACGGGCCTGATGACATAGATTTCATTGCTGAGTGATATTGCATTGTACGTAAGTACCACAACTTCTTTATCCATTTTTCGCTTTCTGCGATATTGAACTTGTACCGTAAACGAGGTTCTTGTAAACAGAACCGTCCCAAACTTTGGGGTGGCTGTGTCTTTTTGATTTTAATTTCCCTAAGCTATAGGACCATAAGTGGAAGTGCCCTAGGCTCTGTTGCTTTGTTTTTTAGATGTTTCAGGAAACACCATACACTACTCCAGAGTGGCTGTTGGCAATTTACATCCCGCCCATCAGCATAACAAGGCTCCCAGTTCTCCATGGCCTGTCCTGCCTTTCTGGATTTTATACTTTTTTCAGATGGCCCTTTTGCCCGCGGGGTAGTGAGACTTCATTGTAGTGCAGATTCCCTTTGCAAGCTTGCTTGGTTGGCCAAAAAGGGCGTATGCGTTTTTTCCTGAATATATTCAGGAAAAAACGCATACGCCCTTTTTGGCCAAGTGCATCATTGTGGACGTTCTGCCTCTTTTCCTATGCTTTACATGCAATTCCAGTCTACCTCCTGAAATCGGTTTCCTGCAATTCTGCCACGCTTTCAAGTCCTCTTGGCAGCCTTACTTCAATATATTTTTGGACGATAGCTGTCATTTATAACTCTGCAGGTTTGTGAATTACAGTGCCCCTGAGCTCCTTTCTTCAACTCGTTTTCTTGTGAGCTGGCAGCAACACCGCAGAATTGCTTCAGGCCCTAGTGTGGTTCCAGAATGGCACGCTGAGCCTTTGGTTAATTCCTCTTCCTGGTGGGCAATGAGAGTTAAATTTGCCCGTCCAGACACCTCCAGCTAGTCTCTCATTGGTTCTCTCTATTCTTGTTCATTTTCCGCAGAAATTGCAAACTGGGCCAAACAGGAGGTTAAAGGCACTGACTCTCCAAGTGGGGAGAGTGTTAGTAAAGCGTCTGGAATGTTGCACCCGAGTACCGGGGGACGAAAACTGAGTCACATTTGAACACGTTTCCCGATCACACAGTGGATCATACTCTGGGTTCCACATGCATGTTTTAGCTGAAGGAAGAATCCCTTAAACCTGGAGAGTTGAGACCCATGGAATGGGTACCATGCAATATGACTTCAAAGGGTCTGCATTTGCTCACCGAACCTCACCAATCCTAACACTGCTGCGTTTATGCCGCTGTACACACGCTTGATTCCCTTTCGGAGACATATAAATCCATAGGTTTTAAGATTCTTACTAGTCAGGTATATTCTTATGCGTTTAATATGGGGTGTTGAGTCCACTTCGTTGAGCAATGAGTAGCTCTTGTCTATTACATATTTGGCTTATGGAACGGTATCCGTTCTAATTTCAATCTCTGGTTTTATGCAGCACCCCAAATCACCTTTCCCCTTAAGCAAGCATAAGTTGGTTTTCTACATTTGAGACCCTGTTCTGTTTTGTAATTCAGTTCCTGTGTAGCCAAGTTTACATTCCGTGTAGTAGTGATATCTTATGATGTTTCTTTTTCTGTGTGACTTATTTCACTTACAATCATCGTACCTGAATCCACTCATTATGCTGCTACGGGCCTGATGACATAGATTTCATTGCTGAGTGATATTGCATTGTACGTAAGTACCACAACTTCTTTACCCATTTTTCGCTTTGTGTGATATTGAACTTTTACCGTAAACGAGGTTCTTGTAAACTGAGCCGTCCCAAACTTTGGGGTGGCTGTGTCTTTTTGATTGTAATTTCCCTAAGCTATAGGACTATAAGTGGAAGTGCCCTAGGCTCTGTTGCTTTGCTTTTTAGATGTTTCGGGAAACACCATACACTTCTCCAGAGTGGCTGTTGGCAATTTACATCCCGCCCATCAGCATAACAAGGCTTCCAGTTCTCCATGGCCTGTCCTGCCTTTCTGGATTTTACACTTTTATCAGATGGCACTTTTGACTGGGGGCCAGTGAGACTTCATTGTAGTGCAGATTTCCTTTGCAAGCTTGCTTGGTTGACCAAAAAGGGCGTATGCGTTTTTTCTTGAATATATTCAGGAGAAAACGCATACGCCCCTTTTGGCCAAGTGCATCATTGTGGACGTTCTGCCTCTTTTCCTATGCTTTACATGCAATTCCAGTCTACCTCCTGAAATCGGTTTCCTGCAATTCTGCCCCGCTTTCAAGTCCTCTTGGCAGCCTTACTTCAATATCTTTTTGGACGATAGCTGTCATTTATAACTCTGCAGGTTTGTGAATGACAGTGCCCCTGAGCTCCTTTCTTCAACTCGCTTTCTTGTGAGCTGCCCGCAACACAGCAGGATTGCTTCAGGCCCTACTGTGGTTCCGGCATGGCACGCTGAGCCTTTGGTTAATTCCTATTCCTGGTGGGAAATGAGAGTTAAATTTGTCCGTCCAGACACCTCCAGCTAGTCTCTCATTGGTTCTCCCTATTCCTGTTCATTTTCCGCAGAAATTGCAAACTGGGCCAAACAGGAGGTTAAAGGCACTGACTCTCCAAGTGGGGAGAGTGTTAGTAAAGCGTCTGGAATGTTGTACCCGAGTACCAGGGGACGAAAACTGAGACACATTTGAACACGTTTCCCAATCACACGGTGGATCATACTCTGGGTTCCACATGCATGTGTTAGCTGAAGGAAGAATCCCTTAAACCTGGAGAGTTGAGACCCCTGCAATGGGTACCATGCAATATGACTTCAAATGGTCTGCGTTTGCTCACCTATCCTCACCAATCCTATCACTGCTGCGTTTATGCCGCTGTACACACGCTTGATTCTCTTTCGGAGACATATAAATCCATAGGTTTTAAGATTCTTACTAGTCAGGTATATTCTTACGCGTTTAATATGGGGTGTTGCGTCCACTTCGTTGAGCAAGGAGTAGCTCTTGTCTATTACATATTTGGCTTATGGAACGGTATCTGTGCTAATTTCAATCTCTAGTTTTATGCAGCACCCCAACTCACATTTCCCCTTAAGCAAGCATAAGTTGTTTTTCTACATTTGAGACCCTGTTCTGTTTTGTAATTCAGTTCCTGTGTAGCCAAGTTTACATTCCGTGTAGTAGTGATATCTGATGATCTTTCTTTTTTTGTGTGACTTATTTCACTTAGAATCATCGTACCTGAATCCACTCATTATGCTGCTACGGGCCTGATGACATAGATTTCATTGCTGAGTGATATTGCATTGTACGTAAGTACCACAACTTCTTTATCCATTTTTTGCTTTCTGCGATATTAAACTTGTACTGTAAACGAGGTTCTTGTAAACAGAGCTGTCCCAAACTTTGGGGTGGCTGTGTCTTTTTGATTTTAATTTCCCTAAGCTATAGGACCATAAGTGGAAGTGCCCTAGGCTCTGTTGCTTTGTTTTTTAGATGTTTCAGGAAACACCATACACTTCTCCAGAGTGGCTGTTGGCAATTTACATCCCTCCCATCAGCATAACAAGGCTCCCAGTTCTCCATGGCTTGTCCTGCCTTTCTGGATTTTACACTTTTTTCAGATAGCCCTTTTGAACGGGGGGCAGTGAGACTTCATTGTAGTGCAGATTTCCTTTGCAAACTTGCTTGGTTGGCCAAAAAGTGCGTATGCGTTTTTTCCTCAATATATTCAGGAAAAAACGCATACGCCCTTTTTGGCCAAGTGCATCATTGTGGACGTTCTGCCTCTTTTCCTGTGGTTTACATGCAAATCCAGTCTACCTCCTGAAATCGGTTTCCTGCAATTCTGCCCCACTTTCAAGTCCTCTTGGCAGCCTTACTTCAATATATTTTTTGACGATAGCTGTCATTTATAACTCTGCAGGTTTGTGAATGACAGTGCCCCTGAGCTCCTTTCTTCAACTCGCTTTCTTGTGAGCTGGCCGCAACACCGCAGGATAGCTTCAGGCCCTAGTGTGGTTTCGGCATGGCCCGCTGAGGCTTTGGTTAATTCCTCTTCCTGGTGGGAAATGAGAGTTAAATTTGCCCGTTCAGACACCTCCAGCTAGTCTCTCATTGGTTCTCCCTATTCCTGTTCATTTTCCGCAGAAATTGCAAACTGGGCCAAACAGGAGGTTAAAGGCACTGACTCTCCAAGTGGGGAGAGTGTTAGGAAAGCGTCTGGAATGTTGCACCCGAGTACCAGGACACGAAAACTGAGACACATTTGAACACGTTTCCCGATCACACGGTGGATCATACTCTGGGTTCCACATGCATGTTTTAGCTGAAGGAAGAATCCCTTAAACCTGGAGAGTTGAGACCCATGGAATGGGTACCATGCAATATGACTTCAAAGGGTCTGCATTTGCTCACCGAACCTCACCAATCCTATCACTGCTGCGTTTATGCCGCTGTACACACGCTTGATTCTCTTTCGGGGCATATAAATCCATAGGTTTTAAGATTCTTACTAGTCAGGTATATTCTTAGGCGTTTAATATGTGGTGTTGAGTCCACTTCGTTGAGCAAGGAGAAGCTCATGTCTATTACATATTTGACTTATGGAACGGTATCTGTGCTAATTTCAATCTCTGGTTTTATGTAGCACCCCAACTCACCTTTCCCCTTAAGCAAGCATAAGTTGGTTTTCTACATTTGAGACCCTGTTCTGTTTTGTAATTCAGTTCCTGTGTAGCCAAGTTTACATTCCGTGTAGTAGTGATATCTTATGATGTTTCTTTTTCTGTGTGACTTATTTCACTTAGAATAATCGTACCTGAATCCACTCATTATGCTGCTACGGGCAGATGACATAGATTTCATTGCTGAGTGATATTGCATTGTACGTAAGTACCACAACTTCTTTATCCATTTTTCACTTTCTGCGATATTGAACTTGTACCGTAAACCAGGTTCTTGTAAACAGAGCTGTCCCAAACATTTGGGTGGTTGTGTCTTTTTGATTTTAATTTCCCTAAGCTATAGGACCATAAGTGGAAGTGCCCTAGGCTCTGTTGCTTCGTTTTGTAGATGTTTCAGGAAACACCATACACTTCTCCAGAGTGGCTGTTGGCAATTTACATCCCGCCCATCAGCATAACAAGGCTCCCTGTTCTCCATGGCCTGTCCTGCCTTTCTGGATTTTACACTTTTTTCTGATGGCCCTTTTGACCGGGGGGCAGTGACACTCCATTGTAGTGCAGACTTCCTTTGCACGCTTGCTTGATTGGCCAAAAAGGGCGTATGCGTTTTTTCCTGAATATATTCAGGAAAAAACGCATACGCCCTTTTTGGCCGAGTGCATCATTGTGGACGTTCTGCCTCTTTTCCTATGCTTTACATGCAATTCCAGTCTACCTCCTGAAATCGGTTTCCTGCAATTCTGCCCCGCTTTCAAGTCCTCTTGGCAGCCTTACTTCAATATATTTTTGGACGATAGCTGTCATTTATAACTCTGCAGGTTTGTGAATGACAGTGCCCCTGAGCTCCTTTCTTCAACTCGCTTTCTTGTGAGCTGGCCGCAACACCGCAGGATTGCTTCAGGCCCTAGTGTGGTTCCGGCATGGCACATTGAGCCTTTGTTTAATTCCTCTTCCTGGTGGGAAATGAGAGTTAAATTTGCCAGTCCAGACACCTCCAGCTAGTCTCTTATTGGTTCTCCCTATTCCTGTTCATTTTCCGCAGAAATTGCAAACTGGGCCAAACAGGAGGTTAAAGGCACTGACTCTCCAAGTGGGGAGAGTGTTAGTAAAGCGTCTGGAATGTTGCACCCGAGTACCGGGGGACGAATACTGAGACACATTTGAACAAGTTTCCCGATCACACGGTGGATCATACTCTGGGTTCCACATGCATGTTTTAGCTGAAGGAAGAATCCCTTAAACCTGGAGAGTTGAGACCCATGGAATGGGTACCATGCAATATGACTTCAAAGGGTCTGCATTTGCTCACCGATCCTCACCAATCCTATCACTGCTGCATTTATGGCACTGTACACACGCTTGATTCTCTTTCGGAGACATATAAATCCATAGGTTTTAAGATTCTTACTAGTCAGGTATATTCTTAGGCGATTAATATGGGGTGTTGAGTCCACTTCGTTGAGCAAGGAGTAGCTCTTGTCTATTACATATTTGGCTTATGGAACGGTATCTGTGCTAATTTCAATCTCTGGTTTTATGCAGCACCCCAACTCACCTTTCCCCTTAAGCAAGCATAAGTTGGTTTTCTACATTTGAGACCCCGTTCTGTTTTGTAATTCAGTTCCTGTGTAGCCAAGTTTACATTCCGTGTAGTAGTGATATCTTATGATGTTTCTTTTTCTCTGTGACTTATTTCACTTAGAATCATCGTACCTGAATCCACTCATTATGCTGCTACGGGCCTGATGACATAGATTTCATTGCTGAGTGATATTGCATTGTACGTAAGTACCACAACTACTTTATCCATTTTTCGCTTTCTGCGATATTGAACTTGTACCGTAAACGAGGTTCTTGTAAACAGAGCTGTCCCAAACATTTGGGTGGTTGTGTCTTTTTGATTTTAATTTCCCTAAGCTATAGGACCATAAGTGGAAGTGCCCTAGGCTCTGTTGCTTCGTTTTGTAGATGTTTCAGGAAACACCATACACTTCTCCAGAGTGGCTGTTGGCAATTTACATCCCACCCATCAGCATAACAAGGCTCCCTGTTCTCCATGGCCTGTCCTGCCTTTCTGGATTTTACACTTTTTTCTGATGGCCCTTTTGACCGGGGGGCAGTGACACTCCATTGTAGTGCAGACTTCCTTTGCACGCTTGCTTGATTGGCCAAAAAGGGCGTATGCGTTTTTTCCTGAATATATTCAGGAAAAAACGCATACGCCCTTTTTGGCCGAGTGCATCATTGTGGACGTTCTGCCTCTTTTCCTATGCTTTACATGCAATTCCAGTCTACCTCCTGAAATCGGTTTCCTGCAATTCTGCCCCGCTTTCAAGTCCTCTTGGCAGCCTTACTTCAATATCTTTTTGGACGATAGCTGTCATTTATAACTCTGCAGGTTTGTGAATGACAGTGCCCCTGAGCTCCTTTCTTCAACTCGCTTTCTTGTGAGCTGCCCGCAACACAGCAGGATTGCTTCAGGCCCTACTGTGGTTCCGGCATGGCACGCTGAGCCTTTGGTTAATTCCTATTCCTGGTGGGAAATGAGAGTTAAATTTGTCCGTCCAGACACCTCCAGCTAGTCTCTCATTGGTTCTCCCTATTCCTGTTCATTTTCCGCAGAAATTGCAAACTGGGCCAAACAGGAGGTTAAAGGCACTGACTCTCCAAGTGGGGAGAGTGTTAGTAAAGCGTCTGGAATGTTGTACCCGAGTACCAGGGGACGAAAACTGAGACACATTTGAACACGTTTCCCAATCACACGGTGGATCATACTCTGGGTTCCACATGCATGTGTTAGCTGAAGGAAGAATCCCTTAAACCTGGAGAGTTGAGACCCCTGCAATGGGTACCATGCAATATGACTTCAAATGGTCTGCGTTTGCTCACCTATCCTCACCAATCCTATCACTGCTGCGTTTATGCCGCTGTACACACGCTTGATTCTCTTTCGGAGACATATAAATCCATAGGTTTTAAGATTCTTACTAGTCAGGTATATTCTTAGGCGTTTAATATGGGGTGTTGAGTCCACTTCGTTGAGCAAGGAGTAGCTCTTGTCTATTACATATTTGGCTTATGGAACGGTATCTGTGCTAATTTCAATCTCTGGTTTTATGCAGCACCCCAACTCACCTTTCCCCTTAAGCAAGCATAAGTTGGTTTTCTACATTTGAGACCCCGTTCTGTTTTGTAATTCAGTTCCTGTGTAGCCAAGTTTACATTCCGTGTAGTAGTGATATCTTATGATGTTTCTTTTTCTCTGTGACTTATTTCACTTAGAATCATCGTACCTGAATCCACTCATTATGCTGCTACGGGCCTGATGACATAGATTTCATTGCTGAGTGATATTGCATTGTACGTAAGTACCACAACTACTTTATCCATTTTTCGCTTTCTGCGATATTGAACTTGTACCGTAAACGAGGTTCTTGTAAACAGAACCGTCCCAAACATTGGGGTGGCTGTGTCTTTTTGATTTTAATTTCCCTAAGCTATAGGACCATAAGTGGAAGTGCCCTAGGCTCTGTTGCTTTGTTTTTTGGATGTTTCAGGAAACACCATACACTTCTCCAGAGTGACTGTTGGCAATTTACATCCCGTCCATCAGCATAACAAGGCTCCCAGTTCTCCATGGCCTCTCCTGCCTTTCTGGATTTTACACTTTTCTCAGATGGCCCTTTTGACCGGGGGGCAGTGAGACTTCATTGTAGTGCAGATTTCCTTTGCAAGCTTGCTTGGTTGGCCAAAAAGGGCGTATGCGTTTTTTCCTGAATATATTCAGGAAAAAACGCATACGCCCTTTTTGGCCAAGTGCATCATTGTGGACGTTCTGCCTCTTTTCCTATGCTTTACATGCAATTCCAGTCTACCTCCTGAAATTGGTTTCCTGCAATTCTGCCCCACTTTCAAGTCCTCTTGGCAGCCTTACTTCAATATATTTTTGGACGATAGCTGTCATTTATAACTCTGCAGGTTTTTGAATGACAGTGCCCCTGAGCTCCTTTCTTCAACTCGCTTTCTTGTGAGCTGGCCGCAACACAGCAGGATAGCTTCAGGCCCTAGTGTGGTTTCGGCATGGCCCGCTGAGGCTTTGGTTAATTCCTCTTCCTGGTGGGAAATGAGAGTTAAATTTGCCCGTTCAGACACCTCCAGCTAGTCTCTCATTGGTTCTCCCTATTCCTGTTCATTTTCCGCAGAAATTGCAAACTGGGACAAACAGGAGGTTAAAGGCACTGACTCTCCAAGTGGGGAGAGTGTTAGTAAAGCGTCTGGAATGTTGCACCCGAGTACCAGGACACGAAAACTGAGACACATTTGAACACGTTTCCCTATCACACGGTGGATCATACTCTGGGTTCCACATGCATGTTTTAGCTGAAGGAAGAATCCCTTAAACCTGGAGAGTTGAGACCCATGGAATGGGTACCATGCAATATGACTTCAAAGGGTCTGCATTTGCTCACCGAACCTCACCAATCCTATCACTGCTGCGTTTATGCCACTGTACACACGCTTGATTCTCTTTCGGAGCATATAAATCCATAGGTTTTAAGATTCTTACTAGTCAGGTATATTCTTAGGCGTTTAATATGTGGTGTTGAGTCCACTTCGTTGAGCAAGGAGAAGCTCATGTCTATTACATATTTGACTTATGGAACGGTATCTGTGCTAATTTCAATCTCTGGTTTTATGCAGCACCCCAACTCACCTTTCCCTTTAAGGAAGCATAAGTTGGTTTTCTACATTTGAGACCCTGTTCTGTTTTGTAATTCAGTTCCTGTGTAGCCAAGTTTACATTCCGTGTAGTAGTGATATCTTATGATGTTTCTTTTTCTGTGTGACTTATTTCACTTAGAATCATCGTACCTGAATCCACTCATTATGCTGCTACGGGCCTGATGACATAGATTTCATTGCTGAGTGATATTGCATTGTACGTAAGTACCACAACTTCTTTATCCATTTTTCGCTTTCTGTGATATTGAACTTGTACCGTAAACGAGGTTCTTGTAAACTGAGCCGTCCCAAACTTTGGGGTGGCTGTGTCTTTTTGATTTTAATTTCCCTAAGCTATAGGACCATAAGTGGAAGTGCCCTAGGCTCTGTTGCTTTGTTTTTTAGATGTTTCAGGAAACACCATACACTTCTCCATTGTCGCTGTTGGCAATTTACATCCCGCCCATCAGCATAACAAGGTTCTCACGTCTCCATGGCCTGTCCTGCCTTTCTGGATTTTACACTTTTATCAGATGGCCCTTTTGACTGGGGGCCAGTGAGACTTCATTGTAGTGCAGATTTCCTTTGCAAGCTTGCTTGGTTGGCCAAAAAGTGCATATGCGTTTTTTCTTGAATATATTCAGGAAAAAACGCATACGCCCCTTTTGGCCAAGTGCATCATTGTGGACGTTCTGCCTCTTTTCCTATGCTTTACATGCAATTCCAGTCTACCTCCTGAAATCGGTTTCCTGCAATTCTGCCCCGCTTTCAAGTCCTCTTGGCAGCCTTACTTCAATATATTTTTGGACGATAGCTGTCATTTATAACTCTGCAGGTTTGTGAATGACAGTGCCCCTGAACCCCTTTCTTCAACTCGCTTTCTTGTGAGCTGGCCGCAGCACCGCAGGATTGCTTCAGGCCCTAGTGTGGTTCCGGCACGGCACGCTTAGCCTTTGGTTAATTCCTCTTCCTGGTGGGAAACGAGAGTTAACTTTGTGCGTCCAGACACCTCCAGCTAGTCTCTTATTGGTTCTCCCTATTCCTGTTCATTTTCCGCAGAAATTGCAAACTGGGCCAAACAGGAGGTTAAAGGCACTGACTCTCCAAGTGGGGAGAGTGTTAGTAAAGCGTCTGGAATGTTGCACCCGAGTACCGGGGGACTAATACTGAGACACATTTGAACAAGTTTCCCGATCACACGGTGAATCATACTCTGGGTTCCACATGCATGTTTTAGCTGAAGGAAGAATCCCTTAAACCTGGAGAGTTGAGACCCATGGAATGGGTACCATGCAATATGACTTCAAAGGGTCTGCATTTGCTCACCGATCCTCACCAATCCTATCACTGCTGCATTTATGGAACTGTACACACGCTTGATTCTCTTTCGGAGACATATAAATCCATAGGTTTTAAGATTCTTACTAGTCAGGTATATTTTTAGGCGTTTAATATGGGGTGTTGAGTCCACTTCGTTGAGCAAGGAGTAGCTCTTGTCTATTACATATTTGGCTTATGGAACGGTATCTGTGCTAATTTCAATCTCTGGTTTTATGCAGCACCCCAACTCACCTTTCCCCTTAAGCAAGCATAAGTTGGTTTTCTACATTTGAGACCCCGTTCTGTTTTGTAATTCAGTTCCTGTGTAGCCAAGTTTACATTCCGTGTAGTAGTGATATCTTATGATGTTTCTTTTTCTCTGTGACTTATTTCACTTAGAATCATCGTACCTGAATCCACTCATTATGCTGCTACGGGCCTGATGACATAGATTTCATTGCTGAGTGATATTGCATTGTACGTAAGTACCACAACTACTTTATCCATTTTTCGCTTTCTGCGATATTGAACTTGTACCGTAAACGAGGTTCTTGTAAACAGAACCGTCCCAAACATTGGGGTGGCTGTGTCTTTTTGATTTTAATTTCCCTAAGCTATAGGACCATAAGTGGAAGTGCCCTAGGCTCTGTTGCTTTGTTTTTTGGATGTTTCAGGAAACACCATACACTTCTCCAGAGTGACTGTTGGCAATTTACATCCCGTCCATCAGCATAACAAGGCTCCCTGTTCTCCATGGCCTGTCCTGCCTTTCTGTATTTTACACTTTTTTCTGATGGCCCTTTTGACAGGGGGGCAGTGACACTCCATTGTAGTGCAGACTTCCTTTGCACGCTTGCTTGATTGGCCAAAAAGAGCGTATGCGTTTTTTCCTGAATATATTCAGGAAAAAACGCATACGCCCTTTTTGGCCGAGTGCATCATTGTGGACGTTCTGCCTCTTTTCCTATGCTTTACATGAAATTCCAGTCTACCTCCTGAAATCGGTTTCCTGCAATTCTGCCCCGCTTTCAAGTCCTCTTGGCAGCCTTACTTCAATATATTTTTGGACGATAGCTGTCATTTATAACTCTGCAGGTTTGTGAATGACAGTGCCCCTGAGCTCCTTTCTTCAACTCGCTTTCTTGTGAGCTGGCCGCAACACCGCAGGATTGCTTCAGGCCCTAGTGTGGTTCCAGCACGGCACGCTGAGCCTTTGTTTAATTCCTCTTCCTGGTGGGAAATGAGAGTTAAATTTGCCCGTCCAGACAACTCCAGCTAGTCTCTCATTGGTTCTCCCTATTCCTGTTCATTTTCCGCAGAAATTGCAAACTGGTCCAAACAGGAGGTTAAAGGCACTGACTCTCCAAGTGGGGAGAGTGTTAGTAAAGCGTCTGGAATGTTGCACCCGAGTACCGGGGGATGAAAACTGAGACACATTTGAACACGTTTCCCGGTCACACGGTGGATCATACTCTGGGTTCCACATGCATGTTTTAGCTGAAGGAAGAATCCCTTCAACCTGGAGAGTTGAGACCCATGGAATGGGTACCATGCAATATGACTTCAAAGGGTCTGCATTTGCTCACCGAACCACACCAATCCTATCACTGCTGCATTTATGCCGCTGTACACACGCTTGATTCTCTTTCGGAGACATAGAAATCCATAGGTTTTAAGATTCTTACAAGTCAGGTATATTCTTAGGCGTTTAATATGGGGTGTTGAGTCCACTTCGTTGAGCAAGGAGTAGCTCTTGTCTATTATATATTTGGCTTATGGAATGGTATCTGTGCTAATTTCAATCTCTGGTTTTATGTAGCACCCCAACTCACCTTTCCTCTTAAGCAAGCATATGTTGGTTTTCTACATTTGAGACCCTATTCTGTTTTGTAATTCAGTTCCTGTGTAGACAAGTTTACATTCCGTGTAGTAGTGATATCTTATGACGCTTCTTTTTCTGTGTGACTTATTTCACTTAGAATCATCGTACCTGAATAAACTCGTTATGCTGCTACGGGCCTGATGACATAGATTTCATTGCTGAGTGATATTGCATTGTACGTAAGTACCACAACTTCTTTATCCGTTTTTCGCTTTCTGCGATATTGAACATGTACCGTAAACGAGGTTCTTGTAAACAGAGCCATCCCAAACTTTGGGGTGGCTGTGTCTTTTTGATTTTAATTTCCTTAAGCTATAGGACCATAAGTGGAATTGCCCTAGGCTCTGTTGCTTTGTTTTTTAGATATTTCAGGAAACACCATACACTTCTCCAGAGTGGCTGTTGGCAATTTACATCCCGCCCATGAACATAACAAGGCTTCCAGTTCTCCATGGCCTGTCCTGCCTTTCTGGATTTTACACTTTTTTCAGATGGCCCTTTTGACCGGGGGGCAGTGAGACATCATTGTAGTGCAGATTTCCTTTGCAAGTTGCTTGATTGGCCAAAAAGGGCGTATGCGTTTTTTCCTGAATATATTCATGAAAAAATGCATACGCCCTTTTTGGCCAAGTGCATCATTGTGGACGTTCTGCCTCTTTTGCTATGCTTTACATGCAATTCCAGTCTACCTCCTGAAATCGGTTTCCTGCAATTCTGCCCCACTTTCAAGTCCTCTTGGCAGCCTTACTTCAATATATTTTTTGACGATAGCTGTCATTTATAACTCTGCAGGTTTGTGAATGACAGTGCCCCTGAGCTCCTTTCTTCAACTCGCTTTCTTGTGAGCTGGCCGCAACACCGCAGGATAGCTTCAGGCCCTAGTGTGGTTTCGGCATGGCCCGCTGAGGCTTTGGTTAATTCCTCTTCATGGTGGGAAATGAGAGTTAAATTTGCCCGTTCAGACACCTCCAGCTAGTCTCTCATTGGTTCTCCCTATTCCTGTTCATTTTCCGCAGAAATTGCAAACTGGGCCAAACAGGAGGTTAAAGGCACTGACTCTCCAAGTGGGGAGAGTGTTAGGAAAGCGTCTGGAATGTTGCACCCGAGTACCAGGACACGAAAACTGAGACACATTTGAACACGTTTCCCGATCACACGGTGGATCATACTCTGGGTTCCACATGCATGTTTTAGCTGAAGGAAGAATCCCTTAAACCTGGAGAGTTGAGACCCATGGAATGGGTACCATGCAATATGACTTCAAAGGGTCTGCATTTGCTCACCGAACCTCACCAATCCTATCACTGCTGCGTTTATGCTGCTGTACACACGCTTGATTCTCTTTCGGGGCATATAAATCCATAGGTTTTAAGATTCTTACTAGTCAGGTATATTCTTAGGCGTTTAATATGTGGTGTTGAGTCCACTTCGTTGAGCAAGGAGAAGCTCATGTCTATTACATATTTGACTTATGGAACGGTATCTGTGCTAATTTCAATCTCTGGTTTTATGTAGCACCCCAACTCACCTTTCCCCTTAAGCAAGCATAAGTTGGTTTTCTACATTTGAGACCCTGTTCTGTTTTGTAATTCAGTTCCTGTGTAGCCAAGTTTACATTCCGTGTAGTAGTGATATCTTATGATGTTTCTTTTTCTGTGTGACTTATTTCACTTAGAATAATCGTACCTGAATCCACTCATTATGCTGCTACGGGCCTGATGACATAGATTTCATTGCTGAGTGATATTGCATTGTACGTAAGTACCACAACTTCTTTATCCATTTTTCACTTTCTGCGATATTGAACTTGTACCGTAAACGAGGTTCTTGTAAACAGAGCTGTCCCAAACATTTGGGTGGTTGTGTCTTTTTGATTTTAATTTCCCTAAGCTATAGGACCATAAGTGGAAGTGCCCTAGGCTCTGTTGCTTCGTTTTGTAGATGTTTCAGGAAACACCATACACTTCTCCAGAGTGGCTGTTGGCAATTTACATCCCGCCCATCAGCATAACAAGGCTCCCTGTTCTCCATGGCCTGTCCTGCCTTTCTGGATTTTACACTTTTTTCTGATGGCCCTTTTGACCGGGGGGCAGTGACACTCCATTGTAGTGCAGACTTCCTTTGCACGCTTGCTTGATTGGCCAAAAAGGGCGTATGCGTTTTTTCCTGAATATATTCAGGAAAAAACGCATACGCCCTTTTTGGCCGAGTGCATCATTGTGGACGTTCTGCCTCTTTTCCTATGCTTTACATGCAATTCCAGTCTACCTCCTGAAATCGGTTTCCTGCAATTCTGCCCCGCTTTCAAGTCCTCTTGGCAGCCTTACTTCAATATATTTTTGGACGATAGCTGTCATTTATAACTCTGCAGGTTTGTGAATGACAGTGCCCCTGAGCTCCTTTCTTCAACTCGCTTTCTTGTGAGCTGGCCGCAACACCGCAGGATTGCTTCAGGCCCTAGTGTGGTTCCGGCATGGCACATTGAGCCTTTGTTTAATTCCTCTTCCTGGTGGGAAATGAGAGTTAAATTTGCCAGTCCAGACACCTCAAGCTAGTCTCTCATTGGTTCTCCCTATTCCTGTTCATCTTCCGCAGAAATTGCAAACTGGGCCAAACAGGAGGTTAAAGGCACTGACTCTCCAAGTGGAGAGAGTGTTAGTAAAGCGTCTGGAATGTTGCACCCGAGTACCAGGGGACGAAAACTGGCACATTTGAACACGTTTCCCGATCACACGGTGGATGATACTCTGGGTTCCACATGCATGTTTTAGCTGAAGGAAGAATCCCTTAAACCTGGAGAGTTGAGATCCATGGAATGGGTACCATGCAATATGACTTCAAAGGGTCTGCATTTGCTCACCGAACCTCACCAATCCTATCACTGCTGCGTTTATGCCGCTGTACACACGCTTGATTCTCTTTCGGAGCATATAAATCCATAGGTTTTAAGATTCTTACTAGTCAGGTATATTCTTAGGAGTTTAATATGGGGTGTTGAGTCCACTTCGTTGAGCAAGGAGTAGCTCTTGTCTATTACATATTTGGCTTATGGAACGGTATCTGTGCTAATTTCAATCTCTGGTTTTATGCAGCCCCCCAACTCACCTTTCCCCTTAAGCAAGCATAAGTTGGTTTTCTACATTTGAGACCCTGTTCTGTTTTGTAATTCAGTTCCTGTGTAGCCAAGTTTACATTCCATGTAGTAGTGATATCTTATGATGTTTCTTTTTCTCTGTGAGTTATTTCACTTAGAATCATCGTACCTGAATCCACTCATTATGCTGCTACAGGTCTCATGACATAGATTTCATTGCTGAGTGATATTGCATTGTACGTAAGTACCACAACTTCTTTATCCATTTTTCGATTTCTGCGATATTGAACTTGTACCGTAAACGAGGTTCTTGTAAACAGAGCCGTCCCAAACTTTGGGGTGGCTGTGTCTTTTTTATTTTAATTTCCCTAAGCTATAGGACCATAAGTGGAAGTGCCCTAGGCTCTGTTGCTTTGTTTTTTAGATGTTTCAGGAAACACCATACACTTCTCCAGAGTGGCTGTTGGCAATTTACATCCCGCCCATCAGCATAACAAGGCTCCCAGTTCTCCATGGCTTGTCCTGCCTTTCTGGATTTTACACTTTTTTCAGATGGCCCTTTTGACCGGGGGGCAGTGAGACTTCATTGTAGTGCAGATTTCCTTTGCAAGCTTGCTTGGTTGGCCAAAAAGTGCGTATGCGTTTTTTCCTGAATATATTCAGGAAAAAACGCATACGCCCTTTTTGGCCAAGTGCATCATTGTGGACGTTCTGCCTCTTTTCCTGTGGTTTACATGCAAATCCAGTCTACCTCCTGAAATCGGTTTCCTGCAATTCTGCCCCGCTTTCAAGTCCTCTTGGCAGCCTTACTTCAATATATTTTTGGACGATAGCTGTCATTTTTAACTCTGCAGGTTTGTGAATGACAGTGCCCCTGAGCTCCTTTCTTCAACTCGCTTTCTTGTGAGCTGGCCACAACACCGCAGGATTGCTTCAGGCCCCAGTGTGGTTCCGGCATGGCACGCTGAGCCTTTGGTTAATTCCTCTTCCTGTTGGGAAATGAGAGTTAAATTTGCCCATCCAGACACCTCCAGCTAGTCTCTTATTGGTTCTCCCTATTCCTGTTCATTTTCCGCAGAAATTGCAAACTGGGCCAAACAGGAGGTTAAAGGCACTGACTCTCCAAGTGGGGAGAGTGTTAGTAAAGCGTCTGGAATGTTGCACCCGAGTACCGGGGGACGAATACTGAGACACATTTGAACAAGTTTCCCGATCACACGGTGGATCATACTCTGGGTTCCACATGCATGTTTTAGCTGAAGGAAGAATCCCTTAAACCTGGAGAGTTGAGACCCATGGAATGGGTACCATGCAATATGACTTCAAAGGGTCTGCATTTGCTCACCGATCCTCACCAATCCTATCACTGCTGCATTTATGGCACTGTACACACGCTTGATTCTCTTTCGGAGACATATAAATCCATAGGTTTTAAGATTCTTACTAGTCAGGTATATTCTTAGGCGATTAATATGGGGTGTTGAGTCCACTTCGTTGAGCAAGGAGTAGCTCTTGTCTATTACATATTTGGCTTATGGAACGGTATCTGTGCTAATTTCAATCTCTGGTTTTATGCAGCACCCCAACTCACCTTTCCCCTTAAGCAAGCATAAGTTGGTTTTCTACATTTGAGACCCCATTCTGTTTTGTAATTCAGTTCCTGTGTAGCCAAGTTTACATTCCGTGTAGTAGTGATATCTTATGATGTTTCTTTTTCTCTGTGACTTATTTCACTTAGAATCATCGTACCTGAATCCACTCATTATGCTGCTACGGGCCTGATGACATAGATTTCATTGCTGAGTGATATTGCATTGTACGTAAGTACCACAACTACTTTATCCATTTTTCGCTTTCTGCGATATTGAACTTGTACCGTAAACGAGGTTCTTGTAAACAGAGCTGTCCCAAACATTTGGGTGGTTGTGTCTTTTTGATTTTAATTTCCCTAAGCTATAGGACCATAAGTGGAAGTGCCCTAGGCTCTGTTGCTTCGTTTTGTAGATGTTTCAGGAAACACCATACACTTCTCCAGAGTGGCTGTTGGCAATTTACATCCCGCCCATCAGCATAACAAGGCTCCCTGTTCTCCATGGCCTGTCCTGCCTTTCTGGATTTTACACTTTTTTCTGATGGCCCTTTTGACCGGGGGGCAGTGACACTCCATTGTAGTGCAGACTTCCTTTGCACGCTTGCTTGATTGGCCAAAAAGGGCGTATGCGTTTTTTCCTGAATATATTCAGGAAAAAACGCATACGCCCTTTTTGGCCGAGTGCATCATTGTGGACGTTCTGCCTCTTTTCCTATGCTTTACATGCAATTCCAGTCTACCTCCTGAAATCGGTTTCCTGCAATTCTGCCCCGCTTTCAAGTCCTCTTGGCAGCCTTACTTCAATATATTTTTGGACGATAGCTGTCATTTATAACTCTGCAGGTTTGTGAATGACAGTTCCCCTGAGCTCCTTTCTTCAACTCGCTTTCTTGTGAGCTGGCCGCAACACCGCAGGATTGCTTCAGGCCCTAGTGTGGTTCCGGCATGGCACATTGAGCCTTTGTTTAATTCCTCTTCCTGGTGGGAAATGAGAGTTAAATTTGCCAGTCCAGACACCTCCAGCTAGTCTCTCATTGGTTCTCCCTATTCCTGTTCATCTTCCGCAGAAATTGCAAACTGGGCCAAACAGGAGGTTAAAGGCACTGACTCTCCAAGTGGAGAGAGTGTTAGTAAAGCGTCTGGAATGTTGCACCCGAGTACCAGGGGACGAAAACTGGCACATTTGAACACGTTTCCCGATCACACGGTGGATGATACTCTGGGTTCCACATGCATGTTTTAGCTGAAGGAAGAATCCCTTAAACCTGGAGAGTTGAGATCCATGGAATGGGTACCATGCAATATGACTTCAAAGGGTCTGCATTTGCTCACCGAACCTCACCAATCCTATCACTGCTGCGTTTATGCCGCTGTACACACGCTTGATTCTCTTTCGGAGCATATAAATCCATAGGTTTTAAGATTCTTACTAGTCAGGTATATTCTTAGGAGTTTAATATGGGGTGTTGAGTCCACTTCGTTGAGCAAGGAGTAGCTCTTGTCTATTACATATTTGGCTTATGGAACGGTATCTGTGCTAATTTCAATCTCTGGTTTTATGCAGCCCCCCAACTCACCTTTCCCCTTAAGCAAGCATAAGTTGGTTTTCTACATTTGAGACCCTGTTCTGTTTTGTAATTCAGTTCCTGTGTAGCCAAGTTTACATTCCATGTAGTAGTGATATCTTATGATGTTTCTTTTTCTCTGTGAGTTATTTCACTTAGAATCATCGTACCTGAATCCACTCATTATGCTGCTACAGGTCTCATGACATAGATTTCATTGCTGAGTGATATTGCATTGTACGTAAGTACCACAACTTCTTTATCCATTTTTCGATTTCTGCGATATTGAACTTGTACCATAAACGAGGTTCTTGTAAACAGAGCCGTCCCAAACTTTGGGGTTTTTGTGTCTTTTTGATTTTAATTTCCCTAAGCTATAGGACCATAAGTGGAAGTGCCCTAGGCTCTGTTGCTTTGTTTTTTAGATGTTTCAGGAAACACCATACACTTCTCCAGAGTGGCTGTTGGCAATTTACATCCCGCCCATCAGCATAACAAGGCTCCCAGTTCTCCATGGCTTGTCCTGCCTTTCTGGATTTTACACTTTTTTCAGATGGCCCTTTTGACCGGGGGGCCGTGAGACTTCATTGTAGTGCAGATTTCCTTTGCAAGCTTGCTTGGTTGGCCAAAAAGTGCGTATGCGTTTTTTCCTGAATATATTCAGGAAAAAACGCATACGCCCTTTTTGGCCAAGTGCATCATTGTGGACGTTCTGCCTCTTTTCCTGTGGTTTACATGCAAATCCAGTCTACCTCCTGAAATCGGTTTCCTGCAATTCTGCCCCGCTTTCAAGTCCTCTTGGCAGCCTTACTTCAATATATTTTTGGACGATAGCTGTCATTTTTAACTCTGCAGGTTTGTGAATGACAGTGCCCCTGAGCTCCTTTCTTCAACTCGCTTTCTTGTGAGCTGGCCACAACACCGCAGGAATGCTTCAGGCCCCAGTGTGGTTCCGGCATGGCACGCTGAGCCTTTGGTTAATTCCTCTTCCTGTTCTGAAATGAGAGTTAAATTTGCCCGTCCAGACACCTCCAGCTAGTCTCTCATTGGTTCTCCCTATTCCTGTTCATTTTCCGCAGAAATTGCAAACTGGGCCAAACAGGAGTTTAAAGGCACTGACTCTCCAAGAGGGGAGACTGTTAGTAAAGCGTCTGGAATGTTGCAACCGAGTACCAGGGGACGGAAACTGAGACACATTTGAACACGTTTCCCGATCACACGGTGGATCATACTCTGGGTTCCACATGCATGTTTTAGCTGAAGGAAGAATCCCTTAAACCTGGAGAGTTGAGACCCATGGAATGGGTACCATGCAATATGACTTCAAAGGGTCTGCATTTGCTCACCGAACCTCACCAATCCTATCACTGTTGCGTTTATGCCGCTGTACACACGCTTGATTCTCTTTCAGAGACATATAAATCCATAGGTTTTAAGATTCTTACTAGTCAGGTATATTCTTAGGAGTTTAATATGGGGCGTTGAGTCCACTTCGTTGAGCAAGGAGTAGCTCTTGTCTATTACATATTTGGCTTATGGAACGGTATGTGTGCTAATTTCAATCTCTGGTTTTATGCAGCACCCCAACTCACCTTTCCCCTTAAGCAAGCATAAGTTGGTTTTCTACATTTGAGACCCTGTTCTGTTTTGTAATTCAGTTCCTGTGTAGCCAAGTTTACATTCCGTGTAGTAGTGATATCTTATGATGTTTCTTTTTCTGTGTGACTTATTTCACTTAGAATCATCGTACCTGAATCCACTCATTATGCTGCTATGGGCCTGATGACATAGATTTCATTGCTGCGTGATATTGCATTGTACGTAATTACCACAACTTCTTTATCCATTTTTCACTTTGTGTGATACTGAACTTGTACCGTAAACGAGGTTCTTGTAAACAGAGCCTTCCCAAACTTTGGGGTGGCTGTGTCTTTTTGATCTTAATTTCCCTAAGCTATAGGACCATAAATGGAAGTGCCCTAGGCTCTGTTGCTTTGTTTTTTAGATGTTTCAGGAAACACCATACACTTCTCCAGAGTGGCTGTTGGCAATTTACATCCCGCCCATGAGCATAACAAGGCTCCCAGTTCTCCATGGCCTGTCCTGCCTTTCTGGATTTTACACTTTTTTCAGATGGCCCTTTTGACCAGGGGACAGTGAGACTTCATTGTAGTGCAGATTTCCTTTGCAAGCTTGCTTGGTTGGCCAAAAAGGGCATATGCGTTTTTTCCTGAATATATTCAGGAAAAAACGCATACGCCCTTTTTGGCCAAGTGCATCATTGTGGACGTTCTGCCTCTTTTCCTATGCTTTACATGCAATTCCAGTCTACCTCCTGAAATCGGTTTCCTGCAATTCTGCCCCGCTTTCAAGTCCTCTTGGCAGCCTTACTTCAATATATTTTTGGACGATAGCTGTCATTTATAACTCTGCAGGTTTGTGAATGACAGTGCCCCTGAGCTCCTTTCTTCAACTCGCTTTCTTGTGAGCTGGCCGCAACACCGCAGCCTTGCTTCAGGCCCTAGTGTGGTTCCGGCATGGCACGCTGAGCCTTTGGTTAATTCCTCTTCCTGGTGGGAAATGAGAGTTAAATTTGCCCGTCCAGACACCTCCAGCTAGTCTCTCATTGGTTCTCGCTATTCCTGTTCATTTTCCGCAGAAATTGCAAACTGGGCCAAACAGGAGGTTAAAGGCACTGACTCTCCAAGTGGGGAGAGTGTTAGTAAAGCATCTGGAATGTTGCGCCCGAGTACCAGGGGACGAAAACTGACACAATTGAACACATTTCCCGATCACACGGTGGATCATACTCTGGGTTCCACATGCATGTTTTAGCTGAAGGAAGAATCCCTTAAACCTGGAGAGTTGAGACCCATGGAATGGGTACCATGGAATATGACTTCAAAGGGTCTGCATTTGTCCACCGAACCTCACCAATCCTATCACTGCTGCGTTTATGCCGCTGTACACACGTTTGATTCTCTTTCGGAGACATATAAATCCATAGGTTTTAAGATTCTTCCTAGTCAGGTATATTCTTAGGCGTTTAATATGGGGTGTAGAGTCCACTTCGTTGATCAAGGAGTAGCTCTTGTCTATTACATATTTGGCTTATGGAACGGTATCTGTGCTAATTTCAATCTCTGGTTTTATGCAGCACCCCAACTCACCTTTCGCCTTAAGCAAGCATAAGTTGGTTTTCTACATTTGAGACCCTGTTCTGTTTTGTAATTCAGTTCCTGTGTAGCCAAGTTTACATTCCGTGTAGTAGTGATATCTTATGATGTTTCTTTTTCTGTGTGACTTATTTCACTTAGAATCATCGTACCTGAATCCACTCATTATGCTGCTATGGGCCTGATGACATAGATTTCATTGCTGCGTGATATTGCATTGTACGTAATTACCACAACTTCTTTATCCATTTTTCACTTTGTGTGATACTGAACTTGTACCGTAAACGAGGTTCTTGTAAACAGAGCCGTCCCAAACTTTGGGGTGGCTGTGTCTTTTTGATTTTAATTTCCCTAAGCTATAGGACCATAAGTGGAAGTGCCCTAGGCTCTGTTGCTTTGGTTTTTAGATGTTTCAGGAAACACCATACACTTCTCCAGAGTGGATGTTCGCAATTTACATCCCGCACATCAGCATAACAAGGTTCCCAATTCTCCATGGCCTGTCCTGCCTTTCTGGATTTTACACTTTTTTCAGATGGCCCTTTTGACCGGGGGCAGTGAGACTTCATTGTAGTGCAGATTTCCTTTGCAAGCTTGCTTGGTTGGCCAAAAAGGGCGTATGCGTTTTTTCCTGAATATATTCAGGAAAAAACGCATACGCCCTTTTTGGCCAAGTGCATCATTGTGGACGTTCTGCCTCTTTTCCTATGCTTTACATGCAATTCCAGTCTACCTCCTGAAATCGGTTTCCTGCAATTCTGCCCCGCTTTCAAGTCCTCTTGGCAGCCTTACTTCAATATATTTTTGGACGATAGCTGTCATTTATAACTCTGCAGGTATGTGAATGACAGTGCCCCTGAGCTCCTTTCTTCAACTCGCTTTCTTGTGAGCTGGCCGCAACACCACAGCCTTGCTTCAGGCCCTAGTGTGGTTCCGGAATGGCACGCTGAGCCTTTGTTTAATTCCTCTTCCTGGTGGGAAATGAGAGTTAAATTTGCCCGTCCAGACACCTCCAGCTAGTCTCTCATTGGTTCTCCCTATTCCTGTTCATTTTCCGCAGAAATTGCAAACTGGGCCAAACAGGAGTTTAAAGGCACTGACTCTCCAAGAGGGGAGACTGTTAGTAAAGCGTCTGAAATGTTGCACCCGAGTACCAGGGGACGGAAACTGAGACACATTTGAACACGTTTCCCGATCACACGGTGGATCATACTCTGGGTTCCACATGCATGTTTTAGCTGAAGGAAGAATCCCTTAAACCTGGAGAGTTGAGACCCATGGAATGGGTACCATGCAATATGACTTCAAAGGGTCTGCATTTGCTCACCGAACCTCACCAATCCTATCACTGTTGCGTTTATGCCGCTGTACACACGCTTGATTCTCTTTCAGAGACATATAAATCCATAGGTTTTAAGATTCTTACTAGTCAGGTATATTCTTAGGAGTTTAATATGGGGCGTTGAGTCCACTTCGTTGAGCAAGGAGTAGCTCTTGTCTATTACATATTTGGCTTATGGAACGGTATCTGTGCTAATTTCAATCTCTGGTTTTATGCAGCACCCCAACTCACCTTTCCCCTTAAGCAAGCATAAGTTGGTTTTCTACATTTGAGACCCTGTTCTGTTTTGTAATTCAGTTCCTGTGTAGCCAAGTTTACATTCCGTGTAGTAGTGATATCTTATGATGTTTCTTTTTCTGTGTGACTTATTTCACTTAGAATCATCGTACCTGAATCCACTCATTATGCTGCTATGGGCCTGATGACATAGATTTCATTGCTGCGTGATATTGCATTGTACGTAATTACCACAACTTCTTGATCCATTTTTCACTTTGTGTGATACTGAACTTGTACCGTAAACGAGGTTCTTGTAAACAGAGCCTTCCCAAACTTTGGGGTGGCTGTGTCTTTTTGATCTTAATTTCCCTAAGCTATAGGACCATAAATGGAAGTGCCCTAGGCTCTGTTGCTTTGTTTTTTAGATGTTTCAGGAAACACCATACACTTCTCCAGAGTGGCTGTTGGCAATTTACATTCCGCCCATCAGCATAACAAGGCTCCCAGTTCTCCATGGCCTGTCCTGCCTTTCTGGATTTTACACTTTTTTCAGATGGCCCTTTTGACCAGGGGACAGTGAGACTTCATTGTAGTGCAGATTTCCTTTGCAAGCTTGCTTGGTTGGCCAAAAAGGGCATATGCGTTTTTTCCTGAATGTATTCAGGAAAAAACTCATACGCCCTTTTTGGCCAAGTGCATCATTGTGGACGTTCTGCCTCTTTTCCTATGCTTTACATGCAATTCCAGTCTACCTCCTGAAATCGGTTTCCTGCAATTCTGCCCCGCTTTCAAGTCCTCTTGGCAGCCTTACTTCAATATAATTTTGGACGATAGCTGTCATTTATAACTCTGCAGGTTTGTGAATGACAGTGCCCCTGAGCTCCTTTCTTCAACTCGCTTTCTTGTGAGCTGGCCGCAACACCGCAGCCTTGCTTCAGGCCCTAGTGTGGTTCCGGCATGGCACGCTGAGCCTTTGGTTAATTCCTCTTCCTGGTGGGAAATGAGAGTTAAATTTGCCCGTCCAGACACCTCCAGCTAGTCTCTCATTGGTTCTCCCTATTCCTGTTCATTTTCCGCAGAAATTGCAAACTGGGCCAAACAGGAGGTTAAAGGCACTGACTCTCCAAGTGGGGAGAGTGTTAGTAAAGCATCTGGAATGTTGCACCCGAGTACCAGGGGACGAAAACTGACACAATTGAACACGTTTCCCGATCACACGGTGGATCATACTCTGGGTTCCACATGCATGTTTTAGCTGAAGGAAGAATCCCTTAAACCTGGAGAGTTGAGACCCATGGAATGGGTACCATGGAATATGACTTCAAAGGGTCTGCATTTGTCCACCGAACCTCACCAATCCTATCACTGCTGCGTTTATGCCGCTGTACACACGCTTGATTCTCTTTCGGAGACATATAAATCCATAGGTTTTAAGATTCTTGCTAGTCAGGTATATTCTTAGGCGTTTATTATGGGGTGTAGAGTCCACTTCGTTGAGCAAGGAGTAGCTCTTGTCTATTACATATTTGGCTTATGGAACGGTATCTGTGCTAATTTCAATCTCTGGTTTTATGCAGCACCCCAACTCACCTTTCGCCTTAAGCAAGCATAAGTTGGTTTTCTACATTTGAGACCCTGTTCTGTTTTGTAATTCAGTTCCTGTGTAGCCAAGTTTACATTCCGTGTAGTAGTGATATCTTATGATGTTTCTTTTTCTGTGTGACTTATTTCACTTAGAATCATCGTACCTGAATCCACTCATTATGCTGCTATGGGCCTGATGACATAGATTTCTTTGCTGCGTGATATTGCATTGTACGTAATTACCACAACTTCTTTATCCATTTTTCACTTTGTGTGATACTGAACTTGTACCGTAAACGAGGTTCTTGTAAACAGAGCCGTCCCAAACTTTGGGGTGGCTGTGTCTTTTTGATTTTAATTTCCCTAAGCTATAGGACCATAAGTGGAAGTGCCCTAGGCTCTGTTGCTTTGGTTTTTAGATGTTTCAGGAAACACCATACACTTCTCCAGAGTGGATGTTCGCAATTTACATCCCGCACATCAGCATAACAAGGTTCCCAATTCTCCATGGCCTGTCCTGCCTTTCTGGATTTTACACTTTTTTCAGATGGCCCTTTTGACCGGGGGCAGTGAGACTTCATTGTAGTGCAGATTTCCTTTGCAAGCTTGCTTGGTTGGCCAAAAAGGGCGTATGCGTTTTTTCCTGAATATATTCAGGAAAAAACGCATACGCCCTTTTTGGCCAAGTGCATCATTGTGGACGTTCTGCCTCTTTTCCTATGCTTTACATGCAATTCCAGTCTACCTCCTGAAATCGGTTTCCTGCAATTCTGCCCCGCTTTCAAGTCCTCTTGGCAGCCTTACTTCAATATATTTTTGGACGATAGCTGTCATTTATAACTCTGCAGGTATGTGAATGACAGTGCCCCTGAGCTCCTTTCTTCAACTCGCTTTCTTGTGAGCTGGCCGCAACACCACAGCCTTGCTTCAGGCCCTAGTGTGGTTCTGGAATGGCACGCTGAGCCTTTGGTTAATTCCTCTTCCTGGTGGGAAATGAGAGTTAAATTTGCCCGTCCAGACACCTCCAGCTAGTCTCTCATTGGTTCTCCCTATTCCTGTTCATTTTCCGCAGAAATTGCAAACTGGGCCAAACAGGAGTTTAAAGGCACTGACTCTCCAAGAGGGGAGACTGTTAGTAAAGCGTCTGGAATGTTGCACCCGAGTACCAGGGGACGGAAACTGAGACACATTTGAACACGTTTCCCGATCACACGGTGGATCATACTCTGGGTTCCACATGCATGTTTTAGCTGAAGGAAGAATCCCTTAAACCTGGAGAGTTGAGACCCATGGAATGGGTACCATGCAATATGACTTCAAAGGGTCTGCATTTGTCCACCGAACCTCACCAATCCTATCACTGCTGCGTTTATGCCGCTGTACACACGCTTGATTCTCTTTCGGAGACATATAAATCCATAGGTTTTAAGATTCTTCCTAGTCAGGTATATTCTTAGGCGTTTAATATGGGGTGTAGAGTCCACTTCGTTGATCAAGGAGTAGCTCTTGTCTATTACATATTTGGCTTATGGAACGGTATCTGTGCTAATTTCAATCTCTGGTTTTATGCAGCACCCCAACTCACCTTTCGCCTTAAGCAAGCATAAGTTGGTTTTCTACATTTGAGACCCTGTTCTGTTTTGTAATTCAGTTCCTGTGTAGCCAAGTTTACATTCCGTGTAGTAGTGATATCTTATGATGTTTCTTTTTCTGTGTGACTTATTTCACTTAGAATCATCGTACCTGAATCCACTCATTATGCTGCTATGGGCCTGATGACATAGATTTCATTGCTGCGTGATATTGCATTGTACGTAATTACCACAACTTCTTTATCCATTTTTCACTTTGTGTGATACTGAACTTGTACCGTAAACGAGGTTCTTGTAAACAGAGCCGTCCCAAACTTTGGGGTGGCTGTGTCTTTTTGATTTTAATTTCCCTAAGCTATAGGACCATAAGTGGAAGTGCCCTAGGCTCTGTTGCTTTGGTTTTTAGATGTTTCAGGAAACACCATACACTTCTCCAGAGTGGATGTTCGCAATTTACATCCCGCACATCAGCATAACAAGGTTCCCAATTCTCCATGGCCTGTCCTGCCTTTCTGGATTTTACACTTTTTTCAGATGGCCCTTTTGACCGGGGGCAGTGAGACTTCATTGTAGTGCAGATTTCCTTTGCAAGCTTGCTTGGTTGGCCAAAAAGGGCGTATGCGTTTTTTCCTGAATATATTCAGGAAAAAACGCATACGCCCTTTTTGGCCAAGTGCATCATTGTGGACGTTCTGCCTCTTTTCCTATGCTTTACATGCAATTCCAGTCTACCTCCTGAAATCGGTTTCCTGCAATTCTGCCCCGCTTTCAAATCCTCTTGGCAGCCTTACTTCAATATATTTTTGGACGATAGCTATCATTTATAACTCTGCAGGTATGTGAATGACAGTGCCCCTGAGCTCCTTTCTTCAACTCGCTTTCTTGTGAGCTGGCCGCAACACCGCAGGATTGCTTCAGGCCCTAGTGTGGTTCCGGCATGGCATGCTGAGCCTTTGTTTAATTCCTCTTCCTGGTGGGAAATGAGAGTTAAATTTGCCCGTCCAGACACCTCCAGCTAGTCTCTCATTGGTTCTCCCTATTCCTGTTCATTTTCCGCAGAAATTGCAAACTGGGCCAAACAGGAGTTTAAAGGCACTGACTCTCCAAGAGGGGAGACTGTTAGTAAAGCGTCTGAAATGTTGCACCCGAGTACCAGGGGACGAAAACTGAGACACATTTGAACACGTTTCCCGATCACATGTTGGATCATACTCTGGGTTCCACATGCATGTTTTAGCTGAAGGAAGAATCCCTTAAACCTGGAGAGTTGAGACCCCTGCAATGGGTACCATGCAATATGACTTCAAAGGGTCTGCATTTGCTCACCGAACCTCACCAATCCTATCACTGCTGCATTTATGCCACTGTACACATGCTTGATTCTCTTTCTGAGACATATAAATCCATAGGTTTTAAGATTCTTACTAGTCAGGTATATTCTTAGGCGTTTAATATGGGGTGTAGAGTCCACTTCGTTGAGCAAGGAGTAGCTCTTGTCTATTACATATTTGGCTTATGGAACGGTATCTGTGCTAATTTCAATCTCTGGTTTTATGCAGCACCCCAACTCACCTTTCCCCTTAAGCAAGCATAAGTCGGTTTTCTACATTTGAGACCCTGTTCTGTTTTGTAATTCAGTTCCTGTGTAGCCAAGTTTACATTCCATGTGGTAGAGATATCTTATGATGTTTCTTTTTCTGTGTGACTTATTTCACTTAGAATCATCGTACCTGAATCCACTCATTATGCTGCTATGGGCCTGATGACATAGATTTCATTGCTGAGTGATATTGCATTGTACGTAAGTACCACAACTTCTTTATCCATTTTTCACTTTCTGTGATTTTGAACTTATACTGTAAACGAGGTTCTTGTAAACAGAGCCTTCCCAAACTTTGGGGTGGCTGTGTCTTTTTTATTTTAATTTCCCTAAGCTATAGGACCATAAGTGGAAGTGCCCTAGTCTCTGTTGCTTTGTTTTGTAGATGTTTCAGGAAACACCATACACTTCTCCAGAGTGGCTGTTCGCAATTTACATCCCGCCCATCAGCATAACAAGGCTCCCAGTTCTCCATGGCCTGTCCTGCCTTTCTGGATTTTACACTTTTTTCAGATGGCCCTTTTGACCGGGGGACAGTGAGACTTCATTGTAGTGCAGATTTCCTTTGCAAGCTTGCTTGGTTGGCCAAAAAGGGCGTATGCGTTTTTTCCTGAATATATTAAGGAAAAAACGCATACGCCCTTTTTGGCCAAGTGCATCATTGTGGACGTTCTGCCTCTTTTCCTTTGCTTTACATGCAATTCCAGTCTACCTCCTGAAATCGGTTTCCTGCAATTCTGCCCCGCTTTCAAGTCCTCTTGGCAGCCTTACTTCAATATATTTTTGGACGATAGCTATCATTTATAACTCTGCAGGTATGTGAATGACAGTGCCCCTGAGCTCCTTTCTTCAACTCGCTTTCTTGTGAGCTGGCCGCAACACCGCAGGATTGCTTCAGGCCCTAGTGTGGTTCCGGCATGGCACGCTGAGCCTTTGGTTAATTCCTCTTCCTGGTGGGAAATGAGAGTTAAATTTGCCCGTCCAGACACCTCCAGCTAGTCTCTCATTGGTTCTCCCTATTCCTGTTCATTTTCCGCAGAAATTGCAAACTTGGCCAAACAGGAGGTTAAAGGCACTGACTCTCCAAGTGGGGAGAGTGTTAGTAAAGCGTCTGGAATGTTGCACCCGAGTACCAGGGGACAAAAACTGAGACACATATGAACACGTTTCCCGATCACATGGTGGATCATACTCTGGGTTCCACATGCATGTTTTAGCTGAAGGAAGAATCCCTTAAACCTGGAGAGTTGAGACCCCTGCAATGGGTACCATGCAATATGACTTCAAAGGGTCTGCATTTGCTCACCGAACCTCACCAATCCTATCACTGCTGCATTTATGCCACTGTACACACGCTTGATTCTCTTTCGGAGACATATAAATCCATAGGTTTTAAGATTCTTACTAGTCAGGTATATTCTTAGGCGTTTAATATGGGGTGTTGAGTCCACTTCGTTGAGCAAGGAGTAGCTCTTGTCTATTACATATTTGGCTTATGGAACGGTATCTGTTCTAATTTCAATCTCTGGTTTTATGCAGCACCCCAACTCACCTTTCGCCTTAAGCAAGCATAAGTTGGTTTTCTACATTTGAGACCCTGTTCTGTTTTGTAATTCAGTTCCTGTGTAGCCAAGTTTACATTCCATGTGGTAGAGATATCTTATGATGTTTCTTTTTCTGTGTGACTTATTTCACTTAGAATCATCGTACCTGAATCCACTCATTATGCTGCTATGGGCCTGATGACATAGATTTCATTGCTGAGTGATATTGCATTGTACGTAAGTACCACAACTTCTTTATCCATTTTTCACTTTCTGTGATTTTGAACTTGTACTGTAAACGAGGTTCTTGTAAACAGAGCCTTCCCAAACTTTGGGGTGGCTGTGTCTTTTTGATTTTAATTTCCCTAAGCTATAGGACCATAAGTGGAAGTGCCCTAGGCTCTGTTGCTTTGTTTTGTAGATGTTTCAGGAAACACCATACACTTCTCCAGAGTGGCTGTTGGCAATTTACATCCCGCCCATCAGCATAACAAGGCTCCCAGTTCTCCATGGGCTGTCCTGCCTTTCTGGATTTTACACTTTTTTCAGATGGCCCTTTTGACCGGGGGGCAGTGAGACTTCATTGTAGTGCAGATTTCCTTTGCAAGCTTGCTTGGTTGGCCAAAAAGGGCGTATGCGTTTTTTCCTGAATATATTAAGGAAAAAACGCATACGCCCTTTTTGGCCAAGTGCATCATTGTGGACGTTCTGCCTCTTTTCCTTTGCTTTACATGCAATTCCAGTCTACCTCCTGAAATCGGTTTCCTGCAATTCTGCCCCGCTTTCAAGTCCTCTTGGCAGCCTTACTTCAATATATTTTTGGACGATAGCTATCATTTATAACTCTGCAGGTATGTGAATGACAGTGCCCCTGAGCTCCTTTCTTCAACTCGCTTTCTTGTGAGCTGGCCGCAACACCGCAGGATTGCTTCAGGCCCTAGTGTGGTTCCGGCATGGCACGCTGAGCCTTTGTTTAATTCCTCTTCCTGGTGGGAAATGAGAGTTAAATTTGCCCGTCCAGACACCTCCAGCTAGTCTCTCATTGGTTCTCCCTATTCCTGTTCATTTTCCGCAGAAATTGCAAACTTGGCCAAACAGGAGGTTAAAGGCACTGACTCTCCAAGTGGGGAGAGTGTTAGTAAAGCGTCTGGAATGTTGCACCCGAGTACCAGGGGACAAAAACTGAGACACATTTGAACACGTTTCCCGATCACATGGTGGATCATACTCTGGGTTCCACATGCATGTTTTAGCTGAAGGAAGAATCCCTTAAACCTGGAGAGTTGAGACCCCTGCAATGGGTACCATGCAATATGACTTCAAAGGGTCTGCATTTACTCACCGAACCTCACCAATCCTATCACTGCTGCATTTATGCCACTGTACACACGCTTGATTCTCTTTCGGAGACATATAAATCCATAGGTTTTAAGATTCTTACTAGTCAGGTATATTCTTAGGCGTTTAATATGGGGTGTTGAGTCCACTTCGTTGAGCAAGGAGTAGCTCTTGTCTATTACATATTTGGCTTATGGAACGGTATCTGTTCTAATTTCAATCTCTGGTTTTATGCAGCACCCCAACTCACCTTTCGCCTTAAGCAAGCATAAGTTGGTTTTCTACATTTGAGACCCTGTTCTGTTTTGTAATTCAGTTCCTGTGTAGCCAAGTTTACATTCCATGTGGTAGAGATATCTTATGATGTTTCTTTTTCTGTGTGACTTATTTCACTTAGAATCATCGTACCTGAATCCACTCATTATGCTGCTATGGGCCTGATGACATAGATTTCATTGCTGAGTGATATTGCATTGTACGTAAGTACCACAACTTCTTTATCCATTTTTCACTTTCTGTGATTTTGAACTTGTACTGTAAACGAGGTTCTTGTAAACAGAGCCTTCCCAAACTTTGGGGTGGCTGTGTCTTTTTGATTTTAATTTCCCTAAGCTATAGGACCATAAGTGGAAGTGCCCTAGGCTCTGTTGCTTTGTTTTGTAGATGTTTCAGGAAACACCATACACTTCTCCAGAGTGGCTGTTGGCAATTTACATCCCGCCCATCAGCATAACAAGGCTCCCAGTTCTCCATGGGCTGTCCTGCCTTTCTGGATTTTACACTTTTTTCAGATGGCCCTTTTGACCGGGGGGCAGTGAGACTTCATTGTAGTGCAGATTTCCTTTGCAAGCTTGCTTGGTTGGCCAAAAAGGGCGTATGCGTTTTTTCCTGAATATATTCAGGAAAAAACGCATACGCCCTTTTTGGCCAAGTGCATCATTGAGGACGTTCTGCCTCTTTTCCTTTGCTTTACATGCAATTCCAGTCTACCTCCTGAAATCGGTTTCCTGCAATTCTGCCCCACGTTCAAGTCCTCTTGGCAGCCTTACTTCAATATATTTTTGGACGATAGCTGTCATTTATAACTCTGCAGGTTTGTGAATGACAGTGCCCCTGAGCTCCTTTCTTCAACTCGCTTTCTTGTGAGCTGGCCGCAACACCGCAGCATTGCTTCAGGCCCTAGTGTGGTTCCGGCATGACATGCTGAGCCTTTGGTTAATTCCTCTTCCTGGTGGGAAATGAGAGTTAACTTTGCCCGTCCAGACACCTCCAGCTAGTCTCTCATTGGTTCTCCCTATTCCTGTTCATTTTCCGCAGAAATTGCAAACTGGGCCAAAAAAGAGGTTAAAGGCACTGACTCTCCAAGTGGGGAGAGTGTTAGTAAAGCGTCTGGAATGTTGCACCCGAGTACCGGGGGATGAAAACTGACACAATTAAACACGTTTCCCGATCACACGGTGGATCATACTCTGGGTTCCACATGCATGTTTTAGCTGAAGGAAGAATCCCTTAAACCTGGAGAGTTGAGACCCATGGAATGGGTTCCATGCAATATGACTTCAAAGGGTCTGCATTTGCTCACCGAACCTCACCAATCCTATCACTGCTGCGTTTATGACACTGTACACACGCTTGATTCTCTTTCGGAGACATATAAATCCATAGGTTTTAAGATTCTTTCTAGTCAGGTATATTCTTACGCGTTTAATATGGGGTGTAGAGTCCACTTCGTTGAGCAAGGAGTAGCTCTTGTCTATTAAATATTTGGCTTATGGAACGGTATCTGTTCTAATTTCAATCTCTGGTTTTATGCAGCACCCCAACTCACCTTTCGCCTTAAGCAAGCATAAGTTGGTTTTCTACATTTGAGACCCTGTTCTGTTTTGTAATTCAGTTCCTGTGTAGCCAAGTTTACATTCCTTGTAGTAGTGATATCTTATGATGTTTGTTTTTCTGTGTGACTTATTTCACTTAGAATCATCGTACCTGAATCCACTCATTATGCTGCTACGGGCCTGATGACATAGATTTCATTGCTGAGTGATATTGCATTGTACGTAAGTACCACAACATCTTTATCCATTTTTCGCTTTCTGTGATATTGAACTTGGACCATAAATGAAGTTCTTGTAAACAGAGCTGTCCCTAACTTTGGGGTGGCTGAGTCTTTTTGATTTTAATTTCCCTAAGCTATAGGACCATAAGTGGAAGTGCCCTAGGCTCTGTTGCTTTGTTTTTTAGATGTTTCAGGAAACACCATACACTTCTCCAGAGTGGCTGTTGGCAATTTACATCCCACCCATCAGCATAACAAGGCTCCCAGTTCTCCATGGCCTGTCCTGCCTTTCTGGATTTTACACTTTTTTCAGATGGCCCTTTTGACCGGGGGGCAGTGAGACTTCATTGTAGTGCAGATTTCCTTTGCAAGCTTGCTTGGTTGGCCAAAAAGGGCGTATGCGTTTTTTCCTGAATATATTCAGGAAAAAACGCATACGCCCTTTTTGGCCAAGTGCATCATTGTGGACGTTCTGCCTCTTTTCCTTTGCTTTACATGCAATTCCAGTCTACATCCTGAAATCGGTTTCCTGCAATTCTGCCCAGCGTTCAAGTCCTCTTGGCAGCCTTACTTCAAAATATTTTTGGACGATAGCTGTCATTTATAACTCTGCAGGTTTGTGAATGACAGTGCCCCTGAGCTCCTTTCTTCAACTCGCTTTCTTGTGAGCTGGCCGCAACACATCAGGATTGCTTCAGGCCCTAGTGTGGTTCCGGCATGGCACGCTGAGCCTTTGGTTAATTCCTCTTCCTGGTGGGAAATGAGAGTTAACTTTGCCCGTCCAGACACCTCCAGCTAGTCTCTCATTGGTTCTCCCTATTCCTGTTCATTTTCCGCAGAAATTGCAAACTGGGCCAAACAAGAGGTTAAAGGCACTGACTCTCCAAGTGGGGAGAGTGTTAGTAAAGCGTCTGGAATTTTGCACCCGAGTACCGGGGGATGAAAACTGACACAATTAAACACGTTTCCCGATCACACGGTGGATCATACTCTGGGTTCCACATGCATGTTTTAGCTGAAGGAAGAATCCCTTAAACCTGGAGATTTGAGACCCATGGAATGGGTACCATGCAATATGAATTCAAAGGGTCTGCATTTGCTCACCGAACCTCACCAATAATATCACTGCTGCGTTTATGCCGCTGTACACACGCTTGATTCTCTTTCGGAGACATATAAATCCATAGGTTTTAAGATTCTTTCTAGTCAGGTATATTCTTACGTGTTTAATATGGGGTGTAGAGTCCACTTCGTTGAGCAAGGAGTAGCTCTTGTCTATTAAATATTTGGCTTATGGAACGGTATCTGTTCTAATTTCAATCTCTGGTTTTATGCAGCACCCCAACTCACCTTTCGCCTTAAGCAAGCATAAGTTGGTTTTCTACATTTGAGACCCTGTTCTGTTTTGTAATTCAGTTCCTGTGTAGCCAAGTTTACATTCCTTGTAGTAGTGATATCTTATGATGTTTGTTTTTCTGTGTGACTTATTTCACTTAGAATCATCGTACCTGAATCCACTCATTATGCTGCTACGGGCCTGATGACATAGATTTCATTGCTGAGTGATATTGCATTGTACGTAAGTACCACAACTTCTTTATCCATTTTGCGCTTTCTGTGATATTGAACTTGGACCATAAATGAGGTTCTTGTAAACAGAGCTGTCCCTAACTTTGGGGTGGCTGAGTCTTTTTGATTTTAATTTCCCTAAGCTATAGGACCATAAGTGGAAGTGCCCTAGGCTCTGTTGCTTTGTTTTTTAGATGTTTCAGGAAACACCATACACTTCTCCAGAGTGGCTGTTGGCAATTTACATCCCACCCATCAGCATAACAAGGCTCCCAGTTCTCCATGGCCTGTCCTGCCTTTCTGGATTTTACACTTTTTTCAGATGGCCCTTTTGACCGGGGGGCAGTGAGACTTCATTGTAGTGCAGATTTCCTTTGCAAGCTTGCTTGGTTGGCCAAAAAGGGCGTATGCGTTTTTTCCTGAATATATTCAGGAAAAAACGCATACGCCCTTTTTGGCCAAGTGCATCATTGTGGACGTTCTGCCTCTTTTCCTATGCTTTACATGCAATTCCAGTCTACCTCCTGAAATCGGTTTCCTGCAATTCTGCCCCGCTTTCAAATCCTCTTGGCAGCCTTACTTCAATATATTTTTGGACGATAGCTATCATTTATAACTCTGCAGGTATGTGAATGACAGTGCCCCTGAGCTCCTTTCTTCAACTCGCTTTCTTGTGAGCTGGCCGCAACACCGCAGGATTGCTTCAGGCCCTAGTGTGGTTCCGGCATGGCATGCTGAGCCTTTGTTTAATTCCTCTTCCTGGTGGGAAATGAGAGTTAAATTTGCCCGTCCAGACACCTCCAGCTAGTCTCTCATTGGTTCTCCCTATTCCTGTTCATTTTCCGCAGAAATTGCAAACTGGGCCAAACAGGAGGTTAAAGGCACTGACTCTCCAAGAGGGGAGAGTGTTAGTAAAGCGTCTGGAATGTTGCACCCGAGTACCAGGGGACGAAAACTGAGACACATTTGAACACGTTTCCCGATCACATGTTGGATCATACTCTGGGTTCCACATGCATGTTTTAGCTGAAGGAAGAATCCCTTAAACCTGGAGAGTTGAGACCCCTGCAATGGGTACCATGCAATATGACTTCAAAGGGTCTGCATTTGCTCACCGAACCTCACCAATCCTATCACTGCTGCATTTATGCCACTGTACACACGCTTGATTCTCTTTCTGAGACATATAAATCCATAGGTTTTAAGATTCTTACTAGTCAGGTATATTCTTAGGCGTTTAATATGGGGTGTAGAGTCCACTTCGTTGAGCAAGGAGTAGCTCTTGTCTATTACATATTTGGCTTATGGAACGGTATCTGTGCTAATTTCAATCTCTGGTTTTATGCAGCACCCCAACTCACCTTTCCCCTTAAGCAAGCATAAGTCGGTTTTCTACATTTGAGACCCTGTTCTGTTTTGTAATTCAGTTCCTGTGTAGCCAAGTTTACATTCCATGTGGTAGAGATATCTTATGATGTTTCTTTTTCTGTGTGACTTATTTCACTTAGAATCATCGTACCTGAATCCACTCATTATGCTGCTATGGGCCTGATGACATAGATTTCATTGCTGAGTGATATTGCATTGTACGTAAGTACCACAACTTCTTTATCCATTTTTCACTTTCTGTGATTTTGAACTTATACTGTAAACGAGGTTCTTGTAAACAGAGCCTTCCCAAACTTTGGGGTGGCTGTGTCTTTTTTATTTTAATTTCCCTAAGCTATAGGACCATAAGTGGAAGTGCCCTAGTCTCTGTTGCTTTGTTTTGTAGATGTTTCAGGAAACACCATACACTTCTCCAGAGTGGCTGTTCGCAATTTACATCCCGCCCATCAGCATAACAAGGCTCCCAGTTCTCCATGGCCTGTCCTGCCTTTCTGGATTTTACACTTTTTTCAGATGGCCCTTTTGACCGGGGGACAGTGAGACTTCATTGTAGTGCAGATTTCCTTTGCAAGCTTGCTTGGTTGGCCAAAAAGGGCGTATGCGTTTTTTCCTGAATATATTCAGGAAAAAACGCATACGCCCTTTTTGGCCAAGTGCATCATTGTGGACGTTCTGCCTCTTTTCCTTTGCTTTACATGCAATTCCAGTCTACCTCCTGAAATCGGTTTCCTGCAATTCTGCCCCACGTTCAAGTCCTCTTGGCAGCCTTACTTCAATATATTTTTGGACGATAGCTGTCATTTATAACTCTGCAGGTTTGTGAATGACAGTGCCCCTGAGCTCCTTTCTTCAACTCGCTTTCTTGTGAGCTGGCCGCAACACATCAGGATTGCTTCAGGCCCTAGTGTGGTTCCGGCATGGCACGCTGAGCCTTTGGTTAATTCCTCTTCCTGGTGGGAAATGAGAGTTAACTTTGCCCGTCCAGACACCTCCAGCTAGTCTCTCATTGGTTCTCCCTATTCCTGTTCATTTTCCGCAGAAATTGCAAACTGGGCCAAACAAGAGGTTAAAGGCACTGACTCTCCAAGTGGGGAGAGTGTTAGTAAAGCGTCTGGAATGTTGCACCCGAGTACCGGGGGATGAAAACTGACACAATTAAACACGTTTCCCGATCACACGGTGGATCATACTCTGGGTTCCACATGCATGTTTTAGCTGAAGGAAGAATCCCTTAAACCTGGAGATTTGAGACCCATGGAATGGGTACCATGCAATATGAATTCAAAGGGTCTGCATTTGCTCACCGAACCTCACCAATAATATCACTGCTGCGTTTATGCCGCTGTACACACGCTTGATTCTCTTTCGGAGACATATAAATCCATAGGTTTTAAGATTCTTTCTAGTCAGGTATATTCTTACGTGTTTAATATGGGGTGTAGAGTCCACTTCGTTGAGCAAGGAGTAGCTCTTGTCTATTAAATATTTGGCTTATGGAACGGTATCTGTTCTAATTTCAATCTCTGGTTTTATGCAGCACCCCAACTCACCTTTCGCCTTAAGCAAGCATAAGTTGGTTTTCTACATTTGAGACCCTGTTCTGTTTTGTAATTCAGTTCCTGTGTAGCCAAGTTTACATTCCTTGTAGTAGTGATATCTTATGATGTTTGTTTTTCTGTGTGACTTATTTCACTTAGAATCATCGTACCTGAATCCACTCATTATGCTGCTACGGGCCTGATGACATAGATTTCATTGCTGAGTGATATTGCATTGTACGTAAGTACCACAACTTCTTTATCCATTTTGCGCTTTCTGTGATATTGAACTTGGACCATAAATGAGGTTCTTGTAAACAGAGCTGTCCCTAACTTTGGGGTGGCTGAGTCTTTTTGATTTTAATTTCCCTAAGCTATAGGACCATAAGTGGAAGTGCCCTAGGCTCTGTTGCTTTGTTTTTTAGATGTTTCAGGAAACACCATACACTTCTCCAGAGTGGCTGTTGGCAATTTACATCCCACCCATCAGCATAACAAGGCTCCCAGTTCTCCATGGCCTGTCCTGCCTTTCTGGATTTTACACTTTTTTCAGATGGCCCTTTTGACCGGGGGGCAGTGAGACTTCATTGTAGTGCAGATTTCCTTTGCAAGCTTGCTTGGTTGGCCAAAAAGGGCGTATGCGTTTTTTCCTGAATATATTCAGGAAAAAACGCATACGCCCTTTTTGGCCAAGTGCATCATTGTGGACGTTCTGCCTCTTTTCCTATGCTTTACATGCAATTCCAGTCTACCTCCTGAAATCGGTTTCCTGCAATTCTGCCCCGCTTTCAAATCCTCTTGGCAGCCTTACTTCAATATATTTTTGGACGATAGCTATCATTTATAACTCTGCAGGTATGTGAATGACAGTGCCCCTGAGCTCCTTTCTTCAACTCGCTTTCTTGTGAGCTGGCCGCAACACCGCAGGATTGCTTCAGGCCCTAGTGTGGTTCCGGCATGGCATGCTGAGCCTTTGTTTAATTCCTCTTCCTGGTGGGAAATGAGAGTTAAATTTGCCCGTCCAGACACCTCCAGCTAGTCTCTCATTGGTTCTCCCTATTCCTGTTCATTTTCCGCAGAAATTGCAAACTGGGCCAAACAGGAGGTTAAAGGCACTGACTCTCCAAGAGGGGAGAGTATTAGTAAAGCGTCTGGAATGTTGCACCCGAGTACCAGGGGACGAAAACTGAGACACATTTGAACACGTTTCCCGATCACATGTTGGATCATACTCTGGGTTCCACATGCATGTTTTAGCTGAAGGAAGAATCCCTTAAACCTGGAGAGTTGAGACCCCTGCAATGGGTACCATGCAATATGACTTCAAAGGGTCTGCATTTGCTCACCGAACCTCACCAATCCTATCACTGCTGCATTTATGCCACTGTACACATGCTTGATTCTCTTTCTGAGACATATAAATCCATAGGTTTTAAGATTCTTACTAGTCAGGTATATTCTTAGGCGTTTAATATGGGGTGTAGAGTCCACTTCGTTGAGCAAGGAGTAGCTCTTGTCTATTACATATTTGGCTTATGGAACGGTATCTGTGCTAATTTCAATCTCTGGTTTTATGCAGCACCCCAACTCACCTTTCCCCTTAAGCAAGCATAAGTCGGTTTTCTACATTTGAGACCCTGTTCTGTTTTGTAATTCAGTTCCTGTGTAGCCAAGTTTACATTCCATGTGGTAGAGATATCTTATGATGTTTCTTTTTCTGTGTGACTTATTTCACTTAGAATCATCGTACCTGAATCCACTCATTATGCTGCTATGGGCCTGATGACATAGATTTCATTGCTGAGTGATATTGCATTGTACGTAAGTACCACAACTTCTTTATCCATTTTTCACTTTCTGTGATTTTGAACTTATACTGTAAACGAGGTTCTTGTAAACAGAGCCTTCCCAAACTTTGGGGTGGCTGTGTCTTTTTTATTTTAATTTCCCTAAGCTATAGGACCATAAGTGGAAGTGCCCTAGTCTCTGTTGCTTTGTTTTGTAGATGTTTCAGGAAACACCATACACTTCTCCAGAGTGGCTGTTGGCAATTTACATCCCGCCCATCAGCATAACAAGGCTCCCAGTTCTCCATGGCCTGTCCTGCCTTTCTGGATTTTACACTTTTTTCAGATGGCCCTTTTGACCGGGGGACAGTGAGACTTCATTGTAGTGCAGATTTCCTTTGCAAGCTTGCTTGGTTGGCCAAAAAGGGCGTATGCGTTTTTTCCTGAATATATTCAGGAAAAAACGCATACGCCCTTTTTGGCCAAGTGCATCATTGTGGACGTTCTGCCTCTTTTCCTTTGCTTTACATGCAATTCCAGTCTACCTCCTGAAATCGGTTTCCTGCAATTCTGCCCCGCTTTCAAGTCCTCTTGGCAGCCTTACTTCAATATATTTTTGGACGATAGCTATCATTTATAACTCTGCAGGTATGTGAATGACAGTGCCCCTGAGCTCCTTTCTTCAACTCGCTTTCTTGTGAGCTGGCCGCAACACATCAGGATTGCTTCAGGCCCTAGTGTGGTTCCGGCATGGCACGCTGAGCCTTTGGTTAATTCCTCTTCCTGGTGGGAAATGAGAGTTAACTTTGCCCGTCCAGACACCTCCAGCTAGTCTCTCATTGGTTCTCCCTATTCCTGTTCATTTTCCGCAGAAATTGCAAACTGGGCCAAACAAGAGGTTAAAGGCACTGACTCTCCAAGTGGGGAGAGTGTTAGTAAAGCGTCTGGAATGTTGCACCCGAGTACCGGGGGATGAAAACTGACACAATTAAACACGTTTCCCGATCACACGGTGGATCATACTCTGGGTTCCACATGCATGTTTTAGCTGAAGGAAGAATCCCTTAAACCTGGAGATTTGAGACCCATGGAATGGGTACCATGCAATATGAATTCAAAGGGTCTGCATTTGCTCACCGAACCTCACCAATAATATCACTGCTGCGTTTATGCCGCTGTACACACGCTTGATTCTCTTTCGGAGACATATAAATCCATAGGTTTTAAGATTCTTTCTAGTCAGGTATATTCTTACGTGTTTAATATGGGGTGTAGAGTCCACTTCGTTGAGCAAGGAGTAGCTCTTGTCTATTAAATATTTGGCTTATGGAACGGTATCTGTTCTAATTTCAATCTCTGGTTTTATGCAGCACCCCAACTCACCTTTCGCCTTAAGCAAGCATAAGTTGGTTTTCTACATTTGAGACCCTGTTCTGTTTTGTAATTCAGTTCCTGTGTAGCCAAGTTTACATTCCTTGTAGTAGTGATATCTTATGATGTTTGTTTTTCTGTGTGACTTATTTCACTTAGAATCATCGTACCTGAATCCACTCATTATGCTGCTACGGGCCTGATGACATAGATTTCATTGCTGAGTGATATTGCATTGTACGTAAGTACCACAACTTCTTTATCCATTTTGCGCTTTCTGTGATATTGAACTTGGACCATAAATGAGGTTCTTGTAAACAGAGCTGTCCCTAACTTTGGGGTGGCTGTGTCTTTTTGATTTTAATTTCCCTAAGCTATAGGACCATAAGTGGAAGTGCCCTAGGCTCTGTTGCTTTGTTTTTTAGATGTTTCAGGAAACACCATACACTTCTCCAGAGTGGCTGTTGGCAATTTACATCCCACCCATCAGCATAACAAGGCTCCCAGTTCTCCATGGCCTGTCCTGCCTTTCTGGATTTTACACTTTTTTCAGATGGCCCTTTTGACCGGGGGGGCAGTGAGACTTCATTGTAGTGCAGATTTCCTTTGCAAGCTTGCTTGGTTGGCCAAAAAGGGCGTATGCGTTTTTTCCTGAATATATTCAGGAAAAAACGCATACGCCCTTTTTGGCCAAGTGCATCATTGTGGACGTTCTGCCTCTTTTCCTATGCTTTACATGCAATTCCAGTCTACCTCCTGAAATCGGTTTCCTGCAATTCTGCCCCGCTTTCAAATCCTCTTGGCAGCCTTACTTCAATATATTTTTGGACGATAGCTATCATTTATAACTCTGCAGGTATGTGAATGACAGTGCCCCTGAGCTCCTTTCTTCAACTCGCTTTCTTGTGAGCTGGCCGCAACACCGCAGGATTGCTTCAGGCCCTAGTGTGGTTCCGGCATGGCATGCTGAGCCTTTGTTTAATTCCTCTTCCTGGTGGGAAATGAGAGTTAAATTTGCCCGTCCAGACACCTCCAGCTAGTCTCTCATTGGTTCTCCCTATTCCTGTTCATTTTCCGCAGAAATTGCAAACTGGGCCAAACAGGAGGTTAAAGGCACTGACTCTCCAAGAGGGGAGAGTGTTAGTAAAGCGTCTGGAATGTTGCACCCGAGTACCAGGGGACGAAAACTGAGACACATTTGAACACGTTTCCCGATCACATGTTGGATCATACTCTGGGTTCCACATGCATGTTTTAGCTGAAGGAAGAATCCCTTAAACCTGGAGAGTTGAGACCCCTGCAATGGGTACCATGCAATATGACTTCAAAGGGTCTGCATTTGCTCACCGAACCTCACCAATCCTATCACTGCTGCATTTATGCCACTGTACACATGCTTGATTCTCTTTCTGAGACATATAAATCCATAGGTTTTAAGATTCTTACTAGTCAGGTATATTCTTAGGCGTTTAATATGGGGTGTAGAGTCCACTTCGTTGAGCAAGGAGTAGCTCTTGTCTATTACATATTTGGCTTATGGAACGGTATCTGTGCTAATTTCAATCTCTGGTTTTATGCAGCACCCCAACTCACCTTTCCCCTTAAGCAAGCATAAGTCGGTTTTCTACATTTGAGACCCTGTTCTGTTTTGTAATTCAGTTCCTGTGTAGCCAAGTTTACATTCCATGTGGTAGAGATATCTTATGATGTTTCTTTTTCTGTGTGACTTGTTTCACTTAGAATCATCGTACCTGAATCCACTCATTATGCTGCTATGGGCCTGATGACATAGATTTCATTGCTGAGTGATATTGCATTGTACGTAAGTACCACAACTTCTTTATCCATTTTTCACTTTCTGTGATTTTGAACTTATACTGTAAACGAGGTTCTTGTAAACAGAGCCTTCCCAAACTTTGGGGTGGCTGTGTCTTTTTTATTTTAATTTCCCTAAGCTATAGGACCATAAGTGGAAGTGCCCTAGTCTCTGTTGCTTTGTTTTGTAGATGTTTCAGGAAACACCATACACTTCTCCAGAGTGGCTGTTGGCAATTTACATCCCGCCCATCAGCATAACAAGGCTCCCAGTTCTCCATGGCCTGTCCTGCCGTTCTGGATTTTACACTTTTTTCAGATGGCCCTTTTGACCGGGGGACAGTGAGACTTCATTGTAGTGCAGATTTCCTTTGCAAGCTTGCTTGGTTGGCCAAAAAGGGCGTATGCGTTTTTTCCTGAATATATTCAGGAAAAAACGCATACGCCCTTTTTGGCCAAGTGCATCATTGTGGACGTTCTGCCTCTTTTCCTTTGCTTTACATGCAATTCCAGTCTACCTCCTGAAATCGGTTTCCTGCAATTCTGCCCCGCTTTCAAGTCCTCTTGGCAGCCTTACTTCAATATATTTTTGGACGATAGCTATCATTTATAACTCTGCAGGTATGTGAATGACAGTGCCCCTGAGCTCCTTTCTTCAACTCGCTTTCTTGTGAGCTGGCCGCAACACCGCAGGATTGCTTCAGGCCCTAGTGTGGTTCCGGCATGGCACGCTGAGCCTTTGTTTAATTCCTCTTCCTGGTGGGAAATGAGAGTTAAATTTGCCCGTCCAGACACCTCCAGCTAGTCTCTCATTGGTTCTCCCTATTCCTGTTCATTTTCCGCAGAAATTGCAAACTTGGCCAAACAGGAGGTTAAAGGCACTGACTCTCCAAGTGGGGAGAGTGTTAGTAAAGCGTCTGGAATGTTGCACCCGAGTACCAGGGGACAAAAACTGAGACACATTTGAACACGTTTCCCGATCACATGGTGGATCATACTCTGGGTTCCACATGCATGTTTTAGCTGAAGGAAGAATCCCTTAAACCTGGAGAGTTGAGACCCCTGCAATGGGTACCATGCAATTTGACTTCAAAGGGTCTGCATTTGCTCACCGAACCTCACCAATCCTATCACTGCTGCATTTATGCCACTGTACACACGCTTGATTCTCTTTCGGAGACATATAAATCCATAGGTTTTAAGATTCTTACTAGTCAGGTATATTCTTATGCGTTTAATATGGGGTGTTGAGTCCACTTCGTTGAGCAAGGAGTAGCTCTTGTCTATTACATATTTGGCTTATGGAACGGTATCTGTTCTAATTTCAATCTCTGGTTTTATGCAGCACCCCAACTCACCTTTCGCCTTAAGCAAGCATAAGTTGGTTTTCTACATTTGAGACCCTGTTCTGTTTTGTAATTCAGTTCCTGTGTAGCCAAGTTTACATTCCATGTGGTAGTGATATGTTATGATGTTTCTTTTTCTGTGTGACTTATTTCACTTAGAATCATCGTACCTGAATCCACTCATTATGCTGCTACGGGCCTGATGACATAGATTTCATTGCTGAGTGATATTGCATTGTACGTAAGTACCACAACTTCTTTATCCATTTTGTGCTTTCTGTGATATTGAACTTGTACCGTAAAGGAGGTTCTTGTAAACAGAGCTGTCCCAAACTTTGGGGTGGCTGTGTCTTTTTGATTTTAATTTCCCTAAGCTATAGGACCATAAGTGGAAGTGCCCTAGGCTCTGTTGCTTTGCTTTTTAGATGTTTCAGGAAACACCATACACTTCTCCAGAGTGGCTGTTCGCAATTTACATCCCGCACATCAGCATAACAAGGTTCCCAATTCTCCATGGCCTGTCCTGCCTTTCTGGATTTTACACTTTTTTCAGATGGCCCTTTTGACCGGGGGCAGTGAGACTTCATTGTAGTGCAGATTTCCTTTGCAAGCTTGCTTGGTTGGCCAAAAAGGGCGTATGCGTTTTTTCCTGAATATATTCAGGAAAAAACGCATACGCCCTTTTTGGCCAAGTGCATCATTGTGGACGTTCTGCCTCTTTTCCTATGCTTTACATGCTATTCCAGTCTACCTCCTGAAATCGGTTTCCTGCAATTCTGCCCCGCTTTCAAGTCCTCTTGGCAGCCTTACTTCAATATATTTTTGGACGATAGCTGTCATTTATAACTCTGCAGGTATGTGAATGACAGTGCCCCTGAGCTCCTTTCTTCAACTCGCTTTCTTGTGAGCTGGCCGCAACACCGCAGCATTGCTTCAGGCCCTAGTGTGGTTCCGGCATGGCACGCTGAGCCTTTGGTTAATTCCTCTTCCTGGTGGGAAATGAGAGTTAAATTTGCCCGTCCAGACACCTCCAGCTAGTCTCTCTTGGTTCTCCCTATTCCTGTTCATTTTCCGCAGAAATTGCAAACTGGGCCAAACAGGAGGTTAAAGGCACTGACTCTCCAAGTGGGGAGAGTGTTAGTAAAGCGTCTGGAATGTTGCACCCGAGTACCGGGGGACGAAAACTGAGTCACATTTGAACACGTTTCCCGATCACACGGTGGATCATACTCTGGGTTCCACATGCATGTTTTAGCTGAAGGAAGAATCCCTTAAACCTGGAGAGTTGAGACCCATGGAATGGGTACCATGCAATATGACTTCAAAGGGTCTGCATTTGCTCACCGATCCTCACCAATCCTATCACTGCTGCATTTATGCCGCTGTAAACACGCTTGATTCTCTTGCAGAGACCTATAAATCCATAGGTTTTAAGATTCTTACTAGTCAGGTATATTCTTATGCGTTTAATATGGGGTGTTGAGTCCACTTCGTTGAGCAATGAGTAGCTCTTGTCTATTACATATTTGGCTTATGGAACGGTATCCATTCTAATTTCAATCTCTGGTTTTATGCAGCACCCCAACTCACCTTTCCCCTTAAGCAAGCATAAGTTGGTTTTCTACATTTGAGACCCTGTTCTGTTTTGTAATTCAGTTCCTGTGTAGCCAAGTTTACATTCCTTGTAGTAGTGATATCTTATGATGTTTCTTTTTCTGTGTGACTTATTTCACTTAGAATCATCGTACCTGAATCCACTCATTATGCTGCTACGGGCCTGATGACATAGATTTCATTGCTGAGTGATATTGCATTGTACGTAAGTACCACAACTTCTTTACCCATTTTTCGCTTTCTGCGATATTGAACTTGTACCGTAAACGAGGTTCTTGTAAACAGAGCCGTCCCAAACTTTGGGTTGGCTGTGTCTTTTTGATTTTAATTTCCCTAAGCTATAGGACCATAAGTGGAAGTGCCCTAGGCTCTGTTGCTTTGTTTTTTAGATGTTTCAGGAAACACTATACACTTCTCCAGAGTGGCTGTTGGCAATTTACATCCCACCCATCAGCATAACAAGGCTCCCAGTTCTCCATGGCCTGTCCTGCCTTTCTGGATTTTACACATTTTTCAGATGGCCATTTTCACCGGGGGGCAGTGAGACTTCATTGTAGTGCAGATTTCCTTTGCAAGCTTGCTTGGTTGGCCAAAAAGGGCGTATGCGTTTTTTCCTGAATATATTCAGGAAAAAACGCATATGCCCTTTTTGGCCAAGTGCATCATTGTGGACGTTCTGCCTCTTTTCCTATGCTTTACATGCAATTCCAGTCTACCTCCTGAAATCGGTTTCCTGCAATTCTGCCCCGCTTTCAAGTCCTCTTGGCAGCCTTACTTCAATATATTTTTGGATGATAGCTGTCATTTATAACTCTGCATGTCTGTGAATGACAGTGCCCCTGAGCTCCTTTCTTCAACTCGCTTTCTTGTGAGCTGGCCGCAACACCGTAGGATTGCTTCAGGGCCTAGTGTGGTTCCGGCACGGCACGCTGAGCCTTTGGTTAATTCCTCTTCCTGGTGGGTAATGAGAGTTAAATTTGCCCGTCCAGACACCTCCAGCTAGTCTCTCTTGGTTCTCCCTATTTCTGTTCATTTTCCGCAGAAATTGCAAACTGGGCCAAACAGGAGGTTAAAGGCACTGACTCTCCAAGTGGGGAGAGTGTTAGTAAAGCGTCTGGAATGTTGCACCCGAGTACCGGGGGACGAAAACTGAGACACATTTGAACACGTTTCCCGATCACACGGTGGATCATACTCTGGGTTCCACATGCATGTTTTAGCTGAAGGAAGAATCCCTTAAACCTGGAGAGTTGAGACCCATGGAATGGGTACCATGCAATATGACTTCAAAGGGTCTGCATTTGCTCACCGATCCTCACCAATCCTATCACTGCTGCATTTATGCCGCTGTAAACACGCTTGATTCTCTTGCAGAGACATATAAATCCATAGGTTTTAAGATTCTTACTAGTCAGTTATATTCTTAGGCGTTTAATATGTGGTGTTGAGTCCACTTCGTTGAGCAAGGAGAAGCTCTTGTCTATTACATATTTGGCTTATGGAACGGTATCTGTGCTAATTTCAATCTCTGGTTTTATGCAGCACCCCAACTCACCTTTCCCCTTAAGGAAGCATAAGTTGGTTTTCTACATTTGAGACCCTGTTCTGTTTTGTAATTCAGTTCCTGTGTAGCCAAGTTTACATTCCTTGTAGTAGTGATATCTTATGATGTTTCTTTTTTTGTGTGACTTATTTCACTTAGAATCATTGTACCTGAATCCACTCATTATGCTGCTACGGGCCTGATGACATAGATTTCATTGCTGAGTGATATTGCATTGTACGTAAGTACCACAACTTCTTTATCCATTTTTCACTTTCTGTGATTTTGAACTTATACTGTAAACGAGGTTCTTGTAAACAGAGCCTTCCCAAACTTTGGGGTGGCTGTGTCTTTTTGATTTTAATTTCCCTAAGCTATAGGACCATAAGTGGAAGTGCCCTAGGCTCTGTTCCTTTGTTTTTTACATGTTTCGGGAAACACCATACACTTCTCCAGAGTGGCTGTTGGCAATTTACATCCCGCCCATCAGCATAACAAGGCTCCCAGTTCTCCGTGGCTTGTCCTGCCTTTCTGGATTTTACACTTTTTTCAGATGGCCCTTTTGACCGGGGGGCAGTGAGACTTCATTGTAGTGCAGATTTCCTTTGCAAGCTTGCTTGGTTGGCCAAAAAGGGCGTATGCGTTTTTTCTTGAATATATTCAGGAAAAAACGCATACGCCCCTTTTGGCCAAGTGCATCATTGTGGACGTTCTGCCTCTTTTCCTATGCTTTACATGCAATTCCAGTCTACCTCCTGAAATCGGTTTCCTGCAATTCTGCCCCGCTTTCAAGTCCTCTTGGCAGCCTTACTTCAATATATTTTTGGACGATAGCTGTCATTTATAACTCTGCAGGTTTGTGAATTACAGTGCCCCTGAGCTCCTTTCTTCAACTCGCTTTCTTGTGAGCTGGCCGCAACACCGCAGGATTGCTTCAGGCCCTAGTGTGGTTCCGGCATGGCACGCTCAGCCTTTGTTTAATTCCTCTTTCTGGTGGGAAATGAGAGTTAAATTTGCCCATCCAGACACCTCCAGCTAGTCTCTCATTGGTTCTCTCTATTCCTGTTCATTTTCCGCAGAAATTGCCAACTGGGCCAAACAGGAGGTTAAAGGCACTGACTCTCCAAGTGGGGAGAGTGTTAGTAAAGCGTCTGGAATGTTGCAACCGAGTACCAGGGGACGAAAACTGAGACACATTTGAACACGTTTCCCGATCACATGGTGGATCATACTCTGGGTTCCACATGCATGTTTTAGCTGAAGGAAGAATCCCTTAAACCTGGAGAGTTGAGACCCCTGCAATGGGTACCATGCAATATGACTTCAAAGGGTCTGCATTTGCTCACCGAACCTCACCAATCCTAACACTGCTGCGTTTATGCCGCTGTACACACGCTTGATTCCCTTTCGGAGACATATAAATCCATAGGTTGTAAGATTCTTACTAGTCAGGTGTATTCTTAGGTGTTTATTATGGGGTGTAGAGTCCACTTCGTTGAGCAATGAGTAGCTCTTGTCTATTGCATATTTGGCTTATGGAACGGTATCCATTCTAATTTCAATCTCTGGTTTTATGCAGCACCCCAACTCACCTTTCGCCTTAAGCAAGCATAAGTTGGTTTTCTACATTTGAGACCCTGTTCTGTTTTGTAATTCAGTTCCTGTGTAGCCAAGTTTACATTCCGTGTAGTAGTGATATCTTATGATGTTTCTTTTTCTGTGTGACTTATTTCACTTAGAATCATCGTACCTGAATCCACTCATTATGCTGCTATGGGCCTGATGACATAGATTTCATTGCTGCGTGATATTGCATTGTACGTAATTACCACAATTTCTTTATCCATTTTTCACTTTCTGTGATACTGAACTTGTACCGTAAACGAGGTTCTTGTAAACAGAGCCGTCCCAAACTTTGGGGTGGCTGTGTCTTTTTGATTTTAATTTCCCTAAGCTATAGGACCATAAGTGGAAGTGCCCTAGGCTCTGTTGCTTTGCTTTTTAGATGTTTCAGGAAACACCATACACTTCTCCAGAGTGGCTGTTCGCAATTTACATCCCGCACATCAGCATAACAAGGTTCCCAATTCTCCATGGCCTGTCCTGCCTTTCTGGATTTTACACTTTTTTCAGATGGCCCTTTTGACCGGGGGCAGTGAGACTTCATTGTAGTGCAGATTTCCTTTGCAAGCTTGCTTGGTTGGCCAAAAAGGGCGTATGCGTTTTTTCCTGAATATATTCAGGAAAAAACGCATACGCCCTTTTTGGCCAAGTGCATCATTGTGGACGTTCTGCCTCTTTTCCTATGCTTTACATGCTATTCCAGTCTACCTCCTGAAATCGGTTTCCTGCAATTCTGCCCCGCTTTCAAGTCCTCTTGGCAGCCTTACTTCAATATATTTTTGGACGATAGCTGTCATTTATAACTCTGCAGGTATGTGAATGACAGTGCCCCTGAGCTCCTTTCTTCAACTCGTTTTCTTGTGAGCTGGCCGCAACACCGCAGCATTGCTTCAGGCCCTAGTGTGGTTCCGGCATGGCACGCTGAGCCTTTGGTTAATTCCTCTTCCTGGTGGGAAATGAGAGTTAAATTTGCCCGTCCAGACACCTCCAGCTAGTCTCTCATTGGTTCTCCCTATTCCTGTTCATTTTCCGCAGAAATTGCAAACTGGGCCAAACAGGAGGTTAAAGGCACTGACTCTCCAAGTGGGGAGAGTGTTAGTAAAGCGTCTGGAATGTTGCACCCGAGTACCGGGGGACGAAAACTGAGTCACATTTGAACACGTTTCCCGATCACACGGTGGATCATACTCTGGGTTCCACATGCATGTTTTAGCTGAAGGAAGAATCCCTTAAACCTGGAGAGTTGAGACCCATGGAATGGGTACCATGCAATATGACTTGAAAGGGTCTGCATTTGCTCACCGAACCTCACCAATCCTAACACTGCTGCGTTTATGTCGTTGTACACATGGTTGATTCTCTTTTGGAGACATATAAATCCATAGGTTTTAAGATTCTTACTAGTCAGGTATATTCTTATGCGTTTAATATGGGGTGTTGAGTCCACTTCGTTGAGCAATGACTAGCTCTTGTCTATTACATCTTTGGCTTATGGAACGGTAACTGTTCTAATTTCAATCTCTGGTTTTATGCAGCACCCCAACTCACCTTTCCCCTTAAGCAAGCATAAGATGGTTTTCTACTTTTGAGACCCTGTTCTGTTTTGTAATTCAGTTCCTGTGTAGCCAAGTTTACATTCCGTGTAGTAGTGATACCTTATGATGTTTCTTTTTCTGTGTGACTTATTTCACTTAGAATCATCGTACCTGAATCCACTCATTATGCTGCTATGGGTCTGATGACATAGATTTCATTGCTGAGTGATATTGCATTGTACGTAAGTACCACAACTTCTTTATCCATTTTTCATTTTCTGTGATTTTGAACTTGTACTGTAAACGAGGTTCTTGTAAACAGAGCCGTCCCAAACTTTGGGGTGGCTGTGTCTTTTTGATTTTAATTTCCCTAAACTATAGGACCATAAATGGAAGTGCCCTAGGCTCTGTTGTTTTGTTTTTTAGATGTTTCAGGAAACACCATACACTTCTCCAGAGTGGCTGTTGGCAATTTACATCCCGCCCATCAGCATAACAAGGCTCCCAGTTCTCCGTGGCTTGTCCTGCCTTTCTGGATTTTACACTTTTTTCAGATGGCCCTTTTGACCGGGGGGCAGTGAGACTTCATTGTAGTGCAGATTTCCTTTGCAAGCTTGCTTGGTTGGCCAAAAAGCGCGTATGCGTTTTTTCCTGAATATATTCAGGAAAAAACGCATACGCCCTTTTTGGCCAAGTGCATCATTGTGGACGTTCTGCCTCTTTTCCTTTGCTTTACATGCAATTCCAGTCTACCTCCTGAAATTGGTTTCCTGCAATTCTGCCCAGCGTTCAAGTCCTCTTGGCAGCCTTACTTCAATATATTTTTGGACGATAGCTGTCATTTATAACTCTGCAGGTATGTGAATTACAGTGCCCCTGAGCTCCTTTCTTCAACTCGCTTTCTTGTGAGCTGGCCGCAACACCGCACCATTGCTTCAGGCCCTACTGTGGTTCCGGCATGGCACGCTGAGCCTTTGGTTAATTCCTCTTCCTGGTGGGAAATGAGAGTTAAATTTGCCCGTCCAGACACCTCCAGCTAGTCTCTCATTGGTTCTCCCTATTCCTGTTCATTTTCCGCAGAAATTGCAAACTGGGCCAAACAGGAGGTTAAAGGCACTGACTCTCCAAGTGGGGAGAGTGTTAGTAAAGCGTCTGGAACGTTGCACTCGAGTACCAGGGGACGAAAACTGACACAATTGAACACGTTTCCCTATCACACGGTGGATCATACTCTGGGTTCCACATGCATGTTTTAGCTGAAGGAAGAATCCCTTAAACCTGGAGAGTTGAGACCCATGGAATGGGTACCATGCAATATGACTTCAAAGGGTCTGCATTTGTCCACCGAACCTCACCAATAATATCACTGCTGCGTTTATGCCGCTGTACACACGCTTGATTCTCTTTCGGAGACATATAAATCCATAGGTTTTAAGATTCTTACTAGTCAGGTATATTCTTATGCGTTTAATATGGGGTGTAGAGTCCACTTCGTTGAGCAAGGAGTAGCTCTTGTCTATTACATATTTGGCTTATGGAACGGTATCTGTGCTAATTTCAATCTTTGGTTTTATGTAGCACCCCAACTCATCTTTCCTCTTAAGCAAGCATAAGTCGGTTTTCTACATTTGAGACCCTGTTCTGTTTTGTAATTCAGTTCCTGTGTAGCCAAGTTTACATTCCATGTGGTAGAGATATCTTATGATGTTTGTTTTTCTGTGTGACTTATTTCACTTAGAATCATCGTACCTGAATCCACTCATTATGCTGCTACGGGCCTGATGACATAGATTTCATTGCTGAGTGATATTGCATTGTACGTAAGTACCACAACTTCTTGATCCATTTTTCGCTTTCTGTGATATTGAACTTGTACCGTAAACGAGGTTCTTGTAAACAGAGCTGTCCCAAACATTGGGGTGTTTGTGTCTTTTTGATTTTAATTTCCCTAAGCTATAGGACCATAAGTGGAAGTGCCCTAGGCTCTGTTGCTTTGTTTTTTAGATGTTTCAGGAAACACCATACACTTCTCCAGAGTGGCTGTTGGCAATTTACATCCCGCCCATCAGCATAACAAGGCTCCCAGTTCTCCATGGCCTGTCCTGCCTTTCTGGATTTTACACTTTTTTCAGATGGCCCTTTTGACCGGGGGCAGTGAGACTTCATTGTAGTGCAGATTTCCTTTGCAAGCTTGCTTGGTTGGCCAAAAAGGGCGTAGGCTTTTTTTCTTGAGGAAAAATCGCATATGCCCTTTTTGGCCAAGTGCATCATTGTGGACGTTCTGCCTCTTTTCCTATGCTTTACATGCAATTCCAGTCTACCTCCTGAAATCGGTTTCCTGCAATTCTGCCCCGCTTTCAAGTCCTCTTGGCAGCCTTACTTCAATATATTTTTGGACGATAGCTGTCATTTATAACTCTGCAGTTTTGTGAATTACAGTGCCCCTGAGCTCCTTTCTTCAACTTGCTTTCTTGTGAGCTGGCCGCAACACCGCATCATTGCTTCAGGCCCTAGTGTTGTTCCAGCATGGCACGCTGAGCCTTTGGTTAATTCCTCTTCCTGGTGGGAAATGAGAGTTAAATTTGCCCGTCCAGACACCTCCAGCTAGTCTCTCATTGGTTCTCCCTATTCCTGTTCATTTTCCGCAGAAATTGGGAACTGGGCCAAAAAGGAGGTTAAAGGCACTGACTCTCCAAGTGGGGAGAGTGTTAGTAAAGCGTCTGGAATGTTGCACCCGAGTACCAGGGGACGAAAACTGACACATTTGAACACGTTTCCCGATCACACGGTGGATCATACTCTGGGTTCCACATGCATGTTTTAGCTGAAGGAAGAATCCCTTAAACCTGGAGAGTTGAGACCCATGGAATGGGTACCATGCAATATGACTTCAAAGGGTCTGCATTTGCTCACCAAACCTCATCAATCCTATCACTGCTGCGTTTTTGCTGCTATAGTCACGCTTGATTCTCTTTCGGAGATATATAAATCCATAGGTTTTAAGATTCTTACTAGTCAGGTATATTCTTAGGCGTTTAATATGGGGTGTTGAGTCCACTTCGTTGAGCAAGGTGTAGCTCTTTTCTATTACATATTTGGCTTATGGAACGGTATCTGTGCTAATTTCAATCTCTGGTTTTATGCAGCACCCCAACTCACCTTTCCCCTTAAGCAAGCATAAGTCGGTTTTCTACATTTGAGACCCTGTTCTGTTTTGTAATTCAGTTCCTGTGTAGCCAAGTTTACATTCCATGTGGTAGAGATATCTTATGATGTTTCTTTTTCTGTGTGACTTATTTCACTTAGAATCATCGTACCTGAATCCACTCATTATGCTGCTATGGGCCTGATGACATAGATTTCATTGCTGAGTGATATTGCATTGTACGTAAGTACCACAACTTCTTTATCCATTTTTCACTTTCTGTGATATTGAACTTGTACCATAAACGAGGTTACTGTAAACAGAACCGTCCCAAACTTTGGGGTGGCTGTGTCTTTTTGATTTTAATTTCCCTAAGCTATAGGACCATAAGTGGAAGTGCCCTAGGCTCTGTTGTTTTGTTTTTTAGATGTTTCAGGAAACACCATACACTTCTCCAGAGTGGCTGTTGGCAATTTACATCCCGCCCATCAGCATAACAAGGCTCCCAGTTCTCCATGGCCTGTCCTGCTTTGCTGGATTTTATACTTTTTTCAGATGGCCCTTTTGCCCGCGGGGTAGTGAGACTTCATTGTAGTGCAGATTCCCTTTGCAAGCTTGCTTGGTTGGCCAAAAAGCGCGTATGCGTTTTTTCCTGAATATATTCAGGAAAAAACGCATACGCCCTTTTTGGCCAAGTGCATCATTGTGGACGTTCTGCCTCTTTTCCTATGCTTTACATGCAATTCCAGTCTACCTCCTGAAATCGGTTTCCTGCAATTCTGCCCCGCTTTCAAGTCCTCTTGGCAGCATTACTTCAATACATTTTTGGACGATAGCTGTCATTTATAACTCTGCAGGTTTGTGAATTACAGTGCCCCTGAGCTCCTTTCTTCAACTCGTTTTCTTGTGAGCTGGCCGCAACACCGCATCATTGCTTCAGGCCCTAGTGTGGTTCCAGAATGGCACGCTGAGCCTTTGGTTAATTCCTCTTCCTGGTGGGAAATGAGAGTTAAATTTGCCCGTCCAGACACCTCCAGCTACTCTCTCATTGGTTTTCCCTATTCCTATTCATTTTCCGCAGAAATTGCAAACTGGGCCAAACAGGAGGTTAAAGGCACTGACTCTCCAAGTGGGGAGAGTGTTAGTAAAGCGTCTGGAATGTTGCACCCGAGTACCGGGGGACGAAAACTGAGTCACATATGAACACGTTTCCCGATCACACGGTGGATCATACTCTGGGTTCCACATGCATGTTTTAGCTGAAGGAAGAATCCCTTAAACCTGGAGAGTTGAGACCCATGGAATGGGTACCATGCAATATGACTTGAAAGGGTCTGCATTTGCTCACCGAACCTCACCAATCCTAACACTGCTGCGTTTATGCCACTGTACACACGCTTGATTCCCTTTCGGAGACATATAAATCCATAGGTTTTAAGATTCTTACTAGTCAGGTATATTTTTATGCGTTTAATATGGGGTGTTGAGTCCACTTCGTTGAGCAATGAGTAGCTCTTGTCTATTACATATTTGGCTTATGGAACGGTATCCATTCTAATTTCAATCTCTGGTTTTATGCAGCACCCCAACTCACCTTTCCCCTTAAGCAAGCATAAGTTGGTTTTCTACATTTGAGACCCTGTTCTGTTTTGTAATTCAGTTCCTGTGTAGCCAAGTTTACATTCCTTGTAGTAGTGATATCTTATGATGTTTGTTTTTCTGTGTGACTTATTTCACTTAGAATCATCGTACCTGAATCCACTCATTATGCTGCTACGGGCCTGATGACATAGATTTCATTGCTGAGTGATATTGCATTGTACGTAAGTACCACAACTTCTTTATCCATTTTGCGCTTTCTGTGATATTGAACTTGTACCGTAAAGGAGGTTCTTGTAAACAGAGCTGTCCCAAAGATTGGGGTGGTTGTGTCTTTTTGATTTTAATTTCCCTATGCTATAGGACCATAAGTGGAAGTGCCCTAGGCTCTGTTGCTTTGTTTCTTGGATGTTTCAGGAAACACCATACACTTCTCCAGAGTGACTGTTGGCAATTTACATCCCGCCCATCAGCATAACAAGTCTCCCAGTTCTCCATGGCCTGTCCTGCCTTTCTGGATTTTACACTTTTTTCAGATGGCCCTTTTGACCGGGGGGCAGTGAGACTTCATTGTAGTGCAGATTTCTTTGCAAGCTTGCTTGGTTGGCCAAAAAGGGCGTATGCGTTTATTCTTGAATATATTCAGGAAAAAACGCATACGCCCTTTTTGGCCAAGTGCATCATTGTGGACGTTCTGCCTCTTTTCCTATGTTTTACATGCAATTCCAGTCTACCTCCTGAAATCGGTTTCCTGCAATTCTGCCCCGCTTTCAAGTCCTCTTGGCAGCCTTACTTCAATATATTTTTGGACGATAGCTGTCATTTATAACTCTGCAGGTATGTGAATGACAGTGCCCCTGAGCTCCTTTCTTCAACTCGCTTTCTTGTGAGCTGGCCGCAACACCGCAGCATTGCGTCAGGCCCTAGTGTGGTTCCAGCATGGCACACTGAGCCTTTGGTTAATTCCTCTTCCTGGTGGGAAATGAGAGTTAAATTTGCCCGTCCAGACACCTCCAGCTAGTCTCTCATTGTTTCTCCCTATTCCTGTTCATTTTCCGCAGAAATTGCAAACTGGGCCAAACAGGAGGTTAAAGGCACTGACTCTCCAAGTGGGGAGAGTGTTAGTAAAGCATCTGGAATGTTGCACCCGAGTACCAGGGGACGAAAACTGACACAATTGAACACGTTTCCCGATCACACGGTGGATCATACTCTGGGTTCCACATGCATGTTTTAGCTGAAGGAAGAATCCCTTAAACCTGGAGAGTTGAGACCCATGGAATGGGTACCATGCAATATGACTTCAAAGGGTCTGCATTTGTCCACCGAACCTCACCAATCCTATCACTGCTGCGTTTATGCCGCTGTACACACGCTTGATTCTCTTTCGGAGACATATAAATCCATAGGTTTTAAGATTATTCCTAGTCAGGTATATTCTTAGGCGTTTATTATGGGGTGTAGAGTCCACTTCGTTGAGCAAGGAGTAGCTCTGGTCTATTACATATTTGGCTTATGGAACGGTATCTGTGCTAATTTCAATCTCTGGTTTTATGCAGCACCCCAACTCACCTTTCGCCTTAAGCAAGCATAAGTTGGTTTTCTACATTTGAGACCGTGTTCTGTTTTGTAATTCAGTTCCTGTGTAGCCAAGTTTACATTCCGTGTAGTAGTGATAGCTTATGATGTTTCTTTTTCTGTGTGACTTATTTCACTTAGAATCATCGTACCTGAATCCACTCATTATGCTGCTATGGGCCTGATGACATAGATTTCATTGCTGCGTGATATTGCATTGTACGTAATTACCACAACTTCTTTATCCATTTTTCACTTTCTGTGATACTGAACTTGTACCGTAAACGAGGTTCTTGTAAACAGAGCTGTCCCAAACTTTGGGGTGGCTGTGTCTTTTTGATTTTAATTTTCCTAAGCTATAGGACCATAAGTGGAAGTGCCCTAGGCTCTGTTGCTTTGCTTTTTAGATGTTTCAGGAAACACCATACACTTCTCCAGAGTGGCTGTTCGCAATTTACGTCCCGCACATCAGCATAACAAGGTTCCCAATTCTCCATGGCCTGTCCTGCCTTTCTGGATTTTACACTTTTTTCAGATGGCCCTTTTGACCGGGGGCAGTGAGACTTCATTGTAGTGCAGATTTCCTTTGCAAGCTTGCTTGGTTGGCCAAAAAGGCAGTAGGCTTTTTTTCTTGAGGAAAAAACGCATACGCCCTTTTTGGCCAAGTGCATCATTGTGGACGTTCTGCCTCTTTTCCTATGCTTTACATGCAATTCCAGTCTACCTCCTGAAATCGGTTTCCTGCAATTCTGCCCCGCTTTCAAGTCCTCTTGGCAGCCTTACTTCAATATATTTTTGGACGATAGCTATCATTTATAACTCTGCAGTATTGTGAATTATAGTGCCCCTGAGCTCCTTTCTTCAACTCGCTTTCTTGTGAGCTGGCCGCAACACCGCAGCATCGCTTCAGCCCCTAGTGTTGTTCCGGCATGGCACGCTGAGCCTTTGGTTAATTCCTCTTCCTGGTGGGAAATGAGAGTTAAATTTGCCCGTCCAGACACCTCCAGCTAGTCTCTCATTGGTTCTCCCTATTCCTGTTCATTTTCCGCAGAAATTGCAAACTGGGCCAAACAGGAGGTTAAAGGCACTGACTCTCCAAGTGGGGAGAGTGTTAGTAAAGCATCTGGAATGTTGCACCCGAGTACCCGGGGACGAAAACTGACACATTTGAACACGTTTCCCGATCACACGGTGGATCATACTCTGGGTTCCACATGCATGTTTTAGCTGAAGGAAGAATCCCTTAAACCTGGAGAGTTGAGACCCATGGAATGGGTACCATGCAGTATGACTTCAAAGGGTCTGCATTTGCTCACCGAACCTCATCAATCCTATCACTGCTGCGTTTATGCCGCTATACACACGCTTGATTCTCTTTCGGAGATATATAAATCCATAGGTTTTAAGATTCTTACTAGTCAGGTATATTCTTAGGCGTTTAATATGGGGTGTTGAGTCCACTTCGTTGAGCAAGGTGTAGCTCTTTTCTATTACATATTTGGCTTATGGAACGATATCTGTGCTAATTTCAATCTCTGGTTTTATGCAGCACCCCAACTCACCTTTCCCCTTAAGGAAGCATAAGTTGGTTTTCTACATTTGAGACCCCGTTCTGTTTTGTAATTCAGTTCCTGTGTAGCCAAGTTTACATTCCGTGTAGTAGTGATAGCTTATGATGTTTCTTTTTCTGTGTGACTTATTTCACTTAGAATCATCGTACCTGAATCCACTCATTATGCTGCTACGGGCAGATGACATAGATTTCATTGCTGAGTGATATTGCATTGTACGTAAGTACCACAACTTCTTTATCCATTTTTCACTTTCTGCGATATTGAACTTGTACCGTAAATGAGGTTCTTGTAAACAGAGCCGTCCCAAACTCTGGGGTGGCTGTGTCTTTTTGATTTTAATTTCCCTAAGCTATAGGACCATAAGTGGAAGTGCCCTAGGCTCTGTTGCTTTGTTTTTTAGATGTTTCAGGAAACACCATACCCTTCTCCAGAGTGGCTGTTGGCAATTTACATCCCGCCCATGAGCATAACAAGGCTCCCAGTTCTCCATGGCCTGTCCTGCGTTTCTGGATTTTACACTTTTTTCAGATGGCCCATTTGACCGGGGCGCAGTGAGACCTTATTGTAGTGCAGATTTCCTTTTCAAGCTTGATTGGTTGGCCAAAAAGGGCATATGCATGTTTTCCTGAATATATTCAGGAAAAAACGCGTATGCCCTTTTTGGCCAAGTCCATCATTGTGGACGTTCTGCCTCTTTTCCTATGCTTTACATGCAATTCCAGTCTACCTCCTGAAATCGGTTTCCTGCAATTCTGCCCCACTTTCAAGTCCTCTTGGCAGCCTTACTTCAATATATTTTTGGACGATAGCTGTCATTTATAACTCTGCAGGTTTGTGAATGACAGTGCCCCTGAGCTCCTTTCTTCAACTCGCTTTCTTGTGAGCTGGCCACAACACCGAAGGATTGCTTCAGGCCCTAGTGTGGTTCCGGCACAGCACGCTGAGCCTTTGGTTAATTCCTCTTCCTGGTGGGTAATGAGAGTTAAATTTGCCCGTCCAGACACCTCAAGCTAGTCTCTCTTGTTTCTCCCTATTCCTGTTCATTTTCTGCAGAAATTGCAAACTGGGCCAAACAGGAGGTTAAAGGCACTGACTCTCCAAGTGGGGAGAGTGTTAGTAAAGCGTCTGGAATGTTGCACCCGAGTACCAGGGGACGAAAACTGGCACATTTGAACACGTTTCCCGATCACACGGTGGATCATACTCTGGGTTCCACATGCATGTTTTAGCTGAAGGAAGAATCCCTTAAACCTGGAGAGTTGAGACCCATGGAATGGGTACCATGCAATATGACTTCAAAGGGTCTGCATTTGCTCACCGATCCTCACCAATCCTATCACTGCTGCGTTTATGCCACTGTACACACGCTTGATTCTCTTTCGGAGACATATAAATCCATAGGTTTTAAGATTCTTACTAATCAGGTATATTTTTAGGCGTTTAATATGGGGTGTTGAGTCCACTTCGTTGAGCAAGGAGTAGCTCTTGTCTATTACATATTTGGCTTATGGAACGGTATCTGTGCTAATTTCAATCTCTGGTTTTATGCAGCACCCCAACTCACCTTTCCCCTTAAGCAAGCATAAGTTGGTTTTCTACATTTGAGACCCCGTTCTGTTTTGTAATTCAGTTCCTGTGTAGCCAAGTTTACATTCCGTGTAGTAGTGATATCTTATGATGTTTGTTTTTCTGTGTGACTTATTTCACTTAGAATCATCGTACCTGAATCCACTCATTATGCTGCTACGGGCCTGATGACATAGATTTCATTGCTGAGTGATATTGCATTGTACGTAAGTACCACAACTTCTTTATCCATTTTGCGCTTTCTGCGATATTGAACTTGTACCGTAAACGAGGTTCTTGTAAACAGAACCGTCCCAAACTTTGGGGTGGCTGTGTCTTTTTGATTTTAATTTCCCTAAGCTATAGGACCATAAGTGGAAGTGCCCTAGGCTCTGTTGCTTTGTTTCTTGGATGTTTCAGGAAACACCATACACTTCTCCAGAGTGACTGTTGGCAATTTACATCCCGCCCATCAGCATAACAAGGCTCCCAGTTCTCCATGGCCTCTCCTGCCTTTCTGGATTTTACACTTTTCTCAGATGGCCCTTTTGACCGGGGGGCAGTGAGACTTCATTGTAGTGCAGATTTCCTTTGCAAGCTTGCTTGGTTGGCCAAAAAGGGCGTATGCGTTTTTTCCTGAATATATTCAGGAAAAAACGCATATGCCCTTTTTGGCCAAGTGCATCATTGTGGACGTTCTGCCTCTTTTCCTATGCTTAACATGCAATTCCAGTCTACCTCCTGAAATTGGTTTCCTGCAATTCTGCCCCACTTTCAATTCCTCTTGGCAGCCTTACTTCAATATATTTTTGGACGATAGCTGTCATTTATAACTCTGCAGGTTTTTGAATGACAGTGCCCCTGAGCTCCTTTCTTCAACTCGCTTTCTTGTGAGCTGGCCGCAACACCGCAGGATAGCTTCAGGCCCTAGTGTGGTTTCGGCATGGCCCGCTGAGGCTTTGGTTAATTCCTCTTCCTGGTGGGAAATGAGAGTTAAATTTGCCCGTTCAGACACCTCCAGCTAGTCTCTCATTGGTTCTCCCTATTCCTGTTCATTTTCCGCAGAAATTGCAAACTGGGACAAACAGGAGGTTAAAGGCACTGACTCTCCAAGTGGGGAGAGTGTTAGTAAAGCGTCTGGAATGTTGCACCCGAGTACCAGGACACGAAAACTGAGACACATTTGAACACGTTTCCCGATCACACGGTGGATCATACTCTGGGTTCCACATGCATGTTTTAGCTGAAGGAAGAATCCCTTCAACCTGGAGAGTTGAGACCCATGGAATGGGTACCATGCAATATGACTTCAAAGGGTCTGCATTTGCTCACCGAACCTCACCAATCCTATCACTGCTGCGTTTATGCCGCTGTACACACGCTTGATTCTCTTTCGGAGCATATAAATCCATAGGTTTTAAGATTCTTACTAGTCAGGTATATTCTTAGGCATTTAATATGTGGTGTTGAGTCCACTTCGTTGAGCAAGGAGAAGCTCATGTCTATTACATATTTGACTTATGGAATGGTATCTGTGCTAATTTCAATCTCTGGTTTTATGCAGCACCCCAACTCACCTTTCCCTTTAAGGAAGCATAAGTTGGTTTTCTACATTTGAGACCCTGTTCTGTTTTGTAATTCAGTTCCTGTGTAGCCAAGTTTACATTCCGTGTAGTAATGATATCTTATGATGTTTCTTTTTCTGTGTGACTTATTTCACTTAGAATCATCGTACCTGAATCCACTCATTATGCTGCTACGGGCCTGATGACATAGATTTCATTGCTGAGTGATATTGCATTGTACGTAAGTACCACAACTTCTTTATCCATTTTTCGCTTTCTGTGATATTGAACTTGTACCGTAAACGAGGTTCTTGTAAACTGAGCCGTCCCAAACTTTGGGGTGGCTGTGTCTTTTTGATTTTAATTTCCCTAAGCTATAGGACCATAAGTGGAAGTGCCCTAGGCTCTGTTGCTTTGTTTTTTAGATGTTTCAGGAAACACCATACACTTCTCCATTGTCGCTGTTGGCAATTTACATCCCGCCCATCAGCATAACAAGGCTCTCACGTCTCCATGGCCTGTCCTGCCTTTCTGGATTTTACACTTTTATCAGATGGCCCTTTTGACTGGGGGCCAGTGAGACTTCATTGTAGTGCAGATTTCCTTTGCAAGCTTGCTTGGTTGGCCAAAAAGGGCGTATGCGTTTTTTCTTGAATATATTCAGGAAAAAACGCATACGCCCCTTTTGGCCAAGTGCATCATTGTGGACGTTCTGCCTCTTTTGCTATGCTTTACATGCAATTCCAGTCTACCTCCTGAAATCGGTTTCCTGCAATTCTGCCCCGCTTTCAAGTCCTCTTGGCAGCCTTACTTCAATATATTTTTGGACGATAGCTGTCATTTATAACTCTGCAGGTTTGTGAATGACAGTGCCCCTGAACCCCTTTCTTCAACTCGCTTTCTTGTGAGCTGGCCGCAACACCGCAGGATTGCTTCAGGCCCTAGTGTGGTTCCGGCACGGCACGCTTAGCCTTTGGTTAATTCCTCTTCCTGGTGGGAAACGAGAGTTAACTTTGCGCGTCCAGACACCTCCAGCTAGTGTCTCATTGGTTTTCCCTATTCCTGTTCATTTTCCGTAGAAATTGCAAACTGGGCCAAACAGGAGGTTAAAGGCACTGACTCTCCAAGTGGGGAGAGTGTTAGTAAAGTGTCTGGAATGTTGCACCCGAGAACCGGGGGACGAAAACTGAGACACATTTGAACACGTTTCCGATCACACAGTGGATCATACTCTGGGTTCCACATGCATGTTTTAGCTGAAGGAAGAATCCCTTAAACCTGGAGAGTTGAGATCCATGGAATGGGTACCATGCAATATGACTTCAAAGGGTCTGCATTTGCTCACCGAACCTCACCAATCCTATCACTGCTGCGTTTATGCTTCTGTACACACGCTTGATTCTCTTTCGGAGCATATAAATCCATAGGTTTTAAGATTCTTACTAGTCAGGTATATTCTTAGGAGTTTAATATGGGGTGTTGAGTCCACTTCGTTGAGCAAGGAGTAGCTCTTGTCTATTACATATTTGGCTTATGGAACGGTATCTGTGCTAATTTCAATCTCTGGTTTTATGCAGCCCCCCAACTCACCTTTCCCCTTAAGCAAGCATAAGTTGGTTTTCTACATTTGAGACCCTGTTCTGTTTTGTAATTCAGTTCCTGTGTAGCCAAGTTTACATTCCATGTAGTAGTGATATCTTATGATGTTTCTTTTTCTCTGTGAGTTATTTCACTTAGAATAATCGTACCTGAATCCACTCATTATGCTGCTACAGGTCTCATGACATAGATTTCATTGCTGAGTGATATTGCATTGTACGTAAGTACCACAACTTCTTTATCCATTTTTCGCTTTCTGCGATATTGAACTTGTACCGTAAACGAGGTTCTTGTAAACAGAGCCGTCCCAAACTTTGGGGTGGCTGTGTCTTTTTTATTTTAATTTCCCTAAGCTATAGGACCATAAGTGGAAGTGCCCTAGGCTCTGTTGCTTTGTTTTTTAGATGTTTCAGGAAACACCATACACTTCTCCAGAGTGGCTGTTGGCAATTTACATCCCGCCCATCAGCATAACAAGGCTCCCAGTTCTCCATGGCTTGTCCTGCCTTTCTGGATTTTACACTTTTTTCAGATGGCCCTTTTGACCGGGGGGCAGTGAGACTTCATTGTAGTGCAGATTTCCTTTGCAAGCTTGCTTGGTTGGCCAAAAAGGGCGTATGCGTTTTTTCCTGAATATATTCAGGAAAAAACGCATACGCCCTTTTTGGCCAAGTGCATCATTGTGAACGTTCTGCCTCTTTTCCTGTGGTTTACATGCAAATCCAGTCTACCTCCTGAAATCGGTTTCCTGCAATTCTGCCCCGCTTTCAAGTCCTCTTGGCAGCCTTACTTCAATATATTTTTGGACGATAGCTGTCATTTTTAACTCTGCAGGTTTGTGAATGACAGTGCCCCTGAGCTCCTTTCTTCAACTCGCTTTCTTGTGAGCTGGCCGCAACACCGCAGGATTGTTTCAGGCCCCAGTGTGGTTCCGGCATGGCACGCTCAGCCTTTGGTTAATTCCTCTTCCTGGTGGGAAATGAGAGTTAAATTTGCCCGTCCAGACACCTCCAGCTAGTCTCTTATTGGTTCTCCCTATTCCTGTTCATTTTCCGCAGAAATTGCAAACTGGGCCAAACAGGAGGTTAAAGGCACTGACTCTCCAAGTGGGGAGAGTGTTAGTAAAGCGTCTGGAATGTTGCACCCGAGTACCGGGGGACGAATACTGAGACACATTTGAACAAGTTTCCCGATCACACGGTGGATCATACTCTGGGTTCCACATGCATGTTTTAGCTGAAGGAAGAATCCCTTAAACCTGGAGAGTTGAGACCCATGGAATGGGTACCATGCAATATGACTTCAAAGGGTCTGCATTTGCTCACCGATCCTCACCAATCCTATCACTGCTGCATTTATGGCACTGTACACATGCTTGATTCTCTTTCGGAGACATATAAATCCATAGGTTTTAAGATTCTTACTAGTCAGGTATATTTTTAGGCGTTTAATATGGGGTGTTGAGTCCACTTCGTTGAGCAAGGAGTAGCTCTTGTCTATTACATATTTGGCTTATGGAATGGTATCTGTGCTAATTTCAATCTCTGGTTTTATGCAGCACCCCAACTCACCTTTCCCCTTAAGCAAGCATAAGTTGGTTTTCTACATTTGAGACCCCGTTCTGTTTTGTAATTCAGTTCCTGTGTAGCCAAGTTTACATTCCATATAGTAGTGATATCTTATGATGTTTCTTTTTCTCTGTGACTTATTTCACTTAGAATCATCGTACCTGAATCCACTCATTATGCTGCTACGGGCCTGATGACATAGATTTCATTGCTGAGTGATATTGCATTGTACGTAAGTACCACAACTACTTTATCCATTTTTCGCTTTCTGCGATATTGAACTTGTACCGTACACGAGGTTCTTGTAAACAGAACCGTCCCAAACATTGGGGTGGCTGTGTCTTTTTGATTTTAATTTCCCTAAGCTATAGGACCATAAGTGGAAGTGCCCTAGGCTCTGTTGCTTTGTTTCTTGGATGTTTCAGGAAACACCATACACTTCTCCAGAGTGACTGTTGGCAATTTACATCCCGCCCATCAGCATAACAAGGCTCCCAGTTCTCCATGGCCTCTCCTGCCTTTCTGGATTTTACACTTTTCTCAGATGGCCCTTTTGACCGGGGGGCAGTGAGACTTCATTGTAGTGCAGATTTCCTTTGCAAGCTTGCTTGGTTGGCCAAAAAGGGCGTATGCGTTTTTTCCTGAATATATTCAGGAAAAAACGCATATGCCCTTTTTGGCCAAGTGCATCATTGTGGACGTTCTGCCTCTTTTCCTATGCTTAACATGCAATTCCAGTCTACCTCCTGAAATTGGTTTCCTGCAATTCTGCCCCGCTTTCAAGTCCTCTTGGCAGCCTTACTTCAATATATTTTTGGACGATAGCTGTCATTTATAACTCTGCAGGTTTTTGAATGACAGTGCCCCTGAGCTCCTTTCTTCAACTCGCTTTCTTGTGAGCTGGCCGCAACACCGCAGGATAGCTTCAGGCCCTAGTGTGGTTTCGGCATGGCCCGCTGAGGCTTTGGTTAATTCCTCTTCCTGGTGGGAAATGAGAGTTAAATTTGCCCGTTCAGACACCTCCAGCTAGTCTCTCATTGGTTCTCCCTATTCCTGTTCATTTTCCGCAGAAATTGCAAACTGGGACAAACAGGAGGTTAAAGGCACTGACTCTCCAAGTGGGGAGAGTGTTAGTAAAGCGTCTGGAATGTTGCACCCGAGTACCAGGACACGAAAACTGAGACACATTTGAACACGTTTCCCGATCACACGGTGGATCATACTCTGGGTTCCACATGCATGTTTTAGCTGAAGGAAGAATCCCTTCAACCTGGAGAGTTGAGACCCATGGAATGGGTACCATGCAATATGACTTCAAAGGGTCTGCATTTGCTCACCGAACCTCACCAATCCTATCACTGCTGCGTTTATGCCGCTGTACACACGCTTGATTCTCTTTCGGAGCATATAAATCCATAGGTTTTAAGATTCTTACTAGTCAGGTATATTCTTAGGCATTTAATATGTGGTGTTGAGTCCACTTCGTTGAGCAAGGAGAAGCTCATGTCTATTACATATTTGACTTATGGAACGGTATCTGTGCTAATTTCAATCTCTGGTTTTATGCAGCACCCCAACTCACCTTTCCCTTTAAGGAAGCATAAGTTGGTTTTCTACATTTGAGACCCTGTTCTGTTTTGTAATTCAGTTCCTGTGTAGCCAAGTTTACATTCCGTGTAGTAGTGATATCTTATGATGTTTCTTTTTCTGTGTGACTTATTTCACTTAGAATCATCGTACCTGAATCCACTCATTATGCTGCTACGGGCCTGATGACATAGATTTCATTGCTGAGTGATATTGCATTGTACGTAAGTACCACAACTTCTTTATCCATTTTTCGCTTTCTGTGATATTGAACTTGTACCGTAAACGAGGTTCTTGTAAACTGAGCCGTCCCAAACTTTGGGGTGGCTGTGTCTTTTTGATTTTAATTTCCCTAAGCTATAGGACCATAAGTGGAAGTGCCCTAGGCTCTGTTGCTTTGTTTTTTAGATGTTTCAGGAAACACCATACACTTCTCCATTGTCGCTGTTGGCAATTTACATCCCGCCCATCAGCATAACAAGGCTCTCACGTCTCCATGGCCTGTCCTGCCTTTCTGGATTTTACACTTTTATCAGATGGCCCTTTTGACTGGGGACCAGTGAGACTTCATTGTAGTGCAGATTTCCTTTGCAAGCTTGCTTGGTTGGCCAAAAAGGGCGTATGCGTTTTTTCTTGAATATATTCAGGAAAAAACGCATACGCCCCTTTTGGCCAAGTGCATCATTGTGGACGTTCTGCCTCTTTTCCTATGCTTTACATGCAATTCCAGTCTACCTCCTGAAATCGGTTTCCTGCAATTCTGCCCCGCTTTCAAGTCCTCTTGGCAGCCTTACTTCAATATATTTTTGGACGATAGCTGTCATTTATAACTCTGCAGGTTTGTGAATGACAGTGCCCCTGAGCTCCTTTCTTCAACTCGCTTTCTTGTGAGCTGGCCGCAACACCGCAGGATTGCTTCAGGCCCTAGTGTGGTTCCGGCACGGCATGCTTAGCCTTTGGTTAATTCCTCTTCCTGGTGGGAAACGAGAGTTAACTTTGCGCGTCCAGACACCTCCAGCTAGTTTCTCATTGGTTCTCCCTATTCCTGTTCATTTTCCGTAGAAATTGCAAACTGGGCCAAACAGGAGGTTAAAGGCACTGACTCTCCAAGTGGGGAGAGTGTTAGTAAAGTGTCTGGAATGTTGCACCCGAGAACCGGGGGACGAAAACTGAGACACATTTGAACACGTTTCCGATCACACAGTGGATCATACTCTGGGTTCCACATGCATGTTTTAGCTGAAGGAAGAATCCCTTAAACCTGGAGAGTTGAGACCCATGGAATGGGTTCCATGCAATATGACTTCAAAGGGTCTGCATTTGCTCACCGAACCTCACCAATCCTATCACTGCTGCGTTTATGCCGCTGTACACATGCTTGATTCTCTTTCGGAGACATATAAATCCATAGGTTTTAAGATTCTTACTAGTCAGGTATATTCTTAGGCGTTTATTATGGGGTGTAGAGTCCACTTCGTTGAGCAAGGAGTAGGTCTTGTCTATTACATATTTGGCTTATGGAACGGTATCTGTGCTAATTTCAATCTCTGGTTTTATGTAGCACCCCAACTCACCTTTCCCCTTAAGCAAGCATAAGTTGGTTTTCTACATTTGAGACCCTGTTCTGTTTTGTAATTCAGTTCCTGTGTAGCCAAGTTTACATTCCGTGTAGTAGTGATATCTTATGATGTTTCTTTTTCTGTGTGACTTATTTCACTTAGAATAATCGTACCTGAATCCACTCATTATGCTGCTACGGGCAGATGACATAGATTTCATTGCTGAGTGATATTGCATTGTACGTAAGTACCACAACTTCTTTATCCATTTTTCACTTTCTGCGATATTGAACTTGTACCGTAAACGAGGTTCTTGTAAACAGAGCTGTCCCAAACATTTGGGTGGTTGTGTCTTTTTGATTTTAATTTCCCTAAGCTATAGGACCATAAGTGGAAGTGCCCTAGGCTCTGTTGCTTTGTTTTGTAGATGTTTCAGGAAACACCATACACTTCTCCAGAGTGGCTGTTGGCAATTTACATCCCGCCCATCAGCATAACAAGGCTCCCTGTTCTCCATGGCCTGTCCTGCCTTTCTGGATTTTACACTTTTTTCTGATGGCCCTTTTGACAGGGGGGCAGTGACACTCCATTGTAGTGCAGACTTCCTTTGCACGCTTGCTTGATTGGCCAAAAAGAGCGTATGCGTTTTTTCCTGAATATATTCAGGAAAAAACGCATACGCCCTTCTTGGCCGAGTGCATCATTGTGGACGTTCTGCCTCTTTTCCTATGCTTTACATGCAATTCCAGTCTACCTCCTGAAATCGGTTTCCTGCAATTCTGCCCCGCTTTCAAGTCCTCTTGGCAGCCTTACTTCAATATATTTTTGGACGATAGCTGTCATTTATAACTCTGCAGGTTTGTGAATGACAGTGCCCCTGAGCTCCTTTCTTCAACTCGCTTTCTTGTGAGCTGGCCGCAACACCGCAGGATTGCTTTAGGCCCTAGTGTGGTTCCAGCACGGCACGCTGAGCCTTTGTTTAATTCCTCTTCCTGGTGGGAAATGAGAGTTAAATTTGCCCGTCCAGACAACTCCAGCTAGTCTCTCATTGGTTCTCCCTATTCCTGTTCATTTTCCGCAGAAATTGCAAACTGGTCCAAACAGGAGGTTAAAGGCACTGACTCTCCAAGTGGGGAGAGTGTTAGTAAAGCGTCTGGAATGTTGCACCCGAGTACCGGGGAATGAAAACTGAGACACATTTGAACACGTTTCCCGGTCACACGGTGGATCATACTCTGGGTTCCACATGCATGTTTTAGCTGAAGGAAGAATCCCTTCAACCTGGAGAGTTGAGACCCATGGAATGGGTACCATGCAATATGACTTCAAAGGGTCTGCATTTGCTCACCGAACCACACCAATCCTATCACTGCTGCATTTATGCCGCTGTACACACGCTTGATTCTCTTTCGGAGACATATAAATCCATAGGTTTTAAGATTCTTACAAGTCAGGTATATTCTTAGGCGTTTAATATGGGGTGTTGAGTCCACTTCGTTGAGCAAGGAGTAGCTCTTGTCTATTATATATTTGGCTTATGGAATGGTATCTGTGCTAATTTCAATCTCTGGTTTTATGCAGCACCCCAACTCACCTTTCCTCTTAAGCAAGCATATGTTGGTTTTCTACATTTGAGACCCTATTCTGTTTTGTAATTCAGTTCCTGTGTAGACAAGTTTACATTCCGTGTAGTAGTGATATCTTATGACGCTTCTTTTTCTGTGTGACTTATTTCACTTAGAATCATCGTACCTGAATAAACTCGTTATGCTGCTACGGGCCTGATGACATAGATTTCATTGCTGAGTGATATTGCATTGTACGTAAGTACCACAACTTCTTTATCCATTTTTCGCTTTCTGCGATATTGAACATGTACCGTAAACGAGGTTCTTGTAAACAGAGCCATCCCAAACTTTGGGGTGGCTGTGTCTTTTTGATTTTAATTTCCTTAAGCTATAGGACCATAAGTTGAATTGCCCTAGGCTCTGTTGCTTTGTTTTTTAGATGTTTCAGGAAACACCATACACTTCTCCAGAGTGGCTGTTGGCAATTTACATCCCGCCCATGAACATAACAAGGCTCCCAGTTCTCCATGGCCTGTCCTGCCTTTCTGGATTTTACACTTTTTTCAGATGGCCGTTTTGACCGGGGGGCAGTGATTCATCATTGTAGTGCAGATTTCCTTTGCAAGTTGCTTGCTTGGCCAAAAAGGGCGTATGCGTTTTTTCCTGAATATATTCATGAAAAAATGCATACGCCCTTTTTGGCCAAGTGCATCATTGTGGACGTTCTGCCTCTTTTGCTATGCTTTACATGCAATTCCAGTCTACCTCCTGAAATCGGTTTCCTGCAATTCTGCCCCTCTTTCAAGCACTCTTGGCAGCCTTTCTTCAATATATTTTTGGACGATAGCTGTCATTTATAACTCTGCAGGTTTGTGAATGACAGTGCCCCTGATCTCCTTTCTTCAACTCGCTTTCTTATGAGCCGGCCACAACACCACTGCATTGCTTCACGCCCTAGTGTGGTTCTGGCATGGCACGCTGAGCCTTTGGTTAATTCCTCTTCCTGGTGGGAAATGAGAGTTAAATTTGCCCGTCCAGACACCTCCAGCTAGTCTCTCCTTGGTTCTCCCTATTGCTGTTCATTTTCCGCAGAAATTGCAAACTGGGCCAATCAGGAGGTTAAAGGCACTGACTCTCCAAGTGGGGAGAGTGTTAGGAAAGTGTCTGCAATGTTGCACCCGAGTACCAGGGGACGAAAACTGAGACACATTTGAACACGTTTCCCGATCACACAGTGGATCATTCTCTGGGTTCCACATGCATGTTTTAGCTGAATGAAGAATCCCTTAAACCTCGAGAGTTGAGACCCATGGAACGGGTACCATGCAGTATGACTTCAAAGGGTCTGCATTTGCTCACCGAACCTCACCAAACCTATCACTGCTGCGTTTATGCCGCTGTACACACGCTTGATTCTCTTTCGGAGACATATCAATCCATAGGTTTTAAGATTCTTCCTAGTCAGGTATATTCTTAGGCGTTTAATATGGGGTGTTGAGTCCACTTCATTGAGCAAGGAGTAGCTCTTGTCTATTACATATTTGGCTTATGGAACGGTATCTGTGCTAATTTCAATCTCTGGTTTTATGCAGCACCCCAACTCACCTTTCCCCTTAAGCAAGCATACGTTGGTTTTCTACATTTGAGACCCTGTTCTGTTTTGTAATTCAGTTCCTGTGTAGCCAAGTTTACCTTCCGTGTAGTAGTGATATCTTATGATGTTTCTTTTTCTGTGTGACTTATTTCACTTAGAATCATCGTACCTGAATCCACTCATTATGCTGCTACGGGCCTGATGACATAGATTTCATTGCTGAGTGATATTGCATTGTACGTAAGTACCACAACTTCTTTATCCATTTTTCCCTTTCTGCGATATTGAACTTGTACCGTAAACGAGGTTCTTGTAAACAGTGCCGTCCCAAACTTTGGGGTGGCTGTGTCTTTTTGATTTTAATTTCCCTAAGCTATAGGACCATAAGTGGAAGTGCCCTAGGCTCTGTTGCTTTGTTTTTTAGATGTTTCAGGAAACACCATACACTTCTCCAGAGTGGCTGTTCCCAATTTACATCCCGCCCACCAGCATAACAAGGCTCCCAGTTCTCCATGGCCTGTTCTTCCTTTCTGGATTTTATACTTTTTTCAGATGGCCCTTTTGACCGGGGGGAAGTGAGACTTCATTGTAGTGCAGATTTCCTTTGCAAGGTTGTTTGGTTGGCCAGAAAGGGCATATGCGTTTCTTCCTGAATATATTAAGGAAAAAACGCATGTGCCCTTTTTGGCCAAGTGCATCATTGTCGACGTTCTGAGTCTTTTCATATGTTGTCAATGCAATTCTAGTCTACCTCTTGAAATCGGTTTCCTGCAATTCTGCCTTGCTGTCAGTGCCTCTTCATAGCCTTACCTCAATATACTTTTGGAAAATAGTTGGCCTTTATAACTCTGCAGGTTTTTGAATTGCAGTGGCCCTTAGCTCCATTTTTCAGCTCTTATTTTTGTGATCTTGCCTCATATCCACAGGATTTTTTCATGCCCTATTCTTCTTCTGGGGCGCCTTGCTCTGCCTTTGGTTAATTCTTCTTCCTGATGTGAAATTAGAGTGACATGTGCCCATTGAAACCGCTACAGCTATTTTCTCACTGGTTCCCCCTATTCCCATTCATCCTCCGCACTAACTGCAGACTGTGCGATACCGGAACTTAAAGGCATTGACTCTCCGTGTGGGGATGTTGTTAGTAAAGTGGCTGGAATGTTGATCCGGAGCCCCAGGAGAGGAAAATGAGGTGCGTTTTAGAAACCTTTCCCGATCATATGGTATACCATCCGCTGGATTTCCCATGCATGGTTTAGCTGTAGGAAGATTCCCTTCAACCTGGAATGTTGGGACCCTTGGAATGAGTAGCATGAAGTATTGCATTAAACTTTCGGCAGTTGCTCACCAAAGCTCACCAATCCTCTCAGCCCCAAGTGTCCAGCCTTATGTCTTATCCAGCTGTGGGTTTATATGTGGTCATTCCAGGTTGCATCACAGCCCCTGAGCGAATTTTGTAAGAATTTTTCTCTCTTTCATTGTTTCTGCGTTTTGGTTTTAAAATTTATTTCTATAATGGGGTTTAGCTCATTTTCACTGCTGTGTTTGGCCACTCTGCACACACTTGATTCCCTTATGGAGATATATCAATACATGGGTTTTAAGATTCTTATTACTCAGATATATTTCTCTGCGGTGTATAGGGTGTGTTGAGGCCAGTTCATTGAGCAAGGTGTAGATCTTGTCTAATACCTATTTGGTTTATTGAACGGTATCTGTGCTAATTTCAAACTCTGGTTTTATGCATCACCCCACCTCTCCTTTCCCCTTAAGCTGACATAAGTGTGTTTTCTAAATGTGAGACACTGTTCTGTTTTGTAATTCATTTTTTGTGCAGCCATATTTATCCTCCCTCTATAAGTGATATCTTATGATATGTTTCTTTTTCTGTTTGACTTATTTCAAGTAGTATTATCGGACCTAAATCCACTCTTTATCCTTCTACTAGCCTTATTACATTGATTTCATGGTGAAGAGATATTCCATTGTACATAAGTACCACATTTTCTTTATCCATTGTTCTCTTTCCTGGGATATTTAAGGTGTACTGAAGTTGAGGTTCTTGTAAACAGAGTAGCCCTAAACTGTGGTGTGCTTGTGTCTTGTTGATTTTTAGACTTCCCTAGATATACTTCCATGATTGGAAGTGCCCTATGCTCTGTAGCTCTGTTTTTTAGATGATTTAGGAACCACCATACACTTCTCCAGAGTGGCTCTCGGCAGTTCACACACTGTCCATCAGCGTATAAAGGCTCCCTGTTCTCCATGGCCTGTCCTGCATTTCTGGTTTTTACAATTTTTTCGGATGGCCCTTTTGACCGGTGGGAAATGAGACTTCTTTGTTGTGCACATTTGCATTGCTTGCTTGCTTGCTTGCCCATAAAGTGCGTATGCGTTTTTTCCTGGATATATTCAGGAAAAAACGCATACTCCTTTTTGGGCCAACTGCATCATTGTCGAAATTCTGCCGCTTTTCATGTGCTTTAAAGACGAGTCCAATCTATCTCTTGAAATCTGTTTCTTGCAATTCTGTCTTGCATTCAGATCCTCTTCTTTGCCTTACCTCAACATATTTTTGGACGTTAGTTTTCATTTATAACTCTGCAGGTTTGTGAATTGCAGTGACCCTGAGCTCCATTTTTTAAGTTGCTCTTTTGTGAGCTGGCCTCAAAGCCGCAGGATTGCTTCAGGCCCTATTTTGGCTCCAGCGAGGTGGGCTGAGCCTTTTTTTACTTCTTATTCTTAATGGGAAATTAGAGTGACATGTGCCCGTCCAAACCCCTACAACTATTCTCTCATTGGTTCCCCCTCTTCCCGTTCATCCTCCTCACAATTTGCAAAATGTGTGAAACAGAAGTTTAAATGTGCTGATTCTCTAAGTGGGGAGATTCTAAGTAACGTGGCTGGAATGATGAACAGGAGCACCAGGAGAGGATAAATGAGGTGCATTTTAGACACATCTCCCCATCACATGGTGTACAGTCCTCTGGGTTTTCCATGCATGTTTTAGCTGTAGGAAGATCCCTTGAACCTGCAGATTTGGGACCCATTGAATGGGTACCAGGTAGTATTACTTTAAAGGGTGTGCATTTCCTCACCCAACCTCACATTTCTCTTAGCACGAACAGTTTCCAGCCTTATGTGTCATCCTGCTGTGGGTCTAGATGTGTTCAATCCATGTTGCATCACCGTCCCTGAGGAAAAGTTGTAAGAGGTTTTCTCTTTCTCTCTGTCGTTTATTTTTTTCAATTTATTACTATATTGGTTACAGCTGATTTTCAAAGCTCTGTTTCTTGCTGCTGTACATCCACTTGATTCACATACAGAGAGACATCAATAAATTCTTTTTCAGATTCTTACCAGTCATATATATTCTTTTCCGGTGACTTGAGTGTGCTGAGTGCAGTTCTTTTAGCTACCGTGTAGGCCTTGTTGATTATCAGTTTGGTATTTGGAATGGTATCTTTGCTAATTTCAACCTCCTGGATGATGCCTCACCCCTCCCCACCTTTCCCGTTTAGCAGCCTTACGCGTGTTTTCTACATACTTGACTATGTTTTTCTTTTGTAATTTATTTCATGTGTAGCCATTTTGGATTCCACCTTTAAGTGATATCTTATGATATGTGTCTTTTTCTTTTTGAATTATGTCACTTAGAATGATCATACGTAACTCCTCCGGAGTTGTTACAACTGGCCATATTTCATTGATTTCCAGGCTGAGTAATATTCCACTCTACATAAGTACCACATCTCTATCCATTTTTTCCCTCCAGAGACATTTAAGTTATATCCTAGTCGAGGATCTTTTAAACAGAGAGGCAGTAAACATTGGGGTGCCTGTGTCCTCTCGATTTTTGTTTTTCCCAAGACATACGCCCATGAGTGCAAGTGCCCTATGCTCTGTAGCTCATTTTTTAGATGCTTTAGTAAACACAATACACTTCTCCAGAATGGCCGTTGGCAATATACATTTCCACTATAAGCCTCACAGGGCTCCCTCTTCTCCTTGCCCTGTCCTGCATTTCTGGTGTTTACACTTTATGAGGATGGCTCTTCTGACTGATGCGAAGTGATATCTTTTGTAGTATTGATTTCCAGTGCCCACCTGTTTGGTTGGCTAAAAAAGTGTATGCCCTTTTCTTGAATATATACAGAAAAAAACGCATACAGCCTTTTTGGCCAACTGCAATGTTGGCAATGTTCAGCCCCTTTTCTTGTGCTTAATAGCGAGTCCTTTCTACCTCCTCAAATCCCTTTCCTGCCATTCTCCCTTGCTTACCAATCCTTTTCTCTGACTTTCCTCAAGACATTTTTCAGTGATAGATATTTTCAACTCTGCAGTTTCATGAATTTTACTGCCCCTGAGTTCCATTGTTCAACTTCTGTTTATGGGAACTGGCCACAAAGCAGTGGGATTTCCTCAAGCCCTATACTGTTTCCATGGGCAACCCTAGCCTTTGGTCAATTCGTCTTCCTGATTGGAAATTAGAGTGACATGTGCCTGTCTGAACACCTAGGACTTGTCTCTCATTGTTCCTCATCCTTCCGCTTCATCCTCTGGACAAATTCCAAACTGTACGCAACAGGATGTTGACAGTGCTGACATCTCCAAGTGGGGAGACTGTTAGTAAAGACGCTGGAGGGGTGAACCCGAGCACCAGGAGATGAGGAGATGAGATGCCTTTTCCAAACTCTTCCCGATCAGACGGTATACCATCCTCTGGGTGTGACAGACATGTTTTAGCAGTAGGAAGAGTCCCATTCATGTAAGGAGAACACCAGGGCTTTTTCAAAATCAGTGTCTCCCCGAAACCCAAACTGGGGAATTTTTTAAGCTACGGCTACACATATGTTCATTAAGGGCCTTGGGAAGTAGGCAGAGTCCAAACTTTAGATGTTTGAAGTCTTCAGGGTCAGAAGCACTCACCACCGGCTTCCCTTAGGTTACACTTTAACTGTCATTGATAGATGATGTCAATAAAAATATCTATTCTTTTTCCGATTATTTCCCCTTATAGGTTATTGCAAAATATTGAGTGTAGTTCCCTCTGCTATACAGTAGTTCCTTGTTGATGATCTATTTTATACATAGCAGTGTGTATGTGTTAATTCCAAACTGTTAATTTATCCCTCCTCCCACCTTTCCCCTTTGGTAATAATAAATTATAAGATTTTATACTTCTCAGAAATGGGGGAGCTGAAAGAGAGGTATCATTTTCAATGGAAAAGCATTTAAAACAAGATTGAAGCTTTAACCAAGATTATTAGGTGTACATCCTTGGAAAGAAATCACTTCATTTCTCTAATATTGACCTGACAAATAAGACAAACCTTTTCACTGAACTTGCTTATAATAAAGTGATGGAAATATCAAATGGAAGTGTTAGAAACATCTTATTTTACCCGAGCCTTATAAACTGTTCTATGTTAACTACAGTTTGGCTCACACATCTGTTCATTGAAGTTACAATAGTCTCAATTTCTGTTACTGATCCCCAGAGTGGACCCCAACAAGTGTCCCCCTGCCCAGTGTCATTGGGGCCAACAGATCGAGACTGAGTTTGGTTCACAAGCAAAGGAAACTTTATATTTTGATCAGAGAATGGAGAGGTGAGAGCATGCACTACCCCGTGGGCTGTGGGCTGGGCTGCTGTGTAGAGATCCTGTCAGAGTCAGTGGGAGGGAGGGGGTGGAGCACTCGAGGGCCGGGTTGGCTGCAGCTCAGGCTCTATATCTCGGAGTCTGCACTGGGCCCCAGGAGCTGAGGTGTCGACCCAGCCATTCTGCACTAGGAAATCTGGTCTGAAGTGCCGGGTGTGGAACCTCTGCATGCGGGACCCTAGGAGCACGTGAAATTAGACAAAGCACAAAAGATAAAAAAGGTCAGACTTGACTTTATTGCCCAGATTCTATTTTTATCTCCCAGGGATTTTTAATGGGCTTTGCTGGGAACAAACCCCTCCTCTGCCTTTTGTCCCGTTCCTCATTCTTGGAGTGCTGAGGGTGCAGACCCTTCTTCTGTAACTGCTGAGTGCTGAGTTGGGAGCCCTCATACCAGGGGACGAGGGTCAGAACTTCTCCCCAGCAGCCTCCAGGTGACGTTGATTGGCCCCAGGACCCCTGCCTCCCTGCTCGTCCGCCTGAGCACCAGCATTGGAAGTGTTATAGATTCTAATGACCTTTAAGGGTCCAGGAAAGAGATGTGCAGAGACGCTGTGGGGGCCGGTTTCACCCCGCCCCACATTTGTTCGGCCACCTTAGGCTGACCGTTTCTGCCAGCCTAGATGCTCTGACCAGTAGTCTGCTCTTTCTTCAATTAGGCCCCTGAATTAACGTAAAAACAGCACCAGGTGTCAGAGCCCTGCCCGCTCAACTCCCAGACAGTCCAGGGTCAGTGGTGATCAAGGACCATGATGGCCACTGAGTCAACAGCCTTTTGAAGTAAACAGGAGTCCAGCCGGTCTTATTGGCCACCATCATCACGGTGTCTGTAGGCTTTTCTATGGTGACAGTGTGATATACGTTTCCCCCGCCAAGATTATTAGCTCCCCTCTGGGTGCAGTAAGTCCTGCAAGCAGTAGTCTACTCCTTCGGGACACACTATTGTTGTTTTATGAGAGAAACTCCAGGTCAAGTGATGTTCACACAAGTCGTCATGGTGCCCTGTTGCCCCCGGTTATCTCTCTGGATGTTGGAGTTGGAGGGCCTCCTCACTCGAGGTCGGTGTGCCCACGGAGCGAACCCTGCAACTTCAGGGCATGGTTGGTGATTAGGATCACCACGTGGGGTCCTTTTCCCTTAGGAGGGAGGTGGCCTTTTGGGTTGCTGATTTCCACGTTTTTAGATACCGCCAGTATCTTGGCCAGATGTGGCAGTGGGCCAAGCCCCTTGGTGACTGTAGTTTATCCTACCTGGATGGCATTCTTGCGTTGTTCCATTTCAAGTGGTCCCAGTTTTTGCACTAATTCTCCAATGGCGATTCACCTTTCACCGGGAATGGAAAGGTCAAAGGGTTTAGCTCAATTAGGGAGTTCCAGGGCAAGGGTCTGAATTGACTGCTCTTTCCATTCTTGAAAGGCCACTTCTGGATTCTGTTCAAAAGGATCATCATCTTTTCCTTTCAGTGTTTCATATAGAGGCCCAGCTAGTAGACTGTAGTTAGGGATCCAGAAGCAGCAAACCCTGGCCTCCCCAGGAACCCCTAAGCTGTCTTCTAGTTTTAGAAAGGGGTAAGGCTGCAAATGGTTTCTTCCCTTTCCTGGGATGGACTTCTCCAACCTTCTGTGAGAATGAAGCCCAGGCAGGTCACCGCAGTCTGTGATATTTGAGCTTTTTCTTGGACAACTTCTATCCTTTATTGGCTTGGTAGTTCAGAGGCCTCCTTAGTAGGGCTGGCGATCAGAATGTCATCTGCATATTGAAGGAGGGTTTCCTTTTCCAGAGGTAGAACTTTTCGGTCTTTAGCTAAGCTTTCCCCAAAGATGGTGTGGGAATTTTTGAACCCTTGGGGCAAGACGGCCCGGAAGTATTGTTTTAGTTGTATGTTGAGTCCTGCCACTCACAAGCCAAAATTTCTTGTGACTCTGGGACTAATGGAATACAAAAGAAGGCATCATTGAGACTAATACAGAATACCATGTCCTGGTGGTTGGTAGAATGACCAGCAGGGTGTAGGAATTAGGAGCAACTGGAGGTATATCCTCGGTGGCTTCACTGACTGTCCTGACATCCTTTACCAGGTCCCCAGCAGCCCATGGGGCTCTCGTGGTCAGGCCAATCCCAGGATATGGAGCTCTCCTGGGCAGGTACCCCACCCCCAACCCAGCCCACGGGGCTCTCGTGGTCAGGCCTCTCCCAGGATACAGAGCTACCCTTGCAGGTACCGTGGCAGGGCTGGGCACACAGGAACCGTGCACATAGCTCTCACTGAAGAGCACCCCCATCTCACCTGTCGCTCAGAGCTGACACAGAGCACCTCAGAGCAGGACTTAAACTAACAACCAGCAGCTCCGACAGGTCTGTGACCCTGGGCATCACTCTGTGTGGCCTCCCTCCACCTGGTCTTCCAGAGACTTCCACTGCACCCGGGGCACCAGGCCTCTGTCTCCAACCACCACCCACCCCTCCTCTCCCTGACTCCTGGGTTCCTCTCATTAGGAGAGGCTTTTCTTGAAGTTGTCTCCCACTCATGGGCCAGATAAAATGATTAGAAAACAAGCCAAAGCTGCAGCCCCTTGTCTATCCTGACTCTCAGGAGCCCACACCTGTTCCTTGGACCTGGCCGGTTCAGCAAGTTCCATTTTCTGCAACTGTGAGCCCCTGAGGGGTGATGATTGGCTGACCTGGGCAGCCTTACCGTGCCGGCCAGCCCTCCCCAGGTGTGCCTGGGTTGAGATCAATATAAATACCACTCCAGGCAGCAAGAGCCCCTGCAGCTGTGCCTGACGCCATTTTCTCTGCCCTGTCAGCAGTCTTGGGGCTTGGCTGGTGGGAGGGAGTGAGAGGCCACGGCTTTGTGGGTGGCCCAGTGTGAGTGGGGCTCTGCTGGACTTTCTGCAGCAGTTGCCAGGCTGCTACCTGCTAAAGAAGAGGATGTGTCACCCATACCTGCTGCTGGAATTTCTCCCTGGGCAGAGGTGAGGAAGGAAAAAAGCAGTGGGAGCAGGGACAGGACGGGTATCTCAGGCAGGGAAATGGAAATCTTCCAGAAGAGCACCCAGGACCAGGGCCATCCTGGCTGGCCTGCAGGCACCAAGTCAGCTGGCATGCTGTCACTCATGTGGCTCCATGGCCCTTCCTCTAGGCTTTCAAGTCCTTGTATATATTCAGGTGTTTTACCTGGGAAGGGTGGGAACAGTTCAGCAGCAACTGGCCTGGGGCTCAGCTCACGTTCACCCACAGATGCCTCGGCACGGTGCCCCAGCTTTGCAATGAGGACGCTTGTTGTGTGGGGGCTGCTGGCTGAATGGGAGACGATTCCCCACCACTGACCAACTTCAGAATTGTTTACAACTGGAACAAGGGCCCTGATACGGTTTTCCTCTGAGTAACTGGTGGGTTCTGTTTTTTTTTTTTTCTCTTTTTCGTTTTTGGTTCAAGGTAGAATTTATTCCTCTTTTTTGTATTTACAGATATAAGCATGGAAATAATTTATTCATATAAATACATGTATGTGAAGGGAATAATTGTTTTTTCTGTTTTGTTTTTTAAATTTTATTTCTTTTTAATTTTGAATTTTATTTTATATTTTTATACAGCAAGTTCTTATTTGTTATCTATTTTATACATATAAATGTTTACATGCCAATCCCAATCTCTCAACTCCTCCCACCACCACCCCCCCAAGAGCTTTCCCCCCTTGTTGTCCATACGATTGTTGTCTACATCTGTTGCTCTATTTATGCCTTGCAAAACGGTTAATCTGTACAGTTTTTCTAGGTTCCACATATATGCACGAATATACAAGATTTGTTTTTCTCTTTCTGACTTACTTCACTCTGTATGACAGACTCTAGATCCATCGACGTCTCTACAAATGACCCAATTTCATTCCTTTCATGGCTTAGTAATATTCCATTTTATATATGTACCACATCTTTATGCATTCGTCTGTCTGTGGGCATTTAGGTTGCTTCCATTACCTCGATATTGTAAATAGTGATGCAATGAACATTGCGGTGAATGTCTCTTTTTGATTTATGGTTTTGTCTGGGTATACGTCCAGTACTGGGATTGCTGTATCATATGGTAATTCTATTAATAGTTTCTTAAGAAACTCCATATTGTTCTCCATAGTGACTGTATCAATTTATATTCCCAACAATAGTAGAAGAGGCTTCCTTTTCTCCACACCCTTTCCAGCATTTGTTGTTTGTAGATTTTCAGATGATGCCGATTCTAACAGGTGTGAGGTGATACCTCATTGTTGAGTCCATTTCGTTGAGCAAGGGGTAGGTCTTGTCTATTACATATTTGGCTTATGGAACGGTATCTGTGCTAATTTCAAACTCTGGTTTTATGCAGCACCCCAACTCACCTTTCCCCTTAAGCAAGCATAAGTTGGTTTTCTAAACTTGAGACCCTGTTCTGTTTTGTAATTCAGTTCCTGTGTAGCCAAGTTTACATTCCGTGCATTAGTGATACCTTATGATGTTTCTTTTTCTGTGTGACTTATTTCACTTAGAATCATCGTGCCTCAATCCACTCATTATGCTGGTACAGGCCTGGTGACACAGATTTCATTGCTGAGTGGTATTCTGTTGTACATAAGTACCGCAACTTCTTTATCAATTATTTGTTCTCTGGGATATTTAACTTGTACCTTAGAAGAGGTTCCTGTAAACAGAGCCATCCCAAATTTTGGGGTGGCTGTGTCTTTTTGATTTTAATTTCCCTAAGCTATAGGACCATAAGTGGAAATGCCCTAGACTCTGTTGCTTTGTTTATCAGATGTATCAGGAAACACTATACACTTCTCCAGAGTGGCTGTTGGCAATTTACATCCCGCCCATCAGCATAACAAGGCTCCCAGTTCTCCATGGCCTGTCCTGCCTTTCTGGATTTTACACTTTTTTCAGATGGCCCTTTAGACCGGGGGGAAGTGACACTTCATAGAAGTTCGGATTTCCATTGCAAGCTTGCTTGGTTTGCCAAAAAGGGCGTATGTGTTTTTTCCTGAATATATTCAGGAACAAACTCATATGCCCTTTTTTGTCACGTGCATCATTGTCGATGTTCTGCCTCTTTTCCTATGCTTTAAATGCAAATTCAGTCTACCTCCTGAAATCAGTTTCCTGAAATTCTGCCCCGCTTTCAAGTCCTCTTGGCAGCCTTACTTCAATATATTTTTGGACGTTATCTGTCATTTATAACTCTGCAGGTTTGTGAATGACAGTGCCCCTGAGCTCCTTTCTTCAACTTGCTTTCTTGTGAACTGGCCGCAAACCCGCAAGACTGCTTCAGGCCCTAATCTGCTTCTGGCAGGGCACGCTGAGCCTTTGGTTAATTCCTCTTCCTGGTGGGAAATGAGTGTTAAATATGCCCGTCCAGACACCTACCTCACTCTCAACCCCTTGGTAATGTGGGTCCTCTGGTTTGTGGCCACCTTTGCTGGGTTCCTCACCTTTTGATGATGTGGCCCCACTAGTGTGAGGACACTCCTGCCTGGTTCTCATCCACGTGGTTATGTGGACCCCCTGGTGAGAGTCTGTTCCTGGCTGTGTTCCTCACCCTTCTGTGAGGGAGACCCTCTGCTGATAGGTCACTCCTGCATGGCTGGCACACATTGCCTTGGTGAAGTCAGCTGTGTGGTGGCAGTTGGAGCGTGCTGGGGATCTCCTGCCCCCGGTGATGAGGGCCCTCTTGCGTCAGGCCCTAACTGCTGGGCTCACCAACTTTTCTTAGTGAGCCCAATGATGCTTGGGCACTCCTCTTAGGACCCCATCTCCATGGGGATGTGGGCCTTCTGCTCTGAGGTCCCAACGGCTGGGTTGTTCACATTTTCATGATGTGGGCTCTCTGGTGTTAGTTCACAGAGGCCTGGATCCCATAGCCTCTGTGCTCTTGGCCGCCTGCTGGGAGGTTCCAACGGCTGGATTCCTCACTTTTTTAATTTTTTGGGCCCTCTGTTGTGAGTATCCTCCTGCCTGCCTCACTCCCAGCCCCTTCGTGATGTGTGTCCTCTGGTTTGAGGCCACATGTGCTGGGTTCCTCACCTTTCGATGATGTGGGACCAATGGTCTTAGGAGACTCCTGCCTGGTTCACATCCCCTTGGTGATGTGGGCCCTCTGTTGAGAGTCTGATCCTGGCTGGGTTCCTCACCCATCTGTGAGGTGGGCCGTCTGCTGTGAGGTCACTCCTGCCTGGCTTGCTCACCTCGCCTTGTGGACATGAGCCCTCTGGTGGCACTTGGAGCCTGCTGGGAGCCTCCTCCCCTCGGTGATGAGGGCCCTCTGGCGTCAGGCCCTAACGGCTGGGCTCCCCACATTTTGTGATGTGCGCCCAGTGGTACGAGGACACTCCAGCCAGGTTCACATCCCCATTGGGATGTGGGCCTTCTGCTCTGAGGTCCCAATGCCTGGGTTACTCACAGTTTCATGATGTGGGCTCTCTGCTGTTAGTTCACTCCTGCCTGCATCCCATAGCTTCTGTGCTCTCGGCCGCCTGCTGGGAGGTTCTAACTGCTGGATTCCTCACCTTTCTTATTCTTTGGGCCCTCTGTTTTTAGGCTACACCTGCCTGCCTCACTCCCATTCCCTTTGTGATATGTGTCCTCCGATTTGAGGCCACATGTGCTGGGTTCCGCACCTTTCGATGATGTGGCCCCACTGGAGGGAAGATAGTCCGGACTGGTTCCCATCCCCTTGCTGATGTGGGCCCTCAGGTGAGAGTCTGATCCTGGCTGGGTTCCTCACCCTTCTGTGAGGTGGGCCCTCTGCTGTGAGGTCAATCATGCCTGTCTGGCACACGTCACCTTGGCGACGTGGGCCCTCTGGTGGCAGTTGGAGTGTGCTGGGATCCTCCTCCCCTCGGTGATGAGGGCCCTCTTGCCTTAGGCCATAACTGCTGGGCTCCCCACATTTTCTGATGTGCGCCAAGTGAGTGAGGACACTCTTGCCAGGTTCCCATCCCCATGGGGATATGGGCCTTCTGCTCTGAGGTCAAAACGGCTGGCTTGCTCACAGTACCATGATGTGGGCCCTCTGCTGTGAGTTCACTCCGGCAAGGATCCCTTATCATCGGTGCTCTGAGCCGCCTGCTGGGAGGTTCCAACTGCTGTATTCCTCAACATTTTATTCTATGTGCCCTCTGTTGTGAGGCTCCTCCTGCCTGCCTCACTGCCAGCCCCTTGGTGATGACTGTCCTATGGCTTGAGGCCACATGTGCTGCGTTCCTCACCTTTCGATGATGTGGCCCCACTCGTGTGAGGACACTCCTGCCTGGTTCCCATCCCCTTGGTGAGGTGGGCCCTCTGGCGAGAGTCTAATCCTGGCTGGGTTCCTCAACGTTCTGTGAGGTAGGCCCTCTTCTGTGAGGTCACTCCTGCCTGGCTGGCACACGTCACCTTGGAGACGTGAGCCCTCTGGTGGCAGTTGGAGCATGCAGGGTGCCGCTTCCTCTAGGTGATGACGGCCCTCTGGTGTCAGGCCCTAAATGGTGGGCTCCCCACATTTTCTGATGTGCGCCCAGTGGTGCGAGGACACTCCAGCCAGGTTCCCATTCCCATGAGGATGTGGGCCTTCTGCGCTGAGGTCCCAACGCCTGGGTTGCTCACAGTTTTATGATGTGGGCCCTCTGCTGTGAGTTCACTGCGGCCTGGATCCCATAGCCTCGGTGTTCTGAGCCGCCTGCTGGAAGGTCTAAATGCTGGAATCCTCACGTTTTTTATATTATGTGCCCTGTGTTGTGAGGCTACTCCTGCCTGCCTCACTCCAAGGCCCTTGGTGATGTGGGTCCTCTGGTTTGAGGACACGTGTGCTGGCTTCCTCACCTTAAGATGATGAGGCCCCACTGGTGTGAGGATAATCCTGACTGGTTCCCATCCCCTTTGTGATGTGGGCCCTCTGGTGAGAGTCTGATCCTGGCTGGGTTCCTCACCCATCTGTGAGGTGGGCCCTCTACTATCAGGTAACTCTTGCCTGGCTTGCTCATCTCGCCTTGTTGACATGAGCCCTCTGGTGGCACTTGGACCCAGCTGGGAGCCTCCTCACCTCTGTGATGAGGGCCCTCTGACGTCAGGCCCTAACTGCTGGGCTCCCCAACTTTTCTTAGTGAGCCCAGTGATGCTCGGGCACTCCTCTTAGGTTCCCATCTCCATGGGGATGTGGGCCTTCTGCTCTGAGGTTCCAACGGCTGGGTTGATCACAGTTTCATGATGTGGGCTCTCTGGTGGTAGTTCACTGTGGCCTGGATCCCATAGCCTCTGTGCTCTTGGCCGCCTGCTGGGAGGTTCCAACGGCTGGATTCCTCACTTTTTTAATTTTTTAGGCCCTCTGTTGTGAGGATCCTCCTGCCTGCCTCACTCCCAGCCCCTTCGTGATGTGTGTCCTCTGGTTTGAGGCCACATGTGCTGGGTTCCTCACCTTTCGATGATGTGGGACCAATGGTCTTAGGAGACTCCTGCCTGGTTCACATCCCCTTGGTGATGTGGGCCCTCTGTTGAGAGTCTGATCCTGGCTGGGTTCCTCACCCTTCTGTGAGGTGGGCCGTCTGCTGTGAGGTCACTCCTGCCTGGCTTGCTCACCTCGCCTTGTGGACATGAGCCCTCTGGTGGCACTTGGAGCCTGCTGGGAGCCTCCTCCCCTCGGTGATGAGGGCCCTCTGGCATCAGGCCCTAACGGCTGGGCTCCCCACATTTTGTGATGTGCGCCCAGTGGTTCGAAGACACTCCATCCAGGTTCACATCCCCATTGGGATGTGGGCCTTCTGCTCTGAGGTCCCAACGGCTGGGTTGTTCACAGTTTCATGATGTGGGCTCTCTGCTGTTAGTTCACTCTGGCCTGGATGCCATAGCCTCTGTGCTCTGGGCCGCCTGCTGGAAGGTTCCAACTGCTCGATTCCTCAACTTTTGTATTCTATGGGTCCTGTGTTGCGATGCTCCTCCTGCCTGCCTCACTCGCAACCCCTTCGTGATGTGGGTCCTCTGGTTTGAGGCCACATGTGCTGGGTTCCGCAACTTTCAATGATGTGGCCCCACTGGTGTGAGGACACTCCTGCCTGGTTCCCATCCCCTTGGTGATGTGGGCCTTCTGGTGACAGTCTTATCCTGGCTGGGTTCCTCACTCTTCTGTGAGGTAGGCCCTCTGCTGTGAGGTCAATCCTGCCTGATTTGCACACATCACCTTGGCGATGTGGGCCCTCTGTTGGCACATGGAACCTGCTGGGAACCTCCTGCCCTGGGTGATGACGGCTCTCTAGCATCAGGCCCTAACTGCTGGGCTCCCCACGTTTTCTGATGTGAGCCCAGTGATGCCAGGACACTCCTGTCAGGTTCCCATCCCCATGGGGATGTGGGCTTTCTGCTCTGAGGTCCCAACGCCTGGGTGGCTCACAGTTTCATGATGTGGGCTCTCTGGTGTTAGTTCACTCCTGCCTGCATCCCATAGCTTCTGTGCTCTCGGCCGCCTGCTGGGAGGTTCCAAATGCTGGATTCCTCACCTTTTTTATTCTTTGGGCCCTCTGTTTTTAGGCTACTCCTACCTGCCTCACTCCCATCCCCTTTGTGATGTATGTCCTCTGATATGAGGCCGCATGTGCTGAGTTCCTCACCTTTCGATGATGTGGCCCCACTGGTGGGAGGTCAGTCCTGACTGGTTCCCATCCCCTTGGTGTTGTGGGCCTTCTGGCAAGAGTCTCATCCTACCTCGGTTCCTCACCCTTCTGTGAGATAGGCCCTCTGCTGTGAGGTCGCTACTGCCTGGCTGGCGCATGCCACCTTGTAGACGTGAGCCCTCTGTTGGCAGTTGGAACCTGCTGGGAGTCTCCTCCCCTCAGTTATGAGGGCCCCCTGGCGTCAGGCCCTAACTGCTGGGCTCCTAACATTTTCTGATATGTGCTAAGTGGTGCGAAGCCACTCCTGCCAGGTTCCCATCCCAATGGGGATGTGGTCCTTCTGTTCTGAGGTCCCAACGGCTGGGCTGCTCACAGGTTCATGATGTGGGCCCTCTGCTGTGAGTTCACTGCGGCCTAGATCCCATAGACTCGGTGCTCTGGGCCGCTTGCTGGGAGGTTCCAACTGCTGGATTCCTCAACTTTTATATTCTATGGACCCTGTGTTGTGAGGCCGGTCCTGCCAGCCTCATTCCGAAACCCTTGGTGATGTGGTTCCTCTGGTTTGAGGCTACATGTGCTGGGATCCTCACCTTTCGATGATGTTGTCCCACTGGTGTGGGGACACGCCTGCCTGGTTCCCATCCCCTTGGTGATGTGGACCCTCTGGTGAGAGTCTGATCCTGGCTGTGTTCCTCACCCTTCTGTGAGGTGGGCCCTCTGCTGTGAGGTCACTCCTGCCGGGCTGGCACACATCGCCTTGGTGACGTTGGCCCTCTGGTGGCAGCTGGAGCCTGCTGGGAGCCTCCTCCCCTCGGTGATGAGTGCCCTCTAGCGTCAGGCCCTAACTTCTGAGCACCCCACGTTTTCTGATGTGAGCCCAGTGATGCCAGGACACTCCTGTCATGTTCCCATCACCATGGGGATGTGGGCCTTCTGCTCTGAGGTCCCAATGTCTGGGTTGCTCACAGTTTCATGATGTGGGCTGTCTGGTGTTAGTTCACTCTGGCTTGGATCCCCTAGCCTCTGTGCTCTGGGCCGCCTGCTGGGAGGTTCCAACTGCTGGATTCCTCACCTTTCTTATTTTTGGGCCCTCTGTTGTGAGGCTCCTCCTGCCTGCCTCACTCCCAGCCCCTTGGTGATGGGTGTCCTATGGTTTGAAGTCACATGTTCTGGGTTCCTCACCTTTAGATGATGTGGCCCTACTCATGTGAGGACACTCCTGTCTGGTTCCAATCCATTTGGTGATGTGGGCCCTCTGGTGCGAGTCTGACCCTAACTGGGTTCGTCACACTTCTCTGAGGTGGGCCCTCTGCTGTGAGGTCATTCGTGCCTGGTTGGCACACATCACCTTGGCGACATCAGCCCTCTGGTGGCAGTTGGAGCCTGCTGGGAGCCTCCTTCCCTTGGTGATGAGGGTCCTCTGGTGTCAGGCCCTAACTGCTGGTCTCCCAAAATTTTCTGATACGTTCTCAGTGGTGCGAGGACACTCCTACCAGATTTATATCCCCATGGGGATGTGGGTCTCCTGCTCTGAGGTCCCAATGGCTGGGTTGCTCAGTTTCATGACATGGGCCCTCTTCTGTGAGTTCACTGTGGCTTGGATCCCATAGCCTCGGTGCTCTGGGCCGCCTGCTGGGAGGTTCCAACTGCTGGATTCCTCACTTTTTTATTCTATGGGCCCAGTGTTGTGAGGCTACTCCTGCCTGCCTCACTCCGAGGCCCTTGGTGATGTGGGTCCTCTGGTTTGAGGACACATGTGCTGAGTAGCTCACCTTTCGCTGATGTGGCCCAACTGGTGTGAAGACACTCCTGCCTGGTTCCCATCCTCTTAGTGATGCGGGCCCTCTGGTGAGAGTCTGATATTGGCTGGGTTTCTCAACCTTCTGTGAGGTGGGACCTCTGCTGTGAGGTAACTCCTGCCTGGCTTGCTCACGTTGCCTTGGCAACGTGAGCCCTCAGGTGGCAGTTGGAGCCTGCTGGGATTCTCCTCCCCTCAGTTATGAGAGCTCTGGATAAAACACATATGCCCTTTTTTGCCAAGTGCATTATTTTCCAAGTTCTGTCTCTTTTCCTATGCTTTAAGAGCGACTCCCGTGTACCTTCTGAAATCGTTTTCCAGCAATTGTGCCCCGCATTCAAGTCCTCTTCGCAGCCTTACTTCAGTATAATTTTGGATGATAGCTGTCATTTATAACTCTGCAGGTTTGTGAATTACAGTGTCCCTGAGCTCCTTTCTTCAACTCGCTTTCTTGTGAGCTGGCCGCAACACCGCAGCATCGCTTCAGGCCCTAGTGTAGTTCCGGCATGGCATGTTGAGCCTTTGGTTAATTCCTCTTCCTGGTGGGAAATGAGAGTTAAATTTGCCCGTCCAGACACCTCCAACTAGTCTCTCATTGGTTCTCCCTATTCCTGTTCAGTTTTCCGCAGAAATTGCAAACTGGGCCAAACAGGAGGTTAAAGGCACTGACTCTCCAAGTGGGGAGAGTGTTAGTAAAGCGTCTGAAATGTTGCACCCGAGTACCAGGGAACGAAAACTGAGACACATTTGAACACGTTTCCCAATCACACGGTGGATCATACTCTGGGTTCCACATGCATGTTTTAGCTGAAGGAAGAATCCCTTAAAACTGGAGAGCTGAGACGCATGGAATGGGTACCATGCATTATGACTTCAAAGGGTCTGCATTTGCTCACCGATCCTCACCAATCCTATCACTGCTGCGTTTATGCCACTGTACACACGCTTGATTCTCTTTCGGAGACATATAAATCCATAGGTTTTAAGATTCTTACTAGTCAGGTATATTCTTAGGCGTTTAATATGGGGTGTAGAGTCTACTTCATTGAGCAAGGTGTGGCTCTGGTCTATTACATATTTGGCTTATGGAATGGTATCTGTGCTAATTTCAAACGCTGGTTTTATGCAGCACCCCAACTCACCTTTCGCCTTAAGCAAGCATAAGTTCGTTTTCTACATTTGAGACCCTGTTCTGTTTTGTAATTCAGTTCCTGGGAAGCCAAGTTTACATTCCGTGTAGTAGTGATAATTTATGATGTTTCTTTTTCTGTTTGAATTATTTCACTTAGAATCATCGTACCTGAATCCACTCATTATGCTACTATGGGCCTGATGACATCGATTTCATTGCTGAGTGATACTGCATTGTAGGTAAGTACCACAACTTCTTTATCCATTTTTCACTTTCTGTGATATTGAACTTGTACGGTAAACGAAGTTCTTGTAAACAGAGCCGTCCCAAACTTTGGGGTGGCTGTGTCTTTTTGATCTTAATTTCCCTAAGCTATAGGACCATAAATGGAAGTGCCCTAGGCTCTGTTGCTTTGTTTTTTAGATGTTTCAGGAAACACCATACACGTCTCCAGAGTGGCTGTTGGCAATTTACATCCCGCCCATGAGCATAACAAGGCTCCCAGTTCTCCATGGCCTGTCCTGCCTTTCTGGATTTTACACTTTTTTCAGATGGCCCTTTTGACCAGGGGACAGTGAGACTTCATTGTAGTGCAGATTTCCTTTGCAAGCTTGCTTGGTTGGCCAAAAAGGGCGTATGCGTTTTTTCCTGAATGTATTCAGGAAAAAACGCATACGCCCTTTTTGGCCAAGTGCATCATTGTGGACGTTCTGCCTCTTTTCCTATGCTTTACATGCAATTCCAGTCTACCTCCTGAAATCGGTTTCCTGCAATTCTGCCCCGCTTTCAAGTCCTCTTGGCAGCCTTACTTCAATATATTTTTGGACGATAGCTGTCATTTATAACTCTGCAGGTTTGTGAATGACAGTGCCCCTGAGCTCCTTTCTTCAACTCGCTTTCTTGTGAGCTGGCCGCAACACCGCAGCCTTGCTTCAGGCCCTAGTGTGGTTCCGGCATGGCACGCTGAGCCTTTGGTTAATTCCTCTTCCTGGTGGGAAATGAGAGTTAAATTTGCCCGTCCAGACACCTCCAGCTAGTCTCTCATTGGTTCTCCCTATTCCTGTTCATTTTCCGCAGAAATTGCAAACTGGGCCAAACAGGAGGTTAAAGGCACTGACTCTCCAAGTGGGGAGAGTGTTAGTAAAGCATCTGGAATGTTGCACCCAAGTACCAGGGGACGAAAACTGACACAATTGAACACGTTTCCCGATCACACGGTGGATCATACTCTGGGTTCCACATGCATGTTTTAGCTGAAGGAAGAATCCCTTAAACCTGGAGAGTTGAGACCCATGGAATGGGTACCATGCAATATGACTTCAAAGGGTCTGCATTTGTCCACCGAACCTCACCAATCCTATCACTGCTGCGTTTATGCCACTGTACACACGCTTGATTCTCTTTCGGAGACATATAAATCCATAGGTTTTAAGATTCTTGCTAGTCAGGTATATTCTTAGGCGTTTATTATGGGGTGTAGAGTCCACTTCGTTGAGCAAGGAGTAGCTCTTGTCTATTACATATTTGGCTTACGGAACGGTATCTGTGCTAATTTCAATCTCTGGTTTTATGCAGCACCCCAACTCACCTTTCGCCTTAAGCAAGCATAAGTTGGTTTTCTACATTTGAGACCCTGTTCTGTTTTGTAATTCAGTTCCTGTGTAGCCAAGTTTACATTCCGTGTAGTAGTGATATCTTATGATGTTTCTTTTTCTGTGTGACTTATTTCACTTAGAATCATCGTACCTGAATCCACTCATTATGCTGCTATGGGCCTGATGACATAGATTTCATTGCTGCGTGATATTGCATTGTACGTAATTACCACAACTTCTTTATCCCTTTTTCACTTTGTGTGATACTGAACTTGTACCGTAAACGAGGTTCTTGTAAACAGAGCCGTCCCAAACTTTGGGCTGGCTGTGTCTTTTTTATTTTAATTTCCCTAATCTATAGGACCATAAGTGGAAGTGCCCTAGGCTCTGTTGCTTTGGTTTTTAGATGTTTCAGGAAACACCATACACTTCTCCAGAGTGGATGTTCGCAATTTACATCCCGCACATCAGCATAACAAGGTTCCCAATTCTCCATGGCCTGTCCTGCCTTTCTGGATTTTACACTTTTTTCAGATGGCCCTTTTGACCGGGGGCAGTGAGACTTCATTGTAGTGCAGATTTCCTTTGCAAGCTTGCTTGGTTGGCCAAAAAGTGCGTATGCGTTTTTTCCTGAATATATTCAGGAAAAAACGCATACGCCCTTTTTGGCCAAGTGCATCATTGTGGACGTTCTGCCTCTTTTCCTATGCTTTACATGCAATTCCAGTCTACCTCCTGAAATCGGTTTCCTGCAATTCTGCCCCGCTTTCAAGTCCTCTTGGCAGCCTTACTTCAATATATTTTTGGACGATAGCTGTCATTTATAACTCTGCAGGTTTGTGAATGACAGTGCCCCTGAGCTCCTTTCTTCAACTCGCTTTCTTGTGAGCTGGCCGCAACACCACAGCCTTGCTTCAGGCCCTAGTGTGGTTCCGGCATGGCACGCTGAGCCTTTGGTTAATTCCTCTTCCTGGTGGGAAATGAGAGTTAAATTTGCCCGTCCAGACACCTCCAGCTAGTCTCTCATTGGTTCTCCCTATTCCTGTTCATTTTCCGCAGAAATTGCAAACTGGGCCAAACAGGAGTTTAAAGGCACTGACTCTCCAAGAGGGGAGACTGTTAGTAAAGCGTCTGGAATGTTGCACCCGAGTACCAGGGGACGGAAACTGAGACACATTTGAACACGTTTCCCGATCACACGGTGGATCATACTCTGGGTTCCACATGCATGTTTTAACTGAAGGAAGAATCCCTTAAACCTGGAGAGTTGAGACCCATGGAGTGGGTACCATGCAATATGACTTCAAAGGGTCTGCATTTGCTCACCGAACCTCACCAATCCTATCACTGTTGCGTTTATGCCGCTGTACACACGCTTGATTCTCTTTCAGAGACATATAAATCCATAGGTTTTAAGATTCTTACTAGTCAGGTATATTCTTAGGAGTTTAATATGGGGCGTTGAGTCCACTTCGTTGAGCAAGGAGTAGCTCTTGTCTATTACATATTTGGCTTATGGAACGGTATCTGTGCTAATTTCAATCTCTGGTTTTATGCAGCACCCCAACTCACCTTTCCCCTTAAGCAAGCATAAGTTGGTTTTCTACATTTGAGACCCTGTTCTGTTTTGTAATTCAGTTCCTGTGTAGCCAAGTTTACATTCCGTGTAGTAGTGATATCTTATGATGTTTCTTTTTCTGTGTGACTTATTTCACTTAGAATCATCGTACCTGAATCCACTCATTATGCTGCTATGGGCCTGATGACATAGATTTCATTGCTGCGTGATATTGCATTGTACGTAATTACCACAACTTCTTTATCCAGTTTTCACTTTGTGTGATACTGAACTTGTACCGTAAACGAGGTTCTTGTAAACAGAGCTTTCCCAAACTTTGGGGTGGCTGTGTCTTTTTGATCTTAATTTCCCTAAGCTATAGGACCATAAATGGAAGTGCCCTAGGCTCTGTTGCTTTGTTTTTTAGATGTTTCAGGAAACACCATACACTTCTCCAGAGTGGATGTTGGCAATTTACATCCCGCCCATGAGCATAACAAGGCTCCCAGTTCTCCATGGCCTGTCCTGCCTTTCTGGATTTTACACTTTTTTCAGATGGCCCTTTTGACCAGGGGACAGTGAGACTTCATTGTAGTGCAGATTTCCTTTGCAAGCTTGCTTTGTTGGCCAAAAAGGGCATATGCGTTTTTTCCTGAATGTATTCAGGAAAAAACGCATACGCCCTTTTTGGCCAAGTGCATCATTGTGGACGTTCTGCCTCTTTTCCTATGCTTTACATGCAATTCCAGTCTACCTCCTGAAATCGGTTTCCTGCAATTCTGCCCCGCTTTCAAGTCCTCTTGGCAGCCTTACTTCAATATATTTTTGGACGATAGCTGTCATTTATAACTCTGCAGGTTTGTGAATGACAGTGCCCCTGAGCTCCTTTCTTCAACTCGCTTTCTTGTGAGCTGGCCGCAACACCGCAGCCTTGCTTCAGACCCTAGTGTGGTTCCGGCATGGCACGCTGAGCCTTTGGTTAATTCCTCTTCCTGGTGGGAAATGAGAGTTAAATTTGCCCGTCCAGACACCTCCAGCTAGTCTCTCATTGGTTCTCGCTATTCCTGTTCATTTTCCGCAGAAATTGCAAACTGGGCCAAACAGGAGGTTAAAGGCACTGACTCTCCAAGTGGGGAGAGTGTTAGTAAAGCATCTGGAATGTTGCACCCAAGTACCAGGGGACGAAAACTGACACAATTGAACACGTTTCCCGATCACACGGTGGATCATACTCTGGGTTCCACATGCATGTTTTAGCTGAAGGAAGAATCCCTTAAACCTGGAGAGTTGAGACCCATGGAATGGGTACCATGGAATATGACTTCAAAGGGTCTGCATTTGGCCACCGAACCTCACCAATCCTATCACTGCTGCGTTTATGCCGCTGTACACACGCTTGATTCTCTTTCGGAGACATATAAATCCATAGGTTTTAAGATTCTTCCTAGTCAGGTATATTCTTAGGCGTTTAATATGGGGTGTAGAGTCCACTTCGTTGATCAAGGAGTAGCTCTTGTCTATTACATATTTGGCTTATGGAACGGTATCTGTGCTAATTTCAATCTCTGGTTTTATGCAGCACCCCAACTCACCTTTCGCCTTAAGCAAGCATAAGTTGGTTTTCTACATTTGAGACCCTGTTCTGTTTTGTAATTCAGTTCCTGTGTAGCCAAGTTTACATTCCGTGTAGTAGTGATATCTTATGATGTTTCTTTTTCTGTGTGACTTATTTCACTTAGAATCATCGTACCTGAATCCACTCATTATGCTGCTATGGGCCTGATGACATAGATTTCATTGCTGCGTGATATTGCATTGTACGTAATTACCAAAACTTCTTTATCCATTTTTCACTTTGTGTGATACTGAACTTGTACCGTAAACGAGGTTCTTGTAAACAGAGCCGTCCCAAACTTTGGGCTGGCTGTGTCTTTTTTATTTTAATTTCCCTAAGCTATAGGACCATAAGTGGAAGTGCCCTAGGCTCTGTTGCTTTGGTTTTTAGATGTTTCAGGAAACACCATACACTTCTCCAGAGTGGATGTTCGCAATTTACATCCCGCACATCAGCATAACAAGGTTCCCAATTCTCCATGGCCTGTCCTGCCTTTCTGGATTTTACACTTTTTTCAGATGGCCCTTTTGACCGGGGGCAGTGAGACTTCATTGTAGTGCAGATTTCCTTTGCAAGCTTGCTTGGTTGGCCAAAAAGGGCGTATGCGTTTTTTCCTGAATATATTCAGGAAAAAACGCATACGCCCTTTTTGGCCAAGTGCATCATTGTGGACGTTCTGCCTCTTTTCCTATGCTTTACATGCAATTCCAGTCTACCTCCTGAAATCGGTTTCCTGCAATTCTGCCCCGCTTTCAAGTCCTCTTGGCAGCCTTACTTCAATATATTTTTGGACGATAGCTGTCATTTATAACTCTGCAGGTATGTGAATGACAGTGCCCCTGAGCTCCTTTCTTCAACTCGCTTTCTTGTGAGCTGGCCGCAACACCACAGCCTTGCTTCAGGCCCTAGTGTGGTTCCGGAATGGCACGCTGTTCCTTTGGTTAATTCCTCTTCCTGGTGGGAAATGAGAGTTAAATTTGCCCGTCCAGACACCTCCAGCTAGTCTCTCATTGGTTCTCCCTATTCCTGTTCATTTTCCGCAGAAATTGCAAACTGGGCCAAACAGGAGTTTAAAGGCACTGACTCTCCAAGAGGGGAGACTGTTAGTAAAGCGTCTGGAATGTTGCACCCGAGTACCAGGGGACGGAAACTGAGACACATTTGAACACGTTTCCCGATCACACGGTGGATCATACTCTGGGTTCCACATGCATGTTTTAGCTGAAGGAAGAATCCCATAAACCTGGAGAGTTGAGACCCATGGAGTGGGTACCATGCAATATGACTTCAAAGGGTCTGCATTTGTCCACCGAACCTCACCAATAATATCACTGCTGCGTTTATGCCGCTGTACACACGCTTGATTCTCTTTCGGAGACATATAAATCCATAGGTTTTAAGATTCTTCCTAGTCAGGTATATTCTTAGGCGTTTAATATGGGGTGTAGAGTCCACTTCGTTGATCAAGGAGTAGCTCTTGTCTATTACATATTTGGCTTATGGAACGGTATCTGTGCTAATTTCAATCTCTGGTTTTATGCAGCACCCCAACTCACCTTTCCCCTTAAGCAAGCATAAGTCGGTTTTCTACATTTGAGACCCTGTTCTGTTTTGTAATTCAGTTCCTGTGTAGCCAAGTTTACATTCCATGTGGTAGAGATATCTCATGATGTTTCTTTTTCTGTGTGACTTATTTCACTTAGAATCATCGAACCTGAATCCACTCATTATGCTGCTATGGGCCTGATGACATAGATTTCATTGCTGAGTGATATTGCATTGTACGTAAGTACCACAACTTCTTTATCCATTTTGCGCTTTCTGTGATATTGAACTTGTACCGTAAACGAGGTTCTTGTAAACAGAGCTGTCCCAAACGTTTGGGTGGTTGTGTCTTTTTGATTTTAATTTCCCTAAGCTATAGGACCATAAGTGGAAGTGCCCTAGGCTCTGTTGCTTTGTTTTTTAGATGTTTCAGGAAACACCATACACTTCTCCAGAGTGCCTGTTGGCAATTTACATCCCGCCCATCAGCATAACAATTCTCCCAGTTCTCCATGGCCTGTCCTGCCTTTCTGGATTTTACACTTTTTTCAGATGGCCCTTTTGACCAGGGGACAGTGAGACTTCATTGTAGTGCAGATTTCCTTTGCAAGCTTGCTTGGTTGGCCAAAAAGGGCGTATGCGTTTTTTCCTGAATGTATTCAGGAAAAAACGCATACGCCCTTTTTGGCCAAGTGCATCATTGTGGACGTTCTGCCTCTTTTCCTATGCTTTACATGCAATTCCAGTCTACCTCCTGAAATCGGTTTCCTGCAATTCTGCCCCGCTTTCAAGTCCTCTTGGCAGCCTTACTTCAATATATTTTTGGACGATAGCTGTCATTTATAACTCTGCAGGTTTGTGAATGACAGTGCCCCTGAGCTCCTTTCTTCAACTCGCTTTCTTGTGAGCTGGCCGCAACACCGCAGCCTTGCTTCAGGCCCTAGTGTGGTTCCGGAATGGCACGCTGTTCCTTTGGTTAATTCCTCTTCCTGGTGGGAAATGAGAGTTAAATTTGCCCGTCCAGACACCTCCAGCTAGTCTCTCATTGGTTCTCCCTATTCCTGTTCATTTTCCGCAGAAATTGCAAACTGGGCCAAACAGGAGTTTAAAGGCACTGACTCTCCAAGAGGGGAGACTGTTAGTAAAGCGTCTGGAATGTTGCACCCGAGTACCAGGGGACGGAAACTGAGACACATTTGAACACGTTTCCCGATCACACGGTGGATCATACTCTGGGTTCCACATGCATGTTTTAGCTGAAGGAAGAATCCCATAAACCTGGAGAGTTGAGACCCATGGAATGGGTACCATGCAATATGACTTCAAAGGGTCTGCATTTGTCCACCGAACCTCACCAATAATATCACTGCTGCGTTTATGCCGCTGTACACACGCTTGATTCTCTTTCGGAGACATATAAATCCATAGGTTTTAAGATTCTTCCTAGTCAGGTATATTCTTAGGCGTTTATTATGGGGTGTAGAGTCCACTTCGTTGATCAAGGAGTAGCTCTTGTCTATTACATATTTGGCTTATGGAACGGTATCTGTGCTAATTTCAATCTTTGGTTTTATGTAGCACCCCAACTCAACTTTCCTCTTAAGCAAGCATAAGTTGGTTTTCTACATTTGAGACCCTGTTCTGTTTTGTAATTCAGTTCCTGTGTAGCCAAGTTTACATTCCATGTGGTAGAGATATCTTATGATGTTTGTTTTTCTGTGTGACTTATTTCACTTAGAATCATCGTACCTGAATCCACTCATTATGCTGCTACGGGCCTGATGACATAGATTTCATTGCTGAGTGATATTGCATTGTACGTAAGTACCACAACTTCTTGATCCATTTTTCGCTTTCTGTGATATTGAACTTGTACCGTAAACGAGGTTCTTGTAAACAGAGCTGTCCCAAACATTGGGGTGGCTGTGTCTTTTTGATTTTAATTTCCCTAAGCTATAGGACCATAAGTGGAAGTGCCCTAGGCTCTGTTGCTTTGTTTTTTAGATGTTTCAGGAAACACCATACACTTCTCCAGAGTGGCTGTTGGCAATTTACATCCCGCCCATCAGCATAACAAGGCTCCCAGTTCTCCATGGCCTGTCCTGCCTTTCTGGATTTTACACTTTTTTCAGATGGCACTTTTGACCGGGGGGCAGTGAGACTTCATTGTAGTGCAGATTTCCTTTGCAAGCTTGCTTGGTTGGCCAAAAAGGGCGTAGGCTTTTTTTCTTGAGGAAAAATCGCATATGCCCTTTTTGGCCAAGTGCATCATTGTGGACGTTCTGCCTCTTTTCCTATGCTTTACATGCAATTCCAGTCTACCTCCTGAAATCGGTTTCCTGCAATTCTGCCCCGCTTTCAAGTCCTCTTGGCAGCCTTACTTCAATACATTTTTGGACGATAGCTGTCATTTATAACTCTGCAGGTTTGTGAATTACAGTGCCCCTGAGCTCCTTTCTTCAACTCGTTTTCTTGTGAGCTGGCCACAACACCGCAGCATTGCTTCAGGCCCTAGTGTGGTTCCAGAATGGCACGCTGAGCCTTTGGTTAATTCCTCTTCCTGGTGGGAAATGAGAGTTAAATTTGCCCGTCCAGACACCTCCAGCTACTCTCTCATTGGTTTTCCCTATTCCTATTCATTTTCCGCAGAAATTGCAAACTGGGCCAAACAGGAGGTTAAAGGCACTGACTCTCCAAGTGGGGAGAGTGTTAGTAAAGCGTCTGGAATGTTGCACCCGAGTACCAGGGGAAGAAAACTGAGTCACATATGAACACGTTTCCCGATCACACGGTGGATCATACTCTGGGTTCCACATGCATGTTTTAGCTGAAGGAAGAATCCCTTAAACCTGGAGAGTTGAGACCCATGGAATGGGTACCATGCAATATGACTTGAAAGGGTCTGCATTTGCTCACCGAACCTCACCAATCCTAACACTGCTGCGTTTATGCCACTGTACACACGCTTGATTCCCTTTCGGAGACATATAAATCCATAGGTTTTAAGATTCTTACTAGTCAGGTATATTCTTATGCGTTTAATATGGGGTGTTGAGTCCACTTCGTTGAGCAATGAGTAGCTCTTGTCTATTACATATTTGGCTTATGGAACGGTATCCATTCTAATTTCAATCTCTGGTTTTATGCAGCACCCCAACTCACCTTTCGCCTTAAGCAAGCATAAGTTGGTTTTCTACATTTGAGACCCTGTTCTGTTTTGTAATTCAGTTCCTGTGTAGCCAGGTTTACATTCCTTGTAGTAGTGATATCTTATGATGTTTGTTTTTCTGTGTGACTTATATCACTTAGAATCATCGTACCTGAATCCACTCATTATGCTGCTACGGGCCTGATGACATAGATTTCATTGCTGAGTGATATTGCATTGTACGTAAGTACTACAACTTCTTTATCCATTTTGCGCTTTCTGTGATATTGAACTTGTACCGTAAACGAGGTTCTTGTAAACAGAGCTGTCCCAAAGATTGGGGTGGTTGTGTGTTTTAGATTTTAATTTCCCTAAGCTATAGGACCATAAGTGGAAGTGCCCTAGGCTCTGTTGCCTTGTTTTTTAGATGTTTCAGGAAACACCATACACTTCTCCAGAGTGACTGTTGGCAATTTACATCCCGCCCATCAGCATAACAAGGCTCCCAGTTCTCCATGGCCTGTCCTGCCTTTCTGGATTTTACACTTTTTTCAGATGGCCCTTTTGACCGGGGGGCAGTGAGACTTCATTGTAGTGCAGATTTCCTTTGCAAGCTTGCTTGGTTGGCCAAAAAGGGCGTATGCGTTTATTCCTGAATATATTCAGGAAAAAACGCATACGCCCTTTTTGGCCAAGTGCATCATTGTGGACGTTCTGCCTCTTTTCCTATGTTTTACATGCAATTCCAGTCTACCTCCTGAAATCGGTTTCCTGCAATTCTGCCCCGCTTTCAAGTCCTCTTGGCAGCCTTACTTCAATATATTTTTGGACGATAGCTGTCATTTATAACTCTGCAGGTATGTGAATGACAGTGCCCCTGAGCTCCTTTCTTCAACTCGCTTTCTTGTGAGCTGGCCGCAACACCGCAGGATTGCGTCAGGCCCTAGTGTGGTTCCGGCACGGCACGCTGAGCCTTTGGTTAATTCCTCTTCCTGGTGGGAAATGAGAGTTAAATTTGCCCGTCCAGACACCTCCAGCTAGTCTCTCATTGGTTCTCCCTATTCCTGTTCATTTTCCGCAGAAATTGCAAACTGGGCCAAACAGGAGGTTAAAGGCACTGACTCTCCAAGTGGGGAGAGTGTTAGTAAAGCGTCTGGAATGTTGCACCCGAGTACCAGGGGACGAAAACTGAGACACATTTGAACACGTTTCCCGATCACATGGTGGATCATACTCTGGGTTCCACATGCATGTTTTAGCTGAAGGAAGAATCCCTTAAACCTGGAGAGTTGAGACCCCTGCAATGGGTACCATGCAATATGACTTCAAAGGGTCTGCATTTGCTCACCGAACCTCACCAATCCTAGCACTGCAGCATTTATGCCACTGTACACACGCTTGATTCTCTTTCTGAGACATATAAATCAATAGGTTTTAATATTCTTACTAGTCAGGTATATTCTTACGCGTTTAATATGGGGTGTAGAGTCCACTTTGTTGAGCAAGGAGTAGCTCTTGTCTATTAAATATTTGGCTTATGGAACGGTATCTGTTCTAATTTCAATCTCTGGTTTTATGCAGCACCCCAACTCACCTTTCGCCTTAAGCAAGCATAAGTTGGTTTTCTACATTTGAGACCCTGTTCTGTTTTGTAATTCAGTTCCTGTGTAGCCAAGTTTACATTCCTTGTAGTAGTGATATCTTATGATGTTTGTTTTTCTGTGTGACTTATTTCACTTAGAATCATCGTACCTGAATCCACTCATTATGCTGCTACGGGCCTGATGACATAGATTTCATTGCTGAGTGATATTGCATTGTACGTAAGTACTACAACTTCTTTATCCATTTTGCGCTTTCTGTGATATTGAACTTGTACCGTAAACGAGGTTCTTGTAAACAGAGCTGTCCCAAAGATTGGGGTGGTTGTGTGTTTTAGATTTTAATTTCCCTAAGCTATAGGACCATAAGTGGAAGTGCCCTAGGCTCTGTTGCCTTGTTTTTTAGATGTTTCAGGAAACACCATACACTTCTCCAGAGTGGCTGTTGGCAATTTACATCCCGCCCATCAGCATAACAAGGCTCCCAGTTCTCCATGGCCTGTCCTGCCTTTCTGGATTTTACACTTTTTTCAGATGGCACTTTTGACCGGGGGGCAGTGAGACTTCATTGTAGTGCAGATTTCCTTTGCAAGCTTGCTTGGTTGGCCAAAAAGGGCGTAGGCTTTTTTTCTTGAGGAAAAATCGCATATGCCCTTTTTGGCCAAGTGCATCATTGTGGACGTTCTGCCTCTTTTCCTATCCTTTACATGCAATTCCAGTCTACCTCCTGAAATCGGTTTCCTGCAATTCTGCCCCGCTTTCAAGTCCTCTTGGCAGCCTTACTTCAATACATTTTTGGACGATAGCTGTCATTTATAACTCTGCAGGTATGTGAATGACAGTGCCCCTGAGCTCCTTTCTTCAACTCGCTTTCTTGTGAGCTGGCCGCAACACCGCAGGATTGCGTCAGGCCCTAGTGTGGTTCCGGCACGGCACGCTGAGCCTTTGGTTAATTCCTCTTCCTGGTGGGAAATGAGAGTTAAATTTGCCCGTCCAGACACCTCCAGCTAGTCTCTCATTGGTTCTCCCTATTCCTGTTCATTTTCCGCAGAAATTGCAAACTGGGCCAAACAGGAGGTTAAAGGCACTGACTCTCCAAGTGGGGAGAGTGTTAGTAAAGCGTCTGGAATGTTGCACCCGAGTACCAGGGGACGAAAACTGAGACACATTTGAACACGTTTCCCGATCACATGGTGGATCATACTCTGGGTTCCACATGCATGTTTTAGCTGAAGGAAGAATCCCTTAAACCTGGAGAGTTGAGACCCCTGCAATGGGTACCATGCAATATGACTTCAAAGGGTCTGCATTTGCTCACCGAACCTCACCAATCCTAGCACTGCAGCATTTATGCCACTGTACTCACGCTTGATTCTCTTTCTGAGACATATAAATCAATAGGTTTTAATATTCTTACTAGTCAGGTATATTCTTACGCGTTTAATATGGGGTGTAGAGTCCACTTTGTTGAGCAAGGAGTAGCTCTTGTCTATTAAATATTTGGCTTATGGAACGGTATCTGTTCTAATTTCAATCTCTGGTTTTATGCAGCACCCCAACTCACCTTTCGCCTTAAGCAAGCATAAGTTGGTTTTCTACATTTGAGACCCTGTTCTGTTTTGTAATTCAGTTCCTGTGTAGCCAAGTTTACATTCCTTGTAGTAGTGATATCTTATGATGTTTGTTTTTCTGTGTGACTTATTTCACTTAGAATCATCGTACCTGAATCCACTCATTATGCTGCTACGGGCCTGATGACATAGATTTCATTGCTGAGTGATATTGCATTGTACGTAAGTACTACAACTTCTTTATCCATTTTGCGCTTTCTGTGATATTGAACTTGTACCGTAAACGAGGTTCTTGTAAACAGAGCTGTCCCAAAGATTGGGGTGGTTGTGTGTTTTAGATTTTAATTTCCCTAAGCTATAGGACCATAAGTGGAAGTGCCCTAGGCTCTGTTGCCTTGTTTTTTAGATGTTTCAGGAAACACCATACACTTCTCCAGAGTGGCTGTTGGCAATTTACATCCCGCCCATCAGCATAACAAGGCTCCCAGTTCTCCATGGCCTGTCCTGCCTTTCTGGATTTTACACTTTTTTCAGATGGCACTTTTGACCGGGGGGCAGTGAGACTTCATTGTAGTGCAGATTTCCTTTGCAAGCTTGCTTGGTTGGCCAAAAAGGGCGTAGGCTTTTTTTCTTGAGGAAAAATCGCATATGCCCTTTTTGGCCAAGTGCATCATTGTGGACGTTCTGCCTCTTTTCCTATCCTTTACATGCAATTCCAGTCTACCTCCTGAAATCGGTTTCCTGCAATTCTGCCCCGCTTTCAAGTCCTCTTGGCAGCCTTACTTCAATACATTTTTGGACGATAGCTGTCATTTATAACTCTGCAGGTATGTGAATGACAGTGCCCCTGAGCTCCTTTCTTCAACTCGCTTTCTTGTGAGCTGGCCGCAACACCGCAGCATTGCGTCAGGCCCTAGTGTGGTTCCAGCATGGCACGCTGAGCCTTTGGTTAATTCCTCTTCCTGGTGGGAAATGAGAGTTAAATTTGCCCGTCCAGACACCTCCAGCTAGTCTCTCATTGGTTCTCCCTATTCCTGTTCATTTTCTGCAGAAATTGCAAACTGGGCCAAACAGGAGGTTAAAGGCACTGACTCTCCAAGTGGGGAGAGTGTTAGTAAAGCATCTGGAATGTTGCACCCGAGTACCAGGGGACGAAAACTGACACAATTTAACACGTTTCCCGAGCACACGGTGGATCATACTCTGGGTTCCACATGCATGTTTTAGCTGAAGGAAGAATCCCTTAAACCTGGAGAGTTGAGACCCATGGAATGGGTACCATGCAATATGACTTCAAAGGGTCAGCATTTATCCACCGAACCTCACCAATCCTATCACTGCTGCGTTTATGCCGCTGTACACACGCTTGATTCTCTTTCGGAGACATATAAATCCATAGGTTTTAAGATTATTCCTAGTCAGGTATATTCTTAGGCGTTTATTATGGGGTGTAGAGTCCACTTCGTTGAGCAAGGAGTAGCTCTTGTCTATTACATATTTGGCTTATGGAACGGTATCTGTGCTAATTTCAATCTCTGGTTTTATGCAGCACCCCAACTCACCTTTCGCCTTAAGCAAGCATAAGTTGGTTTTCTACATTTGAGACCCTGTTCTGTTTTGTAATTCAGTTCCTGTGTAGCCAAGTTTACATTCCGTGTAGTAGTGATAGCTTATGATGTTTCTTTTTCTGTGTGACTTATTTCACTTAGAATCATCGTACCTGAATCCACTCATTATGCTGCTATGGGCCCGATGACATAGATTTCATTGCTGCGTGATATTGCATTGTACGTAATTACCACAACTTCTTTATCCATTTTTCACTTTCTGTGATACTGAACTTGTACCGTAAACGAGGTTCTTGTAAACAGAGCTGTCCCAAACTTTGGGGTGGCTGTGTCTTTTTGATTTTAATTTCCCTAAGCTATAGGACCATAAGTGGAAGTGCCCTAGGCTCTGTTGCTTTGCTTTTTAGATGTTGCAGGAAACACCATACACTTCTCCAGAGTGGCTGTTCGCAATTTACATCCCGCACATCAGCATAACAAGGTTCCCAATTCTCCATGGCCTGTCCTGCCTTTCTGGATTTTACACTTTTTTCAGATGGCCCTTTTGACCGGGGGCAGTGAGACTTCATTGTAGTGCAGATTTCCTTTGCAAGCTTGCTTGGTTGGCCAAAAAGGGCGTAGGCTTTTTTTCTTGAGGAAAAAACGCATACGCCCTTTTTGGCCAAGTGCATCATTGTGGACGTTCTGCCTCTTTTCCTATGCTTTACATGCAATTCCAGTCTACCTCCTGAAATCGGTTTCCTGCAATTCTGCCCCGCTTTCAAGTCCTCTTGGCAGCCTTACTTCAATATATTTTTGGACGATAGCTGTCATTTATAACTCTGCAGTATTGTGAATTACAGTGCCCCTGAGCTCCTTTCTTCAACTCGCTTTCTTGTGAGCTGGCCGCAACACCGCAGCATCGCTTCAGCCCCTAGTGTTGTTCCGGCATGGCACGCTGAGCCTTTGTTTAATTCCTCTTCCTGGTGGGAAATGAGAGTTAAATTTGCCCGTCCAGACACCTCCAGCTAGTCTCTCATTGGTTCTCCCTATTCCTGTTCATTTTCCGCAGAAATTGCAAACTGGGCCAAACAGGAGGTTAAAGGCACTGACTCTCCAAGTGGGGAGAGTGTTAGTAAAGTGTCTGGAATGTTGCACCCGAGAACCGGGGGACGAAAACTGAGACACATTTGAACACGTTTCCGATCACACAGTGGATCATACTCTGGGTTCCACATGCATGTTTTAGCTGAAGGAAGAATCCCTTAAACCTAGAGAGTTGAGACCCATGGAATGGGTTCCATGCAATATGACTTCAAATGGTCTGCATTTGCTCACCGAACCTCACCAATCCTATCACTGCTGCGTTTATGCCGCTGTACACACGCTTGATTCTCTTTCGGAGACATATAAATCCATAGGTTTTAAGATTCTTACTAGTCAGGTATATTCTTAGTCGTTTAATATGGGGTGTTGAGTCCACTTCGTTGAGCAAGGAGTAGGTCTTGTCTATTACATATTTGGCTTATGGAACGGTATCTGTGCTAATTTCAATCTCTAGTTTTATGTAGCACCCCAACTCACCTTTCCCCTTAAGCAAGCATAAGTTGGTTTTCTACATTTGAGACCCTGTTCTGTTTTGTAATTCAGTTCCTGTGTAGCCAAGTTTACATTCCGTGTAGTAGTGATATCTTATGATGTTTCTTTTTCTGTGTGACTTATTTCACTTAGAATAATCGTACCTGAATCCACTCATTATGTTGCTACGGGCAGATGACATAGATTTCATTGCTGAGTGATATTGCATTGTACGTAAGTACCACAACTTCTTTATCCATTTTTCACTTTCTGCGATATTGAACTTGTACCGTAAACGAGGTTCTTGTAAACAGAGCTGTCCCAAACATTTGGGTGGTTGTGTCTTTTTGATTTTAATTTCCCTAAGCTATAGGACCATAAGTGGAAGTGCCCTAGGCTCTGTTGCTTTGTTTTGTAGATGTTTCAGGAAACACCATACACTTCTCCAGAGTGGCTGTTGGCAATTTACATCCCGCCCATCAGCATAACAAGGCTCCCTGTTCTCCATGGCCTGTCCTGCCTTTCTGGATTTTACACTTTTTTCTGATGGCCCTTTTGACAGGGGGGCAGTGACACTCCATTGTAGTGCAGACTTCCTTTGCACGCTTGCTTGATTGGCCAAAAAGAGCGTATGCGTTTTTTCCTGAATATATTCAGGAAAAAACGCATACGCCCTTTTTGGCCGAGTGCATCATTGTGGACGTTCTGCCTCTTTTCCTATGCTTTACATGCAATTCCAGTCTACCTCCTGAAATCGGTTTCCTGCAATTCTGCCCCGCTTTCAAGTCCTCTTGGCAGCCTTACTTCAATATATTTTTGGACGATAGCTGTCATTTATAACTCTGCAGGTTTGTGAATGACAGTGCCCCTGAGCTCCTTTCTTCAACTCGCTTTCTTGTGAGCTGGCCGCAACACCGCAGGATTGCTTCAGGCCCTAGTGTGGTTCCAGCACGGCACGCTGAGCCTTTGTTTAATTCCTCTTCCTGGTGGGAAATGAGAGTTAAATTTGCCCGTCCAGACAACTCCAGCTAGTCTCTCATTGGTTCTCCCTATTCCTGTTCATTTTCCGCAGAAATTGCAAACTGGTCCAAACAGGAGGTTAAAGGCACTGACTCTCCAAGTGGGGAGAGTGTTAGTAAAGCGTCTGGAATGTTGCACCCGAGTACCGGGGGATGAAAACTGAGACACATTTGAACACGTTTCCCGGTCACACGGTGGATCATACTCTGGGTTCCACATGCATGTTTTAGCTGAAGGAAGAATCCCTTCAACCTGGAGAGTTGAGACCCATGGAATGGGTACCATGCAATATGACTTCAAAGGGTCTGCATTTGCTCACCGAACCTCACCAATCCTATCACTGCTGCATTTATGCCGCTGTACACACGCTTGATTCTCTTTCGGAGACATAGAAATCCATAGGTTTTAAGATTCTTACAAGTCAGGTATATTCTTAGGCGTTTAATATGGGGTGTTGAGTCCACTTCGTTGAGCAAGGAGTAGCTCTTGTCTATTATATATTTGGCTTATGGAATGGTATCTGTGCTAATTTCAATCTCTGGTTTTATGTAGCACCCCAACTCACCTTTCCTCTTAAGCAAGCATATGTTGGTTTTCTACATTTGAGACCCTATTCTGTTTTGTAATTCAGTTCCTGTGTAGACAAGTTTACATTCCGTGTAGTAGTGATATCTTATGACGCTTCTTTTTCTGTGTGACTTATTTCACTTAGAATCATCGTACCTGAATAAACTCGTTATGCTGCTACGGGCCTGATGACATAGATTTCATTGCTGAGTGATATTGCATTGTACGTAAGTACCACAACTTCTTTATCCGTTTTTCGCTTTCTGCGATATTGAACATGTACCGTAAACGAGGTTCTTGTAAACAGAGCCATCCCAAACTTTGGGGTGGCTGTGTCTTTTTGATTTTAATTTCCTTAAGCTATAGGACCATAAGTGGAATTGCCCTAGGCTCTGTTGCTTTGTTTTTTAGATGTTTCAGGAAACACCATACACTTCTCCAGAGTGGCTGTTGGCAATTTACATCCCGCCCATGAACATAACAAGGCTTCCAGTTCTCCATGGCCTGTCCTGCCTTTCTGGATTTTACACTTTTTTCAGATGGCCCTTTTGACCGGGGGGCAGTGAGACATCATTGTAGTGCAGATTTCCTTTGCAAGTTGCTTGATTGGCCAAAAAGGGCGTATGCGTTTTTTCCTGAATATATTCATGAAAAAATGCATACGCCCTTTTTGGCCAAGTGCATCATTGTGGACGTTCTGCCTCTTTTGCTATGCTTTACATGCAATTCCAGTCTACCTCCTGAAATCGGTTTCCTGCAATTCTGCCCCTCTTTCAAGCACTCTTGGCAGCCTTTCTTCAATATAATTTTGGACGATAGCTGTCATTTATAACTCTGCAGGTTTGTGAATGCCAGTGCCCCTGAGCTCCTTTCTTCAACTCGCTTTCTTGTGAGCTGGCCACAACACCACTGCATTGCTTCAGGCCCTAGTGTGGTTCTGGCATGGCACGCTGAGCCTTTGGTTAATTCCTCTTCCTGGTGGGAAATGAGAGTTAAATTTGCCCGTCCAGACACCTCCAGCTAGTCTCTCCTTGGTTCTCCCTATTGCTGTTCATTTTCCGCAGAAATTGCAAACTGGGCCAATCAGGAGGTTAAAGGCACTGACTCTCCAACTGGAGAGAGTGTTAGTAAAGCGTCTGGAATGTTGCACCCGAGTACCAGGGGACGAAACCTGAGTCACATTTGAACACGTTTCCCGATCACACGGTGGATCATACTCTGGGTTCCACATGCATGTTTTAGCTGAAGGAAGAATCCCTTCAACCTGGAGAGTTGAGACCCATGGAATGGGTAAGATGCAATATGACTTCAAAGGGTCTGCATTTGCTCACCGATCCTCACCAATCCTATCACTGCTGCGTTTATGCCGCTGTACACACACTTGATTCTCTTTCGGAGACATATAAATCCATAGGTTTTAAGATTCTTACTAGTCAGGTATATTCTTAGGCATTTAATATGTGGTGTTGAGTCCACTTCGTTGAGCAAGGAGTAGCTCTTGTCTATTACATATTTGGCTTATGGAACGGTATCTGTGCTAATTTCAATCTCTGGTTTTATGCAGCAACCCAACTCACCTTTCCCCTTAAGCAAGCATAAGTTGGTTTTCTACATTTGAGACCCTGTTCTGTTTTGTAATTCAGTTCCTGTGTAGCCAAGTTTACATTCCGTGTAGTAGTGATATCTTATGATGTTTCTTTTTCTGTGTGACTTATTTCACTTAGAATCATCGTACCTGAATCCACTCATTATGCTGCTACGGGCCTGATGACATAGATTTCATTGCTGAGTGATATTGCATTGTACGTAAGTACCAGAACTTCTTTATCCATTTTTCACTTTCTGTGATATTTAACTTGTACCGTAAACGAGGTTCTTGTAAACAGAGCCGTCCCAAACTTTGTGGTGGCTGTGTCTTTTTGATTTTAATTTCCCTAAGCTATAGGACCATAAGTGGAAGAGCCCTAGGCTCTGTTGCTTTGTTTTGTAGATGTTTCAGGAAACACCATACACTTCTCCAGAGTGGCTGTTGGCAATTTACATCCCGCCCATGAACATAACAAGGCTCCCAGTTCTCCATGGCCTGTCCTGCCTTTCTGGATTTTACACTTTTTTCAGATGGCCCTTTTGACCAGGGGGCAGTGAGACTTCATTGTAGTGCAGATTTCCTTTGCAAGCTTGCTTGGTTGGCCAAAAAGGGCGTATGCGTTTTTTCCTGAATGTATTCAGGAAAAAACGCATACGCCCTTTTTGGCCAAGTGCATCATTGTGGACGTTCTGCCTCTTTTCCTATGCTTTACATGCAATTCCAGTCTACCTCCTGAAATCGGTTTCCTGCAATTCTGCCCCGCTTTCAAGTCCTCTTGGCAGCCTTACTTCAATATATTTTTGGACGATAGCTGTCATTTATAACTCTGCAGGTTTGTGAATGACAGTGCCCCTGAGCTCCTTTCTTCAACTCGCTTTCTTGTGAGCTGGCCGCAACACCGCAGCCTTGCTTCAGGCCCTAGTGTGGTTCCGGCATGGCACGCTGAGCCTTTGGTTAATTCCTCTTCCTGGTGGGAAATGAGAGTTAAATTTGCCCGTCCAGACACCTCCAGCTAGTCTCTCATTGGTTCTCCCTATTCCTGTTCATTTTCCGCAGAAATTGCAAACTGGGCCAAACAGGAGGTTAAAGGCACTGACTCTCCAAGTGGGGAGAGTGTTAGTAAAGCATCTGGAATGTTGCACCCGAGTACCAGGGGACGAAAACTGACACAACTGAACACGTTTCCCGATCACACGGTGGATCATACTCTGGGTTCCACATGCATGTTTTAGCTGAAGGAAGAATCCCTTAAACCTGGAGAGTTGAGACCCATGGAATGGGTACCATGGAATATGACTTCAAAGGGTCTGCATTTGTCCACCGAACCTCACCAATCCTATCACTGCTGCGTTTATGCCGCTGTACACACGCTTGATTCTCTTTCGGAGACATATAAATCCATAGGTTTTAAGGTTCTTCCTAGTCAGGTATATTCTTAGGCGTTTAATATGGGGTGTAGAGTCCACTTCGTTGATCAAGGAGTAGCTCTTGTCTATTACATATTTGGCTTATGGAATGGTATCTGTGCTAATTTCAATCTCTGGTTTTATGCAGCACCCCAACTCACCTTTCCCCTTAAGCAAGCATAAGTCGGTTTTCTACATTTGAGACCCTGTTCTGTTTTGTAATTCAGTTCCTGTGTAGCCAAGTTTACATTCCATGTGGTAGAGATATCTTATGATGTTTCTTTTTCTGTGTGACTTATTTCACTTAGAATCATCGTACCTGAATCCACTCATTATGCTGCTACGGGCCTGATGACATAGATTTCATTGCTGAGTGATATTGCATTGTACGTAAGTACCACAACTTCTTTATCCATTTTGCGCTTTCTGTGATATTGAACTTGTACCGTAAACGAGGTTCTTGTAAACAGAGCTGTCCCAAACATTTGGGTGGTTGTGTCTTTTTGATTTTAATTTCCCTAAGCTATAGGACCATAAGTGGAAGTGCCCTAGGCTCTGTTGCTTCGTTTTGTAGATGTTTCAGGAAACACCATACACTTCTCCAGAGTGGCTGTTGGCAATTTACATCCCGCCCATGAGCATAACAAGGCTCCCAGTTCTCCATGGCCTGTCCTGCCTTTCTGGATTTTACACTTTTTTCAGATGGCCCTTTTGACCAGGGGACAGTGAGACTTCATTGTAGTGCAGATTTCCTTTGCAAGTTTGCTTGGTTGGCCAAAAAGGGCATATGCGTTTTTTCCTGAATGTATTCAGGAAAAAACGCATACGCCCTTTTTGGCCAAGTGCATCATTGTGGACGTTCTGCCTCTTTTCCTATGCTTTACATGCAATTCCAGTCTACCTCCTGAAATCGGTTTCCTGCAATTCTGCCCCGCTTTCAAGTCCTCTTGGCAGCCTTACTTCAATATATTTTTGGACGATAGCTGTCATTTATAACTCTGCAGGTTTGTGAATGACAGTGCCCCTGAGCTCCTTTCTTCAACTCGCTTTCTTGTGAGCTGGCCGCAACACCGCAGCCTTGCTTCAGGCCCTAGTGTGGTTCCGGCATGGCACGCTGAGCCTTTGGTTAATTCCTCTTCCTGGTGGGAAATGAGAGTTAAATTTGCCCGTCCAGACACCTCCAGCTAGTCTCTCATTTGTTCTCCCTATTCCTGTTCATTTTCCGCAGAAATTGCAAACTGGGCCAAACAGGAGGTTAAAGGCACTGACTCTCCAAGTGGGGAGAGTGTTAGTAAAGCATCTGGAATGTTGCACCCGAGTACCAGGGGACGAAAACTGACACAACTGAACACGTTTCCCGATCACACGGTGGATCATACTCTGGGTTCCACATGCATGTTTTAGCTGAAGGAAGAATCCCTTAAACCTGGAGAGTTGAGACCCATGGAATGGGTACCATGGAATATGACTTCAAAGGGTCTGCATTTGGCCACCGAACCTCACCAATCCTATCACTGCTGCGTTTATGCCGCTGTACACACGCTTGATTCTCTTTCGGAGACATATAAATCCATAGGTTTTAAGATTCTTCCTAGTCAGGTATATTCTTAGGCGTTTAATATGGGGTGTAGAGTCCACTTCGTTGAGCAAGGAGTAGCTCTTGTCTATTACATATTTGGCTTATGGAACGGTATCTGTGCTAATTTCAATCTCTGGTTTTATGCAGCACCCCAACTCACCTTTCCCCTTAAGCAAGCATAAGTTGGTTTTCTACATTTGAGACCCTGTTCTGTTTTGTAATTCAGTTCCTGTGTAGCCAAGTTTACATTCCGTGTAGTAGTGATATCTTATGATGTTTCTTTTTCTGTGTGACTTATTTCACTTAGAATCATCGTACCTGAATCCACTCATTATGCTGCTATGGGCCTGATGACATAGATTTCATTGCTGAGTGATATTGCATTGTACGTATGTACCACAACTTCTTTATCCATTTTTCACTTTCTGTGATTTTGAACTTGTACTGTAAAGAAGGTTCTTGTAAACAGAGCCGTCCCAAACTTTGGGGTGGCTGTGTCTTTTTGATTTTAATTTCCCTAAGCTATAGGACCATAAGTGGAAGTGCCCTAGGCTCTGTTGCTTTGTTTTTTAGATGTTTCAGGAAACACCATACACTTCTCCAGAGTGGCTGTTGGCAATTTACATCCCGCCCATGAACATAACAAGGCTCCCAGTTCTCCATGGCCTGTCCTGCCTTTCTGGATTTTACACTTTTTTCAGATGGCCCTTTTGACCAGGGGGCAGTGAGACTTCATTGTAGTGCAGATTTCCTTTGCAAGCTTGCTTGGTTGGCCAAAAAGGGCGTATGCGTTTTTTCCTGAATGTATTCAGGAAAAAACGCATACGCCCTTTTTGGCCAAGTGCATCATTGTGGACGTTCTGCCTCTTTTCCTATGCTTTACATGCAATTCCAGTCTACCTCCTGAAATCGGTTTCCTGCAATTCTGCCCCGCTTTCAAGTCCTCTTGGCAGCCTTACTTCAATATATTTTTGGACGATAGCTGTCATTTATAACTCTGCAGGTTTGTGAATGACAGTGCCCCTGAGCTCCTTTCTTCAACTCGCTTTCTTGTGAGCTGGCCGCAACACCGCAGCCTTGCTTCAGGCCCTAGTGTGGTTCCGGCATGGCACGCTGAGCCTTTGGTTAATTCCTCTTCCTGGTGGGAAATGAGAGTTAAATTTGCCCGTCCAGACACCTCCAGCTAGTCTCTCATTGGTTCTCCCTATTCCTGTTCATTTTCCGCAGAAATTGCAAACTGGGCCAAACAGGAGGTTAAAGGCACTGACTCTCCAAGTGGGGAGAGTGTTAGTAAAGCATCTGGAATGTTGCACCCGAGTACCAGGGGACGAAAACTGACACAACTGAACACGTTTCCCGATCACACGGTGGATCATACTCTGGGTTCCACATGCATGTTTTAGCTGAAGGAAGAATCCCTTAAACCTGGAGAGTTGAGACCCATGGAATGGGTACCATGGAATATGACTTCAAAGGGTCTGCATTTGTCCACCGAACCTCACCAATCCTATCACTGCTGCGTTTATGCCGCTGTACACACGCTTGATTCTCTTTCGGAGACATATAAATCCATAGGTTTTAAGGTTCTTCCTAGTCAGGTATATTCTTAGGCGTTTAATATGGGGTGTAGAGTCCACTTCGTTGATCAAGGAGTAGCTCTTGTCTATTACATATTTGGCTTATGGAATGGTATCTGTGCTAATTTCAATCTCTGGTTTTATGCAGCACCCCAACTCACCTTTCCCCTTAAGCAAGCATAAGTCGGTTTTCTACATTTGAGACCCTGTTCTGTTTTGTAATTCAGTTCCTGTGTAGCCAAGTTTACATTCCATGTGGTAGAGATATCTTATGATGTTTCTTTTTCTGTGTGACTTATTTCACTTAGAATCATCGTACCTGAATCCACTCATTATGCTGCTACGGGCCTGATGACATAGATTTCATTGCTGAGTGATATTGCATTGTACGTAAGTACCACAACTTCTTTATCCATTTTGCGCTTTCTGTGATATTGAACTTGTACCGTAAACGAGGTTCTTGTAAACAGAGCTGTCCCAAACATTTGGGTGGTTGTGTCTTTTTGATTTTAATTTCCCTAAGCTATAGGACCATAAGTGGAAGTGCCCTAGGCTCTGTTGCTTCGTTTTGTAGATGTTTCAGGAAACACCATACACTTCTCCAGAGTGGCTGTTGGCAATTTACATCCCGCCCATGAGCATAACAAGGCTCCCAGTTCTCCATGGCCTGTCCTGCCTTTCTGGATTTTACACTTTTTTCAGATGGCCCTTTTGACCAGGGGACAGTGAGACTTCATTGTAGTGCAGATTTCCTTTGCAAGTTTGCTTGGTTGGCCAAAAAGGGCATATGCGTTTTTTCCTGAATGTATTCAGGAAAAAACGCATACGCCCTTTTTGGCCAAGTGCATCATTGTGGACGTTCTGCCTCTTTTCCTATGCTTTACATGCAATTCCAGTCTACCTCCTGAAATCGGTTTCCTGCAATTCTGCCCCGCTTTCAAGTCCTCTTGGCAGCCTTACTTCAATATATTTTTGGACGATAGCTGTCATTTATAACTCTGCAGGTTTGTGAATGACAGTGCCCCTGAGCTCCTTTCTTCAACTCGCTTTCTTGTGAGCTGGCCGCAACACCGCAGCCTTGCTTCAGGCCCTAGTGTGGTTCCGGCATGGCACGCTGAGCCTTTGGTTAATTCCTCTTCCTGGTGGGAAATGAGAGTTAAATTTGCCCGTCCAGACACCTCCAGCTAGTCTCTCATTGGTTCTCCCTATTCCTGTTCATTTTCCGCAGAAATTGCAAACTGGGCCAAACAGGAGGTTAAAGGCACTGACTCTCCAAGTGGGGAGAGTGTTAGTAAAGCATCTGGAATGTTGCACCCGAGTACCAGGGGACGAAAACTGACACAACTGAACACGTTTCCCGATCACACGGTGGATCATACTCTGGGTTCCACATGCATGTTTTAGCTGAAGGAAGAATCCCTTAAACCTGGAGAGTTGAGACCCATGGAATGGGTACCATGGAATATGACTTCAAAGGGTCTGCATTTGGCCACCGAACCTCACCAATCCTATCACTGCTGCGTTTATGCCGCTGTACACACGCTTGATTCTCTTTCGGAGACATATAAATCCATAGGTTTTAAGATTCTTCCTAGTCAGGTATATTCTTAGGCGTTTAATATGGGGTGTAGAGTCCACTTCGTTGAGCAAGGAGTAGCTCTTGTCTATTACATATTTGGCTTATGGAACGGTATCTGTGCTAATTTCAATCTCTGGTTTTATGCAGCACCCCAACTCACCTTTCCCCTTAAGCAAGCATAAGTTGGTTTTCTACATTTGAGACCCTGTTCTGTTTTGTAATTCAGTTCCTGTGTAGCCAAGTTTACATTCCGTGTAGTAGTGATATCTTATGATGTTTCTTTTTCTGTGTGACTTATTTCACTTAGAATCATCGTACCTGAATCCACTCATTATGCTGCTATGGGCCTGATGACATAGATTTCATTGCTGAGTGATATTGCATTGTACGTATGTACCACAACTTCTTTATCCATTTTTCACTTTCTGTGATTTTGAACTTGTACTGTAAAGAAGGTTCTTGTAAACAGAGCCGTCCCAAACTTTGGGGTGGCTGTGTCTTTTTGATTTTAATTTCCCTAAGCTATAGGACCATAAGTGGAAGTGCCCTAGGCTCTGTTGCTTTGTTTTTTAGATGTTTCAGGAAACACCATACACTTCTCCAGAGTGGCTGTTGGCAATTTACATCCCGCCCATGAACATAACAAGGCTCCCAGTTCTCCATGGCCTGTCCTGCCTTTCTGGATTTTACACTTTTTTCAGATGGCCCTTTTGACCAGGGGGCAGTGAGACTTCATTGTAGTGCAGATTTCCTTTGCAAGCTTGCTTGGTTGGCCAAAAAGGGCGTATGCGTTTTTTCCTGAATGTATTCAGGAAAAAACGCATACGCCCTTTTTGGCCAAGTGCATCATTGTGGACGTTCTGCCTCTTTTCCTATGCTTTACATGCAATTCCAGTCTACCTCCTGAAATCGGTTTCCTGCAATTCTGCCCCGCTTTCAAGTCCTCTTGGCAGCCTTACTTCAATATATTTTTGGACGATAGCTGTCATTTATAACTCTGCAGGTTTGTGAATGACAGTGCCCCTGAGCTCCTTTCTTCAACTCGCTTTCTTGTGAGCTGGCCGCAACACCGCAGCCTTGCTTCAGGCCCTAGTGTGGTTCCGGCATGGCACGCTGAGCCTTTGGTTAATTCCTCTTCCTGGTGGGAAATGAGAGTTAAATTTGCCCGTCCAGACACCTCCAGCTAGTCTCTCATTGGTTCTCCCTATTCCTGTTCATTTTCCGCAGAAATTGCAAACTGGGCCAAACAGGAGGTTAAAGGCACTGACTCTCCAAGTGGGGAGAGTGTTAGTAAAGCATCTGGAATGTTGCACCCGAGTACCAGGGGACGAAAACTGACACAACTGAACACGTTTCCCGATCACACGGTGGATCATACTCTGGGTTCCACATGCATGTTTTAGCTGAAGGAAGAATCCCTTAAACCTGGAGAGTTGAGACCCATGGAATGGGTACCATGGAATATGACTTCAAAGGGTCTGCATTTGTCCACCGAACCTCACCAATCCTATCACTGCTGCGTTTATGCCGCTGTACACACGCTTGATTCTCTTTCGGAGACATATAAATCCATAGGTTTTAAGGTTCTTCCTAGTCAGGTATATTCTTAGGCGTTTAATATGGGGTGTAGAGTCCACTTCGTTGATCAAGGAGTAGCTCTTGTCTATTACATATTTGGCTTATGGAATGGTATCTGTGCTAATTTCAATCTCTGGTTTTATGCAGCACCCCAACTCACCTTTCCCCTTAAGCAAGCATAAGTCGGTTTTCTACATTTGAGACCCTGTTCTGTTTTGTAATTCAGTTCCTGTGTAGCCAAGTTTACATTCCATGTGGTAGAGATATCTTATGATGTTTCTTTTTCTGTGTGACTTATTTCACTTAGAATCATCGTACCTGAATCCACTCATTATGCTGCTACGGGCCTGATGACATAGATTTCATTGCTGAGTGATATTGCATTGTACGTAAGTACCACAACTTCTTTATCCATTTTGCGCTTTCTGTGATATTGAACTTGTACCGTAAACGAGGTTCTTGTAAACAGAGCTGTCCCAAACATTTGGGTGGTTGTGTCTTTTTGATTTTAATTTCCCTAAGCTATAGGACCATAAGTGGAAGTGCCCTAGGCTCTGTTGCTTCGTTTTGTAGATGTTTCAGGAAACACCATACACTTCTCCAGAGTGGCTGTTCGCAATTTACATGCCGCCCATGAGCATAACAAGGCTCCCAGTTCTCCATGGCCTGTCCTGCCTTTCTGGATTTTACACTTTTTTCAGATGGCCCTTTTGACCAGGGGACAGTGAGACTTCATTGTAGTGCAGATTTCCTTTGCAAGTTTGCTTGGTTGGCCAAAAAGGGCATATGCGTTTTTTCCTGAATGTATTCAGGAAAAAACGCATACGCCCTTTTTGGCCAAGTGCATCATTGTGGACGTTCTGCCTCTTTTCCTATGCTTTACATGCAATTCCAGTCTACCTCCTGAAATCGGTTTCCTGCAATTCTGCCCCGCTTTCAAGTCCTCTTGGCAGCCTTACTTCAATATATTTTTGGACGATAGCTGTCATTTATAACTCTGCAGGTTTGTGAATGACAGTGCCCCTGAGCTCCTTTCTTCAACTCGCTTTCTTGTGAGCTGGCCGCAACACCGCAGCCTTGCTTCAGGCCCTAGTGTGGTTCCGGCATGGCACGCTGAGCCTTTGGTTAATTCCTCTTCCTGGTGGGAAATGAGAGTTAAATTTGCCCGTCCAGACACCTCCAGCTAGTCTCTCATTGGTTCTCCCTATTCCTGTTCATTTTCCGCAGAAATTGCAAACTGGGCCAAACAGGAGGTTAAAGGCACTGACTCTCCAAGTGGGGAGAGTGTTAGTAAAGCATCTGGAATGTTGCACCCGAGTACCAGGGGACGAAAACTGACACAACTGAACACGTTTCCCGATCACACGGTGGATCATACTCTGGGTTCCACATGCATGTTTTAGCTGAAGGAAGAATCCCTTAAACCTGGAGAGTTGAGACCCATGGAATGGGTACCATGGAATATGACTTCAAAGGGTCTGCATTTGGCCACCGAACCTCACCAATCCTATCACTGCTGCGTTTATGCCGCTGTACACACGCTTGATTCTCTTTCGGAGACATATAAATCCATAGGTTTTAAGATTCTTCCTAGTCAGGTATATTCTTAGGCGTTTAATATGGGGTGTAGAGTCCACTTCGTTGAGCAAGGAGTAGCTCTTGTCTATTACATATTTGGCTTATGGAACGGTATCTGTGCTAATTTCAATCTCTGGTTTTATGCAGCACCCCAACTCACCTTTCCCCTTAAGCAAGCATAAGTTGGTTTTCTACATTTGAGACCCTGTTCTGTTTTGTAATTCAGTTCCTGTGTAGCCAAGTTTACATTCCGTGTAGTAGTGATATCTTATGATGTTTCTTTTTCTGTGTGACTTATTTCACTTAGAATCATCGTACCTGAATCCACTCATTATGCTGCTATGGGCCTGATGACATAGATTTCATTGCTGAGTGATATTGCATTGTACGTATGTACCACAACTTCTTTATCCATTTTTCACTTTCTGTGATTTTGAACTTGTACTGTAAAGAAGGTTCTTGTAAACAGAGCCGTCCCAAACTTTGGGGTGGCTGTGTCTTTTTGATTTTAATTTCCCTAAGCTATAGGACCATAAGTGGAAGTGCCCTAGGCTCTGTTGCTTTGTTTTTTAGATGTTTCAGGAAACACCATACACTTCTCCAGAGTGGCTGTTGGCAATTTACATCCCGCCCATGAGCATAACAAGGCTCCCAGTTCTCCATGGCCTGTCCTGCCTTTCTGGATTTTACACTTTTTTCAGATGGCCCTTTTGACCAGGGGGCAGTGAGACTTCATTGTAGTGCAGATTTCCTTTGCAAGCTTGCTTGGTTGGCCAAAAAGGGCATATGCGTTTTTTCCTGAATGTATTCAGGAAAAAACGCATACGCCCTTTTTGGCCAAGTGCATCATTGTGGACGTTCTGCCTCTTTTCCTATGCTTTACATGCAATTCCAGTCTACCTCCTGAAATCGGTTTCCTGCAATTCTGCCCCGCTTTCAAGTCCTCTTGGCAGCCTTACTTCAATATATTTTTGGACGATAGCTGTCATTTATAACTCTGCAGGTTTGTGAATGACAGTGCCCCTGAGCTCCTTTCTTCAACTCGCTTTCTTGTGAGCTGGCCGCAACACCGCAGCCTTGCTTCAGGCCCTAGTGTGGTTCCGGCATGGCACGCTGAGCCTTTGGTTAATTCCTCTTCCTGGTGGGAAATGAGAGTTAAATTTGCCCGTCCAGACACCTCCAGCTAGTCTCTCATTGGTTCTCCCTATTCCTGTTCATTTTCCGCAGAAATTGCAAACTGGGCCAAACAGGAGGTTAAAGGCACTGACTCTCCAAGTGGGGAGAGTGTTAGTAAAGCATCTGGAATGTTGCACCCGAGTACCAGGGGACGAAAACTGACACAATTGAACACGTTTCCCGATCACACGGTGGATCATACTCTGGGTTCCACATGCATGTTTTAGCTGAAGGAAGAATCCCTTAAACCTGGAGAGTTGAGACCCATGGAATGGGTACCATGGAATATGACTTCAAAGGGTCTGCATTTGTCCACCGAACCTCACCAATAATATCACTGCTGCGTTTATGCCGCTGTACACACGCTTGATTCTCTTTCGGAGACATATAAATCCATAGGTTTTAAGATTCTTCCTAGTCAGGTATATTCTTAGGCGTTTAATATGGGGTGTAGAGTCCACTTCGTTGATCAAGGAGTAGCTCTTGTCTATTACATATTTGGCTTATGGAACGGTATCTGTGCTAATTTCAATCTCTGGTTTTATGCAGCACCCCAACTCACCTTTCCCCTTAAGCAAGCATAAGTCGGTTTTCTACATTTGAGACCCTGTTCTGTTTTGTAATTCAGTTCCTGTGTAGCCAAGTTTACATTCCATGTGGTAGAGATATCTTATGATGTTTCTTTTTCTGTGTGACTTATTTCACTTAGAATCATCGTACCTGAATCCACTCATTATGCTGCTACGGGCCTGATGACATAGATTTCATTGCTGAGTGATATTGCATTGTACGTAAGTACCACAACTTCTTTATCCATTTTGCGCTTTCTGTGATATTGAACTTGTACCGTAAACGAGGTTCTTGTAAACAGAGCTGTCCCAAACATTTGGGTGGTTGTGTCTTTTTGATTTTAATTTCCCTAAGCTATAGGACCATAAGTGGAAGTGCCCTAGGCTCTGTTGCTTTGTTTTTTAGATGTTTCAGGAAACACCATACACTTCTCCAGAGTGGCTGTTGGCAATTTACATCCCGCCCATCAGCATAACAAGGCTCCCAGTTCTCCATGGCCTGTCCTGCCTTTCTGGATTTTACACTTTTTTCAGATGGCCCTTTTGACCGGGGAGCAGTGAGACTTCATTGTAGTGCAGATTTCCTTTGCAAGCTTGCTTGGTTGGCCAAAAAGGGCGTATGCGTTTTTTCCTGAATATATTCAGGAAAAAACGCATACACCCTTTTTGGCCAAGTGCATCATTGTGGACGTTCTGCCTCTTTTCCTATGCTTTACATGCAATTCCAGTCTACCTCCTGAAATCGGTTTCCTGCAATTCTGCCCCGCTTTCAAGTCCTCTTGGCAACCTTACTTCAATATATTTTTGGACGATAGCTGTCATTTATAACTCTGCAGGTTTGTGAATGACAGTGCCCCTGAGCTCCTTTCTTCAACTCGCTTTCTTGTGAGCTGGCCGCAACACCGCAGCCTTGCTTCAGGCCCTAGAGTGGTTCCGGCATGGCATGCTGAGCCTTTGGTTAATTCCTCTTCCTGGTGGGAAATGAGAGTTAAATTTGCCCGTCCAGACACCTCCAGCTAGTCTCTCATTGGTTCTCCCTATTCCTGTTCATTTTCCGCAGAAATTGCAAACTGGGCCAAACAGGAGGTTAAAGGCACTGACTCTCCAAGTGGGGAGAGTGTTAGGAAAGCATCTGGAATGTTGCACCCGAGTACCAGGGGACGAAAACTGACACAATTGAACACGTTTCCCGATCACACGGTGGATCATACTCTGGGTTCCACATGCATGTTTTAGCTGAAGGAAGAATCCCTTAAACCTGGAGAGTTGAGACCCATGGAGTGGGTACCATGCAATATGACTTCAAAGGGTCTGCATTTGTCCACCGAACCTCACCAATAATATCACTGCTGCGTTTATGCCGCTGTACACACGCTTGATTCTCTTTCGGAGACATATAAATCCATAGGTTTTAAGATTCTTACTAGTCAGGTATATTCTTAGGCGTTTAATATGGGGTGTAGAGTCCACTTCGTTGATCAAGGAGTAGCTCTTGTCTATTACATATTTGGCTTATGGAACGGTATCTGTGCTAATTTCAATCTCTGGTTTTATGCAGCACCCCAACTCACCTTTCCCCTTAAGCAAGCATAAGTCGGTTTTCTACATTTGAGACCCTGTTCTGTTTTGTAATTCAGTTCCTGTGTAGCCAAGTTTACATTCCATGTGGTAGAGATATCTTATGATGTTTCTTTTTCTGTGTGACTTATTTCACTTAGAATCATCGTACCTGAATCCACTCATTATGCTGCTACGGGCCTGATGACATAGATTTCATTGCTGAGTGATATTGCATTGTACGTAAGTACCACAACTTCTTTATCCATTTTGCGCTTTCTGTGATATTGAACTTGTACCGTAAACGAGGTTCTTGTAAACAGAGCTGTCCCAAACATTTGGGTGGTTGTGTCTTTTTGATTTTAATTTCCCTAAGCTATAGGACCATAAGTGGAAGTGCCCTAGGCTCTGTTGCTTTGTTTTTTAGATGTTTCAGGAAACACCATACACTTCTCCAGAATGCCTGTTGGCAATTTACATCCCGCCCATGAGCATAACAAGGCTCCCAGTTCTCCATGGCCTGTCCTGCCTTTCTGGATTTTACACTTTTTTCAGATGGCCCTTTTGACCAGGGGACAGTGAGACTTCATTGTAGTGCAGATTTCCTTTGCAAGCTTGCTTGGTTGGCCAAAAAGGGCATATGCGTTTTTTCCTGAATGTATTCAGGAAAAAACGCATACGCCCTTTTTGGCCAAGTGCATCATTGTGGACGTTCTGCCTCTTTTCCTATGCTTTACATGCAATTCCAGTCTACCTCCTGAAATCGGTTTCCTGCAATTCTGCCCCGCTTTCAAGTCCTCTTGGCAGCCTTACTTCAATATATTTTTGGACGATAGCTGTCATTTATAACTCTGCAGGTTTGTGAATGACAGTGTCCCTGAGCTCCTTTCTTCAACTCGCTTTCTTGTGAGCTGGCCGCAACACCGCAGGATTGCTTCAGGCCCTAGTGTGGTTCCGGCATGGCACGCTGAGCCTTTGGTTAATTCCTCTTCCTGGTGGGAAATGAGAGTTAAATTTGCCCGTCCAGACACCTCCAGCTAGTCTCTCATTGGTTCTCCCTATTCCTGTTCATTTTCCGCAGAAATTGCAAACTGGGCCAAACAGGAGGTTAAAGGCACTGACTCTCCAAGTGGGGAGAGTGTTAGGAAAGCATCTGGAATGTTGCACCCGAGTACCAGGGGACGAAAACTGACACAATTGAACACGTTTCCCGATCACACGGTGGATCATACTCTGGGTTCCACATGCATGTTTTAGCTGAAGGAAGAATCCCTTAAACCTGGAGAGTTGAGACCCATGGAATGGGTACCATGGAATATGACTTCAAAGGGTCTGCATTTGTCCACTGAACCTCACCAATAATATCACTGCTGCGTTTATGCCGCTGTACACACGCTTGATTCTCTTTCGGAGACATATAAATCCATAGGTTTTAAGATTCTTCCTAGTCAGGTATATTCTTAGGCGTTTAATATGGGGTGTAGAGTCCACTTCGTTGATCAAGGAGTAGCTCTTGTCTATTACATATTTGGCTTATGGAACGGTATCTGTGCTAATTTCAATCTCTGGTTTTATGCAGCACCCCAACTCACCTTTCCCCTTAAGCAAGCATAAGTCGGTTTTCTACATTTGAGACCCTGTTCTGTTTTGTAATTCAGTTCCTGTGTAGCCAAGTTTACATTCCATGTGGTAGAGATATCTTATGATGTTTCTTTTTCTGTGTGACTTATTTCACTTAGAATCATCGTACCTGAATCCACTCATTATGCTGCTACGGGCCTGATGACATAGATTTCATTGCTGAGTGATATTGCATTGTACGTAAGTACCACAACTTCTTTATCCATTTTGCGCTTTCTGTGATATTGAACTTGTACCGTAAACGAGGTTCTTGTAAACAGAGCTGTCCCAAACATTTGGGTGGTTGTGTCTTTTTGATTTTAATTTCCCTAAGCTATAGGACCATAAGTGGAAGTGCCCTAGGCTCTGTTGCTTTGTTTTTTAGATGTTTCAGGAAACACCATACACTTCTCCAGAGTGCCTGTTGGCAATTTACATCCCGCCCATCAGCATAACAAGGCTCCCAGTTCTCCATGGCCTGTCCTGCCTTTCTGGATTTTACACTTTTTTCAGATGGCCCTTTTGACCGGGGAGCAGTGAGACTTCATTGTAGTGCAGATTTCCTTTGCAAGCTTGCTTGGTTGGCCAAAAAGGGCGTATGTGTTTTTTCCTGAATATATTCAGGAACAAACTCATACGCCCTTTTTTGTCACGTGCATCATTGTCGATGTTCTGCCTCTTTTCCTATGCTTTAAATGCAAATCCAGTCTACCTCCTGAAATCGGTTTCCTGAAATTCTGCCCCGCTTTCAAGTCCTCTTCGCAGCCTTACTTCAATATATTTTTGGACGTTATCTGTCATTTATAACTCTGCAGGTTTGTGAATGACAGTGCCCCTGAGCTCCTTTCTTCAACTCGCTTTCTTGTGAGCTGGCCGCAAACCCACAAGACTGCTTCAGGCCCTAATCTGCTTCTGGCAGGGCACGCTGAGCCTTTGGTTAATTCCTCTTCCTGGTGGGAAATGAATGTTAAATATGCCCGTCCAGACACCTACCTCACTCTCAACCCCTTGGTAATGTGGGTCCTCTGGTTTGTGGCCACCTTTGCTGGGTTCCTCACCTTTTGATGATGTGGCCCCACTAGTGTGAGGACACTCCTGCCTGGTTCTCATCCACGTGGTTATGTGGACCCCCTGGTGAGAGTCTGTTCCTGGCTGTGTTCCTCACCCTTCTGTGAGGGAGACCCTCTGCTGATAGGTCACTCCTGCATGGCTGGCACACATTGCCTTGGTGAAGTCAGCTGTGTGGTGGCAGTTGGAGCGTGCTGGGAATCTCCTCCCCCCGGTGATGAGGGCCCTCTTGCGTCAGGCCCTAACTGCTGGGCTCACCAACTTTTTTTAGTGAGCCCAATGATGCTTGGGCACTCCTCTTAGGATCCCATCTCCATGGGGATGTGGGCCTTCTGCTCTGAGGTCCCAACGGCTGGGTTGTTCACATTTTCATGATGTGGGCTCTCTGGTGTTAGTTCACAGAGGCCTGGATCCCATAGCCTCTGTGCTCTTGGCCGCCTGCTGGGAGGTTCCAACGGCTGGATTCCTCACTTTTTTAATTTTTTGGGCCCTCTGTTGTGAGTATCCTCCTGCCTGCCTCACTCCCAGCCCCTTCGTGATGTGTGTCCTCTGGTTTGAGGCCACATGTGCTGGGTTCCTCACCTTTCGATGATGTGGGACCAATGGTCTTAGGAGACTCCTGCCTGGTTCACATCCCCTTGGTGATGTGGGCCCTCTGTTGAGAGTCTGATCCTGGCTGGGTTCCTCACCCATCTGTGAGGTGGGCCGTCTGCTGTGAGGTCACTCCTGCCTGGCTTGCTCACCTCGCCTTGTGGACATGAGCCCTCTGGTGGCACTTGGAGCCTGCTGGGAGCCTCCTCCCCTCGGTGATGAGGGCCCTCTGGCGTCAGGCCCTAACGGCTGGGCTCCCCACATTTTGTGATGTGCGCCCAGTGGTGCGAGGACACTCCAGCCAGGTTCACATCCCCATTGGGATGTGGGCCTTCTGCTCTGAGGTCCCAATGCCTGGGTTACTCACAGTTTCATGATGTGGGTTCTCTGCTGTTAGTTCACTCCTGCCTGCATCCCATAGCTTCTGTGCTCTCGGCCGCCTGCTGGGAGGTTCTAACTGCTGGATTCCTCACCTTTCTTATTCTTTGGGCCCTCTGTTTTTAGGCTACTCCTGCCTGCCTCACTCCCATTCCCTTTGTGATATGTGTCCTCTGATTTGAGGCCACATGTGCTGGGTTCCGCACCTTTCGATGATGTGGCCCCACTGGAGGGAAGATAGTCCGGACTGGTTCCCATCCCCTTGCTGATGTGGGCCCTCAGGTGAGAGTCTGATCCTGGCTGGGTTCCTCACCCTTCTGTGAGGTGGGCCCTCTGCTGTGAGGTCAATCATGCCTGTCTGGCACACGTCACCTTGGCGACGTGGGCCCTCTGGTGGCAGTTGGAGTGTGCTGGGATCCTCTTCCCCTCGGTGATGAGGGCCCTCTTGCCTTAGGCCATAACTGCTGGGCTCCCCACATTTTCTGATGTGCGCCAAGTGAGTGAGGACACTCTTGCCAGGTTCCCATCCCCATGGGGATATGGGCCTTCTGCTCTGAGGTCAAAACGGCTGGCTTGCTCACAGTACCATGATGTGGGCCCTCTGCTGTGAGTTCACTCCGGCAAGGATCCCTTATCATCGGTGCTCTGAGCCGCCTGCTGGGAGGTTCCAACTGCTGTATTCCTCAACATTTTATTCTATGTGCCCTCTGTTGTGAGGCTCCTCCTGCCTGCCTCACTGCCAGCCCCTTGGTGATGACTGTCTTATGTCTTGAGGCCACATGTGCTGCGTTCCTCACCTTTCGATGATGTGGCCCCACTCGTGTGAGGACACTCCTGCCTGGTTCCCATCCCCTTGGTGAGGTGGGCCCTCTGGCGAGAGTCTAATCCTGGCTGGGTTCCTCAACGTTCTGTGAGGTAGGCCCTCTTCTGTGAGGTCACTCCTGCCTGGCTGGCACACGTCACCTTGGAGACGTGAGCCCTCTGGTGGCAGTTGGAGCATGCAGGGTGCCGCTTTCTCTCGGTGATGACGGCCCTCTGGTGTCAGGCCCTAAATGGTGGGCTCCCCACATTTTCTGATGTGCGCCCAGTGGTGCGAGGACACTCCAGCCAGGTTCCCATTCCCATGAGGATGTGGGCCTTCTGCGCTGAGGTCCCAATGCCTGGGTTGCTCACAGTTTTATGATGTGGGCCCTCTGCTGTGAGTTCACTGCGGCCTGGATCCCATAGCCTCGGTGTTCTGAGCCGCCTGCTGGAAGGTCTAAATGCTGGAATCCTCACGTTTTTTATATTATGTGCCCTGTGTTGTGAGGCTACTCCTGCCTGCCTCACTCCAAGGCCCTTGGTGATGTGGGTCCTCTGGTTTGAGGACACGTGTGCTGGCTTCCTCACCTTAAGATGATGAGGCCCCACTGGTGTGAGGATAATCCTGACTGGTTCCCATCCCCTTTGTGATGTGGGCCCTCTGGTGAGAGTCTGATCCTGGCTGGGTTCCTCACCCATCTGTGAGGTGGGCCCTCTACTATCAGGTAACTCTTGCCTGGCTTGCTCATCTCGCCTTGTTGACATGAGCCCTCTGGTGGCACTTGGACCCAGCTGGGAGCCTCCTCACCTCTGTGATGAGGGCCCTCTGACGTCAGGCCCTAACTGCTGGGCTCCCCAACTTTTCTTAGTGAGCCCAGTGATGCTCGGGCACTCCTCTTAGGTTCCCATCTCCATGGGGATGTGGGCCTTCTGCTCTGAGGTTCCAACGGCTGGGTTGATCACAGTTTCATGATGTGGGCTCTCTGCTGTTAGTTCACTGTGGCCTGGATCCCATAGCCTCTGTGCTCTTGGCCGCCTGCTGGGAGGTTCCAACTTCTGGATTCCTCACTTTTTAAATTTTTTAGGCCCTCTGTTGTGAGGATCCTCCTGCCTGCCTCACTCCCAGCCCCTTCGTGATGTGTGTCCTCTGGTTTGAGGCCACATGTGCTGGGTTCCTCACCTTTCGATGATGTGGGACCAATGGTCTTAGGAGACTCCTGCCTGGTTCACATCCCCTTGGTGATGTGGGCCCTCTGTTGAGCGTCTGATCCTGGCTGGGTTCCTCACCCTTCTGTGAGGTGGGCCGTCTGCTGTGAGGTCACTCCTGCCTGGCTTGCTCACCTCGCCTTGTGGACATGAGCCCTCTGGTGGCACTTGGAGCCTGCTGGGAGCCTCCTCCCCTCGGTGATGAGGGCCCTCTGGCATCAGGCCCTAACGGCTGGGCTCCCCACATTTTGTGATGTGCGCCCAGTGGTTCGAAGACACTCCATCCAGGTTCACATCCCCATTGGGATGTGGGCCTTCTGCTCTGAGGTCCCAATGGCTGGGTTGTTCACAGTTTCATGATGTGGGCTCTCTGCTGTTAGTTCACTCTGGCCTGGATGCCATAGCCTCTGTGCTCTGGGCCGCCTGCTGGAAGGTTCCAACTGCTCGATTCCTCAACTTTTGTATTCTATGGGTCCTGTGTTGCGATGCTCCTCCTGCCTGCCTCACTCGCAACCCCTTCGTGATGTGGGTCCTCTGGTTTGAGGCCACATGTGCTGGGTTCCGCAACTTTCAATGATGTGGCCCCACTGGTGTGAGGACACTCCTGCCTGGTTCCCATCCCCTTGGTGATGTGGGCCTTCTGGTGACAGTCTTATCCTGGCTGGGTTCCTCACTCTTCTGTGAGGTAGGCCCTCTGCTGTGAGGTCAATCCTGCCTGACTTGCACACATCACCTTGGCGATGTGGGCCCTCTGTTGGCACATGGAACCTGCTAGGAACCTCCTGCCCTGGGTGATGACGGCCCTCTAGCATCAGGCCCTAACTGCTGGGCTCCCCACGTTTTCTGATGTGAGCCCAGTGATGCCAGGACACTCCTGTCAGGTTCCCATCCCCATGGGGATGTGGGCTTTCTGCTCTGAGGTCCCAACGCCTGGGTGGCTCACAGTTTCATGATGTGGGCTCTCTGGTGTTAGTTCACTCCTGCCTGCATCCCATAGCTTCTGTGCTCTAGGCCGCCTGCTGGGAGGTTCCAAATGCTGGATTCCTCACCTTTTTTATTCTTTGGGCCCTCTGTTTTTAGGCTACTCCTACCTGCCTCACTCCCATCCCCTTTGTGATGTATGTCCTCTGATATGAGCCCGCATGTGCTGAGTTCCTCACCTTTCGATGATGTGGCCCCACTGGTGGGAGGACAGTCCTGACTGGTTCCCATCCCCTTGGTGTTGTGGGCCCTCTGGCAAGAGTCTCATCCTACCTCGTTTCCTCACCCTTCTGTGAGACAGGCCCTCTGCTGTGAGGTCGCTATTGCCTGGCTGGCGCATGCCACCTTGTAGACGTGAGCCCTCTGTTGGCAGTTGGAACCTGCTGGGAGTCTCCTCCCCTCAGTTATGAGGGCCCCCTGGCGTCAGGCCCTAACTGCTGGGCTCCTAACATTTTCTGATATGTGCTAAGTGGTACGAAGCCACTCCTGCCAGGTTCCCATCCCAATGGGGATGTGGTCCTTCTGTTCTGAGGTCCCAACGGCTGGGCTGCTCACAGGTTCATGATGTGGGCCCTCTGCTGTGAGTTCACTGTGGCCTGGATCCCATAGCCTCGGTGCTCTGGGCCACTTGCTGGGAGGTTCCAACTGCTGGATTCCTCAACTTTTATATTCTATGGACCCTGTGTTGTGAGGCCGGTCCTGCCAGCCTCATTCCGAAACCCTTGGTGATGTGGTTCCTCTGGTTTGAGGCTACATGTGCTGGGATCCTCACCTTTCGATGATGTTGTCCCACTGGTGTGGGGACACGCCTGCCTGGTTCCCATCCCCTTGGTGATGTGGACCCTCTGGTGAGAGTCTGATCCTGGCTGTGTTCCTCACCCTTCTGTGAGGTGGGCCCTCTGCTGTGAGGTCACTCCTGCCGGGCTGGCACACATCGCCTTGGTGACGTTGGCCCTCTGGTGGCAGCTGGAGCCTGCTGGTAGCCTCCTCCCCTCGGTGATGAGTGCCCTCTAGCGTCAGGCCCTAACTTCTGAGCACCCCACGTTTTCTGATGTGAGCCCAGTGATGCCAGGACACTCCTGTCATGTTCCCATCACCATGGGGATGTGAGCCTTCTGCTCTGAGGTCCCAATGTCTGGGTTGCTCACAGTTTCATGATGTGGGCTGTCTGGTGTTAGTTCACTCTGGCTTGGATCCCCTAGCCTCTGTGCTCTGGGCCGCCTGCTGGGAGGTTCCAACTGCTGGATTCCTCACCTTTCTTATTTTTGGGCCCTCTGTTGTGAGGCTCCTCCTGCCTGCCTCACTCCCAGCCCCTTGGTGATGGGTGTCCTATGGTTTGAAGTCACATGTTCTGGGTTCCTCACCTTTAGATGATGTGGCCCTACTCATGTGAGGACACTCCTGTCTGGTTCCAATCCATTTGGTGATGTGGGCCCTCTGGTGCGAGTCTGACCCTAACTGGGTTCGTCACACTTCTCTGAGGTGGGCCCTCTGCTGTGAGGTCATTCGTGCCTGGTTGGCACACATCACCTTGGCGACGTCAGCCCTCTGGTGGCAGTTGGAGCCTGCTGGGAGCCTCCTTCCCTTGGTGATGAGGGTCCTCTGGCGTCAGGCCCTAACTGCTGGTCTCCCAAAATTTTCTGATACGTTCTCAGTGGTGCGAGGACACTCCTACCAGATTTATATCCCCATGGGGATGTGGGCCTCCTGCTCTGAGGCCCCAATGGCTGGGTTGCTCTGTTTCATGACATGGGCCCTCTTCTGTGAGTTCACTGTGGCTTGGATCCCATAGCCTCGGTGCTCTGGGCCGCCTGCTGGGAGGTTCCAACTGCTGGATTCCTCACTTTTTTATTCTATGGGCCCAGTGTTGTGAGGCTACTCCTGCCTGCCTCACTCCGAGGCCCTTGGTGATGTGGGTCCTCTGGTTTGAAGACACATGTGCTGAGTAGCTCACCTTTCGCTGATGTGGCCCAACTGGTGTGAAGACACTCCTGCCTGGTTCCCATTCTCTTAGTGATGTGGGCCCTCTGGTGAGAGTCTGATATTGGCTGGGTTTCTCAACCTTCTGTGAGGTGGGACCTCTGCTGTGAGGTAACTCCTGCCTGGCTTGCTCACGTTGCCTTGGCAACGTGAGCCCTCAGGTGGCAGTTGGAGCCTGCTGGGATTCTCCTCCCCTCAGTTATGAGAGCTCTGGATAAAACACATATGCCCTTTTTTGCCAAGTGCATTATTTTCCAAGTTCTGTCTCTTTTCCTATGCTTTAAGAGCGACTCCGGTGTACCTTCTGAAATTGGTTTCCAGCAATTGTGCCCCGCATTCAAGTCCTCTTCGCAGCCTTACTTCAGTATAATTTTGGATGATAGCTGTCATTTATAACTCTGCAGGTTTGTGAATTACAGTGTCCCTGAGCTCCTTTCTTCAACTCGCTTTCTTGTGAGCTGGCCGCAACACCGCAAGATTGTTTCAGGCCCTAGTGTAGTTCCGGCATGGCACGTTGAGCCTTTGGTTAATTCCTCTTCCTGGTGGGAAATGAGAGTTAAATTTGCCCGTCCAGACACCTCCAGCTAGTCTCTCATTGGTTCTCCCTATTCCTGTTCAGTTTTCCGCAGAAATTGCAAACTGGGCCAAACAGGAGGTTAAAGGCACTGACTCTCCAAGTGGGGAGAGTGTTAGTAAAGCGTCTGAAATGTTGCACCCGAGTACCAGGGAACGAAAACTGAGACACATTTGAACACGTTTCCCGATCACACGGTGGATCATACTCTGGGTTCCACATGCATGTTTTAGCTGAAGGAAGAATCCCTTAAAACTGGAGAGCTGAGACGCATGGAATGGGTACCATGCATTATGACTTCAAAGGGTCTGCATTTGCTAACCGATCCTCACCAATCCTATCACTGCTGCGTTTATGCCACTGTACACACGCTTGATTCTCTTTCGGAGACATATAAATCGATAGGTTTTAAGATTCTTACTAGTCAGGTATATTCTTAGGCATTTAATATGGGGCGTTGAGTCCACTTCATTGAGCAAGGTGTGGCTCTGGTCTATTACATATTTGGCTTATGGAATGGTATCTGTGCTAATTTCAAATGCTGGTTTTATGCAGCACCCCAACTCACCTTTCCCCTTAAGCAAGCATAAGTTCGTTTTCTACATTTGAGACCCTGTTCTGTTTTGTAATTCAGTTCCTGGGTAGCCAAGTTTACATTCCGTGTAGTAGTGATAATTTATGATGTTTCTTTTTCTGTTTGAATTATTTCACTTAGATTCATCGTACCTGAATCCACTCATTATGCTACTATGGGCCTGATGACATCGATTTCATTGCTGAGTGATATTGCATTGTAGGTAAGTACCACAACTTCTTTATCCATTTTTCACTTTCTGTGATATTGAACTTGTACCGTAAATGAAGTTCTTGTAAACAGAGCCGTCCCAAACTTTGGGGTGGCTGTGTCTTTTTGATTTTAATTTCCCTAAGCTATAGGACCATAAGTGGAAGTGCCCTAGGCTCTGTTGCTTCGTTTTTTAGATGTTTCAGTAAACACCATACACTTCTCCAGAGTGGCTGTTGGCAATTTACATCCCGCCCATGAGCATAACAAGGCTCCCAGTTCTCCATGGCCTGTCCTGCCTTTCTGGATTTTACACTTTTTTCAGATGGCCCTTTTGACCGGGGGGCAGTGAGACTTCATTTTAGTGCAGATTTCCTTTGCAAGCTTGCTTGGTTGGCCAAAAAGGGCGTATGCGTTTTTTCCTGAATATATTCAGGAAAAAACACATACGCCCTTTTTTGCCAAGTGCATCATTGTGGACGTTCTGCCTCTTTTCCTATGCTTTACATGCAATTCCAGTCTACCTCCTGAAATCGGTTTCCTGCAATTCTGCCCCACTTTCACGTCCTCTTGGCAGCCTTACTTCAATATATTTTTGGACGATAGCTGTCATTTATAACTCTGCAGGTTTGTGCATTACAGTGCCCCTGAGCTCCTTTCTTCAACTCGCTTTCTTGTGAGCTGGCCGCAACACCGCAGCCTTGCTTCAGGCTCTAGTGTGGTTCCGGCATGGCACGCTGAGCCTTTGGTTAATTCCTCTTCCTGGTGGGAAATGAGAGTTAAATTTGCCCGTCCAGACACCTCCAGCTAGTCTCTCATTGGTTCTCCCTATTCCTGTTCATTTTCCGCAGAAATTGCAAACTTGGCCAAACAGGAGGTTAAAGGCACTGACTCTCCAAGTGGGGAGAGTGTTAGTAAAGCGTCTGGAATGTTGCACCCGAGTACCAGGGGACGAAAACTGACACATTTGAACACGTTTCCCGATGACACGGTAGATCATACTCTGGGTTCCACATGCATGATTTAGCTGAAGGAAGAATCCCTTAAACCTGGAGAGTTGAGAACCATGGAATGGGTACCATGCAATATGACTTCATAGGGTCTGCATGTGTTCACCGAACCTCAGCAAACCTATCACTGCTGCGTTTATGCCACTGTACACACGCTTGATTCTCTTTCGGAGACATATAAATCCATAGGTTTTAAGATTCTTACTAGTCAGGTATATTCGTAGGCGTTTAATATGGGGTGTTGAGTCCACTTAGCTGAGCAAGGAGTAGCTCTTGTCTATTACATATTTGGCTTATGGAACGGTATCTGTGCTAATTTCAATGTCTGGTTTTATGCAACACCCCAACTCACCTTTCCCCTTAAGGAAGCATAAGTTGGTTTTCTACATTTGAGACCCTGTTCTGTTTTGTAATTCAGTTCCTGTGTAGCCAAGTTTACATGCCGTGTAGTAGTGATATCTTATGATGTTTCTTTGTCTGTGTGACTTATTTCACTAAGAATCATCGTACCTGAATCCACTCATTATGCTGCTATGGGTCTGATGACATAGATTTCATTGCTGAGTGATATTGCATTGTACGTAAGTATCACAACTTCTTTATCCATTTTTCGCTTTCTGTGATATTGAACTTAAACCGTAAACGTGGTTCTTGTAAACAAAGCTGTCCCAAACTTTGGGGTGGCTGTGTCTTTTTGATTTTAATTTCCCTAAGCTATAGGACCATAAGTAGAAGTGCCCTAGGCTCTGTTGCTTTGTTTTTTAGATGTTTCAGGAAACACCATACACTTCTCCAGAGTGGCTGTTGGCAATTTACATCCCGCCCATCAGCATAACAAGGCTCCCAGTTCTCCATGGCCTGTCCTGCCTTTCTGGATTTTACACTTTTTTCAGATGGCCCTTTTGACCGGGGGGCAGTGAGACTTCATTGTAGTGCAGATTTCCTTTGCAAGCTTGCTTGGTTGGCCAAAAAGGGCGTATGTGTTATTTACTGAGGAAAAAACGCATACGCCCTTTTTGGCCAAGTGCATCATTGTGGACGTTCTGCCTCTTTTCCTATGCTTTACATGCAATTCCAGTCTACCTCCTGAAATCGGTTTCCTGCAATTCTGCCCCGCTTTCAAGTCCTCTTGGCAGCCTTACTTCAATATATTTTTGGATGATAGCTGTCATTTATAACTCTGCAGGTCTGTGAATGACAGTGCCCCTGAGCTCCTTTCTTCAACTCGCTTTCTTGTGAGCTGGCCGCAACATCGCAGGATTGCTTCAGGCCCTAGTGTGGTTCCGGCACGGCACGCTGAGCCTTTGGTTAATTCCTCTTCCTTGTGGGAAATGAGAGTTAAATTTGCCCGTCCAGACACCTCCAGCTAGTCTCTCATTGGTTCTCCCTATTCCTGTTCATTTTCCGCAGAAATTGCAAACTTGGTCAAACAGGAGGTTAAAGGCACTTACTCTCCAAGTGGGGAGAGTGTTAGTAAAGCGTCTGGAATATTGCACCCGAGTACCAGGGGACGAAAACTGACACATTTGAACACGTTTCCCGATGACACGGTAGATCATACTCTGGGTTCCACATGCATGATTTAGCTGAAGGAAGAATCCCTTAAACCTGGAGAGTTGAGACCCATGGAATGGGTACCATGCAATATGACTTCAAAGGGTCTGCATTTGTTCACCGAACCTCACCAATCCTATCACTGCTGCGTTTATGCCGCTGTACACACGCTTGATTCTCTTTCGGAGACATATAAATCCATAGGTTTTAAGATTCTTACTAGTCAGGTATATTCTTAGGCGTTTAATATGGGGTGTTGAGTCCACTTAGTTGAGCAAGGAGTAGCTCTTGTCTATTACATATTTGGCTTATGGAACGGTATCTGTGCTAATTTCAATGTCTGGTTTTATGCAACACCCCAACTCACCTTTCCCCTTAAGGAAGCATAAGTTGGTTTTCTACATTTGAGACCCTGTTCTGTTTTGTAATTCAGTTCCTGTGTAGCCAAGTTTACATGCTGTGTAGTAGTGATATCTTATGATGTTTCTTTTTCTGTGTGACTTATTTCACTTAGAATCATCGTACCTGAATCCACTCATTATGCTGCTATGGGTCTGATGACATAGATTTCATTGCTGAGTGATATTGCATTGTACGTAAGTATCACAACTTCTTTATCCATTTTTTGCTTTCTGTGATATTGAACTTGTACCGTAAACGAGGTTCTTGTAAACAGAGCTGTCCCAAACTTTGGGCTGGCTGTGTCTTTTTGATTTTAATTTCCCTAAGCTATAGGACCATAAGTAGAAGTGCCCTAGGCTCTGTTGCTTTGTTTTTTAGATGTTTCAGGAAACACCATACACTTCTCCAGAGTGGCTGTTGGCAATTTACATCCCGCCCATCAGCGTAGCAAGGCTCCCAGTTCTCCATGGCCTGTCCTTCCTTTCTGGATTTTATACATTTTTCAGATGACCCTTTTGACCGGGGGGCAGTGAGACTTCATTGTAGTGCAGATTTCCTTTGCAAGGTTGTTTGGTTGGCCAGAAAGGGCATATGCGTTTCTTCCTGAATATATTAAGGAAAAAACGCATGCGCCCTTTTTGGCCAAGTGCATCATTGTCGACGTTCTGAGTCTTTTCATATGTTGTCAATGCAATTCTAGTCTACCTCTTGAAATCGGTTTCCTGCAATTCTGCCTTGCTGTCAGTGCCTCTTCATAGCCTTACCTCAATATACTTTTGGAAAATAGTTGGCCTTTATAACTCTGCAGGTTTTTGAATTGCAGTGGCCCTTAGCTCCATTTTTCAGCTCTTATTTTTGTGATCTTGCCTCATATCCACAGGATTTTTTCATGCCCTATTCTTCTTCTGGGGCGCCTTGCTCTGCCTTTGGTTAATTCTTCTTCCTGATGTGAAATTAGAGTGACATGTGCCCATTGAAACCGCTACAGCTATTTTCTCACTGGTTCCCCCTATTCCCATTCATCCTCCGCACTAACTGCAGACTGTGCGATACCGGAACTTAAAGGCATTGACTCTCCGTGTGGGGATGTTGTTAGTAAAGTGGCTGGAATGTTGATCCGGAGCCTCAGGAGAGGAAAATGAGGTGCGTTTTAGAAACCTTTCCCGATCATATGGTATACCATCCGCTGGATTTCCCATGCATGGTTTAGCTGTAGGAAGATTCCCTTCAACCTGGAGTGTTGGGACCCTTGGAATGAGTAGCATGAAGTATTGCATTAAACTTTCGGCAGTTGCTCACCAAAGCTCATCAATCCTCTCAGCCCCAAGTGTCCAGCCTTATGTCTTATCCAGCTGTGGGTTTATATGTGGTCATTCCAGGTTGCATCACAGCCCCTGAGCGAATTTTATAAGAATTTTTCTCTCTTTCATTGTTTCTGCGTTTTGGTTTTAAAATTTATTTCTATAATGGGGTTTAGCTCATTTTCACTGCTGTGTTTGGCCGCTCTGCACACACTTGATTCCCTTATGGAGATATATCAATACATGGGTTTTAAGATTCTTATTACTCAGATATATTTCTCTGCGGTGTATAGGGTGTGTTGAGGCCAGTTCATTGAGCAAGGTGTAGATCTTGTCTAATACCTATTTGGTTTATTGAACGGTATCTGTGCTAATTTCAAACTCTGGTTTTATGCATCACCCCACCTCTCCTTTCCCCTTAAGCTGACATAAGTGTGTTTTCTAAATGTGAGACACTGTTCTGTTTTGTAATTCATTTTTTCTGCAGCCATATTTATCCTCCCTCTATAAGTGATATCTTATGATATGTTTCTTTTTCTGTTTGACTTATTTCAAGTAGTATTATCGGACCTAAATCCACTCTTTATCCTTCTACTAGCCTTATTACATTGATTTCATGGTGAAGAGATATTCCATTGTACATAAGTACCACATTTTCTTTATCCATTGTTCTCTTTCCTGGGATATTTAAGGTGTACTGAAGTTGAGGTTCTTGTAAACAGAGTAGCCCTAAACTGTGGTGTGCTTGTGTCTTGTTGATTTTTAGACTTCCCTAGATATACTTCCATGATTGGAAGTGCCCTATGCTCTGTAGCTCTGTTTTTTAGATGATTTAGGAACCACCATACACTTCTCCAGAGTGGCTCTCGGCAGTTCACACACTGTCCATCAGCGTATAAAGGCTCCCTGTTCTCCATGGCCTGTCCTGCATTTCTGGTTTTTACAATTTTTTCGGATGGCCCTTTTGACCGGTGGGAAATGAGACTTCTTTGTTGTGCACATTTGCATTGCTTGCTTGCTTGGTTGCCCATAAAGTGCGTATGCGTTTTTTCCTGGATATATTCAGGAAAAAATGCATACTCCCTTTTGGGCCAACTGCATCATTGTCGAAATTCTGCCACTTTTCATGTGCTTTAAAGACGAGTCCAATCTATCTCTTGAAATCTGTTTCTTGCAATTCTGTCTTGCATTCAGATCCTCTTCTTTGCCTTACCTCAACATAGTTTTGGATGTTAGTTTTCATTTATAACTCTGCAGGTTTGTGAATTGCAGTGACCCTGAGCTCCATTTTTTAAGTTGCTCTTTTGTGAGCTGGCCTCAAAGCCGCAGGATTGCTTCAGGCCCTATTTTGGCTCCGGCGAGGCGGGCTGAGCCTTTTTTTAATTCTTATTCTTAATGGGAAATTAGAGTGACATGTGCCCGTCCAAACCCCTACAACTATTCTCTCATTGGTTCCCCCTCTTCCCGTTCATCCTCCTCACAATTTGCAAAACGTGTGAAATAGAAGTTTAAATGTGCTGATTCTCTAAGTGGGGAGATTCTAAGTAACGTGGCTGGAATGATGAACAGGAGCACCAGGAGAGGATAAATGAGGTGCATTTTAGACACATCTCCCCATCACATGGTGTACAGTCCTCTGGGTTTTCCATGCATGTTTTAGCTGTAGGAAGATCCCTTGAACCTGCAGATTTGGGACCCATTGAATGGGTACCAGGTAGTATTACTTTAAAGGGTGTGCATTTCCTCACCCAACCTCACATTTCTCTTAGCACGAACAGTTTCCAGCCTTATGTGTCATCCTGCTGTGGGTCTAGATGTGTTCAATCCATGTTGCATCACCGTCCCTGAGGAAAAGTTGTAAGAGGTTTTCTCTGTCTCTCTGTCGTTTATTTTTTTCAATTTATTACTATATTGGTTACAGCTGATTTTCAAAGCTCTGTTTCTTGCTGCTGTACATCCACTTGATTCACATACAGAGAGACATCAATAAATTCTTTTTCAGATTCTTACCAGTCATATATATTCTTTTCCGGTGACTTGAGTGTGCTGAGTGCAGTTCTTTTAGCTACCGTGTAGGCCTTGTTGATTATCAGTTTGGTATTTGGAATGGTATCTTTGCTAATTTCAACCTCCTGGATGATGCCTCACCCCTCCCCACCTTTCCCGTTTAGCAGCCTTACGCGTGTTTTCTACATACTTGACTATGTTTTTCTTTTGTAATTTATTTCATGTGTAGCCATTTTGGATTCCACCTTTAAGTGATATCTTATGATATGTGTCTTTTTCTTTTTGAATTATGTCACTTAGAATGATCATACGTAACTCCTCCGGAGTTGTTACAACTGGCCATATTTCATTGATTTCCAGGCTGAGTAATATTCCACTCTACATAAGTACCACATCTCTATCCATTTTTTCCCTCCAGAGACATTTAAGTTATATCCTAGTCGAGGATCTTTTAAACAGAGAGGCAGTAAACATTGGGGTGCCTGTGTCCTCTCGATTTTTGTTTTTCCCAAGACATACGCCCATAAGTGCAAGTGCCCTATGCTCTGTAGCTCATTTTTTAGATGCTTGAGTAAACACAATACACTTCTCCAGAATGGCCGTTGGCAATATACATTTCCACTATAAGCCTCACAGGGCTCCCTCTTCTCCTTGTCCTGTCCTGCATTTCTGGTGTTTACACTTTATGAGGATGGCTCTTCTGACTGATGCGAAGTGATATCTTTTGTAGTATTGATTTCCAGTGCCCACCTGTTTGGTTGGCTAAAAAAGTGTATGCCCTTTTCTTGAATATATACAGAAAAAAACGCATACAGCCTTTTTGGCCAACTGCAATGTTGGCAATGTTCAGCCCCTTTTCTTGTGCTTAATGGCGAGTCCTTTCTACCTCCTCAAATCCCTTTCCTGCCATTCTCCCTTGCTTACCAATCCTTTTCTCTGACTTTCCTCAAGACATTTTTCAGTGATAGATATTTTCAACTCTGCAGTTTCATGAATTTTACTGCCCCTGAGTTCCATTGTTCAACTTGTGTTTATGGGAACTGGCCACAAAGCAGTGGGATTTCCTCAAGCCCTATACTGTTTCCATGGGCAACCCTAGCCTTTGGTCAATTCGTCTTCCTGATTGGAAATTAGAGTGACATGTGCCTGTCTGAACACCTAGGACTTGTCTCTCATTGTTCCTCATCCTTCCGCTTCATCCTCTGGACAAATTCCAAACTGTACGCAACAGGATGTTGACAGTGCTGACATCTCCAAGTGGGGAGACTGTTAGTAAAGACGCTGGAGGGGTGAACCTGAGCACCAGGAGATGAGGAGATGAGATGCCTTTTCCAAACTCTTCCCGATCAGACGGTATACCATCCTCTGGGTGTGACAGACATGTTTTAGCAGTAGGAAGAGTCCCATTCATGTAAGGAGAACACCAGGGCTTTTTCAAAATCAGTGTCTCCCCGAAACCCAAACTGGGGAATTTTTTAAGCTACGGCTACACATATGTTCATTAAGGGCCTTGGGAAGTAGGCAGAGTCCAAACTTTAGATGATTGAAGTCTTCAGGGTCAGAAGCACTCACCACCGGCTTCCCTTAGGTTACACTTTAACTGTCATTGATAGATGATGTCAATAAAAATATCTATTCTTTTTCCGATTATTTCCCCTTATAGGTTATTGCAAAATATTGAGTGTAGTTCCCTGTGCTATACAGTAGTTCCTTGTTGATGATCTATTTTATACATAGCAGTGTGTATGTGTTAATTCCAAACTGTTAATTTATCCCTCCTCCCACCTTTCCCCTTTGGTAATAATAAATTATAAGATTTTATACTTCTCAGAAATGGGGGAGCTGAAAGAGAGGTATCATTTTCAATGGAAAAGCATTTAAAACAAGATTGAAGCTTTAACCAAGATTATTAGGTGTACATCCTTGGAAAGAAATCACTTCATTTCTCTAATATTGACCTGACAAATAAGACAAACCTTTTCACTGAACTTGCTTATAATAAAGTGATGGAAATATCAAATGGAAGTGTTAGAAACATCTTATTTTACCCGAGCCTTATAAACTGTTCTATGTTAACTACAGTTTGGCTCACACATCTGTTCATTGAAGTTACAATAGTCTCAATTTCTGTTACTGATCCTCCAGAGTGGACCCCAACAAGTGTCCCCCTGCCCAGTGTCATTGGGGCCAACAGATCGAGACTGAGTTTTGTTCACAAGCAAAGGAAACTTTATATTTTAAACAGAGAATGGAGAGGTGAGAGCACGCACTACCCCGTGGGCTGTGGGCTGGGCTGCTGTGTAGAGATCCTGTCAGAGTCAGTGGGAGGGAGGGGGCGGAGCACTCGAGGGCCGGGTTGGCTGCAGCTCAGCCTCTATATCTCGGAGTCTGCACTGGGCCCCAGGAGCTGAGGTGTCGACCCAGCCATTCTGCACTAGGAAATCTGGTCTGAAGTGCCGGGTGTGGAACCTCTGCATGCGGGACCCTAGGAGCACGTGAAATTAGACAAAGCACAAAGGATAAAAAAGGTCAGACTTGACTTTATTGCCCAGATTCTATTTTTATCTCCCAGGGATTTTTAATGGGCTTTGCTGGGGACAAAGCCCTCCTCTGCCTTTTGTCCCGTTCCTCATTCTTGGAGTGCTGAGGGTGCAGACCCTTCTTCTGTAACTGCTGAGTGCTGAGTTGGGAGCCCTCATACCAGGGGATGAGGGTCAGAACTTCTCCCCAGCAGCCTCCAGGTGACGTTGATTGGCCCCAGGACCCCTGCCTCCCTGCTCGTCCGCCTGAGCACCAGCATTGGAAGTGTTATAGATTCTAATGACCTTTAAGGGTCCAGGAAAGAGATGTGCAGAGACGCTGTGGGGGCCGGTTTCACCCCACCCCACATTTGTTCGGCCACCTTAGGCTGACCGTTTCTGCCAGCCTAGATGCTCTGACCAGTAGTCTGCTCTTTCTTCAATTAGGCCCCTGAATTAACGTAAAAACAGCACCAGGTGTCAGAGCCCTGCCCGCTCAACTCCCAGACAGTCCAGGGTCAATGGTGATCAAGGACCATGATGGCCACTGAGTCAACAGCCTTTTGAAGTAAACAGGAGTCCAGCCGGTCTTATTGGCCACCATCATCACGGTGTCTGTAGGTTTTTCTATGGTGACAGTGTGATATACGTTTCCCCCGCCAAGATTATTAGCTCCCCTCCGGGTGCAGTAAGTCCTGCAAGCAGTAGTCTACTCCTTCGGGACACACTATTGTTGTTTTATGAGAGAAACTCCAGGTCAAGTGATGTTCACACGAGTCGTCATGGTGCCCTGTTGCCCCCGGTTATCTCTCTGGTTGTTGGAGTTGGAGGGCCTCCTCACTCGAGGTCGGTGTGCCCACGGAGCGAACCCTGCAACTTCAGGGCATGTTTGGTGATTAGGATCACCACGTGGGGTCCTTTTCCCTTAGGAGAGAGGTGGCCTTTTGGGCTGCTGATTTTCAGGTTTTTAGATACCGCCAGTATCTTGGCCAGATGTGGCAGTGGGCCAAGCCCCTTGGTGACTGTAGTTTATCCTACCTGGATGGCATTCTTGTGTTGTTCCATTTCAAGTGGTCCCAGTTTTTGCACTAATTCTCCAATGGCGACTCACCTTTCACCGGGAATGGAAAGGTCAAAGGGTTTACCTCAATTAGGGAGTTCCAGGGCAAGGGTCTGAATTGACTGCTCTTTCCATTCTTGAAAGGCCACTTCTGGATTCTGTTCAAAAGGATCATCATCTTTTCCTTTCAGTGTTTCATATAGAGGCCCAGCTAGTAGACTGTAGTTAGGGATCCAGAAGCAGCAAACCCTGGCCTCCCCAGGAACCCCTAAGCTGTCTTCTAGTTTTAGAAAGGGGTAAGGCTGCAAATGGTTTCTTCCCTTTCCTGGGATGGGCTTCTCCGACCTTCTGTGAGAATGAAGCCCAGGCAGGTCACCGCAGTCTGTGATATTTGAGCTTTTTCTTGGACAACTTCTATCCTTTATTGGCTTGGTAGTTCAGAGGCCTCCTTAGTAGGGCTGGCGATCAGAATGTCATCTGCATATTGAAGGAGGGTTTCCTTTTCCAGAGGTAGAACTTTTCGGTCTTTAGCTAAGCTTTCCCCAAAGATGGTGTGGGAATTTTTGAACCCTTGGGGCAAGACGGCCCGGAAGTATTGTTTTAGTTGTATGTTGAGTCCTGCCACTCACAAGCCAAAATTTCTTGTGACTCTGGGACTAATGGAATACAAAAGAAGGCATCATTGAGACTAATACAGAATACCATGTCCTGGTGGTTGGTAGAATGACCAGCAGGGTGTAGGAATCAGGAGCAACTGGAGGTATATCCTCGGTGGCTTCACTGACTGTCCTGACATCCTTTACCAGGTCCCCAGCAGCCCATGGGGCTCTCGTGGTCAGGCCAATCCCAGGATATGGAGCTCTCCTGGGCAGGTACCCCACCCCCAACCCAGCCCACGGGGCTCTCGTGGTCAGGCCTCTCCCAGGATACAGAGCTACCCTTGCAGGTACCGTGGCAGGGCTGGGCACACAGGAACCGTGCACATAGCTCTCACTGAAGAGCACCCCCATCTCACCTGTCGCTCAGAGCTGACACAGAGCACCTCAGAGCAGGACTTGAACTAACAAACAGCAGCTCCGACAGGTCTGTGACCCTGGGCATCACTCTGTGTGGCCTCCCTCCACCTGGTCTTCCAGAGACTTCCACTGCACCCGGGGCACCAGGCCTCTGTCTCCAACCACCACCCACCCCTCCTCTCCCTGACTCCTGGGTTCCTCTCATTAGGAGAGGCTTTTCTTGAAGTTGTCTCCCACTCATGGGCCAGATAAAATGATTAGAAAACAAGCCAAAGCTGCAGCCCCTTGTCTATCCTGACTCTCAGGAGCCCACACCTGTTCCTTGGACCTGGCCGGTTCAGCAAGTTCCATTTTCTGCAACTGTGAGCCCCTGAGGGGTGATGATTGGCTGACCTGGGCAGCCTTACCGTGCCGGCCAGCCCTCCCCAGGTGTGCCTGGGTTGAGATCAATATAAATACCACTCCAGGCAGCAAGAGCCCCTGCAGCTGTGCCTGACGCCATTTTCTCTGCCCTGTCAGCAGTCTCGGGGCTGGGCTGGTGGGAGGGAGTGAGAGGCCACGGCTTTGTGGGTGGCCCAGTGTGAGTGGGGCTCTGCTGGACTTTCTGCAGCAGTTGCCAGGCTGCCACCTGCTAAAGAAGAGGATGTGTCACCCATACCTGCTGCTGGAATTTCTCCCTGGGCAGAGGTGAGGAAGGAAAAAAGCAGTGGGAGCAGGGACAGGACGGGTATCTCAGGCAGGGAAATGGAAATCTTCCAGAAGAGCACCCAGGACCAGGGCCATCCTGGCTGGCCTGCAGGCACCAAGTCAGCTGGCATGCTGTCACTCATGTGGCTCCATGGCCCTTCCTCTAGGCTTTCAAGTCCTTGTATATATTCAGGTGTTTTACCTGGGAAGGGTGGGAACAGTTCAGCAGCAACTGGCCTGGGGCTCAGCTCACGTTCACTCACAGATGCCTCGGCACGGTGCCCCAGCTTTGCAATGAGGACGCTTGTTGTGTGGGGGCTGCTGGCTGAATGGGAGACGATTCCCCACCACTGACCAACTTCAGAATTATTTACAACAGGAGCAAGGGCCCTGATACGGTTTTCCTCTGAGTAACTGGTGGGTTCTGTTTTTTTTTTCTCTTTTTCGTTTTTGGTTCAAGGTAGAATTTATTCCTCTTTTTTGTATTTACAGATATAAGCATGGAAATAATTTATTCATATAAATACATGTATGTGAAGGGAATAATTGTTTTTTCTGTTTTGTTTTTTAAATTTTATTTCTTTTTAATTTTGAATTTTATTTTATATTTTTATACAGCAAGTTCTTATTTGTTATCTATTTTATACATATAAATGTTTACATGCCAATCCCAATCTCTCAACTCCTCCCACCACCACCCCCCCAAGAGCTTTCCCCCCTTGTTGTCCATACGATTGTTGTCTACATCTGTTGCTCTATTTATGCCTTGCAAAACGGTTAATCTGTACAGTTTTTCTAGGTTCCACATATATGCACGAATATACAAGATTTGTTTTTCTCTTTCTGACTTACTTCACTCTGTATGACAGTCTCTAGATCCATCGACGTCTCTACAAATGACCCAATTTCATTCCTTTCATGGCTTAGTAATATTCCATTTTATATATGTACCACATCTTTATGCATTCGTCTGTCTGTGGGCATTTAGGTTGCTTCCATTACCTCGATATTGTAAATAGTGATGCAATGAACATTGCGGTGAATGTCTCTTTTTGATTTATGGTTTTGTCTGGGTATATGTCCAGTACTGGGATTGCTGTATCATATGGTAATTCTATTAATAGTTTCTTAATAAACTCCATATTGTTCTCCATAGTGACTGTATCAATTTATATTCCCAACAATAGTAGAAGAGGCTTCCTTTTCTCCACAACCTTTCCAGCATTTGTTGTTTGTAGATTTTCAGATGATGCCCATTCTAACAGGTGTGAGGTGATACCTCATTGTTGAGTCCATTTCGTTGAGCAAGGGGTAGGTCTTGTCTATTACATATTTGGCTTATGGAACGGTATCTGTGCTAATTTCAAACTCTGGTTTTATGCAGCACCCCAACTCACCTTTCCCCTTAAGCAAGCATAAGTTGGTTTTCTAAACTTGAGACCCTGTTCTGTTTTGTAATTCAGTTCCTGTGTAGCCAAGTTTACATTCCGTGCATTAGTGATACCTTATGATGTTTCTTTTTCTGTGTGACTTATTTCACTTAGAATCATCGTGCCTCAATCCACTCATTATGCTGGTACAGGCCTGGTGACACAGATTTCATTGCTGAGTGGTATTCTGTTGTACGTAAGTACTGCAACTTCTTTATCAATTATTTGTTCTCTGGGATATTTAACTTGTACTGTAGAAGAGGTTCCTATAAACAGAGCCATCCCAAATTTTGGGGTGGCTGTGTCTTTTTTATTTTAATTTCCCTAAGCTATAGGACCATAAGTGGAAATGCCCTAGACTCTGTTGCTTTGTTTTTCAGATGTATCAGGAAACACTATACACTTCTCCAGAGTGACTGTTGGCAATTTACATCCCACCCATCAGCATAACAAGGCTCCCAGTTCTCCATGGCCTGTCCTGCCTTTCTGGATTTTACACTTTTTTCAGATGGCCCTTTAGACCGGGGGGAAGTGACACTTCATAGTAGTTCGGATTTCCATTGCAAGCTTGCTTGGTTTGCCAAAAAGGGCGTATGTGTTTTTTCCTGAATATATTCAGGAACAAACTCATACGCCCTTTTTTGTCACGTGCATCATTGTCGATGTTCTGCCTCTTTTCCTATGCTTTAAATGCAAATCCAGTCTACCTCCTGAAATCGGTTTCCTGAAATTCTGCCCCGCTTTCAAGTCCTCTTCGCAGCCTTACTTCAATATATTTTTGGACATTATCTGTCATTTATAACTCTGCAGGTTTGTGAATTACAGGGCCCCTGAGCTCCTTTCTTCAACTCGCTTTCTTGTGAGCTGGCCGCAAACCCGCAAGACTGCTTCAGGCCCTAATCTGCTTCTGGCAGGGCACGCTGAGCCTTTGGTTAATTCCTCTTCCTGGTGGGAAATGAGTGTTAAATATGCCCGTCCAGACACCTACCTCACTCTCAACCCCTTGGTGATGTGGGTCCTCTGGTTTGTGGCCACCTTTGCTGGGTTCCTCACCTTTCGATGATTTGGCCCCACTAGTGTGAGGACACTCCTGCCTGGTTCTCATCCACGTGGTTATGTGGACCCCCTGGTGAGAGTCTGTTCCTGGCTGTGTTCCTCACCCTTCTGTGAGGGAGACCCTCTGCTGATAGGTCACTCCTGCATGGCTGGCACACATTGCCTTGGTGAAGTCAGCTGTGTGGTGGCAGTTGGAGCGTGCTGGGGATCTCCTCCCCCCGGTGATGAGGGCCCTCTTGCGTCAGGCCCTAACTGCTGGGCTCACCAACTTTTCTTAGTGAGCCCAATGATTCTTGGGCACTCCTCTTAGGACCCCATCTCCATGGGGACGTGGGCCTTCTGCTCTGAGGTCCCAACGGCTGGGTTGTTCACATTTTCATGATGTGGGCTCTCTGGTGTTAGTTCACAGAGGCCTGGATCCCATAGCCTCTGTGCTCTTGGCCGCCTGCTGGGAGGTTCCAACTGCTGGATTCCTCACTTTTTTAATTTTTTAGGCCTCTGTTGTGAGGATCCTCCTGCCTGCCTCACTCCCAACCCCTTCGTGATGTGTGTCCTCTGGTTTGAGGTCACATGTGCTGGGTTCCTCACCTTTCGATGATGTGGGACCAATGGTCTTAGGAGACTCCTGCCTGGTTCACATCCCCTTTGTGATGTGGGCCCTCTGGTGAGAGTCTGATCCTGGCTGGGTTCCTCACCCATCTGTGAGGTGGGCCCTCTACTATCAGGTAACTCTTGCCTTGCTTGCTCACCTCGCCTTGTTGACATGAGCCCTCTGGTGGCACTTGGACCCTGCTGGGAGCCTCCTCACCTCTTTGATGAGGGCCCTCTGACGTCAGACCCTAACTGCTGGGCTCACCAACTTTTCTTAGTGAGCCCAATGATGCTTGGGCACTCCTCTTAGGACCCCATCTCCATGGGGATGTGGGCCTTCTGCTCTGATGTTCCAACGGTTGGGTTGATCACAGTTTCATGATGTGGGCTCTCTGGTGTTAGTTCACTGTGGCCTGGATCCCATAGCCTCTGTGCTCTTGGCCGCCTGCTGGGAGGTTCCAACTTCTGGATTCCTCACTTTTTAAATTTTTTAGGCCCTCTGTTGTGAGGATCCTCCTGCCTGCCTCACTCCCAGCCCCTTCGTGATGTGTGTCCTCTGGTTTGAGGCCACATATGCTGGGTTCCTCACCTTTCGATGATGTGGGACCAATGGTCTTAGGAGACTCCTGCCTGGTTCACATCCCCTTGGTGATGTGGGCCGTCTGTTGAGAGTCTGATCCTGGCTGGGTTCCTCACCTTCTGTGAGGTGGGCCGTCTGCTGTGAGGTCACTCCTGCCTGGCTTGCTCACCTCGCCTTGTGGACATGAGCCCTCTGGTGGCACTTGGAGCCTGCTGGGAGTCTCCTCCCCTCGGTGATGAGGGCCCTCTTGCGTCAGGCCCTAACTGCTTGGCTCACCACATTTTGTGATGTGCGCCCAGTGGTTCGAAGACACTCCATCCAGGTTCACATCCCCATTGGGATGTGGGCCTTCTGCTCTGAGGTCCCAACGGCTGGGTTGTTCACAGTTTCATGATGTGGGCTCTCTGCTGTTAGTTCACTCTGGCCTGGATGCCATAGCCTCTGTGCTCTGGGCTGCCTGCTGGAAGGTTCCAACTGCTCGATTCCTCAACTTTTGTATTCTATGGGTCCTGTGTTGCGATGCTCCTCCTGCCTGCCTCACTCGCAACCCCTTCGTGATGTGGGTCCTCTGGTTTGAGGCCACATGTGCTGGGTTCCGCAACTTTCAATGATGTGGCCCCACTGGTGTGAGGACACTCCTGCCTGGTTCCCATCCCCTTGGTGATGTGGGCCTTCTGGTGACAGTCTTATCCTGGCTGGGTTCCTCACTCTTCTGTGAGGTAGGCCCTCTGCTGTGAGGTCAATCCTGCCTGACTTGCACACATCACCTTGGCGACGTGGGCCCTCTGTTGGCACATGGAACCTGCTGGGAGCCTCCTGCCCTCGGTGATGACGGCCCTCTAGCATCAGGCCCTAACTGCTGGGCTCCCCACGTTTTCTGATGTGAACCCAGTGATGCCAGGACACTCCTGTCAGGTTCCCATCCCCATGGGGATGTGGTCTTTCTGCTCTGAGGTCCCAACGCCTGGGTGGCTCACAGTTTCATGATGTGGGCTCTCTGGTGTTAGTTCACTCCTGCCTGCATCCCATAGCTTCTGTGCTCTCGGCCGCCTGCTGGGAGGTTCCAAATGCTGGATTCCTCACCTTTTTTATTCTTTGGGCCCTCTGTTTTTAGGCTACTCCTACCTGCCTCACTCCCATCCCCTTTGTGATGTATGTCCTCTGATATGAGGCCGCATGTGCTGGGTTCTTCACCTTTCAATGATGTGGCCCCACTGGTGGGAGGACAGTCCTGACTGGTTCCCATCCCCTTGTTGTTGTGGGCCTTCTGGCAAGAGTCTCATCCTACCTCGGTTCCTCACCCTTCTGTGAGATAGGCCCTCTGCTGTGAGGTCGCTACTGCCTGGCTGGCGCATGCCACCTTGTAGACGTGGGCCCTCTGTTGGCAGTTGGAACCTGCTGGGAGTCTCCTCCCCTCAGTTATGAGGGCTCCCTTGCGTCGGGCCCTAACTGCTGGGCTCCTAACATTTTCTGATATGTGCTAAGTGGTGCGAAGCCACTCCTTCCAGGTTCCCATCCCAATGGGGATGTGGGCCTTCTGTTCTGAGGTCCCAACGGCTGGGCTGCTCACAGGTTCATGATGTGGGCCCTCTGCTGTGAGTTCACTGTGGCCTGGATCCCATAGCCTCGGTGCTCTGGGCCACTTGCTGGGAGGTTCCAACTGCTGGATTCCTCAACTTTTATATTCTATGGACCCTGTGTTGTGAGGCCAGTCCTGCCAGCCTCATTCCGAAACCCTTGGTGATGTGGTTCCTCTGGTTTGAGGCTACATGTGCTGGGATCCTCACCTTTCGATGATGTTGTCCCACTGGTGTGGGGACACTCCTGCTTGGTTCCCATCCCCTTGGCGATGTGGGCCCTCTGGTGAGAGTCTGATCCTGGCTGTGTTCCTCACCCTTCTGTGAGGTGGGCCCTCTGCTGTGAGGTCACTCCTAACGGGCTGGCACACATCGCCTTGGTGACATTGGCCCTCTGGTGGCAGCTGCAGCCTGCTGGGAGCCTCCTCCCCTTGGTGATGAGTGCCCTCTAGCGTCAGGCCCTAACTTCTGAGCACCCCACGTTTTCTGATGTGAGCCCAGTGATGCCAGGACACTCCTGTCATTTTACCATCACCATGGGGATGTGGGCCTTCTGCTCTGAGGTCCCAATGTCTGGGTTGCTCACAGTTTCATGATGTGGGCTGTCTGGTGTTAGTTCACTCTGGCTTGGATCCCCTAGCCTCTGTGCTCTGGGCCGCCTGCTGGGAGGTTCCAACTGCTGGATTCCTCACCTTTCTTATTTTTGGGCCCTCTGTTGTGAGGCTCCTCCTGCCTGCCTCACTCCCAGCCCCTTGGTGATGGGTGTCCTATGGTTTGAAGTCACATGTTCTGGGTTCCTCACCTTTAGATGATGTGGCCCTACTCATGTGAGGACACTCCTGTCTGGTTCCAATCCATTTGGTGATGTGGGCCCTCTGGTGCAAGTCTGATCCTGACTGGGTTCGTCACACTTCTCTGAGGTGGGCCCTCTGCTGTGAGGTCATTCGTGCCTGGTTGGCACACATTGCCTTGGTGACGTCAGCCCTCTGGTGGCAGTTGGAGCCTGCTGGGAGCCTCCTTCCCTTGGTGATGAGGGTCCTCTGGCGTCAGGCCCTAACTGCAGGTCTCCCAAAATTTTCTGACATGTTCTCAGTGGTGCGAGGACACTCCTACCAGATTTATATCCCCATGGGGATGTGGGCCTCCTGCTCTGAGGTCCCAATGGCTGGGTTGCTCAGTTTCATGACATGGGCCCTCTTCTGTGAGTTCACTGTGGCCTGGATCCCATAGCCTCGGTGCTCTGGGCCACCTGCTGGGAGGTTCCAACTGCTGGATTCCTCACTTTTTTATTCTATGGGCCCAGTGTTGTGAGGCTACTCCTGCCTGCCTCACTCCAAGGCCCTTGGTGATGTGGGTCCTCTGGTTTGAGGACACATGTGCTGAGTACGTCACCTTTCGCTGATGTGGCCCAACTGGTGTGAAGACACTCCTGCCTGGTTCCCATCCCCTTGGTGATGTGGGCCCTCTGATGAGAGTCTGATGTTGGCTGGGTTTCTCACCATTCTGTGAGGTGGGACCTCTGCTGTGAGGTAACTCATGCCTGGCTTGCTCATGTTGCCTTGGCAACATGAGCACTCAGGTGGCAGTTGGGGCCTGCTGGGAATCTCCTCCCCTCGGTTATGAGAGCTCTGGATAAAACACATATGCCCTTTTTTGCCAAGTGCATTATTTTCCAAGTTCTGTCTCTTTTCCTATGCTTTAAGAGCGACTCCCGTGTACCTTCTGAAATCGGTTTCCAGCAATTCTGCCCCGCATTCAAGTCCTCTTCGCAGCCTTACTTCAGTATAATTTTGGATGATAGCTGTCATTTATAACTCTGCAGGTTTGTGAATAACAGTGTCCCTGAGCTCCTTTCTTCAACTCGCTTTCTTGTGAGCTGGCCGTAAAACTGCAGGATCTCTTCAGGTCCTAATCTGGTCCCAGCATGGCATGTGGAGCCTCTGGTTCATTCGTCTTCCTGGTGGGAAATGAGAGTTAAATTTGCCCGTCCAGACACCTACAGATAGTCTCTCATTGGTTCTCCTTATTCCTGTTCATATTCCGCAGAAATTGCAAACTGGGCCAAACAGGAGGTTAAAGGCACTGACTCTCCAAGTGGGGAGAGTGTTAGTAAAGCGTCTGGAATGTTGCACCCGAGTACCAGGGGATGAAAACTGAGACACATTTGAAAACGTTTCCCGATCACACGGTGGATCATACTCTGGGTTCCACATGCATGTTTTAGCTGAAGGAAGAATCCCTTAAACCTGGAGAGTTGAGACCCATGGAATGGGTACCATGCAATATGACTTCAAAGGGTCTGCATTTGCTCACCGAACCTCACCAATCCTATCACTGCAGCGTTTATGCCGCTGTACACACGCTTGATTCTCTTTCGGAGACATATAAATCCATAGGTTTTAAGATTCTTACTAGTCAGGTATATTCTTAGGCGTTTAATATGGGGTGTTGAGTCCACTTCGTTGAGCAAGGAGTAGCTCTTGTCTATTAAATATTTGGCTTATGGAACGGTATCTGTGCTAATTTCAATCTCTGGTTTTATGCAGCACCCCAACTCACCTTTCCCCTTAAGCAAGCATAAGTTGGTTTTCTACATTTGAGACCCTGTTCTGTTTTGTAATTCTGTTCCTGTGTAGCCAAGTTTACATTCCGTGCAGTATTGATATCTTATGTTGTTTCTTTTTCTGTGTGACTTATTTCACTTAGAATCATTGTACCTGAATCCACTCATTATGCTGCTATGGGCCTGATGACATAGATTTCATTGCTGAGTGATATTGCATTGTACGTAAGTACCAAAACTTCTTTATCCATTTTTCACTTTCTGTGATATTGAACTTGTACCGATAACGAGTTTCTTGTAAACAGAACCGTCCCAAACTTTGGGGTGGCTGTGTTTTTTTGATTTTAATTTCCCTAAGGTATAAGACCATAAGTGGAAGTGCCCTAGGCTCTGTTGCTTTGTTTTGTAGATGTTTCAGGAAACACCATACACTTCTCCAGAGTGGCTGTTGGCAATTTACATCCCGCCCATGAGCATAACAAGGCTCCCAGTTCTCTATGGCCTGTCCTTCCTTTCTGGATTTGACACTTTTTTCAGATGGCCCTTTTGACCAGGAGGCAGTGAGACTTCATTGTAATGCAGATTTCCTTTGCAAGCTTGCTTGGTTGGCCAAAGAGGGCGTATGCGTTTTTTCCTGAATATATTCAGGAAAAAACGCATACGCCCTTTTTGGCCAAGTGCATCATTGTGGACGTTCTGCTTCTTTTCCTATGCTTTAAAGGCAATTGCTATCTACCTCCTGAAATCGGTTTCCTGCAATTCTGCCCCGCTTTCGAGTCCTCTTGGCAGCCTTACTTCAATATATTTTTGGACGATAGCTGTCATTTATAACTCTGCAGGTTTGTGCATTACAGTGCCCCTGAGCTCCTTTCTTCAACTCGCTTTCTTGTGAGCTGGCCGCAACACCGCAGCCTTGCTTCAGGCCCTAGTGTGGTTCCGGCATGGCACGCTGAGCCTTTGGTTAATTCCTCTTCCTGGTGGGAAATGAGAGTTAAATTTGCCCGTCCAGACACCTCCAGCTAGTCTCTCATTGGTTCTCCCTATTCCTGTTCATTTTCCGCAGAAATTGCAAACTGGGCCAAACAGGAGGTTAAAGGCACTGAATCTCCAAGTGGGGAGAGTGTTAGTAAAGCGTCTGGAATGTTGCACCTGAGTACCGGGGGACGAAAACTGAGACACATTTGAACACGTTTCCCGATCACACGGTGGATCATACTCTGGGTTCCACATGCATGTTTTAGCTGAAGGAAGAATCCCTTAAACCTGGAGAGTTGAGACCCATGGAATGGGTACCATGCAATATGACTTCAAAGGGTCTGCATTTGCTCACCAAACCTCACCAATCCTATCACTGCTGCGTTTATGCCGCTGTACACACGCTTGATTCTCTTTCGGAGACATATAAATCCATAGGTTTTAAGATTCTTACTAGTCAGGTATATTCTTAGGCGTTTAATATGGGGTGTAGAGTCCACTTCGTTGAGCAAGGAGTAGCTCTTGTCTATTACATATTTGGCTTATGGAACGGTATTTGTGCTAATTTCAATCTCTGGTTTTATGCAGCACCCCAACTCACCTTTCCCCTTAAGCAAGCATAAGTTGGTTTTCTACATTTGAGACCCTGTTCTGTTTTGTAATTCAGTTCCTGTGTAGCCAAGTTTACATTCCGTGTAGTAGTGATATCTTATGATGTTTCTTTTTCTGTGTGACTTATGTCACTTAGAATCATCGTACCTGAATCCACTCATTATACTGCTATGGGCCTGATGACATAGATTTCATTGCTGAGTTATACTGCATTGTACGTACGTACGACAAATTCTTTATCCATTTTTCGCTTTCTGTGATATTGAACTTGTACCGTAAACGAGGTTCTTGTAAACAGAGCCTTCCCAAACTTTGGGGTGGCTGTGTCTTTTAGATTTTAATTTCCCTAAGCTATAGGACCATAAGTGGAAGTGCCCTAGGCTCTGTTGCTTTGTTTTTTAGATGTTTCAGGAAACACCATACTCTTCTCCAGAGTGGCTGTTGGCAATTTACATCCCGCCCATCAGCATAACAAGGCTCCCAGTTCTCCATGACCTGTCCTGCCTTTCTGGATTTTACACTTTTTTCAGATGGCCCTTTTGACCGGGGGGCAGTGAGACTTCATTGTAGTGCAGATTTCCTTTGCAAGCTTGCTTCTTTGGACAAAAAGGGCGTATGCGTTTTTTCCTGAATATATTCAGGAAAAAACGCATACGCCCTTTTTGGCCAAGTGCATCATTGTGGACGTTCTTCCTCTTTTCCTGTGGTTTACATGCAAATCCAGTCTACCTCCTGAAATCGGTTTCCTGCAATTCTGCCCCGCTTTCAAGTCCTCTTGGCAGCCTTACTTCAATATATTTTTGGACGATAGCTGTCATTTATAACTCTGCAGTTCTGTGAATGACAGTGCCCCTGAGCTCCTTTCTTCAACTCGCTTTCTTGTGAGCTGGCCGCAACACCGCTGCATTGCTTTAGTCCCTAGTGTGGTTCAGGCATGGCACGCTGAGCCTTTGGTTAATTCCTCTTCCTGGTGGGAAATGAGAGTTAAATTTGCCCGTCCAGACACCTCCAGCTATTCTCTCATTGGTTCTCCCTATTCCTGTTCATTTTCCGCAGAAATTGCAAACTGGGCCAAACAGGAGGTTAAAGGCACTGACTCTCCAAGTGGGGAGAGTGTTCGTAATGCGTCTGGAATGTTGCACCCGAGTACCAGGGGACAAAAACTGACACATTTGAACACGTTTACCGATCACACGGTGGATCATACTCTGGGTTCCACATGCATGTTTTAGCTGAAGGAAGAATCCCTTAAACCTGGAGAGTTGAGACCCATGGAATGGGTACCATGCAATATGACTTCAAAGGGTCTGCATTTGTCCACCGAACCTCACCAATCCTATCACTGCTGCATTTATGCCGCTGTACACACGCTTGATTCTCTTTCGGAGACATATAAATCCATAGGTTTTAAGATTCTTACTAGTCAGGTATATTCTTAGGCGTTTAATATGGGGTGTAGAGTCCACTTCGTTGATCAAGGAGTAGCTCTTGTCTATTACATATTTGGCTTATGGAACGGTATCTGTGCTAATTTCAATCTCTGGTTTTATGCAGCACCCCAACTCACCTTTCCCCTTAAGGAAGCATAAGTTGGTTTTCTACATTTGAGACCCTGTTCTGTTTTGTAATTCAGTTCCTGTGTAGCCAAGTTTACATTCCGTGTAGTAGTGATATCTTATGATGTTTCTTTTTCTGTGTGACATATTTCACTTAGAATCATCGTACCTGAATCCACTCATTTTGCTGCTATGGGCCTGATGACATAGATTTCATTGCTGAGTGATATTGCATTGTATGTACGTACCACAATTTTTTTATCCATTTTTCGCTTTCTGTGATATTGAACTTGTACCGTAACCAAGGTTCTTGTAAACAGAGCCGTCCCAAATTTTGAGGTGGCTGTACCTTTTTGATTTTAATTTCCCTAAGCTATAGGACCATAAGTGGAAGTGCCCTAGGCTCTGTTGCTTTGTTTTTTAGATGTTTCAGGAAACACCATACACTTCTCCAGAGTGGCTGTTGGCAATTTACATCCCGCCCATCAGCATAACAAGGCTCCCAGTTCTCCATGGCCTGTCCTGCCTTTCTGGATTTTACACTTTTTTCAGATGGCCCTTTTGACCGGGGGGCTGTGAGACTTCATTGTAGTGCAGATTTCCTTTGCAAGCTTGCTTGGTTGGCCAAAAAGGGCGTATGCGTTTTTTCCTGAATATATTCAGGAAAAAACGCATACGCCCTTTTTGGCCAAGTGCATCATTGTGGACGTTCTGCCTCTTTTCCTATGCTTTACATGCAATTCCAGTCTACCTCCTGAAATCGGTTTCCTGCAATTCTGCCCCGCTTTCAACTCCTCTTGGCAGCCTTACTTCAATATATTTTTGGACGATAGCTGTCATTTACAACTCTGCAGGTATGTGAATGACAGTGCCCCTGAGCTCCTTTCTTCAACTCGTTTTCTTGTGAGCTGGCCGCAACACCGCAACATTGCTTCAGGCCCTAGTGTGGTTCCGGCATGGCACGCTGAGCCTTTGGTTAATTCCTCTTCCTGGTGGGAAATGAGAGTTAAATTTGCCCGTCCAGACACCTCCAGCTAGTCTCTCATTGGTTCTCCCTATTCCTGTTCATTTTCCGCAGAAATTGCAAACTGGGCCAAACAGGAGGTTAAAGGCACTGACTCTCCAAGTGGGGAGAGTGTTAGTAAAGCATCTGGAATGTTGCACCCGAGTACCAGGGTACGAAAACTGACACAATTGAACACGTTTCCCGATCACACGGTGGATCATACTCTGGGTTCCACATGCATGTTTTAGCTGAAGGAAGAATCCCTTATACCTGGAGAGTTGAGACCCATGGAATGGGTACCATGCAATATGACTTCAAAGGGTCTGCATTTGTCCACCGAACCTCACCAATCCTATCACTGCTGCGTTTATGCCGCTGTACACACGCTTGATTCTCTTTCGGAGACATATAAATCCATAGGTCTTAAGATTCTTGCTAGTCAGGTATATTCTTAGGTGTTTATTATGGGGTGTAGAGTCCACTTCGTTGAGCAAGGAGTAGCTCTTGTCTATTACATATTTGGCTTATGGAATGGTATCTGTGCTAATTTCAATCTCTGGTTTTATGCAGCACCCCAACTCACCTTTCGCCTTAAGCAAGCATAAGTTGGTTTTCTACATTTGAGACCCTGTTCTGTTTTGTAATTCAGTTCCTGTGTAGCCAAGTTTACATTCCGTGTAGTAGTGATATCTTATGATGTTTCTTTTTCTGTGTGACTTATTTCACTTAGAATCATCGTACCTGAATCCACTCATTATGCTGCTATGGGCCTGATGACATAGATTTCATTGCTGCGTGATATTGCATTGTACGTAATTACCACAACTTCTTTATCCATTTTTCACTTTGTGTGATACTGAACTTGTACCGTAAACGAGGTTCTTGTAAACAGAGCCGTCCCAAACTTTGGGGTGGCTGTGTCTTTTTGATTTTAATTTCCCTAAGCTATAGGACCATAAGTGGAAGTGCCCTAGGCTCTGTTGCTTTGCTTTTTAGATGTTTCAGGAAACACCATACACTTCTCCAGAGTGGCTGTTCGCAATTTACATCCCGCACATCAGCATAACAAGGTTCCCAATTCTCCATGGCCTGTCCTGCCTTTCTGGATTTTACACGTTTTTCAGATGGCCCTTTTGACCGGGGGCAGTGAGACTTCATTGTAGTGCAGATTTCCTTTGCAAGCTTGCTTGGTTGGCCAAAAAGGGCGTATGCGTTTTTTCCTGAATATATTCAGGAAAAAACGCATACGCCCTTTTTGGCCAAGTGCATCATTGTGGACGTTCTGCCTCTTTTCCTATGCTTTACATGCAATTCCAGTCTACCTCCTGAAATCGGTTTCCTGCAATTCTGCCCCGCTTTCAACTCCTCTTGGCAGCCTTACTTCAATATATTTTTGGACGATAGCTGTCATTTACAACTCTGCAGGTATGTGAATGACAGTGCCCCTGAGCTCCTTTCTTCAACTCGTTTTCTTGTGAGCTGGCCGCAACACCGCAACATTGCTTCAGGCCCTAGTGTGGTTCCGGCATGGCACGCTGAGCCTTTGGTTAATTCCTCTTCCTGGTGGGAAATGAGAGTTAAATTTGCCCGTCCAGACACCTCCAGCTAGTCTCTCATTGGTTCTCCCTATTCCTGTTCATTTTCCGCAGAAATTGCAAACTGGGCCAAACAGGAGGTTAAAGGCACTGACTCTCCAAGTGGGGAGAGTGTTAGTAAAGCATCTGGAATGTTGCACCCGAGTACCAGGGTACGAAAACTGACACAATTGAACACGTTTCCCGATCACACGGTGGATCATACTCTGGGTTCCACATGCATGTTTTAGCTGAAGGAAGAATCCCTTATACCTGGAGAGTTGAGACCCATGGAATGGGTACCATGCAATATGACTTCAAAGGGTCTGCATTTGTCCACCGAACCTCACCAATCCTATCACTGCTGCGTTTATGCCGCTGTACACACGCTTGATTCTCTTTCGGAGACATATAAATCCATAGGTCTTAAGATTCTTGCTAGTCAGGTATATTCTTAGGTGTTTATTATGGGGTGTAGAGTCCACTTCGTTGAGCAAGGAGTAGCTCTTGTCTATTACATATTTGGCTTATGGAATGGTATCTGTGCTAATTTCAATCTCTGGTTTTATGCAGCACCCCAACTCACCTTTCGCCTTAAGCAAGCATAAGTTGGTTTTCTACATTTGAGACCCTGTTCTGTTTTGTAATTCAGTTCCTGTGTAGCCAAGTTTACATTCCGTGTAGTAGTGATATCTTATGATGTTTCTTTTTCTGTGTGACTTATTTCACTTAGAATCATCGTACCTGAATCCACTCATTATGCTGCTATGGGCCTGATGACATAGATTTCATTGCTGCGTGATATTGCATTGTACGTAATTACCACAACTTCTTTATCCATTTTTCACTTTGTGTGATACTGAACTTGTACCGTAAACGAGGTTCTTGTAAACAGAGCCGTCCCAAACTTTGGGGTGGCTGTGTCTTTTTGATTTTAATTTCCCTAAGCTATAGGACCATAAGTGGAAGTGCCCTAGGCTCTGTTGCTTTGCTTTTTAGATGTTTCAGGAAACACCATACACTTCTCCAGAGTGGCTGTTCGCAATTTACATCCCGCACATCAGCATAACAAGGTTCCCAATTCTCCATGGCCTGTCCTGCCTTTCTGGATTTTACACGTTTTTCAGATGGCCCTTTTGACCGGGGGCAGTGAGACTTCATTGTAGTGCAGATTTCCTTTGCAAGCTTGCTTGGTTGGCCAAAAAGGGCGTATGCGTTTTTTCCTGAATATATTCAGGAAAAAACGCATACGCCCTTTTTGGCCAAGTGCATCATTGTGGACGTTCTGCCTCTTTTCCTGTGCTTTACATGCTATTCCAGTCTACCTCCTGAAATCGGTTTCCTGCAATTCTGCCCCGCTTTCAAGTCCTCTTGGCAGCCTTACTTCAATATATTTTTGGACGATAGCTGTCATTTATAACTCTGCAGGTTTGTGAATGACAGTGATCCTGAGCTCCTTTCTTCAACTCGCTTTCTTGTGAGCTGGCCGCAACACCGCAGCATTGCTTCAGGCCCTAGTGTGGTTCCGGAATGGCACGCTGAGCATTTGGTTAATTCCTCTTCCTGGTGGGAAATGAGAGTTAAATTTGCCCGTCCAGACACCTCCAGCTAGTCTCTCATTGGTTCTCCCTATTCCTGTTCATTTTCCGCAGAAATTGCAAACTGGGCCAAACAGGAGTTTAAAGGCACTGACTCTCCAAGAGGGGAGACTGTTAGTAAAGCGTCTGGAATGTTGCACCCGAGTACCATGGGACGGAAACTGAGACACATTTGAACACGTTTTCCGATCACACGGTGGATCATACTCTGGGTTCCACATGCATGTTTTAGCTGAAGGAAGAATCCCTTAAACCTGGAGAGTTGAGACCCATGGAGTGGGTACCATGCAATATGACTTCAAAGGGTCTGCATTTGCTCACCGAACCTCACCAATCCTATCACTGTTGCGTTTATGCCGCTGTACACACGCTTGATTCTCTTTCAGAGACATATAAATCCATAGGTTTTAAGATTCTTACTATTCAGGTATATTCTTAGGAGTTTAATATGGGGCGTTGAGTCCACTTCGTTGAGCAAGGAGTAGCTCTTGTCTATTACATATTTGGCTTATGGAACGGTATCTGTGCTAATTTCAATCTCTGGTTTTATGCAGCACCCCAACTCACCTTTCCCCTTAAGCAAGCATAAGTTGGTTTTCTACATTTGAGACCCTGTTCTGTTTTGTAATTCAGTTCCTGTGTAGCCAAGTTTACATTCCGTGTAGTAGTGATATCTTATGATGTTTCTTTTTCTGTGTGACTTATTTCACTTAGAATCATCGTACCTGAATCCACTCATTATGCTGCTATGGGCCTGATGACATAGATTTCATTGCTGAGTGATATTGCATTGTACGTAAGTACCACAACTTCTTTATCCATTTTTCACTTTCTGTGATTTTGAACTTGTACTGTAAACGAGGTTCTTGTAAACAGAGCCGTCCCAAACTTTGGGGTGGCTGTGTCTTTTTGATTTTAATTTCCCTAAGCTATAGGACCATAAGTGGAAGTGCCCTAGGCTCTGTTGCTTTGCTTTTTAGATGTTTCAGGAAACACCATACACTTCTCCAGAGTGGCTGTTGGCAATTTACATCCCGCCCATCAGCATAACAAGGCTCCCAGTTCTCCATGACCTGTCCTGCCTTTCTGGATTTTACACTTTTTTCAGATGGCCCTTTTGACCGGGGGGCAGTGAGACTTCATTGTAGTGCAGATTTCCTTTGCAAGCTTGCTTGGTTGGCCAAAAAGGGCGTATGCGTTTTTTCCTGAATGTATTCAGGAAAAAATGCATACGCCCTTTTTGGCCAAGTGCATCATTGTGGACGTTCTGCCTCTTTTCCTATGCTTTACATGCAATTCCAGTCTACCTCCTGAAATCGGTTTCCTGCAATTCTGCCCCGCTTTCAACTCCTCTTGGCAGCCTTACTTCAATATATTTTTGGACGATAGCTGTCATTTATAACTCTGCAGGTATGTGAATTACAGTGCCCCTGAGCTCCTTTCTTCAACTCGCTTTTTTGTGAGCTGGCCGCAACACCGCAGCATTGCTTCAGGCCCTAGTGTGGTTCCGGCATGGCACACTGAGCCTTTGGTTAATTCCTCTTCCTGGTGGGAAATGAGAGTTAAATTTGCCCGTCCAGACACCTCCAGCTAGTCTCTCATTGGTTCTCCCTATTCCTGTTCATTTTCCGCAGAAATTGCAAACTGGGCCAAACAGGAGTTTAAAGGCACTGACTCTCCAAGAGGGGAGACTGTTAGTAAAGCGTCTGGAATGTTGCACCCGAGTACCAGGGGAAGAAAACTGAGACACCTTTGAACACGTTTCCCGATCACATGGTGGATCATACTCTGGGTTCCACATGCATGTTTTAGCTGAAGGAAGAATCCCTTAAACCTGGAGAGTTGAGACCCATGGAATGGGTACCATGCAATATGACTTCAAAGGGTCTGCATTTGCTCACCGAACCTCACCAATCCTATCACTGTTGCGTTTATGCCGCTGTACACACGCTTGATTCTCTTTCGGAGACATATAAATCCATAGGTTTTAAGATTCTTACTATTCAGGTATATTCTTAGGAGTTTAATATGGGGCGTTGAGTCCACTTCGTTGAGCAAGGAGTAGCTCTTGTCTATTACATATTTGGCTTATGGAACGGTATCTGTGCTAATTTCAATCTCTGGTTTTATGCAGCACCCCAACTCACCTTTCCCCTTAAGCAAGCATAAGTTGGTTTTCTACATTTGAGACCCTGTTCTGTTTTGTAATTCAGTTCCTGTGTAGCCAAGTTTACATTCCGTGTAGTAGTGATATCTTATGATGTTTCTTTTTCTGTGTGACTTATTTCACTTAGAATCATCGTACCTGAATCCACTCATTATGCTGCTATGGGCCTGATGACATAGATTTCATTGCTGAGTGATATTGCATTGTACGTAAGTACCACAACTTCTTTATCCATTTTTCACTTTCTGTGATTTTGAACATGTACTGTAAACGAGGTTCTTGTAAACAGAGCCGTCCCAAACTTTGGGGTGGCTGTGTCTTTTTGATTTTAATTTCCCTAAGCTATAGGACCATAAATGGAAGTGCCCTAGGCTCTGTTGCTTTGCTTTTTAGATGTTTCAGGAAACACCATACACTTCTCCAGAGTGGCTGTTGGCAATTTACATCCCGCCCATCAGCATAACAAGGCTCCCAGTTCTCCATGGCCTGTCCTGCCTTTCTGGATTTTACACTTTTTTCAGATGGCCCTTTTGACCGGGGGGCAGTGAGACTTCATTGTAGTGCAGATTTCCTTTGCAAGCTTGCTTGGTTGGCCAAAAAGGGCGTATGCGTTTTTTCCTGAATGTATTCAGGAAAAAACGCATACGCCCTTTTTGGCCAAGTGCATCATTGTGGACGTTCTGCCTCTTTTCCTATGCTTTACATGCAATTCCAGTCTACCTCCTGAAATCGGTTTCCTGCAATTCTGCCCCGCTTTCAACTCCTCTTGGCAGCCTTACTTCAATATATTTTTGGACGATAGCTGTCATTTATAACTCTGCAGGTATGTGAATTACAGTGCCCCTGAGCTCCTTTCTTCAACTCGCTTTTTTGTGAGCTGGCCGCAACACCGCAGCATTGCTTCAGGCCCTAGTGTGGTTCCAGCATGGCACACTGAGCCTTTGGTTAATTCCTCTTCCTGGTGGGAAATGAGAGTTAAATTTGCCCGTCCAGACACCTCCAGCTAGTCTCTCATTGGTTCTCCCTATTCCTGTTCATTTTCCGCAGAAATTGCAAACTGGGCCAAACAGGAGGTTAAAGGCACTGACTCTCCAAGTGGGGAGAGTGTTAGTAAAGCGTCTGGAATGTTGCACCCGAGTACCAGGGGACGAAAACTGACACAATTGAACACGTTTCCCTATCACACGGTGGATCATACTCTGGGTTCCTCATGCATGTTTTAGCTGAAGGAAGAATCCCTTAAACCTGGAGAGTTGAGACCCATGGAGTGGGTACCATGCAATATGATTTCAATGGGTCTGCATTTGTCCACCGAACCTCAGCAATAATATCACTGCTGCGTTTATGCCGCTGTACACACGCTTGATTCTCTTTCGGAGACATATAAATCCATAGGTTTTAAGATTCTTACTTGTCACGTATATTCTTAGGCGTTTAATATGGGGTGTAGGGTCCACTTCGTTGATCAAGGAGTAGCTCTTGTCTATTACATATTTGGCTTATGGAATGGTATCTGTGCTAATTTCAATCTCTGGTTTTATGCAGCATCCCAACTCACCTATCCCCTTAAGCAGGCATAAGTCGGTTTTCTACATTTGAGACCCTGTTCTGTTTTGTAATTCAGTTCCTGTGTAGCCAAGTTTACATTCCATGTGGTAGAGATATCTTATGATGTTTCTTTTTCTGTGTGACTTATTTCACTTAGAATCATCGTACCTGAATCCACTCATTATGCTGCTACGGGCCTGATGACATAGATTTCATTGCTGAGTGATATTGCATTGTACGTAAGTACCACAACTTCTTTATCCATTTTGCACTTTCTGTGATATTGAACTTGTACCGTAAACGAGGTTCTTGTAAACAGAGCTGTCCCAAACATTTGGGTGGTTGTGTCTTTTTGATTTTAATTTCCCTAAGCTATAGGACCATAAGTGGAAGTGCCCTAGGCTCTGTTGCTTTGTTTTTTAGATGTTTCAGGAAACACCATACACTTCTCCAGAGTGCCTGTTGGCAATTTACATCCCGCCCATCAGCATAACAAGGCTCCCAGTTCTCCATGGCCTGTCCTGCCTTTCTGGATTTTACACTTTTTTCAGATGGCCCTTTTGACCAGGGGACAGTGAGACTTCTTTGTAGTGCAGATTTCCTTTGCAAGCTTGCTTGGTTGGCCAAAAAGGGCGTATGCGTTTTTTCCTGAATGTATTCAGGAAAAAACACATACGCCCTTTTTGGCCAAGTGCATCATCGTGGACGTTCTGCCTCTTTTCCTATGCTTTACATGCAATTCCAGTCTACCTCCTGAAATCGGTTTCCTGCAATTCTGCCCCGCTTTCAAGTCCTCTTGGCAGCCTTACTTCAATATATTTTTGGACGATAGCTGTCATTTATAACTCTGCAGGTATGTGAATGACAGTGCCCCTGAGCTCCTTTCTTCAACTCGCTTTCTTGTGAGCTGGCCGCAACACCGCAGCATTGCTTCAGGCCCTAGTGTGGTTCCGGCATGGCATGCTGAGCCTTTGGTTAATTCCTCTTCCTGGTGGGAAATGAGAGTTAAATTTGCCCGTCCAGACACCTCCAGCTAGTCTCTCATTGGTTCTCCCTATTCCTGTTCATTTTCCGCAGAAATTGCAAACTGGGCCAAACAGGAGGTTAAAGGCACTTACTCTCCAAGTGGGGAGAGTGTTAGTAAAGCGTCTGGAATGTTTCACCCGAGTACCAGGGGACGAAAACTGACACAATTGAACACGTTTCCCGATCACACGGTGGATCATACTCTGGGTTCCACATGCATGTTTTAGCTGAAGGAAGAATCCCTTAAACCTGGAGAGTTGAGACCCATGGAATGGGTACCATGCAATATGACTTCAAAGGGTCTGCATTTGTCCACCGAACCTCACCAATAATATCACTGCTCCGTTTATGCCGCTGTACACACGCTTGATTCCCTTTCGGAGACATATAAATCCATAGGTTTTAAGATTCTTCCTAGTCAGGTATATTCTTAGGCATTTAATATGGGGTGTAGAGTCCACTTCGTTGAGCAAGGAGTAGCTCTTGTCTATTACATATTTGGCTTATGGAACGGTATCTGTGCTAATTTCAATCTCTGGTTTTATGCAGCACCCCAACTCACCTTTCCCCTTAAGCAAGCATAAGTCGGTTTTCTACATTTGAGACCCTGTTCTGTTTTGTAATTCAGTTCCTGTGTAGCCAAGTTTACATTCCGTGTAGTAGTGATATCTTATGATGTTTCTTTTTCTGTGTGACTTATTTCACTTAGAATCATCGTACCTGAATCCACTCATTATGCTGCTACGGGCCTGATGACATAGATTTCATTGCTGAGTGATATTGCATTGTACGTAAGTACCACAACTTCTTTATCCATTTTTCACTTTGTGTGATTTTGAACTTGTACTGTAAACGAGGTTCTTGTAAACAGAGCCTTCCCAAACTTTGGGGTGGCTGTGTCTTTTTGATTTTAATTTCCCTAAGCTATAGGACCATAAGTGGAAGTGCCCTAGGCTCTGTTGCTTTGTTTTTTAGATGTTTCAGGAAACACCATACACTTCTCCAGAGTGGCTGTTGGCAATTTACATCCCGCCCATCAGCATAACAAGGCTCCCAGTTCTCCATGGCCTGTCCTGCCTTTCTGGATTTTACACTTTTTTCAGATGGCCCTTTTGACCGGGGGGATGTGAGACTTCATTGTAGTGCAGATTTCCTTTGCAAGCTTGCTTGGTTGGCCAAAAAGAGCGTATGCGTTTTTTCTTGAATATATTCAGGAAAAAACGCATACGCCCTTTTTGGCCAAGTGCATCATTGTGGACGTTCTGCCTCTTTTCCTATGCTTTACATGAAATTCCAGTCTACCTCCTGAAATCGGTTTCCTGCAATTCTGCCCCGCTTTCAACTCCTCTTGGCAGCCTTACTTCAATATATTTTTGGACGATAGCTGTCATTTACAACTCTGCAGGTATGTGAATGACAGTGCACCTGAGCTCCTTTCTTCAACTTGCTTTCTTGTGAGCTTGCCGCAACACCGCAGCATTGCTTCAGGCCCTAGTGTGGTTCCGGCATGGCACGCTGAGCCTTTGGTTAATTCCTCTTCCTGGTGGGAAATGAGAGTTAAATTTGCCCGTCCAGACACCTCCAGCTAGTCTCTCATTGGTTCTCCCTATTCCTGTTCATTTTCCGCAGAAATTGCAAACTGGGCCAAACAGGAGGTTAAAGGCACTGACTCTCCAAGTGGGGAGAGTGTTAGTAAAGCATCTGGAATGTTGCACCCGAGTACCAGGGTACGAAAACTGACACAATTGAACACGTTTCCCGATCACACGGTGGATCATACTCTGGGTTCCACATGCATGTTTTAGCTGAAGGAAGAATCCCTTATACCTGGAGAGTTGAGACCCATGGAATGGGTACCATGCAATATGACTTCAAAGGGTCTGCATTTGTCCACCGAACCTCACCAATCCTATCACTGCTGCGTTTATGCCGCTGTACACACGCTTGATTCTCTTTCGGAGACATATAAATCCATAGGTCTTAAGATTCTTGCTAGTCAGGTATATTCTTAGGTGTTTATTATGGGGTGTAGAGTCCACTTCGTTGAGCAAGGAGTAGCTCTTGTCTATTACATATTTGGCTTATGGAACGGTATCTGTGCTAATTTCAATCTCTGGTTTTATGCAGCACCCCAACTCACCTTTCGCCTTAAGCAAGCATAAGTTGGTTTTCTACATTTGAGACCCTGTTCTGTTTTGTAATTCAGTTCCTGTGTAGCCAAGTTTACATTCCGTGTAGTAGTGATATCTTATGATGTTTCTTTTTCTGTGTGACTTATTTCACTTAGAATCATCGTACCTGAATCCACTCATTATGCTGCTATGGGCCTGATGACATAGATTTCATTGCTGCGTGATATTGCATTGTACGTAATTACCACAACTTCTTTATCCATTTTTCACTTTGTGTGATACTGAACTTGTACCGTAAACGAGGTTCTTGTAAACAGAGCCGTCCCAAACTTTGGGGTGGCTGTGTCTTTTTGATTTTAATTTCCCTAAGCTATAGGACCATAAGTGGAAGTGCCCTAGGCTCTGTTGCTTTGCTTTTTAGATGTTTCAGGAAACACCATACACTTCTCCAGAGTGGCTGTTGGCAATTTACATCCCGCACATCAGCATAACAAGGTTCCCAATTCTCCATGGCCTGTCCTGCCTTTCTGGATTTTACACTTTTTTCAGATGGCCCTTTTGACCGGGGGCAGTGAGACTTCATTGTAGTGCAGATTTCCTTTGCAAGCTTGCTTGGTTGGCCAAAAAGGGCGTATGCGTTTTTTCCTGAATGTATTCAGGAAAAAATGCATACGCCCTTTTTGGCCAAGTGCATCATTGTGGACGTTCTGCCTCTTTTCCTATGCTTTACATGCAATTCCAGTCTACCTCCTGAAATCGGTTTCCTGCAATTCTGCCCCGCTTTCAAGTCCTCTTGGCAGCCTTACTTTAATATATTTTTGGACGATAGCTGTCATTTATAACTCTGCAAGTATGTGAATTACAGTGCCCCTGAGCTCCTTTCTTCAACTCGCTTTTTTGTGAGCTGGCCGCAACACCGCAGCATTGCTTCAGGCCCTAGTGTGGTTCCGGCATGGCACACTGAGCCTTTGGTTAATTCCTCTTCCTGGTGGGAAATGAGAGTTAAATTTGCCCGTCCAGACACCTCCAGCTAGTCTCTCATTGGTTCTCCCTATTCCTGTTCATTTTCCGCAGAAATTGCAAACTGGGCCAAACAGGAGGTTAAAGGCACTGACTCTCCAAGTGGGGAGAGTGTTAGTAAAGCGTCTGGAATGTTGCACTCGAGTACCAGGGGACGAAAACTGACACAATTGAACACGTTTCCCTATCACACGGTGGATCATACTCTGGGTTCCTCATGCATGTTTTAGCTGAAGGAAGAATCCCTTAAACCTGGAGAGTTGAGACCCATGGAGTGGGTACCATGCAATATGATTTCAAAGGGTCTGCATTTGTCCACCGAACCTCACCAATCCTATCACTGCTGCGTTTATGCCGCTGTACACACGCTTGATTCTCTTTCGGAGACATATAAATCCATAGGTTTTAAGGTTCTTCCTAGTCAGGTATATTCTTAGGCGTTTAATATGGGGTGTAGAGTCCACTTCGTTGATCAAGGAGTAGCTCTTGTCTATTACATATTTGGCTTATGGAACGGTATCTGTGCTAATTTCAATCTCTGGTTTTATGCAGCACCCCAACTCACCTTTCCCCTTAAGCAAGCATAAGTCGGTTTTCTACATTTGAGACCCTGTTCTGTTTTGTAATTCAGTTCCTGTGTAGCCAAGTTTACATTCCATGTGGTAGAGATATCTTATGATGTTTCTTTTTCTGTGTGACTTATTTCACTTAGAATCATCGTACCTGAATCCACTCATTATGCTGCTACGGGCCTGATGACATAGATTTCATTGCTGAGTGATATTGCATTGTACGTAAGTACCACAACTTCTTTATCCATTTTGCGCTTTCTGTGATATTGAACTTGTACCGTAAACGAGGTTCTTGTAAACAGAGCTGTCCCAAATATTTGGGTGGTTGTGTCTTTTTGATTTTAATTTCCCTAAGCTATAGGACCATAAGTGGAAGTGCCCTAGGCTCTGTTGCTTTGTTTTTTAGATGTTTCAGGAAACACCATACACTTCTCCAGAGTGGCTGTTGGCAATTTACATCCCGCCCATCAGCATAACAAGGCTCCCAGTTCTCCATGGCCTGTCCTGCCTTTCTGGATTTTACACTTTTTTCAGATGGCCCTTTTGACCAGGGGACAGTGAGACTTCTTTGTAGTGCAGATTTCCTTTGCAAGCTTGCTTGGTTGGCCAAAAAGGGCGTATGCGTTTTTTCCTGAATGTATTCAGGAAAAAACGCATACGCCCTTTTTGGCCAAGTGCATCATCGTGGACGTTCTGCCTCTTTTCCTATGCTTTACATGCAATTCCAGTCTACCTCCTGAAATCGGTTTCCTGCAATTCTGCCCCGCTTTCAAGTCCTCTTGGCAGCCTTACTTCAATATATTTTTGGACGATAGCTGTCATTTATAACTCTGCAGGTACGTGAATGACAGTGCCCCTGAGCTCCTTTCTTCAACTCGCTTTCTTGTGAGCTGGCCGCAACACCGCAGCCTTGCTTCAGGCCCTAGTGTGGTTCTGGCATGGCACGCTGAGCCTTTGGTTAATTCCTCTTCCTGGTGGGAAATGAGAGTTAAATTTGCCCGTCCAGACACCTCCAGCTAGTCTCTCATTGGTTCTCCCTATTCCTGTTCATTTTCCGCAGAAATTGCAAACTGGGCCAAACAGGAGGTTAAAGGCACTGACTCTCCAAGTGGGGAGAGTGTTAGTAAAGCATCTGGAATGTTTCACCCGAGTACCAGGGGACGAAAACTGACACAATTGAACACGTTTCCCGATCACACGGTGGATCATACTCTGGGTTCCACATGCATGTTTTAGCTGAAGGAAGAATCCCTTAAACCTGGAGAGTTGAGACCCATGGAATGGGTACCATGGAATATGACTTCAAAGGGTCTGCATTTGTCCACCGAACCTCACCAATCCTATCACTGCTGCGTTTATGCCACTGTACACACGCTTGATTCTCTTTCGGAGACATATAAATCCATAGGTTTTAAGATTCTTCCTAGTCAGGTATATTCTTAGGCGTTTAATATGGGGTGTAGAGTCCACTTCGTTGAGCAAGGAGTAGCTCTTGTCTATTACATATTTGGCTTATGGAACGGTATCTGTGCTAATTTCAATCTCTGGTTTTATGCAGCACCCCAACTCACCTTTCCCCTTAAGCAAGCATAAGTCGGTTTTCTACATTTGAGACCCTGTTCTGTTTTGTAATTCAGTTCCTGTGTAGCCAAGTTTACATTCCGTGTAGTAGTGATATGATGTTTCTTTTTCTGTGTGACTTATTTCACTTAGAATCATCGTACCTGAATCCACTCATTATGCTGCTACGGGCCTGATGACATAGATTTCATTGCTGCGTGATATTGCATTGTACGTAATTACCACAAATTCTTTATCCATTTTTCACTTTGTGTGATACTGAACTTGTACCGTAAACGAGGTTCTTGTAAACAGAGCCGTCCCAAACTTTGGGGTGGCTGTGTCTTTTTGATTTTAATTTCCCTAAGCTATAGGACCATAAGTGGAAGTGCCCTAGGCTCTGTTGCTTTGCTTTTTAGATGTTTCAGGAAACACCATACACTTCTCCAGAGTGGCTGTTCGCAATTTACATCCCGCACATCAGCATAACAAGGTTCCCAATTCTCCATGGCCTGTCCTGCCTTTCTGGATTTTACACTTTTTTCAGATGGCCCTTTTGACCGGGGGCAGTGAGACTTCATTGTAGTGCAGATTTCCTTTGCAAGCTTGCTTGGTTGGCCAAAAAGGGCGTATGCGTTTTTTCCTGAATATATTCAGGAAAAAACGCATACGCCCTTTTTGGCCAAGTGCATCATTGTGGACGTTCTGCCTCTTTTCCTATGCTTTACATGCTATTCCAGTCTACCTCCTGAAATCGGTTTCCTGCAATTCTGCCCCGAATTCAAGTCCTCTTGGCAGCCTTACTTCAATATATTTTTGGACGATAGCTGTCATTTATAACTCTGCAGGTTTGTGAATGACAGTGATCCTGAGCTCCTTTCTTCAACTCGCTTTCTTGTGAGCTGGCCGCAACACCGCAGCATTGCTTCAGGCCCTAGTGTGGTTCCGGAATGGCACGCTGAGCCTTTGGTTAATTCCTCTTCCTGGTGGGAAATGAGAGTTAAATTTGCCCGTCCAGACACCTCCAGCTAGTCTCTCATTGGTTCTCCCTATTCCTGTTCATTTTCCGCAGAAATTGCAAACTGGGCCAAACAGGAGTTTAAAGGCACTGACTCTCCAAGAGGGGAGACTGTTAGTAAAGCGTCTGGAATGTTGCACCCGAGTACCAGGGGAAGAAAACTGAGACACCTTTGAACACGTTTCCCGATCACACGGTGGATCATACTCTGGGTTCCACATGCATGTTTTAGCTGAAGGAAGAATCCCTTAAACCTGGAGAGTTGAGACCCATGGAATGGGTACCATGCAATATGACTTCAAAGGGTCTGCATTTGCTCACCGAACCTCACCAATCCTATCACTGTTGCGTTTATGCCGCTGTACACACGCGTGATTCTCTTTCAGAGACATATAAATCCATAGGTTTTAAGATTCTTACTATTCAGGTATATTCTTAGGAGTTTAATATGGGGCGTTGAGTCCACTTCGTTGAGCAAGGAGTAGCTCTTGTCTATTACATATTTGGCTTATGGAACGGTATCTGTGCTAATTTCAATCTCTGGTTTTATGCAGCACCCCAACTCACCTTTCCCCTTAAGCAAGCATAAGTTGGTTTTCTACATTTGAGACCCTGTTCTGTTTTGTAATTCAGTTCCTGTGTAGCCAAGTTTACATTCCGTATAGTAGTGATATCTTATGATGTTTCTTTTTCTGTGTGACTTATTTCACTTAGAATCATCGTACCTGAATCCACTCATTATGCTGCTATGGGCCTGATGACATAGATTTCATTGCTGAGTGATATTGCATTGTACGTAAGTACCACAACTTCTTTATCCATTTTTCACTTTCTGTGATTTTGAACTTGTACTGTAAACGAGGTTCTTGTAAACAGAGCCGTCCCAAACTTTGGGGTGGCTGTGTCTTTTTGATTTTAATTTCCCTAAGCTATAGGACCATAAATGGAAGTGCCCTAGGCTCTGTTGCTTTGCTTTTTAGATGTTTCAGGAAACACCATACACTTCTCCAGAGTGGCTGTTGGCAATTTACATCCCGCCCATCAGCATAACAAGGCTCCCAGTTCTCCATGGCCTGTCCTGCCTTTCTGGATTTTACACTTTTTTCAGATGGCCCTTTTGACCGGGGGGCAGTGAGACTTCATTGTAGTGCAGATTTCCTTTGCAAGCTTGCTTGGTTGGCCAAAAAGGGCGTATGCGTTTTTTCCTGAATGTATTCAGGAAAAAACGCATACGCCCTTTTTGGCCAAGTGCATCATTGTGGACGTTCTGCCTCTTTTCCTATGCTTTACATGCAATTCCAGTCTACCTCCTGAAATCGGTTTCCTGCAATTCTGCCCCGCTTTCAAGTCCTCTTGGCAGCCTTACTTCAATATATTTTTGGACGATAGCTGTCATTTATAACTCTGCAGGTATGTGAATTACAGTGCCCCTGAGCTCCTTTCTTCAACTCGCTTTTTTGTGAGCTGGCCGCAACACCGCAGGATTGCTTCAGGCCCTAGTGTGGTTCCGGCATGGCACACTGAGCCTTTGGTTAATTCCTCTTCCTGGTGGGAAATGAGAGTTAAATTTGCCCGTCCAGACACCTCCAGCTAGTCTCTCATTGATTCTCCCTATTCCTGTTCATCTTCCGCAGAAATTGCAAACTGGGCCAAACAGGAGGTTAAAGGCACTGACTCTCCAAGTGGGGAGAGTGTTAGTAAAGCGTCTGGAATGTTGCACCCGAGTACCAGGGGACGAAAACTGACACAATTGAACACGTTTCCCTATCACACGGTGGATCATACTCTGGGTTCCTCATGCATGTTTTAGCTGAAGGAAGAATCCCTTAAACCTGGAGAGTTGAGACCCATGGAGTGGGTACCATGCAATATGATTTCAAAGGGTCTGCATTTGTCCACCGAACCTCAGCAATAATATCACTGCTGCGTTTATGCCGCTGTACACATGCTTGATTCTCTTTCAGAGACATATAAATCCATAGGTTTTAAGATTCTTACTAGTCAGGTATATTCTTAGGCGTTTAATATGTGGTGTAGGGTCCACTTCGTTGATCAAGGAGTAGCTCTTGTCTATTACATATTTGGCTTATGGAACGGTATCTGTGCTAATTTCAATCTCTGGTTTTATGCAGCATCCGAACTCACCTATCCCCTTAAGCAAGCATAAGTCGGTTTTCTACATTTGAGACCCTGTTCTGTTTTGTAATTCAGTTCCTGTGTAGCCAAGTTTACATTCCATGTGGTAGAGATATCTTATGATGTTTCTTTTTCTGTGTGACTTATTTCACTTAGAATCATCGTACCTGAATCCACTCATTATGCTGCTACGGGCCTGATGACATAGATTTCATTGCTGAGTGATATTGCATTGTACGTAAGTACCACAACTTCTTTATCCATTTTGCGCTTTCTGTGATATTGAACTTGTACCGTAAACGAGGTTCTTGTAAACAGAGCTGTCCCAAACATTTGGGTGGTTGTGTCTTTTTGATTTTAATTTCCCTAAGCTATAGGACCATAAGTGGAAGTGCCCTAGGCTCTGTTGCTTTGCTTTTTAGATGTTTCAGGAAACACCATACACTTCTCCAGAGTGGCTGTTCGCAATTTACATCCCGCACATCAGCATAACAAGGTTCCCAATTCTCCATGGCCTGTCCTGCCTTTCTGGATTTTACACTTTTTTCAGATGGCCCTTTTGACCGGGGGCAGTGAGACTTCATTGTAGTGCAGATTTCCTTTGCAAGCTTGCTTGGTTGGCCAAAAAGGGCGTATGCGTTTATTCCTGAATATATTCAGGAAAAAACGCATACGCCCTTTTTGGCCAAGTGCATCATTGTGGACGTTCTGCCTCTTTTCCTATGCTTTACATGCTATTCCAGTCTACCTCCTGAAATCGGTTTCCTGCAATTCTGCCCCGCATTCAAGTCCCCTTGGCAGCCTTACTTCAATATATTTTTGGACGATAGCTGTCATTTATAACTCTGCAGTTTTGTGAATGACAGTGATCCTGAGCTCCTTTCTTCAACTCGCTTTCTTGTGAGCTGGCCGCAACACCGCAGCATTGCTTCAGGCCCTAGTGTGGTTCCGGAATGGCACGCTGAGCCTTTGGTTAATTCCTCTTCCTGGTGGGAAATGAGAGTTAAATTTGCCCGTCCAGACACCTCCAGCTAGTCTCTCATTGGTTCTCCCTATTCCTGTTCATTTTCCGCAGAAATTGCAAACTGGGCCAAACAGGAGTTTAAAGGCACTGACTCTCCAAGAGGGGAGACTGTTAGTAAAGCGTCTGGAATGTTGCACCCGAGTACCAGGGGAAGAAAACTGAGACACCTTTGAACACGTTTCCCGATCACACGGTGGATCATACTCTGGGTTCCACATGCATGTTTTAGCTGAAGGAAGAATCCCTTAAACCTGGAGAGTTGAGACCCATGGAATGGGTACCATGCAATATGACTTCAAAGGGTCTGCATTTGCTCACCGAACCTCACCAATCCTATCACTGTTGCGTTTATGCCGCTGTACACACGCTTGATTCTCTTTCAGAGACATATAAATCCATAGGTTTTAAGATTCTTACTATTCAGGTATATTCTTAGGAGTTTAATATGGGGCGTTGAGTCCACTTCGTTGAGCAAGGAGTAGCTCTTGTCTATTACATATTTGGCTTATGGAACGGTATCTGTGCTAATTTCAATCTCTGGTTTTATGCAGCACCCCAACTCACCTTTCCCCTTAAGCAAGCATAAGTTGGTTTTCTACATTTGAGACCCTGTTCTGTTTTGTAATTCAGTTCCTGTGTAGCCAAGTTTACATTCCGTGTAGTAGTGATATCTTATGATGTTTCTTTTTCTGTGTGACTTATTTCACTTAGAATCATCGTACCTGAATCCACTCATTATGCTGCTATGGGCCTGATGACATAGATTTCATTGCTGAGTGATATTGCATTGTACGTAAGTACCACAACTTCTTTATCCATTTTTCACTTTCTGTGATTTTGAACTTGTACTGTAAACGAGGTTCTTGTAAACAGAGCCGTCCCAAACTTTGGGGTGGCTGTGTCTTTTTGATTTTAATTTCCCTAAGCTACAGGACCATAAATGGAAGTGCCCTAGGCTCTGTTGCTTTGCTTTTTAGATGTTTCAGGAAACACCATACACTTCTCCAGAGTGGCTGTTGGCAATTTACATCCCGCCCATCAGCATAACAAGGCTCCCAGTTCTCCATGGCCTGTCCTGCCTTTATGGATTTTACACTTTTTTCAGATGGCCCTTTTGACCGGGGGGCAGTGAGACTTCATTGTAGTGCAGATTTCCTTTGCAAGCTTGCTTGGTTGGCCAAAAAGGGCGTATGCGTTTTTTCCTGAATGTATTCAGGAAAAAATGCATACGCCCTTTTTGGCCAAGTGCATCATTGTGGACGTTCTGCCTCTTTTCCTATGCTTTACATGCAATTCCTGTCTACCTCCTGAAATCGGTTTCCTGCAATTCTGCCCCGCTTTCAAGTCCTCTTGGCAGCCTTACTTCAATATATTTTTGGACGATAGCTGTCATTTATAACTCTGCAGGTATGTGAATTACAGTGCCCCTGAGCTCCTTTCTTCAACTCGCTTTTTTGTGAGCTGGCCGCAACACCGCAGCATTGCTTCAGGCCCTAGTGTGGTTCCGGCATGGCACACTGAGCCTTTGGTTAATTCCTCTTCCTGGTGGGAAATGAGAGTTAAATTTGCCCGTCCAGACACCTCCAGCTAGTCTCTCATTGGTTCTCCCTATTCCTGTTCATTTTCCGCAGAAATTGCAAACTGGGCCAAACAGGAGGTTAAAGGCACTGACTCTCCAAGTGGGGAGAGTGTTAGTAAAGCGTCTGGAATGTTGCACCCGAGTACCAGGGGACGAAAACTGACACAATTGAACACGTTTCCCTATCACACGGTGGATCATACTCTGGGTTCCTCATGCATGTTTTAGCTGAAGGAAGAATCCCTTAAACCTGGAGAGTTGAGACCCATGGAGTGGGTACCATGCAATATGATTTCAAAGGGTCTGCATTTGTCCACCGAACCTCAGCAATAATATCACTGCTGCGATTATGCCGCTGTACACACGCTTGATTCTCTTTCGGAGACATATAAATCCATAGGTTTTAAGATTCTTACTAGTCAGGTATATTCTTAGGCGTTTAATATGGGGTGTAGAGTCCACTTCGTTGATCAAGGAGTAGCTCTTGTCTATTACATATTTGGCTTATGGAACGGTATCTGTGCTAATTTCAATCTCTGGTTTTATGCAGCACCCCAACTCACCTTTCCCCTTAAGCAAGCATAAGTCGGTTTTCTACATTTGAGACCCTGTTCTGTTTTGTAATTCAGTTCCTGTGTAGCCAAGTTTACATTCCATGTGGTAGAGATATCTTATGATGTTTCTTTTTCTGTGTGACTTATTTCACTTAGAATCATCGTACCTGAATCCACTCATTATGCTGCTATGGGCCTGATGACATAGATTTCATTGCTGAGTGATATTGCATTGTACGTAAGTACCACAACTTCTTTATCCATTTTGCGCTTTCTGTGATATTGAACTTGTACCGTAAACGAGGTTCTTGTAAACAGAGCTGTCCCAAACATTTGGGTGGTTGTGTCTTTTTGATTTTAATTTCCCTAAGCTATAGGACCATAAGTGGAAGTGCCCTAGGCTCTGTTGCTTTGTTTTTTAGATGTTTCAGGAAACACCATACACTTCTCCAGAGTGGCTGTTGGCAATTTACATCCCGCCCATCAGCATAACAAGGCTCCCAGTTCTCCATGGCCTGTCCTGCCTTTCTGGATTTTACACTTTTTTCAGATGGCCCTTTTGACCAGGGGACAGTGAGACTTCTTTGTAGTGCAGATTTCCTTTGCAAGCTTGCTTGGTTGGCCAAAAAGGGCGTATGCGTTTTTTCCTGAATGTATTCAGGAAAAAACGCATACGCCCTTTTTGGCCAAGTGCATCATTGTGGACGTTCTGCCTCTTTTCCTATGCTTTACATGCAATTCCAGTCTACCTCCTGAAATCGGTTTCCTGCAATTCTGCCCCGCTTTCAAGTCCTCTTGGCAGCCTTACTTCAATATATTTTTGGACGATAGCTGTCATTTATAACTCTGCAGGTACGTGAATGACAGTGCCCCTGAGCTCCTTTCTTCAACTCGCTTTCTTGTGAGCTGGCCGCAACACCGCAGCCTTGCTTCAGGCCCTAGTGTGGTTCTGGCATGGCACGCTGAGCCTTTGGTTAATTCCTCTTCCTGGTGGGAAATGAGAGTTAAATTTGCCCGTCCAGACACCTCCAGCTAGTCTCTCATTGGTTCTCCCTATTCTTGTTCATTTTCCGCAGAAATTGCAAACTGGGCCAAACAGGAGGTTAAAGGCACTGAATCTCCAAGTGGGGAGAGTGTTAGTAAAGCGTCTGGAATGTTGCACCCGAGTACCAGGGGACGAAAACTGACACAATTGAACACGTTTCCCTATCACACGGTGGATCATACTCTGGGTTCCACATGCATGTTTTAGCTGAAGGAAGAATCCCTTAAACCTGGAGAGTTGAGACCCATGGAGTGGGTACCATGCAATATGTCTTCAAAGGGTCTGCATTTGTCCACCGAACCTCAGCAATAATATCACTGCTGCGTTTATGCCGCTGTACACACGCTTGATTCTCTTTCGGAGACATATAAATCCATACGTTTTAAGATTCTTACTAGTCAGGTATATTCTTAGGCGTTTAATATGGGGTGTAGAGTCCAATTCGTTGAATAAGGAGTAGCTCTTGTCTATTACATATTTGGCTTATGGAACGGTATCTGTGCTAATTTCAATCTTTGGTTTTATGCAGCACCCCAACTCACCTTTTCTCTTAAGCAAGCATAAGTCGGTTTTCTACATTTGAGACCCTGTTCTGTTTTGTAATTCAGTTCCTGTGTAGCCAAGTTTACATTCCGTGTAGTAGTGATATCTTATGATGTTTCTTTTTCTCTGTGACTTATTTCACTTAGAATCAACGTACCTGAATCCACTCGTTATGCTGCTATGGGCCTGATGACATAGATTTCATTGCTGCGTGATATTGCATTGTACGTAATTACCACAACTTCTTTATCCATTTTTCACTTTGTGTGATACTGAACTTGTACCGTAAACGAGGTTCTTGTAAACAGAGCCGTCTCAAACTTTGGGGTGGCTGTGTCTTTTTGATTTTAATTTCCCTAAGCTATAGGACCATAAGTGGAAGTGCCCTAGGCTCTGTTGCTTTGTTTTTTAGATGTTTCAGGAAACACCATACACTTCTCCAGAGTGGCTGTTGGCAATTTACATCCCGCCCATCAGCATAAAAAGGCTCCCAGTTCTCCATGGCCTGTTCTGCCTTTCTGGATTTTACACTTTTTTCAGATGGCCCTTTTGACCGGGGGGCAGTGAGACTTCATTGTAGTGCAGATTTCCTTTGCAAGCTTGCTTGGTTGGCCAAAAAGTGCCTATGTGTTTTTTCCTGAATATATTCAGGAAAGAACGCATATGCCCTTTTTGGCCAAGTGCATCATTGTGGACATTCTGCCTCTTATCCTATGCTTTACATGCAATTCCAGTCTACCTCCTGAAATCGGTTTCCTGCAATTCTGCCCCGCTTTCAAGTCCTCTTGGCAGCCTTACTTCAATACATTTTTGGACGATAGCTGTCATTTATAACTCTGCAGGTTTGTGAATGACAGTGCCCCTGAGCTCCTTTCTTCAACTCGCTGTCTTGTGAGCGGGCCGCAACAGCGCAGGATTTCTTCAGGCCCTAGTGTGGTTCCGGCATGGCACACTGAGCCTTTGGTTAATTCCTCTTCCTGGTGGGAAATGAGAGTTAAATTTCCCCGTCCAGACACCTCCAGCTAGTCTCTCATTGGTTCTCCCTATTCCTGTTCATTTTCCGCAGAAATTGCAAACTGGGCCAAACAGGAGTTTAAAGGCACTGACTCTCCAAGTGGGGAGAGTGTTAGTAAAGCGTCTGGAATGTTGCACCCGAGTACCGGGGGATGAAAACTGAGTCACATTTGAATACGTTTCCCGAAAACACGGTGGATCATACTCTGGGTTCCACATGCATGTTTTAGCTGAAGGAAGAATCCGTTAAACCTGGAGAGTTGAGACCCATGGAATGGGTACCATGCAATATGACTTCAAAGGGTCTGCATTTGCTCACCGATCCTCACCAATCCTATCACTGCTGCGTTTATGCCGCTGTACACACGCTTGATTCTCTTTCGGAGACATATAAATCCATAGGTTTTAAGATTCTTACTAGTCAGGTATATTCTTAGGCGTTTAATATGGGGTGTTGAGTCCACTTCGTTGAGCAAGGAGTAGCTCTTGTCTATTACATATTTGGCTTATGGAACGGTATCTGTGCTAATTTCAATCTCTGGTTTTATGCAGCACCCCAACTCACCTTTCCCCTTAAGGAAGCATAAGTTGGTTTTCTACATTTGAGACCCTGTTCTGTTTTGTAATTCAGTTCCTGTGTAGCCAAGTTTACATTCCATGTAGTAGTGACATCTTATGGTGTTTCTTTTTCTCTGTGACTTATTTCACTTAGAATCATCGTACCTGAATCCACTCATTATGCTGCTACGGGCCTGATGACATAGATTTCATGGCTGAGTGATATTGCATTGTACATAAGTACCACAAATTCTTTATCCATTTTTCGCTTTCTGCGATATTGAAGTTGTACCGTAAACGAGGTTCTTGTAAACAGAGCCGTCCCAAACTTTGGGGTGGCTGTGTCTTTTTGATTTTAATTTCCCTAAGCTATAGGACCATAAGTGGATGTGCCCTAGGCTCTGTTGCTTTGTTTTGTAGATGTTTCAGGAAACACCATACACTTCTCCAGAGTGGCTGTTTGCAATTTACAACCCACCCATGAGCATAACAAGGCTCCCAGTTCTCCATGGCCTGTCCTGCCTTTCTGGATTTTACACTTTTTTCAGATGTCCCTTTTGACCGGGGGGCAGTGAGACTTCATTGTAGTGCAGATTTCCTTTGCAAGCTTGCTTGCTTGGCCAAAAAGGGCCTATGTGTTTTTTCCTGAATATATTCAGGAAAGAACGCATACGCCCTTTTTGGCCAAGTGCATCATTGTGGACATTCTGCCTCTTTTCCTATGCTTTACATGCAATTCCAGTCTACCTCCTGAAATCGGTTTCCTGCAATTCTGCCCCGCTTTCAAGTCCTCTTGGCAGCCTTACTTCAATACATTTTTGGACGATAGCTGTCATTTATAACTCTGCAGGTTTGTGAATGACAGTGCCCCTGAGCTCCTTTCTTCAACTCGCTGTCTTGTGAGCTGGCCGCAACAGCGCAGGATTTCTTCAGGCCCTAGTGTGGTTCCGGCATGGCACACTGAGCCTTTGGTTAATTCCTCTTCCTGGTGGGAAATGAGATTTAAATTTCCCCGTCCAGACACCTCCAGCTAGTCTCTCATTGGTTCTCCCTATTCCTCTTCATTTTCCGCAGAAATTGCAAACTGGGCCAAACAGGAGGTTAAAGGCACTGACTCTCCAAGCGGGGAGAGTGTTAGTAAACCGTCTGGAATGTTGCACCCGAGTACCGGGGGATGAAAACTGAGACACCTTTGAACACGTTTCCCAATCACACGGTGGATCATACTCTGGGTTCCACATGCATGTTTTAGCTGAAGGAAGAATCCCTTAAACCTGGGGATTTGAGACCCATGGAAGGGTTACCATGCAACATGACTTCAAAGGGTCTGCATTTGCTCACCGATCCTCAACAATCCTATCACTGCTGCGTTTATGCCGCTGTACACACGCTTGATTCTCTTTCGGAGACATAGAAATCCATAGGTTTTAAGATTCTTACTAGTCAGGTATATTCTTAGGCGTTTAATATGGGGTGTTGAGTCCACTTCGTTGAGCAAGGAGTAGCTCTTGTCTATTACATATTTGGCTTATGGAACGGTATCTGTGCTAATTTCAATCTCTGGTTTTATGCAGCACCCCAACTCACCTTTCCCCTTAAGCAAGCATAAGTTGGTTTTCTACATTTGAGACCCTGTTCTGTTTTGTAATTCAGTTCCTGTGTAGCCAAGTTTACATTCCGTGTAGTAGTGATATCTTATTACGTTTCTTTTTCTCCGTGACTTATTTCACTTAGAATCATCGTACCTGAATCCACTCGTTATGCTGCTACGGGCCTGATGACATAGATTTCATTGCTGAGTGATATTGCATTATACGTAAGTACCACAACTTCTTTATCCATTTTTCACTTTCTGCGATATTGAACTTATACCGTAAACGAGGTTCTTGTAAACAGAGCCGTCCCAAACTTTGGGGTGGCTGTGTCTTTTTGATTTTAATTTCCCTAAGCTATAGGACCATAAGTGGAAGTGCCCTAGGCTCTGTTGCTTTGTTTTTTAGATGTTTCAGGAAACACCATACACTTCTCCAGAGTGGCTCTTGGCAATTTACATCTTGCCCATGAGCATAACAAGGCTCCCACGTCTCCATGGCCTGTCCTGCCTTTCTGGATTTTACACTTTTTTCAGATGTCCCTTTTGACCGGGGGGCAGTGAGACTTCATTGTAGTGCAGATTTCCTTTGCAAGCTTGCTTGCTTGGCCAAAAAGGGCCTATGTGTTTTTTCCTGAATATATTCAGGAAAGAACGCATACGCCCTTTTTGGCCAAGTGCATCATTGTGGACGTTCTGCCTCTTTTCCTATGCTTTACATGCAATTCCAGTCTACCTCCTGAAATCGGTTTCCTGCAATTCTGCCCCGCTTTCAAGTCCTCTTGGCAGCCTTACTTCAATACATTTTTGGACGATAGCTGTCATTTATAACTCTGCAGGTTTGTGAATGACAGTGCCCCTGAGCTCCTTTCTTCAACTCGCTGTCTTGTGAGCTGGCCGCAACAGCGCAGGATTTCTTCAGGCCCTAGTGTGGTTCCGGCATGGCACACTGAGCCTTTGGTTAATTCCTCTTCCTGGTGGGAAATGAGAGTTAAATTTGCCCGTCCAGACACCTCCAGCTAGTCTCTCATTGGTTCTCCCTATTCCTCTTCATTTTCCGCAGAAATTGCAAACTGGGCCAAACAGGAGGTTAAAGGCACTGACTCTCCAAGCGGGGAGAGTGTTAGTAAACCGTCTGGAATGTTGCACCCGAGTACCGGGGGACGAAAACTGAGACACATTTGAACACGTTTCCCGATCACATGGTGGATCATACTCTGGGTTCCACATGCATGTTTTAGATGAAGGAAGAATCCCTTAAACCTGGAGAGTTGAGACCCCTGCAATGGGTACCATGCAATATGACTTCAAAGGGTCTGCATTTGCTCACCGATCCTCAACAATCCTATCACTGCTGCGTTTATGCCGCTGTACACACGCTTGATTCTCTTTCGGAGACATAGAAATCCATAGGTTTTAAGATTCTTACTAGTCAGGTATATTCTTAGGCGTTTAATATGGGGTGTTGAGTCCACTTCGTTGAGCAAGCAGTAGGTCTTGTCTATTACATATTTGGCTTATGGAACGGTATCTGTGCTAATTTCAATCTCTGGTTTTATGCAGCACCCCAACTCACCTTTCCCCTTAAGCAAGCATAAGTTGGTTTTCTACATTTGAGACCCTGTTGTGTTTTGTAATTCAGTTCCTGTGTAGCCAAGTTTACATTCCATGTAGTAGTGATATCTTATGATGTTTCTTTTTCTGTGTGACTTATTTCACTTAGAATCATCGTACCTGAATCCACTCGTTATGCTGCTATGGGCCTGATGACATAGATTTCTTTGCTGAGTGACATTGCATTGTACGTATGTACCACAACTTCTTTATCCATTTTTCGCTTTCTGCGACATTGAACTTGTACCGTAAATGAGGTTCTTGTAAACAGAGCCATCCCAAACTTTGGGGTGGCTGTGTCTTTTTGATTTTAATTTCCCTAAGCTATAGGACCATAAGTGGAAGTGCCCTAGGCTCTGTTGCTTTCTTTTTTAAATGTTTCAGGAAAAACCATAAACTTCTCCAGAGTGGCTGTTGGCAATTTACATCCCGCCCATGAGCATAACAAGGCTCCCAGTTCTCCATGGCCTGTCCTGCTTTCTGGATTTTACACTTTATTCAGATGGGCTTTTGACCGGGAGGCAGTGAGACTTCATTGTAGTGCAGATTTCCTTTGCAAGCTTGCTTGGTTGGCCAAAAAGTGCGTATGCGTTTTTTCCTGAATATATTCAGGAAAAAACGCATACGCCCTTTTTGGCCAAGTGCATCATTGTGGACGTTCTGCCTCTTTTCCTATGCTTTACATGCAATTCCAGTCTACCTCTTGAAATCGGTTTCCTGCAATTCTGCCCCACTTTCAAGTCCTCTTGGCAGCCTTACTTCAATATATTTTTGGACGATAGCTGTCATTTATAACTCTGCAGGTTTGTGAATTACAGTGCCCCTGAGCTCCTTTCTTCAACTCGCTTTCTTGTGAGCTGCCCGCAACACCACTGCATTGCTTCAGGCCCTAGTGTGGTTCCGGCATGGCATGCTGAGCCTTTGGTTAATTCCTCTTCCTGGTGGGAAATGAGAGTTAAATTTGCCCTTCCAGACACCTCCAGCTAGTCTCTCATTGGTTCTCCCTATTCCTGTTCATTTTCCGCAGAAATTGCAAACTGGGCCAATCAGGAGGTTAAAGGCACTGACTCTCCAAGTGGAGAGAGTGTTAGTAAAGCATCTGGAATGTTGCACCCGAGTACCAGGGGACGAAAACTGAGACACCTTTGAACACGTTTCCGGATCACAAGGTGGATCATACTCTGTGTTCCACATGCACGTTTTAGCTGAAGGAAGAATCCCTTAAACCTGGAGAGTTGAGACCCATGGAATGTGTACCATGCAATATGACTTCAAAGGGTCTGCATTTGCTCACCGAACCTCACCAATCCTATCACTGCTGCGTTTATGCCGCTGTACACACGCTTGATTCTCTTTCGGAGACATATAAATCCATAGGTTTTAAGATTCTTACTAGTCAGGTATATTCTTAGGCGTTTAATATGGGGTGTTGAGTCCACTTCGTTGAGCAAGGAGTAGCTCTTGTCTATTACATATTTGGCTTATGGAACGGTATCTGTGCTAATTTCAATCTCTGGTTTTATGCAGCACCCCAACTCACCTTTCCCCTTAAGCAAGCATAAGTTGGTTTTCTACATTTGAGACCCTGTTCTGTTTTGTAATTCAGTTCCTGTGTAGCCAAGTTTACATTCCATGTAGTAGTGATATCTTATGATGTTTCTTTTTCTCTGTGACTTATTTCACTTAGAATCATCGTACCTGAATCCACTCATTATGCTGTTACGGGCCTGATGACATAGATTTCATTGCTGAGTGATATTGCATTGTACGTAAGTACCACAACTTCTTTATCCATTTTTCACTTTCTGTGATTTTGAACTTGTACTGTAAATGAGGTTCTTGTAAACAGAGCCATCCCAAACTTTGGGATGGCTGTGTCTTTTTGATTTTAATTTCCCTAAGCTATAGGACCATAAGTGGAAGTGCCCTAGGCTCTGTTGCTTTCTTTTTTAAATGTTTCAGGAAACACCATACACTTCTCCAGAGTGCCTGTTGGCAATTTACATCTCGCCAATGAGCATAACAAGGCTCCCAGTTCTCCATGGTCTGTCCTACTTTCTGGATTTTACACTTTTTTCAGATGGCCCATTTGACCGGGGGGCAGTGAGACTTCATTGTAGTGCAGATTTCCTTTGCAAGCTTGCTTGGTTGGCCAAAAAGTGCGTATGCGTTTTTTCCTGAATATATTCAGGAAAAAACGCATACGCCCTTTTTGGCCAAGTGCATCATTGTGGACGTTCTGCCTCTTTTGCTATGCTTTGCATGCAATTCCAGTCTACCTCCTGAAATCGGTTTCCTGCAATTCTGCCCCGCTTTCAAGTCCTCTTGGCAGCCTTACTTCAATATATTTTTGGACGATAGCTGTCATTTATAAGTCTGCAGGTTTGTGAATGACAGTGCCCCTGAGCTCCTTTCTTCAACTTGCTTTCTTGTGAGCTTGCCGCAACACTGCAGGATTGCTTCAGGCCCTAGTGTGGTTCCGGCATGTCATGCTGAGCCTTTGGTTAATTCCTCTTCCTGGTGGGAAATGAGAGTTAAATTTGCCCGTCCAGACACCTCCAGCTAGTCTCTCATTGGTTCTCCCTATTCCTGTTCATTTTCCGCAGAAATTGCAAACTGGGCCAAACAGGAGGTTAAAGGCACTGACTCTCCAAGTGGGGCGAGTGTTAGTAAAGCATCTGGAATGTTGCACCCGAGTACAGGGGGACGAAAACTGAGACACCTTTGAACACGTTTCCCGATCACACGGTGGATCATACTCTGGGTTCCACATGCATTTTTTAGCTGAAGGAAGAATCCCTTAAACCTGGAGAGTTGAGACCCATGGAATGGGTACCATGCAATATGACTTCAAAGGGTCTGCATTTGCTCACCGAACCTCACCAATCCTATCACTGCTGCATTTATGCCGCTGTACACACGCTTGATTCTCTTTCGGAGCATATAAATCCATAGGTTTTAAGATTCTTACTAGTCAGGTATATTCTTAGGAGTTTAATATGGGGTGTTGAGTCCACTTCGTTGAGCAAGGAGTAGCTCTTGTCTATTACATATTTGGCTTATGGAACGGTATCTGTGCTAATTTCAATCTCTGGTTTTATGCAGCCCCCCAACTCACCTTTCCCCTTAAGCAAGCATAAGTTGGTTTTCTACATTTGAGACCCTGTTCTGTTTTGTAATTCACTTCCTGCGTAGCCAAGTTTACATTCCATGTAGTAGTGATATCTTATGATGTTTCTTTTTCTCTGTGACTTATTTCACTTAGAATCATCGTACCTGAATCCACTCATTATGCTGCTACGGGCCTCATGACATAGATTTCATTGCTGAGTGATATTGCATTGTACGTAAGTACCACAACTTCTTTATCCATTTTTCGCTTTCTGCGATATTGAACTTGTACTGTAAACGAGGTTCTTGTAAACAGAGCAGTCCCAAACTGTGGGGTGGCTGTGTCTTTTTGATTTTAATTTCCCTAAGCTATAGGACCATAAGTGGAAGTGCCCTAGGCTCTGTTGCTTTGTTTTTTAGATGTTTCAGGAAACACCATACACTTCTCCAGAGTGGCTGTTGGCAATTTACATCCCGCCCATCAGCATAACAAGGCTCCCAATTCTCCATGGCCTGTCCTGCCTTTCTGGATTGTACACTTTTTTCAGATTGCCCTTTTGACCGGGGGGCAGTGAGACTTCATTTTAGTGCAGATTTCCTTTGTAAGCTTGCTTGGTTGACCAAAAAGGGCGTATGCGTTTTTTCCTGAATATATTCAGGAAAAAACGCATACGCCCTTTTTGGCCAAGTGCATCATTGTGGACGTTCTGCCTCTTTTGCTATGCTTTACATGCAATTCCAGTCTACCTCCTGAAATTGGTTTCCTGCAATTCTGCCCCGCTTTCAAGTCCTCTTGGCAGCCTTACTTCAATATATTTTTGGACGATAGCTGTCATTTATAACTCTGCAGGTTTGTGAATGACAGTGCCCCTGAGCTCCTTTCTTCAACTCGCTTTCTTGTGAGCTGCCCGCAACACCGCAGGATTGCTTCAGGCCCTTCTGTGGTTCCGGCTTGGCACGTTGAGCCTTTGGTTAATTCCTATTCCTTGTGGGAAATGAGAGTTAAATTTGCCCGTCCAGACACCTCCAGCTAGTCTCTCATTGGTTCTCCCTATTCCAGTTCATTTTCCGCAGAAATTGCAAACTGGGCCAAACAGGAGGTTAAAGGCACTGACTCTCCAAGTGGGGAGAGTGTTAGTAAAGCGTCTGGAATGTTGTACCCGAGTACCAGGGGACGAAAACTGAGACACATTTGAACACGTTTCCCAATCACACGGTGGATCATACTCTGGGTTCCACATGCATGTGTTAGCTGAAGGAAGAATCCCTTAAACCTGGAGAGTTGAGACCCATGGAATGGGTACCATGCAATATGACTTCAAATGGTCTGCATTTCCTCACCTATCCTCACCAATCCTATCACTGCTGCATTTATGCCGCTGTACACACGCTTGATTCTCTTTCGGAGACATATAAATCCATAGGTTTTAAGATTCTTACTAGTCAGGTATATTCTTAGGCGTTTAATATGGGGTGTTGGGTCCACTTCGTTGAGCAAGGAGTATCTCTTGTCTATTACATATTTGGCTTATGGAACGGTATCTGTGCTAATTTCAATCTCTAGTTTTATGCAGCACCCCAACTCACATTTCCCCTTAAGCAAGCATAAGTTGGTTTTCTACATTTGAGACCCTGTTCTGTTTTGTAATTCAGTTCCTGTGTAGCCAAGTTTACATTCCGTGTAGTAGTGATATCTTATGATGTTTCTTTTTCTGTGTGACTTATTTCACTTAGAATCATCGTACCTGAATCCACTCATTATGCTGCTACGGGCCTGATGACATAGATTTCATTGCTGAGTGATATTGCATTGTACGTAAGTACCACAACTTCTTTTTCCATTTTTCGCTTTCTGCGATATTGAACTTGTACCGTAAACGAGGTTCTTGTAAACAGAGCTGTCCCAAACTTTGGGGTGGCTGTGTCTTTTTGATTTTAATTTCCCTAAGCTATAGGACCATAAGTGGAAGTGCCCTAGGCTCTGTTGCTTTGTTTTATAGATGTTTCAGGAAACACCATGCACTTCTCCATAGTGGCTGTTGGCAATTTACATCCCGCCCATCAGCATAACAAGGCTCCCAGTTCTCCATGGCTTGTCCTGCCTTTCTGGATTTTACCCTTTTTTCAGATTGCCCTTTTGACCGGGGGCAGTGAGACTTCATTGTAGTGCAGATTTCCTTTGCAAGCTTGCTTGGTTGGCCAAAAAGTGCGTATGCGTTTTTTCCTGAATATATTCAGGAAAAAACGCATACGCCCTTTTTGGCCAAGTGCATCATTATGGATGTTCTGCCTCTTTTCCTGTGGTTTACATGCAAATCCAGTCTACCTCCTGAAATCGGTTTCCTGCAATTCTGCCCCGCTTTCAAGTCCTCTTGGCAGCCTTACTTCAATATATTTTTGGACGATAGCTGTCATTTTTAACTCTGCAGGTTTGTGAATGACAGTGCCCCTGAGCTCCTTTCTTCAACTCGCTTTCTTGTGAGCTGGCCGCAACACTGCAGGATTGCTTCAGACTCCAGTGTGGTTCCGGCATGGCACGCTGAGCCTTTGGTTAATTCCTCTTCCTTGTGGGAAATGAGAGTTAAATTTGCCCGTCCAGACACCTCCAGCTAGTCTCTTATTGGTTCTCCCTATTCCTTTTCATTTTAAGCAGAAATTGCAAACTGGGCCAAACAGGAGGTTAAAGGCACTGACTCTCCAAGTGGGGAGAGTGTTAGTAAATCGTCTGGAATGTTGCACCCGAGTTCCAGGGGACGAAAACTGAGACACATTTGAACACGTTTCCCGATCATACGGTGGATCATACTCTGGGTTCCACATGCATGTTTTAGCTGAAGGAAGAATCCCTTAAACCTGGAGAGTTGAGATCCATGGAATGGGTACCATGCAATATGACTTCAAAGGGTCTGGATTTGCTCACCGAACCTCACCAATCCTATCACTGCTGCATTTATGCCACTGTACACACGCTTGATTCTTTTTCAGAGACATATAAATCCATAGGTTTTAAGATTCTTACTAGTCAGGTATATTCTTAGGCATTTAATATGGGGTGTTGAGTCCACTTCATTGAGCAAGGAGTAGCTCTTGTCTATTACATATTTGGCTTATGGAACGGTATCTGTGCTAATTTCAATCTCTGGTTTTATGCAGCACCCCAACTCACCTTTCCCCTTAAGCAAGCATAAATTGGTTTTCTACATTTGAGACCCTGTTCTGTTTTGTAATTCAATTCCTGTGTAGCCAAGTTTACATTCCGTGTAGTAGTGATAACTTATGATGTTTCTTTTTCTGTGTGACTTATTTCACTTAGAATCATCGTACCTGAATCCACTCATTATGCTGCTACGGGCCTGATGACGTAGATTTCATTGCTGAGTGATATTGTATTGTACGTAAGTAGCACAACTTCTTTATCCATTTTTCGTTTTCTGTGATATTGAACTTGTACCGTTATCGAGGTTCTTGTAAACAGAGCAGTCCCAAACTTTGGGGTGGCTGTGTCTTTTTGATTTTAATTTCCCTAAGCTATAGGACCATAAGTGGAAGTGCCCTAGGCTCTGTTGCTTTTTTTTTTAGATGTTTCAGGAAACACCATACACTTCTCCAGAGTGGCTGTTGGCAATTTACATCCTGCCCATCAGCATAACAAGGCTCCCAGTTCTCTGTGGCCTGTCCTGCCTTTCTGGATTTTACACTTTTTTCAGATGGTCCTTTTGACTGGAGGGCAGTGAGACTTCATTGTAGTGCAGAATTCCTTTGCAATCTTGCTTGGTTGTCCAAAAAGGGCGTATGCGTTTTTTCCTGAATATATTCAGGAAAAAACGCATACGCCCTTTTTCGCCAAGTGCATCATTGTGGACGTTCTGCCTCTTTTCCTATGCTTTACATGCAATTCCAGTCTACCTCCTGAAATCGGTTTCCTGCAATTCTGCCCCGCTTTCAAGTCCTCTTGGCAGCCTTACTTGAATATATTTTTGGATGATAGCTGTCATTTATAACTCTGCAGGTTTGTGAATGACAGTGCCCCTGAGCTCCTTTCTTCAACTTGCTTTCTTGTGAGCTGGCCGCAACACCGCAGGATTGCTTCAGGCCCTAGTGTGGTTCCGGCACGGCACGCTGAGCCTTTGGTTAATTCCTCTTCCTGGTGGGAAATGAGAGTTAATTTTTTCCGTCCAGACACCTCCAGCTAGTCTCTCATTGGTTCTCCCTATTCCTCTTCATTTTCCGCAGAAATTGCAAACTGGGCCAAACAGGAGGTTAAAGGCACTGACTCTCCAAGCGGGGAGAGTGTTAGTAAACCATCTGGAATGTTGCACCCGAGTACCGGGGGACGAAAACTGAGACACATTTGAACACGTTTCCCGATCACACGGTGGATCATACTCTGGGTTCCACACGCATGTTTTAGCTGAAGGAAGAATCCCTTAAACCTGGGGATTTGAGACCCATGGAAGGGTTACCATGCAACATGACTTCAAAGGGTCTGCATTTGCTCACCGATCCTCAACAATCCTATCACTGCTGCGTTTATGCCGCTGTACACACGCTTGATTCTCTTTCGGAGACATAGAAATCCATAGGTTTTAAGATTCTTACTAGTCAGGTATATTCTTAGGCGTTTAATATGGGGTGTTGAGTCCACTTCGTTGAGCAAGGAGTAGGTCTTGTCTATTACATATTTGGCTTATGGAACGGTATCTGTGCTAATTTCAATCTCTGGTTTTATGCAGCACCCCAACTCACCTTTCCCCTTAAGCAAGCATAAGTTGGTTTTCTACATTTGAGACACTGTTCTGTTTTGTAATTCAGTTCCTGTGTAGCCAAGTTTACATTCCGTGTAGTAGTGATATCTTATTACGTTTCTTTTTCTCCGTGACTTATTTCACTTAGAATCATCGTACCTGAATCCACTCGTTATGCTGCTACAGGCCTGATGACATAGATTTCATTGCTGAGTGATATTGTATTGTACATAAGTACCACAACTTCTTTATCCATTTTTCGCTTTCTGCGATATTGAAGTTGTACCGTAAACGAGGTTCTTGTAAACAGAGCCGTCCCAAACTTTGGGGTGGCTGTGTCTTTTTGATTTTAATTTCCCTAAGCTATAGGACCATAAGTGGAAGTGCCCTAGGCTCTGTTGCTTTGTTTTGTAGATGTTTCAGGAAACACCATACACTTCTCCAGAGTGGCTGTTGGCAATTTTCATCCCAACCATGAGCATAACAAGGCTCCCATGTCTCCATGGCCTGTCCTGCCTTTCTGGATTTTACACTTTTTTCAGATGGCCCTTTTGACCGGGGGGCAGTGAGACTTCATTGTAGTGCAGATTTCCTTTGCAAGCTTGCTTGGTTGGCCAAAAAGCGCGTATGCGTTTTTTCCTGAATATATTCAGAAAAAAACACATACGCACTTTTTGGCCAAGTGCATCATTGTGGACGTTCTGCCTCTTTCCCTATGCTTTACATGCAATTCCAGTCTACCTCCTGAAATCGGTTTCCTGCAATTCTGCCCCGCTTTCAACTCCTCTTGGCAGCCTTACTTCAATATATTTTTGGACAATAGCTGTCATTTATAACTCTGCAGGTCTGTGAATGACAGTGCCCCTGAGCTCCTTTCTTCAACTCGCTTTCTTGTGAGGTGGCCGCAACACCACAGGATTGCTTCAGGCCCTAGTGTGGTTCCGGCACGGCACGCTGAGCCTTTGGTTAATTCCTCTTCCTGGTGGGAAATGAGAGTTAAATTTGCCCGTCCAGACACCTCCAGCTAGTCTCTCATTGTTTCTCGCTATTCCTGTTCATTTTGCGCAGAAATTGCAAACTGGGCCAAACAGGAGGTTAAAGGCACTGACTCTCCAAGTGGGGAGAGTGTTAGTAAAGCGTCTGGAATGTTGCACCCAAATACCGGGGGACGAAAACTGAGACACATTTGAACACGTTTCCCGATCACATGGTGGATCATACTCTGGGTTCCACATGCATGTTTTAGATGAAGGAAGAATCCCTTAAACCTGGAGAGTTGAGACCCATGGAATGGGTACAATGCAATATGACTTCAAAGGGTCTGGATTTGCTCACCGATCCTCACCAATCCTATCACTGCTGCGTTTATGCCGCTGTACACACGCTTGATTCTCTTTCGGGACATATAAATCCATAGGTTTTAAGATTCTTACTAGTCAGTTATATTCTTAGGCGTTTAATATGGGGTGTTGAGTCCACTTCGTTGAGCAAGGAGTAGCTCTTGTCTATTACATATTTGGCTTATGGAACGGTATCTGTGCTAATTTCAATCTCTGGTTTTATGCAGCACCCCAACTCACCTTTCCCCTTAAGCAAGCATAACTTGGTTTTCTACATTTGAGACCCTGTTCTGTTTTGTAATTCAGTTCCTGTGTAGCCAAGTTTACATTCCGTGTAGTAGTGATATCTTACGATGGTTCTTTTTCTCTGTGACTTATTTCACTTAGAATCATCGTACCTGAATCCACTCGTTATGCTGCTACGGGCCTGATGACATAGATTTCATTGCTGAGTGATATTGCATTGTACGTAATTACCACAACTTTTTATCCATTTTTCGCTTTCTGCGATATTGAACTTGTACCGTAAACGAGTTTCTTGTAAACAGAGCCGTCCCAAACTTTGCGGTGGCTGTGTCTTTTTGATTTAAATTTCCCTAAGCTATAGGACCATAAGTGGATGTGCCCTAGGCTCTGTTGCTTTGTTTTGTAGATGTTTCAGGAAACATCATACACTTCTCCAGAGTAGCTGTTTGCAATTTACAACCCACCCATGAGCATAACAAGGCTCCCAGTTCTCCATGGCCTGTCCTGCCTTTCTGGATTTTACACTTTTTTCAGGTGGCCCTTTTGACCGGGGGGCAGTGAGACTTCATTGTAGTGCAGATTTCCTTTGCAAGCTTGCTTGCTTGGCCAAAAAGAGCGTATGCGTTTTTTCCTGAATATATTCAGGAAAAAACGCATACGCCCTTTTTGGCCAAGTGCATCATTGTGGACGTTCTGCCTCTTTTGCTATGCTTTACATGCAATTCCAGTCTACCTCCTGAAATCGGTTTCCTGCAATTCTGCCCCGCTTTCAAGTCCTCTTGGCAGCCTTACTTGAATATATTTTTGGACGATAGCTGTCATTTATAACTCTGCAGGTTTGTGAATGACAGTGCCCCTGAGCTCCTTTCTTCAACTTGCTTTCTTGTGAGCTGGCCGCAACACCGCAGGATTGCTTCAGGCCCTAGTGTGGTTCCGGCACGGCACGCTGAGCCTTTGGTTAATTCCTCTTCCTGGTGGGAAATGAGAGTTAATTTTTTCCGTCCAGACACCTCCAGCTAGTCTCTCATTGGTTCTCCCTATTCCTCTTCATTTTCCACAGAAATTGCAAACTGGGCCAAACAGGAGGTTAAAGGCACTGACTCTCCAAGCGGGGAGAGTGTTAGTAAACCGTCTGGAATGTTGCACCCGAGTACCGGGGGACGAAAACTGAGACACATTTGAACACGTTTCCCGATCACACGGTGGATCATACTCTGGGTTCCACATGCATGTTTTAGCTGAAGGAAAAATCCGTTAAACCTGGGGATTTGAGACCCATGGAATGGTTACCATGCAGCATGACTTCAAAGGGTCTGCATTTGCTCACCGATCCTCAACAATCCTATCACTGCTGCGTTTATGCCGCTGTACACACGCTTGATTCTCTTTCGGAGACATATAAATCCATAGGTTTTAAGATTCTTACTAGTCAGGTATATTCTTAGGCGTTTAATATGGGGTGTTGAGTCCACTTCGTTGAGCAAGGAGTAGGTCTTGTCTATTATATATTTGGCTTATGGAACGGTATCTGTGCTAATTTCAATCTCTGGTTTTATGCAGCACCCCAACTCACCTTTCCCCTTAAGCAAGCATAAGTTGGTTTTCTACATTTGAGACACTGTTCTGTTTTGTAATTCAGTTCCTGTGTAGCCAAGTTTACATTCCGTGTAGTAGTGATATCTTATTACGTTTCTTTTTCTCCGTGACTTATTTCACTTAGAATCATCGTACCTGAATCCACTCGTTATGCTGCTACGGGCCTGATGACATAGATTTCATTGCTGAGTGATATTGCATTGTACGTAAGTACCACAACTTCTTTATCCTTTTTTCGCTTTCTGCGATATTGAACTTATACCGTAAACGAGGTTCTTGTAAACAGAGCCGTCCCAAACTTTGGGGTGGCTGTGTCTTTTTGATTTTAATTTCCCTAAGCTATAGGACCATAAGTGGAAGTGCCCTAGGCTCTGTTGCTTTGTTTTTTAGATGTTTCAGGAAACACCATACACTTCTCCAGAGTGGCTCTTGGCAATTTACATCCTGCCCATGAGCATAACAAGGCTCCCACGTCTCCATGGCCTGTCCTGCCTTTCTGGATTTTACACTTTTTTCAGATGTCCCTTTTGACCGGAGGGCAGTGAGACTTCATTGTAGTGCAGATTTCCTTTGCAAGCTTGCTTGCTTGGCCAAAAAGGGCCTATGTGTTTTTTCCTGAATATATTCAGGAAAGATCGCATACGCCCTTTTTGGCCAAGTGCATCATTGTGGACATTCTGCCTCTTTTGCTATGCTTTACATGCAATTCCAGTCTACCTCCTGAAATCGGTTTCCTGCAATTCTGCCCCGCTTTCAAGTCCTCTTGGCAGCCTTACTTCAATACATTTTTGGACGATAGCTGTCATTTATAACTCTGCAGGTTTGTGAATGACAGTGCCCCTGAGCTCCTTTCTTCAACTCGCTGTCTTGTGAGCTGGCCGCAACAGCGCAGGATTTCTTCAGGCCCTAGTGTGGTTCCGGCATGGCACACTGAGCCTTTGGTTAATTCCTCTTCCTGGTGGGAAATGAGAGTTAAATTTCCCCGTCCAGACACCTCCAGCTAGTCTCTCATTGGTTCTCCCTATTCCTGTTCATTTTCCGCAGAAATTGCAAACTGGGCCAAACAGGAGTTTAAAGGCACTGACGCTCCAAGTGGGGAGAGTGTTAGTAAAGCGTCTGGAATGTTGCACCCGAGTACCGGGGGATGAAAACTGAGTCACATTTGAATACGTTTCCCGAAAACACGGTGGATCATACTCTGGGTTCCACATGCATGTTTTAGCTGAAGGAAGAATCCCTTAAACCTGGAGAGTTGAGACCCATGGAATGGGTACCATGCAATATGTCTTCAAAGGGTCTGAATTTGCTCACCGATCCTCAACAATCCTATCACTGCTGCGTTTATGCCGCTGTACACACGCTTGATTCTCTTTCGGAGACATATAAATCCATAGGTTTTAAGATTCTTACTAGTCAGGTATATTCTTGGGCGTTTAATATGGGGTGTTGAGTCCACTTCGTTGAGCAAGGAGTAGCTCTTGTCTATTACATATTTGGCTTATGGAACGGTATCTGTGCTAATTTCAATCTCTGGTTTTATGCAGCACCCAAACTCACCTTTCCCCTTAAGGAAGCATAAGTTGGTTTTCTACATTTGTGACCCTGTTCTGTTTTGTAATTCAGTTCCTGTGTAGCCAAGTTTGCATTCCATGTAGTAGTGACATCTTATGATGTTTCTTTTTCTCTGTGACTTATTTCACTTAAAATCATCGTACCTGAATCCACTCATTATGCTGCTACGGGCCTGATGACATAGATTTCATTGCTGAGTGATATTGCATTGTACATAAGTACCACAACTTCTTTATCCGTTTTTCGCTTTCTGTGATATTGAAGTGGTACTGTAAACGAGGTTCTTGTAAACACAGCCGTCCCAAACTTTGGGGTGGCTGTGTCTTTTTGATTTTAATTTCCCTAAGCTATAGGACCATAATTGGATGTGCCCTAGGCTCTGTTGCTTTGTTTTGTAGATGTTTCAGGAAACACCATACACTTCTCCAGAGTGGCTGTTTGCAATTTACAACCCACCCATGAGCATAAGAAGGCTCCCAGTTCTCCATGGCCTGTCCTGCCTTTCTGGATTTTACACTTTTTTCAGATGGCCCTTTTGACCAGGGGGCAGTGAGACTTCATTGTAGTGCAGATTTCCTTTGCAAGCTTGCTTGCTTGGCCAAAAAGAGCGTATGCGTTTTTTCCTGAATATATTCAGGAAGAAACGCATACGCCCTTTTTGGCCAAGTGCATCATTGTGGACGTTCTGCCTCTTTTGCTATGCTTTACATGCAATTCCAGTCTACCTCCTGAAATCGGTTTCCTGCAATTCTGCCCCGCTTTCAAGTCCTCTTGGCAGCCTTACTTGAATATATTTTTGGACGATAGCTGTCATTTTTAACTCTGCAGGTTTGTGAATGACAGTGCCCCTGAGCTCCTTTCTTCAACTCGCTTTCTTGTGAGCTGGCCGCAACACCGCAGGATTGCTTCAGGCTCCAGTGTGGTTCCGGCATGGCACGCTGAGCCTTTGGTTAATTCCTCTTCCTTGTGGGAAATGAGAGTTAAATTTGCCCGTCCAGACACCTCCAGCTAGTCTCTTATTGGTTCTCCCTATTCCTGTTCATTTTAAGCAGAAATTGCAAACTGGGCCAAACAGGAGGTTAAAGGCACTGACTCTCCAAGTGGGGAGAGTGTTAGTAAAGCGTCTGGAATGTTGCACCCGAGTACCAGGGGACGAAAACTGAGACACCTTTGAACACGTTTCCCGATCACACGGTGGATCATACTCTGGGTTCCACATGCATGTTTTACCTGAAGGAAGAATCCTTTAAACCTGGAGAGTTGAGACCCATGAAATGGGTACCATGCAATATGACTTCAAAGGGTCTGCATTTGCTCACAGAACCTCACCAATCTTATCACTGCTGCGTTTATGCCGCTGTACACACGCTTGATTCTCATTCAGAGACATAAATCCATAGGTTTTAAGATTCTTACTAGTCAGGTATATTCTTAGGCGTTTAATATGGGGTGTAGAGTCCACTTTGTTGATCAAGGAGTAGCTCTTGTCTATTACATATTTGGCTTATGGAACGGTATCTGTGCTAATTTCAATCTCTGGTTTTATGCAGCACCCCAACTCACCTTTCCCCTTAAGCAAGCATAAGTCGGTTTTCTACATTTGAGACACTGTTCTGTTTTGTAATTCAGTTCCTGTGTAGCCAAGTTTACATTCCGTGTAGTAGTGATAACTTATTACGTTTCTTTTTCTCCGTGACTTATTTCACTTAGAATCATCGTACCTGAATCCACTCGTTATGCTGCTCCGGGCCTGATGACATAGATTTCATTGCTGAGTGATATTGCATTGTACGTAAGTACCACAACTTCTTTATCCTTTTTTCGCTTTCTGCGATATTGAACTTATACCGTAAACGAGGTTCTTGTAAACAGAGCCGTCCCAAACTTTGGGGTGGCTGTGTCTTTTTGATTTTAATTTCCCTAAGCTATAGGACCATAAGTGGAAGTGCCCTAGGCTCTGTTGCTTTGTTTTTTAGATGTTTCAGGAAACACCATACACTTCTCCAGAGTGGCTCTTGGCAATTTACATCCTGCCCATGAGCATAACAAGGCTCCCACATCTCCATGGCCTGTCCTGCCTTTCTGGATTTTACACTTTTTTCAGATGTCCCTTTTGACCGGAGGGCAGTGAGACTTCATTGTAGTGCAGATTTCCTTTGCAAGCTTGCTTGCTTCGCCAGAAAGGGCCTATGTGTTTTTTCCTGAATATATTCAGGAAAGAACGCATACGCCCTTTTTGGCCAAGTGCATCATTGTGGACATTCTGCCTCTTTTGCTATGCTTTACATGCAATTCCAGTCTACCTCCTGAAATCGGTTTCCTGCAATTCTGCCCCGCTTTCAAGTCCTCTTGGCAGCCTTACTTCAATACATTTTTGGACGATAGCTGTCATTTATAACTCTGCAGGTTTGTGAATGACAGTGCCCCTGAGCTCCTTTCTTCAACTCGCTGTCTTGTGAGCTGGCCGCAACAGCGCAGGATTTCTTCAGGCCCTAGTGTGGTTCCGGCATGGCACACTGAGCCTTTGGTTAATTCCTCTTCCTGGTGGGAAATGAGAGTTAAATTTCCCCGTCCAGACACCTCCAGCTAGTCTCTCATTGGTTCTCCCTATTCCTGTTCATTTTCCGCAGAAATTGCAAACTGGGCCAAACAGGAGTTTAAAGGCACTGACGCTCCAAGTGGGGAGAGTGTTAGTAAAGCGACTGGAATGTTGCACCCGAGTACCGGGGGATGAAAACTGAGTCACATTTGAATACGTTTCCCGAAAACACGGTGGATCATACTCTGGGTTCCACATGCATGTTTTAGCTGAAGGAAGAATCCCTTAAACCTGGAGAGTTGAGACCCATGGAATGGGTACCATGCAATATGTCTTCAAAGGGTCTGAATTTGCTCACCGATCCTCAACAATCCTATCACTGCTGCGTTTATGCCGCTGTACACACGCTTGATTCTCTTTCGGAGACATATAAATCCATAGGTTTTAAGATTCTTACTAGTCAGGTATATTCTTGGGCGTTTAATATGGGGTGTTGAGTCCACTTCGTTGAGCAAGGAGTAGCTCTTGTCTATTACATATTTGGCTTATGGAACGGTATCTGTGCTAATTTCAATCTCTGGTTTTATGCAGCACCCAAACTCACCTTTCCCCTTAAGGAAGCATAAGTTGGTTTTCTACATTTGTGACCCTGTTCTGTTTTGTAATTCAGTTCCTGTGTAGCCAAGTTTGCATTCCATGTAGTAGTGACATCTTATGATGTTTCTTTTTCTCTGTGACTTATTTCACTTAAAATCATCGTACCTGAATCCACTCATTATGCTGCTACGGGCCTGATGACATAGATTTCATTGCTGAGTGATATTGCATTGTACATAAGTACCACAACTTCTTTATCCGTTTTTCGCTTTCTGTGATATTGAAGTGGTACTGTAAACGAGGTTCTTGTAAACACAGCCGTCCCAAACTTTGGGGTGGCTGTGTCTTTTTGATTTTAATTTCCCTAAGCTATAGGACCATAATTGGATGTGCCCTAGGCTCTGTTGCTTTGTTTTGTAGATGTTTCAGGAAACACCATACACTTCTCCAGAGTGGCTGTTTGCAATTTACAACCCACCCATGAGCATAACAAGGCTCCCAGTTCTCCATGGCCTGTCCTGCCTTTCTGGATTTTACACTTTTTTCAGATGGCCCTTTTGACCAGGGGGCAGTGAGACTTCATTGTAGTGCAGATTTCCTTTGCAAGCTTGCTTGCTTGGCCAAAAAGAGCGTATGCGTTTTTTCCTGAATATATTCAGGAAGAAACGCATACGCCCTTTTTGGCCAAGTGCATCATTGTGGACGTTCTGCCTCTTTTGCTATGCTTTACATGCAATTCCAGTCTACCTCCTGAAATCGGTTTCCTGCAATTCTGCCCCGCTTTCAAGTCCTCTTGGCAGCCTTACTTGAATATATTTTTGGACGATAGCTGTCATTTTTAACTCTGCAGGTTTGTGAATGACAGTGCCCCTGAGCTCCTTTCTTCAACTCGCTTTCTTGTGAGCTGGCCGCAACACCGCAGGATTGCTTCAGGCTCCAGTGTGGTTCCGGCATGGCACGCTGAGCCTTTGGTTAATTCCTCTTCCTTGTGGGAAATGAGAGTTAAATTTGCCCGTCCAGACACCTCCAGCTAGTCTCTTATTGGTTCTCCCTATTCCTGTTCATTTTAAGCAGAAATTGCAAACTGGGCCAAACAGGAGGTTAAAGGCACTGACTCTCCAAGTGGGGAGAGTGTTAGTAAAGCGTCTGGAATGTTGCACCCGAGTACCAGGGGACGAAAACTGAGACACCTTTGAACACGTTTCCCGATCACACGGTGGATCATACTCTGGGTTCCACATGCATGTTTTACCTGAAGGAAGAATCCTTTAAACCTGGAGAGTTGAGACCCATGAAATGGGTACCATGCAATATGACTTCAAAGGGTCTGCATTTGCTCACAGAACCTCACCAATCTTATCACTGCTGCGTTTATGCCGCTGTACACACGCTTGATTCTCATTCAGAGACATAAATCCATAGGTTTTAAGATTCTTACTAGTCAGGTATATTCTTAGGCGTTTAATATGGGGTGTAGAGTCCACTTTGTTGATCAAGGAGTAGCTCTTGTCTATTACATATTTGGCTTATGGAACGGTATCTGTGCTAATTTCAATCTCTGGTTTTATGCAGCACCCCAACTCACCTTTCCCCTTAAGCAAGCATAAGTCGGTTTTCTACATTTGAGACACTGTTCTGTTTTGTAATTCAGTTCCTGTGTAGCCAAGTTTACATTCCGTGTAGTAGTGATAACTTATTACGTTTCTTTTTCTCCGTGACTTATTTCACTTAGAATCATCGTACCTGAATCCACTCGTTATGCTGCTCCGGGCCTGATGACATAGATTTCATTGCTGAGTGATATTGCATTGTACGTAAGTACCACAACTTCTTTATCCTTTTTTCGCTTTCTGCGATATTGAACTTATACCGTAAACGAGGTTCTTGTAAACAGAGCCGTCCCAAACTTTGGGGTGGCTGTGTCTTTTTGATTTTAATTTCCCTAAGCTATAGGACCATAAGTGGAAGTGCCCTAGGCTCTGTTGCTTTGTTTTTTAGATGTTTCAGGAAACACCATACACTTCTCCAGAGTGGCTCTTGGCAATTTACATCCTGCCCATGAGCATAACAAGGCTCCCACATCTCCATGGCCTGTCCTGCCTTTCTGGATTTTACACTTTTTTCAGATGTCCCTTTTGACCGGAGGGCAGTGAGACTTCATTGTAGTGCAGATTTCCTTTGCAAGCTTGCTTGCTTCGCCAGAAAGGGCCTATGTGTTTTTTCCTGAATATATTCAGGAAAGAACGCATACGCCCTTTTTGGCCAAGTGCATCATTGTGGACATTCTGCCTCTTTTGCTATGCTTTACATGCAATTCCAGTCTACCTCCTGAAATCGGTTTCCTGCAATTCTGCCCCGCTTTCAAGTCCTCTTGGCAGCCTTACTTCAATACATTTTTGGACGATAGCTGTCATTTATAACTCTGCAGGTTTGTGAATGACAGTGCCCCTGAACTCCTTTCTTCAACTCGCTGTCTTGTGAGCTGGCAGCAACAGCGCAGGATTTCTTCAGGCCCTAGTGTGGTTCCAGCATGGCACACTGAGCCTTTGGTTAATTCCTCTTCCTGGTGGGAAATGAGAGTTAAATTTCCCCGTCCAGACACCTCCAGCTAGTCTCTCATTGGTTCTCCCTATTCCTGTTCATTTTCCGCAGAAATTGCAAACTGGACCAAACAGGAGTTTAAAGGCACTGACTCTCCAAGTGGGGAGAGTGTTAGTAAAGCGTCTGGAATGTTGCACCCGAGTACCGGGGGATGAAAACTGAGTCACATTTGAATACGTTTCCCGAAAACACGGTGGATCATACTCTGGGTTCCACATGCATGTTTTAGCTGAAGGAAGAATCCCTTAAACCTGGAGAGTTGAGACCCATGGAATGGGTACCATGCAATATGTCTTCAAAGGGTCTGAATTTGCTCACCGATCCTCAACAATCCTATCACTGCTGCGTTTATGCCGCTGTACACACGCTTGATTCTCTTTCGGAGACATATAAATCCATAGGTTTTAAGATTCTTACTAGTCAGGTATATTCTTAGGCGTTTAATATGGGGTGTTGAGTCCACTTCGTTGAGCAAGGAGTAGCTCTTGTCTATTACATATTTGGCTTATGGAACGGTATCTGTGCTAATTTCAATCTCTGGTTTTATGCAGCACCCCAACTCACCTTTCCCCTTAAGGAAGCATAAGTTGGTTTTCTACATTTGAGACCCTGTTCTGTTTTGTAATTCAGTTCCTGTGTAGCCAAGTTTGCATTCCATGTAGTAGTGACATCTTATGATGTTTCTTTTTCTCCGTGACTTATTTCACTTAGAATCATCGTACCTGAATCCACTCATTATGCTGCTACGGGCCTGATGACATAGATTTCATTGCTGAGTGATATTGCATTGTACATAAGTACCACAACTTCTTTATCCATTTTTCGCTTTCTGTGATATTGAAGTGGTACTGTAAACGAGGTTCTTGTAAACAGAGCCGTCCCAAACTTTGGGGTGGCTGTGTCTTTTTGATTTTAATTTCCCTAAGCTATAGGACCATAATTGGATGTGCCCTAGGCTCTGTTGCTTTGTTTTGTAGATGTTTCAGGAAACACCATACACTTCTCCAGAGTGGCTGTTTGCAATTTACAACCCACCCATGAGCATAAGAAGGCTCCCAGTTCTCCATGGCCTGTCCTGCCTTTCTGGATTTTACACTTTTTTCAGATGGCCCTTTTGACCAGGGGGCAGTGAGACTTCATTGTAGTGCAGATTTCCTTTGCAAGCTTGCTTGCTTGGCCAAAAAGCGCGTATGCGTTTTTTCCTGAATATATTCAGAAAAAAACACATACGCCCTTTTTGGCCAAGTGCATCATTGTGGACGTTCTGCCTCTTTCCCTATGCTTTACATGCAATTCCAGTCTACCTCCTGAAATCGGTTTCCTGCAATTCTGCCCCGCTTTCAAGTCCTCTTGGCAGCCTTACTTCAATATATTTTTGGACGATAGCTGTCATTTATAACTCTGCAGGTTTGTGAATGACAGTGCCCCTGAGCTCCTTTCTTCAACTCGCTTTCTTGTGAGCTGCCCGCAACACCGCAGGATTGCTTCAGGCCCTACTGTGGTTCCGGCTTGGCACGTTGAGCCTTTGGTTAATTCCTATTCCTTGTGGGAAATGAGAGTTAAATTTGCCCGTCCAGACACCTCCAGCTAGTCTCTCATTGGTTCTCCCTATTCCAGTTCATTTTCCGCAGAAATTGCAAACTGGGCCAAACAGGAGGTTAAAGGCACTGACTCTCCAAGTGGGGAGAGTGTTAGTAAAGCGTCTGGAATGTTGTACCCGAGTACCAGGGGACGAAAACTGAGACACATTTGAACACGTTTCCCAATCACACGGTGGATCATACTCTGGGTTCCACATGCATGTGTTAGCTGAAGGAAGAATCCCTTAAACCTGGAGAGTTGAGACCCATGGAATGGGTACCATGCAATATGACTTCAAATGGTCTGCATTTCCTCACCTATCCTCACCAATCCTATCACTGCTGCATTTATGCCGCTGTACACATGCTTGATTCTCTTTCGGAGACATATAAATCCATAGGTTTTAAGATTCTTACTAGTCAGGTATATTCTTAGGCGTTTAATATGGGGTGTTGGGTCCACTTCGTTGAGCAAGGAGTATCTCTTGTCTATTACATATTTGGCTTATGGAACGGTATCTGTGCTAATTTCAATCTCTAGTTTTATGCAGCACCCCAACTCACATTTCCCCTTAAGCAAGCATAAGTTGGTTTTCTACATTTGAGACCCTGTTCTGTTTTGTAATTCAGTTCCTGTGTAGCCAAGTTTACATTCCGTGTAGTAGTGATATCTTATGATGTTTCTTTTTCTGTGTGACTTATTTCACTTAGAATCATCGTACCTGAATCCACTCATTATGCTGCTACGGGCCTGATGACATAGATTTCATTGCTGAGTGATATTGCATTGTACGTAAGTACCACAACTTCTTTATCCATTTTTCGCTTTCTGCGATATTGAACTTGTACCGTAAACGAGGTTCTTGTAAACAGAGCTGTCCCAAACTTTGGGGTGGCTGTGTCTTTTTGATTTTAATTTCCCTAAGCTATAGGACCATAAGTGGAAGTGCCCTAGGCTCTGTTGCTTTGTTTTATAGATGTTTCAGGAAACACCATACACTTCTCCAGAGGGGCTGTTGGCAATTTACATCCCGCCCATCAGCATAACAAGGCTCCCAGTTCTCCATGGCTTGTCCTGCCTTTCTGGATTTTACCCTTTTTTCAGATTGCCCTTTTGACCGGGGGCAGTGAGACTTCATTGTAGTGCAGATTTCCTTTGCAAGCTTGCTTGGTTGGCCAAAAAGTGCGTATGCGTTTTTTCCTGAATATATTCAGGAAAAAACGCATACGCCCTTTTTGGCCAAGTGCATCATTATGGATGTTCTGCCTCTTTTCCTGTGGTTTACATGCAAATCCAGTCTACCTCCTGAAATCGGTTTCCTGCAATTCTGCCCCGCTTTCAAGTCCTCTTGGCAGCCTTACTTCAATATATTTTTGGACGATAGCTGTCATTTTTAACTCTGCAGGTTTGTGAATGACAGTGCCCCTGAGCTCCTTTCTTCAACTCGCTTTCTTGTGAGCTGGCCGCAACACTGCAGGATTGCTTCAGGCTCCAGTGTGGTTCCGGCATGGCACGCTGAGCCTTTGGTTAATTCCTCTTCCTTGTGGGAAATGAGAGTTAAATTTGCCCGTCCAGACACCTCCAGCTAGTCTCTAATTGGTTCTCCCTATTCCTGTTCATTTTAAGCAGAAATTGCAAACTGGGCCAAACAGGAGGTTAAAGGCACGGACTCTCCAAGTGGGGAGAGTGTTAGTAAAGCGTCTGGAATGTTGCATCCGAGTACCACGGGACGAAAACTGAGACACCTTTGAACACGTTTCCCGATCACACGGTGGATCATACTCTGGGTTCCACATGCATGTTTTACCTGAAGGAAGAATCCCTTAAACCTGGAGAGTTGAGACCCATGAAATGGGTACCATGCAATATGACTTCAAAGGGTCTGCATTTGCTCACAGAACCTCACCAATCTTATCACTGCTGCGTTTATGCCGCTGTACACACGCTTGATTCTCATTCAGAGACATAAATCCATAGGTTTTAAGATTCTTACTAGTCAGGTATATTCTTAGGCGTTTAATATGGGGTGTAGAGTCCACTTCGTTGAGCAAGGAGTAGCTCTTGTCTATTACATATTTGGCTTATGGAATGGTATCTGTGCTAATTTCAATCTCTGGTTTTATGCAGCACTCCAACTCACCTTTCCCCTTAAGGAAGCATAAGTTGATTTTCTACATTTGAGACCCTGCTCTGTTTTGTAATTCAGTTCCTGTGTAGCCAAGTTTACATTCCGTGTGGTAGAGATATCTTATGATGTTTCTTTTTCTCTGTGACTTATTTCACTTAGAATCATCGTACCTGAATCCACTCATTATGCTGCTACGGGCCTGATGACATAGATTTCATTGCTGAGTGATATTGCATTGTACATAAGTACCACAACTTCTTTATCCATTTTTCGCTTTCTGCGATATTGAACTTGTACTGTAAACGAGGTTCTTGTAAACAGAGCCATCCCAAACTTTGGGGTGGCTGTGTCTTTTTGATTTTAATTTCCCTAAGCTATAGGACCATAAGTGGAAGGGCCCTAGGCTCTGTTGCTTTGTTTTTTAGATGTTTCAGGAAACACCATACAGTTCTCCAGAATGGCTGTGGGCAATTTACATCCCGCCCATCAGCATAACAAGGCTCCCAGTTCTCCATGGCCTGTCCTGCCTTTCTGGATTTTACACTTTTTTCAGATGGCCCTTTTGACCGGGGGGCAGTGAGACTTCATTGTAGTGCAGATTTTCTTTGCAAGCTTGCTTGGTTGGCCAAAAAGGGCATATGCGTTTATTCCTGAATATATTCAGGAAAAAACGCATACGCCCTTTTTGGCCAAGTGCATCATTGTGGACGTTCTGCCTCATTTGCTATGCTTTACATGCAATTCCTGTCTACCTCCTGCAATCCCTTTCCTGCAATTCTGCCCCACTTTCACGTCCTCTTGGCAGCTTTACTTCAATATATTTTTGGACGATAGCTGTCATTTATAACTCTGCAGGTTTGTGAATGACAGTGCCCCTGAGCTCCTTTCTTCAACTCGCTTTCTTGTGAGCTGGCCGCAACACCGCAGGATTGCTTCAGGCCCTACTGTGGTTCCGGCATGGCATGCTGAGCCTTTGGTTAATTCCTCTTCCTGGTGGGAAATGAGAGTTAAATTTGCCCGTCCAGACACCTCCAGCTAGTCTCTCATTGGTTCTCCCTATTCCTGTTCATTTTCCGTATAAATTGCAAACTGGGCCAAACAGGAGGTTAAAGGCACTGACTCTCCAAGTGGGGAGAGTGTTAGTAAAGCGTCTGGAATGTTGCACCCGAGTACCAGGGGACGAAAACTGAGACACCTTTGAACACGTTTCCCAATCACATGGTGGATCATACTCTGGGTTCCACATGCATGTTTTAGCTGAAGGAAGAATCCCTTAAACCTGGAGAGTTGAGACCCATGGAATGGGTACCATGCTATATGACTTCAAAGGGTCTGCATTTGCTCACCGAACCTCACCAATCCTATCACTTCTGCGTTTATGCCGCTGTACACACGCTTGATTCTCTTTTGGAGCATATAAATCCATAGGTTTTAAGATTCTTACTTGTCAGGTATATTCTTAGGCGTTTAATATGGGGTGTTGAGTCCACTTCGTTGAGCAAGGAGTAGCTCTTGTCTATTACATATTTGGCTTATGGAACGGTATCTGTGCTAATTTCAATCTCTGGTTTTATGCAGCACCCCAACTCACCTTTCCCCTTAAGCAAGCATAAGTTGGTTTTCTACATTTGAGACACTGTTCTGTTTTGTAATTCAGTTCCTGTGTAGCCAAGTTTACATTCCGTGTAGTAGTGATATCTTATGACGTTTCTTTTTCTGTGTGACTTATTTCACTTAGAATCATCGTATCTGAATCCACTCATTATGCTGCTACGGGCCTGATGACATAGATTTCATTGCTGAGTGATATTGCATTCTACGTAAGTACCACAAGTTCTTTAGCCATTTTTCGCGTTCTGTGATATTGAACTTGTAACGTAAACGAGGTTCTTGTAAACAGAGCCATCCCAAACATTGGGGTGGCTGTGTCTTTTCGATTTTAATTTCCCTAAGCTATAGGACCATAAGTGGAAGTGCACTAGGCTCTGTTGCCTTGTTTTTTAGATGTTTCAGGAAACACCATACACTTCAACAGTGTGGCTGTTGGCAATTTACATCCCGCCCATCAGCATAACAAGGCTCCCAGTTCTCCATGGCCTGTCCTGCCTTTCTGGATTTTACACTTTTTTCAGATGGCCCTTTTGACCGGGGGTCAGTGAGACTTCATTGTAGTGCAGATTTCCTTTGCAAGCTTGCTTCTTTGGACAAAAAGGGCGTATGCGTTTTTTCCTGAATATATTCAGGAAAAAATGCATACGCCCTTTTTGGCCAAGTGCATCATTGTGGACGTTCTGCCTCTTTTCCTATGCTTTACATGCAATTCCAGTCTACCTCCTGAAATCGGTTTCCTGCAATTCTGCCCCGCTTTCAAGTCCTCTTGGCAGCCTTACTTGAATATATTTTTGGACGATAGCTGTCATTTATAACTCTGCAGGTTTGTGAATGACAGTGCCCCTCAGCTCCTTTCTTCAACTCGCTTTCTTGTGAGCTGGCCGCAACACCGCAGGATTGCATCAGGCCCCAGTGTGGTTCCGGCATGGCACGCTGAGCCTTTGGTTAATTCCTCTTCCTGGTGGTAAATGAGAGTTAACTTTGCCCGTCCAGACACCTCCAGCTAGTCTCTCATTGGTTCTCCCTATTCCTGTTCATTTTCCGCAGAAATTGCAAACTGGGCCAAACAGGAGGTTAAAGGCACTGACTCTCCAAGTGGGGAGACTGTTAGTAAAGCGTCTGGAATGTTGCACCCGAGTACCAGGGGAAGGAAACTGAGACACCTTTGAACACGTTTCCCGATCACACGGTGGATCATACTCTGGGTTCCACATGCATGTTTTAGCTGAAGGAAGAATCCCTTAAACCTGGAGAGTTGAGACCCATGGAATGGGTACCATGCAATATGACTTCAAAGGGTCTGCATTTGCTCACCGATCCTCACCAATCCTATCACTGCTGCGTTTATGCCACTGTACACACGCATGATTCTCTTTCGGAGACATATAAATCCATAGGTTTTAAGATTCTTCCTAGTCAGGTATATTCTTAGGTGTTTAATATGGGGTGTTGAGTCCACTTCGTTGAGCAAGGAGTAGCTCTTGTCTATTACATATTTGGCTTATGGAACGGTATCTGTGCTAATTTCAATGTCTGGTTTTATGCAGCACCCCAACTCACCTTTACCCTTCAGCAAGCATAAGGTGGTTTCCTACATTTGAGACCCTGTTCTGTTTTGTAATTCAGTTCCTGTGTAGCCAAGTTTACATTCCGTGTAGTAGTGATATCTTATGATGTTTCTTTTTCTGTGTGACTTATTTGACTTCGAATCATTGTACCTGAATCCACTCATTATGCAGCTACGGGCCTGATGACATAGATTTCATTGCTGAGTGATATTGCATTTTACGTAAGTACCACAACTTCTTTATCCATTTTTCGCTTTCTGCGATATTGAACTTGTACCGTAAACGAGGTTCTTGTAAACAGAGCCGTCCCAAACTTTGGGGTGGCTGTGTCTTTTTGATTTTAATTTCCCTAAGCTATAGGACCATAAGTGGAAGTGCCCTAGGCTCTGTTGCTTTTTTTTTTAGATGTTTCAGGAAACACCATACACTTCTCCAGAGTGGCTGTTGACAATTTACATCCTGCCCATCAGCATAACAAGGCTCCCAGTTCTCCATGGCCTGTCCTGCCTTTCTGGATTTTACACTTTTTTCAGATGGTCCTTTTGACTGGAGGGCAGTGAGACTTCATTGTAGTGCAGAATTCCTTTGCAATCTTGCTTGGTTGTCCAAAAAGGGCGTATGCGTTTTTTCCTGAATATATTCAGGAAAAAACGCATACGCCCTTTTTGGCCAAGTGCATCATTGTGGACGTTCTGCCTCTTTTCCTATGCTTTACATGCAATTCCAGTCTACCTCCTGAAATCGGTTTCCTGCAATTCTGCCCCGCTTTCAAGTCCTCTTGGCAGCCTTACTTGAATATATTTTTGGATGATAGCTGTCATTTATAACTCTGCAGGTTTGTGAATGACAGTGCCCCTGAGCTCCTTTCTTCAACTTGCTTTCTTGTGAGCTGGCCGCAACACCGCAGGATTGCTTCAGGCCCTAGTGTGGTTCCGGCACGGCACACTGAGCCTTTGGTTAATTCCTCTTCCTGGTGGGAAATGAGAGTTAATTTTTTCCGTCCAGACACCTCCAGCTAGTCTCTCATTGGTTCTCCCTATTCCTCTTCATTTTCCGCAGAAATTGCAAACTGGGCCAAACAGGAGGTTAAAGGCACTGACTCTCCAAGCGGGGAGAGTGTTAGTAAACCATCTGGAATGTTGCACCCGAGTACCGGGGGACAAAAACTGAGACACATTTGAACACGTTTCCCGATCACACGGTGGATCATACTCTGGGTTCCACATGCATGTTTTAGCTGAAGGAAGAATCCCTTAAACCTGGGGATTTGAGACCCATGGAAGGGTTACCATGCAACATGACTTCAAAGGGTCTGCATTTGCTCACCGATCCTCAACAATCCTATCACTGCTGCGTTTATGCCGCTGTACACACGCTTGATTCTCTTTCGGAGACATAGAAATCCATAGGTTTTAAGATTCTTACTAGTCAGGTATATTCTTAGGCGTTTAATATGGGGTGTTGAGTCCACTTCGTTGAGCAAGGAGTAGCTCTTGTCTATTACATATTTGGCTTATGGAACGGTATCTGTGCTAATTTCAATCTCTGGTTTTATGCAGCACCCCAACTCACCTTTCCCCTTAAGCAAGCATAAGTTGGTTTTCTACATTTGAGACACTGTTCTGTTTTGTAATTCAGTTCCTGTGTAGCCAAGTTTACATTCCGTGTAGTAGTGATATCTTATTACGTTTCTTTTTCTCCGTGACTTATTTCACTTAGAATCATCGTACCTGAATCCACTCGTTATGCTGCTACGGGCCTGATGACATAGATTTCATTGCTGAGTGATATTGCATTGTACGTAAGTACCACAACTTCTTTATCCATTTTTCGCTTTCTGCGATATTGAACTTATACCGTAAACGAGGTTCTTATAAACAGAGCCATCCCAAACTTTGGGGTGGCTGTGTCTTTTTGATTTTAATTTCCCTAAGCTATAGGACCATAAGTGGAAGTGCCCTAGGCTCTGTTGCTTTGTTTTTTAGATGTTTCAGGAAACACCATACACTTCTCCAGAGTGGCTCTTGGCAATTTACATCCTGCCCATGAGCATAACAAGGCTCCCACGTCTCCATGGCCTGTCCTGCCTTTCTGGATTTTACACTTTTTTCAGATGTCCCTTTTGACCGGGGGGCAGTGAGACTTCATTGTAGTGCAGATTTCCTTTGCAAGCTTGCTTGCTTGGCCAAAAAGGGCCTATGTGTTTTTTCCTGAATATATTCAGGAAAGAACGCATACGCCCTTTTTGGCCAAGTGCATCATTGTGGACATTCTGCCTCTTTTCCTATGCTTTACATGCAATTCCAGTCTACCTCCTGAAATCGGTTTCCTGCAATTCTGCCCCGCTTTCAAGTCCTCTTGGCAGCCTTACTTCAATACATTTTTGGACGATAGCTGTCATTTATAACTCTGCAGGTTTGTGAATGACAGTGCCCCTGAGCTCCTTTCTTCAACTCGCTGTCTTGTGATCTGGCCGCAACAGCGCAGGATTTCTTCAGGCCCTAGTGTGGTTCCGGCATGGCACACTGAGCCTTTGGTTAATTCCTCTTCCTGGTGGGAAATGAGATTTAAATTTCCCCGTCCAGACACCTCCAGCTAGTCTCTCATTGGTTCTCCCTATTCCTCTTCATTTTCCGCAGAAATTGCAAACTGGGCCAAACAGGAGGTTAAAGGCACTGACTCTCCAAGTGGGGAGAGTGTTAGTAAAGCGTCTGGAATGTTGCACCCGAGTACCGGGGGACGAAAACTGAGACACATTTGAACACGTTTCCCGATCACACGGTGGATCATACTCTGGGTTCCACATGCATGTTTTAGCTGAAGGAAGAATCCGTTAAACCTGGGGATTTGAGACCCATGGAAGGGTTACCATGCAACATGACTTCAAAGGGTCTGCATTTGCTCACCGATCCTCAACAATCCTATCACTGCTGCGTTTATGCCGCTGTACACACGCTTGATTCTCTTTCGGAGACATATAAATCCATAGGTTTTAAGATTCTTACTAGTCAGGTATATTCTTAGGCGTTTAATATGGGGTGTTGAGTCCACTTCGTTGAGCAAGGAGTAGGTCTTGTCTATTACATATTTGTCTTATGGAACGGTATCTGTGCTAATTTCAATCTCTGGTTTTATGCAGCACCCCAACTCACCTTTCCCCTTAAGCAAGCATAAGTTGGTTTTCTACATTTGAGACCCTGTTCTGTTTTGTAATTCAGTTCCTGTGTAGCCAAGTTTACATTCCGTGTAGTAGTGATATCTTATTACGTTTCTTTTTCTCCGTGACTTATTTCACTTAGAATCATCGTACCTGAATCCACTCGTTATGCTGCTACGGGCCTGATGACATAGATTTCATTGCTGAGTGATATTGCATTGTACGTAATACCACAACTTCTTTATCCATTTTTCGCTTTCTGCGATATTGAACTTATACCGTAAACGAGGTTCTTGTTAACAGAGCCGTCCCAAACTTTGGGGTGGCTGTGTCTTTTTGATTTTAATTTCCCTAAGCTATAGGACCATAAGTGGAAGTGCCCTAGGCTCTGTTGCTTTGTTTTTTAGATGTTTCAGGAAACACCATACACTTCTCCAGAGTGGCTCTTGGCAATTTACATCCTGCCCATGAGCATAACAAGGCTCCCACGTCTCCATGGCCTGTCCTGCCTTTCTGGATTTTACACTTTTTTCAGATGTCCCTTTTGACCGGGGGGCAGTGAGACTTCATTGTAGTGCAGATTTCCTTTGCAAGCTTGCTTGCTTGGCCAAAAAGGGCCTATGTGTTTTTTCCTGAATATATTCAGGAAAGAACGCATACGCCCTTTTTTGCCAAGTGCATCATTGTGGACGTTCTGCCTCTTTTCCTATGCTTTACATGCAATTCCAGTCTACCTCCTGAAATCGGTTTCCTGCAATTCTGCCCCGCTTTCAAGTCCTCTTGGCAGCCTTACTTCAATATATTTTTGGACGATAGCTATCATTTATAACTCTGCAGGTTTGTGAATGACAGTGCCCCTGAGCTCCTTTCTTCAACTCGCTTTCTTGTGAGCTGGCCGCAACACCGCAGCATCGCTTCAGGCCCTAGTGTGGTTCCGGCACGGCACGCTGAGCCTTTGGTTAATTCCTCTTCCTGGTGGGAAATGAGAGTTAAATTTGCCCGTCCAGACACCTCCAGCTAGTCTCTCATTGGTTCTCCCTATTCCTGTTCATTTTCCGCAGAAATTGCAAACTGGGACAAACAGGAGGTTAAAGGCACTGACTCTCCAAGTGGGGAGAGTGTTAGTAAAGCATCTGGAATGTTGCACCCGAGTACCGGGGGATGAAAACTGAGACACGTTTGAACACGTTTCCCGTTCACACGGTGGATCATACTCTGGGTTCCACATGCATTTTTTAGCTGAAGGAAGAATCCCTTAAACCTGGAGAGTTGAGACCCATGGAATGGGTACCATGCAATATGACTTCAAAGGGTCTGCATTTGCTCACCGAACCTCACCAATCCTATCACTGGTGCATTTATGCCGCTGTACACACGCTTGATTCTCTTTCAGAGACATAAATCCATAGGTTTTAAAATTCTTACTAGTCAGGTATATTCTTAGGCGTTTAATATGGGGTGTTGAGTCCACTTCGTTGAGCAAGGAGTAGCTCTTGTCTATTACATATTTGGCTTATGGAACGGTATCTGTGCTAATTTCAATCTCTGGTTTTATGCAGCACCCCAACTCACCTTTCCCCTTAAGCAAGCATAAGTTGGTTTTCTACATTTGAGACCCTGTTCTGTTTTGTAATTCAGTTCCTGTGTAGCCAAGTTTACATTCCGTGTAGTAGTGATATCTTATGATGTTTCTTTTTCTGTGTGACTTATTTTACTTAGAATCATCGTATCTGAATCCACTCATTATTCTGCTACGGGCCTGATGACATAGATTTCATTGCTGAGTGATATTGCATTGTACGTAAGTACCACAACTTCTTTATCCATTTTTCACTTTCTGCGATATTGAACTTGTACCGTAAACGAGGTTCTTGTAAACAGAGCCGTCCCAAACTTTGGGGTGGCTGTGTCTGTTTGATTTTAATTTCCCTAAGCTATAGGACCATAAGTGGAAGAGCCCTAGGCTCTGTTGCTTTGTTTTGTACATGTTTCAGGAAACACCATACACTTCTCCAGAGTGGCTGTTGGCAATTTACATCCCATCCATCAGCACAACAAGGCCTCCAGTTCTCCATGGCCTGTCCTGTCTTTCTGGATTTTATACATTTTTCAGATGGCCCTTTTGACTGGGGGGCAGTGAGACTTCATTGTAGTGCAGATTTCCTTTGCAAGCTTGCTTGGTTGGCCAAAAAGTGCGTATGCGTTTTTTCCTGTATTCAGGAAAAAAAGCATACGCACTTTTTGGCCAAGTGTATCATTGTGGACGTTCTGCCTCTTTTCCTATTCTTTACATGCAATTCCAGTCTACCTCCTGAAATCGGTTTCCTGCAATTCTGCCCCGCTTTCAAGTCCTCTTGGCAGCCTTACTTCAATATATTTTTGGACGATAGCTGTCATTTATAACTCTGCAGGTTTGTGAATTACAGTGCCCCTGAGCTCCTTTCTTCAACTCGCTTTCTTGTGAGCTGGCCGCAACACCGCAGGATTGCTTCAGGCCCTAGTGTGGTTCCGGCATGGCACGCTGAGCCTTTGGTTAATGCCTCTTCCTGGTGGGAAATGAGAGTTAAATTTGCCCGTCCAGACACCTCCAGCTAGTCTCTCATTGGTTCTCCCTATTCCTGTTCATTTTCCGCAGAAATTGCAAACTGGGCCAAACAGGAGGTTAAAGGCACTGACTCTCCAAGTGGGGAGAGTGTTAGGAAAGTGTCTGGAATGTTGCACCCGAGTATCAGGGGATGAAAACTGAGACACATTTGAACACGTTTCCCGATCACACAGTGGATCATTCTCTGGGTTCCACATGCATGTTTTAGCTGAAGGAAGAATCCCTTAAACCTGGAGAGTTGAGACCCATGGAACGGGTACCATGCAATATGACTTCAAAGGGTCTGCATTTGTTCACTGAACCTCACCAATCCTATCACTGCTGCGTTTATTCCGCTGTACACACGCTTGATTCTCTTTCGGAGACATATAAATCCATAGGTTTTAAGATTCTTACTAGTCAGGTATATTCTTAGGCGTTTAATATGGGGTGTTGAGTCCACTTCGTTGAGCAAGGAGTAGCTCTTGTCTATTACATATTTGGCTTATGGAACGGTATCTGTGCTAATTTCAATCTCTGGTTTTATGCAGCACCCCAACTCACCTTTCCCCTTAAGCAAGCATAAGTTGGTTTTCTACATTTGACACCCTGTTCTGTTTTGTAATTCAGTTCCTGTGTAGCCAAGTTTACATTCCGTGTAGTAGTGATATCTTATTACGTTTCTTTTTCTCCGTGACTTATTTCACTTAGAATCATCGTACCTGAATCCACTCGTTATGCTGCTACGGGCCTGATGACATAGATTTCATTGCTGAGTGATATTGCATTGTACGTAAGTACCACAACTTCTTTATCCATTTTTCGCTTTCTGCGATATTGAACTTATACCGTAAACGAGGTTCTTATAAACAGAGCCATCCCAAACTTTGGGGTGGCTGTGTCTTTTTGATTTTAATTTCCCTAAGCTATAGGACCATAAGTGGAAGTGCCCTAGGCTCTGTTGCTTTGTTTTTTAGATGTTTCAGGAAACACCATACACTTCTCCAGAGTGGCTCTTGGCAATTTACATCCTGCCCATGAGCATAACAAGGCTCCCACGTCTCCATGGCCTGTCCTGCCTTTCTGGATTTTACACTTTTTTCAGATGTCCCTTTTGACCGGGGGGCAGTGAGACTTCATTGTAGTGCAGATTTCCTTTGCAAGCTTGCTTGCTTGGCCAAAAAGGGCCTATGTGTTTTTTCCTGAATATATTCAGGAAAGAACGCATACGCCCTTTTTGGCCAAGTGCATCATTGTGGACATTCTGCCTCTTTTCCTATGCTTTACATGCAATTCCAGTCTACCTCCTGAAATCGGTTTCCTGCAATTCTGCCCCGCTTTCAAGTCCTCTTGGCAGCCTTACTTCAATACATTTTTGGACGATAGCTGTCATTTATAACTCTGCAGGTTTGTGAATGACAGTGCCCCTGAGCTCCTTTCTTCAACTTGCTTTCTTGTGAGCTGGCCGCAACACCGCAGGATTGCTTCAGGCCCTAGTGTGGTTCCGGCACGGCACGCTGAGCCTTTGGTTAATTCCTCTTCCTGGTGGGAAATGAGAGTTAATTTTTTCCGTCCAGACACCTCCAGCTAGTCTCTCATTGGTTCTCCCTATTCCTCTTCATTTTCCGCAGAAATTGCAAACTGGGCCAAACAGGAGGTTAAAGGCACTGACTCTCCAAGTGGGGAGAGTGTTTGTAAAGCGTCTGGAATGTTGCACCCGAGTACCGGGGGACGAAAACTGAGTCACATTTCAACACGTTTCCCGATCACACGGTGGATCATTCTCAGGGTTCCACATGCTGCTTTAGCTGAAGGAAGAATCCCTTAAACCTGGAGAGTTGAGACCCATGGAATGGGTACCATGCAATATGACTTCAAAGGGTCTGCATTTGCTAACCGAACCTCACCAATCCTATCACTGCTGCGTTTATGCCGCTGTACACACGCTTGATTCTCTTTCGGAGACATATAAATCCATAGGTTTTAAGATTCTTACTAGTCAGGTATATTCTTAGGCGTTTAATATGGGGTGTTGAGTCCACTTCGTTGAGCAAGGAGTAGCTCTTGTCTATTACATATTTGGCTTATGGAACGGTATCTGTGCTAATTTCAATCTCTGGTTTTATGTAGCACCCCAACTCACCTTTCCCCTTAAGGAAGCATAAGTTGGTTTTCTACATTTGAGACCATGTTCTGTTTTGTAATTCAGTTCCTGTGTAGCCAAGTTTACATTCCATGTAGTAGTGATATCTTATGATGTTTCTTTTTCTCTGTGACTTATTTCACTTAGAATCATCGTACCTGAATCCACTCATTATGCTGTTACGGGCCTGATGACATAGATTTCATTGCTGAGTGATATTGCATTGTACGTAAGTACCACAACTTCTTTATCCATTTTTCACTTTCTGTGATATTGAACTTGTACCGTAAATGAGGTTCTTATAAACAGAGCCATCCCAAACTTTGGGATGGCTGTGTCTTTTTGATTTTAATTTCCCTAAGCTATAGGACCATAAGTGGAAGAGCCCTAGGCTCTGTTGCTTTCTTTTTTAAATGTTTCAGGAAACACCATACACTTCTCCAGAGTGGCTGTTGGCAATTTACATCTCGCCCATGAGCATAACAAGGCTCCCAGTTCTCCATGGTCTGTCCTACTTTCTGGATGTTACACTTTTTTCAGATGGCCCATTTGACCGGGGGGCAGTGAGACTTCATTGTAGTGCAGATTTCCTTTGCAAGCTTGCTTGGTTGGCCAAAAAGGGCGTATGCGTTTTTTCCTGAATATATTCAGGAAAAAACGCATACGCCCTTTTTTGCCAAGTGCATCATTGTGGACGTTCTGCCTCTTTTGCTATGCTTTACATGCAATTCCAGTCTACCTCCTGAAATCGGTTTCCTGCAATTCTGCCCCGCTTTCAAGTCCTCTTGGCAGCCTTACTTCAATATATTTTTGGACGATAGCTATCATTTATAACTCTGCAGGTTTGTGAATGACAGTGCCCCTGAGCTCCTTTCTTCAACTCGCTTTCTTGTGAGCTGGCCGCAACACCGCAGCATCGCTTCAGGCCCTAGTGTGGTTCCGGCACGGCACGCTGAGCCTTTGGTTAATTCCTCTTCCTGGTGGGAAATGAGAGTTAAATTTGCCCGTCCAGACACCTCCAGCTAGTCTCTCATTGGTTCTCCCTATTCCTGTTCATTTTCCGCAGAAATTGCAAACTGGGACAAACAGGAGGTTAAAGGCACTGACTCTCCAAGTGGGGAGAGTGTTAGTAAAGCATCTGGAATGTTGCACCCGAGTACCGGGGGATGAAAACTGAGACACGTTTGAACACGTTTCCCGTTCACACGGTGGATCATACTCTGGGTTCCACATGCATTTTTTAGCTGAAGGAAGAATCCCTTAAACCTGGAGAGTTGAGACCCATGGAATGGGTACCATGCAATATGACTTCAAAGGGTCTGCATTTGCTCACCGAACCTCACCAATCCTATCACTGGTGCATTTATGCCGCTGTACACACGCTTGATTCTCTTTCAGAGACATAAATCCATAGGTTTTAAAATTCTTACTAGTCAGGTATATTCTTAGGCGTTTAATATGGGGTGTTGAGTCCACTTCGTTGAGCAAGGAGTAGCTCTTGTCTATTACATATTTGGCTTATGGAACGGTATCTGTGCTAATTTCAATCTCTGGTTTTATGCAGCACCCCAACTCACCTTTCCCCTTAAGCAAGCATAAGTTGGTTTTCTACATTTGAGACCCTGTTCTGTTTTGTAATTCAGTTCCTGTGTAGCCAAGTTTACATTCCGTGTAGTAGTGATATCTTATGATGTTTCTTTTTCTGTGTGACTTATTTTACTTAGAATCATCGTATCTGAATCCACTCATTATTCTGCTACGGGCCTGATGACATAGATTTCATTGCTGAGTGATATTGCATTGTACGTAAGTACCACAACTTCTTTATCCATTTTTCACTTTCTGCGATATTGAACTTGTACCGTAAACGAGGTTCTTGTAAACAGAGCCGTCCCAAACTTTGGGGTGGCTGTGTCTGTTTGATTTTAATTTCCCTAAGCTATAGGACCATAAGTGGAAGAGCCCTAGGCTCTGTTGCTTTGTTTTGTACATGTTTCAGGAAACACCATACACTTCTCCAGAGTGGCTGTTGGCAATTTACATCCCATCCATCAGCACAACAAGGCCTCCAGTTCTCCATGGCCTGTCCTGTCTTTCTGGATTTTATACATTTTTCAGATGGCCCTTTTGACTGGGGGGCAGTGAGACTTCATTGTAGTGCAGATTTCCTTTGCAAGCTTGCTTGGTTGGCCAAAAAGTGCGTATGCGTTTTTTCCTGTATTCAGGAAAAAAAGCATACGCACTTTTTGGCCAAGTGTATCATTGTGGACGTTCTGCCTCTTTTCCTATTCTTTACATGCAATTCCAGTCTACCTCCTGAAATCGGTTTCCTGCAATTCTGCCCCGCTTTCAAGTCCTCTTGGCAGCCTTACTTCAATATATTTTTGGACGATAGCTGTCATTTATAACTCTGCAGGTTTGTGAATTACAGTGCCCCTGAGCTCCTTTCTTCAACTCGCTTTCTTGTGAGCTGGCCGCAACACCGCAGGATTGCTTCAGGCCCTAGTGTGGTTCCGGCATGGCACGCTGAGCCTTTGGTTAATGCCTCTTCCTGGTGGGAAATGAGAGTTAAATTTGCCCGTCCAGACACCTCCAGCTAGTCTCTCATTGGTTCTCCCTATTCCTGTTCATTTTCCGCAGAAATTGCAAACTGGGCCAAACAGGAGGTTAAAGGCACTGACTCTCCAAGTGGGGAGAGTGTTAGGAAAGTGTCTGGAATGTTGCACCCGAGTATCAGGGGATGAAAACTGAGACACATTTGAACACGTTTCCCGATCACACAGTGGATCATTCTCTGGGTTCCACATGCATGTTTTAGCTGAAGGAAGAATCCCTTAAACCTGGAGAGTTGAGACCCATGGAACGGGTACCATGCAATATGACTTCAAAGGGTCTGCATTTGTTCACTGAACCTCACCAATCCTATCACTGCTGCGTTTATTCCGCTGTACACACGCTTGATTCTCTTTCGGAGACATATAAATCCATAGGTTTTAAGATTCTTACTAGTCAGGTATATTCTTAGGCGTTTAATATGGGGTGTTGAGTCCACTTCGTTGAGCAAGGAGTAGCTCTTGTCTATTACATATTTGGCTTATGGAACGGTATCTGTGCTAATTTCAATCTCTGGTTTTATGCAGCACCCCAACTCACCTTTCCCCTTAAGCAAGCATAAGTTGGTTTTCTACATTTGACACCCTGTTCTGTTTTGTAATTCAGTTCCTGTGTAGCCAAGTTTACATTCCGTGTAGTAGTGATATCTTATTACGTTTCTTTTTCTCCGTGACTTATTTCACTTAGAATCATCGTACCTGAATCCACTCGTTATGCTGCTACGGGCCTGATGACATAGATTTCATTGCTGAGTGATATTGCATTGTACGTAAGTACCACAACTTCTTTATCCATTTTTCGCTTTCTGCGATATTGAACTTATACCGTAAACGAGGTTCTTATAAACAGAGCCATCCCAAACTTTGGGGTGGCTGTGTCTTTTTGATTTTAATTTCCCTAAGCTATAGGACCATAAGTGGAAGTGCCCTAGGCTCTGTTGCTTTGTTTTTTAGATGTTTCAGGAAACACCATACACTTCTCCAGAGTGGCTCTTGGCAATTTACATCCTGCCCATGAGCATAACAAGGCTCCCACGTCTCCATGGCCTGTCCTGCCTTTCTGGATTTTACACTTTTTTCAGATGTCCCTTTTGACCGGGGGGCAGTGAGACTTCATTGTAGTGCAGATTTCCTTTGCAAGCTTGCTTGCTTGGCCAAAAAGGGCCTATGTGTTTTTTCCTGAATATATTCAGGAAAGAACGCATACGCCCTTTTTGGCCAAGTGCATCATTGTGGACATTCTGCCTCTTTTCCTATGCTTTACATGCAATTCCAGTCTACCTCCTGAAATCGGTTTCCTGCAATTCTGCCCCGCTTTCAAGTCCTCTTGGCAGCCTTACTTGAATATATTTTTGGACGATAGCTGTCATTTATAACTCTGCAGGTTTGTGAATGACAGTGCCCCTGAGCTCCTTTCTTCAACTCGCTGTCTTGTGATCTGGCCGCAACAGCGCAGGATTTCTTCAGGCCCTAGTGTGGTTCCGGCATGGCACACTGAGCCTTTGGTTAATTCCTCTTCCTGGTGGGAAATGAGATTTAAATTTCCCCGTCCAGACACCTCCAGCTAGTCTCTCATTGGTTCTCCCTATTCCTCTTCATTTTCCGCAGAAATTGCAAACTGGGCCAAACAGGAGGTTAAAGGCACTGACTCTCCAAGTGGGGAGAGTGTTAGTAAACCGTCTGGAATGTTGCACCCGAGTACCGGGGGACGAAAACTGAGACACATTTGAACACGTTTCCCGATCACACGGTGGATCATACTCTGGGTTCCACATGCATGTTTTAGCTGAAGGAAGAATCCGTTAAACCTGGGGATTTGAGACCCATGGAAGGGTTACCATGCAACATGACTTCAAAGGGTCTGCATTTGCTCACCGATCCTCAACAATCCTATCACTGCTGCGTTTATGCCGCTGTACACACGCTTGATTCTCTTTCGGAGACATATAAATCCATAGGTTTTAAGATTCTTACTAGTCAGGTATATTCTTAGGCGTTTAATATGGGGTGTTGAGTCCACTTCGTTGAGCAAGGAGTAGGTCTTGTCTATTACATATTTGTCTTATGGAACGGTATCTGTGCTAATTTCAATCTCTGGTTTTATGCAGCACCCCAACTCACCTTTCCCCTTAAGCAAGCATAAGTTGGTTTTCTACATTTGAGACCCTGTTCTGTTTTGTAATTCAGTTCCTGTGTAGCCAAGTTTACATTCCGTGTAGTAGTGATATCTTATTACGTTTCTTTTTCTCCGTGACTTATTTCACTTAGAATCATCGTACCTGAATCCACTCGTTATGCTGCTACGGGCCTGATGACATAGATTTCATTGCTGAGTGATATTGCATTGTACGTAAGTACCACAACTTCTTTATCCATTTTTCACTTTCTGTGATATTGAACTTGTACCGTAAATGAGGTTCTTATAAACAGAGCCATCCCAAACTTTGGGATGGCTGTGTCTTTTTGATTTTAATTTCCCTAAGCTATAGGACCATAAGTGGAAGAGCCCTAGGCTCTGTTGCTTTCTTTTTTAAATGTTTCAGGAAACACCATACACTTCTCCAGAGTGGCTGTTGGCAATTTACATCTCGCCCATGAGCATAACAAGGCTCCCAGTTCTCCATGGTCTGTCCTACTTTCTGGATGTTACACTTTTTTCAGATGGCCCATTTGACCGGGGGGCAGTGAGACTTCATTGTAGTGCAGATTTCCTTTGCAAGCTTGCTTGGTTGGCCAAAAAGGGCGTATGCGTTTTTTCCTGAATATATTCAGGAAAAAACGCATACGCCCTTTTTTGCCAAGTGCATCATTGTGGACGTTCTGCCTCTTTTGCTATGCTTTACATGCAATTCCAGTCTACCTCCTGAAATCGGTTTCCTGCAATTCTGCCCCGCTTTCAAGTCCTCTTGGCAGCCTTACTTCAATATATTTTTGGACGATAGCTATCATTTATAACTCTGCAGGTTTGTGAATGACAGTGCCCCTGAGCTCCTTTCTTCAACTCGCTTTCTTGTGAGCTGGCCGCAACACCGCAGCATCGCTTCAGGCCCTAGTGTGGTTCCGGCACGGCACGCTGAGCCTTTGGTTAATTCCTCTTCCTGGTGGGAAATGAGAGTTAAATTTGCCCGTCCAGACACCTCCAGCTAGTCTCTCATTGGTTCTCCCTATTCCTGTTCATTTTCCGCAGAAATTGCAAACTGGGACAAACAGGAGGTTAAAGGCACTGACTCTCCAAGTGGGGAGAGTGTTAGTAAAGCATCTGGAATGTTGCACCCGAGTACCGGGGGATGAAAACTGAGACACGTTTGAACACGTTTCCCGTTCACACGGTGGATCATACTCTGGGTTCCACATGCATTTTTTAGCTGAAGGAAGAATCCCTTAAACCTGGAGAGTTGAGACCCATGGAATGGGTACCATGCAATATGACTTCAAAGGGTCTGCATTTGCTCACCGAACCTCACCAATCCTATCACTGGTGCATTTATGCCGCTGTACACACGCTTGATTCTCTTTCAGAGACATAAATCCATAGGTTTTAAAATTCTTACTAGTCAGGTATATTCTTAGGCGTTTAATATGGGGTGTTGAGTCCACTTCGTTGAGCAAGGAGTAGCTCTTGTCTATTACATATTTGGCTTATGGAACGGTATCTGTGCTAATTTCAATCTCTGGTTTTATGCAGCACCCCAACTCACCTTTCCCCTTAAGCAAGCATAAGTTGGTTTTCTACATTTGAGACCCTGTTCTGTTTTGTAATTCAGTTCCTGTGTAGCCAAGTTTACATTCCGTGTAGTAGTGATATCTTATGATGTTTCTTTTTCTGTGTGACTTATTTTACTTAGAATCATCGTATCTGAATCCACTCATTATTCTGCTACGGGCCTGATGACATAGATTTCATTGCTGAGTGATATTGCATTGTACGTAAGTACCACAACTTCTTTATCCATTTTTCACTTTCTGCGATATTGAACTTGTACCGTAAACGAGGTTCTTGTAAACAGAGCCGTCCCAAACTTTGGGGTGGCTGTGTCTGTTTGATTTTAATTTCCCTAAGCTATAGGACCATAAGTGGAAGAGCCCTAGGCTCTGTTGCTTTGTTTTGTACATGTTTCAGGAAACACCATACACTTCTCCAGAGTGGCTGTTGGCAATTTACATCCCATCCATCAGCACAACAAGGCCTCCAGTTCTCCATGGCCTGTCCTGTCTTTCTGGATTTTATACATTTTTCAGATGGCCCTTTTGACTGGGGGGCAGTGAGACTTCATTGTAGTGCAGATTTCCTTTGCAAGCTTGCTTGGTTGGCCAAAAAGTGCGTATGCGTTTTTTCCTGTATTCAGGAAAAAAAGCATACGCACTTTTTGGCCAAGTGTATCATTGTGGACGTTCTGCCTCTTTTCCTATTCTTTACATGCAATTCCAGTCTACCTCCTGAAATCGGTTTCCTGCAATTCTGCCCCGCTTTCAAGTCCTCTTGGCAGCCTTACTTCAATATATTTTTGGACGATAGCTGTCATTTATAACTCTGCAGGTTTGTGAATTACAGTGCCCCTGAGCTCCTTTCTTCAACTCGCTTTCTTGTGAGCTGGCCGCAACACCGCAGGATTGCTTCAGGCCCTAGTGTGGTTCCGGCATGGCACGCTGAGCCTTTGGTTAATGCCTCTTCCTGGTGGGAAATGAGAGTTAAATTTGCCCGTCCAGACACCTCCAGCTAGTCTCTCATTGGTTCTCCCTATTCCTGTTCATTTTCCGCAGAAATTGCAAACTGGGCCAAACAGGAGGTTAAAGGCACTGACTCTCCAAGTGGGGAGAGTGTTAGGAAAGTGTCTGGAATGTTGCACCCGAGTATCAGGGGATGAAAACTGAGACACATTTGAACACGTTTCCCGATCACACAGTGGATCATTCTCTGGGTTCCACATGCATGTTTTAGCTGAAGGAAGAATCCCTTAAACCTGGAGAGTTGAGACCCATGGAATGGGTACCATGCAATATGACTTCAAAGGGTCTGCATTTGTTCACTGAACCTCACCAATCCTATCACTGCTGCGTTTATTCCGCTGTACACACGCTTGATTCTCTTTCGGAGACATATAAATCCATAGGTTTTAAGATTCTTACTAGTCAGGTATATTCTTAGGCGTTTAATATGGGGTGTTGAGTCCACTTCGTTGAGCAAGGAGTAACTCTTGTCTATTACATATTTGGTTTATGGAACGGTATCTGTGCTAATTTCAATCTCTGGTTTTATGCAGCACCCCAACTCACCTTTCCCCTTAAGCAAGCATAAGTTGGTTTTCTACATTTGACACCCTGTTCTGTTTTGTAATTCAGTTCCTGTGTAGCCAAGTTTACATTCCGTGTAGTAGTGATAACTTATGATGTTTCTTTTTCTGTGTGACTTATTTCACTTAGAATCATCGTACCTGAATCCACTCATTATGCTGCTATGGGCCTGATGACATAGATTTCATTGCTGAGTGATATTGCATTGTACGTAAGTACCACAACTTCTTTATCCATTTTTCGCTTTCTGTGATATTGAACTTGTACCGTAAACGAGGTTCTTATAAACAGTGCCGTCCCAAACTTTGGGGTGGCTGTGTCTTTTTGATTTTAATTTCCCTAAGCTATAGGACCATAAGTGGAAGTGCCCTAGGCTCTGTTGCTTTGTTTTTTAGATGTTTCAGGAAACATCATACACTTCTCCAGAGTGGCTGTTGGCAATTTACATCCCGCCCAGCAGCATAACAAGGCTCCCAGTTCTCCATGGCCTGTCCTGCCTTTCCGGATTTTATACTTTTTTCAGATGGCCCTTTTGACCGGGGGGAAGTGAGACTTCATTGTAGTGCAGATTTCCTTTGCAAGCTTGTTTGGTTGGCCAGAAAGGGCATATGAGTTTCTTCCTGAATATATTAAGGAAAAAACGCATGTGCCCGTTTTGGCCAAGTGCATCATTGTCGACGTTCTGAGTCTTTTCATATGTTGTCAATGCAATTCTAGTCTACCTCTTGAAATCGGTTTCCTGCAATTCTGCCTTGCTGTCAGTGCCTCTTCATAGCCTTACCTCAATATACTTTTGGAAAATAGTTGGCCTTTATAACTCTGCAGGTTTTTGAATTGCAGTGGCCCTTAGCTCCATTTTTCAGCTCTTATTTTTGTGATCTTGCCTCATATCCACAGGATTTTTTCATGCCCTATTCTTCTTCTGGGGCGCCTTGCTCTGCTTTTGGTTAATTCTTCTTCCTGATGTGAAATTAGAGTGACATGTGCCCATTGAAACCGCTACAGCTATTTTCTCACTAGTTCCCCCTATTCCCATTCATCCTCCGCACTAACTGCAGACTGTGCGATACCGGAACTTAAAGGCATTGACTCTCCGTGTGGGGATGTTGTTAGTAAAGTGGTTGGAATGTTGATCCGGAGCCCCAGGAGAGGAAAATGAGGTGCGTTTTAGAAACCTTTCCCGATCATATGGTATACCATCCGCTGGATTTCCCATGCATGGTTTAGCTGTAGGAAAATTCCCTTCAACCTGGAATGTTGGGACCCTTGGAATGAGTAGCATGAAGTATTGCATTAAACTTTCGGCAGTTGCTCACCAAAGCTCACCAATCCTCTCAGCCCCAAGTGTCCAGCCTTATGTCTTATCCAGCTGTGGGTTTATATGTGGTCATTCCAGGTTGCATCACAGCCCCTGAGCGAATTTTGTAAGAATTTTTCTCTCTTTCATTGTTTCTGCGTTTTGGTTTTAAAATTTATTTCTATAATGGGGTTTAGCTCATTTTCACTGCTGTGTTTGGCCACTCTGCACACACTTGATTCCCTTATGGAGATATATCAATACATGGGTTTTAAGATTCTTATTACTCAGATATATTTCTCTGCGGTGTATAGGGTGTGTTGAGGCCAGTTCATTGAGCAAGGTGTAGATCTTGTCTAATACCTATTTGGTTTATTGAACGGTGTCTGTGCTAATTTCAAACTCTGGTTTTATGCATCACCCCACCTCTCCTTTCCCCTTAAGCTGACATAAGTGTGTTTTCTAAATGTGAGACACTGTTCTGTTTTGTAATTCATTTTTTGTGCAGCCATATTTATCCTCCCTCTATAAGTGATATCTTATGATATGTTTCTTTTTCTGTTTGACTTATTTCAAGTAGTATTATCGGACCTAAATCCACTCTTTATCCTTCTACTAGCCTTATTACATTGATTTCATGGTGAAGAGATATTCCATTGTACATAAGTACCACATTTTCTTTATCCATTTTTCTCTTTCCTGGGATATTTAAGGTGTACTGAAGTTGAGGTTCTTGTAAACAGAGTAGCCCTAAACTGTGGTGTGCTTGTGTCTTGTTGATTTTTAGACTTCCCTAGATATACTTCCATGATTGGAAGTGCCCTATGCTCTGTAGCTCTGTTTTTTAGATGATTTAGGAACCACCATACACTTCTCCAGAGTGGCTCTCGGCAGTTCACACACTGTCCATCAGCGTATAAAGGCTCCCTGTTCTCCATGGCCTGTCCTGCATTTCTGGTTTTTACAATTTTTTCGGATGGCCCTTTTGACCGGTGGGAAATGAGACTTCTTTGTTGTGCACATTTGCATTGCTTGCTTGCTTGGTTGCCCATAAAGTGCGTATGCGTTTTTTCCTGGATATATTCAGGAAAAAATGCATACTCCCTTTTGGGCCAACTGCATCATTGTCGAAATTCTGCCGCTTTTCATGTGCTTTAAAGACGAGTCCAATCTATCTCTTGAAATCTGTTTCTTGCAATTCTGTCTTGCATTCAGATCCTCTTCTTTGCCTTACCTCAACATATTTTTGGACGTTAGTTTTCATTTATAACTCTGCAGGTTTGTGAATTGCAGTGACCCTGAGCTCCATTTTTTAAGTTGCTCTTTTGTGAGCTGGCCTCAAAGCCGCAGGATTGCTTCAGGCCCTATTTTGGCTCCGGCGAGGCGGGCTGAGCCTTTTTTTAATTCTTATTCTTAATGGGAAATTAGAGTGACATGTGCCTGTCCAAACCCCTACAACTATTCTCTCATTGGTTCCCCCTCTTCCCGTTCATCCTCCTCACAATTTGCAAAATGTGTGAAACAGAAGTTTAAATGTGCTGATTCTCTAAGTGGGGAGATTCTAAGTAACGTGGCTGGAATGATGAACAGGAGCACCAGGAGAGGATAAATGAGGTGCATTTTAGACACATCTCCCCATCACATGGTGTACAGTCCTCTGGGTTTTCCATGCATGTTTTAGCTGTAGGAAGATCCCTTGAACCTGCAGATTTGGGACCCATTGAATGGGTACCAGGTAGTATTACTTTAAAGGGTGTGCATTTCCTCACCCAACCTCACATTTCTCTTAGCACGAACAGTTTCCAGCCTTATGTGTCATCCTGCTGTGGGTCTAGATGTGTTCAATCCATGTTGCATCACCGTCCCTGAGGAAAAGTTGTAAGAGGTTTTCTCTTTCTCTCTGTCGTTTATTTTTTTCAATTTATTACTATATTGGTTACAGCTGATTTTCAAAGCTCTGTTTCTTGCTGCTGTACATCCACTTGATTCACATACAGAGAGACATCAATAAATTCTTTTTCAGATTCTTACCAGTCATATATATTCTTTTCCGGTGACTTGAGTGTGCTGAGTGCAGTTCTTTTAGCTACCGTGTAGGCCTTGTTGATTATCAGTTTGGTATTTGGAATGGTATCTTTGCTAATTTCAACCTCCTGGATGATGCCTCACCCCTCCCCACCTTTCCCGTTTAGCAGCCTTACGCGTGTTTTCTACATACTTGACTATGTTTTTCTTTTGTAATTTATTTCATGTGTAGCCATTTTGGATTCCACCTTTAAGTGATATCTTATGATATGTGTCTTTTTCTTTTTGAATTATGTCACTTAGAATGATCATACGTAACTCCTCCGGAGTTGTTACAACTGGCCATATTTCATTGATTTCCAGGCTGAGTAATATTCCACTCTACATAAGTACCACATCTCTATCCATTTTTTCCCTCCAGAGACATTTAAGTTATATCCTAGTCGAGGATCTTTTAAACAGAGAGGCAGTAAACATTGGGGTGCCTGTGTCCTCTCGATTTTTGTTTTTCCCAAGACATACGCCCATGAGTGCAAGTGCCCTATGCTCTGTAGCTCATTTTTTAGATGCTTTAGTAAACACAATACACTTCTCCAGAATGGCCGTTGGCAATATACATTTCCACTATAAGCCTCACAGGGCTCCCTCTTCTCCTTGCCCTGTCCTGCATTTCTGGTGTTTACACTTTATGAGGATGGCTCTTCTGACTGATGCGAAGTGATATCTTTTGTAGTATTGATTTCCAGTGCCCACCTGTTTGGTTGGCTAAAAAAGTGTATGCCCTTTTCTTGAATATATACAGAAAAAAACGCATACAGCCTTTTTGGCCAACTGCAATGTTGGCAATGTTCAGCCCCTTTTCTTGTGCTTAATGGCGAGTCCTTTCTACCTCCTCAAATCCCTTTCCTGCCATTCTCCCTTGCTTACCAATCCTTTTCTCTGACTTTCCTCAAGACATTTTTCAGTGATAGATATTTTCAACTCTGCAGTTTCGTGAATTTTACTGCCCCTGAGTTCCATTGTTCAACTTGTGTTTATGGGAACTGGCCACAAAGCAGTGGGATTTCCTCAAGCCCTATACTGTTTCCATGGGCAACCCTAGCCTTTGGTCAATTTGTCTTCCTGATTGGAAATTAGAGTGACATGTGCCTGTCTGAACACCTAGGACTTGTCTCTCATTATTCCTCATCCTTCCGCTTCATCCTCTGGACAAATTCCAAACTGTACGCAACAGGATGTTGACAGTGCTGACATCTCCAAGTGGGGAGACTGTTAGTAAAGACGCTGGAGGGGTGAACCCGAGCACCAGGAGATGAGGAGATGAGATGCCTTTTCCAAACTCTTCCCGATCAGACGGTATACCATCCTCTGGGTGTGACAGACATGTTTTAGCAGTAGGAAGAGTCCCATTCATGTAAGGAGAACACCAGGGCTTTTTCAAAATCAGTGTCTCCCCGAAACCCAAACTGGGGAATTTTTTAAGCTACGGCTACACATATGTTCATTAAAGGCCTTGGGAAGTAGGCAGAGTCCAAACTTTAGATGATTGAAGTCTTCAGGGTCAGAAGCACTCACCACCGGCTTCCCTTAGGTTACACTTTAACTGTCATTGATAGATGATGTCAATAAAAATATCTATTCTTTTTCCGATTATTTCCCCTTATAGGTTATTGCAAAATATTGAGTGTAGTTCCCTGTGCTATACAGTAGTTCCTTGTTGATGATCTATTTTATACATAGCAGTGTGTATGTGTTAATTCCAAACGGTTAATTTATCCCTCCTCCCACCTTTCCCCTTTGGTAATAATAAATTATAAGATTTTATACTTCTCAGAAATGGGGGAGCTGAAAGAGAGGTATCATTTTCAATGGAAAAGCATTTAAAACAAGATTGAAACTTTAACCAAGATTATTAGGTGTACATCCTTGGAAAGAAATCACTTCATTTCTCTAATATTGACCTGACAAATAAGACAAACCTTTTCACTGAACTTGCTTATAATAAAGTGATGGAAATATCAAATGGAAGTGTTAGAAACATCTTATTTTACCCGAGCCTTATAAACTGTTCTATGTTAACTACAGTTTGGCTCACACATCTGTTCATTGAAGTTACAATAGTCTCAATTTCTGTTACTGATCCTCCAGAGTGGACCCCAACAAGTGTCCCCCTGCCCAGTGTCATTGGGGCCAACAGATCGAGACTGAGTTTGGTTCACAAGCAAAGGAAACTTTATATTTTAAACAGAGAATGGAGAGGTGAGAGCATGCACTACCCCGTGGGCTGTGGGCTGGGCTGCTGTGTAGAGATCCTGTCAGAGTCAGTGGGAGGGAGGGGGTGGAGCACTCGAGGGCCGGGTTGGCTGCAGCTCAGGCTCTATATCTCGGAGTCTGCACTGGGCCCCAGGAGCTGAGGTGTCGACCCAGCCATTCTGCACTAGGAAATCTGGTCTGAAGTGCCGGGTGTGGAACCTCTGCATGCGGGACCCTAGGAGCACGTGAAATTAGACAAAGCACAAAGGATAAAAAAGGTCAGACTTGACTTTATTGCCCAGATTCTATTTTTATCTCCCAGGGATTTTTAATGGGCTTTGCTGGGGACAAACCCCTCCTCTACCTTTTGTCCCGTTCCTCATTCTTGGAGTGCTGAGGGTGCAGACCCTTCTTCTGTAACTGCTGAGTGCTGAGTTGGGAGCCCTCATACCAGGGGACGAGGGTCAGAACTTCTCCCCAGCAGCCTCCAGGTGACGTTGATTGGCCCCAGGACCCCTGCCTCCCTGCTCGTCCACCTGAGCACCAGCATTGGAAGTGTTATAGATTCTAATGACCTTTAAGGGTCCAGGAAAGAGATGTGTAGAGACGCTGTGGGGGCCGGTTTCACCCTGCCCCACATTTGTTCGGCCACCTTAGGCTGACCGTTTCTGCCAGCCTAGATGCTCTGACCAGTAGTCTGCTCTTTCTTCAATTAGGCCCCTGAATTAACGTAAAAACAGCACCAGGTGTCAGAGCCCTGACCGCTCAACTCCCAGACAGTCCAGGGTCAGTGGTGATCAAGGACCATGATGGCCACTGAGTCAACAGCCTTTTGAAGTAAACAGGAGTCCAGCCGGTCTTATTGGCCACCATCATCACGGTGTCTGTAGGTTTTTCTATGGTGACAGTGTGATATACGTTTCCCCCGCCAAGATTATTAGCTCCCCTCCGGGTGCAGTAAGTCCTGCAAGCAGTAGTCTACTCCTTCGGGACACACTATTGTTGTTTTATGAGAGAAACTCCAGGTCAAGTGATGTTCACACGAGTCGTCATGGTGCCCTGTTGCCCCCGGTTATCTCTCTGGATGTTGGAGTTGGAGGGCCTCCTCACTCGAGGTCGGTGTGCCCACGGAGCGAACCCTGCAACTTCAGGGCATGGTTGGTGATTAGGATCACCACGTGGGGTCCTTTTCCCTTAGGAGGGAGGTGGCCTTTTGGGCTGCTGATTTCCAGGTTTTTAGATACCGCCAGTATCTTGGCCAGATGTGGCAGTGGGCCAAGCCCCTTGGTGACTGTAGTTTATCCTACCTGGATGGCATTCTTGCATTGTTCCATTTCAAGTGGTCCCAGTTTTTGCACTAATTCTCCAATGGCGATTCACCTTTCACCGGGAATGGAAAGGTCAAAGGGTTTAGCTCAATTAGGGAGTTCCAGGGCAAGGGTCTGAATTGACTGCTCTTTCCATTCTTGAAAGGCCACTTCTGGATTCTGTTCAAAAGGATCATCATCTTTTCCTTTCAGTGTTTCATATAGAGGCCCAGCTAGTAGACTGTAGTTAGGGATCCAGAAGCAGCAAACCCTGGCCTCCCCAGGAACCCCTAAGCTGTCTTCTAGTTTTAGAAAGGGGTAAGGCTGCAAATGGTTTCTTCCCTTTCCTGGGATGGACTTCTCCGACCTTCTGTGAGAATGAAGCCCAGGCAGGTCACCGCAGTCTGTGATATTTGAGCTTTTTCTTGGACAACTTCTATCCTTTATTGGCTTGGTAGTTCAGAGGCCTCCTTAGTAGGGCTGGCGATCAGAATGTCATCTGCATATTGAAGGAGGGTTTCCTTTTCCAGAGGTAGAACTTTTCGGTCTTTAGCTAAGCTTTCCCCAAAGATGGTGTGGGAATTTTTGAACCCTTGGGGCAAGACGGCCCGGAAGTATTGTTTTAGTTGTATGTTGAGTCCTGCCACTCACAAGCCAAAATTTCTTGTGACTCTGGGACTAATGGAATACAAAAGAAGGCATCATTGAGACTAATACAGAATACCATGTCCTGGTGGTTGGTAGAATGACCAGCAGGGTGTAGGAATCAGGAGCAACTGGAGGTATATCCTCGGTGGCTTCACTGACTGTCCTGACATCCTTTACCAGGTCCCCAGCAGCCCATGGGGCTCTCGTGGTCAGGCCAATCCCAGGATATGGAGCTCTCCTGGGCAGGTACCCCACCCCCAACCCAGCCCACAGGGCTCTCGTGGTCAGGCCTCTCCCAGGATACAGAGCTACCCTTGCAGGTACCGTGGCAGGGCTGGGCACACAGGAACCGTGCACATAGCTCTCACTGAAGAGCACCCCCATCTCACCTGTCACTCAGAGCTGACACAGAGCACCTCAGAGCAGGACTTGAACTAACAAACAGCAGCTCCGACAGGTCTGTGACCCTGGGCATCACTCTGTGTGGCCTCCCTCCACCTGGTCTTCCAGAGACTTCCACTGCACCCGGGGCACCAGGCCTCTGTCTCCAACCACCACCCACCCCTCCTCTCCCTGACTCCTGGGTTCCTCTCATTAGGAGAGGTTTTTCTTGAAGTTGTCTCCCACTCATGGGCCAGATAAAATGATTAGAAAACAAGCCAAAGCTGCAGCCCCTTGTCTATCCTGACTCTCAGGAGCCCACACCTGTTCCTTGGACCTGGCCGGTTCAGCAAGTTCCATTTTCTGCAACTGTGAGCCCCTGAGGGGTGATGATTGGCTGACCTGGGCAGCCTTACCGTGCCGGCCAGCCCTCCCCAGGTGTGCCTGGGTTGAGATCAATATAAATACCACTCCAGGCAGCAAGAGCCCCTGCAGCTGTGCCTGACGCCATTTTCTCTGCCCTGTCAGCAGTCTCGGGGCTGGGCTGGTGGGAGGGAGTGAGAGGCCACGGCTTTGTGGGTGGCCCAGTGTGAGTGGGGCTCTGCTGGACTTTCTGCAGCAGTTGCCAGGCTGCCACCTGCTAAAGAAGAGGATGTGTCACCCATACCTGCTGCTGGAATTTCTCCCTGGGCAGAGGTGAGGAAGGAAAAAAGCAGTGGGGGCAGGGACAGGACGGGTATCTCAGGCAGGGAAATGGAAATCTTCCAGAAGAGCACCCAGGGCCAGGGCCATCCTGGCTGGCCTGCAGGCACCAAGTCAGCTGGCATGCTGTCACTCATGTGGCTCCATGGCCCTTCCTCTAGGCTTTCAAGTCCTTGTATATATTCAGGTGTTTTACCTGGGAAGGGTGGGAACAGTTCAGCAGCAACTGGCCTGGGGCTCAGCTCACGTTCACTCACAGATGCCTCGGCACGGTGCCCCAGCTTTGCAATGAGGACGCTTGTTGTGTGGGGGCTGCTGGCTGAATGGGAGACGATTCCCCACCACTGACCAACTTCAGAATTGTTTACAACTGGAGCAAGTGCCCTGATACGGTTTTCCTCTGAGTAACTGGTGGGTTCTGTTTTTTTTTTTCTCTTTTTCGTTTTTGGTTCAAGGTAGAATTTATTCCTCTTTTTTGTATTTACAGATATAAGCATGGAAATAATTTATTCATATAAATACATGTATGTGAAGGGAATAATTGTTTTTTCTGTTTTGTTTTTTAAATTTTATTTCTTTTTAATTTTGAATTTTATTTTATATTTTTATACAGCAGGTTCTTATTGGTTATCTATTTTATACATATAAATGTTTACATGCCAATCCCAATCTCTCAACTCCTCCCACCACCCCCCCCAAGATCTTTCCCCCCTTGTTGTCCATACGATTGTTGTCTACATCTGTTGCTCTATTTATGCCTTGCAAAACGGTTAATCTGTACAGTTTTTCTAGGTTCCACATATATGCATGAATATACAAGATTTGTTTTTCTCTTTCTGACTTACTTCACTCTGTATGACAGTCTCTAGATCCATCGACGTCTCTACAAATGACCCAATTTCATTCCTTTCATGGCTTAGTAATATTCCATTTTATATATGTACCACATCTTTATGCATTCGTCTGTCTGTGGGCATTTAGGTTGCTTCCATTACCTCGATATTGTAAATAGTGATGCAATGAACATTGCGGTGAATGTCTCTTTTTGATTTATGGTTTTGTCTGGGTATATGTCCAGTACTGGGATTGCTGTATCATATGGTAATTCTATTATTAGTTTCTTAAGAAACTCCATATTGTTCTCCATAGTGACTGTATCAATTTATATTCCCAACAATAGTGGAAGAGGCTTCCTTTTCTCCACACCCTTTCCAGCATTTGTTGTTTGTAGATTTTCAGATGATGCCCATTCTAACAGGTGTGAGGTGATACATCATTGTTGAGTCCATTTCGTTGAGCAAGGGGTAGGTCTTGTCTATTACATATTTGGCTTATGGAACGGTATCTGTGCTAATTTCAATCTCTGGTTTTATGCAGAACCCCAACTCACCTTTCCCCTTAAGCAAGCATAAGTTAGTTTTCTAAACTTGAGACCCTGTTCTGTTTTGTAATTCAGTTCCTGTGTAGCCAAGTTTACATTCCGTGCATTAGTGATACCTTATGATGTTTCTTTTTCTGTGTGACTTATTTCACTTAGAATCATCGTGCCTCAATCCACTCATTATGCTGGTACAGGCCTGGTGACACAGATTTCATTGCTGAGTGGTATTCTGTTGTACGTAAGTACCGCAACTTCTTTATCAATTATTTGTTCTCTGGGATATTTAACTTGTACCGTAGAAGAGGTTCCTGTAAACAGAGCCATCCCAAATTTTGGGGTGGCTGTGTCTTTTTGATTTTAATTTCCCTAAGCTATAGGACCATAAGTGGAAATGCCCTAGACTCTGTTGCTTTGTTTTTCAGATGTATCAGGAAACACCATACACTTCTCCAGAGTGGCTGTTGGTAATTTACATCCCGCCCATCAGCATAACAAGGCTCCTTTTTCCCCATGGCCTGTCTTGCCTTTCTGGATTTTACACTTTTTTCAGATGGCCCTTTAGACCGGGGGCAAGTGACACTTCATAGTAGTTCGGATTTCCATTGCAAGCTTGCTTGGTTTGCCAAAAAGGGCGTATGTGTTTTTTCCTGAATATATTCAGGAACAAACTCATACGCCCTTTTATGTCACGTGCATCATTGTCGATGTTCTGCCTCTTTTCCTATGCTTTAAATGCAAATCCAGTCTACCTCCTGAAATCGGTTTCCTGCAATTCTGCCCCACTTTCAAGTCCTCTTCGCAGCCTTACTTCAATATATTTTTGGACGTTATCTGTCATTTATAACTCTGCAGGTTTGTGAATTACAGGGCCCCTGAGCTCCTTTCTTCAACTCGCTTTCTTGTGAGCTGGCCGCAAACCCGCAAGACTGCTTCAGGCCCTAATCTGCTTCTGGCAGGGCACGCTGAGTCTTTGGTTAATTCCTCTTCCTGGTGGGAAATGAGTGTTAAATATGCCCGTCCAGACACCTACCTCACCCTCAACCCCTTGGTGATGTGGGTCCTCTGGTTTGTGGCCACCTTTGCTGGGTTCCTCACCTTTCGATGACGTGGCCCCACTAGTGTGAGGACACTCCTGCCTGGTTCTCATTCACGTGGTTATGTGGACCCCCTGGTGAGAGTCTGTTCCTGGCTGTGTTCCTCACCCTTCTGTGAGGGAGACCCTCTGCTGATAGGTCACTCCTTCATGGCTGGCACACATTGCCTTGGTGAAGTCAGCTGTGTGGTGGCAGTTGGAGCGTGCTGGGAATCTCCTCCCCCCGGTGATGAGGGCCCTCTTGCGTCAAGCCCTAACTGCTGGGCTCACCAACTTTTCTTAGTGAGCCCAATGATGCTTGGGCACTCCTCTTAGGATCCCATCTCCATGGGGATGTGGGCCTTCTGCTCTGAGGTCCCAACGGCTGGGTTGTTCACATTTTCATGATGTGGGCTCTCTGGTGTTAGTTCACAGAGGCCTGGATCCCATAGCCTCTGTGCTCTTGGCCGCCTGCTGGGAGGTTCCAACTGCTGGATTCCTCAATTTTTTAATTTTTTGGGCCCTCTGTTGTGAGTATCCTCCTGCCTGCCTCACTCCCAGCCCCTTCATGATGTGTGTCCTCTGGTTTGAGGCCACATGTGCTGTGCTCCTCACCTTTCAATGATGTGGGACCAATGGTCTTAGGAGACTCCTGCCTGGTTCACATCCCCTTGGTGATGTGGGCCCTCTGTTGAGAGTCTGATCCTGGCTGGGTTCCTCACCCATCTGTGAGGTGGGCCGTCTGCTGTGAGGTCACTCCTGCCTGGCTTGCTCACCTCGCCTTGTGGACATGAGCCCTCTGGTGGCACTTGGAGCCTGCTGGGAGCCTCCTCCCCTTGGTGATGAGGGCCCTCTGGCGTCAGGCCCTAACGGCTGGGCTCCCCACATTTTGTGATGTGCGCCCAGTGGTGCGAGGACACTCCAGCCAGGTTCACATCCCCATTGGGATGTGGGCCTTCTGCTCTGAGGTCCCAATGCCTGGGTTGCTCACAGTTTCATGATGTAGGCTCTCTGCTGTTAGTTCACTCCTGCCTGCATCCCATAGCTTCTGTGCTCTCGGCCGCCTGCTGGGAGGTTCTAACTGCTGGATTCCTCACCTTTCTTATTCTTTGGGCCCTCTGTTTTTAGGCTACTCCTGCCTGCCTCACTCCCATTCCCTTTGTGATATGTGTCCTCTGATTTGAGGCCACATGTGCTGGGTTCCGCACCTTTTGATGATGTGGCCCCAATGGAGGGAAGATAGTCCGGACTGGTTCCCATCCCCTTGCTGATGTGGGCCCTCAGGTGAGAGTCTGATCCTGGCTGGGTTCCTCACCCTTCTGTGAGGTGGGCCCTCTGCTGTGAGGTCAATCATGCCTGTCTGGCACACGTCACCTTGGCGACGTGGGCCCTCTGGTGGCAGTTGGAGTGTGCTGGGATCCTCCTCCCCTCGGTGATGAGGGCCCTCTTGCCTTAGGCCATAACTGCTGGGCTCCCCACATTTTCTGATGTGCGCCAAGTGAGTGAGGACACTCTTGCCAGGTTCCCATCCCCATGAGGATATGGGCCTTCTGCTCTGAGGTCAAAACGGCTGGCTTGCTCACAGTACCATGATGTGGGCCCTCTGCTGTGAGTTCACTCCGGCAAGGATCCCTTATCATCGGTGCTCTTAGCCACCTGCTGGGAGGTTCCAACTGCTGGATTCCTCAACTTTTTTATTCTATGTGCCTTCTGTTGTGAGGCTCCTCCTGCCTGCCTCACTGCCAGCCCCTTGGTGATGACTGTCCTATGGCTTGAGGCCACATGTGCTGCGTTCCTCACCTTTCGATGATGTGGCCCCACTCGTGTGAGGACACTCCTGCCTGGTTCCCATCCCCTTGGTGAGGTGGGCCCTCTGGCGAGAGTCTAATCCTGGCTGGGTTCCTCAACGTTCTGTGAGGTAGGCCCTCTTCTGTGAGGTCACTCCTGCCTGGCTGGCACACGTCACCTTGGAGACGTGAGCCCTCTGGTGGCAGTTGGAGCATGCAGGGTGCCTCCTCCTCTCGGTGATGACGGCCCTCTGGCGTCAGGCCCTAAATGGTGGGCTCCCCACATTTTCTGATGTGCGCCCAGTGGTGCGAGGACACTCCAGCCAGGTTCCCATTCCCATGGGGATGTGGGCCTTCTGCGCTGAGGTCCCAACGCCTGGGTTGCTCACAGTTTAATGATGTGGGCCCTCTGTTGTGAGTTCACTGCGGCCTGGATCCCATAGCCTCGGTGTTCTGAGCCGCCTGCTGGAAGGTCTAAATGCTGGAATCCTCACGTTTTTTATATTATGTGCCCTGTGTTGTGAGGCTACTCCTGCCTGCCTCACTCCAAGGCCCTTGGTGATGTGGGTCCTCTGGTTTGAGGACACATGTGCTGGCTTCCTCACCTTAAGATGATGAGGCCCCAGAGGTGTGAGGATAATCCTGACTGGTTCCCATCCCCTTTGTGATGTGGGCCCTCTGGTGAGAGTCTGATCCTGGCTGGGTTCCTCACCCATCTGTGAGGTGGGCCCTCTACTATCAGGTAACTCTTGCCTGGCTTGCTCACCTCGCCTTGTTGACATGAGCCCTCTGGTGGCACTTGGACCCTGCTGGGAGCCTCCTCACCTCTGTGATGAGGGCCCTCTGACGTCAGGCCCTAACTGCTGGGCTCCCCAACTTTTCTTAGTGAGCCCAGTGATGCTCGGGCACTCCTCTTAGGTTCCCATCTCCATGGGGATGTGGGCCTTCTGCTCTGAGGTTCCAACGGCTGGGTTGATCACAGTTTCATGATGTGGGCTCTCTGGTGTTAGTTCACTGTGGCCTGGATCCCATAGCCTCTGTGCTCTTGGCCGCCTGCTGGGAGGTTCCAACGGCTGGATTCCTCACTTTTTTAATTTTTTGGGCCCTCTGTTGTGAGGATCCTCCTGCCTGCCTCACTCCCAGCCCCTTCGTGATGTGTGTCCTCTGGTTTGAGGCCACATGTGCTGGGTTCCTCACCTTTCGATGATGTGGGACCAATGGTCTTAGGAGACTCCTGCCTGGTTCACATCCCCTTGGTGATGTGGGCCCTCTGTTGAGAGTCTGATCCTGGCTGGGTTCCTCACCCTTCTGTGAGGTGGGCCGTCTGCTGTGAGGTCACTCCTGCCTGGCTTGCTCACCTCGCCTTGTGGACATGAGCCCTCTGGTGGCACTTGGAGCCTGATGGGAGCCTCCTCCCCTCGGTGATGAGGGCCCTCTGGCATCAGGCCCTAACGGCTGGGCTCCCCACATTTTGTGATGTGCGCCCAGTGGTTTGAAGACACTCCATCCAGGTTCACATCCCCATTGGGATGTGGGCCTTCTGCTCTGAGGTCCCAAAGGCTGGGTTGTTCACAGTTTCATGATGTGGGCTCTCTGCTGTTAGTTCGCTCTGGCCTGGATGCCATAGCCTCTGTGCTCTGGGCCGCCTGCTGGAAGGTTCCAACTGCTCGATTCCTCAACTTTTGTATTCTATGGGTCCTGTGTTGTGATGCTCCTCCTGCCTGCCTCACTCGCAACCCCTTCGTGATGTGGGTCCTCTGGTTTGAGGCCACATGTGCTGGGTTCCGCAACTTTCAATGATGTGGCCCCACTGGTGTGAGGACACTCCTGCCTGGTTCCCATCCCCTTGGTGATGTGGGCCTTCTGGTGACAGTCTTATCCTGGCTGGGTTCCTCACTCTTCTGTGAGGTAGGCCCTCTGCTGTGAGGTCAATCCTGCCTGACTTGCACACATCACCTTGGCGACGTGGGCCCTCTGTTGGCACATGGAACCTGCTGGGAGCCTCCTGCCCTCGGTGATGACGGCCCTCTAGCATCAGGCCCTAACTGCTGGGCTCCCCACGTTTTCTGATGTGAGCCCAGTGATGCCAGGACACTCCTGTCAGGTTCCCATCCCCATGGGGATGTGGGCTTTCTGCTCTGAGGTCCCAACGCCTGGGTTGCTCACAGTTTCATGATGTGGGCTCTCTGGTGTTAGTTCACTCCTGCCTGCATCCCATAGCTTCTGTGCTCTCGGCCGCCTGCTGGGAGGTTCCAAATGCTGTATTCCTCACCTTTTTTATTCTTTGGGCCCTCTGTTTTTAGGCTACTCCTACCTGCCTCACTCCCATCCCCTTTGTGATGTATGTCCTCTGATATGAGGCCGCATGTGCTGGGTTCCTCACCTTTCGATGATGTGGCCCCACTGGTGGGAGGACAGTCCTGACTGGTTCCCATCCCCTTGGTGTTGTGGGCCCTCTGGCACTAGTCTCATCCTACCTCGGTTCCTCACCCTTCTGTGAGATAGGCCCTCTGCTGTGAGGTCGCTACTGCCTGGCTGGCGCATGCCACCTTGTAGACGTGGGCCCTCTGTTGGCAGTTGGAACCTGCTGGGAGTCTCCTCCCCTCAGTTATGAGGGCCCCCTGGCGTCAGGCCCTAACTGCTGGGTTCCTAACATTTTCTGATATGTGCTAAGTGGTGCGAAGCCACTCCTGCCAGGTTCCCATCCCAATGGGGATGTGGGCCTTCTGTTCTGAGGTCCCAACGGCTGGGCTGCTCACAGGTTCATGATGTGGGCCCTCTGCTGTGAGTTCACTGCGGCCTAGATCCCATAGCCTCGGTGCTCTGGGCCGCTTGCTGGGAGGTTCCAACTGCTGGATTCCTCAACTTTTATATTCTATGGACCCTGTGTTGTGAGGCCGGTCCTGCCATCCTCATTCCGAACCCCTTGGTGATGTGGTTCCTCTGGTTTGAGGCTACATGTGCTGGGATCCTCACCTTTCGATGATGTTGTTCCACTGGTGTGGGGACACGCCTGCCTGGTTCCCATCCCCTTGGTGATGTGGGCCCTCTGGTGAGAGTCTGATCCTGGCTGGGTTCCTCACCCTTCTGTGAGGTGGGCCCTCTGCTGTGAGGTCAATCATGCCTGTCTGGCACATGTCACCTTGGCGACGTGGGCCCTCTGGTGGCAGTTGGAGTGTGCTGGGATCCTCCTCCCCTCGGTGATGAGGGCCCTCTTGCCTTAGGCCATAACTGCTGGGCTCCCCACATTTTCTGATGTGCGCCAAGTGAGTGAGGACACTCTTGCCAGGTTCCCATCCCCATGAGGATATGGGCCTTCTGCTCTGAGGTCAAAACGGCTGGCTTGCTCACAGTACCATGATGTGGGCCCTCTGCTGTGAGTTCACTCCGGCAAGGATCCCTTATCATCGGTGCTCTTAGCCACCTGCTGGGAGGTTCCAACTGCTGGATTCCTCAACTTTTTTATTCTATGTGCCTTCTGTTGTGAGGCTCCTCCTGCCTGCCTCACTGCCAGCCCCTTGGTGATGACTGTCCTATGGCTTGAGGCCACATGTGCTGCGTTCCTCACCTTTCGATGATGTGGCCCCACTCGTGTGAGGACACTCCTGCCTGGTTCCCATCCCCTTGGTGAGGTGGGCCCTCTGGCGAGAGTCTAATCCTGGCTGGGTTCCTCAACGTTCTGTGAGGTAGGCCCTCTTCTGTGAGGTCACTCCTGCCTGGCTGGCACACGTCACCTTGGAGACGTGAGCCCTCTGGTGGCAGTTGGAGCATGCAGGGTGCCTCCTCCTCTCGGTGATGACGGCCCTCTGGCGTCAGGCCCTAAATGGTGGGCTCCCCACATTTTCTGATGTGCGCCCAGTGGTGCGAGGACACTCCAGCCAGGTTCCCATTCCCATGGGGATGTGGGCCTTCTGCGCTGAGGTCCCAACGCCTGGGTTGCTCACAGTTTAATGATGTGGGCCCTCTGTTGTGAGTTCACTGCGGCCTGGATCCCATAGCCTCGGTGTTCTGAGCCGCCTGCTGGAAGGTCTAAATGCTGGAATCCTCACGTTTTTTATATTATGTGCCCTGTGTTGTGAGGCTACTCCTGCCTGCCTCACTCCAAGGCCCTTGGTGATGTGGGTCCTCTGGTTTGAGGACACATGTGCTGGCTTCCTCACCTTAAGATGATGAGGCCCCAGAGGTGTGAGGATAATCCTGACTGGTTCCCATCCCCTTTGTGATGTGGGCCCTCTGGTGAGAGTCTGATCCTGGCTGGGTTCCTCACCCATCTGTGAGGTGGGCCCTCTACTATCAGGTAACTCTTGCCTGGCTTGCTCACCTCGCCTTGTTGACATGAGCCCTCTGGTGGCACTTGGACCCTGCTGGGAGCCTCCTCACCTCTGTGATGAGGGCCCTCTGACGTCAGGCCCTAACTGCTGGGCTCCCCAACTTTTCTTAGTGAGCCCAGTGATGCTCGGGCACTCCTCTTAGGTTCCCATCTCCATGGGGATGTGGGCCTTCTGCTCTGAGGTTCCAACGGCTGGGTTGATCACAGTTTCATGATGTGGGCTCTCTGGTGTTAGTTCACTGTGGCCTGGATCCCATAGCCTCTGTGCTCTTGGCCGCCTGCTGGGAGGTTCCAACGGCTGGATTCCTCACTTTTTTAATTTTTTGGGCCCTCTGTTGTGAGGATCCTCCTGCCTGCCTCACTCCCAGCCCCTTCGTGATGTGTGTCCTCTGGTTTGAGGCCACATGTGCTGGGTTCCTCACCTTTCGATGATGTGGGACCAATGGTCTTAGGAGACTCCTGCCTGGTTCACATCCCCTTGGTGATGTGGGCCCTCTGTTGAGAGTCTGATCCTGGCTGGGTTCCTCACCCTTCTGTGAGGTGGGCCGTCTGCTGTGAGGTCACTCCTGCCTGGCTTGCTCACCTCGCCTTGTGGACATGAGCCCTCTGGTGGCACTTGGAGCCTGATGGGAGCCTCCTCCCCTCGGTGATGAGGGCCCTCTGGCATCAGGCCCTAACGGCTGGGCTCCCCACATTTTGTGATGTGCGCCCAGTGGTTTGAAGACACTCCATCCAGGTTCACATCCCCATTGGGATGTGGGCCTTCTGCTCTGAGGTCCCAAAGGCTGGGTTGTTCACAGTTTCATGATGTGGGCTCTCTGCTGTTAGTTCGCTCTGGCCTGGATGCCATAGCCTCTGTGCTCTGGGCCGCCTGCTGGAAGGTTCCAACTGCTCGATTCCTCAACTTTTGTATTCTATGGGTCCTGTGTTGTGATGCTCCTCCTGCCTGCCTCACTCGCAACCCCTTCGTGATGTGGGTCCTCTGGTTTGAGGCCACATGTGCTGGGTTCCGCAACTTTCAATGATGTGGCCCCACTGGTGTGAGGACACTCCTGCCTGGTTCCCATCCCCTTGGTGATGTGGGCCTTCTGGTGACAGTCTTATCCTGGCTGGGTTCCTCACTCTTCTGTGAGGTAGGCCCTCTGCTGTGAGGTCAATCCTGCCTGACTTGCACACATCACCTTGGCGACGTGGGCCCTCTGTTGGCACATGGAACCTGCTGGGAGCCTCCTGCCCTCGGTGATGACGGCCCTCTAGCATCAGGCCCTAACTGCTGGGCTCCCCACGTTTTCTGATGTGAGCCCAGTGATGCCAGGACACTCCTGTCAGGTTCCCATCCCCATGGGGATGTGGGCTTTCTGCTCTGAGGTCCCAACGCCTGGGTTGCTCACAGTTTCATGATGTGGGCTCTCTGGTGTTAGTTCACTCCTGCCTGCATCCCATAGCTTCTGTGCTCTCGGCCGCCTGCTGGGAGGTTCCAAATGCTGTATTCCTCACCTTTTTTATTCTTTGGGCCCTCTGTTTTTAGGCTACTCCTACCTGCCTCACTCCCATCCCCTTTGTGATGTATGTCCTCTGATATGAGGCCGCATGTGCTGGGTTCCTCACCTTTCGATGATGTGGCCCCACTGGTGGGAGGACAGTCCTGACTGGTTCCCATCCCCTTGGTGTTGTGGGCCCTCTGGCACTAGTCTCATCCTACCTCGGTTCCTCACCCTTCTGTGAGATAGGCCCTCTGCTGTGAGGTCGCTACTGCCTGGCTGGCGCATGCCACCTTGTAGACGTGGGCCCTCTGTTGGCAGTTGGAACCTGCTGGGAGTCTCCTCCCCTCAGTTATGAGGGCCCCCTGGCGTCAGGCCCTAACTGCTGGGTTCCTAACATTTTCTGATATGTGCTAAGTGGTGCGAAGCCACTCCTGCCAGGTTCCCATCCCAATGGGGATGTGGGCCTTCTGTTCTGAGGTCCCAACGGCTGGGCTGCTCACAGGTTCATGATGTGGGCCCTCTGCTGTGAGTTCACTGCGGCCTAGATCCCATAGCCTCGGTGCTCTGGGCCGCTTGCTGGGAGGTTCCAACTGCTGGATTCCTCAACTTTTATATTCTATGGACCCTGTGTTGTGAGGCCGGTCCTGCCATCCTCATTCCGAACCCCTTGGTGATGTGGTTCCTCTGGTTTGAGGCTACATGTGCTGGGATCCTCACCTTTCGATGATGTTGTTCCACTGGTGTGGGGGCACGCCTGCCTGGTTCCCATCCCCTTGGTGATGTGGGCCCTCTGGTGAGAGTCTGATCCTGGCTGGGTTCCTCACCCTTCTGTGAGGTGGGCCCTCTGCTGTGAGGTCAATCATGCCTGTCTGGCACACGTCACCTTGGCGACGTGGGCCCTCTGGTGGCAGTTGGAGTGTGCTGGGATCCTCCTCCCCTCGGTGATGAGGGCCCTCTTGCCTTAGGCCATAACTGCTGGGCTCCCCACATTTTCTGATGTGCGCCAAGTGAGTGAGGACACTCTTGCCAGGTTCCCATCCCCATGAGGATATGGGCCTTCTGCTCTGAGGTCAAAACGGCTGGCTTGCTCACAGTACCATGATGTGGGCCCTCTGCTGTGAGTTCACTCCGGCAAGGATCCCTTATCATCGGTGCTCTTAGCCACCTGCTGGGAGGTTCCAACTGCTGGATTCCTCAACTTTTTTATTCTATGTGCCTTCTGTTGTGAGGCTCCTCCTGCCTGCCTCACTGCCAGCCCCTTGGTGATGACTGTCCTATGGCTTGAGGCCACATGTGCTGCGTTCCTCACCTTTCGATGATGTGGCCCCACTCGTGTGAGGACACTCCTGCCTGGTTCCCATCCCCTTGGTGAGGTGGGCCCTCTGGCGAGAGTCTAATCCTGGCTGGGTTCCTCAACGTTCTGTGAGGTAGGCCCTCTTCTGTGAGGTCACTCCTGCCTGGCTGGCACACGTCACCTTGGAGACGTGAGCCCTCTGGTGGCAGTTGGAGCATGCAGGGTGCCTCCTCCTCTCGGTGATGACGGCCCTCTGGCGTCAGGCCCTAAATGGTGGGCTCCCCACATTTTCTGATGTGCGCCCAGTGGTGCGAGGACACTCCAGCCAGGTTCCCATTCCCATGGGGATGTGGGCCTTCTGCGCTGAGGTCCCAACGCCTGGGTTGCTCACAGTTTAATGATGTGGGCCCTCTGTTGTGAGTTCACTGCGGCCTGGATCCCATAGCCTCGGTGTTCTGAGCCGCCTGCTGGAAGGTCTAAATGCTGGAATCCTCACGTTTTTTATATTATGTGCCCTGTGTTGTGAGGCTACTCCTGCCTGCCTCACTCCAAGGCCCTTGGTGATGTGGGTCCTCTGGTTTGAGGACACATGTGCTGGCTTCCTCACCTTAAGATGATGAGGCCCCAGAGGTGTGAGGATAATCCTGACTGGTTCCCATCCCCTTTGTGATGTGGGCCCTCTGGTGAGAGTCTGATCCTGGCTGGGTTCCTCACCCATCTGTGAGGTGGGCCCTCTACTATCAGGTAACTCTTGCCTGGCTTGCTCACCTCGCCTTGTTGACATGAGCCCTCTGGTGGCACTTGGACCCTGCTGGGAGCCTCCTCACCTCTGTGATGAGGGCCCTCTGACGTCAGGCCCTAACTGCTGGGCTCCCCAACTTTTCTTAGTGAGCCCAGTGATGCTCGGGCACTCCTCTTAGGTTCCCATCTCCATGGGGATGTGGGCCTTCTGCTCTGAGGTTCCAACGGCTGGGTTGATCACAGTTTCATGATGTGGGCTCTCTGGTGTTAGTTCACTGTGGCCTGGATCCCATAGCCTCTGTGCTCTTGGCCGCCTGCTGGGAGGTTCCAACGGCTGGATTCCTCACTTTTTTAATTTTTTGGGCCCTCTGTTGTGAGGATCCTCCTGCCTGCCTCACTCCCAGCCCCTTCGTGATGTGTGTCCTCTGGTTTGAGGCCACATGTGCTGGGTTCCTCACCTTTCGATGATGTGGGACCAATGGTCTTAGGAGACTCCTGCCTGGTTCACATCCCCTTGGTGATGTGGGCCCTCTGTTGAGAGTCTGATCCTGGCTGGGTTCCTCACCCTTCTGTGAGGTGGGCCGTCTGCTGTGAGGTCACTCCTGCCTGGCTTGCTCACCTCGCCTTGTGGACATGAGCCCTCTGGTGGCACTTGGAGCCTGATGGGAGCCTCCTCCCCTCGGTGATGAGGGCCCTCTGGCATCAGGCCCTAACGGCTGGGCTCCCCACATTTTGTGATGTGCGCCCAGTGGTTTGAAGACACTCCATCCAGGTTCACATCCCCATTGGGATGTGGGCCTTCTGCTCTGAGGTCCCAAAGGCTGGGTTGTTCACAGTTTCATGATGTGGGCTCTCTGCTGTTAGTTCGCTCTGGCCTGGATGCCATAGCCTCTGTGCTCTGGGCCGCCTGCTGGAAGGTTCCAACTGCTCGATTCCTCAACTTTTGTATTCTATGGGTCCTGTGTTGTGATGCTCCTCCTGCCTGCCTCACTCGCAACCCCTTCGTGATGTGGGTCCTCTGGTTTGAGGCCACATGTGCTGGGTTCCGCAACTTTCAATGATGTGGCCCCACTGGTGTGAGGACACTCCTGCCTGGTTCCCATCCCCTTGGTGATGTGGGCCTTCTGGTGACAGTCTTATCCTGGCTGGGTTCCTCACTCTTCTGTGAGGTAGGCCCTCTGCTGTGAGGTCAATCCTGCCTGACTTGCACACATCACCTTGGCGACGTGGGCCCTCTGTTGGCACATGGAACCTGCTGGGAGCCTCCTGCCCTCGGTGATGACGGCCCTCTAGCATCAGGCCCTAACTGCTGGGCTCCCCACGTTTTCTGATGTGAGCCCAGTGATGCCAGGACACTCCTGTCAGGTTCCCATCCCCATGGGGATGTGGGCTTTCTGCTCTGAGGTCCCAACGCCTGGGTTGCTCACAGTTTCATGATGTGGGCTCTCTGGTGTTAGTTCACTCCTGCCTGCATCCCATAGCTTCTGTGCTCTCGGCCGCCTGCTGGGAGGTTCCAAATGCTGTATTCCTCACCTTTTTTATTCTTTGGGCCCTCTGTTTTTAGGCTACTCCTACCTGCCTCACTCCCATCCCCTTTGTGATGTATGTCCTCTGATATGAGGCCGCATGTGCTGGGTTCCTCACCTTTCGATGATGTGGCCCCACTGGTGGGAGGACAGTCCTGACTGGTTCCCATCCCCTTGGTGTTGTGGGCCCTCTGGCACTAGTCTCATCCTACCTCGGTTCCTCACCCTTCTGTGAGATAGGCCCTCTGCTGTGAGGTCGCTACTGCCTGGCTGGCGCATGCCACCTTGTAGACGTGGGCCCTCTGTTGGCAGTTGGAACCTGCTGGGAGTCTCCTCCCCTCAGTTATGAGGGCCCCCTGGCGTCAGGCCCTAACTGCTGGGTTCCTAACATTTTCTGATATGTGCTAAGTGGTGCGAAGCCACTCCTGCCAGGTTCCCATCCCAATGGGGATGTGGGCCTTCTGTTCTGAGGTCCCAACGGCTGGGCTGCTCACAGGTTCATGATGTGGGCCCTCTGCTGTGAGTTCACTGCGGCCTAGATCCCATAGCCTCGGTGCTCTGGGCCGCTTGCTGGGAGGTTCCAACTGCTGGATTCCTCAACTTTTATATTCTATGGACCCTGTGTTGTGAGGCCGGTCCTGCCATCCTCATTCCGAACCCCTTGGTGATGTGGTTCCTCTGGTTTGAGGCTACATGTGCTGGGATCCTCACCTTTCGATGATGTTGTTCCACTGGTGTGGGGACACGCCTGCCTGGTTCCCATCCCCTTGGTGATGTGGGCCCTCTGGTGAGAGTCTGATCCTGGCTGGGTTCCTCACCCTTCTGTGAGGTGGGCCCTCTGCTGTGAGGTCAATCATGCCTGTCTGGCACACGTCACCTTGGCGACGTGGGCCCTCTGGTGGCAGTTGGAGTGTGCTGGGATCCTCCTCCCCTCGGTGATGAGGGCCCTCTTGCCTTAGGCCATAACTGCTGGGCTCCCCACATTTTCTGATGTGCGCCAAGTGAGTGAGGACACTCTTGCCAGGTTCCCATCCCCATGAGGATATGGGCCTTCTGCTCTGAGGTCAAAACGGCTGGCTTGCTCACAGTACCATGATGTGGGCCCTCTGCTGTGAGTTCACTCCGGCAAGGATCCCTTATCATCGGTGCTCTTAGCCACCTGCTGGGAGGTTCCAACTGCTGGATTCCTCAACTTTTTTATTCTATGTGCCTTCTGTTGTGAGGCTCCTCCTGCCTGCCTCACTGCCAGCCCCTTGGTGATGACTGTCCTATGGCTTGAGGCCACATGTGCTGCGTTCCTCACCTTTCGATGATGTGGCCCCACTCGTGTGAGGACACTCCTGCCTGGTTCCCATCCCCTTGGTGAGGTGGGCCCTCTGGCGAGAGTCTAATCCTGGCTGGGTTCCTCAACGTTCTGTGAGGTAGGCCCTCTTCTGTGAGGTCACTCCTGCCTGGCTGGCACACGTCACCTTGGAGACGTGAGCCCTCTGGTGGCAGTTGGAGCATGCAGGGTGCCTCCTCCTCTCGGTGATGACGGCCCTCTGGCGTCAGGCCCTAAATGGTGGGCTCCCCACATTTTCTGATGTGCGCCCAGTGGTGCGAGGACACTCCAGCCAGGTTCCCATTCCCATGGGGATGTGGGCCTTCTGCGCTGAGGTCCCAACGCCTGGGTTGCTCACAGTTTAATGATGTGGGCCCTCTGTTGTGAGTTCACTGCGGCCTGGATCCCATAGCCTCGGTGTTCTGAGCCGCCTGCTGGAAGGTCTAAATGCTGGAATCCTCACGTTTTTTATATTATGTGCCCTGTGTTGTGAGGCTACTCCTGCCTGCCTCACTCCAAGGCCCTTGGTGATGTGGGTCCTCTGGTTTGAGGACACATGTGCTGGCTTCCTCACCTTAAGATGATGAGGCCCCAGAGGTGTGAGGATAATCCTGACTGGTTCCCATCCCCTTTGTGATGTGGGCCCTCTGGTGAGAGTCTGATCCTGGCTGGGTTCCTCACCCATCTGTGAGGTGGGCCCTCTACTATCAGGTAACTCTTGCCTGGCTTGCTCACCTCGCCTTGTTGACATGAGCCCTCTGGTGGCACTTGGACCCTGCTGGGAGCCTCCTCACCTCTGTGATGAGGGCCCTCTGACGTCAGGCCCTAACTGCTGGGCTCCCCAACTTTTCTTAGTGAGCCCAGTGATGCTCGGGCACTCCTCTTAGGTTCCCATCTCCATGGGGATGTGGGCCTTCTGCTCTGAGGTTCCAACGGCTGGGTTGATCACAGTTTCATGATGTGGGCTCTCTGGTGTTAGTTCACTGTGGCCTGGATCCCATAGCCTCTGTGCTCTTGGCCGCCTGCTGGGAGGTTCCAACGGCTGGATTCCTCACTTTTTTAATTTTTTGGGCCCTCTGTTGTGAGGATCCTCCTGCCTGCCTCACTCCCAGCCCCTTCGTGATGTGTGTCCTCTGGTTTGAGGCCACATGTGCTGGGTTCCTCACCTTTCGATGATGTGGGACCAATGGTCTTAGGAGACTCCTGCCTGGTTCACATCCCCTTGGTGATGTGGGCCCTCTGTTGAGAGTCTGATCCTGGCTGGGTTCCTCACCCTTCTGTGAGGTGGGCCCTCTACTATCAGGTAACTCTTGCCTGGCTTGCTCACCTCGCCTTGTTGACATGAGCCCTCTGGTGGCACTTGGACCCTGCTGGGAGCCTCCTCACCTCTGTGATGAGGGCCCTCTGACGTCAGGCCCTAACTGCTGGGCTCCCCAACTTTTCTTAGTGAGCCCAGTGATGCTCGGGCACTCCTCTTAGGTTCCCATCTCCATGGGGATGTGGGCCTTCTGCTCTGAGGTTCCAACGGCTGGGTTGATCACAGTTTCATGATGTGGGCTCTCTGGTGTTAGTTCACTGTGGCCTGGATCCCATAGCCTCTGTGCTCTTGGCCGCCTGCTGGGAGGTTCCAACGGCTGGATTCCTCACTTTTTTAATTTTTTGGGCCCTCTGTTGTGAGGATCCTCCTGCCTGCCTCACTCCCAGCCCCTTCGTGATGTGTGTCCTCTGGTTTGAGGCCACATGTGCTGGGTTCCTCACCTTTCGATGATGTGGGACCAATGGTCTTAGGAGACTCCTGCCTGGTTCACATCCCCTTGGTGATGTGGGCCCTCTGTTGAGAGTCTGATCCTGGCTGGGTTCCTCACCCTTCTGTGAGGTGGGCCGTCTGCTGTGAGGTCACTCCTGCCTGGCTTGCTCACCTCGCCTTGTGGACATGAGCCCTCTGGTGGCACTTGGAGCCTGATGGGAGCCTCCTCCCCTCGGTGATGAGGGCCCTCTGGCATCAGGCCCTAACGGCTGGGCTCCCCACATTTTGTGATGTGCGCCCAGTGGTTTGAAGACACTCCATCCAGGTTCACATCCCCATTGGGATGTGGGCCTTCTGCTCTGAGGTCCCAAAGGCTGGGTTGTTCACAGTTTCATGATGTGGGCTCTCTGCTGTTAGTTCGCTCTGGCCTGGATGCCATAGCCTCTGTGCTCTGGGCCGCCTGCTGGAAGGTTCCAACTGCTCGATTCCTCAACTTTTGTATTCTATGGGTCCTGTGTTGTGATGCTCCTCCTGCCTGCCTCACTCGCAACCCCTTCGTGATGTGGGTCCTCTGGTTTGAGGCCACATGTGCTGGGTTCCGCAACTTTCAATGATGTGGCCCCACTGGTGTGAGGACACTCCTGCCTGGTTCCCATCCCCTTGGTGATGTGGGCCTTCTGGTGACAGTCTTATCCTGGCTGGGTTCCTCACTCTTCTGTGAGGTAGGCCCTCTGCTGTGAGGTCAATCCTGCCTGACTTGCACACATCACCTTGGCGACGTGGGCCCTCTGTTGGCACATGGAACCTGCTGGGAGCCTCCTGCCCTCGGTGATGACGGCCCTCTAGCATCAGGCCCTAACTGCTGGGCTCCCCACGTTTTCTGATGTGAGCCCAGTGATGCCAGGACACTCCTGTCAGGTTCCCATCCCCATGGGGATGTGGGCTTTCTGCTCTGAGGTCCCAACGCCTGGGTTGCTCACAGTTTCATGATGTGGGCTCTCTGGTGTTAGTTCACTCCTGCCTGCATCCCATAGCTTCTGTGCTCTCGGCCGCCTGCTGGGAGGTTCCAAATGCTGTATTCCTCACCTTTTTTATTCTTTGGGCCCTCTGTTTTTAGGCTACTCCTACCTGCCTCACTCCCATCCCCTTTGTGATGTATGTCCTCTGATATGAGGCCGCATGTGCTGGGTTCCTCACCTTTCGATGATGTGGCCCCACTGGTGGGAGGACAGTCCTGACTGGTTCCCATCCCCTTGGTGTTGTGGGCCCTCTGGCACTAGTCTCATCCTACCTCGGTTCCTCACCCTTCTGTGAGATAGGCCCTCTGCTGTGAGGTCGCTACTGCCTGGCTGGCGCATGCCACCTTGTAGACGTGGGCCCTCTGTTGGCAGTTGGAACCTGCTGGGAGTCTCCTCCCCTCAGTTATGAGGGCCCCCTGGCGTCAGGCCCTAACTGCTGGGTTCCTAACATTTTCTGATATGTGCTAAGTGGTGCGAAGCCACTCCTGCCAGGTTCCCATCCCAATGGGGATGTGGGCCTTCTGTTCTGAGGTCCCAACGGCTGGGCTGCTCACAGGTTCATGATGTGGGCCCTCTGCTGTGAGTTCACTGCGGCCTAGATCCCATAGCCTCGGTGCTCTGGGCCGCTTGCTGGGAGGTTCCAACTGCTGGATTCCTCAACTTTTATATTCTATGGACCCTGTGTTGTGAGGCCGGTCCTGCCATCCTCATTCCGAACCCCTTGGTGATGTGGTTCCTCTGGTTTGAGGCTACATGTGCTGGGATCCTCACCTTTCGATGATGTTGTTCCACTGGTGTGGGGACACGCCTGCCTGGTTCCCATCCCCTTGGTGATGTGGGCCCTCTGGTGAGAGTCTGATCCTGGCTGGGTTCCTCACCCTTCTGTGAGGTGGGCCCTCTGCTGTGAGGTCAATCATGCCTGTCTGGCACACGTCACCTTGGCGACGTGGGCCCTCTGGTGGCAGTTGGAGTGTGCTGGGATCCTCCTCCCCTCGGTGATGAGGGCCCTCTTGCCTTAGGCCATAACTGCTGGGCTCCCCACATTTTCTGATGTGCGCCAAGTGAGTGAGGACACTCTTGCCAGGTTCCCATCCCCATGAGGATATGGGCCTTCTGCTCTGAGGTCAAAACGGCTGGCTTGCTCACAGTACCATGATGTGGGCCCTCTGCTGTGAGTTCACTCCGGCAAGGATCCCTTATCATCGGTGCTCTTAGCCACCTGCTGGGAGGTTCCAACTGCTGGATTCCTCAACTTTTTTATTCTATGTGCCTTCTGTTGTGAGGCTCCTCCTGCCTGCCTCACTGCCAGCCCCTTGGTGATGACTGTCCTATGGCTTGAGGCCACATGTGCTGCGTTCCTCACCTTTCGATGATGTGGCCCCACTCGTGTGAGGACACTCCTGCCTGGTTCCCATCCCCTTGGTGAGGTGGGCCCTCTGGCGAGAGTCTAATCCTGGCTGGGTTCCTCAACGTTCTGTGAGGTAGGCCCTCTTCTGTGAGGTCACTCCTGCCTGGCTGGCACACGTCACCTTGGAGACGTGAGCCCTCTGGTGGCAGTTGGAGCATGCAGGGTGCCTCCTCCTCTCGGTGATGACGGCCCTCTGGCGTCAGGCCCTAAATGGTGGGCTCCCCACATTTTCTGATGTGCGCCCAGTGGTGCGAGGACACTCCAGCCAGGTTCCCATTCCCATGGGGATGTGGGCCTTCTGCGCTGAGGTCCCAACGCCTGGGTTGCTCACAGTTTAATGATGTGGGCCCTCTGTTGTGAGTTCCCTGCGGCCTGGATCCCATAGCCTCGGTGTTCTGAGCCGCCTGCTGGAAGGTCTAAATGCTGGAATCCTCACGTTTTTTATATTATGTGCCCTGTGTTGTGAGGCTACTCCTGCCTGCCTCACTCCAAGGCCCTTGGTGATGTGGGTCCTCTGGTTTGAGGACACATGTGCTGGCTTCCTCACCTTAAGATGATGAGGCCCCAGAGGTGTGAGGATAATCCTGACTGGTTCCCATCCCCTTTGTGATGTGGGCCCTCTGGTGAGAGTCTGATCCTGGCTGGGTTCCTCACCCATCTGTGAGGTGGGCCCTCTACTATCAGGTAACTCTTGCCTGGCTTGCTCACCTCGCCTTGTTGACATGAGCCCTCTGGTGGCACTTGGACCCTGCTGGGAGCCTCCTCACCTCTGTGATGAGGGCCCTCTGACGTCAGGCCCTAACTGCTGGGCTCCCCAACTTTTCTTAGTGAGCCCAGTGATGCTCGGGCACTCCTCTTAGGTTCCCATCTCCATGGGGATGTGGGCCTTCTGCTCTGAGGTTCCAACGGCTGGGTTGATCACAGTTTCATGATGTGGGCTCTCTGGTGTTAGTTCACTGTGGCCTGGATCCCATAGCCTCTGTGCTCTTGGCCGCCTGCTGGGAGGTTCCAACGGCTGGATTCCTCACTTTTTTAATTTTTTGGGCCCTCTGTTGTGAGGATCCTCCTGCCTGCCTCACTCCCAGCCCCTTCGTGATGTGTGTCCTCTGGTTTGAGGCCACATGTGCTGGGTTCCTCACCTTTCGATGATGTGGGACCAATGGTCTTAGGAGACTCCTGCCTGGTTCACATCCCCTTGGTGATGTGGGCCCTCTGTTGAGAGTCTGATCCTGGCTGGGTTCCTCACCCTTCTGTGAGGTGGGCCGTCTGCTGTGAGGTCACTCCTGCCTGGCTTGCTCACCTCGCCTTGTGGACATGAGCCCTCTGGTGGCACTTGGAGCCTGATGGGAGCCTCCTCCCCTCGGTGATGAGGGCCCTCTGGCATCAGGCCCTAACGGCTGGGCTCCCCACATTTTGTGATGTGCGCCCAGTGGTTTGAAGACACTCCATCCAGGTTCACATCCCCATTGGGATGTGGGCCTTCTGCTCTGAGGTCCCAAAGGCTGGGTTGTTCACAGTTTCATGATGTGGGCTCTCTGCTGTTAGTTCGCTCTGGCCTGGATGCCATAGCCTCTGTGCTCTGGGCCGCCTGCTGGAAGGTTCCAACTGCTCGATTCCTCAACTTTTGTATTCTATGGGTCCTGTGTTGTGATGCTCCTCCTGCCTGCCTCACTCGCAACCCCTTCGTGATGTGGGTCCTCTGGTTTGAGGCCACATGTGCTGGGTTCCGCAACTTTCAATGATGTGGCCCCACTGGTGTGAGGACACTCCTGCCTGGTTCCCATCCCCTTGGTGATGTGGGCCTTCTGGTGACAGTCTTATCCTGGCTGGGTTCCTCACTCTTCTGTGAGGTAGGCCCTCTGCTGTGAGGTCAATCCTGCCTGACTTGCACACATCACCTTGGCGACGTGGGCCCTCTGTTGGCACATGGAACCTGCTGGGAGCCTCCTGCCCTCGGTGATGACGGCCCTCTAGCATCAGGCCCTAACTGCTGGGCTCCCCACGTTTTCTGATGTGAGCCCAGTGATGCCAGGACACTCCTGTCAGGTTCCCATCCCCATGGGGATGTGGGCTTTCTGCTCTGAGGTCCCAACGCCTGGGTTGCTCACAGTTTCATGATGTGGGCTCTCTGGTGTTAGTTCACTCCTGCCTGCATCCCATAGCTTCTGTGCTCTCGGCCGCCTGCTGGGAGGTTCCAAATGCTGTATTCCTCACCTTTTTTATTCTTTGGGCCCTCTGTTTTTAGGCTACTCCTACCTGCCTCACTCCCATCCCCTTTGTGATGTATGTCCTCTGATATGAGGCCGCATGTGCTGGGTTCCTCACCTTTCGATGATGTGGCCCCACTGGTGGGAGGACAGTCCTGACTGGTTCCCATCTCCTTGGTGTTGTGGGCCCTCTGGCACTAGTCTCATCCTACCTCGGTTCCTCACCCTTCTGTGAGATAGGCCCTCTGCTGTGAGGTCGCTACTGCCTGGCTGGCGCATGCCACCTTGTAGACGTGGGCCCTCTGTTGGCAGTTGGAACCTGCTGGGAGTCTCCTCCCCTCAGTTATGAGGGCCCCCTGGCGTCAGGCCCTAACTGCTGGGTTCCTAACATTTTCTGATATGTGCTAAGTGGTGCGAAGCCACTCCTGCCAGGTTCCCATCCCAATGGGGATGTGGGCCTTCTGTTCTGAGGTCCCAACGGCTGGGCTGCTCACAGGTTCATGATGTGGGCCCTCTGCTGTGAGTTCACTGCGGCCTAGATCCCATAGCCTCGGTGCTCTGGGCCGCTTGCTGGGAGGTTCCAACTGCTGGATTCCTCAACTTTTATATTCTATGGACCCTGTGTTGTGAGGCCGGTCCTGCCATCCTCATTCCGAACCCCTTGGTGATGTGGTTCCTCTGGTTTGAGGCTACATGTGCTGGGATCCTCACCTTTCGATGATGTTGTTCCACTGGTGTGGGGGCACGCCTGCCTGGTTCCCATCCCCTTGGTGATGTGGGCCCTCTGGTGAGAGTCTGATCCTGGCTGGGTTCCTCACCCTTCTGTGAGGTGGGCCCTCTGCTGTGAGGTCAATCATGCCTGTCTGGCACACGTCACCTTGGCGACGTGGGCCCTCTGGTGGCAGTTGGAGTGTGCTGGGATCCTCCTCCCCTCGGTGATGAGGGCCCTCTTGCCTTAGGCCATAACTGCTGGGCTCCCCACATTTTCTGATGTGCGCCAAGTGAGTGAGGACACTCTTGCCAGGTTCCCATCCCCATGAGGATATGGGCCTTCTGCTCTGAGGTCAAAACGGCTGGCTTGCTCACAGTACCATGATGTGGGCCCTCTGCTGTGAGTTCACTCCGGCAAGGATCCCTTATCATCGGTGCTCTTAGCCACCTGCTGGGAGGTTCCAACTGCTGGATTCCTCAACTTTTTTATTCTATGTGCCTTCTGTTGTGAGGCTCCTCCTGCCTGCCTCACTGCCAGCCCCTTGGTGATGACTGTCCTATGGCTTGAGGCCACATGTGCTGCGTTCCTCACCTTTCGATGATGTGGCCCCACTCGTGTGAGGACACTCCTGCCTGGTTCCCATCCCCTTGGTGAGGTGGGCCCTCTGGCGAGAGTCTAATCCTGGCTGGGTTCCTCAACGTTCTGTGAGGTAGGCCCTCTTCTGTGAGGTCACTCCTGCCTGGCTGGCACACGTCACCTTGGAGACGTGAGCCCTCTGGTGGCAGTTGGAGCATGCAGGGTGCCTCCTCCTCTCGGTGATGACGGCCCTCTGGCGTCAGGCCCTAAATGGTGGGCTCCCCACATTTTCTGATGTGCGCCCAGTGGTGCGAGGACACTCCAGCCAGGTTCCCATTCCCATGGGGATGTGGGCCTTCTGCGCTGAGGTCCCAACGCCTGGGTTGCTCACAGTTTAATGATGTGGGCCCTCTGTTGTGAGTTCACTGCGGCCTGGATCCCATAGCCTCGGTGTTCTGAGCCGCCTGCTGGAAGGTCTAAATGCTGGAATCCTCACGTTTTTTATATTATGTGCCCTGTGTTGTGAGGCTACTCCTGCCTGCCTCACTCCAAGGCCCTTGGTGATGTGGGTCCTCTGGTTTGAGGACACATGTGCTGGCTTCCTCACCTTAAGATGATGAGGCCCCAGAGGTGTGAGGATAATCCTGACTGGTTCCCATCCCCTTTGTGATGTGGGCCCTCTGGTGAGAGTCTGATCCTGGCTGGGTTCCTCACCCTTCTGTGAGGTGGGCCCTCTACTATCAGGTAACTCTTGCCTGGCTTGCTCACCTCGCCTTGTTGACATGAGCCCTCTGGTGGCACTTGGACCCTGCTGGGAGCCTCCTCACCTCTGTGATGAGGGCCCTCTGACGTCAGGCCCTAACTGCTGGGCTCCCCAACTTTTCTTAGTGAGCCCAGTGATGCTCGGGCACTCCTCTTAGGTTCCCATCTCCATGGGGATGTGGGCCTTCTGCTCTGAGGTTCCAACGGCTGGGTTGATCACAGTTTCATGATGTGGGCTCTCTGGTGTTAGTTCACTGTGGCCTGGATCCCATAGCCTCTGTGCTCTTGGCCGCCTGCTGGGAGGTTCCAACGGCTGGATTCCTCACTTTTTTAATTTTTTGGGCCCTCTGTTGTGAGGATCCTCCTGCCTGCCTCACTCCCAGCCCCTTCGTGATGTGTGTCCTCTGGTTTGAGGCCACATGTGCTGGGTTCCTCACCTTTCGATGATGTGGGACCAATGGTCTTAGGAGACTCCTGCCTGGTTCACATCCCCTTGGTGATGTGGGCCCTCTGTTGAGAGTCTGATCCTGGCTGGGTTCCTCACCCTTCTGTGAGGTGGGCCGTCTGCTGTGAGGTCACTCCTGCCTGGCTTGCTCACCTCGCCTTGTGGACATGAGCCCTCTGGTGGCACTTGGAGCCTGATGGGAGCCTCCTCCCCTCGGTGATGAGGGCCCTCTGGCATCAGGCCCTAACGGCTGGGCTCCCCACATTTTGTGATGTGCGCCCAGTGGTTTGAAGACACTCCATCCAGGTTCACATCCCCATTGGGATGTGGGCCTTCTGCTCTGAGGTCCCAAAGGCTGGGTTGTTCACAGTTTCATGATGTGGGCTCTCTGCTGTTAGTTCGCTCTGGCCTGGATGCCATAGCCTCTGTGCTCTGGGCCGCCTGCTGGAAGGTTCCAACTGCTCGATTCCTCAACTTTTGTATTCTATGGGTCCTGTGTTGTGATGCTCCTCCTGCCTGCCTCACTCGCAACCCCTTCGTGATGTGGGTCCTCTGGTTTGAGGCCACATGTGCTGGGTTCCGCAACTTTCAATGATGTGGCCCCACTGGTGTGAGGACACTCCTGCCTGGTTCCCATCCCCTTGGTGATGTGGGCCTTCTGGTGACAGTCTTATCCTGGCTGGGTTCCTCACTCTTCTGTGAGGTAGGCCCTCTGCTGTGAGGTCAATCCTGCCTGACTTGCACACATCACCTTGGCGACGTGGGCCCTCTGTTGGCACATGGAACCTGCTGGGAGCCTCCTGCCCTCGGTGATGACGGCCCTCTAGCATCAGGCCCTAACTGCTGGGCTCCCCACGTTTTCTGATGTGAGCCCAGTGATGCCAGGACACTCCTGTCAGGTTCCCATCCCCATGGGGATGTGGGCTTTCTGCTCTGAGGTCCCAACGCCTGGGTTGCTCACAGTTTCATGATGTGGGCTCTCTGGTGTTAGTTCACTCCTGCCTGCATCCCATAGCTTCTGTGCTCTCGGCCGCCTGCTGGGAGGTTCCAAATGCTGTATTCCTCACCTTTTTTATTCTTTGGGCCCTCTGTTTTTAGGCTACTCCTACCTGCCTCACTCCCATCCCCTTTGTGATGTATGTCCTCTGATATGAGGCCGCATGTGCTGGGTTCCTCACCTTTCGATGATGTGGCCCCACTGGTGGGAGGACAGTCCTGACTGGTTCCCATCCCCTTGGTGTTGTGGGCCCTCTGGCACTAGTCTCATCCTACCTCGGTTCCTCACCCTTCTGTGAGATAGGCCCTCTGCTGTGAGGTCGCTACTGCCTGGCTGGCGCATGCCACCTTGTAGACGTGGGCCCTCTGTTGGCAGTTGGAACCTGCTGGGAGTCTCCTCCCCTCAGTTATGAGGGCCCCCTGGCGTCAGGCCCTAACTGCTGGGTTCCTAACATTTTCTGATATGTGCTAAGTGGTGCGAAGCCACTCCTGCCAGGTTCCCATCCCAATGGGGATGTGGGCCTTCTGTTCTGAGGTCCCAACGGCTGGGCTGCTCACAGGTTCATGATGTGGGCCCTCTGCTGTGAGTTCACTGCGGCCTAGATCCCATAGCCTCGGTGCTCTGGGCCGCTTGCTGGGAGGTTCCAACTGCTGGATTCCTCAACTTTTATATTCTATGGACCCTGTGTTGTGAGGCCGGTCCTGCCATCCTCATTCCGAACCCCTTGGTGATGTGGTTCCTCTGGTTTGAGGCTACATGTGCTGGGATCCTCACCTTTCGATGATGTTGTTCCACTGGTGTGGGGACACGCCTGCCTGGTTCCCAACCCCTTGGTGATGTGGGCCCTCTGGTGAGAGTCTGATCCTGGCTGTGTTCCTCACCCTTCTGTGAGGTGGGCCCTCTGCTGTGAGGTCACTCTTGCCGGGCTGGCACACATCGCCTTGGTGACGTTGGCCCTCTGGTGGCAGCTGGAGCCTGCTGGGAGCCTCCTCCCCTCGGTGATGAGTGCCCTCTAGCGTCAGGCCCTAACTTCTGAGCACCCCACGTTTTCTGATGTGAGCCCAGTGATGCCAGGACACTCCTGTCATGTTCCCATCACCATGGGGATGTGGGCCTTCTGCTCTGATGTCCCAATGTCTGGGTTGCTCACAGTTTCATGATGTGGGCTCTCTGGTGTTAGTTCACTCTGGCTTGGATCCCCTAGCCTCTGTGCTCTGGGCCGCCTGCTGGGAGGTTCCAACTGCTGGATTCCTCACCTTTCTTATTTTGGGGCCCTCTGTTGTGAGGCTCCTCCTGCCTGCCTCACTCCCAGCCCCTTGGTGATGGGTGTCCTATGGTTTGAAGCCACATGTTCTGGGTTCCTCACCTTTAGATGATGTGGCCCTACTCATGTGAGGACACTCCTGTCTGGTTCCAATCCATTTGGTGATGTGGGCCCTCTGGTGCGAGTCTGATCCTAACTGGGTTCGTCACACTTCTCTGAGGTGGGCCCTCTGCTGTGAGGTCATTCGTGCCTGGTTGGCACACATCGCCTTGGTGACGTCAGCCCTCTGGTGGCAGTTGGAGCCTGCTGGGAGCCTCCTTCCCTTGGTGATGAGGGTCCTCTGGCGTCAGGCCCTAACTGCTGGTCTCCCAAAATTTTCTGATACGTTCTCAGTGGTGCGAGGACACTCCTACCAGATTTATATCCCCATGGGGATGTGGGCCTCCTGCTCTGAGGTCCCAATGGCTGGGTTGCTCAGTTTCATGACATGGGCCCTCTTCTGTGAGTTCACTGTGGCTTGGATCCCATAGCCTCGGTGCTCTGGGCCGCCTGCTGGGAGGTTCCAACTGCTGGATTCCTCACTTTTTTATTCTATGGGCCCAGTGTTGTGAGGCTACTCCTGCCTGCCTCACTCCGAGGCCCTTGGTGATGTGGGTCCTCTGGTTTGAGGACACATGTGCTGAGTAGCTCACCTTTCGATGATGTGACCCCACTGGTGTGAAGACACTCCTGCCTGGTTCCCATCGTCTTGGTGATGTGGGCCCTCTGGTGAGAGTCTGATATTGGCTCGGTTTCTCAACCTTCTGTGAGGTGGGACCTCTGCTGTGAGGTAACTCCTGCCTGGCTTGCTCACGTTGCCTTGGCAACGTGAGCCCTCAGGTGGCAGTTGGAGCCTGCTGGGAATCTCCTCCCCTCGGTTATGAGAGGTCTGGATAAAACACATATGCCCTTTTTTGCCAAGTGCATTATTTTCCAAGTTCTGTCTCTTTTCCTATGATTTAAGAGCGACTCCCGTGTACCTTCTGAAACCAGTTTCCAGCAATTGTGCCCCGCATTCAAGTCCTCTTCGCAGCCTTACTTCAGTATAATTTTGGATGATAGCTGTCATTTATAACTCTGCAGGTTTGTGAATTACAGTGCCCCTGAGCTCCTTTCTTCAACTCGCTTTCTTGTGAGCTGGCCGCAACACCGCAAGATTGCTTCAGACCGTAGTGTGGTTCCGGCATGGCATGTTGAGCCTTTGGTTAATTCCTCTTCCTGGTGGGAAATGAGAGTTAAATTTGCCCGTCCAGACACCTCCAGCTAGTCTCTCATTGGTTCTCCCTATTCCTGTTCATTTTCCGCAGAAATTGCAAACTGGGCCAAACAGGAGGTTAAAGGCACTGACTCTCCAAGTGGGGAGAGTGTTAGTAAAGCGTCTGGAATGTTGCACCCGAGTACCAGGAGACGAAACCTGAGACACATTTGAACAATTTTCCCGATCACACGGTGGATCATACTCTGGGTTCCACATGCATGTTTTAGCTGAAGGAAGAATCCCTTAAACCTGGAGAGTTGAGACCCATGGAATGGGTACCATGCAATATGACTTCAAAGGGTCTGCATTGGCTCAGCGCACCTCACCAATCCTATCACTGCTGCGTTTATGCCACTGTACACACGCTTGATTCTCTTTCGGAGAGATATAAATCCATAGGTTTTAAGATTCTTACTAGTCAGGTATATTCTTAGGCGTTTAATATGGGGTGTTGAGTCCACTTCGTTGAGCAAGGAGTAGCTCTTGTCTATTACATATTTGGCTTATGGAATGGTATCTGTGCTAATTTCAATCTCTGGTTTTATGCAGCACCCCAACTCACCTTTCCCCTTAAGGAAGCATAATTTGGTTTTCTACATTTGAGACCCTGTTCTGTTTTGTAATTCAGTTCCTGTGTAGCCAAGTTTACATTCCGTGTAGTAGTGACAACTTTGATGTTTCTTTTTCTGTGTGACTTATTTCACTTAGAATCATCGTACCTGAATCCACTCATTATGCTGCTATGGGCCTGATGACATAGATTTCATTGCTGAGTGATATTGCATTGTACGTAAGTACCACAACTTCTTTATCCATTTTTCACTTTCTGTGATATTGAACTTGTACCGTAAACGAGGTTCTTGTAAACAGAGCCGTCCCAAACTTTGGGGTGGCTGTGTCTTTTTGATTTTAATTTCCCTAAGCTATAGGACCATAAGTGGAAGTGTCCTAGGCTCTGTTGCTTTGTTTTTTAGATGTTTCAGGAAACACCATACACTTCTCCAGAGTGGCTGTGGGCAATTTACATTCCGCCCATCAGCATAACAAGGCTCCCAGTTCTCCATGGCCTGTCCTGCTTTTCTTGATTTTAAACTTTTTTCAGATGGCCCTTTTGACCGGTGGGCAGTGAGACTTCATTGTAGTGCAGATTTCCTTTGCAAGCTTGCTTGCTTGGCCAAAAAGGGCGTATGCGTTTTTTCCTGAATATATTCAGGAAAAAACGCATATGAACTTTTTGGCCAAGTGCATCATTGTGGACGTTCTGCCTCTTTTCCTATGCTTTACATGCAATTCCAGTCTACCTCCTGAAATCGGTTTCCTGCAATTCTGCCCCGCTTTCAAATCCTCTTGGCAGCCTTACTTCAATATATTTTTGGATGATAGCTGTCATTTATAACTCTGCAGGTTTGTGAATTACAGTGCCCCTGAGCTCCTTTCTTCAACTCGCTTTCTTGTGAGCTGGCCGCGACACCGCAGCCTTGCTTCAGGCCCTAGTATGGTTCTGGCATGGCACGCTGAGCCTTTGGTTAATTCCTCTTCCTGGTGGGAAATGAGAGTTAAATTTGCCCGTCCAGACACCTCCAGCTAGTCTCTCATTGGTTCTCCCTATTCCTGTTCATCTTCCGCAGAAATTACAAACCGGGCCAAACAGGAGGTTAAAGGCACTGACTCTCCAAGTGGGGAGAGTGTTAGTAAAGCGTCTGGAATGTTGCACCCGAGTACCAGGGGAAGAAAACTGAGACACCTTTGAACACGTTTCCCGATCACACGGTGGATCATACTCTGGGTTCCACATGCATGTTTTAGCTGAAGGAAGAATCCCTTAAACCTGGAGAGTTGAGATCCATGGAATGGGTACCATGCAATATGACTTCAAAGGGTCTGCATTTGCTCACCGAACCTCAACAATCCTATCACTGCTGCGTTTATGCCGCTGTACACACGCTTGATTCTCTTTCGGAGACATATAAATCCATAGGTTTTAAGATTCTTACTAGTCAGGTATATTCTTAGGAGTTTAATATGGGGTGTTGAGTCCACTTCGTTGAGCAAGGAGTAGCTCTTGTCTATTACATATTTGGCTTATGGAACGGTATCTGTTGTAATTTCAATCTCTGGTTTTATGCAGCCCCCCAACTCACCTTTCCCCTTAAGCAAGCATAAGTTGGTTTTCTACATTTGAGACCCTGTTCTGTTTTGTAATTCAGTTCCTGTGTAGCCAAGTTTACATTCCGTGTAGTAGTGATATCTTATGACGTTTCTTTTTCTGTGTGACTTATTTCACTTAGAATCATCGTATCTGAATCCACTCATTATGCTGCTACGGGCCTGATGACATAGATTTCATTGCTGAGTGATATTGCATTGTACGTAAGTACCACAAGTTCTTTAGCCATTTTTCGCGTTCTGTGATATTGAACTTGTAACGTAAATGAGGTTCTTGTAAACAGAGCCGTCCCAAACATTGGGGTGGCTGTGTCTTTTAGATTTTAATTTCCCTAAGCTATAGGACCATAAGTGGAAGTGCACTAGGCTCTGTTGCTTTGTTTTTTAGATGTTTCAGGAAACACCATACACTTCTCCAGAGTGGCTGTTGGCAATTTACATCCCGCCCATCAGCATAACAAGGATCCCAGTTCTCTGTGGCCTGTCCTGCCTTTCTGGATTTTACACTTTTTTCAGATGGTCCTTTTGACTGGAGGGCAGTGAGACTTCATTGTAGTGCAGAATTCCTTTGCAATCTTGCTTGGTTGTCCAAAAGTGCGTATGCGTTTTTTCCTGAATATATTCAGGAAAAAACGCATACGCCCTTTTTGGCCAAGTGCATCATTGTGGACGTTCTGCCTCTTTTCCTATGCTTTACATGCAATTCCAGTCTACCTCCTGAAATCGGTTTCCTGCAATTCTGCCCCCGATTCAAGTCCTCTTGGCAGCCTTACTTCAATATATTTTTGGACGATAGCTGTCATTTATAACTCTGCAGGTTTGTGAATGACAGTGCCCCTGAGCTCCTTTCTTCAACTCGCTGTCTTGTGAGCTGGCCGCAACAGCGCAGGATTTCTTCAGGCCCTAGTGTGGTTCCGGCATGGCACACTGAGCCTTTCGTTAATTCCTCTTCCTGGTGGGAAATGAGAGTTAAATTTCCCCGTCCAGACACCTCCAGCTAGTCTCTCATTGGTTCTCCCTATTCCTGTTCATTTTCCGCAGAAATTGCAAACTGGGCCAAACAGGAGTTTAAAGGCACTGACTCTCCAAGTGGGGAGAGTGTTAGTGAAGCGTCTGGAATGTTGCACCCGAGTACCGGGGGATGAAAACTGAGTCACATTTGAATACGTTTCCCGAAAACACGGTGGATCATACTCTGGGTTCCACATGCATGTTTTAGCTGAAGGAAGAATCCCTTAAACCTGGAGAGTTGAGACCCATGGAATGGGTACCATGCAATATGACTTCAAAGGGTCTGCATTTGCTCACCGATCCTCACCAATCCTATCACTGCTGCGTTTATGCCGCTGTACACACGCTTGATTCTCTTTCGGAGACATATAAATCCATAGGTTTTAAGATTCTTACTAGTCAGGTATATTCTTAGGCGTTTAATATGGGGTGTTGAGTCCACTTCGTTGAGCAAGGAGTAGCTCTTGTCTATTACATATTTGGCTTATGGAACGGTATCTGTGCTAATTTCAATCTCTGGTTTTATGCAGCACCCCAACTCACCTTTCCCCTTAAGCAAGCATAAGTTGGTTTTCTACATTTGAGACCCTGTTCTGTTTTGTAATTCAGTTCCTGTGTAGCCAAGTTTACATTCTGTGTAGTAGTGATATCTTATGATGGTTCTTTTTCTCTGTGACTTATTTCACTTAGAATCATCGTACCTGAATCCACTCATTATGCTTCTACGGGCCTGATGACATAGATTTCATTGCTGAGTGATATTGCATTGTACGTAAGTACCACAACTTCTTTATCCATTTTTCGCTTTCTGTGATATTGAACTTGTACCGTAAATGAGGTTCTTGTAAACAGAGCCGTCCCAAACTTTGGGGTGGCTGTGTCTGTTTGATTTTAATTTCCCTAAGCTATAGGACCATAAGTGGAAGTGCCCTAGGCTCTGTTGCTTTGTTTTGTAGATGTTTCAGGAAACACCATACACTTCTCCAGAGTGGCTGTTGGCAATTTACATCCCACCCATGAGCATAATAAGGCTCCCAGGTCTCCATGGCCTGTCCTGCCTTTCTGGATTTTACACTTTTTTCAGATGTCCCTTTTGACCGGGGGGCAGTGAGACTTCATTGTAGTGCAGATTTCCTTTGCAAGCTTGCTTGCTTGGCCAAAAAGGGCGTATGCGTTTTTTCCTGAATATATTCAGGAAAAAACGCATACGCCCTTTTTGGCCAAGTGCATCATTGTGGACGTTCTGCCTCTTTTCCTATGCTTTACATGCAATTCCAGTCTACCTCCTGAAATCGGTTTCCTGCAATTCTGCCCCGCTTTCAAGTCCTCTTGGCAGCCTTACTTCAATATATTTTTGGACGATAGCTGTCATTTATAACTCTGCAGGTTTGTGAATGACAGTGCCCCTGAGCTCCTTTCTTCAACTTGCTTTCTTGTGAGCTGGCCGCAACACCGCAGGATTGCTTCAGGCCCTAGTGTGGTTCCGGCACGGCACGCTGAGCCTTTGGTTAATTCCTCTTCCTGGTGGGAAATGAGAGTTAATTTTTTCCGTCCAGACACCTCCAGCTAGTCTCTCATTGGTTCTCCCTATTCCTCTTCATTTTCCGCAGAAATTGCAAACTGGGCCAAACAGGAGGTTAAAGGCACTGACTCTCCAAGCGGGGAGAGTGTTAGTAAACCGTCTGGAATGTTGCACCCGAGTACCGGGGGACGAAAACTGAGACACATTTGAACACGTTTCCCGATCACACGGTGGATCATACTCTGGGTTCCTCATGCATGTTTTAGCTGAAGGAAGAATCCCTTAAACCTGGGGATTTGAGACCCATGGAAGGGTTACCATGCAACATGACTTCAAAGGGTCTGCATTTGCTCACCGATCCTCAACAATCCTATCACTGCTGCGTTTATGCCGCTGTACACACGCTTGATTCTCTTTCGGAGACATAGATATCCATAGGTTTTAAGATTCTTACTAGTCAGGTATATTCTTAGGCGTTTAATATGGGGTGTTGAGTCCACTTCGTTGAGCAAGGAGTAGGTCTTGTCTATTACATATTTGGCTTATGGAACGGTATCTGTGCTAATTTCAATCTCTGGTTTTATGCAGCACCCCAACTCACCTTTCCCCTTAAGCAAGCATAAGTTGGTTTTCTACATTTGAGACACTGTTCTGTTTTGTAATTCAGTTCCTGTGTAGCCAAGTTTACATTCCGTGTAGTAGTGATATCTTATTACGTTTCTTTTTCTCCGTGACTTATTTCACTTAGAATCATCGTACCTGAATCCACTCGTTATGCTGCTACGGGCCTGATGACATAGATTTCATTGCTGAGTGATATTGCATTGTACGTAAGTACCACAACTTCTTTATCCATTTTTCGCTTTCTGCGATATTGAACTTATACCGTAAACGAGGTTCTTGTAAACAGAGCCTTCCCAAACTTTGGGGTGGCTGTGTCTTTTTGATTTTAATTTCCCTAAGCTATAGGACCATAAGTGGAAGTGCCCTAGGCTCTGTTGCTTTATTTGTTAGATGTTTCAGGAAACACCATACACTTCTCCAGAGTGGCTCTTGGCAATTTACATCCTGCCCATGAGCATAACAAGGCTCCCACGTCTCCATGGCCTGTCCTGCCTTTCTGGATTTTACACTTTTTTCAGATGTCCCTTTTGACCGGGGGGCAGTGAGACTTCATTGTAGTGCAGATTTCCTTTGCAAGCTTGCTTGCTTGGCCAAAAAGGGCCTATGTGTTTTTTCCTGAATATATTCAGGAAAGAACGCATATGCCCTTTTTGGCCAAGTGCATCATTGTGGACATTCTGCCTCTTTTCCTATGCTTTACATGCAATTCCAGTCTACCTCCTGAAATCGGTTTCCTGCAATTCTGCCCCGCTTTCAAGTCCTCTTGGCAGCCTTACTTCAATACATGTTTGGACGATAGCTGTCATTTATAACTCTGCAGATTTGTGAATGACAGTGCCCCTGAGCTCCTTTCTTCAACTCGCTGTCTTGTGAGCTGGCCGCAACAGCGCAGGATTTCTTCAGGCCCTAGTGTGGTTCCGGCATGGCACACTGAGCCTTTGGTTAATTCCTCTTCCTGGTGGGAAATGAGAGTTAAATTTCCCCGTCCAGACACCTCCAGCTAGTCTCTCATTGGTTCTCCCTATTCCTGTTCATTTTCCGCAGAAATTGCAAACTGGGCCAAACAGGAGTTTAAAGGCACTGACTCTCCAAGTGGGGAGAGTGTTAGTAAAGCGTCTGGAATGTTGCACCCGAGTACCGGGGGATGAAAACTGAGTCACATTTGAATACGTTTCCCGAAAACACGGTGGATCATACTCTGGGTTCCACATGCATGTTTTAGCTGAAGGAAGAATCCCTTAAACCTGGAGAGTTGAGACCCATGGAATGGGTACCATGCAATATGACTTCAAAGGGTCTGCATTTGCTCACCGATCCTCACCAATCCTATCACTGCTGCGTTTATGCCGCTGTACACACGCTTGATTCTCTTTCGGAGACATATAAATCCATAGGTTTTAAGATTCTTACTAGTCAGGTATATTCTTAGGCGTTTAATATGGGGTGTTGAGTCCACTTCGTTGAGCAAGGAGTAGCTCTTGTCTATTACATATTTGGCTTATGGAACGGTATCTGTGCTAATTTCAATCTCTGGTTTTATGCAGCACCCCAACTCACCTTTCCCCTTAAGGAAGCATAAGTTGGTTTTCTACATTTGAGACCCTGTTCTGTTTTGTAATTCAGTTCCTGTGTAGCCAAGTTTACATTCCATGTAGTAGTGACATCTTATGATGTTTCTTTTTCTCTGTGACTTATTTCACTTAGAATCATCGTACCTGAATCCACTCATTATGCTGCTACGGGCCTGATGACATAGATTTCATTGCTGAGTGATATTACATTGTACATAAGTACCACAACTTCTTTATCCATTTTTCGCTTTCTGTGATATTGAAGTTGTACCGTAAACGAGGTTCTTGTAAAAAGAGCCGTCCCAAACTTTGGGGTGGCTGTGTCTTTTTGATTTTAATTTCCCTAAGCTATAGGACCATAAGTGGATGTGCCCTAGGCTCTGTTGCTTTGTTTTGTAGATGTTTCAGGAAACACCATACACTTCTCCAGAGTGGCTGTTTGCAATTTACAACCCACCCATGAGCATAACAAGGCTCCCAGTTCTCCATGGCCTGTCCTGCCTTTCTGGATTTTACACTTTTTTCAGGTGGCCCTTTTGACCAGGGGGCAGTGAGACTTCATTGTAGTGCAGATTTCCTTTGCAAGCTTGCTTGCTTGGCCAAAAAGGGCGTATGCGTTTTTTCCTGAATATATTCAGGAAAAAACGCATACGCCCTTTTTGGCCAAGTGCATCATTGTGGACGTTCTGCCTCTTTTCCTATGCTTTACATGCAATTCCAGTCTACCTCCTGAAATCGGTTTCCTGCAATTCTGCCCCGCTTTCAAGTCCTCTTGGCAGCCTTACTTCAATATATTTTTGGACGATAGCTGTCATTTATAACTCTGCAGGTTTGTGAATGACAGTGCCCCTGAGCTCCTTTCTTCAACTTGCTTTCTTGAGAGCTGGCCGCAACACCGCAGGATTGCTTCAGGCCCTAGTGTGGTTCAGGCACGGCACGCTGAGCCTTTTCTTAATTCCTCTTCCTGCTGGGAAATGAGAGTTAATTTTTTCCGTCCAGACACCTCCAGCTAGTCTCTCATTGGTTCTCCCTATTCCTCTTCATTTTCCGCAGAAATTGCAAACTGGGCCAAACAGGAGGTTAAAGGCACTGACTCTCCAAGCGGGGAGAGTGTTAGTAAACCGTCTGGAATGTTGCACCCGAGTACCGGGGGACGAAAACTGAGACACATTTGAACACGTTTCCCGATCACACGGTGGATCATACTCTGGGTTCCACATGCATGTTTTAGCTGAAGGAAGAATCCCTTAAACCTGGGGATTTGAGACCCATGGAAGGGTTACCATGCAACATGACTTCAAAGGGTCTGCATTTGCTCACCGATCCTCAACAATCCTATCACTGCTGCGTTTATGCCGCTGTACACAAGCTTGATTCTCTTTCGGGACATAGAAATCCATAGGTTTTAAGATTCTTACTAGTCAGGTATATTCTTAGGCGTTTAATATGGGGTGTTGAGTCCACTTCGTTGAGCAAGGAGTAGGTCTTGTCTATTACATATTTGGCTTATGGAACGGTATCTGTGCTAATTTCAATCTCTGGTTTTATGCAGCACCCCAACTCACCTTTCCCCTTAAGCAAGCATAAGTTGTTTTTCTACATTTGAGACCCTGTTCTGTTTTGTAATTCAGTTCCTGTGTAGCCAAGTTTACATTCCGTGTAGTAGTGATATCTTATGATGGTTCTTTTTCTCTGTGACTTATTTCACTTAGAATCATCGTACCTGAATCCACTCGTTATGCTGCTACGGGCCTGATGGCATAGATTTCATTGCTGAGTGATATTGCATCATACATAAGTACCACAACTTTTTATCCATTTTTCGCTTTCTGCGATATTGAACTTGTACCGTAAACGAGTTTCTTGTAAACAGAGCCGTCCCAAACTTTGGGGTGGCTGTGTCTGTTTGATTTTAATTTCCCTAAGCTATAGGACCATAAGTGGAAGTGCCCTAGGCTCTGTTGCTTTGTTTTGTAGATGTTTCAGGAAACACCATACACTTCTCCAGAGTGGCTGTTGGCAATTTACATCCCGCCCATGAGCATAACAAGGCTCCCAGTTCTCCATGGCCTGTCCTGCTTTCTGGATTTTACACTTTTTTCAGATGGGCTTGTGACCGGGAGGCAGTGAGACTTCATTGTAGTGCAGATTTCCTTTGCAAGCTTGCTTGGTTGGCCAAAAAGGGCGTATGCATTTTTTCCTGAATATATTCAGGAAAAAACGCATACGCCCTTTTTGGCCAAGTGCATCATTGTGGACGTTCTGCCTCTTTTCCTATGCTTTACATGCAATTCCAGTCTACCTCCTGAAATCGGTTTCCTGCAATTCTGCCCCCGATTCAAGTCCTCTTGGCAGCCTTACTTCAATATATTTTTGGACGATAGCTGTCATTTATAACTCTGCAGGTTTGTGAATGACAGTGCCCCTGAGCTCCTTTCTTCAACTCGCCTTCTTGTGAGCTGGCTGCAACACCACTGCATTGCTTCAGGCCCTAGTGTGGTTCCGGCATGGCACGCTGAGCCTTTGGTTAATTCCTCTTCCTGGTGGGAAATGAGAGTTAAATTTGCCCGTCCAGACACCTCCAGCTATTCTCTCATTGGTTCTCCCTATTCCTGTTCATTTTCCGCAGAAATTGCAAACTGGGCCAATCAGGAGGTTAAAGGCACTGACTCTCCAAGTGGAGAGAGTGTTAGTAAAGCATCTGGAATGTTGCACCCGAGTACCAGGGGACGAAAACTGAGACACCTTTGAACACGTTTCCGGATCACAAGGTGGATCATACTCTGGGTTCCACATGCACGTTTTACCTGAAGGAAGAATCCCTTAAACCTGGAGAGTTGAGACCCATGGAATGGGTACCATGCAATATGACTTCAAAGGGTCTGCATTTGCTCACCGAACCTCACCAATCCTATCACTGCTGTGTTTATCCCGTTGTACACACGCTTGATTCTCTTTCGGAGACATACAAATCCATAGGTTTTAAGATTCTTACTAGTCAGGTATATTCTTAGGCGTTTAATATGGGGTGTTGAGTCCACTTCGTTGAGCAAGGAGTAGCTCTTGTCTATTACATATTTGGCTTATGGAACGGTATCTGTGCTAATTTCAATCTCTGGTTTTATGCAGCACCCCAACTCACCTTTCCCCTTATGCAAGCATAAGTTGGTTTTCTACATTTGAGACCCTGTTCTGTTTTGTAATTCAGTTCCTGTGTAGCGAAGTTTACATTCCGTGTAGTAGTGATATCTTATGATGTTTCTTTTTCTGTGTGACTTATTTTACTTAGAATCATCTTATCTGAATCCACTCATTATTCTGCTACGGGCCTGATGACATAGATTTCATTGCTGAGTGATATTGCATTGTACATAAGTACCACAACTTCTTTATCCATTTTTCACTTTCTGCGATATTGAACTTGTACCGTAAACGAGGTTCTTGTAAACAGAGCCGTCCCAAACTTTGGGGTGGCTGTGTCTTTTTGATTTTAATTTCCCTAAGCTATAGGACCATAAGTGGAAGAGCCCTAGGCTCTGTTGCTTTGTTTTGTACATGTTTCAGGAAACACCATACACTTCTCCAGAGTGGCTGTTGGCAATTTACATCCCATCCATCAGCACAACAAGGCCTCCAGTTCTCCATGGCCTGTCCTGTCTTTCTGGATTTTATACATTTTTCAGATGGCCCTTTTGACTGGGGGGCAGTGAGACTTCATTGTAGTGCAGATTTCCTTTGCAAGCTTGCTTGGTTGGCCAAAAAGTGCGTATGCGTTTTTTCCTGTATTCAGGAAAAAAAGCATACGCACTTTTTGGCCAAGTGCATCATTGTGGACGTTCTGCCTCTTTTCCTATTCTTTACATGCAATTCCTGTCTACCTCCTGAAATCAGTTTCCTGCAATTCTGCCCCGCTTTCAAGTCCTCTTGACAGCCTTACTTCAATATATTTTTGGACGATAGCTGTCATTTATAACTCTGCAGGTTTGTGAATTACAGTGCCCCTGAGCTCCTTTTTTCAACTCGCTTTCTTGTGAGCTGGCCGCAACACCGCAGGATTGCTTCAGGCCCTAGTGTGGTTCCGGCATGGCACGCTGAGCCTTTGGTTAATGCCTCTTCCTGGTGGGAAATGAGAGTTAAATTTGCCCGTCCAGACACCTCCAGCTGGTCTCTCATTGGTTCTCCCTATTCCTGTTCATTTTCCGCAGAAATTGCAAACTGGGCCAAACAGGAGGTTAAAGGCACTGACTCTCCAAGTGGGGAGAGTGTTAGGAAAGTGTCTGGAATGTTGCACCCGAGTACCAGGGGATGAAAACTGAGACACATTTGAACACGTTTCCCGATCACACAGTGGATCATTCTCTGGGTTCCACATGCATGTTTTAGCTGAAGGAAGAATCCCTTAAACCTGGAGAGTTGAGACCCATGGAACGGGTACCATGCAATATGACTTCAAAGGGTCTGCATTTGTTCACTGAACCTCACCAATCCTATCACTGCTGCGTTTATTCCGCTGTACACACGCTTGATTCTCTTTCGGAGACATATAAATCCATAGGTTTTAAGATTCTTACTAGTCAGGTATATTCTTAGGCGTTTAATATGGGGTGTTGAGTCCACTTCGTTGAGCAAGGAGTAACTCTTGTCTATTACATATTTGGTTTATGGAACGGTATCTGTGCTAATTTCAATCTCTGGTTTTATGCAGCACCCCAACTCACCTTTCCCCTTAAGCAAGCATAAGTTGGTTTTCTACATTTGAGACCCTGTTCTGTTTTGTAATTCAGTTCCTGTGTAGCCAAGTTTACATTCCGTGTAGTAGTGATAACTTATGATGTTTCTTTTTCTGTGTGACTTATTTCACTTAGAATCATCGTACCTGAATCCACTCATTATGCTGCTATGGGCCTGATGACATAGATTTCATTGCTGAGTGATATTGCATTGTACGTAAGTACCACAACTTCTTTATCCATTTTTCGCTTTCTGTGATATTGAACTTGTACCGTAAACGAGGTTCTTGTAAACAGTGCCGTCCCAAACTTTGGGGTGGCTGTGTCTTTTTGATTTTAATTTCCCTAAGCTATAGGACCATAAGTGGAAGTGCCCTAGGCTCTGTTGCTTTGTTTTTTAGATGTTTCAGGAAACACCATACACTTCTCCAGAGTGGCTGTTGGCAATTTACATCCCGCCCAGCAGCATAACAAGGCTCCCAGTTCTCCATGGCCTGTCCTGCCTTTCCGGATTTTATACTTTTTTCAGATGGCCCTTTTGACCGGGGGGAAGTGAGACTTCATTGTAGTGCAGATTTCCTTTGCAAGCTTGTTTGGTTGGCCAGAAAGGGCATATGCGTTTCTTCCTGAATATATTAAGGAAAAAACGCATGTGCCCATTTTGGCCAAGTGCATCATTGTCGACGTTCTGAGTCTTTTCATATGTTGTCAATGCAATTCTAGTCTACCTCTTGAAATCGGTTTCCTGCAATTCTGCCTTGCTGTCAGTGCCTCTTCATAGCCTTACCTCAATATACTTTTGGAAAATAGTTGGCCTTTATAACTCTGCAGGTTTTTGAATTGCAGTGGCCCTTAGCTCCATTTTTCAGCTCTTATTTTTGTGATCTTGCCTCATATCCACAGGATTTTTTCATGCCCTATTCTTCTTCTGGGCTGCCTTGCTCTGCTTTTGGTTAATTCTTCTTCCTGATGTGAAATTAGAGTGACATGTGCCCATTGAAACCGCTACAGCTATTTTCTCACTAGTTCCCCCTATTCCCATTCATCCTCCGCACTAACTGCAGACTGTGCGATACCGGAACTTAAAGGCATTGACTCTCCGTGTGGGGATGTTGTTAGTAAAGTGGTTGGAATGTTGATCCGGAGCCCCAGGAGAGGAAAATGAGGTGCGTTTTAGAAACCTTTCCCGATCATATGGTATACCATCCGCTGGATTTCCCATGCATGGTTTAGCTGTAGGAAGATTCCCTTCAACCTGGAATGTTGGGACCCTTGGAATGAGTAGCATGAAGTATTGCATTAAACTTTCGGCAGTTGCTCACCAAAGCTCACCAATCCTCTCAGCCCCAAGTGTCCAGCCTTATGTCTTATCCAGCTGTGGGTTTATATGTGGTCATTCCAGGTTGCATCACAGCCCCTGAGCGAATTTTGTAAGAATTTTTCTCTCTTTCATTGTTTCTGCGTTATGGTTTTAAAATTTATTTCTATAATGGGGTTTAGCTCATTTTCACTGCTGTGTTTGGCCACTCTGCACACACTTGATTCCCTTATGGAGATATATCAATACATGGGTTTTAAGATTCTTATTACTCAGATATATTTCTCTGCGGTGTATAGGGTGTGTTGAGGCCAGTTCATTGAGCAAGGTGTAGATCTTGTCTAATACCTATTTGGTTTATTGAACGGTGTCGGTGCTAATTTCAAACTCTGGTTTTATGCATCACCCCACCTCTCCTTTCCCCTTAAGCTGACATAAGTGTGTTTTCTAAATGTGAGACACTGTTCTGTTTTGTAATTCATTTTTTGTGCAGCCATATTTATCCTCCCTCTATAAGTGATATCTTATGATATGTTTCTTTTTCTGTTTGACTTATTTCAAGTAGTATTATCGGACCTAAATCCACTCTTTATCCTTCTACTAGCCTTATTACATTGATTTCATGGTGAAGAGATATTCCATTGTACATAAGTACCACATTTTCTTTATCCATTTTTCTCTTTCCTGGGATATTTAAGGTGTACTGAAGTTGAGGTTCTTGTAAACAGAGTAGCCCTAAACTGTGGTGTGCTTGTGTCTTGTTGATTTTTAGACTTCCCTAGATATACTTCCATGATTGGAAGTGCCCTATGCTCTGTAGCTCTGTTTTTTAGATGATTTAGGAACCACCATACACTTCTCCAGAGTGGCTCTCGGCAGTTCACACACTGTCCATCAGCGTATAAAGGCTCCCTGTTCTCCATGGCCTGTCCTGCATTTCTGGTTTTTACAATTTTTTCGGATGGCCCTTTTGACCGGTGGGAAATGAGACTTCTTTGTTGTGCACATTTGCATTGCTTGCTTGCTTGGTTGCCCATAAAGTGCGTATGCGTTTTTTCCTGGATATATTCAGGAAAAAATGCATACTCCCTTTTGGGCCAACTGCATCATTGTCGAAATTCTGCCGCTTTTCATGTGCTTTAAAGACGAGTCCAATCTATCTCTTGAAATCTGTTTCTTGCAATTCTGTCTTGCATTCAGATCCTCTTCTTTGCCTTACCTCAACATATTTTTGGACGTTAGTTTTCATTTATAACTCTGCATGTTTGTGAATTGCAGTGACCCTGAGCTCCATTTTTTAAGTTGCTCTTTTGTGAGCTGGCCTCAAAGCCGCAGGATTGCTTCAGGCCCTATTTTGGCTCTGGCGAGGCGGGCTGAGCCTTTTTTTAATTCTTATTCTTAATGGGAAATTAGAGTGACATGTGCCCATCCAAACCCCTACAACTATTCTCTCATTGGTTCCCCCTCTTCCCGTTCATCCTCCTCACAATTTGCAAAATGTGTGAAACAGAAGTTTAAATGTGCTGATTCTCTAAGTGGGGAGATTCTAAGTAACGTGGCTGGAATGATGAACAGGAGCACCAGGAGAGGATAAATGAGGTGCATTTTAGACACATCTCCCCATCACATGGTGTACAGTCCTCTGGGTTTTCCATGCATGTTTTAGCTGTAGGAAGATCCCTTGAACCTGCAGATTTGGGACCCATTGAATGGGTACCAGGTAGTATTACTTTAAAGGGTGTGCATTTCCTCACCCAACCTCACATTTCTCTTAGCACGAACAGTTTCCAGCCTTATGTGTCATCCTGCTGTGGGTCTAGATGTGTTCAATCCATGTTGCATCACCGTCCCTGAGGAAAAGTTGTAAGAGGTTTTCTCTTTCTCTCTGTCGTTTATTTTTTTCAATTTATTACTATATTGGTTACAGCTGATTTTCAAAGCTCTGTTTCTTGCTGCTGTACATCCACTTGATTCACATACAGAGAGACATCAATAAATTCTTTTTCAGATTCTTACCAGTCATATATATTCTTTTCCGGTGACTTGAGTGTGCTGAGTGCAGTTCTTTTAGCTACCGTGTAGGCCTTGTTGATTATCAGTTTGGTATTTGGAATGGTATCTTTGCTAATTTCAACCTCCTGGATGATGCCTCACCCCTCCCCACCTTTCCCATTTAGCAGCCTTACGCGTGTTTTCTACATACTTGACTATGTTTTTCTTTTGTAATTTATTTCATGTGTAGCCATTTTGGATTCCACCTTTAAGTGATATCTTATGATATGTGTCTTTTTCTTTTTGAATTATGTCACTTAGAATGATCATACGTAACTCCTCCGGAGTTGTTACAACTGGCCATATTTCATTGATTTCCAGGCTGAGTAATATTCCACTCTACATAAGTACCACATCTCTATCCATTTTTTCCCTCCAGAGACATTTAAGTTATATCCTAGTCGAGGATCTTTTAAACAGAGAGGCAGTAAACATTGGGGTGCCTGTGTCCTCTCGATTTTTGTTTTTCCCAAGACATACGCCCATGAGTGCAAGTGCCCTATGCTCTGTAGCTCATTTTTTAGATGCTTTAGTAAACACAATACACTTCTCCAGAATGGCCGTTGGCAATATACATTTCCACTATAAGCCTCACAGGGCTCCCTCTTCTCCTTGCCCTGTCCTGCATTTCTGGTGTTTACACTTTATGAGGATGGCTCTTCTGACTGATGCGAAGTGATATCTTTTGTAGTATTGATTTCCAGTGCCCACCTGTTTGGTTGGCTAAAAAAGTGTATGCCCTTTTCTTGAATATATACAGAAAAAAACGCATACAGCCTTTTTGGCCAACTGCAATGTTGGCAATGTTCAGCCCCTTTTCTTGTGCTTAATGGCGAGTCCTTTCTACCTCCTCAAATCCCTTTCCTGCCATTCTCCCTTGCTTACCAATCCTTTTCTCTGACTTTCCTCAAGACATTTTTCAGTGATAGATATTTTCAACTCTGCAGTTTCGTGAATTTTACTGCCCCTGAGTTCCATTGTTCAACTTGTGTTTATGGGAACTGGCCACAAAGCAGTGGGATTTCCTCAAGCCCTATACTGTTTCCATGGGCAACCCTAGCCTTTGGTCAATTCGTCTTCCTGATTGGAAATTAGAGTGACATGTGCCTGTCTGAACACCTAGGACTTGTCTCTCATTGTTCCTCATCCTTCCGCTTCATCCTCTGGACAAATTCCAAACTGTACGCAACAGGATGTTGACAGTGCTGACATCTCCAAGTGGGGAGACTGTTAGTAAAGACGCTGGAGGGGTGAACCCGAGCACCAGGAGATGAGGAGATGAGATGCCTTTTCCAAACTCTTCCCGATCAGACGGTATACCATCCTCTGGGTGTGACAGACATGTTTTAGCAGTAGGAAGAGTCCCATTCATGTAAGGAGAACACCAGGGCTTTTTCAAAATCAGTGTCTCCCCAAAACCCAAACTGGGGAATTTTTTAAGCTACGGCTACACATATGTTCATTAAAGACCTTGGGAAGTAGGCAGAGTCCAAACTTTAGATGATTGAAGTCTTCAGGGTCAGAAGCACTCACCACCGGCTTCCCTTAGGTTACACTTTAACTGTCATTGATAGATGATGTCAATAAAAATATCTATTCTTTTTCCGATTATTTCCCCTTATAGGTTATTGCAAAATATTGAGTGTAGTTCCCTGTGCTATACAGTAGTTCCTTGTTGATGATCTATTTTATACATAGCAGTGTGTATGTGTTAATTCCAAACGGTTAATTTATCCCTCCTCCCACCTTTCCCCTTTGGTAATAATAAATTATAAGATTTTATACTTCTCAGAAATGGGGGAGCTGAAAGAGAGGTATCATTTTCAATGGAAAAGCATTTAAAACAAGATTGAAACTTTAACCAAGATTATTAGGTGTACATCCTTGGAAAGAAATCACTTCATTTCTCTAATATTGACCTGACAAATAAGACAAACCTTTTCACTGAACTTGCTTATAATAAAGTGATGGAAATATCAAATGGAAGTGTTAGAAACATCTTATTTTACCCGAGCCTTATAAACTGTTCTATGTTAACTACAGTTTGGCTCACACATCTGTTCATTGAAGTTACAATAGTCTCAATTTCTGTTACTGATCCTCCAGAGTGGACCCCAACAAGTGTCCCCCTGCCCAGTGTCATTGGGGCCAACAGATCGAGACTGAGTTTGGTTCACAAGCAAAGGAAACTTTATATTTTAAACAGAGAATGGAGAGGTGAGAGCATGCACTACCCCGTGGGCTGTGGGCTGGGCTGCTGTGTAGAGATCCTGTCAGAGTCAGTGGGAGGGAGGGGGCGGAGCACTCGAGGGCCGGGTTGGCTGCAGCTCAGGCTCTATATCTCGGAGTCTGCACTGGGCCCCAGGAGCTGAGGTGTCGACCCAGCCATTCTGCACTAGGAAATCTGGTCTGAAGTGCCGGGTGTGGAACCTCTGCATGCGGGACCCTAGGAGCACGTGAAATTAGACAAAGCACAAAGGATAAAAAAGGTCAGACTTGACTTTATTGCCCAGATTCTATTTTTATCTCCCAGGGATTTTTAATGGGCTTTGCTGGGGACAAACCCCTCCTCTACCTTTTGTCCCGTTCCTCATTCTTGGAGTGCTGAGGGTGCAGACCCTTCTTCTGTAACTGCTGAGTGCTGAGTTGGGAGCCCTCATACCAGGGGACGAGGGTCAGAACTTCTCCCCAGCAGCCTCCAGGTGACGTTGATTGGCCCCAGGACCCCTGCCTCCCTGCTCGTCCACCTGAGCACCAGCATTGGAAGTGTTATAGATTCTAATGACCTTTAAGGGTCCAGGAAAGAGATGTGTAGAGACGCTGTGGGGGCCGGTTTCACCCTGCCCCACATTTGTTCGGCCACCTTAGGCTGACCGTTTCTGCCAGCCTAGATGCTCTGACCAGTAGTCTGCTCTTTCTTCAATTAGGCCCCTGAATTAACGTAAAAACAGCACCAGGTGTCAGAGCCCTGCCCGCTCAACTCCCAGACAGTCCAGGGTCAGTGGTGATCAAGGACCATGATGGCCACTGAGTCAACAGCCTTTTGAAGTAAACAGGAGTCCAGCCGGTCTTATTGGCCACCATCATCACGGTGTCTGTAGGCTTTTCTATGGTGACAGTGTGATATACGTTTCCCCCGCCAAGATTATTAGCTCCCCTCCGGGTGCAGTAAGTCCTGCAAGCAGTAGTCTACTCCTTCGGGACACACTATTGTTGTTTTATGAGAGAAACTCCAGGTCAAGTGATGTTCACACGAGTCGTCATGGTGCCCTGTTGCCCCCGGTTATCTCTCTGGATGTTGGAGTTGGAGGGCCTCCTCACTCGAGGTCGGTGTGCCCACGGAGCGAACCCTGCAACTTCAGGGCATGGTTGGTGATTAGGATCACCACGTGGGGTCCTTTTCCCTTAGGAGGGAGGTGGCCTTTTGGGCTGCTGATTTCCAGGTTTTTAGATACCGCCAGTATCTTGGCCAGATGTGGCAGTGGGCCAAGCCCCTTGGTGACTGTAGTTTATCCTACCTGGATGGCATTCTTGCATTGTTCCATTTCAAGTGGTCCCAGTTTTTGCACTAATTCTCCAATGGCGATTCACCTTTCACCGGGAATGGAAAGGTCAAAGGGTTTAGCTCAATTAGGGAGTTCCAGGGCAAGGGTCTGAATTGACTGCTCTTTCCATTCTTGAAAGGCCACTTCTGGATTCTGTTCAAAAGGATCATCATCTTTTCCTTTCAGTGTTTCATATAGAGGCCCAGCTAGTAGACTGTAGTTAGGGATCCAGAAGCAGCAAACCCTGGCCTCCCCAGGAACCCCTAAGCTGTCTTCTAGTTTTAGAAAGGGGTAAGGCTGCAAATGGTTTCTTCCCTTTCCTGGGATGGACTTCTCCGACCTTCTGTGAGAATGAAGCCCAGGCAGGTCACCGCAGTCTGTGATATTTGAGCTTTTTCTTGGACAACTTCTATCCTTTATTGGCTTGGTAGTTCAGAGGCCTCCTTAGTAGGGCTGGCGATCAGAATGTCATCTGCATATTGAAGGAGGGTTTCCTTTTCCAGAGGTAGAACTTTTCGGTCTTTAGCTAAGCTTTCCCCAAAGATGGTGTGGGAGTTTTTGAACCCTTGGGGCAAGACGGCCCGGAAGTATTGTTTTAGTTGTATGTTGAGTCCTGCCACTCACAAGCCAAAATTTCTTGTGACTCTGGGACTAATGGAATACAAAAGAAGGCATCATTGAGACTAATACAGAATACCATGTCCTGGTGGTTGGTAGAATGACCAGCAGGGTGTAGGAATTAGGAGCAACTGGAGGTATATCCTCGGTGGCTTCACTGACTGTCCTGACATCCTTTACCAGGTCCCCAGCAGCCCATGGGGCTCTCGTGGTCAGGCCAATCCCAGGATATGGAGCTCTCCTGGGCAGGTACCCCACCCCCAACCCAGCCCACGGGGCTCTCGTGGTCAGGCCTCTCCCAGGATACAGAGCTACCCTTGCAGGTACCGTGGCAGGGCTGGGCACACAGGAACCGTGCACATAGCTCTCACTGAAGAGCACCCCCATCTCACCTGTCACTCAGAGCTGACACAGAGCACCTCAGAGCAGGACTTGAACTAACAAACAGCAGCTCCGACAGGTCTGTGACCCTGGGCATCACTCTGTGTGGCCTCCCTCCACCTGGTCTTCCAGAGACTTCCACTGCACCCGGGGCACCAGGCCTCTGTCTCCAACCACCACCCACCCCTCCTCTCCCTGACTCCTGGGTTCCTCTCATTAGGAGAGGTTTTTCTTGAAGTTGTCTCCCACTCATGGGCCAGATAAAATGATTAGAAAACAAGCCAAAGCTGCAGCCCCTTGTCTATCCTGACTCTCAGGAGCCCACACCTGTTCCTTGGACCTGGCCGGTTCAGCAAGTTCCATTTTCTGCAACTGTGAGCCCCTGAGGGGTGATGATTGGCTGACCTGGGCAGCCTTACCGTGCCGGCCAGCCCTCCCCAGGTGTGCCTGGGTTGAGATCAATATAAATACCACTCCAGGCAGCAAGAGCCCCTGCAGCTGTGCCTGACGCCATTTTCTCTGCCCTGTCAGCAGTCTCGGGGCTGGGCTGGTGGGAGGGAGTGAGAGGCCACGGCTTTGTGGGTGGCCCAGTGTGAGTGGGGCTCTGCTGGACTTTCTGCAGCAGTTGCCAGGCTGCCACCTGCTAAAGAAGAGGATGTGTCACCCATACCTGCTGCTGGAATTTCTCCCTGGGCAGAGGTGAGGAAGGAAAAAAGCAGTGGGGGCAGGGACAGGACGGGTATCTCAGGCAGGGAAATGGAAATCTTCCAGAAGAGCACCCAGGGCCAGGGCCATCCTGGCTGGCCTGCAGGCACCAAGTCAGCTGGCATGCTGTCACTCATGTGGCTCCATGGCCCTTCCTCTAGGCTTTCAAGTCCTTGTATATATTCAGGTGTTTTACCTGGGAAGGGTGGGAACAGTTCAGCAGCAACTGGCCTGGGGCTCAGCTCACGTTCACTCACAGATGCCTCGGCACGGTGCCCCAGCTTTGCAATGAGGACGCTTGTTGTGTGGGGGCTGCTGGCTGAATGGGAGATGATTCCCCACCACTGACCAACTTCAGAATTGTTTACAACTGGAGCAAGTGCCCTGATACGGTTTTCCTCTGAGTAACTGGTGGGTTCTGTTTTTTTTTTCTCTTTTTCGTTTTTGGTTCAAGGTAGAATTTATTCCTCTTTTTTGTATTTACAGATATAAGCATGGAAATAATTTATTCATATAAATACATGTATGTGAAGGGAATAATTGTTTTTTCTGTTTTGTTTTTTAAATTTTATTTCTTTTTAATTTTGAATTTTATTTTATATTTTTATACAGCAGGTTCTTATTGGTTATCTATTTTATACATATAAATGTTTACATGCCAATCCCAATCTCTCAACTCCTCCCACCACCCCCCCCAAGAGCTTTCCCCCCTTGTTGTCCATACGATTGTTGTCTACATCTGTTGCTCTATTTATGCCTTGCAAAACGGTTAATCTGTACAGTTTTTCTAGGTTCCACATATATGCATGAATATACAAGATTTGTTTTTCTCTTTCTGACTTACTTCACTCTGTATGACAGTCTCTAGATCCATCGACGTCTCTACAAATGACCCAATTTCATTCCTTTCATGGCTTAGTAATATTCCATTTTATATATGTACCACATCTTTATGCATTCGTCTGTCTGTGGGCATTTAGGTTGCTTCCATTACCTCGATATTGTAAATAGTGATGCAATGAACATTGCGGTGAATGTCTCTTTTTGATTTATGGTTTTGTCTGGGTATATGTCCAGTACTGGGATTGCTGTATCATATGGTAATTCTATTATTAGTTTCTTAAGAAACTCCATATTGTTCTCCATAGTGACTGTATCAATTTATATTCCCAACAATAGTGGAAGAGGCTTCCTTTTCTCCACACCCTTTCCAGCATTTGTTGTTTGTAGAATTTCAGATGATGCCCATTCTAACAGGTGTGAGGTGATACATCATTGTTGAGTCCATTTCGTTGAGCAAGGGGTAGGTCTTGTCTATTACATATTTGGCTTATGGAACGGTATCTGTGCTAATTTCAATCTCTGGTTTTATGCAGAACCCCAACTCACCTTTCCCCTTAAGCAAGCATAAGTTGGTTTTCTAAACTTGAGACCCTGTTCTGTTTTGTAATTCAGTTCCTGTGTAGCCAAGTTTACATTCCGTGCATTAGTGATACCTTATGATGTTTCTTTTTCTGTGTGACTTATTTCACTTAGAATCATCGTGCCTCAATCCACTCATTATGCTGGTACAGTCCTGGTGACACAGATTTCATTGCTGAGTGGTATTCTGTTGTACGTAAGTACTGCAACTTCTTTATCAATTATTTGTTCTCTGGGATATTTAACTTGTACCGTAGAAGAGGTTCCTGTAAACAGAGCCATCCCAAATTTTGGGGTGGCTGTGTCTTTTTGATTTTAATTTCCCTAAGCTATAGGACCATAAGTGGAAATGCCCTAGACTCTGTTGCTTTGTTTTTCAGATGTATCAGGAAACACCATACACTTCTCCAGAGTGGCTGTTGGTAATTTACATCCCGCCCATCAGCATAACAAGGCTCCTTTTTCCCCATGGCCTGTCTTGCCTTTCTGGATTTTACACTTTTTTCAGATGGCCCTTTAGACCGGGGGCAAGTGACACTTCATAGTAGTTCGGATTTCCATTGCAAGCTTGCTTGGTTTGCCAAAAAGGGCGTATGTGTTTTTTCCTGAATATATTCAGGAACAAACTCATACGCCCTTTTATGTCACGTGCATCATTGTCGATGTTCTGCCTCTTTTCCTATGCTTTAAATGCAAATCCAGTCTACCTCCTGAAATCGGTTTCCTGAAATTCTGCCCCGCTTTCAAGTCCTCTTCGCAGCCTTACTTCAATATATTTTTGGACGTTATCTGTCATTTATAACTCTGCAGGTTTGTGAATTACAGGGCCCCTGAGCTCCTTTCTTCAACTCGCTTTCTTGTGAGCTGGCCGCAAACCCGCAAGACTGCTTCAGGCCCTAATCTGCTTCTGGCAGGGCACGCTGAGTCTTTGGTTAATTCCTCTTCCTGGTGGGAAATGAGTGTTAAATATGCCCGTCCAGACACCTACCTCACCCTCAACCCCTTGGTGATGTGGGTCCTCTGGTTTGTGGCCACCTTTGCTGGGTTCCTCACCTTTCGATGACGTGGCCCCACTAGTGTGAGGACACTCCTGCCTGGTTCTCATTCACGTGGTTATGTGGACCCCCTGGTGAGAGTCTGTTCCTGGCTGTGTTCCTCACCCTTCTGTGAGGGAGACCCTCTGCTGATAGGTCACTCCTTCATGGCTGGCACACATTGCCTTGGTGAAGTCAGCTGTGTGGTGGCAGTTGGAGCGTGCTGGGAATCTCCTCCCCCCGGTGATGAGGGCCCTCTTGCGTCAGGCCCTAACTGCTGGGCTCACCAACTTTTCTTAGTGAGCCCAATGATGCTTGGGCACTCCTCTTAGGATCCCATCTCCATGGGGATGTGGGCCTTCTGCTCTGAGGTCCCAACGGCTGGGTTGTTCACATTTTCATGATGTGGGCTCTCTGGTGTTAGTTCACAGAGGCCTGGATCCCATAGCCTCTGTGCTCTTGGCCGCCTGCTGGGAGGTTCCAACTGCTGGATTCCTCACTTTTTTAATTTTTTGGGCCCTCTGTTGTGAGGATCCTCCTGCCTGCCTCACTCCCAGCCCCTTCATGATGTGTGTCCTCTGGTTTGAGGCCACATGTGCTGTGTTCCTCACCTTTCGATGATGTGGGACCAATGGTCTTAGGAGACTCCTGCCTGGTTCACATCCCCTTGGTGATGTGGGCCCTCTGTTGAGAGTCTGATCCTGGCTGGGTTCCTCACCCATCTGTGAGGTGGGCCGTCTGCTGTGAGGTCACTCCTGCCTGGCTTGCTCACCTCGCCTTGTGGACATGAGCCCTCTGGTGGCACTTGGAGCCTGCTGGGAGCCTCCTCCCCTTGGTGATAAGGGCCCTCTGGCGTCAGGCCCTAACGGCTGGGCTCCCCACATTTTGTGATGTGCGCCCAGTGGTGCGAGGACACTCCAGCCAGGTTCACATCCCCATTGGGATGTGGGCCTTCTGCTCTGAGGTCCCAATGCCTGGGTTGCTCACAGTTTCATGATGTAGGCTCTCTGCTGTTAGTTCACTCCTACCTGCATCCCATAGCTTCTGTGCTCTCGGCCGCCTGCTGGGAGGTTCTAACTGCTGGATTCCTCACCTTTCTTATTCTTTGGGCCCTCTGTTTTTAGGCTACTCCTGCCTGCCTCACTCCCATTCCCTTTGTGATATGTGTCCTCTGATTTGAGGCCACATGTGCTGGGTTCCGCACCTTTTGATGATGTGGCCCCACTGGAGGGAAGATAGTCCGGACTGGTTCCCATCCCCTTGCTGATGTGGGCCCTCAGGTGAGAGTCTGATCCTGGCTGGGTTCCTCACCCTTCTGTGAGGTGGGCCCTCTGCTGTGAGGTCAATCATGCCTGTCTGGCACACGTCACCTTGGCGACGTGGGCCCTCTGGTGGCAGTTGGAGTGTGCTGGGATCCTCCTCCCCTGGGTGATGAGGGCCCTCTTGCCTTAGGCCATAACTGCTGGGCTCCCCACATTTTCTGATGTGCGCCAAGTGAGTGAGGACACTCTTGCCAGGTTCCCATCCCCATGAGGATATGGGCCTTCTGCTCTGAGGTCAAAACGGCTGGCTTGCTCACAGTACCATGATGTGGGCCCTCTGCTGTGAGTTCACTCCGGCAAGGATCCCTTATCATCGGTGCTCTTAGCCACCTGCTGGGAGGTTCCAACTGCTGGATTCCTCAACTTTTTTATTCTATGTGCCATCTGTTGTGAGGCTCCTCCTGCCTGCCTCACTGCCAGCCCCTTGGTGATGACTGTCCTATGGCTTGAGGCCACATGTGCTGCGTTCCTCACCTTTCGATGATGTGGCCCCACTCGTGTGAGGACACTCCTGCCTGGTTCCCATCCCCTTGGTGAGGTGGGCCCTCTGGCGAGAGTCTAATCCTGGCTGGGTTCCTCAACGTTCTGTGAGGTAGGCCCTCTTCTGTGAGGTCACTCCTGCCTGGCTGGCACACGTCACCTTGGAGACGTGAGCCCTCTGGTGGCAGTTGGAGCATGCAGGGTGCCTCCTCCTCTCGGTGATGACGGCCCTCTGGCGTCAGGCCCTAAATGGTGGGCTCCCCACATTTTCTGATGTGCGCCCAGTGGTGCGAGGACACTCCAGCCAGGTTCCCATTCCCATGGGGATGTGGGCCTTCTGCGCTGAGGTCCCAACGCCTGGGTTGCTCACAGTTTAATGATGTGGGCCCTCTGTTGTGAGTTCACTGCGGCCTGGATCCCATAGCCTCGGTGTTCTGAGCCGCCTGCTGGAAGGTCTAAATGCTGGAATCCTCACGTTTTTTATATTATGTGCCCTGTGTTGTGAGGCTACTCCTGCCTGCCTCACTCCAAGGCCCTTGGTGATGTGGGTCCTCTGGTTTGAGGACACATGTGCTGGCTTCCTCACCTTAAGATGATGAGGCCCCAGAGGTGTGAGGATAATCCTGACTGGTTCCCATCCCCTTTGTGATGTGGGCCCTCTGGTGAGAGTCTGATCCTGGCTGGGTTCCTCACCCATCTGTGAGGTGGGCCCTCTACTATCAGGTAACTCTTGCCTGGCTTGCTCACCTCGCCTTGTTGACATGAGCCCTCTGGTGGCACTTGGACCCTGCTGGGAGCCTCCTCACCTCTGTGATGAGGGCCCTCTGACGTCAGGCCCTAACTGCTGGGCTCCCCAACTTTTCTTAGTGAGCCCAGTGATGCTCGGGCACTCCTCTTAGGTTCCCATCTCCATGGGGATGTGGGCCTTCTGCTCTGAGGTTCCAACGGCTGGGTTGATCACAGTTTCATGATGTGGGCTCTCTGGTGTTAGTTCACTGTGGCCTGGATCCCATAGCCTCTGTGCTCTTGGCCGCCTGCTGGGAGGTTCCAACGGCTGGATTCCTCACTTTTTTAATTTTTTGGGCCCTCTGTTGTGAGGATCCTCCTGCCTGCCTCACTCCCAGCCCCTTCGTGATGTGTGTCCTCTGGTTTGAGGCCACATGTGCTGTGTTCCTCACCTTTCGATGATGTGGGACCAATGGTCTTAGGAGACTCCTGCCTGGTTCACATCCCCTTGGTGATGTGGGCCCTCTGTTGAGAGTCTGATCCTGGCTGGGTTCCTCACCCTTCTGTGAGGTGGGCCGTCTGCTGTGAGGTCACTCCTGCCTGGCTTGCTCACCTCGCCTTGTGGACATGAGCCCTCTGGTGGCACTTGGAGCCTGATGGGAGCCTCCTCCCCTCGGTGATGAGGGCCCTCTGGCATCAGGCCCTAACGGCTGGGCTCCCCACATTTTGTGATGTGCGCCCAGTGGTTTGAAGACACTCCATCCAGGTTCACATCCCCATTGGGATGTGGGCCTTCTGCTCTGAGGTCCCAAAGGCTGGGTTGTTCACAGTTTCATGATGTGGGCTCTCTGCTGTTAGTTCGCTCTGGCCTGGATGCCATAGCCTCTGTGCTCTGGGCCGCCTGCTGGAAGGTTCCAACTGCTCGATTCCTCAACTTTTGTATTCTATGGGTCCTGTGTTGTGATGCTCCTCCTGCCTGCCTCACTCGCAACCCCTTCGTGATGTGGGTCCTCTGGTTTGAGGCCACATGTGCTGGGTTCCGCAACTTTCAATGATGTGGCCCCACTGGTGTGAGGACACTCCTGCCTGGTTCCCATCCCCTTGGTGATGTGGGCCTTCTGGTGACAGTCTTATCCTGGCTGGGTTCCTCACTCTTCTGTGAGGTAGGCCCTCTGCTGTGAGGTCAATCCTGCCTGACTTGCACACATCACCTTGGCGACGTGGGCCCTCTGTTGGCACATGGAACCTGCTGGGAGCCTCCTGCCCTCGGTGATGACGGCCCTCTAGCATCAGGCCCTAACTGCTGGGCTCCCCACGTTTTCTGATGTGAGCCCAGTGATGCCAGGACACTCCTGTCAGGTTCCCATCCCCATGGGGATGTGGGCTTTCTGCTCTGAGGTCCCAACGCCTGGGTTGCTCACAGTTTCATGATGTGGGCTCTCTGGTGTTAGTTCACTCCTGCCTGCATCCCATAGCTTCTGTGCTCTCGGCCGCCTGCTGGGAGGTTCCAAATGCTGTATTCCTCACCTTTTTTATTCTTTGGGCCCTCTGTTTTTAGGCTACTCCTACCTGCCTCACTCCCATCCCCTTTGTGATGTATGTCCTCTGATATGAGGCCGCATGTGCTGGGTTCCTCACCTTTCGATGATGTGGCCCCACTGGTGGGAGGACAGTCCTGACTGGTTCCCATCCCCTTGGTGTTGTGGGCCCTCTGGCACTAGTCTCATCCTACCTCGGTTCCTCACCCTTCTGTGAGATAGGCCCTCTGCTGTGAGGTCGCTACTGCCTGGCTGGCGCATGCCACCTTGTAGACGTGGGCCCTCTGTTGGCAGTTGGAACCTGCTGGGAGTCTCCTCCCCTCAGTTATGAGGGCCCCCTGGCGTCAGGCCCTAACTGCTGGGTTCCTAACATTTTCTGATATGTGCTAAGTGGTGCGAAGCCACTCCTGCCAGGTTCCCATCCCAATGGGGATGTGGGCCTTCTGTTCTGAGGTCCCAACGGCTGGGCTGCTCACAGGTTCATGATGTGGGCCCTCTGCTGTGAGTTCACTGCGGCCTAGATCCCATAGCCTCGGTGCTCTGGGCCGCTTGCTGGGAGGTTCCAACTGCTGGATTCCTCAACTTTTATATTCTATGGACCCTGTGTTGTGAGGCCGGTCCTGCCATCCTCATTCCGAACCCCTTGGTGATGTGGTTCCTCTGGTTTGAGGCTACATGTGCTGGGATCCTCACCTTTCGATGATGTTGTTCCACTGGTGTGGGGACACGCCTGCCTGGTTCCCATCCCCTTGGTGATGTGGGCCCTCTGGTGAGAGTCTGATCCTGGCTGGGTTCCTCACCCTTCTGTGAGGTGGGCCCTCTGCTGTGAGGTCAATCATGCCTGTCTGGCACACGTCACCTTGGCGACGTGGGCCCTCTGGTGGCAGTTGGAGTGTGCTGGGATCCTCCTCCCCTCGGTGATGAGGGCCCTCTTGCCTTAGGCCATAACTGCTGGGCTCCCCACATTTTCTGATGTGCGCCAAGTGAGTGAGGACACTCTTGCCAGGTTCCCATCCCCATGAGGATATGGGCCTTCTGCTCTGAGGTCAAAACGGCTGGCTTGCTCACAGTACCATGATGTGGGCCCTCTGCTGTGAGTTCACTCCGGCAAGGATCCCTTATCATCGGTGCTCTTAGCCACCTGCTGGGAGGTTCCAACTGCTGGATTCCTCAACTTTTTTATTCTATGTGCCTTCTGTTGTGAGGCTCCTCCTGCCTGCCTCACTGCCAGCCCCTTGGTGATGACTGTCCTATGGCTTGAGGCCACATGTGCTGCGTTCCTCACCTTTCGATGATGTGGCCCCACTCGTGTGAGGACACTCCTGCCTGGTTCCCATCCCCTTGGTGAGGTGGGCCCTCTGGCGAGAGTCTAATCCTGGCTGGGTTCCTCAACGTTCTGTGAGGTAGGCCCTCTTCTGTGAGGTCACTCCTGCCTGGCTGGCACACGTCACCTTGGAGACGTGAGCCCTCTGGTGGCAGTTGGAGCATGCAGGGTGCCTCCTCCTCTCGGTGATGACGGCCCTCTGGCGTCAGGCCCTAAATGGTGGGCTCCCCACATTTTCTGATGTGCGCCCAGTGGTGCGAGGACACTCCAGCCAGGTTCCCATTCCCATGGGGATGTGGGCCTTCTGCGCTGAGGTCCCAACGCCTGGGTTGCTCACAGTTTAATGATGTGGGCCCTCTGTTGTGAGTTCACTGCGGCCTGGATCCCATAGCCTCGGTGTTCTGAGCCGCCTGCTGGAAGGTCTAAATGCTGGAATCCTCACGTTTTTTATATTATGTGCCCTGTGTTGTGAGGCTACTCCTGCCTGCCTCACTCCAAGGCCCTTGGTGATGTGGGTCCTCTGGTTTGAGGACACATGTGCTGGCTTCCTCACCTTAAGATGATGAGGCCCCAGAGGTGTGAGGATAATCCTGACTGGTTCCCATCCCCTTTGTGATGTGGGCCCTCTGGTGAGAGTCTGATCCTGGCTGGGTTCCTCACCCATCTGTGAGGTGGGCCCTCTACTATCAGGTAACTCTTGCCTGGCTTGCTCACCTCGCCTTGTTGACATGAGCCCTCTGGTGGCACTTGGACCCTGCTGGGAGCCTCCTCACCTCTGTGATGAGGGCCCTCTGACGTCAGGCCCTAACTGCTGGGCTCCCCAACTTTTCTTAGTGAGCCCAGTGATGCTCGGGCACTCCTCTTAGGTTCCCATCTCCATGGGGATGTGGGCCTTCTGCTCTGAGGTTCCAACGGCTGGGTTGATCACAGTTTCATGATGTGGGCTCTCTGGTGTTAGTTCACTGTGGCCTGGATCCCATAGCCTCTGTGCTCTTGGCCGCCTGCTGGGAGGTTCCAACGGCTGGATTCCTCACTTTTTTAATTTTTTGGGCCCTCTGTTGTGAGGATCCTCCTGCCTGCCTCACTCCCAGCCCCTTCGTGATGTGTGTCCTCTGGTTTGAGGCCACATGTGCTGTGTTCCTCACCTTTCGATGATGTGGGACCAATGGTCTTAGGAGACTCCTGCCTGGTTCACATCCCCTTGGTGATGTGGGCCCTCTGTTGAGAGTCTGATCCTGGCTGGGTTCCTCACCCTTCTGTGAGGTGGGCCGTCTGCTGTGAGGTCACTCCTGCCTGGCTTGCTCACCTCGCCTTGTGGACATGAGCCCTCTGGTGGCACTTGGAGCCTGATGGGAGCCTCCTCCCCTCGGTGATGAGGGCCCTCTGGCATCAGGCCCTAACGGCTGGGCTCCCCACATTTTGTGATGTGCGCCCAGTGGTTTGAAGACACTCCATCCAGGTTCACATCCCCATTGGGATGTGGGCCTTCTGCTCTGAGGTCCCAAAGGCTGGGTTGTTCACAGTTTCATGATGTGGGCTCTCTGCTGTTAGTTCGCTCTGGCCTGGATGCCATAGCCTCTGTGCTCTGGGCCGCCTGCTGGAAGGTTCCAACTGCTCGATTCCTCAACTTTTGTATTCTATGGGTCCTGTGTTGTGATGCTCCTCCTGCCTGCCTCACTCGCAACCCCTTCGTGATGTGGGTCCTCTGGTTTGAGGCCACATGTGCTGGGTTCCGCAACTTTCAATGATGTGGCCCCACTGGTGTGAGGACACTCCTGCCTGGTTCCCATCCCCTTGGTGATGTGGGCCTTCTGGTGACAGTCTTATCCTGGCTGGGTTCCTCACTCTTCTGTGAGGTAGGCCCTCTGCTGTGAGGTCAATCCTGCCTGACTTGCACACATCACCTTGGCGACGTGGGCCCTCTGTTGGCACATGGAACCTGCTGGGAGCCTCCTGCCCTCGGTGATGACGGCCCTCTAGCATCAGGCCCTAACTGCTGGGCTCCCCACGTTTTCTGATGTGAGCCCAGTGATGCCAGGACACTCCTGTCAGGTTCCCATCCCCATGGGGATGTGGGCTTTCTGCTCTGAGGTCCCAACGCCTGGGTTGCTCACAGTTTCATGATGTGGGCTCTCTGGTGTTAGTTCACTCCTGCCTGCATCCCATAGCTTCTGTGCTCTCGGCCGCCTGCTGGGAGGTTCCAAATGCTGTATTCCTCACCTTTTTTATTCTTTGGGCCCTCTGTTTTTAGGCTACTCCTACCTGCCTCACTCCCATCCCCTTTGTGATGTATGTCCTCTGATATGAGGCCGCATGTGCTGGGTTCCTCACCTTTCGATGATGTGGCCCCACTGGTGGGAGGACAGTCCTGACTGGTTCCCATCCCCTTGGTGTTGTGGGCCCTCTGGCACTAGTCTCATCCTACCTCGGTTCCTCACCCTTCTGTGAGATAGGCCCTCTGCTGTGAGGTCGCTACTGCCTGGCTGGCGCATGCCACCTTGTAGACGTGGGCCCTCTGTTGGCAGTTGGAACCTGCTGGGAGTCTCCTCCCCTCAGTTATGAGGGCCCCCTGGCGTCAGGCCCTAACTGCTGGGTTCCTAACATTTTCTGATATGTGCTAAGTGGTGCGAAGCCACTCCTGCCAGGTTCCCATCCCAATGGGGATGTGGGCCTTCTGTTCTGAGGTCCCAACGGCTGGGCTGCTCACAGGTTCATGATGTGGGCCCTCTGCTGTGAGTTCACTGCGGCCTAGATCCCATAGCCTCGGTGCTCTGGGCCGCTTGCTGGGAGGTTCCAACTGCTGGATTCCTCAACTTTTATATTCTATGGACCCTGTGTTGTGAGGCCGGTCCTGCCATCCTCATTCCGAACCCCTTGGTGATGTGGTTCCTCTGGTTTGAGGCTACATGTGCTGGGATCCTCACCTTTCGATGATGTTGTTCCACTGGTGTGGGGACACGCCTGCCTGGTTCCCATCCCCTTGGTGATGTGGGCCCTCTGGTGAGAGTCTGATCCTGGCTGTGTTCCTCACCCTTCTGTGAGGTGGGCCCTCTGCTGTGAGGTCACTCCTGCCGGGCTGGCACACATCGCCTTGGTGACGTTGGCCCTCTGGTGGCAGCTGGAGCCTGCTGGGATCCTCCTCCCCTCGGTGATGAGTGCCCTCTAGCGTCAGGCCCTAACTTCTGAGCACCCCACGTTTTCTGATGTGAGCCCAGTGATGCCAGGACACTCCTGTCATGTTCCCATCACCATGGGGATGTGGGCCTTCTGCTCTGTGGTCCCAATGTCTGGGTTGCTCACAGTTTCATGATGTGGGCTGTCTGGTGTTAGTTCACTCTGGCTTGGATCCCCTAGCCTCTGTGCTCTGGGCCGCCTGCTGGGAGGTTCCAACTGCTGGATTCCTCACCTTTCTTATTTTGGGGCCCTCTGTTGTGAGGCTCCTCCTGCCTGCCTCACTCCCAGCCCCTTGGTGATGGGTGTCCTATGGTTTGAAGCCACATGTTCTGGGTTCCTCACCTTTAGATGATGTGGCCCTACTCATGTGAGGACACTCCTGTCTGGTTCCAATCCATTTGGTGATGTGGGCCCTCTGGTGCGAGTCTGATCCTAACTGGGTTCGTCACACTTCTCTGAGGTGGGCCCTCTGCTGTGAGGTCATTCGTGCCTGGTTGGCACACATCGCCTTGGTGACGTCAGCCCTCTGGTGGCAGTTGGAGCCTGCTGGGAGCCTCCTTCCCTTGGTGATGAGGGTCCTCTGGCGTCAGGCCCTAACTGCTGGTCTCCCAAAATTTTCTGATACGTTCTCAGTGGTGCGAGGACACTCCTACCAGATTTATATCCCCATGGGGATGTGGGCCTCCTGCTCTGAGGTCCCAATGGCTGGGTTGCTCAGTTTCATGACATGGGCCCTCTTCTGTGAGTTCACTGTGGCTTGGATCCCATAGCCTCGGTGCTCTGGGCCGCCTGCTGGGAGGTTCCAACTGCTGGATTCCTCACTTTTTTATTCTATGGGCCCAGTGTTGTGAGGCTACTCCTGCCTGCCTCACTCCGAGGCCCTTGGTGATGTGGGTCCTCTGGTTTGAGGACACATGTGCTGAGTAGCTCACCTTTCGATGATGTGACCCCACTGGTGTGAAGACACTCCTGCCTGGTTCCCATCGTCTTGGTGATGTGGGCCCTCTGGTGAGAGTCTGATATTGGCTCGGTTTCTCAACCTTCTGTGAGGTGGGACCTCTGCTGTGAGGTAACTCCTGCCTGGCTTGCTCACGTTGCCTTGGCAACGTGAGCCCTCAGGTGGCAGTTGGAGCCTTCTGGGAATCTCCTCCCCTCAGTTATGAGAGCTCTGGATAAAACACATATGCCCTTTTTTGCCAAGTGCATTATTTTCCAAGTTCTGTCTCTTTTCCTATGCTTTAAGAGCGACTCCCGTGTACCTTCTGAAATCAGTTTCCAGCAATTGTGCCCCGCATTCAAGTCCTCTTCGCAGCCTTACTTCAGTATAATTTTGGATGATAGCTGTCATTTATAACTCTGCAGGTTTGTGAATGACAGTGCCCCTGAGCTCCTTTCTTCAACTCGCTTTATTGTGAGCTGGCCGCAACACCGCAAGATTGCTTCAGGCCCTAGTGTGGTTCCGGCATGGCATGTTGAGCCTTTGGTTAATTCCTCTTCCTGGTGGGAAATGAGAGTTAAATTTGCCCGTCCAGACACCTCCAGCTAGTCTCTCATTGGTTCTCCCTATTCCTGTTCATTTTCCGCAGAAATTGCAAACTGGGCCAAACAGAAGGTTAAAGGCACTGACTCTCCAAGTGGGGAGAGTGTTAGTAAAGCATCTGAAATGTTGCCCCCGAGTACCAGGGGACGAAAACTGAGACACATTTGAACACGTTTCCCGATCACACGGTGGATCATACTCTGGATTCCACATGCATGTTTTAGCTGAAGGAAGAATCCCTTAAAACTGGAGAGTTGAGATGCATGGGTACCATGCATTATGACTTCAAAGGGTCTGCATTTGCTCACCGATCCTCACCAATCCTATCACTGCTGCGTTTATGCCACTGTACACACGCTTGATTCTCTTTCGTAGACATATAAATCCATAGGTTTTAAGATTCTTACTAGTCAGGTATAATCTTAGGTATTTAATATGGGGCGTTAAGTCCACTTCGTTGAGCAAGGTGTGGCTCTGGTCTATTACATATTTGGCATATGGAACGTTATCTGTGCTAATTTCAATCGCTGGTTTTATGCAGAACCCCAACTCACCTTTCCACTTAAGCAAGCATAAGTTGGTTTTCTACATTTGAGTCCCTGTTCTGTTTTGTAATTCAGTTCCTGTGTAGCCAAGTTTACATTCCGTGTAGTAGTGATATCTTATGATGTTTGTTTTTCTGTGCGACTTATTTCACTTAGAATCATAGTACCTGAATCCACTCATTATGCTGCTAAGGGCCTGATGACATAGATTTCATTGCTGAGTGATATTGCATTGTACGTAAGTACCACAACTTCTTTATCCATTTTTCATTTTCTGTGATATTGAACTTGTACCGTAAACAAGGTTCTTGTAAACAGAGCTGTCCCAAACTTTGGGGTGGCTGTGACTTTTTGATTTTAATTTCCCTAAGCTATAGGACCATAAGTGGAAGTGCCCTAGGCTCTGTTGCTTTGTTTTTTAGATGTTTCAGGAAACACCATACACTTCTCCAGAGTGGCTGTGGGCAATTTACATCCCGCCCATCAGCATAACAAGGCTCCCAGTTCTCCATGGCCTGTCCTGCTTTTCTTGATTTTAAACTTTTTTCAGATGTCCCTTTTGACCGGGGGGCAGTGAGACTTCATTGTAGTGCAGATTTCCTTTGCAAGCTTGCTTGCTTGGCCAAAAAGGGCGTATGCGTTTTTTCCTGAATATATTCAGGAAAAAACGCATATGACCTTTTTGGCCAAGTGCATCATTGTGGACGTTCTGCCTCTTTTCCTATGCTTTACATGCAATTCCAGTCTACCTCCTGAAATCGGTTTCCTGCAATTCTGCCCCGCTTTCAAGTCCTCTTGGCAGCCTTACTTCAATATATTTTTGGATGATAGCTGTCATTTATAACTCTGCAGGTTTGTGAATTACAGTGCCACTGAGCTCCTTTCTTCAACTCGCTTTCTTGTGAGCTGGCCGCAACACCGCAGCCTTGCTTCAGGCCCTAGTATGGTTCTGGCATGGCACGCTGAGCCTTGGTTAATTCCTCTTCCTGGTGGGAAATGAGAGTTAAATTTGCCCGTCCAGACACCTCCAGCTAGTCTCTCATTGGTTCTCCCTATTCCTGTTCATTTTCCGCAGAAATTGCAAACTGGGCCAAACAGGAGGTTAAAGGCACTGACTCTCCAAGTGGGGAGAGTGTTAGTAAAGCGTCTGGAATGTTGCACCGGAGTACCAGGAGACGAAAACTGAGACACATTTGAACACTTTTCCCGATCACATGGTGGATCATACTCTGGGTTCCACATGCATGTTTTAGCTGAAGGAAGAATCCCTTAAACCTGGAGAGTTGAGACCCATGGAATGGGTACCATGCAATATGACTTCAAAGGGTCTGCATTGGCTCAGCGCACCTCACCAATCCTATCACTGCTGCGTTTATGCCACTGTACACACGCTTGATTCTCTTTCGGAGACATATAAATCCATAGGTTTTAAGATTCTTAGTAGTCAGGTATATTCTTAGGCGTTTAATATGGGGTGTTGAGTCCACTTCGTTGAGCAAGGAGTAGCTCTTGTCTATTACATATTTGGCTTATGGAATGGTATCTGTGCTAATTTCAATCTCTGGTTTTATGCAGCACCCCAACTCACCTTTCCCCTTAAGCAAGCATAATTTGGTTTTCTACATTTGAGTCCCTGTTCTGTTTTGTAATTCAGTTCCTGTGTAGCCAAGTTTACATTCCGTGTAGTAGTGATAACTTATGGTGTTTCTTTTTCTGTGTGACTTATTTCACTTAGAATCATCGTACCTGAATCCACTCATTATGCTGCTATGGGCCTGATGACATAGATTTCATTGCTGAGTGATATTGCATTGTACGTAAGTACCACAACTTCTTTATCCATTTTTCGCTTTCTGTGATATTGAACTTGTACCGTAAACGAGGTTCTTGTAAACAGAGCCGTCCCAAATTTGGGGTGGCTGTGTGTTTTTGATTTTAACTTCCCTAAGCTATAGGACCATAAGTGGAAGTGCCCTAGGCTCTGTTGCTTTGTTTTTTAGATGTTTCAGGAAACACCATACACTTCTCCAGAGTGGCTCTTGGCAATTTACATCCCGCCCATCAGCATAACAAGGCTCCCAGTTCTCCATGGCCTGTCCTGCCTTTCTGGGTTTTACACTTTTTTCAGATGGCCCTTTTGACCGGGGGGCAGTGAGACTTCATTGTAGTGCAGATTTCCTTTGCAAGCTTGCTTGGTTGAACAAAAAGGGCGTATGCGTTTTTTCCTGAATATATTCAGGAAAAAACGCATACGCCCTTTTTGGCCAAGTGCATCATTGTGGACGTTCTGCCTCATTTGCTATGCTTTACATGCAATTCCTGTCTACCTCCTGCAATCCCTTTCCTGCAATTCTGCCCCACTTTCACGTCCTCTTGGCAGCTTTACTTCAATATATTTTTGGACGATAGCTGTCATTTATAACTCTGCAGGTTTGTGAATGACAGTGCCCCTGACCTCCTTTCTTCAACTCGCTTTCTTGTGAGCTGGCCGCAACACCGCAGGATTGCTTCAGGCCCTACTGTGGTTCCAGCATGGCATGCTGAGCCTTTGGTTAATTCCTCTTCCTGGTGGGAAATGAGAGTTAAATTTGCCCGTCCAGACACCTCCAGCTAGTCTCTCATTGGTTCTCCCTATTCCTGTTCATTTTCCGTATAAATTGCAAACTGGGCCAAACAGGAGGTTAAAGGCACTGACTCTCCAAGTGGGGAGAGTGTTAGTAAAGCGTCTGGAATGTTGCACCCGAGTACCAGGGGACGAAAAATGAGACACCTTTGAACACGTTTCCCAATCACACGGTGGATCATACTCTGGGTTCCACATGCATGTTTTAGCTGAAGGAAGAATCCCTTAAACCTGGAGAGTTGAGACCCATGGAATGGGTACCATGCTATATGACTTCAAAGGGTCTGCATTTGCTCACCGAACCTCACCAATCCTATCACTGCTGCGTTTATGCCGCTGTACACACGCTTGATTCTCTTTTGGAGCATATAAATCCATAGGTTTTAAGATTCTTACTTGTCAGGTATATTCTTAGGCGTTTAATATGGGGTGTTGAGTCCACTTCGTTGAGCAAGGAGTAGCTCTTGTCTATTACATATTTGGCTTATGGAACGGTATCTGTGCTAATTTCAATCTCTAGTTTTATGCAGCACCCCAACTCACCTTTCCCCTTAAGCAAGCATAAGTTGGTTTTCTTCTTTGGAGACCCTGTTTTGTTTTGTAATTCAGTTCCTGTGTAGCCAAGTTTACATTCCTTGTAGTAGTGATATCTTATGACGTTTCTTTTTCTGTGTGACTTATTTCACTTAGAATCATCGTATCTGAATCCACTCATTATGGTTCTACGGGTCTGATGACATAGATTTCATTGCTGAGTGATATTGCATTGTACGTAAGTACCACAAGTTCTTTAGCCATTTTTCGCGTTCTGTGATATTGAACTTGTAACGTAAACGAGGTTCTTGTAAACAGAGCCGTCCCAAACATTGGGGTGGCTATGTCTTTAGATTTTAATTTCCCTAAGCTATAGGACCATAAGTGGAAGTGCACTAGGCTCTGTTGCCTTGTTTTTTAGATGTTTCAGGAAACACCATACACTTCTCCAGTGTGGCTGTTGGCAATTTACATCCCGCCCATCAGCATAACAAGGCTCCCAGTTCTCCATGGCCTGTCCTGCCTTTCTGGATTTTACACTTTTTTCAGATGGCCCTTTTGACCGGGGGGCAGTGAGACTTCATTGTAGTGCAGATTTCCTTTGCAAGCTTGCTTCTTTGGCCAAAAAGGGCGTATGCGTTTTTTCCTGAATATATTCAGGAAAAAATGCATACGCCCTTTTTGGCCAAGTGCATCATTGTGGACGTTCTGCCTCTTTTCCTATGCTTTACATGCAATTCCAGTCTACCTCCTGAAATCAGTTTCCTGCAATTCTGCCCCGCTTTCAAGTCCTCTTGGCAGCCTTACTTCAATATATTTTTGAACGATAGCTGTCATTTATAACTCTGCAGGTTTGTGAATGACAGTGCCCCTGAGCTCCTTTCTTCAACTCGCTTTCTTGTGAGCTGGCCGCAACACCGCAGCATTGCATCAGGCCCCAATGTGGTTCCGGCATGGCACGCTGAGCCTTTGGTTAATTCCTCTTCCTGGTGGGAAATGAGAGTTAAATTTCCCCGTCCAGACACCTCCAGCTAGTCTCTCATTGGTTCTCCCTATTCCTGTTCATTTTCCGTATAAATTGCAAACTGGGCCAAACAGGAGGTTAAAGGCACTGACTCTCCAAGTGGGGAGAGTGTTAGTAAAGCGTCTGGAATGTTGCACCCGAGTACCAGGGGAAGAAAACTGAGACACCTTTGAACACGTTTCCCGATCACACGGTGGATCATACTCTGGGTTCCACATGCATGTTTTAGCTGAAGGAAGAATCCCTTAAACCTGAAGAGTTGAGACCCATGGAATGGATACCATGCAATATGACTTCAAAGGGTCTGCATTTGCTCACCGATCCTCACCAATCCTATCACTGCTGCGTTTATGCCACTGTACACATGCTTGATTCTCTTTCGGAGACATATAAATCCATAGGTTTTAAGATTCTTACTAGTCAGGTATATTCTTAGGCGTTTAATATGGGGTGTTGAGTCCACTTCGTTGAGCAAGGAGTAGCTCTTGTCTATTACATATTTGGCTTATGGAACGGTATCTGTGCTAATTTCAATGTCTGGTTTTATGCAGCACCCCAACTCACCTTTCCCCTTCAGCAAGCATAAGTTGGTTTCCTACATTTGAGACCCTGTTCTGTTTTGTAATTCAGTTCCTGTGTAGCCAAGTTTACATTCCGTGTAGTAGTGATATCTTATGATGTTTCTTTTTCTGTGTGACTTATTTCAGTTCGAATCATCGTACCTGAATCCACTCATTATTCAGCTACGGGCCTGATGACATAGATTTCATTGCTGAGTGATATTGCATTGTACGTAAGTACCACAACTTCTTTATCCATTTTTCACTTTCTGCGATATTGAACTTGTACCGTAAACGAGGTTCTTGTAAACAGAGCCTTCCCAAACTTTGGGGTGGCTGTGTCTTTTTGATTTTAATTTCCCTAAGCTATAGGACCATAAGTGGAAGTGCCCTAGGCTCTGTTGCTTTGTTTTTTAGATGTTTCAGGAAACACCATACACTTCTCCAGAGTGGCTGTTCGCAATTTACATCCCGCCCATCAGCATAACAAGGCTCCCAGTTCTCCATGGCCTGTCCTGCCTTTCTGGATTTTACACTTTTTTCAGATGGTCCTTTTGACTGGAGGGCAGTGAGACTTCATTGTAGTGCAGATTTCCTTTGCAAGCTTGCTTGCTTGGCCAAAAAGAGCATATGCGTTTTTTCCTGAATATATTCAGGAAAAAACGCATACGCCCTTTTTGGCCAAGTGCATCATTGTGGACGTTCTGCCTCTTTTGCTATGCTTTACATGCAATCCCAGTCTACCTCCTGAAATCGGTTTCCTGCAATTCTGCCCCGCTTTCAAGTCCTCTTGGCAGCCTTACTTCAATATATTTTTGGACGATAGCTGTCATTTATAACTCTGCAGGTTTGTGAATGACAGTGCCCCTGAGCTCCTTTCTTCAACTCGCTTTCTTGTGAGCTGGCCGCAACACCGCAGGATTGCTTCAGGCCCTAGTGTGGTTCTGGCACGGCACGCTGAGCCTTTGCTTAATTCCTCTTCCTGGTGGGAAAAGAGAGTTAAATTTGCCCGTCCAGACACCTCCAGCTAGTCTCTCATTGGTTTTCCCTATTCCTCTTCATTTTCCGCAGAAATTGCAAACTGGGCCAAACAGGAGGTTAAAGGCACTGACTCTCCAAGTGGGGAGAGTGTTTGTAAAGCGTCTGGAATGTTGCACCCGAGTACCGGGGGACGAAAACTGAGTCACATTTGAACACGTTTCCCGATCACACGGTGGATCATTCTCTGGGTTCCACATGCTGCTTTAGCTGAAGGAAGAATCCCTTAAACCTGGAGAGTTGAGACCCATGGAATGGTTACCATGCAATTTGACTTCAAAGGGTCTGCATTTGCTCACCGATCCTCACCAATCCTATCACTGCTGTGTTTATGCCGCTGTACACACGCTTGATTCTCTTTCGGAGACATATAAATCCATAGGTTTTAAGATTCTTACTAGTCAGGTATATTCTTAGGCGTTTAATATGGGGTGTTGAGTCCACTTCGTTGAGCAAGGAGTAGTTCTTGTCTATTACATATTTGGCTTATGGAACGGTATCTGTGCTAATTTCAATCTCTGGTTTTATGCAGCACCCCAACTCACCTTATCCCTTAAGTAAGCATAAGTTGGTTTTCTACATTTGAGACCCTGTTCTGTTTTGTAATTCAGTTCCTGTGTAGCCAAGTTTACATTCCGTGTAGTAGTGATATCTTATGATGTTTCTTTTTCTGTGTGACTTATTTCACTTAGAATCATCGTACCTGAATCCACTCATTATGCTGCTACGGGCCTGATGACATAGATTTCATTGCTGAGTGATATTGCATTGTACGTAAGTACCACAACTTCTTTATCCATTTTTCGCTTTCTGTGATATTGAACTTATACCGTAAACGAGGTTCTTGTAAACAGAGCCGTCCCAAACTTTGGGGTGGCTGTGTCTTTTTGATTTTAATTTCCCTAAGCTATAGGTCTATAAGTGGAAGTGCCCTAGGCTCTGTTGCTTTGTTTTTTAGATGTTTCAGGAAACACCATACACTTCTCCAGAGTGGCTCTTGGCAATTTACATCCTGCCCATGAGCATAACAAGGCTCCCACGTCTCCATGGCCTGTCCTGCCTTTCTGGATTTTACACTTTTTTCAGATGTCCCTTTTGACCGGGGGGCAGTGAGACTTCATTGTAGTGCAGATTTCCTTTGCAAGCTTGCTTGCTTGGCCAAAAAGGGCCTATGTGTTTTTTCCTGAATATATTCAGGAAAGAACGCATACGCCCTTTTTGGCCAAGTGCATCATTGTGGACATTCTGCCTCTTTTCCTATGCTTTACATGCAATTCCAGTCTACCTCCTGAAATCGGTTTCCTGCAATTCTGCCCCGCTTTCAAGTCCTCTTGGCAGCCTTACTTCAATACATTTTTGGACGATAGCTGTCATTTATAACTCTGCAGGTTTGTGAATGACAGTGCCCCTGAGCTCCTTTCTTCAACTCGCTGTCTTGTGAGCTGGCCGCAACAGCGCAGGATTTCTTCAGGCCCTAGTGTGGTTCCGGCATGGCACACTGAGCCTTTGGTTAATTCCTCTTCCTGGTGGGAAATGAGAGTTAAATTTCCCCGTCCAGACACCTCCAGCTAGTCTCTCATTGGTTCTCCCTATTCCTGTTCATTTTCCGCAGAAATTGCAAACTGGGCCAAACAGGAGTTTAAAGGCACTGACTCTCCAAGTGGGGAGAGTGTTAGTAAAGCGTCTGGAATGTTGCACCCGAGTACCGGGGGATGAAAACTGAGTCACATTTGAATACGTTTCCCGAAAACACGGTGGATCATACTCTGGGTTCCACATGCATGTTTTAGCTGAAGGAAGAATCCCTTAAACCTGGAGAGTTGAGACCCATGGAATGGGTACCATGCAATATGACTTCAAAGGGTCTGCATTTGCTCACCGATCCTCACCAATCCTATCACTGCTGCGTTTATGCCGCTGTACACACGCTTGATTCTCTTTCGGAGACATATAAATCCATAGGTTTTAAGATTCTTACTAGTCAGGTATATTCTTAGGCGTTTAATATGGGGTGTTGAGTCCACTTCGTTGAGCAAGGAGTAGCTCTTGTCTATTACATATTTGGCTTATGGAACGGTATCTGTGCTAATTTCAATCTCTGGTTTTATGCAGCACCCCAACTCACCTTTCCCCTTAAGGAAGCATAAGTTGGTTTTCTACATTTGAGACCCTGTTCTGTTTTGTAATTCAGTTCCTGTGTAGCCAAGTTTACATTCCATGTAGTAGTGACATCTTATGATGTTTCTTTTTCTCTGTGACTTATTTCACTTAGAATCATCGTACCTGAATCCACTCATTATGCTGCTACGGGCCTGATGACATAGATTTCATTGCTGAGTGATATTGCATTGTACATAAGTACCACAACTTCTTTATCCATTTTTCGCTTTCTGCGATATTGAAGTTGTACCGTAAACGAGGTTCTTGTAAACAGAGCCGTCCCAAACTTTGGGGTGGCTGTGTCTTTTTGATTTTAATTTCCCTAAGCTATAGGACCATAAGTGGATGTGCCCTAGGCTCTGTTGCTTTGTTTTGTAGATGTTTCAGGAAACAGCATACACTTCTCCAGAGTGGCTGTTTGCAATTTACAACCCACCCATGAGCATAACAAGGCTCCCAGTTCTCCATGGCCTGTCCTGCCTTTCTGGATTTTACACATTTTTCAGATGGCCCTTTTGACCAGGGGGCAGTGAGACTTCATTGTAGTGCAGATTTCCTTTGCAAGCTTGCTTGCTTGGCCAAAAAGGGCGTATGCGTTTTTTCCTGAATATATTCAGGAAAAAACGCATACACCCTTTTTGGCCAAGTGCATCATTGTGGACGTTCTGCCTCTTTTCCTATGCTTTACATGCAATTCCAGTCTACCTCCTGAAATCGGTTTCCTGCAATTCTGCCCCACTTTCAAGTCCTCTTGGCAGCCTTACTTGAATATATTTTTGGACGATAGCTGTCATTTATAACTCTGCAGGTTTGTGAATGACAGTGCCCCTGAGCTCCTTTCTTCAAATTGCTTTCTTGTGAGCTGGCCGCAACACCGCAGGATTGCTTCAGGCCCTAGTGTGGTTCCGGCACGGCACGCTGAGCCTTTGGTTAATTCCTCTTCCTGGTGGGAAATGAGAGTTAATTTTTTCCGTCCAGACACCTCCAGCTAGTCTCTCATTGGTTCTCCCTATTCCTCTTCATTTTCCGCAGAAATTGCAAACTGGGCCAAACAGGAGGTTAAAGGCACTGACTCTCCAAGCGGGGAGAGTGTTAGTAAAGCGTCTGGAATGTTGCACCCGAGTACCGGGGGACGAAAACTGAGACACATTTGAACACGTTTCCCGATCACACGGTGGATCATACTCTGGGTTCCACATGCATGTTTTAGCTGAAGGAAGAATCCCTTAAACCTAGGGATTTGAGACCCATGGAAGGGTTACCATGCAACATGACTTCAAAGGGTCTGAATTTGCTCACCGATCCTCAACAATCCTATCACTGCTGCGTTTATGCCGCTGTACACACGCTTGATTCTCTTTCGGAGACATAGAAATCCATAGGTTTTAAGATTCTTACTAGTCAGGTATATTCTTAGGCGTTTAATATGGGGTGTTGAGTCCACTTCGTTGAGCAAGGAGTAGGTCTTGTCTATTACATATTTGGCTTATGGAACGGTATCTGTGCTAATTTCAATCTCTGGTTTTATGCAGCACCCCAACTCACCTTTCCCCTTAAGCAAGCATAAGTTGGTTTTCTACATTTGAGACACTGTTCTGTTTTGTAATTCAGTTCCTGTGTAGCCAAGTTTACATTCCGTGTAGTAGTGATATCTTATTACGTTTCTTTTTCTCCGTGACTTATTTCACTTAGAATCATCGTACCTGAATCCACTCATTATGCTGCTACGGGCCTGATGACATAGATTTCATTGCTGAGTGATATTGCATTGTACGTAAGTACCACAACTTCTTTATCCATTTTTCGCTTTCTGCGATATTGAACTTATACCGTAAACGAGGTTCTTGTAAACAGAGCCGTCCCAAACTTTGGGGTAGCTGTGTCTTTTTGATTTTAATTTCCCTAAGCTATAGGACCATAAGTGGAAGTGCCCTAGGCTCTGTTGCTTTGTTTTTTAGATGTTTCAGGAAACACCATACACTTCTCCAGAGTGGCTCTTGGCAATTTACATCCTGCCCATGAGCATAACAAGGCTCCCACGTGTCCATGGCCTGTCCTGCCTTTCTGGATTTTACACTTTTTTCAGATTTCCCTTTTGACCGGGGGGCAGTGAGACTTCATTGTAGTGCAGATTTCCTTTGCAAGCTTGCTTGCTTGGCCAAAAAGGACCTATGTGTTTTTTCCTGAATATATTCAGGAAAGAACGCATACGCCCTTTTTGGCCAAGTGCATCATTGTGGACATTCTGCCTCTTTTCCTATGCTTTACATGCAATTCCAGTCTACCTCCTGAAATCGGTTTCCTGCAATTCTGCCCCGCTTTCAAGTCCTCTTGGCAGCCTTACTTCAATACATTTTTGGACGATAGCTGTCATTTATAACTCTGCAGGTTTGTGAATGACAGTGCCCCTGAGCTCCTTTCTTCAACTCGCTGTCTTGTGAGCTGGCCGCAACAGCGCAGGATTTCTTCAGGCCCTAGTGTGGTTCCGGCATGGCACACTGAGCCTTTGGTTAATTCCTCTTCCTGGTGGGAAATGAGAGTTAAATTTCCCCGTCCAGACACCTCCAGCTAGTCTCTCATTGGTTCTCCCTATTCCTGTTCATTTTCCGCAGAAATTGCAAACTGGGCCAAACAGGAGTTTAAAGGCACTGACTCTCCAAGTGGGGAGAGTGTTAGTAAAGCGTCTGGAATGTTGCACCCGAGTACCGGGGGATGAAAACTGAGTCACATTTGAATACGTTTCCCGAAAACACGGTGGATCATACTCTGGGTTCCACATGCATGTTTTAGCTGAAGGAAGAATCCCTTAAACCTGGAGAGTTGAGACCCATGGAATGGGTACCATGCAATATGACTTCAAAGGGTCTGCATTTGCTCACCGATCCTCACCAATCCTATCACTGCTGCGTTTATGCCGCTGTACACACGCTTGATTCTCTTTCGGAGACATATAAATCCATAGGTTTTAAGATTCTTACTAGTCAGGTATATTCTTAGGCGTTTAATATGGGGTGTTGAGTCCACTTCGTTGAGCAAGGAGTAGCTCTTGTCTATTACATATTTGGCTTATGGAACGGTATCTGTGCTAATTTCAATCTCTGGTTTTATGCAGCACCCCAACTCACCTTTCCCCTTAAGGAAGCATAAGTTGGTTTTCTACATTTGAGACCCTGTTCTGTTTTGTAATTCAGTTCCTGTGTAGCCAAGTTTACATTCCATGTAGTAGTGACATCTTATGATGTTTCTTTTTCTCTGTGACTTATTTCACTTAGAATCATCGTACCTGAATCCACTCATTATGCTGCTACGGGCCTGATGACATAGATTTCATTGCTGAGTGATATTGCATTGTACATAAGTACCACAACTTCTTTATCCATTTTTCGCTTTCTGCGATATTGAAGTTGTACCGTAAACGAGGTTCTTGTAAACAGAGCCGTCCCAAACTTTGGGGTGGCTGTGTCTTTTTGATTTTAATTTCCCTAAGCTATAGGACCATAAGTGGATGTGCCCTAGGCTCTGTTGCTTTGTTTTGTAGATGTTTCAGGAAACAGCATACACTTCTCCAGAGTGGCTGTTTGCAATTTACAACCCACCCATGAGCATAACAAGGCTCCCAGTTCTCCATGGCCTGTCCTGCCTTTCTGGATTTTACACATTTTTCAGATGGCCCTTTTGACCAGGGGGCAGTGAGACTTCATTGTAGTGCAGATTTCCTTTGCAAGCTTGCTTGCTTGGCCAAAAAGGGCGTATGCGTTTTTTCCTGAATATATTCAGGAAAAAACGCATACGCCCTTTTTGGCCAAGTGCATCATTGTGGACGTTCTGCCTCTTTTCCTATGCTTTACATGCAATTCCAGTCTACCTCCTGAAATCGGTTTCCTGCAATTCTGCCCCACTTTCAAGTCCTCTTGGCAGCCTTACTTGAATATATTTTTGGACGATAGCTGTCATTTATAACTCTGCAGGTTTGTGAATGACAGTGCCCCTGAGCTCCTTTCTTCAACTTGCTTTCTTGTGAGCTGGCCGCAACACCGCAGGATTGCTTCAGGCCCTAGTGTGGTTCCGGCACTGCACGCTGAGCCTTTGGTTAATTCCTCTTCCTGGTGGGAAATGAGAGTTAATTTTTTCCGTCCAGACACCTCCAGCTAGTCTCTCATTGGTTCTCCCTATTCCTCTTCATTTTCCGCAGAAATTGCAAACTGGGCCAAACAGGAGGTTAAAGGCACTGACTCTCCAAGCGGGGAGAGTGTTAGTAAAGCGTCTGGAATGTTGCACCCGAGTACCGGGGGACGAAAACTGAGACACATTTGAACACGTTTCCCGATCACACGGTGGATCATACTCTGGGTTCCACATGCATGTTTTAGCTGAAGGAAGAATCCCTTAAACCTAGGGATTTGAGACCCATGGAAGGGTTACCATGCAACATGACTTCAAAGGGTCTGCATTTGCTCACTGATCCTCAACAATCCTATCACTGCTGCGTTTATGCCGCTGTACACACGCTTGATTCTCTTTCGGGACATAGAAATCCATAGGTTTTAAGATTCTTACTAGTCAGGTATATTCTTAGGCGTTTAATATGGGGTGTTGAGTCCACTTCGTTGAGCAAGGAGTAGCTCTTGTCTATTACATATTTGGCTTATGGAACGGTATCTGTGCTAATTTCAATCTCTGGTTTTATGCAGCACCCCAACTCACCTTTCCCCTTAAGGAAGCATAAGTTGGTTTTCTACATTTGAGACCCTGTTCTGTTTTGTAATTCAGTTCCTGTGTAGCCAAGTTTACATTCCATGTAGTAGTGATATCTTATGATGTTTCTTTTTCTCTGTGACTTATTTCACTTAGAATCATCGTACCTGAATCCACTCATTATGGTGCTACGGGCCTGATGACATAGATTTCATTGCTGAGTGATATTGCATTGTACGTAAGTACCACAACTTCTTTATCCATTTTTCGCTTTCTGCGATATTGAACTTGGACCATAAATGAGGTTCTTGTAAACAGAGCTGTCCCTAACTTTGGGGTGGCTGAGTCTTTTTGATTTTAATTTCCCTAAGCTATAGGACCATAAGTGGAAATGCCCTAGGCTCTGTTGCTTTGTTTTTTAGATGTTTCAGGAAACACCATACACTTCTCCAGAGTGGCTGTTGGCAATTTACATCCCGCCCATCAGCATAACAAGGCTCCCAGTTCTCCATGGCCTGTCCTGCCTTTCTGGATTTTACACTTTTTTCAGATGGCCCTTTTGACCGGGGAGCAGTGAGACTTCATTGTAGTGCAGATTTCCTTTGCAAGCTTGCTTGGTTGGCCAAAAAGTGCGTATGCGTTTTTTCCTGAATATATTCAGGAAAAAACGCATACGCCCTTTTTGGCCAAGTGCATCATTGTGGACGTTCTGCCTCTTTTCCTATGCTTTACATGCAATTCCAGTCTACCTCCTGAAATCGGTTTCCTGCAATTCTGCCCCGCTTTCAAGTCCTCTTGGCAGTCTTACTTCAATATATTTTTGGACGATAGCTATCATTTATAACTCTGCAGGTATGTGAATGACAGTGTCCCTGAGCTCCTTTCTTCAACTCGCTTTCTTGTGAGCTGGCCGCAACACCGCAGCATTGCTTCAGGCCCTAGTGTGGTTCCGGCATGGCACGCTGAGCCTTTGTTTAATTCCTCTTCCTGGTGGGAAATGAGAGTTAAATTTGCCCGTCCAGACACCTCCAGCTAGTCTCTCATTGGTTCTCCCTATTCCTGTTCATTTTCCGCAGAAATTGCAAACTGGGCCAAACAGGAGGTTAAAGGCACTGACTCTCCAAGTGGGGAGAGTGTTAGTAAAGCGTCTGGAATGTTGCACCCGAGTACCAGGGGACGAAAACTGAGACACATTTGAACACGTTTCCCGATCACATGGTGGATCATACTCTGGGTTCCACATGCATGTTTTAGCTGAAGGAAGAATCCCTTAAACCTGGAGAGTTGAGACCCCTGCAATGGGTACCATGCAATATGACTTCAAAGGGTCTGCATTTGCTCACCGAACCTCACCAATCCTATCACTGCTGCATTTATGCCACTGTACACACGCTTGATTCTCTTTCTGAGACATATAAATCCATAGGTTTTAAGATTCTTACTAGTCAGGTATATTCTTAGGCGTTTAATATGGGGTGTAGAGTCCACTTCGTTGAGCAAGGAGTAGCTCTTGTCTATTAAATATTTGGCTTATGGAACGGTATCTGTGCTAATTTCAATCTCTGGTTTTATGCAGCACCCCAACTCACCTTTCCCCTTAAGCAAGCATAAGTCGGTTTTCTACATTTGAGACCCTGTTCTGTTTTGTAATTCAGTTCCTGTGTAGCCAAGTTTACATTCCATGTGGTAGAGATATCTTATGATGTTTCTTTTTCTGTGTGACTTATTTCACTTAGAATCATCGTACCTGAATCCACTCATTATGCTGCTATGGGCCTGATGACATAGATTTCATTGCTGAGTGATATTGCATTGTACGTAAGTACCACAACTTCTTTATCCATTTTTCACTTTCTGTGATTTTGAACTTGTACTGTAAACGAGGTTCTTTTAAACAGAGCCTTCCCAAACTTTGGGGTGGCTGTGTCTTTTTGATTTTAATTTCCCTAAGCTATAGGACCATAAGTGGAAGTGCCCTAGGCTCTGTTGCTTTGTTTTTTAGATGTTTCAGGAAACACCATACACTTCTCCAGAGTGGCTGTTGGCAATTTACATCCTGCCCATGAGCATAACAAGGCTCCCAGTTCTCCATGGCCTGTCCTGCCTTTCTGGATTTTACACTTTTTTCAGATGGCCCTTTTGACCGGGGGGCAGTGAGACTTCATTGTAGTGCAGATTTCCTTTGCAAGCTTGCTTGGTTGGCCAAAAAGGGCGTATGCGTTTTTTCCTGAATATATTCAGGAAAAAACGCATACGCCCTTTTTGGCCAAGTGCATCATTGTGGACGTTCTGCCTCTTTTCCTTTGCTTTACATGCAATTCCAGTCTACCTCCTGAAATCGGTTTCCTGCAATTCTGCCCAGCGTTCAAGTCCTCTTGGCAGCCTTACTTCAATATATTTTTGGACGATAGCTGTCATTTATAACTCTGCAGGTTTGTGAATGACAGTGCCCCTGAGCTCCTTTCTTCAACTCGCTTTCTTGTGAGCTGGCCGCAACACCGCAGCATTGCTTCAGGCCCTAGTGTGGTTCCGGAATGACATGCTGAGCCTTTGGTTAATTCCTCTTCCTGGTGGGAAATGAGAGTTAAATTTGCCCGTCCAGACACCTCCAGCTAGTCTCTCATTGGTTCTCCCTATTCCTGTTCATTTTCCGCAGAAATTGCAAACTGGGCCAAACAAGAGGTTAAAGGCAATGACTCTCCAAGTGGGGAGAGTGTTAGTAAAGCGTCTGGAATGTTGCACCCGAGTACCAGGGGATGAAAACTGACACAATTAAACACGTTTCCCGATCACACAGTGGATCATACTCTGGGTTCCACATGCATGTTTTAGCTGAAGGAAGAATCCCTTAAACCTGGAGAGTTGAGACCCATGGAATGGGTACCATGCAATATGACTTCAAAGGGTCTGCATTTGCTCACCGAACCTCACCAATCCTATCACTGCTGCGTTTATGACACTGTACACACGCTTGATTCTCTTTCGGAGACATATAAATCCATAGGTTTTAAGATTCTTTCTAGTCAGATATATTCTTACGCGTTTAATATGCGGTGTAGAGTCCACTTCGTTGAGCAAGGAGTAGCTCTTGTCTATTAAATATTTGGCTTATGGAACGGTATCTGTGCTAATTTCAATCTCTGGTTTTATGCAGCACCCCAACTCACCTTTCGCCTTAAGCAAGCACAAGTTGGTTTTCTACATTTGAGACCCTGTTCTGTTTTGTAATTCAGTTCCTGTGTAGCCAAGTTTACATTCCTTGTAGTAGTGATATCTTATGATGTTTGTTTTTCTGTGTGACTTATTTCACTTAGAATCATCGTACCTGAATCCACTCATTATGCTGCTACGGGCCTGATGACATAGATTTCATTGCTGAGTGATATTGCATTGTACGTAAGTACCACAACTTCTTTATCCATTTTTCGCTTTCTGTGATATTGAACTTGGACCATAAATGAGGTTCTTGTAAACAGAGCTGTCCCTAACTTTGGGGTGGCTGAGTCTTTTTGATTTTAATTTCCCTAAGCTATAGGACCATAAGTGGAAGTGCCCTAGGCTCTGTTGCTTTGTTTTTTAGATGTTTCAGGAAACACCATACACTTCTCCAGAGTGGCTGTTGGCAATTTACATCCCGCCCATCAGCATAACAAGGCTCCCAGTTCTCCATGGCCTGTCCTGCCTTTCTGGATTTTACACTTTTTTCAGATGGCCCTTTTGACCGGGGAGCAGTGAGACTTCATTGTAGTGCAGATTTCCTTTGCAAGCTTGCTTGGTTGGCCAAAAAGTGCGTATGCGTTTTTTCCTGAATATATTCAGGAAAAAACGCATACGCCCTTTTTGGCCAAGTGCATCATTGTGGACGTTCTGCCTCTTTTCCTATGCTTTACATGCAATTCCAGTCTACCTCCTGAAATCGGTTTCCTGCAATTCTGCCCCGCTTTCAAGTCCTCTTGGCAGCCTTACTTCAATATATTTTTGGACGATAGCTATCATTTATAACTCTGCAGGTATGTGAATGACAGTGTCCCTGAGCTCCATTCTTCAACTCGCTTTCTTGTGAGCTGGCCGCAACACCGCAGGATTGCTTCAGGCCCTAGTGTGGTTCCGGCATGGCACGCTGAGCCTTTGTTTAATTCCTCTTCCTGGTGGGAAATGAGAGTTAAATTTGCCCGTCCAGACACCTCCAGCTAGTCTCTCATTGGTTCTCCCTATTCCTGTTCATTTTCCGCAGAAATTGCAAACTGGGCCAAACAGGAGGTTAAAGGCACTGACTCTCCAAGTGGGGAGAGTGTTAGTAAAGCGTCTGGAATGTTGCACCCGAGTACCAGGGGACGAAAACTGAGACACATTTGAACACGTTTCCCGATCACACGGTGGATCATACTCTGGGTTCCACATGCATGTTTTAGCTGAAGGAAGAATCCCTTAAACCTAGGGATTTGAGACCCATGGAAGGGTTACCATGCAACATGACTTCAAAGGGTCTGAATTTGCTCACCGATCCTCAACAATCCTATCACTGCTGCGTTTATGCCGCTGTACACACGCTTGATTCTCTTTCGGAGACATAGAAATCCATAGGTTTTAAGATTCTTACTAGTCAGGTATATTCTTAGGCGTTTAATATGGGGTGTTGAGTCCACTTCGTTGAGCAAGGAGTAGGTCTTGTCTATTACATATTTGGCTTATGGAACGGTATCTGTGCTAATTTCAATCTCTGGTTTTATGCAGCACCCCAACTCACCTTTCCCCTTAAGCAAGCATAAGTTGGTTTTCTACATTTGAGACACTGTTCTGTTTTGTAATTCAGTTCCTGTGTAGCCAAGTTTACATTCCGTGTAGTAGTGATATCTTATTACGTTTCTTTTTCTCCGTGACTTATTTCACTTAGAATCATCGTACCTGAATCCACTCATTATGCTGCTACGGGCCTGATGACATAGATTTCATTGCTGAGTGATATTGCATTGTACGTAAGTACCACAACTTCTTTATCCATTTTTCGCTTTCTGCGATATTGAACTTATACCGTAAACGAGGTTCTTGTAAACAGAGCCGTCCCAAACTTTGGGGTAGCTGTGTCTTTTTGATTTTAATTTCCCTAAGCTATAGGACCATAAGTGGAAGTGCCCTAGGCTCTGTTGCTTTGTTTTTTAGATGTTTCAGGAAACACCATACACTTCTCCAGAGTGGCTCTTGGCAATTTACATCCTGCCCATGAGCATAACAAGGCTCCCACGTGTCCATGGCCTGTCCTGCCTTTCTGGATTTTACACTTTTTTCAGATTTCCCTTTTGACCGGGGGGCAGTGAGACTTCATTGTAGTGCAGATTTCCTTTGCAAGCTTGCTTGCTTGGCCAAAAAGGGCCTATGTGTTTTTTCCTGAATATATTCAGGAAAGAACGCATACGCCCTTTTTGGCCAAGTGCATCATTGTGGACATTCTGCCTCTTTTCCTATGCTTTACATGCAATTCCAGTCTACCTCCTGAAATCGGTTTCCTGCAATTCTGCCCCGCTTTCAAGTCCTCTTGGCAGCCTTACTTCAATACATTTTTGGACGATAGCTGTCATTTATAACTCTGCAGGTTTGTGAATGACAGTGCCCCTGAGCTCCTTTCTTCAACTCGCTGTCTTGTGAGCTGGCCGCAACAGCGCAGGATTTCTTCAGGCCCTAGTGTGGTTCCGGCATGGCACACTGAGCCTTTGGTTAATTCCTCTTCCTGGTGGGAAATGAGAGTTAAATTTCCCCGTCCAGACACCTCCAGCTAGTCTCTCATTGGTTCTCCCTATTCCTGTTCATTTTCCGCAGAAATTGCAAACTGGGCCAAACAGGAGTTTAAAGGCACTGACTCTCCAAGTGGGGAGAGTGTTAGTAAAGCGTCTGGAATGTTGCACCCGAGTACCGGGGGATGAAAACTGAGTCACATTTGAATACGTTTCCCGAAAACACGGTGGATCATACTCTGGGTTCCACATGCATGTTTTAGCTGAAGGAAGAATCCCTTAAACCTGGAGAGTTGAGACCCATGGAATGGGTACCATGCAATATGACTTCAAAGGGTCTGCATTTGCTCACCGATCCTCACCAATCCTATCACTGCTGCGTTTATGCCGCTGTACACACGCTTGATTCTCTTTCGGAGACATATAAATCCATAGGTTTTAAGATTCTTACTAGTCAGGTATATTCTTAGGCGTTTAATATGGGGTGTTGAGTCCACTTCGTTGAGCAAGGAGTAGCTCTTGTCTATTACATATTTGGCTTATGGAACGGTATCTGTGCTAATTTCAATCTCTGGTTTTATGCAGCACCCCAACTCACCTTTCCCCTTAAGGAAGCATAAGTTGGTTTTCTACATTTGAGACCCTGTTCTGTTTTGTAATTCAGTTCCTGTGTAGCCAAGTTTACATTCCATGTAGTAGTGACATCTTATGATGTTTCTTTTTCTCTGTGACTTATTTCACTTAGAATCATCGTACCTGAATCCACTCATTATGCTGCTACGGGCCTGATGACATAGATTTCATTGCTGAGTGATATTGCATTGTACATAAGTACCACAACTTCTTTATCCATTTTTCGCTTTCTGCGATATTGAAGTTGTACCGTAAACGAGGTTCTTGTAAACAGAGCCGTCCCAAACTTTGGGGTGGCTGTGTCTTTTTGATTTTAATTTCCCTAAGCTATAGGACCATAAGTGGATGTGCCCTAGGCTCTGTTGCTTTGTTTTGTAGATGTTTCAGGAAACAGCATACACTTCTCCAGAGTGGCTGTTTGCAATTTACAACCCACCCATGAGCATAACAAGGCTCCCAGTTCTCCATGGCCTGTCCTGCCTTTCTGGATTTTACACATTTTTCAGATGGCCCTTTTGACCAGGGGGCAGTGAGACTTCATTGTAGTGCAGATTTCCTTTGCAAGCTTGCTTGCTTGGCCAAAAAGGGCGTATGCGTTTTTTCCTGAATATATTCAGGAAAAAACGCATACGCCCTTTTTGGCCAAGTGCATCATTGTGGACGTTCTGCCTCTTTTCCTATGCTTTACATGCAATTCCAGTCTACCTCCTGAAATCGGTTTCCTGCAATTCTGCCCCACTTTCAAGTCCTCTTGGCAGCCTTACTTGAATATATTTTTGGACGATAGCTGTCATTTATAACTCTGCAGGTTTGTGAATGACAGTGCCCCTGAGCTCCTTTCTTCAACTTGCTTTCTTGTGAGCTGGCCGCAACACCGCAGGATTGCTTCAGGCCCTAGTGTGGTTCCGGCACTGCACGCTGAGCCTTTGGTTAATTCCTCTTCCTGGTGGGAAATGAGAGTTAATTTTTTCCGTCCAGACACCTCCAGCTAGTCTCTCATTGGTTCTCCCTATTCCTCTTCATTTTCCGCAGAAATTGCAAACTGGGCCAAACAGGAGGTTAAAGGCACTGACTCTCCAAGCGGGGAGAGTGTTAGTAAAGCGTCTGGAATGTTGCACCCGAGTACCGGGGGACGAAAACTGAGACACATTTGAACACGTTTCCCGATCACACGGTGGATCATACTCTGGGTTCCACATGCATGTTTTAGCTGAAGGAAGAATCCCTTAAACCTAGGGATTTGAGACCCATGGAAGGGTTACCATGCAACATGACTTCAAAGGGTCTGCATTTGCTCACTGATCCTCAACAATCCTATCACTGCTGCGTTTATGCCGCTGTACACACGCTTGATTCTCTTTCGGGACATAGAAATCCATAGGTTTTAAGATTCTTACTAGTCAGGTATATTCTTAGGCGTTTAATATGGGGTGTTGAGTCCACTTCGTTGAGCAAGGAGTAGCTCTTGTCTATTACATATTTGGCTTATGGAACGGTATCTGTGCTAATTTCAATCTCTGGTTTTATGCAGCACCCCAACTCACCTTTCCCCTTAAGGAAGCATAAGTTGGTTTTCTACATTTGAGACCCTGTTCTGTTTTGTAATTCAGTTCCTGTGTAGCCAAGTTTACATTCCATGTAGTAGTGATATCTTATGATGTTTCTTTTTCTCTGTGACTTATTTCACTTAGAATCATCGTACCTGAATCCACTCATTATGGTGCTACGGGCCTGATGACATAGATTTCATTGCTGAGTGATATTGCATTGTACGTAAGTACCACAACTTCTTTATCCATTTTTCGCTTTCTGCGATATTGAACTTGGACCATAAATGAGGTTCTTGTAAACAGAGCTGTCCCTAACTTTGGGGTGGCTGAGTCTTTTTGATTTTAATTTCCCTAAGCTATAGGACCATAAGTGGAAGTGCCCTAGGCTCTGTTGCTTTGTTTTTTAGATGTTTCAGGAAACACCATACACTTCTCCAGAGTGGCTGTTGGCAATTTACATCCCGCCCATCAGCATAACAAGGCTCCCAGTTCTCCATGGCCTGTCCTGCCTTTCTGGATTTTACACTTTTTTCAGATGGCCCTTTTGACCGGGGAGCAGTGAGACTTCATTGTAGTGCAGATTTCCTTTGCAAGCTTGCTTGGTTGGCCAAAAAGTGCGTATGCGTTTTTTCCTGAATATATTCAGGAAAAAACGCATACGCCCTTTTTGGCCAAGTGCATCATTGTGGACGTTCTGCCTCTTTTCCTATGCTTTACATGCAATTCCAGTCTACCTCCTGAAATCGGTTTCCTGCAATTCTGCCCCGCTTTCAAGTCCTCTTGGCAGTCTTACTTCAATATATTTTTGGACGATAGCTATCATTTATAACTCTGCAGGTATGTGAATGACAGTGTCCCTGAGCTCCTTTCTTCAACTCGCTTTCTTGTGAGCTGGCCGCAACACCGCAGCATTGCTTCAGGCCCTAGTGTGGTTCCGGCATGGCACGCTGAGCCTTTGTTTAATTCCTCTTCCTGGTGGGAAATGAGAGTTAAATTTGCCCGTCCAGACACCTCCAGCTAGTCTCTCATTGGTTCTCCCTATTCCTGTTCATTTTCCGCAGAAATTGCAAACTGGGCCAAACAGGAGGTTAAAGGCACTGACTCTCCAAGTGGGGAGAGTGTTAGTAAAGCGTCTGGAATGTTGCACCCGAGTACCAGGGGACGAAAACTGAGACACATTTGAACACGTTTCCCGATCACATGGTGGATCATACTCTGGGTTCCACATGCATGTTTTAGCTGAAGGAAGAATCCCTTAAACCTGGAGAGTTGAGACCCCTGCAATGGGTACCATGCAATATGACTTCAAAGGGTCTGCATTTGCTCACCGAACCTCACCAATCCTATCACTGCTGCATTTATGCCACTGTACACACGCTTGATTCTCTTTCTGAGACATATAAATCCATAGGTTTTAAGATTCTTACTAGTCAGGTATATTCTTAGGCGTTTAATATGGGGTGTAGAGTCCACTTCGTTGAGCAAGGAGTAGCTCTTGTCTATTAAATATTTGGCTTATGGAACGGTATCTGTGCTAATTTCAATCTCTGGTTTTATGCAGCACCCCAACTCACCTTTCCCCTTAAGCAAGCATAAGTCGGTTTTCTACATTTGAGACCCTGTTCTGTTTTGTAATTCAGTTCCTGTGTAGCCAAGTTTACATTCCATGTGGTAGAGATATCTTATGATGTTTCTTTTTCTGTGTGACTTATTTCACTTAGAATCATCGTACCTGAATCCACTCATTATGCTGCTATGGGCCTGATGACATAGATTTCATTGCTGAGTGATATTGCATTGTACGTAAGTACCACAACTTCTTTATCCATTTTTCACTTTCTGTGATTTTGAACTTGTACTGTAAACGAGGTTCTTTTAAACAGAGCCTTCCCAAACTTTGGGGTGGCTGTGTCTTTTTGATTTTAATTTCCCTAAGCTATAGGACCATAAGTGGAAGTGCCCTAGGCTCTGTTGCTTTGTTTTTTAGATGTTTCAGGAAACACCATACACTTCTCCAGAGTGGCTGTTGGCAATTTACATCCTGCCCATGAGCATAACAAGGCTCCCAGTTCTCCATGGCCTGTCCTGCCTTTCTGGATTTTACACTTTTTTCAGATGGCCCTTTTGACCGGGGGGCAGTGAGACTTCATTGTAGTGCAGATTTCCTTTGCAAGCTTGCTTGGTTGGCCAAAAAGGGCGTATGCGTTTTTTCCTGAATATATTCAGGAAAAAACGCATACGCCCTTTTTGGCCAAGTGCATCATTGTGGACGTTCTGCCTCTTTTCCTTTGCTTTACATGCAATTCCAGTCTACCTCCTGAAATCGGTTTCCTGCAATTCTGCCCAGCGTTCAAGTCCTCTTGGCAGCCTTACTTCAATATATTTTTGGACGATAGCTGTCATTTATAACTCTGCAGGTATGTGAATGACAGTGCCCCTGAGCTCCTTTCTTCAACTCGCTTTCTTGTGAGCTGGCCGCAACACCGCAGGATTGCTTCAGGCCCTAGTGTGGTTCCGGCATGGCACTCTGAGCCTTTGTTTAATTCCTCTTCCTGGTGGGAAATGAGAGTTAAATTTGCCCGTCCAGACACCTCCAGCTAGTCTCTCATTGGTTCTCCCTATTCCTGTTCATTTTCCGCAGAAATTGCAAACTGGGCCAAACAGGAGGTTAAAGGCACTGACTCTCCAAGTGGGGAGAGTGTTAGTAAAGCGTCTGGAATGTTGCACCCAAGTACCAGGGGACGAAAACTGAGACACATTTGAACACGTTTCCCGATCACATGGTGGATCATACTCTGGGTTCCACATGCATGTTTTAGCTGAAGGAAGAATCCCTTAAACCTGGAGAGTTGAGACCCCTGCAATGGGTACCATGCAATATGACTTCAAGGGGTCTGCATTTGCTCACCGAACCTCACCAATCCTATCACTGCTGTATTTATGCCACTGTACACACGCTTGATTCTCTTTCTGAGACATATAAATCCATAGGTTTTAAGATTCTTACTAGTCAGGTATATTCTTAGGCGTTTAATATGGGGTGTAGAGTTCACTTCGTTGAGCAAGGAGTAGCTCTTGTCTATTACATATTTGGCTTATGGAACGGTATCTGTGCTAATTTCAATCTCTGGTTTTATGCAGCACCCCAACTTAGCTTTCCCCTTAAGCAAGCATAAGTCGGTTTTCTACATTTGAGACCCTGTTCTGTTTTGTAATTCAGTTCCTGTGTAGCCAAGTTTACATTCCATGTGGTAGAGATATCTTATGATGTTTCTTTTTCTGTGTGACTTATTTCACTTAGAATCATCGTACCTGAATCCACTCATTATGCTGCTACGGGCCTGATGACATAGATTTCATTGCTGAGTGATATTGCATTGTACGTAAGTACCACAACTTCTTGATCCATTTTTCGCTTTCTGTGATATTGAACTTGTACCGTAAACGAGGTTCTTGTAAACAGAGCTGTTCCAAAGATTAGGGTGGTTGTGTGTTTTAGATTTTAATTTCCCTAAGCTATAGGACCATAAGTGGAAGTGCCCTAGGCTCTGTTGCTTTGTTTTTTAGATGTTTCAGGAAACACCATACACTTCTCCAGAGTGGCTGTTGGCAATTTACATCCCACCCATCAGCATAACAAGGCTCCCAGTTCTCCATGGCCTGTCCTGCCTTTCTGGATTTTACACTTTTTTCAGATGGCCCTTTTGACCGGGGGGCAGTGAGACTTCATTGTAGTGCAGATTTCCTTTGCAAGCTTGCTTGGTTGGCCAAAAAGGGCGTATGCGTTTTTTCCGGAATATATTCAGGAAAAAACGCATACGCCCTTTTTGGCCAAGTGCATCATTGTGGACGTTCTGCCTCTTTTCCTATGCTTTACATGCAATTCCAGTCTACCTCCTGAAATCGGTTTCCTGCAATTCTGCCCCGCATTCAAGTCCTCTTGGCAGCCTTACTTCAATATATTTTTGGACGATAGCTATCATTTATAACTCTGCAGGTATGTGAATGACAGTGTCCCTGAGCTCCTTTCTTCAACTCGCTTTCTTGTGAGCTGGCCGCAACACCGCAGGATTGCTTCAGGCCCTAGTGTGGTTCCGGCATTGCACGCTGAACCTTTGTTTAATTCCTCTTCCTGGTGGGAAATGAGAGTTAAATTTGCCCATCCAGACACCTCCAGCTAGTCTCTCATTGGTTCTCCCTATTCCTGTTCATTTTCCGCAGAAATTGCAAACTGGGCCAAACAGGAGGTTAAAGGCACTGACTCTCCAAGTGGGGAGAGTGTTAGTAAAGCGTCTGGAATGTTGCACCCGAGTACCAGGGGACGAAAACTGAGACACATTTGAACACGTTTCCCGATCACATGGTGGATCATACTCTGGGTTCCACATGCATGTTTTAGCTGAAGGAAGAATCCCTTAAACCTGGAGAGTTGAGACCCCTGCAATGGGTACCATGCAATATGACTTCAAAGGGTCTGCATTTGCTCACCGAACCTCACCAATCCTATCACTGCTGCGTTTATGCCACTGTACACACGCTTGATTCTCTTTCTGAGACATATAAATCCATAGGTTTTAAGATTCTTACTAGTCAGGTATATTCTTAGGCGTTTAATATGGGGTGTAGAGTCCACTTCGTTGAGCAAGGAGTAGCTCTTGTCTATTACATATTTGGCTTATGGAACGGTATCTGTGCTAATTTCAATCTCTGGTTTTATGCAGCACCCCAACTCACCTTTCCCCTTAAGCAAGCATAAGTCGGTTTTCTACATTTGAGACCCTGTTCTGTTTTGTAATTCAGTTCCTGTGTAGCCAAGTTTACATTCCATGTGGTAGAGATATCTTATGATGTTTGTTTTTCTGTGTGACTTATTTCACTTAGAATCATCGTACCTGAATCCACTCATTATGCTGCTATGGGCCTGATGACATAGATTTCATTGCTGAGTGATATTGCAGTGTACGTAAGTACCACAACGTCTTTATCCATTTTTCACTTTCTGTGATTTTGAACTTGTACTGTAAACGAGGTTCTTTTAAACAGAGCCTTCCCAAACTTTGGGGTGGCTGTGTCTTTTTGATTTTAATTTCCCTAAGCTATAGGACCATAAGTGGAAGTGCCCTAGGCTCTGTTGCTTTGTTTTTTAGATGTTTCAGGAAACACCATAAACTTCTCCAGAGTGGCTGTTGGCAATTTACATCCCGCCCACCAGCATAACAAGGCTCCCAGTTCTCCATGGCCTGTCCTGCCTTTCTGGATTTTACACTTTTTTCAGATGGCCCTTTTGACCGGGGGGCAGTGAGACTTCATTGTAGTGCAGATTTCCTTTTCAAGCTTGCTTGGTTGGCCAAAAAGGGCGTATCCATTTTTTCCTGAATATATTCAGGAAAAAACGCATACGCCCTTTTTGGCCAAGTGCATCATTGTGGACGTTCTGCCTCTTTTCCTTTGCTTTACATGCAATTCCAGTCTACCTCCTGAAATCGGTTTCCTGCAATTCTGCCCAGCGTTCAAGTCCTCTTGGCAGCCTTACTTCAATATATTTTTGGACGATAGCTGTCATTTATAACTCTGCAGGTTTGTGAATGACAGTGCCCCTGAGCTCCTTTCTTCAACTCGCTTTCTTGTGAGCTGGCCGCAACACCGCAGCATTGCTTCAGGCCCTAGTGTGGTTCCGGCATGACATGCTGAGCCTTTGGTTAATTCCTCTTCCTGGTGGGAAATGAGAGTTAAATTTGCCCGTCCAGACACCTCCAGCTAGTCTCTCATTGGTTCTCCCTATTCCTGTTCATTTTCCGCAGAAATTGCAAACTGGGCCAAACAAGAGGTTAAAGGCACTGACTCTCCAAGTGGGGAGAGTGTTAGTAAAGCGTCTGGAATGTTGCACCCGAGTCCCGGGGGATGAAAACTGACACAATTAAACACGTTTCCCGATCACACGGTGGATCATACTCTGGGTTCCACATGCATGTTTTAGCTGAAGGAAGAATCCCTTAAACCTGGAGAGTTGAGACCCATGGAATGGGTACCATGCAATATGACTTCAAAGGGTCTGCATTTGCTCACCGCACCTCACCAATACTATCACTGCTGCGTTTATGACACTGTACACACGCTTGATTCTCTTTCGGAGACATATAAATCCATAGGTTTTAAGATTCTTTCTAGTCATGTATATTCTTACGCGTTTAATATGGGGTGTAGAGTCCACTTCGTTGAGCAAGGAGTAGCTCTTGTGTATTAAATATTTGGCTTATGGAACGGTATCTGTTCTAATTTCAATCTCTGGTTTTATGCAGCACCCCAACTCACCTTTCGCCTTAAGCAAGCATAAGTTGGTTTTCTACATTTGAGACCCTGTTCTGTTTTGTAATTCAGTTCCTGTGTAGCCAAGTTTACATTCCTTGTAGCAGTGATATCTTATGATGTTTGTTTTTCTGTGTGACTTATTTCACTTAGAATCATCGTACCTGAATCCACTCATTATGCTGCTACGGGCCTGATGACATAGATTTCATTGCTGAGTGATATTGCATTGTACGTAAGTACCACAACTTCTTTATCCATTTTTCGCTTTCTGTGATATTGAACTTGGACCATAAATGAGGTTCTTGTAAACAGAGATGTCCCTAACTTTGGGGTGGCTGAGTCTTTTTGATTTTAATTTCCCTAAGCTATAGGACCATAAGTGGAAGTGCCCTAGGCTCTGTTGCTTTGTTTTGTAGATGTTTCAGGAAACACCATACACTTCTCCAGAGTGGCTGTTGGCAATTTACATCCCGCCCATCAGCATAACAAGGCTCCCAGTTCTCCATGGCCTGTCCTGCCTTTCTGGATTTTACACTTTTTTCAGATGGCCCTTTTGACCGGGGAGCAGTGAGACTTCATTGTAGTGTAGATTTACTTTGCAAGCTTGCTTGGTTGGCCAAAAAGGGCGTATGCGTTTTTTCCTGAATATATTCAGGAAAAAACGCATACGCCCTTTTTGGCCAAGTGCATCATTGTGGACGTTCTGCCTCTTTTCCTATGCTTTACATGCAATTCCAGTCTACCTCCTGAAATCGGTTTCCTGCAATTCTGCCCCGCTTTCAAGTCCTCTTGGCAGCCTTACTTCAATATATTTTTGGACGATAGCTGTCATTTATAACTCTGCAGGTATGTGAATGACAGTGCCCCTGAGCTCCTTTCTTCAACTCGCTTTCTTGTGAGCTGGCCGCAACACCACAGGATTGCTTCAGGCCCTAGTGTGGTTCCGGCATGGCACGCTGAGCCTTTGTTTAATTCCTCTTCCTGGTGGGAAATGAGAGTTAAATTTGCCCGTCCAGACACCTCCAGCTAGTCTCTCATTGGTTCTCCCTATTCCTGTTCATTTTCCGCAGAAATTGCAAACTGGGCCAAAGAGGAGGTTAAAGGCACTGACTCTCCAAGTGGGGAGAGTGTTAGTAAAGCGTCTGGAATGTTGCACCCGAGTACCAGGGGACGAAAACTGACACATTTGAACACGTTTCCCGATCACACGGTGGATCATACTCTGGGTTCCACATGCATGTTTTAGCTGAAGGAAGAATCCCTTAAACCTGGAGAGTTGAGACCCATGGAATGGGTACCATGCAATATGACTTCAAAGGGTCTGCATTTGCTCACCGAACCTCAACAATCCTATCACTGCTCCGTTTATGCCGCTATACACACGCTTGATTCTCTTTCGGAGATATATAAATCCATAGGTTTTAAGATTCTTACTAGTCAGGTATATTCTTAGGCGTTTAATATGGGGTGTTGAGTCCACTTCGTTGAGCAAAGTGTAGCTCTTTTCTATTACATATTTGGCTTGTGGAACGATATCTGTGCTAATTTCAATCTCTGGTTTTATGCAGCACCCCAACTCACCTTTCCCCTTAAGGAAGCATAAGTTGGTTTTCTACATTTGAGACCCTGTTCTGTTTTGTAATTCAGTTCCTGTGTAGCCAAGTTTACATTCCGTGTAGTAGTGATATCTTATGATGTTTCTTTTTCTGTGCGACTTATTTCACTTAGAATCATCATACCTGAATCCACTCATTATGCTGCTATGGGCCTGATGACATAGATTTCATTGCTGAGTGATATTGCATTGTAGGTAAGTACCACAACTTCCTTATCCATTTTTCATTTTCTGTGATATTGAACTTGTACCGTAAACGAGGTTCCTGTAAACAGAACCGTCCCAAACTTTGGGGTGGCTGTGTCTTTTTGATTTTAATTTCCCTAAGCTATAGGACCATAAGTGGAAGTGCCCTAGGCTCTGTTGCTTTGTTTTTTAGATGTTTCAGGAAACACCATACACTTCTCCAGAGTGGCTGTTGGCAATTTACATCCAGCCCATCAGCATAACAAGGCTCCCAGTGCTCCATGGCCTGTCCTGCCTTTCTGGATTTTACACATTTTTCAGATGGCCCTTTTGACCGGGGGGCAGTGAGACTTCATTGTAGTGCAGATTTCCTTTGCAAGCTTGCTTGGTTGGCCAAAAAGGGCGTATGCGTTTTTTCCTGAATATATTCAGGAAAAAACGCATACGCCCTTTTTGGCCAAGTGCATCATTGTGGACGTTCTGCCTCTTTTCCTATGCTTTACATGCAATTCCAGTCTACCTCCTGAAATCGGTTTCCTGCAATTCTGCCCCGCTTTCAAGTCCTCTTGGCAGCCTTACTTCAATATATTTTTGGACGATAGCTGTCATTTATAACTCTGCAGGTTTGTGAATTACAGTGCCCCTGAGCTCCTTTCTTCAACTCGTTTTCTTGTGAGCTGGCCGCAACACCGCAGCATTGCTTCAGGCCCTAGTGTGGTTCCAGAATGGCACGCTGAGCCTTTGGTTAATTCCTCTTCCTGGTGGGTAATGAGAGTTAAATTTGCCCGTCCAGACACCTCCAGCTAGTCTCTCATTGGTTCTCCCTATTCCTGTTCATTTTCCGCAAAAATTGCAAACTGGGCCAAACAGGAGGTTAAAGGCACTGACTCTCCAAGTGGGGAGAGTGTTAGTAAATCGTCTGGAATGTTGCACCTGAGTACCGGGGGACGAAAACTGAGTCACATTTGAACACGTTTCCCGATCACATGGTGTATCATACTCTGGGTTCCACATGCATGTTTTAGCTGAAGGAAGAATCCCTTAAACCTGGAGAGTTGAGACCCATGGAATGGGTACCATGCAATATGACTTCAAAGGGTCTGCATTTGCTCACCGAACCTCAACAATCCTAACACTGCTGCGTTTATGCCGCTATACACACGCTTGATTCTCTTTCGGAGACATATAAATCCATAGGTTTTAAGATTCTTACTAGTCAGGTATATTCTTATGCGTTTAATATGGGGTGTTGAGTCCACTTCGTTGAGCAATGAGTAGCTCTTGTCTATTACATATTTGGATTATGGAACGGTATCCGTTCTAATTTCAATCTCTGGTTTTATGCAGCACCCCAACTCACCTTTCCCCTTAAGCAAGCATAAGTTGGTTTTCTACATTTGAGACCCTGTTCTGTTTTGTAATTCAGTTCCTGTGTAGCCAAGTTTACATTCCGTGTAGTAGTGATATCTTATGATGTTTGTTTTTCTGTGTGACTTATTTCACTTAGAATCATCGTACCTGAATCCACTCATTATGCTGCTACGGGCCTGATGACATAGATTTCATTGCTGAGTGATATTGCATTGTACGTAAGTACCACAAGTTCTTTACCCATTTTTCACTTTCTGTGATATTGAACTTGTACCGTAAACGAGGTTCTTGTAAACAGAGCCATCCCAAACTTTGGGGTGGCTGTGTCTTTTTCATTTTAATTTCCCTAAGCTATAGGACCATAAGTGGAAGTGCCCTAGGCTCTGTTGCTTTGTTTTTTAGATGTTTCAGGAAACACCATACACTTCTCCAGAGTGGCTGTTGGCAATTTACATCCCGCCCATCAGCATAACAAGGCTCCCAGTGCTCCATGGCCTGTCCTGCCTTTCTGGATTTTACACATTTTTCAGATGGCCCTTTTGACCGGGGGGCAGTGAGACTTCATTGTAGTGCAGATTTCCTTTGCAAGCTTGCTTGGTTGGCCAAAAAGGGCGTATGCGTTTTTTCCTGAATATATTCAGGAAAAAACGCATACGCCCTTTTTGGCCAAGTGCATCATTGTGGACGTTCTGCCTCTTTTCCTATGCTTTACATGCAATTCCAGTCTACCTCCTGAAATCGGTTTCCTGCAATTCTGCCCCGCTTTCAAGTCCTCTTGGCAGCCTTACTTCAATATATTTTTGGATGATAGCTGTCATTTATAACTCTGCATGTCTGTGAATGACAGTGCCCCTGAGCTTCTTTCTTCAACTCGCGTTCTTGTGAGCTGGCCGCAACACCGTAGGATTGCTTAAGGCCCTAGTGTGGTTCCGGCATGGCAGGCTGAGCCTTTGGTTAATTCCTCTTCCTGGTGGGTAATGAGAGTTAAATTTGACCGTCCAGACACCTCCAGCTAGTCTCTCTTGGTTCTCCCTATTTCTGTTCATTTTCCGTAGAAATTGCAAACTGGGCCAAACAGGAGGTTAAAGGCACAGACTCTCCAAGTGGGGAGAGTGTTACTAAAGCGTCTGGAATGTTGCATCCGAGTACCAGGGGACGAAAACTGAGACACCTTTGAACACGTTTCCCAATCACATGGTGTATCATACTCTGGGTTTCACATGCATGTTTTAGCTGAAGGAAGAATCCCTTAAACCTGGAGAGTTGAGACCCATGGAATGGGTACCATGCAATATGACTTCAAAGGGTCTGCATTTGCTCACCGAACCTCACCAATCCTATCACCGGTGCGTTTATGCCGCTGTACACACTCTTGATTCTCTTTCGGAGACATATAAATCCATAGGTTTTAAGATTCTTACTAGTCAGGTATATTCGTAGGCGTTTAATATGGGGTGTTGAGTCCACTTCATTGAACAAGGAGTAGCTCTTGTCTATTACATATTTGGCTTATGGAACGGTATCTGTGCTTATTTCAATCTCTGGTTTTATGCAGCACCCCAACTCACATTTCCCCTTAAGCAAGCATAAGTTGGTTTTCTACATTTGAGACCCTGTTCTGTTTTGTAATTCAGTTCCTGTGTAGCCAAGTTTACATTCCGTGTAGTAGTGATATCTTATGATGTTTGTTTTTCTGTGTGACTTATTTCACTTAGAATCATCGTACCTGAATCCACTCATTATGCTGCTATGGGCCTGATGACATAGATTTCATTGCTGAGTGATATTGCATTGTACGTAAGTACCACAACTTCTTTATCCATTTTTCACTTTCTGTGATTTTGAACTTGTACTGTAAACGAGGTTCTTGTAAACAGAGCCGTCCCAAACTTTGGGGTGGCTCTGTCTTTTTGTTTTTAATTTCCCTAAGCTATAGGACCATAAGTGGAAGTGCCCTAGGCTCTGTTGCTTTGTTTTTTAGATGTTTCAGGAAACACCATACACTTCTCCAGAGTGGCTGTTGGCAATTTACATCCCGCCCATCAGCATAACAAGGCTCCCAGTTCTCCATGGCCTGTCCTGCCTTTGTGGATTTTACACTTTTTTCAGATGGCCCTTTTGACCGGGGGGCAGTGAGACTTCATTGTAGTGCAGATTTCCTTTGCAAGCTTGCTTGGTTGGCCAAAAAGGGCGTATGCGTTTTTTACTGAATATATTCAGGAAAAAACGCATACGCCCTTTTTGGCCAAGTGCATCATTGTGGACGTTCTGCCTCTTTTCCTATGCTTTACATGCAATTCCAGTCTACCTCCTGAAATCGGTTTCCTGCAATTCTGCCCCGCTTTCAAGTCCTCTTGGCAGCCTTACTTCAATATATTTTTGGACGATAGCTGTCATTTATAACTCTGCAGGTTTGTGAATGACAGTGCCCCTGAGCTCCTTTCTTTAACTCGCTTTCTTGTGAGCTGGCCGCAACACCGCAGCATTGCTTCAGGCCCTAGTGTGGTTCCGGCATGGCACGCTGAGCATTTGTTTAATTCCTCTTCCTGGTGGGAAATGAGAGTTAAATTTGCCCGTCCAGACACCTCCAGCTAGTCTCTCATTGGTTCTCCCTATTCCTGTTCATTTTCCGCAGAAATTGCAAACTGGGCCAAACAGGAGGTTAAAGGCACTGACTCTCCAAGTGGGGAGAGTGTTAGTAAAGCGTCTGGAATGTTGCACCCGAGTACCAGGGGATGAAAACTGACACAATTTAACACGTTTCCCGATCACATGGTGGATCATACTCTGGGTTCCACATGCATGTTTTAGCTGAAGGAAGAATCCCTTAAACCTGGAGAGTTGAGACCCATGGAATGGGTACCATGCAATATGACTTCAAAGGGTCTGCATTTGCTCACCGAACCTCACCAATCCTATCACTGCTGCGTTTATGCCGCTGTACACACGCTTGATTCTCTTTCGGAGACATAGAAATCCATAGGTTTTAAGATTCTTCCTAGTCAGGTATATTCTTAGACGTTTAATATGGGGTGTAGAGTCCACTTCGTTGAGCAAGGAGTAGCTCTTGTCTATTACATATTTGGCTTATGGAACGGTATCTGTGCTAATTTCAATCTCTGGTTTTATGCAGAACCCCAACTCACCTTTCCCCTTAAGCAAGCATAAGTCGGTTTTCTACATTTGAGACCCTTTTCTGTTTTGTAATTCAGTTCCTGTGTAGCCAAGTTTACATTCCATGTGGTAGAGATATGTTATGATGTTTCTTTTTCTGTGTGACTTATTTCACTTAGAATCATCATACCTGAATCCACTCATTATGCTGCTACGGGCCTGATGACATAGATTTCATTGCTGAGTGATATTGCATTGTACGTAAGTACCACAACTTCTTTATCCATTTTGCGCTTTCTGTGATATTGAACTTGTACCGTAAACGAGGTTCTTGTAAACAGAGCTGTCCCAAACATTTGGGTGGTTGTGTCTTTTTTATTTTAAATTCCCTAAGCTATAGGACCATAAGTGGAAGTGCCCTAGGCTCTGTTGCTTTGTTTTTTAGATGTTTCAGGAAACACCATACACTTCTCCAGAGTGGCTGTTGGCAATTTACATCCCGCCCATCAGCATAACAAGGCTCCCAGTTCTCCATGGCCTGTCCTGCCTTTCTGGATTTTACACATTTTTCAGATGGCCCTTTTGACCGGGGGGCAGTGAGACTTCATTGTAGTGCAGATTTCCTTTGCAAGCTTGCTTGGTTGGCCAAAAAGTGTGTATGCGTTTTTTCCTGAATATATTCAGGAAAAAACGCATACGCCCTTTTTGGCCAAGTGCATCATTGTGGACGTTCTGCCTCTTTTCCTTTGCTTTACATGCAATTCCAGTCTACCTCCTGAAATCGGTTTCCTGCAATTCTGCCCAGCGTTCAAGTCCTCTTGGCAGCCTTACTTCAATATATTTTTGGACGATAGCTATCATTTATAACTCTGCAGGTATGTGAATGACAGTGCCCCTGAGCTCCTTTCTTCAACTCGCTTTCTTGTGAGCTGGCCGCAACACCGCAGGATTGCTTCAGGCCCTAGTGTGGTTCCGGCATGGCATGCTGAGCCTTTGTTTAATTCCTCTTCCTGGTGGGAAATGAGAGTTAAATTTGCCCGTCCAGACACCTCCAGCTAGTCTCTCATTGGTTCTCCCTATTCCTGTTCATTTTCCGCAGAAATTGCAAACTGGGCCAAACAGGAGGTTAAAGGCACTGACTCTCCAAGTGGGGAGAGTGTTAGTAAAGCGTCTGGAATGTTGCACCCGAGTACCAGGGGACGAAAACTGAGACACATTTGAACACGTTGCCCGATCACATGGTGGATCATACTCTGGGTTCCACATGCATGTTTTAGCTGAAGGAAGAATCCCTTAAACCTGGAGAGTTGAGACCCCTGCAATGGGTACCATGCAATATGACTTCAAAGGGTCTGCATTTGCTCACCGAACCTCACCAATCCTATCACTGCTGCATTTATGCCACTGTACACATGCTTGATTCTCTTTCTGAGACATATAAATCCATAGGTTTTAAGATTCTTCCTAGTCAGGTATATTCTTAGGCGTTTAATATGGGGTGTAGAGTCCACTTCGTTGAGCAAGGAGTAGCTCTTGTCTATTACATATTTGGCTTATGGAACGGTATCTGTGCTAATTTCAATCTCTGGTTTTATGCAGCACCCCAACTCACCTTTCCCCTTAAGCAAGCATAAGTCGGTTTTCTACATTTGAGACTCTGTTCTGTTTTGTAATTCAGTTCCTGTGTAGCCAAGTTTACATTCCATGTGGTAGAGATATCTTATGATGTTTCTTTTTCTGTGTGACTTATTTCACTTAGAATCATCGTACCTGAATCCACTCATTATGCTGCTACGGGCCTGATGATATAGATTTCATTGCTGAGTGATATTGCATTGTACGTAAGTACCACAACTTCTTTACCCATTTTTCACTTTCTGTGATATTGAACTTGTACCGTAAATGAGGTTCTTGTAAACAGAGCCGTCCCAAACTTTGGGGTGGCTGTGTCTTTTTCATTTTAATTTCCCTAAGCTATAGGACCATAAGTGGAAGTGCCCTAGGCTCTGTTGCTTTGTTTTTTAGATGTTTCAGGAAACACCATACACTTCTCCAGAGTGGCTGTTGGCAATTTACATCCCGCCCATCAGCATAACAAGGCTCCCAGTGCTCCATGGCCTGTCCTGCCTTTCTGGATTTTACACTTTTTTCAGATGGCCCTTTTGACCGGGGGGCAGTGAGACTTCATTGTAGTGCAGATTTCCTTTGCAAGCTTGCTTGGTTGGCCAAAAAGGGCGTATGCGTTTTTTCCTGAATATATTCAGGAAAAAACGCATACGCCCTTTTTGGCCAAGTGCATCATTGTGGACGTTCTGCCTCTTTTCCTATGCTTTACATGCAATTCCAGTCTACCTCCTGAAATCGGTTTCCTGCAATTCTGCCCCGCTTTCAAGTCCTCTTGGCAGCCTTACTTCAATATATTTTTGGATGATAGCTGTCATTTATAACTGTGCATGTCTGTGAATGACAGTGCCCCTGAGCTCCTTTCTTCAACTCGCGTTCTTGTGAGCTGGCCGCAACACTGTAGGATTGCTTCAGGCCCTAGTGTGGTTCCGGCATGGCATGCTGAGCCTTTGGTTAATTCCTCTTCCTGGTGGGTAATGAGAGTTAAATTTGACCGTCCAGACACCTCCAGCTAGTCTCTCTTGGTTCTCCCTATTTCTGTTCATTTTCCGTAGAAATTGCAAACTGGGCCAAACAGGAGGTTAAAGGCACAGACTCTCCAAGTGGGGAGAGTGTTACTAAAGCGTCTGGAATGTTGCATCCGAGTACCAGGGGACGAAAACTGAGACACCTTTGAACACGTTTCCCAATCACATGGTGTATCATACTCTGGGTTTCACATGCATGTTTTAGCTGAAGGAAGAATCCCTTAAACCTGGAGAGTTGAGACCCATGGAATGGGTACCATGCAATATGACTTCAAAGGGTCTGCATTTGCTCACCGAACCTCACCAATCCTATCACTGGTGCGTTTATGCCGCTGTACACACTCTTGATTCTCTTTCGGAGACATATAAATCCATAGGTTTTAAGATTCTTACTAGTCAGGTATATTCGTAGGCGTTTAATATGGGGTGTTGAGTCCACTTCATTGAACAAGGAGTAGCTCTTGTCTATTACATATTTGGCTTATGGAACGGTATCAGTGCTTATTTCAATCTCTGGTTTTATGCAGCACCCCAACTCACATTTCCCCTTAAGCAAGCATAAGTTGGTTTTCTACATTTGAGACCCTGTTCTGTTTTGTAATTCAGTTCCTGTGTAGCCAAGTTTACATTCCGTGTAGTAGTGATATCTTATGATGTTTGTTTTTCTGTGTGACTTATTTCACTTAGAATCATCGTACCTGAATCCACTCATTATGCTGCTATGGGCCTGATGACATAGATTTCATTGCTGAGTGATATTGCATTGTACGTAAGTACCACAACTTCTTTATCCATTTTTCACTTTCTGTGATTTTGAACTTGTACTGTAAACAAGGTTCTTGTAAACAGAGCCTTCCCAAACTTTGGGGTGGCTGTGTCTTTTTGATTTTAATTTCCCTAAGCTATAGGACCATAAGTGGAAGAGCCCTAGGCTCTGTTGCTTTGTTTTTTAGATGTTTCAGGAAACACCATACACTTCTCCAGAGTGGCTGTTGGCAATTTACATCCCGCCCATCAGCATAACAAGGCTCCCAGTGCTCCATGGCCCGTCCTGCCTTTCTGGATTTTACACTTTTTTCAGATGGCCCTTTTGACCGGGGGGCAGTGAGACTTCATTGTAGTGCAGATTTCCTTTGCAAGCTTGCTTGGTTGGCCAAAAAGTGCGTAGGCTTTTTTTCTTGAGGAAAAATCGCATATGCCCTTTTTGGCCAAGTGCATCATTGTGGACGTTCTGCCTCTTTTCCTATGCTTTACATGCAATTCCAGTCTACCTCCTGAAATCGGTTTCCTGCAATTCTGCCCCGCTTTCAAGTCCTCTTGGCAGCCTTACTTCAATATATTTTTGGACGATAGCTGTCATTTATAACTCTGCAGGTATGTGAATGACAGTGCCCCTGAGCTCCTTTCTTCAACTCGCTTTCTTGTGAGCTGGCCGCAACACCGCAGGATTGCTTCAGGCCCTAGTGTGGTTCCGGCATGGCACGCTGAGCCTTTGTTTAATTCCTCTTCCTGGTGGGAAATGAGAGTTAAATTTGCCCGTCCATACACCTCCAGCTAGTCTCTCATTGGTTCTCCCTATTCCTGTTCATTTTCCGCAGAAATTGCAAACTGGGCCAAACAGGAGGTTAAAGGCACTGACTCTCCAAGTGGGGAGAGTGTTAGTAAAGCGTCTGGAATGTTGCACCCGAGTACCAGGGGACGAAAACTGAGACACATTTGAACACGTTTCCCGATCACATGGTGGATCATACTCTGGGTTCCACATGCATGTTTTAGCTGAAGGAAGAATCCCTTAAACCTGGAGAGTTGAGACCCCTGCAATGGGTACCATGCAATATGACTTCAAAGGGTCTGCATTTGCTCACCGAACCTCACCAATCCTATCACTGCTGCATTTATGCCACTGTACACACGCTTGATTCTCTTTCTGAGACATATAAATCCATAGGTTTTAAGATTCTTACTAGTCAGGTATATTCTTAGGCGTTTAATATGGTGTGTAGAGTCCACTTCGTTGAGCAAGGAGTAGCTCTTGTCTATTACATATTTGGCTTATGGAACGGTATCTGTGCTAATTTCAATCTCTGGTTTTATGCAGCACCCCAACTCACCTTTCCGCTTAAGCAAGCATAAGTCGGTTTTCTACATTTGAGACCCTGTTCTGTTTTGTAATTCAGTTCCTGTGTAGCCAAGTTTACATTCCATGTGGTAGAGATATCTTATGATGTTTCTTTTTCTGTGTGACTTATTTCACTTAGAATCATCGTACCTGAATCCACTCATTATGCTGCTATGGGCCTGATGACATAGATTTCATTGCTGAGTGATATTGCATTGTACGTAAGTACCACAACTTCTTTATCCATTTTTCACTTTCTGTGATTTTGAACTTGTACTGTAAACGAGGTTCTTTTAAACAGAGCCTTCCCAAACTTTGGGGTGGCTGTGTCTTTTTGATTTTAATTTCCCTAAGCTATAGGACCATAAGTGGAAGTGCCCTAGGCTCTGTTGCTTTGTTTATTAGATGTTTCAGGAAACACCATACACTTCTCCAGAGTGGCTGTTGGCAATTTACATCCCGCCCATCAGCATAACAAGGCTCCCAGTTCTCCATGGTCTGTCCTGCCTTTCTGGATTTTACACTTTTTTCAGATGGCCCTTTTGACCGGGGGGCAGTGAGACTTCATTGTAGTGCAGATTTCCTTTGCAAGCTTGCTTGGTTGGCCAAAAAGGGCGTATGCGTTTTTTCCTGAATATATTCAGGAAAAAACGCATACGCCCTTTTTGGCCAAGTGCATCATTGTGGACGTTCTGCCTCTTTTCCTTTGCTTTACATGCAATTCCAGTCTACCTCCTGAAATCGGTTTCCTGCAATTCTGCCCAGCGTTCAAGTCCTCTTGGCAGCCTTACTTCAATATATTTTTGGACGATAGCTGTCATTTATAACTCTGCAGGTTTGTGAATGACAGTGCCCCTGAGCTCCTTTCTTCAACTCGCTTTCTTGTGAGCTGGCCGCAACACCGCAGCATTGCTTCAGTCCCTAGTGTGGTTCCGGAATGACATGCTGAGCCTTTGGTTAATTCCTCTTCCTGGTGGGAAATGAGAGTTAAACTTGCCCGTCCAGACACCTCCAGCTAGTCTCTCATTGGTTCTCCCTATTCCTGTTCATTTTCCGCAGAAATTGCAAACTGGGCCAAACAAGAGGTTAAAGGCACTGACTCTCAAAGTGGGGAGAGTGTTAGTAAAGCGTCTGGAATGTTGCACCCGAGTCCCGGGGGATGAAAACTGACACAATTAAACACGTTTCCCAATCACACGGTGGATCGTACTCTGGGTTCCACATGCATGTTTTAGCTGAAAGAAGAATCCCTTAAACCTGGAGAGTTGAGACCCATGGAATGGGTACCATGCAATATGACTTCAAAGGGTCTGCATTTGCTCACCGAACCTCACCAATCTTATCACTGCTGCGTTTATGACACTGTACACACGCTTGATTCTCTTTCGGAGACATATAAATCCATAGGTTTTAAGATTCTTTCTAGTCATGTATATTCTTACGCGTTTAATATGGGGTGTAGAGTCCACTTCGTTGAGCAAGGAGTAGCTCTTGTCTATTAAATATTTGGGTTATGGAACGGTATCTGTTCTAATTTCAATCTCTGGTTTTATGCAGCACCCCAACTCACCTTTCCCCTTAAGCAAGCATAAGTTGGTTTTCTACATTTGAGACCCTGTTCTGTTTTGTAATTCAGTTCCTGTGTAGCCAAGTTTACATTCCTTGTAGTAGTGATATCTTATGATGTTTGTTTTTCTGTGTGACTTATTTCACTTAGAATCATCGTACCTGAATCCACTCATTATGCTGCTACGGGCCTGATGACATAGATTTCATTGCTGAGTGATATTGCATTGTACGTAAGTACCACAACTTCTTTATCCATTTTTCGCTTTCTGTGATATTGAACTTGGACCATAAATGAGGTTCTTGTAAACAGAGCTGTCCCTAACTTTGGGGTGGCTGAGTCTTTTTGATTTTAATTTCCCTAAGCTATAGGACCATAAGTGGAAGTGCCCTAGGCTCTGTTGCTTTGTTTTTTAGATGTTTCAGGAAACACCATACACTTCTCCAGAGTGGCTGTTGGCAATTTACATCCCGCCCATCAGCATAACAAGGCTCCCAGTTCTCCATGGCCTGTCCTGCCTTTCTGGATTTTACACTTTTTTCAGATGGCCCTTTTGACCGGGGAGCAGTGAGACTTCATTGTAGTGCAGATTTCCTTTGCAAGCTTGCTTGGTTGGCCAAAAAGGGCGTATGCATTTTTTCCTGAATATATTCAGGAAAAAACGCATACGCCCTTTTTGGCCAAGTGCATCATTGTGGACGTTCTGCCTCTTTTCCTATGCTTTACATGCAATTCCAGTCTACCTCCTGAAATCGGTTTCCTGCAATTCTGCCCCGCTTTCAAGTCCTCTTGGCAGCCTTACTTCAATATATTTTTGGACGATAGCTGTCATTTATAACTCTGCAGGTATGTGAATGACAGTGCCCCTGAGCTCCTTTCTTCAACTCGTTTTCTTGTGAGCTGGCCGCAACACCTCAGCATTGCTTCAGGCCCTAGTGTGGTTCCGGCATGGCACGCTGAGCCTTTGGTTAATTCCTCTTCCTGGTGGGAAATGAGAGTTAAATTTGCCCGTCCAGACACCTCCAGCTAGTCTCTCATTGGTTCTCCCTATTCCTGTTCATTTTCCGCAGAAATTGCAAACTGGGCCAAACAGGAGTTTAAAGGCACTGACTCTCCAAGTGGGGAGAGTGTTAGTAAAGCGTCTGGAATGTTGCACCCGAGTACCAGGGGATGAAAATTGAGACACATTTGAACACGTTTCCCGATCACATGGTGGATCATACTCTGCGTTCCACATGCATGTTTTAGCTGAAGGAAGAATCCCTTAAACCTGGAGAGTTGAGACCCCTGCAATGGGTACCATGCAATATGACTTCAAAGGGTCTGCATTTCCTCACCGAACCTCACCAATCCTAGCACTGCTGCATTTATGCCACTGTACACACGCTTGATTCTCTTTCGGAGACATATAAATCCATAGGTTTTAAGATTCTTACTAGTCAGGTATATTCTTAGGCGTTTAATATGGGGTGTAGAGTCCACTTCGTTGAGCAAGGAGTAGCTCTTGTCTATTACATATTTGGCTTATGGAACCGTATCTGTGCTAATTTCAATCTTTGGTTTTATGCAGCACCCTAACTCACCTTTACTCTTAAGCAAGCATAAGTCGGTTTTCTACATTTGAGACCCTGTTCTGTTTTGTAATTCAGTTCCTGTGTAGCCAAGTTTACATTCCATGTGGTAGATATATCTTATGATGTTTCTTTCTCTGTGTGACTTATTTCACTTACAATCATCGTACCTCAATCCACTCATTATGCTGCTACGGGCCTGATGACTTAGATTTCATTGCTGAGTGATATTGCATTGTACGTAAGTACCACAACTTCTTTATCCATTTTGCGCTTTCTGTGATATTGAGCTTGTACCGTAAACGAGGTTCTTGTAAACAGAGCTGTCCCAAAGATTGGGGTGGTTGTGTCTTTTTGATTTTAATTTCCCTAAGCTATAGGACCATAAGTGGAAGTGCCCTAGGCTCTGTTGCTTTGTTTTTTAGATGTTTCAGGAAACACCATACACTTCTCCAGAGTGGATGTTGGCAATTTACATCCCGCCCATCAGCATAACAAGGCTCCCAGTTCTCCATGGCCTGTCCTGCCTTTGTGGATTTTACACTTTTTTCAGATGGCCCTTTTGACCGGGGGGCAGTGAGACTTCATTGTAGTGCAGATTTCCTTTGCAAGCTTGCTTGGTTGGCCAAAAAGGGCGTAGGCTTTTTTTCTTGAGGAAAAATCGCATATGCCCTTTTTGGCAAAGTGCATCATTGTGGACGTTCTGCCTCCTTTCCTTTGCTTTACATGCAATTCCAGTCTACCTCCTGAAATCGGTTTCCTGCAATTCTGCCCCGCTTTCAAGTCCTCTTGGCAGCCTTACTTCAATATATTTTTGGACGATAGCTGTCATTTATAACTCTGCAGTTTTGTGAATTACAGTGCCCCTGAGCTCCTTTCTTCAACTTGCTTTCTTCTGAGCTGGCCGCAACACCGTAGCATCGCTTCAGGCCCTAGTGTTGTTCCGGCATGGCACGCTGAGCCTTTGGTTAATTCCTCTTCCTGGTGGGAAATGAGAGTTAACTTCGCGCGTCCAGACACCTCCAGCTAGTCTCTCATTGGTTCTCCCTATTCCTGTTCATTTTCCGCAGAAATTGCAAACTGGGCCAAACAGGAGGTTAAAGGCACTGACTCTCCAAGTGGGGAGAGTGTTAGTAAAGCGTCTGGAATGCTGCACCCGAGTACCAGGGGACGACAACTGACACATTTGAACACGTTTCCCGATCACGGTGGATCATACTCTGGGTTCCACATGCATGTTTTAGCTGAAGGAAGAATCCCTTAAACCTGGAGAGTTGAGACCCCTGCAATGGGTACCATGCAATATGACTTCAAAGGGTCTGCATTTGCTCACCGAACCTCACCAATCCTATCACTGCTGCATTTATGCCACTGTACACACGCTTGATTCTCTTTCTGAGACATATAAATCCATAGGTTTTAAGATTCTTACTAGTCAGGTATATTCTTAGGCGTTTAATATGGTGTGTAGAGTCCACTTCGTTGAGCAAGGAGTAGCTCTTGTCTATTACATATTTGGCTTATGGAACGGTATCTGTGCTAATTTCAATCTCTGGTTTTATGCAGCACCCCAACTCACCTTTCCGCTTAAGCAAGCATAAGTCGGTTTTCTACATTTGAGACCCTGTTCTGTTTTGTAATTCAGTTCCTGTGTAGCCAAGTTTACATTCCATGTGGTAGAGATATCTTATGATGTTTCTTTTTCTGTGTGACTTATTTCACTTAGAATCATCGTACCTGAATCCACTCATTATGCTGCTATGGGCCTGATGACATAGATTTCATTGCTGAGTGATATTGCATTGTACGTAAGTACCACAACTTCTTTATCCATTTTTCACTTTCTGTGATTTTGAACTTGTACTGTAAACGAGGTTCTTTTAAACAGAGCCTTCCCAAACTTTGGGGTGGCTGTGTCTTTTTGATTTTAATTTCCCTAAGCTATAGGACCATAAGTGGAAGTGCCCTAGGCTCTGTTGCTTTGTTTATTAGATGTTTCAGGAAACACCATACACTTCTCCAGAGTGGCTGTTGGCAATTTACATCCCGCCCATCAGCATAACAAGGCTCCCAGTTCTCCATGGTCTGTCCTGCCTTTCTGGATTTTACACTTTTTTCAGATGGCCCTTTTGACCGGGGGGCAGTGAGACTTCATTGTAGTGCAGATTTCCTTTGCAAGCTTGCTTGGTTGGCCAAAAAGGGCGTATGCGTTTTTTCCTGAATATATTCAGGAAAAAACGCATACGCCCTTTTTGGCCAAGTGCATCATTGTGGACGTTCTGCCTCTTTTCCTTTGCTTTACATGCAATTCCAGTCTACCTCCTGAAATCGGTTTCCTGCAATTCTGCCCAGCGTTCAAGTCCTCTTGGCAGCCTTACTTCAATATATTTTTGGACGATAGCTGTCATTTATAACTCTGCAGGTTTGTGAATGACAGTGCCCCTGAGCTCCTTTCTTCAACTCGCTTTCTTGTGAGCTGGCCGCAACACCGCAGCATTGCTTCAGTCCCTAGTGTGGTTCCGGAATGACATGCTGAGCCTTTGGTTAATTCCTCTTCCTGGTGGGAAATGAGAGTTAAACTTGCCCGTCCAGACACCTCCAGCTAGTCTCTCATTGGTTCTCCCTATTCCTGTTCATTTTCCGCAGAAATTGCAAACTGGGCCAAACAAGAGGTTAAAGGCACTGACTCTCAAAGTGGGGAGAGTGTTAGTAAAGCGTCTGGAATGTTGCACCCGAGTCCCGGGGGATGAAAACTGACACAATTAAACACGTTTCCCAATCACACGGTGGATCGTACTCTGGGTTCCACATGCATGTTTTAGCTGAAAGAAGAATCCCTTAAACCTGGAGAGTTGAGACCCATGGAATGGGTACCATGCAATATGACTTCAAAGGGTCTGCATTTGCTCACCGAACCTCACCAATCTTATCACTGCTGCGTTTATGACACTGTACACACGCTTGATTCTCTTTCGGAGACATATAAATCCATAGGTTTTAAGATTCTTTCTAGTCATGTATATTCTTACGCGTTTAATATGGGGTGTAGAGTCCACTTCGTTGAGCAAGGAGTAGCTCTTGTCTATTAAATATTTGGGTTATGGAACGGTATCTGTTCTAATTTCAATCTCTGGTTTTATGCAGCACCCCAACTCACCTTTCCCCTTAAGCAAGCATAAGTTGGTTTTCTACATTTGAGACCCTGTTCTGTTTTGTAATTCAGTTCCTGTGTAGCCAAGTTTACATTCCTTGTAGTAGTGATATCTTATGATGTTTGTTTTTCTGTGTGACTTATTTCACTTAGAATCATCGTACCTGAATCCACTCATTATGCTGCTACGGGCCTGATGACATAGATTTCATTGCTGAGTGATATTGCATTGTACGTAAGTACCACAACTTCTTTATCCATTTTTCGCTTTCTGTGATATTGAACTTGGACCATAAATGAGGTTCTTGTAAACAGAGCTGTCCCTAACTTTGGGGTGGCTGAGTCTTTTTGATTTTAATTTCCCTAAGCTATAGGACCATAAGTGGAAGTGCCCTAGGCTCTGTTGCTTTGTTTTTTAGATGTTTCAGGAAACACCATACACTTCTCCAGAGTGGCTGTTGGCAATTTACATCCCGCCCATCAGCATAACAAGGCTCCCAGTTCTCCATGGCCTGTCCTGCCTTTCTGGATTTTACACTTTTTTCAGATGGCCCTTTTGACCGGGGAGCAGTGAGACTTCATTGTAGTGCAGATTTCCTTTGCAAGCTTGCTTGGTTGGCCAAAAAGGGCGTATGCATTTTTTCCTGAATATATTCAGGAAAAAACGCATACGCCCTTTTTGGCCAAGTGCATCATTGTGGACGTTCTGCCTCTTTTCCTATGCTTTACATGCAATTCCAGTCTACCTCCTGAAATCGGTTTCCTGCAATTCTGCCCCGCTTTCAAGTCCTCTTGGCAGCCTTACTTCAATATATTTTTGGACGATAGCTGTCATTTATAACTCTGCAGGTATGTGAATGACAGTGCCCCTGAGCTCCTTTCTTCAACTCGTTTTCTTGTGAGCTGGCCGCAACACCTCAGCATTGCTTCAGGCCCTAGTGTGGTTCCGGCATGGCACGCTGAGCCTTTGGTTAATTCCTCTTCCTGGTGGGAAATGAGAGTTAAATTTGCCCGTCCAGACACCTCCAGCTAGTCTCTCATTGGTTCTCCCTATTCCTGTTCATTTTCCGCAGAAATTGCAAACTGGGCCAAACAGGAGTTTAAAGGCACTGACTCTCCAAGTGGGGAGAGTGTTAGTAAAGCGTCTGGAATGTTGCACCCGAGTACCAGGGGATGAAAATTGAGACACATTTGAACACGTTTCCCGATCACATGGTGGATCATACTCTGCGTTCCACATGCATGTTTTAGCTGAAGGAAGAATCCCTTAAACCTGGAGAGTTGAGACCCCTGCAATGGGTACCATGCAATATGACTTCAAAGGGTCTGCATTTCCTCACCGAACCTCACCAATCCTAGCACTGCTGCATTTATGCCACTGTACACACGCTTGATTCTCTTTCGGAGACATATAAATCCATAGGTTTTAAGATTCTTACTAGTCAGGTATATTCTTAGGCGTTTAATATGGGGTGTAGAGTCCACTTCGTTGAGCAAGGAGTAGCTCTTGTCTATTACATATTTGGCTTATGGAACCGTATCTGTGCTAATTTCAATCTTTGGTTTTATGCAGCACCCTAACTCACCTTTACTCTTAAGCAAGCATAAGTCGGTTTTCTACATTTGAGACCCTGTTCTGTTTTGTAATTCAGTTCCTGTGTAGCCAAGTTTACATTCCATGTGGTAGATATATCTTATGATGTTTCTTTCTCTGTGTGACTTATTTCACTTACAATCATCGTACCTCAATCCACTCATTATGCTGCTACGGGCCTGATGACTTAGATTTCATTGCTGAGTGATATTGCATTGTACGTAAGTACCACAACTTCTTTATCCATTTTGCGCTTTCTGTGATATTGAGCTTGTACCGTAAACGAGGTTCTTGTAAACAGAGCTGTCCCAAAGATTGGGGTGGTTGTGTCTTTTTGATTTTAATTTCCCTAAGCTATAGGACCATAAGTGGAAGTGCCCTAGGCTCTGTTGCTTTGTTTTTTAGATGTTTCAGGAAACACCATACACTTCTCCAGAGTGGATGTTGGCAATTTACATCCCGCCCATCAGCATAACAAGGCTCCCAGTTCTCCATGGCCTGTCCTGCCTTTGTGGATTTTACACTTTTTTCAGATGGCCCTTTTGACCGGGGGGCAGTGAGACTTCATTGTAGTGCAGATTTCCTTTGCAAGCTTGCTTGGTTGGCCAAAAAGGGCGTAGGCTTTTTTTCTTGAGGAAAAATCGCATATGCCCTTTTTGGCAAAGTGCATCATTGTGGACGTTCTGCCTCCTTTCCTTTGCTTTACATGCAATTCCAGTCTACCTCCTGAAATCGGTTTCCTGCAATTCTGCCCCGCTTTCAAGTCCTCTTGGCAGCCTTACTTCAATATATTTTTGGACGATAGCTGTCATTTATAACTCTGCAGTTTTGTGAATTACAGTGCCCCTGAGCTCCTTTCTTCAACTTGCTTTCTTCTGAGCTGGCCGCAACACCGTAGCATCGCTTCAGGCCCTAGTGTTGTTCCGGCATGGCACGCTGAGCCTTTGGTTAATTCCTCTTCCTGGTGGGAAATGAGAGTTAACTTCGCGCGTCCAGACACCTCCAGCTAGTCTCTCATTGGTTCTCCCTATTCCTGTTCATTTTCCGCAGAAATTGCAAACTGGGCCAAACAGGAGGTTAAAGGCACTGACTCTCCAAGTGGGGAGAGTGTTAGTAAAGCGTCTGGAATGCTGCACCCGAGTACCAGGGGACGACAACTGACACATTTGAACACGTTTCCCGATCACGGTGGATCATACTCTGGGTTCCACATGCATGTTTTAGCTGAAGGAAGAATCCCTTAAACCTGGAGAGTTGAGACCCATGGAATGGGTACCATGCAATATGACATCAAAGGGTCTGCATTTGCTCACCGAACCTCATCAATCCTATCACTGCTGCGTTTATGCCGCTATACACACGCTTGATTCTCTTTCGGAGATATATAAATCCATAGGTTTTAAGATTCTTACTAGTCAGGTATATTCTTAGGCGTTTAATATGGGGTGTTGAGTCCACTTCGTTGAGCAAAGTGTAGCTCTTTTCTATTACATATTTGGCTTATGGAACAATATCTGTGCTAATTTCAATGTCTGGTTTTATGCAGCACCCCAACTCACCTTTCCCCTTAAGGAAGCATAAGTTGGTTTTCTACATTTGAGTCCCTGTTCTGTTTTGTGATTCAGTTCCTGTGTAGCCAAGTTTACATTCCGTGTAGTAGTGATATCTTATGATGTTTGTTTTTCTGTGTGACTTATTTCACTTAGAATCATCATACCTGAATCCACTCATTATGCTGCTATGGGCCTGATGACATAGATTTCATTGCTGAGTGATATTGCATTGTAGGTAAGTACCACAACTTCCTTATCCATTTTTCATTTTCTGTGATATTGAACTTGTACCGTAAACGAGGTTCCTGTAAACAGAACCGTCCCAAACTTTGGGGTGGCTGTGTCTTTTTGATTTTAATTTCCCTAAGCTATAGGACCATAAGTGGAAGTGCCCTAGGCTCTGTTGTTTTGTTTTTTAGATGTTTCAGGAAACACCATACACTTCTCCAGAGTGGCTGTTGGCAATTTACATCCCGCCCATCAGCATAACAAGGCTCCCAGTTCTCCATGGCCTGTCCTGCCTTTTTGGATTTTATACTTTTTTCAGATGGCCCTTTTGCCCGCGGGATAGTGAGACTTCATTGTAGTGCAGATTCCCTTTGCAAGCTTGCTTGGTTGGCCAAAAAGGGCGTATGCGTTTTTTCCTGAATATATTCAGGAAAAAACGCATACGCCCTTTTTGGCCAAGTGCATCATTGTGGACGTTCTGCCTCTTTTCCTTTGCTTTACATGCAATTCCAGTCTACCTCCTGAAATCGGTTTCCTGCAATTCTGCCCCGCTTTCAAGTCCTCTTGGCAGCCTTACTTCAATATATTTTTGGACGATAGCTGTCATTTATAACTCTGCAGGTTTGTGAATTACAGTGCCCCTGAGCTCCTTTCTTCAACTCGTTTTCTTGTGAGCTGGCCGCAACACCGCAGCATTGCTTCAGGCCCTAGTGTGGTTCCAGAATGGCACGCTGAGCCTTTGTTTAATTCCTCTTCCTGGTGGGAAATGAGAGTTAAATTTGCCCGTCCAGACACCTCCAGCTAGTCTCTCATTGGTTCTCCCTATTCCTGTTCATTTTCCGCAGAAATTGCAAACTGGGCCAAAGAGGAGGTTAAAGGCACTGACTCTCCAAGTGGGGAGAGTGTTAGTAAAGCGTCTGGAATGTTTCACCCGAGTACCAGGGGATTGAAACTGACACAATTTAACACGTTTCCCGATCACATGGTGGATCATACTCTGGGTTCCACATGCATGTTTTAGCTGAAGGAAGAATCCCTTAAACCTGGAGAGTTGAGACCCATGGAATGGGTACCATGCAATATGACTTCAAAGGGTCTGCATTTGCTCACCGAACCTCACCAATCCTATCACTGCTGCGTTTATGCCGCTGTACACACGCTTGATTCTCTTTCGGAGACATAGAAATCCATAGGTTTTAAGATTCTTACTAGTCAGGTATATTCTTAGGCGTTTAATATGGGGTGTAGAGTCCACTTCGTTGAGCAAGGAGTAGCTCTTGTCTATTACATATTTGGCTTATGGAACGGTATCTGTGCTAATTTCAATGTCTGGTTTTATGCAGAACCCCAACTCACCTTTCCCCTTAAGCAAGCATAAGTTGGTTTTCTACATTTGAGACCCTGTTCTGTTTTGTAATTCAGTTCCTGTGTAGCCAAGTTTACATTCCGTGTAGTAGTGATATCTTATGATGTTTCTTTTTCTGTGTGACTTATTTCACTTAGAATCATCGTACCTGAATCCACTCATTATGCTGCTACGGGCCTGATGACATAGATTTCATTGCTGAGTGATATTGCATTGTACGTAAGTACCACAACTTCTTTACCCATTTTTCACTTTCTGTGATATTGAACTTGTACCGTAAACGAGGTTCTTGTAAACAGAGCCATCCCAAACTTTGGGGTGGCTGTGTCTTTTTCATTTTAATTTCCCTAAGCTATAGGACCATAAGTGGAAGTGCCCTAGGCTCTGTTGCTTTGTTTTTTAGATGTTTCAGGAAACACCATACACTTCTCCAGAGTGGCTGTTGGCAATTTACATCCCGCCCATCAGCATAACAAGGCTCCCAGTGCTCCATGGCCTGTCCTGCCTTTCTGGATTTTACACTTTTTTCAGATGGCCCTTTTGACCGGGGGGCAGTGAGACTTCATTGTAGTGCAGATTTCCTTTGCAAGCTTGCTTGGTTGGCCAAAAAGTGCGTATGCGTTTTTTCCTGAATATATTCAGGAAAAAACGCATACGCCCTTTTTGGCCAAGTGCATCATTGTGGACGTTCTGCCTCTTTTCCTATGCTTTACATGCAATTCCAGTCTACCTCCTGAAATCGGTTTCCTGCAATTCTGCCCCGCTTTCAAGTCCTCTTGGCAGCCTTACTTCAATATATTTTTGGATGATAGCTGTCATTTATAACTCTGCATGTCTGTGAATGACAGTGCCCCTGAGCTCCTTTCTTCAACTCGCGTTCTTGTGAGCTGGCCGCAACACCGTAGGATTGCTTAAGGCCCTAGTGTGGTTCCGGCATGGCACGCTGAGCCTTTGTTTAATTCCTCTTCCTGGTGGGAAATGAGAGTTAAATTTGCCCGTCCAGACACCTCCAGCTAGTCTCTCATTGGTTCTCCCTATTCCTGTTCATTTTCCGCAGAAATTGCAAACTGGGCCAAAGAGGAGGTTAAAGGCACTGACTCTCCAAGTGGGGAGAGTGTTAGTAAAGCGTCTGGAATGTTGCACCCGAGTACCAGGGGACGAAAACTGAGACACATTTGAACACGTTGCCCGATCACATGGTGGATCATACTCTGGGTTCCACATGCATGTTTTAGCTGAAGGAAGAATCCCTTAAACCTGGAGAGTTGAGACCCCTGCAATGGGTACCATGCAATATGACTTCAAAGGGTCTGCATTTGCTCACCGAACCTCACCAATCCTATCACTGCTGCATTTATGCCACTGTACACACGCTTGATTCTCTTTCTGAGACATATAAATCCATAGGTTTTAAGATTCTTACTAGTCAGGTATATTCTTAGGCGTTTAATATGGGGTGTAGAGTCCACTTCGTTGAGCAAGGAGTAGCTCTTGTCTATTACATATTTGGCTTATGGAACGGTATCTGTGCTAATTTCAATCTCTGGTTTTATGCAGCACCCCAACTCACCTTTCGCCTTAAGCAAGCATAAGTCGGTTTTCTACATTTGAGACCCTGTTCTGTTTTGTAATTCAGTTCCTGTGTAGCCAAGTTTACATTCCATGTGGTAGAGATATCTTATGATGTTTCTTTTTCTGTGTGACTTATTTCACTTAGAATCATCGTACCTGAATCCACTCATTATGCTGCTATGGGCCTGATGACATAGATTTCATTGCTGAGTGATATTGCATTGTACGTAAGTACCACAACTTCTTTATCCATTTTTCACTTTCTGTGATTTTGAACTTATACTGTAAACGAGGTTCTTGTAAACAGAGCCTTCCCAAACTTTGGGGTGGCTGTGTCTTTTTGATTTTAATTTCCCTAAGCTATAGGACCATAAGTGGAAGTGCCCTAGGCTCTGTTGCTTTGTTTTGTAGATGTTTCAGGAAACACCATACACTTCTCCAGAGTGGCTGTTGGCAATTTACATCCCGCCCATCAGCATAACAAGGCTCCCAGTTCTCCATGGCCTGTCCTGCCTTTCTGGATTTTACACTTTTTTCAGATGGCCCTTTTGACCGGGGGGCAGTGAGACTTCATTGTAGTGCAGATTTCCTTTGCAAGCTTGCTTGGTTGGCCAAAAAGGGCGTATGCGTTTTTTCCTGAATATATTCAGGAAAAAACGCATACGCCCTTTTTGGCCAAGTGCATCATTGTGGACGTTCTGCCTCTTTTCCTATGCTTTACATGCAATTCCAGTCTACCTCCTGAAATCGGTTTCCTGCAATTCTGCCCCGCTTTCAAGTCCTCTTGGCAGCCTTACTTCAATATATTTTTGGACGATAGCTGTCATTTATAACTCTGCAGTTTTGTGAATTACAGTGCCCCTGAGCTCCTTTCTTCAACTCGTTTTCTTGTGAGCTGGCCGCAACACCGCAGCATTGCTTCAGGCCCTAGTGTGGGTCCAGAATGGCACGCTGAGCCTTTGGTTAATTCCTCTTCCTGGTGGGCAATGAGAGTTAAATTTGCCCGTCCAGACACCTCCAGCTAGTCTCTCATTGGTTCTCCCTATTCCTGTTCATTTTCCGCAAAAATTGCAAACTGGGCCAAACAGGAGGTTAAAGGCACTGACTCTCCAAGTGGGGAGAGTGTTAGTAAAGCGTCTGGAATGTTGCACCCGAGTACCGGGGGACGAAAACTGAGTCACATTTGAACACGTTTCCCGATCACATGGTGGATCATACTCTGGGTTCCACATGCATGTTTTAGCTGAAGGAAGAATCCCTTAAACCTGGAGATTTGAGACCCATGGAATGGGTACCATAAAATATGACTTCAAAGGGTCTGCATTTGCTCACCGAACCTCAACAATCCTAACACTGCTGCGTTTATGCCGCTGTACACACGCTTGATTCTCTTTCGGAGACATATAAATCCATAGGTTTTAAGATTCTTACTAGTCAGGTATATTCGTAGGCGTTTAATATGGGGTGTTGAGTCCACTTTATTGAACAAGGAGTAGCTCTTGTCTATTACATATTTGGCTTATGGAACGGTATCTGTGCTAATTTCAATCTCTGGTTTTATGCAGCACCCCAACTCACATTTCCCCTTAAGCAAGCATAAGTTGGTTTTCTACATTTGAGACCCTGTTCTGTTTTGTAATTCAGTTCCTGTGTAGCCAAGTTTACATTCCGTGTAGTAGTGATATCTTATGATGTTTGTTTTTCTGTGTGACTTATTTCACTTAGAATTATCGTACCTGAATCCACTCATTATGCTGCTATGGGCCTGATGACATAGATTTCATTGCTGAGTGATATTGCATTGTACGTATGTACCACAACTTCTTTATCCATTTTTCACTTTCTGTGATTTTGAACTTGTACTGTAAACAAGGTTCTTGTAAACAGAGCCGTCCCAAACTTTGGGGTGGCTGTGTCTTTTTGTTTTTAATTTCCCTAAGCTATAGGACCATAAGTGGAAGTGCCCTAGGCTCTGTTGCTTTGTTTTTTAGATGTTTCAGGAAACACCATACACTTCTCCAGAGTGGCTGTTGGCAATTTACATCCCGCCCATGAGCATAACAAGGCTCCCAGTTCTCCATGGCCTCTCCTGCCTTTCTGGATTTTACACTTTTTTCAGATGGCCCTTTTGACCAGGGGACAGTGAGACTTCATTGTAGTGCAGATTTACTTTGCAAGCTTGCTTGGTTGGCCAAAAAGGGCGTATGCGTTTTTTCCTGAATATATTCAGGAAAAAACGCATACGCCCTTTTTGGCCAAGTGCATCATTGTGGACGTTCTGCCTCTTTTCCTATGCTTTACATGCAATTCCAGTCTACCTCCTGAAATCGGTTTCCTGCAATTCTGCCCCGCTTTCAAGTCCTCTTGGCAGCCTTACTTCAATATATATTTGGACGATAGCTGTCATTTATAACTCTGCAGGTTTGTGAATGACAGTGCCCCTGAGCTCCTTTCTTCAACTCGCTTTCTTGTGAGCTGGCCGCAACACCGCTGCATTGCTTCAGGCCCTAGTGTGTTTCCGGCATGGCACACTGAGCCTTTGGTTAATTCCTCTTCCTGGTGGGAAATGAGAGTTAAATTTGCCCGTCCAGACACCTCCAGCTAGTCTCTCATTGGTTCTCCCTATTCCTGTTCATTTTCCGCAGAAATTGCAAACTGGGCCAAAGAGGAGGTTAAAGGCACTGACTCTCCAAGTGGGGAGAGTGTTAGTAAAGCGTCTGGAATGTTGCACCCGAGTACCAGGGGATGAAAACTGACACAATTTAACACGTTTCCCGATCACATGGTGGATCATACTCTGGGTTCCACATGCATGTTTTAGCTGAAGGAAGAATCCCTTAAACCTGGAGAGTTGAGACCCATGGAATGGGTACCATGCAATATGACTTCAAAGGGTCTGCATTTGCTCACCGAACCTCACCAATCCTATCACTGCTGCGTTTATGCCGCTGTACACACGCTTGATTCTCTTTCGGAGACATAGAAATCCATAGGTTTTAAGATTCTTACTAGTCAGGTATATTCTTAGGCGTTTAATATGGGGTGTAGAGTCCACTTCGTTGAGCAAGGAGTAGCTCTTGTCTATTACATATTTGGCTTATGGAACGGTATCTGTGCTAATTTCAATGTCTGGTTTTATGCAGAACCCCAACTCACCTTTCCCCTTAAGCAAGCATAAGTTGGTTTTCTACATTTGAGACCCTGTTCTGTTTTGTAATTCAGTTCCTGTGTAGCCAAGTTTACATTCCGTGTAGTAGTGATATCTTATGATGTTTCTTTTTCTGTGTGACTTATTTCACTTAGAATCATCGTACCTGAATCCACTCATTATGCTGCTACGGGCCTGATGACATAGATTTCATTGCTGAGTGATATTGCATTGTACGTAAGTACCACAACTTCTTTACCCATTTTTCACTTTCTGTGATATTGAACTTGTACCGTAAACGAGGTTCTTGTAAACAGAGCCATCCCAAACTTTGGGGTGGCTGTGTCTTTTTCATTTTAATTTCCCTAAGCTATAGGACCATAAGTGGAAGTGCCCTAGGCTCTGTTGCTTTGTTTTTTAGATGTTTCAGGAAACACCATACACTTCTCCAGAGTGGCTGTTGGCAATTTACATCCCGCCCATCAGCATAACAAGGCTCCCAGTGCTCCATGGCCTGTCCTGCCTTTCTGGATTTTACACTTTTTTCAGATGGCCCTTTTGACCGGGGGGCAGTGAGACTTCATTGTAGTGCAGATTTCCTTTGCAAGCTTGCTTGGTTGGCCAAAAAGGGCGTATGCGTTTTTTCCTGAATATATTCAGGAAAAAACGCATACGCCCTTTTTGGCCAAGTGCATCATTGTGGACGTTCTGCCTCTTTTCCTATGCTTTATATGCAATTCCAGTCTACCTCCTGAAATCGGTTTCCTGCAATTCTGCCCCGCTTTCAAGTCCTCTTGGCAGCCTTACTTCAATATATTTTTGGATGATAGCTGTCATTTATAACTCTGCATGTCTGTGAATGACAGTGCCCCTGAGCTCCTTTCTTCAACTCGCGTTCTTGTGAGCTGGCCGCAACACCGTAGGATTGCTTAAGGCCCTAGTGTGGTTCCGGCATGGCACGCTGAGCCTTTGGTTAATTCCTCTTCCTGGTGGGTAATGAGAGTTAAATTTGACCGTCCAGACACCTCCAGCTAGTCTCTCTTGGTTCTCCCTATTTCTGTTCATTTTCGTAGAAATTGCAAACTGGGCCAAATAGGAGGTTAAAGGCACAGACTCTCCAAGTGGGGAGAGTGTTACTAAAGCGTCTGGAATGTTGCATCCGAGTACCAGGGGACGAAAACTGAGACACCTTTGAACACGTTTCCCAATCACATGGTGTATCATACTCTGGGTTTCACATGCATGTTTTAGCTGAAGGAAGAATCCCTTAAACCTGGAGAGTTGAGACCCATGGAATGGGTACCATGCAATATGACTTCAAAGGGTCTGCATTTGCTCACCGAACCTCACCAATCCTATCACTGGTGCGTTTATGCCGCTGTACACACTCTTGATTCTCTTTCGGAGACATATAAATCCATAGGTTTTAAGATTCTTACTAGTCAGGTATATTCGTAGGCGTTTAATATGGGGTGTTGAGTCCACTTCATTGAACAAGGAGTAGCTCTTGTCTATTACATATTTGGCTTATGGAACAGTATCTGTGCTTATTTCAATCTCTGGTTTTATGCAGCACCCCAACTCACATTTCCCCTTAAGCAAGCATAAGTCGGTTTTCTACATTTGAGACCCTGTTCTGTTTTGTAATTCAGTTCCTGTGTAGCCAAGTTTACATTCCGTGTAGTAGTGATATCTTATGATGTTTGTTTTTCTGTGTGACTTATTTCACTTAGAATCATCGTACCTGAATCCACTCATTATGCTGCTATGGGCCTGATGACATAGATTTCATTGCTGAGTGATATTGCATTGTACGTAAGTACCACAACTTCTTTATCCATTTTTCACTTTCTGTGATTTTGAACTTGTACTGTAAACGAGGTTCTTGTAAACAGAGCCGTCCCAAACTTTGGGGTGGCTGTGTCTTTTTGTTTTTAATTTCCCTAAGCTATAGGACCATAAGTGGAAGTGCCCTAGGCTCTGTTGCTTTGTTTTTTAGATGTTTCAGGAAACACCATACACTTCTCCAGAGTGGCTGTTGGCAATTTACATCCCGCCCATGAGCATAACAAGGCTCCCAGTTCTCCATGGCCTCTCCTGCCTTTCTGGATTTTACACTTTTTTCAGATGGCCCTTTTGACCAGGGGACAGTGAGACTTCATTGTAGTACAGATTTCCTTTGCAAGCTTGCTTGGTTGGCCAAAAAGGGCGTATGCGTTTTTTCCTGAATATATTCAGGAAAAAACGCATACGCCCTTTTTGGCCAAGTGCATCATTGTGGACGTTCTGCCTCTTTTCCTATGCTTTACATGCAATTCCAGTCTACCTCCTGAAATCGGTTTCCTGCAATTCTGCCCCGCTTTCAAGTCCTCTTGGCAGCCTTACTTCAATATATTTTTGGACGATAGCTGTCATTTATAACTCTGCAGGTATGTGAATGACAGTGCCCCTGAGCTCCTTTCTTCAACTCGCTTTCTTGTGAGCTGGCCGCAACACCGCAGCATTGCTTCAGGCCCTAGTGTGGTTCCGGCATGGCACGCTGAGCCTTTGTTTAATTCCTCTTCCTGGTGGGAAATGAGAGTTAAATTTGCCCGTCCAGACACCTCCAGCTAGTCTCTCATTGGTTCTCCCTATTCCTGTTCATTTTCCGCAGAAATTGCAAACTGGGCCAAAGAGGAGGTTAAAGGCACTGACTCTCCAAGTGGGGAGAGTGTTAGTAAAGCGTCTGGAATGTTGCACCCGAGTACCAGGGGATGAAAACTGACACAATTTAACACGTTTCCCGATCACATGGTGGATCATACTCTGGGTTCCACATGCATGTTTTAGCTGAAGGAAGAATCCCTTAAACCTGGAGAGTTGAGACCCATGGAATGGGTACCATGCAATAGGACTTCAAAGGGTCTGCATTTGCTCACCGAACCTCACCAATCCTATCACTGCTGCGTTTATGCCGCTGTACACACGCTTGATTCTCTTTCGGAGACATAGAAATCCATAGGTTTTAAGATTCTTACTAGTCAGGTATATTCTTAGGCGTTTAATATGGGGTGTAGAGTCCACTTCGTTGAGCAAGGTGTAGCTCTTGTCTATTACATATTTGGCTTATGGAACGGTATCTATGCTAATTTCAATGTCTGGTTTTATGCAGAACCCCAACTCACCTTTCCCCTTAAGCAAGCATAAGTCGGTTTTCTACATTTGAGACCCTTTTCTGTTTTGTAATTCAGTTCCTGTGTAGTCAAGTTTACATTCCATGTGGTAGAGATATCTTATGATGTTTCTTTTTCTGTGTGACTTATTTCACTTAGAATCATCGTACCTGAATCCACTCATTATGCTGCTACGGGCCTGATGACATAGATTTCATTGCTGAGTGATATTGCATTGTACGTAAGTACCACAACTTCTTTATCCATTTTGCGCTTTCTGTGATATTGAACTTGTACCGTAAACGAGGTTCTTGTAAACAGAGCTGTCCCAAACATTTGGGTGGTTGTGTCTTTTTTATTTTAATTTCCCTAAGCTATAGGACCATAAGTGGAAGTGCCCTAGGCTCTGTTGCTTTGTTTTTTAGATGTTTCAGGAAACACCATACACTTCTCCAGAGTGGCTGTTGGCAATTTACATCCCGCCCATCAGCATAACAAGGCTCCCAGTTCTCCATGGCCTGTCCTGCCTTTCTGGATTTTACACTTTTTTCAGATGGCCCTTTTGACCGGGGGGCAGTGAGACTTCATTGTAGTGCAGATTTCCTTTGCAAGCTTGCTTGGTTGGCCAAAAAGTGTGTATGCGTTTTTTCCTGAATATATTCAGGAAAAAACGCATACGCCCTTTTTGGCCAAGTGCATCATTGTGGACGTTCTGCCTCTTTTCCTTTGCTTTACATGCAATTCCAGTCTACCTCCTGAAATCGGTTTCCTGCAATTCTGCCCAGCGTTCAAGTCCTCTTGGCAGCCTTACTTCAATATATTTTTGGACGATAGCTATCATTTATAACTCTGCAGGTATGTGAATGACAGTGCCCCTGAGCTCCTTTCTTCAACTCGCTTTCTTGTGAGCTGGCCGCAACACCGCAGGATTGCTTCAGGCCCTAGTGTGGTTCCGGCATGGCACGCTGAGCCTTTGTTTAATTCCTCTTCCTGGTGGGAAATGAGAGTTAAATTTGCCCGTCCAGACACCTCCAGCTAGTCTCTCATTGGTTCTCCCTATTCCTGTTCATTTTCCGCAGAAATTGCAAACTGGGCCAAAGAGGAGGTTAAAGGCACTGACTCTCCAAGTGGGGAGAGTGTTAGTAAAGCGTCTGGAATGTTGCACCCGAGTACCACGGGACGAAAACTGAGACACATTTGAACACGTTGCCCGATCACATGGTGGATCATACTCTGGGTTCCACATGCATGTTTTAGCTGAAGGAAGAATCCCTTAAACCTGGAGAGTTGAGACCCCTGCAATGGGTACCATGCAATATGACTTCAAAGGGTCTGCATTTGCTCACCGAACCTCACCAATCCTATCACTGCTGCATTTATGCCACTGTACACACGCTTGATTCTCTTTCTGAGACATATAAATCCATAGGTTTTAAGATTCTTACTAGTCAGGTATATTCTTAGGCGTTTAATATGGGGTGTAGAGTCCACTTCGTTGAGCAAGGAGTAGCTCTTGTCTATTACATATTTGGCTTATGGAACGGTATCTGTGCTAATTTCAATCTCTGGTTTTATGCAGCACCCCAACTCACCTTTCGCCTTAAGCAAGCATAAGTCGGTTTTCTACATTTGAGACCCTGTTCTGTTTTGTAATTCAGTTCCTGTGTTGCCAAGTTTACATTCCATGTGGTAGAGATATCTTATGATGTTTCTTTTTCTGTGTGACTTATTTCACTTAGAATCATCGTACCTGAATCCACTCATTATGCTGCTATGGGCCTGATGACATAGATTTCATTGCTGAGTGATATTGCATTGTACGTAAGTACCACAACTTCTTTATCCATTTTTCACTTTCTGTGATTTTGAACTTATACTGTAAACGAGGTTCTTGTAAACAGAGCCTTCCCAAACTTTGGGGTGGCTGTGTCTTTTTGATTTTAATTTCCCTAAGCTATAGGACCATAAGTGGAAGTGCCCTAGGCTCTGTTGCTTTGTTTTGTAGATGTTTCAGGAAACACCATACACTTCTCCAGAGTGGCTGTTGGCAATTTACATCCCGCCCATCAGCATAACAAGGCTCCCAGTTCTCCATGGCCTGTCCTGCCTTTCTGGATTTTACACTTTTTTCAGATGGCCCTTTTGACCGGGGGGCAGTGAGACTTCATTGTAGTGCAGATTTCCTTTGCAAGCTTGCTTGGTTGGCCAAAAAGGGCGTATGCGTTTTTTCCTGAATATATTCAGGAAAAAACGCATACGCCCTTTTTGGCCAAGTGCATCATTGTGGACGTTCTGCCTCTTTTCCTATGCTTTACATGCTATTCCAGTCTACCTCCTGAAATCGGTTTCCTGCAATTCTGCCCCGCTTTCAAGTCCTCTTGGCAGCCTTACTTCAATATATTTTTGGACGATAGCTGTCATTTATAACTCTGCAGTTTTGTGAATTACAGTGCCCCTGAGCTCCTTTCTTCAACTCGTTTTCTTGTGAGCTGGCCGCAACACCGCAGCATTGCTTCAGGCCCTAGTGTGGGTCCAGAATGGCACGCTGAGCCTTTGGTTAATTCCTCTTCCTGGTGGGCAATGAGAGTTAAATTTGCCCGTCCAGACACCTCCAGCTAGTCTCTCATTGGTTCTCCCTATTCCTGTTCATTTTCCGCAAAAATTGCAAACTGGGCCAAACAGGAGGTTAAAGGCACTGACTCTCCAAGTGGGGAGAGTGTTAGTAAAGCGTCTGGAATGTTGCACCCGAGTACCGGGGGACGAAAACTGAGTCACATTTGAACACGTTTCCCGATCACACGGTGGATCATACTCTGGGTTCCACATGCATGTTTTAGCTGAAGGAAGAATCCCTTAAACCTGGAGATTTGAGACCCATGGAATGGGTACCATAAAATATGACTTCAAAGGGTCTGCATTTGCTCACCGAACCTCAACAATCCTAACACTGCTGCGTTTATGCCGCTGTACACACGCTTGATTCTCTTTCGGAGACATATAAATCCATAGGTTTTAAGATTCTTACTAGTCAGGTATATTCGTAGGCGTTTAATATGGGGTGTTGAGTCCACTTCATTGAACAAGGAGTAGCTCTTGTCTATTACATATTTGGCTTATGGAACGGTATCTGTGCTAATTTCAATCTCTGGTTTTATGCAGCACCCCAACTCACATTTCCCCTTAAGCAAGCATAAGTTGGTTTTCTACATTTGAGACCCTGTTCTGTTTTGTAATTCAGTTCCTGTGTAGCCAAGTTTACATTCCGTGTAGTAGTGATATCTTATGATGTTTGTTTTTCTGTGTGACTTATTTCACTTAGAATCATCGTACCTGAATCCACTCATTATGCTGCTATGGGCCTGATGACATAGATTTCATTGCTGAGTGATATTGCATTGTACGTATGTACCACAACTTCTTTATCCATTTTTCACTTTCTGTGATTTTGAACTTGTACTGTAAACAAGGTTCTTGTAAACAGAGCCGTCCCAAACCTTGGGGTGGCTGTGTCTTTTTGTTTTTAATTTCCCTAAGCTATAGGACCATAAGTGGAAGTGCCCTAGGCTCTGTTGCTTTGTTTTTTAGATGTTTCAGGAAACACCATACACTTCTCCAGAGTGGCTGTTGGCAATTTACATCCCGCCCATGAGCATAACAAGGCTCCCAGTTCTCCATGGCCTCTCCTGCCTTTCTGGATTTTACACTTTTTTCAGATGGCCCTTTTGACCAGGGGACAGTGAGACTTCATTGTAGTGCAGATTTCCTTTGCAAGCTTGCTTGGTTGGCCAAAAAGGGCGTATGCGTTTTTTCCTGAATATATTCAGGAAAAAACGCATACGCCCTTTTTGGCCAAGTGCATCATTGTGGACGTTCTGCCTCTTTTCCTATGCTTTACATGCAATTCCAGTCTACCTCCTGAAATCGGTTTCCTGCAATTCTGCCCCGCTTTCAAGTCCTCTTGGCAGCCTTACTTCAATATATATTTGGACGATAGCTGTCATTTATAACTCTGCCGGTTTGTGAATGACAGTGCCCCTGAGCTCCTTTCTTCAACTCGCTTTCTTGTGAGCTGGCCGCAACACCGCTGCATTGCTTCAGGCCCTAGTGTGTTTCCAGCATGGCACACTGAGCCTTTGGTTAATTCCTCTTCCTGGTGGGAAATGAGAGTTAAATTTGCCCGTCCAGACACCTCCAGCTAGTCTCTCATTGGTTCTCCCTATTCCTGTTCATTTTCCGCAGAAATTGCAAACTGGGCCAAAGAGGAGGTTAAAGGCACTGACTCTCCAAGTGGGGAGAATATTAGTAAAGCGTCTGGAATGTGTCACCCGAGTACCAGGGGATGAAAACTGACACAATTTAACACGTTTCCCGATCACATGGTGGATCATACTCTGGGTTCCACATGCATGTTTTAGCTGAAGGAAGAATCCCTTAAACCTGGAGAGTTGAGACCCATGGAATGTGTACCATGCAATATGACTTCAAAGGGTCTGCATTTGCTCACCGAACCTCACCAATCCTATCACTGCTGCGTTTATGCCGCTGTACACACGCTTGATTCTCTTTCGGAGACATAGAAATCCATAGGTTTTAAGATTCTTACTAGTCAGGTATATTCTTAGGCGTTTAATATGGGGTGTAGAGTCCACTTCGTTGAGCAAGGAGTAGCTCTTGTCTATTACATATTTGGCTTATGGAACGGTATCTGTGCTAATTTCAATCTCTGGTTTTATGCAGCACCCCAACTCACCTTTCCCCTTAAGCAAGCATAAGTTGGTTTTCTACATTTGAGAACCTGTTCTGTTTTGTAATTCAGTTCCTGTGTAGCCAAGTTTACATTCCTTGTAGTAGTGATATCTTATGATGTTTCTTTTTCTGTGTGACTTATTTCACTTAGAATCATCGTACCTGAATCCACTCATTATGCTGCTACGGGCCTGATGACATAGATTTCATTGCTGAGTGATATTGCATTGTACGTAAGTACCACAACTTCTTTACCCATTTTTCACTTTCTGTGATATTGAACTTGTACTGTAAATGAGGTTCTTGTAAACAGAGCCGTCCCAAACTTTGGGGTGGCTGTGTCTTTTTCATTTTAATTTCCCTAAGCTATAGGACCATAAGTGGAAGTGCCCTAGGCTCTGTTGCTTTGTTTTGTAGATGTTTCAGGAAACACCATACACTTCTCCAGAGTGGCTGTTGGCAATTTACATCCCGCCCATCAGCATAACAAGGCTCCCAGTTCTCCATGGCCTGTCCTGCCTTTCTGGATTTTACACTTTTTTCAGATGGCCCTTTTGACCGGGGGGCAGTGAGACTTCATTGTAGTGCAGATTTCCTTTGCAAGCTTGCTTGGTTGGCCAAAAAGGGCGTATGCGTTTTTTCCTGAATATATTCAGGAAAAAACGCATACGCCCTTTTTGGCCAAGTGCATCATTGTGGACGTTCTGCCTCTTTTCCTATGCTTTACATGCAATTCCAGTCTACCTCCTGAAATCGGTTTCCTGCAATTCTGCCCCGCTTTCAAGTCCTCTTGGCAGCCTTACTTCAATATATTTTTGGATGATAGCTGTCATTTATAACTCTGCATGTCTGTGAATGACAGTGCCCCTGAGCTCCTTTCTTCAACTCGCGTTCTTGTGAGCTGGCCGCAACACCGTAGGATTGCTTCAGGCCCTAGTGTGGTTCCGGCATGGCACGCTGAGCCTTTGTTTAATTCCTCTTCCTGGTGGGTAATGAGAGTTAAATTTGACCGTCCAGACACCTCCAGCTAGTCTCTCTTGGTTCTCCCTATTTCTGTTCATTTTCCGTAGAAATTGCAAACTGGGCCAAACAGGAGGTTAAAGGCACAGACTCTCCAAGTGGGGAGAGTGTTACTAAAGTGTCTGGAATGTTGCATCCGAGTACCAGGGGACGAAAACTGAGACACCTTTGAACACGTTTCCCAATCACATGGTGTATCATACTCTGGGTTTCACATGCATGTTTTAGCTGAAGGAAGAATCCCTTAAACCTGGAGAGTTTAGACCCATGGAATGGGTACCATGCAATATGACTTCAAAGGGTCTGCATTTGCTCACCGAACCTCACCAATCCTATCACTGGTGCGTTTATGCCGCTGTACACACTCTTGATTCCCTATCGGAGACATATAAATCCATAGGTTTTAAGATTCTTACTAGTCAGGTATATTCGTAGGCGTTTAATATGGGGTGTTGAGTCCACTTCATTGAACAAGGAGTAGCTCTTGTCTATTACATATTTGGCTTATGGAACGGTATCTGTGCTTATTTCAATCTCTGGTTTTATGCAGCACCCCAACTCACATTTCCCCTTAAGCAAGCATAAGTTGGTTTTCTACATTTGAGACCCTGTTCTGTTTTGTAATTCAGTTCCTGTGTATCCAAGTTTACATTCCGTGTAGTAGTGATATCTTATGATGTTTGTTTTTCTGTGTGACTTATTTCACTTAGAATCATCGTACCTGAATCCACTCATTATGCTGCTATGGGCCTGATGACATAGATTTCATTGCTGAGTGATATTGCATTGTACGTATGTACCACAACTTCTTTTTCCATTTTTCACTTTCTGTGATATTGAACTTGTACCGTAAACGAGGTTCTTGTAAACAGAGCTGTCCCAAACATTTGGGTGGTTGTGTCTTTTTTATTTTAATTTCCCTAAGCTATAGGACCATAAGTGGAAGTGCCCTAGGCTCTGTTGCTTTGTTTTTTAGATGTTTCAGGAAACACCATACACTTCTCCAGAGTGGCTGTTGGCAATTTACATCCCGCCCATCAGCATAACAAGGCTCCCAGTTCTCCATGGCCTGTCCTGCCTTTCTGGATTTTACACTTTTTTCAGATGGCCCTTTTGACCGGGGGGCAGTGAGACTTCATTGTAGTGCAGATTTCCTTTGCAAGCTTGCTTGGTTGGCCAAAAAGGGCGTATGCGTTTTTTCCTGAATATATTCAGGAAAAAACGCATACGCCCTTTTTGGCCAAGTGAATCATTGTGGACGTTCTGCCTCTTTTCCTGTGGTTTACATGCAAATCCAGTCTACCTCCTGAAATCGGTTTCCTGCAATTCTGCCCCGCTTTCAAGTCCTCTTGGCAGCCTTACTTCAATATATTTTTGGGCGATAGCTGTCAATTTTAACTCTGCAGGTTTGTGAATGACAGTGCCCCTGAGCTCCTTTCTTCAACTCGCTTTCTTGTGAGCTGGCCGCAACACCGCAGGATTGCTTCAGGCCCCAGTGTGGTTCCGGCATGGCACGCTGAGCCTTTGGTTAATTCCTCTTCTTGATGGGAAATGAGAGTTAAATTTGCCCGTCCAGACACCTCCAGCTAGTCTCTTATTTGTTCTCCCTATTCCTGTTCATTTTCCGCAGAAATTGCAAACTGGGCCAAACAGGAGGTTAAAGGCACTGACTGTCCAAGTGGGGAGAGTGTTAGTAAAGCGTCTGGAATGTTGCACCCGAGTACCAGGGGACGAAAACTGAGACACATTTGAACACGTTGCCCGATCACATGGTGGATCATACTCTGGGTTCCACATGCATGTTTTAGCTGAAGGAAGAATCCCTTAAACCTGGAGAGTTGAGACCCCTGCAATGGGTACCATGCAATATGACTTCAAAGGGTCTGCATTTGCTCACCGAACCTCACCAATCCTATCACTGCTGCATTTATGCCACTGTACACATGCTTGATTCTCTTTCTGAGACATATAAATCCATAGGTTTTAAGATTCTTACTAGTCAGGTATATTCTTAGGCGTTTAATATGGGGTGTAGAGTCCACTTCGTTGAGCAAGGAGTAGCTCTTGTCTATTACATATTTGGCTTATGGAACGGTATCTGTGCTAATTTCAATCTCTGGTTTTATGCAGCACCCCAACTCACCTTTCCCCTTAAGCAAGCATAAGTCGGTTTTCTACATTTGAGACCCTGTTCTGTTTTGTAATTCAGTTCCTGTGTAGCCAAGTTTACATTCCATGTGGTAGAGATATCTTATGATGTTTCTTTTTCTGTGTGACTTATTTCACTTAGAATCATCGTACCTGAATCCACTCATTATGCTGCTATGGGCCTGATGACATAGATTTCATTGCTGAGTGATATTGCATTGTACATAAGTACCACAACTTCTTTATCCATTTTTCACTTTCTGTGATTTTGAACTTATACTGTAAACGAGGTTCTTGTAAACAGAGCCTTCCCAAACTTTGGGGTGGCTGTGTCTTTTTGATTTTAATTTCCCTAAGCTATAGGACCATAAGTGGAAGTGCCCTAGGCTCTGTTGCTTTGTTTTGTAGATGTTTCAGGAAACACCATACACTTCTCCAGAGTGGCTGTTGGCAATTTACATCCCGCCCATCAGCATAACAAGGCTCCCAGTTCTCCATGGCCTGTCCTGCCTTTCTGGATTTTACACTTTTTTCAGATGGCCCTTTTGACCGGGGGGCAGTGAGACTTCATTGTAGTGCAGATTTCCTTTGCAAGCTTGCTTGGTTGGCCAAAAAGGGCGTAGGCTTTTTTTCTTGAGGAAAAATCGCATATGCCCTTTTTGGCCAAGTGCATCATTGTGGACGTTCTGCCTCTTTTCCTATGCTTTACATGCAGTTCCAGTCTACCTCCTGAAATCGGTTTCCTGCAATTCTGCCCCACTTTCAAGTCCTCTTGGCAGCCTTACTTCAATATATTTTTGGACGATAGCTGTCATTTATAACTCTGCAGTTTTGTGAATTACAGTGCCCCTGAGCTCCTTTCTTCAACTTGGTTTCTTGTGAGCTGGCCGCAACACCGCAGCATTGCTTCAGGCCCTAGTGTTGTTCCGGCATGGCATGCTGAGCCTCTGCTTAATTCCTCTTCCTGGTGGGAAATGAGAGTTAAATTTGCCCGTCCAGACACCTCCAGCTAGTCTCTCATTGGTTCTCCCTATTCCTGTTCATTTTCCGCAGAAATTGCAAACTGGGCCAAACAGGAGGTTAAAGGCACTGAATCTCCAAGTGGGGAGAGTGTTAGTAAAGCGTCTGGAATGTTGCACCCGAGTACCAGGGGACGAAAACTGACACATTTGAACACGTTTCCCGATCACATGGTGGATCATACTCTGGGTTCCACATGCATGTTTTAGCTGAAGGAAGAATCCCTTAAACCTGGAGAGTTGAGACCCATGGAATGGGTACCATGCAATATGACTTCAAAGGGTCTGCATTTGCTCACCGAACCTCACCAATCCTATCACTGCTGCGTTTATGACACTGTACACACGCTTGATTCTCTTTCGGAGACATATAAATCCATAGGTTTTAAGATTCTTTCTAGTCATGTATATTCTTAGGCGTTTAATATGGGGTGTTGAGTCCACTTCATTGAACAAGGAGTAGCTCTTGTCTATTACATATTTGGCTTATGGAACGGTATCTGTGCTAATTTCAATCTCTGGTTTTATGCAGCACCCCAACTCACATTTCCCCTTAAGCAAGCATAAGTTGGTTTTCTACATTTGAGACCCTGTTCTGTTTTGTAATTCAGTTCCTGTGTAGCCAAGTTTACATTCCGTGTAGTAGTGATATCTTATGATGTTTGTTTTTCTGTGTGACTTATTTCACTTAGAATCATCGTACCTGAATCCACTCATTATGCTGCTATGGGCCTGATGACATAGATTTCATTGCTGAGTGATATTGCATTGTACGTATGTACCACAACTTCTTTTTCCATTTTTCACTTTCTGTGATTTTGAACTTGTACTGTAAACAAGGTTCTTGTAAACAGAGCCGTCCCAAACTTTGGGGTGGCTGTGTCTTTTAGTTTTTAATTTCCCTAAGCTATAGGACCATAAGTGGAAGTGCCCTAGGCTCTGTTGCTTTGTTTATTAGATGTTTCAGGAAACACCATACACTTCTCCAGAGTGGCTGTTGGCAATTTACATCCCGCCCATGAGCATAACAAGGCTCCCAGTTCTCCATGGCCTCTCCTGCCTTTCTGGATTTTACACTTTTTTCAGATGGCCCTTTTGACCAGGGGACAGTGAGACTTCATTGTAGTGCAGATTTCCTTTGCAAGCTTGCTTGGTTGGCCAAAAAGGGCGTATGCGTTTTTTCCTGAATATATTCAGGAAAAAACGCATACGCCCTTTTTGGCCAAGTGCATCATTGTGGACGTTCTGCCTCTTTTCCTATGCTTTACATGCAATTCCAGTCTACCTCCTGAAATCGGTTTCCTGCAATTCTGCCCGCTTTCAAGTCCTCTTGGCTGCCTTACTTCAATATATTTTTGGACTATAGCTGTCATTTATAACTCTGCAGGTTTGTGAATGACAGTGCCCCTGAGCTCCTTTCTTCAACTCGCTTTCTTGTGAGCTGGCCGCAACACCGCAGGATTGCTTCAGGCCCTAGTGTGGTTCCGGCATGGCACGCTGAGCCTTTGGTTAATTCCTCTTCCTGGTGGGAAATGAGAGTTAAATTTGCCCGTCCAGACACCTCCAGCTAGTCTCTCATTGGTTCTCCCTATTCCTGTTCATTTTCCGCAGAAATTGCAAACTGGGCCAAAGAGGACGTTAAAGGCACTGACTCTCCAAGTGGGGAGAGTGTTAGTAAAGCGTCTGGAATGTGTCACCCGAGTACCAGGGGATGAAAACTGACACAATTGAACACGTTTCCCGATCACATGGTGGATCATACTCTGGGTTCCACATGCATGTTTTAGCTGAAGGAAGAATCCCTTAAACCTGGAGAGTTGAGACCCATGGAATGGGTACCATGCAATATGACTTCAAAGGGTCTGCATTTGCTCACCGAACCTCACCAATCCTATCACTGCTGCATTTATGCCGCTGTACACACGCTTGATTCTCTTTCGGAGACATAGAAATCCATAGGTTTTAAGATTCTTACTAGTCAGGTATATTCTTAGGCGTTTAATATGATGTGTAGAGTCCACTTCGTTGAGCAAGGAGTAGCTCTTGTCTATTACATATTTGGCTTATGGAACGGTATCTGTGCTAATTTCAATCTCTGGTTTTATGCAGCACCCCAACTCACCTTTCCCCTTAAGCAAGCATAAGTCGGTTTTCTACATTTGAGACCCTGTTCTGTTTTGTAATTCAGTTCCTGTGTAGCCAAGTTTACATTCCATGTGGTAGAGATATCTTATGATGTTTCTTTTTCTGTGTGACTTATTTCACTTAGAATCATCGTACCTGAATCCACTCATTATGCTGCTATGGGCCTGATGACATAGATTTCATTGCTGAGTGATATTGCATTGTACGTAAGTACCACAACTTCTTTATCCATTTTGCGCTTTCTGTGATATTGAACTTGTACCGTAAACGAGGTTCTTGTAAACAGAGCTGTCCCAAACATTTGGGTGGTTGTGTCTTTTTTATTTTAATTTCCCTAAACTATAGGACCATAAGTGGAAGTGCCCTAGGCTCTGTTGCTTTGTTTTGTAGATGTTTCAGGAAACACCATACACTTCTCCAGAGTGGCTGTTGGCAATTTACATCCCGCCCATCAGCATAACAAGGCTGCCAGTTCTCCATGGCCTGTCCTGTCTTTCTGGATTTTACACTTTTTTCAGATGGCCCTTTTGACCGGGGGGCAGTGAGACTTCATTGTAGTGCAGATTTCCTTTGCAAGCTTGCTTGGTTGGCCAAAAAGGGCGTATGCGTTTTTTCCTGAATATATTAAGGAAAAAACGCATACGCACTTTTTGGCCAAGTGCATCATTGTGGACGTTCTGCCTCTTTTCCTATGCTTTACATGCAATTCCAGTCTACCTCCTGAAATCGGTTTCCTGCAATTCTGCCCCGCTTTCAAGTCCTCTTGGCTGCCTTACTTCAATATACTTTTGGACGATAGCTATCATTTATAACTCTGCAGGTATGTGAATGACAGTGCCCCTGAGCTCCTTTCTTCAACTCGCTTTCTTGTGAGCTGGCCGCAACACCGCAGGATTGCTTCAGGCCTTAGTGTGGTTCAGGCATGGCACGCTGAGCCTTTGGTTAATTCCTCTTCCTGGTGGGAAATGAGAGTTAAATTTGCCCGTCCAGACACCTCCAGCTAGTCTCTCATTGGTTCTCCCTATTCCTGTTCATTTTCCGCAGAAATTGCAAACTGGGCCAAACAGGAGGTTAAAGGCACTGACTCTCCAAGTGGGGAGAGTGTTAGTAAAGCGTCTGGAATGTTGCACCCGAGTACCAGGGGACGAAAACTGAGACACATTTGAACACGTTTCCCGATCACATGGTGGATCATACTCTGGGTTCCACATGCATATTTTAGCTGAAGGAAGAATCCCTTAAACCTGGAGAGTTGAGACCCCTGCAATGGGTACCATGCAATATGTCTTCAAAGGGTCTGCATTTGCTCACCGAACCTCACCAATCCTATCACTGCTGCATTTATGCCACTGTACACACGCTTCATTCTCTTTCTGAGACATATAAATCCATAGGTTTTAAGATTCTTACTAGTCAGGTATATTCTTAGGCGTTTAATATGGGGTGTAGAGTCCACTTCCTTGAGCAAGGAGTAGCTCTTGTCTATTACATATTTGGCTTATGGAACGGTATCTGTGCTAATTTCAATCTCTGGTTTTATGCAGCACCCCAACTCACCTTTCCCCTTAAGCAAGCATAAGTCGGTTTTCTACATTTGAGACCCTGTTCTGTTTTGTAATTCAGTTCCTGTGTAGCCAAGTTTACATTCCATGTGGTAGAGATATCTTATGATGTTTCTTTTTCTGTGTGACTTATTTCACTTAGAATCATCGTACCTGAATCCACTCATTATGCTGCTATGGGCCTGATGACATAGATTTCATTGCTGAGTGATATTGCATTGTACGTAAGTACCACAACTTCTTTATCCATTTTTCACTTTCTGTGATTTTGAACTTGTACTGTAAACGAGGTTCTTGTAAACAGAGCCTTCCCAAACTTTGGGGTGGCTGTGTCTTTTTGATTTTAATTTCCCTAAGCTATAGGACCATAAGTGGAAGAGCCCTAGGCTCTGTTGTTTTGTTTTTTAGATGTTTCAGGAAACACCATACACTTCTCCAGAGTGGCTGTTGGCAATTTACATGCCGCCCATCAGCATAACAAGGCTCCCAGTTCTCCATGGCCTGTCCTGCCTTTCTGGATTTTACACTTTTTTCAGATGACCCTTTTCACCGTGGGGCAGTGAGACTTCATTGTAGTGCAGATTTCCTTTGCAAGCTTGCTTGGTTGGCCAAAAAGGGCGTATGCGTTTTTTCCTGAATATATTCAGGAAAAAATGCATACGCCCTTTTTGGCCAAGTGCATCATTGTGGACGTTCTGCCTCTTTTCCTTTGCTTTACATGCAATTCCAGTCTACCTCCTGAAATCGGTTTCCTGCAATTCTGCCCAGCGTTCAAGTCCTCTTGGCAGGCTTACTTCAATATATTTTTGGACGATAGCTGTCATTTATAACTCTGCAGGTATGTGAATGACAGTGCCCCTGAGCTCCTTTCTTCAACTCGCTTTCTTGTGAGCTGGCCGCAACACCGCAGGATTGCTTCAGGCCCTAGTGTTGTTCCGGCATGGCACGCTGAGCCTTTGTTTAATTCCTCTTCCTGGTGGGAAATGAGAGTTAAATTTGCCCGTCCAGACACCTCCAGCTAGTCTCTCATTGGTTCTCCCTATTCCTGTTCATTTTCCGCAGAAATTGCAAACTGGGCCAAACAATAGTTTAAAGGCACTGACTCTCCAAGTGGGGAGAGTGTTAGTAAAGCGTCTGGAATGTTGCACCCAAGTACCAGGGGATGAAAACTGACACAATTAAACACGTTTCCCGATCACACGGTGGATCATACTCTGGGTTCCACATGCATGTTTTAGCTGAAGGAAGAATCCCTTAAACCTGGAGAGTTGAGACCCATGGAATGGGTACCATGCAATATGACTTCAAAGGTTCTGCATTTGCTCACCGAACCTCACCAATCCTATCAGTGCTGCGTTTATGACACTGTACACACGCTTGATTCTCTTTCGGAGACATATAAATCCATAGGTTTTAAGATTCTTTCTAGTCAGGTATATTCTTACGCGTTTAATATGTGGTGTAGAGTCCACTTCGTTGAGCAAGGAGTAGCTCTTGTCTATTAAATATTTGGCTTATGGAACGGTATCCGTTCTAATTTCAATCTCTGGTTTTATGCAGCACCCCAACTCACCTTTCGCCTTAAGCAAGCATAAGTTGGTTTTCTACATTTGAGACCCTGTTCTGTTTTGTAATTCAGTTCCTGTGTAGCCAAGTTTACATTCCTTGTAGTAGTGATATCTTATGATGTTTCTTTTTCTGTGTGACTTATTTCACTTAGAATCATCGTACCTGAATCCACTCATTATGCTGCTACGGGCCTGATGACATAGATTTCATTGCTGAGTGATATTGCATTGTACGTAAGTACCACAACTTCTTTATCCATTTTTCGCTTTCTGTGATATTGAACTTGGACCATAAATGAGGTTCTTGTAAACAGAGCTGTCCCTAACTTTGGGGTGGCTGAGTCTTTTTGATTTTAATTTCCCTAAGCTATAGGACCATAAGTGGAAGTGCCCTAGGCTCTGTTGCTTTGTTTTTTAGATGTTTCAGGAAACACCATACACTTCTCCAGAGTGGCTGTTGGCAATTTACATCACGCCCATCAGCATAACAAGGCTCCCAGTTCTCCATGGCCTGTCCTGCCTTTCTGGATTTTACACTTTTTTCAGATGGCCCTGTTGACCGGGGAGCAGTGAGACTTCATTGTAGTGCAGATTTCCTTTGCAAGCTTGCTTGGTTGGCCAAAAAGGGAGTATGCGTTTTTTCCTGAATATATTCAGGAAAAAACGCATACGCACTTTTTGGCCAAGTGCATCATTGTGGACGTTCTGCCTCTTTTCCTATGCTTTACATGCAATTCCAGTCTACCTCCTGAAATCGGTTTCCTGCAATTCTGTCCCGCTTTCAAGTCCTCTTGGCAGCCTTACTTCAATATATTTTTGGACGATAGCTATCATTTATAACTCTGCAGGTATGTGAATAACAGTGTCCCTGAGCTCCTTTCTTCAACTCGCTTTCTTGTGAGCTGGCCGCAACACCGCAGGATTGCTTCAGGCCCTAGTGTGGTTCCGGCATGGCACGCTGAGCCTTTGTTTAATTCCTCTTCCTGGTGGGAAATGAGAGTTAAATTTGCCCATCAAGACACCTCCAGCTAGTCTCTCATTGGTTCTCTCTATTCCTGTTCATTTTCCGCAGAAATTGCAAACTGGGCCAAACAGGAGGTTAAAGGCACTGACTCTCCAATTGGGGAGAGTGTTAGTAAAGCGTCTGGAATGTTGCACCCGAGTACCAGGGGACGAAAACTGAGACACATTTGAACACGTTTCCCGATCACATGGTGGATCATACTCTGGGTTCCACATGCATGTTTTAGCTGAAGGAAGAATCCCTTAAACCTGGAGAGTTGAGACCCCTGCAATGGGTACCATGCAATATGACTTCAAAGGGTCTGCATTTGCTCACCGAACCTCACCAATCCTATCACTGCTGCATTTATGCCACTGTACACACGCTTGATTCTCTTTCTGAGACATATAAATCCATAGGTTTTAAGTTTCTTACTAGTCAGATATATTCTTAGGTGTTTAATATGGGGTGTAGAGTCCACTTCGTTGAGCAAGGAGTAGCTCTTGTCTATTACATATTTGGCTTATGGAACGGTATCTGTGCTAATTTCAATCTCTGGTTTTATGCAGCACCCCAACTCACCTTTCCCCTTAAGCAAGCATAAGTCAGTTTTCTACATTTGAGACCCTGTTCTGTTTTGTAATTCAGTTCCTGTGTAGCCAAGTTTACATTCCATGTGGTAGAGATATCTTATGATGTTTCTTTTTCTGTGTGACTTATTTCACTTAGAATCATCGTACCTGAATCCACTCATTATGCTGCTATGGGCCTGATGACATAGATTTCATTGCTGAGTGATATTGCATTGTACATAAGTACCACAACTTCTTTATCCATTTTTCACTTTCTGTGATTTTGAACTTGTACTGTAAACAAGGTTCTTGTAAACAGAGCCTTCCCAAACTTTGGGGTGGCTGAGTCTTTTTGATTTTAATTTCCCTAAGCTATAGGACCATAAGTGGAAGTGCCCTAGGCTCTGTTGCTTTGTTTTTTAGATGTTTCAGGAAACACCATACACTTCTCCAGAGTGGCTGTTGGCAATTTACATCCCGCCCATCAGCATAACAAGGCTCCCAGTTCTCCATGGCCTGTCCTGCCTTTCTGGATTTTACACTTTTTTCAGATGGCCCTTTTGACCGGGGGGCAGTGAGACTTCATTGTAGTGCAGATTTCCTTTGCAAGCTTGCTTGGTTGGCCAAAAAGTGTGTATGCGTTTTTTCCTGAATATATTCAGGAAAAAACGCATACGCCCTTTTTGGCCAAGTGCATCATTGTGGACGTTCTGCCTCTTTTCCTTTGCTTTACATACAATTCCAGTCTACCTCCTGAAATCGGTTTCCTGCAATTCTGCCCAGCGTTCAAGTCCTCTTGGCAGCCTTACTTCAATATATTTTTGGACGATAGCTGTCATTTATAACTCTGCAGGTATGTGAATGACAGTGCCCCTGAGCTCCTTTCTTCAACTCGCTTTCTTGTGAGCTGGCCGCAACACCGCAGCATTGCTTCAGGCCCTAGTGTGGTTCCGGCATGACATGCTGAGCCTTTGGTTAATTCCTCTTCCTGGTGGGAAATGAGAGTTAACTTTGCCCGTCCAGACACCTCCAGCTAGTCTCTCATTGGTTCTCCCTATTCCTGTTCATTTTCCGCAGAAATTGCAAACTGGGCCAAACAAGAGGTTAAAGGCACTGACTCTCCAAGTGGGGAGAGTGTTAATAAAGCGTCTGGAATGTTGCACCCGAGTCCCGGGGGATGAAAACTGACACAATTAAACACGTTTCCCGATCACACGGTGGATCATACTCTGGGTTCCACATGCATGTTTTAGCTGAAGGAAGAATCCCTTAAACCTGGAGAGTTGAGACCCATGGAATGGGTACCATGCAATATGACTTCAAAGGTTCTGCATTTGCTCACCGAACCTCACCAATCCTATCACTGCTGCGTTTATGACACTGTACACACGCTTGATTCTCTTTCGGAGACATATAAATCCATAGGATTTAAGATTCTTTCTAGTCAGGTATATTCTTACGCGTTTAATATGGGGTGTATAGTCCACTTCGTTGAGCAAGGAGTAGCTCTTGTCTATTAAATATTTGGCTTATGGAACGGTATCTGTTCTAATTTCAATCTCTGGTTTTATGCAGCACCCCAACTCACCTTTCGCCTTAAGCAAGCATAAGTTGGTTTTCTACATTTGAGACCCTGTTCTGTTTTGTAATTCAGTTCCTGTGTAGCCAAGTTTACATTCCTTGTAGTAGTGATATCTTATGATGTTTGATTTTCTGTGTGACTTATTTCACTTAGAATCATCGTACCTGAATCCACTCATTATGCTGATACGGGCCTGATGACATAGATTTCATTGCTGAGTGATATTGCATTGTACGTAAGTACCACAACTTCTTTATCCATTTTTCGCTTTCTGTGATATTGAACTTGGACCATAAATGAGGTTCTTGTACACAGAGCTGTCCCTAACTTTGGGGTGGCTGAGTCTTTTTGATTTTAATTTCCCTAAGCTATAGGACCATAAGTGGAAGTGCCCTAGGCTCTGTTGCTTTGTTTTTTAGATGTTTCAGGAAACACCATACACTTCTCCAGAGTGGCTGTTGGCAATTTACATCCCGCCCATCAGCATAACAAGGCTCCCAGTTCTCCATGGCCTGTCCTGCCTTTCTGGATTTTACACTTTTTTCAGATGGCCCTTTTGACCGGGGAGCAGTGAGACTTCATTGTAGTGCAGATTTCCTTTGCAAGCTTGCTTGGTTGGCCACAAAGGGCGTATGCGTTTTTTCCTGAATATATTCAGGAAAAAACGCATACGCCCTTTTTGGCCAAGTGCATCATTGTGGACGTTCTGCCTCTTTTCCTATGCTTTACATGCAATTCCAGTCTACCTCCTGAAATCGGTTTCCTGCAATTCTGCCCCGCTTTCAAGTCCTCTTGGCAGCCTTACTTCAATATATTTTTGGACGATAGCTATCATTTATAACTCTGCAGGTATGTGAATGACAGTGTCCCTGAGCTCCTTTCTTCAACTCGCTTTCTTGTGAGCTGGCCGCAACACCGCTGCATTGCTTCAGGCCCAAGTGTGGTTCCGGCATGGCACGCTGAGCCTTTGTTTAATTACTCTTCCTGGTGGGAAATGATAGTTAAATTTGCCCATCCAGACACCTCCAGCTAGTCTCTCATTGGTTCTCTCTATTCCTGTTCATTTTCCGCAGAAATTGCAAACTGGGCCAAACAGGAGGTTAAAGGCACTGACTCTCCAATTGGGGAGAGTGTTAGTAAAGCGTCTGGAATGTTGCACCCGAGTACCAGGGGACGAAAACTGAGACACATTTGAACACGTTTCCCGATCACATGGTGGATCATACTCTGGGTTCCACATGCATGTTTTAGCTGAAGGAAGAATCCCTTAAACCTGGAGAGTTGAGACCCCTGGAATGGGTACCATGCAATATGACTTCAAAGGGTCTGCATTTGCTCACCGAACCTCACCAATCCTATCACTGCTGCATTTATGCCACTGTACACACGCTTGATTCTCTTTCTGAGACATATAAATCCATAGGTTTTAAGATTCTTACTAGTCAGGTATATTCTTAGGCGTTTAATATGGGGTGTAGAGTCCACTTCGTTGAGCAAGGAGTAGCTCTTGTCTATTACATATTTGGCTTATGGAACGGTATCTGTGCTAATTTCAATCTCTGGTTTTATGCAGCACCCCAACTCACCTTTCCCCTTAAGCAAGCATAAGTCGGTTTTCTACATTTGAGACCCTGTTCTGTTTTGTAATTCAGTTCCTGTGTAGCCAAGTTTACATTCCATGTGGTAGAGATATCTTATGATGTTTCTTTTTCTGTGTGACTTATTTCACTTAGAATCATCGTACCTGAATCCACTCATTATGCTGCTACGGGCCTGATGACATAGATTTCATTGCTGAGTGATATTGCATTGTACGTAAGTACCACAACTTCTTTACCCATTTTTCGCTTTCTGCGATATTGAACTTGTACCGTAAACGAGGTTCTTGTAAACAGAGCCGTCCCAAACATTGGGTTGGCTGTGTCTTTTTGATTTTAATTTCCCTAAGCTATAGGACTATAAGTGGAAGTGCCCTAGGCTCTGTTGCTTAGTTTTTTAGATGTTTCAGGAAACACCATACACTTCTCCAGAGTGGCTGTTGGCAATTTACATCCCGCCCATCAGCATAACAAGGCTCCCAGTTCTCCATGGCCTGTCCTGCTTTGCTGGATTTTATGCTTTTTTCAGATGGCCCTTTTGCCCGCGGGGTAGTGAGACTTCATTGTAGTGCAGATTCCCTTTGCAAGCTTGCTTGGTTGGCCAAAAAGGGCGTATGCGTTTTTTCCTGAATATATTCAGGAAAAAACGCATACGCCCTTTTTGGCCAAGTGCATCATTGTGGACGTTCTGCCTCTTTTCCTATGCTTTACATGCAATTCCAGTCTACCTCCTGAAATCGGTTTCCTGCAATTCTGCCCCGCTTTCAAGTCCTCTTGGCAGCCTTACTTCAATATATTTTTGGACGATAGCTGTCAATTTTAACTCTGCAGGTTTGTGAATGACAGTGCCCCTGAGCTCCTTTCTTCAACTCGCTTTCTTGTGAGCTTGCCGCAACACCGCAGGATTGCTTCAGGTCCCAGTGTGGTTCCGGCATGGCACGCTGAGCCTTTGTTTAATTCCTCTTCCTGGTGGGAAATGAGAGTTAAATTTGCCCGTCCAGACACCTCCAGCTAGTCTCTCATTGGTTCTCCCTATTCCTGTTCATTTTCCGCAGAAATTGCAAACTGGGCCAAACAGGAGGTTAAAGGCACTGACTCTCCAAGTGGGGAGAGTGTTAGTAAAGCGTCTGGAATGTTGCATCCGAGTACCAGGGGACGAAAACTGAGACACCTTTGAACACGTTTCCCAATCACATGGTGTATCATACTCTGGGTTTCACATGCATGTTTTAGCTGAAGGAAGAATCCCTTAAACCTGGAGAGTTGAGACCCATGGAATGGGTACCATGCAATATGACTTCAAAGGGTCTGCATTTGCTCACCGAACCTCACCAATCCTATCACTGCTGCGTTTATGCCGCTGTACACACTCTTGATTCTCTTTCGGAGACATATAAATCCATAGGTTTTAAGATTCTTACTAGTCAGGTATATTCGTAGGCGTTTAATATGGGGTGTTGAGTCCACTTCATTGAACAAGGAGTAGCTCTTGTCTATTACATATTTGGCTTATGGAACGGTATCTGTGCTTATTTCAATCTCTGGGTTTATGCAGCACCCCAACTCACATTTCCCCTTAAGCAAGCATAAGTCGGTTTTCTACATTTGAGACCCTGTTCTGTTTTGTAATTCAGTTCCTGTGTAGACAAGTTTACATTCCATGTGGTAGAGATATCTTATGATGTTTCTTTTTCTGTGTGACTTATTTCACTTAGAATCATCGTACCTGAATCCACTCATTATGCTGCTATGGGCCTGATGACATAGATTTCATTGCTGAGTGATATTGCATTGTACGTAAGTACCACAACTTCTTTATCCATTTTTCACTTTCTGTGATTTTGAACTTGTACTGTAAACGAGGTTCTTGTAAACAGAGCCTTCCCAAACTTTGGGGTGGCTGTGTCTTTTTGATTTTAATTTCCCTAAGCTATAGGACCATAAGTGGAAGAGCCCTAGGCTCTGTTGCTTTGTTTTTTAGATGTTTCAGGAAACACCATACACTTCTCCAGAGTGGCTGTTGGCAATTTACATCCCGCCCATCAGCATAACAAGGCTCCCAGTTCTCCATGGCCTGTCCTGCCTTTCTGGATTTTACACTTTTTTCAGATGGCCCTTTTGACCGGGGAGCAGTGAGACTTCATTGTAGTGCAGATTTCCTTTGCAAGCTTGCTTGGTTGGCCACAAAGGGCGTATGCGTTTTTTCCTGAATATATTCAGGAAAAAACGCATACGCCCTTTTTGGCCAAGTGCATCATTGTGGACGTTCTGCCTCTTTTCCTATGCTTTACATGCAATTCCAGTCTACCTCCTGAAATCGGTTTCCTGCAATTCTGCCCCGCTTTCAAGTCCTCTTGGCAGCCTTACTTCAATATATTTTTGGACGATAGCTATCATTTATAACTCTGCAGGTATGTGAATGACAGTGTCCCTGAGCTCCTTTCTTCAACTCGCTTTCTTGTGAGCTGGCCGCAACACCGCTGCATTGCTTCAGGCCCAAGTGTGGTTCCGGCATGGCACGCTGAGCCTTTGTTTAATTACTCTTCCTGGTGGGAAATGATAGTTAAATTTGCCCATCCAGACACCTCCAGCTAGTCTCTCATTGGTTCTCTCTATTCCTGTTCATTTTCCGCAGAAATTGCAAACTGGGCCAAACAGGAGGTTAAAGGCACTGACTCTCCAATTGGGGAGAGTGTTAGTAAAGCGTCTGGAATGTTGCACCCGAGTACCAGGGGACGAAAACTGAGACACATTTGAACACGTTTCCCGATCACATGGTGGATCATACTCTGGGTTCCACATGCATGTTTTAGCTGAAGGAAGAATCCCTTAAACCTGGAGAGTTGAGACCCCTGGAATGGGTACCATGCAATATGACTTCAAAGGGTCTGCATTTGCTCACCGAACCTCACCAATCCTATCACTGCTGCATTTATGCCACTGTACACACGCTTGATTCTCTTTCTGAGACATATAAATCCATAGGTTTTAAGATTCTTACTAGTCAGGTATATTCTTAGGCGTTTAATATGGGGTGTAGAGTCCACTTCGTTGAGCAAGGAGTAGCTCTTGTCTATTACATATTTGGCTTATGGAACGGTATCTGTGCTAATTTCAATCTCTGGTTTTATGCAGCACCCCAACTCACCTTTCCCCTTAAGCAAGCATAAGTCGGTTTTCTACATTTGAGACCCTGTTCTGTTTTGTAATTCAGTTCCTGTGTAGCCAAGTTTACATTCCATGTGGTAGAGATATCTTATGATGTTTCTTTTTCTGTGTGACTTATTTCACTTAGAATCATCGTACCTGAATCCACTCATTATGCTGCTACGGGCCTGATGACATAGATTTCATTGCTGAGTGATATTGCATTGTACGTAAGTACCACAACTTCTTTACCCATTTTTCGCTTTCTGCGATATTGAACTTGTACCGTAAACGAGGTTCTTGTAAACAGAGCCGTCCCAAACATTGGGTTGGCTGTGTCTTTTTGATTTTAATTTCCCTAAGCTATAGGACTATAAGTGGAAGTGCCCTAGGCTCTGTTGCTTAGTTTTTTAGATGTTTCAGGAAACACCATACACTTCTCCAGAGTGGCTGTTGGCAATTTACATCCCGCCCATCAGCATAACAAGGCTCCCAGTTCTCCATGGCCTGTCCTGCTTTGCTGGATTTTATGCTTTTTTCAGATGGCCCTTTTGCCCGCGGGGTAGTGAGACTTCATTGTAGTGCAGATTCCCTTTGCAAGCTTGCTTGGTTGGCCAAAAAGGGCGTATGCGTTTTTTCCTGAATATATTCAGGAAAAAACGCATACGCCCTTTTTGGCCAAGTGCATCATTGTGGACGTTCTGCCTCTTTTCCTATGCTTTACATGCAATTCCAGTCTACCTCCTGAAATCGGTTTCCTGCAATTCTGCCCCGCTTTCAAGTCCTCTTGGCAGCCTTACTTCAATATATTTTTGGACGATAGCTGTCAATTTTAACTCTGCAGGTTTGTGAATGACAGTGCCCCTGAGCTCCTTTCTTCAACTCGCTTTCTTGTGAGCTTGCCGCAACACCGCAGGATTGCTTCAGGTCCCAGTGTGGTTCCGGCATGGCACGCTGAGCCTTTGGTTAATTCCTCTTCCTGGTGGGAAATGAGAGTTAAATTTGCCCGTCCAGACACCTCCAGCTAGTCTCTCATTGGTTCTCCCTATTCCTGTTCATTTTCCGCAGAAATTGCAAACTGGGCCAAACAGGAGGTTAAAGGCACTGACTCTCCAAGTGGGGAGAGTGTTAGTAAAGCGTCTGGAATGTTGCATCCGAGTACCAGGGGACGAAAACTGAGACACCTTTGAACACGTTTCCCAATCACATGGTGTATCATACTCTGGGTTTCACATGCATGTTTTAGCTGAAGGAAGAATCCCTTAAACCTGGAGAGTTGAGACCCATGGAATGGGTACCATGCAATATGACTTCAAAGGGTCTGCATTTGCTCACCGAACCTCACCAATCCTATCACTGCTGCGTTTATGCCGCTGTACACACTCTTGATTCTCTTTCGGAGACATATAAATCCATAGGTTTTAAGATTCTTACTAGTCAGGTATATTCGTAGGCGTTTAATATGGGGTGTTGAGTCCACTTCATTGAACAAGGAGTAGCTCTTGTCTATTACATATTTGGCTTATGGAACGGTATCTGTGCTTATTTCAATCTCTGGGTTTATGCAGCACCCCAACTCACATTTCCCCTTAAGCAAGCATAAGTCGGTTTTCTACATTTGAGACCCTGTTCTGTTTTGTAATTCAGTTCCTGTGTAGACAAGTTTACATTCCATGTGGTAGAGATATCTTATGATGTTTCTTTTTCTGTGTGACTTATTTCACTTAGAATCATCGTACCTGAATCCACTCATTATGCTGCTATGGGCCTGATGACATAGATTTCATTGCTGAGTGATATTGCATTGTACGTAAGTACCACAACTTCTTTATCCATTTTTCACTTTCTGTGATTTTGAACTTGTACTGTAAACGAGGTTCTTGTAAACAGAGCCTTCCCAAACTTTGGGGTGGCTGTGTCTTTTTGATTTTAATTTCCCTAAGCTATAGGACCATAAGTGGAAGAGCCCTAGGCTCTGTTGCTTTGTTTTTTAGATGTTTCAGGAAACACCATACACTTCTCCAGAGTGGCTGTTGGCAATTTACATCCCGCCCATCAGCATAACAAGGCTCCCAGTTCTCCATGGCCTGTCCTGCCTTTCTGGATTTTACACTTTTTTCAGATGGCCCTTTTGACCGGGGAGCAGTGAGACTTCATTGTAGTGCAGATTTCCTTTGCAAGCTTGCTTGGTTGGCCACAAAGGGCGTATGCGTTTTTTCCTGAATATATTCAGGAAAAAACGCATACGCCCTTTTTGGCCAAGTGCATCATTGTGGACGTTCTGCCTCTTTTCCTATGCTTTACATGCAATTCCAGTCTACCTCCTGAAATCGGTTTCCTGCAATTCTGCCCCGCTTTCAAGTCCTCTTGGCAGCCTTACTTCAATATATTTTTGGACGATAGCTATCATTTATAACTCTGCAGGTATGTGAATGACAGTGTCCCTGAGCTCCTTTCTTCAACTCGCTTTCTTGTGAGCTGGCCGCAACACCGCTGCATTGCTTCAGGCCCAAGTGTGGTTCCGGCATGGCACGCTGAGCCTTTGTTTAATTACTCTTCCTGGTGGGAAATGATAGTTAAATTTGCCCATCCAGACACCTCCAGCTAGTCTCTCATTGGTTCTCTCTATTCCTGTTCATTTTCCGCAGAAATTGCAAACTGGGCCAAACAGGAGGTTAAAGGCACTGACTCTCCAATTGGGGAGAGTGTTAGTAAAGCGTCTGGAATGTTGCACCCGAGTACCAGGGGACGAAAACTGAGACACATTTGAACACGTTTCCCGATCACATGGTGGATCATACTCTGGGTTCCACATGCATGTTTTAGCTGAAGGAAGAATCCCTTAAACCTGGAGAGTTGAGACCCCTGGAATGGGTACCATGCAATATGACTTCAAAGGGTCTGCATTTGCTCACCGAACCTCACCAATCCTATCACTGCTGCATTTATGCCACTGTACACACGCTTGATTCTCTTTCTGAGACATATAAATCCATAGGTTTTAAGATTCTTACTAGTCAGGTATATTCTTAGGCGTTTAATATGGGGTGTAGAGTCCACTTCGTTGAGCAAGGAGTAGCTCTTGTCTATTACATATTTGGCTTATGGAACGGTATCTGTGCTAATTTCAATCTCTGGTTTTATGCAGCACCCCAACTCACCTTTCCCCTTAAGCAAGCATAAGTCGGTTTTCTACATTTGAGACCCTGTTCTGTTTTGTAATTCAGTTCCTGTGTAGCCAAGTTTACATTCCATGTGGTAGAGATATCTTATGATGTTTCTTTTTCTGTGTGACTTATTTCACTTAGAATCATCGTACCTGAATCCACTCATTATGCTGCTACGGGCCTGATGACATAGATTTCATTGCTGAGTGATATTGCATTGTACGTAAGTACCACAACTTCTTTACCCATTTTTCGCTTTCTGCGATATTGAACTTGTACCGTAAACGAGGTTCTTGTAAACAGAGCCGTCCCAAACATTGGGTTGGCTGTGTCTTTTTGATTTTAATTTCCCTAAGCTATAGGACTATAAGTGGAAATGCCCTAGGCTCTGTTGCTTAGTTTTTTAGATGTTTCAGGAAACACCATACACTTCTCCAGAGTGGCTGTTGGCAATTTACATCCCGCCCATCAGCATAACAAGGCTCCCAGTTCTCCATGGCCTGTCCTGCTTTGCTGGATTTTATGCTTTTTTCAGATGGCCCTTTTGCCCGCGGGGTAGTGAGACTTCATTGTAGTGCAGATTCCCTTTGCAAGCTTGCTTGGTTGGCCAAAAAGGGCGTATGCGTTTTTTCCTGAATATATTCAGGAAAAAACGCATACGCCCTTTTTGGCCAAGTGCATCATTGTGGACGTTCTGCCTCTTTTCCTATGCTTTACATGCAATTCCAGTCTACCTCCTGAAATCGGTTTCCTGCAATTCTGCCCCGCTTTCAAGTCCTCTTGGCAGCCTTACTTCAATATATTTTTGGACGATAGCTGTCAATTTTAACTCTGCAGGTTTGTGAATGACAGTGCCCCTGAGCTCCTTTCTTCAACTCGCTTTCTTGTGAGCTTGCCGCAACACCGCAGGATTGCTTCAGGTCCCAGTGTGGTTCCGGCATGGCACGCTGAGCCTTTGGTTAATTCCTCTTCCTGGTGGGAAATGAGAGTTAAATTTGCCCGTCCAGACACCTCCAGCTAGTCTCTCATTGGTTCTCCCTATTCCTGTTCATTTTCCGCAGAAATTGCAAACTGGGCCAAACAGGAGGTTAAAGGCACTGACTCTCCAAGTGGGGAGAGTGTTAGTAAAGCGTCTGGAATGTTGCATCCGAGTACCAGGGGACGAAAACTGAGACACCTTTGAACACGTTTCCCAATCACATGGTGTATCATACTCTGGGTTTCACATGCATGTTTTAGCTGAAGGAAGAATCCCTTAAACCTGGAGAGTTGAGACCCATGGAATGGGTACCATGCAATATGACTTCAAAGGGTCTGCATTTGCTCACCGAACCTCACCAATCCTATCACTGCTGCGTTTATGCCGCTGTACACACTCTTGATTCTCTTTCGGAGACATATAAATCCATAGGTTTTAAGATTCTTACTAGTCAGGTATATTCGTAGGCGTTTAATATGGGGTGTTGAGTCCACTTCATTGAACAAGGAGTAGCTCTTGTCTATTACATATTTGGCTTATGGAACGGTATCTGTGCTTATTTCAATCTCTGGGTTTATGCAGCACCCCAACTCACATTTCCCCTTAAGCAAGCATAAGTCGGTTTTCTACATTTGAGACCCTGTTCTGTTTTGTAATTCAGTTCCTGTGTAGACAAGTTTACATTCCATGTGGTAGAGATATCTTATGATGTTTCTTTTTCTGTGTGACTTATTTCACTTAGAATCATCGTACCTGAATCCACTCATTATGCTGCTATGGGCCTGATGACATAGATTTCATTGCTGAGTGATATTGCATTGTACGTAAGTACCACAACTTCTTTATCCATTTTTCACTTTCTGTGATTTTGAACTTGTACTGTAAACGAGGTTCTTGTAAACAGAGCCTTCCCAAACTTTGGGGTGGCTGTGTCTTTTTGATTTTAATTTCCCTAAGCTATAGGACCATAAGTGGAAGAGCCCTAGGCTCTGTTGCTTTGTTTTTTAGATGTTTCAGGAAACACCATACACTTCTCCAGAGTGGCTGTTGGCAATTTACATCCCGCCCATCAGCATAACAAGGCTCCCAGTTCTCCATGGCCTGTCCTGCCTTTCTGGATTTTACACTTTTTTCAGATGGCCCTTTTGACCGGGGAGCAGTGAGACTTCATTGTAGTGCAGATTTCCTTTGCAAGCTTGCTTGGTTGGCCAAAAAGGGCGTATGCGTTTTTTCCTGAATATATTCAGGAAAAAACGCATACGCCCTTTTTGGCCAAGTGCATCATTGTGGACGTTCTGCCTCTTTTCCTTTGCTTTACATGCAATTCCAGTCTACCTCCTGAAATCGGTTTCCTGCAATTCTGCCCAGCGTTCAAGTTCTCTTGGCAGCCTTACTTCAATATATTTTTGGACGATAGCTGTCATTTATAACTCTGCAGGTCTGTGAATGACAGTGCCCCTGAGCTCCTTTCTTCAACTCGCTTTCTTGTGAGCTGGCCGCAACACCGCAGCATTGCTTCAGGCCCTAGTGTGGTTCTGGCATAACATGTTGAGCCTTTGGTTAATTCCTCTTCCTGGTGGGAAATGAGAGTTAAATTTGCCCGTCCAGACACCTCCAGGTAGTCTCTCATTGGTTCTCCCTATTCCTGTTCATTTTCCGCAGAAATTGCAAACTGGGCCAAACAAGAGGTTAAAGGCACTGACTCTCCAAGTGGGGAGAGTGTTAGTAAAGCGTCTGGAATGTTGCACCCGAGTACCAGGGGATGAAAACTGACACAATTAAACACGTTTCCATGATCACACGGTGGATCATACTCTGGGTTCCACATGCATGTTTTAGCTGAAGGAAGAATCCCTTAAACCTGGAGAGTTGAGACCCATGGAATGGGTACCATGCAATATGACTTCAAAGGTTCTGCATTTGCTCACCGAACCTCACCAATCCTATCACTGCTGCGTTTATGACACTGTACACACGCTTGATTCTCTTTCGGAGACATATAAATCCATAGGTTTTAAGATTCTTTCTAGTCAGGTATATTCTTACGTGTTTAATATGGGGTGTATAGTCCACTTCGTTGAGCAAGGAGTAGCTCTTGTCTATTAAATATTTGGCTTATGGAACGGTATCTGTTCTAATTTCAATCTCTGGTTTTATGCAGCACCCCAACTCACCTTTCGCCTTAAGCAAGCATAAGTTGGTTTTCTACATTTGAGACCCTGTTCTGTTTTGTAATTCAGTTCCTGTGTAGCCAAGTTTACATTCCTTGTAGTAGTGATATCTTATGATGTTTGATTTTCTGTGTGACTTATTTCACTTAGAATCATCGTACCTGAATCCACTCATTATGCTGATACGGGCCTGATGACATAGATTTCATTGCTGAGTGATATTGCATTGTACGTAAGTACCACAACTTCTTTATCCATTTTTCGCTTTCTGTGATATTGAACTTGGACCATAAATGAGGTTCTTGTACACAGAGCTGTCCCTAACTTTGGGGTGGCTGAGTCTTTTTGATTTTAATTTCCCTAAGCTATAGGACCATAAGTGGAAGTGCCCTAGGCTCTGTTGCTTTGTTTTTTAGATGTTTCAGGAAACACCATACACTTCTCCAGAGTGGCTGTTGGCAATTTACATCCCGCCCATCAGCATAACAAGGCTCCCAGTTCTCCATGGCCTGTCCTGCCTTTCTGGATTTTACACTTTTTTCAGATGGCCCTTTTGACCGGGGAGCAGTGAGACTTCATTGTAGTGCAGATTTCCTTTGCAAGCTTGCTTGGTTGGCCACAAAGGGCGTATGCGTTTTTTCCTGAATATATTCAGGAAAAAACGCATACGCCCTTTTTGGCCAAGTGCATCATTGTGGACGTTCTGCCTCTTTTCCTATGCTTTACATGCAATTCCAGTCTACCTCCTGAAATCGGTTTCCTGCAATTCTGCCCCGCTTTCAAGTCCTCTTGGCAGCCTTACTTCAATATATTTTTGGACGATAGCTATCATTTATAACTCTGCAGGTATGTGAATGACAGTGTCCCTGAGCTCCTTTCTTCAACTCGCTTTCTTGTGAGCTGGCCGCAACACCGCTGCATTGCTTCAGGCCCAAGTGTGGTTCCGGCATGGCACGCTGAGCCTTTGTTTAATTACTCTTCCTGGTGGGAAATGATAGTTAAATTTGCCCATCCAGACACCTCCAGCTAGTCTCTCATTGGTTCTCTCTATTCCTGTTCATTTTCCGCAGAAATTGCAAACTGGGCCAAACAGGAGGTTAAAGGCACTGACTCTCCAATTGGGGAGAGTGTTAGTAAAGCGTCTGGAATGTTGCACCCGAGTACCAGGGGACGAAAACTGAGACACATTTGAACACGTTTCCCGATCACATGGTGGATCATACTCTGGGTTCCACATGCATGTTTTAGCTGAAGGAAGAATCCCTTAAACCTGGAGAGTTGAGACCCCTGGAATGGGTACCATGCAATATGACTTCAAAGGGTCTGCATTTGCTCACCGAACCTCACCAATCCTATCACTGCTGCATTTATGCCACTGTACACACGCTTGATTCTCTTTCTGAGACATATAAATCCATAGGTTTTAAGATTCTTACTAGTCAGGTATATTCTTAGGCGTTTAATATGGGGTGTAGAGTCCACTTCGTTGAGCAAGGAGTAGCTCTTGTCTATTACATATTTGGCTTATGGAACGGTATCTGTGCTAATTTCAATCTCTGGTTTTATGCAGCACCCCAACTCACCTTTCCCCTTAAGCAAGCATAAGTCGGTTTTCTACATTTGAGACCCTGTTCTGTTTTGTAATTCAGTTCCTGTGTAGCCAAGTTTACATTCCATGTGGTAGAGATATCTTATGATGTTTCTTTTTCTGTGTGACTTATTTCACTTAGAATCATCGTACCTGAATCCACTCATTATGCTGCTACGGGCCTGATGACATAGATTTCATTGCTGAGTGATATTGCATTGTACGTAAGTACCACAACTTCTTTACCCATTTTTCGCTTTCTGCGATATTGAACTTGTACCGTAAACGAGGTTCTTGTAAACAGAGCCGTCCCAAACTTTGGGTTGGCTGTGTCTTTTTGATTTTAATTTCCCTAAGCTATAGGACTATAAGTGGAAGTGCCCTAGGCTCTGTTGCTTAGTTTTTTAGATGTTTCAGGAAACACCATACACTTCTCCAGAGTGGCTGTTGGCAATTTACATCCCGCCCATCAGCATAACAAGGCTCCCAGTTCTCCATGGCCTGTCCTGCTTTGCTTGATTTTATGCTTTTTTCAGATGGCCCTTTTGCCCGCGGGGTAGTGAGACTTCATTGTAGTGCAGATTCCCTTTGCAAGCTTGCTTGGTTGGCCAAAAAGGGCGTATGCGTTTTTTCCTGAATATATTCAGGAAAAAACGCATACGCCCTTTTTGGCCAAGTGCATCATTGTGGACGTTCTGCCTCTTTTCCTATGCTTTACATGCAATTCCAGTCTACCTCCTGAAATCGGTTTCCTGCAATTCTGCCCCGCTTTCAAGTCCTCTTGGCAGCCTTACTTCAATATATTTTTGGACGATAGCTGTCAATTTTAACTCTGCAGGTTTGTGAATGACAGTGCCCCTGAGCTCCTTTCTTCAACTCGCTTTCTTGTGAGCTGGCCGCAACACCGCAGGATTGCTTCAGGTCCCAGTGTGGTTCCGGCATGGCACGCTGAGCCTTTGGTTAATTCCTCTTCCTGGTGGGAAATGAGAGTTAAATTTGCCCGTCCAGACACCTCCAGCTAGTCTCTCATTGGTTCTCCCTATTCCTGTTCATTTTCCGCAGAAATTGCAAACTGGGCCAAACAGGAGGTTAAAGGCACTGACTCTCCAAGTGGGGAGAGTGTTAGTAAAGCGTCTGGAATGTTGCATCCGAGTACCAGGGGACGAAAACTGAGACACCTTTGAACACGTTTCCCAATCACATGGTGTATCATACTCTGGGTTTCACATGCATGTTTTAGCTGAAGGAAGAATCCCTTAAACCTGGAGAGTTGAGACCCATGGAATGGGTACCATGCAATATGACTTCAAAGGGTCTGCATTTGCTCACCGAACCTCACCAATCCTATCACTGCTGCGTTTATGCCGCTGTACACACTCTTGATTCTCTTTCGGAGACATATAAATCCATTGGTTTTAAGATTCTTACTAGTCAGGTATATTCGTAGGCGTTTAATATGGGGTGTTGAGTCCACTTCGTTGAACAAGGAGTAGCTCTTGTCTATTACATATTTGGCTTATGGAACGGTATCTGTGCTTATTTCAATCTCTGGGTTTATGCAGCACCCCAACTCACATTTCCCCTTAAGCAAGCATAAGTCGGTTTTCTACATTTGAGACCCTGTTCTGTTTTGTAATTCAGTTCCTGTGTAGCCAAGTTTACATTCCATGTGGTAGAGATATCTTATGATGTTTCTTTTTCTGTGTGACTTATTTCACTTAGAATCATCGTACCTGAATCCACTCATTATGCTGCTATGGGCCTGATGACATAGATTTCATTGCTGAGTGATATTGCATTGTACGTAAGTACCACAACTTCTTTATCCATTTTTCACTTTCTGTGATTTTGAACTTGTACTGTAAACGAGGTTCTTGTAAACAGAGCCTTCCCAAACTTTGGGGTGGCTGTGTCTTTTTGATTTTAATTTCCCTAAGCTATAGGACCATAAGTGGAAGAGCCCTAGGCTCTGTTGCTTTGTTTTTTAGATGTTTCAGGAAACACCATACACTTCTCCAGAGTGGCTGTTGGCAATTTACATCCCGCCCATCAGCATAACAAGGCTCCCAGTTCTCCATGGCCTGTCCTGCCTTTCTGGATTTTACACTTTTTTCAGATGGCCCTTTTGACCGGGGGGCAGTGAGACTTCATTGTAGTGCAGATTTCCTTTGCAAGCTTGCTTGGTTGGCCAAAAAGGGCGTATGCATTTATTCCTGAATATATTCAGGAAAAAACGCATACGCCCTTTTTGGCCAAGTGCATCATTGTGGACGTTCTGCCTCTTTTCCTATGCTTTACATGCAATTCCAGTCTACCTCCTGAAATCGGTTTCCTGCAATTCTTCCCCGCTTTCAAGTCCTCTTGGCAGCCTTACTTCAATATATTTTTGGACGATAGCTGTCATTTATAACTCTGCAGGTCTGTGAATGACAGTGCCCCTGAGCTCCTTTCTTCAACTCGCTTTCTTGTGAGCTGGCCGCAACACCGCAGCATTGCGTCAGGCCCTAGTGTGGTTCCGGCATGGCACACTGAGCCTTTGGTTAATTCCTCTTCCTGGTGGGAAATGAGAGTTAAATTTGCCCGTCCAGACACCTCCAGCTAGTCTCTCATTGGTTCTCCCTATTCCTGTTCATTTTCCGCAGAAATTGCAAACTGGGCCAAACAGGAGGTTAAAGGCACTGACTCTCCAAGTGGGGAGAGTGTTAGTAAAGCGTCTGGAATGTTGCATCCGAGTACCAGGGGACGAAAACTGAGACACCTTTGAACACGTTTCCCAATCACATGGTGTATCATACTCTGGGTTTCACATGCATGTTTTAGCTGAAGGAAGAATCCCTTAAACCTGGAGAGTTGAGACCCATGGAATGGGTACCATGCAATATGACTTCAAAGGGTCTGCATTTGCTCACCGAACCTCACCAATCCTATCACTGCTGCGTTTATGCCGCTGTACACACTCTTGATTCTCTTTCGGAGACATATAAATCCATTGGTTTTAAGATTCTTACTAGTCAGGTATATTCGTAGGCGTTTAATATGGGGTGTTGAGTCCACTTCGTTGAACAAGGAGTAGCTCTTGTCTATTACATATTTGGCTTATGGAACGGTATCTGTGCTTATTTCAATCTCTGGGTTTATGCAGCACCCCAACTCACATTTCCCCTTAAGCAAGCATAAGTCGGTTTTCTACATTTGAGACCCTGTTCTGTTTTGTAATTCAGTTCCTGTGTAGCCAAGTTTACATTCCATGTGGTAGAGATATCTTATGATGTTTCTTTTTCTGTGTGACTTATTTCACTTAGAATCATCGTACCTGAATCCACTCATTATGCTGCTATGGGCCTGATGACATAGATTTCATTGCTGAGTGATATTGCATTGTACGTAAGTACCACAACTTCTTTATCCATTTTTCACTTTCTGTGATTTTGAACTTGTACTGTAAACGAGGTTCTTGTAAACAGAGCCTTCCCAAACTTTGGGGTGGCTGTGTCTTTTTGATTTTAATTTCCCTAAGCTATAGGACCATAAGTGGAAGAGCCCTAGGCTCTGTTGCTTTGTTTTTTAGATGTTTCAGGAAACACCATACACTTCTCCAGAGTGGCTGTTGGCAATTTACATCCCGCCCATCAGCATAACAAGGCTCCCAGTTCTCCATGGCCTGTCCTGCCTTTCTGGATTTTACACTTTTTTCAGATGGCCCTTTTGACCGGGGGGCAGTGAGACTTCATTGTAGTGCAGATTTCCTTTGCAAGCTTGCTTGGTTGGCCAAAAAGGGCGTATGCATTTATTCCTGAATATATTCAGGAAAAAACGCATACGCCCTTTTTGGCCAAGTGCATCATTGTGGACGTTCTGCCTCTTTTCCTATGCTTTACATGCAATTCCAGTCTACCTCCTGAAATCGGTTTCCTGCAATTCTTCCCCGCTTTCAAGTCCTCTTGGCAGCCTTACTTCAATATATTTTTGGACGATAGCTGTCATTTATAACTCTGCAGGTCTGTGAATGACAGTGCCCCTGAGCTCCTTTCTTCAACTCGCTTTCTTGTGAGCTGGCCGCAACACCGCAGCATTGCGTCAGGCCCTAGTGTGGTTCCGGCATGGCACACTGAGCCTTTGGTTAATTCCTCTTCCTGGTGGGAAATGAGAGTTAAATTTGCCCGTCCAGACACCTCCAGCTAGTCTCTCATTGGTTCTCCCTATTCCTGTTCATTTTCCGCAGAAATTGCAAACTGGGCCAAACAAGAGGTTAAAGGCACTGACTCTCCAAGTGGGGAGAGTGTTAGTAAAGCATCTGGAATGTTGCACCCGAGTCCCGGGGGATGAAAACTGACACAATTAAACACGTTTCCCGATCACACGGTGGATCATACTCTGGGTTCCACATGCATGTTTTAGCTGAAGGAAGAATCCCTTAAGCCTGGAGAGTTGAGACCCATGGAATGGGTACCATGCAATATGACTTCAAAGGGTCTGCATTTGCTCACCGAACCTCACCAATCGTATCACTGCTGCATTTATGCTGCTGTACACACGCTTGATTCTCTTTCGGAGACATATAAATCCATAGGTTTTAAGATTCTTACTAGTCAGGTATATTCTTAGGCGTTTAATATGTGGTGTTGAGTCCACTTCGTTGAGCAAGGAGTAGCTCTTGTCTATTAAATATTTGGCTTATGGAACGGTATCTGTTCTAATTTCAATCTCTGGTTTTATGCAGCACCCCAACTCACCTTTCCCCTTAAGCAAGCATAAGTTGGTTTTCTACATTTGAGACCCTGTTCTGTTTTGTAATTCAGTTCCTGTGTAGCCAAGTTTACATTCCTTGTAGTAGTGATATCTTATGATGTTTGTTTTTCTGTGTGACTTATTTCACTTAGAATCATCGTACCTGAATCCACTCATTATGCTGCTACGGGCCTGATGACATAGATTTCATTGCTGAGTGATATTGCATTGTACGTAAGTACCACAACTTCTTTATCCATTTTTCGCTTTCTGTGATATTGAACTTGGACCATAAATGAGGTTCTTGTAAACAGAGATGTCCCTAACTTTGGGGTGGCTGAGTCTTTTTGATTTTAATTTCCCTAAGCTATAGGACCATAAGTGGAAGTGCCCTAGGCTCTGTTGCTTTGTTTTTTAGATGTTTCAGGAAACACCATACACTTCTCCAGAGTGGCTGTTGGCAATTTACATCCCGCCCATCAGCATAACAAGGCTCCCAGTTCTCCATGGCCTGTCCTGCCTTTCTGGATTTTACACTTTTTTCAGATGGCCCTTTTGACCTGGGAGCAGTGAGACTTCATTGTAGTGCAGATTTCCTTTGCAAGCTTGCTTGGTTGGCCAAAAAGTGCGTATGCGTTTTTTCCGGAATATATTCAGGAAAAAACGCATACGCCCTTTTTGGCCAAGTGCATCATTGTGGACGTTCTGCCTCTTTTCCTATGCTTTACATGCAATTCCAGTCTACCTCCTGAAATCGGTTTCCTGCAATTCTGCCCCGCTTTCAAGTCCTCTTGGCAGCCTTACTTCAATATATTTTTGGACGATAGCTATCATTTATAACTCTGCAGGTATGTGAATGACAGTGCCCCTGAGCTCCTTTCTTCAACTCGCTTTCTTGTGAGCTGGCCGCAACACCGAAGGATTGCTTCAGGCCCTAGTGTGGTTCCGGCATGGCACGCTGAGCCTTTGTTTAATTCCTCTTCCTGGTGGGAAATGAGAGTTAAATTTGCCCGTCCAGACACCTCCAGCTAGTCTCTCATTGGTTCTCCCTATTCCTGTTCATTTTCCGCAGAAATTGCAAACTGGGCCAAACAGGAGGTTAAAGGCACTGAGTCTCCAAGTGGGGAGAGTGTTAGTAAAGCGTCTGGAATGTTGCACCCGAGTACCAGGGGACGAAAACTGAGACACATTTGAACACGTTTCCCGATCACATGGTGGATCATACTCTGGGTTCCACATGCATGTTTTAGCTGAAGGAAGAATCCCTTAAACCTGGAGAGTTGAGACCCCTGCAATGGGTACCATGCAATATGACTTCAAAGGGTCTGCATTTGCTCACCGAACCTCACCAATCCTATCACTGCTGCATTTATGCCACTGTACACACGCTTGATTCTCTTTCTGAGACATATAAATCCATAGGTTTTAAGATTCTTACTAGTCAGGTATATTCTTAGGCGTTTAATATGGGGTGTAGAGTCCACTTCGTTGAGCAAGGAGTAGCTCTTGTCTATTATATATTTGGCTTATGGAACGGTATCTGTGCTAATTTCAATCTCTGGTTTTATGCAGCACCCCAACTCACCTTTCCCCTTAAGCAAGCATAAGTCGGTTTTCTACATTTGAGACCCTGTTCTGTTTTGTAATTCAGTTCCTGTGTAGCCAAGTTTACATTCCATGTGGTAGAGATATCTTATGATGTTTCTTTTTCTGTGTGACTTATTTCACTTAGAATCATCGTACCTGAATCCACTCATTATGCTGCTATGGGCCTGATGACATAGATTTCATTGCTGAGTGATATTGCATTGTACGTAAGTACCACAACTTCTTTATCCATTTTTCACTTTCTGTGATTTTGAACTTGTACTGTAAACGAGGTTCTTTTAAACAGAGCCTTCCCAAACTTTGGGGTGGCTGTGTCTTTTTGATTTTAATTTCCCTAAGCTATAGGACCATAAGTGGAAGTGCCCTAGGCTCTGTTGCTTTGTTTTTTAGATGTTTCAGGAAACACCATACACTTCTCCAGAGTGGCTGTTGGCAATTTACATCCCACCCATGAGCATAACAAGGCTCCCAGTTCTCCATGGCCTGTCCTGCCTTTCTGGATTTTACACTTTTTTCAGATGGCCCTTTTGACCGGGGGGCAGTGAGACTTCATTGTAGTGCAGATTTCCTTTTCAAGCTTGCTTGGTTGGCCAAAAAGGGCGTATCCGTTTTTTCCTGAATATATTCAGGAAAAAATGCATACGCACTTTTTGGCCAAGTGCATCATTGTGGACGTTCTGCCTCTTTTCCTTTGCTTTACATGCAATTCCAGTCTACCTCCTGAAATCGGTTTCCTGCAATTCTGCCCAGCGTTCAAGTCCTCTTGGCAGCCTTACTTCAATATATTTTTGGACGATAGCTGTCATTTATAACTCTGCAGGTTTGTGAATGACAGTGCCCCTGAGCTCCTTTCTTCAACTCGCTTTCTTGTGAGCTGGCCGCAACACCGCAGCATTGCTTCAGGCCCTAGTGTGGTTCCGGCATGACATGCTGAGCCTTTGGTTAATTCCTCTTCCTGGTGGGAAATGAGAGTTAAATTTGCCCGTCCAGACACCTCCAACTAGTCTCTCATTGGTTCTCCCTATTCCTGTTCATTTTCCGCAGAAATTGCAAACTGGGCCAAACAAGAGGTTAAAGGCACTGACTCTCCAAGTGGGGAGAGTGTTAGTAAAGCGTCTGGAATGTTGCACCCGAGTCCCGGGGGATGAAAACTGACACAATTAAACACGTTTCCCGATCTCACGGTGGATCATACTCTGGGTTCCACATGCATGTTTTAGCTGAAGGAAGAATCCCTTAAACCTGGAGAGTTGAGACCCATGGAATGGGTACCATGCAATATGACTTCAAAGGGTCTGCATTTGCTCACCGCACCTCACCAATCCTATCACTGCTGCGTTTATGACACTGTACACACGCTTGATTCTCTTTCGGAGACATATAAATCCATAGGTTTTAAGATTCTTTCTAGTCAGGTATATTCTTACGCGTTTAATATGGGGTGTAGAGTCCACTTCGTTGAGCAAGGAGTAGCTCTTGTCTATTAAATATTTGGGTTATGGAACGGTATCTGTTCTAATTTCAATCTCTGGTTTTATGCAGCACCACAACTCACCTTTCGCCTTAAGCAAGCATAAGTTGGTTTTCTACATTTGAGACCCTGTTCTGTTTTGTAATTCAGTTCCTGTGTAGCCAAGTTTACATTCCTTGTAGTAGTGATATCTTATGATGTTTGTTTTTCTGTGTGACTTATTTCACTTAGAATCATCGTACCTGAATCCACTCATTATGCTGCTACGGGCCTGATGACATAGATTTCATTGCTGAGTGATATTGCATTGTACGTAAGTACCACAACTTCTTTATCCATTTTTCGCTTTCTGTGATATTGAACTTGGACCATAAATGAGGTTCTTGTAAACAGAGATGTCCCTAACTTTGGGGTGGCTGAGTCTTTTTGATTTTAATTTCCCTAAGCTATAGGACCATAAGTGGAAGTGCCCTAGGCTCTGTTGCTTTGTTTTGTAGATGTTTCAGGAAACACCATACACTTCTCCAGAGTGGCTGTTGGCAATTTACATCCCGCCCATCAGCATAACAAGGCTCCCAGTTCTCCATGGCCTGTCCTGCCTTTCTGGATTTTACACTTTTTTCAGATGGCCCTTTTGACCGGGGGCAGTGAGACTTCATTGTAGTGCAGATTTCCTTTGCAAGCTTGCTTGGTTGGCCAAAAAGGGCGTATGCGTTTTTTCCTGAATATATTAAGGAAAAAACGCATACGCCCTTTTTGGCCAAGTGCATCATTGTGGACGTTCTGCCTCTTTTCCTATGCTTTACATGCAATTCCAGTCTACCTCCTGAAATCAGTTTCCTGCAATTCTGCCCCGCTTTCAAGTCCTCTTGGCAGCCTTACTTCAATATATTTTTGGACGATAGCTATCATTTATAACTCTGCAGGTATGTGAATGACAGTGTCCCTGAGCTCCTTTCTTCAACTCGCTTTCTTGTGAGCTGGCCGCAACACCGCAGGATTGCTTCAGGCCCTAGTGTGGTTCCGGCATGGCACGCTGAACCTTTGTTTAATTCCTCTTCCTGGTGGGAAATGAGAGTTAAATTTGCCCGTCCAGACACCTCCAGCTAGTCTCTCATTGGTTCTCCCTATTCCTGTTCATTTTCTACAGAAATTGCAAACTGGGCCAAACAGGAGGTTAAAGGCACTGACTCTCCAAGTGGGGAGAGTGTTAGTAAAGCGTCTGGAATGTTGCACCCGAGTACCGGGGGACGAAAACTGAGACACATTTGAACACGTTTCCCGATCACATGGTGGATCATACTCTGGGTTCCACATGCATGTTTTAGCTGAAGGAAGAATCCCTTAAACCTGGAGAGTTGAGACCCCTGCAATGGGTACCATGCAATATGACTTCAAAGGGTCTGCATTTGCTCACCGAACCTCACCAATCCTATCACTGCTGCATTTATGCCACTGTACACACGCTTGATTCTCTTTCTGAGACATATAAATCCATAGGTTTTAAGATTCTTACTAGTCAGGTATATTCTTAGGCGTTTAATATGGGGTGTAGAGTCCACTTCGTTGAGCAAGGAGTAGCTCTTGTCTATTACATATTTGGCTTATGGAACGGTATCTGTGCTAATTTCAATCTCTGGTTTTATGCAGCACCCCAACTCACCTTTCCCCTTAAGCAAGCATAAGTCGGTTTTCTACATTTGAGACCCTGTTCTGTTTTGTAATTCAGTTCTTGTGTAGCCAAGTTTACATTCCATGTGGTAGAGATATCTTATGATGTTTCTTTTTCTGTGTGACTTATTTCACTTAGAATCATCGTACCTGAATCCACTCATTATGCTGCTATGGGCCTGATGACATAGATTTCATTGCTGAGTGATATTGCATTGTACGTAAGTACCACAACTTCTTTATCCATTTTTCACTTTCTGTGATTTTGAACTTGTACTGTAAATGAGGTTCTTTTAAACAGAGCCTTCCCAAACTTTGGGGTGGCTGTGTCTTTTTGATTTTAATTTCCCTAAGCTATAGGACCATAAGTGGAAGTGCCCTAGGCTCTGTTGCTTTGTTTTTTAGATGTTTCAGGAAACACCATACACTTCTCCAGAGTGGCTGTTGGCAATTTACATCCCGCCCATCAGCATAACAAGGCTCCCAGTTCTCCATGGCCTGTCCTGCCTTTCTGGATTTTACACTTTTTTCAGATGGCCCTTTTGACCGGGGGCAGTGAGACTTCATTGTAGTGCAGATTTCCTTTGCAAGCTTGCTTGGTTGGCCAAAAAGTGCGTATGCGTTTTTTCCGGAATATATTCAGGAAAAAACGCATACGCACTTTTTGGCCAAGTGCATCATTGTGGACGTTCTGCCTCTTTTCCTATGCTTTACATGCAATTCCAGTCTACCTCCTGAAATCGGTTTCCTGCAATTCTGCCCCGCTTTCAAGTCCTCTTGGCAGCCTTACTTCAATATATTTTTGGACGATAGCTATCATTTATAACTCTGCAGGTATGTGAATGACAGTGCCCCTGAGCTCCTTTCTTCAACTCGCTTTCTTGTGAGCTGGCCGCAACACCGAAGGATTGCTTCAGGCCCTAGTGTGGTTCCGGCATGGCACGCTGAGCCTTTGTTTAATTCCTCTTCCTGGTGGGAAATGAGAGTTAAATTTGCCCGTCCAGACACCTCCAGCTAGTCTCTCATTGGTTCTCCCTATTCCTGTTCATTTTCCGCAGAAATTGCAAACTGGGCCAAACAGGAGGTTAAAGGCACTGAGTCTACAAGTGGGGAGAGTGTTAGTAAAGCGTCTGGAATGTTGCACTCGAGTACCAGGGGACGAAAACTGAGACACATTTGAACACGTTTCCCGATCACATGGTGGATCATACTCTGGGTTCCACATGCATGTTTTAGCTGAAGGAAGAATCCCTTAAACCTGGAGAGTTGAGACCCCTGCAATGGGTACCATGCAATATGACTTCAAAGGGTCTGCATTTGCTCACCGAACCTCACCAATCCTATCACTGCTGCATTTATGCCACTGTACACACGCTTGATTCTCTTTCTGAGACATATAAATCCATAGGTTTTAAGATTCTTACTAGTCAGGTATATTCTTAGGCGTTTAATATGGGGTGTAGAGTCCACTTCGTTGAGCAAGGAGTAGCTCTTGTCTATTACATATTTGGCTTATGGAACGGTATCTGTGCTAATTTCAATCTCTGGTTTTATGCAGCACCCCAACTCACCTTTCCCCTTAAGCAAGCATAAGTCGGTTTTCTACATTTGAGACCCTGTTCTGTTTTGTAATTCAGTTCCTGTGTAGCCAAGTTTACATTCCATGTGGTAGAGATATCTTATGATGTTTCTTTTTCTGTGTGACTTATTTCACTTAGAATCATCGTACCTGAATCCACTCATTATGCTGCTATGGGCCTGATGACATAGATTTCATTGCTGAGTGATATTGCATTGTACGTAAGTACCACAACTTCTTTATCAATTTTTCACTTTCTGTGATTTTGAACTTGTACTGTAAATGAGGTTCTTTTAAACAGAGCCTTCCCAAACTTTGGGGTGGCTGTGTCTTTTTGATTTTAATTTCCCTAAGCTATAGGACCATAAGTGGAAGTGCCCTAGGCTCTGTTGCTTTGTTTTTTAGATGTTTCAGGAAACACCATACACTTCTCCAGAGTGGCTGTTGGCAATTTACATCCCGCCCATCAGCATAACAAGGCTCCCAGTTCTCCATGGCCTGTCCTGCCTTTCTGGATTTTACACTTTTTTCAGATGGCCCTTTTGACCGGGGGCAGTGAGACTTCATTGTAGTGCAGATTTCCTTTGCAAGCTTGCTTGGTTGGCCAAAAAGTGCGTATGCGTTTTTTCCGGAATATATTCAGGAAAAAACGCATACGCACTTTTTGGCCAAGTGCATCATTGTGGACGTTCTGCCTCTTTTCCTATGCTTTACATGCAATTCCAGTCTACCTCCTGAAATCGGTTTCCTGCAATTCTGCCCCGCTTTCAAGTCCTCTTGGCAGCCTTACTTCAATATATTTTTGGACGATAGCTATCATTTATAACTCTGCAAGTATGTGAATGACAGTGCCCCTGAGCTCCTTTCTTCAACTCGCTTTCTTGTGAGCTGGCCGCAACACCGAAGGATTGCTTCAGGCCCTAGTGTGGTTCCGGCATGGCACGCTGAGCCTTTGTTTAATTCCTCTTCCTGGTGGGAAATGAGAGTTAAATTTGCCCGTCCAGACACCTCCAGCTAGTCTCTCATTGGTTCTCCCTATTCCTGTTCATTTTCCGCAGAAATTGCAAACTGGGCCAAACAGGAGGTTAAAGGCACTGAGTCTCCAAGTGGGGAGAGTGTTAGTAAAGCGTCTGGAATGTTGCACTCGAGTACCAGGGGACGAAAACTGAGACACATTTGAACACGTTTCCCGATCACATGGTGGATCATACTCTGGGTTCCACATGCATGTTTTAGCTGAAGGAAGAATCCCTTAAACCTGGAGAGTTGAGACCCCTGCAATGGGTACCATGCAATATGACTTCAAAGGGTCTGCATTTGCTCACCGAACCTCACCAATCCTATCACTGCTGCATTTATGCCACTGTACACACGCTTGATTCTCTTTCTGAGACATATAAATCCATAGGTTTTAAGATTCTTACTAGTCAGGTATATTCTTAGGCGTTTAATATGGGGTGTAGAGTCCACTTCGTTGAGCAAGGAGTAGCTCTTGTCTATTACATATTTGGCTTATGGAACGGTATCTGTGCTAATTTCAATCTCTGGTTTTATGCAGCACCCCAACTCACCTTTCCCCTTAAGCAAGCATAAGTCGGTTTTCTACATTTGAGACCCTGTTCTGTTTTGTAATTCAGTTCCTGTGTAGCCAAGTTTACATTCCATGTGGTAGAGATATCTTATGATGTTTCTTTTTCTGTGTGACTTATTTCACTTAGAATCATCGTACCTGAATCCACTCATTATGCTGCTATGGGCCTGATGACATAGATTTCATTGCTGAGTGATATTGCATTGTACGTAAGTACCACAACTTCTTTATCAATTTTTCACTTTCTGTGATTTTGAACTTGTACTGTAAATGAGGTTCTTTTAAACAGAGCCTTCCCAAACTTTGGGGTGGCTGTGTCTTTTTGATTTTAATTTCCCTAAGCTATAGGACCATAAGTGGAAGTGCCCTAGGCTCTGTTGCTTTGTTTTTTAGATGTTTCAGGAAACACCATACACTTCTCCAGAGTGGCTGTTGGCAATTTACATCCCGCCCATCAGCATAACAAGGCTCCCAGTTCTCCATGGCCTGTCCTGCCTTTCTGGATTTTACACTTTTTTCAGATGGCCCTTTTGACCGGGGGCAGTGAGACTTCATTGTAGTGCAGATTTCCTTTGCAAGCTTGCTTGGTTGGCCAAAAAGTGCGTATGCGTTTTTTCCGGAATATATTCAGGAAAAAACGCATACGCACTTTTTGGCCAAGTGCATCATTGTGGACGTTCTGCCTCTTTTCCTATGCTTTACATGCAATTCCAGTCTACCTCCTGAAATCGGTTTCCTGCAATTCTGCCCCGCTTTCAAGTCCTCTTGGCAGCCTTACTTCAATATATTTTTGGACGATAGCTATCATTTATAACTCTGCAAGTATGTGAATGACAGTGCCCCTGAGCTCCTTTCTTCAACTCGCTTTCTTGTGAGCTGGCCGCAACACCGAAGGATTGCTTCAGGCCCTAGTGTGGTTCCGGCATGGCACGCTGAGCCTTTGTTTAATTCCTCTTCCTGGTGGGAAATGAGAGTTAAATTTGCCCGTCCAGACACCTCCAGCTAGTCTCTCATTGGTTCTCCCTATTCCTGTTCATTTTCCGCAGAAATTGCAAACTGGGCCAAACAGGAGGTTAAAGGCACTGAGTCTCCAAGTGGGGAGAGTGTTAGTAAAGCGTCTGGAATGTTGCACCCGAGTACCAGGGGACGAAAACTGAGACACATTTGAACACGTTTCCCGATCACATGGTGGATCATACTCTGGGTTCCACATGCATGTTTTAGCTGAAGGAAGAATCCCTTAAACCTGGAGAGTTGAGACCCCTGCAATGGGTACCATGCAATATGACTTCAAAGGGTCTGCATTTGCTCACCGAACCTCACCAATCCTATCACTGCTGCATTTATGCCACTGTACACACGCTTGATTCTCTTTCTGAGACATATAAATCCATAGGTTTTAAGATTCTTACTAGTCAGGTATATTCTTAGGCGTTTAATATGGGGTGTAGAGTCCACTTCGTTGAGCAAGGAGTAGCTCTTGTCTATTACATATTTGGCTTATGGAACGGTATCTGTGCTAATTTCAATCTCTGGTTTTATGCAGCACCCCAACTCACCTTTCCCCTTAAGCAAGCATAAGTCGGTTTTCTACATTTGAGACCCTGTTCTGTTTTGTAATTCAGTTCCTGTGTAGCCAAGTTTACATTCCATGTGGTAGAGATATCTTATGATGTTTCTTTTTCTGTGTGACTTATTTCACTTAGAATCATCGTACCTGAATCCACTCATTATGCTGCTATGGGCCTGATGACATAGATTTCATTGCTGAGTGATATTGCATTGTACGTAAGTACCACAACTTCTTTATCCATTTTTCACTTTCTGTGATTTTGAACTTGTACTGTAAACGAGGTTCTTTTAAACAGAGCCTTCCCAAACTTTGGGGTGGCTGTGTCTTTTTGATTTTAATTTCCCTAAGCTATAGGACCATAAGTGGAAGTGCCCTAGGCTCTGTTGCTTTGTTTTTTAGATGTTTCAGGAAACACCATACACTTCTCCAGAGTGGCTGTTGGCAATTTACATCCCGCCCATCAGCATAACAAGGCTCCCAGTTCTCCATGGCCTGTCCTGCCTTTCTGGATTTTACACTTTTTTCAGATGGCCCTTTTGACCGGGGGCAGTGAGACTTCATTGTAGTGCAGATTTCCTTTGCAAGCTTGCTTGGTTGGCCAAAAAGTGCGTATGCGTTTTTTCCGGAATATATTCAGGAAAAAACGCATACGCACTTTTTGGCCAAGTGCATCATTGTGGACGTTCTGCCTCTTTTCCTATGCTTTACATGCAATTCCAGTCTACCTCCTGAAATCGGTTTCCTGCAATTCTGCCCCGCTTTCAAGTCCTCTTGGCAGCCTTACTTCAATATATTTTTGGACGATAGCTATCATTTATAACTCTGCAGGTATGTGAATGACAGTGCCCCTGAGCTCCTTTCTTCAACTCGCTTTCTTGTGAGCTGGCCGCAACACCGAAGGATTGCTTCAGGCCCTAGTGTGGTTCCGGCATGGCACGCTGAGCCTTTGTTTAATTCCTCTTCCTGGTGGGAAATGAGAGTTAAATTTGCCCGTCCAGACACCTCCAGCTAGTCTCTCATTGGTTCTCCCTATTCCTGTTCATTTTCCGCAGAAATTGCAAACTGGGCCAAACAGGAGGTTAAAGGCACTGAGTCTCCAAGTGGGGAGAGTGTTAGTAAAGCGTCTGGAATGTTGCACCCGAGTACCAGGGGACGAAAACTGAGACACATTTGAACACGTTTCCCGATCACATGGTGGATCATACTCTGGGTTCCACATGCATGTTTTAGCTGAAGGAAGAATCCCTTAAACCTGGAGAGTTGAGACCCCTGCAATGGGTACCATGCAATATGACTTCAAAGGGTCTGCATTTGCTCACCGAACCTCACCAATCCTATCACTGCTGCATTTATGCCACTGTACACACGCTTGATTCTCTTTCTGAGACATATAAATCCATAGGTTTTAAGATTCTTACTAGTCAGGTATATTCTTAGGCGTTTAATATGGGGTGTAGAGTCCACTTCGTTGAGCAAGGAGTAGCTCTTGTCTATTACATATTTGGCTTATGGAACGGTATCTGTGCTAATTTCAATCTCTGGTTTTATGCAGCACCCCAACTCACCTTTCCCCTTAAGCAAGCATAAGTCGGTTTTCTACATTTGAGACCCTGTTCTGTTTTGTAATTCAGTTCCTGTGTAGCCAAGTTTACATTCCATGTGGTAGAGATATCTTATGATGTTTCTTTTTCTGTGTGACTTATTTCACTTAGAATCATCGTACCTGAATCCACTCATTATGCTGCTATGGGCCTGATGACATAGATTTCATTGCTGAGTGATATTGCATTGTACGTAAGTACCACAACTTCTTTATCCATTTTTCACTTTCTGTGATTTTGAACTTGTACTGTAAACGAGGTTCTTTTAAACAGAGCCTTCCCAAACTTTGGGGTGGCTGTGTCTTTTTGATTTTAATTTCCCTAAGCTATAGGACCATAAGTGGAAGTGCCCTAGGCTCTGTTGCTTTGTTTTTTAGATGTTTCAGGAAACACCATACACTTCTCCAGAGTGGCTGTTTGCAATTTACATCCCGCCCATGAGCATAACAAGGCTCCCAGTTCTCCATGGCCTGTCCTGCCTTTCTGGATTTTACACTTTTTTCAGATGGCCCTTTTGACCGGGGGGCAGTGAGACTTCATTGTAGTGCAGATTTCCTTTTCAAGCTTGCTTGGTTGGCCAAAAAGGGCATATCCGTTTTTTCCTGAATATATTCAGGAAAAAATGCATACGCCCTTTTTGGCCAAGTGCATCATTGTGGACGTTCTGCCTCTTTTCCTTTGCTTTACATGCAATTCCAGTCTACCTCCTGAAATCGGTTTCCTGCAATTCTGCCCAGCGTTCAAGTCCTCTTGGCAGCCTTACTTCAATATATTTTTGTACGATAGCTGTCATTTATAACTCTGCAGGTTTGTGAATGACAGTGCCCCTGAGCTCCTTTCTTCAACTCGCTTTCTTGTGAGCTGGCCGCAACACCGCAGCATTGCTTCAGGCCCTAGTGTGGTTCCGGCATGACATGCTGAGCCTTTGGTTAATTCCTCTTCCTGGTGGGAAATGAGAGTTAAATTTGCCCGTCCAGACACCTCCAGCTAGTCTCTCATTGGTTCTCCCTATTCCTGTTCATTTTCCGCAGAAATTGCAAACTGGGCCAAACAAGAGGTTAAAGGCACTGACTCTCCAAGTGGGGAGAGTGTTAGTAAAGCGTCTGGAATGTTGCACCCGAGTCCCGGGGGATGAAAACTGACACAATTAAACACGTTTCCCGATCACACGGTGGATCATACTCTGGGTTCCACATGCATGTTTTAGCTGAAGGAAGAATCCCTTAAACCTGGAGAGTTGAGACCCATGGAATGGGTACCATGCAATATGACTTCAAAGGGTCTGCATTTGCTCACCGCACCTCACCAATCCTATCACTGCTGCGTTTATGACACTGTACACACGCTTGATTCTCTTTCGGAGACATATAAATCCATAGGTTTTAAGATTCTTTCTAGTCAGGTATATTCTTACGCGTTTAATATGGGGTGTAGAGTCCACTTCGTTGAGCAAGGAGTAGCTCTTGTCTATTAAATATTTGGGTTATGGAACGGTATCTGTTCTAATTTCAATCTCTGGTTTTATGCAGCACCACAACTCACCTTTCGCCTTAAGCAAGCATAAGTTGGTTTTCTACATTTGAGACCCTGTTCTGTTTTGTAATTCAGTTCCTGTGTAGCCAAGTTTACATTCCTTGTAGTAGTGATATCTTATGATGTTTGTTTTTCTGTGTGACTTATTTCACTTAGAATCATCGTACCTGAATCCACTCATTATGCTGCTACGGGCCTGATGACATAGATTTCATTGCTGAGTGATATTGCATTGTACGTAAGTACCACAACTTCTTTATCCATTTTTCGCTTTCTGTGATATTGAACTTGGACCATAAATGAGGTTCTTGTAAACAGAGATGTCCCTAACTTTGGGGTGGCTGAGTCTTTTTGATTTTAATTTCCCTAAGCTATAGGACCATAAGTGGAAGTGCCCTAGGCTCTGTTGCTTTGTTTTTTAGATGTTTCAGGAAACACCATACACTTCTCCAGAGTGGCTGTTGGCAATTTACATCCCGCCCATCAGCATAACAAGGCTCCCAGTTCTCCATGGCCTGTCCTGCCTTTCTGGATTTTACACTTTTTTCAGATGGCCCTTTTGACCGGGGGCAGTGAGACTTTATTGTAGTGCAGATTTCCTTTGCAAGCTTGCTTGGTTGGCCAAAAAGGGCGTATGCGTTTTTTCCTGAATATATTAAGGAAAAAACGCATACGCCCTTTTTGGCCAAGTGCATCATTGTGGACGTTCTGCCTCTTTTCCTATGCTTTACATGCAATTCCAGTCTACCTCCTGAAATCAGTTTCCTGCAATTCTGCCCCGCTTTCAAGTCCTCTTGGCAGCCTTACTTCAATATATTTTTGGACGATAGCTATCATTTATAACTCTGCAGGTATGTGAATGACAGTGTCCCTGAGCTCCTTTCTTCAACTCGCTTTCTTGTGAGCTGGCTGCAACACCGCAGGATTGCTTCAGGCCCTAGTGTGGTTCCGGCATGGCACGCTGAACCTTTGTTTAATTCCTCTTCCTGGTGGGAAATGAGAGTTAAATTTGCCCGTCCAGACACCTCCAGCTAGTCTCTCATTGGTTCTCCCTATTCCTGTTCATTTTCCGCAGAAATTGCAAACTGGGCCAAACAGGAGGTTAAAGGCACTGACTCTCCAAGTGGGGAGAGTGTTAGTAAAGCGTCTGGAATGTTGCACCCGAGTACCGGGGGACGAAAACTGAGACACATTTGAACACGTTTCCCGATCACATGGTGGATCATACTCTGGGTTCCACATGCATGTTTTAGCTGAAGGAAGAATCCCTTAAACCTGGAGAGTTGAGACCCCTGCAATGGGTACCATGCAATATGACTTCAAAGGGTCTGCATTTGCTCACCGAACCTCACCAATCCTATCACTGCTGCATTTATGCCACTGTACACACGCTTGATTCTCTTTCTGAGACATATAAATCCATAGGTTTTAAGATTCTTACTAGTCAGGTATATTCTTAGGCGTTTAATATGGGGTGTAGAGTCCACTTCGTTGAGCAAGGAGTAGCTCTTGTCTATTACATATTTGGCTTATGGAACGGTATCTGTGCTAATTTCAATCTCTGGTTTTATGCAGCACCCCAACTCACCTTTCCCCTTAAGCAAGCATAAGTCGGTTTTCTACATTTGAGACCCTGTTCTGTTTTGTAATTCAGTTCCTGTGTAGCCAAGTTTACATTCCATGTGGTAGAGATATCTTATGATGTTTCTTTTTCTGTGTGACTTATTTCACTTAGAATCATCGTACCTGAATCCACTCATTATGCTGCTATGGGCCTGATGACATAGATTTCATTGCTGAGTGATATTGCATTGTACGTAAGTACCACAACTTCTTTATCCATTTTTCACTTTCTGTGATTTTGAACTTGTACTGTAAATGAGGTTCTTTTAAACAGAGCCTTCCCAAACTTTGGGGTGGCTGTGTCTTTTTGATTTTAATTTCCCTAAGCTATAGGACCATAAGTGGAAGTGCCCTAGGCTCTGTTGCTTTGTTTTTTAGATGTTTCAGGAAACACCATACACTTCTCCAGAGTGGCTGTTGGCAATTTACATCCCACCCATCAGCATAACAAGGCTCCCAGTTCTCCATGGCCTGTCCTGCCTTTCTGGATTTTACACTTTTTTCAGATGGCCCTTTTGACCGGGGGCAGTGAGACTTCATTGTAGTGCAGATTTCCTTTGCAAGCTTGCTTGGTTGGCCAAAAAGTGCGTATGCGTTTTTTCCGGAATATATTCAGGAAAAAACGCATACGCACTTTTTGGCCAAGTGCATCATTGTGGACGTTCTGCCTCTTTTCCTTTGCTTTACATGCAATTCCAGTCTACCTCCTGAAATCGGTTTCCTGCAATTCTGCCCAGCGTTCAAGTCCTCTTGGCAGCCTTACTTCCATATATTTTTGGACGATAGCTGTCATTTATAACTCTGCAGGTTTGTGAATGACAGTGCCCCTGAGCTCCTTTCTTCAACTCGCTTTCTTGTGAGCTGGCCGCAACACCGCAGCATTGCTTCAGGCCCTAGTGTGGTTCCGGCATTACATGCTGAGCCTTTGGTTAATTCCTCTTCCTGGTGGGAAATGAGAGTTAAATTTGCCCGTCCAGACACCTCCAGCTAGTCTCTCATTGGTTCTCCCTATTCCTGTTCATTTTCCGCAGAAATTGCAAACTGGGCCAAACAAGAGGTTAAAGTCACTGACTCTCCAAGTGGGGAGAGTGTTAGTAAAGCGTCTGGAATGTTGCACCCGAGTACCAGGGGATGAAAACTGACACAATTAAACACGTTTCCCGATCACACGGTGGATCATACTCTGGGTTCCACTTGCATGTTTTAGCTGAAGGAAGAATCCCTTAAACCTGGAGAGTTGAGACCCATGGAATGGGTACCATGCAATATGACTTCAAAGGTTCTGCATTTGCTCACCGAACCTCACCAATCCTATCACTGCTGCGTTTATGACACTGTACACACGCTTGATTCTCTTTCGGAGACATATAAATCCATAGGTTTTAAGATTCTTTCTAGTCAGATATATTCTTACGCGTTTAATATGGGGTGTAGAGTCCACTTCGTTGAGCAAGGAGTAGCTCTTGTCTATTAAATATTTGGCTTATGGAACGGTATCTGTGCTAATTTCAATCTCTGGTTTTATGCAGCACCCCAACTCACCTTTCGCCTTAAGCAAGCATAAGTTGGTTTTCTACATTTGAGACCCTGTTCTGTTTTGTAATTCAGTTCCTGTGTAGCCAAGTTTACATTCCTTGTAGTAGTGATATCTTATGATGTTTGTTTTTCTGTGTGACTTATTTCACTTAGAATCATCGTACCTGAATCCACTCATTATGCTGCTACGGGCCTGATGACATAGATTTCATTGCTGAGTGATATTGCATTGTACGTAAGTACCACAACTTCTTTATCCATTTTTCGCTTTCTGTGATATTGAACTTGGACCATAAATGAGGTTCTTGTAAACAGAGCTGTCCCTAACTTTGGGGTGGCTGAGTCTTTTTGATTTTAATTTCCCTAAGCTATAGGACCATAAGTGGAAGTGCCCTAGGCTCTGTTGCTTTGTTTTTTAGATGTTTCAGGAAACACCATACACTTCTCCAGAATGGCTGTTGGCAATTTACATCCCGCCCATCAGCATAACAAGGCTCCCAGTTCTCCATGGCCTGTCCTGCCTTTCTGGATTTTACACTTTTTTCAGATGGCCCTTTTGACCGGGGAGCAGTGAGACTTCATTGTAGTGCAGATTTCCTTTGCAAGCTTGCTTGGTTGGCCAAAAAGTGCGTATGTGTTTTTTCCGGAATATATTCAGGAAAAAACGCATACGCCCTTTTTGGCCAAGTGCATCATTGTGGACGTTCTGCCTCTTTTCCTATGCTTTACATGCAATTCCAGTCTACCTCCTGAAATCGGTTTCCTGCAATTCTGCCCCGCTTTCAAGTCCTCTTGGCAGCCTTACTTCAATATATTTTTGGACGATAGCTATCATTTATAACTCTGCAGGTATGTGAATGACAGTGTCCCTGAGCTCCTTTCTTCAACTCGCTTTCTTGTGAGCTGGCCGCAACACCGCAGGATTGCTTCAGGCCCTAGTGTGGTTCTGGCATGGCACGCTGAACCTTTGTTTAATTCCTCTTCCTGGTGGGAAATGAGAGTTAAATTTGCCCGTCCAGACACCTCCAGCTAGTCTCTCATTGGTTCTCCCTATTCCTGTTCATTTTCCGCAGAAATTGCAAACTGGGCCAAACAGGAGGTTAAAGGCACTGACTCTCCAAGTGGGGAGAGTGTTAGTAAAGCGTCTGGAATGTTGCACCCGAGTACCAGGGGACGAAAACTGAGACACATTTGAACACGTTTCCCGATCACATGGTGGATCATACTCTGGGTTCCACATGCATGTTTTAGCTGAAGGAAGAATCCCTTAAACCTGGAGAGTTGAGACCCCTGCAATGGGTACCATGCAATATGACTTCAAAGGGTCTGCATTTGCTCACCGAACCTCACCAATCCTATCACTGCTGCATTTATGCCACTGTACACACGCTTGATTCTCTTTCTGAGACATATAAATCCATAGGTTTTAAGATTCTTACTAGTCAGGTATATTCTTAGGCGTTTAATATGGGGTGTAGAGTCCACTTCGTTGAGCAAGGAGTAGCTCTTGTCTATTACATATTTGGCTTATGGAACGGTATCTGTGCTAATTTCAATGTCTGGTTTTATGCAGCACCCCAACTCACCTTTCCCCTTAAGCAAGCATAAGTCGGTTTTCTACATTTGAGACCCTGTTCTGTTTTGTAATTCAGTTCCTGTGTAGCCAAGTTTACATTCCATGTGGTAGAGATATCTTATGATGTTTCTTTTTCTGTGTGACTTATTTCACTTAGAATCATCGTACCTGAATCCACTCATTATGCTGCTATGGGCCTGATGACATAGATTTCATTGCTGAGTGATATTGCATTGTACGTAAGTACCACAACTTCTTTATCCATTTTTCACTTTCTGTGATTTTGAACTTGTACTGTAAACGAGGTTCTTTTAAACAGAGCCTTCCCAAACTTTGGGGTGGCTGTGTCTTTTTGATTTTAATTTCCCTAAGCTATAGGACCATAAGTGGAAGTGCCCTAGGCTCTGTTGCTTTGTTTTTTAGATGTTTCAGGAAACACCATACACTTCTCCAGAGTGGCTGTTGGCAATTTACATCCCGCCCATGAGCATAACAAGGCTCCCATTTCTCCATGGCCTGTCCTGCCTTTCTGGATTTTACACTTTTTTCAGATGGCCCTTTTGACCGGGGAGCAGTGAGACTTCATTGTAGTGCAGATTTCCTTTGCAAGCTTGCTTGGTTGGCCACAAAGGGCGTATGCGTTTTTTCCTGAATATATTCAGGAAAAAACGCATACGCCCTTTTTGGACAAGTGCATCATTGTGGACGTTCTGCCTCTTTTCCGATGCTTTACATGCAATTCCAGTCTACCTCCTGAAATCGGTTTCCTGCAATTCTGCCCCGCTTTCAAGTCCTCTTGGCAGCCTTACTTCAATATATTTTTGGACGATAGCTATCATTTATAACTCTGCAGGTATGTGAATGACAGTGTCCCTGAGCTCCTTTCTTCAACTCGCTTTCTTGTGAGCTGGCCACAACACCGCAGGATTGCTTCAGGCCCTAGTGTGGTTCCGGCATGGCACGCTGAGCCTTTGTTTAATTACTCTTCCTGGTGGGAAATGAGAGTTAAATTTGCCCATCCAGACACCTCCAGCTAGTCTCTCATTGGTTCTCTCTATTCCTGTTCATTTTCCTCAGAAATTGCAAACTGGGCCAAACAGGAGGTTAAAGGCACTGACTCTCCAATTGGGGAGAGTGTTAGTAAAGCGTCTGGAATGTTGCACCCGAGTACCAGGGGACGAAAACTGAGACACATTTGAACACGTTTCCCGATCACACGGTGGATCATACTCTGGGTTCCACATGCATGTTTTAGCTGAAGGAAGAATCCCTTAAACCTGGAGAGTTGAGACCCCTGCAATGGGTACCATGCAATATGACTTCAAAGGGTCTGCATTTGCTCACCGAACCTCACCAATCCTATCACTGCTGCATTTATGCCACTGTACACATGCTTGATTCTCTTTCTGAGACATATAAATCCATAGGTTTTAAGATTCTTACTAGTCAGGTATATTCTTAGGCGTTTAATATGGGGTGTAGAGTCCACTTCGTTGAGCAAGGAGTAGCTCTTGTCTATTACATATTTGGCTTATGGAACGGTATCTGTGCTAATTTCAATCTCTGGTTTTATGCAGCACCCCAACTCACCTTTCCCCTTAAGCAAGCATAAGTCGGTTTTCTACATTTGAGACCCTGTTCTGTTTTGTAATTCAGTTCCTGTGTAGCCAAGTTTACATTCCATGTGGTAGAGATATCTTATGATGTTTCTTTTTCTGTGTGACTTATTTCACTTAGAATCATCGTACCTGAATCCACTCATTATGCTGCTATGGGCCTGATGACATAGATTTCATTGCTGAGTGATATTGCATTGTACGTAAGTACCACAACTTCTTTATCCATTTTTCACTTTCTGTGATTTTGAACTTGTACTGTAAACGAGGTTCTTGTAAACAGAGCCTTCCCAAACTTTGGGGTGGCTGTGTCTTTGATTTTAATTTCCCTAAGCTATAGGACCATAAGTGGAAGTGCCCTAGGCTCTGTTGCTTTGTTTTTTAGATGTTTCAGGAAACACCATACACTTCTCCAGAGTGGCTGTTGGCAATTTACATCCCGCCCATCAGCATAACAAGGCTCCCAGTTCTCCATGGCCTGTCCTGCCTTTCTGGATTTTACACTTTTTTCAGATGGCCCTTTTGACCGGGGGGCAGTGAGACTTCATTGTAGTGCAGATTTCCTTTGCAAGCTTGCTTGGTTTGCCAAAAAGGGCGTATGCGTTTATTCCTGAATATATTCAGGAAAAAACGCATACGCCCTTTTTGGCCAAGTGCATCATTGTGGACGTTCTGCCTCTTTTCCTTTGCTTTACATGCAATTCCAGTCTACCTCCTGAAATCGGTTTCCTGCAATTCTGCCCAGCGTTCAAGTCCTCTTGGCAGCCTTACTTCAATATATTTTTGGACGATAGCTGTCATTTATAACTCTGCAGGTTTGTGAATGACAGTGCCCCTGAGCTCCTTTCTTCAACTCGCTTTCTTGTGAGCTGGCCGCAACACCGCAGCATTGCTTCAGGCCCTAGTGTGGTTCCGGCATGACATGCTGAGCCTTTGGTTAATTCCTCTTCCTGGTGGGAAATGAGAGTTAAATTTGCCCGTCCAGACACCTCCAGCTAGTCTGTCATTGGTTCTCCCTATTCCTGTTCATTTTCCGCAGAAATTGCAAACTGGGCCAAACAAGAGGTTAAAGGCACTGACTCTCCAAGTGGGGAGAGTGTTAGTAAAGCGTCTGGAATGTTGCACCCGAGTACCGGGGGATGAAAACTGACACAATTAAACACATTTCCCGATCACACGGTGGATCATACTCTGGGTTCCACATGCATGTTTTAGCTGAAGGAAGAATCCCTTAAACCTGGAGAGTTGAGACCCATGGAATGGGTACCATGCAATATGACTTCAAAGGGTCTGCATTTGCTCACCGAACCTCACCAATTCTATCACTGCTGCGTTTATGACACTGTACACACGCTTGATTCTCTTTCGGAGACATATAAATCCATAGGTTTTAAGATTCTTTCTAGTCAGGTATATTCTTAAGCGTTTAATATGGGGTGTAGAGTCCACTTCGTTGAGCAAGGAGTAGCTCTTGTCTATTACATATTTGGCTTATGGAACGGTATCTGTGCTAATTTCAATCTCTGGTTTTATGCAGCACCCCAACTCACCTTTCCCCTTAAGCAAGCATAAGTCGGTTTTCTACATTTGAGACCCTGTTCTGTTTTGTAATTCAGTTCCTGTGTAGCCAAGTTTACATTCCATGTGGTAGAGATATCTTATGATGTTTCTTTTTCTGTGTGACTTATTTCACTTAGAATCATCGTACCTGAATCCACTCATTATGCTGCTATGGGCCTGATGACATAGATTTCATTGCTGAGTGATATTGCATTGTACGTAAGTACCACAACTTCTTTATCCATTTTTCACTTTCTGTGATTTTGAACTTATACTGTAAACGAGGTTCTTGTAAACAGAGCCTTCCCAAATTTTGGGGTGGCTGTGTCTTTTTGATTTTAATTTCCCTAAGCTATAGGACCATAAGTGGAAGTGCCCTAAGCTCTGTTGCTTTGTTTTTCAGATGTTTCAGGAAACACCATACACTTCTCCAGAGTGGCTGTTGGCAATTTACATCCCGCCCATCAGCATAACAAGGCTCCCAGTTCTCCATGGCCTGTCCTGCCTTTCTGGATTTTACACTTTTTTCAGATGGCCCTTTTGACCGGGGAGCAGTGAGACTTCATTGTAGTGCAGATTTCCTTTGCAAGCTTGCTTGGTTGGCCAAAAAGGGCGTATGCGTTTTTTCCTGAATATATTCAGGAAAAAACGCATACGCCCTTTTTGGCCAAGTGCATCATTGTGGACGTTCTGCCTCTTTTCCTTTGCTTTACATGCAATTCCAGTCTACCTCCTGAAATCGGTTTCCTGCAATTCTGCCCAGCGTTCAAGTCCTCTTGGCAGCCTTACTTCAATATATTTTTGGACGATAGCTGTCATTTATAACTCTGCAGGTTTGTGAATGACAGTGCCCCTGATCTCCTTTCTTCAACTCGCTTTCTTGTGAGCTGGCCGCAACACCGCAGCATTGCTTCAGTCCCTAGTGTGGTTCCGGCATGACATGCTGAGCCTTTGGTTAATTCCTCTTCCTGGTGGGAAATGAGAGTTAAATTTGCCCGTCCAGACACCTCCAGCTAGTCTCTCATTGGTTCTCCCTATTCCTGTTCATTTTCCGCAGAAATTGCAAACTGGGCCAAACAAGAGGTTAAAGGCACTGACTCTCCAAGTGGGGAGAGTGTTAGTAAAGCGTCTGGAATGTTGCACCCGAGTACCAGGGGATGAAAACTGACACAATTAAACACGTTTCCCGATCACACGGTGGATCATCCTCTGGGTTCCACATGCATGTTTTAGCTGAAGGAAGAATCCCTTAAACCTGGAGAGTTGAGACCCATGGAATGGGTACCATGCAATATGACTTCAAAGGTTCTGCATTTGCTCACCAAACCTCACCAATCCTATCACTGCTGCGTTTATGACACTGTACACACGCTTGATTCTCTTTTGGAGACATATAAATCCATAGGTTTTAAGATTCTTTCTAGTCAGGTATATTCTTACGCGTTTAATATGGGGTGTAGAGTCCACTTCGTTGAGCAAGGAGTAGCTCTTGTCTATTAAATATTTGGCTTATGGAACGGTATCTGTTCTAATTTCAATCTCTGGTTTTATGCAGCACCCCAACTCACCTTTCGCCTTAAGCAAGCATAAGTTGGTTTTCTACATTTGAGACCCTGTTCTGTTTTGTAATTCAGTTCCTGTGTAGCCAAGTTTACATTCCTTGTAGTAGTGATATCTTATGATGTTTGTTTTTCTGTGTGACTTATTTCACTTAGAATCATCGTACCTGAATCCACTCATTATGCTGCTACGGGCCTGATGACATAGATTTCATTGCTGAGTGATATTGCATTGTACGTAAGTACCACAACTTCTTTATCCATTTTTCGCTTTCTGTGATATTGAACTTGGACCATAAATGAGGTTCTTGTAAACAGAGCTGTCCCTAACTTTGGGGTGGCTGAGTCTTTTTGATTTTAATTTCCCTAAGCTATAGGACCATAAGTGGAAGTGCCCTAGGCTCTGTTGCTTTGTTTTTTAGATGTTTCAGGAAACACCATACACTTCTCCAGAGTGGCTGTTGGCAATTTACATCCCGCCCATCAGCATAACAAGGCTCCCAGTTCTCCATGGCCTGTCCTGCCTTTCTGGATTTTACACATTTTCAGATGGCCCTTTTGACCGGGGAGCAGTGAGACTTCATTGTAGTGCAGATTTCCTTTGCAAGCTTGCTTGGTTGGCCAAAAAGGGCGTATGCGTTTTTTCCTGAATATATTCAGGAAAAAACGCATACGCCCTTTTTGGACAAGTGCATCATTGTGGACGTTCTGCCTCTTTTCCGATGCTTTACATGCAATTCCAGTCTACCTCCTGAAATCGGTTTCCTGCAATTCTGCCCAGCGTTCAAGTCCTCTTGGCAGCCTTACTTCAATATATTTTTGGACGATAGCTGTCATTTATAACTCTGCAGGTTTGTGAATGACAGTGCCCCTGATCTCCTTTCTTCAACTCGCTTTCTTGTGAGCTGGCCGCAACACCGCAGCATTGCTTCAGTCCCTAGTGTGGTTCCGGCATGACATGCTGAGCCTTTGGTTAATTCCTCTTCCTGGTGGGAAATGAGAGTTAAATTTGCCCGTCCAGACACCTCCAGCTAGTCTCTCATTGGTTCTCCCTATTCCTGTTCATTTTCCGCAGAAATTGCAAACTGGGCCAAACAAGAGGTTAAAGGCACTGACTCTCCAAGTGGGGAGAGTGTTAGTAAAGCGTCTGGAATGTTGCACCCGAGTACCAGGGGATGAAAACTGACACAATTAAACACGTTTCCCGATCACACGGTGGATCATCCTCTGGGTTCCACATGCATGTTTTAGCTGAAGGAAGAATCCCTTAAACCTGGAGAGTTGAGACCCATGGAATGGGTACCATGCAATATGATTTCAAAGGGTCTGCATTTGCTCACCGAACCTCACCAATCCTATCACTGCTGCGTTTATGACACTGTACACACGCTTGTTTCTCTTTCGGAGACATATAAATCCATAGGTTTTAAGATTCTTTCTAGTCAGGTATATTCTTACGCATTTAATATGGGGTGTAGAGTCCACTTCGTTGAGCAAGGAGTAGCTCTTGTCTATTAAATATTTGGCGTATTAAATGGTATCTGTTCTAATTTCAATCTCTGGTTTTATGCAGCACCCCAACTCACCTTTCGCCTTAAGCAAGCATAAGTTGGTTTTCTACATTTGAGACCCTGTTCTGTTTTGTAAATCAGTTCCTGTGTAACCAAGTTTACATTCCTTGTAGTAGTGATATCTTATGATGTTTGTTTTTCTGTGTGACTTATTTCACTTAGAATCATCGTACCTGAATCCACTCATTATGCTGCTATGGGCCTGATGACATAGATTTCATTGCTGAGTGATATTGCATTGTACGTAAGTACCACAACTTCTTTATCCATTTTTCGCTTTCTGTGATATTGAACTTGGACCATAAATGAGGTTCTTGTAAAGAGAGCTGTCCCTAACTTTGGGGTGGCTGAGTCTTTTTGATTTTAATTTCCCTAAGCTATAGGACCATAAGTGGAAGTGCCCTAGGCTCTGTTGCTTTGTTTTTTAGATGTTTCAGGAAACACCATACACTTCTCCAGAGTGGCTGTTGGCAATTTACATCCCGCCCATCAGCATAACAAGGCTCTCAGTTCTCCATGGCCTGTCCTGCCTTTCTGGATTTTACACTTTTTTCAGATGGCCCTTTTGACCGGGGAGCAGTGAGACTTCATTGTAGTGCAGATTTCCTTTGCAAGCTTGCTTGGTTGGCCAAAAAGGGCGTATGCGTTTTTTCCTGAATATATTCAGGAAAAAACGCATACGCCCTTTTTGGCCAAGTGCATCATTGTGGACGTTCTGCCTCTTTTCCTATGCTTTACATGCAATTCCAGTCTACCTCCTGAAATCGGTTTCCTGCAATTCTGCCCCGCTTTCAAGTCCTCTTGGCAGCCTTACTTCAATATATTTTTGGACGATAGCTATCATTTATAACTCTGCAGGTATGTGAATGACAGTGCCCCTGAGCTCCTTTCTTCAACTCGCTTTCTTGTGAGCTGGCCGCAACACCGCAGGATTGCTTCAGGCCCTAGTGTGGTTCCGGCATGGCACGCTGAGCCTTTGTTTAATTCCTCTTCCTGGTGGGAAATGAGAGTTAAATTTGCCCGTCCAGACACCTCCAGCTAGTCTCTCATTGGTTCTCCCTATTCCTGTTCATTTTCCGCAGAAATTGCAAACTGGGCCAAACAGGAGGTTAAAGGCACTGACTCTCCAAGTGGGGAGAGTGTTAGTAAAGCGTCTGGAATGTTGCACTCGAGTACCAGGGGACGAAAACTGAGACACATTTGAACACGTTTCCCGATCACATGGTGGATCATACTCTGGGTTCCACATGCATGTTTTAGCTGAAGGAAGAATCCCTTAAACCTGGAGAGTTGAGACCCCTGCAATGGGTACCATGCAATATGACTTCAAAGGGTCTGCATTTGCTCACCGAACCTCACCAATCCTATCACTGCTGCATTTATGCCACTGTACACACGCTTGATTCTCTTTCTGAGACATATAAATCCATAGGTTTTAAGATTCTTACTAGTCAGGTATATTCTTAGGCGTTTAATATGGGGTGTAGAGTCCACTTCGTTGAGCAAGGAGTAGCTATTGTCTATTACATATTTGGCTTATGGAACGGTATCTGTGCTAATTTCAATCTCTGGTTTTATGCAGCACCCCAACTCACCTTTCCCCTTAAGCAAGCATAAGTCGGTTTTCTACATTTGAGACCCTGTTCTGTTTTGTAATTCAGTTCCTGTGTAGCCAAGTTTACATTCCATGTGGTAGAGATATCTTATGATGTTTCTTTCTCTGTGTGACTTATTTCACTTACAATCATCGTACCTGAATCCACTCATTATGCTGCTACGGGCCTGATGACACAGATTTCATTGCTGAGTGATATTGCATTGTACGTAAGTACCACAACTTCTTTATCCATTTTGCGCTTTCTGTGATATTGAACTTGTACCGTAAACGAGGTTCTTGTAAACAGAGCTGTCCCAAAGATTGGGGTGGTTGTGTCTTTTTGATTTTAATTTCCCTAAGCTATAGGACCATAATTGGAAGTGCCCTAGGCTCTGTTGCTTTGTTTTTTAGATGTTTCAGGAAACACCATACACTTCTCCAGAGTGACTGTTGGCAATTTACATCCCGCCCATCAGCATAACAATGCTCCCAGTTCTCCATGGCCTGTCCTGCCTTTCTGGATTTTACACTTTTTTCAGATGGCCCTTTTGACCGGGGGGCAGTGAGACTTCATTGTAGTGCAGATTTCCTTTGCAAGCTTGCTTGGTTGGCCAAAAAGGGCGTATGCGTTTATTCCTGAATATATTCAGGAAAAAACGCATACGCCCTTTTTGGCCAAGTGCATCATTGTGGACGTTCTGCCTCTTTTCCTATGCTTTACATGCAATTCCAGTCTACCTCCTGAAATCGGTTTCCTGCAATTCTGCCCCGCATTCAAGTCCTCTTGGCAGCCTTACTTCAATATCTTTTTGGACGATAGCTGTCATTTATAACTCTGCAGGTATGTGAATGACAGTGCCCCTGAGCTCCTTTCTTCAACTCGCTTTCTTGTGAGCTGGCCGCAACACCGCAGCATTGCTTCAGGCCCTAGTGTGGTTCCGGCATGGCACACTGAGCCTTTGTTTAATTCCTCTTCCTGGTGGGAAATGAGAGTTAAATTTGCCCGTCCAGACACCTCCAGCTAGTCTCTCATTGGTTCTCCCTATTCCTGTTCATTTTCCGCAGAAATTGCAAACTGGGCCAAACAGGAGGTTAAAGGCACTGACTCTCCAAGTGGGGAGAGTGTTAGTAAAGCGTCTGGAATGTTGCACCCGAGTACCAGGGGACGAAAACTGAGACACATTTGAACACGTTTCCCGATCACATGGTGGATCATACTCTGGGTTCCACATGCATGTTTTAGCTGAAGGAAGAATCCCTTAAACCTGGAGAGTTGAGACCCATGGAATGGGTACCATGCAATATGACTTCAAAGGGTCTGCATTTGCTCACCGAACCTCACCAATCCTATCACTGCTGCGTTTATGACACTGTACACACGCTTGATTCTCTTTCGGAGACATATAAATCCATAGGTTTTAAGATTCGTTCTAGTCAGGTATATTCTTACGCGTTTAATATGGGGTGTAGAGTCCACTTCGTTGAGCAAGGAGTAGCTCTTGTCTATTAAATATTTGGCTTATGGAATGGTATCTGTTCTAATATCAATCTCTGGTTTTATGCAGCACCCCAACTCACCTTTCGCCTTAAGCAAGCATAAGTTGGTTTTCTACATTTGAGACCCTGTTCTGTTTTGTAATTCAGTTCCTGTGTAGCCAAGTTTACATTCCATGTGGTAGAGATATCTTATGATGTTTGTTTTTCTGTGTGACTTATTTCACTTAGAATCATCGTACCTGAATCCACTCATTATGCTGCTATGGGCCTGATGACATAGATTTCATTGCTGAGTGATATTGCATTGTACGTAAGTACCACAACTTCTTTATCCATTTTTCGCTTTCTGTGATATTGAACTTGGACCATAAATGAGGTTCTTGTAAACAGAGCTGTCCCTAACTTTGGGGTGGCTGAGTCTTTTTGATTTTAATTTCCCTAAGCTATAGGACCATAAGTGGAAGTGCCCTATGCTCTGTTGCTTTGTTTTTTAGATGTTTCAGGAAACACCATACACTTCTCCAGAGTGGCTGTTGGCAATTTACATCCCGCCCATCAGCATAACAAGGCTCCCAGTTCTCCATGGCCTGTCCTGCCTTTCTGGATTTTACACTTTTTTCAGATGGCCCTTTTGACCGGGGAGCAGTGAGACTTCATTGTAGTGCAGATTTCCTTTGCAAGCTTGCTTGGTTGGCCAAAAAGGGCGTATGCGTTTTTTCCCGAATATATTCAGGAAAAAACGCATACGCCCTTTTTGGCCAAGTGCATCATTGTGGACGTTCTGCCTCTTTTCCTATGCTTTACATGCAATTCCAGTCTACCTCCTGAAATCGGTTTCCTGCAATTCTGCCCCGCTTTCAAGTCCTCTTGGCAGCCTTACTTCAATATATTTTTGGACGATAGCTATCATTTATAACTCTGCAGGTATGTGAATGACAGTGCCCCTGAGCTCCTTTCTTCAACTCGCTTTCTTGTGAGCTGGCCGCAGCACCGCAGGATTGCTTCAGGCCCTAGTGTGGTTCCGGCATGGCACGCTGAGCCTTTGTTTAATTCCTCTTCCTGGTGGGAAATGAGAGTTAAATTTGCCCGTCCAGACACCTCCAGCTAGTCTCTCATTGGTTCTCCCTATTCCTGTTCATTTTCCGCAGAAATTGCAAACTGGGCCAAACAGGAGGTTAAAGGCACTGACTCTCCAAGTGGGGAGAGTGTTAGTAAAGCGTCTGGAATGTTGCACCCGAGTACCAGGGGACGAAAACTGAGACACATTTGAACACGTTTCCCGATCACATGGTGGATCATACTCTGGGTTCCACATGCATGTTTTAGCTGAAGGAAGAATCCCTTAAACCTGGAGAGTTGAGACCCCTGCAATGGGTACCATGCAATATGACTTCAAAGGGTCTGCATTTGCTCACCGAACCTCACCAATCCTATCACTGCTGCATTTATGCCACTGTACACACGCTTGATTCTCTTTCTGAGACATATAAATCCATAGGTTTTAAGATTCTTACTAGTCAGGTATATTCTTAGGCGTTTAATATGGGGTGTTGAGTCCACTTCGTTGAGCAAGGAGTAGCTCTTGTCTATTACATATTTGGCTTATGGAACCGTATCTGTGCTAATTTCAATCTCTGGTTTTATGCAGCACCCCAACTCACCTTTCCCCTTAAGCAAGCATAAGTCGGTTTTCTACATTTGAGACCCTGTTCTGTTTTGTAATTCAGTTCCTGTGTAGCCAAGTTTACATTCCATGTGGTAGAGATATCTTATGATGTTTGTTTTTCTGTGTGACTTATTTCACTTAGAATCATCGTACCTGAATCCACTCATTATGCTGCTATGGGCCTGATGACATAGATTTCATTGCTGAGTGATATTGCATTGTACGTAAGTACCACAACTTCTTTATCCATTTTTCACTTTCTGTGATTTTGAACTTATACTGTAAACAAGGTTCTTGTAAACAGAGCCTTCCCAAACTTTGGGGTGGCTGTGTCTTTTTGATTTTAATTTCCCTAAGCTATAGGACCATAAGTGGAAGTGCCCTAGGCTCTGTTGCTTTGTTTTGTAGATGTTTCAGGAAACACCATACACTTCTCCAGAGTGGCTGTTGGCAATTTACATCCCGCCCATCAGCATAACAAGGCTCCCAGTTCTCCATGGCCTGTCCTGCCTTTCTGGATTTTACACTTTTTTCAGATGGCCCTTTTGACCGGGGGGCAGTGAGACTTCATTGTAGTGCAGATTTCCTTTGCAAGCTTGCTTGGTTGGCCAAAAAGGGCGTATGCGTTTTTTCCTGTATATATTCAGGAAAAAACGCATACGCCCTTTTTTGCCAAGTGCATCATTGTGGACGTTCTGCCTCTTTTCCTTTGCTTTACATGCAATTCCAGTCTACCTCCTGAAATCGGTTTCCTGCAATTCTGCCCAGCGTTCAAGTCCTCTTGGCAGCCTTACTTCAATATATTTTTGGACGATAGCTGTCATTTATAACTCTGCAGGTTTGTGAATGACAGTGCCCCTGAGCTCCTTTCTTCAACTCGCTTTCTTGTGAGCTGGCCGCAACACCGCAGCATTGCTTCAGGCCCTAGTGTGGTTCCGGCATGACATGCTGAGCCTTTTGTTAATTCCTCTTCCTGGTGGGAAATGAGAGTTAAATTTGCCCGTCCAGACACCTCCAGCTAGTCTCTCATTGGTTCTCCCTATTCCTGTTCATTTTCCGCAGAAATTGCAAACTGGGCCAAACAAGAGGTTAAAGGCACTGACTCTCCAAGTGGGGAGAGTGTTAGTTAAGCGTCTGGAATGTTGCACCTGAGTACCGGGGGATGAAAACTGACACAATTAATCACATTTCCCGATCACACGGTGGATCATACTCTGGGTTCCACATGCATGTTTTAGCTGAAGGAAGAATCCCTTAAACCTGGAGAGTTGAGACCCATGGAATGGGTACCATGCAATATGATTTCAAAGGGTCTGCATTTGCTCACCGAACCTCACCAATCCTATCACTGCTGCGTTTATGACACTGTACACACGCTTGTTTCTCTTTCGGAGACATATAAATCCATAGGTTTTAAGATTCTTTCTAGTCAGGTATATTCTTACGCGTTTAATATGGGGTGTAGAGTCCACTTCGTTGAGCAAGGAGTAGCTCTTGTCTATTAAATATTTGGCGTATTAAATGGTATCTGTTCTAATTTCAATCTCTGGTTTTATGCAGCACCCCAACTCACCTTTCGCCTTAAGCAAGCATAAGTTGGTTTTCTACATTTGAGACCCTGTTCTGTTTTGTAAATCAGTTCCTGTGTAACCAAGTTTACATTCCTTGTAGTAGTGATATCTTATGATGTTTGTTTTTCTGTGTGACTTATTTCACTTAGAATCATCGTACCTGAATCCACTCATTATGCTGCTATGGGCCTGATGACATAGATTTCATTGCTGAGTGATATTGCATTGTACGTAAGTACCACAACTTCTTTATCCATTTTTCGCTTTCTGTGATATTGAACTTGGACCATAAATGAGGTTCTTGTAAAGAGAGCTGTCCCTAACTTTGGGGTGGCTGAGTCTTTTTGATTTTAATTTCCCTAAGCTATAGGACCATAAGTGGAAGTGCCCTAGGCTCTGTTGCTTTGTTTTTTAGATGTTTCAGGAAACACCATACACTTCTCCAGAGTGGCTGTTGGCAATTTACATCCCGCCCATCAGCATAACAAGGCTCTCAGTTCTCCATGGCCTGTCCTGCCTTTCTGGATTTTACACTTTTTTCAGATGGCCCTTTTGACCGGGGAGCAGTGAGACTTCATTGTAGTGCAGATTTCCTTTGCAAGCTTGCTTGGTTGGCCAAAAAGGGCGTATGCGTTTTTTCCTGAATATATTCAGGAAAAAACGCATACGCCCTTTTTGGCCAAGTGCATCATTGTGGACGTTCTGCCTCTTTTCCTATGCTTTACATGCAATTCCAGTCTACCTCCTGAAATCGGTTTCCTGCAATTCTGCCCCGCTTTCAAGTCCTCTTGGCAGCCTTACTTCAATATATTTTTGGACGATAGCTATCATTTATAACTCTGCAGGTATGTGAATGACAGTGCCCCTGAGCTCCTTTCTTCAACTCGCTTTCTTGTGAGCTGGCCGCAACACCGCAGGATTGCTTCAGGCCCTAGTGTGGTTCCGGCATGGCACGCTGAGCCTTTGTTTAATTCCTCTTCCTGGTGGGAAATGAGAGTTAAATTTGCCCGTCCAGACACCTCCAGCTAGTCTCTCATTGGTTCTCCCTATTCCTGTTCATTTTCCGCAGAAATTGCAAACTGGGCCAAACAGGAGGTTAAAGGCACTGACTCTCCAAGTGGGGAGAGTGTTAGTAAAGCGTCTGGAATGTTGCACTCGAGTACCAGGGGACGAAAACTGAGACACATTTGAACACGTTTCCCGATCACATGGTGGATCATACTCTGGGTTCCACATGCATGTTTTAGCTGAAGGAAGAATCCCTTAAACCTGGAGAGTTGAGACCCCTGCAATGGGTACCATGCAATATGACTTCAAAGGGTCTGCATTTGCTCACCGAACCTCACCAATCCTATCACTGCTGCATTTATGCCACTGTACACACGCTTGATTCTCTTTCTGAGACATATAAATCCATAGGTTTTAAGATTCTTACTAGTCAGGTATATTCTTAGGCGTTTAATATGGGGTGTAGAGTCCACTTCGTTGAGCAAGGAGTAGCTATTGTCTATTACATATTTGGCTTATGGAACGGTATCTGTGCTAATTTCAATCTCTGGTTTTATGCAGCACCCCAACTCACCTTTCCCCTTAAGCAAGCATAAGTCGGTTTTCTACATTTGAGACCCTGTTCTGTTTTGTAATTCAGTTCCTGTGTAGCCAAGTTTACATTCCATGTGGTAGAGATATCTTATGATGTTTCTTTCTCTGTGTGACTTATTTCACTTACAATCATCGTACCTGAATCCACTCATTATGCTGCTACGGGCCTGATGACACAGATTTCATTGCTGAGTGATATTGCATTGTACGTAAGTACCACAACTTCTTTATCCATTTTGCGCTTTCTGTGATATTGAACTTGTACCGTAAACGAGGTTCTTGTAAACAGAGCTGTCCCAAAGATTGGGGTGGTTGTGTCTTTTTGATTTTAATTTCCCTAAGCTATAGGACCATAATTGGAAGTGCCCTAGGCTCTGTTGCTTTGTTTTTTAGATGTTTCAGGAAACACCATACACTTCTCCAGAGTGACTGTTGGCAATTTACATCCCGCCCATCAGCATAACAATGCTCCCAGTTCTCCATGGCCTGTCCTGCCTTTCTGGATTTTACACTTTTTTCAGATGGCCCTTTTGACCGGGGGGCAGTGAGACTTCATTGTAGTGCAGATTTCCTTTGCAAGCTTGCTTGGTTGGCCAAAAAGGGCGTATGCGTTTATTCCTGAATATATTCAGGAAAAAACGCATACGCCCTTTTTGGCCAAGTGCATCATTGTGGACGTTCTGCCTCTTTTCCTATGCTTTACATGCAATTCCAGTCTACCTCCTGAAATCGGTTTCCTGCAATTCTGCCCCGCATTCAAGTCCTCTTGGCAGCCTTACTTCAATATCTTTTTGGACGATAGCTGTCATTTATAACTCTGCAGGTATGTGAATGACAGTGCCCCTGAGCTCCTTTCTTCAACTCGCTTTCTTGTGAGCTGGCCGCAACACCGCAGCATTGCTTCAGGCCCTAGTGTGGTTCCGGCATGGCACACTGAGCCTTTGTTTAATTCCTCTTCCTGGTGGGAAATGAGAGTTAAATTTGCCCGTCCAGACACCTCCAGCTAGTCTCTCATTGGTTCTCCCTATTCCTGTTCATTTTCCGCAGAAATTGCAAACTGGGCCAAACAGGAGGTTAAAGGCACTGACTCTCCAAGTGGGGAGAGTGTTAGTAAAGCGTCTGGAATGTTGCACCCGAGTACCAGGGGACGAAAACTGAGACACATTTGAACACGTTTCCCGATCACATGGTGGATCATACTCTGGGTTCCACATGCATGTTTTAGCTGAAGGAAGAATCCCTTAAACCTGGAGAGTTGAGACCCATGGAATGGGTACCATGCAATATGACTTCAAAGGGTCTGCATTTGCTCACCGAACCTCACCAATCCTATCACTGCTGCGTTTATGACACTGTACACACGCTTGATTCTCTTTCGGAGACATATAAATCCATAGGTTTTAAGATTCGTTCTAGTCAGGTATATTCTTACGCGTTTAATATGGGGTGTAGAGTCCACTTCGTTGAGCAAGGAGTAGCTCTTGTCTATTAAATATTTGGCTTATGGAATGGTATCTGTTCTAATATCAATCTCTGGTTTTATGCAGCACCCCAACTCACCTTTCGCCTTAAGCAAGCATAAGTTGGTTTTCTACATTTGAGACCCTGTTCTGTTTTGTAATTCAGTTCCTGTGTAGCCAAGTTTACATTCCATGTGGTAGAGATATCTTATGATGTTTGTTTTTCTGTGTGACTTATTTCACTTAGAATCATCGTACCTGAATCCACTCATTATGCTGCTATGGGCCTGATGACATAGATTTCATTGCTGAGTGATATTGCATTGTACGTAAGTACCACAACTTCTTTATCCATTTTTCGCTTTCTGTGATATTGAACTTGGACCATAAATGAGGTTCTTGTAAACAGAGCTGTCCCTAACTTTGGGGTGGCTGAGTCTTTTTGATTTTAATTTCCCTAAGCTATAGGACCATAAGTGGAAGTGCCCTATGCTCTGTTGCTTTGTTTTTTAGATGTTTCAGGAAACACCATACACTTCTCCAGAGTGGCTGTTGGCAATTTACATCCCGCCCATCAGCATAACAAGGCTCCCAGTTCTCCATGGCCTGTCCTGCCTTTCTGGATTTTACACTTTTTTCAGATGGCCCTTTTGACCGGGGAGCAGTGAGACTTCATTGTAGTGCAGATTTCCTTTGCAAGCTTGCTTGGTTGGCCAAAAAGGGCGTATGCGTTTTTTCCCGAATATATTCAGGAAAAAACGCATACGCCCTTTTTGGCCAAGTGCATCATTGTGGACGTTCTGCCTCTTTTCCGATGCTTTACATGCAATTCCAGTCTACCTCCTGAAATCGGTTTCCTGCAATTCTGCCCCGCTTTCAAGTCCTCTTGGCAGCCTTACTTCAATATATTTTTGGACGATAGCTATCATTTATAACTCTGCAGGTATGTGAATGACAGTGTCCCTGAGCTCCTTTCTTCAACTCGCTTTCTTGTGAGCTGGCCGCAACACCGCAGGATTGCTTCAGGCCCTAGTGTGGTTCCGGCATGGCACGCTGAGCCTTTGTTTAATTACTCTTCCTGGTGGGAAATGAGAGTTAAATTTGCCCATCCAGACACCTCCAGCTAGTCTCTCATTGGTTCTCTCTATTCCTGTTCATTTTCCTCAGAAATTGCAAACTGGGCCAAACAGGAGGTTAAAGGCACTGACTCTCCAATTGGGGAGAGTGTTAGTAAAGCGTCTGGAATGTTGCACCCGAGTACCAGGGGACGAAAACTGAGACACATTTGAACACGTTTCCCGATCACATGGTGGATCATACTCTGGGTTCTACATGCATGTTTTAGCTGAAGGAAGAATCCCTTAAACCTGGAGAGTTGAGACCCCTGCAATGGGTACCATGCAATATGACTTCAAAGGGTCTGCATTTGCTCACCGAACCTCACCAATCCTATCACTGCTGCATTTATGCCACTGTACACACGCTTGATTCTCTTTCTGAGACATATAAATCCATAGGTTTTAAGATTCTTACTAGTCAGGTATATTCTTAGGCGTTTAATATGGGGTGTAGAGTCCACTTCGTTGAGCAAGGAGTAGCTCTTGTCTATTACATATTTGGCTTATGGAACGGTATCTGTGCTAATTTCAATCTCTGGTTTTATGCAGCACCCCAACTCACCTTTCCCCATAAGCAAGCATAAGTCGGTTTTCTACATTTGAGACCCTGTTCTGTTTTGTAATTCAGTTCCTGTGTAGCCAAGTTTACATTCCATGTGGTAGAGATATCTTATGATGTTTCTTTTTCTGTGTGACTTATTTCACTTAGAATCATCGTACCTGAATCCACTCATTATGCTGCTATGGGCCTGATGACATAGATTTCATTGCTGAGTGATATTGCATTGTACGTAAGTACCACAACTTCTTTATCCATTTTTCACTTTCTGTGATTTTGAACTTGTACTGTAAACGAGGTTCTTGTAAACAGAGCCTTCCCAAACTTTGGGGTGGCTGTGTCTTTTTGATTTTAATTTCCCTAAGCTATAGGACCATAAGTGGAAGTGCCCTAGGCTCTGTTGCTTTGTTTTTTAGATGTTTCAGGAAACACCATACACTTCTCCAGAGTGGCTGTTGGCAATTTACATCCCGCCCATCAGCATAACAAGGCTCCCAGTTCTCCATGGCCTGTCCTGCCTTTCTGGATTTTACACTTTTTTCAGATGGCCCTTTTGACCGGGGGGCAGTGAGACTTCATTGTAGTGCAGATTTCCTTTGCAAGCTTGCTTGGTTGGCCAAAAAGTGTGTATGCGTTTTTTCCTGAATATATTCAGGAAAAAACGCATACGCCCTTTTTGGCCAAGTGCATCATTGTGGACGTTCTGCCTCTTTTCCTTTGCTTTACATGCAATTCCAGTCTACCTCCTGAAATCGGTTTCCTGCAATTCTGCCCAGCGTTCAAGTCCTCTTGGCAGCCTTACTTCAATATATTTTTGGACGATAGCTGTCATTTATAACTCTGCAGGTTTGTGAATGACAGTGCCCCTGAGCTCCTTTCTTCAACTCGCTTTCTTGTCAGCTGGCCGCAACACCGCAGCATTGCTTCAGGCCCTAGTGTGGTTCCGGCATGACATGCTGAGCCTTTGGTTAATTCCTCTTCCTGGTGGGAAATGAGAGTTAACTTTGCCCGTCCAGACACCTCCAGCTAGTCTCTCATTGGTTCTCCCTATTCCTGTTCATTTTCTGCAGAAATTGCAAACTGGGCCAAACAGGAGGTTAAAGGCACTGACTCTCCAAGTGGGGAGAGTGTTAGTAAAGCGTCTGGAATGTTGCACCCGAGTACCGGGGGATGAAAACTGACACAATTAAACACGTTTCCCGATCACACGGTGGATCATACTCTGGGTTCCACATGCATGTTTTAGCTGAAGGAAGAATCCCTTAAACCTGGAGAGTTGAGACCCATGGAATGGGTACCATGCAATATGACTTCAAAGGGTCTGCATTTGCTCACCGAACCTCACCAATCCTATTACTGCTGCGTTTATGACACTGTACACACGCTTGATTCTCTTTCGGAGACATATAAATCCATAGGTTTTAAGATTCTTTCTAGTCAGGTATATTCTTACGCGTTTAATATGGGGTGTAGAGTCCACTTCGTTGAGCAAGGAGTAGCTCTTGTCTATTAAATATTTGGCTTATGGAACGGTATCTTTTCTAATTTCAATCTCTGGTTTTATGCAGCACCCCAACTCACCTTTCGCCTTAAGCAAGCATAAGTTGGTTTTCTACATTTGAGACCCTGTTCTGTTTTGTAATTCAGTTCCTGTGTAGCCAACTTTACATTCCTTGTACTAGTGATATCTTATGATGTTTGTTTTTCTGTGTGACTTATTTCACTTAGAATCATCGTACCTGAATGCACTCATTATGCTGCTATGGGCCTGATGACATAGATTTTATTGCTGAGTGATATTGCATTGTACGTAAGTACCACAACTTCTTTATCCATTTTTCGCTTTCTGTGATATTGAACTTGGACCATAAATGAGGTTCTTGTAAACAGAGCTGTCCCTAATTTTGGGGTGGGTGAGTCTTTTTTACTTTAATTTCCCTAAGCTATAGGACCATAAGTGGAAGTGCCCTAGGCTCTGTTGCTTTGTTTTTTAGATGTTTCAGGAAACACCATACACTTCTCCAGAGTGGCTGTTGGCAATTTACATCCCACCCATCAGCATAACAAGGCTCCCAGTTCTCCATGGCCTGTCCTGCCTTTCTGGATTTTACACTTTTTTCAGATGTCCCTTTTGACCGGGGAGCAGTGAGACTTCACTGTAGTGCAGATTTCCTTTGTAAGCTTGCTTGGTTGGCCAAAAAGGGCGTATGCGTTTTTTCCTGAATATATTCAGGAAAAAACGCATACGCCCTTTTTGGTCAAGTGCATCATTGTGGACGTTCTGCCTCTTTTCCGATGCTTTACATGCAATTCCAGTCTACCTCCTGAAATCGGTTTCCTGCAATTCTGCCCCGCTTTCAAGTCCTCTTGGCAGCCTTACTTCAATATATTTTTGGACGATAGCTATCATTTATAACTCTGCAGGTATGTGAATGACAGTGCCCCTGAGCTCCTTTCTTCAACTCGCTTTCTTGTGAGCTGGCCGCAGCACCGCAAGATTGCTTCAGGCCCTAGTGTGGTTCCGGCATGGCACGCTGAGCCTTTGTTTAATTCCTCTTCCTGGTAGGAAATGAGAGTTAAATTTGCCCGTCCAGACACCTCCAGCTAGTCTCTCATTGGTTCTCCCTATTCCTGTTCATTTTCCGCAGAAATTGCAAACTGGGCCAAACAGGAGGTTAAAGTCACTGACTCTCCAAGTGGGGAGAGTGTTAGTAAAGCGTCTGGAATGTTGCACCCGAGTACCAGGGGACGAAAACTGAGACACATTTGAACACGTTTCCCGATCACATGGTGGATCATACTCTGGGTTCCACATGCATGTTTTAGCTGAAGGAAGAATCCCTTAAACCTGGAGAGTTGAGACCCCTGCAATGGGTACCATGCAATATGACTTCAAAGGGTCTGCATTTGCTCACCGAACCTCACCAATCCTATCACTGCTGCATTTATGCCACTGTACACACGCTTGATTCTCTTTCTGAGACATATAAATCCATAGGTTTTAAGATTCTTACTAGTCAGGTATATTCTTAGGCGTTTAATATGGGGTGTTGAGTCCACTTCGTTGAGCAAGGAGTAGCTCTTGTCTATTACATATTTGGCTTATGGAACCGTATCTGTGCTAATTTCAATCTCTGGTTTTATGCAGCACCCCAACTCACCTTTCCCCTTAAGCAAGCATAAGTCGGTTTTCTACATTTGAGACCCTGTTCTGTTTTGTAATTCAGTTCCTGTGTAGCCAAGTTTACATTCCATGTGGTAGAGATATCTTATGATGTTTGTTTTTCTGTGTGACTTATTTCACTTAGAATCATCGTACCTGAATCCACTCATTATGCTGCTATGGGCCTGATGACATAGATTTCATTGCTGAGTGATATTGCATTGTACGTAAGTACCACAACTTCTTTATCCATTTTTCACTTTCTGTGATTTTGAACTTATACTGTAAACAAGGTTCTTGTAAACAGAGCCTTCCCAAACTTTGGGGTGGCTGTGTCTTTTTGATTTTAATTTCCCTAAGCTATAGGACCATAAGTGGAAGTGCCCTAGGCTCTGTTGCTTTGTTTTGTAGATGTTTCAGGAAACACCATACACTTCTCCAGAGTGGCTGTTGGCAATTTACATCCCACCCATCAGCATAACAAGGCTCCCAGTTCTCCATGGCCTGTCCTGCCTTTCTGGATTTTACACTTTTTTCAGATGGCCCTTTTGACCGGGGGGCAGTGAGACTTCATTGTAGTGCAGATTTCCTTTGCAAGCTTGCTTGGTTGGCCAAAAAGGGCGTATGCGTTTTTTCCTGTATATATTCAGGAAAAAACGCATACGCCCTTTTTTGCCAAGTGCATCATTGTGGACGTTCTGCCTCTTTTCCTTTGCTTTACATGCAATTCCAGTCTACCTCCTGAAATCGGTTTCCTGCAATTCTGCCCAGCGTTCAAGTCCTCTTGGCAGCCTTACTTCAATATATTTTTGGACGATAGCTGTCATTTATAACTCTGCAGGTTTGTGAATGACAGTGCCCCTGAGCTCCTTTCTTCAACTCGCTTTCTTGTGAGCTGGCCGCAACACCGCAGCATTGCTTCAGGCCCTAGTGTGGTTCCGGCATGACATGCTGAGCCTTTTGTTAATTCCTCTTCCTGGTGGGAAATGAGAGTTAAATTTGCCCGTCCAGACACCTCCAGCTAGTCTCTCATTGGTTCTCCCTATTCCTGTTCATTTTCCGCAGAAATTGCAAACTGGGCCAAACAAGAGGTTAAAGGCACTGACTCTCCAAGTGGGGAGAGTGTTAGTTAAGCGTCTGGAATGTTGCACCTGAGTACCGGGGGATGAAAACTGACACAATTAATCACATTTCCCGATCACACGGTGGATCATACTCTGGGTTCCACATGCATGTTTTAGCTGAAGGAAGAATCCCTTAAACCTGGAGAGTTGAGACCCATGGAATGGGTACCATGCAATATGACTTCAAAGGGTCTGCATTTGCTCACCGAACCTCACCAATCCTATCACTGCTGCGTTTATGACACTGTACACACGCTTGTTTCTCTTTCGGAGACATATAAATCCATAGGTTTTAAGATTCTTTCTAGTCAGGTATATTCTTACGCGTTTAATATGGGGTGTAGAGTCCACTTCGTTGAGCAAGGAGTAGCTCTTGTCTATTAAATATTTGGCGTATTAAATGGTATCTGTTCTAATTTCAATCTCTGGTTTTATGCAGCACCCCAACTCACCTTTCGCCTTAAGCAAGCATAAGTTGGTTTTCTACATTTGAGACCCTGTTCTGTTTTGTAAATCAGTTCCTGGGTAACCAAGTTTACATTCCTTGTAGTAGTGATATCTTATGATGTTTGTTTTTCTGTGTGACTTATTTCACTTAGAATCATCGTACCTGAATCCACTCATTATGCTGCTATGGGCCTGATGACATAGATTTCATTGCTGAGTGATATTGCATTGTACGTAAGTACCACAACTTCTTTATCCATTTTTCGCTTTCTGTGATATTGAACTTGGACCATAAATGAGGTTCTTGTAAAGAGAGCTGTCCCTAACTTTGGGGTGGCTGAGTCTTTTTGATTTTAATTTCCCTAAGCTATAGGACCATAAGTGGAAGTGCCCTAGGCTCTGTTGCTTTGTTTTTTAGATGTTTCAGGAAACACCATACACTTCTCCAGAGTGGCTGTTGGCAATTTACATCCCGCCCATCAGCATAACAAGGCTCTCAGTTCTCCATGACCTGTCCTGCCTTTCTGGATTTTACACTTTTTTCAGATGGCCCTTTTGACCGGGGAGCAGTGAGACTTCATTGTAGTGCAGATTTCCTTTGCAAGCTTGCTTGGTTGGCCAAAAAGGGCGTATGCGTTTTTTCCCGAATATATTCAGGAAAAAACGCATACGCCCTTTTTGGCCAAGTGCATCATTGTGGACGTTCTGCCTCTTTTCCTATGCTTTACATGCAATTCCAGTCTACCTCCTGAAATCGGTTTCCTGCAATTCTGCCCCGCTTTCAAGTCCTCTTGGCAGCCTTACTTCAATATATTTTTGGACGATAGCTATCATTTATAACTCTGCAGGTATGTGAATGACAGTGCCCCTGAGCTCCTTTCTTCAACTCGCTTTCTTGTGAGCTGGCCGCAACACCGCAGCATTGCTTCAGGCCCTAGTGTGGTTCCGGCATGGCACGCTGAGCCTTTGTTTAATTCCTCTTCCTGGTGGGAAATGAGAGTTAAATTTGCCCGTCCAGACACCTCCAGCTAGTCTCTCATTGGTTCTCCCTATTCCTGTTCATTTTCCGCAGAAATTGCAAACTGGGCCAAACAGGAGGTTAAAGGCACTGACTCTCCAAGTGGGGAGAGTGTTAGTAAAGCGTCTGGAATGTTGCACTCGAGTACCAGGGGACGAAAACTGAGACACATTTGAACACGTTTCCCGATCACATGGTGGATCATACTCTGGGTTCCACATGCATGTTTTAGCTGAAGGAAGAATCCCTTAAACCTGGAGAGTTGAGACCCCTGCAATGGGTACCATGCAATATGACTTCAAAGGGTCTGCATTTGCTCACCGAACCTCACCAATCCTATCACTGCTGCATTTATGCCACTGTACACACGCTTGATTCTCTTTCTGAGACATATAAATCCATAGGTTTTAAGATTCTTACTAGTCAGGTATATTCTTAGGCGTTTAATATGGGGTGTAGAGTCCACTTCGTTGAGCAAGGAGTAGCTATTGTCTATTACATATTTGGCTTATGGAACGGTATCTGTGCTAATTTCAATCTCTGGTTTTATGCAGCACCCCAACTCACCTTTCCCCTTAAGCAAGCATAAGTCGGTTTTCTACATTTGAGACCCTGTTCTGTTTTGTAATTCAGTTCCTGTGTAGCCAAGTTTACATTCCATGTGGTAGAGATATCTTATGATGTTTCATTCTCTGTGTGACTTATTTCACTTACAATCATCGTACCTGAATCCACTCATTATGCTGCTACGGGCCTGATGACACAGATTTCATTGCTGAGTGATATTGCATTGTACGTAAGTACCACAACTTCTTTATCCATTTTGCGCTTTCTGTGATATTGAACTTGTACCGTAAACGAGGTTCTTGTAAACAGAGCTGTCCCAAAGATTGGGGTGGTTGTGTCTTTTTGATTTTAATTTCCCTAAGCTATAGGACCATAAGTGGAAGTGCCCTAGGCTCTGTTGCTTTGTTTTTTAGATGTTTCAGGAAACACCATACACTTCTCCAGAGTGACTGTTGGCAATTTACATCCCGCCCATCAGCATAACAATGCTCCCACTTCTCCATGGCCTGTCCTGCCTTTCTGGATTTTACACTTTTTTCAGATGGCCCTTTTGACCGGGGGGCAGTGAGACTTCATTGTAGTGCAGATTTCCTTTGCAAGCTTGCTTGGTTGGCCAAAAAGGGCGTATGCGTTTATTCCTGAATATATTCAGGAAAAAACGCATACGCCCTTTTTGGCCAAGTGCATCATTGTGGACGTTCTGCCTCTTTTCCTATGCTTTACATGCAATTCCAGTCTACCTCCTGAAATCGGTTTCCTGCAATTCTGCCCCGCATTCAAGTCCTCTTGGCAGCCTTACTTCAATATCTTTTTGGACGATAGCTGTCATTTATAACTCTGCAGGTATGTGAATGACAGTGCCCCTGAGCTCCTTTCTTCAACTCGCTTTCTTGTGAGCTGGCCGCAACACCGCAGGATTGCTTCAGGCCCTAGTGTGGTTCCGGCATGGCACACTGAGCCTTTGTTTAATTCCTCTTCCTGGTGGGAAATGAGAGTTAAATTTGCCCGTCCAGACACCTCCAGCTAGTCTCTCATTGGTTCTCCCTATTCCTGTTCATTTTCCGCAGAAATTGCAAACTGGGCCAAACAGGAGGTTAAAGGCACTGACTCTCCAAGTGGGGAGAGTGTTAGTAAAGCGTCTGGAATGTTGCACCCGAGTACCAGGGGACGAAAACTGAGACACATTTGAACACGTTTCCCGATCACATGGTGGATCATACTCTGGGTTCCACATGCATGTTTTAGCTGAAGGAAGAATCCCTTAAACCTGGAGAGTTGAGACCCCTGCAATGGGTACCATGCAATATGACTTCAAAGGGTCTGCATTTGCTCACCGAACCTCACCAATCCTATCACTGCTGCATTTATGCCACTGTACACACGCTTGATTCTCTTTCTGAGACATATAAATCCATAGGTTTTAAGATTCTTACTAGTCAGGTATATTCTTAGGCGTTTAATATGGGGTGTAGAGTCCACTTCGTTGAGCAAGGAGTAGCTCTTGTCTATTACATATTTGGCTTATGGAATGGTATCTGTTCTAATATCAATCTCTGGTTTTATGCAGCACCCCAACTCACCTTTCGCCTTAAGCAAGCATAAGTTGGTTTTCTACATTTGAGACCCTGTTCTGTTTTGTAATTCAGTTCCTGTGTAGCCAAGTTTACATTCCATGTGGTAGAGATATCTTATGATGTTTGTTTTTCTGTGTGACTTATTTCACTTAGAATCATCGTACCTGAATCCACTCATTATGCTGCTATGGGCCTGATGACATAGATTTCATTGCTGAGTGATATTGCATTGTACGTACGTACCACAACTTCTTTATCCATTTTTCACTTTCTGTGATTTTGAACTTGTACTGTAAACGAGGTTCTTGTAAACAGAGCCTTCCCAAATTTTGGGGTGGCTGTGTCTTTTTGATTTTAATTTCTCTAAGCTATAGGACCATAAGTGGAAGTGCCCTAAGCTCTGTTGCTTTGTTTTTTAGATGTTTCAGGAAACACCATACACTTCTCCAGAGTGGCTGTTGGCAATTTACATCCCGCCCATCAGCATAACAAGGCTCCCAGTTCTCCATGGCCTGTCCTGCCTTTCTGGATTTTACACTTTTTTCAGATGGCCCTTTTGACCGGGGGGCAGTGAGACTTCATTGTAGTGCAGATTTCCTTTGCAAGCTTGCTTGGTTGGCCAAAAAGGGCGTATGCATTTATTCCTGAATATATTCAGGAAAAAACGCATACGCCCTTTTTGGCCAAGTGCATCATTGTGGACGTTCTGCCTCTTTTCCTTTGCTTTACATGCAATTCCAGTCTACCTCCTGAAATCGGTTTCCTGCAATTCTGCCCAGCGTTCAAGTCCTCTTGGCAGCCTTACTTCAATATATTTTTGGACGATAGCTGTCATTTATAACTCTGCAGGTTTGTGAATGACAGTGCCCCTTAGCTCCTTTCTTCAACTCGCTTTCTTGTGAGCTGGCCGCAACACCGCAGCATTGCTTCAGGCCCTAGTGTGGTTCCGGCATGACATGCTGAGCCTTTGGTTAATTCCTCTTCCTGGTGGGAAATGAGAGTTAAATTTGCCCGTCCAGACACCTCCAGCTAGTCTCTCATTGGTTCTCCCTATTCCTGTTCATTTTCCGCAGAAATTGCAAACTGGGCCAAACAAGAGGTTAAAGGCACTGACTCTCCAAGTGGGGAGAGTGTTAGTAAAGCGTCTGGAATGTTTCACCCGAGTACCGGGGGATGAAAACTGACACAATTAAACACATTTCCCAATCACACGGTGGATCATACTCTGGGTTCCACATGCATGTTTTAGCTGAAGGAAGAATCCCTTAAACCTGGAGAGTTGAGACCCATGGAATGGGTACCATGCAATATGACTTCAAAGGGTCTGCATTTGCTCACCGAACCTCACCAATCCTATCACTGCTGCGTTTATGACACTGTACACATGCTTGATTCTCTTTCGGAGACATATAAATCCATAGGTTTTAAGATTCTTTCTAGTCAGGTATATTCTTAAGCGTTTAATATGGGGTGTAGAGTCCACTTCGTTGAGCAAGGAATAGCTCTTGTCTATTACATATTTGGCTTATGGAACGGTATCTGTGCTAATTTCAATCTCTGGTTTTATGCAGCACCCCAACTCACCTTTCCCCTTAAGCAAGCATAAGTCGGTTTTCTACATTTGAGACCCTGTTCTGTTTTGTAATTCAGTTCCTGTGTAGCCAAGTTTACATTCCATGTGGTAGAGATATCTTATGATGTTTCTTTTTCTGTGTGACTTATTTCACTTAGAATCATCGTACCTGAATCCACTCATTATGCTGCTATGGGCCTGATGACATAGATTTCATTGCTGAGTGATATTGCATTGTACGTAAGTACCACAACTTCTTTATCCATTTTTCACTTTCTGTGATTTTGAACTTATACTGTAAACGAGGTTCTTGTAAACAGAGCCTTCCCAAATTTTGGGGTGGCTGTGTCTTTTTGATTTTAATTTCCCTTAGCTATAGGACCATAAGTGGAAGTGCCCTAAGCTCTGTTGCTTAGTTTTTCAGATGTTTCAGGAAACACCATACACTTCTCCAGAGTGGCTGTTGGCAATTTACATCCCGCCCATCAGCATAACAAGGCTCCCAGTTCTCCCTGGCCTGTCCTGCCTTTCTGGATTTTACACTTTTTTCAGATGGCCCTTTTGACCGGGGGGCAGTGAGACTTCATTGTAGTGCAGATTTCCTTTGCAAGCTTGCTTGGTTGGCCAAAAAGGGCGTATGCGTTTTTTCCTGAATATATTCAGGAAAAAACGCATACGCCCTTTTTGGCCAAGTGCATCATTGTGGACGTTCTGCCTCTTTTCCTTTGCTTTACATGCAATTCCAGTCTACCTCCTGAAATCGGTTTCCTGCAATTCTGCCCAGCGTTCAAGTCCTCTTGGCAGCCTTACTTCAATATATTTTTGGACGATAGCTGTCATTTATAACTCTGCAGGTTTGTGAATGACAGTGCCCCTGATCTCCTTTCTTCAACTCGCTTTCTTGTGAGCTGGCCGCAACACCGCAGCATTGCTTCAGTCCCTAGTGTGGTTCCGGCATGACATGCTGAGCCTTTGGTTAATTCCTCTTCCTGGTGGGAAATGAGAGTTAAATTTGCCCGTCCAGACACCTCCAGCTAGTCTCTCATTGGTTCTCCCTATTCCTGTTCATTTTCCGCAGAAATTGCAAACTGGGCCAAACAAGCGGTTAAAGGCACTGACTCTCCAAGTGGGGAGAGTGTTAGTAAAGCGTCTGGAATGTTGCACCCGAGTACCAGGGGATGAAAACTGACACAATTAAACACGTTTCCCGATCACACGGTGGATCATCCTCTGGGTTCCACATGCATGTTTTAGCTGAAGGAAGAATCCCTTAAACCTGGAGAGTTGAGACCCATGGAATGGGTACCATGCAATATGACTTCAAAGGTTCTGCATTTGCTCACCAAACCTCACCAATCCTATCACTGCTGCGTTTATGACACTGTACACACGCTTGATTCTCTTTTGGAGACATATAAATCCATAGGTTTTAAGATTCTTTCTAGTCAGGTATATTCTTACGCGTTTAATATGGGGTGTAGAGTCCACTTCGTTGAGCAAGGAGTAGCTCTTGTCTATTACATATTTGGCTTATGGAACGGTATCTGTTCTAATTTCAATCTCTGGTTTTATGCAGCACCCCAACTCACCTTTCGCCTTAAGCAAGCATAAGTTGGTTTTCTACATTTGAGACCCTGTTCTGTTTTGTAATTCAGTTCCTGTGTAGCCAAGTTTACATTCCTTGTAGTAGTGATATCTTATGATGTTTGTTTTTCTGTGTGACTTATTTCACTTAGAATCATCGTACCTGAATCCACTCATTATGCTGCTACGGGCCTGATGACATAGATTTCATTGCTGAGTGATATTGCATTGTACGTAAGTACCACAACTTCTTTATCCATTTTTCGCTTTCTGTGATATTGAACTTGGACCATAAATGAGGTTCTTGTAAACAGAGCTGTCCCTAACTTTGGGGTGGCTGAGTCTTTTTGATTTTAATTTCCCTAAGCTATAGGACCATAAGTGGAAGTGCCCTAGGCTCTGTTGCTTTGTTTTTTAGATGTTTCAGGAAACACCATACACTTCTCCAGAGTGGCTGTTGGCAATTTACATCCCGCCCATCAGCATAACAAGGCTCCCAGTTCTCCATGGCCTGTCCTGCCTTTCTGGATTTTACACTTTTTTCAGATGGCCCTTTTGACCGGGGAGCAGTGAGACTTCATTGTAGTGCAGATTTCCTTTGCAAGCTTGCTTGGTTGGCCACAAAGGGCGTATGCGTTTTTTCCTGAATATATTCAGGAAAAAACGCATACGCCCTTTTTGGACAAGTGCATCATTGTGGACGTTCTGCCTCTTTTCCGATGCTTTACATGCAATTCCAGTCTACCTCCTGAAATCGGTTTCCTGCAATTCTGCCCCGCTTTCAAGTCCTCTTGGCAGCCTTACTTCAATATATTTTTGGACGATAGCTATCATTTATAACTCTGCAGGTATGTGAATGACAGTGTCCCTGAGCTCCTTTCTTCAACTCGCTTTCTTGTGAGCTGGCCACAACACCGCAGGATTGCTTCAGGCCCTAGTGTGGTTCCGGCATGGCACGCTGAGCCTTTGTTTAATTACTCTTCCTGGTGGGAAATGAGAGTTAAATTTGCCCATCCAGACACCTCCAGCTAGTCTCTCATTGGTTCTCTCTATTCCTGTTCATTTTCCTCAGAAATTGCAAACTGGGCCAAACAGGAGGTTAAAGGCACTGACTCTCCAATTGGGGAGAGTGTTAGTAAAGCGTCTGGAATGTTGCACCCGAGTACGAGGGGACGAAAACTGAGACACATTTGAACACGTTTCCCGATCACACGGTGGATCATACTCTGGGTTCCACATGCATGTTTTAGCTGAAGGAAGAATCCCTTAAACCTGGAGAGTTGAGACCCCTGCAATGGGTACCATGCAATATGACTTCAAAGGGTCTGCATTTGCTCACCGAACCTCACCAATCCTATCACTGCTGCATTTATGCCACTGTACACATGCTTGATTCTCTTTCTGAGACATATAAATCCATAGGTTTTAAGATTCTTACTAGTCAGGTATATTCTTAGGCGTTTAATATGGGGTGTAGAGTCCACTTCGTTGAGCAAGGAGTAGCTCTTGTCTATTACATATTTGGCTTATGGAACGGTATCTGTGCTAATTTCAATCTCTGGTTTTATGCAGCACCCCAACTCACCTTTCCCCTTAAGCAAGCATAAGTCGGTTTTCTACATTTGAGACCCTGTTCTGTTTTGTAATTCAGTTCCTGTGTAGCCAAGTTTACATTCCATGTGGTAGAGATATCTTATGATGTTTCTTTTTCTGTGTGACTTATTTCACTTAGAATCATCGTACCTGAATCCACTCATTATGCTGCTATGGGCCTGATGACATAGATTTCATTGCTGAGTGATATTGCATTGTACGTAAGTACCACAACTTCTTTATCCATTTTTCACTTTCTGTGATTTTGAACTTGTACTGTAAACGAGGTTCTTGTAAACAGAGCCTTCCCAAACTTTGGGGTGGCTGTGTCTTTGATTTTAATTTCCCTAAGCTATAGGACCATAAGTGGAAGTGCCCTAGGCTCTGTTGCTTTGTTTTTTAGATGTTTCAGGAAACACCATACACTTCTCCAGAGTGGCTGTTGGCAATTTACATCCCGCCCATCAGCATAACAAGGCTCCCAGTTCTCCATGGCCTGTCCTGCCTTTCTGGATTTTACACTTTTTTCAGATGGCCCTTTTGACCGGGGGGCAGTGAGACTTCATTGTAGTGCAGATTTCCTTTGCAAGCTTGCTTGGTTGGCCAAAAAGGGCGTATGCGTTTATTCCTGAATATATTCAGGAAAAAACGCATACGCCCTTTTTGGCCAAGTGCATCATTGTGGACGTTCTGCCTCTTTTCCTTTACTTTACATGCAATTCCAGTCTACCTCCTGAAATCGGTTTCCTGCAATTCTGCCCAGCGTTCAAGTCCTCTTGGCAGCCTTACTTCAATATATTTTTGGACGATAGCTGTCATTTATAACTCTGCAGGTTTGTGAATGACAGTGCCCCTGAGCTCCTTTCTTCAACTCTCTTTCTTGTGAGCTGGCCGCAACACCGCAGCATTGCTTCAGGCCCTAGTGTGGTTCCGGCATGACATGCTGAGCCTTTGGTTAATTCCTCTTCCTGGTGGGAAATGAGAGTTAAATTTGCCCGTCCAGACACCTCCAGCTAGTCTCTCATTGGTTCTCCCTATTCCTGTTCATTTTCCGCAGAAATTGCAAACTGGGCCAAACAAGAGGTTAAAGGCACTGACTCTCCAAGTGGGGAGAGTGTTAGTAAAGCGTCTGGAATGTTGCACCCGAGTACCGGGGGATGAAAACTGACACAATTAAACACATTTCCCGATCACACGGTGGATCATACTCTGGGTTCCACATGCATGTTTTAGCTGAAGGAAGAATCCCTTAAACCTGGAGAGTTGAGACCCATGGAATGGGTACCATGCAATATGACTTCAAAGGGTCTGCATTTGCTCACCGAACCTCACCAATTCTATCACTGCTGCGTTTATGACACTGTACACACGCTTGATTCTCTTTCGGAGACATATAAATCCATAGGTTTTAAGATTCTTTCTAGTCAGGTATATTCTTAAGCGTTTAATATGGGGTGTAGAGTCCACTTCGTTGAGCAAGGAGTAGCTCTTGTCTATTACATATTTGGCTTATGGAACGGTATCTGTGCTAATTTCAATCTCTGGTTTTATGCAGCACCCCAACTCACCTTTCCCCTTAAGCAAGCATAAGTCGGTTTTCTACATTTGAGACCCTGTTCTGTTTTGTAATTCAGTTCCTGTGTAGCCAAGTTTACATTCCATGTGGTAGAGATATCTTATGATGTTTCTTTTTCTGTGTGACTTATTTCACTTAGAATCATCGTACCTGAATCCACTCATTATGCTGCTATGGGCCTGATGACATAGATTTCATTGCTGAGTGATATTGCATTGTACGTAAGTACCACAACTTCTTTATCCATTTTTCACTTTCTGTGATTTTGAACTTATACTGTAAACGAGGTTCTTGTAAACAGAGCCTTCCCAAATTTTGGGGTGGCTGTGTCTTTTTGATTTTAATTTCCCTAAGCTATAGGACCATAAGTGGAAGTGCCCTAAGCTCTGTTGCTTTGTTTTTCAGATGTTTCAGGAAACACCATACACTTCTCCAGAGTGGCTGTTGGCAATTTACATCCCGCCCATCAGCATAACAAGGCTCCCAGTTCTCCATGGCCTGTCCTGCCTTTCTGGATTTTACACTTTTTTCAGATGGCCCTTTTGACCGGGGGGCAGTGAGACTTCATTGTAGTGCAGATTTCCTTTGCAAGCTTGCTTGGTTGGCCAAAAAGGGCGTATGCGTTTTTTCCTGAATATATTCAGGAAAAAACGCATACGCCCTTTTTGGCCAAGTGCATCATTGTGGACGTTCTGCCTCTTTTCCTTTGCTTTACATGCAATTCCAGTCTACCTCCTGAAATCGGTTTCCTGCAATTCTGCCCAGCGTTCAAGTCCTCTTGGCAGCCTTACTTCAATATATTTTTGGACGATAGCTGTCATTTATAACTCTGCAGGTTTGTGAATGACAGTGCCCCTGATCTCCTTTCTTCAACTCGCTTTCTTGTGAGCTGGCCGCAACACCGCAGCATTGCTTCAGTCCCTAGTGTGGTTCCGGCATGACATGCTGAGCCTTTGGTTAATTCCTCTTCCTGGTGGGAAATGAGAGTTAAATTTGCCCGTCCAGACACCTCCAGCTAGTCTCTCATTGGTTCTCCCTATTCCTGTTCATTTTCCGCAGAAATTGCAAACTGGGCCAAACAAGAGGTTAAAGGCACTGACTCTCCAAGTGGGGAGAGTGTTAGTAAAGCGTCTGGAATGTTGCACCCGAGTACCAGGGGATGAAAACTGACACAATTAAACACGTTTCCCGATCACACGGTGGATCATCCTCTGGGTTCCACATGCATGTTTTAGCTGAAGGAAGAATCCCTTAAACCTGGAGAGTTGAGACCCATGGAATGGGTACCATGCAATATGACTTCAAAGGTTCTGCATTTGCTCACCAAACCTCACCAATCCTATCACTGCTGCGTTTATGACACTGTACACACGCTTGATTCTCTTTTGGAGACATATAAATCCATAGGTTTTAAGATTCTTTCTAGTCAGGTATATTCTTACGCGTTTAATATGGGGTGTAGAGTCCACTTCGTTGAGCAAGGAGTAGCTCTTGTCTATTAAATATTTGGCTTATGGAACGGTATCTGTTCTAATTTCAATCTCTGGTTTTATGCAGCACCCCAACTCACCTTTCGCCTTAAGCAAGCATAAGTTGGTTTTCTACATTTGAGACCCTGTTCTGTTTTGTAATTCAGTTCCTGTGTAGCCAAGTTTACATTCCTTGTAGTAGTGATATCTTATGATGTTTGTTTTTCTGTGTGACTTATTTCACTTAGAATCATCGTACCTGAATCCACTCATTATGCTGCTACGGGCCTGATGACATAGATTTCATTGCTGAGTGATATTGCATTGTACGTAAGTACCACAACTTCTTTATCCATTTTTCGCTTTCTGTGATATTGAACTTGGACCATAAATGAGGTTCTTGTAAACAGAGCTGTCCCTAAGTTTGGGGTGGCTGAGTCTTTTTGATTTTAATTTCCCTAAGCTATAGGACCATAAGTGGAAGTGCCCTAGGCTCTGTTGCTTTGTTTTTTAGATGTTTCAGGAAACACCATACACTTCTCCAGAGTGGCTGTTGGCAATTTACATCCCGCCCATCAGCATAACAAGGCTCCCAGTTCTCCATGGCCTGTCCTGCCTTTCTGGATTTTACACATTTTCAGATGGCCCTTTTGACCGGGGAGCAGTGAGACTTCATTGTAGTGCAGATTTCCTTTGCAAGCTTGCTTGGTTGGCCAAAAAGGGCGTATGCGTTTTTTCCTGAATATATTCAGGAAAAAACGCATACGCCCTTTTTGGACAAGTGCATCATTGTGGACGTTCTGCCTCTTTTCCGATGCTTTACATGCAATTCCAGTCTACCTCCTGAAATCGGTTTCCTGCAATTCTGCCCAGCGTTCAAGTCCTCTTGGCAGCCTTACTTCAATATATTTTTGGACGATAGCTGTCATTTATAACTCTGCAGGTTTGTGAATGACAATGCCCCTGATCTCCTTTCTTCAACTCGCTTTCTTGTGAGCTGGCCGCAACACCGCAGCATTGCTTCAGTCCCTAGTGTGGTTCCGGCATGACATGCTGAGCCTTTGGTTAATTCCTCTTCCTGGTGGGAAATGAGAGTTAAATTTGCCCGTCCAGACACCTCCAGCTAGTCTCTCATTGGTTCTCCCTATTCCTGTTCATTTTCCGCAGAAATTGCAAACTGGGCCAAACAAGAGGTTAAAGGCACTGACTCTCCAAGTGGGGAGAGTGTTAGTAAAGCGTCTGGAATGTTGCACCCGAGTACCAGGGGATGAAAACTGACACAATTAAACACGTTTCCCGATCACACGGTGGATCATCCTCTGGGTTCCACATGCATGTTTTAGCTGAAGGAAGAATCCCTTAAACCTGGAGAGTTGAGACCCATGGAATGGGTACCATGCAATATGACTTCAAAGGTTCTGCATTTGCTCACCAAACCTCACCAATCCTATCACTGCTGCGTTTATGACACTGTACACACGCTTGATTCTCTTTTGGAGACATATAAATCCATAGGTTTTAAGATTCTTTCTAGTCAGGTATATTCTTACGCGTTTAATATGGGGTGTAGAGTCCACTTCGTTGAGCAAGGAGTAGCTCTTGTCTATTAAATATTTGGCTTATGGAACGGTATCTGTTCTAATTTCAATCTCTGGTTTTATGCAGCACCCCAACTCACCTTTCGCCTTAAGCAAGCATAAGTTGGTTTTCTACATTTGAGACCCTGTTCTGTTTTGTAATTCAGTTCCTGTGTAGCCAAGTTTACATTCCTTGTAGTAGTGATATCTTATGATGTTTGTTTTTCTGTGTGACTTATTTCACTTAGAATCATCGTACCTGAATCCACTCATTATGCTGCTACGGGCCTGATGACATAGATTTCATTGCTGAGTGATATTGCATTGTACGTAAGTACCACAACTTCTTTATCCATTTTTCGCTTTCTGTGATATTGAACTTGGACCATAAATGAGGTTCTTGTAAACAGAGCTGTCCCTAACTTTGGGGTGGCTGAGTCTTTTTGATTTTAATTTCCCTAAGCTATAGGACCATAAGTGGAAGTGCCCTAGGCTCTGTTGCTTTGTTTTTTAGATGTTTCAGGAAACACCATACACTTCTCCAGAGTGGCTGTTGGCAATTTACATCCCGCCCATCAGCATAACAAGGCTCCCAGTTCTCCATGGCCTGTCCTGCCTTTCTGGATTTTACACTTTTTTCAGATGGCCCTTTTGACCGGGGAGCAGTGAGACTTCATTGTAGTGCAGATTTCCTTTGCAAGCTTGCTTGGTTGGCCAAAAAGGGCGTATGCGTTTTTTCCTGAATATATTCAGGAAAAAACGCATACGCCCTTTTTGGACAAGTGCATCATTGTGGACGTTCTGCCTCTTTTCCGATGCTTTACATGCAATTCCAGTCTACCTCCTGAAATCGGTTTCCTGCAATTCTGCCCCGCTTTCAAGTCCTCTTGGCAGCCTTACTTCAATATATTTTTGGACGATAGCTATCATTTATAACTCTGCAGGTATGTGAATGACAGTGTCCCTGAGCTCCTTTCTTCAACTCGCTTTCTTGTGAGCTGGCCGCAACACCGCAGGATTGCTTCAGGCCCTAGTGTGGTTCCGGCATGGCACGCTGAGCCTTTGTTTAATTACTCTTCCTGGTGGGAAATGAGAGTTAAATTTGCCCATCCAGACACCTCCAGCTAGTCTCTCATTGGTTCTCTCTATTCCTGTTCATTTTCCTCAGAAATTGCAAACTGGGCCAAACAGGAGGTTAAAGGCACTGACTCTCCAATTGGGGAGAGTGTTAGTAAAGCGTCTGGAATGTTGCACCCGAGTACCAGGGGACGAAAACTGAGACACATTTGAACACGTTTCCCGATCACACGGTGGATCATACTCTGGGTTCCACATGCATGTTTTAGCTGAAGGAAGAATCCCTTAAACCTGGAGAGTTGAGACCCCTGCAATGGGTACCATGCAATATGACTTCAAAGGGTCTGCATTTGCTCACCGAACCTCACCAATCCTATCACTGCTGCACTTATGCCACTGTACACACGCTTGATTCTCTTTCTGAGACATATAAATCCATAGGTTTTAAGATTCTTACTAGTCAGGTATATTCTTAGGCGTTTAATATGGGGTGTAGAGTCCACTTCGTTGAGCAAGGAGTAGCTCTTGTCTATTACATATTTGGCTTATGGAACGGTATCTGTGCTAATTTCAATCTCTGGTTTTATGCAGCACCCCAACTCACCTTTCCCCTTAAGCAAGCATAAGTCGGTTTTCTACATTTGAGACCCTGTTCTGTTTTGTAATTCAGTTCCTGTGTAGCCAAGTTTACATTCCATGTGGTAGAGATATCTTATGATGTTTCTTTTTCTGTGTGACTTATTTCACTTAGAATCATCGTACCTGAATCCACTCATTATGCTGCTATGGGCCTGATGACATAGATTTCATTGCTGAGTGATATTGCATTGTACGTAAGTACCACAACTTCTTTATCCATTTTTCACTTTCTGTGATTTTGAACTTGTACTGTAAACGAGGTTCTTGTAAACAGAGCCTTCCCAAACTTTGGGGTGGCTGTGTCTTTGATTTTAATTTCCCTAAGCTATAGGACCATAAGTGGAAGTGCCCTAGGCTCTGTTGCTTTGTTTTTTAGATGTTTCAGGAAACACCATACACTTCTCCAGAGTGGCTGTTGGCAATTTACATCCCGCCCATCAGCATAACAAGGCTCCCAGTTCTCCATGGCCTGTCCTGCCTTTCTGGATTTTACACTTTTTTCAGATGGCCCTTTTGACCGGGGGGCAGTGAGACTTCATTGTAGTGCAGATTTCCTTTGCAAGCTTGCTTGGTTGGCCAAAAAGGGCGTATGCGTTTTTTCCTGAATATATTCAGGAAAAAACGCATACGCCCTTTTTGGCCAAGTGCATCTTTGTGGACGTTCTGCCTCTTTTCCTTTGCTTTACATGCAATTCCAGTCTACCTCCTGAAATCGGTTTCCTGCAATTCTGCCCAGCGTTCAAGTCCTCTTGGCAGCCTTACTTCAATATATTTTTGGACGATAGCTGTCATTTATAACTCTGCAGGTTTGTGAATGACAGTGCCCCTGATCTCCTTTCTTCAACTCGCTTTCTTGTGAGCTGGCCGCAACACCGCAGCATTGCTTCAGTCCCTAGTGTGGTTCCGGCATGACATGCTGAGCCTTTGGTTAATTCCTCTTCCTGGTGGGAAATGAGAGTTAAATTTGCCCGTCCAGACACCTCCAGCTAGTCTCTCATTGGTTCTCCCTATTCCTGTTCATTTTCCGCAGAAATTGCAAACTGGGCCAAACAAGAGGTTAAAGGCACTGACTCTCCAAGTGGGGAGAGTGTTAGTAAAGCGTCTGGAATGTTGCACCCGAGTACCAGGGGATGAAAACTGACACAATTAAACACGTTTCCCGATCACACGGTGGATCATCCTCTGGGTTCCACATGCATGTTTTAGCTGAAGGAAGAATCCCTTAAACCTGGAGAGTTGAGACCCATGGAATGGGTACCATGCAATATGACTTCAAAGGTTCTGCATTTGCTCACCAAACCTCACCAATCCTATCACTGCTGCGTTTATGCCACTGTACACACGCTTGATTCTCTTTTGGAGACATATAAATCCATAGGTTTTAAGATTCTTTCTAGTCAGGTATATTCTTACGCGTTTAATATGGGGTGTAGAGTCCACTTCGTTGAGCAAGGAGTAGCTCTTGTCTATTAAATATTTGGCTTATGGAACGGTATCTGTTCTAATTTCAATCTCTGGTTTTATGCAGCACCCCAACTCACCTTTCGCCTTAAGCAAGCATAAGTTGGTTTTCTACATTTGAGACCCTGTTCTGTTTTGTAATTTAGTTCCTGTGTAGCCAAGTTTACATTCCTTGTAGTAGTGATATCTTATGATGTTTGTTTTTCTGTGTGACTTATTTCACTTAGAATCATCGTACCTGAATCCACTCATTATGCTGCTACGGGCCTGATGACATAGATTTCATTGCTGAGTGATATTGCATTGTACGTAAGTACCACAACTTCTTTATCCATTTTTCGCTTTCTGTGATATTGAACTTGGACCATAAATGAGGTTCTTGTAAACAGAGCTGTCCCTAACTTTGGGGTGGCTGAGTCTTTTTGATTTTAATTTCCCTAAGCTATAGGACCATAAGTGGAAGTGCCCTAGGCTCTGTTGCTTTGTTTTTTAGATGTTTCAGGAAACACCATACACTTCTCCAGAGTGGCTGTTGGCAATTTACATCCCGCCCATCAGCATAACAAGGCTCCCAGTTCTCCATGGCCTGTCCTGCCTTTCTGGATTTTACACTTTTTTCAGATGGCCCTTTTGACCGGGGAGCAGTGAGACTTCATTGTAGTGCAGATTTCCTTTGCAAGCTTGCTTGGTTGGCCACAAAGGGCGTATGCGTTTTTTCCTGAATATATTCAGGAAAAAACGCATACGCCCTTTTTGGACAAGTGCATCATTGTGGACGTTCTGCCTCTTTTCCGATGCTTTACATGCAATTCCAGTCTACCTCCTGAAATCGGTTTCCTGCAATTCTGCCCCGCTTTCAAGTCCTCTTGGCAGCCTTACTTCAATATATTTTTGGACGATAGCTATCATTTATAACTCTGCAGGTATGTGAATGACAGTGTCCCTGAGCTCCTTTCTTCAACTCGCTTTCTTGTGAGCTGGCCGCAACACCGCAGGATTGCTTCAGGCCCTAGTGTGGTTCCGGCATGGCACGCTGAGCCTTTGTTTAATTACTCTTCCTGGTGGGAAATGAGAGTTAAATTTGCCCATCCAGACACCTCCAGCTAGTCTCTCATTGGTTCTCTCTATTCCTGTTCATTTTCCTCAGAAATTGCAAACTGGGCCAAACAGGAGGTTAAAGGCACTGACTCTCCAATTGGGGAGAGTGTTAGTAAAGCGTCTGGAATGTTGCACCCGAGTACCAGGGGACGAAAACTGAGACACATTTGAACACGTTTCCCGATCACACGGTGGATCATACTCTGGGTTCCACATGCATGTTTTAGCTGAAGGAAGAATCCCTTAAACCTGGAGAGTTGAGACCCCTGCAATGGGTACCATGCAATATGACTTCAAAGGGTCTGCATTTGCTCACCGAACCTCACCAATCCTATCACTGCTGCACTTATGCCACTGTACACACGCTTGATTCTCTTTCTGAGACATATAAATCCATAGGTTTTAAGATTCTTACTAGTCAGGTATATTCTTAGGCGTTTAATATGGGGTGTAGAGTCCACTTCGTTGAGCAAGGAGTAGCTCTTGTCTATTACATATTTGGCTTATGGAACGGTATCTGTGCTAATTTCAATCTCTGGTTTTATGCAGCACCCCAACTCACCTTTCCCCTTAAGCAAGCATAAGTCGGTTTTCTACATTTGAGACCCTGTTCTGTTTTGTAATTCAGTTCCTGTGTAGCCAAGTTTACATTCCATGTGGTAGAGATATCTTATGATGTTTCTTTTTCTGTGTGACTTATTTCACTTAGAATCATCGTACCTGAATCCACTCATTATGCTGCTATGGGCCTGATGATATAGATTTCATTGCTGAGTGATATTGCATTGTACGTAAGTACCACAACTTCTTTATCCATTTTTCACTTTCTGTGATTTTGAACTTGTACTGTAAACGAGGTTCTTGTAAACAGAGCCTTCCCAAACTTTGGGGTGGCTGTGTCTTTGATTTTAATTTCCCTAAGCTATAGGACCATAAGTGGAAGTGCCCTAGGCTCTGTTGCTTTGTTTTTTAGATGTTTCAGGAAACACCATACACTTCTCCAGAGTGGCTGTTGGCAATTTACATCCCGCCCATCAGCATAACAAGGCTCCCAGTTCTCCATGGCCTGTCCTGCCTTTCTGGATTTTACACTTTTTTCAGATGGCCCTTTTGACCGGGGGGCAGTGAGACTTCATTGTAGTGCAGATTTCCTTTGCAAGCTTGCTTGGTTGGCCAAAAAGGGCGTATGCGTTTTTTCCTGAATATATTCAGGAAAAAACGCATACGCCCTTTTTGGCCAAGTGCATCTTTGTGGACGTTCTGCCTCTTTTCCTTTGCTTTACATGCAATTCCAGTCTACCTCCTGAAATCGGTTTCCTGCAATTCTGCCCAGCGTTCAAGTCCTCTTGGCAGCCTTACTTCAATATATTTTTGGACGATAGCTGTCATTTATAACTCTGCAGGTTTGTGAATGACAGTGCCCCTGATCTCCTTTCTTCAACTCGCTTTCTTGTGAGCTGGCCGCAACACCGCAGCATTGCTTCAGTCCCTAGTGTGGTTCCGGCATGACATGCTGAGCCTTTGGTTAATTCCTCTTCCTGGTGGGAAATGAGAGTTAAATTTGCCCGTCCAGACACCTCCAGCTAGTCTCTCATTGGTTCTCCCTATTCCTGTTCATTTTCCGCAGAAATTGCAAGCTGGGCCAAACAAGAGGTTAAAGGCACTGACTCTCCAAGTGGGGAGAGTGTTAGTAAAGCGTCTGGAATGTTGCACCCGAGTACCAGGGGATGAAAACTGACACAATTAAACACGTTTCCCGATCACATGGTGGATCATCCTCTGGGTTCCACATGCATGTTTTAGCTGAAGGAAGAATCCCTTAAACCTGGAGAGTTGAGACCCATGGAATGGGTACCATGCAATATGACTTCAAAGGTTCTGCATTTGCTCACCAAACCTCACCAATCCTATCACTGCTGCGTTTATGACACTGTACACACGCTTGATTCTCTTTTGGAGACATATAAATCCATAGGTTTTAAGATTCTTTCTAGTCAGGTATATTCTTACGCGTTTAATATGGGGTGTAGAGTCCACTTCGTTGAGCAAGGAGTAGCTCTTGTCTATTAAATATTTGGCTTATGGAACGGTATCTGTTCTAATTTCAATCTCTGGTTTTATGCAGCACCCCAACTCACCTTTCGCCTTAAGCAAGCATAAGTTGGTTTTCTACATTTGAGACCCTGTTCTGTTTTGTAATTCAGTTCCTGTGTAGCCAAGTTTACATTCCTTGTAGTAGTGATATCTTATGATGTTTGTTTTTCTGTGTGACTTATTTCACTTAGAATCATCGTACCTGAATCCACTCATTATGCTGCTACGGGCCTGATGACATAGATTTCATTGCTGAGTGATATTGCATTGTACGTAAGTACCACAACTTCTTTATCCATTTTTCGCTTTCTGTGATATTGAACTTGGACCATAAATGAGGTTCTTGTAAACAGAGCTGTCCCTAACTTTGGGGTGGCTGAGTCTTTTTGATTTTAATTTCCCTAAGCTATAGGACCATAAGTGGAAGTGCCCTAGGCTCTGTTTCTTTGTTTTTTAGATGTTTCAGGAAACACCATACACTTCTCCAGAGTGGCTGTTGGCAATTTACATCCCGCCCATCAGCATAACAAGGCTCCCAGTTCTCCATGGCCTGTCCTGCCTTTCTGGATTTTACACTTTTTTCAGATGGCCCTTTTGACCGGGGAGCAGTGAGACTTCATTGTAGTGCAGATTTCCTTTGCAAGCTTGCTTGGTTGGCCACAAAGGGCGTATGCGTTTTTTCCTGAATATATTCAGGAAAAAACGCATACGCCCTTTTTGGACAAGTGCATCATTGTGGACGTTCTGCCTCTTTTCCGATGCTTTACATGCAATTCCAGTCTACCTCCTGAAATCGGTTTCCTGCAATTCTGCCCCGCTTTCAAGTCCTCTTGGCAGCCTTACTTCAATATATTTTTGGACGATAGCTATCATTTATAACTCTGCAGGTATGTGAATGACAGTGTCCCTGAGCTCCTTTCTTCAACTCGCTTTCTTGTGAGCTGGCCGCAACACCGCAGGATTGCTTCAGGCCCTAGTGTGGTTCCGGCATGGCACGCTGAGCCTTTGTTTAATTACTCTTCCTGGTGGGAAATGAGAGTTAAATTTGCCCATCCAGACACCTCCAGCTAGTCTCTCATTGGTTCTCTCTATTCCTGTTCATTTTCCTCAGAAATTGCAAACTGGGCCAAACAGGAGGTTAAAGGCACTGACTCTCCAATTGGGGAGAGTGTTAGTAAAGCGTCTGGAATGTTGCACCCGAGTACCAGGGGACGAAAACTGAGACACATTTGAACACGTTTCCCGATCACACGGTGGATCATACTCTGGGTTCCACATGCATGTTTTAGCTGAAGGAAGAATCCCTTAAACCTGGAGAGTTGAGACCCCTGCAATGGGTACCATGCAATATGACTTCAAAGGGTCTGCATTTGCTCACCGAACCTCACCAATCCTATCACTGCTGCACTTATGCCACTGTACACACGCTTGATTCTCTTTCTGAGACATATAAATCCATAGGTTTTAAGATTCTTACTAGTCAGGTATATTCTTAGGCGTTTAATATGGGGTGTAGAGTCCACTTCGTTGAGCAAGGAGTAGCTCTTGTCTATTACATATTTGGCTTATGGAACGGTATCTGTGCTAATTTCAATCTCTGGTTTTATGCAGCACCCCAACTCACCTTTCCCCTTAAGCAAGCATAAGTCGGTTTTCTACATTTGAGACCCTGTTCTGTTTTGTAATTCAGTTCCTGTGTAGCCAAGTTTACATTCCATGTGGTAGAGATATCTTATGATGTTTCTTTTTCTGTGTGACTTATTTCACTTAGAATTATCGTACCTGAATCCACTCATTATGCTGCTATGGGCCTGATGACATAGATTTCATTGCTGAGTGATATTGCATTGTACGTAAGTACCACAACTTCTTTATCCATTTTTCACTTTCTGTGATTTTGAACTTGTACTGTAAACGAGGTTCTTGTAAACAGAGCCTTCCCAAACTTTGGGGTGGCTGTGTCTTTGATTTTAATTTCCCTAAGCTATAGGACCATAAGTGGAAGTGCCCTAGGCTCTGTTGCTTTGTTTTTTAGATGTTTCAGGAAACACCATACACTTCTCCAGAGTGGCTGTTGGCAATTTACATCCCGCCCATCAGCATAACAAGGCTCCCAGTTCTCCATGGCCTGTCCTGCCTTTCTGGATTTTACACTTTTTTCAGATGGCCCTTTTGACCGGGGGGCAGTGAGACTTCATTGTAGTGCAGATTTCCTTTGCAAGCTTGCTTGGTTGGCCAAAAAGGGCGTATGCGTTTTTTCCTGAATATATTCAGGAAAAAACGCATACGCCCTTTTTGGCCAAGTGCATCTTTGTGGACGTTCTGCCTCTTTTCCTTTGCTTTACATGCAATTCCAGTCTACCTCCTGAAATCGGTTTCCTGCAATTCTGCCCAGCGTTCAAGTCCTCTTGGCAGCCTTACTTCAATATATTTTTGGACGATAGCTGTCATTTATAACTCTGCAGGTTTGTGAATGACAGTGCCCCTGATCTCCTTTCTTCAACTCGCTTTCTTGTGAGCTGGCCGCAACACCGCAGCATTGCTTCAGTCCCTAGTGTGGTTCCGGCATGACATGCTGAGCCTTTGGTTAATTCCTCTTCCTGGTGGGAAATGAGAGTTAAATTTGCCCGTCCAGACACCTCCAGCTAGTCTCTCATTGGTTCTCCCTATTCCTGTTCATTTTCCGCAGAAATTGCAAACTGGGCCAAACAAGAGGTTAAAGGCACTGACTCTCCAAGTGGGGAGAGTGTTAGTAAAGCGTCTGGAATGTTGCACCCGAGTACCAGGGGATGAAAACTGACACAATTAAACACGTTTCCCGATCACACGGTGGATCATCCTCTGGGTTCCACATGCATGTTTTAGCTGAAGGAAGAATCCCTTAAACCTGGAGAGTTGAGACCCATGGAATGGGTACCATGCAATATGACTTCAAAGGTTCTGCATTTGCTCACCAAACCTCACCAATCCTATCACTGCTGCGTTTATGACACTGTACACACGCTTGATTCTCTTTTGGAGACATATAAATCCATAGGTTTTAAGATTCTTTCTAGTCAGGTATATTCTTACGCGTTTAATATGGGGTGTAGAGTCCACTTCGTTGAGCAAGGAGTAGCTCTTGTCTATTAAATATTTGGCTTATGGAACGGTATCTGTTCTAATTTCAATCTCTGGTTTTATGCAGCACCCCAACTCACCTTTCGCCTTAAGCAAGCATAAGTTGGTTTTCTACATTTGAGACCCTGTTCTGTTTTGTAATTCAGTTCCTGTGTAGCCAAGTTTACATTCCTTGTAGTAGTGATATCTTATGATGTTTGTTTTTCTGTGTGACTTATTTCACTTAGAATCATCGTACCTGAATCCACTCATTATGCTGCTACGGGCCTGATGACATAGATTTCATTGCTGAGTGATATTGCATTGTACGTAAGTACCACAACTTCTTTATCCATTTTTCGCTTTCTGTGATATTGAACTTGGACCATAAATGAGGTTCTTGTAAACAGAGCTGTCCCTAACTTTGGGGTGGCTGAGTCTTTTTGATTTTAATTTCCCTAAGCTATAGGACCATAAGTGGAAGTGCCCTAGGCTCTGTTGCTTTGTTTTTTAGATGTTTCAGGAAACACCATACACTTCTCCAGAGTGGCTGTTGGCAATTTACATCCCGCCCATCAGCATAACAAGGCTCCCAGTTCTCCATGGCCTGTCCTGCCTTTCTGGATTTTACACTTTTTTCAGATGGCCCTTTTGACCGGGGAGCAGTGAGACTTCATTGTAGTGCAGATTTCCTTTGCAAGCTTGCTTGGTTGGCCACAAAGGGCGTATGCGTTTTTTCCTGAATATATTCAGGAAAAAACGCATACGCCCTTTTTGGACAAGTGCATCATTGTGGACGTTCTGCCTCTTTTCCGATGCTTTACATGCAATTCCAGTCTACCTCCTGAAATCGGTTTCCTGCAATTCTGTCCCGCTTTCAAGTCCTCTTGGCAGCCTTACTTCAATATATTTTTGGACGATAGCTATCATTTATAACTCTGCAGGTATGTGAATGACAGTGTCCCTGAGCTCCTTTCTTCAACTCGCTTTCTTGTGAGCTGGCCGCAACACCGCAGGATTGCTTCAGGCCCTAGTGTGGTTCCGGCATGGCACGCTGAGCCTTTGTTTAATTACTCTTCCTGGTGGGAAATGAGAGTTAAATTTGCCCATCCAGACACCTCCAGCTAGTCTCTCATTGGTTCTCTCTATTCCTGTTCATTTTCCTCAGAAATTGCAAACTGGGCCAAACAGGAGGTTAAAGGCACTGACTCTCCAATTGGGGAGAGTGTTAGTAAAGCGTCTGGAATGTTGCACCCGAGTACCAGGGGACGAAAACTGAGACACATTTGAACACGTTTCCCGATCACACGGTGGATCATACTCTGGGTTCCACATGCATGTTTTAGCTGAAGGAAGAATCCCTTAAACCTGGAGAGTTGAGACCCCTGCAATGGGTACCATGCAATATGACTTCAAAGGGTCTGCATTTGCTCACCGAACCTCACCAATCCTATCACTGCTGCACTTATGCCACTGTACACACGCTTGATTCTCTTTCTGAGACATATAAATCCATAGGTTTTAAGATTCTTACTAGTCAGGTATATTCTTAGGCGTTTAATATGGGGTGTAGAGTCCACTTCGTTGAGCAAGGAGTAGCTCTTGTCTATTACATATTTGGCTTATGGAACGGTATCTGTGCTAATTTCAATCTCTGGTTTTATGCAGCACCCCAACTCACCTTTCCCCTTAAGCAAGCATAAGTCGGTTTTCTACATTTGAGACCCTGTTCTGTTTTGTAATTCAGTTCCTGTGTAGCCAAGTTTACATTCCATGTGGTAGAGATATCTTATGATGTTTCTTTTTCTGTGTGACTTATTTCACTTAGAATCATCGTACCTGAATCCACTCATTATGCTGCTATGGGCCTGATGACATAGATTTCATTGCTGAGTGATATTGCATTGTACATAAGTACCACAACTTCTTTATCCATTTTTCACTTTCTGTGATTTTGAACTTGTACTGTAAACGAGGTTCTTGTAAACAGAGCCTTCCCAAACTTTGGGGTGGCTGTGTCTTTGATTTTAATTTCCCTAAGCTATAGGACCATAAGTGGAAGTGCCCTAGGCTCTGTTGCTTTGTTTTTTAGATGTTTCAGGAAACACCATACACTTCTCCAGAGTGGCTGTTGGCAATTTACATCCCGCCCATCAGCATAACAAGGCTCCCAGTTCTCCATGGCCTGTCCTGCCTTTCTGGATTTTACACTTTTTTCAGATGGCCCTTTTGACCGGGGGGCAGTGAGACTTCATTGTAGTGCAGATTTCCTTTGCAAGCTTGCTTGGTTGGCCAAAAAGGGCGTATGCGTTTTTTCCTGAATATATTCAGGAAAAAACGCATACGCCCTTTTTGGCCAAGTGCATCTTTGTGGACGTTCTGCCTCTTTTCCTTTGCTTTACATGCAATTCCAGTCTACCTCCTGAAATCGGTTTCCTGCAATTCTGCCCAGCGTTCAAGTCCTCTTGGCAGCCTTACTTCAATATATTTTTGGACGATAGCTGTCATTTATAACTCTGCAGGTTTGTGAATGACAGTGCCCCTGATCTCCTTTCTTCAACTCGCTTTCTTGTGAGCTGGCCGCAACACCGCAGCATTGCTTCAGTCCCTAGTGTGGTTCCGGCATGACATGCTGAGCCTTTGGTTAATTCCTCTTCCTGGTGGGAAATGAGAGTTAAATTTGCCCGTCCAGACACCTCCAGCTAGTCTCTCATTGGTTCTCCCTATTCCTGTTCATTTTCCGCAGAAATTGCAAGCTGGGCCAAACAAGAGGTTAAAGGCACTGACTCTCCAAGTGGGGAGAGTGTTAGTAAAGCGTCTGGAATGTTGCACCCGAGTACCAGGGGATGAAAACTGACACAATTAAACACGTTTCCCGATCACATGGTGGATCATCCTCTGGGTTCCACATGCATGTTTTAGCTGAAGGAAGAATCCCTTAAACCTGGAGGGTTGAGACCCATGGAATGGGTACCATGCAATATGACTTCAAAGGTTCTGCATTTGCTCACCAAACCTCACCAATCCTATCACTGCTGCGTTTATGACACTGTACACACGCTTGATTCTCTTTTGGAGACATATAAATCCATAGGTTTTAAGATTCTTTCTAGTCAGGTATATTCTTACGCGTTTAATATGGGGTGTAGAGTCCACTTCGTTGAGCAAGGAGTAGCTCTTGTCTATTAAATATTTGGCTTATGGAACGGTATCTGTTCTAATTTCAATCTCTGGTTTTATGCAGCACCCCAACTCACCTTTCGCCTTAAGCAAGCATAAGTTGGTTTTCTACATTTGAGACCCTGTTCTGTTTTGTAATTCAGTTCCTGTGTAGCCAAGTTTACATTCCTTGTAGTAGTGATATCTTATGATGTTTGTTTTTCTGTGTGACTTATTTCACTTAGAATCATCGTACCTGAATCCACTCATTATGCTGCTACGGGCCTGATGACATAGATTTCATTGCTGAGTGATATTGCATTGTACGTAAGTACCACAACTTCTTTATCCATTTTTCGCTTTCTGTGATATTGAACTTGGACCATAAATGAGGTTCTTGTAAACAGAGCTGTCCCTAACTTTGGGGTGGCTGAGTCTTTTTGATTTTAATTTCCCTAAGCTATAGGACCATAAGTGGAAGTGCCCTAGGCTCTGTTGCTTTGTTTTTTAGATGTTTCAGGAAACACCATACACTTCTCCAGAGTGGCTGTTGGCAATTTACATCCCGCCCATCAGCATAACAAGGCTCCCAGTTCTCCATGGCCTGTCCTGCCTTTCTGGATTTTACACTTTTTTCAGATGGCCCTTTTGACCGGGGAGCAGTGAGACTTCATTGTAGTGCAGATTTCCTTTGCAAGCTTGCTTGGTTGGCCACAAAGGGCGTATGCGTTTTTTCCTGAATATATTCAGGAAAAAACGCATACGCCCTTTTTGGACAAGTGCATCATTGTGGACGTTCTGCCTCTTTTCCGATGCTTTACATGCAATTCCAGTCTACCTCCTGAAATCGGTTTCCTGCAATTCTGCCCCGCTTTCAAGTCCTCTTGGCAGCCTTACTTCAATATATTTTTGGACGATAGCTATCATTTATAACTCTGCAGGTATGTGAATGACAGTGTCCCTGAGCTCCTTTCTTCAACTCGCTTTCTTGTGAGCTGGCCGCAACACCGCAGGATTGCTTCAGGCCCTAGTGTGGTTCCGGCATGGCACGCTGAGCCTTTGTTTAATTACTCTTCCTGGTGGGAAATGAGAGTTAAATTTGCCCATCCAGACACCTCCAGCTAGTCTCTCATTGGTTCTCTCTATTCCTGTTCATTTTCCTCAGAAATTGCAAACTGGGCCAAACAGGAGGTTAAAGGCACTGACTCTCCAATTGGGGAGAGTGTTAGTAAAGCGTCTGGAATGTTGCACCCGAGTACCAGGGGACGAAAACTGAGACACATTTGAACACGTTTCCCGATCACACGGTGGATCATACTCTGGGTTCCACATGCATGTTTTAGCTGAAGGAAGAATCCCTTAAACCTGGAGAGTTGAGACCCCTGCAATGGGTACCATGCAATATGACTTCAAAGGGTCTGCATTTGCTCACCGAACCTCACCAATCCTATCACTGCTGCACTTATGCCACTGTACACACGCTTGATTCTCTTTCGGAGACATATAAATCCATAGGTTTTAAGATTCTTACTAGTCAGGTATATTCTTAGGCGTTTAATATGGGGTGTAGAGTCCACTTCGTTGAGCAAGGAGTAGCTCTTGTCTATTACATATTTGGCTTATGGAACGGTATCTGTGCTAATTTCAATCTCTGGTTTTATGCAGCACCCCAACTCACCTTTCCCCTTAAGCAAGCATAAGTCGGTTTTCTACATTTGAGACCCTGTTCTGTTTTGTAATTCAGTTCCTGTGTAGCCAAGTTTACATTCCATGTGGTAGAGATATCTTATGATGTTTCTTTTTCTGTGTGACTTATTTCACTTAGAATCATCGTACCTGAATCCACTCATTATGCTGCTATGGGCCTGATGACATAGATTTCATTGCTGAGTGATATTGCATTGTACGTAAGTACCACAACTTCTTTATCCATTTTTCACTTTCTGTGATTTTGAACTTGTACTGTAAACGAGGTTCTTGTAAACAGAGCCTTCCCAAACTTTGGGGTGGCTGTGTCTTTGATTTTAATTTCCCTAAGCTATAGGACCATAAGTGGAAGTGCCCTAGGCTCTGTTGCTTTGTTTTTTAGATGTTTCAGGAAACACCATACACTTCTCCAGAGTGGCTGTTGGCAATTTACATCCCGCCCATCAGCATAACAAGGCTCCCAGTTCTCCATGGCCTGTCCTGCCTTTCTGGATTTTACACTTTTTTCAGATGGCCCTTTTGACCGGGGGGCAGTGAGACTTCATTGTAGTGCAGATTTCCTTTGCAAGCTTGCTTGGTTGGCCAAAAAGGGCGTATGCGTTTTTTCCTGAATATATTCAGGAAAAAACGCATACGCCCTTTTTGGCCAAGTGCATCTTTGTGGACGTTCTGCCTCTTTTCCTTTGCTTTACATGCAATTCCAGTCTACCTCCTGAAATCGGTTTCCTGCAATTCTGCCCAGCGTTCAAGTCCTCTTGGCAGCCTTACTTCAATATATTTTTGGACGATAGCTGTCATTTATAACTCTGCAGGTTTGTGAATGACAGTGCCCCTGATCTCCTTTCTTCAACTCGCTTTCTTGTGAGCTGGCCGCAACACCGCAGCATTGCTTCAGTCCCTAGTGTGGTTCCGGCATGACATGCTGAGCCTTTGGTTAATTCCTCTTCCTGGTGGGAAATGAGAGTTAAATTTGCCCGTCCAGACACCTCCAGCTAGTCTCTCATTGGTTCTCCCTATTCCTGTTCATTTTCCGCAGAAATTGCAAACTGGGCCAAACAAGAGGTTAAAGGCACTGACTCTCCAAGTGGGGAGAGTGTTAGTAAAGCGTCTGGAATGTTGCACCCGAGTACCAGGGGATGAAAACTGACACAATTAAACACGTTTCCCGATCACACGGTGGATCATCCTCTGGGTTCCACATGCATGTTTTAGCTGAAGGAAGAATCCCTTAAACCTGGAGAGTTGAGACCCATGGAATGGGTACCATGCAATATGACTTCAAAGGTTCTGCATTTGCTCACCAAACCTCACCAATCCTATCACTGCTGCGTTTATGACACTGTACACACGCTTGATTCTCTTTTGGAGACATATAAATCCATAGGTTTTAAGATTCTTTCTAGTCAGGTATATTCTTACGCGTTTAATATGGGGTGTAGAGTCCACTTCGTTGAGCAAGGAGTAGCTCTTGTCTATTAAATATTTGGCTTATGGAACGGTATCTGTTCTAATTTCAATCTCTGGTTTTATGCAGCACCCCAACTCACCTTTCGCCTTAAGCAAGCATAAGTTGGTTTTCTACATTTGAGACCCTGTTCTGTTTTGTAATTCAGTTCCTGTGTAGCCAAGTTTACATTCCTTGTAGTAGTGATATCTTATGATGTTTGTTTTTCTGTGTGACTTATTTCACTTAGAATCATCGTACCTGAATCCACTCATTATGCTGCTACGGGCCTGATGACATAGATTTCATTGCTGAGTGATATTGCATTGTACGTAAGTACCACAACTTCTTTATCCATTTTTCGCTTTCTGTGATATTGAACTTGGACCATAAATGAGGTTCTTGTAAACAGAGCTGTCCCTAACTTTGGGGTGGCTGAGTCTTTTTGATTTTAATTTCCCTAAGCTATAGGACCATAAGTGGAAGTGCCCTAGGCTCTGTTGCTTTGTTTTTTAGATGTTTCAGGAAACACCATACACTTCTCCAGAGTGGCTGTTGGCAATTTACATCCCGCCCATCAGCATAACAAGGCTCCCAGTTCTCCATGGCCTGTCCTGCCTTTCTGGATTTTACACTTTTTTCAGATGGCCCTTTTGACCGGGGAGCAGTGAGACTTCATTGTAGTGCAGATTTCCTTTGCAAGCTTGCTTGGTTGGCCACAAAGGGCGTATGCGTTTTTTCCTGAATATATTCAGGAAAAAACGCATACGCCCTTTTTGGACAAGTGCATCATTGTGGACGTTCTGCCTCTTTTCCGATGCTTTACATGCAATTCCAGTCTACCTCCTGAAATCGGTTTCCTGCAATTCTGCCCCGCTTTCAAGTCCTCTTGGCAGCCTTACTTCAATATATTTTTGGACGATAGCTATCATTTATAACTCTGCAGGTATGTGAATGACAGTGTCCCTGAGCTCCTTTCTTCAACTCGCTTTCTTGTGAGCTGGCCGCAACACCGCAGGATTGCTTCAGGCCCTAGTGTGGTTCCGGCATGGCACGCTGAGCCTTTGTTTAATTACTCTTCCTGGTGGGAAATGAGAGTTAAATTTGCCCATCCAGACACCTCCAGCTAGTCTCTCATTGGTTCTCTCTATTCCTGTTCATTTTCCTCAGAAATTGCAAACTGGGCCAAACAGGAGGTTAAAGGCACTGACTCTCCAATTGGGGAGAGTGTTAGTAAAGCGTCTGGAATGTTGCACCCGAGTACCAGGGGACGAAAACTGAGACACATTTGAACACGTTTCCCGATCACATGGTGGATCATACTCTGGGTTCCACATGCATGTTTTAGCTGAAGGAAGAATCCCTTAAACCTGGAGAGTTGAGACCCCTGCAATGGGTACCATGCAATATGACTTCAAAGGGTCTGCATTTGCTCACCGAACCTCACCAATCCTATCACTGCTGCACTTATGCCACTGTACACACGCTTGATTCTCTTTCTGAGACATATAAATCCATAGGTTTTAAGATTCTTACTAGTCAGGTATATTCTTAGGCGTTTAATATGGGGTGTAGAGTCCACTTCGTTGAGCAAGGAGTAGCTCTTGTCTATTACATATTTGGCTTATGGAACGGTATCTGTGCTAATTTCAATCTCTGGTTTTATGCAGCACCCCAACTCACCTTTCCCCTTAAGCAAGCATAAGTCGGTTTTCTACATTTGAGACCCTGTTCTGTTTTGTAATTCAGTTCCTGTGTAGCCAAGTTTACATTCCATGTGGTAGAGATATCTTATGATGTTTCTTTTTCTGTGTGACTTATTTCACTTAGAATCATCGTACCTGAATCCACTCATTATGCTGCTATGGGCCTGATGACATAGATTTCATTGCTGAGTGATATTGCATTGTACGTAAGTACCACAACTTCTTTATCCATTTTTCACTTTCTGTGATTTTGAACTTGTACTGTAAACGAGGTTCTTGTAAACAGAGCCTTCCCAAACTTTGGGGTGGCTGTGTCTTTGATTTTAATTTCCCTAAGCTATAGGACCATAAGTGGAAGTGCCCTAGGCTCTGTTGCTTTGTTTTGTAGATGTTTCAGGAAACACCATACACTTCTCCAGAGTGGCTGTTGGCAATTTACATCCCGCCCATCAGCATAACAAGGCTCCCAGTTCTCCATGGCCTGTCCTGCCTTTGTGGATTTTACACTTTTTTCAGATGGCCCTTTTGACCGGGGGGCAGTGAGACTTCATTGTAGTGCAGATTTCCTTTGCAAGCTTGCTTGGTTGGCCAAAAAGGGCGTATGCGTTTATTCCTGAATATATTCAGGAAAAAACGCATACGCCCTTTTTGGCCAAGTGCATCATTGTGGACGTTCTGCCTCTTTTCCTTTGCTTTACATGCAATTCCAGTCTACCTCCTGAAATCGGTTTCCTGCAATTCTGCCCAGCGTTCAAGTCCTCTTGGCAGCCTTACTTCAATATATTTTTGGACGATAGCTGTCATTTATAACTCTGCAGGTTTGTGAATGACAGTGCCCTGAGCTCCTTTCTTCAACTCGCTTTCTTGTGAGCTGGCCGCAACACCGAAGCATTGCTTCAGGCCCTAGTGTGGTTCCGGCATGACATGCTGAGCCTTTGGTTAATTCCTCTTCCTGGTGGGAAATGAGAGTTAAATTTGCCCGTCCAGACACCTCCAGCTAGTCTCTCATTGGTTCTCCCTATTCCTGTTCATTTTCCGCAGAAATTGCAAACTGGGCCAAACAAGATTTTAAAGGCACTGACTCTCCAAGTGGGGAGAGTGTTAGTAAAGCGTCTGGAATGTTGCACCCGAGTACCGGGGGATGAAAACTGACACAATTAAACACATTTCCCGATCACACGGTGGATCATATTCTGGGTTCCACATGCATGTTTTAGCTGAAGGAAGAATCCCTTAAACCTGGAGAGTTGAGACCCATGGAATGGGTACCATGCAATATGACTTCAAAGGGTCTGCATTTGCTCACCGAACCTCACCAATCCTATCACTGCTGCGTTTATGACACTGTACACACGCTTGATTCTCTTTCGGAGACATATAAATCCATAGGTTTTAAGATTCTTTCTAGTCAGGTATATTCTTACGCGTTTAATATGGGGTGTAGAGTCCACTTCGTTGAGCAAGGAGTAGCTCTTGTCTATTACATATTTGGCTTATGGAACGGTATCTGTGCTAATTTCAATCTCTGGTTTTATGCAGCACCCCAACTCACCTTTCCCCTTAAGCAAGCATAAGTCGGTTTTCTACATTTGAGACCCTGTTCTGTTTTGTAATTCAGTTCCTGTGTAGCCAAGTTTACATTCCATGTGGTAGAGATATCTTATGATGTTTCTTTTTCTGTGTGACTTATTTCACTTAGAATCATCGTACCTGAATCCACTCATTATGCTGCTATGGGCCTGATGACATAGATTTCATTGCTGAGTGATATTGCATTGTACGTAAGTACCACAACTTCTTTATACATTTTTCACTTTCTGTGATTTTGAACTTATACTGTAAACGAGGTTCTTGTAAACAGAGCCTTCCCAAATTTTGGGGTGGCTGTGTCTTTTTGATTTTAATTTCCCTAAGCTATAGGACCATAAGTGGAAGTGCCCTAAGCTCTGTTGCTTTGTTTTTCAGATGTTTCAGGAAACACCATACACTTCTCCAGAGTGGCTGTTGGCAATTTACATCCCGCCCATCAGCATAACAAGGCTCCCAGTTCTCCATGGCCTGTCCTGCCTTTCTGGATTTTACACTTTTTTCAGATGGCCCTTTTGACCGGGGGGCAGTGAGACTTCATTGTAGTGCAGATTTCCTTTGCAAGCTTGCTTGGTTGGCCAAAAAGGGCGTATGCGTTTTTTCCTGAATATATTCAGGAAAAAACGCATACGCCCTTTTTGGCCAAGTGCATCATTGTGGACGTTCTGCCTCTTTTCCTTTGCTTTACATGCAATTCCAGTCTACCTCCTGAAATCGGTTTCCTGCAATTCTGCCCAGCGTTCAAGTCCTCTTGGCAGCCTTACTTCAATATATTTTTGGACGATAGCTGTCATTTATAACTCTGCAGGTTTGTGAATGACAGTGCCCCTGATCTCCTTTCTTCAACTCGCTTTCTTGTGAGCTGGCCGCAACACCGCAGCATTGCTTCAGTCCCTAGTGTGGTTCCGGCATGACATGCTGAGCCTTTGGTTAATTCCTCTTCCTGGTGGGAAATGAGAGTTAAATTTGCCCGTCCAGACACCTCCAGCTAGTCTCTCATTGGTTCTCCCTATTCCTGTTCATTTTCCGCAGAAATTGCAAACTGGGCCAAACAAGAGGTTAAAGGCACTGACTCTCCAAGTGGGGAGAGTGTTAGTAAAGCGTCTGGAATGTTGCACCCGAGTACCAGGGGATGAAAACTGACACAATTAAACACGTTTCCCGATCACACGGTGGATCATCCTCTGGGTTCCACATGCATGTTTTAGCTGAAGGAAGAATCCCTTAAACCTGGAGAGTTGAGACCCATGGAATGGGTACCATGCAATATGACTTCAAAGGTTCTGCATTTGCTCACCAAACCTCACCAATCCTATCACTGCTGCGTTTATGACACTGTACACACGCTTGATTCTCTTTTGGAGACATATAAATCCATAGGTTTTAAGATTCTTTCTAGTCAGGTATATTCTTACGCGTTTAATATGGGGTGTAGAGTCCACTTCGTTGAGCAAGGAGTAGCTCTTGTCTATTAAATATTTAGCTTATGGAATGGTATCTGTTCTAATTTCAATCTCTGGTTTTATGCAGCACCCCAACTCACCTTTCGCCTTAAGCAAGCATAAGTTGGTTTTCTACATTTGAGACCCTGTTCTGTTTTGTAATTCAGTTCCTGTGTAGCCAAGTTTACATTCCTTGTACTAGTGATATCTTATGATGTTTGTTTTTCTGTGTGACTTATTTCACTTAGAATCATCGTACCTGAATCCACTCATTATGCTGCTACGGGCCTGATGACATAGATTTCATTGCTGAGTGATATTGCATTGTACGTAAGTACCACAACTTCTTTATCCATTTTTCGCTTTCTGTGATATTGAACTTGGACCATAAATGAGGTTCTTGTAAACAGAGCTGTCCCTAACTTTGGGGTGGCTGAGTCTTTTTGATTTTAATTTCCCTAAGCTATAGGACCATAAGTGGAAGTGCCCTAGGCTCTGTTGCTTTGTTTTTTAGATGTTTCAGGAAACACCATACACTTCTCCAGAGTGGCTGTTGGCAATTTACATCCCGCCCATCAGCATAACAAGGCTCCCAGTTCTCCATGGCCTGTCCTGCCTTTTTGGATTTTACACTTTTTTCAGATGGCCCTTTTGACCGGGGAGCAGTGAGACTTCATTGTAGTGCAGATTTCCTTTGCAAGCTTGCTTGGTTGGCCACAAAGGGCGTATGCGGTTTTTCCTGAATATATTCAGGAAAAAACGCATACGCCCTTTTTGGACAAGTGCATCATTGTGGACGTTCTGCCTCTTTTCCGATGCTTTACATGCAATTCCAGTCTACCTCCTGAAATCGGTTTCCTGCAATTCTGCCCCGCTTTCAAGTCCTCTTGGCAGCCTTACTTCAATATATTTTTGGACGATAGCTATCATTTATAACTCTGCAGGTATGTGAATGACAGTGTCCCTGAGCTCCTTTCTTCAACTCGCTTTCTTGTGAGCTGGCCGCAACACCGCAGGATTGCTTCAGGCCCTAGTGTGGTTCCGGCATGGCACGCTGAGCCTTTGTTTAATTACTCTTCCTGGTGGGAAATGAGAGTTAAATTTGCCCATCCAGACACCTCCAGCTAGTCTCTCATTGGTTCTCTCTATTCCTGTTCATTTTCCTCAGAAATTGCAAACTGGGCCAAACAGGAGGTTAAAGGCACTGACTCTCCAATTGGGGAGAGTGTTAGTAAAGCGTCTGGAATGTTGCACCCGAGTACCAGGGGACGAAAACTGAGACACATTTGAACACGTTTCCCGATCACATGGTGGATCATACTCTGGGTTCCACATGCATGTTTTAGCTGAAGGAAGAATCCCTTAAACCTGGAGAGTTGAGACCCCTGCAATGGGTACCATGCAATATGACTTCAAAGGGTCTGCATTTGCTCACCGAACCTCACCAATCCTATCACTGCTGCATTTATGCCACTGTACACACGCTTGATTCTCTTTCTGAGACATATAAATCCATAGGTTTTAAGATTCTTACTAGTCAGGTATATTCTTAGGCGTTTAATATGGGGTGTAGAGTCCACTTCGTTGAGCAAGGAGTAGCTCTTGTCTATTACATATTTGGCTTATGGAACGGTATCTGTGCTAATTTCAATCTCTGGTTTTATGCAGCACCCCAACTCACCTTTCCCCTTAAGCAAGCATAAGTCGGTTTTCTACATTTGAGACCCTGTTCTGTTTTGTAATTCAGTTCCTGTGTAGCCAAGTTTACATTCCATGTGGTAGAGATATCTTATGATGTTTCTTTTTCTGTGTGACTTATTTCACTTAGAATCATCGTACCTGAATCCACTCATTATGCTGCTATGGGCCTGATGACATAGATTTCATTGCTGAGTGATATTGCATTGTACGTAAGTACCACAACTTCTTTATCCATTTTTCACTTTCTGTGATTTTGAACTTGTACTGTAAACAAGGTTCTTGTAAACAGAGCCTTCCCAAACTTTGGGGTGGCTGTGTCTTTTTGATTTTAATTTCCCTAAGCTATAGGACCATAAGTGGAAGTGCCCTAGGCTCTGTTGCTTTGTGTTTTAGATGTTTCAGGAAACACCATACACTTCTCCAGAGTGGCTGTTGGCAATTTACATCCCACCCATCAGCATAACAAGGCTCCCAGTTCTCCATGGCCTGTCCTGCCTTTCTGGATTTTACACTTTTTTCAGATGGCCCTTTTGACCGGGGGGCAGTGAGACTTCATTGTAGTGCAGATTTCCTTTGCAAGCTTGCTTGGTTGGCCAAAAAGTGTGTATGCGTTTTTTCCTGAATATATTCAGGAAAAAACGCATACGCCCTTTTTGGCCAAGTGCATCATTGTGGACGTTCTGCCTCTTTTCCTTTGCTTTACATGCAATTCCAGTCTACCTCCTGAAATCGGTTTCCTGCAATTCTGCCCAGCGTTCAAGTCCTCTTGGCAGCCTTACTTCAATATATTTTTGGACGATAGCTGTCATTTATAACTCTGCAGGTTTGTGAATGACAGTGCCCCTGAGCTCCTTTCTTCAACTCGCTTTCTTGTGAGCTGGCCGCAACACCGCAGCATTGCTTCAGGCCCTAGTGTGGTTCTGGCATGACATGCTGAGCCTTTGGTTAATTCCTCTTCCTGGTGGGAAATGAGAGTTAACTTTGCCCGTCCAGACACCTCCAGCTAGTCTCTCATTGGTTCTCCCTATTCCTGTTCATTTTCTGCAGAAATTGCAAACTGGGCCAAACAGGAGGTTAAAGGCACTGACTCTCCAAGTGGGGAGAGTGTTAGTAAAGCGTCTGGAATGTTGCACCCGAGTACCGGGGGATGAAAACTGACACAATTAAACACGTTTCCCGATCACACGGTGGATCATACTCTGGGTTCCACATGCATGTTTTAGCTGAAGGAAGAATCCCTTAAACCTGGAGAGTTGAGACGCATGGAATGGGTACCATGCAATATGACTTCAAAGGGTCTGCATTTCCTCACCGAACCTCACCAATCCTATCACTGCTGCTTTTATGACACTGTACACAGGCTTGATTCTCTTTCGGAGACATATAAATCCATAGGTTTTAAGATTCTTTCTAGTCAGGTATATTCTTACGCGTTTAATATGGGGTGTAGAGTCCACTTCGTTGAGCAAGGAGTAGCTCTTGTCTATTAAATATTTGGCTTATGGAACGGTATGTGTTCTAATTTCAATCTCTGGTTTTATGCAGCACCCCAACTCACCTTTCGCCTTAAGCAAGCATAAGTTGGTTTTCTACATTTGAGACCCTGTTCTGTTTTGTAATTCAGTTCCTGTGTAGCCAAGTTTACATTCCTTGTAATAGTGATATCTTATGATGTTTGTTTTTCTGTGTGACTTATTTCACTTAGAATCATCGTACCTGAATGCACTCATTATGCTGCTATGGGCCTGATGACATAGATTTCATTGCTGAGTGATATTGCATTGTACGTAAGTACCACAACTTCTTTATCCATTTTTCGCTTTCTGTGATATTGAACTTGGACCATAAATGAGGTTCTTGTAAACAGAGCTGTCCCTAATTTTGGGGTGGGTGAGTCTTTTTTACTTTAATTTCCCTAAGCTATAGGACCATAAGTGGAAGTGCCCTAGGCTCTGTTGCTTTGTTTTTTAGATGTTTCAGGAAACACCATACACTTCTCCAGAGTGGCTGTTGGCAATTTACATCCCACCCATCAGCATAACAAGGCTCCCAGTTCTCCATGGCCTGTCCTGCCTTTCTGTATTTTACACTTTTTTCAGATGTCCCTTTTGACCGGGGAGCAGTGAGACTTCATTGTAGTGCAGATTTCCTTTGCAAGCTTGCTTGGTTGGCCAAAAAGGGCGTATGCGTTTTTTCCTGAATATATTCAGGAAAAAACGCATACGCCCTTTTTGGTCAAGTGCATCATTGTGGACGTTCTGCCTCTTTTCCTATGCTTTACATGCAATTCCAGTCTACCTCCTGAAATCGGTTTCCTGCAATTCTGCCCCGCTTTCAAGTCCTCTTGGCAGCCTTACTTCAATATATTTTTGGATGATAGCTATCATTTATAACTCTGCAGGTATGTGAATGACAGTGCCCCTGAGCTCCTTTCTTCAACTCGCTTTCTTGTGAGCTGGCCGCAGCACCGCAGTATTGCTTCAGGCCCTAGTGTGGTTCCGGCATGGCACGCTGAGCCTTTGTTTAATTCCTCTTCCTGGTGGGTAATGAGAGTTAAATTTGCCCGTCCAGACACCTCCAGCTAGTCTCTCATTGGTTCTCCCTATTCCTGTTCATTTTCCTCAGAAATTGCAAACTGGGCCAAACAGGAGGTTAAAGGCACTGACTCTCCAAGTGGGGAGAGTGTTAGTAAAGCGTCTGGAATGTTGCAACCGAGTACCAGGGGACGAAAACTGAGACACATTTGAACACGTTTCCCGATCACATGGTGGATCATACTCTGGGTTCCACATGCATGTTTTAGCTGAAGGAAGAATCCCTTAAACCTGGAGAGTTGAGACCCCTGCAATGGGTACCATGCAATATGACTTCAAAGGGTCTGCATTTGCTCACCGAACCTCACTAATCCTATCACTGCTGCATTTATGCCACTGTACACACGCTTGATTCTCTTTCTGAGACATATAAATCCATAGGTCTTAAGATTCTTACTAGTCAGGTATATTCTTACGCGTTTAATATGGGGTGTAGAGTCCACTTCGTTGAGCAAGGAGTAGCTATTGTCTATTACATATTTGGCTTATGGAACGGTATCTGTGCTAATTTCAATCTCTGGTTTTATGCAGCACCCCAACTCACCTTTCCCCTTAAGCAAGCATAAGTCGGTTTTCTACATTTGAGACCCTGTTCTGTTTTGTAATTCAGTTCCTGTGTAGCCAAGTTTACATTCCATGTGGTAGAGATATCTTATGATGTTTCTTTCTCTGTGTGACTTATTTCACTTACAATCATCGTACCTGAATCCACTCATTATGCTGCTACGGGCCTGATGACACAGATTTCATTGCTGAGTGATATTGCATTGTACGTAAGTACCACAACTTCTTTATCCATTTTGCACTTTCTGTGATATTGAACTTGTACCGTAAACGAGGTTCTTGTAAACAGAGCTGTCCCAAAGATTGGGGTGGTTGTGTCTTTTTGATTTTAATTTCCCTAAGCTATAGGACCATAAGTGGAAGTGCCCTAGGCTCTGTTGCTTTGTTTTTTAGATGTTTCAGGAAACACCATACACTTCTCCAGAGTGACTGTTGGCAATTTACATCCCGCCCATCAGCATAACAAGGCTCTCAGTTCTCCATGGCCTGTCCTGCCTTTCTGGATTTTACACTTTTTTCAGGTGGCCCTTTTGACCGGGGGGCAGTGAGACTTCATTGTAGTGCAGATTTCCTTTGCAAGCTTGCTTGGTTGGCCAAAAAGGGCGTATGCGTTTATTCCTGAATATATTCAGGAAAAAACGCATACGCCCTTTTTGGCCAAGTGCATCATTGTGGACGTTCTGCCTCTTTTCCTATGCTTTACATGCAATTCCAGTCTACCTCCTGAAATCGGTTTCCTGCAATTCTGCCCCGCATTCAAGTCCTCTTGGCAGCCTTACTTCAATATCTTTTTGGACGATAGCTGTCATTTATAACTCTGCAGGTATGTGAATGACAGTGCCCCTGAGCTCCTTTCTTCAACTCGCTTTCTTGTGAGCTGGCCGCAACACCGCAGCATTGCTTCAGGCCCTAGTGTGGTTCCGGCATGGCACACTGAGCCTTTGTTTAATTCCTCTTCCTGGTGGGAAATGAGAGTTAAATTTGCCCGTCCAGACACCTCCAGCTAGTCTCTCATTGGTTCTCCCTATTCCTGTTCATTTTCCGCAGAAATTGCAAACTGGGCCAAACAGGAGGTTAAAGGCACTGACTCTCCAAGTGGGGAGAGTGTTAATAAAGCATCTGGAATGTTGCACCCGAGTACCAGGGGACGAAAACTGACACAATTGAACACGTTTCCCGAGCACACGGTGGATCATACTCTGGGTTCCACATGCATGTTTTAGCTGAAGGAAGAATCCCTTAAACCTGGAGAGTTGAGACCCATGGAATGGGTACCATGCAATATGACTTCAAAGGGTCTGCATTTGTCCACCGAACCTCACCAATCCTATCACTGCTGCGTTTATGCCGCTGTACACACGCTTGATTCTCTTTCGGAGATATATAAATCCATAGGTTTTAAGATTCTTCCTAGTCAGGTATATTCTTAGGCGTTTATTATGGGATGTAGAGTCCACTTCGTTGAGCAAGGAGTAGCTCTTGTCTATTACATATTTGGCTTATGGAACGGTATCTGTGCTAATTTCAATCTCTGGTTTTATGCAGCACCCCAACTCACCTTTCGCCTTAAGCAAGCATAAGTTGGTTTTCTACATTTGAGACCCTGTTCTGTTTTGTAATTCAGTTCCTGTGTAGCCAAGTTTACATTCCGTGTAGTAGTGATATCTTATGATGTTTCTTTTTCTGTGTGACTTATTTCACTTAGAATCATCGTACCTGAATCCACTCATTATGCTGCTATGGGCCTGATGACATAGATTTCATTGCTGCGTGATATTGCATTGTACGTAAGTACCACAACTTCTTTATCCATTTTTCACTTTCTGTGATTTTGAACTTGTACTGTAAACGAGGTTCTTGTAAACAGAGCCTTCCCAAACTTTGGGGTGGCTGTGTCTTTTTGATTTTAATTTCCCTAAGCTATAGGACCATAAGTGGAAGTGCCCTAGGCTCTGTTGCTTTGTTTTTTAGATGTTTCAGGAAACACCATACACTTCTCCAGAGTGGCTGTTGGCAATTTACATCCCGCCCATCAGCATAACAAGGCTCCCAGTTCTCCATGGCCTGTCCTGCCTTTCTGGATTTTACACTTTTTTCAGATGGCCCTTTTGACCGGGGGGCAGTGAGACTTCATTGTAGTGCAGATTTCCTTTGCAAGCTTGCTTGGTTGGCCAAAAAGGGCGTATGCGTTTTTTCCTGTATATATTCAGGAAAAAACGCATACGCCCTTTTTGGCCAAGTGCATCATTGTGGACGTTCTGCCTCTTTTCCTTTGCTTTACATGCAATTCCAGTCTACCTCCTGAAATCGGTTTCCTGCAATTCTGCCCAGCGTTCAAGTCCTCTTGGCAGCCTTACTTCAATATATTTTTGGACGATAGCTGTCATTTATAACTCTGCAGGTTTGTGAATGACAGTGCACCTGATCTCCTTTCTTCAACTCGCTTTCTTGTGAGCTGGCCGCAACACCGCAGCATTGCTTCAGGCCCTAGTGTGGTTCCGGCATGACATGCTGAGCCTTTGGTTAATCCCTCTTCCTGGTGGGAAATGAGAGTTAAATTTGCCCGTCCAGACACCTCCAGCTAGTCTCTCATTGGTTCTCCCTATTTCTGTTCATTTTCCGCAGAAATTGCAAACTGGGCCAAACAAGAGGTTAAAGGCACTGACTCTCCAAGTGGGGAGAGTGTTAGTAAAGCGTCTGGAATGTTGCACCCGAGTACCGGGGGATGAAAACTGACACAATTAAACACATTTCCCGATCACACGGTGGATCATACTCTGGGTTCCACATGCATGTTTTAGCTGAAGGAAGAATCCCTTAAACCTGGAGAGTTGAGACCCATGGAATGGGTACCATGCAATATGACTTCAAAGGGTCTGCATTTGCTCACCGAACCTCACCAATCCTATCACTGCTGCGTTTATGACACTGTACACACGCTTGATTCTCTTTCGGAGACATATAAATCCATAGGTTTTAAGATTCTTTCTAGTCAGGTATATTCTTACGCGTTTAATATGGGGTGTAGAGTCCACTTCGTTGAGCAAGGAGTAGCTCTTGTCTATTACATATTTGGCTTATGGAACGGTATCTGTGCTAATTTCAATCTCTGGTTTTATGCAGCACCCCAACTCACCTTTCCCCTTAAGCAAGCATAAGTCGGTTTTCTACATTTGAGACCCTGTTCTGTTTTGTAATTCAGTTCCTGTGTAGCCAAGTTTACATTCCATGTGGTAGAGATATCTTATGATGTTTCTTTTTCTGTGTGACTTATTTCACTTAGAATCATCGTACCTGAATCCACTCATTATGCTGCTATGGGCCTGATGACATAGATTTCATTGCTGAGTGATATTGCATTGTACGTAAGTACCACAACTTCTTTATCCATTTTTCACTTTCTGTGATACTGAACTTGTACCGTAAACGAGGTTCTTGTAAACAGAGCCGTCCCAAACTTTGGGGTGGCTGTGTCTTTTTGATTTTAATTTCCCTAAGCTATAGGACCATAAGTGGAAGTGCACTAGGCTCTGTTGCTTTGCTTTTTAGATGTTTCAGGAAACACCATACACTTCTCCAGAGTGGCTGTTCGCAATTTACATCCCGCACATCAGCATAACAAGGTTCCCAATTCTCCATGGCCTGTCCTGCCTTTCTGGATTTTACACTTTTTTCAGATGGCCCTTTTGCCCGCGGGATAGTGAGACTTCATTGTAGTGCAGATTTCCTTTGCAAGCTTGCTTGGTTGGCCAAAAAGTGCGTATGCGTTTTTTCCTGAATATATTCAGGAAAAAACGCATACGCCCTTTTTGGCCAAGTGCATCATTGTGGACGTTCTGCCTCTTTTCCTATGCTTTACATGGTATTCCAGTCTACCTCCTGAAATCGGTTTCCTGCAATTCTGCCCCGCTTTCAAGTCCTCTTGGCAGCCTTACTTCAATATATGTTTGGACGATAGCTGTCATTTATAACTCTGCATGTATGTGAATGACAGTGTCCCTGAGCTCCTTTCTTCAACTCGTTTTCTTGTGAGCTGGCCGCAACACCGCAGCATTGCTTCAGGCCCTAGTGTGGTTCCGGCATGGCACGCTGAGCCTTTGGTTAATTCCTCTTCCTGGTGGGAAATGAGAGTTAAATTTGCCCGTCCAGACACCTCCAGCTAGTCTCTCATTGGTTCTCCCTATTCCTGTTCATTTTCCGCAGAAATTGCAAACTGGGCCAAACAGGAGGTTAAAGGCACTGACTCTCCAAGTGGGGAGAGTGTTAGTAAAGCGTCTGGAATGTTGCACCCGAGTACCGGGGGACGAAAACTGTGTCACATTTGAACACGTTTCCCGATCACATGGTGGATCATACTCTGGGTTCCACATGCATGTTTTAGCTGAAGGAAGAATCCCTTAAACCTGGAGAGTTGAGACCCCTGGAATGGGTACCATGCAATATGACTTCAAAGGGTCTGCATTTGCTCAACGAACCTCACCAATCCTAGCACTGCTGCATTTATGCCACTGTACACACGCTTGATTCTCTTTTGGAGACATATAAATCCATAGGTTTTAAGATTCTTACTAGTCAGGTATATTCTTACGCGTTTAATATGGGGTGTAGAGTCCACTTCGTTGAGCAAGGAGTAGCTCTTGTCTATTACATATTTGGCTTATGGAACCGTATCTGTGCTAATTTCAATCTTTGGTTTTATGCAGAACCCCAACTCACCTTTACTCTTAAGCAAGCATAAGTCGGTTTTCTACATTTGAGACCCTGTTCTGTTTTGTAATTCAGTTCCTGTGTAGCCAAGTTTACATTCCATGTGGTAGAGATATCTTATGATGTTTCTTTCTCTGTGTGACTTATTTCACTTACAATCATCGTACCTGAATCCACTCATTATGCTGCTACGGGCCTGATGACACAGATTTCATTGCTGAGTGATATTGCATTGTACGTAAGTACCACAACTTCTTTATCCATTTTGCGCTTTCTGTGATATTGAACTTGTACCGTAAACGAGGTTCTTGTAAACAGAGCTGTCCCAAAGATTGGGGTGGTTGTGTCTTTTTGATTTTAATTTCCCTAAGCTATAGGACCATAAGTGGAAGTGCCCTAGGCTCTGTTGCTTTGTTTTTTAGATGTTTCAGGAAACACCATACACTTCTCCAGAGTGACTGTGGGCAATTTACATCCCGCCCATCAGCATAACAAGGCTCCCAGTTCTCCATGGCCTGTCCTGCCTTTCTGGATTTTACACTTTTTTCAGATGGCCCTTTTGACCGGGGGGCAGTGAGACTTCATTGTAGTGCAGATTTCCTTTGCAAGCTTGCTTGGTTGGCCAAAAAGGGCGTATGCGTTTATTCCTGAATATATTCAGGAAAAAACGCATACGCCCTTTTTGGCCAAGTGCATCATTGTGGACGTTCTGCCTCTTTTCCTATGCTTTACATGCAATTCCAGTCTACCTCCTGAAATCGGTTTCCTGCAATTCTGCCCCGCTTTCAAGTCCTCTTGGCAGCCTTACTTCAATATATTTTTGGACGATAGCTGTCAATTTTAACTCTGCAGGTATGTGAATGACAGTGCCCCTGAGCTCCTTTCTTCAACTCGCTTTCTTGTGAGCTGGCCGCAACACCGCTTCATTGCTTCAGGCCCTAGTGTGGTTCCGGCATGGCACACTGAGCCTTTGGTTAATTCCTCTTCCTGGTGGGAAATGAGAGTTAAATTTGCCCGTCCAGACACCTCCAGCTAGTCTCTCATTGGTTCTCCCTATTCCTGTTCATTTTCCGCAGAAATTGCAAACTGGGCCAAACAGGAGGTTAAAGGCACTGACTCTCCAAGTGGGGAGAGTGTTAGTAAACCATCTGGAATATTGCACCCGAGTACCAGGGACGAAAACTGACACAATTGAACACGTTTCCCGAGCACACGGTGGATCATACTCTGGGTTCCACATGCATGTTTTAGCTGAAGGAAGAATCCCTTAAACCTGGAGAGTTGAGACCCATGGAATGTGTACCATGCAATATGACTTCAAAGGGTCTGCATTTGTCCACCGAACCACACCAATCCTATCACTGCTGCGTTTAAGCCGCTGTACACACGCTTGATTCTCTTTCGGAGACATATAAATCCATAGGTTTTAAGATTCTTCCTAGTCAGGTATATTCTTAGGCGTTTATTATGGGGTGTAGAGTCCACTTCGTTGAGCAAGGAGTAGCTCTTGTCTATTACATATTTGGCTTATGGAACGGTATCTGTGCTAATTTCAATCTCTGGTTTTATGCAGCACCCCAACTCACCTTTCGCCTTAAGCAAGCATAAGTTGGTTTTCTACATTTGAGACCCTGTTCTGTTTTGTAATTCAGTTCCTGTGTAGCCAAGTTTACATTCCGTGTAGTAGTGATATCTTATGATGTTTCCTTTTCTGTGTGACTTATTTCACTTAGAATCATCGTACCTGAATCCACTCATTATGCTGCTATGGGCCTGATGACATAGATTTCATTGCTGAGTGATATTGCATTGTACGTAAGTACCACAACTTCTTTATCCATTTTTCACTTTCTGTGATTTTGAACTTATACTGTAAACGAGGTTCTTGTAAACAGAGCCTTCCCAAATTTTGGGGTGGCTGTGTCTTTTTGATTTTAATTTCCCTAAGCTATAGGACCATAAGTGGAAGTGCCCTAAGCTCTGTTGCTTTGTTTTTCAGATGTTTCAGGAAACACCATACACTTCTCCAGAGTGGCTGTTGGCAATTTACATCCCGCCCATCAGCATAACAAGGCTCCCAGTTCTCCATGGCCTGTCCTGCCTTTCTGGATTTTACACTTTTTTCAGATGGCCCTTTTGACCAGGGGACAGTGAGACTTCATTGTAGTGCAGATTTCCTTTGCAAGCTTGCTTGGTTGGCCAAAAAGGGCGTATGCGTTTTTTCCTGAATATATTCAGGAAAAAACGCATACGCCCTTTTTGGCCAAGTGCATCATTGTGGACGTTCTGCCTCTTTTCCTTTGCTTTGCATGCAATTCCAGTCTACCTCCTGAAATCGGATTCCTGCAATTCTGCCCAGCGTTCAAGTCCTCTTGGCAGCCTTACTTCAATATATTTTTGGATGATAGCTGTCATTTATAACTCTGCAGGTTTGTGAATGACAGTGCCCCTGATCTCCTTTCTTCAACTCGCTTTCTTGTGAGCTGGCCGCAACACCGCAGCATTGCTTCAGTCCCTAGTGTGGTTCCGGCATGACATGCTGAGCCTTTGGTTAATTCCTCTTCCTGGTGGGAAATGAGAGTTAAATTTGCCCGTCCAGACACCTCCAGCTAGTCTCTCATTGGTTCTCCCTATTCCTGTTCATTTTCCGCAGAAATTGCAAACTGGGCCAAACAGGAGGTTAAAGGCACTGACTCTCCAAGTGGGGAGAGTGTTAGTAAAGCGTCTGGAATGTTGCACCCGAGTACCAGGGGATGAAAACTGACACAATTAAACACGTTTCCCGATCACACGGTGGATCATCCTCTGGGTTCCACATGCATGTTTTAGCTGAAGGAAGAATCCCTTAAACCTGGAGAGTTGAGACCCATGGAATGGGTACCATGCAATATGACTTCAAAGGTTCTGCATTTGCTCACCAAACCTCACCAATCCTATCACTGCTGCGTTTATGCCACTGTACACACGCTTGATTCTCTTTTGGAGACATATAAATCCATAGGTTTTAAGATTCTTTCTAGTCAGGTATATTCTTACGCGTTTAATATGGGGTGTAGAGTCCACTTCGTTGAGCAAGGAGTAGCTCTTGTCTATTACATATTTGGCTTATGGAACGGTATCTGTGCTAATTTCAATCTCTGGTTTTATGCAGCACCCCAACTCACCTTTCCCCTTAAGCAAGCATAAGTTGGTTTTCTACATTTGAGACCCTGTTCTGTTTTGTAATTCAGTTCCTGTGTAGCCAAGTTTACATTCCGTGTAGTAGTGATATCTTATGATGTTTCTTTTTCTGTGTGACTTATTTCACTTAGAATCATCGTACCTGAATCCACTCATTATGCTGCTATGGGCCTGATGACATAGATTTCATTGCTGCGTGATATTGCATTGTACGTAATTACCACAACTTCTTTATCCATTTTTCACTTTCTGTGATACTGAACTTGTACCGTAAACGAGGTTCTTGTAAACAGAGCCGTCCCAAACTTTGGGGTGGCTCTGTCTTTTTGATTTTAATTTCCCTAAGCTATAGGACCATAAGTGGAAGTGCCCTAGGCTCTGTTGCTTTGCTTTTTAGATGTTTCAGGAAACACCATACACTTCTCCAGAGTGGCTGTTCGCAATTTACATCCCGCACATCAGCATAACTAGGTTCCCAATTCTCCATGGCCTGTCCTGCATTTCTGGATTTTACACTTTTTTCAGATGGCCCTTTTGCCCGCGGGATAGTGAGACTTCATTGTAGTGCAGATTTCCTTTGCAAGCTTGCTTGGTTGGCCAAAAAGTGCGTATGCGTTTTTTCCTGAATATATTCAGGAAAAAACGCATACGCCCTTTTTGGCCAAGTGCATCATTGTGGACGTTCTGCCTCTTTTCCTATGCTTTACATGGTATTCCAGTCTACCTCCTGAAATCGGTTTCCTGCAATTCTGCCCCGCTTTCAAGTCCTCTTGGCAGCCTTACTTCAATATATGTTTGGACGATAGCTGTCATTTATAACTCTGCATGTATGTGAATGACAGTGTCCCTGAGCTCCTTTCTTCAACTCGTTTTCTTGTGAGCTGGCCGCAACACCGCAGCATTTCTTCAGGCCCTAGTGTGGTTCCGGCATGGCACGCTGAGCCTTTGGTTAATTCCTCTTCCTGGTGGGAAATGAGAGTTAAATTTGCCCGTCCAGACACCTCCAGCTAGTCTCTCATTGGTTCTCCCTATTCCTGTTCATTTTCCGCAGAAATTGCAAACTGGGCCAAACAGGAGGTTAAAGGCACTGACTCTCCAAGTGGGGAGAGTGTTAGTAAAGCGTCTGGAATGTTGCACCCGAGTACCGGGGGACGAAAACTGAGTCACATTTGAACACGTTTCCCGATCACATGGTGGATCATACTCTGGGTTCCACATGCATGTTTTAGCTGAAGGAAGAATCCCTTAAACCTGGAGAGTTGAGACCCCTGGAATGGGTACCATGCAATATGACTTCAAAGGGTCTGCATTTGCTCAACGAACCTCACCAATCCTAGCACTGCTGCATTTATGCCACTGTACACACGCTTGATTCTCTTTTGGAGACATATAAATCCATAGGTTTTAAGATTCTTACTAGTCAGGTATATTCTTACGCGTTTAATATGGGGTGTAGAGTCCACTTCGTTGAGCAAGGAGTAGCTCTTGTCTATTACATATTTGGCTTATGGAACCGTATCTGTGCTAATTTCAATCTTTGGTTTTATGCAGCACCCCAACTCACCTTTACTCTTAAGCAAGCATAAGTCGGTTTTCTACATTTGAGACCCTGTTCTGTTTTGTAATTCAGTTCCTGTGTAGCCAAGATAACATTCCATGTGGTAGAGATATCTTATGATGTTTCTTTCTCTGTGTGACTTATTTCACTTACAATCATCGTACCTGAATCCACTCATTATGCTGCTACGGGCCTGATGACACAGATTTCATTGCTGAGTGATATTGCATTGTACGTAAGTACCACAACTTCTTTATCCATTTTGCGCTTTCTGTGATATTGAACTTGTACCGTAAACGAGGTTCTTGTAAACAGAGCTGTCCCAAAGATTGGGGTGGTTGTGTCTTTTTGATTTTAATTTCCCTAAGCTATAGGACCATAAGTGGAAGTGCCCTAGGCTCTGTTGCTTTGTTTTTTAGATGTTTCAGGAAACACCATACACTTCTCCAGAGTGACTGTGGGCAATTTACATCCCGCCCATCAGCATAACAAGGCTCCCAGTTCTCCATGGCCTGTCCTGCCTTTCTGGATTTTACACTTTTTTCAGATGGCCCTTTTGACCGGGGGGCAGTGAGACTTCATTGTAGTGCAGATTTCCTTTGCAAGCTTGCTTGGTTGGCCAAAAAGGGCGTATGCGTTTATTCCTGAATATATTCAGGAAAAAACGCATACGCCCTTTTTGGCCAAGTGCATCATTGTGGACGTTCTGCCTCTTTTCCGATGCTTTACATGCAATTCCAGTCTACCTCCTGAAATCGGTTTCCTGCAATTCTGCCCCGCTTTCAAGTCCTCTTGGCAGCCTTACTTCAATATATTTTTGGACGATAGCTGTCAATTTTAACTCTGCAGGTATGTGAATGACAGTGCCCCTGAGCTCCTTTCTTCAACTCGCTTTCTTGTGAGCTGGCCGCAACACCGCAGGATTGCTTCAGGCCCTAGTGTGGTTCCGGCATGGCACGCTCAGCCTTTGTTTAATTCCTCTTCCTGGTGGGAAATGAGAGTTAAATTTGCCCATCCAGACACCTCCAGCTAGTCTCTCATTGTTTCTCTCTTTTCCTGTTCATTTTCCGCAGAAATTGCAAACTGGGCCAAACAGGAGGTTAAAGGCACTGACTCTCCAAGTGGGGAGAGTGTTAGTAAAGCGTCTGGAATGTTGCACCCAAGTACCAGGGGACGAAAACTGAGACACATTTGAACACGTTTCCCGATCACATGGTGGATCATACTCTGGGTTCCACATGCATGTTTTAGCTGAAGGAAGAATCCCTTAAACCTGGAGAGTTGAGACCCCTGGAATGGGTACCATGCAATATGACTTCAAAGGGTCTGCATTTGCTCACCGAACCTCACCAATCCTATCACTGCTGCATTTATTCCACTGTACACACGCTTGATTCTCTTTCTGAGACATATAAATCCATAGGTTTTAAGATTCTTACTAGTCAGGTATATTCTTAGGCGTTTAATATGGGGTGTAGAGTCCACTTCGTTGAGCAAGGAGTAGCTCTTGTCTATTAAATATTTGGCTTATGGAATGGTATCTGTTCTAATTTCAATCTCTGGTTTTATGCAGCACCCCAACTCACCTTTCGCCTTAAGCAAGCATAAGTTGCATTTCTACATTTGAGACCCTGTTCTGTTTTGTAATTCAGTTCCTGTGTAGCCAAGTTTACATTCCATGTGGTAGAGATATCTTATGATGTTTCTTTTTCTGTGTGACTTATTTCACTTAGAATCATCGTACCTGAATCCACTCATTATGCTGCTATGGGCCTGATGACATAGATTTCATTGCTGAGTGATATTGCATTGTACGTAAGTACCACAACTTCTTTATCCATTTTTCACTTTCTGTGATTTTGAACTTATACTGTAAAGGAGGTTCTTGTAAACAGAGCCTTCCCAAACTTTGGGGTGGCTGTGTCTTTTTGATTTTAATTTCCCTAAGCTATAGGACCATAAGTGGAAGTGCACTAGGCTCTGTTGCTTTGTTTTGTAGATGTTTCAGGAAACACCATACACTTCTCCAGAGTGGCTGTTGGCAATTTACATCCCGCCCATCAGCATAACAAGGCTCCCAGTTCTCCATGGCCTGTCCTGCCTTTCTGGATTTTACACTTTTTTCAGATGGCCCTTTTGACCGGGGGGCAGTGAGACTTCATTGTAGTGCAGATTTCCTTTGCAAGCTTGCTTGGTTGGCCAAAAAGGGCGTATGCGTTTTTTCCTGAATATATTAAGGAAAAAACGCATACGCCCTTTTTGGCCAAGTGCATCATTGTGGACGTTCTGCCTCTTTTCCTATGCTTTACATGCAATTCCAGTCTACCTCCTGAAATCGGTTTCCTGCAATTCTGCCCCGCTTTCAAGTCCTCTTGGCAGCCTTACTTCAATATATTTTTGGACGATAGCTGTCATTTATAACTCTGCAGGTCTGTGAATGACAGTGCCCCAGAGCTCCTTTCTACAACTCGCTTTCTTTTGAGATGGCCGCAACACCGCAGGATTGTTTCAGGCACTAGTTTGGGTCCGGCACGGCATGCTGAGCCTTTGGTTAATTCCTCTTCCTGGTGGGAAATGAGAGTTAAATTTGCCCTTCCAGACACCTCCAGCTAGTCTCTCATTGGTTCTCCCTATTCCTGTTCATTTTCCACAGAAATTGCAAACTGGCCCGAACAGGAGGTTAAAGGCACTGACTCTCCAAGTGGGGAGAGTGTTAGTAAAGCGTCTGGAATGTTGCACCCGAGTACCAGGGGACGAAAACTGACACATTTGAACACGTTTCCCGATCACACGGTGGATCATACTCTGGGTTCCACATGCATGTTTTAGCTGAAGGAAGAATCCCTTAAACCTGGAGAGTTGAGACCCATGGAATGGGTACCATGCAATATGACTTCAAAGGGTCTGCATTTGCACACCGAACCTCACCAATCCTATCACTGCTGCGTTTATGCCGCTGTACACAGGCTTGATTCTCTTTCAGAGACATATAAATCCATAGGTTTTAAGATTCTTACTAGTCAGGTATATTCTTAGGCGTTTAATATGGGGTTTTGTGTCCACTTCGTTGAGCAAGGAGTAGCTCTTGTCTATTACATATTTCGCTTATGGAATGGTATCTGTGCTAATTTCAATCTCTGGATTTATGAGCACCGCAACTCACCTTTCCCTTAAGCAAGCATAAGTTGGTTTTCTCCATTTGAGACCCTGTTCTGTTTTGTAATTCAGTTCCTGTGTAGCCAAGTTTACATTCCGTGTAGTAGTGATAACTTATGATGTTTCTTTTTCTGTGTGACTTATTTCACTTAGAATCATCGTACCTGAATCAACTCATTATGTTGCTATGGGCCTGATGACATAGATTTCATTGCTGAGTGATATTGCATTGTACATAAGTAGCACAACTTCTCTATCCATTTTTCACTTTCTGTGATATTGAACTTGTACCGTAAACGAGGTTCTTGTAAACAGAGCTGTCCCAAACTTTGAGGTGGCTCTGTCTTTTTGACTTTAATTTCCCTAAGCTATAGGACCGTAAGTGGAAGTGCCCTAGGCTCTCTTGCTTTGTTTTTTAGATGTTTCAGGAAACACCATACACTTCTCCAGAGTGGCTGTGGGCAATTTACATCCCGCCCATCAGCATAACAAGGCTCCCAGTTCTCCATGGTCTGTCCTGCCTTTCTGGATTTTACATTTTTTTCAGATGGCCCTTTTGACCGGGGGGCAGTGAGACTTCATTGTAGTGCAGATTTCCTTTGCAAGCTTGCTTGGTTGGCCAAAAAGGGCGTATGCGTTTTTTCCTGAATATATTCAGGAAAAAACGCATACGCCCTTTTTGGCCAAGTGCATCATTGTGGACGTTCTGCCTCTTTTCCTATGCTTTACATGCAATTCCAGTCTACCACCTGAAATCGGTTTCCGGCAATTCTGCCCCGCTTTCAAGTCCTCTTGGCAGCCTTACTTCAATATATTTTTGGACGATAGCTGTCATTTATAACTCTGAAGTTTTGTGAATTAAAGTGTCCCTGAGCTCCTTTCTTCAACTCGCTTTCTTGTGAGCTGGCCGCAACACCGCAGCCTTGCTTCAGGCCCTAGTGTTGTTCCGGCTTGGCACGCTGAGCCTTTGGTTAATTCCTCTTCCTGGTGGGAAATGAAAGTTAAATTTTCCCTCCAGACACCTCCATGTATTCTCTCATTGGTTCTCCCTATTCCTGTTCATTTCCCACAGAAATTGCAAACTGGGCCAAACAGGAGGTTAAAGGCACTGACTCTCCAAGTGGGGAGAGTGTTAGTAAAGCGTCTGGAATGTTGCACCCGAGTACCAGGGGACAAAAACTGAGACACATTTGAACACGTTTCCCGATGACACGGTGGATCATACTCTGGGTTCCACATGCATGTTTTAGCTGAAGGAAGAATCCCTTAAACCTGGAGAGTTGAGACCCCTGCAATGGGTACCATGCAATATGACTTCAAAGGGTCTGCATTTGCTCACCGAACCTCACCAATCCTATCACTGCTGCGTTTATGCTGCTGTACACACGCTTGATTCTCTTTCGGAGACATATATATCCATAGATTTTAAGATTCTTACTAGTCAGGTATATTCTTAGGCGTTTAATATGGGGTGTTGAGTCCACTTCGTTGAGCAAGGAGTAGCTCTTTTCTATTACATATTTGGCTTATGGAACGGTATCTGTGCTAATTTCAATCTCTGGTTTTATGCAGCACCCCAACTCACCTTTCCCCTTAAGCAAGCATAAGTTGGTTTTCTACATTTGAGACCCTGTTCTGTTTTGTAATTCAGTTCCTGTGTAGCCAAGTTTACATTCCGTGTAGTAGTGATATCTTATGATGTTTCTTTTTCTTTGTGACTTATTTCACTTAGAATCATCGTACCTGAATCCACTCATTATGCTGCTATGGGCCTGATGACATAGATTTCATTGCTGAGTGATATTGCATTGTACGTAAGTACCACAACTTCTTTATCCATTTTTAGCTTTCTGCGATATTGAACTTGTACCGTAAACGAGGTTCTTGTAAACAGAGCCTTCCCAAACTTTGGGGTGGCTGTGTCTTTTTGATTTTAATTTCCCTAAGCTGTAGGACCATAAGTGGAAGTGCCCTAGGCTCTGTTGCTTTGTTTTTTAGATGTTTCAGGAAACACCATACACTTCTCCAGTGTGGCTGTTGCCAATTTACATCCCGCCCACCAGCATAACAAGGCTCCCAGTTCTCCATGGCCTGTCCTGCCTTTCTGGATTTTACACTTTTTCAGATGGCCCTTTTGACCTGGGGGCAGTGAGACTTCATTGTAGTGCAGATTTCCTTTGCAAGCTTGCTTGGTTGGCCAGAAAGGGCATATGCGTTTCTTCATGAATATATTCAGGAAAAAACGCATGCGCCCTTTTTGGCCAAGTGCATCATTGTCGACGTTCTGAGTCTTTTCATATGTTGTCAATGCAATTCTAGTCTACCTCTTGAAATCGGTTTCCTGCAATTCTACCTTGCTGTCAGTGCCTCTTCATAGCCTTACCTCAATATACTTTTGGAAAATAGTTGGCCTTTATAACTCTGCAGGTTTTTGAATTGCAGTGGCCCTTAGCTCCATTTTTCAGCTCTTATTTTTGTGATCTTGCCTCATATCCACAGGATTTTTTCATGCCCTATTCTTCTTCTGGGGCGCCTTGCTCTGCCTTTGGTTAATTCTTCTTCCTGATGTGAAATTAGAGTGACATGTGCCCATTGAAACCGCTACAGCTATTTTCTCACTGGTTCCCCCTATTCCCATTCATCCTCCGCACTAACTGCAGACTGTGCGATACCGGAACTTAAAGGCATTGACTCTCCGTGTGGGGATGTTGTTAGTAAAGTGGCTGGAATGTTGATCCGGAGCCCCAGGAGAGGAAAATGAGGTGCGTTTTAGAAACCTTTCCCGATCATATGGTATACCATCCGCTGGATTTCCCATGCATGGTTTAGCTGTAGGAAGATTTCCTTCAACCTGGAGTGTTGGGACCCTTGGAATGAGTAGCATGAAGTATTGCATTAAACTTTCGGCAGTTGCTCACCAAAGCTCACCAATCCTCTCAGCCCCAAGTGTCCAGCCTTATGTCTTATCCAGCTGTGGGGTTTATATGTGGTCATTCCATGTTGCATCACAGCCCCTGAGCGAATTTTGTAAGAATTTTTCTCTCTTTCATTGTTTCTGCGTTTTGGTTTTAAAATTTATTTCTATAATGGGGTTTAGCTCATTTTCACTGCTGTGTTTGGCCACTCTGCACACACTTGATTCCCTTATGGAGATATATCAATACATGGGTTTTAAGATTCGTATTACTCAGATATATTTCTCTGCAGTGTATAGGGTGTGTTGAGGCCAGTTCATTGAGCAAGGTGTAGATCTTGTCTAATACCTATTTGGTTTATTGAACGGTATCTGTGCTAATTTCAAACTCTGGTTTTATGCATCACCCCACCTCTCCTTTCCCCTTAAGCTGACATAAGTGTGTTTTCTAAATGTGAGACACTGTTCTGTTTTGTAATTCATTTTTTGTGCAGCCATATTTATCCTCCCTCTATAAGTGATATCTTATGATATGTTTCTTTTTCTGTTTGACTTATTTCAAGTAGTATTATCGGACCTAAATCCACTCTTTATCCTTCTACTAGCCTTATTACATTGATTTCATGGTGAAGAGATATTCCATTGTACATAAGTACCACATTTTCTTTATCCATTGTTCTCTTTCCTGGGATATTTAAGGTGTACTGAAGTTGAGGTTCTTGTAAACAGAGTAGCCCTAAACTGTGGTGTGCTTGTGTCTTGTTGATTTTTAGACTTCCCTAGATATACTTCCATGATTGGAAGTGCTCTATGCTCTGTAGCTCTGTTTTTTAGATGATTTAGGAACCACCATACACTTCTCCAGAGTGGCTCTCGGCAGTTCACACACTGTCCATCAGCGTATAAAGGCTCTCTGTTCTCCATGGCCTGTCCTGCATTTCTGGTTTTTACAATTTTTTCGGATGGCCCTTTTGACCGGTGGGAAATGAGACTTCTTTGTTGTGCACATTTGCATTGCTTGCTTGCTTGGTTGCCCATAAAGTGCGTATGCGTTTTTTCCTGGATATATTCAGGAAAAAACGCATACTCCTTTTTGGGCCAACTGCATCATTGTCGAAATTCTGCCGCTTTTCATGTGCTTTAAAGACGAGTCCAATCTATCTCTTGAAATCTGTTTCTTGCAATTCTGTCTTGCATTCAGATCCTCTTCTTTGCCTTACCTCAACATATTTTTGGACGTTAGTTTTCATTTATAACTCTGCAGGTTTGTGAATTGCAGTGACCCTGAGCTCCATTTTTTAAGTTGCTCTTTTGTGAGCTGGCCTCAAAGCCGCAGGATTGCTTCAGGCCCTATTTTGGCTCCAGCGAGGCGGGCTGAGCCTTTTTTTAATTCTTATTCTTAATTGGAAATTAGAGTGACATATGCCCGTCCAAACCCCTACAACTATTCTCTCATTGGTTCCCCCTCTTCCCGTTCATCCTCCTCACAATTTGCAAAATGTGTGAAACAGAAGTTTAAATGTGCTGATTCTCTAAGTGGGGAGATTCTAAGTAACGTGGCTGGAATGATGAACAGGAGCACGAGGAGAGGATAAATGAGGTGCATTTTAGACACATCTCCCCATCACATGGTGTACAGTCCTCTGGGTTTTCCATGCATGTTTTAGCTGTAGGAAGATCCCTTGAACCTGCAGATTTGGGACCCATTGAATGGGTACCAGGTAGTATTACTTTAAAGGGTGTGCATTTCCTCACCCAACCTCACATTTCTCTTAGCACGAACAGTTTCCAGCCTTATGTGTCATCCTGCTGTGGGTCTAGATGTGTTCAATCCATGTTGCATCACCGTCCCTGAGGAAAAGTTGTAAGAGGTTTTCTCTTTCTCTCTGTCGTTTATTTTTTTCAATTTATTACTATATTGGTTACAGCTGATTTTCAAAGCTCTGTTTCTTGCTGCTGTACATCCACTTGATTCACATACAGAGAGACATCAATAAATTCTTTTTCAGATTCTTACCAGTCATATATATTCTTTTCCGGTGACTTGAGTGTGCTGAGTGCAGTTCTTTTAGCTACCGTGTAGGCCTTGTTGATTATCAGTTTGGTATTTGGAATGGTATCTTTGCTAATTTCAACCTCCTGGATGATGCCTCACCCCTCCCCACCTTTCCCGTTTAGCAGCCTTATGCGTGTTTTCTACATACTTGACTATGTTTTTCTTTTGTAATTTATTTCATGTGTAGCCATTTTGGATTCCACCTTTAAGTGATATCTTATGATATGTGTCTTTTTCTTTTTGAATTATGTCACTTAGAATGATCATACGTAACTCCTCCGGAGTTGTTACAACTGGCCATATTTCATTGATTTCCAGGCTGAGTAATATTCCACTCTACATAAGTACCACATCTCTATCCATTTTTTCCCTCCAGAGACATTTAAGTTATATCCTAGTCGAGGATCTTTTAAACAGAGAGGCAGTAAACATTGGGGTGCCTGTGTCCTCTCGATTTTTGTTTTTCCCAAGACATACGCCCATAAGTGCAAGTGCCCTATGCTCTGTAGCTCATTTTTTAGATGCTTTAGTAAACACAATACACTTCTCCAGAATGGCCGTTGGCAATATACATTTCCACTATAAGCCTCACAGGGCTCCCTCTTCTCCTTGCCCTGTCCTGCATTTCTGGTGTTTACACTTTATGAGGATGGCTCTTCTGACTGATGCGAAGTGATATCTTTTGTAGTATTGATTTCCAGTGCCCACCTGTTTGGTTGGCTAAAAAAGTGTATGCCCTTTTCTTGAATATATACAGAAAAAAACGCATACAGCCTTTTTGGCCAACTGCAATGTTGGCAATGTTCAGCCCCTTTTCTTGTGCTTAATGGCGAGTCCTTCCTACCTCCTCAAATCCCTTTCCTGCCATTCTCCCTTGCTTACCAATCCTTTTCTCTGACTTTCCTCAAGACATTTTTCAGTGATAGATATTTTCAACTCTGCAGTTTCATGAATTTTACTGCCCCTGAGTTCCATTGTTCAACTTGTGTTTATGGGAACTGGCCACAAAGCAGTGGGATTTCCTCAAGCCCTATACTGTTTCCATGGGCAACCCTAGCCTTTGGTCAATTCGTCTTCCTGATTGGAAATTAGAGTGACATGTGCCTGTCTGAACACCTAGGACTTGTCTCTCATTGTTCCTCATCCTTCCGCTTCATCCTCTGGACAAATTCCAAACTGTACGCAACAGGATGTTGACAGTGCTGACATCTCCAAGTGGGGAGACTGTTAGTAAAGACGCTGGAGGGGTGAACCCGAGCACCAGGAGATGAGGAGATGAGATGCCTTTTCCAAACTCTTCCCGATCAGACGGTATACCATCCTCTGGGTGTGACAGACATGTTTTAGCAGTAGGAAGAGTCCCATTCATGTAAGGAGAACACCAGGGCTTTTTCAAAATCAGTGTCTCCCCGAAACCCAAACTGGGGAATTTTTTAAGCTACGGCTACACATATGTTCATTAAGGGCCTTGGGAAGTAGGCAGAGTCCAAACTTTAGATGATTGAAGTCTTCAGGGTCAGAAGCACTCACCACCGGCTTCCCTTAGGTTACACTTTAACTGTCATTGATAGATGATGTCAATAAAAATATCTATTCTTTTTCCGATTATTTCCCCTTATAGGTTATTGCAAAATATTGAGTGTAGTTCCCTGTGCTATACAGTAGTTCCTTGTTGATGATCTATTTTATACATAGCAGTGTGTATGTGTTAATTCCAAACTGTTAATTTATCCCTCCTCCCACCTTTCCCCTTTGGTAATAATAAATTATAAGATTTTATACTTCTCAGAAATGGGGGAGCTGAAAGAGAGGTATCATTTTCAATGGAAAAGCATTTAAAACAAGATTGAAGCTTTAACCAAGATTATTAGGTGTACATCCTTGGAAAGAAATCACTTCATTTCTCTAATATTGACCTGACAAATAAGACAAACCTTTTCACTGAACTTGCTTATAATAAAGTGATGGAAATATCAAATGGAAGTGTTAGAAACATCTTATTTTACCCGAGCCTTATAAACTGTTCTATGTTAACTACAGTTTGGCTCACACATCTGTTCATTGAAGTTACAATAGTCTCAATTTCTGTTACTGATCCTCCAGAGTGGACCCCAACAAGTGTCCCCCTGCCCAGTGTCATTGGGGCCAACAGATCGAGACTGAGTTTGGTTCACAAGCAAAGGAAACTTTATATTTTAAACAGAGAATGGAGAGGTGAGAGCACGCACTACCCCGTGGGCTGTGGGCTGGGCTGCTGTGTAGAGATCCTGTCAGAGTCAGTGGGAGGGAGGGGGCGGAGCACTCGAGGGCCGGGTTGGCTGCAGCTCAGCCTCTATATCTCGGAGTCTGCACTGGGCCCCAGGAGCTGAGGTGTCGACCCAGCCATTCTGCACTAGGAAATCTGGTCTGAAGTGCCGGGTGTGGAACCTCTGCATGCGGGACCCTAGGAGCACGTGAAATTAGACAAAGCACAAAGGATAAAAAAGGTCAGACTTGACTTTATTGCCCAGATTCTATTTTTATCTCCCAGGGATTTTTAATGGGCTTTGCTGGGGACAAACCCCTCCTCTGCCTTTTGTCCCGTTCCTCATTCTTGGAGTGCTGAGGGTGCAGACCCTTCTTCTGTAACTGCTGAGTGCTGAGTTGGGAGCCCTCATACCAGGGGACGAGGGTCAGAACTTCTCCCCAGCAGCCTCCAGGTGACGTTGATTGGCCCCAGGACCCCTGCCTCCCTGCTCGTCCGCCTGAGCACCAGCATTGGAAGTGTTATAGATTCTAATGACCTTTAAGGGTCCAGGAAAGAGATGTGCAGAGACGCTGTGGGGGCCGGTTTCACCCCACCCCACATTTGTTCGGCCACCTTAGGCTGACCGTTTCTGCCAGCCTAGATGCTCTGACCAGTAGTCTGCTCTTTCTTCAATTAGGCCCCTGAATTAACGTAAAAACAGCACCAGGTGTCAGAGCCCTGCCCGCTCAACTCCCAGACAGTCCAGGGTCAATGGTGATCAAGGACCATGATGGCCACTGAGTCAACAGCCTTTTGAAGTAAACAGGAGTCCAGCCGGTCTTATTGGCCACCATCATCACGGTGTCTGTAGGCTTTTCTATGGTGACAGTGTGATATACGTTTCCCCCGCCAAGATTATTAGCTCCCCTCCGGGTGCAGTAAGTCCTGCAAGCAGTAGTCTACTCCTTCGGGACACACTATTGTTGTTTTATGAGAGAAACTCCAGGTCAAGTGATGTTCACACGAGTCGTCATGGTGCCCTGTTGCCCCTGGTTATCTCTCTGGATGTTGGAGTTGGAGGGCCTCCTCACTCGAGGTCGGTGTGCCCACGGAGCGAACCCTGCAACTTCAGGGCATGGTTGGTGATTAGGATCACCACGTGGGGTCCTTTTCCCTTAGGAGAGAGGTGGCCTTTTGGGCTGCTGATTTTCAGGTTTTTAGATACCGCCAGTATCTTGGCCAGATGTGGCAGTGGGCCAAGCCCCTTGGTGACTGTAGTTTATCCTACCTGGATGGCATTCTTGTGTTGTTCCATTTCAAGTGGTCCCAGTTTTTGCACTAATTCTCCAATGGCGACTCACCTTTCACCGGGAATGGAAAGGTCAAAGGGTTTAGCTCAATTAGGGAGTTCCAGGGCAAGGGTCTGAATTGACTGCTCTTTCCATTCTTGAAAGGCCACTTCTGGATTCTGTTCAAAAGGATCATCATCTTTTCCTTTCAGTGTTTCATATAGAGGCCCAGCTAGTAGACTGTAGTTAGGGATCCAGAAGCAGCAAACCCTGGCCTCCCCAGGAACCCCTAAGCTGTCTTCTAGTTTTAGAAAGGGGTAAGGCTGCAAATGGTTTCTTCCCTTTCCTGGGATGGGCTTCTCCGACCTTCTGTGAGAATGAAGCCCAGGCAGGTCACCGCAGTCTGTGATATTTGAGCTTTTTCTTGGACAACTTCTATCCTTTATTGGCTTGGTAGTTCAGAGGCCTCCTTAGTAGGGCTGGCGATCAGAATGTCGTCTGCATATTGAAGGAGGGTTTCCTTTTCCAGAGGTAGAACTTTTCAGTCTTTAGCTAAGCTTTCCCCAAAGATGGTGTGGGAATTTTTGAACCCTTGGGGCAAGACGGCCCGGAAGTATTGTTTTAGTTGTATGTTGAGTCCTGCCACTCACAAGCCAAAATTTCTTGTGACTCTGGGACTAATGGAATACAAAAGAAGGCATCATTGAGACTAATACAGAATACCATGTCCTGGTGGTTGGTAGAATGACCAGCAGGGTGTAGGAATTAGGAGCAACTGGAGGTATATCCTCAGTGGCTTCACTGACTGTCCTGACATCCTTTACCAGGTCCCCAGCAGCCCATGGGGCTCTCGTGGTCAGGCCAATCCCAGGATATGGAGCTCTCCTGGGCAGGTACCCCACCCCCAACCCAGCCCACGGGGCTCTCATGGTCAGGCCTCTCCCAGGATACAGAGCTACCCTTGCAGGTACCGTGGCAGGGCTGGGCACACAGGAACCGTGCACATAGCTCTCACTGAAGAGCACCCCCATCTCACCTGTCGCTCAGAGCTGACACAGAGCACCTCAGAGCAGGACTTGAACTAACAAACAGCAGCTGCGACAGGTCTGTGACCCTGGGCATCACTCTGTGTGGTCTCCCTCCACCTGGTCTTCCAGAGACTTCCACTGCACCCGGGGCACCAGGCCTCTGTCTCCAACCACCACCCACCCCTCCTCTCCCTGACTCCTGGGTTCCTCTCATTAGGAGAGGCTTTTCTTGAAGTTGTCTCCCACTCATGGGCCAGATAAAATGATTAGAAAACAAGCCAAAGCTGCAGCCCCTTGTCTATCCTGACTCTCAGGAGCCCACACCTGTTCCTTGGACCTGGCCGGTTCAGCAAGTTCCATTTTCTGCAACTGTGAGCCCCTGAGGGGTGATGATTGGCTGACCTGGGCAGCCTTACCGTGCCGGCCAGCCCTCCCCAGGTGTGCCTGGGTTGAGATCAATATAAATACCACTCCAGGCAGCAAGAGCCCCTGCAGCTGTGCCTGACGCCATTTTCTCTGCCCTGTCAGCAGTCTCGGGGCTGGGCTGGTGGGAGGGAGTGAGAGGCCACGGCTTTGTGGGTGGCCCAGTGTGAGTGGGGCTCTGCTGGACTTTCTGCAGCAGTTGCCAGGCTGCCACCTGCTAAAGAAGAGGATGTGTCACCCATACCTGCTGCTGGAATTTCTCCCTGGGCAGAGGTGAGGAAGGAAAAAAGCAGTGGGAGCAGGGACAGGACGGGTATCTCAGGCAGGGAAATGGAAATCTTCCAGAAGAGCACCCAGGACCAGGGCCATCCTGGCTGGCCTGCAGGCACCAAGTCAGCTGGCATGCTGTCACTCATGTGGCTCCATGGCCCTTCCTCTAGGCTTTCAAGTCCTTGTATATATTCAGGTGTTTTACCTGGGAAGGGTGGGAACAGTTCAGCAGCAACTGGCCTGGGGCTCAGCTCACGTTCACTCACAGATGCCTCGGCACCGTGCCCCAGCTTTGCAATGAGGACGCTTGTTGTGTGAGGGCTGCTGGCTGAATGGGAGACGATTCCCCACCACTGACCAACTTCAGAATTGTTTACAACTGGAGCAAGGGCCCTGATACGGTTTTCCTCTGAGTAACTGGTGGGTTCTGTTTTTTTTTTCTCTTTTTCGTTTTTGGTTCAAGGTAGAATTTATTCCTCTTTTTTGTATTTACAGATATAAGCATGGAAATAATTTATTCATATAAATACATGTATGTGAAGGGAATAATTGTTTTTTCTGTTTTGTTTTTTAAATTTTATTTCTTTTTAATTTTGAATTTTATTTTATATTTTTATACAGCAAGTTCTTATTGGTTATCTATTTTATACATATACATGTTTACATGCCAATCCCAATCTCTCAACTCCTCCCACCACCACCCCCCCAAGAGCTTTCCCCCCTTGTTGTCCATACGATTGTTGTCTACATCTGTTGCTCTATTTATGCCTTGCAAAACGGTTAATCTGTACAGTTTTTCTAGGTTCCACATATATGCATGAATATACAAGATTTGTTTTTCTCTTTCTGACTTACTTCACTCTGTATGACAGTCTCTAGATCGACGTCTCTACAAATGACCCAATTTCATTCCTTTCATGGCTTAGTAATATTCCATTTTATATATGTACCACATCTTTATGCATTCGTCTGTCTGTGGGCATTTAGGTTGCTTCCATTACCTCGATATTGTAAATAGTGATGCAATGAACATTGCGGTGAATGTCTCTTTTTGATTTATGGTTTTGTCTGGGTATATGTCCAGTACTGGGATTGCTGTATCATATGGTAATTCTATTAATAGTTTCTTAAGAAACTCCATATTGTTCTCCATAGTGACTGTGTCAATTTATATTCCCAACAATAGTGGAAGAGGCTTCCTTTTCTCCACACCCATTCCAGCATTTGTTGTTTGTAGATTTTCAGATGATGCCCATTCTAACAGGTGTGAGGTGATACCTCATTGTTGAGTCCATTTCGTTGAGCAAGGGGTAGGTCTTCTCTATTACATATTTGGCTTATGGAACGGTATCTGTGCTAATTTCAAACTCTGGTTTTATGCAGCACCCCAACTCACCTTTCCCCTTAAGCAAGCATAAGTTGGTTTTCTAAACTTGAGACCCTGTTCTGTTTTGTAATTCAGTTCCTGTGTAGCCAAGTTTACATTCCGTGCATTAGTGATACCTTATGATGTTTCTTTTTCTGTGTGACTTATTTCACTTAGAATCATCGTGCCTCAATCCACTCATTATGCTGGTACAGGCCTGGTGACACAGATTTCATTGCTGAGTGGTATTCTGTTGTACGTAAGTACCGCAACTTCTTTATCAATTATTTGTTCTCTGGGATATTTAACTTGTACCGTAGAAGAGGTTCCTGTAAACAGAGCCATCCCAAATTTTGGGGTGGCTGTGTCTTTTTGATTTTAATTTCCCTAAGCTATAGGACCATAAGTGGAAATGCCCTAGACTCTGTTGCTTTGTTTTTCAGATGTATCAGGAAACACTATACACTTCTCCAGAGTGACTGTTGGCAATTTACATCCCGCCCATCAGCATAACAAGGCTCCCAGTTCTCCATGGCCTGTCCTGCCTTTCTGGATTTTACACTTTTTTCAGATGGCCCTTTAGACCAGGGGGAAGTGACACTTCATAGTAGTTCGGATTTCCATTGCAAGCTTGCTTGGTTTGCCAAAAAGGGCGTATGTGTTTTTTCCTGAATATATTCAGGAACAAACTCATACGCCCTTTTTTGTCACGTGCATCATTGTCGATGTTCTGCCTCTTTTCCTATGCTTTAAATGCAAATCCAGTCTACCTCCTGAAATCGGTTTCCTGAAATTCTGCCCCGCTTTCAAGTCCTCTTCGCAGCCTTACTTCAATATATTTTTGGACATTATCTGTCATTTATAACTCTGCAGGTTTGTGAATTACAGGGCCCCTGAGCTCCTTTCTTCAACTCGCTTTCTTGTGAGCTGGCCGCAAACCCGCAAGACTGCTTCAGGCCCTAATCTGCTTCTGGCAGGGCACGCTGAGCCTTTGGTTAATTCCTCTTCCTGGTGGGAAATGAGTGTTAAATATGCCCGTCCAGACACCTACCTCACTCTCAACCCCTTGGTGATGTGGGTCCTCTGGTTTGTGGCCACCTTTGCTGGGTTCCTCACCTTTCGATGATGTGGTCCCACTAGTGTGAGGACACTCCTGTCTGGTTCTCATCCACGTGGTTATGTGGACCCCCTGGTGAGAGTCTGTTCCTGGCTGTGTTCCTCACCCTTCTGTGAGGGAGACCCTCTGCTGATAGGTCACTCCTGCATGGCTGGCACACATTGCCTTGGTGAAGTCAGCTGTGTGGTGGCAGTTGGAGCGTGCTGGGGATCTCCTGCCCCCGGTGATGAGGGCCCTCTTGCGTCAGGCCCTAACTGCTGGGCTCACCAACTTTTCTTAGTGAGCCCAATGATGCTTGGGCACTCCTCTTAGGACCCCATCTCCATGGGGATGTGGGCCTTCTGCTCTGAGGTCCCAACGGCTGGGTTGTTCACATTTTCATGATGTGGGCTCTCTGGTGTTAGTTCACAGAGGCCTGGATCCCATAGCCTCTGTGCTCTTGGCCGCCTGCTGGGAGGTTCCAACTGCTGGATTCCTCACTTTTTTAATTTTTTAGGCCCTCTGTTGTGAGGATCCTCCTGTCTGCCTCACTCCCAGCCCCTTCGTGATGTGTGTCCTCTGGTTTGAGGCCACATGTGCTGGGTTCCTCACCTTTCGATGATGTGGGACCAATGGTCTTAGGAGACTCCTGCCTGGTTCACATCCCCTTTGTGATGTGGGCCCTCTGGTGAGAGTCTGATCCTGGCTGGGTTCCTCACCCATCTGTGAGGTGGGCCCTCTACTATCAGGTAACTCTTGCCTGGCTTGCTCACCTCGCCTTGTTGACATGAGCCCTCTGGTGGCACTTGGACCCTGCTGGGAGCCTCCTCATCTCTTTGATGAGGGCCCTCTGACGTCAGGCCCTAACTGTTGGGCTCCCCAACTTTTCTTAGTGAGCCCAGTGATGCTCGGGCACTCCTCTTAGGTTCCCATCTCCATGGGGATGTGGGCCTTCTGCTCTGAGGTTCCAACGGCTGGGTTGATCACAGTTTCATGATGTGGGCTCTCTGGTGTTAGTTCACTGTGGCCTGGATCCCATAGCCTCTGTGCTCTTGGCCGCCTGCTGGGAGGTTCCAACTGCTGGATTCCTCACTTTTTTAATTTTTTAGGCCCTCTGTTGTGAGGATCCTCCTGCCTGCCTCACTCCCAGCCCCTTCGTGATGTGTGTCCTCTGGTTTGAGGCCACATGTGCTGGGTTCCTCACCTTTCGATGATGTGGGACCAATGGTCTTAGGAGACTCCTGCCTGGTTCACATCCCCTTGGTGATGTGGGCCCTCTGTTGAGAGTCTGATCCTGGCTGGGTTCCTCACCCTTCTGTGAGGTGGGCCGTCTGCTGTGAGGTCACTCCTGCCTGGCTTGCTCACCTCGCCTTGTGGACATGAGCCCTCTGGTGGCACTTGGAGCCTGCTGGGAGTCTCCTCCCCTCGGTGATGAGGGCCCTCTTGCGTCAGGCCCTAACTGCTGGGCTCACCACATTTTGTGATGTGCGCCCAGTGGTTCGAAGACACTCCATCCAGGTTCACATCCCCATTGGGATGTGGGCCTTCTGCTCTGAGGTCCCAACGGCTGGGTTGTTCACAGTTTCATGATGTGGGCTCTCTGCTGTTAGTTCGCTCTGGCCTGGATGTCATAGCCTCTGTGCTCTGGGCCGCCTGCTGGAAGGTTCCAACTGCTCGATTCCTCAACTTTTGTATTCTATGGGTCCTGTGTTGTGATGCTCCTCCTGCCTGCCTCACTCGCAACCCCTTCTTGATGTGGGTCCTCTGGTTTGAGGCCACATGTGCTGGGTTCCGCAACTTTCAATGATGTGGCCCCACTGGTGTGAGGACACTCCTGCCTGGTTCCCATCCCCTTGGTGATGTGAGCCTTCTGGTGACAGTCTTATCCTGGCTGGGTTCCTCACTCTTCTGTGAGGTAGGCCCTCTGCTGTGAGGTCAATCCTGCCTGACTTGCACACATCACCTTGGCGACGTGGGCCCTCTGTTGGCACATGGAACCTGCTGGGAGCCTCCTGCCCTCGGTGATGACGGCCCTCTAGCATCAGGCCCTAACTGCTGGGCTCCCCACGTTTTCTGATGTGAACCCAGTGATGTCAGGACACTCCTGTCAGGTTCCCATCCCCATGGGGATGTGGGCTTTCTGCTCTGAGGTCCCAACGCCTGGGTGGCTCACAGTTTCATGATGTGGGCTCTCTGGTGTTAGTTCACTCCTGCCTGCATCCCATAGCTTCTGTGCTCTCGGCCGCCTGCTGGGAGGTTCCAAATGCTGGATTCCTCACCTTTTTTATTCTTTGGGCCCTCTGTTTTTAGGCTACTCCTACCTGCCTCACTCCCATCCCCTTTGTGATGTATGTCCTCTGATATGAGGCCGTATGTGCTGGGTTCTTCACCTTTCAATGATGTGGCCCCACTGGTGGGAGGACAGTCCTGACTGGTTCCCATCCCCTTGGTGTTGTGGGCCCTCTGGCAAGAGTCTCATCCTACCTCGGTTCCTCACCCTTCTGTGAGATAGGCCCTCTGCTGTGAGGTCACTACTGCCTGGCTGGCGCATGCCACCTTGTAGACGTGGGCCCTCTGTTGGCAGTTGGAACCTGCTGGGAGTCTCCTCCCCTCAGTTATGAGGGCTCCCTGGCGTCGGGCCCTAACTGCTGGGCTCCTAACATTTTCTGATATGTGCTAAGTGGTGCGAAGCCACTCCTGCCAGGTTCCCATCCCAATGGGGATGTGGGCCTTCTGTTCTGAGGTCCCAACGGCTGGGCTGCTCACAGGTTCATGATGTGGGCCCTCTGCTGTGAGTTCACTGTGGCCTGGATCCCATAGCCTCGGTGCTCTGGGCCACTTGCTGGGAGGTTCCAACTGCTGGATTCCTCAACTTTTATATTCTATGGACCCTGTGTTGTGAGGCCAGTCCTGCCAGCCTCATTCCGAAACCCTTGGTGATGTGGTTCCTCTGGTTTGAGGCTACATGTGCTGGGATCCTCACCTTTCGATGATGTTGTCCCACTGGTGTGGGGACACTCCTGCCTGGTTCCCATCCCCTTGGCGATGTGGGCCCTCTGGTGAGAGTCTGATCCTGGCTGTGTTCCTCACCCTTCTGTGAGGTGGGCCCTCTGCTGTGAGGTCACTCCTGCCGGGCTGGCACACATCGCCTTGGTGACATTGGCCCTCTGGTGGCAGCTGGAGCCTGCTGGGAGCCTCCTCCCCTTGGTGATGAGTGCCCTCTAGCGTCAGGCCCTAACTTCTGAGCACCCCACGTTTTCTGATGTGAGCCCAGTGATGCCAGGACACTCCTGTCATGTTCCCATCACCATGGGGATGTGGGCCTTCTGCTCTGAGGTCCCAATGTCTGGGTTGCTCATAGTTTCATGATGTGGGCTGTCTGGTGTTAGTTCACTCTGGCTTGGATCCCCTAGCCTCTGTGCTCTGGGCTGCCTGCTGGGAGGTTCCAACTGCTGGATTCCTCACCTTTCTTATTTTTGGGCCCTCTGTTGTGAGGCTCCTCCTGCCTGCCTCACTCCCAGCCCCTTGGTGATAGGTGTCCTATGGTTTGAAGCCACATGTTCTGGGTTCCTCACCTTTAGATGATGTGGCCCTACTCATGTGAGGACACTCCTGCCTGGTTCCAATCCATTTGGTGATGTGGGCCCTCTGGTGCAAGTCTGATCCTGACTGGGTTCGTCACACTTCTCTGAGGTGGGCCCTCTGCTGTGAGGTCTTTCGTGCCTGGTTGGCACACATCGCCTTGGTGACGTCAGCCCTCTGGTGGCAGTTGGAGCCTGCTGGGAGCCTCCTTCCCTTGGTGATGAGGGTCCTCTGGCGTCAGGCCCTAACTGCAGGTCTCCCAAAATTTTCTGACATGTTCTCAGTGGTGCGAGGACACTCCTACCAGATTTATATCCCCATGGGGATGTGGGCCTCCTGCTCTGAGGTCCCAATGGCTGGGTTGCTCAGTTTCATGACATGGGCCCTCTTCTGTGAGTTCACTGTGGCCTGGATCCCATAGCCTCGGTGCTCTGGGCCGCCTGCTGGGAGGTTCCAACTGCTGGATTCCTCACTTTTTTATTCTATGGGCCCAGTGTTTTGAGGCTACTCCTGCCTGCCTCACTCCAAGGCCCTTGGTGATGTGGGTCCTCTGGTTTGAGGACACATGTGCTGAGTACGTCACCTTTCGCTGATGTGGCCCCACTGGTGTGAAGACACTCCTGCCTGGTTCCCATCCCCTTGGTGATGTGGGCCCTCTGGTGAGAGTCTGATGTTGGCTGGGTTTCTCACCCTTCTGTGAGGTGGGACCTCTGCTGTGAGGTAACTCATGCCTGGCTTGCTTATGTTGCCTTGGCAACGTGAGCACTCAGGTCGCAGTTGGGGCCTGCTGGGAATCTCCTCCCCTCGGTTATGAGAGCTCTGGATAAAACACATATGCCCTTTTTTGCCAAGTGCATTATTTTCCAAGTTCTGTCTCTTTTCCTATGCTTTAAGAGCGACTCCCGTGTACCTTCTGAAATCGGTTTCCAGCAATCCTGCCCCGCATTCAAGTCCTCTTCGCAGCCTTACTTCAGTATAATTTTGGATGATAGCTGTCATTTATAACTCTGCAGGTTTGTGAATAACAGTGTCCCTGAGCTCCTTTCTTCAACTCGCTTTCTTGTGAGCTGGCCGTAAAACTGCAGGATCTCTTCAGGTCCTAATCTGGTCTCAGCATGGCATGCGGAGCCTCTGGTTCATTCGTCTTCCTGGTGGGAAATGAGAGTTAAATTTGCCCGTCCAGACACCTACAGATAGTCTCTCATTGGTTCTCCTTATTCCTGTTCATATTCCGCAGAAATTGCAAACTGGGCCAAACAGGAGGTTAAAGGCACTGACTCTCCAAGTGGGGAGAGTGTTAGTAAAGCATCTGGAATGTTGCACCCGAGTACCAGGGGATGAAAACTGAGACACATTTGAACACGTTTCCCGATCACACGGTGGATCATACTCTGGGTTCCACATGCATGTTTTAGCTGAAGGAAGAATCCCTTAAACCTGGAGAGTTGAGACCCATGGAATGGGTACCATGCAATATGACTTCAAAGGGTCTGCATTTGCTCACCGAACCTCACCAATCCTATCACTGCAGTGTTTATGCCGCTGTACACACGCTTGATTCTCTTTCGGAGACATATAAATCGATAGGTTTTAAGATTCTTACTAGTCAGGTATATTCTTAGGCGTTTAATATGGGGTGTTGAGTCCACTTCGTTGAGCAAGGAGTAGCTCTTGTCTATTACATATTTGGCTTATGGAACGGTATCTGTGCTAATTTCAATCTCTGGTTTTATGCAGCACCCCAACTCACCTTTCCCCTCAAGCAAGCATAAGTTGGTTTTCTACATTTGAGACCATGTTCTGTTTTGTAATTCAGTTCCTGTGTAGCCAAGTTTACATTCCGTGCAGTAGTGATATCTTATGTTGTTTCTTTTTCTGTGTGACTTATTTCACTTAGAATCATTGTACCTGAATCCACTCATTATGCTGCTACGGACCTGATGACATAGATTTCATTGCTGAGTGATATTGCATTGTACGTAAGTACCACAACTTCTTTATCCATTTTTCACTTTCTGTGATATTGAACTTGTACCGTTAACGAGGTTCTTGTAAACAGAGCCGTCCCAAACTTTGGGGTGGCTGTGTCTTTTTGATTTTAATTTCCCTAAGCTATAAGACCATAAGTGGAAGTGCCCTAGGCTCTGTTGCTTTGTTTTTTAGATGTTTCAGGAAACACCATACACTTCTCCAGAGTGGCTGTTGGCAATTTACATCCAGCCCATCAGCATAACAAGGCTCCCAGTTCTCTATGGCCTGTCCTTCCTTTCTGGATTTTACACTTTTTTCAGATGGCCCTTTTGACCAGGGGGCAGTGAGACTTCACTGTAATGCAGATTTCATTTGCAAGCTTGCTTGTTTGGCCAAAAAGGGCGTATTCGTTTTTTCCTGAATATATTCAGGAAAAAACGCATATGCCCTTTTTGGCCAAGTGCATCATTGTGGACGTTCTGCTTCTTTTCCTATGCTTTACATGCAATTCCAGTCTACCTCCTGAAATCGGTTTCCTGCAATTCTGCCCCGATTTCAAGTCCTCTTGGCGGCCTTACTTCAATACATTTTTGGAAGATAGCTGTCATTTATAACTCTGCAGGTTTGTGAATGACAGTGCCCCTGAGCTCCTTTCTTCAACTCGCTTTCTTGTGAGCTGGCCGCAACACCGCAGGATTTCTTCAGGCCCTAGTGTGGTTCCGGCACGGCACGCTGAGCCGTTGGTTAATTCCTCTTCCTGGTGGGAAATGAGAGTTAAATTTGCCCGTTCAGACACCTCCAGCTTGTCTCTCATTGGTTCTCCCTCTTCCTGTTCATTTTCGCCAGAAATTGCAAACTGGGCCAAACAGAAGGTTAAAGGCACTGACTCTCCAAGAGGGGAGAGTGTTAGTAAAGCGTCTGGAATGTTGCACCCGAGTACCGGTGGACGAAAACTGAGTCACATTTGAACATGTTTCCCAATCACACGGTGGATCATACTCTGGGTTCCACATGCATGTTTTAGCTGAAGGAAGAATCCCTTAAACCTGGAGAGTTGAGACCCCTGGAATGGGTACCATGCAATATGACTTCAAAGGGTCTGCATTTGCTCACCGATTTTCACCAAGCCTATCATTGCTGCGTTTATGCCACTGTACACACACTAGATTCTCTTTTGGAGACATATAAATCCATAGGTTTTAGGATTCTTACTAGTCAGGTATATTCTTAGGCGTTTAATACGGGGTGTAGAGTCCACTTCGTTGAGCAAGGAGTAGCTCTTGTCAATTACATATTTGGCTTATGGAACGGTATATGGGCTAATTTCAATCTCTGGTTTTATGCAGCACCCCAACTCACCTTTCCCCTTAAGCAAGCATAAGTTGGTTTTCTACATTTGAGACCCTGTTCTGTTTTGTAATTCAGTTCCTGTGTAGCCAAGTTTACATTCCATGTGGTAGAGATATCTTATGATGTTTCTTTCTCTGTGTGACTTATTTCACTTACAATCATCGTACCTCAATCCACTCATTATGCTGCTACGGGCCTGATGACATAGATTTCATTGCTGAGTGATATTGCATTGTACGTAAGTACCACAACTTCTTTATCCATTTTGCGCTTTCTGTGATATTGAACTTGTACCGTAAACGAGGTTCTTGTAAACAGAGCTGTCCCAAAGATTGGGGTGGTTGTGTCTTTTTGATTTTAATTTCCCTAAGCTATAGGACCATAAGTGGAAGTGCCCTAGGCTCTGTTGCTTTGTTTTTTAGATGTTTCAGGAAACACCATACACTTCTCCAGAGTGGCTGTTGGCAATTTACATCCCGCCCATCAGCATAACAAGGCTCCCAGTTCTCCATGGCCTGTCCTGCCTTTGTGGATTTTACACTTTTTTCAGATGGCCCTTTTGACCGGGGGCAGTGAGACTTCATTGTAGTGCAGATTTCCTTTGCAAGCTTGCTTGGTTGGCCAAAAAGGGCGTATGCGTTTATTCCTGAATATATTCAGGAAAAAACGCATACGCCCTTTTTGGCCAAGTGCATCATTGTGGACGTTCTGCCTCTTTTCCTATGCTTTACATGCAATTCCAGTCTACCTCCTGAAATCGGTTTCCTGCAATTCTGCCCCGCTTTCAAGTCCTCTTGGCAGCCTTACTTCAATATATTTTTGGACGATAGCTGTCATTTATAACTCTGCAGGTATGTGAATGACAGTGCCCCTGAGCTCCTTTCTTCAACTCGTTTTCTTGTGAGCTGGCCGCAACACCGCAGCATTGCTTCAGGCCCTAGTGTGGTTCCGGCATGGCACGCTGAGCCTTTGGTTAATTCCTCTTCCTGGTGGGAAATGAGAGTTAAATTTGCCCGTCCAGACACCTCCAGCTAGTCTCTCATTGGTTCTCCCTATTCCTGTTCATTTTCCGCAGAAATTGCAAACTGGGCCAAACAGGAGGTTAAAGGCACTGACTCTCCAAGTGGGGAGAGTGTTAGTAAAGCGTCTGGAATGTTGCACCCGAGTACCAGGGGATGAAAATTGAGACACATTTGAACACGTTTCCCGATCACATGGTGGATCATACTCTGGGTTCCACATGCATGTTTTAGCTGAAGGAAGAATCCCTTAAACCTGGAGAGTTGAGACCCCTGCAATGGGTACCATGCAATATGACTTCAAAGGGTCTGCATTTGCTCACCGAACCTCACCAATCCTAGCACTGCTGCATTTATGCCACTGTACACACGCTTGATTCTCTTTCGGAGACATATAAATCCATAGGTTTTAAGATTCTTACTAGTCAGGTATATTCTTAGGCGTTTAATATGGGGTGTAGAGTCCACTTCGTTGAGCAAGGAGTAGCTCTTGTCTATTACATATTTGGCTTATGGAACCGTATCTGTGCTAATTTCAATCTTTGGTTTTATGCAGCACCCCAACTCACCTTTACTCTTAAGCAAGCATAAGTCGGTTTTCTACATTTGAGACCCTGTTCTGTTTTGTAGTTCAGTTCCTGTGTAGCCAAGTTTACATTCCGTGTAGTAGTGATATCTTATGATGTTTCTTTTTCTGTGTGACTTATTTCACTTAGAATCATCGTACCTGAATCCACTCATTATGCTGCTATGGGCCTGATGACATAGATTTCATTGCTGAGTGATATTGCATTGTACGTAAGTACCACAACTTCTTGATCCATTTTTCGCTTTCTGTGATATTGAACTTGTACCGTAAACGAGGTTCTTGTAAACAGAGCTGTCCCAAACATTGGGGTGGTTGTGTCTTTTTGATTTTAATTTCCCTAAGCTATAGGAACATAAGTGGAAGTGCCCTAGGCTCTGTTGCTTTGTTTTTTAGATGTTTCAGGAAACACCATACACTTCTCCAGAGTGGCTTTTGGCAATTTACATCCCGCCCATCAGCATAACAAGGCTCCCAGTTCTCCATGGCCTGTCCTGCCTTTCTGGATTTTACACTTTTTTCAGATGACCCTTTTGACCGGGGGGCAGTGAGACTTCATTGTAGTGCAGATTTCCTTTGCAAGCTTGCTTGGTTGCCCAAAAAGGGCGTAGGCTTTTTTTCTTGAGGAAAAATCGCATATGCCCTTTTTGGCCAAGTGCATCATTGTGGACGTTCTGCCTCTTTTCCTATGCTTTACATGCAATTCCAGTCTACCTCCTGAAATCGGTTTCCTGCAATTCTGCCCCGCTTTCAAGTCCTCTTGGCAGCCTTACTTCAATATATTTTTGGACGATAGCTGTCATTTATAACTCTGCAGTTTTGTGAATTACAGTGCCCCTGAGCTCCTTTCTTCAACTTGCTTTCTTGTGAGCTGGCCGCAACACCGTAGCATCGCTTCAGGCCCTAGTGTTGTTCCGGCATGGCACGCTGAGCCTTTGTTTAATTCCTCTTCCTGGTGGGAAATGAGAGTTAAATTTGCCCGTCCAGACACCTCCAGCTAGTCTCTCATTGGTTCTCCCTCTTCCTGTTCATTTTCCACAGAAATTGCAAACTGAGCCAAACAGGAGGTTAAAGGCACTGACTCTCCAAGTGGGGAGAGTGTTAGTAAAGCGTCTGGAATGCTGCACCCGAGTACCAGGGGACGAAAACTGACACATTTGAACACGTTTCCCGATCACACGGTGGATCATACTCTGGGTTCCACATGCATGTTTTAGCTGAAGGAAGAATCCCTTAAACCTGGAGAGTTGAGACCCATGGAATGGGTACCATGCAATATGACTTCAAAGGGTCTGCATTTGCTCACCGAACCTCATCAATCCTATCACTGCTGCGTTTATGCCGCTATACACACGCTTGATTCTCTTTCGGAGATATATAAATCCATAGGTTTTAAGATTCTTACTAGTCAGGTATATTCTTAGGCGTTTAATATGGGGTGTTGAGTCCACATCGTTGAGCAAAGTGTAGCTCTTTTCTATTAAATATTTGGCTTATGGAACGATATCTGTGCTAATTTCAATGTCTGGTTTTATGCAGCACCCCAACTCACCTTTCCCCTTAAGGAAGCATAAGTTGGTTTTCTACATTTGAGACCCTGTTCTGTTTTGTAATTCAGTTCCTGTGTAGCCAAGTTTACATTCCGTGTAGTAGTGATATCTTATGATGTTTCTTTTTCTGTGTGACTTATTTCACTTAGAATCATCGTACCTGAATCCACTCATTATGCTGCTATGGGCCTGATGACATAGATTTCATTGCTGAGTGATATTGCATTGTAGGTAAGTACCACAACTTCCTTATCCATTTTTCACTTTCTGTGATATTGAACTTGTACCGTAAACGAGGTTCCTGTAATCAGAACCGTCCCAAACTTTGGGGTGGCTGTGTCTTTTTGATTTTAATTTCCCTAAGCTATAGGACCATAAGTGGAAGTGCCCTAGGCTCTGTTGTTTTGTTTTTTAGATGTTTCAGGAAACACCATACACTTCTCCAGAGTGGCTGTTGGCAATTTACATCCCGCCCATCAGCATAACAAGGCTCCCAGTTCTCCATGGCCTGTCCTGCCTTTTTGGATTTTATACTTTTTTCAGATGGCCCTTTTGCCCGCGGGATAGTGAGACTTCATTGTAGTGCAGATTCCCTTTGCAAGCTTGCTTGGTTGGCCAAAAAGGGCGTATGCGTTTTTTCCTGAATATATTCAGGAAAAAACGCATACGCCCTTTTTGGCCAAGTGCATCATTGTGGACGTTCTGCCTCTTTTCCTATGCTTTACATGCAATTCCAGTCTACCTCCTGAAATCGGTTTCCTGCAATTCTGCCCTGCTTTCAAGTCCTCTTGGCAGCCTTACTTCAATATATTTTTGGACGATAGCTGTCATTTATAACTCTGCAGGTTTGTGAATTACAGTGCCCCTGAGCTCCTTTCTTCAACTCGTTTTCTTGTGAGCTGGCCGCAACACCGCAGCATTTCTTCAGGCCCTAGTGTGGTTCCAGAATGGCACGCTGAGCCTTTGGTTAATTCCTCTTCCTGGTGGGCAATGAGAGTTAAATTTGCCCGTCCAGACACCTCCAGCTAGTCTCTCATTGGTTCTCCCTATTCCTGTTCATTTTCCGCAAAAATTGCAAACTGGGCCAAACAGGAGGTTAAAGGCACTGACTCTCCAAGTGGGGAGAGTGTTAGTAAAGCGTCTGGAATGTTGCACCCGAGTACCGGGGGACGAAAACTGAGTCACATTTGAACACGTTTCCCGATCACACGGTGGATCATACTCTGGGTTCCACATGCATGTTTTAGCTGAAGGAAGAATCCCTTAAACCTGGAGAGTTGAGACCCATGGAATGGGTACCATGCAATATGACTTCAAAGGGTCTGCATTTGCTCACCGAACCACAACAATCCTAACACTGCTGCGTTTATGCCGCTGTACACACGCTTGATTCTCTTTCGGAGACATATAAATCCATAGGTTTTAAGATTCTTACTAGTCAGGTATATTCTTATGCGTTTAATATGGGGTGATGAGTCCACTTCGTTGAGCAATGAGTAGCTCTTGTCTATTACATATTTGCCTTATGGAACGGTATCTGTTCTAATTTCAATCTCTGGTTTTATGCAGCACCCCAACTCACCTTTCCCCTTAAGCAAGCATAAGTTGGTTTTCTACATTTGAGACCCTGTTCTGTTTTGTAATTCAGTTCCTGTGTAGCCAAGTTTACATTCCGTGTAGTAGTGATATCTTATGATGTTTCTTTTTCTGTGTGACTTATTTCACTTAGAATCATCGTACCTGAATCCACTCATTATGCTGCTACGGGCCTGATGACATAGATTTCATTGCTGAGTGATATTGCATTGTACGTAAGTACCACAACTTCTTTACCCATTTTTCGCTTTCTGTGATATTGAACTTGTACCGTAAACGAGGTTCTTGTAAACAGAGCCGTCCAAAACTTTGGGGTGGCTGTGTCTTTTTCATTTTAATTTCCCTAAGCTATAGGACCATAAGTGGAAGTGCCCTAGGCTCTGTTGCTTTGTTTTTTAGATGTTTCAGGAAACACCATACACTTCTCCAGAGTGGCTGTTGGCAATTTACATCCCGCCCATCAGCATAACAAGGCTCCCAGTGCTCCATGGCCTGTCCTGCCTTTCTGGATTTTACACATTTTTCAGATGGCCCTTTTGACCGGGGGGCAGTGAGACTTCATTGTAGTGCAGATTTCCTTTGCAAGCTTGCTTGGTTGGCCAAAAAGTGCGTATGCGTTTTTTCCTGAATATATTCAGGAAAAAACGCATACGCCCTTTTTGGCCAAGTGCATCATTGTGGACGTTCTGCCTCTTTTCCTATGCTTTACATGCAATTCCAGTCTACCTCCTGAAATCGGTTTCCTGCAATTCTGCCCCGCTTTCAAGTCCTCTTGGCAGCCTTACTTCAATATATTTTTGGATGATAGCTGTCATTTATAACTCTGCATGTCTGTGAATGACAGTGCCCCTGAGCTCCTTTCTTCAACTCGCGTTCTTGTGAGCTGGCCGCAACACCGTAGGATTGCTTCAGGCCCTAGTGTGGTTCCGGCATGGCACGCTGAGCCTTTGGTTAATTCCTCTTCCTGGTGGGTAATGAGAGTTAAATTTGACCGTCCAGACACCTCCAGCTAGTCTCTCTTGTTTCTCCCTATTTCTGTTCATTTTCCGTAGAAATTGCAAACTGGGTCAAACAGGAGGTTAAAGGCACAGACTCTCCAAGTGGGGAGAGTGTTAGTAAAGCGTCTGGAATGTTGCATCCGAGTACCAGGGGACGAAAACTGAGACACCTTTGAACACGTTTCCCAATCACATGGTGTATCATACTCTGGGTTTCACATGCATGTTTTAGCTGAAGGAAGAATCCCTTAAACCTGGAGAGTTGAGACCCATGGAATGGGTACCATGCAATATGAGTTCAAAGGGTCTGCATTTGCTCACCGAACCTCACCAATCCTATCACTGGTGCGTTTATGCCGCTGTACACACTCTTGATTCTCTTTCGGAGACATATAAATCCATAGGTTTTAAGATTCTTACTAGTCAGGTATATTCGTAGGCGTTTAATATGGGGTGTTGAGTCCACTTCATTGAACAAGGAGTAGCTCTTGTCTATTACATATTTGGCTTATGGAACGGTATCTGTGCTTATTTCAATCTCTGGTTTTATGCAGCACCCCAACTCACCTTTCCCCTTAAGCAAGCATAAGTTGGTTTTCTACATTTGAGACCCTGTTCTGTTTTGTAATTCAGTTCCTGTGTAGCCAAGTTTACATTCCGTGTAGTAGTGATATCTTATGATGTTTCTTTTTCTGTGTGACTTATTTCACTTAGAATCATCGTACCTGAATCCACTCATTATGCTGCTATGGGCCTGATGACATAGATTTCATTGCTGAGTGATATTGCATTGTACGTATGTACCACAACGTCTTTATCCATTTTTCACTTTCTGTGATTTTGAACTTGTACTGTAAACAAGGTTCTTGTAAACAGAGCCGTCCCAAACTTTGGGGTGGCTGTGTCTTTTTGATTTTAATTTCCCTAAGCTATAGGACCATAAGTGGAAGTGCCCTAGGCTCTGTTGCTTTGTTTTTTAGATGTTTCAGGAAACACCATACACTTCTCCAGAGTGGCTGTTGGCAATTTACATCCCGCCCATGAGCATAACAAGGCTCCCAGTTCTCCATGGCCTCTCCTGCCTTTCTGGATTTTACACTTTTTTCAGATGGCCCTTTTGACCAGGGGACAGTGAGACTTCATTGTAGTGCAGATTTCCTTTGCAAGCTTGCTTGGTTGGCCAAAAAGGGCGTATGCGTTTTTTCCTGAATATATTCAGGAAAAAACGCATACGCCCTTTTTGGCCAAGTGCATCATTGTGGACGTTCTGCCTCTTTTCCTATGCTTTACATGCAATTCCAGTCTACCTCCTGAAATCGGTTTCCTGCAATTCTGCCCCGCATTCAAGTCCTCTTGGCAGCCTTACTTCAATATATTTTTGGACGATAGCTGTCATTTATAACTCTGCAGGTTTGTGAATGACAGTGCCCCTGAGCTCCTTTCTTCAACTCGCTTTCTTGTGAGCTGGCCGCAACACCGCAGCATTGCTTCAGGCCCTAGTGTGGTTCCGGCATGGCACGCTGAGCCTTCGTTTAATTCCTCTTCCTGGTGGGAAATGAGAGTTAAATTTGCCCGTCCAGACACCTCCAGCTAGTCTCTCATTGGTTCTCCCTATTCCTGTACATTTTCCGCAGAAATTGCAAACTGGGCCAAACAAGAGGTTAAAGGCACTGACTCTCCAAGTGGGGAGAGTGTTAGTAAAGCGTCTGGAATGTTGCACCCGAGTACCAGGGGATGAAAACTGACACAATTAAACACGTTTCCCGATCACACGGTGGATCATACTCTGGGTTCCACATGCATGTTTTAGCTGAAGGAAGAATCCCTTAAACCTGGAGAGTTGAGACCCATGGAATGGGGACCATGCAATATGACTTCAAAGGGTCTGCATTTGCTCACCGAACCTCACCAATCCTATCACTGCTGCGTTTATGACACTGTACACACGCTTGATTCTCTTTCGGAGACATATAAATCCATAGGTTTTAAGATTCTTTCTAGTCAGGTATATTCTTACGCGTTTAATATGGGGTGTAGAGTCCACTTCGTTGAGCAAGGAGTAGCTCTTGTCTATTAAATATTTGGCTTATGGAACGGTATCTGTTCTAATTTCAATCTCTGGTTTTATGCAGCACCCCAACTCACCTTTCGCCTTAAGCAAGCATAAGTTGGTTTTCTACATTTGAGACCCTGTTCTGTTTTGTAATTCAGTTCCTGTGTAGCCAAGTTTACATTCCTTGTAGTAGTGATATCTTATGATGTTTGTTTTTCTGTGTGACTTATTTCACTTAGAATCATCGTACCTGAATCCACTCATTATGCTGCTACGGGCCTGATGACATAGATTTCATTGCTGAGTGATATTGCATTGTACGTAAGTACCACAACTTCTTTATCCATTTTTCGCTTTCTGTGATATTGAACTTGGACCATAAATGAGGTTCTTGTAAACAGAGCTGTCCCTAACTTTGGGGTGGCTGAGTCTTTTTGATTTTAATTTCCCTAAGCTATAGGACCATAAGTGGAAGTGCCCTAGGCTCTGTTGCTTTGTTTTTTAGATGTTTCAGGAAACACCATACACTTCTCCAGAGTGGCTGTTGGCAATTTACATCCCGCCCATCAGCATAACAAGGCTCCCAGTTCTCCATGGCCTGTCCTGCCTTTCTGGATTTTACACTTTTTTCAGATGGCCCTTTTGACCAGGGGGCAGTGAGACTTCATTGTAGTGCAGATTTCCTTTGCAAGCTTGCTTGGTTGGCCAAAAAGGGCGTATGCGTTTATTCCTGAATATATTCAGGAAAAAACGCATACGCCCTTTTTGGCCAAGTGCATCATTGTGGACGTTCTGCCTCTTTTCCTATGCTTTACATGCAATTCCAGTCTACCTCCTGAAATCGGTTTCCTGCAATTCTGCCCCGCTTTCAAGTCCTCTTGGCAGCCTTACTTCAATATATTTTTGGACGATAGCTGTCATTTATAACTCTGCAGGTATGTGAATGACAGTGCCCCTGAGCTCCTTTCTTCAACTCGTTTTCTTGTGAGCTGGCCGCAACACCGCAGCATTGCTTCAGGCCCTAGTGTGGTTCCGGCATGGCACGCTGAGCCTTTGGTTAATTCCTCTTCCTGGTGGGAAATGAGAGTTAAATTTGCCCGTCCAGACACCTCCAGCTAGTCTCTCATTGGTTCTCCCTATTCCTGTTCATTTTCCGCAGAAATTGCAAACTGGGCCAAACAGGAGGTTAAAGGCACTGACTCTCCAAGTGGGGAGAGTGTTAGTAAAGCGTCTGGAATGTTGCACCCGAGTACCAGGGGATGAAAATTGAGACACATTTGAACACGTTTCCCGATCACATGGTGGATCATACTCTGGGTTCCACATGCATGTATTAGCTGAAGGAAGAATCCCTTAAACCTGGAGAGTTGAGACCCCTGCAATGGGTACCATGCAATATGACTTCAAAGGGTCTGCATTTGCTCACCGAACCTCACCAATCCTAGCACTGCTGCATTTATGCCACTGTACACACGCTTGATTCTCTTTCGGAGACATATAAATCCATAGGTTTTAAGATTCTTACTAGTCAGGTATATTCTTAGGCGTTTAATATGGGGTGTAGAGTCCACTTCATTGAGCAAGGAGTAGCTCTTGTCTATTACATATTTGGCTTATGGAACCGTATCTGTGCTAATTTCAGTCTTTGGTTTTATGCAGCACCCCAACTCACGTTTACTCTTAAGCAAGCATAAGTCGGTTTTCTACATTTGAGACCCTGTTCTGTTTTGTAGTTCAGTTCCTGTGTAGCCAAGTTTACATTCCATGTGGTAGAGATATCTTATGATGTTTCTTTCTCTGTGTGACTTCTTTCACTTACAATCATCGTACCTCAATCCACTCATTATGCTGCTACGGACCTGATGACATAGATTTCATTGCTGAGTGATATTGCATTGTACGTAAGTACCACAACTTCTTTATCCATTTTGCGCTTTCTGTGATATTGAACTTGTACCGTAAACGAGGTTCTTGTAAACAGAGCCGTCCCAAAGATTGGGGTGGTTGTGTCTTATTGATTTTAATTTCCCTAAGCTATAGGACCATAAGTGGAAGTGCCCTAGGCTCTGTTGCTTTGTTTTTTAGATGTTTCAGGAAACACCATACACTTCTCCAGAGTGGCTGTTGGCAATTTACATCCCGCCCATCAGCATAACAAGGCTCCCAGTTCTCCATGGCCTGTCCTGTCTTTCTGGATTTTACACTTTTTTCAGATGGCCCTTTTGACCGGGGGACAGTGAGACTTCATTGTAGTGCAGATTTCCTTGGCAAGCTTGCTTGGTTGGCCAAAAAGGGCGTATGCGTTTTTTCCTGAATATATTCAGGAAAAAACGCATACGCCCTTTTTGGCCAAGTGCATCATTGTGGACGTTCTGCCTCTTTTCCTATGCTTTACATGCAATTCCAGTCTACCTCCTGAAATCGGTTTCCTGCAATTCTGCCCCGCTTTCAAGTCCTCTTGGCAGCCTTACTTCAATATATTTTTGGACGATAGCTGTCATTTATAACTCTGCAGGTTTGTGAATTACAGTGCCCCTGAGCTCCTTCCTTCAACTCGTTTTCTTGTGAGCTGGCCGCAACACCGCAGCATTTCTTCAGGCCCTAGTGTGGTTCCAGAATGGCACGCTGAGCCTTTGGTTAATTCCTCTTCCTGGTGGGCAATGAGAGTTAAATTTGCCCGTCCAGACACCTCCAGCTAGTCTCTCTTGTTTCTCCCTATTTCTGTTCATTTTCCGTAGAAATTGCAAACTGGGTCAAACAGGAGGTTAAAGGCACAGACTCTCCAAGTGGGGAGAGTGTTAGTAAAGCGTCTGGAATGTTGCATCCGAGTACCAGGGGACGAAAACTGAGACACCTTTGAACACGTTTTCCAATCACATGGTGTATCATACTCTGGGTTTCACATGCATGTTTTAGCTGAAGGAAGAATCCCTTAAACCTGGAGAGTTGAGACCCATGGAATGGGTACCATGCAATATGAGTTCAAAGGGTCTGCATTTGCTCACCGAACCTCACCAATCCTATCACTGGTGCGTTTATGCCGCTGTACACACTCTTGATTCTCTTTCGGAGACATATAAATCCATAGGTTTTAAGATTCTTACTAGTCAGGTATATTCGTAGGCGTTTAATATGGGGTGTTGAGTCCACTTCATTGAACAAGGAGTAGCTCTTGTCTATTACATATTTGGCTTATGGAACGGTATCTGTGCTTATTTCAATCTCTGGTTTGATGCAGCACCCCAACTCACATTTCCCCTTAAGCAAGCATAAGTTGGTTTTCTACATTTGAGACCCTGTTCTGTTTTGTAATTCAGTTCCTGTGTAGCCAAGTTTACATTCCGTGTAGTAGTGATATCTTATGATGTTTGTTTTTCTGTGTGACTTATTTCACTTAGAATCATCGTACCTGAATCCACTCATTATGCTGCTATGGGCCTGATGACATAGATTTCATTGCTGAGTGATATTGCATTGTACGTATGTACCACAACGTCTTTATCCATTTTTCACTTTCTGTGATTTTGAACTTGTACTGTAAACAAGGTTCTTGTAAACAGAGCCGTCCCAAACTTTGGGGTGGCTGTGTCTTTTTGATTTTAATTTCCCTAAGCTATAGGACCATAAGTGGAAGTGCCCTAGGCTCTGTTGCTTTGTTTTTTAGATGTTTCAGGAAACACCATACACTTCTCCAGAGTGGCTGTTGGCAATTTACATCCCGCCCATGAGCATAACAAGGCTCCCAGTTCTCCATGGCCTCTCCTGCCTTTCTGGATTTTACACTTTTTTCAGATGGCCCTTTTGACCAGGGGACAGTGAGACTTCATTGTAGTGCAGATTTCCTTTGCAAGCTTGCTTGGTTGGCCAAAAAGGGCGTATGCGTTTTTTCCTGAATATATTCAGGAAAAAACGCATACGCCCTTTTTGGCCAAGTGCATCATTGTGGACGTTCTGCCTCTTTTCCTATGCTTTACATGCAATTCCAGTCTACCTCCTGAAATCGGTTTCCTGCAATTCTGCCCCGCATTCAAGTCCTCTTGGCAGCCTTACTTCAATATATTTTTGGACGATAGCTGTCATTTATAACTCTGCAGGTTTGTGAATGACAGTGCCCCTGAGCTCCTTTCTTCAACTCGCTTTCTTGTGAGCTGGCCGCAACACCGCAGCATTGCTTCAGGCCCTAGTTTGGTTCCGGCATGGCACGCTGAGCCTTCGTTTAATTCCTCTTCCTGGTGGGAAATGAGAGTTAAATTTGCCCGTCCAGACACCTCCAGCTAGTCTCTCATTGGTTCTCCCTATTCCTGTTCATTTTCCGCAGAAATTGCAAACTGGGCCAAACAGGAGGTTAAAGGCACTGACTCTCCAAGTGGGGAGAGTGTTAGTAAAGCGTCTGGAATGTTGCACCCGAGTACCAGGGGATGAAAATTGAGACAGATTTGAACACGTTTCCCGATCACATGGTGGATCATACTCTGGGTTCCACATGCATGTTTTAGCTGAAGGAAGAATCCCTTAAACCTGGAGAGTTGAGACCCCTGCAATGGGTACCATGCAATATGACTTCAAAGGGTCTGCATTTGCTCACCGAACCTCACCAATCCTAGCACTGCTGCATTTATGCCACTGTACACACGCTTGATTCTCTTTCGGAGACATATAAATCCATAGGTTTTAAGATTCTTACTAGTCAGGTATATTCTTAGGCGTTTAATATGGGGTGTAGAGTCCACTTCGTTGAGCAAGGAGTAGCTCTTGTCTATTACATATTTGGCTTATGGAACCGTATCTGTGCTAATTTCAATCTTTGGTTTTATGCAGCACCCCAACTCACCTTTACTCTTAAGCAAGCATAAGTCGGTTTTCTACATTTGAGACCCTGTTCTGTTTTGTAGTTCAGTTCCTGTGTAGCCAAGTTTACATTCCGTGTAGTAGTGATATCTTATGATGTTTCTTTTTCTGTGTGACTTATTTCACTTAGAATCATCGTACCTGAATCCACTCATTATGCTGCTATGGGCCTGATGACATAGATTTCATTGCTGAGTGATATTGCATTGTACGTAAGTACCACAACTTCTTGATCCATTTTTCGCTTTCTGTGATATTGAACTTGTACCGTAAACGAGGTTCTTGTAAACAGAGCTGTCCCAAACATTGGGGTGGTTGTGTCTTTTTGATTTTAATTTCCCTAAGCTATAGGAACATAAGTGGAAGTGCCCTAGGCTCTGTTGCTTTGTTTTTTAGATGTTTCAGGAAACACCATACACTTCTCCAGAGTGGCTGTTGGCAATTTACATCCCGCCCATCAGCATAACAAGGCTCCCAGTTCTCCATGGCCTGTCCTGTCTTTCTGGATTTTACACTTTTTTCAGATGGCCCTTTTGACCGGGGGACAGTGAGACTTCATTGTAGTGCAGATTTCCTTGGCAAGCTTGCTTGGTTGGCCAAAAAGGGCGTAGGCTTTTTTTCCTGAATATATTCAGGAAAAAACGCATACGCCCTTTTTGGCCAAGTGCATCATTGTGGACGTTCTGCCTCTTTTCCTATGCTTTACATGCAATTCCAGTCTACCTCCTGAAATCGGTTTCCTGCAATTCTGCCCCGCTTTCAAGTCCTCTTGGCAGCCTTACTTCAATATATTTTTGGATGATAGCTGTCATTTATAACTCTGCATGTCTGTGAATGACAGTGCCCCTGAGCTCCTTTCTTCAACTCGCGTTCTTGTGAGCTGGCCGCAACACCGTAGGATTGCTTCAGGCCCTAGTGTGGTTCCGGCATGGCACGCTGAGCCTTTGGTTAATTCCTCTTCCTGGTGGGTAATGAGAGTTAAATTTGACCGTCCAGACACCTCCAGCTAGTCTCTCTTGTTTCTCCCTATTTCTGTTCATTTTCCGTAGAAATTGCAAACTGGGTCAAACAGGAGGTTAAAGGCACAGACTCTCCAAGTGGGGAGAGTGTTAGTAAAGCGTCTGGAATGTTGCATCCGAGTACCAGGGGACGAAAACTGAGACACCTTTGAACACGTTTTCCAATCACATGGTGTATCATACTCTGGGTTTCACATGCATGTTTTAGCTGAAGGAAGAATCCCTTAAACCTGGAGAGTTGAGACCCATGGAATGGGTACCATGCAATATGAGTTCAAAGGGTCTGCATTTGCTCACCGAACCTCACCAATCCTATCACTGGTGCGTTTATGCCGCTGTACACACTCTTGATTCTCTTTCGGAGACATATAAATCCATAGGTTTTAAGATTCTTACTAGTCAGGTATATTCGTAGGCGTTTAATATGGGGTGTTGAGTCCACTTCATTGAACAAGGAGTAGCTCTTGTCTATTACATATTTGGCTTATGGAACGGTATCTGTGCTTATTTCAATCTCTGGTTTTATGCAGCACCCCAACTCACATTTCCCCTTAAGCAAGCATAAGTTGGTTTTCTACATTTGAGACCCTGTTCTGTTTTGTAATTCAGTTCCTGTGTAGCCAAGTTTACATTCCGTGTAGTAGTGATATCTTATGATGTTTGTTTTTCTGTGTGACTTATTTCACTTAGAATCATCGTACCTGAATCCACTCATTATGCTGCTATGGGCCTGATGACATAGATTTCATTGCTGAGTGATATTGCATTGTACGTATGTACCACAACGTCTTTATCCATTTTTCACTTTCTGTGATTTTGAACTTGTACTGTAAACAAGGTTCTTGTAAACAGAGCCGTCCCAAACTTTGGGGTGGCTGTGTCTTTTTGATTTTAATTTCCCTAAGCTATAGGACCATAAGTGGAAGTGCCCTAGGCTCTGTTGCTTTGTTTTTTAGATGTTTCAGGAAACACCATACACTTCTCCAGAGTGGCTGTTGGCAATTTACATCCCGCCCATCAGCATAACAAGGCTCCCAGTTCTCCATGGCCTGTCCTGCCTTTCTGGATTTTACACTTTTTTCAGATGGCCCTTTTGACCAGGGGACAGTGAGACTTCATTGTAGTGCAGATTTCCTTTGCAAGCTTGCTTGGTTGGCCAAAACGGGCGTATGCGTTTTTTCCTGAATATATTCAGGAAAAAACGCATACGCCCTTTTTGGCCAAGTGCATCATTGTGGACGTTCTGCCTCTTTTCCTATGCTTTACATGCAATTCCAGTCTACCTCCTGAAATCGGTTTCCTGCAATTCTGCCCCACATTCAAGTCCTCTTGGCAGCCTTACTTCAATATATTTTTGGACGATAGCTGTCATTTATAACTCTGCAGGTTTGTGAATGACAGTGCCCCTGAGCTCCTTTCTTCAACTCGCTTTCTTGTGAGCTGGCCGCAACACCGCAGCATTGCTTCAGGCCCTAGTTTGGTTCCGGCATGGCACGCTGAGCCTTCGTTTAATTCCTCTTCCTGGTGGGAAATGAGAGTTAAATTTGCCCGTCCAGACACCTCCAGCTAGTCTCTCATTGGTTCTCCCTATTCCTGTTCATTTTCCGCAGAAATTGCAAACTGGGCCAAACAGGAGGTTAAAGGCACTGACTCTCCAAGTGGGGAGAGTGTTAGTAAAGCGTCTGGAATGTTGCACCCGAGTACCAGGGGATGAAAACTGACACAATTGAACACGTTTCCCGATCACATGGTGGATCATACTCTGGGTTCCACATGCATGTTTCATCTGAAGGAAGAATCCCTTAAACCTGGAGAGTTGAGACCCATGGAATGGGTACCATGCAATATGACTTCAAAGGGTCTGCATTTGCTCACCGAACCTCACCAATCCTATCACTGCTGCGTTTATGCCGCTGTACACACGCTTGATTCTCTTTTGGAGACATAGAAATCCATAGGTTTTAAGATTCTTACTAGTCAGGTATATTCTTAGGCGTTTAATATGGGGTGTAGAGTCCACTTCGTTGAGCAAGGAGTAGCTCTTGTCTATTAAATATTTGGCTTATGGAACGGTATCTGTGCTAATTTCAATCTCTGGTTTTATGCAGCACCCCAACTCACCTTTCCCCTTAAGCAAGCATAAGTCGGTTTTCTACATTTGAGACCCTGTTCTGTTTTGTAATTCAGTTCCTGTGTAGCCAAGTTTACATTCCTTGTAGTAGTGATATCTTATGATGTTTCTTTTTCTGTGTGACTTATTTCACTTAGAATCATCGTACCTGAATCCACTCATTATGCTGCTACGGGCCTGATGACATAGATTTCATTGCTGAGTGATATTGCATTGTACGTAAGTACCACAACTTCTTTATCAATTTTTCACTTTCTGTGATTTTGAACTTATACTGTAAACGAGGTTCTTGTAAACAGAGCCTTCCCAAACGTTGGGGTGGCTGTGTCTTTTTGATTTTAATTTCCCTAAGCTATAGGACCATAAGTGGAAGTGCCCTAGGCTCTGTTGCTTTGTTTTTTAGATGTTTCAGGAAACACCATACACTTCTCCAGAGTGGCTGTTGGCAATTTACATCCCGCCCATCAGCATAACAAGGCTCCCAGTTCTCCATGGCCTGTCCTGCCTTTCTGGATTTTACACTTTTTTCAGATGGCCCTTTTGACCAGGGGACAGTGAGACTTCATTGTAGTGCAGATTTCCTTTGCAAGCTTGCTTGGTTGGCCAAAAAGGGCGTATGCGTTTTTTCCTGAATATATTCAGGAAAAAACGCATACGCCCTTTTTGGCCAAGTGCATCATTGTGGACGTTCTGCCTCTTTTCCTATGCTTTACATGCAATTCCAGTCTACCTCCTGAAATCGGTTTCCTGCAATTCTGCCCCGCATTCAAGTCCTCTTGGCAGCCTTACTTCAATATATTTTTGGACGATAGCTGTCATTTATAACTCTGCAGGTTTGTGAATGACAGTGCCCCTGAGCTCCTTTCTTCAACTCGCTTTCTTGTGAGCTGGCCGCAACACCGCAGCATTGCTTCAGGCCCTAGTTTGGTTCCGGCATGGCACGCTGAGCCTTCGTTTAATTCCTCTTCCTGGTGGGAAATGAGAGTTAAATTTGCCCGTCCAGACACCTCCAGCTAGTCTCTCATTGGTTCTCCCTATTCCTGTTCATTTTCCGCAGAAATTGCAAACTGGGCCAAACAGGAGGTTAAAGGCACTGACTCTCCAAGTGGGGAGAGTGTTAGTAAAGCGTCTGGAATGTTGCACCCGAGTACCAGGGGATGAAAACTGACACAATTGAACACGTTTCCCGATCACATGGTGGATCATACTCTGGGTTCCACATGCATGTTTCATCTGAAGGAAGAATCCCTTAAACCTGGAGAGTTGAGACCCATGGAATGGGTACCATGCAATATGACTTCAAAGGGTCTGCATTTGCTCACCGAACCTCACCAATCCTATCACTGCTGCGTTTATGCCGCTGTACACACGCTTGATTCTCTTTTGGAGACATAGAAATCCATAGGTTTTAAGATTCTTACTAGTCAGGTATATTCTTAGGCGTTTAATATGGGGTGTAGAGTCCACTTCGTTGAGCAAGGAGTAGCTCTTGTCTATTAAATATTTGGCTTATGGAACGGTATCTGTGCTAATTTCAATCTCTGGTTTTATGCAGCACCCCAACTCACCTTTCCCCTTAAGCAAGCATAAGTCGGTTTTCTACATTTGAGACCCTGTTCTGTTTTGTAATTCAGTTCCTGTGTAGCCAAGTTTACATTCCTTGTAGTAGTGATATCTTATGATGTTTCTTTTTCTGTGTGACTTATTTCACTTAGAATCATCGTACCTGAATCCACTCATTATGCTGCTACGGGCCTGATGACATAGATTTCATTGCTGAGTGATATTGCATTGTACGTAAGTACCACAACTTCTTTATCAATTTTTCACTTTCTGTGATTTTGAACTTATACTGTAAACGAGGTTCTTGTAAACAGAGCCTTCCCAAACGTTGGGGTGGCTGTGTCTTTTTGATTTTAATTTCCCTAAGCTATAGGACCATAAGTGGAAGTGCCCTAGGCTCTGTTGCTTTGTTTTTTAGATGTTTCAGGAAACACCATACACTTCTCCAGAGTGGCTGTTGGCAATTTACATCCCGCCCATCAGCATAACAAGGCTCCCAGTTCTCCATGGCCTGTCCTGCCTTTCTGGATTTTACACTTTTTTCAGATGGCCCTTTTGACCAGGGGACAGTGAGACTTCATTGTAGTGCAGATTTCCTTTGCAAGCTTGCTTGGTTGGCCAAAAAGGGCGTATGCGTTTTTTCCTGAATATATTCAGGAAAAAACGCATACGCCCTTTTTGGCCAAGTGCATCATTGTGGACGTTCTGCCTCTTTTCCTATGCTTTACATGCAATTCCAGTCTACCTCCTGAAATCGGTTTCCTGCAATTCTGCCCCGCATTCAAGTCCTCTTGGCAGCCTTACTTCAATATATTTTTGGACGATAGCTGTCATTTATAACTCTGCAGGTTTGTGAATGACAGTGCCCCTGAGCTCCTTTCTTCAACTCGCTTTCTTGTGAGCTGGCCGCAACACCGCAGCATTGCTTCAGGCCCTAGTTTGGTTCCGGCATGGCACGCTGAGCCTTCGTTTAATTCCTCTTCCTGGTGGGAAATGAGAGTTAAATTTGCCCGTCCAGACACCTCCAGCTAGTCTCTCATTGGTTCTCCCTATTCCTGTTCATTTTCCGCAGAAATTGCAAACTGGGCCAAACAGGAGGTTAAAGGCACTGACTCTCCAAGTGGGGAGAGTGTTAGTAAAGCGTCTGGAATGTTGCACCCGAGTACCAGGGGATGAAAACTGACACAATTGAACACGTTTCCCGATCACATGGTGGATCATACTCTGGGTTCCACATGCATGTTTCATCTGAAGGAAGAATCCCTTAAACCTGGAGAGTTGAGACCCATGGAATGGGTACCATGCAATATGACTTCAAAGGGTCTGCATTTGCTCACCGAACCTCACCAATCCTATCACTGCTGCGTTTATGCCGCTGTACACACGCTTGATTCTCTTTTGGAGACATAGAAATCCATAGGTTTTAAGATTCTTACTAGTCAGGTATATTCTTAGGCGTTTAATATGGGGTGTAGAGTCCACTTCGTTGAGCAAGGAGTAGCTCTTGTCTATTAAATATTTGGCTTATGGAACGGTATCTGTGCTAATTTCAATCTCTGGTTTTATGCAGCACCCCAACTCACCTTTCCCCTTAAGCAAGCATAAGTCGGTTTTCTACATTTGAGACCCTGTTCTGTTTTGTAATTCAGTTCCTGTGTAGCCAAGTTTACATTCCTTGTAGTAGTGATATCTTATGATGTTTCTTTTTCTGTGTGACTTATTTCACTTAGAATCATCGTACCTGAATCCACTCATTATGCTGCTACGGGCCTGATGACATAGATTTCATTGCTGAGTGATATTGCATTGTACGTAAGTACCACAACTTCTTTATCAATTTTTCACTTTCTGTGATTTTGAACTTATACTGTAAACGAGGTTCTTGTAAACAGAGCCTTCCCAAACGTTGGGGTGGCTGTGTCTTTTTGATTTTAATTTCCCTAAGCTATAGGACCATAAGTGGAAGTGCCCTAGGCTCTGTTGCTTTGTTTTGTAGATGTTTCAGGAAACACCATACACTTCTCCAGAGTGGCTGTTGGCAATTTACATCCCGCCCATCAGCATAACAAGGCTCCCAGTTCTCCATGGCCTGTCCTGCCTTTGTGGATTTTACACTTTTTTCAGATGGCCCTTTTGACCGGGGGGCAGTGAGACTTCATTGTAGTGCAGATTTCCTTTGCAAGCTTGCTTGGTTGGCCAAAAAGGGCGTATGCGTTTTTTCCTGAATATATTCAGGAAAAAACGCATACGCCCTTTTTGGCCAAGTGCATCATTGTGGACGTTCTGCCTCTTTTCCTATGCTTTACATGCTATTCCAGTCTACCTCCTGAAATCGGTTTCCTGCAATTCTGCCCCGCTTTCAAGTCCTCTTGGCAGCCTTACTTCAATATATTTTTGGACGATAGCTGTCATTTATAACTCTGCAGGTTTGTGAATGACAGTGCCCCTGAGCTCCTTTCTTCAACTCGCTTTCTTGTGAGCTGGCCGCAACACCGCAGGATTGCTTCAGGCCCTAGTGTGGTTCCGGCATGGCACGCTGAGCCTTTGTTTAATTCCTCTTCCTGGTGGGAAATGAGAGTTAAATTTGCCCGTCCAGACACCTCCAGCTAGTCTTTCATTGGTTCTCCCTATTCCTGTTCATTTTCCACAGAAATTGCAAACTGGGCCAAATAGGAGGTTAAAGGCACTGACTCTCCAAGTGGGGAGAGTGTTAGTAAAGCGTCTGGAATGTTGCACCCGAGTACCAGGGGACGAAAACTGAGACATATTTGAACACGTTTCCCGATCACATGGTGGATCATACTCTGGGTTCCACATGAATGTTTTAGCTGAAGTAAGAATCCCTTAAACCTGGAGAGTTGAGACCCCTGCAATGGGTACCATGCAATATGACTTCAAAGGGTCTGCATTTGCTCACCGAACCTAACCAATCCTATCATTGCTGCATTTATGCCACTGTACACACGCTTGATTCTCTTTATGAGACATATAAATCCATAGGTTTTAAGATTCTTACTAGTCAGGTATATTCTTAGGCGTTTAATATGGGGTGTTGAGTCCACTTCGTTGAGCAAGGAGTAGCTCTTGTCTATTACATGTTTGGCTTATGGAACGGTATCTGTGCTAATTTCAATCTCTGGTTTTATGCAGCACCCCAACTCACCTTTCCCCTTAAGCAAGCATAAGTCGGTTTTCTACATTTGAGACCCTGTTCTGTTTTGTAATTCAGTTCCTGTGTAGCCAAGTTTACATTCCATGTGGTAGAGATATCTTATGATGTTTCTTTTTCTGTGTGACTTATTTCACTTAGAATCATCGTACCTGAATCCACTCATTATGCTGCTATGGGCCTGATGACATAGATTTCATTGCTGAGTGATATTGCATTGTACGTATGTACCACAACTTCTTTATCCATTTTTCACTTTCTGTGATTTTGAACTTGTACTGTAAATGAGGTTCTTGTAAACAGAGCCTTCCCAAACTTTGGGGTGGCTGTGTCTTTTTGATTTTAATTTCCCTAAGCTATAGGACCATAAGTGGAAGAGCCCTAGGCTCTGTTGCTTTGTTTTTTAGATGTTTCAGGAAACACCATACACTTCTCCAGAGTGGCTGTTGGCAATTTACATCCCGCCCATCAGCATAACAAGGCTCCCAGTGCTCCATGGCCTGTCCTGCCTTTCTGGATTTTACACATTTTTCAGATGGCCCTTTTGACCGGGGGGCAGTGAGACTTCATTGTAGTGCAGATTTCCTTTGCAAGCTTGCTTGGTTGGCCAAAAAGGGCGTATGCGTTTTTTCCTGAATATATTCAGGAAAAAACGCATACGCCCTTTTTGGCCAAGTGCATCATTGTGGACGTTCTGCCTCTTTTCCTATGCTTTACATGCAATTCCAGTCTACCTCCTGAAATCGGTTTCCTGCAATTCTGCCCCGCTTTCAAGTCCTCTTGGCAGCCTTACTTCAATATATTTTTGGACGATAGCTGTCATTTATAACTCTGCAGGTTTGTGAATTACAGTGCCCCTGAGCTCCTTCCTTCAACTCGTTTTCTTGTGAGCTGGCCGCAACACCGCAGCATTTCTTCAGGCCCTAGTGTGGTTCCAGAATGGCACGCTGAGCCTTTGGTTAATTCCTCTTCCTGGTGGGCAATGAGAGTTAAATTTGCCCGTCCAGACACCTCCAGCTAGTCTCTCATTGGTTCTCCCTATTCCTGTTCATTTTCCGCAAAAATTGCAAACTGGGCCAAACAGGAGGTTAAAGGCACTGACTCTCCAAGTGGGGAGAGTGTTAGTAAAGCGTCTGGAATGTTGCACCCGAGTACCGGGGGACGAAAACTGAGTCACATTTGAACACGTTTCCCGATCACACGGTGGATCATACTCTGGGTTCCACATGCATGTTTTAGCTGAAGGAAGAATCCCTTAAACCTGGAGAGTTGAGACCCATGGAATGGGTACCATGCAATATGACTTCAAAGGGTCTGCATTTGCTCACCGAACCTCAACAATCCTAACACTGCTGCGTTTATGCCGCTGTACACACGCTTGATTCTCTTTCGGAGACATATAAATCCATAGGTTTTAAGATTCTTACTAGTCAGGTATATTCTTATGCGTTTAATATGGGGTGTTGAGTCCACTTCGTTGAGCAATGAGTAGCTCTTGTCTATTACATATTTGGCTTATGGAACGGTATCCGTTCTAATTTCAATCTCTGGTTTTATGCAGCACCCCAACTCACCTTTCCCCTTAAGCAAGCATAAGTTGGTTTTCTACATTTGAGACCCTGTTCTGTTTTGTAATTCAGTTCCTGTGTAGCCAAGTTTACATTCCGTGTAGTAGTGATATCTTATGATGTTTCTTTTTCTGTGTGACTTATTTCACTTAGAATCATCGTACCTGAATCCACTCATTATGCTGCTACGGGCCTGATGACATAGATTTCATTGCTGAGTGATATTGCATTGTACGTAAGTACCACAACTTCTTTACCCATTTTTCGCTTTCTGTGATATTGAACTTGTACCGTAAACGAGGTTCTTGTAAACAGAGCCGTCCCAAACTTTGGGGTGGCTGTGTCTTTTTGATTTTAATTTCCCTAAGCTATAGGACCATAAGTGGAAGTGCCCTAGGCTCTGTTGCTTTGTTTTTTAGATGTTTCAGGAAACACCATACACTTCTCCAGAGTGGCTGTTGGCAATTTACATCCCGCCCATCAGCATAACAAGGCTCCCAGTGCTCCATGGCCTGTCCTGCCTTTCTGGATTTTACACATTTTTCAGATGGCCCTTTTGACCGGGGGGCAGTGAGACTTCATTGTAGTGCAGATTTCCTTTGCAAGCTTGCTTGGTTGGCCAAAAAGGGCGTATGCGTTTTTTCCTGAATATATTCAGGAAAAAACGCATACGCCCTTTTTGGCCAAGTGCATCATTGTGGACGTTCTGCCTCTTTTCCTATGCTTTACATGCAATTCCAGTCTACCTCCTGAAATCGGTTTCCTGCAATTCTGCCCCGCTTTCAAGTCCTCTTGGCAGCCTTACTTCAATATATTTTTGGATGATAGCTGTCATTTATAACTCTGCATGTCTGTGAATGACAGTGCCCCTGAGCTCCTTTCTTCAACTCGCGTTCTTGTGAGCTGGCCGCAACACCGTAGGATTGCTTCAGGCCCTAGTGTGGTTCCGGCATGGCACGCTGAGCCTTTGGTTAATTCCTCTTCCTGGTGGGTAATGAGAGTTAAATTTGACCGTCCAGACACCTCCAGCTAGTCTCTCTTGTTTCTCCCTATTTCTGTTCATTTTCCGTAGAAATTGCAAACTGGGTCAAACAGGAGGTTAAAGGCACAGACTCTCCAAGTGGGGAGAGTGTTAGTAAAGCGTCTGGAATGTTGCATCCGAGTACCAGGGGACGAAAACTGAGACACCTTTGAACACGTTTTCCAATCACATGGTGTATCATACTCTGGGTTTCACATGCATGTTTTAGCTGAAGGAAGAATCCCTTAAACCTGGAGAGTTGAGACCCATGGAATGGGTACCATGCAATATGAGTTCAAAGGGTCTGCATTTGCTCACCGAACCTCACCAATCCTATCACTGGTGCGTTTATGCCGCTGTACACACTCTTGATTCTCTTTCGGAGACATATAAATCCATAGGTTTTAAGATTCTTACTAGTCAGGTATATTCGTAGGCGTTTAATATGGGGTGTTGAGTCCACTTCATTGAACAAGGAGTAGCTCTTGTCTATTACATATTTGGCTTATGGAACGGTATCTGTGCTTATTTCAATCTCTGGTTTTATGCAGCACCCCAACTCACATTTCCCCTTAAGCAAGCATAAGTTGGTTTTCTACATTTGAGACCCTGTTCTGTTTTGTAATTCAGTTCCTGTGTAGCCAAGTTTACATTCCGTGTAGTAGTGATATCTTATGATGTTTGTTTTTCTGTGTGACTTATTTCACTTAGAATCATCGTACCTGAATCCACTCATTATGCTGCTATGGGCCTGATGACATAGATTTCATTGCTGAGTGATATTGCATTGTACGTATGTACCACAACGTCTTTATCCATTTTTCACTTTCTGTGATTTTGAACTTGTACTGTAAACGAGGTTCTTGTAAACAGAGCCGTCCCAAACTTTGGGGTGGCTGTGTCTTTTTGATTTTAATTTCCCTAAGCTATAGGACCATAAGTGGAAGTGCCCTAGGCTCTGTTGCTTTGTTTTTTAGATGTTTCAGGAAACACCATACACTTCTCCAGAGTGGCTGTTGGCAATTTACATCCCGCCCATCAGCATAACAAGGCTCCCAGTTCTCCATGGCCTGTCCTGCCTTTCTGGATTTTACACTTTTTTCAGATGGCCCTTTTGACCAGGGGACAGTGAGACTTCATTGTAGTGCAGATTTCCTTTGCAAGCTTGCTTGGTTGGCCAAAAAGGGCGTATGCGTTTTTTCCTGAATATATTCAGGAAAAAACGCATACGCCCTTTTTGGCCAAGTGCATCATTGTGGACGTTCTGCCTCTTTTCCTATGCTTTACATGCAATTCCAGTCTACCTCCTGAAATCGGTTTCCTGCAATTCTGCCCCGCATTCAAGTCCTCTTGGCAGCCTTACTTCAATATATTTTTGGACGATAGCTGTCATTTATAACTCTGCAGGTTTGTGAATGACAGTGCCCCTGAGCTCCTTTCTTCAACTCGCTTTCTTGTGAGCTGGCCGCAACACCGCAGCATTGCTTCAGGCCCTAGTTTGGTTCCGGCATGGCACGCTGAGCCTTCGTTTAATTCCTCTTCCTGGTGGGAAATGAGAGTTAAATTTGCCCGTCCAGACACCTCCAGCTAGTCTCTCATTGGTTCTCCCTATTCCTGTTCATTTTCCGCAGAAATTGCAAACTGGGCCAAACAGGAGGTTAAAGGCACTGACTCTCCAAGTGGGGAGAGTGTTAGTAAAGCGTCTGGAATGTTGCACCCGAGTACCAGGGGATGAAAACTGACACAATTGAACACGTTTCCCGATCACATGGTGGATCATACTCTGGGTTCCACATGCATGTTTCATCTGAAGGAAGAATCCCTTAAACCTGGAGAGTTGAGACCCATGGAATGGGTACCATGCAATATGACTTCAAAGGGTCTGCATTTGCTCACCGAACCTCACCAATCCTATCACTGCTGCGTTTATGCCGCTGTACACACGCTTGATTCTCTTTTGGAGACATAGAAATCCATAGGTTTTAAGATTCTTACTAGTCAGGTATATTCTTAGGCGTTTAATATGGGGTGTAGAGTCCACTTCGTTGAGCAAGGAGTAGCTCTTGTCTATTAAATATTTGGCTTATGGAACGGTATCTGTGCTAATTTCAATCTCTGGTTTTATGCAGCACCCCAACTCACCTTTCCCCTTAAGCAAGCATAAGTCGGTTTTCTACATTTGAGACCCTGTTCTGTTTTGTAATTCAGTTCCTGTGTAGCCAAGTTTACATTCCTTGTAGTAGTGATATCTTATGATGTTTCTTTTTCTGTGTGACTTATTTCACTTAGAATCATCGTACCTGAATCCACTCATTATGCTGCTACGGGCCTGATGACATAGATTTCATTGCTGAGTGATATTGCATTGTACGTAAGTACCACAACTTCTTTATCAATTTTTCACTTTCTGTGATTTTGAACTTATACTGTAAACGAGGTTCTTGTAAACAGAGCCTTCCCAAACGTTGGGGTGGCTGTGTCTTTTTGATTTTAATTTCCCTAAGCTATAGGACCATAAGTGGAAGTGCCCTAGGCTCTGTTGCTTTGTTTTGTAGATGTTTCAGGAAACACCATACACTTCTCCAGAGTGGCTGTTGGCAATTTACATCCCGCCCATCAGCATAACAAGGCTCCCAGTTCTCCATGGCCTGTCCTGCCTTTGTGGATTTTACACTTTTTTCAGATGGCCCTTTTGACCGGGGGGCAGTGAGACTTCATTGTAGTGCAGATTTCCTTTGCAAGCTTGCTTGGTTGGCCAAAAAGGGCGTATGCGTTTTTTCCTGAATATATTCAGGAAAAAACGCATACGCCCTTTTTGGCCAAGTGCATCATTGTGGACGTTCTGCCTCTTTTCCTATGCTTTACATGCTATTCCAGTCTACCTCCTGAAATCGGTTTCCTGCAATTCTGCCCCGCTTTCAAGTCCTCTTGGCAGCCTTACTTCAATATATTTTTGGACGATAGCTGTCATTTATAACTCTGCAGGTTTGTGAATGACAGTGCCCCTGAGCTCCTTTCTTCAACTCGCTTTCTTGTGAGCTGGCCGCAACACCGCAGGATTGCTTCAGGCCCTAGTGTGGTTCCGGCATGGCACGCTGAGCCTTTGTTTAATTCCTCTTCCTGGTGGGAAATGAGAGTTAAATTTGCCCGTCCAGACACCTCCAGCTAGTCTTTCATTGGTTCTCCCTATTCCTGTTCATTTTCCACAGAAATTGCAAACTGGGCCAAATAGGAGGTTAAAGGCACTGACTCTCCAAGTGGGGAGAGTGTTAGTAAAGCGTCTGGAATGTTGCACCCGAGTACCAGGGGACGAAAACTGAGACATATTTGAACACGTTTCCCGATCACATGGTGGATCATACTCTGGGTTCCACATGAATGTTTTAGCTGAAGTAAGAATCCCTTAAACCTGGAGAGTTGAGACCCCTGCAATGGGTACCATGCAATATGACTTCAAAGGGTCTGCATTTGCTCACCGAACCTAACCAATCCTATCATTGCTGCATTTATGCCACTGTACACACGCTTGATTCTCTTTATGAGACATATAAATCCATAGGTTTTAAGATTCTTACTAGTCAGGTATATTCTTAGGCGTTTAATATGGGGTGTTGAGTCCACTTCGTTGAGCAAGGAGTAGCTCTTGTCTATTACATGTTTGGCTTATGGAACGGTATCTGTGCTAATTTCAATCTCTGGTTTTATGCAGCACCCCAACTCACCTTTCCCCTTAAGCAAGCATAAGTCGGTTTTCTACATTTGAGACCCTGTTCTGTTTTGTAATTCAGTTCCTGTGTAGCCAAGTTTACATTCCATGTGGTAGAGATATCTTATGATGTTTCTTTTTCTGTGTGACTTATTTCACTTAGAATCATCGTACCTGAATCCACTCATTATGCTGCTATGGGCCTGATGACATAGATTTCATTGCTGAGTGATATTGCATTGTACGTATGTACCACAACTTCTTTATCCATTTTTCACTTTCTGTGATTTTGAACTTGTACTGTAAATGAGGTTCTTGTAAACAGAGCCTTCCCAAACTTTGGGGTGGCTGTGTCTTTTTGATTTTAATTTCCCTAAGCTATAGGACCATAAGTGGAAGAGCCCTAGGCTCTGTTGCTTTGTTTTTTAGATGTTTCAGGAAACACCATACACTTCTCCAGAGTGGCTGTTGGCAATTTACATCCCGCCCATCAGCATAACAAGGCTCCCAGTGCTCCATGGCCTGTCCTGCCTTTCTGGATTTTACACATTTTTCAGATGGCCCTTTTGACCGGGGGGCAGTGAGACTTCATTGTAGTGCAGATTTCCTTTGCAAGCTTGCTTGGTTGGCCAAAAAGGGTGTATGCGTTTTTTCCTGAATATATTCAGGAAAAAACGCATACGCCCTTTTTGGCCAAGTGCATCATTGTGGACGTTCTGCCTCTTTTCCTATGCTTTACATGCAATTCCAGTCTACCTCCTGAAATCGGTTTCCTGCAATTCTGCCCCGCTTTCAAGTCCTCTTGGCAGCCTTACTTCAATATATTTTTGGACGATAGCTGTCATTTATAACTCTGCATGTCTGTGAATGACAGTGCCCCTGAGCTCCTTTCTTCAACTCGCGTTCTTGTGAGCTGGCCGCAACACCGTAGGATTGCTTCAGGCCCTAGTGTGGTTCCGGCATGGCACGCTGAGCCTTTGGTTAATTCCTCTTCCTGGTGGGTAATGAGAGTTAAATTTGACCGTCCAGACACCTCCAGCTAGTCTCTCTTGTTTCTCCCTATTTCTGTTCATTTTCCGTAGAAATTGCAAACTGGGTCAAACAGGAGGTTAAAGGCACAGACTCTCCAAGTGGGGAGAGTGTTAGTAAAGCGTCTGGAATGTTGCATCCGAGTACCAGGGGACGAAAACTGAGACACCTTTGAACACGTTTTCCAATCACATGGTGTATCATACTCTGGGTTTCACATGCATGTTTTAGCTGAAGGAAGAATCCCTTAAACCTGGAGAGTTGAGACCCATGGAATGGGTACCATGCAATATGAGTTCAAAGGGTCTGCATTTGCTCACCGAACCTCACCAATCCTATCACTGGTGCGTTTATGCCGCTGTACACACTCTTGATTCTCTTTCGGAGACATATAAATCCATAGGTTTTAAGATTCTTACTAGTCAGGTATATTCGTAGGCGTTTAATATGGGGTGTTGAGTCCACTTCATTGAACAAGGAGTAGCTCTTGTCTATTACATATTTGGCTTATGGAACGGTATCTGTGCTTATTTCAATCTCTGGTTTTATGCAGCACCCCAACTCACATTTCCCCTTAAGCAAGCATAAGTTGGTTTTCTACATTTGAGACCCTGTTCTGTTTTGTAATTCAGTTCCTGTGTAGCCAAGTTTACATTCCGTGTAGTAGTGATATCTTATGATGTTTGTTTTTCTGTGTGACTTATTTCACTTAGAATCATCGTACCTGAATCCACTCATTATGCTGCTATGGGCCTGATGACATAGATTTCATTGCTGAGTGATATTGCATTGTACGTATGGACCACAACGTCTTTATCCATTTTTCACTTTCTGTGATTTTGAACTTGTACTGTAAACAAGGTTCTTGTAAACAGAGCCGTCCCAAACTTTGGGGTGGCTGTGTCTTTTTGATTTTAATTTCCCTAAGCTATAGGACCATAAGTGGAAGTGCCCTAGGCTCTGTTGCTTTGTTTTTTAGATGTTTCAGGAAACACCATACACTTCTCCAGAGTGGCTGTTGGCAATTTACATCCCGCCCATCAGCTTAACAAGGCCCGCAGTTCTCCATGGCCTGTCCTGCCTTTCTGGATTTTACACTTTTTTCAGGTGGCCCTTTTGACCGGGGGACTGTGAGACTTCATTGTAGTGCAGATTTCCTTTGCAAGCTTGCTTGGTTGGCCAAAAAGGGCGTATGCGTTTTTTCCTGAATATATTCAGGAAAAAACGCATACGCCCTTTTTGGCCAAGTGCATCATTGTGGACGTTCTGCCTCTTTTCCTATGCTTTACATGCAATTCCAGTCTACCTCCTGAAATCGGTTTCCTGCAATTCTGCCCCGCATTCAAGTCCTCTTGGCAGCCTTACTTCAATATATTTTTGGACGATAGCTGTCATTTATAACTCTGCAGGTTTGTGAATGACAGTGCCCCTGAGCTCCTTTCTTCAACTCGCTTTCTTGTGAGCTGGCCGCAACACCGCAGCATTGCTTCAGGCCCTAGTTTGGTTCCGGCATGGCACGCTGAGCCTTCGTTTAATTCCTCTTCCTGGTGGGAAATGAGAGTTAAATTTGCCCGTCCAGACACCTCCAGCTAGTCTCTCATTGGTTCTCCCTATTCCTGTTCATTTTCCGCAGAAATTGCAAACTGGGCCAAACAGGAGGTTAAAGGCACTGACTCTCCAAGTGGGGAGAGTGTTAGTAAAGCGTCTGGAATGTTGCACCCGAGTACCAGGGGATGAAAACTGACACAATTGAACACGTTTCCCGATCACATGGTGGATCATACTCTGGGTTCCACATGCATGTTTCATCTGAAGGAAGAATCCCTTAAACCTGGAGAGTTGAGACCCATGGAATGGGTACCATGCAATATGACTTCAAAGGGTCTGCATTTGCTCACCGAACCTCACCAATCCTATCACTGCTGCGTTTATGCCGCTGTACACACGCTTGATTCTCTTTCTGAGACATATAAATCCATAGGTTTTAAGATTCTTACTAGTCAGGTATATTCTTAGGCGTTTAATATGGGGTGTTGAGTCCACTTCGTTGAGCAAGGAGTAGCTCTTGTCTATTACATATTTGGCTTATGGAACGGTATCTGTGCTAATTTCAATCTCTGGTTTTATGCAGCACCCCAACTCACCTTTCCCCTTAAGCAAGCATAAGTCGGTTTTCTACATTTGAGACCCTGTTCTGTTTTGTAATTCAGTTCCTGTGTAGCCAAGTTTACATTCCATGTGGTAGAGATATCTTATGATGTTTCTTTTTCTGTGTGACTTATTTCACTTAGAATCATCGTACCTGAATCCACTCATTATGCTGCTATGGGCCTGATGACATAGATTTCATTGCTGAGTGATATTGCATTGTACGTAAGTACCACAACTTCTTTATCCATTTTGCGCTTTCTGTGATATTGAACTTGTACCGTAAACGAGGTTCTTGTAAACAGAGCTGTCCCAAAGATTGGGGTGGTTGTGTCTTTTTGATTTTAATTTCCCTAAGCTATAGGACCATAAGTGGAAGTGCCCTAGGCTCTGTTGCTTTGTTTTTTAGATGTTTCAGGAAACACCATACACTTCTCCAGAGTGACTGTTGGCAATTTACATCCCGCCCATCAGCATAACAAGGCTCCCAGTTCTCCATGGCCTGTCCTGCCTTTCTGGATTTTACACTTTTTTCAGATGGCCCTTTTGACCGGGGGGCAGTGAGACTTCATTGTAGTGCAGATTTCCTTTGCAAGCTTGCTTGGTTGGCCAAAAAGGGCGTATGCGTTTATTCCTGAATATATTCAGGAATAAACGCATACGCCCTTTTTGGCCAAGTGCATCATTGTGGACGTTCTGCCTCTTTTCCTATGCTTTACATGCAATTCCAGTCTACCTCCTGAAATCGGTTTCCTGCAATTCTGCCCCGCTTTCAAGTCCTCTTGGCAGCCTTACTTCAATATATTTTTGGACGATAGCTGTCATTTATAACTCTGCAGTTTTGTGAATTACAGTGCCCCTGAGCTCCTTTCTTCAACTTGCTTTCTTGTGAGCTGGCCGCAACACCGCAGCATCGCTTCAGGCCCTAGTGTTGTTCCGGCATGGCACGCTGTGCCTTTGGTTAATTCCTCTTCCTGGTGGGAAATGAGAGTTAAATTTGCCCGTCCAGACACCTCCAGCTAGTCTCTCATTGGTTCTCCCTATTCCTGTTCATTTTCCGCAGAAATTGCAAACTGGGCCAAACAGGAGGTTAAAGTCACTGACTCTCCAAGTGGGGAGAGTGTTAGTAAAGCGTCTGGAATGTTGCACCCGAGTACCACGGGACGAAAACTGACACATTTGAACACGTTTCCCGATCACACGGTGGATCATACTCTGGGTTCCACATGCATGTTTTAGCTGAAGGAAGAATCCCTTAAACCTGGAGAGTTGAGACCCATGGAATGGGTACCATGCAATATGACTTCAAAGGGTCTGCATTTGCTCACCGAACCTCATCAATCCTATCACTGCTGCGTTTATGCCGCTATACACACGCTTGATTCTCTTTCGGAGATATATAAATCCATAGGTTTTAAGATTCTTACTAGTCAGGTATATTCTTAGGCGTTTAATATGGGGTGTTGAGTCCACTTCGTTGAGCAAGGTGTAGCTCTTTTCTATTACATATTTGGCTTATGGAACGATATCTGTGCTAATTTCAATGTCTGGTTTTATGCAGCACCCCAACTCTCCTTTCCCCTTAAGGAAGCATAAGTTGGTTTTCTACATTTGAGACCCTGTTCTGTTTTGTAATTCAGTTAGTGTGTAACAAAGTTTACATTCCGTGTAGTAGTGATATCTTATGATGTTTCTTTTTCTGTGTGACTTATTTCACTTAGAATCATCGTACCTGAATCCACTCATTATGCTGCTATGGGCCTGATGACATAGATTTCATTGCTGAGTGATATTGCATTGTAGGTAAGTACCAAAACTTCTTTATCCATTTTTCACTTTCTGTGATATTGAACTTGTACCGTAAATGAGGTTCCTGTAAACAGAACCGTCCCATACTTTGGGGTGGCTGTGTCTTTTTGATTTTAATTTCCCTAAGCTATAGGACCATAAGTGGAAGTGCCCTAGGCTCTGTTGTTTTGTTTTTTAGATGTTTCAGGAAACACCATACACTTCTCCAGAGTGGCTGTTGGCAATTTACATCCCGCCCATCAGCATAACAAGGCTCCCAGTTCTCCATGGCCTGTCCTGCTTTGCAGGATTTTATACTTTTTTCAGATGGCCCTTTTGCCCGCGGGGTAGTGAGACTTCATTGTAGTGCAGATTTCCTTTGCAAGCTTGCTTGGTTGGCCAAAAAGGGCGTATGCGTTTTTTCCTGAATATATTCAGGAAAAAACACATACGCCCTTTTTGGCCAAGTGCATCATTGTGGACGTTCTGCCTCTTTTCCTATGCTTTACATGCAATTCCAGTCTACCTCCTGAAATCGGTTTCCTGCAATTCTGCCCCGCTTTCAAGTCCTCTTGGCAGCCTTACTTCAATATATTTTTGGACGATAGCTGTCATTTATAACTCTGCAGGTTTGTGAATTACAGTGCCCCTTAGCTCCTTTCTTCAACTCGTTTTCTTGTGAGCTGGCCGCTACACCGCAGCATTGCTTCAGGCCCTAGTGTGGTTCCAGAATGGCACGCTGAGCCTTTGGTTAATTCCTCTTCCTGGTGGGCAATGAGAGTTAAATTTGCCCGTCCAGACACCTCCAGCTAGTCTCTCTTGGTTCTCCCTATTTCTGTTTATTTTCCGCAGAAATTGCAAACTGGGCCAAACAGGAGGTTAAAGGCACTGACTCTCCAAGTGGGGAGAGTGTTAGTAAAGCGTCTGGAATGTTGCACCCGAGTACCGGGAGATGAAAACTGACACAATTAAACACGTTTCCCGATCACACGGTGGATCATACTCTGGGTTCCACATGCATGTTTTAGCTGAAGGAAGAATCCCTTAAACCTGGAGAGTTGAGACCCATTGAATGGGTACCATGCAATATGACTTCAAAGGGTCTGCATTTGCTCACCGAACCTCACCAATCCTATAACTGCTGCGTTTTTGACACTGTACACACGCTTGATTCTCTTTCGGAGACATATAAATCCATAGGTTTTAAGATTCTTTCTAGTCAGGTATATTCTTACGAGTTTAATATGGGGTGTAGAGTCCACTTCGTTGAGCAAGGAGTAGCTCTTGTCTATTAAATATTTGGCTTATGGAACGGTATCTGTTCTAATTTCAATCTCTGGTTTTATGCAGCACCCCAACTCACCTTTCGCCTTAAGCAAGCATAAGTTGGTTTTCTACATTTGAGACCCTGTTCTGTTTTGTAATTCAGTTCCTGTGTAGCCAAGTTTACATTCCTTGTATTAGTGATATCTTATGATGTTTGTTTTTCTGTGTGACTTATTTCACTTAGAATCATCGTACCTGAATCCACTCATTATGCTGCTACGGGCCTGATGACATAGATTTCATTGCTGAGTGATATTGCATTGTACGTAAGTACCACAACTTCTTTATCCATTTTTCGCTTTCTGTGATATTGAACTTGGACCATAAATGAGGTTCTTGTAAACAGAGCTGTCCCTAACTTTGGGGTGGCTGAGTCTTTTTGATTTTAATTTCCCTAAGCTATAGGACCATAAGTGGAAGTGCCCTAGGCTCTGTTGCTTTGTTTTTTAGATGTTTCAGGAAACACCATACACTTCTCCAGAGTGGCTGTTGGCAATTTACATCCCGCCCATCAGCATAACAAGGCTCCCAGTTCTCCATGGCCTGTCCTGCCTTTCTGGATTTTACACTTTTTTCAGATGGCCCTTTCGACCGGGGGGCAGTGAGACTTCATTGTAGTGCAGATTTCCTTTGCAAGCTTGCTTGGTTGGCAAAAAAGTGCGTATGCGTTTTTTCCTGAATATATTAAGGAAAAAACGCATACGCCCTTTTTGGCCAAGTGCATCATTGTGGACGTTCTGCCTCTTTTCCTATGCTTTACATGCAATTCCAGTCTACCTCCTGAAATCGGTTTCCTGCAATTCTGCCCCGCTTTCAAGTCCTCTTGGCAGCCTTACTTCAATATATTTTTGGACGATAGCTATCATTTATAACTCTGCAGGTATGTGAATGACAGTGCCCCTGAGCTCCTTTCTTCAACTCGCTTTCTTGTGAGCTGGCCGCAACACCGCAGGATTGCTTCAGGCCCTAGTGTGGTTCCGGCATGGCACGCTGAGCCTTTGTTTAATTCCTCTTCCTGGTGGGAAATGAGAGTTAAATTTGCCCGTCCAGACACCTGCATCTATTCTCTCATTGGTTCTCCCTATTCCTGTTCATTTTCCGCAGAAATTGCAAACTGGGCGAAACAGGAGGTTAAAGGCACTGACTCTCCAAGTGGGGAGAGTGTTAGTAAAGCGTCTGGAATGTTGCACCCGAGTACCAGGGGATGAAAATTGAGACACATTTGAACACGTTTCCCGATCACATGGTGGATCATACTCTGGGTTCCACATGCATGTTTTAGCTGAAGGAAGAATCCCTTAAACCTGGAGAGTTGAGACCCCTGCAATGGGTACCATGCAATATGACTTCAAAGGGTCTGCATTTGCTCACCGAACCTCACCAATCCTATCACTGCTGCATTTATGCCACTGTACACACGCTTGATTCTCTTTCTGAGACATATAAATCCATAGGTTTTAAGATTCTTACTAGTCAGGTATATTCTTAGGCGTTTAATATGGGGTGTAGAGTCCACTTCGTTGAGCAAGGAGTAGCTCTTGTCTATTACATATTTGGCTTATGGAACGGTATCTGTGCTAATTTCAATCTCTGGTTTTATGCAGCACCCCAACTCACCTTTCCCCTTAAGCAAGCATAAGTCGGTTTTCTACATTTGAGACACTGTTCTGTTTTGTAATTCAGTTCCTGTGTAGCCAAGTTTACATTCCATGTGGTAGAGATATCTTATGATGTTTCTTTTTCTGTGTGACTTATTTCACTTAGAATCATCGTACCTGAATCCACTCATTATGCTGCTATGGGCCTGATGACATAGATTTCATTGCTGAGTGATATTGCATTGTACGTAAGTACCACAACTTCTTTATCCATTTTTCACTTTCTGTGATTTTGAACTTATACTGTAAATGAGGTTCTTGTAAACAGAGCCTTCCCAAACTTTGGGGTGGCTGTGTCTTTTTGATTTTAATTTCCCTAAGCTATAGGACCATAAGTGGAAGTGCCCTAGGCTCTGTTGCTTTGTTTTGTAGATGTTTCAGGAAACACCATACACTTCTCCAGAGTGGCTGTTGGCAATTTACATCCCACCCATCAGCATAACAAGGCTCCCAGTTCTCCATGGCCTGTCCTGCCTTTCTGGATTTTACACTTTTTTCAGATGGCCCTTTTGACCGGGGGCAGTGAGACTTCATTGTAGTGCAGATTTCCTTTGCAAGCTTGCTTGGTTGGCCAAAAAGGGCGTATGCGTTTTTTCCTGAATATATTCAGGAAAAAACGCATACGCCCTTTTTGGCCAAGTGCATCATTGTGGACGTTCTGCCTCTTTTCCTATGCTTTACATGCAATTCCAGTCTACCTCCTGAAATCGGTTTCCTGCAATTCTGCCCCGCTTTCAAGTCCTCTTGGCAGCCTTACTTCAATATATTTTTGGACGATAGCTGTCATTTATAACTCTGCAGGTATGTGAATGACAGTGCCCCTGAGCTCCTTTCTTCAACTCGCTTTCTTGTGAGCTGGCCGCAACACCGCAGGATTGCTTCAGGCCCTAGTGTGGTTCCGGCATGGCACACTGAGCCTTTGTTTAATTCCTCTTCCTGGTGGAAAATGAGAGTTAAATTTTCCGGTCCAGACACCTCCAGCTAGTCTCTCATTGGTTCTCCCTATTCCTGTTCATTTTCCGCAGAAATTGCAAACTGGCAAAACAGGAGGTTAAAGGCACTGACTCTCCAAGTGGGGAGAGTGTTAGTAAAGCGTCTGGAATGTTGCACCCGAGTACCAGGGGACGAAAACTGAGACACATTTGAACACGTTTCCCGATCACATGGTGGATCATACTCTGGATTCCACATGCATGTTTTAGCTGAAGGAAGAATCCCTTAAACCTGGAGAGTTGAGACCCCTGCAATGGGTACCATGCAATATGACTTCAAAGGGTCTGCATTTGCTCACCGAACCTCACCAATCCTATCACTGCTGCATTTATGCCACTGTACACACGCTTGATTCTCTTTCTGAGACATATAAATCCATAGGTTTTAAGATTCTTACTAGTCAGGTATATTCTTAGGCGTTTAATATGGGGTGTAGAGTCCACTTCGTTGAACAAGGAGTAGCTCTTGTCTATTACATATTTGGCTTATGGAACCGTATCTGTGCTAATTTCAATCTTTGGTTTTATGCAGCACCCCAACTCACCTTTACTCTTAAGCAAGCATAACTCGGTTTTCTACATTTGAGACCCTGTTCTGTTTTGTAGTTCAGTTCCTGTGTAGCCAAGTTTAAATTCCATGTGGTAGAGATATCTTATGATGTTTCTTTCTCTGTGTGAGTTATTTCACTTAGAATCATCGTACCTCAATCCACTCATTATGCTGCTACGGGCCTGATGACATAGATTTCATTGCTGAGTGATATTGCATTGTACGTAAGTACCACAACTTCTTTATCCATTTTGCGCTTTCTGTGATATTGAACTTGTACCGTAAACGAGGTTCTTGTAAACAGAGCTGTCCCAAAGATTGGGGTGGTTGTGTCTTTTTGATTTTAATTTCCCTAAGCTATAGGACCATAAGTGGAAGTGCCCTAGGCTCTGTTGCTTTGTTTTTTAGATGTTTCAGGAAACACCATACACTTATCCAGAGTGGCTGTTGGCAATTTACATCCCGCCCATCAGCATAACAAGGCTCCCAGTTCTCCATGGCCTGTCCTGCCTTTGTGGATTTTACACTTTTTTCAGATGGCCCTTTTGACCGGGGGGCAGTGAGACTTCATTGTAGTGCAGATTTCCTTTGCAAGCTTGCTTGGTTGGCCAAAAAGGGCGTATGCGTTTATTCCTGAATATATTCAGGAAAAAACACATACGCCCTTTTTGGCCAAGTGCATCATTGTGGACGTTCTGCCTCTTTTCCTTTGCTTTACATGCAATTCCAGTCTACCTCCTGAAATCGGTTTCCTGCAATTCTGCCCCGCTTTCAAGTACTCTTGGCAGCCTTACTTCAATATATTTTTGGACGATAGCTGTCATTTATAACTCTGCAGGTATGTGAATGACAGTGCCCCTGAGCTCCTTTCTTCAACTCGTTTTCTTGTGAGCTGGCCGCAACACCGCAGCATTGCTTCAGGCCCTAGTGTGGTTCCAGAATGGCACGCTGAGCCTTTGGTTAATTCCTCTTCCTGGTGGGCAATGAGAGTTAAATTTGCCCGTCCAGACACCTCCAGCTAGTCTCTCATTGGTTCTCCCTATTCCTGTTCATTTTCCGCAGAAATTGCAAACTGGGCCAAACAGGAGGTTAAAGGCACTGACTCTCCAAGTGGGGAGAGTGTTAGTAAAGCGTCTGGAATGTTGCACCCGAGTACCGGGGGACGAAAACTGAGTCACATTTGAACACGTTTCCCGATCACACGGTGGATCATACTCTGGGTTCCACATGCATGTTTTAGCTGAAGGAAGAATCCCTTAAACCTGGAGAGTTGAGACCCCTGCAATGGGTACCATGCAATATGACTTGAAAGGGTCTGCATTTGCTCACCGAACCTCACCAATCGTAGCACTGCTGCATTTATGCCACTGTACACACGCTTGATTCTCTTTCGTAGACATATAAATCCATAGGTTTTAAGATTCTTACTAGTCAGGTATATTCTTAGGCGTTTAATATGGGGTGTAGAGTCCACATCGTTGAGCAAGGAGTAGCTCTTGTCTATTACATATTTGGCTTATGGAACGGTATCTGTGCTAATTTCAATCTTTGGTTTTATGCAGCACCCCAACTCACCTTTACTCTTAAGCAAGCATAAGTCGGTTTTCTACATTTGAGACCCTGTTCTGTTTTGTAATTCAGTTCCTGTGTAGCCAAGTTTACATTCCATGTGGTAGAGATATCTTATGATGTTTCTTTCTCTGTGTGACTTATTTCACTTACAATCATCGTACCTGAATCCACTCATTATGCTGCTACGGGCCTGATGACATAGATTTCATTGCTGAGTGATATTGCATTGTACGTAAGTAGCACAACTTCTTTATCCATTTTGCGCTTTCTGTGATATTGAACTTGTACCGTAAACGAGGTTCTTGTAAACAGAGCTGTCCCAAACATTGGGGTGGCTGTGTCTTTTTGATTTTAATTTCCCTAAGCTATAGGACCATAAGTGGAAGTGCCCTAGGCTCTGTTGCTTTGTTTTTTAGATGTTTCAGGAAACACCATACACTTCTCCAGAGTGACTGTTGGCAATTTACATCCCACCCATCAGCATAACAAGGCTCCCAGTTCTCCATGGCCTGTCCTGCCTTTCTGGATTTTACACATTTTTCAGATGGCCCTTTTGACCGGGGGGCAGTGAGACTTCATTGTAGTGCAGATTTCCTTTGCAAGCTTGCTTGGTTGGCCAAAAAGGGCGTATGCGTTTATTCCTGAATATATTCAGGAAAAAACGCATACGCCCTTTTTGGCCAAGTGCATCATTGTGGACGTTCTGCCTCTTTTCCTATGCTTTACATGCAATTCCAGTCTACCTCCTGAAATCGGTTTCCTGCAATTCTGCCCCGCTTTCAAGTCCTCTTGGCAGCCTTACTTCAATATATTTTTGGACGATAGCTGTCATTTATAACTCTGCAGGTATGTGAATGACAGTGCCCCTGAGCTCCTTTCTTCAACTCGCTTTCTTGTGAGCTGGCCGCAACACCGCTGCATTGCTTCAGGCCCTAGTGTGGTTTCGGCATGGCACACTGAGCCTTTGGTTAATTCCTCTTCCTGGTGGGAAATGAGAGTTAAATTTGCCCGTCCAGACACCTCCAGCTAGTCTCTCATTGGTTCTCCCTATTCCTGTTCATTTTCCGCAGAAATTGCAAACTGGGCCAAACAGGAGGTTAAAGGCACTGACTCTCCAAGTGGGGAGAGTGTTAGTAAAGCATCTGGAATGTTGCACCCGAGTACCAGGGGACGAAAACTGACACAATTGAACACGTTTCCCGAGCACACGGTGGATCATACTCTGGGTTACACATGCATGTTTTAGCTGAAGGAAGAATCCCTTAAACCTGGAGAGTTGAGACCCATGGAATGGGTACCATGCAATATGACTTCAAAGGGTCTGCATTTGTCCACCGAACCTCACCAATCCTATCACTGCTGCGTTTATGCCGCTGTACACACGCTTGATTCTCTTTCGGAGACATATAAATTCATAGGTTTTAAGATTCTTCCTAGTCAGGTATATTCTTAGGCGTTTATTATGGGGTGTAGAGTCCACTTCGTTGAGTAAGGAGTAGCTCTTGTCTATTACATATTTGGCTTATGGAACGGTATCTGTGCTAATTTCAATCTCTGGTTTTATGCAGCACCCCAACTCACCTTTCGCCTTAAGCAAGCATAAGTTGGTTTTCTACATTTGAGACCCTGTTCTGTTTTGTAATTCAGTTCCTGTGTAGCCAAGTTTACATTCCGTGTAGTAGTGATATCTTATGATGTTTGTTTTTCTGTGTGACTTATTTCACTTAGAATCATCGTACCTGAATCCACTCATTATGCTGCTATGGGCCTGATGACATAGATTTCATTGCTGCGTGATATTGCATTGTACGTAATTACCACAACTTCTTTATCCATTTTTCACTTTCTGTGATACTGAACTTGTACCGTAAACGAGGTTCTTGTAAACAGAGCCGTCCCAAACTTTGGGGTGGCTGTGTCTTTTTGATTTTAATTTCCCTAAGCTATAGGACCATAAGTGGAAGTGCCCTAGGCTCTGTTGCTTTGCTTTTTAGATGTTTCAGGAAACACCATACACTTCTCCAGAGTGGCTGTTCGCAATTTACATCCCGCACATCAGCATAACAAGGTTCCCAATTCTCCATGGCCTGTCCTGCCTTTCTGGATTTTACACTTTTTTCAGATGGCCCTTTTGACCGGGGGCAGTGAGACTTCATTGTAGTGCAGATTTCATTTGCAAGCTTGCTTGGTTGGCCAAAAAGTGCGTATGCGTTTTTTCCTGAATATATTCAGGAAAAAACGCATACGCCCTTTTTGGCCAAGTGCATCATTGTGGACGTTCTGCCTCATTTCCTATTCTTTACATGCAATTCCAGTCTACCTCCTGAAATCGGTTTCCTGCAATTCTGCCGCACTTTCAAGTCCTCTTGGCAGCCTTACTTCAATATATTTTTGGACGATAGCTGTCATTTATAACTCTGCAGGTATGTGAATGACAGTGCCCCTGAGCTCCTTTCTTCAACTCGTTTTCTTGTGAGCTGGCCGCAACACCGCAGCATTGCTTCAGGCCCTAGTGTGGTTCCGGCATGGCACGCTGAGCCTTTGGTTAATTCCTCTTCCTGGTGGGCAATGAGAGTTAAATTTGCCCGTCCAGACACCTCCAGCTAGTCTCTCATTGGTTCTCCCTATTCCTGTTCATTTTCCGCAGAAATTGCAAACTGGGCCAAACAGGAGGTTAAAGGCACTGACTCTCCAAGTGGGGAGAGTGTTAGTAAAGCGTCTGGAATGTTGCACCCGAGTACCGGGGGACGAAAACTGAGTCACATTTGAACACGTTTCCCGATCACATGGTGGATCATACTCTGGGTTCCACATGCATGTTTTAGCTGAAGGAAGAATCCCTTAAACCTGGAGAGTTGAGACCCATGGAATGGGTACCATGCAATATGACTTCAAAGGGTCTGCATTTGCTCACCGAACCTCACCAATCCTAACACTGCTTCGTTTATGCTGCTGTACACATGGTTGCTTCTCTTTTGGAGACATATAAATCCATAGGTTTTAAGATTCTTACTAGTCAGGTATATTCTTATGCGTTTAATATGGGGTGTTGAGTCCACTTCGTTGAGCAAGGAGTAGCTCTTGTCTATTACATATTTGGCTTATGGAACGGTATCTGTGCTAATTTCAATCTCTGGTTTTATGCAGCACCCCAACTCACCTTTCCCCTTAAGCAAGCATAAGATGGTTTTCTACATTTGAGACCCTGTTCTGTTTTGTAATTCAGTTCCTGTGTAGCCAAGTTTACATTCCGTGTAGTACTGATATCTTATGATGTTTCTTTTTCTGTGTGACTTATTTCACTTAGAATCATCGTACCTGAATCCACTCATTATGCTGCTATGGGCCTGATGACATAGATTTCATTGCTGAGTGATATTGCATTGTACGTAAGTACCACAACTTCTTGATCCATTTTTCGCTTTCTGTGATATTGAACTTGTACCGTAAACGAGGTTCTTGTAAACAGAGCTGTCCCAAAGATTGGGGTGGTTGTGTCTTTTTGATTTTAATTTCCCTAAGCTATAGGAACATAAGTGGAAGTGCCCTAGGCTCTGTTGCTTTGTTTTTTAGATGTTTCAGGAAACACCATACACTTCTCCAGAGTGGCTGTTGGCAATTTACATCCCGCCCATCAGCATAACAAGGCTCCCAGTTCTCCATGGCCTGTCCTGCCTTTCTGGATTTTACACTTTTTTCAGATGACCCTTTTGACCGGGGGGCAGTGAGACTTCATTGTAGTGCAGATTTCCTTTGCAAGCTTGCTTGGTTGGCCAAAAAGGGCGTAGGCTTTTTTTCTTGAGGAAAAATCGCATATGCCCTTTTTGGCCAAGTGCATCATTGTGGACGTTCTGCCTCTTTTCCTATGCTTTACATGCAATTCCAGTCTACCTCCTGAAATCGGTTTCCTGCAATTCTGCCCCGCTTTCAAGTCCTCTTGGCAGCCTTACTTCAATATATTTTTGGACGATAGCTGTCATTTATAACTCTGCAGTTTTGTGAATTACAGTGCCCCTGAGCTCCTTTCTTCAACTTGCTTTCTTGTGAGCTGGCCGCAACACCGCAGCATCGCTTCAGGCCCTAGTGTTGTTCCGGCATGGCACGCTGAGCCTTTGGTTAATTCCTCTTCCTGGTGGGAAATGAGAGTTAAATTTGCCCGTCCAGACACCTCCAGCTAGTCTCTCATTGGTTCTCCCTATTCCTGTTCATTTTCCGCAGAAATTGCAAACTGGGCCAAACAGGAGGTTAAAGGCACTGACTCTCCAAGTGGGGAGAGTGTTAGTAAAGCGTCTGGAATGTGGCACCCGAGTACCAGGGGACGAAAACTGACACATTTGAACACGTTTCCCGATCACACGGTGGATCATACTCTGGGTTCCACATGCATGTTTTAGCTGAAGGAAGAATCCCTTAAACCTGGAGAGTTGAGACCCCTGCAATGGGTACCATGCAATATGACTTCAAAGGGTCTGCATTTGCTCACCGAACCTCATCAATCCTATCACTGCTGCGTTTATGCCGCTATACACACGCTTGATTCTCTTTCGGAGATATATAAATCCATAGGTTTTAAGATTCTTACTAGTCAGGTATATTCTTAGGCGTTTAATATGGGGTGTTGAGTCCACTTCATTGAGCAATGAGTAGCTCTTGTCTATTACATATTTGGCTTATGGAACGGTATCCGTTCTAATTTCAATCTCTGGTTTTATGCAGCACCCCAACTCACCTTTCCCCTTAAGCAAGCATAAGTTGGTTTTCTACATTTGAGACCCTGTTCTGTTTTGTAATTCAGTTCCTGTGTAGCCAAGTTTACATTCCATGTGGTAGAGATATCTTATGATGTTTCTTTTTCTGTGTGACTTATTTCACTTAGAATCATCGTACCTGAATCCACTCATTATGCTGCTATGGGCCTGATGACATAGATTTCATTGCTGAGTGATATTGCATTGTACGTAAGTACCACAACTTCTTTATCCATTTTTCACTTTCTGTGATTTTGAACTTGTACTGTAAACGAGGTTCTTGTAAACAGAGCCTTCCCAAACTTTGGGGTGGCTGTGTCTTTTTGATTTTAATTTCCCTAAGCTATAGGACCATAAGTGGAAGAGCCCTAGGCTCTGTTGCTTTGTTTTTTAGATGTTTCAGGAAACACCATACACTTCTCCAGAGTGGCTGTTGGCAATTTACATGCCGCCCATCACCATAACAAGGCTCCCAGTTCTCCATGGCCTGTCCTGCCTTTCTGGATTTTACACTTTTTTCAGATGACCCTTTTGACCGGGGGGCAGTGAGACTTCACTGTAGTGCAGATTTCCTTTGCAAGCTTGCTTGGTTGGCCAAAAAGGGCGTATGCGTTTTTTCCTGAATATATTCAGGAAAAAATGCATACGCCCTTTTTGGCCAAGTGCATCATTGTGGACGTTCTGCCTCTTTTCCTTTGCTTTACATGCAATTCCAGTCTACCTCCTGAAATCGGTTTCCTGCAATTCTGCCCAGCGTTCAAGTCCTCTTGGCAGCCTTACTTCAATATATTTTTGGACGATAGCTGTCATTTATAACTCTGCAGGTTTGTGAATGACAGTGCCCCTGAGCTCCTTTCTTCAACTCGCTTTCTTGTGAGCTGGCCGCAACACCGCAGCATTGTTTCAGGCCCTAGTGTGGTTCCGGCATGACACGCTGAGCCTTTGTTTAATTCCTCTTCCTGGTGGGAAATGAGAGTTAAATTTGCCCGTCCAGACACCTCCAGCTAGTCTCTTATTGGTTCTCCCTATTCCTGTTCATTTTCCGCAGAAAGTGCAAACTGGGCCAAACAGGAGGTTAAAGGCACTGACTCTCCAAGTGGGGAGAGTGTTAGTAAAGCGTCTGGAATGTTGCACCCGAGTACCAGGGGACGAAAACTGAGACACATTTGAACACGTTGCCCGATCACATGGTGGATCATACTCTGGGTTCCACATGCATGTTTTAGCTGAAGGAAGAATCCCTTAAACCTGGAGAGTTGAGACCCCTGCAATGGGTACCATGCAATATGACTTCAAAGGGTCTGCATTTGCTCACCGAACCTCACCAATCCTATCACTGCTGCATTTATGCCACTGTACACACGCTTGATTCTCTTTCGGAGACATATAAATCCATAGGTTTTAAGATTCTTACTAGTCAGGTATATTCTTAGGCGTTTAATATGGGGTGTAGAGTCCACTTCGTTGAGCAAGGAGTAGCTCTTGTCTATTACATATTTGGCTTATGGAATGGTATCTGTGCTAATTTCAATGTCTGGTTTTATGCAGCACCCCAACTCACCTTTCCCCTTAAGCAAGCATAAGTCGGTTTTCTACATTTGAGACCCTGTTCTGTTTTGTAATTCAGTTCCTGTGTAGCCAAGTTTACATTCCATGTGGTAGAGATATCTTATGATGTTTCTTTTTCTGTGTGACTTATTTCACTTAGAATCATCGTACCTGAATCCACTCATTATGCTGCTATGGGCCTGATGACATAGATTTCATTGCTGAGTGATATTGCATTGTACGTAAGTACCACAACTTCTTTATCCATTTTTCACTTTCTGTGATTTTGAACTTATACTGTAAACGAGGTTCTTGTAAACAGAGCCTTCCCAAACTTTGGGGTGGCTGTGTCTTTTTGATTTTAATTTCCCTAAGCTATAGGACCATAAGTGGAAGTGCCCTAGGCTCTGTTGCTTTGTTTTGTAGATGTTTCAGGAAACACCATACACTTCTCCAGAGTGGCTGTTGGCAATTTACATCCCGCCCATCAGCATAACAAGGCTCCCAGTTCTCCATGGCCTGTCCTGCCTTTCTGGATTTTACACTTTTTTCAGATGGCCCTTTTGACCGGGGGGCAGTGAGACTTCATTGTAGTGCAGATTTCCTTTGCAAGCTTGCTTGGTTGGCCAAAAAGGGCGTATGCGTTTTTTCCTGAATATATTCAGGAAAAAACCCATACGCCCTTTTTGGCCAAGTGCATCATTGTGGACGTTCTGCCTCTTTTCCTATGCTTTACATGCAATTCCAGTCTACCTCCTGAAATCGGTTTCCTGCAATTCTGCCCCGCTTTCAAGTCCTCTTGGCAGCCTTACTTCAATATATTTTTGGACGATAGCTGTCATTTATAACTCTGCAGGTATGTGAATGATAGTGCCCCTGAGCTCCTTTCTTCAACTCGCTTTCTTGTGAGCTGGCCGCAACACCGCAGGATTGCTTCAGGCCCTAGTGTGGTTCCGGCATGGCACGCTGAGCCTTTGTTTAATTCCTCTTCCTGGTGGGAAATGAGAGTTAAATTTGCCCGTCCAGACACCTCCAGCTAGTCTCTCATTGGTTCTCCCTATTCCTGTTCATTTTCCGCAGAAATTGCAAAATGGGCCAAATAGGAGGTTAAAGGCACTGACTCTCCAAGTGGGGAGAGTGTTAGTAAAGCGTCTGGAATGTTGCACCCGAGTACCAGGGGACGAAAACTGAGACATATTTGAACACGTTTCCCGATCACATGGTGGATCATACTCTGGGTTCCACATGCATGTTTTAGCTGAAGGAAGAATCCCTTAAACCTGGAGAGTTGAGACCCCTGCAATGGGTACCATGCAATATGACTTCAAAGGGTCTGCATTTGCTCACCGAACCTCACCAATCCTATCACTGCTGCGTTTATGCCGCTGTACACACGCTTGATTCTCTTTCGGAGACATATAAATCCATAGGTTTTAAGATTCTTACTAGTCAGGTATATTCTTAGGCGTTTAATATGGGGTGTTGAGTCCACTTCGTTGAGCAAGGAGTAGCTCTTGTCTATTACATATTTGGCTTATGGAACGGTATCTGTGCTAATTTCAATCTCTGGTTTTATGCAGCACCCCAACTCACCTTTCCCCTTAAGCAAGCATAAGATGGTTTTCTACATTTGAGACCCTGTTCTGTTTTGTAATTCAGTTCCTGTGTAGCCAAGTTTACATTCCGTGTAGTACTGATAACTTATGATGTTTCTTTTTCTGTGTGACTTATTTCACTTAGAATCATCGTACCTGAATCCACTCATTATGCTGCTATGGGCCTGATGACATAGATTTCATTGCTGAGTGATATTGCATTGTACGTAAGTACCACAACTTCTTGATCCATTTTTCGCTTTCTGTGATATTGAACTTGTACCGTAAACGAGGTTCTTGTAAACAGAGCTGTCCCAAAGATTGGGGTGGTTGTGTCTTTTTGATTTTAATTTCCCTAAGCTATAGGAACATAAGTGGAAGTGCCCTAGGCTCTGTTGCTTTGTTTTTTAGATGTTTCAGGAAACACCATACACTTCTCCAGAGTGGCTGTTGGCAATTTACATCCCGCCCATCAGCATAACAAGGCTCCCAGTTCTCCATGGCCTGTCCTGCCTTTCTGGATTTTACACGTTTTTCAGATGACCCTTTTGACCGGGGGGCAGTGAGACTTCATTGTAGTGCAGATTTCCTTTGCAAGCTTGCTTGGTTGGCCAAAAAGGGCGTAGGCTTTTTTTCTTGAGGAAAAATCGCATATGCCCTTTTTGGCCAAGTGCATCATTGTGGACGTTCTGCCTCTTTTCCTATGCTTTACATGCAATTCCAGTCTACCTCCTGAAATCGGTTTCCTGCAATTCTGCCCCGCTTTCAAGTCCTCTTGGCAGCCTTACTTCAATATATTTTTGGACGATAGCTGTCATTTATAACTCTGCAGTTTTTTGAATTACAGTGCCCCTGAGCTCCTTTCTTCAACTTGCTTTCTTGTGAGCTGGCCGCAACACCGCAGCATCGCTTCAGGCCCTAGTGTTGTTCCGGCATGGCACGCTGAGCCTTTGGTTAATTCCTCTTCCTGGTGGGAAATGAGAGTTAAATTTGCCCGTCCAGACACCTCCAGCTAGTCTCTCATTGGTTCTCCCTATTCCTGTTCATTTTCCGCAGAAATTGCAAACTGGGCCAAACAGGAGGTTAAAGGCACTGACTCTCCAAGTGGGGAGAGTGTTAGTAAAGCGTCTGGAATGTGGCACCCGAGTACCAGGGGACGAAAACTGACACATTTGAACACGTTTCCCGATCACACGGTGGATCATACTCTGGGTTCCACATGCATGTTTTAGCTGAAGGAAGAATCCCTTAAACCTGGAGAGTTGAGACCCCTGCAATGGGTACCATGCAATATGACTTGAAAGGGTCTGCATTTGCTCACCGAACCTCACCAATCCTAGCACTGCTGCATTTATGCCACTGTACACACGCTTGATTCTCTTTCGTAGACATATAAATCCATAGGTTTTAAGATTCTTACTAGTCAGGTATATTCTTAGGCGTTTAATATGGGGTGTAGAGTCCACATCGTTGAGCAAGGAGTAGCTCTTGTCTATTACATATTTGGCTTATGGAACCGTATCTGTGCTAATTTCAATCTTTGGTTTTATGCAGCACCCCAACTCACCTTTACTCTTAAGCAAGCATAAGTCGGTTTTCTACATTTGAGACCCTGTTCTGTTTTGTAATTCAGTTCCTGTGTAGCCAAGTTTACATTCCATGTGGTAGAGATATCTTATGATGTTTCTTTCTCTGTGTGACTTATTTCACTTACAATCATCGTACCTGAATCCACTCATTATGCTGCTACGGGCCTGATGACATAGATTTCATTGCTGAGTGATATTGCATTGTACGTAAGTAGCACAACTTCTTTATCCATTTTGCGCTTTCTGTGATATTGAACTTGTACCGTAAACGAGGTTCTTGTAAACAGAGCTGTCCCAAACATTGGGGTGGCTGTGTCTTTTTGATTTTAATTTCCCTAAGCTATAGGACCATAAGTGGAAGTGCCCTAGGCTCTGTTGCTTTGTTTTTTAGATGTTTCAGGAAACACCATACACTTCTCCAGAGTGACTGTTGGCAATTTACATCCCACCCATCAGCATAACAAGGCTCCCAGTTCTCCATGGCCTGTCCTGCCTTTCTGGATTTTACACATTTTTCAGATGGCCCTTTTGACCGGGGGGCAGTGAGACTTCATTGTAGTGCAGATTTCCTTTGCAAGCTTGCTTGGTTGGCCAAAAAGGGCGTATGCGTTTATTCCTGAATATATTCAGGAAAAAACGCATACGCCCTTTTTGGCCAAGTGCATCATTGTGGACGTTCTGCCTCTTTTCCTATGCTTTACATGCAATTCCAGTCTACCTCCTGAAATCGGTTTCCTGCAATTCTGCCCCGCTTTCAAGTCCTCTTGGCAGCCTTACTTCAATATATTTTTGGACGATAGCTGTCATTTATAACTCTGCAGGTATGTGAATGACAGTGCCCCTGAGCTCCTTTCTTCAACTCGCTTTCTTGTGAGCTGGCCGCAACACCGCTGCATTGCTTCAGGCCCTAGTGTGGTTTCGGCATGGCACACTGAGCCTTTGGTTAATTCCTCTTCCTGGTGGGAAATGAGAGTTAAATTTGCCCGTCCAGACACCTCCAGCTAGTCTCTCATTGGTTCTCCCTATTCCTGTTCATTTTCCGCAGAAATTGCAAACTGGGCCAAACAGGAGGTTAAAGGCACTGACTCTCCAAGTGGGGAGAGTGTTAGTAAAGCATCTGGAATGTTGCACCCGAGTACCAGGGGACGAAAACTGACACAATTGAACACGTTTCCCGAGCACACGGTGGATCATACTCTGGGTTACACATGCATGTTTTAGCTGAAGGAAGAATCCCTTAAACCTGGAGAGTTGAGACCCATGGAATGGGTACCATGCAATATGACTTCAAAGGGTCTGCATTTGTCCACCGAACCTCACCAATCCTATCACTGCTGCGTTTATGCCGCTGTACACACGCTTGATTCTCTTTCGGAGACATATAAATTCATAGGTTTTAAGATTCTTCCTAGTCAGGTATATTCTTAGGCGTTTATTATGGGGTGTAGAGTCCACTTCGTTGAGTAAGGAGTAGCTCTTGTCTATTACATATTTGGCTTATGGAACGGTATCTGTGCTAATTTCAATCTCTGGTTTTATGCAGCACCCCAACTCACCTTTCGCCTTAAGCAAGCATAAGTTGGTTTTCTACATTTGAGACCCTGTTCTGTTTTGTAATTCAGTTCCTGTGTAGCCAAGTTTACATTCCGTGTAGTAGTGATATCTTATGATGTTTGTTTTTCTGTGTGACTTATTTCACTTAGAATCATCGTACCTGAATCCACTCATTATGCTGCTATGGGCCTGATGACATAGATTTCATTGCTGCGTGATATTGCATTGTACGTAATTACCACAACTTCTTTATCCATTTTTCACTTTCTGTGATACTGAACTTGTACCGTAAACGAGGTTCTTGTAAACAGAGCCGTCCCAAACTTTGGGGTGGCTGTGTCTTTTTGATTTTAATTTCCCTAAGCTATAGGACCATAAGTGGAAGTGCCCTAGGCTCTGTTGCTTTGCTTTTTAGATGTTTCAGGAAACACCATACACTTCTCCAGAGTGGCTGTTCGCAATTTACATCCCGCACATCAGCATAACAAGGTTCCCAATTCTCCATGGCCTGTCCTGCCTTTCTGGATTTTACACTTTTTTCAGATGGCCCTTTTGACCGGGGGCAGTGAGACTTCATTGTAGTGCAGATTTCATTTGCAAGCTTGCTTGGTTGGCCAAAAAGTGCGTATGCGTTTTTTCCTGAATATATTCAGGAAAAAACGCATACGCCCTTTTTGGCCAAGTGCATCATTGTGGACGTTCTGCCTCATTTCCTATTCTTTACATGCAATTCCAGTCTACCTCCTGAAATCGGTTTCCTGCAATTCTGCCGCACTTTCAAGTCCTCTTGGCAGCCTTACTTCAATATATTTTTGGACGATAGCTGTCATTTATAACTCTGCAGGTATGTGAATGACAGTGCCCCTGAGCTCCTTTCTTCAACTCGTTTTCTTGTGAGCTGGCCGCAACACCGCAGCATTGCTTCAGGCCCTAGTGTGGTTCCGGCATGGCACGCTGAGCCTTTGGTTAATTCCTCTTCCTGGTGGGCAATGAGAGTTAAATTTGCCCGTCCAGACACCTCCAGCTAGTCTCTCATTGGTTCTCCCTATTCCTGTTCATTTTCCGCAGAAATTGCAAACTGGGCCAAACAGGAGGTTAAAGGCACTGACTCTCCAAGTGGGGAGAGTGTTAGTAAAGCGTCTGGAATGTTGCACCCGAGTACCGGGGGACGAAAACTGAGTCACATTTGAACACGTTTCCCGATCACATGGTGGATCATACTCTGGGTTCCACATGCATGTTTTAGCTGAAGGAAGAATCCCTTAAACCTGGAGAGTTGAGACCCATGGAATGGGTACCATGCAATATGACTTCAAAGGGTCTGCATTTGCTCACCGAACCTCACCAATCCTAACACTGCTTCGTTTATGCTGCTGTACACATGGTTGCTTCTCTTTTGGAGACATATAAATCCATAGGTTTTAAGATTCTTACTAGTCAGGTATATTCTTATGCGTTTAATATGGGGTGTTGAGTCCACTTCGTTGAGCAAGGAGTAGCTCTTGTCTATTACATATTTGGCTTATGGAACGGTATCTGTGCTAATTTCAATCTCTGGTTTTATGCAGCACCCCAACTCACCTTTCCCCTTAAGCAAGCATAAGATGGTTTTCTACATTTGAGACCCTGTTCTGTTTTGTAATTCAGTTCCTGTGTAGCCAAGTTTACATTCCGTGTAGTACTGATATCTTATGATGTTTCTTTTTCTGTGTGACTTATTTCACTTAGAATCATCGTACCTGAATCCACTCATTATGCTGCTATGGGCCTGATGACATAGATTTCATTGCTGAGTGATATTGCATTGTACGTAAGTACCACAACTTCTTGATCCATTTTTCGCTTTCTGTGATATTGAACTTGTACCGTAAACGAGGTTCTTGTAAACAGAGCTGTCCCAAAGATTGGGGTGGTTGTGTCTTTTTGATTTTAATTTCCCTAAGCTATAGGAACATAAGTGGAAGTGCCCTAGGCTCTGTTGCTTTGTTTTTTAGATGTTTCAGGAAACACCATACACTTCTCCAGAGTGGCTGTTGGCAATTTACATCCCGCCCATCAGCATAACAAGGCTCCCAGTTCTCCATGGCCTGTCCTGCCTTTCTGGATTTTACACTTTTTTCAGATGACCCTTTTGACCGGGGGGCAGTGAGACTTCATTGTAGTGCAGATTTCCTTTGCAAGCTTGCTTGGTTGGCCAAAAAGGGCGTAGGCTTTTTTTCTTGAGGAAAAATCGCATATGCCCTTTTTGGCCAAGTGCATCATTGTGGACGTTCTGCCTCTTTTCCTATGCTTTACATGCAATTCCAGTCTACCTCCTGAAATCGGTTTCCTGCAATTCTGCCCCGCTTTCAAGTCCTCTTGGCAGCCTTACTTCAATATATTTTTGGACGATAGCTGTCATTTATAACTCTGCAGTTTTGTGAATTACAGTGCCCCTGAGCTCCTTTCTTCAACTTGCTTTCTTGTGAGCTGGCCGCAACACCGCAGCATCGCTTCAGGCCCTAGTGTTGTTCCGGCATGGCACGCTGAGCCTTTGGTTAATTCCTCTTCCTGGTGGGAAATGAGAGTTAAATTTGCCCGTCCAGACACCTCCAGCTAGTCTCTCATTGGTTCTCCCTATTCCTGTTCATTTTCCGCAGAAATTGCAAACTGGGCCAAACAGGAGGTTAAAGGCACTGACTCTCCAAGTGGGGAGAGTGTTAGTAAAGCGTCTGGAATGTGGCACCCGAGTACCAGGGGACGAAAACTGACACATTTGAACACGTTTCCCGATCACACGGTGGATCATACTCTGGGTTCCACATGCATGTTTTAGCTGAAGGAAGAATCCCTTAAACCTGGAGAGTTGAGACCCCTGCAATGGGTACCATGCAATATGACTTCAAAGGGTCTGCATTTGCTCACCGAACCTCATCAATCCTATCACTGCTGCGTTTATGCCGCTATACACACGCTTGATTCTCTTTCGGAGATATATAAATCCATAGGTTTTAAGATTCTTACTAGTCAGGTATATTCTTAGGCGTTTAATATGGGGTGTTGAGTCCACTTCATTGAGCAATGAGTAGCTCTTGTCTATTACATATTTGGCTTATGGAACGGTATCCGTTCTAATTTCAATCTCTGGTTTTATGCAGCACCCCAACTCACCTTTCCCCTTAAGCAAGCATAAGTTGGTTTTCTACATTTGAGACCCTGTTCTGTTTTGTAATTCAGTTCCTGTGTAGCCAAGTTTACATTCCATGTGGTAGAGATATCTTATGATGTTTCTTTTTCTGTGTGACTTATTTCACTTAGAATCATCGTACCTGAATCCACTCATTATGCTGCTATGGGCCTGATGACATAGATTTCATTGCTGAGTGATATTGCATTGTACGTAAGTACCACAACTTCTTTATCCATTTTTCACTTTCTGTGATTTTGAACTTGTACTGTAAACGAGGTTCTTGTAAACAGAGCCTTCCCAAACTTTGGGGTGGCTGTGTCTTTTTGATTTTAATTTCCCTAAGCTATAGGACCATAAGTGGAAGAGCCCTAGGCTCTGTTGCTTTGTTTTTTAGATGTTTCAGGAAACACCATACACTTCTCCAGAGTGGCTGTTGGCAATTTACATGCCGCCCATCACCATAACAAGGCTCCCAGTTCTCCATGGCCTGTCCTGCCTTTCTGGATTTTACACTTTTTTCAGATGACCGTTTTGACCGGGGGGCAGTGAGACTTCACTGTAGTGCAGATTTCCTTTGCAAGCTTGCTTGGTTGGCCAAAAAGGGCGTATGCGTTTTTTCCTGAATATATTCAGGAAAAAATGCATACGCCCTTTTTGGCCAAGTGCATCATTGTGGACGTTCTGCCTCTTTTCCTTTGCTTTACATGCAATTCCAGTCTACCTCCTGAAATCGGTTTCCTGCAATTCTGCCCAGCGTTCAAGTCCTCTTGGCAGCCTTACTTCAATATATTTTTGGACGATAGCTGTCATTTATAACTCTGCAGGTTTGTGAATGACAGTGCCCCTGAGCTCCTTTCTTCAACTCGCTTTCTTGTGAGCTGGCCGCAACACCGCAGCATTGTTTCAGGCCCTAGTGTGGTTCCGGCATGACACGCTGAGCCTTTGTTTAATTCCTCTTCCTGGTGGGAAATGAGAGTTAAATTTGCCCGTCCAGACACCTCCAGCTAGTCTCTTATTGGTTCTCCCTATTCCTGTTCATTTTCCGCAGAAAGTGCAAACTGGGCCAAACAGGAGGTTAAAGGCACTGACTCTCCAAGTGGGGAGAGTGTTAGTAAAGCGTCTGGAATGTTGCACCCGAGTACCAGGGGACGAAAACTGAGACACATTTGAACACGTTGCCCGATCACATGGTGGATCATACTCTGGGTTCCACATGCATGTTTTAGCTGAAGGAAGAATCCCTTAAACCTGGAGAGTTGAGACCCCTGCAATGGGTACCATGCAATATGACTTCAAAGGGTCTGCATTTGCTCACCGAACCTCACCAATCCTATCACTGCTGCATTTATGCCACTGTACACACGCTTGATTCTCTTTCGGAGACATATAAATCCATAGGTTTTAAGATTCTTACTAGTCAGGTATATTCTTAGGCGTTTAATATGGGGTGTAGAGTCCACTTCGTTGAGCAAGGAGTAGCTCTTGTCTATTACATATTTGGCTTATGGAATGGTATCTGTGCTAATTTCAATGTCTGGTTTTATGCAGCACCCCAACTCACCTTTCCCCTTAAGCAAGCATAAGTCGGTTTTCTACATTTGAGACCCTGTTCTGTTTTGTAATTCAGTTCCTGTGTAGCCAAGTTTACATTCCATGTGGTAGAGATATCTTATGATGTTTCTTTTTCTGTGTGACTTATTTCACTTAGAATCATCGTACCTGAATCCACTCATTATGCTGCTATGGGCCTGATGACATAGATTTCATTGCTGAGTGATATTGCATTGTACGTAAGTACCACAACTTCTTTATCCATTTTTCACTTTCTGTGATTTTGAACTTATACTGTAAACGAGGTTCTTGTAAACAGAGCCTTCCCAAACTTTGGGGTGGCTGTGTCTTTTTGATTTTAATTTCCCTAAGCTATAGGACCATAAGTGGAAGTGCCCTAGGCTCTGTTGCTTTGTTTTGTAGATGTTTCAGGAAACACCATACACTTCTCCAGAGTGGCTGTTGGCAATTTACATCCCACCCATCAGCATAACAAGGCTCCCAGTTCTCCATGGCCTGTCCTGCCTTTCTGGATTTTACACTTTTTTCAGATGGCCCTTTTGACCGGGGGGCAGTGAGACTTCATTGTAGTGCAGATTTCCTTTGCAAGCTTGCTTGGTTGGCCAAAAAGGGCGTATGCGTTTTTTCCTGAATATATTCAGGAAAAAACCCATACGCCCTTTTTGGCCAAGTGCATCATTGTGGACGTTCTGCCTCTTTTCCTATGCTTTACATGCAATTCCAGTCTACCTCCTGAAATCGGTTTCCTGCAATTCTGCCCCGCTTTCAAGTCCTCTTGGCAGCCTTACTTCAATATATTTTTGGACGATAGCTGTCATTTATAACTCTGCAGGTATGTGAATGATAGTGCCCCTGAGCTCCTTTCTTCAACTCGCTTTCTTGTGAGCTGGCCGCAACACCGCAGGATTGCTTCAGGCCCTAGTGTGGTTCCGGCATGGCACGCTGAGCCTTTGTTTAATTCCTCTTCCTGGTGGGAAATGAGAGTTAAATTTGCCCGTCCAGACACCTCCAGCTAGTCTCTCATTGGTTCTCCCTATTCCTGTTCATTTTCCGCAGAAATTGCAAAATGGGCCAAATAGGAGGTTAAAGGCACTGACTCTCCAAGTGGGGAGAGTGTTAGTAAAGCGTCTGGAATGTTGCACCCGAGTACCAGGGGACGAAAACTGAGACATATTTGAACACGTTTCCCGATCACATGGTGGATCATACTCTGGGTTCCACATGCATGTTTTAGCTGAAGGAAGAATCCCTTAAACCTGGAGAGTTGAGACCCCTGCAATGGGTACCATGCAATATGACTTCAAAGGGTCTGCATTTGCTCACCGAACCTCACCAATCCTATCACTGCTGCGTTTATGCCGCTGTACACACGCTTGATTCTCTTTCGGAGACATATAAATCCATAGGTTTTAAGATTCTTACTAGTCAGGTATATTCTTAGGCGTTTAATATGGGGTGTTGAGTCCACTTCGTTGAGCAAGGAGTAGCTCTTGTCTATTACATATTTGGCTTATGGAACGGTATCTGTGCTAATTTCAATGTCTGGTTTTATGCAGCACCCCAACTCACCTTTCCCCTTAAGCAAGCATAAGATGGTTTTCTACATTTGAGACCCTGTTCTGTTTTGTAATTCAGTTCCTGTGTAGCCAAGTTTACATTCCGTGTAGTACTGATATCTTATGATGTTTCTTTTTCTGTGTGACTTATTTCACTTAGAATCATCGTACCTGAATCCACTCTTTATGCTGCTATGGGCCTGATGACATAGATTTCATTGCTGAGTGATATTGCATTGTACGTAAGTACCACAACTTCTTGATCCATTTTTCGCTTTCTGTGATATTGAACTTGTACCGTAAACGAGGTTCTTGTAAACAGAGCTGTCCCAAAGATTGGGGTGGTTGTGTCTTTTTGATTTTAATTTCCCTAAGCTATAGGAACATAAGTGGAAGTGCCCTAGGCTCTGTTGCTTTGTTTTTTAGATGTTTCAGGAAACACCATACACTTCTCCAGAGTGGCTGTTGGCAATTTACATCCCGCCCATCAGCATAACAAGGCTCCCAGTTCTCCATGGCCTGTCCTGCCTTTCTGGATTTTACACTTTTTTCAGATGACCCTTTTGACCGGGGGGCAGTGAGACTTCATTGTAGTGCAGATTTCCTTTGCAAGCTTGCTTGGTTGGCCAAAAAGGGCGTAGGCTTTTTTTCTTGAGGAAAAATCGCATATGCCCTTTTTGGCCAAGTGCATCATTGTGGACGTTCTGCCTCTTTTCCTATGCTTTACATGCAATTCCAGTCTACCTCCTGAAATCGGTTTCCTGCAATTCTGCCCCGCTTTCAAGTCCTCTTGGCAGCCTTACTTCAATATATTTTTGGACGATAGCTGTCATTTATAACTCTGCAGTTTTTTGAATTACAGTGCCCCTGAGCTCCTTTCTTCAACTTGCTTTCTTGTGAGCTGGCCGCAACACCGCAGCATCGCTTCAGGCCCTAGTGTTGTTCCGGCATGGCACGCTGAGCCTTTGGTTAATTCCTCTTCCTGGTGGGAAATGAGAGTTAAATTTGCCCGTCCAGACACCTCCAGCTAGTCTCTCATTGGTTCTCCCTATTCCTGTTCATTTTCCGCAGAAATTGCAAACTGGGCCAAACAGGAGGTTAAAGGCACTGACTCTCCAAGTGGGGAGAGTGTTAGTAAAGCGTCTGGAATGTGGCACCCGAGTACCAGGGGACGAAAACTGACACATTTGAACACGTTTCCCGATCACACGGTGGATCATACTCTGGGTTCCACATGCATGTTTTAGCTGAAGGAAGAATCCCTTAAACCTGGAGAGTTGAGACCCCTGCAATGGGTACCATGCAATATGACTTCAAAGGGTCTGCATTTGCTCACCGAACCTCATCAATCCTATCACTGCTGCGTTTATGCCGCTATACACACGCTTGATTCTCTTTCGGAGATATATAAATCCATAGGTTTTAAGATTCTTACTAGTCAGGTATATTCTTAGGCGTTTAATATGGGGTGTTGAGTCCACTTCATTGAGCAATGAGTAGCTCTTGTCTATTACATATTTGGCTTATGGAACGGTATCCGTTCTAATTTCAATCTCTGGTTTTATGCAGCACCCCAACTCTCCTTTCCCCTTAAGCAAGCATAAGTTGGTTTTCTACATTTGAGACCCTGTTCTGTTTTGTAATTCAGTTCCTGTGTAGCCAAGTTTACATTCCATGTGGTAGAGATATCTTATGATGTTTCTTTTTCTGTGTGACTTATTTCACTTAGAATCATCGTACCTGAATCCACTCATTATGCTGCTATGGGCCTGATGACATAGATTTCATTGCTGAGTGATATTGCATTGTACGTAAGTACCACAACTTCTTTATCCATTTTTCACTTTCTGTGATTTTGAACTTGTACTGTAAACGAGGTTCTTGTAAACAGAGCCTTCCCAAACTTTGGGGTGGCTGTGTCTTTTTGATTTTAATTTCCCTAAGCTATAGGACCATAAGTGGAAGAGCCCTAGGCTCTGTTGCTTTGTTTTTTAGATGTTTCAGGAAACACCATACACTTCTCCAGAGTGGCTGTTGGCAATTTACATGCCGCCCATCACCATAACAAGGCTCCCAGTTCTCCATGGCCTGTCCTGCCTTTCTGGATTTTACACTTTTTTCAGATGACCCTTTTGACCGGGGGGCAGTGAGACTTCACTGTAGTGCAGATTTCCTTTGCAAGCTTGCTTGGTTGGCCAAAAAGGGCGTATGCGTTTTTTCCTGAATATATTCAGGAAAAAATGCATACGCCCTTTTTGGCCAAGTGCATCATTGTGGACGTTCTGCCTCTTTTCCTTTGCTTTACATGCAATTCCAGTCTACCTCCTGAAATCGGTTTCCTGCAATTCTGCCCAGCGTTCAAGTCCTCTTGGCAGCCTTACTTCAATATATTTTTGGACGATAGCTGTCATTTATAACTCTGCAGGTTTGTGAATGACAGTGCCCCTGAGCTCCTTTCTTCAACTCGCTTTCTTGTGAGCTGGCCGCAACACCGCAGCATTGTTTCAGGCCCTAGTGTGGTTCCGGCATGACACGCTGAGCCTTTGTTTAATTCCTCTTCCTGGTGGGAAATGAGAGTTAAATTTGCCCGTCCAGACACCTCCAGCTAGTCTCTTATTGGTTCTCCCTATTCCTGTTCATTTTCCGCAGAAAGTGCAAACTGGGCCAAACAGGAGGTTAAAGGCACTGACTCTCCAAGTGGGGAGAGTGTTAGTAAAGCGTCTGGAATGTTGCACCCGAGTACCACGGGACGAAAACTGAGACACATTTGAACACGTTGCCCGATCACATGGTGGATCATACTCTGGGTTCCACATGCATGTTTTAGCTGAAGGAAGAATCCCTTAAACCTGGAGAGTTGAGACCCCTGCAATGGGTACCATGCAATATGACTTCAAAGGGTCTGCATTTGCTCACCGAACCTCACCAATCCTATCACTGCTGCATTTATGCCACTGTACACACGCTTGATTCTCTTTCGGAGACATATAAATCCATAGGTTTTAAGATTCTTACTAGTCAGGTATATTCTTAGGCGTTTAATATGGGGTGTAGAGTCCACTTCGTTGAGCAAGGAGTAGCTCTTGTCTATTACATATTTGGCTTATGGAATGGTATCTGTGCTAATTTCAATGTCTGGTTTTATGCAGCACCCCAACTCACCTTTCCCCTTAAGCAAGCATAAGTCGGTTTTCTACATTTGAGACCCTGTTCTGTTTTGTAATTCAGTTCCTGTGTAGCCAAGTTTACATTCCATGTGGTAGAGATATCTTATGATGTTTCTTTTTCTGTGTGACTTATTTCACTTAGAATCATCGTACCTGAATCCACTCATTATGCTGCTATGGGCCTGATGACATAGATTTCATTGCTGAGTGATATTGCATTGTACGTAAGTACCACAACTTCTTTATCCATTTTTCACTTTCTGTGATTTTGAACTTATACTGTAAACGAGGTTCTTGTAAACAGAGCCTTCCCAAACTTTGGGGTGGCTGTGTCTTTTTGATTTTAATTTCCCTAAGCTATAGGACCATAAGTGGAAGTGCCCTAGGCTCTGTTGCTTTGTTTTGTAGATGTTTCAGGAAACACCATACACTTCTCCAGAGTGGCTGTTGGCAATTTACATCCCGCCCATCAGCATAACAAGGCTCCCAGTTCTCCATGGCCTGTCCTGCCTTTCTGGATTTTACACTTTTTTCAGATGGCCCTTTTGACCGGGGGGCAGTGAGACTTCATTGTAGTGCAGATTTCCTTTGCAAGCTTGCTTGGTTGGCCAAAAAGGGCGTATGCGTTTTTTCCTGAATATATTCAGGAAAAAACCCATACGCCCTTTTTGGCCAAGTGCATCATTGTGGACGTTCTGCCTCTTTTCCTATGCTTTACATGCAATTCCAGTCTACCTCCTGAAATCGGTTTCCTGCAATTCTGCCCCGCTTTCAAGTCCTCTTGGCAGCCTTACTTCAATATATTTTTGGACGATAGCTGTCATTTATAACTCTGCAGGTATGTGAATGATAGTGCCCCTGAGCTCCTTTCTTCAACTCGCTTTCTTGTGAGCTGGCCGCAACACCGCAGGATTGCTTCAGGCCCTAGTGTGGTTCCGGCATGGCACGCTGAGCCTTTGTTTAATTCCTCTTCCTGGTGGGAAATGAGAGTTAAATTTGCCCGTCCAGACACCTCCAGCTAGTCTCTCATTGGTTCTCCCTATTCCTGTTCATTTTCCGCAGAAATTGCAAACTGGGCCAAAGAGGAGGTTAAAGGCACTGACTCTCCAAGTGGGGAGAGTGTTAGTAAAGCGTCTGGAATGTTGCACCCGAGTACCAGGGGACGAAAACTGAGACATATTTGAACACGTTTCCCGATCACATGGTGGATCATACTCTGGGTTCCACATGCATGTTTTAGCTGAAGGAAGAATCCCTTAAACCTGGAGAGTTGAGACCCCTGCAATGGGTACCATGCAATATGACTTCAAAGGGTCTGCATTTGCTCACCGAACCTCACCAATCCTATCACTGCTGCGTTTATGCCGCTGTACACACGCTTGATTCTCTTTCGGAGACATATAAATCCATAGGTTTTAAGATTCTTACTAGTCAGGTATATTCTTAGGCGTTTAATATGGGGTGTTGAGTCCACTTCGTTGAGCAAGGAGTAGCTCTTGTCTATTACATATTTGGCTTATGGAACGGTATCTGTGCTAATTTCAATCTCTGGTTTTATGCAGCACCCCAACTCACCTTTCCCCTTAAGCAAGCATAAGTCGGTTTTCTACATTTGAGACCCTGTTCTGTTTTGTAATTCAGTTCCTGTGTAGCCAAGTTTACATTCCATGTGGTAGAGATATCTTATGATATTTCTTTTTCTGTGTGACTTATTTCACTTAGAATCATCGTACCTGAATCCACTCATTATGCTGCTATGGGCCTGATGACATAGATTTCATTGCTGAGTGATATTGCATTGTACGTAAGTACCACAACTTCTTTATCCATTTTTCACTTTCTGTGATTTTGAACTTGTACTGTAAACGAGGTTCTTGTAAACAGAGCCTTCCCAAACTTTGGGGTGGCTGTGTCTTTTTGATTTTAATTTCCCTAAGCTATAGGACCATAAGTGGAAGAGCCCTAGGCTCTGTTGCTTTGTTTTTTAGATGTTTCAGGAAACACCATACACTTCTCCAGAGTGGCTGTTGGCAATTTACATCCCGCCCATCAGCATAACAAGGCTCCCAGTGCTCCATGGCCTGTCCTGCCTTTCTGGATTTTACACTTTTTTCAGATGGCCCTTTTGACCGGGGGGCAGTGAGACTTCATTGTAGTGCAGATTTCCTTTGCAAGCTTGCTTGGTTGGCCAAAAAGGGCGTATGCGTTTTTTCCTGAATATATTCAGGAAAAAACCCATACGCCCTTTTTGGCCAAGTGCATCATTGTGGACGTTCTGCCTCTTTTCCTTTGCTTTACATGCAATTCCAGTCTACCTCCTGAAATCGGTTTCCTGCAATTCTGCCCAGCGTTCAAGTCCTCTTGGCAGCCTTACTTCAATATATTTTTGGACGATAGCTGTCATTTATAACTCTGCAGGTTTGTGAATGACAGTGCCCCTGAGCTCCTTTCTTCAACTCGCTTTCTTGTGAGCTGGCCGCAACACCGCAGCATTGCTTCAGGCCCTAGTGTGGTTCCGGCATGACATGCTGAGCCTTTGGTTAATTCCTCTTCCTGGTGGGAAATGAGAGTTAAATTTGCCCGTCCAGACACCTCCAGCTAGTCTCTCATTTGTTCTCCCTATTCCTGTTCATTTTCCGCAGAAATTGCAAACTGGGCCAAACAAGAAGTTAAAGGCACTGACTCTCCAAGTGGGGAGAGTGTTAGTAAAGCGTCTGGAATGTTGCACCCGAGTACCGGGGGATGAAAACTGACACAATTAAACACGTTTCCCGATCACACGGTGGATCATACTCTGGGTTCCACATGCATGTTTTAGCTGAAGGAAGAATCCCTTAAACCTGGAGAGTTGAGACCCCTGCAATGGGTACCATGCAATATGACTTCAAAGGGTCTGCATTTGCTCACCGAACCTCACCAATCCTATCATTGCTGCATTTATGCCACTGTACACACGCTTGATTCTCTTTCGGAGACATATAAATCCATAGGTTTTAAGATTCTTACTAGTCAGGTATATTCTTAGGCGTTTAATATGGGGTGTAGAGTCCACTTCGTTGAGCAAGGAGTAGCTCTTGTCTATTACATATTTGGCTTATGGAACGGTATCTGTGCTAATTTCAATCTCTGGTTTTATGCAGCACCCCAACTCACCTTTCCCCTTAAGCAAGCATAAGTCGGTTTTCTACATTTGAGACCCTGTTCTGTTTTGTAATTCAGTTCCTGTGTAGCCAAGTTTACATTCCATGTGGTAGAGATATCTTATGATGTTTCTTTTTCTGTGTGACTTATTTCACTTAGAATCATCGTACCTGAATCCACTCATTATGCTGCTATGGGCCTGATGACATAGATTTCATTGCTGAGTGATATTGCATTGTACGTAAGTACCACAACTTCTTTATCCATTTTTCACTTTCTGTGATTTTGAACTTGTACTGTAAACGAGGTTCTTGTAAACAGAGCCTTCCCAAACTTTGGGGTGGCTGTGTCTTTTTGATTTTAATTTCCCTAAGCTATAGGACCATAAGTGGAAGAGCCCTAGGCTCTGTTGCTTTGTTTTTTAGATGTTTCAGGAAACACCATACACTTCTCCAGAGTGGCTGTTGGCAATTTACATGCCGCCCATCACCATAACAAGGCTCCCAGTTCTCCATGGCCTGTCCTGCCTTTCTGGATTTTACACTTTTTTCAGATGACCCTTTTGACCGTGGGGCAGTGAGACTTCACTGTAGTGCAGATTTCCTTTGCAAGCTTGCTTGGTTGGCCAAAAAGGGCGTATGCGTTTTTTCCTGAATATATTCAGGAAAAAATGCATACGCCCTTTTTGGCCAAGTGCATCATTGTGGACGTTCTGCCTCTTTTCCTTTGCTTTACATGCAATTCCAGTCTACCTCCTGAAATCGGTTTCCTGCAATTCTGCCCAGCGTTCAAGTCCTCTTGGCAGCCTTACTTCAATATATTTTTGGACGATAGCTGTCATTTATAACTCTGCAGGTTTGTGAATGACAGTGCCCCTGAGCTCCTTTCTTCAACTCGCTTTCTTGTGAGCTGGCCGCAACACCGCAGCATTGCTTCAGGCCCTAGTGTGGTTCCGGCATGACATGCTGAGCCTTTGGTTAATTCCTCTTCCTGGTGGGAAATGAGAGTTAAATTTGCCCGTCCAGACACCTCCAGCTAGTCTCTCATTGGTTCTCCCTATTCCTGTTCATTTTCCGCAGAAATTGCAAACTGGGCCAAACAAGAGGTTAAAGGCACTGACTCTCCAAGTGGGGAGAGTGTTAGTAAAGCGTCTGGAATGTTGCACCCAAGTACCAGGGGATGAAAACTGACACAATTAAACACGTTTCCCGATCACACGGTGGATCATACTCTGGGTTCCACATGCATGTTTTAGCTGAAGGAAGAATCCCTTAAACCTGGAGAGTTGAGACCCATGGAATGGGTACCATGCAATATGACTTGAAAGGGTCTGCATTTGCTCACCGAACCTCACCAATCCTATCACTGCTGCGTTTATGACACTGTACACACGCTTGATTCTCTTTCGGAGACATATAAATCCATAGGTTTTAAGATTCTTTCTAGTCAGGTATATTCTTACGCGTTTAATATGGGGTGTAGAGTCCACTTCGTTGAGCAAGGAGTAGCTCTTGTCTATTAAATATTTGGCTTATGGAACGGTATCTGTTCTAATTTCAATCTCTGGTTTTATGCAGCACCCCAACTCACCTTTCCCCTTAAGCAAGCATAAGTCGGTTTTCTACATTTGAGACCCTGTTCTGTTTTGTAATTCAGTTCCTGTGTAGCCAAGTTTACATTCCATGTGGTAGAGATATCTTATGATGTTTCTTTTTCTGTGTGACTTATTTCACTTAGAATCATCGTACCTGAATCCACTCATTATGCTGCTATGGGCCTGATGACATAGATTTCATTGCTGAGTGATATTGCATTGTACGTAAGTACCACAACTTCTTTATCCATTTTTCACTTTCTGTGATTTTGAACTTATACTGTAAACGAGGTTCTTGTAAACAGAGCCTTCCCAAACTTTGGGGTGGCTGTGTCTTTTTGATTTTAATTTCCCTAAGCTATAGGACCATAAGTGGAAGTGCCCTAGGCTCTGTTGCTTTGTTTTGTAGATGTTTCAGGAAACACCATACACTTCTCCAGAGTGGCTGTTGGCAATTTACATCCCGCCCATCAGCATAACAAGGCTCCCAGTTCTCCATGGCCTGTCCTGCCTTTCTGGATTTTACACTTTTTTCAGATGGCCCTTTTGACCGGGGGGCAGTGAGACTTCATTGTAGTGCAGATTTCCTTTGCAAGCTTGCTTGGTTGGCCAAAAAGGGCGTATGCGTTTTTTCCTGAATATATTCAGGAAAAAACGCATACGCCCTTTTTGGCCAAGTGCATCATTGTGGACGTTCTGCCTCTTTTCCTATGCTTTACATGCAATTCCAGTCTACCTCCTGAAATCGGTTTCCTGCAATTCTGCCCCGCTTTCAAGTCCTCTTGGCAGCCTTACTTCAATATATTTTTGGACGATAGCTGTCATTTATAACTCTGCAGGTATGTGAATGATAGTGCCCCTGAGCTCCTTTCTTCAACTCGCTTTCTTGTGAGCTGGCCGCAACACCGCAGGATTGCTTCAGGCCCTAGTGTGGTTCCGGCATGGCACGCTGAGCCTTTGTTTAATTCCTCTTCCTGGTGGGAAATGAGAGTTAAATTTGCCCGACCAGACACCTCCAGCTAGTCTCTCATTGGTTCTCCCTATTCCGGTTCATTTTCCGCAGAAATTGCAAAATGGGCCAAATAGGAGGTTAAAGGCACTGACTCTCCAAGTGGGGAGAGTGTTAGTAAAGTGTCTGGAATGTTGCACCCGAGTACCAGGGACGAAAACTGAGACATATTTGAACACGTTTCCCGATCACATGGTGGATCATACTCTGGGTTCCACATGCATGTTTTAGCTGAAGGAAGAATCCCTTAAACCTGGAGAGTTGAGACCCCTGCAATGGGTACCATGCAATATGACTTCAAAGGGTCTGCATTTGCTCACCGAACCTCACCAATCCTATCACTGCTGCGTTTATGCCGCTGTACACACGCTTGATTCTCTTTCAGAGACATATAAATCCATAGGTTTTAAGATTCTTACTAGTCAGGTATATTCTTAGGCGTTTAATATGGGGTGTTGAGTCCACTTCGTTGAGCAAGGAGTAGCTCTTGTCTATTACATATTTGGCTTATGGAACGGTATCTGTGCTAATTTCAATCTCTGGTTTTATGCAGCACCCCAACTCACCTTTCCCCTTAAGCAAGCATAAGTCGGTTTTCTACATTTGAGACCCTGTTCTGTTTTGTAATTCAGTTCCTGTGTAGCCAAGTTTACATTCCATGTGGTAGAGATATCTTATGATATTTCTTTTTCTGTGTGACTTATTTCACTTAGAATCATCGTACCTGAATCCACTCATTATGCTGCTATGGGCCTGATGACATAGATTTCATTGCTGAGTGATATTGCATTGTACGTAAGTACCACAACTTCTTTATCCATTTTTCACTTTCTGTGATTTTGAACTTGTACTGTAAACGAGGTTCTTGTAAACAGAGCCTTCCCAAACTTTGGGGTGGCTGTGTCTTTTTGATTTTAATTTCCCTAAGCTATAGGACCATAAGTGGAAGAGCCCTAGGCTCTGTTGCTTTGTTTTTTAGATGTTTCAGGAAACACCATACACTTTTCCAGAGTGGCTGTTGGCAATTTACATCCCGCCCATCAGCATAACAAGGCTCCCAGTGCTCCATGGCCTGTCCTGCCTTTCTGGATTTTACACTTTTTTCAGATGGCCCTTTTGACCGGGGGGCAGTGAGACTTCATTGTAGTGCAGATTTCCTTTGCAAGCTTGCTTGGTTGGCCAAAAAGGGCGTATGCGTTTTTTCCTGAATATATTCAGGAAAAAACGCATACGCCCTTTTTGGCCAAGTGCATCATTGTGGACGTTCTGCCTCTTTTCCTTTGCTTTACATGCAATTCCAGTCTACCTCCTGAAATCGGTTTCCTGCAATTCTGCCCAGCGTTCAATTCCTCTTGGCAGCCTTACTTCAATATATTTTTGATCGATAGCTGTCATTTATAACTCTGCAGGTTTGTGAATGACAGTGCCCCTGAGCTCCTTTCTTCAACTCGCTTTCTTGTGAGCTGGCCGCAACACCGCAGCATTGCTTCAGGCCCTAGTGTGGTTCCGGCATGACATGCTGAGCCTTTGGTTAATTCCTCTTCCTGGTGGGAAATGAGAGTTAAATTTGCCCGTCCAGACACCTCCAGCTAGTCTCTCATTTGTTCTCCCTATTCCTGTTCATTTTCCGCAGAAATTGCAAACTGGGCCAAACAAGAGGTTAAAGGCACTGACTCTCCAAGTGGGGAGAGTGTTAGTAAAGCGTCTGGAATGTTGCACCCGAGTACCGGGGGATGAAAACTGACACAATTAAACACGTTTCCCGATCACACGGTGGATCATACTCTGGGTTCCACATGCATGTTTTAGCTGAAGGAAGAATCCCTTAAACCTGGAGAGTTGAGACCCATGGAATGGGTACCATGCAATATGACTTCAAAGGTTCTGCATTTGCTCACCGAACCTCACCAATCCTATCACTGCTGCGTTTATGACACTGTACACACGCTTGATTCTCTTTCGGAGACATATAAATCCATAGGTTTTAAGATTCTTTCTAGTCAGGTATATTCTTACGCGTTTAATACGGGGTGTAGAGTCCACTTCGTTGAGCAAGGAGTAGCTCTTGTCTATTAAATATTTGGCTTATGGAACGGTATCTGTTCTAATTTCAATCTCTCGTTTTATGCAGCACCCCAACTCACCTTTCGCCTTAAGCAAGCATAAGTTGGTTTTCTACATTTGAGACCCTGTTCTGTTTTGTAATTCAGTTCCTGAGTTGCCAAGTTTACATTCCTTGTACTAGTGATATCTTATGATGTTTCTTTTTCTGTGTGACTTATTTCACTTAGAATCATCGTACCTGAATCCACTCATTATGCTGCTACGGGCCTGATGACATAGATTTCATTGCTGAGTGATATTGCATTGTACGTAAGTACCACAACTTCTTTATCCATTTTTCGCTTTCTGTGATATTGAACTTGGACCATAAATGAGGTTCTTGTAAACAGAGCTGTCCTTAACTTTGGGGTGGCTGAGTCTTTTTGACTTTAATTTCCCTAAGCTATAGGACCATAAGTGGAAGTGCCCTAGGCTCTGTTGCTTTGTTTTTTAGATGTTTCAGGAAACACCATACACTTCTCCAGAGTGTGTGTTGGCAATTTACATCCCGCCCATCAGCATAACAAGGCTCCCAGTTCTCCATGGCCTGTCCTGCCTTTCTGGATTTTACACTTTTTTCAGATGGCCCTTTTGACCGGGGAGCAGTGAGACTTCATTGTAGTGCAGATTTCCTTTGCAAGCTTGCTTGGTTGGCCAAAAAGGGCGTATGCGTTTTTTCCCGAATATATTCAGGAAAAAACGCATACGCCCTTTTTGGCCAAGTGCATCATTGTGGACGTTCTGCCTCTTTTCCTATGCTTTACATGCAATTCCAGTCTACCTCCTGAAATCGGTTTCCTGCAATTCTGCCCCGCTTTCAAGTCCTCTTGGCAGCCTTACTTCAATATATTTTTGGACGATAGCTATCATTTATAACTCTGCAGGTATGTGAATGACAGTGTCCCTTAGCTCCTTTCTTCAACTCGCTTTCTTGTGAGCTGGCCGCAACACCGCAGGATTGCTTCAGGCCCTAGTGTGGTTCCGGCATGGCACACTGAGCCTTTGTTTAATTCCTCTTCCTGGTGGGAAATGAGAGTTAAATTTGCCCATCCAGACACCTCCAGCTAGTCTCTCATTGGTTCTCTCTATTCCTGTTCATTTTCCTCAGAAATTGCAAACTGGGCCAAACAGGAGGTTAAAGGCACTGACTCTCCAAGTGGGGAGAGTGTTAGTAAAGCGTCTGGAATGTTGCACCCGAGTACCAGGGGACGAAAACTGAGACACATTTGAACACGTTTCCCGATCACATGGTGGATCATACTCTGGGTTCCACATGCATGTTTTAGCTGAAGGAAGAATCCCTTAAACCTGGAGAGTTGAGACCCCTGCAATGGGTACCATGCAATATGACTTCAAAGGGTCTGCATTTGCTCACCGAACCTCACCAATCCTATCACTGCTGCGTTTATGCCACTGTACACACGCTTGATTCTCTTGCAGAGACATACAAATCCATAGATTTTAAGATTCTTACTAGTCAGGTATATTCTTAGGCGTTTAATATGGGGTGTAGAGTCCACTTCGTTGAGCAAGGAGTAGCTCTTGTCTATTACATATTTGGCTTATGGAACGGTATCTGTGCTAATTTCAATCTCTGGTTTTATGCAGCACCCCAACTCACCTTTCCCCTTAAGCAAGCATAAGTCGGTTTTCTACATTTGAGACCCTGTTCTGTTTTGTAATTCAGTTCCTGTGTAGCCAAGTTTACATTCCATGTGGTAGAGATATCTTATGATGTTTCTTTTTCTGTGTGACTTATTTCACTTAGAATCATCGTACCTGAATCCACTCATTATGCTGCTATGGGCCTGATGACATAGATTTCATTGCTGAGTGATATTGCATTGTACGTAAGTACCACAACTTCTTTATCCATTTTTCACTTTCTGTGATTTTGAACTTGTACTGTAAACGAGGTTCTTTTAAACAGAGCCTTCCCAAACTTTGGGGTGGCTGTGTCTTTTTGATTTTAATTTCCCTAAGCTATAGGACCATAAGTGGAAGTGCCCTAGGCTCTGTTGCTTTGTTTTTTAGATGTTTCAGGAAACACCATACACTTCTCCAGAGTGGCTGTTGGCAATTTACATCCCGCCCATCAGCATAACAAGGCTCCCAGTTCTCCATGGCCTGTCCTGCCTTTCTGGATTTTACACTTTTTTCAGATGGCCCTTTTGACCGGGGGGCAGTGAGACTTCATTGTAGTGCAGATTTCCTTTGCAAGCTTGCTTGGTTGGCCAAAAAGGGTGTATGCGTTTTTTCCTGAATATATTCAGGAAAAAACGCATACGCCCTTTTTGGCCAAGTGCATCATTGTGGACGTTCTGCCTCTTTTCCTTTGCTTTACATGCAATTCCAGTCTACCTCCTGAAATCGGTTTCCTGCAATTCTGCCCAGCGTTCAAGTCCTCTTGGCAGCCTTACTTCAATATATTTTTGGACGATAGCTGTCATTTATAACTCTGCAGGTTTGTGAATGACAGTGCCCCTGAGCTCCTTTCTTCAACTCGCTTTCTTGTGAGCTGGCCGCAACACCGCAGCATTGCTTTAGGCCCTAGTGTGGTTCTGGCATGACATGCTGAGCCTTTGGTTAATTCCTCTTCCTGGTGGGAAATGAGAGTTAACTTTGCCCGTCCAGACACCTCCAGCTAGTCTCTCATTGGTTCTCCCTATTCCTGTTCATTTTCCGCAGAAATTGCAAACTGGGCCAAACAAGAGGTTAAAGGCACTGACTCTCCAAGTGGGGAGAGTGTTAGTAAAGCGTCTGGAATGTTGCACCCGAGTACCGGGGGATGAAAACTGACACAATTAAACACGTTTCCCGATCACACGGTGGATCATACTCTGGGTTCCACATGCATGTTTTAGCTGAAGGAAGAATCCCTTAAACCTGGAGAGTTGAGACCCATGGAATGGGTACCATGCAATATGACTTCAAAGGGTCTGCATTTGCTCACCGAACCTCACCAATCCTATCACTGCTGCGTTTATGACACTGTACACACGCTTGATTCTCTTTCGGAGACATATAAATCCATAGGTTTTAAGATTCGTTCTAGTCAGGTATATTCTTACGCGTTTAATATGGTGTGTAGAGTCCACTTCGTTGAGCAAGGAGTAGCTCTTGTCTATTAAATATTTGGCTTATGGAACGGTATCTGTTCTAATTTCAATCTCTGGTTTTATGCAGCACCCCAACTCACCTTTCGCCTTAAGCAAGCATAAGTTGGTTTTCTACATTTGAGACCCTGTTCTGTTTTGTAATTCAGTTCCTGTGTAGCCAAGTTTACATTCCTTGTACTAGTGATATCTTATGATGTTTGTTTTTCTGTGTGACTTATTTCACTTAGAATCATCGTACCTGAATCCACTCATTATGCTGCTACGGGCCTGATGACATAGATTTCATTGCTGAGTGATATTGCATTGTACGTAAGTACCACAACTTCTTTATCCATTTTTCGCTTTCTGTGATATTGAACTTGGACCATAAATGAGGTTCTTGTAAACAGAGCTGTCCCTAACTTTGGGGTGGCTGAGTCTTTTTGATTTTAATTTCCCTAAGCTATAGGACCATAAGTGGAAGAGCCCTAGGCTCTGTTGCTTTGTTTTTTAGATGTTTCAGGAAACACCATACACTTCTCCAGAGTGGCTGTTGGCAATTTACATCCCGCCCATCAGCATAACAAGGCTCCCAGTTCTCCATGGCCTGTCCTGCCTTTCTGGATTTTACACTTTTTTCAGATGGCCCTTTTGACCGGGGAGCAGTGAGACTTCATTGTAGTGCAGATTTCCTTTGCAAGCTTGCTTGGTTGGCCAAAAAGGGCGTATGCGTTTTTTCCTGAATATATTCAGGAAAAAACGCATACGCCCTTTTTGGCCAAGTGCATCATTGTGGACGTTCTGCCTCTTTTCCTATGCTTTACATGCAATTCCAGTCTACCTCCTGAAATCGGTTTCCTGCAATTCTGCCCCGCTTTCAAGTCCTCTTGGCAGCCTTACTTCAATATATTTTTGGACGATAGCTATCATTTATAACTCTGCAGGTATGTGAATGACAGTGCCCCTGAGCTCCTTTCTTCAACTCGCTTTCTTGTGAGCTGGCCGCAACACCGCAGCATTGCTTCAGGCCCTAGTGTGGTTCCGGCATGGCACGCTGAGCCTTTGTTTAATTCCTCTTCCTGGTGGGAAATGAGAGTTAAATTTGCCCGTCCAGACACCTCCAGCTAGTCTCTCATTGGTTCTCCCTATTCCTGTTCATTTTCCGCAGAAAGTGCAAACTGGGCCAAACAGGAGGTTAAAGGCACTGACTCTCCAAGTGGGGAGAGTGTTAGTAAAGCGTCTGGAATGTTGCACCCGAGTACCAGGGGACGAAAACTGAGACACATTTGAACACGTTGCCCGATCACATGGTGGATCATACTCTGGGTTCCACATGCATGTTTTAGCTGAAGGAAGAATCCCTTAAACCTGGAGAGTTGAGACCCCTGCAATGGGTACCATGCAATATGACTTCAAAGGGTCTGCATTTGCTCACCGAACCTCACCAATCCTATCACTGCTGCATTTATGCCACTGTACACACGCTTGATTCTCTTTCTGAGACATATAAATCCATAGGTTTTAAGATTCTTACTAGTCAGGTATATTCTTAGGCGTTTAATATGGGGTGTAGAGTCCACTTCGTTGAGCAAGGAGTAGCTCTTGTCTATTACATATTTGGCTTATGGAACGGTATCTGTGCTAATTTCAATCTCTGGTTTTATGCAGCACCCCAACTCACCTTTCCCCTTAAGCAAGCATAAGTCGGTTTTCTACATTTGAGACCCTGTTCTGTTTTGTAATTCAGTTCCTGTGTAGCCAAGTTTACATTCCGTGTAGTAGTGATATCTTATGATGTTTGTTTTTCTGTGTGACTTATTTCACTTAGAATCATCGTACCTGAATCCACTCATTATGCTGCTACGGGCCTGATGACATAGATTTCATTGCTGAGTGATATTGCATTGTACGTAAGTACCACAACTTCTTTATCCATTTTGCGCTTTCTGTGATATTGAACTTGTACCGTAAAGGAGGTTCTTGTAAACAGAGCTGTCCCAAAGATTGGGGTGGTTGTGTCTTTTTGATTTTAATTTCCCTAAGCTATAGGACCATAAGTGGAAGTGCCCTAGGCTCTGTTGCTTTGCTTTTTAGATGTTTCAGGAAACACCATACACTTCTCCAGAGTGGCTGTTCGCAATTTACATCCCGCACATCAGCATAACAAGGTTCCCAATTCTCCATGGCCTGTCCTGCCTTTCTGGATTTTACACTTTTTTCAGATGGCCCTTTTGACCGGGAGCAGTGAGACTTCATTGTAGTGCAGATTTCCTTTGCAAGCTTGCTTGGTTGGCCAAAAAGGGCGTATGCGTTTTTTCCTGAATATATTCAGGAAAAAACGCATACGCCCTTTTTGGCCAAGTGCATCATTGTGGACGTTCTGCCTCTTTTCCTATGCTTTACATGCAATTCCAGTCTACCTCCTGAAATCGGTTTCCTGCAATTCTGCCCCGCTTTCAAGTCCTCTTGGCAGCCTTACTTCAATATATTTTTGGACGATAGCTGTCATTTATAACTCTGCAGGTATGTGAATGACAGTGCCCCTGAGCTCCTTTCTTCAACTCGTTTTCTTGTGAGCTGGCCGCAACACCGCAGCATTGCTTCAGGCCCTAGTGTGGTTCCGGCATGGCACGCTGAGCCTTTGGTTAATTCCTCTTCCTGGTGGGAAATGAGAGTTAAATTTGCCCGTCCAGACACCTCCAGCTAGTCTCTCATTGGTTCTCCCTATTCCTGTTCATTTTCCGCAGAAATTGCAAACTGGGCCAAACAGGAGGTTAAAGGCACTGACTCTCCAAGTGGGGAGAGTGTTAGTAAAGCGTCTGGAATGTTGCACCCGAGTACCGGGGGACGAAAACTGAGTCACATTTGAACACGTTTCCCGATCACACGGTGGATCATACTCTGGGTTCCACATGCATGTTTTAGCTGAAGGAAGAATCCCTTAAACCTGGAGAGTTGAGACCCATGGAATGGGTACCATGCAATATGACTTGAAAGGGTCTGCATTTGCTCACCGATCCTCACCAATCCTATCACTGCTGCATTTATGCCGCTGTAAACACGCTTGATTCTCTTGCAGAGACATATAAATTCATAGGTTTTAAGATTCTTACTAGTCAGTTATATTCTTAGGCGTTTAATATGTGGTGTTGAGTCCACTTCGTTGAGCAAGGAGAAGCTCTTGTCTATTACATATTTGGCTTATGGAACGGTATCTGTGCTAATTTCAATCTCTGGTTTTATGCAGCACCCCAACTCACCTTTCCCCTTAAGGAAGCATAAGTTGGTTTTCTACATTTGAGACCCTGTTCTGTTTTGTAATTCAGTTCCTGTGTAGCCAAGTTTACATTCCGTGTAGTAGTGATATCTTATGATGTTTCTTTTTCTGTGTGACTTATTTCACTTAGAATCATCGTACCTGAATCCACTCATTATGTTGCTACGGGCCTGATGACATAGATTTCATTGCTGAGTGATATTGCATTGTACGTAAGTACCACAACTTCTTTATCCATTTTTCGCTTTCTGTGATATTGAACTTGTACCGTAAATGAGGTTCTTGTAAACTGAGCCGTCCCAAACTTTGGGGTGGCTGTCTCTTTTTGATTTTAATTTCCCTAAGCTATAGGACCATAAGTGGAAGTGCCCTAGGCTCTGTTGCTTTGTTTTTTAGATGTTTCGGGAAACACCATACACTTCTCTATTGTCGCTGTTGGCAATTTACATCCCGCCCATCAGCATAACAAGGCTCTCACGTCTCCGTGGCCTGTCCTGCCTTTCTGGATTTTACACTTTTATCAGATGGCCCTTTTGACTGGGGGCCAGTGAGACTTCATTGTAGTGCAGATTTCGTTTGCAAGCTTGCTTGGTTGGCCAAAAAGGGCGTATGCGTTTTTTCCTGAATATATTCAGGAAAAAACGCATACGCCCTTTTTGGCCAAGTGCATCATTGTGGACGTTCTGCCTCTTTTCCTATGCTTTACATGCAATTCCAGTCTACCTCCTGAAATCGGTTTCCTGCAATTCTGCCCCGCTTTCAAGTCCTCTTGGCAGCCTTACTTCAATATATTTTTGGACGATAGCTGTCATTTATAACTCTGCAGGTTTGTGAATGACAGTGCCCCTGAGCTCCTTTCTTCAACTCGCTTTCTTGTGAGCTGGCCGCAACACCGCAGGATTGCTTCAGGCCCTAGTGTGGTTCCGGCATGGCACGCTGAGCCTTTGTTTAATTCCTCTTCCTGGTGGGAAATGAGAGTTAAATTTGCCCATCCAGACACCTCCAGCTAGTCTCTCATTGGTTCTCTCTATTCCTGTTCATTTTCCGCAGAAATTGCAAACTGGGCCAAACAGGAGGTTAAAGGCACTGACTCTCCAAGTGGGGAGAGTGTTAGTAAAGCGTCTGGAATGTTGCACCCGAGTACCAGGGGACGAAAACTGAGACACATTTGAACTCGTTTCCCGATCACATGGTGTATCATACTCTGGGTTCCACATGCATGTTTTAGCTGAAGGAAGAATCCCTTAAACCTGGAGAGTTGAGACCCCTGCAATGGGTACCATGCAATATGACTTCAAAGGGTCTGCATTTGCTCACCGAACCTCACCAATCCTATCACTGCTGCATTTATGCCACTGTACACACGCTTGATTCTCTTTCTGAGACATATAAATCCATAGGTTTTAAGATTCTTACTAGTCAGGTATATTCTTAGGCGTTTAATATGGGGTGTAGAGTCCACTTCGTTGAGCAAGGAGTAGCTCTTGTCTATTACATATTTGGCTTATGGAACGGTATCTGTTCTAATTTCAATCTCTGGTTTTATGCAGCACCCCAACTCACCTTTCCCCTTAAGCAAGCATAAGTTGGTTTTCTACATTTGAGACCCTGTTCTGTTTTGTAATTCAGTTCCTGTGTAGCCAAGTTTACATTCCATGTGGTAGAGATATCTTATGATGTTTCTTTTTCTGTGTGACTTTTTTCACTTAGAATCATCGTACCTGAATCCACTCATTATGCTGCTATGGGCCTGATGACATAGATTTCATTGCTGAGTGATATTGCATTGTACGTAAGTACCACAACTTCTTTATCCATTTTTCACTTTCTGTGATTTTGAACTTATACTGTAAAGGAGGTTCTTGTAAACAGAGCCTTCCCAAACTTTGGGGTGGCTGTGTCTTTTTGATTTTAATTTCCCTAAGCTATAGGACCATAAGTGGAAGAGCCCTAGGCTCTGTTGCTTTGTTTTGTAGATGTTTCAGGAAACACCATACACTTCTCCAGAGTGGCTGTTGGCAATTTACATCCCGCCCATCAGCATAACAAGGCTCCCAGTTCTCCATGGCCTGTCCTGCCTTTCTGGATTTTACACTTTTTTCAGATGGCCCTTTTGACCGGGGGGCAGTGAGACTTCATTGTAGTGCAGATTTCCTTTGCAAGCTTGCTTGGTTGGCCAAAAAGGGCGTATGCGTTTTTTCCTGAATATATTCAGGAAAAAACGCATACGCCCTTTTTGGCCAAGTGCATCATTGTGGACGTTCTGCCTCTTTTCCTATGCTTTACATGCAATTCCAGTCTACCTCCTGAAATCGTTTTACTGCAATTCTGCCCCGCTTTCAAGTCCTCTTGGCAGCCTTACTTCAATATATTTTTGGACGATAGCTGTCATTTATAACTCTCCAGGTTTGTGAATGACAGTGCCCCTGAGCTCCTTTCTTCAACTCGTTTTCTTGTGAGCTGGCCGCAGCACCGCAGCATTGCTTCAGGCCCTAGTGTGGTTCCGGCATGGCATGCTGAGCCTTTGGTTAATTCCTCTTCCTGGTGGGCAATGAGAGTTAAATTTGCCCGTCCAGACACCTCCAGCTAGTCTCTCATTGGTTCTCCCTATTCCTGTTCATTTTCCGCAGAAATTGCAAACTGGGCCAAACAGGAGGTTAAAGGCACTGACTCTCCAAGTGGGGAGAGTGTTAGTAAAGCGTCTGGAATGTTGTACCCGTGTACCAGGGGACGAAAACTGACACATTTGTACACGTTTTCCGATCACACGGTGGATCATACTCTGGGTTCCACATGCATGTTTTAGCTGAAGGAAGAATCCCTTAAACCTGGAGAGTTGAGACCCATGGAATGGGTACCATGCAATATGACTTCAAAGGGTCTGCATTTGCTCACCGAACCTCACCAATCCTATCACTGCTGCGTTTATGCCGCTCTACACATGCTTGATTCTCTTTCGGAGACATAGAAATCCATAGGTTTTAAGATTCTTACTAGTCAGGTATATTCTTAGGCGTTTAATATGGGGTGTAGAGTCCACTTCGTTGAGCAAGGAGTAGCTCTTGTCTATTACATATTTGGCTTATGGAACGGTATCTGTGCTAATTTCAATCTTTGGTTTTATGCAGCACCCCAACTCACCTTTCCCCTTAAGCAAAGATAAGTTGATTTTCTACATTAGAGATCCTGTTCTGTTTTGTAATTCAGTTCCTGTGCAGCCAAGTTTACATTCCGTGTCGTAGTGATATCTTATGATCTTTCTTTTTCTGTGTGACTTATTTTACTTAGAATCATCGTACCTGAATCCACTCATTATGCTGCTACGGGCCTGATGACATAGATTTCATTGTTGAGTGATATTGAATTGTACGTAAGTACCACAACTTCTTTATCCATTTTTAGCTTTCTGCGATATTGAAGTTGTACCGTAAACGAGGTTCTTGTAAACAGAGCCGTCCCAAACTTTGGGGTGGCTGTGTCTTTTTGATTTTAATTTCCCTAAGCTAAAGGACCATAAGTGGAAGTGCCTTAGGCTCTGTTGCTTTGTTTTTTAGATGTATCTGGAAACACCAAACACTTCTCCAGAGTGCCTGTTGGCAATTTACAATCCGCCCATCAGCATAACAATGTTCCTAGTTCTCCATGGCCTGTCCTGCCTTTCTGGATTTTACACTTTTTTCAGATGGCCCTTTTGACCGGGGGGGCAGTGAGACTTCATTGTAGTGCAGATTTCCTTTGCAAACTTGCTTGGTTGGCCAAAAAGGGCGTATGCGTTTTTTCCTGAATATATTCAGGAAAAAACGCATACGCCCTTTTTGGCCAAGTGCATCATTGTGGACGTTCTGCCTCTTTTCCTATGCTTTAAAGGCAATTGCTATCTACCTCCTGAAATCGGTTTCCTGCAATTCTGCCCCGCATTCAAGTCCTCTTGGCGGCCTTACTTCAATACATTTTTGGAAGATAGCTGTCATTTATAACTCTGCAGGTTTGTGAATGACAGTGCCCCTGAGCTCCTTTCTTCAACTCGCTTTCTTGTGAGCTGGCCGCAACACCGCAGGATTTCTTCAGGCCCTAGTGTGGTTCCGGCACGGCACGCTGAGCCGTTGGTTAATTCCTCTTCCTGGTGGGAAATGAGAGTTAAATTTGCCCGTTCAGACACCTCCAGCTTGTCTCTCATTGGTTCTCCCTCTTCCTGTTCATTTTCGCCAGAAATTGCAAACTGGGCCAAACAGGAGGTTAAAGGCACTGACTCTCCAAGTGGGGAGAGTGTTAGTAAAGCGTCTGGAATGTTGCACCCGAGTACCGGTGGATGAAAACTGAGTCACATTTGAACATGTTTCCCAATCACACGGTGGATCATACTCTGGGTTCCACATGCATGTTTTAGCTGAAGGAAGAATCCCTTAAACCTGGAGAGTTGAGACCCCTGGAATGGGTACCATGCAATATGACTTCAAAGGGTCTGCATTTGCTCACCGATTCTCACCAATCCTATCATTGCTGCGTTTATGCCACTGTACACACACTAGATTCTCTTTCGGAGACATATAAATCCATAGGTTTTAGGATTCTTACTAGTCAGGTATATTCTTAGGCGTTTAATACGGGGTGTAGAGTCCACTTCGTTGAGCAAGCAGTAGCTCTTGTCTATTACATATTTGGCTTATGGAACGGTATATGTGCTAATTTCAATCTCTGGTTTTATGCAGCACCCCAACTCACCTTTCCCCTTAAGCAAGCATAAGTTGGTTTTCTACATTTGAGACCCTGTTCTGTTTTGTAATTCAGTTCCTGTGTAGCCAAGTTTACATTCCGTTTGGTAGAGATATCTTATGATGTTTCTTTTTCTGTGTGACTTATTTCACTTAGAATCATCGTACCTGAATCCACTCATTATGCTGCTACGGGCCTGATGACATAGATTTCATTGCTGAGTGATATTGCATTGTACGTAAGTACCACAACTTCTTTATCCATTTTTCGCTTTCTGTGATATTGAACTTGTACCGTAAACGAGGTTCCTGTAAACAGAGCTGTCCCAAACTTTGGGGTGGCTGTGTCTTTTTGATTTTAATTTCCCTAAGCTATAGGAGCATAAGTGGAAGTGCCCTAGGCTCTGTTGTTTTGTTTTTTAGATGTTTCAGGAAACACCATACACTTCTCCAGAGTGGCTGTTGGCAATTTACATCCCACCCATCAGCATAACAAGGCTCCCATTTCTCCATGGCCTCTCCTGCCTTTCTGGATTTTACACTTTTTTCAGATGGCCCTTTTGACCGGGGGGCAGTGAGACTTCATTGTAGTGCAGATTTCCTTTGCAAGCTTGCTTGGTTGGCCAAAAAGTGCGTATGGGTTTTTTCCTGAGGAAAAAACGCATATGCCCTTTTTGGCCAAGTGCATCATTGTGGACGTTCTGCCTCTTTTCCTATGCTTTACATGCAATTCCAGTCTACCTCCTGCAATCGGTTTCCTGCAATTCTGCCCCGTTTTCAAGTCCTCTTGGCAGCCTTACTTCAATATATTTTTGGACGATAGCTGTCATCTATAACTCTGCAGGTATGTGAATTACAGTGCCCCTGAGCTCCTTTCTTCAACTCGTTTTCTTGTGAGCTGGCCGCAACACCGCAGCTTTGTTTCAGGCCCTAGTGTGGTTCCGCAATGGCATGCTGAACCTTTGGTTAATTCCTCTTCCTGGTGGGAAATGAGAGTTAAATTTGCCCGTCCAGACACCTCCAGCTAGTCTCTCATTGGTTCTCCCTATTCCTGTTCATTTTTCGCAGAAATTGCAAACTGGGCCAAACAGGAGGTTAAAGGCACTGACTCTCCAAGTGGGGAGAGTGTTAGTAAAGCGTCTGGAATGTTGCACCCGAGTACCAGGGGACAAAAAGTGACACATTTGAACACGTTTCCCGATCACACGGTGGATCATACTCTGGGTTCCACATGCATGTTTTAGCTGAAGGAAGAATCCCTTAAACCTGCAGAGTTGAGACCCATGGAATGGGTACCATACAATGTCACTTCATAGGGTCTGCATGTGTTCACCGAACCTCACCAAACCTATCACTGCTGCATTTATGCCGCTGTACACACGCTAGATTCTCTTTCGGAGACATATAAATCGATAGGTTTTAAGATTCTTACTAGTCAGGTATATTCTTAGGCGTTTAATATGGGGTGTAGAGTCCAGTTCGTTGAGCAAGGAGTAGCTCTTGTCTATTACATATTTGGCTTATGGAACGATATCTGTGCTAATTTCAATCTCTGGTTTTATGCAGCACCCCAACTCACCTTTCCCCTTAAGCAAGCATAAGTTGGTTTTCTACATTTGAGACCCTCTTCTGTTTTGTAATTCAGTTCCTTTGTAGCCAAGTTTACAAGCCGTGTATTAGTGATATCTTATGATGTTTCTTTTTCTGTGTGACTTATCTCACTTAGAATCATCGTACCTGAATCCACTCATTATGCTGCTACGGGCCTGATGACATAGATTTCATTGCTGAGTGACATTGCATTGTACGTAAGTACCACAACTTCTTTATCCATTTTTCGCTTTCTGTGATATTGAACATGTACCGTAACGAGGTTCTTGTAAACAGAGCCATCCCAAACTTTGGGGTGGCTGTGTCTTTTTGATTTTAATTTCCCTAAGCTATAGGACCATATGTGGAAGTGCCCTAGGCTCTGTTGCTTTGTTTTTTAGATGTTTCAGGAAACACCATACACTTCTCCAGAGTGGCTGTTGGCAATTTACATCCCGCCCATCAGCATAACAAGGCTCCAAGTTCTCCATGGCCTGTCCTGCCTTTCTGGATTTTACACTTTTCTCAGATGGCCCTTTTGACCGGGGGGCAGTGAGACTTCATTGTAGTGCAGATTTCCTTTGCAAGCTTGCTTGGTTGGCCAAAAAGGGCGTATGCGTTTTTTCCTGAGGAAAAAACGCATATGCCCTTTTTGGCCAAGTGCATCATTGTGGACGTTCTGCCTCTTTTCCTATGCTTTACATGCAATTCCAGTCTACCTCCTGAAATTGGTTTCCTGCAATTCTGCCCCGATTTCAACTCCACTTGGCAGCCTTACTTCAATATATTTTTGGACGATAACTGTCATTTATAACTCTGCAGGTTTGTGAATGACAGTGCCCCTGAGCTCCTTTCTTCAACTCGCTTTCTTGTGAGCTGGCCGCAACACCGCAGGATTGCTTCAGGCCCTAGTGTGGTTCCGGCATGACATGCTGAGCCTTTGGTTAATTCCTCTTCCTGGTGGGAAATGAGAGTTAAATTTGCCCGTCCAGACACCTCCAGGTAGTCTCTCATTGGTTCTCCCTATTCCTGTTCATTTTCCGCAGAAATTGCAAACTGGGCCAAACAGGAGGTTAAAGGCACTGACTCTCCAAGTGGGGAGAGTGTTAGTAAAGCGTCTGGAATGTTGCACCCGAGTACCGGGGGACGAAACCTGAGACACTTTAAACACGTTTCCCGATCACACGGTGGATCATACTCTGGGTTCCACATGCATGTTTTAGCTGAAGGAAGAATCCCTTAAACCTGGAGAGTTGAGACCCATGGAATGGGTACCATGCAATATGACTTCAAGGGGTCTGCATTTGCTCACCGATCCTCACCAATCCTATCACTGCTGCGTTTATGCCGCTGTACACATGCTTGATTCTCTTTCGGAGACATATAAATCCATAGGTTTTAAGATTCTTACTAGTCAGTTATATTCTTAGGCGTTTAATATGGGGTGTTGAGTCCACTTCGTTGAGCAAGGAGTAGCTCTTGTCTATTACATATTTGGCTTATGGAACGGTATCTGTGCTAATTTCAATCTCTGGTTTTATGCAGCACCCCAACTCACATTTCCCCTTAAGCAAGCATAAGTTGGTTTTCTACATTTGAGACCCTGTTCTGTTTTATAATCCAGTTCCTGTGTAGCCAAGATTACATTCCGTGTAGTAGTGATATCTTATGATGTTTCTTTTTCTCTGTGACTTATTTCACTTAGAATCATCGTACCTAAATCCACTCGTTATGCTTCTCCGGGCCTGACGACATAGATTTCATTGCTGAGTGATATTGCATTGTACGTAAGTACCACAACGTCTTTATCCATTTTTCGCTTTCTGTGATATTGAACTTGTACCGTAAACGAGGTTCCTGTAAACAGAACCATCCCAAACTTTGGGGTGGCTGTGTCTTTTTGAATTTAATTTCCCTAAGCTATAGGACCATAAGTGGAATTGCCCTAGGCTCTTTTGCTTTGTTTTTTAGATGTTTCAGGAAACACCATACACTTCTCCAGAGTGGCTGTTGGCAATATACATCCCGCCCATGAGCATAACAAGGCTCCCAGTTCTCCATGGCCTGTCCTGTCTTTCTGGATTTTACACTTTTTTCAGATGTCCCTTTTGACCGGGGGGCAGTGAGACTTCATTGTAGTGAAGATTTCCTTTGCAAGCTTGCTTGGTTGGCCAAAAAGGGCGTATGCGTTTTTTCCTGAATATATTCAGGAAAAAACGCATACGCCCTTTTTGGCCAAGTGCATCATTGTGGACGTTCTGCCTCTTTTCCTGTGGTTTACATGCAAATCCAGTCTACCTCCTGAAATCGGTTTCCTGCAATTCTGCCCCGCTTTCAAGTCCTCTTGGCAGCCTTACTTCAATATATTTTTGTACGATAGCTGTCAATTTTAACTCTGCAGGTTTGTGAATATCAGTGCCCCGAGCTCCTTTCTTCAACTCGCTTTCTTGTGAGCTGGCCGCAACACCGCAGGATTGCTTCAGGTCCCAGTGTGGTTCCGGCATGGCACGCTGAGCCTTTGGTTAATTCCTCTTCCTGGTGGGAAATGAGAGTTAACTTTGCCCGTCCAGACACCTCCAGCTAGTCTCTCATTGGTCATCCCTATTCCTGTTCATTTTCCGCAGAAATTGCAAACTGGGCCAAACAGGAGGTTAAAGGCACTGACTCTCCTAGTGGGGAGAGTGTTAGTAAAGCGTCTGGAATGTTGCACCCGAGTACCAGGGGACGAAAACTGAGACACATTTGAACACGTTTCCCTATCACATGGTGGATCATACTCTGGGTTCCACATGCATGTTTTAGCTGAAGGAAGAATCCCTTAAACCTGGAGAGTTGAGACCCCTGCAATGGGTACCATGCAATATGACTTCAAAGGGTCTGCATTTGCTCACCGATCCTCACCAATCCTATCACTGCTGCGTTTATGCCGCTGTACACACCCTTGATTCTCTTTCGGAGACATATAAATCCATAGGTTTTAAGATTCTTACTAGTCAGTTATATCCTTAGGCGTTTAATATGGGGTGTTGAGTCCACTTCGTTGAGCAAGGAGTAGCTCTTGTCTATTACATATTTGGCTTATGGAACGGTATCTGTGCTAATTTCAATCTCTGGTTTTATGCAGCACCCCAACTCACATTTCCCCTTAAGCAAGCATAAGTTGGTTTTCTACATTTGAGACCCTGTTCTGTTTTGTAATTCAGTTCCTGTGTAGCCAAGTTTACATTCCGTGTAGTAGTGATATCTTATGATGTTTCTTTTTCTCTGTGACTTATTTCACTTAGAATCATCGTACCTGAATCCACTCGTTATGCTTCTCCGGGCCTGACGACATAGATTTCATTGCTGAGTGATATTGCATTGTACGTAAGTACCACAACTTCTTTATCCATTTTTCGCTTTCTGTGATATTGAACTTGTACCGTAAACGAGGTTCTTGTAAACAGAACCGTCCCAAACTTTGGGGTGGCTGTGTCTTTTTGAATTTAATTTCCCTAAGCTATAGGACCGTAAGAGGAATTGCCCTAGGCTCTGTTGCTTTGTTTTCTAGATGTTTCAGGAAACACCATACACTTCTCCAGAGTGGCTGTTGGCAATATACATCCCGCCCATGAGCATAACAAGGCTCCCAGTTCTCCATGGCCTGTCCTGTCTTTCTGGATTTTACACTTTTTTCAGATGGCCCTTTTGACCGGGGGGCAGTGAGACTTCATTGTAGTGAAGATTTCCTTTGCAAGCTTGCTTGGTTGGCCAAAAAGGGCGTATGCGTTTTTTCCTGAATATATTCAGGAAAAAACGCATACGCCCTTTTTGGCCAAGTGCATCATTGTGGACGTTCTGCCTCTTTTCCTGTGGTTTACATGCAAATCCAGTCTACCTCCTGAAATCGGTTTCCTGCAATTCTGCCCCGCTTTCAAGTCCTCTTGGCAGCCTTACTTCAATATATTTTTGTACGATAGCTGTCAATTTTAACTCTGCAGTTTTGTGAATATCAGTGCCCCTGAGCTCCTTTCTTCAACTCGCTTTCTTGTGAGCTGGCCGCAACACCGCAGGATTGCTTCAGGTCCCAGTGTGGTTCCGGCATGGCACGCTGAGCCTTTGGTTAATTCCTCTTCCTGGTGGGAAATGAGAGTTAAATTTGCCCGTCCAGACACCTCCAGCTAGTCTCTCATTGGTTCTCCCTATTCCTGTTCATTTTCCGCAGAAATTGCAAACTGGGCCAAACAGGAGGTTAAAGGCACTGACTCTCCAAGTGGGGAGAGTGTTAGTAAAGCGTCTGGAATGTTGCACCCGAGTACCAGGGGACGAAAACTGAGACACATTTGAACACGTTTCCCGATCACATGGTGGATCATACTCTGGGTTCCACATGCATGTTTTAGCTGAAGGAAGAATCCCTTAAACCTGGAGAGTTGAGACCCATGGAATGGGTACCATGCAATATGACTTCAAAGGGTCTGCATTTGCTCACCGAACCTCACCAATCCTATCACTGCTGCATTTATGCCACTGTACACACGCTTGATTCTCTTTCTGAGACATATAAATCCATAGGTTTTAAGATTCTTACTAGTCAGGTATATTCTTAGGCGTTTAATATGGGGTGTAGAGTCCACTTCGTTGAGCAAGGAGTAGCTCTTGTCTATTACATATTTGGCTTATGGAACGGTATCTGTGCTAATTTCAATCTCTGGTTTTATGCAGCACCCCAACTCACCTTTCCCCTTAAGCAAGCATAAGTCGGTTTTCTACATTTGAGACCCTGTTCTGTTTTGTAATTCAGTTCCTGTGTAGCCAAGTTTACATTCCATGTGGTAGAGATATCTTATGATGTTTCTTTTTCTGTGTGACTTATTTCACTTAGAATCATCGTAACTGAATCCACTCATTATGCTGCTATGGGCCTGATGACATAGATTTCATTGCTGAGTGATATTGCATTGTACGTAAGTACCACAACTTCTTTATCCATTTTTCACTTTCTGTGATTTTGAACTTATACTGTAAACGAGGTTCTTGTAAACAGAGCCTTCCCAAACTTTGGGGTGGCTGTGTCTTTTTGATTTTAATTTCCCTAAGCTATAGGACCATAAGTGGAAGTGCCCTAGGCTCTGTTGCTTTGTTTTTTAGATGTTTCAGGAAACACCATACACTTCTCCAGAGTGGCTGTTGGCAATTTACATCCCGCCCATCAGCATAACAAGGCTCCCAGTGTTCCATGGCCTGTCCTGCCTTTCTGGATTTTACATATTTTTCAGATGGCCCTTTTGACTGGGGGGCAGTGAGACTTCATTGTAGTGCAGATTTCCTTTGCAAGCTTGCTTGGTTGGCCAAAAAGTGTGTATGCGTTTTTTCCTGAATATATTCAGGAAAAAACGCATACGCCCTTTTTGGCCAAGTGCATCATTGTGGACGTTCTGCCTCTTTTCCTTTGCTTTACATGCTATTCCAGTCTACCTCCTGAAATCGGTTTCCTGCAATTCTGCCCCGCTTTCAAGTCCTCTTGGCAGCCTTACTTCAATATATTTTTGGACGATAGCTGTCATTTATAACTCTGCAGTTTTGTGAATTACAGTGCCCCTGAGCTCCTTTCTTCAACTTGCTTTCTTGTGAGCTGACCGCAACACCGCAGCATCGCTTCAGGCCCTAGTGTTGTTCCGTCCTGGCACGCTGAGCCTTTGGTTAATTCCTCTTCCTGGTGGGAAATGAGAGTTAAATTTGCCCGTCCAGACACCTCCAGCTAGTCTCTCATTGGTTCTCCCTATTCCTGTTCATTTTCCGCAGAAATTGCAAACTGGGCCAAACAGGAGGTTAAAGGCACTGACTCTCCAAGTGGGGAGAGTGTTAGTAAAGCGTCTGGAATGTTGCACCCGAGTACCAGGGGACGAAAACTGACACATTTGAACACGTTTCCTGATCACACGGTGGATCATACTCTGGGTTCCACATGCATGTTTTAGCTGAAGGAAGAATCCCTTAAACCTGGAGAGTTGAGACCCATGGAATGGGTACCATGCAATATGACTTCAAAGGGTCTGCATTTGCTCACCGAACCTCATCAATCCTATCACTGCTGCGTTTATGCCGCTATACACACGCTTGATTCTCTTTCGGAGATATATAAATCCATAGGTTTTAAGATTCTTATTAGTCAGGTATATTTTTAGGCGTTTAATATGGGGTGTAGAGTCCACTTCGTTGAGCAGAGTGTAGCTCTTTTTTATTACATATTTGGCTTATGGAACGATATCTGTGCTAATTTCAATGTCTGGTTTTATGCAGCACCCCAACTCACCTTTCCCCTTAAGGAAGCATAAGTTGGTTTTCTACATTTGAGACCCTGTTCTGTTTTGTAATTCAGTTCCTGTGTAGCCAAGTTTACATTCTGTGTAGTAGTGATATCTTATGATGTTTCTTTTTCTGTGTGACTTATTTCACTTAGAATCATCGTACCTGAATCCACTCATTATGCTGCTATGGGCCTGATGACATAGATTTCATTGCTGAGTGATATTGCATTGTAGGTAAGTACCACAACTTCTTTATCCATTTTTCACTTTCTGTGATATTGAACTTGTACCGTAAACGAGGTTCCTGTAAACAGAACCGTCCCAAACTTTGGGGTGGCTGTGTCTTTTTGATTTTAATTTCCCTAAGCTATAGGACCATAAGTGGAAGTGCCCTAGGCTCTATTGTTTTGTTTTTTAGATGTTTCAGGAAACACCATACACTTCTCCAGAGTGGCTGTTGGCAATTTACATCCCGCCCATCAGCATAACAAGGCTCCCAGTTCTCCATGGCCTGTCCAGCCTTTCTGGATTTTATACTTTTTTCAGATGGCCCTTTTGCCCGCGGGATAGTGAGACTTCATTGTAGTGCCGATTCCCTTTGCAAGCTTGCTTGGTTGGCCAAAAAGGGCGTATGCGTTTTTTCCTGAATATATTCAGGAAAAAACGCATACGCCCTTTTTGGCCAAGTGCATCATTGTGGACGTTCTGCCTCTTTTCCTATGCTTTACATGCAATTCCAGTCTACCTCCTGAAATCGGTTTCCTGCAATTCTGCCCCGCTTTCAAGTCCTCTTGGCAGCCTTACTTCAATATATTTTTGGACGATAGCTGTCATTTATAACTCTGCAGGTTTGTGAATGACAGTGCCCCTGAGCTCCTTTCTTCAACTCGTTTTCTTGTGAGCTGGCCGCAACACCGCAGCATTGCTTCAGGCCCTAGTGTGGTTCCAGAATGGCACGCTGAGCCTTTGGTTAATTCCTCTTCCTGGTGGGCAATGAGAGTTAAATTTGCCCGTCCAGACACCTCCAGCTAGTCTCTCATTGGTTCTCCCTATTCCTGTTCATTTTCCGCAGAAATTGCAAACTGGGCCAAACAGGAGGTTAAAGGCACTGACTCTCCAAGTGGGGAGAGTGTTAGTAAAGCGTCTGGAATGTTGCACCCGAGTACCGGGGGACGAAAAGTGAGTCACATTTGAACACGTTTCCCGATCACACGGTGGATCATACTCTGGGTTCCACATGCATGTTTTAGCTGAAGGAAGAATCCCTTAAACCTGGAGAGTTGAGACCCATGGAATGGGTAACATGCAATATGACTTCAAAGGGTCTGCATTTGCTCACCGAACCTCAACAATCCTAACACTGCTGCGTTTATGCCGCTGTACACACGCTTGATTCTCTTTCGGAGACATATAAATCCATAGGTTTTAAGATTCTTACTAGTCAGTTATATTCTTATGCGTTTAATATGGGGTGTTGAGTCCACTTCGTTGAGCAATGAGTAGCTCTTGTCTATTACATATTTGGCTTATGGAACGGTATCTGTGCTAATTTCAATCTCTGGTTTTATGCAGCACCCCAACTCACCTTTCCCCTTAAGCAAGCATAAGTCGGTTTTCTACATTTGAGACCCTGTTCTGTTTTGTAATTCAGTTCCTGTGTAGCCAAGTTTACATTCCGTGTAGTAGTGATATCTTATGATGTTTCTTTTTCTGTGTGACTTATTTCACTTAGAATCATCGTACCTGAATCCACTCATTATGCTGCTATGGGCCTGATGACATAGATTTCATTGCTGAGTGATATTGCATTGTACGTAAGTACCACAACTTCTTGATCCATTTTGCGCTTTCTGTGATATTGAACTTGTACCGTAAACGAGGTTCTTGTAAACAGAGCTGTCCCAAACATTGGGGTGGTTGTGTCTTTTTGATTTTAATTTCCCTAAGCTATAGGAACATAAGTGGAAGTGCCCTAGGCTCTGTTGCTTTGTTTTTTAGATGTTTCAGGAAACACCATACACTTCTCCAGAGTGGCTGTTGGCAATTTACATCCCGCCCATCAGCATAACAAGGCTCCCAGTTCTCCATGGCCTGTCCTGCCTTTCTGGATTTTACACTTTTTTCAGATGACCCTTTTGACCGGGGAGCAGTGAGACTTCATTGTAGTGCAGATTTCTTTGCAAGCTTGCTTGGTTGGCCAAAAAGGGCGTAGGCTTTTTTTCTTGAGGAAAAATCGCATATGCCCTTTTTGGCCAAGTGCATCATTGTGGACGTTCTGCCTCTTTTCCTATGCTTTACATGCAATTCCAGTCTACCTCCTGAAATCGGTTTCCTGCAATTCTGCCCCGCTTTCAAGTCCTCTTGGCAGCCTTACTTCAATATATTTTTGGACGATAGCTGTCATTTATAACTCTGCAGGTTTGTGAATTACAGTGCCCCTGAGCTCCTTTCTTCAACTTGCATTCTTGTGAGCTGACCGCAACACCGCAGCATCGCTTCAGACACTAGTGTTGTTCCGGCATGGCACGCTGAGCCTTTGGTTAATTCCTCTTCCTGGTGGGAAATGAGAGTTAAATTTGCCCGTCCAGACACCTCCAGCTAGTCTCTCTTGGTTCTCCCTATTCCTGTTCATTTTCCGCAGAAATTGCAAACTGGGCCAAAGAGGAGGTTAAAGGCACTGACTCTCCAAGTGGGGAGAGTGTTAGTAAAGCTTCTGGAATGTTGCACCCGAGTACCGGGGGACGAAAACTGAGACACATTTGAACACGTTTCCCGATCACACGGTGGATCATACTCTGGGTTCCACATGCATGTTTTAGCTGAAGGAAGAATCCCTTAAACCTGGAGAGTTGAGACCCATGGAATGGGTACCATGCAATATGACTTGAAAGGGTCTGCATTTGCTCACCGATCCTCACCAATCCTATCACTGCTGCATTTATGCCGCTGTAAACACGCTTGATTCTCTTGCAGAGACATATAAATCCATAGGTTTTAAGATTCTTACTAGTCAGTTATATTCTTAGGCATTTAATATGTGGTGTTGAGTCCACTTCGTTGAGCAAGGAGAAGCTCTTGTCTATTACGTATTTGGCTTATGGAACGGTATCTGTGCTAATTTCAATCTCTGGTTTTATACAGCACCCCAACTCACCTTTCCCCTTAAGGAAGCATAAGTTGGTTTTCTACATTTGAGACCCTGTTCTGTTTTGTAATTCAGTTCCTGTGTAGCCAAGTTTACATTGCATGTGGTAGAGATATCTTATGATGTTTCTTTTTCTGTGTGACTTATTTCACTTAGAATCATCGTACCTGAATCCACTCATTATGCTGCTATGGGCCTGATGACATAGATTTCATTGCTGAGTGATATTGCATTGTACGTAAGTACCACAACTTCTTTATCCATTTTTCGCTTTCTGTGATATTGAACTTGGACCATAAATGAGGTTCTTGTAAACAGAGCTGTCCCTAACTTTGGGGTGGCTGAGTCTTTTTGATTTTAATTTCCCTAAGCTATAGGACCATAAGTGGAAGTGCCCTAGGCTCTGTTGCTTTGTTTTTTAGATGTTTCAGGAAACACCATACACTTCTCCAGAGTGGCTGTTGGCAATTTACATCCCGCCCATCAGCATAACAAGGCTCCCAGTTCTCCATGGCCTGTCCTGCCTTTCTGGATTTTACACTTTTTTCAGATGGCCCTTTTGACCGGGGAGCAGTGAGACTTCATTGTAGTGCAGATTTCTTTTGCAAGCTTGCTTGGTTGGCCAAAAAGGGCGTATGCGTTTTTTCCTGAATATATTAAGGAAAAAACGCATACGCCCTTTTTGGCCAAGTGCATCATTGTGGACGTTCTGCCTCTTTTCCTATGCTTTACATGCAATTCCAGTCTACCTCCTGAAATCGGTTTCCTGCAATTCTGCCCCGCTTTCAAGTCCTCTTGGCAGCCTTACTTCAATATATTTTTGGACGATAGCTGTCATTTATAACTCTGCAGGTATGTGAATGACAGTGCCCCTGAGCTCTTTTCTTCAACTCGCTTTCTTGTGAGCTGGCCGCAACACCGCAGGATTGCTTCAGGCCCTAGTGTGGTTCCGGCATGGCACGCTGAGCCTTTGTTTAATTCCTCTTCCTGGTGGGAAATGAGAGTTAAATTTTCCGGTCCAGACACCTCCAGCTAGTCTCTCATTGGTTCACCCTATTCCTGTTCATTTTCCGCAGAAATTGCAAACTGAGCCAAATAGGAGGTTAAAGGCACTGACTCTCCAAGTGGGGAGAGTGTTAGTAAAGCGTCTGGAATGTTGCAACCGAGTACCAGGGGACGAAAACTGAGACACATTTGAACACGTTTCCCGATCACATGGTGGATCATACTCTGGGTTCCACATGCATGTTTTAGCTGAAGGAAGAATCCCTTAAACCTGGAGAGTTGAGACCCCTGCAATGGGTACCATGCAATATGACTTCAAAGGGTCTGCATTTGCTCACCGAACCTCACCAATCCTATCACTGCTGCATTTATGCCACTGTACACACGCTTGATTCTCTTTCTGAGACATATAAATCCATAGGTTTTAAGATTCTTTCTAGTCAGGTATATTCTTACGCATTTAATATGGGGTGTAGAGTCCACTTCGTTGAGCAAGGAGTAGCTCTTGTCTATTAAATATTTGACTTATGGAACGGTATCTGTTCTAATTTCAATCTCTGGTTTTATGCAGCACCCCAACTCACCTTTCCCCTTAAGGAAGCATAAGTCGGTTTTCTACATTTGAGACCCTGTTCTGTTTTGTAATTCAGTTCCTGTGTAGCCAAGTTTACATTCCATGTGGTAGAGATATCTTATGATGTTTCTTTCTCTGTGTGACTTATTTCACTTACAATCGTCGTACCTGAATCCACTCATTATGCTGCTACGGGCCTGATGACATAGATTTCATTGCTGAGTGATATTGCATTGTACGTAAGTACCACAACTTCTTTATCCATTTTGCGCTTTCTGTGATATTGAACTTCTACCGGAAACGAGGTTCTTGTAAACAGAGCTGTCCCAAACATTGGGGTGGTTGTGTCTTTTTGATTTTAATTTCCCTAAGCTATAGGACCATAAGTGGAAGTGCCCTAGGCTCTGTTGCTTTGTTTTTTAGATGTTTCAGGAAACACCATACACTTCTCCAGAGTGAGTGTTGGCAATTTACATCCCGCCCATCAGCATAACAAGGCTCCCAGTTCTCCATGGCCTGTCCTGCCTTTCTGGATTTTACACATTTTTCAGATGGCCCTTTTGACCGGGGGGCAGTGAGACTTCATTGTAGTGCAGATTTCCTTTGCAAGCTTGCTTGGTTGGCCAAAAAGGGCGTATGCGTTTATTCCTGAATATATTCAGGAAAAAACGCATATGCCCTTTTTGGCCAAGTGCATCATTGTGGACGTTCTGCCTCTTTTCCTATGCTTTACATGCAATTCCAGTCTACCTCCTGAAATCGGTTTCCTGCAATTCTGCCCCGCTTTCAAGTCCTCTTGGCAGCCTTACTTCAATATATTTTTGGACGATAGCTGTCATTTATAACTCTGCAGTTTTGTGAATTACAGTGCCCCTGAGCTCCTTTCTTCAACTTGCTTTCTTGTGAGCTGGCCGCAACACCGCATCATCGCTTCAGGCCCTAGTGTTGTTCTGGCATGGCACGCTGAGCCTTTGTTTAATTCCACTTCCTGGTAGGAAATGAGAGTTAAATTTGCCCGTCCAGACACCTCCAGCTAGTCTCTCATTGGTTCTCCCTATTCCTGTTCATTTTCCGCAGAAATTGCAAACTGGGCCAAAGAGGAGGTTAAAGGCACTGACTCTCCAAGTGGGGAGAGTGTTAGTAAAGCGTCTGGAATGTTGCACCCGAGTACCAGGGGACGAAAACTGACACATTTGAACACGTTTCCCGATCACACGGTGGATCATACTCTGGGTTCCACATGCATGTTTTAGCTGAAGGAAGAATCCCTTAAACCTGGAGAGTTGAGACCCATGGAATGGGTACCATGCAATATGACTTCAAAGGGTCTGCATTTGCTCACCGAACCTCATCAATCCTATCACTGCTGCGTTTATGCCGCTATACACACGCTTGATTCTCTTTCGGAGATATATAAATCCATAGGTTTTAAGATTCTTACTAGTCAGGTATATTCTTAGGCGTTTAATATGGGGTGTTGAGTCCACTTCGTTGAGCAAAGTGTAGCTCTTTTCTATTACATATTTGGCTTATGGAATGATATCTGTGCTAATTTCAATGTCTGGTTTTATGCAGCACCCCAACTCACCTTTCCCCTTAAGGAAGCATAAGTTGGTTTTCTACATTTGAGACCCTGTTCTGTTTTGTAATTCAGTTCCTGTGTAGCCAAGTTTACATTCCGTGTAGTAGTGATATCTTATGATGTTTCTTTTTCTGTGTGACTTATTTCACTTAGAATCATCGTACCTGAATCCACTCATTATGCTGCTATGGGCCTGATGACATAGATTTCATTGCTGAGTGATATTGCATTGTAGGTAAGTACCACAACTTCTTTATCCATTTTTCACTTTCTGTGATATTGAACTTGTACCGTAAACGAGGTTCCTGTAAACAGAACCGTCCCAAACATTGGGGTGGCTGTGTCTTTTTGATTTTAATTTCCCTAAGCTATAGGACCATAAGTGGAAGTGCCCTAGGCTCTGTTGTTTTGTTTTTTAGATGTTTCAGGAAACACCATACACTTCTCCAGAGTGGCTGTTGGCAATTTACATCCCGCCCATCAGCATAACAAGGCTCCCAGTTGTCCATGGCCTGTCCTGCTTTGCTGGATTTTATACTTTTTTCAGATGGCCCTTTTGCCCGCGGGATAGTGAGACTTCATTGTAGTGCAGATTCCCTTTGCAAGCTTGCTTGGTTGGCCAAAAAGGGCGTATGCGTTTTTTCCTGAATATATTCAGGAAAAAACGCATACGCCCTTCTTGGCCAAGTGCATCATTGTGGACGTTCTGCCTCTTTTCCTATGCTTTACATGCAATTCCAGTCTACCTCCTGAAATCGGTTTCCTGCAATTCTGCCCCGCTTTCAAGTCCTCTTGGCAGCCTTACTTCAATATATTTTTGGACGATAGCTGTCGTTTATAACTCTGCAGGTTTGTGAATTACAGTGCCCCTGAGCTCCTTTCTTCAACTCGTTTTCTTGTGAGCTGGCCGCAACACCGCAGCATTGCTTCAGGCCCTAGTGTGGTTCCAGAATGGCACGCTGAGCCTTTGGTTAATTCCTCTTCCTGGTGGGCAATGAGCGTTAAATTTGCCCGTCCAGACACCTCCAGCTAGTCTCTCATTGGTTCACCCTATTCCTGTTCATTTTCCGCAGAAATTGCAAACTGGGCCAAACAGGAGGTTAAAGGCACTGACTCTCCAAGTGGGGAGAGTGTTAGTAAAGCGTCTGGAATGTTGCACCCGAGTACCGGGGGACGAAAACTGAGTCACATTTGAACACGTTTCCCGATCACACGGTGGATCATACTCTGGGTTCCACATGCATGTTTTAGCTGAAGGAAGAATCCCTTAAACCTGGAGAGTTGAGACCCCTGCAATGGGTACAATGCAATATGACTTCAAAGGGTCTGCATTTGCTCACCGAACCTCACCAATCCTAGCACTGCTGCATTTATGCCACTGTACACACGCTTGATTCTCTTTCGTAGACATATAAATCCATAGGTTTTAAGATTCTTACTAGTCAGGTATATTCTTAGGCGTTTAATATGGGGTGTAGAGTCCACTTCGTTGAGCAAGGAGTAGCTCTTGTCTATTACATATTTGGCTTATGGAACCGTATCTGTGCTAATTTCAATCTTTGGTTTTATGCAGCACCCCAACTCACCTTTACTCTTAAGCAAGCATAAGTCGGTTTTCTACATTTGAGACCCTGTTCTGTTTTGTAATTCAGTTCCTGTGTAGCCAAGTTTACATTCCATGTGGTAGAGATATCTTATGATGTTTCTTTCTCTGTGTGACTTATTTCACTTACAATCATCGTACCTGAATCCACTCATTATGTTGCTACGGGCCTGATGACATAGATTTCATTGCTGAGTGATATTGCATTGTACGTAAGTACCACAACTTCTTTATCCATTTTGCACTTTCTGTGATATTGAACTTGTACCGTAAACGAGGTTCTTGTAAACAGAGCTGTCCCAAACATTGGGGTGGTTGTGTCTTTTTGATTTTAATTTCCCTAAGCTATAGGACCATAAGTGGAAGTGCCCTAGGCTCTGTTGCTTTGTTTTTTAGATGTTTCAGGAAACACCATACACTTCTCCAGAGTGACTGTTGGCAATTTACATCCCGCCCATCAGCATAACAAGGCTCCCAGTTCTCCATGGCCTGTCCTGCCTTTCTGGATTTTACACATTTTTCAGATGGCCCTTTTGACCGGGGGGCAGTGAGACTTCATTGTAGTGCAGATTTCCTTTGCAAGCTTGCTTGGTTGGTCAAAAAGGGCGTAGGCTTTTTTTCTTGAGGAAAAATCGCATATGCCCTTTTTGGCCAAGTGCATCATTGTGGACGTTCTGCCTCTTTTCCTATGCTTTACATGCAATTCCAGTCTACCTCCTGAAATCGGTTTCCTGCAATTCTGCCCCGCTTTCAAGTCCTCTTGGCAGCCTTACTTCAATATATTTTTGGACGATAGCTGTCATTTATAACTCTGCAGTTTTGTGAATTACAGTGCCCCTGAGCTCCTTTCTTCAACTTGCTTTCTTGTGAGCTGGCCGCAACACCGCAGCATCGCTTCAGGCCCTAGTGTTGTTCCGGCATGGCACGCTGAGCCTTTGGTTAATTCCTCTTCCTGGTGGGAAATGAGAGTTAAATTTGCCCGTCCAGACACCTCCAGCTAGTCTCTCATTGGTTCTCCCTATTCCTGTTCATTTTCCGCAGAAATTGCAAACTGGGCCAAACAGGAGGTTAAAGGCACTGACTCTCCAAGTGGGGAGAGTGTTAGTAAAGCGTCTGGAATGTTGCACCCGAGTACCAGGGGACGAAAACTGACACATTTGATCACGTTTCCCGATCACACGGTGGATCATACTCTGGGTTCCACATGCATGTTTTAGCTGAAGGAAGAATCCCTTAAACCTGGAGAGTTGAGACCCATGGAATGGGTACCATGCAATATGACTTCAAAGGGTCTGCATTTGCTCACCGAACCTCATCAATCCTATCACTGCTGCGTTTATGCCACTATACACACGCTTGATTCTCTTTCGGAGATATATAAATCCATAGGTTTTAAGATTCTTACTAGTCAGGTATATTCTTAGGCGTTTAATATGGGGTGTTGAGTCCACTTCGTTGAGCAAAGTGTAGCTCTTTTCTATTACATATTTGGCTTATGGAATGATATCTGTGCTAATTTCAATGTCTGGTTTTATGCAGCACCCCAACTCACCTTTCCCCTTAAGGAAGCATAAGTTGGTTTTCTACATTTGAGACCCTGTTCTGTTTTGTAATTCAGTTCCTGTGTAGCCAAGTTTACATTCCGTGTAGTAGTGATATCTTATGATGTTTCTTTTTCTGTGTGACTTATTTCACTTAGAATCATCGTACCTGAATCCACTCATTATGCTGCTATGGGCCTGATGACATAGATTTCATTGCTGAGTGATATTGCATTGTAGGTAAGTACCACAACTTCTTTATCCATTTTTCACTTTCTGTGATATTGAACTTGTACCGTAAACGAGGTTCCTGTAAACAGAACCGTCCCAAACATTGGGGTGGCTGTGTCTTTTTGATTTTAATTTCCCTAAGCTATAGGACCATAAGTGGAAGTGCCCTAGGCTCTGTTGTTTTGTTTTTTAGATGTTTCAGGAAACACCATACACTTCTCCAGAGTGGCTGTTGGCAATTTACATCCCGCCCATCAGCATAACAAGGCTCCCAGTTGTCCATGGCCTGTCCTGCTTTGCTGGATTTTATACTTTTTTCAGATGGCCCTTTTGCCCGCGGGATAGTGAGACTTCATTGTAGTGCAGATTCCCTTTGCAAGCTTGCTTGGTTGGCCAAAAAGGGCGTATGCGTTTTTTCCTGAATATATTCAGGAAAAAACGCATACGCCCTTCTTGGCCAAGTGCATCATTGTGGACGTTCTGCCTCTTTTCCTATGCTTTACATGCAATTCCAGTCTACCTCCTGAAATCGGTTTCCTGCAATTCTGCCCCGCTTTCAAGTCCTCTTGGCAGCCTTACTTCAATATATTTTTGGACGATAGCTGTCGTTTATAACTCTGCAGGTTTGTGAATTACAGTGCCCCTGAGCTCCTTTCTTCAACTCGTTTTCTTGTGAGCTGGCCGCAACACCGCAGCATTGCTTCAGGCCCTAGTGTGGTTCCAGAATGGCACGCTGAGCCTTTGGTTAATTCCTCTTCCTGGTGGGCAATGAGCGTTAAATTTGCCCGTCCAGACACCTCCAGCTAGTCTCTCATTGGTTCACCCTATTCCTGTTCATTTTCCGCAGAAATTGCAAACTGGGCCAAACAGGAGGTTAAAGGCACTGACTCTCCAAGTGGGGAGAGTGTTAGTAAAGCGTCTGGAATGTTGCACCCGAGTACCGGGGGACGAAAACTGAGTCACATTTGAACACGTTTCCCGATCACACGGTGGATCATACTCTGGGTTCCACATGCATGTTTTAGCTGAAGGAAGAATCCCTTAAACCTGGAGAGTTGAGACCCCTGCAATGGGTACCATGCAATATGACTTCAAAGGGTCTGCATTTGCTCACCGAACCTCACCAATCCTAGCACTGCTGCATTTATGCCACTGTACACACGCTTGATTCTCTTTTGTAGACATATAAATCCATAGGTTTTAAGATTCTTACTAGTCAGGTATATTCTTAGGCGTTTAATATGGGGTGTAGAGTCCACTTCGTTGAGCAAGGAGTAGCTCTTGTCTATTACATATTTGGCTTATGGAACCGTATCTGTGCTAATTTCAATCTTTGGTTTTATGCAGCACCCCAACTCACCTTTACTCTTAAGCAAGCATAAGTCGGTTTTCTACATTTGAGACCCTGTTCTGTTTTGTAATTCAGTTCCTGTGTAGCCAAGTTTACATTCCATGTGGTAGAGATATCTTATGATGTTTCTTTCTCTGTGTGACTTATTTCACTTAGAATCATCGTACCTGAATCCACTCATTATGCTGCTACGGGCCTGATGACATAGATTTCATTGCTGAGTGATATTGCATTGTACGTAATTACCACAACTTCTTTATCCATTTTTCACTTTCTGTGATACTGAACTTGTACTGTAAACGAGGTTCTTGTAAACAGAGCCGTCCCAAACTTTGGGGTGGCTGTGTCGTTTTGATTTTAATTTCCCTAAGCTATAGGACCATAAGTGGAAGTGCCCTAGGCTCTGTTGCTTTGCTTTTTAGATGTTTCAGGAAACACCATACACTTCTCCAGAGTGGCTGTTCGCAATTTACATCCCGCACATCAGCATAACAAGGTTCCCAATTCTCCATGGCCTGTCCTGCCTTTCTGGATTTTACACTTTTTTCAGATGGCCCTTTTGACCGGGGGCAGTGAGACTTCATTGTAGTGCAGATTTCCTTTGCAAGCTTGCTTGGTTGGCCAAAAAGGGCGTATGCGTTTTTTCCGGAATATATTCAGGAAAAAACGCATACGCCCTTTTTGGCCAAGTGCATCATTGTGGACGTTCTGCCTCTTTTCCTATGCTTTACATGCAATTCCTGTCTACCTCCTGAAATCGGTTTCCTGCAATTCTGCCCCGCTTTCAAGTCCTCTTGGTAGCCTTACTTCAATATATTTTTGGATGATAGCTGTCATTTATAACTCTGCATGTCTGTGAATGACAGTGCCCCTGAGCTCCTTTCTTCAACTCGCGTTCTTGTGAGCTGGCCGCAACACCGTAGGATTGCTTCAGGCCCTAGTGTGGTTCCGGCATGGCACGCTGAGCCTTTGGTTAATTCCTCTTCCTGGTGCGTAATGAGAGTTAAATTTGACCGTCCAGACACCTCCAGCTATTCTCTCTTGGTTCTCCCTATTCCTGTTCATTTTCCGCAGAAATTGCAAACTGGGCCAAAGAGGAGGTTAAAGGCACTGACTCTCCAAGTGGGGAGAGTGTTAGTAAAGCTTCTGGAATGTTGCACCCGAGTACCGGGGGACGAAAACTGAGACACATTTGAACACGTTTCCCGATCACACGGTGGATCATACTCTGGGTTCCACATGCATGTTTTAGCTGAAGGAAGAATCCCTTAAACCTGGAGAGTTGAGACCCATGGAATGGGTACCATGCAATATGACTTGAAAGGGTCTGCATTTGCTCACCGATCCTCACCAATCCTATCACTGCTGCATTTATGCCGCTGTAAACACGCTTGATTCTCTTGCAGAGACATATAAATCCATAGGTTTTAAGATTCTTACTAGTCAGTTATATTCTTAGGCATTTAATATGTGGTGTTGAGTCCACTTCGTTGAGCAAGGAGAAGCTCTTGTCTATTACGTATTTGGCTTATGGAACGGTATCTGTGCTAATTTCAATCTCTGGTTTTATGCAGCACCCCAACTCACCTTTCCCCTTAAGGAAGCATAAGTTGGTTTTCTACATTTGAGACCCTGTTCTGTTTTGTAATTCAGTTCCTGTGTAGCCAAGTTTACATTCCGAGTAGTAGTGATATCTTATGATGTTTCTTTTTTTGTGTGACTTATTTCACTTAGAATCATCGTACCTGAATCCACTCATTATGCTGCTACGGGCCTGATGACATAGATTTCATTGCTGAGTGATATTGCATTGTACGTAAGTACCACAACTTCTTGATCCATTTTTCGCTTTCTGTGATATTGAACTTGTACCGTAAACGAGGTTCTTGTAAACAGAGCCGTCCCAAACTTTGGGGTGGCTGTGTCTTTTTTATTTTAATTTCCCTAAGCTATAGGACCATAAGTGGAAGTGCCCTAGGCTCTGTTGCTTTGTTTTTTAGATGTTTCAGGAAACACCATACACTTCTCCATAGTCGCTGTTGGCAATTTACATCCCGCCCATCAGCATAACAAGGCTCTCCCATCTCCATGGCCTGTCCTGCCTTTCTGAATTTTACACTTTTATCAGATGGCCCTTTTGACCGGGGGGCAGTGAGACTTCATTGTAGTGCAGATTTCCTTTGCAAGCTTGCTTGGTTGGCCAAGAAGGGCGTATGCGTTTTTTCCTGAATATATTAAGGAAAAAACGCATACGCCCTTTTTGGCCAAGTGCATCATTGTGGACGTTCTGCCTCTTTTCCTATGCTTTACATGCAATTCCAGTCTACCTCCTGAAATCGGTTTCCTGCAATTCTGCCCCGCTTTCAAGTCCTCTTGGCAGCCTTACTTCAATATATTTTTGGACGATAGCTATCATTTATAACTCTGCAGGTATGTGAATGACAGTGCCCCTGAGCTCCTTTCTTCAACTCGCTTTCTTGTGAGCTGGCCGCAACACCGCAGGATTGCTTCAGGCCATAGTGTGGTTCCGGCATGGCACGCTGAGCCTTTGTTTAATTCCTCTTCCTGGTGGGAAATGAGAGTTAAATTTGCCCGTCCAGACACCTGCATCTAGTCTCTCATTGGTTCTCCCTATTCCTGTTCATTTTCCGCAGAAATTGCAAACTGGGCCAAACAGGAGGTTAAAGGCACTGACTCTCCAAGTGGGGAGAGTGTTAGTAAAGCGTCTGGAATGTTGCATCCGAGTACCAGGGGACGAAAACTGAGACACATTTGAACACGTTTCCCGATCACATGGTGGATCATACTCTGGGTTCCACATGCATGTTTTAGCTGAAGGAAGAATCCCTTAAACCTGGAGAGTTGAGACCCCTGCAATGGGTACCATGCAATATGACTTCAAAGGGTCTGCATTTGCTCACCGAACCTCACCAATCCTATCACTGCTGCATTTATGCCACTGTACACACGCTTGATTCTCTTTCTGAGACATATATATCCATAGGTTTTAAGATTCTTACTAGTCAGGTATATTCTTAGGCGTTTAACATGGGGTGTAGAGTCCACTTCGTTGAGCAAGGAGTAGCTCTTGTCTATTACATATTTGGCTTATGGAACGGTATCTGTACTAATTTCAATCTCTGGTTTTATACAGCACCCCAACTCACCTTTCCCCTTAAGCAAGCATAAGTCGGTTTTCTACATTTGAGACCCTGTTCTGTTTTGTAATTCAGTTCCTGTGTAGCCAAGTTTACATTGCATGTGGTAGAGATATCTTATGATGTTTCTTTTTCTGTGTGACTTATTTCACTTAGAATCATCGTACCTGAATCCACTCATTATGCTGCTATGGGCCTGATGACATAGATTTCATTGCTGAGTGATATTGCATTGTACGTAAGTACCACAACTTCTTTATCCATTTTTCGCTTTCTGTGATATTGAACTTGGACCATAAATGAGGTTCTTGTAAACAGAGCTGTCCCTAACTTTGGGGTGGCTGAGTCTTTTTGATTTTAATTTCCCTAAGCTATAGGACCATAAGTGGAAGTGCCCTAGGCTCTGTTGCTTTGTTTTTTAGATGTTTCAGGAAACACCATACACTTCTCCAGAGTGGCTGTTGGCAATTTACATCCCGCCCATCAGCATAACAAGGCTCCCAGTTCTCCATGGCCTGTCCTGCCTTTCTGGATTTTACACTTTTTTCAGATGGCCCTTTTGACCGGGGAGCAGTGAGACTTCATTGTAGTGCAGATTTCCTTTGCAAGCTTGCTTGGTTGGCCAAAAAGGGCGTATGCGTTTTTTCCTGAATATATTAAGGAAAAAACGCATACGCCCTTTTTGGCCAAGTGCATCATTGTGGACGTTCTGCCTCTTTTCCTATGCTTTACATGCAATTCCAGTCTACCTCCTGAAATCGGTTTCCTGCAATTCTGCCCCGCTTTCAAGTCCTCTTGGCAGCCTTACTTCAATATATTTTTGGACGATAGCTGTCATTTATAACTCTGCAGGTATGTGAATGACAGTGCCCCTGAGCTCCTTTCTTCAACTCGCTTTCTTGTGAGCTGGCCGCAACACCGCAGGATTGCTTCAGGCCCTAGTGTGGTTCCGGCATGGCACGCTGAGCCTTTGTTTAATTCCTCTTCCTGGTGGGAAATGAGAGTTAAATTTTCCGGTCCAGACACCTCCAGCTAGTCTCTCATTGGTTCTCCCTATTCCTGTTCATTTTCCGCAGAAATTGCAAACTGAGCCAAATAGGAGTTTAAAGGCACTGACTCTCCAAGTGGGGAGAGTGTTAGTAAAGCGTCTGGAATGTTGCAACCGAGTACCAGGGGAGGAAAACTGAGACACAATTTAACACGTTTCCCGATCACACGGTGGATCATACTCTGGGTTCCACATGCATGTTTTAGCTGAAGGAAGAATCCCTTAAACCTGGAGAGTTGAGACCCATGGAATGGGTACCATGCAATATGACTTCAAAGGGTCTGCATTTGCTCACCGAACCTCATCAATCCTATCACTGCTGCGTTTATGCCGCTATACACACGCTTGATTCTCTTTCGGAGATATATAAATCCATAGGTTTTAAGATTCTTACTAGTCAGGTATATTCTTAGGCGTTTAATATGGGGTGTTGAGTCCACTTCGTTGAGCAAAGTGTAGCTCTTTTCTATTACATATTTGGCTTATGGAATGATATCTGTGCTAATTTCAATGTCTGGTTTTATGCAGCACCCCAACTCACCTTTCCCCTTAAGGAAGCATAAGTTGGTTTTCTACATTTGAGACCCTGTTCTGTTTTGTAATTCAGTTCCTGTGTAGCCAAGTTTACATTCCGTGTAGTAGTGATATCTTATGATGTTTCTTTTTCTGTGTGACTTATTTCACTTAGAATCATCATACCTGAATCCACTCATTATGCTGCTATGGGCCTGATGACATAGATTTCATTGCTGAGTGATATTGCATTGTAGGTAAGTACCACAACTTCTTTATCCATTTTTCACTTTCTGTGATATTGAACTTGTACCGTAAACGAGGTTCCTGTAAACAGAACCGTCCCAAACATTGGGGTGGCTGTGTTTTTTGATTTTAATTTCCCTAAGCTATAGGACCATAAGTGGAAGTGCCCTAGGCTCTGTTGTTTTGTTTTTTAGATGTTTCAGGAAACACCATACACTTCTCCAGAGTGGCTGTTGGCAATTTACATCCCGCCCATCAGCATAACAAGGCTCCCAGTTGTCCATGACCTGTCCTGCTTTGCTGGATTTTATACTTTTTTCAGATGGCCCTTTTGCCCGCGGGATAGTGAGACTTCATTGTAGTGCAGATTTCTTTTGCAAGCTTGCTTGGTTGGCCAAAAAGGGCGTATGCGTTTTTTCCTGAATATATTCAGGAAAAAACGCATACGCCCTTCTTGGCCAAGTGCATCATTGTGGACGTTCTGCCTCTTTTCCTATGCTTTACATGCAATTCCAGTCTACCTCCTGAAATCGGTTTCCTGCCATTCTGCCCCGCTTTCAAGTCCTCTTGGCAGCCTTACTTCAATATATTTTTGGACGATAGCTGTCATTTATAACTCTGCAGGTTTGTGAATTACAGTGCCCCTGAGCTCCTTTCTTCAACTCGTTTTCTTGTGAGCTGGCCGCAACACCGCAGCATTGCTTCAGGCCCTAGTGTGGTTCCAGAATGGCACGCTGAGCCTTTGGTTAATTCCTCTTCCTGGTGGGAAATGAGAGTTAAATTTGCCCGTCCAGACACCTCCAGCTAGTCTCTCATTGGTTCTCCCTATTCCTGTTCATTTTCCGCAGAAATTGCAAACTGGGCCAAACAGGAGGTTAAAGGCACTGACTCTCCAAGTGGGGAGAGTGTTAGTAAAGCGTCTGGAATGTGTCACCCGAGTACCAGGGGATGAAAACTGACACAACTGAACACGTTTCCCGATCACATGGTGGATCATACTCTGGGTTCCACATGCATGTTTTAGCTGAAGGAAGAATCCCTTAAACCTGGAGAGTTGAGACCCATGGAATGGGTACCATGCAATATGACTTCAAAGGGTCTGCATTTGTTCACCGAACCTCACCAATCCTATCACTGCTGCGTTTATGCCGCTGTACACACGCTTGATTCTCTTTCGGAGACATAGAAATCCATAGGTTTTAAGATTCTTACTAGTCAGGTATATTCTTACGCGTTTAATATGGGGTGTAGAGTCCACTTCGTTGAGCAAGGAGTAGCTCTTGTCTATTAAATATTTGGCTTATGGAACGGTATCTGTTCTAATTTCAATCTCTGGTTTTATGCAGCACCCCAACTCACCTTTCGCCTTAAGCAAGCATAAGTCGGTTTTCTACATTTGAGACCCTGTTCTGTTTTGTAATTCAGTTCCTGTGTAGCCAAGTTTATATTCCTTGTAGTAGTGATATCTTATGATGTTTGTTTTTCTGTGTGACTTATTTCACTTAGAATCATCGTACCTGAATCCACTCATTATGCTGCTACGGGCCTGATGACATAGATTTCATTGCTGAGTGATATTGCATTGTACGTAAGTACCACAACTTCTTTATCCATTTTTCGCTTTCTGTGATATTGAACTTGGACCATAAATGAGGTTCTTGTACACAGACCTGTCCCTAACTTTGGGGTGGCTGAGTCTTTTTGATTTTAATTTCCCTAAGCTATAGGACCATAAGTGGAAGTGCCCTAGGCTCTGTTGCTTTGTTTTTTAGATGTTTCAGGAAACACCATACACTTCTCCAGAGTGGCTGTTGGCAATTTACATCCCGCCCATCAGCATAACAAGGCTCCCAGTTCTCCATGGCCTGTCCTACCTTTCTGGATTTTACACTTTTTTCAGATGGCCCTTTTGACCGGGGAGCAGTGAGACTTCATTGTAGTGCAGATTTCCTTTGCAAGCTTGCTTGGTTGGCCAAAAAGGGCGTATGCGTTTTTTCCTGAATATATTAAGGAAAAAACGCATACGCCCTTTTTGGCCAAGTGCATCATTGTGGACGTTCTGCCTCTTTTCCTATGCTTTACATGCAATTCCAGTCTACCTCCTGAAATCGGTTTCCTGCAATTCTGCCCCGCTTTCAAGTCCTCTTGGCAGCCTTACTTCAATATATTTTTGGACGATAGCTGTCATTTATAACTCTGCAGGTATGTGAATGACAGTGTCCCTGAGCTCCTTTCTTCAACTCGCTTTCTTGTGAGCTGGCCGCAACACCGCAGGATTGCTTCAGGCCCTAGTGTGGTTCCGGCATGGCACGCTGAGCCTTTGTTTAATAACTCTTCCTGGTGGGAAATGATAGTTAAATTTGCCCATCCAGACACCTCCAGCTAGTCTCTCATTGGTTCTCTCTATTCCTGTTCATTTTCCGCAGAAATTGCAAACTGGGCCAAACAGGAGGTTAAAGGCACTGACTCTCCAATTGGGGAGAGTGTTAGTAAAGCGTCTGGAATGTTGCACCCGAGTACCAGGGGACGAAAACTGAGACACATTTGAACACGTTTCCCTATCACATGGTGGATCATACTCTGGGTTCCACATGCATGTTTTAGCTGAAGGAAGAATCCCTTAAACCTGGAGAGTTGAGACCCCTGCAATGGGTACCATGCAATATGACTTCAAAGGGTCTGCATTTGCTCACCGAACCTCACCAATCCTATCACTGCTGCATTTATGCCACTGTACACACGCTTGATTCTCTTTCTGAGACATATAAATCCATAGGTTTTAAGATTCTTACTAGTCAGGTATATACTTAGGCGTTTAATATGGGGTGTAGAGTCCACTTCGTTGAGCAAGGAGTAGCTCTTGTCTATTACATATTTGGCTTATGGAACGGTATCTGTGCTAATTTCAATCTCTGGTTTTATGCAGCACCCCAACTCACCTTTCCCCTTAAGCAAGCATAAGTCGGTTTTCTACATTTGAGACCCTGTTCTGTTTTGTAATTCAGTTCCTGTGTAGCCAAGTTTACATTCCGTGTAGTAGTGATATCTTATGATGTTTCTTTTTCTGTGTGACTTATTTCACTTAGAATCATCGTACCTGAATCCACTCATTATGCTGCTACGGGCCTGATGACATAGATTTCATTGCTGAGTGATATTGCATTGTACGTAAGTACCACAACTTCTTTACCCATTTTTCGCTTTCTGTGATATTGAACTTGTACCGTAAACGAGGTTCTTGTAAACAGAGCCGTCCCAAACTTTGGGGTGGCTGTGTCTTTTTGATTTTAATTTCCCTAAGCTATAGGACCATAAGTGGAAGTGCCCTAGGCTCTGTTGCTTTGTTTTTTAGATGTTTCAGGAAACACCATACACTTCTCCAGAGTGGCTGTTGGCAATTTACATCCCGCCCATCAGCATAACAAGGCTCCCAGTGTTCCATGGCCTGTCCTGCCTTTCTGGATTTTACACATTTTTCAGATGGCCCTTTTGACTGGGGGGCAGTGAGACTTCATTGTAGTGCAGATTTCCTTTGCAAGCTTGCTTGGTTGGCCAAAAAGGGCGTATGCGTTTTTTCCTGAATATATTCAGGAAAAAACGCATACGCCCTTTTTGGCCAAGTGCATCATTGTGGACGTTCTGCCTCTTTTCCTTTGCTTTACATGCTATTCCAGTCTACCTCCTGAAATCGGTTTCCTGCAATTCTGCCCCGCTTTCAAGTCCTCTTGGCAGCCTTACTTCAATATATTTTTGGACGATAGCTGTCATTTATAACTCTGCAGGTATGTGAATGACAGTGCCCCTGAGCTCCTTTCTTCAACTCGTTTTCTTGTGAGCTGGCCGCAACACCGCAGCATTGCTTCAGGCCCTAGTGTGGTTCCGGCATGGCACGCTGAGCCTTTGGTTAATTCCTCTTCCTGGTGGGAAATGAGAGTTAAATTTGCCCGTCCAGACACCTCCAGCTAGTCTCTCATTGGTTCTCCCTATTCCTGTTCATTTTCCGCAGAAATTGCAAACTGGGCCAAACAGGAGGATAAAGGCACTGACTCTCCAAGTGGGGAGAGTGTTAGTAAAGCGTCTGGAATGTTGCACCCGAGTACCGGGGGACGAAAACTGAGTCACATTTGAACACGTTTCCCGATCACATGGTGGATCATACTCTGGGTTCCACATGCATGTTTTAGCTGAAGGAAGAATCCCTTAAACCTGGAGAGTTGAGACCCATGGAATGGGTACCATGCAATATGACTTCAAAGGGTCTGCATTTGCTCACCGAACCTCACCAATCCTAACACTGCTTCATTTATGCCGCTGTACACATGGTTGCTTCTCTTTTGGAGACATATAAATCCATAGGTTTTAAGATTCTTACTAGTCAGGTATATTCTTATGCGTTTAATATGGGGTGTTGAGTCCACTTCGTTGAGCAAGGAGTAGCTCTTGTCTATTACATATTTGGCTTATGGAACGGTATCTGTGCTAATTTCAATCTCTGGTTTTATGCAGCACCCCAACTCACCTTTCCCCTTAAGCAAGCATAAGATGGTTTTCTACATTTGAGACCCTGTTCTGTTTTGTAATTCAGTTCCTGTGTAGCCAAGTTTACATTCCGTGTAGTAGTGATATCTTATGATGTTTCTTTTTCTGTGTGACTTATTTCACTTAGAATCATCGTACCTGAATCCACTCATTATGCTGCTATGGGCCTGATGACATAGATTTCATTGCTGAGTGATATTGCATTGTACGTAAGTACCACAACTTCTTGATCTATTTTTCGCTTTCTGTGATATTGAACTTGTACCGTAAACGAGGTTCTTGTAAACAGAGCTGTCCCAAACATTGGGGTGGTTGTGTCTTTTTGATTTTAATTTCCCTAAGCTATAGGACCATAAGTGGAAGTGCCCTAGGCTCTGTTGCTTTGTTTTTTAGATGTTTCAGGAAACACCATACACTTCTCCAGAGTGGCTGTTGGCAATTTACATCCCGCCCATCAGCATAACAAGGCTCCCAGTTCTCCATGGCCTGTCCTGCCTTTCTGGATTTTACACTTTTTTCAGATGACCCTTTTGACCGGGGGACAGTGAGACTTCATTGTAGTGCAGATTTCCTTTGCAAGCTTGCTTGGTTGGCCAAAAAGGGCGTAGGCTTTTTTTCTTGAGGAAAAATCGCATATGCCCTTTTTGGCCAAGTGCATCATTGTGGACGTTCTGCCTCTTTTCCTATGCTTTACATGCAATTCCAGTCTACCTCCTGAAATCGGTTTCCTGCAATTCTGCCCCGCTTTCAAGTCCTCTTGGCAGCCTTACTTCAATATATTTTTGGACGATAGCTGTCATTTATAACTCTGCAGTTTTGTGAATTACAGTGCCCCTGAGCTCCTTTCTTCAACTTGCTTTCTTGTGAGCTGACCGCAACACCGCAGCATCGCTTCAGGCCCTAGTGTTGTTCCGGCATGGCACGCTGAGCCTTTGGTTAATTCCTCTTCCTGGTGGGAAATGAGAGTTAAATTTGCCCGTCCAGACACCTCCAGCTAGTCTCTCATTGGTTCTCCCTATTCCTGTTCATTTTCCGCAGAAATTGCAAACTGGGCCAAACAGGAGGTTAAAGGCACTGACTCTCCAAGTGGGGAGAGTGTTAGTAAAGCGTCTGGAATGTTGCACCCGAGTACCAGGGGACGAAAACTGACACATTTGAACACGTTTCCCGATCACACGGTGGATCATACTCTGGGTTCCACATGCATGTTTTAGCTGAAGGAAGAATCCCTTAAACCTGGAGAGTTGAGACCCATGGAATGGGTACCATGCAATATGACTTCAAAGGGTCTGCATTTGCTCACCGAACCTCATCAATCCTATCACTGCTGCGTTTATGCCGCTATACACACGCTTGATTCTCTTTCGGAGATATATAAATCCATAGGTTTTAAGATTCTTACTAGTCAGGTATATTTTTAGGCGTTTAATATGGGGTGTTGAGTCCACTTCGTTGAGCAAAGTGTAGCTCTTTTTTATTACATATTTGGCTTATGGAACGATATCTGTGCTAATTTCAATGTCTGGTTTTATGCAGCACCCCAACTCACCTTTCCCCTTAAGGAAGCATAAGTTGGTTTTCTACATTTGAGACCCTGTTCTGTTTTGTAATTCAGTTCCTGTGTAGCCAAGTTTACATTCCGTGTAGTAGTGATATCTTATGATGTTTCTTTTTCTGTGTGACTTATTTCACTTAGAATCATCGTACCTGAATCCACTCATTATGCTGCTATGGGCCTGATGACATAGATTTCATTGCTGAGTGATATTGCATTGTAGGTAAGTACCACAACTTCTTTATCCATTTTTCACTTTCTGTGATATTGAACTTGTACCGTAAACGAGGTTCCTGTAAACAGAACCGTCCCAAACTTTGGGGTGGCTGTGTCTTTTTGATTTTAATTTCCCTAAGCTATAGGACCATAAGTGGAAGTGCCCTAGGCTCTATTGTTTTGTTTTTTAGATGTTTCAGGAAACACCATACACTTCTCCAGAGTGGCTGTTGGCAATTTACATCCCGCCCATCAGCATAACAAGGCTCCCAGTTCTCCATGGCCTGTCCTGCCTTTCTGGATTTTATACTTTTTTCAGATGGCCCTTTTGCCCGCGGGATAGTGAGACTTCACTGTAGTGCAGATTCCCTTTGCAAGCTTGCTTGGTTGGCCAAAAAGGGCGTATGCGTTTTTTCCTGAATATATTCAGGAAAAAACGCATACGCCCTTTTTGGCCAAGTGCATCATTGTGGACGTTCTGCCTCTTTTCCTATGCTTTACATGCAATTCCAGTCTACCTCCTGAAATCGGTTTCCTGCAATTCTGCCCCGCTTTCTAGTCCTCTTGGCAGCCTTACTTCAATATATTTTTGGACGATAGCTGTCATTTATAACTCTGCAGGTTTGTGAATTACAGTGCCCCTGAGCTCCTTTCTTCAACTCGTTTTCTTGTGAGCTGGCCGCAACACCGCAGCATTGCTTCAGGCCCTAGTGTGGTTCCAGAATGGCACGCTGAGCCTTTGGTTAATTCCTCTTCCTGGTGGGCAATGAGAGTTAAATTTGCCCGTCCAGACACCTCCAGCTAGTCTCTCATTGGTTCTCCCTATTCCTGTTCATTTTCTGCAGAAATTGCAAACTGGGCCAAACAGGAGGTTAAAGGCACTGACTCTCCAAGTGGGGAGAGTGTTAGTAAAGCGTCTGGAATGTTGCACCCGAGTACCGGGGGACGAAAACTGAGTCACATTTGAACACGTTTCCCGATCACACGGTGGATTATACTCTGGGTTCCACATGCATGTTTTAGCTGAAGGAAGAATCCCTTAAACCTGGAGAGTTGAGACCCATGGAATTGGTACCATGCAATATGACTTGAAAGGGTCTGCATTTGCTCACCGAACCTCAACAATCCTAACACTGCTGCGTTTATGCCGCTGTACACACGCTTGATTCTCTTTCGGAGACATATAAATCCATAGGTTTTAAGATTCTTACTAGTCAGGTATATTCTTATGCGTTTAATATGGGGTGTTGAGTCCACTTCGTTGAGCAATGAGTAGCTCTTGTCTATTACATATTTGGCTTATGGAACGGTATCCGTTCTAATTTCAATCTCTGGTTTTATGCAGCACCCCAACTCACCTTTCCCCTTAAGCAAGCATAAGTTGGTTTTCTACATTTGAGACCCTGTTCTGTTTTGTAATTCAGTTCCTGTGTAGCCAAGTTTACATTCCGTGTAGTAGTGATATCTTATGATGTTTCTTTTTCTGTGTGACTTATTTCACTTAGAATCATCGTACCTGAATCCACTCATTATGTTGCTACGGGCCTGATGACATAGATTTCATTGCTGAGTGATATTGCATTGTACGTAAGTACCACAACTTCTTTACCCATTTTTCGCTTTCTGTGATATTGAACTTGTACCGTAAACTAGGATCTTGTAAACAGAGCCGTCCCAAACTTTGGGGTGGCTGTGTCTTTTTGATTTTAATTTCCCTAAGCTATAGGACCATAAGTGGAAGTGCCCTAGGCTCTGTTGCTTTGTTTTTTAGATGTTTCAGGAAACACCATACACTTCTCCAGAGTGGCTGTTGGCAATTTACATCCCGCCCATCAGCATAACAAGGCTCCCAGTGTTCCATGGCCTGTCCTGCCTTTCTGTATTTTACACATTTTTCAGATGGCCCTTTTGACTGGGGGGCAGTGAGACTTCATTGTAGTGCAGATTTCCTTTGCAAGCTTGCTTGGTTGGCCAAAAAGGGCGTATGCGTTTTTTCCTGATTATATTCAGGAAAAAACGCATACGCCCTTTTTGGCCAAGTGCATCATTGTGGATGTTCTGCCTCTTTTCCTATGCTTTACATGCAATTACAGTCTACCTCCTGAAATCGGTTTCCTGCAATTCTGCCCCGCTTTCAAGTCCTCTTGGCAGCCTTACTTCAATATATTTTTGGATGATAGCTGTCATTTATAACTCTGCATGTCTGTGAATGACAGTGCCCCTGAGCTCCTTTCTTCAACTCGCGTTCTTGTGAGCTGGCCGCAACACAGTAGGATTGCTTCAGGCCCTAGTGTGTATCCGGCATGGCACGCTGAGCCTTTGGTTAATTCCTCTTCCTGGTGGGTAATGAGAGTTAAATTTGACCGTCCAGACACCTCCAGCTAGTCTCTCTTGGTTCTCCCTATTCCTGTTCATTTTCCGCAGAAATTGCAAACTGGGCCAAAGAGGAGGTTAAAGGCACTGACTCTCCAAGTGGGGAGAGTGTTAGTAAAGCGTCTGGAATGTTGCACCCGAGTACCGGGGGACGAAACCTGAGACACCTTTGAACACGTTTCCCGATCACACGGTGGATCATACTCTGGGTTCCACATGCATGTTTTAGCTGAAGGAAGAATCCCTTAAACCTGGAGAGTTGAGACCCATGGAATGGGTACCATGCAACATGACTTCAAAGGGTCAGCATTTGCTCACCGATCCTCACCAATCCTATCACTGCTGCGTTTATGCCGCTGTACACACGCTTGATTCTCTTTCGGAGACATATAAATCCATAGGTTTTAAGATTCTTACTAGTCAGTTATATTCTTAGGCGTTTAATATGGGGTGTTGAGTCCACTTCGTTGAGCAAGGAGTAGCTCTTGTCTATTACATATTTGGCTTATGGAACGGTATCTGTGCTAATTTCAATCTCTGGATTTTTGCAGCACCCCAACTCACATTTCCCCTTAAGCAAGCATAAGTTGGTTTTCTACATTTGAGACCCTGTTCTGTTTTATAATCCAGTTCCTGTGTAGCCAAGTTTACATTCCGTGTAGTAGTGATATCTTATGATGTTTCTTTTTCTCTGTGACTTATTTCACTTAGAATCATCGTACCTGAATCCACTCGTTATGCTTCTCCGGGCCTGACGACATAGATTTCATTGCTGAGTGATATTGCATTGTACGTAAGTACCACAACTTCTTTATCCATTTTTCGCTTTCTGTGATATTGAACTTGTATCGTAAACGAGGTTCTTGTTAACAGAACCGTCCCAAACTTTGGGGTGGCTGTGTCTTTTTGAATTTAATTTCCCTAAGCTATAGGACCATAAGTGGAATTGCCCTAAGCTCTGTTGCTTTGTTTTTTAGATGTTTCAGGAAACACCATACACTTCTCCAGAGTGGCTGTTGGCAATATACATCCCGCCCATGAGCATAACAAGGCTCCCAGTTCTCCATGGCCTGTCCTGCCTTTCTGGATTTTACACTTTTTTCAGATGGCCCTTTTGACCGGGGAGCAGTGAGACATCATTGTAGTGCAGATTTCCTTTGCAAGCTTGCTTGGTTGGCCAAAAAGGGCGTATGCGTTTTTTCCTGAATATATTCAGGAAAAAACGCATACGCCCTTTTTGGCCAAGTGCATCATTGTGGACGTTCTGTCTATTTTCCTGTGGTTTACATGCAAATCCAGTCTACCTCCTGAAATCGGTTTCCTGCAATTCTGCCCCGCTTTCAAGTCCTCTTGGCAGCCTTACTTCAATATATTTTTGGACGATAGCTGTCAATTTTAACTCTGCAGGTTTGTGAATGACAGTGCCCCTGAGCTCCTTTCTTCAACTCGCTTTCTTGTGAGCTGGCCGCAACACCGCAGGATTGCTTCAGGTCCCAGTGTGGTTCCGGCATGGCACGCTGAGCCTTTGGTTAATTCCACTTCCTGGTGGGAAATGAGAGTTAAATTTGCCCGTCCAGACACCTCCAGCTAGTCTCTTATTTGTTCTCCCTATTCCTGTTCATTTTCCGCAGAAATTGCAAACTGGGCCAAACAAGAGGTTAAAGGCACAGACTCTCCAAGTGGGGAGAGTGTTAGTAAAGCGTCTGGAATGTTGCATCCGAGTACCAGGGGACGAAAACTGAGACACCTTTGAACACGTTTCCCAATCACATGGTGTATCATACTCTGGGTTTCACATGCATGTTTTAGCTGAAGGAAGAATCCCTTAAACCTGGAGAGTTGAGACCCATGGAATGGGTACCATGCAATATGACTTCAAAGGGTCTGCATTTGCTCACCGAACCTCACCAATCCTATCACTGCTGCGTTTATGCCGCTGTACACACTCTTGATTCTCTTTTGGAGACATATAAATCCATAGGTTTTAAGATTCTTACTAGTCAGGTATATTCGTAGGCGTTTAATATGGGGTGTTGAGTCCACTTCATTGAACAAGGAGTAGCTCTTGTCTATTACATATTTGGCTTATGGAACGGTATCTGTGCTAATTTCAATCTCTGGTTTTATGCAGCACCCCAACTCACCTTTCCCCTTAAGCAAGCATAAGTTGGATTTCTACATTTGAGACCCTGTTCTGTTTTGTAATTCAGTTCCTGTGTAGCCAAGTTTACATTCCTTGTAGTAGTGATATCTTATGATGTTTGTTTTTCTGTGTGACTTATTTCACTTAGAATCATCGTACCTGAATCCACTCATTATGCTGCTACGGGCCTGATGACATAGATTTCATTGCTGAGTGATATTGCATTGTACGTAAGTACCACAACTTCTTTATCCATTTTTCGCTTTCTGTGATATTGAACTTGGACCGTAAATGAGGTTCTTGTAAACAGAGCTGTCCCTAACTTTGGGGTGGCTGAGTCTTTTTGATTTTAATTTCCCTAAGCTATAGGACCATAAGTGGAAGTGCCCTAGGCTCTGTTGCTTTGTTTTTTAGATGTTTCAGGAAACACCATACACTTCTCCAGAGTGGCTGTTGGCAATTTACATCCCGCCCATCAGCATAACAAGGCTCCCAGTTCTCCATGGCCTGTCCTGCCTTTCTGGATTTTACACTTTTTTCAGATGGCCCTTTTGACCGGGGGGCAGTGAGACTTCATTGTAGTGCAGATTTCCTTTGCAAGCTTGCTTGGTTGGCCAAAAAGGGCGTATGCGTTTTTTCCTGAATATATTAAGGAAAAAACGCATACGCCCTTTTTGGCCAAGTGCATCATTGTGGACGTTCTGCCTCTTTTCCTATGCTTTACATGCAATTCCAGTCTACCTCCTGAAATCGGTTTCCTGCAATTCTGCCCCGCTTTCAAGTCCTCTTGGCAGCCTTACTTCAATATATTTTTGGACGATAGCTGTCATTTATAACTCTGCAGGTATGTGAATGACAGTGCCCCTGAGCTCCTTTCTTCAACTCGCTTTCTTGTGAGCTGGCCGCAACACCGCAGCATTGCTTCAGGCCCTAGTGTTGTTCCGGCATGGCACGCTCAGCCTTTGTTTAATTCCTCTTCCTGGTGGGAAATGAGAGTTAAATTTGCCCATCCAGACACCTCCAGCTAGTCTCTCATTGGTTCTCCCTATTCCTGTTCATTTTCCGCAGAAATTGCAAACTGGGCCAAACAGGAGGTTAAAGGCACTGACTCTCCAAGAGACGAGAGTGTTAGTAAAGCGTCTGGAATGTTGCACCCGAGTACCAGGGGACGAAAACTGACACATTTGAACACGTTTCCCGATCACACGGTGGATCATACTCTGGGTTCCACATGCATGTTTTAGCTGAAGGAAGAATCCCTTAAACCTGGAGAGTTGAGACCCGTGGAATGGGTACCATGCAATATGACTTCAAAGGGTCTGCATTTTCTCACCGAACCTCATCAATCCTATCACTGCTGCGTTTATGCCGCTATACACACGCTTGATTCTCTTTCGGAGATATATAAATCCATAGGTTTTAAGATTCTTACTAGTCAGGTATATTCTTAGGCGTTTAATATGGGGTGTTGAGTCCACTTCGTTGAGCAAGGTGTAGCTCTTTTCTATTACATATTTGGCTTATGGAACGATATCTGTGCTAATTTCAATGTCTGGTTTTATGCAGCACCCCAACTCACCTTTCCCCTTAAGGAAGCATAAGTTGGTTTTCTACATTTGAGACCCTGTTCTGTTTTGTAATTCAGTTCCTGTGTAGCCAAGTTTACATTCCGTGTAGTAGTGATATCTTATGATGTTTCTTTTTCTGTGTGACTTATTTCACTTAGAATCATCGTACCTGAATCCACTCATTATGCTGCTATGGGCCTGATGACATAGATTTCATTGCTGAGTGATATTGCATTGTAGGTAAGTACCACAACTTCTTTATCCATTTTTCACTTTCTGTGATATTGAACTTGTACCGTAAACGAGGTTCCTGTAAACAGAACCGTCCCAAACTTTGGGGTGGCTGTGTCTTTTTGATTTTAATTTCCCTAAGCTATAGGACCATAAGTGGAAGTGCCCTAGGCTCTGTTGCTTTGTTTTTTAGATGTTTCGGGAAACACCATACACTTCTCCATTGTCACTGTTGGCAATTTACATCCCGCCCATCAGCATAACAAGGCTCTCACGTCTCCATGGCCTGTCCTGCCTTTCTGGATTTTACACTTTTATCAGATGGCCCTTTTGACTGGGGGCCAGTGAGACTTCATTGTAGTGCAGATTTCGTTTGCAAGCTTGCTTGCTTGGCCAAAAAGGGCGTATGCGTTTTTTCTTGAATATATTCAGGAAAAAACGCATACGCCACTTTTGGCCAAGTGCATCATTGTGGACGTTCTGCCTCTTTTCCTATGCTTTACATGCAATTCCAGTCTACCTCCTGAAATCGGTTTCCTGCAATTCTGCCCCGCTTTCAAGTCCTCTTGGCAGCCTTACTTCAATATATTTTTGGACGATAGCTGTCATTTATAACTCTGCAGGTTTGTGAATAACAGTGCCCCTGAGCTCCTTTCTTCAACTCGCTTTCTTGTGAGCTGGCCGCAACACCGCAGGATTGCTTCAGGCCCTAGTGTGGTTCCGGCATGGCACGCTCAGCCTTTGTTTAATTCCTCTTCCTGGTGGGAAATGAGAGTTAAATTTGCCCATCCAGACACCTCCAACTAGTCTCTCATTGGTTCTCTCTATTCCTGTTCATTTTCCGCAGAAATTGCAAACTGGGCCAAACAGGAGGTTAAAGGCACTGACTCTCCAAGTGGGGAGAGTGTTAGTAAAGCGTCTGGAATGTTGCATCCGAGTACCGGGGGACGAAAACTGAGACACATTTGAACACGTTTCCCGATCACATGGTGGATCATACTCTGGGTTCCACATGCATGTTTTAGCTGAAGGAAGAATCCCTAAAACCTGGAGAGTTGAGACCCCTGCAATGGGTACCATGCAATATGACTTCAAAGGGTCTGCATTTGCTCACCGAACCTCACCAATCCTATCACTGCTGCATTTATGCCACTGTACACACGCTTGATTCTCTTTCTGAGACATATAAATCCATAGGTTTTAAGATTCTTACTAGTCAGGTATATTCTTAGGCGTTTAATATGGGGTGTAGAGTCCACTTCGTTGAGCAAGGAGTAGCTCTTGTCTATTAAATATTTGGCTTATGGAATGGTATCTGTTCTACTTTCAATCTCTGGTTTTATGCAGCACCCCAACTCACCTTTCCCCTTAAGCAAGCATAAGTTGGATTTCTACATTTGAGACCCTGTTCTGTTTTGTAATTCAGTTCCTGTGTAGCCAAGTTTACATTCCTTGTAGTAGTGATATCTTATGATGTTTGTTTTTCTGTGTGACTTATTTCACTTAGAATCATCGTACCTGAATCCACTCATTATGCTGCTACGGGCCTGATGACATAGATTTCATTGCTGAGTGATATTGCATTGTACGTAAGTACCACAACTTCTTTATCCATTTTTCGCTTTCTGTGATATTGAACTTGTACCGTAAATGAGGTTCTTGTAAACAGAGCTGTCCCTAACTTTGGGGTGGCTGAGTCTTTTTGATTTTAATTTCCCTAAGCTATAGGACCATAAGTGGAAGTGCCCTAGGCTCTGTTGCTTTGTTTTTTAGATGTTTCAGGAAACACCATACACTTCTCCAGAGTGGCTGTTGGCAATTTACATCCCGCCCATCAGCATAACAAGGCTCCCAGTTCTCCATGGCCTCTCCTGTCTTTCTGGATTTTACACTTTTTTCAGATGCCCCTTTTGACCGGGGGGCAGTGACACTTCATTGTAGTGCAGATTTCCTTTGCAAGCTTGCTTGGTTGGCCAAAAAGGGCGTATGCGTTTTTTCCTGAATATATTAAGGAAAAAACGCATACGCACTTTTTGGCCAAGTGCATCATTGTGGACGTTCTGCCTCTTTTCCTATGCTTTACATGCAATTCCAGTCTACCTCCTGAAATCGGTTTCCTGCAATTCTGCCCGCTTTCAAGTCCTCTTGGCAGCCTTACTTCAATATATTTTTGGACGATAGCTATCATTTATAACTCTGCAGGTATGTGAATGACAGTGCCCCTGAGCTCCTTTCTTCAACTCGCTTTCTTGTGAGCTGGCCGCAACACCGCAGGATTGTTTCAGGCCCTAGTGTGGTTCCGGCATGACACGCTGAGCCTTTGTTTAATTCCTCTTCCTGGTGGGAAATGAGAGTTAAATTTGCCCGTCCAGACACCTGCATCTAGTCTCTCATTGGTTCTCCCTATTCCTGTTCATTTTCCGCAGAAATTGCAAACTGGGCCAAACAGGAGGTTAAAGGCACTGACTCTCCAAGTGGGGAGAGTGTTAGTTAAGCGTCTGGAATGTTGCACCCGAGTACCAGGGGACGAAAACTGAGACACATTTGAACACGTTTCCCGATCACATGGTGGATCATACTCTGGGTTCCACATGCTTGTTTTAGCTGAAGGAAGAATCCCTTAAACCTGGAGAGTTGAGACCCCTGCAATGGGTACCATGCAATATGACTTCAAAGGGTCTGCATTTGCTCACCGAACCTCACCAATCCTATCACTGCTGCATTTATGCCACTGTACACACGCTTGATTCTCTTTCTGAGACATATAAATCCATAGGTTTTAAGATTCTTACTAGTCAGGTATATTCTTAGGCGTTTAATATGGGGTGTAGAGTCCACTTCGTTGAGCAAGGAGTAGCTCTTGTCTATTACATATTTGGCTTATGGAACGGTATCTGTGCTAATTTCAATCTCTGGTTTTATGCAGCACCCCAACTCACCTTTCCCCTTAAGCAAGCATAAGTCGGTTTTCTACGTTTGAGACCCTGTTCTGTTTTGTAATTCAGTTCCTGTGTAGCTAAGTTTACATTCCATGTGGTAGAGATATCTTATGATGTTTCTTTTTCTGTGTGACTTATTTCACTTAGAATCATCGTACCTGAATCCACTCATTATGCTGCTATGGGCCTGATGACTTAGATTTCATTGCTGAGTGATATTGCATTGTACGTAAGTACCACAACTTCTTTATCCATTTTTCACTTTCTGTGATTTTGAACTTATACTGTAAAGGAGGTTCTTGTAAACAGAGCCTTCCCAAACTTTGGGGTGGCTGTGTCTTTTTGATTTTAATTTCCCTAAGCTATAGGACCATAAGTGGAAGTGCCCTAGGCTCTGTTGCTTTGTTTTTTAGATGTTTCGGGAAACACCATACACTTCTCCATTGTCACTGTTGGCAATTTACATCCCGCCCATCAGCATAACAAGGCTCTCACGTCTCCATGGCCTGTCCTGCCTTTCTGGATTTTACACTTTTATCATATGGCCCTTTTGACTGGGGGCCAGTGAGACTTCATTGTAGTGCAGATTTCGTTTGCAAGCTTGCTTGCTTGGCCAAAAAGGGCGTATGCGTTTTTTCTTGAATATATTCAGGAAAAAACGCATACGCCACTTTTGGCCAAGTGCATCATTGTGGACGTTCTGCCTCTTTTCCTATGCTTTACATGCAATTCCAGTCTACCTCCTGAAATCGGTTTCCTGCAATTCTGCCCCGCTTTCAAGTCCTCTTGGCAGCCTTACTTCAATATATTTTTGGACGATAGCTGTCATTTATAACTCTGCAGGTTTGTGAATAACAGTGCCCCTGAGCTCCTTTCTTCAACTCGCTTTCTTGTGAGCTGGCCGCAACACCGCAGGATTGCTTCAGGCCCTAGTGTGGTTCCGGCATGGCACGCTCAGCCTTTGTTTAATTCCTCTTCCTGGTGGGAAATGAGAGTTAAATTTGCCCATCCAGACACCTCCAACTAGTCTCTCATTGGTTCTCTCTATTCCTGTTCATTTTCCGCAGAAATTGCAAACTGGGCCAAACAGGAGGTTAAAGGCACTGACTCTCCAAGTGGGGAGAGTGTTAGTAAAGCGTCTGGAATGTTGCATCCGAGTACCGGGGGACGAAAACTGAGACACATTTGAACACGTTTCCCGATCACATGGTGGATCATACTCTGGGTTCCACATGCATGTTTTAGCTGAAGGAAGAATCCCTAAAACCTGGAGAGTTGAGACCCCTGCAATGGGTACCATGCAATATGACTTCAAAGGGTCTGCATTTGCTCACCGAACCTCACCAATCCTATCACTGCTGCATTTATGCCACTGTACACACGCTTGATTCTCTTTCTGAGACATATAAATCCATAGGTTTTAAGATTCTTACTAGTCAGGTATATTCTTAGGCGTTTAATATGGGGTGTAGAGTCCACTTCGTTGAGCAAGGAGTAGCTCTTGTCTATTAAATATTTGGCTTATGGAATGGTATCTGTTCTACTTTCAATCTCTGGTTTTATGCAGCACCCCAACTCACCTTTCCCCTTAAGCAAGCATAAGTTGGATTTCTACATTTGAGACCCTGTTCTGTTTTGTAATTCAGTTCCTGTGTAGCCAAGTTTACATTCCTTGTAGTAGTGATATCTTATGATGTTTGTTTTTCTGTGTGACTTATTTCACTTAGAATCATCGTACCTGAATCCACTCATTATGCTGCTACGGGCCTGATGACATAGATTTCATTGCTGAGTGATATTGCATTGTACGTAAGTACCACAACTTCTTTATCCATTTTTCGCTTTCTGTGATATTGAACTTGTACCGTAAATGAGGTTCTTGTAAACAGAGCTGTCCCTAACTTTGGGGTGGCTGAGTCTTTTTGATTTTAATTTCCCTAAGCTATAGGACCATAAGTGGAAGTGCCCTAGGCTCTGTTGCTTTGTTTTTTAGATGTTTCAGGAAACACCATACACTTCTCCAGAGTGGCTGTTGGCAATTTACATCCCGCCCATCAGCATAACAAGGCTCCCAGTTCTCCATGGCCTCTCCTGTCTTTCTGGATTTTACACTTTTTTCAGATGCCCCTTTTGACCGGGGGGCAGTGACACTTCATTGTAGTGCAGATTTCCTTTGCAAGCTTGCTTGGTTGGCCAAAAAGGGCGTATGCGTTTTTTCCTGAATATATTAAGGAAAAAACGCATACGCACTTTTTGGCCAAGTGCATCATTGTGGACGTTCTGCCTCTTTTCCTATGCTTTACATGCAATTCCAGTCTACCTCCTGAAATCGGTTTCCTGCAATTCTGCCCGCTTTCAAGTCCTCTTGGCAGCCTTACTTCAATATATTTTTGGACGATAGCTATCATTTATAACTCTGCAGGTATGTGAATGACAGTGCCCCTGAGCTCCTTTCTTCAACTCGCTTTCTTGTGAGCTGGCCGCAACACCGCAGGATTGCTTCAGGCCCTAGTGTTCTTCCGGCATGGCACGCTGAGCCTTTGTTTAATTCCTCTTCCTGGTGGGAAATGAGAGTTAAATTTGCCCGTCCAGACACCTGCATCTAGTCTCTCATTGGTTCTCCCTATTCCTGTTCATTTTCCGCAGAAATTGCAAACTGGGCCAAACAGGAGGTTAAAGGCACTGACTCTCCAAGTGGGGAGAGTGTTAGTTAAGCGTCTGGAATGTTGCACCCGAGTACCAGGGGACGAAAACTGAGACACATTTGAACACGTTTCCCGATCACATGGTGGATCATACTCTGGGTTCCACATGCTTGTTTTAGCTGAAGGAAGAATCCCTTAAACCTGGAGAGTTGAGACCCCTGCAATGGGTACCATGCAATATGACTTCAAAGGGTCTGCATTTGCTCACCGAACCTCACCAATCCTATCACTGCTGCATTTATGCCACTGTACACACGCTTGATTCTCTTTCTGAGACATATAAATCCATAGGTTTTAAGATTCTTACTAGTCAGGTATATTCTTAGGCGTTTAATATGGGGTGTAGAGTCCACTTCGTTGAGCAAGGAGTAGCTCTTGTCTATTACATATTTGGCTTATGGAACGGTATCTGTGCTAATTTCAATCTCTGGTTTTATGCAGCACCCCAACTCACCTTTCCCCTTAAGCAAGCATAAGTCGGTTTTCTACGTTTGAGACCCTGTTCTGTTTTGTAATTCAGTTCCTGTGTAGCTAAGTTTACATTCCATGTGGTAGAGATATCTTATGATGTTTCTTTTTCTGTGTGACTTATTTCACTTAGAATCATCGTACCTGAATCCACTCATTATGCTGCTATGGGCCTGATGACTTAGATTTCATTGCTGAGTGATATTGCATTGTACGTAAGTACCACAACTTCTTTATCCATTTTTCACTTTCTGTGATTTTGAACTTATACTGTAAAGGAGGTTCTTGTAAACAGAGCCTTCCCAAACTTTGGGGTGGCTGTGTCTTTTTGATTTTAATTTCCCTAAGCTATAGGACCATAAGTGGAAGTGCCCTAGGCTCTGTTGCTTTGTTTTGTAGATGTTTCAGGAAACACCATACACTTCTCCAGAGTGCCTGTTGGCAATTTACATCCCGCCCATCAGCATAACAAGGCTCCCAGTTCTCCATGGCCTGTCCTGCCTTTCTGGATTTTACACTTTTTTCAGATGGCCCTTTTGACCGGGGGGCAGTGAGACTTCATTGTAGTGCAGATTTCCTTTGCAAGCTTGCTTGGTTGGCCAAAAAGGGCGTATGCGTTTTTTCCTGAATATATTAAGGAAAAAACGCATACGCCCTTTTTGGCCAAGTGCATCATTGTGGACGTTCTGCCTCTTTTCCTATGCTTTACATGCAATTCCAGTCTACCTCCTGAAATCGGTTTCCTGCAATTCTGCCCCGCTTTCAAGTCCTCTTGGCAGCCTTACTTCAATATATTTTTGGACGATAGCTGTCATTTATAACTCTGCAGGTATGTGAATGACAGTGCCCCTGAGCTCCTTTCTTCAACTCGCTTTCTTGTGAGCTGGCCGCAACACCGCCGCATTGCTTCAGGCCCTAGTGTTGTTCCGGCATGGCACGCTCAGCCTTTGTTTAATTCCTCTTCCTGGTGGGAAATGAGAGTTAAATTTGCCCATCCAGACACCTCCAGCTAGTCTCTCATTGGTTCTCTCTATTCCTGTTCATTTTCCGCAGAAATTGCAAACTGGGCCAAACAGGAGGTTAAAGGCACTGACTCTCCAAGTGGGGAGAGTGTTAGTAAAGCGTCTGGAATGTTGCACCCGAGTACCGGGGGATGAAAACTGACACAATTAAACACGTTTCCCGATCACACGGTGGATCATACTCTGGGTTCCACATGCATGTTTTAGCTGAAGGAAGAATCCCTTAAACCTGGAGAGTTGAGACCCATGGAATGGGTACCATGCAATATGACTTCAAAGGGTCTGCATTTGCTCACCGAACCTCACCAATCCTATCACTGCTGCGTTTATGACACTGTACACACGCTTGATTCTCTTTCGGAGACATATAAATCCATAGGTTTTAAGATTCTTCCTAGTCAGGTATATTCTTACGCGTTTAATATGGGGTGTAGAGTCCACTTCGTTGAGCAAGGAGTAGCTCTTGTCTATTAAATATTTGGCTTATGGAACGGTATCTGTTCTAATTTCAATCTCTGGTTTTATGCAGCACCCCAACTCACCTTTCGCCTTAAGCAAGCATAAGTTGGTTTTCTACATTTGAGACCCTGTTCTGTTTTGTAATTCAGTTCCTGTGTAGCCAAGTTTACATTCCTTGTAGTAGTGATATCTTATGATGTTTGTTTTTCTGTGTGACTTATTTCACTTAGAATCATCGTACCTGAATCCACTCATTATGCTGCTACGGGCCTGATGACATAGATTTCATTGCTGAGTGATATTGCATTGTACGTAAGTACCACAACTTCTTTATCCATTTTTCGCTTTCTGTGATATTGAACTTGGACCATAAATGAGGTTCTTGTAAACAGAGCTGTCCCTAACTTTGGGGTGGCTGAGTCTTTTTGATTTTAATTTCCCTAAGCTATAGGACCATAAGTGGAAGTGCCCTAGGCTCTGTTGCTTTGTTTTTTAGATGTTTCAGGAAACACCATACACTTCTCCAGAGTGGCTGTTGGCAATTTACATCCCGCCCATCAGCATAACAAGGCTCCCAGTTCTCCATGGCCTGTCCTGCCTTTCTGGATTTTACACTTTTTTCAGATGGCCCTTTTGACCGGGGGGCAGTGAGACTTCATTGTAGTGCAGATTTCCTTTGCAAGCTTGCTTCGTGGGCCAAAAAGGGCGTATGCGTTTTTTCCTGAATATATTCAGGAAAAAACGCATACGCCCTTTTTGGCCAAGTGCATCATTGTGGACGTTCTGCCTCTTTTCCTTTGCTTTACATGCAATTCCAGTCTACCTCCTGAAATCGGTTTCCTGCAATTCTGCCCAGCGTTCAAGTCCTCTTGGCAGCCTTACTTCAATATATTTTTGGACGATAGCTGTCATTTATAACTCTGCAGGTTTGTGAATGACAGTGCCCCTGAGCTCCTTTCTTCAACTCGCTTTCTTGTGAGCTGGCCGCAACACCGCAGGATTGCTTCAGGCCCTAGTGTGGTTCCGGCATGGCACGCTGAGCCTTTGTTTAATTCCTCTTACTGGTGGGAAATGAGAGTTAAATTTGCCCGTCCAGACACCTCCAGCTAGTCTCTCATTGGTTCTCCCTATTCCTGTTCATTTTCCGCAGAAATTGCAAACTGGGCCAAACAGGAGGTTAAAGGCACTGACTCTCCAAGTGGGGAGAGTGTTAGTAAAGCGTCTGGAATGTTGCACCCGAGTACCGGGGCACGAAAACTGAGACACATTTGAACACGTTTACCGATCACACGGTGGATCATACTCTGGGTTCCACATGCATGTTTTAGCTGAAGGAAGAATCCCTTAAACCTGGAGAGTTGAGACCCATGGAATGGGTACCATGCAATATGACTTGAAAGGGTCTGCATTTGCTCACCGAACCTCACCAATCCTAACACTGCTGCGTTTATGCCGCTGTACACACGCTTGATTCTCTTTCGGAGACATATAAATCCATAGGTTTTAAGATTCTTACTAGTCAGGTATATTCTTATGCGTTTAATATGGGGTGTTGAGTCCACTTCGTTGAGCAATGAGTAGCTCTTGTCTATTACATATTTGGCTTATGGAATGGTATCTGTGCTAATTTCAATCTCTGGTTTTATGCAGCACCCCAACTCACCTTTCCCCTTAAGCAAGCACAAGTTTGTTTTCTACATTTGAGACCCTGTTCTGTTTTGTAATTCAGTTCCTGTGTAGCCAAGTTTACATTCCGTGTAGTAGTGATATCTTATGATGTTTCTTTTTCTCTGTGAATTATTTCACTTAGAATCATCGTACCTGAATCCACTCATTATGCTGCTACGGGCCTGATGACATAGATTTCATTGCTGAGTGATATTGCATTGTACGTAAGTACCACAACTTCTTTATCCATTTTTCGCTTTCTGCGATATTGAACTTGTACCGTAAACGAGGTTCTTGTAAACAGAGCCGTCCCAAACTTTGGGGTGGCTGTGTCTTTTTGATTTTAATTTCCCTAAGCTATAGGACCATAAGTGGAAGTGCCCTAGGCTCTGTTGCTTTGTTTTTTAGATGTTTCAGGAAACACCATACACTTCTCCAGAGTGGCTGTTGGCAATTTACATCCCGCCCATCAGCATAACAAGGCTCCCAGTTCTCCATGGCCTGTCCTGCCTTTCTGGATTTTACACTTTTTTCAGATGGCCCTTTTGACCAGGGGGCAGTGAGACTTCATTTTAGTGCAGATTTCCTTTGTAAGCTTGCTTGGTAGACCAAAAAGGGCGTATGCGTTTTTTGCTGAATGTATTCAGGAAAAAACGCATACGCCCTTTTTGGCCAAGTGCATCATTGTGGACGTTCTGCCTCTTTTCCTATGCTTTACATGCAATTCAAGTCTACCTCCTGAAATCGGTTTCCTGCAATTCTGCCCCGCTTTCAAGTCCTCTTGGCAGCCTTACTTCAATATATTTTTGGACGATAGCTGTCATTTATAACTCTGCATGTTTGTGAATGACAGTGCCCCTGAGCTCCTTTCTTCAACTCGCTTTCTTGTGAGCTGCCCGCAACACCGCAGGATTGCTTCAGGCCCTACTGTGGTTCCGGCATGGCACGCTGAGCCTTTGGTTAATTCCTATTCCTGGTGGGAAATGAGAGTTAAATTTGCCCGTCCAGACACCTCCAGCTAGTCTCTCATTGGTTCTCCCTATTCCTGTTCATTTTCCGCAGAAATTGCAAACTGGGCCAAACAGGAGGTTAAAGGCACTGACTCTCCAAGTGGGGAGAGTGTTAGTAAAGCGTCTGGAATGTTGTACCCGAGTACCAGGGGACGAAAACTGAGACACATTTGAACACGTTTCCCAATCACACGGTGGACCATACTCTGGGTTCCACATGCATGTGTTAGCTGAAGGAAGAATCCCTTAAACCTGGAGAGTTGAGGCCCATGGAATGGGTACCATGCAATATGACTTCAAAGGGTCTGCATTTGCTCACCTATCCTCACCAATCCTATCACTGCTGCGTTTATGCCGCTGTACACATGCTTGATTCTCTTTCGGAGACATATAAATCCATAGGTTTTAAGATTCTTACTAGTCAGGTATATTCTTACGCGTTTAATGTGGGGTGTTGGGTCCACTTCGTTGAGCAAGGAGTAGCTCTTGTCTATTACATATTTGGCTTATGGAACGGTATCTGTGCTAATTTCAATCTCTAGTTTTATGCAGCACCCCAACTCACATTTCCCCTTAAGCAAGCATAAGTTGGTTTTCTACATTTGAGACCCTGTTCTGTTTTGTAATTCAGTTCCTGTGTAGCCAAGTTTACATTCCGTGTAGTAGTGATATCTGATGATGTTTCTTTTTTTGTGTGACTTATTTCACTTAGAATCATCGTACCTGAATCCACTCATTATGCTGCTACGGGCCTGATGACATAGATTTCATTGCTGAGTGATATTGCATTGTACGTAAGTACCACAACTTCTTTATCCATTTTTCGCTTTCTGCGATATTAAACTTGTACCGTAAACGAGGTTCTTGTAAACAGAGCTGTCCCTAACTTTGGGGTGGCTGTGTCTTTTTGATTTTAATTTCCCTAAGCTATAGGACCATAAGTGGAAGTGCCCTAGGCTCTGTGGCTTTGTTTTTTAGATGTTTCAGGAAACACCATACACTTCTCCAGAGTGGCTGTTGGCAATTTACATCCCGCCCATCAGCATAACAAGGCTCCCAGTTCTCCATGGCTTGTCCTGCCTTTCTGGATTTTACACTTTTTTCAGATGGCCGTTTTGACCGGGGGGCAGTGAGACTTCATTGTAGTGCAGATTTCCTTTGCAAGCTTGCTTGGTTGGCCAAAAAGGGCGTATGCGTTTTTTCCTCAATATATTCAGGAAAAAACGCATACGCCCTTTTTGGCCAAGTGCATCATTGTGGACGTTCTGCCTCTTTTCCTATGCTTTACATGCTATTCCAGTCTACCTCCTGAAATCGGTTTCCTGCAATTCTGCCCCACTTTCAAGTCCTCTTGGCAGCTTTATTTCAATATATTTTTGGACGATAGCTGTCATTTTTAATTCTGCAGGTTTGTGAATGACAGTGCCCCTGAGCTCCTTTCTTCAACTCGCTTTCTTGTGAGCTGGCCTCAACACCGCAGGATTGCTTTAGGCCCCAGTGTGGTTCCGGCATGGCACGCTGAGCCTTTGGTTAATTCCTCTTCCTGGTGGGAAATGAGAGTTAAATTTGCCCGTCCAGACACCTCCAGCTAGTCTCTTATTGGTTCTCCCTATTCCTGTTCATTTTCCGCAGAAATTCCAATCTGGGCCAAAGAGGAGGTTAAAGGCACTGACTCTCCAAGTGGGGAGAGTGTTAGTAAAGCATCTGGAATGTTGCATCCGAGTACCAGGGGACGAAAACTGAGACACGTTTGAACACGTTTCCCAATCACATGGTGTATCATACTCTGGGTTCCACATGCATGTTTTAGCTGAAGGAAGAATCCCTTAAACCTGGAGAGTTGAGACCCATGCAATGGGTACCATGAAATATGACTTCAAAGGGTCTGCATTTGCTCACCGATCCTCACCAATCCTATCACTGCTGCGTTTATGCCGCTGTACACATGCTTGATTCTCTTTCGGAGACATATAAATCCATAGGTTTTAAGATTCTTACTAGTCAGGTATATTCGTAGGCGTTAAATATGGGGTGTTGAGTCCACTTCATTGAGCAAGGAGTAGCTCTTGTCTATTACATATTTGGCTTATGGAACGGTATCTGTGCTAATTTCAATCTCTGGTTTTATGCAGCACCCCAACTCACATTTCCCCTTAAGCAAGCATAAGTTGGTTTTCTACATTTGAGACCCTGTTCTGTTTTGTAATTCAGTTCCTGTGTAGCCAAGTTTACATTCCGTGTAGTAGTGATATCTGATGATGTTTCTTTTTCTGTGTGACTTATTTCACTTAGAATCATCGTACCTGAATCCACTCATTATGCTGCTACAGGCCTGATGACATAGATTTCATTGCTGAGTGATATTGCATTGTACGTAAGTACCACAACTTCTTTATCCATTTTTCGCTTTCTGCGATATTAAACTTGTACCGTAAACGAGGTTCTTGTAAACAGAGCTGTCCCAAACTTTTGGGTGGCTGTGTCTTTTTGATTTTAATTTCCCTAAGCTATAGGACCATAAGTGGAAGTGCCCTAGGCTCTGTTGCTTTGTGTTTTAGATGTTTCAGGAAACACCATACACTTCTCCAGGGTGGCTGTTGGCAATTTACATCCCGCCCATCAGCATAACAAGGCTCCCAGTTCTCCATGGCCTGTCCTGCCTTTCTGGATTTTACACTTTTTTCTGATGGCCCTTTTGACAGGGGGGCAGTGAGACTTCATTGTAGTGCAGATTTCCTTTGCAAGCTTGCTTGGTTGGCCAAAAAGGGCGTATGCGTTTTTTCCTGAATATATTCAGGAAAAAACGCATACGCCCTTTTTGGCCAAGTGCATCATTGTGGACGTTCTGCCTCTTTACCTGTGGTTTACATGCAAATCCAGTCTACCTCCTGAAATCGGTTTCCTGCAATTCTGCCCCGCTTTCAAGTCCTCTTGGCAGCCTTACTTCAATATATCTTTGGACGATAGCTGTCATTTTTAACTCTGCAGGTTTGTGAATGACAGTGCCCCTGAGCTCCTTTCTTCAACTCGCTTTCTTGTGAGCTGGCCGCAACACCGCAGGATTGCTTCAGGCTCCAATGTGGTTCCGGCATGGCACGCTGATCCTTTGGTTAATTCCTCTTCCTGGTGGGAAATGAGAGTTAAATTTGCCCGTCCAGACACCTCCAGCTAGTCTCTTATTGGTTCTCCCTATTCCTGTTCATTTTCAGCAGAAATTGCAAACTGGGCCAAACAGGAGGTTAAAGGCACAGACTCTCCAAGTGGGGAGAGTGTTAGTAAAGCGTCTGGAATGTTGCATCCGAGTACCAGGGGACGAAAACTGAGACACCTTTGAACACGTTTCCCAATCACATGGTGTATCATACTCTGGGTGCCACATGCATGTTTTAGCTGAAGGAAGAATCCCTTAAACCTGGAGAGTTGAGACCCATGGAATGGGTACCATGCAATATGACTTCAAAGGGTCTGCATTTGCTCACCGAACCTCACCAATCCTAACACTGCTGCGTTTATGCCGCTGTACACACGCTTGATTCTCTTTCGGAGACATATAAATCCATAGGTTTTAAGATTCTTACTAGTCAGGTATATTCTTAGGCGTTTAATATGGGGTGTTGAGTCCACTTCGTTGAGCAAGGAGTAGCTCTTGTCTATTACATATTTGCCTTATGGAACGGTATCTGTTCTAATTTCAATCTCTGGTTTTATGCAGCACCCCAACTCACCTTTCCCCTTAAGGAAGCATAAGTTGGTTTTCTACATTTGAGACCCTGTTCTGTTTTGTAATTCAGTTCCTGTGTAGCCAAGTTTACATTCCGTGTAGTAGTGATATCTTATGATGTTTCTTTTTCTGTGTGACTTATTTCACTTAGAATCATCGTACCTGAATCCACTCATTATGCTGCTACGGGCCTGATGACATAGATTTCATTGCTGAGTGATATTGCATTTTACGTAAGTACCACAACATCTTTATCCATTTTGCGCTTCCTGTGATATTGAACTTGTACCGTAAACGAGGTTCTTGTAAACTGAGCCGTCCCAAACTTTGGGGTGGCTGTGTCTTTTTGATTTTAATTTCCCTAAGCTATAGGACCATAAGTGGAAGTGCCCTAGGCTCTGTTGCTTTGTTTTTTAGATGTTTCAGGAAACACCATACACTTCTCCAGAGTGGCTGTTGGCAATTTACATCCTGCCCATCAGCATAACAAGGCTCCCAGTTCTCCATGGCCTGTCCTGCCTTTCTGGATTTTACACTTTTTTCAGATGTCCCTTTTGACCGGGGGGCAGTGAGACTTCATTGTAGTGCAGATTTCCTTTGCAAGCTTGCTTGGTTGGCCAAAAAGGGCGTATGCGTTTTTTCCTGAATATATTCAGGAAAAAACGCATACGCCCTTTTTGGCCAAGTGCATCATTGTGGACGTTCTGCCTCTTTACCTATGCTTTACATGCAATTCCAGTCTACCTCCTGAAATCGGTTTCCTGCAATTCTGCCCCGCTTTCAAGTCCTCTTGGCAGCCTTACTTCAATATATTTTTGGACGATAGCTGTCATTTATAACTCTGCAGGTTTGTGAATGACAGTGCCCCTGAGCTCCTTTCTTCAACTCGCTTTCTTGTGAGCTGGCCGCAACACCGCAGGATTGCTTCAGGCCCTAGTGTGGTTCCGGCACGGCACGCTTAGCCTTTGGTTAATTCCTCTTCCTGGTGGGAAATGAGAGTTAAATTTGCCCGTCCAGACACCTCCAGCTAGTCTCTCATTGGTTCTCCCTATTCCTGTTCATTTTCCGTAGAAATTGCAAACTGGGCCAAACAGGAGGTTAAAGGCACTGACTCTCCAAGTGGGGAGAGTGTTAGTAAAGCATCTGGAATGTTGCATGCAAGAACCGGGGGACGAAAACTGAGACACATTTGAACACGTTTCCGATCACACAGTGGATCATACTCTGGGTTCCACATGCATGTTTTAGCTGAAGGAAGAATCCCTTAAACCTGGAGAGTTGAGACCCATGAAATGGGTTCCATGCAATATGACTTCAAAGGGTCTGCATTTGCGCACCGAACCTCACCAATCCTATCACTGCTGCGTTTATGCCGCTGTACACACGCTTGATTCTCTTTCGGAGACATATAAATCCATAGGTTTTAAGATTCTTACTAGTCAGGTATATTCTTAGGCGTTTAATATGGGGTGTTGAGTCCACTTCGTTGAGCAAGGAGTAGCTCTTGTCTATTACATATTTGGCTTATGGAACGGTATCTGTGCTAATTTCAATCTCTGGTTTTATGTAGCACCCCAGCTCACCTTTCCCCTTAAGCAAGCATAAGTTGGTTTTCTACATTTGAGACCCTGTTCTGTTTTGTAATTCAGTTCCTGTGTAGCCAAGTTTACATTCCGTGTAGTAGTGATATCTTATGATGTTTCTTTTTCTGTGTGACTTATTTCACTTAGAATCATCGTACCTGAATCCACTCATTATGCTGCTACGGGCAGATGACATAGATTTCATTGCTGAGTGATATTGCATTGTACGTAAGTACCACAACTTCTTTATCCATTTTTCACTTTCTGTGATATTAAACTTGTACCGTAAACTAGGTTCTTGGAAACAGAGCTGTCCCAAACATTTGGGTGGTTGTGTCTTTTTGATTTTAATTTCCCTAAGCTATAGGACCATAAGTGGAAGTGCCCTAGGCTCTGTTGCTTTGTTTTGTAGATGTTTCAGGAAACACCATACACTTCTCCAGAGTGGCTGTTGGCAATTTACATCCCGCCCATCAGCATAACAAGGCTCCCAGTTCTCCATGGCCTGTCCTGCCTTTCTGGATTTTACACTTCTTTCAGATGGCCCTTTTGACCGGGGGGCAGTGAGACTTCATTTTAGTGCAGATTTCCTTTGTAAGCTTGCTTGGTTGACCAAAAAGGGCGTATGCGTTTTTTCCTGAATATATTCAGGAAAAAACGCATACGCCCTTTTTGGCCAAGTGCATCATTGTGGACGTTCTGCCTCTTTTCCTATGCTTTACATGCAATTCCAGTCTACCTCCTGAAATCGGTTTCCTGCAATTCTGCCCCGCTTTCAAGTCCTCTTGGCAGCCTTACTTCAATATATTTTTGGACGATAGCTGTCATTTATAACTCTGCAGGTTTGAAAATGACAGTGCCCCTGAGCTCCTTTCTTCAACTCGCTTTCTTGTGAGCTGGCCGCAACACCGCAGGATTGCTTCAGGCCCTACTGTGGTTCCGGCATGGCACGCTGAGCCTTTGGTTAATTCCTATTCCTGGTGGCAAATGAGAGTTAAATTTGCCCGTCCAGACACCTCCAGCTAGTCTCTCATTGGTTCTCCCTATTCCTGTTCATTTTCCGCAGAAATTGCAAACTGGGCCAAACAGGAGGTTAAAGGCACTGACTCTCCAAGTGGGGAGAGTGTTAGTAAAGCCTCTGGAATGTTGTACCCGAGTACCAGGGGACGAAAACTGAGACACATTTGAACACGTTTCCCAATCACACGGTGGATCATACTCTGGGTTCCACATGCATGTTTTAGCTGAAGGAAGAATCCCTTAAACCTGGAGAGTTGAGACCCATGGAATGGGTACCATGCAATATGACTTCAAAGGGTCTGCATTTGCTCACCGAACCTCACCAATCCTATCACTGCTGCATTTATGCCGCTGTACACACGCTTGATTCTCTTTCGGAGCATATAAATCCATAGGTTTTAAGATTCTTAATAGTCAGGTATATTCTTAGGCGTTTAGTATGGGGTGTTGAGTCCACTTCGTTGAGCAAGGAGTAGCTCTTGTCTATGACATATTTGGCTTATGGAACGGTATCTGTGCTAATTTCAATCTCTGGTTTTATGCAGCCTCCCAACTCACGTTTCCCCTTAAGCAAGCATAAGTTGGTTTTCTGCATTTGAGACCCTGTTCTGTTTTGTAATTCAGTTCCTGTGTAGCCAAGTTTACATTCCGTGTAGTAGAGATATCTTAAGATGTTTCTTTTTCTGTGTGACTTATTTCACTTAGAATCATCGTACCTGAATCCACTCATTATGCTGCTACAGGCCTGATGACATATATTTCATTGCTGAGTGATATTGCATTGTACGTAAGTACCACAAGTTCTTTATCCATTTTTCGCTTTCTGTGATATTGAATTTGTACCGTAAACGAGGTTCTTGTAAACAGAGCCGTCCCAAACTTTGGGGTGGCTGTGTGTTTTAGATTTTAATTTCCCTAAGCTATAGGACCATAAGTGGAATTGCCCTAGGCTCTGTTGCTTTGTTTTTTAGATGTTTCAGGAAACACCATACACTTCTCCAGAGTGGCTGTTGGCAATTTACATCCCGCCCATCAGCATAACAAGGCTCCCAGTTCTCCATGGCCTGTCCTGCCTTTCTGGATTTTACACTTTTTTCAGATGGCCCTTTTAACCGGGGGGCAGTGAGACTTCATTGTAGTGCAGATTTCCTTTGGAAGCTTGCTTGCTTGGCCAAAAAGGGCGTAGGCTTTTTTTCTTGAGGAAAAAACGCATATGCCCTTTTTGGCCAAGTGCATCATTGTGGACGTTCTGCCTCTTTTCCTATGCTTTACATGCAATTCCAGTCTACCTCCTGAAATCGGTTTCCTGCAATTCTGCCCCGCTTTCAAGTCCTCTTGGCAGCCTTACTTCAATATAGTTTTGGACGATATCTGTAATTTATAACTCTGCAGTTTTGTGAATTACAGTGCCCCTGAGCTCCTTTCTTCAACTTGCTTTCTTGTGAGCTGGCCGCAACACCGCAGCATCGCTTCAGGCCCTAGTGTTGTTCCGGCATGGCACGCTGAGCCTTTGGTTAATTCCTCTTCCTGGTGGGAAATGAGAGTTAAATTTGCCCGTCCAGACACCTCCAGCTAGTCTCTAATTGGTTCTCCCTATTCCTGTTCATTTTCCGCAGAAATTGCAAACTGGGCCAAACAGGAGGTTAAAGGCACTGACTCTCCAAGTGGGGAGAGTGTTAGTAAAGCGTCTGGAATGTTGCACCCGAGTACCAGTGGACGAAAACTGACACATTTGAACACGTTTCCCGATCACACGGTGGATCATACTCTGCGTTCCACATGCATGTTTTAGCTGAAGGAAGAATCCCTTAAACCTGGAGAGTTGAGACCCATGGAATGGGTACCATGCAATATGACTTCAAAGGGTCTGCATTTGCTCACCGAACCTCATCAATCCTAACACTGCTGCATTTATGCCGCTATACACACGCTTGATTCTCTTTCGGAGATATATAAATCCATAGGTTTTAAGATTCTTACTAGTCAGGTATATTCTTAGGCGTTTAATATGGGGTGTTGAGTCCACTTCGTTGAGCAAGGTGTAGCTCTTTTCTATTACATATTTGGCTTATGGAACGATATCTGTGCTAATTTCAATGTCTGGTTTTATGTAGCACCCCAACTCACCTTTCCCCTTAAGCAAGCATAAGTTGGTTTTCTACATTTGAGACCCTGTTCTGTTTTGTAATTCAGTTCCTGTGTAGCCAAGTTTACATTCCATGTAGTAGTGATATCTTATGATGTTTGTTTTTCTGTGTGACTTATTTCACTTAGAATCATCGTACCTGAATCCACTCATTATGCTGCTACGGGTCTCGTTACATAGATTTCATTGCTGAGTGATATTGCATTGTACGTAAGTACCACAACTTCTTTATCCATTTTTCGCTTTCTGCGATATTGAACTTGTACCGTAAACGAGGTTCTTGTAAACTGAGCCGTCCCAAACTTTGGGGTGGCTGTGTCTTTTTGATTTTAATTTCCCTAAGCTATAGGACCATAAGTGGAAGTGCCCTAGGCTCTGTTGCTTTGTTTTTTAGATGTTTCAGGAAACACCATACACTTCTCCAGAGTGGCTGTTGGCAATTTACATCCCGCCCATCAGCATAACAAGGCTCCCAGTTCTCCATGGCCTGTCATGCCTTTCTGGATTTTACACTTTTTTCAGATGGCCCTTTTGACCGGGGGCAGTGAGACTTCATTTTAGTGCAGATTTCCTTTGTAAGCTTGCTTGGTTGACCAAAAAGGGCGTATGCGTTTTTTCCTGAATATATTCAGGAAAAAACGCATACGCCCTTTTTGGCAAAGTGCATCATTGTGGACGTTCTGCCTCTTTTCCTATGCTTTACATGCAATTCCAGTCTACCTCCTGAAATCGGTTTCCTGCAATTCTGCCCCACTTTCAAGTCCTCTTGGCAGCCTTACTTCAATATATTTTTGGACGATAGCTGTCATTTATAACTCTGCATGTCTGTGAATGACAGTGCCCCTGAGCTCCTTTCTTCAACTCGCTTTCTTGTGAGCTGGCCGCAACACCGCAGGATTGCTTCAGGCCCTAGTGTGGTTCCGGCACGGCACGCTGAGCCTTTGGTTAATTCCTCTTCCTGGTGGGTAATGAGAGTTAAATTTGCCCGTCCAGACACCTCCAGCTAGTCTCTCTTGGTTCTCCCTATTCCTGTTCATTTTCCGCAGAAATTGCAAACTGGGCCAAACAGGAGGTTAAAGGCACTGACTCTCCAAGTGGGGAGAGTGTTAGTAAAGCGTCTGGAATGTTGCACCCGAGTACCGGGGGACGAAAACTGAGACACATTTGAACACGTTTCCCGATCACACGGTGGATCATACTCTGGGTTCCACATGCATGTTTTAGCTGAAGGAAGAATCCCTTAAACCTGGAGAGTTGAGACCCATGGAATGGGTACCATGCAATATGACTTCAAAGGGTCTGCATTTGCTCACTGATCCTCACCAATCCTATCACTGCTGCATTGATGCCGCTGTACACACGCTTGATTCTCTTGCAGAGACATATAAATCCATAGGTTTTAAGATTCTTACTAGTCAGGTATATTCTTAGGCGTTTAATATGAGGTGTTGAGTCCACTTCGTTGAGCAAGGAGAAGCCCTTGTCTATTACATATTTGGCTTATGGAGCGGTATCTGTGCTAATTTCAATCTCTGGTTTTATGCAGCACCCCATCTCACCTTTCCCCTTAAGGAAGCATAAGTTGGTTTTCTACATTTGAGACCCTGTTCTGTTTTGTAATTCAGTTCCTGTGTAGCCAAGTTTACATTCCGTGTAGTAGTGATATCTTATGATATTTCTTTTTTTGTGTGACATATTTCACTTAGAATCATCGTACCTGAATCCACTCATTATGCTGCTACGGGCCTGATGACATAGATTTCATTGCTGAGTGATATTGCATTGTACATAAGTACCACAACTTCTTTATCCATTTTTCGCTTTCTGTGATATTGAACTTGTACCGTAAACGAGGTTCTTGTAAACTGAGCCATCCCAAACTTTGGGGTGGCTGTGTCTTTTTGATTTTAATTTCCCTAAGCTATAGGACCATAAGTGGAAGTGCCCTAGGCTCTGTTGCTTTGTTTTTTAGATGTTTCAGGAAACACCATACACTTCTCCATTGTCGCTGTTGGAAATTTCCATCCCGCCCATCAGCATAACAAGGCTCCCAGTTCTCCATGGCCTGTCCTGCCTTTCTGGATTTTACACTTTTATCAGACGGCCCTTTTGACTGGGGGCCAGTGAGACTTCATTGTAGTGCAGATTTCCTTTGCAAGCTTGCTTGGTTTGCCAAAAAGGGCGTATGCGTTTTTTCCTGAATATATTCAGGAGAAAACGCATACGCCCCTTTTGGCCAAGTGCATCATTGTGGACGTTCTGCCTCTTTTCCTATGCTTTACATGCAATTCCAGTCTACCTCCTGAAATCGGTTTCCTGCAATTCTGCCCCGCTTTCAAGTCCTCTTGGCAGCCTTACTTCAATATATTTTTGGATGATAGCTGTCATTTATAACTCTGCAGGTTTGTGAATGACAGTGCCCCTGAGCTCCTTTCTTCAACTCGCTTTCTTGTGAGCTGGCCGCAACACCGCAGGATTGCTTCAGGCCCTAGTGTGTTTCCGGCATGGCACGCTGAGCCTTTGGTTAATTCCTCTTCCTGGTGGGAAACGAGAGTTAACTTTGCGTGTCCAGACACCTCCAGCTAGTTGCTCATTGGTTCTCCCTATTCCTGTTCATTTTCCGTAGAAATTGCAAACTGGGCCAAACAGGAGGTTAAAGGCACTGACTCTCCAAGTGGGGAGAGTGTTAGTAAAGCGTCTGGAATGTTGCACCCGAGTACCAGTGGACGAAAACTGACACATTTGAACACGTTTCCCGATCACACGGTGGATCATACTCTGCGTTCCACATGCATGTTTTAGCTGAAGGAAGAATCCCTTAAACCTGGAGAGTTGAGACCCATGGAATGGGTACCATGCAATATGACTTCAAAGGGTCTGCATTTGCTCACCGAACCTCATCAATCCTAACACTGCTGCATTTATGCCGCTATACACACGCTTGATTCTCTTTCGGAGATATATAAATCCATAGGTTTTAAGATTCTTACTAGTCAGGTATATTCTTAGGCGTTTAATATGGGGTGTTGAGTCCACTTCGTTGAGCAAGGTGTAGCTCTTTTCTATTACATATTTGGCTTATGGAACGATATCTGTGCTAATTTCAATGTCTGGTTTTATGCAGCACCCCAACTCACCTTTCCCCTTAAGCAAGCATAAGTTGGTTTTCTACATTTGAGACCCTGTTCTGTTTTGTAATTCAGTTCCTGTGTAGCCAAGTTTACATTCCATGTAGTAGTGATATCTTATGATGTTTCTTTTTCTCTGTGACTTATTTCACTTAGAATCATCGTACCTGAATCCACTCATTATGCTGCTACGGGTCTCGTTACATAGATTTCATTGCTGAGTGATATTGCATTGTACGGAAGTACCACAACTTCTTTATCCATTTTTCGCTTTCTGCGATATTGAACTTGTACCGTAAACGAGGATCTTGTAAACTGAGCCGTCCCAAACTTTGGGGTGGCTGTGTCTTTTTGATTTTAATTTCCCTAAGCTATAGGACCATAAGTGGAAGTGCCCTAGGCTCTGTTGCTTTGTTTTTTAGATGTTTCAGGAAACACCATACACTTCTCCAGAGTGGCTGTTGGCAATTTACATCCCGCCCATCAGCATAACAAGGCTCCCAGTTCTCCATGGCCTGTCATGCCTTTCTGGATTTTACACTTTTTTCAGATGGCCCTTTTGACCGGGGGGCAGTGAGACTTCATTTTAGTGCAGATTTCCTTTGTAAGCTTGCTTGGTTGACCAAAAAGGGCGTATGCGTTTTTTCCTGAATATATTCAGGAAAAAACGCATACGCTCTTTTTGGCCAAGTGCATCATTGTGGACGTTCTGCCTCTTTTCCTATGCTTTACATGCAATTCCAGTCTACCTCCTGAAATCGGTTTCCTGCAATTCTGCCCCACTTTCAAGTCCTCTTGGCAGCCTTACTTCAATATATTTTTGGACGATAGCTGTCATTTATAACTCTGCATGTCTGTGAATGACAGTGCCCCTGAGCTCCTTTCTTCAACTCGCTTTCTTGTGAGCTGGCCGCAACACCGCAGGATTGCTTCAGGCCCTAGTGTGGTTCCGGCACGGCACGCTGAGCCTTTGGTTAATTCCTCTTCCTGGTGGGTAATGAGAGTTAAATTTGCCCGTCCAGACACCTCCAGCTAGTCTCTCTTGGTTCTCCCTATTCCTGTTCATTTTCCGCAGAAATTGCAAACTGGGCCAAACAGGAGGTTAAAGGCACTGACTCTCCAAGTGGGGAGAGTGTTAGTAAAGCGTCTGGAATGTTGCACCTGAGTACCGGGGGACGAAAATTGAGACACATTTGAACACGTTTCCCGATCACACGGTGGATCATACTCTGGGTTCCACATGCATGTTTTAGCTGAAGGAAGAATCCCTTAAACCTGGAGAGTTGAGACCCATGGAATGGGTACCATGCAATATGACTTCAAAGGGTCTGCATTTGCTCACTGATCCTCACCAATCCTATCACTGCTGCATTGATGCCGCTGTACACACGCTTGATTCTCTTGCAGAGACATATAAATCCATAGGTTTTAAGATTCTTACTAGTCAGGTATATTCTTAGGCGTTTAATATGAGGTGTTGAGTCCACTTCGTTGAGCAAGGAGAAGCCCTTGTCTATTACATATTTGGCTTATGGAGCGGTATCTGTGCTAATTTCAATCTCTGGTTTTATGCAGCACCCCATCTCACCTTTCCCCTTAAGGAAGCATAAGTTGGTTTTCTACATTTGAGACCCTGTTCTGTTTTGTAATTCAGTTCCTGTGTAGCCAAGTTTACATTCCGTGTAGTAGTGATATCTTATGATATTTCTTTTTTTGTGTGACATATTTCACTTAGAATCATCGTACCTGAATCCACTCATTATGCTGCTACGGGCCTGATGACATAGATTTCATTGCTGAGTGATATTGCATTGTACGTAAGTACCACAACTTCGTTATCCATTTCTTGCTTTCTGTGATATTGAACTTGTACCGTAAACGAGGTATTGTAAACAGAGCCGTCCCAAACATTGCGGTGGCTGTGTCTTTTTGATTTTAATTTCCCTAAGCTATAGGACCATAAGTGGAAGTGCCCTAGGCTCCGTTGCTTTGTTTTTTAGATGTTTCAGGAAACACCATACACTTCTCCAGAGTGGCTGTTGGCAAATTACAACCCGCCCATCAGCATAACAAGGCTCCCAGTTCTCCATGGCCTCTCCTGCCTTTCTGGATTTTACACTTTTTTCAGATGGCCCTTTTGACCGGGGGGCAGTGAAACTTCATTGTAGTGCAGATTTCCTTTGCAAGCTTGCTTGGTTGGCCAAAAAGGGCGTATGCGTTTTTTCCTGAATATATTCAGGAAAAAACGCATACGCCCTTTTTGGCCAAGTGCATCATTGTGGACGTTCTGCCTCTTTTCCTATGCTTTACATGCAATTCCAGTCTACCTCCTGAAATTGCTTTCCTGCAATTCTGCCACGCATTCAAGTCTTCTTGGCAGCCTTACTTCAATATATTTTTGGACGATAGCTGTCATTTATAACTCTGCAGGTTTGTGAATGACAGTGCCCCTGAGATCCTTTCTTCAACTCGGTTTCTTGTGAGCTGACCGCAACACCGCACGACTGCTTCAGGCCCTAGTTTGGTTCCGGCATGACATGCTGAGCCTTTGGTTAATTCCTCTTCCTGGTGGGAAATGAGAGTTAAATTTGCCCGTCCAGACACCTCCATCTAGTCTCTCATTGGTTCTCCCTATTCCTGTTCATTTTCTGCAGAAATTGCAAACTGGGCTAAACAGAAGTTTAAAGGCACTGACTCTCCAAATGGGGAGAGTCTTACTAAAGCATCTGGAATGTTGCACCCGAATACCAGGGGATGAAAACTGAGACACATTTGAACACGATTCCCGATCACACGGTGGATCATACTCTGGGGTCCACATGCATGTTTTAGCTGAAGGAAGAATCCCTTAAACCTGGAGAGTTGAGACCCATGGAATGGGTACCATGCAATATGACTTCAAAGGGTCTGCATTTGCTCACCGAACCTCACCAATCCTATCACTGCTGCGTTTATGCCGTTGTACACACGCTTGATTCTCTTTCGGAGAGATATAAATCCATAGGTTTTAAGATTCTTACTAGTCAAGTATATACTTAGGCGTTTAAAATGGGGTGTTGAGTCCACTTCTTTGAGCAAGGAGTAGCTCTTGTCTATTACATATTTGGCTTATGGAACGGTATCTGTGCTAATTTCAATCTCTGGTTTTATGCAGCACCCCAACTCACCTTTCCCCTTAAGCAAGCATAAGTTGGTTTTCTACATTTGAGATGCTGTTCTGTTTTGTAATTCAGTTCCTGTGTAGCCAAGTTTACATTCCATGTATTAGTGATATCTTATGATGATTCTTTTCTGTGTGATTTATTTCACTTAGAATCATCGTACCTGAATCCACTCATTATGCAGCTACGGGCCTGATAACATAGAATTCATTGCTGAGTGATATTGCATTCAAAGTAAGTACCACAACTTCTTTATCCATTTCTCGCTTTCTCTGATATTGAACTTGTACCGTAAACGAGCTTCTTGTAAACACAGCTGTCCCAAACTTTGGGGTGGCTGTGTCTTTTTGATTTTAATTTCCCTAAGCTATAGGACCATAAGTGGAAGTGCCCTAGGCTCTGTTGCTTTGTTTTTTAGATGTTTCAGGAAACACCATACACTTCTCCAGAGTGACTGTTGGCAATTTACATCCCGCCCATCAGCATAACAAGGCTCCCAGTTCTCCATGGCCTGTCCTGCCTTTGTGGATTTTACACTTTTTTCAGATGGCCCTTTTGACCGGGGGGCAGTGAGACTTCATTGTAGTGCAGATTTCCTTTTCAAGCTTCCTTGGTTGGCCAAAAAGGGCGTATGCGTTTTTTCCTGAATATATTCAGGAAAAAACGCATACGCCCTTTTTGGCCAAGTGCATCATTGTGGACGTTCTGCCTCTTTTCCTATGCTTTACATGCAATTCCAGTCTACCTCCTGAAATCGGTTTCCTGCAATTCTGCCCCGCTTTCAAGTCCTCTTGGCAGCCTTACTTCAATATCTTTTTGGACGATAGCTGTCATTTATAACTCTGCAGGTTTGTGAATTACAGGGCCCCTGAGCTCCTTTCTTCAACTCGCTTTGTTGTGAGCTGGCCGCAACACCGCAGCATTGCGTCAGGCCCTAGTGTGGTTCCGGCATGGCACGCTGAGCCTTTGGTTAATTCCTCTTCCTGGTGGGAAATGAGAGTTAAATTTGCCTGTCCAGACACCTCCAGCTAGTCTCTCATTGGTTCTCCCTATTCCTGTTCATTTTCCGCAGAAATTGCAAACTGGGCCAAACAGGAGGTTAAAGGCACTGACTCTCCAAGTGGGGAGAGTGTTAGTAAAGCGTCTGGAATGTTGCACCCGAGTACCGGGGTACGAAAACTGACTCACATTTGAACACGTTTCCCGATCACACGGTGGATCATACTCTGGGTTCCACATGCATGTTTTAGCTGAAGGAAGAATCCCTTAAACCTGGAGAGTTGAGACCCATGGAATGGGTACCATGCAATATGACTTCAAAGGGTCTGCATTTGCTCACCGATCCTCACCAATCCTATCACTGCTGCGTTTATGCCGCTGTACACTCACTTGATTCTCTTTCGGAGACATATAAATCCAAAGGTTTTAAGATTCTTACTAGTCAGGTATATTATTAGGCGTTTAATATGGGGTGTTGAGTCCACTTCGTTGAGCAAGGTTTAGCTCTTGTCTATTACATATTTGTCTTATGGAACGGTATCTGTGCTAATTTCAATCTCTGGTTTTGTGCAGCACCCCAACTCACCTTTCCCGTTAGCAAGCATAAGTTGGTTTTCTACATTTGAGACCCTGTTCTGTTTTGTAATTCAGTACCTGTGTAGCCAAGTTTACATTCCGTGTAGTAGTGATATTTTATGATGTTTCTTTTTCTGTGTGACTTATTTCTCTTAGAATCATCGTACCTGAATCCACTCATTATGCTGCTACGGGCCTGATGACATGGATTTCATTGTTGAGTGAGATTGCATTGTACGTAAGTACCACAACTTCTTTATCCATTTTTCGCTTTTTGTGATATTGAACTTGTACCGTAAACGAGGTTCTTGTAAACAGAACCGTCCCAAATTTTGGGGTGGCTTTGTCTTTTTGATTTTAATTTCCCTAAGCTATAGGACCATAAGTGGAAGTGCCCCAGGCTTTGTTGCTTTTTTTTTAGATGTTTCAGGAAACACCATACACTTCTCCAGAGTGGCTGTGGGCAATTTACATCCCGCCCATGAGCATAACAAGGCTCCAAGTTCTCCATGGCCTGTCCTGCCTTTCTGGATTTTACACTTTTTTCAGATGGCCCTTTTGACCGGGGGGCAGTGAGACTTCATTGTAGTCCAGATTTCCTTTGCAAGCTTGCTTGGTTGGCCAAAAAGGGCGTATGCATTTTTTCCTGAATATATTCAGGAAAAAACGCATATGCCCTTTTTGGCCAAGTGCATCATTATGGACGTTCTGCCTCTTTTCCTATGCTTTACATGCAATTCCAGTCTACCTCCTGAAATCGGTTTTCTGCAATTCTGCCCCGCTTTCAAGTCCTCTTGGCAGCCTTACTTCAATATATTTTTGGACGATAGCTGTCATTTATAACTCTGCAGGTCTGTGAATGACAGTGCCCCTGAGCTCCTGTCTTCAACTCGCTTTCTTGTGAGCTGGCCGCAACACCGCAGGATTGCTTCAGGCCCTAGTGTGGTTCCGGCACGGCACGCTGAGCCTTTGGTTAATTCCACTTCCTGGTGGGAAATGAGAGTTAAATTTGCCCGTCCAGACACCTCCAGCTAGTCTCTCATTGGTTCTCCCTATTCCTGTTCATTTTCCGCAGAAATTGCAAACTGGGCCAAACAGGAGGTTAAAGTCACTGACTCTCCAAGTGGGGAGAGTGTTAGTAAAGTGTCTGGAAGGTTGCACCCGAGTACCGGGGGACGAAAACTGAGACACATTTGAACACATTTCCCAATCACACGGTGCATCATACTCTGGGTTCCACATGCATGTTTTAGCTGAAGGAAGAATCCCTTAAACCTGGAGAGTTGAGACCCATGGAATGGGTACCATGCAATATGACTTCAAAGGGTCTGCATTTGCGCACCGAACCTCACCAATCCTATCACTGCTGCGTTTATGCCGCTGTACACACGCTTGATTCTCTTTCGGAGACATATAAATCCATAGGTTTTAAGATTCTTACTAGTCAGGTATATTCTTAGGCGTTTAATATGGGGTGTTGTGTCCACTTTGTTGAGCAAGGAGTAGCTCTTGTCTATTACATATTTCGCTTATGGAATGGTATCTGTGCTAATTTCAATCTCTGGTTTTATGAGCACCCCAACTCACCTTTCCCTTAAGCAAGCATAAGTTGGTTTTCTCCATTTGAGACCCTGTTCTGTTTTGTAATTCAGTTCCTGTGTAGCCAAGTTTACATTCCGTGTAGTAGTGATAACTTATGATGTTTCTTTTTCTGTGTGACTTATTTCACTTAGAATCATCGTACCTGAATCAACTCATTATGTTGCTATGGGCCTGATGTCATAGATTTCATTGCTGAGTGATATTGCATTGTACATAAGTACCACAACTTCTCTATCCATTTTTCACTTTCTGTGATATTGAACTTGTACCGTAAACGAGGTTCTTGTAAACAGAGCCGTCCCAAACTTTGAGGTGGCTCTGTCTTTTTGATTTTAATTTCCCTAAGCTATAGGACCATAAGTGGAATTGCCCTAGGCTCTGTTGCTTTGTTTTTTAGATGTTTCAGGAAACACCATACACTTCTCCAGAGTGGCTGTGGGCAATTTACATCCCGCCCATCAGCATAACAAGGCTCCCAGTTCTCCATGGCCTGTCCTGCCTTTCTGGATTTTACATTTTTTTCAGATGGCCCTTTTGACCGGGGGGCAGTGAGACTTCATTGTAGTGCAGATTTCCTTTGCAAGCTTGCTTGGTTGGCCAAAAAGGGCGTATGCGTTTTTTCCTGAATATATTCAGGAAAAAACGCATACGCCCTTTTTGGCCAAGTGCATCATTGTGGACGTTCTGCCTCTTTTCCTATGCTTTACATGCAATTCCAGTCTACCACCTGAAATCGGTTTCCGGCAATTCTGCCCCGCTTTCAAGTCCTCTTGGCAGCCTTACTTCAATATATTTTTGGACGATAGCTGTCATTTATAACTCTGAAGTTTTGTGAATTACAGTGTCCCTGAGCTCCTTTCTTCAACTTGCTTTCTTGTGAGCTGGCCGCAACACCGCAGCCTTGCTTCAGGCCCTAGTGTGGTTCCGGCTTGGCACGTTGAGCCTTTGGTTAATTCCTCTTCCTGGTGGGAAATGAGAGTTAAATTTTCCCTCCAGACACCTCCATCTATTCTCTCATTGGTTCTACCTATTCCTGTTCATTTCCCGCAGAAATTGCAAACTGGGCCAAACAGAAGTTTAAAGGCACTGACTCTCCAAGTGGAAAGAGTGTTAGTAAAACGTCTGGAATGTTGCACCCGAGTACCAGGGGACGAAACCTGAGACACATTTGAATACGTTTCTCGATCACACGGTGGATCATACTCTGGGTTCCACATGCATGTTTTAGCTGAATGAAGAATCCCTTAAACCTGGAGAGTTGTGACCCATGGAATGTGTACCATGCAATATGACTTCAAAGGGTCTGCATTTGCTCACCGAACCTCACCAATCCTATCACTGCTCCGTTTATGCCGCTGTACACACGCTTGATTCTCTTTCGGAGACATATATATCCATAGATTTTAAGATTCTTACTAGTCAGGTATATTCTTAGGCGTTTAATATGGGGTGTTGAGTCCACTTCGTTGAGCAAGGAGTAGCTCTTGTCTATTACATATTTGGCTTATGGAACGGTATCTGTGCTAATTTCAATCTCTGGTTTTATGCAGCACCCCAACTCACCTTTCCCCTTAAGCAAGCATAAGTTGGTTTTCTACATTTGAGACCCTGTTCTGTTTTGTAATTCAGTTCCTGTGTAGCCAAGTTTACATTCCGTGTAGTAGTGATATCTTATGATGTTTCTTTTTCTTTGTGACTTATTTCACTTAGAATCATCGTACCTGAATCCACTCATTATGCTGCTATGGGCCTGATGACATAGATTTCATTGCTGAGTGATATTGCATTGTACGTAAGTACCACAACTTCTTTATCCATTTTTCGCTTTCTGCGATATTGAACTTGTACCGTAAACGAGGTTCTTGTAAACAGAGCCGTCCCAAACTTTGGGGTGGCTGTGTCTTTTTGATTTTAATTTCCCTAAGCTATAGGACCATAAGTGGAAGTGCCCTAGGCTCTGTTGCTTTGTTTTTTAGATGTTTCAGGAAACACCATACACTTCTTCAGAGTGGCTGTTGCCAATTTACATCCCGCCCACCAGCATAACAAGGCTCCCAGTTCTCCATGGCCTGTCCTGCCTTTCTGGATTTTACACTTTTTCAGATGGCCCTTTTGACCTGGGGGAAGTGAGACTTCATTGTAGTGCAGATTTCCTTTGCAAGCTTGCTTGGTTGGCCAGGAAGGGTATATGCGTTTCTTCCTGAATATATTCAGGAAAAAACGCATGCGCCCTTTTTGGCCAAGTGCATCATTGTCGACGTTCTGAGTCTTTTCATATGTTGTCAATGCAATTCTAGTCTACCTCTTGAAATCGGTTTCCTGCAATTCTACCTTGCTGTCAGTGCTTCTTCATAGCCTTACCTCAATATACTTTTGGAAAATAGTTGGCCTTTATAACTCTGCAGGTTTTTGAATTGCAGTGGCCCTTAGCTCCATTTTTCAGCTCTTATTTTTGTGATCTTGCCTCATATCCACAGGATTTTTTCATGCCCTATTCTTCTTCTGGGGCGCCTTGCTCTGCCTTTGGTTAATTCTTCTTCCTGATGTGAAATTAGAGTGACATGTGCCCATTGAAACCGCTACAGCTATTTTCTCACTGGTTCCCCCTATTCCCATTCATCCTCCGCACTAACTGCAGACTGTGCGATACCGGAACTTAAAGGCATTGACTCTCCGTGTGGGGATGTTGTTAGTAAAGTGGCTGGAATGTTGATCCGGAACCCCAGGAGAGGAAAATGAGGTGCGTTTTAGAAACCTTTCCCGATCATATGGTATACCATCCGCTGGATTTCCCATGCATGGTTTAGCTGTAGGAAGATTCCCTTCAACCTGGAGTGTTGGGACCCTTGGAATGAGTAGCATGAAGTATTGCATTAAACTTTCGGCAGTTGCTCACCAAAGCTCACCAATCCTCTCAGCCCCAAGTGTCCAGCCTTATGTCTTATCCAGCTGTGGGTTTATATGTGGTCATTCCAGGTTGCATCACAGCCCCTGAGCGAATTTTGTAAGAATTTTTCTCTCTTTCATTGTTTCTGCGTTTTGGTTTTAAAATTTATTTCTATAATGGGGTTTAGCTCATTTTCACTGCTGTGTTTGGCCACTCTGCACACACTTGATTCCCTTATGGAGATATATCAATACATGGGTTTTAAGATTCTTATTACTCAGATATATTTCTCTGCGGTGTATAGGGTGTGTTGAGGCCAGTTCATTGAGCAAGGTGTAGATCTTGTCTAATACCTATTTGGTTTATTGAACGGTATCTGTGCTAATTTCAAACTCTGGTTTTATGCATCACCCCACCTCTCCTTTCCCCTTAAGCTGACATAAGTGTGTTTTCTAAATGTGAGACACTGTTCTGTTTTGTAATTCATTTTTTGTGCAGCCATATTTATCCTCCCTCTATAAGTGATATCTTATGATATGTTTCTTTTTCTGTTTGACTTATTTCAAGTAGTATTATCGGACCTAAATCCACTCTTTATCCTTCTACTAGCCTTATTACATTGATTTCATGGTGAAGAGATATTCCATTGTACATAAGTACCACATTTTCTTTATCCATTGTTCTCTTTCCTGGGATATTTAAGGTGTACTGAAGTTGAGGTTCTTGTAAACAGAGTAGGCCTAAACTGTGGTGTGCTTGTGTCTTGTTGATTTTTAGACTTCCCTAGATATACTTCCATGATTGGAAGTGCCCTATGCTCTGTAGCTCTGTTTTTTAGATGATTTAGGAACCACCATACACTTCTCCAGAGTGGCTCTCGGCAGTTCACACACTGTCCATCAGCGTATAAAGGCTCCCTGTTCTCCATGGCCTGTCCTGCATTTCTGGTTTTTACAATTTTTTCGGATGGCCCTTTTGACCGGTGGGAAATGAGACTTCTTTGTTGTGCACATTTGCATTGCTTGCTTGCTTGGTTGCCCATAAAGTGCGTATGCGTTTTTTCCTGGATATATTCAGGAAAAAACGCATACTCCTTTTTGGGCCAACTGCATCATTGTCGAAATTCTGCCGCTTTTCATGTGCTTTAAAGACGAGTCCAATCTATCTCTTGAAATCTGTTTCTTGCAATTCTGTCTTGCATTCAGATCCTCTTCTTTGCCTTACCTCAACATATTTTTGGACGTTAGTTTTCATTTATAACTCTGCAGGTTTGTGAATTGCAGTGACCCTGAGCTCCATTTTTTAAGTTGCTCTTTTGTGAGCTGGCCTCAAAGCCGCAGGATTGCTTCAGGCCCTATTTTGGCTCCAGCAAGGCGGGCTGAGCCTTTTTTTACTTCTTATTCTTAATGGGAAATTAGAGTGACATGTGCCCGTCCAAACCCCTACAACTATTCTCTCATTGGTTCCCCCTCTTCCCGTTCATCCTCCTCACAATTTGCAAAATGTGTGAAACAGAAGTTTAAATGTGCTGATTCTCTAAGTGGGGAGATTCTAAGTAACGTGGCTGGAATGATGAACAGGAGCACCAGGAGAGGATAAATGAGGTGCATTTTAGACACATCTCCCCATCACATGGTGTACAGTCCTCTGGGTTTTCCATGCATGTTTTAGCTGTAGGAAGATCCCTTGAACCTGCAGATTTGGGACCCATTGAATGGGTACCAGGTAGTATTACTTTAAAGGGTGTGCATTTCCTCACCCAACCTCACATTTCTCTTAGCACGAACAGTTTCCAGCCTTATGTGTCATCCTGCTGTGGGTCTAGATGTGTTCAATCCATGTTGCATCACCGTCCCTGAGGAAAAGTTGTAAGAGGTTTTCTCTGTCTCTCTGTCGTTTATTTTTTTCAATTTATTACTATATTGGTTACAGCTGATTTTCAAAGCTCTGTTTCTTGCTGCTGTACATCCACTTGATTCACATACAGAGAGACATCAATAAATTCTTTTTCAGATTCTTACCAGTCATATATATTCTTTTCCGGTGACTTGAGTGTGCTGAGTGCAGTTCTTTTAGCTACCGTGTAGGCCTTGTTGATTATCAGTTTGGTATTTGGAATGGTATCTTTGCTAATTTCAACCTCCTGGATGATGCCTCACCCCTCCCCACCTTTCCCGTTTAGCAGCCTTACGCGTGTTTTCTACATACTTGACTATGTTTTTCTTTTGTAATTTATTTCATGTGTAGCCATTTTGGATTCCACCTTTAAGTGATATCTTATGATATGTGTCTTTTTCTTTTTGAATTATGTCACTTAGAATGATCATACGTAACTCCTCCGGAGTTGTTACAACTGGCCATATTTCATTGATTTCCAGGCTGAGTAATATTCCACTCTACATAAGTACCACATCTCTATCCATTTTTTCCCTCCAGAGACATTTAAGTTATATCCTAGTCGAGGATCTTTTAAACAGAGAGGCAGTAAACATTGGGGTGCCTGTGTCCTCTCGATTTTTGTTTTTCCCAAGACATACGCCCATGAGTGCAAGTGCCCTATGCTCTGTAGCTCATTTTTTAGATGCTTTAGTAAACACAATACACTTCTCCAGAATGGCCGTTGGCAATATACATTTCCACTATAAGCCTCACAGGGCTCCCTCTTCTCCTTGCCCTGTCCTGCATTTCTGGTGTTTACACTTTATGAGGATGGCTCTTCTGACTGATGCGAAGTGATATCTTTTGTAGTATTGATTTCCAGTGCCCACCTGTTTGGTTGGCTAAAAAAGTGTATGCCCTTTTCTTGAATATATACAGAAAAAAACGCATACAGCCTTTTTGGCCAACTGCAATGTTGGCAATGTTCAGCCCCTTTTCTTGTGCTTAATGGCGAGTCCTTTCTACCTCCTCAAATCCCTTTCCTGCCATTCTCCCTTGCTTACCAATCCTTTTCTCTGACTTTCCTCAAGACATTTTTCAGTGATAGATATTTTCAACTCTGCAGTTTCGTGAATTTTACTGCCCCTGAGTTCCATTGTTCAACTTGTGTTTATGGGAACTGGCCACAAAGCAGTGGGATTTCCTCAAGCCCTATACTGTTTCCATGGGCAACCCTAGCCTTTGGTCAATTCGTCTTCCTGATTGGAAATTAGAGTGACATGTGCCTGTCTGAACACCTAGGACTTGTCTCTCATTGTTCCTCATCCTTCCGCTTCATCCTCTGGACAAATTCCAAACTGTACGCAACAGGATGTTGACAGTGCTGACATCTCCAAGTGGGGAGACTGTTAGTAAAGACGCTGGAGGGGTGAACCCGAGCACCAGGAGATGAGGAGATGAGATGCCTTTTCCAAACTCTTCCCGATCAGACGGTATACCATCCTCTGGGTGTGACAGACATGTTTTAGCAGTAGGAAGAGTCCCATTCATGTAAGGAGAACACCAGGGCTTTTTCAAAATCAGTGTCTCCCCGAAACCCAAACTGGGGAATTTTTTAAGCTACGGCTACACATATGTTCATTAAGGGCCTTGGGAAGTAGGCAGAGTCCAAACTTTAGATGTTTGAAGTCTTCAGGGTCAGAAGCACTCACCACCGGCTTCCCTTAGGTTACACTTTAACTGTCATTGATAGATGATGTCAATAAAAATATCTATTCTTTTTCCGATTATTTCCCCTTATAGGTTATTGCAAAATATTGAGTGTAGTTCCCTGTGCTATACAGTAGTTCCTTGTTGATGATCTATTTTATACATAGCAGTGTGTATGTGTTAATTCCAAACTGTTAATTTATCCCTCCTCCCACCTTTCCCCTTTGGTAATAATAAATTATAAGATTTTATACTTCTCAGAAATGGGGGAGCTGAAAGAGAGGTATCATTTTCAATGGAAAAGCATTTAAAACAAGATTGAAGCTTTAACCAAGATTATTAGGTGTACATCCTTGGAAAGAAATCACTTCATTTCTCTAATATTGACCTGACAAATAAGACAAACCTTTTCACTGAACTTGCTTATAATAAAGTGATGGAAATATCAAATGGAAGTGTTAGAAACATCTTATTTTACCCGAGCCTTATAAACTGTTCTATGTTAACTACAGTTTGGCTCACACATCTGTTCATTGAAGTTACAATAGTCTCAATTTCTGTTACTGATCCTCCAGAGTGGACCCCAACAAGTGTCCCCCTGCCCAGTGTCATTGGGGCCAACAGATCGAGACTGAGTTTGGTTCACAAGCAAAGGAAACTTTATATTTTAAACAGAGAATGGAGAGGTGAGAGCACGCACTACCCCGTGGGCTGTGGGCTGGGCTGCTGTGTAGAGATCCTGTCAGAGTCAGTGGGAGGGAGGGGGCGGAGCACTCGAGGGCCGGGGTGGCTGCAGCTCAGCCTCTATATCTCGGAGTCTGCACTGGGCCCCAGGAGCTGAGGTGTCGACCCAGCCATTCTGCACTAGGAAATCTGGTCTGAAGTGCCGGGTGTGGAACCTCTGCATGCGGGACCCTAGGAGCACGTGAAATTAGACAAAGCACAAAGGATAAAAAAGGTCAGACTTGACTTTATTGCCCAGATTCTATTTTTATCTCCCAGGGATTTTTAATGGGCTTTGCTGGGGACAAACCCCTCCTCTGCCTTTTGTCCCGTTCCTCATTCTTGGAGTGCTGAGGGTGCAGACCCTTCTTCTGTAACTGCTGAGTGCTGAGTTGGGAGCCCTCATACCAGGGGACGAGGGTCAGAACTTCTCCCCAGCAGCCTCCAGGTGACGTTGATTGGCCCCAGGACCCCTGCCTCCCTGCTCGTCCGCCTGAGCACCAGCATTGGAAGTGTTATAGATTCTAATGACCTTTAAGGGTCCAGGAAAGAGATGTGCAGAGACGCTGTGGGGGCCGGTTTCACCCCGCCCCACATTTGTTCGGCCACCTTAGGCTGACCGTTTCTGCCAGCCTAGATGCTCTGACCAGTAGTCTGCTCTTTCTTCAATTAGGCCCCTGAATTAACGTAAAAACAGCACCAGGTGTCAGAGCCCTGCCCGCTCAACTCCCAGACAGTCCAGGGTCAATGGTGATCAAGGACCATGATGGCCACTGAGTCAACAGCCTTTTGAAGTAAACAGGAGTCCAGCCGGTCTTATTGGCCACCATCATCACGGTGTCTGTAGGCTTTTCTATGGTGACAGTGTGATATACGTTTCCCCCGCCAAGATTATTAGCTCCCCTCCGGGTGCAGTAAGTCCTGCAAGCAGTAGTCTACTCCTTCGGGACACACTATTGTTGTTTTATGAGAGAAACTCCAGGTCAAGTGATGTTCACACGAGTCGTCATGGTGCCCTGTTGCCCCCGGTTATCTCTCTGGATGTTGGAGTTGGAGGGCCTCCTCACTCGAGGTCGGTGTGCCCACGGAGTGAACCCTGCAACTTCAGGGCATGGTTGGTGATTAGGATCACCACGTGGGGTCCTTTTCCCTTAGGAGAGAGGTGGCCTTTTGGGCTGCTGATTTTCAGGTTTTTAGATACCGCCAGTATCTTGGCCAGATGTGGCAGTGGGCCAAGCCCCTTGGTGACTGTAGTTTATCCTACCTGGATGGCATTCTTGTGTTGTTCCATTTCAAGTGGTCCCAGTTTTTGCACTAATTCTCCAATGGCGACTCACCTTTCACCGGGAATGGAAAGGTCAAAGGGTTTAGCTCAATTAGGGAGTTCCAGGGCAAGGGTCTGAATTGACTGCTCTTTCCATTCTTGAAAGGCCACTTCTGGATTCTGTTCAAAAGGATCATCATCTTTTCCTTTCAGTGTTTCATATAGAGGCCCAGCTAGTAGACTGTAGTTAGGGATCCAGAAGCAGCAAACCCTGGCCTCCCCAGGAACCCCTAAGCTGTCTTCTAGTTTTAGAAAGGGGTAAGGCTGCAAATGGTTTCTTCCCTTTCCTGGGATGGGCTTCTCTGACCTTCTGTGAGAATGAAGCCCAGGCAGGTCACCGCAGTCTGTGATATTTGAGCTTTTTCTTGGACAACTTCTATCCTTTATTGGCTTGGTAGTTCAGAGGCCTCCTTAGTAGGGCTGGCGATCAGAATGTCATCTGCATATTGAAGGAGGGTTTCCTTTTCCAGAGGTAGAACTTTTTGGTCTTTAGCTAAGCTTTCCCCAAAGATGGTGTGGGAATTTTTGAACCCTTGGGGCAAGACGGCCCGGAAGTATTGTTTTAGTTGTATGTTGAGTCCTGCCACTCACAAGCCAAAATTTCTTGTGACTCTGGGACTAATGGAATACAAAAGAAGGCATCATTGAGACTAATACAGAATACCATGTCCTGGTGGTTGGTAGAATGACCAGCAGGGTGTAGGAATTAGGAGCAACTGGAGGTATATCCTCGGTGGCTTCACTGACTGTCCTGACATCCTTTACCAGGTCCCCAGCAGCCCATGGGGCTCTCGTGGTCAGGCCAATCCCAGGATATGGAGCTCTCCTGGGCAGGTACCCCACCCCCAACCCAGCCCACGGGGCTCTCGTGGTCAGGCCTCTCCCAGGATACAGAGCTACCCTTGCAGGTACCGTGGCAGGGCTGGGCACACAGGAACCGTGCACATAGCTCTCACTGAAGAGCACCCCCATCTCACCTGTCGCTCAGAGCTGACACAGAGCACCTCAGAGCAGGACTTGAACTAACAAACAGCAGCTCCGACAGGTCTGTGACCCTGGGCATCACTCTGTGTGGCCTCCCTCCACCTGGTCTTCCAGAGACTTCCACTGCACCCGGGGCACCAGGCCTCTGTCTCCAACCACCACCCACCCCTCCTCTCCCTGACTCCTGGGTTCCTCTCATTAGGAGAGGCTTTTCTTGAAGTTGTCTCCCACTCATGGGCCAGATAAAATGATTAGAAAACAAGCCAAAGCTGCAGCCCCTTGTCTATCCTGACTCTCAGGAGCCCACACCTGTTCCTTGGACCTGGCCGGTTCAGCAAGTTCCATTTTCTGCAACTGTGAGCCCCTGAGGGGTGATGATTGGCTGACCTGGGCAGCCTTACCGTGCCGGCCAGCCCTCCCCAGGTGTGCCTGGGTTGAGATCAATATAAATACCACTCCAGGCAGCAAGAGCCCCTGCAGCTGTGCCTGACGCCATTTTCTCTGCCCTGTCAGCAGTCTCGGGGCTGGGCTGGTGGGAGGGAGTGAGAGGCCACGGCTTTGTGGGTGGCCCAGTGTGAGTGGGGCTCTGCTGGACTTTCTGCAGCAGTTGCCAGGCTGCCACCTGCTAAAGAAGAGGATGTGTCACCCATACCTGCTGCTGGAATTTCTCCCTGGGCAGAGGTGAGGAAGGAAAAAAGCAGTGGGAGCAGGGACAGGACGGGTATCTCAGGCAGGGAAATGGAAATCTTCCAGAAGAGCACCCAGGACCAGGGCCATCCTGGCTGGCCTGCAGGCACCAAGTCAGCTGGCATGCTGTCACTCATGTGGCTCCATGGCCCTTCCTCTAGGCTTTCAAGTCCTTGTATATATTCAGGTGTTTTACCTGGGAAGGGTGGGAACAGTTCAACAGCAACTGGCCTGGGGCTCAGCTCACGTTCACTCACAGATGCCTCGGCACGGTGCCCCAGCTTTGCAATGAGGACGCTTGTTGTGTGGGGGCTGCTGGCTGAATGGGAGACGATTCCCCACCACTGACCAACTTCAGAATTGTTTACAACTGGAGCAAGGGCCCTGATACGGTTTTCCTCTGAGTAACTGGTGGGTTCTGTTTTTTTTTTCTCTTTTTCGTTTTTGGTTCAAGGTAGAATTTATTCCTCTTTTTTGTATTTACAGATATAAGCATGGAAATAATTTATTCATATAAATACATGTATGTGAAGGGAATAATTGTTTTTTCTGTTTTGTTTTTTAAATTTTATTTCTTTTTAATTTTGAATTTTATTTTATATTTTTATACAGCAAGTTCTTATTTGTTATCTATTTTATACATATAAATGTTTACATGCCAATCCCAATCTCTCAACTCCTCCCACCACCCCCCCCCAAGAGCTTTCCCCCCTTGTTGTCCATATGATTGTTGTCTACATCTGTTGCTCTATTTATGCCTTGCAAAACGGTTAATCTGTACAGTTTTTCTAGGTTCCACATATATGCATGAATATACAAGATTTGTTTTTCTCTTTCTGACTTACTTCACTCTGTATGACAGTCTCTAGATCCATCGACGTCTCTACAAATGACCCAATTTCATTCCTTTCATGGCTTAGTAATATTCCATTTTATATATGTACCACATCTTTATGCATTCGTCTGTCTGTGGGCATTTAGGTTGCTTCCATTACCTCGATATTGTAAATAGTGATGCAATGAACATTGCGGTGAATGTCTCTTTTTGATTTATGGTTTTGTCTGGGTATATGTCCAGTACTGGGATTGCTGTATCATATGGTAATTCTATTAATAGTTTCTTAAGAAACTCCATATTGTTCTCCATAGTGACTGTATCAATTTATATTCCCAACAATAGTGGAAGAGGCTTCCTTTTCTCCACACCCTTTCCAGCATTTGTTGTTTGTAGATTTTCAGATGATGCCCATTCTAACAGGTGTGAGGTGATACCTCATTGTTGAGTCCATTTCGTTGAGCAAGGGGTAGGTCTTGTCTATTACATATTTGGATTATGGAACGGTATCTGTGCTAATTTCAAACTCTGGTTTTATGCAGCACCCCAACTCACCTTTCCCCTTAAGCAAGCATAAGTTGGTTTTCTAAACTTGAGACCCTGTTCTGTTTTGTAATTCAGTTCCTGTGTAGCCAAGTTTACATTCCGTGCATTAGTGATACCTTATGATGTTTCTTTTTCTGTGTGACTTATTTCACTTAGAATCATCGTGCCTCAATCCACTCATTATGCTGGTACAGGCCTGGTGACACAGATTTCATTGCTGAGTGGTATTCTGTTGTACGTAAGTACCGCAACTTCTTTATCAATTATTTGTTCTCTGGAATATTTAACTTGTACCGTAGAAGAGGTTCCTATAAACAGAGCCATCCCAAATTTTGGGGTGGCTGTGTCTTTTTGATTTTAATTTCCCTAAGCTATAAGACCATAAGTGGAAATGCCCTAGACTCTGTTGCTTTGTTTTTCAGATGTATCAGGAAACACTATACACTTCTCCAGAGTGACTGTTGGCAATTTACATCCCGCCCATCAGCATAACAAGGCTCCTAGTTCTCCATGGCCTGTCCTGCCTTTCTGGATTTTACACTTTTTTCAGATGGCCCTTTAGACCGGGGGGAAGTGACACTTCATAGTAGTTCGGATTTCCATTGCAAGCTTGCTTGGTTTGCCAAAAAGGGCGTATGTGTTTTTTCCTGAATATATTCAGGAACAAACTCATACGCCCTTTTTTGTCACGTGCATCATTGTCGATGTTCTGCCTCTTTTCCTATGCTTTAAATGCAAATCCAGTCTACCTCCTGAAATCGGTTTCCTGAAATTCTGCCCCGCTTTCAAGTCCTCTTCGCAGCCTTACTTCAATATATTTTTGGACATTATCTGTCATTTATAACTCTGCAGGTTTGTGAATTACAGGGCCCCTGAGCTCCTTTCTTCAACTCGCTTTCTTGTGAGCTGGCCGCAAACCCGCAAGACTGCTTCACGCCCTAATCTGCTTCTGGCAGGGCACGCTGAGCCTTTGGTTAATTCCTCTTCCTGGTGGGAAATGAGTGTTAAATATGCCCGTCCAGACACCTACCTCACTCTCAACCCCTTGGTGATGTGGGTCCTCTGGTTTGTGGCCACCTTTGCTGGGTTCCTCACCTTTCGATGATGTGGCCCCACTAGTGTGAGGACACTCCTGCCTGGTTCTCATCCACGTGGTTATGTGGACCCCCTGGTGAGAGTCTGTTCCTGGCTGTGTTCCTCACCCTTCTGTGAGGGAGACCCTCTGCTGATAGGTCACTCCTGCATGGCTGGCACACATTGCCTTGGTGAAGTCAGCTGTGTGGTGGCAGTTGGAGCGTGCTGGGGATCTCCTGCCCCCGGTGATGAGAGCCCTCTTGCGTCAGGCCCTAACTGCTGGGCTCACCAACTTTTCTTAGTGAGCCCAATGATGCTTGGGCACTCCTCTTAGGACCCCATCTCCATGGGGATGTGGGCCTTCTGCTCTGAGGTCCCAACGGCTGGGTTGTTCACATTTTCATGATGTGGGCTCTCTGGTGTTAGTTCACAGAGGCCTGGATCCCATAGCCTCTGTGCTCTTGGCCGCCTGCTGGGAGGTTCCAACTGCTGGATTCCTCACTTTTTAAATTTTTTAGGCCCTCTCTTGTGAGGATCCTCCTGCCTGCCTCACTCCCAGCCCCTTCGTGATGTGTGTCCTCTGGTTTGAGGCCACATGTGCTGGGTTCCTCACCTTTCGATGATGTGGGACCAATGGTCTTAGGAGACTCCTGCCTGGTTCACATCCCCTTGGTGATGTGGGCCCTCTGTTGAGAGTCTGATCCTGGCTGGGTTCCTCACCTTCTTTGAGGTGGGCCGTCTGCTGTGAGGTCACTCCTGCCTGGCTTGCTCACCTCGCCTTGTGGACATGAGCCCTCTGGTGGCACTTGGAGCCTGCTGGGAGTCTCCTCCCCTCGGTGATGAGGACCCTCTGGCATCAGGCCCTAACTGCTGGGCTCACCACATTTTGTGATGTGCGCCCAGTGGTTCGAAGACACTCCATCCAGGTTCACATCCCCATTGGGATGTGGGCCTTCTGCTCTGAGGTCCCAACGGCTGGGTTGTTCACAGTTTCATGATGTGGGCTCTGTGCTGTTAGTTCGCTCTGGCCTGGATGTCATAGCCTCTGTGCTCTGGGCCGCCTGCTGGAAGGTTCCAACTGCTCGATTCCTCAACTTTTGTATTCTATGGGTCCTGTGTTGCGATGCTCCTCCTGCCTGCCTCACTCGCAACCCCTTCTTGATGTGGGTCCTCTGGTTTGAGGCCACATGGGCTGGGTTCCGCAACTTTCAATGATGTGGCCCCACTGGTGTGAGGACACTCCTGCCTGGTTCCCATCCCCTTGGTGATGTGGGCCTTCTGGTGACAGTCTTATCCTGGCTGGGTTCCTCACTCTTCTGTGAGGTAGGCCCTCTGCTGTGAGGTCAATCCTGCCTGACTTGCACACATCACCTTGGCGACGTGGGCCCTCTGTTGGCACATGGAGCCTGCTGGGAGCCTCCTGCCCTCGGTGATGACGGCCCTCTAGCATCAGGCCCTAACTGCTGGGCTCCCCACGTTTTCTGATGTGAACCCAGTGATGCCAGGACACTCCTGTCAGGTTCCCATCCCCATGGGGATGTGGGCTTTCTGCTCTGAGGTCCCAATGCCTGGGTGGCTCACAGTTTCATGATGTGGGCTCTCTGCTGTTAGTTCACTCCTGCCTGCATCCCATAGCTTCTGTGCTCTCGGCCGCCTGCTGGGAGGTTCCAAATGCTGGATTCCTCACCTTTTTTATTCTTTGGGCCCTCTGTTTTTAGGCTACTCCTACCTGCCTCACTCCCATCCCCTTTGTGATGTATGTCCTCTGATATGAGGCCGCATGTGCTGGGTTCTTCACCTTTCAATGATGTGGCCCCACTGGTGGGAGGACAGTCCTGACTGGTTCCCATCCCCTTGGTGTTGTGGGCCTTCTGGCAAGAGTCTCATCCTACCTCGGTTCCTCACCCTTCTGTGAGATAGGCCCTCTGCTGTGAGGTCACTACTGCCTGGTTGGCGCATGCCACCTTGTAGACGTGGGCCCTCTGTTGGCAGTTGGAACCTGCTGGGAGTCTCCTCCCCTCAGTTATGAGGGCTCCCTTGCGTCGGGCCCTAACTGCTGGGCTCCTAACATTTTCTGATATGTGCTAAGTGGTGCGAAGCCACTCCTGCCAGGTTCCCATCCCAATGGGGATGTGGGCCTTCTGTTCTGAGGTCCCAACGGCTGGGCTGCTCACAGGTTCATGATGTGGGCCCTCTGCTGTGAGTTCACTGTGGCCTGGATCCCATAGTCTCGGTGCTCTGGGCCACTTGCTGGGAGGTTCCAACTGCTGGATTCCTCAACTTTTATATTCTATGGACCCTGTGTTGTGAGGCCAGTCCTGCCAGCCTAATTCCGAAACCCTTGGTGATGTGGTTCCTCTGGTTTGAGGCTACATGTGCTGGGATCCTCACCTTTCGATGATGTTGTCCCACTGGTGTGGGGACACTCCTGCCTGGTTCCCATCCCTTGGTGATGTGGGCCCTCTGGTGAGAGTCTGATCCTGGCTGTGTTCCTCACCCTTCTGTGAGGTGGGCCCTCTGCTGTGAGGTCACTCCTGCCGGGCTGGCACACATCGCCTTGGTGACATTGGCCCTCTGGTGGCAGCTGGAGCCTGCTGGGAGCCTCCTCCCCTTGGTGATGAGTGCCCTCTAGCGTCAGGCCCTAACTTCTGAGCACCCCACGTTTTCTGATGTGAGCCCAGTGATGCCAGGACACTCCTGTCATGTTCCCATCACCATGGGGATGTGGGCCTTCTGCTCTGAGGTCCCAATGTCTGGGTTGCTCACAGTTTCATGATGTGGGCTGTCTGGTGTTAGTTCACTCTGGCTTGGATCCCCTAGCCTCTGTGCTCTGGGCCGCCTGCTGGGAGGTTCCAACTGCTGGATTCCTCACCTTTCTTATTTTTGGGCCCTCTGTTGTGAGGCTCCTCCTGCCTGCCTCACTCCCAGCCCCTTGGTGATGGGTGTCCTATGGTTTGAAGCCACATGTTCTGGGTTCCTCACCTTTAGATGATGTGGCCCTACTCATGTGAGGACACTCCTGCCTGGTTCCAATCCATTTGGTGATGTGGGCCCTCTGGTGCACGTCTGATCCTGACTGGGTTCGTCACACTTCTCTGAGGTGGGCCCTCTGCTGTGAGGTCATTCGTGCCTGGTTGGCACACATCGCCTTGGTGACGTCAGCCCTCTGGTGGCAGTTGGAGCCTGCTGGGAGCCTCCTTCCCTTGGTGATGAGGGTCCTCTGGCGTCAGGCCCTAACTGCAGGTCTCCCAAAATTTTCTGACATGTTCTCAGTGGTGCGAGGACACTCCTACCAGATTTATATCCCCATGGGGATGTGGGCCTCCTGCTCTGAGGTCCCAATGGCTGGGTTGCTCAGTTTCATGACATGGGCCCTCTTCTGTGAGTTCACTGTGGCCTGGATCCCATAGCCTCGGTGCTCTGGGCCACCTGCTGGGAGGTTCCAACTGCTGGATTCCTCACTTTTTTATTCTATGGGCCCAGTGTTGTGAGGCTACTCCTGCCTGCCTCACTCCAAGGCCCTTGGTGATGTGGGTCCTCTGGTTTGAGGACACATGTGCTGAGTACGTCACCTTTCACTGATGTGGCCCCACTGGTGTGAAGACACTCCTGCCTGGTTCCCATCCCCTTGGTGATGTGGGCCCTCTGGTGAGAGTCTGATGTTGGCTGGGTTTCTCACCCTTCTGTGAGGTGGGACCTCTGCTGTGAGGTAACTCATGCCTGGCTTGCTCATGTTGCCTTGGCAACGTGAGCACTCAGGTGGCAGTTGGGGCCTGCTGGGAATCTCCTCCCCTCAGTTATGAGAGCTCTGGATAAAACACATATGCCCTTTTTTGCCAAGTGCATTATTTTCCAAGTTCTGTCTCTTTTCCTATGCTTTAAGAGCGACTCCCGTGTACCTTCTGAAATCAGTTTCCAGCAATTCTGCCCCGCATTCAAGTCCTCTTCGCAGCCTTACTTCAGTATAATTTTGGATGATAGCTGTCATTTATAACTCTGCAGGTTTGTGAATAACAGTGTCCCTGAGCTCCTTTCTTCAACTCGCTTTCTTGTGAGCTGGCCGTAAAACTGCAGGATCTCTTCAGGTCCTAATCTGGTCCCAGCATGGCATGCGGAGCCTCTGGTTCATTCGTCTTCCTGGTGGGAAATGAGAGTTAAATTTGCCCGTCCAGACACCTACAGATAGTCTCTCATTGGTTCTCCTTATTCCTGTTCATATTCCGAAGAAATTGCAAACTGGGCCAAACAGGAGGTTAAAGGCACTGACTCTCCAAGTGGGGAGAGTGTTAGTAAAGCGTCTGGAATGTTGCACCCGAGTACCAGGGGATGAAAACTGACCCATTTGAACACGTTTCCTGATCACACGGTGGATCATACACTGGGTTCCACATGCATGTTTTAGCTGAAGGAAGAATCCCTTAACCCTGGAGAGTTGAGACCCATGGAATGGGTACCATGCAATATGACTTCAAAGGGTCTGCATTTGCTCACCGAACCTCACCAATCTTATCACTGCTGCGTTTATGCCGCTGTACACACGCTTGATTCTCTTTCGGAGACATATAAATCCATAGGTTTTAAGATTCTTACTTGTCAGGTATATTCTTAGGCGTTTAATATGGGGTGTTGAGTCCACTTCGTTGAGCAAGGAGTAGCTCATGTCTATTACATATTTGGTTTATGGAACGGTATCTGTGCTAATTTCAATCTCTGTTTTTATGCAGCACCCCAACTCACCTTTCCCCTTAAGCAAGCATAAGTTGGTTTTCTACATTTGAGACCCTGTTCTGTTTTGTAATTCAGTTCCTGTGTAGCCAAGTTTACATTCCGTGTAGTAGTGATATCTTATGATGTTTCTTTTTCTGTGTGATTTATGTCACTTAGAATCATCGTACCTGAATCCACTCATTATGCTGCTATGGGCCTGATGACATAGATTTCATTGCTGAGTTATATTGCATTGTACGTAAGTACCACAAATTCTTTATCCATTTTTCGCTTTCTGTGATATTGAACTTGTACCGTAAACGAGGTTCTTGTAAACAGAGCTGTCCCAAACATTGGGGTGGCTGTGTCTTTTTGATTTTAAATTCCCTAAGCTATAGGACCATAAGTGGAAGTGCCCTAGGCTCTGTTGCTTTGTTTTGTAGATGTTTCAGGAAACACCATACACTTCTCCAGAGTGGCTGTTGGCAATTTACATCCCGCCCATGAGCATAACAAGGCTCCCAGTTCTCCATGGCCTGTCCTGCCTTTCTGGATTTTACACTTTTTTCAGATGGCCCTTTTGACCAGGGAGCAGTGAGACTTCATTGTAGTGAAGATTTCCTTTGCAAGCTTGCTTGGTTGGCCAAAAAGTGCGTATGCGTTTTTTCCTGAGGAAAAAACGCATATGCCCTTTTTGGCCAAGTGCATCATTGTGGACGTTCTGCCTCTTTTCCTATGCTTTACATGCAATTCCAGTCTACCTCCTGCAATCGGTTTCCTGCAATTCTGCCCCGTTTTCAAGTCCTCTTGGCAGCCTTACTTCAATATATTTTTGGACGATAGCTGTCATTTATAACTCTGCAGGTTTGTGAATTACAGTGCCCCTGAGCTCCTTTCTTCAACTTGCTTTCTTGTGAGCTGGCCGCAACACCGCAGCATCGCTTCAGGCCCTAGTGTTGTTCCGGCATGGCACGCTGAGCCTTTGGTTAATTCCTCTTCCTGGTGGGAAATGAGAGTTAAATTTGCCCGTCCAGACACCTCCAGCTAGTCTCTAATTGGTTCTCCCTATTCCTGTTCATTTTCCGCAGAAATTGCAAACTGGGCCAAACAGGAGGTTAAAGGCACTGACTCTCCAAGTGGGGAGAGTGTTAGTAAAGCGTCTGGAATGTTGCACCCGAGTACCAGTGGACGAAAACTGACACATTTGAACACGTTTCCCGATCACACGGTGGATCATACTCTGCGTTCCACATGCATGTTTTAGCTGAAGGAAGAATCCCTTAAACCTGGAGAGTTGAGACCCATGGAATGGGTACCATGCAATATGACTTCAAAGGGTCTGCATTTGCTCACCGAACCTCATCAATCCTAACACTGCTGCATTTATGCCGCTATACACACGCTTGATTCTCTTTCGGAGATATATAAATCCATAGGTTTTAAGATTCTTACTAGTCAGGTATATTCTTAGGCGTTTAATATGGGGTGTTGAGTCCACTTCGTTGAGCAAGGTGTAGCTCTTTTCTATTACATATTTGGCTTATGGAACGATATCTGTGCTAATTTCAATGTCTGGTTTTATGCAGCACCCCAACTCACCTTTCCCCTTAAGCAAGCATAAGTTGGTTTTCTACATTTGAGACCCTGTTCTGTTTTGTAATTCAGTTCCTGTGTAGCCAAGTTTACATTCCATGTAGTAGTGATATCTTATGATGTTTCTTTTTCTCTGTGACTTATTTCACTTAGAATCATCGTACCTGAATCCACTCATTATGCTGCTACGGGTCTCGTTACATAGATTTCATTGCTGAGTGATATTGCATTGTACGTAAGTACCACAACTTCTTTATCCATTTTTCGCTTTCTGCGATATTGAACTTGTACCGTAAACGAGGTTCTTGTAAACTGAGCCGTCCCAAACTTTGGGGTGGCTGTGTCTTTTTGATTTTAATTTCCCTAAGCTATAGGACCATAAGTGGAAGTGCCCTAGGCTCTGTTGCTTTGTTTTTTAGATGTTTCAGGAAACACCATACACTTCTCCAGAGTGGCTGTTGGCAATTTACATCCCGCCCATCAGCATAACAAGGCTCCCAGTGCTCCATGGCCTGTCCTGCCTTTCTGGATTTTACACATTTTTCAGATGGCCCTTTTGACCGGGGGGCAGTGAGACTTCATTGTAGTGCAGATTTCCTTTGCAAGCTTGCTTGGTTGGCCAAAAAGGGCGTATGCGTTTTTTCCTGAATATATTCAGGAAAAAACGCATACGCCCTTTTTGGCCAAGTGCATCATTGTGGACGTTCTGCCTCTTTTCCTATGCTTTACATGCAATTCCAGTCTACCTCCTGAAATCGGTTTCCTGCAATTCTGCCCCGCTTTCAAGTCCTCTTGGCAGCCTTACTTCAATATATTTTTGGACGATAGCTGTCATTTATAACTCTGCAGGTTTGTGAATGACAGTGCCCCTGAGCTCCTTTCTTCAACTCGCTTTCTTGTGAGCTGGCCGCAACACCGCAGCATTGCTTCAGGCCCTAGTGTGTTTCCGGCATGGCACGCTGAGCCTTTGGTTAATTCCTCTTCCTGGTGGGAAACGAGAGTTAACTTTGCGTGTCCAGACACCTCCAGCTAGTTGCTCATTGGTTCTCCCTATTCCTGTTCATTTTCCGTAGAAATTGCAAACTGGGCCAAACAGGAGGTTAAAGGCACTGACTCTCCAAGTGGGGAGAGTGTTAGTAAAGCGTCTGGAATGTTGCACCCGAGAACCGGGGGACGAAAACTGAGACACATTTGAACACGTTTCCGATCACACAGTGGATCATACTCTGGGTTCCACATGCATGTTTTAGCTGAAGGAAGAATCCCTTAAACCTGGAGAGTTGAGATCCATGGAATGGGTACCATGCAATATGACTTCAAAGGGTCTGCATTTGCTCACCGAACCTCACCAATCCTATCACTGCTGCGTTTATGCCGCTGTACACACGCTTGATTCTCTTTCGGAGACATATAAATCCATAGGTTTTAAGATTCTTACTAGTGAGGTATATTCTTAGGCGTTTAATATGGGGTGTTGAGTCCACTTCGTTGAGCAAGGAGTAGCTCTTGTCTATTACATATTTGGCTTATGGAACGGTATCTGTGCTAATTTCAATCTCTGGTTTTATGTAGCACCCCAACTCACCTTTCCCCTTAAGCAAGCATAACTTGGTTTTCTACATTTGAGACCCTGTTCTGTTTTGTAATTCAGTTCCTGTGTAGCCAAGTTTACATTCCGTGTAGTAGTGATATCTTATGATATTTCTTTTTTTGTGTGACATATTTCACTTAGAATCATCGTACCTGAATCCACTCATTATGCTGCTACGGGCCTGATGACATAGATTTCATTGCTGAGTGATATTGCATTGTACATAAGTACCACAACTTCTTTATCCATTTTTCGCTTTCTGTGATATTGAACTTGTACCGTAAACGAGGTTCTTGTAAACTGAGCCATCCCAAACTTTGGGGTGGCTGTGTCTTTTTGATTTTAATTTCCCTAAGCTATAGGACCATAAGTGGAAGTGCCCTAGGCTCTGTTGCTTTGTTTTTTAGATGTTTCAGGAAACACCATACACTTCTCCATTGTCGCTGTTGGAAATTTCCATCCCGCCCATCAGCATAACAAGGCTCCCAGTTCTCCATGGCCTGTCCTGCCTTTCTGGATTTTACACTTTTATCAGACGGCCCTTTTGACTGGGGGCCAGTGAGACTTCATTGTAGTGCAGATTTCCTTTGCAAGCTTGCTTGGTTTGCCAAAAAGGGCGTATGCGTTTTTTCCTGAATATATTCAGGAGAAAACGCATACGCCCCTTTTGGCCAAGTGCATCATTGTGGACGTTCTGCCTCTTTTCCTATGCTTTACATGCAATTCCAGTCTACCTCCTGAAATCGGTTTCCTGCAATTCTGCCCCGCTTTCAAGTCCTCTTGGCAGCCTTACTTCAATATATTTTTGGACGATAGCTGTCATTTATAACTCTGCAGGTTTGTGAATGACAGTGCCCCTGAGCTCCTTTCTTCAACTCGCTTTCTTGTGAGCTGGCCGCAACACCGCAGGATTGCTTCAGGCCCTAGTGTGTTTCCGGCATGGCACGCTGAGCCTTTGGTTAATTCCTCTTCCTGGTGGGAAACGAGAGTTAACTTTGCGTGTCCAGACACCTCCAGCTAGTTGCTCATTGGTTCTCCCTATTCCTGTTCATTTTCCGTAGAAATTGCAAACTGGGCCAAACAGGAGGTTAAAGGCACTGACTCTCCAAGTGGGGAGAGTGTTAGTAAAGCGTCTGGAATGTTGCACCCGAGTACCAGTGGACGAAAACTGACACATTTGAACACGTTTCCCGATCACACGGTGGATCATACTCTGCGTTCCACATGCATGTTTTAGCTGAAGGAAGAATCCCTTAAACCTGGAGAGTTGAGACCCATGGAATGGGTACCATGCAATATGACTTCAAAGGGTCTGCATTTGCTCACCGAACCTCATCAATCCTAACACTGCTGCATTTATGCCGCTATACACACGCTTGATTCTCTTTCGGAGATATATAAATCCATAGGTTTTAAGATTCTTACTAGTCAGGTATATTCTTAGGCGTTTAATATGGGGTGTTGAGTCCACTTCGTTGAGCAAGGTGTAGCTCTTTTCTATTACATATTTGGCTTATGGAACGATATCTGTGCTAATTTCAATGTCTGGTTTTATGCAGCACCCCAACTCACCTTTCCCCTTAAGCAAGCATAAGTTGGTTTTCTACATTTGAAACCCTGTTCTGTTTTGTAATTCAGTTCCTGTGTAGCCAAGTTTACATTCCATGTAGTAGTGATATCTTATGATGTTTCTTTTTCTCTGTGACTTATTTCACTTAGAATCATCGTACCTGAATCCACTCATTATGCTGCTACGGGTCTCGTTACATAGATTTCATTGCTGAGTGATATTGCATTGTACGGAAGTACCACAACTTCTTTATCCATTTTTCGCTTTCTGCGATATTGAACTTGTACCGTAAACGAGGATCTTGTAAACTGAGCCGTCCCAAACTTTGGGGTGGCTGTGTCTTTTTGATTTTAATTTCCCTAAGCTATAGGACCATAAGTGGAAGTGCCCTAGGCTCTGTTGCTTTGTTTTTTAGATGTTTCAGGAAACACCATACACTTCTCCAGAGTGGCTGTTGGCAATTTACATCCCGCCCATCAGCATAACAAGGCTCCCAGTTCTCCATGGCCTGTCATGCCTTTCTGGATTTTACACTTTTTTCAGATGGCCCTTTTGACCGGGGGGCAGTGAGACTTCATTTTAGTGCAGATTTCCTTTGTAAGCTTGCTTGGTTGACCAAAAAGGGCGTATGCGTTTTTTCCTGAATATATTCAGGAAAAAACGCATACGCCCTTTTTGGCCAAGTGCATCATTGTGGACGTTCTGCCTCTTTTCCTATGCTTTACATGCAATTCCAGTCTACCTCCTGAAATCGGTTTCCTGCAATTCTGCCCCACTTTCAAGTCCTCTTGGTAGCCTTACTTCAATATATTTTTGGACGATAGCTGTCATTTATAACTCTGCATGTCTGTGAATGACAGTGCCCCTGAGCTCCTTTCTTCAACTCGCTTTCTTGTGAGCTGGCCGCAACACCGCAGGATTGCTTCAGGCCCTAGTGTGGTTCCGGCACGGCACGCTGAGCCTTTGGTTAATTCCTCTTCCTGGTGGGTAATGAGAGTTAAATTTGCCCGTCCAGACACCTCCAGCTAGTCTCTCTTGGTTCTCCCTATTCCTGTTCATTTTCCGCAGAAATTGCAAACTGGGCCAAACAGGAGGTTAAAGGCACTGACTCTCCAAGTGGGGAGAGTGTTAGTAAAGCGTCTGGAATGTTGCACCCGAGTACCGGGGGACGAAAATTGAGACACATTTGAACACGTTTCCCGATCACACGGTGGATCATACTCTGGGTTCCACATGCATGTTTTAGCTGAAGGAAGAATCCCTTAAACCTGGAGAGTTGAGACCCATGGAATGGGTACCATGCAATATGACTTCAAAGGGTCTGCATTTGCTCACTGATCCTCACCAATCCTATCACTGCTGCATTGATGCCGCTGTACACACGCTTGATTCTCTTGCAGAGACATATAAATCCATAGGTTTTAAGATTCTTACTAGTCAGGTATATTCTTAGGCGTTTAATATGAGGTGTTGAGTCCACTTCGTTGAGCAAGGAGAAGCCCTTGTCTATTACATATTTGGCTTATGGAGCGGTATCTGTGCTAATTTCAATCTCTGGTTTTATGCAGCACCCCATCTCACCTTTCCCCTTAAGGAAGCATAAGTTGGTTTTCTACATTTGAGACCCTGTTCTGTTTTGTAATTCAGTTCCTGTGTAGCCAAGTTTACATTCCGTGTAGTAGTGATATCTTATGATATTTCTTTTTTTGTGTGACATATTTCACTTAGAATCATCGTACCTGAATCCACTCATTATGCTGCTACGGGCCTGATGACATAGATTTCATTGCTGAGTGATATTGCATTGTACGTAAGTACCACAACTTCTTTATCCATTTTTCGCTTTCTGTGATATTGAACTTGTACCGTAAACGAGGTTCTTGTAAACTGAGCCATCCCAAACTTTGGGGTGGCTGTGTCTTTTTGATTTTAATTTCCCTAAGCTATAGGACCATAAGTGGAAGTGCCCTAGGCTCTGTTGCTTTGTTTTTTAGATGTTTCAGGAAACACCATACACTTCTCCATTGTCGCTGTTGGAAATTTCCATCCCGCCCATCAGCATAACAAGGCTCCCAGTTCTCCATGGCCTGTCCTGCCTTTCTGGATTTTACACTTTTATCAGACGGCCCTTTTGACTGGGGGCCAGTGAGACTTCATTGTAGTGCAGATTTCCTTTGCAAGCTTGCTTGGTTTGCCAAAAAGGGCGTATGCGTTTTTTCCTGAATATATTCAGGAGAAAACGCATACGCCCCTTTTGGCCAAGTGCATCATTGTGGACGTTCTGCCTCTTTTCCTATGCTTTACATGCAATTCCAGTCTACCTCCTGAAATCGGTTTCCTGCAATTCTGCCCCGCTTTCAAGTCCTCTTGGCAGCCTTACTTCAATATATTTTTGGACGATAGCTGTCATTTATAACTCTGCAGGTTTGTGAATGACAGTGCCCCTGAGCTCCTTTCTTCAACTCGCTTTCTTGTGAGCTGGCCGCAACACCGCAGCATTGCTTCAGGCCCTAGTGTGTTTCCGGCATGGCACGCTGAGCCTTTGGTTAATTCCTCTTCCTGGTGGGAAACGAGAGTTAACTTTGCGTGTCCAGACACCTCCAGCTAGTTGCTCATTGGTTCTCCCTATTCCTGTTCATTTTCCGTAGAAATTGCAAACTGGGCCAAACAGGAGGTTAAAGGCACTGACTCTCCAAGTGGGGAGAGTGTTAGTAAAGCGTCTGGAATGTTGCACCCGAGAACCGGGGGACGAAAACTGAGACACATTTGAACACGTTTCCGATCACACAGTGGATCATACTCTGGGTTCCACATGCATGTTTTAGCTGAAGGAAGAATCCCTTAAACCTGGAGAGTTGAGATCCATGGAATGGGTACCATGCAATATGACTTCAAAGGGTCTGCATTTGCTCACCGAACCTCACCAATCCTATCACTGCTGCGTTTATGCCGCTGTACACACGCTTGATTCTCTTTCGGAGACATATAAATCCATAGGTTTTAAGATTCTTACTAGTGAGGTATATTCTTAGGCGTTTAATATGGGGTGTTGAGTCCACTTCGTTGAGCAAGGAGTAGCTCTTGTCTATTACATATTTGGCTTATGGAACGGTATCTGTGCTAATTTCAATCTCTGGTTTTATGTAGCACCCCAACTCACCTTTCCCCTTAAGCAAGCATAACTTGGTTTTCTACATTTGAGACCCTGTTCTGTTTTGTAATTCAGTTCCTGTGTAGCCAAGTTTACATTCCGTGTAGTAGTGATATCTTATGATGTTTCTTTTTCTGTGTGACTTATTTCACTTAGAATCATCGTACCTGAATCCACTCATTATGCTGCTACAGGCAGATGACATAGATTTCATTGCTGAGTGATATTGCATTGTACGTAAGTACCACAACTTCTTTATCCATTTTTCACTTTCTGCAATATTGAACTTGTACCGTAAACGAGGTTCTTGTAAACAGAGCCGTCGCAAACTTTGGGGTGGCTGTGTCTTTTTGATTTTAATTTCCCTAAGCTATAGGACCATAAGTGGAAGTGCCCTAGGCTCTGTTGCTTTGTTTTGTAGATGTTTCAGGAAACACCATACACTTCTCCAGAGTGGCTGTTGGCAATATACATCCCGCCCATGAGCATAACAAGGCTCCCCGTTCTCAATGGCCTGTCCTGCCTTTCTGGATTTTATACTTTTTTCAGATGGCCCATTTGACCGGGGCGCAGTGAGACCTTATTGTAGTGCAGATTTCATTTTCAAGCTTGATTGGTTGGCCAAAAAGGGCATATGCATGTTTTCCTGAATATATACAGGAAAAAACACGTATGCCCTTTTTGGCCAAGTCCATCATTGTGGACGTTCTGCCTCTTTTCCTATGCTTTACATGCAATTCCAGTCTACCTCCTGAAATCGGTTTCCTGCAATTCTGCCCCGCTTTCAAGTCCTCTTGGCAGCCTTCCTTCAATATATTTTTGGACGATAGGTGTCATTTATAACTCTGCAGTTTTGAAAATGACAGTGACCCTGACCTCCTTTCTTCAACTCGCTTTCTTGTGAGCTGGCCGCAACACCGCAGGATTGCTTCAGGCCCTAGTGTGGTTCCGGCATGACACACTGAGTCTTTGGTTAATTCCTCTTCCTGGTGGGAAATGAGAGTTAAATTTGCCCATCCAGACACCTCCATCTAGTCTCCCATTGGTTCTCCTTATTCCTGTTTGTCTTACACAGAAATTGCAAACTGGGTCAAAGAGGAGGTTAAAGGCACTGACTCTCCAAGTGGGGAGAGTGTTAGTAAAGCGTCTGGAATGTTGCACCCGAGTACCAGGGCATGAAAACTGAGACACATTTGAACACGTTTCCCGATCACATGGTGGATCATACTCTGGGTTCCACATGCATGTTTTAGCTGAAGGAAGAATCCCTTCAACCTGGAGAGTTGAGACCCATGGAATGGGTACCATGCAATATGACTTCAAAGGGTCTGCATTTGCTCACCAAATCTCACCAATCCTATCACTGCTGCGTTTATGCCGCTGTACACACGCTTGATTCTCTTTCAGAGACATATAAATCCATAGGTTTTAAGATTCTTACTAGTCAGGTATATTCTTAGGCGTTTAATATGGGGTGTTGAGTCCAGTTCGTTGAGCAAGGTGTAGCTCTTGTCTATTACATATTTGGCTTATGGAATGGTATCTGTGCTAATTTCAATCTCTGGTTTTATACAGCACCCCAACTCACATTTCCCCTTAAGCAAGCATAAGTTGATTTTCTACATTTGAGACCCTGTTCTGTTTTGTAATTCAGTTCCTGTTTAGCCAAGTTTACATTCCATGTATTAGTGATATCTTATGATGTTTCTTTTCTGTGTGATTTATTTCACTTAGAATCATCGTACTGAATCCACTCATTATGCTGCTACGGGCCTGATGACATAGATTTCATTGCTGAGTGATATTGCATTGTACGTAAGTACCACAACTTCGTTATCCATTTCTTGCTTTCTGTGATATTGAACTTGTACCGTAAACGAGGTATTGTAAACAGAGCCGTCCCAAACATTGCGGTGGCTGTGTCTTTTTGATTTTAATTTCCCTAAGCTATAGGACCATAAGTGGAAGTGCCCTAGGCTCCGTTGCTTTGTTTTTTAGATGTTTCAGGAAACACCATACACTTCTCCAGAGTGGCTGTTGGCAAATTACAACCCGCCCATCAGCATAACAAGGCTCCCAGTTCTCCATGGCCTCTCCTGCCTTTCTGGATTTTACACTTTTTTCAGATGGCCCTTTTGACCGGGGGGCAGTGAAACTTCATTGTAGTGCAGATTTCCTTTGCAAGCTTGCTTGGTTGGCCAAAAAGTGCGTATGCGTTTTTTCCTGAATATATTCAGGAAAAAACGCATACGCCCTTTTTGGCCAAGTGCATCATTGTGGACGTTCTGCCTCTTTTCCTATGCTTTACATGCAATTCCAGTCTACCTCCTGAAATTGCTTTCCTGCAATTCTGCCACGCATTCAAGTCCTCTTGGCAGCCTTACTTCAATATATTTTTGGACGATAGCTGTCATTTATAACTCTGCAGGTTTGTGAATGACAGTGCCCCTGAGATCCTTTCTTCAACTCGGTTTCTTGTGAGCTGACCGCAACACCGCACGACTGCTTCAGGCCCTAGTTTGGTTCCGGCATGACATGCTGAGCCTTTGGTTAATTCCTCTTCCTGGTGGGAAATGAGAGTTAAATTTGCCCGTCCAGACACCTCCATCTAGTCTCTCATTGGTTCTCCCTATTCCTGTTCATTTTCTGCAGAAATTGCAAACTGGGCTAAACAGAAGTTTAAAGGCACTGACTCTCCAAATGGGGAGAGTCTTAGTAAAGCATCTGGAATGTTGCACCCGAATACCAGGGGATGAAAACTGAGACACATTTGAACACGATTCCCGATCACACGGTGGATCATACTCTGGGGTCCACATGCATGTTTTAGCTGAAGGAAGAATCCCTTAAACCTGGAGAGTTGAGACCCATGGAATGGGTACCATGCAATATGACTTCAAAGGGTCTGCATTTGCTCACCGAACCTCACCAATCCTATCACTGCTGCGTTTATGCCGTTGTACACACGCTTGATTCTCTTTCGGAGAGATATAAATCCATAGGTTTTAAGATTCTTACTAGTCAAGTATATACTTAGGCGTTTAAAATGGGGTGTTGAGTCCACTTCTTTGAGCAAGGAGTAGCTCTTGTCTATTACATATTTGGCTTATGGAACGGTATCTGTGCTAATTTCAATCTCTGGTTTTATGCAGCACCCCAACTCACCTTTCCCCTTAAGCAAGCATAAGTTGGTTTTCTACATTTGAGATGCTGTTCTGTTTTGTAATTCAGTTCCTGTGTAGCCAAGTTTACATTCCATGTATTAGTGATATCTTATGATGATTCTTTTCTGTGTGATTTATTTCACTTAGAATCATCGTACCTGAATCCACTCATTATGCAGCTACGGGCCTGATAACATAGAATTCATTGCTGAGTGATATTGCATTCAAAGTAAGTACCACAACTTCTTTATCCATTTCTCGCTTTCTCTGATATTGAACTTGTACCGTAAACGAGCTTCTTGTAAACACAGCTGTCCCAAACTTTGGGGTGGCTGTGTCTTTTTGATTTTAATTTCCCTAAGCTATAGGACCATAAGTGGAAGTGCCCTAGGCTCTGTTGCTTTGTTTTTTAGATGTTTCAGGAAACACCATACACTTCTCCAGAGTGACTGTTGGCAATTTACATCCCGCCCATCAGCATAACAAGGCTCCCAGTTCTCCATGGCCTGTCCTGCCTTTGTGGATTTTACACTTTTTTCAGATGGCCCTTTTGACCGGGGGGCAGTGAGACTTCATTGTAGTGCAGATTTCCTTTTCAAGCTTCCTTGGTTGGCCAAAAAGGGCGTATGCGTTTTTTCCTGAATATATTCAGGAAAAAACGCATACGCCCTTTTTGGCCAAGTGCATCATTGTGGACGTTCTGCCTCTTTTCCTATGCTTTACATGCAATTCCAGTCTACCTCCTGAAATCGGTTTCCTGCAATTCTGCCCCGCTTTCAAGTCCTCTTGGCAGCCTTACTTCAATATCTTTTTGGACGATAGCTGTCATTTATAACTCTGCAGGTTTGTGAATTACAGGGCCCCTGAGCTCCTTTCTTCAACTCGCTTTGTTGTGAGCTGGCCGCAACACCGCAGCATTGCGTCAGGCCCTAGTGTGGTTCCGGCATGGCACGCTGAGCCTTTGGTTAATTCCTCTTCCTGGTGGGAAATGAGAGTTAAATTTGCCTGTCCAGACACCTCCAGCTAGTCTCTCATTGGTTCTCCCTATTCCTGTTCATTTTCCGCAGAAATTGCAAACTGGGCCAAACAGGAGGTTAAAGGCACTGACTCTCCAAGTGGGGAGAGTGTTAGTAAAGCGTCTGGAATGTTGCACCCGAGTACCGGGGTACGAAAACTGACTCACATTTGAACACGTTTCCCGATCACACGGTGGATCATACTCTGGGTTCCACATGCATGTTTTAGCTGAAGGAAGAATCCCTTAAACCTGGAGAGTTGAGACCCATGGAATGGGTACCATGCAATATGACTTCAAAGGGTCTGCATTTGCTCACCGATCCTCACCAATCCTATCACTGCTGCGTTTATGCCGCTGTACACTCACTTGATTCTCTTTCGGAGACATATAAATCCAAAGGTTTTAAGATTCTTACTAGTCAGGTATATTATTAGGCGTTTAATATGGGGTGTTGAGTCCACTTCGTTGAGCAAGGTTTAGCTCTTGTCTATTACATATTTGTCTTATGGAACGGTATCTGTGCTAATTTCAATCTCTGGTTTTGTGCAGCACCCCAACTCACCTTTCCCGTTAGCAAGCATAAGTTGGTTTTCTACATTTGAGACCCTGTTCTGTTTTGTAATTCAGTACCTGTGTAGCCAAGTTTACATTCCGTGTAGTAGTGATATTTTATGATGTTTCTTTTTCTGTGTGACTTATTTCTCTTAGAATCATCGTACCTGAATCCACTCATTATGCTGCTACGGGCCTGATGACATGGATTTCATTGTTGAGTGAGATTGCATTGTACGTAAGTACCACAACTTCTTTATCCATTTTTCGCTTTTTGTGATATTGAACTTGTACCGTAAACGAGGTTCTTGTAAACAGAACCGTCCCAAATTTTGGGGTGGCTTTGTCTTTTTGATTTTAATTTCCCTAAGCTATAGGACCATAAGTGGAAGTGCCCCAGGCTTTGTTGCTTTTTTTTTAGATGTTTCAGGAAACACCATACACTTCTCCAGAGTGGCTGTGGGCAATTTACATCCCGCCCATGAGCATAACAAGGCTCCAAGTTCTCCATGGCCTGTCCTGCCTTTCTGGATTTTACACTTTTTTCAGATGGCCCTTTTGACCGGGGGGCAGTGAGACTTCATTGTAGTCCAGATTTCCTTTGCAAGCTTGCTTGGTTGGCCAAAAAGGGCGTATGCATTTTTTCCTGAATATATTCAGGAAAAAACGCATATGCCCTTTTTGGCCAAGTGCATCATTATGGACGTTCTGCCTCTTTTCCTATGCTTTACATGCAATTCCAGTCTACCTCCTGAAATCGGTTTTCTGCAATTCTGCCCCGCTTTCAAGTCCTCTTGGCAGCCTTACTTCAATATATTTTTGGACGATAGCTGTCATTTATAACTCTGCAGGTTTGTGAATGACAGTGCCCCTGAGCTCCTTTCTTCAACTCGCTTTCTTGTGAGCTGGCCGCAACACCGCAGCATTGCTTCAGGCCCTAGTGTGGTTCCGGCATGACATGCTGAGCCTTTGGTTAATTCCTCTTCCTGGTGGGAAATGAGAGTTAAATTTGCCCGTCCAGACACCTCCAGCTAGTCTCTCATTGGTTCTCCCTATTCCTGTTCATTTTCCGCAGAAATTGCAAACTGGGCCAAACAGGAGGTTAAAGGCACTGACTCTCCAAGTGGGGAGAGTGTTAGTAAAGCGTCTGGAATGTTGCACCCGAGTACCGGGGGACGAAAACTTAGTCACATTTGAACACGTTTCCCGATCACATGGTGGATCATACTCTGGGTTCCACATGCATGTTTTAGCTGAAGGAAGAATCCCTTAAACCTGGAGAGTTGAGACCCATGGAATGGGTACCATGCAATATGACTTCAAAGGGTCTGCATTTGCTCACCGAACCTCACCAATCCTAACACTGCTTCGTTTATGCTGCTGTACACATGGTTGCTTCTCTTTTGGAGACATATAAATCCATAGGTTTTAAGATTCTTACTAGTCAGGTATATTCTTATGCGTTTAATATGGGGTGTTGAGTCCACTTCGTTGAGCAAGGAGTAGCTCTTGTCTATTACATATTTGGCTTATGGAACGGTATCTGTGCTAATTTCAATCTCTGGTTTTATGCAGCACCCCAACTCACCTTTCCCCTTAAGCAAGCATAAGATGGTTTTCTACATTTGAGACCCTGTTCTGTTTTGTAATTCAGTTCCTGTGTAGCCAAGTTTACATTCCGTGTAGTACTGATATCTTATGATGTTTCTTTTTCTGTGTGACTTATTTCACTTAGAATCATCGTACCTGAATCCACTCATTATGCTGCTATGGGCCTGATGACATAGATTTCATTGCTGAGTGATATTGCATTGTAGGTAAGTACCACAACTTCTTTATCCATTTTTCACTTTCTGTGATATTGAACTTGTACCGTAAACGAGGTTCCTGTAAACAGAACCGTCCCAAACTTTGGGGTGGCTGTGTCTTTTTGATTTTAATTTCCCTAAGCTATAGGACCATAAGTGGAAGTGCCCTAGGCTCTATTGTTTTGTTTTTTAGATGTTTCAGGAAACACCATACACTTCTCCAGAGTGGCTGTTGGCAATTTACATCCCGCCCATCAGCATAACAAGGCTCCCAGTTCTCCATGGCCTGTCCTGCCTTTCTGGATTTTATACTTTTTTCAGATGGCCCTTTTGCCCGCGGGATAGTGAGACTTCACTGTAGTGCAGATTCCCTTTGCAAGCTTGCTTGGTTGGCCAAAAAGGGCGTATGCGTTTTTTCCTGAATATATTCAGGAAAAAACGCATACGCCCTTTTTGGCCAAGTGCATCATTGTGGACGTTCTGCCTCTTTTCCTATGCTTTACATGCAATTCCAGTCTACCTCCTGAAATCGGTTTCCTGCAATTCTGCCCCACTTTCAAGTCCTCTTGGTAGCCTTACTTCAATATATTTTTGGACGATAGCTGTCATTTATAACTCTGCATGTCTGTGAATGACAGTGCCCCTGAGCTCCTTTCTTCAACTCGCTTTCTTGTGAGCTGGCCGCAACACCGCAGGATTGCTTCAGGCCCTAGTGTGGTTCCGGCACGGCACGCTGAGCCTTTGGTTAATTCCTCTTCCTGGTGGGTAATGAGAGTTAAATTTGCCCGTCCAGACACCTCCAGCTAGTCTCTCTTGGTTCTCCCTATTCCTGTTCATTTTCCGCAGAAATTGCAAACTGGGCCAAACAGGAGGTTAAAGGCACTGACTCTCCAAGTGGGGAGAGTGTTAGTAAAGCGTCTGGAATGTTGCACCCGAGTACCGGGGGACGAAAATTGAGACACATTTGAACACGTTTCCCGATCACACGGTGGATCATACTCTGGGTTCCACATGCATGTTTTAGCTGAAGGAAGAATCCCTTAAACCTGGAGAGTTGAGACCCATGGAATGGGTACCATGCAATATGACTTCAAAGGGTCTGCATTTGCTCACTGATCCTCACCAATCCTATCACTGCTGCATTGATGCCGCTGTACACACGCTTGATTCTCTTGCAGAGACATATAAATCCATAGGTTTTAAGATTCTTACTAGTCAGGTATATTCTTAGGCGTTTAATATGAGGTGTTGAGTCCACTTCGTTGAGCAAGGAGAAGCCCTTGTCTATTACATATTTGGCTTATGGAGCGGTATCTGTGCTAATTTCAATCTCTGGTTTTATGCAGCACCCCATCTCACCTTTCCCCTTAAGGAAGCATAAGTTGGTTTTCTACATTTGAGACCCTGTTCTGTTTTGTAATTCAGTTCCTGTGTAGCCAAGTTTACATTCCGTGTAGTAGTGATATCTTATGATATTTCTTTTTTTGTGTGACATATTTCACTTAGAATCATCGTACCTGAATCCACTCATTATGCTGCTACGGGCCTGATGACATAGATTTCATTGCTGAGTGATATTGCATTGTACGTAAGTACCACAACTTCTTTATCCATTTTTCGCTTTCTGTGATATTGAACTTGTACCGTAAACGAGGTTCTTGTAAACTGAGCCATCCCAAACTTTGGGGTGGCTGTGTCTTTTTGATTTTAATTTCCCTAAGCTATAGGACCATAAGTGGAAGTGCCCTAGGCTCTGTTGCTTTGTTTTTTAGATGTTTCAGGAAACACCATACACTTCTCCATTGTCGCTGTTGGAAATTTCCATCCCGCCCATCAGCATAACAAGGCTCCCAGTTCTCCATGGCCTGTCCTGCCTTTCTGGATTTTACACTTTTATCAGACGGCCCTTTTGACTGGGGGCCAGTGAGACTTCATTGTAGTGCAGATTTCCTTTGCAAGCTTGCTTGGTTTGCCAAAAAGGGCGTATGCGTTTTTTCCTGAATATATTCAGGAGAAAACGCATACGCCCCTTTTGGCCAAGTGCATCATTGTGGACGTTCTGCCTCTTTTCCTATGCTTTACATGCAATTCCAGTCTACCTCCTGAAATCGGTTTCCTGCAATTCTGCCCCGCTTTCAAGTCCTCTTGGCAGCCTTACTTCAATATATTTTTGGACGATAGCTGTCATTTATAACTCTGCAGGTTTGTGAATGACAGTGCCCCTGAGCTCCTTTCTTCAACTCGCTTTCTTGTGAGCTGGCCGCAACACCGCAGCATTGCTTCAGGCCCTAGTGTGTTTCCGGCATGGCACGCTGAGCCTTTGGTTAATTCCTCTTCCTGGTGGGAAACGAGAGTTAACTTTGCGTGTCCAGACACCTCCAGCTAGTTGCTCATTGGTTCTCCCTATTCCTGTTCATTTTCCGTAGAAATTGCAAACTGGGCCAAACAGGAGGTTAAAGGCACTGACTCTCCAAGTGGGGAGAGTGTTAGTAAAGCGTCTGGAATGTTGCACCCGAGAACCGGGGGACGAAAACTGAGACACATTTGAACACGTTTCCGATCACACAGTGGATCATACTCTGGGTTCCACATGCATGTTTTAGCTGAAGGAAGAATCCCTTAAACCTGGAGAGTTGAGATCCATGGAATGGGTACCATGCAATATGACTTCAAAGGGTCTGCATTTGCTCACCGAACCTCACCAATCCTATCACTGCTGCGTTTATGCCGCTGTACACACGCTTGATTCTCTTTCGGAGACATATAAATCCATAGGTTTTAAGATTCTTACTAGTGAGGTATATTCTTAGGCGTTTAATATGGGGTGTTGAGTCCACTTCGTTGAGCAAGGAGTAGCTCTTGTCTATTACATATTTGGCTTATGGAACGGTATCTGTGCTAATTTCAATCTCTGGTTTTATGTAGCACCCCAACTCACCTTTCCCCTTAAGCAAGCATAACTTGGTTTTCTACATTTGAGACCCTGTTCTGTTTTGTAATTCAGTTCCTGTGTAGCCAAGTTTACATTCCGTGTAGTAGTGATATCTTATGATGTTTCTTTTTCTGTGTGACTTATTTCACTTAGAATCATCGTACCTGAATCCACTCATTATGCTGCTACAGGCAGATGACATAGATTTCATTGCTGAGTGATATTGCATTGTACGTAAGTACCACAACTTCTTTATCCATTTTTCACTTTCTGCAATATTGAACTTGTACCGTAAACGAGGTTCTTGTAAACAGAGCCGTCGCAAACTTTGGGGTGGCTGTGTCTTTTTGATTTTAATTTCCCTAAGCTATAGGACCATAAGTGGAAGTGCCCTAGGCTCTGTTGCTTTGTTTTGTAGATGTTTCAGGAAACACCATACACTTCTCCAGAGTGGCTGTTGGCAATATACATCCCGCCCATGAGCATAACAAGGCTCCCCGTTCTCAATGGCCTGTCCTGCCTTTCTGGATTTTATACTTTTTTCAGATGGCCCATTTGACCGGGGCGCAGTGAGACCTTATTGTAGTGCAGATTTCATTTTCAAGCTTGATTGGTTGGCCAAAAAGGGCATATGCATGTTTTCCTGAATATATACAGGAAAAAACACGTATGCCCTTTTTGGCCAAGTCCATCATTGTGGACGTTCTGCCTCTTTTCCTATGCTTTACATGCAATTCCAGTCTACCTCCTGAAATCGGTTTCCTGCAATTCTGCCCCGCTTTCAAGTCCTCTTGGCAGCCTTCCTTCAATATATTTTTGGACGATAGGTGTCATTTATAACTCTGCAGTTTTGAAAATGACAGTGACCCTGACCTCCTTTCTTCAACTCGCTTTCTTGTGAGCTGGCCGCAACACCGCAGGATTGCTTCAGGCCCTAGTGTGGTTCCGGCATGACACACTGAGTCTTTGGTTAATTCCTCTTCCTGGTGGGAAATGAGAGTTAAATTTGCCCATCCAGACACCTCCATCTAGTCTCCCATTGGTTCTCCTTATTCCTGTTTGTCTTACACAGAAATTGCAAACTGGGTCAAAGAGGAGGTTAAAGGCACTGACTCTCCAAGTGGGGAGAGTGTTAGTAAAGCGTCTGGAATGTTGCACCCGAGTACCAGGGCATGAAAACTGAGACACATTTGAACACGTTTCCCGATCACATGGTGGATCATACTCTGGGTTCCACATGCATGTTTTAGCTGAAGGAAGAATCCCTTCAACCTGGAGAGTTGAGACCCATGGAATGGGTACCATGCAATATGACTTCAAAGGGTCTGCATTTGCTCACCAAATCTCACCAATCCTATCACTGCTGCGTTTATGCCGCTGTACACACGCTTGATTCTCTTTCAGAGACATATAAATCCATAGGTTTTAAGATTCTTACTAGTCAGGTATATTCTTAGGCGTTTAATATGGGGTGTTGAGTCCAGTTCGTTGAGCAAGGTGTAGCTCTTGTCTATTACATATTTGGCTTATGGAATGGTATCTGTGCTAATTTCAATCTCTGGTTTTATACAGCACCCCAACTCACATTTCCCCTTAAGCAAGCATAAGTTGATTTTCTACATTTGAGACCCTGTTCTGTTTTGTAATTCAGTTCCTGTTTAGCCAAGTTTACATTCCATGTATTAGTGATATCTTATGATGTTTCTTTTCTGTGTGATTTATTTCACTTAGAATCATCGTACTGAATCCACTCATTATGCTGCTACGGGCCTGATGACATAGATTTCATTGCTGAGTGATATTGCATTGTACGTAAGTACCACAACTTCGTTATCCATTTCTTGCTTTCTGTGATATTGAACTTGTACCGTAAACGAGGTATTGTAAACAGAGCCGTCCCAAACATTGCGGTGGCTGTGTCTTTTTGATTTTAATTTCCCTAAGCTATAGGACCATAAGTGGAAGTGCCCTAGGCTCCGTTGCTTTGTTTTTTAGATGTTTCAGGAAACACCATACACTTCTCCAGAGTGGCTGTTGGCAAATTACAACCCGCCCATCAGCATAACAAGGCTCCCAGTTCTCCATGGCCTCTCCTGCCTTTCTGGATTTTACACTTTTTTCAGATGGCCCTTTTGACCGGGGGGCAGTGAAACTTCATTGTAGTGCAGATTTCCTTTGCAAGCTTGCTTGGTTGGCCAAAAAGTGCGTATGCGTTTTTTCCTGAATATATTCAGGAAAAAACGCATACGCCCTTTTTGGCCAAGTGCATCATTGTGGACGTTCTGCCTCTTTTCCTATGCTTTACATGCAATTCCAGTCTACCTCCTGAAATTGCTTTCCTGCAATTCTGCCACGCATTCAAGTCCTCTTGGCAGCCTTACTTCAATATATTTTTGGACGATAGCTGTCATTTATAACTCTGCAGGTTTGTGAATGACAGTGCCCCTGAGATCCTTTCTTCAACTCGGTTTCTTGTGAGCTGACCGCAACACCGCACGACTGCTTCAGGCCCTAGTTTGGTTCCGGCATGACATGCTGAGCCTTTGGTTAATTCCTCTTCCTGGTGGGAAATGAGAGTTAAATTTGCCCGTCCAGACACCTCCATCTAGTCTCTCATTGGTTCTCCCTATTCCTGTTCATTTTCTGCAGAAATTGCAAACTGGGCTAAACAGAAGTTTAAAGGCACTGACTCTCCAAATGGGGAGAGTCTTAGTAAAGCATCTGGAATGTTGCACCCGAATACCAGGGGATGAAAACTGAGACACATTTGAACACGATTCCCGATCACACGGTGGATCATACTCTGGGGTCCACATGCATGTTTTAGCTGAAGGAAGAATCCCTTAAACCTGGAGAGTTGAGACCCATGGAATGGGTACCATGCAATATGACTTCAAAGGGTCTGCATTTGCTCACCGAACCTCACCAATCCTATCACTGCTGCGTTTATGCCGTTGTACACACGCTTGATTCTCTTTCGGAGAGATATAAATCCATAGGTTTTAAGATTCTTACTAGTCAAGTATATACTTAGGCGTTTAAAATGGGGTGTTGAGTCCACTTCTTTGAGCAAGGAGTAGCTCTTGTCTATTACATATTTGGCTTATGGAACGGTATCTGTGCTAATTTCAATCTCTGGTTTTATGCAGCACCCCAACTCACCTTTCCCCTTAAGCAAGCATAAGTTGGTTTTCTACATTTGAGATGCTGTTCTGTTTTGTAATTCAGTTCCTGTGTAGCCAAGTTTACATTCCATGTATTAGTGATATCTTATGATGATTCTTTTCTGTGTGATTTATTTCACTTAGAATCATCGTACCTGAATCCACTCATTATGCAGCTACGGGCCTGATAACATAGAATTCATTGCTGAGTGATATTGCATTCAAAGTAAGTACCACAACTTCTTTATCCATTTCTCGCTTTCTCTGATATTGAACTTGTACCGTAAACGAGCTTCTTGTAAACACAGCTGTCCCAAACTTTGGGGTGGCTGTGTCTTTTTGATTTTAATTTCCCTAAGCTATAGGACCATAAGTGGAAGTGCCCTAGGCTCTGTTGCTTTGTTTTTTAGATGTTTCAGGAAACACCATACACTTCTCCAGAGTGACTGTTGGCAATTTACATCCCGCCCATCAGCATAACAAGGCTCCCAGTTCTCCATGGCCTGTCCTGCCTTTGTGGATTTTACACTTTTTTCAGATGGCCCTTTTGACCGGGGGGCAGTGAGACTTCATTGTAGTGCAGATTTCCTTTTCAAGCTTCCTTGGTTGGCCAAAAAGGGCGTATGCGTTTTTTCCTGAATATATTCAGGAAAAAACGCATACGCCCTTTTTGGCCAAGTGCATCATTGTGGACGTTCTGCCTCTTTTCCTATGCTTTACATGCAATTCCAGTCTACCTCCTGAAATCGGTTTCCTGCAATTCTGCCCCGCTTTCAAGTCCTCTTGGCAGCCTTACTTCAATATCTTTTTGGACGATAGCTGTCATTTATAACTCTGCAGGTTTGTGAATTACAGGGCCCCTGAGCTCCTTTCTTCAACTCGCTTTGTTGTGAGCTGGCCGCAACACCGCAGCATTGCGTCAGGCCCTAGTGTGGTTCCGGCATGGCACGCTGAGCCTTTGGTTAATTCCTCTTCCTGGTGGGAAATGAGAGTTAAATTTGCCTGTCCAGACACCTCCAGCTAGTCTCTCATTGGTTCTCCCTATTCCTGTTCATTTTCCGCAGAAATTGCAAACTGGGCCAAACAGGAGGTTAAAGGCACTGACTCTCCAAGTGGGGAGAGTGTTAGTAAAGCGTCTGGAATGTTGCACCCGAGTACCGGGGTACGAAAACTGACTCACATTTGAACACGTTTCCCGATCACACGGTGGATCATACTCTGGGTTCCACATGCATGTTTTAGCTGAAGGAAGAATCCCTTAAACCTGGAGAGTTGAGACCCATGGAATGGGTACCATGCAATATGACTTCAAAGGGTCTGCATTTGCTCACCGATCCTCACCAATCCTATCACTGCTGCGTTTATGCCGCTGTACACTCACTTGATTCTCTTTCGGAGACATATAAATCCAAAGGTTTTAAGATTCTTACTAGTCAGGTATATTATTAGGCGTTTAATATGGGGTGTTGAGTCCACTTCGTTGAGCAAGGTTTAGCTCTTGTCTATTACATATTTGTCTTATGGAACGGTATCTGTGCTAATTTCAATCTCTGGTTTTGTGCAGCACCCCAACTCACCTTTCCCGTTAGCAAGCATAAGTTGGTTTTCTACATTTGAGACCCTGTTCTGTTTTGTAATTCAGTACCTGTGTAGCCAAGTTTACATTCCGTGTAGTAGTGATATTTTATGATGTTTCTTTTTCTGTGTGACTTATTTCTCTTAGAATCATCGTACCTGAATCCACTCATTATGCTGCTACGGGCCTGATGACATGGATTTCATTGTTGAGTGAGATTGCATTGTACGTAAGTACCACAACTTCTTTATCCATTTTTCGCTTTTTGTGATATTGAACTTGTACCGTAAACGAGGTTCTTGTAAACAGAACCGTCCCAAATTTTGGGGTGGCTTTGTCTTTTTGATTTTAATTTCCCTAAGCTATAGGACCATAAGTGGAAGTGCCCCAGGCTTTGTTGCTTTTTTTTTAGATGTTTCAGGAAACACCATACACTTCTCCAGAGTGGCTGTGGGCAATTTACATCCCGCCCATGAGCATAACAAGGCTCCAAGTTCTCCATGGCCTGTCCTGCCTTTCTGGATTTTACACTTTTTTCAGATGGCCCTTTTGACCGGGGGGCAGTGAGACTTCATTGTAGTCCAGATTTCCTTTGCAAGCTTGCTTGGTTGGCCAAAAAGGGCGTATGCATTTTTTCCTGAATATATTCAGGAAAAAACGCATATGCCCTTTTTGGCCAAGTGCATCATTATGGACGTTCTGCCTCTTTTCCTATGCTTTACATGCAATTCCAGTCTACCTCCTGAAATCGGTTTTCTGCAATTCTGCCCCGCTTTCAAGTCCTCTTGGCAGCCTTACTTCAATATATTTTTGGACGATAGCTGTCATTTATAACTCTGCAGGTTTGTGAATGACAGTGCCCCTGAGCTCCTTTCTTCAACTCGCTTTCTTGTGAGCTGGCCGCAACACCGCAGCATTGCTTCAGGCCCTAGTGTGGTTCCGGCATGACATGCTGAGCCTTTGGTTAATTCCTCTTCCTGGTGGGAAATGAGAGTTAAATTTGCCCGTCCAGACACCTCCAGCTAGTCTCTCATTGGTTCTCCCTATTCCTGTTCATTTTCCGCAGAAATTGCAAACTGGGCCAAACAGGAGGTTAAAGGCACTGACTCTCCAAGTGGGGAGAGTGTTAGTAAAGCGTCTGGAATGTTGCACCCGAGTACCGGGGGACGAAAACTTAGTCACATTTGAACACGTTTCCCGATCACATGGTGGATCATACTCTGGGTTCCACATGCATGTTTTAGCTGAAGGAAGAATCCCTTAAACCTGGAGAGTTGAGACCCATGGAATGGGTACCATGCAATATGACTTCAAAGGGTCTGCATTTGCTCACCGAACCTCACCAATCCTAACACTGCTTCGTTTATGCTGCTGTACACATGGTTGCTTCTCTTTTGGAGACATATAAATCCATAGGTTTTAAGATTCTTACTAGTCAGGTATATTCTTATGCGTTTAATATGGGGTGTTGAGTCCACTTCGTTGAGCAAGGAGTAGCTCTTGTCTATTACATATTTGGCTTATGGAACGGTATCTGTGCTAATTTCAATCTCTGGTTTTATGCAGCACCCCAACTCACCTTTCCCCTTAAGCAAGCATAAGATGGTTTTCTACATTTGAGACCCTGTTCTGTTTTGTAATTCAGTTCCTGTGTAGCCAAGTTTACATTCCGTGTAGTAGTGATATCTTATGATGTTTCTTTTTCTGTGTGACTTATTTCACTTAGAATCATCGTACCTGAATCCACTCATTATGCTGCTATGGGCCTGATGACATAGATTTCATTGCTGAGTGATATTGCATTGTAGGTAAGTACCACAACTTCTTTATCCATTTTTCACTTTCTGTGATATTGAACTTGTACCGTAAACGAGGTTCCTGTAAACAGAACCGTCCCAAACTTTGGGGTGGCTGTGTCTTTTTGATTTTAATTTCCCTAAGCTATAGGACCATAAGTGGAAGTGCCCTAGGCTCTATTGTTTTGTTTTTTAGATGTTTCAGGAAACACCATACACTTCTCCAGAGTGGCTGTTGGCAATTTACATCCCGCCCATCAGCATAACAAGGCTCCCAGTTCTCCATGGCCTGTCCTGCCTTTCTGGATTTTATACTTTTTTCAGATGGCCCTTTTGCCCGCGGGATAGTGAGACTTCACTGTAGTGCAGATTCCCTTTGCAAGCTTGCTTGGTTGGCCAAAAAGGGCGTATGCGTTTTTTCCTGAATATATTCAGGAAAAAACGCATACGCCCTTTTTGGCCAAGTGCATCATTGTGGACGTTCTGCCTCTTTTCCTATGCTTTACATGCAATTCCAGTCTACCTCCTGAAATCGGTTTCCTGCAATTCTGCCCCGCTTTCATGTCCTCTTGGCAGCCTTACTTCAATATATTTTTGGACGATAGCTGTCATTTATAACTCTGCAGGTTTGTGAATTACAGTGCCCCTGAGCTCCTTTCTTCAACTCGTTTTCTTGTGAGCTGGCCGCAACACCGCAGCATTGCTTCAGGCCCTAGTGTGGTTCCAGAATGGCACGCTGAGCCTTTGGTTAATTCCTCTTCCTGGTGGGCAATGAGAGTTAAATTTGCCCGTCCAGACACCTCCAGTTAGTCTCTCATTGGTTCTCCCTATTCCTGTTCATTTTCCGCAGAAATTGCAAACTGGGCCAAACAGGAGGTTAAAGGCACTGACTCTCCAAGTGGGGAGAGTGTTAGTAAAGCGTCTGGAATGTTGCACCCGAGTACCGGGGGACGAAAACTGAGTCACATTTGAACACGTTTCCCGATCACACGGTGGATCATACTCTGGGTTCCACATGCATGTTTTAGCTGAAGGAAGAATCCCTTAAACCTGGAGAGTTGAGACCCATGGAATTGGTACCATGCAATATGACTTGAAAGGGTCTGCATTTGCTCACCGAACCTCAACAATCCTAACACTGCTGCGTTTATGCCGCTGTACACACGCTTGATTCTCTTTCGGAGACATATAAATCCATAGGTTTTAAAATTCTTACTAGTCAGGTATATTCTTAGGCGTTTCATATGGGGTGTAGAGTCCACTTCGTTGAGCAATGAGTAGCTCTTGTCTATTACATATTTGGCTTATGGAACGGTATCCGTTCTAATTTCAATCTCTGGTTTTATGCAGCACCCCAACTCACCTTTCCCCTTAAGCAAGCATAAGTTGGTTTTCTACATTTGAGACCCTGTTCTGTTTTGTAATTCAGTTCCTGTGTAGCCAAGTTTACATTCCGTGTAGTAGTGATATCTTATGATGTTTCTTTTTCTGTGTGACTTATTTCACTTAGAATCATCGTACCTGAATCCACTCATTATGCTGCTACGGGCCTGATGACATAGATTTCATTGCTGAGTGATATTGCATTGTACGTAAGTACCACAACTTCTTTACCCATTTTTCGCTTTCTGTGATATTGAACTTGTACCGTAAACGAGGTTCTTGTAAACAGAGCCGTCACAAACTTTGGGGTGGCTGTGTCTTTTTGATTTTAATTTCCCTAAGCTATAGGACCATAAGTGGAAGTGCCCTAGGCTCTGTTGCTTTGTTTTTTAGATGTTTCAGGAAACACCATACACTTCTCCAGAGTGGCTGTTGGCAATTTACATCCCGCCCATCAGCATAACAAGGCTCCCAGTGTTCCATGGCCTGTCCTGCCTTTCTGGATTTTACACATTTTTCAGATGGCCCTTTTGACTGGGGGGCAGTGAGACTTCATTGTAGTGCAGATTTCCTTTGCAAGCTTGCTTGGTTGGCCAAAAAGGGCGTATGCATTTTTTCCTGAATATATTCAGGAAAAAACGCATACGCCCTTTTTGGCCAAGTGCATCATTGTGGACGTTCTGCCTCTTTTCCTTTGCTTTACATGCTATTCCAGTCTACCTCCTGAAATCGGTTTCCTGCAATTCTGCCCCGCTTTCAAGTCCTCTTGGCAGCCTTACTTCAATATATTTTTGGACGATAGCTGTCATTTATAACTCTGCAGGTATGTGAATGACAGTGCCCCTGAGCTCCTTTCTTCAACTCGTTTTCTTGTGAGCTGGCCGCAACACCGCAGCATTGCTTCAGGCCCTAGTGTGGTTCCGGCATGGCACGCTGAGCCTTTGGTTAATTCCTCTTCCTGGTGGGAAATGAGAGTTAAATTTGCCCGTCCAGACACCTCCAGCTAGTCTCTCATTGGTTCTCCCTATTCCTGTTCATTTTCCGCAGAAATTGCAAACTGGGCCAAACAGGAGGATAAAGGCACTGACTCTCCAAGTGGGGAGAGTGTTAGTAAAGCGTCTGGAATGTTGCACCCGAGTACCGGGGGACGAAAACTGAGTCACATTTGAACACGTTTCCCGATCACATGGTGGATCATACTCTGGGTTCCACATGCATGTTTTAGCTGAAGGAAGAATCCCTTAAACCTGGAGAGTTGAGACCCATGGAATGGGTACCATGCAATATGACTTCAAAGGGTCTGCATTTGCTCACCGAACCTCACCAATCCTAACACTGCTTCATTTATGCCGCTGTACACATGGTTGCTTCTCTTTTGGAGACATATAAATCCATAGGTTTTAAGATTCTTACTAGTCAGGTATATTCTTATGCGTTTAATATGGGGTGTTGAGTCCACTTCGTTGAGCAAAGAGTAGCTCTTGTCTATTACATATTTGGCTTATGGAACGGTATCTGTGCTAATTTCAATCTCTGGTTTTATGCAGCACCCCAACTCACCTTTCCCCTTAAGCAAGCATAAGATGGTTTTCTACATTTGAGACTCTGTTCTGTTTTGTAATTCAGTTCCTGTGTAGCCAAGTTTACATTCCGTGTAGTAGTGATATCTTATGATGTTTCTTTTTCTGTGTGACTTATTTCACTTAGAATCATCGTACCTGAATCCACTCATTATGCTGCTATGGGCCTGATGACATAGATTTCATTGCTGAGTGATATTGCATTGTACGTAAGTACCACAACTTCTTGATCTATTTTTCGCTTTCTGTGATATTGAACTTGTACCGTAAACGAGGTTCTTGTAAACAGAGCTGTCCCAAACATTGGGGTGGTTGTGTCTTTTTGATTTTAATTTCCCTAAGCTATAGGACCATAAGTGGAAGTGCCCTAGGCTCTGTTGCTTTGTTTTTTAGATGTTTCAGGAAACACCATACACTTCTCCAGAGTGGCTGTTGGCAATTTACATCCCGCCCATCAGCATAACAAGGCTCCCAGTTCTCCATGGCCTGTCCTGCCTTTCTGGATTTTACACTTTTTTCAGATGACCCTTTTGACCGGGGGACAGTGAGACTTCATTGTAGTGCAGATTTCCTTTGCAAGCTTGCTTGGTTGGCCAAAAAGGGCGTAGGCTTTTTTTCTTGAGGAAAAATCGCATATGCCCTTTTTGGCCAAGTGCATCATTGTGGACGTTCTGCCTCTTTTCCTATGCTTTACATGCAATTACAGTCTACCTCCTGAAATCGGTTTCCTGCAATTCTGCCCCGCTTTCAAGTCCTCTTGGCAGCCTTACTTCAATATATTTTTGGATGATAGCTGTCATTTATAACTCTGCATGTCTGTGAATGACAGTGCCCCTGAGCTCCTTTCTTCAACTCGCGTTCTTGTGAGCTGGCCGCAACACAGTAGGATTGCTTCAGGCCCTAGTGTGTATCCGGCATGGCACGCTGAGCCTTTGGTTAATTCCTCTTCCTGGTGGGTAATGAGAGTTAAATTTGACCGTCCAGACACCTCCAGCTAGTCTCTCTTGGTTCTCCCTATTCCTGTTCATTTTCCGCAGAAATTGCAAACTGGGCCAAAGAGGAGGTTAAAGGCACTGACTCTCCAAGTGGGGAGAGTGTTAGTAAAGCGTCTGGAATGTTGAACCCGAGTACCGGGGGACGAAACCTGAGACACCTTTGAACACGTTTCCCGATCACACGGTGGATCATACTCTGGGTTCCACATGCATGTTTTAGCTGAAGGAAGAATCCCTTAAACCTGGAGAGTTGAGACCCATGGAATGGGTACCATGCAACATGACTTCAAAGGGTCAGCATTTGCTCACCGATCCTCACCAATCCTATCACTGCTGCGTTTATGCCGCTGTACACACGCTTGATTCTCTTTCGGAGACATATAAATCCATAGGTTTTAAGATTCTTACTAGTCAGTTATATTCTTATGCGTTTAATATGGGGTGTTGAGTCCACTTCGTTGAGCAAGGAGTAGCTCTTGTCTATTACATATTTGGCTTATGGAACGGTATCTGTGCTAATTTCAATCTCTGGATTTTTGCAGCACCCCAACTCACATTTCCCCTTAAGCAAGCATAAGTTGGTTTTCTACATTTGAGACCCTGTTCTGTTTTATAATCCAGTTCCTGTGTAGCCAAGTTTACATTCCGTGTAGTAGTGATATCTTATGATGTTTCTTTTTCTCTGTGACTTATTTCACTTAGAATCATCGTACCTGAATCCACTCGTTATGCTTCTCCGGGCCTGACGACATAGATTTCATTGCTGAGTGATATTGCATTGTACGTAAGTACCACAACTTCTTTATCCATTTTTCGCTTTCTGTGATATTGAACTTGTATCGTAAACGAGGTTCTTGTAAACAGAACCGTCCCAAACTTTGGGGTGGCTGTGTCTTTTTGAATTTAATTTCCCTAAGCTATAGGACCATAAGTGGAATTGCCCTAAGCTCTGTTGCTTTGTTTTTTAGATGTTTCAGGAAACACCATACACTTCTCCAGAGTGGCTGTTGGCAATATACATCCCGCCCATGAGCATAACAAGGCTCCCAGTTCTCCATGGCCTGTCCTGCCTTTCTGGATTTTACACTTTTTTCAGATGGCCCTTTTGACCGGGGGGCAGTGAGACATCATTGTAGTGCAGATTTCCTTTGCAAGCTTGCTTGGTTGGCCAAAAAGGGCGTATGCGTTTTTTCCTGAATATATTCAGGAAAAAACGCATACGCCCTTTTTGGCCAAGTGCATCATTGTGGACGTTCTGCCTATTTTCCTGTGGTTTACATGCAAATCCAGTCTACCTCCTGAAATCGGTTTCCTGCAATTCTGCCCCGCTTTCAAGTCCTCTTGGCAGCCTTACTTCAATATATTTTTCGACGATAGCTATCATTTATAACTCTGCAGGTATGTGAATGACAGTGTCCCTGAGCTCCTTTCTTCAACTCGCTTTCTTGTGAGCTGGCCGCAACACCGCAGGATTGCTTCAGGCCCTAGTGTGGTTCCGTCATGGCACGCTGAGCCTTTGTTTAATTCCTCTTCCTGGTGGGAAATGAGAGTTAAATTTGCCCATCCAGACACCTCCAGCTAGTCTCTCATTGGTTCTCTCTATTCCTGTTCATTTTCCGCAGAAATTGCAAACTGGGCCAAACAGGAGGTTAAAGGCACTGACTCTCCAAGTGGGGAGAGTGTTAGTAAAGCGTCTGGAATGTTGCACCCGAGTACCAGGGGACGAAAACTGAGACACATTTGAACACGTTTCCCGATCACATGGTGGATCATACTCTGGGTTCCACATGCATGTTTTAGCTGAAGGAAGAATCCCTTAAACCTGGAGAGTTGAGACCCCTGCAATGGGTACCATGCAATATGACTTCAAAGGGTCTGCATTTGCTCACCTAACCTCACCAATCCTATCACTGCTGCATTTATGCCACTGTACACACGCTTGATTCTCTTTCTGAGACATATAAATCCATAGGTTTTAAGATTCTTACTAGTCAGGTATATTCTTAGGCGTTTAATATGGGGTGTAGAGTCCACTTCGTTGAGCAAGGAGTAGCTCTTGTCTATTACATATTTGGCTTATGGAACGGTATCTGTGCTAATTTCAATCTCTGGTTTTATGCAGCACCCCAACTCACCTTTCCCCTTAAGGAAGCATAAGTCGGTTTTCTACATTTGAGACCCTGTTCTGTTTTGTAATTCAGTTCCTGTGTAGCCAAGTTTACATTCCATGTGGTAGAGATATCTTATGATGTTTCTTTTTCTGTGTGACTTATTTCACTTAGAATCATCGTACCTGAATCCACTCATTATGCTACTATGGGCCTGATGAGATAGATTTCATTGCTGAGTGATATTGCATTGTACGTAAGTACCACAACTTCTTTATCCATTTTTCACTTTCTGTGATTTTGAACTTATACTGTAAACGAGGTTCCTGTAAACAGAGCCTTCCCAAATTTTGGGGTGGCTGTGTCTTTTTGATTTTAATTTCTCTAAGCTATAGGACCATAAGTGGAAGTGCCCTAAGCTCTGTTGCTTTGTTTTTTAGATGTTTCAGGAAACACCATACACTTCTCCAGAGTGGCTGTTGGCAGTTTACATCCCGCCCATCAGCATAACAAGCCTCCCAGTACTCCATGGCCTGTCCTGCCTTTCTGGATTTTACACTTTTTTCAGATGGCCCTTTTGACCGGGGGGCAGTGAGACTTCATTGTAGTGCAGATTTCCTTTGCAAGCTTGCTTGGTTGGCCAGAAGGGCGTATGCGTTTTTTCCTGAATATATTAAGGAAAAAACGCATACGCCCTTTTTGGCCAAGTGCATCATTGTGGACGTTCTGCCTCTTTTCCTATGCTTTACATGCAATTCCAGTCTACCTCCTGAAATCGGTTTCCTGCAATTCTGCCCCGCTTTCAAGTCCTCTTGGCAGCCTTACTTCAATATATTTTTGGACGATAGCTGTCATTTATAACTCTGCAGGTATGTGAATGACAGTGCCCCTGAGCTCCTTTCTTCAACTCGCTTTCTTGTGAGCTGGCCGCAACACCGCAGCATTGCTTCAGGCCCTAGTGTTGTTCCGGCATGGCACGCTCAGCCTTTGTTTAATTCCTCTTCCTGGTGGGAAATGAGAGTTAAATTTGCCCATCCAGACACCTCCAGCTAGTCTCTCATTGGTTCTCCCTATTCCTGTTCATTTTCCGCAGAAATTGCAAACTGGGCCAAACAGGAGGTTAAAGGCACTGACTCTCCAAGAGACGAGAGTGTTAGTAAAGCGTCTGGAATGTTGCACCCGAGTACCAGGGGACGAAAACAGACACATTTGAACACGTTTCCCGATCACACGGTGGATCATACTCTGGGTTCCACATGCATGTTTTAGCTGAAGGAAGAATCCCTTAAACCTGGAGAGTTGAGACCCGTGGAATGGGTACCATGCAATATGACTTCAAAGGGTCTGCATTTGCTCACCGAACCTCATCAATCCTATCACTGCTGCGTTTATGCCGCTATACACACGCTTGATTCTCTTTCGGAGATATATAAATCCATAGGTTTTAAGATTCTTACTAGTCAGGTATATTCTTAGGCGTTTAATATGGGGTGTTGAGTCCACTTCGTTGAGAAAGGTGTAGCTCTTTTCTATTACATATTTGGCTTATGGAACGATATCTGTGCTAATTTCAATGTCTGGTTTTATGCAGCACCCCAACTCACCTTTCCCCTTAAGGAAGCATAAGTTGGTTTTCTACATTTGAGACCCTGTTCTGTTTTGTAATTCAGTTCCTGTGTAGCCAAGTTTACATTCCGTGTAGTAGTGATATCTTATGATGTTTCTTTTTCTGTGTGACTTATTTCACTTAGAATCATCGTACCTGAATCCACTCATTATGCTGCTATGGGCCTGATGACATAGATTTCATTGCTGAGTGATATTGCATTGTAGGTAAGTACCACAACTTCTTTATCCATTTTTCACTTTCTGTGATATTGAACTTGTACCGTAAACGAGGTTCCTGTAAACAGAACCGTCCCAAACTTTGGGGTGGCTGTGTCTTTTTGATTTTAATTTCCCTAAGCTATAGGACCATAAGTGGAAGTGCCCTAGGCTCTGTTGCTTTGTTTTTTAGATGTTTCGGGAAACACCATACACTTCTCCATTGTCGCTGTTGGCAATTTACATCCCGCCCATCAGCATAACAAGGCTCTCACGTCTCCATGGCCTGTCCTGCCTTTCTGGATTTTACACTTTTATCAAATGGCCCTTTTGACTGGGGGCCAGTGAGACTTCATTGTAGTGCAGATTTCGTTTGCAAGCTTGCTTGGTTGGCCAAAAAGGGCGTATGCGTTTTTTCTTGAATATATTCAGGAAAAAACGCATACGCCACTTTTGGCCAAGTGCATCATTGTGGACGTTCTGCCTCTTTTCCTATGCTTTACATGCAATTCCAGTCTACCTCCTGAAATCGGTTTCCTGCAATTCTGCCCCGCTTTCAAGTCCTCTTGGCAGCCTTACTTCAATATATTTTTGGACGATAGCTGTCATTTATAACTCTGCAGGTTTGTGAATTACAGTGCCCCTGAGCTCCTTTCTTCAACTCGCTTTCTTGTGAGCTGGCCGCAACACCGCAGGATTGCTTCAGGCCCTAGTGTGGTTCCGGCATGGCACGCTCAGCCTTTGTTTAATTCCTCTTCCTGGTGGGAAATGAGAGTTAAATTTGCCCATCCAGACACCTCCAGCTAGTCTCTCATTAGTTCTCTCTATTCCTGTTCATTTTCCGCAGAAATTGCAAACTGGGCCAAAGAGGAGGTTAAAGGCACTGACTCTCCAAGTGGGGAGAGTGTTAGTAAAGCGTCTGGAATGTTGCACCCGAGTACCGGGGGACGAAAACTGAGACACATTTGAACACGTTTCCTGATCACATGGTGGATCATACTCTGGGTTCCACATGCATGTTTTAGCTGAAGGAAGAATCCCTAAAACCTGGAGAGTTGAGACCCCTGCAATGGGTACCATGCAATATGACTTCAAAGGGTCTGCATTTGCTCAGCGAACCTCACCAATCCTATCACTGCTGCATTTATGCCACTGTACACACGCTTGATTCTCTTTCTGAGACATATAAATCCATAGGTTTTAAGATTCTTACTAGTCAGGTATATTCTTAGGCGTTTAATATGGGGTGTAGAGTCCACTTCGTTGAGCAATGAGTAGCTCTTGTCTATTAAATATTTGGCTTATGGAATGGTATCTGTTCTAATTTCAATCTCTGGTTTTATGCAGCACCCCAACTCACCTTTCCCCTTAAGCAAGCATAAGTTGGATTTCTACATTTGAGACCCTGTTCTGTTTTGTAATTCAGTTCCTGTGTAGCCAAGTTTACATTCCTTGTAGTAGTGATATCTTATGATGTTTGTTTTTCTGTGTGACTTATTTCACTTAGAATCATCGTACCTGAATCCACTCATTATGCTGCTACGGGCCTGATGACATAGATTTCATTGCTGAGTGATATTGCATTGTACGTAAGTACCACAACTTCTTTATCCATTTTTCGCTTTCTGTGATATTGAACTTGTACCGTAAATGAGGTTCTTGTAAACAGAGCTGTCCCTAACTTTGGGGTGGCTGAGTCTTTTTGATTTTAATTTCCCTAAGCTATAGGACCATAAGTGGAAGTGCCCTAGGCTCTGTTGCTTTGTTTTTTAGATGTTTCAGGAAACACCATACACTTCTCCAGAGTGGCTGTTGGCAATTTACATCCCGCCCATCAGCATAACAAGGCTCCCAGTTCTCCATGGCCTGTCCTGCCTTTCTGGATTTTACACTTTTTTCAGATGGCCCTTTTGACCGGGGGGCAGTGAGACTTCATTGTAGTGCAGATTTCCTTTGCAAGCTTGCTTGGTTGGCCAAAAAGGGCGTATGCGTTTTTTCCTGAATATATTAAGGAAAAAACGCATACGCCCTTTTTGGCCAAGTGCATCATTGTGGACGTTCTGCCTCTTTTCCTATGCTTTACATGCAATTCCAGTCTACCTCCTGAAATCGGTTTCCTGCAATTCTGCCCCGCTTTCAAGTCCTCTTGGCAGCCTTACTTCAATATATTTTTGGACGATAGCTGTCATTTATAACTCTGCAGGTATGTGAATGACAGTGCCCCTGAGCTCCTTTCTTCAACTCGCTTTCTTGTGAGCTGGCCGCAACACCGCAGCATTGCTTCAGGCCCTAGTGTTGTTCCGGCATGGCACGCTCAGCCTTTGTTTAATTCCTCTTCCTGGTGGGAAATGAGAGTTAAATTTGCCCATCCAGACACCTCCAGCTAGTCTCTCATTGGTTCTCCCTATTCCTGTTCATTTTCCGCAGAAATTGCAAACTGGGCCAAACAGGAGGTTAAAGGCACTGACTCTCCAAGAGACGAGAGTGTTAGTAAAGCGTCTGGAATGTTGCACCCGAGTACCAGGGGACGAAAACTGACACATTTGAACACGTTTCCCGATCACACGGTGGATCATACTCTGGGTTCCACATGCATGTTTTAGCTGAAGGAAGAATCCCTTAAACCTGGAGAGTTGAGACCCGTGGAATGGGTACCATGCAATATGACTTCAAAGGGTCTGCATTTGCTCACCGAACCTCATCAATCCTATCACTGCTGCGTTTATGCCGCTATACACACGCTTGATTCTCTTTCGGAGATATATAAATCCATAGGTTTTAAGATTCTTACTAGTCAGGTATATTCTTAGGCGTTTAATATGGGGTGTTGAGTCCACTTCGTTGAGCAAGGTGTAGCTCTTTTCTATTACATATTTGGCTTATGGAACGATATCTGTGCTAATTTCAATGTCTGGTTTTATGCAGCACCCCAACTCACCTTTCCCCTTAAGGAAGCATAAGTTGGTTTTCTACATTTGAGACCCTGTTCTGTTTTGTAATTCAGTTCCTGTGTAGCCAAGTTTACATTCCGTGTAGTGGTGATATCTTATGATGTTTCTTTTTCTGTGTGACTTATTTCACTTAGAATCATCGTACCTGAATCCACTCATTATGCTGCTATGGGCCTGATGACATAGATTTCATTGCTGAGTGATATTGCATTGTAGGTAAGTACCACAACTTCTTTATCCATTTTTCACTTTCTGTGATATTGAACTTGTACCGTAAACGAGGTTCCTGTAAACAGAACCGTCCCAAACTTTGGGGTGGCTGTGTCTTTTTGATTTTAATTTCCCTAAGCTATAGGACCATAAGTGGAAGTGCCCTAGGCTCTGTTGCTTTGTTTTTTAGATGTTTCGGGAAACACCATACACTTCTCCATTGTCGCTGTTGGCAATTTACATCCCGCCCATCAGCATAACAAGGCTCTCACGTCTCCATGGCCTGTCCTGCCTTTCTGGATTTTACACTTTTATCAGATGGCCCTTTTGACTGGGGGCCAGTGAGACTTCATTGTAGTGCAGATTTCGTTTGCAAGCTTGCTTGCTTGGCCAAAAAGGGCGTATGCGTTTTTTCTTGAATATATTCAGGAAAAAACGCATACGCCACTTTTGGCCAAGTGCATCATTGTGGACGTTCTGCCTCTTTTCCTATGCTTTACATGCAATTCCAGTCTACCTCCTGAAATCGGTTTCCTGCAATTCTGCCCCGCTTTCAAGTCCTCTTGGCAGCCTTACTTCAATATATTTTTGGACGATAGCTGTCATTTATAACTCTGCAGGTTTGTGAATTACAGTGCCCCTGAGCTCCTTTCTTCAACTCGCTTTCTTGTGAGCTGGCCGCAACACCGCAGGATTGCTTCAGGCCCTAGTGTGGTTCCGGCATGGCACGCTCAGCCTTTGTTTAATTCCTCTTCCTGTTGGGAAATGAGAGTTAAATTTGCCCATCCAGACACCTCCAGCTAGTCTCTCATTGGTTCTCTCTATTCCTGTTCATTTTCCACAGAAATTGCAAACTGGGCCAAACAGGAGGTTAAAGGCACTGACTCTCCAAGTGGGGAGAGTGTTAGTAAAGCGTCTGGAATGTTGCACCCGAGTACCGGGGGACGAAAACTGAGACACATTTGAACACGTTTCCCGATCACATGGTGGATCATACTCTGGGTTCCACATGCATGTTTTAGCTGAAGGAAGAATCCCTAAAACCTGGAGAGTTGAGACCCCTGCAATGGGTACCATGCAATATGACTTCAAAGGGTCTGCATTTGCTCACCGAACCTCACCAATCCTATCACTGCTGCATTTATGCCACTGTACACACGCTTGATTCTCTTTCTGAGACATATAAATCCATAGGTTTTAAGATTCTTACTAGTCAGGTATATTCTTAGGCGTTTAATATGGGGTGTAGAGTCCACTTCGTTGAGCAAGGAGTAGCTCTTGTCTATTAAATATTTGGCTTATGGAATGGTATCTGTTCTAATTTCAATCTCTGGTTTTATGCAGCACCCCAACTCACCTTTCCCCTTAAGCAAGCATAAGTTGGATTTCTACATTTGAGACCCTGTTCTGTTTTGTAATTCAGTTCCTGTGTAGCCAAGTTTACATTCCTTGTAGTAGTGATATCTTATGATGTTTGTTTTTCTGTGTGACTTATTTCACTTAGAATCATCGTACCTGAATCCACTCATTATGCTGCTACGGGCCTGATGACATAGATTTCATTGCTGAGTGATATTGCATTGTACGTAAGTACCACAACTTCTTTATCCATTTTTCGCTTTCTGTGATATTGAACTTGGACCGTAAATGAGGTTCTTGTAAACAGAGCTGTCCCTAACTTTGGGGTGGCTGAGTCTTTTTGATTTTAATTTCCCTAAGCTATAGGACCATAAGTGGAAGTGCCCTAGGCTCTGTTGCTTTGTTTTTTAGATGTTTCAGGAAACACCATACACTTCTCCAGAGTGGCTGTTGGCAATTTACATCCCGCCCATCAGCATAACAAGGCTCCCAGTTCTCCATGGCCTGTCCTGCCTTTCTGGATTTTACACTTTTTTCAGATGGCCCTTTTGACCGGGGGGCAGTGAGACTTCATTGTAGTGCAGATTTCCTTTGCAAGCTTGCTTGGTTGGCCAAAAAGGGCGTATGCGTTTTTTCCTGAATATATTAAGGAAAAAACGCATACGCCCTTTTTGGCCAAGTGCATCATTGTGGACGTTCTGCCTCTTTTCCTATGCTTTACATGCAATTCCAGTCTACCTCCTGAAATCGGTTTCCTGCAATTCTGCCCCGCTTTCAAGTCCTCTTGGCAGCCTTACTTCAATATATTTTTGGACGATAGCTGTCATTTATAACTCTGCAGGTATGTGAATGACAGTGCCCCTGAGCTCCTTTCTTCAACTCGCTTTCTTGTGAGCTGGCCGCAACACCGCAGCATTGCTTCAGGCCCTAGTGTTGTTCCGGCATGGCACGCTCAGCCTTTGTTTAATTCCTCTTCCTGGTGGGAAATGAGAGTTAAATTTGCCCATCCAGACACCTCCAGCTAGTCTCTCATTGGTTCTCCCTATTCCTGTTCATTTTCCGCAGAAATTGCAAACTGGGCCAAACAGGAGGTTAAAGGCACTGACTCTCCAAGAGACGAGAGTGTTAGTAAAGCGTCTGGAATGTTGCACCCGAGTACCAGGGGACGAAAACTGACACATTTGAACACGTTTCCCGATCACACGGTGGATCATACTCTGGGTTCCACATGCATGTTTTAGCTGAAGGAAGAATCCCTTAAACCTGGAGAGTTGAGACCCGTGGAATGGGTACCATGCAATATGACTTCAAAGGGTCTGCATTTGCTCACCGAACCTCATCAATCCTATCACTGCTGCGTTTATGCCGCTATACACACGCTTGATTCTCTTTCGGAGATATATAAATCCATAGGTTTTAAGATTCTTACTAGTCAGGTATATTCTTAGGCGTTTAATATGGGGTGTTGAGTCCACTTCGTTGAGCAAGGTGTAGCTCTTTTCTATTACATATTTGGCTTATGGAACGATATCTGTGCTAATTTCAATGTCTGGTTTTATGCAGCACCCCAACTCACCTTTCCCCTTAAGGAAGCATAAGTTGGTTTTCTACATTTGAGACCCTGTTCTGTTTTGTAATTCAGTTCCTGTGTAGCCAAGTTTACATTCCGTGTAGTAGTGATATCTTATGATGTTTCTTTTTCTGTGTGACTTATTTCACTTAGAATCATCGTACCTGAATCCACTCATTATGCTGCTATGGGCCTGATGACATAGATTTCATTGCTGAGTGATATTGCATTGTAGGTAAGTACCACAACTTCTTTATCCATTTTTCACTTTCTGTGATATTGAACTTGTACCGTAAACGAGGTTCCTGTAAACAGAACGGTCCCAAACTTTGGGGTGGCTGTGTCTTTTTGATTTTAATTTCCCTAAGCTATAGGACCATAAGTGGAAGTGCCCTAGGCTCTGTTGCTTTGTTTTTTAGATGTTTCGGGAAACACCATACACTTCTCCATTGTCACTGTTGGCAATTTACATCCCGCCCATCAGCATAACAAGGCTCTCACGTCTCCATGGCCTGTCCTGCCTTTCTGGATTTTACACTTTTATCAGATGGCCCTTTTGACTGGGGGCCAGTGAGACTTCATTGTAGTGCAGATTTCGTTTGCAAGCTTGCTTGCTTGGCCAAAAAGGGCGTATGCGTTTTTTCTTGAATATATTCAGGAAAAAACGCATACGCCACTTTTGGCCAAGTGCATCATTGTGGACGTTCTGCCTCTTTTCCTATGCTTTACATGCAATTCCAGTCTACCTCCTGAAATCGGTTTCCTGCAATTCTGCCCCGCTTTCAAGTGCTCTTGGCAGCCTTACTTCAATATATTTTTGGACGATAGCTGTCATTTATAACTCTGCATGTCTGTGAATGACAGTGCCCCTGAGCTCCTTTCTTCAACTCGCTTTCTTGTGAGCTGGCCGCAACACCGCAGGATTGCTTCAGGCCCTAGTGTGGTTCCGGCATGGCACGCTCAGCCTTTGTTTAATTCCTCTTCCTGGTGGGAAATGAGAGTTAAATTTGCCCATCCAGACACCTCCAACTAGTCTCTCATTGGTTCTCTCTATTCCTGTTCATTTTCCGCAGAAATTGCAAACTGGGCCAAACAGGAGGTTAAAGGCACTGACTCTCCAAGTGGGGAGAGTGTTAGTAAAGCGTCTGGAATGTTGCATCCGAGTACCGGGGGACGAAAACTGAGACACATTTGAACACGTTTCCCGATCACATGGTGGATCATACTCTGGGTTCCACATGCATGTTTTAGCTGAAGGAAGAATCCCTAAAACCTGGAGAGTTGAGACCCCTGCAATGGGTACCATGCAATATGACTTCAAAGGGTCTGCATTTGCTCACCGAACCTCACCAATCCTATCACTGCTGCATTTATGCCACTGTACACACGCTTGATTCTCTTTCTGAGACATATAAATCCATAGGTTTTAAGATTCTTACTAGTCAGGTATATTCTTAGGCGTTTAATATGGGGTGTAGAGTCCACTTCGTTGAGCAAGGAGTAGCTCTTGTCTATTAAATATTTGGCTTATGGAACGGTATCTGTTCTAATTTCAATCTCTGGTTTTATGCAGCACCCCAACTCACCTTTCGCCTTAAGCAAGCATAAGTTGGTTTTCTACATTTGAGACCCTGTTCTGTTTTGTAATTCAGTTCCTGTGTAGCCAAGTTTACATTCCTTGTAGTAGTGATATCTTATGATGTTTGTTTTTCTGTGTGACTTATTTCACTTAGAATCATCGTACCTGAATCCACTCATTATGCTGCTACGGGCCTGATGACATAGATTTCATTGCTGAGTGATATTGCATTGTACGTAAGTACCACAACTTCTTTATCCATTTTTCGCTTTCTGTGATATTGAACTTGGACCATAAATGAGGTTCTTGTAAACAGAGCTGTCCCTAACTTTGGGGTGGCTGAGTCTTTTTGATTTTAATTTCCCTAAGCTATAGGACCATAAGTGGAAGTGCCCTAGGCTCTGTTGCTTTGTTTTTTAGATGTTTCAGGAAACACCATACACTTCTCCAGAGTGGCTGTTGGCAATTTACATCCCGCCCATCAGCATAACAAGGCTCCCAGTTCTCCATGGCCTGTCCTGCCTTTCTGGATTTTACACTTTTTTCAGATGGCCCTTTTGACCGGGGGGCAGTGAGACTTCATTGTAGTGCAGATTTCCTTTGCAAGCTTGCTTCGTGGGCCAAAAAGGGCGTATGCGTTTTTTCCTGAATATATTCAGGAAAAAACGCATACGCCCTTTTTGGCCAAGTGCATCATTGTGGACGTTCTGCCTCTTTTCCTTTGCTTTACATGCAATTCCAGTCTACCTCCTGAAATCGGTTTCCTGCAATTCTGCCCAGCGTTCAAGTCCTCTTGGCAGCCTTACTTCAATATATTTTTGGACGATAGCTGTCATTTATAACTCTGCAGGTTTGTGAATGACAGTGCCCCTGAGCTCCTTTCTTCAACTCGCTTTCTTGTGAGCTGGCCGCAACACCGCAGGATTGCTTCAGGCCCTAGTGTGGTTCCGGCATGGCACGCTGAGCCTTTGTTTAATTCCTCTTCCTGGTGGGAAATGAGAGTTAAATTTGCCCGTCCAGACACCTCCAGCTAGTCTCTCATTGGTTCTCCCTATTCCTGTTCATTTTCCGCAGAAATTGCAAACTGGGCCAAACAGGAGGTTAAAGGCACTGACTCTCCAAGTGGGGAGAGTGTTAGTAAAGCGTCTGGAATGTTGCACCCGAGTACCGGGGCACGAAAACTGAGACACATTTGAACACGTTTACCGATCACACGGTGGATCATACTCTGGGTTCCACATGCATGTTTTAGCTGAAGGAAGAATCCCTTAAACCTGGAGAGTTGAGACCCATGGAATGGGTACCATGCAATATGACTTGAAAGGGTCTGCATTTGCTCACCGAACCTCACCAATCCTAACACTGCTGCGTTTATGCCGCTGTACACACGCTTGATTCTCTTTCGGAGACATATAAATCCATAGGTTTTAAGATTCTTACTAGTCAGGTATATTCTTATGCGTTTAATATGGGGTGTTGAGTCCACTTCGTTGAGCAATGAGTAGCTCTTGTCTATTACATATTTGGCTTATGGAATGGTATCTGTGCTAATTTCAATCTCTGGTTTTATGCAGCACCCCAACTCACCTTTCCCCTTAAGCAAGCACAAGTTTGTTTTCTACATTTGAGACCCTGTTCTGTTTTGTAATTCAGTTCCTGTGTAGCCAAGTTTACATTCCGTGTAGTAGTGATATCTTATGATGTTTCTTTTTCTCTGTGAATTATTTCACTTAGAATCATCGTACCTGAATCCACTCATTATGCTGCTACGGGCCTCATGACATAGATTTCATTGCTGAGTGATATTGCATTGTACGTAAGTACCACAACTTCTTTATCCATTTTTCGCTTTCTGCGATATTGAACTTGTACCGTAAACGAGGTTCTTGTAAACAGAGCCGTCCCAAACTTTGGGGTGGCTGTGTCTTTTTGATTTTAATTTCCCTAAGCTATAGGACCATAAGTGGAAGTGCCCTAGGCTCTGTTGCTTTGTTTTTTAGATGTTTCAGGAAACACCATACACTTCTCCAGAGTGGCTGTTGGCAATTTACATCCCGCCCATCAGCATAACAAGGCTCCCAGTTCTCCATGGCCTGTCCTGCCTTTCTGGATTTTACACTTTTTTCAGATGGCCCTTTTGACCAGGGGGCAGTGAGACTTCATTTTAGTGCAGATTTCCTTTGTAAGCTTGCTTGGTAGACCAAAAAGGGCGTATGCGTTTTTTGCTGAATGTATTCAGGAAAAAACGCATACGCCCTTTTTGGCCAAGTGCATCATTGTGGACGTTCTGCCTCTTTTCCTATGCTTTACATGCAATTCCAGTCTACCTCCTGAAATCGGTTTCCTGCAATTCTGCCCCGCTTTCAAGTCCTCTTGGCAGCCTTACTTCAATATATTTTTGGACGATAGCTGTCATTTATAACTCTGCATGTTTGTGAATGACAGTGCCCCTGAGCTCCTTTCTTCAACTCGCTTTCTTGTGAGCTGCCCGCAACACCGCAGGATTGCTTCAGGCCCTACTGTGGTTCCGGCATGGCACGCTGAGCCTTTGGTTAATTCCTCTTCCTGGTGGGAAATGAGAGTTAAATTTGCCCGTCCAGACACCTCCAGCTAGTCTCTCATTGGTTCTCCCTATTCCTGTTCATTTTCCGCAGAAATTGCAAACTGGGCCAAACAGGAGGTTAAAGGCACTGACTCTCCAAGTGGGGAGAGTGTTAGTAAAGCGTCTGGAATGTTGTACCCGAGTACCAGGGGACGAAAACTGAGACACATTTGAACACGTTTCCCAATCACACGGTGGACCATACTCTGGGTTCCACATGCATGTGTTAGCTGAAGGAAGAATCCCTTAAACCTGGAGAGTTGAGGCCCATGGAATGGGTACCATGCAATATGACTTCAAAGGGTCTGCATTTGCTCACCTATCCTCACCAATCCTATCACTGCTGCGTTTATGCCGCTGTACACATGCTTGATTCTCTTTCGGAGACATATAAATCCATAGGTTTTAAGATTCTTACTAGTCAGGTATATTCTTACGCGTTTAATGTGGGGTGTTGGGTCCACTTCGTTGAGCAAGGAGTAGCTCTTGTCTATTACATATTTGGCTTATGGAACGGTATCTGTGCTAATTTCAATCTCTAGTTTTATGCAGCACCCCAACTCACATTTCCCCTTAAGCAAGCATAAGTTGGTTTTCTACATTTGAGACCCTGTTCTGTTTTGTAATTCAGTTCCTGTGTAGCCAAGTTTACATTCCGTGTAGTAGTGATATCTGATGATGTTTCTTTTTTTGTGTGACTTATTTCACTTAGAATCATCGTACCTGAATCCACTCATTATGCTGCTACGGGCCTGATGACATAGATTTCATTGCTGAGTGATATTGCATTGTACGTAAGTACCACAACTTCTTTATCCATTTTTCGCTTTCTGCGATATTAAACTTGTACCGTAAACGAGGTTCTTGTAAACAGAGCTGTCCCTAACTTTGGGGTGGCTGTGTCTTTTTGATTTTAATTTCCCTAAGCTATAGGACCATAAGTGGAAGTGCCCTAGGCTCTGTGGCTTTGTTTTTTAGATGTTTCAGGAAACACCATACACTTCTCCAGAGTGGCTGTTGGCAATTTACATCCCGCCCATCAGCATAACAAGGCTCCCAGTTCTCCATGGCTTGTCCTGTCTTTCTGGATTTTACACTTTTTTCAGATGGCCCTTTTGACCGGGGGGCAGTGAGACTTCATTGTAGTGCAGATTTCCTTTGCAAGCTTGCTTGGTTGGCCAAAAAGGGCGTATGCGTTTTTTCCTCAATATATTCAGGAAAAAACGCATACGCCCTTTTTGGCCAAGTGCATCATTGTGGACGTTCTGCCTCTTTTCCTATGCTTTACATGCTATTCCAGTCTACCTCCTGAAATCGGTTTCCTGCAATTCTGCCCCACTTTCAAGTCCTCTTGGCAGCTTTATTTCAATATATTTTTGGACGATAGCTGTCATTTTTAATTCTGCAGGTTTGTGAATGACAGTGCCCCTGAGCTCCTTTCTTCAACTCGCTTTCTTGTGAGCTGGCCTCAACACCGCAGGATTGCTTTAGGCCCCAGTGTGGTTCCGGCATGGCACGCTGAGCCTTTGGTTAATTCCTCTTCCTGGTGGGAAATGAGAGTTAAATTTGCCCGTCCAGACACCTCCAGCTAGTCTCTTATTGGTTCTCCCTATTCCTGTTCATTTTCCGCAGAAATTCCAATCTGGGCCAAAGAGGAGGTTAAAGGCACTGACTCTCCAAGTGGGGAGAGTGTTAGTAAAGCATCTGGAATGTTGCATCCGAGTACCAGGGGACGAAAACTGAGACACGTTTGAACACGTTTCCCAATCACATGGTGTATCATACTCTGGGTTCCACATGCATGTTTTAGCTGAAGGAAGAATCCCTTAAACCTGGAGAGTTGAGACCCATGCAATGGGTACCATGAAATATGACTTCAAAGGGTCTGCATTTGCTCACCGATCCTCACCAATCCTATCACTGCTGCGTTTATGCCGCTGTACACATGCTTGATTCTCTTTCGGAGACATATAAATCCATAGGTTTTAAGATTCTTACTAGTCAGGTATATTCGTAGGCGTTTAATATGGGGTGTTGAGTCCACTTCATTGAGCAAGGAGTAGCTCTTGTCTATTACATATTTGGCTTATGGAACGGTATCTGTGCTAATTTCAATCTCTGGTTTTATGCAGCACCCCAACTCACATTTCCCCTTAAGCAAGCATAAGTTGGTTTTCTACATTTGAGACCCTGTTCTGTTTTGTAATTCAGTTCCTGTGTAGCCAAGTTTACATTCCGTGTAGTAGTGATATCTGATGATGTTTCTTTTTCTGTGTGACTTATTTCACTTAGAATCATCGTACCTGAATCCACTCATTATGCTGCTACAGGCCTGATGACATAGATTTCATTGCTGAGTGATATTGCATTGTACGTAAGTACCACAACTTCTTTATCCATTTTTCGCTTTCTGCGATATTAAACTTGTACCGTAAACGAGGTTCTTGTAAACAGAGCTGTCCCAAACTTTTGGGTGGCTGTGTATTTTTGATTTTAATTTCCCTAAGCTATAGGACCATAAGTGGAAGTGCCCTAGGCTCTGTTGCTTTGTGTTTTAGATGTTTCAGGAAACACCATACACTTCTCCAGGGTGGCTGTTGGCAATTTACATCCCGCCCATCAGCATAACAAGGCTCCCAGTTCTCCATGGCCTGTCCTGCCTTTCTGGATTTTACACTTTTTTCAGATGGCCCTTTTGACAGGGGGGCAGTGAGACTTCATTGTAGTGCAGATTTCCTTTGCAAGCTTGCTTGGTTGGCCAAAAAGGGCGTATGCGTTTTTTCCTGAATATATTCAGGAAAAAACGCATACGCCCTTTTTGGCCAAGTGCATCATTGTGGACGTTCTGCCTCTTTACCTGTGGTTTACATGCAAATCCAGTCTACCTCCTGAAATCGGTTTCCTGCAATTCTGCCCCGCTTTCAAGTCCTCTTGGCAGCCTTACTTCAATATATCTTTGGACGATAGCTGTCATTTTTAACTCTGCAGGTTTGTGAATGACAGTGCCCCTGAGCTCCTTTCTTCAACTCGCTTTCTTGTGAGCTGGCCGCAACACCGCAGGATTGCTTCAGGCTCCAATGTGGTTCCGGCATGGCACGCTGATCCTTTGGTTAATTCCTCTTCCTGGTGGGAAATGAGAGTTAAATTTGCCCGTCCAGACACCTCCAGCTAGTCTCTTATTGGTTCTCCCTATTCCTGTTCATTTTCAGCAGAAATTGCAAACTGGGCCAAACAGGAGGTTAAAGGCACAGACTCTCCAAGTGGGGAGAGTGTTAGTAAAGCGTCTGGAATGTTGCATCCGAGTACCAGGGGACGAAAACTGAGACACCTTTGAACACGTTTCCCAATCACATGGTGTATCATACTCTGGGTGCCACATGCATGTTTTAGCTGAAGGAAGAATCCCTTAAACCTGGAGAGTTGAGACCCATGGAATGGGTACCATGCAATATGACTTCAAAGGGTCTGCATTTGCTCACCGAACCTCACCAATCCTAACACTGCTGCGTTTATGCCGCTGTACACACGCTTGATTCTCTTTCGGAGACATATAAATCCATAGGTTTTAAGATTCTTACTAGTCAGGTATATTCTTAGGCGTTTAATATGGGGTGTTGAGTCCACTTCGTTGAGCAATGAGTAGCTCTTGTCTATTACATATTTGCCTTATGGAACGGTATCTGTTCTAATTTCAATCTCTGGTTTTATGCAGCACCCCAACTCACCTTTCCCCTTAAGGAAGCATAAGTTGGTTTTCTACATTTGAGACCCTGTTCTGTTTTGTAATTCAGTTCCTGTGTAGCCAAGTTTACATTCCGTGTAGTAGTGATATCTTATGATGTTTCTTTTTCTGTGTGACTTATTTCACTTAGAATCATCGTACCTGAATCCACTCATTATGCTGCTACGGGCCTGATGACATAGATTTCATTGCTGAGTGATATTGCATTTTACGTAAGTACCACAACATCTTTATCCATTTTGCGCTTCCTGTGATATTGAACTTGTACCGTAAACGAGGTTCTTGTAAACTGAGCCGTCCCAAACTTTGGGGTGGCTGTGTCTTTTTGATTTTAATTTCCCTAAGCTATAGGACCATAAGTGGAAGTGCCCTAGGCTCTGTTGCTTTGTTTTTTAGATGTTTCAGGAAACACCATACACTTCTCCAGAGTGGCTGTTGGCAATTTACATCCCGCCCATCAGCATAACAAGGCTCCCAGTTCTCCATGGCCTGTCCTGCCTTTCTAGATTTTACACTTTTTTCAGATGTCCCTTTTGACCGGGGGGCAGTGAGACTTCATTGTAGTGCAGATTTCCTTTGCAAGCTTGCTTGGTTGGCCAAAAAGGGCGTATGCGTTTTTTCCTGAATATATTCAGGAAAAAACGCATACGCCCTTTTTGGCCAAGTGCATCATTGTGGACGTTCTGCCTCTTTACCTATGCTTTACATGCAATTCCAGTCTACCTCCTGAAATCGGTTTCCTGCAATTCTGCCCCGCTTTCAAGTCCTCTTGGCAGCCTTACTTCAATATATTTTTGGACGATAGCTGTCATTTATAACTCTGCAGGTTTGTGAATGACAGTGCCCCTGAGCTCCTTTCTTCAACTCGCTTTCTTGTGAGCTGGCCGCAACACCGCAGGATTGCTTCAGGCCCTAGTGTGGTTCCGGCACGGCACGCTTAGCCTTTGGTTAATTCCTCTTCCTGGTGGGAAATGAGAGTTAACTTTGCGCGTCCAGACACCTCCAGCTAGGTTCTCATTGGTTCTCCCTATTCCTGTTCATTTTCCGTAGAAATTGCAAACTGGGCCAAACAGGAGGTTAAAGGCACTGACTCTCCAAGTGGGGAGAGTGTTAGTAAAGCATCTGGAATGTTGCATGCAAGAACCGGGGGACGAAAACTGAGACACATTTGAACACGTTTCCGATCACACAGTGGATCATACTCTGGGTTCCACATGCATGTTTTAGCTGAAGGAAGAATCCCTTAAACCTGGAGAGTTGAGACCCATGAAATGGGTTCCATGCAATATGACTTCAAAGGGTCTGCATTTGCTCACCGAACCTCACCAATCCTATCACTGCTGCGTTTATGCCGCTGTACACACGCTTGATTCTCTTTCGGAGACATATAAATCCATAGGTTTTAAGATTCTTACTAGTCAGGTATATTCTTAGGCGTTTAATATGGGGTGTTGAGTCCACTTCGTTGAGCAAGGAGTAGCTCTTGTCTATTACATATTTGGCTTATGGAACGGTATCTGTGCTAATTTCAATCTCTGGTTTTATGTAGCACCCCAACTCACCTTTCCCCTTAAGCAAGCATAAGTTGGTTTTCTACATTTGAGACCCTGTTCTGTTTTGTAATTCAGTTCCTGTGTAGCCAAGTTTACATTCCGTGTAGTAGTGATATCTTATGATGTTTCTTTTTCTGTGTGACTTATTTCACTTAGAATCATCGTACCTGAATCCACTCATTATGCTGCTACGGGCAGATGACATAGATTTCATTGCTGAGTGATATTGCATTGTACGTAAGTACCACAACTTCTTTATCCATTTTTCACTTTCTGTGATATTAAACTTGTACCGTAAACTAGGTTCTTGGAAACAGAGCTGTCCCAAACATTTGGGTGGTTGTGTCTTTTTGATTTTAATTTCCCTAAGCTATAGGACCATAAGTGGAAGTGCCCTAGGCTCTGTTGCTTTGTTTTGTAGATGTTTCAGGAAACACCATACACTTCTCCAGAGTGGCTGTTGGCAATTTACATCCCGCCCATCAGCATAACAAGGCTCCCAGTTCTCCATGGCCTGTCCTGCCTTTCTGGATTTTACACTTCTTTCAGATGGCCCTTTTGACCGGGGGGCAGTGAGACTTCATTTTAGTGCAGATTTCCTTTGTAAGCTTGCTTGGTTGACCAAAAAGGGCGTATGCGTTTTTTCCTGAATATATTCAGGAAAAAACGCATACGCCCTTTTTGGCCAAGTGCATCATTGTGGACGTTCTGCCTCTTTTCCTATGCTTTACATGCAATTCCAGTCTACCTCCTGAAATCGGTTTCCTGCAATTCTGCCCCGCTTTCAAGTCCTCTTGGCAGCCTTACTTCAATATATTTTTGGACGATATCTGTCATTTATAACTCTGCAGGTTTGAAAATGACAGTGCCCCTGAGCTCCTTTCTTCAACTCGCTTTCTTGTGAGCTGGCCGCAACACCGCAGGATTGCTTCAGGCCCTACTGTGGTTCCGGCATGGCACGCTGAGCCTTTGGTTAATTCCTATTCCTGGTGGCAAATGAGAGTTAAATTTGCCCGTCCAGACACCTCCAGCTAGTCTCTCATTGGTTCTCCCTATTCCTGTTCATTTTCCGCAGAAATTGCAAACTGGGCCAAACAGGAGGTTAAAGGCACTGACTCTCCAAGTGGGGAGAGTGTTAGTAAAGCCTCTGGAATGTTGTACCCGAGTACCAGGGGACGAAAACTGAGACACATTTGAACACGTTTCCCAATCACACGGTGGATCATACTCTGGGTTCCACATGCATGTTTTAGCTGAAGGAAGAATCCCTTAAACCTGGAGAGTTGAGACCCATGGAATGGGTACCATGCAATATGACTTCAAAGGGTCTGCATTTGCTCACCGAACCTCACCAATCCTATCACTGCTGCATTTATGCCGCTGTACACACGCTTGATTCTCTTTCGGAGCATATAAATCCATAGGTTTTAAGATTCTTAATAGTCAGGTATATTCTTAGGCGTTTAATATGGGGTGTTGAGTCCACTTCGTTGAGCAAGGAGTAGCTCTTGTCTATGACATATTTGGCTTATGGAACGGTATCTGTGCTAATTTCAATCTCTGGTTTTATGCAGCCTCCCAACTCACGTTTCCCCTTAAGCAAGCATAAGTTGGTTTTCTGCATTTGAGACCCTGTTCTGTTTTGTAATTCAGTTCCTGTGTAGCCAAGTTTACATTCCGTGTAGTAGAGATATGTTAAGATGTTTCTTTTTCTGTGTGACTTATTTCACTTAGAATCATCGTACCTGAATCCACTCATTATGCTGCTACAGGCCTGATGACATATATTTCATTGCTGAGTGATATTGCATTGTACGTAAGTACCACAAGTTCTTTATCCATTTTTCGCTTTCTGTGATATTGAATTTGTACCGTAAACGAGGTTCTTGTAAACAGAGCCGTCCCAAACTTTGGGGTGGCTGTGTGTTTTAGATTTTAATTTCCCTAAGCTATAGGACCATAAGTGGAATTGCCCTAGGCTCTGTTGCTTTGTTTTTTAGATGTTTCAGGAAACACCATACACTTCTCCAGAGTGGCTGTTGGCAATTTACATCCCGCCCATCAGCATAACAAGGCTCCCAGTTCTCCATGGCCTGTCCTGCCTTTCTGGATTTTACACTTTTTTCAGATGGCCCTTTTAACCGGGGGGCAGTGAGACTTCATTGTAGTGCAGATTTCCTTTGGAAGCTTGCTTGCTTGGCCAAAAAGGGCGTAGGCTTTTTTTCTTGAGGAAAAAACGCATATGCCCTTTTTGGCCAAGTGCATCATTGTGGACGTTCTGCCTCTTTTCCTATGCTTTACATGCAATTCCAGTCTACCTCCTGAAATCGGTTTCCTGCAATTCTGCCCCGCTTTCAAGTCCTCTTGGCAGCCTTACTTCAATATAGTTTTGGACGATATCTGTAATTTATAACTCTGCAGTTTTGTGAATTACAGTGCCCCTGAGCTCCTTTCTTCAACTTGCTTTCTTGTGAGCTGGCCGCAACACCGCAGCATCGCTTCAGGCCCTAGTGTTGTTCCGGCATGGCACGCTGAGCCTTTGGTTAATTCCTCTTCCTGGTGGGAAATGAGAGTTAAATTTGCCCGTCCAGACACCTCCAGCTAGTCTCTAATTGGTTCTCCCTATTCCTGTTCATTTTCCGCAGAAATTGCAAACTGGGCCAAACAGGAGGTTAAAGGCACTGACTCTCCAAGTGGGGAGAGTGTTAGTAAAGCGTCTGGAATGTTGCACCCGAGTACCAGTGGACGAAAACTGACACATTTGAACACGTTTCCCGATCACACGGTGGATCATACTCTGCGTTCCACATGCATGTTTTAGCTGAAGGAAGAATCCCTTAAACCTGGAGAGTTGAGACCCATGGAATGGGTACCATGCAATATGACTTCAAAGGGTCTGCATTTGCTCACCGAACCTCATCAATCCTAACACTGCTGCATTTATGCCGCTATACACACACTTGATTCTCTTTCGGAGATATATAAATCCATAGGTTTTAAGATTCTTACTAGTCAGGTATATTCTTAGGCGTTTAATATGGGGTGTTGAGTCCACTTCGTTGAGCAAGGTGTAGCTCTTTTCTATTACATATTTGGCTTATGGAACGATATCTGTGCTAATTTCAATGTCTGGTTTTATGTAGCACCCCAACTCACCTTTCCCCTTAAGCAAGCATAAGTTGGTTTTCTACATTTGAGACCCTGTTCTGTTTTGTAATTCAGTTCCTGTGTAGCCAAGTTTACATTCCATGTAGTAGTGATATCTTATGATGTTTGTTTTTCTGTGTGACTTATTTCACTTAGAATCATCGTACCTGAATCCACTCATTATGCTGCTACGGGTCTCGTTACATAGATTTCATTGCTGAGTGATATTGCATTGTACGTAAGTACCACAACTTCTTTATCCATTTTTCGCTTTCTGCGATATTGAACTTGTACCGTAAACGAGGTTCTTGTAAACAGAGCCGTCCCAAACTTTGGGGTGGCTGTGTCTTTTTGATTTTAATTTCCCTAAGCTATAGGACCATAAGTGGAAGTGCCCTAGGCTCTGTTGCTTTGTTTTTTAGATGTTTCAGGAAACACCATACACTTCTCCAGAGTGGCTGTTGGCAATTTACATCCCGCCCATCAGCATAACAAGGCTCCCAGTTCTCCATGGCCTGTCATGCCTTTCTGGATTTTACACTTTTTTCAGATGGCCCTTTTGACCGGGGGGCAGTGAGACTTCATTTTAGTGCAGATTTCCTTTGTAAGCTTGCTTGGTTGACCAAAAAGGGCGTATGCGTTTTTTCCTGAATATATTCAGGAAAAAACGCATACGCCCTTTTTGGCAAAGTGCATCATTGTGGACGTTCTGCCTCTTTTCCTATGCTTTACATGCAATTCCAGTCTACCTCCTGAAATCGGTTTCCTGCAATTCTGCCCCACTTTCAAGTACTCTTGGCAGCCTTACTTCAATATATTTTTGGACGATAGCTGTCATTTATAACTCTGCATGTCTGTGAATGACAGTGCCCCTGAGCTCCTTTCTTCAACTCGCTTTCTTGTGAGCTGGCCGCAACACCGCAGGATTGCTTCAGGCCCTAGTGTGGTTCCGGCACGGCACGCTGAGCCTTTGGTTAATTCCTCTTCCTGGTGGGTAATGAGAGTTAAATTTGCCCGTCCAGACACCTCCAGCTAGTCTGTCTTGGTTCTCCCTATTCCTGTTCATTTTCCGCAGAAATTGCAAACTGGGCCAAACAGGAGGTTAAAGGCACTGACTCTCCAAGTGGGGAGAGTGTTAGTAAAGCGTCTGGAATGTTGCACCCGAGTACCGGGGGACGAAAACTGAGACACATTTGAACACGTTTCCCGATCACACGGTGGATCATACTCTGGGTTCCACATGCATGTTTTAGCTGAAGGAAGAATCCCTTAAACCTGGAGAGTTGAGACCCATGGAATGGGTACCATGCAATATGACTTCAAAGGGTCTGCATTTGCTCACTGATCCTCACCAATCCTATCACTGCTGCATTGATGCCGCTGTACACACGCTTGATTCTCTTGCAGAGACATATAAATCCATAGGTTTTAAGATTCTTACTAGTCAGGTATATTCTTAGGCGTTTAATATGAGGTGTTGAGTCCACTTCGTTGAGCAAGGAGAAGCCCTTGTCTATTACATATTTGGCTTATGGAGCGGTATCTGTGCTAATTTCAATCTCTGGTTTTATGCAGCACCCCATCTCACCTTTCCCCTTAAGGAAGCATAAGTTGGTTTTCTACATTTGAGACCCTGTTCTGTTTTGTAATTCAGTTCCTGTGTAGCCAAGTTTACATTCCGTGTAGTAGTGATATCTTATGATATTTCTTTTTTTGTGTGACATATTTCACTTAGAATCATCGTACCTGAATCCACTCATTATGCTGCTACGGGCCTGATGACATAGATTTCATTGCTGAGTGATATTGCATTGTACATAAGTACCACAACTTCTTTATCCATTTTTCGCTTTCTGTGATATTGAACTTGTACCGTAAACGAGGTTCTTGTAAACTGAGCCATCCCAAACTTTGGGGTGGCTGTGTCTTTTTGATTTTAATTTCCCTAAGCTATAGGACCATAAGTGGAAGTGCCCTAGGCTCTGTTGCTTTGTTTTTTAGATGTTTCAGGAAACACCATACACTTCTCCATTGTCGCTGTTGGAAATTTCCATCCCGCCCATCAGCATAACAAGGCTCCCAGTTCTCCATGGCCTGTCCTGCCTTTCTGGATTTTACACTTTTATCAGACGGCCCTTTTGACTGGGGGCCAGTGAGACTTCATTGTAGTGCAGATTTCCTTTGCAAGCTTGCTTGGTTTGCCAAAAAGGGCGTATGCGTTTTTTCCTGAATATATTCAGGAGAAAACGCATACGCCCCTTTTGGCCAAGTGCATCATTGTGGACGTTCTGCCTCTTTTCCTATGCTTTACATGCAATTCCAGTCTACCTCCTGAAATCGGTTTCCTGCAATTCTGCCCCGCTTTCAAGTCCTCTTGGCAGCCTTACTTCAATATATTTTTGGATGATAGCTGTCATTTATAACTCTGCAGGTTTGTGAATGACAGTGCCCCTGAGCTCCTTTCTTCAACTCGCTTTCTTGTGAGCTGGCCGCAACACCGCAGGATTGCTTCAGGCCCTAGTGTGTTTCCGGCATGGCACGCTGAGCCTTTGGTTAATTCCTCTTCCTGGTGGGAAACGAGAGTTAACTTTGCGTGTCCAGACACCTCCAGCTAGTTGCTCATTGGTTCTCCCTATTCCTGTTCATTTTCCGTAGAAATTGCAAACTGGGCCAAACAGGAGGTTAAAGGCACTGACTCTCCAAGTGGGGAGAGTGTTAGTAAAGCGTCTGGAATGTTGCACCCGAGTACCAGTGGACGAAAACTGACACATTTGAACACGTTTCCCGATCACACGGTGGATCATACTCTGCGTTCCACATGCATGTTTTAGCTGAAGGAAGAATCCCTTAAACCTGGAGAGTTGAGACCCATGGAATGGGTACCATGCAATATGACTTCAAAGGGTCTGCATTTGCTCACCGAACCTCATCAATCCTAACACTGCTGCATTTATGCCGCTATACACACGCTTGATTCTCTTTCGGAGATATATAAATCCATAGGTTTTAAGATTCTTACTAGTCAGGTATATTCTTAGGCGTTTAATATGGGGTGTTGAGTCCACTTCGTTGAGCAAGGTGTAGCTCTTTTCTATTACATATTTGGCTTATGGAACGATATCTGTGCTAATTTCAATGTCTGGTTTTATGCAGCACCCCAACTCACCTTTCCCCTTAAGCAAGCATAAGTTGGTTTTCTACATTTGAGACCCTGTTCTGTTTTGTAATTCAGTTCCTGTGTAGCCAAGTTTACATTCCATGTAGTAGTGATATCTTATGATGTTTCTTTTTCTCTGTGACTTATTTCACTTAGAATCATCGTACCTGAATCCACTCATTATGCTGCTACGGGTCTCGTTACATAGATTTCATTGCTGAGTGATATTGCATTGTACGGAAGTACCACAACTTCTTTATCCATTTTTCGCTTTCTGCGATATTGAACTTGTACCGTAAACGAGGATCTTGTAAACTGAGCCGTCCCAAACTTTGGGGTGGCTGTGTCTTTTTGATTTTAATTTCCCTAAGCTATAGGACCATAAGTGGAAGTGCCCTAGGCTCTGTTGCTTTGTTTTTTAGATGTTTCAGGAAACACCATACACTTCTCCAGAGTGGCTGTTGGCAATTTACATCCCGCCCATCAGCATAACAAGGCTCCCAGTTCTCCATGGCCTGTCATGCCTTTCTGGATTTTACACTTTTTTCAGATGGCCCTTTTGACCGGGGGGCAGTGAGACTTCATTTTAGTGCAGATTTCCTTTGTAAGCTTGCTTGGTTGACCAAAAAGGGCGTATGCGTTTTTTCCTGAATATATTCAGGAAAAAACGCATACGCCCTTTTTGGCCAAGTGCATCATTGTGGACGTTCTGCCTCTTTTCCTATGCTTTACATGCAATTCCAGTCTACCTCCTGAAATCGGTTTCCTGCAATTCTGCCCCACTTTCAAGTCCTCTTGGCAGCCTTACTTCAATATATTTTTGGACGATAGCTGTCATTTATAACTCTGCATGTCTGTGAATGACAGTGCCCCTGAGCTCCTTTCTTCAACTCGCTTTCTTGTGAGCTGGCCGCAACACCGCAGGATTGCTTCAGGCCCTAGTGTGGTTCCGGCACGGCACGCTGAGCCTTTGGTTAATTCCTCTTCCTGGTGGGTAATGAGAGTTAAATTTGCCCGTCCAGACACCTCCAGCTAGTCTCTCTTGGTTCTCCCTATTCCTGTTCATTTTCCGCAGAAATTGCAAACTGGGCCAAACAGGAGGTTAAAGGCACTGACTCTCCAAGTGGGGAGAGTGTTAGTAAAGCGTCTGGAATGTTGCACCCGAGTACCGGGGGACGAAAATTGAGACACATTTGAACACGTTTCCCGATCACACGGTGGATCATACTCTGGGTTCCACATGCATGTTTTAGCTGAAGGAAGAATCCCTTAAACCTGGAGAGTTGAGACCCATGGAATGGGTACCATGCAATATGACTTCAAAGGGTCTGCATTTGCTCACTGATCCTCACCAATCCTATCACTGCTGCATTGATGCCGCTGTACACACGCTTGATTCTCTTGCAGAGACATAAAAATCCATAGGTTTTAAGATTCTTACTAGTCAGGTATATTCTTAGGCGTTTAATATGAGGTGTTGAGTCCACTTCGTTGAGCAAGGAGAAGCCCTTGTCTATTACATATTTGGCTTATGGAGCGGTATCTGTGCTAATTTCAATCTCTGGTTTTATGCAGCACCCCATCTCACCTTTCCCCTTAAGGAAGCATAAGTTGGTTTTCTACATTTGAGACCCTGTTCTGTTTTGTAATTCAGTTCCTGTGTAGCCAAGTTTACATTCCGTGTAGTAGTGATATCTTATGATATTTCTTTTTTTGTGTGACATATTTCACTTAGAATCATCGTACCTGAATCCACTCATTATGCTGCTACGGGCCTGATGACATAGATTTCATTGCTGAGTGATATTGCATTGTACGTAAGTACCACAACTTCGTTATCCATTTCTTGCTTTCTGTGATATTGAACTTGTACCGTAAACGAGGTATTGTAAACAGAGCCGTCCCAAACATTGCGGTGGCTGTGTCTTTTTGATTTTAATTTCCCTAAGCTATAGGACCATAAGTGGAAGTGCCCTAGGCTCCGTTGCTTTGTTTTTTAGATGTTTCAGGAAACACCATACACTTCTCCAGAGTGGCTGTTGGCAAATTACAACCCGCCCATCAGCATAACAAGGCTCCCAGTTCTCCATGGCCTCTCCTGCCTTTCTGGATTTTACACTTTTTTCAGATGGCCCTTTTGACCGGGGGGCAGTGAAACTTCATTGTAGTGCAGATTTCCTTTGCAAGCTTGCTTGGTTGGCCAAAAAGTGCGTATGCGTTTTTTCCTGAATATATTCAGGAAAAAACGCATACGCCCTTTTTGGCCAAGTGCATCATTGTGGACGTTCTGCCTCTTTTCCTATGCTTTACATGCAATTCCAGTCTACCTCCTGAAATTGCTTTCCTGCAATTCTGCCACGCATTCAAGTCTTCTTGGCAGCCTTACTTCAATATATTTTTGGACGATAGCTGTCATTTATAACTCTGCAGGTTTGTGAATGACAGTGCCCCTGAGATCCTTTCTTCAACTCGGTTTCTTGTGAGCTGACCGCAACACCGCACGACTGCTTCAGGCCCTAGTTTGGTTCCGGCATGACATGCTGAGCCTTTGGTTAATTCCTCTTCCTGGTGGGAAATGAGAGTTAAATTTGCCCGTCCAGACACCTCCATCTAGTCTCTCATTGGTTCTCCCTATTCCTGTTAATTTTCTGCAGAAATTGCAAACTGGGCTAAACAGAAGTTTAAAGGCACTGACTCTCCAAATGGGGAGAGTCTTACTAAAGCATCTGGAATGTTGCACCCGAATACCAGGGGATGAAAACTGAGACACATTTGAACACGATTCCCGATCACACGGTGGATCATACTCTGGGGTCCACATGCATGTTTTAGCTGAAGGAAGAATCCCTTAAACCTGGAGAGTTGAGACCCATGGAATGGGTACCATGCAATATGACTTCAAAGGGTCTGCATTTGCTCACCGAACCTCACCAATCCTATCACTGCTGCGTTTATGCCGTTGTACACACGCTTGATTCTCTTTCGGAGAGATATAAATCCATAGGTTTTAAGATTCTTACTAGTCAAGTATATACTTAGGCGTTTAAAATGGGGTGTTGAGTCCACTTCTTTGAGCAAGGAGTAGCTCTTGTCTATTACATATTTGGCTTATGGAACGGTATCTGTGCTAATTTCAATCTCTGGTTTTATGCAGCACCCCAACTCACCTTTCCCCTTAAGCAAGCATAAGTTGGTTTTCTACATTTGAGATGCTGTTCTGTTTTGTAATTCAGTTCCTGTGTAGCCAAGTTTACATTCCATGTATTAGTGATATCTTATGATGATTCTTTTCTGTGTGATTTATTTCACTTAGAATCATCGTACCTGAATCCACTCATTATGCAGCTACGGGCCTGATAACATAGAATTCATTGCTGAGTGATATTGCATTCAAAGTAAGTACCACAACTTCTTTATCCATTTCTCGCTTTCTCTGATATTGAACTTGTACCGTAAACGAGCTTCTTGTAAACACAGCTGTCCCAAACTTTGGGGTGGCTGTGTCTTTTTGATTTTAATTTCCCTAAGCTATAGGACCATAAGTGGAAGTGCCCTAGGCTCTGTTGCTTTGTTTTTTAGATGTTTCAGGAAACACCATACACTTCTCCAGAGTGACTGTTGGCAATTTACATCCCGCCCATCAGCATAACAAGGCTCCCAGTTCTCCATGGCCTGTCCTGCCTTTGTGGATTTTACACTTTTTTCAGATGGCCCTTTTGACCGGGGGGCAGTGAGACTTCATTGTAGTGCAGATTTCCTTTTCAAGCTTCCTTGGTTGGCCAAAAAGGGCGTATGCGTTTTTTCCTGAATATATTCAGGAAAAAACGCATACGCCCTTTTTGGCCAAGTGCATCATTGTGGACGTTCTGCCTCTTTTCCTATGCTTTACATGCAATTCCAGTCTACCTCCTGAAATCGGTTTCCTGCAATTCTGCCCCGCTTTCAAGTCCTCTTGGCAGCCTTACTTCAATATCTTTTTGGACGATAGCTGTCATTTATAACTCTGCAGGTTTGTGAATTACAGGGCCCCTGAGCTCCTTTCTTCAACTCGCTTTGTTGTGAGCTGGCCGCAACACCGCAGCATTGCGTCAGGCCCTAGTGTGGTTCCGGCATGGCACGCTGAGCCTTTGGTTAATTCCTCTTCCTGGTGGGAAATGAGAGTTAAATTTGCCTGTCCAGACACCTCCAGCTAGTCTCTCATTGGTTCTCCCTATTCCTGTTCATTTTCCGCAGAAATTGCAAACTGGGCCAAACAGGAGGTTAAAGGCACTGACTCTCCAAGTGGGGAGAGTGTTAGTAAAGCGTCTGGAATGTTGCACCCGAGTACCGGGGTACGAAAACTGACTCACATTTGAACACGTTTCCCGATCACACGGTGGATCATACTCTGGGTTCCACATGCATGTTTTAGCTGAAGGAAGAATCCCTTAAACCTGGAGAGTTGAGACCCATGGAATGGGTACCATGCAATATGACTTCAAAGGGTCTGCATTTGCTCACCGATCCTCACCAATCCTATCACTGCTGCGTTTATGCCGCTGTACACTCACTTGATTCTCCTTCGGAGACATATAAATCCAAAGGTTTTAAGATTCTTACTAGTCAGGTATATTATTAGGCGTTTAATATGGGGTGTTGAGTCCACTTCGTTGAGCAAGGTTTAGCTCTTGTCTATTACATATTTGTCTTATGGAACGGTATCTGTGCTAATTTCAATCTCTGGTTTTGTGCAGCACCCCAACTCACCTTTCCCGTTAGCAAGCATAAGTTGGTTTTCTACATTTGAGACCCTGTTCTGTTTTGTAATTCAGTACCTGTGTAGCCAAGTTTACATTCCGTGTAGTAGTGATATTTTATGATGTTTCTTTTTCTGTGTGACTTATTTCTCTTAGAATCATCGTACCTGAATCCACTCATTATGCTGCTACGGGCCTGATGACATGGATTTCATTGTTGAGTGAGATTGCATTGTACGTAAGTACCACAACTTCTTTATCCATTTTTCGCTTTTTGTGATATTGAACTTGTACCGTAAACGAGGTTCTTGTAAACAGAACCGTCCCAAATTTTGGGGTGGCTTTGTCTTTTTGATTTTAATTTCCCTAAGCTATAGGACCATAAGTGGAAGTGCCCCAGGCTTTGTTGCTTTTTTTTTAGATGTTTCAGGAAACACCATACACTTCTCCAGAGTGGCTGTGGGCAATTTACATCCCGCCCATGAGCATAACAAGGCTCCAAGTTCTCCATGGCCTGTCCTGCCTTTCTGGATTTTACACTTTTTTCAGATGGCCCTTTTGACCGGGGGGCAGTGAGACTTCATTGTAGTCCAGATTTCCTTTGCAAGCTTGCTTGGTTGGCCAAAAAGGGCGTATGCATTTTTTCCTGAATATATTCAGGAAAAAACGCATATGCCCTTTTTGGCCAAGTGCATCATTATGGACGTTCTGCCTCTTTTCCTATGCTTTACATGCAATTCCAGTCTACCTCCTGAAATCGGTTTTCTGCAATTCTGCCCCGCTTTCAAGTCCTCTTGGCAGCCTTACTTCAATATATTTTTGGACGATAGCTGTCATTTATAACTCTGCAGGTCTGTGAATGACAGTGCCCCTGAGCTCCTGTCTTCAACTCGCTTTCTTGTGAGCTGGCCGCAACACCGCAGGATTGCTTCAGGCCCTAGTGTGGTTCCGGCACGGCACGCTGAGCCTTTGGTTAATTCCACTTCCTGGTGGGAAATGAGAGTTAAATTTGCCCGTCCAGACACCTCCAGCTAGTCTCTCATTTGTTCTCCCTATTCCTGTTCATTTTCCGCAGAAATTGCAAACTGGGCCAAACAGGAGGTTAAAGTCACTGACTCTCCAAGTGGGGAGAGTGTTAGTAAAGTGTCTGGAAGGTTGCACCCGAGTACCGGGGGACGAAAACTGAGACACATTTGAACACATTTCCCAATCACACGGTGCATCATACTCTGGGTTCCACATGCATGTTTTAGCTGAAGGAAGAATCCCTTAAACCTGGAGAGTTGAGACCCATGGAATGGGTACCATGCAATATGACTTCAAAGGGTCTGCATTTGCGCACCGAACCTCACCAATCCTATCACTGCTGCGTTTATGCCGCTGTACACACGCTTGATTCTCTTTCGGAGACATATAAATCCATAGGTTTTAAGATTCTTACTAGTCAGGTATATTCTTAGGCGTTTAATATGGGGTGTTGTGTCCACTTTGTTGAGCAAGGAGTAGCTCTTGTCTATTACATATTTCGCTTATGGAATGGTATCTGTGCTAATTTCAATCTCTGGTTTTATGAGCACCCCAACTCACCTTTCCCTTAAGCAAGCATAAGTTGGTTTTCTCCATTTGAGACCCTGTTCTGTTTTGTAATTCAGTTCCTGTGTAGCCAAGTTTACATTCCGTGTAGTAGTGATAACTTATGATGTTTCTTTTTCTGTGTGACTTATTTCACTTAGAATCATCGTACCTGAATCAACTCATTATGTTGCTATGGGCCTGATGTCATAGATTTCATTGCTGAGTGATATTGCATTTTACATAAGTACCACAACTTCTCTATCCATTTTTCACTTTCTGTGATATTGAACTTGTACCGTAAACGAGGTTCTTGTAAACAGAGCCGTCCCAAACTTTGAGGTGGCTCTGTCTTTTTGATTTTAATTTCCCTAAGCTATAGGACCATAAGTGGAATTGCCCTAGGCTCTGTTGCTTTGTTTTTTAGATGTTTCAGGAAACACCATACACTTCTCCAGAGTGGCTGTGGGCAATTTACATCCCGCCCATCAGCATAACAAGGCTCCCAGTTCTCCATGGCCTGTCCTGCCTTTCTGGATTTTACATTTTTTTCAGATGGCCCTTTTGACCGGGGGGCAGTGAGACTTCATTGTAGTGCAGATTTCCTTTGCAAGCTTGCTTGGTTGGCCAAAAAGGGCGTATGCGTTTTTTCCTGAATATATTCAGGAAAAAACGCATACGCCCTTTTTGGCCAAGTGCATCATTGTGGACGTTCTGCCTCTTTTCCTATGCTTTACATGCAATTCCAGTCTACCACCTGAAATCGGTTTCCGGCAATTCTGCCCCGCTTTCAAGTCCTCTTGGCAGCCTTACTTCAATATATTTTTGGACGATAGCTGTCATTTATAACTCTGAAGTTTTGTGAATTACAGTGTCCCTGAGCTCCTTTCTTCAACTTGCTTTCTTGTGAGCTGGCCGCAACACCGCAGCCTTGCTTCAGGCCCTAGTGTGGTTCCGGCTTGGCACGTTGAGCCTTTGGTTAATTCCTCTTCCTGGTGGGAAATGAGAGTTAAATTTTCCCTCCAGACACCTCCATCTATTCTCTCATTGGTTCTACCTATTCCTGTTCATTTCCCGCAGAAATTGCAAACTGGGCCAAACAGAAGTTTAAAGGCACTGACTCTCCAAGTGGAAAGAGTGTTAGTAAAACGTCTGGAATGTTGCACCCGAGTACCAGGGGACGAAACCTGAGACACATTTGAATACGTTTCTCGATCACACGGTGGATCATACTCTGGGTTCCACATGCATGTTTTAGCTGAATGAAGAATCCCTTAAACCTGGAGAGTTGTGACCCATGGAATGTGTACCATGCAATATGACTTCAAAGGGTCTGCATTTGCTCACCGAACCTCACCAATCCTATCACTGCTCCGTTTATGCCGCTGTACACACGCTTGATTCTCTTTCGGAGACATATATATCCATAGATTTTAAGATTCTTACTAGTCAGGTATATTCTTAGGCGTTTAATATGGGGTGTTGAGTCCACTTCGTTGAGCAAGGAGTAGCTCTTGTCTATTACATATTTGGCTTATGGAACGGTATCTGTGCTAATTTCAATCTCTGGTTTTATGCAGCACCCCAACTCACCTTTCCCCTTAAGCAAGCATAAGTTGGTTTTCTACATTTGAGACCCTGTTCTGTTTTGTAATTCAGTTCCTGTGTAGCCAAGTTTACATTCCGTGTAGTAGTGATATCTTATGATGTTTCTTTTTCTTTGTGACTTATTTCACTTAGAATCATCGTACCTGAATCCACTCATTATGCTGCTATGGGCCTGATGACATAGATTTCATTGCTGAGTGATATTGCATTGTACGTAAGTACCACAACTTCTTTATCCATTTTTCGCTTTCTGCGATATTGAACTTGTACCGTAAACGAGGTTCTTGTAAACAGAGCCGTCCCAAACTTTGGGGTGGCTGTGTCTTTTTGATTTTAATTTCCCTAAGCTATAGGACCATAAGTGGAAGTGCCCTAGGCTCTGTTGCTTTGTTTTTTAGATGTTTCAGGAAACACCATACACTTCTTCAGAGTGGCTGTTGCCAATTTACATCCCGCCCACCAGCATAACAAGGCTCCCAGTTCTCCATGGCCTGTCCTGCCTTTCTGGATTTTACACTTTTTCAGATGGCCCTTTTGACCTGGGGGAAGTGAGACTTCATTGTAGTGCAGATTTCCTTTGCAAGCTTGCTTGGTTGGCCAGGAAGGGTATATGCGTTTCTTCCTGAATATATTCAGGAAAAAACGCATGCGCCCTTTTTGGCCAAGTGCATCATTGTCGACGTTCTGAGTCTTTTCATATGTTGTCAATGCAATTCTAGTCTACCTCTTGAAATCGGTTTCCTGCAATTCTACCTTGCTGTCAGTGCTTCTTCATAGCCTTACCTCAATATACTTTTGGAAAATAGTTGGCCTTTATAACTCTGCAGGTTTTTGAATTGCAGTGGCCCTTAGCTCCATTTTTCAGCTCTTATTTTTGTGATCTTGCCTCATATCCACAGGATTTTTTCATGCCCTATTCTTCTTCTGGGGCGCCTTGCTCTGCCTTTGGTTAATTCTTCTTCCTGATGTGAAATTAGAGTGACATGTGCCCATTGAAACCGCTACAGCTATTTTCTCACTGGTTCCCCCTATTCCCATTCATCCTCCGCACTAACTGCAGACTGTGCGATACCGGAACTTAAAGGCATTGACTCTCCGTGTGGGGATGTTGTTAGTAAAGTGGCTGGAATGTTGATCCGGAACCCCAGGAGAGGAAAATGAGGTGCGTTTTAGAAACCTTTCCCGATCATATGGTATACCATCCGCTGGATTTCCCATGCATGGTTTAGCTGTAGGAAGATTCCCTTCAACCTGGAGTGTTGGGACCCTTGGAATGAGTAGCATGAAGTATTGCATTAAACTTTCGGCAGTTGCTCACCAAAGCTCACCAATCCTCTCAGCCCCAAGTGTCCAGCCTTATGTCTTATCCAGCTGTGGGTTTATATGTGGTCATTCCAGGTTGCATCACAGCCCCTGAGCGAATTTTGTAAGAATTTTTCTCTCTTTCATTGTTTCTGCGTTTTGGTTTTAAAATTTATTTCTATAATGGGGTTTAGCTCATTTTCACTGCTGTGTTTGGCCACTCTGCACACACTTGATTCCCTTATGGAGATATATCAATACATGGGTTTTAAGATTCTTATTACTCAGATATATTTCTCTGCGGTGTATAGGGTGTGTTGAGGCCAGTTCATTGAGCAAGGTGTAGATCTTGTCTAATACCTATTTGGTTTATTGAACGGTATCTGTGCTAATTTCAAACTCTGGTTTTATGCATCACCCCACCTCTCCTTTCCCCTTAAGCTGACATAAGTGTGTTTTCTAAATGTGAGACACTGTTCTGTTTTGTAATTCATTTTTTGTGCAGCCATATTTATCCTCCCTCTATAAGTGATATCTTATGATATGTTTCTTTTTCTGTTTGACTTATTTCAAGTAGTATTATCGGACCTAAATCCACTCTTTATCCTTCTACTAGCCTTATTACATTGATTTCATGGTGAAGAGATATTCCATTGTACATAAGTACCACATTTTCTTTATCCATTGTTCTCTTTCCTGGGATATTTAAGGTGTACTGAAGTTGAGGTTCTTGTAAACAGAGTAGGCCTAAACTGTGGTGTGCTTGTGTCTTGTTGATTTTTAGACTTCCCTAGATATACTTCCATGATTGGAAGTGCCCTATGCTCTGTAGCTCTGTTTTTTAGATGATTTAGGAACCACCATACACTTCTCCAGAGTGGCTCTCGGCAGTTCACACACTGTCCATCAGCGTATAAAGGCTCCCTGTTCTCCATGGCCTGTCCTGCATTTCTGGTTTTTACAATTTTTTCGGATGGCCCTTTTGACCGGTGGGAAATGAGACTTCTTTGTTGTGCACATTTGCATTGCTTGCTTGCTTGGTTGCCCATAAAGTGCGTATGCGTTTTTTCCTGGATATATTCAGGAAAAAACGCATACTCCTTTTTGGGCCAACTGCATCATTGTCGAAATTCTGCCGCTTTTCATGTGCTTTAAAGACGAGTCCAATCTATCTCTTGAAATCTGTTTCTTGCAATTCTGTCTTGCATTCAGATCCTCTTCTTTGCCTTACCTCAACATATTTTTGGACGTTAGTTTTCATTTATAACTCTGCAGGTTTGTGAATTGCAGTGACCCTGAGCTCCATTTTTTAAGTTGCTCTTTTGTGAGCTGGCCTCAAAGCCGCAGGATTGCTTCAGGCCCTATTTTGGCTCCAGCGAGGCGGGCTGAGCCTTTTTTTACTTCTTATTCTTAATGGGAAATTAGAGTGACATGTGCCCGTCCAAACCCCTACAACTATTCTCTCATTGGTTCCCCCTCTTCCCGTTCATCCTCCTCACAATTTGCAAAATGTGTGAAACAGAAGTTTAAATGTGCTGATTCTCTAAGTGGGGAGATTCTAAGTAACGTGGCTGGAATGATGAACAGGAGCACCAGGAGAGGATAAATGAGGTGCATTTTAGACACATCTCCCCATCACATGGTGTACAGTCCTCTGGGTTTTCCATGCATGTTTTAGCTGTAGGAAGATCCCTTGAACCTGCAGATTTGGGACCCATTGAATGGGTACCAGGTAGTATTACTTTAAAGGGTGTGCATTTCCTCACCCAACCTCACATTTCTCTTAGCACGAACAGTTTCCAGCCTTATGTGTCATCCTGCTGTGGGTCTAGATGTGTTCAATCCATGTTGCATCACCGTCCCTGAGGAAAAGTTGTAAGAGGTTTTCTCTGTCTCTCTGTCGTTTATTTTTTTCAATTTATTACTATATTGGTTACAGCTGATTTTCAAAGCTCTGTTTCTTGCTGCTGTACATCCACTTGATTCACATACAGAGAGACATCAATAAATTCTTTTTCAGATTCTTACCAGTCATATATATTCTTTTCCGGTGACTTGAGTGTGCTGAGTGCAGTTCTTTTAGCTACCGTGTAGGCCTTGTTGATTATCAGTTTGGTATTTGGAATGGTATCTTTGCTAATTTCAACCTCCTGGATGATGCCTCACCCCTCCCCACCTTTCCCGTTTAGCAGCCTTACGCGTGTTTTCTACATACTTGACTATGTTTTTCTTTTGTAATTTATTTCATGTGTAGCCATTTTGGATTCCACCTTTAAGTGATATCTTATGATATGTGTCTTTTTCTTTTTGAATTATGTCACTTAGAATGATCATACGTAACTCCTCCGGAGTTGTTACAACTGGCCATATTTCATTGATTTCCAGGCTGAGTAATATTCCACTCTACATAAGTACCACATCTCTATCCATTTTTTCCCTCCAGAGACATTTAAGTTATATCCTAGTCGAGGATCTTTTAAACAGAGAGGCAGTAAACATTGGGGTGCCTGTGTCCTCTCGATTTTTGTTTTTCCCAAGACATACGCCCATGAGTGCAAGTGCCCTATGCTCTGTAGCTCATTTTTTAGATGCTTTAGTAAACACAATACACTTCTCCAGAATGGCCGTTGGCAATATACATTTCCACTATAAGCCTCACAGGGCTCCCTCTTCTCCTTGCCCTGTCCTGCATTTCTGGTGTTTACACTTTATGAGGATGGCTCTTCTGACTGATGCGAAGTGATATCTTTTGTAGTATTGATTTCCAGTGCCCACCTGTTTGGTTGGCTAAAAAAGTGTATGCCCTTTTCTTGAATATATACAGAAAAAAACGCATACAGCCTTTTTGGCCAACTGCAATGTTGGCAATGTTCAGCCCCTTTTCTTGTGCTTAATGGCGAGTCCTTTCTACCTCCTCAAATCCCTTTCCTGCCATTCTCCCTTGCTTACCAATCCTTTTCTCTGACTTTCCTCAAGACATTTTTCAGTGATAGATATTTTCAACTCTGCAGTTTCGTGAATTTTACTGCCCCTGAGTTCCATTGTTCAACTTGTGTTTATGGGAACTGGCCACAAAGCAGTGGGATTTCCTCAAGCCCTATACTGTTTCCATGGGCAACCCTAGCCTTTGGTCAATTCGTCTTCCTGATTGGAAATTAGAGTGACATGTGCCTGTCTGAACACCTAGGACTTGTCTCTCATTGTTCCTCATCCTTCCGCTTCATCCTCTGGACAAATTCCAAACTGTACGCAACAGGATGTTGACAGTGCTGACATCTCCAAGTGGGGAGACTGTTAGTAAAGACGCTGGAGGGGTGAACCCGAGCACCAGGAGATGAGGAGATGAGATGCCTTTTCCAAACTCTTCCCGATCAGACGGTATACCATCCTCTGGGTGTGACAGACATGTTTTAGCAGTAGGAAGAGTCCCATTCATGTAAGGAGAACACCAGGGCTTTTTCAAAATCAGTGTCTCCCCGAAACCCAAACTGGGGAATTTTTTAAGCTACGGCTACACATATGTTCATTAAGGGCCTTGGGAAGTAGGCAGAGTCCAAACTTTAGATGTTTGAAGTCTTCAGGGTCAGAAGCACTCACCACCGGCTTCCCTTAGGTTACACTTTAACTGTCATTGATAGATGATGTCAATAAAAATATCTATTCTTTTTCCGATTATTTCCCCTTATAGGTTATTGCAAAATATTGAGTGTAGTTCCCTGTGCTATACAGTAGTTCCTTGTTGATGATCTATTTTATACATAGCAGTGTGTATGTGTTAATTCCAAACTGTTAATTTATCCCTCCTCCCACCTTTCCCCTTTGGTAATAATAAATTATAAGATTTTATACTTCTCAGAAATGGGGGAGCTGAAAGAGAGGTATCATTTTCAATGGAAAAGCATTTAAAACAAGATTGAAGCTTTAACCAAGATTATTAGGTGTACATCCTTGGAAAGAAATCACTTCATTTCTCTAATATTGACCTGACAAATAAGACAAACCTTTTCACTGAACTTGCTTATAATAAAGTGATGGAAATATCAAATGGAAGTGTTAGAAACATCTTATTTTACCCGAGCCTTATAAACTGTTCTATGTTAACTACAGTTTGGCTCACACATCTGTTCATTGAAGTTACAATAGTCTCAATTTCTGTTACTGATCCTCCAGAGTGGACCCCAACAAGTGTCCCCCTGCCCAGTGTCATTGGGGCCAACAGATCGAGACTGAGTTTGGTTCACAAGCAAAGGAAACTTTATATTTTAAACAGAGAATGGAGAGGTGAGAGCACGCACTACCCCGTGGGCTGTGGGCTGGGCTGCTGTGTAGAGATCCTGTCAGAGTCAGTGGGAGGGAGGGGGCGGAGCACTCGAGGGCCGGGGTGGCTGCAGCTCAGCCTCTATATCTCGGAGTCTGCACTGGGCCCCAGGAGCTGAGGTGTCGACCCAGCCATTCTGCACTAGGAAATCTGGTCTGAAGTGCCGGGTGTGGAACCTCTGCATGCGGGACCCTAGGAGCACGTGAAATTAGACAAAGCACAAAGGATAAAAAAGGTCAGACTTGACTTTATTGCCCAGATTCTATTTTTATCTCCCAGGGATTTTTAATGGGCTTTGCTGGGGACAAACCCCTCCTCTGCCTTTTGTCCCGTTCCTCATTCTTGGAGTGCTGAGGGTGCAGACCCTTCTTCTGTAACTGCTGAGTGCTGAGTTGGGAGCCCTCATACCAGGGGACGAGGGTCAGAACTTCTCCCCAGCAGCCTCCAGGTGACGTTGATTGGCCCCAGGACCCCTGCCTCCCTGCTCGTCCGCCTGAGCACCAGCATTGGAAGTGTTATAGATTCTAATGACCTTTAAGGGTCCAGGAAAGAGATGTGCAGAGACGCTGTGGGGGCCGGTTTCACCCCGCCCCACATTTGTTCGGCCACCTTAGGCTGACCGTTTCTGCCAGCCTAGATGCTCTGACCAGTAGTCTGCTCTTTCTTCAATTAGGCCCCTGAATTAACGTAAAAACAGCACCAGGTGTCAGAGCCCTGCCCGCTCAACTCCCAGACAGTCCAGGGTCAATGGTGATCAAGGACCATGATGGCCACTGAGTCAACAGCCTTTTGAAGTAAACAGGAGTCCAGCCGGTCTTATTGGCCACCATCATCACGGTGTCTGTAGGCTTTTCTATGGTGACAGTGTGATATACGTTTCCCCCGCCAAGATTATTAGCTCCCCTCCGGGTGCAGTAAGTCCTGCAAGCAGTAGTCTACTCCTTCGGGACACACTATTGTTGTTTTATGAGAGAAACTCCAGGTCAAGTGATGTTCACACGAGTCGTCATGGTGCCCTGTTGCCCCCGGTTATCTCTCTGGATGTTGGAGTTGGAGGGCCTCCTCACTCGAGGTCGGTGTGCCCACGGAGTGAACCCTGCAACTTCAGGGCATGGTTGGTGATTAGGATCACCACGTGGGGTCCTTTTCCCTTAGGAGAGAGGTGGCCTTTTGGGCTGCTGATTTTCAGGTTTTTAGATACCGCCAGTATCTTGGCCAGATGTGGCAGTGGGCCAAGCCCCTTGGTGACTGTAGTTTATCCTACCTGGATGGCATTCTTGTGTTGTTCCATTTCAAGTGGTCCCAGTTTTTGCACTAATTCTCCAATGGCGACTCACCTTTCACCGGGAATGGAAAGGTCAAAGGGTTTAGCTCAATTAGGGAGTTCCAGGGCAAGGGTCTGAATTGACTGCTCTTTCCATTCTTGAAAGGCCACTTCTGGATTCTGTTCAAAAGGATCATCATCTTTTCCTTTCAGTGTTTCATATAGAGGCCCAGCTAGTAGACTGTAGTTAGGGATCCAGAAGCAGCAAACCCTGGCCTCCCCAGGAACCCCTAAGCTGTCTTCTAGTTTTAGAAAGGGGTAAGGCTGCAAATGGTTTCTTCCCTTTCCTGGGATGGGCTTCTCTGACCTTCTGTGAGAATGAAGCCCAGGCAGGTCACCGCAGTCTGTGATATTTGAGCTTTTTCTTGGACAACTTCTATCCTTTATTGGCTTGGTAGTTCAGAGGCCTCCTTAGTAGGGCTGGCGATCAGAATGTCATCTGCATATTGAAGGAGGGTTTCCTTTTCCAGAGGTAGAACTTTTTGGTCTTTAGCTAAGCTTTCCCCAAAGATGGTGTGGGAATTTTTGAACCCTTGGGGCAAGACGGCCCGGAAGTATTGTTTTAGTTGTATGTTGAGTCCTGCCACTCACAAGCCAAAATTTCTTGTGACTCTGGGACTAATGGAATACAAAAGAAGGCATCATTGAGACTAATACAGAATACCATGTCCTGGTGGTTGGTAGAATGACCAGCAGGGTGTAGGAATTAGGAGCAACTGGAGGTATATCCTCGGTGGCTTCACTGACTGTCCTGACATCCTTTACCAGGTCCCCAGCAGCCCATGGGGCTCTCGTGGTCAGGCCAATCCCAGGATATGGAGCTCTCCTGGGCAGGTACCCCACCCCCAACCCAGCCCACGGGGCTCTCGTGGTCAGGCCTCTCCCAGGATACAGAGCTACCCTTGCAGGTACCGTGGCAGGGCTGGGCACACAGGAACCGTGCACATAGCTCTCACTGAAGAGCACCCCCATCTCACCTGTCGCTCAGAGCTGACACAGAGCACCTCAGAGCAGGACTTGAACTAACAAACAGCAGCTCCGACAGGTCTGTGACCCTGGGCATCACTCTGTGTGGCCTCCCTCCACCTGGTCTTCCAGAGACTTCCACTGCACCCGGGGCACCAGGCCTCTGTCTCCAACCACCACCCACCCCTCCTCTCCCTGACTCCTGGGTTCCTCTCATTAGGAGAGGCTTTTCTTGAAGTTGTCTCCCACTCATGGGCCAGATAAAATGATTAGAAAACAAGCCAAAGCTGCAGCCCCTTGTCTATCCTGACTCTCAGGAGCCCACACCTGTTCCTTGGACCTGGCCGGTTCAGCAAGTTCCATTTTCTGCAACTGTGAGCCCCTGAGGGGTGATGATTGGCTGACCTGGGCAGCCTTACCGTGCCGGCCAGCCCTCCCCAGGTGTGCCTGGGTTGAGATCAATATAAATACCACTCCAGGCAGCAAGAGCCCCTGCAGCTGTGCCTGACGCCATTTTCTCTGCCCTGTCAGCAGTCTCGGGGCTGGGCTGGTGGGAGGGAGTGAGAGGCCACGGCTTTGTGGGTGGCCCAGTGTGAGTGGGGCTCTGCTGGACTTTCTGCAGCAGTTGCCAGGCTGCCACCTGCTAAAGAAGAGGATGTGTCACCCATACCTGCTGCTGGAATTTCTCCCTGGGCAGAGGTGAGGAAGGAAAAAAGCAGTGGGAGCAGGGACAGGACGGGTATCTCAGGCAGGGAAATGGAAATCTTCCAGAAGAGCACCCAGGACCAGGGCCATCCTGGCTGGCCTGCAGGCACCAAGTCAGCTGGCATGCTGTCACTCATGTGGCTCCATGGCCCTTCCTCTAGGCTTTCAAGTCCTTGTATATATTCAGGTGTTTTACCTGGGAAGGGTGGGAACAGTTCAACAGCAACTGGCCTGGGGCTCAGCTCACGTTCACTCACAGATGCCTCGGCACGGTGCCCCAGCTTTGCAATGAGGACGCTTGTTGTGTGGGGGCTGCTGGCTGAATGGGAGACGATTCCCCACCACTGACCAACTTCAGAATTGTTTACAACAGGAGCAAGGGCCCTGATACGGTTTTCCTCTGAGTAACTGGTGGGTTCTGTTTTTTTTTTCTCTTTTTCGTTTTTGGTTCAAGGTAGAATTTATTCCTCTTTTTTGTATTTACAGATATAAGCATGGAAATAATTTATTCATATAAATACATGTATGTGAAGGGAATAATTGTTTTTTCTGTTTTGTTTTTTAAATTTTATTTCTTTTTAATTTTGAATTTTATTTTATATTTTTATACAGCAAGTTCTTATTTGTTATCTATTTTATACATATAAATGTTTACATGCCAATCCCAATCTCTCAACTCCTCCCACCACCCCCCCCCAAGAGCTTTCCCCCCTTGTTGTCCATATGATTGTTGTCTACATCTGTTGCTCTATTTATGCCTTGCAAAACGGTTAATCTGTACAGTTTTTCTAGGTTCCACATATATGCATGAATATACAAGATTTGTTTTTCTCTTTCTGACTTACTTCACTCTGTATGACAGTCTCTAGATCCATCGACGTCTCTACAAATGACCCAATTTCATTCCTTTCATGGCTTAGTAATATTCCATTTTATATATGTACCACATCTTTATGCATTCGTCTGTCTGTGGGCATTTAGGTTGCTTCCATTACCTCGATATTGTAAATAGTGATGCAATGAACATTGCGGTGAATGTCTCTTTTTGATTTATGGTTTTGTCTGGGTATATGTCCAGTACTGGGATTGCTGTATCATATGGTAATTCTATTAATAGTTTCTTAAGAAACTCCATATTGTTCTCCATAGTGACTGTATCAATTTATATTCCCAACAATAGTGGAAGAGGCTTCCTTTTCTCCACACCCTTTCCAGCATTTGTTGTTTGTAGATTTTCAGATGATGCCCATTCTAACAGGTGTGAGGTGATACCTCATTGTTGAGTCCATTTCGTTGAGCAAGGGGTAGGTCTTGTCTATTACATATTTGGATTATGGAACGGTATCTGTGCTAATTTCAAACTCTGGTTTTATGCAGCACCCCAACTCACCTTTCCCCTTAAGCAAGCATAAGTTGGTTTTCTAAACTTGAGACCCTGTTCTGTTTTGTAATTCAGTTCCTGTGTAGCCAAGTTTACATTCCGTGCATTAGTGATACCTTATGATGTTTCTTTTTCTGTGTGACTTATTTCACTTAGAATCATCGTGCCTCAATCCACTCATTATGCTGGTACAGGCCTGGTGACACAGATTTCATTGCTGAGTGGTATTCTGTTGTACGTAAGTACCGCAACTTCTTTATCAATTATTTGTTCTCTGGAATATTTAACTTGTACCGTAGAAGAGGTTCCTATAAACAGAGCCATCCCAAATTTTGGGGTGGCTGTGTCTTTTTGATTTTAATTTCCCTAAGCTATAAGACCATAAGTGGAAATGCCCTAGACTCTGTTGCTTTGTTTTTCAGATGTATCAGGAAACACTATACACTTCTCCAGAGTGACTGTTGGCAATTTACATCCCGCCCATCAGCATAACAAGGCTCCTAGTTCTCCATGGCCTGTCCTGCCTTTCTGGATTTTACACTTTTTTCAGATGGCCCTTTAGACCGGGGGGAAGTGACACTTCATAGTAGTTCGGATTTCCATTGCAAGCTTGCTTGGTTTGCCAAAAAGGGCGTATGTGTTTTTTCCTGAATATATTCAGGAACAAACTCATACGCCCTTTTTTGTCACGTGCATCATTGTCGATGTTCTGCCTCTTTTCCTATGCTTTAAATGCAAATCCAGTCTACCTCCTGAAATCGGTTTCCTGAAATTCTGCCCCGCTTTCAAGTCCTCTTCGCAGCCTTACTTCAATATATTTTTGGACATTATCTGTCATTTATAACTCTGCAGGTTTGTGAATTACAGGGCCCCTGAGCTCCTTTCTTCAACTCGCTTTCTTGTGAGCTGGCCGCAAACCCGCAAGACTGCTTCACGCCCTAATCTGCTTCTGGCAGGGCACGCTGAGCCTTTGGTTAATTCCTCTTCCTGGTGGGAAATGAGTGTTAAATATGCCCGTCCAGACACCTACCTCACTCTCAACCCCTTGGTGATGTGGGTCCTCTGGTTTGTGGCCACCTTTGCTGGGTTCCTCACCTTTCGATGATGTGGCCCCACTAGTGTGAGGACACTCCTGCCTGGTTCTCATCCACGTGGTTATGTGGACCCCCTGGTGAGAGTCTGTTCCTGGCTGTGTTCCTCACCCTTCTGTGAGGGAGACCCTCTGCTGATAGGTCACTCCTGCATGGCTGGCACACATTGCCTTGGTGAAGTCAGCTGTGTGGTGGCAGTTGGAGCGTGCTGGGGATCTCCTGCCCCCGGTGATGAGAGCCCTCTTGCGTCAGGCCCTAACTGCTGGGCTCACCAACTTTTCTTAGTGAGCCCAATGATGCTTGGGCACTCCTCTTAGGACCCCATCTCCATGGGGATGTGGGCCTTCTGCTCTGAGGTCCCAACGGCTGGGTTGTTCACATTTTCATGATGTGGGCTCTCTGGTGTTAGTTCACAGAGGCCTGGATCCCATAGCCTCTGTGCTCTTGGCCGCCTGCTGGGAGGTTCCAACTGCTGGATTCCTCACTTTTTTAATTTTTTAGGCCCTCTCTTGTGAGGATCCTCCTGCCTGCCTCACTCCCAGCCCCTTCGTGATGTGTGTCCTCTGGTTTGAGGTCACATGTGCTGGGTTCCTCACCTTTCGATGATGTGGGACCAATGGTCTTAGGAGACTCCTGCCTGGTTCACATCCCCTTTGTGATGTGGGCCCTCTGGTGAGAGTCTGATCCTGGCTGGGTTCCTCACCCATCTGTGAGGTGGGCCCTCTACTATCAGGTAACTCTTGCCTGGCTTGCTCACCTCGCCTTGTTGACATGAGCCCTCTGGTGGCACTTGGACCCTGCTGGGAGCCTCCTCACCTCTGTGATGAGGGCCCTCTGACGTCAGGCCCTAACTGTTGGGCTCCCCAACTTTTCTTAGTGAGCCCAGTGATGCTCGGGCACTCCTCTTAGGTTCCCATCTCCATGGGGATGTGGGCCTTCTGCTCTGAGGTTCCAACGGCTGGGTTGATCACAGTTTCATGATGTGGGCTCTCTGGTGTTAGTTCACTGTGGCCTGGATCCCATAGCCTCTGTGCTCTTGGCCGCCTGCTGGGAGGTTCCAACTGCTGGATTCCTCACTTTTTAAATTTTTTAGGCCCTCTCTTGTGAGGATCCTCCTGCCTGCCTCACTCCCAGCCCCTTCGTGATGTGTGTCCTCTGGTTTGAGGCCACATGTGCTGGGTTCCTCACCTTTCGATGATGTGGGACCAATGGTCTTAGGAGACTCCTGCCTGGTTCACATCCCCTTGGTGATGTGGGCCCTCTGTTGAGAGTCTGATCCTGGCTGGGTTCCTCACCTTCTTTGAGGTGGGCCGTCTGCTGTGAGGTCACTCCTGCCTGGCTTGCTCACCTCGCCTTGTGGACATGAGCCCTCTGGTGGCACTTGGAGCCTGCTGGGAGTCTCCTCCCCTCGGTGATGAGGACCCTCTGGCATCAGGCCCTAACTGCTGGGCTCACCACATTTTGTGATGTGCGCCCAGTGGTTCGAAGACACTCCATCCAGGTTCACATCCCCATTGGGATGTGGGCCTTCTGCTCTGAGGTCCCAACGGCTGGGTTGTTCACAGTTTCATGATGTGGGCTCTGTGCTGTTAGTTCGCTCTGGCCTGGATGTCATAGCCTCTGTGCTCTGGGCCGCCTGCTGGAAGGTTCCAACTGCTCGATTCCTCAACTTTTGTATTCTATGGGTCCTGTGTTGCGATGCTCCTCCTGCCTGCCTCACTCGCAACCCCTTCTTGATGTGGGTCCTCTGGTTTGAGGCCACATGGGCTGGGTTCCGCAACTTTCAATGATGTGGCCCCACTGGTGTGAGGACACTCCTGCCTGGTTCCCATCCCCTTGGTGATGTGGGCCTTCTGGTGACAGTCTTATCCTGGCTGGGTTCCTCACTCTTCTGTGAGGTAGGCCCTCTGCTGTGAGGTCAATCCTGCCTGACTTGCACACATCACCTTGGCGACGTGGGCCCTCTGTTGGCACATGGAGCCTGCTGGGAGCCTCCTGCCCTCGGTGATGACGGCCCTCTAGCATCAGGCCCTAACTGCTGGGCTCCCCACGTTTTCTGATGTGAACCCAGTGATGCCAGGACACTCCTGTCAGGTTCCCATCCCCATGGGGATGTGGGCTTTCTGCTCTGAGGTCCCAATGCCTGGGTGGCTCACAGTTTCATGATGTGGGCTCTCTGCTGTTAGTTCACTCCTGCCTGCATCCCATAGCTTCTGTGCTCTCGGCCGCCTGCTGGGAGGTTCCAAATGCTGGATTCCTCACCTTTTTTATTCTTTGGGCCCTCTGTTTTTAGGCTACTCCTACCTGCCTCACTCCCATCCCCTTTGTGATGTATGTCCTCTGATATGAGGCCGCATGTGCTGGGTTCTTCACCTTTCAATGATGTGGCCCCACTGGTGGGAGGACAGTCCTGACTGGTTCCCATCCCCTTGGTGTTGTGGGCCTTCTGGCAAGAGTCTCATCCTACCTCGGTTCCTCACCCTTCTGTGAGATAGGCCCTCTGCTGTGAGGTCACTACTGCCTGGTTGGCGCATGCCACCTTGTAGACGTGGGCCCTCTGTTGGCAGTTGGAACCTGCTGGGAGTCTCCTCCCCTCAGTTATGAGGGCTCCCTTGCGTCGGGCCCTAACTGCTGGGCTCCTAACATTTTCTGATATGTGCTAAGTGGTGCGAAGCCACTCCTGCCAGGTTCCCATCCCAATGGGGATGTGGGCCTTCTGTTCTGAGGTCCCAACGGCTGGGCTGCTCACAGGTTCATGATGTGGGCCCTCTGCTGTGAGTTCACTGTGGCCTGGATCCCATAGTCTCGGTGCTCTGGGCCACTTGCTGGGAGGTTCCAACTGCTGGATTCCTCAACTTTTATATTCTATGGACCCTGTGTTGTGAGGCCAGTCCTGCCAGCCTCATTCCGAAACCCTTGGTGATGTGGTTCCTCTGGTTTGAGGCTACATGTGCTGGGATCCTCACCTTTCGATGATGTTGTCCCACTGGTGTGGGGACACTCCTGCCTGGTTCCCATCCCTTGGTGATGTGGGCCCTCTGGTGAGAGTCTGATCCTGGCTGTGTTCCTCACCCTTCTGTGAGGTGGGCCCTCTGCTGTGAGGTCACTCCTGCCGGGCTGGCACACATCGCCTTGGTGACATTGGCCCTCTGGTGGCAGCTGGAGCCTGCTGGGAGCCTCCTCCCCTTGGTGATGAGTGCCCTCTAGCGTCAGGCCCTAACTTCTGAGCACCCCACGTTTTCTGATGTGAGCCCAGTGATGCCAGGACACTCCTGTCATGTTCCCATCACCATGGGGATGTGGGCCTTCTGCTCTGAGGTCCCAATGTCTGGGTTGCTCACAGTTTCATGATGTGGGCTGTCTGGTGTTAGTTCACTCTGGCTTGGATCCCCTAGCCTCTGTGCTCTGGGCCGCCTGCTGGGAGGTTCCAACTGCTGGATTCCTCACCTTTCTTATTTTTGGGCCCTCTGTTGTGAGGCTCCTCCTGCCTGCCTCACTCCCAGCCCCTTGGTGATGGGTGTCCTATGGTTTGAAGCCACATGTTCTGGGTTCCTCACCTTTAGATGATGTGGCCCTACTCATGTGAGGACACTCCTGCCTGGTTCCAATCCATTTGGTGATGTGGGCCCTCTGGTGCACGTCTGATCCTGACTGGGTTCGTCACACTTCTCTGAGGTGGGCCCTCTGCTGTGAGGTCATTCGTGCCTGGTTGGCACACATCGCCTTGGTGACGTCAGCCCTCTGGTGGCAGTTGGAGCCTGCTGGGAGCCTCCTTCCCTTGGTGATGAGGGTCCTCTGGCGTCAGGCCCTAACTGCAGGTCTCCCAAAATTTTCTGACATGTTCTCAGTGGTGCGAGGACACTCCTACCAGATTTATATCCCCATGGGGATGTGGGCCTCCTGCTCTGAGGTCCCAATGGCTGGGTTGCTCAGTTTCATGACATGGGCCCTCTTCTGTGAGTTCACTGTGGCCTGGATCCCATAGCCTCGGTGCTCTGGGCCACCTGCTGGGAGGTTCCAACTGCTGGATTCCTCACTTTTTTATTCTATGGGCCCAGTGTTGTGAGGCTACTCCTGCCTGCCTCACTCCAAGGCCCTTGGTGATGTGGGTCCTCTGGTTTGAGGACACATGTGCTGAGTACGTCACCTTTCACTGATGTGGCCCCACTGGTGTGAAGACACTCCTGCCTGGTTCCCATCCCCTTGGTGATGTGGGCCCTCTGGTGAGAGTCTGATGTTGGCTGGGTTTCTCACCCTTCTGTGAGGTGGGACCTCTGCTGTGAGGTAACTCATGCCTGGCTTGCTCATGTTGCCTTGGCAACGTGAGCACTCAGGTGGCAGTTGGGGCCTGCTGGGAATCTCCTCCCCTCAGTTATGAGAGCTCTGGATAAAACACATATGCCCTTTTTTGCCAAGTGCATTATTTTCCAAGTTCTGTCTCTTTTCCTATGCTTTAAGAGCGACTCCCGTGTACCTTCTGAAATCAGTTTCCAGCAATTCTGCCCCGCATTCAAGTCCTCTTCGCAGCCTTACTTCAGTATAATTTTGGATGATAGCTGTCATTTATAACTCTGCAGGTTTGTGAATAACAGTGTCCCTGAGCTCCTTTCTTCAACTCGCTTTCTTGTGAGCTGGCCGTAAAACTGCAGGATCTCTTCAGGTCCTAATCTGGTCCCAGCATGGCATGCAGAGCCTCTGGTTCATTCGTCTTCCTGGTGGGAAATGAGAGTTAAATTTGCCCGTCCAGACACCTACAGATAGTCTCTCATTGGTTCTCCTTATTCCTGTTCATATTCCGAAGAAATTGCAAACTGGGCCAAACAGGAGGTTAAAGGCACTGACTCTCCAAGTGGGGAGAGTGTTAGTAAAGCGTCTGGAATGTTGCACCCGAGTACCAGGGGATGAAAACTGACCCATTTGAACACGTTTCCTGATCACACGGTGGATCATACACTGGGTTCCACATGCATGTTTTAGCTGAAGGAAGAATCCCTTAACCCTGGAGAGTTGAGACCCATGGAATGGGTACCATGCAATATGACTTCAAAGGGTCTGCATTTGCTCACCGAACCTCACCAATCTTATCACTGCTGCGTTTATGCCGCTGTACACACGCTTGATTCTCTTTCGGAGACATATAAATCCATAGGTTTTAAGATTCTTACTTGTCAGGTATATTCTTAGGCGTTTAATATGGGGTGTTGAGTCCACTTCGTTGAGCAAGGAGTAGCTCATGTCTATTACATATTTGGTTTATGGAACGGTATCTGTGCTAATTTCAATCTCTGTTTTTATGCAGCACCCCAACTCACCTTTCCCCTTAAGCAAGCATAAGTTGGTTTTCTACATTTGAGACCCTGTTCTGTTTTGTAATTCAGTTCCTGTGTAGCCAAGTTTACATTCCGTGTAGTAGTGATATCTTATGATGTTTCTTTTTCTGTGTGACTTATTTCACTTAGAATCATCGTACCTGAATCCACTCATTATGCTGCTACGGGCAGATGACATAGATTTCATTGCTGAGTGATATTGCATTGTACGTAAGTACCACAACTTCTTTATCCATTTTTCACTTTCTGTGATATTAAACTTGTACCGTAAACTAGGTTCTTGGAAACAGAGCTGTCCCAAACATTTGGGTGGTTGTGTCTTTTTGATTTTAATTTCCCTAAGCTATAGGACCATAAGTGGAAGTGCCCTAGGCTCTGTTGCTTTGTTTTGTAGATGTTTCAGGAAACACCATACACTTCTCCAGAGTGGCTGTTGGCAATTTACATCCCGCCCATCAGCATAACAAGGCTCCCAGTTCTCCATGGCCTGTCCTGCCTTTCTGGATTTTACACTTCTTTCAGATGGCCCTTTTGACCGGGGGGCAGTGAGACTTCATTTTAGTGCAGATTTCCTTTGTAAGCTTGCTTGGTTGACCAAAAAGGGCGTATGCGTTTTTTCCTGAATATATTCAGGAAAAAACGCATACGCCCTTTTTGGCCAAGTGCATCATTGTGGACGTTCTGCCTCTTTTCCTATGCTTTACATGCAATTCCAGTCTACCTCCTGAAATCGGTTTCCTGCAATTCTGCCCCGCTTTCAAGTCCTCTTGGCAGCCTTACTTCAATATATTTTTGGACGATATCTGTCATTTATAACTCTGCAGGTTTGAAAATGACAGTGCCCCTGAGCTCCTTTCTTCAACTCGCTTTCTTGTGAGCTGGCCGCAACACCGCAGGATTGCTTCAGGCCCTACTGTGGTTCCGGCATGGCACGCTGAGCCTTTGGTTAATTCCTATTCCTGGTGGCAAATGAGAGTTAAATTTGCCCGTCCAGACACCTCCAGCTAGTCTCTCATTGGTTCTCCCTATTCCTGTTCATTTTCCGCAGAAATTGCAAACTGGGCCAAACAGGAGGTTAAAGGCACTGACTCTCCAAGTGGGGAGAGTGTTAGTAAAGCCTCTGGAATGTTGTACCCGAGTACCAGGGGACGAAAACTGAGACACATTTGAACACGTTTCCCAATCACACGGTGGATCATACTCTGGGTTCCACATGCATGTTTTAGCTGAAGGAAGAATCCCTTAAACCTGGAGAGTTGAGACCCATGGAATGGGTACCATGCAATATGACTTCAAAGGGTCTGCATTTGCTCACCGAACCTCACCAATCCTATCACTGCTGCATTTATGCCGCTGTACACACGCTTGATTCTCTTTCGGAGCATATAAATCCATAGGTTTTAAGATTCTTAATAGTCAGGTATATTCTTAGGCGTTTAGTATGGGGTGTTGAGTCCACTTCGTTGAGCAAGGAGTAGCTCTTGTCTATGACATATTTGGCTTATGGAACGGTATCTGTGCTAATTTCAATCTCTGGTTTTATGCAGCCTCCCAACTCACGTTTCCCCTTAAGCAAGCATAAGTTGGTTTTCTGCATTTGAGACCCTGTTCTGTTTTGTAATTCAGTTCCTGTGTAGCCAAGTTTACATTCCGTGTAGTAGAGATATCTTAAGATGTTTCTTTTTCTGTGTGACTTATTTCACTTAGAATCATCGTACCTGAATCCACTCATTATGCTGCTACAGGCCTGATGACATATATTTCATTGCTGAGTGATATTGCATTGTACGTAAGTACCACAAGTTCTTTATCCATTTTTCGCTTTCTGTGATATTGAATTTGTACCGTAAACGAGGTTCTTGTAAACAGAGCCGTCCCAAACTTTGGGGTGGCTGTGTGTTTTAGATTTTAATTTCCCTAAGCTATAGGACCATAAGTGGAATTGCCCTAGGCTCTGTTGCTTTGTTTTTTAGATGTTTCAGGAAACACCATACACTTCTCCAGAGTGGCTGTTGGCAATTTACATCCCGCCCATCAGCATAACAAGGCTCCCAGTTCTCCATGGCCTGTCCTGCCTTTCTGGATTTTACACTTTTTTCAGATGGCCCTTTTAACCGGGGGGCAGTGAGACTTCATTGTAGTGCAGATTTCCTTTGGAAGCTTGCTTGCTTGGCCAAAAAGGGCGTAGGCTTTTTTTCTTGAGGAAAAAACGCATATGCCCTTTTTGGCCAAGTGCATCATTGTGGACGTTCTGCCTCTTTTCCTATGCTTTACATGCAATTCCAGTCTACCTCCTGAAATCGGTTTCCTGCAATTCTGCCCCGCTTTCAAGTCCTCTTGGCAGCCTTACTTCAATATAGTTTTGGACGATATCTGTAATTTATAACTCTGCAGTTTTGTGAATTACAGTGCCCCTGAGCTCCTTTCTTCAACTTGCTTTCTTGTGAGCTGGCCGCAACACCGCAGCATCGCTTCAGGCCCTAGTGTTGTTCCGGCATGGCACGCTGAGCCTTTGGTTAATTCCTCTTCCTGGTGGGAAATGAGAGTTAAATTTGCCCGTCCAGACACCTCCAGCTAGTCTCTAATTGGTTCTCCCTATTCCTGTTCATTTTCCGCAGAAATTGCAAACTGGGCCAAACAGGAGGTTAAAGGCACTGACTCTCCAAGTGGGGAGAGTGTTAGTAAAGCGTCTGGAATGTTGCACCCGAGTACCAGTGGACGAAAACTGACACATTTGAACACGTTTCCCGATCACACGGTGGATCATACTCTGCGTTCCACATGCATGTTTTAGCTGAAGGAAGAATCCCTTAAACCTGGAGAGTTGAGACCCATGGAATGGGTACCATGCAATATGACTTCAAAGGGTCTGCATTTGCTCACCGAACCTCATCAATCCTAACACTGCTGCATTTATGCCGCTATACACACGCTTGATTCTCTTTCGGAGATATATAAATCCATAGGTTTTAAGATTCTTACTAGTCAGGTATATTCTTAGGCGTTTAATATGGGGTGTTGAGTCCACTTCGTTGAGCAAGGTGTAGCTCTTTTCTATTACATATTTGGCTTATGGAACGATATCTGTGCTAATTTCAATGTCTGGTTTTATGTAGCACCCCAACTCACCTTTCCCCTTAAGCAAGCATAAGTTGGTTTTCTACATTTGAGACCCTGTTCTGTTTTGTAATTCAGTTCCTGTGTAGCCAAGTTTACATTCCATGTAGTAGTGATATCTTATGATGTTTGTTTTTCTGTGTGACTTATTTCACTTAGAATCATCGTACCTGAATCCACTCATTATGCTGCTACGGGTCTCGTTACATAGATTTCATTGCTGAGTGATATTGCATTGTACGGAAGTACCACAACTTCTTTATCCATTTTTCGCTTTCTGCGATATTGAACTTGTACCGTAAACGAGGTTCTTGTAAACTGAGCCGTCCCAAACTTTGGGGTGGCTGTGTCTTTTTGATTTTAATTTCCCTAAGCTATAGGACCATAAGTGGAAGTGCCCTAGGCTCTGTTGCTTTGTTTTTTAGATGTTTCAGGAAACACCATACACTTCTCCAGAGTGGCTGTTGGCAATTTACATCCCGCCCATCAGCATAACAAGGCTCCCAGTTCTCCATGGCCTGTCATGCCTTTCTGGATTTTACACTTTTTTCAGATGGCCCTTTTGACCGTGGGGCAGTGAGACTTCATTTTAGTGCAGATTTCCTTTGTAAGCTTGCTTGGTTGACCAAAAAGGGCGTATGCGTTTTTTCCTGAATATATTCAGGAAAAAACGCATACGCCCTTTTTGGCAAAGTGCATCATTGTGGACGTTCTGCCTCTTTTCCTATGCTTTACATGCAATTCCAGTCTACCTCCTGAAATCGGTTTCCTGCAATTCTGCCCCACTTTCAAGTCCTCTTGGCAGCCTTACTTCAATATATTTTTGGACGATAGCTGTCATTTATAACTCTGCATGTCTGTGAATGACAGTGCCCCTGAGCTCCTTTCTTCAACTCGCTTTCTTGTGAGCTGGCCGCAACACCGCAGGATTGCTTCAGGCCCTAGTGTGGTTCCGGCACGGCACGCTGAGCCTTTGGTTAATTCCTCTTCCTGGTGGGTAATGAGAGTTAAATTTGCCCGTCCAGACACCTCCAGCTAGTCTCTCTTGGTTCTCCCTATTCCTGTTCATTTTCCGCAGAAATTGCAAACTGGGCCAAACAGGAGGTTAAAGGCACTGACTCTCCAAGTGGGGAGAGTGTTAGTAAAGCGTCTGGAATGTTGCACCCGAGTACCGGGGGACGAAAACTGAGACACATTTGAACACGTTTCCCGATCACACGGTGGATCATACTCTGGGTTCCACATGCATGTTTTAGCTGAAGGAAGAATCCCTTAAACCTGGAGAGTTGAGACCCATGGAATGGGTACCATGCAATATGACTTCAAAGGGTCTGCATTTGCTCACTGATCCTCACCAATCCTATCACTGCTGCATTGATGCCGCTGTACACACGCTTGATTCTCTTGCAGAGACATATAAATCCATAGGTTTTAAGATTCTTACTAGTCAGGTATATTCTTAGGCGTTTAATATGAGGTGTTGAGTCCACTTCGTTGAGCAAGGAGAAGCCCTTGTCTATTACATATTTGGCTTATGGAGCGGTATCTGTGCTAATTTCAATCTCTGGTTTTATGCAGCACCCCATCTCACCTTTCCCCTTAAGGAAGCATAAGTTGGTTTTCTACATTTGAGACCCTGTTTTGTTTTGTAATTCAGTTCCTGTGTAGCCAAGTTTACATTCCGTGTAGTAGTGATATCTTATGATATTTCTTTTTTTGTGTGACATATTTCACTTAGAATCATCGTACCTGAATCCACTCATTATGCTGCTACGGGCCTGATGACATAGATTTCATTGCTGAGTGATATTGCATTGTACATAAGTACCACAACTTCTTTATCCATTTTTCGCTTTCTGTGATATTGAACTTGTACCGTAAACGAGGTTCTTGTAAACTGAGCCATCCCAAACTTTGGGGTGGCTGTGTCTTTTTGATTTTAATTTCCCTAAGCTATAGAACCATAAGTGGAAGTGCCCTAGGCTCTGTTGCTTTGTTTTTTAGATGTTTCAGGAAACACCATACACTTCTCCATTGTCGCTGTTGGAAATTTCCATCCCGCCCATCAGCATAACAAGGCTCCCAGTTCTCCATGGCCTGTCCTGCCTTTCTGGATTTTACACTTTTATCAGACGGCCCTTTTGACTGGGGGCCAGTGAGACTTCATTGTAGTGCAGATTTCCTTTGCAAGCTTGCTTGGTTTGCCAAAAAGGGCGTATGCGTTTTTTCCTGAATATATTCAGGAGAAAACGCATACGCCCCTTTTGGCCAAGTGCATCATTGTGGACGTTCTGCCTCTTTTCCTATGCTTTACATGCAATTCCAGTCTACCTCCTGAAATCGGTTTCCTGCAATTCTGCCCCGCTTTCAAGTCCTCTTGGCAGCCTTACTTCAATATATTTTTGGATGATAGCTGTCATTTATAACTCTGCAGGTTTGTGAATGACAGTGCCCCTGAGCTCCTTTCTTCAACTCGCTTTCTTGTGAGCTGGCCGCAACACCGCAGGATTGCTTCAGGCCCTAGTGTGTTTCCGGCATGGCACGCTGAGCCTTTGGTTAATTCCTCTTCCTGGTGGGAAACGAGAGTTAACTTTGCGTGTCCAGACACCTCCAGCTAGTTGCTCATTGGTTCTCCCTATTCCTGTTCATTTTCCGTAGAAATTGCAAACTGGGCCAAACAGGAGGTTAAAGGCACTGACTCTCCAAGTGGGGAGAGTGTTAGTAAAGCGTCTGGAATGTTGCACCCGAGAACCGGGGGACGAAAACTGAGACACATTTGAACACGTTTCCGATCACACAGTGGATCATACTCTGGGTTCCACATGCATGTTTTAGCTGAAGGAAGAATCCCTTAAACCTGGAGAGTTGAGATCCATGGAATGGGTACCATGCAATATGACTTCAAAGGGTCTGCATTTGCTCACCGAACCTCACCAATCCTATCACTGCTGCGTTTATGCCGCTGTACACACGCTTGATTCTCTTTCGGAGACATATAAATCCATAGGTTTTAAGATTCTTACTAGTCAGGTATATTCTTAGGCGTTTAATATGGGGTGTTGAGTCCACTTCGTTGAGCAAGGAGTAGCTCTTGTCTATTACATATTTGGCTTATGGAACGGTATCTGTGCTAATTTCAATCTCTGGTTTTATGTAGCACCCCAACTCACCTTTCCCCTTAAGCAAGCATAACTTGGTTTTCTACATTTGAGACCCTGTTCTGTTTTGTAATTCAGTTCCTGTGTAGCCAAGTTTACATTCCGTGTAGTAGTGATATCTTATGATGTTTCTTTTTCTGTGTGACTTATTTCACTTAGAATCATCGTACCTGAATCCACTCATTATGCTGCTACAGGCAGATGACATAGATTTCATTGCTGAGTGATATTGCATTGTACGTAAGTACCACAACTTCTTTATCCATTTTTCACTTTCTGCAATATTGAACTTGTACCATAAACGAGGTTCTTGTAAACAGAGCCGTCGCAAACTTTGGGGTGGCTGTGTCTTTTTGATTTTAATTTCCCTAAGCTATAGGACCATAAGTGGAAGTGCCCTAGGCTCTGTTGCTTTGTTTTGTAGATGTTTCAGGAAACACCATACACTTCTCCAGAGTGGCTGTTGGCAATATACATCCCGCCCATGAGCATAACAAGGCTCCCCGTTCTCCATGGCCTGTCCTGCCTTTCTGGATTTTATACTTTTTTCAGATGGCCCATTTGACCGGGGCGCAGTGAGACCTTATTGTAGTGCAGATTTCATTTTCAAGCTTGATTGGTTGGCCAAAAAGGGCATATGCATGTTTTCCTGAATATATACAGGAAAAAACACGTATGCCCTTTTTGGCCAAGTCCATCATTGTGGACGTTCTGCCTCTTTTCCTATGCTTTACATGCAATTCCAGTCTACCTCCTGAAATCGGTTTCCTGCAATTCTGCCCCGCTTTCAAGTCCTCTTGGCAGCCTTCCTTCAATATATTTTTGGACGATAGGTGTCATTTATAACTCTGCAGTTTTGAAAATGACAGTGACCCTGACCTCCTTTCTTCAACTCGCTTTCTTGTGAGCTGGCCGAAACACCGCAGGATTGCTTCAGGCCCTAGTGTGGTTCCGGCATGACACACTGAGTCTTTGGTTAATTCCTCTTCCTGGTGGGAAATGAGAGTTAAATTTGCCCATCCAGACACCTCCATCTAGTCTCCCATTGGTTCTCCTTATTCCTGTTTGTCTTACACAGAAATTGCAAACTGGATCAAAGAGGAGGTTAAAGGCACTGACTCTCCAAGTGGGGAGAGTGTTAGTAAAGCGTCTGGAATGTTGCACCCGAGTACCAGGGCATGAAAACTGAGACACATTTGAACACGTTTCCCGATCACATGGTGGATCATACTCTGGGTTCCACATGCATGTTTTAGCTGAAGGAAGAATCCCTTCAACCTGGAGAGTTGAGACCCATGGAATGGGTACCATGCAATATGACTTCAAAGGGTCTGCATTTGCTCACCAAATCTCACCAATCCTATCACTGCTGCGTTTATGCCGCTGTACACACGCTTGATTCTCTTTCAGAGACATATAAATCCATAGGTTTTAAGATTCTTACTAGTCAGGTATATTCTTAGGCGTTTAATATGGGGTGTTGAGTCCAGTTCGTTGAGCAAGGTGTAGCTCTTGTCTATTACATATTTGGCTTATGGAATGGTATCTGTGCTAATTTCAATCTCTGGTTTTATACAGCACCCCAACTCACATTTCCCCTTAAGCAAGCATAAGTTGATTTTCTACATTTGAGACCCTGTTCTGTTTTGTAATTCAGTTCCTGTTTAGCCAAGTTTACATTCCATGTATTAGTGATATCTTATGATGTTTCTTTTCTGTGTGATTTATTTCACTTAGAATCATCGTACTGAATCCACTCATTATGCTGCTACGGGCCTGATGACATAGATTTCATTGCTGAGTGATATTGCATTGTACGTAAGTACCACAACTTCGTTATCCATTTCTTGCTTTCTGTGATATTGAACTTGTACCGTAAACGAGGTATTGTAAACAGAGCCGTCCCAAACATTGCGGTGGCTGTGTCTTTTTGATTTTAATTTCCCTAAGCTATAGGACCATAAGTGGAAGTGCCCTAGGCTCCGTTGCTTTGTTTTTTAGATGTTTCAGGAAACACCATACACTTCTCCAGAGTGGCTGTTGGCAAATTACAACCCGCCCATCAGCATAACAAGGCTCCCAGTTCTCCATGGCCTCTCCTGCCTTTCTGGATTTTACACTTTTTTCAGATGGCCCTTTTGACCGGGGGGCAGTGAAACTTCATTGTAGTGCAGATTTCCTTTGCAAGCTTGCTTGGTTGGCCAAAAAGGGCGTATGCGTTTTTTCCTGAATATATTCAGGAAAAAACGCATACGCCCTTTTTGGCCAAGTGCATCATTGTGGACGTTCTGCCTCTTTTCCTATGCTTTACATGCAATTCCAGTCTACCTCCTGAAATTGCTTTCCTGCAATTCTGCCACGCATTCAAGTCCTCTTGGCAGCCTTACTTCAATATATTTTTGGACGATAGCTGTCATTTATAACTCTGCAGGTTTGTGAATGACAGTGCCCCTGAGATCCTTTCTTCAACTCGGTTTCTTGTGAGCTGACCGCAACACCGCATGACTGCTTCAGGCCCTAGTTTGGTTCCGGCATGACATGCTGAGCCTTTGGTTAATTCCTCTTCCTGGTGGGAAATGAGAGTTAAATTTGCCCGTCCAGACACCTCCATCTAGTCTCTCATTGGTTCTCCCTATTCCTGTTCATTTTCTGCAGAAATTGCAAACTGGGCTAAACAGAAGTTTAAAGGCACTGACTCTCCAAATGGGGAGAGTCTTAGTAAAGCATCTGGAATGTTGCACCCGAATACCAGGGGATGAAAACTGAGACACATTTGAACACGATTCCCGATCACACGGTGGATCATACTCTGGGGTCCACATGCATGTTTTAGCTGAAGGAAGAATCCCTTAAACCTGGAGAGTTGAGACCCATGGAATGGGTACCATGCAATATGACTTCAAAGGGTCTGCATTTGCTCACCGAACCTCACCAATCCTATCACTGCTGCGTTTATGCCGTTGTACACACGCTTGATTCTCTTTCGGAGAGATATAAATCCATAGGTTTTAAGATTCTTACTAGTCAAGTATATACTTAGGCGTTTAAAATGGGGTGTTGAGTCCACTTCTTTGAGCAAGGAGTAGCTCTTGTCTATTACATATTTGGCTTATGGAACGGTATCTGTGCTAATTTCAATCTCTGGTTTTATGCAGCACCCCAACTCACCTTTCCCCTTAAGCAAGCATAAGTTGGTTTTCTACATTTGAGATGCTGTTCTGTTTTGTAATTCAGTTCCTGTGTAGCCAAGTTTACATTCCATGTATTAGTGATATCTTATGATGATTCTTTTCTGTGTGATTTATTTCACTTAGAATCATCGTACCTGAATCCACTCATTATGCAGCTACGGGCCTGATAACATAGAATTCATTGCTGAGTGATATTGCATTCAAAGTAAGTACCACAACTTCTTTATCCATTTCTCGCTTTCTCTGATATTGAACTTGTACCGTAAACGAGCTTCTTGTAAACACAGCTGTCCCAAACTTTGGGGTGGCTGTGTCTTTTTGATTTTAATTTCCCTAAGCTATAGGACCATAAGTGGAAGTGCCCTAGGCTCTGTTGCTTTGTTTTTTAGATGTTTCAGGAAACACCATACACTTCTCCAGAGTGACTGTTGGCAATTTACATCCCGCCCATCAGCATAACAAGGCTCCCAGTTCTCCATGGCCTGTCCTGCCTTTGTGGATTTTACACTTTTTTCAGATGGCCCTTTTGACCGGGGGGCAGTGAGACTTCATTGTAGTGCAGATTTCCTTTTCAAGCTTCCTTGGTTGGCCAAAAAGGGCGTATGCGTTTTTTCCTGAATATATTCAGGAAAAAACGCATACGCCCTTTTTGGCCAAGTGCATCATTGTGGACGTTCTGCCTCTTTTCCTATGCTTTACATGCAATTCCAGTCTACCTCCTGAAATCGGTTTCCTGCAATTCTGCCCCACTTTCAAGTCCTCTTGGCAGCCTTACTTCAATATCTTTTTGGACGATAGCTGTCATTTATAACTCTGCAGGTTTGTGAATTACAGGGCCCCTGAGCTCCTTTCTTCAACTCGCTTTGTTGTGAGCTGGCCGCAACACCGCAGCATTGCGTCAGGCCCTAGTGTGGTTCCGGCATGGCACGCTGAGCCTTTGGTTAATTCCTCTTCCTGGTGGGAAATGAGAGTTAAATTTGCCTGTCCAGACACCTCCAGCTAGTCTCTCATTGGTTCTCCCTATTCCTGTTCATTTTCCGCAGAAATTGCAAACTGGGCCAAACAGGAGGTTAAAGGCACTGACTCTCCAAGTGGGGAGAGTGTTAGTAAAGCGTCTGGAATGTTGCACCCGAGTACCGGGGTACGAAAACTGACTCACATTTGAACACGTTTCCCGATCACACGGTGGATCATAATCTGGGTTCCACATGCATGTTTTAGCTGAAGGAAGAATCCCTTAAACCTGGAGAGTTGAGACCCATGGAATGGGTACCATGCAATATGACTTCAAAGGGTCTGCATTTGCTCACCGATCCTCACCAATCCTATCACTGCTGCGTTTATGCCGCTGTACACTCACTTGATTCTCTTTCGGAGACATATAAATCCAAAGGTTTTAAGATTCTTACTAGTCAGGTATATTATTAGGCGTTTAATATGGGGTGTTGAGTCCACTTCGTTGAGCAAGGTTTAGCTCTTGTCTATTACATATTTGTCTTATGGAACGGTATCTGTGCTAATTTCAATCTCTGGTTTTGTGCAGCACCCCAACTCACCTTTCCCGTTAGCAAGCATAAGTTGGTTTTCTACATTTGAGACCCTGTTCTGTTTTGTAATTCAGTACCTGTGTAGCCAAGTTTACATTCCGTGTAGTAGTGATATTTTATGATGTTTCTTTTTCTGTGTGACTTATTTCTCTTAGAATCATCGTACCTGAATCCACTCATTATGCTGCTACGGGCCTGATGACATGGATTTCATTGTTGAGTGAGATTGCATTGTACGTAAGTACCACAACTTCTTTATCCATTTTTCGCTTTTTGTGATATTGAACTTGTACCGTAAACGAGGTTCTTGTAAACAGAACCGTCCCAAATTTTGGGGTGGCTTTGTCTTTTTGATTTTAATTTCCCTAAGCTATAGGACCATAAGTGGAAGTGCCCCAGGCTTTGTTGCTTTTTTTTTAGATGTTTCAGGAAACACCATACACTTCTCCAGAGTGGCTGTGGGCAATTTACATCCCGCCCATGAGCATAACAAGGCTCCAAGTTCTCCATGGCCTGTCCTGCCTTTCTGGATTTTACACTTTTTTCAGATGGCCCTTTTGACCGGGGGGCAGTGAGACTTCATTGTAGTCCAGATTTCCTTTGCAAGCTTGCTTGGTTGGCCAAAAAGGGCGTATGCATTTTTTCCTGAATATATTCAGGAAAAAACGCATATGCCCTTTTTGGCCAAGTGCATCATTATGGACGTTCTGCCTCTTTTCCTATGCTTTACATGCAATTCCAGTCTACCTCCTGAAATCGGTTTTCTGCAATTCTGCCCCGCTTTCAAGTCCTCTTGGCAGCCTTACTTCAATATATTTTTGGACGATAGCTGTCATTTATAACTCTGCAGGTATGTGAATGACAGTGCCCCTGAGCTCCTGTCTTCAACTCGCTTTCTTGTGAGCTGGCCGCAACACCGCAGGATTGCTTCAGGCCCTAGTGTGGTTCCGGCACGGCACGCTGAGCCTTTGGTTAATTCCACTTCCTGGTGGGAAATGAGAGTTAAATTTGCCCGTCCAGACACCTCCAGCTAGTCTCTCATTGGTTCTCCCTATTCCTGTTCATTTTCCGCAGAAATTGCAAACTGGGCCAAACAGGAGGTTAAAGTCACTGACTCTCCAAGTGGGGAGAGTGTTAGTAAAGTGTCTGGAAAGTTGCACCCGAGTACCGGGGGACGAAAACTGAGACACATTTGAACACATTTCCCAATCACACGGTGCATCATACTCTGGGTTCCACATGCATGTTTTAGCTGAAGGAAGAATCCCTTAAACCTGGAGAGTTGAGACCCATGGAATGGGTACCATGCAATATGACTTCAAAGGGTCTGCATTTGCGCACCGAACCTCACCAATCCTATCACTGCTGCGTTTATGCCGCTGTACACACGCTTGATTCTCTTTCGGAGACATATAAATCCATAGGTTTTAAGATTCTTACTAGTCAGGTATATTCTTAGGCGTTTAATATGGGGTGTTGTGTCCACTTTGTTGAGCAAGGAGTAGCTCTTGTCTATTACATATTTCGCTTATGGAATGGTATCTGTGCTAATTTCAATCTCTGGTTTTATGAGCACCCCAACTCACCTTTCCCTTAAGCAAGCATAAGTTGGTTTTCTCCATTTGAGACCCTGTTCTGTTTTGTAATTCAGTTCCTGTGTAGCCAAGTTTACATTCCGTGTAGTAGTGATAACTTATGATGTTTCTTTTTCTGTGTGACTTATTTCACTTAGAATCATCGTACCTGAATCAACTCATTATGTTGCTATGGGCCTGATGTCATAGATTTCATTGCTGAGTGATATTGCATTGTACATAAGTACCACAACTTCTCTATCCATTTTTCACTTTCTGTGATATTGAACTTGTACCGTAAACGAGGTTCTTGTAAACAGAGCCGTCCCAAACTTTGAGGTGGCTCTGTCTTTTTGATTTTAATTTCCCTAAGCTATAGGACCATAAGTGGAATTGCCCTAGGCTCTGTTGCTTTGTTTTTTAGATGTTTCAGGAAACACCATACACTTCTCCAGAGTGGCTGTGGGCAATTTACATCCCGCCCATCAGCATAACAAGGCTCCCAGTTCTCCATGGCCTGTCCTGCCTTTCTGGATTTTACATTTTTTTCAGATGGCCCTTTTGACCGGGGGGCAGTGAGACTTCATTGTAGTGCAGATTTCCTTTGCAAGTTTGCTTGGTTGGCCAAAAAGGGCGTATGCGTTTTTTCCTGAATATATTCAGGAAAAAACGCATACGCCCTTTTTGGCCAAGTGCATCATTGTGGACGTTCTGCCTCTTTTCCTATGCTTTACATGCAATTCCAGTCTACCACCTGAAATCGGTTTCCGGCAATTCTGCCCCGCTTTCAAGTCCTCTTGGCAGCCTTACTTCAATATATTTTTGGACGATAGCTGTCATTTATAACTCTGAAGTTTTGTGAATTACAGTGTCCCTGAGCTCCTTTCTTCAACTTGCTTTCTTGTGAGCTGGCCGCAACACCGCAGCCTTGCTTCAGGCCCTAGTGTGGTTCCGGCTTGGCACGTTGAGCCTTTGGTTAATTCCTCTTCCTGGTGGGAAATGAGAGTTAAATTTTCCCTCCAGACACCTCCATCTATTCTCTCATTGGTTCTACCTATTCCTGTTCATTTCCCGCAGAAATTGCAAACTGGGCCAAACAGAAGTTTAAAGGCACTGACTCTCCAAGTGGAAAGAGTGTTAGTAAAACGTCTGGAATGTTGCACCCGAGTACCAGGGGACGAAACCTGAGACACATTTGAATACGTTTCTCGATCACACGGTGGATCATACTCTGGGTTCCACATGCATGTTTTAGCTGAATGAAGAATCCCTTAAACCTGGAGAGTTGTGACCCATGGAATGTGTACCATGCAATATGACTTCAAAGGGTCTGCATTTGCTCACCGAACCTCACCAATCCTATCACTGCTCCGTTTATGCCGCTGTACACACGCTTGATTCTCTTTCGGAGACATATATATCCATAGATTTTAAGATTCTTACTAGTCAGGTATATTCTTAGGCGTTTAATATGGGGTGTTGAGTCCACTTCGTTGAGCAAGGAGTAGCTCTTGTCTATTACATATTTGGCTTATGGAACGGTATCTGTGCTAATTTCAATCTCTGGTTTTATGCAGCACCCCAACTCACCTTTCCCCTTAAGCAAGCATAAGTTGGTTTTCTACATTTGAGACCCTGTTCTGTTTTGTAATTCAGTTCCTGTGTAGCCAAGTTTACATTCCGTGTAGTAGTGATATCTTATGATGTTTCTTTTTCTTTGTGACTTATTTCACTTAGAATCATCGTACCTGAATCCACTCATTATGCTGCTATGGGCCTGATGACATAGATTTCATTGCTGAGTGATATTGCATTGTACGTAAGTACCACAACTTCTTTATCCATTTTTCGCTTTCTGCGATATTGAACTTGTACCGTAAACGAGGTTCTTGTAAACAGAGCCGTCCCAAACTTTGGGGTGGCTGTGTCTTTTTGATTTTAATTTCCCTAAGCTATAGGACCATAAGTGGAAGTGCCCTAGGCTCTGTTGCTTTGTTTTTTAGATGTTTCAGGAAACACCATACACTTCTTCAGAGTGGCTGTTGCCAATTTACATCCCGCCCACCAGCATAACAAGGCTCCCAGTTCTCCATGGCCTGTCCTGCCTTTCTGGATTTTACACTTTTTCAGATGGCCCTTTTGACCTGGGGGAAGTGAGACTTCATTGTAGTGCAGATTTCCTTTGCAAGCTTGCTTGGTTGGCCAGGAAGGGTATATGCGTTTCTTCCTGAATATATTCAGGAAAAAACGCATGCGCCCTTTTTGGCCAAGTGCATCATTGTCGACGTTCTGAGTCTTTTCATATGTTGTCAATGCAATTCTAGTCTACCTCTTGAAATCGGTTTCCTGCAATTCTACCTTGCTGTCAGTGCTTCTTCATAGCCTTACCTCAATATACTTTTGGAAAATAGTTGGCCTTTATAACTCTGCAGGTTTTTGAATTGCAGTGGCCCTTAGCTCCATTTTTCAGCTCTTATTTTTGTGATCTTGCCTCATATCCACAGGATTTTTTCATGCCCTATTCTTCTTCTGGGGCGCCTTGCTCTGCCTTTGGTTAATTCTTCTTCCTGATGTGAAATTAGAGTGACATGTGCCCATTGAAACCGCTACAGCTATTTTCTCACTGGTTCCCCCTATTCCCATTCATCCTCCGCACTAACTGCAGACTGTGCGATACCGGAACTTAAAGGCATTGACTCTCCGTGTGGGGATGTTGTTAGTAAAGTGGCTGGAATGTTGATCCGGAACCCCAGGAGAGGAAAATGAGGTGCGTTTTAGAAACCTTTCCCGATCATATGGTATACCATCCGCTGGATTTCCCATGCATGGTTTAGCTGTAGGAAGATTCCCTTCAACCTGGAGTGTTGGGACCCTTGGAATGAGTAGCATGAAGTATTGCATTAAACTTTCGGCAGTTGCTCACCAAAGCTCACCAATCCTCTCAGCCCCAAGTGTCCAGCCTTATGTCTTATCCAGCTGTGGGTTTATATGTGGTCATTCCAGGTTGCATCACAGCCCCTGAGCGAATTTTGTAAGAATTTTTCTCTCTTTCATTGTTTCTGCGTTTTGGTTTTAAAATTTATTTCTATAATGGGGTTTAGCTCATTTTCACTGCTGTGTTTGGCCACTCTGCACACACTTGATTCCCTTATGGAGATATATCAATACATGGGTTTTAAGATTCTTATTACTCAGATATATTTCTCTGCGGTGTATAGGGTGTGTTGAGGCCAGTTCATTGAGCAAGGTGTAGATCTTGTCTAATACCTATTTGGTTTATTGAACGGTATCTGTGCTAATTTCAAACTCTGGTTTTATGCATCACCCCACCTCTCCTTTCCCCTTAAGCTGACATAAGTGTGTTTTCTAAATGTGAGACACTGTTCTGTTTTGTAATTCATTTTTTGTGCAGCCATATTTATCCTCCCTCTATAAGTGATATCTTATGATATGTTTCTTTTTCTGTTTGACTTATTTCAAGTAGTATTATCGGACCTAAATCCACTCTTTATCCTTCTACTAGCCTTATTACATTGATTTCATGGTGAAGAGATATTCCATTGTACATAAGTACCACATTTTCTTTATCCATTGTTCTCTTTCCTGGGATATTTAAGGTGTACTGAAGTTGAGGTTCTTGTAAACAGAGTAGGCCTAAACTGTGGTGTGCTTGTGTCTTGTTGATTTTTAGACTTCCCTAGATATACTTCCATGATTGGAAGTGCCCTATGCTCTGTAGCTCTGTTTTTTAGATGATTTAGGAACCACCATACACTTCTCCAGAGTGGCTCTCGGCAGTTCACACACTGTCCATCAGCGTATAAAGGCTCCCTGTTCTCCATGGCCTGTCCTGCATTTCTGGTTTTTACAATTTTTTCGGATGGCCCTTTTGACCGGTGGGAAATGAGACTTCTTTGTTGTGCACATTTGCATTGCTTGCTTGCTTGGTTGCCCATAAAGTGCGTATGCGTTTTTTCCTGGATATATTCAGGAAAAAACGCATACTCCTTTTTGGGCCAACTGCATCATTGTCGAAATTCTGCCGCTTTTCATGTGCTTTAAAGACGAGTCCAATCTATCTCTTGAAATCTGTTTCTTGCAATTCTGTCTTGCATTCAGATCCTCTTCTTTGCCTTACCTCAACATATTTTTGGACGTTAGTTTTCATTTATAACTCTGCAGGTTTGTGAATTGCAGTGACCCTGAGCTCCATTTTTTAAGTTGCTCTTTTGTGAGCTGGCCTCAAAGCCGCAGGATTGCTTCAGGCCCTATTTTGGCTCCAGCGAGGCAGGCTGAGCCTTTTTTTACTTCTTATTCTTAATGGGAAATTAGAGTGACATGTGCCCGTCCAAACCCCTACAACTATTCTCTCATTGGTTCCCCCTCTTCCCGTTCATCCTCCTCACAATTTGCAAAATGTGTGAAACAGAAGTTTAAATGTGCTGATTCTCTAAGTGGGGAGATTCTAAGTAACGTGGCTGGAATGATGAACAGGAGCACCAGGAGAGGATAAATGAGGTGCATTTTAGACACATCTCCCCATCACATGGTGTACAGTCCTCTGGGTTTTCCATGCATGTTTTAGCTGTAGGAAGATCCCTTGAACCTGCAGATTTGGGACCCATTGAATGGGTACCAGGTAGTATTACTTTAAAGGGTGTGCATTTCCTCACCCAACCTCACATTTCTCTTAGCACGAACAGTTTCCAGCCTTATGTGTCATCCTGCTGTGGGTCTAGATGTGTTCAATCCATGTTGCATCACCGTCCCTGAGGAAAAGTTGTAAGAGGTTTTCTCTGTCTCTCTGTCGTTTATTTTTTTCAATTTATTACTATATTGGTTACAGCTGATTTTCAAAGCTCTGTTTCTTGCTGCTGTACATCCACTTGATTCACATACAGAGAGACATCAATAAATTCTTTTTCAGATTCTTACCAGTCATATATATTCTTTTCCGGTGACTTGAGTGTGCTGAGTGCAGTTCTTTTAGCTACCGTGTAGGCCTTGTTGATTATCAGTTTGGTATTTGGAATGGTATCTTTGCTAATTTCAACCTCCTGGATGATGCCTCACCCCTCCCCACCTTTCCCGTTTAGCAGCCTTACGCGTGTTTTCTACATACTTGACTATGTTTTTCTTTTGTAATTTATTTCATGTGTAGCCATTTTGGATTCCACCTTTAAGTGATATCTTATGATATGTGTCTTTTTCTTTTTGAATTATGTCACTTAGAATGATCATACGTAACTCCTCCGGAGTTGTTACAACTGGCCATATTTCATTGATTTCCAGGCTGAGTAATATTCCACTCTACATAAGTACCACATCTCTATCCATTTTTTCCCTCCAGAGACATTTAAGTTATATCCTAGTCGAGGATCTTTTAAACAGAGAGGCAGTAAACATTGGGGTGCCTGTGTCCTCTCGATTTTTGTTTTTCCCAAGACATACGCCCATGAGTGCAAGTGCCCTATGCTCTGTAGCTCATTTTTTAGATGCTTTAGTAAACACAATACACTTCTCCAGAATGGCCGTTGGCAATATACATTTCCACTATAAGCCTCACAGGGCTCCCTCTTCTCCTTGCCCTGTCCTGCATTTCTGGTGTTTACACTTTATGAGGATGGCTCTTCTGACTGATGCGAAGTGATATCTTTTGTAGTATTGATTTCCAGTGCCCACCTGTTTGGTTGGCTAAAAAAGTGTATGCCCTTTTCTTGAATATATACAGAAAAAAACGCATACAGCCTTTTTGGCCAACTGCAATGTTGGCAATGTTCAGCCCCTTTTCTTGTGCTTAATGGCGAGTCCTTTCTACCTCCTCAAATCCCTTTCCTGCCATTCTCCCTTGCTTACCAATCCTTTTCTCTGACTTTCCTCAAGACATTTTTCAGTGATAGATATTTTCAACTCTGCAGTTTCGTGAATTTTACTGCCCCTGAGTTCCATTGTTCAACTTGTGTTTATGGGAACTGGCCACAAAGCAGTGGGATTTCCTCAAGCCCTATACTGTTTCCATGGGCAACCCTAGCCTTTGGTCAATTCGTCTTCCTGATTGGAAATTAGAGTGACATGTGCCTGTCTGAACACCTAGGACTTGTCTCTCATTGTTCCTCATCCTTCCGCTTCATCCTCTGGACAAATTCCAAACTGTACGCAACAGGATGTTGACAGTGCTGACATCTCCAAGTGGGGAGACTGTTAGTAAAGACGCTGGAGGGGTGAACCCGAGCACCAGGAGATGAGGAGATGAGATGCCTTTTCCAAACTCTTCCCGATCAGACGGTATACCATCCTCTGGGTGTGACAGACATGTTTTAGCAGTAGGAAGAGTCCCATTCATGTAAGGAGAACACCAGGGCTTTTTCAAAATCAGTGTCTCCCCGAAACCCAAACTGGGGAATTTTTTAAGCTACGGCTACACATATGTTCATTAAGGGCCTTGGGAAGTAGGCAGAGTCCAAACTTTAGATGTTTGAAGTCTTCAGGGTCAGAAGCACTCACCACCGGCTTCCCTTAGGTTACACTTTAACTGTCATTGATAGATGATGTCAATAAAAATATCTATTCTTTTTCCGATTATTTCCCCTTATAGGTTATTGCAAAATATTGAGTGTAGTTCCCTGTGCTATACAGTAGTTCCTTGTTGATGATCTATTTTATACATAGCAGTGTGTATGTGTTAATTCCAAACTGTTAATTTATCCCTCCTCCCACCTTTCCCCTTTGGTAATAATAAATTATAAGATTTTATACTTCTCAGAAATGGGGGAGCTGAAAGAGAGGTATCATTTTCAATGGAAAAGCATTTAAAACAAGATTGAAGCTTTAACCAAGATTATTAGGTGTACATCCTTGGAAAGAAATCACTTCATTTCTCTAATATTGACCTGACAAATAAGACAAACCTTTTCACTGAACTTGCTTATAATAAAGTGATGGAAATATCAAATGGAAGTGTTAGAAACATCTTATTTTACCCGAGCCTTATAAACTGTTCTATGTTAACTACAGTTTGGCTCACACATCTGTTCATTGAAGTTACAATAGTCTCAATTTCTGTTACTGATCCTCCAGAGTGGACCCCAACAAGTGTCCCCCTGCCCAGTGTCATTGGGGCCAACAGATCGAGACTGAGTTTGGTTCACAAGCAAAGGAAACTTTATATTTTAAACAGAGAATGGAGAGGTGAGAGCACGCACTACCCCGTGGGCTGTGGGCTGGGCTGCTGTGTAGAGATCCTGTCAGAGTCAGTGGGAGGGAGGGGGCGGAGCACTCGAGGGCCGGGGTGGCTGCAGCTCAGCCTCTATATCTCGGAGTCTGCACTGGGCCCCAGGAGCTGAGGTGTCGACCCAGCCATTCTGCACTAGGAAATCTGGTCTGAAGTGCCGGGTGTGGAACCTCTGCATGCGGGACCCTAGGAGCATGTGAAATTAGACAAAGCACAAAGGATAAAAAAGGTCAGACTTGACTTTATTGCCCAGATTCTATTTTTATCTCCCAGGGATTTTTAATGGGCTTTGCTGGGGACAAACCCCTCCTCTGCCTTTTGTCCCGTTCCTCATTCTTGGAGTGCTGAGGGTGCAGACCCTTCTTCTGTAACTGCTGAGTGCTGAGTTGGGAGCCCTCATACCAGGGGACGAGGGTCAGAACTTCTCCCCAGCAGCCTCCAGGTGACGTTGATTGGCCCCAGGACCCCTGCCTCCCTGCTCATCCGCCTGAGCACCAGCATTGGAAGTGTTATAGATTCTAATGACCTTTAAGGGTCCAGGAAAGAGATGTGCAGAGACGCTGTGGGGGCCGGTTTCACCCCGCCCCACATTTGTTCGGCCACCTTAGGCTGACCGTTTCTGCCAGCCTAGATGCTCTGACCAGTAGTCTGCTCTTTCTTCAATTAGGCCCCTGAATTAACGTAAAAACAGCACCAGGTGTCAGAGCCCTGCCCGCTCAACTCCCAGACAGTCCAGGGTCAATGGTGATCAAGGACCATGATGGCCACTGAGTCAACAGCCTTTTGAAGTAAACAGGAGTCCAGCCGGTCTTATTGGCCACCATCATCACGGTGTCTGTAGGCTTTTCTATGGTGACAGTGTGATATACGTTTCCCCCGCCAAGATTATTAGCTCCCCTCCGGGTGCAGTAAGTCCTGCAAGCAGTAGTCTACTCCTTCGGGACACACTATTGTTGTTTTATGAGAGAAACTCCAGGTCAAGTGATGTTCACACGAGTCGTCATGGTGCCCTGTTGCCCCCGGTTATCTCTCTGGATGTTGGAGTTGGAGGGCCTCCTCACTCGAGGTCGGTGTGCCCACGGAGTGAACCCTGCAACTTCAGGGCATGGTTGGTGATTAGGATCACCACGTGGGGTCCTTTTCCCTTAGGAGAGAGGTGGCCTTTTGGGCTGCTGATTTTCAGGTTTTTAGATACCGCCAGTATCTTGGCCAGATGTGGCAGTGGGCCAAGCCCCTTGGTGACTGTAGTTTATCCTACCTGGATGGCATTCTTGTGTTGTTCCATTTCAAGTGGTCCCAGTTTTTGCACTAATTCTCCAATGGCGACTCACCTTTCACCGGGAATGGAAAGGTCAAAGGGTTTAGCTCAATTAGGGAGTTCCAGGGCAAGGGTCTGAATTGACTGCTCTTTCCATTCTTGAAAGGCCACTTCTGGATTCTGTTCAAAAGGATCATCATCTTTTCCTTTCAGTGTTTCATATAGAGGCCCAGCTAGTAGACTGTAGTTAGGGATCCAGAAGCAGCAAACCCTGGCCTCCCCAGGAACCCCTAAGCTGTCTTCTAGTTTTAGAAAGGGGTAAGGCTGCAAATGGTTTCTTCCCTTTCCTGGGATGGGCTTCTCTGACCTTCTGTGAGAATGAAGCCCAGGCAGGTCACCGCAGTCTGTGATATTTGAGCTTTTTCTTGGACAACTTCTATCCTTTATTGGCTTGGTAGTTCAGAGGCCTCCTTAGTAGGGCTGGCGATCAGAATGTCATCTGCATATTGAAGGAGGGTTTCCTTTTCCAGAGGTAGAACTTTTTGGTCTTTAGCTAAGCTTTCCCCAAAGATGGTGTGGGAATTTTTGAACCCTTGGGGCAAGACGGCCCGGAAGTATTGTTTTAGTTGTATGTTGAGTCCTGCCACTCACAAGCCAAAATTTCTTGTGACTCTGGGACTAATGGAATACAAAAGAAGGCATCATTGAGACTAATACAGAATACCATGTCCTGGTGGTTGGTAGAATGACCAGCAGGGTGTAGGAATTAGGAGCAACTGGAGGTATATCCTCGGTGGCTTCACTGACTGTCCTGACATCCTTTACCAGGTCCCCAGCAGCCCATGGGGCTCTCGTGGTCAGGCCAATCCCAGGATATGGAGCTCTCCTGGGCAGGTACCCCACCCCCAACCCAGCCCACGGGGCTCTCGTGGTCAGGCCTCTCCCAGGATACAGAGCTACCCTTGCAGGTACCGTGGCAGGGCTGGGCACACAGGAACCGTGCACATAGCTCTCACTGAAGAGCACCCCCATCTCACCTGTCGCTCAGAGCTGACACAGAGCACCTCAGAGCAGGACTTGAACTAACAAACAGCAGCTCCGACAGGTCTGTGACCCTGGGCATCACTCTGTGTGGCCTCCCTCCACCTGGTCTTCCAGAGACTTCCACTGCACCCGGGGCACCAGGCCTCTGTCTCCAACCACCACCCACCCCTCCTCTCCCTGACTCCTGGGTTCCTCTCATTAGGAGAGGCTTTTCTTGAAGTTGTCTCCCACTCATGGGCCAGATAAAATGATTAGAAAACAAGCCAAAGCTGCAGCCCCTTGTCTATCCTGACTCTCAGGAGCCCACACCTGTTCCTTGGACCTGGCCGGTTCAGCAAGTTCCATTTTCTGCAACTGTGAGCCCCTGAGGGGTGATGATTGGCTGACCTGGGCAGCCTTACCGTGCCGGCCAGCCCTCCCCAGGTGTGCCTGGGTTGAGATCAATATAAATACCACTCCAGGCAGCAAGAGCCCCTGCAGCTGTGCCTGACGCCATTTTCTCTGCCCTGTCAGCAGTCTCGGGGCTGGGCTGGTGGGAGGGAGTGAGAGGCCACGGCTTTGTGGGTGGCCCAGTGTGAGTGGGGCTCTGCTGGACTTTCTGCAGCAGTTGCCAGGCTGCCACCTGCTAAAGAAGAGGATGTGTCACCCATACCTGCTGCTGGAATTTCTCCCTGGGCAGAGGTGAGGAAGGAAAAAAGCAGTGGGAGCAGGGACAGGACGGGTATCTCAGGCAGGGAAATGGAAATCTTCCAGAAGAGCACCCAGGACCAGGGCCATCCTGGCTGGCCTGCAGGCACCAAGTCAGCTGGCATGCTGTCACTCATGTGGCTCCATGGCCCTTCCTCTAGGCTTTCAAGTCCTTGTATATATTCAGGTGTTTTACCTGGGAAGGGTGGGAACAGTTCAACAGCAACTGGCCTGGGGCTCAGCTCACGTTCACTCACAGATGCCTCGGCACGGTGCCCCAGCTTTGCAATGAGGACGCTTGTTGTGTGGGGGCTGCTGGCTGAATGGGAGACGATTCCCCACCACTGACCAACTTCAGAATTGTTTACAACAGGAGCAAGGGCCCTGATACGGTTTTCCTCTGAGTAACTGGTGGGTTCTGTTTTTTTTTTCTCTTTTTCGTTTTTGGTTCAAGGTAGAATTTATTCCTCTTTTTTGTATTTACAGATATAAGCATGGAAATAATTTATTCATATAAATACATGTATGTGAAGGGAATAATTGTTTTTTCTGTTTTGTTTTTTAAATTTTATTTCTTTTTAATTTTGAATTTTATTTTATATTTTTATACAGCAAGTTCTTATTTGTTATCTATTTTATACATATAAATGTTTACATGCCAATCCCAATCTCTCAACTCCTCCCACCACCCCCCCCCAAGAGCTTTCCCCCCTTGTTGTCCATATGATTGTTGTCTACATCTGTTGCTCTATTTATGCCTTGCAAAACGGTTAATCTGTACAGTTTTTCTAGGTTCCACATATATGCATGAATATACAAGATTTGTTTTTCTCTTTCTGACTTACTTCACTCTGTATGACAGTCTCTAGATCCATCGACGTCTCTACAAATGACCCAATTTCATTCCTTTCATGGCTTAGTAATATTCCATTTTATATATGTACCACATCTTTATGCATTCGTCTGTCTGTGGGCATTTAGGTTGCTTCCATTACCTCGATATTGTAAATAGTGATGCAATGAACATTGCGGTGAATGTCTCTTTTTGATTTATGGTTTTGTCTGGGTATATGTCCAGTACTGGGATTGCTGTATCATATGGTAATTCTATTAATAGTTTCTTAAGAAACTCCATATTGTTCTCCATAGTGACTGTATCAATTTATATTCCCAACAATAGTGGAAGAGGCTTCCTTTTCTCCACACCCTTTCCAGCATTTGTTGTTTGTAGATTTTCAGATGATGCCCATTCTAACAGGTGTGAGGTGATACCTCATTGTTGAGTCCATTTCGTTGAGCAAGGGGTAGGTCTTGTCTATTACATATTTGGATTATGGAACGGTATCTGTGCTAATTTCAAACTCTGGTTTTATGCAGCACCCCAACTCACCTTTCCCCTTAAGCAAGCATAAGTTGGTTTTCTAAACTTGAGACCCTGTTCTGTTTTGTAATTCAGTTCCTGTGTAGCCAAGTTTACATTCCGTGCATTAGTGATACCTTATGATGTTTCTTTTTCTGTGTGACTTATTTCACTTAGAATCATCGTGCCTCAATCCACTCATTATGCTGGTACAGGCCTGGTGACACAGATTTCATTGCTGAGTGGTATTCTGTTGTACGTAAGTACCGCAACTTCTTTATCAATTATTTGTTCTCTGGAATATTTAACTTGTACCGTAGAAGAGGTTCCTATAAACAGAGCCATCCCAAATTTTGGGGTGGCTGTGTCTTTTTGATTTTAATTTCCCTAAGCTATAAGACCATAAGTGGAAATGCCCTAGACTCTGTTGCTTTGTTTTTCAGATGTATCAGGAAACACTATACACTTCTCCAGAGTGACTGTTGGCAATTTACATCCCGCCCATCAGCATAACAAGGCTCCTAGTTCTCCATGGCCTGTCCTGCCTTTCTGGATTTTACACTTTTTTCAGATGGCCCTTTAGACCGGGGGGAAGTGACACTTCATAGTAGTTCGGATTTCCATTGCAAGCTTGCTTGGTTTGCCAAAAAGGGCGTATGTGTTTTTTCCTGAATATATTCAGGAACAAACTCATACGCCCTTTTTTGTCACGTGCATCATTGTCGATGTTCTGCCTCTTTTCCTATGCTTTAAATGCAAATCCAGTCTACCTCCTGAAATCGGTTTCCTGAAATTCTGCCCCGCTTTCAAGTCCTCTTCGCAGCCTTACTTCAATATATTTTTGGACATTATCTGTCATTTATAACTCTGCAGGTTTGTGAATTACAGGGCCCCTGAGCTCCTTTCTTCAACTCGCTTTCTTGTGAGCTGGCCGCAAACCCGCAAGACTGCTTCACGCCCTAATCTGCTTCTGGCAGGGCACGCTGAGCCTTTGGTTAATTCCTCTTCCTGGTGGGAAATGAGTGTTAAATATGCCCGTCCAGACACCTACCTCACTCTCAACCCCTTGGTGATGTGGGTCCTCTGGTTTGTGGCCACCTTTGCTGGGTTCCTCACCTTTCGATGATGTGGCCCCACTAGTGTGAGGACACTCCTGCCTGGTTCTCATCCACGTGGTTATGTGGACCCCCTGGTGAGAGTCTGTTCCTGGCTGTGTTCCTCACCCTTCTGTGAGGGAGACCCTCTGCTGATAGGTCACTCCTGCATGGCTGGCACACATTGCCTTGGTGAAGTCAGCTGTGTGGTGGCAGTTGGAGCGTGCTGGGGATCTCCTGCCCCCGGTGATGAGAGCCCTCTTGCGTCAGGCCCTAACTGCTGGGCTCACCAACTTTTCTTAGTGAGCCCAATGATGCTTGGGCACTCCTCTTAGGACCCCATCTCCATGGGGATGTGGGCCTTCTGCTCTGAGGTCCCAACGGCTGGGTTGTTCACATTTTCATGATGTGGGCTCTCTGGTGTTAGTTCACAGAGGCCTGGATCCCATAGCCTCTGTGCTCTTGGCCGCCTGCTGGGAGGTTCCAACTGCTGGATTCCTCACTTTTTTAATTTTTTAGGCCCTCTGTTGTGAGGATCCTCCTGCCTGCCTCACTCCCAGCCCCTTCGTGATGTGTGTCCTCTGGTTTGAGGTCACATGTGCTGGGTTCCTCACCTTTCGATGATGTGGGACCAATGGTCTTAGGAGACTCCTGCCTGGTTCACATCCCCTTTGTGATGTGGGCCCTCTGGTGAGAGTCTGATCCTGGCTGGGTTCCTCACCCATCTGTGAGGTGGGCCCTCTACTATCAGGTAACTCTTGCCTGGCTTGCTCACCTCGCCTTGTTGACATGAGCCCTCTGGTGGCACTTGGACCCTGCTGGGAGCCTCCTCACCTCTGTGATGAGGGCCCTCTGACGTCAGGCCCTAACTGTTGGGCTCCCCAACTTTTCTTAGTGAGCCCAGTGATGCTCGGGCACTCCTCTTAGGTTCCCATCTCCATGGGGATGTGGGCCTTCTGCTCTGAGGTTCCAACGGCTGGGTTGATCACAGTTTCATGATGTGGGCTCTCTGGTGTTAGTTCACTGTGGCCTGGATCCCATAGCCTCTGTGCTCTTGGCCGCCTGCTGGGAGGTTCCAACTGCTGGATTCCTCACTTTTTAAATTTTTTAGGCCCTCTCTTGTGAGGATCCTCCTGCCTGCCTCACTCCCAGCCCCTTCGTGATGTGTGTCCTCTGGTTTGAGGCCACATGTGCTGGGTTCCTCACCTTTCGATGATGTGGGACCAATGGTCTTAGGAGACTCCTGCCTGGTTCACATCCCCTTGGTGATGTGGGCCCTCTGTTGAGAGTCTGATCCTGGCTGGGTTCCTCACCTTCTTTGAGGTGGGCCGTCTGCTGTGAGGTCACTCCTGCCTGGCTTGCTCACCTCGCCTTGTGGACATGAGCCCTCTGGTGGCACTTGGAGCCTGCTGGGAGTCTCCTCCCCTCGGTGATGAGGACCCTCTGGCATCAGGCCCTAACTGCTGGGCTCACCACATTTTGTGATGTGCGCCCAGTGGTTCGAAGACACTCCATCCAGGTTCACATCCCCATTGGGATGTGGGCCTTCTGCTCTGAGGTCCCAACGGCTGGGTTGTTCACAGTTTCATGATGTGGGCTCTGTGCTGTTAGTTCGCTCTGGCCTGGATGTCATAGCCTCTGTGCTCTGGGCCGCCTGCTGGAAGGTTCCAACTGCTCGATTCCTCAACTTTTGTATTCTATGGGTCCTGTGTTGCGATGCTCCTCCTGCCTGCCTCACTCGCAACCCCTTCTTGATGTGGGTCCTCTGGTTTGAGGCCACATGGGCTGGGTTCCGCAACTTTCAATGATGTGGCCCCACTGGTGTGAGGACACTCCTGCCTGGTTCCCATCCCCTTGGTGATGTGGGCCTTCTGGTGACAGTCTTATCCTGGCTGGGTTCCTCACTCTTCTGTGAGGTAGGCCCTCTGCTGTGAGGTCAATCCTGCCTGACTTGCACACATCACCTTGGCGACGTGGGCCCTCTGTTGGCACATGGAGCCTGCTGGGAGCCTCCTGCCCTCGGTGATGACGGCCCTCTAGCATCAGGCCCTAACTGCTGGGCTCCCCACGTTTTCTGATGTGAACCCAGTGATGCCAGGACACTCCTGTCAGGTTCCCATCCCCATGGGGATGTGGGCTTTCTGCTCTGAGGTCCCAATGCCTGGGTGGCTCACAGTTTCATGATGTGGGCTCTCTGCTGTTAGTTCACTCCTGCCTGCATCCCATAGCTTCTGTGCTCTCGGCCGCCTGCTGGGAGGTTCCAAATGCTGGATTCCTCACCTTTTTTATTCTTTGGGCCCTCTGTTTTTAGGCTACTCCTACCTGCCTCACTCCCATCCCCTTTGTGATGTATGTCCTCTGATATGAGGCCGCATGTGCTGGGTTCTTCACCTTTCAATGATGTGGCCCCACTGGTGGGAGGACAGTCCTGACTGGTTCCCATCCCCTTGGTGTTGTGGGCCTTCTGGCAAGAGTCTCATCCTACCTCGGTTCCTCACCCTTCTGTGAGATAGGCCCTCTGCTGTGAGGTCACTACTGCCTGGTTGGCGCATGCCACCTTGTAGACGTGGGCCCTCTGTTGGCAGTTGGAACCTGCTGGGAGTCTCCTCCCCTCAGTTATGAGGGCTCCCTTGCGTCGGGCCCTAACTGCTGGGCTCCTAACATTTTCTGATATGTGCTAAGTGGTGCGAAGCCACTCCTGCCAGGTTCCCATCCCAATGGGGATGTGGGCCTTCTGTTCTGAGGTCCCAACGGCTGGGCTGCTCACAGGTTCATGATGTGGGCCCTCTGCTGTGAGTTCACTGTGGCCTGGATCCCATAGTCTCGGTGCTCTGGGCCACTTGCTGGGAGGTTCCAACTGCTGGATTCCTCAACTTTTATATTCTATGGACCCTGTGTTGTGAGGCCAGTCCTGCCAGCCTAATTCCGAAACCCTTGGTGATGTGGTTCCTCTGGTTTGAGGCTACATGTGCTGGGATCCTCACCTTTCGATGATGTTGTCCCACTGGTGTGGGGACACTCCTGCCTGGTTCCCATCCCTTGGTGATGTGGGCCCTCTGGTGAGAGTCTGATCCTGGCTGTGTTCCTCACCCTTCTGTGAGGTGGGCCCTCTGCTGTGAGGTCACTCCTGCCGGGCTGGCACACATCGCCTTGGTGACATTGGCCCTCTGGTGGCAGCTGGAGCCTGCTGGGAGCCTCCTCCCCTTGGTGATGAGTGCCCTCTAGCGTCAGGCCCTAACTTCTGAGCACCCCACGTTTTCTGATGTGAGCCCAGTGATGCCAGGACACTCCTGTCATGTTCCCATCACCATGGGGATGTGGGCCTTCTGCTCTGAGGTCCCAATGTCTGGGTTGCTCACAGTTTCATGATGTGGGCTGTCTGGTGTTAGTTCACTCTGGCTTGGATCCCCTAGCCTCTGTGCTCTGGGCCGCCTGCTGGGAGGTTCCAACTGCTGGATTCCTCACCTTTCTTATTTTTGGGCCCTCTGTTGTGAGGCTCCTCCTGCCTGCCTCACTCCCAGCCCCTTGGTGATGGGTGTCCTATGGTTTGAAGCCACATGTTCTGGGTTCCTCACCTTTAGATGATGTGGCCCTACTCATGTGAGGACACTCCTGCCTGGTTCCAATCCATTTGGTGATGTGGGCCCTCTGGTGCACGTCTGATCCTGACTGGGTTCGTCACACTTCTCTGAGGTGGGCCCTCTGCTGTGAGGTCATTCATGCCTGGTTGGCACACATCGCCTTGGTGACGTCAGCCCTCTGGTGGCAGTTGGAGCCTGCTGGGAGCCTCCTTCCCTTGGTGATGAGGGTCCTCTGGCGTCAGGCCCTAACTGCAGGTCTCCCAAAATTTTCTGACATGTTCTCAGTGGTGCGAGGACACTCCTACCAGATTTATATCCCCATGGGGATGTGGGCCTCCTGCTCTGAGGTCCCAATGGCTGGGTTGCTCAGTTTCATGACATGGGCCCTCTTCTGTGAGTTCACTGTGGCCTGGATCCCATAGCCTCGGTGCTCTGGGCCACCTGCTGGGAGGTTCCAACTGCTGGATTCCTCACTTTTTTATTCTATGGGCCCAGTGTTGTGAGGCTACTCCTGCCTGCCTCACTCCAAGGCCCTTGGTGATGTGGGTCCTCTGGTTTGAGGACACATGTGCTGAGTACGTCACCTTTCACTGATGTGGCCCCACTGGTGTGAAGACACTCCTGCCTGGTTCCCATCCCCTTGGTGATGTGGGCCCTCTGGTGAGAGTCTGATGTTGGCTGGGTTTCTCACCCTTCTGTGAGGTGGGACCTCTGCTGTGAGGTAACTCATGCCTGGCTTGCTCATGTTGCCTTGGCAACGTGAGCACTCAGGTGGCAGTTGGGGCCTGCTGGGAATCTCCTCCCCTCAGTTATGAGAGCTCTGGATAAAACACATATGCCCTTTTTTGCCAAGTGCATTATTTTCCAAGTTCTGTCTCTTTTCCTATGCTTTAAGAGCGACTCCCGTGTACCTTCTGAAATCAGTTTCCAGCAATTCTGCCCCGCATTCAAGTCCTCTTCGCAGCCTTACTTCAGTATAATTTTGGATGATAGCTGTCATTTATAACTCTGCAGGTTTGTGAATAACAGTGTCCCTGAGCTCCTTTCTTCAACTCGCTTTCTTGTGAGCTGGCCGTAAAACTGCAGGATCTCTTCAGGTCCTAATCTGGTCCCAGCATGGCATGCAGAGCCTCTGGTTCATTCGTCTTCCTGGTGGGAAATGAGAGTTAAATTTGCCCGTCCAGACACCTACAGATAGTCTCTCATTGGTTCTCCTTATTCCTGTTCATATTCCGAAGAAATTGCAAACTGGGCCAAACAGGAGGTTAAAGGCACTGACTCTCCAAGTGGGGAGAGTGTTAGTAAAGCGTCTGGAATGTTGCACCCGAGTACCAGGGGATGAAAACTGACCCATTTGAACACGTTTCCTGATCACACGGTGGATCATACACTGGGTTCCACATGCATGTTTTAGCTGAAGGAAGAATCCCTTAACCCTGGAGAGTTGAGAACCATGGAATGGGTACCATGCAATATGACTTCAAAGGGTCTGCATTTGCTCACCGAACCTCACCAATCTTATCACTGCTGCGTTTATGCCGCTGTACACACGCTTGATTCTCTTTCGGAGACATATAAATCCATAGGTTTTAAGATTCTTACTTGTCAGGTATATTCTTAGGCGTTTAATATGGGGTGTTGAGTCCACTTCGTTGAGCAAGGAGTAGCTCATGTCTATTACATATTTGGTTTATGGAACGATATCTGTGCTAATTTCAATCTCTGTTTTTATGCAGCACCCCAACTCACCTTTCCCCTTAAGCAAGCATAAGTTGGTTTTCTACATTTGAGACCCTGTTCTGTTTTGTAATTCAGTTCCTGTGTAGCCAAGTTTACATTCCGTGCAGTAGTGATATCTTATGATGTTTCTTTTTCTGTGTGATTTATGTCACTTAGAATCATCGTACCTGAATCCACTCATTATGCTGCTATGGGCCTGATGACATAGATTTCATTGCTGAGTTATATTGCATTGTACGTAAGTACCACAAATTCTTTATCCATTTTTCGCTTTCTGTGATATTGAACTTGTACCGTAAACGAGGTTCTTGTAAACAGAGCTGTCCCAAACATTGGGGTGGCTGTGTCTTTTTGATTTTAAATTCCCTAAGCTATAGGACCATAAGTGGAAGTGCCCTAGGCTCTGTTGTTTTGTTTTTTAGATGTTTCAGGAAACACCATACACTTCTCCAGAGTGGCTGTTGGCAATTTACATCCCGCCCATGAGCATAACAAGGCTCCCAGTTCTCCATGGCCTGTCCTGCCTTTCTGGATTTTACACTTTTTTCAGATGGCCCTTTTGACCGGGGGGCAGTGAGACTTCATTGTAGTGAAGATTTCCTTTGCAAGCTTGCTTGGTTGGCCAAAAAGGGCGTATGCGTTTTTTCCTGAGGAAAAAACGCATATGCCCTTTTTGGCCAAGTGCATCATTGTGGACGTTCTGCCTCTTTTCCTATGCTTTACATGCAATTCCAGTCTACCTCCTGCAATCGGTTTCCTGCAATTCTGCCCCGTTTTCAAGTCCTCTTGGCAGCCTTACTTCAATATATTTTTGGACGATAGCTGTCATTTATAACTCTGCAGGTTTGTGAATTACAGTGCCCCTGAGCTCCTTTCTTCAACTTGCTTTCTTGTGAGCTGGCCGCAACACCGCAGCTTTGCTTCAGGCCCTAGTGTGGTTCCGGAATGGCATGCTGAACCTTTGGTTAATTCCTCTTCCTGGTGGGAAATGAGAGTTAAATTTGCCCGTCCAGACACCTCCAGCTAGTCTCTCATTGGTTCTCCTTATTCCTGTTCATTTTCCGCAGAAATTGCAAACTGGGCCAAACAGGAGGTTAAAGGCACTGACTCTCCAAGTGGGGACAGTGTTAGTAAAGCGTCTGGAATGTTGCACCCGAGTACCAGGGGACAAAAAGTGACACATTTGAACACGTTTCCCGATCACACGGTGGATCATACTCTGGGTTCCACATGCATGTTTTAGCTGAAGGAAGAATCCCTTAAACCTGCAGAGTTGAGACCCATGGAATGGGTACCATGCAATGTCACTACATAGGGTCTGCATGTGTTCACCGAACCTCACCAAACCTATCACTGCTGCATTTATGCCACTGTACACACGCTTGATTCTCTTTCGGAGACATACAAATCGATAGGTTTTAAGATTCTTACTAGTCAGGTATATTCTTAGGCGTTTAATATGGGGTGTAGAGTCCAGTTCGTTGAGAAAGGAGTAGCTCTTGTCTATTACATATTTGGCTTATGGAACGATATCTGTGCTAATTTCAATCTCTGGTTTTATGCAGCACCCCAACTCAGCTTTCCCCTTAAGCAAGCATAAGTTGGTTTTCTACATTTGAGACCCTCTTCTGTTTTGTAATTCAGATCCTTTGTAGCCAAGTTTACAAGCCGTGTATTAGTGATATCTTATAATGTTTCATTTTTCTGTGTGACTTATCTCACTTAGAATCATCGTACCTGAATCCACTCGTTATGCTTCTCTGGGCCTGACGACATAGATTTCATTGCTGAGTGATATTGCATTGTACGTAAGTACCACAACTTCTTTATCCATTTTGCGCTTTCTGTGATATTGAACTTGTACCGTAAACGAGGTTTTTGTAAACAGAACCGTCCCAAACTTTGGGGTGGCTGTGTCTTTTTGAATTTAATTTCCCTAAGCTATAGGACCATAAGTGGAATTGCCCTAGGCTCTGTTGCTTTGTTTTTTAGATGTTTCAGGAAACACCATACACTTCTCCAGAGTGGCTGTTGGCAATATACATCCCGCCCATCAGCATAACAAGGCTCCCAGTTCTCCATGGCCTGTCCTGCCTTTCTGGATTTTACACTTTTTTCAGATGGCCCTTTTGACCGGGGGGCAGTGAGACTTCATTGTAGTGCAGATTTCCTTTGCAAGCTTGCTTGGTTGTCCAAAAAGGGCGTATGCATTTTTTCCTGAATATATTCAGGAAAAAACGCATACGCCCTTTTTGGCCAAGTGCATCATTGTGAACGTTCTGCCTCTTTTCCTGTGGTTTACATGCAAATCCAGTCTACCTCCTGAAATCGGTTTCCTGCAATTCTGCCCCGCTTTCAAGTCCTCTTGGCAGCCTTACTTCAATATATTTTTGGACGATACCTGTCAATTTTAACTCTGCAGGTTTGTGAATGACAGTGCCCCTGAGCTCCTTTCTTCAACTCGCTTTCTTGTGAGCTGGCCGCAACACCGCAGGATTGCTTCAGGCCCCAGTGTGGTTCCGGCATGGCACGCTGAGCCTTTGGTTAATTCCTCTTCTTGATGAGAAATGAGAGTTAAATTTGCCCGTCCAGACACCTCCAGCTAGTCTCTTATTTGTTCTCCCTATTCCTGTTCATTTTCCGCAGAAATTGAAAACTGGGCCAAACAAGAGGTTAAAGGCACAGACTCTCCAAGTGGGGAGAGTGTTAGTAAAGCGTCTGGAATGTTGCATCCGAGTACCAGGGGACGAAAACTGAGACACCTTTGAACACGTTTCCCAATCACATGGTGTATCATACTCTGGGTTTCACATGCATGTTTTAGCTGAAGGAAGAATCCCTTAAACCTGGAGAGTTGAGACCCATGGAATGGGTACCATGCAATATGACTTCAAAGGGTCTGCATTTGCTCACCGAACCTCACCAATCCTATCACTGCTGCGTTTATGCCGCTGTACACACTCTTGATTCTCTTTCGGAGCCATATAAATCCATAGGTTTTAAGATTCTTACTAGTCAGGTATATTCGTAGTCGTTTAATATGGGGTGTTGAGTCCACTTCATTGAGTAAGGAGTAGCTCTTGTCTATTACATATTTGGCTTATGGAACGGTATCTGTGCTTATTTCAATCTCTGGTTTTATGCAGCACCCCAACTCACATTTCCCCTTAAGCAAGCATAAGTTGGTTTTCTACATTTGAGACCCTGTTCTGTTTTGTAATTCAGTTCCTGTGTAGCCAAGTTTACATTCCGTGTAGTAGTGATATCTTATGATGTTTCTTTTTCTGTGTGACTTATTTCACTTAGAATCATCGTACCTGAATCCACTCATTATGCTGCTACGGGCCTGATGACATAGATTTCATTGCTGAGTGATATTGCATTGTACGTAAGTACCACAACTTCTTTATCCATTTTTCGCTTTCTGCGATATTGAACTTGTACCGTAAACGAGGTTCTTGTAAACAGAGCTGTCCCAAACTTTGGGGTGGCTGTGTCTTTTAGATTTTAATTTCCCTAAGCTATAGGACCATAAGTGGAAGTGCCCTAGGCTCTGTTGCTTTGTTTTTTAGATGTTTCAGGAAACACCATACACTTCTCCAGAGTGGCTGTTGGCAATTTACATCCCGCCCATCAGCATAACAAGGCTCCCAGTTCTCCATGGCTTGTCCTGCCTTTCTGGATTTTACACTTTTTTCAGATGGCCCTTTTGACCGGGGGGCAGTGAGACTTCATTGTAGTGCAGATTTCCTTTGCAAGCTTGCTTGGTTGGCCAAAAAGGGCATATGCGTTTTTTCCTGAATATATTCAGGAAAAAACGCATACGCCCTTTTTGGCCAAGTGCATCATTGTGGACGTTCTGCCTCTTTTCCTATGCTTTACATGCAATTCCAGTCTACCTCCTGAAATCGGTTTCCTGCAATTCTGCCCCGCTTTCAAGTCCTCTTGGCAGCCTTACTTCAATATATTTTTGGACGATAGCTGTCATTTATAACTCTGCAGGTATGTGAATGACAGTGCCCCTGAGCTCCTTTCTTCAACTCGCTTTCTTGTGAGCTGCCCGCAAAACCGCAGGATTGCTTCAGGCCGTAGTGTGGTTCCGGCATGGCACGCTGAGTCTTTGTTTAATTCCTCTTCCTGGTGGGAAATGAGAGTTAAATTTGCCGGTCCAGACACCTCCAGCTAGTCTCTCATTGGTTCTCCCTATTCCTGTTCATTTTCCGCAGAAATTGCAAACTGGGCCAAATAGGAGGTTAAAGGCACTGACTCTCCAAGTGGGGAGAGTGTTAGTAAAGCGTCTGGAATGTTGCACCCGAGTACCGGGGGATGAAAACTGACACAATTAAACACGTTTCCCGATCACACGGTGGATCATACTCTGGGTTCCACATGCATGTTTTAGCTGAAGGAAGAATCCCTTAAACCTGGAGAGTTGAGACCCATGGAATGGGTACCATGCAATATGACTTAAAAGGGTCTGCATTTGTCCACCGAACCTCACCAATCCTATCACTGCTGCGTTTATGCCACTGTACACACGCTTGATTCTCTTTCGGAGACATATAAATCCATAGGTTTTAAGATTCTTTCTAGTCAGGTATATTCTTACGCGTTTAATATGGGGTGTAGAGTCCACTTCGTTGAGCAAGGAGTAGCTCTTGTCTATTAAATATTTGGCTTATGGAAGGTATCTGTTCTAATTTCAATCTCTGGTTTTATGCAGCACCCCAACTCACCTTTCGCCTTAAGCAAGCATAAGTTGGTTTTCTACATTTGAGACCCTGTTCTGTTTTGTAATTCAGTTCCTGTGTAGCCAAGTTTACATTCCGTGTAGTAGTGATATCTTATGATGTTTGTTTTTCTGTGTGACTTATTTCACTTAGAATCATCGTACCTGAATCCACTCATTATGCTGCTACGGGCCTGATGACATAGATTTCATTGCTGCGTGATATTGCATTGTACGTAAGTACCACAACTTCTTTATCCATTTTTCGCTTTCTGTGATATTGAACTTGGACCATAAATGAGGTTCTTGTAAACAGAGCTGTCCCTAACTTTGGGGTGGCTGAGTCTTTTTGATTTTAATTTCCCTAAGCTATAGGACCATAAGTGGAAGTGCCCTAGGCTCTGTTGCTTTGTTTTTTAGATGTTTCAGGAAACACCATACACTTCTCCAGAGTGGCTGTTGGCAATTTACATCCCGCCCATCAGCATAACAAGGCTCCCAGTTCTCCATGGCCTGTCCTGCCTTTCTGGATTTTACACTTTTTTCAGATGGCTCTTTTGACCTGGGAGCAGTGAGACTTCATTGTAGTGCAGATTTCCTGTGCAAGCTTGCTTGGTTGGCCAAAAAGTGGGTATGCGTTTTTTCCTGAATATATTCAGGAAAAAACGCATACGCCCTTTTTGGCCAAGTGCATCATTGTGGACGTTCTGCCTCTTTTCCTATGCTTTACATGCAATTCCAGTCTACCTCCTGAAATCGGTTTCCTGCAATTCTGCCCCGCTTTCAAGTCCTCTTGGCAGCCTTACTTCAATATATTTTTGGACGATAGCTATCATTTATAACTCTGCAGGTTTGTGAATGACAGTGCCCCTGAGCTCCTTTCTTCAACTCGCTTTCTTGTGAGCTGGCCGCAACACCGCAGGATTGCTTCAGGCCCTAGTGTGGTTCCGGCATGGCACGCTGAGCCTTTGGTTAATTCCTCTTCCTGGTGGGAAATGAGAGTTAAATTTGCCCGTCCAGACACCTCCAGCTAGTCTCTCATTGGTTCTCCCTATTCCTGTTCATTTTCCGCAGAAATTGCAAACTGGGCCAAACAGGAGGTTAAAGGCACTGACTCTCCAAGTGGGGAGAGTGTTAGTAAAGCGTCTGGAATGTTGCACCCGAGTACCAGGGGACGAAAACTGAGACACATTTGAACACGTTTCCCGATCACATGGTGGATCATACTCTGGGTTCCACATGCATGTTTTAGCTGAAGGAAGAATCCCTTAAACCTGGAGAGTTGAGACCCCTGCAATGGGTACCATGCAATATGATTTCAAAGGGTTTGCATTTGCTCACCGAACCTCACCAATCCTATCACTGCTGCATTTATGCCACTGTACACACGCTTGATTCTCTTTCGGAGACATATAAATCCATAGGTTTTAAGATTCTTACTAGTCAGGTATATTCTTAGGCGTTTAATATGGGGTGTAGAGTCCACTTCGTTGAGCAAGGAGTAGCTCTTGTCTATTACATATTTGGCTTAAGGAACCGTATCTGTGCTAATTTCAATCTTTGGTTTTATGCAGCACCCCAACTCACCTTTACTCTTAAGCAAGCATAAGTCGATTTTCTACATTTGAGACCCTGTTCTGTTTTGTAATTCAGTTCCTGTGTAGCCAAGTTTACATTCCATGTGGTAGAGATATCTTATGATGTTTCTTTCTCTGTGTGACTTATTTCACTTACAAACATCGTACCTGAATCCACTCATTATGCTGCTACGGGCCTGATGACATAGATTTCATTGCTGAGTGATATTGCATTGTACGTAAGTACCACAACTTCTTTATCCATTTTGCGCTTTCTGTGATATTGAACTTGTACCGTAAACGAGGTTCTTGTAAACAGAGCTGTCCCAAAGATTGGGGTGGTTGTGTCTTTTTGATTTTAATTTCCCTAAGCTATAAGACCATAAGTGGAAGTGCCCTAGGCTCTGTTGCTTTGTTTTTTAGATGTTTCAGGAAACACCATACACTTCTCCAGAGTGACTGTTGGCAATTTACATCCCGCCCATCAGCATAACAAGGCTCCCAGTTCTCCATGGCCTGTCCTGCCTTTGTGGATTTTACACTTTTTTCAGATGGCCCTTTTGACCGGGGGGCAGTGAGACTTCATTTTAGTGCAGATTTCCTTTGCAAGCTTGCTTGGTTGGCCAAAAAGTGTGTATGCGTTTATTCCTGAATATATTCAGGAAAAAACGCATACGCCCTTTTTGGCCAAGTGCATCATTGTGGACGTTCTGCCTCTTTTCCTATGCTTTACATGCAATTCCAGTCTACCTCCTGAAATCGGTTTCCTGCAATTCTGCCCCGCTTTCAAGTCCTCTTGGCAGCCTTACTTCAATATATTTTTGGACGATAGCTGTCATTTATAACTCTGCAGGTATGTGAATGACAGTGCCCCTGAGCTCCTTTCTTCAACTCGCTTTCTTGTGAGCTGGCCGCAACACCGCAGCATTGCTTCAGGCCCTAGTGTGGTTCCGGCATGGCACACTGAGCCTTTGGTTAATTCCTCTTCCTGGTGGGAAATGAGAGTTAAATTTGCCCGTCCAGACACCTCCAGCTAGTCTCTCATTGGTTCTCCCTATTCCTGTTCATTTTCCGCAGAAATTGCAAACTGGGCCAAACAGGAGGTTAAAGGCACTGACTCTCCAAGTGGGGAGAGTGTTAGTAAAGCATCTGGAATGTTGCACCCGAGTACCAGGGGACGAAAACTGACACAATTGAACACGTTTCCCGATCACACGGTGGATCATACTCTGGGTTCCACATGCATGTTTTAGCTGAAGGAAGAATCCCTTAAACCTGGAGAGTTGAGACCCATGGAATGGGTACCATGCAATATGACTTCAAAGGGTCTGCATTTGTCCACCGAACCTCACCAATCCTATCACTGCTGCGTTTATGCCGCTGTACACATGCTTGATTCTCTTTCGGAGACATATAAATCCATAGGTTTTAAGATTCTTCCTAGTCAGGTATATTCTTAGGCGTTTATTATGGGGTGTAGAGTCCACTTCGTTGAGCAAGGAGTAGCTCTTGTCTATTACATATTTGGCTTATGGAACGGTATCTGTGCTAATTTCAATCTCTGGTTTTATGCAGCACCCCAACTCACCTTTCGCCTTAAGCAAGCAAAGGTTGGTTTTCTACATTTGAGACCCTGTTCTGTTTTGTAATTCAGTTCCTGTGTAGCCAAGTTTGCATTCCGTGTAGTAGTGATATCTTATGATGTTTCTTTTTCTGTGTGACTTATTTCACTTAGAATCATCGTACCTGAATCCACTCATTATGCTGCTATGGGCCTGATGATATAGATTTCATTGCTGCGTGATATTGCATTGTACGTAATTACCACAAATTCTTTATCCATTTTTCACTTGCTGTGATACTGAACTTGTACCGTAAACGAGGTTCTTGTAAACAGAGCCGTCCCAAACTTTGGGGTGGCTGTGTCTTTTTGATTTTAATTTCCCTAAGCTATAGGACCATAAGTTGAAGTGCCCTAGGCTCTGTTGCTTTGTTTTTTAGATGTTTCAGGAAACACCATACACTTCTCCAGAGTGGCTGTTCGCAATTTACATCCCGCACATCAGCATAACAAGGTTCCCAATTCTCCATGGCCTGTCCTGCCTTTCTGGATTTTACACTTTTTTCAGATGGCCCTTTTGACTGGGGGCAGTGAGACTTCATTGTAGTGCAGATTTCCTTTTCAAGCTTGCTTGGTTGGCCAAAAAGGGCGTATGCGTTTTTTCCTGAATATATTCAGGAAAAAACGCATACGCCCTTTTTGGCCAAGTGCATCATTGTGGACGTTCTGCCTCTTTTCCTATGCTTTACATGCTATTCCAGTCTACCTCCTGAAATCGGTTTCCTGCAATTCTGCCCCGCTTTCAAGTCCTCTTGGCAGCCTTACTTCAATATATTTTTGGACGATAGCTGTCATTTATAACTCTGCAGGTATGTGAATGTCAGTGCCCCTGAGCTCCTTTCTTCAACTCGTTTTCTTGTGAGCTGGCCGCAACACCGCAGCATTGCTTCAGGCCCTAGTGTGGTTTCGGCCTGGCACGCTGAGCCTTTGGTTAATTCCTCTTCCTGGTGGGAAATGAGAGTTAAATTTGCCCGTCCAGACACCTCCAGCTAGTCTCTCATTGGTTCTCCCTATTCCTGTTCATTTTCCACAGAAATTGCAAACTGGGCCAAACAGGAGGTTAAAGGCACTGACTCTCCAAGTGGGGAGAGTGTTAGTAAAGCGTCTGGAATGTTGCACCCGAGTACCAGGGGACGAAAACTGAGACACATTTGAACACGTTTCCCGATCACATGGTGGATCATACTCTGGGTTCCACATGCATGTTTTAGCTGAAGGAAGAATCCCTTAAACCTGGAGAGTTGAGACCCCTGCAATGGGTACCATGCAATATGATTTCAAAGGGTTTGCATTTGCTCACCGAACCTCACCAATCCTATCACTGCTGCATTTATGCCACTGTACACACGCTTGATTCTCTTTCGGAGACATATAAATCCATAGGTTTTAAGATTCTTACTAGTCAGGTATATTCTTAGGCGTTTAATATGGGGTGTAGAGTCCACTTCGTTGAGCAAGGAGTAGCTCTTGTCTATTACATATTTGGCTTATGGAACCGTATCTGTGCTAATTTCAATCTTTGGTTTTATGCAGCACCCCAACTCACCTTTACTCTTAAGCAAGCATAAGTCGATTTTCTACATTTGAGACCCTGTTCTGTTTTGTAATTCAGTTCCTGTGTAGCCAAGTTTACATTCCATGTGGTAGAGATATCTTATGATGTTTCTTTCTCTGTGTGACTTATTTCACTTACAAACATCGTACCTGAATCCACTCATTATGCTGCTACGGGCCTGATGACATAGATTTCATTGCTGAGTGATATTGCATTGTACGTAAGTACCACAACTTCTTTATCCATTTTGCGCTTTCTGTGATATTGAACTTGTACCGTAAACGAGGTTCTTGTAAACAGAGCTGTCCCAAAGATTGGGGTGGTTGTGTCTTTTTGATTTTAATTTCCCTAAGCTATAAGACCATAAGTGGAAGTGCCCTAGGCTCTGTTGCTTTGTTTTTTAGATGTTTCAGGAAACACCATACACTTCTCCAGAGTGACTGTTGGCAATTTACATCCCGCCCATCAGCATAACAAGGCTCCCAGTTCTCCATGGCCTGTCCTGCCTTTGTGGATTTTACACTTTTTTCAGATGGCCCTTTTGACCGGGGGGCAGTGAGACTTCATTTTAGTGCAGATTTCCTTTGCAAGCTTGCTTGGTTGGCCAAAAAGTGTGTATGCGTTTATTCCTGAATATATTCAGGAAAAAACGCATACGCCCTTTTTGGCCAAGTGCATCATTGTGGACGTTCTGCCTCTTTTCCTATGCTTTACATGCAATTCCAGTCTACCTCCTGAAATCGGTTTCCTGCAATTCTGCCCCGCTTTCAAGTCCTCTTGGCAGCCTTACTTCAATATATTTTTGGACGATAGCTGTCATTTATAACTCTGCAGGTATGTGAATGACAGTGCCCCTGAGCTCCTTTCTTCAACTCGCTTTCTTGTGAGCTGGCCGCAACACCGCAGCATTGCTTCAGGCCCTAGTGTGGTTCCGGCATGGCACACTGAGCCTTTGGTTAATTCCTCTTCCTGGTGGGAAATGAGAGTTAAATTTGCCCGTCCAGACACCTCCAGCTAGTCTCTCATTGGTTCTCCCTATTCCTGTTCATTTTCCGTAGAAATTGCAAACTGGGCCAAACAGGAGGTTAAAGGCACTGACTCTCCAAGTGGGGAGAGTGTTAGTAAAGCATCTGGAATGTTGCACCCGAGTACCAGGGGACGAAAACTGACACAATTGAACACGTTTCCCGATCACACGGTGGATCATACTCTGGGTTCCACATGCATGTTTTAGCTGAAGGAAGAATCCCTTAAACCTGGAGAGTTGAGACCCATGGAATGGGTACCATGCAATATGACTTCAAAGGGTCTGCATTTGTCCACCGAACCTCACCAATCCTATCACTGCTGCGTTTATGCCGCTGTACACATGCTTGATTCTCTTTCGGAGACATATAAATCCATAGGTTTTAAGATTCTTCCTAGTCAGGTATATTCTTAGGCGTTTATTATGGGGTGTAGAGTCCACTTCGTTGAGCAAGGAGTAGCTCTTGTCTATTACATATTTGGCTTATGGAACGGTATCTGTGCTAATTTCAATCTCTGGTTTTATGCAGCACCCCAACTCACCTTTCGCCTTAAGCAAGCAAAGGTTGGTTTTCTACATTTGAGACCCTGTTCTGTTTTGTAATTCAGTTCCTGTGTAGCCAAGTTTGCATTCCGTGTAGTAGTGATATCTTATGATGTTTCTTTTTCTGTGTGACTTATTTCACTTAGAATCATCGTACCTGAATCCACTCATTATGCTGCTATGGGCCTGATGATATAGATTTCATTGCTGCGTGATATTGCATTGTACGTAATTACCACAAATTCTTTATCCATTTTTCACTTGCTGTGATACTGAACTTGTACCGTAAACGAGGTTCTTGTAAACAGAGCCGTCCCAAACATTGGGGTGGCTGTGTCTTTTTGATTTTAATTTCCCTAAGCTATAGGACCATAAGTTGAAGTGCCCTAGGCTCTGTTGCTTTGTTTTTTAGATGTTTCAGGAAACACCATACACTTCTCCAGAGTGGCTGTTCGCAATTTACATCCCGCACATCAGCATAACAAGGTTCCCAATTCTCCATGGCCTGTCCTGCCTTTCTGGATTTTACACTTTTTTCAGATGGCCCTTTTGACTGGGGGCAGTGAGACTTCATTGTAGTGCAGATTTCCTTTTCAAGCTTGCTTGGTTGGCCAAAAAGGGCGTATGCGTTTTTTCCTGAATATATTCAGGAAAAAACGCATACGCCCTTTTTGGCCAAGTGCATCATTGTGGACGTTCTGCCTCTTTTCCTATGCTTTACATGCTATTCCAGTCTACCTCCTGAAATCGGTTTCCTGCAATTCTGCCCCGCTTTCAAGTCCTCTTGGCAGCCTTACTTCAATATATTTTTGGACGATAGCTGTCATTTATAACTCTGCAGGTATGTGAATGTCAGTGCCCCTGAGCTCCTTTCTTCAACTCGTTTTCTTGTGAGCTGGCCGCAACACCGCAGCATTGCTTCAGGCCCTAGTGTGGTTTCGGCCTGGCACGCTGAGCCTTTGGTTAATTCCTCTTCCTGGTGGGAAATGAGAGTTAAATTTGCCCGTCCAGACACCTCCAGCTAGTCTCTCATTGGTTCTCCCTATTCCTGTTCATTTTCCACAGAAATTGCAAACTGGGCCAAACAGGAGGTTAAAGGCACTGACTCTCCAAGTGGGGAGAGTGTTAGTAAAGCGTCTGGAATGTTGCACCCGAGTACCAGGGGACGAAAACTGAGACACATTTGAACACGTTTCCCGATCACATGGTGGATCATACTCTGGGTTCCACATGCATGTTTTAGCTGAAGGAAGAATCCCTTAAACCTGGAGAGTTGAGACCCCTGCAATGGGTACCATGCAATATGACTTCAAAGGGTCTGCATTTGCTCACCGAACCTCACCAATCCTAGCACTGCTGCATTTATGCCACTGTACACACGCTTGATTCTCTTTCGGAGACATATAAATCCATAGGTTTTAAGATTCTTACTAGTCAGGTATATTCTTAGGCGTTTAGTATGGGGTGTAGAGTCCACTTCGTTGAGCAAGGAGTAGCTCTTGTCTATTACATATTTGGCTTATGGAACCGTATCTGTGCTAATTTCAATGTCTGGTTTCATGCAGCACCCCAACTCACCTTTACTCTTAAGCAAGCATAAGTCGGTTTTCTACATTTGAGACCCTGTTCTGTTTTGTAATTCAGTTCCTGTGTAGCCAAGTTTACATTCCATGTGGTAGAGATATCTTATGATGTTTCTTTCTCTGTGTGACTTATTTCACTTACAATCATCGTACCTGAATCCACTCATTATGCTGCTACGGGCCTGATGACATAGATTTCATTGCTGAGTGATATTGCATTGTACGTAAGTACCACAACTTCTTTACCCATTTTTCGCTTTCTGCGATATTGAACTTGTACCGTAAATGAGGTTCTTGTAAACAGAGCCTTCCCAAACTTTGGGTTGGCTGTGTCTTTTTGATTTTAATTTCCCTAAGCTATAGGACCATAAGTGGAAGTGCCCTAGGCTCTGTTGCTTTGTTTTTTAGATGTTTCAGGAAACACCATACACTTCTCCAGAGTGGCTGTTGGCAATTTACATCCCGCCCATCAGCATAACAAGGCTCCCAGTTCTCCATGGCCTGTCCTGCCTTTCTGGATTTTACACTTTTTTCAGATGGCCCTTTTGACCGGGGGGCAGTGAGACTTCATTGTAGTGCAGATTTCCTTTGCAAGCTTGCTTGGTTGGCCAAAAAGGGCGTATGCGTTTTTTCCTGAACATATTCAGGAATAAACGCATACGCCCTTTTTGGCCAAGTGCATCATTGTGGACGTTCTGCCTCTTTTCCTATGCTTTACATGCAATTCCAGTCTACCTCCTGAAATCGGTTTCCTGCAATTCTGCCCCGCTCTCAAGTCCTCTTGGCAGCCTTACTTCAATATATTTTTGGATGATAGCTGTCATTTATAACTCTGCATGTCTGTGAATGACAGTGCCCCTGAGCTCCTTTCTTCAACTTGTTTTCTTGTGAGCTGGCCGCAACACCATTGGATTGCTTCAGGCCCTAGTGTGGTTCCGGCATGGCCCGCTGAGCCTTTGGTTAATTCCTCTTCCTGGTGGGTAATGAGAGTTAAATTTGCCCGTCCAGACACCTCCAGCTAGTCTCTCTTGGTTCTCCCTATTCCTGTTCATTTTCCGCAGAAATTGCAAACTGGGCCAAACAGGAGGTTAAAGGCACTGACTCTCCAAGTGGGGAGAGTGTTAGTAAAGCGTCTGGAATGTTGCACCCGAGTACCGGGGGACGAAAACTGAGACACATTTGAACACGTTTCCCGATCACACGGTGGATCATACTCTGGGTTCCACATGCATGTTTTAGCTGAAGGAAGAATCCCTTAAACCTGGAGAGTTGAGACCCATGGAATGGGTACCATGCAATATGACTTCAAAGGGTCTGCATTTGCTCACCGATCCTTACCAATCCTATCACTGCTGCATTTATGCCGCTGTACACACGCTTGATTCTCTTTCGGAGACATATAAATCCATAGGTTTTAAGATTCTTACTAGTCAGGTATATTCTTAGGCGTTTAATATGTGGTGTTGAGTCCACTTCGTTGAGCAAGGAGAAGCTCTTGTCTATTACATATTTGGCTTATGGAACGGTATCTGTGCTAATTTCAATCTCTGGTTTTATGCAGCACCCCAAATCACCTTTCCCCTTAAGGAAGCATAAGTTGGTTTTCTACATTTGAGACCCTGTTCTGTTTTGTAATTCAGTTCCTGTGTAGCCAAGTTTACATTCCATGTGGTAGAGATATCTTATGATGTTTCTTTTTCTGTGTGACTTATTTCACTTAGAATCATCGTACCTGAATCCACTCATTATGCTGCTATGGGCCTGATGACATAGATTTCATTGCTGAGTGATATTGCATTGTACGTAAGTACCACAACTTCTTTATCCATTTTTCACTTTCTGTGATTTTGAACTTATACTGTAAACGAGGTTCTTGTAAACGGAGCCTTCCCAAATTTTGGGGTGGCTGTGTCTTTTTGATTTTAATTTCCCTAAGCTATAGGACCATAAGTGGAAGTGCCCTAGGCTCTGTTGCTTTGTTTTTTAGATGTTTCAGGAAACACCATACACTTCTCCAGAGTGGCTGTTGGCAATTTACATCCCGCCCATCAGCATAACAAGGCTCCCAGTTCTCCATGGCCTGTCCTGCCTTTCTGGATTTTACACTTTTTTCAGATGGCCCTTTTGACCGGGGGGCAGTGAGACTTCATTGTAGTGCAGATTTCCTTTGCAAGCTTGCTTCGTGGGCCAAAAAGGGCGTATGCGTTTTTTCCTGAATATATTCAGGAAAAAACGCATACGCCCTTTTTGGCCAAGTGCATCATTGTGGACGTTCTGCCTCTTTTCCTTTGCTTTACATGCAATTCCAGTCTACCTCCTGAAATCGGTTTCCTGCAATTCTGCCCAGCGTTCAAGTCCTCTTGGCAGCCTTACTTCAATATATTTTTGGACGATAGCTGTCATTTATAACTCTGCAGGTTTGTGAATGACAGTGCCCCTTAGCTCCTTTCTTCAACTCGCTTTCTTGTGAGCTTGCCGCAACACCGCAGCATTGCTTCAGGCCCTAGTGTGGTTCCGGCATGACATGCTGAGCCTTTGGTTAATTCTTCTTCCTGGTGGGAAATGAGAGTTAAATTTGCCCGTCCAGACACCTCCAGCTAGTCTCTCATTGGTTCTCCTTATTCCTGTTCATTTTCCGCAGAAATTGCAAACTGGGCCAAACAAGAGTTTAAAGGCACTGACTCTCCAAGTGGGGAGAGTGTTAGTAAAGCGTCTGGAATGTTGCACCCGAGTACCGGGGGATGAAAACTGACACAATTAAACACGTTTCCCGATCACACGGTGGATCATACTCTGGGTCCCACATGCATGTTTTAGCTGAAGGAAGAATCCCTTAAACCTGGAGAGTTGAGACCCATGGAATGGGTACCATGCAATATGACTTCAAAGGGTCTGCATTTGCTCACCGAACCTCACCAATCCTATCACTGCTGCGTTTATGACTCTGTACACACGCTTGATTCTCTTTCGGAGACATATAAATCCATAGGTTTTAAGATTTTTTCTAGTCAGGTATATTCTTACGCGTTTAATATGGGGTGTAGAGTCCACTTCGTTGAGCAAGGAGTAGCTCTTGTCTATTAAATATTTGGCTTATGGAATGGTATCTGTTCTAATTTCAATCTCTGGTTTTATGCAGCACCCCAACTCACCTTTCGCCTTAAGCAAGCATAAGTTGGTTTTCTACATTTGAGACCCTGTTCTGTTTTGTAATTCAGTTCCTGTGTAGCCAAGTTTACATTCCTTGTAGTAGTGATATCTTATGATGTTTGTTTTTCTGTGTGACTTATTTCACTTAGAATCATCGTACCTGAATCCACTCATTATGCTGCTATGGGCCTGATGACATAGATTTCATTGCTGAGTGATATTGCATTGTACGTAAGTACCACAACTTCTTTATCCATTTTTCGCTTTCTGTGATATTGAACTTGGACCATAAATGAGGTTCTTGTAAACAGAGCTGTGTCTAACTTTGGGGTGGCTGAGTCTTTTTGATTTTAATTTCCCTAAGCTATAGGACCATAAGTGGAAGTGCCCTAGGCTCTGTTGCTTTGTTTTTTAGATGTTTCAGGAAACACCATACACTTCTCCAGAGTGGCTGTTGGCAATTTACATCCCGCCCATCAGCATAACAAGGCTCCCAGTTCTCAATGGCCTCTCCTGCCTTTCTGGATTTTACACTTTTTTCAGATGGCCCTTTTGACCGGGGAGCAGTGAGACTTCATTGTAGTGCAGATTTCCTTTGCAAGCTTGCTTGGTTGGCCAAAAAGGGCGTATGCGTTTTTTCCTGAATATATTCAGGAAAAAACGCATACGCCCTTTTTGGCCAAGTGCATCATTGTGGACGTTCTGCCTCTTTTCCTATGCTTTACATGCAATTCCAGTCTACCTCCTGAAATCGGTTTCCTGCAATTCTGCCCCGCTTTCAAGTCCTCTTGGCAGCCTTACTTCAATATATTTTTGGACGATAGCTATCATTTATAACTCTGCAGGTATGTGAATGACAGTGCCCCTGAGCTCCTTTCTTCAACTCGCTTTCTTGTGAGCTGGCCGCAACACCGCAGGATTGCTTCAGGCCCTAGTGTGGTTCCGGCATGGCACGCTGAGCCTTTGTTTAATTCCTCTTCCTGGTGGGAAATGAGAGTTAAATTTGCCCGTCCAGACACCTCCAGCTAGTCTCTCATTGGTTCTCCCTATTCCTGTTCATTTTCCGCAGAAATTGCAAACTGGGCCAAACAGGAGGTTAAAGGCACTGACTCTCCAAGTGGGGAGAGTGTTAGTAAAGCGTCTGGAATGTTGCACCCGAGTACCAGGGGACGAAAACTGAGACACATTTGAACACGTTTCCCGATCACATGGTGGATCATACTCTGGGTTCCACATGCATGTTTTAGCTGAAGGAAGAATCCCTTAAACCTGGAGAGTTGAGACCCCTGCAATGGGTACCATGCAATATGACTTCAAAGGGTCTGCATTTGCTCACCGAACCTCACCAATCCTATCACTGCTGCATTTATGCCACTGTACACACGCTTGATTCTCTTTCTGAGACATATAAATCCATAGGTTTTAAGATTCTTACTAGTCAGGTATATTCTTAGGCGTTTAATATGGGGTGTAGAGTCCACTTCGTTGAGCAAGGAGTAGCTCTTGTCTATTACATATTTGGCTTATGGAACGGTATCTGTGCTAATTTCAATCTCTGGTTTTATGCAGCACCCCACCTCACCTTTCCCCTTAAGCAAGCATAAGTCGGTTTTCTACATTTGAGACCCTGTTCTGTTTTGTAATTCAGTTCCTGTGTAGCCAAGTTTACATTCCATGTGGTAGAGATATCTTATGATGTTTCTTTTTCTGTGTGACTTATTTCACTTAGAATCATCGTACCTGAATCCACTCATTATGCTGCTCTGGGCCTGATGACATAGATTTCATTGCTGAGTGATATTGCATTGTACGTAAGTACCACAACTTCTTTATCCATTTTTCACTTTCTGTGATTTTGAACTTTTACTGTAAACGAGGTTCTTGTAAACAGAGCCTTCCCAAATTTTGGGGTGGCTGTGTCTCTTTGATTTTAATTTCCCTAAGCTATAGGACCATAAGTGGAAGTGCCCTAGGCTCTGTTGCTTTGTTTTTTAGATGTTTCAGGAAACACCATACACTTCTCCAGAGTGGCTGTTGGCAAATTACATCCCGCCCATCAGCATAACAAGGCTCCCAGTTCTCCATGGCCTGTCCTGCCTTTCTGGATTTTACACTTTTTTCAGATGGCCCTTTTGACCGGGGAGCAGTGAGACTTCATTGTAGTGCAGATTTCCTTTGCAAACTTGCTTGGTTGGCCAAAAAGGGCGTATGCGTTTTTTCCTGAATATATTCAGGAAAAAACGCATACGCCCTTTTTGGCCAAGTGCATCATTGTGGACGTTCTGCCTCTTTTCCTATGCTTTACATGCAATTCCAGTCTACCTCCTGAAATCGGTTTCCTGCAATTCTGCCCCGCTTTCAAGTCCTCTTGGCAGCCTTACTTCAATATATTTTTGGATGATAGCTATCATTTATAACTCTGCAGGTATGTGAATGACAGTGCCCCTGAGCTCCTTTCTTCAACTCGCTTTCTTGTGAGCTGGCCGCAACACCGCAGCATTGCTTCAGGCCCTAGTGTGGTTCCAGCATGACATGCTGAGCCTTTGGTTAATTCCTCTTCCTGGTGGGAAATGAGAGTTAAATTTGCCCGTCCAGACACCTCCAGCTAGTCTCTCATTGGTTCTCCCTATTCCTGTTCATTTTCCGCAGAAATTGCAAACTGGGCCAAACAAGAGGTTAAAGGCACTGTCTCTCCAAGTGGGGAGAGTGTTAGTAAAGCGTCTGGAATGTTGCACCCGAGTACCGGGGGATGAAAACTGACACAATTAAACACGTTTCCCGATCACACGGTGGATCATACTCTGGGTTCCACATGCATGTTTTAGCTGAAGGAAGAATCCCTTAAACCTGGAGAGTTGAGACCCATGGAATGGGTACCATGCAATATGACTTCAAAGGGTCTGCATTTGCTCACCGAACCTCACCAATCCTATCACTGCTGCGTTTATGACACTGTACACACGCTTGATTCTCTTTCAGAGACATATAAATCCATAGGTTTTAAGATTCTTTCTAGTCAGGTATATTCTTACGCGTTTAATATGGGGTGTAGAGTCCACTTCGTTGAGCAAGGAGTAGCTCTTGTCTATTACATATTTGGCTTATGGAACGGTATGTGTTCTAATTTCAATCTCTGGTTTTATGCAGCACCCCAACTCACCTTTCGCCTTAAGCAAGCATAAGTTGGTTTTCTACATTTGAGACCCTGTTCTGTTTTGTAATTCAGTTCCTGTGTAGCCAAGTTTACATTCCTTGTAGTAGTGATATCTTATGATGTTTGTTTTTCTGTGTGACTTATTTCACTTAGAATCATCGTACCTGAATCCACTCATTATGCTGCTACGGGCCTGATGACATAGATTTCATTGCTGAGTGATATTGCATTGTACGTAAGTACCACAACTTCTTTATCCATTTTGCGCTTTCTGTGATATTGAACTTGGACCATAAATGAGGTTCTTGTAAACAGAGCTGTCCCGAACTTTGGGGTGGCTGAGTCTTTTTGATTTTAATTTCCCTAAGCTATAGGACCATAAGTGGAAGTGCCCTAGGCTCTGTTGCTTTGTTTTGTAGATGTTTCAGGAAACACCATACACTTCTCCAGAGTGGCTGTTGGCAATTTACATCCCGCCCATCAGCATAACAAGGCTCCCAGTTCTCCATGGCCTGTCCTGCCTTTCTGGATTTTACACTTTTTTCAGATGGCCCTTTTGACCGGGGAGCAGTGAGACTTCATTGTAGTGCAGATTTCCTTTGCAAGCTTGCTTGGTTGGCCAAAAAGGGCGTATGCGTTTTTTCCTGAATATATTCAGGAAAAAACGCATACGCCCTTTTTGGCCAAGTGCATCATTGTGGACGTTCTGCCTCTTTTCCTATGCTTTACATGCAAATCCAGTCTACCTCCTGAAATCGGTTTCCTGCAATTCTGCCCCACTTTCAAGTCCTCTTGGCAGCCTTACTTCAATATCTTTATGGACGATAGCTGTCATTTATAACTCTGCAGTTTTGTGAACTACAGTGCCCCTGAGCTCCTTTCTTCAACTTGCTTTCTTGTGAGCTGGCCGCAACACCGCAGCATCGCTTCAGGCCCTAGTGTGTTTCCGGCATGGCACATTGAGCCTTTGGTTAATTCCTCTTCCTGGTGGGAAATGAGAGTTAAATTTGCCCGTCCAGACACCTCCAGCTAGTCTCTCATTGGTTCTCCCTATTCCTGTTCATTTTCCGCAGAAATTGCAAACTGGGCCAAACAGGAGGTTAAAGGCACTGACTCTCCAAGTGGGGAGAGTGTTAGTAAAGCGTCTGGAATGTTGCACCCGAGTACCAGGGGATGAAAACTGACACATTTGAACACGTTTCCCGATCACACGGTGGATCATACTCTGGGTTCCACATGCATGTTTTAGCTGAAGGAAGAATCCCTTAAACCTGGAGAGTTGAGACCCATGGAATGGGTACCATGCAATATGACTTCAAAGGGTCTGCATTTGCTCACCGAACCTCATCAATCCTATCACTGCTGCGTTTATGCCACTATACACACGCTTGATTCTCTTTTGGAGATATATAAATCCATAGGTTTTAAGATTCTTACTAGTCAGGTATATTCTTAGGCGTTTAATATGGGGTGTTGAGTCCACTTCGTTGAGCAAGGTGTAGCTCTTTTCTATTACATATTTGGCTTATGGAACGATATCTGTGCTAATTTCAATGTCTGGTTTTATGCAGCACCCCAACTCACCTTTCCCCTTAAGGAAGCATAAGTTGGTTTTCTACATTTGAGACCCTGTTCTGTTTTGTAATTCAGTTCCTGTGTAGCCAAGTTTACATTCCGTGTAGTAGTGATATCTTATGATGTTTCTTTTTCTGTGTGACTTATTTCACGTAGAATCATCGTACCTGAATCCACTCATTATGCTGCTATGGGCCTGATGACATAGATTTCATTGCTGAGTGATATTGCATTGTAGGTAAGTACCACAACTTCTTTACCCATTTTTCGCTTTCTGCGATATTGAACTTGTACTGTAAACGAGGTTCTTGTAAACAGAGCCGTCCCAAACTTTGGGTTGGCTGTGTCTTTTTGATTTTAATTTCCCTAAGCTATAGGACCATAAGTGGAAGTGCCCTAGGCTCTGTTGCTTTGTTTTTTAGATGTTTCAGGAAACACCATACACTTCTCCAGAGTGGCTGTTGGCAATTTACATCCCGCCCATCAGCATAACAAGGCTCCCAGTTCTCCATGGCCTGTCCTGCCTTTCTGGATTTTACACTTTTTTCAGATGGCCCTTTTGACCGGGGGGCAGTGAGACTTCATTGTAGTGCAGATTTCCTTTGCAAGCTTGCTTCGTGGGCCAAAAAGGGCGTATGCGTTTTTTCCTGAATATATTCAGGAAAAAACGCATACGCCCTTTTTGGCCAAGTGCATCATTGTGGACGTTCTGCCTCTTTTCCTATGCTTTACATGCAATTCCAGTCTACCTCCTGAAATCGGTTTCCTGCAATTCTGCCCCGCTTTCAAGTCCTCTTGGCAGCCTTACTTCAATATATTTTTGGATGATAGTTGTCATTTATAACTCTGCATGTCTGTGAATGACAGTGCCCCTGAGCTCCTTTCTTCAAATTGTTTTCTTGTGAGCTGGCCGCAACACCGTAGGATTGCTTCAGGCCCTAGTGTGGTTCCGGCACGGCACGCTGAGCCTTTGGTTAATTCCTCTTCCTGGTGGGTAATGAGAGTTAAATTTGCCCATCCAGACACCTCCAGCTAGTCTCTCTTGGTTCTCCCTATTCCTGTTCATTTTCCGCAGAAATTGCAAACTGGGCCAAACAGGAGGTTAAAGGCACTGACTTTCCAAGTGGGGAGAGTGTTAGTAAAGCGTCTGGAATGTTGCACTCGAGTACCGGGGGACGAAAATTGAGACACATTTGAACACGTTTCCCGATCACACGGTGGATCATACTCTGGGTTCCACATGCATGTTTTAGCTGAAGGAAGAATCCCTTAAACCTGGAGAGTTGAGACCCATGGAATGGGTACCATGCAATATGACTTCAAAGGGTCTGCATTTGCTCACCGAACCTCACCAATCCTATCACTGCTGCATTTATGCCGCTGTACACACGCTTGATTCTCTTGCAGAGACATATAAATCCATAGGTTTTAAGATTCTTACTAGTCAGGTATATTCTTAGACGTTTAATATGTGGTGTTGTGTCCACTTCGTTGAGCAAGGAGAAGCTCTTGTCTATTACATATTTGGCTTATGGAACGGTATCTGTGCTAATTTCAATCTCTGGTTTTATGCAGCACCCCAACTCACCTTTCCCCTTAAGCAAGCATAAGTTGGTTTTCTACATTTGAGACCCTGTTCTGTTTTGTAATTCAGTTCCTCTGTAGCCAAGTTTACATTCCGTGTAGTAGTGATATCTTATGATGTTTCTTTTTTTGTGTGACTTATTTCACTTAGAATCATCGTACCTGAATCCACTCATTATGCTGCTACGGGCCTGATGACATAGATTTCATTGCTGAGTGATATTGCATTGTACGTAAGTACCACAACTTCTTTATCCATTTTTCGCTTTCTGTGATATTGAACTTGTACCGTAAAGGAGGTTCTTGTAAACTGAGCCATCCCAAACTTTGGGTTGGTTGTGTCTTTTTGATTTTAATTTCCCTAAGCTATAGGACCATAAGTGGAAGTGCCCTAGGCTCTGTTGCTTTGTTTTTTAGATGTTTCAGGAAACACCATACACTTCTCCATTGTCGCTGTTGGCAATTTACATCCCGCCCATCAGCATAACAAGGCTCTCACGTCTCCATGGCCTGTCCTGCCTTTCTGGATTTTACACTTTTTTCAGATGGCCCTTTTGACTGGGGGCCAGTGAGACTTCATTGTAGTGCAGATTTCCTTTGCAAGCTTGCTTGGTTGGCCAAAAAGGGCGTATGCGTTTTTTCATGAATATATTCAGGAAAAAACGCATATGCCCCTTTTGACCAAGTGCATCATTGTGGACGTTCTGCCTCTTTTCCTATGCTTTACATGCAATTCCAGTCTACCTCCTGAAATCGGTTTCCTGCAATTCTGCCCCGCTTTCAAGTCCTCTTGGCAGCCTTACTTTAATATATTTTTGGACGATAGCTGTCATTTTTAACTCTGCAGCTTTGTGAATGACAGTGCCCCTGAGCTCCTTTCTTCAACTCGCTTTCTTGTGAGCAGGCCGCAACACCGCAGGATTGCTTCAGGCCCTAGTGTGGTTCCGGCACGGCACGCTTAGCCTTTGGTTAAATCCTCTTCCTGGTGGGAAACGAGAGTTAAATTTGCCCGTCCAGACACCTCCAGCTAGTCTCTCATTGGTTCTCCCTATTCCTGTTCATTTTCCGCAGAAATTGCAAACTGAGCCAAACAGGAGGTTAAAGGCACTGACTCTCCAAGTGGGGAGAGTGTTAGTAAAGCGTCTGGAATGTTGCACCCGAGTACCGGGGGACGAAAACTGAGACACCTTTGAACACGTTTCCCGATCACACGGTGGATCATACTCTGGGTTCCACATGCATGTTTTAGCTGAAGGAAGAATCCCTTAAACCTGGAGAGTTGAGACCCATGGAATGGGTACCATGCAATATGACTTCAAAGGGTCTGCATTTGCTCACCGATCCTTACCAATCCTATCACTGCTGCATTTATGCCGCTGTACACACGCTTGATTCTCTTGCAGAGACATATAAATCCATAGGTTTTAAGATTCTTACTAGTCAGGTATATTCTTAGGCGTTTAATATGTGGTGTTGAGTCCACTTCGCTGAGCAAGGAGAAGCTCTTGTCTATTACATATTTGGCTTATGGAACGGTATCTGTGCTAATTTCAATCTCTGGTTTTATGCAGCACCCCAACTCACCTTTCCCCTTAAGGAAGCATAAGTTGGTTTTCTACATTTGAGACCCTGTTCTGTTTTGTAATTCAGTTCCTCTGTAGCCAAGTTTACACTCCGTGTAGTAGTGATATCTTATGATGTTTCTTTTTTTGTGTGACTTATTTCACGTAGAATCATCATACCTGAATCCACTCATTATGCTGCTACGGGCCTGATGACATAGATTTCATTGCTGAGTGATATTGCATTGTACGTAAGTACCACAACTTCTTTATCCATTTTTCGCTTTCTGTGATATTGAACTTGTACCGTAAACGAGGTTCTTGTAAACTGAGACATCCCAAACTTTGGGGTGGCTGTGTCTTTTTGATTTTAATTTCCCTAAGCTATAGGACCATAAGTGGAAGTGCCCTAGGCTCTGTCGCTTTGTTTTTTAGATGTTTCAGGAAACACCATACACTTCTCCATTGTCGCTGTTGGCAATTTACATCCCGCCCATCAGCATAACAAGGCTCTCATGTCTCCATGGCCTGTCCTGCCTTTCTGGATTTTACACTATTATCAGATGGCCCTTTTGACTGGGGGCCTGTGAGACTTCATTGTAGTGCAGATTCTCTTTTCAAGCTTGATTGGTTGGCCAAAAAGGGCGTATGCATGTTTTCCTGAATATATTCAGGAAAAAACGCGTATGCACTTTTTAGCCAAGTGCATCATTGTGGACGTTCTGCCTCTTTTCCTATGCTTTACATGCAATTCCAGTCTACCTCCTGAAATCGGTTTCCTGCAATTCTGCCCCGCTTTCAAGTCCTCTTGGCAGCCTTACTTCAATATATTTTTGGACGATAGCTGTCATTTATAACTCTGCAGGTTTGTGAATGACAGTGCCCCTGAGCTCCTTTCTTCAACTCGCTTTCTTGTGAGCTGGCCACAACACCGCAGGATTGCTTCAGGCCCTAGTGTTGTTCAGGCACAGCACGCTTTGCCTTTGGTTAATTCCTCTTCCTTGTGGGTAATGAGAGTTAAATTTGCCCGTTCAGACACCTCCAGCTAGTCTCTCTTGTTTCTCCCTATTCCTGTTCATTTTCTGCAGAAATTGCAAACTGGGCCAAACAGGAGGTTAAATGCACTGACTCTCCAAGTGGGGAGAATGTTAGTAAAGCGTCTGGAATGTTGCACCCGAGTACCGGGGGACGAATACTGAGACACATTTGAACACGTTTCCCGATCACACGGTGGATCATACTCTGGGTTCCACATGCATGTTTTAGCTGAAGGAAGAATCCCTTAAACCTGGAGAGTTGAGACCCATGGAATGGGTACCATGCAGTATGACTTCAAAGGGTCTGCATTTGCTCACCGATCCTCACCAATCCTATCACTGCTGCATTTATGCCACTGTACACATGCTTGATTCTCTTTCGGAGACATATAAATCCATAGGTTTTAAGATTCTTACTAATTAGTTATATTTTTAGGCGTTTAATATGGGGTGTTGAGTCCACTTCGTTGAGCAAGGAGTAGCTCTTGTCTATTACATATTTGGCTTATGGAACGGTATATGTGCTAATTTCAATCTCTGGTTTTATGCAGCACCCCAACTCACCTTTCCCCTTAAGCAAGCATAAGTTGGTTTTCTACATTTTAGACCCTGTTCTGTTTTGTAATCCAGTTCCTGTGTAGCCAAGTTTACATTCCGTGTAGTAGTGATATCTTATGATGTTTCCTTTTCTCTGTGACTTATTTCACTTAGAGTCATCGTACCTGGATCCACTCGTTATGCTTCTACGGGCCTGATGACATAGATTTCATTGCTGAGTGATATTGCATTGTACGTAAGTACCACAACTTCTTTATCCATTTTTCGCTTTCTGCGATATTGAACTTGTACCGTAAACGAGGTTCTTGTAAACAGAGCCGTCCCAAATTTTAGGGTGGCTGTGTCTTTTTGATTTTAAGTTCCCTAAGCTATAGGACCATAAGTGGAAGTGCCCTAGGCTCTGTTGCTTTGTTTTTTAGATGTTTCAGGAAACACCATACACTTCTCCAGAGTGGCTGTTGGCAATTTACATCCCGCCCATCAGCATAACAAGGCTCCCACTTCTCCATGGCCTCTCCTGCCTTTCTGGATTTTACACTTTTTTCAGATGGCCCTTAAGACCGGGGGGCAGTGACACTCCATTGTAGTGAAGATTTCCTTTGCAAGCTTGCTTGGTTGGACAAAAAGGGCGTATGCGTTTTTTCCTGAATATATTCAGGAAAAAACGCATACGCCCTTTTTGGCCAAGTGCATCATTGTGGACGTTCTGCCTCATTTCCTATTCTTTACATGCAATTCCAGTCTACCTCCTGAAATCGGTTTCCTGCAATTCTGCCGCACTTTCAAGTCCTCTTGGCAGCCTTACTTCAATATATTTTTGGACGATAGCTGTCATTTATAACTCTGCAGGTCTGTGAATGACAGTGCCCCTGAGCTCCTTTCTTCAACTCGCTTTCTTGTGAGCTGGCCGCAACACCGCAGGGTTTCTTCAGGCCCCAGTGTGGTTACGGCATGGCACGCTGAGCCTTTGGTTAATTCCTCTTCCTGGTGGGAAATGAGAGTTAAATTTGCCCGTCCAGACACCTCCAGCTAGTCTCTCATTTCTTCTCCCTATTCCTGTTCATTTTCCACAGAAATTGCAAAACTGGGCCAATCAGGAGGTTAAAGGCACTGACTCTCCAAGTGGGGAGAGTGTTAGTAAAGCGTCTGGAATGTTGCATCCGAGTACCAGGGGACGAAAACTGAGACACGTTTGAACACGTTTCCCGATCACATGGTGTATCATACTCTGGGTTCCACATGCATGTTTTAGCTGAAGGAAGAATCCCTTAAACCTGGAGAGTTGAGACCCATGGAATGGGTACCATGCAATATGACTTCAAAGGGTCTGCATTTGCTCACCGAACCTCACCAATCCTATCACTGCTGCGTTTATGCCGCTGTACACACTCTTGATTATCTTTCGGAGACATATAAATCCATAGGTTTTAAGATTCTTACTAGTCAGGTATATTCGTAGGCGTTTAATATGGGGTGTTGAGTCCACTTCATTGAGCAAGGAGTAGCTCTTGTCTATTACATATTTGGCTTATGGAACCGTATCTGTGCTTATTTCAATCTCTGGTTTTATGCAGCACCCCAACTCACCTTTCCCCTTAAGCAAGCATAAGTTGGTTTTCTACATTTGAGACCCTGTTCTGTTTTGTAATTCTGTTCCTGTGTAGCCAAGTTTACATTCCGTGTAGTAGTGACATCTTATGATGTTTCTTTTTCTGTGTGACTTATTTCACTTAGAATCATCGTACCTGAATCCACTCATTATGCTTCTACGGGCCTGATGACATAGATTTCATTGCTGAGTGATATTGCATTGTACGTAAGTACCACAACTTCTTTATCCATTTTTCGCTTTCTGCGATATTAAACTTGTACCGTAAACGAGGTTCTTGTAAACAGAGCCTTCCCAAACTTTGGGGTGGCTGTGTCTTTTTGATTTTAATTTCCCTAAGCTATAGGACCATAAGTGGAAGTGCCCTAGGCTCTGTTGCTTTGTTTTGTAGATGTTTCAGGAAACACCATACACTTCTCCAGAGTGGCTGTTGGCAATTTACATCCCGCCCATCAGCATAACAAGGCTCCCAGTTCTCCATGGCTTGTCCTGCCTTTCTGGATTTTACACTTTTTTCAGATGGCCCTTTTGACCGGGGGGCAGTGAGACTTCATTGTAGTGCAGATTTCCTTTGCAAGCTTGCTTGGTTGGCCAAAAAGGGCGTATGTGTTTTTTCCTGAATATATTCAGGAAAAAACGCATACGCCCTTTTTGGCCAAGTGCATCATTGTGGACGTTCTGCCTCTTTTCCTGTGGTTTACATGCAAATCCACTCTACCTCCTGAAATCGGTTTCCTGCAATTCTGCCCCGCTTTCAAGTCCTCTTGGCAGACTTACTTCAATATATTTTTGGACGATAGCTGTCATTTTTAACTCTGCAGGTTTGTGAATGACAGTGCCCCTGAGCTCCTTTCTTCAACTCGCTTTCTTGTGAGCTGGCCGCAACACCGCAGGATTGCTTCAGGCCCCAGTGTGGTTCCGGCATGGCACGCTGAGCCTTTGGTTAATTCCTCTTCCTGTTTGGAAATGAGAGTTAAATTTGCCCGTTCAGACACCTCCAGCTAGTCTCTTATTGGTTCTCCCTATTCCTGTTCATTTTCCGCAGAAATTGCAAACTGGGCCAAACAGGAGGTTAAAGGCACTGACTCTCCAAGTGGGGAGAGTGTTAGTAAAGCGTCTGGAATGTTGCATCCGAGTACCAGGGGACGAAAACTGAGAAACCTTTGAACACGTTTCCCAATCACATGGTGTATCATACTCTGGGTTCCACATGCATGTTTTAGCTGAAGGAAGAATCCCTTAAACCTGGAGAGTTGAGACCCATGCAATGGGTACCATGAAATATGACTTCAAAGTGTCTGCATTTGCTCACCGATCCTCACCAATCCTATCACTGCTGCGTTTATGCCGCTGTACACATGCTTGATTCTCTTTCGGAGACATATAAATCCATAGGTTTTAAGATTCTTACTAGTCAGGTATATTCGTAGGCGTTTAATATGGGGTGTTGAGTCCACTTCATTGAGCAAGGAGTAGCTCTTGTCTATTACATATTTGGCTTATGGAACGGTATCTGTGCTTATTTCAATCTCTGGTTTTATGCAGCACCCCAACTCACATTTCCCCTTAAGCAAGCATAAGTTGGTTTTCTACATTTGAGACCCTGTTCTGTTTTGTAATTCAGTTCCTGTGTAGCCAAGTTTACATTCCGTGTAGTAGTGATATCTGATGATGTTTCTTTTTCTGTGTGACTTATTTCACTTAGAATCATCGTACCTGAATCCACTCATTATGCTGCTACAGGCCTGATGACATAGATTTCATTGCTGAGTGATATTGCATTGTACGTAAGTACCACAACTTCTTTATCCATTTTTCGCTTTCTGAGATATTAAACTTGTACCGTAAACGAGGTTCTTGTAAACAGAGCTGTCCCAAACATTTGGGTGGCTGTGTCTTTTTGATTTTAATTTCCCTAAGCTATAGGACCATAAGTGGAAGTGCCCTAGGCTCTGTTGCTTTGTTTTTTAGATGTTTCAGGAAACACCATACACTTCTCCAGGGTGGCTGTTGGCAATTTACATCCTGCCCATCAGCATAACAAGGCTCCCAGTTCTCCATGGCTTGTCCTGCCTTTCTGGATTTTACACTTTTTTCAGATGGCCCTTTTGACCGGGGGGCAGTGAGACTTCATTGTAGTGCAGATTTCCTTTGCAAGCTTGCTTGGTTGGCCAAAAAGGGCGTATGCGTTTTTTCCTGAATATATTCAGGAAAAAACGCATACGCCCTTTTTGGCCAAGTGCATCATTGTGGACGTTCTGCCTCTTTTCCTATGCTTTACATGCAATTCCAGTCTACCTCCTGAAATCGGTTTCCTGCAATTCTGCCCCGCTTTCAAGTCCTCTTGGCAGCCTTACTTCAATATATTTTTGGACGATAGCTGTCATTTATAACTCTGCAGGTTTGAAAATGACAGTGGCCCTGAGCTCCTTTCTTCAACTCGCTTTCTTGTGAGCTGGCCGCAACACCGCAGGATTGCTTCAGGCCCTAGTTTGGTTCCGGCATGACACACTGAGCATTTGGTTAATTCCTCTTCCTGGTGGGAAATGAGAGTTAAATTTGCCCGTCCAGACACCTCCAGCTAGTCTCTCATTGCTTCTCCCTATTCCTGTTCATTTTCCACAGAAATTGCAAAACTGGGCCAATCAGGAGGTTAAAGGCACTGACTCTCCAAGTGGGGAGAGTGTTAGTAAAGCGTCTGGAATGTTGCATCCGAGTACCAGGGGACGAAAACTGAGACACGTTTGAACACGTTTCCCGATCACATGGTGTATCATACTCTGGGTTCCACATGCATGTTTTAGCTGAAGGAAGAATCCCTTAAACCTGGAGAGTTGAGACCCATGGAATGGGTACCATGCAATATGACTTCAAAGGGTCTGCATTTGCTCACCGAACCTCACCAATCCTATCACTGCTGCGTTTATGCCGCTGTACACACTCTTGATTATCTTTCGGAGACATATAAATCCATAGGTTTTAAGATTCTTACTAGTCAGGTATATTCGTAGGCGTTTAATATGGGGTGTTGAGTCCACTTCATTGAGCAAGGAGTAGCTCTTGTCTATTACATATTTGGCTTATGGAACCGTATCTGTGCTTATTTCAATCTCTGGTTTTATGCAGCACCCCAACTCACCTTTCCCCTTAAGCAAGCATAAGTTGGTTTTCTACATTTGAGACCCTGTTCTGTTTTGTAATTCTGTTCCTGTGTAGCCAAGTTTACATTCCGTGTAGTAGTGACATCTTATGATGTTTCTTTTTCTGTGTGACTTATTTCACTTAGAATCATCGTACCTGAATCCACTCATTATGCTTCTACGGGCCTGATGACATAGATTTCATTGCTGAGTGATATTGCATTGTACGTAAGTACCACAACTTCTTTATCCATTTTTCGCTTTCTGCGATATTAAACTTGTACCGTAAACGAGGTTCTTGTAAACAGAGCCTTCCCAAACTTTGGGGTGGCTGTGTCTTTTTGATTTTAATTTCCCTAAGCTATAGGACCATAAGTGGAAGTGCCCTAGGCTCTGTTGCTTTGTTTTGTAGATGTTTCAGGAAACACCATACACTTCTCCAGAGTGGCTGTTGGCAATTTACATCCCGCCCATCAGCATAACAAGGCTCCCAGTTCTCCATGGCTTGTCCTGCCTTTCTGGATTTTACACTTTTTTCAGATGGCCCTTTTGACCGGGGGGCAGTGAGACTTCATTGTAGTGCAGATTTCCTTTGCAAGCTTGCTTGGTTGGCCAAAAAGGGCGTATGTGTTTTTTCCTGAATATATTCAGGAAAAAACGCATACGCCCTTTTTGGCCAAGTGCATCATTGTGGACGTTCTGCCTCTTTTCCTGTGGTTTACATGCAAATCCACTCTACCTCCTGAAATCGGTTTCCTGCAATTCTGCCCCGCTTTCAAGTCCTCTTGGCAGACTTACTTCAATATATTTTTGGACGATAGCTGTCATTTTTAACTCTGCAGGTTTGTGAATGACAGTGCCCCTGAGCTCCTTTCTTCAACTCGCTTTCTTGTGAGCTGGCCGCAACACCGCAGGATTGCTTCAGGCCCCAGTGTGGTTCCGGCATGGCACGCTGAGCCTTTGGTTAATTCCTCTTCCTGGTGGGAAATGAGAGTTAAATTTGCCCGTTCAGACACCTCCAGCTAGTCTCTTATTGGTTCTCCCTATTCCTGTTCATTTTCCGCAGAAATTGCAAACTGGGCCAAACAGGAGGTTAAAGGCACTGACTCTCCAAGTGGGGAGAGTGTTAGTAAAGCGTCTGGAATGTTGCACCCGAGTACCAGGGGACGAAAACTGAGACACATTTGAACACGTTTCCCGATCACATGGTGGATCATACTCTGGGTTCCACATGCATGTTTTAGCTGAAGGAAGAATCCCTTAAACCTGGAGAGTTGAGACCCCTGCAATGGGTACCATGCAATATGACTTCAAAGGGTCTGCATTTGCTCACCGAACCTCACCAATCCTATCACTGCTGCATTTATGCCACTGTACACACGCTTGATTCTCTTTCTGAGACATATAAATCCATAGGTTTTAAGATTCTTACTAGTCAGGTATATTCTTAGGCGTTTAATATGGGGTGTAGAGTCCACTTCGTTGAGCAAGGAGTAGCTCTTGTCTATTACATATTTGGCTTATGGAACGGTATCTGTGCTAATTTCAATCTCTGGTTTTATGCAGCACCCCAACTCACCTTTCCCCTTAAGCAAGCATAAGTCGGTTTTCTACATTTGAGACCCTGTTCTGTTTTGTAATTCAGTTCCTGTGTAGCCAAGTTTACATTCCATGTGGTAGAGATATCTTATGATGTTTCTTTTTCTGTGTGACTTATTTCACTTAGAATCATCGTACCTGAATCCACTCATTATGCTGCTATGGGCCTGATGACATAGATTTCATTGCTGAGTGATATTGCATTGTACGTAAGTACCACAACTTCTTTATCCATTTTTCGCTTTCTGTGATTTTGAACTTGGACCATAAATGAGGTTCTTGTAAACAGAGATGTCCCTAACTTTGGGGTGGCTGAGTCTTTTTGATTTTAATTTCCCTAAGCTATAGGACCATAAGTGGAAGTGCCTTAGGCTCTGTTGCTTTGTTTTTTAGATGTTTCAGGAAACACCATACACTTCTCCAGAGTGGCTGTTGGCAATTTACATCCTGCCCATGAGCATAACAAGGCTCCCAGTTCTCCATGGCCTGTCCTGCCTTTCTGGATTTTACACTTTTTTCAGATGGCCCTTTTGACCGGGGAACAGTGAGACTTCATTGTAGTGCAGATTTCCTTTGCAAGCTTGCTTGGTTGGCCAAAAAGGGCGTATGCGTTTTTTCCTGAATATATTAAGGAAAAAACGCATACGCACTTTTTGGCCAAGTGCATCATTGTGGACGTTCTGCCTCTTTTCCTATGCTTTACATGCAATTCCAGTCTACCTCCTGAAATCGGTTTCCTGCAATTCTGCCCCGCTTTCAAGTCCTCTTGGCAGCCTTACTTCAATATATTTTTGGACGATAGCTATCATTTATAACTCTGCAGGTATGTGAATGACAGTGCCCCTGAGCTCCTTTCTTCAACTCGCTTTCTTGTGAGCTGGCCGCAACACCGCAGGATTGCTTCAGGCCCTAGTGTGGTTCCGGCATGGCACGCTGAGCCTTTGTTTAATTCCTCTTCCTGGTGGGAAATGAGAGTTAAATTTGCCCGTCCAGACACCTCAAGCTAGTCTCTCATTGGTTCTCCCTATTCCTGTTCATTTTCCGCAGAAATTGCAAACTGGGCCAAACAGGAGGTTAAAGGCATTGACTCTCCAAGTGGGGAGAGTGTTAGTAAAGCGTCTGGAATGTTGCACCCGAGTACCAGGGGACAAAAACTGAGACACATTTGAACACGTTTCCCGATCACATGGTGGATCATACTCTGGGTTCCACATGCATGTTTTAACTGAAGGAAGAATCCCTTAAACCTGGAGAGTTGAGACCCCTGCAATGGGTACCATGCAATATGACTTCAAAGGGTCTGCATTTGCTCACCGAACCTCACCAATCCTATCACTGCTGCATTTATGCCACTGTACACACGCTTGATTCTCTTTCTGAGACATATAAATCCATAGGTTTTAAGATTCTTACTAGTCAGGTATATTCTTAGGCGTTTAATATGGGGTGTAGAGTCCACTTCGTTGAGCAAGGAGTAGCTCTTGTCTATTACATATTTGGCTTATGGAACGGTATCTGTGCTAATTTCAATCTCTGGTTTTATGCAGCACCCCAACTGAGCTTTCCCCTTAAGCAAGCATAAGTCGGTTTTCTACATTTGAGACCCTGTTCTGTTTTGTAATTCAGTTCCTGTGTAGCCAAGTTTACATTCCATGTGGTAGAGATATCTTATGATGTTTCTTTCTCTGTGTGACTTATTTCACTTAGAATCATTGTACCTGAATCCACTCATTATGCTGCTACGGGCCTGATGACATAGATTTCATTGCTGAGTGATATTGCATTGTACGTAAGTACCACAACTTCTTTATCCATTTTGCGCTTTCTGTGATATTGAACTTGTACCGTAAACGAGGTTCTTGTAAACAGAGCTGTTCCAAAGATTGGGGTGGTTGTGTGTTTTAGATTTTAATTTCCCTAAGCTATAGGACCATAAGTGGAAGTGCCCTAGGCTCTGTTGCCTTGTTTTTTAGATGTTTCAGGAAACACCATACACTTCTCCAGAGTGACTGTTGGCAATTTACATCCCGCCCATCAGCATAACAAGGCTCCCAGTTCTCCATGGCCTGTCCTGCCTTTCTGGATTTTACACTTTTTTCAGATGGCCCTTTTGACCGGGGGGCAGTGAGACTTCATTGTAGTGCAGATTTCCTTTGCAAGCTTGCTTGGTTGGCCAAAAAGGGCGTATGCGTTTATTCCTGAATATATTCAGGAAAAAACGCATACGCCCTTTTTGGCCAAGTGCATCATTGTGGACGTTCTGCCTCTTTTCCTATGCTTTACATGCAATTCCAGTCTACCTCCTGAAATCGGTTTCCTGCAATTCTGCCCCGCTTTCAAGTCCTCTTGGCAGCCTTACTTCAATATATTTTTGGACGATAGCTGTCATTTATAACTCTGCAGGTATGTGAATGACAGTGCCCCTGAGCTCCTTTCTTCAACTCGCTTTCTTGTGAGCTGGCCGCAACACCGCAGCATTGCGTCAGGCCCTAGTGTGGTTCCGGCATGGCACACTGAGCCTTTGGTTAATTCCTCTTCCTGGTGGGAAATGAGAGTTAAATTTGCCCGTCCAGACACCTCCAGCTAGTCTCTCATTGGTTCTCCCTATTCCTGTTCATTTTCCGCAGAAATTGCAAACTGGGCCAAACAAGAGGTTAAAGGCACTGACTCTCCAAGTGGGGAGAGTGTTAGTAAAGCATCTGGAATGTTGCACCCGAGTCCCGGGGGATGAAAACTGACACAATTAAACACGTTTCCCGATCACACGGTGGATCATACTCTGGGTTCCACATGCATGTTTTAGCTGAAGGAAGAATCCCTTAAACCTGGAGAGTTGAGACCCATGGAATGGGTACCATGCAATATGACTTCAAAGGGTCTGCATTTGCTCACCGAACCTCACCAATCCTATCACTGCTGCGTTTATGACACTGTACACACGCTTGATTCTCTTTCGGAGACATATAAATCCATAGGTTTTAAGATTCTTTCTAGTCATGTATATTCTTACGCGTTTAATATGGGGTGTAGAGTCCACTTCGTTGAGCAAGGAGTAGCTCTTGTGTATTAAATATTTGGGTTATGGAACAGTATCTGTTCTAATTTCAATCTCTGGTTTTATGCAGCACCCCAACTCACCTTTCGCCTTAAGCAAGCATAAGTTGGTTTTCTACATTTGAGACCCTGTTCTGTTTTGTAATTCAGTTCCTGTGTAGCCAAGTTTACATTCCTTGTAGTAGTGATATCTTATGATGTTTGTTTTTCTGTGTGACTTATTTCACTTAGAATCATCGTACCTGAATCCACTCATTATGCTGCTACGGGCCTGATGACATAGATTTCATTGCTGAGTGATATTGCATTGTACGTAAGTACCACAACTTCTTTATCCATTTTTTGCTTTCTGTGATATTGAACTTGGACCATAAATGAGGTTCTTGTAAACAGAGCTGTCCCTAACTTTGGGGTGGCTGAGTCTTTTTGATTTTAATTTCCCTAAGCTATAGGACCATAAGTGGAAGTGCCCTAGGCTCTGTTGCTTTGTTTTTTAGATGTTTCAGGAAACACCATACACTTCTCCAGAGTGGCTGTTGGCAATTTACATCCCGCCCATCAGCATAACAAGGCTCCCAGTTCTCCATGGCCTGTCCTGCCTTTCTGGATTTTACACTTTTTTCAGATGGCCCTTTTGACCGGGGAGCAGTGAGACTTCATTGTAGTGCAGATTTCCTTTGCAAGCTTGCTTGGTTGGCCAAAAAGTGCGTATGCGTTTTTTCCGGAATATATTCAGGAAAAAACGCATACGCCCTTTTTGGCCAAGTGCATCATTGTGGACGTTTTGCCTCTTTTCCTATGCTTTACATGCAATTCCAGTCTACCTCCTGAAATCGGTTTCCTGCAATTCTGCCCCGCTTTCAAGTCCTCTTGGCAGCCTTACTTCAATATATTTTTGGACGATAGCTATCATTTATAACTCTGCAGGTATGTGAATGACAGTGTCCCTGAGCTCCTTTCTTCAACTCGCTTTCTTGTGAGCTGGCCGCAACACCGCAGGATTGCTTCAGGCCCCAGTGTGGTTCCGGCATGGCACGCTGAGCCTTTGGTTAATTCCTCTTCCTGGTGGGCAATGAGAGTTAAATTTGCCCGTCCAGACACCTCCAGCTAGTCTCTCATTGGTTCTCCCTATTCCTGTTCATTTTCCGCAGAAATTGCAAACTGGGCCAAACAGGAGGTTAAAGGCACTGACTCTCCAAGTGGGGAGAGTGTTAGTAAAGCGTCTGGAATGTTGCACCCGAGTACCAGGGGACGAAAACTGAGACACATTTGAACACGTTTCCCGATCACATGGTGGATCATACTCTGGGTTCCACATGCATGTTTTAGCTGAAGGAAGAATCCCTTAAACCTGGAGAGTTGAGACCCCTGCAATGGGTACCATGCAATATGACTTCAAAGGGTCTGCATTTGCTCACCGAACCTCACCAATCCTATCACTGCTGCATTTATGCCACTGTACACACGCTTGATTCTCTTTCTGAGACATATAAATCCATAGGTTTTAAGATTCTTACTAGTCAGGTGTATTCTTAGGCGTTTAATATGGGGTGTAGAGTCCACTTCGTTGAGCAAGGAGTAGCTCTTGTCTATTACATATTTGGCTTATGGAACGGTATCTGTGCTAATTTCAATCTCTGGTTTTATGCAGCACCCCAACTCACCTTTCCCCTTAAGCAAGCATAAGTCGGTTTTCTACATTTGAGACCCTGTTCTGTTTTGTAATTCAGTTCCTGTGTAGCCAAGTTTACATTCCATGTGGTAGAGATATCTTATGATGTTTCTTTTTCTGTGTGACTTATTTCACTTAGAATCATCGTACCTGAATCCACTCATTATGCTGCTATGGGCCTGATGACATAGATTTCATTGCTGAGTGATATTGCATTGTACGTAAGTACCACAACTTCTTTATCCATTTTTCACTTTCTGTGATTTTGAACTTGTACTGTAAATGAGGTTCTTTTAAACAGAGCCTTCCCAAACTTTGGGGTGGCTGTGTCTTTTTGATTTTAATTTCCCTAAGCTATAGGACCATAAGTGGAAGTGCCCTAGGCTCTGTTGCTTTGTTTTTTAGATGTTTCAGGAAACACCATACACTTCTCCAGAGTGGCTGTTGGCAATTTACATCCCGCCCATGAGCATAACAAGGCTCCCAGTTCTCCATGGCCTGTCCTGCCTTTCTGGATTTTACAGTTTTTTCAGATGGCCCTTTTGACCGGGGGGCAGTGAGACTTCATTGTAGTGCAGATTTCCTTTTCAAGCTTGCTTGGTTGGCCAAAAAGGGCGTATCCGTTTTTTCCTGAATATATTCAGGAAAAAACGCATACGCCCTTTTTGGCCAAGTGCATCATTGTGGACGTTCTGCCTCTTTTCCTTTGCTTTATATGCAATTCCAGTCTACCTCCTGAAATCGGTTTCCTGCAATTCTGCCCAGCGTTCAAGTCCTCTTGGCAGCCTTACTTCAATATATTTTTGGACGATAGCTGTCATTTATAACTCTGCAGGTTTGTGAATGACAGTGCCCCTGAGCTCCTTTCTTCAACTCGCTTTCTTGTGAGCTGGCCGCAACACCGCAGCATTGCTTCAGGCCCTAGTGTGGTTCAGGCATGGCACGCTGAGCCTTTGGTTAATTCCTCTTCCTGGTGGAAATGAAAGTTAAATTTGCCCGTCCAGACACCTCCAGCTAGTCTCTCATTGGTTCTCCCTATTCCTGTTCATTTTCCGCAGAAATTGCAAACTGGGCCAAACAAGAGGTTAAAGGCACTGACTCTCCAAGTGGGGAGAGTGTTAGTAAAGCGTCTGGAATGTTGCACCCGAGTCCCGGGGGATGAAAACTGACACAATTAAACACGTTTCCCGATCACACGGTGGATCATACTCTGGGTTCCACATGCATGTTTTAGCTGAAGGAAGAATCCCTTAAACCTGGAGAGTTGAGACCCATGGAATGGGTACCATGCAATATGACTTCAAAGGGTCTGCATTTGCTCACCGAACCTCACCAATCCTATCACTGCTGCGTTTATGACACTGTACACACGCTTGATTCTCTTTCGGAGACATATAAATCCATAGGTTTTAAGATTCTTTCTAGTCATGTATATACTTACGCGTTTAATATGGGATGTAGAGTCCACTTCGTTGAGCAAGGAGTAGCTCTTGTGTATTAAATATTTGGGTTATGGAACGGTATCTGTTCTAATTTCAATCTCTGGTTTTATGTAGCACCCCAACTCACCTTTCGCCTTAAGCAAGCATAAGTTGGTTTTCTACATTTGAGACCCTGTTCTGTTTTGTAATTCAGTTCCTGTGTAGCCAAGTTTACATTCCTTGTAGTAGTGATATCTTATGATGTTTGTTTTTCTGTGTGACTTATTTCACTTAGAATCATCGTACCTGAATCCACTCATTATGCTGCTACGGGCCTGATGACATAGATTTCATTGCTGAGTGATATTGCATTGTACGTAAGTACCACAACTTCTTTATCCATTTTTCGCTTTCTGTGATATTGAACTTGGACCATAAATGAGGTTCTTGTAAACAGAGATGTCCCTAACTTTGGGGTGGCTGAGTGTTTTTGATTTTAATTTCCCTAAGCTATAGGACCATAAGTGGAAGTGCCCTAGGCTCTGTTGCTTTGTTTTTTAGATGTTTCAGGAAACACCATACACTTCTCCAGAGTGGCTGTTGGCAATTTACATCCCGCCCATCAGCATAACAAGGCTCCCAGTTCTCCATGGCCTGTCCTGCCTTTCTGGATTTTACACTTTTTTCAGATGGCCCTTTTGACCGGGGAGCAGTGAGACTTCATTGTAGTGCAGATTTCCTTTGCAAGCTTGCTTGGTTGGCCAAAAAGTGCGTATGCGTTTTTTCCGGAATATATTCAGGAAAAAACGCATACGCCCTTTTTGGCCAAGTGCATCATTGTGGACGTTCTGCCTCTTTTCCTATGCTTTACATGCAATTCCAGTCTACCTCCTGAAATCGGTTTCCTGCAATTCTGCCCCGCTTTCAAGTCCTCTTGGCAGCCTTACTTCAATATATTTTTGGACGATAGCTATCATTTATAACTCTGCAGGTATGTGAATGACAGTGTCCCTGAGCTCCTTTCTTCAACTCGCTTTCTTGTGAGCTGGCCGCAACACCGCAGGATTGCTTCAGGCCCCAGTGTGGTTCCGGCATGGCACGCTGAGCCTTTGTTTAATTCCTCTTCCTGGTGGGCAATGAGAGTTAAATTTGCCCGTCCAGACACCTCCAGCTAGTCTCTCATTGGTTCTCCCTATTCCTGTTCATTTTCCGCAGAAATTGCAAACTGGGCCAAACAGGAGGTTAAAGGCACTGACTCTCCAAGTGGGGAGAGTGTTAGTAAAGCGTCTGGAATGTTGCACCCGAGTACCAGGGGACGAAAACTGAGACACATTTGAACACGTTTCCCGATCACATGGTAGATCATACTCTGGGTTCCACATGCATGTTTTAGCTGAAGGAAGAATCCCTTAAACCTGGAGAGTTGAGACCCCTGCAATGGGTACCATGCAATATGACTTCAAAGGGTCTGCATTTGCTCACCGAACCTCACCAATCCTATCACTGCTGCATTTATGCCACTGTACACACGCTTGATTCTCTTTCTGAGACATATAAATCCATAGGTTTTAAGATTCTTACTAGTCAGGTATATTCTTAGGCGTTTAATATGGGGTGTAGAGTCCACTTCGTTGAGCAAGGAGTAGCTCTTGTCTATTACATATTTGGCTTATGGAACGGTATCTGTGCTAATTTCAATCTCTGGTTTTATGCAGCACCCCAACTCACCTTTCCCCTTAAGCAAGCATAAGTCGGTTTTCTACATTTGAGACCCTGTTCTGTTTTGTAATTCAGTTCCTGTGTAGCCAAGTTTACATTCCATGTGGTAGAGATATCTTATGATGTTTCTTTTTCTGTGTGACTTATTTCACTTAGAATCATCGTACCTGAATCCACTCATTATGCTGCTATGGGCCTGATGACATAGATTTCATTGCTGAGTGATATTGCATTGTACGTAAGTACCACAACTTCTTTATCCATTTTTCACTTTCTGTGATTTTGAACTTGTACTGTAAACGAGGTTCTTTTAAACAGAGCCTTCCCAAACTTTGGGGTGGCTGTGTCTTTTTGATTTTAATTTCCCTAAGCTATAGGACCATAAGTGGAAGTGCCCTAGGCTCTGTTGCTTTGTTTTGTAGATGTTTCAGGAAACACCATACACTTCTCCAGAGTGGCTGTTGGCAATTTACATCCCGCCCATCAGCATAACAAGGCTCCCAGTTCTCCATGGCCTGTCCTGCCTTTCTGGATTTTACACTTTTTTCAGATGGCCCTTTTGACCGGGGGGCAGTGAGACTTCATTGTAGAGCAGATTTCCTTTTCAAGCTTGCTTGGTTGGCCAAAAAGGGCGTATCCGTTTTTTCCTGAATATATTCAGGAAAAAACGCATACGCCCTTTTTGGCCAAGTGCATCATTGTGGACGTTCTGCCTCTTTTCCTTTGCTTTACATGCAATTCCAGTCTACCTCCTGAAATCGGTTTCCTGCAATTCTGCCCAGCGTTCAAGTCCTCTTGGCAGCCTTACTTCCATATATTTTTGGACGATAGCTGTCATTTATAACTCTGCAGGTTTGTGAATGACAGTGCCCCTGAGCTCCTTTCTTCAACTCGCTTTCTTGTGAGCTGGCCGCAACACCGCAGCATTGCTTCAGGCCCTAGTGTGGTTCCGGCATGACATGCTGAGCCTTTGGTTAATTCCTCTTCCTGGTGGGAAATGAGAGTTAACTTTGCCCGTCCAGACACCTCCAGCTAGTCTCTCATTGGTTCTCAGTATTCCTGTTCATTTTCCGCAGAAATTGCAAACTGGGCCAAACAAGAGGTTAAAGGCACTGACTCTCCAAGTGGGGAGAGTGTTAGTAAAGCGTCTGGAATGTTGCACCCGAGTCCCGGGGGATGAAAACTGACACAATTAAACACGTTTCCCGATCACACGGTGGATCATACTCTGGGTTCCACATGCATGTTTTAGCTGAAGGAAGAATCCCTTAAACCTGGAGAGTTGAGACCCATGGAATGGGTACCATGCAATATGACTTCAAAGGGTCTGCATTTGCTCACCGAACCTCACCAATCCTATCACTGCTGCGTTTATGACACTGTACACACGCTTGATTCTCTTTCGGAGACATATAAATCCATAGGTTTTAAGATTCTTTCTAGTCATGTATATTCTTACGCGTTTAATATGGGGTGTAGAGTCCACTTCGTTGAGCAAGGAGTAGCTCTTGTCTATTAAATATTTGGGTTATGGAACGGTATCTGTTCTAATTTCAATCTCTGGTTTTATGCAGCATCCCAACTCACCTTTCGCCTTAAGCAAGCATAAGTTGGTTTTCTACATTTGAGACCCTGTTCTGTTTTGTAATTCAGTTCCTGTGTAGCCAAGTTTACATTCCTTGTAGTAGTGATATCTTATGATGTTTGTTTTTCTGTGTGACTTATTTCACTTAGAATCATCGTACCTGAATCCACTCATTATGCTGCTACGGGCCTGATGACATAGATTTCATTGCTGAGTGATATTGCATTGTACGTAAGTACCACAACTTCTTTATCCATTTTTCGCTTTCTGTGATATTGAACTTGGACCATAAATGAGGTTCTTGTAAACAGAGCTGTCCCTAACTTTGGGGTGGCTGAGTCTTTTTGATTTTAATTTCCCTAAGCTATAGGACCATAAGTGGAAGTGCCCTAGGCTCTGTTGCTTTGTTTTTTAGATGTTTCAGGAAACACCATACACTTCTCCAGAGTGGCTGTTGGCAATTTACATCCCGCCCATCAGCATAACAAGGCTCCCAGTTCTCCATGGCCTGTCCTGCCTTTCTGGATTTTACACATTTTTCAGATGGCCCTTTTGACCGGGGAGCAGTGAGACTTCATTGTAGTGCAGATTTCCTTTGCAAGCTTGCTTGGTTGGCCAAAAAGGGCGTATGCGTTTTTTCCTGAATATATTAAGGAAAAAACGCATACGCCCTTTTTGGCCAAGTGCATCATTGTGGACGTTCTGCCTCTTTTCCTATGCTTTACATGCAATTCCAGTCTACCTCCTGAAATCGGTTTCCTGCAATTCTGCCCCGCTTTCAAGTCCTCTTGGCAGCCTTACTTCAATATATTTTTGGACGATAGCTATCATTTATAACTCTGCAGGTATGTGAATGACAGTGCCCCTGAGCTCCTTTCTTCAACTCGCTTTCTTGTGAGCTGGCCGCAACACCGCAGGATTGCTTCAGGCCCTAGTGTGGTTCCGGCATGGCACGCTGAGCCTTTGTTTAATTCCTCTTCCTGGTGGGAAATGAGAGTTAAATTTGCCCGTCCAGACACCTCCAGCTAGTCTCTCATTGGTTCTCCCTATTCCTGTTCATTTTCCGCAGAAATTGCAAACTGGGCCAAACAGGAGGTTAAAGGCACTGAGTCTCCAAGTGGGGAGAGTGTTAGTAAAGCGTCTGGAATGTTGCACCCGAGTACCAGGGGACGAAAACTGAGACACATTTGAACACGTTTCCCGATCACATGGTGGATCATACTCTGGGTTCCACATGCATGTTTTAGCTGAAGGAAGAATCCCTTAAACCTGGAGAGTTGAGACCCCTGCAATGGGTACCATGCAATATGACTTCAAAGGGTCTGCATTTGCTCACCGAACCTCACCAATCCTATCACTGCTGCATTTATGCCACTGTACACACGCTTGATTCTCTTTCTGAGACATATAAATCCATAGGTTTTAAGATTCTTACTAGTCAGGTATATTCTTAGGCGTTTAATATGGGGTGTAGAGTCCACTTCGTTGAGCAAGGAGTAGCTCTTGTCTATTACATATTTGGCTTATGGAACGGTATCTGTGCTAATTTCAATCTCTGGTTTTATGCAGCACCCCAACTCACCTTTCCCCTTAAGCAAGCATAAGTCGGTTTTCTACATTTGAGACCCTGTTCTGTTTTGTAATTCAGTTCCTGTGTAGCCAAGTTTACATTCCATGTGGTAGAGATATCTTATGATGTTTCTTTTTCTGTGTGACTTATTTCACTTAGAATCATCGTACCTGAATCCACTCATTATGCTGCTATGGGCCTGATGACATAGATTTCATTGCTGAGTGATATTGCATTGTACGTAAGTACCACAACTTCTTTATCCATTTTTCACTTTCTGTGATTTTGAACTTGTACTGTAAACGAGGTTCTTGTAAACAGAGCCTTCCCAAAATTTGGGGTGGCTGTGTCTTTTTGATTTTAATTTCCCTAAGCTATAGGACCATAAGTGGAAGAGCCCTAGGCTCTGTTGCTTTGTTTTTTAGATGTTTCAGGAAACACCATACACTTCTGCAGAGTGGCTGTTGGCAATTTACATCCCGCCCATCAGCATAACAAGGCTCCCAGTTCTCCATGGCCTGTCCTGCCTTTCTGGATTTTACACTTTTTTCAGATGGCCCTTTTGACTGGGGGGCAGTGAGACTTCATTGTAGTGCAGATTTCCTTTGCAAGCTTGCTTGGTTGGCCAAAAAGGGCGTATGCGTTTTTTCCTGAATATATTCAGGAAAAAACGCATACGCCCTTTTTGGCCAAGTGCATCATTGTGGACGTTCTGCCTCTTTTCCTTTGCTTTACATGCAATTCCAGTCTACCTCCTGAAATCGGTTTCCTGCAATTCTGCCCAGCGTTCAAGTCCTCTTGGCAGCCTTACTTCCATATATTTTTGGACGATAGCTGTCATTTATAACTCTGCAGGTTTGTGAATGACAGTGCCCCTGAGCTCCTTTCTTCAACTCGTTTTCTTGTGAGCTGGCCGCAACACCGCAGCATTGCTTCAGGCCCTAGTGTGGTTCCGGCATTACATGCTGAGCCTTTGGTTAATTCCTCTTCCTGGTGGGAAATGAGAGTTAAATTTGCCCGTCCAGACACCTCCAGCTAGTCTCTCATTGGTTCTCCCTATTCCTGTTCATTTTCCGCAGAAATTGCAAACTGGGCCAAACAAGAGGTTAAAGGCACTGACTCTCCAAGTGGGGAGAGTGTTAGTAAAGCGTCTGGAATGTTGCACCCGAGTACCAGGGGATGAAAACTGACACAATTAAACACGTTTCCCGATCACACGGTGGATCATACTCTGGGTTCCACATGCATGTTTTAGCTGAAGGAAGAATCCCTTAAACCTGGAGAGTTGAGACCCATGGAATGGGTACCATGCAATATGACTTCAAAGGTTCTGCATTTGCTCACCGAACCTCACCAATCCTATCACTGCTGTGTTTATGACACTGTACACACGCTTGATTCTCTTTCGGAGACATATAAATCCATAGGTTTTAAGATTCTTTCTAGTCAGATATATTCTTACGCGTTTAATATGGGGTGTAGAGTCCACTTCGTTGAGCAAGGAGTAGCTCTTGTCTATTAAATATTTGGCTTATGGAACGGTATCTGTGCTAATTTCAATCTCTGGTTTTATGCAGCACCCCAACTCACCTTTCGCCTTAAGCAAGCATAAGTTGGTTTTCTACATTTGAGACCCTGTTCTGTTTTGTAATTCATTTCCTGTGTAGCCAAGTTTACATTCCTTGTAGTAGTGATATCTTATGATGTTTGTTTTTCTGTGTGACTTATTTCACTTAGAATCATCGTACCTGAATCCACTCATTATGCTGCTACGGGCCTGATGACATAGATTTCATTGCTGAGTGATATTGCATTGTACGTAAGTACCACATCTTCTTTATCCATTTTTCGCTTTCTGTGATATTGAACTTGGACCATAAATGAGGTTCTTGTAAACAGAGCTGTCCCTAACTTTGGGGTGGCTGAGTCTTTTTGATTTTAATTTCCCTAAGCTATAGGACCATAAGTGGAAGTGCCCTAGGCTCTGTTGCTTTGTTTTTTAGATGTTTCAGGAAACACCATACACTTCTCCAGAGTGGCTGTTGGCAATTTACATCCCGCCCATCAGCATAACAAGGCTCCCAGTTCTCCATGGCCTGTCCTGCCTTTCTGGATTTTACAGTTTTTTCAGATGGCCCTTTTGACCGGGGAGCAGTGAGACTTCATTGTAGTGCAGATTTCCTTTGCAAGCTTGCTTGGTTGGCCAAAAAGTGCGTATGCGTTTTTTCCTGAATATATTCAGGAAAAAACGCATACGCACTTTTTGGCCAAGTGCATCATTGTGGACGTTCTGCCTCTTTTCCTATGCTTTACATGCAATTCCAGTCTACCTCCTGAAATCGGTTTCCTGCAATTCTGCCCCGTCTTCAAGTCCTCTTGGCAGCCTTACTTCAATATATTTTTGGATGATAGCTGTCATTTATAACTCTGCAGGTCTGTGAATGACAGTGCCCCTCAGCTCCTTTCTTCAACTCGCGTTCTTGTGAGCTGGCCGCAACACCGTAGGATTGCTTCAGGCCCTAGTGTGGTTCCGGCACGGCACGCTGAGCCTTTGGTTAATTCCTCTTCCTGGTGGGTAATGAGAGTTAAATTTCCCCGTCCAGACACCTCCAGCTAGTCTCTCTTGGTTCTCCCTATTTCTGTTCATTTTCCGCAGAAATTGCAAACTGGGCCAAACAGGAGGTTAAAGGCACTGACTCTCCAAGTGGGGAGAGTGTTAGTAAAGCGTCTGGAATGTTGCACCCGAGTACCGGGGGTGAAAACTGAGACACATTTGAACACGTTTCCCGATCACATGGTGGATCATACTCTGGGTTCCACATGCATGTTTTAGCTGAAGGAAGAATCCCTTAAACCTGGAGAGTTGAGACCCATGGAATGGGTACCATGCAATATGACTGCAAAGGGTCTGCATTTGCTCACCGATCCTCACCAATCCTATCACTGCTGCATTTATGCCGCTGTAAACACGCTTGATTCTCTTGCAGAGACATATAAATCCATAGGTTTTAAGATTCTTACTAGTTAGTTATATTCTTAGGCGTTTAATATGTGGTGTTGAGTCCACTTCGTTGAGCAAGGAGAAGCTCTTGTCTATTACATATTTGGCTTATGGAACGGTATCTGTGCTAATTTCAATCTCTGGTTTTATGCAGCACCCCAACTCACCTTTCCCCTTAAGGAAGCATAAGTTGGTTTTCTACATTTGAGACCCTGTTCTGTTTTGCAATTCAGTTCCTGTGTAGCCAAGTTTACATTCTGTGTAGTAGTGATATCTTATGATGCTTCTTTTTTTGTGTGACTTATTTCACTTAGAATCATCGTACCTGAATCCACTCATTATGCTGCTACGGGCCTGATGACATAGATTTCATTGCTGAGTGATATTGCATTGTACGTAAGTACCACAACTTCTTTATCCATTTTTCACTTTCTGTGATATTGAACTTGTACCGTAAATGAGGTTCTTGTAAACTGAGCCGTCCCAAACTTTGGGGTGGCTGTGTCTTTTTGATTGTAATTTCCCTAAGCTATAGGACCATAAGTGGAAGTGCCCTAGGCTCTGTTGCTTTGTTTTTTAGATGTTTCAGGAAACACCATACACTTCTCCAGAGTGGCTGTTGGCAATTTACATCCCGCCCATCAGCATAACAAGGCTTCCAGTTCTCCATGGCCTGTCATGCCTTTCTGGATTTTACACTTTTATCAGATGGCCCTTTTGACTGGGGGCCAGTGAGACTTCATTGTAGTGCAGATTTCCTTTGGAAGCTTGCTTGGTTGGCCAAAAAGTGCGTATGCGTTTTTTCTTGAATATATTCAGGAGAAAACGCATACGCCCCTTTTGGCCAAGTGCATCATTGTGGACGTTCTGCCTCTTTTCCTATGCTTTACATGCAATTCCAGTCTACCTCCTGAAATCGGTTTCCTGCAATTCTGCCCGGCTTTCAAGTCCTCTTGGCAGCCTTACTTCAATATATGTTTGGACGATAGCTGTCATTTATAACTCTGCAGGTTTGAAAATGACAGTGGCCCTGAGTTCCTTTCTTCAACTCACTTTCTTCTGAGCTGGCCGCAACACCGCAGGATTGCTTCAGGCCCTAGTGTGGTTCCGGCATGACACACTGAGTCTTTGGTTAATTCCTCTTCCTAGTGGGAAATGAGAGTTAAATTTGCCCGTCCAGACACCTCCAGCTAGTCTCTCATTGCTTCTCCCTATTCCTGTTCATTTTCCACAGAAATTGCAAAACTGGGCCAAACAGGAGGTTAAAGGCACTGACTCTCCAAGTGGGGAGAGTGTTAGTAAAGCGTCTGGAATGTTGCCCCCGAGTACCAGGGGACGAAAACTGAGACACATTTGAACACGTTTCCTGATCACACGGTGGATGATACTCTGGGTTCCACATGCATGTTTTAGCTGAAGGAAGAATCCCTTAAACCTGGAGAGTTGAGATCCATGGAATGGGTACCATGCAATATGACTTCAAACGGTCTGCATTTGCTCACCGAACCTCACCAATCCTATCACTGCTGTGTTTATGCTGCTGTACACACGCTTGATTCTCTTTCGGAGACATATAAATCCATAGGTTTTAAGATTCTTACTAGTCAGTTATATTCTTAGGCGTTTAATATGGGGTGTTGAGTCCACTTCGTCGAGCAAGGAGTAGCTCTTGTCTATTACATATTTGGCTTATGGAACGGTATCTGTGCTAATTTCAATCTCTGGTTTTATGCAGCACCCCAACTCACCTTTCCCCTTAAGCAAGCATAAGTTGGTTTTCTACATTTGAGACCCTTTTCTGTTTTGTAATTCAGTTCCTGTGTAGCCAAGTTTACATTCCGTGTAGTAGTGATATCTTATGAAGTTTCTTTTTCTGTGTGACTTATTTCACTTAGAATCATCGTACCTGAATGCACTCATTATGCTGTTACGGGCCTGATGACATAGATTTCATTGCTGAGTGATATTGCATTGTACGTAAGTACCACAACTTCTTTATCCATTTTTCGCTTTCTGCGATATTGAACTTGTACCGTAAACGAGGTTCTTGTAAACAGAGCCGTCCCAAATTTGGGTTGGCTGTGTCTTTTTGATTTTAAGTTCCCTAAGCTATAGGACCATAAGTGGAAGTGCCCTAGGCTCTGTTGCTTTGTTTTGTAGATGTTTCAAGAAACACCATACACTTCTCCAGAGTGGCTGTTGGCAATTTACATCCCGCCCATGAGCATAACAAGGCTCCCAGTTCTCCATGGCCTGTCCTGCCTTTCTGGATTTTACAATTTTTTCAGATTTCCCTTTTGACCGGGGGGCAGTGAGACTTCATTTTAGTGCAGATTTCCTTTGTAAGCTTGCTTGGTTGACCACAAAGGGCGTATGCGTTTTTTCCTGAATATATTCAGGAAAAAACGCATACGCCCTTTTTGGCCAAGTGCATCATTGTGGACGTTCTGCCTCTTTTCCTATGCTTTACATGAAATTCCAGTCTACCTCCTGAAATCGGTTTCCTGCAATTCTGCCCCGCTTTCAAGTCCTCTTGGCAGCCTTACTTCAATATCTTTTTGGACGATAGCTGTCATTTATAACTCTGCAGGTTTGTGAATGACAGTGCCCCTGAGCTCCTTTCTTCAACTCGCTTTCTTGTGAGCTGGCCGCAACACCGCAGGATTGCTTCAGGCCCTACTGTGGTTCCGGCATGGCACGCTGAGCCTTTGGTTAATTCCTCTTCCTGGTGGGAAATGAGAGTTAAATTTGCCCGTCCAGACACCTCCAGCTAGTCTCTCATTGGTTCTCCCTATTCCTGTTCATTTTCCGCAGAAATTGCAAACTGGGCCAAACAGGAGGTTAAAGGCACTGACTCTCCAAGTGGGGAGAGTGTTAGTAAAGCGTCTAGAATGTTGTACCCGAGTACCAGGGGACGAAAACTGAGACACATTTGAACACGTTTCCCAATCACACGGTGGATCATACTCTGGGTTCCACATGCATGTTTTAGCTGAAGGAAGAATCCCTTAAACCTGGAGAGTTGAGACCCATGGAATGGGTACCATGCAATATGACTTCAAAGGGTCTGCATTTGCTCACCGAACCTTACCAATCCTATCACTGCTGCATTTATGCCGCTGTACACATTCTTGATTCTCTTTCGGAGACATATAAATCCATAGGTTTTAAGATTCTTACTAGTCAGGTATATTCTTAGGCGTTTAATATGGGGTGTTGAGTCCACTTCGTTGAGCAAGGAGTAGCTCTTGTCTATGACATATTTGGCTTATGGAACGGTATCTGTGCTAATTTCAATCTCTGGTTTTATGCAGCCCCCCAACTCACGTTTCCCCTTAAGCAAGCATAAGTTGGTTTTCTACATTTGAGACCCTGTTCTGTTTTGTAATTCAGTTCCTGTGTAGCCAAGTTTACATTCCGTGTAGTAGTGATATCTTATGATGTTTCTTTTTCTGTGTGACTTATTTCACTTAGAATCATCGTACCTGAATCCACTCATTATGCTGCTACGGGCCTGATGACATAGATATCATTGCTGAGTGATATTGCATTGTACGTAAGTACCACAAGTTCTTTATCCATTTTTCGCTTTCTGTGATATTGAATTTGTACCGTAAACAAGGTTCTTGTAAACAGAGCCGTCCCAAACTTTGGGGTGGCTGTGTGTTTTAGATTTTAATTTCCCTAAGCTATAGGACCATAAGTGGAAGTGCCCTAGGCTCTGTTGCTTTGTTTTTTAGATGTTTCAGGAAACACCATACACTTCTCCAGAGTGGCTGTTGGCAATTTACATCCCGCCCATCAGCATAACAAGGCTCCCAGTTCTCCATGGCCTGTCCTGCCTTTCTGGATTTTACACTTTTCTCAGATGGCCCTTTTGACCAGGGGGCAGTGAGACTTCATTGTAGTGCAGATTTCCTTTGCAAGCTTGCTTGCTTGGCCAAAAAGGGCGTAGGCTTTTTTTCTTGAGGAAAAAACGCATATGCCCTTTTTGGCCAAGTGTATCATTGTGGACGTTCTGCCTCTTTTCCTATGCTTTACATGCAATTCCAGTCTACCTCCTGAAATCGGTTTCCTGCAATTCTGCCCCGCTTTCAAGTCCTCTTGGCAGCCTTACTTCAATATATTTTTGGACGATAGCTGTCATTTATAACTCTGCAGTTTTGTGAATTACAGTGCCCCTGAGCTCCTTTCTTCAACTTGTTTTCTTGTGAGCTGGCCGCAACACCGCAGCATCGCTTCAGGCCATAGTGTTGTTCCGGCATGGCACGCTGAGCCTTTGGTTAATTCCTCTTCCTTGTGGGAAATGAGAGTTAAATTAGCCCGTCCAGACACCTCCAGCTAGTCTCTCATTGGTTCTCCCTATTCCTGTTCATTTTCCGCAGAAATTGCAAACTGGGCCAAACAGGAGGTTAAAGGCACTGACTCTCCAAGTGGGGAGAGTGTTAGTAAAGCGTCTGGAATGTTGCACCCGAGTACCAGGGGACGAAAACTGACACATTTGAACACGTTTCCCGATCACACGGTGGATCATACTCTGGGTTCCACATGCATGTTTTAGCTGAAGGAAGAATCCCTTAAACCTGGAGAGTTGAGACCCATGGAATGGGTACCATGCAATATGACTTCAAAGGGTCTGCATTTGCTCACCGAACCTCATCAATCGTATCACTGCTGCGTTTATGCCGCTATACACACGCTTGATTCTCTTTCGGAGATATATAAATCCATAGGTTTTAAGATTCTTACTAGTCAGGTATATTCTTAGGCGTTTAATATGGGGTGTTGAGTCCACTTCGTTGAGCAAGGTGTAGCTCTTTTCTATTACATATTTGGCTTATGGAACGATATCTGTGCTAATTTCAATGTCTGGTTTTATGCAGCACCCCAACTCACCTTTCCCCTTAAGGAAGCATAAGTTGGTTTTCTACATTTGAGACCCTGTTCTGTTTTGTAATTCAGTTCCTGTGTAGCCAAGTTTACATTCCGTGTAGTAGTTATATCTTATGATGTTTGTTTTTCTGTGTGACTTATTTCACTTAGAATCATCGTACCTGAATCCACTCATTATGCTGCTATGGGCCTGATGACATAGATTTCATTGCTGAGTGATATTGCATTGTAGGTAAGTACCACAACTTTTTTATCCATTTTTCACTTTCTGTGATATTGAACTTGTACCGTAAACGAGGTTCCTGTAAACAGGACCGTCCCAAACTTTGGGGTGGCTGTGTCTTTTTGATTTTAATTTCCCTAAGCTATAGGACCATAAGTGGAAGTGCCCTAGGCTCTGTTGTTTTGTTTTTTAGATGTTTCAGGAAACACCATACACTTCTCCAGAGTGGCTGTTGGCAATTTACATCCCGCCCATCAGCATAACAAGGCTCCCAGTTCTCCATGGCCTGTCCTGCTTTGCTGGATTTTACACTTTTTTCAGGTGGCCCTTTTGACCGGGGGGCAGTGAGACTTCATTGTAGTGCAGATTTCCTTTGCAAGCTTGCTTGGTTGGCCAAAAAGTGCGTATGCGTTTTTTCCTGAATATATTCAGGAAAAAACGCATACGCACTTTTTGGCCAAGTGCATCATTGTGGACGTTCTGCCTCTTTTCCTATGCTTTACATGCAATTCCAGTCTACCTCCTGAAATCGGTTTCCTGCAATTCTGCCCCGCCTTCAAGTCCTCTTGGCAGCCTTACTTCAATATATTTTTGGATGATAGCTGTCATTTATAACTCTGCATGTCTGTGAATGACAGTGCCCCTCAGCTCCTTTCTTCAACTCGCGTTCTTGTGAGCTGGCCGCAACACCGTAGGATTGCTTCAGGCCCTAGTGTGGTTCCGGCACGGCACGCTGAGCCTTTGGTTAATTCCTCTTCCTGGTGGGTAATGAGAGTTAAATTTCCCCGTCCAGACACCTCCAGCTAGTCTCTCTTGGTTCTCCCTATTTCTGTTCATTTTCCGCAGAAATTGCAAACTGGGCCAAACAGGAGGTTAAAGGCACTGACTCTCCAAGTGGGGAGAGTGTTAGTAAAGCGTCTGGAATGTTGCACCCGAGTACCGGGGGTGAAAACTGAGACACATTTGAACACGTTTCCCGATCACATGGTGGATCATACTCTGGGTTCCACATGCATGTTTTAGCTGAAGGAAGAATCCCTTAAACCTGGAGAGTTGAGACCCATGGAATGGGTATCATGCAATATGACTTTAAAGGGTCTGCATTTGCTCACCGATCCTCACCAATCCTATCACTGCCGCATTTATGCCGCTGTAAACACGCTTGATTCTCTTGCAGAGACATATAAATCCATAGGTTTTAAGATTCTTACTAGTTAGTTATATTCTTAGGCGTTTAATATGTGGTGTTGAGTCCACTTCGTTGAGCAAGGAGAAGCTCTTGTCTATTACATATTTGGCTTATGGAACGGTATCTGTGCTAATTTCAATCTCTGGTTTTATGCAGCACCCCAACTCACCTTTCCCCTTAAGGAAGCATAAGTTGGTTTTCTACATTTGAGACCCTGTTCTGTTTTGTAATTCAGTTCCTGTGTAGCCAAGTTTACATTCTGTGTAGTAGTGATATCTTATGATGCTTCTTTTTTTGTGTGACTTATTTCACTTAGAATCATCGTACCTGAATCCACTCATTATGCTGCTACGGGCCTGATGACATAGATTTCATTGCTGAGTGATATTGCATTGTACGTAAGTACCACAACTTCTTTATCCATTTTTCACTTTCTGTGATATTGAACTTGTACCGTAAATGAGGTTCTTGTAAACTGAGCCGTCCCAAACTTTGGGGTGGCTGTGTCTTTTTGATTGTAATTTCCCTAAGCTATAGGACCATAAGTGGAAGTGCCCTAGGCTCTGTTGCTTTGTTTTTTAGATGTTTCAGGAAACACCATACACTTCTCCAGAGTGGCTGTTGGCAATTTACATCCCGCCCATCAGCATAACAAGGCTTCCAGTTCTCCATGGCCTGTCATGCCTTTCTGGATTTTACACTTTTATCAGATGGCCCTTTTGACTGGGGGCCAGTGAGACTTCATTGTAGTGCAGATTTCCTTTGCAAGCTTGCTTGGTTGGCCAAAAAGTGCGTATGCGTTTTTTCTTGAATATATTAAGGAGAAAACGCATACGCCCCTTTTGGCCAAGTGCATCATTGTGGACGTTCTGCCTCTTTTCCTATGCTTTACATGCAATTCCAGTCTACCTCCTGAAATCGGTTTCCTGCAATTCTGCCCGGCTTTCAAGTCCTCTTGGCAGCCTTACTTCAATATATGTTTGGACGATAGCTGTCATTTATAACTCTGCAGGTTTGAAAATGACAGTGGCCCTGAGTTCCTTTCTTCAACTCACTTTCTTCTGAGCTGGCCGCAACACCGCAGGATTGCTTCAGGCCCTAGTGTGGTTCCGGCATGACACACTGAGTCTTTGGTTAATTCCTCTTCCTAGTGGGAAATGAGAGTTAAATTTGCCCGTCCAGACACCTCCAGCTAGTCTCGCATTGCTTCTCCCTATTCCTGTTCATTTTCCACAGAAATTGCAAAACTGGGCCAAACAGGAGGTTAAAGGCACTGACTCTCCAAGTGGGGAGAGTGTTAGTAAAGCGTCTGGAATGTTGCCCCCGAGTACCAGGGGACGAAAACTGAGACACATTTGAACACGTTTCCTGATCACACGGTGGATGATACTCTGGGTTCCACATGCATGTTTTAGCTGAAGGAAGAATCCCTTAAACCTGGAGAGTTGAGATCCATGGAATGGGTACCATGCAATATGACTTCAAACGGTCTGCATTTGCTCACCGAACCTCACCAATCCTATCACTGCTGTGTTTATGCTGCTGTACACACGCTTGATTCTCTTTCGGAGACATATAAATCCATAGGTTTTAAGATTCTTACTAGTCAGTTATATTCTTAGGCGTTTAATATGGGGTGTTGAGTCCACTTCGTCGAGCAAGGAGTAGCTCTTGTCTATTACATATTTGGCTTATGGAACGGTATCTGTGCTAATTTCAATCTCTGGTTTTATGCAGCACCCCAACTCACCTTTCCCCTTAAGCAAGCATAAGTTGGTTTTCTACATTTGAGACCCTTTTCTGTTTTGTAATTCAGTTCCTGTGTAGCCAAGTTTACATTCCGTGTAGTAGTGATATCTTATGAAGTTTCTTTTTCTGTGTGACTTATTTCACTTAGAATCATCGTACCTGAATGCACTCATTATGCTGTTACGGGCCTGATGACATAGATTTCATTGCTGAGTGATATTGCATTGTACGTAAGTACCACAACTTCTTTATCCATTTTTCGCTTTCTGCGATATTGAACTTGTACCGTAAACGAGGTTCTTGTAAACAGAGCCGTCCCAAATTTGGGTTGGCTGTGTCTTTTTGATTTTAAGTTCCCTAAGCTATAGGACCATAAGTGGAAGTGCCCTAGGCTCTGTTGCTTTGTTTTGTAGATGTTTCAAGAAACACCATACACTTCTCCAGAGTGGCTGTTGGCAATTTACATCCCGCCCATGAGCATAACAAGGCTCCCAGTTCTCCATGGCCTGTCCTGCCTTTCTGGATTTTACAATTTTTTCAGATTTCCCTTTTGACCGGGGGGCAGTGAGACTTCATTTTAGTGCAGATTTCCTTTGTAAGCTTGCTTGGTTGACCACAAAGGGCGTATGCGTTTTTTCCTGAATATATTCAGGAAAAAACGCATACGCCCTTTTTGGCCAAGTGCATCATTGTGGACGTTCTGCCTCTTTTCCTATGCTTTACATGAAATTCCAGTCTACCTCCTGAAATCGGTTTCCTGCAATTCTGCCCCGCTTTCAAGTCCTCTTGGCAGCCTTACTTCAATATCTTTTTGGACGATAGCTGTCATTTATAACTCTGCAGGTTTGTGAATGACAGTGCCCCTGAGCTCCTTTCTTCAACTCGCTTTCTTGTGAGCTGGCCGCAACACCGCAGGATTGCTTCAGGCCCTACTGTGGTTCCGGCATGGCACGCTGAGCCTTTGGTTAATTCCTCTTCCTGGTGGGAAATGAGAGTTAAATTTGCCCGTCCAGACACCTCCAGCTAGTCTCTCATTGGTTCTCCCTATTCCTGTTCATTTTCCGCAGAAATTGCAAACTGGGCCAAACAGGAGGTTAAAGGCACTGACTCTCCAAGTGGGGAGAGTGTTAGTAAAGCGTCTAGAATGTTGTACCCGAGTACCAGGGGACGAAAACTGAGACACATTTGAACACGTTTCCCAATCACACGGTGGATCATACTCTGGGTTCCACATGCATGTTTTAGCTGAAGGAAGAATCCCTTAAACCTGGAGAGTTGAGACCCATGGAATGGGTACCATGCAATATGACTTCAAAGGGTCTGCATTTGCTCACCGAACCTTACCAATCCTATCACTGCTGCATTTATGCCGCTGTACACATTCTTGATTCTCTTTCGGAGACATATAAATCCATAGGTTTTAAGATTCTTACTAGTCAGGTATATTCTTAGGCGTTTAATATGGGGTGTTGAGTCCACTTCGTTGAGCAAGGTGTAGCTCTTTTCTATTACATATTTGGCTTATGGAACGATATCTGTGCTAATTTCAATGTCTGGTTTTATGCAGCACCCCAACTCACCTTTCCCCTTAAGGAAGCATAAGTTGGTTTTCTACATTTGAGACCCTGTTCTGTTTTGTAATTCAGTTCCTGTGTAGCCAAGTTTACATTCCGTGTAGTAGTTATATCTTATGATGTTTGTTTTTCTGTATGACTTATTTCACTTAGAATCATCGTACCTGAATCCACTCATTATGCTGCTATGGGCCTGATGACATAGATTTCATTGCTGAGTGATATTGCATTGTAGGTAAGTACCACAACTTTTTTATCCATTTTTCACTTTCTGTGATATTGAACTTGTACCGTAAACGAGGTTCCTGTAAACAGGACCGTCCCAAACTTTGGGGTGGCTGTGTCTTTTTGATTTTAATTTCCCTAAGCTATAGGACCATAAGTGGAAGTGCCCTAGGCTCTGTTGTTTTGTTTTTTAGATGTTTCAGGAAACACCATACACTTCTCCAGAGTGGCTGTTGGCAATTTACATCCCGCCCATCAGCATAACAAGGCTCCCAGTTCTCCATGGCCTGTCCTGCTTTGCTGGATTTTACACTTTTTTCAGATGGCCCTTTTGACCGGGGGGCAGTGAGACTTCATTGTAGTGCAGATTTCCTTTGCAAGCTTGCTTGGTTGGCCAAAAAGTGCGTATGCGTTTTTTCCTGAATATATTCAGGAAAAAACGCATACGCACTTTTTGGCCATGTGCATCATTGTGGACGTTCTGCCTCTTTTCCTATGCTTTACATGCAATTCCAGTCTACCTCCTGAAATCGGTTTCCTGCAATTCTGCCCCGCCTTCAAGTCCTCTTGGCAGCCTTACTTCAATATATTTTTGGATGATAGCTGTCATTTATAACTCTGCATGTCTGTGAATGACAGTGCCCCTCAGCTCCTTTCTTCAACTCGCGTTCTTGTGAGCTGGCCGCAACACCGTAGGATTGCTTCAGGCCCTAGTGTGGTTCCGGCACGGCACGCTGAGCCTTTGGTTAATTCCTCTTCCTGGTGGGTAATGAGAGTTAAATTTCCCCGTCCAGACACCTCCAGCTAGTCTCTCTTGGTTCTCCCTATTTCTGTTCATTTTCCGCAGAAATTGCAAACTGGGCCAAACAGGAGGTTAAAGGCACTGACTCTCCAAGTGGGGAGAGTGTTAGTAAAGCGTCTGGAATGTTGCACCCGAGTACCGGGGGTGAAAACTGAGACACATTTGAACACGTTTCCCGATCACATGGTGGATCATACTCTGGGTTCCACATGCATGTTTTAGCTGAAGGAAGAATCCCTTAAACCTGGAGAGTTGAGACCCATGGAATGGGTACCATGCAATATGACTTCAAAGGGTCTGCATTTGCTCACCGATCCTCACCAATCCTATCACTGCTGCATTTATGCCGCTGTAAACACGCTTGATTCTCTTGCAGAGACATATAAATCCATAGGTTTTAAGATTCTTACTAGTTAGTTATATTCTTAGGCGTTTAATATGTGGTGTTGAGTCCACTTCGTTGAGCAAGGAGAAGCTCTTGTCTATTACATATTTGGCTTATGGAACGGTATCTGTGCTAATTTCAATCTCTGGTTTTATGCAGCACCCCAACTCACCTTTCCCCTTAAGGAAGCATAAGTTGGTTTTCTACATTTGAGACCCTGTTCTGTTTTGTAATTCAGTTCCTGTGTAGCCAAGTTTACATTCTGTGTAGTAGTGATATCTTATGATGCTTCTTTTTTTGTGTGACTTATTTCACTTAGAATCATCGTACCTGAATCCACTCATTATGCTGCTACGGGCCTGATGACATAGATTTCATTGCTGAGTGATATTGCATTGTACGTAAGTACCACAACTTCTTTATCCATTTTTCACTTTCTGTGATATTGAACTTGTACCGTAAATGAGGTTCTTGTAAACTGAGCCGTCCCAAACTTTGGGGTGGCTGTGTCTTTTTGATTGTAATTTCCCTAAGCTATAGGACCATAAGTGGAAGTGCCCTAGGCTCTGTTGCTTTGTTTTTTAGATGTTTCAGGAAACACCATACACTTCTCCAGAGTGGCTGTTGGCAATTTACATCCCGCCCATCAGCATAACAAGGCTTCCAGTTCTCCATGGCCTGTCATGCCTTTCTGGATTTTACACTTTTATCAGATGGCCCTTTTGACTGGGGGCCAGTGAGACTTCATTGTAGTGCAGATTTCCTTTGCAAGCTTGCTTGGTTGGCCAAAAAGTGCGTATGCGTTTTTTCTTGAATATATTCAGGAGAAAACGCATACGCCCCTTTTGGCCAAGTGCATCATTGTGGACGTTCTGCCTCTTTTCCTATGCTTTACATGCAATTCCAGTCTACCTCCTGAAATCGGTTTCCTGCAATTCTGCCCGGCTTTCAAGTCCTCTTGGCAGCCTTACTTCAATATATGTTTGGACGATAGCTGTCATTTATAACTCTGCAGGTTTGAAAATGACAGTGGCCCTGAGTTCCTTTCTTCAACTCACTTTCTTCTGAGCTGGCCGCAACACCGCAGGATTGCTTCAGGCCCTAGTGTGGTTCCGGCATGACACACTGAGTCTTTGGTTAATTCCTCTTCCTAGTGGGAAATGAGAGTTAAATTTGCCCGTCCAGACACCTCCAGCTAGTCTCTCATTGCTTCTCCCTATTCCTGTTCATTTTCCACAGAAATTGCAAAACTGGGCCAAACAGGAGGTTAAAGGCACTGACTCTCCAAGTGGGGAGAGTGTTAGTAAAGCGTCTGGAATGTTGCCCCCGAGTACCAGGGGACGAAAACTGAGACACATTTGAACACGTTTCCTGATCACACGGTGGATGATACTCTGGGTTCCACATGCATGTTTTAGCTGAAGGAAGAATCCCTTAAACCTGGAGAGTTGAGATCCATGGAATGGGTACCATGCAATATGACTTCAAACGGTCTGCATTTGCTCACCGAACCTCACCAATCCTATCACTGCTGTGTTTATGCTGCTGTACACACGCTTGATTCTCTTTCGGAGACATATAAATCCATAGGTTTTAAGATTCTTACTAGTCAGTTATATTCTTAGGCGTTTAATATGGGGTGTTGAGTCCACTTCGTCGAGCAAGGAGTAGCTCTTGTCTATTACATATTTGGCTTATGGAACGGTATCTGTGCTAATTTCAATCTCTGGTTTTATGCAGCACCCCAACTCACCTTTCCCCTTAAGCAAGCATAAGTTGGTTTTCTACATTTGAGACCCTTTTCTGTTTTGTAATTCAGTTCCTGTGTAGCCAAGTTTACATTCCGTGTAGTAGTGATATCTTATGAAGTTTCTTTTTCTGTGTGACTTATTTCACTTAGAATCATCGTACCTGAATGCACTCATTATGCTGTTACGGGCCTGATGACATAGATTTCATTGCTGAGTGATATTGCATTGTACGTAAGTACCACAACTTCTTTATCCATTTTTCGCTTTCTGCGATATTGAACTTGTACCGTAAACGAGGTTCTTGTAAACAGAGCCGTCCCAAATTTGGGTTGGCTGTGTCTTTTTGATTTTAAGTTCCCTAAGCTATAGGACCATAAGTGGAAGTGCCCTAGGCTCTGTTGCTTTGTTTTTTAGATGTTTCAGGAAACACCATACACTTCTCCAGAGTGGCTGTTGGCAATTTACATCCCGCCCATGAGCATAACAAGGCTCCCAGTTCTCCATGGCCTGTCCTGCCTTTCTGGATTTTACAATTTTTTCAGATTTCCCTTTTGACCGGGGGGCAGTGAGACTTCATTTTAGTGCAGATTTCCTTTGTAAGCTTGCTTGGTTGACCACAAAGGGCGTATGCGTTTTTTCCTGAATATATTCAGGAAAAAACGCATACGCCCTTTTTGGCCAAGTGCATCATTGTGGACGTTCTGCCTCTTTTCCTATGCTTTACATGCAATTCCAGTCTACCTCCTGAAATCGGTTTCCTGCAATTCTGCCCCGCTTTCAAGTCCTCTTGGCAGCCTTACTTCAATATCTTTTTGGACGATAGCTGTCATTTATAACTCTGCAGGTTTGTGAATGACAGTGCCCCTGAGCTCCTTTCTTCAACTCGCTTTCTTGTGAGCTGGCCGCAACACCGCAGGATTGCTTCAGGCCCTACTGTGGTTCCGGCATGGCACGCTGAGCCTTTGGTTAATTCCTCTTCCTGGTGGGAAATGAGAGTTAAATTTGCCCGTCCAGACACCTCCAGTTAGTCTCTCATTGGTTCTCCCTATTCCTGTTCATTTTCCGCAGAAATTGCAAACTGGGCCAAACAGGAGGTTAAAGGCACTGACTCTCCAAGTGGGGAGAGTGTTAGTAAAGCGTCTAGAATGTTGTACCCGAGTACCAGGGGACGAAAACTGAGACACATTTGAACACGTTTCCCGATCACACGGTGGATCATACTCTGGGTTCCACATGCATGTTTTAGCTGAAGGAAGAATCCCTTAAACCTGGAGAGTTGAGACCCATGGAATGGGTACCATGCAATATGACTTCAAAGGGTCTGCATTTGCTCAGCGAACCTTACCAATCCTATCACTGCTGCATTTATGCCGCTGTACACATTCTTGATTCTCTTTCGGAGACATATAAATCCATAGGTTTTAAGATTCTTACTAGTCAGGTATATTCTTACGCGTTTAATATGGGGTGTAGAGTCCACTTCGTTGAGCAAGGAGTAGCTCTTGTCTATTACATATTTGGCTTATGGAACGGTATCTGTGCTAATTTCAATCTCTGGTTTTATGCAGCACCCCAACTCACCTTTCCCCTTAAGCAAGCATAAGTCGGTTTTCTACATTTGAGACCCTGTTCTGTTTTGTAATTCAGTTCCTGTGTAGCCAAGTTTACATTCCATGTGGTAGAGATATCTTATGATGTTTCTTTTTCTGTGTGACTTATTTCACTTAGAATCATCGTACCTGAATCCACTCATTATGCTGCTACGGGCCTGATGACATAGATTTCATTGCTGAGTGATATTGCATTGTACGTAAGTACCACAACTTCTTTATCCATTTTTCACTTTCTGTGATTTTGAACTTATACTGTAAACGAGGTTCTTGTAAACAGAGCCTTCCCAAACTTTGGGGTGGCTGTGTCTTTTTGATTTTAATTTCCCTAAGCTATAGGACCATAAGTGGAAGTGCCCTAGGCTCTGTTGCTTTGTTTTGTAGATGTTTCAGGAAACACCATACACTTCTCCAGAGTGGCTGTTGGCAATTTACATCCCGCCCAACAGCATAACAAGGCTCCCAGTTCTCCATGGCCTGTCCTGCCTTTCTGGATTTTACACTTTTTTCAGATGGCCCTTTTGACCGGGGGGCAGTGAGACTTCATTGTAGTGCAGATTTCCTTTGCAAGCTTGCTTGGTTGGCCAAAAAGTGCGTATGCGTTTTTTCCTGAATATATTCAGGAAAAAACGCATACGCCCTTTTTGGCCAAGTGCATCATTGTGGACTTTCTGCCTCTTTTCCTTTGCTTTACATGCAATTCCAGTCTACCTCCTGAAATCGGTTTCCTGCAATTCTGCCCGGCGTTCAAGTCCTCTTGGCAGCCTTACTTCCATATATTTTTGGACGATAGCTGTCATTTATAACTCTGCAGGTTTGTGAATGACAGTGCCCCTGAGCTCCTTTCTTCAACTCGCTTTCTTGTGAGATGGCCGCAACACCGCAGCATTGCTTCAGGCCCTAGTGTGGTTCCGGCATTACATGCTGAGCCTTTGGTTAATTCCTCTTCCTGGTGGGAAATGAGAGTTAAATTTGCCCGTCCAGACACCTCCAGCTAGTCTCTCATTGGTTCTCCCTATTCCTGTTCATTTTCCGCAGAAATTGCAAACTGGGCCAAACAAGAGGTTAAAGGCACTGACTCTCCAAGTGGGGAGAGTGTTAGTAAAGCGTCTGGAATGTTGCACCCGAGTCCCGGGGGATGAAAACTGACACAATTAAACACGTTTCCCGATCACACGGTGGATCATACTCTGGGTTCCACATGCATGTTTTAGCTGAAGGAAGAATCCCTTAAACCTGGAGAGTTGAGACCCATGGAATGGGTACCATGCAATATGACTTCAAAGGTTCTGCATTTGCTCACCGAACCTCACCAATCCTATCACTGCTGCGTTTATGACACTGTACACACGCTTGATTCTCTTTTGGAGACATATAAATCCATAGGTTTTAAGATTCTTTCTAGTCAGATATATTCTTACGCGTTTAATATGGGGTGTAGAGTCCACTTCGTTGAGCAAGGAGTAGCTCTTGTCTATTACATATTTGGCTTATGGAACGGTATCTGTGCTAATTTCCATCTCTGGTTTTATGCAGCACCCCAACTCACCTTTCGCCTTAAGCAAGCATAAGTTGGTTTTCTACATTTGAGACCCTGTTCTGTTTTGTAATTCAGTTCCTGTGTAGCCAAGTTTACATTCCTTGTAGTAGTGATATCTTATGATGTTTGTTTTTCTGTGTGACTTATTTCACTTAGAATTATCGTACCTGAATCCACTCATTATGCTGCTACGGGCCTGATGACATAGATTTCATTGCTGAGTGATATTGCATTGTACGTAAGTACCACAACTTCTTTATCCATTTTTCGCTTTCTGTGATATTGAACTTGGACCATAAATGAGGTTCTTGTAAACAGAGCTGTCCCTAACTTTGGGGTGGCTGAGTCTTTTTGATTTTAATTTCCCTAAGCTATAGGACCATAAGTGGAAGTGCCCTAGGCTCTGTTGCTTTGTTTTTTAGATCTTTCAGGAAACACCATACACTTCTCCAGAGTGGCTGTTGGCAATTTACATCCCGCCCATCAGCATAACAAGGCTCCCAGTTCTCCATGGCCTGTCCTGCCTTTCTGGATTTTACACTTTTTTCAGATGGCCCTTTTGACCGGGGAGCAGTGAGACTTCATTGTAGTGCAGATTTCCTTTGCAAGCTTGCTTGGTTGGCCAAAAAGTGCGTATGCGTTTTTTCCGGAATATATTCAGAAAAAACGCATACGCCCTTTTTGGCCAAGTGCATCATTGTGGACGTTCTGCCTCTTTTCCTATGCTTTACATGCAATTCCAGTCTACCTCCTGAAATCGGTTTCCTGCAATTCTGCCCCGCTTTCAAGTCCTCTTGGCAGCCTTACTTCAATATATTTTTGGACGATAGCTATCATTTATAACTCTGCAGGTATGTGAATGACAGTGTCCCTGAGCTCCTTTCTTCAACTCGCTTTCTTGTGAGCTGGCCGCAACACCGCAGGATTGCTTCAGGCCCTAGTGTGGTTCCGGCATGGCACGCTGAACCTTTGTTTAATTCCTCTTCCTGGTGGGAAATGAGAGTTAAATTTGCCCGTCCAGACACCTCCAGCTAGTCTCTCATTGGTTCTCCCTATTCCTGTTCATTTTCCGCAGAAATTGCAAACTGGGCCAAACAGGAGGTTAAAGGCACTGACTCTCCAAGTGGGGAGAGTGTTAGTAAAGCGTCTGGAATGTTGCACCCGAGTACCAGGGGACGAAAACTGAGACACATTTGAACACGTTTCCCGATCACACGGTGGATCATACTCTGGGTTCCACATGCATGTTTTAGCTGAAGGAAGAATCCCTTAAACCTGGAGAGTTGAGACCCCTGCAATGGGTACCATGCAATATGACTTCAAAGGGTCTGCATTTGCTCACCGAACCTCACCAATCCTATCACTGCTGCATTTATGCCACTGTACACACGCTTGATTCTCTTTCTGAGACATATAAATCCATAGGTTTTAAGATTCTTACTAGTCAGGTATATTCTTAGGCGTTTAATATGGGGTGTAGAGTCCACTTCGTTGAGCAAGGAGTAGCTCTTGTCTATTACATATTTGGCTTATGGAACGGTATCTGTGCTAATTTCAATCTCTGGTTTTATGCAGCACCCCAACTCACCTTTCCCCTTAAGCAAGCATAAGTCGGTTTTCTACATTTGAGACCCTGTTCTGTTTTGTAATTCAGTTCCTGTGTAGCCAAGTTTACATTCCATGTGGTAGAGATATCTTATGAAGTTTCTTTTTCTGTGTGACTTATTTCACTTAGAATCATCGTACCTGAATCCACTCATTATGCTGCTATGGGCCTGATGACATAGATTTCATTGCTGAGTGATATTGCATTGTACGTAATTACCACAACTTCTTTATCCATTTTTCACTTTCTGTGATTTTGAACTTGTACTGTAAACGAGGTTCTTTTAAACAGAGCCTTCCCAAACTTTGGGGTGGCTGTGTCTTTTTGATTTTAATTTTCCTAAGCTATAGGACCATAAGTGGAAGTGCCCTAGGCTCTGTTGCTTTGTTTTTTAGATGTTTCAGGAAACACCATACACTTCTCCAGAGTGGCTGTTGGCAATTTACATCCCGCCCATCAGCATAACAAGGCTCCCAGTTCTCCATGGCCTGTCCTGCCTTTCTGGATTTTACACTTTTTTCAGATGGCCCTTTTGACCGGGGGGCAGTGAGACTTCATTGTAGTGCAGATTTCCTTTTCAAGCTTGCTTGGTTGGCCAAAAAGGGCGTATCCGTTTTTTCCTGAATATATTCAGGAAAAAACGCATACGCCCTTTTTGGCCAAGTGCATCATTGTGGACGTTCTGCCTCTTTTCCTTTGCTTTACATGCAATTCCAGTCTACCTCCTGAAATCGGTTTCCTGCAATTCTGCCCAGCGTTCAATTCCTCTTGGCAGCCTTACTTCCATATATTTTTGGACGATAGCTGTCATTTATAACTCTGCAGGTTTGTGAATGACAGTGCCCCTGAGCTCCTTTCTTCAACTCGCTTTCTTGTGAGCTGGCCGCAACACCGCAGCATTGCTTCAGGCCCTAGTGTGGTTCCGGCATGACATGCTGAGCCTTTGGTTAATTCCTCTTCCTGGTGGGAAATGAGAGTTAAATTTGCCCGTCCAGACACCTCCAGCTAGTCTCTCATTGGTTCTCCCTATTCCTGTTCATTTTCCGCAGAAATTGCAAACTGGGCCAAACAAGAGGTTAAAGGCACTGACTCTCCAAGTGGGGAGAGTGTTAGTAAAGCGTCTGGAATGTTGCACCCGAGTCCCGGGGGATGAAAACTGACACAATTAAACACGTTTCCCGATCACACGGTGGATCATACTCTGGGTTCCACATGCATGTTTTAGCTGAAGGAAGAATCCCTTAAACCTGGAGAGTTGAGACCCATGGAATGGGTACCATGCAATATGACTTCAAAGGTTCTGCATTTGCTCACCAAACCTCACCAATCCTATCACTGCTGCGTTTATGACACTGTACACACGCTTGATTCTCTTTCGGAGACATATAAATCCATAGGTTTTAAGATTCTTTCTAGTCATGTATATTCTTACGCGTTTAATATGGGGTGTAGAGTCCACTTCGTTGAGCAAGGAGTAGCTCTTGTGTATTAAATATTTGGGTTATGGAACGGTATCTGTTCTAATTTCAATCTCTGGTTTTATGCAGCACCCCAACTCACCTTTCGCCTTAAGCAAGCATAAGATGGTTTTCTACATTTGAGACCCTGTTCTGTTTTGTAATTCAGTTCCTGTGTAGCCAAGTTTACATTCCTTGAAGTAGTGATATCTTATGATGTTTGTTTTTCTGTGTGACTTATTTCACTTAGAATCATCGTACCTGAATCCACTCATTATGCTGCTACGGGCCTGATGACATAGATTTCATTGCTGAGTGATATTGCATTGTACGTAAGTACCACAACTTCTTTATCCATTTTTCGCATTCTGTGATATTGAACTTGGACCATAAATGAGGTTCTTGTAAACAGAGCTGTCCCTAACTTTGGGGTGGCTGAGTCTTTTTGATTTTAATTTCCCTAAGCTATAGGACCATAAGTGGAAGTGCCCTAGGCTCTGTTGCTTTGTTTTTTAGATGTTTCAGGAAACACCATACACTTCTCCAGAGTGGCTGTTGGCAATTTACATCCCGCCCATCAGCATAACAAGGCTCCCAGTTCTCCATGGCCTGTCCTGCCTTTCTGGATTTTACACTTTTTTCAGATGGCCCTTTTGACCGGGGAGCAGTGAGACTTCATTGTAGTGCAGATTTCCTTTGCAAGCTTGCTTGGTTGGCCAAAAATTGCGTATGCGTTTTTTCCGGAATATATTCAGGAAAAAACGCATACGCCCTTTTTGGCCAAGTGCATCATTGTGGACGTTCTGCCTCTTTTCCTATGCTTTACATGCAATTCCAGTCTACCTCCTGAAATCGGTTTCCTGCAATTCTGCCCCGCTTTCAAGTCCTCTTGGCAGCCTTACTTCAATATATTTTTGGACGATAGCTATCATTTATAACTCTGCAGGTATGTGAATGACAGTGTCCCTGAGCTCCTTTCTTCAACTCGCTTTCTTGTGAGCTGGCCGCAACACCGCAGGATTGCTTCAGGCCCTAGTGTGGTTCCGGCATGGCACGCTGAACCTTTGTTTAATTCCTCTTCCTGGTGGGAAATGAGAGTTAAATTTGCCCGTCCAGACACCTCCAGCTAGTCTCTCATTGGTTCTCCCTATTCCTGTTCATTTTCCGCAGAAATTGCAAACTGGGCCAAACAGGAGGTTAAAGGCACTGACTCTCCAAGTGGGGAGAGTGTTAGTAAAGCGTCTGGAATGTTGCACCCGAGTACCAGGGGACGAAAACTGAGACACATTTGAACACGTTTCCCGATCACATGGTGGATCATACTCTGGGTTCCACATGCATGTTTTAGCTGAAGGAAGAATCCCTTAAACCTGGAGAGTTGAGACCCCTGCAATGGGTACCATGCAATATGACTTCAAAGGGTCTGCATTTGCTCACCGAACCTCACCAATCCTATCACTGCTGCATTTATGCCACTGTACACACGCTTGATTCTCTTTCTGAGACATATAAATCCATAGGTTTTAAGATTCTTACTAGTCAGGTATATTCTTAGGCGTTTAATATGGGGTGTAGAGTCCACTTCGTTGAGCAAGGAGTAGCTCTTGTCTATTACATATTTGGCTTATGGAACGGTATCTGTGCTAATTTCAATCTCTGGTTTTATGCAGCACCCCAACTCACCTTTCCCCTTAAGCAAGCATAAGTCGGTTTTCTACATTTGAGACCCTGTTCTGTTTTGTAATTCAGTTCCTGTGTAGCCAAGTTTACATTCCATGTGGTAGAGATATCTTATGATGTTTCTTTTTCTGTGTGACTTATTTCACTTAGAATCATCGTACCTGAATCCACTCATTATGCTGCTATGGGCCTGATGACATAGATTTCATTGCTGAGTGATATTGCATTGTACGTAAGTACCACAACTTCTTTATCCATTTTTCACTTTCTGTGATTTTGAACTTGTACTGTAAACGAGGTTCTTTTAAACAGAGCCTTCCCAAACTTTGGGGTGGCTGTGTCTTTTTGATTTTAATTTCCCTAAGCTATAGGACCATAAGTGGAAGTGCCCTAGGCTCTGTTGCTTTGTTTTTTAGATGTTTCAGGAAACACCATACACTTCTCCAGAGTGGCTGTTGGCAATTTACATCCCGCCCATCAGCATAACAAGGCTCCCAGTTCTCCATGGCCTGTCCTGCCTTTCTGGATTTTACACTTTTTTCAGATGGCCCTTTTGACCGGGGGGCAGTGAGACTTCATTGTAGTGCAGATTTCCTTTTCAAGCTTGCTTGGTTGGCCAAAAAGGGCGTATCCGTTTTTTCCTGAATATATTCAGGAAAAAACGCATACGCCCTTTTTGGCCAAGTGCATCATTGTGGACGTTCTGCCTCTTTTCCTTTGCTTTACCTGCAATTCCAGTCTACCTCCTGAAATCGGTTTCCTGCAATTCTGCCCAGCGTTCAAGTCCTCTTGGCAGCCTTACTTCAATATATTTTTGGACGATAGCTGTCATTTATAACTCTGCAGGTTTGTGAATGACAGTGCCCCTGAGCTCCTTTCTTCAACTCGCTTTCTTGTGAGCTGGCCGCAACACTGCAGCATTGCTTCAGGCCCTAGTGTGGTTCCGGAATGACATGCTGAGCCTTTGGTTAATTCCTCTTCCTGGTGGGAAATGAGAGTTAAATTTGCCCGTCCAGACACCTCCAGCTAGTCTCTCATTGGTTCTCCCTATTCCTGTTCATTTTCCGCAGAAATTGCAAACTGGGCCAAACAAGAGGTTAAAGGCACTGACTCTCCAAGTGGGGAGAGTGTTAGTAAAGCGTCTGGAATGTTGCACCCGAGTCCCGGGGGATGAAAACTGACACAATTAAACACGTTTCCCGATCACACGGTGGATCATACTCTGGGTTCCACATGCATGTTTTAGCTGAAGGAAGAATCCCTTAAACCTGGAGAGTTGAGACCCATGGAATGGGTACCATGCAATATGACTTCAAAGGTTCTGCATTTGCTCACCAAACCTCACCAATCCTATCACTGCTGCGTTTATGACACTGTACACACGCTTGATTCTCTTTCGGAGACATATAAATCCATAGGTTTTAAGATTCTTTCTAGTCAGGTATATTCTTACGCGTTTAATATGGGGTGTAGAGTCCACTTCGTTGAGCAAGGAGTAGCTCTTGTGTATTAAACATTTGGATTATGGAACGGTATCTGTTCTAATTTCAATCTCTGGTTTTATGCAGCACCCCAACTCACCTTTCGCCTTAAGCAAGCATAAGTTGGTTTTCTACATTTGAGACCCTGTTCTGTTTTGTAATTCAGTTCCTGTGTAGCCAAGTTTACATTCCTTGTAGTAGTGATATCTTATGATGTTTGTTTTTCTGTGTGACTTATTTCACTTAGAATCATCGTACCTGAATCCACTCATTATGCTGCTACGGGCCTGATGACATAGATTTCATTGCTGAGTGATATTGCATTGTACGTAAGTACCACAACTTCTTTATCCATTTTTCGCATTCTGTGATATTGAACTTGGACCATAAATGAGGTTCTTGTAAACAGAGCTGTCCCTAACTTTGGGGTGGCTGAGTCTTTTTGATTTTAATTTCCCTAAGCTATAGGACCATAAGTGGAAGTGCCCTAGGCTCTGTTGCTTTGTTTTTTAGATGTTTCAGGAAACACCATACACTTCTCCAGAGTGGCTGTTGGCAATTTACATCCCGCCCATCAGCATAACAAGGCTCCCAGTTCTCCATGGCCTGTCCTGCCTTTCTGGATTTTACACTTTTTTCAGATGGCCCTTTTGACCGGGGAGCAGTGAGACTTCATTGTAGTGCAGATTTCCTTTGCAAGCTTGCTTGGTTGGCCAAAAAGGGCGTATGCGTTTTTTCCGGAATATATTCAGGAAAAAACGCATACGCCCTTTTTGGCCAAGTGCATCATTGTGGACGTTCTGCCTCTTTTCCTATGCTTTACATGCAATTCCAGTCTACCTCCTGAAATCGGTTTCCTGCAATTCTGCCCCGCTTTCAAGTCCTCTTGGCAGCCTTACTTCAATATATTTTTGGACGATAGCTGTCATTTATAACTCTGCAGGTATGTGAATGACAGTGCCCCTGAGCTCCTTTCTTCAACTCGCTTTCTTGTGAGCTGGCCGCAACACCGCAGGATTGCTTCAGGCCCTAGTGTGGTTCCGGCATGGCACGCTGAACCTTTGTTTAATTCCTCTTCCTGGTGGGAAATGAGAGTTAAATTTGCCCGTCCAGACACCTCCAGCTAGTCTCTCATTGGTTCTCCCTATTCCTGTTCATTTTCCGCAGAAATTGCAAACTGGGCCAAACAGGAGGTTAAAGGCACTGACTCTCCAAGTGGGGAGAGTGTTAGTAAAGCGTCTGGAATGTTGCACCCGAGTACCAGGGGACGAAAACTGAGACACATTTGAACACGTTTCCCGATCACATGGTGGATCATACTCTGGGTTCCACATGCATGTTTTAGCTGAAGGAAGAATCGCTTAAACCTGGAGAGTTGAGACCCCTGCAATGGGTACCATGCAATATGACTTCAAAGGGTCTGCATTTGCTCACCGAACCTCACCAATCCTATCACTGCTGCATTTATGCCACTGTACACACGCTTGATTCTCTTTCTGAGACATATAAATCCATAGGTTTTAAGATTCTTACTAGTCAGGTATATTCTTAGGCGTTTAATATGGGGTGTAGAGTCCACTTCGTTGAGCAAGGAGTAGCTCTTGTCTATTACATATTTGGCTTATGGAACGGTATCTGTGCTAATTTCAATCTCTGGTTTTATGCAGCACCCCAACTCACCTTTCCCCTTAAGCAAGCATAAGTCGGTTTTCTACATTTGAGACCCTGTTCTGTTTTGTAATTCAGTTCCTGTGTAGCCAAGTTTACATTCCATGTGGTAGAGATATCTTATGATGTTTCTTTTTCTGTGTGACTTATTTCACTTAGAATCATCGTACCTGAATCCACTCATTATGCTGCTATGGGCCTGATGACATAGATTTCATTGCTGAGTGATATTGCATTGTACGTAAGTACCACAACTTCTTTATCCATTTTTCGCTTTCTGTGATTTTGAACTTGGACCATAAATGAGGTTCTTGTAAACAGAGATGTCCCTAACTTTGGGGTGGCTGAGTCTTTTTGATTTTAATTTCCCTAAGCTATAGGACCATAAGTGGAAGTGCCTTAGGCTCTGTTGCTTTGTTTTTTAGATGTTTCAGGAAACACCATACACTTCTCCAGAGTGGCTGTTGGCAATTTACATCCCGCCCATGAGCATAACAAGGCTCCCAGTTCTCCATGGCCTGTCCTGCCTTTCTGGATTTTACACTTTTTTCAGATGGCCCTTTTGACCGGGGAACAGTGAGACTTCATTGTAGTGCAGATTTCCTTTGCAAGCTTGCTTGGTTGGCCAAAAAGGGCGTATGCGTTTTTTCCTGAATATATTAAGGAAAAAACGCATACGCACTTTTTGGCCAAGTGCATCATTGTGGACGTTCTGCCTCTTTTCCTATGCTTTACATGCAATTCCAGTCTACCTCCTGAAATCGGTTTCCTGCAATTCTGCCCCGCTTTCAAGTCCTCTTGGCAGCCTTACTTCAATATATTTTTGGACGATAGCTATCATTTATAACTCTGCAGGTATGTGAATGACAGTGCCCCTGAGCTCCTTTCTTCAACTCGCTTTCTTGTGAGCTGGCCGCAACACCGCAGGATTGCTTCAGGCCCTAGTGTGGTTCCGGCATGGCACGCTGAGCCTTTGTTTAATTCCTCTTCCTGGTGGGAAATGAGAGTTAAATTTGCCCGTCCAGACACCTCAAGCTAGTCTCTCATTGGTTCTCCCTATTCCTGTTCATTTTCCGCAGAAATTGCAAACTGGGCCAAACAGGAGGTTAAAGGCATTGACTCTCCAAGTGGGGAGAGTGTTAGTAAAGCGTCTGGAATGTTGCACCCGAGTACCAGGGGACAAAAACTGAGACACATTTGAACACGTTTCCCGATCACATGGTGGATCATACTCTGGGTTCCACATGCATGTTTTAGCTGAAGGAAGAATCCCTTAAACCTGGAGAGTTGAGACCCCTGCAATGGGTACCATGCAATATGACTTCAAAGGGTCTGCATTTGCTCACCGAACCTCACCAATCCTATCACTGCTGCATTTATGCCACTGTACACACGCTTGATTCTCTTTCTGAGACATATAAATCCATAGGTTTTAAGATTCTTACTAGTCAGGTATATTCTTAGGCGTTTAATATGGGGTGTAGAGTCCACTTCGTTGATCAAGGAGTAGCTCTTGTCTATTACATATTTGGCTTATGGAACGGTATCTGTGCTAATTTCAATCTCTGGTTTTATGCAGCACCCCAACTCACCTTTCCCCTTAAGCAAGCATAAGTCGGTTTTCTACATTTGAGACCCTGTTCTGTTTTGTAATTCAGTTCCTGTGTAGCCAAGTTTACATTCCATGTGGTAGAGATATCTTATGATGTTTCTTTCTCTGTGTGACTTATTTCACTTACAATCATTGTACCTGAATCCACTCATTATGCTGCTACGGGCCTGATGACATAGATTTCATTGCTGAGTGATATTGCATTGTACGTAAGTACCACAACTTCTTTATCCATTTTGCGCTTTCTGTGATATTGAACTTGTACCGTAAACGAGGTTCTTGTAAACAGAGCTGTTCCAAAGATTGGGGTGGTTGTGTGTTTTAGATTTTAATTTCCCTAAGCTATAGGACCATAAGTGGAAGTGCCCTAGGCTCTGTTGCCTTGTTTTTTAGATGTTTCAGGAAACACCATACACTTCTCCAGAGTGACTGTTGGCAATTTACATCCCGCCCATCAGCATAACAAGGCTCCCAGTTCTCCATGGCCTGTCCTGCCTTTCTGGATTTTACACTTTTTTCAGATGGCCCTTTTGACCGGGGGGCAGTGAGACTTCATTGTAGTGCAGATTTCCTTTGCAAGCTTGCTTGGTTGGCCAAAAAGGGCGTATGCGTTTATTCCTGAATATATTCAGGAAAAAACGCATACGCCCTTTTTGGCCAAGTGCATCATTGTGGACGTTCTGCCTCTTTTCCTATGCTTTACATGCAATTCCAGTCTACCTCCTGAAATCGGTTTCCTGCAATTCTGCCCCGCTTTCAAGTCCTCTTGGCAGCCTTACTTCAATATATTTTTGGACGATAGCTGTCATTTATAACTCTGCAGGTATGTGAATGACAGTGCCCCTGAGCTCCTTTCTTCAACTCGCTTTCTTGTGAGCTGGCCGCAACACCGCAGCATTGCGTCAGGCCCTAGTGTGGTTCCGGCATGGCACACTGAGCCTTTGGTTAATTCCTCTTCCTGGTGGGAAATGAGAGTTAAATTTGCCCGTCCAGACACCTCCAGCTAGTCTCTCATTGGTTCTCCCTATTCCTGTTCATTTTCCGCAGAAATTGCAAACTGGGCCAAACAAGAGGTTAAAGGCACTGACTCTCCAAGTGGGGAGAGTGTTAGTAAAGCATCTGGAATGTTGCACCCGAGTCCCGGGGGATGAAAACTGACACAATTAAACACGTTTCCCGATCACACGGTGGATCATACTCTGGGTTCCACATGCATGTTTTAGCTGAAGGAAGAATCCCTTAAACCTGGAGAGTTGAGACCCATGGAATGGGTACCATGCAATATGACTTCAAAGGGTCTGCATTTGCTCACCGAACCTCACCAATCCTATCACTGCTGCGTTTATGACACTGTACACACGCTTGATTCTCTTTCGGAGACATATAAATCCATAGGTTTTAAGATTCTTTCTAGTCATGTATATTCTTACGCGTTTAATATGGGGTGTAGAGTCCACTTCGTTGAGCAAGGAGTAGCTCTTGTGTATTAAATATTTGGGTTATGGAACAGTATCTGTTCTAATTTCAATCTCTGGTTTTATGCAGCACCCCAACTCACCTTTCCCCTTAAGCAAGCATAAGTCGGTTTTCTACATTTGAGACCCTGTTCTGTTTTGTAATTCAGTTCCTGTGTAGCCAAGTTTACATTCCATGTGGTAGAGATATCTTATGATGTTTCTTTTTCTGTGTGACTTATTTCACTTAGAATCATCGTACCTGAATCCACTCATTATGCTGCTATGGGCCTGATGACATAGATTTCATTGCTGAGTGATATTGCATTGTACGTAAGTACCACAACTTCTTTATCCATTTTTCACTTTCTGTGATTTTGAACTTGTACTGTAAACGAGGTTCTTTTAAACAGAGCCTTCCCAAACTTTGGGGTGGCTGTGTCTTTTTGATTTTAATTTCCCTAAGCTATAGGACCATAAGTGGAAGTGCCCTAGGCTCTGTTGCTTTGTTTTTTAGATGTTTCAGGAAACACCATACACTTCTCCAGAGTGGCTGTTGGCAATTTACATCCCGCCCATGAGCATAACAAGGCTCCCAGTTCTCCATGGCCTGTCCTGCCTTTCTGGATTTTACACTTTTTTCAGATGGCCCTTTTGACCGGGGGGCAGTGAGACTTCATTGTAGTGCAGATTTCCTTTTCAAGCTTGCTTGGTTGGCCAAAAAGGGCGTATGCGTTTTTTCCTGAATATATTCAGGAAAAAACGCATACGCCCTTTTTGGCCAAGTGCATCATTGTGGACGTTCTGCCTCTTTTCCTTTGCTTTACATGCAATTCCAGTCTACCTCCTGAAATCGGTTTCCTGCAATTCTGCCCAGCGTTCAAGTCCTCTTGGCAGCCTTACTTCAATATATTTTTGGACGATAGCTGTCATTTATAACTCTGCAGGTTTGTGAATGACAGTGCCCCTGAGCTCCTTTCTTCAACTCGCTTTCTTGTGAGCTGGCCGCAACACCGCAGCATTGCTTCAGGCCCTAGTGTGGTTCAGGCATGGCACGCTGAGCCTTTGGTTAATTCCTCTTCCTGGTGGGAAATGAGAGTTAAATTTGCCCGTCCAGACACCTCCAGCTAGTCTCTCATTGGTTCTCCCTATTCCTGTTCATTTTCCGCAGAAATTGCAAACTGAGCCAAACAAGAGGTTAAAGGCACTGACTCTCCAAGTGGGGAGAGTGTTAGTAAAGCGTCTGGAATGTTGCACCCGAGTCCCGGGGGATGAAAACTGACACAATTAAACACGTTTCCTGATCACACGGTGGATCATACTCTGGGTTCCACATGCATGTTTTAGCTGAAGGAAGAATCCCTTAAACCTGGAGAGTTGAGACCCATGGAATGGGTACCATGCAATATGACTTCAAAGGGTCTGCATTTGCTCACCGAACCTCACCAATCCTATCACTGCTGCGTTTATGACACTGTACACACGCTTGATTCTCTTTCGGAGACATATAAATCCATAGGTTTTAAGATTCTTTCTAGTCATGTATATACTTACGCGTTTAATATGGGGTGTAGAGTCCACTTCGTTGAGCAAGGAGTAGCTCTTGTGTATTAAATATTTGGGTTATGGAACGGTATCTGTTCTAATTTCAATCTCTGGTTTTATGTAGCACCCCAACTCACCTTTCGCCTTAAGCAAGCATAAGTTGGTTTTCTACATTTGAGACCCTGTTCTGTTTTGTAATTCAGTTCCTGTGTAGCCAAGTTTACATTCCTTGTAGTAGTGATATCTTATGATGTTTGTTTTTCTGTGTGACTTATTTCACTTAGAATCATCGTACCTGAATCCACTCATTATGCTGCTACGGGCCTGATGACATAGATTTCATTGCTGAGTGATATTGCATTGTACGTAAGTACCACAACTTCTTTATCCATTTTTCGCTTTCTGTGATATTGAACTTGGACCATAAATGAGGTTCTTGTAAACAGAGCTGTCCCTAACTTTGGGGTGGCTGAGTCTTTTTGATTTTAATTTCCCTAAGCTATAGGACCATAAGTGGAAGTGCCCTAGGCTCTGTTGCTTTGTTTTTTAGATGTTTCAGGAAACACCATACACTTCTCCAGAGTGGCTGTTGGCAATTTACATCCCGCCCATCAGCATAACAAGGCTCCCAGTTCTCCATGGCCTGTCCTGCCTTTCTGGATTTTACACTTTTTTCAGATGGCCCTTTTGACCGGGGAGCAGTGAGACTTCATTGTAGTGCAGATTTCCTTTGCAAGCTTGCTTGGTTGGCCAAAAAGTGCGTATGCGTTTTTTCCGGAATATATTCAGGAAAAAACGCATACGCCCTTTTTGCCAAGTGCATCATTGTGGACGTTCTGCCTCTTTTCCTATGCTTTACATGCAATTCCAGTCTACCTCCTGAAATCGGTTTCCTGCAATTCTGCCCCACTTTCAAGTCCTCTTGGCAGCCTTACTTCAATATATTTTTGGACGATAGCTATCATTTATAACTCTGCAGGTATGTGAATGACAGTGTCCCTGAGCTCCTTTCTTCAACTCGCTTTCTTGTGAGCTGGCCGCAACACCGCAGGATTGCTTCAGGCCCTAGTGTGGTTCCGGCATGGCACGCTGAGCCTTTGTTTAATTCCTCTTCCTGGTGGGCAATGAGAGTTAAATTTGCCCGTCCAGACACCTCCAGCTAGTCTCTCATTGGTTCTCCCTATTCCTGTTCATTTTCCGCAGAAATTGCAAACTGGGCCAAACAGGAGGTTAAAGGCACTGACTCTCCAAGTGGGAAGAGTGTTAGTAAAGCGTCTGGAATGTTGCACCCGAGTACCAGGGGACGAAAACTGAGACACATTTGAACACGTTTCCCGATCACATGGTGGATCATACTCTGGGTTCCACATGCATGTTTTAGCTGAAGGAAGAATCCCTTAAACCTGGAGAGTTGAGACCCCTGCAATGGGTACCATGCAATATGACTTCAAAGGGTCTGCAGTTGCTCACCGAACCTCACCAATCCTATCACTGCTGCATTTATGCCACTGTACACACGCTTGATTCTCTTTCTGAGACATATAAATCCATAGGTTTTAAGATTCTTACTAGTCAGGTATATTCTTAGGCGTTTAATATGGGGTGTAGAGTCCACTTCGTTGAGCAAGGAGTAGCTCTTGTCTATTACATATTTGGCTTATGGAACGGTATCTGTGCTAATTTCAATCTCTGGTTTTATGCAGCTCCCCAACTCACCTTTCCCCTTAAGCAAGCATAAGTCGGTTTTCTACATTTGAGACCCTGTTCTGTTTTGTAATTCAGTTCCTGTGTAGCCAAGTTTACATTCCATGTGGTAGAGATATCTTATGATGTTTCTTTTTCTGTGTGACTTATTTCACTTAGAATCATCGTACCTGAATCCACTCATTATGCTGCTATGGGCCTGATGACATAGATTTCATTGCTGAGTGATATTGCATTGTACGTAAGTACCACAACTTCTTTATCCATTTTTCACTTTCTGTGATTTTGAACTTGTACTGTAAACGAGGTTCTTGTAAACAGAGCCTTCCCAAACTTTGGGGTGGCTGTGTCTTTTTGATTTTAATTTCTCTAAGCTATAGGACCATAAGTGGAAGAGCCCTAGGCTCTGTTGCTTTGTTTTTTAGATGTTTCAGGAAACACCATACACTTCTGCAGAGTGGCTGTTGGCAATTTACATCCCGCCCATCAGCATAACAAGGCTCCCAGTTCTCCATGGCCTGTCCTGCCTTTCTGGATTTTACACTTTTTTCAGATGGCCCTTTTGACTGGGGGGCAGTGAGACTTCATTGTAGTGCAGATTTCCTTTGCAAGCTTGCTTGGTTGGCCAAAAAGGGCGTATGCGTTTTTTCCTGAATATATTCAGGAAAAAACGCATACGCCCTTTTTGGCCAAGTGCATCATTGTGGACGTTCTGCCTCTTTTCCTTTGCTTTACATGCAATTCCAGTCTACCTCCTGAAATCGGTTTCCTGCAATTCTGCCCAGCGTTCAAGTCCTCTTGGCAGCCTTACTTCCATATATTTTTGGACGATAGCTGTCATTTATAACTCTGCAGGTTTGTGAATGACAGTGCCCCTGAGCTCCTTTCTTCAACTCGTTTTCTTGTGAGCTGACCGCAACACCGCAGCATTGCTTCAGGCCCTAGTGTGGTTCCGGCATTACATGCTGAGCCTTTGGTTAATTCCTCTTCCTGGTGGGAAATGAGAGTTAAATTTGCCCGTCCAGACACCTCCAGCTAGTCTCTCATTGGTTCTCCCTATTCCTGTTCATTTTCCGCAGAAATTGCAAACTGGGCCAAACAAGAGGTTAAAGGCACTGACTCTCCAAGTGGGGAGAGTGTTAGTAAAGCGTCTGGAATGTTGCACCCGAGTACCAGGGGATGAAAACTGACACAATTAAACACGTTTCCCGATCACACGGTGGATCATACTCTGGGTTCCACATGCATGTTTTAGCTGAAGGAAGAATCCCTTAAACCTGGAGAGTTGAGACCCATGGAATGGGTACCATGCAATATGACTTCAAAGGTTCTGCATTTGCTCACCGAACCTCACCAATCCTATCACTGCTGCGTTTATGACACTGTACACACGCTTGATTCTCTTTCGGAGACATATAAATCCATAGGTTTTAAGATTCTTTCTAGTCAGATATATTCTTACGCGTTTAATATGGGGTGTAGAGTCCACTTCGTTGAGCAAGGAGTAGCTCTTGTCTATTAAATATTTGGCTTATGGAACGGTATCTGTGCTAATTTCAATCTCTGGTTTTATGCAGCACCCCAACTCACCTTTCGCCTTAAGCAAGCATAAGTTGGTTTTCTACATTTGAGACCCTGTTCTGTTTTGTAATTCATTTCCTGTGTAGCCAAGTTTACATTCCTTGTAGTAGTGATATCTTATGATGTTTGTTTTTCTGTGTGACTTATTTCACTTAGAATCATCGTACCTGAATCCACTCATTATGCTGCTACGGGCCTGATGACATAGATTTCATTGCTGAGTGATATTGCATTGTACGTAAGTACCACAACTTCTTTATCCATTTTTCGCTTTCTGTGATATTGAACTTGGACCATAAATGAGGTTCTTGTAAACAGAGCTGTCCCTAACTTTGGGGTGGCTGAGTCTTTTTGATTTTAATTTCCCTAAGCTATAGGACCATAAGTGGAAGTGCCCTAGGCTCTGTTGCTTTGTTTTTTAGATGTTTCAGGAAACACCATACACTTCTCCAGAGTGGCTGTTGGCAATTTACATCCCGCCCATGAGCATAACAAGGCTCCCAGTTCTCCATGGCCTGTCCTGCCTTTCTGGATTTTACACTTTTTTCAGATGGCCCTTTTGACCGGGGAGCAGTGAGACTTCATTGTAGTGCAGATTTCCTTTGCAAGCTTGCTTGGTTGGCCAAAAAGTGCGTATGCGTTTTTTCCTGAATATATTCAGGAAAAAACGCATACGCACTTTTTGGCCAAGTGCATCATTGTGGACGTTCTGCCTCTTTTCCTATGCTTTACATGCAATTCCAGTCTACCTCCTGAAATCGGTTTCCTGCAATTCTGCCCCGTCTTCAAGTCCTCTTGGCAGCCTTACTTCAATATATTTTTGGATGATAGCTGTCATTTATAACTCTGCATGTCTGTGAATGACAGTGCCCCTCAGCTCCTTTCTTCAACTCGCGTTCTTGTGAGCTGGCCGCAACACCGTAGGATTGCTTCAGGCCCTAGTGTGGTTCCGGCACGGCACGCTGAGCCTTTGGTTAATTCCTCTTCCTGGTGGGTAATGAGAGTTAAATTTCCCCGTCCAGACACCTCCAGCTAGTCTCTCTTGGTTCTCCCTATTTCTGTTCATTTTCCGCAGAAATTGCAAACTGGGCCAAACAGGAGGTTAAAGGCACTGACTCTCCAAGTGGGGAGAGTGTTAGTAAAGCGTCTGGAATGTTGCACCCGAGTACCGGGGGTGAAAACTGAGACACATTTGAACACGTTTCCCGATCACATGGTGGATCATACTCTGGGTTCCACATGCATGTTTTAGCTGAAGGAAGAATCCCTTAAACCTGGAGAGTTGAGACCCATGGAATGGGTACCATGCAATATGACTTCAAAGGGTCTGCATTTGCTCACCGATCCTCACCAATCCTATCACTGCTGCATTTATGCCGCTGTAAACACGCTTGATTCTCTTGCAGAGACATATAAATCCATAGGTTTTAAGATTCTTACTAGTTAGTTATATTCTTAGGCGTTTAATATGTGGTGTTGAGTCCACTTCGTTGAGCAAGGAGAAGCTCTTGTCTATTACATATTTGGCTTATGGAACGGTATCTGTGCTAATTTCAATCTCTGGTTTTATGCAGCACCCCAACTCACCTTTCCCCTTAAGGAAGCATAAGTTGGTTTTCTACATTTGAGACCCTGTTCTGTTTTGTAATTCAGTTCCTGTGTAGCCAAGTTTACATTCTGTGTAGTAGTGATATCTTATGATGCTTCTTTTTTGTGTGACTTATTTCACTTAGAATCATCGTACCTGAATCCACTCATTATGCTGCTACGGGCCTGATGACATAGATTTCATTGCTGAGTGATATTGCATTGTATGTAAGTACCACAACTTCTTTATCCATTTTTCACTTTCTGTGATATTGAACTTGTACCGTAAATGAGGTTCTTGTAAACTGAGCCGTCCCAAACTTTGGGGTGGCTGTGTCTTTTTGATTGTAATTTCCCTAAGCTATAGGATCATAAGTGGAAGTGCCCTAGGCTCTGTTGCTTTGTTTTTTAGATGTTTCAGGAAACACCATACACTTCTCCAGAGTGGCTGTTGGCAATTTACATCCCGCCCATCAGCATAACAAGGCTCCCAGTTCTCCATGGCCTGTCCTGCCTTTCTGGTTTTTACAATTTTTTCAGATTTCCCTTTTGACCGGGGGGCAGTGAGACTTCATTTTAGTGCATATTTCCTTTGTAAGCTTGCTTGGTTGACCACAAAGTGCGTATGCGTTTTTTCCTGAATATATTCAGGAAAAAACGCATACGCCCTTTTTGGCCAAGTGCATCATTGTGGACGTTCTGCCTCTTTTCCTATGCTTTACATGCAATTCCAGTCTACCTCCTGAAATCGGTTTCCTGCAATTCTGCCCCGCTTTCAAGTCCTCTTGGCAGCCTTACTTCAATATATTTTTGGACGATAGCTGTCATTTATAACTCTGCAGTTTTGTGAATTACAGTGCCCCTGAGCTCCTTTCTTCAACTTGTTTTCTTGTGAGCTGGCCGCAACACCGCAGCATCGCTTCAGGCCATAGTGTTGTTCCGGCATGGCACGCTGAGCCTTTGGTTAATTCCTCTTCCTTGTGGGAAATGAGAGTTAAATTTGCCCGTCCAGACACCTCCAGCTAGTCTCTCATTGGTTCTCCCTATTCCTGTTCATTTTCCGCAGAAATTGCAAACTGGGCCAAACAGGAGGTTAAAGGCACTGACTCTCCAAGTGGGGAGAGTGTTAGTAAAGCGTCTGGAATGTTGCACCCGAGTACCAGGGGACGAAAACTGACACATTTGAACACGTTTCCCGATCACACGGTGGATCATACTCTGGGTTCCACATGCATGTTTTAGCTGAAGGAAGAATCCCTTAAACCTGGAGAGTTGAGACCCATGGAATGGGTACCATGCAATATGACTTCAAAGGGTCTGCATTTGCTCACCGAACCTCATCAATCGTATCACTGCTGCGTTTATGCCGCTATACACACGCTTGATTCTCTTTCGGAGATATATAAATCCATAGGTTTTAAGATTCTTACTAGTCAGGTATATTCTTAGGCGTTTAATATGGGGTGTTGAGTCCACTTCGTTGAGCAAGGTGTAGCTCTTTTCTATTACATATTTGGCTTATGGAACGATATCTGTGCTAATTTCAATGTCTGGTTTTATGCAGCACCCCAACTCACCTTTCCCCTTAAGGAAGCATAAGTTGGTTTTCTACATTTGAGACCCTGTTCTGTTTTGTAATTCAGTTCCTGTGTAGCCAAGTTTACATTCCGTGTAGTAGTTATATCTTATGATGTTTGTTTTTCTGTGTGACTTATTTCACTTAGAATCATCGTACCTGAATCCACTCATTATGCTGCTATGGGCCTGATGACATAGATTTCATTGCTGAGTGATATTGCATTGTAGGTAAGTACCACAACTTCTTTATCCATTTTTCACTTTCTGTGATATTGAACTTGTACCGTAAACGAGGTTCCTGTAAACAGAACCGTCCCAAACTTTGGGGTGGCTGTGTCTTTTTGATTTTAATTTCCCTAAGCTATAGGACCATAAGTGGAAGTGCCCTAGGCTCTGTTGTTTTGTTTTTTAGATGTTTCAGGAAACACCATACACTTCTCCAGAGTGGCTGTTGGCAATTTACATCCCGCCCATCAGCATAACAAGGCTCCCAGTTCTCCATGGCCTGTCCTGCTTTGCTGGATTTTACACTTTTTTCAGATGGCCCTTTTGACCGGGGGGCAGTGAGACTTCATTGTAGTGCAGATTTCCTTTGCAAGCTTGCTTGGTTGGCCAAAAAGGGCGTATGCGTTTTTTCCTGAATATATTCAGGAAAAAACGCATACGCCCTTTTTGGCCAAGTGCATCATTGTGGACGTTCTGCCTCTTTTCCTATGCTTTACATGCAATTCCAGTCTACCTCCTGAAATCGGTTTCCTGCAATTCTGCCCCGCCTTCAAGTCCTCTTGGCAGCCTTACTTCAATATATTTTTGGATGATAGCTGTCATTTATAACTCTGCATGTCTGTGAATGACAGTGCCCCTCAGCTCCTTTCTTCAACTCGCGTTCTTGTGAGCTGGCCGCAACACCGTAGGATTGCTTCAGGCCCTAGTGTGGTTCCGGCACGGCACGCTGAGCCTTTGGTTAATTCCTCTTCCTGGTGGGTAATGAGAGTTAAATTTCCCCGTCCAGACACCTCCAGCTAGTCTCTCTTGGTTCTCCCTATTTCTGTTCATTTTCCGCAGAAATTGCAAACTGGGCCAAACAGGAGGTTAAAGGCACTGACTCTCCAAGTGGGGAGAGTGTTAGTAAAGCGTCTGGAATGTTGCACCCGAGTACCGGGGGTGAAAACTGAGACACATTTGAACACGTTTCCCGATCACATGGTGGATCATACTCTGGGTTCCACATGCATGTGTTAGCTGAAGGAAGAATCCCTTAAACCTGGAGAGTTGAGACCCATGGAATGGGTACCATGCAATATGACTTCAAAGGGTCTGCATTTGCTCACCGATCCTCACCAATCCTATCACTGCTGCATTTATGCCGCTGTAAACACGCTTGATTCTCTTGCAGAGACATATAAATCCATAGGTTTTAAGATTCTTACTAGTTAGTTATATTCTTAGGCGTTTAATATGTGGTGTTGAGTCCACTTCGTTGAGCAAGGAGAAGCTCTTGTCTATTACATATTTGGCTTATGGAACGGTATCTGTGCTAATTTCAATCTCTGGTTTTATGCAGCACCCCAACTCACCTTTCCCCTTAAGGAAGCATAAGTTGGTTTTCTACATTTGAGACCCTGTTCTGTTTTGTAATTCAGTTCCTGTGTAGCCAAGTTTACATTCTGTGTAGTAGTGATATCTTATGATGCTTCTTTTTCTGTGTGACTTATTTCACTTAGAATCATCGTACCTGAATCCACTCATTATGCTGCTACGGGCCTGATGACATAGATTTCATTGTTGAGTGATATTGCATTGTACGTAAGTACCACAACTTCTTTATCCATTTTTCACTTTCTGTGATATTGAACTTGTACCGTAAATGAGGTTCTTGTAAACTGAGCCGTCCCAAACTTTGGGGTGGCTGTGTCTTTTTGATTGTAATTTCCCTAAGTTATAGGACCATAAGTGGAAGTGCCCTAGGCTCTGTTGCTTTGTTTTTTAGATGTTTCAGGAAACACCATACACTTCTCCAGAGTGGCTGTTGGCAATTTACATCCCGCCCATCAGCATAACAAGGCTTCCAGTTCTCCATGGCCTGTCCTGCCTTTCTGGATTTTACACTTTTATCAGATGGCCCTTTTGACTGGGGGCCAGTGAGACTTCATTGTAGTGCAGATTTCCTTTGCAAGCTTGCTTGGTTGGCCAAAAAGGGCGTATGCGTTTTTTCTTGAATATATTCAGGAGAAAACGCATACGCCCCTTTTGGCCAAGTGCATCATTGTGGACGTTCTGCCTCTTTTCCTATGCTTTACATGCAATTCCAGTCTACCTCCTGAAATCGGTTTCCTGCAATTCTGCCCCGCTTTCAAGTCCTCTTGGCAGCCTTACTTCAATATATTTTTGGACGATAGCTGTCATTTATAACTCTGCAGGTTTGAAAATGACAGTGGCCCTGAGTTCCTTTCTTCAACTCACTTTCTTCTGAGCTGGCCGCAACACCGCAGGATTGCTTCAGGCCCTAGTGTGGTTCCGGCATGACACACTGAGTCTTTGGTTAATTCCTCTTCCTAGTGGGAAATGAGAGTTAAATTTGCCCGTCCAGACACCTCCAGCTAGTCTCTCATTGCTTCTACCTATTCCTGTTCATTTTCCACAGAAATTGCAAAACTGGGCCAAACAGGAGGTTAAAGGCACTGACTCTCCAAGTGGGGAGAGTGTTAGTAAAGCGTCTGGAATGTTGCCCCCGAGTACCAGGGGACGAAAACTGAGACACATTTGAACACGTTTCCTGATCACACGGTGGATGATACTCTGGGTTCCACATGCATGTTTTAGCTGAAGGAAGAATCCCTTAAACCTGGAGAGTTGAGATCCATGGAATGGGTACCATGCAATATGACTTCAAACGGTCTGCATTTGCTCACCGAACCTCACCAATCCTATCACTGCTGTGTTTATGCCGCTGTACACACGCTTGATTCTCTTTCGGAGACATATAAATCCATAGGTTTTAAGATTCTTACTAGTCAGGTATATTCTTAGGCGTTTAATATGGGGTGTTGAGTCCACTTCGTCGAGCAAGGAGTAGCTCTTGTCTATTACATATTTGGCTTATGGAACGGTATCTGTGCTAATTTCAATCTCTGGTTTTATGCAGCACCCCAACTCACCTTTCCCCTTAAGCAAGCATAAGTTGTTTTTCTACATTTGAGACCCTTTTCTGTTTTGTAATTCAGTTCCTGTGTAGCCAAGTTTACATTCCGTGTAGTAGTGATATCTTATGAAGTTTCTTTTTCTGTGTGACTTATTTCACTTAGAATCATCGTACCTGAATCCACTCATTATGCTGCTACGGGCCTGATGACATAGATTTCATTGCTGAGTGATATTGCATTGTACGTAAGTACCACAACTTCTTTATCCATTTTTCGCTTTCTGCGATATTGAACTTGTACCGTAAACGAGGTTCTTGTAAACAGAGCCTTCCCAAATTTGTGTTGGCTGTGTCTTTTTGATTTTAAGTTCCCTAAGCTATAGGACCATAAGTGGAAGTGCCCTAGGCACTGTTGCTTTGTTTTGTAGATGTTTCAAGAAACACCATACACTTCTCCAGAGTGGCTGTTGGCAATTTACATCCCGCCCATGAGCATAACAAGGCTCCCAGTTCTCCATGGCCTGTCCTGCCTTTCTGGATTTTACAATTTTTTCAGATGGCCCTTTTGACCGGGGGGCAGTGAGACTTCATTTTAGTGCAGATTTCCTTTTTAAGCTTGCTTGGTTGACCAAAAAGGGTGTATGCGTTTTTTCCTGAATATATTCAGGAAAAAACGCATACGCCCTTTTTGGCCAAGTGCATCATTGTGGACGTTCTGCCTCTTTTCCTATGCTTTACATGCAATTCCAGTCTACCTCCTGAAATCGGTTTCCTGCAATTCTGCCCCGCTTTCAAGTCCTCTTGGCAGCCTTACTTCAATATCTTTTTGGACGATAGCTGTCATTTATAACTCTGCAGGTTTGTGAATGACAGTGCCCCTGAGCTCCTTTCTTCAACTCGCTTTCTTGTGAGCTGGCCGCAACACCGCAGGATTGCTTCAGGCCCTACTGTGGTTCCGGCATGGCACGCTGAGCCTTTGGTTAATTCCTCTTCCTGGTGGGAAATGAGAGTTAAATTTGCCCGTCCAGACACCTCCAGTTAGTCTCTCATTGGTTCTCCCTATTCCTGTTCATTTTCCGCAGAAATTGCAAACTGTGCCAAACAGGAGGTTAAAGGCACTGACTCTCCAAGTGGGGAGAGTGTTAGTAAAGCATCTAGAATGTTGTACCCGAGTACCAGGGGACGAAAACTGAGACACATTTGAACACGTTTCCCAATCACACGGTGGATCATACTCTGGGTTCCACATGCATGTTTTAGCTGAAGGAAGAATCCCTTAAACCTGGAGAGTTGAGACCCATGGAATGGGTACCATGCAATATGACTTCAAAGGGTCTGCATTTGCTCACCGAACCTTACCAATCCTATCACTGCTGCATTTATGCCGCTGTACACATTCTTGATTCTCTTTCGGAGACATATAAATCCATAGGTTTTAAGATTCTTACTAGTCAGGTATATTCTTAGACGTTTAATATGGGGTGTTGAGTCCACTTCGTTGAGCAAGGAGTAGCTCTTGTCTATGACATATTTGGCTTATGGAACGGTATCTGTGCTAATTTCAATCTCTGGTTTTATGCAGCCCCCCAACTCACGTTTCCCCTTAAGCAAGCATAAGTTGGTTTTCTACATTTGAGACCCTGTTCTGTTTTGTAATTCAGTTCCTGTGTAGCCAAGTTTACATTCCGTGTAGTAGTGATATCTTATGATGTTTCTTTTTCTGTGTGACTTATTTCACTTAGAATCATCGTACCTGAATCCACTCATTATGCTGCTATGGGCCTGATGACATAGATTTCATTGCTGAGTGATATTGCATTGTACGTAAGTACCACAAGTTCTTTATCCATTTTGCGCTTTCTGTGATATTGAATTTGTACCGTAAACAAGGTTCTTGTAAACAGAGCCGTCCCAAACTTTGGGGTGGCTGTGTGTTTTAGATTTTAATTTCCCTAAGCTATAGGACCATAAGTGGAAGTGCCCTAGGCTCTGTTGCCTTGTTTTTTAGATGTTTCAGGAAACACCATACACTTCTCCAGAGTGGCTGTTGGCAATTTACATCCCGCCCATCAGCATAACAAGGCTCCCAGTTCTCCATGGCCTGTCCTGCCTTTCTGGATTTTACACTTTTCTCAGATGGCCCTTTTGACCGGGGGGCAGTGAGACTTCATTGTAGTGCAGATTTCCTTTGCAAGCTTGCTTGCTTGGCCAAAAAGGGCGTAGGCTTTTTTTCTTGAGGAAAAAACGCATATGCCCTTTTTGGCCAAGTGCATCATTGTGGACGTTCTGCCTCTTTTCCTATGCTTTACATGCAATTCCAGTCTACCTCCTGAAATCGGTTTCCTGCAATTCTGCCCCGCTTTCAAGTCCTCTTGGCAGCCTTACTTCAATATATTTTTGGACGATAGCTGTCATTTATAACTCTGCAGTTTTGTGAATTACAGTGCCCCTGAGCTCCTTTCTTCAACTTGTTTTCTTGTGAGCTGGCCGCAACACCGCAGCATCGCTTCAGGCCATAGTGTTGTTCCGGCATGGCACGCTGAGCCTTTGGTTAATTCCTCTTCCTTGTGGGAAATGAGAGTTAAATTTGCCCGTCCAGACACCTCCAGCTAGTCTCTCATTGGTTCTCCCTATTCCTGTTCATTTTCCGCAGAAATTGCAAACTGGGCCAAACAGGAGGTTAAAGGCACTGACTCTCCAAGTGGGGAGAGTGTTAGTAAAGCGTCTGGAATGTTGCACCCGAGTACCAGGGGACGAAAACTGACACATTTGAACACGTTTCCCGATCACACGGTGGATCATACTCTGGGTTCCACATGCATGTTTTAGCTGAAGGAAGAATCCCTTAAACCTGGAGAGTTGAGACCCATGGAATGGGTACCATGCAATATGACTTCAAAGGGTCTGCATTTGCTCACCGAACCTCATCAATCGTATCACTGCTGCGTTTATGCCGCTATACACACGCTTGATTCTCTTTCGGAGATATATAAATCCATAGGTTTTAAGATTCTTACTAGTCAGGTATATTCTTAGGCGTTTAATATGGGGTGTTGAGTCCACTTCGTTGAGCAAGGTGTAGCTCTTTTCTATTACATATTTGGCTTATGGAACGATATCTGTGCTAATTTCAATGTCTGGTTTTATGCAGCACCCCAACTCACCTTTCCCCTTAAGGAAGCATAAGTTGGTTTTCTACATTTGAGACCCTGTTCTGTTTTGTAATTCAGTTCCTGTGTAGCCAAGTTTACATTCCGTGTAGTAGTTATATCTTATGATGTTTGTTTTTCTGTGTGACTTATTTCACTTAGAATCATCGTACCTGAATCCACTCATTATGCTGCTATGGGCCTGATGACATAGATTTCATTGCTGAGTGATATTGCATTGTAGGTAAGTACCACAACTTCTTTATCCATTTTTCACTTTCTGTGATATTGAACTTGTACCGTAAACGAGGTTCCTGTAAACAGAACCGTCCCAAACTTTGGGGTGGCTGTGTCTTTTTGATTTTAATTTCCCTAAGCTATAGGACCATAAGTGGAAGTGCCCTAGGCTCTGTTGTTTTGTTTTTTAGATGTTTCAGGAAACACCATACACTTCTCCAGAGTGGCTGTTGGCAATTTACATCCCGCCCATCAGCATAACAAGGCTCCCAGTTCTCCATGGCCTGTCCTGCTTTGCTGGATTTTACACTTTTTTCAGATGGCCCTTTTGACCGGGGGGCAGTGAGACTTCATTGTAGTGCAGATTTCCTTTGCAAGCTTGCTTGGTTGGCCAAAAAGGGCGTATGCGTTTTTTCCTGAATATATTCAGGAAAAAACGCATACGCCCTTTTTGGCCAAGTGCATCATTGTGGACGTTCTGCCTCTTTTCCTATGCTTTACATGCAATTCCAGTCTACCTCCTGAAATCGGTTTCCTGCAATTCTGCCCCGCCTTCAAGTCCTCTTGGCAGCCTTACTTCAATATATTTTTGGATGATAGCTGTCATTTATAACTCTGCATGTCTGTGAATGACAGTGCCCCTCAGCTCCTTTCTTCAACTCGCGTTCTTGTGAGCTGGCCGCAACACCGTAGGATTGCTTCAGGCCCTAGTGTGGTTCCGGCACGGCACGCTGAGCCTTTGGTTAATTCCTCTTCCTGGTGGGTAATGAGAGTTAAATTTCCCCGTCCAGACACCTCCAGCTAGTCTCTCTTGGTTCTCCCTATTTCTGTTCATTTTCCGCAGAAATTGCAAACTGGGCCAAACAGGAGGTTAAAGGCACTGACTCTCCAAGTGGGGAGAGTGTTAGTAAAGCGTCTGGAATGTTGCACCCGAGTACCGGGGGTGAAAACTGAGACACATTTGAACACGTTTCCCGATCACATGGTGGATCATACTCTGGGTTCCACATGCATGTGTTAGCTGAAGGAAGAATCCCTTAAACCTGGAGAGTTGAGACCCATGGAATGGGTACCATGCAATATGACTTCAAAGGGTCTGCATTTGCTCACCGATCCTCACCAATCCTATCACTGCTGCATTTATGCCGCTGTAAACACACTTGATTCTCTTGCAGAGACATATAAATCCATAGGTTTTAAGATTCTTACTAGTTAGTTATATTCTTAGGCGTTTAATATGTGGTGTTGAGTCCACTTCATTGAGCAAGGAGAAGCTCTTGTCTATTACATATTTGGCTTATGGAACGGTATCTGTGCTAATTTCAATCTCTGGTTTTATGCAGCACCCCAACTCACCTTTCCCCTTAAGGAAGCATAAGTTGGTTTTCTACATTTGAGACCCTGTTCTGTTTTGTAATTCAGTTCCTGTGTAGCCAAGTTTACATTCTGTGTAGTAGTGATATCTTATGATGCTTCTTTTTCTGTGTGACTTATTTCACTTAGAATCATCGTACCTGAATCCACTCATTATGCTGCTATGGGCCTGATGACATAGATTTCATTGCTGAGTGATATTGCATTGTACGTAAGTACCACAACTTCTTTATCCATTTTTCACTTTCTGTGATATTGAACTTGTACCGTAAATGAGGTTCTTGTAAACTGAGCCGTCCCAAACTTTGGGGTGGCTGTGTCTTTTTGATTGTAATTTCCCTAAGTTATAGGACCATAAGTGGAAGTGCCCTAGGCTCTGTTGCTTTGTTTTTTAGATGTTTCAGGAAACACCATACACTTCTCCAGAGTGGCTGTTGGCAATTTACATCCCGCCCATCAGCATAACAAGGCTTCCAGTTCTCCATGGCCTGTCCTGCCTTTCTGGATTTTACACTTTTATCAGATGGCCCTTTTGACTGGGGGCCAGTGAGACTTCATTGTAGTGCAGATTTCCTTTGCAAGCTTGCTTGGTTGGCCAAAAAGGGCGTATGCGTTTTTTCTTGAATATATTCAGGAGAAAACGCATACGCCCCTTTTGGCCAAGTGCATCATTGTGGACGTTCTGCCTCTTTTCCTATGCTTTACATGCAATTCCAGTCTACCTCCTGAAATCGGTTTCCTGCAATTCTGCCCCGCTTTCAAGTCCTCTTGGCAGCCTTACTTCAATATATTTTTGGACGATAGCTGTCATTTATAACTCTGCAGGTTTGAAAATGACAGTGGCCCTGAGTTCCTTTCTTCAACTCACTTTCTTCTGAGCTGGCCGCAACACCGCAGGATTGCTTCAGGCCCTAGTGTGGTTCCGGCATGACACACTGAGTCTTTGGTTAATTCCTCTTCCTGGTGGGAAATGAGAGTTAAATTTGCCCGTCCAGACACCTCCAGCTAGTCTCTCATTGCTTCTCCCTATTCCTGTTCATTTTCCACAGAAATTGCAAAACTGGGCCAAACAGGAGGTTAAAGGCACTGACTCTCCAAGTGGGGAGAGTGTTAGTAAAGCGTCTGGAATGTTGCCCCCGAGTACCAGGGGACGAAAACTGAGACACATTTGAACACGTTTCCTGATCACACGGTGGATGATACTCTGGGTTCCACATGCATGTTTTAGCTGAAGGAAGAATCCCTTAAACCTGGAGAGTTGAGATCCATGGAATGGGTACCATGCAATATGACTTCAAACGGTCTGCATTTGCTCACCGAACCTCACCAATCCTATCACTGCTGTGTTTATGCCGCTGTACACACGCTTGATTCTCTTTTGGAGACATATAAATCCATAGGTTTTAAGATTCTTACTAGTCAGGTATATTCTTAGGCGTTTAATATGGGGTGTTGAGTCCACTTCGTCGAGCAAGGAGTAGCTCTTGTCTATTACATATTTGGCTTATGGAACGGTATCTGTGCTAATTTCAATCTCTGGTTTTATGCAGCACCCCAACTCACCTTTCCCCTTAAGCAAGCATAAGTTGGTTTTCTACATTTGAGACCCTTTTCTGTTTTGTAATTCAGTTCCTGTGTAGCCAAGTTTACATTCCGTGTAGTAGTGATATCTTATGAAGTTTCTTTTTCTGTGTGACTTATTTCACTTAGAATCATCGTACCTGAATCCACTCATTATGCTGCTACGGGCCTGATGACATAGATTTCATTGCTGAGTGATATTGCATTGTACGTAAGTACCACAACTTCTTTATCCATTTTTCGCTTTCTGCGATATTGAACTTGTACCGTAAACGAGGTTCTTGTAAACAGAGCCGTCCCAAAATTGGGTTGGCTGTGTCTTTTTGATTTTAAGTTCCCTAAGCTATAGGACCATAAGTGGAAGTGCCCTAGGCACTGTTGCTTTGTTTTGTAGATGTTTCAAGAAACACCATACACTTCTCCAGAGTGGCTGTTGGCAATTTACATCCCGCCCATGAGCATAACAAGGCTCCCAGTTCTCCATGGCCTGTCCTGCCTTTCTGGATTTTACAATTTTTTCAGATGGCCCTTTTGACCGGGGGGCAGTGAGACTTCATTTTAGTGCAGATTTCCTTTGTAAGCTTGCTTGGTTGACCAAAAAGGGCGTATGCGTTTTTTCCTGAATATATTCAGGAAAAAACGCATACGCCCTTTTTGGCCAAGTGCATCATTGTGGACGTTCTGCCTCTTTTCCTATGCTTTACATGCAATTCCAGTCTACCTCCTGAAATCGGTTTCCTGCAATTCTGCCCCGCTTTCAAGTCCTCTTGGCAGCCTTACTTCAATATCTTTTTGGACGATAGCTGTCATTTATAACTCTGCAGGTTTGTGAATGACAGTGCCCCTGAGCTCCTTTCTTCAACTCGCTTTCTTGTGAGCTGGCCGCAACACCGCAGGATTGCTTCAGGCCCTACTGTGGTTCCGGCATGGCACGCTGAGCCTTTGGTTAATTCCTCTTCCTGGTGGGAAATGAGAGTTAAATTTGCCCGTCCAGACACCTCCAGTTAGTCTCTCATTGGTTCTCCCTATTCCTGTTCATTTTCCGCAGAAATTGCAAACTGGGCCAAACAGGAGGTTAAAGGCACTGACTCTCCAAGTGGGGAGAGTGTTAGTAAAGCATCTAGAATGTTGTACCCGAGTACCAGGGGACGAAAACTGAGACACATTTGAACACGTTTCCCAATCACACGGTGGATCATACTCTGGGTTCCACATGCATGTTTTAGCTGAAGGAAGAATCCCTTAAACCTGGAGAGTTGAGACCCATGGAATGGGTACCATGCAATATGACTTCAAAGGGTCTGCATTTGCTCAGCGAACCTTACCAATACTATCACTGCTGCATTTATGCCGCTGTACACATTCTTGATTCTCTTTCGGAGACATATAAATCCATAGGTTTTAAGATTCTTACTAGTCAGGTATATTCTTAGACGTTTAATATGGGGTGTTGAGTCCACTTCGTTGAGCAAGGAGTAGCTCTTGTCTATGACATATTTGGCTTATGGAACGGTATCTGTGCTAATTTCAATCTCTGGTTTTATGCAGCCCCCCAACTCACGTTTCCCCTTAAGCAAGCATAAGTTGGTTTTCTACATTTGAGACCCTGTTCTGTTTTGTAATTCAGTTCCTGTGTAGCCAAGTTTACATTCCGTGTAGTAGTGATATCTTATGATGTTTCTTTTTCTGTGTGACTTATTTCACTTAGAATCATCGTACCTGAATCCACTCATTATGCTGCTATGGGCCTGATGACATAGATTTCATTGCTGAGTGATATTGCATTGTACGTAAGTACCACAAGTTCTTTATCCATTTTTCGCTTTCTGTGATATTGAATTTGTACCGTAAACAAGGTTCTTGTAAACAGAGCCGTCCCAAACTTTGGGGTGGCTGTGTGTTTTAGATTTTAATTTCCCTAAGCTATAGGACCATAAGTGAAAGTGCCCTAGGCTCTGTTGCCTTGTTTTTTAGATGTTTCAGGAAACACCATACACTTCTCCAGAGTGGCTGTTGGCAATTTACATCCCGCCCATCAGCATAACAAGGCTCCCAGTTCTCCATGGCCTGTCCTGCCTTTCTGGATTTTACACTTTTCTCAGATTGCCCTTTTGACCGGGGGGCAGTGAGACTTCATTGTAGTGCAGATTTCCTTTGCAAGCTTGCTTGCTTGGCCAAAAAGGGCGTAGGCTTTTTTTCTTGAGGAAAAAACGCATATGCCCTTTTTGGCCAAGTTCATCATTGTGGACGTTCTGCCTCTTTTCCTATGCTTTACATGCAATTCCAGTCTACCTCCTGAAATCGGTTTCCTGCAATTCTGCCCCGCTTTCAAGTCCTCTTGGCAGCCTTACTTCAATATATTTTTGGACGATAGCTGTCATTTATAACTCTGCAGTTTTGTGAATTACAGTGCCCCTGAGCTCCTTTCTTCAACTTGTTTTCTTGTGAGCTGGCCGCAACACCGCAGCATCGCTTCAGGCCATAGTGTTGTTCCGGCATGGCACGCTGAGCCTTTGGTTAATTCCTCTTCCTTGCGGGAAATGAGAGTTAAATTTGCCAGTCCAGACACCTCCAGCTAGTCTCTCATTGGTTCTCCCTATTCCTGTTCATTTTCCGCAGAAATTGCAAACTGGGCCAAACAGGAGGTTAAAGGCACTGACTCTCCAAGTGGGGAGAGTGTTAGTAAAGCGTCTGGAATGTTGCACCCGAGTACCAGGGGACGAAAACTGACACATTTGAACACGTTTCCCGATCACACGGTGGATCATACTCTGGGTTCCACATGCATGTTTTAGCTGAAGGAAGAATCCCTTAAACCTGGAGAGTTGAGACCCATGGAATGGGTACCATGCAATATGACTTCAAAGGGTCTGCATTTGCTCACCGAACCTCATCAATCGTATCACTGCTGCGTTTATGCCGCTATACACACGCTTGATTCTCTTTCGGAGATATATAAATCCATAGGTTTTAAGATTCTTACTAGTCAGGTATATTCTTAGGCGTTTAATATGGGGAGTTGAGTCCACTTCGTTGAGCAAGGTGTAGCTCTTTTCTATTACATATTTGGCTTATGGAACGATATCTGTGCTAATTTCAATGTCTGGTTTTATGCAGCACCCCAACTCACCTTTCCCCTTAAGGAAGCATAAGTTGGTTTTCTACATTTGAGACCCTGTTCTGTTTTGTAATTCAGTTCCTGTGTAGCCAAGTTTACATTCCGTGTAGTAGTTATATCTTATGATGTTTGTTTTTCTGTGTGACTTATTTCACTTAGAATCATCGTACCTGAATCCACTCATTATGCTGCTATGGGCCTGATGACATAGATTTCATTGCTGAGTGATATTGCATTGTAGGTAAGTACCACAACTTCTTTATCCATTTTTCACTTTCTGTGATATTGAACTTGTACCGTAAACGAGGTTCCTGTAAACAGAACCGTCCCAAACTTTGGGGTGGCTGTGTCTTTTTGATTTTAATTTCCCTAAGCTATAGGACCATAAGTGGAAGTGCCCTAGGCTCTGTTGTTTTGTTTTTTAGATGTTTCAGGAAACACCATACACTTCTCCAGAGTGGCTGTTGGCAATTTACATCCCGCCCATCAGCATAACAAGGCTCCCAGTTCTCCATGGCCTGTCCTGCTTTGCTGGATTTTACACTTTTTTCAGATGGCCCTTTTGCCCGCGGGGTAGTGAGACTTCATTGTAGTGCAGATTCCCTTTGCAAGCTTGCTTGGTTGGCCAAAGACTGCGTATTCGTTTTTTCCTGAATATATTCAAGAAAAAACGCATACGCCCTTTTTGGCCAAGTGCATCATTGTGGACGTTCTGCCTCTTTTGCTTTGCTTTACATGCAATTCCAGTCTACCTCCTGAAATCGGTTTCCTGCAATTCTGCCCCGCTTTCAAGTCCGCTTGGCAGCCTTACTTCAATATATTTTTGGACGATAGCTGTCATTTATAACTCTGCAGGTTTGTGAATTACAGTGCCCCTGAGCTCCTTTCTTCAACTCGCTTTCTTGTGAGCTGGCCGCAAAACCGCAGGATTGCTTCAGGCCCTAGTGTGGTTCCGGCACGGCACGCTTAGCCTTTGGTTAATTCCTCTTCCTGGTGGGAACGAGAGTTAACTTTGCGCATCCAGACACCTCCAGCTAGTTTCTCATTGGTTCTCCCTATTCCTGTTCATTTTCCGTAGAAATTGCAAACTGGGACAAACAGGAGGTTAAAGGCACTGACTCTCCAAGTGGGGAGAGTGTTAGTAAAGCGTCTGGAATGTTGCACCCGAGTACCGGGGGACGAATACTGAGACACATTTGAACACGTTTCCCGATCACACGGTGGATCATACTCTGGGTTCCACATGCATGTTTTAGGTGAAGGAAGAATCCCTTAAACCTGGAGAGTTGAGACCCATGGAATGGGTACCATGCAATATGACTTCAAAGGGTCTGCATTTGCTCACCGATCCTCACCAATCCTATCACTGCTGCGTTTATGCCACTGTACACACGCTTGATTCTCTTTCGGAGACATATAAATCCATAGGTTTTAAGATTCTTACTAAGCAGGTATATTTTTAGGCGTTTAATATGGGGTGTTGAGTCCACTTCGTTGAGCAAGGAGTAGCTCTTGTCTATTACATATTTGGCTTATGGAACGGTATCTGTGCTAATTTCAATCTCTGGTTTTATGCAGCACCCCAACTCACCTTTCCCCTTAAGCAAGCATAAGTTGGTTTTCTACATTTGAGACCCCGTTCTGTTTTGTAATTCAGTTCCTGTGTAGCCAAGTTTACATTCCGTGTAGTAGTGATATCTTATGATGTTTCTTTTTCTCTGTGACTTATTTCACTTAGTATCATCGTACCTGAATCCACTCATTATGCTGCTACGGGCCTGATGACATAGATTTCATTGCTGAGTGATATTGCATTGTACGTAAGTACCACAACTTCTTTATCCATTTTTCGCTTTCTGCGATATTGAACTTGTACCGTAAACGAGGTTCTTGTAAACAGAACCGTCCCAAACTTTGGGGTGGCTGTGTCTTTTTGATTTTAATTTCCCTAAGCTATAGGACCATAAGTGGAAGTGCCCTAGGCTCTGTTGCTTTGTTTTTTGGATGTTTCAGGAAACACCATACACTTCTCCAGAGTGGTTGTTGGCAATTTACATCCCGCCCATCAGCATAACAAGGCTCCCAGTTCTCCATGGCCTCTCCTGCCTTTCAGGATTTTACACTTTTTTCAGATGGCCCTTTTGACCGGGGGGCAGTGAGACTTCATTGTAGTGCAGATTTCCTTTGCAAGCTTGCTTGGTTGGCCAAAAAGGGCGTATGTGTTTTTTCCTGAATATATTCAGGAAAAAACGCATACGCCCTTTTTGGCCAAGTGCATCATTGTGGACGTTCTGCCTCTTTTCCTATGCTTAACATGCAATTTCAGTCTACCTCCTGAAATCGGTTTCCTGCCATTCTGCCCCGCTTTCAAGTCCTCTTGGCAGCCTTACTTCAATATATTTTTGGACGATAGCTGTCATTTATAACTCTGCAGGTTTGTGAATGACAGTGCCCCTGAGCTCCTTTCTTCAACTCGATTTCTTGTGAGCTGCCCGCAACACCGCAGGATTGCTTAAGGCCCTACTGTGGTTCCGGCATGGCACGCAGAGCCTTTGGTTAATTCCTCTTCCTGGTGGGAAATGAGAGTTAAATTTGCCCGTCCAGACACCTCCAGCTAGTCTCTCATTGGTTCTCCCTATTCCTGTTCATTTTCCGCAGAAATTGCAAACTGGGCCAAACAGGAGGTTAAAGGCACTGACTCTCCAAGTGGGGAGAGTGTTAGTAAAGCGTCTGGAATGTTGCACCCGAGTACCAGGGGACGAAAACTGAGACACATTTGAACACGTTTCCCGATCACACGGTGGATCATACTCTGGGTTCCACATGCATGTTTTAGCTGAAGGAAGAATCCCTTAAACCTGGAGAGTTGAGACCCATGGAATGGGTACCATGCAATATGACTTCAAAGGGTCTGCATTTGCTCACCGATCCTCACCAATCCTATCACTGCTGCATTTATGCCGCTGTACACACGCTTGATTCTCTTGCAGAGACATATAAATCCATAGGTTTTAAGATTCTTACTAGTCAGGTATATTCTTAGGCGTTTAATATGTGGTGTTGAGTCCACTTCGTTGAGCAAGGAGAAGCTCTTGTCTATTACATATTTGGCTTATGGAACGGTATCTGTGCTAATTTCAATCTCTGGTTTTATGCAGCCCCCCAACTCACCTTTCCCCTTAAGCAAGCATAAGTTGGTTTTCTACATTTGGGACCCTGTTCTGTTTTGTAATTCAGTTCCTGTGTAGCCAAGTTTACATTCCGTGTAGTAGTGATATCTTATGATGTTTCTTTTTTTGTGTGACTTATTTCACTTAGAATCATCGTACCTGAATCCACTCATTATGCTGCTACGGGCCTGATGACATAGATTTCATTGCTGAGTGATATTGCATTGTACGTAAGTACCACAACTTCTTTATCCATTTTTCGCTTTCTGTTCTATTGAACTTGTACCGTAAATGAGGTTCTTGTAAACTGAGCCGTCCCAAACTTTGGGGTGGCTGTGTCTTTTTGATTTTAATTTACCTAAGCTATAGGACCATAAGTGGAAGTGCCCTAGGCTCTGTTGCTTTGTTTTTTAGATGTTTCAGGAAACACCATACACTTCTCCATTGTCGCTTTTGGCAATTTATATCCCACCCATCAGCATAACAAGGCTCTCACTTCTCCATGGCCTGTCCTGCCTTTCTGGATTTTACACTTTTATCAGATGGCCCTTTTGACTGGGGGCCAGGGAGACTTCATTGTAGTGCAGATTTCCTTTGCAAGCTTGCTTGGTTGGCCAAAAAGTGCGTATGCGTTTTTTCCTGAATATATTCAGGAAAAAACGCATATGCCCCTTTTGGCCAAGTGCATCATTGTGGACGTTCTGCCTCTTTTCCTATGCTTTACATGCAATTCCAGTCTACCTCCTGAAATCGGTTTCCTGCAATTCTGCCCCGCTTTCAAGTCCTCTTGGCAGCCTTACTTCAATATATTTTTGGACGATAGCTGTCATTAATAACTCTGCAGGTTTGTGAATGACAGTGCCCCTGAGCTCCTTTCTTCAACTCACTTTCTTGTGAGCTGGCCGCAACACCGCAGCATTGCTTCAGGCCCTAGTGTGGTTCCGGCATGGCACGCTGAGCCTTTGTTTAATTCCTCTTCCTGGTGGGAAATGAGAGTTAAATTTGCCCGTCCAGACACCTCCAGCTAGTCTGTCATTGGTTCTCCCTATTCCTGTTCATTTTCCGCAGAAATTGCAAACTGGGCCAAATAGGAGGTTAAAGGCACTGACTCTCAAAGTGGGGAGAGTGTTAGTAAAGCGTCTGGAATGTTGCACCCGAGTACCAGGGGACGAAAACTGAGACATATTTGAACACGTTTCCCGATCACATGGTGGATCATACTCTGGGTTCCACATGAATGTTTTAGCTGAAGGAAGAATCCCTTAAACCTGGGGAGTTGAGACCCCTGCAATGGGTACCATGCAATATGACTTCAAAGGGTCTGCATTTGCTCACCGAACCTAACCAATCCTATCACTGCTGCATTTATGCCACTGTACACACGCTTGATTCCCTTTCTGAGACATATAAATCCATAGGTTTTAAGATTCTTACTAGTCAGGTATATTCTTAGGCGTTTAATATGGGGTGTTGAGTCCACTTCGTTGAGCAAGGAGTAGCTCTTGTCTATTACATATTTGGCTTATGGAACGGTATCTGTGCTAATTTCAATCTCTGGTTTTATGCAGCACCCCAACTCACCTTTCCCCTTAAGCAAGCATAAGTCGGTTTTCTACATTTGAGACCCTGTTCTGTTTTGTAATTCAGTTCCTGTGTAGCCAAGTTTACATTGCATGTGGTAGAGATATCTTATGATGTTTCTTTTTCTGTGTGACTTATTTCACTTAGAATCATCGTACCTGAATCCACTCATTATGCTGCTATGGGCCTGATGACATAGATTTCATTGCTGAGTGATATTGCATTGTACGTAAGTACCACAACTTCTTTATCCATTTTTCACTTTCTGTGATTTTGAACTTGTACTGTAAACGAGGTTCTTGTGAACAGAGCCTTCCCAAACTTTGGGGTGGCTGTGTCTTTTTGATTTTAATTTCCCTAAGCTATAGGACCATAATTGGAAGAGCCCTAGGCTCTGTTACTTTGTTTTTTAGATGTTTCAGGAAACACCATACACTTCTCCATTGTCGCTGTTGGCAATTTACATCCCGCCCATCAGCATAACAAGGCTCCCAGTGCTCCATGGCCTGTCCTGCCTTTCTGGATTTTACACTTTTTTCAGATGGCCCTTTTGACCGGGGAGCAGTGAGACTTCATTTTAGTGCAGATTTCCTTTGCAAGCTTGCTTGGTTGGCCAAAAAGGGCGTATGCGTTTTTTCCTGAATATATTCAGGAAAAAACGCATACGCCCTTTTTGGCCAAGTGCATCATTGTGGACGTTCTGCCTCTTTTCCTTTGCTTTACATGCAATTCCAGTCTACCTCCTGAAATCGGTTTCCTGCAATTCTGCCCAGCGTTCAAGTCCTCTTGGCAGCCTTACTTCAATATATTTTTGGACGATAGCTGTCATTTATAACTCTGCAGGTTTGTGAATGACAGTGCCCCTGAGCTCCTTTCTTCAACTCGCTTTCTTGTGAGCTGGCCGCAACACCGCTGCATTGCTTCAGGCCCTAGTGTGGTTCCGGCATGACATGCTGAGCCTTTGGTTAATTCCTCTTCCTGGTGGGAAATGAGAGTTAAATTTGCCCGGCCAGACACCTCCAGCTAGTCTCTCATTGGTTCTCCCTATTCCTGTTCATTTTCCACAGAAATTGCAAACTGGGCCAAACAAGAGGTTAAAGGCACTGACTCTCCAAGTGGGGAGAGTGTTAGTAAAGCGTCTGGAATGTTGCACCCGAGTACCAGGGGAGGAAAACTGACACAATTAAACACGTTTCCCGATCACATGGTGGATCATACTCTGGGTTCCACATGCATGTTTTAGCTGAAGGAAGAATCCCTTAAACCTGGAGAGTTGAAACCCATGGAATGGGTACCATGCAATATGACTTCAAAGGTTCTGCATTTGCTCACCGAACCTCACCAATCCTATCACTGCTGCGTTTATGACACTGTACACACGCTTGATTCTCTTTCAGAGACATATAAATCCATAGGTTTTAAGATTCTTTCTAGTCAGGTATATTCTTACGCGTTTAATATGGGGTGTAGAGTCCACTTCGTTGAGAAAGGAGTAGCTCTTGTCTATGAAATATTTGGCTTACGGAACGGTATCTGTTCTAATTTCAATCTCTGGTTTTATGCAGCACCCCAACTCACCTTTCGCCTTAAGCAAGCATAAGTTGGTTTTCTACATTTGAGACCCTGTTCTGTTTTGTAATTCAGTTCCTGTGTAGCCAAGTTTACATTCCTTGTAGTAGTGATATCTTATGATGTTTCTTTTTCTGTGTGACTTATTTCACTTAGAATCATCGTACCTGAATCCACTCATTATGCTGCTACGGGCCTGATGACATAGATTTCATTGCTGAGTGATATTGCATTGTACGTAAGTACCACAACTTCTTTATCCATTTTTCGCTTTCTGTGATATTGAACTTGGACCATAAATGAGGTTCTTGTAAACAGAGCTGTCCCTAACTTTGGGGTGGCTGAGTCTTTTTGATTTTAATTTCCCTAAGCTATAGGACCATAAGTGGAAGTGCCCTAGGCTCTGTTGCTTTGTTTTTTAGATGTTTCAGGAAACACCATACACTTCTCCAGAGTGGCTGTTGGCAATTTACATCCCGCCCATCAGCATAACAAGGCTCCCAGTTCTCCATGGCCTGTCCTGCCTTTCTGGATTTTACACTTTTTTCAGATGGCCCTTTTGACCGGGGAGCAGTGAGACTTCATTGTAGTGCAGATTTCCTTTGCAAGCTTGCTTGGTTGGCCAAAAAGGGCGTATGTGTTTTTTCCTGAATATATTCAGGAAAAAACGCATACGCCCTTTTTGGCCAAGTGCATCATTGTGGACGTTCTGCCTCTTTTCCTATGCTTTACATGCAATTCCAGTCTACCTCCTGAAATCGGTTTCCTGCAATTCTGCCCCGCTTTCAAGTCCTCTTGGCAGCCTTACTTCAATATATTTTTGGACGATAGCTATCATTTATAACTCTGCAGGTTTGTGAATGACAGTGCCCCTGAGCTCCTTTCTTCAACTCGCTTTCTTGTGAGCTGGCCGCAACACCGCAGGATTGCTTCAGGCCCTAGTGTGGTTCCGGCATGGCACGCTGAGCCTTTGGTTAATTCCTCTTCCTGGTGGGAAATGAGAGTTAAATTTGCCCGTCCAGACACCTCCAGCTAGTCTCTCATTGGTTCTCCCTATTCCTGTTCATTTTCTGCAGAAATTGCAAACTGAGCCAAACAGGAGTTTAAAGGCACTGACTCTCCAAGTGGGGAGAGTGTTAGTAAAGCGTCTGGAATGTTGCACCCGAGTACCAGGGGACGAAAACTGAGACACATTTGAACACGTTTCCCGATCACACGGTGGATCATACTCTGGGTTCCACATGCATGTTTTAGCTGAAGGAAGAATCCCTTAAACCTGGAGAGTTGAGACCCCTGCAATGGGTACCATGCAATATGACTTCAAAGGGTCTGCATTTGCTCACCGAACCTCACCAATCCTAGCACTGCTACATTTATGCCACTGTACACACGCTTGATTCTCTTTCTGAGACATATAAATCCATAGGTTTTAAGATTCTTACTAGTCAGGTATATTCTTACGCGTTTAATATGGGGTGTAGAGTCCACTTCGTTGAGCAAGGAGTAGCTCTTGTCTATTACATATTTGGCTTATGGGACCGTATCTGTGCTAATTTCAATCTTTGGTTTTATGCAGCACCCCAACTCACCTTTACTCTTAAGCAAGCATAAGTCGGTTTTCTACATTTGAGACCTTGTTCTGTTTTGTAATTCAGTTCCTGTGTAGCCAAGTTTACATTCCATGTGGTAGAGATATCTTATGATGTTTCTTTCTCTGTGTGACTTATTTCACTTACAATCATCGTACCTGAATCCACTCATTATGCTGCTACGGGCCTGATGACACAGATTTCTTTGCTGAGTGATATTGCATTGTACGTAAGTACCACAACTTCTTTATCCATTTTGCGCTTTCTGTGATATTGAACTTGTACCGTAAACGAGGTTCTTGTAAACAGAGCTGTCCCAAAGATTGGGGTGGTTGTGTCTTTTTGATTTTAATTTCCCTAAGCTATAGGACCATAAGTGGAAGTGCCCTAGGCTCTGTTGCTTTGTTTTTTAGATGTTTCAGGAAACACCATACACTTCTCCAGAGTGGCTGTTGGCAATTTACATCCCGCCCATCAGCATAACAAGGCTCCCAGTTCTCCATGGCCTGTCCTGCCTTTCTGGATTTTACACTTTTTTCAGATGGCCCTTTTGACCGGGGGGCAGTGAGACTTCATTGTAGTGCAGATTTCCTTTGCAAGCTTGCTTGGTTGGCCAAAAAGGGCGTATGCGTTTATTCCTGAATATATTCACGAAAAAACGCATACGCCCTTTTTGGCCAAGTGCATCATTGTGGACGTTCTGCCTCTTTTCCTATGCTTTACATGCAATTCCAGTCTACCTCCTGAAATCGGTTTCCTGCAATTCTGCCCCGCTTTCAAGTCCTCTTGGCAGCCTTACTTCAATATATTTTTGGACGATAGCTGTCATTTATAACTCTGCAGTTTTGTGAATTACAGTGCCCCTGAGCTCCTTTCTTCAACTTGCTTTCTTGTGAGCTGGCCGCAACACCGCAGCATCGCTTCAGGCCCTAGTGTTGTTCCGGCATGGCACGCTGAGCCTTTGGTTAATTCCTCTTCCTGGTGGGAAATGAGAGTTAAATTTGCCCGTCCAGACACCTCCAGCTAGTCTCTCATTGGTTCTCACTATTCCTGTTCATTTTCCGCAGAAATTGCAAACTGGGCCAAACAGGAGGTTAAAGGCACTGACTCTCCAAGTGGGGAGAGTGTTAGTAAAGCGTCTGGAATGTTGCACCCGAGTACCAGGGGACGAAAACTGACACATTTGAACACGTTTCCCGATCACACGGTGGATCATACTCTGGGTTCCACATGCATGTTTTAGCTGAAGGAAGAATCCCTTAAACCTGGAGAGTTGAGACCCATGGAATGGGTACCATGCAATATGACTTCAAAGGGTCTGCATTTGCTCACCGAACCTCACCAATCCTATCACTGCTGCGTTTATGACACTGTACACACGCTTGATTCTCTTTCGGAGACATATAAATCCATAGGTTTTAACATTCTTTCTAGTCAGGTATATTCTTACGCGTTTAATATGGGGTGTAGAGTCCACTTCGTTGAGCAAGGAGTAGCTCTTGTCTATTACATATTTGGCTTATGGAACGGTATCTGTGCTAATTTCAATCTCTGGTTTTATGCAGCACCCCAACTCACCTTTCCCCTTAAGCAAGCCTAAGTCGGTTTTCTACATTTGAGACCCTGTTCTGTTTTGTAATTCAGTTCCTGTGTAGCCAAGTTTACATTCCATGTGGTAGAGATATCTTATGATGTTTCTTTTTCTGTGTGACTTATTTCACTTAGAATCATCGTACCTGAATCCACTCATTATGCTGCTATGGGCCTGATGACATAGATTTCATTGCTGAGTGATATTGCATTGTATGTAAGTACCACAACTTCTTTATCCATTTTTCCCTTTCTGTGATTTTGAACTTGTACTGTAAACGAGGTTCTTGTAAACAGAGCCTTCCCAAAATTTGGGGTGGCTGTGTCTTTTTGATTTTAATTTCCCTAAGCTATAGGACCATAAGTGGAAGAGCCCTAGGCTCTGTTGCTTTGTTTTTTAGATGTTTCAGGAAACACCATACACTTCTCCAGAGTGGCTGTTGGCAATTTACATCCCGCCCATCAGCATAACAAGGCTCCCAGTTCTCCATGGCCTGTCCTGCCTTTCTGGATTTTACACTTTTTTCAGATGGCCCTTTTGACCGGGGGGCAGTGAGACTTCATTGTAGTGCAGATTTCCTTTGCAAGCTTGCTTGGTTGGCCAAAAAGGGCGTATGCGTTTTTTCCTGAATATATTCAGGAAAAAACGCATACGCCCTTTTTGGCCAAGTGCATCATTGTGGACGTTCTGCCTCTTTTCCTTTGCTTTACATGCAATTCCAGTCTACCTCCTGAAATCGGTTTCCTGCAATTCTGCCCAGCGTTCAAGTCCTCTTGGCAGCCTTACTTCAATATATTTTTGGACGATAGCTGTCATTTATAACTCTGCAGGTTTGTGAATGACAGTGCCCCTGAGCTCCTTTCTTCAACTCGCTTTCTTGTGAGCTGGCCGCAACACCGCAGGATTGCTTCAGGCCCTAGTTTGGTTCCGGCATTACATGCTGAGCCTTTGGTTAATTCCTCTTCCTGGTGAGAAATGAGAGTTAAATTTGCCCGTCCAGACACCTCCAGCTAGTCTCTCATTGGTTCTCCCTATTCCTGTACATTTTCTGCAGAAATTGCAAACTGGGCCAAACAAGAGGTTAAAGGCACTGACTCTGCAAGTGGGGAGAGTGTTAGTAAAGCGTCTGGAATGTTGCACCCGAGTACCAGGGGATGAAAACTGACACAATTAAACACGTTTCCCGATCACACGGTGGATCATACTCTGGGTTCCACATGCATGTTTTAGCTGAAGGAAGAATCCCTTAAACCTGGAGAGTTGAGAACCCTGCAATGGGTACCATGCAATATGACTTCAAAGGGTCTGCATTTGCTCACCGAACCTCACCAATCCTAGCACTGCTGCATTTATGCCACTGTACACACGCTTGATTCTCTTTCTGAGACATATAAATCCATAGGTTTTAAGATTCTTACTAGTCAGGTATATTCTTAGGCGTTTAATATGGGGTGTAGAGTCCACTTCGTTGAACAAGGAGTAGCTCTTGTCTATTACATATTTGGCTTATGGAACCGTATCTGTGCTAATTTCAATCTTTGGTTTTATGCAGCACCCCAACTCACCTTTACTCTTAAGCAAGCATAAGTCGGTTTTCTACATTTGAGACCCTGTTCTGTTTTGTAGTTCAGTTCCTGTGTAGCCAAGTTTACATTCCATGTGGTAGAGATATCTTATGATGTTTCTTTCTCTGTGTGACTTATTTCACTTACAATCATCGTACCTCAATCCATTCATTATGCTGCTAAGGGCCTGATGACATAGATTTCATTGCTGAGTGATATTGCATTGTACGTAAGTACCACAACTTCTTTATCCATTTTGCGCTTTCTGTGATATTGAACTTGTACCGTAAACGAGATTCTTGTAAACAGAGCTGTCCCAAAGATTGGGGTGGTTGTGTCTTTTTGATTTTAATTTCCCTAAGCTATAGGACCATAAGTGGAAGTGCCCTAGGCTCTATTGCTTTGTTTTTTAGATGTTTCAGGAAACACCATACACTTCTCCAGAGTGGCTGTTGGCAATTTACATCCCGCCCATCAGCATAACAAGGCTCCCAGTTCTCCATGGCCTGTCCTGCTTTGCTGGATTTTATACTTTTTTCAGATGGCCCTTTTGCCCGCGGGATAGTGAGACTTCATTGTAGTGCAGATTCCCCTTGCAAGCTTGCTTGGTTGGCCAAAAAGGGCGTATGTGTTTTTTCCTGAATATATTCAGGAAAAAACGCATACGCCCTTTTTGGCCAAGTGCATCATTGTGGACGTTCTGCCTCTTTTCCTTTGCTTTACATGCAATTCCAGTCTACCTCCTGAAATCGGTTTCCTGCAATTCTGCCCCGCTTTCAAGTACTCTTGGCAGCCTTACTTCAATATATTTTTGGACGATAGCTGTCATTTATAACTCTGCAGGTATGTGAATGACAGTGCCCCTGAGCTCCTTTCTTCAACTCGTTTTCTTGTGAGCTGGCCGCAACACCGCAGGATTGCTTCAGGCCCTAGGGTGGTTCCAGAATGGCACGCTGAGCCTTTGGTTAATTCCTCTTCCTGGTGGGAAATGAGAGTTAAATTTGCCCGTCCAGACACCTCCAGCTAGTCTCTCATTGGTTCTCCCTATTCCTGTTCATTTTCCGCAGAAATTGCAAACTGGGCCAAACAGGAGGTTAAAGGCACTGACTCTCCAAGTGGGGAGAGTGTTAGTAAAGCATCTGGAATGTTGCACCCGAGTACCAGGGGACGAAAACTGACACAATTGAACACGTTTCCCGAGCACACGGTGGATCATACTCTGGGTTCCACATGCATGTTTTAGCTGAAGGAAGAACCCCTTAAACCTGGAGAGTTGAGACCCATGGAATGGGTACCATGCAATATGACTTCAAAGGGTCTGCATTTGTCCACCGAACCTCACCAATCCTATCACTGCTGCGTTTATGCCGCTGTACACACGCTTGATTCTCTTTCGGAGACATATAAATCCATAGGTTTTAAGATTCTTCCTAGTCAGGTATATTCTTAGGCGTTTATTATGGGGTGTAGAGTCCACTTCGTTGAGCAAGGAGTAGCTCTTGTCTATTACATATTTGGCTTATGGAACCGTATCTGTGCTAATTTCAATCTCTGGTTTTATGCAACACCCCAACTCACCTTTCGCCTTAAGCAAGCATAACTTGGTTTTCTACATTTGAGACCCTGTTCTGTTTTGTAATTCAGTTCCTGTGTAGCCAAGTTTACATTCCGTGTAGTAGTGATATCTTATGATGTTTCTTTTTCTGTGTGACTTATTTCACTTAGAATCATCGTACCTGAATCCACTCATTATGCTGCTATGGGCCTGATGACATAGATTTCATTGCTGCGTGATATTGCATTGTACGTAATTACCACAACTTCTTTATCCATTTTTCACTTTCTGTGATACTGAACTTGTACCGTAAACGAGGTTCTTGTAAACAGAGCTGTCCCAAAGATTGGGGTGGTTGTGTCTTTTTCATTTTAATTTCCCTAATCTATAGGAACATAAGTGGAAGTGCCCTAGGCTCTGTTGCTTTGTTTTTTAGATGTTTCAGGAAACACCATACACTTCTCCAGAGTGGCTGTTGGCAATTTACATCCCGCCCATCAGCATAACAAGGCTCCCAGTTCTCCATGGCCTGTCCTGCCTTTCTGGATTTTACACATTTTTCAGATGACCCTTTTGACCGGGGGGCAGTGAGACTTCATTGTAGTGCAGATTTCCTTTGCAAGCTTGCTTGGTTGGCCAAAAAGGGCGTAGGCTTTTTTTCTTGAGGAAAAATCGCATGCTCCCTTTTTGGCCAAGTGCATCATTGTGGACGTTCTGCCTCTTTTCCTATGCTTTACATGCAATTCCAGTCTACCTCCTGAAATCGGTTTCCTGCAATTCTGCCCCGCTTTCAAGTCCTCTTGGCAGCCTTACTTCAATATATTTTTGGACGATAGCTGTCATTTATAACTCTGCAGTTTTGTGAATTACAGTGCCCCTGAGCTCCTTTCTTCAACTTGCTTTCTTGTGAGCTGGCCGCAACACCGCAGCATCGCTTCAGGCCCTAGTGTTGTTCCGGCATGGCACGCTGAGCCTTTGGTTAATTCCTCTTACTGGTGGGAAATGAGAGTTAAATTTGCCCGTCCAGACACCTCCAGCTAGTCTCTCATTGGTTCTCCCTATTCCTGTTCATTTTCCGCAGAAATTGCAAACTGGGCCAAACAGGAGGTTAAAGGCACTGACTCTCCAAGTGGGGAGAGTGTTAGTAAAGCGTCTGGAATGTTGCACCCGAGTACCAGGGGACGAAAACTGACACATTTGAACACGTTTCCCGATCACACGGTGGATCATACTCTGGGTTCCACATGCATGTTTTAGCTGAAGGAAGAATCCCTTAAACCTGGAGAGTTGAGACCCATGGAATGGGTACCATGCAATATGACTTCAAAGGGTCTGCATTTGCTCACCGAACCTCATCAATCCTATCACTGCTGCGTTTATGCCGCTATACACACGCTTGATTCTCTTTCGGAGATATATAAATCCATAGGTTTTAAGATTCTTACTAGTCAGGTATATTCTTAGGCGTTTAATATGGGGTGTTGAGTCCACTTCGTTGAGCAAAGTGTAGCTCTTTTCTATTACATATTTGGCTTATGGAATGATATCTGTGCTAATTTCAATGTCTGGTTTTATGCAGCACCCCAACTCACCTTTCCCCTTAAGGAAGCATAAGTTGGTTTTCTACATTTTAGACCCTGTTCTGTTTTGTAATTCAGTTCCTGTGTAGCCAAGTTTACATTCCGTGTAGTAGTGATATCTTATGATGTTTCTTTTTCTGTGTGACTTATTTCACTTAGAATCATCGTACCTGAATTCACTCATTATGCTGCTATGGGCCTGATGACATAGATTTCATTGCTGAGTGATATTGCATTGTAGGTAAGTACCACAACTTCTTTATCCATTTTTCACTTTCTGTGATATTGAACTTGTACCGTAAACGAGGTTCCTGTAAACAGAACCGTCCCAAACATTGGGGTGGCTGTGTCTTTTTGATTTTAATTTCCCTAAGCTATAGGACCATAAGTGGAAGTGCCCTAGGCTCTGTTGTTTTGTTTTTTAGATGTTTCAGGAAACACCATACACTTCTCCAGAGTGGTTGTTGGCAATTTACATCCCGCCCATCAGCATAACAAGGCTCCCAGTTGTCCATGGCCTGTCCTGCTTTGCTGGATTTTATACTTTTTTAAGATGGCCCTTTTGCCCGCGGGATAGTGAGACTTCATTGTAGTGCAGATTCCCTTTGCAAGCTTGCTTGGTTGGCCAAAAAGGGCGTATGCGTTTTTTCCTGAATATATTCAGGAAAAAACGCATACGCCCTTCTTGGCCAAGTGCATCATTGTGGACGTTCTGCCTCTTTTCCTATGCTTTACATGCAATTCCAGTCTACCTCCTGAAATCGGTTTCCTGCAATTCTGCCCCGCTTTCAAGTCCTCTTGGCAGCCTTACTTCAATATATTTTTGGACGATAGCTGTCGTTTATAACTCTGCAGGTTTGTGAATTACAGTGCCCCTGAGCTCCTTTCTTCAACTCGTTTTCTTGTGAGCTGGCCGCAACACCGCAGCATTGCTTCAGGCCCTAGTGTGGTTCCAGAATGGCACGCTGAGCCTTTGGTTAATTCCTCTTCCTGGTGGGCAATGAGCGTTAAATTTGCCCGTCCAGACACCTCCAGCTAGTCTCTCATTGGTTCACCCTATTCCTGTTCATTTTTCGCAGAAATTGCAAACTGGGCCAAACAGGAGGTTAAAGGCACTGACTCTCCAAGTGGGGAGAGTGTTAGTAAAGCGTCTGGAATGTTGCACCCGAGTACCGGGGGACGAAAACTGAGTCACATTTGAACACGTTGCCCGATCACATGGTGGATCATACTCTGGGTTCCACATGCATGTTTTAGCTGAAGGACGAATCCCTTAAACCTGGAGAGTTGAGACCCATGGAATGGGTACCATGCAATATGACTTCAAAGGGTCTGCATTTGCTCACCGAACCTCAACAATCCTAACACTGCTGCGTTTATGCCGCTGTACACACGCTTGATTCTCTTTCGGAGACATATAAATCCATAGGTTTTAAGATTCTTACTAGTCAGGTATATTCTTAGGCGTTTAATATGGGGTGTTGAGTCCACTTCGTTGAGCAATGAGTAGCTCTTGTCTATTACATATTTGGCTTATGGAACGGTATCCGTTCTAATTTCAATCTCTGGTTTTATGCAGCACCCCAACTCACCTTTTCCCTTAAGCAAGCATAAGTTGGTTTTCTACATTTGAGACCCTGTTCTGTTTTGTAATTCAGTTCCTGTGTAGCCAAGTTTACATTCCGTGTAGTAGTGATATCTTATGATGTTTCTTTTTCTGTGTGACTTATTTCACTTAGAATCATCGTACCTGAATCCACTCATTATGCTGCTACGGGCCTGATGACATAGATTTCATTGCTGAGTGATATTGCATTGTACGTAAGTTCCACAACTTCTTTACCCATTTTTCGCTTTCTGTGATATTGAACTTGTACCGTAAACGAGGTTCTTGTAAACAGAGCCGTCCCAAACTTTGGGGTGGCTGTGTCTTTTTCATTTTAATTTCCCTAAGCTATAGGAACATAAGTGGAAGTGCCCTAGGCTCTGTTGCTTTGTTTTTTAGATGTTTCAGGAAACACCATACACTTCTCCAGAGTGGCTGTTGGCAATTTACATCCCGCCCATCAGCATAACAAGGCTCCCAGTGCTCCATGGCCTGTCCTGCCTTTCTGGATTTTACACTTTTTTCAGATGGCCCTTTCGACCGGGGGGCAGTGAGACTTCATTGTAGTGCAGATTTCCTTTGCAAGCTTGCTTGGTTGGCCAAAAAGGGCGTATGCGTTTTTTCTTGAATGTATTGAGGAAAAAACGCATACGCCCTTTTTGGCCAAGTGCATCATTGTGGACGTTCTGCCTCTTTTCCTATGCTTTACATGCAATTCCAGTCTACCTCATGAAATCGGTTTCCTGCAATTCTGCCCCGCTTTCAAGTCCTCTTGGCAGCCTTACTTCAATATATTTTTGGATGATAGCTGTCATTTATAACTCTGCATGTCTGTGAATGACAGTGCCCCTGAGCTCCTTTCTTCAACTCGCTTTCTTGTGAGCTGGCCGCAACACCGCAGCATTGCGTCAGGCCCTAGTGTGGTTCCGGCATGGCACGCTGAGCCTTTGGTTAATTCCTCTTCCTGGTGGGTAATGAGAGTTAAATTTGACCGTCCAGACACCTCCAGCTAGTCTCTCTTGGTTCTCCCTATTTCTGTTCATTTTCCGCAGAAATTGCAAACTGGGTCAAACAGGAGGTTAAAGGCACTGACTCTCCAAGTGGGGAGAGTGTTAGTAAAGCGTCTGGAATGTTGCACCCGAGTACCGGGGGACGAAAACTGAGACACATTTGAACACGTTTCCCGATCACACGGTGGATCATACTCTGGGTTCCACATGCATGTTTTAGCTGAAGGAAGAATCCCTTAAACCTGGAGAGTTGAGACCCATGGAATGGGTACCATGCAATATGACTTCAAAGGGTCTGCATTTGCTCACCGATCCTCACCAATCCTATCACTGCTGCATTTATGCCGCTGTAAACACGCTTGATTCTCTTGCAGAGACATATAAATCCATAGGTTTTAAGATTCTTACTAGTCAGGTATATTCTTAGGCGTTTAATATGTGGTGTTGAGTCCACTTCGTTGAGCAAGGAGAAGCTCTTGTCTATTACATATTTGGCTTATGGAACGGTATCTGTGCTAATTTCAATCTCTGGTTTTATGCAGCACCCCAACTCACCTTTCCCCTTAAGGAAGCATAAGTTGGTTTTCGACATTTGAGACCCTGTTCTGTTTTGTAATTCAGTTCCTGTGTAGCCAAGTTTACATTCCGAGTAGTAGTGATATCTTATGATGTTTCTTTTTTTGTGTGACTTATTTCACTTAGAATCATCGTACCTGAATCCACTCATTATGCTGCTACGGGCCTGATGACATAGATTTCATTGCTGAGTGATATTGCATTGTACGTAAGTACCACAACTTCTTGATCCATTTTTCGCTTTCTGTGATATTGAATTTGTACTGTAAATGAGGTTCTTGTAAACTGAGCCGTCCCAAACTTTGGGGTGGCTGTGTCTTTTTTATTTTAATTTCCCTAAGCTATAGGACCATAAGTGGAAGTGCCCTAGGCTCTGTTGCTTTGTTTTTTAGATGTTTCAGGAAACACCATACACTTCTCCATTGTCGCTGTTGGCAATTTACATCCCGCCCATCAGCATAACAAGGCTCTCCCACCTCCATGGCCTGTCCTGCCTTTCTGAATTTTACACTTTTATCAGATGGCCCTTTTGACTAGGGGCCAGTGAGACTTCAATGTAGTGCAGATTTCCTTTGCAAGCTTGCTTGGTTGGCCAAAAAGGGCGTATGCGTTTTTTCTTGAATATATTCAGGAAAAAACGCATACGCCCCTTTTGCCAAGTGCATCATTGTGGACGTTCTGCCTCTTTTCCTATGCTTTACATGCAATTCCTGTCTACCTCCTGAAATCGGTTTCCTGCAATTCTGCCCCGCTTTCAAGTCCTCTTGGCAGCCTTACTTCAATATATTTTTGGACGATAGCTGTCATTTATAACTCTGCAGGTTTGTGAATTACAGTGCCCCTGTGCTCCTTTCTTCAACTCGCTTTCTTGTGAGCTGGCCGCAACACTGCAGGATTGCTTCAGGCCCTAGTGTGGTTTCGGCATGACACACTGAGTCTTTGGTTAATTCCTCTTCCTAGTGGGAAATGAGAGTTAAATTTGCCCGTCCAGACTCCTCCAGCTAGTCTCTCATTGCTTTTCCCTATTCCTGTTCATTTTCCACAGAAATTGCAAAACTGGGCCAAACAGGAGGTTAAAGGCACTGACTCTCCAAGTGGGGAGAGTGTTAGTAAAGCGTCTGGAATGTTGCACCCGAGTACCGGGGGACGAAACCTGAGACACATTTGAACACGTTTCCCGATCACACGGTGGATCATACTCTGGGTTCCACATGCATGTTTTAGCTGAAGGAAGAATCCCTTAAACCTGGAGAGTTGAGACCCCTGCAATGGGTACCATGCAATATGACTTCAAAGGGTCTGCATTTGCTCACCGAACCTCACCAATCCTATCACTGCTGCGTTTATGACACTGTACACACGCTTGATTCTCTTTCGGAGACATATAAATCCATAGGTTTTAAGATTCTTTCTAGTCAGGTATATTCTTACGCGTTTAATACGGGGTGTAGAGTCCACTTCGTTGAGCAAGGAGTAGCTCTTGTCTATTAAATATTTGGCTTATGGAACGGTATCTGTTCTAATTTCAATCTCTGGTTTTATGCAGCACCCCAGCTCACCTTTCGCCTTAAGCACGCATAAGTTGGTTTTCTACATTTGAGACCCTGTTCTGTTTTGTAATTCAGTTCCTGAGTTGCCAAGTTTACATTCCTTGTACTAGTGATATCTTATGATGTTTGTTTTTCTGTGTGACTTATTTCACTTAGAATCATCGTACCTGAATCCACTCATTATGCTGCTACGGGCCTGATGACATAGATTTCATTGCTGAGTGATATTGCATTGTACGTAAGTACCACAACTTCTTTATCCATTTTTCGCTTTCTGTGATATTGAACTTGGACCATAAATGAGGTTCTTGTAAACAGAGCTGTCTCTAACTTTGGGGTGGCTCAGTCTTTTTGACTTTAATTTCCCTAAGCTATAGGACCATAAGTGGAAGTGCCCTAGGCTCTGTTGCTTTGTTTTTTAGATGTTTCAGGAAACACCATACACTTCTCCAGAGTGGCTGTTGGCAATTTACATCCCGCCCATCAGCATAACAAGGCTCCCAGTTCTCCATGGCCTGTCCTGCCTTTCTGGATTTTACACTTTTTTCAGATGGCCCTTTTGACCATGGAGCAGTGAGACTTCATTGTAGTGCAGATTTCCTTTGCAAGCTTGCTTGGTTGGCAAAAAAGGGCGTATGCGTTTTTTCATGAATATATTCAGGAAAAAACGCATACGCCCTTTTTGGCCAAGTGCATCATTGTGGACGTTCTGCCTCTTTTCCTATGCTTTACATGCAATTCCAGTCTACCTCCTGAAATCGGTTTCCTGCAATTCTGCCCCGCTTTCAAGTCCTCTTGGCAGCCTTACTTCAATATATTTTTGGACGATAGCTATCATTTATAACTCTGCAGGTATGTGAATGACAGTGTCCCTGAGCTCCTTTCTTCAACTCGCTTTCTTGTGAGCTGGCCGCAACACCGCAGGATTGCTTCAGGCCCTAGTGTGGTTCCGGCATGGCACACTGAGCCTTTGTTTAATTCCTCTTCCTGGTGGGAAATGAGAGTTAAATTTGCCCATCCAGACACCTCCAGCTAGTCTCTCATTGGTTCTCTCTATTCCTGTTCATTTTCCGCAAAAATTGCAAACTGGGCCAAACAGGAGGTTAAAGGCACTGACTCTCCAAGTGGGGAGAGTGTTAGTAAAGCGTCTGGAATGTTGCACCCGAGTACCAGGGGACGAAAACTGAGACACATTTGAACACGTTGCCCGATCACATGGTGGATCATACTCTGGGTTCCACATGCATGTTTTAGCTGAAGGAAGAATCCCTTAAACCTGGAGAGTTGAGACCCCTGCAATGGGTACCATGCAATATGACTTCAAAGGGTCTGCATTTGCTCACCGAACCTCACCAATACTATCACTGCTGCATTTATGCCACTGTACACACGCTTGATTCTCTTGCAGAGACATATAAATCCATAGGTTTTAAGATTCTTACTAGTCAGGTATATTCTTAGGCGTTTAATATGGGGTGTAGAGTCCACTTCGTTGAGCAAGGAGTAGCTCTTGTCTATTACATATTTGGCTTATGGAACGGTATCTGTGCTAATTTCAATCTCTGGTTTTATGCAGCACCCCAACTCACCTTTCCCCTTAAGCAAGCATAAGTCGGTTTTCTACATTTGTGACCCTGTTCTGTTTTGTAATTCAGTTCCTGTGTAGCCAAGTTTACATTCCATGTGGTAGAGATATCTTATGATGTTTCTTTTTCTGTGTGACTTATTTCACTTAGAATCATCGTACCTGAATCCACTCATTATGCTGTTATGGGCCTGATGACATAGATTTCATTGCTGAGTGATATTGCATTGTACGTAAGTACCACAACTTCCTTATCCATTTTTCACTTTCTGTGATTTTGAACTTGTACTGTAAACGAGGTTCTTGTAAACAGAGCCTTCCCAAACTTTGGGGTGGCTGTGTCTTTTTGATTTTAATTTCCCTAAGCTATAGGACCATAAGTGGAAGTGCCCTAGGCTCTGTTGCTTTGTTTTTTAGATGTTTCAGGAAACACCATACACTTCTCCAGAGTGGCTGTTGGCAATTTACATCCCGCCCATCAGCATAACAAGGCTCCCAGTTCTCCATGGCCTGTCCTGCCTTTCTGGATTTTACACTTTTTTCAGATGGCCCTTTTGACCGGGGGGCAGTGAGACTTCATTGTAGTGCAGATTTCCTTTGCAAGCTTGCTTGGTTGGCCAAAAAGGGCGTATGCGTTTTTTCCTGAATATATTCAGGAAAAAACGCATACGCCCTTTTTGGCCAAGTGCATCATTGTGGACGTTCTGCCTCTTTTCCTTTGCTTTACATGCAATTCCAGTCTACCTCCTGAAATCGGTTTCCTGCAATTCTGCCCAGCGTTCAAGTCCTCTTGGCAGCCTTACTTCAATATATTTTTGGACGATAGCTGTCATTTATAACTCTGCAGGTTTGTGAATGACAGTGCCCCTGAGCTCCTTTCTTCAACTCGCTTTCTTGTGAGCTGGCCGCAACACCGCAGCATTGCTTCAGGCCCTAGTGTGGTTCCGGCACGGCACGCTGAGCCTTTGGTTAATTCCTCTTCCTGGTGGGAAATGAGAGTTAAATTTGCCCGTCCAGACACCTCCAGCTAGTCTCTCATTGGTTCTCCCTATTCCTGTTCATTTTCCGCAGAAATTGCAAACTGGGCCAAACAGGAGGTTAAAGGCACTGACTCTCCAAGTGGGAAGAGTGTTAGTAAAGCATCTGGAATGTTGCACCCGAGTACCGGGGGACAAAAACTGAGACACATTTGAACATGTTTCCCGAGCACACGGTGGATCATACTCTGGGTTCCACATGCATGATTTAGCTGAAGGAAGAATCCCTTAAACCTGGAGAGTTGAGACCCATGGAATGGGTACCATGCAATATGACTTCAAAGGGTCTGCATTTGTCCACCGAACCTCACCAATCCTATCACTGCTGCGTTTATGCCGCTGTACACACGCTTGATTCTCTTTCGGAGACATATAAATCCATAGGTTTTAAGATTCTTCCTAGTCAGGTATATTCTTAGGCGTTTATTATGGGGTGTAGAGTCCACTTCGTTGAGCAAGGAGTAGCTCTTGTCTATTACATATTTGGCTTATGGAACGGTATCTGTGCTAATTTCAATCTCTGGTTTTATGCAGCACCCCAACTCACCTTTCGCCTTAAGCAAGCATAAGTTGGTTTTCTACATTTGAGACCCTGTTCTGTTTTGTAATTCAGTTCCTGTGTAGCCAAGTTTACATTCCGTGTAGTAGTGATATCTTATGATGTTTCTTTCTCTGTGTGACTTATTTCACTTAGAATCATCGTACCTGAATCCACTCATTATGGTGCTACGGGCCTGATGACATAGATTTCATTGCTGAGTTATATTGCATTGTACGTAAGTACCACAACTTCTTTATCCATTTTTCGCTTTCTGCGATATTGAACTTGTACCGTAAACGAGGTTCTTGTAAACAGAGCTGTCCCAAACTTTGGGGTGGCTGTGTCTTTTTGATTTTAATTTCCCTAAGCTATAGGACCATAAGTGGAAGTGCCCTAGGCTCTGTTGCTTTGTTTTTTAGATGTTTCAGGAAACACCATACACTTCTCCAGAGTGGCTGTTGGCAATTTACATCCCACCCATCAGCATAACAAGGCTCCCAGTTCTCCATGGCCTGTCCTGCCTTTCTGGATTTTATACATTTATCAGATGGCCCTTTTGACCGGGGGGAAGTGAGACTTCATTGTAGTGCAGATTTCCTTTGCAAGCTTGTTTGGTTGGCCAGAAAGGGCATATGCGTTTCTTCCTGAATATATTAAGGAAAAAACGCATGCGCCCTTTTTGGCCAAGTGCATCATTGTCGACGTTCTGAGTCTTTTCATATGTTGTCAATGCAATTCTAGTCTACCTCTTGAAATCGGTTTCCTGTAATTCTGCCTTGCTGTTAGTGCCTCTTCATAGCCTTACCTCAATATACTTTTGGAAAATAGTTGGCCTTTATAACTCTGCAGGTTTTTGAATTGCAGTGGCCCTTAGCTCCATTTTTCAGCTCTTATTTTTGTGATCTTGCCTCATATCCACAGGATTTTTTCATGCCCTATTCTTCTTCTGGGGCGCCTTGCTCTGCCTTTGATTAATTCTTCTTCCTGATGTGAAATTAGAGTGACATGTGCCCATTGTAACCGCTACAGCTATTTTCTCACTGGTTCCCCCTATTCCCATTCATCCTCCGCACTAACTGTTGACTGTGCGATACCGGAACTTAAAGGCATTGACTCTCCGTGTGGGGATGTTGTTAGTAAAGTGGCTGGAATGTTGATCCGGAGCCCCAGGAGAGGAAAATGAGGTGCGTTTTAGAAACCTTTCCCGATCATATGGTATACCATCCGCTGGATTTCCCATGCATGGTTTAGCTGTAGGAAGATTCCCTTCAACCTGGAATGTTGGGACCCTTGGAATGAGTAGCATGAAGTATTGCATTAAACTTTCGGCAGTTGCTCACCAAAGCTCACCAATCCTCTCAGCCCCAAGTGTCCAGCCTTATGTCTTATCCAGCTGTGGGTTTATATGTGGTCATTCCAGGTTGCATCACAGCCCCTGAGCGAATTTTGTAAGAATTTTTCTCTCTTTCATTGTTTCTGCGTTTTGGTTTTAAAATTTATTTCTATAATGGGGTTTAGCTCATTTTCACTGCTGTGTTTGGCCGCTCTGCACACACTTGATTCCCTTATGGAGATATATCAATACATGGGTTTTAAGATTCTTATTACTCAGATATATTTCTCTGCGGTGTATAGGGTGTGTTGAGGCCAGTTCATTGAGCAAGGTGTAGATCTTGTCTAATACCTATTTGGTTTATTGAACGGTGTCTGTGCTGATTTCAAACTCTGGTTTTATGCATCACCCCACCTCTCCTTTCCCCTTAAGCTGACATAAGTGTGTTTTCTAAATGTGAGACACTGTTCTGTTTTGTAATTCATTTTTTGTGCAGCCATATTTATCCTCCCTCTATAAGTGATATCTTATGATATGTTTCTTTTTCTGTTTGACTTATTTCAAGTAGTATTATCGGACCTAAATCCACTCTTTATCCTTCTACTAGCCTTATTACATTGATTTCATGGTGAAGAGATATTCCATTGTACATAAGTACCACATTTTCTTTATCCATTGTTCTCTTTCCTGGGATATTTAAGGTGTACTGAAGTTGAGGTTCTTGTAAACAGAGTAGCCCTAAACTGTGGTGTGCTTGTGTCTTGTTGATTTTTAGACTTCCCTAGATATACTTCCATGATTGGAAGTGCCCTATGCTCTGTAGCTCTGTTTTTTAGATGATTTAGGAACCACCATACACTTCTCCAGAGTGGCTCTCGGCAGTTCACACACTGTCCATCAGCGTATAAAGGCTCCCTGTTCTCCATGGCCTGTCCTGCATTTCTGGTTTTTACAATTTTTTCGGATGGCCCTTTTGACCGGTGGGAAATGAGACTTCTTTGTTGTGCACATTTGCATTGCTTGCTTGCTTGGTTGCCCATAAAGTGCGTATGCGTTTTTTCCTGGATATATTCAGGAAAAAACGCATACTCCTTTTTGGGCCAACAGCATCATTGTCGAAATTCTGCCGCTTTTCATGTGCTTTAAAGACGAGTCCAATCTATCTCTTGAAATCTGTTTCTTGCAATTCTGTCTTGCATTCAGATCCTCTTCTTTGCCTTACCTCAACATATTTTTGGATGTTAGTTTTCATTTATAACTCTGCTGGTTTGTGAATTGCAGTGACCCTGAGCTCCATTTTTTAAGTTGCTCTTTTGTGAGCTGGCCTCAAAGCCGCAGGATTGCTTCAGGCCCTATTTTGGCTCCAGCAAGGCGGGCTGAGCCTTTTTTTAATTCTTATTCTTAATTGGAAATTAGAGTGACATATGCCCGTCCAAACCCCTACAACTATTCTCTCATTGGTTCCCCCTCTTCCCGTTCATCCTCCTCACAATTTGCAAAATGTGTGAAACAGAAGTTTAAATGTGCTGATTCTCTAAGTGGGGAGATTCTAAGTAACGTGGCTGGAATGATGAACAGGAGCACCAGGAGAGGATAAATGAGGTGCATTTTAGACACATCTCCCCATCACATGGTGTACAGTCCTCTGGGTTTTCCATGCATGTTTTAGCTGTAGGAAGATCCCTTGAACCTGCAGATTTGGGACCCATTGAATGGGTACCAGGTAGTATTACTTTAAAGGGTGTGCATTTCCTCACCCAACCTCACATTTCTCTTAGCACGAACAGTTTCCAGCCTTATGTGTCATCCTGCTGTGGGTCTAGATGTGTTCAATCCATGTTGCATCACCGTCCCTGAGGAAAAGTTGTAAGAGGTTTTCTCTTTCTCTCTGTCGTTTATTTTTTTCAATTTATTACTATGTTGGTTACAGCTGATTTTCAAAGCTCTGTTTCTTGCTGCTGTACATCCACTTGATTCACATACAGAGAGACATCAATAAATTCTTTTTCAGATTCTTACCAGTCATATATATTCTTTTCCGGTGACTTGAGTGTGCTGAGTGCAGTTCTTTTAGCTACCGTGTAGGTCTTGTTGATTATCAGTTTGGTATTTGGAATGGTATCTTTGCTAATTTCAACCTCCTGGATGATGCCTCACCCCTCCCCACCTTTCCCGTTTAGCAGCCTTACGCGTGTTTTCTACATACTTGACTATGTTTTTCTTTTGTAATTTATTTCATGTGTAGCCATTTTGGATTCCACCTTTAAGTGATATCTTATGATATGTGTCTTTTTCTTTTTGAATTATGTCACTTAGAATGATCATACGTAACTCCTCCGGAGTTGTTACAACTGGCCATATTTCATTGATTTCCAGGCTGAGTAATATTCCACTCTACATAAGTACCACATCTCTATCCATTTTTTCCCTCCAGAGACATTTAAGTTATATCCTAGTCGAGGATCTTTTAAACAGAGAGGCAGTAAACATTGGGGTGCCTGTGTCCTCTCGATTTTTGTTTTTCCCAAGACATACGCCCATAAGTGCAAGTGCCCTATGCTCTGTAGCTCATTTTTTAGATGCTTTAGTAAACACAATACACTTCTCCAGAATGGCCGTTGGCAATATACATTTCCACTATAAGCCTCACAGGGCTCCCTCTTCTCCTTGCCCTGTCCTGCATTTCTGGTGTTTACACTTTATGAGGATGGCTCTTCTGACTGATGCGAAGTGATATCTTTTGTAGTATTGATTTCCAGTGCCCACCTGTTTGGTTGGCTAAAAAAGTGTATGCCCTTTTCTTGAATATATACAGAAAAAAACGCATACAGCCTTTTTGGCCAACTGCAATGTTGGCAATGTTCAGCCCCTTTTCTTGTGCTTAATGGCGAGTCCTTCCTACCTCCTCAAATCCCTTTCCTGCCATTCTCCCTTGTTTACCAATCCTTTTCTCTGACTTTCCTCAAGACATTTTTCAGTGATAGATATTTTCAACTCTGCAGTTTCATGAATTTTACTGCCCCTGAGTTCCATTGTTCAACTTGTGTTTATGGGAACTGGCCACAAAGCAGTGGGATTTCCTCAAGCCCTATACTGTTTCCATGGGCAACCCTAGCCTTTGGTCAATTCGTCTTCCTGATTGGAAATTAGAGTGACATGTGCCTGTCTGAACACCTAGGACTTGTCTCTCATTGTTCCTCATCCTTCCGCTTCATCCTCTGGACAAATTCCAAACTGTACGCAACAGGATGTTGACAGTGCTGACATCTCCAAGTGGGGAGACTGTTAGTAAAGACGCTGGAGGGGTGAACCCGAGCACCAGGAGATGAGGAGATGAGATGCCTTTTCCAAACTCTTCCCGATCAGACGGTATACCATCCTCTGGGTGTGACAGACATGTTTTAGCAGTAGGAAGAGTCCCATTCATGTAAGGAGAACACCAGGGCTTTTTCAAAATCAGTGTCTCCCCGAAACCCAAACTGGGGAATTTTTTAAGCTACGGCTACACATATGTTCATTAAGGGCCTTGGGAAGTAGGCAGAGTCCAAACTTTAGATGATTGAAGTCTTCAGGGTCAGAAGCACTCACCACCGGCTTCCCTTAGGTTACACTTTAACTGTCATTGATAGATGATGTCAATAAAAATATCTATTCTTTTTCCGATTATTTCCCCTTATAGGTTATTGCAAAATATTGAGTGTAGTTCCCTGTGCTATACAGTAGTTCCTTGTTGATGATCTATTTTATACATAGCAGTGTGTATGTGTTAATTCCAAACTGTTAATTTATCCCTCCTCCCACCTTTCCCCTTTGGTAATAATAAATTATAAGATTTTATACTTCTCAGAAATGGGGGAGCTGAAAGAGAGGTATCATTTTCAATGGAAAAGCATTTAAAACAAGATTGAAGCTTTAACCAAGATTATTAGGTGTACATCCTTGGAAAGAAATCACTTCATTTCTCTAATATTGACCTGACAAATAAGACAAACCTTTTCACTGAACTTGCTTATAATAAAGTGATGGAAATATCAAATGGAAGTGTTAGAAACATCTTATTTTACCCGAGCCTTATAAACTGTTCTATGTTAACTACAGTTTGGCTCACACATCTGTTCATTGAAGTTACAATAGTCTCAATTTCTGTTACTGATCCTCCAGAGTGGACCCCAACAAGTGTCCCCCTGCCCAGTGTCATTGGGGCCAACAGATCGAGACTGAGTTTGGTTCACAAGCAAAGGAAACTTTATATTTTAAACAGAGAATGGAGAGGTGAGAGCACGCACTACCCCGTGGGCTGTGGGCTGGGCTGCTGTGTAGAGATCCTGTCAGAGTCAGTGGGAGGGAGGGGGCGGAGCACTCGAGAGCCGGGTTGGCTGCAGCTCAGCCTCTATATCTCGGAGTCTGCACTGGGCCCCAGGAGCTGAGGTATCGACCCAGCCATTCTGCACTAGGAAATCTGGTCTGAAGTGCCGGGTGTGGAACCTCTGCATGCGGGACCCTAGGAGCACGTGAAATTAGACAAAGCACAAAGGATAAAAAAGGTCAGACTTGACTTTATTGCCCAGATTCTATTTTTATCTCCCAGGGATTTTTAATGGGCTTTGCTGGGGACAAACCCCTCCTCTGCCTTTTGTCCCGTTCCTCATTCTTGGAGTGCTGAGGGTGCAGACCCTTCTTCTGTAACTGCTGAGTGCTGAGTTGGGAGCCCTCATACCAGGGGACGAGGGTCAGAACTTCTCCCCAGCAGCCTCCAGGTGACGTTGATTGGCCCCAGGACCCCTGCCTCCCTGCTCGTCCGCCTGAGCACCAGCATTGGAAGTGTTATAGATTCTAATGACCTTTAAGGGTCCAGGAAAGAGATGTGCAGAGACGCTGTGGGGGCCGGTTTCACCCCGCCCCACATTTGTTCGGCCACCTTAGGCTGACCATTTCTGCCAGCCTAGATGCTCTGACCAGTAGTCTGCTCTTTCTTCAATTAGGCCCCTGAATTAACGTAAAAACAGCACCAGGTGTCAGAGCCCTGCCCGCTCAACTCCCAGACAGTCCAGGGTCAATGGTGATCAAGGACCATGATGGCCACTGAGTCAACAGCCTTTTGAAGTAAACAGGAGTCCAGCCGGTCTTATTGGCCACCATCATCACGGTGTCTGTAGGCTTTTCTATGGTGACAGTGTGATATACGTTTCCCCCGCCAAGATTATTAGCTCCCCTCCGGGTGCAGTAAGTCCTGCAAGCAGTAGTCTACTCCTTCGGGACACACTATTGTTGTTTTATGAGAGAAACTCCAGGTCAAGTGATGTTCACACGAGTCGTCATGGTGCCCTGTTGCCCCTGGTTATCTCTCTGGATGTTGGAGTTGGAGGGCCTCCTCACTCGAGGTCGGTGTGCCCACGGAGCGAACCCTGCAACTTCAGGGCATGGTTGGTGATTAGGATCACCACGTGGGGTCCTTTTCCCTTAGGAGAGAGGTGGCCTTTTGGGCTGCTGATTTTCAGGTTTTTAGATACCGCCAGTATCTTGGCCAGATGTGGCAGTGGGCCAAGCCCCTTGGTGACTGTAGTTTATCCTACCTGGATGGCATTCTTGCGTTGTTCCATTTCAAGTGGTCCCAGTTTTTGCACTAATTCTCCAATGGCGACTCACCTTTCACCGGGAATGGAAAGGTCAAAGGGTTTAGCTCAATTAGGGAGTTCCAGGGCAAGGGTCTGAATTGACTGCTCTTTCCATTCTTGAAAGGCCACTTCTGGATTCTGTTCAAAAGGATCATCATCTTTTCCTTTCAGTGTTTCATATAGAGGCCCAGCTAGTAGACTGTAGTTAGGGATCCAGAAGCAGCAAACCCTGGCCTCCCCAGGAACCCCTAAGCTGTCTTCTAGTTTTAGAAAGGGGTAAGGCTGCAAATGGTTTCTTCCCTTTCCTGGGATGGGCTTCTCCGACCTTCTGTGAGAATGAAGCCCAGGCAGGTCACCGCAGTCTGTGATATTTGAGCTTTTTCTTGGACAACTTCTATCCTTTATTGGCTTGGTAGTTCAGAGGCCTCCTTAGTAGGGCTGGCGATCAGAATGTCGTCTGCATATTGAAGGAGGGTTTCCTTTTCCAGAGGTAGAACTTTTCAGTCTTTAGCTAAGCTTTCCCCAAAGATGGTGTGGGAATTTTTGAACCCTTGGGGCAAGACGGCCCGGAAGTATTGTTTTAGTTGTATGTTGAGTCCTGCCACTCACAAGCCAAAATTTCTTGTGACTCTGGGACTAATGGAATACAAAAGAAGGCATCATTGAGACTAATACAGAATACCATGTCCTGGTGGTTGGTAGAATGACCAGCAGGGTGTAGGAATTAGGAGCAACTGGAGGTATATCCTCAGTGGCTTCACTGACTGTCCTGACATCCTTTACCAGGTCCCCAGCAGCCCATGGGGCTCTCGTGGTCAGGCCAATCCCAGGATATGGAGCTCTCCTGGGCAGGTACCCCACCCCCAACCCAGCCCACGGGGCTCTCGTGGTCAGGCCTCTCCCAGGATACAGAGCTACCCTTGCAGGTACCGTGGCAGGGCTGGGCACACAGGAACCGTGCACATAGCTCTCACTGAAGAGCACCCCCATCTCACCTGTCACTCAGAGCTGACACAGAGCACCTCAGAGCAGGACTTGAACTAACAAACAGCAGCTGCGACAGGTCTGTGACCCTGGGCATCACTCTGTGTGGCCTCCCTCCACCTGGTCTTCCAGAGACTTCCACTGCACCCGGGGCACCAGGCCTCTGTCTCCAACCACCACCCACCCCTCCTCTCCCTGACTCCTGGGTTCCTCTCATTAGGAGAGGCTTTTCTTGAAGTTGTCTCCCACTCATGGGCCAGATAAAATGATTAGAAAACAAGCCAAAGCTGCAGCCCCTTGTCTATCCTGACTCTCAGGAGCCCACACCTGTTCCTTGGACCTGGCCGGTTCAGCAAGTTCCATTTTCTGCAACTGTGAGCCCCTGAGGGGTGATGATTGGCTGACCTGGGCAGCCTTACCGTGCCGGCCAGCCCTCCCCAGGTGTGCCTGGGTTGAGATCAATATAAATACCACTCCAGGCAGCAAGAGCCCCTGCAGCTGTGTCTGACGCCATTTTCTCTGCCCTGTCAGCAGTCTCGGGGCTGGGCTGGTGGGAGGGAGTGAGAGGCCACGGCTTTGTGGGTGGCCCAGTGTGAGTGGGGCTCTGCTGGACTTTCTGCAGCAGTTGCCAGGCTGCCACCTGCTAAAGAAGAGGATGTGTCACCCATACCTGCTGCTGGAATTTCTCCCTGGGCAGAGGTGAGGAAGGAAAAAAGCAGTGGGAGCAGGGACAGGACGGGTATCTCAGGCAGGGAAATGGAAATCTTCCAGAAGAGCACCCAGGACCAGGGCCATCCTGGCTGGCCTGCAGGCACCAAGTCAGCTGGCATGCTGTCACTCATGTGGCTCCATGGCCCTTCCTCTAGGCTTTCAAGTCCTTGTATATATTCAGGTGTTTTACCTGGGAAGGGTGGGAACAGTTCAGCAGCAACTGGCCTGGGGCTCAGCTCACGTTCACTCACAGATGCCTCGGCACGGTGCCCCAGCTTTGCAATGAGGACGCTTGTTGTGTGGGGGCTGCTGGCTGAATGGGAGACGATTCCCCACCACTGACCAACTTCAGAATTGTTTACAACTGGAGCAAGGGCCCTGATACGGTTTTCCTCTGAGTAACTGGTGGGTTCTGTTTTTTTTTTCTCTTTTTCGTTTTTGGTTCAAGGTAGAATTTATTCCTCTTTTTTGTATTTACAGATATAAGCATGGAAATAATTTATTCATATAAATACATGTATGTGAAGGGAATAATTGTTTTTTCTGTTTTGTTTTTTAAATTTTATTTCTTTTTAATTTTGAATTTTATTTTATATTTTTATACAGCAAGTTCTTATTGGTTATCTATTTTATACATATAAATGTTTACATGCCAATCCCAATCTCTCAACTCCTCCCACCACCACCCCCCCAAGAGCTTTCCCCCCTTGTTGTCCATACGATTGTTGTCTACATCTGTTGCTCTATTTATGCCTTGCAAAACGGTTAATCTGTACAGTTTTTCTAGGTTCCACATATATGCATGAATATACAAGATTTGTTTTTCTCTTTCTGACTTACTTCACTCTGTATGACAGTCTCTAGATCCATCGACGTCTCTACAAATGACCCAATTTCATTCCTTTCATGGCTTAGTAATATTCCATTTTATATATGTACCACATCTTTATGCATTCGTCTGTCTGTGGGCATTTAGGTTGCTTCCATTACCTCGATATTGTAAATAGTGATGCAATGAACATTGCGGTGAATGTCTCTTTTTGATTTATGGTTTTGTCTGGGTATATGTCCAGTACTGGGATTGCTGTATCATATGGTAATTCTATTAATAGTTTCTTAAGAAACTCCATATTGTTCTCCATAGTGACTGTGTCAATTTATATTCCCAACAATAGTGGAAGAGGCTTCCTTTTCTCCACACCCATTCCAGCATTTGTTGTTTGTAGATTTTCAGATGATGCCCATTCTAACAGGTGTGAGGTGATACCTCATTGTTGAGTCCATTTCGTTGAGCAAGGGGTAGGTCTTCTCTATTACATATTAGGCTTATGGAACGGTATCTGTGCTAATTTCAAACTCTGGTTTTATGCAGCACCCCAACTCACCTTTCCCCTTAAGCAAGCATAAGTTGGTTTTCTAAACTTGAGACCCTGTTCTGTTTTGTAATTCAGTTCCTGTGTAGCCAAGTTTACATTCCGTGCATTAGTGATACCTTATGATGTTTCTTTTTCTGTGTGACTTATTTCACTTAGAATCATCGTGCCTCAATCCACTCATTATGCTGGTACAGGCCTGGTGACACAGATTTCATTGCTGAGTGGTATTCTGTTGTACGTAATTACCGCAACTTCTTTATCAATTATTTGTTCTCTGGGATATTTAACTTGTACCGTAGAAGAGGTTCCTGTAAACAGAGCCATCCCAAATTTTGGGGTGGCTGTGTCTTTTTGATTTTAATTTCCCTAAGCTATAGGACCATAAGTGGAAATGCCCTAGACTCTGTTGCTTTGTTTTTCAGATGTATCAGGAAACACTATACACTTCTCCAGAGTGACTGTTGGCAATTTACATCCCGCCCATCAGCATAACAAGGTTCCCAGTTCTCCATGGCCTGTCCTGCCTTTCTGGATTTTACACTTTTATCAGATGGCCCTTTAGACCAGGGGGAAGTGACACTTCATAGTAGTTCGGATTTCCATTGCAAGCTTGCTTGGTTTGCCAAAAAGGGCGTATGTGTTTTTTCCTGAATATATTCAGGAACAAACTCATACGCCCTTTTTTGTCACGTGCATCATTGTCGATGTTCTGCCTCTTTTCCTATGCTTTAAATGCAAATCCAGTCTACCTCCTGAAATCGGTTTCCTGAAATTCTGCCCCGCTTTCAAGTCCTCTTCGCAGCCTTACTTCAATATATTTTTGGACATTATCTGTCATTTATAACTCTGCAGGTTTGTGAATTACAGGGCCCCTGAGCTCCTTTCTTCAACTCGCTTTCTTGTGAGCTGGCCGCAAACCCGCAAGACTGCTTCAGGCCCTAATCTGCTTCTGGCAGGGCACGCTGAGCCTTTGGTTAATTCCTCTTCCTGGTGGGAAATGAGTGTTAAATATGCCCGTCCAGACACCTACCTCACTCTCAACCCCTTGGTGATGTGGGTCCTCTGGTTTGTGGCCACCTTTGCTGGGTTCCTCACCTTTCGATGATGTGGTCCCACTAGTGTGAGGACACTCCTGTCTGGTTCTCATCCACGTGGTTATGTGGACCCCCTGGTGAGAGTCTGTTCCTGGCTGTGTTCCTCACCCTTCTGTGAGGGAGACCCTCTGCTGATAGGTCACTCCTGCATGGCTGGCACACATTGCCTTGGTGAAGTCAGCTGTGTGGTGGCAGTTGGAGCGTGCTGGGGATCTCCTGCCCCCGGTGATGAGGGCCCTCTTGCGTCAGGCCCTAACTGCTGGGCTCACCAACTTTTCTTAGTGAGCCCAATGATGCTTGGGCACTCCTCTTAGGACCCCATCTCCATGGGGATGTGGGCCTTCTGCTCTGAGGTCCCAACGGCTGGGTTGTTCACATTTTCATGATGTGGGCTCTCTGGTGTTAGTTCACAGAGGCCTGGATCCCATAGCCTCTGTGCTCTTGGCCGCCTGCTGGGAGGTTCCAACTGCTGGATTCCTCACTTTTTTAATTTTTTAGGCCCTCTGTTGTGAGGATCCTCCTGCCTGCCTCACTCCCAGCCCCTTCGTGATGTGTGTCCTCTGGTTTGAGGTCACATGTGCTGGGTTCCTCACCTTTCGATGATGTGGGACCAATGGTCTTAGGAGACTCCTGCCTGGTTCACATCCCCTTTGTGATGTGGGCCCTCTGGTGAGAGTCTGATCCTGGCTGGGTTCCTCACCCATCTGTGAGGTGGGCCCTCTACTATCAGGTAACTCTTGCCTGGCTTGCTCACCTCGCCTTGTTGACATGAGCCCTCTGGTGGCACTTGGACCCTGCTGGGAGCCTCCTCATCTCTTTGATGAGGGCCCTCTGACGTCAGGCCCTAACTGTTGGGCTCCCCAACTTTTCTTAGTGAGCCCAGTGATGCTCGGGCACTCCTCTTAGGTTCCCATCTCCATGGGGATGTGGGCCTTCTGCTCTGAGGTTCCAACGGCTGGGTTGATCACAGTTTCATGATGTGGGCTCTCTGGTGTTAGTTCACTGTGGCCTGGATCCCATAGCCTCTGTGCTCTTGGCCGCCTGCTGGGAGGTTCCAACTGCTGGATTCCTCACTTTTTAAATTTTTTAGGCCCTCTGTTGTGAGGATCCTCCTGCCTGCCTCACTCCCAGCCCCTTCGTGATGTGTGTCCTCTGGTTTGAGGCCACATGTGCTGGGTTCCTCACCTTTCGATGATGTGGGACCAATGGTCTTAGGAGACTCCTGCCTGGTTCACATCCCCTTGGTGATGTGGGCCCTCTGTTGAGAGTCTGATCCTGGCTGGGTTCCTCACCCTTCTGTGAGGTGGGCCGTCTGCTGTGAGGTCACTCCTGCCTGGCTTGCTCACCTCGCCTTGTTGACATGAGCCCTCTGGTGGCACTTGGAGCCTGCTGGGAGTCTCCTCCCCTCGGTGATGAGGGCCCTCTTGCGTCAGGCCCTAACTGCTGGGCTCCCCACATTTTGTGATGTGCGCCCAGTGGTTCGAAGACACTCCATCCAGGTTCACATCCCCATTGGGATGTGGGCCTTCTGCTCTGAGGTCCCAACGGCTGGGTTGTTCACAGTTTCATGATGTGGGCTCTCTGCTGTTAGTTCGCTCTGGCCTGGATGTCATAGCCTCTGTGCTCTGGGCCGCCTGCTGGAAGGTTCCAACTGCTCGATTCCTCAACTTTTGTATTCTATGGGTCCTGTGTTGTGATGCTCCTCCTGCCTGCCTCACTCGCAACCCCTTCTTGATGTGGGTCCTCTGGTTTGAGGTCACATGTGCTGGGTTCCGCAACTTTCAATGATGTGGCCCCACTGGTGTGAGGACACTCCTGCCTGGTTCCCATCCCCTTGGTGATGTGGGCCTTCTGGTGACAGTCTTATCCTGGCTGGGTTCCTCACTCTTCTGTGAGGTAGGCCCTCTGCTGTGAGGTCAATCCTGCCTGACTTGCACACATCACCTTGGTGACGTGGGCCCTCTGTTGGCACATGGAACCTGCTGGGAGCCTCCTGCCCTCGGTGATGACAGCCCTCTAGCATCAGGCCCTAACTGCTGGGCTCCCCACGTTTTCTGATGTGAACCCAGTGATGCCAGGACACTCCTGTCAGGTTCCCATCCCCATGGGGATGTGGGCTTTCTGCTCTGAGGTCCCAACGCCTGGGTGGCTCACAGTTTCATGATGTGGGCTCTCTGCTGTTAGTTCACTCCTGCCTGCATCCCATAGCTTCTGTGCTCTCGGCCGCCTGCTGGGAGGTTCCAAATGCTGGATTCCTCACCTTTTTTATTCTTTGGGCCCTCTGTTTTTAGGCTACTCCTACCTGCCTCACTCCCATCCCCTTTGTGATGTATGTCCTCTGATATGAGGCCGTATGTGCTGGGTTCTTCACCTTTCAATGATGTGGCCCCACTGGTGGGAGGACAGTCCTGACTGGTTCCCATCCCCTTGGTGTTGTGGGCCCTCTGGCAAGAGTCTCATCCTACCTCGGTTCCTCACCCTTCTGTGAGATAGGCCCTCTGCTGTGAGGTCACTACTGCCTGGCTGGCGCATGCCACCTTGTAGACGTGGGCCCTCTGTTGGCAGTTGGAACCTGCTGGGAGTCTCCTCCCCTCAGTTATGAGGGCTCCCTGGCGTCGGGCCCTAACTGCTGGGCTCCTAACATTTTCTGATATGTGCTAAGTGGTGCGAAGCCACTCCTGCCAGGTTCCCATCCCAATGGGGATGTGGGCCTTCTGTTCTGAGGTCCCAACGGCTGGGCTGCTCACAGGTTCATGATGTGGGCCCTCTGCTGTGAGTTCACTGTGGCCTGGATCCCATAGCCTCGGTGCTCTGGGCCACTTGCTGGGAGGTTCCAACTGCTGGATTCCTCAACTTTTATATTCTATGGACCCTGTGTTGTGAGGCCAGTCCTGCCAGCCTCATTCCGAAACCCTTGGTGATGTGGTTCCTCTGGTTTGAGGCTACATGTGCTGGGATCCTCACCTTTCGATGATGTTGTCCCACTGGTGTGGGGACACTCCTGCCTGGTTCCCATCCCCTTGGCGATGTGGGCCCTCTGGTGAGAGTCTGATCCTGGCTGTGTTCCTCACCCTTCTGTGAGGTGGGCCCTCTGCTGTGAGGTCACTCCTGCCGGGCTGGCACACATCGCCTTGGTGATATTGGCCCTCTGGTGGCAGCTGGAGCCTGCTGGGAGCCTCCTCCCCTTGGTGATGAGTGCCCTCTAGCGTCAGGCCCTAACTTCTGAGCACCCCACGTTTTCTGATGTGAGCCCAGTGATGCCAGGACACTCCTGTCATGTTCCCATCACCATGGGGATGTGGGCCTTCTGCTCTGAGGTCCCAATGTCTGGGTTGCTCACAGTTTCATGATGTGGGCTGTCTGGTGTTAGTTCACTCTGGCTTGGATCCCCTAGCCTCTGTGCTCTGGGCCGCCTGCTGGGAGGTTCCAACTGCTGGATTCCTCACCTTTCTTATTTTTGGGCCCTCTGTTGTGAGGCTCCTCCTGCCTGCCTCACTCCCAGCCCCTTGGTGATAGGTGTCCTATGGTTTGAAGCCACATGTTCTGGGTTCCTCACCTTTAGATGATGTGGCCCTACTCATGTGAGGACACTCCTGCCTGGTTCCAATCCATTTGGTGATGTGGGCCCTCTGGTGCAAGTCTGATCCTGACTGGGTTCGTCACACTTCTCTGAGGTGGGCCCTCTGCTGTGAGGTCTTTCGTGCCTGGTTGGCACACATCGCCTTGGTGACGTCAGCCCTCTGGTGGCAGTTGGAGCCTGCTGGGAGCCTCCTTCCTTTGGTGATGAGGGTCCTCTGGCGTCAGGCCCTAACTGCAGGTCTCCCAAAATTTTCTGACATGTTCTCAGTGGTGCGAGGACACTCCTACCAGATTTATATCCCCATGGGGATGTGGGTCTCCTGCTCTGAGGTCCCAATGGCTGGGTTGCTCAGTTTCATGACATGGGCCCTCTTCTGTGAGTTCACTGTGGCCTGGATCCCATAGCCTCGGTGCTCTGGGTCGCCTGCTGGGAGGTTCCAACTGCTGGATTCCTCACTTTTTTATTCTATGGGCCCAGTGTTGTGAGGCTACTCCTGCCTGCCTCACTCCAAGGCCCTTGGTGATGTGGGTCCTCTGGTTTGAGGACACATGTGCTGAGTACGTCACCTTTCGCTGATGTGGCCCCACTGGTGTGAAGACACTCCTGCCTGGTTCCCATCCCCTTGGTGATGTGGGCCCTCTGGTGAGAGTCTGATGTTGGCTGGGTTTCTCACCCTTCTGTGAGGTGGGACCTCTGCTGTGAGGTAACTCATGCCTGGCTTGCTTATGTTGCCTTGGCAACGTGAGCACTCAGGTGGCAGTTGGGGCCTGCTGGGAATCTCCTCCCCTTGGTTATGAGAGCTCTGGATAAAACACATATGCCCTTTTTTGCCAAGTGCTTTATTTTCCAAGTTCTGTCTCTTTTCCTATGCTTTAAGAGCGACTACCGTGTACCTTCTGAAATCGGTTTCCAGCAATCCTGCCCCGCATTCAAGTCCTCTTCGCAGCCTTACTTCAGTATAATTTTGGATGATAGCTGTCATTTATAACTCTGCAGGTTTGTGAATTACAGTGCCCCTGAGCTCCTTTCTTCAACTCGCTTTCTTGTGAGCTGGCCGTAAAACTGCAGGATCTCTTCAGGTCCTAATCTGGTCCCAGCATGGCATGCGGAGCCTCTGGTTCATTCGTCTTCCTGGTGGGAAATGAGAGTTAAATTTGCCCGTCCAGACACCTACAGATAGTCTCACATTGGTTCTCCTTATTCCTGTTCATATTCCGCAGAAATTGCAAACTGGGCCAAACAGGAGGTTAAAGGCACTGACTCTCCAAGTGGGGAGAGTGTTAGTAAAGCATCTGGAATGTTGCACCCGAGTACCAGGGGATGAAAACTGAGACACATTTGAACACGTTTCCCGATCACACGGTGGATCATACTCTGGGTTCCACATGCATGTTTTAGCTGAAGGAAGAATCCCTTAAACCTGGAGAGTTGAGACCCATGGAATGGGTACCATGCAATATGACTTCAAAGGGTCTGCATTTGCTCACCGAACCTCACCAATCCTATCACTGCAGTGTTTATGTCGCTGTACACACGCTTGATTCTCTTTCGGAGACATATAAATCGATAGGTTTTAAGATTCTTACTAGTCAGGTATATTCTTAGGCGTTTAATATGGGGTGTTGAGTCCACTTCGTTGAGCAAGGAGTAGCTCTTGTCTATTACATATTTGGCTTATGGAACGGTATCTGTGCTAATTTCAATCTCTGGTTTTATGCAGCACCCCAACTCACCTTTCCCCTCAAGCAAGCATAAGTTGGTTTTCTACATTTGAGACCCTGTTCTGTTTTGTAATTCAGTTCCTGTGTAGCCAAGTTTACATTCCGTGCAGTAGTGATATCTTATGTTGTTTCTTTTTCTGTGTGACTTATTTCACTTAGAATCATTGTACCTGAATCCTCTCATTATGCTGCTACGGACCTGATGACATAGATTTCATTGCTGAGTGATATTGCATTGTACGTAAGTACCACAACTTCTTTATCCATTTTTCACTTTCTGTGATATTGAACTTGTACCGTTAACGAGGTTCTTGTAAACAGAGCCGTCCCAAACTTTGGGGTGGCTGTGTCTTTTTGATTTTAATTTCCCTAAGCTATAAGACCATAAGTGGAAGTGCCCTAGGCTCTGTTGCTTTGTTTTTTAGATGTTTCAGGAAACACCATACACTTCTCCAGAGTGGCTGTTGGCAATTGACATCCAGCCCATCAGCATAACAAGGCTCCCAGTTCTCTATGGCCTGTCCTTCCTTTCTGGATTTTACACTTTTTTCAGATGGCCCTTTTGACCAGGGGGCAGTGAGACTTCATTGTAGTGCAGATTTCCTTTGCAAGCTTGCTTGGTTGGCCAAAAAGTGCGTATGGGTTTTTTCCTGAGGAAAAAACGCATATGCCCTTTTTGGCCAAGTGCATCATTGTGGACGTTCTGCCTCTTTTCCTATGCTTTACATGCAATTCCAGTCTACCTCCTGCAATCGGTTTCCTGCAATTCTGCCCCGTTTTCAAGTCCTCTTGGCAGCCTTACTTCAATATATTTTTGGACGATAGCTGTCATCTATAACTCTGCAGGTATGTGAATTACAGTGCCCCTGAGCTCCTTTCTTCAACTCGCTTTCTTGTGAGCTGGCCGCAACACCGCAGCTTTGCTTCAGGCCCTAGTGTGGTTCCGCAATGGCATGCTGAACCTTTGGTTAATTCCTCTTCCTGGTGGGAAATGAGAGTTAAATTTGCCCGTCCAGACACCTCCAGCTAGTCTCTCATTGGTTCTCCCTATTCCTGTTCATTTTTCGCAGAAATTGCAAACTGGGCCAAACAGGAGGTTAAAGGCACTGACTCTCCAAGTGGGGAGAGTGTTAGTAAAGCGTCTGGAATGTTGCACCCGAGTACCAGGGGACAAAAAGTGACACATTTGAACACGTTTCCCGATCACACGGTGTATCATACTCTGGGTTCCACATGCATGTTTTAGCTGAAGGAAGAATCCCTTAAACCTGCAGAGTTGAGACCCATGGAATGGGTACCATGCAATGTCACTTCATAGGGTCTGCATGTGTTCACCGAACCTCACCAAACCTATCACTGCTGCATTTATGCCGCTGTACACACGCTAGATTCTCTTTCGGAGACATATAAATCGATAGGTTTTAAGATTCTTACTAGTCAGGTATATTCTTAGGCGTTTAATATGGGGTGTAGAGTCCAGTTCGTTGAGCAAGGAGTAGCTCTTGTCTATTACATATTTGGCTTATGGAACGATATCTGTGCTAATTTCAATCTCTGGTTTTATGCAGCACCCCAACTCACCTTTCCCCTTAAGCAAGCATAAGTTGGTTTTCTACATTTGAGACCCTCTTCTGTTTTGTAATTCAGTTCCTTTGTAGCCAAGTTTACAAGCCGTGTATTAGTGATATCTTATGATGTTTCTTTTTCTGTGTGACTTATCTCACTTAGAATCATCGTACCTGAATCCACTCATTATGCTGCTACGGGCCTGATGACATAGATTTCATTGCTGAGTGACATTGCATTGTACGTAAGTACCACAACTTCTTTATCCATTTTTCGCTTTCTGTGATATTGAACATGTACCGTAACGAGGTTCTTGTAAACAGAGCCATCCCAAACTTTGGGGTGGCTGTGTCTTTTTGATTTTAATTTCCCTAAGCTATAGGACCATAAGTGGAATTGCCCTAGGCTCTGTTGCTTTGTTTTTTAGATGTTTCAGGAAACACCATACACTTCTCCAGAGTGGCTGTTGGCAATTTACATCCCGCCCATCAGCATAACAAGGCTCCAAGTTCTCCATGGCCTGTCCTGCCTTTCTGGATTTTACACTTTTCTCAGATGGCCCTTTTGACCAGGGGGCAGTGAGACTTCATTGTAGTGCAGATTTCCTTTGCAAGCTTGCTTGGTTGGCCAAAAAGGGCGTATGCGTTTTTTCCTGAGGAAAAAACGCATATGCCCTTTTTGGCCAAGTGCATCATTGTGGACGTTCTGCCTCTTTTCCTATGCTTTACATGCAATTCCAGTCTACCTCCTGAAATTGGTTTCCTGCAATTCTGCCCCGCTTTCAACTCCACTTGGCAGCCTTACTTCAATATATTTTTGGACGATAACTGTCATTTATAACTCTGCAGGTATGTGAATGACAGTGCCCCTGAGCTCCTTTCTTCAACTCGCTTTCTTGTGAGCTGGCCGCAACACCGCAGGATTCCTTCAGGCCCTAGTGTTGTTCCGGCATGGCACGCTGAGCCTTTGGTTAATTCCTCTTCCTGGTGGGAAATGAGAGTTAAATTTGCCCGTCTAGACACCTCCAGCTAGTCTCTCATTGGTTCTCCTTATTCCTGTTCATTTTCCGCACAAATTGCAAACTGGGCCAAACAGGAGGTTAAAGGCACTGACTCTCCAAGTGGGGAGAGTGTTAGTAAAGCGTCTGGAATGTTGCACCCGAGTACCGGGGAACGAAACCTGAGACCCTTTAAACACGTTTCCCGATCACACGGTGGATCATACTCTGGGTTCCACATGCATGTATTAGCTGAAGGAAGAATCCCTTAAACCTGGAGAGTTGAGACCCATGGAATGGGTACCATGCAATATGACTTCAAAGGGTCTGCATTTGCTCACCGATCCTCACCAATCCTATCACTGCTGCGTTTATGCCGCTGTACACACGCTTGATTCTCTTTCGGAGACATATAAATCCATAGGTTTTAAGATTCTTACTAGTCAGTTATATTCTTAGGCGTTTAATATGGGGTGTTGAGTCCACTTCGTTGAGCAAGGAGTAGCTCTTGTCTATTACATATTTGGCTTATGGAACGGTATCTGTGCTAATTTCAATCTCTGGTTTTATGCAGCAACCCAACTCACATTTCCCCTTAAGCAAGCATAAGTTGGTTTTCTACATTTGAGACCCTGTTCTGTTTTATAATCCAGTTCCTGTGTAGCCAAGTTTACATTCCGTGTAGTAGTGATGTCTTATGATGTTTCTTTTTCTCTGTGACTTATTTCACTTAGAATCATCATACCTGAATCCACTCATTATGCTTCTCCGGGCCTGACGACATAGATTTCATTGCTGAGTGATATTGCATTGTACGTAAGTACCACAACTTCTTTATCCATTTTTCGCTTTCTGTGATATTGAACTTGTACCGTAAAGGAGGTTCCTGTAAACAGAACCGTCCCAAACTTTTGGGTGGCTGTGTCTTTTTGAATTTAATTTCCCTAAACTATAGGACCATAAGTGGAATTGCCCTAGGCTCTTTTGCTTTGTTTTTTAGATGTTTCAGGAAACACCATACACTTCTCCAGAGTGGCTGTTGGCAATATACATCCCGCCCATGAGCATAACAAGGCTCCCAGTTCTCCATGGCCTGTCCTGTCTTTCTGGATTTTACACTTTTTTCAGATGGCCCTTTTGACCGGGGGGCAGTGAGACTTCATTGTAGTGAAGATTTCCTTTGCAAGCTTGCTTGGTTGGCCAAAAAGGGCGTATGCGTTTTTTCCTGAATATATTCAGGAAAAAACGCATACGCCCTTTTTGGCCAAGTGCATCATTGTGGACGTTCTGCCTCTTTTCCTGTGGTTTACATGCAAATCCAGTCTACCTCCTGAAATCGGTTTCCTGCAATTCTGCCCCGCTTTCAAGTCCTCTTGGCAGCCTTACTTCAATATATTTTTGTACGATAGCTGTCAATTTTAACTCTGCAGGTTTGTGAATATCAGTGCCCCTGAGCTCCTTTCTTCAACTCGCTTTCTTGTGAGCTGGCCGCAACACCGCAGGATTGCTTCAGGTCCCAGTGTGGTTCCGGCATGGCACGCTGAGCCTTTGGTTAATTCCTCTTCCTGGTGGGAAATGAGAGTTAAATTTGCCCGTCCAGACACCTCCAGCTAGTCTCTCATTGGTTCTCCCTATTCCTGTTCATTTTCCGCAGAAATTGCAAACTGGGCCAAACAGGAGGTTAAAGGCACTGACTCTCCAAGTGGGGAGAGTGTTAGTAAAGCGTCTGGAATGTTGCATCCGAGTACCAGGGGACGAAAACTGAGACACATTTGAACACGTTTCCCGATCACATGGTGGATCATACTCTGGGTTCCACATGCATGTTTTAGCTGAAGGAAGAATCCCTTAAACCTGGAGAGTTGAGACCCCTGCAATGGGTACCATGCAATATGACTTCAAAGGGTCTGCATTTGCTCACCGATCCTCACCAATCCTATCACTGCTGCGTTTATGCCGCTGTACACACGCTTGATTCTCTTTCGGAGACATATAAATCCATAGGTTTTAAGATTCTTACTAGTCAGTTATATTCTTAGGCGTTTAATATGGGGTGTTGAGTCCACTTCGTTGAGCAAGGAGTAGCTCTTGTCTATTACATATTTGGCTTATGGAACGGTATCTGTGCTAATTTCAATCTCTGGTTTTATGCAGCACCCCAACTCACATTTCCTCTTAAGCAAGCATAAGTTGGTTTTCTACATTTGAGACCCTGTTCTGTTTTGTAATTCAGTTCCTGTGTAGCCAAGTTTACATTCCGTGTAGTAGTGATATCTTATGATGTTTCTTTTTCTCTGTGACTTATTTCACTTAGAATCATCGTACCTGAATCCACTCGTTATGCTTCTCCGGGCCTGACGACATAGATTTCATTGCTGAGTGATATTGCATTGTACGTAAGTACCACAACTTCTTTATCCATTTTTCGCTTTCTGTGATATTGAACTTGTACCGTAAACCAGGTTCTTGTAAACAGAACCGTCCCAAACTTTGGGGTGGCTGTGTCTTTTTGAATTTAATTTCCCTAAGCTATAGGACCGTAAGTGGAATTGCCCTAGGCTCTGTTGCTTTGTTTTTTAGATGTTTCAGGAAACACCATACACTTCTCCAGAGTGGCTGTTGGCAATATACATCCCGCCCATGAGCATAACAAGGCTCCCAGTTCTCCATGGCCTGTCCTGTCTTTCTGGATTTTACACTTTTTTCAGATGGCCCTTTTGACCGGGGGGCAGTGAGACTTCATTGTAGTGAAGATTTCCTTTGCAAGCTTGCTTGGTTGGCCAAAAAGCGCGTATGCGTTTTTTCCTGAATATATTCAGGAAAAAACACATATGCCCTTTTTGGCCAAGTGCATCATTGTGGACGTTCTGCCTCTTTTCCTATGCTTTACATGCAATTCCAGTCTACCTCCTGAAATCGGTTTCCTGCAATTCTGCCCCGCTTTCAACTCCACTTGGCGGCATTACTTGAATATATTTTTGGACGATAGCTGTCATTTATAACTCTGCAGGTTTGTGAATGACAGTGCCCCTGAGCTCCTTTCTTCAACTCGCTTTCTTGTGAGCTGGCCGCAACACCGCAGGATTGCTTCAGGCCCTAGTGTGGTTCCGGCATGGCACGCTGAGCCTTTGGTTAATTCCTCTTCCTGGTGGGAAATGAGAGTTAAATTTGCCCGTCCAGACACCTCCAGCTAGTCTCTCATTGGTTCTCCCTATTCCTGTTCATTTTCCGCAGAAATTGCAAACTGGGCCAAAGAGGAGGTTAAAGGCACTGACTCTCCAAGTGGGGAGAGTGTTAGTAAAGCGTCTGGAATGTTGCACCCGAGTACCGGGGGACGAAACCTGAGACACCTTTGAACACGTTTCCCGATCACACGGTGGATCATACTCTGGGTTCCACATGCATGTTTTAGCTGAAGGAAGAATCCCTTAAACCTGGAGAGTTGAGACCCATGGAATGGGTACCATGCAATATGACTTCAAAGGGTCTGCATTTGCTCACCGATCCTCACCAATCCTATCACTGCTGCGTTTATGCCGCTGTACACACGCTTGATTCTCTTTCGGAGACATATAAATCCATAGGTTTTAAGATTCTTACTAGTCAGTTATATTCTTAGGCGTTTAATATGGGGTGTTGAGTCCACTTCGTTGAGCAAGGAGTAGCTCTTGTCTATTACATATTTGGCTTATGGAACGGTATCTGTGCTAATTTCAATCTCTGGTTTTATGCAGCACCCCAACTCACATTTCCCCTTAAGCAAGCATAAGTTGGTTTTCTACATTTGAGACCCTGTTCTGTTTTATAATCCAGTTCCTGTGTAGCCAAGTTTTCATTCCGTGTAGTAGTGATATCTTATGATGTTTCTTTTTCTCTGTGACTTATTTCACTTAGAATCATCGTACCTGAATCCACTCGTTATGCTTCTCCGGGCCTGACGACATAGATTTCATTGCTGAGTGATATTGCATTGTACGTAAGTACCACAACTTCTTTATCCATTTTTCGCTTTCTGTGATATTGAACTTGTACCGTAAACGAGGTTCCTGTAAACAGAACCGTCCCAAACTTTGGGGTGGCTGTGTCTTTTTGAATTTAATTTCCCTAAGCTATAGGACCATAAGTGGAATTGCCCTAGGCTCTTTTGCTTTGTTTTTTAGATGTTTCAGGAAACACCATACACTTCTCCAGAGTGGCTGTTGGCAATTTACATCCCGCCCATCAGCATAACAAGGCTCCCAGTTCTCCATGGCCTGTCCTGTCTTTCTGGATTTTACACTTTTTTCAGATGGCCCTTTTGACCGGGGGGCAGTGAGACTTCATTGTAGTGAAGATTTCCTTTGCAAGCTTGCTTGGTTGGCCAAAAAGGGCGTATGCGTTTTTTCCTGAATATATTCAGGAAAAAACGCATACGCCCTTTTTGGCCAAGTGCATCATTGTGGACGTTCTGCCTCTTTTCCTGTGGTTTACATGCAAATCCAGTCTACCTCCTGAAATCGGTTTCCTGCAATTCTGCCCCGCTTTCAAGTCCTCTTGGCAGCCTTACTTCAATATATTTTTGTACGATAGCTGTCAATTTTAACTCTGCAGTTTTGTGAATATCAGTGCCCCTGAGCTCCTTTCTTCAACTCGCTTTCTTCTGAGCTGGCCGCAACACCGCAGGATTGCTTCAGGTCCCAGTGTGGTTCCGGCATGGCACGCTGAGCCTTTGGTTAATTCCTCTTCCTGGTGGGAAATGAGAGTTAAATTTGCCCGTCCAGACACCTCCAGCTAGTCTCTCATTGGTTCTCCCTATTCCTGTTCATTTTCCGCAGAAATTGCAAACTGGGCCAAACAGGAGGTTAAAGGCACTGACTCTCCAAGTGGGGAGAGTGTTAGTAAAGCGTCTGGAATGTTGCATCCGAGTACCAGGGGACGAAAACTGAGACACATTTGAACACGTTTCCCGATCACATGGTGGATCATACTCTGGGTTCCACATGCATGTTTTAGCTGAAGGAAGAATCCCTTAAACCTGGAGAGTTGAGACCCCTGCAATGGGTACCATGCAATATGACTTCAAAGGGTCTGCATTTGCTCACCGATCCTCACCAATCCTATCACTGCTGCGTTTATGCCGCTGTACACACGCTTGATTCTCTTTCGGAGACATATAAATCCATAGGTTTTAAGATTCTTACTAGTCAGTTATATTCTTAGGCGTTTAATATGGGGTGTTGAGTCCACTTCGTTGAGCAAGGAGTAGCTCTTGTCTATTACATATTTGGCTTATGGAACGGTATCTGTGCTAATTTCAATCTCTGGTTTTATGCAGCACCCCAACTCACATTTCCCCTTAAGCAAGCATAAGTTGGTTTTCTACATTTGAGACCCTGTTCTGTTTTGTAATTCAGTTCCTGTGTAGCCAAGTTTACATTCCGTGTAGTAGTGATATCTTATGATGTTTCTTTTTCTCTGTGACTTATTTCACTTAGAATCATCGTACCTGAATCCACTCGTTATGCTTCTCCGGGCCTGACGACATAGATTTCATTGCTGAGTGATATTGCATTGTACGTAAGTACCACAACTTCTTTATCCATTTTTCGCTTTCTGTGATATTGAACTTGTACCGTAAACCAGGTTCTTGTAAACAGAACCGTCCCAAACTTTGGGGTGGCTGTGTCTTTTTGAATTTAATTTCCCTAAGCTATAGGACCGTAAGTGGAATTGCCCTAGGCTCTGTTGCTTTGTTTTTTAGATGTTTCAGGAAACACCATACACTTCTCCAGAGTGGCTGTTGGCAATATACATCCCGCCCATGAGCATAACAAGGCTCCCAGTTCTCCATGGCCTGTCCTGTCTTTCTGGATTTTACACTTTTTTCAGATGGCCCTTTTGACCGGGGGGCAGTGAGACTTCATTGTAGTGAAGATTTCCTTTGCAAGCTTGCTTGGTTGGCCAAAAAGCGCGTATGCGTTTTTTCCTGAATATATTCAGGAAAAAACACATATGCCCTTTTTGGCCAAGTGCATCATTGTGGACGTTCTGCCTCTTTTCCTATGCTTTACATGCAATTCCAGTCTACCTCCTGAAATCGGTTTCCTGCAATTCTGCCCCGCTTTCAACTCCACTTGGCGGCATTACTTGAATATATTTTTGGACGATAGCTGTCATTTATAACTCTGCAGGTTTGTGAATGACAGTGCCCCTGAGCTCCTTTCTTCAACTCGCTTTCTTGTGAGCTGGCCGCAACACCGCAGCATTGCTTCAGGCCCTAGTGTGGTTCCGGCATGGCACGCTGAGCCTTTGGTTAATTCCTCTTCCTGGTGGGAAATGAGAGTTAAATTTGCCCGTCCAGACACCTCCAGCTAGTCTCTCATTGGTTCTCCCTATTCCTGTTCATTTTCCGCAGAAATTGCAAACTGGGCCAAAGAGGAGGTTAAAGGCACTGACTCTCCAAGTGGGGAGAGTGTTAGTAAAGCGTCTGGAATGTTGCACCCGAGTACCGGGGGACGAAACCTGAGACACCTTTGAACACGTTTCCCGATCACACGGTGGATCATACTCTGGGTTCCACATGCATGTTTTAGCTGAAGGAAGAATCCCTTAAACCTGGAGAGTTGAGACCCATGGAATGGGTACCATGCAATATGACTTCAAAGGGTCTGCATTTGCTCACCGATCCTCACCAATCCTATCACTGCTGCGTTTATGCCGCTGTACACACGCTTGATTCTCTTTCGGAGACATATAAATCCATAGGTTTTAAGATTCTTACTAGTCAGTTATATTCTTAGGCGTTTAATATGGGGTGTTGAGTCCACTTCGTTGAGCAAGGAGTAGCTCTTGTCTATTACATATTTGGCTTATGGAACGGTATCTGTGCTAATTTCAATCTCTGGTTTTATGCAGCACCCCAACTCACATTTCCCCTTAAGCAAGCATAAGTTGGTTTTCTACATTTGAGACCCTGTTCTGTTTTATAATCCAGTTCCTGTGTAGCCAAGTTTTCATTCCGTGTAGTAGTGATATCTTATGATGTTTCTTTTTCTCTGTGACTTATTTCACTTAGAATCATCGTACCTGAATCCACTCGTTATGCTTCTCCGGGCCTGACGACATAGATTTCATTGCTGAGTGATATTGCATTGTACGTAAGTACCACAACTTCTTTATCCATTTTTCGCTTTCTGTGATATTGAACTTGTACCGTAAACGAGGTTCCTGTAAACAGAACCGTCCCAAACTTTGGGGTGGCTGTGTCTTTTTGAATTTAATTTCCCTAAGCTATAGGACCATAAGTGGAATTGCCCTAGGCTCTTTTGCTTTGTTTTTTAGATGTTTCAGGAAACACCATACACTTCTCCAGAGTGGCTGTTGGCAATTTACATCCCGCCCATCAGCATAACAAGGCTCCCAGTTCTCCATGGCCTGTCCTGTCTTTCTGGATTTTACACTTTTTTCAGATGGCCCTTTTGACCGGGGGGCAGTGAGACTTCATTGTAGTGAAGATTTCCTTTGCAAGCTTGCTTGGTTGGCCAAAAAGGGCGTATGCGTTTTTTCCTGAATATATTCAGGAAAAAACGCATACGCCCTTTTTGGCCAAGTGCATCATTGTGGACGTTCTGCCTCTTTTCCTGTGGTTTACATGCAAATCCAGTCTACCTCCTGAAATCGGTTTCCTGCAATTCTGCCCCGCTTTCAAGTCCTCTTGGCAGCCTTACTTCAATATATTTTTGTACGATAGCTGTCAATTTTAACTCTGCAGTTTTGTGAATATCAGTGCCCCTGAGCTCCTTTCTTCGACTCGCTTTCTTCTGAGCTGGCCGCAACACCGCAGGATTGCTTCAGGTCCCAGTGTGGTTCCGGCATGGCACGCTGAGCCTTTGGTTAATTCCTCTTCCTGGTGGGAAATGAGAGTTAAATTTGCCCGTCCAGACACCTCCAGCTAGTCTCTCATTGGTTCTCCCTATTCCTGTTCATTTTCCGCAGAAATTGCAAACTGGGCCAAACAGGAGGTTAAAGGCACTGACTCTCCAAGTGGGGAGAGTGTTAGTAAAGCGTCTGGAATGTTGCATCCGAGTACCAGGGGACGAAAACTGAGACACATTTGAACACGTTTCCCGATCACATGGTGGATCATACTCTGGGTTCCACATGCATGTTTTAGCTGAAGGAAGAATCCCTTAAACCTGGAGAGTTGAGACCCCTGCAATGGGTACCATGCAATATGACTTCAAAGGGTCTGCATTTGCTCACCGATCCTCACCAATCCTATCACTGCTGCGTTTATGCCGCTGTACACACGCTTGATTCTCTTTCGGAGACATATAAATCCATAGGTTTTAAGATTCTTACTAGTCAGTTATATTCTTAGGCGTTTAATATGGGGTGTTGAGTCCACTTCGTTGAGCAAGGAGTAGCTCTTGTCTATTACATATTTGGCTTATGGAACGGTATCTGTGCTAATTTCAATCTCTGGTTTTATGCAGCACCCCAACTCACATTTCCCCTTAAGCAAGCATAAGTTGGTTTTCTACATTTGAGACCCTGTTCTGTTTTGTAATTCAGTTCCTGTGTAGCCAAGTTTACATTCCGTGTAGTAGTGATATCTTATGATGTTTCTTTTTCTCTGTGACTTATTTCACTTAGAATCATCGTACCTGAATCCACTCGTTATGCTTCTCCGGGCCTGACGACATAGATTTCATTGCTGAGTGATATTGCATTGTACGTAAGTACCACAACTTCTTTATCCATTTTTCACTTTCTGTGATATTGAACTTGTACCGTAAACGAGGTTCTTGTAAACAGAACCGTCCCAAACTTTGGGGTGGCTGTGTCTTTTTGAATTTAATTTCCCTAAGCTATAGGACCGTAAGTGGAATTGCCCTAGGCTCTGTTGCTTTGTTTTTTAGATGTTTCAGGAAACACCATACACTTCTCCAGAGTGGCTGTTGGCAATATACATCCCGCCCATGAGCATAACAAGGCTCCCAGTTCTCCATGGCCTGTCCTGTCTTTCTGGATTTTACACTTTTTTCAGATGGCCCTTTTGACCGGGGGGCAGTGAGACTTCATTGTAGTGAAGATTTCCTTTGCAAGCTTGCTTGGTTGGCCAAAAAGGGCGTATGCGTTTTTTCCTGAATATATTCAGGAAAAAACGCATACGCCCTTTTTGGCCAAGTGCATCATTGTGGACGTTCTGCCTCTTTTCCTGTGGTTTACATGCAAATCCAGTCTACCTCCTGAAATCGGTTTCCTGCAATTCTGCCCCGCTTTCAAGTCCTCTTGGCAGCCTTACTTCAATATATTTTTGGACGATAGCTGTCAATTTTAACTCTGCAGGTTTGTGAATATCAGTGCCCCTGAGCTCCTTTCTTCAACTCGCTTTCTTGTGAGCTGGCCGCAACACCGCAGGATTGCTTCAGGTCCCAGTGTGGTTCCGGCATGGCACGCTGAGCCTTTGGTTAATTCCTCTTCCTGGTGGGAAATGAGAGTTAAATTTGCCCGTCCAGACACCTCCAGCTAGTCTCTCATTGGTTCTCCCTATTCCTGTTCATTTTCCGCAGAAATTGCAAACTGGGCCAAACAGGAGGTTAAAGGCACTGACTCTCCAAGTGGGGAGAGTGTTAGTAAAGCGTCTGGAATGTTGCATCCGAGTACCAGGGGACGAAAACTGAGACACATTTGAACACGTTTCCCGATCACATGGTGGATCATACTCTGGGTTCCACATGCATGTTTTAGCTGAAGGAAGAATCCCTTAAACCTGGAGAGTTGAGACCCATGGAATGGGTACCATGCAATATGACTTCAAAGGGTCTGCATTTGCTCACCGAACCTCACCAATCCTATCACTGCTGCATTTATGCCACTGTACACACGCTTGATTCTCTTTCTGAGACATATAAATCCATAGGTTTTAAGATTCTTACTAGTCAGGTATATTCTTAGGCGTTTAATATGGGGTGTAGAGTCCACTTCGTTGAGCAAGGAGTAGCTCTTGTCTATTACATATTTGGCTTATGGAACGGTATCCGTTCTAATTTCAATCTCTGGTTTTATGCAGCACCCCAACTCACCTTTCCCCTTAAGCAAGCATAAGTTGGTTTTCTACATTTGAGACCCTGTTCTGTTTTGTAATTCAGTTCCTGTGTAGCCAAGTTTACATTCCGTGTAGTAGTGATATCTTATGATGTTTCTTTTTCTGTGTGACTTATTTCACTTAGAATCATCATACCTGAATCCACTCATTATGCTGCTACGGGCCTGATGACATAGATTTCATTGCTGAGTGATATTGCATTGTACGTAAGTACCACAACTTCTTTACCCATTTTTCGCTTTCTGTGATATTGAACTTGTACCGTAAACGAGGTTCTTGTAAACAGAGCCGTCCCAAACTTTGGGGTGGCTGTGTCTTTTTGATTTTAATTTCCCTAAGCTATAGGACCATAAGTGGAAGTGCCCTAGGCTCTGTTGCTTTGTTTTTTAGATGTTTCAGGAAACACCATACACTTCTCCAGAGTGGCTGTTGGCCATTTACATCCCGCCCATCAGCATAACAAGGCTCCCAGTGTTCCATGGCCTGTCCTGCCTTTCTGGATTTTACACATTTTTCAGATGGCCCTTTTGACTGGGGGGCAGTGAGACTTCATTGTAGTGCAGATTTCCTTTGCAAGCATGCTTGGTTGGCCAAAAAGGGCGTATGCGTTTTTTCCTGAATATATTCAGGGAAAAACGCATACGCCCTTTTTGGCCAAGTGCATCATTGTGGACGTTCTGCCTCTTTTCCTTTGCTTTACATGCTATTCCTGTCTACCTCCTGAAATCGGTTTCCTGCAATTCTGCCCCGCTTTCAAGTCCTCTTGGCAGCCTTACTTCAATATATTTTTGGACGATAGCTGTCATTTATAACTCTGCAGTTTTGTGAATTACAGTGCCCCTGAGCTCCTTTCTTCAACTTGCTTTCTTGTGAGCTGACCGCAACACCGCAGCATCGCTTCAGGCCCTAGTGTGGTTCCGGCATGGCACGCTGAGCCTTTGGTTAATTCCTCTTCCTGGTGGGAAATGAGAGTTAAATTTGCCCGTCCAGACACCTCCAGCTAGTCTCTCATTGGTTCTCCCTATTCCTGTTCATTTTCCGCAGAAATTGCAAACTGGGCCAAACAGGAGGTTAAAGGCACTGACTCTCCAAGTGGTGAGAGTGTTAGTAAAGCGTCTGGAATGTTGCACCCGAGTACCGGGGGACGAAAACTGAGTCACATTTGAACACGTTTCCCGATCACATAGTGGATCATACTCTGGGTTCCACATGCATGTTTTAGCTGAAGGAAGAATCCCTTAAACCTGGAGAGTTGAGACCCATGGAATGGGTACCATGCAATATGACTTCAAAGGGTCTGCATTTGCTCACCGAACCTCACCAATCCTAACACTGCTTTGTTTATGCCGCTGTACACATGGTTGCTTCTCTTTTGGAGACATATAAATCCATAGGTTTTAAGATTCTTACTAGTCAGGTATATTCTTATGCGTTTAATATGGGGTGTTGAGTCCACTTCGTTGAGCAAGGGGTTGCTCTTGTCTATTACATATTTGGCTTATGGAACGGTATCTGTGCTAATTTCAATCTCTGGTTTTATGCAGCACCCCAACTCACCTTTCCCCTTAAGCAAGCATAAGTCGGTTTTCTACATTTGAGACCCTGTTCTGTTTTGTAATTCAGTTCCTGTGTAGCCAAGTTTACATTCCGTGTAGTAGTGATATCTTATGATGTTTCTTTTTCTGTGTGACTTATTTCACTTAGAATCATCGTACCTGAATCCACTCATTATGCTGCTATGGGCCTGATGACATAGATTTCATTGCTGAGTGATATTGCATTGTACGTAAGTACCACAACTTCTTGATCCATTTTGCGCTTTCTGTGATATTGAACTTGTACCGTAAACGAGGTTCTTGTAAACAGAGCTGTCCCAAACATTGGGGTGGTTGTGTCTTTTTGATTTTAATTTCCCTAAGCTATAGGAACATAAGTGGAAGTGCCCTAGGCTCTGTTGCTTTGTTTTTTAGATGTTTCAGGAAACACCATACACTTCTCCAGAGTGGCTGTTGGCAATTTACATCCCGCCCATCAGCATAACAAGGCTCCCAGTTCTCCATGGCCTGTCCTGCCTTTCTGGATTTTACACTTTTTTCAGATGACCCTTTTGACCGGGGGGCAGTGAGACTTCATTGTAGTGCAGATTCCCTTTGCAAGCTTGCTTGGTTGGCCAAAAAGGGCGTAGGCTTTTTTTCTTGAGGAAAAATCGCATATGCCCTTTTTGGCCAAGTGCATCATTGTGGACGTTCTGCCTCTTTTCCTATGCTTTACATGCAATTCCAGTCTACCTCCTGAAATCGGTTTCCTGCAATTCTGCCCCGCTTTCAAGTCCTCTTGGCAGCCTTACTTCAATATATTTTTGGACGATAGCTGTCATTTATAACTCTGCAGGTTTGTGAATTACAGTGCCCCTGAGCTCCATTCTTCAACTTGCATTCTTGTGAGCTGACCGCAACACCGCAGCATCGCTTCAGACACTAGTGTTGTTCCGGCATGGCACGCTGAGCCTTTGGTTAATTCCTCTTCCTGGTGGGAAATGAGAGTTAAATTTGCCCGTCCAGACACCTCCAGCTAGTCTCTCATTGGTTCTCCCTATTCCTGTTCATTTTCCGCAGAAATTGCAAACTGGGCCAAACAGGAGGTTAAAGGCACTGACTCTCCAAGTGGAGAAAGTGTTAGTAAAGCGTCTGGAATGTTGCACCCGAGTACCAGGGGACGAAAACTGACACATTTGAACACGTTTCCCGATCACACGGTGGATCATACTCTGGGTTCCACATGCATGTTTTAGCTGAAGGAAGAATACCTTAAACCTGGAGAGTTGAGACCCATGGAATGGGTCCCATGCAATATGACTTCAAAGGGTCTGCATTTGCTCACCGAACCTCATCAATCCTATCACTGCTGCGTTTATGCCGCTATACACACGCTTGATTCTCTTTCGGAGATATATAAATCCATAGGTTTTAAGATTCTTACTAGTCAGGTATATTTTTAGGCGTTTAATATGGGGTGTTGAGTCCACTTCGTTGAGCAAAGTGTAGCTCTTTTTTATTACGTATTTGGCTTATGGAACGATATCTGTGCTAATTTCAATGTCTGGTTTTATGCAGCACCCCAACTCACCTTTCCCCTTAAGGAAGCATATGTTGGTTTTCTACATTTGAGACCCTGTTCTGTTTTGTAATTCAGTTCCTGTGTAGCCAAGTTTACATTCCGTGTAGTAGTGATATCTTATGATGTTTCTTTTTCTGTGTGACTTATTTCACTTACAATCATCGTACCTGAATCCACTCATTATGCTGCTATGGGCCTGATGACATAGATTTCATTGCTGAGTGATATTGCATTGTAGGTAAGTACCACAACTTCTTTATCCATTTTTCACTTTCTGTGATATTGAACTTGTACCGTAAACGAGGTTCCTGTAAACAGAACCGTCCCAAACTTTGGGGTGGCTGTGTCTTTTTGATTTTAATTTCCCTAAGCTATAGGACCATAAGTGGAAGTGCCCTAGGCTCTATTGTTTTGTTTTTTAGATGTTTCAGGAAACACCATACACTTCTCCAGAGTGGCTGTTGGCAATTTACATCCCGCCCATCAGCATAACAAGGCTCCCAGTTCTCCATGGCCTGTCCTGCCTTTCTGGATTTTATACTTTTTTCAGATGGCCCTTTTGCCCGCGGGATAGTGAGACTTCATTGTAGTGCAGATTCCCTTTGCAAGCTTGCTTGGTTGGCCAAAAAGGGTGTATGCGTTTTTTCCTGAATATATTCAGGAAAAAACGCATACGCCCTTTTTGGCCAAGTGCATCATTGTGGACGTTCTGCCTCTTTTCCTATGCTTTACATGCAATTCCAGTCTACCTCCTGAAATCGGTTTCCTGCAATTCTGCCCCGCTTTCAAGTCCTCTTGGCAGCCTTACTTCAATATATTTTTGGACGATAGCTGTCATTTATAACTCTGCAGGTTTGTGAATTACAGTGCCCCTGAGCTCCTTTCTTCAACTCGTTTTCTTGTGAGCTGGCCGCAACACCGCAGCATTGCTTCAGGCCCTAGTGTGGTTCCAGAATGGCACGCTGAGCCTTTGGTTAATTCCTCCTCCTGGTGGGCAATGAGAGTTAAATTTGCCCGTCCAGACACCTCCAGCTAGTCTCTCATTGGTTCTCCCTATTCCTGTTCATTTTCCGCAGAAATTGCAAACTGGGCCAAACAGGAGGTTAAAGGCACTGACTCTCCAAGTGGGGAGAGTGTTAGTAAAGCGTCTGGAATGTTGCACCCGAGTACCGGGGGACGAAAACTGAGACACATTTAAACACGTTTCCCGATCACACGGTGGATCATACTCTGGGTTCCACATGCATGTTTTAGCTGAAGGAAGAATCCCTTAAACCTGGAGAGTTGAGACCCATGGAATTGGTACCATGCAATATGACTTGAAAGGGTCTGCATTTGCTCACCGAACCTCAACAATCCTAACACTGCTGCGTTTATGCCGCTGTACACACGCTTGATTCTCTTTCGGAGACATATAAATCCATAGGTTTTAAGATTCTTACTAGTCAGGTATATTCTTATGCGTTTAATATGGGGTGTTGAGTCCACTTCGTTGAGCAATGAGTAGCTCTTGTCTATTACATATTTGGCTTATGGAACGGTATCCGTTCTAATTTCAATCTCTGGTTTTATGCAGCACCCCAACTCACCTTTCCCCTTAAGCAAGCATAAGTTGGTTTTCTACATTTGAGACCCTGTTCTGTTTTGTAATTCAGTTCCTGTGTAGCCAAGTTTACATTCCGTGTAGTAGTGATATCTTATGATGTTTCTTTTTCTGTGTGACTTATTTCACTTAGAATCATCGTACCTGAATCCACTCATTATGCTGCTACGGGCCTGATGACATAGATTTCATTGCTGAGTGATATTGCATTGTACGTAAGTACCACAACTTCTTTACCCATTTTTCGCTTTCTGTGATATTGAACTTGTACCGTAAACGAGGTTCTTGTAAACAGAGCCGTCCCAAACTTTGGGGTGGCTGTGTCTTTTTGATTTTAATTTCCCTAAGCTATAGGACCATAAGTGGAAGTGCCCTAGGCTCTGTTGCTTTGTTTTTTAGATGTTTCAGGAAACACCATACACTTCTCCAGAGTGGCTGTTGGCAATTTACATCCCGCCCATCAGCATAACAAGGCTCCCAGTGTTCCATGGCCTGTCCTGCCTTTCTGGATTTTACACATTTTTCAGATGGCCCTTTTGACTGGGGGGCAGTGAGACTTCATTGTAGTGCAGATTTCCTTTGCAAGCTTGCTTGGTTGGCCAAAAAGGGCGTATGCGTTTTTTCCTGAATATATTCAGGAAAAAACGCATACGCCCTTTTTGGCCAAGTGCATCATTGTGGACGTTCTGCCTCTTTTCCTATGCTTTACATGCAATTCCAGTCTACCTCCTGAAATCGGTTTCCTGCAATTCTGCCCCGCTTTCAAGTCCTCTTGGTAGCCTTACTTCAATATATTTTTGGATGATAGCTGTCATTTATAACTCTGCATGTCTGTGAATGACAGTGCCCCTGAGCTCCTTTCTTCAACTTGCGTTCTTGTGAGCTGGCCGCAACACCGTAGGATTGCTTCAGGCCCTAGTGTGGTTCCGGTATGGCACGCTGAGCCTTTGGTTAATTCCTCTTCCTGGTGGGTAATGAGAGTTAAATTTGACCGTCCAGACACCTCCAGCTAGTCTCTCTTGGTTCTCCCTATTCCTGTTCATTTTCCGCAGAAATTGCAAACTGGGCCAAAGAGGAGGTTAAAGGCACTGACTCTCCAAGTGGGGAGAGTGTTAGTAAAGCTTCTGGAATGTTGCACCCGAGTACCGGGGGATGAAAACTGAGACACATTTGAACACGTTTCCCGATCACACGGTGGATCATACTCTGGGTTCCACATGCATGTTTTAGCTGAAGGAAGAATCCCTTAAACCTGGAGAGTTGAGACCCATGGAATGGGTACCATGCAATATGACTTCAAAGGGTCTGCATTTGCTCACCGATCCTCACCAATCCTATCACTGCTGCATTTATGTCGCTGTAAACACGCTTGATTCTCTTGCAGAGACATATAAATCCATAGGTTTTAAGATTCTTACTAGTCAGTTATATTCTTAGGCATTTAATATGTGGTGTTGAGTCCACTTCGTTGAGCAAGGAGAAGCTCTTGTCTATTACGTATTTGGCTTATGGAACGGTATCTGTGCTAATTTCAATCTCTGGTTTTATGCAGCACCCCAACTCACCTTTCCCCTTAAGGAAGCATAAGTTGGTTTTCTACATTTGAGACCCTGTTCTGTTTTGTAATTCAGTTCCTGTGTAGCCAAGTTTACATTCCGAGTAGTAGTGATATCTTATGATGTTTCTTTTTTTGTGTGACTTATTTCACTTAGAATCATCGTACCTGAATCCACTCATTATGCTGCTACGGGCCTGATGACATAGATTTCATTGCTGAGTGATATTGCATTGTACGTAAGTACCACAACTTCTTGATCCATTTTTCGCTTTCTGTGATATTGAACTTGTACCGTAAACGAGGTTCTTGTAAACAGAGCCGTCCCAAACTTTGGGGTGGCTGTGTCTTTTTTATTTTAATTTCCCTAAGCTATAGGACCATAAGTGGAAGTGCCCTAGGCTCTGTTGCTTTGTTTTTTAGATGTTTCAGGAAACACCATACACTTCTCCATTGTCGCTGTTGGCAATTTACATCCCGCCCATCAGCATAACAAGGCTCTCCCATCTCCATGGCCTGTCCTGCCTTTCTGAATTTTACACTTTTATCAGATGGCCCTTTTGACCGGGGGGCAGTGAGACTTCATTGTAGTGCAGATTTCCTTTGCAAGCTTGCTTGGTTGGCCAAAAAGGGCGTATGCGTTTTTTCCTGAATATATTAAGGAAAAAACGCATACGCCCTTTTTGGCCAAGTGCATCATTGTGGACGTTCTGCCTCTTTTCCTATGCTTTACATGCAATTCCAGTCTACCTCCTGAAATCGGTTTCCTGCAATTCTGCCCCGCTTTCAAGTCCTCTTGGCAGCCTTACTTCAATATATTTTTGGACGATAGCTATCATTTATAACTCTGCAGGTATGTGAATGACAGTGCCCCTGAGCTCCTTTCTTCAACTCGCTTTCTTGTGAGCTGGCCGCAACACCGCAGGATTGCTTCAGGCCATAGTGTGGTTCCGGCATGGCACGCTGAGCCTTTGTTTAATTCCTCTTCCTGGTGGGAAATGAGAGTTAAATTTGCCCGTCCAGACACCTGCATCTAGTCTCTCATTGGTTCTCCCTATTCCTGTTCATTTTCCGCAGAAATTGCAAACTGGGCCAAACAGGAGGTTAAAGGCACTGACTCTCCAAGTGGGGAGAGTGTTAGTAAAGCGTCTGGAATGTTGCACCCGAGTACCAGGGGACAAAAACTGAGACACATTTGAACACGTTTCCTGATCACATGGTGGATCATACTCTGGGTTCCACATGCATGTTTTAGCTGAAGGAAGAATCCCTTAAACCTGGAGAGTTGAGACCCCTGCAATGGGTACCATGCAATATGACTTCAAAGGGTCTGCATTTGCTCACCGAACCTCACCAATCCTATCACTGCTGCATTTATGCCACTGTACACACGCTTGATTCTCTTTCTGAGACATATAAATCCATAGGTTTTAAGATTCTTACTAGTCAGGTATATTCTTAGGCGTTTAACATGGGGTGTAGAGTCCACTTCGTTGAGCAAGGAGTAGCTCTTGTCTATTACATATTTGGCTTATGGAACGGTATCTGTGCTAATTTCAATCTCTGGTTTTATACAGCACCCCAACTCACCTTTCCCCTTAAGCAAGCATAAGTCGGTTTTCTACATTTGAGACCCTGTTCTGTTTTGTAATTCAGTTCCTGTGTAGCCAAGTTTACATTGCATGTGGTAGAGATATCTTATGATGTTTCTTTTTCTGTGTGACTTATTTCACTTAGAATCATCGTACCTGAATCCACTCATTATGCTGCTATGGGCCTGATGACATAGATTTCATTGCTGAGTGATATTGCATTGTACGTAAGTACCACAACTTCTTTATCCATTTTTCGCTTTCTGTGATATTGAACTTGGACCATAAATGAGGTTCTTGTAAACAGAGCTGTCCCTAACTTTGGGGTGGCTGAGTCTTTTTGATTTTAATTTCCCTAAGCTATAGGACCATAAGTGGAAGTGCCCTAGGCTCTGTTGCTTTGTTTTTTAGATGTTTCAGGAAACACCATACACTTCTCCAGAGTGGCTGTTGGCAATTTACATCCCGCCCATCAGCATAACAAGGCTCCCAGTTCTCCATGGCCTGTCCTGCCTTTCTGGATTTTACACTTTTTTCAGATGGCCCTTTTGACCGGGGAGCAGTGAGACTTCATTGTAGTGGAGATTTCCTTTGCAAGCTTGCTTGGTTGGCCAAAAAGGGCGTATGCGTTTTTTCCTGAATATATTAAGGAAAAAACGCATACGCCCTTTTTGGCCAAGTGCATCATTGTGGACGTTCTGCCTCTTTTCCTATGCTTTACATGCAATTCCAGTCTACCTCCTGAAATCGGTTTCCTGCAATTCTGCCCCGCTTTCAAGTCCTCTTGGCAGCCTTACTTCAATATATTTTTGGACGATAGCTGTCATTTATAACTCTGCAGGTATGTGAATGACAGTGCCCCTGAGCTCCTTTCTTCAACTCGATTTCTTGTGAGCTGGCCACAACACCGCAGGATTGCTTCAGGCCCTAGTGTGGTTCCGGCATGGCACGCTGAGCCTTTGTTTAATTCCTCTTCCTGGTGGGAAATGAGAGTTAAATTTGCCCGTCCAGACACCTCCAGCTAGTCTCTCATTGGTTCTCCCTATTCCTGTTCATTTTCCGCAGAAATTGCAAACTGGGCCAAACAGGAGGTAAAAGGCACTGACTCTCCAAGTGGAGAAAGTGTTAGTAAAGCGTCTGGAATGTTGCACCCGAGTACCAGGGGACGAAAACTGACACATTTGAACACGTTTCCCGATCACACGGTGGATCATACTCTGGGTTCCACATGCATGTTTTAGCTGAAGGAAGAATCCCTTAAACCTGGAGAGTTGAGACCCATGGAATGGGTACCATGCAATATGACTTCAAAGGGTCTGCATTTGTCCACCGAACCTCACCAATCCTATCACTGCTGCGTTTATGCCGCTGTACACACGCTTGATTCTCTTTCGGAGACATATAAATCCATAGGTTTTAAGATTCTTCCTAGTCAGGTATATTCTTAGGCGTTTATTATGGGGTGTAGAGTCCACTTCGTTGAGCAAGGAGTAGCTCTTGTCTATTACATATTTGGCTTATGGAACGGTATCTGTGCTAATTTCAATCTCTGGTTTTATGCAGCACCCCAACTCACCTTTCACCTTAAGCAAGCATAACTTGGTTTTCTACATTTGAGACCCTGTTCTGTTTTGTAATTCAGTTCCTGTGTAGCCAAGTTTACATTCCATGTAGTAGTGATATCTTATGATGTTTCTTTTTCTGTGTGACTTATTTCACTTAGAATCATCGTACCTGAATCCACTCATTATGCTGCTATGGGCCTGATGACATAGATTTCATTGCTGCGTGATATTGCATTGTACGTAATTACCACAACTTCTTTATCCATTTTTCACTTTCTGTGATACTGAACTTGTACCGTAAACGAGGTTCTTGTAAACAGAGCCGTCCCAAACTTTGGGGTGGCTGTGTCGTTTTGATTTTAATTTCCCTAAGCTATAGGACCATAAGTGGAAGTGCCCTAGGCTCTGTTGCTTTGCTTTTTAGATGTTTCAGGAAACACCATACACTTCTCCAGAGTGGCTGTTCGCAATTTACATCCCGCACATCAGCATAACAAGGTTCCCAATTCTCCATGGCCTGTCCTGCCTTTCTGGATTTTACACTTTTTTCAGATAGCCCTTTTGACCGGGGGCAGTGAGACTTCATTGTAGTGCAGATTTCCTTTGCAAGCTTGCTTGGTTGGCCAAAAAGGGCGTATGCGTTTTTTCCTGAATATATTCAGGAAAAAACGCATACGCCCTTTTTGGCCAAGTGCATCATTGTGGACGTTCTGCCTCATTTCCTATTCTTTACATGCAATTCCAGTCTACCTCCTGAAATCGGTTTCCTGCAATTCTGCCGCACTATCAAGGCCTCTTGGCAGCCTTACTTCAATATATTTTTGGACGATAGCTGTCATTTATAACTCTGCAGGTATGTGAATGACAGTGCCCCTGAGCTCCTTTCTTCAACTCGTTTTCTTGTGAGCTGGCCGCAACACCGCAGCATTGCTTCAGGCCCTAGTGTGGTTCCGGCATGGCACGCTGAGCCTTTGGTTAATTCCTCTTCCTGGTGGGAAATGAGAGTTAAATTTGCCCGTCCAGACACCTCCAGCTAGTCTCTCATTGGTTCACCCTATTCCTGTTCATTTTCCGCAGAAATTGCAAACTGGGCCAAACAGGAGGTTAAAGGCACTGACTCTCCAAGTGGGGAGAGTGTTAGTAAAGCGTCTGGAATGTTGCACCCGAGTACCGGGGGACGAAAACTGAGTCACATTTGAACACGTTTCCCGATCACATGGTGGATCATACTCTGGGTTCCACATGCATGTTTTAGCTGAAGGAAGAATCCCTTAAACCTGGAGAGTTGAGACCCATGGAATGGGTACCATGCAATATGACTTCAAAGGGTCTGCATTTGCTCACCGAACCTCACCAATCCTAACACTGCTTCGTTTATGCCGCTGTACACATGGTTGCTTCTCTTTTGGAGACATATAAATCCATAGGTTTTAAGATTCTTACTAGTCAGGTATATTCTTATGCGTTTAATATGGGGTGTTGAGTCCACTTCGTTGAGCAAGGAGTAGCTCTTGTCTATTACATATTTGGCTTATGGAACGGTATCTGTGCTAATTTCAATCTCTGGTTTTATGCAGCACCCCAACTCACCTTTCCCCTTAAGCAAGCATAATATGGTTTTCTACATTTGAGACCCTGTTCTGTTTTGTAATTCAGTTCCTGTGTAGCCAAGTTTACATTCCGTGTAGTAGTGATATCTTATGATGTTTCTTTTTCTGTGTGACTTATTTCACTTAGAATCAACGTACCTGAATCCACTCATTATGCTACTATGGGCCTGATGACATAGATTTCATTGCTGAGTGATATTGCATTGTACGTAAGTACCACAACTTCTTTATCCATTTTTCGCTTTCTGTGATATTGAACTTGTACCGTAAACCAGGTTCTTGTAAACAGAACCGTCCCAAACTTTGGGGTGGCTGTGTCTTTTTGAATTTAATTTCCCTAAGCTATAGGACCGTAAGTGGAATTGCCCTAGGCTCTGTTGCTTTGTTTTTTAGATGTTTCAGGAAACACCATACACTTCTCCAGAGTGGCTGTTGGCAATATACATCCCGCCCATGAGCATAACAAGGCTCCCAGTTCTCCATGGCCTGTCCTGTCTTTCTGGATTTTACACTTTTTTCAGATGGCCCTTTTGACCGGGGGGCAGTGAGACTTCATTGTAGTGAAGATTTCCTTTGCAAGCTTGCTTGGTTGGCCAAAAAGCGCGTATGCGTTTTTTCCTGAATATATTCAGGAAAAAACACATATGCCCTTTTTGGCCAAGTGCATCATTGTGGACGTTCTGCCTCTTTTCCTATGCTTTACATGCAATTCCAGTCTACCTCCTGAAATCGGTTTCCTGCAATTCTGCCCCGCTTTCAACTCCACTTGGCGGCATTACTTGAATATATTTTTGGACGATAGCTGTCATTTATAACTCTGCAGGTTTGTGAATGACAGTGCCCCTGAGCTCCTTTCTTCAACTCGCTTTCTTGTGAGCTGGCCGCAACACTGCAGCATTGCTTCAGGCCCTAGTGTGGTTCTGGCATGGCACGCTGAGCCTTTGGTTAATTCCTCTTCCTGGTGGGAAATGAGAGTTAAATTTGCCCGTCCAGACACCTCCAGCTAGTCTCTCATTGGTTCTCCCTATTCCTGTTCATTTTCCGCAGAAATTGCAAACTGGGCCAAAGAGGAGATTAAAGGCACTGACTCTCCAAGTGGGGAGAGTGTTAGTAAAGCGTCTGGAATGTTGCACCCGAGTACCGGGGGACGAAACCTGAGACACCTTTGAACACGTTTCCCGATCACACGGTGGATCATACTCTGGGTTCCACATGCATGTTTTAGCTGAAGGAAGAATCCCTTAAACCTGGAGAGTTGAGACCCATGGAATGGGTACCATGCAATATGACTTCAAAGGGTCTGCATTTGCTCACCGATCCTCACCAATCCTATCACTGCTGCGTTTATGCCGCTGTACACACGCTTGATTCTCTTTCGGAGACATATAAATCCATAGGTTTTAAGATTCTTACTAGTCAGTTATATTCTTAGGCGTTTAATATGGGGTGTTGAGTCCACTTCGTTGAGCAAGGAGTAGCTCTTGTCTATTACATATTTGGCTTATGGAACGGTATCTGTGCTAATTTCAATCTCTGGTTTTATGCAGCACCCCAACTCACATTTCCCCTTAAGCAAGCATAAGTTGGTTTTCTACATTTGAGACCCTGTTCTGTTTTATAATCCAGTTCCTGTGTAGCCAAGTTTTCATTCCGTGTAGTAGTGATATCTTATGATGTTTCTTTTTCTCTGTGACTTATTTCACTTAGAATCATCGTACCTGAATCCACTCGTTATGCTTCTCCGGGCCTGACGACATAGATTTCATTGCTGAGTGATATTGCATTGTACGTAAGTACCACAACTTCTTTATCCATTTTTCGCTTTCTGTGATATTGAACTTGTACCGTAAACGAGGTTCCTGTAAACAGAACCGTCCCAAACTTTGGGGTGGCTGTGTCTTTTTGAATTTAATTTCCCTAAGCTATAGGACCATAAGTGGAATTGCCCTAGGCTCTTTTGCTTTGTTTTTTAGATGTTTCAGGAAACACCATACACTTCTCCAGAGTGGCTGTTGGCAATTTACATCCCGCCCATCAGCATAACAAGGCTCCCAGTTCTCCATGGCCTGTCCTGTCTTTCTGGATTTTACACTTTTTTCAGATGGCCCTTTTGACCGGGGGGCAGTGAGACTTCATTGTAGTGAAGATTTCCTTTGCAAGCTTGCTTGGTTGGCCAAAAAGGGCGTATGCGTTTTTTCCTGAATATATTCAGGAAAAAACGCATACGCCCTTTTTGGCCAAGTGCATCATTGTGGACGTTCTGCCTCTTTTCCTGTGGTTTACATGCAAATCCAGTCTACCTCCTGAAATCGGTTTCCTGCAATTCTGCCCCGCTTTCAAGTCCTCTTGGCAGCCTTACTTCAATATATTTTTGTACGATAGCTGTCAATTTTAACTCTGCAGTTTTGTGAATATCAGTGCCCCTGAGCTCCTTTCTTCAACTCGCTTTCTTCTGAGCTGGCCGCAACACCGCAGGATTGCTTCAGGTCCCAGTGTGGTTCCGGCATGGCACGCTGAGCCTTTGGTTAATTCCTCTTCCTGGTGGGAAATGAGAGTTAAATTTGCCCGTCCAGACACCTCCAGCTAGTCTCTCATTGGTTCTCCCTATTCCTGTTCATTTTCCGCAGAAATTGCAAACTGGGCCAAACAGGAGGTTAAAGGCACTGACTCTCCAAGTGGGGAGAGTGTTAGTAAAGCGTCTGGAATGTTGCATCCGAGTACCAGGGGACGAAAACTGAGACACATTTGAACACGTTTCCCGATCACATGGTGGATCATACTCTGGGTTCCACATGCATGTTTTAGCTGAAGGAAGAATCCCTTAAACCTGGAGAGTTGAGACCCCTGCAATGGGTACCATGCAATATGACTTCAAAGGGTCTGCATTTGCTCACCGATCCTCACCAATCCTATCACTGCTGCGTTTATGCCGCTGTACACACGCTTGATTCTCTTTCGGAGACATATAAATCCATAGGTTTTAAGATTCTTACTAGTCAGTTATATTCTTAGGCGTTTAATATGGGGTGTTGAGTCCACTTCGTTGAGCAAGGAGTAGCTCTTGTCTATTACATATTTGGCTTATGGAACGGTATCTGTGCTAATTTCAATCTCTGGTTTTATGCAGCACCCCAACTCACATTTCCCCTTAAGCAAGCATAAGTTGGTTTTCTACATTTGAGACCCTGTTCTGTTTTGTAATTCAGTTCCTGTGTAGGCAAGTTTACATTCCGTGTAGTAGTGATATCTTATGATGTTTCTTTTTCTCTGTGACTTATTTCACTTAGAATCATCGTACCTGAATCCACTCGTTATGCTTCTCCGGGCCTGACGACATAGATTTCATTGCTGAGTGATATTGCATTGTACGTAAGTACCACAACTTCTTTATCCATTTTTCACTTTCTGTGATATTGAACTTGTACCGTAAACGAGGTTCTTGTAAACAGAACCGTCCCAAACTTTGGGGTGGCTGTGTCTTTTTGAATTTAATTTCCCTAAGCTATAGGACCGTAAGTGGAATTGCCCTAGGCTCTGTTGCTTTGTTTTTTAGATGTTTCAGGAAACACCATACACTTCTCCAGAGTGGCTGTTGGCAATATACATCCCGCCCATGAGCATAACAAGGCTCCCAGTTCTCCATGGCCTGTCCTGTCTTTCTGGATTTTACACTTTTTTCAGATGGCCCTTTTGACCGGGGGGCAGTGAGACTTCATTGTAGTGAAGATTTCCTTTGCAAGCTTGCTTGGTTGGCCAAAAAGGGCGTATGCGTTTTTTCCTGAATATATTCAGGAAAAAACGCATACGCCCTTTTTTGCCAAGTGCATCATTGTGGACGTTCTGCCTCTTTTCCTGTGGTTTACATGCAAATCCAGTCTACCTCCTGAAATCGGTTTCCTGCAATTCTGCCCCGCTTTCAAGTCCTCTTGGCAGCCTTACTTCAATATATTTTTGGACGATAGCTGTCAATTTTAACTCTGCAGGTTTGTGAATATCAGTGCCCCTGAGCTCCTTTCTTCAACTCGCTTTCTTGTGAGCTGGCCGCAACACCGCAGGATTGCTTCAGGTCCCAGTGTGGTTCCGGCATGGCACGCTGAGCCTTTGGTTAATTCCTCTTCCTGGTGGGAAATGAGAGTTAAATTTGCCCGTCCAGACACCTCCAGCTAGTCTCTCATTGGTTCTCCCTATTCCTGTTCATTTTCCGCAGAAATTGCAAACTGGGCCAAACAGGAGGTTAAAGGCACTGACTCTCCAAGTGGGGAGAGTGTTAGTAAAGCGTCTGGAATGTTGCATCCGAGTACCAGGGGACGAAAACTGAGACACATTTGAACACGTTTCCCGATCACATGGTGGATCATACTCTGGGTTCCACATGCATGTTTTAGCTGAAGGAAGAATCCCTTAAACCTGGAGAGTTGAGACCCATGGAATGGGTACCATGCAATATGACTTCAAAGGGTCTGCATTTGCTCACCGAACCTCACCAATCCTATCACTGCTGCATTTATGCCACTGTACACACGCTTGATTCTCTTTCTGAGACATATAAATCCATAGGTTTTAAGATTCTTACTAGTCAGGTATATTCTTAGGCGTTTAATATGGGGTGTAGAGTCCACTTCGTTGAGCAAGGAGTAGCTCTTGTCTATTACATATTTGGCTTATGGAACGGTATCCGTTCTAATTTCAATGTCTGGTTTTATGCAGCACCCCAACTCACCTTTCCCCTTAAGCAAGCATAAGTTGGTTTTCTACATTTGAGACCCTGTTCTGTTTTGTAATTCAGTTCCTGTGTAGCCAAGTTTACATTCCGTGTAGTAGTGATATCTTATGATGTTTCTTTTTCTGTGTGACTTATTTCACTTAGAATCATCATACCTGAATCCACTCATTATGCTGCTACGGGCCTGATGACATAGATTTCATTGCTGAGTGATATTGCATTGTACGTAAGTACCACAACTTCTTTACCCATTTTTCGCTTTCTGTGATATTGAACTTGTACCGTAAACGAGGTTCTTGTAAACAGAGCCGTCCCAAACTTTGGGGTGGCTGTGTCTTTTTGATTTTAATTTCCCTAAGCTATAGGACCATAAGTGGAAGTGCCCTAGGCTCTGTTGCTTTGTTTTTTAGATGTTTCAGGAAACACCATACACTTCTCCAGAGTGGCTGTTGGCCATTTACATCCCGCCCATCAGCATAACAAGGCTCCCAGTGTTCCATGGCCTGTCCTGCCTTTCTGGATTTTACACATTTTTCAGATGGCCCTTTTGACTGGGGGGCAGTGAGACTTCATTGTAGTGCAGATTTCCTTTGCAAGCATGCTTGGTTGGCCAAAAAGGGCGTATGCGTTTTTTCCTGAATATATTCAGGGAAAAACGCATACGCCCTTTTTGGCCAAGTGCATCATTGTGGACGTTCTGCCTCTTTTCCTTTGCTTTACATGCTATTCCTGTCTACCTCCTGAAATCGGTTTCCTGCAATTCTGCCCCGCTTTCAAGTCCTCTTGGCAGCCTTACTTCAATATATTTTTGGACGATAGCTGTCATTTATAACTCTGCAGTTTTGTGAATTACAGTGCCCCTGAGCTCCTTTCTTCAACTTGCTTTCTTGTGAGCTGACCGCAACACCGCAGCATCGCTTCAGGCCCTAGTGTGGTTCCGGCATGGCACGCTGAGCCTTTGGTTAATTCCTCTTCCTGGTGGGAAATGAGAGTTAAATTTGCCCGTCCAGACACCTCCAGCTAGTCTCTCATTGGTTCTCCCTATTCCTGTTCATTTTCCGCAGAAATTGCAAACTGGGCCAAACAGGAGGTTAAAGGCACTGACTCTCCAAGTGGTGAGAGTGTTAGTAAAGCGTCTGGAATGTTGCACCCGAGTACCGGGGGACGAAAACTGAGTCACATTTGAACACGTTTCCCGATCACATAGTGGATCATACTCTGGGTTCCACATGCATGTTTTAGCTGAAGGAAGAATCCCTTAAACCTGGAGAGTTGAGACCCATGGAATGGGTACCATGCAATATGACTTCAAAGGGTCTGCATTTGCTCACCGAACCTCACCAATCCTAACACTGCTTTGTTTATGCCGCTGTACACATGGTTGCTTCTCTTTTGGAGACATATAAATCCATAGGTTTTAAGATTCTTACTAGTCAGGTATATTCTTATGCGTTTAATATGGGGTGTTGAGTCCACTTCGTTGAGCAAGGGGTTGCTCTTGTCTATTACATATTTGGCTTATGGAACGGTATCTGTGCTAATTTCAATCTCTGGTTTTATGCAGCACCCCAACTCACCTTTCCCCTTAAGCAAGCATAAGTCGGTTTTCTACATTTGAGACCCTGTTCTGTTTTGTAATTCAGTTCCTGTGTAGCCAAGTTTACATTCCGTGTAGTAGTGATATCTTATGATGTTTCTTTTTCTGTGTGACTTATTTCACTTAGAATCATCGTACCTGAATCCACTCATTATTGCTGCTATGGGCCTGATGACATAGATTTCATTGCTGAGTGATATTGCATTGTACGTAAGTACCACAACTTCTTGATCCATTTTGCGCTTTCTGTGATATTGAACTTGTACCGTAAACGAGGTTCTTGTAAACAGAGCTGTCCCAAACATTGGGGTGGTTGTGTCTTTTTGATTTTAATTTCCCTAAGCTATAGGAACATAAGTGGAAGTGCCCTAGGCTCTGTTGCTTTGTTTTTTAGATGTTTCAGGAAACACCATACACTTCTCCAGAGTGGCTGTTGGCAATTTACATCCCGCCCATCAGCATAACAAGGCTCCCAGTTCTCCATGGCCTGTCCTGCCTTTCTGGATTTTACACTTTTTTCAGATGACCCTTTTGACCGGGGGGCAGTGAGACTTCATTGTAGTGCAGATTCCCTTTGCAAGCTTGCTTGGTTGGCCAAAAAGGGCGTAGGCTTTTTTTCTTGAGGAAAAATCGCATATGCCCTTTTTGGCCAAGTGCATCATTGTGGACGTTCTGCCTCTTTTCCTATGCTTTACATGCAATTCCAGTCTACCTCCTGAAATCGGTTTCCTGCAATTCTGCCCCGCTTTCAAGTCCTCTTGGCAGCCTTACTTCAATATATTTTTGGACGATAGCTGTCATTTATAACTCTGCAGGTTTGTGAATTACAGTGCCCCTGAGCTCCTTTCTTCAACTTGCATTCTTGTGAGCTGACCGCAACACCGCAGCATCGCTTCAGACACTAGTGTTGTTCCGGCATGGCACGCTGAGCCTTTGGTTAATTCCTCTTCCTGGTGGGAAATGAGAGTTAAATTTGCCCGTCCAGACACCTCCAGCTAGTCTCTCATTGGTTCTCCCTATTCCTGTTCATTTTCCGCAGAAATTGCAAACTGGGCCAAACAGGAGGTTAAAGGCACTGACTCTCCAAGTGGAGAAAGTGTTAGTAAAGCATCTGGAATGTTGCACCCGAGTACCAGGGGACGAAAACTGACACATTTGAACACGTTTCCCGATCACACGGTGGATCATACTCTGGGTTCCACATGCATGTTTTAGCTGAAGGAAGAATACCTTAAACCTGGAGAGTTGAGACCCATGGAATGGGTCCCATGCAATATGACTTCAAAGGGTCTGCATTTGCTCACCGAACCTCATCAATCCTATCACTGCTGCGTTTATGCCGCTATACACACGCTTGATTCTCTTTCGGAGATATATAAATCCATAGGTTTTAAGATTCTTACTAGTCAGGTATATTTTTAGGCGTTTAATATGGGGTGTTGAGTCCACTTCGTTGAGCAAAGTGTAGCTCTTTTTTATTACGTATTTGGCTTATGGAACGATATCTGTGCTAATTTCAATGTCTGGTTTTATGCAGCACCCCAACTCACCTTTCCCCTTAAGGAAGCATATGTTGGTTTTCTACATTTGAGACCCTGTTCTGTTTTGTAATTCAGTTCCTGTGTAGCCAAGTTTACATTCCGTGTAGTAGTGATATCTTATGATGTTTCTTTTTCTGTGTGACTTATTTCACTTACAATCATCGTACCTGAATCCACTCATTATGCTGCTATGGGCCTGATGACATAGATTTCATTGCTGAGTGATATTGCATTGTAGGTAAGTACCACAACTTCTTTATCCATTTTTCACTTTCTGTGATATTGAACTTGTACCGTAAACGAGGTTCCTGTAAACAGAACCGTCCCAAACTTTGGGGTGGCTGTGTCTTTTTGATTTTAATTTCCCTAAGCTATAGGACCATAAGTGGAAGTGCCCTAGGCTCTATTGTTTTGTTTTTTAGATGTTTCAGGAAACACCATACACTTCTCCAGAGTGGCTGTTGGCAATTTACATCCCGCCCATCAGCATAACAAGGCTCCCAGTTCTCCATGGCCTGTCCTGCCTTTCTGGATTTTATACTTTTTTCAGATGGCCCTTTTGCCCGCGGGATAGTGAGACTTCATTGTAGTGCAGATTCCCTTTGCAAGCTTGCTTGGTTGGCCAAAAAGGGTGTATGCGTTTTTTCCTGAATATATTCAGGAAAAAACGCATACGCCCTTTTTGGCCAAGTGCATCATTGTGGACGTTCTGCCTCTTTTCCTATGCTTTACATGCAATTCCAGTCTACCTCCTGAAATCGGTTTCCTGCAATTCTGCCCCGCTTTCAAGTCCTCTTGGCAGCCTTACTTCAATATATTTTTGGACGATAGCTGTCATTTATAACTCTGCAGGTTTGTGAATTACAGTGCCCCTGAGCTCCTTTCTTCAACTCGTTTTCTTGTGAGCTGGCCGCAACACCGCAGCATTGCTTCAGGCCCTAGTGTGGTTCCAGAATGGCACGCTGAGCCTTTGGTTAATTCCTCTTCCTGGTGGGCAATGAGAGTTAAATTTGCCCGTCCAGACACCTCCAGCTAGTCTCTCATTGGTTCTCCCTATTCCTGTTCATTTTCCGCAGAAATTGCAAACTGGGCCAAACAGGAGGTTAAAGGCACTGACTCTCCAAGTGGGGAGAGTGTTAGTAAAGCGTCTGGAATGTTGCACCCGAGTACCGGGGGACGAAAACTGAGACACATTTAAACACGTTTCCCGATCACACGGTGGATCATACTCTGGGTTCCACATGCATGTTTTAGCTGAAGGAAGAATCCCTTAAACCTGGAGAGTTGAGACCCATGGAATTGGTACCATGCAATATGACTTGAAAGGGTCTGCATTTGCTCACCGAACCTCAACAATCCTAACACTGCTGCGTTTATGCCGCTGTACACACGCTTGATTCTCTTTCGGAGACATATAAATCCATAGGTTTTAAGATTCTTACTAGTCAGGTATATTCTTATGCGTTTAATATGGGGTGTTGAGTCCACTTCGTTGAGCAATGAGTAGCTCTTGTCTATTACATATTTGGCTTATGGAACGGTATCCGTTCTAATTTCAATCTCTGGTTTTATGCAGCACCCCAACTCACCTTTCCCCTTAAGCAAGCATAAGTTGGTTTTCTACATTTGAGACCCTGTTCTGTTTTGTAATTCAGTTCCTGTGTAGCCAAGTTTACATTCCGTGTAGTAGTGATATCTTATGATGTTTCTTTTTCTGTGTGACTTATTTCACTTAGAATCATCGTACCTGAATCCACTCATTATGCTGCTACGGGCCTGATGACATAGATTTCATTGCTGAGTGATATTGCATTGTACGTAAGTACCACAACTTCTTTACCCATTTTTCGCTTTCTGTGATATTGAACTTGTACCGTAAACGAGGTTCTTGTAAACAGAGCCGTCCCAAACTTTGGGGTGGCTGTGTCTTTTTGATTTTAATTTCCCTAAGCTATAGGACCATAAGTGGAAGTGCCCTAGGCTCTGTTGCTTTGTTTTTTAGATGTTTCAGGAAACACCATACACTTCTCCAGAGTGGCTGTTGGCAATTTACATCCCGCCCATCAGCATAACAAGGCTCCCAGTGTTCCATGGCCTGTCCTGCCTTTCTGGATTTTACACATTTTTCAGATGGCCCTTTTGACTGGGGGGCAGTGAGACTTCATTGTAGTGCAGATTTCCTTTGCAAGCTTGCTTGGTTGGCCAAAAAGGGCGTATGCGTTTTTTCCTGAATATATTCAGGAAAAAACGCATACGCCCTTTTTGGCCAAGTGCATCATTGTGGACGTTCTGCCTCTTTTCCTATGCTTTACATGCAATTCCAGTCTACCTCCTGAAATCGGTTTCCTGCAATTCTGCCCCGCTTTCAAGTCCTCTTGGTAGCCTTACTTCAATATATTTTTGGATGATAGCTGTCATTTATAACTCTGCATGTCTGTGAATGACAGTGCCCCTGAGCTCCTTTCTTCAACTTGCGTTCTTGTGAGCTGGCCGCAACACCGTAGGATTGCTTCAGGCCCTAGTGTGGTTCCGGTATGGCACGCTGAGCCTTTGGTTAATTCCTCTTCCTGGTGGGTAATGAGAGTTAAATTTGACCGTCCAGACACCTCCAGCTAGTCTCTCTTGGTTCTCCCTATTCCTGTTCATTTTCCGCAGAAATTGCAAACTGGGCCAAAGAGGAGGTTAAAGGCACTGACTCTCCAAGTGGGGAGAGTGTTAGTAAAGCTTCTGGAATGTTGCACCCGAGTACCGGGGGATGAAAACTGAGACACATTTGAACACGTTTCCCGATCACACGGTGGATCATACTCTGGGTTCCACATGCATGTTTTAGCTGAAGGAAGAATCCCTTAAACCTGGAGAGTTGAGACCCATGGAATGGGTACCATGCAATATGACTTCAAAGGGTCTGCATTTGCTCACCGATCCTCACCAATCCTATCACTGCTGCATTTATGTCGCTGTAAACACGCTTGATTCTCTTGCAGAGACATATAAATCCATAGGTTTTAAGATTCTTACTAGTCAGTTATATTCTTAGGCATTTAATATGTGGTGTTGAGTCCACTTCGTTGAGCAAGGAGAAGCTCTTGTCTATTACGTATTTGGCTTATGGAACGGTATCTGTGCTAATTTCAATCTCTGGTTTTATGCAGCACCCCAACTCACCTTTCCCCTTAAGGAAGCATAAGTTGGTTTTCTACATTTGAGACCCTGTTCTGTTTTGTAATTCAGTTCCTGTGTAGCCAAGTTTACATTCCGAGTAGTAGTGATATCTTATGATGTTTCTTTTTTTGTGTGACTTATTTCACTTAGAATCATCGTACCTGAATCCACTCATTATGCTGCTACGGGCCTGATGACATAGATTTCATTGCTGAGTGATATTGCATTGTACGTAAGTACCACAACTTCTTGATCCATTTTTCGCTTTCTGTGATATTGAACTTGTACCGTAAACGAGGTTCTTGTAAACAGAGCCGTCCCAAACTTTGGGGTGGCTGTGTCTTTTTTATTTTAATTTCCCTAAGCTATAGGACCATAAGTGGAAGTGCCCTAGGCTCTGTTGCTTTGTTTTTTAGATGTTTCAGGAAACACCATACACTTCTCCATTGTCGCTGTTGGCAATTTACATCCCGCCCATCAGCATAACAAGGCTCTCCCATCTCCATGGCCTGTCCTGCCTTTCTGAATTTTACACTTTTATCAGATGGCCCTTTTGACAGGGGGGCAGTGAGACTTCATTGTAGTGCAGATTTCCTTTGCAAGCTTGCTTGGTTGGCCAAAAAGGGCGTATGCGTTTTTTCCTGAATATATTAAGGAAAAAACGCATACGCCCTTTTTGGCCAAGTGCATCATTGTGGACGTTCTGCCTCTTTTCCTATGCTTTACATGCAATTCCAGTCTACCTCCTGAAATCGGTTTCCTGCAATTCTGCCCCGCTTTCAAGTCCTCTTGGCAGCCTTACTTCAATATATTTTTGGACGATAGCTATCATTTATAACTCTGCAGGTATGTGAATGACAGTGCCCCTGAGCTCCTTTCTTCAACTCGCTTTCTTGTGAGCTGGCCGCAACACCGCAGGATTGCTTCAGGCCATAGTGTGGTTCCGGCATGGCACGCTGAGCCTTTGTTTAATTCCTCTTCCTGGTGGGAAATGAGAGTTAAATTTGCCCGTCCAGACACCTGCATCTAGTCTCTCATTGGTTCTCCCTATTCCTGTTCATTTTCCGCAGAAATTGCAAACTGGGCCAAACAGGAGGTTAAAGGCACTGACTCTCCAAGTGGGGAGAGTGTTAGTAAAGCGTCTGGAATGTTGCACCCGAGTACCAGGGGACAAAAACTGAGACACATTTGAACACGTTTCCCGATCACATGGTGGATCATACTCTGGGTTCCACATGCATGTTTTAGCTGAAGGAAGAATCCCTTAAACCTGGAGAGTTGAGACCCCTGCAATGGGTACCATGCAATATGACTTCAAAGGGTCTGCATTTGCTCACCGAACCTCACCAATCCTATCACTGCTGCATTTATGCCACTGTACACACGCTTGATTCTCTTTCTGAGACATATAAATCCATAGGTTTTAAGATTCTTACTAGTCAGGTATATTCTTAGGCGTTTAACATGGGGTGTAGAGTCCACTTCGTTGAGCAAGGAGTAGCTCTTGTCTATTACATATTTGGCTTATGGAACGGTATCTGTGCTAATTTCAATCTCTGGTTTTATACAGCACCCCAACTCACCTTTCCCCTTAAGCAAGCATAAGTCGGTTTTCTACATTTGAGACCCTGTTCTGTTTTGTAATTCAGTTCCTGTGTAGCCAAGTTTACATTGCATGTGGTAGAGATATCTTATGATGTTTCTTTTTCTGTGTGACTTATTTCACTTAGAATCATCGTACCTGAATCCACTCATTATGCTGCTATGGGCCTGATGACATAGATTTCATTGCTGAGTGATATTGCATTGTACGTAAGTACCACAACTTCTTTATCCATTTTTCGCTTTCTGTGATATTGAACTTGGACCATAAATGAGGTTCTTGTAAACAGAGCTGTCCCTAACTTTGGGGTGGCTGAGTCTTTTTGATTTTAATTTCCCTAAGCTATAGGACCATAAGTGGAAGTGCCCTAGGCTCTGTTGCTTTGTTTTTTAGATGTTTCAGGAAACACCATACACTTCTCCAGAGTGGCTGTTGGCAATTTACATCCCGCCCATCAGCATAACAAGGCTCCCAGTTCTCCATGGCCTGTCCTGCCTTTCTGGATTTTACACTTTTTTCAGATGGCCCTTTTGACCGGGGAGCAGTGAGACTTCATTGTAGTGGAGATTTCCTTTGCAAGCTTGCTTGGTTGGCCAAAAAGGGCGTATGCGTTTTTTCCTGAATATATTAAGGAAAAAACGCATACGCCCTTTTTGGCCAAGTGCATCATTGTGGACGTTCTGCCTCTTTTCCTATGCTTTACATGCAATTCCAGTCTACCTCCTGAAATCGGTTTCCTGCAATTCTGCCCCGCTTTCAAGTCCTCTTGGCAGCCTTACTTCAATATATTTTTGGACGATAGCTGTCATTTATAACTCTGCAGGTATGTGAATGACAGTGCCCCTGAGCTCCTTTCTTCAACTCGATTTCTTGTGAGCTGGCCACAACACCGCAGGATTGCTTCAGGCCCTAGTGTGGTTCCGGCATGGCACGCTGAGCCTTTGTTTAATTCCTCTTCCTGGTGGGAAATGAGAGTTAAATTTGCCCGTCCAGACACCTCCAGCTAGTCTCTCATTGGTTCTCCCTATTCCTGTTCATTTTCCGCAGAAATTGCAAACTGGGCCAAACAGGAGGTTAAAGGCACTGACTCTCCAAGTGGAGAAAGTGTTAGTAAAGCGTCTGGAATGTTGCACCCGAGTACCAGGGGACGAAAACTGACACATTTGAACACGTTTCCCGATCACACGGTGGATCATACTCTGGGTTCCACATGCATGTTTTAGCTGAAGGAAGAATCCCTTAAACCTGGAGAGTTGAGACCCATGGAATGGGTACCATGCAATATGACTTCAAAGGGTCTGCATTTGTCCACCGAACCTCACCAATCCTATCACTGCTGCGTTTATGCCGCTGTACACACGCTTGATTCTCTTTCGGAGACATATAAATCCATAGGTTTTAAGATTCTTCCTAGTCAGGTATATTCTTAGGCGTTTATTATGGGGTGTAGAGTCCACTTCGTTGAGCAAGGAGTAGCTCTTGTCTATTACATATTTGGCTTATGGAACGGTATCTGTGCTAATTTCAATCTCTGGTTTTATGCAGCACCCCAACTCACCTTTCCCCTTAAGGAAGCATAAGTTGGTTTTCTACATTTGAGACCCTGTTCTGTTTTGTAATTCAGTTCCTGTGTAGCCAAGTTTACATTCCGTGTAGTAGTGATATCTTATGATGTTTCTTTTTCTGTGTGACTTATTTCACTTAGAATCATCGTACCTGAATCCACTCATTATGCTGCTATGGGCCTGATGACATAGATTTCATTGCTGCGTGATATTGCATTGTACGTAATTACCACAACTTCTTTATCCATTTTTCACTTTCTGTGATACTGAACTTGTACCGTAAACGAGGTTCTTGTAAACAGAGCCGTCCCAAACTTTGGGGTGGCTGTGTCGTTTTGATTTTAATTTCCCTAAGCTATAGGACCATAAGTGGAAGTGCCCTAGGCTCTGTTGCTTTGCTTTTTAGATGTTTCAGGAAACACCATACACTTCTCCAGAGTGGCTGTTCGCAATTTACATCCCGCACATCAGCATAACAAGGTTCCCAATTCTCCATGGCCTGTCCTGCCTTTCTGGATTTTACACTTTTTTCAGATGGCCCTTTTGACCGGGGGCAGTGAGACTTCATTGTAGTGCAGATTTCCTTTGCAAGCTTGCTTGGTTGGCCAAAAAGGGCGTATGCGTTTTTTCCTGAATATATTCAGGAAAAAACGCATACGCCCTTTTTGGCCAAGTGCATCATTGTGGACGTTCTGCCTCATTTCCTATTCTTTACATGCAATTCCAGTCTACCTCCTGAAATCGGTTTCCTGCAATTCTGCCGCACTATCAAGGCCTCTTGGCAGCCTTACTTCAATATATTTTTGGACGATAGCTGTCATTTATAACTCTGCAGGTATGTGAATGACAGTGCCCCTGAGCTCCTTTCTTCAACTCGTTTTCTTGTGAGCTGGCCGCAACACCGCAGCATTGCTTCAGGCCCTAGTGTGGTTCCGGCATGGCACGCTGAGCCTTTGTTTAATTCCTCTTCCTGGTGGGAAATGAGAGTTAAATTTGCCCGTCCAGACACCTCCAGCTAGTCTCTCATTGGTTCACCCTATTCCTGTTCATTTTCCGCAGAAATTGCAAACTGGGCCAAACAGGAGGTTAAAGGCACTGACTCTCCAAGTGGGGAGAGTGTTAGTAAAGCGTCTGGAATGTTGCACCCGAGTACCGGGGGACGAAAACTGAGTCACATTTGAACACGTTTCCCGATCACATGGTGGATCATACTCTGGGTTCCACATGCATGTTTTAGCTGAAGGAAGAATCCCTTAAACCTGGAGAGTTGAGACCCATGGAATGGGTACCATGCAATATGACTTCAAAGGGTCTGCATTTGCTCACCGAACCTCACCAATCCTAACACTGCTTCGTTTATGCCGCTGTACACATGGTTGCTTCTCTTTTGGAGACATATAAATCCATAGGTTTTAAGATTCTTACTAGTCAGGTATATTCTTATGCGTTTAATATGGGGTGTTGAGTCCACTTCGTTGAGCAAGGAGTAGCTCTTGTCTATTACATATTTGGCTTATGGAACGGTATCTGTGCTAATTTCAATCTCTGGTTTTATGCAGCACCCCAACTCACCTTTCCCCTTAAGCAAGCATAATATGGTTTTCTACATTTGAGACCCTGTTCTGTTTTGTAATTCAGTTCCTGTGTAGCCAAGTTTACATTCCGTGTAGTAGTGATATCTTATGATGTTTCTTTTTCTGTGTGACTTATTTCACTTAGAATCATCATACCTGAATCCACTCATTATGCTGCTATGGGCCTGATGACATATATTTCATTGCTGAGTGATATTGCATTGTAGGTAAGTACCACAACTTCTTTATCCATTTTTCACTTTCTGTGATATTGAACTTGTACCGTAAACGAGGTTCCTGTAAACAGAACCGTCCCAAACATTGGGGTGGCTGTGTTTTTTGATTTTAATTTCCCTAAGCTATAGGACCATAAGTGGAAGTGCCCTAGGCTCTGTTGTTTTGTTTTTTAGATGTTTCAGGAAACACCATACACTTCTCCAGAGTGGCTGTTGGCAATTTACATCCCGCCCATCAGCATAACAAGGCTCCCAGTTGTCCATGACCTGTCCTGCTTTGCTGGATTTTATACTTTTTTCAGATGGCCCTTTTGCCCGCGGGATAGTGAGACTTCATTGTAGTGCAGATTCCCTTTGCAAGCTTGCTTGGTTGGCCAAAAAGGGCGTATGCGTTTTTTCCTGAATATATTCAGGAAAAAACGCATACGCCCTTCTTGGCCAAGTGCATCATTGTGGACGTTCTGCCTCTTTTCCTATGCTTTACATGCAATTCCAGTCTACCTCCTGAAATCGGTTTCCTGCAATTCTGCCCCGCTTTCAAGTCCTCTTGGCAGCCTTACTTCAATATATTTTTGGACGATAGCTGTCATTTATAACTCTGCAGGTTTGTGAATTACAGTGCCCCTGAGCTCCTTTCTTCAACTCGTTTTCTTGTGAGCTGGCCGCAACACCGCAGCATTGCTTCAGGCCCTAGTGTGGTTCCAGAATGGCACGCTGAGCCTTTGGTTAATTCCTCTTCCTGGTGGGCAATGAGAGTTAAATTTGCCCGTCCAGACACCTCCAGCTAGTCTCTCATTGGTTCACCCTATTCCTGTTCATTTTCCGCAGAAATTGCAAACTGGGCCAAACAGGAGGTTAAAGGCACTGACTCTCCAAGTGGGGAGAGTGTTAGTAAAGCGTCTGGAATGTTGCACCCGAGTACCGGGGGACGAAAACTGAGTCACATTTGAACACGTTTCCCGATCACACGGTGGATCATACTCTGGGTTCCACATGCATGTTTTAGCTGAAGGAAGAATCCCTTAAACCTGGAGAGTTGAGACCCATGGAATGGGTACCATGCAATATGACTTCAAAGGGTCTGCATTTGCTCACCGAACCTCACCAATCCTAACACTGCTTCGTTTATGCCGCTGTACACATGGTTGCTTCTCTTTTGGAGACATATAAATCCATAGGTTTTAAGATTCTTACTAGTCAGGTATATTCTTATGTGTTTAATATGGGGTGTTGAGTCCACTTCGTTGAGCAAGGAGTAGCTCTTGTCTATTACATATTTGGCTTATGGAACGGTATCTGTGCTAATTTCAATCTCTGGTTTTATGCAGCACCCCAACTCACCTTTCCCCTTAAGCAAGCATAAGATGGTTTTCTACATTTGAGACCCTGTTCTGTTTTGTAATTCAGTTCCTGTGTAGCCAAGTTTACATTCCGTGTAGTAGTGATATCTTATGATGTTTCTTTTTCTGTGTGACTTATTTCACTTAGAATCATCGTACCTGAATCCACTCATTATGCTGCTATGGGCCTGATGACATAGATTTCATTGCTGAGTGATATTGCATTGTACGTAAGTACCACAACTTCTTGATCCATTTTTCGTTTTCTGTGATATTGAACTTGTACCGTAAACGAGGTTCTTGTAAACAGAGCTGTCCCAAACATTGGGGTGGTTGTGTCTTTTTGATTTTAATTTCCCTAAGCTATAGGACCATAAGTGGAAGAGCCCTAGGCTCTGTTGCTTTGTTTTTTAGATGTTTCAGGAAACACCATACACTTCTCCAGAGTGGCTGTTGGCAATTTACATCCCGCCCATCAGCATAACAAGGCTCCCAGTTCTCCATGGCCTGTCCTGCCTTTCTGGATTTTACACTTTTTTCAGATGACCCTTTTGACCGGAGGGCAGTGAGACTTCATTGTAGTGCAGATTTCCTTTGCAAGCTTGCTTGGTTGGCCAAAAAGGGCGTAGGCTTTTTTTCTTGAGGAAAAATCGCATATGCACTTTTTGGCCAAGTGCATCATTGTGGACGTTCTGCCTCTTTTCCTATGCTTTACATGCAATTCCAGTCTACCTCCTGAAATCGGTTTCCTGCAATTCTGCCCCGCTTTCAAGTCCTCTTGGCAGCCTTACTTCAATATATTTTTGGACGATAGCTGTCATTTATAACTCTGCAGTTTTGTGAATTACAGTGCCCCTGAGCTCCTTTCTTCAACTTGCTTTCTTGTGAGCTGGCCGCAACACCGCAGCATCGCTTCAGGCCCTAGTGTTGTTCCGGCATGGCACGCTGAGCCTTTGGTTAATTCCTCTTCCTGGTGGGAAATGAGAGTTAAATTTGCCCGTCCAGACACCTCCAGCTAGTCTCTCATTGGTTCTCCCTATTCCTGTTCATTTTCCGCAGAAATTGCAAACTGGGCCAAACAGGAGGTTAAAGGCACTGACTCTCCAAGTGGGGAGAGTGTTAGTAAAGCGTCTGGAATGTTGCACCCGAGTACCAGGGGACGAAAACTGACACATTTGAACACGTTTCCCGATCACACGGTGGATCATACTCTGGGTTCCACATGCATGTTTTAGCTGAAGGAAGAATCCCTTAAACCTGGAGAGTTGAGACCCATGGAATGGGTACCATGCAATATGACTTCAAAGGGTCTGCATTTGCTCACCGAACCTCATCAATCCTATCACTGCTGCGTTTATGCCGCTATACACACGCTTGATTCTCTTTCGGAGATATATAAATCCATAGGTTTTAAGATTCTTACTAGTCAGGTATATTCTTAGGCGTTTAATATGGGGTGTTGAGTCCACTTCGTTGAGCAAAGTGTAGCTCTTTTCTATTACATATTTGGCTTATGGAATGATATCTGTGCTAATTTCAATGTCTGGTTTTATGCAGCACCCCAACTCACCTTTCCCCTTAAGGAAGCATAAGTTGGTTTTCTACATTTGAGACCCTGTTCTGTTTTGTAATTCAGTTCCTGTGTAGCCAAGTTTACATTCCGTGTAGTAGTGATATCTTATGATGTTTCTTTTTCTGTGTGACTTATTTCACTTAGAATCATCATACCTGAATCCACTCATTATGCTGCTATGGGCCTGATGACATAGATTTCATTGCTGAGTGATATTGCATTGTAGGTAAGTACCACAACTTCTTTATCCATTTTTCACTTTCTGTGATATTGAACTTGTACCGTAAACGAGGTTCCTGTAAACAGAACCGTTCCAAACATTGGGGTGGCTGTGTTTTTTGATTTTAATTTCCCTAAGCTATAGGACCATAAGTGGAAGTGCCCTAGGCTCTGTTGTTTTGTTTTTTAGATGTTTCAGGAAACACCATACACTTCTCCAGAGTGGCTGTTGGCAATTTACATCCCGCCCATCAGCATAACAAGGCTCCCAGTTGTCCATGACCTGTCCTGCTTTGCTGGATTTTATACTTTTTTCAGATGCCCCTTTTGCCCGCGGGATAGTGAGACTTCATTGTAGTGCAGATTTCCTTTGCAAGCTTGCTTGGTTGGCCAAAAAGGGCGTATGCGTTTTTTCCTGAATATATTCAGGAAAAAACGCATACGCCCTTCTTGGCCAAGTGCATCATTGTGGACGTTCTGCCTCTTTTCCTATGCTTTACATGCAATTCCAGTCTACCTCCTGAAATCGGTTTCCTGCAATTCTGCCCCGCTTTCAAGTCCTCTTGGCAGCCTTACTTCAATATATTTTTGGACGATAGCTGTCATTTATAACTCTGCAGGTTTGTGAATGACAGTGCCCCTGAGCTCCTTTCTTCAACTCGCTTTCTTGTGAGCTGGCCGCAACACCGCAGCATTGCTTCAGGCCCTAGTGTGGTTCCAGAATGGCACGCTGAGCCTTTGGTTAATTCCTCTTCCTGGTGGGCAATGAGTGTTAAATTTGCCCGTCCAGACACCTCCAGCTAGTCTCTCATTGGTTCACCCTATTCCTGTTCATTTTCCGCAGAAATTGCAAACTGGGCCAAACAGGAGGTTAAAGGCACTGACTCTCCAAGTGGGGAGAGTGTTAGTAAAGCGTCTGGAATGTTGCACCCGAGTACCGGGGGACGAAAACTGAGTCACATTTGAACACGTTTCCCGATCACACGGTGGATCATACTCTGGGTTCCACATGCATGTTTTAGCTGAAGGAAGAATCCCTTAAACCTGGAGAGTTGAGACCCATGGAATGGGTACCATGCAATATGACTTGAAAGGGTCTGGATTTGCTCACCGAACCTCAACAATCCTAACACTGCTGCGTTTATGCCGCTGTACACACGCTTGATTCTCTTTCGGAGACATATAAATCCATAGGTTTTAAGATTCTTACTAGTCAGGTATATTCTTCTGCGTTTAATATGGGGTGTTGAGTCCACTTCGTTGAGCAATGAGTAGCTCTTGTCTATTACATATTTGGCTTATGGAACGGTATCCGTTCTAATTTCAATCTCTGGTTTTATGCAGCACCCCAACTCACCTTTCCCCTTAAGCAAGCATAAGTTGGTTTTCTACATTTGAGACCCTGTTCTGTTTTGTAATTCAGTTCCTGTGTAGCCAAGTTTACATTCCGTGTAGTAGTGATATCTTATGATGTTTCTTTTTCTGTGTGACTTATTTCACTTAGAATCATCGTACCTGAATCCACTCATTATGCTGCTACGGGCCTGATGACATAGATTTCATTGCTGAGTGATATTGCATTGTACGTAAGTACCACAACTTCTTTACCCATTTTTCGCTTTCTGTGATATTGAACTTGTACCGTAAACGAGGTTCTTGTAAACAGAGCCGTCCCAAACTTTGGGGTGGCTGTGTCTTTTTCATTTTAATTTCCCTAAGCTATAGGAACATAAGTGGAAGTGCCCTAGGCTCTGTTGCTTTGTTTTTTAGATGTTTCAGGAAACACCATACACTTCTCCAGAGTGGCTGTTGGCAATTTACATCCCGCCCATTAGCATAACAAGGCTCCCAGTGCTCCATGGCATGTCCTGCCTTTCTGGATTTTACACTTTTTTCAGATGGCCCTTTTGACCGGGGGGCAGTGAGACTTCATTGTAGTGCAGATTTTCTTTGCAAGCTTGCTTGGTTGGCCAAAAAGTGCGTATGCGTTTTTTCTTGAATATATTCAGGAAAAAACGCATACGCCCTTTTTGGCCAAGTTCATCATTGTGGACGTTCTGCCTCTTTTCCTATGCTTTACATGCAATTCCAGTCTACCTCCTGAAATCGGTTTCCTGCAATTCTGCCCCGCTTTCAAGTCCTCTTGGCAGCCTTACTTCAATATATTTTTGGATGATAGCTGTCATTTATAACTCTGCATGTCTGTGAATGACAGTGCCCCTGAGCTCCTTTCTTCAACTCGCGTTCTTGTGAGCTGGCCGCAACACCGTAGGATTGCTTCAGGCCCTAGTGTGGTTCCGGCATGGCACGCTGAGCCTTTGGTTAATTCCTCTTCCTGGTGGGTAATGAGAGTTAAATTTGACCGTCCAGACACCTCCAGCTAGTCTCTCTTGGTTCTCCCAATTTCTGTACATTTTCCGCAGAAATTGCAAACTGGGCCAAACAGGAGGTTAAAGGCACTGACTCTCCAAGTGGGGAGAGTGTTAGTAAAGCGTCTGGAATGTTGCACCCGAGTACCGGGGGACGAAAACTGAGACACATTTGAACACGTTTCCCGATCACACGGTGGATCATACTCTGGGTTCCACATGCATGTTTTAGCTGAAGGAAGAATCCCTTAAACCTGGAGAGTTGAGACCCATGGAATGGGTACCATGCAATATGACTTCAAAGGGTCTGCATTTGCTCACCGATCCTCACCAATCCTATCACTGCTGCATTTATGCCGCTGTAAACACGCTTGATTCTCTTGCAGAGACATATAAATCCATAGGTTTTAAGATTCTTACTAGTCAGTTATATTCTTAGGCGTTTAATATGTGGTGTTGAGTCCACTTCGTTGAGCAAGGAGAAGCTCTTGTCTATTACATATTTGGCTTATGGAACGGTATCTGTGCTAATTTCAATCTCTGGTTTTATGCAGCACCCCAACTCACCTTTCCCCTTAAGGAAGCATAAGTTGGTTTTCGACATTTGAGACCCTGTTCTGTTTTGTAATTCAGTTCCTGTGTAGCCAAGTTTACATTCCGAGTAGTAGTGATATCTTATGATGTTTCTTTTTTTGTGTGACTTATTTCACTTAGAATCATCGTACCTGAATCCACTCATTATGCTGCTACGGGCCTGATGACATAGATTTCATTGCTGAGTGATATTGCATTGTACGTAAGTACCACAACTTCTTGATCCATTTTTCGCATTCTGTGATATAGAATTTGTACTGTAAATGAGGTTCTTGTAAACTGAGCCGTCCCAAACTTTGGGGTGGCTGTGTCTTTTTTATTTTAATTTCCCTAAGCTATAGGACCATAAGTGGAAGTGCCCTAGGCTCTGTTGCTTTGTTTTTTAGATGTTTCAGGAAACACCATACACTTCTCCATTGTCGCTGTTGGCAATTTACATCCCGCCCATGAGCATAACAAGGCTCCCAGTTCTCCATGGCCTGTCCTGCCTTTCTGGATTTTACACTTTTTTCAGATGGCCCTTTTGACCGGGGGGCAGTGAGACTTCATTGTAGTGCAGATTTCCTTTGCAAGCTTGCTTGGTTGGCCAAAAAGGGCGTATGCGTTTTTTCCTGAATATATTCAGGAAAAAACGCATACGCCCTTTTTGGCCAAGTGCATCATTGTGGACGTTCTGCCTCTTTTCCTGTGGTTTACATGCAAATCCAGTCTACCTCCTGAAATCGGTTTCCTGCAATTCTGCCCCGCTTTCAAGTCCTCTTGGCAGCCTTACTTCAATATATTTTTGGACGATAGCTGTCAATTTTAACTCTGCACGTTTGTGAATGACAGTGCCCATGAGCTCCTTTCTTCAACTCGCTTTCTTGTGAGCTGGCCGCAACACCGCAGGATTGCTTCAGGTCCCAGTGTGGTTCCTTCATGGCACGCTGAGCCTTTGGTTAATTCCTCTTCCTGGTGGGAAATGAGAGTTAAATTTGCCCATCCAGACACCTCCAGCTAGTCTCTTATTGGTTCTCCCTATTCCTGTTCATTTTCCGCAGAAATTGCAAACTGGGCCAAACAGGAGGTTAAAGGCACTGACTCTCCAAGTGGGGAGAGTGTTAGTAAAGCGTCTGGAATGTGTCACCCGAGTTCCAGGGGACGAAAACTGACACAATTGAACACGTTTCCCGATCACATGGTGGATCATACTCTGGGTTCCACATGCATGTTTTAGCTGAAGGAAGAATCCCTTAAACCTGGAGAGTTGAGACCCCTGCAATGGGTACCATGCAATATGACTTCAAAGGGTCTGCATTTGCTCACCGAACCTCACCAATCCTATCACTGCTGCATTTATGCCACTGTACACACGGTTGATTCTCTTTCTGAGACATATAAATCCATAGGTTTTAAGATTCTTACTAGTCAGGTATATTCTTAGGCGTTTAATATGGGGTGTAGAGTCCACTTCGTTGAGCAAGGAGTAGCTCTTGTCTATTACATATTTGGCTTATGGAACGGTATCTGTGCTAATTTCAATCTCTGGTTTTATGCAGCACCCCAACTCACCTTTCGCCTTAAGCACGCATAAGTTGGTTTTCTACATTTGAGACCCTGTTCTGTTTTGTAATTCAGTTCCTGAGTTGCCAAGTTTACATTCCTTGTACTAGTGATATCTTATGATGTTTCTTTTTCTGTGTGACTTATTTCACTTAGAATCATCGTACCTGAATCCACTCATTATGCTGCTACGGGCCTGATGACATAGATTTCATTGCTGAGTGATATTGCATTGTACGTAAGTACCACAACTTCTTTATCCATTTTGCGCTTTCTGTGATATTGAACTTGGACCATAAATGAGGTTCTTGTAAACAGAGCTGTCCCTAACTTTGGGGTGGCTGAGTCTTTTTGACTTTAATTTCCCTAAGCTATAGGACCATAAGTGGAAGTGCCCTAGGCTCTGTTGCTTTGTTTTTTAGATGTTTCAGGAAACACCATACACTTCTCCAGAGTGGCTGTTGGCAATTTACATCCCGCCCATCAGCATAACAAGGCTCCCAGTTCTCCATGGCCTGTCCTGCCTTTCTGGATTTTACACTTTTTTCAGATGGCCCTTTTGAGCGGGGAGCAGTGAGACTTCATTGTAGTGCAGATTTCCTTTGCAAGCTTCCTTGGTTGGCCAAAAAGGGCGTATGCGTTTTTTCCTGAATATATTCAGGAAAAAACGCATACGCCCTTTTTGGCCAAGTGCATCATTGTGGACGTTCTGCCTCTTTTCCTATGCTTTACATGCAATTCCAGTCTACCTCCTGAAATCGGTTTCCTGCAATTCTGCCCCGCTTTCAAGTCCTCTTGGCAGCCTTACTTCAATATATTTTTGGACGATATCTATCATTTATAACTATGCAGGTATGTGAATGACAGTGTCCCTGAGCTCCTTTCTTCAACTCGCTTTCTTGTGAGCTGGCCGCAACACCGCAGGATTGCTTCAGGCCCTAGTGTGGTTCCGGCATGGCACACTGAGCCTTTGTTTAATTCCTCTTCCTGGTGGGAAATGAGAGTTAAATTTGCCCATCCAGACACCTCCAGCTAGTCTCTCATTGGTTCTCTCTATTCCTGTTCATTTTCCGCAGAAATTGCAAACTGGGCCAAACAGGAGGTTAAAGGCACTGACTCTCCAAGTGGGGAGAGTGTTAGTAAAGCGTCTGGAATGTTGCACCCGAGTACCAGGGGACGAAAACTGAGACACATTTGAACACGTTGCCCGATCACATGGTGGATCATACTCTGGGTTCCACATGCATGTTTTAGCTGAAGGAAGAATCCCTTAAACCTGGAGAGTTGAGACCCCTGCAATGGGTACCATGCAATATGACTTCAAAGGGTCTGCATTTGCTCACTGAACCTCACCAATCCTATCACTGCTGCATTTATGCCACTGTACACACGCTTGATTCTCTTGCAGAGACATATAAATCCATAGGTTTTAAGATTCTTACTAGTCAGGTATATTCTTAGGCGTTTAATATGGGGTGTAGAGTCCACTTCGTTGAGCAAGGAGTAGCTCTTGTCTATTACATATTTGGCTTATGGAACGGTATCTGTGCTAATTTCAATCTCTGGTTTTATGCAGCACCCCAACTCACCTTTCCCCTTAAGCAAGCATAAGTCGGTTTTCTACATTTGAGACCCTGTTCTGTTTTGTATTTCAGTTCCTGTGTAGCCAAGTTTACATTCCATGTGGTAGAGATATCTTATGATGTTTCTTTTTCTGTGTGACTTATTTCACTTAGAATCATCGTACCTGAATCCACTCATTATGCTGCTATGGGCCTGATGACATAGATTTCATTGCTGAGTGATATTGCATTGTACATAAGTACCACAACTTCTTTATCCATTTTTCACTTTCTGTGATTTTGAACTTGTACTGTAAACGAGGTTCTTGTAAACAGAGCCTTCCCAAACTTTGGGGTGGCTGTGTCTTTTTGATTTTAATTTCCCTAAGCTATAGGACCATAAGTGGAAGTGCCCTAGGCTCTGTTGCTTTGTTTTTTAGATGTTTCAGGAAACACCATACACTTCTCCAGAGTGGCTGTTGGCAATTTACATCCCGCCCATCAGCATAACAAGGCTCCCAGTTCTCCATGGCCTGTCCTGCCTTTCTGGATTTTACACTTTTTTCAGATGACCCTTTTGACCGGGGGGCAGTGAGACTTCATTGTAGTGCAGATTTCCTTTGCAAGCTTGCTTGGTTGGCCAAAAAGGGTGTATGCATTTTTTCCTGAATATATTAAGGAAAAAACGCATACGCCCTTTTTGGCCAAGTGCATCATTGTGGACGTTCTGCCTCTTTTCCTATGCTTTACTTGCAATTCCAGTCTACCTCCTGAAATCGGTTTCCTGCAATTCTGCCCAGCGTTCAAGTCCTCTTGGCAGCCTTACTTCAATATATTTTTGGACGATAGCTGTCATTTATAACTCTGCAGGTTTGTGAATGACAGTGCCCCTGAGCTCCTTTCTTCAACTCGCTTTCTTGTGAGCTGGCCGCAACACCGCAGCATTGCTTTAGGCCCTAGTGTGGTTCCGGCATGACATGCTGAGCCTTTGGTTAATTCCTCTTCCTGGTGGGAAATGAGAGTTAACTTTGCCAGTCCAGACACCTCCAGCTAGTCTCTCATTGGTTCTCCCTATTCCTGTTCATTTTCCGCAGAAATTGCAAACTGGGCCAAACAAGAGTTTAAAGGCACTGACTCTCCAAGTGGGGAGAGTGTTAGTAAAGCGTCTGGAATGTTGCACCCGAGTACAGGGGGATGAAAACTGACACAATTAAACACGTTTCCCGATCACACGGTGGATCATACTCTGGGTTCCACATGCATGTTTTAGCTGAAGGAAGAATCCCTTAAACCTGGAGAGTTGAGACCCATGGAATGGGTACCATGCAATATGACTTGAAAGGGTCTGCATTTGCTCACCGAACCTCAACAATCCTAACACTGCTGCGTTTATGCCGCTGTACACACGCTTGATTCTCTTTCGGAGACATATAAATCCATAGGTTTTAAGATTCTTACTAGTCAGTTATATTCTTAGGCGTTTAAGATGTGGTGTTGAGTCCACTTCGTTGAGCAAGGAGAAGCTCTTGTCTATTACATATTTGGCTTATGGAATGGTATCTGTGCTAATTTCAATCTCTGGTTTTATGCAGCACCCCAACTCACCTTTCCCCTTAAGGAAGCATAAGTTGGTTTTCGACATTTGAGACCCTGTTCTGTTTTGTAATTCAGTTCCTGTGTAGCCAAGTTTACATTCCGAGTAGTAGTGATATCTTATGATGTTTCTTTTTTTGTGTGACTTATTTCACTTAGAATCATCGTACCTGAATCCACTCATTATGCTGCTACGGGCCTGATGACATAGATTTCATTGCTGAGTGATATTGCATTGTACGTAAGTACCACAACTTCTTGATCCATTTTTCGCTTTCTGTGATATTGAATTTGTACTGTAAATGAGGTTCTTGTAAACTGAGCCGTCCCAAACTTTGGGGTGGCTGTGTCTTTTTTATTTTAATTTCCCTAAGCTATAGGACCATAAGTGGAAGTGCCCTAGGCTCTGTTGCTTTGTTTTTTAGATGTTTCAGGAAACACCATACACTTCTCCATTGTCGCTGTTGGCAATTTACATCCCGCCCATGAGCATAACAAGGCTCCCAGTTCTCCATGGCCTGTCCTGCCTTTCTGGATTTTACACTTTTTTCAGATGGCCCTTTTGACCGGGGGGCAGTGAGACTTCATTGTAGTGCAGATTTCCTTTGCAAGCTTGCTTGGTTGGCCAAAAAGGGCGTATGCGTTTTTTCCTGAATATATTCAGGAAAAAACGCATACGCCCTTTTTGGCCAAGTGCATCATTGTGGACGTTCTGCCTCTTTTCCTGTGGTTTACATGCAAATCCAGTCTACCTCCTGAAATCGGTTTCCTGCAATTCTGCCCCGCTTTCAAGTCCTCTTGGCAGCCTTACTTCAATATATTTTTGGACGATAGCTGTCAATTTTAACTCTGCAGGTTTGTGAATGACAGTGCCCCTGAGCTCCTTTCTTCAACTCGCTTTCTTGTGAGCTGGCCGCAACACCGCAGGATTGCTTCAGGTCCCAGTGTGGTTCCTTCATGGCACGCTGAGCCTTTGGTTAATTCCTCTTCCTGGTGGGAAATGAGAGTTAAATTTGCCCGTCCAGACACCTCCAGCTAGTCTCTTATTGGTTCTCCCTATTCCTGTTCATTTTCCGCAGAAATTGCAAACTGGGCCAAACAGGAGGTTAAAGGCACTGACTCTCCAAGTGGGGAGAGTGTTAGTAAAGCGTCTGGAATGTGTCACCCGAGTTCCAGGGGACGAAAACTGACACAATTGAACACGTTTCCCGATCACATGGTGGATCATACTCTGGGTTCCACATGCATGTTTTAGCTGAAGGAAGAATCCCTTAAACCTGGAGAGTTGAGACCCATGGAATGGGTACCATGCAATATGACTTCAAAGGGTCTGCATTTGCTCACCGAACCTCACCAATCCTATCACTGCTGCGTTTATTCCGCTGTACACACGCTTGATTCTCTTTCGGAGACATAGAAATCCATAGTTTTTAAGATTCTTACTAGTCAGGTATATTCTTAGGCGTTTAATATGGGGTGTAGAGTCCACTTCGTTGAGCAAGGAGTAGCTCTTGTCTATTACATATTTGGCTTATGGAACGGTATCTGTGCTAATTTCAATCTCTGGTTTTATGCAGCACCCCAACTCACCTTTCCCCTTAAGCAAGCATAAGTCGGTTTTCTACATTTGAGACCCTGTTCTGTTTTGTAATTCAGTTCCTGTGTAGCCAAGTTTACATTCCATGTGGTAGAGATATCTTATGATGTTTCTTTTTCTGTGTGACTTATTTCACTTAGAATCATCGTACCTGAATCCACTCATTATGCTGCTACGGGCCTGATGACATAGATTTCATTGCTGAGTGATATTGCATTGTACGTAAGTACCACAACTTCTTTATCCATTTTGCGCTTTCTGTGATATTGAACTTGTACCGTAAACGAGGTTCTTGTAAACAGAGCTGTCCCAAACATTGGGGTGGTTGTGTCTTTTTTATTTTAATTTCCCTAAACTATAGGACCATAAGTGGAAGTGCCCTAGGCTCTGTTGCTTTGTTTTTTAGATGTTTCAGGAAACACCATACACTTCTCCAGAGTGGCTGTTGGCAATTTACATCCCGCCCATCAGCATAACAAGGCTGCCAGTTCTCCATGGCCTGTCCTGTCTTTCTGGATTTTACACTTTTTTCAGATGGCCCTTTTGACCGGGGGGCAGTGAGACTTCATTGTAGTGCAGATTTCCTTTGCAAGCTTGCTTGGTTGGCCAAAAAGGGCGTATGCCTTTTTTCCTGAATATATTAAGGAAAAAACACATACGCCCTTTTTGGCCAAGTGCATCATTGTGGACGTTCTGCCTCTTTTCCTATGCTTTACATGCAATTCCAGTCTACCTCCTGAAATCGGTTTCCTGCAATTCTGCCCCGCTTTCAAGTCCTCTTGGCTGCCTTACTTCAATATATTTTTGGACGATAGCTATCATTTATAACTCTGCAGGTATGTGAATGACAGTGCCCCTGAGCTCCTTTCTTCAACTCGCTTTCTTGTGAGCTGGCCGCAACACCGCAGCATTGCTTCAGGCCCTAGTGTGGTTCAGGCATGGCACGCTGAGCCTTTGGTTAATTCCTCTTCCTGGTGGGAAATGAGAGTTAAATTTGCCCGTCCAGACACCTCCAGCTAGTCTCTCATTGGTTCTCCCTATTCCTGTTCATTTTCCGCAGAAATTGCAAACTGGGCCAAACAGGAGGTTAAAGGCACTGACTCTCCAAGTGGGGAGAGTGTTAGTAAAGCGTCTGGAATGTTGCACCCGAGTACCAGGGGACGAAAACTGAGACACATTTGAACACGTCTCCCGATCACATGGTGGATCATACTCTGGGTTCCACATGCATGTTTTAGCTGAAGGAAGAATCCCTTAAACCTGGAGAGTTGAGACCCCTGCAATGGGTACCATGCAATATGACTTCAAAGGGTCTGCATTTGCTCACCGAACCTCACCAATCCTATCACTGCTGCATTTATGCCACTGTACACACGCTTGATTCTCTTTCGGAGACATATAAATCCATAGGTTTTAAGATTCTTACTAGTCAGGTATATTCTTAGGCGTTTAATATGGGGTGTAGAGTCCACTTCGTTGAGCAAGGAGTAGCTCTTGTCTATTACATATTTGGCTTATGGAACGGTATCTGTGCTAATTTCAATCTCTGGTTTTATGCAGCACCCCAACTCACCTTTCCCCTTAAGCAAGCATAAGTCGGTTTTCTACATTTGAGACCCTGTTCTGTTTTGTAATTCAGTTCCTCTATAGCCAAGTTTACATTCCCTGTGGTAGAGATATCTTATGATGTTTCTTTTTCTGTGTGACTTATTTCACTTAGAATCATCGTACCTGAATCCACTCATTATGCTGCTATGGGCCTGATGACATAGATTTCATTGCTGAGTGATATTGCATTGTACGTAAGTACCACAACTTCTTTATCCATTTTTCACTTTCTGTGATTTTGAACTTGTACTGTAAACGAGGTTCTTGTAAACAGAGCCTTCCCAAACTTTGGGGTGGCTGTGTCTTTTTGATTTTAATTTCCCTAAGCTATAGGACCATAAGTGGAAGAGCCCTAGGCTCTGTTGCTTTGTTTTTTAGATGTTTCAGGAAACACCATACACTTCTCCAGAGTGGCTGTTGGCAATTTACATCCCGCCCATCAGCATAACAAGGCTCCCAGTGCTCCATGGCCTGTCCTGCCTTTCTGGATTTTACACTTTTTTCAGATGGCCCTTTTGACCGGGGGGCAGTGAGACTTCATTGTAGTGCAGATTTCCTTTGCAAGCTTGCTTGGTTGGCCAAAAAGGGCGTATGCGTTTTTTCCTGAATATATTCAGGAAAAAACGCATACGCCCTTTTTGGCCAAGTGCATCATTGTGGACGTTCTGCCTCTTTTCCTTTGCTTTACATGCAATTCCAGTCTACCTCCTGAAATCGGTTTCCTGCAATTCTGCCCAGCGTTCAAGTCCTCTTGGCAGCCTTACTTCAATATATTTTTGGACGATAGCTGTCATTTATAACTCTGCAGGTTTGTGAATGACAGTGCCCCTGAGCTCCTTTCTTCAACTCGCTTTCTTGTGAGCTGGCCGCAACACCGCAGCATTGCTTCAGGCCCTAGTGTGTTTCCGGCATGACATGCTGAGCCTTTGGTTAATTCCTCTTCCTGGTGGGTAATGAGAGTTAAATTTGCCCGTCCAGACACCTCCAGCTAGTCTCTCATTGGTTCTCCCTATTCCTGTTCATTTTCCGCAGAAATTGCAAACTGGGCCAAACAAGAGGTTAAAGGCACTGACTCTCCAAGTGGGGAGAGTGTTAGTAAAGCGTCTGGAATGTTGCACCCGAGTACCGGGGGATGAAAACTGACACAATTAAACACGTTTCCCGATCACACGGTGGATCATACTCTGGGTTCCACATGCATGTTTTAGCTGAAGGAAGAATCCCTTAAACCTGGAGAGTTGAGACCCATGGAATGGGTACCATGCAATATGACTTCAAAGGTTCTGCATTTGCTCACCGAACCTCACCAATCCTATCACTGCTGCGTTTATGAAACTGTACACACGCTTGATTCTCTTTCGGAGACATATAAATCCATAGGTTTTAAGATTCTTTCTAGTCAGGTATATTCTTACGCGTTTAATACGGGGTGTAGAGTCCACTTCGTTGAGCAAGGAGTAGCTCTTGTCTATTAAATATTTGGCTTATGGAACGGTATCTGTTCTAATTTCAATCTCTGGTTTTATGCAGCACCCCAACTCACCTTTCGCCTTAAGCACGCATAAGTTGGTTTTCTACATTTGAGACCCTGTTCTGTTTTGTAATTCAGTTCCTGAGTTGCCAAGTTTACATTCCTTGTACTAGTGATATCTTATGATGTTTCTTTTTCTGTGTGACTTATTTCACTTAGAATCATCGTACCTGAATCCACTCATTATGCTGCTACGGGCCTGATGACATAGATTTCATTGCTGAGTGATATTGCATTGTACGTAAGTACCACAACTTCTTTATCCATTTTGCGCTTTCTGTGATATTGAACTTGGACCATAAATGAGGTTCTTGTAAACAGAGCTGTCCCTAACTTTGGGGTGGCTGAGTCTTTTTGACTTTAATTTCCCTAAGCTATAGGACCATAAGTGGAAGTGCCCTAGGCTCTGTTGCTTTGTTTTTTAGATGTTTCAGGAAACACCATACACTTCTCCAGAGTGGCTGTTGGCAATTTACATCCCGCCCATCAGCATAACAAGGCTCCCAGTTCTCCATGGCCTGTCCTGCCTTTCTGGATTTTACACTTTTTTCAGATGGTCCTTTTGACCGGGGAGCAGTGAGACTTCATTGTAGTGCAGATTTCCTTTGCAAGCTTGCTTGGTTGGCCAAAAAGAGCGTATGCGTTTTTTCCTGAATATATTCAGGAAAAAACGCATATGCCCTTTTTGGCCAAGTGCATCATTGTGGACGTTCTGCCTCTTTTCCTATGCTTTACATGCAATTCCAGTCTACCTCCTGAAATCGGTTTCCTGCAATTCTGCCCCACTTTCAAGTCCTCTTGGCAGCCTTACTTCAATATATTTTTGGACGATATCTATCATTTATAACTATGCAGGTATGTGAATGACAGTGTCCCTGAGCTCCTTTCTTCAACTCGCTTTCTTGTGAGCTGGCCGCAACACCGCAGGATTGCTTCAGGCCCTAGTGTGGTTCCGGCATGGCACACTGAGCCTTTGTTTAATTCCTCTTCCTGGTGGGAAATGAGAGTTAAATTTGCCCATCCAGACACCTCCAGCTAGTCTCTCATTGGTTCTCTCTATTCCTGTTCATTTTCCGCAGAAATTGCAAACTGGGCCAAACAGGAGGTTAAAGGCACTGACTCTCCAAGTGGGGAGAGTGTTAGTAAAGCGTCTGGAATGTTGCACCCGAGTACCAGGGGACGAAAACTGAGACACATTTGAACACGTTGCCCGATCACATGGTGGATCATACTCTGGGTTCCACATGCATGTTTTAGCTGAAGGAAGAATCCCTTAAACCTGGAGAGTTGAGACCCCTGCAATGGGTACCATGCAATATGACTTCAAAGGGTCTGCATTTGCTCACCGAACCTCACCAATCCTATCACTGCTGCATTTATGCCACTGTACACACGCTTGATTCTCTTGCAGAGACATATAAATCCATAGGTTTTAAGATTCTTACTAGTCAGGTATATTCTTAGGCGTTTAATATGGGGTGTAGAGTCCACTTCGTTGAGCAAGGAGTAGCTCTTGTCTATTACATATTTGGCTTATGGAACGGTATCTGTGCTAATTTCAATCTCTGGTTTTATGCAGCACCCCAACTCACCTTTCCCCTTAAGCAAGCATAAGTCGGTTTTCTACATTTGAGACCCTGTTCTGTTTTGTAATTCAGTTCCTGTGTAGCCAAGTTTACATTCCATGTGGTAGAGATATCTTATGATGTTTCTTTTTCTGTGTGACTTATTTCACTTAGAATCATCGTACCTGAATCCACTCATTATGCTGCTATGGGCCTGATGACATAGATTTCATTGCTGAGTGATATTGCATTGTACGTAAGTACCACAACTTCTTTATCCATTTTTCACTTTCTGTGATTTTGAACTTGTACTGTAAACGAGGTTCTTGTAAACAGAGCCTTCCCAAACTTTGGGGTGGCTGTGTCTTTTTGATTTTAATTTCTCTAAGCTATAGGACCATAAGTGGAAGTGCCCTAGGCTCTGTTGCTTTGTTTTTTAGATGTTTCAGGAAACACCATACACTTCTCCAGAGTGGCTGTTGGCAATTTACATCCCGCCCATCAGCATAACAAGGCTCCCAGTTCTCCATGGCCTGTCCTGCCTTTCTGGATTTTACACTTTTTTCAGATGACCCTTTTGACCGGGGGGCAGTGAGACTTCATTGTAGTGCAGATTTCCTTTGCAAGCTTGCTTGGTTGGCCAAAAAGGGTGTATGCGTTTTTTCCTGAATATATTCAGGAAAAAACGCATACGCCCTTTTTGGCCAAGTGCATCATTGTGGACGTTCTGCCTCTTTTCCTATGCTTTACATGCAATTCCAGTCTACCTCCTGAAATCGGTTTCCTGCAATTCTGCCCAGCGTTCAAGTCCTCTTGGCAGCCTTACTTCAATATATTTTTGGACGATAGCTGTCATTTATAACTCTGCAGGTTTGTGAATGACAGTGCCCCTGAGCTCCTTTCTTCAACTCGCTTTCTTGTGAGCTGGCCGCAACACCGCAGCATTGCTTTAGGCCCTAGTGTGGTTCCGGCATGACATGCTGAGCCTTTGGTTAATTCCTCTTCCTGGTGGGAAATGAGAGTTAACTTTGCCCGTCCAGACACCTCCAGCTAGTCTCTCATTGGTTCTCCCTATTCCTGTTCATTTTCCGCAGAAATTGCAAACTGGGCCAAACAAGAGTTTAAAGGCACTGACTCTCCAAGTGGGGAGAGTGTTAGTAAAGCGTCTGGAATGTTGCACCCGAGTACAGGGGGATGAAAACTGACACAATTAAACACGTTTCCCGATCACACGGTGGATCATACTCTGGGTTCCACATGCATGTTTTAGCTGAAGGAAGAATCCCTTAAACCTGGAGAGTTGAGACCCATGGAATGGGTACCATGCAATATGACTTCAGAGGGTCTGCATTTGCTCACCGAACCTCACCAATCCTATCACTGCTGCGTTTATGACACTGTACACACGCTTGATTCTCTTTCGGAGACATATAAATCCATAGGTTTTAAGATTCTTTCTAGTCAGGTATATTCTTACGCGTTTAATATGGGGTGTAGAGTCCACTTCGTTGAGCAAGGAGTAGCTCTTGTCTATTAAATATTTGGCTTATGGAACGGTATCTGTTCTAATTTCAATCTCTGGTTTTATGCAGCACCCCAACTCACCTTTCGCCTTAAGCAAGCATAAGTTGGTTTTCTACATTTGAGACCCTGTTCTGTTTTGTAATTCAGTTCCTGTGTAGCCAAGTTTACATTCCTTGTACTAGTGATATCTTATGATGTTTGTTTTTCTGTGTGACTTATTTCACTTAGAATCATCGTACCTGAATCCACTCATTATGCTGCTACGGGCCTGATGACATAGATTTCATTGCTGAGTGATATTGCATTGTACGTAAGTACCACAACTTCTTGATCCATTTTTCGCTTTCTGTGATATTGAACTTGGACCATAAATGAGGTTCTTGTAAACAGAGCTGTCCCTAACTTTGGGGTGGCTGAGTCTTTTTGATTTTAATTTCCCTAAGCTATAGGACCATAAGTGGAAGTGCCCTAGGCTCTGTTGCTTTGTTTTTTAGATGTTTCAGGAAACACCATACACTTCTCCAGAGTGGCTGTTGGCAATTTACATCCCACCCATCAGCATAACAAGGCTCCCAGTTCTCCATGGCCTGTCCTGCCTTTCTGGATTTTACACTTTTTTCAGATGGCCCTTTTGACCGGGGAGCAGTGAGACTTCATTGTAGTGCAGATTTCCTTTGCAAGCTTGCTTGGTTGGCCAAAAAGGGCGTATGCGTTTTTTCCTGAATATATTCAGGAAAAAACGCATACGCCCTTTTTGGCCAAGTGCATCATTGTGGACGTTCTGCCTCTTTTCCTATGCTTTACATGCAATTCCAGTCTACCTCCTGAAATCGGTTTCCTGCAATTCTGCCCCGCTTTCAAGTCCTCTTGGCAGCCTTACTTCAATATATTTTTGGACGATAGCTATCATTTATAACTCTGCAGGTATGTGAATGACAGTGCCCCTGAGCTCCTTTCTTCAACTCGCTTTCTTGTGAGCTGGCCGCAACACCGCAGCATTGCTTCAGGCCCTAGTGTGGTTCCAGCATGGCACGCTGAGCCTTTGTTTAATTCCTCTTCCTGGTGGGAAATGAGAGTTAAATTTGCCCGTCCAGACACCTCCAGCTAGTCTCTCATTGGTTCTCCCTATTCCTGTTCATTTTCCGCAGAAAGTGCAAACTGGGCCAAACAGGAGGTTAAAGGCACTGACTCTCCAAGTGGGGAGAGTGTTAGTAAAGCGTCTGGAATGTTGCACCCGAGTACCAGGGGACGAAAACTGAGACACATTTGAACACGTTTCCCGATCACATGGTGGATCATACTCTGGGTTCCACATGCATGTTTTAGCTGAAGGAAGAATCCCTTAAACCTGGAGAGTTGAGACCCCTGCAATGGGTACCATGCAATATGACTTCAAAGGGTCTGCATTTGCTCACCGAACCTCACCAATCCTATCACTGCTGCATTTATGCCACTGTACACACGCTTGATTCTCTTGCAGAGACATATAAATCCATAGGTTTTAAGATTCTTACTAGTCTGGTATATTCTTAGGCGTTTAATATGGGGTGTAGAGTCCACTTCGTTGAGCAAGGAGTAGCTCTTGTCTATTACATATTTGGCTTATGGAACGGTATCTGTGCTAATTTCAATCTCTGGTTTTATGCAGCACCCCAACTCACCTTTCCCCTTAAGCAAGCATAAGTCGGTTTTCTACATTTGAGACCCTGTTCTGTTTTGTAATTCAGTTCCTGTGTAGCCAAGTTTACATTCCGTGTAGTAGTGATATCTTATGATGTTTGTTTTTCTGTGTGACTTATTTCACTTAGAATCATCGTACTTGAATCCACTCATTATGCTGCTACGGGCCTGATGACATAGATTTCATTGCTGAGTGATATTGCATTGTACATAAGTAGCACAACTTCTCTATCCATTTTTCACTTTCTGTGATATTGAACTTGTACCGTAAATGAGGTTCTTGTAAACAGAGCCGTCCCAAACTTTGAGGTGGCTCTGTCTTTTTGACTTTAATTTCCCTAAGCTATAGGACCATAAGTGGAAGTGCCCTAGGCTCTCTTGCTTTGTTTTTTAGATGTTTCAGGAAACACCATACACTTCTCCAGAGTGGCTGTGGGCAATTTACATCCCACCCATCAGCATAACAAGGCTCCCAGTTCTCCATGGCCTGTCCTGCCTTTCTGGATTTTACATTTTTTTTAGATGGTCCTTTTGACCGGGGGGCAGTGAGACTTCATTGTAGTGCAGATTTCCTTTGCAAGGTTGCTTGGTTGGCCAAAAAGGGCGTATGCCTTTTTTCCTGAATATATTAAGGAAAAAACGCATACGCCCTTTTTGGCCAAGTGCATCATTGTGGACGTTCTGCCTCTTTTCCTATGCTTTACATGCAATTCCAGTCTACCACCTGAAATCGGTTTCCGGCAATTCTGCCCCGCTTTCAAGTCCTCTTGGCAGCCTTACTTCAATATATTTTTGGACGATAGCTGTCATTTATAACTCTGAAGTTTTGTGAATTAAAGTGTCCCTGAGCTCCTTTCTTCAACTCGCTTTCTTGTGAGGTGACCGCAACACCGCAGCCTTGCTTCAGGCCCTAGTGTTGTTCCGGCTTGGCACGCTGAGCCTTTGGTTAATTCCTCTTCCTGGTGGGAAATGAAAGTTAAATTTTCCCTCCAGACACCTCCATGTATTCTCTGATTGGTTCTCCCTATTCCTGTTCATTTCCCACAGAAATTGCAAACTGGGCCAAACAGGAGGTTAAAGGCACTGACTCTCCAAGTGGGGAGAGTGTTAGTAAAGCATCTGGAATGTTGCACCCGAGTACCAGGGGACAAAAACTGAGACACATTTGAACATGTTTCCCGATGACACGGTGGATCATACTCTGGGTTCCACATGCATGTTTTAGCTGAAGGAAGAATCCCTTAAACCTGGAGAGTTGAGACCCATGGAATGGGTACCATGCAAAATGATTTCAAAGGTTCTGCATTTGCTCACCGAACCTCACCAATCCTATCACTGCTGCGCTTATGCCACTGTACACACGCTTGATTCTCTTTCGGAGACATATAAATCCATAGGTTTTAAGATTCTTACTAGTCAGGTATATTTTTAAACGTTTAATATGGGGTGTTGTGTCCTCTTCATTGAGCAAGGAGTAGATCTTGTCTATTACATATTTGGCTTATGGAACGGTATCTGTGCTAATTTCAATCTCTGGTTTTATGCAGCACCCCAACTCACCTTTCCCCTTAAGCAAGCATAAGTTGGTTTTCTACATTTGAGACCCTGTTCTGTTTTGTAATTTAGTTCCTGTGTAGCCAAGTTTACATTCCGTGTAGTAGTGATATCTTATGATGTTTCTTTTTCTCTGTGACTTATTTCACTTAGAATCATCGTACCTGAATCCACTCATTAATGCAGCTATGGGCCTGATGACATAGATTTCATTGCTGAGTGATATTGCATTGTACGTAAGTACCACAACTTCTTTATCCATTTTTCACTTTCTGTGATATTGAACTTGTACTGTAAACGAGGTTCTTGTAAACAGATCCGTCCCAAACTTTGGCGTGGCTGTGTCTTTTTGATTTTAATTTCCCTAAGCTATAGGACCATAAGTGGAAGTGCCCTAGGCTCTGTTGCTTTGTTTTTTAGATGTTTCAGGAAACACCATACACTTCTCCAGAGTGGCTGTTGGCAATTTACATCCCGCCCATCAGTATAACAAGGCTCCCAGTTCTCCATGGCCTGTCCTGCCTTTCTGGATTTTACACTATTTTCAGATGGTCCTTTTGACTGGGGGGCAGTGAGACTTCATTGTAGTGCAGATTTCCTTTGCAAGCTTGCTTGGTTGGCCAAGAAGAGCGTATGCGTTTTTTCCTGAATATATTCAGGAAAAAACGCATACGTCCTTTTTGGCCAAGTGCATCATTGTGGACGTTCTGCCTCTTTTCCTATGCTTTACATGCAATTCCAGTCTACCTCCTGAAATCGGTTTCCTGCAATTCTGCCCCGCTTTCAAGTCCTCTTGGCAGCCTTACTTCAATATATTTTTGGACGATAGCTGTCATTTATAACTCTGCAGGTTTGTGAATTACAGTGCCCCTGAGCTCCTTTGTTCAACTCGTTTTCTTGTGAGCTGGCCGCAGCACTGCAGCATTGCTTCAGGCCCTAGTGTGGTTCCGCCATGACACACTGAGTCTTTGGTTAATTCCTCTTCCTAGTGGGAATTGAGAGTTAAATTTGCCCGTCCAGACACCTCCAGCTAGTCTCTCATTGCTTTTCCCTATTCCTGTTCATTTTCCACAGAAATTGCAAAACTGGGCCAAACAGGAGGTTAAAGGCACTGACTCTCCAAGTGGGGAGAGTGTTAGTAAAGCGTCTGGAATGTTGCACCCGAGTACCAGGGGACGAAACCTGAGACACCTTTGAACACGTTTCCCGATCACACGGTGGATCATACTCTGGGTTCCACATGCATGTTTTAGCTGAAGGAAGAATCCCTTAAACCTGGAGAGTTGAGACCCATGGAATGGTTACCATGCAATATGACTTCAAAGGGTCAGCATTTGCTCACCGATCCTCACCAATCCTATCACTGCTGCGTTTATGCCGCTGTACACACGCTTGATTCTCTTTCGGAGACATATAAATCCATAGGTTTTAAGATTCTTACTAGTCAGTTATATTCTTAGGCGTTTAATATGGGGTGTTGAGTCCACTTCGTTGAGCAAGGAGTAGCTCTTGTCTATTACATATTTGGCTTATGGAACGGTATCTGTGCTAATTTCAATCTCTGGATTTTTGCAGCACCCCAACTCACATTTCCCCTTAAGCAAGCATAAGTTGGTTTTCTACATTTGAGACCCTGTTCTGTTTTATAATCCAGTTCCTGTGTAGCCAAGTTTACATTCCTTGTACTAGTGATATCTTATGATGTTTGTTTTTCTGTGTGACTTATTTCACTTAGAATCATCGTACCTGAATCCACTCATTATGCTGCTACGGGCCTGATGACATAGATTTCATTGCTGAGTGATATTGCATTGTACGTAATTACCACAACTTCTTTATCCATTTTTCGCTTTCTGTGATATTGAACTTGGACCATAAATGAGGTTCTTGTAAACAGAGCTGTCCCTAACTTTGGGGTGGCTGAGTCTTTTTGATTTTAATTTCCCTAAGCTATAGGACCATAAGTGGAAGTGCCCTAGGCTCTGTTGCTTTGTTTTTTAGATGTTTCAGGAAACACCATACACTTCTCCAGAGTGGCTGTTGGCAATTTACATCCCACCCATCAGCATAACAAGGCTCCCAGTTCTCCATGGCCTGTCCTGCCTTTCTGGATTTTACACTTTTTTCAGATGGCCCTTTTGACCGGGGAGCAGTGAGACTTCATTGTAGTGCAGATTTCCTTTGCAAGCTTGCTTGGTTGGCCAAAAAGGGCGTATGCGTTTTTTCCTGAATATATTCAGGAAAAAACGCATACGCCCTTTTTGGCCAAGTGCATCATTGTGGACGTTCTGCCTCTTTTCCTATGCTTTACATGCAATTCCAGTCTACCTCCTGAAATCGGTTTCCTGCAATTCTGCCCCGCTTTCAAGTCCTCTTGGCAGCCTTACTTCAATATATTTTTGGACGATAGCTATCATTTATAACTCTGCAGGTATGTGAATGACAGTGCCCCTGAGCTCCTTTCTTCAACTCGCTTTCTTGTGAGCTGGCCGCAACACCGCAGGATTGCTTCAGGCCCTAGTGTGGTTCCGGCATGGCACGCTGAGCCTTTGTTTAATTCCTCTTCCTGGTGGGAAATGAGAGTTAAATTTGCCCATCCAGACACCTCCAGCTAGTCTCTCATTGGTTCTCTCTATTCCTGTTCATTTTCCGCAGAAAGTGCAAACTGGGCCAAACAGGAGGTTAAAGGCACTGACTCTCCAAGTGGGGAGAGTGTTAGTAAAGCGTCTGGAATGTTGCACCCGAGTACCAGGGGACGAAAACTGAGACACATTTGAACACGTTGCCCGATCACATGGTGGATCATACTCTGGGTTCCACATGCATGTTTTAGCTGAAGGAAGAATCCCTTAAACCTGGAGAGTTGAGACCCCTGCAATGGGTACCATGCAATATGACTTCAAAGGGTCTGCATTTGCTCACCGAACCTCACCAATCCTATCACTGCTGCATTTATGCCACTGTACACACGCTTGATTCTCCTGCAGAGACATATAAATCCATAGGTTTTAAGATTCTTACTAGTCAGGTATATTCTTAGGCGTTTAATATGGGGTGTAGAGTCCACTTCGTTGAGCAAGGAGTAGCTCTTGTCTATTACATATTTGGCTTATGGAACGGTATCTGTGCTAATTTCAATCTCTGGTTTTATGCAGCACCCCAACTCACCTTTCCCCTTAAGCAAGCATAAGTCGGTTTTCTACATTTGAGACCCTGTTCTGTTTTGTAATTCAGTTCCTGTGTAGCCAAGTTTACATTCCATGTGGTAGAGATATCTTATGATGTTTCTTTTTCTGTGTGACTTATTTCACTTAGAATCATCGTACCTGAATCCACTCATTATGCTGCTATGGGCCTGATGACATAGATTTCATTGCTGAGTGATATTGCATTGTACGTAAGTACCACAACTTCTTTATCCATTTTTCACTTTCTGTGATTTTGAACTTGTACTGTAAACGAGGTTCTTGTAAACAGAGCCTTCCCAAACTTTGGGGTGGCTGTGTCTTTTTGATTTTAATTTCTCTAAGCTATAGGACCATAAGTGGAAGTGCCCTAGGCTCTGTTGCTTTGTTTTTTAGATGTTTCAGGAAACACCATACACTTCTCCAGAGTGGCTGTTGGCAATTTACATCCCGCCCATCAGCATAACAAGGCTCCCAGTGCTCCATGGCCTGTCCTGCCTTTCTGGATTTTACACTTTTTTCAGATGACCCTTTTGACCGGGGGGCAGTGAGACTTCATTGTAGTGCAGATTTCCTTTGCAAGCTTGCTTGGTTGGCCAAAAAGGGTGTATGCGTTTTTTCCTGAATATATTCAGGAAAAAACGCATACGCCCTTTTTGGCCAAGTGCATCATTGTGGACGTTCTGCCTCTTTTCCTATGCTTTACATGCAATTCCAGTCTACCTCCTGAAATCGGTTTCCTGCAATTCTGCCCAGCGTTCAAGTCCTCTTGGCAGCCTTACTTCAATATATTTTTGGACGATAGCTGTCATTTATAACTCTGCAGGTTTGTGAATGACAGTGCCCCTGAGCTCCTTTCTTCAACTCGCTTTCTTGTGAGCTGGCCGCAACACCGCAGCATTGCTTTAGGCCCTATTGTGGTTCCGGCATGACATGCTGAGCCTTTGGTTAATTCCTCTTCCTGGTGGGAAATGAGAGTTAACTTTGCCCGTCCAGACACCTCCAGCTAGTCTCTCATTGGTTCTCCCTATTCCTGTTCATTTTCCGCAGAAATTGCAAACTGGGCCAAACAAGAGTTTAAAGGCACTGACTCTCCAAGTGGGGAGAGTGTTAGTAAAGCGTCTGGAATGTTGCACCCGAGTACAGGGGGATGAAAACTGACACAATTAAACACGTTTCCCGATCACACGGTGGATCATACTCTGGGTTCCACATGCATGTTTTAGCTGAAGGAAGAATCCCTTAAACCTGGAGAGTTGAGACCCATGGAATGGGTACCATGCAATATGACTTCAGAGGGTCTGCATTTGCTCACCGAACCTCACCAATCCTATCACTGCTGCGTTTATGACACTGTACACACGCTTGATTCTCTTTCGGAGACATATAAATCCATAGGTTTTAAGATTCTTTCTAGTCAGGTATATTCTTACGCGTTTAATATGGGGTGTAGAGTCCACTTCGTTGAGCAAGGAGTAGCTCTTGTCTATTAAATATTTGGCTTATGGAACGGTATCTGTTCTAATTTCAATCTCTGGTTTTATGCAGCACCCCAACTCACCTTTCGCCTTAAGCAAGCATAAGTTGGTTTTCTACATTTGAGACCCTGTTCTGTTTTGTAATTCAGTTCCTGTGTAGCCAAGTTTACATTCCTTGTACTAGTGATATCTTATGATGTTTCTTTTTCTGTGTGACTTATTTCACTTAGAATCATCGTACCTGAATCCACTCATTATGCTGCTACGGGCCTGATGACATAGATTTCATTGCTGAGTGATATTGCATTGTACGTAAGTACCACAACTTCTTTATCCATTTTGCGCTTTCTGTGATATTGAACTTGGACCATAAATGAGGTTCTTGTAAACAGAGCTGTCCCTAACTTTGGGGTGGCTGAGTCTTTTTGATTTTAATTTCCCTAAGCTATAGGACCATAAGTGGAAGTGCCCTAGGCTCTGTTGCTTTGTTTTTTAGATGTTTCAGGAAACACCATACACTTCTCCAGAGTGGCTGTTGGCAATTTACATCCCACCCATCAGCATAACAAGGCTCCCAGTTCTCCATGGCCTGTCCTGCCTTTCTGGATTTTACACTTTTTTCAGATGGCCCTTTTGACCGGGGAGCAGTGAGACTTCATTGTAGTGCAGATTTCCTTTGCAAGCTTGCTTGGTTGGCCAAAAAGGGCGTATGCGTTTTTTCCTGAATATATTCAGGAAAAAACGCATACGCCCTTTTTGGCCAAGTGCATCATTGTGGACGTTCTGCCTCTTTTCCTATGCTTTACATGCAATTCCAGTCTACCTCCTGAAATCGGTTTCCTGCAATTCTGCCCCGCTTTCAAGTCCTCTTGGCAGCCTTACTTCAATATATTTTTGGACGATAGCTATCATTTATAACTCTGCAGGTATGTGAATGACAGTGCCCCTGAGCTCCTTTCTTCAACTCGCTTTCTTGTGAGCTGGCCGCAACACCGCAGCATTGCTTCAGGCCCTAGTGTGGTTCCGGCATGGCACGCTGAGCCTTTGTTTAATTCCTCTTCCTGGTGGGAAATGAGAGTTAAATTTGCCCGTCCAGACACCTCCAGCTAGTCTCTCATTGGTTCTCCCTATTCCTGTTCATTTTCCGCAGAAAGTGCAAACTGGGCCAAACAGGAGGTTAAAGGCACTGACTCTCCAAGTGGGGAGAGTGTTAGTAAAGCGTCTGGAATGTTGCACCCGAGTACCAGGGGACGAAAACTGAGACACATTTGAACACGTTTCCCGATCACATGGTGGATCATACTCTGGGTTCCACATGCATGTTTTAGCTGAAGGAAGAATCCCTTAAACCTGGAGAGTTGAGACCCCTGCAATGGGTACCATGCAATATGACTTCAAAGGGTCTGCATTTGCTCACCGAACCTCACCAATCCTATCACTGCTGCATTTATGCCACTGTACACACGCTTGATTCTCTTGCAGAGACATATAAATCCATAGGTTTTAAGATTCTTACTAGTCTGGTATATTCTTAGGCGTTTAATATGGGGTGTAGAGTCCACTTCGTTGAGCAAGGAGTAGCTCTTGTCTATTACATATTTGGCTTATGGAACGGTATCTGTGCTAATTTCAATCTCTGGTTTTATGCAGCACCCCAACTCACCTTTCCCCTTAAGCAAGCATAAGTCGGTTTTCTACATTTGAGACCCTGTTCTGTTTTGTAATTCAGTTCCTGTGTAGCCAAGTTTACATTCCTTGTAGTAGTGATATCTTATGATGTTTGTTTTTCTGTGTGACTTATTTCACTTAGAATCATCGTACTTGAATCCACTCATTATGCTGCTACGGGCCTGATGACATAGATTTCATTGCTGAGTGATATTGCATTGTACATAAGTAGCACAACTTCTCTATCCATTTTTCACTTTCTGTGATATTGAACTTGTACCGTAAATGAGGTTCTTGTAAACAGAGCCGTCCCAAACTTTGAGGTGGCTCTGTCTTTTTGACTTTAATTTCCCTAAGCTATAGGACCATAAGTGGAAGTGCCCTAGGCTCTCTTGCTTTGTTTTTTAGATGTTTCAGGAAACACCATACACTTCTCCAGAGTGGCTGTGGGCAATTTACATCCCACCCATCAGCATAACAAGGCTCCCAGTTCTCCATGGCCTGTCCTGCCTTTCTGGATTTTACATTTTTTTTAGATGGTCCTTTTGACCGGGGGGCAGTGAGACTTCATTGTAGTGCAGATTTCCTTTGCAAGGTTGCTTGGTTGGCCAAAAAGGGCGTATGCGTTTTTTCCTGAATATATTCAGGAAAAAACGCATACGCCCTTTTTGGCCAAGTGCATCATTGTGGACGTTCTGCCTCTTTTCCTATGCTTTACATGCAATTCCAGTCTACCACCTGAAATCGGTTTCCGGCAATTCTGCCCCGCTTTCAAGTCCTCTTGGCAGCCTTACTTCAATATATTTTTGGACGATAGCTGTCATTTATAACTCTGAAGTTTTGTGAATTAAAGTGTCCCTGAGCTCCTTTCTTCAACTCGCTTTCTTGTGAGGTGACCGCAACACCGCAGCCTTGCTTCAGGCCCTAGTGTTGTTCCGGCTTGGCACGCTGAGCCTTTGGTTAATTCCTCTTCCTGGTGGGAAATGAAAGTTAAATTTTCCCTCCAGACACCTCCATGTATTCTCTGATTGGTTCTCCCTATTCCTGTTCATTTCCCACAGAAATTGCAAACTGGGCCAAACAGGAGGTTAAAGGCACTGACTCTCCAAGTGGGGAGAGTGTTAGTAAAGCATCTGGAATGTTGCACCCGAGTACCAGGGGACAAAAACTGAGACACATTTGAACATGTTTCCCGATGACACGGTGGATCATACTCTGGGTTCCACATGCATGTTTTAGCTGAAGGAAGAATCCCTTAAACCTGGAGAGTTGAGACCCATGGAATGGGTACCATGCAAAATGATTTCAAAGGTTCTGCATTTGCTCACCGAACCTCACCAATCCTATCACTGCTGCGCTTATGCCACTGTACACACGCTTGATTCTCTTTCGGAGACATATAAATCCATAGGTTTTAAGATTCTTACTAGTCAGGTATATTTTTAAACGTTTAATATGGGGTGTTGTGTCCTCTTCATTGAGCAAGGAGTAGATCTTGTCTATTACATATTTGGCTTATGGAACGGTATCTGTGCTAATTTCAATCTCTGGTTTTATGCAGCACCCCAACTCACCTTTCCCCTTAAGCAAGCATAAGTTGGTTTTCTACATTTGAGACCCTGTTCTGTTTTGTAATTTAGTTCCTGTGTAGCCAAGTTTACATTCCGTGTAGTAGTGATATCTTATGATGTTTCTTTTTCTCTGTGACTTATTTCACTTAGAATCATCGTACCTGAATCCACTCATTAATGCAGCTATGGGCCTGATGACATAGATTTCATTGCTGAGTGATATTGCATTGTACGTAAGTACCACAACTTCTTTATCCATTTTTCACTTTCTGTGATATTGAACTTGTACTGTAAACGAGGTTCTTGTAAACAGAACCGTCCCAAACTTTGGCGTGGCTGTGTCTTTTTGATTTTAATTTCCCTAAGCTATAGGACCATAAGTGGAAGTGCCCTAGGCTCTGTTGCTTTGTTTTTTAGATGTTTCAGGAAACACCATACACTTCTCCAGAGTGGCTGTTGGCAATTTACATCCCGCCCATCAGTATAACAAGGCTCCCAGTTCTCCATGGCCTGTCCTGCCTTTCTGGATTTTACACTATTTTCAGATGGTCCTTTTGACTGGGGGGCAGTGAGACTTCATTGTAGTGCAGATTTCCTTTGCAAGCTTGCTTGGTTGGCCAAGAAGAGCGTATGCGTTTTTTCCTGAATATATTCAGGAAAAAACGCATACGTCCTTTTTGGCCAAGTGCATCATTGTGGACGTTCTGCCTCTTTTCCTATGCTTTACATGCAATTCCAGTCTACCTCCTGAAATCGGTTTCCTGCAATTCTGCCCCGCTTTCAAGTCCTCTTGGCAGCCTTACTTCAATATATTTTTGGACGATAGCTGTCATTTATAACTCTGCAGGTTTGTGAATTACAGTGCCCCTGAGCTCCTTTGTTCAACTCGTTTTCTTGTGAGCTGGCCGCAGCACTGCAGCATTGCTTCAGGCCCTAGTGTGGTTCCGCCATGACACACTGAGTCTTTGGTTAATTCCTCTTCCTAGTGGGAATTGAGAGTTAAATTTGCCCGTCCAGACACCTCCAGGTAGTCTCTCATTGCTTTTCCCTATTCCTGTTCATTTTCCACAGAAATTGCAAAACTGGGCCAAACAGGAGGTTAAAGGCACTGACTCTCCAAGTGGGGAGAGTGTTAGTAAAGCGTCTGGAATGTTGCACCCGAGTACCAGGGGACGAAACCTGAGACACCTTTGAACACGTTTCCCGATCACACGGTGGATCATACTCTGGGTTCCACATGCATGTTTTAGCTGAAGGAAGAATCCCTTAAACCTGGAGAGTTGAGACCCATGGAATGGTTACCATGCAATATGACTTCAAAGGGTCAGCATTTGCTCACCGAACCTCACCAATCCTATCACTGCTGCGTTTATGCCGCTGTACACACGCTTGATTCTCTTTCGGAGACATATAAATCCATAGGTTTTAAGATTCTTACTAGTCAGTTATATTCTTAGGCGTTTAATATGGGGTGTTGAGTCCACTTCGTTGAGCAAGGAGTAGCTCTTGTCTATTACATATTTGGCTTATGGAACGGTATCTGTGCTAATTTCAATCTCTGGTTTTATTCAGCACCCCAACTCACATTTCCCCTTAAGCAAGCATAAGTTGGTTTTCTACATTTGAGACCCTGTTCTGTTTTATAATCCAGTTCCTGTGTAGCCAAGTTTACATTCCTTGTACTAGTGATATCTTATGATGTTTGTTTTTCTGTGTGACTTATTTCACTTAGAATCATCGTACCTGAATCCACTCATTATGCTGCTACGGGCCTGATGACATAGATTTCATTGCTGAGTGATATTGCATTGTACGTAATTACCACAACTTCTTTATCCATTTTTCGCTTTCTGTGATATTGAACTTGGACCATAAATGAGGTTCTTGTAAACAGAGCTGTCCCTAACTTTGGGGTGGCTGAGTCTTTTTGATTTTAATTTCCCTAAGCTATAGGACCATAAGTGGAAGTGCCCTAGGCTCTGTTGCTTTGTTTTTTAGATGTTTCAGGAAACACCATACACTTCTCCAGAGTGGCTGTTGGCAATTTACATCCCACCCATCAGCATAACAAGGCTCCCAGTTCTCCATGGCCTGTCCTGCCTTTCTGGATTTTACACTTTTTTCAGATGGCCCTTTTGACCGGGGAGCAGTGAGACTTCATTGTAGTGCAGATTTCCTTTGCAAGCTTGCTTGGTTGGCCAAAAAGGGCGTATGCGTTTTTTCCTGAATATATTCAGGAAAAAACGCATACGCCCTTTTTGGCCAAGTGCATCATTGTGGACGTTCTGCCTCTTTTCCTATGCTTTACATGCAATTCCAGTCTACCTCCTGAAATCGGTTTCCTGCAATTCTGCCCCGCTTTCAAGTCCTCTTGGCAGCCTTACTTCAATATATTTTTGGACGATAGCTATCATTTATAACTCTGCAGGTATGTGAATGACAGTGCCCCTGAGCTCCTTTCTTCAACTCGCTTTCTTGTGAGCTGGCCGCAACACCGCAGCATTGCTTCAGGCCCTAGTGTGGTTCCGGCATGGCACGCTGAGCCTTTGTTTAATTCCTCTTCCTGGTGGGAAATGAGAGTTAAATTTGCCCGTCCAGACACCTCCAGCTAGTCTCTCATTGGTTCTCCCTATTCCTGTTCATTTTCCGCAGAAAGTGCAAACTGGGCCAAACAGGAGGTTAAAGGCACTGACTCTCCAAGTGGGGAGAGTGTTAGTAAAGCGTCTGGAATGTTGCACCCGAGTACCAGGGGACGAAAACTGAGACACATTTGAACACGTTTCCCGATCACATGGTGGATCATACTCTGGGTTCCACATGCATGTTTTAGCTGAAGGAAGAATCCCTTAAACCTGGAGAGTTGAGACCCCTGCAATGGGTACCATGCAATATGACTTCAAAGGGTCTGCATTTGCTCACCGAACCTCACCAATCCTATCACTGCTGCATTTATGCCACTGTACACACGCTTGATTCTCTTGCAGAGACATATAAATCCATAGGTTTTAAGATTCTTACTAGTCAGGTATATTCTTAGGCGTTTAATATGGGGTGTAGAGTCCACTTCGTTGAGCAAGGAGTAGCTCTTGTCTATTACATATTTGGCTTATGGAACGGTATCTGTGCGAATTTCAATCTCTGGTTTTATGCAGCACCCCAACTCACCTTTCCCCTTAAGCAAGCATAAGTCGGTTTTCTACATTTGAGACCCTGTTCTGTTTTGTAATTCAGTTCCTGTGTAGCCAAGTTTACATTCCTTGTAGTAGTGATATCTTATGATGTTTGTTTTTCTGTGTGACTTATTTCACTTAGAATCATCGTACCTGAATCCACTCATTATGCTGCTACGGGCCTGCTGACATAGATTTCATTGCTGAGTGATATTGCATTGTACATAAGTAGCACAATTTCTCTATCCATTTTTCACTTTCTGTGATATTGAACTTGTACCGTAAATGAGGTTCTTGTAAACAGAGCCGTCCCAAACTTTGAGGTGGCTCTGTCTTTTTGACTTTAATTTCCCTAAGCTATAGGACCATAAGTGGAAGTGCCCTAGGCTCTCTTGCTTTGTTTTTTAGATGTTTCAGGAAACACCATACACTTCTCCAGAGTGGCTGTGGGCAATTTACATCCCACCCATCAGCATAACAAGGCTCCCAGTTCTCCATGGCCTGTCCTGCCTTTCTGGATTTTACATTTTTTTTAGATGGTCCTTTTGACCGGAGGGCAGTGAGACTTATTGTAGTGCAGATTTCCTTTGCAAGCTTGCTTGGTTGGCCAAAAAGGGCGTATGCGTTTTTTCCTGAATATATTCAGGAAAAAACGCATACGCCCTTTTTGGCCAAGTGCATCATTGTGGACGTTCTGCCTCTTTTCCTATGCTTTACATGCAATTCCAGTCTACCACCTGAAATCGGTTTCCGGCAATTCTGCCCCGCTTTCAAGTCCTCTTGGCAGCCTTACTTCAATATATTTTTGGACGATAGCTGTCATTTATAACTCTGAAGTTTTGTGAATTAAAGTGTCCCTGAGCTCCTTTCTTCAACTCGCTTTCTTGTGAGGTGACCGCAACACCGCAGCCTTGCTTCAGGCCCTAGTGTTGTTCGGGCTTGGCACGCTGAGCCTTTGGTTAATTCCTCTTCCTGGTGGGAAATGAAAGTTAAATTTTCCCTCCAGACACCTCCATGTATTCTCTCATTGGTTCTCCCTATTCCTGTTCATTTCCCACAGAAATTGCAAACTGGGCCAAACAGGAGGTTAAAGGCACTGACTCTCCAAGTGGGGAGAGTGTTAGTAAAGCATCTGGAATGTTGCACCCGAGTACCAGGGGACAAAAACTGAGACACATTTGAACATGTTTCCCGATGACACGGTGGATCATACTCTGGGTTCCACATGCATGTTTTAGCTGAAGGAAGAATCCCTTAAACCTGGAGAGTTGAGACCCATGGAATGGTTACCATGCAATATGACTTCAAAGGGTCAGCATTTGCTCACCGATCCTCACCAATCCTATCACTGCTGCGTTTATGCCGCTGTACACACGCTTGATTCTCTTTCGGAGACATATAAATCCATAGGTTTTAAGATTCTTACTAGTCAGTTATATTCTTAGGCGTTTAATATGGGGTGTTGAGTCCACTTCGTTGAGCAAGGAGTAGCTCTTGTCTATTACATATTTGGCTTATGGAACGGTATCTGTGCTAATTTCAATCTCTGGATTTTTGCAGCACCCCAACTCACATTTCCCCTTAAGCAAGCATAAGTTGGTTTTCTACATTTGAGACCCTGTTCTGTTTTATAATCCAGTTCCTGTGTAGCCAAGTTTACATTCCGTGTAGTAGTGATATCTTATGATGTTTCTTTTTCTCTGTGACTTATTTCACTTAGAATCATCGTACCTGAATCCACTCGTTATGCTTCTCCGGGCCTGACGACATAGATTTCATTGCTGAGTGATATTGCATTGTACGTAAGTACCACAACTTCTTTATCCATTTTTCGCTTTCTGTGATATTGAACTTGTATCGTAAACGAGGTTCTTGTAAACAGAACCGTCCCAAACTTTGGGGTGGCTGTGTCTTTTTGAATTTAATTTCCCTAAGCTATAGGACCATAAGTGGAATTGCCCTAAGCTCTGTTGCTTTGTTTTTTAGATGTTTCAGGAAACACCATACACTTCTCCAGAGTGGCTGTTGGCAATATACATCCCGCCCATGAGCATAACAAGGCTCCCAGTTCTCCATGGCCTGTCCTGCCTTTCTGGATTTTACACTTTTTTCAGATGGCCCTTTTGACCAGGGGGCAATGAGACTTCATTGTAGTGCAGATTTCCTTTGCAAGCTTGCTTGGTTGGCCAAGAAGTGCGTATGCGTTTTTTCCTGAATATATTCAGGAAAAAACGCATACGCCCTTTTTGGCCAAGTGCATCATTGTGGACGTTCTGCCTATTTTCCTGTGGTTTACATGCAAATCCAGTCTACCTCCTGAAATCGGTTTCCTGCAATTCTGCCCCGCTTTCAAGTCCTCTTGGCAGCCTTACTTCAATATATTTTTGGACGATAGCTGTCAATTTTAACTCTGCAGGTTTGTGAATTACAGTGCCCCTGAGCTCCTTTCTTCAACTCGTTTTCTTGTGAGCTGGCCGCAACACCGCAGGATTGCTTCAGGTCCCAGTGTGGTTCCGGCATGGCACGCTGAGCCTTTGGTTAATTCCTCTTCCTGGTGGGAAATGAGAGTTAAATTTGCCCGTCCAGACACCTCCAGCTAGTCTCTTATTGGTTCTCCCTATTCCTGTTCATTTTCCGCAGAAATTGCAAACTGGGCCAAACAGGAGGTTAAAGGCACAGACTCTCCAAGTGGGGAGAGTGTTAGTAAAGCGTCTGGAATGTTGCATCCGAGTACCAGGGGACGAAAACTGAGACACCTTTGAACACGTTTCCCAATCACATGGTGTATCATACTCTGGGTTTCACATGCATGTTTTAGCTGAAGGAAGAATCCCTTAAACCTGGAGAGTTGAGACCCATGGAATGGGTACCATGCAATATGACTTCAAAGGGTCTGCATTTGCTCACCGAACCTCACCAATCCTATCACTGCTGCGTTTATGCCTCTGTACACACTCTTGATTCTCTTTCGGAGACATATAAATCCATAGGTTTTAAGATTCTTACTAGTCAGGTATATTCGTAGGCGTTTAATATGGGGTGTTGAGTCCACTTCATTGAACAAGGAGTAGCTCTTGTCTATTACATATTTGGCTTATGGAACGGTATCTGTGCTTATTTCAATCTCTGGTTTTATGCAGCACCCCAACTCACATTTCCCCTTAAGCAAGCATAAGTTGGTTTTCTACATTTGAGACCCTGTTCTGTTTTGTAATTCAGTTCCTGTGTAGCCAAGTTTACATTCCGTGTAGTAGTGATATCTTATGATGTTTGTTTTTCTGTGTGACTTATTTCACTTAGAATCATCGTACCTGAATCCACTCATTATGCTGCTATGGGCCTGATGACATAGATTTCATTGCTGAGTGATATTGCATTGTACGTATGTACCACAACTTCTTTATCCATTTTTCACTTTCTGTGATTTTGAACTTGTACTGTAAACAAGGTTCTTGTAAACAGAGCTGTCCCAAACATTGGGGTGGTTGTGTCTTTTTGTTTTTAATTTCCCTAAGCTATAGGACCATAAGTGGAAGTGCCCTAGGCTCTGTTGCTTTGTTTTTTAGATGTTTCAGGAAACACCATACACTTCTCCAGAGTGGCTGTTGGCAATTTACATCCCGCCCATGAGCATAACAAGACTCCCAGTTCTCCATGGCCTCTCCTGCCTTTCTGGATTTTACACTTTTTTCAGATGGCCCTTTTGACCACGGGACAGTGAGACTTCATTGTAGTGCAGATTTCCTTTGCAAGCTTGCTTGGTTGGCCAAAAAGGGTGTATGCGTTTTTTCCTGAATATATTCAGGAAAAAACGCATACGCCCTTTTTGGCCAAGTGCATCATTGTGGACGTTCTGCCTCTTTTCCTATGCTTTACATGCAATTCCAGTCTACCTCCTGAAATCGGTTTCCTGCAATTCTGCCCCGCTTTCAAGTCCTCTTGGCAGCCTTACTTCAATATATTTTTGGACGATAGCTGTCATTTATAACTCTGCAGGTTTGTGAATGACAGTGCCCCTGAGCTCCTTTCTTCAACTCGCTTTCTTGTGAGCTGGCCGCAACACCGCTGCATTGCTTCAGGCCCTAGTGTGGTTCCGGCATGGCACACTGAGCCTTTGTTTAATTCCTCTTCCTGGTGGGAAATGAGAGTTAAATTTGCCCGTCCAGACACCTCCAGCTAGTCTCTCATTGGTTCTCCCTATTCCTGTTCATTTTCCGCAGAAATTGCAAACTGGGCCAAACAGGAGGTTAAAGGCACTGACTCTCCAAGTGGGGAGAGTGTTAGTAAAGCGTCTGGAATGTGTCACCCGAGTACCAGGGGATGAAAACTGACACAATTGAACACGTTCTCCGATCACACGGTGGATCATACTCTGGGTTCCACATGCATGTTTTAGCTGAAGGAAGAATCCCTTAAACCTGGAGAGTTGAGACCCATGGAATGGGTACCATGCAATATGACTTCAAAGGGTCTGCATTTGTCCACCGAACCTCAACAATCCTATCACTGCTGCGTTTGTGCCGCTGTACACACGCTTGATTCTCTTTCGGAGACATAGAAATCCATAGATTTTAAGATTCTTACTAGTCAGGTATATTCTTAGGCATTTAATATGGGGTGTAGAGTCCACTTCGTTGAGCAAGGAGTAGCTCTTGTCTATTACATATTTGGCTTATGGAACGGTATCTGTGCTAATTTCAATCTCTGGTTTTATGCAGCACCCCAACTCACCTTTCCCCTTAAGCAAGCATAAGTCGGTTTTCTACATTTGAGACCCTTTTCTGTTTTGTAATTCAGTTCCTGTGTAGCCAAGTTTACATTCCATGTGGTAGAGATATCTTATGATGTTTCTTTTTCTGTGTGACTTATTTCACTTAGAATCATCGTACCTGAATCCACTCATTATGCTGCTACGGGCCTGATGACATAGATTTCATTGCTGAGTGATATTGCATTGTACGTAAGTACCACAACTTCTTTATCCATTTTGCGCTTTCTTTGATATTGAACTTGTACCGTAAACGAGGTTCTTGTAAACAGAGCTGTCCCAAACATTTGGGTGGTTGTGTCTTTTTTATTTTAATTTTCCTAAGCTATAGGAGCATAAGTGGAAGTGCCCTAGGCTCTGTTGCTTTGTTTTTTAGATGTTTCAGGAAACACCATACACTTCTCCAGAGTGGCTGTTGGCAATTTACATCCCGCCCATCAGCATAACAAGGCTGCCAGTTCTCCATGGCCTGTCCTGCCTTTCTGGATTTTACACTTTTTTCAGATGACCCTTTTGACCGGGGGGCAGTGAGACTTCATTGTAGTGCAGATTTCCTTTGCAAGCTTGCTTGGTTGGCCAAAAAGGGCGTATGCGTTTTTTCCTGAATATATTCAGGAAAAAACGCATACGCCCTTTTTGGCCAAGTGCATCATTGTGGACGTTCTGGCTCTTTTCCTTTGCTTTACATGCAATTCCAGTCTACCTCCTGAAATCGGTTTCCTGCAATTCTGCCCCGCTTTCAAGTCCTCTTGGCAGCCTTACTTCAATATATTTTTGGACGATAGCTGTCATTTGTAACTCTGCAGGTTTGTGAATGACAGTGCCCCTGAGCTCCTTTCTTCAACTTGCTTTCTTGTGAGCTGGCCGCAACACCGCAGCATTGCTTCAGGCCCTAGTGTGGTTCCGGCATGACATGTTGAGCCTTTGGTTAATTCCTCTTCCTGGTGGGAAATGAGAGTTAAATTTGCCCGTCCAGACACCTCCAGCTAGTCTCTCATTGGTTCTCCCTATTCCTGTTCATTTTCCGCAGAAATTGCAAACTGGGCCAAACAAGAGTTTAAAGGCACTGACTCTCCAAGTGGGGAGAGTGTTAGTAAAGCGTCTGGAATGTTGCACCCAAGTACCAGGGGATGAAAACTGACACAATTAAACACGTTTCCCGATCACACGGTGGATCATACTCTGGGTTCCACATGCATGTTTTAGCTGAAGGAAGAATCCCTTAAACCTGGAGAGTTGAGACCCATGGAATGGGTACCATGCAATATGACTTCAAAGGGTCTGCATTTGCTCACCGAACCTCACCAATCCTATCACTGCTGCATTTATGACACTGTACACACGCTTGATTCTCTTTCGGAGACATATAAATCCATAGGTTTTAAGATTCTTTCTAGTCAGGTATATTCTTACGCGTTTAATATGGGGTGTAGAGTCCACTTCGTTGAGCAAGGAATAGCTCTTGTCTATTAAATATTTGGCTTATGGAATGGTATCTGTTCTAATTTCAATCTCTGGTTTTATGCAGCACCCCAACTCACCTTTCGCCTTAAGCAAGCATAAGTTGGTTTTCTCCATTTGAGACCCTGTTCTGTTTTGTAATTCAGTTCCTGTGTAGCCAAGTTTACATTCCTTGTAGTAGTGATATCTTATGATGTTTGTTTTCCTGTGTGACTTATTTCACTTAGAATCATCGTACCTGAATCCACTCATTATGCTGCTACGGGCCTGATGACATAGATTTCATTGCTGAGTGATATTGCATTGTACGTAAGTACCACAACTTCTTTATCCATTTTTCGCTTTCTGTGATATTGAACTTGGACCATAAATGAGGTTCTTGTACACAGAGCTGTCCCTAAATTTGGGGTGGCTGAGTCTTTTTGATTTTAATTTCCCTAAGCTATAGGACCATAAGTGGAAGTGCCCTAGGCTCTGTTGCTTTGTTTTTTAGATGTTTCAGGAAACACCATACACTTCTCCAGAGTGGCTGTTGGCAATTTACATCCCGCCCATCAGCATAACAAGGCTCCCAGTTCTCCATGGCCTGTCCTGCCTTTCTGGATTTTACACTTTTTTCAGATGGCCCTTTTGACCGGGGAGCAGTGAGACTTCATTGTAGTGCAGATTTCCTTTGCAAGCTTGCTTGGTTGGCCACAAAGGGCGTATGCGTTTTTTCCTGAATATATTCAGGAAAAAACGCATACGCCCTTTTTGGACAATTGCATCATTGTGGACGTTCTGCCTCTTTTCCTATGCTTTACATGCAATTCCAGTCTACCTCCTGAAATCGGTTTCCTGCAATTCTGCCCCGCTTTCAAGTCCTCTTGGCAGCCTTACTTCAATATATTTTTGGACGATAGCTATCATTTATAACTCTGCAGGTATGTGAATGACAGTGTCCCTGAGCTCCTTTCTTCAACTCGCTTTCTTGTGAGCTGGCCGCAACACCGCAGCATTGCTTCAGGCCCTAGTGTGGTTCCGGCATGGCACGCTGAGCCTTTGTTTAATTACTCTTCCTGGTGGGAAATGAGAGTTAAATTTGCCCATCCAGACACCTCCAGCTAGTCTCTCATTGGTTCTCTCTATTCCTGTTCATTTTCCGCAGAAATTGCAAACTGGGCCAAACAGGAGGTTAAAGGCACTGACTCTCCAATTGGGGAGAGTGTTAGTAAAGCGTCTGGAATGTTGCACCCGAGTACCAGGGGACGAAAACTGAGACACATTTGAACACGTTTCCCGATCACATGGTGGATCATACTCTGGGTTCCACATGCATGTTTTAGCTGAAGGAAGAATCCCTTAAACCTGGAGAGTTGAGACCCCTGCAATGGGTACCATGCAATATGACTTCAAAGGGTCTGCATTTGCTCACCGAACCTCACCAATCCTATCACTGCTGCATTTATGCCACTGTACACACGCTTGATTCTCTTTCTGAGACATATAAATCCATAGGTTTTAAGATTCTTACTAGTCAGGTATATTCTTATGCGTTTAATATGGGGTGTAGAGTCCACTTCGTTGAGCAAGGAGTAGCTCTTGTCTATTACATATTTGGCTTATGGAACGGTATCTGTGCTAATTTCAGTCTCTGGTTTTATGCAGCACCCCAACTCACCTTTCCCCTTAAGCAAGCATAAGTCGGTTTTCTACATTTGAGACCCTGTTCTGTTTTGTAATTCAGTTCCTGTGTAGCCAAGTTTACATTCCATGTGGTAGAGATATCTTATGATGTTTCTTTTTCTGTGTGACTTATTTCACTTAGAATCATCGTACCTGAATCCACTCATTATGCTGCTATGGGCCTGATGACATAGATTTCATTGCTGAGTGATATTGCATTGTACGTAAGTACCACAACTTCTTTATCCATTTTTCACTTTCTGTGATTTTGAACTTGTACTGTAAACGAGGTTCTTGTAAACAGAGCCTTCCCAAACTTTGGGGTGGCTGTGTCTTTTTGATTTTAATTTCCCTAAGCTATAGGACCATAAGTGGAAGTGCCCTAGGCTCTGTTGCTTTGTTTTTTAGATGTTTCAGGAAACACCATACACTTCTCCAGAGTGGCTGTTGGCAATTTACATCCCACCCATCAGCATAACAAGGCTCCTAGTTCTCCATGGCCTGTCCTGCCTTTCTGGATTTTACACTTTTTTCAGATGGCCCTTTTGACCGGGGGGCAGTGAGACTTCATTGTAGTGCAGATTTCCTTTGCAAGCTTGCTTGGTTGGCCAAAAAGGGTGTATGCGTTTTTTCCTGAATATATTCAGGAAAAAACGCATACGCCCTTTTTGGCCAAGTGCATCATTGTGGACGTTCTGCCTCTTTTCCTTTGCTTTACATGCAATTCCAGTCTACCACCTGAAATCGGTTTCCTGCAATTCTGCCCAGCGTTCAAGTCCTCTTGGCAGCCTTACTTCAATATATTTTTGGACGATAGCTGTCATTTATAACTCTGCAGTTTTGTGAATGACAGTGCCCCTGAGCTCCTTTCTTCAACTCGCTTTCTTGTGAGCTGGCCGCAACACCGCAGCATTGCTTCAGGCCCTAGTGTTGTTCCGGCATGACATGCTGAGCCTTTGGTTAATTCCTCTTCCTGGTGGGAAATGAGAGTTAACTTTGCCCGTCCAGACCCCTCCAGCTAGTCTCTCATTGGTTCTCCCTATTCCTGTTCATTTTCTGCAGAAATTGCAAACTGGGCCAAACAAGAGGTTAAAGGCACTGACTCTCCAAGTGGGGAGAGTGTTAGTAAAGCGTCTGGAATGTTGCACCCGAGTACCGGGGGATGAAAACTGACACAATTAAACACGTTTCCCGATCACACGGTGGATCATACTCTGGGTTCCACATGCATGTTTTAGCTGAAGGAAGAATCCCTTAAACCTGGAGAGTTGAGACCCATGGAATGGGTACCATGCAATATGACTTCAAAGGGTCTGCATTTGCTCACCGAACCTCACCAATCCTATCACTGCTGCGTTTATGACACTGTACACACGCTTGATTCTCTTTCGGAGACATATAAATCCATAGGTTTTAAGATTCTTTCTAGTCAGGTATATTCTTACGCGTTTAATACGGGGTGTAGAGTCCACTTCGTTGAGCAAGGAGTAGCTCTTGTCTATTAAATATTTGGCTTATGGAACGGTATCTGTTCTAATTTCAATCTCTGGTTTTATGCAGCACCCCAACTCACCTTTCGCCTTAAGCAAGCATAAGTTGGTTTTCTACATTTGAGACCCTGTTCTGTTATGTAATTCAGTTCCTGTGTAGCCAAGTTTACATTCCTTGTAGTAGTGATATCTTATGATGTTTGTTTTTCTGTGTGACTTATTTCACTTAGAATCATCGTACCTGAATCCACTCATTATGCTGCTACGGGCCTGATGACATAGATTTCATTGCTGAGTGATATTGCATTGTACGTAAGTACCACAACTTCTTTATCCATTTTTCGCTTTCTGTGATATTGAACTTGGACCATAAATGAGGTTCTTGTACACAGAGCTGTCCCTAACTTTGGGGTGGCTGAGTCTTTTTGATTTTAATTTCCCTAAGCTATAGGACCATAAGTGGAAGTGCCCTAGGCTCTGTTGCTTTGTTTTTTAGATGTTTCAGGAAACACCATACACTTCTCCAGAGTGGCTGTTGGCAATTTACATCCCGCCCATCAGCATAACAAGGCTCCCAGTTCTCCATGGCCTGTCCTGCCTTTCTGGATTTTACACTTTTTTCAGATGGCCCTTTTGACCGGGGAGCAGTGAGACTTCATTGTAGTGCAGATTTCCTTTGCAAGCTTGCTTGGTTGGCCACAAAGGGCGTATGCGTTTTTTCCTGAATATATTCCGGAAAAAACGCATATGCCCTTTTTGGCCAAGTGCATCATTGTGGACGTTCTGCCTCTTTTCCTATGCTTTACATGCAATTCCAGTCTACCTCCTGAAATCGGTTTCCTGCAATTCTGCCCCGCTTTCAAGTCCTCTTGGCAGCCTTACTTCAATATATTTTTGGACGATAGCTATCATTTATAACTCTGCAGGTATGTGAATGACAGTGCCCCTGAGCTCCTTTCTTCAACTCGCTTTCTTGTGAGCTGGCCGCAACACCGCAGGATCGCTTCAGGCCCTAGTGTGGTTCCGGCATGGCACGCTGAGCCTTTGTTTAATTCCTCTTCCTGGTGGGAAATGAGAGTTAAATTTGCCCGTCCAGACACCTCCAGCTAGTCTCTCATTGGTTCTCCCTATTCCTGTTCATTTTCCGCAGAAATTGCAAACTGGGCCAAACAGGAGGTTAAAGTCACTGACTCTCCAAGTGGGGAGAGTGTTAGTAAAGCGTCTGGAATGTTGCACCCGAGTAACAGGGGACGAAAACTGACACATTTGAACACGTTTCCCGATCACACGGTGGATCATACTCTGGGTTCCACATGCATGTTTTAGCTGAAGGAAGAATCCCTTAAACCTGGAGAGTTGAGACCCATGGAATGGGTACCATGCAATATGACTTCAAAGGGTCTGCATTTGCTCACCGAACCTCATCAATCCTATCACTGCTGCGTTTATGCCGCTATACACACGCTTGATTCTCTTTCGGAGATATATAAATCCATAGGTTTTAAGATTCTTACTAGTCAGGTATATTCTTAGGCGTTTAATATGGGGTGTTGAGTCCACTTCGTTGAGCAAGGTGTAGCTCTTGTCTATTACATATTTGGCTTATGGAACGATATCTGTGCTAATTTCAATGTCTGGTTTTATGCAGCACCCCAACTCACCTTTCCCCTTAAGGAAGCATAAGTTGGTTTTCTACATTTGAGACCCTGTTCTGTTTTGTAATTCAGTTCCTGTGTAGCCAAGTTTACATTCCGTGTAGTAGTGATATCTTATGATGTTTCTTTTTCTGTGTGACTTATTTCACTTAGAATCATCGTACCTGAATCCACTCATTATGCTGCTATGGGCCTGATGACATAGATTTCATTGCTGAGTGATATTGCATTGTAGGTAAGTACCACAACTTCTTTATCCATTTTTCACTTTCTGTGATATTGAACTTGTACCGTAAACGAGGTTCCTGTAAACAGAACTGTCCCAAACTTTGGCGTGGCTGTGTCTTTTTGATTTTAATTTCCCTAAGCTATAGGACCATAAGTGGAAGTGCCCTAGGCTCTGTTGTTTTGTTTTTTAGATGTTTCAGGAAACACCATACACTTCTCCAGAGTGGCTGTTGGCAATTTACATCCCGCCCATCAGCATAACAAGGCTCCCAGTTCTCCATGGCCTGTCCTGCTTTGCTGGATTTTATACTTTTTTCAGATGGCCCTTTTGCCCGCGGGGTAGTGAGACTTCATTGTAGTGCAGATTCCCTTTGCAAGCTTGCTTGGTTGGCCAAAAAGGGCGTATGCGTTTTTTTCTGAATATATTCAGGAAAAAACGCATACGCCCTTTTTGACCAAGTGCATCATTGTGGACGTTCTGCCTCTTTTCCTATGCTTTACATGCAATTCCAGTCTACCTCCTGAAATCGGTTTCCTGCAATTCTGCCCCGCTTTCAAGTCCTCTTGGCAGCCTTACTTCAATATATTTTTGGACGATAGCTGTCATTTATAACTCTGCAGGTTTGTGAATTACAGTGCCCCTGAGCTCCTTTCTTCAACTCGTTTTCTTGTGAGCTGGCCGCAACACCACAGCATTGCTTCAGGCCCTAGTGTGGTTCCAGAATGGCACGCTGAGCCTTTGGTTAATTCCTCTTCCTGGTGGGCAATGAGAGTTAAATTTGCCCGTCCAGACACCTCCAGCTAGTCTCTCTTGGTTCTCCCTATTTCTGTTCATTTTCCGCAGAAATTGCAAACTGGGCCAAACAGGAGGTTAAAGGCACTGACTCTCCAAGTGGGGAGAGTGTTAGTAAAGCGTCTGGAATGTTGCACCCGAGTACCGGGGGACGAAAACTGAGACACATTTGAACACGTTTCCCGATCACACGGTGGATCATACTCTGGGTTCCACATGCATGTTTTAGCTGAAGGAAGAATCCCTTAAACCTGGAGAGTTGAGACCCCTGCAATGGGTACCATGCAATATGACTTCAAAGGGTCTGCATTTGCTCACCGAACCTCACCAATCCTATCACTGCTGCATTTATGCCACTGTACACACGCTTGATTCTCTTTCTGAGACATATAAATCCATAGGTTTTAAGATTCTTACTAGTCAGGTATATTCTTCGGCGTTTAATATGTGGTGTAGAGTCCACTTCGTTGAGCAAGGAGTAGCTCTTGTCTATTAAATATTTGGCTTATGGAATGGTATCTGTTCTAATTTCAATTTCTGGTTTTATGCAGCACCCCAACTCACCTTTCGCCTTAAGCAAGCATATGTTGGATTTCTACATTTGAGACCCTGTTCTGTTTTGTAATTCAGTTCCTGTGTAGCCAAGTTTACATTCCTTGTAGTAGTGATATCTTATGATGTTTGTTTTTCTGTGTGACTTATTTCACTTAGAATCATCGTACCTGAATCCACTCATTATGCTGCTACGGGCCTGATGACATAGATTTCATTGCTGAGTGATATTGCATTGTACGTAAGTACCACAACTTCTTTATCCATTTTTCGCTTTCTGTGATATTGAACTTGTACTGTAAATGAGGTTCTTGTAAACAGAGCTGTCCCTAACTTTGGGGTGGCTGAGTCTTTTTGATTTTAATTTCCCTAAGCTATAGGACCATAAGTGGAAGTGCCCTAGGCTCTGTTGCTTTGTTTTTTAGATGTTTCAGGAAACACCATACACTTCTCCAGAGTGGCTGTTGGCAATTTACATCCCGCCCATCAGCATAACAAGGCTCCCAGTTCTCCATGGCCTGTCCTGCCTTTCTGGATTTTACACTTTTTTCAGATGGCCCTTTTGACCGGGGGGCAGTGAGACTTCATTGTAGTGCAGATTTCCTTTGCAAGCTTGCTTGGTTGGCCAAAAAGGGCGTATGCGTTTTTTCCTGAATATATTCAGGAAAAAACGCATACGCCCTTTTTGGCCAAGTGCATCATTGTGGACGTTCTGCCTCTTTTCCTTTGCTTTACATGCAATTCCAGTCTACCTCCTGAAATCAGTTTCCTGCAATTCTGCCCAGCGTTCAAGTCCTCTTGGCAGCCTTACTTCAATATATTTTTGGACGATAGCTGTCATTTATAACTCTGCAGGTCTGTGAATGACAGTGCCCCAGAGCTCCTTTCTTCAACTCGCTTTCTTGTGAGATGGCCGCAACACCGCAGCATTGATTCAGGCCCTAGTGTGGTTCCGGCATGACATGCTGAGCCTTTGGTTAATTCCTCTTCCTGGTGGGAAATGAGAGTTAACTTTGCCCGTCCAGACACCTCCAGCTAGTCTCTCATTGGTTCTCCCTATTCCTGTTCATTTTCCGCAGAAATTGCAAACTGGGCCAAACAAGAGGTTAAAGGCACTGACTCTCCAAGTGGGGAGAGTGTTAGTAAAGCGTCTGGAATGTTGCACCCGAGTACCGGGGGACGAAAACTGAGACACATTTGAACACATTTCCCAATCACACGGTGGATCATACTCTGGGTTCCACATGCATGTTTTAGCTGAAGGAAGAATCCCTTAAACCTGGAGAGTTGAGACCCATGGAATGGGTACCATGCAATATGACTTCAAAGGGTCTGCATTTGCTCACCGATCCTCACCAATCCTATCACTGCTGCGTTTATGCCACTCTACACATGCTTGATTCTCTTTCGGAGACATATAAATCCATAGGTTTTAAGATTCTAACTAGTCAGGTATATTCTTAGGTGTTTAATATGGGGTGTTGAGTCTACTTCGTTGAGCAAGGTGTAGCTCTTGTCTATTACATATTTGTCTTATTGAACGGTATCTGTGCTAATTTCAATCTCTGGTTTTATGCAGCACCCCAACTCACCTTTCCCCTTAAGCAAGCATAAGTTGGTTTTCTACATTTGAGACCCTGTTCTGTTTTGTAATTCAGTTCCTGTGTAGCCACCTTTACATTCCGTGTACTAGTGTTACCTTATGATGTTTCTTTTTCTCTGTGACTTATTTCACTTAGAATCATCGTACCTGGATCCACTCATTAGGCTGCTGCGGGCCTGATGACATAGATTTCATTGCTGAGTGATATTGCATTGTACGTAAGTACCACAACTTCTTTATCCATTTTTCGCTTTCTGCGATTTTGAACTTGTACCGTAAACGAGGTTCTTGTAAACAGAACCGTCCCAAACATTGGGGTGGCTGTGTCTTTTTGATTTTAATTTCCCTAAGCTATAGGACCATAAGTGGAAGTGCCCTAGGCTCTGTTGCTTTGTTTTTTAGATGTTTCAGGAATCACCATACACTTCTCCAGAGTGGCTGGTGGCAATGTACATCCCGCCCATCAGCATAACAAGGCTCCCAGTTCTCCATGACCTGTCCTGCCTTTCTGGATTTTACACTTTTTTCAGATGACCGTTTTGACTGGGGGGCAGTGAGACTTCATTGTAGTGCAGATTTCCTTTGCAAGCTTTCTTGGTTGGCCAAAAAGGGCGTATGCTTTTTTTCCTGAATATATTCAGGAAAAAACGCATACGCCCTTTTTGGCCAAGTGCATCATTGTGGACGTTCTGCCTCTTTTCCTATGCTTTACATGCAATTCCAGTCTACCTCCTGAAATCGGTTTCCTGCAATTCTGCCCCGCTTTCAAGTCCACTTGGCAGCCTACTTCAATATATTTTTGGACGATAGCTGTCATTTATAACTCTGCAGGTTTGTGAATGACAGTGACCCTGAGCTCCTTTCTTCAATTCGCTTTCTTGTGAGCTGGCCGCAACACCGCAGGATTGCTTCAGGCCCCAGTGTGGTTCTGTAACAGCACGCTGAGCCTTTGTTTAATTCCTCTTATTGGTGGGAAATGAGAGTTAAATTTGCCCGTCCAGACACCTCCAGCTAGTCTCTCATTGGTTCTCCCTATTCCTGTTCATTTTCCGCAGAAATTGCAAACTGGGCCAAACAGGAGGTTAAAGGCACTGACTCTCCAAGTGTGGAGAGTGTTAGTAAAGCGTCTGGAATGTTGCACCCGAGTACCAAGGGACGAAAACTGAGTCACATTTGAACACGTTTCCCGATCACACGGTGGATCATACTCTCGGTTCCACATGCATGTTTTAGCTGAAGGAAGAATCCCTTAAACCTGGAGAGTTGAGACCCATGGAATGGGTACCATGCAATATGACTTCAAAGGGTCTGCATTTGCTCACCGATCCTCACCAATCCTATCACTGCTGCGTTTATGCCGCTGTACACACGCTTGATTCCCTTTCGGAGACATATAAATCCATAGGTTTTAAGATTCTTGCTAGTCAGGTATATTCTTAGGCGTTTAATATGGGGTGTTGAGTCCACTTCGTTGAGCCAGGAGTAGCTCTTGTCTATTACATATTTGGCTTATGGAACGGTATGTGTGCTAATTTCAATCTCTGGTTTTATGCAGCACCCCAACTCACCTTTCCCCTTAAGCAAGCATAAGTTGGTTTTCTACATTTGAGACCCTGTTCTGTTTTGTAATTCAGTTCCTTTGTAGCAAAGTTTACATTCCGTGTAGTAGTGATATCTTATGATGTTTCTTTTTCTGTGTGACTTATTTCACTTAGAATCATCATACCTGAATCCACTCATTATGCTGCTACGGGCCTGATGACATAGATTTCATTGCTGAGTGATATTGCATTGTACGTAAGTACCACAACTTCTTTATCCATTTTTCGCTTTCTGCGATATTGAACTTGTACCGTAAACGAGGTTCTTGTAAACAGAGCCATACCAAACTTTGGGGTGGTTGTGTCTTTTTGATTTTAATTTCCCTAAGCTATAGGACCATAAGTGGAAGTGCCCTAGGCTCTGTTGCTTTGTTTTTTAGATGTTTCAGGAAACACCATACACTTCTCCAGATTGGCTGTTGGCAATTTACATCCCGCCCATCAGCATAACAAGGCTCCCAGTTCTCCATGGCCTGTCCTGCCTTTCTGGATTTTACACTTTTTTCAGATGGCCCTTTTGACCGGGGGGCAGTGAGACTTCATTGTAGTGCAGATTTCCTTTGCAAGCTTGCTTGGTTGGCCAAAAAGGGCGTAGGCTTTTTTTCTTGAGGAAAAATCGCATATGCCCTTTTTGGCCAAGTGCATCATTGTGGACGTTCTGCCTCTTTTCCTATGCTTTACATGCAATTCCAGTCTACCTCCTGAAATCGGTTTCCTGCAATTCTGCCCCGCTTTCAAGTCCTCTTGGCAGCCTTACTTCAATATATTTTTGGACGATAGCTGTCATTTATAACTCTGCAGTTTTGTGAATTACAGTGCCCCTGAGCTCCTTTCTTCAACTTGCTTTCTTGTGAGCTGGCCGCAACACCGCAGCATCGCTTCAGGCCCTAGTGTTGTTCCGGCATGGCACGCTGAGCCTTTGGTTAATTCCTCTTCCTGGTGGGAAATGAGAGTTAAATTTGCCCGTCCAGACACCTCCAGCTAGTCTCTCATTGGTTCTCCCTATTCCTGTTCATTTTCTGCAGAAATTGCAAACTGGGCCAAACAGGAGGTTAAAGTCACTGACTCTCCAAGTGGGGAGAGTGTTAGTAAAGCGTCTGGAATGTTGCACCCGAGTACCAGGGGACGAAAACTGACACATTTGAACACGTTTCCCGATCACACGGTGGATCATACTCTGGGTTCCACATGCATGTTTTAGCTGAAGGAAGAATCCCTTAAACCTGGAGAGTTGAGACCCATGGAATGGCTACCATGCAATATGACTTCAAAGGGTCTGCATTTGTTCACCGAACCTCATCAATCCTATCACTGCTGCGTTTATGCCGCTATACACACGCTTGATTCTCTTTCGGAGATATATAAATCCATAGGTTTTAAGATTCTTACTAGTCAGGTATATTCTTAGGCGTTTAATATGGGGTGTTGAGTCCACTTCGTTGAGCAAGGTGTAGCTCTTGTCTATTACATATTTGGCTTATGGAACGATATCTGTGCTAATTTCAATGTCTGGTTTTATGCAGCACCCCAACTCACCTTTCCCCTTAAGGAAGCATAAGTTGGTTTTCTACATTTGAGACCCTGTTCTGTTTTGTAATTCAGTTCCTGTGTAGCCAAGTTTACATTCCGTGTAGTAGTGATATCTTATGATGTTTCTTTTTCTGTGTGACTTATTTCACTTAGAATCATCGTACCTGAATCCACTCATTATGCTGCTATGGGCCTGATGACATAGATTTCATTGCTGAGTGATATTGCATTGTACGTAAGTACCACAACTTCTTTATCCATTTTTCACTTTCTGTGATATTGAACTTGTACCGTAAACGAGGTTCCTGTAAACAGAACCGTCCCAAACTTTGGGGTGGCTGTGTCTTTTTGATTTTAATTTCCCTAAGCTATAGGACCATAAGTGGAAGTGCCCTAGGCTCTGTTGTTTTGTTTTCTAGATGTTTCAGGAAACACCATACACTTCTCCAGAGTGGCTGTTGGCAATTTACATCCCGCCCATCAGCATAACAAGGCTCCCAGTTCTCCATGGCCTGTCCTGCTTTGCTGGATTTTATACATTTTTCAGATGGCCCTTTTGCCCGCGGGGTAGTGAGACTTCATTGTAGTGCAGATTCCCTTTGCAAGCTTGCTTGGTTGGCCAAAAAGGGCGTATGCGTTTTTTTCTGAATATATTCAGGAAAAAACGCATACGCCCTTTTTGGCCAAGTGCATCATTGTGGACGTTCTGCCTCTTTTCCTATGCTTTACATGCAATTCCAGTCTACCTCCTGAAATCAGTTTCCTGCAATTCTGCCCCACTTTCAAGTCCTCTTGGCAGCCTTACTTCAATATATTTTTGGACGATAGCTGTCATTTATAACTCTGCAGGTTTGTGAATTACAGTGCCCCTGAGCTCCTTTCTTCAACTCGTTTTCTTGTGAGCTGGCCGCAACACCGCAGCATTGCTTCAGGCCCTAGTGTGGTTCCAGAATGGCACGCTGAGCCTTTGGTTAATTCCTCTTCCTGGTGGGCAATGAGAGTTAAATTTGCCCGTCCAGACACCTCCAGCTAGTCTCTCTTGGTTCTCCCTATTTCTGTTCATTTTCCGCAGAAATTGCAAACTGGGCCAAACAGGAGGTTGAAGGCACTGACTCACCAAGTGGGGAGAGTGTTAGTAAAGCGTCTGGAATGTTGCACCCGAGTACCGGGGGACGAAAACTGAGACACATTTGAACACGTTTCCCGATCACACGGTGGATCATACTCTGGGTTCCACATGCATGTTTTAGCTGAAGGAAGAATCCCTTAAACCTGGAGAGTTGAGACGCATGGAATGGGTACCATGCAATATGACTTCAAAGGGTCTGCATTTGCTCACCGATCCTCACCAATCCTATCACTGCTGCATTTATGCCGCTGTAAACACGCTTGATTCTCTTGCAGAGACATATAAATCCATAGGTTTTAAGATTCTTACTAGTCAGTTATATTCTTAGGCGTTTAATATGTGGTGTTGAGTCCACTTCGTTGAGCAAGGAGAAGCTCTTGTCTATTACATATTTGGCTTATGGAACGGTATCTGTGCTAATTTCAATATCTGGTTTTATGCAGCACCCCAACTCACCTTTCCCCTTAAGGAAGCATAAGTTGGTTTTCTACATTTGAGACCCTGTTCTGTTTTGTAATTCAGTTCCTGTGTAGCCAAGTTTACATTCCGTGTAGTAGTGATATCTTATGATGTTTCTTTTTTTGTGTGACTTATTTCACTTAGAATCATCGTACCTGAATCCACTCATTATGCTGCTACGGGCCTGATGACATAGATTTCATTGCTGAGTGATATTGCATTGTACGTAAGTACCACAACTTCTTTATCCATTTTTCGCTTTCTGTGATATTGAACTTGTACCGTAAATGAGGTTCTTGTAAACAGAGCCGTGCCAAATTTTGGGGTGGCTGTGTCTTTTTGATTTTAATTTCCCTAAGCTATAGGACCATAAGTGGAAGTGCCCTAGGCTCTGTTGCTTTGTTTTTTAGATGTTTCGGGAAACACCATACACTTCTCCATTGTCGCTGTTGGCAATTTACATCCCGCCCATCAGCATAACAAGGCTCTCACGTCTCCATGGCCTGTCCTGCCTTTCTGGATTTTACACTTTTATTAGATGGCCCTTTTGACTGGGGGCCAGTGAGACTTCATTGTAGTGCAGATTTCGTTTGCAAGCTTGCTTGCTTGGCCAAAAAGGGCGTATGCGTTTTTTCTTGAATATATTCAGGAAAAAACGCATATGCCACTTTTGGCCAAGTGCATCATTGTGGACGATCTGCCTCTTTTCCTATGCTTTACATGCAATTCCAGTCTACCTCCTGAAATCGGTTTCCTGCAATTCTGCCCCGCTTTCAAGTCCTCTTGGCAGCCTTACTTCAATATATTTTTGGACCATAGCTGTCATTTATAACTCTGCAGGTTTGTGAATTACAGTGCCCCTGAGCTCCTTTCTTCAACTCGCTTTCTTGTGAGCTGGCCGCAACACCGCAGGATTGCTTCAGGCCCTAGTGTGGTTCCGGCATGGCACGCTCAGCCTTTGTTTAATTCCTCTTCCTGGTGGGAAATGAGAGTTAAATTTGCCCATCCAGACACCTCCAGCTAGTGTCTCATTGGTTCTCTCTATTCCTGTTCATTTTCCGCAGAAATTGCAAACTGGGCCAAACAGGAGGTTAAAGGCACTGACTCTCCAAGTGGGGAGGGTGTTAGTAAAGCGTCTGGAATGTTGCACCCGAGTACCAGGGGACGAAAACTGAGACACATTTGAACACGTTTCCCGATCACATGGTGGATCATACTCTGGGTTCCACATGCATGTTTTAGCTGAAGGAAGAATCCCTTAAACCTGGAGAGTTGAGACCCCTGCAATGGGTACCATGCAATATGACTTCAAAGGGTCTGCATTTGCTCACCGAACCTCACCAATCCTATCACTGCTGCATTTATGCCACTGTACACACGCTTGATTCTCTTTCGGAGACATATAAATCCATAGGTTTTAAGATTCTTACTAGTCAGGTATATACTTAGGCGTTTAATATGGGGTGTAGAGTCCACTTCGTTGAGCAAGGAGTAGCTCTTGTCTATTAAATATTTGGCTTATGGAATGGTATCTGTTCTAATTTCAATTTCTGGTTTTATGCAGCACCCCAACTCACCTTTCGCCTTAAGCAAGCATAAGTTGGATTTCTACATTTGAGACCCTGTGCTGTTTTGTAATTCAGTTCCTGTGTAGCCAAGTTTACATTCCTTGTAGTAGTGATATCTTATGATGTTTGTTTTTCTGTGTGACTTATTTCACTTAGAATCATCGTACCTGAATCCACTCATTATGCTGCTACAGGCCTGATGACATAGATTTCATTGCTGAGTGATATTGCATTGTACGTAAGTACCACAACTTCTTTATCCATTTTTCGCTTTCTGTGATATTGAACTTGTACCTTAAATGAGGTTCTTGTAAACAGAGCTGTCCCTAACTTTGGGGTTGCTGAGTCTTTTTGATTTTAATTTCCCTAAGCTATAGGACCATAAGTGGAAGTGCCCTAGGCTCTGTTGCTTTGTTTTTTAGATGTTTCAGGAAACACCATACACTTCTCCAGAGTGGCTGTTGGCAATTTACATCCCGCCCATCAGCATAACAAGGCTCCCAGTTCTCCATGGCCTGTCCTGCCTTTCTGGATTTTACACTTTTTTCAGATGGCCCTTTTGACCGGGGGGCAGTGAGACTTCATTGTAGTGCAGATTTCCTTTGCAAGCTTGCTTGGTTGGCCAAAAAGGGCGTATGCGTTTTTTCCTGAATATATTCAGGAAAAAACGCATACGCCCTTTTTGGCCAAGTGCATCATTGTGGACGTTCTGCCTCTTTTCCTTTGCTTTACATGCAATTCCAGTCTACCTCCTGAAATCAGTTTCCTGCAATTCTGCCCAGCGTTCAAGTCCTCTTGGCAGCCTTACTTCAATATATTTTTGGACGATAGCTGTCATTTATAACTCTGCAGGTCTGTGAATGACAGTGCCCCAGAGCTCCTTTCTTCAACTCGCTTTCTTGTGAGATGGCCGCAACACCGCAGCATTGCTTCAGGCCCTAGTGTGGTTCCGGCATGACATGCTGAGCCTTTGGTTAATTCCTCTTCCTGGTGGGAAATGAGAGTTAACTTTGCCCGTCCAGACACCTCCAGCTAGTCTCTCATTGGTTCTCCCTATTCCTGTTCATTTTCCGCAGAAATTGCAAACTGGGCCAAACAAGAGGTTAAAGGCACTGACTCTCCAAGTGGGGAGAGTGTTAGTAAAGCGTCTGGAATGTTGCACCCGAGTACCGGGGGACGAAAACTGAGACACATTTGAACACATTTCCAAATCACACGGTGGATCATACTCTGGGTTCCACATGCATGTTTTAGCTGAAGGAAGAATCCCTTAAACCTGGAGAGTTGAGACCCATGGAATGGGTACCATGCAATATGACTTCAAAGGGTCTGCATTTGCTCACCGATCCTCACCAATCCTATCACTGCTGCGTTTATGCCGCTCTACACATGCTTGATTCTCTTTCGGAGACATATAAATCCATAGGTTTTAAGATTCTTACTAGTCAGGTATATTCTTAGGTGTTTAATATGGGGTGTTGAGTCTACTTCGTTGAGCAAGGTGTAGCTCTTGTCTATTACATATTTGTCTTATTGAACGGTATCTGTGCTAATTTCAATCTCTGGTTTTATGCAGCACCCCAACTCACCTTTCCCCTTAAGCAAGCATAAGTTGGTTTTCTACATTTGAGACCCTGTTCTGTTTTGTAATTCAGTTCCTGTGTAGCCAACTTTACATTCCGTGTACTAGTGATACCTTATGATGTTTCTTTTTCTCTGTGACTTATTTCACTTAGAATCATCGTACCTGGATCCACTCATTAGGCTGCTGCGGGCCTGATGACATAGATTTCATTGCTGAGTGATATTGCATTGTACGTAAGTACCACAACTTCTTTATCCATTTTTCGCTTTCTGCGATTTTGAACTTGTACCGTAAACGAGGTTCTTGTAAACAGAACCGTCCCAAACATTGGGGTGGCTGTGTCTTTTTGATTTTAATTTCCCTAAGCTATAGGACCATAAGTGGAAGTGCCCTAGGCTCTGTTGCTTTGTTTTTTAGATGTTTCAGGAATCACCATACACTTCTCCAGAGTGGCTGGTGGCAATGTACATCCCGCCCATCAGCATAACAAGGCTCCCAGTTCTCCATGACCTGTCCTGCCTTTCTGGATTTTACACTTTTTTCAGATGACCCTTTTGACTGGGGGGCAGTGAGACTTCATTGTAGTGCAGATTTCCTTTGCAAGCTTGCTTGGTTGGCCAAAAAGGGCGTATGCGTTTTTTCCTGAATATATTCAGGAAAAAACGCATACGCCCTTTTTGGCCAAGTGCATCATTGTGGACGTTCTGCCTCTTTTCCTATGCTTTACATGCAATTCCAGTCTACCTCCTGAAATCGGTTTCCTGCAATTCTGCCCCGCTTTCAAGTCCACTTGGCAGCCTACTTCAATATATTTTTGGACGATAGCTGTCATTTATAACTCTGCAGGTTTGTGAATGACAGTGCCCCTGAGCTCCTTTCTTCAACTCGCTTTCTTGTGAGCTGGCCGCAACACCGCAGGATTGCTTCAGGCCCCAGTGTGGTTCTGTAACGGCACGCTGAGCCTTTGTTTAATTCCTCTTATTGGTGGGAAATGAGAGTTAAATTTGCCCGTCCAGACACCTCCAGCTAGTCTCTCATTGGTTCTCCCTATTCCTGTTCATTTTCCGCAGAAATTGCAAACTGGGCCAAACAGGAGGTTAAAGGCACTGACTCTCCAAGTGGGGAGAGTGTTAGTAAAGCGTCTGGAATGTTGCACCCGAGTACCAAGGGACGAAAACTGAGTCACATTTGAACACGTTTCCCGATCACACGGTGGATCATACTCTCGGTTCCACATGCATGTTTTAGCTGAAGGAAGAATCCCTTAAACCTGGAGAGTTGAGACCCATGGAATGGGTACCATGCAATATGACTTCAAAGGGTCTGCATTTGCTCACCGATCCTCACCAATCCTATCACTGCTGCGTTTATGCCGCTGTACACACGCTTGATTCTCTTTCGGAGACATATAAATCCATAGGTTTTAAGATTCTTACTAGTCAGGTATATTCTTAGGCGTTTAATATGGGGTGTTGAGTCCACTTCGTTGAGCCAGGAGTAGCTCTTGTCTATTACATATTTGGCTTATGGAACGGTATGTGTGCTAATTTCAATCTCTGGTTTTATGCAGCACCCCAACTCACCTTTCCCCTTAAGCAAGCATAAGTTGGTTTTCTACATTTGAGACCCTGTTCTGTTTTGTAATTCAGTTCCTTTGTAGCAAAGTTTACATTCCGTGTAGTAGTGATATCTTATGATGTTTCTTTTTCTGTGTGACTTATTTCACTTAGAATCATCATACCTGAATCCACTCATTATGCTGCTACGGGCCTGATGACATAGATTTCATTGCTGAGTGATATTGCATTGTACGTAAGTACCACAACTTCTTTATCCATTTTTCGCTTTCTGCGATATTGAACTTGTACCGTAAACGAGGTTCTTGTAAACAGAGCCATACCAAACTTTTGGGTGGCTGTGTCTTTTTCGTTTTAATTTCCCTAAGCTATAGGACCATAAGTGGAAGTGCCCTAGGCTCTGTTGCTTTGTTTTTTAGATGTTTCAGGAAGCACCATACACTTCTTCAGAGTGGCTGTTGGCAATTTACATCCCGCCCATCAGCATAACAAGGCTCCCAGTTCTCCATGGCCTATCCTGCCTTTCTGGATTTTACACTTTTTTCAGATGGCCCTTTTGACCAGGGGGCGGTGAGACTTCATTGTAGTGCAGATTTCCTTTACAAGCTTGCTTGGTTGGCCAAAATGGGCGTATGCGTTTTTTCCTGAATATATTCAGGAAAAAACGCATACGCCCTTTTTGGCCAAGTGCATCATTGTGGACGTTCTGCCTCTTTTCCTATGCTTTACATGCAATTCCAGTCTACCTACTGAAATTGGTTTCCTGCAATTCTGCCCCGCTTTCAAGTCCTCTTGGCAGCCTTACTTCAATATATTTTTGGACGATAGCTGTCATTTATAACTCTGCAGGTCTGTGAATGACAGTGCCCCAGAGCTCCTTTCTACAACTCGCTTGCTTTTGAGATGGCCGCAACACCGCAGGATTGTTTCAGGCACTAGTTTGGGTCCGGCACGGCATGCTGAGCCTTTGGTTAATTCCTCTTCCTGGTGGGAAATGAGAGTTAAATTTGCCCTTCCAGACACCTCCAGCTAGTCTCTCATTGGTTCTCCCTATTCCTGTTCATTTTCCACAGAAATTGCAAACTGGGCCAAACAGGAGGTTAAAGGCACTGACTCTCCAAGTGGGGAGAGTGTTAGTAAATCGTCTGGAATGTTGCATCCGAGTACCAGGGGACGAAAACTGAGACACATTTGAACACGTTTCCCGATCACATGGTGGATCATACTCTGGGTTCCACATGCATGTTTTAGCTGAAGGAAGAATCCCTTAAACCTGGAGAGTTGAGACCCCTGCAATGGGTACCATGCAATATGACTTCAAAGGGTCTGCATTTGCTCACCGAACCTCACCAATCCTATCATTGCTGCGTTTATGCCACTGTACACACGCTTGATTCTCTTTCTGAGACATATAAATCCATAGGTTTTAAGATTCTTACTAGTCAGGTATATTCTTAGGCGTTTAATATGGGGTTTTGTGTCCACTTCGTTGAGCAAGGAGTAGCTCTTGTCTATTACATATTTCGCTTATGGAATGGTATCTGTGCTAATTTCAATCTCTGGATTTATGAGCACCCCAACTCACCTTTCCCTTAAGCAAGCATAAGTTGGTTTTCTCCATTTGAGACCCTGTTCTGTTTTGTAATTCAGTTCCTGTGTAGCCAAGTTTACATTCCGTGTAGTAGTGATAACTTATGATGTTTCTTTTTCTGTGTGACTTATTTCACTTAGAATCATCGTACCTGAATCAACTCATTATGTTGCTATGGGCCTGATGACATAGATTTCATTGCTGAGTGATATTGCATTGTACATAAGTAGCACAACTTCTCTATCCATTTTTCACTTTCTGTGATATTGAACTTGTACCGTAAACGAGGTTCTTGTAAACAGAGCCGTCCCAAACTTTGAGGTGGCTCTGTCTTTTTGACTTTAATTTCCCTAAGCTATAGAACCATAAGTGGAAGTGCCCTAGGCTCTCTTGCTTTGTTTTTTAGATGTTTCAGGAAACACCATACACTTCTCCAGAGTGGCTGTTGGCAATTTACATCCCGCCCATCAGCATAACAAGGCTCCCAGTGTTCCATGGCCTGTCCTGCCTTTCTGGATTTTACACATTTTTCAGATGGCCCTTTTGACTGGGGGGCAGTGAGACTTCATTGTAGTGCAGATTTCCTTTGCAAGCTTGCTTGGTTGGCCAAAAAGGGCGTATGCGTTTTTTCCTGAATATATTCAGGAAAAAACGCATACGCCCTTTTTGGCCAAGTGCATCATTGTGGACGTTCTGCCTCTTTTCCTATGCTTTACATGCAATTCCAGTCTACCACCTGAAATCGGTTTCCGGCAATTCTGCCCCGCTTTCAAGTCCTCTTGGCAGCCTTACTTCAATATATTTTTGGGCGATAGCTGTCATTTATAACTCTGAAGTTTTGTGAATTAAAGTGTCCCTGAGCTAATTTCTTCAACTCGCTTTCTTGTGAGCTGGCCGCAACACCGCAGCCTTGCTTCAGGCCCTAGTGTTGTTCCGGCTTGGCACGCTGAGCCTTTGGTTAATTCCTCTTCCTGGTGGGAAATGAAAGTTAAATTTTCCCTCCAGACACCTCCATGTATTCTCTCATTGGTTCTCCCTATTCCTGTTCATTTTCCGCAGAAATTGCAAACTGGGCCAAACAGGAGGTTAAAGGCACTGACTCTCCAAGTGGGGAGAGTGTTAGTAAAGCGTCTGGAATGTTGCACCCGAGTACCAAGGGACGAAAACTGAGTCACATTTGAACACGTTTCCCGATCACACGGTGGATCATACTCTGGGTTCCACATGCCTGTTTTAGCTGAAGGAAGAATCCCTTAAACCTGGAGAGTTGAGACCCATGGAATGGGTACCATGCAATATGACTTCAAAGGGTCTGCATTTGCACACCGAACCTCACCAATCCTATCACTGCTGCGTTTATGCCGCTGTACACACGCTTGATTCTCTTTCGGAGACATATAAATCCATAGGTTTTAAGATTCTTGCTAGTCAGGTATATACTTAGGCGTTTAATATGGGGTGTTGAGTCCACTTCGTTGAGCAAGGAGTAGCTCTTGTCTATTACATATTTGGCTTATGGAACGGTATCTGTGCTAATTTCAATCTCTGGTTTTATGCAGCACCCCAACTCACCTTTCCCCTTAAGCAAGCAAAAGTTGGTTTTCTACATTTGAGACCCTGTTCTGTTTTGTAATTTAGTTCCTGTGTAGCCAAGTTTACATTCCGTGTAGTAGTGATATCTTATGATGTTTCTTTTTCTCTGTGACTTATTTCACTTAGAATCATCGTACCTGAATCCACTCATTAATGCAGCTATGGGCCTGATGACATAGATTTCATTGCTGAGTGATATTGCATTGTACGTAAGTACCACAACTTCTTTATCCATTTTTCACTTTCTGTGATATTGAACTTGTACTGTAAACGAGGTTCTTGTAAACAGATCCGTCCCAAACTTTGGCGTGGCTGTGTCTTTTTGATTTTAATTTCCCTAAGCTATAGGACCATAAGTGGAAGTGCCCTAGGCTCTGTCGCTTTGTTTTTTAGATGTTTCAGGAAACACCATACACTTCTCCAGAGTGGCTGTTGGCAATTTTCATCCCGCCCATCAGTATAACAAGGCTCCCAGTTCTCCATGGCCTGTCCTGCCTTTCTGGATTTTACACTATTTTCAGATGTTCCTTTTGACTGGGGGGCAGTGAGACTTCATTGTAGTGCAGATTTCCTTTGCAAGCTTGCTTGGTTGGCCAAGAAGAGCGTATGCGTTTTTTCCTGAATATATTCAGGAAAAAACGCATACGTCCTTTTTGGCCAAGTGCATCATTGTGGACGTTCTGCCTCTTTTCCTATGCTTTACATGCAATTCCAGTCTACCTCCTGAAATCGGTTTCCTGCAATTCTGCCCCGCTTTCAAGTCCTCTTGGCAGCCTTACTTCAATATATTTTTGGACGATAGCTGTCATTTATAACTCTGCAGGTTTGTGAATTACAGTGCCCCTGAGCTCCTTTGTTTAACTCGTTTTCTTGTGAGCTGGCCGCAACACCGCAGCATTGCTTCAACCCTAGTGTGGTTCCGGCATGGCATGCTGAGCCTTTGGTTAATTGCTCTTACTGGTGGGCAATGAGAGTTAAATTTGCCCGTCCAGACACCTCCAGCTAGTCTCTCATTGGTTCTCCCTATTCCTGTTCATTTTCCGCAGAAATTGCAAACTGGGCCAAACAGGAGGTTAAAGGCACTGACTCTCCAAGTGGGGAGAGTGTTAGTAAAGCGTCTGGAATGTTGTACCCGTGTACCAGGGGACGAAAACTGATACATTTGAACACGTTTCCCGATCACACGGTGGATCATACTCTGGGTTCCACATGCATGTTTTAGCTGAAGGAAAAATCCCTTAAACCTGGAGAGTTGTGACCCATGGAATGTATACCATGCAATATGACTTCAAAGGGTCTACATTTGCTCACCGAACCTCACCAATCCTATCACTGCTGCGTTTATGCTGCTGTACACACGCTTGATTCTCTTTCGGAGACATATATATCCATAGATTTTAAGATTCTTACTAGTCAGGTATATTCTTAGGCGTTTAATATGGGGTGTTGAGTCCACTTCGTTGAGCAAGGAGTAGCTCTTGTCTATTACATATTTGGCTTATGGAACGGTATCTGTGCTAATTTCAATCTCTGGTTTTATGCAGCACCCCAACTCACCTTTCCCCTTAAGCAAGCATAAGTTGGTTTTCTACATTTGAGACCCTGTTCTGTTTTGTAATTCAGTTCCTGTGTAGCCAAGTTTACATTCCGTGTAGTAGTGATATCTTATGATGTTTCTTTTTCTTTGTGACTTATTTCACTTAGAATCATCGTACCTGAATCCACTCATTATGCTGCTATGGGCCTGATGACATAGATTTCATTGCTGAGTGATATTGCATTGTACGTAAGTACCACAACTTCTTTATCCATTTTTAGCTTTCTGTGATATTGAACTTGTACCGTAAACGAGGTTCTTGTAAACAGAGCCTTCCCAAACTTTGGGGTGGCTGTGTCTTTTTGATTTTAATTTCCCTAAGCTATAGGACCATAAGTGGAAGTGCCCTAGGCTCTGTTGCTTTGTTTTTTAGATGTTTCAGGAAACACCATACACTTCTTCAGAGTGGCTGTTGCCAATTTACATCCCGCCCACCAGCATAACAAGGCTCCCAGTTCTCCATGGCCTGTCCTGCCTTTCTGGATTTTACACTTTTTCAGATGGCCCTTTTGACCTGGGGGAAGTGAGGCTTCATTGTAGTGCAGATTTCCTTTGCAAGCTTGCTTGGTTGGCCAGAAAGGGCATATGCGTTTCTTCATGAATATATTCAGGAAAAAACGCATGCGCCCTTTTTGGCCAAGTGCATCATTGTCGACGTTCTGAGTCTTTTCATATGTTGTCAATGCAATTCTAGTCTACCTCTTGAAATCGGTTTCCTGCAATTCTACCTTGCTGTCAGTGCCTCTTCATAGCCTTACCTCAATATACTTTTGGAAAATAGTTGGCCTTTATAACTCTGCAGGTTTTTGAATTGCAGTGGCCCTTAGCTCCATTTTTCAGCTCTTATTTTTGTGATCTTGCCTCATATCCACAGGATTTTTTCATGCCCTATTCTTCTTCTGGGGCGCCTTGCTCTGCCTTTGGTTAATTCTTCTTCCTGATGTGAAATTAGAGTGACATGTGCCCATTGAAACCGCTACAGCTATTTTCTCACTGGTTCCCCCTATTCCCATTCATCCTCCGCACTAACTGCAGACTGTGCGATACCGGAACTTAAAGGCATTGACTCTCCGTGTGGGGATGTTGTTAGTAAAGTGGCTGGAATGTTGATCCGGAGCCCCAGGAGAGGAAAATGAGGTGCGTTTTAGAAACCTTTCCCGATCATATGGTATACCATCCGCTGGATTTCCCATGCATGGTTTAGCTGTAGGAAGATTTCCTTCAACCTGGAGGGTTGGGACCCTTGGAATGAGTAGCATGAAGTATTGCATTAAACTTTCGGCAGTTGCTCACCAAAGCTCACCAATCCTCTCAGCCCCAAGTGTCCAGCCTTATGTCTTATCCAGCTGTGGGGTTTATATGTGGTCATTCCATGTTGCATCACAGCCCCTGAGCGAATTTTGTAAGAATTTTTCTCTCTTTCATTGTTTCTGCGTTTTGGTTTTAAAATTTATTTCTATAATGGGGTTTAGCTCATTTTCACTGCTGTGTTTGGCCACTCTGCACACACTTGATTCCCTTATGGAGATATATCAATACATGGGTTTTAAGATTCTTATTACTCAGATATATTTCTCTGCAGTGTATAGGGTGTGTTGAGGTCAGTTCATTGAGCAAGGTGTAGATCTTGTCTAATACCTATTTGGTTTATTGAACGGTATCTGTGCTAATTTCAAACTCTGGTTTTATGCATCACCCCACCTCTCCTTTCCCCTTAAGCTGACATAAGTGTGTTTTCTAAATGTGAGACACTGTTCTGTTTTGTAATTCATTTTTTGTGCAGCCATATTTATCCTCCCTCTATAAGTGATATCTTATGATATGTTTCTTTTTCTGTTTGACTTATTTCAAGTAGTATTATCGGACCTAAATCCACTCTTTATCCTTCTACTAGCCTTATTACATTGATTTCATGGTGAAGAGATATTCCATTGTACATAAGTACCACATTTTCTTTATCCATTGTTCTCTTTCCTGGGATATTTAAGGTGTACTGAAGTTGAGGTTCTTGTAAACAGAGTAGCCCTAAACTGTGGTGTGCTTGTGTCTTGTTGATTTTTAGACTTCCCTAGATATACTTCCATGATTGGAAGTGCCCTATGCTCTGTAGCTCTGTTTTTTAGATGATTTAGGAACCACCATACACTTCTCCAGAGTGGCTCTCGGCAGTTCACACACTGTCCATCAGCGTATAAAGGCTCCCTGTTCTCCATGGCCTGTCCTGCATTTCTGGTTTTTACAATTTTTTCGGATGGCCCTTTTGACCGGTGGGAAATGAGACTTCTTTGTTGTGCACATTTGCATTGCTTGCTTGCTTGGTTGCCCATAAAGTGCGTATGCGTTTTTTCCTGGATATATTCAGGAAAAAACGCATACTCCTTTTTGGGCCAACTGCATCATTGTCGAAATTCTGCCGCTTTTCATGTGCTTTAAAGACGAGTCCAATCTATCTCTTGAAATCTGTTTCTTGCAATTCTGTCTTGCATTCAGATCCTCTTCTTTGCCTTACCTCAACATATTTTTGGACGTTAGTTTTCATTTATAACTCTGCAGGTTTGTGAATTGCAGTGACCCTGAGCTCCATTTTTTAAGTTGCTCTTTTGTGAGCTGGCCTCAAAGCCGCAGGATTGCTTCAGGCCCTATTTTGGCTCCAGCGAGGCGGGCTGAGCCTTTTTTTAATTCTTATTCTTAATTGGAAATTAGAGTGACATATGCCCGTCCAAACCCCTACAACTATTCTCTCATTGGTTCCCCCTCTTCCCGTTCATCCTCCTCACAATTTGCAAAATGTGTGAAACAGAAGTTTAAATGTGCTGATTCTCTAAGTGGGGAGATTCTAAGTAACGTGGCTGGAATGATGAACAGGAGCACGAGGAGAGGATAAATGAGGTGCATTTTAGACACATCTCCCCATCACATGGTGTACAGTCCTCTGGGTTTTCCATGCATGTTTTAGCTGTAGGAAGATCCCTTGAACCTGCAGATTTGGGACCCATTGAATGGGTACCAGGTAGTATTACTTTAAAGGGTGTGCATTTCCTCACCCAACCTCACATTTCTCTTAGCACGAACAGTTTCCAGCCTTATGTGTCATCCTGCTGTGGGTCTAGATGTGTTCAATCCATGTTGCATCACCGTCCCTGAGGAAAAGTTGTAAGAGGTTTTCTCTGTCTCTCTGTCGTTTATTTTTTTCAATTTATTACTATATTGGTTACAGCTGATTTTCAAAGCTCTGTTTCTTGCTGCTGTACATCCACTTGATTCACATACAGAGAGACATCAATAAATTCTTTTTCAGATTCTTACCAGTCATATATATTCTTTTCCGGTGACTTGAGTGTGCTGAGTGCAGTTCTTTTAGCTACCGTGTAGGCCTTGTTGATTATCAGTTTGGTATTTGGAATGGTATCTTTGCTAATTTCAACCTCCTGGATGATGCCTCACCCCTCCCCACCTTTCCCGTTTAGCAGCCTTACGCGTGTTTTCTACATACTTGACTATGTTTTTCTTTTGTAATTTATTTCATGTGTAGCCATTTTGGATTCCACCTTTAAGTGATATCTTATGATATGTGTCTTTTTCTTTTTGAATTATGTCACTTAGAATGATCATACGTAACTCCTCCGGAGTTGTTACAACTGGCCATATTTCATTGATTTCCAGGCTGAGTAATATTCCACTCTACATAAGTACCACATCTCTATCCATTTTTTCCCTCCAGAGACATTTAAGTTATATCCTAGTCGAGGATCTTTTAAACAGAGAGGCAGTAAACATTGGGGTGCCTGTGTCCTCTCGATTTTTGTTTTTCCCAAGACATACGCCCATGAGTGCAAGTGCCCTATGCTCTGTAGCTCATTTTTTAGATGCTTTAGTAAACACAATACACTTCTCCAGAATGGCCGTTGGCAATATACATTTCCACTATAAGCCTCACAGGGCTCCCTCTTCTCCTTGCCCTGTCCTGCATTTCTGGTGTTTACACTTTATGAGGATGGCTCTTCTGACTGATGCGAAGTGATATCTTTTGTAGTATTGATTTCCAGTGCCCACCTGTTTGGTTGGCTAAAAAAGTGTATGCCCTTTTCTTGAATATATACAGAAAAAAACGCATACAGCCTTTTTGGCCAACTGCAATGTTGGCAATGTTCAGCCCCTTTTCTTGTGCTTAATGGCGAGTCCTTCCTACCTCCTCAAATCCCTTTCCTGCCATTCTCCCTTGCTTACCAATCCTTTTCTCTGACTTTCCTCAAGACATTTTTCAGTGATAGATATTTTCAACTCTGCAGTTTCGTGAATTTTACTGCCCCTGAGTTCCATTGTTCAACTTGTGTTTATGGGAACTGGCCACAAAGCAGTGGGATTTCCTCAAGCCCTATACTGTTTCCATGGGCAACCCTAGCCTTTGGTCAATTCGTCTTCCTGATTGGAAATTAGAGTGACATGTGCCTGTCTGAACACCTAGGACTTGTCTCTCATTGTTCCTCATCCTTCCGCTTCATCCTCTGGACAAATTCCAAACTGTACGCAACAGGATGTTGACAGTGCTGACATCTCCAAGTGGGGAGACTGTTAGTAAAGACGCTGGAGGGGTGAACCCGAGCACCAGGAGATGAGGAGATGAGATGCCTTTTCCAAACTCTTCCCGATCAGACGGTATACCATCCTCTGGGTGTGACAGACATGTTTTAGCAGTAGGAAGAGTCCCATTCATGTAAGGAGAACACCAGGGCTTTTTCAAAATCAGTGTCTCCCCGAAACCCAAACTGGGGAATTTTTTAAGCTACGGCTACACATATGTTCATTAAGGGCCTTGGGAAGTAGGCAGAGTCCAAACTTTAGATGATTGAAGTCTTCAGGGTCAGAAGCACTCACCACCGGCTTCCCTTAGGTTACACTTTAACTGTCATTGATAGATGATGTCAATAAAAATATCTATTCTTTTTCCGATTATTTCCCCTTATAGGTTATTGCAAAATATTGAGTGTAGTTCCCTGTGCTATACAGTAGTTCCTTGTTGATGATCTATTTTATACATAGCAGTGTGTATGTGTTAATTCCAAACTGTTAATTTATCCCTCCTCCCACCTTTCCCCTTTGGTAATAATAAATTATAAGATTTTATACTTCTCAGAAATGGGGGAGCTGAAAGAGAGGTATCATTTTCAATGGAAAAGCATTTAAAACAAGATTGAAGCTTTAACCAAGATTATTAGGTGTACATCCTTGGAAAGAAATCACTTCATTTCTCTAATATTGACCTGACAAATAAGACAAACCTTTTCACTGAACTTGCTTATAATAAAGTGATGGAAATATCAAATGGAAGTGTTAGAAACATTTTATTTTACCCGAGCCTTATAAACTGTTCTATGTTAACTACAGTTTGGCTCACACATCTGTTCATTGAAGTTACAATAGTCTCAATTTCTGTTACTGATCCTCCAGAGTGGACCCCGACAAGTGTCCCCCTGCCCAGTGTCATTGGGGCCAACAGATCGAGACTGAGTTTGGTTCACAAGCAAAGGAAACTTTATATTTTAAACAGAGAATGGAGAGGTGAGAGCACGCACTACCCCGTGGGCTGTGGGCTGGGCTGCTGTGTAGAGATCCTGTCAGAGTCAGTGGGAGGGAGGGGGCGGAGCACTCGAGAGCCGGGTTGGCTGCAGCTCAGCCTCTATATCTTGGAGTCTGCACTGGGCCCCAGGAGCTGAGGTGTCGACCCAGCCATTCTGCACTAGGAAATCTGGTCTGAAGTGCCGGGTGTGGAACCTCTGCATGCGGGACCCTAGGAGCACGTGAAATTAGACAAAGCACAAAGGATAAAAAAGGTCAGACTTGACTTTATTGCCCAGATTCTATTTTTATCTCCCAGGGATTTTTAATGGGCTTTGCTGGGGACAAACCCCTCCTCTGCCTTTTGTCCCGTTCCTCATTCTTGGAGTGCTGAGGGTGCAGACCTTTCTTCTGTAACTGCTGAGTGCTGAGTTGGGAGCCCTCATACCAGGGGACGAGGGTCAGAACTTCTCCCCAGCAGCCTCCAGGTGACGTTGATTGGCCCCAGGACCCCTGCCTCCCTGCTCGTCCGCCTGAGCACCAGCATTGGAAGTGTTATAGATTCTAATGACCTTTAAGGGTCCAGGAAAGAGATGTGCAGAGACGCTGTGGGGGCCGGTTTCACCCCGCCCCACATTTGTTCGGCCACCTTAGGCTGACCGTTTCTGCCAGCCTAGATGCTCTGACCAGTAGTCTGCTCTTTCTTCAATTAGGCCCCTGAATTAACGTAAAAACAGCACCAGGTGTCAGAGCCCTGCCCGCTCAACTCCCAGACAGTCCAGGGTCAATGGTGATCAAGGACCATGATGGCCACTGAGTCAACAGCCTTTTGAAGTAAACAGGAGTCCAGCCGGTCTTATTGGCCACCATCATCACGGTGTCTGTAGGCTTTTCTATGGTGACAGTGTGATATACGTTTCCCCCGCCAAGATTATTAGCTCCCCTCCGGGTGCAGTAAGTCCTGCAAGCAGTAGTCTACTCCTTCGGGACACACTATTGTTGTTTTATGAGAGAAACTCCAGGTCAAGTGATGTTCACACGAGTCGTCATGGTGCCCTGTTGCCCCTGGTTATCTCTCTGGATGTTGGAGTTGGAGGGCCTCCTCACTCGAGGTCGGTGTGCCCACGGAGCGAACCCTGCAACTTCAGGGCATGGTTGGTGATTAGGATCACCACGTGGGGTCCTTTTCCCTTAGGAGAGAGGTGGCCTTTTGGGCTGCTGATTTTCAGGTTTTTAGATACCGCCAGTATCTTGGCCAGATGTGGCAGTGGGCCAAGCCCCTTGGTGACTGTAGTTTATCCTACCTGGATGGCATTCTTGTGTTGTTCCATTTCAAGTGGTCCCAGTTTTTGCACTAATTCTCCAATGGCGACTCACCTTTCACCGGGAATGGAAAGGTCAAAGGGTTTAGCTCAATTAGGGAGTTCCAGGGCAAGGGTCTGAATTGACTGCTCTTTCCATTCTTGAAAGGCCACTTCTGGATTCTGTTCAAAAGGATCATCATCTTTTCCTTTCAGTGTTTCATATAGAGGCCCAGCTAGTAGACTGTAGTTAGGGATCCAGAAGCAGCAAACCCTGGCCTCCCCAGGAACCCCTAAGCTGTCTTCTAGTTTTAGAAAGGGGTAAGGCTGCAAATGGTTTCTTCCCTTTCCTGGGATGGGCTTCTCCGACCTTCTGTGAGAATGAAGCCCAGGCAGGTCACCGCAGTCTGTGATATTTGAGCTTTTTCTTGGACAACTTCTATCCTTTATTGGCTTGGTAGTTCAGAGGCCTCCTTAGTAGGGCTGGCGATCAGAATGTCGTCTGCATATTGAAGGAGGGTTTCCTTTTCCAGAGGTAGAACTTTTCAGTCTTTAGCTAAGCTTTCCCCAAAGATGGTGTGGGAATTTTTGAACCCTTGGGGCAAGACGGCCCGGAAGTATTGTTTTAGTTGTATGTTGAGTCCTGCCACTCACAAGCCAAAATTTCTTGTGACTCTGGGACTAATGGAATACAAAAGAAGGCATCATTGAGACTAATACAGAATACCATGTCCTGGTGGTTGGTAGAATGACCAGCAGGGTGTAGGAATTAGGAGCAACTGGAGGTATATCCTCAGTGGCTTCACTGACTGTCCTGACATCCTTTACCAGGTCCCCAGCAGCCCATGGGGCTCTCGTGGTCAGGCCAATCCCAGGATATGGAGCTCTCCTGGGCAGGTACCCCACCCCCAACCCAGCCCACGGGGCTCTCGTGGTCAGGCCTCTCCCAGGATACAGAGCTACCCTTGCAGGTACCGTGGCAGGGCTGGGCACACAGGAACCGTGCACATAGCTCTCACTGAAGAGCACCCCCATCTCACCTGTCGCTCAGAGCTGACACAGAGCACCTCAGAGCAGGACTTGAACTAACAAACAGCAGCTGCGACAGGTCTGTGACCCTGGGCATCACTCTGTGTGGCCTCCCTCCACCTGGTCTTCCAGAGACTTCCACTGCACCCGGGGCACCAGGCCTCTGTCTCCAACCACCACCCACCCCTCCTCTCCCTGACTCCTGGGTTCCTCTCATTAGGAGAGGCTTTTCTTGAAGTTGTCTCCCACTCATGGGCCAGATAAAATGATTAGAAAACAAGCCAAAGCTGCAGCCCCTTGTCTATCCTGACTCTCAGGAGCCCACACCTGTTCCTTGGACCTGGCCGGTTCAGCAAGTTCCATTTTCTGCAACTGTGAGCCCCTGAGGGGTGATGATTGGCTGACCTGGGCAGCCTTACCGTGCCGGCCAGCCCTCCCCAGGTGTGCCTGGGTTGAGATCAATATAAATACCACTCCAGGCAGCAAGAGCCCCTGCAGCTGTGCCTGACGCCATTTTCTCTGCCCTGTCAGCAGTCTCGGGGCTGGGCTGGTGGGAGGGAGTGAGAGGCCACGGCTTTGTGGGTGGCCCAGTGTGAGTGGGGCTCTGCTGGACTTTCTGCAGCAGTTGCCAGGCTGCCACCTGCTAAAGAAGAGGATGTGTCACCCATACCTGCTGCTGGAATTTCTCCCTGGGCAGAGGTGAGGAAGGAAAAAAGCAGTGGGAGCAGGGACAGGACGGGTATCTCAGGCAGGGAAATGGAAATCTTCCAGAAGAGCACCCAGGACCAGGGCCATCCTGGCTGGCCTGCAGGCACCAAGTCAGCTGGCATGCTGTCACTCATGTGGCTCCATGGCCCTTCCTCTAGGCTTTCAAGTCCTTGTATATATTCAGGTGTTTTACCTGGGAAGGGTGGGAACAGTTCAGCAGCAACTGGCCTGGGGCTCAGCTCACGTTCACTCACAGATGCCTCGGCACGGTGCCCCAGCTTTGCAATGAGGACGCTTGTTGTGTGGGGGCTGCTGGCTGAATGGGAGACGATTCCCCACCACTGACCAACTTCAGAATTGTTTACAACTGGAGCAAGGGCCCTGATACGGTTTCCCTCTGAGTAACTGGTGGGTTCTGTTTTTTTTTTCTCTTTTTCATTTTTGGTTCAAGGTAGAATTTATTCCTCTTTTTTGTATTTACAGATATAAGCATGGAAATAATTTATTCATATAAATACATGTATGTGAAGGGAATAATTGTTTTTTCTGTTTTGTTTTTTAAATTTTATTTCTTTTTAATTTTGAATTTTATTTTATATTTTTATACAGCAAGTTCTTATTGGTTATCTATTTTATACATATAAATGTTTACATGCCAATCCCAATCTCTCAACTCCTCCCACCACCACCCCCCCAAGAGCTTTCCCCCCTTGTTGTCCATACGATTGTTGTCTACATCTGTTGCTCTATTTATGCCTTGCAAAACGGTTAATCTGTACAGTTTTTCTAGGTTCCACATATATGCATGAATATACAAGATTTGTTTTTCTCTTTCTGACTTACTTCACTCTGTATGACAGTCTCTAGATCCATCGACGTCTCTACAAATGACCCAATTTCATTCCTTTCATGGCTTAGTAATATTCCATTTTATATATGTACCACATCTTTATGCATTCGTCTGTCTGTGGGCATTTAGGTTGCTTCCATTACCTCGATATTGTAAATAGTGATGCAATGAACATTGCGGTGAATGTCTCTTTTTGATTTATGGTTTTGTCTGGGTATATGTCCAGTACTGGGATTGCTGTATCATATGGTAATTCTATTAATAGTTTCTTAAGAAACTCCATATTGTTCTCCATAGTGACTGTGTCAATTTATATTCCCAACAATAGTGGAAGAGGCTTCCTTTTCTCCACACCCATTCCAGCATTTGTTGTTTGTAGATTTTCAGATGATGCCCATTCTAACAGGTGTGAGGTGATACCTCATTGTTGAGTCCATTTCGTTGAGCAAGGGGTAGGTCTTCTCTATTACATATTTGGCTTATGGAACGGTATCTGTGCTAATTTCAAACTCTGGTTTTATGCAGCACCCCAACTCACCTTTCCCCTTAAGCAAGCATAAGTTGGTTTTCTAAACTTGAGACCCTGTTCTGTTTTGTAATTCAGTTCCTGTGTAGCCAAGTTTACATTCCGTGCATTAGTGATACCTTATGATGTTTCTTTTTCTGTGTGACTTATTTCACTTAGAATCATCGTGCCTCAATCCACTCATTATGCTGGTACAGGCCTGGTGACACAGATTTCATTGCTGAGTGGTATTCTGTTGTACGTAAGTACCGCAACTTCTTTATCAATTATTTGTTCTCTGGGATATTTAACTTGTACCGTAGAAGAGGTTCCTGTAAACAGAGCCATCCCAAATTTTGGGGTGGCTGTGTCTTTTTGATTTTAATTTCCCTAAGCTATAGGACCATAAGTGGAAATGCCCTAGACTCTGTTGCTTTGTTTTTCAGATGTATCAGGAAACACTATACACTTCTCCAGAGTGACTGTTGGCAATTTACATCCCGCCCATCAGCATAACAAGGCTCCCAGTTCTCCATGGCCTGTCCTGCCTTTCTGGATTTTACACTTTTTTCAGATGGCCCTTTAGACCAGGGGGAAGTGACACTTCATAGTAGTTCGGATTTCCATTGCAAGCTTGCTTGGTTTGCCAAAAAGGGCGTATGTGTTTTTTCCTGAATATATTCAGGAACAAACTCATACGCCCTTTTTTGTCACGTGCATCATTGTCGATGTTCTGCCTCTTTTCCTATGCTTTAAATGCAAATCCAGTCTACCTCCTGAAATCGGTTTCCTGAAATTCTGCCCCGCTTTCAAGTCCTCTTCGCAGCCTTACTTCAATATATTTTTGGACATTATCTGTCATTTATAACTCTGCAGGTTTGTGAATTACAGGGCCCCTGAGCTCCTTTCTTCAACTCGCTTTCTTGTGAGCTGGCCGCAAACCCGCAAGACTGCTTCAGGCCCTAATCTGCTTCTGGCAGGGCACGCTGAGCCTTTGGTTAATTCCTCTTCCTGGTGGGAAATGAGTGTTAAATATGCCCGTCCAGACACCTACCTCACTCTCAACCCCTTGGTGATGTGGGTCCTCTGGTTTGTGGCCACCTTTGCTGGGTTCCTCACCTTTCGATGATGTGGTCCCACTAGTGTGAGGACACTCCTGTCTGGTTCTCATCCACGTGGTTATGTGGACCCCCTGGTGAGAGTCTGTTCCTGGCTGTGTTCCTCACCCTTCTGTGAGGGAGACCCTCTGCTGATAGGTCACTCCTGCATGGCTGGCACACATTGCCTTGGTGAAGTCAGCTGTGTGGTGGCAGTTGGAGCGTGCTGGGGATCTCCTGCCCCCGGTGATGAGGGCCCTCTTGCGTCAGGCCCTAACTGCTGGGCTCACCAACTTTTCTTAGTGAGCCCAATGATGCTTGGGCACTCCTCTTAGGACCCCATCTCCATGGGGATGTGGGCCTTCTGCTCTGAGGTCCCAACGGCTGGGTTGTTCACATTTTCATGATGTGGGCTCTCTGGTGTTAGTTCACAGAGGCCTGGATCCCATAGCCTCTGTGCTCTTGGCCGCCTGCTGGGAGGTTCCAACTGCTGGATTCCTCACTTTTTTAATTTTTTAGGCCCTCTGTTGTGAGGATCCTCCTGCCTGCCTCACTCCCAGCCCCTTCGTGATGTGTGTCCTCTGGTTTGAGGTCACATGTGCTGGGTTCCTCACCTTTCGATGATGTGGGACCAATGGTCTTAGGAGACTCCTGCCTGGTTCACATCCCCTTTGTGATGTGGGCCCTCTGGTGAGAGTCTGATCCTGGCTGGGTTCCTCACCCATCTGTGAGGTGGGCCCTCTACTATCAGGTAACTCTTGCCTGGCTTGCTCACCTCGCCTTGTTGACATGAGCCCTCTGGTGGCACTTGGACCCTGCTGGGAGCCTCCTCATCTCTTTGATGAGGGCCCTCTGACGTCAGGCCCTAACTGTTGGGCTCCCCAACTTTTCTTAGTGAGCCCAGTGATGCTCGGGCACTCCTCTTAGGTTCCCATCTCCATGGGGATGTGGGCCTTCTGCTCTGAGGTTCCAACGGCTGGGTTGATCACAGTTTCATGATGTGGGCTCTCTGGTGTTAGTTCACTGTGGCCTGGATCCCATAGCCTCTGTGCTCTTGGCCGCCTGCTGGGAGGTTCCAACTGCTGGATTCCTCACTTTTTAAATTTTTTAGGCCCTCTGTTGTGAGGATCCTCCTGCCTGCCTCACTCCCAGCCCCTTCGTGATGTGTGTCCTCTGGTTTGAGGCCACATGTGCTGGGTTCCTCACCTTTCGATGATGTGGGACCAATGGTCTTAGGAGACTCCTGCCTGGTTCACATCCCCTTGGTGATGTGGGCCCTCTGTTGAGAGTCTGATCCTGGCTGGGTTCCTCACCCTTCTGTGAGGTGGGCCGTCTGCTGTGAGGTCACTCCTGCCTGGCTTGCTCACCTCGCCTTGTGGACATGAGCCCTCTGGTGGCACTTGGAGCCTGCTGGGAGTCTCCTCCCCTCGGTGATGAGGGCCCTCTTGCGTCAGGCCCTAACTGCTGGGCTCACCACATTTTGTGATGTGCGCCCAGTGGTTCGAAGACACTCCATCCAGGTTCACATCCCCATTGGGATGTGGGCCTTCTGCTCTGAGGTCCCAACGGCTGGGTTGTTCACAGTTTCATGATGTGGGCTCTCTGCTGTTAGTTCGCTCTGGCCTGGATGTCATAGCCTCTGTGCTCTGGGCCGCCTGCTGGAAGGTTCCAACTGCTCGATTCCTCAACTTTTGTATTCTATGGGTCCTGTGTTGTGATGCTCCTCCTGCCTGCCTCACTCGCAACCCCTTCTTGATGTGGGTCCTCTGGTTTGAGGCCACATGTGCTGGGTTCCGCAACTTTCAATGATGTGGCCCCACTGGTGTGAGGACACTCCTGCCTGGTTCCCATCCCCTTGGTGATGTGGGCCTTCTGGTGACAGTCTTATCCTGGCTGGGTTCCTCACTCTTCTGTGAGGTAGGCCCTCTGCTGTGAGGTCAATCCTGCCTGACTTGCACACATCACCTTGGTGACGTGGGCCCTCTGTTGGCACATGGAACCTGCTGGGAGCCTCCTGCCCTCGGTGATGACGGCCCTCTAGCATCAGGCCCTAACTGCTGGGCTCCCCACGTTTTCTGATGTGAACCCAGTGATGCCAGGACACTCCTGTCAGGTTCCCATCCCCATGGGGATGTGGGCTTTCTGCTCTGAGGTCCCAACGCCTGGGTGGCTCACAGTTTCATGATGTGGGCTCTCTGCTGTTAGTTCACTCCTGCCTGCATCCCATAGCTTCTGTGCTCTCGGCCGCCTGCTGGGAGGTTCCAAATGCTGGATTCCTCACCTTTTTTATTCTTTGGGCCCTCTGTTTTTAGGCTACTCCTACCTGCCTCACTCCCATCCCCTTTGTGATGTATGTCCTCTGATATGAGGCCGTATGTGCTGGGTTCTTCACCTTTCAATGATGTGGCCCCACTGGTGGGAGGACAGTCCTGACTGGTTCCCATCCCCTTGGTGTTGTGGGCCCTCTGGCAAGAGTCTCATCCTACCTCGGTTCCTCACCCTTCTGTGAGATAGGCCCTCTGCTGTGAGGTCACTACTGCCTGGCTGGCGCATGCCACCTTGTAGACGTGGGCCCTCTGTTGGCAGTTGGAACCTGCTGGGAGTCTCCTCCCCTCAGTTATGAGGGCTCCCTGGCGTCGGGCCCTAACTGCTGGGCTCCTAACATTTTCTGATATGTGCTAAGTGGTGCGAAGCCACTCCTGCCAGGTTCCCATCCCAATGGGGATGTGGGCCTTCTGTTCTGAGGTCCCAACGGCTGGGTTGCTCACAGGTTCATGATGTGGGCCCTCTGCTGTGAGTTCACTGTGGCCTGGATCCCATAGCCTCGGTGCTCTGGGCCACTTGCTGGGAGGTTCCAACTGCTGGATTCCTCAACTTTTATATTCTATGGACCCTGTGTTGTGAGGCCAGTCCTTCCAGCCTCATTCCGAAACCCTTGGTGATGTGGTTCCTCTGGTTTGAGGCTACATGTCCTGGGATCCTCACCTTTCGATGATGTTGTCCCACTGGTGTGGGGACACTCCTGCCTGGTTCCCATCCCCTTGGTGATGTGGGCCCTCTGGTGAGAGTCTGAACCTGGCTGTGTTCCTCACCCTTCTGTGAGGTGGGCCCTCTGCTGTGAGGTCACTCCTGCCGGGCTGGCACACTCTTATTTTGCCTCACACCCAGCCCCTTGGTGATAGGTGTCCTATGGTTTGAAGCCACATGTTCTGGGTTCCTCACCTTTAGATGATGTGGCCCTACTCATGTGAGGACACTCCTGCCTGGTTCCAATCCATTTGGTGATGTGGGCCCTCTGGTGCAAGTCTGATCCTGACTGGGTTCGTCACACTTCTCTGAGGTGGGACCTCTGCTGTGAGGTCTTTCGTGCCTGGTTGGCACACATCGCCTTGGTGACGTCAGCCCTCTGGTGGCAGTTGGAGCCTGCTGGGAGCCTCCTTCCTTTGGTGATGAGGGTCCTCTGGCATCAGGCCCTAACTGCAGGTCTCCCAAAATTTTCTGACATGTTCTCAGTGGTGCGAGGACACTCCTACCAGATTTATATCCCCATGGGGATGTGGGCCTCCTGCTCTGAGGTCCCAATGGCTGGGTTGCTCAGTTTCATGACATGGGCCCTCTTCTGTGAGTTCACTGTGGCCTGGATCCCATAGCCTCGGTGCTCTGGGCCGCCTGCTGGGAGGTTCCAACTGCTGGATTCCTCACTTTTTTATTCTATGGGCCCAGTGTTGTGAGGCTACTCCTGCCTGCCTCACTCCAAGGCCCTTGGTGATGTGGGTCCTCTGGTTTGAGGACACATGTGCTGAGTACGTCACCTTTCGCTGATGTGGCCCCACTGGTGTGAAGACACTCCTGCCTGGTTCCCATCCCCTTGGTGATGTGGGCCCTCTGGTGAGAGTCTGATGTTGGCTGGGTTTCTCACCCTTCTGTGAGGTGGGACCTCTGCTGTGAGGTAACTCATGCCTGGCTTGCTTATGTTGCCTTGGCAACGTGAGCACTCAGGTGGCAGTTGGGGCCTGCTGGGAATCTCCTCCCCTCGGTTATGAGAGCTCTGGATAAAACACATATGCCCTTTTTTGCCAAGTGCATTATTTTCCAAGTTCTGTCTCTTTTCCTATGCTTTAAGAGCGACTCCCGTGTACCTTCTGAAATCGGTTTCCAGCAATCCTGCCCCGCATTCAAGTCCTCTTCGCAGCCTTACTTCAGTATAATTTTGGATGATAGCTGTCATTTATAACTCTGCAGGTTTGTGAATGACAGTGCCCCTGAGCTCCTTTCTTCAACTCGCTTTCTTGTGAGCTGGCCGCAACACCGCAGCATTGCTTCAGGCCCTAGTGTGGTTCTGGCATGGCACGCTGAGCCTTTGGTTAATTCCTCTCCCTGGTGGGAAATGAGAGTTAAATTTGCCCGTCCAGACACCTCCAGCTAGTCTCTCATTGGTTCTCCCTATTCCTGTTCATTTTCCGCAGAAATTGCAAACTGGGCCAAACAGGAGGTTAAAGGCACTGACTCTCCAAGTGGGGAGAGTGTTAGTAAAGCGTCTGGAATGTTGCACCCGAGTACCGGGGGACGAAACCTGAGACACCTTTGAACACGTTTCCCGATCACATGGTGGATCATACACTGGGTTCCACATGCATGTTTTAGCTGAAGGAAGAATCCCTTAAACCTGGAGAGTTGAGACCCATGGAATGGGTACCATGCAATATGACTTCAAAGGGTCTGCATTTGCTCACCGATCCTCACCAATCCTATCACTGCTGCGTTTATGCCGCTGTACACACGCTTGATTCTCTTTCGGAGACATATAAATCCATAGGTTTTAAGATTCTTACTAGTCAGATATATTCTTAGGCGTTTAATATGGGGTGTTGAGTCCACTTCGTTGAGCAAGGAGTAGCTCTTTTCTATTACATATTTGGCTTATGGAACGGTATCTGTGCTTATTTCAATCTCTGGTTTTATGCAGCACCCCAACTCACCTTTCCCCTCAAGCAAGCATAAGTTGGTTTTCTACATTTGAGACCCTGTTCTGTTTTGTAATTCAGTTCCTGTGTAGCCAAGTTTACATTCCGTGCAGTAGTGATATCTTATGTTGTTTCTTTTTCTGTGTGAATTATTTCACTTAGAATCATTGTACCTGAATCCACTCATTATGCTGCTACGGACCTGATGACATAGATTTCATTGCTGAGTGACATTGCATTGTACGTAAGTACCACAACTTCTTTATCCATTTTTCGCTTTCTGTGATATTGAACATGTACCGTAAACGAGGTTCTTGTAAACAGAGCCATCCCAAACTTTGGGGTGGCTGTGTCTTTTTGATTTTAATTTCCCTAAGCTATAGGACCATAAGTGGAAGTGCCCTAGGCTCTGTTGCTTTGTTTTTTAGATGTTTCAGGAAACACCATACACTTCTCCAGAGTGGCTGTTGGCAATTTACATCCCGCCCATCAGCATAACAAGGCTCCAAGTTCTCCATGGCCTGTCCTGCCTTTCTGGATTTTACACTTTTCTCAGATGGCCCTTTTGACCGGGGGGCAGTGAGACTTCATTGTAGTGCAGATTTCCTTTGCAAGCTTGCTTGGTTGGCCAAAAAGGGCGTATGCGTTTTTTCCTGAGGAAAAAACGCATATGCCCTTTTTGGCCAAGTGCATCATTGTGGACGTTCTGCCTCTTTTCCTATGCTTTACATGCAATTCCAGTCTACCTCCTGAAATTGGTTTCCTGCAATTCTGCCCCGCTTTCAACTCCACTTGGCAGCCTTACTTCAATATCTTTTTGGACGATAGCTGTCATTTATAACTCTGCAGGTTTGTGAATGACAGTGCCCATGAGCTCCTTTCTTCAACTCGCTTTCTTGTGAGCTGGCCGCAACACCGCAGGATTGCTTCAGGCCCTAGTGTTGTTCCGGCATGGCACGCTGAGCCTTTGGTTAATTCCTCTTCCTGGTGGGAAATGAGAGTTAAATTTGCCCGTCCCGACACCTCCAGCTAGTCTCTCATTGGTTCTCCCTATTCCTGTTCATTTTCCACAGAAATTGCAAACTGGGCCAAACAGGAGGTTAAAGGCACTGACTCTCCAAGTGGGGAGAGTGTTAGTAAAGCGTCTGGAATGTTGCACCCGAGTACCGGGGGACGAAACCTGAGACCCTTTAAACACGTTTCCCGATCACACGGTGGATCATACTCTGGGTTCCACATGCATGTTTTAGCTGAAGGAAGAATCCCTTAAACCTGGAGAGTTGAGACCCATGGAATGGGTACCATGCAATATGATTTCAAAGGGTCTGCATTTGCTCACCGAACCTCACCAATCCTATCACTGCTGCGTTTATGCCGCTGAATATATTCAGGAAAAAACACATACGCCCTTTTTGGCCAAGTGCATCATTGTGGATGTTCTGCCTCTTTTCCTATGCTTTACATGCAATTCCAGTCTACCTCCTGAAATCAGTTTCCTGCAATTCTGCCCCGCTTTCAACTCCACTTGGCGGCATTACTTCAATATATTTTTGGACTATAGCTGTCATTTATAACTCTGCAGGTTTGTGAATGACAGTGCCCCTGAGCTCCTTTCTTCAACTCGCTTTCTTGTGAGCTGGCCGCAACACCGCAGCATTGCTTCAGGCCCTAGTGTGGTTCTGGCATGGCACGCTGAGCCTTTGGTTAATTCCTCTCCCTGGTGGGAAATGAGAGTTAAATTTGCCCGTCCAGACACCTCCAGCTAGTCTCTCATTGGTTCTCCCTATTCCTGTTCATTTTCCGCAGAAATTGCAAACTGGGCCAAACAGGAGGTTAAAGGCACTGACTCTCCAAGTGGGGAGAGTGTTAGTAAAGCGTCTGGAATGTTGCACCCGAGTACCGGGGGACGAAACCTGAGACACCTTTGAACACGTTTCCCGATCACATGGTGGATCATACTCTGGGTTCCACATGCATGTTTTAGCTGAAGGAAGAATCCCTTAAACCTGGAGAGTTGAGACCCATGGAATGGGTACCATGCAATATGACTTCAAAGGGTCTGCATTTGCTCACCGATCCTCACCAATCCTATCACTGCTGCGTTTATGCCGCTGTACACACGCTTGATTCTCTTTCGGAGACATATAAATCCATAGGTTTTAAGATTCTTACTAGTCAGTTATATTCTTAGGCGTTTAATATGGGGTGTTGAGTCCACTTCGTTGAGCAAGGAGTAGCTCTTGTCTATTACATATTTGGCTTATGGAACGGTATCTGTGCTTATTTCAATCTCTGGTTTTATGCAGCACCCCAACTCACCTTTCCCCTTAAGCAAGCATAAGTTGGTTTTCTACATTTGAGACCCTGTTCTGTTTTGTAATTCAGTTCCTGTGTAGCCAAGTTTACATTCCGTGTAGTAGTGATATCTTATGATGTTTGTTTTTCTTTGTGACTTATTTCACTTAGAATCATCGTACCTGAATCCACTCATTATGCTGCTATGGGCCTGATGACATAGATTTCATTGCTGAGTGATATTGCATTGTACGTATGTACCACAACTTCTTTATCCATTTTTCACTTTCTGTGATACTGAACTTGTACCGTAAACGAGGTTCTTGTAAACAGAGCCATCCCAAACTTTGGGGTGGCTGTGTCTTTTTGATTTTAATTTCCCTAAGCTATAGGACCATAAGTGGAAATGCCCTAGGCTCTGTTGCTTTGTTTTTTAGATGTTTCAGGAAACACCATACACTTCCCCAGAGTGGCTGTTGGCAATTTACATCCCGCCCATCAGCATAACAAGGCTCCCAGTTCTCCATGGTCTCTCCTGCCTTTCTGGATTTTACACTTTTTTCAGATGGCCCTTTTGACCAGGGGACAGTGAGACTTCATTGTAGTGCACATTTCCTTTGCAAGCTTGCTTGGTTGGCCAAAAAGGGCGTATGCGTTTTTTCCTGAATGTATTCAGGAAAAAACGCATACGCCCTTTTTGGCCAAGTGCATCATTGTGGACGTTCTGCCTCTTTTCCTATGCTTTACATGCAATTCCAGTCTACCTCCTGAAATTGGTTTCCTGCAATTCTGCCCCGCTTTCAACTCCACTTGGCAGCCTTACTTCAATATCTTTTTGGACGATAGCTGTCATTTATAACTCTGCAGGTTTGTGAATGACAGTGCCCATGAGCTCCTTTCTTCAACTCGCTTTCTTGTGAGCTGGCCGCAACACCGCAGGATTGCTTCAGGCCCTAGTGTTGTTCCGGCATGGCACGCTGAGCCTTTGGTTAATTCCTCTTCCTGGTGGGAAATGAGAGTTAAATTTGCCCGTCCCGACACCTCCAGCTAGTCTCTCATTGGTTCTCCCTATTCCTGTTCATTTTCCGCAGAAATTGCAAACTGGGCCAAACAGGAGGTTAAAGGCACTGACTCTCCAAGTGGCGAGAGTGTTAGTAAAGCGTCTGGAATGTTGCACCCGAGTACCGGGGGATGAAACCTGAGACCCTTTAAACACGTTTCCCGATCACACGGTGGATCATACTCTGGGTTCCACATGCATGTTTTAGCTGAAGGAAGAATCCCTTAAACCTGGAGAGTTGAGACCCATGGAATGGGTACCATGCAATATGATTTCAAAGGGTCTGCATTTGCTCACCGAACCTCACCAATCCTATCACTGCTGCGTTTATGCCGCTGAATATATTCAGGAAAAAACACATACGCCCTTTTTGGCCAAGTGCATCATTGTGGACGTTCTGCCTCTTTTCCTATGCTTTACATGCAATTCCAGTCTACCTCCTGAAATCAGTTTCCTGCAATTCTGCCCCGCTTTCAGCTCCACTTGGCGGCATTACTTCAATATATTTTTGGACTATAGCTGTCATTTATAACTCTGCAGGTTTGTGAATGACAGTGCCCCTGAGCTCCTTTCTTCAACTCGCTTTCTTGTGAGCTGGCCGCAACACCGCAGCATTGCTTCAGGCCCTAGTGTGGTTCTGGCATGGCACGCTGAGCCTTTGGTTAATTCCTCTTCCTGGTGGGAAATGAGAGTTAAATTTGCCCGTCCAGACACCTCCAGCTAGTCTCTCATTGGTTCTCCCTATTCCTGTTCATTTTCCGCAGAAATTGCAAACTGGGCCAAACAGGAGGTTAAAGGCACTGACTCTCCAAGTGGGGAGAGTGTTAGTAAAGCGTCTGGAATGTTGCACCCGAGTACCGGGGGACGAAACCTGAGACACCTTTGAACACGTTTCCCGATCACATGGTGGATCATACTCTGGGTTCCACATGCATGTTTTAGCTGAAGGAAGAATCCCTTAAACCTGGAGAGTTGAGACCCATGGAATGGGTACCATGCAATATGACTTCAAAGGGTCTGCATTTGCTCACCGATCCTCACCAATCCTATCACTGCTGCGTTTATGCCGCTGTACACACGCTTGATTCTCTTTCGGAGACATATAAATCCATAGGTTTTAAGATTCTTACTAGTCAGTTATATTCTTAGGCGTTTAATATGGGGTGTTGAGTCCACTTCGTTGAGCAAGGAGTAGCTCTTGTCTATTACATATTTGGCTTATGGAACGGTATCTGTGCTTATTTCAATCTCTGGTTTTATGCAGCACCCCAACTCACCTTTCCCCTCAAGCAAGCATAAGTTGGTTTTCTACATTTGAGACCCTGTTCTGTTTTGTAATTCAGTTCCTGTGTAGCCAAGTTTACATTCCGTGCAGTAGTGATATCTTATGTTGTTTCTTTTTCTGTGTGAATTATTTCACTTAGAATCATTGTACCTGAATCCACTCATTATGCTGCTACGGACCTGATGACATAGATTTCATTGCTGAGTGACATTGCATTGTACGTAAGTACCACAACTTCTTTATCCATTTTTCGCTTTCTGTGATATTGAACATGTACCGTAAACGAGGTTCTTGTAAACAGAGCCATCCCAAACTTTGGGGTGGCTGTGTCTTTTTGATTTTAATTTCCCTAAGCTATAGGACCATAAGTGGAAATGCCCTAGGCTCTGTTGCTTTGTTTTTTAGATGTTTCAGGAAACACCATACACTTCCCCAGAGTGGCTGTTGGCAATTTACATCCCGCCCATCAGCATAACAAGGCTCCCAGTTCTCCATGGTCTCTCCTGCCTTTCTGGATTTTACACTTTTTTCAGATGGCCCTTTTGACCAGGGGACAGTGAGACTTCATTGTAGTGCAGATTTCCTTTGCAAGCTTGCTTGGTTGGCCAAAAAGGGCGTATGCGTTTTTTCCTGAGGAAAAAACGCATATGCCCTTTTTGGCCAAGTGCATCATTGTGGACGTTCTGCCTCTTTTCCTATGCTTTACATGCAATTCCAGTCTACCTCCTGAAATTGGTTTCCTGCAATTCTGCCCCGCTTTCAACTCCACTTGGCAGCCTTACTTCAATATCTTTTTGGACGATAGCTGTCATTTATAACTCTGCAGGTTTGTGAATGACAGTGCCCATGAGCTCCTTTCTTCAACTCGCTTTCTTGTGAGCTGGCCGCAACACCGCAGGATTGCTTCAGGCCCTAGTGTTGTTCCGGCATGGCACGCTGAGCCTTTGGTTAATTCCTCTTCCTGGTGGGAAATGAGAGTTAAATTTGCCCGTCCCGACACCTCCAGCTAGTCTCTCATTGGTTCTCCCTATTCCTGTTCATTTTCCGCAGAAATTGCAAACTGGGCCAAACAGGAGGTTAAAGGCACTGACTCTCCAAGTGGGGAGAGTGTTAGTAAAGCGTCTGGAATGTTGCACCCGAGTACCGGGGGACGAAACCTGAGACCCTTTAAACACGTTTCCCGATCACACGGTGGATCATACTCTGGGTTCCACATGCATGTTTTAGCTGAAGGAAGAATCCCTTAAACCTGGAGAGTTGAGACCCATGGAATGGGTACCATGCAATATGATTTCAAAGGGTCTGCATTTGCTCACCGAACCTCACCAATCCTATCACTGCTGCGTTTATGCCGCTGAATATATTCAGGAAAAAACACATACGCCCTTTTTGGCCAAGTGCATCATTGTGGACGTTCTGCCTCTTTTCCTATGCTTTACATGCAATTCCAGTCTACCTCCTGAAATCAGTTTCCTGCAATTCTGCCCCGCTTTCAACTCCACTTGGCGGCATTACTTCAATATATTTTTGGACTATAGCTGTCATTTATAACTCTGCAGGTTTGTGAATGACAGTGCCCCTGAGCTCCTTTCTTCAACTCGCTTTCTTGTGAGCTGGCCGCAACACCGCAGCATTGCTTCAGGCCCTAGTGTGGTTCTGGCATGGCACGCTGAGCCTTTGGTTAATTCCTCTCCCTGGTGGGAAATGAGAGTTAAATTTGCCCGTCCAGACACCTCCAGCTAGTCTCTCATTGGTTCTCCCTATTCCTGTTCATTTTCCGCAGAAATTGCAAACTGGGCCAAACAGGAGGTTAAAGGCACTGACTCTCCAAGTGGGGAGAGTGTTAGTAAAGCGTCTGGAATGTTGCACCCGAGTACCGGGGGACGAAACCTGAGACACCTTTGAACACGTTTCCCGATCACACGGTGGATCATACTCTGGGTTCCACATGCATGTTTTAGCTGAAGGAAGAATCCCTTAAACCTGGAGAGTTGAGACCCATGGAATGGGTACCATGCAATATGACTTCAAAGGGTCTGCATTTGCTCACCGATCCTCACCAATCCTATCACTGCTGCGTTTATGCCGCTGTACACACGCTTGATTCTCTTTCGGAGACATATAAATCCATAGGTTTTAAGATTCTTACTAGTCAGTTATATTCTTAGGCGTTTAATATGGGGTGTTGAGTCCACTTCGTTGAGCAAGGAGTAGCTCTTGTCTATTACATATTTGGCTTATGGAACGGTATCTGTGCTTATTTCAATCTCTGGTTTTATGCAGCACCCCAACTCACCTTTCCCCTTAAGCAAGCATAAGTTGGTTTTCTACATTTGAGACCCTGTTCTGTTTTATAATCCAGTTCCTGTGTAGCCAAGTTTACATTCCGTGTAGTAGTGATATCTTATGATGTTTCTTTTTCTCTGTGACTTATTTCACTTAGAATCATCATACCTGAATCCACTCATTATGCTTCTCCGGGCCTGACGACATAGATTTCATTGCTGAGTGATATTGCATTGTACGTAAGTACCACAACTTCTTTATCCATTTTTCGCTTTCTGTGATATTGAACTTGTACCGTAAACGAGGTTCTTGTAAACAGAACCGTCCCAAACTTTGGGGTGGCTGTGTCTTTTTGAATTTAATTTCCCTAAGCTATAGGACTATAAGTGGAATTGCCCTAGGCTCTGTTGCTTTGTTTTTTAGATGTTTCAGGAAACACCATACACTTCTCCAGAGTGGCTGTTGGCAATATACATCCCGCCCATGAGCATAACAAGGCTCCCAGTTCTCCATGGCCTGTCCTGTCTTTCTGGATTTTACACTTTTTTCAGATGGCCCTTTTGACCGGGGGGCAGTGAGACTTCATTGTAGTGAAGATTTCCTTTGCAAGCTTGCTTGGTTGGCCAAAAAGGGCGTATGCGTTTTTTCCTGAATATATTCAGGAAAAAACGCATACGCCCTTTTTGGCCAAGTGCATCATTGTGGACGTTCTGCCTCTTTTCCTGTGGTTTACATGCAAATCCAGTCTACCTCCTGAAATCGGTTTCCTGCAATTCTGCCCCGCTTTCAAGTCCTCTTGGCAGCCTTACTTCAATATATTTTTGTACGATAGCTGTCAATTTTAACTCTGCAGGTTTGTGAATGACAGTGCCCCTGAGCTCCTTTCTTCAACTTGCTTTCTTGTGAGCTGGCCGCAACACCGCAGGATTGCTTCAGGTCCCAGTGTGGTTCCGGCATGGCACGCTGAGCCTTTGGTTAATTCCTCTTCCTGGTGGGAAATGAGAGTTAAATTTGCCCGTCCAGACACCTCCAGCTAGTCTCTCATTGGTTCTCCCTATTCCTGTTCATTTTCCGCAGAAATTGCAAACTGGGCCAAACAGGAGGTTAAAGGCACTGACTCTCCAAGTGGGGAGAGTGTTAGTAAATCGTCTGGAATGTTGCATCCGAGTACCAGGGGACGAAAACTGAGACACATTTGAACACGTTTCCCGATCACATGGTGGATCATACTCTGGGTTCCACATGCATGTTTTAGCTGAAGGAAGAATCCCTTAAACCTGGAGAGTTGAGACCCCTGCAATGGGTACCATGCAATATGACTTCAAAGGGTCTGCATTTGCTCACCGAACCTCACCAATCCTATCACTGCTGCATTTATGCCACTGTACACACGCTTGATTCTCTTTCTGAGACATATAAATCCATAGGTTTTAAGATTCTTACTAGTCAGGTATATTCTTAGGCGTTTAATATGGGGTGTAGAGTCCACTTCGTTGAGCAAGGAGTAGCTCTTGTCTATTACATATTTGGCTTATGGAACGGTATCTGTGCTAATTTCAATCTCTGGTTTTATGCAGCACCCCAACTCACCTTTCCCCTTAAGCAAGCATAAGTCGGTTTTCTACATTTGAGACCCTGTTCTGTTTTGTAATTCAGTTCCTGTGTAGCCAAGTTTACATTCCATGTGGTAGAGATATCTTATGATGTTTCTTTTTCTGTGTGACTTATTTCACTTAGAATCATCGTACCTGAATCCACTCATTATGCTGCTATGGGCCTGATGACATAGATTTCATTGCTGAGTGATATTGCATTGTACGTAAGTACCACAACTTCTTTATCCATTTTTCACTTTCTGTGATTTTGAACTTATACTGTAAACGAGGTTCTTGTAAACAGAGCCTTCCCAAACTTTGGGGTGGCTGTGTCTATTTGATTTTAATTTCCCTAAGCTATAGGACCATAAGTGGAAGTGCCCTAGGCTCTGTTGCTTTGTTTTGTAGATGTTTCAGGAAACACCATACACTTCTCCAGAGTGGCTGTTGGCAATTTACATCCCGCCCATCAGCATAACAAGGCTCCCAGTTCTCCATGGCCTGTCCTGCCTTTCTGGATTTTACACTTTTTTCAGATGGCCCTTTTGACAGGGGGGCAGTGAGACTTCATTGTAGTGCAGATTTCCTTTGCAAGCTTGCTTGGTTGGCCAAAAAGTGCGTATGCGTTTATTCCTGAATATATTCAGGAAAAAACGCATACGCCCTTTTTGGCCAAGTGCATCATTGTGGACGTTCTGCCTCTTTTCCTATGCTTTACATGCAATTCCAGTCTACCTCCTGAAATCGGTTTCCTGCAATTCTGCCCCGCTTTCAAGTCCTCTTGGCAGCCTTACTTCCATATATTTTTGGACGATAGCTGTCATTTATAACTCTGCAGGTTTGTGAATGATAGTGCCCCTGAGCTCCTTTCTTCAACTCGCTTTCTTGTGAGCTGGCCGCAACACCGCAGCATTGCTTCAGGCCCTAGTGTGGTTCAGGCATGGCACGCTGAGCCTTTGGTTAATTCCTCTTCCTGGTGGGAAATGAGAGTTAAATTTGCCCGTCCAGACACCTCCAGCTAGTCTCTCATTGGTTCTCCCTATTCCTGTTCATTTTCCGCAGAAATTGCAAACTGGGCCAAACAGGAGGTTAAAGGCACTGACTCTCCAAGTGGGGAGAGTGTTAGTAAAGCGTCTGGAATGTTGCACCCGAGTACCGGGGGATGAAAACTGACACAATTAAACACGTTTCCCGATCACACGGTGGATCATACTCTGGGTTCCACATGCATGTTTTAGCTGAAGGAAGAATCCCTTAAACCTGGAGAGTTGAGACCCATGGAATGGGTACCATGCAATATGACTTCAAAGGTTCTGCATTTGCTCACCGAACCTCACCAATCCTATCACTGCTGCGTTTATGACACTGTACACACGCTTGATTCTCTTTCGGAGACATATAAATCCATAGGTTTTAAGATTCTTTCTAGTCAGGTATATTCTTACGCGTTTAATATGGGGTGTAGAGTCCACTTCGTTGAGCAAGGAGTAGCTCTTGTCTATTAAATATTTGGCTTATGGAACGGTATCTGTTCTAATTTCAATCTCTGGTTTTATGCAGCACCCCAACTCACCTTTCGCCTTAAGCAAGCATAAGTTGGTTTTCTACATTTGAGACCCTGTTCTGTTTTGTAATTCAGTTCCTGTGTAGCCAAGTTTACATTCCTTGTAGTAGTGATATCTTATGATGTTTGTTTTTCTGTGTGACTTATTTCACTTAGAATCATCGTACCTGAATCCACTCATTATGCTGCTACGGGCCTGATGACATAGATTTCATTGCTGAGTGATATTGCATTGTACGTAAGTACCACAACTTCTTTATCCATTTTTCGCTTTCTGTGATATTGAACTTGGACCATAAATGAGGTTCTTGTACACAGACCTGTCCCTAACTTTGGGGTGGCTGAGTCTTTTTGATTTTAATTTCCCTAAGCTATAGGACCATAAGTGGAAGTGCCCTAGGCTCTGTTGCTTTGTTTTTTAGATGTTTCAGGAAACACCATACACTTCTCCAGAGTGGCTGTTGGCAATTTACATCCCGCCCATCAGCATAACAAGGCTCCCAGTTCTCCATGGCCTGTCCTGCCTTTCTGGATTTTACACTTTTTTCAGATGGCCCTTTTGACCGGGGAGCAGTGAGACTTCATTGTAGTGCAGATTTCCTTTGCAAGCTTGCTTGGTTGGCCAAAAAGGGCGTATGCGTTTTTTCCTGAATATATTAAGGAAAAAACGCATACGCCCTTTTTGGCCAAGTGCATCATTGTGGACGTTCTGCCTCTTTTCCTATGCTTTACATGCAATTCCAGTCTACCTCCTGAAATCGGTTTCCTGCAATTCTGCCCCGCTTTCAAGTCCTCTTGGCAGCCTTACTTCAATATATTTTTGGACGATAGCTGTCATTTATAACTCTGCAGGTTTGTGAATGACAGTGCCCCTGAGCTCCTTTCTTCAACTCGCTTTCTTGTGAGCTGGCCGCAACACCGCAGCATTGCTTCAGGCCCTAGTGTGGTTCCGGCATGGCACGCTGAGCCTTTGGTTAATTCCTCTTCCTGGTGGGAAATGAGAGTTAAATTTGCCCGTCCAGACACCTCCAGCTAGTCTCTCATTGGTTCTCCCTATTCCTGTTCATTTTCCGCAGAAATTGCAAACTGGGCCAAACAGGAGGTTAAAGGCACTGACTCTCCAAGTGGGGAGAGTGTTAGTAAAGCGTCTGGAATGTTGCACCCGAGTACCGGGGGACGAAACCTGAGACACCTTTGAACACGTTTCCCGATCACACGGTGGATCATACTCTGGGTTCCACATGCATGTATTAGCTGAAGGAAGAATCCCTTAAACCTGGAGAGTTGAGACCCATGGAATGGGTACCATGCAATATGACTTCAAAGGGTCTGCATTTGCTCACCGATCCTCACCAATCCTATCACTGCTGCGTTTATGCCGCTGTACACACGCTTGATTCTCTTTCGGAGACATATAAATCCATAGGTTTTAAGATTCTTACTAGTCAGTTATATTCTTAGGCGTTTAATATGGGGTGTTGAGTCCACTTCGTTGAGCAAGGAGTAGCTCTTGTCTATTACATATTTGGCTTATGGAACGGTATCTGTGCTAATTTCAATCTCTGGTTTTATGCAGCAACCCAACTCACATTTCCCCTTAAGCAAGCATAAGTTGGTTTTCTACATTTGAGACCCTGTTCTGTTTTATAATCCAGTTCCTGTGTAGCCAAGTTTACATTCCGTGTAGTAGTGATATCTTATGATGTTTCTTTTTCTCTGTGACTTATTTCACTTAGAATCATCATACCTGAATCCACTCATTATGCTTCTCCGGGCCTGACGACATAGATTTCATTGCTGAGTGATATTGCATTGTATGTAAGTACCACAACTTCTTTATCCATTTTTCGCTTTCTGTGATATTGAACTTGTACCGTAAACGAGGTTCTTGTAAACAGAACCGTCCCAAACATTGGGGTGGCTGTGTCTTTTTGAATTTAATTTCCCTAAGCTATAGGACCATAAGTGGAATTGCCCTAGGCTCTGTTGCTTTGTTTTTTAGATGTTTCAGGAAACACCATACACTTCTCCAGAGTGGCTGTTGGCAATATACATCCCGCCCATGAGCATAACAAGGCTCCCAGTTCTCCATGGCCTGTCCTGTCTTTCTGGATTTTACACTTTTTTCAGATGGCCCTTTTGACCGGGGGGCAGTGAGACTTCATTGTAGTGAAGATTTCCTTTGCAAGCTTGCTTGGTTGGCCAAAAAGGGCGTATGCGTTTTTTCCTGAATATATTCAGGAAAAAACGCATACGCCCTTTTTGGCCAAGTGCATCATTGTGGACGTTCTGCCTCTTTTCCTGTGGTTTACATGCAAATCCAGTCTACCTCCTGAAATCGGTTTCCTGCAATTCTGCCCCGCTTTCAAGTCCTCTTGGCAGCCTTACTTCAATATATTTTTGTACGATAGCTGTCAATTTTAACTCTGCAGGTTTGTGAATAACAGTGCCCCTGAGCTCCTTTCTTCAACTCGCTTTCTTGTGAGCTGGCCGCAACACCGCAGGATTGCTTCAGGTCCCAGTGTGGTTCCGGCATGGCACGCTGAGCCTTTGGTTAATTCCTCTTCCTGGTGGGAAATGAGAGTTAAATTTGCCCGTCCAGACACCTCCAGCTAGTCTCTCATTGGTTCTCCCTATTCCTGTTCATTTTCCGCAGAAATTGCAAACTGGGCCAAACAGGAGGTTAAAGGCACTGACTCTCCAAGTGGGGAGAGTGTTAGTAAAGCGTCTGGAATGTTGCATCCGAGTACCAGGGGACGAAAACTGAGACACATTTGAACACGTTTCCCGATCACATGGTGGATCATACTCTGGGTTCCACATGCATGTTTTAGCTGAAGGAAGAATCCCTTAAACCTGGAGAGTTGAGACCCCTGCAATGGGTACCATGCAATATGACTTCAAAGGGTCTGCATTTGCTCACCGAACCTCACCAATCCTATCACTGCTGCATTTATGCCACTGTACACATGCTTGATTCTCTTTCTGAGACATATAAATCCATAGGTTTTAAGATTCTTACTAGTCAGGTATATTCTTAGGCGTTTAATATGGGGTGTAGAGTCCACTTCGTTGAGCAAGGAGTAGCTCTTGTCTGTTACATATTTGGCTTATGGAACGGTATCTGTGCTAATTTCAATCTCTGGTTTTATGCAGCACCCCAACTCACCTTTCCCCTTAAGCAAGCATAAGACGGTTTTCTACATTTGAGACCCTGTTCTGTTTTGTAATTCAGTTCCTGTGTAGCCAAGTTTACATTCCATGTGGTAGAGATATCTTATGATGTTTCTTTTTCTGTGTGACTTATTTCACTTAGAATCATCGTACCTGAATCCACTCATTATGCTGCTATGGGCCTGATGACATAGATTTCATTGCTGAGTGATATTGCATTGTACGTAAGTACCACAACTTCTTTATCCATTTTTCACTTTCTGTGATTTTGAACTTATACTGTAAACGAGGTTCTTGTAAACAGAGCCTTCCCAAACTTTGGGGTGGCTGTGTCTTTTTGATTTTAATTTCCCTAAGCTATAGGACCATAAGTGGAAGTGCCCTAGGCTCTGTTGCTTTGTTTTGTACATGTTTCAGGAAACACCATACACTTCTCCAGAGTGGCTGTTGGCAATTTACATCCCGCCCATCAGCATAACAAGGCTCCCAGTTCTCCATGGCCTGTCCTGCCTTTCTGGATTTTACACTTTTTTCAGATGGCCCTTTTGCCCGCGGGATAGTGAGACTTCATTGTAGTGCAGATTCCCTTTGCAAGCTTGCTTGGTTGGCCAAAAAGGGCATATGCGTTTTTTCCTGAATATATTCAGGAAAAAACGCATACGCCCTTTTTGGCCAAGTGCATCATTGTGGACGTTCTGCCTCTTTTCCTATGCTTTACATGCAATTCCAGTCTACCTCCTGAAATCGGTTTCCTGCAATTCTGCCCCGCTTTCAAGTCCTCTTGGCAGCCTTACTTCAATATATTTTTGGACGATAGCTGTCATTTATAACTCTGCAGGTTTGTGAATTACAGTGCCCCTGAGCTCCTTTCTTCAACTCGTTTTCTTGTGAGCTGGCCGCAACACCGCAGCATTGCTTCAGGCCCTAGTGTGGTTCCAGAATGGCACGCTGAGCCTTTGGTTAATTCCTCTTCCTGGTGGGCAATGAGAGTTAAATTTGCCCGTCCAGACACCTCCAGCTAGTCTCTCATTGGTTCTCCCTATTCCTGTTCATTTTCCGCAGAAATTGCAAACTGGGCCAAACAGGAAGTTAAAGGCACTGACTCTCCAAGTGGGGAGAGTGTTAGTAAAGCGTCTGGAATGTTGCACCCGAGTACCGGGGGACGAAAACTGAGTCACATTTGAACATGTTTCCCGATCACACGGTGGATCATACTCTGGGTTCCACATGCATGTTTTAGCTGAAGGAAGAATCCCTTAAACCTGGAGAGTTGAGACCCATGGAATTGGTACCATGCAATATGACTTGAAAGGGTCTGCATTTGCTCACCGAACCTCAACAATCCTAACACTGCTGCGTTTATGCCGCTGTACACACGCTTGATTCTCTTTCGGAGACATATAAATCCATAGGTTTTAAGATTCTTACTAGTCAGGTATATTCTTATGCGTTTAATATGGGGTGTTGAGTCCACTTCGTTGAGCAATGAGTAGCTCTTGTCTATTACATATTTGGCTTATGGAACGGTATCCGTTCTAATTTCAATCTCTGGTTTTATGCAGCACCCCAACTCACCTTTCCCCTTAAGCAAGCATAAGTTGGTTTTCTACATTTGAGACCCTGTTCTGTTTTGTAATTCAGTTCCTGTGTAGCCAAGTTTACATTCCGTGTAGTAGTGATATCTTATGATGTTTCTTTTTCTGTGTGACTTATTTCACTTAGAATCATCGTACCTGAATCCACTCATTATGCTGCTACGGGCCTGATGACATAGATTTCATTGCTGAGTGATATTGCATTGTACGTAAGTACCACAACTTCTTTACCCATTTTTCGCTTTCTGTGATATTGAACTTGTACCGTAAACGAGGTTCTTGTAAACAGAGCCGTCCCAAACTTTGGGGTGGCTGTGTCTTTTTGATTTTAATTTCCCTAAGCTATAGGACCATAAGTGGAAGTGCCCTAGGCTCTGTTGCTTTGTTTTTTAGATGTTTCAGGAAACACCATACACTTCTCCAGAGTGGCTCTTGGCAATTTACATCCCGCCCATGAACATAAGAAGGCTCCCAGTTCTCCATGGCCTCTCCTGCCTTTCTGGATTTTACACTTTTTTCAGATGGCCCTTTTGACCAGGGGACAGTGAGACTTCATTATAGTGCAGATTTCCTTTGCAAGCTTGCTTGGTTGGCCAAAAAGGGCGTATGCGTTTTTTCCTGAATATATTCAGGAAAAAACGCATACGCCCTTTTTGGCCAAGTGCATCATTGTGGACGTTCTGCCTCTTTTCCTATGCTTTACATGCAATTCCAGTCTACCTCCTGAAATCGGTTTCCTGCAATTCTGCCCCGCTTTCAAGTCCTCTTGGCAGCCTTACTTCAATATATTTTTGGACGATAGCTGTCATTTATAACTCTGCAGGTTTGTGAATGATAGTGCCCCTGAGCTCCTTTCTTCAACTCGCTTTCTTGTGAGCTGGCCGCAACACCGCAGCATTGCTTCAGGCCCTAGTGTGGTTCCGGCATGACATGCTGAGCCTTTGGTTAATTCCTCTTCCTGGTGGGAAATGAGAGTTACATTTGCCCGTCCAGACACCTCCTGCTAGTCTCTCATTGGTTCTCCCTATTCCTGTTCATTTTCCGCAGAAATTGCAAACTGGGCCAAACAAGAGGTTAAAGGCACTGACTCTCCAAGTGGGGAGAGTGTTAGTAAAGCGTCTGGAATGTTGCACCCGAGTACCGGGGGATGAAAACTGACACAATTAAACACGTTTCCCGATCACACGGTGGATCATACTCTGGGTTCCACATGCATGTTTTAGCTGAAGGAAGAATCCCTTAAACCTGGAGAGTTGAGACCCATGGAATGGGTACCATGCAATATGACTTCAAAGGTTCTGCATTTGCTCACCGAACCTCACCAATCCTATCACTGCTGCGTTTATGACACTGTACACACGCTTGATTCTCTTTCGGAGACATATAAATCCATAGGTTTTAAGATTCTTTCTAGTCAGGTATATTCTTACGCGTTTAATATGGGGTGTAGAGTCCACTTCGTTGAGCAAGGAGTAGCTCTTGTCTATTAAATATTTGGCTTATGGAACGGTATCTGTTCTAATTTCAATCTCTGGTTTTATGCAGCACCCCAACTCACCTTTCGCCTTAAGCAAGCATAAGTTGGTTTTCTACATTTGAGACCCTGTTCTGTTTTGTAATTCAGTTCCTGTGTAGCCAAGTTTACATTCCTTGTAGTAGTGATATCTTATGATGTTTGTTTTTCTGTGTGACTTATTTCACTTAGAATCATCGTACCTGAATCCACTCATTATGCTGCTACGGGCCTGATGACATAGATTTCATTGCTGAGTGATATTGCATTGTACGTAAGTACCACAACTTCTTTATCCATTTTTCGCTTTCTGTGATATTGAACTTGGACCATAAATGAGGTTCTTGTACACAGACCTGTCCCTAACTTTGGGGTGGCTGAGTCTTTTTGATTTTAATTTCCCTAAGCTATAGGACCATAAGTGGAAGTGCCCTAGGCTCTGTTGCTTTGGTTTTTAGATGTTTCAGGAAACACCATACACTTCTCCAGAGTGGCTGTTGGCAATTTACATCCCGCCCATCAGCATAACAAGGCTCCCAGTTCTCCATGGCCTATCCTGCCTTTCTGGATTTTACACTTTTTTCAGATGGCCCTTTTGACCGGGGAGCAGTGAGACTTCATTGTAGTGCAGATTTCCTTTGCAAGCTTGCTTGGTTGGCCAAAAAGGGCGTATGCGTTTTTTCCTGAATATATTAAGGAAAAAACGCATACGCCCTTTTTGGCCAAGTGCATCATTGTGGACGTTCTGCCTCTTTTCCTATGCTTTACATGCAATTCCAGTCTACCTCCTGAAATCGGTTTCCTGCAATTCTGCCCCGCTTTCAAGTCCTCTTGGCAGCCTTACTTCAATATATTTTTGGACGATAGCTGTCATTTATAACTCTGCAGGTTTGTGAATGACAGTGCCCCTGAGCTCCTTTCTTCAACTCGCTTTCTTGTGAGCTGGCCGCAACACCGCAGCATTGCTTCAGGCCCTAGTGTGGTTCCGGCATGGCACGCTGAGCCTTTGGTTAATTCTTCTTCCTGGTGGGAAATGAGAGTTAAATTTGCCCGTCCAGACACCTCCAGCTAGTCTCTCATTGGTTCTCCCTATTCCTGTTCATTTTCCGCAGAAATTGCAAACTGGGCCAAACAGGAGGTTAAAGGCACTGACTCTCCAAGTGGGGAGAGTGTTAGTAAAGCGTCTGGAATGTTGCACCCGAGTACCGGGGGACGAAACCTGAGACACCTTTGAACACGTTTCCCGATCACATGGTGGATCATACTCTGGGTTCCACATGCATGTATTAGCTGAAGGAAGAATCCCTTAAACCTGGAGAGTTGAGACCCATGGAATGGGTACCATGCAATATGACTTCAAAGGGTCTGCATTTGCTCACCGATCCTCACCAATCCTATCACTGCTGCGTTTATGCCGCTGTACACACGCTTGATTCTCTTTCGGAGACATATAAATCCATAGGTTTTAAGATTCTTACTAGTCAGTTATATTCTTAGGCGTTTAATATGGGGTGTTGAGTCCACTTCGTTGAGCAAGGAGTAGCTCTTGTCTATTACATATTTGGCTTATGGAACGGTATCTGTGCTAATTTCAATCTCTGGTTTTATGCAGCAACCCAACTCACATTTCCCCTTAAGCAAGCATAAGTTGGTTTTCTACATTTGAGACCCTGTTCTGTTTTATAATCCAGTTCCTGTGTAGCCAAGTTTACATTCCGTGTAGTAGTGATATCTTATGATGTTTCTTTTTCTCTGTGACTTATTTCACTTAGAATCATCGTACCTGAATCCACTCATTATGCTTCTCCGGGCCTGACGACATAGATTTCATTGCTGAGTGATATTGCATTGTACGTAAGTACCACAACTTCTTTATCCATTTTTCGCTTTCTGTGATATTGAACTTGTACCGTAAACGAGGTTCTTGTAAACAGAACCGTCCCAAACTTTGGGGTGGCTGTGTCTTTTTGAATTTAATTTCCCTAAGCTATAGGACCATAAGTGGAATTGCCCTAGGCTCTGTTGCTTTGTTTTTTAGATGTTTCAGGAAACACCATACACTTCTCCAGAGTGGCTGTTGGCAATATACATCCCGCCCATGAGCATAACAAGGCTCCCAGTTCTCCATGGCCTGTCCTGTCTTTCTGGATTTTACACTTTTTTCAGATGGCCCTTTTGACCGGGGGGCAGTGAGACTTCATTGTAGTGAAGATTTCCTTTGCAAGCTTGCTTGGTTGGCCAAAAAGGGCGTATGCGTTTTTTCCTGAATATATTCAGGAAAAAACGCATACGCCCTTTTTGGCCAAGTGCATCATTGTGGACGTTCTGCCTCTTTTCCTGTGGTTTACATGCAAATCCAGTCTACCTCCTGAAATCGGTTTCCTGCAATTCTGCCCCGCTTTCAAGTCCTCTTGGCAGCCTTACTTCAATATATTTTTGTACGATAGCTGTCAATTTTAACTCTGCAGGTTTGTGAATGACAGTGCCCCTGAGCTCCTTTCTTCAACTCGCTTTCTTGTGAGCTGGCCGCAACACTGCAGGATTGCTTCAGGTCCCAGTGTGGTTCCGGCATGGCACGCTGAGCCTTTGGTTAATTCCTCTTCCTGGTGGGAAATGAGAGTTAAATTTGCCCGTCCAGACACCTCCAGCTAGTCTCTCATTGGTTCTCCCTATTCCTGTTCATTTTCCGCAGAAATTGCAAACTGGGCCAAACAGGAGGTTAAAGGCACTGACTCTCCAAGTGGGGAGAGTGTTAGTAAAGCGTCTGGAATGTTGCATCCGAGTACCAGGGGACGAAAACTGAGACACATTTGAACACGTTTCCCGATCACATGGTGGATCGTACTCTGGGTTCCACATGCATGTTTTAGCTGAAGGAAGAATCCCTTAAACCTGGAGAGTTGAGACCCCTGCAATGGGTACCATGCAATATGACTTCAAAGGGTCTGCATTTGCTCACCGAACCTCACCAATCCTATCACTGCTGCATTTATGCCACTGTACACACGCTTGATTCTCTTTCTGAGACATATAAATCCATAGGTTTTAAGATTCTTACTAGTCAGGTATATTCTTAGGCGTTTAATATGGGGTGTAGAGTCCACTTCGTTGAGCAAGGAGTAGCTCTTGTCTATTACATATTTGGCTTATGGAACGGTATCTGTGCTAATTTCAATCTCTGGTTTTATGCAGCACCCCAACTCACCTTTCCCCTTAAGCAAGCATAAGTCGGTTTTCTACATTTGAGACCCTGTTCTGTTTTGTAATTCAGTTCCTGTGTAGCCAAGTTTACATTCCATGTGGTAGAGATATCTTATGATGTTTCTTTTTCTGTGTGACTTATTTCACTTAGAATCATCGTACCTGAATCCACTCATTATGCTGCTATGGGCCTGATGACATAGATTTCATTGCTGAGTGATATTGCATTGTACGTAAGTACCACAACTTCTTTATCCATTTTTCACTTTCTGTGATTTTGAACTTATACTGTAAACGAGGTTCTTGTAAACAGAGCCTTCCCAAACTTTGGGGTGGCTGTGTCTTTTTGATTTTAATTTCCCTAAGCTATAGGACCATAAGTGGAAGTGCCCTAGGCTCTGTTGCTTTGTTTTGTAGATGTTTCAGGAAACACCATACACTTCTCCAGAGTGGCTGTTGGCAATTTACATCCCGCCCATCAGCATAACAAGGCTCCCAGTTCTCCATGGCCTGTCCTGCCTTTCTGGATTTTACACTTTTTTCAGATGGCCCTTTTGACAGGGGGGCAGTGAGACTTCATTGTAGTGCAGATTTCCTTTGCAAGCTTGCTTGGTTGGCCAAAAAGTGCGTATGCGTTTATTCCTGAATATATTCAGGAAAAAACGCATACGCCCTTTTTGGCCAAGTGCATCATTGTGGACGTTCTGCCTCTTTTCCTATGCTTTACATGCAATTCCAGTCTACCTCCTGAAATCGGTTTCCTGCAATTCTGCCCCGCTTTCAAGTCCTCTTGGCAGCCTTACTTCAAAATATTTTTGGACGATAGCTGTCATTTATAACTCTGCAGGTATGTGAATGACAGTGCCCCTGAGCTCCTTTCTTCAACTCGCTTTCTTGTGAGCTGGCCGCAACACCGCTGCATTGCTTCAGGCCCTAGTGTGGTTTCGGCATGGCACACTGAGCCTTTGGTTAATTCCTCTTCCTGGTGGGAAATGAGAGTTAAATTTGCCCGTCCAGACACCTCCAGCTAGTCTCTCATTGGTTCTCCCTATTCCTGTTCATTTTCCGCAGAAATTGCAAACTGGGCCAAACAGGAGGTTAAAGGCACTGACTCTCCAAGTGGGGAGAGTGTTAGTAAAGCGTCTGGAATGTTGCACCCGAGTACCAGGGGACGAAAACTGACACATTTGAACACGTTTCCCGATCACACGGTGGATCATACTCTGGGTTCCACATGCATGTTTTAGCTGAAGGAAGAATCCCTTAAACCTGGAGAGTTGAGACCCATGGAATGGGTACCATGCAATATGACTTCAAAGGGTCTGCATTTGCTCACCGAACCTCATCAATCCTATCACTGCTGCATTTATGCCGCTATACACACGCTTGATTCTCTTTCGGAGATATATAAATCCATAGGTTTTAAGATTCTTACTAGTCAGGTATATTTTTAGGCGTTTAATATGGGGTGTTGAGTCCACTTCGTTGAGCAAAGTGTAGCTCTTTTTTATTACATATTTGGCTTATGGAACGATATCTGTGCTAATTTCAATGTCTGGTTTTATGCAGCACCCCAACTCACCTTTCCCCTTAAGGAAGCATAAGTTGGTTTTCTACATTTGAGACCCTGTTCTGTTTTGTAATTCAGTTCCTGTGTAGCCAAGTTTACATTCCGTGTAGTAGTGATATCTTATGATGTTTATTTTTCTGTGTGACTTATTTCACTTAGAATCATCGTACCTGAATCCACTCATTATGCTGCTATGGGCCTGATGACATAGATTTCATTGCTGAGTGATATTGCATTGTAGGTAAGTACCACAACTTCTTTATCCATTTTTCACTTTCTGTGATATTGAACTTGTACCGTAAACGAGGTTCCTGTAAACAGAACCGTCCCAAACTTTGGGGTGGCTGTGTCTTTTTGATTTTAATTTCCCTAAGCTATAGGACCATAAGTGGAAGTGCCCTAGGCTCTATTGTTTTGTTTTTTACATGTTTCAGGAAACACCATACACTTCTCCAGAGTGGCTGTTGGCAATTTACATCCCGCCCATCAGCATAACAAGGCTCCCAGTTCTCCATGGCCTGTCCTGCCTTTCTGGATTTTATACTTTTTTCAGATGGCCCTTTTGCCCGCGGGATAGTGAGACTTCATTGTAGTGCAGATTCCCTTTGCAAGCTTGCTTGGTTGGCCAAAAAGGGCGTATGCGTTTTTTCCTGAATATATTCAGGAAAAAACGCATACGCCCTTTTTGGCCAAGTGCATCATTGTGGACGTTCTGCCTCTTTTCCTATGCTTTACATGCAATTCCAGTCTACCTCCTGAAATCGGTTTCCTGCAATTCTGCCCCGCTTTCAAGTCCTCTTGGCAGCCTTACTTCAATATATTTTTGGACGATAGCTGTCATTTATAACTCTGCAGGTTTGTGAATTACAGTGCCCCTGAGCTCCTTTCTTCAACTCGTTTTCTTGTGAGCTGGCCGCAACACCGCAGCATTGCTTCAGGCCCTAGTGTGGTTCCAGAATGGCACGCTGAGCCTTTGGTTAATTCCTCTTCCTGGTGGGCAATGAGAGTTAAATTTGCCCGTCCAGACACCTCCAGCTAGTCTCTCATTGGTTCTCCCTATTCCTGTTCATTTTCCGCAGAAATTGCAAACTGGGCCAAACAGGAGGTTAAAGGCACTGACTCTCCAAGTGGGGAGAGTGTTAGTAAAGCGTCTGGAATGTTGCACCCGAGTACCAGGGGACGAAAACTGAGTCACATTTGAACACGTTTCCCAATCACACGGTGGATCATACTCTGGGTTCCACATGCATGTTTTAGCTGAAGGAAGAATCCCTTAAACCTGGAGAGTTGAGACCCATGGAATTGGTACCATGCAATATGACTTGAAAGGGTCTGCATTTGCTCACCGAACCTCAACAATCCTAACACTGCTGTGTTTATGCCGCTGTACACACGCTTGATTCTCTTTCTGAGACATATAAATCCATAGGTTTTAAGATTCTTACTAGTCAGGTATATTCTTATGCGTTTAATATGGGGTGTTGAGTCCACTTCGTTGAGCAATGAGTAGCTCTTGTCTATTACATATTTGGCTTATGGAACGGTATCCGTTCTAATTTCAATCTCTGGTTTTATGCAGCACCCCAACTCACCTTTCCCCTTAAGCAAGCATAAGTTGGTTTTCTACATTTGAGACCCTGTTCTGTTTTGTAATTCAGTTCCTGTGTAGCCAAGTTTACATTCCGTGTAGTAGTGATATCTTATGATGTTTCTTTTTCTGTGTGACTTATTTCACTTAGAATCATCGTACCTGAATCCACTCATTATGCTGCTACGGGCCTGATGACATAGATTTCATTGCTGAGTGATATTGCATTGTACGTAAGTACCACAACTTCTTTACCCATTTTTCGCTTTCTGTGATATTGAACTTGTACCGTAAACGAGGTTCTTGTAAACAGAGCCGTCCCAAACTTTGGGGTGGCTGTGTCTTTTTGATTTTAATTTCCCTAAGCTATAGGACCATAAGTGGAAGTGCCCTAGGCTCTGTTGCTTTGTTTTTTAGATGTTTCAGGAAACACCATACACTTCTCCAGAGTGGCTGTTGGCAATTTACATCCCGCCCATCAGCATAACAAGGCTCCCAGTGTTCCATGGCCTGTCCTGCCTTTCTGGATTTTACACATTTTTCAGATGGCCCTTTTGACTGGGGGGCAGTGAGACTTCATTGTAGTTCAGATTTCCTTTGCAAGCTTGCTTGGTTGGCCAAAAAGGGCGTATGTGTTTTTTCCTGAATATATTCAGGAAAAAACGCATACGCCCTTTTTGGCCAAGTGCATCATTGTGGACGTTCTGCCTCTTTTCCTATGCTTTACATGCAATTCCAGTCTACCTCCTGAAATCGGTTTCCTGCAATTCTGCCCCGCTTTCAAGTCCTCTTGGCAGCCTTACTTCAATATATTTTTGGATGATAGCTATCATTTATAACTCTGCATGTCTGTGAATGACAGTGCCCCTGAGCTCCTTTCTTCAACTCGCGTTCTTGTGAGCTGGCCGCAACACAGTAGGATTGCTTCAGGCCCTAGTGTGGTTCAGGCATGGCACGCTGAGCCTTTGGTTAATTCCTCTTCCTGGTGGGTAATGAGAGTTAAATTTGACCGTCCAGACACCTCCAGCTAGTCTCTCTTGGTTCTCCCTATTCCTGTTCATTTTCCGCAGAAATTGCAAACTGGGCCAAAGAGGAGGTTAAAGGCACTGACTCTCCAAGTGGGGAGAGTGTTAGTAAAGCGTCTGGAATGTTGCACCCGAGTACCGGGGGACGAAACCTGAGACACCTTTGAACACGTTTCCCGATCACACGGTGGATCATACTCTGGGTTCCACATGCATGTTTTAGCTGAAGGAAGAATCCCTTAAACCTGGAGAGTTGAGACCCATGGAATGGGTACCATGCAACATGACTTCAAAGGGTCAGCATTTGCTCACCGATCCTCACCAATCCTATCACTGCTGCGTTTATGCCGCTGTACACACGCTTGATTCTCTTTCGGAGACATATAAATCCATAGGTTTTAAGATTCTTACTAGTCAGTTATATTCTTAGGCGTTTAATATGGGGTGTTGAGTCCACTTCGTTGAGCAAGGAGTAGCTCTTGTCTATTACATATTTGGCTTATGGAACGGTATCTGTTCTAATTTCAATCTCTGGTTTTATGCAGCACCCCAACTCACCTTTCGCCTTAAGCAAGCATAAGTTGGTTTTCTACATTTGAGACCCTGTTCTGTTTTGTAATTCAGTTCCTGTGTAGCCAAGTTTACATTCCTTGTAGTAGTGATATCTTATGATGTTTGTTTTTCTGTGTGACTTATTTCACTTAGAATCATCGTACCTGAATCCACTCATTATGCTGCTACGGGCCTGATGACATAGATTTCATTGCTGAGTGATATTGCATTGTACGTAAGTACCACAACTTCTTTATCCATTTTTCGCTTTCTGTGATATTGAACTTGGACCATAAATGAGGTTCTTGTAAACAGAGCTGTCCCTAACTTTGGGGTGGCTGAGTCTTTTTGATTTTAATTTCCCTAAGCTATAGGACCATAAGTGGAAGTGCCCTAGGCTCTGTTGCTTTGTTTTTTAGATGTTTCAGGAAACACCATACACTTCTCCAGAGTGGCTGTTGGCAATTTACATCCCGCCCATCAGCATAACAAGGCTCCCAGTTCTCCATGGCCTGTCCTGCCTTTCTGGATTTTACACTTTTTTCAGATGGCTCTTTTGACCGGGGATCAGTGAGACTTCATTGTAGTGCAGATTTCCTTTGCAAGCTTGCTTGGTTGGCCAAAAAGGGCGTATGCGTTTTTTCCTGAATATATTCAGGAAAAAACGCATACGCCCTTTTTGGCCAAGTGCATCATTGTGGACGTTCTGCCTCTTTTCCTATGCTTTACATGCAATTCCAGTCTACCTCCTGAAATCGGTTTCCTGCAATTCTGCCCCGCTTTCAAGTCCTCTTGGCAGCCTTACTTCAATATCTTTTTGGACGATAGCTGTCATTTATAACTCTGCAGGTATGTGAATGACAGTGCCCCTGAGCTCCTTTCTTCAACTCGCTTTCTTGTGAGCTGGCCGCAACACCGCTGCATTGCTTCTGGCCCTAGTGTGGTTCTGGCATGGCATGCTGAGCCTTTGGTTAATTCCTCTTCCTGGTGGGAAATGAGAGTTAAATTTGCCCGTCCAGACACCTCCAGCTAGTCTCTCATTGGTTCTCCCTATTCCTGTTCATTTTCCGCAGAAATTGCAAACTGGGCCAAACAGGAGGTTAAAGGCACTGACTCTCCAAGTGGGGAGAGTGATAGTAAAGCATCTGGAATGTGGCTCCCGAGTACCAGGGGATGAAAACTGACACATTTGAACACGTTTCCCGATCACACGGTGGATCATACTCTGGGTTCCACATGCATGTTTTAGCTGAAGGAAGAATCCCTTAAACCTGGAGAGTTGAGACCCCTGCAATGGGTACCATGCAATATGACTTCAAAGGGTCTGCATTTGTCCACCGAACCTCACCAATCCTATCACTGCTGCGTTTATGCCACTGTACACACGCTTGACTCTCTTTCGGAGACATATAAATCCATAGGTTTTAAGATTCTTACTAGTCAGGTATATTCTTAGGCGTTTAATATGGGGTGTTGAGTCCACTTCGTTGAGCAATGAGTAGCTCTTGTCTATTACATATTTGGCTTATGGAACGGTATCTGTTCTAATTTCAATCTCTGGTTTTATGTAGCACCCCAACTCACCTTTCCCCTTAAGCAAGCATAAGATGGTTTTCTACATTTGAGACCCTGTTCTGTTTTGTAATTCAGTTCCTGTGTAGCCAAGTTTACATTCCGTGTAGTAGTGATATCTTATGATGTTTCTTTTTCTGTGTGACTTATTTCACTTAGAATCATCGTACCTGAATCCACTCATTATGCTGCTATGGGCCTGATGACATAGATTTCATTGCTGAGTGATATTGCATTGTACGTAAGTACCACAACTTCTTTATCCATTTTTCATTTTCTGTGATTTTGAACTTGTACTGTAAACGAGGTTCTTGTAAACAGAGCCGTCCCAAATTTTGGGGTGGCTGTGTCTTTTTGATTTTAATTTCCCTAATCTATAGGACCATAAATGGAAGTGCCCTAGGTTCTGTTGCTTTGTTTTTTAGATGTTTCAGGAAACACCATACACTTCTCCAGAGTGGCTGTTGGCAGTTTACATCCCGCCCTTCAGCATAACAAGGCTCCCAATTCTCCATGGCTTGTCCTGCCTTTCTGGATTTTACACTTTTTTCAGATGGCCCTTTTGACCGGGGGGCAGTGAGACTTCATTGTAGTGCAGATTTCCTTTGCAAGCTTGCTTGGTTGGCCAAAAAGGGCGTAGGCTTTTTTTCTTGAGGAAAAATCGCATATGCCCTTTTTGGCCAAGTGCATCATTGTGGACGTTCTGCCTCTTTTCCTATGATTTACATGCAATTCCAGTCTACCTCCTGAAATCGGTTTCCTGCAATTCTGCCCCGCTTTCAAGTCCTCTTGGCAGCCTTACTTCAATATATTTTTGGACGATAGCTGTCATTTATAACTCTGCAGTTTTGTGAATTACAGTGCCCCTGAGCTCCTTTCTTCAACTTGCTTTCTTGTGAGCTGGCCGCAACACCGCAGCATCGCTTCAGGCCCTAGTGTTGTTCCGGCATGGCACGCTGAGCCTTTGGTTAATTCCTCTTCCTGGTGGGAAATGAGAGTTAAATTTGCCCGTCCAGACACCTCCAGCTAGTCTCTCATTGGTTCTCCCTATTCCTGTTCATTTTCCGCAGAAATTGCAAACTGGGCCAAACAGGAGGTTAAAGGCACTGACTCTCCAAGTGGGGAGAGTGTTAGTAAAGCGTCTGGAATGTTGCTCCCGAGTACCAGGGGACGAAAACTGACACATTTGAACACGTTTCCCGATCACACGGTGGATCATATTCTGGGTTCCACATGCATGTTTTAGCTGAAGGAAGAATCCCTTAAACCTGGAGAGTTGAGACCCATGGAATGGGTACCATGCAATATGACTTCAAAGGGTCTGCATTTGCTCACCGAACCTCATCAATCCTATCACTGCTGCGTCTATGCCGCTATACACACGCTTGATTCTCTTTCGGAGATATATAAATCCATAGGTTTTAAGATTCTTACTAGTCAGGTATATTCTTAGGCGTTTAATATGGGGTGTTGAGTCCACTTCGTTGAGCAAGGTGTAGCTCTTTTCTATTACATATTTGGCTTATGGAACGATATCTGTGCTAATTTCAATGTCTGGTTTTATGCAGCACCCGAACTCACCTTTCCCCTTAAGGAAGCATAAGTTGGTTTTCTACATTTGAGAGCCTGTTCTGTTTTGTAATTCAGTTCCTGTGTAGCCAAGTTTACATTCCGTGTAGTAGTGATATCTTATGATGTTTCTTTTTCTGTGTGACTTATTTCACTTAGAATCATCGTACCTGAATCCACTCATTATGCTGCTATGGGCCTGATGACATAGATTTCATTGCTGAGTGATATTGCATTGTAGGTAAGTACCACAACTTCTTTATCCATTTTTCACTTTCTGTGATATTGAACTTGTACCGTAAACGAGGTTCCTGTAAACAGAACCGTCCCAAACTTTGGGGTGGCTGTGTCTTTTTGATTTTAATTTCCCTAAGCTATAGGACCATAAGTGGAAGTGCCCTAGGCTCTGTTGTTTTGTTTTTTAGATGTTTCAGGAAACACCATACACTTCTCCAGAGTGGCTGTTGGCAATTTACATCCCGCCCATCAGCATAACAAGGCTCCCAGTTCTCCATGGCCTGTCCTGCTTTGCTGGATTTTATACTTTTTTCAGATGGCCCTTTTGCCCGCGGGGTAGTGAGACTTCATTGTAGTGCAGATTCCCTTTGCAAGCTTGCTTGGTTGGCCAAAAAGGGCGTATGCGTTTTTTCCTGAATATATTCAGGAAAAAACGCATACGCCCTTTTTGGCCAAGTGCATCATTGTGGACGTTCTGCCTCTTTTCCTATGCTTTACATGCAATTCCAGTCTACCTCCTGAAATCGGTTTCCTGCAATTCTGCCCCGCTTTCAAGTCCTCTTGGCAGCCTTACTTCAATATATTTTTGGACGATAGCTGTCATTTATAACTCTGCAGGTTTGTGAATGACAGTGCCCCTGAGCTCCTTTCTTCAACTCGTTTTCTTGTGAGCTGGCCGCAACACCGCAGCATTGCTTCAGGCCCTAGTGTGGTTCCAGAATGGCACGCTGAGCCTTTGGTTAATTCCTCTTCCTGTTGGGCAATGAGAGTTAAATTTGCCCGTCCAGACACCTCCAGCTAGTCTCTCTTGGTTCTCCCTATTTCTGTTCATTTTCCGCAGAAATTGCAAACTGGGCCAAACAGGAGGTTAAAGGCACTGACTCACCAAGTGGGGAGAGTGTTAGTAAAGCGTCTGGAATGTTGCACCCGAGTACCGGGGGACGAAAACTGAGACACATTTGAACACGTTTCCCGATCACACGGTGGATCATACTCTGGGTTCCACATGCATGTTTTAGCTGAAGGAAGAATCCCTTAAACCTGGAGAGTTGAGACCCATGGAATGGGTACCATGCAATATGACTTCAAAGGGTCTGCATTTGCTCACCGATCCTCACCAATCCTATCACTGCTGCATTTATGCCGCTGTAAACACGCTTGATTCTCTTGCAGAGACATATAAATCCATAGGTTTTAAGATTCTTACTAGTCAGTTATATTCTTAGGCGTTTAATATGTGGTGTTGAGTCCACTTCGTTGAGCAAGGAGAAGCTCTTGTCTATTACATATTTGGCTTATGGAACGGTATCTGTGCTAATTTCAATCTCTGGTTTTATGCAGCACCCCAACTCACCTTTCCCCTTAAGCAAGCATAAGTTGGTTTTCTACATTTGAGACCCTGTTCTGTTTTGTAATTCAGTTCCTGTGTAGCCAAGTTTACATTCCGTGTAGTAGTGATATCTTATGATGTTTCTTTTTTTGTGTGACTTATTTCACTTAGAATCATCGTACCTGAATCCACTCATTATGCTGCTACGGGCCTGATGACATAGATTTCATTGCTGAGTGATATTGCATTGTACGTACGTACCACAACTTCTTTATCCATTTTTCGCTTTCTGTGATATTGAACTTGTACCGTAAATGAGGTTCTTGTAAACTGAGCCGTCCCAAACTTTGGGGTGGCTGTGTCTTTTTGATTTTAATTTCCCTAAGCTATAGGACCATAAGTGGAAGTGCCCTAGGCTCTGTTGCTTTGTTTTTTAGATGTTTCGGGAAACACCATACACTTCTCCAGAGTGGCTGTTGGCAATTTACATCCCGCCCATCAGCATAACAAGGCTTCCAGTTCTCCATGGCCTGTCCTGCCTTTCTGGATTTTACACTTTTATCAGATGGCCCTTTTGACTGGGGGCCAGTGAGACTTCATTGTAGTGCAGATTTCGTTTGCAAGCTTGCTTCCTTGGCCAAAAAGGGCATATGCGTTTTTTCTTGAATATATTCAGGAAAAAACGCATACGCCACTTTTGGCCAAGTGCATCATTGTGGACGTTCTGCCTCTTTTCCTATGCTTTACATGCAATTCCAGTCTACCTCCTGAAATCGGTTTCCTGCAATTCTGCCCAGCGTTCAAGTCCTCTTGGCAGCCTTACTTCAATATATTTTTGGACGATAGCTGTCATTTATAACTCTGCAGGTCTGTGAATGACAGTGCCCCTGAGCTCCTTTCTTCAACTCGCTTTCTTGAGAGCTGGCCGCAACACCGCAGCATTGCTTCAGGCCCTAGTGTGGTTCCGGCATGACATGCTGAGCCTTTGTTTAATTCCTCTTCCTGGTGGGAAATGAGAGTTAACTTTGCGCGTCCAGACACCTCCAGCTAGTCTCTCATTGGTTCTCCCTATTCCTGTTCATTTTCCGCAGAAATTGCAAACTGGGCCAAACAAGAGGTTAAAGGCACTGACTCTCCAAGTGGGGAGAGTGTTAGTAAAGCGTCTGGAATGTTGCACCCGAGTAACGGGGGACGAAAACTGAGACACATTTGAACACATTTCCCAATCACACGGTGGATCATACTCTGGGTTCCACATGCATGTTTTAGCTGAAGGAAGAATCCCTTAAACCTGGAGAGTTGAGACCCATGGAATGGGTACAATGCAATATGACTTCAAAGGGTCTGCATTTGCTCACCGATCCTCACCAATCCTATCACTGCTGCGTTTATGCCGCTGTACACATGCTTGATTCTCTTTCGGAGACATATAAATCCATAGGTTTTAAGATTCTTACTAGTCAGGTATATTCTTAGGTGTTTAATATGGGGTGTTGAGTCTACTTCGTTGAGCTAGGTGTAGCTCTTGTCTATTACATATTTGTCTTATTGAACGGTATCTGTGCTAATTTCAATCACTGGTTTTATGCAGCACCCCAACTCACCTTTCCCCTTAAGCAAGCATAAGTTGGTTTTCTACATTTGAGACCCTGTTCTGTTTTGTAATTCAGTTCCTGTGTAGCCAACTTTACATTCCGTGTACTAGTGATACCTTATGATGTTTCTTTTTCTCTGTGACTTATTTCACTTAGAATCATCGTACCTGGATCCACTCATTAGGCTGCTACGGGCCTGATGACATAGATTTCATTGCTGAGTGATATTGCATTGTACGTAAGTACCACAACTTCTTTATCCATTTTTCGCTTTCTGTGATATTGAACTTGTACCGTAAACGAGGTTCTTGTAAACAGAACCGTCCCAAACATTGGGGTGGCTGTGTCTTTTTGATTTTAATTTCCCTAAGCTATAGGACCATAAGTGGAAGTGCCCTAGGCTCTGTTGCTTTGTTTTTTAGATGTTTCAGGAATCACCATACACTTCTCCAGAGTGGCTGGTGGCAATGTACATCCCGCCCATCAGCATAACAAGGCTCCCAGTTCTCCATGACCTGTCCTGCCTTTCTGGATTTTGCACTTTTTTCAGATGACACTTTTGACCGGGGGGCAGTGAGACTTCATTGTAGTGCAGATTTCCTTTGCAAGCTTGCTTGGTTGGCCAAAAAGGGTGTATGCTTTTTTTCCTGAATATATTCAGGAAAAAACGCATACGCCCTTTTTGGCCAAGTGCATCATTGTGGACGTTCTGCCTCTTTTCCTATGCTTTACATGCAATTCCAGTCTACCTCCTGAAATCGGTTTCCTGCAATTCTGCCCCGCTTTCAAGTCCACTTGGCAGCCTACTTCAATATATTTTTGGACGATAGCTGTCATTTATAACTCTGCAGGTTTGTGAATGACAGTGCCCCTGAGCTCCTTTCTTCAACTCGCTTTCTTGTGAGCTGGCCGCAACACCGCAGGATTGCTTCAGGTCCCAGTGTGGTTCTGGAACAGCACGCTGAGCCTTTGTTTAATTCCTCTTATTGGTGGGAAATGAGAGTTAAATTTGCCCGTCCAGACACCTCCAGCTAGTCTCTCATTGGTTCTCCCTATTCCTGTTCATTTTCCGCAGAAATTGCAAACTGGGCCAAACAGGAGGTTAAAGGCACTGACTCTCCAAGTGGGGAGAGTGTTAGTAAAGTGTCTGGAATGTTGCACCCGAGTACCAAGGGACGAAAACTGAGACACATTTGAACACGTTTCCCGATCACATGGTGGATCATACTCTGGGTTCCACATGCTTGTTTTAGCTGAAGGAAGAATCCCTTAAACCTGGAGAGTTGAGACCCCTGCAATGGGTACCATGCAATATGACTTCAAAGGGTCTGCATTTGCTCACCGAACCTCACCAATCCTATCACTGCTGCATTTATGCCACTGTACACACGCTTGATTCTCTTTCTGAGACATATAAATCCATAGGTTTTAAGATTCTTACTAGTCAGGTATATTCTTAGGCGTTTAATATGGGGTGTAGAGTCCACTTCGTTGAGCAAGGAGTAGCTCTTGTCTATTACATATTTGGCTTATGGAACGGTATCTGTGCTAATTTCAATCTCTGGTTTTATGCAGCACCCCAACTCACCTTTCCCCTTAAGCAAGCATAAGTCGGTTTTCTACATTTGAGACCCTGTTCTGTTTTGTAATTCAGTTCCTGTGTAGCCAAGTTTACATTCCATGTGGTAGAGATATCTTATGATGTTTCTTTTTCTGTGTGACTTATTTCACTTAGAATCATCGTACCTGAATCCACTCATTATGCTGCTATGGGCCTGATGACATAGATTTCATTGCTGAGTGATATTGCATTGTACGTAAGTACCACAACTTCTTTATCCATTTTTCACTTTCTGTGATTTTGAACTTATACTGTAAAGGAGGTTCTTGTAAACAGAGCCTTCCCAAACTTTGGGGTGGCTGTGTCTTTTTGATTTTAACTTCCCTAAGCTATAGGACCATAAGTGGAAGTGCCCTAGGCTCTGTTGCTTTGTTTTGTAGATGTTTCAGGAAACACCATACACTTCTCCAGAGTGGCTGTTGGCAATTTACATCCCGCCCATCAGCATAACAAGGCTCCCAGTTCTCCATGGCCTGTCCTGCCTTTCTGGATTTTACACTTTTTTCAGATGGCCCTTTTGACCGGGGGGCAGTGAGACTTCATTGTAGTGCAGATTTCCTTTGCAAGCTTGCTTGGTTGGCCAAAAAGGGCGTATGCGTTTTTTCCTGAATATATTAAGGAAAAAACGCATACGCCCTTTTTGGCCAAGTGCATCATTGTGGACGTTCTGCCTCTTTTCCTATGCTTTACATGCAATTCCAGTCTACCTCCTGAAATCGGTTTCCTGCAATTCTGCCCCGCTTTCAAGTCCTCTTGGCAGCCTTACTTCAATATATTTTTGGACGATAGCTGTCATTTATAACTCTGCAGGTTTGTGAATTACAGTGCCCCTGAGCTCCTTTGTTTAACTCGTTTTCTTGTGAGCTGGCCGCAACACCGCAGCATTGCTTCAACCCTAGTGTGGTTCCGGCATGGCATGCTGAGCCTTTGGTTAATTGCTCTTACTGGTGGGCAATGAGAGTTAAATTTGCCCGTCCAGACACCTCCAGCTAGTCTCTCATTGGTTCTCCCTATTCCTGTTCATTTTCCGCAGAAATTGCAAACTGGGCCAAACAGGAGGTTAAAGGCACTGACTCTCCAAGTGGGGAGAGTGTTAGTAAAGCGTCTGGAATGTTGTACCCGTGTACCAGGGGACGAAAACTGATACATTTGAACACGTTTCCCGATCACACGGTGGATCATACTCTGGGTTCCACATGCATGTTTTAGCTGATGGAAAAATCCCTTAAACCTGGAGAGTTGTGACCCATGGAATGTATACCATGCAATATGACTTCAAAGGGTCTACATTTGCTCACCGAACCTCACCAATCCTATCACTGCTGCGTTTATGCTGCTGTACACACGCTTGATTCACTTTCGGAGACATATATATCCATAGATTTTAAGATTCTTACTAGTCAGGTATATTCTTAGGCGTTTAATATGGGGTGTTGAGTCCACTTCGTTGAGCAAGGAGTAGCTCTTGTCTATTACATATTTGGCTTATGGAACGGTATCTGTGCTAATTTCAATCTCTGGTTTTATGCAGCACCCCAACTCACCTTTCCCCTTAAGCAAGCATAAGTTGGTTTTCTACATTTGAGACCCTGTTCTGTTTTGTAATTCAGTTCCTGTGTAGCCAAGTTTACATTCCGTGTAGTAGTGATATCTTATGATGTTTCTTTTTCTTTGTGACTTATTTCACTTAGAATCATCGTACCTGAATCCACTCATTATGCTGCTATGGGCCTGATGACATAGATTTCATTGCTGAGTGATATTGCATTGTACGTAAGTACCACAACTTCTTTATCCATTTTTAGCTTTCTGCGATATTGAACTTGTACCGTAAACGAGGTTCTTGTAAACAGAGCCTTCCCAAACTTTGGGGTGGCTGTGTCTTTTTGATTTTAATTTCCCTAAGCTATAGGACCATAAGTGGAAGTGCCCTAGGCTCTGTTGCTTTGTTTTTTAGATGTTTCAGGAAACACCATACACTTCTTCAGAGTGGCTGTTGCCAATTTACATCCCGCCCACCAGCATAACAAGGCTCCCAGTTCTCCATGGCCTGTCCTGCCTTTCTGGATTTTACACTTTTTCAGATGGCCCTTTTGACCTGGGGGAAGTGAGGCTTCATTGTAGTGCAGATTTCCTTTGCAAGCTTGCTTGGTTGGCCAGAAAGGGCATATGCGTTTCTTCATGAATATATTCAGGAAAAAACGCATGCGCCCTTTTTGGCCAAGTGCATCATTGTCGACGTTCTGAGTCTTTTCATATGTTGTCAATGCAATTCTAGTCTACCTCTTGAAATCGGTTTCCTGCAATTCTACCTTGCTGTCAGTGCCTCTTCATAGCCTTACCTCAATATACTTTTGGAAAATAGTTGGCCTTTATAACTCTGCAGGTTTTTGAATTGCAGTGGCCCTTAGCTCCATTTTTCAGCTCTTATTTTTGTGATCTTGCCTCATATCCACAGGATTTTTTCATGCCCTATTCTTCTTCTGGGGCGCCTTGCTCTGCCTTTGGTTAATTCTTCTTCCTGATGTGAAATTAGAGTGACATGTGCCCATTGAAACCGCTACAGCTATTTTCTCACTGGTTCCCCCTATTCCCATTCATCCTCCGCACTAACTGCAGACTGTGCGATACCGGAACTTAAAGGCATTGACTCTCCGTGTGGGGATGTTGTTAGTAAAGTGGCTGGAATGTTGATCCGGAGCCCCAGGAGAGGAAAATGAGGTGCGTTTTAGAAACCTTTCCCGATCATATGGTATACCATCCGCTGGATTTCCCATGCATGGTTTAGCTGTAGGAAGATTTCCTTCAACCTGGAGGGTTGGGACCCTTGGAATGAGTAGCATGAAGTATTGCATTAAACTTTCGGCAGTTGCTCACCAATCCTCTCAGCCCCAAGTGTCCAGCCTTATGTCTTATCCAGCTGTGGGGTTTATATGTGGTCATTCCATGTTGCATCACAGCCCCTGAGCGAATTTTGTAAGAATTTTTCTCTCTTTCATTGTTTCTGCGTTTTGGTTTTAAAATTTATTTCTATAATGGGGTTTAGCTCATTTTCACTGCTGTGTTTGGCCACTCTGCACACACTTGATTCCCTTATGGAGATATATCAATACATGGGTTTTAAGATTCTTATTACTCAGATATATTTCTCTGCAGTGTATAGGGTGTGTTGAGGTCAGTTCATTGAGCAAGGTGTAGATCTTGTCTAATACCTATTTGGTTTATTGAACGGTATCTGTGCTAATTTCAAACTCTGGTTTTATGCATCACCCCACCTCTCCTTTCCCCTTAAGCTGACATAAGTGTGTTTTCTAAATGTGAGACACTGTTCTGTTTTGTAATTCATTTTTTGTGCAGCCATATTTATCCTCCCTCTATAAGTGATATCTTATGATATGTTTCTTTTTCTGTTTGACTTATTTCAAGTAGTATTATCGGACCTAAATCCACTCTTTATCCTTCTACTAGCCTTATTACATTGATTTCATGGTGAAGAGATATTCCATTGTACATAAGTACCACATTTTCTTTATCCATTGTTCTCTTTCCTGGGATATTTAAGGTGTACTGAAGTTGAGGTTCTTGTAAACAGAGTAGCCCTAAACTGTGGTGTGCTTGTGTCTTGTTGATTTTTAGACTTCCCTAGATATACTTCCATGATTGGAAGTGCCCTATGCTCTGTAGCTCTGTTTTTTAGATGATTTAGGAACCACCATACACTTCTCCAGAGTGGCTCTCGGCAGTTCACACACTGTCCATCAGCGTATAAAGGCTCCCTGTTCTCCATGGCCTGTCCTGCATTTCTGGTTTTTACAATTTTTTCGGATGGCCCTTTTGACCGGTGGGAAATGAGACTTCTTTGTTGTGCACATTTGCATTGCTTGCTTGCTTGGTTGCCCATAAAGTGCGTATGCGTTTTTTCCTGGATATATTCAGGAAAAAACGCATACTCCTTTTTGGGCCAACTGCATCATTGTCGAAATTCTGCCGCTTTTCATGTGCTTTAAAGACGAGTCCAATCTATCTCTTGAAATCTGTTTCTTGCAATTCTGTCTTGCATTCAGATCCTCTTCTTTGCCTTACCTCAACATATTTTTGGACGTTAGTTTTCATTTATAACTCTGCAGGTTTGTGAATTGCAGTGACCCTGAGCTCCATTTTTTAAGTTGCTCTTTTGTGAGCTGGCCTCAAAGCCGCAGGATTGCTTCAGGCCCTATTTTGGCTCCAGCGAGGCGGGCTGAGCCTTTTTTTAATTCTTATTCTTAATTGGAAATTAGAGTGACATATGCCCGTCCAAACCCCTACAACTATTCTCTCATTGGTTCCCCCTCTTCCCGTTCATCCTCCTCACAATTTGCAAAATGTGTGAAACAGAAGTTTAAATGTGCTGATTCTCTAAGTGGGGAGATTCTAAGTAACGTGGCTGGAATGATGAACAGGAGCACGAGGAGAGGATAAATGAGGTGCATTTTAGACACATCTCCCCATCACATGGTGTACAGTCCTCTGGGTTTTCCATGCATGTTTTAGCTGTAGGAAGATCCCTTGAACCTGCAGATTTGGGACCCATTGAATGGGTACCAGGTAGTATTACTTTAAAGGGTGTGCATTTCCTCACCCAACCTCACATTTCTCTTAGCACGAACAGTTTCCAGCCTTATGTGTCATCCTGCTGTGGGTCTAGATGTGTTCAATCCATGTTGCATCACCGTCCCTGAGGAAAAGTTGTAAGAGGTTTTCTCTGTCTCTCTGTCATTTATTTTTTTCAATTTATTACTATATTGGTTACAGCTGATTTTCAAAGCTCTGTTTCTTGCTGCTGTACATCCACTTGATTCACATACAGAGAGACATCAATAAATTCTTTTTCAGATTCTTACCAGTCATATATATTCTTTTCCGGTGACTTGAGTGTGCTGAGTGCAGTTCTTTTAGCTACCGTGTAGGCCTTGTTGATTATCAGTTTGGTATTTGGAATGGTATCTTTGCTAATTTCAACCTCCTGGATGATGCCTCACCCCTCCCCACCTTTCCCGTTTAGCAGCCTTACGCGTGTTTTCTACATACTTGACTATGTTTTTCTTTTGTAATTTATTTCATGTGTAGCCATTTTGGATTCCACCTTTAAGTGATATCTTATGATATGTGTCTTTTTCTTTTTGAATTATGTCACTTAGAATGATCATACGTAACTCCTCCGGAGTTGTTACAACTGGCCATATTTCATTGATTTCCAGGCTGAGTAATATTCCACTCTACATAAGTACCACATCTCTATCCATTTTTTCCCTCCAGAGACATTTAAGTTATATCCTAGTCGAGGATCTTTTAAACAGAGAGGCAGTAAACATTGGGGTGCCTGTGTCCTCTCGATTTTTGTTTTTCCCAAGACATACGCCCATGAGTGCAAGTGCCCTATGCTCTGTAGCTCATTTTTTAGATGCTTTAGTAAACACAATACACTTCTCCAGAATGGCCGTTGGCAATATACATTTCCACTATAAGCCTCACAGGGCTCCCTCTTCTCCTTGCCCTGTCCTGCATTTCTGGTGTTTACACTTTATGAGGATGGCTCTTCTGACTGATGCGAAGTGATATCTTTTGTAGTATTGATTTCCAGTGCCCACCTGTTTGGTTGGCTAAAAAAGTGTATGCCCTTTTCTTGAATATATACAGAAAAAAACGCATACAGCCTTTTTGGCCAACTGCAATGTTGGCAATGTTCAGCCCCTTTTCTTGTGCTTAATGGCGAGTCCTTCCTACCTCCTCAAATCCCTTTCCTGCCATTCTCCCTTGCTTACCAATCCTTTTCTCTGACTTTCCTCAAGACATTTTTCAGTGATAGATATTTTCAACTCTGCAGTTTCATGAATTTTACTGCCCCTGAGTTCCATTGTTCAACTTGTGTTTATGGGAACTGGCCACAAAGCAGTGGGATTTCCTCAAGCCCTATACTGTTTCCATGGGCAACCCTAGCCTTTGGTCAATTCGTCTTCCTGATTGGAAATTAGAGTGACATGTGCCTGTCTGAACACCTAGGACTTGTCTCTCATTGTTCCTCATCCTTCCGCTTCATCCTCTGGACAAATTCCAAACTGTACGCAACAGGATGTTGACAGTGCTGACATCTCCAAGTGGGGAGACTGTTAGTAAAGACGCTGGAGGGGTGAACCCGAGCACCAGGAGATGAGGAGATGAGATGCCTTTTCCAAACTCTTCCCGATCAGACGGTATACCATTCTCTGGGTGTGACAGACATGTTTTAGCAGTAGGAAGAGTCCCATTCATGTAAGGAGAACACCAGGGCTTTTTCAAAATCAGTGTCTCCCCGAAACCCAAACTGGGGAATTTTTTAAGCTACGGCTACACATATGTTCATTAAGGGCCTTGGGAAGTAGGCAGAGTCCAAACTTTAGATGATTGAAGTCTTCAGGGTCAGAAGCACTCACCACCGGCTTCCCTTAGGTTACACTTTAACTGTCATTGATAGATGATGTCAATAAAAATATCTATTCTTTTTCCGATTATTTCCCCTTATAGGTTATTGCAAAATATTGAGTGTAGTTCCCTGTGCTATACAGTAGTTCCTTGTTGATGATCTATTTTATACATAGCAGTGTGTATGTGTTAATTCCAAACTGTTAATTTATCCCTCCTCCCACCTTTCCCCTTTGGTAATAATAAATTATAAGATTTTATACTTCTCAGAAATGGGGGAGCTGAAAGAAAGGTATCATTTTCAATGGAAAAGCATTTAAAACAAGATTGAAGCTTTAACCAAGATTATTAGGTGTACATCCTTGGAAAGAAATCACTTCATTTCTCTAATATTGACCTGACAAATAAGACAAACCTTTTCACTGAACTTGCTTATAATAAAGTGATGGAAATATCAAATGGAAGTGTTAGAAACATCTTATTTTACCCGAGCCTTATAAACTGTTCTATGTTAACTACAGTTTGGCTCACACATCTGTTCATTGAAGTTACAATAGTCTCAATTTCTGTTACTGATCCTCCAGAGTGGACCCCAACAAGTGTCCCCCTGCCCAGTGTCATTGGGGCCAACAGATCGAGACTGAGTTTGGTTCACAAGCAAAGGAAACTTTATATTTTAAACAGAGAATGGAGAGGTGAGAGCACGCACTACCCCGTGGGCTGTGGGCTGGGCTGCTGTGTAGAGATCCTGTCAGAGTCAGTGGGAGGGAGGGGGCGGAGCACTCGAGAGCCGGGTTGGCTGCAGCTCAGCCTCTATATCTCGGAGTCTGCACTGGGCCCCAGGAGCTGAGGTGTCGACCCAGCCATTCTGCACTAGGAAATCTGGTCTGAAGTGCCGGGTGTGGAACCTCTGCATGCGGGACCCTAGGAGCACGTGAAATTAGACAAAGCACAAAGGATAAAAAAGGTCAGACTTGACTTTATTGCCCAGATTCTATTTTTATCTCCCAGGGATTTTTAATGGGCTTTGCTGGGGACAAACCCCTCCTCTGCCTTTTGTCCCGTTCCTCATTCTTGGAGTGCTGAGGGTGCAGACCTTTCTTCTGTAACTGCTGAGTGCTGAGTTGGGAGCCCTCATACCAGGGGACGAGGGTCAGAACTTCTCCCCAGCAGCCTCCAGGTGACGTTGATTGGCCCCAGGACCCCTGCCTCCCTGCTCGTCCGCCTGAGCACCAGCATTGGAAGTGTTATAGATTCTAATGACCTTTAAGGGTCCAGGAAAGAGATGTGCAGAGACGCTGTGGGGGCCGGTTTCACCCCGCCCCACATTTGTTCGGCCACCTTAGGCTGACCGTTTCTGCCAGCCTAGATGCTCTGACCAGTAGTCTGCTCTTTCTTCAATTAGGCCCCTGAATTAACGTAAAAACAGCACCAGGTGTCAGAGCCCTGCCCGCTCAACTCCCAGACAGTCCAGGGTCAATGGTGATCAAGGACCATGATGGCCACTGAGTCAACAGCCTTTTGAAGTAAACAGGAGTCCAGCCGGTCTTATTGGCCACCATCATCACGGTGTCTGTAGGCTTTTCTATGGTGACAGTGTGATATACGTTTCCCCCGCCAAGATTATTAGCTCCCCTCCGGGTGCAGTAAGTCCTGCAAGCAGTAGTCTACTCCTTCGGGACACACTATTGTTGTTTTATGAGAGAAACTCCAGGTCAAGTGATGTTCACACGAGTCGTCATGGTGCCCTGTTGCCCCTGGTTATCTCTCTGGATGTTGGAGTTGGAGGGCCTCCTCACTCGAGGTCGGTGTGCCCACGGAGCGAACCCTGCAACTTCAGGGCATGGTTGGTGATTAGGATCACCACGTGGGGTCCTTTTCCCTTAGGAGAGAGGTGGCCTTTTGGGCTGCTGATTTTCAGGTTTTTAGATACCGCCAGTATCTTGGCCAGATGTGGCAGTGGGCCAAGCCCCTTGGTGACTGTAGTTTATCCTACCTGGATGGCATTCTTGTGTTGTTCCATTTCAAGTGGTCCCAGTTTTTGCACTAATTCTCCAATGGCGACTCACCTTTCACCGGGAATGGAAAGGTCAAAGGGTTTAGCTCAATTAGGGAGTTCCAGGGCAAGGGTCTGAATTGACTGCTCTTTCCATTCTTGAAAGGCCACTTCTGGATTCTGTTCAAAAGGATCATCATCTTTTCCTTTCAGTGTTTCATATAGAGGCCCAGCTAGTAGACTGTAGTTAGGGATCCAGAAGCAGCAAACCCTGGCCTCCCCAGGAACCCCTAAGCTGTCTTCTAGTTTTAGAAAGGGGTAAGGCTGCAAATGGTTTCTTCCCTTTCCTGGGATGGGCTTCTCCGACCTTCTGTGAGAATGAAGCCCAGGCAGGTCACCGCAGTCTGTGATATTTGAGCTTTTTCTTGGACAACTTCTATCCTTTATTGGCTTGGTAGTTCAGAGGCCTCCTTAGTAGGGCTGGCGATCAGAATGTCGTCTGCATATTGAAGGAGGGTTTCCTTTTCCAGAGGTAGAACTTTTCAGTCTTTAGCTAAGCTTTCCCCAAAGATGGTGTGGGAATTTTTGAACCCTTGGGGCAAGACGGCCCGGAAGTATTGTTTTAGTTGTATGTTGAGTCCTGCCACTCACAAGCCAAAATTTCTTGTGACTCTGGGACTAATGGAATACAAAAGAAGGCATCATTGAGACTAATACAGAATACCATGTCCTGGTGGTTGGTAGAATGACCAGCAGGGTGTAGGAATTAGGAGCAACTGGAGGTATATCCTCAGTGGCTTCACTGACTGTCCTGACATCCTTTACCAGGTCCCCAGCAGCCCATGGGGCTCTCGTGGTCAGGCCAATCCCAGGATATGGAGCTCTCCTGGGCAGGTACCCCACCCCCAACCCAGCCCACGGGGCTCTCGTGGTCAGGCCTCTCCCAGGATACAGAGCTACCCTTGCAGGTACCGTGGCAGGGCTGGGCACACAGGAACCGTGCACATAGCTCTCACTGAAGAGCACCCCCATCTCACCTGTCGCTCAGAGCTGACACAGAGCACCTCAGAGCAGGACTTGAACTAACAAACAGCAGCTGCGACAGGTCTGTGACCCTGGGCATCACTCTGTGTGGCCTCCCTCCACCTGGTCTTCCAGAGACTTCCACTGCACCCGGGGCACCAGGCCTCTGTCTCCAACCACCACCCACCCCTCCTCTCCCTGACTCCTGGGTTCCTCTCATTAGGAGAGGCTTTTCTTGAAGTTGTCTCCCACTCATGGGCCAGATAAAATGATTAGAAAACAAGCCAAAGCTGCAGCCCCTTGTCTATCCTGACTCTCAGGAGCCCACACCTGTTCCTTGGACCTGGCCGGTTCAGCAAGTTCCATTTTCTGCAACTGTGAGCCCCTGAGGGGTGATGATTGGCTGACCTGGGCAGCCTTACCGTGCCGGCCAGCCCTCCCCAGGTGTGCCTGGGTTGAGATCAATATAAATACCACTCCAGGCAGCAAGAGCCCCTGCAGCCGTGCCTGACGCCATTTTCTCTGCCCTGTCAGCAGTCTCGGGGCTGGGCTGGTGGGAGGGAGTGAGAGGCCACGGCTTTGTGGGTGGCCCAGTGTGAGTGGGGCTCTGCTGGACTTTCTGCAGCAGTTGCCAGGCTGCCACCTGCTAAAGAAGAGGATGTGTCACCCATACCTGCTGCTGGAATTTCTCCCTGGGCAGAGGTGAGGAAGGAAAAAAGCAGTGGGAGCAGGGACAGGACGGGTATCTCAGGCAGGGAAATGGAAATCTTCCAGAAGAGCACCCAGGACCAGGGCCATCCTGGCTGGCCTGCAGGCACCAAGTCAGCTGGCATGCTGTCACTCATGTGGCTCCATGGCCCTTCCTCTAGGCTTTCAAGTCCTTGTATATATTCAGGTGTTTTACCTGGGAAGGGTGGGAACAGTTCAGCAGCAACTGGCCTGGGGCTCAGCTCACGTTCACTCACAGATGCCTCGGCACGGTGCCCCAGCTTTGCAATGAGGATGCTTGTTGTGTGGGGGCTGCTGGCTGAATGGGAGACGATTCCCCACCACTGACCAACTTCAGAATTGTTTACAACTGGAGCAAGGGCCCTGATACGGTTTTCCTCTGAGTAACTGGTGGGTTCTGTTTTTTTTTTCTCTTTTTCGTTTTTGGTTCAAGGTAGAATTTATTCCTCTTTTTTGTATTTACAGATATAAGCATGGAAATAATTTATTCATATAAATACATGTATGCGAAGGGAATAATTGTTTTTTCTGTTTTGTTTTTTAAATTTTATTTCTTTTTAATTTTGAATTTTATTTTATATTTTTATACAGCAAGTTCTTATTGGTTATCTATTTTATACATATAAATGTTTACATGCCAATCCCAATCTCTCAACTCCTCCCACCACCACCCCCCCAAGAGCTTTCCCCCCTTGTTGTCCATACGATTGTTGTCTACATCTGTTGCTCTATTTATGCCTTGCAAAACGGTTAATCTGTACAGTTTTTCTAGGTTCCACATATATGCATGAATATACAAGATTTGTTTTTCTCTTTCTGACTTACTTCACTCTGTATGACAGTCTCTAGATCCATCGACGTCTCTACAAATGACCCAATTTCATTCCTTTCATGGCTTAGTAATATTCCATTTTATATATGTACCACATCTTTATGCATTCGTCTGTCTGTGGGCATTTAGGTTGCTTCCATTACCTCGATATTGTAAATAGTGATGCAATGAACATTGCGGTGAATGTCTCTTTTTGATTTATGGTTTTGTCTGGGTATATGTCCAGTACTGGGATTGCTGTATCATATGGTAATTCTATTAATAGTTTCTTAAGAAACTCCATATTGTTCTCCATAGTGACTGTGTCAATTTATATTCCCAACAATAGTGGAAGAGGCTTCCTTTTCTCCACACCCATTCCAGCATTTGTTGTTTGTAGATTTTCAGATGATGCCCATTCTAACAGGTGTGAGGTGATACCTCATTGTTGAGTCCATTTCGTTGAGCAAGGGGTAGGTCTTCTCTATTACATATTTGGCTTATGGAACGGTATCTGTTCTAATTTCAATCTCTGGTTTTATGCAGCACCCCAACTCACCTTTCGCCTTAAGCAAGCATAAGTTGGTTTTCTACATTTGAGACCCTGTTCTGTTATGTAATTCAGTTCCTGTGTAGCCAAGTTTACATTCCTTGTAGTAGTGATATCTTATGATGTTTGTTTTTCTGTGTGACTTATTTCACTTAGAATCATCGTACCTGAATCCACTCATTATGCTGCTACGGGCCTGATGACATAGATTTCATTGCTGAGTGATATTGCATTGTACGTAAGTACCACAACTTCTTTACCCATTTTGCGCTTTCTGTGATATTGAACTTGTACCGTAAACGAGGTTCTTGTAAACAGAGCCGTCCCAAACTTTGGGGTGGCTGTGTCTTTTTGATTTTAATTTCCCTAAGCTATAGGACCATAAGTGGAAGTGCCCTAGGCTCTGTTGCTTTGTTTTTTAGATGTTTCAGGAAACACCATACACTTCTCCAGAGTGGCTGTTGGCAATTTACATCCCGCCCATGAACATAACAAGGCTCCCAGTTCTCCATGGCCTCTCCTGCCTTTCTGGATTTTACACTTTTTTCAGATGGCCCTTTTGACCAGGGGACAGTGAGACTTCATTGTAGTGCAGATTTCCTTTGCAAGCTTGCTTGGTTGGCCAAAAAGGGCGTATGCGTTTTTTCCTGAATATATTCAGGAAAAAACGCATACGCCCTTTTTGGCCAAGTGCATCATTGTGGACGTTCTGCCTCTTTTCCTATGCTTTACATGCAATTCCAGTCTACCTCCTGAAATCGGTTTCCTGCAATTCTGCCCCGCTTTCAAGTCCTCTTGGCAGCCTTACTTCAATATATTTTTGGACGATAGCTGTCATTTATAACTCTGCAGGTTTGTGAATGATAGTGCCCCTGAGCTCCTTTCTTCAACTCGCTTTCTTGTGAGCTGGCCGCAACACCGCAGCATTGCTTCAGGCCCTAGTGTGGTTCAGGCATGGCACGCTGAGCCTTTGGTTAATTCCTCTTCCTGGTGGGAAATGAGAGTTACATTTGCCCGTCCAGACACCTCCAGCTAGTCTCTCATTGGTTCTCCCTATTCCTGTTCATTTTCCGCAGAAATTGCAAACTGGGCCAAACAGGAGGTTAAAAGCACTGACTCTCCAAGTGGGGAGAGTGTTAGTAAAGCGTCTGGAATGTGTCACCCGAGTACCAGGGCATGAAAACTGACACAATTGAACACGTTTCCCGATCACATGGTGGATCATACTCTGGGTTCCACATGCATGTTTTAGCTGAAGGAAGAATCCCTTAAACCTGGAGAGTTGAGACCCATGGAATGGGTACCATGCAATATGACTTCAAAGGGTCTGCATTTGCTCACCGAACCTCACCAATCCTATCACTGCTGCGTTTATGCCGCTGTACACACGCTTGATTCTCTTTCGGAGACATATAAATCCATAGGTTTTAAGATTCTTACTAGTCAGGTATATTCTTAGGCGTTTAATATGGGGTGTAGAGTCCACTTCGTTGATCAAGGAGTAGCTCTTGTCTATTACATATTTGGCTTATGGAACGGTATCTGTGCTAATTTCAATCTCTGGTTTTATGCAGCACCCCAACTCACCTTTCCCCTTAAGCAAGCATAAGTCAGTTTTCTACATTTGAGACCCTTTTCTGTTTTGTAATTCAGTTCCTGTGTAGCCAAGTTTACATTCCATGTGGTAGAGATATCTTATGATGTTTCTTTTTCTGTGTGACTTATTTCACTTAGAATCATCGTACCTGAATCCACTTATTATGCTGCTACGGGCCTGATGACATAGATTTCATTGCTGAGTGATATTGCATTGTACGTAAGTACCACAATTTCTTTATCCATTTTGCGCTTTCTGTGATATTGAACTTGTACCGTAAACGAGGTTCTTGTAAACAGAGCTGTCCCAAACATTTGGGTGGTTGTGTCTTTTTTAATTTAATTTTCCTAAGCTATAGGACCATAAGTGGAAGTGCCCTAGGCTCTGTTGCTTTGTTTTTTAGATGTTTCAGGAAACACCATACACTTCTCCAGAGTGGCTGTTGGCAACTTACATCCCGCCCATCAGCATAACAAGGCTCCCAGTTCTCCATGGCCTGTCCTGCCTTTCTGGATTTTACACTTTTTTCAGATGACCCTTTTGACCGGGGGGCAGTGAGACTTCATTGTAGTGCAGATTTCCTTTGCAAGCTTGCTTGGTTGGCCAAAAAGGGCGTATGCGTTTTTTCCTGAATATATTCAGGAAAAAACGCATACGCCCTTTTTGGCCAAGTGCATCATTGTGGACGTTCTGCCTCTTTTCCTTTGCTTTACATGCAATTCCAGTCTACCTCCTGAAATCGGTTTCCTGCAATTCTGCCCAGCGTTCAAGTCCTCTTGGCAGCCTTACTTCAATATATTTTTGGACGATAGCTGTCATTTATAACTCTGCAGGTTTGTGAATGACAGTGCCCCTGAGCTCCTTTCTTCAACTCGCTTTCTTGTGAGCTGGCCGCAACACCGCAGCATTGCTTCAGGCCCTAGTGTGGTTCCGGCATGACATGCTGAGCCTTTGGTTAATTCCTCTTCCTGGTGGGAAATGAGAGTTAAATTTGCCCGTCCAGACACCTCCTGCTAGTCTCTCATTGGTTCTCCCTATTCCTGTTCATTTTCCGCAGAAATTGCAAACTGGGCCAAACAAGAGTTTAAAGGCACTGACTCTCCAAGTGGGGAGAGTGTTAGTAAAGCGTCTGGAATGTTGCACCCGAGTACCGGGGGACGAAACCTGAGACACCTTTGAACACGTTTCCCGATCACACGGTGGATCATACTCTGGGTTCCACATGCATGTATTAGCTGAAGGAAGAATCCCTTAAACCTGGAGAGTTGAGACCCATGGAATGGGTACCATGCAATATGACTTCAAAGGGTCTGCATTTGCTCACCGATCCTCACCAATCCTATCACTGCTGCGTTTATGCCGCTGTACACACGCTTGATTCTCTTTCGGAGACATATAAATCCATAGGTTTTAAGATTCTTACTAGTCAGTTATATTCTTAGGCGTTTAATATGGGGTGTTGAGTCCACTTCGTTGAGCAAGGAGTAGCTCTTGTCTATTACATATTTGGCTTATGGAACGGTATCTGTGCTAATTTCAATCTCTGGTTTTATGCAGCAACCCAACTCACATTTCCCCTTAAGCAAGCATAAGTTGGTTTTCTACATTTGAGACCCTGTTCTGTTTTATAATCCAGTTCCTGTGTAGCCAAGTTTACATTCCGTGTAGTAGTGATATCTTATGATGTTTCTTATTCTCTGTGACTTATTTCACTTAGAATCATCATACCTGAATCCACTCATTATGCTTCTCCGGGCCTGACGACATAGATTTCATTGCTGAGTGATATTGCATTGTACGTAAGTACCACAACTTCTTTATCCATTTTTCGCTTTCTGTGATATTGAACTTGTACCGTAAACGAGGTTCTTGTAAACAGAACCGTCCCAAACTTTGGGGTGGCTGTGTCTTTTTGAATTTAATTTCCCTAAGCTATAGGACCATAAGTGGAATTGCCCTAGGCTCTGTTGCTTTGTTTTTTAGATGTTTCAGGAAACACCATACACTTCTCCAGAGTGGCTGTTGGCAATATACATCCCGCCCATGAGCATAACAAGGCTCCCAGTTCTCCATGGCCTGTCCTGTCTTTCTGGATTTTACACTTTTTTCAGATGGCCCTTTTGACCGGGGGGCAGTGAGACTTCATTGTAGTGAAGATTTCCTTTGCAAGCTTGCTTGGTTGGCCAAAAAGGGCGTATGCGTTTTTTCCTGAATATATTCAGGAAAAAACGCATACGCCCTTTTTGGCCAAGTGCATCATTGTGGACGTTCTGCCTCTTTTCCTGTGGTTTACATGCAAATCCTGTCTACCTCCTGAAATCGGTTTCCTGCAATTCTGCCCCGCTTTCAAGTCCTCTTGGCAGCCTTACTTCAATATATTTTTGTATGATAGCTGTCAATTTTAACTCTGCAAGTTTGTGAATGACAGTGCCCCTGAGCTCCTTTCTTCAACTCGCTTTCTTGTGAGCTGGCCGCAACACCGCAGGATTGCTTCAGGTCCCAGTGTGGTTCCGGCATGGCACGCTGAGCCTTTGGTTAATTCCTCTTCCTGGTGGGAAATGAGAGTTAAATTTGCCCGTCCAGACACCTCCAGCTAGTCTCTCATTGGTTCTCCCTATTCCTGTTCATTTTCCGCAGAAATTGCAAACTGGGCCAAACAGGAGGTTAAAGGCACTGACTCTCCAAGTGGGGAGAGTGTTAGTAAAGCGTCTGGAATGTTGCACCCGAGTACCAGGGGACGAAAACTGAGACACATTTGAACACGTTTCCCGATCACATGGTGGATCATACTCTGGGTTCCACATGCATGTTTTAGCTGAAGGAAGAATCCCTTAAACCTGGAGAGTTGAGACCCCTGCAATGGGTACCATGCAATATGACTTCAAAGGGTCTGCATTTGCTCACCGAACCTCACCAATCCTATCACTGCTGCATTTATGCCACTGTACACACGCTTGATTCTCTTTCTGAGACATATAAATCCATAGGTTTTAAGATTCTTACTAGTCAGGTATATTCTTAGGCGTTTAATATGGGGTGTAGAGTCCACTTCGTTGAGCAAGGAGTAGCTCTTGTCTATTACATATTTGGCTTATGGAACGGTATCTGTGCTAATTTCAATCTCTGGTTTTATGCAGCACCCCAACTCACCTTTCCCCTTAAGCAAGCATAAGTCGGTTTTCTACATTTGAGACCCTGTTCTGTTTTGTAATTCAGTTCCTGTGTAGCCAAGTTTACATTCCATGTGGTAGAGATATCTTATGATGTTTCTTTTTCTGTGTGACTTATTTCACTTAGAATCATCGTACCTGAATCCACTCATTATGCTGCTATGGGCCTGATGACATAGATTTCATTGCTGCGTGATATTGCATTGTACGTAATTACCACAACTTCTTTACCCATTTTTCACTTTCTGTGATACTGAACTTGTAGCGTAAACGAGGTTCTTGTAAACAGAACCGTCCCAAACTTTGGGGTGGCTGTGTTTTTTTGATTTTAATTTCCCTAAGCTATAGGACCATAAGTGGAAGTGCCCTAGGCTCTGTTGCTTTGTTTTTTAGATGTTTCAGGAAACACCATACACTTCTCCAGAGTGGCTGTTGGCCATTTACATCCCGCCCATCAGCATAACAAGGCTCCCAGTGTTCCATGGCCTGTCCTGCCTTTCTGGATTTTACACATTTTTCAGATGGCCCTTTTGACTGGGGGGCAGTGAGACTTCATTGTAGTGCAGATTTCCTTTGCAAGCTTGCTTGGTTGGCCAAAAAGGGCGTATGCGTTTTTTCCTGAATATATTCAGGAAAAAACGCATACGCCCTTTTTGGCCAAGTGCATCATTGTGGACGTTCTGCCTCTTTTCCTTTGCTTTACATGCTATTCCAGTCTACCTCCGGAAATCGGTTTCCTGCAATTCTGCCCCGCTTTCAAGTCCTCTTGGCAGCCTTACTTCAATATATTTTTGGACGATAGCTGTCATTTATAACTCTGCAGGTATGTGAATGACAGTGCCCCTGAGCTCCTTTCTTCAACTCGTTTTCTTGTGAGCTGGCCGCAACACCGCAGCATTGCTTCAGGCCCTAGTGTGGTTCCGGCATGGCACGCTGAGCCTTTGGTTAATTCCTCTTCCTGTTGGGAAATGAGAGTTAAATTTGCCCGTCCAGACACCTCCAGCTAGTCTCTCATTGGTTCTCCCTATTCCTGTTCATTTTCCGCAGAAATTGCAAACTGGGCCAAAGAGGAGGTTAAAGGCACTGACTCTCCAAGTGGGGAGAGTGTTAGTAAAGTGTCTGGAATGTTGCACCCGAGTACCGGGGGACGAAAACTGAGTCACATTTGAACACGTTTCCCGATCACATGGTGGATCATACTCTGGGTTCCACATGCATGTTTTAGCTGAAGGAAGAATCCCTTAAACCTGGAGAGTTGAGACCCATGGAATGGGTACCATGCAATATGACTTCAAAGGGTCTGCATTTGCTCACCGAACCTCACCAATCCTAACACTGCTTCGTTTATGCCGCTGTACACATGGTTGCTTCTCTTTTGGAGACATATAAATCCATAGGTTTTAAGATTCTTACTAGTCAGGTATATTCTTATGCGTTTAATATGGGGTGTTGAGTCCACTTCGTTGAGCAAGGAGTAGCTCTTGTTTATTACATATTTGGCTTATGGAACGGTATCTGTGCTAATTTCAATCTCTGGTTTTATGCAGCACCCCAACTCACCTTTCCCCTTAAGCAAGCATAAGTTGGTTTTCTACATTTGAGACCCTCTTCTGTTTTGTAATTCAGTTCCTGTGTAGCCAAGTTTACATTCCGTGTAGTAGTGATATCTTATGATGTTTCTTTTTCTGTGTGACTTATTTCACTTAGAATCATCGTACCTGAATCCACTCATTATGCTGCTATGGGCCTGATGACATAGATTTCATTGCTGAGTGATATTGCATCGTACGTAAGTACCACAACTTCTTGATCCATTTTTCGCTTTCTGTGATATTGAACTTGTACCGTAAACGAGGTTCTTGTAAACAGAGCTGTCCCAAACATTGGGGTGGTTGTGTCTTTTTGATTTTAATTTCCCTAAGCTATAGGAACATAAGTGGAAGTGCCCTAGGCTCTGTTGCTTTGTTGTTTAGATGTTTCAGGAAACACCATACACTTCTCCAGAGTGGCTGTTGGCAATTTACATAATGCCCATCAGCATAACAAGGCTCCCAGTTCTCCATGGCCTGTCCTGCCTTTCTGGATTTTACACTTTTTTCAGATGACCCTTTTGACCGGGGGGCATTGAGACTTCATTGTAGTGCAGATTTCCTTTGCAAGCTTGCTTGGTTGGCCAAAAAGGGCGTAGGCTTTTTTTCTTGAGGAAAAATCGCATATGCCCTTTTTGGCCAAGTGCATCATTGTGGACGTTCTGCCTCTTTTCCTATGCTTTACATGCAATTCCAGTCTACCTCCTGAAATCGGTTTCCTGCAATTCTGCCCCGCTTTCAAGTCCTCTTGGCAGCCTTACTTCAATATATTTTTGGACGATAGCTGTCATTTATAACTCTGCAGTTTTGTGAATTACAGTGCCCCTGAGCTCCTTTCTTCAACTTGCAATCTTGTGAGCTGACCGCAACACCACAGCATCGCTTCAGGCCCTAGTGTTGTTCCGGCATGGCACGCTGAGCCTTTGGTTAATTCCTCTTCCTGGTGGGAAATGAGAGTTAAATTTGCCCGTCCAGACACCTCCAGCTAGTCTCTCATTGGTTCTCCCTATTCCTGTTCATTTTCCGCAGAAATTGCAAACTGGGCCAAACAGGAGGTTAAAGGCACTGACTCTCCAAGTGGGGAGAGTGTTAGTAAAGCGTCTGGAATGTTGCACCTGAGTACCAGGGGACGAAAACTGACACATTTGAACACGTTTCCCGATCACACGGTGGATCATACTCTGGGTTCCACATGCATGTTTTAGCTGAAGGAAGAATCCCTTAAACCTGGAGAGTTGAGACCCATGGAATGGGTACCATGCAATATGACTTCAAAGGGTCTGCATTTGCTCACCGAACCTCATCAATCCTATCACTGCTGCGTTTATGCCGCTATACACACGCTTGATTCTCTTTCGGAGATATATAAATCCATAGGTTTTAAGATTCTTACTAGTCAGGTATATTTTTAGGCGTTTAATATGGGGTGTTGAATCCACTTCGTTGAGCAAAGTGTAGCCCTTTTTTATTACATATTTGGCTTATAGAACGATATCTGTGCTAATTTCAATGTCTGGTTTTATGCAGCACCCCAACTCACCTTTCCCCTTAAGGAAGCATAAGTTGGTTTTCTACATTTGAGACCCTGTTCTGTTTTGTAATTCAGTTCCTGTGTAGCCAAGTTTACATTCCGTGTAGTAGTGATATCTTATGATGTTTCTTTTTCTGTGTGACTTATTTCACTTAGAATCATCGTACCTGAATCCACTCATTATGCTGCTATGGGCCTGATGACATAGATTTCATTGCTGAGTGATATTGCATTGTAGGTAAGTACCACAACTTCTTTATCCATTTTTCACTTTCTGTGATATTGAACTTGTACCATAAACGAGGTTCCTGTAAACAGAACCGTCCCAAACTTTGGGGTGGCTGTGTCTTTTTGATTTTAATTTCCCTAAGCTATAGGACCATAAGTGGAAGTGCCCTAGGCTCTATTGTTTTGTTTTTTAGATGTTTCAGGAAACACCATACACTTCTCCAGAGTGGCTGTTGGCAATTTACATCCCGCCCATCAGCATAACAAGGCTCCCAGTTCTCCATGGCCTGTCCTGCCTTTCTGGATTTTATACTTTTTTCAGATGGCCCTTTTGCCCGCGGGATAGTGAGACTTCATTGTAGTGCAGATTCCCTTTGCAAGCTTGCTTGGTTGGTCAAAAAGGGCGTATGCGTTTTTTCCTGAATATATTCAGGAAAAAACGCATACGCCCTTTTTGGCCAAGTGCATCATTGTGGACGTTCTGCCTCTTTTCCTATGCTTTACATGCAATTCCAGTCTACCTCCTGAAATCGGTTTCCTGCAATTCTGCCCAGCGTTCAAGTCCTCTTGGCAGCCTTACTTCAATATATTTTTGGACGATAGCTGTCATTTATAACTCTGCAGGTCTGTGAATGACAGTGCCCCTGAGCTCCTTTCTTCAACTCGCTTTCTTGTGAGATGGCCGCAACACCGCAGCATTGCTTCAGGCCCTAGTGTGGTTCCGGCATGACATGCTGAGCCTTTGTTTAATTCCTCTTCCTGGTGGGAAATGAGAGTTAACTTTGCGCGTCCAGACACCTCCAGCTAGTCTCTCATTGGTTCTCCCTATTCCTGTTCATTTTCCGCAGAAATTGCAAACTGGGCCAAACAAGAGGTTAAAGGCACTGACTCTCCAAGTGGGGAGAGTGTTAGTAAAGCGTCTGGAATGTTGCACCCGAGTAACGGGGGACGAAAACTGAGACACATTTGAACACATTTCCCAATCACACGGTGGATCATACTCTGGGTTCCACATGCATGTTTTAGCTGAAGGAAGAATCCCTTAAACCTGGAGAGTTGAGACCCATGGAATGGGTACAATGCAATATGACTTCAAAGGGTCTGCATTTGCTCACCGATCCTCACCAATCCTATCACTGCTGCGTTTATGCCGCTGTACACATGCTTGATTCTCTTTCGGAGACATATAAATCCATAGGTTTTAAGATTCTTACTAGTCAGGTATATTCTTAGGTGTTTAATATGGGGTGTTGAGTCTACTTCGTTGAGCTAGGTGTAGCTCTTGTCTATTACATATTTGTCTTATTGAACGGTATCTGTGCTAATTTCAATCACTGGTTTTATGCAGCACCCCAACTCACCTTTCCCCTTAAGCAAGCATAAGTTGGTTTTCTACATTTGAGACCCTGTTCTGTTTTGTAATTCAGTTCCTGTGTAGCCAACTTTACATTCCGTGTACTAGTGATACCTTATGATGTTTCTTTTTCTCTGTGACTTATTTCACTTAGAATCATCGTACCTGGATCCACTCATTAGGCTGCTACGGGCCTGATGACATAGATTTCATTGCTGAGTGATATTGCATTGTACGTAAGTACCACAACTTCTTTATCCATTTTTCGCTTTCTGTGATATTGAACTTGTACCGTAAACGAGGTTCTTGTAAACAGAACCGTCCCAAACATTGGGGTGGCTGTGTCTTTTTGATTTTAATTTCCCTAAGCTATAGGACCATAAGTGGAAGTGCCCTAGGCTCTGTTGCTTTGTTTTTTAGATGTTTCAGGAATCACCATACACTTCTCCAGAGTGGCTGGTGGCAATGTACATCCCGCCCATCAGCATAACAAGGCTCCCAGTTCTCCATGACCTGTCCTGCCTTTCTGGATTTTGCACTTTTTTCAGATGACACTTTTGACCGGGGGGCAGTGAGACTTCATTGTAGTGCAGATTTCCTTTGCAAGCTTGCTTGGTTGGCCAAAAAGGGTGTATGCTTTTTTTCCTGAATATATTCAGGAAAAAACGCATACGCCCTTTTTGGCCAAGTGCATCATTGTGGACGTTCTGCCTCTTTTCCTATGCTTTACATGCAATTCCAGTCTACCTCCTGAAATCGGTTTCCTGCAATTCTGCCCCGCTTTCAAGTCCACTTGGCAGCCTACTTCAATATATTTTTGGACGATAGCTGTCATTTATAACTCTGCAGGTTTGTGAATGACAGTGCCCCTGAGCTCCTTTCTTCAACTCGCTTTCTTGTGAGCTGGCCGCAACACCGCAGGATTGCTTCAGGCCCCAGTGTGGTTCTGGAACAGCACGCTGAGCCTTTGTTTAATTCCTCTTATTGGTGGGAAATGAGAGTTAAATTTGCCCGTCCAGACACCTCCAGCTAGTCTCTCATTGGTTCTCCCTATTCCTGTTCATTTTCTGCAGAAATTGCAAACTGGGCCAAACAGGAGGTTAAAGGCACTGACTCTCCAAGTGGGGAGAGTGTTAGTAAAGTGTCTGGAATGTTGCACCCGAGTACCAAGGGACGAAAACTGAGACACATTTGAACACGTTTCCCGATCACATGGTGGATCATACTCTGGGTTCCACATGCTTGTTTTAGCTGAAGGAAGAATCCCTTAAACCTGGAGAGTTGAGACCCCTGCAATGGGTACCATGCAATATGACTTCAAAGGGTCTGCATTTGCTCACCGAACCTCACCAATCCTATCACTGCTGCATTTATGCCACTGTACACACGCTTGATTCTCTTTCTGAGACATATAAATCCATAGGTTTTAAGATTCTTACTAGTCAGGTATATTCTTAGGCGTTTAATATGGGGTGTAGAGTCCACTTCGTTGAGCAAGGAGTAGCTCTTGTCTATTACATATTTGGCTTATGGAACGGTATCTGTGCTAATTTCAATCTCTGGTTTTATGCAGCACCCCAACTCACCTTTCCCCTTAAGCAAGCATAAGTCGGTTTTCTACATTTGAGACCCTGTTCTGTTTTGTAATTCAGTTCCTGTGTAGCCAAGTTTACATTCCATGTGGTAGAGATATCTTATGATGTTTCTTTTTCTGTGTGACTTATTTCACTTAGAATCATCGTACCTGAATCCACTCATTATGCTGCTATGGGCCTGATGACATAGATTTCATTGCTGAGTGATATTGCATTGTACGTAAGTACCACAACTTCTTTATCCATTTTTCACTTTCTGTGATTTTGAACTTATACTGTAAAGGAGGTTCTTGTAAACAGAGCCTTCCCAAACTTTGGGGTGGCTGTGTCTTTTTGATTTTAACTTCCCTAAGCTATAGGACCATAAGTGGAAGTGCCCTAGGCTCTGTTGCTTTGTTTTGTAGATGTTTCAGGAAACACCATACACTTCTCCAGAGTGGCTGTTGGCAATTTACATCCCGCCCATCAGCATAACAAGGCTCCCAGTTCTCCATGGCCTGTCCTGCCTTTCTGGATTTTACACTTTTTTCAGATGGCCCTTTTGACCGGGGGGCAGTGAGACTTCATTGTAGTGCAGATTTCCTTTGCAAGCTTGCTTGGTTGGCCAAAAAGGGCGTATGCGTTTTTTCCTGAATATATTAAGGAAAAAACGCATACGCCCTTTTTGGCCAAGTGCATCATTGTGGACGTTCTGCCTCTTTTCCTATGCTTTACATGCAATTCCAGTCTACCTCCTGAAATCGGTTTCCTGCAATTCTGCCCCGCTTTCAAGTCCTCTTGGCAGCCTTACTTCAATATATTTTTGGACGATAGCTGTCATTTATAACTCTGCAGGTTTGTGAATTACAGTGCCCCTGAGCTCCTTTGTTTAACTCGTTTTCTTGTGAGCTGGCCGCAACACCGCAGCATTGCTTCAACCCTAGTGTGGTTCCGGCATGGCATGCTGAGCCTTTGGTTAATTGCTCTTACTGGTGGGCAATGAGAGTTAAATTTGCCCGTCCAGACACCTCCAGCTAGTCTCTCATTGGTTCTCCCTATTCCTGTTCATTTTCCGCAGAAATTGCAAACTGGGCCAAACAGGAGGTTAAAGGCACTGACTCTCCAAGTGGGGAGAGTGTTAGTAAAGCGTCTGGAATGTTGTACCCGTGTACCAGGGGACGAAAACTGATACATTTGAACACGTTTCCCGATCACACGGTGGATCATACTCTGGGTTCCACATGCATGTTTTAGCTGATGGAAAAATCCCTTAAACCTGGAGAGTTGTGACCCATGGAATGTATACCATGCAATATGACTTCAAAGGGTCTACATTTGCTCACCGAACCTCACCAATCCTATCACTGCTGCGTTTATGCTGCTGTACACACGCTTGATTCACTTTCGGAGACATATATATCCATAGATTTTAAGATTCTTACTAGTCAGGTATATTCTTAGGCGTTTAATATGGGGTGTTGAGTCCACTTCGTTGAGCAAGGAGTAGCTCTTGTCTATTACATATTTGGCTTATGGAACGGTATCTGTGCTAATTTCAATCTCTGGTTTTATGCAGCACCCCAACTCACCTTTCCCCTTAAGCAAGCATAAGTTGGTTTTCTACATTTGAGACCCTGTTCTGTTTTGTAATTCAGTTCCTGTGTAGCCAAGTTTACATTCCGTGTAGTAGTGATATCTTATGATGTTTCTTTTTCTTTGTGACTTATTTCACTTAGAATCATCGTACCTGAATCCACTCATTATGCTGCTATGGGCCTGATGACATAGATTTCATTGCTGAGTGATATTGCATTGTACGTAAGTACCACAACTTCTTTATCCATTTTTAGCTTTCTGCGATATTGAACTTGTACCGTAAACGAGGTTCTTGTAAACAGAGCCTTCCCAAACTTTGGGGTGGCTGTGTCTTTTTGATTTTAATTTCCCTAAGCTATAGGACCATAAGTGGAAGTGCCCTAGGCTCTGTTGCTTTGTTTTTTAGATGTTTCAGGAAACACCATACACTTCTTCAGAGTGGCTGTTGCCAATTTACATCCCGCCCACCAGCATAACAAGGCTCCCAGTTCTCCATGGCCTGTCCTGCCTTTCTGGATTTTACACTTTTTCAGATGGCCCTTTTGACCTGGGGGAAGTGAGGCTTCATTGTAGTGCAGATTTCCTTTGCAAGCTTGCTTGGTTGGCCAGAAAGGGCATATGCGTTTCTTCATGAATATATTCAGGAAAAAACGCATGCGCCCTTTTTGGCCAAGTGCATCATTGTCGACGTTCTGAGTCTTTTCATATGTTGTCAATGCAATTCTAGTCTACCTCTTGAAATCGGTTTCCTGCAATTCTACCTTGCTGTCAGTGCCTCTTCATAGCCTTACCTCAATATACTTTTGGAAAATAGTTGGCCTTTATAACTCTGCTGGTTTTTGAATTGCAGTGGCCCTTAGCTCCATTTTTCAGCTCTTATTTTTGTGATCTTGCCTCATATCCACAGGATTTTTTCATGCCCTATTCTTCTTCTGGGGCGCCTTGCTCTGCCTTTGGTTAATTCTTCTTCCTGATGTGAAATTAGAGTGACATGTGCCCATTGAAACCGCTACAGCTATTTTCTCACTGGTTCCCCCTATTCCCATTCATCCTCCGCACTAACTGCAGACTGTGCGATACCGGAACTTAAAGGCATTGACTCTCCGTGTGGGGATGTTGTTAGTAAAGTGGCTGGAATGTTGATCCGGAGCCCCAGGAGAGGAAAATGAGGTGCGTTTTAGAAACCTTTCCCGATCATATGGTATACCATCCGCTGGATTTCCCATGCATGGTTTAGCTGTAGGAAGATTTCCTTCAACCTGGAGGGTTGGGACCCTTGGAATGAGTAGCATGAAGTATTGCATTAAACTTTCGGCAGTTGCTCACCAATCCTCTCAGCCCCAAGTGTCCAGCCTTATGTCTTATCCAGCTGTGGGGTTTATATGTGGTCATTCCATGTTGCATCACAGCCCCTGAGCGAATTTTGTAAGAATTTTTCTCTCTTTCATTGTTTCTGCGTTTTGGTTTTAAAATTTATTTCTATAATGGGGTTTAGCTCATTTTCACTGCTGTGTTTGGCCACTCTGCACACACTTGATTCCCTTATGGAGATATATCAATACATGGGTTTTAAGATTCTTATTACTCAGATATATTTCTCTGCAGTGTATAGGGTGTGTTGAGGTCAGTTCATTGAGCAAGGTGTAGATCTTGTCTAATACCTATTTGGTTTATTGAACGGTATCTGTGCTAATTTCAAACTCTGGTTTTATGCATCACCCCACCTCTCCTTTCCCCTTAAGCTGACATAAGTGTGTTTTCTAAATGTGAGACACTGTTCTGTTTTGTAATTCATTTTTTGTGCAGCCATATTTATCCTCCCTCTATAAGTGATATCTTATGATATGTTTCTTTTTCTGTTTGACTTATTTCAAGTAGTATTATCGGACCTAAATCCACTCTTTATCCTTCTACTAGCCTTATTACATTGATTTCATGGTGAAGAGATATTCCATTGTACATAAGTACCACATTTTCTTTATCCATTGTTCTCTTTCCTGGGATATTTAAGGTGTACTGAAGTTGAGGTTCTTGTAAACAGAGTAGCCCTAAACTGTGGTGTGCTTGTGTCTTGTTGATTTTTAGACTTCCCTAGATATACTTCCATGATTGGAAGTGCCCTATGCTCTGTAGCTCTGTTTTTTAGATGATTTAGGAACCACCATACACTTCTCCAGAGTGGCTCTCGGCAGTTCACACACTGTCCATCAGCGTATAAAGGCTCCCTGTTCTCCATGGCCTGTCCTGCATTTCTGGTTTTTACAATTTTTTCGGATGGCCCTTTTGACCGGTGGGAAATGAGACTTCTTTGTTGTGCACATTTGCATTGCTTGCTTGCTTGGTTGCCCATAAAGTGCGTATGCGTTTTTTCCTGGATATATTCAGGAAAAAACGCATACTCCTTTTTGGGCCAACTGCATCATTGTCGAAATTCTGCCGCTTTTCATGTGCTTTAAAGACGAGTCCAATCTATCTCTTGAAATCTGTTTCTTGCAATTCTGTCTTGCATTCAGATCCTCTTCTTTGCCTTACCTCAACATATTTTTGGACGTTAGTTTTCATTTATAACTCTGCAGGTTTGTGAATTGCAGTGACCCTGAGCTCCATTTTTTAAGTTGCTCTTTTGTGAGCTGGCCTCAAAGCCGCAGGATTGCTTCAGGCCCTATTTTGGCTCCAGCGAGGTGGGCTGAGCCTTTTTTTAATTCTTATTCTTAATTGGAAATTAGAGTGACATATGCCCGTCCAAACCCCTACAACTATTCTCTCATTGGTTCCCCCTCTTCCCGTTCATCCTCCTCACAATTTGCAAAATGTGTGAAACAGAAGTTTAAATGTGCTGATTCTCTAAGTGGGGAGATTCTAAGTAACGTGGCTGGAATGATGAACAGGAGCACGAGGAGAGGATAAATGAGGTGCATTTTAGACACATCTCCCCATCACATGGTGTACAGTCCTCTGGGTTTTCCATGCATGTTTTAGCTGTAGGAAGATCCCTTGAACCTGCAGATTTGGGACCCATTGAATGGGTACCAGGTAGTATTACTTTAAAGGGTGTGCATTTCCTCACCCAACCTCACATTTCTCTTAGCACGAACAGTTTCCAGCCTTATGTGTCATCCTGCTGTGGGTCTAGATGTGTTCAATCCATGTTGCATCACCGTCCCTGAGGAAAAGTTGTAAGAGGTTTTCTCTGTCTCTCTGTCATTTATTTTTTTCAATTTATTACTATATTGGTTACAGCTGATTTTCAAAGCTCTGTTTCTTGCTGCTGTACATCCACTTGATTCACATACAGAGAGACATCAATAAATTCTTTTTCAGATTCTTACCAGTCATATATATTCTTTTCCGGTGACTTGAGTGTGCTGAGTGCAGTTCTTTTAGCTACCGTGTAGGCCTTGTTGATTATCAGTTTGGTATTTGGAATGGTATCTTTGCTAATTTCAACCTCCTGGATGATGCCTCACCCCTCCCCACCTTTCCCGTTTAGCAGCCTTACGCGTGTTTTCTACATACTTGACTATGTTTTTCTTTTGTAATTTATTTCATGTGTAGCCATTTTGGATTCCACCTTTAAGTGATATCTTATGATATGTGTCTTTTTCTTTTTGAATTATGTCACTTAGAATGATCATACGTAACTCCTCCGGAGTTGTTACAACTGGCCATATTTCATTGATTTCCAGGCTGAGTAATATTCCACTCTACATAAGTACCACATCTCTATCCATTTTTTCCCTCCAGAGACATTTAAGTTATATCCTAGTCGAGGATCTTTTAAACAGAGAGGCAGTAAACATTGGGGTGCCTGTGTCCTCTCGATTTTTGTTTTTCCCAAGACATACGCCCATGAGTGCAAGTGCCCTATGCTCTGTAGCTCATTTTTTAGATGCTTTAGTAAACACAATACACTTCTCCAGAATGGCCGTTGGCAATATACATTTCCACTATAAGCCTCACAGGGCTCCCTCTTCTCCTTGCCCTGTCCTGCATTTCTGGTGTTTACACTTTATGAGGATGGCTCTTCTGACTGATGCGAAGTGATATCTTTTGTAGTATTGATTTCCAGTGCCCACCTGTTTGGTTGGCTAAAAAAGTGTATGCCCTTTTCTTGAATATATACAGAAAAAAACGCATACAGCCTTTTTGGCCAACTGCAATGTTGGCAATGTTCAGCCCCTTTTCTTGTGCTTAATGGCGAGTCCTTCCTACCTCCTCAAATCCCTTTCCTGCCATTCTCCCTTGCTTACCAATCCTTTTCTCTGACTTTCCTCAAGACATTTTTCAGTGATAGATATTTTCAACTCTGCAGTTTCATGAATTTTACTGCCCCTGAGTTCCATTGTTCAACTTGTGTTTATGGGAACTGGCCACAAAGCAGTGGGATTTCCTCAAGCCCTATACTGTTTCCATGGGCAACCCTAGCCTTTGGTCAATTCGTCTTCCTGATTGGAAATTAGAGTGACATGTGCCTGTCTGAACACCTAGGACTTGTCTCTCATTGTTCCTCATCCTTCCGCTTCATCCTCTGGACAAATTCCAAACTGTACGCAACAGGATGTTGACAGTGCTGACATCTCCAAGTGGGGAGACTGTTAGTAAAGACGCTGGAGGGGTGAACCCGAGCACCAGGAGATGAGGAGATGAGATGCCTTTTCCAAACTCTTCCCGATCAGACGGTATACCATCCTCTGGGTGTGACAGACATGTTTTAGCAGTAGGAAGAGTCCCATTCATGTAAGGAGAACACCAGGGCTTTTTCAAAATCAGTGTCTCCCCGAAACCCAAACTGGGGAATTTTTTAAGCTACGGCTACACATATGTTCATTAAGGGCCTTGGGAAGTAGGCAGAGTCCAAACTTTAGATGATTGAAGTCTTCAGGGTCAGAAGCACTCACCACCGGCTTCCCTTAGGTTACACTTTAACTGTCATTGATAGATGATGTCAATAAAAATATCTATTCTTTTTCCGATTATTTCCCCTTATAGGTTATTGCAAAATATTGAGTGTAGTTCCCTGTGCTATACAGTAGTTCCTTGTTGATGATCTATTTTATACATAGCAGTGTGTATGTGTTAATTCCAAACTGTTAATTTATCCCTCCTCCCACCTTTCCCCTTTGGTAATAATAAATTATAAGATTTTATACTTCTCAGAAATGGGGGAGCTGAAAGAAAGGTATCATTTTCAATGGAAAAGCATTTAAAACAAGATTGAAGCTTTAACCAAGATTATTAGGTGTACATCCTTGGAAAGAAATCACTTCATTTCTCTAATATTGACCTGACAAATAAGACAAACCTTTTCACTGAACTTGCTTATAATAAAGTGATGGAAATATCAAATGGAAGTGTTAGAAACATCTTATTTTACCCGAGCCTTATAAACTGTTCTATGTTAACTACAGTTTGGCTCACACATCTGTTCATTGAAGTTACAATAGTCTCAATTTCTGTTACTGATCCTCCAGAGTGGACCCCAACAAGTGTCCCCCTGCCCAGTGTCATTGGGGCCAACAGATCGAGACTGAGTTTGGTTCACAAGCAAAGGAAACTTTATATTTTAAACAGAGAATGGAGAGGTGAGAGCACGCACTACCCCGTGGGCTGTGGGCTGGGCTGCTGTGTAGAGATCCTGTCAGAGTCAGTGGGAGGGAGGGGGCGGAGCACTCGAGAGCCGGGTTGGCTGCAGCTCAGCCTCTATATCTCGGAGTCTGCACTGGGCCCCAGGAGCTGAGGTGTCGACCCAGCCATTCTGCACTAGGAAATCTGGTCTGAAGTGCCGGGTGTGGAACCTCTGCATGCGGGACCCTAGGAGCACGTGAAATTAGACAAAGCACAAAGGATAAAAAAGGTCAGACTTGACTTTATTGCCCAGATTCTATTTTTATCTCCCAGGGATTTTTAATGGGCTTTGCTGGGGACAAACCCCTCCTCTGCCTTTTGTCCCGTTCCTCATTCTTGGAGTGCTGAGGGTGCAGACCTTTCTTCTGTAACTGCTGAGTGCTGAGTTGGGAGCCCTCATACCAGGGGACGAGGGTCAGAACTTCTCCCCAGCAGCCTCCAGGTGACGTTGATTGGCCCCAGGACCCCTGCCTCCCTGCTCGTCCGCCTGAGCACCAGCATTGGAAGTGTTATAGATTCTAATGACCTTTAAGGGTCCAGGAAAGAGATGTGCAGAGACGCTGTGGGGGCCGGTTTCACCCCGCCCCACATTTGTTCGGCCACCTTAGGCTGACCGTTTCTGCCAGCCTAGATGCTCTGACCAGTAGTCTGCTCTTTCTTCAATTAGGCCCCTGAATTAACGTAAAAACAGCACCAGGTGTCAGAGCCCTGCCCGCTCAACTCCCAGACAGTCCAGGGTCAATGGTGATCAAGGACCATGATGGCCACTGAGTCAACAGCCTTTTGAAGTAAACAGGAGTCCAGCCGGTCTTATTGGCCACCATCATCACGGTGTCTGTAGGCTTTTCTATGGTGACAGTGTGATATACGTTTCCCCCGCCAAGATTATTAGCTCCCCTCCGGGTGCAGTAAGTCCTGCAAGCAGTAGTCTACTCCTTCGGGACACACTATTGTTGTTTTATGAGAGAAACTCCAGGTCAAGTGATGTTCACACGAGTCGTCATGGTGCCCTGTTGCCCCTGGTTATCTCTCTGGATGTTGGAGTTGGAGGGCCTCCTCACTCGAGGTCGGTGTGCCCACGGAGTGAACCCTGCAACTTCAGGGCATGGTTGGTGATTAGGATCACCACGTGGGGTCCTTTTCCCTTAGGAGAGAGGTGGCCTTTTGGGCTGCTGATTTTCAGGTTTTTAGATACCGCCAGTATCTTGGCCAGATGTGGCAGTGGGCCAAGCCCCTTGGTGACTGTAGTTTATCCTACCTGGATGGCATTCTTGTGTTGTTCCATTTCAAGTGGTCCCAGTTTTTGCACTAATTCTCCAATGGCGACTCACCTTTCACCGGGAATGGAAAGGTCAAAGGGTTTAGCTCAATTAGGGAGTTCCAGGGCAAGGGTCTGAATTGACTGCTCTTTCCATTCTTGAAAGGCCACTTCTGGATTCTGTTCAAAAGGATCATCATCTTTTCCTTTCAGTGTTTCATATAGAGGCCCAGCTAGTAGACTGTAGTTAGGGATCCAGAAGCAGCAAACCCTGGCCTCCCCAGGAACCCCTAAGCTGTCTTCTAGTTTTAGAAAGGGGTAAGGCTGCAAATGGTTTCTTCCCTTTCCTGGGATGGGCTTCTCCGACCTTCTGTGAGAATGAAGCCCAGGCAGGTCACCGCAGTCTGTGATATTTGAGCTTTTTCTTGGACAACTTCTATCCTTTATTGGCTTGGTAGTTCAGAGGCCTCCTTAGTAGGGCTGGCGATCAGAATGTCGTCTGCATATTGAAGGAGGGTTTCCTTTTCCAGAGGTAGAACTTTTCAGTCTTTAGCTAAGCTTTCCCCAAAGATGGTGTGGGAATTTTTGAACCCTTGGGGCAAGACGGCCCGGAAGTATTGTTTTAGTTGTATGTTGAGTCCTGCCACTCACAAGCCAAAATTTCTTGTGACTCTGGGACTAATGGAATACAAAAGAAGGCATCATTGAGACTAATACAGAATACCATGTCCTGGTGGTTGGTAGAATGACCAGCAGGGTGTAGGAATTAGGAGCAACTGGAGGTATATCCTCAGTGGCTTCACTGACTGTCCTGACATCCTTTACCAGGTCCCCAGCAGCCCATGGGGCTCTCGTGGTCAGGCCAATCCCAGGATATGGAGCTCTCCTGGGCAGGTACCCCACCCCCAACCCAGCCCACGGGGCTCTCGTGGTCAGGCCTCTCCCAGGATACAGAGCTACCCTTGCAGGTACCGTGGCAGGGCTGGGCACACAGGAACCGTGCACATAGCTCTCACTGAAGAGCACCCCCATCTCACCTGTCGCTCAGAGCTGACACAGAGCACCTCAGAGCAGGACTTGAACTAACAAACAGCAGCTGCGACAGGTCTGTGACCCTGGGCATCACTCTGTGTGGCCTCCCTCCACCTGGTCTTCCAGAGACTTCCACTGCACCCGGGGCACCAGGCCTCTGTCTCCAACCACCACCCACCCCTCCTCTCCCTGACTCCTGGGTTCCTCTCATTAGGAGAGGCTTTTCTTGAAGTTGTCTCCCACTCATGGGCCAGATAAAATGATTAGAAAACAAGCCAAAGCTGCAGCCCCTTGTCTATCCTGACTCTCAGGAGCCCACACCTGTTCCTTGGACCTGGCCGGTTCAGCAAGTTCCATTTTCTGCAACTGTGAGCCCCTGAGGGGTGATGATTGGCTGACCTGGGCAGCCTTACCGTGCCGGCCAGCCCTCCCCAGGTGTGCCTGGGTTGAGATCAATATAAATACCACTCCAGGCAGCAAGAGCCCCTGCAGCCGTGCCTGACGCCATTTTCTCTGCCCTGTCAGCAGTCTCGGGGCTGGGCTGGTGGGAGGGAGTGAGAGGCCACGGCTTTGTGGGTGGCCCAGTGTGAGTGGGGCTCTGCTGGACTTTCTGCAGCAGTTGCCAGGCTGCCACCTGCTAAAGAAGAGGATGTGTCACCCATACCTGCTGCTGGAATTTCTCCCTGGGCAGAGGTGAGGAAGGAAAAAAGCAGTGGGAGCAGGGACAGGACGGGTATCTCAGGCAGGGAAATGGAAATCTTCCAGAAGAGCACCCAGGACCAGGGCCATCCTGGCTGGCCTGCAGGCACCAAGTCAGCTGGCATGCTGTCACTCATGTGGCTCCATGGCCCTTCCTCTAGGCTTTCAAGTCCTTGTATATATTCAGGTGTTTTACCTGGGAAGGGTGGGAACAGTTCAGCAGCAACTGGCCTGGGGCTCAGCTCACGTTCACTCACAGATGCCTCGGCACGGTGCCCCAGCTTTGCAATGAGGATGCTTGTTGTGTGGGGGCTGCTGGCTGAATGGGAGACGATTCCCCACCACTGACCAACTTCAGAATTGTTTACAACTGGAGCAAGGGCCCTGATACGGTTTTCCTCTGAGTAACTGGTGGGTTCTGTTTTTTTTTTCTCTTTTTCGTTTTTGGTTCAAGGTAGAATTTATTCCTCTTTTTTGTATTTACAGATATAAGCATGGAAATAATTTATTCATATAAATACATGTATGCGAAGGGAATAATTGTTTTTTCTGTTTTGTTTTTTAAATTTTATTTCTTTTTAATTTTGAATTTTATTTTATATTTTTATACAGCAAGTTCTTATTGGTTATCTATTTTATACATATAAATGTTTACATGCCAATCCCAATCTCTCAACTCCTCCCACCACCACCCCCCCAAGAGCTTTCCCCCCTTGTTGTCCATACGATTGTTGTCTACATCTGTTGCTCTATTTATGCCTTGCAAAACGGTTAATCTGTACAGTTTTTCTAGGTTCCACATATATGCATGAATATACAAGATTTGTTTTTCTCTTTCTGACTTACTTCACTCTGTATGACAGTCTCTAGATCCATCGACGTCTCTACAAATGACCCAATTTCATTCCTTTCATGGCTTAGTAATATTCCATTTTATATATGTACCACATCTTTATGCATTCGTCTGTCTGTGGGCATTTAGGTTGCTTCCATTACCTCGATATTGTAAATAGTGATGCAATGAACATTGCGGTGAATGTCTCTTTTTGATTTATGGTTTTGTCTGGGTATATGTCCAGTACTGGGATTGCTGTATCATATGGTAATTCTATTAATAGTTTCTTAAGAAACTCCATATTGTTCTCCATAGTGACTGTGTCAATTTATATTCCCAACAATAGTGGAAGAGGCTTCCTTTTCTCCACACCCATTCCAGCATTTGTTGTTTGTAGATTTTCAGATGATGCCCATTCTAACAGGTGTGAGGTGATACCTCATTGTTGAGTCCATTTCGTTGAGCAAGGGGTAGGTCTTCTCTATTACATATTTGGCTTATGGAACGGTATCTGTTCTAATTTCAATCTCTGGTTTTATGCAGCACCCCAACTCACCTTTCGCCTTAAGCAAGCATAAGTTGGTTTTCTACATTTGAGACCCTGTTCTGTTATGTAATTCAGTTCCTGTGTAGCCAAGTTTACATTCCTTGTAGTAGTGATATCTTATGATGTTTGTTTTTCTGTGTGACTTATTTCACTTAGAATCATCGTACCTGAATCCACTCATTATGCTGCTACGGGCCTGATGACATAGATTTCATTGCTGAGTGATATTGCATTGTACGTAAGTACCACAACTTCTTTACCCATTTTGCGCTTTCTGTGATATTGAACTTGTACCGTAAACGAGGTTCTTGTAAACAGAGCCGTCCCAAACTTTGGGGTGGCTGTGTCTTTTTGATTTTAATTTCCCTAAGCTATAGGACCATAAGTGGAAGTGCCCTAGGCTCTGTTGCTTTGTTTTTTAGATGTTTCAGGAAACACCATACACTTCTCCAGAGTGGCTGTTGGCAATTTACATCCCGCCCATGAACATAACAAGGCTCCCAGTTCTCCATGGCCTCTCCTGCCTTTCTGGATTTTACACTTTTTTCAGATGGCCCTTTTGACCAGGGGACAGTGAGACTTCATTGTAGTGCAGATTTCCTTTGCAAGCTTGCTTGGTTGGCCAAAAAGGGCGTATGCGTTTTTTCCTGAATATATTCAGGAAAAAACGCATACGCCCTTTTTGGCCAAGTGCATCATTGTGGACGTTCTGCCTCTTTTCCTATGCTTTACATGCAATTCCAGTCTACCTCCTGAAATCGGTTTCCTGCAATTCTGCCCCGCTTTCAAGTCCTCTTGGCAGCCTTACTTCAATATATTTTTGGACGATAGCTGTCATTTATAACTCTGCAGGTTTGTGAATGATAGTGCCCCTGAGCTCCTTTCTTCAACTCGCTTTCTTGTGAGCTGGCCGCAACACCGCAGCATTGCTTCAGGCCCTAGTGTGGTTCAGGCATGGCACGCTGAGCCTTTGGTTAATTCCTCTTCCTGGTGGGAAATGAGAGTTACATTTGCCCGTCCAGACACCTCCAGCTAGTCTCTCATTGGTTCTCCCTATTCCTGTTCATTTTCCGCAGAAATTGCAAACTGGGCCAAACAGGAGGTTAAAGGCACTGACTCTCCAAGTGGGGAGAGTGTTAGTAAAGCGTCTGGAATGTGTCACCCGAGTACCAGGGCATGAAAACTGACACAATTGAACACGTTTCCCGATCACATGGTGGATCATACTCTGGGTTCCACATGCATGTTTTAGCTGAAGGAAGAATCCCTTAAACCTGGAGAGTTGAGACCCATGGAATGGGTACCATGCAATATGACTTCAAAGGGTCTGCATTTGCTCACCGAACCTCACCAATCCTATCACTGCTGCGTTTATGCCGCTGTACACACGCTTGATTCTCTTTCGGAGACATATAAATCCATAGGTTTTAAGATTCTTACTAGTCAGGTATATTCTTAGGCGTTTAATATGGGGTGTAGAGTCCACTTCGTTGATCAAGGAGTAGCTCTTGTCTATTACATATTTGGCTTATGGAACGGTATCTGTGCTAATTTCAATCTCTGGTTTTATGCAGCACCCCAACTCACCTTTCCCCTTAAGCAAGCATAAGTCAGTTTTCTACATTTGAGACCCTTTTCTGTTTTGTAATTCAGTTCCTGTGTAGCCAAGTTTACATTCCATGTGGTAGAGATATCTTATGATGTTTCTTTTTCTGTGTGACTTATTTCACTTAGAATCATCGTACCTGAATCCACTTATTATGCTGCTACGGGCCTGATGACATAGATTTCATTGCTGAGTGATATTGCATTGTACGTAAGTACCACAATTTCTTTATCCATTTTGCGCTTTCTGTGATATTGAACTTGTACCGTAAACGAGGTTCTTGTAAACAGAGCTGTCCCAAACATTTGGGTGGTTGTGTCTTTTTTAATTTAATTTTCCTAAGCTATAGGACCATAAGTGGAAGTGCCCTAGGCTCTGTTGCTTTGTTTTTTAGATGTTTCAGGAAACACCATACACTTCTCCAGAGTGGCTGTTGGCAACTTACATCCCGCCCATCAGCATAACAAGGCTCCCAGTTCTCCATGGCCTGTCCTGCCTTTCTGGATTTTACACTTTTTTCAGATGACCCTTTTGACCGGGGGGCAGTGAGACTTCATTGTAGTGCAGATTTCCTTTGCAAGCTTGCTTGGTTGGCCAAAAAGGGCGTATGCGTTTTTTCCTGAATATATTCAGGAAAAAACGCATACGCCCTTTTTGGCCAAGTGCATCATTGTGGACGTTCTGCCTCTTTTCCTTTGCTTTACATGCAATTCCAGTCTACCTCCTGAAATCGGTTTCCTGCAATTCTGCCCAGCGTTCAAGTCCTCTTGGCAGCCTTACTTCAATATATTTTTGGACGATAGCTGTCATTTATAACTCTGCAGGTTTGTGAATGACAGTGCCCCTGAGCTCCTTTCTTCAACTCGCTTTCTTGTGAGCTGGCCGCAACACCGCAGCATTGCTTCAGGCCCTAGTGTGGTTCCGGCATGACATGCTGAGCCTTTGGTTAATTCCTCTTCCTGGTGGGAAATGAGAGTTAAATTTGCCCGTCCAGACACCTCCTGCTAGTCTCTCATTGGTTCTCCCTATTCCTGTTCATTTTCCGCAGAAATTGCAAACTGGGCCAAACAAGAGTTTAAAGGCACTGAATCTCCAAGTGGGGAGAGTGTTAGTAAAGCGTCTGGAATGTTGCACCCGAGTACCGGGGGACGAAACCTGAGACACCTTTGAACACGTTTCCCGATCACACGGTGGATCATACTCTGGGTTCCACATGCATGTATTAGCTGAAGGAAGAATCCCTTAAACCTGGAGAGTTGAGACCCATGGAATGGGTACCATGCAATATGACTTCAAAGGGTCTGCATTTGCTCACCGATCCTCACCAATCCTATCACTGCTGCGTTTATGCCGCTGTACACACGCTTGATTCTCTTTCGGAGACATATAAATCCATAGGTTTTAAGATTCTTACTAGTCAGTTATATTCTTAGGCGTTTAATATGGGGTGTTGAGTCCACTTCGTTGAGCAAGGAGTAGCTCTTGTCTATTACATATTTGGCTTATGGAACGGTATCTGTGCTAATTTCAATCTCTGGTTTTATGCAGCAACCCAACTCACATTTCCCCTTAAGCAAGCATAAGTTGGTTTTCTACATTTGAGACCCTGTTCTGTTTTATAATCCAGTTCCTGTGTAGCCAAGTTTACATTCCGTGTAGTAGTGATATCTTATGATGTTTCTTATTCTCTGTGACTTATTTCACTTAGAATCATCATACCTGAATCCACTCATTATGCTTCTCCGGGCCTGACGACATAGATTTCATTGCTGAGTGATATTGCATTGTACGTAAGTACCACAACTTCTTTATCCATTTTTCGCTTTCTGTGATATTGAACTTGTACCGTAAACGAGGTTCTTGTAAACAGAACCGTCCCAAACTTTGGGGTGGCTGTGTCTTTTTGAATTTAATTTCCCTAAGCTATAGGACCATAAGTGGAATTGCCCTAGGCTCTGTTGCTTTGTTTTTTAGATGTTTCAGGAAACACCATACACTTCTCCAGAGTGGCTGTTGGCAATATACATCCCGCCCATGAGCATAACAAGGCTCCCAGTTCTCCATGGCCTGTCCTGTCTTTCTGGATTTTACACTTTTTTCAGATGGCCCTTTTGACCGGGGGGCAGTGAGACTTCATTGTAGTGAAGATTTCCTTTGCAAGCTTGCTTGGTTGGCCAAAAAGGGCGTATGCGTTTTTTCCTGAATATATTCAGGAAAAAACGCATACGCCCTTTTTGGCCAAGTGCATCATTGTGGACGTTCTGCCTCTTTTCCTGTGGTTTACATGCAAATCCTGTCTACCTCCTGAAATCGGTTTCCTGCAATTCTGCCCCGCTTTCAAGTCCTCTTGGCAGCCTTACTTCAATATATTTTTGTACGATAGCTGTCAATTTTAACTCTGCAGGTTTGTGAATGACAGTGCCCCTGAGCTCCTTTCTTCAACTCGCTTTCTTGTGAGCTGGCCGCAACACCGCAGGATTGCTTCAGGTCCCAGTGTGGTTCCGGCATGGCACGCTGAGCCTTTGGTTAATTCCTCTTCCTGGTGGGAAATGAGAGTTAAATTTGCCCGTCCAGACACCTCCAGCTAGTCTCTCATTGGTTCTCCCTATTCCTGTTCATTTTCCGCAGAAATTGCAAACTGGGCCAAACAGGAGGTTAAAGGCACTGACTCTCCAAGTGGGGAGAGTGTTAGTAAAGCGTCTGGAATGTTGCACCCGAGTACCAGGGGACGAAAACTGAGACACATTTGAACACGTTTCCCGATCACATGGTGGATCATACTCTGGGTTCCACATGCATGTTTTAGCTGAAGGAAGAATCCCTTAAACCTGGAGAGTTGAGACCCCTGCAATGGGTACCATGCAATATGACTTCAAAGGGTCTGCATTTGCTCACCGAACCTCACCAATCCTATCACTGCTGCATTTATGCCACTGTACACACGCTTGATTCTCTTTCTGAGACATATAAATCCATAGGTTTTAAGATTCTTACTAGTCAGGTATATTCTTAGGCGTTTAATATGGGGTGTAGAGTCCACTTCGTTGAGCAAGGAGTAGCTCTTGTCTATTACATATTTGGCTTATGGAACGGTATCTGTGCTAATTTCAATCTCTGGTTTTATGCAGCACCCCAACTCACCTTTCCCCTTAAGCAAGCATAAGTCGGTTTTCTACATTTGAGACCCTGTTCTGTTTTGTAATTCAGTTCCTGTGTAGCCAAGTTTACATTCCATGTGGTAGAGATATCTTATGATGTTTCTTTTTCTGTGTGACTTATTTCACTTAGAATCATCGTACCTGAATCCACTCATTATGCTGCTATGGGCCTGATGACATAGATTTCATTGCTGCGTGATATTGCATTGTACGTAATTACCACAACTTCTTTACCCATTTTTCACTTTCTGTGATACTGAACTTGTAGCGTAAACGAGGTTCTTGTAAACAGAACCGTCCCAAACTTTGGGGTGGCTGTGTTTTTTTGATTTTAATTTCCCTAAGCTATAGGACCATAAGTGGAAGTGCCCTAGGCTCTGTTGCTTTGTTTTTTAGATGTTTCAGGAAACACCATACACTTCTCCAGAGTGGCTGTTGGCCATTTACATCCCGCCCATCAGCATAACAAGGCTCCCAGTGTTCCATGGCCTGTCCTGCCTTTCTGGATTTTACACATTTTTCAGATGGCCCTTTTGACTGGGGGGCAGTGAGACTTCATTGTAGTGCAGATTTCCTTTGCAAGCTTGCTTGGTTGGCCAAAAAGGGCGTATGCGTTTTTTCCTGAATATATTCAGGAAAAAACGCATACGCCCTTTTTGGCCAAGTGCATCATTGTGGACGTTCTGCCTCTTTTCCTTTGCTTTACATGCTATTCCAGTCTACCTCCGGAAATCGGTTTCCTGCAATTCTGCCCCGCTTTCAAGTCCTCTTGGCAGCCTTACTTCAATATATTTTTGGACGATAGCTGTCATTTATAACTCTGCAGGTATGTGAATGACAGTGCCCCTGAGCTCCTTTCTTCAACTCGTTTTCTTGTGAGCTGGCCGCAACACCGCAGCATTGCTTCAGGCCCTAGTGTGGTTCCGGCATGGCACGCTGAGCCTTTGGTTAATTCCTCTTCCTGTTGGGAAATGAGAGTTAAATTTGCCCGTCCAGACACCTCCAGCTAGTCTCTCATTGGTTCTCCCTATTCCTGTTCATTTTCCGCAGAAATTGCAAACTGGGCCAAAGAGGAGGTTAAAGGCACTGACTCTCCAAGTGGGGAGAGTGTTAGTAAAGTGTCTGGAATGTTGCACCCGAGTACCGGGGGACGAAAACTGAGTCACATTTGAACACGTTTCCCGATCACATGGTGGATCATACTCTGGGTTCCACATGCATGTTTTAGCTGAAGGAAGAATCCCTTAAACCTGGAGAGTTGAGACCCATGGAATGGGTACCATGCAATATGACTTCAAAGGGTCTGCATTTGCTCACCGAACCTCACCAATCCTAACACTGCTTCGTTTATGCCGCTGTACACATGGTTGCTTCTCTTTTGGAGACATATAAATCCATAGGTTTTAAGATTCTTACTAGTCAGGTATATTCTTATGCGTTTAATATGGGGTGTTGAGTCCACTTCGTTGAGCAAGGAGTAGCTCTTGTTTATTACATATTTGGCTTATGGAACGGTATCTGTGCTAATTTCAATCTCTGGTTTTATGCAGCACCCCAACTCACCTTTCCCCTTAAGCAAGCATAAGTTGGTTTTCTACATTTGAGACCCTCTTCTGTTTTGTAATTCAGTTCCTGTGTAGCCAAGTTTACATTCCGTGTAGTAGTGATATCTTATGATGTTTCTTTTTCTGTGTGACTTATTTCACTTAGAATCATCGTACCTGAATCCACTCATTATGCTGCTATGGGCCTGATGACATAGATTTCATTGCTGAGTGATATTGCATCGTACGTAAGTACCACAACTTCTTGATCCATTTTTCGCTTTCTGTGATATTGAACTTGTACCGTAAACGAGGTTCTTGTAAACAGAGCTGTCCCAAACATTGGGGTGGTTGTGTCTTTTTGATTTTAATTTCCCTAAGCTATAGGAACATAAGTGGAAGTGCCCTAGGCTCTGTTGCTTTGTTGTTTAGATGTTTCAGGAAACACCATACACTTCTCCAGAGTGGCTGTTGGCAATTTACATAACGCCCATCAGCATAACAAGGCTCCCAGTTCTCCATGGCCTGTCCTGCCTTTCTGGATTTTACACTTTTTTCAGATGACCCTTTTGACCGGGGGGCATTGAGACTTCATTGTAGTGCAGATTTCCTTTGCAAGCTTGCTTGGTTGGCCAAAAAGGGCGTAGGCTTTTTTTCTTGAGGAAAAATCGCATATGCCCTTTTTGGCCAAGTGCATCATTGTGGACGTTCTGCCTCTTTTCCTATGCTTTACATGCAATTCCAGTCTACCTCCTGAAATCGGTTTCCTGCAATTCTGCCCCGCTTTCAAGTCCTCTTGGCAGCCTTACTTCAATATATTTTTGGACGATAGCTGTCATTTATAACTCTGCAGTTTTGTGAATTACAGTGCCCCTGAGCTCCTTTCTTCAACTTGCAATCTTGTGAGCTGACCGCAACACCACAGCATCGCTTCAGGCCCTAGTGTTGTTCCGGCATGGCACGCTGAGCCTTTGGTTAATTCCTCTTCCTGGTGGGAAATGAGAGTTAAATTTGCCCGTCCAGACACCTCCAGCTAGTCTCTCATTGGTTCTCCCTATTCCTGTTCATTTTCCGCAGAAATTGCAAACTGGGCCAAACAGGAGGTTAAAGGCACTGACTCTCCAAGTGGGGAGAGTGTTAGTAAAGCGTCTGGAATGTTGCACCTGAGTACCAGGGGACGAAAACTGACACATTTGAACACGTTTCCCGATCACACGGTGGATCATACTCTGGGTTCCACATGCATGTTTTAGCTGAAGGAAGAATCCCTTAAACCTGGAGAGTTGAGACCCATGGAATGGGTACCATGCAATATGACTTCAAAGGGTCTGCATTTGCTCACCGAACCTCATCAATCCTATCACTGCTGCGTTTATGCCGCTATACACACGCTTGATTCTCTTTCGGAGATATATAAATCCATAGGTTTTAAGATTCTTACTAGTCAGGTATATTTTTAGGCGTTTAATATGGGGTGTTGAATCCACTTCGTTGAGCAAAGTGTAGCCCTTTTTTATTACATATTTGGCTTATAGAACGATATCTGTGCTAATTTCAATGTCTGGTTTTATGCAGCACCCCAACTCACCTTTCCCCTTAAGGAAGCATAAGTTGGTTTTCTACATTTGAGACCCTGTTCTGTTTTGTAATTCAGTTCCTGTGTAGCCAAGTTTACATTCCGTGTAGTAGTGATATCTTATGATGTTTCTTTTTCTGTGTGACTTATTTCACTTAGAATCATCGTACCTGAATCCACTCATTATGCTGCTATGGGCCTGATGACATAGATTTCATTGCTGAGTGATATTGCATTGTAGGTAAGTACCACAACTTCTTTATCCATTTTTCACTTTCTGTGATATTGAACTTGTACCATAAACGAGGTTCCTGTAAACAGAACCGTCCCAAACTTTGGGGTGGCTGTGTCTTTTTGATTTTAATTTCCCTAAGCTATAGGACCATAAGTGGAAGTGCCCTAGGCTCTATTGTTTTGTTTTTTAGATGTTTCAGGAAACACCATACACTTCTCCAGAGTGGCTGTTGGCAATTTACATCCCGCCCATCAGCATAACAAGGCTCCCAGTTCTCCATGGCCTGTCCTGCCTTTCTGGATTTTATACTTTTTTCAGATGGCCCTTTTGCCCGCGGGATAGTGAGACTTCATTGTAGTGCAGATTCCCTTTGCAAGCTTGCTTGGTTGGTCAAAAAGGGCGTATGCGTTTTTTCCTGAATATATTCAGGAAAAAACGCATACGCCCTTTTTGGCCAAGTGCATCATTGTGGACGTTCTGCCTCTTTTCCTATGCTTTACATGCAATTCCAGTCTACCTCCTGAAATCGGTTTCCTGCAATTCTGCCCCGCTTTCAAGTCCTCTTGGCAGCCTTACTTCAATATATTTTTGGACGATAGCTGTCATTTATAACTCTGCAGGTTTGTGAATGACAGTGCCCCTGAGCTCCTTTCTTCAACTCGTTTTCTTGTGAGCTGGCCGCAACACCGCAGCATTGCTTCAGGCCCTAGTGTGGTTCCAGAATGGCACGCTGAGCCTTTGGTTAATTCCTCTTCCTGGTGGGCAATGAGAGTTAAATTTGCCCGTCCAGACACCTCCAGCTAGTCTCTCTTGGTTCTCCCTATTTCTGTTCATTTTCCGCAGAAATTGCAAACTGGGCCAAACAGGAGGTTAAAGGCACTGACTCACCAAGTGGGGAGAGTGTTAGTAAAGCGTCTGGAATGTTGCACCCGAGTACCGGGGGACGAAAACTGAGACACATTTGAACACGTTTCCCGATCACACGGTGGATCATACTCTGGGTTCCACATGCATGTTTTAGCTGAAGGAAGAATCCCTTAAACCTGGAGAGTTGAGACCCATGGAATGGGTACCATGCAATATGACTTCAAAGGGTCTGCATTTGCTCACCGATCCTCACCAATCCTATCACTGCTGCATTTATGCCGCTGTAAACACGCTTGATTCTCTTGCAGAGACATATAAATCCATAGGTTTTAAGATTCTTACTAGTCAGTTATATTCTTAGGCGTTTAATATGTGGTGTTGAGTCCACTTCGTTGAGCAAGGAGAAGCTCTTGTCTATTACATATTTGGCTTATGGAACGGTATCTGTGCTAATTTCAATCTCTGGTTTTATGCAGCACCCCAACTCACCTTTCCCCTTAAGGAAGCATAAGTTGGTTTTCTACATTTGAGACCCTGTTCTGTTTTGTAATTCAGTTCCTGTGTAGCCAAGTTTACATTTCGTGTAGTAGTGATATCTTATGATGTTTCTTTTTTTGTGTGACTTATTTCACTTAGAATCATCGTACCTGAATCCACTCATTATGCTGCTACGGGCCTGATGACATAGATTTCATTGCTGAGTGATATTGCATTGTACGTAAGTACCACAACTTCTTTATACATTTTTCGCTTTCTTTGATATTGAACTTGTACCGTAAATGAGGTTCTTGTAAACTGAGCCGTCCCAAACTTTGGGGTGGCTGTGTCTTTTTGATTTTAATTTCCCTAAGCTATAGGACCATAAGTGGAAGTGCCCTAGGCTCTGTTGCTTTGTTTTTTAGATGTTTCGGGAAACACCATACACTTCTCCATTGTCACTGTTGGCAATTTACAGCCCGCCCATCAGCATAACAAGGCTCTCACGTCTCCATGGCCTGTCCTGCCTTTCTGGATTTTACACTTTTATCAGATGGCCCTTTTGACTGGGGGCCAGTGAGACTTCATTGTAGTGCAGATTTCGTTTGCAAGCTTGCTTCCTTGGCCAAAAAGGGCGTATGCGTTTTTTCTTGAATATATTCAGGAAAAAACGCATACGCCACTTTTGGCCAAGTGCATCATTGTGGACGTTCTGCCTCTTTTCCTATGCTTTACATGCAATTCCAGTCTACCTCCTGAAATCGGTTTCCTGCAATTCTGCCCCGCTTTCAAGTCCTCTTGGCAGCCTTACTTCAATATATTTTTGGACGATAGCTGTCATTTATAACTCTGCAGGTTTGTGAATTACAGTGCCCCTGAGCTCCTTTCTTCAACTCGCTTTCTTGTGAGCTGGCCGCAACACCGCAGGATTGCTTCAGGCCCTAGTGTGGTTCCGGCATGGCATGCTCAGCCTTTGTTTAATTCCTCTTCCTGGTGGGAAATGAGAGTTAAATTTGCCCATCCAGACACCTCCAGCTAGTCTCTCATTGGTTCTCTCTATTCCTGTTCATTTTCCGCAGAAATTGCAAACTGGGCCAAACAGGAGGTTAAAGGCACTGACTCTCCAAGTGGGGAGAGTGTTAGTAAAGCGTCTGGAATGTTGCACCCGAGTACCAGGGGACGAAAACTGAGACACATTTGAACACGTTTCCCGATCACATGGTGGATCATACTCTGGGTTCCACATGCATGTTTTAGCTGAAGGAAGAATCCCTTAAACCTGGAGAGTTGAGACCCCTGCAATGGGTACCATGCAATATGACTTCAAAGGGTCTGCATTTGCTCACCGAACCTCACCAATCCTATCACTGCTGCATTTATGCCACTGTACACACGCTTGATTCTCTTTCTGAGACATATAAATCCATAGGTTTTAAGATTCTTACTAGTCAGGTATATTCTTAGGCGTTTAATATGGGGTGTAGAGTCCACTTCGTTGAGCAAGGAGTAGCTCTTGTCTATTACATATTTGGCTTATGGAACGGTATCTGTGCTAATTTCAATCTCTGGTTTTATGCAGCACCCCAACTCACCTTTCCCCTTAAGCAAGCATAAGTCGGTTTTCTACATTTGAGACCCTGTTCTGTTTTGTAATTCAGTTCCTGTGTAGCCAAGTTTACATTCCATGTGGTAGAGATATCTTATGATGTTTCTTTTTCTGTGTGACTTATTTCACTTAGAATCATCGTACCTGAATCCACTCATTATGCTGCTATGGGCCTGATGACATAGATTTCATTGCTGAGTGATATTGCATTGTACGTAAGTACCACAACTTCTTTATCCATTTTTCACTTTCTGTGATTTTGAACTTGTACCGTAAATGAGGTTCTTGTAAACAGAGCTGTCCCTAACTTTGGGGTGGCTGAGTCTTTTTGATTTTAATTTCCCTAAGCTATAGGACCATAAGTGGAAGTGCCCTAGGCTCTGTTGCTTTGTTTTTTAGATGTTTCAGGAAACACCATACACTTCTCCAGAGTGGCTGTTGGCAATCTACATCCCGCCCATCAGCATAACAAGGCTCCCAGTTCTCCATGGCCTGTCCTGCCTTTCTGGATTTTACACTTTTTTCAGATGGCCCTTTTTACCGGGGGGCAGTGAGACTTCATTGTAGTGCAGATTTCCTTTGCAAGCTTGCTTGGTTGGCCAAAAAGGGCGTATGCGTTTTTTCCTGAATATATTAAGGAAAAAACGCATACGCCCTTTTTGGCCAAGTGCATCATTGTGGACGTTCTGCCTCTTTTCCTTTGCTTTACATGCAATTCCAGTCTACCTCCTGAAATCGGTTTCCTGCAATTCTGCCCAGCGTTCAAGTCCTCTTGGCAGCCTTACTTCAATATATTTTTGGACGATAGCTGTCATTTATAACTCTGCAGGTTTGTGAATGACAGTGCCCCTGAGCTCCTTTCTTCAACTCGCTTTCTTGTGAGCTGGCCGCAACACCGCAGCATTGCTTCAGGCCCTAGTGTGGTTCCGGCATGACATGCTGAGCCTTTGGTTAATTCCTCTTCCTGGTGGGAAATGAGAGTTAAATTTGCCCGTCCAGACACCTCCTGCTAGTCTCTCATTGGTTCTCCCTATTCCTGTTCATTTTCCGCAGAAATTGCAAACTGGGCCAAACAAGAGGTTAAAGGCACTGACTCTCCAAGTGGGGAGAGTGTTAGTAAAGCGTCTGGAATGTTGCACCCGAGTACCGGGGGATGAAAACTGACACAATTAAACACGTTTCCCGATCACACGGTGGATCATACTCTGGGTTCCACATGCATGTTTTAGCTGAAGGAAGAATCCCTTAAACCTGGAGAGTTGAGACCCATGGAATGGGTACCATGCAATATGACTTCAAAGGTTCTGCATTTGCTCACCGAACCTCACCAATCCTATCACTGCTGCGTTTATGACACTGTACACACGCTTGATTCTCTTTCGGAGACATATAAATCCATAGGTTTTAAGATTCTTTCTAGTCAGGTATATTCTTACGCGTTTAATATGGGGTGTAGAGTCCACTTCGTTGAGCAAGGAGTAGCTCTTGTCTATTAAATATTTGGCTTATGGAACGGTATCTGTTCTAATTTCAATCTCTGGTTTTATGCAGCACCCCAACTCACCTTTCGCCTTAAGCAAGCATAAGTTGGTTTTCTACATTTGAGACCCTGTTCTGTTTTGTAATTCAGTTCCTGTGTAGCCAAGTTTACATTCCTTGTAGTAGTGATATCTTATGATGTTTGTTTTTCTGTGTGACTTATTTCACTTAGAATCATCGTACCTGAATCCACTCATTATGCTGCTACGGGCCTGATGACATAGATTTCATTGCTGAGTGATATTGCATTGTACGTAAGTACCACAACTTCTTTATCCATTTTTCGCTTTCTGTGATATTGAACTTGGACCATAAATGAGGTTCTTGTACACAGACCTGTCCCTAACTTTGGGGTGGCTGAGTCTTTTTGATTTTAATTTCCCTAAGCTATAGGACCATAAGTGGAAGTGCCCTAGGCTCTGTTGCTTTGTTTTTTAGATGTTTCAGGAAACACCATACACTTCTCCAGAGTGGCTGTTGGCAATTTACATCCCGCCCATCAGCATAACAAGGCTCCCAGTTCTCCATGGCCTGTCCTGCCTTTCTGGATTTTACACTTTTTTCAGATGGCCCTTTTGACCGGGGAGCAGTGAGACTTCATTGTAGTGCAGATTTCCTTTGCAAGCTTGCTTGGTTGGCCACAAAGGGCGTATGCGTTTTTTCCTGAATATATTCAGGAAAAAACGCATACGCCCTTTTTGGCCAAGTGCATCATTGTGGACGTTCTGCCTCTTTTCCTATGCTTTACATGCAATTCCAGTCTACCTCCTGAAATCGGTTTCCTGCAATTCTGCCCCGCTTTGAAGTCCTCTTGGCAGCCTTACTTCAATATATTTTTGGACGATAGCTATCATTTATAACTCTGCAGGTATGTGAATGACAGTGTCCCTGAGCTCCTTTCTTCAACTCGCTTTCTTGTGAGCTGGCCGCAACACCGCAGCATTGCTTCAGGCCCTAGTGTGGTTCCGGCATGGCACGCTGAGCCTTTGTTTAATTACTCTTCCTGGTGGGAAATGATAGTTAAATTTGCCCATCCAGACACCTCCAGCTAGTCTCTCATTGGTTCTCTCTATTCCTGTTCATTTTCCGCAGAAATTGCAAACTGGGCCAAACAGGAGGTTAAAGGCACTGACTCTCCAATTGGGGAGAGTGTTAGTAAAGCGTCTGGAATGTTGCACCCGAGTACCAGGGGACGAAAACTGAGACACATTTGAACACGTTTCCCGATCACATGGTGGATCATACTCTGGGTTCCACATGCATGTTTTAGCTGAAGGAAGAATCCCTTAAACCTGGAGAGTTGAGACCCCTGCAATGGGTACCATGCAATATGACTTCAAAGGGTCTGCATTTGCTCACCGAACCTCACCAATCCTATCACTGCTGCATTTATGCCACTGTACACACGCTTGATTCTCTTTCTGAGACATATAAATCCATAGGTTTTAAGATTCTTACTAGTCAGGTATATTCTTAGGCGTTTAATATGGGGTGTAGAGTCCACTTCGTTGAGCAAGGAGTAGCTCTTGTCTATTACATATTTGGCTTATGGAACGGTATCTGTGCTAATTTCAATCTCTGGTTTTATGCAGCACCCCAACTCACCTTTCCCCTTAAGCAAGCATAAGTCGGTTTTCTACATTTGAGACCCTGTTCTGTTTTGTAATTCAGTTCCTGTGTAGCCAAGTTTACATTCCATGTGGTAGAGATATCTTATGATGTTTCTTTTTCTGTGTGACTTATTTCACTTAGAATCATCGTACCTGAATCCACTCATTATGCTGCTATGGGCCTGATGACATAGATTTCATTGCTGAGTGATATTGCTTGTACGTAAGTACCACAACTTGTTTATCCATTTTTTACTTTCTGTGATTTTGAACTTGTACTGTAAACGAGGTTCTTGTAAACAGAGCCTTCCCAAACTTTGGGGTGGCTGCGTCTTTTTGATTTTAATTTCCCTAAGCTATAGGACCATAAGTGGAAGTGCCCTAGGCTCTGTTGCTTTGTTTTTTAGATGTTTCAGGAAACACCATACGCTTCTCCAGAGTGGCTGTTGGCAATTTACATCCCACCCATCAGCATAACAAGGCTCCCAGTTCTCCATGGCCTGTCCTGCCTTTCTGGATTTTACACTTTTTTCAGATGGCCTTTTTGACCGGGGGGCAGTGAGACTTCATTGTAGTGCAGATTTCCTTTGCAAGCTTGCTTGGTTGGCCAAAAAGGGTGTATGCGTTTTTTCCTGAATATATTCAGGAAAAAACGCATACGCCCTTTTTGGCCAAGTGCATCATTGTGGACGTTCTGCCTCTTTTCCTTTGCTTTACATGCAATTCCAGTCTACCTCCTGAAATCGGTTTCCTGCAATTCTGCCCAGCGTTCAAGTCCTCTTGGCAGCCTTACTTCAATATATTTTTGGACGATAGCTGTCATTTATAACTCTGCAGGTTTGTGAATGACAGTGCCCCTGAGCTCCTTTCTTCAACTCGCTTTCTTGAGAGCTGGCCGCAACACCGCAGCATTGCTTCAGGCCCTAGTGTGGTTCCGGCATGACATGCTGAGCCTTTGGTTAATTCCTCTTCCTGGTGGGAAATGAGAGTTAAATTTGCCCGTCCAGACACCTCCAGCTAGTCTCTCATTGGTTCTCCCTATTCCTGTTCATTTTCCGCAGAAATTGCAAACTGGGCCAAACAGGAGGTTAAAGGCACTGACTCTCCAAGTGGGGAGAGTGTTAGTAAAGCGTCTGGAATGTTGCACCCGAGTACCGGGGGACGAAAACTTAGTCACATTTGAACACGTTTCCCGATCACATGGTGGATCATACTCTGGGTTCCACATGCATGTTTTAGCTGAAGGAAGAATCCCTTAAACCTGGAGAGTTGAGACCCATGGAATGGGTACCATGCAATATGACTTCAAAGGGTCTGCATTTGCTCACCGAACCTCACCAATCCTAACACTGCTTCGTTTATGCCGCTGTACACATGGTTGCTTCTCTTTTGGAGACATATAAATCCATAGGTTTTAAGATTCTTACTAGTCAGGTATATTCTTATGCGTTTAATATGGGGTGTTGAGTCCACTTCGTTGAGCAAGGAGTAGCTCTTGTCTATTACATATTTGGCTTATGGAACGGTATCTGTGCTAATTTCAATCTCTGGTTTTATGCAGCACCCCAACTCACCTTTCCCCTTAAGCAAGCATAAGATGGTTTTCTACATTTGAGACCCTGTTCTGTTTTGTAATTCAGTTCCTGTGTAGCCAAGTTTACATTCCGTGTAGTAGTGATATCTTATGATGTTTCTTTTTCTGTGTGACTTATTTCACTTAGAATCATCGTACCTGAATCCACTCATTATGCTGCTATGGGCCTGATGACATAGATTTCATTGCTGAGTGATATTGCATTGTACGTAAGTACCACAACTTCTTGATCTATTTTTCGCTTTCTGTGATATTGAACTTGTACCGTAAACGAGGTTCTTGTAAACAGAGCTGTCCCAAACATTGGGGTGGTTGTGTCTTTTTGATTTTAATTTCCCTAAGCTATAGGAACATAAGTGGAAGTGCCCTAGGCTCTGTTGCTTTGTTTTTTAGATGTTTCAGGAAACACCATACATTTCTCCAGAGTGGCTGTTGGCAATTTACATCCCGCCCATCAGCATAACAAGGCTCCCAGTTCTCCATGGCCTGTCCTGCCTTTCTGGATTTTACACTTTTTTCAGATGACCCTTTTGACCGGGGGGCAGTGAGACTTCATTGTAGTGCATATTTCCTTTGCAAGCTTGCTTGGTTGGCCAAAAAGGGCGTAGGCTTTTTTTCTTGAGGAAAAATCGCATATGCCCTTTTTGGCCAAGTGCATCATTGTGGACGTTCTGCCTCTTTTCCTATGCTTTACATGCAATTCCAGTCTACCTCCTGAAATCGGTTTCCTGCAATTCTGCCCCGCTTTCAAGTCCTCTTGGCAGCCTTACTTCAATATATTTTTGGACGATAGCTGTCATTTATAACTCTGCAGTTTTGTGAATTACAGTGCCCCTGAGCTCCTTTCTTCAACTTGCTTTCTTGTGAGCTGACCGCAACACCGCAGCATCACTTCAGGCCCTAGTGTTGTTCCGGCATGGCACGCTGAGCCTTTGGTTAATTCCTCTTCCTGGTGGGAAATGAGAGTTAAATTTGCCCGTCCAGACACTTCCAGCTAGTCTCTCATTGGTTCTCCCTATTCCTGTTCATTTTCCGCAGAAATTGCAAACTGGGCCAAACAGGAGGTTAAAGGCACTGACTCTCCAAGAGACGAGAGTGTTAGTAAAGCGTCTGGAATGTTGCACCCGAGTACCAGGGGACGAAAACTGACACATTTGAACACGTTTCCCGATCACACGGTGGATCATACTCTGGGTTCCACATGCATGTTTTAGCTGAAGGAAGAATCCCTTAAACCTGGAGAGTTGAGACCCATGGAATGGGTACCATGCAATATGACTTCAAAGGGTCAGCATTTGCTCACCGATCCTCACCAATCCTATCACTGCTGCGTTTATGCCGCTGTACACACGCTTGATTCTCTTTCGGAGACATATAAATCCATAGGTTTTAAGATTCTTACTAGTCAGTTATATTCTTAGGCGTTTAATATGGGGTGTTGAGTCCACTTCGTTGAGCAAGGAGTAGCTCTTGTCTATTACATATTTGGCTTATGGAACGGTATCTGTGCTAATTTCAATCTCTGGATTTTTGCAGCACCCCAACTCACATTTCCCCTTAAGCAAGCATAAGTTGGTTTTCTACATTTGAGACCCTGTTCTGTTTTATAATCCAGTTCCTGTGTAGCCAAGTTTACATTCCGTGTAGTAGTGATATCTTATGATGTTTCTTTTTCTCTGTGACTTATTTCACTTAGAATCATCGTACCTGAATCCACTCGTTATGCTTCTCCGGGCCTGACGACATAGATTTCATTGCTGAGTGATATTGCATTGTACGTAAGTACCACAACTTCTTTATCCATTTTTCGCTTTCTGTGATATTGAACTTGTATCGTAAACGAGGTTCTTGTAAACAGAACCGTCCCAAACTTTGGGGTGGCTGTGTCTTTTTGAATTTAATTTCCCTAAGCTATAGGACCATAAGTGGAATTGCCCTAAGCTCTGTTGCTTTGTTTTTTAGATGTTTCAGGAAACACCATACACTTCTCCAGAGTGGCTGTTGGCAATATACATCCCGCCCATGAGCATAACAAGGCTCCCAGTTCTCCATGGCCTGTCCTGCCTTTCTGGATTTTACACTTTTTTCAGATGGCCCTTTTGACCGGGGGGCAGTGAGACATCATTGTAGTGCAGATTTCCTTTGCAAGCTTGCTTGGTTGGCCAAAAAGGGCGTATGCGTTTTTTCCTGAATATATTCAGGAAAAAACGCATACGCCCTTTTTGGCCAAGTGCATCATTGTGGACGTTCTGCCTATTTTCCTGTGGTTTACATGCAAATCCAGTCTACCTCCTGAAATCGGTTTCCTGCAATTCTGCCCCGCTTTCAAGTCCTCTTGGCAGCCTTACTTCAATATATTTTTGGACGATAGCTGTCATTTATAACTCTGCAGGTATGTGAATGACAGTGCCCCTGAGCTCCTTTCTTCAACTCGCTTTCTTGTGAGCTGGCCGCAACACCGCAGGATTGCTTCAGGTCCCAGTGTGGTTCCGGCATGGCACGCTGAGCCTTTGGTTAATTCCTCTTCCTGGTGGGAAATGAGAGTTAAATTTGCCCGTCCAGACACCTCCAGCTAGTCTCTTATTGTTTCTCCCTATTCCTGTTCATTTTCCGCAGAAATTGCAAACTGGGCCAAACAGGAGGTTAAAGGCACAGACTCTCCAAGTGGGGAGAGTGTTAGTAAAGCGTCTGGAATGTTGCATCCGAGTACCAGGGGACGAAAACTGAGACACCTTTGAACACGTTTCCCAATCACATGGTGTATCATACTCTGGGTTTCACATGCATGTTTTAGCTGAAGGAAGAATCCCTTAAACCTGGAGAGTTGAGACCCATGGAATGGGTACCATGCAATATGACTTCAAAGGGTCTGCATTTGCTCACCGAACCTCACCAATCCTATCACTGCTGCATTTATGCCACTGTACACACGCTTGATTCTCTTTCTGAGACATATAAATCCATAGGTTTTAAGATTCGTACTAGTCAGGTATATTCTTAGGCGTTTAATATGGGGTGTAGAGTCCACTTCGTTGAGCAAGGAGTAGCTCTTGTCTATTACATATTTGGCTTATGGAACGGTATCTGTGCTAATTTCAATCTCTGGTTTTATGCAGCACCCCAACTCACCTTTCCCCTTAAGCAAGCATAAGTCGGTTTTCTACATTTGAGACCCTGTTCTGTTTTGTAATTCAGTTCCTGTGTAGCCAAGTTTACATTCCATGTGGTAGAGATATCTTATGATGTTTCTTTTTCTGTGTGACTTATTTCACTTAGAATCATCGTACCTGAATCCACTCATTATGCTACTATGGGCCTGATGAGATAGATTTCATTGCTGAGTGATATTGCATTGTACGTAAGTACCACAACTTCTTTATCCATTTTTCACTTTCTGTGATTTTGAACTTATACTGTAAACGAGGTTCCTGTAAACAGAGCCTTCCCAAATTTTGGGGTGGCTGTGTCTTTTTGATTTTAATTTCTCTAAGCTATAGGACCATAAGTGGAAGTGCCCTAAGCTCTGTTGCTTTGTTTTTTAGATGTTTCAGGAAACACCATACACTTCTCCAGAGTGGCTGTTGGCAATTTACATCCCGCCCATCAGCATAACAAGGCTCCCAGTACTCCATGGCCTGTCCTGCCTTTCTGGATTTTACACATTTTTCAGATGGCCCTTTTGACCCGGGGGCAGTGAGACTTCATTGTAGTGCAGATTTCCTTTGCAAGCTTGCTTGGTTGGCCAAAAAGGGCGTATGCGTTTTTTCTTGAATATATTCAGGAAAAAACGCATACGCCCTTTTTGGCCAAGTGCATCATTGTGGACGTTCTGCCTCTTTTCCTTTGCTTTACATGCAATTCCAGTCTACCTCCTGAAATCGGTTTCCTGCAATTCTGCCCAGCGTTCAAGTCCTCTTGGCAGCCTTACTTCAATATATTTTTGGACGATAGCTGTCATTTATAACTCTGCAGGTTTGTGAATGACAGTGCCCCTGAGCTCCTTTCTTCAACTCGCTTTCTTGTGAGCTGGCCGCAACACCGCAGCATTGCTTCAGGCCCTAGTGTGGTTCCGGCATGACATGCTGAGCCTTTGGTTAATTCCTCTTCCTGGTGGGAAATGAGAGTTAAATTTGCCCGTCCAGACACCTCCAGCTAGTCTCTCATTGGTTCTCTCTATTCCTGTTCATTTTCCGCAGAAATTGCAAACTGGGCCAAACAGGAGGTTAAAGGCACTGACTCTCCAATTGGGGAGAGTGTTAGTAAAGCGTCTGGAATGTTGCACCCGAGTACCAGGGGACGAAAACTGAGACACATTTGAACACGTTTCCCGATCACATGGTGGATCATACTCTGGGTTCCACATGCATGTTTTAGCTGAAGGAAGAATCCCTTAAACCTGGAGAGTTGAGACCCCTGCAATGGGTACCATGCAATATGACTTCAAAGGGTCTGCATTTGCTCACCGAACCTCACCAATCCTATCACTGCTGCATTTATGCCACTGTACACACGCTTGATTCTCTTTCTGAGACATATAAATCCATAGGTTTTAAGATTCTTACTAGTCAGGTATATTCTTAGGCGTTTAATATGGGGTGTAGAGTCCACTTCGTTGAGCAAGGAGTAGCTCTTGTCTATTACATATTTGGCTTATGGAACGGTATCTGTGCTAATTTCAATCTCTGGTTTTATGCAGCACCCCAACTCACCTTTCCCCTTAAGCAAGCATAAGTCGGTTTTCTACATTTGAGACCCTGTTCTGTTTTGTAATTCAGTTCCTGTGTAGCCAAGTTTACATTCTATGTGGTAGAGATATCTTATGATGTTTCTTTTTCTGTGTGACTTATTTCACTTAGAATCATCGTACCTGAATCCACTCATTATGCTACTATGGGCCTGATGAGATAGATTTCATTGCTGAGTGATATTGCATTGTACGTAAGTACCACAACTTCTTTATCCATTTTTCACTTTCTGTGATTTTGAACTTATACTGTAAACGAGGTTCCTGTAAACAGAGCCTTCCCAAATTTTGGGGTGGCTGTGTCTTTTTGATTTTAATTTCTCTAAGCTATAGGACCATAAGTGGAAGTGCCCTAAGCTCTGTTGCTTTGTTTTTTAGATGTTTCAGGAAACACCATACACTTCTCCAGAGTGGCTGTTGGCAATTTACATCCCGCCCATCAGCATAACAAGGCTCCCAGTACTCCATGGCCTGTCCTGCCTTTCTGGATTTTACACATTTTTCAGATGGCCCTTTTGACCCGGGGGCAGTGAGACTTCATTGTAGTGCAGATTTCCTTTGCAAGCTTGCTTGGTTGGCCAAAAAGGGCGTATGCGTTTTTTCTTGAATATATTCAGGAAAAAACGCATACGCCCTTTTTGGCCAAGTGCATCATTGTGGACGTTCTGCCTCTTTTCCTTTGCTTTACATGCAATTCCAGTCTACCTCCTGAAATCGGTTTCCTGCAATTCTGCCCAGCGTTCAAGTCCTCTTGGCAGCCTTACTTCAATATATTTTTGGACGATAGCTGTCATTTATAACTCTGCAGGTTTGTGAATGACAGTGCCCCTGAGCTCCTTTCTTCAACTCGCTTTCTTGTGAGCTGGCCGCAACACCGCAGCATTGCTTCAGGCCCTAGTGTGGTTCCGGCATGACATGCTGAGCCTTTGGTTAATTCCTCTTCCTGGTGGGAAATGAGAGTTAAATTTGCCCGTCCAGACACCTCCAGCTAGTCTCTCATTGGTTCTCTCTATTCCTGTTCATTTTCCGCAGAAATTGCAAACTGGGCCAAACAGGAGGTTAAAGGCACTGACTCTCCAATTGGGGAGAGTGTTAGTAAAGCGTCTGGAATGTTGCACCCGAGTACCAGGGGACGAAAACTGAGACACATTTGAACACGTTTCCCGATCACATGGTGGATCATACTCTGGGTTCCACATGCATGTTTTAGCTGAAGGAAGAATCCCTTAAACCTGGAGAGTTGAGACCCCTGCAATGGGTACCATGCAATATGACTTCAAAGGGTCTGCATTTGCTCACCGAACCTCACCAATCCTATCACTGCTGCATTTATGCCACTGTACACACGCTTGATTCTCTTTCTGAGACATATAAATCCATAGGTTTTAAGATTCGTACTAGTCAGGTATATTCTTAGGCGTTTAATATGGGGTGTAGAGTCCACTTCGTTGAGCAAGGAGTAGCTCTTGTCTATTACATATTTGGCTTATGGAACGGTATCTGTGCTAATTTCAATCTCTGGTTTTATGCAGCACCCCAACTCACCTTTCCCCTTAAGCAAGCATAAGTCGGTTTTCTACATTTGAGACCCTGTTCTGTTTTGTAATTCAGTTCCTGTGTAGCCAAGTTTACATTCCATGTGGTAGAGATATCTTATGATGTTTCTTTTTCTGTGTGACTTATTTCACTTAGAATCATCGTACCTGAATCCACTCATTATGCTACTATGGGCCTGATGAGATAGATTTCATTGCTGAGTGATATTGCATTGTACGTAAGTACCACAACTTCTTTATCCATTTTTCACTTTCTGTGATTTTGAACTTATACTGTAAACGAGGTTCCTGTAAACAGAGCCTTCCCAAATTTTGGGGTGGCTGTGTCTTTTTGATTTTAATTTCTCTAAGCTATAGTACCATAAGTGGAAGTGCCCTAAGCTCTGTTGCTTTGTTTTTTAGATGTTTCAGGAAACACCATACACTTCTCCAGAGTGGCTGTTGGCAATTTACATCCCGCCCATCAGCATAACAAGGCTCCCAGTACTCCATGGCCTGTCCTGCCTTTCTGGATTTTACACATTTTTCAGATGGCCCTTTTGACCCGGGGGCAGTGAGACTTCATTGTAGTGCAGATTTCCTTTGCAAGCTTGCTTGGTTGGCCAAAAAGGGCGTATGCGTTTTTTCCTGAATATATTCAGGAAAAAACGCATACGCCCTTTTTGGCCAAGTGCATCATTGTGGACGTTCTGCCTCTTTTCCTGTGGTTTACATGCAATTCCAGTCTACCTCCTGAAATCGGTTTCCTGCAATTCTGCCCAGCGTTCAAGTCCTCTTGGCAGCCTTACTTCAATATATTTTTGGACGATAGCTGTCATTTATAACTCTGCAGGTTTGTGAATGACAGTGCCCCTGATCTCCTTTCTTCAACTCGCTTTCTTGTGAGCTGGCCGCAACACCGCAGCATTGCTTCAGGCCCTAGTGTGGTTCCGGCATGACATGCTGAGCCTTTGGTTAATTCCTCTTCCTGCTTGGAAATGAGAGTTAAATTTGCCCGTCCAGACACCTCCAGCTAGTCTCTCATTGGTTCTCCCTATTCCTGTTCATTTTCCGCAGAAATTGCAAACTGGGCCAAACAAGAGGTTAAAGCCACTGACTCTCCAAGTGGGGAGAGTGTTAGTAAAGCGTCTGGAATGTTGCACCCGAGTACCAGGGGATGATAACTGATACAATTAAACACGTTTCCCGATCACATGGTGGATCATACTCTGCGTTCCACATGCATGTTTTAGCTGAAGGAAGAATCCCTTAAACCTGGAGAGTTGAGACCCCTGGAATGGGTACCATGCAATATGACTTCAAAGGGTCTGCATTTGCTCACCGAACCTCACCAATCCTAGCACTGCTGCGTTTATGCCGCTGTACACACGCTTGATTCTCTTTCGGAGACATATAAATCCATAGGTTTTAAGATTCTTCCTAGTCAGGTATATTCTTAGGCGTTTATTATGGGATGTAGAGTCCACTTCGTTGAGCAAGGAGTAGCTCTTGTCTATTACATATTTGGCTTATGGAACGGTATCTGTGCTAATTTCAATCTCTGGTTTTATGCAGCACCCCAACTCACCTTTCCCCTTAAGCAAGCATAAGTCGGTTTTCTACATTTGAGACCCTGTTCTGTTTTGTAATTCAGTTCCTGTGTAGCCAAGTTTACATTCCATGTGGTAGAGATATCTTATGATGTTTCTTTTTCTGTGTGACTTATTTCACTTAGAATCATCGTACCTGAATCCACTCATTATGCTGCTATGGGCCTGATGAGATAGATTTCATTGCTGAGTGATATTGCATTGTACGTAAGTACCACAACTTCTTTATCCATTTTTCACTTTCTGTGATTTTGAACTTATACTGTAAACGAGGTTCTTGTAAACAGAGCCTTCCCAAATTTTGGGGTGGCTGTGTCTTTTTGATTTTAATTTCCCTAAGTTATAGGACCATAAGTGGAAGTGCCCTAAGCTCTGTTGCTTTGTTCTTCAGATGTTTCAGGAAACACCATACACTTCTCCAGAGTGGCTGTTGGCAATTTACATCCCGCCCATCAGCATAACAAGGCTCCCAGTTCTCCATGGCCTGTCCTGCCTTTCTGGATTTTACACTTTTTTCAGATGGCCCTTTTGACCGGGGGGCAGTGAGACTTCATTGTAGTGCAGATTTCCTTTGCAAGCTTGCTTGGTTGGCCAAAATGGGCGTATGCGTTTTTTCCTGAATATATTCAGGAAAAAACGCATACGCCCTTTTTGGCCAAGTGCATCATTGTGGACGTTCTGCCTCTTTTCCTTTGCTTTACATGCAATTCCAGTCTACCTCCTGAAATCGGTTTCCTGCAATTCTGCCCAGCGTTCAAGTCCTCTTGGCAGCCTTACTTCAATATATTTTTGGACGATAGCTGTCATTTATAACTCTGCAGGTTTGTGAATGACAGTGCCCCTGATCTCCTTTCTTCAACTCGCTTTCTTGTGAGCTGGCCGCAACACCGCAGCATTGCTTCAGTCCCTAGTGTGGTTCCGGCATGACATGCTGAGCCTTTGGTTAATTCCTCTTCCTGGTGGGAAATGAGAGTTAAATTTGCCCGTCCAGACACCTCCAGCTAGTCTCTCATTGGTTCTCCCTATTCCTGTTCATTTTCCGCAGAAATTGCAAACTGGGCCAAACAAGAGGTTAAAGGCACTGACTCTCCAAGTGGGAAGAGTGTTAGTAAAGCGTCTGGAATGTTGCACCCGAGTACCAGGGGATGAAAACTGACACAATTAAACACGTTTCCCGATCACATGGTGGATCATACTCTGGGTTCCACATGCATGTTTTAGCTGAAGGAAGAATCCCTTAAACCTGGAGAGTTGAGACCCATGGAATGGGTACCATGCAATATCACTTCAAAGGTTCTGCATTTGCTCAGCAAACCTCACCAATCCTATCACTGCTGCGTTTATGACACTGTACACACGCTTGATTCTCTTTTGGAGACATATAAATCCATAGGTTTTAAGATTCTTTCTAGTCAGGTATATTCTTACGCGTTTAATATGGGGTGTAGAGTCCACTTCGTTGAGCAAGGAGTAGCTCTTGTCTATTAAATATTTGGCTTATGGAATGGTATCTGTTCTAATTTCAATCTCTGGTTTTATGCAGCACCCCAACTCACCTTTCGCCTTAAGCAAGCATAAGTTGGTTTTCTACATTTGAGACCCTGTTCTGTTTTGTAATTCAGTTCCTGTGTAGCCAAGTTTACATTCCTTGTAGTAGTGATATCTTATGATGTTTGTTTTTCTGTGTGACTTATTTCACTTAGAATCATCGTACCTGAATCCACTCATTATGCTGCTATGGGCCTGATGACATAGATTTCATTGCTGAGTGATATTGCATTGTACGTAAGTACCGCAACATCTTTATCCATTTTTCGCTTTCTGTGATATTGAACTTGGACCATAAATGAGGTTCTTGTAAACAGAGCTGTCCCTAACTTTGGGGTGGCTGAGTCTTTTTGATTTTAATTTCCCTAAGCTATAGGACCATAAGTGGAAGTGCCCTAAGCTCTGTTGCTTTGTTTTTTAGATGTTTCAGGAAACACCATACACTTCTCCAGAGTGGCTGTTGGCAATTTACATCCCGCCCATCAGCATAACAAGGCTCCCAGTTCTCCATGGCCTGTCCTGCCTTTCTGGATTTTACACTTTTTTCAGATGGCTCTTTTGACCGGGGAGCAGTGAGACTTCATTGTAGTGCAGATTCCCTTTGCAAGCTTGCTTGGTTGGCCAAAAAGGGCGTATGCGTTTTTTCCTGAATATACTCAGGAAAAAACGCATACGCCCTTTTTGGCCAAGTGCATCATTGTGGACGTTCTGCCTCTTTTCCTATGCTTTACATGCAATTCCAGTCTACCTCCTGAAATCGGTTTCCTGCAATTCTGCCCCGCTTTCAAGTCCTCTTGGCAGCCTTACTTCAATATCTTTTTGGACGATAGCTGTCATTTATAACTCTGCAGGTATGTGAATGACAGTGCCCCTGAGCTCCTTTCTTCAACTCGCTTTCTTGTGAGCTGGCCGCAACACCGCTGCATTGCTTCTGGCCCTAGTGTGGTTCTGGCATGGCACGCTGAGCCTTTGGTTAATTCCTCTTCCTGGTGGGAAATGAGAGTTAAATTTGCCCGTCCAGACACCTCCAGCTAGTCTCTCATTGGTTCTCCCTATTCCTGTTCATTTTCCGCAGAAATTGCAAACTGGGCCAAACAGGAGGTTAAAGACACTGACTCTCCAAGTGGGGAGAGTGTTAGTAAAGCATCTGGAATGTTACACCCGAGTACCAGGGGACGAAAACTGACACAATTGAACACGTTTCCCGAGCACACGGTGGATCATACTCTGGGTTCCACATGCATGTTTTAGCTGAAGGAAGAATCCCTTAAACCTGCAGAGTTGAGACCCATGGAATGGGTACCATGCAATATGACTTCAAAGGGTCTGCATTTGTCCACCGAACCTCACCAATCCTATCACTGCTGCGTTTATGCCGCTGTACACACGCTTGACTCTCTTTCGGAGACATATAAATCCATAGGTTTTAAGATTCTTACTAGTCAGGTATATTCTTAGGCGTTTAATATGGGGTGTTGAGTCCACTTCGTTGAGCAATGAGTAGCTCTTGTCTATTACATATTTGGCTTATGGAACGGTATCTGTTCTAATTTCAATCTCTGGTTTTATGCAGCACCCCAACTCACCTTTCCCCTTAAGCAAGCATAAGATGGTTTTCTACATTTGAGACCCTGTTCTGTTTTGTAATTCAGTTCCTGTGTAGCCAAGTTTACATTCCGTGTAGTAGTGATATCTTATGATGTTTCTTTTTCTGTGTGACTTATTTCACTTAGAATCATCGTACCTGAATCCACTCATTATGCTGCTATGGGCCTGATGACATAGATTTCATTGCTGAGTGATATTGCATTGTACGTAAGTACCACAACTTCTTTATCCATTTTTCATTTTCTGTGATTTTGAACTTGTACTGTAAACGAGGTTCTTGTAAACAGAGCCGTCCCAAACTTTGGGGTGGCTGTGTCTTTTTGATTTTAATTTCCCTAAACTATAGGACCATAAATGGAAGTGCCCTAGGCTCTGTTGCTTTGTTTTTTAGATGTTTCAGGAAACACCATACACTTCTCCAGAGTGGCTGTTGGCAGTTTACATCCCGCCCTTCAGCATAACAAGGCTCCCAATTCTCCATGGCTTGTCCTGCCTTTCTGGATTTTACACTTTTTTCAGATGGCCCTTTTGACCGGGGGGCAGTGAGACTTCATTGTAGTGCAGATTTCCTTTGCAAGCTTGCTTGGTTGGCCAAAAAGGGCGTAGGCTTTTTTTCTTGAGGAAAAATCGCATATGCCCTTTTTGGCCAAGTGCATCATTGTGGACGTTCTGCCTCTTTTCCTATGATTTACATGCAATTCCAGTCTACCTCCTGAAATCGGTTTCCTGCAATTCTGCCCCGCTTTCAAGTCCTCTTGGCAGCCTTACTTCAATATATTTTTGGACGATAGCTGTCATTTATAACTCTGCAGTTTTGTGAATTACAGTGCCCCTGAGCTCCTTTCTTCAACTTGCTTTCTTGTGAGCTGGCCGCAACACCGCAGCATCGCTTCAGGCCCTAGTGTTGTTCCGGCATGGCACGCTGAGCCTTTGGTTAATTCCTCTTCCTGGTGGGAAATGAGAGTTAAATTTGCCCGTCCAGACACCTCCAGCTAGTCTCTCATTGGTTCTCCCTATTCCTGTTCATTTTCCGCAGAAATTGCAAACTGGGCCAAACAGGAGGTTAAAGGCACTGACTCTCCAAGTGGGGAGAGTGTTAGTAAAGCGTCTGGAATGTTGCTCCCGAGTACCAGGGGACGAAAACTGACACATTTGAACACGTTTCCCGATCACATGGTGGATCATACTCTGGGTTCCACATGCATGTTTTAGCTGAAGGAAGAATCCCTTAAACCTGGAGAGTTGAGACCCATGGAATGGGTACCATGCAATATGACTTCAAAGGGTCTGCATTTGCTCACCGAACCTCATCAATCCTATCACTGCTGCGTCTATGCCGCTATACACACGCTTGATTCTCTTTCGGAGATATATAAATCCATAGGTTTTAAGATTCTTACTAGTCAGGTATATTCTTAGGCGTTTAATATGGGGTGTTGAGTCCACTTCGTTGAGCAAGGTGTAGCTCTTTTCTATTACATATTTGGCTTATGGAACGATATCTGTGCTAATTTCAATGTCTGGTTTTATGCAGCACCCCAACTCACCTTTCCCCTTAAGGAAGCATAAGTTGGTTTTCTACATTTGAGAGCCTGTTCTGTTTTGTAATTCAGTTCCTGTGTAGCCAAGTTTACATTCCGTGTAGTAGTGATATCTTATGATGTTTCTTTTTCTGTGTGACTTATTTCACTTAGAATCATCGTACCTGAATCCACTCATTATGCTGCTATGGGCCTGATGACATAGATTTCATTGCTGAGTGATATTGCATTGTAGGTAAGTACCACAACTTCTTTATCCATTTTTCACTTTCTGTGATATTGAACTTGTACCGTAAACGAGGTTCCTGTAAACAGAACCGTCCCAAACTTTGGGGTGGCTGTGTCTTTTTGATTTTAATTTCCCTAAGCTATAGGACCATAAGTGGAAGTGCCCTAGGCTCTGTTGTTTTGTTTTTTAGATGTTTCAGGAAACACCATACACTTCTCCAGAGTGGCTGTTGGCAATTTACATCCCGCCCATCAGCATAACAAGGCTTCCAGTTCTCCATGCCCTGTCCTGCTTTGCTGGATTTTATACTTTTTTCAGATGGCCCTTTTGCCCGCGGGGTAGTGAGACTTCATTGTAGTGCAGATTCCCTTTGCAAGCTTGCTTGGTTGGCCAAAAAGGGCGTATGCGTTTTTTCCTGAATATATTCAGGAAAAAACGCATACGCCCTTTTTGGCCAAGTGCATCATTGTGGACGTTCTGCCTCTTTTCCTATGCTTTACATGCAATTCCAGTCTACCTCCTGAAATCGGTTTCCTGCAATTCTGCCCCGCTTTCAAGTCCTCTTGGCAGCCTTACTTCAATATATTTTTGGACGATAGCTGTCATTTATAACTCTGCAGGTTTGTGAATGACAGTGCCCCTGAGCTCCTTTCTTCAACTCGCTTTCTTTTGAGCTGCCCGCAACACCGCAGCATTGCTTCAGGCCCTAGTGTGGTTCCAGAATGGCACGCTGAGCCTTTGGTTAATTCCTCTTCCTGGTGGGCAATGAGAGTTAAATTTGCCCGTCCAGACACCTCCAGCTAGTCTCTCTTGGTTCTCCCTATTTCTGTTCATTTTCCGCAGAAATTGCAAACTGGGCCAAACAGGAGGTTAAAGGCACTGACTCACCAAGTGGGGAGAGTGTTAGTAAAGCGTCTGGAATGTTGCACCCGAGTACCGGGGGACGAAAACTGAGACACATTTGAACACGTTTCCCGATCACACGGTGGATCATACTCTGGGTTCCACATGCATGTTTTAGCTGAAGGAAGAATCCCTTAAACCTGGAGAGTTGAGACCCATGGAATGGGTACCATGCAATATGACTTCAAAGGGTCTGCATTTGCTCACCGATCCTCACCAATCCTATCACTGCTGCATTTATGCCGCTGTAAACACGCTTGATTCTCTTGCAGAGACATATAAATCCATAGGTTTTAAGATTCTTACTAGTCAGTTATATTCTTAGGCGTTTAATATGTGGTGTTGAGTCCACTTCGTTGAGCAAGGAGAAGCTCTTGTCTATTACATATTTGGCTTATGGAACGGTATCTGTGCTAATTTCAATCTCTGGTTTTATGCAGCACCCCAACTCACCTTTCCCCTTAAGGAAGCATAAGTTGGTTTTCTACATTTGAGACCCTGTTCTGTTTTGTAATTCAGTTCCTGTGTAGCCAAGTTTACATTCCGTGTAGTAGTGATATCTTATGATGTTTCTTTTTCTGTGTGACTTATTTCACTTAGAATCATCGTACCTGAATCCACTCATTATGCTGCTATGGGCCTGATGACATAGATTTCATTGCTGAGTGATATTGCATTGTAGGTAAGTACCACAACTTCTTTATCCATTTTTCACTTTCTGTGATATTGAACTTGTACCGTAAACGAGGTTCCTGTAAACAGAACCGTCCCAAACTTTGGGGTGGCTGTGTCTTTTTGATTTTAATTTCCCTAAGCTATAGGACCGTAAGTGGAAGTGCCCTAGGCTCTGTTGTTTTGTTTTTTAGATGTTTCAGGAAACACCATACACTTCTCCAGAGTGGCTGTTGGCAATTTACATCCCGCCCATCAGCATAACAAGGCTCCCAGTTCTCCATGGCCTGTCCTGCTTTGCTGGATTTTATACTTTTTTCAGATGGCCCTTTTGCCCGCGGGGTAGTGAGACTTCATTGTAGTGCAGATTCCCTTTGCAAGCTTGCTTGGTTGGCCAAAAAGGGCGTATGCGTTTTTTCCTGAATATATTCAGGAAAAAACGCATACGCCCTTTTTGGCCAAGTGCATCATTGTGGACGTTCTGCCTCTTTTCCTATGCTTTACATGCAATTCCAGTCTACCTCCTGAAATCGGTTTCCTGCAATTCTGCCCCGCTTTCAAGTCCTCTTGGCAGCCTTACTTCAATATATTTTTGGACGATAGCTGTCATTTATAACTCTGCAGGTTTGTGAATGACAGTGCCCCTGAGCTCCTTTCTTCAACTCGTTTTCTTGTGAGCTGGCCGCAACACCGCAGCATTGCTTCAGGCCCTAGTGTGGTTCCAGAATGGCACGCTGAGCCTTTGGTTAATTCCTCTTCCTGGTGGGCAATGAGAGTTAAATTTGCCCGTCCAGACACCTCCAGCTAGTCTCTCTTGGTTCTCCCTATTTCTGTTCATTTTCCGCAGAAATTGCAAACTGGGCCAAACAGGAGGTTAAAGGCACTGACTCACCAAGTGGGGAGAGTGTTAGTAAAGCGTCTGGAATGTTGCACCCGAGTACCGGGGGACGAAAACTGAGACACATTTGAACACGTTTCCCGATCACACGGTGGATCATACTCTGGGTTCCACATGCATGTTTTAGCTGAAGGAAGAATCCCTTAAACCTGGAGAGTTGAGACCCATGGAATGGGTACCATGCAATATGACTTCAAAGGGTCTGCATTTGCTCACCGATCCTCACCAATCCTATCACTGCTGCATTTATGCCGCTGTAAACACGCTTGATTCTCTTGCAGAGACATATAAATCCATAGGTTTTAAGATTCTTACTAGTCAGTTATATTCTTAGGCGTTTAATATGTGGTGTTGAGTCCACTTCGTTGAGCAAGGAGAAGCTCTTGTCTATTACATATTTGGCTTATGGAACGGTATCTGTGCTAATTTCAATCTCTGGTTTTATGCAGCACCCCAACTCACCTTTCCCCTTAAGGAAGCATAAGTTGGTTTTCTACATTTGAGACCCTGTTCTGTTTTGTAATTCAGTTCCTGTGTAGCCAAGTTTACATTCCGTGTAGTAGTGATATCTTATGATGTTTCTTTTTTTGTGTGACTTATTTCACTTAGAATCATCGTACCTGAATCCACTCATTATGCTGCTACGGGCCTGATGACATAGATTTCATTGCTGAGTGATATTGCATTGTACGTAAGTACCACAACTTCTTTATACATTTTTCGCTTTCTTTGATATTGAACTTGTACCGTAAATGAGGTTCTTGTAAACTGAGCCGTCCCAAACTTTGGGGTGGCTGTGTCTTTTTGATTTTAATTTCCCTAAGCTATAGGACCATAAGTGGAAGTGCCCTAGGCTCTGTTGCTTTGTTTTTTAGATGTTTCGGGAAACACCATACACTTCTCCATTGTCACTGTTGGCAATTTACAGCCCGCCCATCAGCATAACAAGGCTCTCACGTCTCCATGGCCTGTCCTGCCTTTCTGGATTTTACACTTTTATCAGATGGCCCTTTTGACTGGGGGCCAGTGAGACTTCATTGTAGTGCAGATTTCGTTTGCAACCTTGCTTCCTTGGCCAAAAAGGGCGTATGCGTTTTTTCTTGAATATATTCAGGAAAAAACGCATACGCCACTTTTGGCCAAGTGCATCATTGTGGACGTTCTGCCTCTTTTCCTATGCTTTACATGCAATTCCAGTCTACCTCCTGAAATCGGTTTCCTGCAATTCTGCCCCGCTTTCAAGTCCTCTTGGCAGCCTTACTTCAATATATTTTTGGACGATAGCTGTCATTTATAACTCTGCAGGTTTGTGAATTACAGTGCCCCTGAGCTCCTTTCTTCAACTCGCTTTCTTGTGAGCTGGTCGCAACACCGCAGGATTGCTTCAGGCCCTAGTGTGGTTCCGGCATGGCATGCTCAGCCTTTGTTTAATTCCTCTTCCTGGTGGGATATGAGAGTTAAATTTGCCCATCCAGACACCTCCAGCTAGTCTCTCATTGGTTCTCTCTATTCCTGTTCATTTTCCGCAGAAATTGCAAACTGGGCCAAACAGGAGGTTAAAGGCACTGACTCTCCAAGTGGGGAGAGTGTTAGTAAAGCGTCTGGAATGTTGCACCCGAGTACCAGGGGACGAAAACTGAGACACATTTGAACACGTTTCCCGATCACATGGTGGATCATACTCTGGGTTCCACATGCATGTTTTAGCTGAAGGAAGAATCCCTTAAACCTGGAGAGTTGAGACCCCTGCAATGGGTACCATGCAATATGACTTCAAAGGGTCTGCATTTGCTCACCGAACCTCACCAATCCTATCACTGCTGCATTTATGCCACTGTACACACGCTTGATTCTCTTTCGGAGACATATAAATCCATAGGTTTTAAGATTCTTACTAGTCAGGTATATTCTTAGGCGTTTAATATGGGGTGTAGAGTCCACTTCGTTGAGCAAGGAGTAGCTCTTGTCTATTACATATTTGGCTTATGGAACGGTATCTGTGCTAATTTCAATCTCTGGTTTTATGCAGCACCCCAACTCACCTTTCCCCTTAAGCAAGCATAAGTCGGTTTTCTACATTTGAGACCCTGTTCTGTTTTGTAATTCAGTTCCTGTGTAGCCAAGTTTACATTCCATGTGGTAGAGATATCTTATGATGTTTCTTTTTCTGTGTGACTTATTTCACTTAGAATCATCGTACCTGAATCCACTCATTATGCTGCTATGGGCCTGATGACATAGATTTCATTGCTGAGTGATATTGCATTGTACGTAAGTACCACAACTTCTTTATCCATTTTTCACTTTCTGTGATTTTGAACTTGTACCGTAAATGAGGTTCTTGTAAACAGAGCTGTCCCTAACTTTCGGGTGGCTGAGTCTTTTTGATTTTAATTTCCCTAAGCTATAGGACCATAAGTGGAAGTGCCCTAGGCTCTGTTGCTTTGTTTTTTAGATGTTTCAGGAAACACCATACACTTCTCCAGAGTGGCTGTTGGCAATCTACATCCCGCCCATCAGCATAACAAGGCTCCCAGTTCTCCATGGCCTGTCCTGCCTTTCTGGATTTTACACTTTTTTCAGATGGCCCTTTTTACCGGGGGGCAGTGAGACTTCATTGTAGTGCAGATTTCCTTTGCAAGCTTGCTTGGTTGGCCAAAAAGGGCGTATGCGTTTTTTCCTGAATATATTAAGGAAAAAACGCATACGCCCTTTTTGGCCAAGTGCATCATTGTGGACGTTCTGCCTCTTTTCCTTTGCTTTACATGCAATTCCAGTCTACCTCCTGAAATCGGTTTCCTGCAATTCTGCCCAGCGTTCAAGTCCTCTTGGCAGCCTTACTTCAATATATTTTTGGACGATAGCTGTCATTTATAACTCTGCAGGTTTGTGAATGACAGTTCCCCTGAGCTCCTTTCTTCAACTCGCTTTCTTGTGAGCTGGCCGCAACACCGCAGCATTGCTTCAGGCCCTAGTGTGGTTCCGGCATGACATGCTGAGCCTTTGGTTAATTCCTCTTCCTGGTGGGAAATGAGAGTTAAATTTGCCCGTCCAGACACCTCCTGCTAGTCTCTCATTGGTTCTCCCTATTCCTGTTCATTTTCCGCAGAAATTGCAAACTGGGCCAAACAAGAGGTTAAAGGCACTGACTCTCCAAGTGGGGAGAGTGTTAGTAAAGCGTCTGGAATGTTGCACCCGAGTACCGGGGGATGAAAACTGACACAATTAAACACGTTTCCCGATCACACGGTGGATCATACTCTGGGTTCCACATGCATGTTTTAGCTGAAGGAAGAATCCCTTAAACCTGGAGAGTTGAGACCCATGGAATGGGTACCATGCAATATGACTTCAAAGGTTCTGCATTTGCTCACCGAACCTCACCAATCCTATCACTGCTGCGTTTATGACACTGTACACACGCTTGATTCTCTTTCGGAGACATATAAATCCATAGGTTTTAAGATTCTTTCTAGTCAGGTATATTCTTACGCGTTTAATATGGGGTGTAGAGTCCACTTCGTTGAGCAAGGAGTAGCTCTTGTCTATTAAATATTTGGCTTATGGAACGGTATCTGTTCTAATTTCAATCTCTGGTTTTATGCAGCACCCCAACTCACCTTTCGCCTTAAGCAAGCATAAGTTGGTTTTCTACATTTGAGACCCTGTTCTGTTTTGTAATTCAGTTCCTGTGTAGCCAAGTTTACATTCCTTGTAGTAGTGATATCTTATGATGTTTGTTTTTCTGTGTGACTTATTTCACTTAGAATCATCGTACCTGAATCCACTCATTATGCTGCTACGGGCCTGATGACATAGATTTCATTGCTGAGTGATATTGCATTGTACGTAAGTACCACAACTTCTTTATCCATTTTTCGCTTTCTGTGATATTGAACTTGGACCATAAATGAGGTTCTTGTACACAGACCTGTCCCTAACTTTGGGGTGGCTGAGTCTTTTTGATTTTAATTTCCCTAAGCTATAGGACCATAAGTGGAAGTGCCCTAGGCTCTGTTGCTTTGTTTTTTAGATGTTTCAGGAAACACCATACACTTCTCCAGAGTGGCTGTTGGCAATTTACATCCCGCCCATCAGCATAACAAGGCTCCCAGTTCTCCATGGCCTGTCCTGCCTTTCTGGATTTTACACTTTTTTCAGATGGCCCTTTTGACCGGGGAGCAGTGAGACTTCATTGTAGTGCAGATTTCCTTTGCAAGCTTGCTTGGTTGGCCACAAAGGGCGTATGCGTTTTTTCCTGAATATATTCAGGAAAAAACGCATACGCCCTTTTTGGCCAAGTGCATCATTGTGGACGTTCTGCCTCTTTTCCTATGCTTTACATGCAATTCCAGTCTACCTCCTGAAATCGGTTTCCTGCAATTCTGCCCCGCTTTGAAGTCCTCTTGGCAGCCTTACTTCAATATATTTTTGGACGATAGCTATCATTTATAACTCTGCAGGTATGTGAATGACAGTGTCCCTGAGCTCCTTTCTTCAACTCGCTTTCTTGTGAGCTGGCCGCAACACCGCTGCATTGCTTCTGGCCCTAGTGTGGTTCTGGCATGGCACGCTGAGCCTTTGGTTAATTCCTCTTCCTGGTGGGAAATGAGAGTTAAATTTGCCCGTCCAGACACCTCCAGCTAGTCTCTCATTGGTTCTCCCTATTCCTGTTCATTTTCCGCAGAAATTGCAAACTGGGCCAAACAGGAGGTTAAAGACACTGACTCTCCAAGTGGGGAGAGTGTTAGTAAAGCATCTGGAATGTTACACCCGAGTACCAGGGGACGAAAACTGACACAATTGAACACGTTTCCCGAGCACACGGTGGATCATACTCTGGGTTCCACATGCATGTTTTAGCTGAAGGAAGAATCCCTTAAACCTGCAGAGTTGAGACCCATGGAATGGGTACCATGCAATATGACTTCAAAGGGTCTGCATTTGTCCACCGAACCTCACCAATCCTATCACTGCTGCGTTTATGCCGCTGTACACACGCTTGACTCTCTTTCGGAGACATATAAATCCATAGGTTTTAAGATTCTTACTAGTCAGGTATATTCTTAGGCATTTAATATGGGGTGTTGAGTCCACTTCGTTGAGCAATGAGTAGCTCTTGTCTATTACATATTTGGCTTATGGAACGGTATCTGTTCTAATTTCAATCTCTGGTTTTATGCAGCACCCCAACTCACCTTTCCCCTTAAGCAAGCATAAGATGGTTTTCTACATTTGAGACCCTGTTCTGTTTTGTAATTCAGTTCCTGTGTAGCCAAGTTTACATTCCGTGTAGTAGTGATATCTTATGATGTTTCTTTTTCTGTGTGACTTATTTCACTTAGAATCATCGTACCTGAATCCACTCATTATGCTGCTATGGGCCTGATGACATAGATTTCATTGCTGAGTGATATTGCATTGTACGTAAGTACCACAACTTCTTTATCCATTTTTCATTTTCTGTGATTTTGAACTTGTACTGTAAACGAGGTTCTTGTAAACAGAGCCGTCCCAAACTTTGGGGTGGCTGTGTCTTTTTGATTTTAATTTCCCTAAACTATAGGACCATAAATGGAAGTGCCCTAGGCTCTGTTGCTTTGTTTTTTAGATGTTTCAGGAAACACCATACACTTCTCCAGAGTGGCTGTTGGCAGTTTACATCCCGCCCTTCAGCATAACAAGGCTCCCAATTCTCCATGGCTTGTCCTGCCTTTCTGGATTTTACACTTTTTTCAGATGGCCCTTTTGACCGGGGGGCAGTGAGACTTCATTGTAGTGCAGATTTCCTTTGCAAGCTTGCTTGGTTGGCCAAAAAGGGCGTAGGCTTTTTTTCTTGAGGAAAAATCGCATATGCCCTTTTTGGCCAAGTGCATCATTGTGGACGTTCTGCCTCTTTTCCTATGATTTACATGCAATTCCAGTCTACCTCCTGAAATCGGTTTCCTGCAATTCTGCCCCGCTTTCAAGTCCTCTTGGCAGCCTTACTTCAATATATTTTTGGACGATAGCTGTCATTTATAACTCTGCAGTTTTGTGAATTACAGTGCCCCTGAGCTCCTTTCTTCAACTTGCTTTCTTGTGAGCTGGCCGCAACACCGCAGCATCGCTTCAGGCCCTAGTGTTGTTCCGGCATGGCACGCTGAGCCTTTGGTTAATTCCTCTTCCTGGTGGGAAATGAGAGTTAAATTTGCCCGTCCAGACACCTCCAGCTAGTCTCTCATTGGTTCTCCCTATTCCTGTTCATTTTCCGCAGAAATTGCAAACTGGGCCAAACAGGAGGTTAAAGGCACTGACTCTCCAAGTGGGGAGAGTGTTAGTAAAGCGTCTGGAATGTTGCTCCCGAGTACCAGGGGACGAAAACTGACACATTTGAACACGTTTCCCGATCACACGGTGGATCATACTCTGGGTTCCACATGCATGTTTTAGCTGAAGGAAGAATCCCTTAAACCTGGAGAGTTGAGACCCATGGAATGGGTACCATGCAATATGACTTCAAAGGGTCTGCATTTGCTCACCGAACCTCATCAATCCTATCACTGCTGCGTCTATGCCGCTATACACACGCTTGATTCTCTTTCGGAGATATATAAATCCATAGGTTTTAAGATTCTTACTAGTCAGGTATATTCTTAGGCGTTTAATATGGGGTGTTGAGTCCACTTCGTTGAGCAAGGTGTAGCTCTTTTCTATTACATATTTGGCTTATGGAACGATATCTGTGCTAATTTCAATGTCTGGTTTTATGCAGCACCCCAACTCACCTTTCCCCTTAAGGAAGCATAAGTTGGTTTTCTACATTTGAGAGCCTGTTCTGTTTTGTAATTCAGTTCCTGTGTAGCCAAGTTTACATTCCGTGTAGTAGTGATATCTTATGATGTTTCTTTTTCTGTGTGACTTATTTCACTTAGAATCATCGTACCTGAATCCACTCATTATGCTGCTATGGGCCTGATGACATAGATTTCATTGCTGAGTGATATTGCATTGTAGGTAAGTACCACAACTTCTTTATCCATTTTTCACTTTCTGTGATATTGAACTTGTACCGTAAACGAGGTTCCTGTAAACAGAACCGTCCCAAACTTTGGGGTGGCTGTGTCTTTTTGATTTTAATTTCCCTAAGCTATAGGACCATAAGTGGAAGTGCCCTAGGCTCTGTTGTTTTGTTTTTTAGATGTTTCAGGAAACACCATACACTTCTCCAGAGTGGCTGTTGGCAATTTACATCCCGCCCATCAGCATAACAAGGCTTCCAGTTCTCCATGCCCTGTCCTGCTTTGCTGGATTTTATACTTTTTTCAGATGGCCCTTTTGCCCGCGGGGTAGTGAGACTTCATTGTAGTGCAGATTCCCTTTGCAAGCTTGCTTGGTTGGCCAAAAAGGGCGTATGCGTTTTTTCCTGAATATATTCAGGAAAAAACGCATACGCCCTTTTTGGCCAAGTGCATCATTGTGGACGTTCTGCCTCTTTTCCTATGCTTTACATGCAATTCCAGTCTACCTCCTGAAATCGGTTTCCTGCAATTCTGCCCCGCTTTCAAGTCCTCTTGGCAGCCTTACTTCAATATATTTTTGGACGATAGCTGTCATTTATAACTCTGCAGGTTTGTGAATGACAGTGCCCCTGAGCTCCTTTCTTCAACTCGCTTTCTTTTGAGCTGCCCGCAACACCGCAGCATTGCTTCAGGCCCTAGTGTGGTTCCAGAATGGCACGCTGAGCCTTTGGTTAATTCCTCTTCCTGGTGGGCAATGAGAGTTAAATTTGCCCGTCCAGACACCTCCAGCTAGTCTCTCTTGGTTCTCCCTATTTCTGTTCATTTTCCGCAGAAATTGCAAACTGGGCCAAACAGGAGGTTAAAGGCACTGACTCACCAAGTGGGGAGAGTGTTAGTAAAGCGTCTGGAATGTTGCACCCGAGTACCGGGGGACGAAAACTGAGACACATTTGAACACGTTTCCCGATCACACGGTGGATCATACTCTGGGTTCCACATGCATGTTTTAGCTGAAGGAAGAATCCCTTAAACCTGGAGAGTTGAGACCCATGGAATGGGTACCATGCAATATGACTTCAAAGGGTCTGCATTTGCTCACCGATCCTCACCAATCCTATCACTGCTGCATTTATGCCGCTGTAAACACGCTTGATTCTCTTGCAGAGACATATAAATCCATAGGTTTTAAGATTCTTACTAGTCAGTTATATTCTTAGGCGTTTAATATGTGGTGTTGAGTCCACTTCGTTGAGCAAGGAGAAGCTCTTGTCTATTACATATTTGGCTTATGGAACGGTATCTGTGCTAATTTCAATCTCTGGTTTTATGCAGCACCCCAACTCACCTTTCCCCTTAAGGAAGCATAAGTTGGTTTTCTACATTTGAGACCCTGTTCTGTTTTGTAATTCAGTTCCTGTGTAGCCAAGTTTACATTCCGTGTAGTAGTGATATCTTATGATGTTTCTTTTTCTGTGTGACTTATTTCACTTAGAATCATCGTACCTGAATCCACTCATTATGCTGCTATGGGCCTGATGACATAGATTTCATTGCTGAGTGATATTGCATTGTAGGTAAGTACCACAACTTCTTTATCCATTTTTCACTTTCTGTGATATTGAACTTGTACCGTAAACGAGGTTCCTGTAAACAGAACCGTCCCAAACTTTGGGGTGGCTGTGTCTTTTTGATTTTAATTTCCCTAAGCTATAGGACCGTAAGTGGAAGTGCCCTAGGCTCTGTTGTTTTGTTTTTTAGATGTTTCAGGAAACACCATACACTTCTCCAGAGTGGCTGTTGGCAATTTACATCCCGCCCATCAGCATAACAAGGCTCCCAGTTCTCCATGGCCTGTCCTGCTTTGCTGGATTTTATACTTTTTTCAGATGGCCCTTTTGCCCGCGGGGTAGTGAGACTTCATTGTAGTGCAGATTCCCTTTGCAAGCTTGCTTGGTTGGCCAAAAAGGGCGTATGCGTTTTTTCCTGAATATATTCAGGAAAAAACGCATACGCCCTTTTTGGCCAAGTGCATCATTGTGGACGTTCTGCCTCTTTTCCTATGCTTTACATGCAATTCCAGTCTACCTCCTGAAATCGGTTTCCTGCAATTCTGCCCCGCTTTCAAGTCCTCTTGGCAGCCTTACTTCAATATATTTTTGGACGATAGCTGTCATTTATAACTCTGCAGGTTTGTGAATGACAGTGCCCCTGAGCTCCTTTCTTCAACTCGTTTTCTTGTGAGCTGGCCGCAACACCGCAGCATTGCTTCAGGCCCTAGTGTGGTTCCAGAATGGCACGCTGAGCCTTTGGTTAATTCCTCTTCCTGGTGGGCAATGAGAGTTAAATTTGCCCGTCCAGACACCTCCAGCTAGTCTCTCTTGGTTCTCCCTATTTCTGTTCATTTTCCGCAGAAATTGCAAACTGGGCCAAACAGGAGGTTAAAGGCACTGACTCACCAAGTGGGGAGAGTGTTAGTAAAGCGTCTGGAATGTTGCACCCGAGTACCGGGGGACGAAAACTGAGACACATTTGAACACGTTTCCCGATCACACGGTGGATCATACTCTGGGTTCCACATGCATGTTTTAGCTGAAGGAAGAATCCCTTAAACCTGGAGAGTTGAGACCCATGGAATGGGTACCATGCAATATGACTTCAAAGGGTCTGCATTTGCTCACCGATCCTCACCAATCCTATCACTGCTGCATTTATGCCGCTGTAAACACGCTTGATTCTCTTGCAGAGACATATAAATCCATAGGTTTTAAGATTCTTACTAGTCAGTTATATTCTTAGGCGTTTAATATGTGGTGTTGAGTCCACTTCGTTGAGCAAGGAGAAGCTCTTGTCTATTACATATTTGGCTTATGGAACGGTATCTGTGCTAATTTCAATCTCTGGTTTTATGCAGCACCCCAACTCACCTTTCCCCTTAAGGAAGCATAAGTTGGTTTTCTACATTTGAGACCCTGTTCTGTTTTGTAATTCAGTTCCTGTGTAGCCAAGTTTACATTCCGTGTAGTAGTGATAACTTATGATGTTTCTTTTTTTGTGTGACTTATTTCACTTAGAATCATCGTACCTGAATCCACTCATTATGCTGCTACGGGCCTGATGACATAGATTTCATTGCTGAGTGATATTGCATTGTACGTAAGTACCACAACTTCTTTATACATTTTTCGCTTTCTTTGATATTGAACTTGTACCGTAAATGAGGTTCTTGTAAACTGAGCCGTCCCAAACTTTGGGGTGGCTGTGTCTTTTTGATTTTAATTTCCCTAAGCTATAGGACCATAAGTGGAAGTGCCCTAGGCTCTGTTGCTTTGTTTTTTAGATGTTTCGGGAAACACCATACACTTCTCCATTGTCACTGTTGGCAATTTACAGCCCGCCCATCAGCATAACAAGGCTCTCACGTCTCCATGGCCTGTCCTGCCTTTCTGGATTTTACACTTTTATCAGATGGCCCTTTTGACTGGGGGCCAGTGAGACTTCATTGTAGTGCAGATTTCGTTTGCAAGCTTGCTTCCTTGGCCAAAAAGGGCGTATGCGTTTTTTCTTGAATATATTCAGGAAAAAACGCATACGCCACTTTTGGCCAAGTGCATCATTGTGGACGTTCTGCCTCTTTTCCTATGCTTTACATGCAATTCCAGTCTACCTCCTGAAATCGGTTTCCTGCAATTCTGCCCCGCTTTCAAGTCCTCTTGGCAGCCTTACTTCAATATATTTTTGGACGATAGCTGTCATTTATAACTCTGCAGGTTTGTGAATTACAGTGCCCCTGAGCTCCTTTCTTCAACTCGCTTTCTTGTGAGCTGGCCGCAACACCGCAGGATTGCTTCAGGCCCTAGTGTGGTTCCGGCATGGCATGCTCAGCCTTTGTTTAATTCCTCTTCCTGGTGGGAAATGAGAGTTAAATTTGCCCATCCAGACACCTCCAGCTAGTCTCTCATTGGTTCTCTCTATTCCTGTTCATTTTCCGCAGAAATTGCAAACTGGGCCAAACAGGAGGTTAAAGGCACTGACTCTCCAAGTGGGGAGAGTGTTAGTAAAGCGTCTGGAATGTTGCACCCGAGTACCAGGGGACGAAAACTGAGACACATTTGAACACGTTTCCCGATCACATGGTGGATCATACTCTGGGTTCCACATGCATGTTTTAGCTGAAGGAAGAATCCCTTAAACCTGGAGAGTTGAGACCCCTGCAATGGGTACCATGCAATATGACTTCAAAGGGTCTGCATTTGCTCACCGAACCTCACCAATCCTATCACTGCTGCATTTATGCCACTGTACACACGCTTGATTCTCTTTCGGAGACATATAAATCCATAGGTTTTAAGATTCTTACTAGTCAGGTATATTCTTAGGCGTTTAATATGGGGTGTAGAGTCCACTTCGTTGAGCAAGGAGTAGCTCTTGTCTATTACATATTTGGCTTATGGAACGGTATCTGTGCTAATTTCAATCTCTGGTTTTATGCAGCACCCCAACTCACCTTTCCCCTTAAGCAAGCATAAGTCGGTTTTCTACATTTGAGACCCTGTTCTGTTTTGTAATTCAGTTCCTGTGTAGCCAAGTTTACATTCCATGTGGTAGAGATATCTTATGATGTTTCTTTTTCTGTGTGACTTATTTCACTTAGAATCATCGTACCTGAATCCACTCATTATGCTGCTATGGGCCTGATGACATAGATTTCATTGCTGAGTGATATTGCATTGTACGTAAGTACCACAACTTCTTTATCCATTTTTCACTTTCTGTGATTTTGAACTTGTACCGTAAATGAGGTTCTTGTAAACAGAGCTGTCCCTAACTTTGGGGTGGCTGAGTCTTTTTGATTTTAATTTCCCTAAGCTATAGGACCATAAGTGGAAGTGCCCTAGGCTCTGTTGCTTTGTTTTTTAGATGTTTCAGGAAACACCATACACTTCTCCAGAGTGGCTGTTGGCAATCTACATCCCGCCCATCAGCATAACAAGGCTCCCAGTTCTCCATGGCCTGTCCTGCCTTTCTGGATTTTACACTTTTTTCAGATGGCCCTTTTTACCGGGGGGCAGTGAGACTTCATTGTAGTGCAGATTTCCTTTGCAAGCTTGCTTGGTTGGCCAAAAAGGGCGTATGCGTTTTTTCCTGAATATATTAAGGAAAAAACGCATACGCCCTTTTTGGCCAAGTGCATCATTGTGGACGTTCTGCCTCTTTTCCTTTGCTTTACATGCAATTCCAGTCTACCTCCTGAAATCGGTTTCCTGCAATTCTGCCCAGCGTTCAAGTCCTCTTGGCAGCCTTACTTCAATATATTTTTGGACGATAGCTGTCATTTATAACTCTGCAGGTTTGTGAATGACAGTTCCCCTGAGCTCCTTTCTTCAACTCGCTTTCTTGTGAGCTGGCCGCAACACCGCAGCATTGCTTCAGGCCCTAGTGTGGTTCCGGCATGACATGCTGAGCCTTTGGTTAATTCCTCTTCCTGGTGGGAAATGAGAGTTAAATTTGCCCGTCCAGACACCTCCTGCTAGTCTCTCATTGGTTCTCCCTATTCCTGTTCATTTTCCGCAGAAATTGCAAACTGGGCCAAACAAGAGGTTAAAGGCACTGACTCTCCAAGTGGGGAGAGTGTTAGTAAAGCGTCTGGAATGTTGCACCCGAGTACCGGGGGATGAAAACTGACACAATTAAACACGTTTCCCGATCACACGGTGGATCATACTCTGGGTTCCACATGCATGTTTTAGCTGAAGGAAGAATCCCTTAAACCTGGAGAGTTGAGACCCATGGAATGGGTACCATGCAATATGACTTCAAAGGTTCTGCATTTGCTCACCGAACCTCACCAATCCTATCACTGCTGCGTTTATGACACTGTACACACGCTTGATTCTCTTTCGGAGACATATAAATCCATAGGTTTTAAGATTCTTTCTAGTCAGGTATATTCTTACGCGTTTAATATGGGGTGTAGAGTCCACTTCGTTGAGCAAGGAGTAGCTCTTGTCTATTAAATATTTGGCTTATGGAACGGTATCTGTTCTAATTTCAATCTCTGGTTTTATGCAGCACCCCAACTCACCTTTCGCCTTAAGCAAGCATAAGTTGGTTTTCTACATTTGAGACCCTGTTCTGTTTTGTAATTCAGTTCCTGTGTAGCCAAGTTTACATTCCTTGTAGTAGTGATATCTTATGATGTTTGTTTTTCTGTGTGACTTATTTCACTTAGAATCATCGTACCTGAATCCACTCATTATGCTGCTACGGGCCTGATGACATAGATTTCATTGCTGAGTGATATTGCATTGTACGTAAGTACCACAACTTCTTTATCCATTTTTCGCTTTCTGTGATATTGAACTTGGACCATAAATGAGGTTCTTGTACACAGACCTGTCCCTAACTTTGGGGTGGCTGAGTCTTTTTGATTTTAATTTCCCTAAGCTATAGGACCATAAGTGGAAGTGCCCTAGGCTCTGTTGCTTTGTTTTTTAGATGTTTCAGGAAACACCATACACTTCTCCAGAGTGGCTGTTGGCAATTTACATCCCGCCCATCAGCATAACAAGGCTCCCAGTTCTCCATGGCCTGTCCTGCCTTTCTGGATTTTACACTTTTTTCAGATGGCCCTTTTGACCGGGGAGCAGTGAGACTTCATTGTAGTGCAGATTTCCTTTGCAAGCTTGCTTGGTTGGCCACAAAGGGCGTATGCGTTTTTTCCTGAATATATTCAGGAAAAAACGCATACGCCCTTTTTGGCCAAGTGCATCATTGTGGACGTTCTGCCTCTTTTCCTATGCTTTACATGCAATTCCAGTCTACCTCCTGAAATCGGTTTCCTGCAATTCTGCCCCGCTTTGAAGTCCTCTTGGCAGCCTTACTTCAATATATTTTTGGACGATAGCTATCATTTATAACTCTGCAGGTATGTGAATGACAGTGTCCCTGAGCTCCTTTCTTCAACTCGCTTTCTTGTGAGCTGGCCGCAACACCGCAGCATTGCTTCAGGCCCTAGTGTGGTTCCGGCATGGCACGCTGAGCCTTTGTTTAATTACTCTTCCTGGTGGGAAATGATAGTTAAATTTGCCCATCCAGACACCTCCAGCTAGTCTCTCATTGGTTCTCTCTATTCCTGTTCATTTTCCGCAGAAATTGCAAACTGGGCCAAACAGGAGGTTAAAGGCACTGACTCTCCAATTGGGGAGAGTGTTAGTAAAGCGTCTGGAATGTTGCACCCGAGTACCAGGGGACGAAAACTGAGACACATTTGAACACGTTTCCCGATCACATGGTGGATCATACTCTGGGTTCCACATGCATGTTTTAGCTGAAGGAAGAATCCCTTAAACCTGGAGAGTTGAGACCCCTGCAATGGGTACCATGCAATATGACTTCAAAGGGTCTGCATTTGCTCACCGAACCTCACCAATCCTATCACTGCTGCATTTATGCCACTGTACACACGCTTGATTCTCTTTCTGAGACATATAAATCCATAGGTTTTAAGATTCGTACTAGTCAGGTATATTCTTAGGCGTTTAATATGGGGTGTAGAGTCCACTTCGTTGAGCAAGGAGTAGCTCTTGTCTATTACATATTTGGCTTATGGAACGGTATCTGTGCTAATTTCAATCTCTGGTTTTATGCAGCACCCCAACTCACCTTTCCCCTTAAGCAAGCATAAGTCGGTTTTCTACATTTGAGACCCTGTTCTGTTTTGTAATTCAGTTCCTGTGTAGCCAAGTTTACATTCCATGTGGTAGAGATATCTTATGATGTTTCTTTTTCTGTGTGACTTATTTCACTTAGAATCATCGTACCTGAATCCACTCATTATGCTGCTATGGGCCTGATGACATAGATTTCATTGCTGAGTGATATTGCTTGTACGTAAGTACCACAACTTCTTTATCCATTTTTTACTTTCTGTGATTTTGAACTTGTACTGTAAACGAGGTTCTTGTAAACAGAGCCTTCCCAAACTTTGGGGTGGCTGCGTCTTTTTGATTTTAATTTCCCTAAGCTATAGGACCATAAGTGGAAGTGCCCTAGGCTCTGTTGCTTTGTTTTTTAGATGTTTCAGGAAACACCATACTCTTCTCCAGAGTGGCTGTTGGCAATTTACATCCCACCCATCAGCATAACAAGGCTCCCAGTTCTCCATGGCCTGTCCTGCCTTTCTGGATTTTACACTTTTTTCAGATGGCCTTTTTGACCGGGGGGCAGTGAGACTTCATTGTAGTGCAGATTTCCTTTGCAAGCTTGCTTGGTTGGCCAAAAAGTGTGTATGCGTTTTTTCCTGAATATATTCAGGAAAAAACGCATACGCCCTTTTTGGCCAAGTGCATCATTGTGGACGTTCTGCCTCTTTTCCTTTGCTTTACATGCAATTCCAGTCTACCTCCTGAAATCGGTTTCCTGCAATTCTGCCCAGCGTTCAAGTCCTCTTGGCAGCCTTACTTCAATATATTTTTGGACGATAGCTGTCATTTATAACTCTGCAGGTTTGTGAATGACAGTGCCCCTGAGCTCCTTTCTTCAACTCGCTTTCTTGAGAGCTGGCCGCAACACCGCAGCATTGCTTCAGGCCCTAGTGTGGTTCCGGCATGACATGCTGAGCCTTTGGTTAATTCCTCTTCCTGGTGGGAAATGAGAGTTAAATTTGCCCGTCCAGACACCTCCAGCTAGTCTCTCATTGGTTCTCCCTATTCCTGTTCATTTTCCGCAGAAATTGCAAACTGGGCCAAACAGGAGGTTAAAGGCACTGACTCTCCAAGTGGGGAGAGTGTTAGTAAAGCGTCTGGAATGTTGCACCCGAGTACCGGGGGACGAAAACTTAGTCACATTTGAACACGTTTCCCGATCACATGGTGGATCATACTCTGGGTTCCACATGCATGTTTTAGCTGAAGGAAGAATCCCTTAAACCTGGAGAGTTGAGACCCATGGAATGGGTACCATGCAATATGACTTCAAAGGGTCTGCATTTGCTCACCAAACCTCACCAATCCTATCACTGCTACGTTTATGCCGCTGTACACACTCTTGATTCTCTTTCGGAGACATATAAATCCATAGGTTTTAAGATTCTTACTAGTCAGGTATATTCGTAGGCGTTTAATATGGGGTGTTGAGTCCACTTCATTGAACAAGGAGTAGCTCTTGTCTATTACATATTTGGCTTATGGAACGGTATCTGTGCTTATTTCAATCTCTGGTTTTATGCAGCACCCCAACTCACATTTCCCCTTAAGCAAGCATAAGTTGGTTTTCTACATTTGAGACCCTGTTCTGTTTTGTAATTCAGTTCCTGTGTAGCCAAGTTTACATTCCGTGTAGTAGTGATATCTTATGATGTTTGTTTTTCTGTGTGACTTATTTCACTTAGAATCATCGTACCTGAATCCACTCATTATGCTGCTATGGACCTGATGACATAGATTTCATTGCTGAGTGATATTGCATTGTACGTATGTACCACAACTTCTTTATCCATTTTTCACTTTCTGTGATTTTGAACTTCTACTGTAAACAAGGTTCTTGTAAACAGAGCCGTCCCAAACTTTGGGGTGGCTGTGTCTTTTTGTTTTTAATTTCCCTAAGCTATAGGACCATAAGTGGAAGTGCCCTAGGCTCTGTTGCTTTGTTTTTTAGATGTTTCAGGAAACACCATACACTTCTCCAGAGTGGCTGTTGGCCATTTACATCCCGCCCATCAGCATAACAAGGCTCCCAGTTCTCCATGGCCTCTCCTGTCTTTCTGGATTTTACACTTTTTTCAGATGGCCCTTTTGACCAGGGGACAGTGAGACTTCATTGTAGTGCAGATTTCCTTTGCAAGCTTGCTTTGTTGGCCAAAAAGGGCGTATGCGTTTTTTCCTGAATATATTCAGGAAAAAACGCATACGCCCTTTTTGGCCAAGTGCATCATTGTGGACGTTCTGCCTCTTTTCCTTTGCTTTACATGCAATTCCAGTCTACCTCCTGAAATCGGTTTCCTGCAATTCTGCCCAGCGTTCAAGTCCTCTTGGCAGCCTTACTTCAATATATTTTTGGACGATAGCTGTCATTTATAACTCTGCAGGTTTGTGAATGACAGTGCCCCTGAGCTCCTTTCTTCAACTCGCTTTCTTGTGAGCTGGCCGCAACACCGCAGCATTGCTTCAGGCCCTAGTGTGGTTCCGGCATGACATGCTGAGCCTTTGGTTAATTCCTCTTCCTGGTGGGAAATGAGAGTTAAATTTGCCCGTCCAGACACCTCCAGCTAGTCTCTCATTGGTTCTCTCTATTCCTGTTCATTTTCCGCAGAAATTGCAAACTGGGCCAAACAGGAGGTTAAAGGCACTGACTCTCCAATTGGGGAGAGTGTTAGTAAAGCGTCTGGAATGTTGCACCCGAGTACCAGGGGACGAAAACTGAGACACATTTGAACACGTTTCCCGATCACATGGTGGATCATACTCTGGGTTCCACATGCATGTTTTAGCTGAAGGAAGAATCCCTTAAACCTGGAGAGTTGAGACCCCTGCAATGGGTACCATGCAATATGACTTCAAAGGGTCTGCATTTGCTCACCGAACCTCACCAATCCTATCACTGCTGCATTTATGCCACTGTACACACGCTTGATTCTCTTTCTGAGACATATAAATCCATAGGTTTTAAGATTCTTACTAGTCAGGTATATTCTTAGGCGTTTAATATGGGGTGTAGAGTCCACTTCGTTGAGCAAGGAGTAGCTCTTGTCTGTTACATATTTGGCTTATGGAACGGTATCTGTGCTAATTTCAATCTCTGGTTTTATGCAGCACCCCAACTCACCTTTCCCCTTAAGCAAGCATAAGTCGGTTTTCTACATTTGAGACCCTGTTCTGTTTTGTAATTCAGTTCCTGTGTAGCCAAGTTTACATTCCATGTGGTAGAGATATCTTATGATGTTTCTTTTTCTGTGTGACTTATTTCACTTAGAATCATCGTACCTGAATCCACTCATTATGCTACTATGGGCCTGATGAGATAGATTTCATTGCTGAGTGATATTGCATTGTACGTAAGTACCACAACTTCTTTATCCATTTTTCACTTTCTGTGATTTTGAACTTATACTGTAAACGAGGTTCCTGTAAACAGAGCCTTCCCAAATTTTGGGGTGGCTGTGTCTTTTTGATTTTAATTTCTCTAAGCTATAGGACCATAAGTGGAAGTGCCCTAAGCTCTGTTGCTTTGTTTTTTAGATGTTTCAGGAAACACCATACACTTCTCCAGAGTGGCTGTTGGCAATTTACATCCCGCCCATCAGCATAACAAGGCTCCCAGTACTCCATGGCCTGTCCTGCCTTTCTGGATTTTACACATTTTTCAGATGGCCCTTTTGACCCGGGGGCAGTGAGACTTCATTGTAGTGCAGATTTCCTTTGCAAGCTTGCTTGGTTGGCCAAAAAGGGCGTATGCGTTTTTTCCTGAATATATTCAGGAAAAAACGCATACGCCCTTTTTGGCCAAGTGCATCATTGTGGACGTTCTGCCTCTTTTCCTTTGCTTTACATGCAATTCCAGTCTACCTCCTGAAATCGGTTTCCTGCAATTCTGCCCAGCGTTCAAGTCCTCTTGGCAGCCTTACTTCAATATATTTTTGGACGATAGCTGTCATTTATAACTCTGCAGGTTTGTGAATGACAGTGCCCCTGAGCTCCTTTCTTCAACTCGCTTTCTTGTGAGCTGGCCGCAACACCGCAGCATTGCTTCAGGCCCTAGTGTGGTTCTGGCATGACATGCTGAGCCTTTGGTTAATTCCTCTTCCTGGTGGGAAATGAGAGTTAAATTTGCCCGTCCAGACACCTCCAGCTAGTCTCTCATTGGTTCTCTCTATTCCTGTTCATTTTCCGCAGAAATTGCAAACTGGGCCAAACAGGAGGTTAAAGGCACTGACTCTCCAATTGGGGAGAGTGTTAGTAAAGCGTCTGGAATGTTGCACCCGAGTACCAGGGGACGAAAACTGAGACACATTTGAACACGTTTCCCGATCACATGGTGGATCATACTCTGGGTTCCACATGCATGTTTTAGCTGAAGGAAGAATCCCTTAAACCTGGAGAGTTGAGACCCCTGCAATGGGTACCATGCAATATGACTTCAAAGGGTCTGCATTTGCTCACCGAACCTCACCAATCCTATCACTGCTGCATTTATGCCACTGTACACACGCTTGATTCTCTTTCTGAGACATATAAATCCATAGGTTTTAAGATTCGTACTAGTCAGGTATATTCTTAGGCGTTTAATATGGGGTGTAGAGTCCACTTCGTTGAGCAAGGAGTAGCTCTTGTCTATTACATATTTGGCTTATGGAACGGTATCTGTGCTAATTTCAATCTCTGGTTTTATGCAGCACCCCAACTCACCTTTCCCCTTAAGCAAGCATAAGTCGGTTTTCTACATTTGAGACCCTGTTCTGTTTTGTAATTCAGTTCCTGTGTAGCCAAGTTTACATTCCATGTGGTAGAGATATCTTATGATGTTTCTTTTTCTGTGTGACTTATTTCACTTAGAATCATCGTACCTGAATCCACTCATTATGCTACTATGGGCCTGATGAGATAGATTTCATTGCTGAGTGATATTGCATTGTACGTAAGTACCACAACTTCTTTATCCATTTTTCACTTTCTGTGATTTTGAACTTATACTGTAAACGAGGTTCCTGTAAACAGAGCCTTCCCAAATTTTGGGGTGGCTGTGTCTTTTTGATTTTAATTTCTCTAAGCTATAGGACCATAAGTGGAAGTGCCCTAAGCTCTGTTGCTTTGTTTTTTAGATGTTTCAGGAAACACCATACACTTCTCCAGAGTGGCTGTTGGCAATTTACATCCCGCCCATCAGCATAACAAGGCTCCCAGTACTCCATGGCCTGTCCTGCCTTTCTGGATTTTACACATTTTTCAGATGGCCCTTTTGACCCGGGGGCAGTGAGACTTCATTGTAGTGCAGATTTCCTTTGCAAGCTTGCTTGGTTGGCCAAAAAGGGCGTATGCGTTTTTTCCTGAATATATTCAGGAAAAAACGCATACGCCCTTTTTGGCCAAGTGCATCATTGTGGACGTTCTGCCTCTTTTCCTGTGGTTTACATGCAATTCCAGTCTACCTCCTGAAATCGGTTTCCTGCAATTCTGCCCAGCGTTCAAGTCCTCTTGGCAGCCTTACTTCAATATATTTTTGGACGATAGCTGTCATTTATAACTCTGCAGGTTTGTGAATGACAGTGCCCCTGATCTCCTTTCTTCAACTCGCTTTCTTGTGAGCTGGCCGCAACACCGCAGCATTGCTTCAGGCCCTAGTGTGGTTCCGGCATGACATGCTGAGCCTTTGGTTAATTCCTCTTCCTGCTTGGAAATGAGAGTTAAATTTGCCCGTCCAGACACCTCCAGCTAGTCTCTCATTGGTTCTCCCTATTCCTGTTCATTTTCCGCAGAAATTGCAAACTGGGCCAAACAAGAGGTTAAAGCCACTGACTCTCCAAGTGGGGAGAGTGTTAGTAAAGCGTCTGGAATGTTGCACCCGAGTACCAGGGGATGAAAACTGATACAATTAAACACGTTTCCCGATCACATGGTGGATCATACTCTGCGTTCCACATGCATGTTTTAGCTGAAGGAAGAATCCCTTAAACCTGGAGAGTTGAGACCCCTGGAATGGGTACCATGCAATATGACTTCAAAGGGTCTGCATTTGCTCACCGAACCTCACCAATCCTAGCACTGCTGCGTTTATGCCGCTGTACACACGCTTGATTCTCTTTCGGAGACATATAAATCCATAGGTTTTAAGATTCTTCCTAGTCAGGTATATTCTTAGGCGTTTATTATGGGATGTAGAGTCCACTTCGTTGAGCAAGGAGTAGCTCTTGTCTATTACATATTTGGCTTATGGAACGGTATCTGTGCTAATTTCAATCTCTGGTTTTATGCAGCACCCCAACTCACCTTTCCCCTTAAGCAAGCATAAGTCGGTTTTCTACATTTGAGACCCTGTTCTGTTTTGTAATTCAGTTCCTGTGTAGCCAAGTTTACATTCCATGTGGTAGAGATATCTTATGATGTTTCTTTTTCTGTGTGACTTATTTCACTTAGAATCATCGTACCTGAATCCACTCATTATGCTGCTATGGGCCTGATGACATAGATTTCATTGCTGAGTGATATTGCATTGTACGTAAGTACCACAACTTCTTTATCCATTTTTCGCTTTCTGTGATATTGAACTTGGACCATAAATGAGGTTCTTGTAAACAGAGCTGTCCCTAACTTTGGGGTGGCTGAGTCTTTTTGATTTTAATTTCCCTAAGCTATAGGACCATAAGTGGAAGTGCCCTATGCTCTGTTGCTTTGTTTTTTAGATGTTTCAGGAAACACCATACACTTCTCCAGAGTGGCTGTTGGCAATTTACATCCCGCCCATCAGCATAACAAGGCTCCCAGTTCTCCATGGCCTGTCCTGCCTTTCTGGATTTTACACTTTTTTCAGATGGCTCTTTTGACCGGGGAGCAGTGAGACTTCATTGTAGTGCAGATTCCCTTTGCAAGCTTGCTTGGTTGGCCAAAAAGGGCGTATGCGTTTTTTCCTGAATATACTCAGGAAAAAACGCATACGCCCTTTTTGGCCAAGTGCATCATTGTGGACGTTCTGCCTCTTTTCCTATGCTTTACATGCAATTCCAGTCTACCTCCTGAAATCGGTTTCCTGCAATTCTGCCCCGCTTTCAAGTCCTCTTGGCAGCCTTACTTCAATATCTTTTTGGACGATAGCTGTCATTTATAACTCTGCAGGTATGTGAATGACAGTGCCCCTGAGCTCCTTTCTTCAACTCGCTTTCTTGTGAGCTGGCCGCAACACCGCTGCATTGCTTCTGGCCCTAGTGTGGTTCTGGCATGGCACGCTGAGCCTTTGGTTAATTCCTTTTCCTGGTGGGAAATGAGAGTTAAATTTGCCCGTCCAGACACCTCCAGCTAGTCTCTCATTGGTTCTCCCTATTCCTGTTCATTTTCCGCAGAAATTGCAAACTGGGCCAAACAGGAGGTTAAAGGCACTGACTCTCCAAGTGGGGAGAGTGTTAGTAAAGCATCTGGAATGTTACACCCGAGTACCAGGGGACGAAAACTGACACAATTGAACACGTTTCCCGAGCACACGGTGGATCATACTCTGGGTTCCACATGCATGTTTTAGCTGAAGGAAGAATCCCTTAAACCTGCAGAGTTGAGACCCATGGAATGGGTACCATGCAATATGACTTCAAAGGGTCTGCATTTGTCCACCGAACCTCACCAATCCTATCACTGCTGCGTTTATGCCGCTGTACACACGCTTGACTCTCTTTCGGAGACATATAAATCCATAGGTTTTAAGATTCTTACTAGTCAGGTATATTCTTAGGCGTTTAATATGGGGTGTTGAGTCCACTTCGTTGAGCAATGAGTAGCTCTTGTCTATTACATATTTGGCTTATGGAACGGTATCTGTTCTAATTTCAATCTCTGGTTTTATGCAGCACCCCAACTCACCTTTCCCCTTAAGCAAGCATAAGATGGTTTTCTACATTTGAGACCCTGTTCTGTTTTGTAATTCAGTTCCTGTGTAGCCAAGTTTACATTCCGTGTAGTAGTGATATCTTATGATGTTTCTTTTTCTGTGTGACTTATTTCACTTAGAATCATCGTACCTGAATCCACTCATTATGCTGCTATGGGCCTGATGACATAGATTTCATTGCTGAGTGATATTGCATTGTACGTAAGTACCACAACTTCTTTATCCATTTTTCATTTTCTGTGATTTTGAACTTGTACTGTAAACGAGGTTCTTGTAAACAGAGCCGTCCCAAACTTTGGGGTGGCTGTGTCTTTTTGATTTTAATTTCCCTAAACTATAGGACCATAAATGGAAGTGCCCTAGGCTCTGTTGCTTTGTTTTTTAGATGTTTCAGGAAACACCATACACTTCTCCAGAGTGGCTGTTGGCAGTTTACATCCCGCCCTTCAGCATAACAAGGCTCCCAATTCTCCATGGCTTGTCCTGCCTTTCTGGATTTTACACTTTTTTCAGATGGCCCTTTTGACCGGGGGGCAGTGAGACTTCATTGTAGTGCAGATTTCCTTTGCAAGCTTGCTTGGTTGGCCAAAAAGGGCGTAGGCTTTTTTTCTTGAGGAAAAATCGCATATGCCCTTTTTGGCCAAGTGCATCATTGTGGACGTTCTGCCTCTTTTCCTATGCTTTACATGCAATTCCAGTCTACCTCCTGAAATCGGTTTCCTGCAATTCTGCCCCGCTTTCAAGTCCTCTTGGCAGCCTTACTTCAATATATTTTTGGACGATAGCTGTCATTTATAACTCTGCAGGTTTGTGAATGACAGTGCCCCTGAGCTCCTTTCTTCAACTCGCTTTCTTTTGAGCTGCCCGCAACACCGCAGCATTGCTTCAGGCCCTAGTGTGGTTCCAGAATGGCACGCTGAGCCTTTGGTTAATTCCTCTTCCTGGTGGGCAATGAGAGTTAAATTTGCCCGTCCAGACACCTCCAGCTAGTCTCTCTTGGTTCTCCCTATTTCTGTTCATTTTCCGCAGAAATTGCAAACTGGGCCAAACAGGAGGTTAAAGGCACTGACTCACCAAGTGGGGAGAGTGTTAGTAAAGCGTCTGGAATGTTGCACCCGAGTACCGGGGGACGAAAACTGAGACACATTTGAACACGTTTCCCGATCACACGGTGGATCATACTCTGGGTTCCACATGCATGTTTTAGCTGAAGGAAGAATCCCTTAAACCTGGAGAGTTGAGACCCATGGAATGGGTACCATGCAATATGACTTCAAAGGGTCTGCATTTGCTCACCGATCCTCACCAATCCTATCACTGCTGCATTTATGCCGCTGTAAACACGCTTGATTCTCTTGCAGAGACATATAAATCCATAGGTTTTAAGATTCTTACTAGTCAGTTATATTCTTAGGCGTTTAATATGTGGTGTTGAGTCCACTTCGTTGAGCAAGGAGAAGCTCTTGTCTATTACATATTTGGCTTATGGAACGGTATCTGTGCTAATTTCAATCTCTGGTTTTATGCAGCACCCCAACTCACCTTTCCCCTTAAGGAAGCATAAGTTGGTTTTCTACATTTGAGACCCTGTTCTGTTTTGTAATTCAGTTCCTGTGTAGCCAAGTTTACATTCCGTGTAGTAGTGATATCTTATGATGTTTCTTTTTCTGTGTGACTTATTTCACTTAGAATCATCGTACCTGAATCCACTCATTATGCTGCTATGGGCCTGATGACATAGATTTCATTGCTGAGTGATATTGCATTGTAGGTAAGTACCACAACTTCTTTATCCATTTTTCACTTTCTGTGATATTGAACTTGTACCGTAAACGAGGTTCCTGTAAACAGAACCGTCCCAAACTTTGGGGTGGCTGTGTCTTTTTGATTTTAATTTCCCTAAGCTATAGGACCGTAAGTGGAAGTGCCCTAGGCTCTGTTGTTTTGTTTTTTAGATGTTTCAGGAAACACCATACACTTCTCCAGAGTGGCTGTTGGCAATTTACATCCCGCCCATCAGCATAACAAGGCTCCCAGTTCTCCATGGCCTGTCCTGCTTTGCTGGATTTTATACTTTTTTCAGATGGCCCTTTTGCCCGCGGGGTAGTGAGACTTCATTGTAGTGCAGATTCCCTTTGCAAGCTTGCTTGGTTGGCCAAAAAGGGCGTATGCGTTTTTTCCTGAATATATTCAGGAAAAAACGCATACGCCCTTTTTGGCCAAGTGCATCATTGTGGACGTTCTGCCTCTTTTCCTATGCTTTACATGCAATTCCAGTCTACCTCCTGAAATCGGTTTCCTGCAATTCTGCCCCGCTTTCAAGTCCTCTTGGCAGCCTTACTTCAATATATTTTTGGACGATATCTGTCATTTATAACTCTGCAGGTTTGTGAATGACAGTGCCCCTGAGCTCCTTTCTTCAACTCGTTTTCTTGTGAGCTGGCCGCAACACCGCAGCATTGCTTCAGGCCCTAGTGTGGTTCCAGAATGGCACGCTGAGCCTTTGGTTAATTCCTCTTCCTGGTGGGCAATGAGAGTTAAATTTGCCCGTCCAGACACCTCCAGCTAGTCTCTCTTGGTTCTCCCTATTTCTGTTCATTTTCCGCAGAAATTGCAAACTGGGCCAAACAGGAGGTTAAAGGCACTGACTCACCAAGTGGGGAGAGTGTTAGTAAAGCGTCTGGAATGTTGCACCCGAGTACCGGGGGACGAAAACTGAGACACATTTGAACACGTTTCCCGATCACACGGTGGATCATACTCTGGGTTCCACATGCATGTTTTAGCTGAAGGAAGAATCCCTTAAACCTGGAGAGTTGAGACCCATGGAATGGGTACCATGCAATATGACTTCAAAGGGTCTGCATTTGCTCACCGATCCTCACCAATCCTATCACTGCTGCATTTATGCTGCTGTAAACACGCTTGATTCTCTTGCAGAGACATATAAATCCATAGGTTTTAAGATTCTTACTAGTCAGTTATATTCTTAGGCGTTTAATATGTGGTGTTGAGTCCACTTCGTTGAGCAAGGAGAAGCTCTTGTCTATTACATATTTGGCTTATGGAACGGTATCTGTGCTAATTTCAATCTCTGGTTTTATGCAGCACCCCAACTCACCTTTCCCCTTAAGGAAGCATAAGTTGGTTTTCTACATTTGAGACCCTGTTCTGTTTTGTAATTCAGTTCCTGTGTAGCCAAGTTTACATTCCGTGTAGTAGTGATATCTTATGATGTTTCTTTTTTTGTGTGACTTATTTCACTTAGAATCATCGTACCTGAATCCACTCATTATGCTGCTACGGGCCTGATGACATAGATTTCATTGCTGAGTGATATTGCATTGTACGTAAGTACCACAACTTCTTTATACATTTTTCGCTTTCTTTGATATTGAACTTGTACCGTAAATGAGGTTCTTGTAAACTGAGCCGTCCCAAACTTTGGGGTGGCTGTGTCTTTTTGATTTTAATTTCCCTAAGCTATAGGACCATAAGTGGAAGTGCCCTAGGCTCTGTTGCTTTGTTTTTTAGATGTTTCGGGAAACACCATACACTTCTCCATTGTCACTGTTGGCAATTTACAGCCCGCCCATCAGCATAACAAGGCTCTCACGTCTCCATGGCCTGTCCTGCCTTTCTGGATTTTACACTTTTATCAGATGGCCCTTTTGACTGGGGGCCAGTGAGACTTCATTGTAGTGCAGATTTCGTTTGCAAGCTTGCTTCCTTGGCCAAAAAGGGCGTATGCGTTTTTTCTTGAATATATTCAGGAAAAAACGCATACGCCACTTTTGGCCAATTGCATCATTGTGGACGTTCTGCCTCTTTTCCTATGCTTTACATGCAATTCCAGTCTACCTCCTGAAATCGGTTTCCTGCAATTCTGCCCCGCTTTCAAGTCCTCTTGGCAGCCTTACTTCAATATATTTTTGGACGATAGCTGTCATTTATAACTCTGCAGGTTTGTGAATTACAGTGCCCCTGAGCTCCTTTCTTCAACTCGCTTTCTTGTGAGCTGGCCGCAACACCGCAGGATTGCTTCAGGCCCTAGTGTGGTTCCGGCATGGCATGCTCAGCCTTTGTTTAATTCCTCTTCCTGGTGGGAAATGAGAGTTAAATTTGCCCATCCAGACACCTCCAGCTAGTCTCTCATTTGTTCTCTCTATTCCTGTTCATTTTCCGCAGAAATTGCAAACTGGGCCAAACAGGAGGTTAAAGGCACTGACTCTCCAAGTGGGGAGAGTGTTAGTAAAGCGTCTGGAATGTTGCACCCGAGTACCAGGGGACGAAAACTGAGACACATTTGAACACGTTTCCCGATCACATGGTGGATCATACTCTGGGTTCCACATGCATGTTTTAGCTGAAGGAAGAATCCCTTAAACCTGGAGAGTTGAGACCCCTGCAATGGGTACCATGCAATATGACTTCAAAGGGTCTGCATTTGCTCACCGAACCTCACCAATCCTATCACTGCTGCATTTATGCCACTGTACACACGCTTGATTCTCTTTCGGAGACATATAAATCCATAGGTTTTAAGATTCTTACTAGTCAGGTATATTCTTAGGCGTTTAATATGGGGTGTAGAGTCCACTTCGTTGAGCAAGGAGTAGCTCTTGTCTATTACATATTTGGCTTATGGAACGGTATCTGTGCTAATTTCAATCTCTGGTTTTATGCAGCACCCCAACTCACCTTTCCCCTTAAGCAAGCATAAGTCGGTTTTCTACATTTGAGACCCTGTTCTGTTTTGTAATTCAGTTCCTGTGTAGCCAAGTTTACATTCCATGTGGTAGAGATATCTTATGATGTTTCTTTTTCTGTGTGACTTATTTCACTTAGAATCATCGTACCTGAATCCACTCATTATGCTGCTATGGGCCTGATGACATAGATTTCATTGCTGAGTGATATTGCATTGTACGTAAGTACCACAACTTCTTTATCCATTTTTCACTTTCTGTGATTTTGAACTTGTACCGTAAATGAGGTTCTTGTAAACAGAGCTGTCCCTAACTTTGGGGTGGCTGAGTCTTTTTGATTTTAATTTCCCTAAGCTATAGGACCATAAGTGGAAGTGCCCTAGGCTCTGTTGCTTTGTTTTTTAGATGTTTCAGGAAACACCATACACTTCTCCAGAGTGGCTGTTGGCAATCTACATCCCGCCCATCAGCATAACAAGGCTCCCAGTTCTCCATGGCCTGTCCTGCCTTTCTGGATTTTACACTTTTTTCAGATGGCCCTTTTTACCGGGGGGCAGTGAGACTTCATTGTAGTGCAGATTTCCTTTGCAAGCTTGCTTGGTTGGCCAAAAAGGGCGTATGCGTTTTTTCCTGAATATATTAAGGAAAAAACGCATACGCCCTTTTTGGCCAAGTGCATCATTGTGGACGTTCTGCCTCTTTTCCTATGCTTTACATGCAATTCCAGTCTACCTCCTGAAATCGGTTTCCTGCAATTCTGCCCGCTTTCAAGTCCTCTTGGCAGCCTTACTTCAATATATTTTTGGACGATAGCTATCATTTATAACTCTGCAGGTATGTGAATGACAGTGCCCCTGAGCTCCTTTCTTCAACTCGCTTTCTTGTGAGCTGGCCGCAACACCGCAGGATTGCTTCAGGCCCTAGTGTGGTTCCGGCATGGCACGCTGAGCCTTTGTTTAATTCCTCTTCCTGGTGGGAAATGAGAGTTAAATTTGCCCATCCAGACACCTGCATCTAGTCTCTCATTGGTTCTCCCTATTCCTGTTCATTTTCCGCAGAAATTGCAAACTGGGCCAAACAGGAGGTTAAAGGCACTGACTCTCCAAGTGGGGAGAGTGTTAGTAAAGCGTCTGGAATGTTGCACCCGAGTACCAGGGGATGAAAACTGAGACACATTTGAACACGTTTCCCGATCACATGGTGGATCATACTCTGGGTTCCACATGCCTGTTTTAGCTGAAGGAAGAATCCCTTAAACCTGGAGAGTTGAGACCCCTGCAATGGGTACCATGCAATATGACTTCAAAGGGTCTGCATTTGCTCACCGAACCTCACCAATCCTATCACTGCTGCATTTATGCCACTGTACACACGCTTGATTCTCTTTCTGAGACATATAAATCCATAGGTTTTAAGATTCTTACTAGTCAGGTATATTCTTAGGCGTTTAATATGGGGTGTAGAGTCCACTTCGTTGAGCAAGGAGTAGCTCTTGTCTATTACATATTTGGCTTATGGAACGGTATCCGTTCTAATTTCAATCTCTGGTTTTATGCAGCACCCCAACTCACCTTTCCCCTTAAGCAAGCATAAGTTGGTTTTCTACATTTGAGACCCTGTTCTGTTTTGTAATTCAGTTCCTGTGTAGCCAAGTTTACATTCCGTGTAGTAGTGATATCTTATGATGTTTCTTTTTCTGTGTGACTTATTTCACTTAGAATCATCGTACCTGAATCCACTCATTATGCTGCTACGGGCCTGATGACATAGATTTCATTGCTGAGTGATATTGCATTGTACGTAAGTACCACAACTTCTTTACCCATTTTTCGCTTTCTGTGATATTGAACTTGTACCGTAAACGAGGTTCTTGTAAACAGAGCCGTCCCAAACTTTGGGGTGGCTGTGTCTTTTTGATTTTAATTTCCCTAAGCTATAGGACCATAAGTGGAAGTGCCCTAGGCTCTGTTGCTTTGTTTTTTAGATGTTTCAGGAAACACCATACACTTCTCCAGAGTGGCTGTTGGCAACTTACATCCCGCCCATCAGCATAACAAGGCTCCCAGTTCTCCATGGCCTGTCCTGCCTTTCTGGATTTTACACTTTTTTCAGATGGCTCTTTTGACCGGGGAGCAGTGAGACTTCATTGTAGTGCAGATTCCCTTTGCAAGCTTGCTTGGTTGGCCAAAAAGGGCGTATGCGTTTTTTCCTGAATATATTCAGGAAAAAACGCATACGCCCTTTTTGGCCAAGTGCATCATTGTGGACGTTCTGCCTCTTTTCCTATGCTTTACATGCAATTCCAGTCTACCTCCTGAAATCGGTTTCCTGCAATTCTGCCCCGCTTTCAAGTCCTCTTGGCAGCCTTACTTCAATATATTTTTGGACGATAGCTGTCATTTATAACTCTGCAGGTTTGTGAATGACAGTGCCCCTGAGCTCCTTTCTTCAACTCGTTTTCTTGTGAGCTGGCCGCAACACCGCAGCATTGCTTCAGGCCCTAGTGTGGTTCCAGAATGGCACGCTGAGCCTTTGGTTAATTCCTCTTCCTGGTGGGCAATGAGAGTTAAATTTGCCCGTCCAGACACCTCCAGCTAGTCTCTCTTGGTTCTCCCTATTTCTGTTCATTTTCCGCAGAAATTGCAAACTGGGCCAAACAGGAGGTTAAAGGCACTGACTCACCAAGTGGGGAGAGTGTTAGTAAAGCGTCTGGAATGTTGCACCCGAGTACCGGGGGACGAAAACTGAGACACATTTGAACACGTTTCCCGATCACACGGTGTATCATACTCTGGGTTCCACATGCATGTTTTAGCTGAAGGAAGAATCCCTTAAACCTGGAGAGTTGAGACCCATGGAATGGGTACCATGCAATATGACTTCAAAGGGTCTGCATTTGCTCACCGATCCTCACCAATCCTATCACTGCTGCATTTATGCCGCTGTAAACACGCTTGATTCTCTTGCAGAGACATATAAATCCATAGGTTTTAAGATTCTTACTAGTCAGTTATATTCTTAGGCGTTTAATATGTGGTGTTGAGTCCACTTCGTTGAGCAAGGAGAAGCTCTTGTCTATTACATATTTGGCTTATGGAACGGTATCTGTGCTAATTTCAATCTCTGGTTTTATGCAGCACCCCAACTCACCTTTCCCCTTAAGGAAGCATAAGTTGGTTTTCTACATTTGAGACCCTGTTCTGTTTTGTAATTCAGTTCCTGTGTAGCCAAGTTTACATTCCGTGTAGTAGTGATATCTTATGATGTTTCTTTTTTTGTGTGACTTATTTCACTTAGAATCATCGTACCTGAATCCACTCATTATGCTGCTACGGGCCTGATGACATAGATTTCATTGCTGAGTGATATTGCATTGTACGTAAGTACCACAACTTCTTTATCCATTTTTCGCTTTCTTTGATATTGAACTTGTACCGTAAATGAGGTTCTTGTAAACTGAGCCGTCCCAAACTTTGGGGTGGCTGTGTCTTTTTGATTTTAATTTCCCTAAGCTATAGGACCATAAGTGGAAGTGCCCTAGGCTCTGTTGCTTTGTTTTTTAGATGTTTCGGGAAACACCATACACTTCTCCTTTGTCACTGTTGGCAATTTACATCCCGCCCATCAGCATAACAAGGCTCTCACGTCTCCATGGCCTGTCCTGCCTTTCTGGATTTTACACTTTTATCAGATGGCCCTTTTGACTGGGGGCCAGTGAGACTTCATTGTAGTGCAGATTTCCTTTGCAAGCTTGCTTGGTTGGCCAAAAAGTGCGTATGCGTTTTTTCTTGAATATATTCAGGAAAAAACGCATACGCCACTTTTGGCCAAGTGCATCATTGTGGACGTTCTGCCTCTTTTCCTATGCTTTACATGCAATTCCAGTCTACCTCCTGAAATCGGTTTCCTGCAATTCTGCCCCGCTTTCAAGTCCTCTTGGCAGCCTTACTTCAATATATTTTTGGACGATAGCTGTCATTTATAACTCTGCAGGTTTGTGAATTACAGTGCCCCTGAGCTCCTTTCTTCAACTCGCTTTCTTGTGAGCTGGCCGCAACACCGCAGGATTGCTTCAGGCCCTAGTGTGGTTCCGGCATGGCATGGTCAGCCTTTGTTTAATTCCTCTTCCTGGTGGGAAATGAGAGTTAAATTTGCCCATCCAGACACCTCCAGCTAGTCTCTCATTAGTTCTCTCTATTCCTGTTCATTTTCCGCAGAAATTGCAAACTGGGCCAAACAGGAGGTTAAAGGCACTGACTCTCCAAGTGGGGAGAGTGTTAGTAAAGCGTCTGGAATGTTGCACCCGAGTACCAGGGGACGAAAACTGAGACACATTTGAACACGTTTCCCGATCACATGGTGGATCATACTCTGGGTTCCACATGCATGTTTTAGCTGAAGGAAGAATCCCTTAAACCTGGAGAGTTGAGACCCCTGCAATGGGTACCATGCAATATGACTTCAAAGGGTCTGCATTTGCTCACCGAACCTCACCAATCCTATCACTGCTGCATTTATGCCACTGTACACACGCTTGATTCTCTTTCTGAGACATATAAATCCATAGGTTTTAAGATTCTTACTAGTCAGGTATATTCTTAGGCGTTTAATATGGGGTGTAGAGTCCACTTCGTTGAGCAAGGAGTAGCTCTTGTCTATTACATATTTGGCTTATGGAACGGTATCTGTGCTAATTTCAATCTCTGGTTTTATGCAGCACCCCAACTCACCTTTCCCCTTAAGCAAGCATAAGTCGGTTTTCTACATTTGAGACCCTGTTCTGTTTTGTAATTCAGTTCCTGTGTAGCCAAGTTTACATTCCATGTGGTAGAGATATCTTATGATGTTTCTTTTTCTGTGTGACTTATTTCACTTAGAATCATCGTACCTGAATCCACTCATTATGCTGCTATGGGCCTGATGACATAGATTTCATTGCTGAGTGATATTGCATTGTACGTAAGTACCACAACTTCTTTATCCATTTTTCACTTTCTGTGATTTTGAACTTGTACCGTAAATGAGGTTCTTGTAAACAGAGCTGTCCCTAACTTTGGGGTGGCTGAGTCTTTTTGATTTTAATTTCCCTAAGCTATAGGACCATAAGTGGAAGTGCCCTAGGCTCTGTTGCTTTGTTTTTTAGATGTTTCAGGAAACACCATACACTTCTCCAGAGTGGCTGTTGGCAATCTACATCCCGCCCATCAGCATAACAAGGCTCCCAGTTCTCCATGGCCTGTCCTGCCTTTCTGGATTTTACACTTTTTTCAGATGGCCCTTTTTACCGGGGGGCAGTGAGACTTCATTGTAGTGCAGATTTCCTTTGCAAGCTTGCTTGGTTGGCCAAAAAGGGCGTATGCGTTTTTTCCTGAATATATTAAGGAAAAAACGCATACGCCCTTTTTGGCCAAGTGCATCATTGTGGACGTTCTGCCTCTTTTCCTATGCTTTACATGCAATTCCAGTCTACCTCCTGAAATCGGTTTCCTGCAATTCTGCCCGCTTTCAAGTCCTCTTGGCAGCCTTACTTCAATATATTTTTGGACGATAGCTATCATTTATAACTCTGCAGGTATGTGAATGACAGTGCCCCTGAGCTCCTTTCTTCAACTCGCTTTCTTGTGAGCTGGCCGCAACACCGCAGGATTGCTTCAGGCCCTAGTGTGGTTCCGGCATGGCACGCTGAGCCTTTGTTTAATTCCTCTTCCTGGTGGGAAATGAGAGTTAAATTTGCCCATCCAGACACCTGCATCTAGTCTCTCATTGGTTCTCCCTATTCCTGTTCATTTTCCGCAGAAATTGCAAACTGGGCCAAACAGGAGGTTAAAGGCACTGACTCTCCAAGTGGGGAGAGTGTTAGTAAAGCGTCTGGAATGTTGCACCCGAGTACCAGGGGACGAAAACTGAGACACATTTGAACACGTTTCCCGATCACATGGTGGATCATACTCTGGGTTCCACATGCCTGTTTTAGCTGAAGGAAGAATCCCTTAAACCTGGAGAGTTGAGACCCCTGCAATGGGTACCATGCAATATGACTTCAAAGGGTCTGCATTTGCTCACCGAACCTCACCAATCCTATCACTGCTGCATTTATGCCACTGTACACACGCTTGATTCTCTTTCTGAGACATATAAATCCATAGGTTTTAAGATTCTTACTAGTCAGGTATATTCTTAGGCGTTTAATATGGGGTGTAGAGTCCACTTCGTTGAGCAAGGAGTAGCTCTTGTCTATTACATATTTGGCTTATGGAACGGTATCCGTTCTAATTTCAATCTCTGGTTTTATGCAGCACCCCAACTCACCTTTCCCCTTAAGCAAGCATAAGTTGGTTTTCTACATTTGAGACCCTGTTCTGTTTTGTAATTCAGTTCCTGTGTAGCCAAGTTTACATTCCGTGTAGTAGTGATATCTTATGATGTTTCTTTTTCTGTGTGACTTATTTCACTTAGAATCATCGTACCTGAATCCACTCATTATGCTGCTACGGGCCTGATGACATAGATTTCATTGCTGAGTGATATTGCATTGTACGTAAGTACCACAACTTCTTTACCCATTTTTCGCTTTCTGTGATATTGAACTTGTACCGTAAACGAGGTTCTTGTAAACAGAGCCGTCCCAAACTTTGGGGTGGCTGTGTCTTTTTGATTTTAATTTCCCTAAGCTATAGGACCATAAGTGGAAGTGCCCTAGGCTCTGTTGCTTTGTTTTTTAGATGTTTCAGGAAACACCATACACTTCTCCAGAGTGGCTGTTGGCAACTTACATCCCGCCCATCAGCATAACAAGGCTGCCAGTTCTCCATGGCCTGTCCTGTCTTTCTGGATTTTACACTTTTTTCAGATGACCCTTTTGACCGGGGGGCAGTGAGACTTCATTGTAGTGCAGATTTCCTTTGCAAGCTTGCTTGGTTGGCCAAAAAGGGCGTATGCGTTTTTTCCTGAATATATTCAGGAAAAAACGCATACGCCCTTTTTGGCCAAGTGCATCATTGTGGACGTTCTGCCTCTTTTCCTTTGCTTTACATGCAATTCCAGTCTACCTCCTGAAATCGGTTTCCTGCAATTCTGCCCAGCGTTCAAGTCCTCTTGGCAGCCTTACTTCAATATATTTTTGGACGATAGCTGTCATTTATAACTCTGCAGGTTTGTGAATGACAGTGCCCCTGAGCTCCTTTCTTCAACTCGCTTTCTTGTGAGCTGGCCGCAACACCGCAGCATTGCTTCAGGCCCTAGTGTGGTTCCGGCATGACATGCTGAGTCTTTGGTTAATTCCTCTTCCTGGTGGGAAATGAGAGTTACATTTGCCCGTCCAGACACCTCCTGCTAGTCTCTCATTGGTTCTCCCTATTCCTGTTCATTTTCCGCAGAAATTGCAAACTGGGCCAAACAAGAGGTTAAAGGCACTGACTCTCCAAGTGGGGAGAATGTTAGTAAAGCGTCTGGAATGTTGCACCCGAGTACCGGGGGATGAAAACTGACACAATTAAACACGTTTCCCGATCACACGGTGGATCATACTCTGGGTTCCACATGCATGTTTTAGCTGAAGGAAGAATCCCTTAAACCTGGAGAGTTGAGACCCATGGAATGGGTACCATGCAATATGACTTCAAAGGTTCTGCATTTGCTCACCGAACCTCACCAATCCTATCACTGCTGCGTTTATGACACTGTACACACGCTTGATTCTCTTTCGGAGACATATAAATCCATAGGTTTTAAGATTCTTTCTAGTCAGGTATATTCTTACGCGTTTAATATGGGGTGTAGAGTCCACTTCGTTGAGCAAGGAGTAGCTCTTGTCTATTAAATATTTGGCTTATGGAACGGTATCTGTTCTAATTTCAATCTCTGGTTTTATGCAGCACCCCAACTCACCTTTCGCCTTAAGCAAGCATAAGTTGGTTTTCTACATTTGAGACCCTGTTCTGTTTTGTAATTCAGTTCCTGTGTAGCCAAGTTTACATTCCTTGTAGTAGTGATATCTTATGATGTTTGTTTTTCTGTGTGACTTATTTCACTTAGAATCATCGTACCTGAATCCACTCATTATGCTGCTACGGGCCTGATGACATAGATTTCATTGCTGAGTGATATTGCATTGTACGTAAGTACCACAACTTCTTTATCCATTTTTCGCTTTCTGTGATATTGAACTTGGACCATAAATGAGGTTCTTGTACACAGACCTGTCCCTAACTTTGGGGTGGCTGAGTCTTTTTGATTTTAATTTCCCTAAGCTATAGGACCATAAGTGGAAGTGCCCTAGGCTCTGTTGCTTTGTTTTTTAGATGTTTCAGGAAACACCATACACTTCTCCAGAGTGGCTGTTGGCAATTTACATCCCGCCCATCAGCATAACAAGGCTCCCAGTTCTCCATGGCCTGTCCTGCCTTTCTGGATTTTACACTTTTTTCAGATGGCCCTTTTGACCGGGGAGCAGTGAGACTTCATTGTAGTGCAGATTTCCTTTGCAAGCTTGCTTGGTTGGCCACAAAGGGCGTATGCGTTTTTTCCTGAATATATTCAGGAAAAAACGCATACGCCCTTTTTGGCCAAGTGCATCATTGTGGACGTTCTGCCTCTTTTCCTATGCTTTACATGCAATTCCAGTCTACCTCCTGAAATCGGTTTCCTGCAATTCTGCCCCGCTTTGAAGTCCTCTTGGCAGCCTTACTTCAATATATTTTTGGACGATAGCTATCATTTATAACTCTGCAGGTATGTGAATGACAGTGTCCCTGAGCTCCTTTCTTCAACTCGCTTTCTTGTGAGCTGGCCGCAACACCGCAGCATTGCTTCAGGCCCTAGTGTGGTTCCGGCATGACATGCTGAGCCTTTGGTTAATTCCTCTTCCTGGTGGGAAATGCGAGTTAAATTTGCCCGTCCAGACACCTCCAGCTAGTCTCTCATTGGTTCTCTCTATTCCTGTTCATTTTCCGCAGAAATTGCAAACTGGGCCAAACAGGAGGTTAAAGGCACTGACTCTCCAATTGGGGAGAGTGTTAGTAAAGCGTCTGGAATGTTGCACCCGAGTACCAGGGGACGAAAACTGAGACACATTTGAACACGTTTCCCGATCACATGGTGGATCATACTCTGGGTTCCACATGCATGTTTTAGCTGAAGGAAGAATCCCTTAAACCTGGAGAGTTGAGACCCCTGCAATGGGTACCATGCAATATGACTTCAAAGGGTCTGCATTTGCTCACCGAACCTCACCAATCCTATCACTGCTGCATTTATGCCACTGTACACACGCTTGATTCTCTTTCTGAGACATATAAATCCATAGGTTTTAAGATTCTTACTAGTCAGGTATATTCTTAGGCGTTTAATATGGGGTGTAGAGTCCACTTCGTTGAGCAAGGAGTAGCTCTTGTCTATTACATATTTGGCTTATGGAACGGTATCTGTGCTAATTTCAATCTCTGGTTTTATGCAGCACCCCAACTCACCTTTCCCCTTAAGCAAGCATAAGTCGGTTTTCTACATTTGAGACCCTGTTCTGTTTTGTAATTCAGTTCCTGTGTAGCCAAGTTTACATTCCATGTGGTAGAGATATCTTATGATGTTTCTTTTTCTGTGTGACTTATTTCACTTAGAATCATCGTACCTGAATCCACTCATTATGCTGCTATGGGCCTGATGACATAGATTTCATTGCTGAGTGATATTGCTTGTACGTAAGTACCACAACTTCTTTATCCATTTTTTACTTTCTGTGATTTTGAACTTGTACTGTAAACGAGGTTCTTGTAAACAGAGCCTTCCCAAACTTTGGGGTGGCTGCGTCTTTTTCATTTTAATTTCCCTAAGCTATAGGACCATAAGTGGAATTGCCCTAGGCTCTGTTGCTTTGTTTTTTAGATGTTTCAGGAAACACCATATGCTTCTCCAGAGTGGCTGTTGGCAATTTACATCCCACCCATCAGCATAACAAGGCTCCCAGTTCTCCATGGCCTGTCCTGCCTTTCTGGATTTGACACTTTTTTCAGATGGCCTTTTTGACCGGGGGGCAGTGAGACTTCATTGTAGTGCAGATTTCCTTTGCAAGCTTGCTTGGTTGGCCAAAAAGGGCGTATGCGTTTTTTCCTGAATATATTCAGGAAAAAACGCATACGCCCTTTTTGGCCAAGTGCATCATTGTGGACGTTCTGCCTCTTTTCCTTTGCTTTACATGCAATTCCAGTCTACCTCCTGAAATCGATTTCCTGCAATTCTGCCCAGCGTTCAAGTCCTCTTGGCAGCCTTACTTCAATATATTTTTGGACGATAGCTGTCATTTATAACTCTGCAGGTTTGTGAATGACAGTGCCCCTGAGCTCCTTTCTTCAACTCGCATTCTTGAGAGCTGGCCGCAACACCGCAGCATTGCTTCAGGCCCTAGTGTGGTTCCGGCATGACATGCTGAGCCTTTGGTTAATTCCTCTTCCTGGTGGGAAATGAGAGTTAAATTTGCCCGTCCAGACACCTCCAGCTAGTCTCTCATTGGTTCTCCCTATTCCTGTTCATTTTCCGCAGAAATTGCAAACTGGGCCAAACAGGAGGTTAAAGGCACTGACTCTCCAAGTGGGGAGAGTGTTAGTAAAGCGTCTGGAATGTTGCACCCGAGTACCGGGGGACGAAAACTTAGTCACATTTGAACACGTTTCCCGATCACATGGTGGATCATACTCTGGGTTCCACATGCATGTTTTAGCTGAAGGAAGAATCCCTTAAACCTGGAGAGTTGAGACCCATGGAATGGGTACCATGCAATATGACTTCAAAGGGTCTGCATTTGCTCACCGAACCTCACCAATCCTAACACTGCTTCGTTTATGCTGCTGTACACATGGTTGCTTCTCTTTTGGAGACATATAAATCCATAGGTTTTAAGATTCTTACTAGTCAGGTATATTCTTATGCGTTTAATATGGGGTGTTGAGTCCACTTCGTTGAGCAAGGAGTAGCTCTTGTCTATTACATATTTGGCTTATGGAACGGTATCTGTGCTAATTTCAATCTCTGGTTTTATGCAGCACCCCAACTCACCTTTCCCCTTAAGCAAGCATAAGATGGTTTTCTACATTTGAGACCCTGTTCTGTTTTGTAATTCAGTTCCTGTGTAGCCAAGTTTACATTCCGTGTAGTAGTGATATCTTATGATGTTTCTTTTTCTGTGTGACTTATTTCACTTAGAATCATCGTACCTGAATCCACTCATTATGCTGCTATGGGCCTGATGACATAGATTTCATTGCTGAGTGATATTGCATTGTACGTAAGTACCACAACTTCTTGATCTATTTTTCGCTTTCTGTGATATTGAACTTGTACCGTAAACGAGGTTCTTGTAAACAGAGCTGTCCCAAACATTGGGGTGGTTGTGTCTTTTTGATTTTAATTTCCCTAAGCTATAGGAACATAAGTGGAAGTGCCCTAGGCTCTGTTGCTTTGTTTTTTAGATGTTTCAGGAAACACCATACACTTCTCCAGAGTGGCTGTTGGCAATTTACATCCCGCCCATCAGCATAACAAGGCTCCCAGTTCTCCATGGCCTGTCCTGCCTTTCTGGATTTTACACTTTTTTCAGATGACCCTTTTGACCGGGGGACAGTGAGACTTCATTGTAGTGCAGATTTCCTTTGCAAGCTTGCTTGGTTGGCCAAAAAGGGCGTAAGCTTTTTTTCTTGAGGAAAAATCGCATATGCCCTTTTTGGCCAAGTGCATCATTGTGGACGTTCTGCCTCTTTTCCTATGCTTTACATGCAATTCCAGTCTACCTCCTGAAATCGGTTTCCTGCAATTCTGCCCCGCTTTCAAGTCCTCTTGGCAGCCTTACTTCAATATATTTTTGGACGATAGCTGTCATTTATAACTCTGCAGTTTTGTGAATTACAGTGCCCCTGAGCTCCTTTCTTCAACTTGCTTTCTTGTGAGCTGACCGCAACACCGCAGCATCGCTTCTGGCCCTAGTGTTGTTCCGGCATGGCACGCTGAGCCTTTGGTTAATTCCTCTTCCTGGTGGGAAATGAGAGTTAAATTTGCCCGTCCAGACACCTCCAGCTAGTCTCTCATTGGTTCTCCCTATTCCTGTTCATTTTCCGCAGAAATTGCAAACTGGGCCAAACAGGAGGTTAAAGGCACTGACTCTCCAAGTGGGGAGAGTGTTAGTAAAGCATCTGGAATGTTGCACCCGAGTACCAGGGGACGAAAACTGACACATTTGAACACGTTTCCCGATCACACGGTGGATCATACTCTGGGTTCCACATGCATGTTTTAGCTGAAGGAAGAATCCCTTAAACCTGGAGAGTTGAGACCCATGGAATGGGTACCATGCAATATGACTTCAAAGGGTCTGCATTTGCTCACCGAACCTCATCAATCCTATCACTGCTGCATTTATGCCGCTATACACACGCTTGATTCTCTTTCGGAGATATATAAATCCATAGGTTTTAAGATTCTTACTAGTCAGGTATATTTTTAGGCGTTTAATATGGGGTGTTGAGTCCACTTCGTTGAGCAAAGTGTAGCTCTTTTTTATTACATATTTGGCTTATGGAACGATATCTGTGCTAATTTCAATGTCTGGTTTTATGCAGCACCCCAACTCACCTTTCCCCTTAAGGAAGCATAAGTTGGTTTTCTACATTTGAGACCCTGTTCTGTTTTGTAATTCAGTTCCTGTGTAGCCAAGTTTACATTCCGTGTAGTAGTGATATCTTATGATGTTTATTTTTCTGTGTGACTTATTTCACTTAGAATCATCGTACCTGAATCCACTCATTATGCTGCTATGGGCCTGATGACATAGATTTCATTGCTGAGTGATATTGCATTGTAGGTAAGTACCACAACTTCTTTATCCATTTTTCACTTTCTGTGATATTGAACTTGTACCGTAAACAAGGTTCCTGTAAACAGAACCGTCCCAAACTTTGGGGTGGCTGTGTCTTTTTGAATTTAATTTCCCTAAGCTATAGGACCATAAGTGGAATTGCCCTAAGCTCTGTTGCTTTGTTTTTTAGATGTTTCAGGAAACACCATACACTTCTCCAGAGTGGCTGTTGGCAATATACATCCCGCCCATGAGCATAACAAGGCTCCCAGTTCTCCATGGCCTGTCCTGCCTTTCTGGATTTTACACTTTTTTCAAATGGCCCTTTTGACCGGGGGGCAGTGAGACATCATTGTAGTGCAGATTTCCTTTGCAAGCTTGCTTGGTTGGCCAAAAAGTGCGTATGCGTTTTTTCCTGAATATATTCAGGAAAAAACGCATACGCCCTTTTTGGCCAAGTGCATCATTGTGGACGTTCTGCCTATTTTCCTGTGGTTTACATGCAAATCCAGTCTACCTCCTGAAATCGGTTTCCTGCAATTCTGCCCCGCTTTCAAGTCCTCTTGGCAGCCTTACTTCAATATATTTTTGGACGATAGCTGTCATTTATAACTCTGCAGGTATGTGAATGACAGTGCCCCTGAGCTCCTTTCTTCAACTCGCTTTCTTGTGAGCTGGCCGCAACACCGCAGGATTGCTTCAGGTCCCAGTGTGGTTCCGGCATGGCACGCTGAGCCTTTGGTTAATTCCTCTTCCTGGTGGGAAATGAGAGTTAAATTTGCCTGTCCAGACACCTCCAGCTAGTCTCTTATTGGTTCTCCCTATTCCTGTTCATTTTCCGCAGAAATTGCAAACTGGGCCAAACAGGAGGTTAAAGGCACAGACTCTCCAAGTGGGGAGAGTGTTAGTAAAGCGTCTGGAATGTTGCACCCGAGTACCAGGGGATGAAAACTGACACAATTAAACACGTTTCCCGATCACACGGTGGATCATACTCTGGGTTCCACATGCATGTTTAGCTGAAGGAAGAATCCCTTAAACCTGGAGAGTTGAGACCCATGGAATGGGTACCATGCAATATGACTTCAAAGGTTCTGCATTTGCTCACCAAACCTCACCAATCCTATCACTGCTGCGTTTATGCCACTGTACACACGCTTGATTCTCTTTCGGAGACATATAAATCCATAGGTTTTAAGATTCTTACTAGTCAGGTATATTTTTAAACGTTTAATATGGGGTGTTGTGTCCTCTTCATTGAGCAAGGAGTAGATCTTGTCTATTACATATTTGGCTTATGGAACGGTATCTGTGCTAATTTCAATCTCTGGTTTTATGCAGCACCCCAACTCACCTTTCCCCTTAAGCAAGCATAAGTTGGTTTTCTACATTTGAGAGCCTGTTCTGTTTTGTAATTCAGTTCCTGTGTAGCCAAGTTTACATTCCGTGTAGTAGTGATATCTTATGATGTTTCTTTTTCTCTGTGACTTATTTCACTTAGAATCATCGTACCTGAATCCACTCATTGATGCAGCTATGGGCCTGATGACATAGATTTCATTGCTGAGTGATATTGCATTGTACGTAAGTACCACAACTTCTTTATCCATTTTTCACTTTCTGTGATATTGAACTTGTACTGTAAACGAGGTTCTTGTAAACAGATCCGTCCCAAACTTTGGCGTGGCTGTGTCTTTTTGATTTTAATTTCCCTAAGCTATAGGACCATAAGTGGAAGTGCCCTTGGCTCTGTTGCTTTGTTTTTTAGATGTTTCAAGAAACACCATACACTTCTCCAGAGTGGGTGTTGGCAATTTACATCCCGCCCATCAGTATAACAAGGCTCCCAGTTCTCCATGGCCTGTCCTGCCTTTCTGGATTTTACACTATTTTCAGATGGTCCTTTTGACTGGGGGGCAGTGAGACTTCATTGTAGTGCAGATTTCCTTTGCAAGGTTGCTTGGTTGGCCAAGAAGAGCGTATGCGTTTTTTCCTGAATATATTCAGGAAAAAACGCATACGTCCTTTTTGGCCAAGTGCATCATTGTGGACGTTCTGCCTCTTTTCCTATGCTTTACATGCAATTCCAGTCTACCTCCTGAAATCGGTTTCCTGCAATTCTGCCCCGCTTTCAAGTCCTCTTGGCAGCCTTACTTCAATATATTTTTGAACGATAGCTGTCATTTATAACTCTGCAGGTTTGTGAATTACAGTGCCCCTGAGCTCCTTTGTTCCACTCGTTTTCTTGTGAGCTGGCCGCAGCACTGCAGCATTGCTTCAGGCCCTAGTGTGGTTCCGCCATGACACACTGAGTCTTTGGTTAATTCCTCTTCCTAGTGGGAATTGAGAGTTAAATTTGCCCGTCCAGACACCTCCAGCTAGTCTCTCATTGCTTTTCCCTATTCCTGTTCATTTTCCACAGAAATTGCAAAACTGGGCCAAACAGGAGGTTAAAGGCACTGACTCTCCAAGTGGGGAGAGTGTTAGTAAAGCGTCTGGAATGTTGCACCCGAGTACCGGGGGACGAAACCTGAGACACCTTTGAACACGTTTCCCGATCACACGGTGGATCATACTCTGGGTTCCACATGCATGTTTTAGCTGAAGGAAGAATCCCTTAAACCTGGAGAGTTGAGACCCATGGAATGGTTACCATGCAATATGACTTCAAAGGGTCAGCATTTGCTCACCGATCCTCACCAATCCCATCACTGCTGCGTTTATGCCGCTGTACACACGCTTGATTCTCTGTCGGAGACATATAAATCCATAGGTTTTAAGATTCTTACTAGTCAGTTATATTCTTAGGCGTTTAATATGGGGTGTTGAGTCCACTTCGTTGAGCAAGGAGTAGCTCTTGTCTATTACATATTTGGCTTAAGGAACGGTATCTGTGCTAATTTCAATCTCTGGATTTTTGCAGCACCCCAACTCACATTTCCCCTTAAGCAAGCATAAGTTGGTTTTCTACATTTGAGACCCTGTTCTGTTTTATAATCCAGTTCCTGTGTAGCCAAGTTTACATTCCGTGTAGTAGTGATATCTTATGATGTTTCTTTTTCTCTGTGACTTATTTCACTTAGAATCATCGTACCTGAATCCACTCGTTATGCTTCTCCGGGCCTGACGACATAGATTTCATTGCTGAGTGATATTGCATTGTACGTAAGTACCACAACTTCTTTATCCATTTTTCGCTTTCTGTGATATTGAACTTGTATCGTAAACGAGGTTCTTGTAAACAGAACCGTCCCAAACTTTGGGGTGGCTGTGTCTTTTTGAATTTAATTTCCCTAAGCTATAGGACCATAAGTGGAATTGCCCTAAGCTCTGTTGCTTTGTTTTTTAGATGTTTCAGGAAACACCATACACTTCTCCAAAGTGGCTGTTGGCAATATACATCCCGCCCATGAGCATAACAAGGCTCCCAGTTCTCCATGGCCTGTCCTGCCTTTCTGGATTTTACACTTTTTTCAGATGGCCCTTTTGACCAGGGGGCAATGAGACTTCATTGTAGTGCAGATTTCCTTTGCAAGCTTGCTTGGTTGGCCAAAAAGTGCGTATGCGTTTTTTCCTGAATATATTCAGGAAAAAACGCATACGCCCTTTTTGGCCAAGTGCATCATTGTGGACGTTCTGCCTATTTTCATGTGGTTTACATGCAAATCCAGTCTACCTCCTGAAATCGGTTTCCTGCAATTCTGCCCCGCTTTCAAGTCCTCTTGGCAGCCTTACTTCAATATATTTTTGGACGATAGCTGTCAATTTTAACTCTGCAGGTTTGTGCATGACAGTGCCCCTGAGCTCCTTTCTTCAACTCGCTTTCTTGTGAGCTGGCCACAACACCGCAGGATTGCTTCAGGTCCCAGTGTGGTTCCGGCATGGCACGCTGAGCCTTTGGTTAATTCCTCTTCCTGGTGGGAAATGAGAGTTAAATTTGCCCGTCCAGACACCTCCAGCTAGTCTCTTATTGGTTCTCCCTATTCCTGTTCATTTTCCGCAGAAATTGCAAACTGGGCCAAACAGGAGGTTAAAGGCACAGACTCTCCAAGTGGGGAGAGTGTTAGTAAAGCGTCTGGAATGTTGCATCCGAGTACCAGGGGACGAAAACTGAGACACCTTTGAACACGTTTCCCAATCACATGGTGTATCATACTCTGGGTTTCACATGCATGTTTTAGCTGAAGGAAGAATCCCTTAAACCTGGAGAGTTGAGACCCATGGAATGGGTACCATGCAATATGACTTCAAAGGGTCTGCATTTGCTCACCGAACCTCACCAATCCTATCACTGCTGCGTTTATGCCTCTGTACACACTCTTGATTCTCTTTCGGAGACATATAAATCCATAGGTTTTAAGATTCTTACTAGTCAGGTATATTCGTAGGCGTTTAATATGGGGTGTTGAGTCCACTTCATTGAACAAGGAGTAGCTCTTGTCTATTACATATTTGGCTTATGGAACGGTATCTGTGCTTATTTCAATCTCTGGTTTTATGCAGCACCCCAACTCACATTTCCCCTTAAGCAAGCATAAGTTGGTTTTCTACATTTGAGACCCTGTTCTGTTTTGTAATTCAGTTCCTGTGTAGCCAAGTTTACATTCCGTGTAGTAGTGATATCTTATGATGTTTGTTTTTCTGTGTGACTTATTTCACTTAGAATCATCGTACCTGAATCCACTCATTATGCTGCTATGGGCCTGATGGCATAGATTTCATTGCTGAGTGATATTGCATTGTACGTATGGACCACAACTTCTTTATCCATTTTTCACTTTCTGTGATTTTGAACTTGTACTGTAAACAAGGTTCTTGTACACAGAGCTGTCCCAAACATTGGGGTGGTTGTGTCTTTTTGTTTTTAATTTCCCTAAGCTATAGGACCATAAGTGGAAGTGCCCTAGGCTCTGTTGCTTTGTTTTTTAGATGTTTCAGGAAACACCATACACTTCTCCAGAGTGGCTGTTGGCAATTTACATCCCGCCCATGAGCATAACAAGACTCCCAGTTCTCCATGGCCTCTCCTGCCTTTCTGGATTTTACACTTTTTTCAGATGGCCCTTTTGACCAGGGGACAGTGAGACTTCATTGTAGTGCAGATTTCCTTTGCAAGCTTGCTTGGTTGGCCAAAAAGGGTGTATGCGTTTTTTCCTGAATATATTCAGGAAAAAACGCATACGCCCTTTTTGGCCAAGTGCATCATTGTGGACGTTCTGCCTCTTTTCCTATGCTTTACATGCAATTCCAGTCTACCTCCTGAAATCGGTTTCCTGCAATTCTGCCCCGCTTTCAAGTCCTCTTGGCAGCCTTACTTCAATATATTTTTGGACGATAGCTGTCATTTATAACTCTGCAGGTTTGTGAATGACAGTGCCCCTGAGCTCCTTTCTTCAACTCGCTTTCTTGTGAGCTGGCCGCAACACCGCTGCATTGCTTCAGGCCCTAGTGTGGTTCCGGCATGGCACGCTGAGCCTTTGTTTAATTCCTCTTCCTGGTGGGAAATGAGAGTTAAATTTGCCCGTCCAGACACCTCCAGCTAGTCTCTCATTGGTTCTCCCTATTCCTGTTCATTTTCCGCAGAAATTGCAAACTGGGCCAAAGAGGAGGTTAAAGGCACTGACTCTCCAAGTGGGGAGAGTGTTAGTAAAGTGTCTGGAATGTGTCACCCGAGTACCAGGGGATGAAAACTGACACAATTGAACACGTTCTCCGATCACATGGTGGATCATACTCTGGGTTCCACATGCATGTTTTAGCTGAAGGAAGAATCCCTTAAACCTGGAGAGTTGAGACCCATGGAATGGGTACCATGCAATATGACTTCAAAGGGTCTGCATTTGTCCACCGAACCTCACCAATCCTATCACTGCTGCGTTTATGCCGCTGTACACACGCTTGATTCTCTTTTGGAGACATAGAAATCCATAGGTTTTAAGATTCTTACTAGTCAGGTATATTCTTAGGCATTTAATATGGGGTGTAGAGTCCACTTCGTTGAGCAAGGAGTAGCTCTTGTCTATTACATATTTGGCTTATGGAACGGTATCTGTGCTAATTTCAATCTCTGGTTTTATGCAGCACCCCAACTCACCTTTCCCCTTAAGCAAGAATAAGTCAGTTTTCTACATTTGAGACCCTTTTCTGTTTTGTAATTCAGTTCCTGTGTAGCCAAGTTTACATTCCATGTGGTAGAGATATCTTATGATGTTTCTTTTTCTGTGTGACTTATTTCACTTAGAATCATCGTACCTGAATCCACTCATTATGCTGCTACGGGCCTGATGACATAGATTTCATTGCTGAGTGATATTGCATTGTACGTAAGTACCACAACTTCTTTATCCATTTTGCGCTTTCTGTGATATTGAACTTGTACTGTAAACGAGGTTCTTGTAAACAGAGCTGTCCCAAACATTTGGGTGGTTGTGTCTTTTTTATTTTAATTTTCCTAAGCTATAGGAGCATAAGTGGAAGTGCCCTAGGCTCTGTTGCTTTGTCTTTTAGATGTTTCAGGAAACACCATACACTTCTCCAGAGTGGCTGTTGGCAATTTACATCCCGCCCATCAGCATAACAAGGCTGCCAGTTCTCCATGGCCTGTCCTGCCTTTCTGGATTTTACACTTTTTTCAGATGACCCTTTTGACCGGGGGGCAGTGAGACTTCATTGTAGTGCAGATTTCCTTTGCAAGCTTGCTTGGTTGGCCAAAAAGGGCGTATGCGTTTTCTCCTGAATATATTCAGGAAAAAACGCATACGCACTTTTTGGCCAAGTGCATCATTGTGGACGTTCTGGCTCTTTTCCTTTGCTTTACATGCAATTCCAGTCTACCTCCTGAAATCGGTTTCCTGCAATTCTGCCCAGCGTTCAAGTCCTCTTGGCAGCCTTACTTCAATATATTTTTGGACGATAGCTGTCATTTATAACTCTGCAGGTTTGTGAATGACAGTGCCCCTGAGCTCCTTTCTTCAACTCGCTTTCTTGTGAGCTGGCCGCAACACCGCAGCATTGCTTCAGGCCCTAGTGTGGTTCCGGCATGACATGCTGAGCCTTTGGTTAATTCCTCTTCCTGGTGGGAAATGAGAGTTAAATTTGCCCGTCCAGACACCTCCAGCTAGTCTCTCATTGGTTCTCCCTATTCCTGTTCATTTTCCGCAGAAATTGCAAACTGGGCCAAACAGGAGGTTAAAGGCACTGACTCTCCAATTGGGGAGAGTGTTAGTAAAGCGTCTGGAATGTTGCACCCGAGTACCAGGGGACGAAAACTGAGACACATTTGAACACGTTTCCCGATCACATGGTGGATCATACTCTGGGTTCCACATGCATGTTTTAGCTGAAGGAAGAATCCCTTAAACCTGGAGAGTTGAGACCCCTGCAATGGGTACCATGCAATATGACTTCAAAGGGTCTGCATTTGCTCACCGAACCTCACCAATCCTATCACTGCTGCATTTATGCCACTGTACACACGCTTGATTCTCTTTCTGAGACATATAAATCCATAGGTTTTAAGATTCTTACTAGTCAGGTATATTCTTATGCGTTTAATATGGGGTGTAGAGTCCACTTCGTTGAGCAAGGAGTAGCTCTTGTCTATTACATATTTGGCTTATGGAACGGTATCTGTGCTAATTTCAGTCTCTGGTTTTATGCAGCACCCCAACTCACCTTTCCCCTTAAGCAAGCATAAGTCGGATTTCTACATTTGAGACCCTGTTCTGTTTTGTAATTCAGTTCCTGTGTAGCCAAGTTTACATTCCATGTGGTAGAGATATCTTATGATGTTTCTTTTTCTGTGTGACTTATTTCACTTAGAATCATCGTACCTGAATCCACTCATTATGCTGCTATGGTCCTGATGACATAGATTTCATTGCTGAGTGATATTGCATTGTACGTAAGTACCACAACTTCTTTATCCATTTTTCACTTTCTGTGATTTTGAACTTGTACTGTAAACGAGGTTCTTGTAAACAGAGCCTTCCCAAACTTTGGGGTGGCTGTGTCTTTTTGATTTTAATTTCCCTAAGCTATAGGACCATAAGTGGAAGTGCCCTAGGCTCTGTTGCTTTGTTTTTTAGATGTTTCAGGAAACACCATACACTTCTCCAGAGTGGCTGTTGGCAATTTACATCCCACCCATCAGCATAACAAGGCTCCCAGTTCTCCATGGCCTGTCCTGCCTTTCTGGATTTTACACTTTTTTCAGATGGCCCTTTTGACCTGGGGGCAGTGAGACTTCATTGTAGTGCAGATTTCCTTTGCAAGCTTGCTTGGTTGGCCAAAAAGGGTGTATGCGTTTTTTCCTGAATATATTCAGGAAAAAACGCATACGCCCTTTTTGGCCAAGTGCATCATTGTGGACGTTCTGCCTCTTTTCCTTTGCTTTACATGCAATTCCAGTCTACCACCTGAAATCGGTTTCCTGCAATTCTGCCCAGCGTTCAAGTCCTCTTGGCAGCCTTACTTCAATATATTTTTGGACGATAGCTGTCATTTATAACTCTGCAGGTTTGTGAATGAGAGTGCCCCTGAGCTCCTTTCTTCAACTCGCTTTCTTGTGAGCTGGCCGCAACACCGCAGCATTGCTTCAGGCCCTAGTGTGGTTCCGGCATGACATGCTGAGCCTTTGGTTAATTCCTCTTCCTGGTGGGAAATGAGAGTTAACTTTGCCCGTCCAGACACCTCCAGCTAGTCTCTCATTGGTTCTCCCTATTCCTGTTCATTTTCCGCAGAAATTGCAAACTGGGCCAAACAGGAGGTTAAAGGCACTGACTCTCCAAGTGGGGAGAGTGTTAGTAAAGCGTCTGGAATGTTGCACCCGAGTACCAGGGGACGAAAATTGAGACACATTTGAACACGTTTCCCGATCACATGGTGGATCATACTCTGGGTTCCACATGCATGTTTTAGCTGAAGGAAGAATCCCTTAAACCTGGAGAGTTGAGACCCCTGCAATGGGTACCATGCAATATGACTTCAAAGGGTCTGCATTTGCTCACCGAACCTCACCAATCCTAACACTGCTGCATTTATGCCACTGTACACACGCTTGATTCTCTTTCTGAGACATATAAATCCATAGGTTTTAAGATTCTTACTAGTCAGGTATATTCTTAGGCGTTTAATATGGGGTGTAGAGTCCACTTCGTTGAGCAAGGAGTAGCTCTTGTCTATTACATATTTGGCTTATGGAACGGTATCTGTGCTAATTTCAATCTCTGGTTTTATGCAGCACCCCAACTCACCTTTCCCCTTAAGCAAGCATAAGTCGGTTTTCTCCATTTGAGACCCTGTTCTGTTTTGTAATTCAGTTCCTGTGTAGCCAAGTTTACATTCCATGTGGTAGAGATATCTTATGATGTTTCTTTTTCTGTGTGACTTATTTCACTTAGAATCATCGTACCTGAATCCACTCATTATGCTGCTATGGGCCTGATGACATAGATTTCATTGCTGAGTGATATTGCATTGTACATAAGTACCACAACTTCTTTATCCATTTTTCACTTTCTGTGATTTTGAACTTGTACTGTAAACGAGGTTCTTTTAAACAGAGCCTTCCCAAAGATTGGGGTGGTTGTGTCTTTTTGATTTTAATTACCCTAAGCTATAGGACCATAAGTGGAAGTGCCCTAGGCTCTGTTGCTTTGTTTTTTAGATGTTTCAGGAAACACCATACACTTCTCCAGAGTGGCTGTTGGCAATTTACATCCCGCCCATCAGCATAACAAGGCTCCCATTTCTCCATGGCCTGTCCTGCCTTTCTGGATTTTACACTTTTTTCAGATGGCCCTTTTGACCGGGGGGCAGTGAGACTTCATTGTAGTGCAGATTTCCTTTGCAAGCTTGCTTGGTTGGCCAAAAAGGGCGTATGCGTTTTTTCCTGTATATATTCAGGAAAAAACGCATACGCCCTTTTTGGCCAAGTGCATCATTGTGGACGTTCTGCCTCTTTTCCTTTGCTTTACATGCAATTCCAGTCTACCTCCTGAAATCGGTTTCCTGCAATTCTGCCCAGCGTTCAAGTCCTCTTGGCAGCCTTACTTCAATATATTTTTGGACGATAGCTGTCATTTATAACTCTGCAGGTTTGTGAATGACAGTGCCCCTGAGCTCCTTTCTTCAACTCGCTTTCTTGTGAGCTGGCCGCAACACCGCAGCATTGCTTCAGGCCCTAGTGTGGTTCCGGCATGACATGCTGAGCCTTTGGTTAATTCCTCTTCCTGGTGGGAAATGAAAGTTAAATTTGCCCGTCCAGACACCTCCAGCTAGTCTCTCATTGGTTCTCCCTATTCCTGTTCATTTTCCGCAGAAATTGCAAACTGGGCCAAACAAGAGGTTAAAGGCACTGACTCTCCAAGTGGGGAGAGTGTTAGTTAAGCGTCTGGAATGTTGCACCTGAGTACCGGGGGATGAAAACTGACACAATTAAACACATTTCCCGATCACACGGTGGATCATACTCTGGGTTCCACATGCATGTTTTAGCTGAAGGAAGAATCCCTTAAACCTGGAGAGTTGAGACCCATGGAATGGGTACCATGCAATATGACTTCAAAGGGTCTGCATTTGCTCACCGAACCTCACCAATCCTATCACTGCTGCGTTTATGACACTGTACACACGCTTGATTCTCTTTCGGAGACATATAAATCCATAGGTTTTAAGATTCTTTCTAGTCAGGTATATTCTTACGCGTTTAATATGGGGTGTAGAGTCCACTTCGTTGAGCAAGGAGTAGCTCTTGTCTATTAAATATTTGGCTTATGGAATGGTATCTTTTCTAATTTCAATCTCTGGTTTTATGCAGCACCCCAACTCACCTTTCGCCTTAAGCAAGCATAAGTTGGTTTTCTACATTTGAGACCCTGTTCTGTTTTGTAATTCAGTTCCTGTGTAGCCAAGTTTACATTCCTTGTAGTAGTGATATCTTATGATGTTTGTTTTTCTGTGTGACTTATTTCACTTAGAATCATCGTACCTGAATCCACTCATTATGCTGCTATGGGCCTGATGACATAGATTTCATTGCTGAGTGATATTGCATTGTACGTAAGTACCACAACTTCTTTATCCATTTTTCGCTTTCTGTGATATTGAACTTGGACCATAAATGAGGTTCTTGTAAACAGAGCTGTCCCTAACTTTGGGGTGGCTGAGTCTTTTTGATTTTAATTTCCCTAAGCTATAGGACCATAAGTGGAAGTGCCCTATGCTCTGTTGCTTTGTTTTTTAGATGTTTCAGGAAACACCATACACTTCTCCAGAGTGGCTGTTGGCAATTTACATCCCGCCCATCAGCATAACAAGGCTCCCAGTTCTCCATGGCCTGTCCTGCCTTTCTGGATTTTACACTTTTTTCAGATGGCCCTTTTGACCGGGGAGCAGTGAGACTTCATTGTAGTGCAGATTTCCTTTGCAAGCTTGCTTGGTTGGCCAAAAAGGGCGTATGCGTTTTTTCCTGAATATATTCAGGAAAAAACGCATACGCCCTTTTTGGCCAAGTGCATCATTGTGGACGTTCTGCCTCTTTTCCTATGCTTTACATGCAATTCCAGTCTACCTCCTGAAATCGGTTTCCTGCAATTCTGCCCCGCTTTCAAGTCCTCTTGGCAGCCTTACTTCAATATATTTTTGGACGATAGCTATCATTTATAACTCTGCAGGTTTGTGAATGACAGTGCCCCTGAGCTCCTTTCTTCAACTCGCTTTCTTGTGAGCTGGCCGCAACACCGCAGGATTGCTTCAGGCCCTAGTGTGGTTCCGGCATGGCACGCTGAGCCTTTGTTTAATTCCTCTTCCTGGTGGGAAATGAGAGTTAAATTTGCCCATCCAGACACCTCCAGCTAGTCTCTCATTGGTTCTCCCTATTCCTGTTCATTTTCCGCAGAAATTGCAAACTGGGCCATACAGGAGGTTAAAGGCACTGACTCTCCAAGTGGGGAGAGTGTTAGTAAAGCATCTGGAATGTTGCACCCGAGTACCAGGGGACGAAAACTGAGACACATTTGAACACGTTTCCCGATCACATGGTGGATCATACTCTGGGTTCCACATGCATGTTTTAGCTGAAGGAAGAATCCCTTAAACCTGGAGAGTTGAGACCCCTGCAATGGGTACCATGCAATATGACTTCAAAGGGTCTGCATTTGCTCACCGAACCTCACCAATCCTAGCACTGCTGCATTTATGGCACTGTACACATGCTTGATTCTCTTTTGGAGACATATAAATCCATAGGTTTTAAGATTCTTACTAGTCAGGTATATTCTTAGGCGTTTAATATGGGGTGTAGAGTCCACTTCGTTGAGCAAGGAGTAGCTCTTGTCTATTACATATTTGGCTTATGGAATGGTATCTGTGCTAATTTCAATCTTTGGTTTTATGTAGCACCCCAACTCAACTTTCCTCTTAAGCAAGCATAAGTCGGTTTTCTACATTTGAGGCCCTGTTCTCTTTTGTAATTCAGTTCCTGTGTAGCCAGGTTTACATTCCATGTGGTAGAGATATCTTATGATGTTTCTTTTTCTGTGTGACTTATTTCACTTAGAATCATCGTACCTGAATCCACTCATTATGCTGCTATGGGCCTGATGACATAGATTTCATTGCTGAGTGATATTGCATTGTACGTAAGTACCACAACTTCTTGATCCATTTTTCGCTTTCTGTGATATTGAACTTGTACCGTAAACGAGGTTCTTGTAAACAGAGCTGTCCCAAACATTGGGGTGGTTGTGTCTTTTTGATTTTAATTTCCCTAAGCTATAGGACCATAAGTGGAAGTGCCCTAGGCTCTGTTGCTTTGTTTTTTAGATGTTTCAGGAAACACCATACACTTCTCCAGATTGGCTGTTGGCAATTTACATCCCGCCCTTCAGCATAACAAGGCTCCCAGTTCTCCATGGCCTGTCCTGCCTTTCTGGATTTTACACTTTTTTCAGATGGCCCTTTTGACCGGGGGGCAGTGAGACTTCATTGTAGTGCAGATTTCCTTTGCAAGCTTGCTTGGTTGGCCAAAAAGGGCGTAGGCTTTTTTTCTTGAGGAAAAATCGCATATGCCCTTTTTGGCCAAGTGCATCATTGTGGACGATCTGCCTCTTTTCCTATGCTTTACATGCAATTCCAGTCTACCTCCTGAAATCGGTTTCCTGCAATTCTGCCCCGCTTTCAAGTCCTCTTGGCAGCCTTACTTCAATATATTTTTGGACGATAGCTGTCATTTATAACTCTGCAGTTTTGTGAATTACAGTGCCCCTGAGCTCCTTTCTTCAACTTGCTTTCTTGTGAGCTGGCCGCAACACCGCAGCATCGCTTCAGGCCCTAGTGTTGTTCCGGCATGGCACGCTGAGCCTTTGGTTAATTCCTCTTCCTGGTGGGAAATGAGAGTTAAATTTGCCCGTCCAGACACCTCCAGCTAGTCTCTCATTGGTTCTCCCTATTCCTGTTCATTTTCCGCAGAAATTGCAAACTGGGCCAAACAGGAGGTTAAAGGCACTGACTCTCCAAGTGGGGAGAGTGTTAGTAAAGCGTCTGGAATGTTGCACCCGAGTAACAGGGTATGAAAACTGACACATTTGAACACGTTTCCCGATCACACGGTGGATCATACTCTGGGTTCCACATGCATGTTTTAGCTGAAGGTAGAATCCCTTAAACCTGGAGAGTTGAGACCCATGGAATGGGTACCATGCAATATGACTTCAAAGGGTCTGCATTTGCTCACCGAACCTCATCAATCCTATCACTGCTGCGTTTATGCCGCTATACACACGCTTGATTCTCTTTCGGAGATATATAAATCCATAGGTTTTAAGATTCTTACTAGTCAGGTATATTCTTAGGCGTTTAATATGGGGTGTTGAGTCCACTTCGTTGAGCAAGGTGTAGCTCTTGTCTATTACATATTTGGCTTATGGAACGATATCTGTGCTAATTTCAATGTCTGGTTTTATGCAGCAGCCCAACTCACCTTTCCCCTTAAGGAAGCATAAGTTGGTTTTCTACATTTGAGACCCTGTTCTGTTTTGTAATTCAGTTCCTGTGTAGCCAAGTTTACATTCCGTGTAGTAGTGATATCTTATGATGTTTCTTTTTCTGTGTGACTTATTTCACTTAGAATCATCGTACCTGAATCCACTCATTATGCTGCTATGGGCCTGATGACATAGATTTCATTGCTGAGTGATATTGCATTGTAGGTAAGTACCACAACTTCTTTATCCATTTTTCACTTTCTGTGATATTGAACTTGTACCGTAAACGAGGTTCCTGTAAACAGAACCGTCCCAAACTTTGGGGTGGCTGTGTCTTTTTGATTTTAATTTCCCTAAGCTATAGGACCATAAGTGGAAGTGCCCTAGGCTCTGTTGCTTTGTTTTTTAGATGTTTCAGGAAACACCATACACTTCTCCAGATTGGCTGTTGGCAATTTACATCCCGCCCTTCAGCATAACAAGGCTCCCAGTTCTCCATGGCCTGTCCTGCCTTTCTGGATTTTACACTTTTTTCAGATGGCCCTTTTGACCGGGGGGCAGTGAGACTTCATTGTAGTGCAGATTTCCTTTGCAAGCTTGCTTGGTTGGCCAGAAAGGGCATATGCGTTTCTTCATGAATATATTCAGGAAAAAACGCATGCGCCCTTTTTGGCCAAGTGCATCATTGTCGACGTTCTGAGTCTTTTCATATGTTGTCAATGCAATTCTAGTCTGCCTCTTGAAATCGGTTTCCTGCAATTCTACCTTGCTGTCAGTGCCTCTTCATAGCCTTACCTCAATATACTTTTGGAAAATAGTTGGCCTTTATAACTCTGCAGGTTTTTGAATTGCAGTGGCCCTTAGCTCCATTTTTCAGCTCTTATTTTTGTGATCTTGCCTCATATCCACAGGATTTTTTCATGCCCTATTCTTCTTCTGGGGCGCCTTGCTCTGCCTTTGGTTAATTCTTCTTCCTGATGTGAAATTAGAGTGACATGTGCCCATTGAAACCGCTACAGCTATTTTCTCACTGGTTCCCCCTATTCCCATTCATCCTCCGCACTAACTGCAGACTGTGCGATACCGGAACTTAAAGGCATTGACTCTCCGTGTGGGGATGTTGTTAGTAAAGTGGCTGGAATGTTGATCCGGAGCCCCAGGAGAGGAAAATGAGGTGCGTTTTAGAAACCTTTCCCGATCATATGGTATACCATCCGCTGGATTTCCCATGCATGGTTTAGCTGTAGGAAGATTTCCTTCAACCTGGAGGGTTGGGACCCTTGGAATGAGTAGCATGAAGTATTGCATTAAACTTTCGGCAGTTGCTCACCAAAGCTCACCAATCCTCTCAGCCCCAAGTGTCCAGCCTTATGTCTTATCCAGCTGTGGGGTTTATATGTGGTCATTCCATGTTGCATCACAGCCCCTGAGCGAATTTTGTAAGAATTTTTCTCTCTTTCATTGTTTCTGCGTTTTGGTTTTAAAATTTATTTCTATAATGGGGTTTAGCTCATTTTCACTGCTGTGTTTGGCCACTCTGCACACACTTGATTCCCTTATGGAGATATATCAATACATGGGTTTTAAGATTCTTATTACTCAGATATATTTCTCTGCGGTGTATAGGGTGTGTTGAGGCCAGTTCATTGAGCAAGGTGTAGATCTTGTCTAATACCTATTTGGTTTATTGAACGGTATCTGTGCTAATTTCAAACTCTGGTTTTATGCATCACCCCACCTCTCCTTTCCCCTTAAGCTGACATAAGTGTGTTTTCTAAATGTGAGACACTGTTCTGTTTTGTAATTCATTTTTTGTGCAGCCATATTTATCCTCCCTCTATAAGTGATATCTTATGATATGTTTCTTTTTCTGTTTGACTTATTTCAAGTAGTATTATCGGACCTAAATCCACTCTTTATCCTTCTACTAGCCTTATTACATTGATTTCATGGTGAAGAGATATTCCATTGTACATAAGTACCACATTTTCTTTATCCATTGTTCTCTTTCCTGGGATATTTAAGGTGTACTGAAGTTGAGGTTCTTGTAAACAGAGTAGCCCTAAACTGTGGTGTGCTTGTGTCTTGTTGATTTTTAGACTTCCCTAGATATACTTCCATGATTGGAAGTGCCCTATGCTCTGTAGCTCTGTTTTTTAGATGATTTAGGAACCACCATACACTTCTCCAGAGTGGCTCTCGGCAGTTCACACACTGTCCATCAGCGTATAAAGGCTCCCTGTTCTCCATGGCCTGTCCTGCATTTCTGGTTTTTACAATTTTTTCGGATGGCCCTTTTGACCGGTGGGAAATGAGACTTCTTTGTTGTGCACATTTGCATTGCTTGCTTGCTTGGTTGCCCATAAAGTGCGTATGCGTTTTTTCCTGGATATATTCAGGAAAAAACGCATACTCCTTTTTGGGCCAACTGCATCATTGTCGAAATTCTGCCGCTTTTCATGTGCTTTAAAGACGAGTCCAATCTATCTCTTGAAATCTGTTTCTTGCAATTCTGTCTTGCATTCAGATCCTCTTCTTTGCCTTACCTCAACATATTTTTGGACGTTAGTTTTCATTTATAACTCTGCAGGTTTGTGAATTGCAGTGACCCTGAGCTCCATTTTTTAAGTTGCTCTTTTGTGAGCTGGCCTCAAAGCCGCAGGATTGCTTCAGGCCCTATTTTGGCTCCAGCGAGGCGGGCTGAGCCTTTTTTTAATTCTTATTCTTAATTGGAAATTAGAGTGACATATGCCCGTCCAAACCCCTACAACTATTCTCTCATTGGTTCCCCCTCTTCCCGTTCATCCTCCTCACAATTTGCAAAATGTGTGAAACAGAAGTTTAAATGTGCTGATTCTCTAAGTGGGGAGATTCTAAGTAACGTGGCTGGAATGATGAACAGGAGCACGAGGAGAGGATAAATGAGGTGCATTTTAGACACATCTCCCCATCACATGGTGTACAGTCCTCTGGGTTTTCCATGCATGTTTTAGCTGTAGGAAGATCCCTTGAACCTGCAGATTTGGGACCCATTGAATGGGTACCAGGTAGTATTACTTTAAAGGGTGTGCATTTCCTCACCCAACCTCACATTTCTCTTAGCACGAACAGTTTCCAGCCTTATGTGTCATCCTGCTGTGGGTCTAGATGTGTTCAATCCATGTTGCATCACCGTCCCTGAGGAAAAGTTGTAAGAGGTTTTCTCTGTCTCTCTGTCATTTATTTTTTTCAATTTATTACTATATTGGTTACAGCTGATTTTCAAAGCTCTGTTTCTTGCTGCTGTACATCCACTTGATTCACATACAGAGAGACATCAATAAATTCTTTTTCAGATTCTTACCAGTCATATATATTCTTTTCCGGTGACTTGAGTGTGCTGAGTGCAGTTCTTTTAGCTACCGTGTAGGCCTTGTTGATTATCAGTTTGGTATTTGGAATGGTATCTTTGCTAATTTCAACCTCCTGGATGATGCCTCACCCCTCCCCACCTTTCCCGTTTAGCAGCCTTACGCGTGTTTTCTACATACTTGACTATGTTTTTCTTTTGTAATTTATTTCATGTGTAGCCATTTTGGATTCCACCTTTAAGTGATATCTTATGATATGTGTCTTTTTCTTTTTGAATTATGTCACTTAGAATGATCATACGTAACTCCTCCGGAGTTGTTACAACTGGCCATATTTCATTGATTTCCAGGCTGAGTAATATTCCACTCTACATAAGTACCACATCTCTATCCATTTTTTCCCTCCAGAGACATTTAAGTTATATCCTAGTCGAGGATCTTTTAAACAGAGAGGCAGTAAACATTGGGGTGCCTGTGTCCTCTCGATTTTTGTTTTTCCCAAGACATACGCCCATGAGTGCAAGTGCCCTATGCTCTGTAGCTCATTTTTTAGATGCTTTAGTAAACACAATACACTTCTCCAGAATGGCCGTTGGCAATATACATTTCCACTATAAGCCTCACAGGGCTCCCTCTTCTCCTTGCCCTGTCCTGCATTTCTGGTGTTTACACTTTATGAGGATGGCTCTTCTGACTGATGCGAAGTGATATCTTTTGTAGTATTGATTTCCAGTGCCCACCTGTTTGGTTGGCTAAAAAAGTGTATGCCCTTTTCTTGAATATATACAGAAAAAAACGCATACAGCCTTTTTGGCCAACTGCAATGTTGGCAATGTTCAGCCCCTTTTCTTGTGCTTAATGGCGAGTCCTTCCTACCTCCTCAAATCCCTTTCCTGCCATTCTCCCTTGCTTACCAATCCTTTTCTCTGACTTTCCTCAAGACATTTTTCAGTGATAGATATTTTCAACTCTGCAGTTTCGTGAATTTTACTGCCCCTGAGTTCCATTGTTCAACTTGTGTTTATGGGAACTGGCCACAAAGCAGTGGGATTTCCTCAAGCCCTATACTGTTTCCATGGGCAACCCTAGCCTTTGGTCAATTCGTCTTCCTGATTGGAAATTAGAGTGACATGTGCCTGTCTGAACACCTAGGACTTGTCTCTCATTGTTCCTCATCCTTCCGCTTCATCCTCTGGACAAATTCCAAACTGTACGCAACAGGATGTTGACAGTGCTGACATCTCCAAGTGGGGAGACTGTTAGTAAAGACGCTGGAGGGGTGAACCCGAGCACCAGGAGATGAGGAGATGAGATGCCTTTTCCAAACTCTTCCCGATCAGACGGTATACCATCCTCTGGGTGTGACAGACATGTTTTAGCAGTAGGAAGAGTCCCATTCATGTAAGGAGAACACCAGGGCTTTTTCAAAATCAGTGTCTCCCCGAAACCCAAACTGGGGAATTTTTTAAGCTACGGCTACACATATGTTCATTAAGGGCCTTGGGAAGTAGGCAGAGTCCAAACTTTAGATGTTTGAAGTCTTCAGGGTCAGAAGCACTCACCACCGGCTTCCCTTAGGTTACACTTTAACTGTCATTGATAGATGATGTCAATAAAAATATCTATTCTTTTTCCGATTATTTCCCCTTATAGGTTATTGCAAAATATTCAGTGTAGTTCCCTGTGCTATACAGTAGTTCCTTGTTGATGATCTATTTTATACATAGCAGTGTGTATGTGTTAATTCCAAACTGTTAATTTATCCCTCCTCCCACCTTTCCCCTTTGGTAATAATAAATTATAAGATTTTATACTTCTCAGAAATGGGGGAGCTGAAAGAGAGGTATCATTTTCAATGGAAAAGCATTTAAAACAAGATTGAAGCTTTAACCAAGATTATTAGGTGTACATCCTTGGAAAGAAATCACTTCATTTCTCTAATATTGACCTGACAAATAAGACAAACCTTTTCACTGAACTTGCTTATAATAAAGTGATGGAAATATCAAATGGAAGTGTTAGAAACATCTTATTTTACCCGAGCCTTATAAACTGTTCTATGTTAACTACAGTTTGGCTCACACATCTGTTCATTGAAGTTACAATAGTCTCAATTTCTGTTACTGATCCTCCAGAGTGGACCCCAACAAGTGTCCCCCTGCCCAGTGTCATTGGGGCCAACAGATCGAGACTGAGTTTGGTTCACAAGCAAAGGAAACTTTATATTTTAAACAGAGAATGGAGAGGTGAGAGCACGCACTACCCCATGGGCTGTGGGCTGGGCTGCTGTGTAGAGATCCTGTCAGAGTCAGTGGGAGGGAGGGGGCGGAGCACTCGAGAGCCGGGTTGGCTGCAGCTCAGCCTCTATATCTCGGAGTCTGCACTGGGCCCCAGGAGCTGAGGTGTCGACCCAGCCATTCTGCACTAGGAAATCTGGTCTGAAGTGCCGGGTGTGGAACCTCTGCATGCGGGACCCTAGGAGCACGTGAAATTAGACAAAGCACAAAGGATAAAAAAGGTCAGACTTGACTTTATTGCCCAGATTCTATTTTTATCTCCCAGGGATTTTTAATGGGCTTTGCTGGGGACAAACCCCTCCTCTGCCTTTTGTCCCGTTCCTCATTCTTGGAGTGCTGAGGGTGCAGACCCTTCTTCTGTAACTGCTGAGTGCTGAGTTGGGAGCCCTCATACCAGGGGACGAGGGTCAGAACTTCTCCCCAGCAGCCTCCAGGTGACGTTGATTGGCCCCAGGACCCCTGCCTCCCTGCTCGTCCGCCTGAGCACCAGCATTAGAAGTGTTATAGATTCTAATGACCTTTAAGGGTCCAGGAAAGAGATGTGCAGAGACGCTGTGGGGGCCGGTTTCACCCCGCCCCACATTTGTTCGGCCACCTTAGGCTGACCGTTTCTGCCAGCCTAGATGCTCTGACCAGTAGTCTGCTCTTTCTTCAATTAGGCCCCTGAATTAACGTAAAAACAGCACCAGGTGTCAGAGCCCTGCCCGCTCAACTCCCAGACAGTCCAGGGTCAATGGTGATCAAGGACCATGATGGCCACTGAGTCAACAGCCTTTTGAAGTAAACAGGAGTCCAGCCGGTCTTATTGGCCACCATCATCACGGTGTCTGTAGGCTTTTCTATGGTGACAGTGTGATATACGTTTCCCCCGCCAAGATTATTAGCTCCCCTCCGGGTGCAGTAAGTCCTGCAAGCAGTAGTCTACTCCTTCGGGACACACTATTGTTGTTTTATGAGAGAAACTCCAGGTCAAGTGATGTTCACACGAGTCGTCATGGTGCCCTGTTGCCCCTGGTTATCTCTCTGGATGTTGGAGTTGGAGGGCCTCCTCACTCGAGGTCGGTGTGCCCACGGAGCGAACCCTGCAACTTCAGGGCATGGTTGGTGATTAGGATCACCACGTGGGGTCCTTTTCCCTTAGGAGAGAGGTGGCCTTTTGGGCTGCTGATTTTCAGGTTTTTAGATACCGCCAGTATCTTGGCCAGATGTGGCAGTGGGCCAAGCCCCTTGGTGACTGTAGTTTATCCTACCTGGATGGCATTCTTGTGTTGTTCCATTTCAAGTGGTCCCAGTTTTTGCACTAATTCTCCAATGGCGACTCACCTTTCACCGGGAATGGAAAGGTCAAAGGGTTTAGCTCAATTAGGGAGTTCCAGGGCAAGGGTCTGAATTGACTGCTCTTTCCATTCTTGAAAGGCCACTTCTGGATTCTGTTCAAAAGGATCATCATCTTTTCCTTTCAGTGTTTCATATAGAGGCCCAGCTAGTAGACTGTAGTTAGGGATCCAGAAGCAGCAAACCCTGGCCTCCCCAGGAACCCCTAAGCTGTCTTCTAGTTTTAGAAAGGGGTAAGGCTGCAAATGGTTTCTTCCCTTTCCTGGGATGGGCTTCTCCGACCTTCTGTGAGAATGAAGCCCAGGCAGGTCACCGCAGTCTGTGATATTTGAGCTTTTTCTTGGACAACTTCTATCCTTTATTGGCTTGGTAGTTCAGAGGCCTCCTTAGTAGGGCTGGCGATCAGAATGTCGTCTGCATATTGAAGGAGGGTTTCCTTTTCCAGAGGTAGAACTTTTCAGTCTTTAGCTAAGCTTTCCCCAAAGATGGTGTGGGAATTTTTGAACCCTTGGGGCAAGACGGCCCGGAAGTATTGTTTTAGTTGTATGTTGAGTCCTGCCACTCACAAGCCAAAATTTCTTGTGACTCTGGGACTAATGGAATACAAAAGAAGGCATCATTGAGACTAATACAGAATACCATGTCCTGGTGGTTGGTAGAATGACCAGCAGGGTGTAGGAATTAGGAGCAACTGGAGGTATATCCTCAGTGGCTTCACTGACTGTCCTGACATCCTTTACCAGGTCCCCAGCAGCCCATGGGGCTCTCGTGGTCAGGCCAATCCCAGGATATGGAGCTCTCCTGGGCAGGTACCCCACCCCCAACCCAGCCCACGGGGCTCTCGTGGTCAGGCCTCTCCCAGGATACAGAGCTACCCTTGCAGGTACCGTGGCAGGGCTGGGCACACAGGAACCGTGCACATAGCTCTCACTGAAGAGCACCCCCATCTCACCTGTCGCTCAGAGCTGACACAGAGCACCTCAGAGCAGGACTTGAACTAACAAACAGCAGCTGCGACAGGTCTGTGACCCTGGGCATCACTCTGTGTGGCCTCCCTCCACCTGGTCTTCCAGAGACTTCCACTGCACCCGGGGCACCAGGCCTCTGTCTCCAACCACCACCCACCCCTCCTCTCCCTGACTCCTGGGTTCCTCTCATTAGGAGAGGCTTTTCTTGAAGTTGTCTCCCACTCATGGGCCAGATAAAATGATTAGAAAACAAGCCAAAGCTGCAGCCCCTTGTCTATCCTGACTCTCAGGAGCCCACACCTGTTCCTTGGACCTGGCCGGTTCAGCAAGTTCCATTTTCTGCAACTGTGAGCCCCTGAGGGGTGATGATTGGCTGACCTGGGCAGCCTTACCGTGCCGGCCAGCCCTCCCCAGGTGTGCCTGGGTTGAGATCAATATAAATACCACTCCAGGCAGCAAGAGCCCCTGCAGCTGTGCCTGACGCCATTTTCTCTGCCCTGTCAGCAGTCTCGGGGCTGGGCTGGTGGGAGGGAGTGAGAGGCCACGGCTTTGTGGGTGGCCCAGTGTGAGTGGGGCTCTGCTGGACTTTCTGCAGCAGTTGCCAGGCTGCCACCTGCTAAAGAAGAGGATGTGTCACCCATACCTGCTGCTGGAATTTCTCCCTGGGCAGAGGTGAGGAAGGAAAAAAGCAGTGGGAGCAGGGACAGGACGGGTATCTCAGGCAGGGAAATGGAAATCTTCCAGAAGAGCACCCAGGACCAGGGCCATCCTGGCTGGCCTGCAGGCACCAAGTCAGCTGGCATGCTGTCACTCATGTGGCTCCATGGCCCTTCCTCTAGGCTTTCAAGTCCTTGTATATATTCAGGTGTTTTACCTGGGAAGGGTGGGAACAGTTCAGCAGCAACTGGCCTGGGGCTCAGCTCACGTTCACTCACAGATGCCTCGGCACGGTGCCCCAGCTTTGCAATGAGGACGCTTGTTGTGTGGGGGCTGCTGGCTGAATGGGAGACGATTCCCCACCACTGACCAACTTCAGAATTGTTTACAACTGGAGCAAGGGCCCTGATACGGTTTCCCTCTGAGTAACTGGTGGGTTCTGTTTTTTTTTTCTCTTTTTCGTTTTTGGTTCAAGGTAGAATTTATTCCTCTTTTTTGTATTTACAGATATAAGCATGGAAATAATTTATTCATATAAATACATGTATGTGAAGGGAATAATTGTTTTTTCTGTTTTGTTTTTTAAATTTTATTTCTTTTTAATTTTGAATTTTATTTTATATTTTTATACAGCAAGTTCTTATTGGTTATCTATTTTATACATATAAATGTTTACATGCCAATCCCAATCTCTCAACTCCTCCCACCACCACCCCCCCAAGAGCTTTCCCCCCTTGTTGTCCATACGATTGTTGTCTACATCTGTTGCTCTATTTATGCCTTGCAAAACGGTTAATCTGTACAGTTTTTCTAGGTTCCACATATATGCATGAATATACAAGATTTGTTTTTCTCTTTCTGACTTACTTCACTCTGTATGACAGTCTCTAGATCCATCGACGTCTCTACAAATGACCCAATTTCATTCCTTTCATGGCTTAGTAATATTCCATTTTATATATGTACCACATCTTTATGCATTCGTCTGTCTGTGGGCATTTAGGTTGCTTCCATTACCTCGATATTGTAAATAGTGATGCAATGAACATTGCGGTGAATGTCTCTTTTTGATTTATGGTTTTGTCTGGGTATATGTCCAGTACTGGGATTGCTGTATCATATGGTAATTCTATTAATAGTTTCTTAAGAAACTCCATATTGTTCTCCATAGTGACTGTGTCAATTTATATTCCCAACAATAGTGGAAGAGGCTTCCTTTTCTCCACACCCATTCCAGCATTTGTTGTTTGTAGATTTTCAGATGATGCCCATTCTAACAGGTGTGAGGTGATACCTCATTGTTGAGTCCATTTCGTTGAGCAAGGGGTAGGTCTTCTCTATTACATATTTGGCTTATGGAACGGTATCTGTGCTAATTTCAAACTCTGGTTTTATGCAGCACCCCAACTCACCTTTCCCCTTAAGCAAGCATAAGTTGGTTTTCTAAACTTGAGACCCTGTTCTGTTTTGTAATTCAGTTCCTGTGTAGCCAAGTTTACATTCCGTGCATTAGTGATACCTTATGATGTTTCTTTTTCTGTGTGACTTATTTCACTTAGAATCATCGTGCCTCAATCCACTCATTATGCTGGTACAGGCCTGGTGACACAGATTTCATTGCTGAGTGGTATTCTGTTGTACGTAAGTACCGCAACTTCTTTATCAATTATTTGTTCTCTGGGATATTTAACTTGTACCGTAGAAGAGGTTCCTGTAAACAGAGCCATCCCAAATTTTGGGGTGGCTGTGTCTTTTTGATTTTAATTTCCCTAAGCTATAGGACCATAAGTGGAAATGCCCTAGACTCTGTTGCTTTGTTTTTCAGATGTATCAGGAAACACTATACACTTCTCCAGAGTGACTGTTGGCAATTTACATCCCGCCCATCAGCATAACAAGGCTCCCAGTTCTCCATGGCCTGTCCTGCCTTTCTGGATTTTACACTTTTTTCAGATGGCCCTTTAGACCAGGGGGAAGTGACACTTCATAGTAGTTCGGATTTCCATTGCAAGCTTGCTTGGTTTGCCAAAAAGGGCGTATGTGTTTTTTCCTGAATATATTCAGGAACAAACTCATACGCCCTTTTTTGTCACGTGCATCATTGTCGATGTTCTGCCTCTTTTCCTATGCTTTAAATGCAAATCCAGTCTACCTCCTGAAATCGGTTTCCTGAAATTCTGCCCCGCTTTCAAGTCCTCTTCGCAGCCTTACTTCAATATATTTTTGGACATTATCTGTCATTTATAACTCTGCAGGTTTGTGAATTACAGGGCCCCTGAGCTCCTTTCTTCAACTCGCTTTCTTGTGAGCTGGCCGCAAACCCGCAAGACTGCTTCAGGCCCTAATCTGCTTCTGGCAGGGCACGCTGAGCCTTTGGTTAATTCCTCTTCCTGGTGGGAAATGAGTGTTAAATATACCCGTCCAGACACCTACCTCACTCTCAACCCCTTGGTGATGTGGGTCCTCTGGTTTGTGGCCACCTTTGCTGGGTTCCTCACCTTTCGATGATGTGGTCCCACTAGTGTGAGGACACTCCTGTCTGGTTCTCATCCACGTGGTTATGTGGACCCCCTGGTGAGAGTCTGTTCCTGGCTGTGTTCCTCACCCTTCTGTGAGGGAGACCCTCTGCTGATAGGTCACTCCTGCATGGCTGGCACACATTGCCTTGGTGAAGTCAGCTGTGTGGTGGCAGTTGGAGCGTGCTGGGGATCTCCTGCCCCCGGTGATGAGGGCCCTCTTGCGTCAGGCCCTAACTGCTGGGCTCACCAACTTTTCTTAGTGAGCCCAATGATGCTTGGGCACTCCTCTTAGGAACCCATCTCCATGGGGATGTGGGCCTTCTGCTCTGAGGTCCCAACGGCTGGGTTGTTCACATTTTCATGATGTGGGCTCTCTGGTGTTAGTTCACAGAGGCCTGGATCCCATAGCCTCTGTGCTCTTGGCCGCCTGCTGGGAGGTTCCAACTGCTGGATTCCTCACTTTTTTAATTTTTTAGGCCCTCTGTTGTGAGGATCCTCCTGCCTGCCTCACTCCCAGCCCCTTCGTGATGTGTGTCCTCTGGTTTGAGGTCACATGTGCTGGGTTCCTCACCTTTCGATGATGTGGGACCAATGGTCTTAGGAGACTCCTGCCTGGTTCACATCCCGTTTGTGATGTGGGCCCTCTGGTGAGAGTCTGATCCTGGCTGGGTTCCTCACCCATCTGTGAGGTGGGCCCTCTACTATCAGGTAACTCTTGCCTGGCTTGCTCACCTCGCCTTGTTGACATGAGCCCTCTGGTGGCACTTGGACCCTGCTGGGAGCCTCCTCATCTCTTTGATGAGGGCCCTCTGACGTCAGGCCCTAACTGTTGGGCTCCCCAACTTTTCTTAGTGAGCCCAGTGATGCTCGGGCACTCCTCTTAGGTTCCCATCTCCATGGGGATGTGGGCCTTCTGCTCTGAGGTTCCAACGGCTGGGTTGATCACAGTTTCATGATGTGGGCTCTCTGGTGTTAGTTCACTGTGGCCTGGATCCCATAGCCTCTGTGCTCTTGGCCGCCTGCTGGGAGGTTCCAACTGCTGGATTCCTCACTTTTTAAATTTTTTAGGCCCTCTGTTGTGAGGATCCTCCTGCCTGCCTCACTCCCAGCCCCTTCGTGATGTGTGTCCTCTGGTTTGAGGCCACATGTGCTGGGTTCCTCACCTTTCGATGATGTGGGACCAATGGTCTTAGGAGACTCCTGCCTGGTTCACATCCCCTTGGTGATGTGGGCCCTCTGTTGAGAGTCTGATCCTGGCTGGGTTCCTCACCCTTCTGTGAGGTGGGCCGTCTGCTGTGAGGTCACTCCTGCCTGGCTTGCTCACCTCGCCTTGTGGACATGAGCCCTCTGGTGGCACTTGGAGCCTGCTGGGAGTCTCCTCCCCTCGGTGATGAGGGCCCTCTTGCGTCAGGCCCTAACTGCTGGGCTCACCACATTTTGTGATGTGCGCCCAGTGGTTCGAAGACACTCCATCCAGGTTCACATCCCCATTGGGATGTGGGCCTTCTGCTCTGAGGTCCCAACGGCTGGGTTGTTCACAGTTTCATGATGTGGGCTCTCTGCTGTTAGTTCGCTCTGGCCTGGATGTCATAGCCTCTGTGCTCTGGGCCGCCTGCTGGAAGGTTCCAACTGCTCGATTCCTCAACTTTTGTATTCTATGGGTCCTGTGTTGTGATGCTCCTCCTGCCTGCCTCACTCGCAACCCCTTCTTGATGTGGGTCCTCTGGTTTGAGGCCACATGTGCTGGGTTCCGCAACTTTCAATGATGTGGCCCCACTGGTGTGAGGACACTCCTGCCTGGTTCCCATCCCCTTGGTGATGTGGGCCTTCTGGTGACAGTCTTATCCTGGCTGGGTTCCTCACTCTTCTGTGAGGTAGGCCCTCTGCTGTGAGGTCAATCCTGCCTGACTTGCACACATCACCTTGGTGACGTGGGCCCTCTGTTGGCACATGGAACCTGCTGGGAGCCTCCTGCCCTCGGTGATGACGGCCCTCTAGCATCAGGCCCTAACTGCTGGGCTCCCCACGTTTTCTGATGTGAACCCAGTGATGCCAGGACACTCCTGTCAGGTTCCCATCCCCATGGGGATGTGGGCTTTCTGCTCTGAGGTCCCAACGCCTGGGTGGCTCACAGTTTCATGATGTGGGCTCTCTGGTGTTAGTTCACTCCTGCCTGCATCCCATAGCTTCTGTGCTCTCGGCCGCCTGCTGGGAGGTTCCAAATGCTGGATTCCTCACCTTTTTTATTCTTTGGGCCCTCTGTTTTTAGGCTACTCCTACCTGCCTCACTCCCATCCCCTTTGTGATGTATGTCCTCTGATATGAGGCCGTATGTGCTGGGTTCTTCACCTTTCAATGATGTGGCCCCACTGGTGGGAGGACAGTCCTGACTGGTTCCCATCCCCTTGGTGTTGTGGGCCCTCTGGCAAGAGTCTCATCCTACCTCGGTTCCTCACCCTTCTGTGAGATAGGCCCTCTGCTGTGAGGTCACTACTGCCTGGCTGACGCATGCCACCTTGTAGACGTGGGCCCTCTGTTGGCAGTTGGAACCTGCTGGGAGTCTCCTCCCCTCAGTTATGAGGGCTCCCTGGCGTCGGGCCCTAACTGCTGGGCTCCTAACATTTTCTGATATGTGCTAAGTGGTGCGAAGCCACTCCTGCCAGGTTCCCATCCCAATGGGGATGTGGGCCTTCTGTTCTGAGGTCCCAACGGCTGGGTTGCTCACAGGTTCATGATGTGGGCCCTCTGCTGTGAGTTCACTGTGGCCTGGATCCCATAGCCTCGGTGCTCTGGGCCACTTGCTGGGAGGTTCCAACTGCTGGATTCCTCAACTTTTATATTCTATGGACCCTGTGTTGTGAGGCCAGTCCTGCCAGCCTCATTCCGAAACCCTTGGTGATGTGGTTCCTCTGGTTTGAGGCTACATGTGCTGGGATCCTCACCTTTCGATGATGTTGTCCCACTGGTGTGGGGACACTCCTGCCTGGTTCCCATCCCCTTGGCGATGTGGGCCCTCTGGTGAGAGTCTGAACCTGGCTGTGTTCCTCACCCTTCTGTGAGGTGGGCCCTCTGCTGTGAGGTCACTCCTGCCGGGCTGGCACACTCTTATTTTGCCTCACACCCAGCCCCTTGGTGATAGGTGTCCTATGGTTTGAAGCCACATGTTCTGGGTTCCTCACCTTTAGATGATGTGGCCCTACTCATGTGAGGACACTCCTGCCTGGTTCCAATCCATTTGGTGATGTGGGCCCTCTGGTGCAAGTCTGATCCTGACTGGGTTCGTCACACTTCTCTGAGGTGGGCCCTCTGCTGTGAGGTCTTTCGTGCCTGGTTGGCACACATCGCCTTGGTGACGTCAGCCCTCTGGTGGCAGTTGGAGCCTGCTGGGAGCCTCCTTCCCTTGGTGATGAGGGTCCTCTGGCGTCAGGCCCTAACTGCAGGTCTCCCAAAATTTTCTGACATGTTCTCAGTGGTGCGAGGACACTCCTACCAGATTTATATCCCCATGGGGATGTGGGCCTCCTGCTCTGAGGTCCCAATGGCTGGGTTGCTCAGTTTCATGACATGGGCCCTCTTCTGTGAGTTCACTGTGGCCTGGATCCCATAGCCTCGGTGCTCTGGGCCGCCTGCTGGGAGGTTCCAACTGCTGGATTCCTCACTTTTTTATTCTATGGGCCCAGTGTTGTGAGGCTACTCCTGCCTGCCTCACTCCAAGGCCCTTGGTGATGTGGGTCCTCTGGTTTGAGGACACATGTGCTGAGTACGTCACCTTTCGCTGATGTGGCCCCACTGGTGTGAAGACACTCCTGCCTGGTTCCCATCCCCTTGGTGATGTGGGCCCTCTGGTGAGAGTCTGATGTTGGCTGGGTTTCTCACCCTTCTGTGAGGTGGGACCTCTGCTGTGAGGTAACTCATGCCTGGCTTGCTTATGTTGCCTTGGCAACGTGAGCACTCAGGTGGCAGTTGGGGCCTGCTGGGAATCTCCTCCCCTCGGTTATGAGAGCTCTGGATAAAACACATATGCCCTTTTTTGCCAAGTGCATTATTTTCCAAGTTCTGTCTCTTTTCCTATGCTTTAAGAGCGACTCCCGTGTACCTTCTGAAATCGGTTTCCAGCAATCCTGCCCCGCATTCAAGTCCTCTTCGCAGCCTTACTTCAGTATAATTTTGGATGATAGCTGTCATTTATAACTCTGCAGGTTTGTGAATAACAGTGTCCCTGAGCTCCTTTCTTCAACTCGCTTTCTTGTGAGCTGGCCGTAAAACTGCAGGATCTCTTCAGGTCCTAATCTGGTCCCAGCATGGCATGCGGAGCCTCTGGTTCATTCGTCTTCCTGGTGGGAAATGAGAGTTAAATTTGCCCGTCCAGACACCTACAGATAGTCTCACATTGGTTCTCCTTATTCCTGTTCATATTCCGCAGAAATTGCAAACTGGGCCAAACAGGAGGTTAAAGGCACTGACTCTCCAAGTGGGGAGAGTGTTAGTAAAGCATCTGGAATGTTGCACCCGAGTACCAGGGGATGAAAACTGAGACACATTTGAACACGTTTCCCGATCACACGGTGGATCATACTCTGGGTTCCACATGCATGTTTTAGCTGAAGGAAGAATCCCTTAAACCTGGAGAGTTGAGACCCATGGAATGGGTACCATGCAATATGACTTCAAAGGGTCTGCATTTGCTCACCGAACCTCACCAATCCTATCACTGCAGTGTTTATGCCGCTGTACACACGCTTGATTCTCTTTCAGAGACATATAAATCGATAGGTTTTAAGATTCTTACTAGTCAGGTATATTCTTAGGCGTTTAATATGGGGTGTTGAGTCCACTTCGTTGAGCAAGGAGTAGCTCTTGTCTATTACATATTTGGCTTATGGAACGGTATCTGTGCTAATTTCAATCTCTGGTTTTATGCAGCACCCCAACTCACCTTTCCCCTCAAGCAAGCATAAGTTGGTTTTCTACATTTGAGACCCTGTTCTGTTTTGTAATTCAGTTCCTGTGTAGCCAAGTTTACATTCCGTGCAGTAGTGATATCTTATGTTGTTTCTTTTTCTGTGTGACTTATTTCACTTAGAATCATTGTACCTGAATCCACTCATTATGCTGCTACGGACCTGATGACATAGATTTCATTGCTGAGTGACATTGCATTGTACGTAAGTACCACAACTTCTTTATCCATTTTTCGCTTTCTGTGATATTGAACATGTACCGTAAACGAGGTTCTTGTAAACAGAGCCATCCCAAACTTTGGGGTGGCTGTGTCTTTTTGATTTTAATTTCCCTAAGCTATAGGACCATAAGTGGAAGTGCCCTAGGCTCTGTTGCTTTGTTTTTTAGATGTTTCAGGAAACACCATACACTTCTCCAGAGTGGCTGTTGGCAATTTACATCCCGCCCATCAGCATAACAAGGCTCCAAGTTCTCCATGGCCTGTCCTGCCTTTCTGGATTTTACACTTTTCTCAGATGGCCCTTTTGACCGGGGGGCAGTGAGACTTCATTGTAGTGCAGATTTCCTTTGCAAGCTTGTTTGGTTGGCCAAAAAGGGCGTATGCGTTTTTTCCTCAGGAAAAAACGCATATGCCCTTTTTGGCCAAGTGCATCATTGTGGACGTTCTGCCTCTTTTCCTATGCTTTACATGCAATTCCAGTCTACCTCCTGAAATTGGTTTCCTGCAATTCTGCCCCGCTTTCAACTCCACTTGGCAGCCTTACTTCAATATCTTTTTGGACGATAGCTGTCATTTATAACTCTGCAGGTTTGTGAATGACAGTGCCCATGAGCTCCTTTCTTCAACTCGCTTTCTTGTGAGCTGGCCGCAACACCGCAGGATTGCTTCAGGCCCTAGTGTTGTTCCGGCATGGCACGCTGAGCCTTTGGTTAATTCCTCTTCCTGGTGGGAAATGAGAGTTAAATTTGCCCGTCCCGACACCTCCAGCTAGTCTCTCATTGGTTCTCCCTATTCCTGTTCATTTTCCGCAGAAATTGCAAACTGGGCCAAACAGGAGGTTAAAGGCACTGACTCTCCAAGTGGGGAGAGTGTTAGTAAAGCGTCTGGAATGTTGCACCCGAGTACCGGGGGACGAAACCTGAGACCCTTTAAACACGTTTCCCGATCACACGGTGGATCATACTCTGGGTTCCACATGCATGTTTTAGCTGAAGGAAGAATCCCTTAAACCTGGAGAGTTGAGACCCATGGAATGGGTACCATGCAATATGATTTCAAAGGGTCTGCATTTGCTCACTGAACCTCACCAATCCTATCACTGCTGCGTTTATGCCGCTGAATATATTCAGGAAAAAACACATACGCCCTTTTTGGCCAAGTGCATCATTGTGGACGTTCTGCCTCTTTTCCTATGCTTTACATGCAATTCCAGTCTACTTCCTGAAATCGGTTTCCTGCAATTCTGCCCCGCTTTCAAGTCCTCTTGGCAGCCTTACTTCAATATATTTTTGGACGATAGCTGTCATTTATAACTCTGCAGGTTTGTGAATTACAGTGCCCCTGAGCTCCTTTCTTCAACTCGTTTTCTTGTGAGCTGGCCGCAACACCGCAGCATTGCTTCAGGCCCTAGTGTGGTTCCAGAATGGCACGCTGAGCCTTTGGTTAATTCCTCTTCCTGGTGGGCAATGAGAGTTAAATTTGCCCGTCCAGACACCTCCAGCTAGTCTCTCATTGGTTCTCCCTATTCCTGTTCATTTTCCGCAGAAATTGCAAACTGGGCCAAACAGGAAGTTAAAGGCACTGACTCTCCAAGTGGGGAGAGTGTTAGTAAAGCATCTGGAATGTTGCACCCGAGTACCGGGGGATGAAAACTGAGTCATTTTGAACATGTTTCCCGATCACACGGTGGATCATACTCTGGGTTCCACATGCATGTTTTAGCTGAAGGAAGAATCCCTTAAACCTGGAGAGTTGAGACCCATGGAATTGGTACCATGCAATATGACTTGAAAGGGTCTGCATTTGCTCACCGAACCTCAACAATCCTAACACTGCTGCGTTTATGCCGCTGTACACACGCTTGATTCTCTTTCGGAGACATATAAATCCATAGGTTTTAAGATTCTTACTAGTCAGGTATATTCTTATGCGTTTAATATGGGGTGTTGAGTCCACTTCGTTGAGCAATGAGTAGCTCTTGTCTATTACATATTTGGCTTATGGAACGGTATCCGTTCTAATTTCAATGTCTGGTTTTATGCAGCACCCCAACTCACCTTTCCCCTTAAGCAAGCATAAGTTGGTTTTCTACATTTGAGACCCTGTTCTGTTTTGTAATTCAGTTCCTGTGTAGCCAAGTTTACATTCCGTGTAGTAGTGATATCTTATGATGTTTCTTTTTCTGTGTGACTTATTTCACTTAGAATCATCGTACCTGAATCCACTCATTATGCTGCTACGGGCCTGATGACATAGATTTCATTGCTGAGTGATATTGCATTGTACGTAAGTACCACAACTTCTTTACCCATTTTTCGCTTTCTGTGATATTGAACTTGTACCGTAAACGAGGTTCTTGTAAACAGAGCCGTCCCAAACTTTGGGGTGGCTGTGTCTTTTTGATTTTAATTTCCCTAAGCTATAGGACCATAAGTGGAAGTGCCCTAGGCTCTGTTGCTTTGTTTTTTAGATGTTTCAGGAAACACCATACACTTCTCCAGAGTGGCTGTTGGAAATTTACATCCCGCCCATGAGCATAACAAGGCTCCCAGTTCTCCATGGCCTCTCCTGCCTTTCTGGATTTTACACTTTTATCAGATGGCCCTTTTGACTGGAGGCCAGTGAGACTTCATTGTAGAGCAGATTTCGTTTGCAAGCTTGCTTGGTTGGCCAAAAAGGGCGTATGCGTTTTTTCTTGAATATATTCAGGAAAAAACGCATACGCCACTTTTGGCCAAGTGCATCATTGTGGACGTTCTGCCTCTTTTCCTATGCTTTACATGCAATTCCAGTCTACCTCCTGAAATCGGTTTCCTGCAATTCTGCCCCGCTTTCAAGTCCTCTTGGCAGCCTTACTTCAATATATTTTTGGACGATAGCTGTCATTTATAACTCTGCAGGTCTGTGAATGACAGTGCCCCAGAGCTCCTTTCTTCAACTCGCTTTCTTGTGAGATGGCCGCAACACCGCAGCATTGCTTCAGGCCCTAGTGTGGTTCCGGCATGACATGCTGAGCCTTTGGTTAATTCCTCTTCCTGGTGGGAAATGAGAGTTAACTTTGCCCATCCAGACACCTCCAGCTAGTCTCTCATTGGTTCTCCCTATTCCTGTTCATTTTCCACAGAAATTGCAAACTGGGCCAAACAAGAGGTTAAAGGCACTGACTCTCCAAGTGGGGAGAGTGTTAGTAAAGCGTCTGGAATGTTGCACCCGAGTACCGGGGGACGAAAACTGAGACACATTTGAACACATTTCCCAATCACACGGTGGATCATACTCTGGGTTCCACATGCATGTTTTAGCTGAAGGAAGAATCCCTTAAACCTGGAGAGTTGAGACCCATGGAATGGGTACCATGCAATATGACTTCAAAGGGTCTGCATTTGCTCACCGATCCTCACGAATCCTATCACTGCTGCGTTTATGCCGCTCTACACATGCTTGATTCTCTTTCGGAGACATATAAATCCATAGGTTTTAAGATTCTTACTAGTCAGGTATATTCTTAGGTGTTTAATATGGGGTGTTGAGTCTACTTCGTTGAGCAAGGTGTAGCTCTTGTCTATTACATATTTGTCTTATTGAACGGTATCTGTGCTAATTTCAATCTCTGGTTTTATGCAGCACCCCAACTCACCTTTCCCCTTAAGCAAGCATAAGTTGGTTTTCTACATTTGAGACCCTGTTCTGTTTTGTAATTCAGTTCCTTTGTAGCAAAGTTTACATTCCGTGTAGTAGTGATATCTTATGATGTTTCTTTTTCTGTGTGACTTATTTCACTTAGAATCATCATACCTGAATCCACTCATTATGCTGCTACGGGCCTGATGACATAGATTTCATTGCTGAGTGATATTGCATTGTACGTAAGTACCACAACTTCTTTATCCATTTTTCGCTTTCTGCGATATTGAACTTGTACCGTAAACGAGGTTCTTGTAAACAGAGCCATACCAAACTTTGGGGTGGCTGTGTCTTTATCGTTTTAATTTCCCTAAGCTATAGGACCATAAGTGGAAGTGCTCTAGGCTCTGTTGCTTTGTTTTTTAGATGTTTCAGGAAGCACCATACACTTCTCCAGATTGGCTGTTGGCAATTTACATCCCGCCCATCAGCATAACAAGGCTCCCAGTTCTCCATGGCCTGTCCTGCCTTTCTGGATTTTACACTTTTTTCAGATGGCCCTTTTGACCGGGGGGCAGTGAGACTTCATTGTAGTGCAGATTTCCTTTGCAAGCTTGCTTGGTTGGCCAAAAAGGGCGTAGGCTTTTTTTCTTGAGGAAAAATCGCATATGCCCTTTTTGGCCAAGTGCATCATTGTGGACGTTCTGCCTCTTTTCCTATGCTTTACATGCAATTCCAGTCTACCTCCTGAAATCGGTTTCCTGCAATTCTGCCCCGCTTTCAAGTCCTCTTGGCAGCCTTACTTCAATATATTTTTGGACGATAGCTGTCATTTATAACTCTGCAGTTTTGTGAATTACAGTGCCCCTGAGCTCCTTTCTTCAACTTGCTTTCTTGTGAGCTGGCCGCAACACCGCAGCATCGCTTCAGGCCCTAGTGTTGTTCCGGCATGGCACGCTGAGCCTTTGGTTAATTCCTCTTCCTGGTGGGAAATGAGAGTTAAATTTGCCCGTCCAGACACCTCCAGCTAGTCTCTCATTGGTTCTCCCTATTCCTGTTCATTTTCCGCAGAAATTGCAAACTGGGCCAAAAAGGAGGTTAAAGTCACTGACTCTCCAAGTGGGGAGAGTGTTAGTAAAGCGTCTGGAATGTTGCACCCGAGTACCAGGGGACGAAAACTGACACATTTGAACACGTTTCCCGATCACACGGTGGATCATACTCTGGGTTCCACATGCATGTTTTAGCTGAAGGAAGAATCCCTTAAACCTGGAGAGTTGAGACCCATGGAATGGGTACCATGCAATATGACTTCAAAGGGTCTGCATTTGTTCACCGAACCTCATCAATCCTATCACTGCTGCGTTTATGCCGCTATACACACGCTTGATTCTCTTTCGGAGATATATAAATCCATAGGTTTTAAGATTCTTACTAGTCAGGTATATTCTTAGGCGTTTAATATGGGGTGTTGAGTCCACTTCGTTGAGCAAGGTGTAGCTCTTGTCTATTACATATTTGGCTTATGGAACGATATCTGTGCTAATTTCAATGTCTGGTTTTATGCAGCACCCCAACTCACCTTTCCCCTTAAGGAAGCATAAGTTGGTTTTCTACATTTGAGACCCTGTTCTGTTTTGTAATTCAGTTCCTGTGTAGCCAAGTTTACATTCCGTGTAGTAGTGATATCTTATGATGTTTCTTTTTCTGTGTGACTTATTTCACTTAGAATCATCGTACCTGAATCCACTCATTATGCTGCTATGGGCCTGATGACATAGATTTCATTGCTGAGTGATATTGCATTGTAGGTAAGTACCACAACTTCTTTATCCATTTTTCACTTTCTGTGATATTGAACTTGTACCGTAAACGAGGTTCCTGTAAACAGAACCGTCCCAAACTTTGGGGTGGCTGTGTCTTTTTGATTTTAATTTCCCTAAGCTATAGGACCATAAGTGGAAGTGCCCTAAGCTCTGTTGCTTTGTTTTTTAGATGTTTCAGGAAACACCATACACTTCTCCAGAGTGGCTGTTGCCAATTTACATCCCGCCCAGCAGCATAACAAGGCTCCCAGTTCTCCATGGCCTGTCCTGCCTTTCTGGATTTTACACTTTTTCAGATGGCCCTTTTGACCTGGGGGAAGTGAGGCTTCATTGTAGTGCAGATTTCCTTTGCAAGCTTGCTTGGTTGGCCAGAAAGGGCATATGCGTTTCTTCATGAATATATTCAGGAAAAAACGCATGCGCCCTTTTTGGCCAAGTGCATCATTGTCGACGTTCTGAGTCTTTTCATATGTTGTCAATGCAATTCTAGTCTACCTCTTGAAATCGGTTTCCTGCAATTCTACCTTGCTGTCAGTGCCTCTTCATAGCCTTACCTCAATATACTTTTGGAAAATAGTTGGCCTTTATAACTCTGCAGGTTTTTGAATTGCAGTGGCCCTTAGCTCCATTTTTCAGCTCTTATTTTTGTGATCTTGCCTCATATCCACAGGATTTTTTCATGCCCTATTCTTCTTCTGGGGCGCCTTGCTCTGCCTTTGGTTAATTCTTCTTCCTGATGTGAAATTAGAGTGACATGTGCCCATTGAAACCGCTACAGCTATTTTCTCACTGGTTCCCCCTATTCCCATTCATCCTCCGCACTAACTGCAGACTGTGCGATACCGGAACTTAAAGGCATTGACTCTCCGTGTGGGGATGTTGTTAGTAAAGTGGCTGGAATGTTGATCCGGAGCCCCAGGAGAGGAAAATGAGGTGCGTTTTAGAAACCTTTCCCGATCATATGGTATACCATCCGCTGGATTTCCCATGCATGGTTTAGCTGTAGGAAGATTTCCTTCAACCTGGAGTGTTGGGACCCTTGGAATGAGTAGCATGAAGTATTGCATTAAACTTTCGGCAGTTGCTCACCAAAGCTCACCAATCCTCTCAGCCCCAAGTGTCCAGCCTTATGTCTTATCCAGCTGTGGGGTTTATATGTGGTCATTCCATGTTGCATCACAGCCCCTGAGCGAATTTTGTAAGAATTTTTCTCTCTTTCATTGTTTCTGCGTTTTGGTTTTAAAATTTATTTCTATAATGGGGTTTAGCTCATTTTCACTGCTGTGTTTGGCCACTCTGCACACACTTGATTCCCTTATGGAGATATATCAATACATGGGTTTTAAGATTCTTATTACTCAGATATATTTCTCTGCGGTGTATAGGGTGTGTTGAGGCCAGTTCATTGAGCAAGGTGTAGATCTTGTCTAATACCTATTTGGTTTATTGAACGGTATCTGTGCTAATTTCAAACTCTGGTTTTATGCATCACCCCACCTCTCCTTTCCCCTTAAGCTGACATAAGTGTGTTTTCTAAATGTGAGACACTGTTCTGTTTTGTAATTCATTTTTTGTGCAGCCATATTTATCCTCCCTCTATAAGTGATATCTTATGATATGTTTCTTTTTCTGTTTGACTTATTTCAAGTAGTATTATCGGACCTAAATCCACTCTTTATCCTTCTACTAGCCTTATTACATTGATTTCATGGTGAAGAGATATTCCATTGTACATAAGTACCACATTTTCTTTATCCATTGTTCTCTTTCCTGGGATATTTAAGGTGTACTGAAGTTGAGGTTCTTGTAAACAGAGTAGCCCTAAACTGTGGTGTGCTTGTGTCTTGTTGATTTTTAGACTTCCCTAGATATACTTCCATGATTGGAAGTGCCCTATGCTCTGTAGCTCTGTTTTTTAGATGATTTAGGAACCACCATACACTTCTCCAGAGTGGCTCTCGGCAGTTCACACACTGTCCATCAGCGTATAAAGGCTCCCTGTTCTCCATGGCCTGTCCTGCATTTCTGGTTTTTACAATTTTTTCGGATGGCCCTTTTGACCGGTGGGAAATGAGACTTCTTTGTTGTGCACATTTGCATTGCTTGCTTGCTTGGTTGCCCATAAAGTGCGTATGCGTTTTTTCCTGGATATATTCAGGAAAAAACGCATACTCCTTTTTGGGCCAACTGCATCATTGTCGAAATTCTGCCGCTTTTCATGTGCTTTAAAGACGAGTCCAATCTATCTCTTGAAATCTGTTTCTTGCAATTCTGTCTTGCATTCAGATCCTCTTCTTTGCCTTACCTCAACATATTTTTGGACGTTAGTTTTCATTTATAACTCTGCAGGTTTGTGAATTGCAGTGACCCTGAGCTCCATTTTTTAAGTTGCTCTTTTGTGAGCTGGCCTCAAAGCCGCAGGATTGCTTCAGGCCCTATTTTGGCTCCAGCGAGGCGGGCTGAGCCTTTTTTTAATTCTTATTCTTAATTGGAAATTAGAGTGACATATGCCCGTCCAAACCCCTACAACTATTCTCTCATTGGTTCCCCCTCTTCCCGTTCATCCTCCTCACAATTTGCAAAATGTGTGAAACAGAAGTTTAAATGTGCTGATTCTCTAAGTGGGGAGATTCTAAGTAACGTGGCTGGAATGATGAACAGGAGCACGAGGAGAGGATAAATGAGGTGCATTTTAGACACATCTCCCCATCACATGGTGTACAGTCCTCTGGGTTTTCCATGCATGTTTTAGCTGTAGGAAGATCCCTTGAACCTGCAGATTTGGGACCCATTGAATGGGTACCAGGTAGTATTACTTTAAAGGGTGTGCATTTCCTCACCCAACCTCACATTTCTCTTAGCACGAACAGTTTCCAGCCTTATGTGTCATCCTGCTGTGGGTCTAGATGTGTTCAATCCATGTTGCATCACCGTCCCTGAGGAAAAGTTGTAAGAGGTTTTCTCTGTCTCTCTGTCATTTATTTTTTTCAATTTATTACTATATTGGTTACAGCTGATTTTCAAAGCTCTGTTTCTTGCTGCTGTACATCCACTTGATTCACATACAGAGAGACATCAATAAATTCTTTTTCAGATTCTTACCAGTCATATATATTCTTTTCCGGTGACTTGAGTGTGCTGAGTGCAGTTCTTTTAGCTACCGTGTAGGCCTTGTTGATTATCAGTTTGGTATTTGGAATGGTATCTTTGCTAATTTCAACCTCCTGGATGATGCCTCACCCCTCCCCACCTTTCCCGTTTAGCAGCCTTACGCGTGTTTTCTACATACTTGACTATGTTTTTCTTTTGTAATTTATTTCATGTGTAGCCATTTTGGATTCCACCTTTAAGTGATATCTTATGATATGTGTCTTTTTCTTTTTGAATTATGTCACTTAGAATGATCATACGTAACTCCTCCGGAGTTGTTACAACTGGCCATATTTCATTGATTTCCAGGCTGAGTAATATTCCACTCTACATAAGTACCACATCTCTATCCATTTTTTCCCTCCAGAGACATTTAAGTTATATCCTAGTCGAGGATCTTTTAAACAGAGAGGCAGTAAACATTGGGGTGCCTGTGTCCTCTCGATTTTTGTTTTTCCCAAGACATACGCCCATGAGTGCAAGTGCCCTATGCTCTGTAGCTCATTTTTTAGATGCTTTAGTAAACACAATACACTTCTCCAGAATGGCCGTTGGCAATATACATTTCCACTATAAGCCTCACAGGGCTCCCTCTTCTCCTTGCCCTGTCCTGCATTTCTGGTGTTTACACTTTATGAGGATGGCTCTTCTGACTGATGCGAAGTGATATCTTTTGTAGTATTGATTTCCAGTGCCCACCTGTTTGGTTGGCTAAAAAAGTGTATGCCCTTTTCTTGAATATATACAGAAAAAAACGCATACAGCCTTTTTGGCCAACTGCAATGTTGGCAATGTTCAGCCCCTTTTCTTGTGCTTAATGGCGAGTCCTTCCTACCTCCTCAAATCCCTTTCCTGCCATTCTCCCTTGCTTACCAATCCTTTTCTCTGACTTTCCTCAAGACATTTTTCAGTGATAGATATTTTCAACTCTGCAGTTTCATGAATTTTACTGCCCCTGAGTTCCATTGTTCAACTTGTGTTTATGGGAACTGGCCACAAAGCAGTGGGATTTCCTCAAGCCCTATACTGTTTCCATGGGCAACCCTAGCCTTTGGTCAATTCGTCTTCCTGATTGGAAATTAGAGTGACATGTGCCTGTCTGAACACCTAGGACTTGTCTCTCATTGTTCCTCATCCTTCCGCTTCATCCTCTGGACAAATTCCAAACTGTACGCAACAGGATGTTGACAGTGCTGACATCTCCAAGTGGGGAGACTGTTAGTAAAGACGCTGGAGGGGTGAACCCGAGCACCAGGAGATGAGGAGATGAGATGCCTTTTCCAAACTCTTCCCGATCAGACGGTATACCATCCTCTGGGTGTGACAGACATGTTTTAGCAGTAGGAAGAGTCCCATTCATGTAAGGAGAACACCAGGGCTTTTTCAAAATCAGTGTCTCCCCGAAACCCAAACTGGGGAATTTTTTAAGCTACGGCTACACATATGTTCATTAAGGGCCTTGGGAAGTAGGCAGAGTCCAAACTTTAGATGATTGAAGTCTTCAGGGTCAGAAGCACTCACCACCGGCTTCCCTTAGGTTACACTTTAACTGTCATTGATAGATGATGTCAATAAAAATATCTATTCTTTTTCCGATTATTTCCCCTTATAGGTTATTGCAAAATATTGAGTGTAGTTCCCTGTGCTATACAGTAGTTCCTTGTTGATGATCTATTTTATACATAGCAGTGTGTATGTGTTAATTCCAAACTGTTAATTTATCCCTCCTCCCACCTTTCCCCTTTGGTAATAATAAATTATAAGATTTTATACTTCTCAGAAATGGGGGAGCTGAAAGAGAGGTATCATTTTCAATGGAAAAGCATTTAAAACAAGATTGAAGCTTTAACCAAGATTATTAGGTGTACATCCTTGGAAAGAAATCACTTCATTTCTCTAATATTGACCTGACAAATAAGACAAACCTTTTCACTGAACTTGCTTATAATAAAGTGATGGAAATATCAAATGGAAGTGTTAGAAACATCTTATTTTACCCGAGCCTTATAAACTGTTCTATGTTAACTACAGTTTGGCTCACACATCTGTTCATTGAAGTTACAATAGTCTCAATTTCTGTTACTGATCCTCCAGAGTGGACCCCAACAAGTGTCCCCCTGCCCAGTGTCATTGGGGCCAACAGATCGAGACTGAGTTTGGTTCACAAGCAAAGGAAACTTTATATTTTAAACAGAGAATGGAGAGGTGAGAGCACGCACTACCCCGTGGGCTGTGGGCTGGGCTGCTGTGTAGAGATCCTGTCAGAGTCAGTGGGAGGGAGGGGGCGGAGCACTCGAGAGCCGGGTTGGCTGCAGCTCAGCCTCTATATCTCGGAGTCTGCACTGGGCCCCAGGAGCTGAGGTGTCGACCCAGCCATTCTGCACTAGGAAATCTGGTCTGAAGTGCCGGGTGTGGAACCTCTGCATGCGGGACCCTAGGAGCACGTGAAATTAGACAAAGCACAAAGGATAAAAAAGGTCAGACTTGACTTTATTGCCCAGATTCTATTTTTATCTCCCAGGGATTTTTAATGGGCTTTGCTGGGGACAAACCCCTCCTCTGCCTTTTGTCCCGTTCCTCATTCTTGGAGTGCTGAGGGTGCAGACCCTTCTTCTGTAACTGCTGAGTGCTGAGTTGGGAGCCCTCATACCAGGGGACGAGGGTCAGAACTTCTCCCCAGCAGCCTCCAGGTGACGTTGATTGGCCCCAGGACCCCTGCCTCCCTGCTCGTCCGCCTGAGCACCAGCATTGGAAGTGTTATAGATTCTAATGACCTTTAAGGGTCCAGGAAAGAGATGTGCAGAGACGCTGTGGGGGCCGGTTTCACCCCGCCCCACATTTGTTCGGCCACCTTAGGCTGACCGTTTCTGCCAGCCTAGATGCTCTGACCAGTAGTCTGCTCTTTCTTCAATTAGGCCCCTGAATTAACGTAAAAACAGCACCAGGTGTCAGAGCCCTGCCCGCTCAACTCCCAGACAGTCCAGGGTCAATGGTGATCAAGGACCATGATGGCCACTGAGTCAACAGCCTTTTGAAGTAAACAGGAGTCCAGCCGGTCTTATTGGCCACCATCATCACGGTGTCTGTAGGCTTTTCTATGGTGACAGTGTGATATACGTTTCCCCCGCCAAGATTATTAGCTCCCCTCCGGGTGCAGTAAGTCCTGCAAGCAGTAGTCTACTCCTTCGGGACACACTATTGTTGTTTTATGAGAGAAACTCCAGGTCAAGTGATGTTCACATGAGTCGTCATGGTGCCCTGTTGCCCCTGGTTATCTCTCTGGATGTTGGAGTTGGAGGGCCTCCTCACTCGAGGTCGGTGTGCCCACGGAGCGAACCCTGCAACTTCAGGGCATGGTTGGTGATTAGGATCACCACGTGGGGTCCTTTTCCCTTAGGAGAGAGGTGGCCTTTTGGGCTGCTGATTTTCAGGTTTTTAGATACCGCCAGTATCTTGGCCAGATGTGGCAGTGGGCCAAGCCCCTTGGTGACTGTAGTTTATCCTACCTGGATGGCATTCTTGTGTTGTTCCATTTCAAGTGGTCCCAGTTTTTGCACTAATTCTCCAATGGCGACTCACCTTTCACCGGGAATGGAAAGGTCAAAGGGTTTAGCTCAATTAGGGAGTTCCAGGGCAAGGGTCTGAATTGACTGCTCTTTCCATTCTTGAAAGGCCACTTCTGGATTCTGTTCAAAAGGATCATCATCTTTTCCTTTCAGTGTTTCATATAGAGGCCCAGCTAGTAGACTGTAGTTAGGGATCCAGAAGCAGCAAACCCTGGCCTCCCCAGGAACCCCTAAGCTGTCTTCTAGTTTTAGAAAGGGGTAAGGCTGCAAATGGTTTCTTCCCTTTCCTGGGATGGGCTTCTCCGACCTTCTGTGAGAATGAAGCCCAGGCAGGTCACCGCAGTCTGTGATATTTGAGCTTTTTCTTGGACAACTTCTATCCTTTATTGGCTTGGTAGTTCAGAGGCCTCCTTAGTAGGGCTGGCGATCAGAATGTCGTCTGCATATTGAAGGAGGGTTTCCTTTTCCAGAGGTAGAACTTTTCAGTCTTTAGCTAAGCTTTCCCCAAAGATGGTGTGGGAATTTTTGAACCCTTGGGGCAAGACGGCCCGGAAGTATTGTTTTAGTTGTATGTTGAGTCCTGCCACTCACAAGCCAAAATTTCTTGTGACTCTGGGACTAATGGAATACAAAAGAAGGCATCATTGAGACTAATACAGAATACCATGTCCTGGTGGTTGGTAGAATGACCAGCAGGGTGTAGGAATTAGGAGCAACTGGAGGTATATCCTCAGTGGCTTCACTGACTGTCCTGACATCCTTTACCAGGTCCCCAGCAGCCCATGGGGCTCTCGTGGTCAGGCCAATCCCAGGATATGGAGCTCTCCTGGGCAGGTACCCCACCCCCAACCCAGCCCACGGGGCTCTCGTGGTCAGGCCTCTCCCAGGATACAGAGCTACCCTTGCAGGTACCGTGGCAGGGCTGGGCACACAGGAACCGTGCACATAGCTCTCACTGAAGAGCACCCCCATCTCACCTGTCGCTCAGAGCTGACACAGAGCACCTCAGAGCAGGACTTGAACTAACAAACAGCAGCTGCGACAGGTCTGTGACCCTGGGCATCACTCTGTGTGGCCTCCCTCCACCTGGTCTTCCAGAGACTTCCACTGCACCCGGGGCACCAGGCCTCTGTCTCCAACCACCACCCACCCCTCCTCTCCCTGACTCCTGGGTTCCTCTCATTAGGAGAGGCTTTTCTTGAAGTTGTCTCCCACTCATGGGCCAGATAAAATGATTAGAAAACAAGCCAAAGCTGCAGCCCCTTGTCTATCCTGACTCTCAGGAGCCCACACCTGTTCCTTGGACCTGGCCGGTTCAGCAAGTTCCATTTTCTGCAACTGTGAGCCCCTGAGGGGTGATGATTGGCTGACCTGGGCAGCCTTACCGTGCCGGCCAGCCCTCCCCAGGTGTGCCTGGGTTGAGATCAATATAAATACCACTCCAGGCAGCAAGAGCCCCTGCAGCTGTGCCTGACGCCATTTTCTCTGCCCTGTCAGCAGTCTCGGGGCTGGGCTGGTGGGAGGGAGTGAGAGGCCACGGCTTTGTGGGTGGCCCAGTGTGAGTGGGGCTCTGCTGGACTTTCTGCAGCAGTTGCCAGGCTGCCACCTGCTAAAGAAGAGGATGTGTCACCCATACCTGCTGCTGGAATTTCTCCCTGGGCAGAGGTGAGGAAGGAAAAAAGCAGTGGGAGCAGGGACAGGACGGGTATCTCAGGCAGGGAAATGGAAATCTTCCAGAAGAGCACCCAGGACCAGGGCCATCCTGGCTGGCCTGCAGGCACCAAGTCAGCTGGCATGCTGTCACTCATGTGGCTCCATGGCCCTTCCTCTAGGCTTTCAAGTCCTTGTATATATTCAGGTGTTTTACCTGGGAAGGGTGGGAACAGTTCAGCAGCAACTGGCCTGGGGCTCAGCTCACGTTCACTCACAGATGCCTCGGCACGGTGCCCCAGCTTTGCAATGAGGACGCTTGTTGTGTGGGGGCTGCTGGCTGAATGGGAGACGATTCCCCACCACTGACCAACTTCAGAATTGTTTACAACTGGAGCAAGGGCCCTGATACGGTTTCCCTCTGAGTAACTGGTGGGTTCTGTTTTTTTTTTCTCTTTTTCGTTTTTGGTTCAAGGTAGAATTTATTCCTCTTTTTTGTATTTACAGATATAAGCATGGAAATAATTTATTCATATAAATACATGTATGTGAAGGGAATAATTGTTTTTTCTGTTTTGTTTTTTAAATTTTATTTCTTTTTAATTTTGAATTTTATTTTATATTTTTATACAGCAAGTTCTTATTGGTTATCTATTTTATACATATAAATGTTTACATGCCAATCCCAATCTCTCAACTCCTCCCACCACCACCCCCCCAAGAGCTTTCCCCCCTTGTTGTCCATACGATTGTTGTCTACATCTGTTGCTCTATTTATGCCTTGCAAAACGGTTAATCTGTACAGTTTTTCTAGGTTCCACATATATGCATGAATATACAAGATTTGTTTTTCTCTTTCTGACTTACTTCACTCTGTATGACAGTCTCTAGATCCATCGACGTCTCTACAAATGACCCAATTTCATTCCTTTCATGGCTTAGTAATATTCCATTTTATATATGTACCACATCTTTATGCATTCGTCTGTCTGTGGGCATTTAGGTTGCTTCCATTACCTCGATATTGTAAATAGTGATGCAATGAACATTGCGGTGAATGTCTCTTTTTGATTTATGGTTTTGTCTGGGTATATGTCCAGTACTGGGATTGCTGTATCATATGGTAATTCTATTAATAGTTTCTTAAGAAACTCCATATTGTTCTCCATAGTGACTGTGTCAATTTATATTCCCAACAATAGTGGAAGAGGTTTCCTTTTCTCCACACCCATTCCAGCATTTGTTGTTTGTAGATTTTCAGATGATGCCCATTCTAACAGGTGTGAGGTGATACCTCATTGTTGAGTCCATTTCGTTGAGCAAGGGGTAGGTCTTCTCTATTACATATTTGGCTTATGGAACGGTATCTGTGCTAATTTCAAACTCTGGTTTTATGCAGCACCCCAACTCACCTTTCCCCTTAAGCAAGCATAAGTTGGTTTTCTAAACTTGAGACCCTGTTCTGTTTTGTAATTCAGTTCCTGTGTAGCCAAGTTTACATTCCGTGCATTAGTGATACCTTATGATGTTTCTTTTTCTGTGTGACTTATTTCACTTAGAATCATCGTGCCTCAATCCACTCATTATGCTGGTACAGGCCTGGTGACACAGATTTCATTGCTGAGTGGTATTCTGTTGTACGTAAGTACCGCAACTTCTTTATCAATTATTTGTTCTCTGGGATATTTAACTTGTACCGTAGAAGAGGTTCCTGTAAACAGAGCCATCCCAAATTTTGGGGTGGCTGTGTCTTTTTGATTTTAATTTCCCTAAGCTATAGGACCATAAGTGGAAATGCCCTAGACTCTGTTGCTTTGTTTTTCAGATGTATCAGGAAACACTATACACTTCTCCAGAGTGACTGTTGGCAATTTACATCCCGCCCATCAGCATAACAAGGCTCCCAGTTCTCCATGGCCTGTCCTGCCTTTCTGGATTTTACACTTTTTTCAGATGGCCCTTTAGACCAGGGGGAAGTGACACTTCATAGTAGTTCGGATTTCCATTGCAAGCTTGCTTGGTTTGCCAAAAAGGGCGTATGTGTTTTTTCCTGAATATATTCAGGAACAAACTCATACGCCCTTTTTTGTCACGTGCATCATTGTCGATGTTCTGCCTCTTTTCCTATGCTTTAAATGCAAATCCAGTCTACCTCCTGAAATCGGTTTCCTGAAATTCTGCCCCGCTTTCAAGTCCTCTTCGCAGCCTTACTTCAATATATTTTTGGACATTATCTGTCATTTATAACTCTGCAGGTTTGTGAATTACAGGGCCCCTGAGCTCCTTTCTTCAACTCGCTTTCTTGTGAGCTGGCCGCAAACCCGCAAGACTGCTTCAGGCCCTAATCTGCTTCTGGCAGGGCACGCTGAGCCTTTGGTTAATTCCTCTTCCTGGTGGGAAATGAGTGTTAAATATACCCGTCCAGACACCTACCTCACTCTCAACCCCTTGGTGATGTGGGTCCTCTGGTTTGTGGCCACCTTTGCTGGGTTCCTCACCTTTCGATGATGTGGTCCCACTAGTGTGAGGACACTCCTGTCTGGTTCTCATCCACGTGGTTATGTGGACCCCCTGGTGAGAGTCTGTTCCTGGCTGTGTTCCTCACCCTTCTGTGAGGGAGACCCTCTGCTGATAGGTCACTCCTGCATGGCTGGCACACATTGCCTTGGTGAAGTCAGCTGTGTGGTGGCAGTTGGAGCGTGCTGGGGATCTCCTGCCCCCGGTGATGAGGGCCCTCTTGCGTCAGGCCCTAACTGCTGGGCTCACCAACTTTTCTTAGTGAGCCCAATGATGCTTGGGCACTCCTCTTAGGACCCCATCTCCATGGGGATGTGGGCCTTCTGCTCTGAGGTCCCAACGGCTGGGTTGTTCACATTTTCATGATGTGGGCTCTCTGGTGTTAGTTCACAGAGGCCTGGATCCCATAGCCTCTGTGCTCTTGGCCGCCTGCTGGGAGGTTCCAACTGCTGGATTCCTCACTTTTTTAATTTTTTAGGCCCTCTGTTGTGAGGATCCTCCTGCCTGCCTCACTCCCAGCCCCTTCGTGATGTGTGTCCTCTGGTTTGAGGTCACATGTGCTGGGTTCCTCACCTTTCGATGATGTGGGACCAATGGTCTTAGGAGACTCCTGCCTGGTTCACATCCCCTTTGTGATGTGGGCCCTCTGGTGAGAGTCTGATCCTGGCTGGGTTCCTCACCCATCTGTGAGGTGGGCCCTCTACTATCAGGTAACTCTTGCCTGGCTTGCTCACCTCGCCTTGTTGACATGAGCCCTCTGGTGGCACTTGGACCCTGCTGGGAGCCTCCTCATCTCTTTGATGAGGGCCCTCTGACGTCAGGCCCTAACTGTTGGGCTCCCCAACTTTTCTTAGTGAGCCCAGTGATGCTCGGGCACTCCTCTTAGGTTCCCATCTCCATGGGGATGTGGGCCTTCTGCTCTGAGGTTCCAACGGCTGGGTTGATCACAGTTTCATGATGTGGGCTCTCTGGTGTTAGTTCACTGTGGCCTGGATCCCATAGCCTCTGTGCTCTTGGCCGCCTGCTGGGAGGTTCCAACTGCTGGATTCCTCACTTTTTAAATTTTTTAGGCCCTCTGTTGTGAGGATCCTCCTGCCTGCCTCACTCCCAGCCCCTTCGTGATGTGTGTCCTCTGGTTTGAGGCCACATGTGCTGGGTTCCTCACCTTTCGATGATGTGGGACCAATGGTCTTAGGAGACTCCTGCCTGGTTCACATCCCCTTGGTGATGTGGGCCCTCTGTTGAGAGTCTGATCCTGGCTGGGTTCCTCACCCTTCTGTGAGGTGGGCCGTCTGCTGTGAGGTCACTCCTGCCTGGCTTGCTCACCTCGCCTTGTGGACATGAGCCCTCTGGTGGCACTTGGAGCCTGCTGGGAGTCTCCTCCCCTCGGTGATGAGGGCCCTCTTGCGTCAGGCCCTAACTGCTGGGCTCACCACATTTTGTGATGTGCGCCCAGTGGTTCGAAGACACTCCATCCAGGTTCACATCCCCATTGGGATGTGGGCCTTCTGCTCTGAGGTCCCAACGGCTGGGTTGTTCACAGTTTCATGATGTGGGCTCTCTGCTGTTAGTTCGCTCTGGCCTGGATGTCATAGCCTCTGTGCTCTGGGCCGCCTGCTGGAAGGTTCCAACTGCTCGATTCCTCAACTTTTGTATTCTATGGGTCCTGTGTTGTGATGCTCCTCCTGCCTGCCTCACTCGCAACCCCTTCTTGATGTGGGTCCTCTGGTTTGAGGCCACATGTGCTGGGTTCCGCAACTTTCAATGATGTGGCCCCACTGGTGTGAGGACACTCCTGCCTGGTTCCCATCCCCTTGGTGATGTGGGCCTTCTGGTGACAGTCTTATCCTGGCTGGGTTCCTCACTCTTCTGTGAGGTAGGCCCTCTGCTGTGAGGTCAATCCTGCCTGACTTGCACACATCACCTTGGTGACGTGGGCCCTCTGTTGGCACATGGAACCTGCTGGGAGCCTCCTGCCCTCGGTGATGACGGCCCTCTAGCATCAGGCCCTAACTGCTGGGCTCCCCACGTTTTCTGATGTGAACCCAGTGATGCCAGGACACTCCTGTCAGGTTCCCATCCCCATGGGGATGTGGGCTTTCTGCTCTGAGGTCCCAACGCCTGGGTGGCTCACAGTTTCATGATGTGGGCTCTCTGGTGTTAGTTCACTCCTGCCTGCATCCCATAGCTTCTGTGCTCTCGGCCGCCTGCTGGGAGGTTCCAAATGCTGGATTCCTCACCTTTTTTATTCTTTGGGCCCTCTGTTTTTAGGCTACTCCTACCTGCCTCACTCCCATCCCCTTTGTGATGTATGTCCTCTGATATGAGGCCGTATGTGCTGGGTTCTTCACCTTTCAATGATGTGGCCCCACTGGTGGGAGGACAGTCCTGACTGGTTCCCATCCCCTTGGTGTTGTGGGCCCTCTGGCAAGAGTCTCATCCTACCTCGGTTCCTCACCCTTCTGTGAGATAGGCCCTCTGCTGTGAGGTCACTACTGCCTGGCTGACGCATGCCACCTTGTAGACGTGGGCCCTCTGTTGGCAGTTGGAACCTGCTGGGAGTCTCCTCCCCTCAGTTATGAGGGCTCCCTGGCGTCGGGCCCTAACTGCTGGGCTCCTAACATTTTCTGATATGTGCTAAGTGGTGCGAAGCCACTCCTGCCAGGTTCCCATCCCAATGGGGATGTGGGCCTTCTGTTCTGAGGTCCCAACGGCTGGGTTGCTCACAGGTTCATGATGTGGGCCCTCTGCTGTGAGTTCACTGTGGCCTGGATCCCATAGCCTCGGTGCTCTGGGCCACTTGCTGGGAGGTTCCAACTGCTGGATTCCTCAACTTTTATATTCTATGGACCCTGTGTTGTGAGGCCAGTCCTGCCAGCCTCATTCCGAAACCCTTGGTGATGTGGTTCCTCTGGTTTGAGGCTACATGTGCTGGGATCCTCACCTTTCGATGATGTTGTCCCACTGGTGTGGGGACACTCCTGCCTGGTTCCCATCCCCTTGGCGATGTGGGCCCTCTGGTGAGAGTCTGAACCTGGCTGTGTTCCTCACCCTTCTGTGAGGTGGGCCCTCTGCTGTGAGGTCACTCCTGCCGGGCTGGCACACTCTTATTTTGCCTCACACCCAGCCCCTTGGTGATAGGTGTCCTATGGTTTGAAGCCACATGTTCTGGGTTCCTCACCTTTAGATGATGTGGCCCTACTCATGTGAGGACACTCCTGCCTGGTTCCAATCCATTTGGTGATGTGGGCCCTCTGGTGCAAGTCTGATCCTGACTGGGTTCGTCACACTTCTCTGAGGTGGGCCCTCTGCTGTGAGGTCTTTCGTGCCTGGTTGGCACACATCGCCTTGGTGACGTCAGCCCTCTGGTGGCAGTTGGAGCCTGCTGGGAGCCTCCTTCCCTTGGTGATGAGGGTCCTCTGGCGTCAGGCCCTAACTGCAGGTCTCCCAAAATTTTCTGACATGTTCTCAGTGGTGCGAGGACACTCCTACCAGATTTATATCCCCATGGGGATGTGGGCCTCCTGCTCTGAGGTCCCAATGGCTGGGTTGCTCAGTTTCATGACATGGGCCCTCTTCTGTGAGTTCACTGTGGCCTGGATCCCATAGCCTCGGTGCTCTGGGCCGCCTGCTGGGAGGTTCCAACTGCTGGATTCCTCACTTTTTTATTCTATGGGCCCAGTGTTGTGAGGCTACTCCTGCCTGCCTCACTCCAAGGCCCTTGGTGATGTGGGTCCTCTGGTTTGAGGACACATGTGCTGAGTACGTCACCTTTCGCTGATGTGGCCCCACTGGTGTGAAGACACTCCTGCCTGGTTCCCATCCCCTTGGTGATGTGGGCCCTCTGGTGAGAGTCTGATGTTGGCTGGGTTTCTCACCCTTCTGTGAGGTGGGACCTCTGCTGTGAGGTAACTCATGCCTGGCTTGCTTATGTTGCCTTGGCAACGTGAGCACTCAGGTGGCAGTTGGGGCCTGCTGGGAATCTCCTCCCCTCGGTTATGAGAGCTCTGGATAAAACACATATGCCCTTTTTTGCCAAGTGCATTATTTTCCAAGTTCTGTCTCTTTTCCTATGCTTTAAGAGCGACTCCCGTGTACCTTCTGAAATCGGTTTCCAGCAATCCTGCCCCGCATTCAAGTCCTCTTCGCAGCCTTACTTCAGTATAATTTTGGATGATAGCTGTCATTTATAACTCTGCAGGTTTGTGAATAACAGTGTCCCTGAGCTCCTTTCTTCAACTCGCTTTCTTGTGAGCTGGCCGTAAAACTGCAAGATCTCTTCAGGTCCTAATCTGGTCCCAGCATGGCATGCGGAGCCTCTGGTTCATTCGTCTTCCTGGTGGGAAATGAGAGTTAAATTTGCCCGTCCAGACACCTACAGATAGTCTCACATTGGTTCTCCTTATTCCTGTTCATATTCCGCAGAAATTGCAAACTGGGCCAAACAGGAGGTTAAAGGCACTGACTCTCCAAGTGGGGAGAGTGTTAGTAAAGCATCTGGAATGTTGCACCCGAGTACCAGGGGATGAAAACTGAGACACATTTGAACACGTTTCCCGATCACACGGTGGATCATACTCTGGGTTCCACATGCATGTTTTAGCTGAAGGAAGAATCCCTTAAACCTGGAGAGTTGAGACCCATGGAATGGGTACCATGCAATATGACTTCAAAGGGTCTGCATTTGCTCACCGAACCTCACCAATCCTATCACTGCAGTGTTTATGCCGCTGTACACACGCTTGATTCTCTTTCGGAGACATATAAATCGATAGGTTTTAAGATTCTTACTAGTCAGGTATATTCTTAGGCGTTTAATATGGGGTGTTGAGTCCACTTCGTTGAGCAAGGAGTAGCTCTTGTCTATTACATATTTGGCTTATGGAACGGTATCTGTGCTAATTTCAATCTCTGGTTTTATGCAGCACCCCAACTCACCTTTCCCCTCAAGCAAGCATAAGTTGGTTTTCTACATTTGAGACCCTGTTCTGTTTTGTAATTCAGTTCCTGTGTAGCCAAGTTTACATTCCGTGCAGTAGTGATATCTTATGTTGTTTCTTTTTCTGTGTGACTTATTTCACTTAGAATCATTGTACCTGAATCCACTCACTATGCTGCTACGGACCTGATGACATAGATTTCATTGCTGAGTGACATTGCATTGTACGTAAGTACCACAACTTCTTTATCCATTTTTCGCTTTCTGTGATATTGAACATGTACCGTAAACGAGGTTCTTGTAAACAGAGCCATCCCAAACTTTGGGGTGGCTGTGTCTTTTTGATTTTAATTTCCCTAAGCTATAGGACCATAAGTGGAAGTGCCCTAGGCTCTGTTGCTTTGTTTTTTAGATGTTTCAGGAAACACCATACACTTCTCCAGAGTGGCTGTTGGCAATTTACATCCCGCCCATCAGCATAACAAGGCTCCAAGTTCTCCATGGCCTGTCCTGCCTTTCTGGATTTTACACTTTTCTCAGATGGCCCTTTTGACCGGGGGGCAGTGAGACTTCATTGTAGTGCAGATTTCCTTTGCAAGCTTGCTTGGTTGGCCAAAAAGGGCGTATGTGTTTTTTCCTGAGGAAAAAACGCATATGCCCTTTTTGGTCAAGTGCATCATTGTGGACGTTCTGCCTCTTTTCCTATGCTTTACATGCAATTCCAGTCTACCTCCTGAAATTGGTTTCCTGCAATTCTGCCCCGCTTTCAACTCCACTTGGCAGCCTTACTTCAATATCTTTTTGGACGATAGCTGTCATTTATAACTCTGCAGGTTTGTGAATGACAGTGCCCATGAGCTCCTTTCTTCAACTCGCTTTCTTGTGAGCTGGCCGCAACACCGCAGGATTGCTTCAGGCCCTAGTGTTGTTCCGGCATGGCACGCTGAGCCTTTGGTTAATTCCTCTTCCTGGTGGGAAATGAGAGTTAAATTTGCCCGTCCCGACACCTCCAGCTAGTCTCTCATTGGTTCTCCCTATTCCTGTTCATTTTCCGCAGAAATTGCAAACTGGGCCAAACAGGAGGTTAAAGGCACTGACTCTCCAAGTGGGGAGAGTGTTAGTAAAGCGTCTGGAATGTTGCACCCGAGTACCGGGGGACGAAACCTGAGACCCTTTAAACACGTTTCCCGATCACACGGTGGATCATACTCTGGGTTCCACATGCATGTTTTAGCTGAAGGAAGAATCCCTTAAACCTGGAGAGTTGAGACCCATGGAATGGGTACCATGCAATATGATTTCAAAGGGTCTGCATTTGCTCACTGAACCTCACCAATCCTATCACTGCTGCGTTTATGCCGCTGAATATATTCAGGAAAAAACACATACGCCCTTTTTGGCCAAGTGCATCATTGTGGACGTTCTGCCTCTTTTCCTATGCTTTACATGCAATTCCAGTCTACTTCCTGAAATCGGTTTCCTGCAATTCTGCCCCGCTTTCAAGTCCTCTTGGCAGCCTTACTTCAATATATTTTTGGACGATAGCTGTCATTTATAACTCTGCAGGTTTGTGAATTACAGTGCCCCTGAGCTCCTTTCTTCAACTCGTTTTCTTGTGAGCTGGCCGCAACACCGCAGCATTGCTTCAGGCCCTAGTGTGGTTCCAGAATGGCACGCTGAGCCTTTGGTTAATTCCTCTTCCTGGTGGGCAATGAGAGTTAAATTTGCCCGTCCAGACACCTCCAGCTAGTCTCTCATTGGTTCTCCCTATTCCTGTTCATTTTCCGCAGAAATTGCAAACTGGGCCAAACAGGAGGTTAAAGGCACTGACTCTCCAAGTGGGGAGAGTGTTAGTAAAGCGTCTGGAATGTTGCACCCGAGTACTGGGGGACGAAAACTTAGTCACATTTGAACACGTTTCCCGATCACATGGTGGATCATACTCTGGGTTCCACATGCATGTTTTAGCTGAAGGAAGAATCCCTTAAACCTGGAGAGTTGAGACCCATGGAATGGGTACCATGCAATATGACTTCAAAGGGTCTGCATTTGCTCACCGAACCTCACCAATCCTAACACTGCTTCGTTTATGCCGCTGTACACATGGTTGCTTCTCTTTTGGAGACATATAAATCCATAGGTTTTAAGATTCTTACTAGTCAGGTATATTCTTATGCGTTTAATATGGGGTGTTGAGTCCACTTCGTTGAGCAAGGAGTAGCTCTTGTCTATTACATATTTGGCTTATGGAACGGTGTCTGTGCTAATTTCAATCTCTGGTTTTATGCAGCACCCCAACTCACCTTTCCCCTTAAGCAAGCATAAGATGGTTTTCTACATTTGAGACCCTGTTCTGTTTTGTAATTCAGTTCCTGTGTAGCCAAGTTTACATTCCGTGTAGTAGTGATATCTTATGATGTTTCTTTTTCTGTGTGACTTATTTCACTTAGAATCATCGTACCTGAATCCACTCATTATGCTGCTATGGGCCTGATGACATAGATTTCATTGCTGAGTGATATTGCATTGTACGTAAGTACCACAACTTCTTTATCCATTTTTCGCTTTCTGTGATATTGAACTTGTACCGTAAACGAGGTTCTTGTAAACAGAGCTGTCCCAAACATTGGGGTGGTTGTGTCTTTTTGATTTTAATTTCCCTAAGCTATAGGAACATAAGTGGAAGTGCCCTAGGCTCTGTTGCTTTGTTTTTTAGATGTTTCAGGAAACACCATACACTTCTCCAGAGTGGCTGTTGGCAATTTACATCCCGCCCATCAGCATAACAAGGCTCCCAGTTCTCCATGGCCTGTCCTGCCTTTCTGGATTTTACACTTTTTTCAGATGACCCTTTTGACCGGGGGGCAGTGAGACTTCATTGTAGTGCAGATTTCCTTTGCAAGCTTGCTTGGTTGGCCAAAAAGGGCGTAGGCTTTTTTTCTTGAGGAAAAATCGCATATGCCCTTTTTGGCCAAGTGCATCATTGTGGACGTTCTGCCTCTTTTCCTATGCTTTACGTGCAATTCCAGTCTACCTCCTGAAATCGGTTTCCTGCAATTCTGCCCCGCTTTCAAGTCCTCTTGGCAGCCTTACTTCAATATATTTTTGGACGATAGCTGTCATTTATAACTCTGCAGTTTTGTGAATTACAGTGCCCCTGAGCTCCTTTCTTCAACTTGCTTTCTTGTGAGCTGACCGCAACACCGCAGCATCGCTTCAGGCCCTAGTGTTGTTCCGGCATGGCACGCTGAGCCTTTGGTTAATTCTTCTTCCTGGTGGGAAATGAGAGTTAAATTTGCCCGTCCAGACACCTCCAGCTAGTCTCTCATTGGTTCTCCCTATTCCTGTTCATTTTCCGCAGAAATTGCAAACTGGGCCAAACAGGAGGTTAAAGGCACTGACTCTCCAAGTGGGGAGAGTGTTAGTAAAGCGTCTGGAATGTTGCACCCGAGTACCAGGGGACGAGAACTGACACATTTGAACACGTTTCCCGATCACACGGTGGATCATACTCTGGGTTCCACATGCATGTTTTAGCTGAAGGAAGAATCCCTTAAACCTGGAGAGTTGAGACCCATGGAATGGGTACCATGCAATATGACTTCAAAGGGTCTGCATTTGCTCACCGAACCTCATCAATCCTATCACTGCTGCGTTTATGCCGCTATACACACGCTTGATTCTCTTTCGGAGACATATAAATCCATAGGTTTTAAGATTCTTACTAGTCAGGTATATTTTTAGGCGTTTAATATGGGGTGTTGAGTCCACTTCGTTGAGCAAAGTGTAGCTCTTTTTTATTACATATTTGGCTTATGGAACGATATCTGTGCTAATTTCAATGTCTGGTTTTATGCAGCACCCCAACTCACCTTTCCCCTTAAGGAAGCATAAGTTGGTTTTCTACATTTGAGACCCTGTTCTGTTTTGTAATTCAGTTCCTGTGTAGCCAAGTTTACATTCCGTGTAGTAGTGATATCTTATGATGTTTCTTTTTCTGTGTGACTTATTTCACTTAGAATCATCGTACCTGAATCCACTCATTATGCTGCTATGGGCCTGATGACATAGATTTCATTGCTGAGTGATATTGCATTGTAGGTAAGTACCACAACTTCTTTATCCATTTTTCACTTTCTGTGATATTGAACTTGTACCGTAAACGAGGTTCCTGTAAACAGAACCGTCCCAAACTTTGGGGTGGCTGTGTCTTTTTGATTTTAATTTCCCTAAGCTATAGGACCATAAGTGGAAGTGCCCTAGGCTCTATTGTTTTGTTTTTTAGATGTTTCAGGAAACACCATACACTTCTCCAGAGTGGCTGTTGGCAATTTACATCCCGCCCATCAGCATAACAAGGCTCCCAGTTCTCCATGGCCTGTCCTGCCTTTCTGGATTTTATACTTTTTTCAGATGGCCCTTTTGCCCGCGGGATAGTGAGACTTCATTGTAGTGCAGATTCCCTTTGCAAGCTTGCTTGGTTGGCCAAAAAGGGCGTATGCGTTTTTTCCTGAATATATTCAGGAAAAAACGCATACGCCCTTTTTGGCCAAGTGCATCATTGTGGACGTTCTGCCTCTTTTCCTATGCTTTACATGCAATTCCAGTCTACCTCCTGAAATCGGTTTCCTGCAATTCTGCCCCGCTTTCATGTCCTCTTGGCAGCCTTACTTCAATATATTTTTGGACGATAGCTGTCATTTATAACTCTGCAGGTTTGTGAATTACAGTGCCCCTGAGCTCCTTTCTTCAACTCGTTTTCTTGTGAGCTGGCCGCAACACCGCAGCATTGCTTCAGGTCCTAGTGTGGTTCCAGAATGGCACGCTGAGCCTTTGGTTAATTCCTCTTCCTGGTGGGCAATGAGAGTTAAATTTGCCCGTCCAGACACCTCCAGCTAGTCTCTCATTGGTTCTCCCTATTCCTGTTCATTTTCCGCAGAAATTGCAAACTGGGCCAAACAGGAGGTTAAAGGCACTGACTCTCCAAGTGGGGAGAGTGTTAGTAAAGCGTCTGGAATGTTGCACCCGAGTACCGGGGGACGAAAACTGAGTCACATTTGAACACGTTTCCCGATCACACGGTGGATCATACTCTGGGTTCCACATGCATGTTTTAGCTGAAGGAAGAATCCCTTAAACCTGGAGAGTTGAGACCCATGGAATTGGTACCATGCAATATGACTTGAAAGGGTCTGCATTTGCTCACCGAACCTCAACAATCCTAACACTGCTGCGTTTATGCCGCTGTACACACGCTTGATTCTCTTTCGGAGACATATAAATCCATAGGTTTTAAAATTCTTACTAGTCAGGTATATTCTTAGGCGTTTAATATGGGGTGTAGAGTCCACTTCGTTGAGCAATGAGTAGCTCTTGTCTATTACATATTTGGCTTATGGAACGGTATCCATTCTAATTTCAATCTCTGGTTTTATGCAGCACCCCAACTCACCTTTCCCCTTAAGCAAGCATAAGTTGGTTTTCTACATTTGAGACCCTGTTCTGTTTTGTAATTCAGTTCCTGTGTAGCCAAGTTTACATTCCGTGTAGTAGTGATATCTTATGATGTTTCTTTTTCTGTGTGACTTATTTCACTTAGAATCATCGTACCTGAATCCACTCATTATGCTGCTACGGGCCTGATGACATAGATTTCATTGCTGAGTGATATTGCATTGTACGTAAGTACCACAACTTCTTTACCCATTTTTCGCTTTCTGTGATATTGAACTTGTACCGTAAACGAGGTTCTTGTAAACAGAGCCGTCCCAAACTTTGGGGTGGCTGTGTCTTTTTGATTTTAATTTCCCTAAGCTATAGGACCATAAGTGGAAGTGCCCTAGGCTCTGTTGCTTTGTTTTTTAGATGTTTCAGGAAACACCATACACTTCTCCAGAGTGGCTGTTGGCAATTTACATCCCGCCCATCAGCATAACAAGGCTCCCAGTGTTCCATGGCCTGTCCTGCCTTTCTGGATTTTACACATTTTTCAGATGGCCCTTTTGACTGGGGGGCAGTGAGACTTCATTGTAGTGCAGATTTCCTTTGCAAGCTTGCTTGGTTGGCCAAAAAGGGCGTATGCGTTTTTTCCTGAATATATTCAGGAAAAAACGCATACGCCCTTTTTGGCCAAGTGCATCATTGTGGACGTTCTGCCTCTTTTCCTTTGCTTTACATGCTATTCCAGTCTACCTCCTGAAATCGGTTTCCTGCAATTCTGCCCCGCTTTCAAGTCCTCTTGGCAGCCTTACTTCAATATATTTTTGGACGATAGCTGTCATTTATAACTCTGCAGGTATGTGAATGACAGTGCCCCTGAGCTCCTTTCTTCAACTCGTTTTCTTGTGAGCTGGCCGCAACACCGCAGCATTGCTTCAGGCCCTAGTGTGGTTCCGGCATGGCACGCTGAGCCTTTGGTTAATTCCTCTTCCTGGTGGGAAATGAGAGTTAAATTTGCCCGTCCAGACACCTCCAGCTAGTCTCTCATTGGTTCTCCCTATTCCTGTTCATTTTCCGCAGAAATTGCAAACTGGGCCAAACAGGAGGATAAAGGCACTGACTCTCCAAGTGGGGAGAGTGTTAGTAAAGCGTCTGGAATGTTGCACCCGAGTACCGGGGGACGAAAACTGAGTCACATTTGAACACGTTTCCCGATCACATGGTGGATCATACTCTGGGTTCCACATGCATGTTTTAGCTGAAGGAAGAATCCCTTAAACCTGGAGAGTTGAGACCCATGGAATGGGTACCATGCAATATGACTTCAAAGGGTCTGCATTTGCTCACCGAACCTCACCAATCCTAACACTGCTTCATTTATGCCGCTGTACACATGGTTGCTTCTCTTTTGGAGACATATAAATCCATAGGTTTTAAGATTCTTACTAGTCAGGTATATTCTTATGCGTTTAATATGGGGTGTTGAGTCCACTTCGTTGAGCAAGGAGTAGCTCTTGTCTATTACATATTTGGCTTATGGAACGGTATCTGTGCTAATTTCAATCTCTGGTTTTATGCAGCACCCCAACTCACCTTTCCCCTTAAGCAAGCATAAGATGGTTTTCTACATTTGAGACCCTGTTCTGTTTTGTAATTCAGTTCCTGTGTAGCCAAGTTTACATTCCGTGTAGTAGTGATATCTTATGATGTTTCTTTTTCTGTGTGACTTATTTCACTTAGAATCATCGTACCTGAATCCACTCATTATGCTGCTATGGGCCTGATGACATAGATTTCATTGCTGAGTGATATTGAATTGTACGTAAGTACCACAACTTCTTGATCTATTTTTCGCTTTCTGTGATATTGAACTTGTACCGTAAACGAGGTTCTTGTAAACAGAGCTGTCCCAAACATTGGGGTGGTTGTGTCTTTTTGATTTTAATTTCCCTAAGCTATAGGAACATAAGTGGAAGTGCCCTAGGCTCTGTTGCTTTGTTTTTTAGATGTTTCAGGAAACACCATACACTTCTCCAGAGTGGCTGTTGGCAATTTACATCCCGCCCATCAGCATAACAAGGCTCCCAGTTCTCCATGGCCTGTCCTGCCTTTCTGGATTTTACACTTTTTTCAGATGACCCTTTTGACCGGGGGACAGTGAGACTTCATTGTAGTGCAGATTTCCTTTGCAAGCTTGCTTGGTTGGCCAAAAAGGGCGTAGGCTTTTTTTCTTGAGGAAAAATCGCATATGCCCTTTTTGGCCAAGTGCATCATTGTGGACGTTCTGCCTCTTTTCCTATGCTTTACATGCAATTCCAGTCTACCTCCTGAAATCGGTTTCCTGCAATTCTGCCCCGCTTTCAAGTCCTCTTGGCAGCCTTACTTCAATATATTTTTGGACGATAGCTGTCATTTATAACTCTGCAGTTTTGTGAATTACAGTGCCCCTGAGCTCCTTTCTTCAACTTGCTTTCTTGTGAGCTGACCGCAACACCGCAGCATCGCTTCAGGCCCTAGTGTTGTTCCGGCATGGCACGCTGAGCCTTTGGTTAATTCCTCTTCCTGGTGGGAAATGAGAGTTAAATTTGCCCGTCCAGACACCTCCAGCTAGTCTCTCATTGGTTCTCCCTATTCCTGTTCATTTTCCGCAGAAATTGCAAACTGGGCCAAACAGGAGGTTAAAGGCACTGACTCTCCAAGTGGGGAGAGTGTTAGTAAAGCGTCTGGAATGTTGCACCCGAGTACCAGGGGACGAAAACTGACACATTTGAACACGTTTCCCGATCACACGGTGGATCATACTCTGGGTTCCACATGCATGTTTTAGCTGAAGGAAGAATCCCTTAAACCTGGAGAGTTGAGACCCATGGAATGGGTACCATGCAATATGACTTCAAAGGGTCTGCATTTGCTCACCGAACCTCATCAATCCTATCACTGCTGCGTTTATGCCGCTATACACACGCTTGATTCTCTTTCGGAGATATATAAATCCATAGGTTTTAAGATTCTTACTAGTCAGGTATATTTTTAGGCGTTTAATATGGGGTGTTGAGTCCACTTCGTTGAGCAAAGTGTAGCTCTTTTTTATTACATATTTGGCTTATGGAACGATATCTGTGCTAATTTCAATGTCTGGTTTTATGCAGCACCCCAACTCACCTTTCCCCTTAAGGAAGCATAAGTTGGTTTTCTACATTTGAGACCCTGTTCTGTTTTGTAATTCAGTTCCTGTGTAGCCAAGTTTACATTCCGTGTAGTAGTGATATCTTATGATGTTTCTTTTTCTGTGTGACTTATTTCACTAAGAATCATCGTACCTGAATCCACTCATTATGCTGCTATGGGCCTGATGACATAGATTTCATTGCTGAGTGATATTGCATTGTAGGTAAGTACCACAACTTCTTTATCCATTTTTCACTTTCTGTGATATTGAACTTGTACCGTAAACGAGGTTCCTGTAAACAGAACCGTCCCAAACTTTGGGGTGGCTGTGTCTTTTTGATTTTAATTTCCCTAAGCTATAGGACCATAAGTGGAAGTGCCCTAGGCTCTATTGTTTTGTTTTTTAGATGTTTCAGGAAACACCATACACTTCTCCAGAGTGGCTGTTGGCAATTTACATCCCGCCCATCAGCATAACAAGGCTCCCAGTTCTCCATGGCCTGTCCTGCCTTTCTGGATTTTATACTTTTTTCAGATGGCCCTTTTGCCCGCGGGATAGTGAGACTTCATTGTAGTGCAGATTCCCTTTGCAAGCTTGCTTGGTTGGCCAAAAAGGGCGTATGCGTTTTTTCCTGAATATATTCAGGAAAAAACGCATACGCCCTTTTTGGCCAAGTGCATCATTGTGGACGTTCTGCCTCTTTTCCTATGCTTTACATGCAATTCCAGTCTACCTCCTGAAATCGGTTTCCTGCAATTCTGCCCTGCTTTCAAGTCCTCTTGGCAGCCTTACTTCAATATATTTTTGGACGATAGCTGTCATTTATAACTCTGCAGGTTTGTGAATTACAGTGCCCCTGAGCTCCTTTCTTCAACTCGTTTTCTTGTGAGCTGGCCGCAACACCGCAGCATTGCTTCAGGCCCTAGTGTGGTTCCAGAATGGCACGCTGAGCCTTTGCTTAATTCCTCTTCCTTGTGGGCAATGAGAGTTAAATTTGCCCGTCCAGACACCTCCAGCTAGTCTCTCATTGGTTCTCCCTATTCCTGTTCATTTTCCGCAGAAATTGCAAACTGGGCCAAACAGGAGGTTAAAGGCACTGACTCTCCAAGTGGGGAGAGTGTTAGTAAAGCGTCTGGAATGTTGCACCCGAGTACCGGGGGACGAAAACTGAGTCACATTTGAACACGTTTCCCGATCACACGGTGGATCATACTCTGGGTTCCACATGCATGTTTTAGCTGAAGGAAGAATCCCTTAAACCTGGAGAGTTGAGACCCATGGAATTGGTACCATGCAATATGACTTGAAAGGGTCTGCATTTGCTCACCGAACCTCAACAATCCTAACACTGCTGCGTTTATGCCGCTGTACACACGCTTGATTCTCTTTCGGAGACATATAAATCCATAGGTTTTAAAATTCTTACTAGTCAGGTATATTCTTAGGCGTTTAATATGGGGTGTAGAGTCCACTTCGTTGAGCAATGAGTAGCTCTTGTCTATTACATATTTGGCTTATGGAACGGTATCCGTTCTAATTTCAATCTCTGGTTTTATGCAGCACCCCAACTCACCTTTCCCCTTAAGCAAGCATAAGTTGGTTTTCTACATTTGAGACCCTGTTCTGTTTTGTAATTCAGTTCCTGTGTAGCCAAGTTTACATTCCGTGTAGTAGTGATATCTTATGATGTTTCTTTTTCTGTGTGACTTATTTCACTTAGAATCATCGTACCTGAATCCACTCATTATGCTGCTACGGGCCTGATGACATAGATTTCATTGCTGAGTGATATTGCATTGTACGTAAGTACCACAACTTCTTTACCCATTTTTCGCTTTCTGTGATATTGAACTTGTACCGTAAACGAGGTTCTTGTAAACAGAGCCGTCCCAAACTTTGGGGTGGCTGTGTCTTTTTGATTTTAATTTCCCTAAGCTATAGGACCATAAGTGGAAGTGCCCTAGGCTCTGTTGCTTTGTTTTTTAGATGTTTCAGGAAACACCATACACTTCTCCAGAGTGGCTGTTGGCAATTTACATCCCGCCCATCAGCATAACAAGGCTCCCAGTGTTCCATGGCCTGTCCTGCCTTTCTGGATTTTACACATTTTTCAGATGGCCCTTTTGACTGGGGGGCAGTAAGACTTCATTGTAGTGCAGATTTCCTTTGCAAGCTTGCTTGGTTGGCCAAAAAGGGCGTATGCGTTTTTTCCTGAATATATTCAGGAAAAAACGCATACGCCCTTTTTGGCCAAGTGCATCATTGTGGACGTTCTGCCTCTTTTCCTTTGCTTTACATGCTATTCCAGTCTACCTCCTGAAATCGGTTTCCTGCAATTCTGCCCCGCTTTCAAGTCCTCTTGGCAGCCTTACTTCAATATATTTTTGGACGATAGCTGTCATTTATAACTCTGCAGGTATGTGAATGACAGTGCCCCTGAGCTCCTTTCTTCAACTCGTTTTCTTGTGAGCTGGCCGCAACACCGCAGCATTGCTTCAGGCCCTAGTGTGGTTCCGGCATGGCACGCTGAGCCTTTGGTTAATTCCTCTTCCTGGTGGGAAATGAGAGTTAAATTTGCCCGTCCAGACACCTCCAGCTAGTCTCTCATTGGTTCTCCCTATTCCTGTTCATTTTCCGCAGAAATTGCAAACTGGGCCAAACAGGAGGATAAAGGCACTGACTCTCCAAGTGGGGAGAGTGTTAGTAAAGCGTCTGGAATGTTGCACCCGAGTACCGGGGGACGAAAACTGAGTCACATTTGAACACGTTTCCCGATCACATGGTGGATCATACTCTGGGTTCCACATGCATGTTTTAGCTGAAGGAAGAATCCCTTAAACCTGGAGAGTTGAGACCCATGGAATGGGTACCATGCAACATGACTTCAAAGTGTCAGCATTTGCTCACCGATCCTCACCAATCCTATCACTGCTGCGTTTATGCCGCTGAACACACGCTTGATTCTCTTTCGGAGACATATAAATCCATAGGTTTTAAGATTCTTACTAGTCAGTTATATTCTTAGGCGTTTAATATGGGGTGTTGAGTCCACTTCGTTGAGCAAGGAGTAGCTCTTGTCTATTACATATTTGGCTTATGGAACGGTATCTGTGCTAATTTCAATCTCTGGATTTTTGCAGCACCCCAACTCACATTTCCCCTTAAGCAAGCATAAGTTGGTTTTCTACATTTGAGACCCTGTTCTGTTTTATAATCCAGTTCCTGTGTAGCCAAGTTTACATTCCGTGTAGTAGTGATATCTTATGATGTTTCTTTTTCTCTGTGACTTATTTCACTTAGAATCATCGTACCTGAATCCACTCGTTATGCTTCTCCGGGCCTGACGACATAGATTTCATTGCTGAGTGATATTGCATTGTACGTAAGTACCACAACTTCTTTATCCATTTTTCGCTTTCTGTGATATTGAACTTGTATCGTAAACGAGGTTCTTGTAAACAGAACCGTCCCAAACTTTGGGGTGGCTGTGTCTTTTTGAATTTAATTTCCCTAAGCTATAGGACCATAAGTGGAATTGCCCTAAGCTCTGTTGCTTTGTTTTTTAGATGTTTCAGGAAACACCATACACTTCTCCAGAGTGGCTGTTGGCAATATACATCCCGCCCATGAGCATAACAAGGCTCCCAGTTCTCCATGGCCTGTCCTGCCTTTCTGGATTTTACACTTTTTTCAGATGGCCCTTTTGACCGGGGGGCAGTGAGACATCATTGTAGTGCAGATTTCCTTTGCAAGCTTGCTTGGTTGGCCAAAAAGTGCGTATGCGTTTTTTCCTGAATATATTCAGGAAAAAACGCATACGCCCTTTTTGGCCAAGTGCATCATTGTGGACGTTCTGCCTATTTTCCTGTGGTTTACATGCAAATCCAGTCTACCTCCTGAAATCGGTTTCCTGCAATTCTGCCCCGCTTTCAAGTCCTCTTGGCAGCCTTACTTCAATATATTTTTGGACGATAGCTGTCAATTTTAACTCTGCAGGTTTGTGAATGACAGTGCCCCTGAGCTCCTTTCTTCAACTCGCTTTCTTGTGAGCTGGCCGCAACACCGCAGGATTGCTTCAGGTCCCAGTGTGGTTCCGGCATGGCACGCTGAGCCTTTGGTTAATTCCTCTTCCTGGTGGGAAATGAGAGTTAAATTTGCCCGTCCAGACACCTCCAGCTAGTCTCTTATTGGTTCTCCCTATTCCTGTTCATTTTCCGCAGAAATTGCAAACTGGGCCAAACAGGAGGTTAAAGGCACAGACTCTCCAAGTGGGGAGAGTGTTAGTAAAGCGTCTGGAATGTTGCATCCGAGTACCAGGGGACGAAAACTGAGACACCTTTGAACACGTTTCCCAATCACATGGTGTATCATACTCTGGGTTTCACATGCATGTTTTAGCTGAAGGAAGAATCCCTTAAACCTGGAGAGTTGAGACCCATGGAATGGGTACCATGCAATATGACTTCAAAGGGTCTGCATTTGCTCACCGAACCTCACCAATCCTATCACTGCTGCGTTTATGCCGCTGTACACACTCTTGATTCTCTTTCGGAGACATATAAATCCATAGGTTTTAAGATTCTTACTAGTCAGGTATATTCGTAGGAGTTTAATATGGGGTGTTGAGTCCACTTCATTGAACAAGGAGTAGCTCTTGTCTATTACATATTTGGCTTATGGAACGGTATCTGTGCTTATTTTAATCTCTGGTTTTATGCAGCACCCCAACTCACATTTCCCCTTAAGCAAGCATAAGTTGGTTTTCTACATTTGAGACCCTGTTCTGTTTTGTAATTCAGTTCCTGTGTAGCCAAGTTTACATTCCGTGTAGTAGTGATATCTTATGATGTTTGTTTTTCTGTGTGACTTATTTCACTTAGAATCATCATACCTGAATCCACTCATTATGCTGCTATGGACCTGATGACATAGATTTCATTGCTGAGTGATATTGCATTGTACGTATGTACCACAACTTCTTTATCCATTTTTCACTTTCTGTGATTTTGAACTTGTACTGTAAACAAGGTTCTTGTAAACAGAGCTGTCCCAAACTTTGCGGTGGCTGTGTCTTTTTGTTTTTAATTTCCCTAAGCTATAGGACCATAAGTGGAAGAGCCCTAGGCTCTGTTGCTTTGTTTTTTAGATGTTTCAGGAAACACCATACACTTCTCCAGAGTGGCTGTTGGCAATTTACATCCCGCCCATGAGCATAACAAGGCTCCCAGTTCTCCATGGCCTCTCCTGTCTTTCTGGATTTTACACTTTTTTCAGATGGCCCTTTTGACCAGGGGACAGTGAGACTTCATTGTAGTGCAGATTTCCTTTGCAAGCTTGCTTGGTTGGCCAAAAAGGGCGTATGCGTTTTTTCCTGAATATATTCAGGAAAAAACGCATACGCCCTTTTTGGCCAAGTGCATCATTGTGGACGTTCTGCCTCTTTTCCTTTGCTTTACATGCAATTCCAGTCTACCTCCTGAAATCGGTTTCCTGCAATTCTGCCCAGCGTTCAAGTCCTCTTGGCAGCCTTACTTCAATATATTTTTGGACGATAGCTGTCATTTATAACTCTGCAGGTTTGTGAATGACAGTGCCCCTGAGCTCCTTTCTTCAACTCGCTTTCTTGTGAGCTGGCCGCAACACCGCAGCATTGCTTCAGGCCCTAGTGTGGTTCCGGCATGACATGCTGAGCCTTTGGTTAATTCCTCTTCCTGGTGGGAAATGAGAGTTAAATTTGCCCGTCCAGACACCTCCAGCTAGTCTCTCATTGGTTCTCCCTATTCCTGTTCATTTTCCGCAGAAATTGCAAACTGGGCCAAACAAGAGTTTAAAGGCACTGACTCTCCAAGTGGGGAGAGTGTTAGTAAAGCGTCTGGAATGTTGCACCCAAGTACCAGGGGATGAAAACTGACACAATTAAACACGTTTCCCGATCACACGGTGGATCATACTCTGGGTTCCACATGCATGTTTTAGCTGAAGGAAGAATCCCTTAAACCTGGAGAGTTGAGACCCATGGAATGGGTACCATGCAATATGACTTCAAAGGGTCTGCATTTGCTCACCGAACCTCACCAATCCTATCACTGCTGCATTTATGCCACTGTACACACGCTTGATTCTCTTTCGGAGACATATAAATCCATAGGTTTTAAGATTCTTTCTAGTCAGGTATATTCTTACGCGTTTAATATGGGGTGTAGAGTCCACTTCGTTGAGCAAGGAGTAGCTCTTGTCTATTAAATATTTGGCTTATGGAACGGTATCTGTTCTAATTTCAATCTCTGGTTTTATGCAGCACCCCAACTCACCTTTCGCCTTAAGCAAGCATAAGTTGGTTTTCTACATTTGAGACCCTGTTCTGTTTTGTAATTCAGTTCCTGTGTAGCCAAGTTTACATTCCTTGTAGTAGTGATATCTTATGATGTTTGTTTTTCTGTGTGACTTATTTCACTTAGAATCATCGTACCTGAATCCACTCATTATGCTGCTACGGGCCTGATGACATAGATTTCATTGCTGAGTGATATTGCATTGTACGTAAGTACCACAACTTCTTTACCCATTTTTCGCTTTCTGTGATATTGAACTTGTACCGTAAACGAGGTTCTTGTAAACAGAGCCGTCCCAAACTTTGGGGTGGCTGAGTCTTTTTGATTTTAATTTCCCTAAGCTATAGGACCATAAGTGGAAGTGCCCTAGGCTCTGTTGCTTTGTTTTTTAGATGTTTCAGGAAACACCATACACTTCTCCAGAGTGGCTGTTGGCAATTTACATCCCGCCCATGAGCATAACAAGGCTCCCAGTTCTCCATGGCCTGTCCTGCCTTTCTGGATTTTACACTTTTTTCAGATGGCCCTTTTGACCGGGGAGCAGTGAGACTTCATTGTAGTGCAGATTTCCTTTGCAAGCTTGCTTGGTTGGCCACAAAGGGCGTATGCGTTTTTTCCTGAATATATTCAGGAAAAAACGCATACGCCCTTTTTGGACAAGTGCATCATTGTGGACGTTCTGCCTCTTTTCCTATGCTTTACATGCAATTCCAGTCTACCTCCTGAAATCGGTTTCCTGCAATTCTGCCCTGCTTTCAAGTCCTCTTGGCAGCCTTACTTCAATATATTTTTGGACGATAGCTATCATTTATAACTCTGCAGGTATGTGAATGACAGTGTCCCTGAGCTCCTTTCTTCAACTCGCTTTCTTGTGAGCTGGCCGCAACACCGCAGGATTGCTTCAGGCCCTAGTGTGGTTCCGTCATGGGACGCTGAGCCTTTGTTTAATTCCTCTTCCTGGTGGGAAATGAGAGTTAAATTTGCCCATCCAGACACCTCCAGCTAGTCTCTCATTGGTTCTCTCTATTCCTGTTCATTTTCCGCAGAAATTGCAAACTGGGCCAAACAGGAGGTTAAAGGCACTGACTCTCCAATTGGGGAGAGTGTTAGTAAAGCGTCTGGAATGTTGCACCCGAGTACCAGGGGACGAAAACTGAGACACATTTGAACACGTTTCCCGATCACATGGTGGATCATACTCTGGGTTCCACATGCATGTTTTAGCTGAAGGAAGAATACCTTAAACCTGGAGAGTTGAGACCCCTGCAATGGGTACCATGCAATATGACTTCAAAGGGTCTGCATTTGCTCACCTAACCTCACCAATCCTATCACTGCTGCATTTATGCCACTGTACACATGCTTGATTCTCTTTCTGAGACATATAAATCCATAGGTTTTAAGATTCTTACTAGTCAGGTATATTCTTAGGCGTTTAATATGGGGTGTAGAGTCCACTTCGTTGAGCAAGGAGTAGCTCTTGTCTATTACATATTTGGCTTATGGAACGGTATCTGTGCTAATTTCAATCTCTGGTTTTATGCAGCACCCCAACTCACCTTTCCCCTTAAGCAAGCATAAGTCGGTTTTCTACATTTGAGACCCTGTTCTGTTTTGTAATTCAGTTCCTGTGTAGCCAAGTTTACATTCCATGTGGTAGAGATATCTTATGATGTTTCTTTTTCTGTGTGACTTATTTCACTTAGAATCATCGTACCTGAATCCACTCATTATGCTACTATGGGCCTGATGAGATAGATTTCATTGCTGAGTGATATTGCATTGTACGTAAGTACCACAACTTCTTTATCCATTTTTTACTTTCTGTGATTTTGAACTTATACTGTAAACGAGGTTCCTGTAAACAGAGCCTTCCCAAATTTTGGGGTGGCTGTGTCTTTTTGATTTTAATTTCTCTAAGCTATAGGACCATAAGTGGAAGTGCCCTAAGCTCTGTTGCTTTGTTTTTTAGATGTTTCAGGAAACACCATACACTTCTCCAGAGTGGCTGTTGGCAATATACATCCCGCCCATGAGCATAACAAGGCTCCCAGTTCTCCATGGCCTGTCCTGCCTTTCTGGATTTTACACTTTTTTCAGATGGCCCTTTTGACCGGGGGGCAGTGAGACATCATTGTAGTGCAGATTTCCTTTGCAAGCTTGCTTGGTTGGCCAAAAAGTGCGTATGCGTTTTTTCCTGAATATATTCAGGAAAAAACGCATACGCCCTTTTTGGCCAAGTGCATCATTGTGGACGTTCTGCCTATTTTCCTGTGGTTTACATGCAAATCCAGTCTACCTCCTGAAATCGGTTTCCTGCAATTCTGCCCCGCTTTCAAGTCCTCTTGGCAGCCTTACTTCAATATATTTTTGGACGATAGCTGTCAATTTTAACTCTGCAGGTTTGTGAATGACAGTGCCCCTGAGCTCCTTTCTTCAACTCGCTTTCTTGTGAGCTGGCCGCAACACCGCAGGATTGCTTCAGGTCCCAGTGTGGTTCCGGCATGGCACGCTGAGCCTTTGGTTAATTCCTCTTCCTGGTGGGAAATGAGAGTTAAATTTGCCCGTCCAGACACCTCCAGCTAGTCTCTTATTGGTTCTCCCTATTCCTGTTCATTTTCCGCAGAAATTGCAAACTGGGCCAAACAGGAGGTTAAAGGCACAGACTCTCCAAGTGGGGAGAGTGTTAGTAAAGCGTCTGGAATGTTGCATCCGAGTACCAGGGGACGAAAACTGAGACACCTTTGAACACGTTTCCCAATCACATGGTGTATCATACTCTGGGTTTCACATGCATGTTTTAGCTGAAGGAAGAATCCCTTAAACCTGGAGAGTTGAGACCCATGGAATGGGTACCATGCAATATGACTTCAAAGGGTCTGCATTTGCTCACCGAACCTCACCAATCCTATCACTGCTGCGTTTATGCCGCTGTACACACTCTTGATTCTCTTTCGGAGACATATAAATCCATAGGTTTTAAGATTCTTACTAGTCAGGTATATTCGTAGGAGTTTAATATGGGGTGTTGAGTCCACTTCATTGAACAAGGAGTAGCTCTTGTCTATTACATATTTGGCTTATGGAACGGTATCTGTGCTTATTTTAATCTCTGGTTTTATGCAGCACCCCAACTCACATTTCCCCTTAAGCAAGCATAAGTTGGTTTTCTACATTTGAGACCCTGTTCTGTTTTGTAATTCAGTTCCTGTGTAGCCAAGTTTACATTCCGTGTAGTAGTGATATCTTATGATGTTTGTTTTTCTGTGTGACTTATTTCACTTAGAATCATCATACCTGAATCCACTCATTATGCTGCTATGGACCTGATGACATAGATTTCATTGCTGAGTGATATTGCATTGTACGTATGTACCACAACTTCTTTATCCATTTTTCACTTTCTGTGATTTTGAACTTGTACTGTAAACAAGGTTCTTGTAAACAGAGCTGTCCCAAACTTTGCGGTGGCTGTGTCTTTTTGTTTTTAATTTCCCTAAGCTATAGGACCATAAGTGGAAGAGCCCTAGGCTCTGTTGCTTTGTTTTTTAGATGTTTCAGGAAACACCATACACTTCTCCAGAGTGGCTGTTGGCAATTTACATCCCGCCCATGAGCATAACAAGGCTCCCAGTTCTCCATGGCCTCTCCTGTCTTTCTGGATTTTACACTTTTTTCAGATGGCCCTTTTGACCAGGGGACAGTGAGACTTCATTGTAGTGCAGATTTCCTTTGCAAGCTTGCTTGGTTGGCCAAAAAGGGCGTATGCGTTTTTTCCTGAATATATTCAGGAAAAAACGCATACGCCCTTTTTGGCCAAGTGCATCATTGTGGACGTTCTGCCTCTTTTCCTTTGCTTTACATGCAATTCCAGTCTACCTCCTGAAATCGGTTTCCTGCAATTCTGCCCAGCGTTCAAGTCCTCTTGGCAGCCTTACTTCAATATATTTTTGGACGATAGCTGTCATTTATAACTCTGCAGGTTTGTGAATGACAGTGCCCCTGAGCTCCTTTCTTCAACTCGCTTTCTTGTGAGCTGGCCGCAACACCGCAGCATTGCTTCAGGCCCTAGTGTGGTTCCGGCATGACATGCTGAGCCTTTGGTTAATTCCTCTTCCTGGTGGGAAATGAGAGTTAAATTTGCCCGTCCAGACACCTCCAGCTAGTCTCTCATTGGTTCTCCCTATTCCTGTTCATTTTCCGCAGAAATTGCAAACTGGGCCAAACAAGAGTTTAAAGGCACTGACTCTCCAAGTGGGGAGAGTGTTAGTAAAGCGTCTGGAATGTTGCACCCAAGTACCAGGGGATGAAAACTGACACAATTAAACACGTTTCCCGATCACACGGTGGATCATACTCTGGGTTCCACATGCATGTTTTAGCTGAAGGAAGAATCCCTTAAACCTGGAGAGTTGAGACCCATGGAATGGGTACCATGCAATATGACTTCAAAGGGTCTGCATTTGCTCACCGAACCTCACCAATCCTATCACTGCTGCATTTATGCCACTGTACACACGCTTGATTCTCTTTCGGAGACATATAAATCCATAGGTTTTAAGATTCTTTCTAGTCAGGTATATTCTTACGCGTTTAATATGGGGTGTAGAGTCCACTTCGTTGAGCAAGGAGTAGCTCTTGTCTATTAAATATTTGGCTTATGGAACGGTATCTGTTCTAATTTCAATCTCTGGTTTTATGCAGCACCCCAACTCACCTTTCGCCTTAAGCAAGCATAAGTTGGTTTTCTACATTTGAGACCCTGTTCTGTTTTGTAATTCAGTTCCTGTGTAGCCAAGTTTACATTCCTTGTAGTAGTGATATCTTATGATGTTTGTTTTTCTGTGTGACTTATTTCACTTAGAATCATCGTACCTGAATCCACTCATTATGCTGCTACGGGCCTGATGACATAGATTTCATTGCTGAGTGATATTGCATTGTACGTAAGTACCACAACTTCTTTACCCATTTTTCGCTTTCTGTGATATTGAACTTGTACCGTAAACGAGGTTCTTGTAAACAGAGCCGTCCCAAACTTTGGGGTGGCTGAGTCTTTTTGATTTTAATTTCCCTAAGCTATAGGACCATAAGTGGAAGTGCCCTAGGCTCTGTTGCTTTGTTTTTTAGATGTTTCAGGAAACACCATACACTTCTCCAGAGTGGCTGTTGGCAATTTACATCCCGCCCATGAGCATAACAAGGCTCCCAGTTCTCCATGGCCTGTCCTGCCTTTCTGGATTTTACACTTTTTTCAGATGGCCCTTTTGACCGGGGAGCAGTGAGACTTCATTGTAGTGCAGATTTCCTTTGCAAGCTTGCTTGGTTGGCCACAAAGGGCGTATGCGTTTTTTCCTGAATATATTCAGGAAAAAACGCATACGCCCTTTTTGGACAAGTGCATCATTGTGGACGTTCTGCCTCTTTTCCTATGCTTTACATGCAATTCCAGTCTACCTCCTGAAATCGGTTTCCTGCAATTCTGCCCTGCTTTCAAGTCCTCTTGGCAGCCTTACTTCAATATATTTTTGGACGATAGCTATCATTTATAACTCTGCAGGTATGTGAATGACAGTGTCCCTGAGCTCCTTTCTTCAACTCGCTTTCTTGTGAGCTGGCCGCAACACCGCAGGATTGCTTCAGGCCCTAGTGTGGTTCCGTCATGGGACGCTGAGCCTTTGTTTAATTCCTCTTCCTGGTGGGAAATGAGAGTTAAATTTGCCCATCCAGACACCTCCAGCTAGTCTCTCATTGGTTCTCTCTATTCCTGTTCATTTTCCGCAGAAATTGCAAACTGGGCCAAACAGGAGGTTAAAGGCACTGACTCTCCAATTGGGGAGAGTGTTAGTAAAGCGTCTGGAATGTTGCACCCGAGTACCAGGGGACGAAAACTGAGACACATTTGAACACGTTTCCCGATCACATGGTGGATCATACTCTGGGTTCCACATGCATGTTTTAGCTGAAGGAAGAATACCTTAAACCTGGAGAGTTGAGACCCCTGCAATGGGTACCATGCAATATGACTTCAAAGGGTCTGCATTTGCTCACCTAACCTCACCAATCCTATCACTGCTGCATTTATGCCACTGTACACATGCTTGATTCTCTTTCTGAGACATATAAATCCATAGGTTTTAAGATTCTTACTAGTCAGGTATATTCTTAGGCGTTTAATATGGGGTGTAGAGTCCACTTCGTTGAGCAAGGAGTAGCTCTTGTCTATTACATATTTGGCTTATGGAACGGTATCTGTGCTAATTTCAATCTCTGGTTTTATGCAGCACCCCAACTCACCTTTCCCCTTAAGCAAGCATAAGTCGGTTTTCTACATTTGAGACCCTGTTCTGTTTTGTAATTCAGTTCCTGTGTAGCCAAGTTTACATTCCATGTGGTAGAGATATCTTATGATGTTTCTTTTTCTGTGTGACTTATTTCACTTAGAATCATCGTACCTGAATCCACTCATTATGCTACTATGGGCCTGATGAGATAGATTTCATTGCTGAGTGATATTGCATTGTACGTAAGTACCACAACTTCTTTATCCATTTTTTACTTTCTGTGATTTTGAACTTATACTGTAAACGAGGTTCCTGTAAACAGAGCCTTCCCAAATTTTGGGGTGGCTGTGTCTTTTTGATTTTAATTTCTCTAAGCTATAGGACCATAAGTGGAAGTGCCCTAAGCTCTGTTGCTTTGTTTTTTAGATGTTTCAGGAAACACCATACACTTCTCCAGAGTGGCTGTTGGCAGTTTACATCCCGCCCATCAGCATAACAAGGCTCCCAGTACTCCATGGCCTGTCCTGCCTTTCTGGATTTTACACTTTTTTCAGATGGCCCTTTTGACCAGGGGGCAGTGAGACTTCATTGTAGTGCAGATTTCCTTTGCAAGCTTGCTTGGTTGGCCAAAAAGGGCGTATGCGTTTTTTCCTGAATATATTAAGGAAAAAACGCATACGCCCTTTTTGGCCAAGTGCATCATTGTGGACGTTCTGCCTCTTTTCCTATGCTTTACATGCAATTCCAGTCTACCTCCTGAAATCGGTTTCCTGCAATTCTGCCCCGCTTTCAAGTCCTCTTGGCAGCCTTACTTCAATATATTTTTGGACGATAGCTGTCATTTATAACTCTGCAGGTATGTGAATGACAGTGCCCCTGAGCTCCTTTCTTCAACTCGCTTTCTTGTGAGCTGGCCACAACACCGCAGCATTGCTTCAGGCCCTAGTGTTGTTCCGGCATGGCACGCTCAGCCTTTGTTTAATTCCTCTTCCTGGTGGGAAATGAGAGTTAAATTTGCCCATCCAGACACCTCCAGCTAGTCTCTCATTGGTTCTCCCTATTCCTGTTCATTTTCCGCAGAAATTGCAAACTGGGCCAAACAGGAAGTTAAAGGCACTGACTCTCCAAGAGACGAGAGTGTTAGTAAAGCGTCTGGAATGTTGCACCCGAGTACCAGGGGACGAAAACTGACACATTTGAACACGTTTCCCGATCACACGGTGGATCATACTCTGGGTTCCACATGCATGTTTTAGCTGAAGGAAGAATCCCTTAAACCTGGAGAGTTGAGACCCGTGGAATGGGTACCATGCAATATGACTTCAAAGGGTCTGCATTTGCTCACCGAACCTCATCAATCCTATCACTGCTGCGTTTATGCCGCTATACACACGCTTGATTCTCTTTCGGAGATATATAAATCCATAGGTTTTAAGATTCTTACTAGTCAGGTATATTCTTATGCGTTTAATATGGGGTGTTGAGTCCACTTCATTGAACAAGGAGTAGCTCTTGTCTATTACATATTTGGCTTATGGAACGATATCTGTGCTAATTTCAATGTCTGGTTTTATGCAGCACCCCAACTCACCTTTCCCCTTAAGGAAGCATAAGTTGGTTTTCTACATTTGAGACCCTGTTCTGTTTTGTAATTCAGTTCCTGTGTAGCCAAGTTTACATTCCGTGTAGTAGTGATATCTTATGATGTTTCTTTTTCTGTGTGACTTATTTCACTTAGAATCATCGTACCTGAATCCACTCATTATGCTGCTATGGGCCTGATGACATAGATTTCATTGCTGAGTGATATTGCATTGTAGGTAAGTACCACAACTTCTTTATCCATTTTTCACTTTCTGTGATATTGAACTTGTACCGTAAACGAGGTTCCTGTAAACAGAACTGTCCCAAACTTTGGGGTGGCTGTGTCTTTTTGATTTTAATTTCCCTAAGCTATAGGACCATAAGTGGAAGTGCCCTAGGCTCTGTTGCTTTGTTTTTTAGATGTTTCGGGAAACACCATACACTTCTCCATTGTCGCTGTTGGCAATTTACATCCCGCCCATCAGCATAACAAGGCTCTCACGTCTCCATGGCCTGTCCTGCCTTTCTGGATTTTACACTTTTATCAGATGGCCCTTTTGACTGGGGACCAGTGAGACTTCATTGTAGTGCAGATTTCGTTTGCAAGCTTGCTTGCTTGGCCAAAAAGTGCGTATGCGTTTTTTCTTGAATATATTCAGGAAAAAACGCATACGCCACTTTTGGCCAAGTGCATCATTGTGGACGTTCTGCCTCTTTTCCTATGCTTTACATGCAATTCCAGTCTACCTCCTGAAATCGGTTTCCTGCAATTCTGCCCCGCTTTCAAGTCCTCTTGGCAGCCTTACTTCAATATATTTTTGGACGATAGCTGTCATTTATAACTCTGCAGGTTTGTGAATTACAGTGCCCCTGAGCTCCTTTCTTCAACTCGCTTTCTTGTGAGCTGGCCGCAACACCGCAGGATTGCTTCAGGCCCTAGTGTGGTTCCGGCATGGCACGCTCAGCCTTTGGTTAATTCCTCTTCCTGGTGGGAAATGAGAGTTAAATTTGCCCATCCAGACACCTCCAGCTAGTCTCTCATTGGTTCTCTCTATTCCTGTTCATTTTCCGCAGAAATTGCAAACTGGGCCAAACAGGAGGTTAAAGGCACTGACTCTCCAAGTGGGGAGAGTGTTAGTAAAGCGTCTGGAATGTTGCACCCGAGTACCGGGGGACGAAAACTGAGACACATTTGAACACGTTTCCCGATCACATGGTGGATCATACTCTGGGTTCCACATGCATGTTTTAGCTGAAGGAAGAATCCCTAAAACCTGGAGAGTTGAGACCCCTGCAATGGGTACCATGCAATATGAATTCAAAGGGTCTGCATTTGCTCACCGAACCTCACCAATCCTATCACTGCTGCATTTATGCCACTGTACACACGCTTGATTCTCTTTCTGAGACATATAAATCCATAGGTTTTAAGATTCTTCCTAGTCAGGTATATTCTTAGGCGTTTAATATGGGGTGTAGAGTCCACTTCGTTGAGCAAGGAGTAGCTCTTGTCTATTAAATATTTGGCTTATGGAATGGTATCTGTTCTAATTTCAATCTCTGGTTTTATGCAGCACCCCAACTCACCTTTCGCCTTAAGCAAGCATAAGTTGGATTTCTACATTTGAGACCCTGTTCTGTTTTGTAATTCAGTTCCTGTGTAGCCAAGTTTACATTCCTTGTAGTAGTGATATCTTATGATGTTTGTTTTTCTGTGTGACTTATTTCACTTAGAATCATCGTACCTGAATCTACTCATTATGCTGCTACGGGCCTGATGACATAGATTTCATTGCTGAGTGATATTGCATTGTACGTAAGTACCACAACTTCTTTATCCATTTTTCGCTTTCTGTGATATTGAACTTGTACCGTAAATGAGGTTCTTGTAAACAGAGCTGTCCCTAACTTTGGGGTGGCTGAGTCTTTTTGATTTTAATTTCCCTAAGCTATAGGACCATAAGTGGAAGTGCCCTAGGCTCTGTTGCTTTGTTTTTTAGATGTTTCAGGAAACACCATACACTTCTCCAGAGTGGCTGTTGGCAATTTACATCCCGCCCATCAGCATAACAAGGCTCCCAGTTCTCCATGGCCTGTCCTGCCTTTCTGGATTTTACACTTTTTTCAGATGGCCCTTTTGACCGGGGGGTAGTGAGACTTCATTGTAGTGCAGATTTCCTTTGCAAGCTTGCTTGGTTGGCCAAAAAGGGCGTATGCGTTTTTTCCTGAATATATTAAGGAAAAAACGCATACGCCCTTTTTGGCCAAGTGCATCATTGTGGACGTTCTGCCTCTTTTCCTATGCTTTACATGCAATTCCAGTCTACCTCCTGAAATCGGTTTCCTGCAATTCTGCCCCGCTTTCAAGTCCTCTTGGCAGCCTTACTTCAATATATTTTTGGACGATAGCTGTCATTTATAACTCTGCAGGTATGTGAATGACAGTGCCCCTGAGCTCCTTTCTTCAACTCGCTTTCTTGTGAGCTGGCCGCAACACCGCAGCATTGCTTCAGGCCCTAGTGTTGTTCCGGCATGGCACGCTCAGCCTTTGTTTAATTCCTCTTCCTGGTGGGAAATGAGAGTTAAATTTGCCCATCCAGACACCTCCAGCTAGTCTCTCATTGGTTCTCCCTATTCCTGTTCATTTTCCGCAGAAATTGCAAACTGGGCCAAACAGGAGGTTAAAGGCACTGACTCTCCAAGAGACGAGAGTGTTAGTAAAGCGTCTGGAATGTTGCACCCGAGTACCAGGGGACGAAAACTGACACATTTGAACACGTTTCCCGATCACACGGTGGATCATACTCTGGGTTCCACATGCATGTTTTAGCTGAAGGAAGAATCCCTTAAACCTGGAGAGTTGAGACCCGTGGAATGGGTACCATGCAATATGACTTCAAAGGGTCTGCATTTGCTCACCGAACCTCATCAATCCTATCACTGCTGCGTTTATGCCGCTATACACACGCTTGATTCTCTTTCGGAGATATATAAATCCATAGGTTTTAAGATTCTTACTAGTCAGGTATATTCTTAGGCGTTTAATATGGGGTGTTGAATCCACTTCGTTGAGCAAGGTGTAGCTCTTTTCTATTACATATTTGGCTTATGGAACGATATCTGTGCTAATTTCAATGTCTGGTTTTATGCAGCACCCCAACTCACCTTTCCCCTTAAGGAAGCATAAGTTGGTTTTCTACATTTGAGACCCTGTTCTGTTTTGTAATTCAGTTCCTGTGTAGCCAAGTTTACATTCCGTGTAGTAGTGATATCTTATGATGTTTCTTTTTCTGTGTGACTTATTTCACTTAGAATCATCGTACCTGAATCCACTCATTATGCTGCTATGGGCCTGATGACATAGATTTCATTGCTGAGTGATATTGCATTGTAGGTAAGTACCACAACTTCTTTATCCATTTTTCACTTTCTGTGATATTGAACTTGTACCGTAAACGAGGTTCCTGTAAACAGAACCGTCCCAAACTTTGGGGTGGCTGTGTCTTTTTGATTTTAATTTCCCTAAGCTATAGGACCATAAGTGGAAGTGCCCTAGGCTCTGTTGCTTTGTTTTTTAGATGTTTCGGGAAACACCATACACTTCTCCATTGTCGCTGTTGGCAATTTACATCCCGCCCATCAGCATAACAAGGCTCTCACGTCTCCATGGCCTGTCCTGCCTTTCTGGATTTTACACTTTTATCAGATGGCCCTTTTGACTGGGGGCCAGTGAGACTTCATTGTAGTGCAGATTTCGTTTGCAAGCTTGCTTGGTTGGCCAAAAAGGGCGTATGCGTTTTTTCTTGAATATATTCAGGAAAAAACGCATACGCCACTTTTGGCCAAGTGCATCATTGTGGACGTTCTGCCTCTTTTCCTATGCTTTACATGCAATTCCAGTCTACCTCCTGAAATCGGTTTCCTGCAATTCTGCCCCGCTTTCAAGTCCTCTTGGCAGCCTTACTTCAATATATTTTTGGACGATAGCTGTCATTTATAACTCTGCAGGTTTGTGAATTACAGTGCCCCTGAGCTCCTTTCTTCAACTCGCTTTCTTGTGAGCTGGCCGCAACACCGCAGGATTGCTTCAGGCCCTAGTGTGGTTCCGGCATGGCACGCTCAGCCTTTGTTTAATTCCTCTTCCTGGTGGGAAATGAGAGTTAAATTTGCCCATCCAGACACCTCCAGCTAGTCTCTCATTAGTTCTCTCTATTCCTGTTCATTTTCCGCAGAAATTGCAAACTGGGCCAAACAGGAGGTTAAAGGCACTGACTCTCCAAGTGGGGAGAGTGTTAGTAAAGCGTCTGGAATGTTGCACCCGAGTACCGGGGGACGAAAACTGAGACACATTTGAACACGTTTCCTGATCACATGGTGGATCATACTCTGGGTTCCACATGCATGTTTTAGCTGAAGGAAGAATCCCTAAAACCTGGAGAGTTGAGACCCCTGCAATGGGTACCATGCAATATGACTTCAAAGGGTCTGCATTTGCTCACCGAACCTCACCAATCCTATCACTGCTGCATTTATGCCACTGTACACACGCTTGATTCTCTTTCTGAGACATATAAATCCATAGGTTTTAAGATTCTTACTAGTCAGGTATATTCTTAGGCGTTTAATATGGGGTGTAGAGTCCACTTCGTTGAGCAAGGAGTAGCTCTTGTCTATTAAATATTTGGCTTATGGAATGGTATCTGTTCTAATTTCAATCTCTGGTTTTATGCAGCACCCCAACTCACCTTTCCCCTTAAGCAAGCATAAGTTGGATTTCTACATTTGAGACCCTGTTCTGTTTTGTAATTCAGTTCCTGTGTAGCCATGTTTACATTCCTTGTAGTAGTGATATCTTATGATGTTTGTTTTTTTGTGTGACTTATTTCACTTAGAATCATCGTACCTGAATCCACTCATTATGCTGTTACGGGCCTGATGACATAGATTTCATTGCTGAGTGATATTGCATTGTACGTAAGTACCACAACTTCTTTATCCATTTTTCGCTTTCTGTGATATTGAACTTGTACCGTAAATGAGGTTCTTGTAAACAGAGCTGTCCCTAACTTTGGGGTGGCTGAGTCTTTTTGATTTTAATTTCCCTAAGCTATAGGACCATAAGTGGAAGTGCCCTAGGCTCTGTTGCTTTCTTTTTTAGATGTTTCAGGAAACACCATACACTTCTCCAGAGTGGCTGTTGGCAATTTACATCCCGCCCATCAGCATAACAAGGCTCCCAGTTCTCCATGGCCTGTCCTGCCTTTCTGGATTTTACACTTTTTTCAGATGGCCCTTTTGACCGGGGGGCAGTGAGACTTCATTGTAGTGCAGATTTCCTTTGCAAGCTTGCTTGGTTGGCCAAAAAGGGCGTATGCGTTTTTTCCTGAATATATTAAGGAAAAAAAGCATACGCCCTTTTTGGCCAAGTGCATCATTGTGGACGTTCTGCCTCTTTTCCTATGCTTTACATGCAATTCCAGTCTACCTCCTGAAATCGGTTTCCTGCAATTCTGCCCCGCTTTCAAGTCCTCTTGGCAGCCTTACTTCAATATATTTTTGGACGATAGCTGTCATTTATAACTCTGCAGGTATGTGAATGACAGTGCCCCTGAGCTCCTTTCTTCAACTCGCTTTCTTGTGAGCTGGCCGCAACACCGCAGCATTGCTTCAGGCCCTAGTGTTGTTCCGGCATGGCACGCTCAGCCTTTGTTTAATTCCTCTTCCTGGTGGGAAATGAGAGTTAAATTTGCCCATCCAGACACCTCCAGCTAGTCTCTCATTGGTTCTCCCTATTCCTGTTCATTTTCCGCAGAAATTGCAAACTGGGCCAAACAGGAGGTTAAAGGCACTGACTCTCCAAGAGACGAGAGTGTTAGTAAAGCGTCTGGAATGTTGCACCCGAGTACCAGGGGACGAAAACTGACACATTTGAACACGTTTCCCGATCACACGGTGGATCATACTCTGGGTTCCACATGCATGTTTTAGCTGAAGGAAGAATCCCTTAAACCTGGAGAGTTGAGACCCGTGGAATGGGTACCATGCAATATGACTTCAAAGGGTCTGCATTTGCTCACCGAACCTCATCAATCCTATCACTGCTGCGTTTATGCCGCTATACACACGCTTGATTCTCTTTCGGAGATATATAAATCCATAGGTTTTAAGATTCTTACTAGTCAGGTATATTCTTAGGCGTTTAATATGGGGTGTTGAATCCACTTCGTTGAGCAAGGTGTAGCTCTTTTCTATTACATATTTGGCTTATGGAACGATATCTGTGCTAATTTCAATGTCTGGTTTTATGCAGCACCCCAACTCACCTTTCCCCTTAAGGAAGCATAAGTTGGTTTTCTACATTTGAGACCCTGTTCTGTTTTGTAATTCAGTTCCTGTGTAGCCAAGTTTACATTCCGTGTAGTAGTGATATCTTATGATGTTTCTTTTTCTGTGTGACTTATTTCACTTAGAATCATCGTACCTGAATCCACTCATTATGCTGCTATGGGCCTGATGACATAGATTTCATTGCTGAGTGATATTGCATTGTAGGTAAGTACCACAACTTCTTTATCCATTTTTCACTTTCTGTGATATTGAACTTGTACCGTAAACGAGGTTCCTGTAAACAGAACCGTCCCAAACTTTGGGGTGGCTGAGTCTTTTTGATTTTAATTTCCCTAAGCTATAGGACCATAAGTGGAAGTGCCCTAGGCTCTGTTGCTTTGTTTTTTAGATGTTTCGGGAAACACCATACACTTCTCCATTGTCGCTGTTGGCAATTTACATCCCGCCCATCAGCATAACAAGGCTCTCACGTCTCCATGGCCTGTCCTGCCTTTCTGGATTTTACACTTTTATCAGATGGCCCTTTTGACTGGGGGCCAGTGAGACTTCATTGTAGTGCAGATTTCGTTTGCAAGCTTGCTTGGTTGGCCAAAAAGGGCGTATGCGTTTTTTCTTGAATATATTCAGGAAAAAACGCATACGCCCTTTTTGGCCAAGTGCATCATTGTGGACGTTCTGCCTCTTTTCCTATGCTTTACATGCAATTCCAGTCTACCTCCTGAAATCGGTTTCCTGCAATTCTGCCCCGCTTTCAAGTCCTCTTGGCAGCCTTACTTCAATATATTTTTGGACGATAGCTGTCATTTATAACTCTGCAGGTTTGTGAATTACAGTGCCCCTGAGCTCCTTTCTTCAACTCGCTTTCTTGTGAGCTGGCCGCAACACCGCAGGATTGCTTCAGGCCCTAGTGTGGTTCCGGCATGGCACGCTCAGCCTTTGTTTAATTCCTCTTCCTGGTGGGAAATGAGAGTTAAATTTGCCCATCCAGACACCTCCAGCTAGTCTCTCATTAGTTCTCTCTATTCCTGTTCATTTTCCGCAGAAATTGCAAACTGGGCCAAACAGGAGGTTAAAGGCACTGTCTCTCCAAGTGGGGAGAGTGTTAGTAAAGCGTCTGGAATGTTGCACCCGAGTACCGGGGGACGAAAACTGAGACACATTTGAACACGTTTCCTGATCACATGGTGGATCATACTCTGGGTTCCACATGCATGTTTTAGCTGAAGGAAGAATCCCTAAAACCTGGAGAGTTGAGACCCCTGCAATGGGTACCATGCAATATGACTTCAAAGGGTCTGCATTTGCTCACCGAACCTCACCAATCCTATCACTGCTGCATTTATGCCACTGTACACACGCTTGATTCTCTTTCTGAGACATATAAATCCATAGGTTTTAAGATTCTTACTAGTCAGGTATATTCTTAGGCGTTTAATATGGGGTGTAGAGTCCACTTCGTTGAGCAAGGAGTAGCTCTTGTCTATTAAATATTTGGCTTATGGAATGGTATCTGTTCTAATTTCAATCTCTGGTTTTATGCAGCACCCCAACTCACCTTTCCCCTTAAGCAAGCATAAGTTGGATTTCTACATTTGAGACCCTGTTCTGTTTTGTAATTCAGTTCCTGTGTAGCCATGTTTACATTCCTTGTAGTAGTGATATCTTATGATGTTTGTTTTTCTGTGTGACTTATTTCACTTAGAATCATCGTACCTGAATCCACTCATTATGCTGCTACGGGCCTGATGACATAGATTTCATTGCTGAGTGATATTGCATTGTACGTAAGTACCACAACTTCTTTATCCATTTTTCGCTTTCTGTGATATTGAACTTGTACCGTAAATGAGGTTCTTGTAAACAGAGCTGTCCCTAACTTTGGGGTGGCTGAGTCTTTTTGATTTTAATTTCCCTAAGCTATAGGACCATAAGTGGAAGTGCCCTAGGCTCTGTTGCTTTCTTTTTTAGATGTTTCAGGAAACACCATACACTTCTCCAGAGTGGCTGTTGGCAATTTACATCCCGCCCATCAGCATAACAAGGCTCCCAGTTCTCCATGGCCTGTCCTGCCTTTCTGGATTTTACACTTTTTTCAGATGGCCCTTTTGACCGGGGGGCAGTGAGACTTCATTGTAGTGCAGATTTCCTTTGCAAGCTTGCTTGGTTGGCCAAAAAGGGCGTATGCGTTTTTTCCTGAATATATTAAGGAAAAAAAGCATACGCCCTTTTTGGCCAAGTGCATCATTGTGGACGTTCTGCCTCTTTTCCTATGCTTTACATGCAATTCCAGTCTACCTCCTGAAATCGGTTTCCTGCAATTCTGCCCCGCTTTCAAGTCCTCTTGGCAGCCTTACTTCAATATATTTTTGGACGATAGCTGTCATTTATAACTCTGCAGGTATGTGAATGACAGTGCCCCTGAGCTCCTTTCTTCAACTCGCTTTCTTGTGAGCTGGCCGCAACACCGCAGCATTGCTTCAGGCCCTAGTGTTGTTCCGGCATGGCACGCTCAGCCTTTGTTTAATTCCTCTTCCTGGTGGGAAATGAGAGTTAAATTTGCCCATCCAGACACCTCCAGCTAGTCTCTCATTGGTTCTCCCTATTCCTGTTCATTTTCCGCAGAAATTGCAAACTGGGCCAAACAGGAGGTTAAAGGCACTGACTCTCCAAGAGACGAGAGTGTTAGTAAAGCGTCTGGAATGTTGCACCCGAGTACCAGGGGACGAAAACTGACACATTTGAACACGTTTCCCGATCACACGGTGGATCATACTCTGGGTTCCACATGCATGTTTTAGCTGAAGGAAGAATCCCTTAAACCTGGAGAGTTGAGACCCGTGGAATGGGTACCATGCAATATGACTTCAAAGGGTCTGCATTTGCTCACCGAACCTCATCAATCCTATCACTGCTGCGTTTATGCCGCTATACACACGCTTGATTCTCTTTCGGAGATATATAAATCCATAGGTTTTAAGATTCTTACTAGTCAGGTATATTCTTAGGCGTTTAATATGGGGTGTTGAGTCCACTTCGTTGAGCAAGGTGTAGCTCTTTTCTATTACATATTTGGCTTATGGAACGATATCTGTGCTAATTTCAATGTCTGGTTTTATGCAGCACCCCAACTCACCTTTCCCCTTAAGGAAGCATAAGTTGGTTTTCTACATTTGAGACCCTGTTCTGTTTTGTAATTCAGTTCCTGTGTAGCCAAGTTTACATTCCGTGTAGTAGTGATATCTTATGATGTTTCTTTTTCTGTGTGACTTATTTCACTTAGAATCATCGTACCTGAATCCACTCATTATGCTGCTATGGGCCTGATGACATAGATTTCATTGCTGAGTGATATTGCATTGTAGGTAAGTACCACAACTTCTTTATCCATTTTTCACTTTCGGTGATATTGAACTTGTACCGTAAACGAGGTTCCTGTAAACAGAACCGTCCCAAACTTTGGGGTGGCTGTGTCTTTTTGATTTTAATTTCCCTAAGCTATAGGACCATAAGTGGAAGAGCCCTAGGCTCTGTTGCTTTGTTTTTTAGATGTTTCAGGAAACACCATACACTTCTCCAGAGTGGCTGTTGGCAATTTACATCCCGCCCATCAGCATAACAAGGCTCCCAGTTCTCCATGGCCTGTCCTGCCTTTCTGGATTTTACACTTTTTTCAGATGGCCCTTTTGACCGGGGAGCAGTGAGACTTCATTGTAGTGCAGATTTCCTTTGTAAGCTTGCTTGGTTGACCAAAAAGGGCGTATGCGTTTTTTCCTGAATATATTCAGGAAAAAACGCATACGCCCTTTTTGGCCAAGTGCATCATTGTGGACGTTCTGCCTCTTTTCCTATGCTTTACATGCAATTCCAGTCTACCTCCTGAAATCGGTTTCCTGCAATTCTGCCCCACTTTCAAGTCCTCTTGGCAGCTTTACTTCAATATATTTTTGGACGATAGCTGTCATTTATAACTCTGCATGTCTGTGAATGGCAGTGCCCCTGAGCTCCTTTCTTCAACTCGCTTTCTTGTGAGCTGGCCGCAACACCGCAGGATTGCTTCAGGCCCTAGTGTGGTTCCGGCACGGCACGCTGAGCCTTTGTTTAATTCCTCTTCCTGGTGGGTAATGAGAGTTAAATTTGCCCGTCCAGACACCTCCAGCTAGTCTCTCTTGGTTCTCCCTATTCCTGTTCATTTTCCGCAGAAATTGCAAACTGGGCCAAACAGGAGGTTAAAGGCACTGACTCTCCAAGTGGGGAGAGTGTTAGTAAAGCGTCTGGAATGTTGCACCCGAGTACCGGGGGACGAAAACTGAGACACATTTGAACACGTTTCCCGATCACACGGTGGATCATACTCTGGGTTCCACATGCATGTTTTAGCTGAAGGAAGAATCCCTTAAACCTGGAGAGTTGAGACCCATGGAATGGGTACCATGCAATATGACTTCAAAGGGTCTGCCTTTGCTCACTGATCCTCACCAATCCTATCACTGCTGCATTGATGCCGCTGTACACACGCTTGATTCTCTTGCAGAGACATATAAATCCATAGGTTTTAAGATTCTTACTAGTCAGGTATATTCTTAGGCGTTTAATATGAGGTGTTGAGTCCACTTCGTTGAGCAAGGAGAAGCCCTTGTCTATTACATATTTGGCTTATGGAGCGGTATCTGTGCTAATTTCAATCTCTGGTTTTATGCAGCACCCCATCTCACCTTTCCCCTTAAGGAAGCATAAGTTGGTTTTCTACATTTGAGACCCTGTTCTGTTTTGTAATTCAGTTCCTGTGTAGCCAAGTTTACATTCCGTGTAGTAGTGATATCTTATGATGTTTCTTTTTCTGTGTGACTTATTTCACTTAGAATCATCGTACCTGAATCCACTCATTATGCTGCTACGGGCCTGATGACATAGATTTCATTGCTGAGTGATATTGCATTGTACGTAAGTACCACAACTTCTTTATCCATTTTTCGCTTTCTGTGATATTGAACTTGTACCGTAAACGAGGTTCTTGTAAACTGAGCCATCCCAAACTTTGGGGTGGCTGTGTCTTTTTGATTTTAATTTCCCTAAGCTATAGGACCATAAGTGGAAGTGCCCTAGGCTCTGTTGCTTTGTTTTTTAGATGTTTCAGGAAACACCATACACTTCTCCATTGTCGCTGTTGGAAATTTACATCCCGCCCATCAGCATAACAAGGCTCCCAGTTCTCCATGGCCTGTCCTGCCTTTCTGGATTTTACACTTTTATCAGACGGCCCTTTTGACTGGGGGCCAGTGAGACTTCATTGTAGTGCAGATTTCCTTTGCAAGCTTGCTTGGTTTGCCAAAAAGGGCGTATGCGTTTTTTCCTGAATATATTCAGGAGAAAACGCATACGCCCCTTTTGGCCAAGTGCATCATTGTGGACGTTCTGCCTCTTTTCCTATGCTTTACATGCAATTCCAGTCTACCTCCTGAAATCGGTTTCCTGCAATTCTGCCCCGCTTTCAAGTCCTCTTGGCAGCCTTACTTCAATATATTTTTGGACGATAGCTGTCATTTATAACTCTGCAGGTTTGTGAATGACAGTGCCCCTGAGCTCCTTTCTTCAACTCGCTTTCTTGTGAGCTGGCCGCAACACCGCAGGATTGCTTCAGGCCCTAGTGTGTTTCCGGCATGGCACGCTGAGCCTTTGGTTAATTCCTCTTCCTGGTGGGAAACGAGAGTTAACTTTGCGTGTCCAGACACCTCCAGCTAGTTGCTCATTGGTTCTCCCTATTCCTGTTCATTTTCCGTAGAAATTGCAAACTGGGCCAAACAGGAGTTTAAAGGCACTGACTCTCCAAGTGGGGAGAGTGTTAGTAAAGCGTCTGGAATGTTGCACCCGAGAACCGGGGGACGAAAACTGAGACACATTTGAACACGTTTCCGATCACACAGTGGATCATACTCTGGGTTCCACATGCATGTTTTAGCTGAAGGAAGAATCCCTTAAACCTGGAGAGTTGAGATCCATGGAATGGGTACCATGCAATATGACTTGAAAGGGTCTGCATTTGCTCACCGAACCTCACCAATCCTATCACTGCTGCGTTTATGCCGCTGTACACACGCTTGATTCTCTTTCGGAGACATATAAATCCATAGGTTTTAAGATTCTTACTAGTCAGGTATATTCTTAGGCGTTTAATATGGGGTGTTGAGTCCACTTCGTTGAGCAAGGAGTAGCTCTTGTCTATTACATATTTGGCTTATGGAACGGTATCTGTGCTAATTTCAATCTCTGGCTTTATGTAGCACCCCAACTCACCTTTCCCCTTAAGCAAGCATAACTTGGTTTTCTACATTTGAGACCCTGTTCTGTTTTGTAATTCAGTTCCTGTGTAGCCAAGTTTACATTCCGTGTAGTAGTGATATCTTATGATGTTTCTTTTTCTGTGTGACTTATTTCACTTAGAATCATCGTACCTGAATCCACTCATTATGCTGCTACAGGCAGATGACATAGATTTCATTGCTGAGTGATATTGCATTGTACGTAAGTACCACAACTTCTTTATCCATTTTTCACTTTCTGCGATATTGAACTTGTACCGTAAACGAGGTTCTTGTAAACAGAGCCGTCGCAAACTTTGGGGTGGCTGTGTCTTTTTGATTTTAATTTCCCTAAGCTATAGGACCATAAGTGGAAGTGCCCTAGGCTCTGTTGCTTTGTTTTGTAGATGTTTCAGGAAACACCATACACTTCTCCAGAGTGGCTGTTGGCAATATACATCCCGCCCATGAGCATAACAAGGCTCCCAGTTCTCCATGGCCTGTCCTGCCTTTCTGGATTTTATACTTTTTTCAGATGGCCCATTTGACCGGGGCGCAGTGAGACCTTATTGTAGTGCAGATTTCATTTTCAAGCTTGATTGGTTGGCCAAAAAGGGCATATGCATGTTTTCCTGAATATATACAGGAAAAAACACGTATGCCCTTTTTGGCCAAGTCCATCATTGTGGACGTTCTGCCTCTTTTCCTATGCTTTACATGCAATTCCAGTCTACCTCCTGAAATCGGTTTCCTGCAATTCTGCCCCGCTTTCAAGTCCTCTTGGCAGCCTTCCTTCAATATATTTTTGGACGATAGGTGTCATTTATAACTCTGCAGTTTTGAAAATGACAGTGACCCTGACCTCCTTTCTTCAACTCGCTTTCTTGTGAGCTGGCCGCAACACCGCAGGATTGCTTCAGGCCCTAGTGTGGTTCCGGCATGACACACTGAGTCTTTGGTTAATTCCTCTTCCTGGTGGGAAATGAGAGTTAAATTTGCCCATCCAGACACCTCCATCTAGTCTCCCATTGGTTCTCCTTATTCCTGTTTGTCTTACACAGAAATTGCAAACTGGGTCAAAGAGGAGTTTAAAGGCACTGACTCTCCAAGTGGGGAGAGTGTTAGTAAAGCGTCTGGAATGTTGCACCCGAGTACCAGGGCATGAAAACTGAGACACATTTGAACACGTTTCCCGATCACATGGTGGATCATACTCTGGGTTCCACATGCATGTTTTAGCTGAAGGAAGAATCCCTTAAACCTGGAGAGTTGAGACCCATGGAATGGGTACCATGCAATATGACTTCAAAGGTTCTGCATTTGCTCACCAAATCTCACCAATCCTATCACTGCTGCGTTTATGCCGCTGTACACACGCTTGATTCTCTTTCAGAGACATATAAATCCATAGGTTTTAAGATTATTACTATTCAGGTATATTCTTAGGCGTTTAATATGGGGTGTTGAGTCCAGTTCGTTGAGCAAGGTGTAGCTCTTGTCTATTACATATTTGGCTTATGGAATGGTATCTGTGCTAATTTCAATCTCTGGTTTTATACAGCACCCCAACTCACATTTCCCCTTAAGCAAGCATAAGTTGATTTTCTACATTTGAGACCCTGTTCTGTTTTGTAATTCAGTTCCTGTTTAGCCAAGTTTACATTCCATGTATTAGTGATATCTTATGATGTTTCTTTTCTGTGTGATTTATTTCACTTAGAATCATCGTACTGAATCCACTCATTATGCTGCTACGGGCCTGATGACATAGATTTCATTGCTGAGTGATATTGCATTGTACGTAAGTACCACAACTTCGTTATCCATTTCTTGCTTTCTGTGATATTGAACTTGTACCGTAAACGAGGTATTGTAAACAGAGCCGTCCCAAACATTGCGGTGGCTGTGTCTTTTTGATTTTAATTTCCCTAAGCTATAGGACCATAAGTGGAAGTGCCCTAGGCTCCGTTGCTTTGTTTTTTAGATGTTTCAGGAAACACCATACACTTCTCCAGAGTGGCTGTGGGCAATTTACATCCCGCCCATGAGCATAACAAGGCTCCAAGTTCTCCATGGCCTGTCCTGCCTTTCTGGATTTTACACATTTTTCAGATGGCCCTTTTGACCGGGGGGCAGTGAGACTTCATTGTAGTCCAGATTTACTTTGCAAGCTTGCTTGGTTGGCCAAAAAGGGCGTATGCATTTTTTCCTGAATATATTCAGGAAAAAACGCATATGCCCTTTTTGGCCAAGTGCATCATTGTGGACGTTCTGCCTCTTTTCCTATGCTTTACATGCAATTCCAGTCTACCTCCTGAAATCGGTTTTCTGCAATTCTGCCCCGCTTTCAAGTCCTCTTGGCAGCCTTACTTCAATATATTTTTGGACGATAGCTGTCATTTATAACTCTGAAGTTTTGTGAATTACAGTGTCCCTGAGCTCCTTTCTTCAACTTGCTTTCTTGTGAGCTGGCCGCAACACCGCAGCCTTGCTTCAGGCCCTAGTGTGGTTCCGGCTTGGCACGTTGAGCCTTTGGTTAATTCCTCTTCCTGGTGGGAAATGAGAGTTAAATTTTCCCTCCAGACACCTCCATCTATTCTCTCATTGGTTCTACCTATTCCTGTTCATTTCCCGCAGAAATTGCAAACTGGGCCAAACAGAAGTTTAAAGGCACTGACTCTCCAAGTGGAAAGAGTGTTAGTAAAACGTCTGGAATGTTGCACCCGAGTACCAGGGGACGAAACCTGAGACACATTTGAATACGTTTCTCGATCACACGGTGGATCATACTCTGGGTTCCACATGCATGTTTTAGCTGAATGAAGAATCCCTTAAACCTGGAGAGTTGTGACCCATGGAATGTGTACCATGCAATATGACTTCAAAGGGTCTGCATTTGCTCACCGAACCTCACCAATCCTATCACTGCTCCGTTTATGCCGCTGTACACACGCTTGATTCTCTTTCGGAGACATATATATCCATAGATTTTAAGATTCTTACTAGTCAGGTATATTCTTAGGCGTTTAATATGGGGTGTTGAGTCCACTTCGTTGAGCAAGGAGTAGCTCTTGTCTATTACATATTTGGCTTATGGAACGGTATCTGTGCTAATTTCAATCTCTGGTTTTATGCAGCACCCCAACTCACCTTTCCCCTTAAGCAAGCATAAGTTGGTTTTCTACATTTGAGACCCTGTTCTGTTTTGTAATTCAGTTCCTGTGTAGCCAAGTTTACATTCCGTGTAGTAGTGATATCTTATGATGTTTCTTTTTCTTTGTGACTTATTTCACTTAGAATCAACGTACCTGAATCCACTCATTATGCTGCTATGGGCCTGATGACATAGATTTCATTGCTGAGTGATATTGCATTGTACGTACGTACCACAACTTCTTTATCCATTTTTCGCTTTCTGCGATATTGAACTTGTACCGTAAACGAGGTTCTTGTAAACAGAGCCGTCCCAAACTTTGGGGTGGCTGTGTCTTTTTGATTTTAATTTCCCTAAGCTATAGGACCATAAGTGGAAGTGCCCTAGGCTCTGTTGCTTTGTTTTTTAGATGTTTCAGGAAACACCATACACTTCTTCAGAGTGGCTGTTGCCAATTTACATCCCGCCCACCAGCATAACAAGGCTCCCAGTTCTCCATGGCCTGTCCTGCCTTTCTGGATTTTACACTTTTTCAGATGGCCCTTTTGACCTGGGGGAAGTGAGACTTCATTGTAGTGCAGTTTTCCTTTGCAAGCTTGCTTGGTTGGCCAGGAAGGGTATATGCGTTTCTTCCTGAATATATTCAGGAAAAAACGCATGCGCCCTTTTTGGCCAAGTGCATCATTGTCGACGTTCTGAGTCTTTTCATATGTTGTCAATGCAATTCTAGTCTACCTCTTGAAATCGGTTTCCTGCAATTCTACCTTGCTGTCAGTGCTTCTTCATAGCCTTACCTCAATATACTTTTGGAAAATAGTTGGTCTTTATAACTCTGCAGGTTTTTGAATTGCAGTGGCCCTTAGCTCCATTTTTCAGCTCTTATTTTTGTGATCTTGCCTCATATCCACAGGATTTTTTCATGCCCTATTCTTCTTCTGGGGCGCCTTGCTCTGCCTTTGGTTAATTCTTCTTCCTGATGTGAAATTAGAGTGACATGTGCCCATTGAAACCGCTACAGCTATTTTCTCACTGGTTCCCCCTATTCCCATTCATCCTCCGCACTAACTGCAGACTGTGCGATACCGGAACTTAAAGGCATTGACTCTCCGTGTGGGGATGTTGTTAGTAAAGTGGCTGGAATGTTGATCCGGAACCCCAGGAGAGGAAAATGAGGTGCGTTTTAGAAACCTTTCCCGATCATATGGTATACCATCCGCTGGATTTCCCATGCATGGTTTAGCTGTAGGAAGATTCCCTTCAACCTGGAGTGTTGGGACCCTTGGAATGAGTAGCATGAAGTATTGCATTAAACTTTCGGCAGTTGCTCACCAAAGCTCACCAATCCTCTCAGCCCCAAGTGTCCAGCCTTATGTCTTATCCAGCTGTGGGTTTATATGTGGTCATTCCAGGTTGCATCACAGCCCCTGAGCGAATTTTGTAAGAATTTTTCTCTCTTTCATTGTTTCTGCGTTTTGGTTTTAAAATTTATTTCTATAATGGGGTTTAGCTCATTTTCACTGCTGTGTTTGGCCACTCTGCACACACTTGATTCCCTTATGGAGATATATCAATACATGGGTTTTAAGATTCTTATTACTCAGATATATTTCTCTGCGGTGTATAGGGTGTGTTGAGGCCAGTTCATTGAGCAAGGTGTAGATCTTGTCTAATACCTATTTGGTTTATTGAACGGTATCTGTGCTAATTTCAAACTCTGGTTTTATGCATCACCCCACCTCTCCTTTCCCCTTAAGCTGACATAAGTGTGTTTTCTAAATGTGAGACACTGTTCTGTTTTGTAATTCATTTTTTGTGCAGCCATATTTATCCTCCCTCTATAAGTGATATCTTATGATATGTTTCTTTTTCTGTTTGACTTATTTCAAGTAGTATTATCGGACCTAAATCCACTCTTTATCCTTCTACTAGCCTTATTACATTGATTTCATGGTGAAGAGATATTCCATTGTACATAAGTACCACATTTTCTTTATCCATTGTTCTCTTTCCTGGGATATTTAAGGTGTACTGAAGTTGAGGTTCTTGTAAACAGAGTAGGCCTAAACTGTGGTGTGCTTGTGTCTTGTTGATTTTTAGACTTCCCTAGATATACTTCCATGATTGGAAGTGCCCTATGCTCTGTAGCTCTGTTTTTTAGATGATTTAGGAACCACCATACACTTCTCCAGAGTGGCTCTCGGCAGTTCACACACTGTCCATCAGCGTATAAAGGCTCCCTGTTCTCCATGGCCTGTCCTGCATTTCTGGTTTTTACAATTTTTTCGGATGGCCCTTTTGACCGGTGGGAAATGAGACTTCTTTGTTGTGCACATTTGCATTGCTTGCTTGCTTGGTTGCCCATAAAGTGCGTATGCGTTTTTTCCTGGATATATTCAGGAAAAAACGCATACTCCTTTTTGGGCCAACTGCATCATTGTCGAAATTCTGCCGCTTTTCATGTGCTTTAAAGACGAGTCCAATCTATCTCTTGAAATCTGTTTCTTGCAATTCTGTCTTGCATTCAGATCCTCTTCTTTGCCTTACCTCAACATATTTTTGGACGTTAGTTTTCATTTATAACTCTGCAGGTTTGTGAATTGCAGTGACCCTGAGCTCCATTTTTTAAGTTGCTCTTTTGTGAGCTGGCCTCAAAGCCGCAGGATTGCTTCAGGCCCTATTTTGGCTCCAGCGAGGCGGGCTGAGCCTTTTTTTACTTCTTATTCTTAATGGGAAATTAGAGTGACATGTGCCCGTCCAAACCCCTACAACTATTCTCTCATTGGTTCCCCCTCTTCCCGTTCATCCTCCTCACAATTTGCAAAATGTGTGAAACAGAAGTTTAAATGTGCTGATTCTCTAAGTGGGGAGATTCTAAGTAACGTGGCTGGAATGATGAACAGGAGCACCAGGAGAGGATAAATGAGGTGCATTTTAGACACATCTCCCCATCACATGGTGTACAGTCCTCTGGGTTTTCCATGCATGTTTTAGCTGTAGGAAGATCCCTTGAACCTGCAGATTTGGGACCCATTGAATGGGTACCAGGTAGTATTACTTTAAAGGGTGTGCATTTCCTCACCCAACCTCACATTTCTCTTAGCACGAACAGTTTCCAGCCTTATGTGTCATCCTGCTGTGGGTCTAGATGTGTTCAATCCATGTTGCATCACCGTCCCTGAGGAAAAGTTGTAAGAGGTTTTCTCTGTCTCTCTGTCGTTTATTTTTTTCAATTTATTACTATATTGGTTACAGCTGATTTTCAAAGCTCTGTTTCTTGCTGCTGTACATCCACTTGATTCACATACAGAGAGACATCAATAAATTCTTTTTCAGATTCTTACCAGTCATATATATTCTTTTCCGGTGACTTGAGTGTGCTGAGTGCAGTTCTTTTAGCTACCGTGTAGGCCTTGTTGATTATCAGTTTGGTATTTGGAATGGTATCTTTGCTAATTTCAACCTCCTGGATGATGCCTCACCCCTCCCCACCTTTCCCGTTTAGCAGCCTTACGCGTGTTTTCTACATACTTGACTATGTTTTTCTTTTGTAATTTATTTCATGTGTAGCCATTTTGGATTCCACCTTTAAGTGATATCTTATGATATGTGTCTTTTTCTTTTTGAATTATGTCACTTAGAATGATCATACGTAACTCCTCCGGAGTTGTTACAACTGGCCATATTTCATTGATTTCCAGGCTGAGTAATATTCCACTCTACATAAGTACCACATCTCTATCCATTTTTTCCCTCCAGAGACATTTAAGTTATATCCTAGTCGAGGATCTTTTAAACAGAGAGGCAGTAAACATTGGGGTGCCTGTGTCCTCTCGATTTTTGTTTTTCCCAAGACATACGCCCATGAGTGCAAGTGCCCTATGCTCTGTAGCTCATTTTTTAGATGCTTTAGTAAACACAATACACTTCTCCAGAATGGCCGTTGGCAATATACATTTCCACTATAAGCCTCACAGGGCTCCCTCTTCTCCTTGCCCTGTCCTGCATTTCTGGTGTTTACACTTTATGAGGATGGCTCTTCTGACTGATGCGAAGTGATATCTTTTGTAGTATTGATTTCCAGTGCCCACCTGTTTGGTTGGCTAAAAAAGTGTATGCCCTTTTCTTGAATATATACAGAAAAAAACGCATACAGCCTTTTTGGCCAACTGCAATGTTGGCAATGTTCAGCCCCTTTTCTTGTGCTTAATGGCGAGTCCTTTCTACCTCCTCAAATCCCTTTCCTGCCATTCTCCCTTGCTTACCAATCCTTTTCTCTGACTTTCCTCAAGACATTTTTCAGTGATAGATATTTTCAACTCTGCAGTTTCGTGAATTTTACTGCCCCTGAGTTCCATTGTTCAACTTGTGTTTATGGGAACTGGCCACAAAGCAGTGGGATTTCCTCAAGCCCTATACTGTTTCCATGGGCAACCCTAGCCTTTGGTCAATTCGTCTTCCTGATTGGAAATTAGAGTGACATGTGCCTGTCTGAACACCTAGGACTTGTCTCTCATTGTTCCTCATCCTTCCGCTTCATCCTCTGGACAAATTCCAAACTGTACGCAACAGGATGTTGACAGTGCTGACATCTCCAAGTGGGGAGACTGTTAGTAAAGACGCTGGAGGGGTGAACCCGAGCACCAGGAGATGAGGAGATGAGATGCCTTTTCCAAACTCTTCCCGATCAGACGGTATACCATCCTCTGGGTGTGACAGACATGTTTTAGCAGTAGGAAGAGTCCCATTCATGTAAGGAGAACACCAGGGCTTTTTCAAAATCAGTGTCTCCCCGAAACCCAAACTGGGGAATTTTTTAAGCTACGGCTACACATATGTTCATTAAGGGCCTTGGGAAGTAGGCAGAGTCCAAACTTTAGATGTTTGAAGTCTTCAGGGTCAGAAGCACTCACCACCGGCTTCCCTTAGGTTACACTTTAACTGTCATTGATAGATGATGTCAATAAAAATATCTATTCTTTTTCCGATTATTTCCCCTTATAGGTTATTGCAAAATATTGAGTGTAGTTCCCTGTGCTATACAGTAGTTCCTTGTTGATGATCTATTTTATACATAGCAGTGTGTATGTGTTAATTCCAAACTGTTAATTTATCCCTCCTCCCACCTTTCCCCTTTGGTAATAATAAATTATAAGATTTTATACTTCTCAGAAATGGGGGAGCTGAAAGAGAGGTATCATTTTCAATGGAAAAGCATTTAAAACAAGATTGAAGCTTTAACCAAGATTATTAGGTGTACATCCTTGGAAAGAAATCACTTCATTTCTCTAATATTGACCTGACAAATAAGACAAACCTTTTCACTGAACTTGCTTATAATAAAGTGATGGAAATATCAAATGGAAGTGTTAGAAACATCTTATTTTACCCGAGCCTTATAAACTGTTCTATGTTAACTACAGTTTGGCTCACACATCTGTTCATTGAAGTTACAATAGTCTCAATTTCTGTTACTGATCCTCCAGAGTGGACCCCAACAAGTGTCCCCCTGCCCAGTGTCATTGGGGCCAACAGATCGAGACTGAGTTTGGTTCACAAGCAAAGGAAACTTTATATTTTAAACAGAGAATGGAGAGGTGAGAGCACGCACTACCCCGTGGGCTGTGGGCTGGGCTGCTGTGTAGAGATCCTGTCAGAGTCAGTGGGAGGGAGGGGGCGGAGCACTCGAGAGCCGGGTTGGCTGCAGCTCAGCCTCTATATCTCGGAGTCTGCACTGGGCCCCAGGAGCTGAGGTGTCGACCCAGCCATTCTGCACTAGGAAATCTGGTCTGAAGTGCCGGGTGTGGAACCTCTGCATGCGGGACCCTAGGAGCACGTGAAATTAGACAAAGCACAAAGGATAAAAAAGGTCAGACTTGACTTTATTGCCCAGATTCTATTTTTATCTCCCAGGGATTTTTAATGGGCTTTGCTGGGGACAAACCCCTCCTCTGCCTTTTGTCCCGTTCCTCATTCTTGGAGTGCTGAGGGTGCAGACCCTTCTTCTGTAACTGCTGAGTGCTGAGTTGGGAGCCCTCATACCAGGGGACGAGGGTCAGAACTTCTCCCCAGCAGCCTCCAGGTGACGTTGATTGGCCCCAGGACCCCTGCCTCCCTGCTCGTCCGCCTGAGCACCAGCATTGGAAGTGTTATAGATTCTAATGACCTTTAAGGGTCCAGGAAAGAGATGTGCAGAGACGCTGTGGGGGCCGGTTTCACCCCGCCCCACATTTGTTCGGCCACCTTAGGCTGACCGTTTCTGCCAGCCTAGATGCTCTGACCAGTAGTCTGCTCTTTCTTCAATTAGGCCCCTGAATTAACGTAAAAACAGCACCAGGTGTCAGAGCCCTGCCCGCTCAACTCCCAGACAGTCCAGGGTCAATGGTGATCAAGGACCATGATGGCCACTGAGTCAACAGCCTTTTGAAGTAAACAGGAGTCCAGCCGGTCTTATTGGCCACCATCATCACGGTGTCTGTAGGCTTTTCTATGGTGACAGTGTGATATACGTTTCCCCCGCCAAGATTATTAGCTCCCCTCCGGGTGCAGTAAGTCCTGCAAGCAGTAGTCTACTCCTTCGGGACACACTATTGTTGTTTTATGAGAGAAACTCCAGGTCAAGTGATGTTCACACGAGTCGTCATGGTGCCCTGTTGCCCCCGGTTATCTCTCTGGATGTTGGAGTTGGAGGGCCTCCTCACTCGAGGTCGGTGTGCCCACGGAGTGAACCCTGCAACTTCAGGGCATGGTTGGTGATTAGGATCACCACGTGGGGTCCTTTTCCCTTAGGAGAGAGGTGGCCTTTTGGGCTGCTGATTTTCAGGTTTTTAGATACCGCCAGTATCTTGGCCAGATGTGGCAGTGGGCCAAGCCCCTTGGTGACTGTAGTTTATCCTACCTGGATGGCATTCTTGTGTTGTTCCATTTCAAGTGGTCCCAGTTTTTGCACTAATTCTCCAATGGCGACTCACCTTTCACCGGGAATGGAAAGGTCAAAGGGTTTAGCTCAATTAGGGAGTTCCAGGGCAAGGGTCTGAATTGACTGCTCTTTCCATTCTTGAAAGGCCACTTCTGGATTCTGTTCAAAAGGATCATCATCTTTTCCTTTCAGTGTTTCATATAGAGGCCCAGCTAGTAGACTGTAGTTAGGGATCCAGAAGCAGCAAACCCTGGCCTCCCCAGGAACCCCTAAGCTGTCTTCTAGTTTTAGAAAGGGGTAAGGCTGCAAATGGTTTCTTCCCTTTCCTGGGATGGGCTTCTCTGACCTTCTGTGAGAATGAAGCCCAGGCAGGTCACCGCAGTCTGTGATATTTGAGCTTTTTCTTGGACAACTTCTATCCTTTATTGGCTTGGTAGTTCAGAGGCCTCCTTAGTAGGGCTGGCGATCAGAATGTCATCTGCATATTGAAGGAGGGTTTCCTTTTCCAGAGGTAGAACTTTTTGGTCTTTAGCTAAGCTTTCCCCAAAGATGGTGTGGGAATTTTTGAACCCTTGGGGCAAGACGGCCCGGAAGTATTGTTTTAGTTGTATGTTGAGTCCTGCCACTCACAAGCCAAAATTTCTTGTGACTCTGGGACTAATGGAATACAAAAGAAGGCATCATTGAGACTAATACAGAATACCATGTCCTGGTGGTTGGTAGAATGACCAGCAGGGTGTAGGAATTAGGAGCAACTGGAGGTATATCCTCGGTGGCTTCACTGACTGTCCTGACATCCTTTACCAGGTCCCCAGCAGCCCATGGGGCTCTCGTGGTCAGGCCAATCCCAGGATATGGAGCTCTCCTGGGCAGGTACCCCACCCCCAACCCAGCCCACGGGGCTCTCGTGGTCAGGCCTCTCCCAGGATACAGAGCTACCCTTGCAGGTACCGTGGCAGGGCTGGGCACACAGGAACCGTGCACATAGCTCTCACTGAAGAGCACCCCCATCTCACCTGTCGCTCAGAGCTGACACAGAGCACCTCAGAGCAGGACTTGAACTAACAAACAGCAGCTGCGACAGGTCTGTGACCCTGGGCATCACTCTGTGTGGCCTCCCTCCACCTGGTCTTCCAGAGACTTCCACTGCACCCGGGGCACCAGGCCTCTGTCTCCAACCACCACCCACCCCTCCTCTCCCTGACTCCTGGGTTCCTCTCATTAGGAGAGGCTTTTCTTGAAGTTGTCTCCCACTCATGGGCCAGATAAAATGATTAGAAAACAAGCCAAAGCTGCAGCCCCTTGTCTATCCTGACTCTCAGGAGCCCACACCTGTTCCTTGGACCTGGCCGGTTCAGCAAGTTCCATTTTCTGCAACTGTGAGCCCCTGAGGGGTGATGATTGGCTGACCTGGGCAGCCTTACCGTGCCGGCCAGCCCTCCCCAGGTGTGCCTGGGTTGAGATCAATATAAATACCACTCCAGGCAGCAAGAGCCCCTGCAGCTGTGCCTGACGCCATTTTCTCTGCCCTGTCAGCAGTCTCGGGGCTGGGCTGGTGGGAGGGAGTGAGAGGCCACGGCTTTGTGGGTGGCCCAGTGTGAGTGGGGCTCTGCTGGACTTTCTGCAGCAGTTGCCAGGCTGCCACCTGCTAAAGAAGAGGATGTGTCACCCATACCTGCTGCTGGAATTTCTCCCTGGGCAGAGGTGAGGAAGGAAAAAAGCAGTGGGAGCAGGGACAGGACGGGTATCTCAGGCAGGGAAATGGAAATCTTCCAGAAGAGCACCCAGGACCAGGGCCATCCTGGCTGGCCTGCAGGCACCAAGTCAGCTGGCATGCTGTCACTCATGTGGCTCCATGGCCCTTCCTCTAGGCTTTCAAGTCCTTGTATATATTCAGGTGTTTTACCTGGGAAGGGTGGGAACAGTTCAACAGCAACTGGCCTGGGGCTCAGCTCACGTTCACTCACAGATGCCTCGGCACGGTGCCCCAGCTTTGCAATGAGGACGCTTGTTGTGTGGGGGCTGCTGGCTGAATGGGAGACGATTCCCCACCACTGACCAACTTCAGAATTGTTTACAACAGGAGCAAGGGCCCTGATACGGTTTTCCTCTGAGTAACTGGTGGGTTCTGTTTTTTTTTTCTCTTTTTCGTTTTTGGTTCAAGGTAGAATTTATTCCTCTTTTTTGTATTTACAGATATAAGCATGGAAATAATTTATTCATATAAATACATGTATGTGAAGGGAATAATTGTTTTTTCTGTTTTGTTTTTTAAATTTTATTTCTTTTTAATTTTGAATTTTATTTTATATTTTTATACAGCAAGTTCTTATTTGTTATCTATTTTATACATATAAATGTTTACATGCCAATCCCAATCTCTCAACTCCTCCCACCACCCCCCCCAAGAGCTTTCCCCCCTTGTTGTCCATATGATTGTTGTCTACATCTGTTGCTCTATTTATGCCTTGCAAAACGGTTAATCTGTACAGTTTTTCTAGGTTCCACATATATGCATGAATATACAAGATTTGTTTTTCTCTTTCTGACTTACTTCACTCTGTATGACAGTCTCTAGATCCATCGACGTCTCTACAAATGACCCAATTTCATTCCTTTCATGGCTTAGTAATATTCCATTTTATATATGTACCACATCTTTATGCATTCGTCTGTCTGTGGGCATTTAGGTTGCTTCCATTACCTCGATATTGTAAATAGTGATGCAATGAACATTGCGGTGAATGTCTCTTTTTGATTTATGGTTTTGTCTGGGTATATGTCCAGTACTGGGATTGCTGTATCATATGGTAATTCTATTAATAGTTTCTTAAGAAACTCCATATTGTTCTCCATAGTGACTGTATCAATTTATATTCCCAACAATAGTGGAAGAGGCTTCCTTTTCTCCACACCCTTTCCAGCATTTGTTGTTTGTAGATTTTCAGATGATGCCCATTCTAACAGGTGTGAGGTGATACCTCATTGTTGAGTCCATTTCGTTGAGCAAGGGGTAGGTCTTGTCTATTACATATTTGGATTATGGAACGGTATCTGTGCTAATTTCAAACTCTGGTTTTATGCAGCACCCCAACTCACCTTTCCCCTTAAGCAAGCATAAGTTGGTTTTCTAAACTTGAGACCCTGTTCTGTTTTGTAATTCAGTTCCTGTGTAGCCAAGTTTACATTCCGTGCATTAGTGATACCTTATGATGTTTCTTTTTCTGTGTGACTTATTTCACTTAGAATCATCGTGCCTCAATCCACTCATTATGCTGGTACAGGCCTGGTGACACAGATTTCATTGCTGAGTGGTATTCTGTTGTACGTAAGTACCGCAACTTCTTTATCAATTATTTGTTCTCTGGAATATTTAACTTGTACCGTAGAAGAGGTTCCTATAAACAGAGCCATCCCAAATTTTGGGGTGGCTGTGTCTTTTTGATTTTAATTTCCCTAAGCTATAAGACCATAAGTGGAAATGCCCTAGACTCTGTTGCTTTGTTTTTCAGATGTATCAGGAAACACTATACACTTCTCCAGAGTGACTGTTGGCAATTTACATCCCGCCCATCAGCATAACAAGGCTCCTAGTTCTCCATGGCCTGTCCTGCCTTTCTGGATTTTACACTTTTTTCAGATGGCCCTTTAGACCGGGGGGAAGTGACACTTCATAGTAGTTCGGATTTCCATTGCAAGCTTGCTTGGTTTGCCAAAAAGGGCGTATGTGTTTTTTCCTGAATATATTCAGGAACAAACTCATACGCCCTTTTTTGTCACGTGCATCATTGTCGATGTTCTGCCTCTTTTCCTATGCTTTAAATGCAAATCCAGTCTACCTCCTGAAATCGGTTTCCTGAAATTCTGCCCCGCTTTCAAGTCCTCTTCGCAGCCTTACTTCAATATATTTTTGGACATTATCTGTCATTTATAACTCTGCAGGTTTGTGAATTACAGGGCCCCTGAGCTCCTTTCTTCAACTCGCTTTCTTGTGAGCTGGCCGCAAACCCGCAAGACTGCTTCACGCCCTAATCTGCTTCTGGCAGGGCACGCTGAGCCTTTGGTTAATTCCTCTTCCTGGTGGGAAATGAGTGTTAAATATGCCCGTCCAGACACCTACCTCACTCTCAACCCCTTGGTGATGTGGGTCCTCTGGTTTGTGGCCACCTTTGCTGGGTTCCTCACCTTTCGATGATGTGGCCCCACTAGTGTGAGGACACTCCTGCCTGGTTCTCATCCACGTGGTTATGTGGACCCCCTGGTGAGAGTCTGTTCCTGGCTGTGTTCCTCACCCTTCTGTGAGGGAGACCCTCTGCTGATAGGTCACTCCTGCATGGCTGGCACACATTGCCTTGGTGAAGTCAGCTGTGTGGTGGCAGTTGGAGCGTGCTGGGGATCTCCTGCCCCCGGTGATGAGAGCCCTCTTGCGTCAGGCCCTAACTGCTGGGCTCACCAACTTTTCTTAGTGAGCCCAATGATGCTTGGGCACTCCTCTTAGGACCCCATCTCCATGGGGATGTGGGCCTTCTGCTCTGAGGTCCCAACGGCTGGGTTGTTCACATTTTCATGATGTGGGCTCTCTGGTGTTAGTTCACAGAGGCCTGGATCCCATAGCCTCTGTGCTCTTGGCCGCCTGCTGGGAGGTTCCAACTGCTGGATTCCTCACTTTTTTAATTTTTTAGGCCCTCTGTTGTGAGGATCCTCCTGCCTGCCTCACTCCCAGCCCCTTCGTGATGTGTGTCCTCTGGTTTGAGGTCACATGTGCTGGGTTCCTCACCTTTCGATGATGTGGGACCAATGGTCTTAGGAGACTCCTGCCTGGTTCACATCCCCTTTGTGATGTGGGCCCTCTGGTGAGAGTCTGATCCTGGCTGGGTTCCTCACCCATCTGTGAGGTGGGCCCTCTACTATCAGGTAACTCTTGCCTGGCTTGCTCACCTCGCCTTGTTGACATGAGCCCTCTGGTGGCACTTGGACCCTGCTGGGAGCCTCCTCACCTCTGTGATGAGGGCCCTCTGACGTCAGGCCCTAACTGTTGGGCTCCCCAACTTTTCTTAGTGAGCCCAGTGATGCTCGGGCACTCCTCTTAGGTTCCCATCTCCATGGGGATGTGGGCCTTCTGCTCTGAGGTTCCAACGGCTGGGTTGATCACAGTTTCATGATGTGGGCTCTCTGGTGTTAGTTCACTGTGGCCTGGATCCCATAGCCTCTGTGCTCTTGGCCGCCTGCTGGGAGGTTCCAACTGCTGGATTCCTCACTTTTTAAATTTTTTAGGCCCTCTGTTGTGAGGATCCTCCTGCCTGCCTCACTCCCAGCCCCTTCGTGATGTGTGTCCTCTGGTTTGAGGCCACATGTGCTGGGTTCCTCACCTTTCGATGATGTGGGACCAATGGTCTTAGGAGACTCCTGCCTGGTTCACATCCCCTTGGTGATGTGGGCCCTCTGTTGAGAGTCTGATCCTGGCTGGGTTCCTCACCTTCTTTGAGGTGGGCCGTCTGCTGTGAGGTCACTCCTGCCTGGCTTGCTCACCTCGCCTTGTGGACATGAGCCCTCTGGTGGCACTTGGAGCCTGCTGGGAGTCTCCTCCCCTCGGTGATGAGGACCCTCTGGCATCAGGCCCTAACTGCTGGGCTCACCACATTTTGTGATGTGCGCCCAGTGGTTCGAAGACACTCCATCCAGGTTCACATCCCCATTGGGATGTGGGCCTTCTGCTCTGAGGTCCCAACGGCTGGGTTGTTCACAGTTTCATGATGTGGGCTCTCTGCTGTTAGTTCGCTCTGGCCTGGATGTCATAGCCTCTGTGCTCTGGGCCGCCTGCTGGAAGGTTCCAACTGCTCGATTCCTCAACTTTTGTATTCTATGGGTCCTGTGTTGCGATGCTCCTCCTGCCTGCCTCACTCGCAACCCCTTCTTGATGTGGGTCCTCTGGTTTGAGGCCACATGTGCTGGGTTCCGCAACTTTCAATGATGTGGCCCCACTGGTGTGAGGACACTCCTGCCTGGTTCCCATCCCCTTGGTGATGTGGGCCTTCTGGTGACAGTCTTATCCTGGCTGGGTTCCTCACTCTTCTGTGAGGTAGGCCCTCTGCTGTGAGGTCAATCCTGCCTGACTTGCACACATCACCTTGGCGACGTGGGCCCTCTGTTGGCACATGGAGCCTGCTGGGAGCCTCCTGCCCTCGGTGATGACGGCCCTCTAGCATCAGGCCCTAACTGCTGGGCTCCCCACGTTTTCTGATGTGAACCCAGTGATGCCAGGACACTCCTGTCAGGTTCCCATCCCCATGGGGATGTGGGCTTTCTGCTCTGAGGTCCCAATGCCTGGGTGGCTCACAGTTTCATGATGTGGGCTCTCTGCTGTTAGTTCACTCCTGCCTGCATCCCATAGCTTCTGTGCTCTCGGCCGCCTGCTGGGAGGTTCCAAATGCTGGATTCCTCACCTTTTTTATTCTTTGGGCCCTCTGTTTTTAGGCTACTCCTACCTGCCTCACTCCCATCCCCTTTGTGATGTATGTCCTCTGATATGAGGCCGCATGTGCTGGGTTCTTCACCTTTCAATGATGTGGCCCCACTGGTGGGAGGACAGTCCTGACTGGTTCCCATCCCCTTGGTGTTGTGGGCCTTCTGGCAAGAGTCTCATCCTACCTCGGTTCCTCACCCTTCTGTGAGATAGGCCCTCTGCTGTGAGGTCACTACTGCCTGGTTGGCGCATGCCACCTTGTAGACGTGGGCCCTCTGTTGGCAGTTGGAACCTGCTGGGAGTCTCCTCCCCTCAGTTATGAGGGCTCCCTTGCGTCGGGCCCTAACTGCTGGGCTCCTAACATTTTCTGATATGTGCTAAGTGGTGCGAAGCCACTCCTGCCAGGTTCCCATCCCAATGGGGATGTGGGCCTTCTGTTCTGAGGTCCCAACGGCTGGGCTGCTCACAGGTTCATGATGTGGGCCCTCTGCTGTGAGTTCACTGTGGCCTGGATCCCATAGTCTCGGTGCTCTGGGCCACTTGCTGGGAGGTTCCAACTGCTGGATTCCTCAACTTTTATATTCTATGGACCCTGTGTTGTGAGGCCAGTCCTGCCAGCCTAATTCCGAAACCCTTGGTGATGTGGTTCCTCTGGTTTGAGGCTACATGTGCTGGGATCCTCACCTTTCGATGATGTTGTCCCACTGGTGTGGGGACACTCCTGCCTGGTTCCCATCCCTTGGTGATGTGGGCCCTCTGGTGAGAGTCTGATCCTGGCTGTGTTCCTCACCCTTCTGTGAGGTGGGCCCTCTGCTGTGAGGTCACTCCTGCCGGGCTGGCACACATCGCCTTGGTGACATTGGCCCTCTGGTGGCAGCTGGAGCCTGCTGGGAGCCTCCTCCCCTTGGTGATGAGTGCCCTCTAGCGTCAGGCCCTAACTTCTGAGCACCCCACGTTTTCTGATGTGAGCCCAGTGATGCCAGGACACTCCTGTCATGTTCCCATCACCATGGGGATGTGGGCCTTCTGCTCTGAGGTCCCAATGTCTGGGTTGCTCACAGTTTCATGATGTGGGCTGTCTGGTGTTAGTTCACTCTGGCTTGGATCCCCTAGCCTCTGTGCTCTGGGCCGCCTGCTGGGAGGTTCCAACTGCTGGATTCCTCACCTTTCTTATTTTTGGGCCCTCTGTTGTGAGGCTCCTCCTGCCTGCCTCACTCCCAGCCCCTTGGTGATGGGTGTCCTATGGTTTGAAGCCACATGTTCTGGGTTCCTCACCTTTAGATGATGTGGCCCTACTCATGTGAGGACACTCCTGCCTGGTTCCAATCCATTTGGTGATGTGGGCCCTCTGGTGCACGTCTGATCCTGACTGGGTTCGTCACACTTCTCTGAGGTGGGCCCTCTGCTGTGAGGTCATTCGTGCCTGGTTGGCACACATCGCCTTGGTGACGTCAGCCCTCTGGTGGCAGTTGGAGCCTGCTGGGAGCCTCCTTCCCTTGGTGATGAGGGTCCTCTGGCGTCAGGCCCTAACTGCAGGTCTCCCAAAATTTTCTGACATGTTCTCAGTGGTGCGAGGACACTCCTACCAGATTTATATCCCCATGGGGATGTGGGCCTCCTGCTCTGAGGTCCCAATGGCTGGGTTGCTCAGTTTCATGACATGGGCCCTCTTCTGTGAGTTCACTGTGGCCTGGATCCCATAGCCTCGGTGCTCTGGGCCACCTGCTGGGAGGTTCCAACTGCTGGATTCCTCACTTTTTTATTCTATGGGCCCAGTGTTGTGAGGCTACTCCTGCCTGCCTCACTCCAAGGCCCTTGGTGATGTGGGTCCTCTGGTTTGAGGACACATGTGCTGAGTACGTCACCTTTCACTGATGTGGCCCCACTGGTGTGAAGACACTCCTGCCTGGTTCCCATCCCCTTGGTGATGTGGGCCCTCTGGTGAGAGTCTGATGTTGGCTGGGTTTCTCACCCTTCTGTGAGGTGGGACCTCTGCTGTGAGGTAACTCATGCCTGGCTTGCTCATGTTGCCTTGGCAACGTGAGCACTCAGGTGGCAGTTGGGGCCTGCTGGGAATCTCCTCCCCTCAGTTATGAGAGCTCTGGATAAAACACATATGCCCTTTTTTGCCAAGTGCATTATTTTCCAAGTTCTGTCTCTTTTCCTATGCTTTAAGAGCGACTCCCGTGTACCTTCTGAAATCGGTTTCCAGCAATTCTGCCCCGCATTCAAGTCCTCTTCGCAGCCTTACTTCAGTATAATTTTGGATGATAGCTGTCATTTATAACTCTGCAGGTTTGTGAATAACAGTGTCCCTGAGCTCCTTTCTTCAACTCGCTTTCTTGTGAGCTGGCCGTAAAACTGCAGGATCTCTTCAGGTCCTAATCTGGTCCCAGCATGGCATGCGGAGCCTCTGGTTCATTCGTCTTCCTGGTGGGAAATGAGAGTTAAATTTGCCCGTCCAGACACCTACAGATAGTCTCTCATTGGTTCTCCTTATTCCTGTTCATATTCCGAAGAAATTGCAAACTGGGCCAAACAGGAGGTTAAAGGCACTGACTCTCCAAGTGGGGAGAGTGTTAGTAAAGCGTCTGGAATGTTGCACCCTAGTACCAGGGGATGAAAACTGACCCATTTGAACACGTTTCCTGATCACACGGTGGATCATACACTGGGTTCCACATGCATGTTTTAGCTGAAGGAAGAATCCCTTAACCCTGGAGAGTTGAGACCCATGGAATGGGTACCATGCAATATGACTTCAAAGGGTCTGCATTTGCTCACCGAACCTCACCAATCTTATCACTGCTGCGTTTATGCCGCTGTACACACGCTTGATTCTCTTTCGGAGACATATAAATCCATAGGTTTTAAGATTCTTACTTGTCAGGTATATTCTTTGGCGTTTAATATGAGGCGTTGAGTCCACTTCGTTGAGCAAGGAGTAGCTCATGTCTATTACATATTTGGTTTATGGAACGGTATCTGTGCTAATTTCAATCTCTGTTTTTATGCAGCACCCCAACTCACCTTTCCCCTTAAGCAAGCATAAGTTGGTTTTCTACATTTGAGACCCTGTTCTGTTTTGTAATTCAGTTCCTGTGTAGCCAAGTTTACATTCCGTGTAGTAGTGATATCTTATGATGTTTCTTTTTCTGTGTGATTTATGTCACTTAGAATCATCGTACCTGAATCCACTCATTATGCTGCTATGGGCCTGATGACATAGATTTCATTGCTAAGTTATATTGCATTGTACGTAAGTACCACAAATTCTTTATCCATTTTTCGCTTTCTGTGATATTGAACTTGTACCGTAAACGAGGTTCTTGTAAACAGAGCTGTCCCAAACATTGGGGTGGCTGTGTCTTTTTGATTTTAAATTCCCTAAGCTATAGGACCATAAGTGGAAGTGCCCTAGGCTCTGTTTTTTTGTTTTTTAGATGTTTCAGGAAACACCATACACTTCTCCAGAGTGGCTGTTGGCAATTTACATCCCGCCCATGAGCATAACAAGGCTCCCAGTTCTCCATGGCCTGTCCTGCCTTTCTGGATTTTACACTTTTTTCAGATGGCCCTTTTGACCGGGGGGCAGTGAGACTTCATTGTAGTGAAGATTTCCTTTGCAAGCTTGCTTGGTTGGCCAAAAAGTGCGTATGCGTTTTTTCCTGATGAAAAAACGCATATGCCCTTTTTGGCCAAGTGCATCATTGTGGACGTTCTGCCTCTTTTCCTATGCTTTACATGCAATTCCAGTCTACCTCCTGCAATCGGTTTCCTGCAATTCTGCCCCGTTTTCAAGTCCTCTTGGCAGCCTTACTTCAATATATTTTTGGACGATAGCTGTCATTTATAACTCTGCAGGTTTGTGAATTACAGTGCCCCTGAGCTCCTTTCTTCAACTTGCTTTCTTGTGAGCTGGCCGCAACACCGCAGCTTTGCTTCAGGCCCTAGTGTGGTTCCGGAATGGCATGCTGAACCTTTGGTTAATTCCTCTTCCTGGTGGGAAATGAGAGTTAAATTTGCCCGTCCAGACACCTCCAGCTAGTCTCTCATTGGTTCTCCTTATTCCTGTTCATTTTTCGCAGAAATTGCAAAATGGGCCAAACAGGAGGTTAAAGGCACTGACTCTCCAAGTGGGGACAGTGTTAGTAAAGCGTCTGGAATGTTGCACCCGAGTACCAGGGGACAAAAAGTGACACATTTGAACACGTTTCCTGATCACACGGTGGATCATACTCTGGGTTCCACATGCATGTTTTAGCTGAAGGAAGAATCCCTTAAACCTGCAGAGTTGAGACCCATGGAATGGGTACCATGCAATGTCACTTCATAGGGTCTGCATGTGTTCACCGAACCTCACCAAACCTATCACTGCTGCATTTATGCCACTGTACACACGCTTGATTCTCTTTCGGAGACATACAAATCAATAGGTTTTAAGATTCTTACTAGTCAGGTATATTCTTAGGCGTTTAATATGGGGTGTAGAGTCCAGTTCGTTGAGAAAGGAGTAGCTCTTGTCTATTACATATTTGGCTTATGGAACGATATCTGTGCTAATTTCAATCTCAGGTTTTATGCAGCACCCCAACTCAGCTTTCCCCTTAAGCAAGCATAAGTTGGTTTTCTACATTTGAGACCCTCTTCTGTTTTGTAATTCAGTTCCTTTGTAGCCAAGTTTACAAGCCGTGTATTAGTGATATCTTATAATGTTTCTTTTTCTGTGTGACTTATCTCACTTAGAATCATCGTACCTGAATCCACTCATTATGCTGCTATGGGCCTGATGACATAGATTTCATTGCTGAGTGACATTGCATTGTACGTAAGTACCACAAATTCTTTATCCATTTTTCGCTTTCTGTGATATTGAACATGTACCGTAAACGAGGTTCTTGTAAACAGAGCCATCCCAAATTTGGGGTGGCTGTGTCTTTTTGATTTTAATTTCCCTAAGCTATAGGACCATAAGTGGAAGTGCCCTAGGCTCTGTTGCTTTGTTTTTTAGATGTTTCAGGAAACACCATACACTTCTCCAGAGTGGCTGTTGGCAATTTACATCCCGCCCAACAGCATAACAAGGCTCCCAGTTCTCCATGGCCTGTCCTGCCTTTCTGGATTTTACACTTTTCTCAGATGGCCCTTTTGACCGGGGGGCAGTGAGACTTCATTGTAGTGCAGATTTCCTTTGCAAGCTTGCTTGGTTGGCCAAAAAGGGCGTATGCATTTTTTCCTGAATATATTCAGGAAAAAACGCATACACACTTTTTGGCCAAGTGCATCATTGTGGACATTCTGCCTCTTTTCCTATACATTACATGCAATTCCAGTCTACCTCCTGAAATCGGTTTCCTGCAATTCTGCCCCGCTTTCAAGTCCTCTTGGCAGCCTTACTTCAATATATTTTTGGACGATAGCTGTCATTTATAACTCTGCAGGTTTGTGCATTACAGTGCCCCTGAGCTCCTTTCTTCAACTCGCTTTCTTGTGAGCTGGCCGCAACACTGCCGTGTTGCTTCAGGCCCTAGTGTGGTTCCGGCATGGCACGCTGAGCCTTTGGTTAATTCCTCTTCCTGGTGGGAAATGAGAGTTAAATTTGCCCGTCCAGACACCTCCAGCTAGTCTCTCATTTGTTCTCCCTATTCCTGTTCATGTTCCGCAGAAATTGCAAACTGGGCCAAACAGGAGGTTAAAGGCACTGAATCTCCAAGTGGGGAGAGTGTTAGTAAAGCGTCTGGAATGTTGCATCCGAGTACCGGGGGACGAAAACTGACTCACATTTGAACACGTTTCCTGATCACACGGTGGATCATACTCTGGGTTCCACATGCATGTTTTAGCTGAAGGAAGAATCCCTTAAACCTGGAGAGTTGAGACCCATGGAATGGGTACCATGCAATATGACTTCAAAGGGTCTGCATTTGCTCACCAAACCTCACCAATCCTATCACTGCTGCGTTTATGCCGCTGTACACACGCTTGATTCTCTTTCGGAGACATATAAATCCATAGGTTTTAAGATTCTTACTAGTCAGGTATATTCTTAGGCGTTTAATATGGGGTGTTGAGTCCACTTCGTTGAGCAAGGAGTAGCTCTTGTCTATTACATATTTGGCTTATGGAACGGTATCTGTGCTAATTTCAATCTCTGGATTTTTGCAGCACCCCAACTCACATTTCCCCTTAAGCAAGCATAAGTTGGTTTTCTACATTTGAGACCCTGTTCTGTTTTATAATCCAGTTCCTGTGTAGCCAAGTTTACATTCCATGTAGTAGTGATATCTTATGATGTTTCTTTTTCTCTGTGACTTATTTCGCTTAGAATCATCGTACCTGAATCCACTCGTTATGCTTCTCTGGGCCTGACGACATAGATTTCATTGCTGAGTGATATTGCATTGTACGTAAGTACCACAACTTCTTTATCCATTTTGCGCTTTCTGTGATATTGAACTTGTACCGTAAACGAGGTTTTTGTAAACAGAACCGTCCCAAACTTTGGGGTGGCTGTGTCTTTTTGAATTTAATTTCCCTAAGCTATAGGACCATAAGTGGAATTGCCCTAGGCTCTGTTGCTTTGTTTTTTAGATGTTTCAGGAAACACCATACACTTCTCCAGAGTGGCTGTTGGCAATATACATCCCGCCCATCAGCATAACAAGGCTCCCAGTTCTCCATGGCCTGTCCTGCCTTTCTGGATTTTACACTTTTTTCAGATGGCCCTTTTGACCGGGGGGCAGTGAGACTTCATTGTAGTGCAGATTTCCTTTGCAAGCTTGCTTGGTTGTCCAAAAAGGGCGTATGCATTTTTTCCTGAATATATTCAGGAAAAAACGCATACGCCCTTTTTGGCCAAGTGCATCATTGTGGACGTTCTGCCTCTTTTCCTGTGGTTTACATGCAAATCCAGTCTACCTCCTGAAATCGGTTTCCTGCAATTCTGCCCCGCTTTCAAGTCCTCTTGGCAGCCTTACTTCAATATATTTTTGGACGATACCTGTCAATTTTAACTCTGCAGGTTTGTGAATGACAGTGCCCCTGAGCTCCTTTCTTCAACTCGCTTTCTTGTGAGCTGGCCGCAACACCGCAGGATTGCTTCAGGCCCCAGTGTGGTTCCAGCATGGCACGCTGAGCCTTTGGTTAATTCCTCTTCTTGATGAGAAATGAGAGTTAAATTTGCCCGTCCAGACACCTCCAGCTAGTCTCTTATTTGTTCTCCCTATTCCTGTTCATTTTCCGCAGAAATTGAAAACTTGGCCAAACAAGAGGTTAAAGGCACAGACTCTCCAAGTGGGGAGAGTGTTAGTAAAGCGTCTGGAATGTTGCATCCGAGTACCAGGGGACGAAAACTGAGACACCTTTGAACACGTTTCCCAATCAAATGGTGTATCATACTCTGGGTTTCACATGCATGTTTTAGCTGAAGGAGGAATCCCTTAAACCTGGAGAGTTGAGACCCATGGAATGGGTACCATGCAATATGACTTCAAAGGGTCTGCATTTGCTCACCGAGCCTCACCAATCCTATCACTGCTGCGTTTATGCCGCTGTACACACTCTTGATTCTCTTTCGGAGCCATATAAATCCATAGGTTTTAAGATTCTTACTAGTCAGGTATATTCGTAGTCGTTTAATATGGGGTGTTGAGTCCACTTCATTGAGCAAGGAGTAGCTCTTGTCTATTACATATTTGGCTTATGGAACGGTATCTGTGCTTATTTCAATCTCTGGTTTTATGCAGCACCCCAACTCACATTTCCCCTTAAGCAAGCATAAGTTGGTTTTCTACATTTGAGACCCTGTTCTGTTTTGTAATTCAGTTCCTGTGTAGCCAAGTTTACATTCCGTGTAGTAGTGATATCTTTTGATGTTTCTTTTTCTGTGTGACTTATTTCACTTAGAATCATCGTACCTGAATCCACTCATTATGCTGCTACGGGCCTGATGACATAGATTTCATTGCTGAGTGATATTGCATTGTACGTAAGTACCACAACTTCTTTATCCATTTTTCGCTTTCTGCGATATTGAACTTGTACCATAAACGAGGTTCTTGTAAACAGAGCTGTCCCAAACTTTGGGGTGGCTGTGTCTTTTAGATTTTAATTTCCCTAAGCTATAGGACCATAAGTGGAAGTGCCCTAGGCTCTGTTGCTTTGTTTTTTAGATGTTTCAGGAAACACCATACACTTCTCCAGAGTGGCTGTTGGCAATTTACATCCCGCCCATCAGCATAACAAGGCTCCCAGTTCTCCATGGCTTGTCCTGCCTTTCTGGATTTTACACTTTTTTCAGATGGCCCTTTTGACCGGGGGGCAGTGAGACTTCATTGTAGTGCAGATTTCCTTTGCAAGCTTGCTTGGTTGGCCAAAAAGGGCGTATGCGTTTTTTCCTGAATATATTCAGGAAAAAACGCATACGCCCTTTTTGGCCAAGTGCATCATTGTGGACGTTCTGCCTCTTTTCCTATGCTTTACATGCAATTCCAGTCTACCTCCTGAAATCGGTTTCCTGCAATTCTGCCCCGCTTTCAAGTCCTCTTGGCAGCCTTACTTCAATATATTTTTGGACGATAGCTATCATTTATAACTCTGCAGGTTTGTGAATGACAGTGCCCCTGAGCTCCTTTCTTCAACTCGCTTTCATGTGAGCTGGCCGCAACACCGCAGGATTGCTTCAGGCCCTAGTGTGGTTCCGGCATGGCACGCTGAGCCTTTGGTTAATTCCTCTTCCTGGTGGGCAATGAGAGTTAAATTTGCCCGTCCAGACACCTCCAGCTAGTCTCTCATTGGTTCTCCCTATTCCTGTTCATTTTCCGCAGAAATTGCAAACTGGGCCAAACAGGAGGTTAAAGGCACTGACTCTCCAGGTGGGGAGAGTGTTAGTAAAGCGTCTGGAATGTTGCACCCGAGTACCAGGGGACGAAAACTGAGACACATTTGAACACGTTTCCCGATCACATGGTGGATCATACTCTGGGTTCCACATGCATGTTTTAGCTGAAGGAAGAATCCCTTAAACCTGGAGAGTTGAGACCCCTGCAATGGGTACCATGCAATATGATTTCAAAGGGTTTGCATTTGCTCACCGAACCTCACCAATCCTATCACTGCTGCATTTATGCCACTGTACACACGCTTGATTCTCTTTCGGAGACATATAAATCCATAGGTTTTAAGATTCTTACTAGTCAGGTATATTCTTAGGCGTTTAATATGGGGTGTAGAGTCCACTTCGTTGAGCAAGGAGTAGCTCTTGTCTATTACATATTTGGCTTATGGAACCGTATCTGTGCTAATTTCAATCTTTGGTTTTATGCAGCACCCCAACTCACCTTTACTCTTAAGCAAGCATAAGTCGATTTTCTACATTTGAGACCCTGTTCTGTTTTGTAATTCAGTTCCTGTGTAGCCAAGTTTACATTCCATGTGGTAGAGATATCTTATGATGTTTCTTTCTCTGTGTGACTTATTTCACTTAGAATCATCGTACCTGAATCCACTCATTATGCTGCTACGGGCCTGATGACATAGATTTCATTGCTGAGTGATATTGCATTGTACGTAAGTACCACAACTTCTTTATCCATTTTGCGCTTTCTGTGATATTGAACTTGTACCGTAAACGAGGTTCTTGTAAACAGAGCTGTCCCAAAGATTGGGGTGGTTGTGTCTTTTTGATTTTAATTTCCCTAAGCTATAGGACCATAAGTGGAAGTGCCCTAGGCTCTGTTGCTTTGTTTTTTAGATGTTTCAGGAAACACCATACACTTCTCCAGAGTGACTGTTGGCAATTTACATCCCGCCCATCAGCATAACAAGGCTCCCAGTTCTCCATGGCCTGTCCTGCCTTTGTGGATTTTACACTTTTTTCAGATGGCCCTTTTGACCGGGGGGCAGTGAGACTTCATTTTAGTGCAGATTTCCTTTGCAAGCTTGCTTGGTTGACCAAAAAGTGTGTATGCGTTTATTCCTGAATATATTCAGGAAAAAACGCATACGCCCTTTTTGGCCAAGTGCATCATTGTGGACGTTCTGCCTCTTTTCCTATGCTTTACATGCAATTCCAGTCTACCTCCTGAAATCGGTTTCCTGCAATTCTGCCCCGCTTTCAAGTCCTCTTGGCAGCCTTACTTCAATATATTTTTGGACGATAGCTGTCATTTATAACTCTGCAGGTATGTGAATGACAGTGCCCCTGAGCTCCTTTCTTCAACTCGCTTTCTTGTGAGCTGGCCGCAACACCGTAGGATTGCTTCAGGCCCTAGTGTGGTTCCGGCACGGCACGCTGAACCTTTGGTTAATTCCTCTTCCTGGTGGGTAATGAGAGTTAAATTTGCCCGTCCAGACACCTCCAGCTAGTCTCTCTTGGTTCTCCCTATTCCTGTTCATTTTCCGCAGAAATTGCAAACTGGGCCAAACAGGAGGTTAAAGGCACTGACTCTCCAAGTGGGGAGAGTGTTAGTAAAGCATCTGGAATGTTGCACCCGAGTACCAGGGGACGAAAACTGACACAATTGAACACGTTTCCCGATCACACGGTGGATCATACTCTGGGTTCCACATGCATGTTTTAGCTGAAGGAAGAATCCCTTAAAGCTGGAGAGTTGAGACCCATGGAATGGGTACCATGCAATATGACTTCAAAGGGTCTGCATTTGCTCACCGAACCTCACCAATCCTATCACTGCTGCGTTTATGCCGCTGTACACACGCTTGATTCTCTTTCTGAGACATATAAATCCATAGGTTTTAAGATTCTTCCTAGTCAGGTATATTCTTAGGCGTTTATTATGGGGTGTAGAGTCCACTTCGTTGAGCAAGGAGTAGCTCTTGTCTATTACATATTTGGCTTATGGAACGGTATCTGTGCTAATTTCAATCTCTGGTTTTATGCAGCACCCCAACTCACCTTTCGCCTTAAGCAAGCATAAGTTGGTTTTCTACATTTGAGACCCTGTTCTGTTTTGTAATTCAGTTCCTGTGTAGCCAAGTTTACATTCCGTGTAGTAGTGATATCTTATGATGTTTCTTTTTCTGTGTGACTTATTTCACTTAGAATCATCGTACCTGAATCCACTCATTATGCTGCTACGGGCCTGATGACATAGATTTCATTGCTGAGTGATATTGCATTGTACGTAAGTACCACAACTTCTTTATCCATTTTTCGCTTTCTGCGATATTGAACTTGTACCGTAAACGAGGTTCTTGTAAACAGAGCTGTCCCAAACTTTGGGGTGGCTGTGTCTTTTAGATTTTAATTTCCCTAAGCTATAGGACCATAAGTGGAAGTGCCCTAGGCTCTGTTGCTTTGTTTTTTAGATGTTTCAGGAAACACCATACACTTCTCCCGAGTGGCTGTTGGCAATTTACATCCCGCCCATCAGCATAACAAGGCTCCCAGTTCTCCATGGCTTGTCCTGCCTTTCTGGATTTTACACTTTTTTCAGATGGCCCTTTTGACCGGGGGGCAGTGAGACTTCATTGTAGTGCAGATTTCCTTAGCAAGCTTGCTTGGTTGGCCAAAAAGGGCGTATGCGTTTTTTCCTGAATATATTCAGGAAAAAACGCATACGCCCTTTTTGGCCAAGTGCATCATTGTGGACGTTCTGCCTCTTTTCCTATGCTTTACATGCAATTCCAGTCTACCTCCTGAAATCGGTTTCCTGCAATTCTGCCCCGCTTTCAAGTCCTCTTGGCAGCCTTACTTCAATATATTTTTGGACGATAGCTGTCATTTATAACTCTGCAGGTATGTGAATGACAGTGCCCCTGAGCTCCTTTCTTCAACTCGCTTTCTTGTGAGCTGCCCGCAACACCGCAGGATTGCTTCAGGCCGTAGTGTGGTTCCGGCATGGCACGCTGAGCCTTTGTTTAATTCCTCTTCCTGGTGGGAAATGAGAGTTAAATTTGCCCGTCCAGACACCTCCAGCTAGTCTCTCATTGGTTCTCCCTATTCCTGTTCATTTTCCGCAGAAATTGCAAACTTGGCCAAATAGGAGGTTAAAGGCACTGACTCTCCAAGTGGGGAGAGTGTTAGTAAAGCGTCTGGAATGTTGCACCCGAGTACCAGGGGACGAAAACTGAGACACATTTGAACACGTTTCCCGATCACATGGTGTATCATACTCTGGGTTCCACATGCATGTTTTAGCTGAAGGAAGAATCCCTTAAACCTGGAGAGTTGAGACCCCTGCAATGGGTACCATGCAATATGACTTCAAAGGGTCTGCATTTGCTCACCGAACCTCACCAATCCTATCACTGCTGCATTTATGCCACTGTACACACGCTTGATTCTCTTTCTGAGACATATAAATCCATAGGTTTTAAGATTCTTACTAGTCAGGTATATTCTTAGGCGTTTAATATGGGGTGTAGAGTCCACTTCGTTGAGCAAGGAGTAGCTCTTGTCTATTACATATTTGGCTTATGGAACGGTATCTGTGCTAATTTCAATCTCTGGTTTTATGCAGCACCCCAACTCACCTTTCCCCTTAAGCAAGCATAAGTCGGTTTTCTACATTTGAGACCCTGTTCTGTTTTGTAATTCAGTTCCTGTGTAGCCAAGTTTACATTCCATGTGGTAGAGATATCTTATGATGTTTCTTTTTCTGTGTGACTTATTTCACTTAGAATCATCGTACCTGAATCCACTCATTATGCTGCTATGGGCCTGATGACATAGATTTCATTGCTGAGTGATATTGCATTGTACGTAAGTACCACAACTTCTTTATCCATTTTTCACTTTCTGTGATTTTGAACTTGTACTGTAAACGAGGTTCTTGTAAACAGAGCCTTCCCAAACTTTGGGGTGGCTGTGTCTTTTTGATTTTAATTTCCCTAAGCTATAGGACCATAAGTGGAAGTGCCCTAGGCTCTGTTGCTTTGTTTTTTAGATGTTTCAGGAAACACCATACACTTCTCCAGAGTGGCTGTTGGCAATTTACATCCCACCCATCAGCATAACAAGGCTCCCAGTTCTCCATGGCCTGTCCTGCCTTTCTGGATTTTACACTTTTTTCAGATGGCCCTTTTGACCGGGGGGCAGTGAGACTTCATTGTAGTGCAGATTTCCTTTGCAAGCTTGCTTGGTTGGCCAAAAAGGGCGTATGCGTTTTTTCCTGAATATATTCAGGAAAAAAAGCATACGCCCTTTTTGGCCAAGTGCATCATTGTGGACGTTCTGCCTCTTTTCCTTTGCTTTACATGCAATTCCAGTCTACCTCCTGAAATCGGTTTCCTGCAATTCTGCCCAGCGTTCAAGTCCTCTTGGCAGCCTTACTTCAATATATTTTTGGACGATAGCTGTCATTTATAACTCTGCAGGTTTGTGAATGACAGTGCCCCTGAGCTCCTTTCTTCAACTCGCTTTCTTGTGAGCTGGCCGCAACACCGCAGCATTGCTTCAGGCCCTCGTGTGGTTCCGGCATGACATGCTGAGCCTTTGGTTAATTCCTCTTCCTGGTGGGAAATGAGAGTTAAATTTGCCCGTCCAGACTCCTCCAGCTAGTCTCTCATTGGTTCTCCCTATTCCTGTTCATTTTCCGCAGAAATTGCAAACTGGGCCAAACAAGAGGTTAAAGGCACTGACTCTCCAAGTGGGGAGAGTGTTAGTAAAGCGTCTGGAATGTTGCACCCGAGTACCGGGGGATGAAAACTGACACAATTAAACACGTTTCCCGATCACACGGTGGATCATACTCTGGGTTCCACATGCATGTTTTAGCTGAAGGAAGAATCCCTTAAACCTGGAGAGTTGAGACCCATGGAATGGGTACCATGCAATATGACTTCAAAGGGTCTGCATTTGTCCACCGAACCTCACCAATCCTATCACTGCTGCGTTTATGCCACTGTACACACGCTTGATTCTCTTTCGGAGACATATAAATCCATAGGTTTTAAGATTCTTTCTAGTCAGGTATATTCTTACGCGTTTAATATGGGGTGTAGAGTCCACTTCGTTGAGCAAGGAGTAGCTCTTGTCTATTAAATATTTGGCTTATGGAAGGTATCTGTTCTAATTTCAATCTCTGGTTTTATGCAGCACCCCAACTCACCTTTCGCCTTAAGCAAGCATAAGTTGGTTTTCTACATTTGAGACCCTGTTCTGTTTTGTAATTCAGTTCCTGTGTAGCCAAGTTTACATTCCGTGTAGTAGTGATATCTTATGATGTTTGTTTTTCTGTGTGACTTATTTCACTTAGAATCATCGTACCTGAATCCACTCATTATGCTGCTACGGGCCTGATGACATAGATTTCATTGCTGAGTGATATTGCATTGTACGTAAGTACCACAAGTTCTTTATCCATTTTTCGCTTTCTGTGATATTGAACTTGGACCATAAATGAGGTTCTTGTAAACAGAGCTGTCCCTAACTTTGGGGTGGCTGAGTCTTTTTGATTTTAATTTCCCTAAGCTATAGGACCATAAGTGGAAGTGCCCTAGGCTCTGTTGCTTTGTTTTTTAGATGTTTCAGGAAACACCATACACTTCTCCAGAGTGGCTGTTGGCAATTTACATCCCGCCCATCAGCATAACAAGGCTCCCAGTTCTCCATGGCCTGTCCTGCCTTTCTGGATTTTACACTTTTTTCAGATGGCTCTTTTGACCTGGGAGCAGTGAGACTTCATTGTAGTGCAGATTTCCTTTGCAAGCTTGCTTGGTTGGCCAAAAAGTGGGTATGCGTTTTTTCCTGAATATATTCAGGAAAAAACGCATACGCCCTTTTTGGCCAAGTGCATCATTGTGGACGTTCTGCCTCTTTTCCTATGCTTTACATGCAATTCCAGTCTACCTCCTGAAATCGGTTTCCTGCAATTCTGCCCCGCTTTCAAGTCCTCTTGGCAGCCTTACTTCAATATATTTTTGGACGATAGCTATCATTTATAACTCTGCAGGTTTGTGAATGACAGTGCCCCTGAGCTCCTTTCTTCAACTCGCTTTCATGTGAGCTGGCCGCAACACCGCAGGATTGCTTCAGGCCCTAGTGTGGTTCCGGCATGGCACGCTGAGCCTTTGGTTAATTCCTCTTCCTGGTGGGCAATGAGAGTTAAATTTGCCCGTCCAGACACCTCCAGCTAGTCTCTCATTGGTTCTCCCTATTCCTGTTCATTTTCCGCAGAAATTGCAAACTGGGCCAAACAGGAGGTTAAAGGCACTGACTCTCCAGGTGGGGAGAGTGTTAGTAAAGCGTCTGGAATGTTGCACCCGAGTACCAGGGGACGAAAACTGAGACACATTTGAACACGTTTCCCGATCACATGGTGGATCATACTCTGGGTTCCACATGCATGTTTTAGCTGAAGGAAGAATCCCTTAAACCTGGAGAGTTGAGACCCCTGCAATGGGTACCATGCAGTATGATTTCAAAGGGTTTGCATTTGCTCACCGAACCTCACCAATCCTATCACTGCTGCATTTATGCCACTGTACACACGCTTGATTCTCTTTCGGAGACATATAAATCCATAGGTTTTAAGATTCTTACTAGTCAGGTATATTCTTAGGCGTTTAATATGGGGTGTAGAGTCCACTTCGTTGAGCAAGGAGTAGCTCTTGTCTATTACATATTTGGCTTATGGAACCGTATCTGTGCTAATTTCAATCTTTGGTTTTATGCAGCACCCCAACTCACCTTTACTCTTAAGCAAGCATAAGTCGATTTTCTACATTTGAGACCCTGTTCTGTTTTGTAATTCAGTTCCTGTGTAGCCAAGTTTACATTCCATGTGGTAGAGATATCTTATGATGTTTCTTTCTCTGTGTGACTTATTTCACTTAGAATCATCGTACCTGAATCCACTCATTATGCTGCTACGGGCCTGATGACATAGATTTCATTGCTGAGTGATATTGCATTGTACGTAAGTACCACAACTTCTTTATCCATTTTGCGCTTTCTGTGATATTGAACTTGTACCGTAAACGAGGTTCTTGTAAACAGAGCTGTCCCAAAGATTGGGGTGGTTGTGTCTTTTTGATTTTAATTTCCCTAAGCTATAGGACCATAAGTGGAAGTGCCCTAGGCTCTGTTGCTTTGTTTTTTAGATGTTTCAGGAAACACCATACACTTCTCCAGAGTGACTGTTGGCAATTTACATCCCGCCCATCAGCATAACAAGGCTCCCAGTTCTCCATGGCCTGTCCTGCCTTTGTGGATTTTACACTTTTTTCAGATGGCCCTTTTGACCGGGGGGCAGTGAGACTTCATTTTAGTGCAGATTTCCTTTGCAAGCTTGCTTGGTTGGCCAAAAAGTGTGTATGCGTTTATTCCTGAATATATTCAGGAAAAAACGCATACGCCCTTTTTGGCCAAGTGCATCATTGTGGACGTTCTGCCTCTTTTCCTATGCTTTACATGCAATTCCAGTCTACCTCCTGAAATCGGTTTCCTGCAATTCTGCCCCGCTTTCAAGTCCTCTTGGCAGCCTTACTTCAATATATTTTTGGACGATAGCTGTCATTTATAACTCTGCAGGTATGTGAATGACAGGGCCCCTGAGCTCCTTTCTTCAACTCGCTTTCTTGTGAGCTGGCCGCAACACCGTAGGATTGCTTCAGGCCCTAGTGTGGTTCCGGCACGGCACGCTGAACCTTTGGTTAATTCCTCTTCCTGGTGGGTAATGAGAGTTAAATTTGCCCGTCCAGACACCTCCAGCTAGTCTCTCTTGGTTCTCCCTATTCCTGTTCATTTTCCGCAGAAATTGCAAACTGGGCCAAACAGGAGGTTAAAGGCACTGACTCTCCAAGTGGGGAGAGTGTTAGTAAAGCATCTGGAATGTTGCACCCGAGTACCAGGGGACGAAAACTGACACAATTGAACACGTTTCCCGATCACACGGTGGATCATACTCTGGGTTCCACATGCATGTTTTAGCTGAAGGAAGAATCTCTTAAAGCTGGAGAGTTGAGACCCATGGAATGGGTACCATGCAATATGACTTCAAAGGGTCTGCATTTGCTCACCGAACCTCACCAATCCTATCACTGCTGCGTTTATGCCGCTGTACACACGCTTGATTCTCTTTCTGAGACATATAAATCCATAGGTTTTAAGATTCTTCCTAGTCAGGTATATTCTTAGGCGTTTATTATGGGGTGTAGAGTCCACTTCGTTGAGCAAGGAGTAGCTCTTGTCTATTACATATTTGGCTTATGGAACGGTATCTGTGCTAATTTCAATCTCTGGTTTTATGCAGCACCCCAACTCACCTTTCGCCTTAAGCAAGCATAAGTTGGTTTTCTACATTTGAGACCCTGTTCTGTTTTGTAATTCAGTTCCTGTGTAGCCAAGTTTATATTCCGTGTAGTAGTGATATCTTATGATGTTTCTTTTTCTGTGTGACTTATTTCACTTAGAATCATCGTACCTGAATCCACTCATTATGCTGCTATGGGCCTGATGACATAGATTTCATTGCTGCGTGATATTGCATTGTACGTAATTACCACAAATTCTTTATCCATTTTTCACTTGCTGTGATACTGAACTTGTACCGTAAACGAGGTTCTTGTAAACAGAGCCGTCCCAAACTTTGGGGTGGCTGTGTCTTTTTGATTTTAATTTCCCTAAGCTATAGGACCATATGTTGAAGTGCCCTAGGCTCCGTTGCTTTGCTTTTTAGATGTTTCAGGAAACACCATACACTTCTCCAGAGTGACTGTTGGCAATTTACATCCCGCACATCAGCATAACAAGGTTCCCAATTCTCCATGGCCTGTCCTGCCTTTCTGGATTTTACACTTTTTTCAGATGGCCCTTTTGACCGGGGGCAGTGAGACTTCATTGTAGTGCAGATTTCCTTTGCAAGCTTGCTTGGTTGGCCAAAAAGAGCGTATGTGTTTTTTCCTGAATATATTCAGGAAAAAACGCATACGCTCTTTTTGGCCAAGTGCATCATTGTGGACGTTCTGCCTCTTTTCCTATGCTTTACATGCTATTCCAGTCTACCTCCTGAAATCGGTTTCCTGCAATTCTGCCCCGCTTTCAAGTCCTCTTGGCAGCCTTACTTCAATATATTTTTGGACGATAGCTGTCATTTATAACTCTGCAGGTATGTGAATGTCAGTGCCCCTGAGCTCCTTTCTTCAACTCGTTTTCTTGTGAGCTGGCCGCAACACCGCAGCATTGCTTCAGGCCCTAGTGTGGTTCCGGCATGGCACGCTGAGCCTTTGGTTAATTCCTCTTCCTGGTGGGAAATGAGAGTTAAATTTGCCCGTCCAGACACCTCCAGCTAGTCTCTCATTGGTTCTCCCTATTCCTGTTCATTTTCCGCAGAAATTGCAAACTGGGCCAAACAGGAGGTTAAAGGCACTGACTCTCCAACTGGGGAGAGTGTTAGTAAAGCGTCTGGAATGTTGCACCCGAGTACCAGGGGACGAAAACTGAGACACATTTGAACACGTTTCCCGATCACATGGTGGATCATACTCTGGGTTCCACATGCATGTTTTAGCTGAAGGAAGAATCCCTTAAACCTGGAGAGTTGAGACCCCTGCAATGGGTACCATGCAATATGACTTCAAAGGGTCTGCATTTGCTCACCGAACCTCACCAATCCTAGCACTGCTGCATTTATGCCACTGTACACACGCTTGATTCTCTTTCGGAGACATATAAATCCATAGGTTTTAAGATTCTTACTAGTCAGGTATATTCTTAGGCGTTTAATATGGGGTGTAGAGTCCACTTCGTTGAGCAAGGAGTAGCTCTTGTCTATTACATATTTGGCTTATGGAACCGTATCTGTGCTAATTTCAATGTCTAGTTTTATGCAGCACCCCAACTCACCTTTACTCTTAAGCAAGCATAAGTCGGTTTTCTACATTTGAGACCCTGTTCTGTTTTGTAATTCAGTTCCTGTGTAGCCAAGTTTACATTCCATGTGGTAGAGATATCTTATGATGTTTCTTTCTCTGTGTGACTTATTTCACTTAGAATCATCGTACCTGAATCCACTCATTATGCTGCTACGGGTCTCATGACATAGATTTCATTGCTGAGTGATATTGCATTGTACGTAAGTACCACAACTTCTTTATCCATTTTGCGCTTTCTGTGATATTGAACTTGTACCATAAACGAGGTTCTTGTAAACAGAGCTGTCCCAAAGATTGGGGTGGTTGTGTCTTTTTGATTTTAATTTCCCTAAGCTATAGGACCATAAGTGGAAGTGCCCTAGGCTCTGTTGCTTTGTTTTTTAGATGTTTCAGGAAACACCATACACTTCTCCAGAGTGACTGTTGGCAATTTACATCCCGCCCATCAGCATAACAAGGCTCCCAGTTCTCCATGGCCTGTCCTGCCTTTGTGGATTTTACACTTTTTTCAGATGGCCCTTTTGACCGGGGAGCAGTGAGACTTCATTGTAGTGCAGATTTCCTTTGCAAGCTTGCTTGGTTGGCCAAAAAGTGCGTATGCGTTTTTTCCTGAATATATTCAGGAAAAAACGCATACGCCCTTTTTGGCCAAGTGCATCATTGTGGACGTTCTGCCTCTTTTCCTATGCTTTACATGCAATTCCAGTCTACCTCCTGAAATCAGTTTCCTGCAATTCTGCCCCGCTTTCAAGTCCTCTTGGCAGCCTTACTTCAATATATTTTTGGACGATAGCTGTCATTTATAACTCTGCAGGTATGTGAATGACAGTGCCCCTGAGCTCCTTTCTTCAACTCGCTTTCTTGTGAGCTGGCCGCAACACCGCTGCTTTGCTTCAGGCCCTAGTGTGGTTCTGGCATGGCACACTGAGCCTTTGGTTAATTCCTATTCCTTGTGGGAAATGAGAGTTAAATTTGCCCGTCCAGACACCTCCAGCTAGTCTCTCATTGGTTCTCCCTATTCCTGTTCATTTTCCGCAGAAATTGCAAACTGGGCCAAACAGGAGGTTAAAGGCACTGACTCTCCAAGTGGGGAGAGTGTTAGTAAAGCGTCTGGAATGTTGCACCCGAGTACCGGGGGACGAAAACTGAGTCACATTTGGACACGTTTCCCGATCACACGGTGGATCATACTCTGGGTTCCACATGCATGTTTTAGCTGAAGGAAGAATCCCTTAAACCTGGAGAGTTGAGACCCATGGAATGGGTACCATGCAATATGACTTGAAAGGGTCTGCATTTGCTCACCGAACCTCACCAATCCTAACACTGCTGCGTTTATGCCGCTGTACACATGGTTGATTCTCTTTTGGAGACATATAAATCCATAGGTTTTAAGATTCTTACTAGTCAGGTATATTCTTATGCGTTTAATATGGGGTGTTGAGTCCACTTCGTTGAGCAATGAGTAGCTCTTGTCTATTACATATTTGGCTTATGGAACGGTATCTGTTCTAATTTCAATCTCTGGTTTTATGCAGCACCCCAACTCACCTTTCCCCTTAAGCAAGCATAAGATGGTTTTCTACATTTGAGACCCTGTTCTGTTTTGTAATTCAGTTCCTGTGTAGCCAAGTTTACATTCCGTGTAGTAGTGATATCTTATGATGTTTCTTTTTCTGTGTGACTTATTTCACTTAGAATCATCGTACCTGAATCCACTCATTATGCTGCTATGGGCCTGATGACATAGATTTCATTGCTGAGTGATATTGCATTGTACGTAAGTACCACAAATTCTTTATCCATTTTTCATTTTCTGTGATTTTGAACTTGTACTGTAAACGAGGTTCTTGTAAACAGAGCCGTCCCAAACTTTGGGGTGGCTGTGTCTTTTTGATTTTAGTTTCCCTAAGCTATAGGACCATAAGTGGAAGTGCCCTAGGCTTTGTTGCTTTGTTTTTTAGATGTTTCAGGAAACACCATACACTTCTCCAGAGTGGCTGTTGGCAATTTACATCCCGCCCATCAGCATAACAAGGCTCCCAGTTCTCCATGGCCTGTCCTGCCTTTCTGGATTTTACACTTTTTTCAGATGACCCTTTTGACCGGGGGGCAGTGAGACTTCATTGTAGTGCAGATTTCCTTTGCAAGCTTGTTTGTTTGGCCAAAAAGGGCGTAGACTTTTTTTCTTGAGGAAAAATCTGATATGCCCTTTTTGGCCAAGTGCATCATTGTGGACGTTCTGCCTCTTTTCCTATGCTTTACATGCAAATCCAGTCTACCTCCTGAAATCGGTTTCCTGCAATTCTGCCCCGCTTTCAAGTCCTCTTGGCAGCCTTACTTCAATATCTTTTTGGACGATAGCTGTCATTTATAACTCTGCAGTTTTGTGAATTACGGTGCCCCTGAGCTCCTTTCTTCAACTTGCTTTCTTGTGAGCTGGCCGCAACACCGCAGCATCGCTTCAGGCCCTAGTGTGTTTCCGGCATGGCACATTGAGCCTTTGGTTAATTCCTCTTCCTGGTAGGAAATGAGAGTTAAATTTGCCCGTCCAGACACCTCCAGCTAGTCTCTCATTGGTTCTCCCTATTCCTGTTCATTTTCCGCAGAAATTGCAAACTGGGCCAAACAGGAGGTTAAAGGCACTGACTCTCCAAGTGGGGAGAGTGTTAGTAAAGCGTCTGGAATGTTGCACCCGAGTACCAGGGGATGAAAACTGACACATTTGAACACGTTTCCCAATCACACGGTGGATCATACTCTGGGTTCCACATGCATGTTTTAGCTGAAGGAAGAATCCCTTAAACCTGGAGAGTTGAGACCCATGGAATGGGTACCATGAAATATGACTTCAAAGGGTCTGCATTTGCTCACCGAACCTCATCAATCCTATCACTGCTGCGTTTATGCCACTATACACACGCTTGATTCTCTTTTGGAGATATATAAATCCATAGGTTTTAAGATTCTTACTAGTCAGGTATATTCTTAGGCTTTTAATATGGGGTGTTGAGTCCACTTCGTTGAGCAAGGTGTAGCTCTTTTCTATTACATATTTGGCTTATGGAACGATATCTGTGCTAATTTCAATGTCTGGTTTTATGCAGCACCCCAACTCACCTTTCCCCTTAAGGAAGCATAAGTTGGTTTTCTACATTTGAGACCCTGTTCTGTTTTGTAATTCAGTTCCTGTGTAGCCAAGTTTACATTCCGTGTAGTAGTGATATCTTATGATGTTTCTTTTTCTGTGTGACTTATTTCACTTAGAATCATCGTACCTGAATCCACTCATTATGCTGCTATGGGCCTGATGACATAGATTTCATTGCTGAGTGATATTGCATTGTAGGTAAGTACCACAACTTCTTTATCCATTTTTCACTTTCTGTGATATTCAACTTGTACCGTAAACGAGGTTCCTGTAAACAGAACCGTCCCAAACTTTGGGGTGGCTGTGTCTTTTTGATTTTAATTTCCCTAAGCTATAGGACCATAAGTGGAAGTGCCCTAGGCTCTGTTGTTTTGTTTTTTAGATGTTTCAGGAAACACCATACACTTCTCCAGAGTGGCTGTTGGCAATTTACATCCCACCCATCAGCATAACAAGGCTCCCAGTTCTCCATGGCCTGTCCTGCTTTGCTGGATTTTATACTTTTTTCAGATGGCCCTTTTGCCCGCGGGGTAGTGAGACTTCATTGTAGTGCAGATTCCCTTTGCAAGCTTGCTTGGTTGGCCAAAAAGGGCGTATGCGTTTTTTCCTGAATATATTCAGGAAAAAACGCATACGCCCTTTTTGGCCAAGTGCATCATTGTGGACGTTCTGCCTCTTTTCCTATGCTTTACATGCCATTCCAGTCTACCTCCTGAAATCGGTTTCCTGCAATTCTGCCCCACTTTCAAGTCCTCTTGGCAGCCTTACTTCAATATATTTTTGGACGATAGCTGTCATTTATAACTCTGCAGGTTTGTGAATTACAGTGCCCCTGAGCTCCTTTCTTCAACTCGTTTTCTTGTGAGCTGGCCGCAACACAGCAGCATTGCTTCAGGCCCTAATGTGGTTCCAGAATGGCACGCTGAGCCTTTGGTTAATTCCTCTTCCTGGTGGGTAATGAGAGTTAAATTTGCCCGTCCAGACACCTCCAGCTAGTCTCTCATTGGTTCTCCCTATTCCTGTTCATTTTCCGCAGAAATTGCAAACTGGGCCAAACAGGAGGTTAAAGGCACTGACTCTCCAAGTGGGGAGAGTGTTAGTAAAGCATCTGGAATGTTGCACCCGAGTACCGGGGGACGAAAACTGAGTCACATTTGAACACGTTTCCCGATCACACGGTGGATCATACTCTGGGTTCCACATGCATGTTTTAGCTGAAGGAAGAATCCCTTAAACCTGGAGAGTTGAGACCCATGGAATGGGCACCATGCAATATGACTTCAAAGGGTCTGCATTTGCTCACCGATCCTCACCAATCCTATCACTGCTGCATTTATGCCGCTGTAAACACGCTTGATTCTCTTGCAGAGACATATAAATCCATAGGTTTTAAGATTCTTACTAGTCAGTTATATTCTTAGGCGTTTAATATGTGGTGTTGAGTCCACTTCGTTGAGCAAGGAGAAGCTCTTGTCTATTACATATTTGGCTTATGGAACGGTATCTGTGCTAATTTCAATCTCTGGTTTTATGCAGCACCCCAACTCACCTTTCCCCTTAAGGAAGCATAAGTTGGTTTCCTACATTTGAGACCCTGTTCTGTTTTGTAATTCAGTTCCTCTGTAGCCAAGTTTACATTCCGTGTAGTAGTGATATCTTATGATGTTTCTTTTTTTGTGTGACTTATTTCACTTAGAATCATCGTACCTGAATCCACTCATTATGCTGCTACGGGCCTGATGACATAGATTTCATTGCTGAGTGATATTGCATTGTACGTAAGTACCACAACTTCTTTATCCATTTTTCGCTTTCTGTGATATTGAACTTGTACCGTAAATGAGGTTCTTGTAAACTGAGCCGTCCCAAACATTGGGGTGGTTGTGTCTTTTTGATTTTAATTTCCCTAAGCTATAGGACCATAAGTGGAAGTGCCCTAGGCTCTGTTGCTTTGTTTTTTAGATGTTTCAGGAAACACCATACACTTCTCCATTGTCGCTGTTGGCAATTTACATCCCGCCCATCAGCATAACAAGGCTCCCAGTTCTCCATGGCCTGTCCTGCCTTTCTGGATTTTACACTTTTTTCAGATGGCCCTTTTGACCGGGGGGCAGTGAGACTTCATTGTAGTGCAGATTTCCTTTGCAAACTTGCTTGGTTAGCCAAAAAGGGCGTATGCGTTTTTTCCTGAATATATTCAGGAAAAAACGCATACGCCCTTTTTGGCCAAGTGCATCATTGTGGACGTTCTGCCTCTTTTCCTATGCTTTACATGCAATTCCAGTCTACCTCCTGAAATCGGTTTCCTGCAATTCTGCCCCGCTCTCAAGTCCTCTTGGCAGCCTTACTTCAATATATTTTTGGACGATAGCTGTCATTTATAACTCTGCAGGTTTGTGAATGACAGTGCCCCTTAGCTCCTTTCTTCAACTCGCTTTCTTGTGAGCTGGCCGCAACACCGCAGCATTGCTTCAGGCCCTAGTGTGGTTCCGGCATGACATGCTGAGCCTTTGGTTAATTCTTCTTCCTGGTGGGAAATGAGAGTTAAATTTGCCCGTCCAGACACCTCCAGCTAGTCTATCATTGGTTCTCCTTATTCCTGTTCATTTTCCGCAGAAATTGCAAACTGGGCCAAACAAGAGGTTAAAGGCACTGACTCTCCAAGTGGGGAGAGTGTTAGTAAAGCGTCTGGAATGTTGCACCCGAGTACCGGGGGATGAAAACTGACACAATTAAACACGTTTCCCGATCACACGGTGGATCATACTCTGGGTTCCACATGCATGTTTTAGCTGAAGGAAGAATCCCTTAAACCTGGAGAGTTGAGACCCATGGAATGGGTACCATGCAATATGACTTCAAAGGGTCTGCATTTGCTCACCGAACCTCACCAATCCTATCACTGCTACGTTTATGACACTGTACACACGCTTGATTCTCTTTCGGAGACATATAAATCCATAGGTTTTAAGATTTTTTCTAGTCAGGTATATTCTTACGCGTTTAATATGGGGTGTAGAGTCCACTTCGTTGAGCAAGGAGTAGCTCTTGTCTATTAAATATTTGGCTTATGGAATGGTATCTGTTCTAATTTCAATCTCTGGTTTTATGCAGCACCCCAACTCACCTTTCGCCTTAAGCAAGCATAAGTTGGTTTTCTACATTTGAGACCCTGTTCTGTTTTGTAATTCAGTTCCTGTGTAGCCAAGTTTACATTCCTTGTAGTAGTGATATCTTATGATGTTTGTTTTTCTGTGTGACTTATTTCACTTAGAATCATCGTACCTGAATCCACTCATTATGCTGCTACGGGCCTGATGACATAGATTTCATTGCTGAGTGATATTGCATTGTACGTAAGTACCACAACTTCTTTATCCATTTTTCGCTTTCTGTGATATTGAACTTGGACCATAAATGAGGTTCTTGTAAACAGAGCTGTGTCTAACTTTGGGGTGGCTGAGTCTTTTTGATTTTAATTTCCCTAAGCTATAGGACCATAAGTGGAAGTGCCCTAGGCTCTGTTGCTTTGTTTTTTAGATGTTTCAGGAAACACCATACACTTCTCCAGAGTGGCTGTTGGCAATTTACATCCCGCCCATCAGCATAACAAGGCTCCCAGTTCTCCATGGCCTGTCCTGCCTTTCTGGATTTTACACTTTTTTCAGATGGCCCTTTTGACCGGGGAGCAGTGAGACTTCATTGTAGTGCAGATTTCCTTTGCAAGCTTGCTTGGTTGGCCAAAAAGGGCGTATGCGTTTTTTCCTGAATATATTCAGGAAAAAACGCATACGCCCTTTTTGGCCAAGTGCATCATTGTGGACGTTCTGCCTCTTTTCCTATGCTTTACATGCAATTCCAGTCTACCTCCTGAAATCGGTTTCCTGCAATTCTGCCCCGCTTTCAAGTCCTCTTGGCAGCCTTACTTCAATATATTTTTGGACGATAGCTATCATTTATAACTCTGCAGGTATGTGAATGACAGTGCCCCTGAGCTCCTTTCTTCAACTCGCTTTCTTGTGAGCTGGCCGCAACACCGCAGGATTGCTTCAGGCCCTAGTGTGGTTCCGGCATGGCACGCTGAGCCTTTGGTTAATTCCTCTTCCTGGTGGGAAATGAGAGTTAAATTTGCCCGTCCAGACACCTCCAGCTAGTCTCTCATTGGTTCTCCCTATTCCTGTTCATTTTCCGCAGAAATTGCAAACTGGGCCAAACAGGAGGTTAAAGGCACTGACTCTCCAAGTGGGGAGAGTGTTAGTAAAGCGTCTGGAATGTTGCACCCGAGTACCAGGGGACGAAAACTGAGACACATTTGAACACGTTTCCCGATCACATGGTGGATCATACTCTGGGTTCCACATGCATGTTTTAGCTGAAGGAAGAATCCCTTAAACCTGGAGAGTTGAGACCCCTGCAATGGGTACCATGCAATATGACTTCAAAGGGTCTGCATTTGCTCACCGAACCTCACCAATCCTATCACTGCTGCATTTATGCCACTGTACACACGCTTGATTCTCTTTCTGAGACATATAAATCCATAGGTTTTAAGATTCTTACTAGTCAGGTATATTCTTAGGCGTTTAATATGGGGTGTAGAGTCCACTTCGTTGAGCAAGGAGTAGCTCTTGTCTATTACATATTTGGCTTATGGAACGGTATCTGTGCTAATTTCAATCTCTGGTTTTATGCAGCACCCCAACTCACCTTTCCCCTTAAGCAAGCATAAGTCGGTTTTCTACATTTGAGACCCTGTTCTGTTTTGTAATTCAGTTCCTGTGTAGGCAAGTTTACATTCCATGTGGTAGAGATATCTTATGATGTTTCTTTTTCTGTGTGACTTATTTCACTTAGAATCATCGTACCTGAATCCACTCATTATGCTGCTATGGGCCTGATGACATAGATTTCATTGCTGAGTGATATTGCATTGTACGTAAGTACCACAACTTCTTTATCCATTTTTCACTTTCTGTGATTTTGAACTTTTACTGTAAACGAGGTTCTTGTAAACAGAGCCTTCCCAAATTTTGGGGTGGCTGTGTCTCTTTGATTTTAATTTCCCTAAGCTATAGGACCATAAGTGGAAGTGCCCTAGGCTCTGTTGCTTTGTTTTTTAGATGTTTCAGGAAACACCATACACTTCTCCAGAGTGGCTGTTGGCAATTTACATCCCGCCCATCAGCATAACAAGGCTCCCAGTTCTCCATGGCCTGTCCTGCCTTTCTGGATTTTACACTTTTTTCAGATGGCCCTTTTGACCGGGGAGCAGTGAGACTTCATTGTAGTGCAGATTTGCTTTGCAAACTTGCTTGGTTGGCCAAAAAGGGCGTATGCGTTTTTTCCTGAATATATTCAGGAAAAAACGCATACGCCCTTTTTGGCCAAGTGCATCATTGTGGACGTTCTGCCTCTTTTCCTATGCTTTACATGCAATTCCAGTCTACCTCCTGAAATCGGTTTCCTGCAATTCTGCCCCGCTTTCAAGTCCTCTTGGCAGCCTTACTTCAATATATTTTTGGATGATAGCTATCATTTATAACTCTGCAGGTATGTGAATGACAGTGCCCCTGAGCTCCTTTCTTCAACTCGCTTTCTTGTGAGCTGGCCGCAACACCGCAGCATTGCTTCAGGCCCTAGTGTGGTTCCGGCATGACATGCTGAGCCTTTGGTTAATTCCTCTTCCTGGTGGGAAATGAGAGTTAAATTTGCCCGTCCAGACACCTCCAGCTAGTCTCTCATTGGTTCTCCCTATTCCTGTTCATTTTCCGCAGAAATTGCAAACTGGGCCAAACAAGAGGTTAAAGGCACTGACTCTCCAAGTGGGGAGAGTGTTAGTAAAGCGTCTGGAATGTTGCACCCGAGTACCGGGGGATGAAAACTGACACAATTAAACACGTTTCCCGATCACACGGTGGATCATACTCTGGGTTCCACATGCATGTTTTAGCTGAAGGAAGAATCCCTTAAACCTGGAGAGTTGAGACCCATGGAATGGGTACCATGCAATATGACTTCAAAGGGTCTGCATTTCCTCACGGAACCTCACCAAACCTATCACTGCTGCGTTTATGACACTGTACACACGCTTGATTCTCTTTCGGAGACATATAAATCCATAGGTTTTAAGATTCTTTCTAGTCAGGTATATTCTTACGCGTTTAATATGGGGTGTAGAGTCCACTTCGTTGAGCAAGGAGTAGCTCTTGTCTATTACATATTTGGCTTATGGAACGGTATGTGTGCTAATTTCAATCTCTGGTTTTATGCAGCACCCCAACTCACCTTTCGCCTTAAGCAAGCATAAGTTGGTTTTCTACATTTGAGACCCTGTTCTGTTTTGTAATTCAGTTCCTGTGTAGCCAAGTTTACATTCCTTGTAGTAGTGATATCTTATGATGTTTGTTTTTCTGTGTGACTTATTTCACTTAGAATCATCGTACCTGAATCCACTCATTATGCTGCTACGGGCCTGATGACATAGATTTCATTGCTGAGTGATATTGCATTGTACGTAAGTACCACAACTTCTTTATCCATTTTTCGCTTTCTGTGATATTGAACTTGGACCATAAATGAGGTTCTTGTAAACAGAGCTGTCCCTAACTTTGGGGTGGCTGAGTCTTTTTGATTTTAATTTCCCTAAGCTATAGGACCATAAGTGGAAGTGCCCTAGGCTCTGTTGCTTTGTTTTGTAGATGTTTCAGGAAACACCATACACTTCTCCAGAGTGGCTGTTGGCAATTTACATCCCGCCCCTCAGCATAACAAGGCTCCCAGTTCTCCATGGCCTGTCCTGCCTTTCTGGATTTTACACTTTTTTCAGATGGCCCTTTTGACCGGGGAGCAGTGAGACTTCATTGTAGTGCAGATTTCCTTTGCAAGCTTGCTTGGTTGGCCAAAAAGGGCGTATGCATTTTTTCCTGAATATATTCAGGAAAAAACGCATACGCCCTTTTTGGCCAAGTGCATCATTGTGGACGTTCTGCCTCTTTTCCTATGCTTTACATGCAATTCCAGTCTACCTCCTGAAATCGGTTTCCTGCAATTCTGCCCCACTTTCAAGTCCTCTTGGCAGCCTTACTTCAATATATTGTTGGACGATAGCTATCATTTATAACTCTGCAAGTATGTGAATGACAGTGCCCCTGAGCTCCTTTCTTCAACTCGCTTTCTTGTGAGCTGGCCGCAACACCGCAGGATTGCTTCAGGCCCTAGTGTGGTTCCGGCATGGCACGCTGAGCCTTTGTTTAATTCCTCTTCCTGGTGGGAAATGAGAGTTAAATTTGCCCGTCCAGACACCTCCAGCTAGTCTCTCATTGGTTCTCCCTATTCCTGTTCATTTTCCGCAGAAATTGCAAACTGGGCCAAACAGGAGGTTAAAGGCACTGACTCTCCAAGTGGGGAGAGTGTTAGTAAAGCGTCTGGAATGTTGCACCCGAGTACCAGGGGACGAAAACTGAGACACATTTGAACACGTTTCCCGATCACATGGTGGATCATACTCTGGGTTCCACATGCATGTTTTAGCTGAAGGAAGAATCCCTTAAACCTGGAGAGTTGAGACCCCTGCAATGGGTACCATGCAATATGACTTCAAAGGGTCTGCATTTGCTCACCGAACCTCACCAATCCTATCACTGCTGCATTTATGCCACTGTACACACGCTTGATTCTCTTTCTGAGACAAATAAATCCATAGGTTTTAAGATTCTTACTAGTCAGGTATATTCTTAGGCGTTTAATATGGGGTGTAGAGTCCACTTCATTGAGCAAGGAGTAGCTCTTGTCTATTACATATTTGGCTTATGGAACGGTATCTGTGCTAATTTCAATCTCTGGTTTTATGCAGCACCCCAACTCACCTTTCCCCTTAAGCAAGCATAAGTCGGTTTTCTACATTTGAGACCCTGTTCTGTTTTGTAATTCAGTTCCTGTGTAGCCAAGTTTACATTCCATGTGGTAGAAATATCTTATGATGTTTCTTTTTCTGTGTGACTTATTTCACTTAGAATCATCGTACCTGAATCCACTCATTATGCTGCTATGGGCCTGATGACATAGATTTCATTGCTGAGTGATATTACATTGTACGTAAGTACCACAACTTCTTTATCCATTTTTCACTTTCTGTGATTTTGAACTTATACTGTAAACGAGGTTCTTGTAAACAGAGCCTTCCCAAATTTTGGGGTGGCTGTGTCTTTTTGATTTTAATTTCCCTAAGCTATAGGACCATAAGTGGAAGTGCCCTAGGCTTTGTTGCTTTGTTTTTTAGATGTTTCAGGAAACACCATACACTTCTCCAGAGTGGCTGTTGGCAATTTACATCCCGCCCATCAGCATAACAAGGCTCCCAGTTCTCCATGGCCTGTCCTGCCTTTCTGGATTTTACACTTTTATCATCTGGCCCTTTTGACTGGGGGCCAGTGAGACTTCATTTTAGTGCAGATTTCCTTTGCAAGCTTGCTTGGTTGGCCAAAAAGGGCGTATGCGTTTTTTCTTGAATATATTCAGGAAAAAACGCATACGCCCCTTTTGGACAAGTGCATCATTGTGGACGTTCTGCCTCTTTTCCTATGCTTTACATGCTATTCCAGTCTACCTCCTGAAATCGGTTTCCTGCAATTCTGCCCCGCTTTCAAGTCCTCTTGGCAGCCTTACTTCAATATATTTTTGGACGATAGCTGTCATTTATAACTCTGCAGTTATGTGAATGTCAGTGCCCCTGAGCTCCTTTCTTTAACTCGTTTTCTTGTGAGCTGGCCGCAACACCGCAGCATTGCTTCAGGCCCTAGTGTGGTTCCGGCATGGCACGGTGAGCCTTTGGTTAATTCCTCTTCCTGGTGGGAAATGAGAGTTAAATTTGCCCGTCCAGACACCTCCAGCTAGTCTCTCATTGGTTCTCCCTATTCCTGTTCATTTTCCGCAGAAATTGCAAACTGGGCCAAACAGGAGGTTAAAGGCACTGACTCTCCAAGTGGGGAGAGTGTTAGTAAAGCGTCTGAAATGTTGCACCCGAGTACCAGGGGACGAAAACTGAGACACATTTGAACACGTTTCCCGATCACATGGTGGATCATACTCTGGGTTCCACATGCATGTTTTAGCTGAAGGAAGAATCCCTTAAACCTGGAGAGTTGAGACCCCTGGAATGGGTACCATGCAATATGACTTCAAAGGGTCTGCATTTGCTCACCGAACCTCACCAATCCTAGCACTGCTGCATTTATGCCACTGTACACACGCTTGATTCTCTTTCGGAGACATATAAATCCATAGGTTTTAAGATTCTTACTAGTCAGGTATATTCTTAGGCGTTTAATATGGGCTGTAGAGTCCACTTCGTTGAGCAAGGAGTAGCTCTTGTCTATTACATATTTGGCTTATGGAACCGTATCTGTGCTAATTTCAATCTTTGGTTTTATGCAGCCCCCCAACTCACCTTTACTCTTAAGCAAGCATAAGTCGGTTTTCTCCATTTGAGACCCTGTTCTGTTTTGTAATTCAGTTCCTGTGTAGCCAAGTTTACACTCCATGTGGTAGAGATATCTTATGATGTTTCTTTCTCTGTGTGACTTATTTCACTTACAATCATCGTACCTGAATCCACTCATTATGCTGCTACGGGCCTGATGACATAGATTTCATTGCTGAGTGATATTGCATTGTACGTAAGTACCACAACTTCTTTATCCATTTTGCGCTTTCTGTGATATTGAACTTGTACCGTAAACGAGGTTCTTGTAAACAGAGCTGTCCCAAAGATTGGGGTGGTTGTGTCTTTTTGATTTTAATTTCCCTAAGCTATAGGACCATAAGTGGAAGTGCCCTAGGCTCTGTTGCTTTGTTTTTTAGATGTTTCAGGAAACACCGTACACTTCTCCAGAGTGGCTGTTGGCAATTTACATCCCGCCCATCAGCATAACAAGGCTCCCAATTCTCCATGGCCTGTCCTGCCTTTCTGGATTTTACACTTTTTTCAGATGGCCATTTTGACCGGGGGGCAGTGAGACTTCATTGTAGTGCAGATTTCCTTTGCAAGCTTGCTTGGTTGGCCAAAAAGGGCGTATGCGTTTTTTCCTGAATATATTCAGGAAAAAACGCATACGCCCTTTTTGGCCAAGTGCATCATTGTGGACGTTCTGCCTCTTTTCCTATGCTTTACATGCAATTCCAGTCTACCTCCTGAAATCGGTTTCCTGCAATTCTGCCCCGCTTTCAAGTCCTCTTGGCAGCCTTACTTCAATATATTTTTGGACGATAGCTATCATTTATAACTCTGCAAGTATGTGAATGACAGTGCCCCTGAGCTCCTTTCTTCCACTCGCTTTCTTGTGAGCTGGCCGCAACACCGCAGGATTGCTTCAGGCCCTAGTGTGGTTCCGGCATGGCACGCTGAGCCTTTGTTTAATTCCTCTTCCTGGTGGGAAATGAGAGTTAAATTTGCCCGTCCAGACACCTCCAGCTAGTCTCTCATTGGTTCTCCCTATTCCTGTTCATTTTCCGCAGAAATTGCAAACTGGGCCAAACAGGAGGTTAAAGGCACTGACTCTCCAAGTGGGGAGAGTGTTAGTAAAGCGTCTGGAATGTTGCACCCGAGTACCAGGGGACGAAAACTGAGACACATTTGAACACGTTTCCCGATCACATGGTGGATCATACTCTGGGTTCCACATGCATGTTTTAGCTGAAGGAAGAATCCCTTAAACCTGGAGAGTTGAGACCCCTGCAATGGGTACCATGCAATATGACTTCAAAGGGTCTGCATTTGCTCACCGAACCTCACCAATCCTATCACTGCTGCATTTATGCCACTGTACACACGCTTGATTCTCTTTCTGAGACATATAAATCCATAGGTTTTAAGATTCTTACTAGTCAGGTATATTCTTATGCGTTTAATATGGGGTGTTGAGTCCACTTCGTTGAGCAATGAGTAGCTCTTTTCTATTACATATTTGGCTTATGGAATTGTATCTGTTCTAATTTCAATCTCTGGTTTTATGCAGCACCCCAACTCACCATTCCCCTTAAGCAAGCATAAGTTGGTTTTCTACATTTGAGACCCTGTTCTGTTTTGTAATTCAGTTCCTGTGTAGCCAAGTTTACATTCCGTGTAGTAGTGATATCTTATGATGTTTCTTTTTCTCTGTGACTTTTTTCACTTAGAATCATTGTACCTGAATCCACTCATTATGCTGCTACGGGCCTGATGACATAGATTTCATTGCTGAGTGATATTGCATTGTACGTAAGTACCACAACTTCTTTACCCATTTTTCGCTTTCTGCGATATTGAACTTGTACCGTAAACGAGGTTCTTGTAAACAGAGCCGTCCCAAACTTTGGGTTGGCTGTGTCTTTTTGATTTTAATTTCCCTAAGCTATAGGACCATAAGTGGAAGTGCCCTAGGCTCTGTTGCTTTGTTTTTTAGATGTTTCAGGAAACACCATACACTTCTCCAGAGTGGCTGTTGGCAATTTACATCCCGCCCATCAGCATAACAAGGCTCCCAATTCTCCATGGCCTGTCCTGCCTTTCTGGATTTTACACTTTTTTCAGATGGCCCTTTTGACCGGGGGGCAGTGAGACTTCATTGTAGTGCAGATTTCCTTTGCAAGCTTGTTTGCTTGGCCAAAAAGGGCGTAGGCTTTTTTTCTTGAGGAAAAATCTCATATGCCCATTTTGGCCAAGTGCATCATTGTGGACGTTCTGCCTCTTTTCCTATGCTTTACATGCAAATCCAGTCTACCTCCTGAAATCGGTTTCCTGCAATTCTGCCCCGCTTTCAAGTCCTCTTGGCAGCCTTACTTCAATATCTTTTTGGACGATAGCTGTCATTTATAACTCTGCAGTTTTGTGAACTACAGTGCCCCTGAGCTCCTTTCTTCAACTTGCTTTCTTGTGAGCTGGCCGCAACACCGCAGCATCGCTTCAGGCCCTAGTGTGTTTCCGGCATGGCACATTGAGCCTTTGGTTAATTCCTCTTCCTGGTGGGAAATGAGAGTTAAATTTGCCCGTCCAGACACCTCCAGCTAGTCTCTCATTGGTTCTCCCTATTCCTGTTCATTTTCCGCAGAAATTGCAAACTGGGCCAAACAGGAGGTTAAAGGCACTGACTCTCCAAGTGGGGAGAGTGTTAGTAAAGCGTCTGGAATGTTGCACCCGAGTACCGGGGGACGAAAACTGAGTCACATTTGAACACGTTTCCCGATCACACGGTGGATCATACTCTGGGTTCCACATGCATGTTTTAGCTGAAGGAAGAATCCCTTAAACCTGAAGAGTTGAGACCCATGGAATGGGTACCATGCAATATGACTTCAAAGGGTCTGCATTTGCTCACCGAACCTCATCAATCCTATCACTGCTGCGTTTATGCCACTATACACACGCTTGATTCTCTTTTGGAGATATATAAATCCATAGGTTTTAAGATTCTTACTAGTCAGGTATATTCTTAGGCTTTTAATATGGGGTGTTGAGTCCACTTCGTTGAGCAAGGTGTAGCTCTTTTCTATTACATATTTGGCTTATGGAACGATATCTGTGCTAATTTCAATGTCTGGTTTTATGCAGCACCCCAACTCACCTTTCCCCTTAAGGAAGCATAAGTTGGTTTTCTACATTTGAGACCCTGTTCTGTTTTGTAATTCAGTTCCTGTGTAGCCAAGTTTACATTCCGTGTAGTAGTGATATCTTATGATGTTTCTTTTTCTGTGTGACTTATTTCACTTAGAATCATCGTACCTGAATCCACTCATTATGCTGCTATGGGCCTGATGACATAGATTTCATTGCTGAGTGATATTGCATTGTAGGTAAGTACCACAACTTCTTTACCCATTTTTCGCTTTCTGCGATATTGAACTTGTACCGTAAACGAGGTTCTTGTAAACAGAGCCGTCCCAAACTTTGGGTTGGCTGTGTCTTTTTGATTTTAATTTCCCTAAGCTATAGGACCATAAGTGGAAGTGCCCTAGGCTCTGTTGCTTTGTTTTTTAGATGTTTCAGGAAACACCATACACTTCTCCAGAGTGGCTGTTGGCAATTTACATCCCGCCCATCAGCATAACAAGGCTCCCAGTTCTCCATGGCCTGTCCTGCCTTTCTGGATTTTACACTTTTTTCAGATGGCCCTTTTGACCGGGGGGCAGTGAGACTTCATTGTAGTGCAGATTTCCTTTGCAAGCTTGCTTCGTGGGCCAAAAAGGGCGTATGCGTTTTTTCCTGAATATATTCAGGAAAAAACGCATACGCCCTTTTTGGCCAAGTGCATCATTGTGGACGTTCTGCCTCTTTTCCTATGCTTTACATGCAATTCCAGTCTACCTCCTGAAATCGGTTTCCTGCAATTCTGCCCCGCTTTCAAGTCCTCTTGGCAGCCTTACTTCAATATATTTTTGGATGATAGTTGTCATTTATAACTCTGCATGTCTGTGAATGACAGTGCCCCTGAGCTCCTTTCTTCAAATTGTTTTCTTGTGAGCTGGCCGCAACTCCGTAGGATTGCTTCAGGCCCTAGTGTGGTTCCGGCACGGCACGCTGAGCCTTTGGTTAATTCCTCTTCCTGGTGGGTAATGAGAGTTAAATTTGCCCATCCAGACACCTCCAGCTAGTCTCTCTTGGTTCTCCCTATTCCTGTTCATTTTCCGCAGAAATTGCAAACTGGGCCAAACAGGAGGTTAAAGGCACTGACTCTCCAAGTGGGGAGAGTGTTAGTAAAGCGTCTGGAATGTTGCACCCGAGTACCGGGGGACGAAAACTGAGACACATTTGAACACGTTTCCCGATCACACGGTGGATCATACTCTGGGTTCCACATGCATGTTTTAGCTGAAGGAAGAATCCCTTAAACCTGGAGAGTTGAGACCCATGGAATGGGTACCATGCAATATGACTTCAAAGGGTCTGCATTTGCTCACCGAACCTCACCAATCCTATCACTGCTGCATTTATGCCGCTGTACACACGCTTGATTCTCTTGCAGGGACATATAAATCCATAGGTTTTAAGATTCTTACTAGTCAGGTATATTCTTAGGCGTTTAATATGTGGTGTTGTGTCCACTTCGCTGAGCAAGGAGAAGCTCTTGTCTATTACATATTTGGCTTATGGAACGGTATCTGTGCTAATTTCAATCTCTGGTTTTATGCAGCACCCCAACTCACCTTTCGCCTTAAGGAAGCATAAGTTGGTTTTCTACATTTGAGACCCTGTTCTGTTTTGTAATTCAGTTCCTCTGTAGCCAAGTTTACATTCCGTGTAGTAGTGATATCTTATGATGTTTCTTTTTTTGTGTGACTTATTTCACTTAGAATCATCGTACCTGAATCCACTCATTATGCTGCTACGGGCCTGATGACATAGATTTCATTGCTGAGTGATATTGCATTGTACGTAAGTACCACAACTTCTTTATCCATTTTTCGCTTTCTGTGATATTGAACTTGTACCGTAAAGGAGGTTCTTGTAAACTGAGCCATCCCAAACTTTGGGTTGGTTGTGTCTTTTTGATTTTAATTTCCCTAAGCTATAGGACCATAAGTGGAAGTGCCCTAGGCTCTGTTGCTTTGTTTTTTAGATGTTTCAGGAAACACCATACACTTCTCCATTGTCGCTGTTGGCAATTTACATCCCGCCCATCAGCATAACAAGGCTCTCACGTCTCCATGGCCTGTCCTGCCTTTCTGGATTTTACACTTTTTTCAGATGGCCCTTTTGACTGGGGGCCAGTGAGACTTCATTGTAGTGCAGATTTCCTTTGCAAGCTTGCTTGGTTGGCCAAAAAGGGCGTATGCGTTTTTTCATGAATATATTCAGGAAAAAACGCATATGCCCCTTTTGACCTAGTGCATCATTGTGGACGTTCTGCCTCTTTTCCTATGCTTTACATGCAATTCCAGTCTACCTCCTGAAATCGGTTTCCTGCAATTCTGCCCCGCTTTCAAGTCCTCTTGGCAGCCTTACTTTAATATATTTTTGGACGATAGCTGTCATTTTTAACTCTGCAGGTTTGTGAATGACAGTGCCCCTGAGCTCGTTTCTTCAACTCGCTTTCTTGTGAGCAGGCCGCAACACCGCAGGATTGCTTCAGGCCCTAGTGTGGTTCCGGCACGGCACGCTTAGCCTTTGGTTAAATCCTCTTCCTGGTGGGAAACGAGAGTTAAATTTGCCCGTCCAGACACCTCCAGCTAGTCTCTCATTGGTTCTCCCTATTCCTGTTCATTTTCCGCAGAAATTGCAAACTGAGCCAAACAGGAGGTTAAAGGCACTGACTCTCCAAGTGGGGAGAGTGTTAGTAAAGCGTCTGGAATGTTGCACCCGAGTACCGGGGGACGAAAACTGAGACACATTTGAACACGTTTCCCGATCACACGGTGGATCATACTCTGGGTTCCACATGCATGTTTTAGCTGAAGGAAGAATCACTTAAACCTGGAGAGTTGAGACCCATGGAATGGGTACCATGCAATATGACTTCAAAGGGTCTGCATTTGCTCACCGATCCTCACCAATCCTATCACTGCTGCATTTATGCCGCTGTACACATGCTTGATTCTCTTGCAGAGACATATAAATCCATAGGTTTTAAGATTCTTACTAGTCAGGTATATTCTTAGGCGTTTAATATGTGGTGTTGAGTCCACTTCGTTGAGCAAGGAGAAGCTCTTGTCTATTACATATTTGGCTTATGGAACGGTATCTGTGCTAATTTCAATCTCTGGTTTTATGCAGCACCCCAACTCACCTTTCCCCTTAAGCAAGCATAAGTTGGTTTTCTACATTTGAGACCCTGTTCTGTTTTGTAATTCAGTTCCTGTGTAGCCAAGTTTACATTCCGTGTAGTAGTGATATCTTATGATGTTTCTTTTTTTGTGTGACTTATTTCACTTAGAATCATCGTACCTGAATCCACTCATTATGCTGCTACGGGCCTGATGACATAGATTTCATTGCTGAGTGATATTGCATTGTACGTAAGTACCACAACTTCTTTATCCATTTTTCGCTTTCTGCGATATTGAACTTGTTCTGTAAACGAGGTTCTTGTAAACAGAGCCGTCCCAAACTTTGGGGTGGCTGTGTCTTTTTGATTTTAATTTCCCTAAGCTATAGGACTATAAGTGGAAGTGCCCTAGGCTCTGTTGCTTAGTTTTTTAGATGTTTCAGGAAACACCATACACTTCTCCAGAGTGGCTGTTGGCAATTTACATCCCGCCCATCAGCATAACAAGGCTCCCAGTTCTCCATGGCCTGTCCTGCTTTGCTGGATTTTATGCTTTTTTCAGATGGCCCTTTTGCCCACGGGGTAGTGAGACTTCATTGTAGTGCAGATTCCCTTTACAAGCTTGCTTGGTTGGCCAAAAAGGGCGTATCCGTTTTTTCCTGAATATATTCAGGAAAAAACGCATACGCCCTTTTTGGCCAAGTGCATCATTGCGGACGTTCTGCCTCTTTTCCTATGCTTTACATGCAATTCCAGTCTACCTCCTGAAATCGGTTTCCTGCAATTCTGCCCCGCTTTCAAGTCCTCTTGGCAGCCTTACTTCAATATATTTTTGGACGATAGCTGTCATTTATAACTCTGCAGGTTTGTGAATTACAGTGCCCCTGAGCTCCTTTCTTCAACTCGTTTTCTTGTGAGCTGGCCGCAACACCGCAACATTGCTTCAGGCCCTAGTGTGTTTCCAGAATGGCACGCTGAGCCTTTGGTTAATTCCTCTTCCTGGTGAACAATGAGAGTTAAATTTGCCCGTCCAGACACCTCCAGCTAGTCTCTCATTGGTTCTCCCTATTCCTGTTCATTTTCCGCAGAAATTGCAAACTGGGCCAAACAGGAGGTTAAAGGCACTGACTCTCCAAGTGGGGAGAGTGTTAGTAAAGCGTCTGGAATGTTGCACCCGAGTACCGGGGCACGAAAACTGAGACACATTTGAACACGTTTCCCAATCACACGGTGGATCATACTGTGGGTTCCACATGCATGTTTTAGCTGAAGGAAGAATCCCTTAAACCTGGAGAGTTGAGACCCATGGAATGGCTACCATGCAATATGACTTGAAAGGGTCTGCATTTGCTCACCGAACCTCACCAATCCTAACACTGCTGCGTTTATGCCGCTGTACACACGCTTGATTCTCTTTCGGAGACATATAAATCCATAGGTTTTAAGATTCTTACTAGTCAGGTATATTCTTATGCGTTTAATATGGGGTGTTGAGTCCACTTCGTTGAGCAATGAGTAGCTCTTGTCTATTACATATTTGGCTTATGGAATGGTATCTGTGCTAATTTCAATCTCTGGTTTTATGCAGCACCCCAACTCACCTTTCCCCTTAAGCAAGCATAAGTTGGTTTTCTACATTTGAGACCCTGTTCTGTTTTGTAATTCAGTTCCTGTGTAGCCAAGTTTACATTCCGTGTAGTAGTGATATCTTATGATGTTTCTATTTCTCTGTGAATTTTTTCACTTAGAATCATCGTACCTGAATCCACTCATTATGCTGCTACGGGCCTGATGACATAGATTTCATTGCTGAGTGATATTGCATTGTACGTAAGTACCACAACTTCTTTACCCATTTTTCGCTTTCTGCGATATTGAACTTGTACCGTAAACGAGGATCTTGTAAACAGAGCCGTCCCAAACTTTGGGTTGGCTGTGTCTTTTTGATTTTAATTTCCCTAAGCTATAGGACCATAAGTGGAAGTGCCCTAGGCTCTGTTGCTTTGTTTTTTAGATGTTTCAGGAAACACCATACACTTCTCCAGAGTGGCTGTTGGCAATTTACATCCCGCCCATCAGCATAACAAGGCTCCCAGTTCTCCATGGCCTGTCCTGCCTTTCTGGATTTTACACTTTTTTCAGATGGCCCCTTTGACCGGGGGGCAGTGAGACTTAATTGTAGTGCAGATTTCCTTTGCAAGCTTGCTTGGTTGGCCAAAAAGTGCGTATGCGTTTTTTCCTGAATATATTCAGGAAAAAACGCATACGCCCTTTTTGGCCAAGTGCATCATTGTGGACGTTCTGCCTCTTTTCCTATGCTTTACATGCAATTCCAGTCTACCTCCTGAAATCGGTTTCCTGCAATTCTGCCCCGCTTTCAAGTCCTCTTGGCAGCCTTACTTCAATATATTTTTGGATGATAGCTGTCATTTATAACTCTGCATGTCTGTGAATGACAGTGCCCCTGAGCTCCTTTCTTCAACTTGTTTTCTTGTGAGCTGGCCGCAACACCATTGGATTGCTTCAGGCCCTAGTGTGGTTCCGGCATGGCACGCTGAGCCTTTGTTTAATTCCTCTTCCTGGTGGGTAATGAGAGTTAAATTTGCCCGTCCAGACACCTCCAGCTAGTCTCTCATTGGTTCTCCCTATTCCTGTTCATTTTCCGCAGAAATTGCAAACTGGGCCAAACAGGAGGTTAAAGGCACTGACTCTCCAAGTGGGGAGAGTGTTAGTAAAGCGTCTGGAATGTTGCACCCGAGTACCGGGGGACGAAAACTGAGACACATTTGAACACGTTTCCCGATCACACGGTGGATCATACTCTGGGTTCCACATGCATGTTTTATCTGAAGGAAGAATCCCTTAAACCTGGAGAGTTGAGACCCATGCAATGGGTACCATGCAATATGACCTCAAAGGGTCTGCATTTGCTCACCGATCCTTACCAATCCTATCACTGCTGCATTTATGCCGCTGTACACACGCTTGATTCTCTTGCAGAGACATATAAATCCATAGGTTTTAAGATTCTTACTAGTCAGGTATATTCTTAGGCGTTTAATATGTGGTGTTGAGTCCACTTCGCTGAGCAAGGAGAAGCTCTTGTCTATTACATATTTGGCTTATGGAACGGTATCTGTGCTAATTTCAATCTCTGGTTTTATGCAGCACCCCAACTCACCTTTCCCCTTAAGGAAGCATAAGTTGGTTTTCGACATTTGAGACCCTGTTCTGTTTTGTAATTCAGTTCCTCTGTAGCCAAGATTACATTCCGTGTAGTAGTGATATCTTATGATGTTTCTTTTTTTGTGTGACTTATTTCACGTAGAATCATCATACCTGAATCCACTCATTATGCTGCTACGGGCCTGATGACATAGATTTCATTGCTGAGTGATATTGCATTGTACGTAAGTACCACAACTTCTTTATCCATTTTTCGCTTTCTGTGATATTGAACTTGTACCGTAAACGAGGTTCTTGTAAACTGAGACATCCCAAACTTTGGGGTGGCTGTGTCTTTTTGATTTTAATTTCCCTAAGTTATAGGACCATAAGTGGAAGTGCCCTAGGCTCTGTCGCTTTGTTTTTTAGATGTTTCAGGAAACACCATACACTTCTCCATTGTCGCTGTTGGCAATTTACATCCCGCCCATCAGCATAACAAGGCTCTCATGTCTCCATGGCCTGTCCTGCCTTTCTGGATTTTACACTTTTATCAGATGGCCCTTTTGACTGGGGGCCTGTGAGACTTCATTGTATTGCAGATTCTCTTTTCAAGCTTGATTGGTTGGCCAAAAAGGGCGTATGCATGTTTTCCTGAATATATTCAGGAAAAAACGCGTATGCCCTTTTTAGCCAAGTGCATCATTGTGGACGTTCTGCCTCTTTTCCTATGCTTTACATGCAATTCCAGTCTACCTCCTGAAATCGGTTTCCTGCAATTCTGCCCCGCTTTCAAGTCCTCTTGGCAGCCTTACTTCAATATATTTTTGGACGATAGCTGTCATTTATAACTCTGCAGGTTTGTGAATGACAGTGCCCCTGAGCTCCTTTCTTCAACTCGCTTTCTTGTGAGCTGGCCATAACACCGCAGGATTGCTTCAGGCCCTAGTGTTGTTCAGGCACAGCACGCTTTGCCTTTGGTTAATTCCTCTTCCTGGTGGGTAATGAGAGTTAAATTTCCCCGTTCAGACACCTCAAACTAGTCTCTCTTGTTTCTCCCTATTCCTGTTCATTTTCTGCAGAAATTGCAAACTGGGCCAAACAGGAGGTTAAATGCACTGACTCTCCAAGTGGGGAGAGTGTTAGTAAAGCGTCTGGAATGTTGCACCCGAGTACCGGGGGACGAATACTGAGACACATTTGAACACGTTTCCCGATCACACGGTGGATCATACTCTGGGTTCCACATGCATGTTTTAGCTGAAGGAAGAATCCCTTAAACCTGGAGAGTTGAGACCCATGGAATGGGTACCATGCAGTATGACTTCAAAGGGTCTGCATTTGCTCACCGATCCTCACCAATCCTATCACTGCTGCATTTATGCCACTGTACACATGCTTGATTCTCTTTCGGAGACATATAAATCCATAGGTTTTAAGATTCTTACTAATTAGTTATATTTTTAGGCGTTTAATATGGGGTGTTGAGTCCACTTCGTTGAGCAAGGAGTAGCTCTTGTCTATTACATATTTGGCTTATGGAACGGTATCTGTGCTAATTTCAATCTCTGGTTTTATGCAGCACCCCAACTCACCTTTCCCCTTAAGCAAGCATAAGTTGGTTTTCTACATTTTAGACCCTGTTCTGTTTTGTAATCCAGTTCCTGTGTAGCCAAGTTTACATTCCGTGTAGTAGTGATATCTTATGATGTTTCCTTTTCTCTGTGACTTATTTCACTTAGAGTCATCGTACCTGGATCCACTCGTTATGCTTCTACGGGCCTGATGACATAGATTTCATTGCTGAGTGATATTGCATTGTACGTAAGTACCACAACTTCTTTATCCATTTTTCGCTTTCTGCGATATTGAACTTGTACCGTAAACGAGGTTCTTGTAAACAGAGCCGTCCCAAATTTTAGGGTGGCTGTGTCTTTTTGATTTTAAGTTCCCTAAGCTATAGGACCATAAGTGGAAGTGCCCTAGGCTCTGTTGCTTTGTTTTTTAGATGTTTCAGGAAACACCATACACTTCTCCAGAGTGGCTGTTGGCAATTTACATCCCGCCCATCAGCATAACAAGGCTCCCAGTTCTCCATGGCCTCTCCTGCCTTTCTGGATTTTACACTTTTTTCAGATGGCCCTTTTGACCGGGGGGCAGTGACACTCCATTGTAGTGAAGATTTCCTTTGCAAGCTTGCTTGGTTGGACAAAAAGGGCGTATGCGTTTTTTCCTGAATATATTCAGGAAAAAACGCATACGCCCTTTTTGGCCAAGTGCATCATTGTGGACGTTCTGCCTCATTTCCTATTCTTTACATGCAATTCCAGTCTACCTCCTGAAATCGGTTTCCTGCAATTCTGCCGCACTTTCAAGTCCTCTTGGCAGCCTTACTTCAATATATTTTTGGACGATAGCTGTCATTTATAACTCTGCAGGTCTGTGAATGACAGTGCCCCTGAGCTCCTTTCTTCAACTCGCTTTCTTGTGAGCTGGCCGCAACACCGCAGGGTTTCTTCAGGCCCCAGTGTGGTTACGGCATGGCATGCTGAGCCTTTGGTTAATTCCTCTTCCTGGTGGGAAATGAGAGTTAAATTTGCCCGTCCAGACACCTCCATCTAGTCTCTCATTTGTTCTCCCTATTCCTGTTCATTTTCCGCAGAAATTGCAAACTGGGCCAAACAGGAGGTTAAAGGCACTGACTCTCCAAGTGGGGAGAGTGTTAGTAAACCGTCTGGAATGTTGCACCCGAGTACCAGGGGACGAAAACTGAGACACATTTGAACACGTTTCCCGATCACACAGTGGATGATACTCTGGGTTCCACATGCATGTTTTAGCTGAAGGAAGAATCCCTTAAACCTGGAGAGTTGAGACCCATGGAATGGGTACCATGCAATATGACTTCAAAGGGTCTGCATTTGCTCACCGAACCTCACCAATCCTATCACTGCTGCATTTATGCCGCTGTACACATGCTTGATTCTCTTTCGGAGCATATAAATCCATAGGTTTTAAGATTCTTACTAGTCAGGTATATTCTTAGGCGTTTAATATGGGGTGTTGAGTCCACTTCGTTGAGCAAGGAGTAGCTCTTGTCTATGACATATTTGGCTTATGGAACGGTATCTGTGCTAATTTCAATCTCTGGTTTTATGCAGCCCCCCAACTCACGTTTCCCCTTAAGCAAGCATAAGTTGGTTTTCTACATTTGAGACCCTGTTCTGTTTTGTAATTCAGTTCCTGTGTAGCCAAGTTTACATTCCGTGTAGTAGTGATATCTTATGATGTTTCTTTTTCTGTGTGACTTATTTCACTTAGAATCTTCGTACCTGAATCCACTCATTATGCTGCTACGGGCCTGATGACATAGATTTCATTGCTGAGTGATATTGCATTGTACGTAAGTACCACAAGTTCTTTATCAATTTTTCGCTTTCTGTGATATTGAATTTGTACCGTAAACGAGGTTCTTGTAAACAGAGCCGTCCCAAACTTTGGGGTGGCTGTGTGTTTTAGATTTTAATTTCCCTAAGCTATAGGACCATAAGTGGAAGTGCCCTAGGCTCTGTTGCCTTGTTTTTTAGATGTTTCGGGAAACACCATACACTTCTCCAGAGTGGCTGTTGGCAATTTACATCCCACCCATCAGCATAACAAGGCTCCCAGTTCTCCATGGCCTGTCCTGCCTTTCTGGATTTTACACTTTTTTCAGATGGCCCTTTTGACCGGGGGGCAGTGAGACTTCATTGTAGTGCAGATTTCCTTTGCAAGCTTGCTTGGTTGACCAAAAAGGGCGTATGCGTTTTTTCCTGAATATATTCAGGAAAAAACGCATACGCCCTTTTTGGCCAAGTGCATCATTGTGGACGTTCTGCCTCTTTTCCTATGCTTTACATGCAATTCCAGTCTACCTCCTGAAATCGGTTTCCTGCAATTCTGCCCCGCTTTCAAGTCCTCTTGGCAGCCTTACTTCAATATATTTTTGGACGATAGCTGTCATTTATAACTCTGCAGGTTTGAAAATGACAGTGGCCCTGAGCTCCTTTCTTCAACTCGCTTTCTTGTGAGCTGGCCGCAACACCGCAGGATTGCTTCAGGCCCTAGTTTGGTTCCGGCATGACACACTGAGTATTTGGTTAATTCCTCTTCCTGGTGGGAAATGAGAGTTAAATTTGCCCGTCCAGACACCTCCAGCTAGTCTCTCATTGCTTCTCCCTATTCCTGTTCATTTTCCACAGAAATTGCAAAACTGGGCCAAACAGGAGGTTAAAGGCACTGACTTTCCAAGTGGGGAGAGTGTTAGTAAAGCGTCTTCAATGTTGCCCCCGAATACCAGGGGACGAAAACTGAGACACATTTGAACACGTTTCCTGATCACACGGTGGATGATACTCTGAGTTCCACATGCATGTTTTAGCTGAAGGAAGAATCCCTTAAACCTGGAGAGTTGAGACCCATGGAATGGGTACCATGCAATATGACTTCAAATGGTCTGCATTTGCTCACCTATCCGCACCAATCCTATCACTGCTGCGTTTATGCCGCTGTACACAAGCTTGATTCTCTTTCGGAGACATATAAATCCATAGGTTTTAAGATTCTTACTAGTCAGGTATATTCTTACGCGTTTAATGTGGGGTGTTGGGTCCACTTCGTTGAGCAAGGAGTAGCTCTTGTCTATTACATATTTGGCTTATGGAACGGTATCTGTGCTAATTTCAATCTCTAGTTTTATGCAGCACCCCAACTCACATTTCCCCTTAAGCAAGCATAAGTTGGTTTTCTACATTTGAGACCCTGTTCTGTTTTGTAATTCAGTTCCTGTGTAGCCAAGTTTACATTCCGTGTAGTAGTGATATCTGATGATGTTTCTTTTTTTGTGTGACTTATTTCACTTAGAATCATCGTACCTGAATCCACTCATTATGCTGCTACGGGCCTGATGACATAGATTTCATTGCTGAGTGATATTGCATTGTACGTAAGTACCACAACTTCTTTATCCATTTTTCGCTTTCTGCGATATTAAACTTGTACCGTAAACGAGGTTCTTGTAAACAGAACCGTCCCAAACTTTGGGGTGGCTGTGTCTTTTTGATTTTAATTTCCCTAAGCTATAGGACCATAAGTGGAAGTGCCCTAGGCTCTGTTGCTTTGTTTTTTAGATGTTTCAGGAAACACCATACACTTCTCCAGAGTGGCTGTTGGCAATTTACATCCCGCCCATCAGCATAACAAGGCTCCCAGTTCTCCATGGCTTGTCCTGACTTTCTGGATTTTACAATTTTTTCAGATGGCCCTTTTGACCGGGGGGCAGTGAGACTTCATTGTAGTGCAGATTTCCTTTGCAAACTTGTTTGTTTGGCCAAAAAGTGCGTATGCGTTTTTTCCTCAATATATTCAGGAAAAAACGCATACGCCCTTTTTGGCCAAGTGCATCATTGTGGACGTTCTGCCTCTTTTCCTGTGGTTTACATGCAAATCCACTCTACCTCCTGAAATCGGTTTCCTGCAATTCTGCCCCGCTTTCAAGTCCTCTTGGCAGACTTACTTCAATATATTTTTGGACGATAGCTGTCATTTTTAACTCTGCAGGTTTGTGAATGACAGTGCCCCTGAGCTCCTTTCTTCAACTCGCTTTCTTGTGAGCTGGCCGCAACACCGCAGGATTGCTTCAGGCCCCAGTGTGGTTCCGGCATGGCACGCTGAGCCTTTGGTTAATTCCTCTTCCTGTTTGGAAATGAGAGTTAAATTTGCCCGTTCAGACACCTCCAGCTAGTCTCTTATTGGTTCTCCCTATTCCTGTTCATTTTCCGCAGAAATTGCAAACTGGGCCAAACAGGAGGTTAAAGGCACTGACTCTCCAAGTGGGGAGAGTGTTAGTAAAGCGTCTGGAATGTTGCATCCGAGTACCAGGGGACGAAAACTGAGAAACCTTTGAACACGTTTCCCAATCACATGGTGTATCATACTCTGGGTTCCACATGCATGTTTTAGCTGAAGGAAGAATCCCTTAAACCTGGAGAGTTGAGACCCATGCAATGGGTACCATGAAATATGACTTCAAAGGGTCTGCATTTGCTCACCGATCCTCACCAATCCTATCACTGCTGCGTTTATGCCGCTGTACACATGCTTGATTCTCTTTCGGAAACATATAAATCCATAGGTTTTAAGATTCTTACTAGTCAGGTATATTCGTAGGCGTTTAATATGGGGTGTTGAGTCCACTTCATTGAGCAAGGAGTAGCTCTTGTCTATTACATATTTGGCTTATGGAACGGTATCTGTGCTTATTTCAATCTCTGGTTTTATGCAGCACCCCAACTCACATTTCCCCTTAAGCAAGCATAAGTTGGTTTTCTACATTTGAGACCCTGTTCTGTTTTGTAATTCAGTTCCTGTGTAGCCAAGTTTACATTCCGTGTAGTAGTGATATCTGATGATGTTTCTTTTTCTGTGTGACTTATTTCACTTAGAATCATCGTACCTGAATCCACTCATTATGCTGCTACAGGCCTGATGACATAGATTTCATTGCTGAGTGATATTGCATTGTACGTAAGTACCACAACTTCTTTATCCATTTTTCGCTTTCTGAGATATTAAACTTGTACCGTAAACGAGGTTCTTGTAAACAGAGCTGTCCCAAACATTTGGGTGGCTGTGTCTTTTTGATTTTAATTTCCCTAAGCTATAGGACCATAAGTGGAAGTGCCCTAGGCTCTGTTGCTTTGTTTTTTAGATGTTTCAGGAAACACCATACAGTTCTCCAGGGTGGCTGTTGGCAATTTACATCCTGCCCATCAGCATAACAAGGCTCCCAGTTCTCCATGGCTTGTCCTGCATTTCTGGATTTTACACTTTTTTCAGATGGCCCTTTTGACCGGGGGGCTGTGAGACTTCATTGTAGTGCAGATTTCCTTTGCAAGCTTGCTTGGTTGGCCAAAAAGGGCGTATGCGTTTTTTCCTGAATATATTCAGGAAAAAACGCATACGCCCTTTTTGGCCAAGTGCATCATTGTGGACGTTCTGCCTCTTTTCCTATGCTTTACATGCAATTCCAGTCTACCTGCTGAAATCGGTTTCCTGCAATTCTGCCCCGCTTTCAAGTCCTCTTGGCAGCCTTACTTCAATATATTTTTGGACGATAGCTGTCATTTTTAACTCTGCAGGTTTGTGAATGACAGTGTCCCTGAGCTCCTTTCTTCAACTCGCTTTCTTGTGAGCTGGCCGCAACACCGCAGGATTGCTTCAGGCCCTACTGTGGTTCCGGCATGGCACGCTGAGCCTTTGGTTAATTCCTATTCCTGGTGGGAAATGAGAGTTAAATTTGCCCGTCCAGACACCTCCAGCTAGTCTCTCATTGGTTCTCCCTATTCCTGTTCATTTTCCGCAGAAATTGCAAACTGGGCCAAACAGGAGGTTAAAGGCACTGACTATCCAAGTGGGGAGAGTGTTAGTAAAGCCTCTGGAATGTTGTACCCGAGTACCAGGGGATGAAAACTGAGAGACATTTGAACACGTTTCCCAATCACACGGTGGATCATACTCTGGGTTCCACATGCATGTTTTAGCTGAAGGAAGAATCCCTTAAACCTGGAGAGTTGAGACCCATGGAATGGGTACCATGCAATATGACTTCAAAGGGTCTGCATTTGCTCACCGAACCTCACCAATCCTATCACTGCTGCATTTATGCCGCTGTACAGACGATTGATTCTCTTTCGGAGCATATAAATCCATAGGTTTTAAGGTTCTTAATAGTCAGGTATATTCTTAGGCGTTTAGTATGGGGTGTTGAGTCCACTTCATTGAGCAAGGAGTAGCTCTTGTCTATGACATATTTGGCTTATGGAACGGTATCTGTGCTAATTTCAATCTCTGGTTTTATGCAGCCTCCCAACTCACGTTTCCCCTTAAGCAAGCATAAATTGGTTTTCTGCATTTGAGACCCTGTTCTGTTTTGTAATTCAGTTCCTGTGTAGCCAAGTTTACATTCCGTGTAGTAGTGATATCTTAAGATGTTTCTTTTTCTGTGTGACTTATTTCACTTAGAATCATCGTACCTGAATCCACTCATTATGCTGCTACGGGCCTGATGACATAGATTTCATTGCTGAGTGATATTGCATTGTACGTAAGTACCACAACTTCTTTATCCATTTTTCGCTTTCTGTGATATTGAATTTGTACCGTAAACGAGGTTCTTGTAAACAGAGCCGTCCCAAACTTTGGGGTGGCTGTGTGTTTTAGATTTTAATTTCCCTAAGCTATAGGACCATAAGTGGAATTGCCCTAGGCTCTGTTGCTTTGTTTTTTAGATGTTTCAGGAAACACCATACACTTCTCCAGAGTGGCTGTTGGCAATTTACATCCCGCCCATCAGCATAACAAGGCTCCCAGTTCTCCATGGCCTGTCCTGCCTTTCTGGATTTTACACTTTTTTCAGATGGCCCTTTTGACCGGGGGGCAGTGAGACTTCATTGTAGTGCAGATTTCCTTTGCAAGCTTGCTTGCTTGGCCAAAAAGGGCGTAGGCTTTTTTTCTTGAGGAAAAAACGCATATGCCCTTTTTGGCCAAGTGCATCATTGTGGACGTTCTGCCTCTTTTCCTATGCTTTACATGCAATTCCAGTCTACCTCCTGAAATCGGTTTCCTGCAATTCTGCCCCGCTTTCAAGTCCTCTTGGCAGCCTTACTTCAATATATTTTTGGACGATATCTGTAATTTATAACTCTGCAGTTTTGTGAATTACAGTGCCCCTGAGCTCCTTTCTTCAACTTGCTTTCTTGTGAGCTGGCCGCAACACCGCAGCATCGCTTCAGGCCCTAGTGTTGTTCCGGCATGGCACGCTGAGCCTTTGGTTAATTCCTCTTCCTGGTGGGAAATGAGAGTTAAATTTGCCCTTCCAGACACCTCCAGCTAGTCTCTCATTGGTTCTCCCTATTCCTGTTCATTTTCCGCAGAAATTGCAAACTGGGCCAAACAGGAGGTTAAAGGCACTGACTCTCCAAGTGGGGAGAGTGTTAGTAAAGCGTCTGGAATGTTGCACCTGAGTACCGGGGGACGAAAACTGAGACACATTTGAACACGTTTCCCGATCACACGGTGGATCATACTCTGGGTTCCACATGCATGTTTTAGCTGAAGGAAGAATCCCTTAAACCTGGAGAGTTGAGACCCATGGAATGGGTACCATGCAATATGACTTCAAAGGGTCTGCATTTGCTCACCGATCCTCACCAATCCTATCACTGCTGCATTTATGCCGCTGTACACACGCTTGATTCTCTTGCAGAGACATATAAATCCATAGGTTTTAAGATTCTTACTAGTCAGGTATATTCTTAGGCGTTTAATATGAGGTGTTGAGTCCACTTCGTTGAGCAAGGAGAAGCCCTTGTCTATTACATATTTGGCTTATGGAACGGTATCTGTGCTAATTTCAATCTCTGGTTTTATGCAGCACCCCATCTCACCTTTCCCCTTAAGGAAGCATAAGTTGGTTTTCTACATTTGAGACCCTGTTCTGTTTTTTAATTCAGTTCCTGTGTAGCCAAGTTTACATTCCGTGTAGTAGTGATATCTTATGATGTTTCTTTTTTTGTGTGACTTATTTCACTTAGAATCATTGTACCTGAATCCACTCATTATGCTGCTACGGGCCTGATGACATAGATTTCATTGCTGAGTGATATTGCATTGTACGTAAGTACCACAACTTCTTTATCCATTTTGCGCTTTCTGTGATATTGAACTTGTACCGTAAACGAGGTTCTTGTAAACTGAGCCATCCCAAACTTTCGGGTGGCTGTGTCTTTTTGATTTTAATTTCCCTAAGCTATAGGACCATAAGTGGAAGTGCCCTAGGCTCTGTTGCCTTGTTTTTTAGATGTTTCAGGAAACACCATACACTTCTTCAGAGTGGCTGTTGCCAATTTACATCCCGCCCATCAGCATAACAAGGCTCCCAGTTCTCCATGGCCTGTCCTGCCTTTCTGGATTTTACACTTTTTCAGATGGCCCTTTTGACCTGGGGGAAGTGAGACTTCATTGTAGTGCAGATTTCCTTTGCAAGCTTGCTTGGTTGGCCAAAAAGGGCATATGCGTTTTTTCCTGAATATATTCAGGAAAAAACGCATACGCCCTTTTTGGCCAAGTGCATCATTGTGGACGTTCTGCCTCTTTTCCTATGCTTTACATGCAATTCCAGTCTACCTCCTGAAATCGGTTTCCTGCAATTCTGCCCCGCTTTCAAGTCCTCTTGGCAGCCTTACTTCAATATCTTTTTGGACGATAGCTGTCATTTATAACTCTGCAGGTTTGTGAATGACAGTGCCCCTGAGCTCCTTTCTTCAACTCGCTTTCTTGTGAGCTGGCCGCAACACCGCAGCATTGCGTCAGGCCCTAGTGTGGTTCCGGCATGGCACGCTGAGCCTTTGGTTAATTCCTCTTCCTGGTGGGAAATGAGAGTTAAATTTGCCTGTCCAGAAACCTCCAGCTAGTCTCTCATTGGTTCTCCCTATTCCTGTTCATTTTCCGCAGAAATTGCAAACTGGGCCAAACAGGAGGTTAAAGGCACTGACTCTCCAAGTGGGGAGAGTGTTTGTAAAGCGTCTGGAATGTTGCACCCGAGTACCGGGGTACGAAAACTGACTCACATTTGAACACGTTTCCCGATCACACGGTGGATCATACTCTGGGTTCCACATGCATGTTTTAGCTGAAGGAAGAATCCCTTAAACCTGGAGAGTTGAGACCCATGGAATGGGTACCATGCAATATGACTTCAAAGGGTCTGCATTTGCTCACCGATCCTCACCAGTCCTATCACTGCTGCGTTTATGCCGCTGTACACACACTTGATTCTCTTGCAGAGACATATAAATCCATAGGTTTTAAGATTCTTACTAGTCAGGTATATTATTAGGCGTTTAATATGGGGTGTTGAGTCCACTTCGTTGAGCAAGGTTTAGCTCTTGTCTATTACATATTTGTCTTATGGAACGGTATCTGTGCTAATTTCAATCTCTGGTTTTGTGCAGCACCCCAACTCACCTTTCCCCTTAAGCAAGCATACGTTGGTTTTCTACATTTGAGACCCTGTTCTGTTTTGTAATTCAGTTCCTCTGTAGCCAAGTTTACATTCCGTGTAGTAGTGATATTTTATGATGTTTCTTTTTCTGTGTGACTTATTTCTCTTAGAATCATCGTACCTGAATCCACTCATTATGCTGCTACGGGCCTGATGACATAGATTTTATTGTTGAGTGAGATTGCATTGTACGTAAGTACCACAACTTCTTTATCCATTTTTCGCTTTTTGTGATATTGAACTTGTACCGTAAACGAGGTTCTTGTAAACAGAACCGTCCCAAATTTTGGGGTGGCTTTGTCTTTTTGATTTTAATTTCCCTAAGCTATAGGACCATAAGTGGAAGTGCCCCAGGCTCTGTTGCTTTTTTTTTAGATGTTTCAGGAAACACCATACACTTCTCCAGAGTGGCTGTGGGCAATTTACATCCCGCCCATGAGCATAACAAGGCTCCCAGTTCTCCATGGCCTGTCCTGCCTTTCTGGATTTTACATTTTTTTCAGATGGCCCTTTTGACCGGGGGGCAGTGAGACTTCATTGTAGTGCAGATTTCCTTTGCAAGCTTGCTTGGTTGGCCAAAAAGGGCGTATGCGTTTTTTCCTGAATATATTCAGGAAAAAACGCATACGCCCTTTTTGGCCAAGTGCATCATTGTGGACGTTCTGCCTCTTTTCCTATGCTTTACATGCAATTCCAGTCTACCACCTGAAATCAGTTTCCTGCAATTCTGCCCCGCTTTCAAGTCCTCTTGGCAGCCTTACTTCAATATATTTTTGGACGATAGCTGTCATTTATAACTCTGCAGGTATGTGAATGACAGTGTCCCTGAGCTCCTTTCTTCAACTTGCTTTCTTGTGAGCTGGCCGCAACACCGCAGCCTTGCTTCAGGCCCTAGTGTGGTTCCGGCTTGGCACGTTGAGCCTTTGGTTAACTCCTCTTCCTGGTGGGAAATGAGAGTTAAATTTGCCCGTCCAGACACCTCCATCTATTCTCTCATTGGTTCTACCTATTCCTGTTCATTTCCCACAGAAATTGCAAACTGGGCCAAACAGAAGTTTAAAGGCACTGACTCTCCAAGTGGAAAGAGTGTTAGTAAAACGTCTGGAATGTTGCACCCGAGTACCAGGGGACGAAACCTGAGACACATTTGAATACGTTTCTCGATCACACGGTGGATCATACTCTGGGTTCCACATGCATGTTTTAGCTGAAGGAAGAATCCCTTAAACCTGGAGAGTTGAGACCCATGGAATGTGTACCATGCAATATGACTTCAAAGGGTCTGCATTTGCTCACCGAACCTCACCAATCCTATCACTGCTGCGTTTATGCCGCTGTACACACGCTTGATTCTCTTTCGGAGACATATAAATCCATAGGTTTTAAGATTCTTGCTAGTCAGGTATATTGTTAGGCATTTAATATGGGGTTTTGAGTCCACTTCGTTGAGCAAGGAGTAGCTCTTGTCTATTACATATTTGGCTTATGGAACGGTATGTGTGCTAATTTCAATCTCTGGTTTTATGCAGCACCCCAACTCACCTTTCCCCTTAAGCAAGCATAAGTTGGTTTTCTACATTTGAGACCCTGTTCTGTTTTGTAATTCAGTTCCTGTGTAGCCAAGTTTCATTCCGTGTAGTAGTGATATCATATGATGTTTCTTTTTCTCTGTGACTTATTTCACTTAGAATCATCGTACCTGAATGCACTCATTATGCTGCTACTGGCCTGATGACATAGATTTCATTGCTGAGTGATATTGCATTGTACGTAAGTACCACAACTTCTTTATCCATTTTTCGCTTTCTGTGATATTGAACTTGTACTGTAAACGACGTTCTTGTAAACAGAGCCGTCCCAAACTTTGGGGTGGCTGTGTCTTTTTGATTTTAATTTCCCTAAGCTATAGGACCATAAGTGGAAGTGCCCTAGGCTCTGTTGCTTTGTTTTTTAGATGTTTCAGGAAACACCATACACTTCTCCAGAGTGGCTGTTGGCAATTTACATCCCGCCCATCAGCTTAACAAGGCCCCCAGTTCTCCATGGCCTGTCCTGCCTTTCTGGATTTTACACTTTTTTCAGGTGGCCCTTTTGACCGGGGGACTGTGAGACTTCATTGTAGTGCAGATTTCCTTAGCAAGCTTGCTTGGTTGGCCAAAAAGGGCGTATGCGTTTTTTCCTGAATATATTCAGGATAAAACGCATACGCCCTTTTTGGCCAAGTGCATCATTGTGGACGTTCTGCCTCTTTTCCTATGCTTTACATGCAATTCCAGCCTACCTCCTGAAATCGGTTTCTTGAAATTCTGCCCCGCTTTCAAGTCCACTTGGCAGCCTTACTTCAATATATTTTTGGACGATAGCTGTCATTTATAACTCTGCAGGTTTGTGAATTACAGTGCCCCTGAGATCCTTTATTCAACTCGCTTTTTTGTGAGCTGGCCGCAACACCGCAGAATTGCTTTAGGCGCTAGTGTGGTTCCGGCATGACACGCTGAGCGTTTGGTTAATTCCTCTTCCTGATCGGAAATGAGAGTTAAATTTGCCCGTCCAGACACCTCCAGCTAGTCGCTCATTGGTTCCCTCTATTCCTGTTCATTTTCGACAGAAATTGCAAACTGGCCCAAACAGGAGGTTAAAGGCACTGACTCTCCAAGTGGGGACAGTGTTAGTAAAGTGTCTGGAATGTTGCACCCGAGTACCGGGGGATGAAAACTGAGTCACATTTAAACACGTTTCCTGATCACACGGTGGATCATACTCTGGGTTCCACATGTATGTTTTAGCTGAAGGAAGAATCCCTTAAACCTGGAGAGTTGAGACCCCTGCAATGGGTACCATGCAATATGACTTCAAAGGGTCTGCATTTGCTCACCGAACCTCACCAATCCTATCACTGCTGCATTTATGCTGCTGTACACACGCTTGATTCTCTTTCGGAGACATATAAATCCATAGGTTTTAAGATTCTTACTAGTCAGGTATATTCTTAGGCGTTTAATATGGGGTGTTGAGTCCACTTCGTTGAGCAAGGAGTAGCTCTTGTCTATTACATATTTGGCTTATGGAATGGTATCTGTGCTAATTTCAATCTCTGGTTTTATGCAGCACCCCAACTCACCTTTCCCCTTAAGCAAGCATAAGTTGGTTTTCTACATTTGAGATGCTGTTCTGTTTTGTAATTCAGTAGCTGTGTAGCCAACTTTACATTCCGTGTAGTAGTGATATCTTATGATGTTTCTTTTCTGTGTGATTTATTTCACTTAGAATCATCGTACCTGAATGCACTCATTATGCTGCTATGGGCCTGATGACATAGATTTCATTGCTGAGTGATATTGCATTGTACGTAAGTACCACAACTTCTTTATCCATTTTTCGCTTTCTCTGATATTGAACTTGTACTATAAACGAGGTTCTTGTAAACAGAGCCGTCCCAAACTTTGGGGTGGCTGTGTCTTTTTGATTTTAATTTCCCTAAGCTATAGGACCATAAGTGGAAGTGCCCTAGGCTCTGTTGCTTTGTTTTTTAGATGTTTCAGGAAACACCATACACTTCTCCAGAGTGGCTGTTGGCAGTTTACATCCCGCCCATCAGCTTAACAAGGCCCCCAGTTCTCCATGGCCTGTCCTGCCTTTCTGGATTTTACACTTTTTTCAGGTGGCCCTTTTGACCGGGGGACTGTGAGACTTCATTGTAGTGCAGATTTCCTTAGCAAGCTTGCTTGGTTGGCCAAAAAGGGCGTATGCGTTTTTTCCTGAATATATTCAGGATAAAACGCATACGCCCTTTTTGGCCAAGTGCATCATTGTGGACGTTCTGCCTCTTTTCCTATGCTTTACATGCAATTCCAGCCTACCTCCTGAAATCGGTTTCTTGAAATTCTGCCCCGCTTTCAAGTCCACTTGGCAGCCTTACTTCAATATATTTTTGGACGATAGCTGTCATTTATAACTCTGCAGGTTTGTGAATTACAGTGCCCCTGAGCTCCTTTCTTCAACTCGCTTTCTTGTGAGCTGGCCGCAACACCGCAGGATTGCTTCAGGCCCTAGTGTGGTTCCGGCACGGCACGCTGAGCCTTTGGTTAATTCCTCTTCGTGGTGGGAAATGAGAGTTAAATTTGCCCGTCCAGACACCTCCAGCTAGTCTCTCATTGGTTCTCCCTTTTCCTGTTCATTTTCCGCAGAAATTGCAAACTGGGCCAAACAGGAGGTTAAAGGCACTGACTCTCCAAGTGGGGAGAGTGTTAGTAAAGCGTCTGGAATGTTGCACCCGAGTATCGGGGGACGAAAACTGAGACACCTTTGAACACGTTTCCCGATCACACGGTGGATCATACTCTGGGTTCCACATGCATGTTTTAGCTGAAGGAAGAATCCCTTAAACCTGGAGAGTTGAGACCCATGGAATGGGTACCATGAAATATGACTTCAAAGGGTTTGCATTTGCTCACCGATCCTCACCAATCCTATCACTGCTGCGTTTATGCTGCTGTACACACGCTTGATTCTCTTTCTGAGACATATAAATCCATAGGTTTTAAGATTCTTACTAGTCAGGTATATTCTTAGGCGTTTAATATGGGGTGTAGAGTCCACTTCGTTGAGCAAGGAGGAGCTCTTGTCTATTACATATTTGGCTTATGGAACGGTATCTGTGCTAATTTCAATCTCTGGTTTTATGCAGCACCCCAACTCACCTTTCCCCTTAAGCAAGCATAAGTCGGTTTTCTACATTTGAGACCCTGTTCTGTTTTGTAATTCAGTTCCTGTGTAGCCAAGTTTACATTCCATGTGGTAGAGATATCTTATGATGTTTCTTTTTCTGTGTGACTTATTTCACTTAGAATCATCGTACCTGAATCCACTCATTATGCTGCTATGGGCCTGATGACATAGATTTCATTGCTGAGTGATATTGCATTGTACGTAAGTACCACAACTTCTTTATCCATTTTGCGCTTTCTGTGATATTGAACTTGTACCGTAAACAAGGTTCTTGTAAACAGAGCTGTCCCAAAGATTGGGGTGGTTGTGTCTTTTTGATTTTAATTTCCCTAAGCTATAGGACCATAAGTGGAAGTGCCCTAGGCTCTGTTGCTTTGTTTTTTAGATGTTTCAGGAAACACCATACACTTCTCCAGAGTGACTGTTGGCAATTTACATCCCGCCCATCAGCATAACAAGGCTCCCAGTTCTCCATGGCCTGTCCTGCCTTTGTGGATTTTACACTTTTTTCAGATGGCCCTTTTGACTGGGGGGCAGTGAGACTTCATTGTAGTGCAGATTTCCTTTGCAAGCTTGCTTGGTTGGCCAAAAAGGGCGTATGCGTTTATTCCTGAATATATTCAGGAAAAAACGCATACGCCCTTTTTGGCCAAGTGCATCATTGTGGACGTTCTGCCTCTTTTCCTATGCTTTACATGCAATTCCAGTCTACTTCCTGAAATCGGTTTCCTGCAATTCTGCCCCGCTTTCAAGTCCTCTTGGCAGCCTTACTTCAATATATTTTTGGACGATAGCTGTCATTTATAACTCTGCAGGTATGTGAATTACAGTGCCCCTGAGCTCCTTTCTTCAACTCGCTTTCTTGTGAGCTGGCCGCAACACCGCAGCATTGCTTCAGGCCCTAGTGTGGTTCCGGCATGGCACACTGAGCCTTTGGTTAATTCCTCTTCCTGGTGGGAAATGAGAGTTAAATTTGCCCGTCCAGACACCTCCAGCTAGTCTCTCATTGGTTCTCCCTATTCCTGTTCATTTTCCGCAGAAATTGCAAACTGGGCCAAACAGGAGGTTAAAGGCACTGACTCTCCAAGTGGGGAGAGTGTTAGTAAAGCATCTGGAATGTTGCACCCGAGTACCAGGGGACGAAAACTGACACAATTGAACACGTTTCCCGAGCACACGGTGGATCATACTCTGGGTTCCACATGCATGTTTTAGCTGAAGGAAGAATCCCTTAAACCTGGAGAGTTGAGACCCATGGAATGGGTACCATGCAATATGACTTCAAAGGGTCTGCATTTGCTCACCGATCCTCACCAATCCTATCACTGCTGCGTTTATGTCGCTGTACACACGCTTGATTCTCTTTCGGAGACATATAAATCCATAGGTTTTAAGATTCTTTCTAGTCAGGTATATTCTTAGGCGTTTAATATGGGGTGTTGAGTCCACTTCGTTGAGCAAGGAGTAGCTCTTGTCTATTACATATTTGGCTTATGGAACGGTATCTGTGCTAATTTCAATCTCTGGTTTTATGCAGCACCCCAACTCACCTTTCCCCTTAAGCAAGCATACGTTGGTTTTCTACATTTGAGACCCTGTTCAGTTTTGTAATTCAGTTCCTGTGTAGCCAAGTTTACATTCCGTGTACTAGTGATATCTTATGATGTTTCTTTTTCTGTGCGACTTATTTCACTTAGAATCATCGTACCTGAATCCACTCATTATGCTGCTACGGGCCTGATGACATAGATTTCATTGCTGAGTGATATTGCATTGTACGTAATTACCACAACTTCTTTATCCATTTTTCACTTTCTGTGATACTGAACTTGTACCGTAAACGAGGTTCTTGTAAACAGAGCCGTCCCAAACTTTGGGGTGGCTGTGTCTTTTTGATTTTAATTTCCCTAAGCTATAGGACCATAAGTGGAAGTGCCCTAGGCTCTGTTGCTTTGCTTTTTAGATGTTTCAGGAAACACCATACACTTCTCCAGAGTGGCTGTTCGCAATTTACATCCCGCACATCAGCATAACAAGGTTCCCAATTCTCCATGGCCTGTCCTGCCTTTCTGGATTTTACACTTTTTTCAGATGGCCCTTTTGACCAGGGGCAGTGAGACTTCATTGTAGTGCAGATTTCCTTTGCAAGCTTGCTTGGTTGGCCAAAAAGGGCGTATGCGTTTTTTCCTGAATATATTCAGGAAAAAACGCATACGCCCTATTTGGCCAAGTGCATCATTGTGGACGTTCTGCCTCTTTTCCTATGCTTTACATGCTATTCCAGTCTACCTCCTGAAATCGGTTTCCTGCAATTCTGCCCCGCTTTCAAGTCCTCTTGGCAGCCTTACTTCAATATATTTTTGGACGATAGCTGTCATTTATAACTCTGCAGGTATGTGAATGACAGTGCCCCTGAGCTCCTTTCTTCAACTCGCTTTCTTGTGAGCTGGACGCAACACCGCAGGATTGCTTCAGGCCCTACTGTGGTTCCGGCATGGCATGCTGAGCCTGTGGTTAATTCCTATTCCTGGTGGGAAATGAGAGTTAAATTTGCCCGTCCAGACACCTCCAGCTAGTCTCTCATTGGTTCTCCCTATTCCTGTTCATTTTCCGCAGAAATTGCAAACTGGGCCAAACAGGAGGTTAAAGGCACTGACTCTCCAAGTGGAAAGAGTGTTAGTAAAGCGTCTGGAATGTTGCACCCGAGTATCGGGGGATGAAACCTGAGACACCTTTGAACACGTTTCCCGATCACACGGTGGATCATACTCTGGGTTCCACATGCATGTTTTAGCTGAAGGAAGAATCCCTTAAACCTGGAGAGTTGAGACCCATGGAAAGGGTACCATGAAATATGACTTCAAAGGGTCTGCATTTGCTCACCGATCCTCACCAATCCTATCACTGCTGCGTTTATGCTGCTGTACACACGCTTGATTCTCTTTCTGAGACATATAAATCCATAGGTTTTAAGATTCTTACTAGTCAGGTATATTCTTAGGCGTTTAATATGGGGTGTAGAGTCCACTTCGTTGAGCAAGGAGTAGCTCTTGTCTATTACATATTTGGCTTATGGAACGGTATCTGTGCTAATTTCAATCTCTGGTTTTATGCAGCACCCCAACTCACCTTTCCCCTTAAGCAAGCATAAGTCGGTTTTCTACATTTGAGACCCTGTTCTGTTTTGTAATTCAGTTCCTGTGTAGCCAAGTTTACATTCCATGTGGTAGAGATATCTTATGATGTTTCTTTTTCTGTGTGACTTATTTCACTTAGAATCATCGTACCTGAATCCACTCATTATGCTGCTACGGGCCTGATGACATAGATTTCATTGCTGAGTGATATTGCATTGTACGTAAGTACCACAACTTCTTTATCCATTTTTCGCTTTCTGTGATATTGAACTTGGACCATAAATGAGGTTCTTGTAAACAGAGCTGTCCATAACTTTGGGGTGGCTGAGTCTTTTTGATTTTAATTTCCCTAAGCTATAGGACCATAAGTGGAAGTGCCCTAGGCTCTGTTGCTTTGTTTTGTAGATGTTTCAGGAAACACCATACACTTCTCCAGAGTGGCTGTTGGCAATTTACATCCCGCCCATGAGCATAACAAGGCTCCCAGTTCTCCATGGCCTGTCCTGCCTTTCTGGATTTTACACTTTTTTCAGATGGCCCCTTTGACCGGGGGGCAGTGAGACTTCATTGTAGTGCAGATTTCCTTTTCAAGCTTCCTTGGTTGGCCAAAAAGGGCGTATGCGTTTTTTCCTGAATATATTCAGGAAAAAACGCATACGCCCTTTTTGGCCAAGTGCATCATTGTGGACGTTCTGCCTCTTTTCCTATGCTTTACATACAATTCCAGTCTACCTCCTGAAATCGGTTTCCTGCAATTCTGCCCCGCTTTCAAGTCCTCTTGGCAGCCTTACTTCAATATCTTTTTGGACGATAGCTGTCATTTATAACTCTGCAGGTTTGTGAATTACAGTGCCCCTGAGCTCCTTTCTTCAACTCGCTTTGTTGTGAGCTGGCCGCAACACCGCAGCATTGCGTCAGGCCCTAGTGTGGTTCCGGCATGGCACGCTGAGCCTTTGGTTAATTCCTCTTCCTGGTGGGAAATGAGAGTTAAATTTGCCTGTCCAGACACCTCCAGCTAGTCTCTCATTGGTTCTCCCTATTCCTGTTCATTTTCCGCAGAAATTGCAAACTGGGCCAAACAGGAGGTTAAAGGCACTGACTCTCCAAGTGGGGAGAGTGTTAGTAAAGCGTCTGGAATGTTGCACCCGAGTACCGGGGTACGAAAACTGACTCACATTTGAACACGTTTCCCGATCACACGGTGGATCATACTCTGGGTTCCACATGCATGTTTTAGCTGAAGGAAGAATCCCTTAAACCTGGAGAGTTGAGACCCATGGAATGGGTACCATGCAATATGACTTCAAAGGGTCTGCATTTGCTCACCGATCCTCACCAGTCCTATCACTGCTGCGTTTATGCCGCTGTACACACACTTGATTCTCTTGCAGAGACATATAAATCCATAGGTTTTAAGATTCTTACTAGTCAGGTATATTATTAGGCGTTTAATATGGGGTGTTGAGTCCACTTCGTTGAGCAAGGTTTAGCTCTTGTCTATTACATATTTGTCTTATGGAACGGTATCTGTGCTAATTTCAATCTCTGGTTTTGTGCAGCACCCCAACTCACCTTTCCCCTTAAGCAAGCATACGTTGGTTTTCTACATTTGAGACCCTGTTCTGTTTTGTAATTCAGTTCCTCTGTAGCCAAGTTTACATTCCGTGTAGTAGTGATATTTTATGATGTTTCTTTTTCTGTGTGACTTATTTCTCTTAGAATCATCGTACCTGAATCCACTCATTATGCTGCTACGGGCCTGATGACATAGATTTTATTGTTGAGTGAGATTGCATTGTACGTAAGTACCACAACTTCTTTATCCATTTTTCGCTTTTTGTGATATTGAACTTGTACCGTAAACGAGGTTCTTGTAAACAGAACCGTCCCAAATTTTGGGGTGGCTTTGTCTTTTTGATTTTAATTTCCCTAAGCTATAGGACCATAAGTGGAAGTGCCCCAGGCTCTGTTGCTTTTTTTTTAGATGTTTCAGGAAACACCATACACTTCTCCAGAGTGGCTGTGGGCAATTTACATCCCGCCCATGAGCATAACAAGGCTCCCAGTTCTCCATGGCCTGTCCTGCCTTTCTGGATTTTACATTTTTTTCAGATGGCCCTTTTGACCGGGGGGCAGTGAGACTTCATTGTAGTGCAGATTTCCTTTGCAAGCTTGCTTGGTTGGCCAAAAAGGGCGTATGCGTTTTTTCCTGAATATATTCAGGAAAAAACGCATACGCCCTTTTTGGCCAAGTGCATCATTGTGGACGTTCTGCCTCTTTTCCTATGCTTTACATGCAATTCCAGTCTACCACCTGAAATCAGTTTCCTGCAATTCTGCCCCGCTTTCAAGTCCTCTTGGCAGCCTTACTTCAATATATTTTTGGACGATAGCTGTCATTTATAACTCTGAAGTTTTGTGAATTACAGTGTCCCTGAGCTCCTTTCTTCAACTTGCTTTCTTGTGAGCTGGCCGCAACACCGCAGCCTTGCTTCAGGCCCTAGTGTGGTTCCGGCTTGGCACGTTGAGCCTTTGGTTAACTCCTCTTCCTGGTGGGAAATGAGAGTTAAATTTGCCCGTCCAGACACCTCCATCTATTCTCTCATTGGTTCTACCTATTCCTGTTCATTTCCCGCAGAAATTGCAAACTGGGCCAAACAGAAGTTTAAAGGCACTGACTCTCCAAGTGGAAAGAGTGTTAGTAAAACGTCTGGAATGTTGCACCCGAGTACCAGGGGACGAAACCTGAGACACATTTGAATACGTTTCTCGATCACACGGTGGATCATACTCTGGGTTCCACATGCATGTTTTAGCTGAAGGAAGAATCCCTTAAACCTGGAGAGTTGTGACCCATGGAATGTGTACCATGCAATATGACTTCAAAGGGTCTGCATTTGCTCACCGAACCTCACCAATCCTATCACTGCTGCGTTTATGACACTGTACACACGCTTGATTCTCTTTCGGAGACATATATATCCATAGATTTTAAGATTCTTACTAGTCAGGTATATTCTTAGGCGTTTAATATGGGGTGTTGAGTCCACTTCGTTGAGCAAGGAGTAGCTCTTGTCTATTACATATTTGGCTTATGGAACGGTATCTGTGCTAATTTCAATCTCTGGTTTTATGCAGCACCCCAACTCACCTTTCCCCTTAAGCAAGCATAAGTTCGTTTTCTACATTTGAGACCCTGTTCTGTTTTGTAATTCAGTTCCTGTGTAGCCAAGTTTACATTCCGTGTAGTAGTGATATCTTATGATGTTTCTTTTTCTTTGTGACTTATTTCACTTAGAATCATCATACCTGAATCCACTCATTATGCTGCTATGGGCCTGATGACATAGATTTCATTGCTGAGTGATATTGCATTGTACGTAAGTACCACAACTTCTTTATCCATTTTTCGCTTTCTGCGATATTGAACTTGTACCGTAAACGAGGTTCTTGTAAACAGAGCCGTCCCAAACTTTGGGGTGGCTGTGTCTTTTTTATTTTAATTTCCCTAAGCTATAGGACCATAAGTGGAAGTGCCCTAGGCTCTGTTGCTTTGTTTTTTAGATGTTTCAGGAAACACCATACACTTCTTCAGAGTGGCTGTTGCCAATTTACATCCCGCCCACCAGCATAACAAGGCTCCCAGTTCTCCATGGCCTTTCCTGCCTTTCTGGATTTTACACTTTTTCAGATGGCCCTTTTGACCTGGGGGAAGTGAGACTTCATTGTAGTGCAGATTTCCTTTGCAAGCTTGCTTGGTTGGCCAGAAAGGGCATATGCGTTTCTTCCTGAATATATTCAGGAAAAAACGCATGCGCCCTTTTTGGCCAAGTGCATCATTGTCGACGTTCTGAGTCTTTTCATATGTTGTCAATGCAATTCTAGTCTACCTCTTGAAATCGGTTTCCTGCAATTCTACCTTGCTGTCAGTGCTTCTTCATAGCCTTACCTCAATATACTTTTGGAAAATAGTTGGCCTTTATAACTCTGCAGGTTTTTGAATTGCAGTGGCCCTTAGCTCCATTTTTCAGCTCTTATTTTTGTGATCTTGCCTCATATCCACAGGATTTTTTCATGCCCTATTCTTCTTCTGGGGCGCCTTGCTCTGCCTTTGGTTAATTCTTCTTCCTGATGTGAAATTAGAGTGACATGTGCCCATTGAAACCGCTACAGCTATTTTCTCACTGGTTCCCCCTATTCCCATTCATCCTCCGCACTAACTGCAGACTGTGCGATACCGGAACTTAAAGGCATTGACTCTCCGTGTGGGGATGTTGTTAGTAAAGTGGCTGGAATGTTGATCCGGAGCCCCAGGAGAGGAAAATGAGGTGCGTTTTAGAAACCTTTCCCGATCATATGGTATACCATCCGCTGGATTTCCCATGCATGGTTTAGCTGTAGGAAGATTCCCTTCAACCTGGAGTGTTGGGACCCTTGGAATGAGTAGCATGAAGTATTGCATTAAACTTTCGGCAGTTGCTCACCAAAGCTCACCAATCCTCTCAGCCCCAAGTGTCCAGCCTTATGTCTTATCCAGCTGTGGGTTTATATGTGGTCATTCCAGGTTGCATCACAGCCCCTGAGCGAATTTTGTAAGAATTTTTCTCTCTTTCATTGTTTCTGCGTTTTGGTTTTAAAATTTATTTCTATAATGGGGTTTAGCTCATTTTCACTGCTGTGTTTGGCCACTCTGCACACACTTGATTCCCTTATGGAGATATATCAATACATGGGTTTTAAGATTCTTATTACTCAGATATATTTCTCTGCGGTGTATAGGGTGTGTTGAGGCCAGTTCATTGAGCAAGGTGTAGATCTTGTCTAATACCTATTTGGTTTATTGAACGGTATCTGTGCTAATTTCAAACTCTGGTTTTATGCATCACCCCACCTCTCCTTTCCCCTTAAGCTGACATAAGTGTGTTTTCTAAATGTGAGACACTGTTCTGTTTTGTAATTCATTTTTTGTGCAGCCATATTTATCCTCCCTCTATAAGTGATATCTTATGATATGTTTCTTTTTCTGTTTGACTTATTTCAAGTAGTATTATCGGACCTAAATCCACTCTTTATCCTTCTACTAGCCTTATTACATTGATTTCATGGTGAAGAGATATTCCATTGTACATAAGTACCACATTTTCTTTATCCATTGTTCTCTTTCCTGGGATATTTAAGGTGTACTGAAGTTGAGGTTCTTGTAAACAGAGTAGGCCTAAACTGTGGTGTGCTTGTGTCTTGTTGATTTTTAGACTTCCCTAGATATACTTCCATGATTGGAAGTGCCCTATGCTCTGTAGCTCTGTTTTTTAGATGATTTAGGAACCACCATACACTTCTCCAGAGTGGCTCTCGGCAGTTCACACACTGTCCATCAGCGTATAAAGGCTCCCTGTTCTCCATGGCCTGTCCTGCATTTCTGGTTTTTACAATTTTTTCGGATGGCCCTTTTGACCGGTGGGAAATGAGACTTCTTTGTTGTGCACATTTGCATTGCTTGCTTGCTTGGTTGCCCATAAAGTGCGTATGCGTTTTTTCCTGGATATATTCAGGAAAAAACGCATACTCCTTTTTGGGCCAACTGCATCATTGTCGAAATTCTGCCGCTTTTCATGTGCTTTAAAGACGAGTCCAATCTATCTCTTGAAATCTGTTTCTTGCAATTCTGTCTTGCATTCAGATCCTCTTCTTTGCCTTACCTCAACATATTTTTGGACGTTAGTTTTCATTTATAACTCTGCAGGTTTGTGAATTGCAGTGACCCTGAGCTCCATTTTTTAAGTTGCTCTTTTGTGAGCTGGCCTCAAAGCCGCAGGATTGCTTCAGGCCCTATTTTGGCTCCAGCGAGGCGGGCTGAGCCTTTTTTTACTTCTTATTCTTAATGGGAAATTAGAGTGACATGTGGCCGTCCAAACCCCTACAACTATTCTCTCATTGGTTCCCCCTCTTCCCGTTCATCCTCCTCACAATTTGCAAAATGTGTGAAACAGAAGTTTAAATGTGCTGATTCTCTAAGTGGGGAGATTCTAAGTAACGTGGCTGGAATGATGAACAGGAGCACCAGGAGAGGATAAATGAGGTGCATTTTAGACACATCTCCCCATCACATGGTGTACAGTCCTCTGGGTTTTCCATGCATGTTTTAGCTGTAGGAAGATCCCTTGAACCTGCAGATTTGGGACCCATTGAATGGGTACCAGGTAGTATTACTTTAAAGGGTGTGCATTTCCTCACCCAACCTCACATTTCTCTTAGCACGAACAGTTTCCAGCCTTATGTGTCATCCTGCTGTGGGTCTAGATGTGTTCAATCCATGTTGCATCACCGTCCCTGAGGAAAAGTTGTAAGAGGTTTTCTCTGTCTCTCTGTCGTTTATTTTTTTCAATTTATTACTATATTGGTTACAGCTGATTTTCAAAGCTCTGTTTCTTGCTGCTGTACATCCACTTGATTCACATACAGAGAGACATCAATAAATTCTTTTTCAGATTCTTACCAGTCATATATATTCTTTTCCGGTGACTTGAGTGTGCTGAGTGCAGTTCTTTTAGCTACCGTGTAGGCCTTGTTGATTATCAGTTTGGTATTTGGAATGGTATCTTTGCTAATTTCAACCTCCTGGATGATGCCTCACCCCTCCCCACCTTTCCCGTTTAGCAGCCTTACGCGTGTTTTCTACATACTTGACTATGTTTTTCTTTTGTAATTTATTTCATGTGTAGCCATTTTGGATTCCACCTTTAAGTGATATCTTATGATATGTGTCTTTTTCTTTTTGAATTATGTCACTTAGAATGATCATACGTAACTCCTCCGGAGTTGTTACAACTGGCCATATTTCATTGATTTCCAGGCTGAGTAATATTCCACTCTACATAAGTACCACATCTCTATCCATTTTTTCCCTCCAGAGACATTTAAGTTATATCCTAGTCGAGGATCTTTTAAACAGAGAGGCAGTAAACATTGGGGTGCCTGTGTCCTCTCGATTTTTGTTTTTCCCAAGACATACGCCCATGAGTGCAAGTGCCCTATGCTCTGTAGCTCATTTTTTAGATGCTTTAGTAAACACAATACACTTCTCCAGAATGGCCGTTGGCAATATACATTTCCACTATAAGCCTCACAGGGCTCCCTCTTCTCCTTGCCCTGTCCTGCATTTCTGGTGTTTACACTTTATGAGGATGGCTCTTCTGACTGATGCGAAGTGATATCTTTTGTAGTATTGATTTCCAGTGCCCACCTGTTTGGTTGGCTAAAAAAGTGTATGCCCTTTTCTTGAATATATACAGAAAAAAACGCATACAGCCTTTTTGGCCAACTGCAATGTTGGCAATGTTCAGCCCCTTTTCTTGTGCTTAATGGCGAGTCCTTTCTACCTCCTCAAATCCCTTTCCTGCCATTCTCCCTTGCTTACCAATCCTTTTCTCTGACTTTCCTCAAGACATTTTTCAGTGATAGATATTTTCAACTCTGCAGTTTCGTGAATTTTACTGCCCCTGAGTTCCATTGTTCAACTTGTGTTTATGGGAACTGGCCACAAAGCAGTGGGATTTCCTCAAGCCCTATACTGTTTCCATGGGCAACCCTAGCCTTTGGTCAATTCGTCTTCCTGATTGGAAATTAGAGTGACATGTGCCTGTCTGAACACCTAGGACTTGTCTCTCATTGTTCCTCATCCTTCCGCTTCATCCTCTGGACAAATTCCAAACTGTACGCAACAGGATGTTGACAGTGCTGACATCTCCAAGTGGGGAGACTGTTAGTAAAGACGCTGGAGGGGATGAGGAGATGAGATGCCTTTTCCAAACTCTTCCCGATCAGACGGTATACCATCCTCTGGGTGTGACAGACATGTTTTAGCAGTAGGAAGAGTCCCATTCATGTAAGGAGAACACCAGGGCTTTTTCAAAATCAGTGTCTCCCCGAAACCCAAACTGGGGAATTTTTTAAGCTACGGCTACACATATGTTCATTAAGGGCCTTGGGAAGTAGGCAGAGTCCAAACTTTAGATGTTTGAAGTCTTCAGGGTCAGAAGCACTCACCACCGGCTTCCCTTAGGTTACACTTTAACTGTCATTGATAGATGATGTCAATAAAAATATCTATTCTTTTTCCGATTATTTCCCCTTATAGGTTATTGCAAAATATTGAGTGTAGTTCCCTGTGCTATACAGTAGTTCCTTGTTGATGATCTATTTTATACATAGCAGTGTGTATGTGTTAATTCCAAACTGTTAATTTATCCCTCCTCCCACCTTTCCCCTTTGGTAATAATAAATTATAAGATTTTATACTTCTCAGAAATGGGGGAGCTGAAAGAGAGGTATCATTTTCAATGGAAAAGCATTTAAAACAAGATTGAAGCTTTAACCAAGATTATTAGGTGTACATCCTTGGAAAGAAATCACTTCATTTCTCTAATATTGACCTGACAAATAAGACAAACCTTTTCACTGAACTTGCTTATAATAAAGTGATGGAAATATCAAATGGAAGTGTTAGAAACATCTTATTTTACCCGAGCCTTATAAACTGTTCTATGTTAACTACAGTTTGGCTCACACATCTGTTCATTGAAGTTACAATAGTCTCAATTTCTGTTACTGATCCTCCAGAGTGGACCCCAACAAGTGTCCCCCTGCCCAGTGTCATTGGGGCCAACAGATCGAGACTGAGTTTGGTTCACAAGCAAAGGAAACTTTATATTTTAAACAGAGAATGGAGAGGTGAGAGCACGCACTACCCCGTGGGCTGTGGGCTGGGCTGCTGTGTAGAGATCCTGTCAGAGTCAGTGGGAGGGAGGGGGCGGAGCACTCGAGGGCCGGGGTGGCTGCAGCTCAGCCTCTATATCTCGGAGTCTGCACTGGGCCCCAGGAGCTGAGGTGTCGACCCAGCCATTCTGCACTAGGAAATCTGGTCTGAAGTGCCGGGTGTGGAACCTCTGCATGCGGGACCCTAGGAGCACGTGAAATTAGACAAAGCACAAAGGATAAAAAAGGTCAGACTTGACTTTATTGCCCAGATTCTATTTTTATCTCCCAGGGATTTTTAATGGGCTTTGCTGGGGACAAACCCCTCCTCTGCCTTTTGTCCCGTTCCTCATTCTTGGAGTGCTGAGGGTGCAGACCCTTCTTCTGTAACTGCTGAGTGCTGAGTTGGGAGCCCTCATACCAGGGGACGAGGGTCAGAACTTCTCCCCAGCAGCCTCCAGGTGACGTTGATTGGCCCCAGGACCCCTGCCTCCCTGCTCGTCCGCCTGAGCACCAGCATTGGAAGTGTTATAGATTCTAATGACCTTTAAGGGTCCAGGAAAGAGATGTGCAGAGACGCTGTGGGGGCCGGTTTCACCCCGCCCCACATTTGTTCGGCCACCTTAGGCTGACCGTTTCTGCCAGCCTAGATGCTCTGACCAGTAGTCTGCTCTTTCTTCAATTAGGCCCCTGAATTAACGTAAAAACAGCACCAGGTGTCAGAGCCCTGCCCGCTCAACTCCCAGACAGTCCAGGGTCAGTGGTGATCAAGGACCATGATGGCCACTGAGTCAACAGCCTTTTGAAGTAAACAGGAGTCCAGCCGGTCTTATTGGCCACCATCATCACGGTGTCTGTAGGCTTTTCTATGGTGACAGTGTGATATACGTTTCCCCCGCCAAGATTATTAGCTCCCCTCCGGGTGCAGTAAGTCCTGCAAGCAGTAGTCTACTCCTTCGGGACACACTATTGTTGTTTTATGAGAGAAACTCCAGGTCAAGTGATGTTCACACGAGTCGTCATGGTGCCCTGTTGCCCCCGGTTATCTCTCTGGATGTTGGAGTTGGAGGGCCTCCTCACTCGAGGTCGGTGTGCCCACGGAGTGAACCCTGCAACTTCAGGGCATGGTTGGTGATTAGGATCACCACGTGGGGTCCTTTTCCCTTAGGAGAGAGGTGGCCTTTTGGGCTGCTGATTTTCAGGTTTTTAGATACCGCCAGTATCTTGGCCAGATGTGGCAGTGGGCCAAGCCCCTTGGTGACTGTAGTTTATCCTACCTGGATGGCATTCTTGTGTTGTTCCATTTCAAGTGGTCCCAGTTTTTGCACTAATTCTCCAATGGCGACTCACCTTTCACCGGGAATGGAAAGGTCAAAGGGTTTAGCTCAATTAGGGAGTTCCAGGGCAAGGGTCTGAATTGACTGCTCTTTCCATTCTTGAAAGGCCACTTCTGGATTCTGTTCAAAAGGATCATCATCTTTTCCTTTCAGTGTTTCATATAGAGGCCCAGCTAGTAGACTGTAGTTAGGGATCCAGAAGCAGCAAACCCTGGCCTCCCCAGGAACCCCTAAGCTGTCTTCTAGTTTTAGAAAGGGGTAAGGCTGCAAATGGTTTCTTCCCTTTCCTGGGATGGGCTTCTCTGACCTTCTGTGAGAATGAAGCCCAGGCAGGTCACCGCAGTCTGTGATATTTGAGCTTTTTCTTGGACAACTTCTATCCTTTATTGGCTTGGTAGTTCAGAGGCCTCCTTAGTAGGGCTGGCGATCAGAATGTCATCTGCATATTGAAGGAGGGTTTCCTTTTCCAGAGGTAGAACTTTTTGGTCTTTAGCTAAGCTTTCCCCAAAGATGGTGTGGGAATTTTTGAACCCTTGGGGCAAGACGGCCCGGAAGTATTGTTTTAGTTGTATGTTGAGTCCTGCCACTCACAAGCCAAAATTTCTTGTGACTCTGGGACTAATGGAATACAAAAGAAGGCATCATTGAGACTAATACAGAATACCATGTCCTGGTGGTTGGTAGAATGACCAGCAGGGTGTAGGAATTAGGAGCAACTGGAGGTATATCCTCGGTGGCTTCACTGACTGTCCTGACATCCTTTACCAGGTCCCCAGCAGCCCATGGGGCTCTCGTGGTCAGGCCAATCCCAGGATATGGAGCTCTCCTGGGCAGGTACCCCACCCCCAACCCAGCCCACGGGGCTCTCGTGGTCAGGCCTCTCCCAGGATACAGAGCTACCCTTGCAGGTACCGTGGCAGGGCTGGGCACACAGGAACCGTGCACATAGCTCTCACTGAAGAGCACCCCCATCTCACCTGTCGCTCAGAGCTGACACAGAGCACCTCAGAGCAGGACTTGAACTAACAAACAGCAGCTGCGACAGGTCTGTGACCCTGGGCATCACTCTGTGTGGCCTCCCTCCACCTGGTCTTCCAGAGACTTCCACTGCACCCGGGGCACCAGGCCTCTGTCTCCAACCACCACCCACCCCTCCTCTCCCTGACTCCTGGGTTCCTCTCATTAGGAGAGGCTTTTCTTGAAGTTGTCTCCCACTCATGGGCCAGATAAAATGATTAGAAAACAAGCCAAAGCTGCAGCCCCTTGTCTATCCTGACTCTCAGGAGCCCACACCTGTTCCTTGGACCTGGCCGGTTCAGCAAGTTCCATTTTCTGCAACTGTGAGCCCCTGAGGGGTGATGATTGGCTGACCTGGGCAGCCTTACCGTGCCGGCCAGCCCTCCCCAGGTGTGCCTGGGTTGAGATCAATATAAATACCACTCCAGGCAGCAAGAGCCCCTGCAGCTGTGCCTGACGCCATTTTCTCTGCCCTGTCAGCAGTCTCGGGGCTGGGCTGGTGGGAGGGAGTGAGAGGCCACGGCTTTGTGGGTGGCCCAGTGTGAGTGGGGCTCTGCTGGACTTTCTGCAGCAGTTGCCAGGCTGCCACCTGCTAAAGAAGAGGATGTGTCACCCATACCTGCTGCTGGAATTTCTCCCTGGGCAGAGGTGAGGAAGGAAAAAAGCAGTGGGAGCAGGGACAGGACGGGTATCTCAGGCAGGGAAATGGAAATCTTCCAGAAGAGCACCCAGGACCAGGGCCATCCTGGCTGGCCTGCAGGCACCAAGTCAGCTGGCATGCTGTCACTCATGTGGCTCCATGGCCCTTCCTCTAGGCTTTCAAGTCCTTGTATATATTCAGGTGTTTTACCTGGGAAGGGTGGGAACAGTTCAGCAGCAACTGGCCTGGGGCTCAGCTCACGTTCACTCACAGATGCCTCGGCACGGTGCCCCAGCTTTGCAATGAGGACGCTTGTTGTGTGGGGGCTGCTGGCTGAATGGGAGACGATTCCCCACCACTGACCAACTTCAGAATTGTTTACAACAGGAGCAAGGGCCCTGATACGGTTTTCCTCTGAGTAACTGGTGGGTTCTGTTTTTTTTTTTCTCTTTTTCGTTTTTGGTTCAAGGTAGAATTTATTCCTCTTTTTTGTATTTACAGATATAAGCATGGAAATAATTTATTCATATAAATACATGTATGTGAAGGGAATAATTGTTTTTTCTGTTTTGTTTTTTAAATTTTATTTCTTTTTAATTTTGAATTTTATTTTATATTTTTATACAGCAAGTTCTTATTTGTTATCTATTTTATACATATAAATGTTTACATGCCAATCCCAATCTCTCAACTCCTCCCACCACCACCCCCCCAAGAGCTTTCCCCCCTTGTTGTCCATACGATTGTTGTCTACATCTGTTGCTCTATTTATGCCTTGCAAAACGGTTAATCTGTACAGTTTTTCTAGGTTCCACATACATGCATGAATATACAAGATTTGTTTTTCTCTTTCTGACTTACTTCACTCTGTATGACAGTCTCTAGATCCATCGACGTCTCTACAAATGACCCAATTTCATTCCTTTCATGGCTTAGTAATATTCCATTTTATATATGTACCACATCTTTATGCATTCGTCTGTCTGTGGGCATTTAGGTTGCTTCCATTACCTCGATATTGTAAATAGTGATGCAATGAACATTGCGGTGAATGTCTCTTTTTGATTTATGGTTTTGTCTGGGTATATGTCCAGTACTGGGATTGCTGTATCATATGGTAATTCTATTAATAGTTTCTTAAGAAACTCCATATTGTTCTCCATAGTGACTGTATCAATTTATATTCCCAACAATAGTGGAAGAGGCTTCCTTTTCTCCACACCCTTTCCAGCATTTGTTGTTTGTAGATTTTCAGATGATGCCCATTCTAACAGGTGTGAGGTGATACCTCATTGTTGAGTCCATTTCGTTGAGCAAGGGGTAGGTCTTGTCTATTACATATTTGGATTATGGAACGGTATCTGTGCTAATTTCAAACTCTGGTTTTATGCAGCACCCCAACTCACCTTTCCCCTTAAGCAAGCATAAGTTGGTTTTCTAAACTTGAGACCCTGTTCTGTTTTGTAATTCAGTTCCTGTGTAGCCAAGTTTACATTCCGTGCATTAGTGATACCTTATGATGTTTCTTTTTCTGTGTGACTTATTTCACTTAGAATCATCGTGCCTCAATCCACTCATTATGCTGGTACAGGCCTGGTGACACAGATTTCATTGCTGAGTGGTATTCTGTTGTACGTAAGTACCGCAACTTCTTTATCAATTATTTGTTCTCTGGAATATTTAACTTGTACCGTAGAAGAGGTTCCTATAAACAGAGCCATCCCAAATTTTGGGGTGGCTGTGTCTTTTTGATTTTAATTTCCCTAAGCTATAAGACCATAAGTGGAAATGCCCTAGACTCTGTTGCTTTGTTTTTCAGATGTATCAGGAAACACTATACACTTCTCCAGAGTGACTGTTGGCAATTTACATCCCGCCCATCAGCATAACAAGGCTCCTAGTTCTCCATGGCCTGTCCTGCCTTTCTGGATTTTACACTTTTTTCAGATGGCCCTTTAGACCGGGGGGAAGTGACACTTCATAGTAGTTCGGATTTCCATTGCAAGCTTGCTTGGTTTGCCAAAAAGGGCGTATGTGTTTGTTCCTGAATATATTCAGGAAAAAACTCATACGCCCTTTTTTGTCACGTGCATCATTGTCGATGTTCTGCCTCTTTTCCTATGCTTTAAATGCAAATCCAGTCTACCTCCTGAAATCGGTTTCCTGAAATTCTGCCCCGCTTTCAAGTCCTCTTCGCAGCCTTACTTCAATATATTTTTGGACATTATCTGTCATTTATAACTCTGCAGGTTTGTGAATTACAGGGCCCCTGAGCTCCTTTCTTCAACTCGCTTTCTTGTGAGCTGGCCGCAAACCCGCAAGACTGCTTCACGCCCTAATCTGCTTCTGGCAGGGCACGCTGAGCCTTTGGTTAATTCCTCTTCCTGGTGGGAAATGAGTGTTAAATATGCCCGTCCAGACACCTACCTCACTCTCAACCCCTTGGTGATGTGGGTCCTCTGGTTTGTGGCCACCTTTGCTGGGTTCCTCACCTTTCGATGATGTGGCCCCACTAGTGTGAGGACACTCCTGCCTGGTTCTCATCCACGTGGTTATGTGGACCCCCTGGTGAGAGTCTGTTCCTGGCTGTGTTCCTCACCCTTCTGTGAGGGAGACCCTCTGCTGATAGGTCACTCCTGCATGGCTGGCACACATTGCCTTGGTGAAGTCAGCTGTGTGGTGGCAGTTGGAGCGTGCTGGGGATCTCCTGCCCCCGGTGATGAGAGCCCTCTTGCGTCAGGCCCTAACTGCTGGGCTCACCAACTTTTCTTAGTGAGCCCAATGATGCTTGGGCACTCCTCTTAGGACCCCATCTCCATGGGGATGTGGGCCTTCTGCTCTGAGGTCCCAACGGCTGGGTTGTTCACATTTTCATGATGTGGGCTCTCTGGTGTTAGTTCACAGAGGCCTGGATCCCATAGCCTCTGTGCTCTTGGCCGCCTGCTGGGAGGTTCCAACTGCTGGATTCCTCACTTTTTTAATTTTTTAGGCCCTCTGTTGTGAGGATCCTCCTGCCTGCCTCACTCCCAGCCCCTTCGTGATGTGTGTCCTCTGGTTTGAGGTCACATGTGCTGGGTTCCTCACCTTTCGATGATGTGGGACCAATGGTCTTAGGAGACTCCTGCCTGGTTCACATCCCGTTTGTGATGTGGGCCCTCTGGTGAGAGTCTGATCCTGGCTGGGTTCCTCACCCATCTGTGAGGTGGGCCCTCTACTATCAGGTAACTCTTGCCTGGCTTGCTCACCTCGCCTTGTTGACATGAGCCCTCTGGTGGCACTTGGACCCTGCTGGGAGCCTCCTCACCTCTGTGATGAGGGCCCTCTGACGTCAGGCCCTAACTGTTGGGCTCCCCAACTTTTCTTAGTGAGCCCAGTGATGCTCGGGCACTCCTCTTAGGTTCCCATCTCCATGGGGATGTGGGCCTTCTGCTCTGAGGTTCCAACGGCTGGGTTGATCACAGTTTCATGATGTGGGCTCTCTGGTGTTAGTTCACTGTGGCCTGGATCCCATAGCCTCTGTGCTCTTGGCCGCCTGCTGGGAGGTTCCAACTGCTGGATTCCTCACTTTTTAAATTTTTTAGGCCCTCTGTTGTGAGGATCCTCCTGCCTGCCTCACTCCCAGCCCCTTCGTGATGTGTGTCCTCTGGTTTGAGGCCACATGTGCTGGGTTCCTCACCTTTCGATGATGTGGGACCAATGGTCTTAGGAGACTCCTGCCTGGTTCACATCCCCTTGGTGATGTGGGCCCTCTGTTGAGAGTCTGATCCTGGCTGGGTTCCTCACCTTCTTTGAGGTGGGCCGTCTGCTGTGAGGTCACTCCTGCCTGGCTTGCTCACCTCGCCTTGTGGACATGAGCCCTCTGGTGGCACTTGGAGCCTGCTGGGAGTCTCCTCCCCTCGGTGATGAGGACCCTCTGGCATCAGGCCCTAACTGCTGGGCTCACCACATTTTGTGATGTGCGCCCAGTGGTTCGAAGACACTCCATCCAGGTTCACATCCCCATTGGGATGTGGGCCTTCTGCTCTGAGGTCCCAACGGCTGGGTTGTTCACAGTTTCATGATGTGGGCTCTCTGCTGTTAGTTCGCTCTGGCCTGGATGTCATAGCCTCTGTGCTCTGGGCCGCCTGCTGGAAGGTTCCAACTGCTCGATTCCTCAACTTTTGTATTCTATGGGTCCTGTGTTGCGATGCTCCTCCTGCCTGCCTCACTCGCAACCCCTTCTTGATGTGGGTCCTCTGGTTTGAGGCCACATGTGCTGGGTTCCGCAACTTTCAATGATGTGGCCCCACTGGTGTGAGGACACTCCTGCCTGGTTCCCATCCCCTTGGTGATGTGGGCCTTCTGGTGACAGTCTTATCCTGGCTGGGTTCCTCACTCTTCTGTGAGGTAGGCCCTCTGCTGTGAGGTCAATCCTGCCTGACTTGCACACATCACCTTGGCGACGTGGGCCCTCTGTTGGCACATGGAGCCTGCTGGGAGCCTCCTGCCCTCGGTGATGACGGCCCTCTAGCATCAGGCCCTAACTGCTGGGCTCCCCACGTTTTCTGATGTGAACCCAGTGATGCCAGGACACTCCTGTCAGGTTCCCATCCCCATGGGGATGTGGGCTTTCTGCTCTGAGGTCCCAACGCCTGGGTGGCTCACAGTTTCATGATGTGGGCTCTCTGCTGTTAGTTCACTCCTGCCTGCATCCCATAGCTTCTGTGCTCTCGGCCGCCTGCTGGGAGGTTCCAAATGCTGGATTCCTCACCTTTTTTATTCTTTGGGCCCTCTGTTTTTAGGCTACTCCTACCTGCCTCACTCCCATCCCCTTTGTGATGTATGTCCTCTGATATGAGGCCGCATGTGCTGGGTTCTTCACCTTTCAATGATGTGGCCCCACTGGTGGGAGGACAGTCCTGACTGGTTCCCATCCCCTTGGTGTTGTGGGCCTTCTGGCAAGAGTCTCATCCTACCTCGGTTCCTCACCCTTCTGTGAGATAGGCCCTCTGCTGTGAGGTCACTACTGCCTGGCTGGCGCATGCCACCTTGTAGACGTGGGCCCTCTGTTGGCAGTTGGAACCTGCTGGGAGTCTCCTCCCCTCAGTTATGAGGGCTCCCTGGCGTCGGGCCCTAACTGCTGGGCTCCTAACATTTTCTGATATGTGCTAAGTGGTGCGAAGCCACTCCTGCCAGGTTCCCATCCCAATGGGGATGTGGGCCTTCTGTTCTGAGGTCCCAACGGCTGGGCTGCTCACAGGTTCATGATGTGGGCCCTCTGCTGTGAGTTCACTGTGGCCTGGATCCCATAGCCTCGGTGCTCTGGGCCACTTGCTGGGAGGTTCCAACTGCTGGATTCCTCAACTTTTATATTCTATGGACCCTGTGTTGTGAGGCCAGTCCTGCCAGCCTAATTCCGAAACCCTTGGTGATGTGGTTCCTCTGGTTTGAGGCTACATGTGCTGGGATCCTCACCTTTCGATGATGTTGTCCCACTGGTGTGGGGACACTCCTGCCTGGTTCCCATCCCCTTGGCGATGTGGGCCCTCTGGTGAGAGTCTGATCCTGGCTGTGTTCCTCACCCTTCTGTGAGGTGGGCCCTCTGCTGTGAGGTCACTCCTGCCGGGCTGGCACACATCGCCTTGGTGACATTGGCCCTCTGGTGGCAGCTGGAGCCTGCTGGGAGCCTCCTCCCCTTGGTGATGAGTGCCCTCTAGCGTCAGGCCCTAACTTCTGAGCACCCCACGTTTTCTGATGTGAGCCCAGTGATGCCAGGACACTCCTGTCATGTTCCCATCACCATGGGGATGTGGGCCTTCTGCTCTGAGGTCCCAATGTCTGGGTTGCTCACAGTTTCATGATGTGGGCTGTCTGGTGTTAGTTCACTCTGGCTTGGATCCCCTAGCCTCTGTGCTCTGGGCCACCTGCTGGGAGGTTCCAACTGCTGGATTCCTCACCTTTCTTATTTTGGGGCCCTCTGTTGTGAGGCTCCTCCTGCCTGCCTCACTCCCAGCCCCTTGGTGATAGGTGTCCTATGGTTTGAAGCCACATGTTCTGGGTTCCTCACCTTTAGATGATGTGGCCCTACTCATGTGAGGACACTCCTGCCTGGTTCCAATCCATTTGGTGATGTGGGCCCTCTGGTGCACGTCTGATCCTGACTGGGTTCGTCACACTTCTCTGAGGTGGGCCCTCTGCTGTGAGGTCATTCGTGCCTGGTTGGCACACATCGCCTTGGTGACGTCAGCCCTCTGGTGGCAGTTGGAGCCTGCTGGGAGCCTCCTTCCCTTGGTGATGAGGGTCCTCTGGCGTCAGGCCCTAACTGCAGGTCTCCCAAAATTTTCTGACATGTTCTCAGTGGTGCGAGGACACTCCTACCAGATTTATATCCCCATGGGGATGTGGGCCTCCTGCTCTGAGGTCCCAATGGCTGGGTTGCTCAGTTTCATGACATGGGCCCTCTTCTGTGAGTTCACTGTGGCCTGGATCCCATAGCCTCGGTGCTCTGGGCCACCTGCTGGGAGGTTCCAACTGCTGGATTCCTCACTTTTTTATTCTATGGGCCCAGTGTTGTGAGGCTACTCCTGCCTGCCTCACTCCAAGGCCCTTGGTGATGTGGGTCCTCTGGTTTGAGGACACATGTGCTGAGTACGTCACCTTTCGCTGATGTGGCCCCACTGGTGTGAAGACACTCCTGCCTGGTTCCCATCCCCTTGGTGATGTGGGCCCTCTGGTGAGAGTCTGATGTTGGCTGGGTTTCTCACCCTTCTGTGAGGTGGGACCTCTGCTGTGAGGTAACTCATGCCTGGCTTGCTCATGTTGCCTTGGCAACGTGAGCACTCAGGTGGCAGTTGGGGCCTGCTGAGAATCTCCTCCCCTCGGTTATGAGAGCTCTGGATAAAACACATATGCCCTTTTTTGCCAAGTGCATTATTTTCCAAGTTCTGTCTCTTTTCCTATGCTTTAAGAGCGACTCCCGTGTACCTTCTGAAATCGGTCTCCAGCAATTCTGCCCCGCATTCAAGTCCTCTTCGCAGCCTTACTTCAATATATTTTTGGACGATAGCTGTCATTTATAACTCTGCAGGTTTGTGCATTACAGTGCCCCTGAGCTCCTTTCTTCAACTCGCTTTCTTGTGAGCTGGCCGCAACACTGCCGTCTTGCTTCAGGCCCTAGTGTGGTTCCGGCATGGCACGCTGAGCCTTTGGTTAATTCCTCTTCCTGGTGGGAAATGAGAGTTAAATTTGCCCGTCCAGACACCTCCAGCTAGTCTCTCATTGGTTCTCCCTATTCCTGTTCATTTTCCGCAGAAATTGCAAACTGGGCCAAACAGGAGGTTAAAGGCACTGAATCTCCAAGTGGGGAGAGTGTTAGTAAAGCGTCTGGAATGTTGCACCCGAGTACCGGGGGACGAAAACTGAGACACATTTGAACACGTTTCCCGATCACACGGTGGATCATACTCTGGGTTCCACATGCATGTTTTAGCTGAAGGAAGAATCCCTTAAACCTGGAGAGTTGAGACCCATGGAATGGGTACCATGCAATATGACTTCAAAGGGTCTGCATTTGCTCACCAAACCTCACCAATCCTATCACTGCTGCGTTTATGCCGCTGTACACACGCTTGATTCTCTTTCGGAGACATATAAATCCATAGGTTTTAAGATTCTTACTTGTCACGTATATTCTTAGGCGTTTAATATGGGGCGTTGAGTCCACTTCGTTGAGCAAGGAGTAGCTCATGTCTATTACATATTTGGTTTATGGAACGGTATCTGTGCTAATTTCAATCTCTGGTTTTATGCAGCACCCCAACTCAGCTTTCCCCTTAAGCAAGCATAAGTTGGTTTTCTACATTTGAGAACCTGTTCTGTTTTGTAATTCAGTTCCTATGTAGCCAAGTTTAAATTCCGTGTAGTAGTGATATCTTATGATGTTTCTTTTTCTGTGTGACTTATGTCACTTAGAATCATCGTACCTGAATCCACTCATTATGCTGCTATGGGCCTGATGACATAGATTTCATTGCTGAGTTATATTGCATCGTACGTAAGTACGACAAATTCTTTATCCATTTTTCGCTTTCTGTGATATTGAACTTGTACCGTAAACGAGGTTTTTGTAAACAGAGCTGTCCCAAACTTTGGGGTGGCTGTGTCTTTTTGATTTTAAATTCCCTAATCTATAGAACCATAAGTGGAAGTGCCCTAGGCTCTGTTGCTTTGTTTTTTAGATGTTTCAGGAAACACCATACTCTTCTACAGAGTGGCTATTGGCAATTTACATCCCGCCCATCAGCATAACAAGGCTCCCAGTCCTCCATGGCCTGTCCTGCCTTTCTGGATTTTACACTTTTTTCAGATGGCCCTTTTGACCGGGGGGCAGTGAGACTTCATTGTAGTGCAGATTTCTTTTGCAAGCTTGCTTGGTTGGCCAAAAAGGGCGTGTCCGTTTTTTCCTGAGGAAAAAACGGATACGCCCTTTTTGGCCAAGTGCATCATTGTGGACGGTCTGCCTCTTTACCTATGCTTTACATGCAATTCCAGTCTACCTCCTGAAATCGGTTTCCTGCAATTCTGCCCCGCTTTCAACTCCATTTGGCGGCCTTACTTCAATATATTTTTGGACGATAGCTGTCATTTATAACTCTGCAGGTCTGTGAATGACAGTGCCCCTGAGCTCCTTTCTTCAACTCGCTTTCTTGTGAGCTGGCCGCAACACCGCAGGATTGCTTCAGGCCCTAGTTTGGTTCCGGCATGGCACACTGAGCCTTTGTTTAATTCCTCTTCCTGGTGGGAAATGAGAGTTAAATTTGCCCGTCCAGACACCTCCAGCTAGTCTCTCATTGGTTCTCCCTATTCCTGTTCATTTTCCGCAGAAATTGCAAACTGGGCCAAACAGGAGGTTAAAGGCACTGACTCTCCAAGTGGGGAGAGTGTTAGTAAAGCGTCTGGAATGTTGCACCCGAGTACCGGGGGACGAAACCTGAGACAACTTTGAACACGTTTCCCGATCACACGGTGGATCATACTCTGGGTTCCACATGCATGTTTTAGCTGAAGGAAGAATCCCTTAAACCTGGAGAGTTGAGACCCATGGAATGGGTACCATGCAATATGACTTCAAAGGGTCTGCATTTGCTCACCGAACCTCACTAATCCTATCACTGCTGCGTTTATGCCGCTGTACACACGCTTGATTCTCTTTCGGAGACATATAAATCCATAGGTTTTAAGATTCTTACTAGTCAGGTATATTCGTAGGCGTTTAATATGGGGTGTTGAGTCCACTTCGTTGAGCAAGGAGTAGCTCTTGTCTATTACATATTTGGCTTATGGAACGGTATCTGTGCTAATTTCAATCTCTGGATTTTTGCAGCACCCCAACTCACATTTCCCCTTAAGCAAGCATAAGTTGGTTTTCTACATTTGAGACCCTGTTCTGTTTTATAATCCAGTTCCTGTGTAGCCAAGTTTACATTCCGTGTAGTAGTGATATCTTATGATGTTTCTTTTTCTCTGTGACTTATTTCACTTAGAATCATCGTACCTGAATCCACTCGTTATGCTTCTCTGGGCCTGACGACATAGATTTCATTGCTGAGTGATATTGCATTGTACATAAGTACCACAACTTCTTTATCCATTTTGCGCTTTCTGTGATATTGAACTTGTACCGTAAACGAGGTTTTTGTAAACAGAACCGTCCCAAACTTTGGGGTGGCTGTGTCTTTTTGAATTTAATTTCCCTAAGCTATAGGAACATAAGTGGAATTGCCCTAGGCTCTGTTGCTTTGTTTTTTAGATGTTTCAGGAAACACCATACACTTCTCCAGAGTGGCTGTTGGCAATATATATCCCGCCCATGAGCATAACAAGGCTCCCAGTTCTCCATGACCTGTCCTGTCTTTCTGGATTTTACACTTTTTTCAGAAGGCCCTTTTGACCGGGGGGCAGTGAGACTTCATTGTAGTGCAGATTTCCTTTGCAAACTTGCTTGGTTGTCCAAAAAGGGCGTATGCGTTTTTTCCTGAATATATTCAGGAAAAAACGCATACGCCCTTTTTGGCCAAGTGCATCATTGTGGACGTTCTGCCTCTTTCCCTGTGGTTTACATGCAAATCCAGTCTACCTCCTGAAATCGGTTTCCTGCAATTCTGCCCCGCTTTCAAGTCCTCTTGGCAGCCTTACTTCAATATATTTTTGGACGATAGCTGTCAATTTTAACTCTGCAGGTTTGTGAATGACAGTGCCCCTGAGCTCCTTTCTTCAACTCGCTTTCTTGTGAGCTGGCCGCAACACCGCAGGATTGCTTCAGGCCCCAGTGTGGTTCCGGCATGGCACGCTGAGCCTTTGGTTAATTCCTCTTCCTGGTGGGAAATGAGAGTTAAATTTGCCAGTCCAGACACCTCCAGCTAGTCTCTCATTGGTTCTCCCTATTCCTGTTCATTTTCCGCAGAAATTGCAAACTGGGCCAAACAGGAGGTTAAAGGCACTGACTCTCCAAGTGGGGAGAGTGTTAATAAAGCATCTGGAATGTTGCACCCGAGTACCAGGGGACGAAAACTGACACAATTGAACACGTTTCCCGAGCACACGGTGGATCATACTCTGGGTTCCACATGCATGTTTTAGCTGAAGGAAGAATCCCTTAAACCTGGAGAGTTGAGACCCATGGAATGGGTACCATGCAATATGACTTCAAAGGGTCTGCATTTGTCCACCGAACCTCACCAATCCTATCACTGCTGCGTTTATGCCGCTGTACACACGCTTGATTCTCTTTCAGAGACATATAAATCCATAGGTTTTAAGATTCTTCCTAGTCAGGTATATATTCTTAGGCGTTTATTATGGGGTGTAGAGTCCACTTCGTTGAGCAAGGAGTAGCTCTTGTCTATTACATATTTGGCTTATGGAACGGTATCTGTGCTAATTTCAATCTCTGGTTTTATGCAGCACCCCAACTCACCTTTCCCCTTAAGCAAGCATAAGTCGGTTTTCTACATTTGAGACCCTGTTCTGTTTTGTAATTCAGTTCCTGTGTAGCCAAGTTTACATTCCATGTGGTAGAGATATCTTATGATGTTTCTTTTTCTGTGTGACTTATTTCACTTAGAATCATCGTACCTGAATCCACTCATTATGCTGCTATGGGCCTGATGACATAGATTTCATTGCTGCGTGATATTGCATTGTACGTAATTACCACAACTTCTTTATCCATTTTTCACTTTCTGTGATACTGAACTTGTACCGTAAACGAGGTTCTTGTAAACAGAGCCGTCCCAAACTTTGGGTTGGCTGTGTCTTTTTGATTTTAATTTCCCTAAGCTATAGGACCATAAGTGGAAGTGCCCTAGGCTCTGTTGCTTTGCTTTTTAGATGTTTCAGGAAACACCATACACTTCTCCAGAGTGGCTGTTCGCAATTTACATCCTGCACATCAGCATAACAAGGTTCCCAATTCTCCATGGCCTGTCCTGCCTTTCTGGATTTTACACTTTTTTCAGATGGCCCTTTTGACCGGGGGCAGTGAGACTTCATTGTAGTGCAGATATCCTTTGCAAGCTTGCTTGGTTGGCCAAAAAGGGCGTATGCGTTTTTTCCTGAATATATTCAGGAAAAAAGGCATACGCCCTTTTTGGCCAAGTGCATCATTGTGGACGTTCTTCCTCTTTTCCTATGCTTTACATGCTATTCCAGTCTACCTCCTGAAATCGGTTTCCTGCAATTCTGCCCCGCTTTCAAGTCCTCTTGGCAGCCTTACTTCAATATATTTTTGGACGATAGCTGTCATTTATAACTCTGCAGGTATGTGAATGACAGTGCCCCTGAGCTCCTTTCTTCAACTCGTTTTCTTGTGAGCTGGCCGCAACACCGCAGCATTGCTTCAGGCCCTAGTGTGGTTCTGGCATGGCACGCTGAGCCTTTGGTTAATTCCTCTTCCTGGTGGGAAATGAGAGTTAAATTTGCCCGTCCAGACACCTCCAGCTAGTCTCTCATTGGTTCTCCCTATTCCTGTTCATTTTCCGCAGAAATTGCAAACTGGGCCAAACAGGAGGTTAAAGGCACTGACTCTCCAAGTGGGGAGAGTTTAAGTAAAGCGTCTGGAATGTGTCACCCGAGTACCAGGGGACAAAAACTGAGACACATTTGAACATGTTTCCCGATCACACGGTGGATCATACTCTGGGTTCCACATGCATGTTTTATCTGAAGGAAGAATCCCTTAAACCTGGAGAGTTGAGACCCATGGAATGGGTACCATGCAATATGTCTTCAAAGGTTCTGCATTTGCTCACCGAACCTCACCAATCCTATCACTGCTGCGTTTATGACACTGTACACACGCTTGATTCTCTTTCGGAGACATATAAATCCATAGGTTTTAAGATTCTTTCTAGTCAGGTATATTCTTACGCGTTTATTATGGGGTGTAGAGTCCACTTCGTTGAGCAAGGAGTAGCTCTTGTCTATTAAATATTTGGCTTATGGAACGGTATCTGTGCTAATTTCAATCTCTGGTTTTATGCAGCACCCCAACTCACCTTTCGCCTTAAGCAAGCACAAGTTTGTTTTCTACATTTGAGACCCTGTTCTGTTTTGTAATTCAGTTCCTGTGTAGCCAAGTTTACATTCCTTGTAGTAGTGATATCTTATGATGTTTATTTTTCTGTGTGACTTATTTCACTTAGAATCATCGTACCTGAATCCACTCATTATGCTGCTACGGGCCTGATGACATAGATTTCATTGCTGAGTGATATTGCATTGTACGTAAGTACCACAACTTCTTTATCCATTTTTCGCTTTCTGTGATATTGAACTTGGACCATAAATGAGGTTCTTGTAAACAGAGCTGTCCCTAACTTTGGGGTGGCTGAGTCTTTTTGATTTTAATTTCCCTAAGCTATAGGACCATAAGTGGAAGTGCCCTAGGCTCTGTTGCTTTGTTTTGTAGATGTTTCAGGAAACACCATACACTTCTCCAGAGTGGCTGTTGGCAATTTACATCCCGCCCATGAGCATAACAAGGCTCCCAGTTCTCCATGGCCTGTCCTGCCTTTCTGGATTTTACACTTTTTTCAGATGGCCCCTTTGACCGGGGGGCAGTGAGACTTCATTGTAGTGCAGATTTCCTTTTCAAGCTTCCTTGGTTGGCCAAAAAGGGCGTATGCGTTTTTTCCTGAATATATTCAGGAAAAAACGCATACGCCCTTTTTGGCCAAGTGCATCATTGTGGACGTTCTGCCTCTTTTCCTATGCTTTACATACAATTCCAGTGTACCTCCTGAAATCGGTTTCCTGCAATTCTGCCCCGCTTTCAAGTCCTCTTGGCAGCCTTACTTCAATATCTTTTTGGACGATAGCTGTCATTTATAACTCTGCAGGTTTGTGAATTACAGTGCCCCTGAGCTCCTTTCTTCAACTCGCTTTGTTGTGAGCTGGCCGCAACACCGCAGCATTGCGTCAGGCCCTAGTGTGGTTCCGGCATGGCACGCTGAGCCTTTGGTTAATTCCTCTTCCTGGTGGGAAATGAGAGTTAAATTTGCCTGTCCAGACACCTCCAGCTAGTCTCTCATTGGTTCTCCCTATTCCTGTTCATTTTCCGCAGAAATTGCAAACTGGGCCAAACAGGAGGTTAAAGGCACTGACTCTCCAAGTGGGGAGAGTGTTAGTAAAGCGTCTGGAATGTTGCACCCGAGTACCGGGGTACGAAAACTGACTCACATTTGAACACGTTTCCCGATCACACGGTGGATCAGACTCTGGGTTCCACATGCATGTTTTAGCTGAAGGAAGAATCCCTTAAACCTGGAGAGTTGAGACCCATGGAATGGGTACCATGCAATATGACTTCAAAGGGTCTGCATTTGCTCACCGATCCTCACCAGTCCTATCACTGCTGCGTTTATGCCGCTGTACACACACTTGATTCTCTTGCAGAGACATATAAATCCATAGGTTTTAAGATTCTTACTAGTCAGGTATATTATTAGGCGTTTAATATGGGGTGTTGAGTCCACTTCGTTGAGCAAGGTTTAGCTCTTGTCTATTACATATTTGTCTTATGGAACGGTATCTGTGCTAATTTCAATCTCTGGTTTTGTGCAGCACCCCAACTCACCTTTCCCCTTAAGCAAGCATACGTTGGTTTTCTACATTTGAGACCCTGTTCTGTTTTGTAATTCAGTTCCTCTGTAGCCAAGTTTACATTCCGTGTAGTAGTGATATTTTATGATGTTTCTTTTTCTGTGTGACTTATTTCTCTTAGAATCATCGTACCTGAATCCACTCATTATGCTGCTACGGGCCTGATGACATAGATTTTATTGTTGAGTGAGATTGCATTGTACGTAAGTACCACAACTTCTTTATCCATTTTTCGCTTTTTGTGATATTGAACTTGTACCGTAAACGAGGTTCTTGTAAACAGAACCGTCCCAAATTTTGGGGTGGCTTTGTCTTTTTGATTTTAATTTCCCTAAGCTATAGGACCATAAGTGGAAGTGCCCCAGGCTCTGTTGCTTTTTTTTTAGATGTTTCAGGAAACACCATACACTTCTCCAGAGTGGCTGTGGGCAATTTACATCCCGCCCATGAGCATAACAAGGCTCCCAGTTCTCCATGGCCTGTCCTGCCTTTCTGGATTTTACATTTTTTTCAGATGGCCCTTTTGACCGGGGGGCAGTGAGACTTCATTGTAGTGCAGATTTCCTTTGCAAGCTTGCTTGGTTGGCCAAAAAGGGCGTATGCGTTTTTTCCTGAATATATTCAGGAAAAAACGCATACGCCCTTTTTGGCCAAGTGCATCATTGTGGACGTTCTGCCTCTTTTCCTATGCTTTACATGCAATTCCAGTCTACCACCTGAAATCAGTTTCCTGCAATTCTGCCCCGCTTTCAAGTCCTCTTGGCAGCCTTACTTCAATATATTTTTGGACGATAGCTGTCATTTATAACTCTGCAGGTATGTGAATGACAGTGTCCCTGAGCTCCTTTCTTCAACTTGCTTTCTTGTGAGCTGGCCGCAACACCGCAGCCTTGCTTCAGGCCCTAGTGTGGTTCCGGCTTGGCACGTTGAGCCTTTGGTTAACTCCTCTTCCTGGTGGGAAATGAGAGTTAAATTTGCCCGTCCAGACACCTCCATCTATTCTCTCATTGGTTCTACCTATTCCTGTTCATTTCCCGCAGAAATTGCAAACTGGGCCAAACAGAAGTTTAAAGGCACTGACTCTCCAAGTGGAAAGAGTGTTAGTAAAACGTCTGGAATGTTGCACCCGAGTACCAGGGGACGAAACCTGAGACACATTTGAATACGTTTCTCGATCACACGGTGGATCATACTCTGGGTTCCACATGCATGTTTTAGCTGAAGGAAGAATCCCTTAAACCTGGAGAGTTGAGACCCATGGAATGTGTACCATGCAATATGACTTCAAAGGGTCTGCATTTGCTCACCGAACCTCACCAATCCTATCACTGCTGCGTTTATGCCGCTGTACACACGCTTGATTCTCTTTCGGAGACATATAAATCCATAGGTTTTAAGATTCTTTCTAGTCAGGTATATTGTTAGGCATTTAATATGGGGTTTTGAGTCCACTTCGTTGAGCAAGGAGTAGCTCTTGTCTATTACATATTTGGCTTATGGAACGGTATGTGTGCTAATTTCAATCTCTGGTTTTATGCAGCACCCCAACTCACCTTTCCCCTTAAGCAAGCATAAGTTGGTTTTCTACATTTGAGACCCTGTTCTGTTTTGTAATTCAGTTCCTGTGTAGCCAAGTTTCATTCCGTGTAGTAGTGATATCATATGATGTTTCTTTTTCTCTGTGACTTATTTCACTTAGAATCATCGTACCTGAATGCACTCATTATGCTGCTACTGGCCTGATGACATAGATTTCATTGCTGAGTGATATTGCATTGTACGTAAGTACCACAACTTCTTTATCCATTTTTCGCTTTCTGTGATATTGAACTTGTACTGTAAACGAGGTTCTTGTAAACAGAGCCGTCCCAAACTTTGGGGTGGCTGTGTCTTTTTGATTTTAATTTCCCTAAGCTATAGGACCATAAGTGGAAGTGCCCTAGGCTCTGTTGCTTTGTTTTTTAGATGTTTCAGGAAACACCATACACTTCTCCAGAGTGGCTGTTGGCAATTTACATCCTGCCCATCAGCTTAACAAGGCCCCCAGTTCTCCATGGCCTGTCCTGCCTTTCTGGATTTTACACTTTTTTCAGGTGGCCCTTTTGACCGGGGGACTGTGAGACTTCATTGTAGTGCAGATTTCCTTAGCAAGCTTGCTTGGTTGGCCAAAAAGGGCGTATGCGTTTTTTCCTGAATATATTCAGGATAAAACGCATACGCCCTTTTTGGCCAAGTGCATCATTGTGGACGTTCTGCCTCTTTTCCTATGCTTTACATGCAATTCCAGCCTACCTCCTGAAATCGGTTTCTTGAAATTCTGCCCCGCTTTCAAGTCCACTTGGCAGCCTTACTTCAATATATTTTTGGACGATAGCTGTCATTTATAACTCTGCAGGTTTGTGAATTACAGTGCCCCTGAGATCCTTTATTCAACTCGCTTTTTTGTGAGCTGGCCGCAACACCGCAGAATTGCTTTAGGCGCTAGTGTGGTTCCGGCATGACACGCTGAGCGTTTGGTTAATTCCTCTTCCTGGTGGGAAATGAGAGTTAAATTTGCCTGTCCAGACACCTCCAGCTAGTCGCTCATTGGTTCCCTCTATTCCTGTTCATTTTCGACAGAAATTGCAAACTGGCCCAAACAGGAGGTTAAAGGCACTGACTCTCCAAGTGGGGACAGTGTTAGTAAAGTGTCTGGAATGTTGCACCCGAGTACCGGGGGATGAAAACTGAGTCACATTTAAACACGTTTCCTGATCACACGGTGGATCATACTCTGGGTTCCACATGTATGTTTTAGCTGAAGGAAGAATCCCTTAAACCTGGAGAGTTGAGACCCCTGCAATGGGTACCATGCAATATGACTTCAAAGGGTCTGCATTTGCTCACCGAACCTCACCAATCCTATCACTGCTGCATTTATGCTGCTGTACACACGCTTGATTCTCTTTCGGAGACATATAAATCCATAGGTTTTAAGATTCTTACTAGTCAGGTATATTCTTAGGCGTTTAATATGGGGTGTTGAGTCCACTTCGTTGAGCAAGGAGTAGCTCTTGTCTATTACATATTTGGCTTATGGAATGGTATCTGTGCTAATTTCAATCTCTGGTTTTATGCAGCACCCCAACTCACCTTTCCCCTTAAGCAAGCATAAGTTGGTTTTCTACATTTGAGACCCTGTTCTGTTTTGTAATTCAGTAGCTGTGTAGCCAACTTTACATTCCGTGTAGTAGTGATATCTTATGATGTTTCTTTTCTGTGTGATTTATTTCACTTAGAATCATCGTACCTGAATGCACTCATTATGCTGCTACGGGCCTGATGACATAGATTTCATTGCTGAGTGATATTGCATTGTACGTAAGTACCACAACTTCTTTATCCATTTTTCGCTTTCTGTGATATTGAACTTGTACTATAAACGAGGTTCTTGTAAACAGAGCCGTCCCAAACTTTGGGGTGGCTGTGTCTTTTTGATTTTAATTTCCCTAAGCTATAGGACCATAAGTGGAAGTGCCCTAGGCTCTGTTGCTTTGTTTTTTAGATGTTTCAGGAAACACCATACACTTCTCCAGAGTGGCTGTTGGCAGTTTACATCCCGCCCATCAGCTTAACAAGGCCCCCAGTTCTCCATGGCCTGTCCTGCCTTTCTGGATTTTACACTTTTTTCAGGTGGCCCTTTTGACCGGGGGACTGTGAGACTTCATTGTAGTGCAGATTTCCTTAGCAAGCTTGCTTGGTTGGCCAAAAAGGGCGTATGCGTTTTTTCCTGAATATATTCAGGATAAAACGCATACGCCCTTTTTGGCCAAGTGCATCATTGTGGACGTTCTGCCTCTTTTCCTATGCTTTACATGCAATTCCAGCCTACCTCCTGAAATCGGTTTCTTTAAATTCTGCCCCGCTTTCAAGTCCACTTGGCAGCCTTACTTCAATATATTTTTGGACGATAGCTGTCATTTATAACTCTGCAGGTTTGTGAATTACAGTGCCCCTGAGCTCCTTTCTTCAACTCGCTTTCTTGTGAGCTGGCCGCAACACCGCAGGATTGCTTCAGGCCCTAGTGTGCTTCCGGCACGGCACGCTGAGCCTTTGGTTAATTCCTCTTCGTGGTGGGAAATGAGAGTTAAATTTGCCCATCCAGACACCTCCAGCTAGTCTCTCATTGGTTCTCCCTTTTCCTGTTCATTTTCCGCAGAAATTGCAAACTGGGCCAAACAGGAGGTTAAAGGCACTGACTCTCCAAGTGGGGAGAGTGTTAGTAAAGCGTCTGGAATGTTGCACCCGAGTATCGGGGGATGAAACCTGAGACACCTTTGAACACGTTTCCCGATCACACGGTGGATCATACTCTGGGTTCCACATGCATGTTTTAGCTGAAGGAAGAATCCCTTAAACCTGGAGAGTTGAGACCCATGGAATGGGTACCATGAAATATGACTTCAAAGGGTCTGCATTTGCTCACCGATCCTCACCAATCCTATCACTGCTGCGTTTATGCTGCTGTACACACGCTTGATTCTCTTTCTGAGACATATAAATCCATAGGTTTTAAGATTCTTACTAGTCAGGTATATTCTTAGGCGTTTAATATGGGGTGTAGAGTCCACTTCGTTGAGCAAGGAGGAGCTCTTGTCTATTACATATTTGGCTTATGGAACGGTATCTGTGCTAATTTCAATCTCTGGTTTTATGCAGCACCCCAACTCACCTTTCCCCTTAAGCAAGCATAAGTCGGTTTTCTACATTTGAGACCCTGTTCTGTTTTGTAATTCAGTTCCTGTGTAGCCAAGTTTACATTCCATGTGGTAGAGATATCTTATGATGTTTCTTTTTCTGTGTGACTTATTTCACTTAGAATCATCGTACCTGAATCCACTCATTATGCTGCTATGGGCCTGATGACATAGATTTCATTGCTGAGTGATATTGCATTGTACGTAAGTACCACAACTTCTTTATCCATTTTGCGCTTTCTGTGATATTGAACTTGTACCGTAAACAAGGTTCTTGTAAACAGAGCTGTCCCAAAGATTGGGGTGGTTGTGTCTTTTTGATTTTAATTTCCCTAAGCTATAGGACCATAAGTGGAAGTGCCCTAGGCTCTGTTGCTTTGTTTTTTAGATGTTTCAGGAAACACCATACACTTCTCCAGAGTGACTGTTGGCAATTTACATCCCGCCCATCAGCATAACAAGGCTCCCAGTTCTCCATGGCCTGTCCTGCCTTTGTGGATTTTACACTTTTTTCAGATGGCCCTTTTGACCGGGGGGCAGTGAGACTTCATTGTAGTGCAGATTTCCTTTGCAAGCTTGCTTGGTTGGCCAAAAAGGGCGTATGCGTTTATTCCTGAATATATTCAGGAAAAAACGCATACGCCCTTTTTGGCCAAGTGCATCATTGTGGACGTTCTGCCTCTTTTCCTATGCTTTACATGCAATTCCAGTCTACTTCCTGAAATCGGTTTCCTGCAATTCTGCCCCGCTTTCAAGTCCTCTTGGCAGCCTTACTTCAATATATTTTTGGACGATAGCTGTCATTTATAACTCTGCAGGTATGTGAATTACAGTGCCCCTGAGCTCCTTTCTTCAACTCGCTTTCTTGTGAGCTGGCCGCAACACCGCAGCATTGCTTCAGGCCCTAGTGTGGTTCCGGCATGGCACACTGAGCCTTTGGTTAATTCCTCTTCCTGGTGGGAAATGAGAGTTAAATTTGCCCGTCCAGACACCTCCAGCTAGTCTCTCATTGGTTCTCCCTATTCCTGTTCATTTTCCGCAGAAATTGCAAACTGGGCCAAACAGGAGGTTAAAGGCACTGACTCTCCAAGTGGGGAGAGTGTTAGTAAAGCATCTGGAATGTTGCACCCGAGTACCAGGGGACGAAAACTGACACAATTGAACACGTTTCCCGAGCACACGGTGGATCATACTCTGGGTTCCACATGCATGTTTTAGCTGAAGGAAGAATCCCTTAAACCTGGAGAGTTGAGACCCATGGAATGGGTACCATGCAATATGACTTCAAAGGGTCTGCATTTGCTCACCGATCCTCACCAATCCTATCACTGCTGCGTTTATGTCGCTGTACACACGCTTGATTCTCTTTCGGAGACATATAAATCCATAGGTTTTAAGATTCTTTCTAGTCAGGTATATTCTTAGGCGTTTAATATGGGGTGTTGAGTCCACTTCGTTGAGCAAGGAGTAGCTCTTGTCTATTACATATTTGGCTTATGGAACGGTATCTGTGCTAATTTCAATCTCTGGTTTTATGCAGCACCCCAACTCACCTTTCCCCTTAAGCAAGCATACGTTGGTTTTCTACATTTGAGACCCTGTTCAGTTTTGTAATTCAGTTCCTGTGTAGCCAAGTTTACATTCCGTGTACTAGTGATATCTTATGATGTTTCTTTTTCTGTGCGACTTATTTCACTTAGAATCATCGTACCTGAATCCACTCATTATGCTGCTACGGGCCTGATGACATAGATTTCATTGCTGAGTGATATTGCATTGTACGTAATTACCACAACTTCTTTATCCATTTTTCACTTTCTGTGATACTGAACTTGTACCGTAAACGAGGTTCTTGTAAACAGAGCCGTCCCAAACTTTGGGGTGGCTGTGTCTTTTTGATTTTAATTTCCCTAAGCTATAGGACCATAAGTGGAAGTGCCCTAGGCTCTGTTGCTTTGCTTTTTAGATGTTTCAGGAAACACCATACACTTCTCCAGAGTGGCTGTTCGCAATTTACATCCCGCACATCAGCATAACAAGGTTCCCAATTCTCCATGGCCTGTCCTGCCTTTCTGGATTTTACACTTTTTTCAGATGGCCCTTTTGACCGGGGGCAGTGAGACTTCATTGTAGTGCAGATTTCCTTTGCAAGCTTGCTTGGTTGGCCAAAAAGGGCGTATGCGTTTTTTCCTGAATATATTCAGGAAAAAACGCATACGCCCTATTTGGCCAAGTGCATCATTGTGGACGTTCTGCCTCTTTTCCTATGCTTTACATGCTATTCCAGTCTACCTCCTGAAATCGGTTTCCTGCAATTCTGCCCCGCTTTCAAGTCCTCTTGGCAGCCTTACTTCAATATATTTTTGGACGATAGCTGTCATTTATAACTCTGCAGGTATGTGAATGACAGTGCCCCTGAGCTCCTTTCTTCAACTCGCTTTCTTGTGAGCTGGACGCAACACCGCAGGATTGCTTCAGGCCCTACTGTGGTTCCGGCATGGCATGCTGAGCCTGTGGTTAATTCCTATTCCTGGTGGGAAATGAGAGTTAAATTTGCCCGTCCAGACACCTCCAGCTAGTCTCTCATTGGTTCTCCCTATTCCTGTTCATTTTCCGCAGAAATTGCAAACTGGGCCAAACAGGAGGTTAAAGGCACTGACTCTCCAAGTGGAAAGAGTGTTAGTAAAGCGTCTGGAATGTTGCACCCGAGTATCGGGGGATGAAACCTGAGACACCTTTGAACACGTTTCCCGATCACACGGTGGATCATACTCTGGGTTCCACATGCATGTTTTAGCTGAAGGAAGAATCCCTTAAACCTGGAGAGTTGAGACCCATGGAAAGGGTACCATGAAATATGACTTCAAAGGGTCTGCATTTGCTCACCGATCCTCACCAATCCTATCACTGCTGCGTTTATGCTGCTGTACACACGCTTGATTCTCTTTCTGAGACATATAAATCCATAGGTTTTAAGATTCTTACTAGTCAGGTATATTCTTAGGCGTTTAATATGGGGTGTAGAGTCCACTTCGTTGAGCAAGGAGTAGCTCTTGTCTATTACATATTTGGCTTATGGAACGGTATCTGTGCTAATTTCAATCTCTGGTTTTATGCAGCACCCCAACTCACCTTTCCCCTTAAGCAAGCATAAGTCGGTTTTCTACATTTGAGACCCTGTTCTGTTTTGTAATTCAGTTCCTGTGTAGCCAAGTTTACATTCCATGTGGTAGAGATATCTTATGATGTTTCTTTTTCTGTGTGACTTATTTCACTTAGAATCATCGTACCTGAATCCACTCATTATGCTGCTACGGGCCTGATGACATAGATTTCATTGCTGAGTGATATTGCATTGTACGTAAGTACCACAACTTCTTTATCCATTTTTCGCTTTCTGTGATATTGAACTTGGACCATAAATGAGGTTCTTGTAAACAGAGCTGTCCATAACTTTGGGGTGGCTGAGTCTTTTTGATTTTAATTTCCCTAAGCTATAGGACCATAAGTGGAAGTGCCCTAGGCTCTGTTGCTTTGTTTTGTAGATGTTTCAGGAAACACCATACACTTCTCCAGAGTGGCTGTTGGCAATTTACATCCCGCCCATGAGCATAACAAGGCTCCCAGTTCTCCATGGCCTGTCCTGCCTTTCTGGATTTTACACTTTTTTCAGATGGCCCCTTTGACCGGGGGGCAGTGAGACTTCATTGTAGTGCAGATTTCCTTTTCAAGCTTCCTTGGTTGGCCAAAAAGGGCGTATGCGTTTTTTCCTGAATATATTCAGGAAAAAACGCATACGCCCTTTTTGGCCAAGTGCATCATTGTGGACGTTCTGCCTCTTTTCCTATGCTTTACATGCAATTCCAGCCTACCTCCTGAAATCGGTTTCTTTAAAGTCTGCCCCGCTTTCAAGTCCACTTGGCAGCCTTACTTCAATATATTTTTGGACGATAGCTGTCATTTATAACTCTGCAGGTTTGTGAATTACAGTGCCCCTGAGCTCCTTTCTTCAACTCGCTTTCTTGTGAGCTGGCCGCAACACCGCAGGATTGCTTCAGGCCCTAGTGTGCTTCCGGCACGGCACACTGAGCCTTTGGTTAATTCCTCTTCGTGGTGGGAAATGAGAGTTAAATTTGCCCGTCCAGACACCTCCAGCTAGTCTCTCATTGGTTCTCCCTTTTCCTGTTCATTTTCCGCAGAAATTGCAAACTGGGCCAAACAGGAGGTTAAAGGCACTGACTCTCCAAGTGGGGAGAGTGTTAGTAAAGCGTCTGGAATGTTGCACCCGAGTATCGGGGGATGAAACCTGAGACACCTTTGAACACGTTTCCCGATCACATGGTGGATCATACTCTGGGTTCCACATGCATGTTTTAGCTGAAGGAAGAATCCCTTAAACCTGGAGAGTTGAGACCCATGGAATGGGTACCATGAAATATGACTTCAAAGGGTCTGCATTTGCTCACCGATCCTCACCAATCCTATCACTGCTGCGTTTATGCTGCTGTACACACGCTTGATTCTCTTTCTGAGACATATAAATCCATAGGTTTTAAGATTCTTACTAGTCAGGTATATTCTTAGGCGTTTAATATGGGGTGTAGAGTCCACTTCGTTGAGCAAGGAGGAGCTCTTGTCTATTACATATTTGGCTTATGGAACGGTATCTGTGCTAATTTCAATCTCTGGTTTTATGCAGCACCCCAACTCACCTTTCCCCTTAAGCAAGCATAAGTCGGTTTTCTACATTTGAGACCCTGTTCTGTTTTGTAATTCAGTTCCTGTGTAGCCAAGTTTACATTCCATGTGGTAGAGATATCTTATGATGTTTCTTTTTCTGTGTGACTTATTTCACTTAGAATCATCGTACCTGAATCCACTCATTATGCTGCTATGGGCCTGATGACATAGATTTCATTGCTGAGTGATATTGCATTGTACGTAAGTACCACAACTTCTTTATCCATTTTGCGCTTTCTGTGATATTGAACTTGTACCGTAAACAAGGTTCTTGTAAACAGAGCTGTCCCAAAGATTGGGGTGGTTGTGTCTTTTTGATTTTAATTTCCCTAAGCTATAGGACCATAAGTGGAAGTGCCCTAGGCTCTGTTGCTTTGTTTTTTAGATGTTTCAGGAAACACCATACACTTCTCCAGAGTGACTGTTGGCAATTTACATCCCGCCCATCAGCATAACAAGGCTCCCAGTTCTCCATGGCCTGTCCTGCCTTTGTGGATTTTACACTTTTTTCAGATGGCCCTTTTGACCGGGGGGCAGTGAGACTTCATTGTAGTGCAGATTTCCTTTGCAAGCTTGCTTGGTTGGCCAAAAAGGGCGTATGCGTTTATTCCTGAATATATTCAGGAAAAAACGCATACGCCCTTTTTGGCCAAGTGCATCATTGTGGACGTTCTGCCTCTTTTCCTATGCTTTACATGCAATTCCAGTCTACTTCCTGAAATCGGTTTCCTGCAATTCTGCCCCGCTTTCAAGTCCTCTTGGCAGCCTTACTTCAATATATTTTTGGACGATAGCTGTCATTTATAACTCTGCAGGTATGTGAATTACAGTGCCCCTGAGCTCCTTTCTTCAACTCGCTTTCTTGTGAGCTGGCCGCAACACCGCAGCATTGCTTCAGGCCCTAGTGTGGTTCCGGCATGGCACACTGAGCCTTTGGTTAATTCCTCTTCCTGGTGGGAAATGAGAGTTAAATTTGCCCGTCCAGACACCTCCAGCTAGTCTCTCATTGGTTCTCCCTATTCCTGTTCATTTTCCGCAGAAATTGCAAACTGGGCCAAACAGGAGGTTAAAGGCACTGACTCTCCAAGTGGGGAGAGTGTTAGTAAAGCATCTGGAATGTTGCACCCGAGTACCAGGGGACGAAAACTGACACAATTGAACACGTTTCCCGAGCACACGGTGGATCATACTCTGGGTTCCACATGCATGTTTTAGCTGAAGGAAGAATCCCTTAAACCTGGAGAGTTGAGACCCATGGAATGGGTACCATGCAATATGACTTCAAAGGGTCTGCATTTGCTCACCGATCCTCACCAATCCTATCACTGCTGCGTTTATGTCGCTGTACACACGCTTGATTCTCTTTCGGAGACATATAAATCCATAGGTTTTAAGATTCTTTCTAGTCAGGTATATTCTTAGGCGTTTAATATGGGGTGTTGAGTCCACTTCGTTGAGCAAGGAGTAGCTCTTGTCTATTACATATTTGGCTTATGGAACGGTATCTGTGCTAATTTCAATCTCTGGTTTTATGCAGCACCCCAACTCACCTTTCCCCTTAAGCAAGCATACGTTGGTTTTCTACATTTGAGACCCTGTTCAGTTTTGTAATTCAGTTCCTGTGTAGCCAAGTTTACATTCCGTGTACTAGTGATATCTTATGATGTTTCTTTTTCTGTGCGACTTATTTCACTTAGAATCATCGTACCTGAATCCACTCATTATGCTGCTACGGGCCTGATGACATAGATTTCATTGCTGAGTGATATTGCATTGTACGTAATTACCACAACTTCTTTATCCATTTTTCACTTTCTGTGATACTGAACTTGTACCGTAAACGAGGTTCTTGTAAACAGAGCCGTCCCAAACTTTGGGGTGGCTGTGTCTTTTTGATTTTAATTTCCCTAAGCTATAGGACCATAAGTGGAAGTGCCCTAGGCTCTGTTGCTTTGCTTTTTAGATGTTTCAGGAAACACCATACACTTCTCCAGAGTGGCTGTTCGCAATTTACATCCCGCACATCAGCATAACAAGGTTCCCAATTCTCCATGGCCTGTCCTGCCTTTCTGGATTTTACACTTTTTTCAGATGGCCCTTTTGACCGGGGGCAGTGAGACTTCATTGTAGTGCAGATTTCCTTTGCAAGCTTGCTTGGTTGGCCAAAAAGGGCGTATGCGTTTTTTCCTGAATATATTCAGGAAAAAACGCATACGCCCTATTTGGCCAAGTGCATCATTGTGGACGTTCTGCCTCTTTTCCTATGCTTTACATGCTATTCCAGTCTACCTCCTGAAATCGGTTTCCTGCAATTCTGCCCCGCTTTCAAGTCCTCTTGGCAGCCTTACTTCAATATATTTTTGGACGATAGCTGTCATTTATAACTCTGCAGGTATGTGAATGACAGTGCCCCTGAGCTCCTTTCTTCAACTCGCTTTCTTGTGAGCTGGACGCAACACCGCAGGATTGCTTCAGGCCCTACTGTGGTTCCGGCATGGCATGCTGAGCCTGTGGTTAATTCCTATTCCTGGTGGGAAATGAGAGTTAAATTTGCCCGTCCAGACACCTCCAGCTAGTCTCTCATTGGTTCTCCCTATTCCTGTTCATTTTCCGCAGAAATTGCAAACTGGGCCAAACAGGAGGTTAAAGGCACTGACTCTCCAAGTGGAAAGAGTGTTAGTAAAGCGTCTGGAATGTTGCACCCGAGTATCGGGGGATGAAACCTGAGACACCTTTGAACACGTTTCCCGATCACACGGTGGATCATACTCTGGGTTCCACATGCATGTTTTAGCTGAAGGAAGAATCCCTTAAACCTGGAGAGTTGAGACCCATGGAAAGGGTACCATGAAATATGACTTCAAAGGGTCTGCATTTGCTCACCGATCCTCACCAATCCTATCACTGCTGCGTTTATGCTGCTGTACACACGCTTGATTCTCTTTCTGAGACATATAAATCCATAGGTTTTAAGATTCTTACTAGTCAGGTATATTCTTAGGCGTTTAATATGGGGTGTAGAGTCCACTTCGTTGAGCAAGGAGTAGCTCTTGTCTATTACATATTTGGCTTATGGAACGGTATCTGTGCTAATTTCAATCTCTGGTTTTATGCAGCACCCCAACTCACCTTTCCCCTTAAGCAAGCATAAGTCGGTTTTCTACATTTGAGACCCTGTTCTGTTTTGTAATTCAGTTCCTGTGTAGCCAAGTTTACATTCCATGTGGTAGAGATATCTTATGATGTTTCTTTTTCTGTGTGACTTATTTCACTTAGAATCATCGTACCTGAATCCACTCATTATGCTGCTACGGGCCTGATGACATAGATTTCATTGCTGAGTGATATTGCATTGTACGTAAGTACCACAACTTCTTTATCCATTTTTCGCTTTCTGTGATATTGAACTTGGACCATAAATGAGGTTCTTGTAAACAGAGCTGTCCATAACTTTGGGGTGGCTGAGTCTTTTTGATTTTAATTTCCCTAAGCTATAGGACCATAAGTGGAAGTGCCCTAGGCTCTGTTGCTTTGTTTTGTAGATGTTTCAGGAAACACCATACACTTCTCCAGAGTGGCTGTTGGCAATTTACATCCCGCCCATGAGCATAACAAGGCTCCCAGTTCTCCATGGCCTGTCCTGCCTTTCTGGATTTTACACTTTTTTCAGATGGCCCCTTTGACCGGGGGGCAGTGAGACTTCATTGTAGTGCAGATTTCCTTTTCAAGCTTCCTTGGTTGGCCAAAAAGGGCGTATGCGTTTTTTCCTGAATATATTCAGGAAAAAACGCATACGCCCTTTTTGGCCAAGTGCATCATTGTGGACGTTCTGCCTCTTTTCCTATGCTTTACATACAATTCCAGTCTACCTCCTGAAATCGGTTTCCTGCAATTCTGCCCCGCTTTCAAGTCCTCTTGGCAGCCTTACTTCAATATCTTTTTGGACGATAGCTGTCATTTATAACTCTGCAGGTTTGTGAATTACAGTGCCCCTGAGCTCCTTTCTTCAACTCGCTTTGTTGTGAGCTGGCCGCAACACCGCAGCATTGCGTCAGGCCCTAGTGTGGTTCCGGCATGGCACGCTGAGCCTTTGGTTAATTCCTCTTCCTGGTGGGAAATGAGAGTTAAATTTGCCTGTCCAGACACCTCCAGCTAGTCTCTCATTGGTTCTCCCTATTCCTGTTCATTTTCCGCAGAAATTGCAAACTGGGCCAAACAGGAGGTTAAAGGCACTGACTCTCCAAGTGGGGAGAGTGTTAGTAAAGCGTCTGGAATGTTGCACCCGAGTACCGGGGTACGAAAACTGACTCACATTTGAACACGTTTCCCGATCACACGGTGGATCATACTCTGGGTTCCACATGCATGTTTTAGCTGAAGGAAGAATCCCTTAAACCTGGAGAGTTGAGACCCATGGAATGGGTACCATGCAATATGACTTCAAAGGGTCTGCATTTGCTCACCGATCCTCACCAGTCCTATCACTGCTGCGTTTATGCCGCTGTACACACACTTGATTCTCTTGCAGAGACATATAAATCCATAGGTTTTAAGATTCTTACTAGTCAGGTATATTATTAGGCGTTTAATATGGGGTGTTGAGTCCACTTCGTTGAGCAAGGTTTAGCTCTTGTCTATTACATATTTGTCTTATGGAACGGTATCTGTGCTAATTTCAATCTCTGGTTTTGTGCAGCACCCCAACTCACCTTTCCCCTTAAGCAAGCATACGTTGGTTTTCTACATTTGAGACCCTGTTCTGTTTTGTAATTCAGTTCCTCTGTAGCCAAGTTTACATTCCGTGTAGTAGTGATATTTTATGATGTTTCTTTTTCTGTGTGACTTATTTCTCTTAGAATCATCGTACCTGAATCCACTCATTATGCTGCTACGGGCCTGATGACATAGATTTTATTGTTGAGTGAGATTGCATTGTACGTAAGTACCACAACTTCTTTATCCATTTTTCGCTTTTTGTGATATTGAACTTGTACCGTAAACGAGGTTCTTGTAAACAGAACCGTCCCAAATTTTGGGGTGGCTTTGTCTTTTTGATTTTAATTTCCCTAAGCTATAGGACCATAAGTGGAAGTGCCCTAGGCTCTGTTGCTTTTTTTTTAGATGTTTCAGGAAACACCATACACTTCTCCAGAGTGGCTGTGGGCAATTTACATCCCGCCCATGAGCATAACAAGGCTCCCAGTTCTCCATGGCCTGTCCTGCCTTTCTGGATTTTACATTTTTTTCAGATGGCCCTTTTGACCGGGGGGCAGTGAGACTTCATTGTAGTGCAGATTTCCTTTGCAAGCTTGCTTGGTTGGCCAAAAAGGGCGTATGCGTTTTTTCCTGAATATATTCAGGAAAAAACGCATACGCCCTTTTTGGCCAAGTGCATCATTGTGGACGTTCTGCCTCTTTTCCTATGCTTTACATGCAATTCCAGTCTACCACCTGAAATCAGTTTCCTGCAATTCTGCCCCGCTTTCAAGTCCTCTTGGCAGCCTTACTTCAATATATTTTTGGACGATAGCTGTCATTTATAACTCTGAAGTTTTGTGAATTACAGTGTCCCTGAGCTCCTTTCTTCAACTTGCTTTCTTGTGAGCTGGCCGCAACACCGCAGCCTTGCTTCAGGCCCTAGTGTGGTTCCGGCTTGGCACGTTGAGCCTTTGGTTAACTCCTCTTCCTGGTGGGAAATGAGAGTTAAATTTGCCCGTCCAGACACCTCCATCTATTCTCTCATTGGTTCTACCTATTCCTGTTCATTTCCCGCAGAAATTGCAAACTGGGCCAAACAGAAGTTTAAAGGCACTGACTCTCCAAGTGGAAAGAGTGTTAGTAAAACGTCTGGAATGTTGCACCCGAGTACCAGGGGACGAAACCTGAGACACATTTGAATACGTTTCTCGATCATACGGTGGATCATACTCTGGGTTCCACATGCATGTTTTAGCTGAAGGAAGAATCCCTTAAACCTGGAGAGTTGTGACCCATGGAATGTGTACCATGCAATATGACTTCAAAGGGTCTGCATTTGCTCACCGAACCTCACCAATCCTATCACTGCTGCGTTTATGACACTGTACACACGCTTGATTCTCTTTCGGAGACATATATATCCATAGATTTTAAGATTCTTACTAGTCAGGTATATTCTTAGGCGTTTAATATGGGGTGTTGAGTCCACTTCGTTGAGCAAGGAGTAGCTCTTGTCTATTACATATTTGGCTTATGGAACGGTATCTGTGCTAATTTCAATCTCTGGTTTTATGCAGCACCCCAACTCACCTTTCCCCTTAAGCAAGCATAAGTTCGTTTTCTACATTTGAGACCCTGTTCTGTTTTGTAATTCAGTTCCTGTGTAGCCAAGTTTACATTCCGTGTAGTAGTGATATCTTATGATGTTTCTTTTTCTTTGTGACTTATTTCACTTAGAATCATCGTACCTGAATCCACTCATTATGCTGCTATGGGCCTGATGACATAGATTTCATTGCTGAGTGATATTGCATTGTACGTAAGTACCACAACTTCTTTATCCATTTTTCGCTTTCTGCGATATTGAACTTGTACCGTAAACGAGGTTCTTGTAAACAGAGCCGTCCCAAACTTTGGGGTGGCTGTGTCTTTTTTATTTTAATTTCCCTAAGCTATAGGACCATAAGTGGAAGTGCCCTAGGCTCTGTTGCTTTGTTTTTTAGATGTTTCAGGAAACACCATACACTTCTTCAGAGTGGCTGTTGCCAATTTACATCCCGCCCACCAGCATAACAAGGCTCCCAGTTCTCCATGGCCTGTCCTGCCTTTCTGGATTTTACACTTTTTCAGATGGCCCTTTTGACCTGGGGGAAGTGAGACTTCATTGTAGTGCAGATTTCCTTTGCAAGCTTGCTTGGTTGGCCAGAAAGGGCATATGCGTTTCTTCCTGAATATATTCAGGAAAAAACGCATGCGCCCTTTTTGGCCAAGTGCATCATTGTCGACGTTCTGAGTCTTTTCATATGTTGTCAATGCAATTCTAGTCTACCTCTTGAAATCGGTTTCCTGCAATTCTACCTTGCTGTCAGTGCTTCTTCATAGCCTTACCTCAATATACTTTTGGAAAATAGTTGGCCTTTATAACTCTGCAGGTTTTTGAATTGCAGTGGCCCTTAGCTCCATTTTTCAGCTCTTATTTTTGTGATCTTGCCTCATATCCACAGGATTTTTTCATGCCCTATTCTTCTTCTGGGGCGCCTTGCTCTGCCTTTGGTTAATTCTTCTTCCTGATGTGAAATTAGAGTGACATGTGCCCATTGAAACCGCTACAGCTATTTTCTCACTGGTTCCCCCTATTCCCATTCATCCTCCGCACTAACTGCAGACTGTGCGATACCGGAACTTAAAGGCATTGACTCTCCGTGTGGGGATGTTGTTAGTAAAGTGGCTGGAATGTTGATCCGGAGCCCCAGGAGAGGAAAATGAGGTGCGTTTTAGAAACCTTTCCCGATCATATGGTATACCATCCGCTGGATTTCCCATGCATGGTTTAGCTGTAGGAAGATTCCCTTCAACCTGGAGTGTTGGGACCCTTGGAATGAGTAGCATGAAGTATTGCATTAAACTTTCGGCAGTTGCTCACCAAAGCTCACCAATCCTCTCAGCCCCAAGTGTCCAGCCTTATGTCTTATCCAGCTGTGGGTTTATATGTGGTCATTCCAGGTTGCATCACAGCCCCTGAGCGAATTTTGTAAGAATTTTTCTCTCTTTCATTGTTTCTGCGTTTTGGTTTTAAAATTTATTTCTATAATGGGGTTTAGCTCATTTTCACTGCTGTGTTTGGCCACTCTGCACACACTTGATTCCCTTATGGAGATATATCAATACATGGGTTTTAAGATTCTTATTACTCAGATATATTTCTCTGCGGTGTATAGGGTGTGTTGAGGCCAGTTCATTGAGCAAGGTGTAGATCTTGTCTAATACCTATTTGGTTTATTGAACGGTATCTGTGCTAATTTCAAACTCTGGTTTTATGCATCACCCCACCTCTCCTTTCCCCTTAAGCTGACATAAGTGTGTTTTCTAAATGTGAGACACTGTTCTGTTTTGTAATTCATTTTTTGTGCAGCCATATTTATCCTCCCTCTATAAGTGATATCTTATGATATGTTTCTTTTTCTGTTTGACTTATTTCAAGTAGTATTATCGGACCTAAATCCACTCTTTATCCTTCTACTAGCCTTATTACATTGATTTCATGGTGAAGAGATATTCCATTGTACATAAGTACCACATTTTCTTTATCCATTGTTCTCTTTCCTGGGATATTTAAGGTGTACTGAAGTTGAGGTTCTTGTAAACAGAGTAGGCCTAAACTGTGGTGTGCTTGTGTCTTGTTGATTTTTAGACTTCCCTAGATATACTTCCATGATTGGAAGTGCCCTATGCTCTGTAGCTCTGTTTTTTAGATGATTTAGGAACCACCATACACTTCTCCAGAGTGGCTCTCGGCAGTTCACACACTGTCCATCAGCGTATAAAGGCTCCCTGTTCTCCATGGCCTGTCCTGCATTTCTGGTTTTTACAATTTTTTCGGATGGCCCTTTTGACCGGTGGGAAATGAGACTTCTTTGTTGTGCACATTTGCATTGCTTGCTTGCTTGGTTGCCCATAAAGTGCGTATGCGTTTTTTCCTGGATATATTCAGGAAAAAACGCATACTCCTTTTTGGGCCAACTGCATCATTGTCGAAATTCTGCCGCTTTTCATGTGCTTTAAAGACGAGTCCAATCTATCTCTTGAAATCTGTTTCTTGCAATTCTGTCTTGCATTCAGATCCTCTTCTTTGCCTTACCTCAACATATTTTTGGACGTTAGTTTTCATTTATAACTCTGCAGGTTTGTGAATTGCAGTGACCCTGAGCTCCATTTTTTAAGTTGCTCTTTTGTGAGCTGGCCTCAAAGCCGCAGGATTGCTTCAGGCCCTATTTTGGCTCCAGCGAGGCGGGCTGAGCCTTTTTTTACTTCTTATTCTTAATGGGAAATTAGAGTGACATGTGGCCGTCCAAACCCCTACAACTATTCTCTCATTGGTTCCCCCTCTTCCCGTTCATCCTCCTCACAATTTGCAAAATGTGTGAAACAGAAGTTTAAATGTGCTGATTCTCTAAGTGGGGAGATTCTAAGTAACGTGGCTGGAATGATGAACAGGAGCACCAGGAGAGGATAAATGAGGTGCATTTTAGACACATCTCCCCATCACATGGTGTACAGTCCTCTGGGTTTTCCATGCATGTTTTAGCTGTAGGAAGATCCCTTGAACCTGCAGATTTGGGACCCATTGAATGGGTACCAGGTAGTATTACTTTAAAGGGTGTGCATTTCCTCACCCAACCTCACATTTCTCTTAGCACGAACAGTTTCCAGCCTTATGTGTCATCCTGCTGTGGGTCTAGATGTGTTCAATCCATGTTGCATCACCGTCCCTGAGGAAAAGTTGTAAGAGGTTTTCTCTGTCTCTCTGTCGTTTATTTTTTTCAATTTATTACTATATTGGTTACAGCTGATTTTCAAAGCTCTGTTTCTTGCTGCTGTACATCCACTTGATTCACATACAGAGAGACATCAATAAATTCTTTTTCAGATTCTTACCAGTCATATATATTCTTTTCCGGTGACTTGAGTGTGCTGAGTGCAGTTCTTTTAGCTACCGTGTAGGCCTTGTTGATTATCAGTTTGGTATTTGGAATGGTATCTTTGCTAATTTCAACCTCCTGGATGATGCCTCACCCCTCCCCACCTTTCCCGTTTAGCAGCCTTACGCGTGTTTTCTACATACTTGACTATGTTTTTCTTTTGTAATTTATTTCATGTGTAGCCATTTTGGATTCCACCTTTAAGTGATATCTTATGATATGTGTCTTTTTCTTTTTGAATTATGTCACTTAGAATGATCATACGTAACTCCTCCGGAGTTGTTACAACTGGCCATATTTCATTGATTTCCAGGCTGAGTAATATTCCACTCTACATAAGTACCACATCTCTATCCATTTTTTCCCTCCAGAGACATTTAAGTTATATCCTAGTCGAGGATCTTTTAAACAGAGAGGCAGTAAACATTGGGGTGCCTGTGTCCTCTCGATTTTTGTTTTTCCCAAGACATACGCCCATGAGTGCAAGTGCCCTATGCTCTGTAGCTCATTTTTTAGATGCTTTAGTAAACACAATACACTTCTCCAGAATGGCCGTTGGCAATATACATTTCCACTATAAGCCTCACAGGGCTCCCTCTTCTCCTTGCCCTGTCCTGCATTTCTGGTGTTTACACTTTATGAGGATGGCTCTTCTGACTGATGCGAAGTGATATCTTTTGTAGTATTGATTTCCAGTGCCCACCTGTTTGGTTGGCTAAAAAAGTGTATGCCCTTTTCTTGAATATATACAGAAAAAAACGCATACAGCCTTTTTGGCCAACTGCAATGTTGGCAATGTTCAGCCCCTTTTCTTGTGCTTAATGGCGAGTCCTTTCTACCTCCTCAAATCCCTTTCCTGCCATTCTCCCTTGCTTACCAATCCTTTTCTCTGACTTTCCTCAAGACATTTTTCAGTGATAGATATTTTCAACTCTGCAGTTTCGTGAATTTTACTGCCCCTGAGTTCCATTGTTCAACTTGTGTTTATGGGAACTGGCCACAAAGCAGTGGGATTTCCTCAAGCCCTATACTGTTTCCATGGGCAACCCTAGCCTTTGGTCAATTCGTCTTCCTGATTGGAAATTAGAGTGACATGTGCCTGTCTGAACACCTAGGACTTGTCTCTCATTGTTCCTCATCCTTCCGCTTCATCCTCTGGACAAATTCCAAACTGTACGCAACAGGATGTTGACAGTGCTGACATCTCCAAGTGGGGAGACTGTTAGTAAAGACGCTGGAGGGGTGAACCCGAGCACCAGGAGATGAGGAGATGAGATGCCTTTTCCAAACTCTTCCCGATCAGACGGTATACCATCCTCTGGGTGTGACAGACATGTTTTAGCAGTAGGAAGAGTCCCATTCATGTAAGGAGAACACCAGGGCTTTTTCAAAATCAGTGTCTCCCCGAAACCCAAACTGGGGAATTTTTTAAGCTACGGCTACACATATGTTCATTAAGGGCCTTGGGAAGTAGGCAGAGTCCAAACTTTAGATGTTTGAAGTCTTCAGGGTCAGAAGCACTCACCACCGGCTTCCCTTAGGTTACACTTTAACTGTCATTGATAGATGATGTCAATAAAAATATCTATTCTTTTTCCGATTATTTCCCCTTATAGGTTATTGCAAAATATTGAGTGTAGTTCCCTGTGCTATACAGTAGTTCCTTGTTGATGATCTATTTTATACATAGCAGTGTGTATGTGTTAATTCCAAACTGTTAATTTATCCCTCCTCCCACCTTTCCCCTTTGGTAATAATAAATTATAAGATTTTATACTTCTCAGAAATGGGGGAGCTGAAAGAGGTATCATTTTCAATGGAAAAGCATTTAAAACAAGATTGAAGCTTTAACCAAGATTATTAGGTGTACATCCTTGGAAAGAAATCACTTCATTTCTCTAATATTGACCTGACAAATAAGACAAACCTTTTCACTGAACTTGCTTATAATAAAGTGATGGAAATATCAAATGGAAGTGTTAGAAACATCTTATTTTACCCGAGCCTTATAAACTGTTCTATGTTAACTACAGTTTGGCTCACACATCTGTTCATTGAAGTTACAATAGTCTCAATTTCTGTTACTGATCCTCCAGAGTGGACCCCAACAAGTGTCCCCCTGCCCAGTGTCATTGGGGCCAACAGATCGAGACTGAGTTTGGTTCACAAGCAAAGGAAACTTTATATTTTAAACAGAGAATGGAGAGGTGAGAGCACGCACTACCCCGTGGGCTGTGGGCTGGGCTGCTGTGTAGAGATCCTGTCAGAGTCAGTGGGAGGGAGGGGGCGGAGCACTCGAGGGCCGGGTTGGCTGCAGCTCAGCCTCTATATCTCGGAGTCTGCACTGGGCCCCAGGAGCTGAGGTGTCGACCCAGCCATTCTGCACTAGGAAATCTGGTCTGAAGTGCCGGGTGTGGAACCTCTGCATGCGGGACCCTAGGAGCACGTGAAATTAGACAAAGCACAAAGGATAAAAAAGGTCAGACTTGACTTTATTGCCCAGATTCTATTTTTATCTCCCAGGGATTTTTAATGGGCTTTGCTGGGGACAAACCCCTCCTCTGCCTTTTGTCCCGTTCCTCATTCTTGGAGTGCTGAGGGTGCAGACCCTTCTTCTGTAACTGCTGAGTGCTGAGTTGGGAGCCCTCATACCAGGGGACGAGGGTCAGAACTTCTCCCCAGCAGCCTCCAGGTGACGTTGATTGGCCCCAGGACCCCTGCCTCCCTGCTCGTCCGCCTGAGCACCAGCATTGGAAGTGTTATAGATTCTAATGACCTTTAAGGGTCCAGGAAAGAGATGTGCAGAGACGCTGTGGGGGCCGGTTTCACCCCGCCCCACATTTGTTCGGCCACCTTAGGCTGACCGTTTCTGCCAGCCTAGATGCTCTGACCAGTAGTCTGCTCTTTCTTCAATTAGGCCCCTGAATTAACGTAAAAACAGCACCAGGTGTCAGAGCCCTGCCCGCTCAACTCCCAGACAGTCCAGGGTCAATGGTGATCAAGGACCATGATGGCCACTGAGTCAACAGCCTTTTGAAGTAAACAGGAGTCCAGCCGGTCTTATTGGCCACCATCATCACGGTGTCTGTAGGCTTTTCTATGGTGACAGTGTGATATACGTTTCCCCCGCCAAGATTATTAGCTCCCCTCCGGGTGCAGTAAGTCCTGCAAGCAGTAGTCTACTCCTTCGGGACACACTATTGTTGTTTTATGAGAGAAACTCCAGGTCAAGTGATGTTCACACGAGTCGTCATGGTGCCCTGTTGCCCCCGGTTATCTCTCTGGATGTTGGAGTTGGAGGGCCTCCTCACTCGAGGTCGGTGTGCCCACGGAGTGAACCCTGCAACTTCAGGGCATGGTTGGTGATTAGGATCACCACGTGGGGTCCTTTTCCCTTAGGAGAGAGGTGGCCTTTTGGGCTGCTGATTTTCAGGTTTTTAGATACCGCCAGTATCTTGGCCAGATGTGGCAGTGGGCCAAGCCCCTTGGTGACTGTAGTTTATCCTACCTGGATGGCATTCTTGTGTTGTTCCATTTCAAGTGGTCCCAGTTTTTGCACTAATTCTCCAATGGCGACTCACCTTTCACCGGGAATGGAAAGGTCAAAGGGTTTAGCTCAATTAGGGAGTTCCAGGGCAAGGGTCTGAATTGACTGCTCTTTCCATTCTTGAAAGGCCACTTCTGGATTCTGTTCAAAAGGATCATCATCTTTTCCTTTCAGTGTTTCATATAGAGGCCCAGCTAGTAGACTGTAGTTAGGGATCCAGAAGCAGCAAACCCTGGCCTCCCCAGGAACCCCTAAGCTGTCTTCTAGTTTTAGAAAGGGGTAAGGCTGCAAATGGTTTCTTCCCTTTCCTGGGATGGGCTTCTCTGACCTTCTGTGAGAATGAAGCCCAGGCAGGTCACCGCAGTCTGTGATATTTGAGCTTTTTCTTGGACAACTTCTATCCTTTATTGGCTTGGTAGTTCAGAGGCCTCCTTAGTAGGGCTGGCGATCAGAATGTCATCTGCATATTGAAGGAGGGTTTCCTTTTCCAGAGGTAGAACTTTTTGGTCTTTAGCTAAGCTTTCCCCAAAGATGGTGTGGGAATTTTTGAACCCTTGGGGCAAGACGGCCCGGAAGTATTGTTTTAGTTGTATGTTGAGTCCTGCCACTCACAAGCCAAAATTTCTTGTGACTCTGGGACTAATGGAATACAAAAGAAGGCATCATTGAGACTAATACAGAATACCATGTCCTGGTGGTTGGTAGAATGACCAGCAGGGTGTAGGAATTAGGAGCAACTGGAGGTATATCCTCGGTGGCTTCACTGACTGTCCTGACATCCTTTACCAGGTCCCCAGCAGCCCATGGGGCTCTCGTGGTCAGGCCAATCCCAGGATATGGAGCTCTCCTGGGCAGGTACCCCACCCCCAACCCAGCCCACGGGGCTCTCGTGGTCAGGCCTCTCCCAGGATACAGAGCTACCCTTGCAGGTACCGTGGCAGGGCTGAGCACACAGGAACCGTGCACATAGCTCTCACTGAAGAGCACCCCCATCTCACCTGTCGCTCAGAGCTGACACAGAGCACCTCAGAGCAGGACTTGAACTAACAAACAGCAGCTCCGACAGGTCTGTGACCCTGGGCATCACTCTGTGTGGCCTCCCTCCACCTGGTCTTCCAGAGACTTCCACTGCACCCGGGGCACCAGGCCTCTGTCTCCAACCACCACCCACCCCTCCTCTCCCTGACTCCTGGGTTCCTCTCATTAGGAGAGGCTTTTCTTGAAGTTGTCTCCCACTCATGGGCCAGATAAAATGATTAGAAAACAAGCCAAAGCTGCAGCCCCTTGTCTATCCTGACTCTCAGGAGCCCACACCTGTTCCTTGGACCTGGCCGGTTCAGCAAGTTCCATTTTCTGCAACTGTGAGCCCCTGAGGGGTGATGATTGGCTGACCTGGGCAGCCTTACCGTGCCGGCCAGCCCTCCCCAGGTGTGCCTGGGTTGAGATCAATATAAATACCACTCCAGGCAGCAAGAGCCCCTGCAGCTGTGCCTGACGCCATTTTCTCTGCCCTGTCAGCAGTCTCGGGGCTGGGCTGGTGGGAGGGAGTGAGAGGCCACGGCTTTGTGGGTGGCCCAGTGTGAGTGGGGCTCTGCTGGACTTTCTGCAGCAGTTGCCAGGCTGCCACCTGCTAAAGAAGAGGATGTGTCACCCATACCTGCTGCTGGAATTTCTCCCTGGGCAGAGGTGAGGAAGGAAAAAAGCAGTGGGAGCAGGGACAGGACGGGTATCTCAGGCAGGGAAATGGAAATCTTCCAGAAGAGCACCCAGGACCAGGGCCATCCTGGCTGGCCTGCAGGCACCAAGTCAGCTGGCATGCTGTCACTCATGTGGCTCCATGGCCCTTCCTCTAGGCTTTCAAGTCCTTGTATATATTCAGGTGTTTTACCTGGGAAGGGTGGGAACAGTTCAGCAGCAACTGGCCTGGGGCTCAGCTCACGTTCACTCACAGATGCCTCGGCACGGTGCCCCAGCTTTGCAATGAGGACGCTTGTTGTGTGGGGGCTGCTGGCTGAATGGGAGACGATTCCCCACCACTGACCAACTTCAGAATTGTTTACAACAGGAGCAAGGGCCCTGATACGGTTTTCCTCTGAGTAACTGGTGGGTTCTGTTTTTTTTTTCTCTTTTTCGTTTTTGGTTCAAGGTAGAATTTATTCCTCTTTTTTGTATTTACAGATATAAGCATGGAAATAATTTATTCATATAAATACATGTATGTGAAGGGAATAATTGTTTTTTCTGTTTTGTTTTTTAAATTTTATTTCTTTTTAATTTTGAATTTTATTTTATATTTTTATACAGCAAGTTCTTATTTGTTATCTATTTTATACATATAAATGTTTACATGCCAATCCCAATCTCTCAACTCCTCCCACCACCACCCCCCCAAGAGCTTTCCCCCCTTGTTGTCCATACGATTGTTGTCTACATCTGTTGCTCTATTTATGCCTTGCAAAACGGTTAATCTGTACAGTTTTTCTAGGTTCCACATACATGCATGAATATACAAGATTTGTTTTTCTCTTTCTGACTTACTTCACTCTGTATGACAGTCTCTAGATCCATCGACGTCTCTACAAATGACCCAATTTCATTCCTTTCATGGCTTAGTAATATTCCATTTTATATATGTACCACATCTTTATGCATTCGTCTGTCTGTGGGCATTTAGGTTGCTTCCATTACCTCGATATTGTAAATAGTGATGCAATGAACATTGCGGTGAATGTCTCTTTTTGATTTATGGTTTTGTCTGGGTATATGTCCAGTACTGGGATTGCTGTATCATATGGTAATTCTATTAATAGTTTCTTAAGAAACTCCATATTGTTCTCCATAGTGACTGTATCAATTTATATTCCCAACAATAGTGGAAGAGGCTTCCTTTTCTCCACACCCTTTCCAGCATTTGTTGTTTGTAGATTTTCAGATGATGCCCATTCTAACAGGTGTGAGGTGATACCTCATTGTTGAGTCCATTTCGTTGAGCAAGGGGTAGGTCTTGTCTATTACATATTTGGATTATGGAACGGTATCTGTGCTAATTTCAAACTCTGGTTTTATGCAGCACCCCAACTCACCTTTCCCCTTAAGCAAGCATAAGTTGGTTTTCTAAACTTGAGACCCTGTTCTGTTTTGTAATTCAGTTCCTGTGTAGCCAAGTTTACATTCCGTGCATTAGTGATACCTTATGATGTTTCTTTTTCTGTGTGACTTATTTCACTTAGAATCATCGTGCCTCAATCCACTCATTATGCTGGTACAGGCCTGGTGACACAGATTTCATTGCTGAGTGGTATTCTGTTGTACGTAAGTACCGCAACTTCTTTATCAATTATTTGTTCTCTGGAATATTTAACTTGTACCGTAGAAGAGGTTCCTATAAACAGAGCCATCCCAAATTTTGGGGTGGCTGTGTCTTTTTGATTTTAATTTCCCTAAGCTATAAGACCATAAGTGGAAATGCCCTAGACTCTGTTGCTTTGTTTTTCAGATGTATCAGGAAACACTATACACTTCTCCAGAGTGACTGTTGGCAATTTACATCCCGCCCATCAGCATAACAAGGCTCCTAGTTCTCCATGGCCTGTCCTGCCTTTCTGGATTTTACACTTTTTTCAGATGGCCCTTTAGACCGGGGGGAAGTGACACTTCATAGTAGTTCGGATTTCCATTGTAAGCTTGCTTGGTTTGCCAAAAAGGGCGTATGTGTTTGTTCCTGAATATATTCAGGAACAAACTCATACGCCCTTTTTTGTCACGTGCATCATTGTCGATGTTCTGCCTCTTTTCCTATGCTTTAAATGCAAATCCAGTCTACCTCCTGAAATCGGTTTCCTGAAATTCTGCCCCGCTTTCAAGTCCTCTTCGCAGCCTTACTTCAATATATTTTTGGACATTATCTGTCATTTATAACTCTGCAGGTTTGTGAATTACAGGGCCCCTGAGCTCCTTTCTTCAACTCGCTTTCTTGTGAGCTGGCCGCAAACCCGCAAGACTGCTTCACGCCCTAATCTGCTTCTGGCAGGGCACGCTGAGCCTTTGGTTAATTCCTCTTCCTGGTGGGAAATGAGTGTTAAATATGCCCGTCCAGACACCTACCTCACTCTCAACCCCTTGGTGATGTGGGTCCTCTGGTTTGTGGCCACCTTTGCTGGGTTCCTCACCTTTCGATGATGTGGCCCCACTAGTGTGAGGACACTCCTGCCTGGTTCTCATCCACGTGGTTATGTGGACCCCCTGGTGAGAGTCTGTTCCTGGCTGTGTTCCTCACCCTTCTGTGAGGGAGACCCTCTGCTGATAGGTCACTCCTGCATGGCTGGCACACATTGCCTTGGTGAAGTCAGCTGTGTGGTGGCAGTTGGAGCGTGCTGGGGATCTCCTGCCCCCGGTGATGAGAGCCCTCTTGCGTCAGGCCCTAACTGCTGGGCTCACCAACTTTTCTTAGTGAGCCCAATGATGCTTGGGCACTCCTCTTAGGACCCCATCTCCATGGGGATGTGGGCCTTCTGCTCTGAGGTCCCAACGGCTGGGTTGTTCACATTTTCATGATGTGGGCTCTCTGGTGTTAGTTCACAGAGGCCTGGATCCCATAGCCTCTGTGCTCTTGGCCGCCTGCTGGGAGGTTCCAACTGCTGGATTCCTCACTTTTTTAATTTTTTAGGCCCTCTGTTGTGAGGATCCTCCTGCCTGCCTCACTCCCAGCCCCTTCGTGATGTGTGTCCTCTGGTTTGAGGTCACATGTGCTGGGTTCCTCACCTTTCGATGATGTGGGACCAATGGTCTTAGGAGACTCCTGCCTGGTTCACATCCCCTTTGTGATGTGGGCCCTCTGGTGAGAGTCTGATCCTGGCTGGGTTCCTCACCCATCTGTGAGGTGGGCCCTCTACTATCAGGTAACTCTTGCCTGGCTTGCTCACCTCGCCTTGTTGACATGAGCCCTCTGGTGGCACTTGGACCCTGCTGGGAGCCTCCTCACCTCTGTGATGAGGGCCCTCTGACGTCAGGCCCTAACTGTTGGGCTCCCCAACTTTTCTTAGTGAGCCCAGTGATGCTCGGGCACTCCTCTTAGGTTCCCATCTCCATGGGGATGTGGGCCTTCTGCTCTGAGGTTCCAACGGCTGGGTTGATCACAGTTTCATGATGTGGGCTCTCTGGTGTTAGTTCACTGTGGCCTGGATCCCATAGCCTCTGTGCTCTTGGCCGCCTGCTGGGAGGTTCCAACTGCTGGATTCCTCACTTTTTAAATTTTTTAGGCCCTCTGTTGTGAGGATCCTCCTGCCTGCCTCACTCCCAGCCCCTTCGTGATGTGTGTCCTCTGGTTTGAGGCCACATGTGCTGGGTTCCTCACCTTTCGATGATGTGGGACCAATGGTCTTAGGAGACTCCTGCCTGGTTCACATCCCCTTGGTGATGTGGGCCCTCTGTTGAGAGTCTGATCCTGGCTGGGTTCCTCACCTTCTTTGAGGTGGGCCGTCTGCTGTGAGGTCACTCCTGCCTGGCTTGCTCACCTCGCCTTGTGGACATGAGCCCTCTGGTGGCACTTGGAGCCTGCTGGGAGTCTCCTCCCCTCGGTGATGAGGACCCTCTGGCATCAGGCCCTAACTGCTGGGCTCACCACATTTTGTGATGTGCGCCCAGTGGTTCGAAGACACTCCATCCAGGTTCACATCCCCATTGGGATGTGGGCCTTCTGCTCTGAGGTCCCAACGGCTGGGTTGTTCACAGTTTCATGATGTGGGCTCTCTGCTGTTAGTTCGCTCTGGCCTGGATGTCATAGCCTCTGTGCTCTGGGCCGCCTGCTGGAAGGTTCCAACTGCTCGATTCCTCAACTTTTGTATTCTATGGGTCCTGTGTTGCGATGCTCCTCCTGCCTGCCTCACTCGCAACCCCTTCTTGATGTGGGTCCTCTGGTTTGAGGCCACATGGGCTGGGTTCCGCAACTTTCAATGATGTGGCCCCACTGGTGTGAGGACACTCCTGCCTGGTTCCCATCCCCTTGGTGATGTGGGCCTTCTGGTGACAGTCTTATCCTGGCTGGGTTCCTCACTCTTCTGTGAGGTAGGCCCTCTGCTGTGAGGTCAATCCTGCCTGACTTGCACACATCACCTTGGCGACGTGGGCCCTCTGTTGGCACATGGAGCCTGCTGGGAGCCTCCTGCCCTCGGTGATGACGGCCCTCTAGCATCAGGCCCTAACTGCTGGGCTCCCCACGTTTTCTGATGTGAACCCAGTGATGCCAGGACACTCCTGTCAGGTTCCCATCCCCATGGGGATGTGGGCTTTCTGCTCTGAGGTCCCAACGCCTGGGTGGCTCACAGTTTCATGATGTGGGCTCTCTGGTGTTAGTTCACTCCTGCCTGCATCCCATAGCTTCTGTGCTCTCGGCCGCCTGCTGGGAGGTTCCAAATGCTGGATTCCTCACCTTTTTTATTCTTTGGGCCCTCTGTTTTTAGGCTACTCCTACCTGCCTCACTCCCATCCCCTTTGTGATGTATGTCCTCTGATATGAGGCCGCATGTGCTGGGTTCTTCACCTTTCAATGATGTGGCCCCACTGGTGGGAGGACAGTCCTGACTGGTTCCCATCCCCTTGGTGTTGTGGGCCTTCTGGCAAGAGTCTCATCCTACCTCGGTTCCTCACCCTTCTGTGAGATAGGCCCTCTGCTGTGAGGTCACTACTGCCTGGCTGGCGCATGCCACCTTGTAGACGTGGGCCCTCTGTTGGCAGTTGGAACCTGCTGGGAGTCTCCTCCCCTCAGTTATGAGGGCTCCCTGGCGTCGGGCCCTAACTGCTGGGCTCCTAACATTTTCTGATATGTGCTAAGTGGTGCGAAGCCACTCCTGCCAGGTTCCCATCCCAATGGGGATGTGGGCCTTCTGTTCTGAGGTCCCAACGGCTGGGCTGCTCACAGGTTCATGATGTGGGCCCTCTGCTGTGAGTTCACTGTGGCCTGGATCCCATAGCCTCGGTGCTCTGGGCCACTTGCTGGGAGGTTCCAACTGCTGGATTCCTCAACTTTTATATTCTATGGACCCTGTGTTGTGAGGCCAGTCCTGCCAGCCTAATTCCGAAACCCTTGGTGATGTGGTTCCTCTGGTTTGAGGCTACATGTGCTGGGATCCTCACCTTTCGATGATGTTGTCCCACTGGTGTGGGGACACTCCTGCCTGGTTCCCATCCCCTTGGCGATGTGGGCCCTCTGGTGAGAGTCTGATCCTGGCTGTGTTCCTCACCCTTCTGTGAGGTGGGCCCTCTGCTGTGAGGTCACTCCTGCCGGGCTGGCACACATCGCCTTGGTGACATTGGCCCTCTGGTGGCAGCTGGAGCCTGCTGGGAGCCTCCTCCCCTTGGTGATGAGTGCCCTCTAGCGTCAGGCCCTAACTTCTGAGCACCCCACGTTTTCTGATGTGAGCCCAGTGATGCCAGGACACTCCTGTCATGTTCCCATCACCATGGGGATGTGGGCCTTCTGCTCTGAGGTCCCAATGTCTGGGTTGCTCACAGTTTCATGATGTGGGCTGTCTGGTGTTAGTTCACTCTGGCTTGGATCCCCTAGCCTCTGTGCTCTGGGCCACCTGCTGGGAGGTTCCAACTGCTGGATTCCTCACCTTTCTTATTTTGGGGCCCTCTGTTGTGAGGCTCCTCCTGCCTGCCTCACTCCCAGCCCCTTGGTGATAGGTGTCCTATGGTTTGAAGCCACATGTTCTGGGTTCCTCACCTTTAGATGATGTGGCCCTACTCATGTGAGGACACTCCTGCCTGGTTCCAATCCATTTGGTGATGTGGGCCCTCTGGTGCACGTCTGATCCTGACTGGGTTCGTCACACTTCTCTGAGGTGGGCCCTCTGCTGTGAGGTCATTCGTGCCTGGTTGGCACACATCGCCTTGGTGACGTCAGCCCTCTGGTGGCAGTTGGAGCCTGCTGGGAGCCTCCTTCCCTTGGTGATGAGGGTCCTCTGGCGTCAGGCCCTAACTGCAGGTCTCCCAAAATTTTCTGACATGTTCTCAGTGGTGCGAGGACACTCCTACCAGATTTATATCCCCATGGGGATGTGGGCCTCCTGCTCTGAGGTCCCAATGGCTGGGTTGCTCAGTTTCATGACATGGGCCCTCTTCTGTGAGTTCACTGTGGCCTGGATCCCATAGCCTCGGTGCTCTGGGCCACCTGCTGGGAGGTTCCAACTGCTGGATTCCTCACTTTTTTATTCTATGGGCCCAGTGTTGTGAGGCTACTCCTGCCTGCCTCACTCCAAGGCCCTTGGTGATGTGGGTCCTCTGGTTTGAGGACACATGTGCTGAGTACGTCACCTTTCGCTGATGTGGCCCCACTGGTGTGAAGACACTCCTGCCTGGTTCCCATCCCCTTGGTGATGTGGGCCCTCTGGTGAGAGTCTGATGTTGGCTGGGTTTCTCACCCTTCTGTGAGGTGGGACCTCTGCTGTGAGGTAACTCATGCCTGGCTTGCTCATGTTGCCTTGGCAACGTGAGCACTCAGGTGGCAGTTGGGGCCTGCTGAGAATCTCCTCCCCTCGGTTATGAGAGCTCTGGATAAAACACATATGCCCTTTTTTGCCAAGTGCATTATTTTCCAAGTTCTGTCTCTTTTCCTATGCTTTAAGAGCGACTCCCGTGTACCTTCTGAAATCGGTCTCCAGCAATTCTGCCCCGCATTCAAGTCCTCTTCGCAGCCTTACTTCAATATATTTTTGGACGATAGCTGTCATTTATAACTCTGCAGGTTTGTGCATTACAGTGCCCCTGAGCTCCTTTCTTCAACTCGCTTTCTTGTGAGCTGGCCGCAACACTGCCGTCTTGCTTCAGGCCCTAGTGTGGTTCCGGCATGGCACGCTGAGCCTTTGGTTAATTCCTCTTCCTGGTGGGAAATGAGAGTTAAATTTGCCCGTCCAGACACCTCCAGCTAGTCTCTCATTGGTTCTCCCTATTCCTGTTCATTTTCCGCAGAAATTGCAAACTGGGCCAAACAGGAGGTTAAAGGCACTGAATCTCCAAGTGGGGAGAGTGTTAGTAAAGCGTCTGGAATGTTGCACCCGAGTACCAGGGGACGAAAACTGAGACACATTTGAACACGTTTCCCGATCACACGGTGGATCATACTCTGGGTTCCACATGCATGTTTTAGCTGAAGGAAGAATCCCTTAAACCTGGAGAGTTGAGACCCATGGAATGGGTACCATGCAATATGACTTCAAAGGGTCTGCATTTGCTCACCAAACCTCACCAATCCTATCACTGCTGCGTTTATGCCGCTGTACACACGCTTGATTCTCTTTCGGAGACATATAAATCCATAGGTTTTAAGATTCTTACTTGTCACGTATATTCTTAGGCGTTTAATATGGGGCGTTGAGTCCACTTCGTTGAGCAAGGAGTAGCTCATGTCTATTACATATTTGGTTTATGGAACGGTATCTGTGCTAATTTCAATCTCTGGTTTTATGCAGCACCCCAACTCAGCTTTCCCCTTAAGCAAGCATAAGTTGGTTTTCTACATTTGAGACCCTGTTCTGTTTTGTAATTCAGTTCCTGTGTAGCCAAGTTTACATTCCGTGTAGTAGTGATATCTTATGATGTTTCTTTTTCTGTGTGACTTATGTCACTTAGAATCATCGTACCTGAATCCACTCATTATGCTGCTATGGGCCTGATGACATAGATTTCATTGCTGAGTTATATTGCATCGTACGTAAGTACGACAAATTCTTTATCCATTTTTCGCTTTCTGTGATATTGAACTTGTACCGTAAACGAGGTTTTTGTAAACAGAGCTGTCCCAAACTTTGGGGTGGCTGTGTCTTTTTGATTTTAAATTCCCTAATCTATAGAACCATAAGTGGAAGTGCCCTAGGCTCTGTTGCTTTGTTTTTTAGATGTTTCAGGAAACACCATACTCTTCTACAGAGTGGCTATTGGCAATTTACATCCCGCCCATCAGCATAACAAGGCTCCCAGTCCTCCATGGCCTGTCCTGCCTTTCTGGATTTTACACTTTTTTCAGATGGCCCTTTTGACCGGGGGGCAGTGAGACTTCATTGTAGTGCAGATTTCTTTTGCAAGCTTGCTTGGTTGGCCAAAAAGGGCGTGTCCGTTTTTTCCTGAGGAAAAAACGGATACGCCCTTTTTGGCCAAGTGCATCATTGTGGACGGTCTGCCTCTTTACCTATGCTTTACATGCAATTCCAGTCTACCTCCTGAAATCGGTTTCCTGCAATTCTGCCCCGCTTTCAACTCCACTTGGCGGCCTTACTTCAATATATTTTTGGACGATAGCTGTCATTTATAACTCTGCAGGTCTGTGAATGACAGTGCCCCTGAGCTCCTTTCTTCAACTCGCTTTCTTGTGAGCTGGCCGCAACACCGCAGGATTGCTTCAGGCCCTAGTGTGGTTCCGGCATGGCACACTGAGCCTTTGTTTAATTCCTCTTCCTGGTGGGAAATGAGAGTTAAATTTGCCCGTCCAGACACCTCCAGCTAGTCTCTCATTGGTTCTCCCTATTCCTGTTCATTTTCCGCAGAAATTGCAAACTGGGCCAAACAGGAGGTTAAAGGCACTGACTCTCCAAGTGGGGAGAGTGTTAGTAAAGCGTCTGGAATGTTGCACCCGAGTACCGGGGGACGAAACCTGAGACAACTTTGAACACGTTTCCCGATCACACGGTGGATCATACTCTGGGTTCCACATGCATGTTTTAGCTGAAGGAAGAATCCCTTAAACCTGGAGAGTTGAGACCCATGGAATGGGTACCATGCAATATGACTTCAAAGGGTCTGCATTTGCTCACCGAACCTCACTAATCCTATCACTGCTGCGTTTATGCCGCTGTACACACGCTTGATTCTCTTTCGGAGACATATAAATCCATAGGTTTTAAGATTCTTACTAGTCAGGTATATTCGTAGGCGTTTAATATGGGGTGTTGAGTCCACTTCGTTGAGCAAGGAGTAGCTCTTGTCTATTACATATTTGGCTTATGGAACGGTATCTGTGCTAATTTCAATCTCTGGATTTTTGCAGCACCCCAACTCACATTTCCCCTTAAGCAAGCATAAGTTGGTTTTCTACATTTGAGACCCTGTTCTGTTTTATAATCCAGTTCCTGTGTAGCCAAGTTTACATTCCGTGTAGTAGTGATATCTTATGATGTTTCTTTTTCTCTGTGACTTATTTCACTTAGAATCATCGTACCTGAATCCACTCGTTATGCTTCTCTGGGCCTGACGACATAGATTTCATTGCTGAGTGATATTGCATTGTACATAAGTACCACAACTTCTTTATCCATTTTGCGCTTTCTGTGATATTGAACTTGTACCGTAAACGAAGTTTTTGTAAACAGAACCGTCCCAAACTTTGGGGTGGCTGTGTCTTTTTGAATTTAATTTCCCTAAGCTATAGGAACATAAGTGGAATTGCCCTAGGCTCTGTTGCTTTGTTTTTTAGATGTTTCAGGAAACACCATACACTTCTCCAGAGTGGCTGTTGGCAATATACATCCCGCCCATGAGCATAACAAGGCTCCCAGTTCTCCATGACCTGTCCTGTCTTTCTGGATTTTACACTTTTTTCAGAAGGCCCTTTTGACCGGGGGGCAGTGAGACTTCATTGTAGTGCAGATTTCCTTTGCAAACTTGCTTGGTTGTCCAAAAAGGGCGTATGCGTTTTTTCCTGAATATATTCAGGAAAAAACGCATACGCCCTTTTTGGCCAAGTGCATCATTGTGGACGTTCTGCCTCTTTCCCTGTGGTTTACATGCAAATCCAGTCTACCTCCTGAAATCGGTTTCCTGCAATTCTGCCCCGCTTTCAAGTCCTCTTGGCAGCCTTACTTCAATATATTTTTGGACGATAGCTGTCAATTTTAACTCTGCAGGTTTGTGAATGACAGTGCCCCTGAGCTCCTTTCTTCAACTCGCTTTCTTGTGAGCTGGCCGCAACACCGCAGGATTGCTTCAGGCCCCAGTGTGGTTCCGGCATGGCACGCTGAGCCTTTGGTTAATTCCTCTTCCTGGTGGGAAATGAGAGTTAAATTTGCCCGTCCAGACACCTCCAGCTAGTCTCTCATTGGTTCTCCCTATTCCTGTTCATTTTCCGCAGAAATTGCAAACTGGGCCAAACAGGAGGTTAAAGGCACTGACTCTCCAAGTGGGGAGAGTGTTAGTAAAGCATCTGGAATGTTGCACCCGAGTACCAGGGGACGAAAACTGACACAATTGAACACGTTTCCCGAGCACACGGTGGATCATACTCTGGGTTCCACATGCATGTTTTAGCTGAAGGAAGAATCCCTTAAACCTGGAGAGTTGAGACCCATGGAATGGGTACCATGCAATATGACTTCAAAGGGTCTGCATTTGTCCACCGAACCTCACCAATCCTATCACTGCTGCGTTTATGCCGCTGTACACACGCTTGATTCTCTTTCAGAGACATATAAATCCATAGGTTTTAAGATTCTTCCTAGTCAGGTATATATTCTTAGGCGTTTATTATGGGGTGTAGAGTCCACTTCGTTGAGCAAGGAGTAGCTCTTGTCTATTACATATTTGGCTTATGGAACGGTATCTGTGCTAATTTCAATCTCTGGTTTTATGCAGCACCCCAACTCACCTTTCCCCTTAAGCAAGCATAAGTTGGTTTTCTACATTTGAGACCCTGTTCTGTTTTGTAATTCAGTTCCTGTGTAGCCAAGTTTACATTCCGTGTAGTAGTGATATCTTATGATGTTTCTTTTTCTGTGTGACTTATTTCACTTAGAATCATCGTACCTGAATCCACTCATTATGCTGCTATGGGCCTGATGACATAGATTTCATTGCTGCGTGATATTGCATTGTACGTAATTACCACAACTTCTTTATCCATTTTTCACTTTCTGTGATACTGAACTTGTACCGTAAATGAGGTTCTTGTAAACAGAGCCGTCCCAAACTTTGGGGTGGCTGTGTCTTTTTGATTTTAATTTCCCTAAGCTATAGGACCATAAGTGGAAGTGCCCTAGGCTCTGTTGTTTTGCTTTTTAGATGTTTCAGGAAACACCATACACTTCTCCAGAGTGGCTGTTCGCAATTTACATCCTGCACATCAGCATAACAAGGTTCCCAATTCTCCATGGCCTGTCCTGCCTTTCTGGATTTTACACTTTTTTCAGATGGCCCTTTTGACCGGGGGCAGTGAGACTTCATTGTAGTGCAGATATCCTTTGCAAGCTTGCTTGGTTGGCCAAAAAGGGCGTATGCGTTTTTTCCTGAATATATTCAGGAAAAAAGGCATACGCCCTTTTTGGCCAAGTGCATCATTGTGGACGTTCTTCCTCTTTTCCTATGCTTTACATGCTATTCCAGTCTACCTCCTGAAATCGGTTTCCTGCAATTCTGCCCCGCTTTCAAGTCCTCTTGGCAGCCTTACTTCAATATATTTTTGGACGATAGCTGTCATTTATAACTCTGCAGGTATGTGAATGACAGTGCCCCTGAGCTCCTTTCTTCAACTCGTTTTCTTGTGAGCTGGCCGCAACACCGCAGCATTGCTTCAGGCCCTAGTGTGGTTCTGGCATGGCACGCTGAGCCTTTGGTTAATTCCTCTTCCTGGTGGGAAATGAGAGTTAAATTTGCCCGTCCAGACACCTCCAGCTAGTCTCTCATTGGTTCTCCCTATTCCTGTTCATTTTCCGCAGAAATTGCAAACTGGGCCAAACAGGAGGTTAAAGGCACTGACTCTCCAAGTGGGGAGAGTTTAAGTAAAGCGTCTGGAATGTGTCACCCGAGTACCAGGGGACAAAAACTGAGACACATTTGAACATGTTTCCCGATCACACGGTGGATCATACTCTGGGTTCCACATGCATGTTTTATCTGAAGGAAGAATCCCTTAAACCTGGAGAGTTGAGACCCATGGAATGGGTACCATGCAATATGTCTTCAAAGGTTCTGCATTTGCTCACCGAACCTCACCAATCCTATCACTGCTGCGTTTATGACACTGTACACATGCTGGATTCTCTTTCGGAGACATATAAATCCATAGGTTTTAAGATTCTTTCTAGTCAGGTATATTCTTACGCGTTTATTATGGGGTGTAGAGTCCACTTCGTTGAGCAAGGAGTAGCTCTTGTCTATTAAATATTTGGCTTATGGAACGGTATCTGTGCTAATTTCAATCTCTGGTTTTATGCAGCACCCCAATTCACCTTTCGCCTTAAGCAAGCACAAGTTTGTTTTCTACATTTGAGACCCTGTTCTGTTTTGTAATTCAGTTCCTGTGTAGCCAAGTTTACATTCCTTGTAGTAGTGATATCTTATGATGTTTATTTTTCTGTGTGACTTATTTCACTTAGAATCATCGTACCTGAATCCACTCATTATGCTGCTACGGGCCTGATGACATAGATTTCATTGCTGAGTGATATTGCATTGTACGTAAGTACCACAACTTCTTTATCCATTTTTCGCTTTCTGTGATATTGAACTTGGACCATAAATGAGGTTCTTGTAAACAGAGCTGTCCCTAACTTTGGGGTGGCTGAGTCTTTTTGATTTTAATTTCCCTAAGCTATAGGACCATAAGTGGAAGTGCCCTAGGCTCTGTTGCTTTGTTTTGTAGATGTTTCAGGAAACACCATACACTTCTCCAGAGTGGCTGTTGGCAATTTACATCCCGCCCATGAGCATAACAAGGCTCCCAGTTCTCCATGGCCTGTCCTGCCTTTCTGGATTTTACACTTTTTTCAGATGGCCCCTTTGACCGGGGGGCAGTGAGACTTCATTGTAGTGCAGATTTCCTTTTCAAGCTTCCTTGGTTGGCCAAAAAGGGCGTATGCGTTTTTTCCTGAATATATTCAGGAAAAAACGCATACGCCCTTTTTGGCCAAGTGCATCATTGTGGACGTTCTGCCTCTTTTCCTATGCTTTACATACAATTCCAGTCTACCTCCTGAAATCGGTTTCCTGCAATTCTGCCCCGCTTTCAAGTCCTCTTGGCAGCCTTACTTCAATATCTTTTTGGACGATAGCTGTCATTTATAACTCTGCAGGTTTGTGAATTACAGTGCCCCTGAGCTCCTTTCTTCAACTCGCTTTGTTGTGAGCTGGCCGCAACACCGCAGCATTGCGTCAGGCCCTAGTGTGGTTCCGGCATGGCACGCTGAGCCTTTGGTTAATTCCTCTTCCTGGTGGGAAATGAGAGTTAAATTTGCCTGTCCAGACACCTCCAGCTAGTCTCTCATTGGTTCTCCCTATTCCTGTTCATTTTCCGCAGAAATTGCAAACTGGGCCAAACAGGAGGTTAAAGGCACTGACTCTCCAAGTGGGGAGAGTGTTAGTAAAGCGTCTGGAATGTTGCACCCGAGTACCGGGGTACGAAAACTGACTCACATTTGAACACGTTTCCCGATCACACGGTGGATCATACTCTGGGTTCCACATGCATGTTTTAGCTGAAGGAAGAATCCCTTAAACCTGGAGAGTTGAGACCCATGGAATGGGTACCATGCAATATGACTTCAAAGGGTCTGCATTTGCTCACCGATCCTCACCAGTCCTATCACTGCTGCGTTTATGCCGCTGTACACACACTTGATTCTCTTGCAGAGACATATAAATCCATAGGTTTTAAGATTCTTACTAGTCAGGTATATTATTAGGCGTTTAATATGGGGTGTTGAGTCCACTTCGTTGAGCAAGGTTTAGCTCTTGTCTATTACATATTTGTCTTATGGAACGGTATCTGTGCTAATTTCAATCTCTGGTTTTGTGCAGCACCCCAACTCACCTTTCCCCTTAAGCAAGCATACGTTGGTTTTCTACATTTGAGACCCTGTTCTGTTTTGTAATTCAGTTCCTCTGTAGCCAAGTTTACATTCCGTGTAGTAGTGATATTTTATGATGTTTCTTTTTCTGTGTGACTTATTTCTCTTAGAATCATCGTACCTGAATCCACTCATTATGCTGCTACGGGCCTGATGACATAGATTTTATTGTTGAGTGAGATTGCATTGTACGTAAGTACCACAACTTCTTTATCCATTTTTCGCTTTTTGTGATATTGAACTTGTACCGTAAACGAGGTTCTTGTAAACAGAACCGTCCCAAATTTTGGGGTGGCTTTGTCTTTTTGATTTTAATTTCCCTAAGCTATAGGACCATAAGTGGAAGTGCCCCAGGCTCTGTTGCTTTTTTTTTAGATGTTTCAGGAAACACCATACACTTCTCCAGAGTGGCTGTGGGCAATTTACATCCCGCCCATGAGCATAACAAGGCTCCCAGTTCTCCATGGCCTGTCCTGCCTTTCTGGATTTTACATTTTTTTCAGATGGCCCTTTTGACCGGGGGGCAGTGAGACTTCATTGTAGTGCAGATTTCCTTTGCAAGCTTGCTTGGTTGGCCAAAAAGGGCGTATGCGTTTTTTCCTGAATATATTCAGGAAAAAACGCATACGCCCTTTTTGGCCAAGTGCATCATTGTGGACGTTCTGCCTCTTTTCCTATGCTTTACATGCAATTCCAGTCTACCACCTGAAATCAGTTTCCTGCAATTCTGCCCCGCTTTCAAGTCCTCTTGGCAGCCTTACTTCAATATATTTTTGGACGATAGCTGTCATTTATAACTCTGAAGTTTTGTGAATTACAGTGTCCCTGAGCTCCTTTCTTCAACTTGCTTTCTTGTGAGCTGGCCGCAACACCGCAGCCTTGCTTCAGGCCCTAGTGTGGTTCCGGCTTGGCACGTTGAGCCTTTGGTTAACTCCTCTTCCTGGTGGGAAATGAGAGTTAAATTTGCCCGTCCAGACACCTCCATCTATTCTCTCATTGGTTCTACCTATTCCTGTTCATTTCCCGCAGAAATTGCAAACTGGGCCAAACAGAAGTTTAAAGGCACTGACTCTCCAAGTGGAAAGAGTGTTAGTAAAACGTCTGGAATGTTGCACCCGAGTACCAGGGGAGGAAACCTGAGACACATTTGAATACGTTTCTCGATCACACGGTGGATCATACTCTGGGTTCCACATGCATGTTTTAGCTGAAGGAAGAATCCCTTAAACCTGGAGAGTTGTGACCCATGGAATGTGTACCATGCAATATGACTTCAAAGGGTCTGCATTTGCTCACCGAACCTCACCAATCCTATCACTGCTGCGTTTATGACACTGTACACACGCTTGATTCTCTTTCGGAGACATATATATCCATAGATTTTAAGATTCTTACTAGTCAGGTATATTCTTAGGCGTTTAATATGGGGTGTTGAGTCCACTTCGTTGAGCAAGGAGTAGCTCTTGTCTATTACATATTTGGCTTATGGAACGGTATCTGTGCTAATTTCAATCTCTGGTTTTATGCAGCACCCCAACTCACCTTTCCCCTTAAGCAAGCATAAGTTCGTTTTCTACATTTGAGACCCTGTTCTGTTTTGTAATTCAGTTCCTGTGTAGCCAAGTTTACATTCCGTGTAGTAGTGATATCTTATGATGTTTCTTTTTCTTTGTGACTTATTTCACTTAGAATCATCGTACCTGAATCCACTCATTATGCTGCTATGGGCCTGATGACATAGATTTCATTGCTGAGTGATATTGCATTGTACGTAAGTACCACAACTTCTTTATCCATTTTTCGCTTTCTGCGATATTGAACTTGTACCGTAAACGAGGTTCTTGTAAACAGAGCCGTCCCAAACTTTGGGGTGGCTGTGTCTTTTTTATTTTAATTTCCCTAAGCTATAGGACCATAAGTGGAAGTGCCCTAGGCTCTGTTGCTTTGTTTTTTAGATGTTTCAGGAAACACCATACACTTCTTCAGAGTGGCTGTTGCCAATTTACATCCCGCCCACCAGCATAACAAGGCTCCCAGTTCTCCATGGCCTGTCCTGCCTTTCTGGATTTTACACTTTTTCAGATGGCCCTTTTGACCTGGGGGAAGTGAGACTTCATTGTAGTGCAGATTTCCTTTGCAAGCTTGCTTGGTTGGCCAGAAAGGGCATATGCGTTTCTTCCTGAATATATTCAGGAAGAAACGCATGCGCCCTTTTTGGCCAAGTGCATCATTGTCGACGTTCTGAGTCTTTTCATATGTTGTCAATGCAATTCTAGTCTACCTCTTGAAATCGGTTTCCTGCAATTCTACCTTGCTGTCAGTGCTTCTTCATAGCCTTACCTCAATATACTTTTGGAAAATAGTTGGCCTTTATAACTCTGCAGGTTTTTGAATTGCAGTGGCCCTTAGCTCCATTTTTCAGCTCTTATTTTTGTGATCTTGCCTCATATCCACAGGATTTTTTCATGCCCTATTCTTCTTCTGGGGCGCCTTGCTCTGCCTTTGGTTAATTCTTCTTCCTGATGTGAAATTAGAGTGACATGTGCCCATTGAAACCGCTACAGCTATTTTCTCACTGGTTCCCCCTATTCCCATTCATCCTCCGCACTAACTGCAGACTGTGCGATACCGGAACTTAAAGGCATTGACTCTCCGTGTGGGGATGTTGTTAGTAAAGTGGCTGGAATGTTGATCCGGAGCCCCAGGAGAGGAAAATGAGGTGCGTTTTAGAAACCTTTCCCGATCATATGGTATACCATCCGCTGGATTTCCCATGCATGGTTTAGCTGTAGGAAGATTCCCTTCAACCTGGAGTGTTGGGACCCTTGGAATGAGTAGCATGAAGTATTGCATTAAACTTTCGGCAGTTGCTCACCAAAGCTCACCAATCCTCTCAGCCCCAAGTGTCCAGCCTTATGTCTTATCCAGCTGTGGGTTTATATGTGGTCATTCCAGGTTGCATCACAGCCCCTGAGCGAATTTTGTAAGAATTTTTCTCTCTTTCATTGTTTCTGCGTTTTGGTTTTAAAATTTATTTCTATAATGGGGTTTAGCTCATTTTCACTGCTGTGTTTGGCCACTCTGCACACACTTGATTCCCTTATGGAGATATATCAATACATGGGTTTTAAGATTCTTATTACTCAGATATATTTCTCTGCGGTGTATAGGGTGTGTTGAGGCCAGTTCATTGAGCAAGGTGTAGATCTTGTCTAATACCTATTTGGTTTATTGAACGGTATCTGTGCTAATTTCAAACTCTGGTTTTATGCATCACCCCACCTCTCCTTTCCCCTTAAGCTGACATAAGTGTGTTTTCTAAATGTGAGACACTGTTCTGTTTTGTAATTCATTTTTTGTGCAGCCATATTTATCCTCCCTCTATAAGTGATATCTTATGATATGTTTCTTTTTCTGTTTGACTTATTTCAAGTAGTATTATCGGACCTAAATCCACTCTTTATCCTTCTACTAGCCTTATTACATTGATTTCATGGTGAAGAGATATTCCATTGTACATAAGTACCACATTTTCTTTATCCATTGTTCTCTTTCCTGGGATATTTAAGGTGTACTGAAGTTGAGGTTCTTGTAAACAGAGTAGGCCTAAACTGTGGTGTGCTTGTGTCTTGTTGATTTTTAGACTTCCCTAGATATACTTCCATGATTGGAAGTGCCCTATGCTCTGTAGCTCTGTTTTTTAGATGATTTAGGAACCACCATACACTTCTCCAGAGTGGCTCTCGGCAGTTCACACACTGTCCATCAGCGTATAAAGGCTCCCTGTTCTCCATGGCCTGTCCTGCATTTCTGGTTTTTACAATTTTTTCGGATGGCCCTTTTGACCGGTGGGAAATGAGACTTCTTTGTTGTGCACATTTGCATTGCTTGCTTGCTTGGTTGCCCATAAAGTGCGTATGCGTTTTTTCCTGGATATATTCAGGAAAAAACGCATACTCCTTTTTGGGCCAACTGCATCATTGTCGAAATTCTGCCGCTTTTCATGTGCTTTAAAGACGAGTCCAATCTATCTCTTGAAATCTGTTTCTTGCAATTCTGTCTTGCATTCAGATCCTCTTCTTTGCCTTACCTCAACATATTTTTGGACGTTAGTTTTCATTTATAACTCTGCAGGTTTGTGAATTGCAGTGACCCTGAGCTCCATTTTTTAAGTTGCTCTTTTGTGAGCTGGCCTCAAAGCCGCAGGATTGCTTCAGGCCCTATTTTGGCTCCAGCGAGGCGGGCTGAGCCTTTTTTTACTTCTTATTCTTAATGGGAAATTAGAGTGACATGTGGCCGTCCAAACCCCTACAACTATTCTCTCATTGGTTCCCCCTCTTCCCGTTCATCCTCCTCACAATTTGCAAAATGTGTGAAACAGAGGTTTAAATGTGCTGATTCTCTAAGTGGGGAGATTCTAAGTAACGTGGCTGGAATGATGAACAGGAGCACCAGGAGAGGATAAATGAGGTGCATTTTAGACACATCTCCCCATCACATGGTGTACAGTCCTCTGGGTTTTCCATGCATGTTTTAGCTGTAGGAAGATCCCTTGAACCTGCAGATTTGGGACCCATTGAATGGGTACCAGGTAGTATTACTTTAAAGGGTGTGCATTTCCTCACCCAACCTCACATTTCTCTTAGCACGAACAGTTTCCAGCCTTATGTGTCATCCTGCTGTGGGTCTAGATGTGTTCAATCCATGTTGCATCACCGTCCCTGAGGAAAAGTTGTAAGAGGTTTTCTCTGTCTCTCTGTCGTTTATTTTTTTCAATTTATTACTATATTGGTTACAGCTGATTTTCAAAGCTCTGTTTCTTGCTGCTGTACATCCACTTGATTCACATACAGAGAGACATCAATAAATTCTTTTTCAGATTCTTACCAGTCATATATATTCTTTTCCGGTGACTTGAGTGTGCTGAGTGCAGTTCTTTTAGCTACCGTGTAGGCCTTGTTGATTATCAGTTTGGTATTTGGAATGGTATCTTTGCTAATTTCAACCTCCTGGATGATGCCTCACCCCTCCCCACCTTTCCCGTTTAGCAGCCTTACGCGTGTTTTCTACATACTTGACTATGTTTTTCTTTTGTAATTTATTTCATGTGTAGCCATTTTGGATTCCACCTTTAAGTGATATCTTATGATATGTGTCTTTTTCTTTTTGAATTATGTCACTTAGAATGATCATACGTAACTCCTCCGGAGTTGTTACAACTGGCCATATTTCATTGATTTCCAGGCTGAGTAATATTCCACTCTACATAAGTACCACATCTCTATCCATTTTTTCCCTCCAGAGACATTTAAGTTATATCCTAGTCGAGGATCTTTTAAACAGAGAGGCAGTAAACATTGGGGTGCCTGTGTCCTCTCGATTTTTGTTTTTCCCAAGACATACGCCCATGAGTGCAAGTGCCCTATGCTCTGTAGCTCATTTTTTAGATGCTTTAGTAAACACAATACACTTCTCCAGAATGGCCGTTGGCAATATACATTTCCACTATAAGCCTCACAGGGCTCCCTCTTCTCCTTGCCCTGTCCTGCATTTCTGGTGTTTACACTTTATGAGGATGGCTCTTCTGACTGATGCGAAGTGATATCTTTTGTAGTATTGATTTCCAGTGCCCACCTGTTTGGTTGGCTAAAAAAGTGTATGCCCTTTTCTTGAATATATACAGAAAAAAACGCATACAGCCTTTTTGGCCAACTGCAATGTTGGCAATGTTCAGCCCCTTTTCTTGTGCTTAATGGCGAGTCCTTTCTACCTCCTCAAATCCCTTTCCTGCCATTCTCCCTTGCTTACCAATCCTTTTCTCTGACTTTCCTCAAGACATTTTTCAGTGATAGATATTTTCAACTCTGCAGTTTCGTGAATTTTACTGCCCCTGAGTTCCATTGTTCAACTTGTGTTTATGGGAACTGGCCACAAAGCAGTGGGATTTCCTCAAGCCCTATACTGTTTCCATGGGCAACCCTAGCCTTTGGTCAATTCGTCTTCCTGATTGGAAATTAGAGTGACATGTGCCTGTCTGAACACCTAGGACTTGTCTCTCATTGTTCCTCATCCTTCCGCTTCATCCTCTGGACAAATTCCAAACTGTACGCAACAGGATGTTGACAGTGCTGACATCTCCAAGTGGGGAGACTGTTAGTAAAGACGCTGGAGGGGTGAACCCGAGCACCAGGAGATGAGGAGATGAGATGCCTTTTCCAAACTCTTCCCGATCAGACGGTATACCATCCTCTGGGTGTGACAGACATGTTTTAGCAGTAGGAAGAGTCCCATTCATGTAAGGAGAACACCAGGGCTTTTTCAAAATCAGTGTCTCCCCGAAACCCAAACTGGGGAATTTTTTAAGCTACGGCTACACATATGTTCATTAAGGGCCTTGGGAAGTAGGCAGAGTCCAAACTTTAGATGTTTGAAGTCTTCAGGGTCAGAAGCACTCACCACCGGCTTCCCTTAGGTTACACTTTAACTGTCATTGATAGATGATGTCAATAAAAATATCTATTCTTTTTCCGATTATTTCCCCTTATAGGTTATTGCAAAATATTGAGTGTAGTTCCCTGTGCTATACAGTAGTTCCTTGTTGATGATCTATTTTATACATAGCAGTGTGTATGTGTTAATTCCAAACTGTTAATTTATCCCTCCTCCCACCTTTCCCCTTTGGTAATAATAAATTATAAGATTTTATACTTCTCAGAAATGGGGGAGCTGAAAGAGAGGTATCATTTTCAATGGAAAAGCATTTAAAACAAGATTGAAGCTTTAACCAAGATTATTAGGTGTACATCCTTGGAAAGAAATCACTTCATTTCTCTAATATTGACCTGACAAATAAGACAAACCTTTTCACTGAACTTGCTTATAATAAAGTGATGGAAATATCAAATGGAAGTGTTAGAAACATCTTATTTTACCCGAGCCTTATAAACTGTTCTATGTTAACTACAGTTTGGCTCACACATCTGTTCATTGAAGTTACAATAGTCTCAATTTCTGTTACTGATCCTCCAGAGTGGACCCCAACAAGTGTCCCCCTGCCCAGTGTCATTGGGGCCAACAGATCGAGACTGAGTTTGGTTCACAAGCAAAGGAAACTTTATATTTTAAACAGAGAATGGAGAGGTGAGAGCACGCACTACCCCGTGGGCTGTGGGCTGGGCTGCTGTGTAGAGATCCTGTCAGAGTCAGTGGGAGGGAGGGGGCGGAGCACTCGAGGGCCGGGTTGGCTGCAGCTCAGCCTCTATATCTCGGAGTCTGCACTGGGCCCCAGGAGCTGAGGTGTCGACCCAGCCATTCTGCACTAGGAAATCTGGTCTGAAGTGCCGGGTGTGGAACCTCTGCATGCGGGACCCTAGGAGCACATGAAATTAGACAAAGCACAAAGGATAAAAAAGGTCAGACTTGACTTTATTGCCCAGATTCTATTTTTATCTCCCAGGGATTTTTAATGGGCTTTGCTGGGGACAAACCCCTCCTCTGCCTTTTGTCCCGTTCCTCATTCTTGGAGTGCTGAGGGTGCAGACCCTTCTTCTGTAACTGCTGAGTGCTGAGTTGGGAGCCCTCATACCAGGGGACGAGGGTCAGAACTTCTCCCCAGCAGCCTCCAGGTGACGTTGATTGGCCCCAGGACCCCTGCCTCCCTGCTCGTCCGCCTGAGCACCAGCATTGGAAGTGTTATAGATTCTAATGACCTTTAAGGGTCCAGGAAAGAGATGTGCAGAGACGCTGTGGGGGCCGGTTTCACCCCGCCCCACATTTGTTCGGCCACCTTAGGCTGACCGTTTCTGCCAGCCTAGATGCTCTGACCAGTAGTCTGCTCTTTCTTCAATTAGGCCCCTGAATTAACGTAAAAACAGCACCAGGTGTCAGAGCCCTGCCCGCTCAACTCCCAGACAGTCCAGGGTCAATGGTGATCAAGGACCATGATGGCCACTGAGTCAACAGCCTTTTGAAGTAAACAGGAGTCCAGCCGGTCTTATTGGCCACCATCATCACGGTGTCTGTAGGCTTTTCTATGGTGACAGTGTGATATACGTTTCCCCCGCCAAGATTATTAGCTCCCCTCCGGGTGCAGTAAGTCCTGCAAGCAGTAGTCTACTCCTTCGGGACACACTATTGTTGTTTTATGAGAGAAACTCCAGGTCAAGTGATGTTCACACGAGTCGTCATGGTGCCCTGTTGCCCCCGGTTATCTCTCTGGATGTTGGAGTTGGAGGGCCTCCTCACTCGAGGTCGGTGTGCCCACGGAGTGAACCCTGCAACTTCAGGGCATGGTTGGTGATTAGGATCACCACGTGGGGTCCTTTTCCCTTAGGAGAGAGGTGGCCTTTTGGGCTGCTGATTTTCAGGTTTTTAGATACCGCCAGTATCTTGGCCAGATGTGGCAGTGGGCCAAGCCCCTTGGTGACTGTAGTTTATCCTACCTGGATGGCATTCTTGTGTTGTTCCATTTCAAGTGGTCCCAGTTTTTGCACTAATTCTCCAATGGCGACTCACCTTTCACCGGGAATGGAAAGGTCAAAGGGTTTAGCTCAATTAGGGAGTTCCAGGGCAAGGGTCTGAATTGACTGCTCTTTCCATTCTTGAAAGGCCACTTCTGGATTCTGTTCAAAAGGATCATCATCTTTTCCTTTCAGTGTTTCATATAGAGGCCCAGCTAGTAGACTGTAGTTAGGGATCCAGAAGCAGCAAACCCTGGCCTCCCCAGGAACCCCTAAGCTGTCTTCTAGTTTTAGAAAGGGGTAAGGCTGCAAATGGTTTCTTCCCTTTCCTGGGATGGGCTTCTCTGACCTTCTGTGAGAATGAAGCCCAGGCAGGTCACCGCAGTCTGTGATATTTGAGCTTTTTCTTGGACAACTTCTATCCTTTATTGGCTTGGTAGTTCAGAGGCCTCCTTAGTAGGGCTGGCGATCAGAATGTCATCTGCATATTGAAGGAGGGTTTCCTTTTCCAGAGGTAGAACTTTTTGGTCTTTAGCTAAGCTTTCCCCAAAGATGGTGTGGGAATTTTTGAACCCTTGGGGCAAGACGGCCCGGAAGTATTGTTTTAGTTGTATGTTGAGTCCTGCCACTCACAAGCCAAAATTTCTTGTGACTCTGGGACTAATGGAATACAAAAGAAGGCATCATTGAGACTAATACAGAATACCATGTCCTGGTGGTTGGTAGAATGACCAGCAGGGTGTAGGAATTAGGAGCAACTGGAGGTATATCCTCGGTGGCTTCACTGACTGTCCTGACATCCTTTACCAGGTCCCCAGCAGCCCATGGGGCTCTCGTGGTCAGGCCAATCCCAGGATATGGAGCTCTCCTGGGCAGGTACCCCACCCCCAACCCAGCCCACGGGGCTCTCGTGGTCAGGCCTCTCCCAGGATACAGAGCTACCCTTGCAGGTACCGTGGCAGGGCTGGGCACACAGGAACCGTGCACATAGCTCTCACTGAAGAGCACCCCCATCTCACCTGTCGCTCAGAGCTGACACAGAGCACCTCAGAGCAGGACTTGAACTAACAAACAGCAGCTCCGACAGGTCTGTGACCCTGGGCATCACTCTGTGTGGCCTCCCTCCACCTGGTCTTCCAGAGACTTCCACTGCACCCGGGGCACCAGGCCTCTGTCTCCAACCACCACCCACCCCTCCTCTCCCTGACTCCTGGGTTCCTCTCATTAGGAGAGGCTTTTCTTGAAGTTGTCTCCCACTCATGGGCCAGATAAAATGATTAGAAAACAAGCCAAAGCTGCAGCCCCTTGTCTATCCTGACTCTCAGGAGCCCACACCTGTTCCTTGGACCTGGCCGGTTCAGCAAGTTCCATTTTCTGCAACTGTGAGCCCCTGAGGGGTGATGATTGGCTGACCTGGGCAGCCTTACCGTGCCGGCCAGCCCTCCCCAGGTGTGCCTGGGTTGAGATCAATATAAATACCACTCCAGGCAGCAAGAGCCCCTGCAGCTGTGCCTGACGCCATTTTCTCTGCCCTGTCAGCAGTCTCGGGGCTGGGCTGGTGGGAGGGAGTGAGAGGCCACGGCTTTGTGGGTGGCCCAGTGTGAGTGGGGCTCTGCTGGACTTTCTGCAGCAGTTGCCAGGCTGCCACCTGCTAAAGAAGAGGATGTGTCACCCATACCTGCTGCTGGAATTTCTCCCTGGGCAGAGGTGAGGAAGGAAAAAAGCAGTGGGAGCAGGGACAGGACGGGTATCTCAGGCAGGGAAATGGAAATCTTCCAGAAGAGCACCCAGGACCAGGGCCATCCTGGCTGGCCTGCAGGCACCAAGTCAGCTGGCATGCTGTCACTCATGTGGCTCCATGGCCCTTCCTCTAGGCTTTCAAGTCCTTGTATATATTCAGGTGTTTTACCTGGGAAGGGTGGGAACAGTTCAGCAGCAACTGGCCTGGGGCTCAGCTCACGTTCACTCACAGATGCCTCGGCACGGTGCCCCAGCTTTGCAATGAGGACGCTTGTTGTGTGGGGGCTGCTGGCTGAATGGGAGACGATTCCCCACCACTGACCAACTTCAGAATTGTTTACAACAGGAGCAAGGGCCCTGATACGGTTTTCCTCTGAGTAACTGGTGGGTTCTGTTTTTTTTTTCTCTTTTTCGTTTTTGGTTCAAGGTAGAATTTATTCCTCTTTTTTGTATTTACAGATATAAGCATGGAAATAATTTATTCATATAAATACATGTATGTGAAGGGAATAATTGTTTTTTCTGTTTTGTTTTTTAAATTTTATTTCTTTTTAATTTTGAATTTTATTTTATATTTTTATACAGCAAGTTCTTATTTGTTATCTATTTTATACATATAAATGTTTACATGCCAATCCCAATCTCTCAACTCCTCCCACCACCACCCCCCCAAGAGCTTTCCCCCCTTGTTGTCCATACGATTGTTGTCTACATCTGTTGCTCTATTTATGCCTTGCAAAACGGTTAATCTGTACAGTTTTTCTAGGTTCCACATACATGCATGAATATACAAGATTTGTTTTTCTCTTTCTGACTTACTTCACTCTGTATGACAGTCTCTAGATCCATCGACGTCTCTACAAATGACCCAATTTCATTCCTTTCATGGCTTAGTAATATTCCATTTTATATATGTACCACATCTTTATGCATTCGTCTGTCTGTGGGCATTTAGGTTGCTTCCATTACCTCGATATTGTAAATAGTGATGCAATGAACATTGCGGTGAATGTCTCTTTTTGATTTATGGTTTTGTCTGGGTATATGTCCAGTACTGGGATTGCTGTATCATATGGTAATTCTATTAATAGTTTCTTAAGAAACTCCATATTGTTCTCCATAGTGACTGTATCAATTTATATTCCCAACAATAGTGGAAGAGGCTTCCTTTTCTCCACACCCTTTCCAGCATTTGTTGTTTGTAGATTTTCAGATGATGCCCATTCTAACAGGTGTGAGGTGATACCTCATTGTTGAGTCCATTTCGTTGAGCAAGGGGTAGGTCTTGTCTATTACATATTTGGATTATGGAACGGTATCTGTGCTAATTTCAAACTCTGGTTTTATGCAGCACCCCAACTCACCTTTCCCCTTAAGCAAGCATAAGTTGGTTTTCTAAACTTGAGACCCTGTTCTGTTTTGTAATTCAGTTCCTGTGTAGCCAAGTTTACATTCCGTGCATTAGTGATACCTTATGATGTTTCTTTTTCTGTGTGACTTATTTCACTTAGAATCATCGTGCCTCAATCCACTCATTATGCTGGTACAGGCCTGGTGACACAGATTTCATTGCTGAGTGGTATTCTGTTGTACGTAAGTACCGCAACTTCTTTATCAATTATTTGTTCTCTGGAATATTTAACTTGTACCGTAGAAGAGGTTCCTATAAACAGAGCCATCCCAAATTTTGGGGTGGCTGTGTCTTTTTGATTTTAATTTCCCTAAGCTATAAGACCATAAGTGGAAATGCCCTAGACTCTGTTGCTTTGTTTTTCAGATGTATCAGGAAACACTATACACTTCTCCAGAGTGACTGTTGGCAATTTACATCCCGCCCATCAGCATAACAAGGCTCCTAGTTCTCCATGGCCTGTCCTGCCTTTCTGGATTTTACACTTTTTTCAGATGGCCCTTTAGACCGGGGGGAAGTGACACTTCATAGTAGTTCGGATTTCCATTGCAAGCTTGCTTGGTTTGCCAAAAAGGGCGTATGTGTTTTTTCCTGAATATATTCAGGAACAAACTCATACGCCCTTTTTTGTCACGTGCATCATTGTCGATGTTCTGCCTCTTTTCCTATGCTTTAAATGCAAATCCAGTCTACCTCCTGAAATCGGTTTCCTGAAATTCTGCCCCGCTTTCAAGTCCTCTTCGCAGCCTTACTTCAATATATTTTTGGACATTATCTGTCATTTATAACTCTGCAGGTTTGTGAATTACAGGGCCCCTGAGCTCCTTTCTTCAACTCGCTTTCTTGTGAGCTGGCCGCAAACCCGCAAGACTGCTTCACGCCCTAATCTGCTTCTGGCAGGGCACGCTGAGCCTTTGGTTAATTCCTCTTCCTGGTGGGAAATGAGTGTTAAATATGCCCGTCCAGACACCTACCTCACTCTCAACCCCTTGGTGATGTGGGTCCTCTGGTTTGTGGCCACCTTTGCTGGGTTCCTCACCTTTCGATGATGTGGCCCCACTAGTGTGAGGACACTCCTGCCTGGTTCTCATCCACGTGGTTATGTGGACCCCCTGGTGAGAGTCTGTTCCTGGCTGTGTTCCTCACCCTTCTGTGAGGGAGACCCTCTGCTGATAGGTCACTCCTGCATGGCTGGCACACATTGCCTTGGTGAAGTCAGCTGTGTGGTGGCAGTTGGAGCGTGCTGGGGATCTCCTGCCCCCGGTGATGAGAGCCCTCTTGCGTCAGGCCCTAACTGCTGGGCTCACCAACTTTTCTTAGTGAGCCCAATGATGCTTGGGCACTCCTCTTAGGACCCCATCTCCATGGGGATGTGGGCCTTCTGCTCTGAGGTCCCAACGGCTGGGTTGTTCACATTTTCATGATGTGGGCTCTCTGGTGTTAGTTCACAGAGGCCTGGATCCCATAGCCTCTGTGCTCTTGGCCGCCTGCTGGGAGGTTCCAACTGCTGGATTCCTCACTTTTTTAATTTTTTAGGCCCTCTGTTGTGAGGATCCTCCTGCCTGCCTCACTCCCAGCCCCTTCGTGATGTGTGTCCTCTGGTTTGAGGTCACATGTGCTGGGTTCCTCACCTTTCGATGATGTGGGACCAATGGTCTTAGGAGACTCCTGCCTGGTTCACATCCCCTTTGTGATGTGGGCCCTCTGGTGAGAGTCTGATCCTGGCTGGGTTCCTCACCCATCTGTGAGGTGGGCCCTCTACTATCAGGTAACTCTTGCCTGGCTTGCTCACCTCGCCTTGTTGACATGAGCCCTCTGGTGGCACTTGGACCCTGCTGGGAGCCTCCTCACCTCTGTGATGAGGGCCCTCTGACGTCAGGCCCTAACTGTTGGGCTCCCCAACTTTTCTTAGTGAGCCCAGTGATGCTCGGGCACTCCTCTTAGGTTCCCATCTCCATGGGGATGTGGGCCTTCTGCTCTGAGGTTCCAACGGCTGGGTTGATCACAGTTTCATGATGTGGGCTCTCTGGTGTTAGTTCACTGTGGCCTGGATCCCATAGCCTCTGTGCTCTTGGCCGCCTGCTGGGAGGTTCCAACTGCTGGATTCCTCACTTTTTAAATTTTTTAGGCCCTCTGTTGTGAGGATCCTCCTGCCTGCCTCACTCCCAGCCCCTTCGTGATGTGTGTCCTCTGGTTTGAGGCCACATGTGCTGGGTTCCTCACCTTTCGATGATGTGGGACCAATGGTCTTAGGAGACTCCTGCCTGGTTCACATCCCCTTGGTGATGTGGGCCCTCTGTTGAGAGTCTGATCCTGGCTGGGTTCCTCACCTTCTTTGAGGTGGGCCGTCTGCTGTGAGGTCACTCCTGCCTGGCTTGCTCACCTCGCCTTGTGGACATGAGCCCTCTGGTGGCACTTGGAGCCTGCTGGGAGTCTCCTCCCCTCGGTGATGAGGACCCTCTGGCATCAGGCCCTAACTGCTGGGCTCACCACATTTTGTGATGTGCGCCCAGTGGTTCGAAGACACTCCATCCAGGTTCACATCCCCATTGGGATGTGGGCCTTCTGCTCTGAGGTCCCAACGGCTGGGTTGTTCACAGTTTCATGATGTGGGCTCTCTGCTGTTAGTTCGCTCTGGCCTGGATGTCATAGCCTCTGTGCTCTGGGCCGCCTGCTGGAAGGTTCCAACTGCTCGATTCCTCAACTTTTGTATTCTATGGGTCCTGTGTTGCGATGCTCCTCCTGCCTGCCTCACTCGCAACCCCTTCTTGATGTGGGTCCTCTGGTTTGAGGCCACATGTGCTGGGTTCCGCAACTTTCAATGATGTGGCCCCACTGGTGTGAGGACACTCCTGCCTGGTTCCCATCCCCTTGGTGATGTGGGCCTTCTGGTGACAGTCTTATCCTGGCTGGGTTCCTCACTCTTCTGTGAGGTAGGCCCTCTGCTGTGAGGTCAATCCTGCCTGACTTGCACACATCACCTTGGCGACGTGGGCCCTCTGTTGGCACATGGAGCCTGCTGGGAGCCTCCTGCCCTCGGTGATGACGGCCCTCTAGCATCAGGCCCTAACTGCTGGGCTCCCCACGTTTTCTGATGTGAACCCAGTGATGCCAGGACACTCCTGTCAGGTTCCCATCCCCATGGGGATGTGGGCTTTCTGCTCTGAGGTCCCAACGCCTGGGTGGCTCACAGTTTCATGATGTGGGCTCTCTGCTGTTAGTTCACTCCTGCCTGCATCCCATAGCTTCTGTGCTCTCGGCCGCCTGCTGGGAGGTTCCAAATGCTGGATTCCTCACCTTTTTTATTCTTTGGGCCCTCTGTTTTTAGGCTACTCCTACCTGCCTCACTCCCATCCCCTTTGTGATGTATGTCCTCTGATATGAGGCCGCATGTGCTGGGTTCTTCACCTTTCAATGATGTGGCCCCACTGGTGGGAGGACAGTCCTGACTGGTTCCCATCCCCTTGGTGTTGTGGGCCTTCTGGCAAGAGTCTCATCCTACCTCGGTTCCTCACCCTTCTGTGAGATAGGCCCTCTGCTGTGAGGTCACTACTGCCTGGCTGGCGCATGCCACCTTGTAGACGTGGGCCCTCTGTTGGCAGTTGGAACCTGCTGGGAGTCTCCTCCCCTCAGTTATGAGGGCTCCCTGGCGTCGGGCCCTAACTGCTGGGCTCCTAACATTTTCTGATATGTGCTAAGTGGTGCGAAGCCACTCCTGCCAGGTTCCCATCCCAATGGGGATGTGGGCCTTCTGTTCTGAGGTCCCAACGGCTGGGCTGCTCACAGGTTCATGATGTGGGCCCTCTGCTGTGAGTTCACTGTGGCCTGGATCCCATAGCCTCGGTGCTCTGGGCCACTTGCTGGGAGGTTCCAACTGCTGGATTCCTCAACTTTTATATTCTATGGACCCTGTGTTGTGAGGCCAGTCCTGCCAGCCTAATTCCGAAACCCTTGGTGATGTGGTTCCTCTGGTTTGAGGCTACATGTGCTGGGATCCTCACCTTTCGATGATGTTGTCCCACTGGTGTGGGGACACTCCTGCCTGGTTCCCATCCCCTTGGCGATGTGGGCCCTCTGGTGAGAGTCTGATCCTGGCTGTGTTCCTCACCCTTCTGTGAGGTGGGCCCTCTGCTGTGAGGTCACTCCTGCCGGGCTGGCACACATCGCCTTGGTGACATTGGCCCTCTGGTGGCAGCTGGAGCCTGCTGGGAGCCTCCTCCCCTTGGTGATGAGTGCCCTCTAGCGTCAGGCCCTAACTTCTGAGCACCCCACGTTTTCTGATGTGAGCCCAGTGATGCCAGGACACTCCTGTCATGTTCCCATCACCATGGGGATGTGGGCCTTCTGCTCTGAGGTCCCAATGTCTGGGTTGCTCACAGTTTCATGATGTGGGCTGTCTGGTGTTAGTTCACTCTGGCTTGGATCCCCTAGCCTCTGTGCTCTGGGCCACCTGCTGGGAGGTTCCAACTGCTGGATTCCTCACCTTTCTTATTTTGGGGCCCTCTGTTGTGAGGCTCCTCCTGCCTGCCTCACTCCCAGCCCCTTGGTGATAGGTGTCCTATGGTTTGAAGCCACATGTTCTGGGTTCCTCACCTTTAGATGATGTGGCCCTACTCATGTGAGGACACTCCTGCCTGGTTCCAATCCATTTGGTGATGTGGGCCCTCTGGTGCACGTCTGATCCTGACTGGGTTCGTCACACTTCTCTGAGGTGGGCCCTCTGCTGTGAGGTCATTCGTGCCTGGTTGGCACACATCGCCTTGGTGACGTCAGCCCTCTGGTGGCAGTTGGAGCCTGCTGGGAGCCTCCTTCCCTTGGTGATGAGGGTCCTCTGGCGTCAGGCCCTAACTGCAGGTCTCCCAAAATTTTCTGACATGTTCTCAGTGGTGCGAGGACACTCCTACCAGATTTATATCCCCATGGGGATGTGGGCCTCCTGCTCTGAGGTCCCAATGGCTGGGTTGCTCAGTTTCATGACATGGGCCCTCTTCTGTGAGTTCACTGTGGCCTGGATCCCATAGCCTCGGTGCTCTGGGCCACCTGCTGGGAGGTTCCAACTGCTGGATTCCTCACTTTTTTATTCTATGGGCCCAGTGTTGTGAGGCTACTCCTGCCTGCCTCACTCCAAGGCCCTTGGTGATGTGGGTCCTCTGGTTTGAGGACACATGTGCTGAGTACGTCACCTTTCGCTGATGTGGCCCCACTGGTGTGAAGACACTCCTGCCTGGTTCCCATCCCCTTGGTGATGTGGGCCCTCTGGTGAGAGTCTGATGTTGGCTGGGTTTCTCACCCTTCTGTGAGGTGGGACCTCTGCTGTGAGGTAACTCATGCCTGGCTTGCTCATGTTGCCTTGGCAACGTGAGCACTCAGGTGGCAGTTGGGGCCTGCTGAGAATCTCCTCCCCTCGGTTATGAGAGCTCTGGATAAAACACATATGCCCTTTTTTGCCAAGTGCATTATTTTCCAAGTTCTGTCTCTTTTCCTATGCTTTAAGAGCGACTCCCGTGTACCTTCTGAAATCGGTCTCCAGCAATTCTGCCCCGCATTCAAGTCCTCTTCGCAGCCTTACTTCAATATATTTTTGGACGATAGCTGTCATTTATAACTCTGCAGGTTTGTGCATTACAGTGCCCCTGAGCTCCTTTCTTCAACTCGCTTTCTTGTGAGCTGGCCGCAACACTGCCGTCTTGCTTCAGGCCCTAGTGTGGTTCCGGCATGGCACGCTGAGCCTTTGGTTAATTCCTCTTCCTGGTGGGAAATGAGAGTTAAATTTGCCCGTCCAGACACCTCCAGCTAGTCTCTCATTGGTTCTCCCTATTCCTGTTCATTTTCCGCAGAAATTGCAAACTGGGCCAAACAGGAGGTTAAAGGCACTGAATCTCCAAGTGGGGAGAGTGTTAGTAAAGCGTCTGGAATGTTGCACCCGAGTACCGGGGGACGAAAACTGAGACACATTTGAACACGTTTCCCGATCACACGGTGGATCATACTCTGGGTTCCACATGCATGTTTTAGCTGAAGGAAGAATCCCTTAAACCTGGAGAGTTGAGACCCATGGAATGGGTACCATGCAATATGACTTCAAAGGGTCTGCATTTGCTCACCAAACCTCACCAATCCTATCACTGCTGCGTTTATGCCGCTGTACACACGCTTGATTCTCTTTCGGAGACATATAAATCCATAGGTTTTAAGATTCTTACTTGTCACGTATATTCTTAGGCGTTTAATATGGGGCGTTGAGTCCACTTCGTTGAGCAAGGAGTAGCTCATGTCTATTACATATTTGGTTTATGGAACGGTATCTGTGCTAATTTCAATCTCTGGTTTTATGCAGCACCCCAACTCAGCTTTCCCCTTAAGCAAGCATAAGTTGGTTTTCTACATTTGAGACCCTGTTCTGTTTTGTAATTCAGTTCCTGTGTAGCCAAGTTTAAATTCCGTGTAGTAGTGATATCTTATGATGTTTCTTTTTCTGTGTGACTTATGTCACTTAGAATCATCGTACCTGAATCCACTCATTATGCTGCTATGGGCCTGATGACATAGATTTCATTGCTGAGTTATATTGCATCGTACGTAAGTACGACAAATTCTTTATCCATTTTTCGCTTTCTGTGATATTGAACTTGTACCGTAAACGAGGTTTTTGTAAACAGAGCTGTCCCAAACTTTGGGGTGGCTGTGTCTTTTTGATTTTAAATTCCCTAATCTATAGAACCATAAGTGGAAGTGCCCTAGGCTCTGTTGCTTTGTTTTTTAGATGTTTCAGGAAACACCATACTCTTCTACAGAGTGGCTATTGGCAATTTACATCCCGCCCATCAGCATAACAAGGCTCCCAGTCCTCCATGGCCTGTCCTGCCTTTCTGGATTTTACACTTTTTTCAGATGGCCCTTTTGACCGGGGGGCAGTGAGACTTCATTGTAGTGCAGATTTCTTTTGCAAGCTTGCTTGGTTGGCCAAAAAGGGCGTGTCCGTTTTTTCCTGAGGAAAAAACGGATACGCCCTTTTTGGCCAAGTGCATCATTGTGGACGGTCTGCCTCTTTACCTATGCTTTACATGCAATTCCAGTCTACCTCCTGAAATCGGTTTCCTGCAATTCTGCCCCGCTTTCAACTCCACTTGGCGGCCTTACTTCAATATATTTTTGGACGATAGCTGTCATTTATAACTCTGCAGGTCTGTGAATGACAGTGCCCCTGAGCTCCTTTCTTCAACTCGCTTTCTTGTGAGCTGGCCGCAACACCGCAGGATTGCTTCAGGCCCTAGTGTGGTTCCGGCATGGCACACTGAGCCTTTGTTTAATTCCTCTTCCTGGTGGGAAATGAGAGTTAAATTTGCCCGTCCAGACACCTCCAGCTAGTCTCTCATTGGTTCTCCCTATTCCTGTTCATTTTCCGCAGAAATTGCAAACTGGGCCAAACAGGAGGTTAAAGGCACTGACTCTCCAAGTGGGGAGAGTGTTAGTAAAGCGTCTGGAATGTTGCACCCGAGTACCGGGGGACGAAACCTGAGACAACTTTGAACACGTTTCCCGATCACACGGTGGATCATACTCTGGGTTCCACATGCATGTTTTAGCTGAAGGAAGAATCCCTTAAACCTGGAGAGTTGAGACCCATGGAATGGGTACCATGCAATATGACTTCAAAGGGTCTGCATTTGCTCACCGAACCTCACTAATCCTATCACTGCTGCGTTTATGCCGCTGTACACACGCTTGATTCTCTTTCGGAGACATATAAATCCATAGGTTTTAAGATTCTTACTAGTCAGGTATATTCGTAGGCGTTTAATATGGGGTGTTGAGTCCACTTCGTTGAGCAAGGAGTAGCTCTTGTCTATTACATATTTGGCTTATGGAACGGTATCTGTGCTAATTTCAATCTCTGGTTTTATGCAGCACCCCAACTCACATTTCCCCTTAAGCAAGCATAAGTTGGTTTTCTACATTTGAGACCCTGTTCTGTTTTATAATCCAGTTCTTGTGTAGCCAAGTTTACATTCCGTGTAGTAGTGATATCTTATGATGTTTCTTTTTCTCTGTGACTTATTTCACTTAGAATCATCGTACCTGAATCCACTCGTTATGCTTCTCTGGGCCTGACGACATAGATTTCATTGCTGAGTGATATTGCATTGTACATAAGTACCACAACTTCTTTATCCATTTTGCGCTTTCTGTGATATTGAACTTGTACCGTAAACGAGGTTTTTGTAAACAGAACCGTCCCAAACTTTGGGGTGGCTGTGTCTTTTTGAATTTAATTTCCCTAAGCTATAGGAACATAAGTGGAATTGCCCTAGGCTCTGTTGCTTTGTTTTTTAGATGTTTCAGGAAACACCATACACTTCTCCAGAGTGGCTGTTGGCAATATACATCCCGCCCATGAGCATAACAAGGCTCCCAGTTCTCCATGACCTGTCCTGTCTTTCTGGATTTTACACTTTTTTCAGAAGGCCCTTTTGACCGGGGGGCAGTGAGACTTCATTGTAGTGCAGATTTCCTTTGCAAACTTGCTTGGTTGTCCAAAAAGGGCGTATGCGTTTTTTCCTGAATATATTCAGGAAAAAACGCATACGCCCTTTTTGGCCAAGTGCATCATTGTGGACGTTCTGCCTCTTTCCCTGTGGTTTACATGCAAATCCAGTCTACCTCCTGAAATCGGTTTCCTGCAATTCTGCCCCGCTTTCAAGTCCTCTTGGCAGCCTTACTTCAATATATTTTTGGACGATAGCTGTCAATTTTAACTCTGCAGGTTTGTGAATGACAGTGCCCCTGAGCTCCTTTCTTCAACTCGCTTTCTTGTGAGCTGGCCGCAACACCGCAGGATTGCTTCAGGCCCCAGTGTGGTTCCGGCATGGCACGCTGAGCCTTTGGTTAATTCCTCTTCCTGGTGGGAAATGAGAGTTAAATTTGCCCGTCCAGACACCTCCAGCTAGTCTCTCATTGGTTCTCCCTATTCCTGTTCATTTTCCGCAGAAATTGCAAACTGGGCCAAACAGGAGGTTAAAGGCACTGACTCTCCAAGTGGGGAGAGTGTTAGTAAAGCATCTGGAATGTTGCACCCGAGTACCAGGGGACGAAAACTGACACAATTGAACACGTTTCCCGAGCACACGGTGGATCATACTCTGGGTTCCACATGCATGTTTTAGCTGAAGGAAGAATCCCTTAAACCTGGAGAGTTGAGACCCATGGAATGGGTACCATGCAATATGACTTCAAAGGGTCTGCATTTGTCCACCGAACCTCACCAATCCTATCACTGCTGCGTTTATGCCGCTGTACACACGCTTGATTCTCTTTCAGAGACATATAAATCCATAGGTTTTAAGATTCTTCCTAGTCAGGTATATATTCTTAGGCGTTTATTATGGGGTGTAGAGTCCACTTCGTTGAGCAAGGAGTAGCTCTTGTCTATTACATATTTGGCTTATGGAACGGTATCTGTGCTAATTTCAATCTCTGGTTTTATGCAGCACCCCAACTCACCTTTCCCCTTAAGCAAGCATAAGTTGGTTTTCTACATTTGAGACCCTGTTCTGTTTTGTAATTCAGTTCCTGTGTAGCCAAGTTTACATTCCGTGTAGTAGTGATATCTTATGATGTTTCTTTTTCTGTGTGACTTATTTCACTTAGAATCATCGTACCTGAATCCACTCATTATGCTGCTATGGGCCTGATGACATAGATTTCATTGCTGCGTGATATTGCATTGTACGTAATTACCACAACTTCTTTATCCATTTTTCACTTTCTGTGATACTGAACTTGTACCGTAAATGAGGTTCTTGTAAACAGAGCCGTCCCAAACTTTGGGGTGGCTGTGTCTTTTTGATTTTAATTTCCCTAAGCTATAGGACCATAAGTGGAAGTGCCCTAGGCTCTGTTGCTTTGCTTTTTAGATGTTTCAGGAAACACCATACACTTCTCCAGAGTGGCTGTTCGCAATTTACATCCTGCACATCAGCATAACAAGGTTCCCAATTCTCCATGGCCTGTCCTGCCTTTCTGGATTTTACACTTTTTTCAGATGGCCCTTTTGACCGGGGGCAGTGAGACTTCATTGTAGTGCAGATATCCTTTGCAAGCTTGCTTGGTTGGCCAAAAAGGGCGTATGCGTTTTTTCCTGAATATATTCAGGAAAAAAGGCATACGCCCTTTTTGGCCAAGTGCATCATTGTGGACGTTCTTCCTCTTTTCCTATGCTTTACATGCTATTCCAGTCTACCTCCTGAAATCGGTTTCCTGCAATTCTGCCCCGCTTTCAAGTCCTCTTGGCAGCCTTACTTCAATATATTTTTGGACGATAGCTGTCATTTATAACTCTGCAGGTATGTGAATGACAGTGCCCCTGAGCTCCTTTCTTCAACTCGTTTTCTTGTGAGCTGGCCGCAACACCGCAGCATTGCTTCAGGCCCTAGTGTGGTTCTGGCTTGGCACGTTGAGCCTTTGGTTAACTCCTCTTCCTGGTGGGAAATGAGAGTTAAATTTGCCCGTCCAGACACCTCCATCTATTCTCTCATTGGTTCTACCTATTCCTGTTCATTTCCCACAGAAATTGCAAACTGGGCCAAACAGAAGTTTAAAGGCACTGACTCTCCAAGTGGAAAGAGTGTTAGTAAAACGTCTGGAATGTTGCACCCGAGTACCAGGGGACGAAACCTGAGACACATTTGAATACGTTTCTCGATCACACGGTGGATCATACTCTGGGTTCCACATGCATGTTTTAGCTGAAGGAAGAATCCCTTAAACCTGGAGAGTTGAGACCCATGGAATGTGTACCATGCAATATGACTTCAAAGGGTCTGCATTTGCTCACCGAACCTCACCAATCCTATCACTGCTGCGTTTATGCCGCTGTACACACGCTTCATTCTCTTTCGGAGACATATAAATCCATAGGTTTTAAGATTCTTGCTAGTCAGGTATATTGTTAGGCATTTAATATGGGGTTTTGAGTCCACTTCGTTGAGCAAGGAGTAGCTCTTGTCTATTACATATTTGGCTTATGGAACGGTATGTGTGCTAATTTCAATCTCTGGTTTTATGCAGCACCCCAACTCACCTTTCCCCTTAAGCAAGCATAAGTTGGTTTTCTACATTTGAGACCCTGTTCTGTTTTGTAATTCAGTTCCTGTGTAGCCAAGTTTCATTCCGTGTAGTAGTGATATCATATGATGTTTCTTTTTCTCTGTGACTTATTTCACTTAGAATCATCGTACCTGAATGCACTCATTATGCTGCTACTGGCCTGATGACATAGATTTCATTGCTGAGTGATATTGCATTGTACGTAAGTACCACAACTTCTTTATCCATTTTTCGCTTTCTGTGATATTGAACTTGTACTGTAAACGACGTTCTTGTAAACAGAGCCGTCCCAAACTTTGGGGTGGCTGTGTCTTTTTGATTTTAATTTCCCTAAGCTATAGGACCATAAGTGGAAGTGCCCTAGGCTCTGTTGCTTTGTTTTTTAGATGTTTCAGGAAACACCATACACTTCTCCAGAGTGGCTGTTGGCAATTTACATCCCGCCCATCAGCTTAACAAGGCCCCCAGTTCTCCATGGCCTGTCCTGCCTTTCTGGATTTTACACTTTTTTCAGGTGGCCCTTTTGACCGGGGGACTGTGAGACTTCATTGTAGTGCAGATTTCCTTAGCAAGCTTGCTTGGTTGGCCAAAAAGGGCGTATGCGTTTTTTCCTGAATATATTCAGGATAAAACGCATACGCCCTTTTTGGCCAAGTGCATCATTGTGGACGTTCTGCCTCTTTTCCTATGCTTTACATGCAATTCCAGCCTACCTCCTGAAATCGGTTTCTTGAAATTCTGCCCCGCTTTCAAGTCCACTTGGCAGCCTTACTTCAATATATTTTTGGACGATAGCTGTCATTTATAACTCTGCAGGTTTGTGAATTACAGTGCCCCTGAGATCCTTTATTCAACTCGCTTTTTTGTGAGCTGGCCGCAACACCGCAGAATTGCTTTAGGCGCTAGTGTGGTTCCGGCATGACACGCTGAGCGTTTGGTTAATTCCTCTTCCTGATCGGAAATGAGAGTTAAATTTGCCCGTCCAGACACCTCCAGCTAGTCGCTCATTGGTTCCCTCTATTCCTGTTCATTTTCGACAGAAATTGCAAACTGGCCCAAACAGGAGGTTAAAGGCACTGACTCTCCAAGTGGGGACAGTGTTAGTAAAGTGTCTGGAATGTTGCACCCGAGTACCGGGGGATGAAAACTGAGTCACATTTAAACACGTTTCCTGATCACACGGTGGATCATACTCTGGGTTCCACATGTATGTTTTAGCTGAAGGAAGAATCCCTTAAACCTGGAGAGTTGAGACCCCTGCAATGGGTACCATGCAATATGACTTCAAAGGGTCTGCATTTGCTCACCGAACCTCACCAATCCTATCACTGCTGCATTTATGCTGCTGTACACACGCTTGATTCTCTTTCGGAGACATATAAATCCATAGGTTTTAAGATTCTTACTAGTCAGGTATATTCTTAGGCGTTTAATATGGGGTGTTGAGTCCACTTCGTTGAGCAAGGAGTAGCTCTTGTCTATTACATATTTGGCTTATGGAATGGTATCTGTGCTAATTTCAATCTCTGGTTTTATGCAGCACCCCAACTCACCTTTCCCCTTAAGCAAGCATAAGTTGGTTTTCTACATTTGAGATGCTGTTCTGTTTTGTAATTCAGTAGCTGTGTAGCCAACTTTACATTCCGTGTAGTAGTGATATCTTATGATGTTTCTTTTCTGTGTGATTTATTTCACTTAGAATCATCGTACCTGAATGCACTCATTATGCTGCTATGGGCCTGATGACATAGATTTCATTGCTGAGTGATATTGCATTGTACGTAAGTACCACAACTTCTTTATCCATTTTTCGCTTTCTCTGATATTGAACTTGTACTATAAACGAGGTTCTTGTAAACAGAGCCGTCCCAAACTTTGGGGTGGCTGTGTCTTTTTGATTTTAATTTCCCTAAGCTATAGGACCATAAGTGGAAGTGCCCTAGGCTCTGTTGCTTTGTTTTTTAGATGTTTCAGGAAACACCATACACTTCTCCAGAGTGGCTGTTGGCAGTTTACATCCCGCCCATCAGCTTAACAAGGCCCCCAGTTCTCCATGGCCTGTCCTGCCTTTCTGGATTTTACACTTTTTTCAGGTGGCCCTTTTGACCGGGGGACTGTGAGACTTCATTGTAGTGCAGATTTCCTTAGCAAGCTTGCTTGGTTGGCCAAAAAGGGCGTATGCGTTTTTTCCTGAATATATTCAGGATAAAACGCATACGCCCTTTTTGGCCAAGTGCATCATTGTGGACGTTCTGCCTCTTTTCCTATGCTTTACATGCAATTCCAGCCTACCTCCTGAAATCGGTTTCTTGAAATTCTGCCCCGCTTTCAAGTCCACTTGGCAGCCTTACTTCAATATATTTTTGGACGATAGCTGTCATTTATAACTCTGCAGGTTTGTGAATTACAGTGCCCCTGAGCTCCTTTCTTCAACTCGCTTTCTTGTGAGCTGGCCGCAACACCGCAGGATTGCTTCAGGCCCTAGTGTGGTTCCGGCACGGCACGCTGAGCCTTTGGTTAATTCCTCTTCGTGGTGGGAAATGAGAGTTAAATTTGCCCGTCCAGACACCTCCAGCTAGTCTCTCATTGGTTCTCCCTTTTCCTGTTCATTTTCCGCAGAAATTGCAAACTGGGCCAAACAGGAGGTTAAAGGCACTGACTCTCCAAGTGGGGAGAGTGTTAGTAAAGCGTCTGGAATGTTGCACCCGAGTATCGGGGGACGAAAACTGAGACACCTTTGAACACGTTTCCCGATCACACGGTGGATCATACTCTGGGTTCCACATGCATGTTTTAGCTGAAGGAAGAATCCCTTAAACCTGGAGAGTTGAGACCCATGGAATGGGTACCATGAAATATGACTTCAAAGGGTTTGCATTTGCTCACCGATCCTCACCAATCCTATCACTGCTGCGTTTATGCTGCTGTACACACGCTTGATTCTCTTTCTGAGACATATAAATCCATAGGTTTTAAGATTCTTACTAGTCAGGTATATTCTTAGGCGTTTAATATGGGGTGTAGAGTCCACTTCGTTGAGCAAGGAGGAGCTCTTGTCTATTACATATTTGGCTTATGGAACGGTATCTGTGCTAATTTCAATCTCTGGTTTTATGCAGCACCCCAACTCACCTTTCCCCTTAAGCAAGCATAAGTCGGTTTTCTACATTTGAGACCCTGTTCTGTTTTGTAATTCAGTTCCTGTGTAGCCAAGTTTACATTCCATGTGGTAGAGATATCTTATGATGTTTCTTTTTCTGTGTGACTTATTTCACTTAGAATCATCGTACCTGAATCCACTCATTATGCTGCTATGGGCCTGATGACATAGATTTCATTGCTGAGTGATATTGCATTGTACGTAAGTACCACAACTTCTTTATCCATTTTGCGCTTTCTGTGATATTGAACTTGTACCGTAAACAAGGTTCTTGTAAACAGAGCTGTCCCAAAGATTGGGGTGGTTGTGTCTTTTTGATTTTAATTTCCCTAAGCTATAGGACCATAAGTGGAAGTGCCCTAGGCTCTGTTGCTTTGTTTTTTAGATGTTTCAGGAAACACCATACACTTCTCCAGAGTGACTGTTGGCAATTTACATCCCGCCCATCAGCATAACAAGGCTCCCAGTTCTCCATGGCCTGTCCTGCCTTTGTGGATTTTACACTTTTTTCAGATGGCCCTTTTGACTGGGGGGCAGTGAGACTTCATTGTAGTGCAGATTTCCTTTGCAAGCTTGCTTGGTTGGCCAAAAAGGGCGTATGCGTTTATTCCTGAATATATTCAGGAAAAAACGCATACGCCCTTTTTGGCCAAGTGCATCATTGTGGACGTTCTGCCTCTTTTCCTATGCTTTACATGCAATTCCAGTCTACTTCCTGAAATCGGTTTCCTGCAATTCTGCCCCGCTTTCAAGTCCTCTTGGCAGCCTTACTTCAATATATTTTTGGACGATAGCTGTCATTTATAACTCTGCAGGTATGTGAATTACAGTGCCCCTGAGCTCCTTTCTTCAACTCGCTTTCTTGTGAGCTGGCCGCAACACCGCAGCATTGCTTCAGGCCCTAGTGTGGTTCCGGCATGGCACACTGAGCCTTTGGTTAATTCCTCTTCCTGGTGGGAAATGAGAGTTAAATTTGCCCGTCCAGACACCTCCAGCTAGTCTCTCATTGGTTCTCCCTATTCCTGTTCATTTTCCGCAGAAATTGCAAACTGGGCCAAACAGGAGGTTAAAGGCACTGACTCTCCAAGTGGGGAGAGTGTTAGTAAAGCATCTGGAATGTTGCACCCGAGTACCAGGGGACGAAAACTGACACAATTGAACACGTTTCCCGAGCACACGGTGGATCATACTCTGGGTTCCACATGCATGTTTTAGCTGAAGGAAGAATCCCTTAAACCTGGAGAGTTGAGACCCATGGAATGGGTACCATGCAATATGACTTCAAAGGGTCTGCATTTGCTCACCGATCCTCACCAATCCTATCACTGCTGCGTTTATGTCGCTGTACACACGCTTGATTCTCTTTCGGAGACATATAAATCCATAGGTTTTAAGATTCTTTCTAGTCAGGTATATTCTTAGGCGTTTAATATGGGGTGTTGAGTCCACTTCGTTGAGCAAGGAGTAGCTCTTGTCTATTACATATTTGGCTTATGGAACGGTATCTGTGCTAATTTCAATCTCTGGTTTTATGCAGCACCCCAACTCACCTTTCCCCTTAAGCAAGCATACGTTGGTTTTCTACATTTGAGACCCTGTTCAGTTTTGTAATTCAGTTCCTGTGTAGCCAAGTTTACATTCCGTGTACTAGTGATATCTTATGATGTTTCTTTTTCTGTGCGACTTATTTCACTTAGAATCATCGTACCTGAATCCACTCATTATGCTGCTACGGGCCTGATGACATAGATTTCATTGCTGAGTGATATTGCATTGTACGTAATTACCACAACTTCTTTATCCATTTTTCACTTTCTGTGATACTGAACTTGTACCGTAAACGAGGTTCTTGTAAACAGAGCCGTCCCAAACTTTGGGGTGGCTGTGTCTTTTTGATTTTAATTTCCCTAAGCTATAGGACCATAAGTGGAAGTGCCCTAGGCTCTGTTGCTTTGCTTTTTAGATGTTTCAGGAAACACCATACACTTCTCCAGAGTGGCTGTTCGCAATTTACATCCCGCACATCAGCATAACAAGGTTCCCAATTCTCCATGGCCTGTCCTGCCTTTCTGGATTTTACACTTTTTTCAGATGGCCCTTTTGACCAGGGGCAGTGAGACTTCATTGTAGTGCAGATTTCCTTTGCAAGCTTGCTTGGTTGGCCAAAAAGGGCGTATGCGTTTTTTCCTGAATATATTCAGGAAAAAACGCATACGCCCTATTTGGCCAAGTGCATCATTGTGGACGTTCTGCCTCTTTTCCTATGCTTTACATGCTATTCCAGTCTACCTCCTGAAATCGGTTTCCTGCAATTCTGCCCCGCTTTCAAGTCCTCTTGGCAGCCTTACTTCAATATATTTTTGGACGATAGCTGTCATTTATAACTCTGCAGGTATGTGAATGACAGTGCCCCTGAGCTCCTTTCTTCAACTCGCTTTCTTGTGAGCTGGACGCAACACCGCAGGATTGCTTCAGGCCCTACTGTGGTTCCGGCATGGCATGCTGAGCCTGTGGTTAATTCCTATTCCTGGTGGGAAATGAGAGTTAAATTTGCCCGTCCAGACACCTCCAGCTAGTCTCTCATTGGTTCTCCCTATTCCTGTTCATTTTCCGCAGAAATTGCAAACTGGGCCAAACAGGAGGTTAAAGGCACTGACTCTCCAAGTGGAAAGAGTGTTAGTAAAGCGTCTGGAATGTTGCACCCGAGTATCGGGGGATGAAACCTGAGACACCTTTGAACACGTTTCCCGATCACACGGTGGATCATACTCTGGGTTCCACATGCATGTTTTAGCTGAAGGAAGAATCCCTTAAACCTGGAGAGTTGAGACCCATGGAAAGGGTACCATGAAATATGACTTCAAAGGGTCTGCATTTGCTCACCGATCCTCACCAATCCTATCACTGCTGCGTTTATGCTGCTGTACACACGCTTGATTCTCTTTCTGAGACATATAAATCCATAGGTTTTAAGATTCTTACTAGTCAGGTATATTCTTAGGCGTTTAATATGGGGTGTAGAGTCCACTTCGTTGAGCAAGGAGTAGCTCTTGTCTATTACATATTTGGCTTATGGAACGGTATCTGTGCTAATTTCAATCTCTGGTTTTATGCAGCACCCCAACTCACCTTTCCCCTTAAGCAAGCATAAGTCGGTTTTCTACATTTGAGACCCTGTTCTGTTTTGTAATTCAGTTCCTGTGTAGCCAAGTTTACATTCCATGTGGTAGAGATATCTTATGATGTTTCTTTTTCTGTGTGACTTATTTCACTTAGAATCATCGTACCTGAATCCACTCATTATGCTGCTACGGGCCTGATGACATAGATTTCATTGCTGAGTGATATTGCATTGTACGTAAGTACCACAACTTCTTTATCCATTTTTCGCTTTCTGTGATATTGAACTTGGACCATAAATGAGGTTCTTGTAAACAGAGCTGTCCATAACTTTGGGGTGGCTGAGTCTTTTTGATTTTAATTTCCCTAAGCTATAGGACCATAAGTGGAAGTGCCCTAGGCTCTGTTGCTTTGTTTTGTAGATGTTTCAGGAAACACCATACACTTCTCCAGAGTGGCTGTTGGCAATTTACATCCCGCCCATGAGCATAACAAGGCTCCCAGTTCTCCATGGCCTGTCCTGCCTTTCTGGATTTTACACTTTTTTCAGATGGCCCCTTTGACCGGGGGGCAGTGAGACTTCATTGTAGTGCAGATTTCCTTTTCAAGCTTCCTTGGTTGGCCAAAAAGGGCGTATGCGTTTTTTCCTGAATATATTCAGGAAAAAACGCATACGCCCTTTTTGGCCAAGTGCATCATTGTGGACGTTCTGCCTCTTTTCCTATGCTTTACATACAATTCCAGTCTACCTCCTGAAATCGGTTTCCTGCAATTCTGCCCCGCTTTCAAGTCCTCTTGGCAGCCTTACTTCAATATATTTTTGGACGATAGCTGTCATTTATAACTCTGCAGGTTTGTGAATTACAGTGCCCCTGAGCTCCTTTCTTCAACTCGCTTTGTTGTGAGCTGGCCGCAACACCGCAGCATTGCGTCAGGCCCTAGTGTGGTTCCGGCATGGCACGCTGAGCCTTTGGTTAATTCCTCTTCCTGGTGGGAAATGAGAGTTAAATTTGCCTGTCCAGACACCTCCAGCTAGTCTCTCATTGGTTCTCCCTATTCCTGTTCATTTTCCGCAGAAATTGCAAACTGGGCCAAACAGGAGGTTAAAGGCACTGACTCTCCAAGTGGGGAGAGTGTTAGTAAAGCGTCTGGAATGTTGCACCCGAGTACCGGGGTACGAAAACTGACTCACATTTGAACACGTTTCCCGATCACACGGTGGATCATACTCTGGGTTCCACATGCATGTTTTAGCTGAAGGAAGAATCCCTTAAACCTGGAGAGTTGAGACCCATGGAATGGGTACCATGCAATATGACTTCAAAGGGTCTGCATTTGCTCACCGATCCTCACCAGTCCTATCACTGCTGCGTTTATGCCGCTGTACACACACTTGATTCTCTTGCAGAGACATATAAATCCATAGGTTTTAAGATTCTTACTAGTCAGGTATATTATTAGGCGTTTAATATGGGGTGTTGAGTCCACTTCGTTGAGCAAGGTTTAGCTCTTGTCTATTACATATTTGTCTTATGGAACGGTATCTGTGCTAATTTCAATCTCTGGTTTTGTGCAGCACCCCAACTCACCTTTCCCCTTAAGCAAGCATACGTTGGTTTTCTACATTTGAGACCCTGTTCTGTTTTGTAATTCAGTTCCTCTGTAGCCAAGTTTACATTCCGTGTAGTAGTGATATTTTATGATGTTTCTTTTTCTGTGTGACTTATTTCTCTTAGAATCATCGTACCTGAATCCACTCATTATGCTGCTACGGGCCTGATGACATAGATTTTATTGTTGAGTGAGATTGCATTGTACGTAAGTACCACAACTTCTTTATCCATTTTTCGCTTTTTGTGATATTGAACTTGTACCGTAAACGAGGTTCTTGTAAACAGAACCGTCCCAAATTTTGGGGTGGCTTTGTCTTTTTGATTTTAATTTCCCTAAGCTATAGGACCATAAGTGGAAGTGCCCCAGGCTCTGTTGCTTTTTTTTTAGATGTTTCAGGAAACACCATACACTTCTCCAGAGTGGCTGTGGGAAATTTACATCCCGCCCATGAGCATAACAAGGCTCCCAGTTCTCCATGGCCTGTCCTGCCTTTCTGGATTTTACATTTTTTTCAGATGGCCCTTTTGACCGGGGGGCAGTGAGACTTCATTGTAGTGCAGATTTCCTTTGCAAGCTTGCTTGGTTGGCCAAAAAGGGCGTATGCGTGTTTTCCTGAATATATTCAGGAAAAAACGCATACGCCCTTTTTGGCCAAGTGCATCATTGTGGACGTTCTGCCTCTTTTCCTATGCTTTACATGCAATTCCAGTCTACCACCTGAAATCAGTTTCCTGCAATTCTGCCCCGCTTTCAAGTCCTCTTGGCAGCCTTACTTCAATATATTTTTGGACGATAGCTGTCATTTATAACTCTGAAGTTTTGTGAATTACAGTGTCCCTGAGCTCCTTTCTTCAACTTGCTTTCTTGTGAGCTGGCCGCAACACCGCAGCCTTGCTTCAGGCCCTAGTGTGGTTCCGGCTTGGCACGTTGAGCCTTTGGTTAACTCCTCTTCCTGGTGGGAAATGAGAGTTAAATTTGCCCGTCCAGACACCTCCATCTATTCTCTCATTGGTTCTCCCTATTCCTGTTCATTTCCCACAGAAATTGCAAACTGGGCCAAACAGAAGTTTAAAGGCACTGACTCTCCAAGTGGAAAGAGTGTTAGTAAAACGTCTGGAATGTTGCACCCGAGTACCAGGGGACGAAACCTGAGACACATTTGAATACGTTTCTCGATCACACGGTGGATCATACTCTGGGTTCCACATGCATGTTTTAGCTGAAGGAAGAATCCCTTAAACCTGGAGAGTTGTGACCCATGGAATGTGTACCATGCAATATGACTTCAAAGGGTCTGCATTTGCTCACCGAACCTCACCAATCCTATCACTGCTGCGTTTATGACACTGTACACACGCTTGATTCTCTTTCGGAGACATATATATCCATAGATTTTAAGATTCTTACTAGTCAGGTATATTCTTAGGCGTTTAATATGGGGTGTTGAGTCCACTTCGTTGAGCAAGGAGTAGCTCTTGTCTATTACATATTTGGCTTATGGAACGGTATCTGTGCTAATTTCAATCTCTGGTTTTATGCAGCACCCCAACTCACCTTTCCCCTTAAGCAAGCATAAGTTCGTTTTCTACATTTGAGACCCTGTTCTGTTTTGTAATTCAGTTCCTGTGTAGCCAAGTTTACATTCCGTGTAGTAGTGATATCTTATGATGTTTCTTTTTCTTTGTGACTTATTTCACTTAGAATCATCGTACCTGAATCCACTCATTATGCTGCTATGGGCCTGATGACATAGATTTCATTGCTGAGTGATATTGCATTGTACGTAAGTACCACAACTTCTTTATCCATTTTTCGCTTTCTGCGATATTGAACTTGTACCGTAAACGAGGTTCTTGTAAACAGAGCCGTCCCAAACTTTGGGGTGGCTGTGTCTTTTTTATTTTAATTTCCCTAAGCTATAGGACCATAAGTGGAAGTGCCCTAGGCTCTGTTGCTTTGTTTTTTAGATGTTTCAGGAAACACCATACACTTCTTCAGAGTGGCTGTTGCCAATTTACATCCCGCCCACCAGCATAACAAGGCTCCCAGTTCTCCATGGCCTGTCCTGCCTTTCTGGATTTTACACTTTTTCAGATGGCCCTTTTGACCTGGGGGAAGTGAGACTTCATTGTAGTGCAGATTTCCTTTGCAAGCTTGCTTGGTTGGCCAGAAAGGGCATATGCGTTTCTTCCTGAATATATTCAGGAAAAAATGCATGCGCCCTTTTTGGCCAAGTGCATCATTGTCGACGTTCTGAGTCTTTTCATATGTTGTCAATGCAATTCTAGTCTACCTCTTGAAATCGGTTTCCTGCAATTCTACCTTGCTGTCAGTGCTTCTTCATAGCCTTACCTCAATATACTTTTGGAAAATAGTTGGCCTTTATAACTCTGCAGGTTTTTGAATTGCAGTGGCCCTTAGCTCCATTTTTCAGCTCTTATTTTTGTGATCTTGCCTCATATCCACAGGATTTTTTCATGCCCTATTCTTCTTCTGGGGCGCCTTGCTCTGCCTTTGGTTAATTCTTCTTCCTGATGTGAAATTAGAGTGACATGTGCCCATTGAAACCGCTACAGCTATTTTCTCACTGGTTCCCCCTATTCCCATTCATCCTCCGCACTAACTGCAGACTGTGCGATACCGGAACTTAAAGGCATTGACTCTCCGTGTGGGGATGTTGTTAGTAAAGTGGCTGGAATGTTGATCCGGAGCCCCAGGAGAGGAAAATGAGGTGCGTTTTAGAAACCTTTCCCGATCATATGGTATACCATCCGCTGGATTTCCCATGCATGGTTTAGCTGTAGGAAGATTCCCTTCAACCTGGAGTGTTGGGACCCTTGGAATGAGTAGCATGAAGTATTGCATTAAACTTTCGGCAGTTGCTCACCAAAGCTCACCAATCCTCTCAGCCCCAAGTGTCCAGCCTTATGTCTTATCCAGCTGTGGGTTTATATGTGGTCATTCCAGGTTGCATCACAGCCCCTGAGCGAATTTTGTAAGAATTTTTCTCTCTTTCATTGTTTCTGCGTTTTGGTTTTAAAATTTATTTCTATAATGGGGTTTAGCTCATTTTCACTGCTGTGTTTGGCCACTCTGCACACACTTGATTCCCTTATGGAGATATATCAATACATGGGTTTTAAGATTCTTATTACTCAGATATATTTCTCTGCGGTGTATAGGGTGTGTTGAGGCCAGTTCATTGAGCAAGGTGTAGATCTTGTCTAATACCTATTTGGTTTATTGAACGGTATCTGTGCTAATTTCAAACTCTGGTTTTATGCATCACCCCACCTCTCCTTTCCCCTTAAGCTGACATAAGTGTGTTTTCTAAATGTGAGACACTGTTCTGTTTTGTAATTCATTTTTTGTGCAGCCATATTTATCCTCCCTCTATAAGTGATATCTTATGATATGTTTCTTTTTCTGTTTGACTTATTTCAAGTAGTATTATCGGACCTAAATCCACTCTTTATCCTTCTACTAGCCTTATTACATTGATTTCATGGTGAAGAGATATTCCATTGTACATAAGTACCACATTTTCTTTATCCATTGTTCTCTTTCCTGGGATATTTAAGGTGTACTGAAGTTGAGGTTCTTGTAAACAGAGTAGGCCTAAACTGTGGTGTGCTTGTGTCTTGTTGATTTTTAGACTTCCCTAGATATACTTCCATGATTGGAAGTGCCCTATGCTCTGTAGCTCTGTTTTTTAGATGATTTAGGAACCACCATACACTTCTCCAGAGTGGCTCTCGGCAGTTCACACACTGTCCATCAGCGTATAAAGGCTCCCTGTTCTCCATGGCCTGTCCTGCATTTCTGGTTTTTACAATTTTTTCGGATGGCCCTTTTGACCAGTGGGAAATGAGACTTCTTTGTTGTGCACATTTGCATTGCTTGCTTGCTTGGTTGCCCATAAAGTGCGTATGCGTTTTTTCCTGGATATATTCAGGAAAAAACGCATACTCCTTTTTGGGCCAACTGCATCATTGTCGAAATTCTGCCGCTTTTCATGTGCTTTAAAGACGAGTCCAATCTATCTCTTGAAATCTGTTTCTTGCAATTCTGTCTTGCATTCAGATCCTCTTCTTTGCCTTACCTCAACATATTTTTGGACGTTAGTTTTCATTTATAACTCTGCAGGTTTGTGAATTGCAGTGACCCTGAGCTCCATTTTTTAAGTTGCTCTTTTGTGAGCTGGCCTCAAAGCCGCAGGATTGCTTCAGGCCCTATTTTGGCTCCAGCGAGGCGGGCTGAGCCTTTTTTTACTTCTTATTCTTAATGGGAAATTAGAGTGACATGTGGCCGTCCAAACCCCTACAACTATTCTCTCATTGGTTCCCCCTCTTCCCGTTCATCCTCCTCACAATTTGCAAAATGTGTGAAACAGAAGTTTAAATGTGCTGATTCTCTAAGTGGGGAGATTCTAAGTAACGTGGCTGGAATGATGAACAGGAGCACCAGGAGAGGATAAATGAGGTGCATTTTAGACACATCTCCCCATCACATGGTGTACAGTCCTCTGGGTTTTCCATGCATGTTTTAGCTGTAGGAAGATCCCTTGAACCTGCAGATTTGGGACCCATTGAATGGGTACCAGGTAGTATTACTTTAAAGGGTGTGCATTTCCTCACCCAACCTCACATTTCTCTTAGCACGAACAGTTTCCAGCCTTATGTGTCATCCTGCTGTGGGTCTAGATGTGTTCAATCCATGTTGCATCACCGTCCCTGAGGAAAAGTTGTAAGAGGTTTTCTCTGTCTCTCTGTCGTTTATTTTTTTCAATTTATTACTATATTGGTTACAGCTGATTTTCAAAGCTCTGTTTCTTGCTGCTGTACATCCACTTGATTCACATACAGAGAGACATCAATAAATTCTTTTTCAGATTCTTACCAGTCATATATATTCTTTTCCGGTGACTTGAGTGTGCTGAGTGCAGTTCTTTTAGCTACCGTGTAGGCCTTGTTGATTATCAGTTTGGTATTTGGAATGGTATCTTTGCTAATTTCAACCTCCTGGATGATGCCTCACCCCTCCCCACCTTTCCCGTTTAGCAGCCTTACGCGTGTTTTCTACATACTTGACTATGTTTTTCTTTTGTAATTTATTTCATGTGTAGCCATTTTGGATTCCACCTTTAAGTGATATCTTATGATATGTGTCTTTTTCTTTTTGAATTATGTCACTTAGAATGATCATACGTAACTCCTCCGGAGTTGTTACAACTGGCCATATTTCATTGATTTCCAGGCTGAGTAATATTCCACTCTACATAAGTACCACATCTCTATCCATTTTTTCCCTCCAGAGACATTTAAGTTATATCCTAGTCGAGGATCTTTTAAACAGAGAGGCAGTAAACATTGGGGTGCCTGTGTCCTCTCGATTTTTGTTTTTCCCAAGACATACGCCCATGAGTGCAAGTGCCCTATGCTCTGTAGCTCATTTTTTAGATGCTTTAGTAAACACAATACACTTCTCCAGAATGGCCGTTGGCAATATACATTTCCACTATAAGCCTCACAGGGCTCCCTCTTCTCCTTGCCCTGTCCTGCATTTCTGGTGTTTACACTTTATGAGGATGGCTCTTCTGACTGATGCGAAGTGATATCTTTTGTAGTATTGATTTCCAGTGCCCACCTGTTTGGTTGGCTAAAAAAGTGTATGCCCTTTTCTTGAATATATACAGAAAAAAACGCATACAGCCTTTTTGGCCAACTGCAATGTTGGCAATGTTCAGCCCCTTTTCTTGTGCTTAATGGCGAGTCCTTTCTACCTCCTCAAATCCCTTTCCTGCCATTCTCCCTTGCTTACCAATCCTTTTCTCTGACTTTCCTCAAGACATTTTTCAGTGATAGATATTTTCAACTCTGCAGTTTCGTGAATTTTACTGCCCCTGAGTTCCATTGTTCAACTTGTGTTTATGGGAACTGGCCACAAAGCAGTGGGATTTCCTCAAGCCCTATACTGTTTCCATGGGCAACCCTAGCCTTTGGTCAATTCGTCTTCCTGATTGGAAATTAGAGTGACATGTGCCTGTCTGAACACCTAGGACTTGTCTCTCATTGTTCCTCATCCTTCCGCTTCATCCTCTGGACAAATTCCAAACTGTACGCAACAGGATGTTGACAGTGCTGACATCTCCAAGTGGGGAGACTGTTAGTAAAGACGCTGGAGGGGTGAACCCGAGCACCAGGAGATGAGGAGATGAGATGCCTTTTCCAAACTCTTCCCGATCAGACGGTATACCATCCTCTGGGTGTGACAGACATGTTTTAGCAGTAGGAAGAGTCCCATTCATGTAAGGAGAACACCAGGGCTTTTTCAAAATCAGTGTCTCCCCGAAACCCAAACTGGGGAATTTTTTAAGCTACGGCTACACATATGTTCATTAAGGGCCTTGGGAAGTAGGCAGAGTCCAAACTTTAGATGTTTGAAGTCTTCAGGGTCAGAAGCACTCACCACCGGCTTCCCTTAGGTTACACTTTAACTGTCATTGATAGATGATGTCAATAAAAATATCTATTCTTTTTCCGATTATTTCCCCTTATAGGTTATTGCAAAATATTGAGTGTAGTTCCCTGTGCTATACAGTAGTTCCTTGTTGATGATCTATTTTATACATAGCAGTGTGTATGTGTTAATTCCAAACTGTTAATTTATCCCTCCTCCCACCTTTCCCCTTTGGTAATAATAAATTATAAGATTTTATACTTCTCAGAAATGGGGGAGCTGAAAGAGAGGTATCATTTTCAATGGAAAAGCATTTAAAACAAGATTGAAGCTTTAACCAAGATTATTAGGTGTACATCCTTGGAAAGAAATCACTTCATTTCTCTAATATTGACCTGACAAATAAGACAAACCTTTTCACTGAACTTGCTTATAATAAAGTGATGGAAATATCAAATGGAAGTGTTAGAAACATCTTATTTTACCCGAGCCTTATAAACTGTTCTATGTTAACTACAGTTTGGCTCACACATCTGTTCATTGAAGTTACAATAGTCTCAATTTCTGTTACTGATCCTCCAGAGTGGACCCCAACAAGTGTCCCCCTGCCCAGTGTCATTGGGGCCAACAGATCGAGACTGAGTTTGGTTCACAAGCAAAGGAAACTTTATATTTTAAACAGAGAATGGAGAGGTGAGAGCACGCACTACCCCGTGGGCTGTGGGCTGGGCTGCTGTGTAGAGATCCTGTCAGAGTCAGTGGGAGGGAGGGGGCGGAGCACTCGAGGGCCGGGTTGGCTGCAGCTCAGCCTCTATATCTCGGAGTCTGCACTGGGCCCCAGGAGCTGAGGTGTCGACCCAGCCATTCTGCACTAGGAAATCTGGTCTGAAGTGCCGGGTGTGGAACCTCTGCATGCGGGACCCTAGGAGCACGTGAAATTAGACAAAGCACAAAGGATAAAAAAGGTCAGACTTGACTTTATTGCCCAGATTCTATTTTTATCTCCCAGGGATTTTTAATGGGCTTTGCTGGGGACAAACCCCTCCTCTGCCTTTTGTCCCGTTCCTCATTCTTGGAGTGCTGAGGGTGCAGACCCTTCTTCTGTAACTGCTGAGTGCTGAGTTGGGAGCCCTCATACCAGGGGACGAGGGTCAGAACTTCTCCCCAGCAGCCTCCAGGTGACGTTGATTGGCCCCAGGACCCCTGCCTCCCTGCTCGTCCGCCTGAGCACCAGCATTGGAAGTGTTATAGATTCTAATGACCTTTAAGGGTCCAGGAAAGAGATGTGCAGAGACGCTGTGGGGGCCGGTTTCACCCCGCCCCACATTTGTTCGGCCACCTTAGGCTGACCGTTTCTGCCAGCCTAGATGCTCTGACCAGTAGTCTGCTCTTTCTTCAATTAGGCCCCTGAATTAACGTAAAAACAGCACCAGGTGTCAGAGCCCTGCCCGCTCAACTCCCAGACAGTCCAGGGTCAATGGTGATCAAGGACCATGATGGCCACTGAGTCAACAGCCTTTTGAAGTAAACAGGAGTCCAGCCGGTCTTATTGGCCACCATCATCACGGTGTCTGTAGGCTTTTCTATGGTGACAGTGTGATATACGTTTCCCCCGCCAAGATTATTAGCTCCCCTCCGGGTGCAGTAAGTCCTGCAAGCAGTAGTCTACTCCTTCGGGACACACTATTGTTGTTTTATGAGAGAAACTCCAGGTCAAGTGATGTTCACACGAGTCGTCATGGTGCCCTGTTGCCCCCGGTTATCTCTCTGGATGTTGGAGTTGGAGGGCCTCCTCACTCGAGGTCGGTGTGCCCACGGAGTGAACCCTGCAACTTCAGGGCATGGTTGGTGATTAGGATCACCACGTGGGGTCCTTTTCCCTTAGGAGAGAGGTGGCCTTTTGGGCTGCTGATTTTCAGGTTTTTAGATACCGCCAGTATCTTGGCCAGATGTGGCAGTGGGCCAAGCCCCTTGGTGACTGTAGTTTATCCTACCTGGATGGCATTCTTGTGTTGTTCCATTTCAAGTGGTCCCAGTTTTTGCACTAATTCTCCAATGGCGACTCACCTTTCACCGGGAATGGAAAGGTCAAAGGGTTTAGCTCAATTAGGGAGTTCCAGGGCAAGGGTCTGAATTGACTGCTCTTTCCATTCTTGAAAGGCCACTTCTGGATTCTGTTCAAAAGGATCATCATCTTTTCCTTTCAGTGTTTCATATAGAGGCCCAGCTAGTAGACTGTAGTTAGGGATCCAGAAGCAGCAAACCCTGGCCTCCCCAGGAACCCCTAAGCTGTCTTCTAGTTTTAGAAAGGGGTAAGGCTGCAAATGGTTTCTTCCCTTTCCTGGGATGGGCTTCTCTGACCTTCTGTGAGAATGAAGCCCAGGCAGGTCACCGCAGTCTGTGATATTTGAGCTTTTTCTTGGACAACTTCTATCCTTTATTGGCTTGGTAGTTCAGAGGCCTCCTTAGTAGGGCTGGCGATCAGAATGTCATCTGCATATTGAAGGAGGGTTTCCTTTTCCAGAGGTAGAACTTTTTGGTCTTTAGCTAAGCTTTCCCCAAAGATGGTGTGGGAATTTTTGAACCCTTGGGGCAAGACGGCCCGGAAGTATTGTTTTAGTTGTATGTTGAGTCCTGCCACTCACAAGCCAAAATTTCTTGTGACTCTGGGACTAATGGAATACAAAAGAAGGCATCATTGAGACTAATACAGAATACCATGTCCTGGTGGTTGGTAGAATGACCAGCAGGGTGTAGGAATTAGGAGCAACTGGAGGTATATCCTCGGTGGCTTCACTGACTGTCCTGACATCCTTTACCAGGTCCCCAGCAGCCCATGGGGCTCTCGTGGTCAGGCCAATCCCAGGATATGGAGCTCTCCTGGGCAGGTACCCCACCCCCAACCCAGCCCACGGGGCTCTCGTGGTCAGGCCTCTCCCAGGATACAGAGCTACCCTTGCAGGTACCGTGGCAGGGCTGGGCACACAGGAACCGTGCACATAGCTCTCACTGAAGAGCACCCCCATCTCACCTGTCGCTCAGAGCTGACACAGAGCACCTCAGAGCAGGACTTGAACTAACAAACAGCAGCTCCGACAGGTCTGTGACCCTGGGCATCACTCTGTGTGGCCTCCCTCCACCTGGTCTTCCAGAGACTTCCACTGCACCCGGGGCACCAGGCCTCTGTCTCCAACCACCACCCACCCCTCCTCTCCCTGACTCCTGGGTTCCTCTCATTAGGAGAGGCTTTTCTTGAAGTTGTCTCCCACTCATGGGCCAGATAAAATGATTAGAAAACAAGCCAAAGCTGCAGCCCCTTGTCTATCCTGACTCTCAGGAGCCCACACCTGTTCCTTGGACCTGGCCGGTTCAGCAAGTTCCATTTTCTGCAACTGTGAGCCCCTGAGGGGTGATGATTGGCTGACCTGGGCAGCCTTACCGTGCCGGCCAGCCCTCCCCAGGTGTGCCTGGGTTGAGATCAATATAAATACCACTCCAGGCAGCAAGAGCCCCTGCAGCTGTGCCTGACGCCATTTTCTCTGCCCTGTCAGCAGTCTCGGGGCTGGGCTGGTGGGAGGGAGTGAGAGGCCACGGCTTTGTGGGTGGCCCAGTGTGAGTGGGGCTCTGCTGGACTTTCTGCAGCAGTTGCCAGGCTGCCACCTGCTAAAGAAGAGGATGTGTCACCCATACCTGCTGCTGGAATTTCTCCCTGGGCAGAGGTGAGGAAGGAAAAAAGCAGTGGGAGCAGGGACAGGACGGGTATCTCAGGCAGGGAAATGGAAATCTTCCAGAAGAGCACCCAGGACCAGGGCCATCCTGGCTGGCCTGCAGGCACCAAGTCAGCTGGCATGCTGTCACTCATGTGGCTCCATGGCCCTTCCTCTAGGCTTTCAAGTCCTTGTATATATTCAGGTGTTTTACCTGGGAAGGGTGGGAACAGTTCAGCAGCAACTGGCCTGGGGCTCAGCTCACGTTCACTCACAGATGCCTCGGCACGGTGCCCCAGCTTTGCAATGAGGACGCTTGTTGTGTGGGGGCTGCTGGCTGAATGGGAGACGATTCCCCACCACTGACCAACTTCAGAATTGTTTACAACAGGAGCAAGGGCCCTGATACGGTTTTCCTCTGAGTAACTGGTGGGTTCTGTTTTTTTTTTCTCTTTTTCGTTTTTGGTTCAAGGTAGAATTTATTCCTCTTTTTTGTATTTACAGATATAAGCATGGAAATAATTTATTCATATAAATACATGTATGTGAAGGGAATAATTGTTTTTTCTGTTTTGTTTTTTAAATTTTATTTCTTTTTAATTTTGAATTTTATTTTATATTTTTATACAGCAAGTTCTTATTTGTTATCTATTTTATACATATAAATGTTTACATGCCAATCCCAATCTCTCAACTCCTCCCACCACCACCCCCCCAAGAGCTTTCCCCCCTTGTTGTCCATATGATTGTTGTCTACATCTGTTGCTCTATTTATGCCTTGCAAAACGGTTAATCTGTACAGTTTTTCTAGGTTCCACATACATGCATGAATATACAAGATTTGTTTTTCTCTTTCTGACTTACTTCACTCTGTATGACAGTCTCTAGATCCATCGACGTCTCTACAAATGACCCAATTTCATTCCTTTCATGGCTTAGTAATATTCCATTTTATATATGTACCACATCTTTATGCATTCGTCTGTCTGTGGGCATTTAGGTTGCTTCCATTACCTCGATATTGTAAATAGTGATGCAATGAACATTGCGGTGAATGTCTCTTTTTGATTTATGGTTTTGTCTGGGTATATGTCCAGTACTGGGATTGCTGTATCATATGGTAATTCTATTAATAGTTTCTTAAGAAACTCCATATTGTTCTCCATAGTGACTGTATCAATTTATATTCCCAACAATAGTGGAAGAGGCTTCCTTTTCTCCACACCCTTTCCAGCATTTGTTGTTTGTAGATTTTCAGATGATGCCCATTCTAACAGGTGTGAGGTGATACCTCATTGTTGAGTCCATTTCGTTGAGCAAGGGGTAGGTCTTGTCTATTACATATTTGGATTATGGAACGGTATCTGTGCTAATTTCAAACTCTGGTTTTATGCAGCACCCCAACTCACCTTTCCCCTTAAGCAAGCATAAGTTGGTTTTCTAAACTTGAGACCCTGTTCTGTTTTGTAATTCAGTTCCTGTGTAGCCAAGTTTACATTCCGTGCATTAGTGATACCTTATGATGTTTCTTTTTCTGTGTGACTTATTTCACTTAGAATCATCGTGCCTCAATCCACTCATTATGCTGGTACAGGCCTGGTGACACAGATTTCATTGCTGAGTGGTATTCTGTTGTACGTAAGTACCGCAACTTCTTTATCAATTATTTGTTCTCTGGAATATTTAACTTGTACCGTAGAAGAGGTTCCTATAAACAGAGCCATCCCAAATTTTGGGGTGGCTGTGTCTTTTTGATTTTAATTTCCCTAAGCTATAAGACCATAAGTGGAAATGCCCTAGACTCTGTTGCTTTGTTTTTCAGATGTATCAGGAAACACTATACACTTCTCCAGAGTGACTGTTGGCAATTTACATCCCGCCCATCAGCATAACAAGGCTCCTAGTTCTCCATGGCCTGTCCTGCCTTTCTGGATTTTACACTTTTTTCAGATGGCCCTTTAGACCGGGGGGAAGTGACACTTCATAGTAGTTCGGATTTCCATTGCAAGCTTGCTTGGTTTGCCAAAAAGGGCGTATGTGTTTTTTCCTGAATATATTCAGGAACAAACTCATACGCCCTTTTTTGTCACGTGCATCATTGTCGATGTTCTGCCTCTTTTCCTATGCTTTAAATGCAAATCCAGTCTACCTCCTGAAATCGGTTTCCTGAAATTCTGCCCCGCTTTCAAGTCCTCTTCGCAGCCTTACTTCAATATATTTTTGGACATTATCTGTCATTTATAACTCTGCAGGTTTGTGAATTACAGGGCCCCTGAGCTCCTTTCTTCAACTCGCTTTCTTGTGAGCTGGCCGCAAACCCGCAAGACTGCTTCACGCCCTAATCTGCTTCTGGCAGGGCACGCTGAGCCTTTGGTTAATTCCTCTTCCTGGTGGGAAATGAGTGTTAAATATGCCCGTCCAGACACCTACCTCACTCTCAACCCCTTGGTGATGTGGGTCCTCTGGTTTGTGGCCACCTTTGCTGGGTTCCTCACCTTTCGATGATGTGGCCCCACTAGTGTGAGGACACTCCTGCCTGGTTCTCATCCACGTGGTTATGTGGACCCCCTGGTGAGAGTCTGTTCCTGGCTGTGTTCCTCACCCTTCTGTGAGGGAGACCCTCTGCTGATAGGTCACTCCTGCATGGCTGGCACACATTGCCTTGGTGAAGTCAGCTGTGTGGTGGCAGTTGGAGCGTGCTGGGGATCTCCTGCCCCCGGTGATGAGAGCCCTCTTGCGTCAGGCCCTAACTGCTGGGCTCACCAACTTTTCTTAGTGAGCCCAATGATGCTTGGGCACTCCTCTTAGGACCCCATCTCCATGGGGATGTGGGCCTTCTGCTCTGAGGTCCCAACGGCTGGGTTGTTCACATTTTCATGATGTGGGCTCTCTGGTGTTAGTTCACAGAGGCCTGGATCCCATAGCCTCTGTGCTCTTGGCCGCCTGCTGGGAGGTTCCAACTGCTGGATTCCTCACTTTTTTAATTTTTTAGGCCCTCTGTTGTGAGGATCCTCCTGCCTGCCTCACTCCCAGCCCCTTCGTGATGTGTGTCCTCTGGTTTGAGGTCACATGTGCTGGGTTCCTCACCTTTCGATGATGTGGGACCAATGGTCTTAGGAGACTCCTGCCTGGTTCACATCCCCTTTGTGATGTGGGCCCTCTGGTGAGAGTCTGATCCTGGCTGGGTTCCTCACCCATCTGTGAGGTGGGCCCTCTACTATCAGGTAACTCTTGCCTGGCTTGCTCACCTCGCCTTGTTGACATGAGCCCTCTGGTGGCACTTGGACCCTGCTGGGAGCCTCCTCACCTCTGTGATGAGGGCCCTCTGACGTCAGGCCCTAACTGTTGGGCTCCCCAACTTTTCTTAGTGAGCCCAGTGATGCTCGGGCACTCCTCTTAGGTTCCCATCTCCATGGGGATGTGGGCCTTCTGCTCTGAGGTTCCAACGGCTGGGTTGATCACAGTTTCATGATGTGGGCTCTCTGGTGTTAGTTCACTGTGGCCTGGATCCCATAGCCTCTGTGCTCTTGGCCGCCTGCTGGGAGGTTCCAACTGCTGGATTCCTCACTTTTTAAATTTTTTAGGCCCTCTGTTGTGAGGATCCTCCTGCCTGCCTCACTCCCAGCCCCTTCGTGATGTGTGTCCTCTGGTTTGAGGCCACATGTGCTGGGTTCCTCACCTTTCGATGATGTGGGACCAATGGTCTTAGGAGACTCCTGCCTGGTTCACATCCCCTTGGTGATGTGGGCCCTCTGTTGAGAGTCTGATCCTGGCTGGGTTCCTCACCTTCTTTGAGGTGGGCCGTCTGCTGTGAGGTCACTCCTGCCTGGCTTGCTCACCTCGCCTTGTGGACATGAGCCCTCTGGTGGCACTTGGAGCCTGCTGGGAGTCTCCTCCCCTCGGTGATGAGGACCCTCTGGCATCAGGCCCTAACTGCTGGGCTCACCACATTTTGTGATGTGCGCCCAGTGGTTCGAAGACACTCCATCCAGGTTCACATCCCCATTGGGATGTGGGCCTTCTGCTCTGAGGTCCCAACGGCTGGGTTGTTCACAGTTTCATGATGTGGGCTCTCTGCTGTTAGTTCGCTCTGGCCTGGATGTCATAGCCTCTGTGCTCTGGGCCGCCTGCTGGAAGGTTCCAACTGCTCGATTCCTCAACTTTTGTATTCTATGGGTCCTGTGTTGCGATGCTCCTCCTGCCTGCCTCACTCGCAACCCCTTCTTGATGTGGGTCCTCTGGTTTGAGGCCACATGTGCTGGGTTCCGCAACTTTCAATGATGTGGCCCCACTGGTGTGAGGACACTCCTGCCTGGTTCCCATCCCCTTGGTGATGTGGGCCTTCTGGTGACAGTCTTATCCTGGCTGGGTTCCTCACTCTTCTGTGAGGTAGGCCCTCTGCTGTGAGGTCAATCCTGCCTGACTTGCACACATCACCTTGGCGACGTGGGCCCTCTGTTGGCACATGGAGCCTGCTGGGAGCCTCCTGCCCTCGGTGATGACGGCCCTCTAGCATCAGGCCCTAACTGCTGGGCTCCCCACGTTTTCTGATGTGAACCCAGTGATGCCAGGACACTCCTGTCAGGTTCCCATCCCCATGGGGATGTGGGCTTTCTGCTCTGAGGTCCCAACGCCTGGGTGGCTCACAGTTTCATGATGTGGGCTCTCTGGTGTTAGTTCACTCCTGCCTGCATCCCATAGCTTCTGTGCTCTCGGCCGCCTGCTGGGAGGTTCCAAATGCTGGATTCCTCACCTTTTTTATTCTTTGGGCCCTCTGTTTTTAGGCTACTCCTACCTGCCTCACTCCCATCCCCTTTGTGATGTATGTCCTCTGATATGAGGCCGCATGTGCTGGGTTCTTCACCTTTCAATGATGTGGCCCCACTGGTGGGAGGACAGTCCTGACTGGTTCCCATCCCCTTGGTGTTGTGGGCCTTCTGGCAAGAGTCTCATCCTACCTCGGTTCCTCACCCTTCTGTGAGATAGGCCCTCTGCTGTGAGGTCACTACTGCCTGGCTGGCGCATGCCACCTTGTAGACGTGGGCCCTCTGTTGGCAGTTGGAACCTGCTGGGAGTCTCCTCCCCTCAGTTATGAGGGCTCCCTGGCGTCGGGCCCTAACTGCTGGGCTCCTAACATTTTCTGATATGTGCTAAGTGGTGCGAAGCCACTCCTGCCAGGTTCCCATCCCAATGGGGATGTGGGCCTTCTGTTCTGAGGTCCCAACGGCTGGGCTGCTCACAGGTTCATGATGTGGGCCCTCTGCTGTGAGTTCACTGTGGCCTGGATCCCATAGCCTCGGTGCTCTGGGCCACTTGCTGGGAGGTTCCAACTGCTGGATTCCTCAACTTTTATATTCTATGGACCCTGTGTTGTGAGGCCAGTCCTGCCAGCCTAATTCCGAAACCCTTGGTGATGTGGTTCCTCTGGTTTGAGGCTACATGTGCTGGGATCCTCACCTTTCGATGATGTTGTCCCACTGGTGTGGGGACACTCCTGCCTGGTTCCCATCCCCTTGGCGATGTGGGCCCTCTGGTGAGAGTCTGATCCTGGCTGTGTTCCTCACCCTTCTGTGAGGTGGGCCCTCTGCTGTGAGGTCACTCCTGCCGGGCTGGCACACATCACCTTGGTGACATTGGCCCTCTGGTGGCAGCTGGAGCCTGCTGGGAGCCTCCTCCCCTTGGTGATGAGTGCCCTCTAGCGTCAGGCCCTAACTTCTGAGCACCCCACGTTTTCTGATGTGAGCCCAGTGATGCCAGGACACTCCTGTCATGTTCCCATCACCATGGGGATGTGGGCCTTCTGCTCTGAGGTCCCAATGTCTGGGTTGCTCACAGTTTCATGATGTGGGCTGTCTGGTGTTAGTTCACTCTGGCTTGGATCCCCTAGCCTCTGTGCTCTGGGCCACCTGCTGGGAGGTTCCAACTGCTGGATTCCTCACCTTTCTTATTTTGGGGCCCTCTGTTGTGAGGCTCCTCCTGCCTGCCTCACTCCCAGCCCCTTGGTGATAGGTGTCCTATGGTTTGAAGCCACATGTTCTGGGTTCCTCACCTTTAGATGATGTGGCCCTACTCATGTGAGGACACTCCTGCCTGGTTCCAATCCATTTGGTGATGTGGGCCCTCTGGTGCACGTCTGATCCTGACTGGGTTCGTCACACTTCTCTGAGGTGGGCCCTCTGCTGTGAGGTCATTCGTGCCTGGTTGGCACACATCGCCTTGGTGACGTCAGCCCTCTGGTGGCAGTTGGAGCCTGCTGGGAGCCTCCTTCCCTTGGTGATGAGGGTCCTCTGGCGTCAGGCCCTAACTGCAGGTCTCCCAAAATTTTCTGACATGTTCTCAGTGGTGCGAGGACACTCCTACCAGATTTATATCCCCATGGGGATGTGGGCCTCCTGCTCTGAGGTCCCAATGGCTGGGTTGCTCAGTTTCATGACATGGGCCCTCTTCTGTGAGTTCACTGTGGCCTGGATCCCATAGCCTCGGTGCTCTGGGCCACCTGCTGGGAGGTTCCAACTGCTGGATTCCTCACTTTTTTATTCTATGGGCCCAGTGTTGTGAGGCTACTCCTGCCTGCCTCACTCCAAGGCCCTTGGTGATGTGGGTCCTCTGGTTTGAGGACACATGTGCTGAGTACGTCACCTTTCGCTGATGTGGCCCCACTGGTGTGAAGACACTCCTGCCTGGTTCCCATCCCCTTGGTGATGTGGGCCCTCTGGTGAGAGTCTGATGTTGGCTGGGTTTCTCACCCTTCTGTGAGGTGGGACCTCTGCTGTGAGGTAACTCATGCCTGGCTTGCTCATGTTGCCTTGGCAACGTGAGCACTCAGGTGGCAGTTGGGGCCTGCTGGGAATCTCCTCCCCTCGGTTATGAGAGCTCTGGATAAAACACATATGCCCTTTTTTGCCAAGTGCATTATTTTCCAAGTTCTGTCTCTTTTCCTATGCTTTAAGAGCGACTCCCGTGTACCTTCTGAAATCGGTCTCCAGCAATTCTGCCCCGCATTCAAGTCCTCTTCGCAGCCTTACTTCAATATATTTTTGGACGATAGCTGTCATTTATAACTCTGCAGGTTTGTGCATTACAGTGCCCCTGAGCTCCTTTCTTCAACTCGCTTTCTTGTGAGCTGGCCGCAACACTGCCGTCTTGCTTCAGGCCCTAGTGTGGTTCCGGCATGGCACGCTGAGCCTTTGGTTAATTCCTCTTCCTGGTGGGAAATGAGAGTTAAATTTGCCCGTCCAGACACCTCCAGCTAGTCTCTCATTGGTTCTCCCTATTCCTGTTCATTTTCCGCAGAAATTGCAAACTGGGCCAAACAGGAGGTTAAAGGCACTGAATCTCCAAGTGGGGAGAGTGTTAGTAAAGCGTCTGGAATGTTGCACCCGAGTACCGGGGGACGAAAACTGAGACACATTTGAACACGTTTCCCGATCACACGGTGGATCATACTCTGGGTTCCACATGCATGTTTTAGCTGAAGGAAGAATCCCTTAAACCTGGAGAGTTGAGACCCATGGAATGGGTACCATGCAATATGACTTCAAAGGGTCTGCATTTGCTCACCAAACCTCACCAATCCTATCACTGCTGCGTTTATGCCGCTGTACCCACGCTTGATTCTCTTTCGGAGACATATAAATCCATAGGTTTTAAGATTCTTACTTGTCACGTATATTCTTAGGCGTTTAATATGGGGCGTTGAGTCCACTTCGTTGAGCAAGGAGTAGCTCATGTCTATTACATATTTGGTTTATGGAACGGTATCTGTGCTAATTTCAATCTCTGGTTTTATGCAGCACCCCAACTCAGCTTTCCCCTTAAGCAAGCATAAGTTGGTTTTCTACATTTGAGACCCTGTTCTGTTTTGTAATTCAGTTCCTGTGTAGCCAAGTTTAAATTCCGTGTAGTAGTGATATCTTATGATGTTTCTTTTTCTGTGTGACTTATGTCACTTAGAATCATCGTACCTGAATCCACTCATTATGCTGCTATGGGCCTGATGACATAGATTTCATTGCTGAGTTATATTGCATCGTACGTAAGTACGACAAATTCTTTATCCATTTTTCGCTTTCTGTGATATTGAACTTGTACCGTAAACGAGGTTTTTGTAAACAGAGCTGTCCCAAACTTTGGGGTGGCTGTGTCTTTTTGATTTTAAATTCCCTAATCTATAGAACCATAAGTGGAAGTGCCCTAGGCTCTGTTGCTTTGTTTTTTAGATGTTTCAGGAAACACCATACTCTTCTCCAGAGTGGCTATTGGCAATTTACATCCCGCCCATCAGCATAACAAGGCTCCCAGTCCTCCATGGCCTGTCCTGCCTTTCTGGATTTTACACTTTTTTCAGATGGCCCTTTTGACCGGGGGGCAGTGAGACTTCATTGTAGTGCAGATTTCCTTTGCAAGCTTGCTTGGTTGGCCAAAAAGGGCGTATGCGTTTTTTCCTGAGGAAAAAACGGATACGCCCTTTTTGGCCAAGTGCATCATTGTGGACGGTCTGCCTCTTTACCTATGCTTTACATGCAATTCCAGTCTACCTCCTGCAATCGGTTTCCTGCAATTCTGCCCCGCTTTCAACTCCACTTGGCGGCCTTACTTCAATATATTTTTGGACGATAGCTGTCATTTATAACTCTGCAGGTCTGTGAATGACAGTGCCCCTGAGCTCCTTTCTTCAACTCGCTTTCTTGTGAGCTGGCCGCAACACCGCAGGATTGCTTCAGGCCCTAGTGTGGTTCCGGCATGGCACGCTGAGCCTTTGGTTAATTCCTCTTCCTAGTGGGAAATGAGAGTTAAATTTGCCCGTCCAGACACCTCCAGCTAGTCTCTCATTGGTTCTCCCTATTCCTGTTCATTTTCCGCAGAAATTGCAAACTGGGCCAAACAGGAGGTTAAAGGCACTGACTCTCCAAGTGGGGAGAGTGTTAGTAAAGCGTCTGGAATGTTGCACCCGAGTACCGGGGGACGAAACCTGAGACAACTTTGAACACGTTTCCCGATCACACGGTGGATCATACTCTGGGTTCCACATGCATGTTTTAGCTGAAGGAAGAATCCCTTAAACCTGGAGAGTTGAGACCCATGGAATGGGTACCATGCAATATGACTTCAAAGGGTCTGCATTTGCTCACCGAACCTCACTAATCCTATCACTGCTGCGTTTATGCCGCTGTACACACGCTTGATTCTCTTTCGGAGACATATAAATCCATAGGTTTTAAGATTCTTACTAGTCAGGTATATTCGTAGGCGTTTAATATGGGGTGTTGAGTCCACTTCGTTGAGCAAGGAGTAGCTCTTGTCTATTACATATTTGGCTTATGGAACGGTATCTGTGCTAATTTCAATCTCTGGATTTTTGCAGCACCCCAACTCACATTTCCCCTTAAGCAAGCATAAGTTGGTTTTCTACATTTGAGACCCTGTTCTGTTTTATAATCCAGTTCCTGTGTAGCCAAGTTTACATTCCGTGTAGTAGTGATATCTTATGATGTTTCTTTTTCTCTGTGACTTATTTCACTTAGAATCATCGTACCTGAATCCACTCGTTATGCTTCTCTGGGCCTGACGACATAGATTTCATTGCTGAGTGATATTGCATTGTACATAAGTACCACAACTTCTTTATCCATTTTGCGCTTTCTGTGATATTGAACTTGTACCGTAAACGAGGTTTTTGTAAACAGAACCGTCCCAAACTTTGGGGTGGCTGTGTCTTTTTGAATTTAATTTCCCTAAGCTATAGGACCATAAGTGGAATTGCCCTAGGCTCTGTTGCTTTGTTTTTTAGATGTTTCAGGAAACACCATACACTTCTCCAGAGTGGCTGTTGGCAATATACATCCCGCCCATGAGCATAACAAGGCTCCCAGTTCTCCATGGCCTGTCCTGTCTTTCTGGATTTTACACTTTTTTCAGAAGGCCCTTTTGACCGGGGGGCAGTGAGACTTCATTGTAGTGCAGATTTCCTTTGCAAACTTGCTTGGTCGTCCAAAAAGGGCGTATGCGTTTTTTCCTGAATATATTCAGGAAAAAACGCATACGCCCTTTTTGGCCAAGTGCATCATTGTGGACGTTCTGCCTCTTTTCCTGTGGTTTACATGCAAATCCAGTCTACCTCCTGAAATCGGTTTCCTGCAATTCTGCCCCGCTTTCAAGTCCTCTTGGCAGCCTTACTTCAATATATTTTTGGACGATAGCTGTCAATTTTAACTCTGCAGGTTTGTGAATGACAGTGCCCCTGAGCTCCTTTCTTCAACTCGCTTTCTTGTGAGCTGGCCGCAACACCGCAGGATTGCTTCAGGCCCCAGTGTGGTTCCGGCATGACACGCTGAGCCTTTGGTTAATTCCTCTTCCTGGTGGGAAATGAGAGTTAAATTTGCCCGTCCAGACACCTCCAGCTAGTCTCTCATTGGTTCTCCCTATTCCTGTTCATTTTCCGCAGAAATTGCAAACTGGGCCAAACAGGAGGTTAAAGGCACTGACTCTCCAAGTGGGGAGAGTGTTAGTAAAGCGTCTGGAATGTTGCACCCGAGTACCGGGAGACGAAACCTGAGACAACTTTGAACACGTTTCCCGATCACACGGTGGATCATACTCTGGGTTCCACATGCATGTTTTAGCTGAAGGAAGAATCCCTTAAACCTGGAGAGTTGAGACCCATGGAATGGGTACCATGCAATATGACTTCAAAGGGTCTGCATTTGCTCACCGAACCTCACTAATCCTATCACTGCTGCGTTTATGCCGCTGTACACACGCTTGATTCTCTTTCGGAGACATATAAATCCATAGGTTTTAAGATTCTTACTAGTCAGGTATATTCGTAGGCGTTTAATATGGGGTGTTGAGTCCACTTCGTTGAGCAAGGAGTAGCTCTTGTCTATTACATATTTGGCTTATGGAACGGTATCTGTGCTAATTTCAATCTCTGGATTTTTGCAGCACCCCAACTCACATTTCCCCTTAAGCAAGCATAAGTTGGTTTTCTACATTTGAGACCCTGTTCTGTTTTATAATCCAGTTCCTGTGTAGCCAAGTTTACATTCCGTGTAGTAGTGATATCTTATGATGTTTCTTTTTCTCTGTGACTTATTTCACTTAGAATCATCGTACCTGAATCCACTCGTTATGCTTCTCTGGGCCTGACGACATAGATTTCATTGCTGAGTGATATTGCATTGTACATAAGTACCACAACTTCTTTATCCATTTTGCGCTTTTTGTGATATTGAACTTGTACCGTAAACGAGGTTTTTGTAAACAGAACCGTCCCAAACTTTGGGGTGGCTGTGTCTTTTTGAATTTAATTTCCCTAAGCTATAGGACCATAAGTGGAATTGCCCTAGGCTCTGTTGCTTTGTTTTTTAGATGTTTCAGGAAACACCATACACTTCTCCAGAGTGGCTGTTGGCAATATACATCCCGCCCATGAGCATAACAAGGCTCCCAGTTCTCCATGGCCTGTCCTGTCTTTCTGGATTTTACACTTTTTTCAGAAGGCCCTTTTGACCGGGGGGCAGTGAGACTTCATTGTAGTGCAGATTTCCTTTGCAAACTTGCTTGGTTGTCCAAAAAGGGCGTATGCGTTTTTTCCTCAATATATTCAGGAAAAAACGCATACGCCCTTTTTGGCCAAGTGCATCATTGTGGACGTTCTGCCTCTTTTCCTATGCTTTACATGCAATTCCAGTCTACCTCCTGAAATCGGTTTCCTGCAATTCTGCCCCGCTTTCAAGTCCTCTTGGCAGCCTTACTTCAATATATTTTTGGACGATAGCTGTCAATTTTAACTCTGCAGGTTTGTGAATGACAGTGCCCCTGAGCTCCTTTCTTCAACTCGCTTTCTTGTGAGCTGGCCGCAACACCGCAGGATTGCTTCAGGCCCCAGTGTGGTTCCGGCATGGCACGCTGAGCCTTTGCTTAATTCCTCTTCCTGGTGGGAAATGAGAGTTAAATTTGCCCGTCCAGACACCTCCAGCTAGTCTCTCATTGGTTCTCCCTATTCCTGTTCATTTTCCGCAGAAATTGCAAACTGGGCCAAACAGGAGGTTAAAGGCACTGACTCTCCAAGTGGGGAGAGTGTTAGTAAAGCGTCTGGAATGTGTCACCCGAGTACCAGGGGATGAAAACTGACACAATTGAACACGTTTCCCGATGACACGGGGGATCATACTCTGCGTTCCACATGCATGTTTTAGCTGAAGGAAGAATCCCTTAAACCTGGAGAGTTGAGACCCATGGAATGGGTACCATGCAATATGACTTCAAAGGGTCTGCATTTGCTCACCGAACCTCACCAGTCCTATCACTGCTGCGTTTATGCCGCTGTACACACGCTTGATTCTCTTTCGGAGACATATAAATCCATAGGTTTTAAGATTCTTACTAGTCAGGTATATTCGTAGTCGTTTAATATGGGGTGTTGAGTCCACTTCATTGAGCAAGGAGTAGCTCTTGTCTATTACATATTTGGCTTATGGAACGGTATCTGTGCTTATTTCAATCTCTGGTTTTATGCAGCACCCCAACTCACATTTCCCCTTAAGCAAGCATAAGTTGGTTTTCTACATTTGAGACCCTGTTCTGTTTTGTAATTCAGTTCCTGTGTAGCCAAGTTTACATTCCGTGTAGTAGTGATATCTTATGATGTTTCTTTTTCTGTGTGACTTATTTCACTTAGAATCATCGTACCTGAATCCACTCATTATGCTGCTACGGGCCTGATGACATAGATTTCATTGCTGAGTGATATTGCATTGTACGTAAGTACCACAAATTCTTTATCCATTTTTCGCTTTCTGCAATATTAAACTTGTACCTTAAACGAGGTTCTTGTAAACAGAGCTGCCCCAAACTTTGGGGTGGCTGTGTCTTTTAGATTTTAATTTCCCTAAGCTATAGGACCATAAGTGGAAGTGCCCTAGGCTCTGTTGCTTTGTTTTTTAGATGTTTCAGGAAACACCATACACTTCTCCAGAGTGGCTGTTGGCAATTTACATCCCGCCCATCAGCATAACAAGGCTCCCAGTTCTCCATGGCTTGTCCTGCCTTTCTGGATTTTACACTTTTTTCAGATGGCCCTTTTGACCGGGGGGCAGTGAGACTTCATTGTAGTGCAGATTTCCTTTGCAAGCTTGCTTGGTTGGCCAAAAAGTGCGTATGCGTTTTTTCCTCAATATATTCAGGAAAAAACGCATACGCCCTTTTTGGCCAAGTGCATCATTGTGGACGTTCTGCCTCTTTTCCTGTGGTTTACATGCAAATCCAGTCTACCTCCTGAAATCGGTTTCCTGCAATTCTGCCCCGCTTTCAAGTCCTCTTGGCAGCCTTACTTCAATATATTTTTGGACGATAGCTGTCATTTATAACTCTGCAGGTATGTGAATGACAGTGCCCCTGAGCTCCTTTCTTCAACTCGCTTTCTTGTGAGCTGGCCGCAACACCGCTGCATTGCTTTAGTCCCTAGTGTGGTTCTGGCATGGCACGCTGAGCCTTTGGTTAATTCCTCTTCCTGGTGGGAAATGAGAGTTAAATTTGCCCGTCCAGACACCTCCAGCTAGTCTCTCATTGGTTCTCCCTATTCCTGTTCATTTTCCGCAGAAATTGCAAACTGGGCCAAACAGGAGGTTAAAGGCACTGACTCTCCAAGTGGGGAGAGTGTTAGTAAAGCGTCTGGAATGTTGCACCCGAGAACCAGGGGACGAAAACTGAGACACATTTGAACACGTTTCCCGATCACATGGTGGATCATACTCTGGGTTCCACACGCATGTTTTAGCTGAAGGAAGAATCCCTTAAACCTGGAGAGTTGAGACCCATGGAATGGGTACCATGCAATATGACTTCAAAGGGTCTGCATTTGTCCACCGAACCTCACCAATCCTATCACTGCTGCGTTTATGCCACTGTACTCACGCTTGATTCTCTTTCGGAGACATATAAATCCATAGGTTTTAAGATTCTTCCTAGTCAGGTATATTCTTAGGCGTTTAATATGGGGTGTAGAGTCCACTTCGTTGAGCAAGGAGTAGCTCTTGTCTATTATATATTTGGCTTATGGAACGGTATGTGTGCTAATTTCAATCTCTGGTTTTATGCAGCACCCCAACTCACCTTTCCCCTTATGCAAGCATAAGTTGGTTTTCTACATTTGAGACCCTGTTCTGTTTTGTAATTCAGTTCCTGTGTAGCCAAGTTTACATTCCGTGTAGTAGTGATATCTTATGATGTTTCTTTTTCTGTGTGACTTATTTCACTTAGAATCATCGTACCTGAATCCACTCATTATGCTGCTATGGGCCTGATGACATAGATTTCATTGCTGAGTGATATTGCATTGTACGTATGTACCACAACTTCTTTATCCATTTTTCACTTTCTGTGATATTGAACTTGTACCGTAAACAAGGTTCTTGTAAACAGAGCCGTCCCAAACTTTGGGGTGGCTGTGCCTTTTTGATTTTAATTTCCCTAAGCTATAGGACCATAAGTGGAAGTGCCCTAGGCTCTGTTGTTTTGTTTTTTAGATGTTTCAGGAAACACCATACACTTCTCCAGAGTGGCTGTTGGCAATTTACATCCCGCCCATCAGCATAACAAGGCTCCCAGTTCTCCATGGCCTGTCCTGCCTTTCTGGATTTTACACTTTTTTCAGATGGCCCTTTTGACCAGGGGACAGTGAGACTTCATTGTAGTGCAGATTTCCTTTGCAAGCTTGCTTGGTTGGCCAAAAAGGGCGTATACGTTTTTTCCTGAATATATTCAGGAAAAAACGCATACGCCCTTTTTGGCCAAGTGCATCATTGTGGACGTTCTGCCTCTTTTCCTATGCTTTACATGCAATTCCAGTCTACCTCCTGAAATCGGTTTCCTGCAATTCTGCCCCGCTTTCAAGTCCTCTTGGCAGCCTTATTTCAATATATTTTTGGACGATAGCTGTCATTTATAACTCTGCAGGTTTGTGAATGACAGTGCCCCTGAGCTCCTTTCTTCAACTCGCTTTCTTGTGAGCTGGCCGCAACACCTCAGGATTGCTTCAGGCCCTAGTGTGGTTCCGGCATGGCACGCTGAGCCTTTGGTTAATTCCTCTTCCTGGTGGGAAATGAGAGTTAAATTTGCCCGTCCAGACACCTCCAGCTAGTCTCTCATTGGTTCTCCCTATTCCTGTTCATTTTCCGCAGAAATTGCAAACTGGGCCAAACAGGAGGTTAAAGGCACTGACTCTCCAAGTGGGGAGAGTGTTAGTAAAGCGTCTGGAATGTGTCACCCGAGTACCAGGGGATGAAAACTGACACAATTGAACACGTTTCCCGATGACACGGGGGATCATACTCTGGGTTCCACATGCATGTTTTAGCTGAAGGAAGAATCCCTTAAACCTGGAGAGTTGAGACCCATGGAATGGGTACCATGCAATATGACTTCAAAGGGTCTGCATTTGCTCACCGAACCTCACCAGTCCTATCACTGCTGCGTTTATGCCGCTGTACACACGCTTGATTCTCTTTCTGAGACATATAAATCCATAGGTTTTAAGATTCTTACTAGTCAGGTATATTCTTAGGCGTTTAATATGGGGTGTAGAGTCCACTTCATTGATCAAGGAGTAGCTCTTGTCTATTACATATTTGGCTTATGGAACGGTATCTGTGCTAATTTCAATCTCTTGTTTTATGCAGCACCCCAACTCACCTTTCCCCTTAAGCAAGCATAAGTTGGTTTTCTACATTTGAGACCCTGTTCTGCTTTGTAATTCAGTTCCTGTGTAGCCAAGTTTACATTCCTTGTACTAGTGATATCTTATGATGTTTCTTTTTCTGTGTGACTTATTTCACTTAGAATCATCGTACCTGAATCCACTCATTATGCTGCTACGGGCCTGATGACATAGATTTCATTGCTGAGTGATATTGCATTGTATGTAAGTACCACAACTTCTTTATCCATTTTGCGCTTTCTGTGATATTGAACTTGTACCGTAAACGAGGTTTTTGTAAACAGAGCCATCCCAAACTTTGGGGTGGCTGTGTCTTTTTTATTTTAATTTCCCTAAGCTATAGGACCATAAGTGGAAGTGCCCTAGGCTCTGTTGCTTTGTTTTTTAGATGTTTCAGGAAACACCATACACTTCTCCAGAGTGGCTGTTGTCAATTTACAACCCACCCATCAGCAATACAAGGCTCCCATTTCTCCATGGCCTGTCCTGCCTTTCTGGATTTTACACTTTTTTCAGATGGCCCTTTTTACCGGGGGGCAGTGAGACTTCATTGTAGTGCAGATTTCCTTTGCAAGCTTGCTTGGTTGGCCAAAAAGTGCGTATGCGTTTTTTCCTGAATATATTCAGGAAAAAATGCACACGCCTTTTTTTCCCAAGTGCATCATTGTGGACGTTCTGCCTCTTTTCCTACGTTTTAAATGCAATTCCAGTCTACCTCCTGAAATCGGTTTCCTGCAATTCTGCCCCGCTTTCAAGTCCTCTTGGCAGCCTTACTTCAATATATTTTTGGACGATAGCTGTCATTTATAACTCTGCAGATTTGTGAATTACAGTGCCCCTGAGCTCCTTTCTTCAACTCGCTTTCTTGTGAGCTGGCCGCTACACCGCACGATTGCTTCAGGCCCTAGTGTGGTTCCAGCATGGCACGCTGAACCTTTGGTTAATTCCTCTTCCTGGTGGGAAATGAGAGTTAAATTTGCCCGTCCAGACACCTCCAGCTAGTCTCTCATTGGTTCTCCCTATTCCTGTTCATTTTCTGCAGAAATTGCAAACTGGGCCAAACAGGAGTTTAAAGGCAGTGACTATCCAAGTGGGGAGAGTCTTAGTAAAGCGTCTGGAATGTTGAACCCGAGTACCAGGGGACGAAAACTGAGACACATTTGAACACGTTTCCCGATCACACGGTGGATCATACTCTGGGTTCCTCATGCATGTTTTAGCTGAAGGAAGAATCCCTTAAACCTGGAGAGTTGAGACCCATGGAATGGGTACCATGCAATATGACTTCAAAGGGTCTGCATTTGCTCACCGAACCTCACCAATCCTATCACTGCTGCGTTTTTGCCACGGTACACACACTTGATTGTCTTTCAGAGACATATAAATCCATAGGTTTTAAGATTCTTACTAGTCAGGTATATTCTTAGGCGTTTAATATGTGGTGTTGTGTCCAGTTCATTGAGCAAGGAGTAGCTCTTGTCTATTACATATTTGGCTTATGGAACGGTATCTGTGCTAATTTCAATCTCTGGTTTTATGCAGCACCCCAACTTACCTTTCCCCTTAAGCAAGCATAAGTTGGTTTTCTACATTTGAGACCCTGTTCTGTTTTGTAATTCAATTCCTGTGTAGCCAAGTTTACATTCCATGTATTAGTGATATCTTATGATGTTTCTTTTCTGTGTGATTTATTTCACTTAGAATCATCGTACCTGAATCCACTCATTATGCTGCTACGGGCCTGATGACATAGATTTAATTGCTGAGTGATATTGCATTGTACGTAAGTACCACAACTTCTTTATCCATTTTTCGCTTTCTGCGATATTTAACTTGTACCGTAAACTAGGTTCTTTTAAACAGAACCGTTCCAAACATTGGGGTGGCTGTGGCTTTTTGATTTTAATTTCCCTAAGCTATAGGACCATAAGTGGAAGTGCCCTAGGCTCTGTTGCTTTGTTTTTTAGATGTTACAGGAAACACCAAACACTTCTCCGGAGTGGCTGTTGGCAATTTACATCCCGCCCATGAGCATAACAAGGCTCCCAGTTCTCCATGGCCTGTCCTGCCTTTCTGGATTTTACACTTTTTTCAGATGGCCCTTTTTACCGGGGGGCAGTGAGACTTCATTGTAGTGCAGATTTCCTTTGCAAGCTTGCTTGGTTGGCCAAAAAGGGCGTATGCGTTTTTTCCTGAATATATTCAGGAAAAAACGCATACGCCCTTTTTGGCCAAGTGCATCATTGTGGACGTTCTGCCTCTTTTCCTATGCTTTACATGCAATTCCAGTCTACCTCCTGAAATCGGTTTCCTGCAATTCTGCCCCGCTTTCAAGTCCTCTTAGCAGCCTTACTTCAATATATTTTTGGATGATAGCTGTCATTTATAACTCTGCAGGTGCGTGAATGACAGTGCCCCTGAGCTCCTTTCTTCAACTCGCTTTCTTGTGAGCTGGCCGCAACACCGCAGGATTGCTTCAGGCCCCAGTGTGGTTCCGGCACGGCACGCTGAGCCTTTGTTTAATTCCTCTTCCTGGTGGGAAATGAGAGTTAAATTTGCCCGTCCAGACACCTCCAGCTAGTCTCTCATTTGTTCTCCCTATTCCTGTTCATTTTCCGCAGAAATTGCAAACTGGGCCAAACAGGAGGTTAAAGGCACTGACTCTCCAAGTGGGGAGAGTTTTAGTAAAGCGTCTGGAATGTTGCACCCGAGTACCAGGGGACGAAAACTGAGTCACATTTGAACACGTTTCCCGGTCACACGGTGGATCATACTCTGGGTTCCACATGCATGTTTTAGCAGAAGGAAGATTCCCTTAAACCTGGAGAGTTGAGACCCATGGAATGGGTACCATGCAATATGACTTCAAAGGGTCTGCATTTGCTCACCGATCCTCACCAATCCTATCACTGCTGCGTTTACGCCGCTGTACACACGCTTGATTCTCTTTCGGAGACATATAAATCCATAGGTTTTAAGATACTTGCTAGTCAGGTATATTGTTAGGCGTTTAATATGGGGTTTTGAGTCCACTTCGTTGAGCAAGGAGTAGCTCTTGTCTATTACATATTTGGCTTATGGAACGGTTTGTGTGCTAATTTCAATCTCTGGTTTTATGCAGCACCCCAACTCACCTTTCCCCTTAAGCAAGCATAAGTTTGTTTTCTACATTTGAGACCCTGTTCTGTTTTGTAATTCAGTTCCTGTGTAGCCAAGTTTCATTCCGTGTAGTAGTGATATCTTATGATGTTTCTTTTTCTCTGTGACTTATTTCACTTAGAATCATCGTACCTGAATCCACTCATTATGCTGCTACGGGCCTGATGACATAGATTTCATTGCTGAGTGATATTGCATTGTACGTAAGTACCACAACTTGTTTATCCATTTTTCCCTTTCTGCGATATGGAACTTGTACCGTAAACAAGGTTCTTGTAAACAGAACCATCCCAAACTTTGGGGTGGCTGTGTCTTTTTGATTTTAATTTCCCTAAGCTATAGGACCATAAGTGGAAGTGCCCTAGGCTCTGTTGCTTTGTTTTTTAGATGTTTCAGGAATCACCATACACTTCTCCAGAATGGCTGTTGGCAATTTACATCCCGCCCATCAGCATAACAAGGCTCCCAGTTCTCCATGGCCTGTCCTGCCATTCTGGATTTTACACTTTTTTCAGATGGCCCTTTTGACCGGGGGGCAGGGAGACTTCATTGTAGTGCAGATTTCCTTTGCAAGCTTGCTTGGTTGGCCAAAAAGGGCGTATGCGTTTTTTCCTGAATATATTCAGGAAAAAATGCATACGCCCTTTTTGGCCAAGTGCATCATTGTGGACGTTCTGCCTCTTTTCCTATCCTTTACATGCAATTCCAGTCTACCTCCTGAAATCGGTTTCCTGCAATTCTGTCCCGCTTTCAAGTCCTCTTGGCAGCCTTACTTCAATATATTTTTGGACGATACCTGTCATTTATAACTCTGCAGTTTTGTGAATTACAGTGCCCCTGAGCTCCTTTCTTCAACTCGCTTTCTTCTGAGCTGGCCGCAACACCGCAGGATTGCTTCAGGTCCTAGTGTGGTTCCGGCATGGCATGCTGAGCCTTTGGTTAATTCCTCTTCCTGGTGGGAAATGAGAGTTAAATTTGCCCATCCAGACACCTCCAGCTAGTCTCCCTTTGGTTCTCCCTCTTCCTGTTCGTCTTACAGAGAAATTGCAAACTGGGCCAAACAGGAGGTTAAAGGCACTGACTCTCCAAGTGGGGAGAGTCTTAGTAAAGCGTCTCTAATGTTGCACCCGAGTACCAGGGCATGAAAACTGAGACACATTTGAACACGTTTCCCGATCATACGGTGGATCATACTCTGGGTTCCACATGCATGTTTTAGCTGAAGGAAGAATCCCTTAAACCTGGAGAGATGAGACCCATGGAATGTGTACCATGCAATATGACTTCAAAGGGTCTGCATTTGCACACCGAACCTCACCAATCCTATCACTGCTGCCTTATGCCACTGTACACACGCTTGATTCTCTTTTGGAGACATATAAATCCATAGGTTTTAAGATTCTTACCAGTCAGGTATATTCTTAGGCGATTAATATGGGGTGTTGAGTCCACTTCGTTGAGCAAGGAGTAGCTCTTGTCTATTACAAATTTGGCTTATGGAACGGTATCTGTGCTAATTTCAATCTCTGGTTTTATGCAGCACCCCAACTCACCTTTCCCCTTAAGCAAGCATAAGTTGGTTTTCTACATTTGAGATGCTGTTCTGTTTTGTAATTCAGTAGCTGTGTAGCCAACTTTACATTCCGTGTAGTAGTGATATCTTATGATGTTTCTTTTCTGTGTGATTTATTTCACTTAGAATCATCGTACCTGAATGCACTCATTATGCTGCTACGGGCCTGATGACATAGATTTCATTGCTGAGTGATATTGCATTGTACGTAAGTACCACAACTTCTTTATCCATTTTTCGCTTTCTGTGATATTGAACTTGTACTGTAAACGAGGTTCTTGTAAACAGAGCCGTCCCAAACTTTGGGGTGGCTGTGTCTTTTTGATTTTAATTTCCCTAAGCTATAGGACCATAAGTGGAAGTGCCCTAGGCTCTGTTGCTTTGTTTTTTAGATGTTTCAGGAAACACCATACACTTCTCCAGAGTGGCTGTTGGCAATTTACATCCCGCCCATCAGCTTAACAAGGCCCCCAGTTCTCCATGGCCTGTCCTGCCTTTCTGGATTTTACACTTTTTTCAGGTGGCCCTTTTGACCGGGGGACTGTGAGACTTCATTGTAGTGCAGATTTCCTTAGCAAGCTTGCTTGGTTGGCCAAAAAGGGCGTATGCGTTTTTTCCTGAATATATTCAGGATAAAACGCATACGCCCTTTTTGGCCAAGTGCATCATTGTGGACGTTCTGCCTCTTTTCCTATGCTTTACATGCAATTCCAGCCTACCTCCTGAAATCGGTTTCTTGAAATTCTGCCCCGCTTTGAAGTCCACTTGGCAGCCTTACTTCAATATATTTTTGGACGATAGCTGTCATTTATAACTCTGCAGGTTTGTGAATTACAGTGCCCCTGAGCTCCTTTATTCAACTCGCTTTTTTGTGAGCTGGCCGCAACACCGCAGGATTGCTTCAGGCGCTAGTGTGCTTCCGGCATGACACGCTGAGCCTTTGGTTAATTCCTCTTCCTGATCGGAAATGAGAGTTCAATTTGCCCGTCCAGACACCTCCAGCTAGTCTCTCATTGTTTCCCTCTATTCCTGTTCATTTTCGACAGAAATTGCAAACTGGCCCAAACAGGAGGTTAAAGGCACTGACTCTCCAAGTGGGGACAGTGTTAGTAAAGCGTCTGGAATGTTGCACCCGAGTACCGAGGGACGAAAACTGAGTCACATTTGAACACGTTTCCCGATCACACGGTGGATCATACTCTGGGTTCCACATGCATGTTTTAGCTGAAGGAAGAATCCCTTAAACCTGTAGAGTTGAGACCCATGGAATGGGTACCATGCAATATGACTTCAAAGGGTCTGCATTTGCTCACCGATCCTCACCAATCCTATCACTGCTGCGTTTATGTCGCTGTACACACGCTTGATTCTCTTTCGGAGACATATAAATCCATAGGTTTTAAGATTCTTTCTAGTCAGGTATATTCTTAGGCGTTTAATATGGGGTGTTGAGTCCACTTCGTTGAGCAAGGAGTAGCTCTTGTCTATTACATATTTGGCTTATGGAACGGTATCTGTGCTAATTTCAATCTCTGGTTTTATGCAGCACCCCAACTCACCTTTCCCCTTAAGCAAGCATACGTTGGTTTTCTACATTTGAGGCCCTGTTCAGTTTTGTAATTCAGTTCCTGTGTAGCCAAGTTTACATTCCGTGTACTAGTGATATCTTATGATGTTTCTTTTTCTGTGCGACTTATTTCAATTAGAATCATCGTACCTGAATCGACTCATTATGCTGCTACGGGCCTGATGACATAGATTTCATTGCTGAGTGATATTGCATTGTACGTAATTACCACAACTTCTTTATCCATTTTTCACTTTCTGTGATACTGAACTTGTACCGTAAACGAAGTTCTTGTAAACAGAGCCGTCCCAAACTTTGGGGTGGCTGTGTCTTTTTGATTTTAATTTCCCTAAGCTATAGGACCATAAGTGGAAGTGCCCTAGGCTCTGTTGCTTTGCTTTTTAGATGTTTCAGGAAACACCATACAGTTCTCCAGAGTGGCTGTTCGCAATTTACATCCCGCCCATCAGCATAACAAGGTTCCCAATTCTCCATGGCCTGTCCTGCGTTTCTGGATTTTACACTTTTTTCAGATGGCCCTTTTGACCGGGGGCAGTGAGACTTCATTGTAGTGCAGATTTCCTTTGCAAGCTTGCTTGGTTGGCCAAAAAGGGCGTATGCGTTTTTTCCTGAATATATTCAGGAAAAAACGCATACGCCCTTTTTGGCCAAGTGCATCATTGTGGACGTTCTGCCTCTTTTCCTATGCTTTACATGCAAATCCAGTCTACCTCCTGAAATCGGTTTCCTGCAATTGTGCCCCACTTTCAAGTCCTCTTGGCAGCCTTACTTCAATATATTTTTGGACGATAGCTGTCATTTATAACTCTGCAGGTTTGTGAATTACAGTGCCCCTGAGCTCCTTTCTTCAACTCGTTTTCTTGTGAGCTGGCCGCAACACAGCAGCATTGCTTCAGGCCCTAGTGTGGTTCCAGAATGGCACGCCGAGCCTTTGGTTAATTCCTCTTCCTGGTGGGTAATGAGAGTTAAATTTGCCCGTCCAGACACCTCCAGCTAGTCTCTCATTGGTTCTCCCTATTCCTGTTCATTTTCCGCAGAAATTGCAAACTGGGCCAAACAGGAGGTTAAAGGCACTGACTCTCCAAGTGGGGAGAGTGTTAGTAAAGCGTCTGGAATGTTGCACCCGAGTACCGGGGGACGAAAACTGAGTCACATTTGAACACGTTTCCCGATCACACGGTGGATCATACTCTGGGTTCCACATGCATGTTTTAGCTGAAGGAAGAATCCCTTAAACCTGGAGAGTTGAGACCCATGGAATGGGTACCATGCAATATGACTTGAAAGGGTCTGCATTTGCTCACCGAACCTCACCAATCCTAACACTGCTGCGTTTATGCCGCTGTACACACGCTTGATTCTCTTTCGGAGACATATAAATCCATAGGTTTTAAGATTCTTACTAGAAAGGTATATTCTTATGCGTTTAATATGGGGTGTTGAGTCCACTTCGTTGAGCAATGAGTAGCTCTTGTCTATTACATATTTGGCTTATGGAACGGTATCTGTTCTAATTTCAATCTCTGGTTTTATGCAGCACCCCAACTCACCTTTCCCGTTAAGCAAGCATAAGATGGTTTTCTACATTTGAGACCCTGTTCTGTTTTGTAATTCAGTTCCTGTGTAGCCAAGTTTACATTCCGTGTAGTAGTGATATCTTATGATGTTTCTTTTTCTGTGTGACTTATTTCACTTAGAATCATCGTACCTGAATCCACTCATTATGCTGCTATGGGCCTGATGACATAGATTTCATTGCTGAGTGATATTGCATTGTACGTAAGTACCACAACTTCTTTTTCCATTTTTCATTTTCTGTGATTTTGAACTTGTACTGTAAACGAGGTTCTTGTAAACAGAGCCGTCCCAAACTTTGGGGTGGCTGTGTCTTTTTGATTTTAATTTCCCTAAGCTATAGGACCATAAATGAAAGTGCCCTAGGCTCTGTTGCTTTGTTTTTTAGATGTTTCAGGAAACACCATACACTTCTCCAGAGTGGCTGTTGGCAATTTACATCCCGCCCATCAGCATAACAAGGCTCCCAGTTCTCCATGGCCTGTCCTGCCTTTCTGGATTTTACACTTTTTTCAGATGACCCTTTTGACCGGGGGGCAGTGAGACTTCATTGTAGTGCAGATTTCCTTTGCAAGCTTGTTTGCTTGGCCAAAAAGGGCGTAGGCTTTTTTTCTTGAGGAAAAATCTCATATGCCCATTTTGGCCAAGTGCATCATTGTGGACGTTCTGCCTCTTTTCCTATGCTTTACATGCAAATCCAGTCTACCTCCTGAAATCGGTTTCCTGCAATTCTGCCCCGCTTTCAAGTCCTCTTGGCAGCCTTACTTCAATATCTTTTTGGACGATAGCTGTCATTTATAACTCTGCAGTTTTGTGAACTACAGTGCCCCTGAGCTCCTTTCTTCAACTTGCTTTCTTGTGAGCTGGCCGCAACACCGCAGCATCGCTTCAGGCCCTAGTGTGTTTCCGGCATGGCACATTGAGCCTTTGGTTAATTCCTCTTCCTGGTGGGAAATGAGAGTTAAATTTGCCCGTCCAGACACCTCCAGCTAGTCTCTCATTGGTTCTCCCTATTCCTGTTCATTTTCCGCAGAAATTGCAAACTGGGCCAAACAGGAGGTTAAAGGCACTGACTCTCCAAGTGGGGAGAGTGTTAGTAAAGCGTCTGGAATGTTGCACCCGAGTACCAGGGGATGAAAACTGACACATTTGAACACGTTTCCCGATCACACGGTGGATCATACTCTGGGTTCCACATGCATGTTTTAGCTGAAGGAAGAATCCCTTAAACCTGGAGAGTTGAGACCCATGGAATGGGTACCATGCAATATGACTTCAAAGGGTCTGCATTTGCTCACCGAACCTCATCAATCCTATCACTGCTGCGTTTATGCCACTATACACACGCTTGAATCTCTTTTGGAGATATATAAATCCATAGGTTTTAAGATTCTTACTAGTCAGGTATATTCTTAGGCTTTTAATATGGGGTGTTGAGTCCACTTCGTTGAGCAAGGTGTAGCTCTTTTCTATTACATATTTGGCTTATGGAACGATATCTGTGCTAATTTCAATGTCTGGTTTTATGCAGCACCCCAACTCACCTTTCCCCTTAAGGAAGCATAAGTTGGTTTTCTACATTTGAGACCCTGTTCTGTTTTGTAATTCAGTTCCTGTGTAGCCAAGTTTACATTCCGTGTAGTAGTGATATCTTATGATGTTTCTTTTTCTGTGTGACTTATTTCACTTAGAATCATCGTACCTGAATCCACTCATTATGCTGCTATGGGCCTGATGACATAGATTTCATTGCTGAGTGATATTGCATTGTAGGTAAGTACCACAACTTCTTTATCCATTTTTCACTTTCTGTGATATTCAACTTGTACCGTAAAACAGGTTCCTGTAAACAGAACCGTCCCAAACTTTGGGGTGGCTGTGTCTTTTTGATTTTAATTTCCCTAAGCTATAGGACCATAAGTGGAAGTGCCCTAGGCTCTGTTGTTTTGTTTTTTAGATGTTTCAGGAAACACCATACACTTCTCCAGAGTGGCTGTTGGCAATTTACATCCCACCCATCAGCATAACAAGGCTCCCAGTTCTCCATGGCCTGTCCTGCTTTGCTGGATTTTATACTTTTTTCAGATGGCCTTTTTGCCCGCGGGGTAGTGAGAATTCATTGTAGTGCAGATTCCCTTTGCAAGCTTGCTTGGTTGGCCAAAAAGGGCGTATGCGTTTTTTCCTGAATATATTCAGGAAAAAACGCATACGCCCTTTTTGGCCAAGTGCATCATTGTGGACGTTCTGCCTCTTTTCCTATGCTTTACATGCCATTCCAGTCTACCTCCTGAAATCGGTTTCCTGCAATTGTGCCCCACTTTCAAGTCCTCTTGGCAGCCTTACTTCAATATATTTTTGGACGATAGCTGTCATTTATAACTCTGCAGGTTTGTGAATTACAGTGCCCCTGAGCTCCTTTCTTCAACTCGTTTTCTTGTGAGCTGGCCGCAACACAGCAGCATTGCTTCAGGCCCTAGTGTGGTTCCAGAATGGCACGCCGAGCCTTTGGTTAATTCCTCTTCCTGGTGGGTAATGAGAGTTAAATTTGCCCGTCCAGACACCTCCAGCTAGTCTCTCATTGGTTCTCCCTATTCCTGTTCATTTTCCGCAGAAATTGCAAACTGGGCCAAACAGGAGGTTAAAGGCACTGACTCTCCAAGTGGGGAGAGTGTTAGTAAAGCGTCTGGAATGTTGCACCCGAGTACCGGGGGACGAAAACTGAGTCACATTTGAACACGTTTCCCGATCACACGGTGGATCATACTCTGGGTTCCACATGCATGTTTTAGCTGAAGGAAGAATCCCTTAAACCTGGAGAGTTGAGACCCATGGAATGGGTACCATGCAATATGACTTCAAAGGGTCTGCATTTGCTCACCGAACCTCACCAATCCTAACACTGCTGCGTTTATGCCGCTGTACACACGCTTGATTCTCTTTCGGAGACATATAAATCCATAGGTTTTAAGATTCTTACTAGAAAGGTATATTCTTATGCGTTTAATATGGGGTGTTGAGTCCACTTCGTTGAGCAATGAGTAGCTCTTGTCTATTACATATTTGGCTTATGGAACGGTATCTGTTCTAATTTCAATCTCTGGTTTTATGCAGCACCCCAACTCACCTTTCCCGTTAAGCAAGCATAAGATGGTTTTCTACATTTGAGACCCTGTTCTGTTTTGTAATTCAGTTCCTGTGTAGCCAAGTTTACATTCCGTGTAGTAGTGATATCTTATGATGTTTCTTTTTCTGTGTGACTTATTTCACTTAGAATCATCGTACCTGAATCCACTCATTATGCTGCTATGGGCCTGATGACATAGATTTCATTGCTGAGTGATATTGCATTGTACGTAAGTACCACAACTTCTTTTTCCATTTTTCATTTTCTGTGATTTTGAACTTGTACTGTAAACGAGGTTCTTGTAAACAGAGCCGTCCCAAACTTTGGGGTGGCTGTGTCTTTTTGATTTTAATTTCCCTAAGCTATAGGACCATAAATGAAAGTGCCCTAGGCTCTGTTGCTTTGTTTTTTAGATGTTTCAGGAAACACCATACACTTCTCCAGAGTGGCTGTTGGCAATTTACATCCCGCCCATCAGCATAACAAGGCTCCCAGTTCTCCATGGCCTGTCCTGCCTTTCTGGATTTTACACTTTTTTCAGATGACCCTTTTGACCGGGGGGCAGTGAGACTTCATTGTAGTGCAGATTTCCTTTGCAAGCTTGTTTGCTTGGCCAAAAAGGGCGTAGGCTTTTTTTCTTGAGGAAAAATCTCATATGCCCATTTTGGCCAAGTGCATCATTGTGGACGTTCTGCCTCTTTTCCTATGCTTTACATGCAAATCCAGTCTACCTCCTGAAATCGGTTTCCTGCAATTCTGCCCCGCTTTCAAGTCCTCTTGGCAGCCTTACTTCAATATCTTTTTGGACGATAGCTGTCATTTATAACTCTGCAGTTTTGTGAACTACAGTGCCCCTGAGCTCCTTTCTTCAACTTGCTTTCTTGTGAGCTGGCCGCAACACCGCAGCATCGCTTCAGGCCCTAGTGTGTTTCCGGCATGGCACATTGAGCCTTTGGTTAATTCCTCTTCCTGGTGGGAAATGAGAGTTAAATTTGCCCGTCCAGACACCTCCAGCTAGTCTCTCATTGGTTCTCCCTATTCCTGTTCATTTTCCGCAGAAATTGCAAACTGGGCCAAACAGGAGGTTAAAGGCACTGACTCTCCAAGTGGGGAGAGTGTTAGTAAAGCGTCTGGAATGTTGCACCCGAGTACCAGGGGATGAAAACTGACACATTTGAACACGTTTCCCGATCACACGGTGGATCATACTCTGGGTTCCACATGCATGTTTTAGCTGAAGGAAGAATCCCTTAAACCTGGAGAGTTGAGACCCATGGAATGGGTACCATGCAATATGACTTCAAAGGGTCTGCATTTGCTCACCGAACCTCATCAATCCTATCACTGCTGCGTTTATGCCACTATACACACGCTTGAATCTCTTTTGGAGATATATAAATCCATAGGTTTTAAGATTCTTACTAGTCAGGTATATTCTTAGGCTTTTAATATGGGGTGTTGAGTCCACTTCGTTGAGCAAGGTGTAGCTCTTTTCTATTACATATTTGGCTTATGGAACGATATCTGTGCTAATTTCAATGTCTGGTTTTATGCAGCACCCCAACTCACCTTTCCCCTTAAGGAAGCATAAGTTGGTTTTCTACATTTGAGACCCTGTTCTGTTTTGTAATTCAGTTCCTGTGTAGCCAAGTTTACATTCCGTGTAGTAGTGATATCTTATGATGTTTCTTTTTCTGTGTGACTTATTTCACTTAGAATCATCGTACCTGAATCCACTCATTATGCTGCTATGGGCCTGATGACATAGATTTCATTGCTGAGTGATATTGCATTGTAGGTAAGTACCACAACTTCTTTATCCATTTTTCACTTTCTGTGATATTCAACTTGTACCGTAAAACAGGTTCCTGTAAACAGAACCGTCCCAAACTTTGGGGTGGCTGTGTCTTTTTGATTTTAATTTCCCTAAGCTATAGGACCATAAGTGGAAGTGCCCTAGGCTCTGTTGTTTTGTTTTTTAGATGTTTCAGGAAACACCATACACTTCTCCAGAGTGGCTGTTGGCAATTTACATCCCGCCCATCAGCATAACAAGGCTCCCAGTTCTCCATGGCCTGTCCTGCTTTGCTGGATTTTATACTTTTTTCAGATGGCCCTTTTGCCCGCGGGGTAGTGAGACTTCATTGTAGTGCAGATTCCCTTTGCAAGCTTGCTTGGTTGGCCAAAAAGGGCGTATGCGTTTTTTCCTGAATATATTCAGGAAAAAACGCATACGCCCTTTTTGGCCAAGTGCATCATTGTGGACGTTCTGCCTCTTTTCCTATGCTTTACATGCCATTCCAGTCTACCTCCTGAAATCGGTTTCCTGCAATTCTGCCCCACTTTCAAGTCCTCTTGGCAGCCTTACTTCAATATATTTTTGGACGATAGCTGTCATTTATAACTCTGCAGGTTTGTGAATTACAGTGCCCCTGAGCTCCTTTCTTCAACTCGTTTTCTTGTGAGCTGGCCGCAACACAGCAGCATTGCTTCAGGCCCTAGTGTGGTTCCAGAATGGCACGCTGAGCCTTTGGTTAATTCCTCTTCCTGGTGGGTAATGAGAGTTAAATTTGCCCGTCCAGACACCTCCAGCTAGTCTCTCATTGGTTCTCCCTATTCCTGTTCATTTTCCGCAGAAATTGCAAACTGGGCCAAACAGGAGGTTAAAGGCACTGACTCTCCAAGTGGGGAGAGTGTTAGTAAAGCGTCTGGAATGTTGCACCCGAGTCCCGGGGGATGAAATCTGACACAATTAAACACGTTTCCCGATCACACGGTGGATCATACTCTGGGTTCCACATGCATGTTTTACCTGAAGGAAGAATCCCTTAAACCTGGAGAGTTGAGACCCATGGAATGGGTACCATGCAATATGACTTCAAAGGGTCTGCATTTGCTCACCGATCCTCACCAATCCTATCACTGCTGCATTTATGCCGCTGTAAACACGCTTGATTCTCTTGCAGAGACATATAAATCCATAGGTTTTAAGATTCTTACTAGTCAGTTATATTCTTAGGCGTTTAATATGGGGTGTTGAGTCCACTTCGTTGAGCAAGGAGAAGCTCTTGTCTATTACATATTTGGCTTATGGAACGGTATCTGTGCTAATTTCAATCTCTGGTTTTATGCAGCACCCCAACTCACCTTTCCCCTTAAGGAAGCATAAGTTGGTTTCCTACATTTGAGACCCTGTTCTGTTTTGTAATTCAGTTCCGCTGTAGCCAAGTTTACATTCCGTGTAGTAGTGATATCTTATGATGTTTCTTTTTTTGTGTGACTTATTTCACTTAGAATCATCGTACCTGAATCCACTCATTATGCTGCTACGGGCCTGATGACATAGATTTCATTGCTGAGTGATATTGCATTGTACGTAAGTACCACAACTTCTTTATCCATTTTTCGCTTTCTGTGATATTGAACTTGTACCGTAAATGAGGTTCTTGTAAAAAGAGCCGTCCCAAACTTTGGGGTGGCTGTGTCTTTTTGATTTTAATTTCCCTAAGCTATAGGACCATAAGTGGAAGTGCCCTAGGCTCTGTTGCTTTGTTTTTTAGATGTTTCAGGAAACACCAAACACTTCTCCAGAGTGGCTGTTGGCAATTTACATCCCGCCCATCAGCATAACAAGGCTCTCACATCTCCATGGCCTGTCCTGCCTTTCTGGATTTTACACTTTTATCAGATGGCCCTTTTGACTGGGGGCCAGTGAGACTTCATTTTAGTGCAGATTTCCTTTGCAAGCTTGCTTGGTTGGCCAAAAAGGGCGTATGCGTTTTTTCTTGAATATATTCAGGAAATAACGCATACGCCCCTTTTAGACAAGTGCATCATTGTGGACGTTCTGCCTCTTTTCCTATGCTTTACATGCAATTCCAGTCTACCTCCTGAAATCGGTTTCCTGCAATTCTGCCCCGCTTTCAAGTCCTCTTGGCAGCCTTACTTCAATATATTTTTGGACGATAGCTGTCATTTATAACTCTGCAGGTTTGTGAATTACAGTGCCCCTTAGCTCCTTTCTTCAACTCGTTTTCTTGTGAGCTGGCCGCAACACCGCAGCATTGCTTCAGGCCCTAGTGTGTTTCCAGAATGGCATGGTGAGCCTTTGGTTAATTCCTCTTCCTGGTGGGCAATGAGAGTTAAATTTGCCCGTCCAGACACCTCCAGCTAGTCTCTCATTGGTTCTCCCTATTCCTGTTCATTTTCCGCAGAAATTGCAAACTGGGCCAAACAGGAGGTTAAAGGCACTGACTCTCCAAGTGGGGAGAGTGTTAGTAAAGCGTCTGGAATGTTGCACCCGAGTACAGGGGCACGAAAACTGAGACACATTTGAACACGTTTCCCGATCACACGGTGGATCATACTCTGGGTTCCACATGCATGTTTTAGCTGAAGGAAGAATCCCTTAAACCTGGAGAGTTGAGACCCATGGAATGGGTACCATGCAATATGACTTGAAAGGGTCTGCATTTGCTCACCGAACCTCACCAATCCTAACACTGCTGCGTTTATGCCGCTGTACACATGGTTGATTCTCTTTTGGAGACATATAAATCCATAGGTTTTAAGATTCTTACTAGTCAGGTATATTCTTATGCGTTTAATATGGGGTGTTGAGTCCACTTCGTTGAGCAATGAGTAGCTCTTGTCTATTACATATTTGGCTTATGGAATTGTATCTGTTCTAATTTCAATCTCTGGTTTTATGCAGCACCCCAACTCACCTTTCCCGTTAAGCAAGCATAAGTTGGTTTTCTACATTTGAGACCCTGTTCTGCTTTGTAATTCAGTTCCTGTGTAGCCAAGTTTACATTCCGTGTAGTAGTGATATCTTATGATGTTTCTTTTTCTCTGTGACTTTTTTCACTTAGAATCATCGTACCTGAATCCACTCATTATGCTGCTACGGGCCTGATGACATAGATTTCATTGCTGAGTGATATTGCATTGTACGTAAGTACCACAACTTCTTTACCCATTTTTCGCTTTCTGCGATATTGAACTTGTACCGTAAACGAGGTTCTTGTAAACAGAGCCGTCCCAAACTTTGGGTTGGCTGTGTCTTTTTGATTTTAATTTCCCTAAGCTATAGGACCATAAGTGGAAGTGCCCTAGGCTCTGTTGCTTTGTTTTTTAGATGTTTCAGGAAACACCATACACTTCTCCAGAGTGGCTGTTGGCAATTTACATCCCGCCCATCAGCATAACAAGGCTCCCAATTCTCCATGGCCTGTCCTGCCTTTCTGGATTTTACACTTTTTTCAGATGGCCCTTTTGACCGGGGGGCAGTGAGACTTCATTGTAGTGCAGATTTCCTTTGCAAGCTTGATTGGTTGGCCAAAAAGTGCGTATGCGTTTTTTCCTGAATATATTCAGGAAAAAACGCATACGCCCTTTTTGGCCAAGTGCATCATTGTGGACGTTCTGCCTCTTTTCCTATGCTTTACATGCAATTCCAGTCTACCTCCTGAAATCGGTTTCCTGCAATTCTGCCCCGCTTTCAAGTCCTCTTGGCAGCCTTACTTCAATATATTTTTGGATGATAGTTGTCATTTTTAACTCTGCATGTCTGTGAATGACAGTGCCCCTGAGCTCCTTTCTTCAAATTGTTTTCTTGTGAGCTGGCCGCAACACCGTAGGATTGCTTCAGGCCCTAGTGTGGTTCCGGCACGGCACGCTGAGCCTTTGGTTAATTCCTCTTCCTGGTGGGTAATGAGAGTTAAATTTGCCCATCCAGACACCTCCAGCTAGTCTCTCTTGGTTCTCCCTATTCCTGTTCATTTTCCGCAGAAATTGCAAACTGGGCCAAACAGGAGGTTAAAGGCACTGACTTTCCAAGTGGGGAGAGTGTTAGTAAAGCGTCTGGAATGTTGCACTCGAGTACCGGGGGACGAAAATTGAGACACATTTGAACACGTTTCCCGATCACACGGTGGATCATACTCTGGGTTCCACATGCATGTTTTAGCTGAAGGAAGAATCCCTTAAACCTGGAGAGTTGAGACCCATGGAATGGGTACCATGCAATATGACTTCAAAGGGTCTGCATTTGCTCACCGATCCTCACCAATCCTATCACTGCTGCTTTTATGCCGCTGTACACACGCTTGATTCTCTTGCAGAGACATATAAATCCATAGGTTTTAAGATTCTTACTAGTCAGGTATATTCTTAGGCGTTTAATATGTGGTGTTGTGTCCACTTCGTTGAGCAAGGAGAAGCTCTTGTCTATTACATATTTGGCTTATGGAACGGTATCTGTGCTAATTTCAATCTCTGGTTTTATGCAGCACCCCAACTCACCTTTCCCCTTAAGGAAGCATAAGTTGGTTTTCTACATTTGAGACCCTGTTCTGTTTTGTAATTCAGTTCCTCTGTAGCCAAGTTTACATTCCGTGTAGTAGTGATATCTTATGATGTTTCTTTTTTTGTGTGACTTATTTCACTTAGAATCATCGTACCTGAATCCACTCATTATGCTGCTACGGGCCTGATGACATAGATTTCATTGCTGAGTGATATTGCATTGTACGTAAGTACCACAACTTCTTTATCCATTTTTCGCTTTCTGTGATATTGAACTTGTACCGTAAAGGAGGTTCTTGTAAACTGAGCCATCCCAAACTTTGGGTTGGTTGTGTCTTTTTGATTTTAATTTCCCTAAGCTATAGGACCATAAGTGGAAGTGCCCTAGGCTCTGTTGCTTTGTTTTTTAGATGTTTCAGGAAACACCATACACTTCTCCATTGTCGCTGTTGGCAATTTACATCCCGCCCATCAGCATAACAAGGCTCTCACGTCTCCATGGCCTGTCCTGCCTTTCTGGATTTTACACTTTTTTCAGATGGCCCTTTTGACTGGGGGCCAGTGAGACTTCATTGTAGTGCAGATTTCCTTTGCAAGCTTGCTTGGTTGGCCAAAAAGGGCGTATGCGTTTTTTCATGAATATATTCAGGAAAAAACGCATACGCCCCTTTTGACCAAGTGCATCATTGTGGACGTTCTGCCTCTTTTCCTATGCTTTACATGCAATTCCAGTCTACCTCCTGAAATCGGTTTCCTGCAATTCTGCCCCGCTTTCAAGTCCTCTTGGCAGCCTTACTTTAATATATTTTTGGATGATAGCTGTCATTTTTAACTCTGCAGGTTTGTGAATGACAGTGCCCCTGAGCTCCTTTCTTCAACTCGCTTTCTTGTGAGCAGGCCGCAACACCGCAGGATTGCTTCAGGCCCCAGTGTGGTTCCGGCACGGCACGCTTAGCCTTTGGTTAAATCCTCTTCCTGGTGGGAAACGAGAGTTAAATTTGCCCGTCCAGACACCTCCAGCTAGTCTCTCATTGGTTCTCCCTATTCCTGTTCATTTTCCGCAGAAATTGCAAACTGAGCCAAACAGGAGGTTAAAGGCACTGACTCTCCAAGTGGGGAGAGTGTTAGTAAAGCGTCTGGAATGTTGCACCCGAGTACCGGGGGACGAAAACTGAGACACATTTGAACACGTTTCCCGATCACACGGTGGATCATACTCTGGGTTCCACATGCATGTTTTAGCTGAAGGAAGAATCACTTAAACCTGGAGAGTTGAGACCCATGGAATGGGTACCATGCAATATGACTTCAAAGGGTCTGCATTTGCTCACCGATCCTCACCAATCCTATCACTGCTGCATTTATGCCACTGTACACATGCTTGATTCTCTTGCAGAGACATATAAATCCATAGGTTTTAAGATTCTTACTAGTCAGGTATATTCTTAGGCGTTTAATATGTGGTGTTGAGTCCACTTCGTTGAGCAAGGAGAAGCTCTTGTCTATTACATATTTGGCTTATGGAACGGTATCTGTGCTAATTTCAATCTCTGGTTTTATGCAGCACCCCAACTCACCTTTCCCGTTAAGCAAGCATAAGTTGGTTTTCTACATTTGAGACCCTGTTCTGCTTTGTAATTCAGTTCCTGTGTAGCCAAGTTTACATTCCGTGTAGTAGTGATATCTTATGATGTTTCTTTTTCTCTGTGACTTTTTTCACTTAGAATCATCGTACCTGAATCCACTCATTATGCTGCTACGGGCCTGATGACATAGATTTCATTGCTGAGTGATATTGCATTGTACGTAAGTACCACAACTTCTTTACCCATTTTTCGCTTTCTGCGATATTGAACTTGTACCGTAAACGAGGTTCTTGTAAACAGAGCCGTCCCAAACTTTGGGTTGGCTGTGTCTTTTTGATTTTAATTTCCCTAAGCTATAGGACCATAAGTGGAAGTGCCCTAGGCTCTGTTGCTTTGTTTTTTAGATGTTTCAGGAAACACCATACACTTCTCCAGAGTGGCTGTTGGCAATTTACATCCCGCCCATCAGCATAACAAGGCTCCCAATTCTCCATGGCCTGTCCTGCCTTTCTGGATTTTACACTTTTTTCAGATGGCCCTTTTGACCGGGGGGCAGTGAGACTTCATTGTAGTGCAGATTTCCTTTGCAAGCTTGATTGGTTGGCCAAAAAGTGCGTATGCGTTTTTTCCTGAATATATTCAGGAAAAAACGCATACGCCCTTTTTGTCCAAGTGCATCATTGTGGACGTTCTGCCTCTTTTCCTATGCTTTACATGCAATTCCAGTCTACCTCCTGAAATCGGTTTCCTGCAATTCTGCCCCGCTTTCAAGTCCTCTTGGCAGCCTTACTTCAATATATTTTTGGATGATAGTTGTCATTTTTAACTCTGCATGTCTGTGAATGACAGTGCCCCTGAGCTCCTTTCTTCAAATTGTTTTCTTGTGAGCTGGCCGCAACACCGTAGGATTGCTTCAGGCCCTAGTGTGGTTCCGGCACGGCACGCTGAGCCTTTGGTTAATTCCTCTTCCTGGTGGGTAATGAGAGTTAAATTTGCCCATCCAGACACCTCCAGCTAGTCTCTCTTGGTTCTCCCTATTCCTGTTCATTTTCCGCAGAAATTGCAAACTGGGCCAAACAGGAGGTTAAAGGCACTGACTTTCCAAGTGGGGAGAGTGTTAGTAAAGCGTCTGGAATGTTGCACTCGAGTACCGGGGGACGAAAATTGAGACACATTTGAACACGTTTCCCGATCACACGGTGGATCATACTCTGGGTTCCACATGCATGTTTTAGCTGAAGGAAGAATCCCTTAAACCTGGAGAGTTGAGACCCATGGAATGGGTACCATGCAATATGACTTCAAAGGGTCTGCATTTGCTCACCGATCCTCACCAATCCTATCACTGCTGCATTTATGCCGCTGTACACACGCTTGATTCTCTTGCAGAGACATATAAATCCATAGGTTTTAAGATTCTTACTAGTCAGGTATATTCTTAGGCGTTTAATATGTGGTGTTGTGTCCACTTCGTTGAGCAAGGAGAAGCTCTTGTCTATTACATATTTGGCTTATGGAACGGTATCTGTGCTAATTTCAATCTCTGGTTTTATGCAGCACCCCAACTCACCTTTCCCCTTAAGGAAGCATAAGTTGGTTTTCTACATTTGAGACCCTGTTCTGTTTTGTAATTCAGTTCCTCTGTAGCCAAGTTTACATTCCGTGTAGTAGTGATATCTTATGATGTTTCTTTTTTTGTGTGACTTATTTCACTTAGAATCATCGTACCTGAATCCACTCATTATGCTGCTACGGGCCTGATGACATAGATTTCATTGCTGAGTGATATTGCATTGTACGTAAGTACCACAACTTCTTTATCCATTTTTCGCTTTCTGTGATATTGAACTTGTACCGTAAAGGAGGTTCTTGTAAACTGAGCCATCCCAAACTTTGGGTTGGTTGTGTCTTTTTGATTTTAATTTCCCTAAGCTATAGGACCATAAGTGGAAGTGCCCTAGGCTCTGTTGCTTTGTTTTTTAGATGTTTCAGGAAACACCATACACTTCTCCATTGTCGCTGTTGGCAATTTACATCCCGCCCATCAGCATAACAAGGCTCTCACGTCTCCATGGCCTGTCCTGCCTTTCTGGATTTTACACTTTTTTCAGATGGCCCTTTTGACTGGGGGCCAGTGAGACTTCATTGTAGTGCAGATTTCCTTTGCAAGCTTGCTTGGTTGGCCAAAAAGGGCGTATGCGTTTTTTCATGAATATATTCAGGAAAAAACGCATACGCCCCTTTTGACCAAGTGCATCATTGTGGACGTTCTGCCTCTTTTCCTATGCTTTACATGCAATTCCAGTCTACCTCCTGAAATCGGTTTCCTGCAATTCTGCCCCGCTTTCAAGTCCTCTTGGCAGCCTTACTTTAATATATTTTTGGATGATAGCTGTCATTTTTAACTCTGCAGGTTTGTGAATGACAGTGCCCCTGAGCTCCTTTCTTCAACTCGCTTTCTTGTGAGCAGGCCGCAACACCGCAGGATTGCTTCAGGCCCCAGTGTGGTTCCGGCACGGCACGCTTAGCCTTTGGTTAAATCCTCTTCCTGGTGGGAAACGAGAGTTAAATTTGCCCGTCCAGACACCTCCAGCTAGTCTCTCATTGGTTCTCCCTATTCCTGTTCATTTTCCGCAGAAATTGCAAACTGAGCCAAACAGGAGGTTAAAGGCACTGACTCTCCAAGTGGGGAGAGTGTTAGTAAAGCGTCTGGAATGTTGCACCCGAGTACCGGGGGACGAAAACTGAGACACATTTGAACACGTTTCCCGATCACACGGTGGATCATACTCTGGGTTCCACATGCATGTTTTAGCTGAAGGAAGAATCACTTAAACCTGGAGAGTTGAGACCCATGGAATGGGTACCATGCAATATGACTTCAAAGGGTCTGCATTTGCTCACCGATCCTCACCAATCCTATCACTGCTGCATTTATGCCACTGTACACATGCTTGATTCTCTTGCAGAGACATATAAATCCATAGGTTTTAAGATTCTTACTAGTCAGGTATATTCTTAGGCGTTTAATATGTGGTGTTGAGTCCACTTCGTTGAGCAAGGAGAAGCTCTTGTCTATTACATATTTGGCTTATGGAACGGTATCTGTGCTAATTTCAATCTCTGGTTTTATGCAGCACCCCAACTCACCTTTCCCGTTAAGCAAGCATAAGTTGGTTTTCTACATTTGAGACCCTGTTCTGCTTTGTAATTCAGTTCCTGTGTAGCCAAGTTTACATTCCGTGTAGTAGTGATATCTTATGATGTTTCTTTTTCTCTGTGACTTTTTTCACTTAGAATCATCGTACCTGAATCCACTCATTATGCTGCTACGGGCCTGATGACATAGATTTCATTGCTGAGTGATATTGCATTGTACGTAAGTACCACAACTTCTTTACCCATTTTTCGCTTTCTGCGATATTGAACTTGTACCGTAAACGAGGTTCTTGTAAACAGAGCCGTCCCAAACTTTGGGTTGGCTGTGTCTTTTTGATTTTAATTTCCCTAAGCTATAGGACCATAAGTGGAAGTGCCCTAGGCTCTGTTGCTTTGTTTTTTAGATGTTTCAGGAAACACCATACACTTCTCCAGAGTGGCTGTTGGCAATTTACATCCCGCCCATCAGCATAACAAGGCTCCCAATTCTCCATGGCCTGTCCTGCCTTTCTGGATTTTACACTTTTTTCAGATGGCCCTTTTGACCGGGGGGCAGTGAGACTTCATTGTAGTGCAGATTTCCTTTGCAAGCTTGATTGGTTGGCCAAAAAGTGCGTATGCGTTTTTTCATGAATATATTCAGGAAAAAACGCATACGCCCTTTTTGTCCAAGTGCATCATTGTGGACGTTCTGCCTCTTTTCCTATGCTTTACATGCAATTCCAGTCTACCTCCTGAAATCGGTTTCCTGCAATTCTGCCCCGCTTTCAAGTCCTCTTGGCAGCCTTACTTCAATATATTTTTGGATGATAGTTGTCATTTTTAACTCTGCATGTCTGTGAATGACAGTGCCCCTGAGCTCCTTTCTTCAAATTGTTTTCTTGTGAGCTGGCCGCAACACCGTAGGATTGCTTCAGGCCCTAGTGTGGTTCCGGCACGGCACGCTGAGCCTTTGGTTAATTCCTCTTCCTGGTGGGTAATGAGAGTTAAATTTGCCCATCCAGACACCTCCAGCTAGTCTCTCTTGGTTCTCCCTATTCCTGTTCATTTTCCGCAGAAATTGCAAACTGGGCCAAACAGGAGGTTAAAGGCACTGACTTTCCAAGTGGGGAGAGTGTTAGTAAAGCGTCTGGAATGTTGCACTCGAGTACCGGGGGACGAAAATTGAGACACATTTGAACACGTTTCCCGATCACACGGTGGATCATACTCTGGGTTCCACATGCATGTTTTAGCTGAAGGAAGAATCCCTTAAACCTGGAGAGTTGAGACCCATGGAATGGGTACCATGCAATATGACTTCAAAGGGTCTGCATTTGCTCACCGATCCTCACCAATCCTATCACTGCTGCATTTATGCCGCTGTACACACGCTTGATTCTCTTGCAGAGACATATAAATCCATAGGTTTTAAGATTCTTACTAGTCAGGTATATTCTTAGGCGTTTAATATGTGGTGTTGTGTCCACTTCGTTGAGCAAGGAGAAGCTCTTGTCTATTACATATTTGGCTTATGGAACGGTATCTGTGCTAATTTCAATCTCTGGTTTTATGCAGCACCCCAACTCACCTTTCCCCTTAAGGAAGCATAAGTTGGTTTTCTACATTTGAGACCCTGTTCTGTTTTGTAATTCAGTTCCTCTGTAGCCAAGTTTACATTCCGTGTAGTAGTGATATCTTATGATGTTTCTTTTTTTGTGTGACTTATTTCACTTAGAATCATCGTACCTGAATCCACTCATTATGCTGCTACGGGCCTGATGACATAGATTTCATTGCTGAGTGATATTGCATTGTACGTAAGTACCACAACTTCTTTATCCATTTTTCGCTTTCTGTGATATTGAACTTGTACCGTAAAGGAGGTTCTTGTAAACTGAGCCATCCCAAACTTTGGGTTGGTTGTGTCTTTTTGATTTTAATTTCCCTAAGCTATAGGACCATAAGTGGAAGTGCCCTAGGCTCTGTTGCTTTGTTTTTTAGATGTTTCAGGAAACACCATACACTTCTCCATTGTCGCTGTTGGCAATTTACATCCCGCCCATCAGCATAACAAGGCTCTCACGTCTCCATGGCCTGTCCTGCCTTTCTGGATTTTACACTTTTTTCAGATGGCCCTTTTGACTGGGGGCCAGTGAGACTTCATTGTAGTGCAGATTTCCTTTGCAAGCTTGCTTGGTTGGCCAAAAAGGGCGTATGCGTTTTTTCATGAATATATTCAGGAAAAAACGCATACGCCCCTTTTGACCAAGTGCATCATTGTGGACGTTCTGCCTCTTTTCCTATGCTTTACATGCAATTCCAGTCTACCTCCTGAAATCGGTTTCCTGCAATTCTGCCCCGCTTTCAAGTCCTCTTGGCAGCCTTACTTTAATATATTTTTGGATGATAGCTGTCATTTTTAACTCTGCAGGTTTGTGAATGACAGTGCCCCTGAGCTCCTTTCTTCAACTCGCTTTCTTGTGAGCTGGCCGCAACACCGCAGCATCGCTTCAGGCCCTAGTGTGGTTCCGGCACGGCACGCTTAGCCTTTGGTTAAATCCTCTTCCTGGTGGGAAACGAGAGTTAAATTTGCCCGTCCAGACACCTCCAGCTAGTCTCTCATTGGTTCTCCCTATTCCTGTTCATTTTCCGCAGAAATTGCAAACTGAGCCAAACAGGAGGTTAAAGGCACTGACTCTCCAAGTGGGGAGAGTGTTAGTAAAGCGTCTGGAATGTTGCACCCGAGTACCGGGGGACGAAAACTGAGACACATTTGAACACGTTTCCCGATCACACGGTGGATCATACTCTGGGTTCCACATGCATGTTTTAGCTGAAGGAAGAATCACTTAAACCTGGAGAGTTGAGACCCATGGAATGGGTACCATGCAATATGACTTCAAAGGGTCTGCATTTGCTCACCGATCCTCACCAATCCTATCACTGCTGCATTTATGCCACTGTACACATGCTTGATTCTCTTGCAGAGACATATAAATCCATAGGTTTTAAGATTCTTACTAGTCAGGTATATTCTTAGGCGTTTAATATGTGGTGTTGAGTCCACTTCGTTGAGCAAGGAGAAACTCTTGTCTATTACATATTTGGCTTATGGAACGGTATCTGTGCTAATTTCAATCTCTGGTTTTATGCAGCACCCCAACTCACCTTTCCCCTTAAGCAAGCATAAGTTGGTTTTCTACATTTGAGACCCTGTTCTGTTTTGTAATTCAGTTCCTGTGTAGCCAAGTTTACATTCCGTGTAGTAGTGATATCTTATGATGTTTCTTTTTTTGTGTGACTTATTTCACTTAGAATCATCGTACCTGAATCCACTCATTATGCTGCTACGGGCCTGATGACATAGATTTCATTGCTGAGTGATATTGCATTGTACGTAAGTACCACAACTTCTTTACCCATTTTTCGCTTTCTGCGATATTGAACTTGTACCGTAAACGAGGTTCTTGTAAACAGAGCCGTCCCAAACTTTGGGTTGGCTGTGTCTTTTTGATTTTAATTTCCCTAAGCTATAGGACCATAAGTGGAAGTGCCCTAGGCTCTGTTGCTTTGTTTTTTAGATGTTTCAGGAAACACCATACACTTCTCCAGAGTGGCTGTTGGCAATTTACATCCCGCCCATCAGCATAACAAGGCTCCCAGTTCTCCATGGCCTGTCCTGCCTTTCTGGATTTTACACTTTTTTCAGATGGCCCTTTTGTCCGGGGGGCAGTGAGACTTAATTGTAGTGCAGATTTCCTTTGCAAGCTTGCTTGGTTGGCCAAAAAGGGCGTATGCGTTTTTTCCTGAATATATTCAGGAAAAAACGCATACGCCCTTTTTGGCCAAGTGCATCATTGTGGACATTCTGCCTCTTTTCCTATGCTTTACATGCAATTCCAGTCTACCTCCTGAAATCGGTTTCCTGCAATTCTGCCCCGCTTTCAAGTCCTCTTGGCAGCCTTACTTCAATATATTTTTGGACGATAGCTGTCATTTATAACTCTGCAGGTTTGTGAATGACAGTGCCCCTGAGCTCCTTTCTTCAACTCGCTTTCTTGTGAGCTGGCCACAACACCGCAGGATTGCTTCAGGCCCTAGTGTTGTTCCGGCACAGCACGCTTTGCCTTTGGTTAATTCCTCTTCCTTGTGGGTAATGAGAGTTAAATTTGCCCGTTCAGACACCTCAAGCTAGTCTCTCTTGTTTCTCCCTATTCCTGTTCATTTTCTGCAGAAATTGCAAACTGGGCCAAACAGGAGGTTAAATGCACTGACTCTCCAAGTGGGGAGAGTGTTAGTAAAGCGTCTGGAATGTTGCACCCGAGTACCGGGGGACGAATACTGAGACACATTTGAACACGTTTCCCGATCAGACGGTGGATCATACTCTGGGTTCCACATGCATGTTTTAGCTGAAGGAAGAATCCCTTAAACCTGGAGAGTTGAGACCCATGGAATGGGTACCATGCAGTATGACTTCAAAGGGTCTGCATTTGCTCACCGATCCTCACCAATCCTATCACTGCTGCATTTATGCCACTGTACACATGCTTGATTCTCTTTCGGAGACATATAACTCCATAGGTTTTAAGATTCTTACTAATTAGTTATATTTTTAGGCGTTTAATATGGGGTGTTGAGTCCACTTCGTTGAGCAAGGAGTAGCTCTTGTCTATTACATATTTGGCTTATGGAACGGTATCTGTGCTAATTTCAATCTCTGGTTTTATGCAACACCCCAACTCACCTTTCCCCTTAAGCAAGCATAAGTTGGTTTTCTACATTTTAGACCCTGTTCTGTTTTCTAATCCAGTTCCTGTGTAGCCAAGTTTACATTCCGTGTAGTAGTGATATCTTATGATGTTTCCTTTTCTCTGTGACTTATTTCACTTAGAGTCATCGTACCTGGATCCACTCGTTATGCTTCTACGGGCCTGATGACATAGATTTCATTGCTGAGTGATATTGCATTGTACGTAAGTACCACAACTTCTTTATCCATTTTTCGCTTTCTGCGATATTGAACTTGTACCGTAAACGAGGTTCTTGTAAACAGAGCCGTCCCAAATTTTAGGGTGGCTGTGTCTTTTTGATTTTAAGTTCCCTAAGCTATAGGACCATAAGTGGAAGTGCCCTAGGCTCTGTTGCTTTGTTTTTTAGATGTTTCAGGAAACACCATACACTTCTCCAGAGTGGCTGTTGGCAATTTACATCCCGCCCATCAGCATAACAAGGCTCCCAGTTCTCCATGGCCTCTCCTGCCTTTCTGGATTTTACACTTTTTTCAGATGGCCCTTTTGACCGGGGGGCAGTGACACTCCATTGTAGTGAAGATTTCCTTTGCAAGCTTGCTTGGTTGGCCAAAAAGGGCGTATGCGTTTTTTCCTGAATATATTCAGGAAAAAACGCATACGCCCTTTTTGGCCAAGTGCATCATTGTGGACGTTCTGCCTCATTTCCTATTCTTTACATGCAATTCCAGTCTACCTCCTGAAATCGGTTTCCTGCAATTCTGCCGCACTTTCAAGTCCTCTTGGCAGCCTTACTTCAATATATTTTTGGACGATAGCTGTCATTTATAACTCTGCAGGTCTGTGAATGACAGTGCCCCTGAGCTCGTTTCTTCAACTCGCTTTCTTGTGAGCTGGCCGCAACACCGCAGGATTTCTTCAGGCCCCAGTGTGGTTACGGCATGGCACGCTGAGCCTTTGTTTAATTCCTCTTCCTGGTGGGAAATGAGAGTTAAATTTGCCCGTCCAGACACCTCCATCTAGTCTCTCATTTGTTCTCCCTATTCCTGTTCATTTTCCGCAGAAATTGCAAACTGGGCCAAACAGGAGGTTAAAGGCACTGACTCTCCAAGTGGGGAGAGTGTTAGTAAACCGTCTGGAATGTTGCACCCGAGTACCAGGGGACGAAAACTGAGACACATTTGAACACGTTTCCCGATCACACGGTGGATGATACTCTGGGTTCCACATGCATGTTTTAGCTGAAGGAAGAATCCCTTAAACCTGGAGAGTTGAGACCCATGGAATGGGTACCATGCAATATGACTTCAAAGGGTCTGCATTTGCTCACCGAACCTCACCAATCCTATCACTGCTGCATTTATGCCGCTGTACACACGCTTGATTCTCTTTCGGAGCATATAAATCCATAGGTTTTAAGATTCTTACTAGTCAGGTATATTCTTAGGCGTTTAATATGGGGTGTTGAGTCCACTTCGTTGAGCAAGGAGTAGCTCTTGTCTATGACATATTTGGCTTATGGAACGGTATCTGTGCTAATTTCAATCTCTGGTTTTATGCAGCCCCCCAACTCACGTTTCCCCTTAAGCAAGCATAAGTTGGTTTTCTACATTTGAGACCCTGTTCTGTTTTGTAATTCAGTTCCTGTGTAGCCAAGTTTACATTCCGTGTAGTAGTGATATCTTATGATGTTTCTTTTTCTGTGTGACTTATTTCACTTAGAATCTTCGTACCTGAATCCACTCATTATGCTGCTACGGGCCTGATGACATAGATTTCATTGCTGAGTGATATTGCATTGTACGTAAGTACCACAAGTTCTTTATCCATTTTTCGCTTTCTGTGATATTGAATTTGTACCGTAAACGAGGTTCTTGTAAACAGAGCCGTCCCAAACTTTGGGGTGGCTGTGTGTTTTAGATTTTAATTTCCCTAAGCTATAGGACCATAAGTGGAAGTGCCCTAGGCTCTGTTGCCTTGTTTTTTAGATGTTTCCGGAAACACCATACACTTCTCCAGAGTGGCTGTTGGCAATTTACATCCCACCCATCAGCATAACAAGGCTCCCAGTTCTCCATGGCCTGTCCTGCCTTTCTGGATTTTACACTTTTTTCAGATGGCCCTTTTGACCGGGGGGCAGTGAGACTTCATTGTAGTGCAGATTTCTTTGCAAGCTTGCTTGGTTGACCAAAAAGGGCGTATGCGTTTTTTCCTGAATATATTCAGGAAAAAACGCATACGCCCTTTTTGGCCAAGTGCATCATTGTGGACGTTCTGCCTCTTTTCCTATGCTTTACATGCAATTCCAGTCTACCTCCTGAAATCGGTTTCCTGCAATTCTGCCCCGCTTTCAAGTCCTCTTGGCAGCCTTACTTCAATATATTTTTGGACGATAGCTGTCATTTATAACTCTGCAGGTTTGAAAATGACAGTGGCCCTGAGCTCCTTTCTTCAACTCGCTTTCTTGTGAGCTGGCCGCAACACCGCAGGATTGCTTCAGGCCCTAGTTTTGTTCCGGCACAGCACGCTGAGCCTTTGGTTAATTCCTCTTCCTGGTGGGTAATGAGAGTTAAATTTGCCCGTCCAGACACCTGAAGCAAGTCTCTCTTGTTTCTCCCTATTCCTGTTCATTTTCTGCAGAAATTGCAAACTGGGCCAAACAGGAGGTTAAAGGCACTGACTCTCCAAGTGGGGAGAGTGTTAGTAAAGCGTCTGGAATGTTGCACCCGAGTACCGGGGGACGAATACTGAGACACATTTGAACACGTTTCCCGATCACACGGTGGATCATACTCGGGTTCCACATGCATGTTTTAGCTGAAGGAAGAATCCCTTAAACCTGGAGAGTTGAGACCCATGGAATGGGTACCATGCAATATGACTTCAAAGGGTCTGCATTTGCTCACCGCTCCTCACCAATCCTATCACTGCTGCGTTTATGCCACTGTACACACACTTGATTCTCTCGGAGACATATAAATCCATAGGTTTTAAGATTCTTACTAATCAGGTATATTTTTACGCATTTAATATGGGGTGTTGAGTCCACTTCGTTGAGCAAGGAGTAGCTCTTGTCTATTACATATTTGGCTTATGGAACGGTATCTGTGCTAATTTCAATCTCTGGTTTTATGCAGCACCCCAACTCACCTTTCCCCTTAAGCAAGCATACGTTGGTTTTCTACATTTGAGACCCCGTTCTGTTTTGTAATTCAGTTCCTGTGTAGCCAAGTTTACATTCCGTGTAGTAGTGATATCTTATGATGTTTCTTTTTCTGTGTGACTTATTTCACTTCGAATCATCGTACCTGAATCCACTCATTATGCTGCTATGGGCCTGATGACATAGATTTCATTGCTGAGTGATATTGCATTGTACGTAAGTACCACAACTTCTTTATCCATTTTTCACTTTCTGTGATATTGAACTTGTACCGTAAACGAGGTTCTTGTAAACAGAACCGTCCCAAACTTTGGGGTGGCTGTGTCTTTTTGATTTTAATTTCCCTAAGCTATAGGACCATAAGTGGAAGTGCCCTAGGCTCTGTTGCTTTGTTTTTTTGATGTTTCAGGAAACAACATACACTTCTCCAGAGTGGCTGTTGGCAATTTACATCCCGCCCATCAGCATAACAAGGCTCCCAGTTCTCCATGGCCTGTCCTGCCTTTCTGGATTTTACACTTTTTTCAGATGGCCCTTTTGACCGGGGGGCAGTGAGACTTCATTGTAGTGCAGATTTCCTTTGCAAGCTTGCTTGCTTGGCCAAAAAGGGCGTATGCGTTTTTTCCTGAATATATTCAGGAAAAAACGCATATGCCCTTTTTGGCCAAGTGCATCATTGTGGACGTTCTGCCTCTTTTCCTATGCTTTACATGCAATTCCAGTCTACCTCCTGAAATCGGTTTCCTGCAATTCTGCCCCGCTTTCAAGTCCTCTTGGCAGCCTTACTTCAATATATTTTTGGACGATAGGTGTCATTTATAACTCTGCAGTTTTGAAAATGACAGTGGCCCTCACCTCCTTTCTTCAACTCGCTTTCTTGTGAGCTGGCCACAACACCGCAGTATTGCTTCAGGCCCTAGTGTGGTTCCGGCATGACACACTGAGTCTTTGGTTAATTCCTCTTCCTGGTGGGAAATGAGAGTTAAATTTGCCCATCCAGACACCTCCAGCTAGTCTCCCATTGGTTCTCCTTATTCCTGTTTGTCTTACACAGAAATTGCAAACTGGGTCAAAGAGGAGGTTAAAGGCACTGACTCTCCAAGTGGGGAGAGTGTTAGTAAAGCATCTGGAATGTTGCACCCGAGTACCAGGGCATGAAAACTCAGACACATTTGAACACGTTTCCCGATCACATGGTGGATCATACTCTGGGTTCCACATGCATGTTTTAGCTGAAGGAAGAATCCCTTCAACCTGGAGAGTTGAGACCCATGGAATGGGTACCATGCAATATGACTTCAAAGGGTCTGCATTTGCTCACCAAATCTCACCAATCCTATCACTGCTGCGTTTATGCCGCTGTACACACGCTTGATTCTCTTTCAGAGACATATAAATCCATAGGTTTTAAGATTCTTACTAGTCAGGTATATTCTTAGGCGTTTAATATGGGGTGTTGAGTCCAGTTCGTTGAGCAAGGTGTAGCTCTTGTCTATTACATATTTGGCTTATGGAATGGTATCTGTGCTAATTTCAATCTCTGGTTTTATACAGCACCCCAACTCACATTTCCCCTTAAGCAAGCATAAGTTGATTTTCTACATTTGAGACCCTGTTCTGTTTTGTAATTCAGTTCCTGTGTAGCCAAGTTTACATTCCGTGTAGTAGTGATATCTTATGATGTTTCTTTTTCTGTGTGACTTATTTCACTTAGAATCATCGTACCTGAATCCACTCATTATGCTGCTATGGGCCTGATGACATAGATTTCATTGCTGAGTGATATTGCATTGTAGGTAAGTACCACAACTTCTTTATCCATTTTTCACTTTCTGTGATATTCAACTTGTACCGTAAAAGAGGTTCCTGTAAACAGAACCGTCCCAAACTTTGGGGTGGCTGTGTCTTTTTGATTTTAATTTCCCTAAGCTATAGGACCACAAGTGGAAGTGCCCTAGGCTCTGTTGTTTTGTTTTTTAGATGTTTCAGGAAACACCATACACTTCTCCAGAGTGGCTGTTGGCAATTTACATCCCGCCCATCAGCATAACAAGGCTCCCAGTTCTCCATGGCCTGTCCTGCTTTGCTGGATTTTATACTTTTTTCAGATGGCCCTTTTGCCCGCGGGGTAGTGAGACTTCATTGTAGTGCAGATTCCCTTTGCAAGCTTGCTTGGTTGGCCAAAAAGGGCGTATGCGTTTTTTCCTGAATATATTCAGGAAAAAACGCATACGCCCTTTTTGGCCAAGTGCATCATTGTGGACGTTCTGCCTCTTTTCCTATGCTTTACATGCCATTCCAGTCTACCTCCTGAAATCGGTTTCCTGCAATTCTGCCCCACTTTCAAGTCCTCTTGGCAGCCTTACTTCAATATATTTTTGGACGATAGCTGTCATTTATAACTCTGCAGGTTTGTGAATTACAGTGCCCCTGAGCTCCTTTCTTCAACTCGTTTTCTTGTGAGCTGGCCGCAACACAGCAGCATTGCTTCAGGCCCTAGTGTGGTTCCAGAATGGCACGCTGAGCCTTTGGTTAATTCCTCTTCCTGGTGGGTAATGAGAGTTAAATTTGCCCGTCTAGACACCTCCAGCTAGTCTCTCATTGGTTCTCCCTATTCCTGTTCATTTTCCGCAGAAATTGCAAACTGGGCCAAACAGGAGGTTAAAGGCACTGACTCTCCAAGTGGGGAGAGTGTTAGTAAAGCGTCTGGAATGTTGCACCCGAGTCCCGGGGGATGAAATCTGACACAATTAAACACGTTTCCCGATCACACGGTGGATCATACTCTGGGTTCCACATGCATGTTTTACCTGAAGGAAGAATCCCTTAAACCTGGAGAGTTGAGACCCATGGAATGGGTACCATGCAATATGACTTCAAAGGGTCTGCATTTGCTCACCGATCCTCACCAATCCTATCACTGCTGCATTTATGCCGCTGTAAACACGCTTGATTCTCTTGCAGAGACATATAAATCCATAGGTTTTAAGATTCTTACTAGTCAGTTATATTCTTAGGCGTTTAATATGGGGTGTTGAGTCCACTTCGTTGAGCAAGGAGAAGCTCTTGTCTATTACATATTTGGCTTATGGAACGGTATCTGTGCTAATTTCAATCTCTGGTTTTATGCAGCACCCCAACTCACCTTTCCCCTTAAGGAAGCATAAGTTGGTTTTCTACATTTGAGACCCTGTTCTGTTTTGTAATTCAGTTCCGCTGTAGCCAAGTTTACATTCCGTGTAGTAGTGATATCTTATGATGTTTCTTTTTCTCTGTGACTTTTTTCACTTAGAATCATCGTACCTGAATCCACTCATTATGCTGCTACGGGCCTGATGACATAGATTTCATTGCTGAGTGATATTGCATTGTACGTAAGTACCACAACTTCTTTACCCATTTTTCGCTTTCTGCGATATTGAACTTGTACCGTAAACGAGGTTCTTGTAAACAGAGCCGTCCCAAACTTTGGGTTGGCTGTGTCTTTTTGATTTTAATTTCCCTAAGCTATAGGACCATAAGTGGAAGTGCCCTAGGCTCTGTTGCTTTGTTTTTTAGATGTTTCAGGAAACACCATACACTTCTCCAGAGTGGCTGTTGGCAATTTACATCCCGCCCATCAGCATAACAAGGCTCCCAATTCTCCATGGCCTGTCCTGCCTTTCTGGATTTTACACTTTTTTCAGATGGCCCTTTTGACCGGGGGGCAGTGAGACTTCATTGTAGTGCAGATTTCCTTTGCAAGCTTGATTGGTTGGCCAAAAAGTGCGTATGCGTTTTTTCCTGAATATATTCAGGAAAAGACGCATACGCCCTTTTTGGCCAAGTGCATCATTGTGGACGTTCTGCCTCTTTTCCTATGCTTTACATGCAATTCCAGTCTACCTCCTGAAATCGGTTTCCTGCAATTCTGCCCCGCTTTCAAGTCCTCTTGGCAGCCTTACTTCAATATATTTTTGGATGATAGTTGTCATTTTTAACTCTGCATGTCTGTGAATGACAGTGCCCCTGAGCTCCTTTCTTCAAATTGTTTTCTTGTGAGCTGGCCGCAACACCGTAGGATTGCTTCAGGCCCTAGTGTGGTTCCGGCACGGCACGCTGAGCCTTTGGTTAATTCCTCTTCCTGGTGGGTAATGAGAGTTAAATTTGCCCATCCAGACACCTCCAGCTAGTCTCTCTTGGTTCTCCCTATTCCTGTTCATTTTCCGCAGAAATTGCAAACTGGGCCAAACAGGAGGTTAAAGGCACTGACTTTCCAAGTGGGGAGAGTGTTAGTAAAGCGTCTGGAATGTTGCACTCGAGTACCGGGGGACGAAAATTGAGACACATTTGAACACGTTTCCCGATCACACGGTGGATCATACTCTGGGTTCCACATGCATGTTTTAGCTGAAGGAAGAATCCCTTAAACCTGGAGAGTTGAGACCCATGGAATGGGTACCATGCAATATGACTTCAAAGGGTCTGCATTTGCTCACCGATCCTCACCAATCCTATCACTGCTGCATTTATGCCGCTGTACACACGCTTGATTCTCTTGCAGAGACATATAAATCCATAGGTTTTAAGATTCTTACTAGTCAGGTATATTCTTAGGCGTTTAATATGTGGTGTTGTGTCCACTTCGTTGAGCAAGGAGAAGCTCTTGTCTATTACATATTTGGCTTATGGAACGGTATCTGTGCTAATTTCAATCTCTGGTTTTATGCAGCACCCCAACTCACCTTTCCCCTTAAGGAAGCATAAGTTGGTTTTCTACATTTGAGACCCTGTTCTGTTTTGTAATTCAGTTCCTCTGTAGCCAAGTTTACATTCCGTGTAGTAGTGATATCTTATGATGTTTCTTTTTTTGTGTGACTTATTTCACTTAGAATCATCGTACCTGAATCCACTCATTATGCTGCTACGGGCCTGATGACATAGATTTCATTGCTGAGTGATATTGCATTGTACGTAAGTACCACAACTTCTTTATCCATTTTTCGCTTTCTGTGATATTGAACTTGTACCGTAAAGGAGGTTCTTGTAAACTGAGCCATCCCAAACTTTGGGTTGGTTGTGTCTTTTTGATTTTAATTTCCCTAAGCTATAGGACCATAAGTGGAAGTGCCCTAGGCTCTGTTGCTTTGTTTTTTAGATGTTTCAGGAAACACCATACACTTCTCCATTGTCGCTGTTGGCAATTTACATCCCGCCCATCAGCATAACAAGGCTCTCACGTCTCCATGGCCTGTCCTGCCTTTCTGGATTTTACACTTTTTTCAGATGGCCCTTTTGACTGGGGGCCAGTGAGACTTCATTGTAGTGCAGATTTCCTTTGCAAGCTTGCTTGGTTGGCCAAAAAGGGCGTATGCGTTTTTTCATGAATATATTCAGGAAAAAACGCATACGCCCCTTTTGACCAAGTGCATCATTGTGGACGTTCTGCCTCTTTTCCTATGCTTTACATGCAATTCCAGTCTACCTCCTGAAATCGGTTTCCTGCAATTCTGCCCCGCTTTCAAGTCCTCTTGGCAGCCTTACTTTAATATATTTTTGGATGATAGCTGTCATTTTTAACTCTGCAGGTTTGTGAATGACAGTGCCCCTGAGCTCCTTTCTTCAACTCGCTTTCTTGTGAGCAGGCCGCAACACCGCAGGATTGCTTCAGGCCCTAGTGTGGTTCCGGCACGGCACGCTTAGCCTTTGGTTAAATCCTCTTCCTGGTGGGAAACGAGAGTTAAATTTGCCCGTCCAGACACCTCCAGCTAGTCTCTCATTGGTTCTCCCTATTCCTGTTCATTTTCCGCAGAAATTGCAAACTGAGCCAAACAGGAGGTTAAAGGCACTGACTCTCCAAGTGGGGAGAGTGTTAGTAAAGCGTCTGGAATGTTGCACCCGAGTACCGGGGGACGAAAACTGAGACACATTTGAACACGTTTCCCGATCACACGGTGGATCATACTCTGGGTTCCACATGCATGTTTTAGCTGAAGGAAGAATCACTTAAACCTGGAGAGTTGAGACCCATGGAATGGGTACCATGCAATATGACTTCAAAGGGTCTGCAATTGCTCACCGATCCTCACCAATCCTATCACTGCTGCATTTATGCCACTGTACACATGCTTGATTCTCTTGCAGAGACATATAAATCCATAGGTTTTAAGATTCTTACTAGTCAGGTATATTCTTAGGCGTTTAATATGTGGTGTTGAGTCCACTTCGTTGAGCAAGGAGAAGCTCTTGTCTATTACATATTTGGCTTATGGAACGGTATCTGTGCTAATTTCAATCTCTGGTTTTATGCAGCACCCCAACTCACCTTTCCCCTTAAGCAAGCATAAGTTGGTTTTCTACATTTGAGACCCTGTTCTGTTTTGTAATTCAGTTCCTGTGTAGCCAAGTTTACATTCCGTGTAGTAGTGATATCTTATGATGTTTCTTTTTCTGTGTGACTTATTTCACTTCGAATCATCGTACCTGAATCCACTCATTATGCTGCTATGGGCCTGATGACATAGATTTCATTGCTGAGTGATATTGCATTGTACGTAAGTACCACAACTTCTTTATCCATTTTTGGCTTTCTGCGATATTGAACTTGTACCGTAAACGAGGTTCTTGTAAACAGAGCCGTCCCAAACTTTGGGTTGGCTGTGTCTTTTTGATTTTAATTTCCCTAAGATATAGGACCATAAGTGGAAGTGCCCTAGGCTCTGTTGCTTTGTTTTTTAGATGTTTCAGGAAACACCATACACTTCTCCAGAGTGGCTGTTGGCAATTTACATCCCGCCCATCAGCATAACAAGGCTCCCAGTTCTCCATGGCCTGTCCTGCCTTTCTGGATTTTACACTTTTTTCAGATGGCCCTTTTGTCCGGGGGGCAGTGAGACTTAATTGTAGTGCAGATTTCCTTTGCAAGCTTGCTTGGTTGGCCAAAAAGGGCGTATGCGTTTTTTCCTGAATATATTCAGGAAAAAACGCATACGCCCTTTTTGGCCAAGTGCATCATTGTGGACATTCTGCCTCTTTTCCTATGCTTTACATGCAATTCCAGTCTACCTCCTGAAATCGGTTTCCTGCAATTCTGCCCCGCTTTCAAGTCCTCTTGGCAGCCTTACTTCAATATATTTTTGGATGATAGCTGTCATTTATAACTCTGCATGTCTGTGAATGACAGTGCCCCTGAGCTCCTTTCTTCAACTTGTTTTCTTGTGAGCTGGCCGCAACACCATTGGATTGCTTCAGGCCCTAGTGTGGTTCCGGCATGGCACGCTGAGCCTTTGGTTAATTCCTCTTCCTGGTGGGTAATGAGAGTTAAATTTGCCCGTCCAGACACCTCCAGCTAGTCTCTCATTGGTTCTCCCTATTCCTGTTCATTTTCCGCAGAAATTGCAAACTGGGCCAAACAGGAGGTTAAAGGCACTGACTCTCCAAGTGGGGAGAGTGTTAGTAAAGCGTCTGGAATGTTGCACCCGAGTCCCGGGGGATGAAATCTGACACAATTAAACACGTTTCCCGATCACACGGTGGATCATACTCTGGGTTCCACATGCATGTTTTACCTGAAGGAAGAATCCCTTAAACCTGGAGAGTTGAGACCCATGGAATGGGTACCATGCAATATGACTTCAAAGGGTCTGCATTTGCTCACCGATCCTCACCAATCCTATCACTGCTGCATTTATGCCGCTGTAAACACGCTTGATTCTCTTGCAGAGACATATAAATCCGTAGGTTTTAAGATTCTTACTAGTCAGTTATATTCTTAGGCGTTTAATATGGGGTGTTGAGTCCACTTCGTTGAGCAAGGAGAAGCTCTTGTCTATTACATATTTGGCTTATGGAACGGTATCTGTGCTAATTTCAATCTCTGGTTTTATGCAGCACCCCAACTCACCTTTCCCCTTAAGGAAGCATAAGTTGGTTTCCTACATTTGAGACCCTGTTCTGTTTTGTAATTCAGTTCCTGTGTAGCCAAGTTTACATTCCGTGTAGTAGTGATATCTTATGATGTTTCTTTTTTTGTGTGACTTATTTCACTTAGAATCATCGTACCTGAATCCACTCATTATGCTGCTACGGGCCTGATGACATAGATTTCATTGCTGAGTGATATTGCATTGTACGTAAGTACCACAACTTCTTTATCCATTTTTCGCTTTCTGTGATATTGAACTTGTACCGTAAATGAGGTTCTTGTAAAAAGAGCCGTCCCAAACTTTGGGGTGGCTGTGTCTTTTTGATTTTAATTTCCCTAAGCTATAGGACCATAAGTGGAAGTGCCCTAGGCTCTGTTGCTTTGTTTTTTAGATGTTTCAGGAAACACCAAACACTTCTCCAGAGTGGCTGTTGGCAATTTACATCCCGCCCATCAGCATAACAAGGCTCTCACATCTCCATGGCCTGTCCTGCCTTTCTGGATTTTACACTTTTATCAGATGGCCCTTTTGACTGGGGGCCAGTGAGACTTCATTTTAGTGCAGATTTCCTTTGCAAGCTTGCTTGGTTGGCCAAAAAGGGCATATGCGTTTTTTCTTGAATATATTCAGGAAAAAACGCATACGCCCCTTTTAGACAAGTGCATCATTGTGGACGTTCTGCCTCTTTTCCTATGCTTTACATGCAATTCCAGTCTACCTCCTGAAATCGGTTTCCTGCAATTCTGCCCCGCTTTCAAGTCCTCTTGGCAGCCTTACTTCAATATATTTTTGGACGATAGCTGTCATTTATAACTCTGCAGGTTTGTGAATTACAGTGCCCCTTAGCTCCTTTCTTCAACTCGTTTTCTTGTGAGCTGGCCGCAACACCGCAGCATTGCTTCAGGCCCTAGTGTGTTTCCAGAATGGCATGGTGAGCCTTTGGTTAATTCCTCTTCCTGGTGGGCAATGAGAGTTAAATTTGCCCGTCCAGACACCTCCAGCTAGTCTCTCATTGGTTCTCCCTATTCCTGTTCATTTTCCGCAGAAATTGCAAACTGGGCCAAACAGGAGGTTAAAGGCACTGACTCTCCAAGTGGGGAGAGTGTTAGTAAAGCGTCTGGAATGTTGCACCCGAGTACAGGGGCACGAAAACTGAGACACATTTGAACACGTTTCCCGATCACACGGTGGATCATACTCTGGGTTCCACATGCATGTTTTAGCTGAAGGAAGAATCCCTTAAACCTGGAGAGTTGAGACCCATGGAATGGGTACCATGCAATATGACTTGAAAGGGTCTGCATTTGCTCACCGAACCTCACCAATCCTAACAATGCTGCGTTTATGCCGCTGTACACATGGTTGATTCTCTTTTGGAGACATATAAATCCATAGGTTTTAAGATTCTTACTAGTCAGGTATATTCTTATGCGTTTAATATGGGGTGTTGAGTCCACTTCGTTGAGCAATGAGTAGCTCTTGTCTATTACATATTTGGCTTATGGAATTGTATCTGTTCTAATTTCAATCTCTGGTTTTATGCAGCACCCCAACTCACCTTTCCCCTTAAGGAAGCATAAGTTGGTTTTCTACATTTGAGACCCTGTTCTGTTTTGTAATTCAGTTCCTCTGTAGCCAAGTTTACATTCCGTGTAGTAGTGATATCTTATGATGTTTCTTTTTTTGTGTGACTTATTTCACTTAGAATCATCGTACCTGAATCCACTCATTATGCTGCTACGGGCCTGATGACATAGATTTCATTGCTGAGTGATATTGCATTGTACGTAAGTACCACAACTTCTTTATCCATTTTTCGCTTTCTGTGATATTGAACTTGTACCGTAAAGGAGGTTCTTGTAAACTGAGCCATCCCAAACTTTGGGTTGGTTGTGTCTTTTTGATTTTAATTTCCCTAAGCTATAGGACCATAAGTGGAAGTGCCCTAGGCTCTGTTGCTTTGTTTTTTAGATGTTTCAGGAAACACCATACACTTCTCCATTGTCGCTGTTGGCAATTTACATCCCGCCCATCAGCATAACAAGGCTCTCACGTCTCCATGGCCTGTCCTGCCTTTCTGGATTTTACACTTTTTTCAGATGGCCCTTTTGACTGGGGGCCAGTGAGACTTCATTGTAGTGCAGATTTCCTTTGCAAGCTTGCTTGGTTGGCCAAAAAGGGCGTATGCGTTTTTTCATGAATATATTCAGGAAAAAACGCATACGCCCCTTTTGACCAAGTGCATCATTGTGGACGTTCTGCCTCTTTTCCTATGCTTTACATGCAATTCCAGTCTACCTCCTGAAATCGGTTTCCTGCAATTCTGCCCCGCTTTCAAGTCCTCTTGGCAGCCTTACTTTAATATATTTTTGGATGATAGCTGTCATTTTTAACTCTGCAGGTTTGTGAATGACAGTGCCCCTGAGCTCCTTTCTTCAACTCGCTTTCTTGTGAGCAGGCCGCAACACCGCAGGATTGCTTCAGGCCCTAGTGTGGTTCCGGCACGGCACGCTTAGCCTTTGGTTAAATCCTCTTCCTGGTGGGAAACGAGAGTTAAATTTGCCCGTCCAGACACCTCCAGCTAGTCTCTCATTGGTTCTCCCTATTCCTGTTCATTTTCCGCAGAAATTGCAAACTGAGCCAAACAGGAGGTTAAAGGCACTGACTCTCCAAGTGGGGAGAGTGTTAGTAAAGCGTCTGGAATGTTGCACCCGAGTACCGGGGGACGAAACCTGAGACACATTTGAACACGTTTCCCGATCACACGGTGGATCATACTCTGGGTTCCACATGCATGTTTTAGCTGAAGGAAGAATCACTTAAACCTGGAGAGTTGAGACCCATGGAATGGGTACCATGCAATATGACTTCAAAGGGTCTGCATTTGCTCACCGATCCTCACCAATCCTATCACTGCTGCATTTATGCCACTGTACACACGCTTGATTCTCTTGCAGAGACATATAAATCCATAGGTTTTAAGATTCTTACTAGTCAGGTATATTCTTAGGCGTTTAATATGTGGTGTTGAGTCCACTTCGTTGAGCAAGGAGAATCTCTTGTCTATTACATATTTGGCTTATGGAACGGTATCTGTGCTAATTTCAATCTCTGGTTTTATGCAGCACCCCAACTCACCTTTCCCCTTAAGCAAGCATAAGTTGGTTTTCTACATTTGAGACCCTGTTCTGTTTTGTAATTCAGTTCCTGTGTAGCCAAGTTTACATTCCGTGTAGTAGTGATATCTTATGATGTTTCTTTTTTTGTGTGACTTATTTCACTTAGAATCATCGTACCTGAATCCACTCATTATGCTGCTACGGGCCTGATGACATAGATTTCATTGCTGAGTGATATTGCATTGTACGTAAGTACCACAACTTCTTTATCCATTTTTCGCTTTCTGTGATATTGAACTTGTACCGTAAATGAGGTTCTTGTAAAAAGAGCCGTCCCAAACTTTGGGGTGGCTGTGTCTTTTTGATTTTAATTTCCCTAAGCTATAGGACCATAAGTGGAAGTGCCCTAGGCTCTGTTGCTTTGTTTTTTAGATGTTTCAGGAAACACCAAACACTTCTCCAGAGTGGCTGTTGGCAATTTACATCCCGCCCATCAGCATAACAAGGCTCTCACATCTCCATGGCCTGTCCTGCCTTTCTGGATTTTACACTTTTATCAGATGGCCCTTTTGACTGGGGGCCAGTGAGACTTCATTTTAGTGCAGATTTCCTTTGCAAGCTTGCTTGGTTGGCCAAAAAGGGCGTATGCGTTTTTTCTTGAATATATTCAGGAAAAAACGCATACGCCCCTTTTAGACAAGTGCATCATTGTGGACGTTCTGCCTCTTTTCCTATGCTTTACATGCAATTCCAGTCTACCTCCTGAAATCGGTTTCCTGCAATTCTGCCCCGCTTTCAAGTCCTCTTGGCAGCCTTACTTCAATATATTTTTGGACGATAGCTGTCATTTATAACTCTGCAGGTTTGTGAATTACAGTGCCCCTTAGCTCCTTTCTTCAACTCGTTTTCTTGTGAGCTGGCCGCAACACCGCAGCATTGCTTCAGGCCCTAGTGTGTTTCCAGAATGGCATGGTGAGCCTTTGGTTAATTCCTCTTCCTGGTGGGCAATGAGAGTTAAATTTGCCCGTCCAGACACCTCCAGCTAGTCTCTCATTGGTTCTCCCTATTCCTGTTCATTTTCCGCAGAAATTGCAAACTGGGCCAAACAGGAGGTTAAAGGCACTGACTCTCCAAGTGGGGAGAGTGTTAGTAAAGCGTCTGGAATGTTGCACCCGAGTACAGGGGCACGAAAACTGAGACACATTTGAACACGTTTCCCGATCACACGGTGGATCATACTCTGGGTTCCACATGCATGTTTTAGCTGAAGGAAGAATCCCTTAAACCTGGAGAGTTGAGACCCATGGAATGGGTACCATGCAATATGACTTGAAAGGGTCTGCATTTGCTCACCGAACCTCACCAATCCTAACACTGCTGCGTTTATGCCGCTGTACACATGGTTGATTCTCTTTTGGAGACATATAAATCCATAGGTTTTAAGATTCTTACTAGTCAGGTATATTCTTATGCGTTTAATATGGGGTGTTGAGTCCACTTCGTTGAGCAATGAGTAGCTCTTGTCTATTACATATTTGGCTTATGGAATTGTATCTGTTCTAATTTCAATCTCTGGTTTTATGCAGCACCCCAACTCACCTTTCCCGTTAAGCAAGCATAAGTTGGTTTTCTACATTTGAGACCCTGTTCTGCTTTGTAATTCAGTTCCTGTGTAGCCAAGTTTACATTCCGTGTAGTAGTGATATCTTATGATGTTTCTTTTTCTCTGTGACTTTTTTCACTTAGAATCATCGTACCTGAATCCACTCATTATGCTGCTACGGGCCTGATGACATAGATTTCATTGCTGAGTGATATTGCATTGTACGTAAGTACCACAACTTCTTTACCCATTTTTCGCTTTCTGCGATATTGAACTTGTACCGTAAACGAGGTTCTTGTAAACAGAGCCGTCCCAAACTTTGGGTTGGCTGTGTCTTTTTGATTTTAATTTCCCTAAGCTATAGGACCATAAGTGGAAGTGCCCTAGGCTCTCTTGCTTTGTTTTTTAGATGTTTCAGGAAACACCATACACTTCTCCAGAGTGGCTGTTGGCAATTTACATCCCGCCCATCAGCATAACAAGGCTCCCAATTCTCCATGGCCTGTCCTGCCTTTCTGGATTTTACACTTTTTTCAGATGGCCCTTTTGACCGGGGGGCAGTGAGACTTCATTGTAGTGCAGATTTCCTTTGCAAGCTTGATTGGTTGGCCAAAAAGTGCGTATGCGTTTTTTCCTGAATATATTCAGGAAAAAACGCATACGCCCTTTTTGGCCAAGTGCATCATTGTGGACGTTCTGCCTCTTTTCCTATGCTTTACATGCAATTCCAGTCTACCTCCTGAAATCGGTTTCCTGCAATTCTGCCCCGCTTTCAAGTCCTCTTGGCAGCCTTACTTCAATATATTTTTGGATGATAGTTGTCATTTTTAACTCTGCATGTCTGTGAATGACAGTGTCCCTGAGCTCCTTTCTTCAAATTGTTTTCTTGTGAGCTGGCCGCAACACCGTAGGATTGCTTCAGGCCCTAGTGTGGTTCCGGCACGGCACGCTGAGCCTTTGGTTAATTCCTCTTCCTGGTGGGTAATGAGAGTTAAATTTGCCCATCCAGACACCTCCAGCTAGTCTCTCTTGGTTCTCCCTATTCCTGTTCATTTTCCGCAGAAATTGCAAACTGGGCCAAACAGGAGGTTAAAGGCACTGACTTTCCAAGTGGGGAGAGTGTTAGTAAAGCGTCTGGAATGTTGCACTCGAGTACCGGGGGACGAAAATTGAGACACATTTGAACACGTTTCCCGATCACACGGTGGATCATACTCTGGGTTCCACATGCATGTTTTAGCTGAAGGAAGAATCCCTTAAACCTGGAGAGTTGAGACCCATGGAATGGGTACCATGCAATATGACTTCAAAGGGTCTGCATTTGCTCACCGATCCTCACCAATCCTATCACTGCTGCATTTATGCCGCTGTACACACGCTTGATTCTCTTGCAGAGACATATAAATCCATAGGTTTTAAGATTCTTACTAGTCAGGTATATTCTTAGGCGTTTAATATGTGGTGTTGTGTCCACTTCGTTGAGCAAGGAGAAGCTCTTGTCTATTACATATTTGGCTTATGGAACGGTATCTGTGCTAATTTCAATCTCTGGTTTTATGCAGCACCCCAACTCACCTTTCCCCTTAAGGAAGCATAAGTTGGTTTTCTACATTTGAGACCCTGTTCTGTTTTGTAATTCAGTTCCTCTGTAGCCAAGTTTACATTCCGTGTAGTAGTGATATCTTATGATGTTTCTTTTTTTGTGTGACTTATTTCACTTAGAATCATCGTACCTGAATCCACTCATTATGCTGCTACGGGCCTGATGACATAGATTTCATTGCTGAGTGATATTGCATTGTACGTAAGTACCACAACTTCTTTATCCATTTTTCGCTTTCTGTGATATTGAACTTGTACCGTAAAGGAGGTTCTTGTAAACTGAGCCATCCCAAACTTTGGGTTGGTTGTGTCTTTTTGATTTTAATTTCCCTAAGCTATAGGACCATAAGTGGAAGTGCCCTAGGCTCTGTTGCTTTGTTTTTTAGATGTTTCAGGAAACACCATACACTTCTCCATTGTCGCTGTTGGCAATTTACATCCCGCCCATCAGCATAACAAGGCTCTCACGTCTCCATGGCCTGTCCTGCCTTTCTGGATTTTACACTTTTTTCAGATGGCCCTTTTGACTGGGGGCCAGTGAGACTTCATTGTAGTGCAGATTTCCTTTGCAAGCTTGCTTGGTTGGCCAAAAAGGGCGTATGCGTTTTTTCATGAATATATTCAGGAAAAAACGCATACGCCCCTTTTGACCAAGTGCATCATTGTGGACGTTCTGCCTCTTTTCCTATGCTTTACATGCAATTCCAGTCTACCTCCTGAAATCGGTTTCCTGCAATTCTGCCCCGCTTTCAAGTCCTCTTGGCAGCCTTACTTTAATATATTTTTGGATGATAGCTGTCATTTTTAACTCTGCAGGTTTGTGAATGACAGTGCCCCTGAGCTCCTTTCTTCAACTCGCTTTCTTGTGAGCAGGCCGCAACACCGCAGGATTGCTTCAGGCCCTAGTGTGGTTCCGGCACGGCACGCTTAGCCTTTGGTTAAATCCTCTTCCTGGTGGGAAACGAGAGTTAAATTTGCCCGTCCAGACACCTCCAGCTAGTCTCTCATTGGTTCTCCCTATTCCTGTTCATTTTCCGCAGAAATTGCAAACTGAGCCAAAGAGGAGGTTAAAGGCACTGACTCTCCAAGTGGGGAGAGTGTTAGTAAAGCGTCTGGAATGTTGCACCCGAGTACCGGGGGACGAAACCTGAGACACATTTGAACACGTTTCCCGATCACACGGTGGATCATACTCTGGGTTCCACATGCATGTTTTAGCTGAAGGAAGAATCACTTAAACCTGGAGAGTTGAGACCCATGGAATGGGTACCATGCAATATGACTTCAAAGGGTCTGCATTTGCTCACCGATCCTCACCAATCCTATCACTGCTGCATTTATGCCACTGTACACACGCTTGATTCTCTTGCAGAGACATATAAATCCATAGGTTTTAAGATTCTTACTAGTCAGGTATATTCTTAGGCGTTTAATATGTGGTGTTGAGTCCACTTCGTTGAGCAAGGAGAATCTCTTGTCTATTACATATTTGGCTTATGGAACAGTATCTGTGCTAATTTCAATCTCTGGTTTTATGCAGCACCCCAACTCACCTTTCCCCTTAAGCAAGCATAAGTTGGTTTTCTACATTTGAGACCCTGTTCTGTTTTGTAATTCAGTTCCTGTGTAGCCAAGTTTACATTCCGTGTAGTAGTGATATCTTATGATGTTTCTTTTTTTGTGTGACTTATTTCACTTAGAATCATCGTACCTGAATCCACTCATTATGCTGCTACGGGCCTGATGACATAGATTTCATTGCTGAGTGATATTGCATTGTACGTAAGTACCACAACTTCTTTATCCATTTTTCGCTTTCTGTGATATTGAACTTGTACCGTAAATGAGGTTCTTGTAAAAAGAGCCGTCCCAAACTTTGGGGTGGCTGTGTCTTTTTGATTTTAATTTCCCTAAGCTATAGGACCATAAGTGGAAGTGCCCTAGGCTCTGTTGCTTTGTTTTTTAGATGTTTCAGGAAACACCAAACACTTCTCCAGAGTGGCTGTTGGCAATTTACATCCCGCCCATCAGCATAACAAGGCTCTCACATCTCCATGGCCTGTCCTGCCTTTCTGGATTTTACACTTTTATCAGATGGCCCTTTTGACTGGGGGCCAGTGAGACTTCATTTTAGTGCAGATTTCCTTTGCAAGCTTGCTTGGTTGGCCAAAAAGGGCGTATGCGTTTTTTCTTGAATATATTCAGGAAAAAACGCATACGCCCCTTTTAGACAAGTGCATCATTGTGGACGTTCTGCCTCTTTTCCTATGCTTTACATGCAATTCCAGTCTACCTCCTGAAATCGGTTTCCTGCAATTCTGCCCCGCTTTCAAGTCCTCTTGGCAGCCTTACTTCAATATATTTTTGGACGATAGCTGTCATTTATAACTCTGCAGGTTTGTGAATTACAGTGCCCCTTAGCTCCTTTCTTCAACTCGTTTTCTTGTGAGCTGGCCGCAACACCGCAGCATTGCTTCAGGCCCTAGTGTGTTTCCAGAATGGCATGGTGAGCCTTTGGTTAATTCCTCTTCCTGGTGGGCAATGAGAGTTAAATTTGCCCGTCCAGACACCTCCAGCTAGTCTCTCATTGGTTCTCCCTATTCCTGTTCATTTTCCGCAGAAATTGCAAACTGGGCCAAACAGGAGGTTAAAGGCACTGACTCTCCAAGTGGGGAGAGTGTTAGTAAAGCGTCTGGAATGTTGCACCCGAGTACAGGGGCACGAAAACTGAGACACATTTGAACACGTTTCCCGATCACACGGTGGATCATACTCTGGGTTCCACATGCATGTTTTAGCTGAAGGAAGAATCCCTTAAACCTGGAGAGTTGAGACCCATGGAATGGGTACCATGCAATATGACTTGAAAGGGTCTGCATTTGCTCACCGAACCTCACCAATCCTAACACTGCTGCGTTTATGCCGCTGTACACATGGTTGATTCTCTTTTGGAGACATATAAATCCATAGGTTTTAAGATTCTTACTAGTCAGGTATATTCTTATGCGTTTAATATGGGGTGTTGAGTCCACTTCGTTGAGCAATGAGTAGCTCTTGTCTATTACATATTTGGCTTATGGAATTGTATCTGTTCTAATTTCAATCTCTGGTTTTATGCAGCACCCCAACTCACCTTTCCCGTTAAGCAAGCATAAGTTGGTTTTCTACATTTGAGACCCTGTTCTGCTTTGTAATTCAGTTCCTGTGTAGCCAAGTTTACATTCCGTGTAGTAGTGATATCTTATGATGTTTCTTTTTCTCTGTGACTTTTTTCACTTAGAATCATCGTACCTGAATCCACTCATTATGCTGCTACGGGCCTGATGACATAGATTTCATTGCTGAGTGATATTGCATTGTACGTAAGTACCACAACTTCTTTACCCATTTTTCGCTTTCTGCGATATTGAACTTGTACCGTAAACGAGGTTCTTGTAAACAGAGCCGTCCCAAACTTTGGGTTGGCTGTGTCTTTTTGATTTTAATTTCCCTAAGCTATAGGACCATAAGTGGAAGTGCCCTAGGCTCTCTTGCTTTGTTTTTTAGATGTTTCAGGAAACACCATACACTTCTCCAGAGTGGCTGTTGGCAATTTACATCCCGCCCATCAGCATAACAAGGCTCCCAATTCTCCATGGCCTGTCCTGCCTTTCTGGATTTTACACTTTTTTCAGATGGCCCTTTTGACCGGGGGGCAGTGAGACTTCATTGTAGTGCAGATTTCCTTTGCAAGCTTGATTGGTTGGCCAAAAAGTGCGTATGCGTTTTTTCCTGAATATATTCAGGAAAAAACGCATACGCCCTTTTTGGCCAAGTGCATCATTGTGGACGTTCTGCCTCTTTTCCTATGCTTTACATGCAATTCCAGTCTACCTCCTGAAATCGGTTTCCTGCAATTCTGCCCCGCTTTCAAGTCCTCTTGGCAGCCTTACTTCAATATATTTTTGGATGATAGTTGTCATTTTTAACTCTGCATGTCTGTGAATGACAGTGCCCCTGAGCTCCTTTCTTCAAATTGTTTTCTTGTGAGCTGGCCGCAACACCGTAGGATTGCTTCAGGCCCTAGTGTGGTTCCGGCACGGCACGCTGAGCCTTTGGTTAATTCCTCTTCCTGGTGGGTAATGAGAGTTAAATTTGCCCATCCAGACACCTCCAGCTAGTCTCTCTTGGTTCTCCCTATTCCTGTTCATTTTCCGCAGAAATTGCAAACTGGGCCAAACAGGAGGTTAAAGGCACTGACTTTCCAAGTGGGGAGAGTGTTAGTAAAGCGTCTGGAATGTTGCACTCGAGTACCGGGGGACGAAAATTGAGACACATTTGAACACGTTTCCCGATCACACGGTGGATCATACTCTGGGTTCCACATGCATGTTTTAGCTGAAGGAAGAATCCCTTAAACCTGGAGAGTTGAGACCCATGGAATGGGTACCATGCAATATGACTTCAAAGGGTCTGCATTTGCTCACCGATCCTCACCAATCCTATCACTGCTGCATTTATGCCGCTGTACACACGCTTGATTCTCTTGCAGAGACATATAAATCCATAGGTTTTAAGATTCTTACTAGTCAGGTATATTCTTAGGCGTTTAATATGTGGTGTTGTGTCCACTTCGTTGAGCAAGGAGAAGCTCTTGTCTATTACATATTTGGCTTATGGAACGGTATCTGTGCTAATTTCAATCTCTGGTTTTATGCAGCACCCCAACTCACCTTTCCCCTTAAGGAAGCATAAGTTGGTTTTCTACATTTGAGACCCTGTTCTGTTTTGTAATTCAGTTCCTCTGTAGCCAAGTTTACATTCCGTGTAGTAGTGATATCTTATGATGTTTCTTTTTTTGTGTGACTTATTTCACTTAGAATCATCGTACCTGAATCCACTCATTATGCTGCTACGGGCCTGATGACATAGATTTCATTGCTGAGTGATATTGCATTGTACGTAAGTACCACAACTTCTTTATCCATTTTTCGCTTTCTGTGATATTGAACTTGTACCGTAAAGGAGGTTCTTGTAAACTGAGCCATCCCAAACTTTGGGTTGGTTGTGTCTTTTTGATTTTAATTTCCCTAAGCTATAGGACCATAAGTGGAAGTGCCCTAGGCTCTGTTGCTTTGTTTTTTAGATGTTTCAGGAAACACCATACACTTCTCCATTGTCGCTGTTGGCAATTTACATCCCGCCCATCAGCATAACAAGGCTCTCACGTCTCCATGGCCTGTCCTGCCTTTCTGGATTTTACACTTTTTTCAGATGGCCCTTTTGACTGGGGGCCAGTGAGACTTCATTGTAGTGCAGATTTCCTTTGCAAGCTTGCTTGGTTGGCCAAAAAGGGCGTATGCGTTTTTTCATGAATATATTCAGGAAAAAACGCATACGCCCCTTTTGACCAAGTGCATCATTGTGGACGTTCTGCCTCTTTTCCTATGCTTTACATGCAATTCCAGTCTACCTCCTGAAATCGGTTTCCTGCAATTCTGCCCCGCTTTCAAGTCCTCTTGGCAGCCTTACTTTAATATATTTTTGGATGATAGCTGTCATTTTTAACTCTGCAGGTTTGTGAATGACAGTGCCCCTGAGCTCCTTTCTTCAACTCGCTTTCTTGTGAGCAGGCCGCAACACCGCAGGATTGCTTCAGGCCCTAGTGTGGTTCCGGCACGGCACGCTTAGCCTTTGGTTAAATCCTCTTCCTGGTGGGAAACGAGAGTTAAATTTGCCCGTCCAGACACCTCCAGCTAGTCTCTCATTGGTTCTCCCTATTCCTGTTCATTTTCCGCAGAAATTGCAAACTGAGCCAAAGAGGAGGTTAAAGGCACTGACTCTCCAAGTGGGGAGAGTGTTAGTAAAGCGTCTGGAATGTTGCACCCGAGTACCGGGGGACGAAACCTGAGACACATTTGAACACGTTTCCCGATCACACGGTGGATCATACTCTGGGTTCCACATGCATGTTTTAGCTGAAGGAAGAATCACTTAAACCTGGAGAGTTGAGACCCATGGAATGGGTACCATGCAATATGACTTCAAAGGGTCTGCATTTGCTCACCGATCCTCACCAATCCTATCACTGCTGCATTTATGCCACTGTACACACGCTTGATTCTCTTGCAGAGACATATAAATCCATAGGTTTTAAGATTCTTACTAGTCAGGTATATTCTTAGGCGTTTAATATGTGGTGTTGAGTCCACTTCGTTGAGCAAGGAGAAGCTCTTGTCTATTACATATTTGGCTTATGGAACGGTATCTGTGCTAATTTCAATCTCTGGTTTTATGCAGCACCCCAACTCACCTTTCCCCTTAAGCAAGCATAAGTTGGTTTTCTACATTTGAGACCCTGTTCTGTTTTGTAATTCAGTTCCTGTGTAGCCAAGTTTACATTCCGTGTAGTAGTGATATCTTATGATGTTTCTTTTTTTGTGTGACTTATTTCACTTAGAATCATCGTACCTGAATCCACTCATTATGCTGCTACGGGCCTGATGACATAGATTTCATTGCTGAGTGATATTGCATTGTACGTAAGTACCACAACTTCTTTACCCATTTTTCGCTTTCTGCGATATTGAACTTGTACCGTAAACGAGGTTCTTGTAAACAGAGCCGTCCCAAACTTTGGGTTGGCTGTGTCTTTTTGATTTTAATTTCCCTAAGCTATAGGACCATAAGTGGAAGTGCCCTAGGCTCTGTTGCTTTGTTTTTTAGATGTTTCAGGAAACACCATACACTTCTTCAGAGTGGCTGTTGCCAATTTACATCCCGCCCACCAGCATAACAAGGCTCCCAGTTCTCCATGGCCTGTCCTGCCTTTCTGGATTTTACACTTTTTCAGATGGCCCTTTTGACCTGGGGGAAGTGAGACTTCATTGTAGTGCAGATTTCCTTTGCAAGCTTGCTTGGTTGGCCAGAAAGGGCATATGCGTTTCTTCCTGAATATATTCAGGAAAAAACGCATGCGCCCTTTTTGGCCAAGTGCATCATTGTCGACGTTCTGAGTCTTTTCATATGTTGTCAATGCAATTCTAGTCTACCTCTTGAAATCGGTTTCCTGCAATTCTACCTTGCTGTCAGTGCTTCTTCATAGCCTTACCTCAATATACTTTTGGAAAATAGTTGGCCTTTATAACTCTGCAGGTTTTTGAATTGCAGTGGCCCTTAGCTCCATTTTTCAGCTCTTATTTTTGTGATCTTGCCTCATATCCACAGGATTTTTTCATGCCCTATTCTTCTTCTGGGGCGCCTTGCTCTGCCTTTGGTTAATTCTTCTTCCTGATGTGAAATTAGAGTGACATGTGCCCATTGAAACCGCTACAGCTATTTTCTCACTGGTTCCCCCTATTCCCATTCATCCTCCGCACTAACTGCAGACTGTGCGATACCGGAACTTAAAGGCATTGACTCTCCGTGTGGGGATGTTGTTAGTAAAGTGGCTGGAATGTTGATCCGGAACCCCAGGAGAGGAAAATGAGGTGCGTTTTAGAAACCTTTCCCGATCATATGGTATACCATCCGCTGGATTTCCCATGCATGGTTTAGCTGTAGGAAGATTCCCTTCAACCTGGAGTGTTGGGACCCTTGGAATGAGTAGCATGAAGTATTGCATTAAACTTTCGGCAGTTGCTCACCAAAGCTCACCAATCCTCTCAGCCCCAAGTGTCCAGCCTTATGTCTTATCCAGCTGTGGGTTTATATGTGGTCATTCCAGGTTGCATCACAGCCCCTGAGCGAATTTTGTAAGAATTTTTCTCTCTTTCATTGTTTCTGCGTTTTGGTTTTAAAATTTATTTCTATAATGGGGTTTAGCTCATTTTCACTGCTGTGTTTGGCCACTCTGCACACACTTGATTCCCTTATGGAGATATATCAATACATGGGTTTTAAGATTCTTATTACTCAGATATATTTCTCTGCGGTGTATAGGGTGTGTTGAGGCCAGTTCATTGAGCAAGGTGTAGATCTTGTCTAATATCTATTTGGTTTATTGAACGGTATCTGTGCTAATTTCAAACTCTGGTTTTATGCATCACCCCACCTCTCCTTTCCCCTTAAGCTGACATAAGTGTGTTTTCTAAATGTGAGACACTGTTCTGTTTTGTAATTCATTTTTTGTGCAGCCATATTTATCCTCCCTCTATAAGTGATATCTTATGATATGTTTCTTTTTCTGTTTGACTTATTTCAAGTAGTATTATCGGACCTAAATCCACTCTTTATCCTTCTACTAGCCTTATTACATTGATTTCATGGTGAAGAGATATTCCATTGTACATAAGTACCACATTTTCTTTATCCATTGTTCTCTTTCCTGGGATATTTAAGGTGTACTGAAGTTGAGGTTCTTGTAAACAGAGTAGGCCTAAACTGTGGTGTGCTTGTGTCTTGTTGATTTTTAGACTTCCCTAGATATACTTCCATGATTGGAAGTGCCCTATGCTCTGTAGCTCTGTTTTTTAGATGATTTAGGAACCACCATACACTTCTCCAGAGTGGCTCTTGGCAGTTCACACACTGTCCATCAGCGTATAAAGGCTCCCTGTTCTCCATGGCCTGTCCTGCATTTCTGGTTTTTACAATTTTTTCGGATGGCCCTTTTGACCGGTGGGAAATGAGACTTCTTTGTTGTGCACATTTGCATTGCTTGCTTGCTTGGTTGCCCATAAAGTGCGTATGCGTTTTTTCCTGGATATATTCAGGAAAAAATGCATACTCCCTTTTGGGCCAACTGCATCATTGTCGAAATTCTGCCGCTTTTCATGTGCTTTAAAGACGAGTCCAATCTATCTCTTGAAATCTGTTTCTTGCAATTCTGTCTTGCATTCAGATCCTCTTCTTTGCCTTACCTCAACATATTTTTGGACGTTAGTTTTCATTTATAACTCTGCAGGTTTGTGAATTGCAGTGACCCTGAGCTCCATTTTTTAAGTTGCTCTTTTGTGAGCTGGCCTCAAAGCCGCAGGATTGCTTCAGGCCCTATTTTGGCTCCAGCGAGGCGGGCTGAGCCTTTTTTTACTTCTTATTCTTAATGGGAAATTAGAGTGACATGTGCCCGTCCAAACCCCTACAACTATTCTCTCATTGGTTCCCCCTCTTCCCGTTCATCCTCCTCACAATTTGCAAAATGTGTGAAACAGAAGTTTAAATGTGCTGATTCTCTAAGTGGGGAGATTCTAAGTAACGTGGCTGGAATGATGAACAGGAGCACGAGGAGAGGATAAATGAGGTGCATTTTAGACACATCTCCCCATCACATGGTGTACAGTCCTCTGGGTTTTCCATGCATGTTTTAGCTGTAGGAAGATCCCTTGAACCTGCAGATTTGGGACCCATTGAATGGGTACCAGGTAGTATTACTTTAAAGGGTGTGCATTTCCTCACCCAACCTCACATTTCTCTTAGCACGAACAGTTTCCAGCCTTATGTGTCATCCTGCTGTGGGTCTAGATGTGTTCAATCCATGTTGCATCACCGTCCCTGAGGAAAAGTTGTAAGAGGTTTTCTCTGTCTCTCTGTCGTTTATTTTTTTCAATTTATTACTATATTGGTTACAGCTGATTTTCAAAGCTCTGTTTCTTGCTGCTGTACATCCACTTGATTCACATACAGAGAGACATCAATAAATTCTTTTTCAGATTCTTACCAGTCATATATATTCTTTTCCGGTGACTTGAGTGTGCTGAGTGCAGTTCTTTTAGCTACCGTGTAGGCCTTGTTGATTATCAGTTTGGTATTTGGAATGGTATCTTTGCTAATTTCAACCTCCTGGATGATGCCTCACCCCTCCCCACCTTTCCCGTTTAGCAGCCTTACGCGTGTTTTCTACATACTTGACTATGTTTTTCTTTTGTAATTTATTTCATGTGTAGCCATTTTGGATTCCACCTTTAAGTGATATCTTATGATATGTGTCTTTTTCTTTTTGAATTATGTCACTTAGAATGATCATACGTAACTCCTCCGGAGTTGTTACAACTGGCCATATTTCATTGATTTCCAGGCTGAGTAATATTCCACTCTACATAAGTACCACATCTCTATCCATTTTTTCCCTCCAGAGACATTTAAGTTATATCCTAGTCGAGGATCTTTTAAACAGAGAGGCAGTAAACATTGGGGTGCCTGTGTCCTCTCGATTTTTGTTTTTCCCAAGACATACGCCCATGAGTGCAAGTGCCCTATGCTCTGTAGCTCATTTTTTAGATGCTTTAGTAAACACAATACACTTCTCCAGAATGGCCGTTGGCAATATACATTTCCACTATAAGCCTCACAGGGCTCCCTCTTCTCCTTGCCCTGTCCTGCATTTCTGGTGTTTACACTTTATGAGGATGGCTCTTCTGACTGATGCGAAGTGATATCTTTTGTAGTATTGATTTCCAGTGCCCACCTGTTTGGTTGGCTAAAAAAGTGTATGCCCTTTTCTTGAATATATACAGAAAAAAACGCATACAGCCTTTTTGGCCAACTGCAATGTTGGCAATGTTCAGCCCCTTTTCTTGTGCTTAATGGCGAGTCCTTTCTACCTCCTCAAATCCCTTTCCTGCCATTCTCCCTTGCTTACCAATCCTTTTCTCTGACTTTCCTCAAGACATTTTTCAGTGATAGATATTTTCAACTCTGCAGTTTCGTGAATTTTACTGCCCCTGAGTTCCATTGTTCAACTTGTGTTTATGGGAACTGGCCACAAAGCAGTGGGATTTCCTCAAGCCCTATACTGTTTCCATGGGCAACCCTAGCCTTTGGTCAATTCGTCTTCCTGATTGGAAATTAGAGTGACATGTGCCTGTCTGAACACCTAGGACTTGTCTCTCATTGTTCCTCATCCTTCCGCTTCATCCTCTGGACAAATTCCAAACTGTACGCAACAGGATGTTGACAGTGCTGACATCTCCAAGTGGGGAGACTGTTAGTAAAGACGCTGGAGGGGTGAACCCGAGCACCAGGAGATGAGGAGATGAGATGCCTTTTCCAAACTCTTCCCGATCAGACGGTATACCATCCTCTGGGTGTGACAGACATGTTTTAGCAGTAGGAAGAGTCCCATTCATGTAAGGAGAACACCAGGGCTTTTTCAAAATCAGTGTCTCCCCGAAACCCAAACTGGGGAATTTTTTAAGCTACGGCTACACATATGTTCATTAAGGGCCTTGGGAAGTAGGCAGAGTCCAAACTTTAGATGTTTGAAGTCTTCAGGGTCAGAAGCACTCACCACCGGCTTCCCTTAGGTTACACTTTAACTGTCATTGATAGATGATGTCAATAAAAATATCTATTCTTTTTCCGATTATTTCCCCTTATAGGTTATTGCAAAATATTGAGTGTAGTTCCCTGTGCTATACAGTAGTTCCTTGTTGATGATCTATTTTATACATAGCAGTGTGTATGTGTTAATTCCAAACTGTTAATTTATCCCTCCTCCCACCTTTCCCCTTTGGTAATAATAAATTATAAGATTTTATACTTCTCAGAAATGGGGGAGCTGAAAGAGAGGTATCATTTTCAATGGAAAAGCATTTAAAACAAGATTGAAGCTTTAACCAAGATTATTAGGTGTACATCCTTGGAAAGAAATCACTTCATTTCTCTAATATTGACCTGACAAATAAGACAAACCTTTTCACTGAACTTGCTTATAATAAAGTGATGGAAATATCAAATGGAAGTGTTAGAAACATCTTATTTTACCCGAGCCTTATAAACTGTTCTATGTTAACTACAGTTTGGCTCACACATCTGTTCATTGAAGTTACAATAGTCTCAATTTCTGTTACTGATCCTCCAGAGTGGACCCCAACAAGTGTCCCCCTGCCCAGTGTCATTGGGGCCAACAGATCGAGACTGAGTTTGGTTCACAAGCAAAGGAAACTTTATATTTTAAACAGAGAATGGAGAGGTGAGAGCACGCACTACCCCGTGGGCTGTGGGCTGGGCTGCTGTGTAGAGATCCTGTCAGAGTCAGTGGGAGGGAGGGGGCGGAGCACTCGAGGGCCGGGTTGGCTGCAGCTCAGCCTCTATATCTCGGAGTCTGCACTGGGCCCCAGGAGCTGAGGTGTCGACCCAGCCATTCTGCACTAGGAAATCTGGTCTGAAGTGCCGGGTGTGGAACCTCTGCATGCGGGACCCTAGGAGCACGTGAAATTAGACAAAGCACAAAGGATAAAAAAGGTCAGACTTGACTTTATTGCCCAGATTCTATTTTTATCTCCCAGGGATTTTTAATGGGCTTTGCTGGGGACAAACCCCTCCTCTGCCTTTTGTCCCGTTCCTCATTCTTGGAGTGCTGAGGGTGCAGACCCTTCTTCTGTAACTGCTGAGTGCTGAGTTGGGAGCCCTCATACCAGGGGACGAGGGTCAGAACTTCTCCCCAGCAGCCTCCAGGTGACGTTGATTGGCCCCAGGACCCCTGCCTCCCTGCTCGTCCGCCTGAGCACCAGCATTGGAAGTGTTATAGATTCTAATGACCTTTAAGGGTCCAGGAAAGAGATGTGCAGAGACGCTGTGGGGGCCGGTTTCACCCCGCCCCACATTTGTTCGGCCACCTTAGGCTGACCGTTTCTGCCAGCCTAGATGCTCTGACCAGTAGTCTGCTCTTTCTTCAATTAGGCCCCTGAATTAACGTAAAAACAGCACCAGGTGTCAGAGCCCTGCCCGCTCAACTCCCAGACAGTCCAGGGTCAATGGTGATCAAGGACCATGATGGCCACTGAGTCAACAGCCTTTTGAAGTAAACAGGAGTCCAGCCGGTCTTATTGGCCACCATCATCACGGTGTCTGTAGGCTTTTCTATGGTGACAGTGTGATATACGTTTCCCCCGCCAAGATTATTAGCTCCCCTCCGGGTGCAGTAAGTCCTGCAAGCAGTAGTCTACTCCTTCGGGACACACTATTGTTGTTTTATGAGAGAAACTCCAGGTCAAGTGATGTTCACACGAGTCGTCATGGTGCCCTGTTGCCCCCGGTTATCTCTCTGGATGTTGGAGTTGGAGGGCCTCCTCACTCGAGGTCGGTGTGCCCACGGAGTGAACCCTGCAACTTCAGGGCATGGTTGGTGATTAGGATCACCACGTGGGGTCCTTTTCCCTTAGGAGAGAGGTGGCCTTTTGGGCTGCTGATTTTCAGGTTTTTAGATACCGCCAGTATCTTGGCCAGATGTGGCAGTGGGCCAAGCCCCTTGGTGACTGTAGTTTATCCTACCTGGATGGCATTCTTGTGTTGTTCCATTTCAAGTGGTCCCAGTTTTTGCACTAATTCTCCAATGGCGACTCACCTTTCACCGGGAATGGAAAGGTCAAAGGGTTTAGCTCAATTAGGGAGTTCCAGGGCAAGGGTCTGAATTGACTGCTCTTTCCATTCTTGAAAGGCCACTTCTGGATTCTGTTCAAAAGGATCATCATCTTTTCCTTTCAGTGTTTCATATAGAGGCCCAGCTAGTAGACTGTAGTTAGGGATCCAGAAGCAGCAAACCCTGGCCTCCCCAGGAACCCCTAAGCTGTCTTCTAGTTTTAGAAAGGGGTAAGGCTGCAAATGGTTTCTTCCCTTTCCTGGGATGGGCTTCTCTGACCTTCTGTGAGAATGAAGCCCAGGCAGGTCACCGCAGTCTGTGATATTTGAGCTTTTTCTTGGACAACTTCTATCCTTTATTGGCTTGGTAGTTCAGAGGCCTCCTTAGTAGGGCTGGCGATCAGAATGTCATCTGCATATTGAAGGAGGGTTTCCTTTTCCAGAGGTAGAACTTTTTGGTCTTTAGCTAAGCTTTCCCCAAAGATGGTGTGGGAATTTTTGAACCCTTGGGGCAAGACGGCCCGGAAGTATTGTTTTAGTTGTATGTTGAGTCCTGCCACTCACAAGCCAAAATTTCTTGTGACTCTGGGACTAATGGAATACAAAAGAAGGCATCATTGAGACTAATACAGAATACCATGTCCTGGTGGTTGGTAGAATGACCAGCAGGGTGTAGGAATTAGGAGCAACTGGAGGTATATCCTCGGTGGCTTCACTGACTGTCCTGACATCCTTTACCAGGTCCCCAGCAGCCCATGGGGCTCTCGTGGTCAGGCCAATCCCAGGATATGGAGCTCTCCTGGGCAGGTACCCCACCCCCAACCCAGCCCACGGGGCTCTCGTGGTCAGGCCTCTCCCAGGATACAGAGCTACCCTTGCAGGTACCGTGGCAGGGCTGGGCACACAGGAACCGTGCACATAGCTCTCACTGAAGAGCACCCCCATCTCACCTGTCGCTCAGAGCTGACACAGAGCACCTCAGAGCAGGACTTGAACTAACAAACAGCAGCTCCGACAGGTCTGTGACCCTGGGCATCACTCTGTGTGGCCTCCCTCCACCTGGTCTTCCAGAGACTTCCACTGCACCCGGGGCACCAGGCCTCTGTCTCCAACCACCACCCACCCCTCCTCTCCCTGACTCCTGGGTTCCTCTCATTAGGAGAGGCTTTTCTTGAAGTTGTCTCCCACTCATGGGCCAGATAAAATGATTAGAAAACAAGCCAAAGCGGCAGCCCCTTGTCTATCCTGACTCTCAGGAGCCCACACCTGTTCCTTGGACCTGGCCGGTTCAGCAAGTTCCATTTTCTGCAACTGTGAGCCCCTGAGGGGTGATGATTGGCTGACCTGGGCAGCCTTACCGTGCCGGCCAGCCCTCCCCAGGTGTGCCTGGGTTGAGATCAATATAAATACCACTCCAGGCAGCAAGAGCCCCTGCAGCTGTGCCTGACGCCATTTTCTCTGCCCTGTCAGCAGTCTCGGGGCTGGGCTGGTGGGAGGGAGTGAGAGGCCACGGCTTTGTGGGTGGCCCAGTGTGAGTGGGGCTCTGCTGGACTTTCTGCAGCAGTTGCCAGGCTGCCACCTGCTAAAGAAGAGGATGTGTCACCCATACCTGCTGCTGGAATTTCTCCCTGGGCAGAGGTGAGGAAGGAAAAAAGCAGTGGGAGCAGGGACAGGACGGGTATCTCAGGCAGGGAAATGGAAATCTTCCAGAAGAGCACCCAGGACCAGGGCCATCCTGGCTGGCCTGCAGGCACCAAGTCAGCTGGCATGCTGTCACTCATGTGGCTCCATGGCCCTTCCTCTAGGCTTTCAAGTCCTTGTATATATTCAGGTGTTTTACCTGGGAAGGGTGGGAACAGTTCAACAGCAACTGGCCTGGGGCTCAGCTCACGTTCACTCACAGATGCCTCGGCACGGTGCCCCAGCTTTGCAATGAGGACGCTTGTTGTGTGGGGGCTGCTGGCTGAATGGGAGACGATTCCCCACCACTGACCAACTTCAGAATTGTTTACAACAGGAGCAAGGGCCCTGATACGGTTTTCCTCTGAGTAACTGGTGGGTTCTGTTTTTTTTTTCTCTTTTTCGTTTTTGGTTCAAGGTAGAATTTATTCCTCTTTTTTGTATTTACAGATATAAGCATGGAAATAATTTATTCATATAAATACATGTATGTGAAGGGAATAATTGTTTTTTCTGTTTTGTTTTTTAAATTTTATTTCTTTTTAATTTTGAATTTTATTTTATATTTTTATACAGCAAGTTCTTATTTGTTATCTATTTTATACATATAAATGTTTACATGCCAATCCCAATCTCTCAACTCCTCCCACCACCACCCCCCCAAGAGCTTTCCCCCCTTGTTGTCCATACGATTGTTGTCTACATCTGTTGCTCTATTTATGCCTTGCAAAACGGTTAATCTGTACAGTTTTTCTAGGTTCCACATATATGCATGAATATACAAGATTTGTTTTTCTCTTTCTGACTTACTTCACTCTGTATGACAGTCTCTAGATCCATCGACGTCTCTACAAATGACCCAATTTCATTCCTTTCATGGCTTAGTAATATTCCATTTTATATATGTACCACATCTTTATGCATTCGTCTGTCTGTGGGCATTTAGGTTGCTTCCATTACCTCGATATTGTAAATAGTGATGCAATGAACATTGCGGTGAATGTCTCTTTTTGATTTATGGTTTTGTCTGGGTATATGTCCAGTACTGGGATTGCTGTATCATATGGTAATTCTATTAATAGTTTCTTAAGAAACTCCATATTGTTCTCCATAGTGACTGTATCAATTTATATTCCCAACAATAGTGGAAGAGGCTTCCTTTTCTCCACACCCTTTCCAGCATTTGTTGTTTGTAGATTTTCAGATGATGCCCATTCTAACAGGTGTGAGGTGATATCTCATTGTTGAGTCCATTTCGTTGAGCAAGGGGTAGGTCTTGTCTATTACATATTTGGATTATGGAACGGTATCTGTGCTAATTTCAAACTCTGGTTTTATGCAGCACCCCAACTCACCTTTCCCCTTAAGCAAGCATAAGTTGGTTTTCTAAACTTGAGACCCTGTTCTGTTTTGTAATTCAGTTCCTGTGTAGCCAAGTTTACATTCCGTGCATTAGTGATACCTTATGATGTTTCTTTTTCTGTGTGACTTATTTCACTTAGAATCATCGTGCCTCAATCCACTCATTATGCTGGTACAGGCCTGGTGACACAGATTTCATTGCTGAGTGGTATTCTGTTGTACGTAAGTACCGCAACTTCTTTATCAATTATTTGTTCTCTGGAATATTTAACTTGTACCATAGAAGAGGTTCCTATAAACAGAGCCATCCCAAATTTTGGGGTGGCTGTGTCTTTTTGATTTTAATTTCCCTAAGCTATAAGACCATAAGTGGAAATGCCCTAGACTCTGTTGCTTTGTTTTTCAGATGTATCAGGAAACACTATACACTTCTCCAGAGTGACTGTTGGCAATTTACATCCCGCCCATCAGCATAACAAGGCTCCTAGTTCTCCATGACCTGTCCTGCCTTTCTGGATTTTACACTTTTTTCAGATGGCCCTTTAGACCGGGGGGAAGTGACACTTCATAGTAGTTCGGATTTCCATTGCAAGCTTGCTTGGTTTGCCAAAAAGGGCGTATGTGTTTTTTCCTGAATATATTCAGGAACAAACTCATACGCCCTTTTTTGTCACGTGCATCATTGTCGATGTTCTGCCTCTTTTCCTATGCTTTAAATGCAAATCCAGTCTACCTCCTGAAATCGGTTTCCTGAAATTCTGCCCCGCTTTCAAGTCCTCTTCGCAGCCTTACTTCAATATATTTTTGGACATTATCTGTCATTTATAACTCTGCAGGTTTGTGAATTACAGGGCCCCTGAGCTCCTTTCTTCAACTCGCTTTCTTGTGAGCTGGCCGCAAACCCGCAAGACTGCTTCACGCCCTAATCTGCTTCTGGCAGGGCACGCTGAGCCTTTGGTTAATTCCTCTTCCTGGTGGGAAATGAGTGTTAAATATGCCCGTCCAGACACCTACCTCACTCTCAACCCCTTGGTGATGTGGGTCCTCTGGTTTGTGGCCACCTTTGCTGGGTTCCTCACCTTTCGATGATGTGGCCCCACTAGTGTGATGACACTCCTGCCTGGTTCTCATCCACGTGGTTATGTGGACCCCCTGGTGAGAGTCTGTTCCTGGCTGTGTTCCTCACCCTTCTGTGAGGGAGACCCTCTGCTGATAGGTCACTCCTGCATGGCTGGCACACATTGCCTTGGTGAAGTCAGCTGTGTGGTGGCAGTTGGAGCGTGCTGGGGATCTCCTGCCCCCGGTGATGAGAGCCCTCTTGCGTCAGGCCCTAACTGCTGGGCTCACCAACTTTTCTTAGTGAGCCCAATGATGCTTGGGCACTCCTCTTAGGACCCCATCTCCATGGGGATGTGGGCCTTCTGCTCTGAGGTCCCAACGGCTGGGTTGTTCACATTTTCATGATGTGGGCTCTCTGGTGTTAGTTCACAGAGGCCTGGATCCCATAGCCTCTGTGCTCTTGGCCGCCTGCTGGGAGGTTCCAACTGCTGGATTCCTCACTTTTTTAATTTTTTAGGCCCTCTGTTGTGAGGATCCTCCTGCCTGCCTCACTCCCAGCCCCTTCGTGATGTGTGTCCTCTGGTTTGAGGTCACATGTGCTGGGTTCCTCACCTTTCGATGATGTGGGACCAATGGTCTTAGGAGACTCCTGCCTGGTTCACATCCCCTTTGTGATGTGGGCCCTCTGGTGAGAGTCTGATCCTGGCTGGGTTCCTCACCCATCTGTGAGGTGGGCCCTCTACTATCAGGTAACTCTTGCCTGGCTTGCTCACCTCGCCTTGTTGACATGAGCCCTCTGGTGGCACTTGGACCCTGCTGGGAGCCTCCTCACCTCTGTGATGAGGGCCCTCTGACGTCAGGCCCTAACTGTTGGGCTCCCCAACTTTTCTTAGTGAGCCCAGTGATGCTCGGGCACTCCTCTTAGGTTCCCATCTCCATGGGAATGTGGGCCTTCTGCTCTGAGGTTCCAACGGCTGGGTTGATCACAGTTTCATGATGTGGGCTCTCTGGTGTTAGTTCACTGTGGCCTGGATCCCATAGCCTCTGTGCTCTTGGCCGCCTGCTGGGAGGTTCCAACTGCTGGATTCCTCACTTTTTAAATTTTTTAGGCCCTCTGTTGTGAGGATCCTCCTGCCTGCCTCACTCCCAGCCCCTTCGTGATGTGTGTCCTCTGGTTTGAGGCCACATGTGCTGGGTTCCTCACCTTTCGATGATGTGGGACCAATGGTCTTAGGAGACTCCTGCCTGGTTCACATCCCCTTGGTGATGTGGGCCCTCTGTTGAGAGTCTGATCCTGGCTGGGTTCCTCACCTTCTTTGAGGTGGGCCGTCTGCTGTGAGGTCACTCCTGCCTGGCTTGCTCACCTCGCCTTGTGGACATGAGCCCTCTGGTGGCACTTGGAGCCTGCTGGGAGTCTCCTCCCCTCGGTGATGAGGACCCTCTGGCATCAGGCCCTAACTGCTGGGCTCACCACATTTTGTGATGTGCGCCCAGTGGTTCGAAGACACTCCATCCAGGTTCACATCCCCATTGGGATGTGGGCCTTCTGCTCTGAGGTCCCAACGGCTGGGTTGTTCACAGTTTCATGATGTGGGCTCTCTGCTGTTAGTTCGCTCTGGCCTGGATGTCATAGCCTCTGTGCTCTGGGCCGCCTGCTGGAAGGTTCCAACTGCTCGATTCCTCAACTTTTGTATTCTATGGGTCCTGTGTTGCGATGCTCCTCCTGCCTGCCTCACTCGCAACCCCTTCTTGATGTGGGTCCTCTGGTTTGAGGCCACATGTGCTGGGTTCCGCAACTTTCAATGATGTGGCCCCACTGGTGTGAGGACACTCCTGTCTGGTTCCCATCCCCTTGGTGATGTGGGCCTTCTGGTGACAGTCTTATCCTGGCTGGGTTCCTCACTCTTCTGTGAGGTAGGCCCTCTGCTGTGAGGTCAATCCTGCCTGACTTGCACACATCACCTTGGCGACGTGGGCCCTCTGTTGGCACATGGAGCCTGCTGGGAGCCTCCTGCCCTCGGTGATGACGGCCCTCTAGCATCAGGCCCTAACTGCTGGGCTCCCCACGTTTTCTGATGTGAACCCAGTGATGCCAGGACACTCCTGTCAGGTTCCCATCCCCATGGGGATGTGGGCTTTCTGCTCTGAGGTCCCAACGCCTGGGTGGCTCACAGTTTCATGATGTGGGCTCTCTGCTGTTAGTTCACTCCTGCCTGCATCCCATAGCTTCTGTGCTCTCGGCCGCCTGCTGGGAGGTTCCAAATGCTGGATTCCTCACCTTTTTTATTCTTTGGGCCCTCTGTTTTTAGGCTACTCCTACCTGCCTCACTCCCATCCCCTTTGTGATGTATGTCCTCTGATATGAGGCCGCATGTGCTGGGTTCTTCACCTTTCAATGATGTGGCCCCACTGGTGGGAGGACAGTCCTGACTGGTTCCCATCCCCTTGGTGTTGTGGGCCTTCTGGCAAGAGTCTCATCCTACCTCGGTTCCTCACCCTTCTGTGAGATAGGCCCTCTGCTGTGAGGTCACTACTGCCTGGCTGGCGCATGCCACCTTGTAGACGTGGGCCCTCTGTTGGCAGTTGGAACCTGCTGGGAGTCTCCTCCCCTCAGTTATGAGGGCTCCCTTGCGTCGGGCCCTAACTGCTGGGCTCCTAACATTTTCTGATATGTGCTAAGTGGTGCGAAGCCACTCCTGCCAGGTTCCCATCCCAATGGGGATGTGGGCCTTCTGTTCTGAGGTCCCAACGGCTGGGCTGCTCACAGGTTCATGATGTGGGCCCTCTGCTGTGAGTTCACTGTGGCCTGGATCCCATAGCCTCGGTGCTCTGGGCCACTTGCTGGGAGGTTCCAACTGCTGGATTCCTCAACTTTTATATTCTATGGACCCTGTGTTGTGAGGCCAGTCCTGCCAGCCTAATTCCGAAACCCTTGGTGATGTGGTTCCTCTGGTTTGAGGCTACATGTGCTGGGATCCTCACCTTTCGATGATGTTGTCCCACTGGTGTGGGGACACTCCTGCCTGGTTCCCATCCCCTTGGCGATGTGGGCCCTCTGGTGAGAGTCTGATCCTGGCTGTGTTCCTCACCCTTCTGTGAGGTGGGCCCTCTGCTGTGAGGTCACTCCTGCCGGGCTGGCACACATCGCCTTGGTGACATTGGCCCTCTGGTGGCAGCTGGAGCCTGCTGGGAGCCTCCTCCCCTTGGTGATGAGTGCCCTCTAGCGTCAGGCCCTAACTTCTGAGCACCCCACGTTTTCTGATGTGAGCCCAGTGATGCCAGGACACTCCTGTCATGTTCCCATCACCATGGGGATGTGGGCCTTCTGCTCTGAGGTCCCAATGTCTGGGTTGCTCACAGTTTCATGATGTGGGCTGTCTGGTGTTAGTTCACTCTGGCTTGGATCCCCTAGCCTCTGTGCTCTGGGCCACCTGCTGGGAGGTTCCAACTGCTGGATTCCTCACCTTTCTTATTTTGGGGCCCTCTGTTGTGAGGCTCCTCCTGCCTGCCTCACTCCCAGCCCCTTGGTGATGGGTGTCCTATGGTTTGAAGCCACATGTTCTGGGTTCCTCACCTTTAGATGATGTGGCCCTACTCATGTGAGGACACTCCTGCCTGGTTCCAATCCATTTGGTGATGTGGGCCCTCTGGTGCACGTCTGATCCTGACTGGGTTCGTCACACTTCTCTGAGGTGGGCCCTCTGCTGTGAGGTCATTCGTGCCTGGTTGGCACACATCGCCTTGGTGACGTCAGCCCTCTGGTGGCAGTTGGAGCCTGCTGGGAGCCTCCTTCCCTTGGTGATGAGGGTCCTCTGGCGTCAGGCCCTAACTGCAGGTCTCCCAAAATTTTCTGACATGTTCTCAGTGGTGCGAGGACACTCCTACCAGATTTATATCCCCATGGGGATGTGGGCCTCCTGCTCTGAGGTCCCAATGGCTGGGTTGCTCAGTTTCATGACATGGGCCCTCTTCTGTGAGTTCACTGTGGCCTGGATCCCATAGCCTCGGTGCTCTGGGCCACCTGCTGGGAGGTTCCAACTGCTGGATTCCTCACTTTTTTATTCTATGGGCCCAGTGTTGTGAGGCTACTCCTGCCTGCCTCACTCCAAGGCCCTTGGTGATGTGGGTCCTCTGGTTTGAGGACACATGTGCTGAGTACGTCACCTTTCGCTGATGTGGCCCCACTGGTGTGAAGACACTCCTGCCTGGTTCCCATCCCCTTGGTGATGTGGGCCCTCTGGTGAGAGTCTGATGTTGGCTGGGTTTCTCACCCTTCTGTGAGGTGGGACCTCTGCTGTGAGGTAACTCATGCCTGGCTTGCTCATGTTGCCTTGGCAACGTGAGCACTCAGGTGGCAGTTGGGGCCTGCTGGGAATCTCCTCCCCTCGGTTATGAGAGCTCTGGATAAAACACATATGCCCTTTTTTGCCAAGTGCATTATTTTCCAAGTTCTGTCTCTTTTCCTATGCTTTAAGAGCGACTCCCGTGTACCTTCTGAAATCGGTCTCCAGCAATTCTGCCCCGCATTCAAGTCCTCTTCGCAGCCTTACTTCAATATATTTTTGGACGATAGCTGTCATTTATAACTCTGCAGGTTTGTGCATTACAGTGCCCCTGAGCTCCTTTCTTCAACTCGCTTTCTTGTGAGCTGGCCGCAACACTGCCGTCTTGCTTCAGGCCCTAGTGTGGTTCCGGCATGGCACGCTGAGCCTTTGGTTAATTCCTCTTCCTGGTGGGAAATGAGAGTTAAATTTGCCCGTCCAGACACCTCCAGCTAGTCTCTCATTGGTTCTCCCTATTCCTGTTCATTTTCTGCAGAAATTGCAAACTGGGCCAAACAGGAGGTTAAAGGCACTGAATCTCCAAGTGGGGAGAGTGTTAGTAAAGCGTCTGGAATGTTGCACCCGAGTACCGGGGGACGAAAACTGAGACACATTTGAACACGTTTCCCGATCACATGGTGGATCATACTCTGGGTTCCACATGCATGTTTTAGCTGAAGGAAGAATCCCTTAAACCTGGAGAGTTGAGACCCATGGAATGGGTACCATGCAATATGACTTCAAAGGGTCTGCATTTGCTCACCAAACCTCACCAATCCTATCACTGCTGCGTTTATGCCACTGTACACACGCTTGATTCTCTTTCGGAGACATATAAATCCATAGGTTTTAAGATTCTTACTTGTCACGTATATTCTTAGGCGTTTAATATGGGGCGTTGAGTCCACTTCGTTGAGCAAGGAGTAGCTCATGTCTATTACATATTTGGTTTATGGAACGGTATCTGTGCTAATTGCAATCTCTGGTTTTATGCAGCACCCCAACTCAGCTTTCCCCTTAAGCAAGCATAAGTTGGTTTTCTACATTTGAGACCCTGTTCTGTTTTGTAATTCAGTTCCTGTGTAGCCAAGTTTAAATTCCGTGTAGTAGTGATATCTTATGATGTTTCTTTTTCTGTGTGACTTATGTCACTTAGAATCATCGTACCTGAATCCACTCATTATGCTGCTATGGGCCTGATGACATAGATTTCATTGCTGAGTTATATTGCATCGTACGTAAGTACGACAAATTCTTTATCCATTTTTCGCTTTCTGTGATATTGAACTTGTACCGTAAACGAGGTTTTTGTAAACAGAGCTGTCCCAAACTTTGGGGTGGCTGTGTCTTTTTGATTTTAAATTTCCTAATCTATAGAACCATAAGTGGAAGTGCCCTAGGCTCTGTTGCTTTGTTTTTTAGATGTTTCAGGAAACACCATACTCTTCTCCAGAGTGGCTATTGGCAATTTACATCCCGCCCATCAGCATAACAAGGCTCCCAGTCCTCCATGGCCTGTCCTGCCTTTCTGGATTTTACACTTTTTTCAGATGGCCCTTTTGACCGGGGGGCAGTGAGACTTCATTGTAGTGCAGATTTCCTTTGCAAGCTTGCTTGGTTGGCCAAAAAGGGCGTATGCGTTTTTTCCTGAGGAAAAAACGGATACGCCCTTTTTGGCCAAGTGCATCATTGTGGACGGTCTGCCTCTTTACCTATGCTTTACATGCAATTCCAGTCTACCTCCTGCAATCGGTTTCCTGCAATTCTGCCCCGCTTTCAACTCCACTTGGCGGCCTTACTTCAATATATTTTTGGACGATAGCTGTCATTTATAACTCTGCAGGTCTGTGAATGACAGTGCCCCTGAGCTCCTTTCTTCAACTCGCTTTCTTGTGAGCTGGCCGCAACACCGCAGGATTGCTTCAGGCCCTAGTGTGGTTCCGGCATGGCACGCTGAGCCTTTGGTTAATTCCTCTTCCTGGTGGGAAATGAGAGTTAAATTTGCCCGTCCAGACACCTCCAGCTAGTCTCTCATTGGTTCTCCCTATTCCTGTTCATTTTCCGCAGAAATTGCAAACTGGGCCAAACAGGAGGTTAAAGGCACTGACTCTCCAAGTGGGGAGAGTGTTAGTAAAGCGTCTGGAATGTTGCACCCGAGTACCGGGGGACGAAACCTGAGACAACTTTGAACACGTTTCCCGATCACACGGTGGATCATACTCTGGGTTCCACATGCATGTTTTAGCTGAAGGAAGAATCCCTTAAACCTGGAGAGTTGAGACCCATGGAATGGGTACCATGCAATATGACTTCAAAGGGTCTGCATTTGCTCACCGAACCTCACTAATCCTATCACTGCTGCGTTTATGCCGCTGTACACACGCTTGATTCTCTTTCGGAGACATATAAATCCATAGGTTTTAAGATTCTTACTAGTCAGGTATATTCGTAGGCGTTTAATATGGGGTGTTGAGTCCACTTCGTTGAGCAAGGAGTAGCTCTTGTCTATTACATATTTGGCTTATGGAACGGTATCTGTGCTAATTTCAATCTCTGGATTTTTGCAGCACCCCAACTCACATTTCCCCTTAAGCAAGCATAAGTTGGTTTTCTACATTTGAGACCCTGTTCTGTTTTATAATCCAGTTCCTGTGTAGCCAAGTTTACATTCCGTGTAGTAGTGATATCTTATGATGTTTCTTTTTCTCTGTGACTTATTTCACTTAGAATCATCGTACCTGAATCCACTCGTTATGCTTCTCTGGGCCTGACGACATAGATTTCATTGCTGAGTGATATTGCATTGTACATAAGTACCACAACTTCTTTATCCATTTTGCGCTTTCTGTGATATTGAACTTGTACCGTAAACGAGGTTTTTGTAAACAGAACCGTCCCAAACTTTGGGGTGGCTGTGTCTTTTTGAATTTAATTTCCCTAAGCTATAGGACCATAAGTGGAATTGCCCTAGGCTCTGTTGCTTTGTTTTTTAGATGTTTCAGGAAACACCATACACTTCTCCAGAGTGGCTGTTGGCAATATACATCCCGCCCATGAGCATAACAAGGCTCCCAGTTCTCCATGGCCTGTCCTGTCTTTCTGGATTTTACACTTTTTTCAGAAGGCCCTTTTGACCGGGGGGCAGTGAGACTTCATTGTAGTGCAGATTTCCTTTGCAAACTTGCTTGGTTGTCCAAAAAGGGCGTATGCGTTTTTTCCTGAATATATTCAGGAAAAAACGCATACGCCCTTTTTGGCCAAGTGCATCATTGTGGACGTTCTGCCTCTTTTCCTGTGGTTTACATGCAAATCCAGTCTACCTCCTGAAATCGGTTTCCTGCAATTCTGCCCCGCTTTCAAGTCCTCTTGGCAGCCTTACTTCAATATATTTTTGGACGATAGCTGTCATTTATAACTCTGCAGGTTTGTGAATGACAGTGCCCCTGAGCTCCTTTCTTCAACTCGCTTTCTTGAGAGCTGGCCGCAACACCGCAGCATTGCTTCAGGCCCTAGTGTGGTTCCGGCATGACATGCTGAGCCTTTGGTTAATTCCTCTTCCTGGTGGGAAATGAGAGTTAAATTTGCCCGTCCAGACACCTCCAGCTAGTCTCTCATTGGTTCTCCCTATTCCTGTTCATTTTCCGCAGAAATTGCAAACTGGGCCAAACAGGAGGTTAAAGGCACTGACTCTCCAAGTGGGGAGAGTGTTAGTAAAGCGTCTGGAATGTGTCACCCGAGTACCAGGGGATGAAAACTGACACAATTGAACACGTTTCCCGATGACACGGGGGATCATACTCTGGGTTCCACATGCATGTTTTAGCTGAAGGAAGAATCCCTTAAACCTGGAGAGTTGAGACCCATGGAATGGGTACCATGCAATATGACTTCAAAGGGTCTGCATTTGCTCACCGAACCTCACCAGTCCTATCACTGCTGCGTTTATGCCGCTGTACACACGCTTGATTCTCTTTCAGAGACATATAAATCCATAGGTTTTAAGATTCTTACTAGTCAGGTATATTCGTAGTCGTTTAATATGGGGTGTTGAGTCCACTTCATTGAGCAAGGAGTAGCTCTTGTCTATTACATATTTGGCTTATGGAACGGTATCTGTGCTTATTTCAATCTCTGGTTTTATGCAGCACCCCAACTCACATTTCCCCTTAAGCAAGCATAAGTTGGTTTTCTACATTTGAGACCCTGTTCTGTTTTGTAATTCAGTTCCTGTGTAGCCAAGTTTACATTCCGTGTAGTAGTGATAACTTATGATGTTTCTTTTTCTGTGTGACTTATTTCACTTAGAATCATCGTACCTGAATCCACTCATTATGCTGCTACGGGCCTGATGACATAGATTTCATTGCTGAGTGATATTGAATTGTACGTAAGTACCACAAATTCTTTATCCATTTTTCGCTTTCTGCAATATTAAACTTGTACCGTAAACGAGGTTCTTGTAAACAGAGCTGCCCCAAACTTTGGGGTGGCTGTGTCTTTTAGATTTTAATTTCCCTAAGCTATAAGACCATAAGTGGAAGTGCCCTAGGCTCTGTTGCTTTGTTTTTTAGATGTTTCAGGAAACACCATACACTTCTCCAGAGTGGCTGTTGGCAATTTACATCCCGCCCATCAGCATAACAAGGCTCCCAGTTCTCCATGGCTTGTCCTGCCTTTCTGGATTTTACACTTTTTTCAGATGGCCCTTTTGACCGGGGGGCAGTGAGACTTCATTGTAGTGCAGATTTCCTTTGCAAGCTTGCTTGCTTGGCCAAAAAGGGCGTATGCGTTTTTTCCTGAATGTATTCAGGAAAAAACGCATACGCCCTTTTTGGCCAAGTGCATCATTGTGGACGTTCTGCCTCTTTTCCTATGCTTTACATGCAATTCCAGTCTACCTCCTGAAATCGGTTTCCTGCAATTCTGCCCCGCTTTCAAGTCCTCTTGGCAGCCTTATTTCAATATATTTTTGGACGATAGCTGTCATTTATAACTCTGCAGGTTTGTGAATGACAGTGCCCCTGAGCTCCTTTCTTCAACTCGCTTTCTTGTGAGCTGGCCGCAACACCTCAGGATTGCTTCAGGCCCTAGTGTGGTTCCGGCATGGCACGCTGAGCCTTTGGTTAATTCCTCTTCCTGGTGGGAAATGAGAGTTAAATTTGCCCGTCCAGACACCTCCAGCTAGTCTCTCATTGGTTCTCCCTATTCCTGTTCATTTTCCGCAGAAATTGCAAACTGGGCCAAACAGGAGGTTAAAGGCACTGACTCTCCAAGTGGGGAGAGTGTTAGTAAAGCGTCTGGAATGTGTCACCCGAGTACCAGGGGATGAAAACTGACACAATTGAACACGTTTCCCGATCACACGGGGGATCATACTCTGGGTTCCACATGCATGTTTTAGCTGAAGGAAGAATCCCTTAAACCTGGAGAGTTGAGACCCATGGAATGGGTACCATGCAATATGACTTCAAAGGGTCTGCATTTGCTCACCGAACCTCACCAGTCCTATCACTGCTGCGTTTATGCCGCTGTACACACGCTTGATTCTCTTTCGGAGACATATAAATCCATAGGTTTTAAGATTCTTACTAGTCAGGTATATTCTTAGGCGTTTAATATGGGGTGTAGAGTCCACTTCATTGAGCAAGGAGTAGCTCTTGTCTATTACATATTTGGCTTATGGAACGGTATCTGTGCTAATTTCAATCTCTTGTTTTATGCAGCACCCCAACTCACCTTTCCCCTTAAGCAAGCATAAGTTGGTTTTCTACATTTGAGACCCTGTTCTGCTTTGTAATTCAGTTCCTGTGTAGCCAAGTTTACATTCCGTGTAGTAGTGATATCTTATGATGTTTCTTTTTCTGTGTGACTTATTTCACTTAGAATCATCGTACCTGAATCCACTCATTATGCTGCTACGGGCCTGATGACATAGATTTCATTGCTGAGTGATATTGCATTGTATGTAAGTACCACAACTTCTTTATCCATTTTGCGCTTTCTGTGATATTGAACTTGTACCGTAAACGAGGTTTTTGTAAACAGAGCCATCCCAAACTTTGGGGTGGCTGTGTCTTTTTTATTTTAATTTCCCTAAGCTATAGGACCATAAGTGGAAGTGCCCTAGGCTCTGTTGCTTTGTTTTTTAGATGTTTCAGGAAACACCATACACTTCTCCAGAGTGGCTGTTGGCAATTTACAACCCACCCATCAGCAATACAAGGCTCCCATTTCTCCATGGCCTGTCCTGCCTTTCTGGATTTTACACTTTTTTCAGATGGCCCTTTTGACCGGGGGGCAGTGAGACTTCATTGTAGTGCAGATTTCCTTTGCAAGCTTGCTTGGTTGGCCAAAAAGTGCGTATGCGTTTTTTCCTCAATATATTCAGGAAAAAATGCACACGCCCTTTTTTCCCAAGTGCATCATTGTGGACGTTCTGCCTCTTTTCCTACGTTTTAAATGCAATTCCAGTCTACCTCCTGAAATCGGTTTCCTGCAATTCTGCCCCGCTTTCAAGTCCTCTTGGCAGCCTTACTTCAATATATTTTTGGACGATAGCTGTCATTTTTAACTCTGCAGATTTGTGAATTACAGTGCCCCTGAGCTCCTTTCTTCAACTCGCTTTCTTGTGAGCTGGCCGCAACACCGCACGATTGCTTCAGGCCCTAGTGTGGTTCCAGCATGGCACGCTGAACCTTTGGTTAATTCCCCTTCCTGGTGGGAAATGAGAGTTAAATTTGCCCGTCCAGACACCTCCAGCTAGTCTCTCATTGGTTCTCCCTATTCCTGTTCATTTTCTGCAGAATTTGCAAACTGGGCCAAACAGGAGTTTAAAGGCAGTGACTATCCAAGTGGGGAGAGTCTTAGTAAAGCGTCTGGAATGTTGAACCCGAGTACCAGGGGACGAAAACTGAGACACATTTGAACACGTTTCCCGATCACACGGTGGATCATACTCTGGGTTCCTCATGCATGTTTTAGCTGAAGGAAGAATCCCTTAAACCTGGAGAGTTGAGACCCATGGAATGGGTACCATGCAATATGACTTCAAAGGTTCTGCATTTGCTCACCGAACCTCACCAATCCTATCACTGCTGCGTTTTTGCCACGGTACACACACTTGATTGTCTTTCAGAGACATATAAATCCATAGGTTTTAAGATTCTTACTAGTCAGGTATATTCTTAGGCGTTTAATATGGGGTGTTGTGTCCAGTTCATTGAGCAAGGAGTAGCTCTTGTCTATTACATATTTGGCTTATGGAACGGTATCTGTGCTAATTTCAATCTCTGGTTTTATGCAGCACCCCAACTTACCTTTCCCCTTAAGCAAGCATAAGTTGGTTTTCTACATTTGAGACCCTGTTCTGTTTTGTAATTCAGTTCCTGTGTAGCCAAGTTTACATTCCATGTATTAGTGATATCTTATGATGTTTCTTTTCTGTGTGATTTATTTCACTTAGAATCATCGTACCTGAATCCACTCATTATGCTGCTACGGGCCTGATGACATAGATTTAATTGCTGAGTGATATTGCATTGTACGTAAGTACCACAACTTCTTTATCCATTTTTCGCTTTCTGCGATATTTAACTTGTACCGTAAACTAGGTTCTTTTAAACAGAACCGTTCCAAACATTGGGGTGGCTGTGGCTTTTTGATTTTAATTTCCCTAAGCTATAGGACCATAAGTGGAAGTGCCCTAGGCTCTGTTGCTTTGTTTTTTAGATGTTACAGGAAACACCAAACACTTCTCCAGAGTGGCTGTTGGCAATTTACATCCCGCCCATGAGCATAACAAGGCTCCCAGTTCTCCATGGCCTGTCCTGCCTTTCTGGATTTTACACTTTTTTCAGATGGCCCTTTTGACCGGGGGGCAGTGAGACTTCATTGTAGTGCAGATTTCCTTTGCAAGCTTGCTTGGTTGGCCAAAAAGGGCGTATGCATTTTTTCCTGAATATATTCAGGAAAAAATGCATACGCCCTTTTTGGCCAAGTGCATCATTGTGGACGTTCTGCCTCTTTTCCTATGCTTTACATGCAATTCCAGTCTACCTCCTGAAATCGGTTTCCTGCAATTCTGCCCCGCTTTCAAGTCCTCTTAGCAGCCTTACTTCAATATATTTTTGGATGATAGCTGTCATTTATAACTCTGCAGGTGCGTGAATGACAGTGCCCCTGAGCTCCTTTCTTCAACTCGCTTTCTTGTGAGCTGGCCGCAACACCGCAGGATTGCTTCAGGCCCCAGTGTGGTTCCGGCACGGCACGCTGAGCCTTTGGTTAATTCCTCTTCCTGGTGGGAAATGAGAGTTAAATTTGCCCGTCCAGACACCTCCAGCTAGTCTCTCATTTGTTCTCCCTATTCCTGTTCATTTTCCGCAGAAATTGCAAACTGGGCCAAACAGGAGGTTAAAGGCACTGACTCTCCAAGTGGGGAGAGTTTTAGTAAAGCGTCTGGAATGTTGCACCCGAGTACCAGGGGACGAAAACTGAGTCACATTTGAACACGTTTCCCGGTCACACGGTGGATCATACTCTGGGTTCCACATGCATGTTTTAGCTGAAGGAAGAATCCCTTAAACCTGGAGAGTTGAGACCCATGGAATGGGTACCATGCAATATGACTTCAAAGGGTCTGCATTTGCTCACCGATCCTCACCAATCCTATCACTGCTGCGTTTACGCCGCTGTACACACGCTTGATTCTCTTTCGGAGACATATAAATCCATAGGTTTTAAGATACTTGCTAGTCAGGTATATTGTTAGGCGTTTAATATGGGGTTTTGAGTCCACTTCGTTGAGCAAGGAGTAGCTCTTGTCTATTACATATTTGGCTTATGGAACGGTTTGTGTGCTAATTTCAATCTCTGGTTTTATGCAGCACCCCAACTCACCTTTCCCCTTAAGCAAGCATAAGTTTGTTTTCTACATTTGAGACCCTGTTCTGTTTTGTAATTCAGTTCCTGTGTAGCCAAGTTTCATTCCGTGTAGTAGTGATATCTTATGATGTTTCTTTTTCTCTGTGACTTATTTCACTTAGAATCATCGTACCTGAATCCACTCATTATGCTGCTACGGGCCTGATGACATAGATTTCATTGCTGAGTGATATTGCATTGTACGTAAGTACCACAACTTGTTTATCCATTTTTCCCTTTCTGCGATATTGAACTTGTACCGTAAACAAGGTTCTTGTAAACAGAACCATCCCAAACTTTGGGGTGGCTGTGTCTTTTTGATTTTAATTTCCCTAAGCTATAGGACCATAAGTGGAAGTGCCCTAGGCTCTGTTGCTTTGTTTTTTAGATGTTTCAGGAATCACCATACACTTCTCCAGAGTGGCTGTTGGCAATTTACATCCCGCCCCTCAGCATAACAAGGCTCCCAGTTCTCCATGACCTGTCCTGACTTTCTGTATTTTACACTTTTTTCAGATGGCCCTTTTTACCGGGGGGCAGTGAGACTTCATTGTAGTGCAGATTTCCTTTGCAAGCTTGCTTGGTTGGCCAAAAAGGGCATATGCGTTTTTTCCTGAATATATTCAGGAAAAAACGTATAAGCCCTTTTTTTCCAAGTGCATCATTGTGGACGTTCTGCCTCTTTTCCTATGCTTTACATGCAATTCCAGTCTACCTCCTGAAATCGGTTTCCTACAAGTCTGCCCCGCTTTCAAGTCCTCTTGGCAGCCTACTTCAATATATTTTTGGACGATAGCTGTCATTTATAACTCTGCAGGTTTGGGAATTACAGTGCCCCTGAGCTCCTTTCTTAAACTCGCTTTCTTGTGAGCTGGCCGCAACACCGCAAGATTGCTTCAGGCCCCAGTGTGGTTCCGGCACGGCACGCTGAGCCTTTGGTTAATTCCTCTTCCTGGTGGGAAATGAGAGTTAAATTTGCCCGTTCAGACACCTCCAGCTAGTCTCTCATTGGTTCTCCCTATTCCTGTTCATTTTCCGCAGAAATTGCAAACTGTGCCAAACAGGAGGTTAAAGGCACTGACTCTCCAAGTGGGGAGAGTTTTAGTAAAGCGTCTGGAATGTTGCACCCGAGTACCGGGGGACGAAATCTGAGTCACATTTGAACACGTTTCCCAATCACATGGTGGATCATACTCTGGGTTCCACATGCATGTTTTAGCTGAAGGAAGAATCCCTTAAACCTGGAGAGTTGAGACCCCTGGAATGGGTACCATGCAATATGACTTCAAAGGGTCTGCATTTGCTCACCGAACCTCACCAATCCTATCACTGCTGCGTTTATGCCGCTGTACACACGCTTGATTCTCTTTCGGAGACATATAAATCCATAGGTTTTAAGTTTCTTGCTAGTCAGGTATATTCTTAGGAGTTTAATATGGGGTTTTGAGTCCACTTCGTTGAGCAAGGAGTAGCTCTTGTCTATTACATATTTGGCTTATGGAACGGTATGTGTGCTAATTTCAATCTCTGGTTTTATGCAGCACCCCAACTCACCTTTCCCCTTAAGCAAGCATAAGTTGGTTTTCTACATTTGAGACCCTGTTCTGTTTTGTAATTCAGTTCCTGTGTAGCCAAGTTTCATTCCGTGTAGTAGTGATATCATATGATGTTTCTTTTTCTCTGTGACTTATTTCACTTAGAATCATCGTACCTGAATGCACTCATTATGCTGCTACGGGCCTGATGACATAGATTTCATTGCTGAGTGATATTGCATTGTACGTAAGTACCACAACTTCTTTATCCATTTTTCCCTTTCTGCGATATTGAACTTGTACCGTAAACGAGGTTCTTGTAAACAGAACCGTCCCAAACTTTGGGGTGGCTGTGTCTTTTTGATTTTAATTTCCCTAAGCTATAGGACCATAAGTGGAAGTGCCCTAGGCTCTGTTGCTTTGTTTTTTAGATGTTTCAGGAAACACCATACACTTCTCCAGAGTGACTGTTGGCAATTTACATCCCGACCATCAGCATAACAAGGCTCCCAGTTCTCCATGGCCTGTCCTGCCTATCTGGATTTTACACTTTTTTCAGATGGCCCTTTTGACCGGGGGGCAGGGAGACTTCATTGTAGTGCAGATTTCCTTTGCAAGCTTGCTTGGTTGGCCAAAAAGTGCATATGCGTTTTTTCCTGAATATATTCAGGAAAAAACGCATACGCCCTTTTTGGCCAAGTGCATCATTGTGGACGTTCTGCCTCTTTTCCTATCCTTTACATGCAATTCCAGTCTACCTCCTGAAATCGGTTTCCTGCAATTCTGTCCCGCTTTCAAGTCCTCTTGGCAGCCTTACTTCAATATATTTTTGGACGATAGCTGTCATTTATAACTCTGCAGGTTTGTGAATTACAGTGCCCCTGAGCTCCTTTCTTCAACTCGCTTTCTTCTGAGCTGGCCGCAACACCGCAGGATTGCTTCAAGTCCTAGTGTGGTTCCGGCATGGCATGCTGAGCCTTTGGTTAATTCCTCTTCCTGGTGGGAAATGAGAGTTAAATTTGCCCATCCAGACACCTCCAGCTAGTCTCCCTTTGGTTCTCCCTCTTCCTTTTCGTCTTACAGAGAAATTGCAAACTGGGCCAAACAGGAGGTTAAAGGCACTGACTCTCCAAGTGGGGAGAGTCTTAGTAAAGCGTCTCTAATGTTGCACCCGAGTACCAGGGCATGAAAACTGAGACACATTTGAACACGTTTCCCGATCATACGGTGGATCATACTCTGGGTTCCACATGCATGTTTTAGCTGAAGGAAGAATCCCTTAAACCTGGAGAGATGAGACCCATGGAATGTGTACCATGCAATATGACTTCAAAGGGTCTGCATTTGCTCACCGAACCTCACCAATCCTATCACTGCTGCATTTATGCTGCTGTACACACGCTTGATTCTCTTTCGGAGACATATAAATCCATAGGTTTTAAGATTCTTACTAGTCAGGTATATTCTTAGGCGTTTAATATGGGGTGTTGAGTCCACTTCGTTGAGCAAGGAGTAGCTCTTGTCTATTACATATTTGGCTTATGGAACGGTATCTGTGCTAATTTCAATCTCTGGTTTTATGCAGCACCCCAACTCACCTTTCCCCTTAAGCAAGCATACGTTGGTTTTCTACATTTGAGACCCTGTTCTGTTTTGTAATTCAGTTCCTGTGTAGCCAAGTTTACATTCCGTGTACTAGTGATATCTTATGATGTTTCTTTTTCTGTGTGACTTATTTCACTTAGAATCATCGTACCTGAATCCACTCATTATGCTGCTACGGGCCTGATGACATAGATTTCATTGCTGAGTGATATTGCATTGTACGTAAGTACCACAACTTCTTTATCCATTTTTCACTTTCTGTGATATTGAACTTGTACCGTAAACGAGGTTCTTGTAAACAGAACCGTCTCAAACTTTGGGGTGGCTGTGTATTTTTGATTTTAATTTCCCTAAGCTATAAGACCATAAGTGGAAGTGCCGTAGGCTCTGTTGCTTTGTTTTGTAGATGTTTCAGGAAACACCATACACTTCTCCAGAGTGGCTGTTGGCTATTTACATCCCGCCCATGAGCATAACAAGGCTCCCACGTCTCCATGGCCTGTCCTGCCTTTCTGGATTTTACACTTTTTTCAGATGGCCCTTTTAACCGGGAGGCAGTGAGACTTCATTGTAGTACAGATTTCCTTTGCAAGCTTGCTTGGTTGGCCAAAAAGGGCGTATGCGTTTTTTCCTGAATATATTCAGGAAAAAACGCATACGCCCTTTTTGGCCAAGTGCATCATTGTGGACGTTCTGCCTCTTTTCCTATGCTTTACATGCAATTCCAGTCTACCTCCTGAAATCGGTTTCCTGCAATTCTGCCCCGCTTTCAAGTCCACTTGGCAGCCTACTTCAATATATTTTTGGACGATAGCTGTCATTTATACCTCTGCAGGTTTGTGAATTACAGTGCCCCTGAGCTCCTTTCTTCAACTCGCTTTCTTGTGAGCTGGCCGCAACACCGCAGGATTGCTTCAGGCCCCAGTGTGGTTCCGGCACGGCACGCTGAGCCTTTGGTTAATTCCTCTTCCTGGTGGGAAATGAGAGTTAAATTTGCCCGTCCAGACACCTCCAGCTAGTCTCTCATTGGTTCTCCCTATTCCTGTTCATTTTCCGCAGAAATTGCAAACTGGGCCAAACAGGAGGTTAGAGGCACTGACTCTCCAAGTGGGGAGAGTGTTAGTAAAGCGTCTGGAATGTTGCACCCGAGTACCGGGGGACGAAAGCTGAGTCACATTTGAACACGTTTCCCGATCACACGGTGGATCATACTCTGGGTTCCACATGCATGTTTTAGCTGAAGGAAGAATCCCTTAAATCTGGAGATTTGAGACCCATGGAATGGGTACCATGCAATATGATTTCAAAGGGTCTGCATTTGCTCACCGATCCTCACCAATCCTATCACTGCTGCGTTTATGCCGCTGTACACACGTTCGATTCTCTTTCGGAGACATATATATCCATAGGTTTTAAGATTCTTGCTAGTCAGGTATATTCTTAGGCGTTTAATATGGGGTGTTGAGTCCACTTCGTTGAGCAAGGAGTAGCTCTTGTCTATTACAAATTTGGCTTATGGAACGGTATCTGTGCTAATTTCAATCTCTGGTTTTATGCAGCACCCCAACTCACCTTTCCCCTTAAGCAAGCATAAGTTGGTTTTCTACATTTGAGATGCTGTTCTGTTTTGTAATTCAGTAGCTGTGTAGCCAAGTTTACGTTCCGTGTAGTAGTGATATCTTATGATGTTTCTTTTCTGTGTGATTTATTTCACTTAGAATCATCGTACCTGAATGCACTCATTATGCTGCTACGGGCCTGATGACATAGATTTCATTGCTGAGTGATATTGCATTGTACGTAAGTACCACAACTTCTTTATCCATTTTTCGCTTTCTGTGATATTGAACTTGTACTGTAAACGAGGTTCTTGTAAACAGAGCCGTCCCAAACTTTGGGGTGGCTGTGTCTTTTTGATTTTAATTTCCCTAAGCTATAGGACCATAAGTGGAAGTGCCCTAGGCTCTGTTGCTTTGTTTTTTAGATGTTTCAGGAAACACCATACACTTCTCCAGAGTGGCTGTTGGCAATTTACATCCCGCCCATCAGCTTAACAAGGCCCGCAGTTCTCCATGGCCTGTCCTGCCTTTCTGGATTTTACACTTTTTTCAGGTGGCCCTTTTGACCGGGGGACTGTGAGACTTCATTGTAGTGCAGATTTCCTTAGCAAGCTTGCTTGGTTGGCCAAAAAGGGCGTATGCGTTTTTTCCTGAATATATTCAGGATAAAACGCATACGCCCTTTTTGGCCAAGTGCATCATTGTGGACGTTCTGCCTCTTTTCCTATGCTTTACATGCAATTCCAGCCTACCTCCTGAAATCGGTTTCTTGAAATTCTGCCCCGCTTTCAAGTCCACTTGGCAGCCTTACTTCAATATATTTTTGGACGATAGCTGTCATTTATAACTCTGCAGGTTTGTGAATTACAGTGCCCCTGAGCTCCTTTCTTCAACTCGCTTTCTTGTGAGCTGGCCGCAACACCGCAGGATTGCTTCAGGCCCTAGTGTGGTTCCGGCACGGCACGCTGAGCCTTTGGTTAATTCCTCTTCGTGGTGGGAAATGAGAGTTAAATTTGCCCTTCCAGACACCTCCAGCTAGTCTCTCATTGGTTCTCCCTATTCCTGTTCATTTTCCGCAGAAATTGCAAACTGGGCCAAACTGGAAGTTAAAGGCACTGACTCTCCAAGTGGGGAGAGTGTTAGTAAAGCGTCTGGAATGTTGCACCCGAGTACCGAGGGACGAAAACTGAGTCACATTTGAACACGTTTCCCGATCACACGGTGGATCATACTCTGGGTTCCACATGCATGTTTTAGCTGAAGGAAGAATCCCTTAAACCTGGAGATTTGAGACCCATGGAATGGGTACCATGCAATATGACTTGAAAGGGTCTGCATTTGCTCACCGATCCTCACCAATCCTATCACTGCTGCGTTTATGTCGCTGTACACACGCTTGATTCTCTTTCGGAGACATATAAATCCATAGGTTTTAAGATTCTTTCTAGTCAGGTATATTCTTAGGCGTTTAATATGGGGTGTTGAGTCCACTTCGTTGAGCAAGGAGTAGCTCTTGTCTATTACATATTTGGCTTATGGAACGGTATCTGTGCTAATTTCAATCTCTGGTTTTATGCAGCACCCCAACTCACCTTTCCCCTTAAGCAAGCATACGTTGGTTTTCTACATTTGAGACCCTGTTCAGTTTTGTAATTCAGTTCCTGTGTAGCCAAGTTTACATTCCGTGTACTAGTGATATCTTATGATGTTTCTTTTTCTGTGCGACTTATTTCACTTAGAATCATCGTACCTGAATCCACTCATTATGCTGCTACGGGCCTGATGACATAGATTTCATTGCTGAGTGATATTGCATTGTACGTAAGTACCACAACTTCTTTATCCATTTTGCGCTTTCTGTGATATTGAACTTGTACCGTAAACGAGGTTCTTGTAAACAGAGCTGTCCCAAAGATTGGGGTGGTTGTGTCTTTTTGATTTTAATTTCCCTAAGCTATAGGACCATAAGTGGAAGTGCCCTAGGCTCTGTTGCTTTGTTTTTTAGATGTTTCAGGAAACACCATACACTTCTCCAGAGTGACTGTTGGCAATTTACATCCCGCCCATCAGCATAACAAGGCTCCCAGTTCTCCATGGCCTGTCCTGCCTTTGTGGATTTTACACTTTTTTCAGATGGCCCTTTTGACCGGGGGGCAGTGAGACTTCATTGTAGTGCAGATTTCCTTTGCAAGCTTGCTTGGTTGGCCAAAAAGGGCGTATGCGTTTATTCCTGAATATATTCAGGAAAAAACGCATACGCCCTTTTTGGCCAAGTGCATCATTGTGGACGTTCTGCCTCTTTTCCTATGCTTTACATGCAATTCCAGTCTACCTCCTGAAATCGGTTTCCTGCAATTCTGCCCCGCTTTCAAGTCCTCTTGGCAGCCTTACTTCAATATATTTTTGGACGATAACTGTCATTTATAACTCTGCAGGTATGTGAATTACAGTGCCCCTGAGCTCCTTTCTTCAACTCGCTTTCTTGTGAGCTGGCCGCAACACCGCAGCATTGCTTCAGGCCCTAGTGTGGTTCCGGCATGGCACACTGAGCCTTTGGTTAATTCCTCTTCCTGGTGGGAAATGAGAGTTAAATTTGCCCGTCCAGACACCTCCAGCTAGTCTCTCATTGGTTCTCCCTATTCCTGTTCATTTTCCGCAGAAATTGCAAACTGGGCCAAACAGGAGGTTAAAGGCACTGACTCTCCAAGTGGGGAGAGTGTTAGTAAAGCATCTGGAATGTTGCACCCGAGTACCAGGGGACGAAAACTGACACAATTGAACACGTTTCCCGAGCACACGGTGGATCATACTCTGGGTTCCACATGCATGTTTTAGCTGAAGGAAGAATCCCTTAAACCTGGAGAGTTGAGACCCATGGAATGGGTACCATGCAATATGACTTCAAAGGGTCTGCATTTCTCCACCAAACCTCACCAATCCTATCACTGCTGCGTTTATGCCGCTGTACACACACTTGATTCTCTTTCAGAGACATATAAATCCATAGGTTTTAAGATTCTTCCTAGTCAGGTATATATTTTTAGGCGTTTATTATGGGGTGTAGAGTCCACTTCGTTGAGCAAGGAGTAGCTCTTGTCTATTAAATATTTGGCTTATGGAACGGTATCTGTGCTAATTTCAATCTCTGGTTTTATGCAGCACCCCAACTCACCTTTCGTCTTAAGCAAGCATAAGTTGGTTTTCTACATTTGAGACCCTGTTCTGTTTTGTAATTCAGTTCCTGTGTAGCCAAGTTTACATTCCGTGTAGTAGTGATATCTTATGATGTTTCTTTTTCTGTGTGACTTATTTCACTTAGAATCATCGTACCTGAATCCACTCATTATGCTGCTATGGGCCTGATGACATAGATTTCATTGCTGCGTGATATTGCATTGTACGTAATTACCACAACTTCTTTATCCATTTTTCACTTTCTGTGATACTGAACTTGTACCGTAAACGAGGTTCTTGTAAACAGAGCCGTCCCAAACTTTGGGGTGGCTGTGTCTTTTTGATTTTAATTTCCCTAAGCTATAGGACCATAAGTGGAAGTGCCCTAGGCTCTGTTGCTTTGCTTTTTAGATGTTTCAGGAAACACCATACACTTCTCCAGAGTGGCTGTTCGCAATTTACATCCTGCACATCAGCATAACAAGGTTCCCAATTCTCCATGGCCTGTCCTGCCTTTCTGGATTTTACACTTTTTTCAGATGGCCCTTTTGACCGGGGGCAGTGAGACTTCATTGTAGTGCAGATATCCTTTGCAAGCTTGCTTGGTTGGCCAAAAAGGGCGTATGCCTTTTTTCCTGAATATATTCAGGAAAAAAGGCATACGCCCTTTTTGGCCAAGTGCATCATTGTGGACGTTCTTCCTCTTTTCCTATGCTTTACATGCTATTCCAGTCTACCTCCTGAAATGGGTTTCCTGCAATTCTGCCCCGCTTTCAAGTCCTCTTGGCAGCCTTACTTCAATATATTTTTGGACGATAGCTGTCATTTATAACTCTGCAGGTATGTGAATGACAGTGCCCCTGAGCTCCTTTCTTCAACTCGTTTTCTTGTGAGCTGGCCGCAACACCGCAGCATTGCTTCAGGCCCTAGTGTGGTTCTGGCATGGCACGCTGAGCCTTTGGTTAATTCCTCTTCCTGGTGGGAAATGAGAGTTAAATTTGCCCGTCCAGACACCTCCAGCTAGTCTCTCATTTGTTCTCCCTATTCCTGTTCATTTTCCGCAGAAATTGCAAACTGGGCCAAACAGGAGGTTAAAGGCACTGACTCTCCAAGTGGGGAGAGTTTTAGTAAAGCGTCTGGAATGTTGCACCCGAGTACCAGGGGACAAAAACTGAGACACATTTGAACATGTTTCCCGATCACACGGTGGATCATACTCTGGGTTCCACATGCATGTTTTAGCTGAAGGAAGAATCCCTTAAACCTGGAGAGTTGAGACCCATGGAATGGGTACCATGCAATATGTCTTCAAAGGTTCTGCATTTGCTCACCGAACCTCACCAATCCTATCACTGCTGCGTTTATGACACTGTAGACACGCTTGATTCTCTTTCGGAGACATATAAATCCATAGGTTTTAAGATTCTTTCTAGTCAGGTATATTCTTACGCGTTTATTATGGGGTGTAGAGTCCACTTCGTTGAGCAAGGAGTAGCTCTTGTCTATTAAATATTTGGCTTATGGAACGGTATCTGTGCTAATTTCAATCTCTGGTTTTATGCAGCACCCCAACTCACCTTTCGCCTTAAGCAAGCACAAGTTGGTTTTCTACATTTGAGACCCTGTTCTGTTTTGTAATTCAGTTCCTGTGTAGCCAAGTTTACATTCCTTGTAGTAGTGATATCTTATGATGTTTGTTTTTCTGTGTGACTTATTTCACTTAGAATCATCGTACCTGAATCCACTCATTATGCTGCTACGGGCCTGATGACATAGATTTCATTGCTGAGTGATATTGCATTGTACGTAAGTACCACAACTTCTTTATCCATTTTTCGCTTTCTGTGATATTGAACTTGGACCATAAATGAGGTTCTTGTAAACAGAGCTGTCCCTAACTTTGGGGTGGCTGAGTCTTTTTGATTTTAATTTCCCTAAGCTATAGGACCATAAGTGGAAGTGCCCTAGGCTCTGTTGCTTTGTTTTTTAGATGTTTCAGGAAACACCATACACTTCTCCAGAGTGGCTGTTGGCAATTTACATCCCGCCCATGAGCATAACAAGGCTTCCAGTTCTCCATGGCCTGTCCTGCCTTTCTGGATTTTACACTTTTTTCAGATGGCCCCTTTGACCGGGGGGCAGTGAGACTTCATTGTAGTGCAGATTTCCTTTTCAAGCTTCCTTGGTTGGCCAAAAAGGGCGTATGCGTTTTTTCCTGAATATATTCAGGAAAAAACGCATACGCCCTTTTTGGCCAAGTGCATCATTGTGGACGTTCTGCCTCTTTTCCTATGCTTTACATGCAATTCCAGTCTACCTCCTGAAATCGGTTTCCTGCAATTCTGCCCCGCTTTCAAGTCCTCTTGGCAGCCTTACTTCAATATCTTTTTGGACGATAGCTGTCATTTATAACTCTGCAGGTTTGTGAATTACAGTGCCCCTGAGCTCCTTTCTTCAACTCGCTTTGTTGTGAGCTGGCCGCAACACCGCAGCATTGCGTCAGGCCCTAGTGTGGTTCCGGCATGGCACGCTGAGCCTTTGGTTAATTCCTCTTCCTGGTGGGAAATGAGAGTTAAATTTGCCTGTCCAGACACCTCCAGCTAGTCTTTCATTGGTTCTCCCTATTCCTGTTCATTTTCCGCAGAAATTGCAAACTGGGCCAAACAGGAGGTTAAAGGCACTGACTCTCCAAGTGGGGAGAGTGTTAGTAAAGCGTCTGGAATGTTGCACCCGAGTACCGGGGTACGAAAACTGACTCACATTTGAACACGTTTCCCGATCACACGGTGGATCATACTCTGGGTTCCACATGCATGTTTTAGCTGAAGGAAGAATCCCTTAAACCTGGAGAGTTGAGACCCATGGAATGGGTACCATGCAATATGACTTCAAAGGGTCTGCATTTGCTCACCGATCCTCACCAGTCCTATCACTGCTGCGTTTATGCCGCTGTACACACTCTTGATTCTCTTTCGGAGACATATAAATCCATAGGTTTTAAGATTCTTACTAGTCAGGTATATTATTAGGCGTTTAATATGGGGTGTTGAGTCCACTTCGTTGAGCAAGGTTTAGCTCTTGTCTATTACATATTTGTCTTATGGAACGGTATCTGTGCTAATTTCAATCTCTGGTTTTGTGCAGCACCCCAACTCACCTTTCCCCTTAAGCAAGCATACGTTGGTTTTCTACATTTGAGACCCTGTTCTGTTTTGTAATTCAGTTCCTGTGTAGCCAAGTTTACATTCCGTGTAGTAGTGATATTTTATGATGTTTCTTTTTCTGTGTGACTTATTTCTCTTAGAATCATCGTACCTGAATCCACTCATTATGCTGCTATGGGCCTGATGACATAGATTTCATTGTTGAGTGAGATTGCATTGTTCGTAAGTACCACAACTTCTTTATCCATTTTTCGCTTTCTGTGATATTGAACTTGTACCGTAAACGAGGTTCTTGTAAACAGAACCGTCCCAAATTTTGGGGTGGCTTTGTCTTTTTGATTTTAATTTCCCTAAGCTATAGGACCATAAGTGGAAGTGCCCCAGGCTCTGTTGCTTTTTTTTTAGATGTTTCAGGAAACACCATACACTTCTCCAGAGTGGCTGTGGGCAATTTACATCCCGCCCATGAGCATAACAAGGCTCCCAGTTCTCCATGGCCTGTCCTGCCTTTCTGGATTTTACATTTTTTTCAGGTGGCCCTTTTGACCGGGGGGCAGTGAGACTTCATTGTAGTGCAGATTTCCTTTGCAAGCTTGCTTGGTTGGCCAAAAAGGGCGTATGCGTTTTTTCCTGAATATATTCAGGAAAAAACGCATACGCCCTTTTTGGCCAAGTGCATCATTGTGGACGTTCTGCCTCTTTTCCTATGCTTTACATGCAATTCCAGTCTACCACCTGAAATCAGTTTCCTGCAATTCTGCCCCGCTTTCAAGTCCTCTTGGCAGCCTTACTTCAATATATTTTTGGACGATAGCTGTCATTTATAACTCTGAAGTTTTGTGAATTACAGTGTCCCTGAGCTCCTTTCTTCAACTTGCTTTCTTGTGAGCTGGCCGCAACACCGCAGCCTTGCTTCAGGCCCTAGTGTGGTTCCGGCTTGGCACGTTGAGCCTTTGGTTAACTCCTCTTCCTGGTGGGAAATGAGAGTTAAATTTGCCCGTCCAGACACCTCCATCTATTCTCTCATTGGTTCTACCTATTCCTGTTCATTTCCCGCAGAAATTGCAAACTGGGCCAAACAGAAGTTTAAAGGCACTGACTCTCCAAGTGGAAAGAGTGTTAGTAAAACGTCTGGAATGTTGCACCCGAGTACCAGGGGACGAAACCTGAGACACATTTGAATACGTTTCTCGATCACACGGTGGATCATACTCTGGGTTCCACATGCATGTTTTAGCTGAAGGAAGAATCCCTTAAACCTGGAGAGTTGTGACCCATGGAATGTGTACCATGCAATATGACTTCAAAGGGTCTGCATTTGCTCACCGAACCTCACCAATCCTATCACTGCTGCGTTTATGACACTGTACACACGCTTGATTCTCTTTCGGAGACATATATATCCATAGATTTTAAGATTCTTACTAGTCAGGTATATTCTTAGGCGTTTAATATGGGGTGTTGAGTCCACTTCGTTGAGCAAGGAGTAGCTCTTGTCTATTACATATTTGGCTTATGGAACGGTATCTGTGCTAATTTCAATCTCTGGTTTTATGCAGCACCCCAACTCACCTTTCCCCTTAAGCAAGCATAAGTTGGTTTTCTACATTTGAGACCCTGTTCTGTTTTGTAATTCAGTTCCTGTGTAGCCAAGTTTACATTCCGTGTAGTAGTGATATCTTATGATGTTTCTTTTTTTGTGTGACTTATTTCACTTAGAATCATCGTACCTGAATCCACTCATTATGCTGCTACGGGCCTGATGACATAGATTTCATTGCTGAGTGATATTGCATTGTACGTAAGTACCACAACTTCTTTACCCATTTTTCGCTTTCTGCGATATTGAACTTGTACCGTAAACGAGGTTCTTGTAAACAGAGCCGTCCCAAACTTTGGGGTGGCTGTGTCTTTTTTATTTTAATTTCCCTAAGCTATAGGACCATAAGTGGAAGTGCCCTAGGCTCTGTTGCTTTGTTTTTTAGATGTTTCAGGAAACACCATACACTTCTTCAGAGTGGCTGTTGCCAATTTACATCCCGCCCACCAGCATAACAAGGCTCCCAGTTCTCCATGGCCTGTCCTGCCTTTCTGGATTTTACACTTTTTCAGATGGCCCTTTTGACCTGGGGGAAGTGAGACTTCATTGTAGTGCAGATTTCCTTTGCAAGCTTGCTTGGTTGGCCAGAAAGGGCATATGCGTTTCTTCCTGAATATATTCAGGAAAAAACGCATGCGCCCTTTTTGGCCAAGTGCATCATTGTCGACGTTCTGAGTCTTCATATGTTGTCAATGCAATTCTAGTCTACCTCTTGAAATCGGTTTCCTGCAATTCTACCTTGCTGTCAGTGCTTCTTCATAGCCTTACCTCAATATACTTTTGGAAAATAGTTGGCCTTTATAACTCTGCAGGTTTTTGAATTGCAGTGGCCCTTAGCTCCATTTTTCAGCTCTTATTTTTGTGATCTTGCCTCATATCCACAGGATTTTTTCATGCCCTATTCTTCTTCTGGGGCGCCTTGCTCTGCCTTTGGTTAATTCTTCTTCCTGATGTGAAATTAGAGTGACATGTGCCCATTGAAACCGCTACAGCTATTTTCTCACTGGTTCCCCCTATTCCCATTCATCCTCCGCACTAACTGCAGACTGTGCGATACCGGAACTTAAAGGCATTGACTCTCCGTGTGGGGATGTTGTTAGTAAAGTGGCTGGAATGTTGATCCGGAGCCCCAGGAGAGGAAAATGAGGTGCGTTTTAGAAACCTTTCCCGATCATATGGTATACCATCCGCTGGATTTCCCATGCATGGTTTAGCTGTAGGAAGATTCCCTTCAACCTGGAGTGTTGGGACCCTTGGAATGAGTAGCATGAAGTATTGCATTAAACTTTCGGCAGTTGCTCACCAAAGCTCACCAATCCTCTCAGCCCCAAGTGTCCAGCCTTATGTCTTATCCAGCTGTGGGTTTATATGTGGTCATTCCAGGTTGCATCACAGCCCCTGAGCGAATTTTGTAAGAATTTTTCTCTCTTTCATTGTTTCTGCGTTTTGGTTTTAAAATTTATTTCTATAATGGGGTTTAGCTCATTTTCACTGCTGTGTTTGGCCACTCTGCACACACTTGATTCCCTTATGGAGATATATCAATACATGGGTTTTAAGATTCTTATTACTCAGATATATTTCTCTGCGGTGTATAGGGTGTGTTGAGGCCAGTTCATTGAGCAAGGTGTAGATCTTGTCTAATACCTATTTGGTTTATTGAACGGTATCTGTGCTAATTTCAAACTCTGGTTTTATGCATCACCCCACCTCTCCTTTCCCCTTAAGCTGACATAAGTGTGTTTTCTAAATGTGAGACACTGTTCTGTTTTGTAATTCATTTTTTGTGCAGCCATATTTATCCTCCCTCTATAAGTGATATCTTATGATATGTTTCTTTTTCTGTTTGACTTATTTCAAGTAGTATTATCGGACCTAAATCCACTCTTTATCCTTCTACTAGCCTTATTACATTGATTTCATGGTGAAGAGATATTCCATTGTACATAAGTACCACATTTTCTTTATCCATTGTTCTCTTTCCTGGGATATTTAAGGTGTACTGAAGTTGAGGTTCTTGTAAACAGAGTAGGCCTAAACTGTGGTGTGCTTGTGTCTTGTTGATTTTTAGACTTCCCTAGATATACTTCCATGATTGGAAGTGCCCTATGCTCTGTAGCTCTGTTTTTTAGATGATTTAGGAACCACCATACACTTCTCCAGAGTGGCTCTCGGCAGTTCACACACTGTCCATCAGCGTATAAAGGCTCCCTGTTCTCCATGGCCTGTCCTGCATTTCTGGTTTTTACAATTTTTTCGGATGGCCCTTTTGACCGGTGGGAAATGAGACTTCTTTGTTGTGCACATTTGCATTGCTTGCTTGCTTGGTTGCCCATAAAGTGCGTATGCGTTTTTTCCTGGATATATTCAGGAAAAAACGCATACTCCCTTTTGGGCCAACTGCATCATTGTCGAAATTCTGCCGCTTTTCATGTGCTTTAAAGACGAGTCCAATCTATCTCTTGAAATCTGTTTCTTGCAATTCTGTCTTGCATTCAGATCCTCTTCTTTGCCTTACCTCAACATATTTTTGGACGTTAGTTTTCATTTATAACTCTGCAGGTTTGTGAATTGCAGTGACCCTGAGCTCCATTTTTTAAGTTGCTCTTTTGTGAGCTGGCCTCAAAGCCGCAGGATTGCTTCAGGCCCTATTTTGGCTCCAGCGAGGCGGGCTGAGCCTTTTTTTACTTCTTATTCTTAATGGGAAATTAGAGTGACATGTGGCCGTCCAAACCCCTACAACTATTCTCTCATTGGTTCCCCCTCTTCCCGTTCATCCTCCTCACAATTTGCAAAATGTGTGAAACAGAGGTTTAAATGTGCTGATTCTCTAAGTGGGGAGATTCTAAGTAACGTGGCTGGAATGATGAACAGGAGCACCAGGAGAGGATAAATGAGGTGCATTTTAGACACATCTCCCCATCACATGGTGTACAGTCCTCTGGGTTTTCCATGCATGTTTTAGCTGTAGGAAGATCCCTTGAACCTGCAGATTTGGGACCCATTGAATGGGTACCAGGTAGTATTACTTTAAAGGGTGTGCATTTCCTCACCCAACCTCACATTTCTCTTAGCACGAACAGTTTCCAGCCTTATGTGTCATCCTGCTGTGGGTCTAGATGTGTTCAATCCATGTTGCATCACCGTCCCTGAGGAAAAGTTGTAAGAGGTTTTCTCTGTCTCTCTGTCGTTTATTTTTTTCAATTTATTACTATATTGGTTACAGCTGATTTTCAAAGCTCTGTTTCTTGCTGCTGTACATCCACTTGATTCACATACAGAGAGACATCAATAAATTCTTTTTCAGATTCTTACCAGTCATATATATTCTTTTCCGGTGACTTGAGTGTGCTGAGTGCAGTTCTTTTAGCTACCGTGTAGGCCTTGTTGATTATCAGTTTGGTATTTGGAATGGTATCTTTGCTAATTTCAACCTCCTGGATGATGCCTCACCCCTCCCCACCTTTCCCGTTTAGCAGCCTTACGCGTGTTTTCTACATACTTGACTATGTTTTTCTTTTGTAATTTATTTCATGTGTAGCCATTTTGGATTCCACCTTTAAGTGATATCTTATGATATGTGTCTTTTTCTTTTTGAATTATGTCACTTAGAATGATCATACGTAACTCCTCCGGAGTTGTTACAACTGGCCATATTTCATTGATTTCCAGGCTGAGTAATATTCCACTCTACATAAGTACCACATCTCTATCCATTTTTTCCCTCCAGAGACATTTAAGTTATATCCTAGTCGAGGATCTTTTAAACAGAGAGGCAGTAAACATTGGGGTGCCTGTGTCCTCTCGATTTTTGTTTTTCCCAAGACATACGCCCATGAGTGCAAGTGCCCTATGCTCTGTAGCTCATTTTTTAGATGCTTTAGTAAACACAATACACTTCTCCAGAATGGCCGTTGGCAATATACATTTCCACTATAAGCCTCACAGGGCTCCCTCTTCTCCTTGCCCTGTCCTGCATTTCTGGTGTTTACACTTTATGAGGATGGCTCTTCTGACTGATGCGAAGTGATATCTTTTGTAGTATTGATTTCCAGTGCCCACCTGTTTGGTTGGCTAAAAAAGTGTATGCCCTTTTCTTGAATATATACAGAAAAAAACGCATACAGCCTTTTTGGCCAACTGCAATGTTGGCAATGTTCAGCCCCTTTTCTTGTGCTTAATGGCGAGTCCTTTCTACCTCCTCAAATCCCTTTCCTGCCATTCTCCCTTGCTTACCAATCCTTTTCTCTGACTTTCCTCAAGACATTTTTCAGTGATAGATATTTTCAACTCTGCAGTTTCGTGAATTTTACTGCCCCTGAGTTCCATTGTTCAACTTGTGTTTATGGGAACTGGCCACAAAGCAGTGGGATTTCCTCAAGCCCTATACTGTTTCCATGGGCAACCCTAGCCTTTGGTCAATTCGTCTTCCTGATTGGAAATTAGAGTGACATGTGCCTGTCTGAACACCTAGGACTTGTCTCTCATTGTTCCTCATCCTTCCGCTTCATCCTCTGGACAAATTCCAAACTGTACGCAACAGGATGTTGACAGTGCTGACATCTCCAAGTGGGGAGACTGTTAGTAAAGACGCTGGAGGGGTGAACCCGAGCACCAGGAGATGAGGAGATGAGATGCCTTTTCCAAACTCTTCCCGATCAGACGGTATACCATCCTCTGGGTGTGACAGACATGTTTTAGCAGTAGGAAGAGTCCCATTCATGTAAGGAGAACACCAGGGCTTTTTCAAAATCAGTGTCTCCCCGAAACCCAAACTGGGGAATTTTTTAAGCTACGGCTACACATATGTTCATTAAGGGCCTTGGGAAGTAGGCAGAGTCCAAACTTTAGATGTTTGAAGTCTTCAGGGTCAGAAGCACTCACCACCGGCTTCCCTTAGGTTACACTTTAACTGTCATTGATAGATGATGTCAATAAAAATATCTATTCTTTTTCCGATTATTTCCCCTTATAGGTTATTGCAAAATATTGAGTGTAGTTCCCTGTGCTATACAGTAGTTCCTTGTTGATGATCTATTTTATACATAGCAGTGTGTATGTGTTAATTCCAAACTGTTAATTTATCCCTCCTCCCACCTTTCCCCTTTGGTAATAATAAATTATAAGATTTTATACTTCTCAGAAATGGGGGAGCTGAAAGAGAGGTATCATTTTCAATGGAAAAGCATTTAAAACAAGATTGAAGCTTTAACCAAGATTATTAGGTGTACATCCTTGGAAAGAAATCACTTCATTTCTCTAATATTGACCTGACAAATAAGACAAACCTTTTCACTGAACTTGCTTATAATAAAGTGATGGAAATATCAAATGGAAGTGTTAGAAACATCTTATTTTACCCGAGCCTTATAAACTGTTCTATGTTAACTACAGTTTGGCTCACACATCTGTTCATTGAAGTTACAATAGTCTCAATTTCTGTTACTGATCCTCCAGAGTGGACCCCAACAAGTGTCCCCCTGCCCAGTGTCATTGGGGCCAACAGATCGAGACTGAGTTTGGTTCACAAGCAAAGGAAACTTTATATTTTAAACAGAGAATGGAGAGGTGAGAGCACGCACTACCCCGTGGGCTGTGGGCTGGGCTGCTGTGTAGAGATCCTGTCAGAGTCAGTGGGAGGGAGGGGGCGGAGCACTCGAGGGCCGGGTTGGCTGCAGCTCAGCCTCTATATCTCGGAGTCTGCACTGGGCCCCAGGAGCTGAGGTGTCGACCCAGCCATTCTGCACTAGGAAATCTGGTCTGAAGTGCCGGGTGTGGAACCTCTGCATGCGGGACCCTAGGAGCACGTGAAATTAGACAAAGCACAAAGGATAAAAAAGGTCAGACTTGACTTTATTGCCCAGATTCTATTTTTATCTCCCAGGGATTTTTAATGGGCTTTGCTGGGGACAAACCCCTCCTCTGCCTTTTGTCCCGTTCCTCATTCTTGGAGTGCTGAGGGTGCAGACCCTTCTTCTGTAACTGCTGAGTGCTGAGTTGGGAGCCCTCATACCAGGGGACGAGGGTCAGAACTTCTCCCCAGCAGCCTCCAGGTGACGTTGATTGGCCCCAGGACCCCTGCCTCCCTGCTCGTCCGCCTGAGCACCAGCATTGGAAGTGTTATAGATTCTAATGACCTTTAAGGGTCCAGGAAAGAGATGTGCAGAGACGCTGTGGGGGCCGGTTTCACCCCGCCCCACATTTGTTCGGCCACCTTAGGCTGACCGTTTCTGCCAGCCTAGATGCTCTGACCAGTAGTCTGCTCTTTCTTCAATTAGGCCCCTGAATTAACGTAAAAACAGCACCAGGTGTCAGAGCCCTGCCCGCTCAACTCCCAGACAGTCCAGGGTCAATGGTGATCAAGGACCATGATGGCCACTGAGTCAACAGCCTTTTGAAGTAAACAGGAGTCCAGCCGGTCTTATTGGCCACCATCATCACGGTGTCTGTAGGCTTTTCTATGGTGACAGTGTGATATACGTTTCCCCCGCCAAGATTATTAGCTCCCCTCCGGGTGCAGTAAGTCCTGCAAGCAGTAGTCTACTCCTTCGGGACACACTATTGTTGTTTTATGAGAGAAACTCCAGGTCAAGTGATGTTCACACGAGTCGTCATGGTGCCCTGTTGCCCCCGGTTATCTCTCTGGATGTTGGAGTTGGAGGGCCTCCTCACTCGAGGTCGGTGTGCCCACGGAGTGAACCCTGCAACTTCAGGGCATGGTTGGTGATTAGGATCACCACGTGGGGTCCTTTTCCCTTAGGAGAGAGGTGGCCTTTTGGGCTGCTGATTTTCAGGTTTTTAGATACCGCCAGTATCTTGGCCAGATGTGGCAGTGGGCCAAGCCCCTTGGTGACTGTAGTTTATCCTACCTGGATGGCATTCTTGTGTTGTTCCATTTCAAGTGGTCCCAGTTTTTGCACTAATTCTCCAATGGCGACTCACCTTTCACCGGGAATGGAAAGGTCAAAGGGTTTAGCTCAATTAGGGAGTTCCAGGGCAAGGGTCTGAATTGACTGCTCTTTCCATTCTTGAAAGGCCACTTCTGGATTCTGTTCAAAAGGATCATCATCTTTTCCTTTCAGTGTTTCATATAGAGGCCCAGCTAGTAGACTGTAGTTAGGGATCCAGAAGCAGCAAACCCTGGCCTCCCCAGGAACCCCTAAGCTGTCTTCTAGTTTTAGAAAGGGGTAAGGCTGCAAATGGTTTCTTCCCTTTCCTGGGATGGGCTTCTCTGACCTTCTGTGAGAATGAAGCCCAGGCAGGTCACCGCAGTCTGTGATATTTGAGCTTTTTCTTGGACAACTTCTATCCTTTATTGGCTTGGTAGTTCAGAGGCCTCCTTAGTAGGGCTGGCGATCAGAATGTCATCTGCATATTGAAGGAGGGTTTCCTTTTCCAGAGGTAGAACTTTTTGGTCTTTAGCTAAGCTTTCCCCAAAGATGGTGTGGGAATTTTTGAACCCTTGGGGCAAGACGGCCCGGAAGTATTGTTTTAGTTGTATGTTGAGTCCTGCCACTCACAAGCCAAAATTTCTTGTGACTCTGGGACTAATGGAATACAAAAGAAGGCATCATTGAGACTAATACAGAATACCATGTCCTGGTGGTTGGTAGAATGACCAGCAGGGTGTAGGAATTAGGAGCAACTGGAGGTATATCCTCGGTGGCTTCACTGACTGTCCTGACATCCTTTACCAGGTCCCCAGCAGCCCATGGGGCTCTCGTGGTCAGGCCAATCCCAGGATATGGAGCTCTCCTGGGCAGGTACCCCACCCCCAACCCAGCCCACGGGGCTCTCGTGGTCAGGCCTCTCCCAGGATACAGAGCTACCCTTGCAGGTACCGTGGCAGGGCTGGGCACACAGGAACCGTGCACATAGCTCTCACTGAAGAGCACCCCCATCTCACCTGTCGCTCAGAGCTGACACAGAGCACCTCAGAGCAGGACTTGAACTAACAAACAGCAGCTCCGACAGGTCTGTGACCCTGGGCATCACTCTGTGTGGCCTCCCTCCACCTGGTCTTCCAGAGACTTCCACTGCACCCGGGGCACCAGGCCTCTGTCTCCAACCACCACCCACCCCTCCTCTCCCTGACTCCTGGGTTCCTCTCATTAGGAGAGGCTTTTCTTGAAGTTGTCTCCCACTCATGGGCCAGATAAAATGATTAGAAAACAAGCCAAAGCGGCAGCCCCTTGTCTATCCTGACTCTCAGGAGCCCACACCTGTTCCTTGGACCTGGCCGGTTCAGCAAGTTCCATTTTCTGCAACTGTGAGCCCCTGAGGGGTGATGATTGGCTGACCTGGGCAGCCTTACCGTGCCGGCCAGCCCTCCCCAGGTGTGCCTGGGTTGAGATCAATATAAATACCACTCCAGGCAGCAAGAGCCCCTGCAGCTGTGCCTGACGCCATTTTCTCTGCCCTGTCAGCAGTCTCGGGGCTGGGCTGGTGGGAGGGAGTGAGAGGCCACGGCTTTGTGGGTGGCCCAGTGTGAGTGGGGCTCTGCTGGACTTTCTGCAGCAGTTGCCAGGCTGCCACCTGCTAAAGAAGAGGATGTGTCACCCATACCTGCTGCTGGAATTTCTCCCTGGGCAGAGGTGAGGAAGGAAAAAAGCAGTGGGAGCAGGGACAGGACGGGTATCTCAGGCAGGGAAATGGAAATCTTCCAGAAGAGCACCCAGGACCAGGGCCATCCTGGCTGGCCTGCAGGCACCAAGTCAGCTGGCATGCTGTCACTCATGTGGCTCCATGGCCCTTCCTCTAGGCTTTCAAGTCCTTGTATATATTCAGGTGTTTTACCTGGGAAGGGTGGGAACAGTTCAACAGCAACTGGCCTGGGGCTCAGCTCACGTTCACTCACAGATGCCTCGGCACGGTGCCCCAGCTTTGCAATGAGGACGCTTGTTGTGTGGGGGCTGCTGGCTGAATGGGAGACGATTCCCCACCACTGACCAACTTCAGAATTGTTTACAACAGGAGCAAGGGCCCTGATACGGTTTTCCTCTGAGTAACTGGTGGGTTCTGTTTTTTTTTTCTCTTTTTCGTTTTTGGTTCAAGGTAGAATTTATTCCTCTTTTTTGTATTTACAGATATAAGCATGGAAATAATTTATTCATATAAATACATGTATGTGAAGGGAATAATTGTTTTTTCTGTTTTGTTTTTTAAATTTTATTTCTTTTTAATTTTGAATTTTATTTTATATTTTTATACAGCAAGTTCTTATTTGTTATCTATTTTATACATATAAATGTTTACATGCCAATCCCAATCTCTCAACTCCTCCCACCACCACCCCCCCAAGAGCTTTCCCCCCTTGTTGTCCATACGATTGTTGTCTACATCTGTTGCTCTATTTATGCCTTGCAAAACGGTTAATCTGTACAGTTTTTCTAGGTTCCACATACATGCATGAATATACAAGATTTGTTTTTCTCTTTCTGACTTACTTCACTCTGTATGACAGTCTCTAGATCCATCGACGTCTCTACAAATGACCCAATTTCATTCCTTTCATGGCTTAGTAATATTCCATTTTATATATGTACCACATCTTTATGCATTCGTCTGTCTGTGGGCATTTAGGTTGCTTCCATTACCTCGATATTGTAAATAGTGATGCAATGAACATTGCGGTGAATGTCTCTTTTTGATTTATGGTTTTGTCTGGGTATATGTCCAGTACTGGGATTGCTGTATCATATGGTAATTCTATTAATAGTTTCTTAAGAAACTCCATATTGTTCTCCATAGTGACTGTATCAATTTATATTCCCAACAATAGTGGAAGAGGCTTCCTTTTCTCCACACCCTTTCCAGCATTTGTTGTTTGTAGATTTTCAGATGATGCCCATTCTAACAGGTGTGAGGTGATACCTCATTGTTGAGTCCATTTCGTTGAGCAAGGGGTAGGTCTTGTCTATTACATATTTGGATTATGGAACGGTATCTGTGCTAATTTCAAACTCTGGTTTTATGCAGCACCCCAACTCACCTTTCCCCTTAAGCAAGCATAAGTTGGTTTTCTAAACTTGAGACCCTGTTCTGTTTTGTAATTCAGTTCCTGTGTAGCCAAGTTTACATTCCGTGCATTAGTGATACCTTATGATGTTTCTTTTTCTGTGTGACTTATTTCACTTAGAATCATCGTGCCTCAATCCACTCATTATGCTGGTACAGGCCTGGTGACACAGATTTCATTGCTGAGTGGTATTCTGTTGTACGTAAGTACCGCAACTTCTTTATCAATTATTTGTTCTCTGGAATATTTAACTTGTACCGTAGAAGAGGTTCCTATAAACAGAGCCATCCCAAATTTTGGGGTGGCTGTGTCTTTTTGATTTTAATTTCCCTAAGCTATAAGACCATAAGTGGAAATGCCCTAGACTCTGTTGCTTTGTTTTTCAGATGTATCAGGAAACACTATACACTTCTCCAGAGTGACTGTTGGCAATTTACATCCCGCCCATCAGCATAACAAGGCTCCTAGTTCTCCATGGCCTGTCCTGCCTTTCTGGATTTTACACTTTTTTCAGATGGCCCTTTAGACCGGGGGGAAGTGACACTTCATAGTAGTTCGGATTTCCATTGCAAGCTTGCTTGGTTTGCCAAAAAGGGCGTATGTGTTTTTTCCTGAATATATTCAGGAACAAACTCATACGCCCTTTTTTGTCACGTGCATCATTGTCGATGTTCTGCCTCTTTTCCTATGCTTTAAATGCAAATCCAGTCTACCTCCTGAAATCGGTTTCCTGAAATTCTGCCCCGCTTTCAAGTCCTCTTCGCAGCCTTACTTCAATATATTTTTGGACATTATCTGTCATTTATAACTCTGCAGGTTTGTGAATTACAGGGCCCCTGAGCTCCTTTCTTCAACTCGCTTTCTTGTGAGCTGGCCGCAAACCCGCAAGACTGCTTCACGCCCTAATCTGCTTCTGGCAGGGCACGCTGAGCCTTTGGTTAATTCCTCTTCCTGGTGGGAAATGAGTGTTAAATATGCCCGTCCAGACACCTACCTCACTCTCAACCCCTTGGTGATGTGGGTCCTCTGGTTTGTGGCCACCTTTGCTGGGTTCCTCACCTTTCGATGATGTGGCCCCACTAGTGTGAGGACACTCCTGCCTGGTTCTCATCCACGTGGTTATGTGGACCCCCTGGTGAGAGTCTGTTCCTGGCTGTGTTCCTCACCCTTCTGTGAGGGAGACCCTCTGCTGATAGGTCACTCCTGCATGGCTGGCACACATTGCCTTGGTGAAGTCAGCTGTGTGGTGGCAGTTGGAGCGTGCTGGGGATCTCCTGCCCCCGGTGATGAGAGCCCTCTTGCGTCAGGCCCTAACTGCTGGGCTCACCAACTTTTCTTAGTGAGCCCAATGATGCTTGGGCACTCCTCTTAGGACCCCATCTCCATGGGGATGTGGGCCTTCTGCTCTGAGGTCCCAACGGCTGGGTTGTTCACATTTTCATGATGTGGGCTCTCTGGTGTTAGTTCACAGAGGCCTGGATCCCATAGCCTCTGTGCTCTTGGCCGCCTGCTGGGAGGTTCCAACTGCTGGATTCCTCACTTTTTTAATTTTTTAGGCCCTCTGTTGTGAGGATCCTCCTGCCTGCCTCACTCCCAGCCCCTTCGTGATGTGTGTCCTCTGGTTTGAGGTCACATGTGCTGGGTTCCTCACCTTTCGATGATGTGGGACCAATGGTCTTAGGAGACTCCTGCCTGGTTCACATCCCCTTTGTGATGTGGGCCCTCTGGTGAGAGTCTGATCCTGGCTGGGTTCCTCACCCATCTGTGAGGTGGGCCCTCTACTATCAGGTAACTCTTGCCTGGCTTGCTCACCTCGCCTTGTTGACATGAGCCCTCTGGTGGCACTTGGACCCTGCTGGGAGCCTCCTCACCTCTGTGATGAGGGCCCTCTGACGTCAGGCCCTAACTGTTGGGCTCCCCAACTTTTCTTAGTGAGCCCAGTGATGCTCGGGCACTCCTCTTAGGTTCCCATCTCCATGGGGATGTGGGCCTTCTGCTCTGAGGTTCCAACGGCTGGGTTGATCACAGTTTCATGATGTGGGCTCTCTGGTGTTAGTTCACTGTGGCCTGGATCCCATAGCCTCTGTGCTCTTGGCCGCCTGCTGGGAGGTTCCAACTGCTGGATTCCTCACTTTTTAAATTTTTTAGGCCCTCTGTTGTGAGGATCCTCCTGCCTGCCTCACTCCCAGCCCCTTCGTGATGTGTGTCCTCTGGTTTGAGGCCACATGTGCTGGGTTCCTCACCTTTCGATGATGTGGGACCAATGGTCTTAGGAGACTCCTGCCTGGTTCACATCCCCTTGGTGATGTGGGCCCTCTGTTGAGAGTCTGATCCTGGCTGGGTTCCTCACCTTCTTTGAGGTGGGCCGTCTGCTGTGAGGTCACTCCTGCCTGGCTTGCTCACCTCGCCTTGTGGACATGAGCCCTCTGGTGGCACTTGGAGCCTGCTGGGAGTCTCCTCCCCTCGGTGATGAGGACCCTCTGGCATCAGGCCCTAACTGCTGGGCTCACCACATTTTGTGATGTGCGCCCAGTGGTTCGAAGACACTCCATCCAGGTTCACATCCCCATTGGGATGTGGGCCTTCTGCTCTGAGGTCCCAACGGCTGGGTTGTTCACAGTTTCATGATGTGGGCTCTCTGCTGTTAGTTCGCTCTGGCCTGGATGTCATAGCCTCTGTGCTCTGGGCCGCCTGCTGGAAGGTTCCAACTGCTCGATTCCTCAACTTTTGTATTCTATGGGTCCTGTGTTGCGATGCTCCTCCTGCCTGCCTCACTCGCAACCCCTTCTTGATGTGGGTCCTCTGGTTTGAGGCCACATGTGCTGGGTTCCGCAACTTTCAATGATGTGGCCCCACTGGTGTGAGGACACTCCTGCCTGGTTCCCATCCCCTTGGTGATGTGGGCCTTCTGGTGACAGTCTTATCCTGGCTGGGTTCCTCACTCTTCTGTGAGGTAGGCCCTCTGCTGTGAGGTCAATCCTGCCTGACTTGCACACATCACCTTGGCGACGTGGGCCCTCTGTTGGCACATGGAGCCTGCTGGGAGCCTCCTGCCCTCGGTGATGACGGCCCTCTAGCATCAGGCCCTAACTGCTGGGCTCCCCACGTTTTCTGATGTGAACCCAGTGATGCCAGGACACTCCTGTCAGGTTCCCATCCCCATGGGGATGTGGGCTTTCTGCTCTGAGGTCCCAACGCCTGGGTGGCTCACAGTTTCATGATGTGGGCTCTCTGCTGTTAGTTCACTCCTGCCTGCATCCCATAGCTTCTGTGCTCTCGGCCGCCTGCTGGGAGGTTCCAAATGCTGGATTCCTCACCTTTTTTATTCTTTGGGCCCTCTGTTTTTAGGCTACTCCTACCTGCCTCACTCCCATCCCCTTTGTGATGTATGTCCTCTGATATGAGGCCGCATGTGCTGGGTTCTTCACCTTTCAATGATGTGGCCCCACTGGTGGGAGGACAGTCCTGACTGGTTCCCATCCCCTTGGTGTTGTGGGCCTTCTGGCAAGAGTCTCATCCTACCTCGGTTCCTCACCCTTCTGTGAGATAGGCCCTCTGCTGTGAGGTCACTACTGCCTGGCTGGCGCATGCCACCTTGTAGACGTGGGCCCTCTGTTGGCAGTTGGAACCTGCTGGGAGTCTCCTCCCCTCAGTTATGAGGGCTCCCTTGCGTCGGGCCCTAACTGCTGGGCTCCTAACATTTTCTGATATGTGCTAAGTGGTGCGAAGCCACTCCTGCCAGGTTCCCATCCCAATGGGGATGTGGGCCTTCTGTTCTGAGGTCCCAACGGCTGGGCTGCTCACAGGTTCATGATGTGGGCCCTCTGCTGTGAGTTCACTGTGGCCTGGATCCCATAGCCTCGGTGCTCTGGGCCACTTGCTGGGAGGTTCCAACTGCTGGATTCCTCAACTTTTATATTCTATGGACCCTGTGTTGTGAGGCCAGTCCTGCCAGCCTAATTCCGAAACCCTTGGTGATGTGGTTCCTCTGGTTTGAGGCTACATGTGCTGGGATCCTCACCTTTCGATGATGTTGTCCCACTGGTGTGGGGACACTCCTGCCTGGTTCCCATCCCCTTGGCGATGTGGGCCCTCTGGTGAGAGTCTGATCCTGGCTGTGTTCCTCACCCTTCTGTGAGGTGGGCCCTCTGCTGTGAGGTCACTCCTGCCGGGCTGGCACACATCGCCTTGGTGACATTGGCCCTCTGGTGGCAGCTGGAGCCTGCTGGGAGCCTCCTCCCCTTGGTGATGAGTGCCCTCTAGCGTCAGGCCCTAACTTCTGAGCACCCCACGTTTTCTGATGTGAGCCCAGTGATGCCAGGACACTCCTGTCATGTTCCCATCACCATGGGGATGTGGGCCTTCTGCTCTGAGGTCCCAATGTCTGGGTTGCTCACAGTTTCATGATGTGGGCTGTCTGGTGTTAGTTCACTCTGGCTTGGATCCCCTAGCCTCTGTGCTCTGGGCCACCTGCTGGGAGGTTCCAACTGCTGGATTCCTCACCTTTCTTATTTTGGGGCCCTCTGTTGTGAGGCTCCTCCTGCCTGCCTCACTCCCAGCCCCTTGGTGATGGGTGTCCTATGGTTTGAAGCCACATGTTCTGGGTTCCTCACCTTTAGATGATGTGGCCCTACTCATGTGAGGACACTCCTGCCTGGTTCCAATCCATTTGGTGATGTGGGCCCTCTGGTGCACGTCTGATCCTGACTGGGTTCGTCACACTTCTCTGAGGTGGGCCCTCTGCTGTGAGGTCATTCGTGCCTGGTTGGCACACATCGCCTTGGTGACGTCAGCCCTCTGGTGGCAGTTGGAGCCTGCTGGGAGCCTCCTTCCCTTGGTGATGAGGGTCCTCTGGCGTCAGGCCCTAACTGCAGGTCTCCCAAAATTTTCTGACATGTTCTCAGTGGTGCGAGGACACTCCTACCAGATTTATATCCCCATGGGGATGTGGGCCTCCTGCTCTGAGGTCCCAATGGCTGGGTTGCTCAGTTTCATGACATGGGCCCTCTTCTGTGAGTTCACTGTGGCCTGGATCCCATAGCCTCGGTGCTCTGGGCCACCTGCTGGGAGGTTCCAACTGCTGGATTCCTCACTTTTTTATTCTATGGGCCCAGTGTTGTGAGGCTACTCCTGCCTGCCTCACTCCAAGGCCCTTGGTGATGTGGGTCCTCTGGTTTGAGGACACATGTGCTGAGTACGTCACCTTTCGCTGATGTGGCCCCACTGGTGTGAAGACACTCCTGCCTGGTTCCCATCCCCTTGGTGATGTGGGCCCTCTGGTGAGAGTCTGATGTTGGCTGGGTTTCTCACCCTTCTGTGAGGTGGGACCTCTGCTGTGAGGTAACTCATGCCTGGCTTGCTCATGTTGCCTTGGCAACGTGAGCACTCAGGTGGCAGTTGGGGCCTGCTGGGAATCTCCTCCCCTCGGTTATGAGAGCTCTGGATAAAACACATATGCCCTTTTTTGCCAAGTGCATTATTTTCCAAGTTCTGTCTCTTTTCCTATGCTTTAAGAGCGACTCCCGTGTACCTTCTGAAATCGGTCTCCAGCAATTCTGCCCCGCATTCAAGTCCTCTTCGCAGCCTTACTTCAATATATTTTTGGACGATAGCTGTCATTTATAACTCTGCAGGTTTGTGCATTACAGTGCCCCTGAGCTCCTTTCTTCAACTCGCTTTCTTGTGAGCTGGCCGCAACACTGCCGTCTTGCTTCAGGCCCTAGTGTGGTTCCGGCATGGCACGCTGAGCCTTTGGTTAATTCCTCTTCCTGGTGGGAAATGAGAGTTAAATTTGCCCGTCCAGACACCTCCAGCTAGTCTCTCATTGGTTCTCCCTATTCCTGTTCATTTTCTGCAGAAATTGCAAACTGGGCCAAACAGGAGGTTAAAGGCACTGAATCTCCAAGTGGGGAGAGTGTTAGTAAAGCGTCTGGAATGTTGCACCCGAGTACCGGGGGACGAAAACTGAGACACATTTGAACACGTTTCCCGATCACATGGTGGATCATACTCTGGGTTCCACATGCATGTTTTAGCTGAAGGAAGAATCCCTTAAACCTGGAGAGTTGAGACCCATGGAATGGGTACCATGCAATATGACTTCAAAGGGTCTGCATTTGCTCACCAAACCTCACCAATCCTATCACTGCTGCGTTTATGCCACTGTACACACGCTTGATTCTCTTTCGGAGACATATAAATCCATAGGTTTTAAGATTCTTACTTGTCACGTATATTCTTAGGCGTTTAATATGGGGCGTTGAGTCCACTTCGTTGAGCAAGGAGTAGCTCATGTCTATTACATATTTGGTTTATGGAACGGTATCTGTGCTAATTGCAATCTCTGGTTTTATGCAGCACCCCAACTCAGCTTTCCCCTTAAGCAAGCATAAGTTGGTTTTCTACATTTGAGACCCTGTTCTGTTTTGTAATTCAGTTCCTGTGTAGCCAAGTTTAAATTCCGTGTAGTAGTGATATCTTATGATGTTTCTTTTTCTGTGTGACTTATGTCACTTAGAATCATCGTACCTGAATCCACTCATTATGCTGCTATGGGCCTGATGACATAGATTTCATTGCTGAGTTATATTGCATCGTACGTAAGTACGACAAATTCTTTATCCATTTTTCGCTTTCTGTGATATTGAACTTGTACCGTAAACGAGGTTTTTGTAAACAGAGCTGTCCCAAACTTTGGGGTGGCTGTGTCTTTTTGATTTTAAATTCCCTAATCTATAGAACCATAAGTGGAAGTGCCCTAGGCTCTGTTGCTTTGTTTTTTAGATGTTTCAGGAAACACCATACTCTTCTACAGAGTGGCTATTGGCAATTTACATCCCGCCCATCAGCATAACAAGGCTCCCAGTCCTCCATGGCCTGTCCTGCCTTTCTGGATTTTACACTTTTTTCAGATGGCCCTTTTGACCGGGGGGCAGTGAGACTTCATTGTAGTGCAGATTTCCTTTGCAAGCTTGCTTGGTTGGCCAAAAAGGGCGTATGCGTTTTTTCCTGAGGAAAAAACGGATACGCCCTTTTTGGCCAAGTGCATCATTGTGGACGGTCTGCCTCTTTACCTATGCTTTACATGCAATTCCAGTCTACCTCCTGCAATCGGTTTCCTGCAATTCTGCCCCGCTTTCAACTCCACTTGGCGGCCTTACTTCAATATATTTTTGGACGATAGCTGTCATTTATAACTCTGCAGGTCTGTGAATGACAGTGCCCCTGAGCTCCTTTCTTCAACTCGCTTTCTTGTGAGCTGGCCGCAACACCGCAGGATTGCTTCAGGCCCTAGTGTGGTTCCGGCATGGCACGCTGAGCCTTTGGTTAATTCCTCTTCCTGGTGGGAAATGAGAGTTAAATTTGCCCGTCCAGACACCTCCAGCTAGTCTCTCATTGGTTCTCCCTATTCCTGTTCATTTTCCGCAGAAATTGCAAACTGGGCCAAACAGGAGGTTAAAGGCACTGACTCTCCAAGTGGGGAGAGTGTTAGTAAAGCGTCTGGAATGTTGCACCCGAGTACCGGGGGACGAAACCTGAGACAACTTTGAACACGTTTCCCGATCACACGGTGGATCATACTCTGGGTTCCACATGCATGTTTTAGCTGAAGGAAGAATCCCTTAAACCTGGAGAGTTGAGACCCATGGAATGGGTACCATGCAATATGACTTCAAAGGGTCTGCATTTGCTCACCGAACCTCACTAATCCTATCACTGCTGCGTTTATGCCGCTGTACACACGCTTGATTCTCTTTCGGAGACATATAAATCCATAGGTTTTAAGATTCTTACTAGTCAGGTATATTCGTAGGCGTTTAATATGGGGTGTTGAGTCCACTTCGTTGAGCAAGGAGTAGCTCTTGTCTATTACATATTTGGCTTATGGAACGGTATCTGTGCTAATTTCAATCTCTGGATTTTTGCAGCACCCCAACTCACATTTCCCCTTAAGCAAGCATAAGTTGGTTTTCTACATTTGAGACCCTGTTCTGTTTTATAATCCAGTTCCTGTGTAGCCAAGTTTACATTCCGTGTAGTAGTGATATCTTATGATGTTTCTTTTTCTCTGTGACTTATTTCACTTAGAATCATCGTACCTGAATCCACTCGTTATGCTTCTCTGGGCCTGACGACATAGATTTCATTGCTGAGTGATATTGCATTGTACATAAGTACCACAACTTCTTTATCCATTTTGCGCTTTCTGTGATATTGAACTTGTACCGTAAACGAGGTTTTTGTAAACAGAACCGTCCCAAACTTTGGGGTGGCTGTGTCTTTTTGAATTTAATTTCCCTAAGCTATAGGACCATAAGTGGAATTGCCCTAGGCTCTGTTGCTTTGTTTTTTAGATGTTTCAGGAAACACCATACACTTCTCCAGAGTGGCTGTTGGCAATATACATCCCGCCCATGAGCATAACAAGGCTCCCAGTTCTCCATGGCCTGTCCTGTCTTTCTGGATTTTACACTTTTTTCAGAAGGCCCTTTTGACCGGGGGGCAGTGAGACTTCATTGTAGTGCAGATTTCCTTTGCAAACTTGCTTGGTTGTCCAAAAAGGGCGTATGCGTTTTTTCCTGAATATATTCAGGAAAAAACGCATACGCCCTTTTTGGCCAAGTGCATCATTGTGGACGTTCTGCCTCTTTTCCTGTGGTTTACATGCAAATCCAGTCTACCTCCTGAAATCGGTTTCCTGCAATTCTGCCCCGCTTTCAAGTCCTCTTGGCAGCCTTACTTCAATATATTTTTGGACGATAGCTGTCATTTATAACTCTGCAGGTTTGTGAATGACAGTGCCCCTGAGCTCCTTTCTTCAACTCGCTTTCTTGAGAGCTGGCCGCAACACCGCAGCATTGCTTCAGGCCCTAGTGTGGTTCCGGCATGACATGCTGAGCCTTTGGTTAATTCCTCTTCCTGGTGGGAAATGAGAGTTAAATTTGCCCGTCCAGACACCTCCAGCTAGTCTCTCATTGGTTCTCCCTATTCCTGTTCATTTTCCGCAGAAATTGCAAACTGGGCCAAACAGGAGGTTAAAGGCACTGACTCTCCAAGTGGGGAGAGTGTTAGTAAAGCGTCTGGAATGTGTCACCCGAGTACCAGGGGATGAAAACTGACACAATTGAACACGTTTCCCGATGACACGGGGGATCATACTCTGGGTTCCACATGCATGTTTTAGCTGAAGGAAGAATCCCTTAAACCTGGAGAGTTGAGACCCATGGAATGGGTACCATGCAATATGACTTCAAAGGGTCTGCATTTGCTCACCGAACCTCACCAGTCCTATCACTGCTGCGTTTATGCCGCTGTACACACGCTTGATTCTCTTTCAGAGACATATAAATCCATAGGTTTTAAGATTCTTACTAGTCAGGTATATTCGTAGTCGTTTAATATGGGGTGTTGAGTCCACTTCATTGAGCAAGGAGTAGCTCTTGTCTATTACATATTTGGCTTATGGAACGGTATCTGTGCTTATTTCAATCTCTGGTTTTATGCAGCACCCCAACTCACATTTCCCCTTAAGCAAGCATAAGTTGGTTTTCTACATTTGAGACCCTGTTCTGTTTTGTAATTCAGTTCCTGTGTAGCCAAGTTTACATTCCGTGTAGTAGTGATAACTTATGATGTTTCTTTTTCTGTGTGACTTATTTCACTTAGAATCATCGTACCTGAATCCACTCATTATGCTGCTACGGGCCTGATGACATAGATTTCATTGCTGAGTGATATTGAATTGTACGTAAGTACCACAAATTCTTTATCCATTTTTCGCTTTCTGCAATATTAAACTTGTACCGTAAACGAGGTTCTTGTAAACAGAGCTGCCCCAAACTTTGGGGTGGCTGTGTCTTTTAGATTTTAATTTCCCTAAGCTATAAGACCATAAGTGGAAGTGCCCTAGGCTCTGTTGCTTTGTTTTTTAGATGTTTCAGGAAACACCATACACTTCTCCAGAGTGGCTGTTGGCAATTTACATCCCGCCCATCAGCATAACAAGGCTCCCAGTTCTCCATGGCTTGTCCTGCCTTTCTGGATTTTACACTTTTTTCAGATGGCCCTTTTGACCGGGGGGCAGTGAGACTTCATTGTAGTGCAGATTTCCTTTGCAAGCTTGCTTGCTTGGCCAAAAAGGGCGTATGCGTTTTTTCCTGAATGTATTCAGGAAAAAACGCATACGCCCTTTTTGGCCAAGTGCATCATTGTGGACGTTCTGCCTCTTTTCCTATGCTTTACATGCAATTCCAGTCTACCTCCTGAAATCGGTTTCCTGCAATTCTGCCCCGCTTTCAAGTCCTCTTGGCAGCCTTATTTCAATATATTTTTGGACGATAGCTGTCATTTATAACTCTGCAGGTTTGTGAATGACAGTGCCCCTGAGCTCCTTTCTTCAACTCGCTTTCTTGTGAGCTGGCCGCAACACCTCAGGATTGCTTCAGGCCCTAGTGTGGTTCCGGCATGGCACGCTGAGCCTTTGGTTAATTCCTCTTCCTGGTGGGAAATGAGAGTTAAATTTGCCCGTCCAGACACCTCCAGCTAGTCTCTCATTGGTTCTCCCTATTCCTGTTCATTTTCCGCAGAAATTGCAAACTGGGCCAAACAGGAGGTTAAAGGCACTGACTCTCCAAGTGGGGAGAGTGTTAGTAAAGCGTCTGGAATGTGTCACCCGAGTACCAGGGGATGAAAACTGACACAATTGAACACGTTTCCCGATGACACGGGGGATCATACTCTGGGTTCCACATGCATGTTTTAGCTGAAGGAAGAATCCCTTAAACCTGGAGAGTTGAGACCCATGGAATGGGTACCATGCAATATGACTTCAAAGGGTCTGCATTTGCTCACCGAACCTCACCAGTCCTATCACTGCTGCGTTTATGCCGCTGTACACACGCTTGATTCTCTTTCGGAGACATATAAATCCATAGGTTTTAAGATTCTTACTAGTCAGGTATATTCTTAGGCGTTTAATATGGGGTGTAGAGTCCACTTCATTGAGCAAGGAGTAGCTCTTGTCTATTACATATTTGGCTTATGGAACGGTATCTGTGCTAATTTCAATCTCTTGTTTTATGCAGCACCCCAACTCACCTTTCCCCTTAAGCAAGCATAAGTTGGTTTTCTACATTTGAGACCCTGTTCTGCTTTGTAATTCAGTTCCTGTGTAGCCAAGTTTACATTCCGTGTAGTAGTGATATCTTATGATGTTTCTTTTTCTGTGTGACTTATTTCACTTAGAATCATCGTACCTGAATCCACTCATTATGCTGCTACGGGCCTGATGACATAGATTTCATTGCTGAGTGATATTGCATTGTATGTAAGTACCACAACTTCTTTATCCATTTTGCGCTTTCTGTGATATTGAACTTGTACCGTAAACGAGGTTTTTGTAAACAGAGCCATCCCAAACTTTGGGGTGGCTGTGTCTTTTTTATTTTAATTTCCCTAAGCTATAGGACCATAAGTGGAAGTGCCCTAGGCTCTGTTGCTTTGTTTTTTAGATGTTTCAGGAAACACCATACACTTCTCCAGAGTGGCTGTTGGCAATTTACAACCCACCCATCAGCAATACAAGGCTCCCATTTCTCCATGGCCTGTCCTGCCTTTCTGGATTTTACACTTTTTTCAGATGGCCCTTTTGACCGGGGGGCAGTGAGACTTCATTGTAGTGCAGATTTCCTTTGCAAGCTTGCTTGGTTGGCCAAAAAGTGCGTATGCGTTTTTTCCTCAATATATTCAGGAAAAAATGCACACGCCCTTTTTTCCCAAGTGCATCATTGTGGACGTTCTGCCTCTTTTCCTACGTTTTAAATGCAATTCCAGTCTACCTCCTGAAATCGGTTTCCTGCAATTCTGCCCCGCTTTCAAGTCCTCTTGGCAGCCTTACTTCAATATATTTTTGGACGATAGCTGTCATTTTTAACTCTGCAGATTTGTGAATTACAGTGCCCCTGAGCTCCTTTCTTCAACTCGCTTTCTTGTGAGCTGGCCGCAACACCGCACGATTGCTTCAGGCCCTAGTGTGGTTCCAGCATGGCACGCTGAACCTTTGGTTAATTCCCCTTCCTGGTGGGAAATGAGAGTTAAATTTGCCCGTCCAGACACCTCCAGCTAGTCTCTCATTGGTTCTCCTTATTCCTGTTCATTTTCTGCAGAATTTGCAAACTGGGCCAAACAGGAGTTTAAAGGCAGTGACTATCCAAGTGGGGAGAGTCTTAGTAAAGCGTCTGGAATGTTGAACCCGAGTACCAGGGGACGAAAACTGAGACACATTTGAACACGTTTCCCGATCACACGGTGGATCATACTCTGGGTTCCTCATGCATGTTTTAGCTGAAGGAAGAATCCCTTAAACCTGGAGAGTTGAGACCCATGGAATGGGTACCATGCAATATGACTTCAAAGGTTCTGCATTTGCTCACCGAACCTCACCAATCCTATCACTGCTGCGTTTTTGCCACGGTACACACACTTGATTGTCTTTCAGAGACATATAAATCCATAGGTTTTAAGATTCTTACTAGTCAGGTATATTCTTAGGCGTTTAATATGGGGTGTTGTGTCCAGTTCATTGAGCAAGGAGTAGCTCTTGTCTATTACATATTTGGCTTATGGAACGGTATCTGTGCTAATTTCAATCTCTGGTTTTATGCAGCACCCCAACTTACCTTTCCCCTTAAGCAAGCATAAGTTGGTTTTCTACATTTGAGACCCTGTTCTGTTTTGTAATTCAGTTCCTGTGTAGCCAAGTTTACATTCCATGTATTAGTGATATCTTATGATGTTTCTTTTCTGTGTGATTTATTTCACTTAGAATCATCGTACCTGAATCCACTCATTATGCTGCTACGGGCCTGATGACATAGATTTAATTGCTGAGTGATATTGCATTGTACGTAAGTACCACAACTTCTTTATCCATTTTTCGCTTTCTGCGATATTTAACTTGTACCGTAAACTAGGTTCTTTTAAACAGAACCGTTCCAAACATTGGGGTGGCTGTGGCTTTTTGATTTTAATTTCCCTAAGCTATAGGACCATAAGTGGAAGTGCCCTAGGCTCTGTTGCTTTGTTTTTTAGATGTTACAGGAAACACCAAACACTTCTCCAGAGTGGCTGTTGGCAATTTACATCCCGCCCATGAGCATAACAAGGCTCCCAGTTCTCCATGGCCTGTCCTGCCTTTCTGGATTTTACACTTTTTTCAGATGGCCCTTTTGACCGGGGGGCAGTGAGACTTCATTGTAGTGCAGATTTCCTTTGCAAGCTTGCTTGGTTGGCCAAAAAGGGCGTATGCATTTTTTCCTGAATATATTCAGGAAAAAATGCATACGCCCTTTTTGGCCAAGTGCATCATTGTGGACGTTCTGCCTCTTTTCCTATGCTTTACATGCAATTCCAGTCTACCTCCTGAAATCGGTTTCCTGCAATTCTGCCCCGCTTTCAAGTCCTCTTAGCAGCCTTACTTCAATATATTTTTGGATGATAGCTGTCATTTATAACTCTGCAGGTGCGTGAATGACAGTGCCCCTGAGCTCCTTTCTTCAACTCGCTTTCTTGTGAGCTGGCCGCAACACCGCAGGATTGCTTCAGGCCCCAGTGTGGTTCCGGCACGGCACGCTGAGCCTTTGGTTAATTCCTCTTCCTGGTGGGAAATGAGAGTTAAATTTGCCCGTCCAGACACCTCCAGCTAGTCTCTCATTGGTTCTCCCTATTCCTGTTCATTTTCCGCAGAAATTGCAAACTGGGCCAAACAGGAGGTTAAAGGCACTGACTCTCCAAGTGGGGAGAGTTTTAGTAAAGCGTCTGGAATGTTGCACCCGAGTACCAGGGGACGAAAACTGAGTCACATTTGAACACGTTTCCCGGTCACACGGTGGATCATACTCTGGGTTCCACATGCATGTTTTAGCTGAAGGAAGAATCCCTTAAACCTGGAGAGTTGAGACCCATGGAATGGGTACCATGCAATATGACTTCAAAGGGTCTGCATTTGCTCACCGATCCTCACCAATCCTATCACTGCTGCGTTTACGCCGCTGTACACACGCTTGATTCTCTTTCGGAGACATATAAATCCATAGGTTTTAAGATACTTGCTAGTCAGGTATATTGTTAGGCGTTTAATATGGGGTTTTGAGTCCACTTCGTTGAGCAAGGAGTAGCTCTTGTCTATTACATATTTGGCTTATGGAACGGTTTGTGTGCTAATTTCAATCTCTGGTTTTATGCAGCACCCCAACTCACCTTTCCCCTTAAGCAAGCATAAGTTTGTTTTCTACATTTGAGACCCTGTTCTGTTTTGTAATTCAGTTCCTGTGTAGCCAAGTTTCATTCCGTGTAGTAGTGATATCTTATGATGTTTCTTTTTCTCTGTGACTTATTTCACTTAGAATCATCGTACCTGAATCCACTCATTATGCTGCTACGGGCCTGATGACATAGATTTCATTGCTGAGTGATATTGCATTGTACGTAAGTACCACAACTTGTTTATCCATTTTTCCCTTTCTGCGATATTGAACTTGTACCGTAAACAAGGTTCTTGTAAACAGAACCATCCCAAACTTTGGGGTGGCTGTGTCTTTTTGATTTTAATTTCCCTAAGCTATAGGACCATAAGTGGAAGTGCCCTAGGCTCTGTTGCTTTGTTTTTTAGATGTTTCAGGAATCACCATACACTTCTCCAGAGTGGCTGTTGGCAATTTACATCCCGCCCATCAGCATAACAAGGCTCCCAGTTCTCCATGACCTGTCCTGACTTTCTGTATTTTACACTTTTTTCAGATGGCCCTTTTTACCGGGGGGCAGTGAGACTTCATTGTAGTGCAGATTTCCTTTGCAAGCTTGCTTGGTTGGCCAAAAAGGGCATATGCGTTTTTTCCTGAATATATTCAGGAAAAAACGTATAAGCCCTTTTTTTCCAAGTGCATCATTGTGGACGTTCTGCCTCTTTTCCTATGCTTTACATGCAATTCCAGTCTACCTCCTGAAATCGGTTTCCTACAAGTCTGCCCCGCTTTCAAGTCCTCTTGGCAGCCTACTTCAATATATTTTTGGACGATAGCTGTCATTTATAACTCTGCAGGTTTGGGAATTACAGTGCCCCTGAGCTCCTTTCTTAAACTCGCTTTCTTGTGAGCTGGCCGCAACACCGCAAGATTGCTTCAGGCCCCAGTGTGGTTCCGGCACGGCACGCTGAGCCTTTGGTTAATTCCTCTTCCTGGTGGGAAATGAGAGTTAAATTTGCCCGTTCAGACACCTCCAGCTAGTCTCTCATTGGTTCTCCCTATTCCTGTTCATTTTCCGCAGAAATTGCAAACTGTGCCAAACAGGAGGTTAAAGGCACTGACTCTCCAAGTGGGGAGAGTTTTAGTAAAGCGTCTGGAATGTTGCACCCGAGTACCGGGGGACGAAATCTGAGTCACATTTGAACACGTTTCCCAATCACACGGTGGATCATACTCTGGGTTCCACATGCATGTTTTAGCTGAAGGAAGAATCCCTTAAACCTGGAGAGTTGAGACCCCTGGAATGGGTACCATGCAATATGACTTCAAAGGGTCTGCATTTGCTCACCGAACCTCACCAATCCTATCACTGCTGCGTTTATGCCGCTGTACACACGCTTGATTCTCTTTCGGAGACATATAAATCCATAGGTTTTAAGTTTCTTGCTAGTCAGGTATATTCTTAGGAGTTTAATATGGGGTTTTGAGTCCACTTCGTTGAGCAAGGAGTAGCTCTTGTCTATTACATATTTGGCTTATGGAACGGTATGTGTGCTAATTTCAATCTCTGGTTTTATGCAGCACCCCAACTCACCTTTCCCCTTAAGCAAGCATAAGTTGGTTTTCTACATTTGAGACCCTGTTCTGTTTTGTAATTCAGTTCCTGTGTAGCCAAGTTTCATTCCGTGTAGTAGTGATATCATATGATGTTTCTTTTTCTCTGTGACTTATTTCACTTAGAATCATCGTACCTGAATGCACTCATTATGCTGCTACGGGCCTGATGACATAGATTTCATTGCTGAGTGATATTGCATTGTACGTAAGTACCACAACTTCTTTATCCATTTTTCCCTTTCTGCGATATTGAACTTGTACCGTAAACGAGGTTCTTGTAAACAGAACCGTCCCAAACTTTGGGGTGGCTGTGTCTTTTTGATTTTAATTTCCCTAAGCTATAGGACCATAAGTGGAAGTGCCCTAGGCTCTGTTGCTTTGTTTTTTAGATGTTTCAGGAAACACCATACACTTCTCCAGAGTGACTGTTGGCAATTTACATCCCGACCATCAGCATAACAAGGCTCCCAGTTCTCCATGGCCTGTCCTGCCTATCTGGATTTTACACTTTTTTCAGATGGCCCTTTTGACCGGGGGGCAGGGAGACTTCATTGTAGTGCAGATTTCCTTTGCAAGCTTGCTTGGTTGGCCAAAAAGTGCATATGCGTTTTTTCCTGAATATATTCAGGAAAAAACGCATACGCCCTTTTTGGCCAAGTGCATCATTGTGGACGTTCTGCCTCTTTTCCTATCCTTTACATGCAATTCCAGTCTACCTCCTGAAATCGGTTTCCTGCAATTCTGTCCCGCTTTCAAGTCCTCTTGGCAGCCTTACTTCAATATATTTTTGGACGATAGCTGTCATTTATAACTCTGCAGGTTTGTGAATTACAGTGCCCCTGAGCTCCTTTCTTCAACTCGCTTTCTTCTGAGCTGGCCGCAACACCGCAGGATTGCTTCAAGTCCTAGTGTGGTTCCGGCATGGCATGCTGAGCCTTTGGTTAATTCCTCTTCCTGGTGGGAAATGAGAGTTAAATTTGCCCATCCAGACACCTCCAGCTAGTCTCCCTTTGGTTCTCCCTCTTCCTTTTCGTCTTACAGAGAAATTGCAAACTGGGCCAAACAGGAGGTTAAAGGCACTGACTCTCCAAGTGGGGAGAGTCTTAGTAAAGCGTCTCTAATGTTGCACCCGAGTACCAGGGCATGAAAACTGAGAAACATTTGAACACGTTTCCCGATCATACGGTGGATCATACTCTGGGTTCCACATGCATGTTTTAGCTGAAGGAAGAATCCCTTAAACCTGGAGAGATGAGACCCATGGAATGTGTACCATGCAATATGACTTCAAAGGGTCTGCATTTGCTCACCGAACCTCACCAATCCTATCACTGCTGCATTTATGCTGCTGTACACACGCTTGATTCTCTTTCGGAGACATATAAATCCATAGGTTTTAAGATTCTTACTAGTCAGGTATATTCTTAGGCGTTTAATATGGGGTGTTGAGTCCACTTCGTTGAGCAAGGAGTAGCTCTTGTCTATTACATATTTGGCTTATGGAACGGTATCTGTGCTAATTTCAATCTCTGGTTTTATGCAGCACCCCAACTCACCTTTCCCCTTAAGCAAGCATACGTTGGTTTTCTACATTTGAGACCCTGTTCTGTTTTGTAATTCAGTTCCTGTGTAGCCAAGTTTACATTCCGTGTACTAGTGATATCTTATGATGTTTCTTTTTCTGTGTGACTTATTTCACTTAGAATCATCGTACCTGAATCCACTCATTATGCTGCTACGGGCCTGATGACATAGATTTCATTGCTGAGTGATATTGCATTGTACGTAAGTACCACAACTTCTTTATCCATTTTTCACTTTCTGTGATATTGAACTTGTACCGTAAACGAGGTTCTTGTAAACAGAACCGTCTCAAACTTTGGGGTGGCTGTGTATTTTTGATTTTAATTTCCCTAAGCTATAAGACCATAAGTGGAAGTGCCGTAGGCTCTGTTGCTTTGTTTTGTAGATGTTTCAGGAAACACCATACACTTCTCCAGAGTGGCTGTTGGCTATTTACATCCCGCCCATGAGCATAACAAGGCTCCCACGTCTCCATGGCCTGTCCTGCCTTTCTGGATTTTACACTTTTTTCAGATGGCCCTTTTAACCGGGAGGCAGTGAGACTTCATTGTAGTACAGATTTCCTTTGCAAGCTTGCTTGGTTGGCCAAAAAGGGCG